>NC_082670.1:60068249-70068249 GCF_025265405.1 Mesoplodon densirostris
AATTGGAAAGTTGGACATGATAGTAGTAGGTGGTATTAAATAGTTTCAGTTGCTGCTGATGTCAGTTCTGGTGCCACCTCTCTTGGTAATGCGTGTGATGGGTTGATTATGTCTCCCAAAGATCTGTTGAAGTCCTAACTCCCAGTGCCTCAGAATGTAACCTTATTTGGAAATAGGGTCTTTGCAAATGTAATCAAATTAAGATGAGGTCATTGGGGTGGGCCCTAATCCAACAGGACAAGTATCTTTATAGGAAGAGGGAAATTTGGACACAGAGACACAGGGAAAATGCCATGTGAGGACAAAAGCAGAGACTGGAGTGATGTATCTACCAGCGAAGCAACACCAAGGATTGCTGGCAACCACCAGAAGCTAAGAAAGAGGCATGGAACCCATTCTCCCTTGGAGCCCTCAGAAAGAACCAATTCTACCAACACCCTGATTTTGGACTTCTGGCTTTCACACCTATGAAAGAATAAATTTATGTTGTTTTAAGCCACCCAGTTTGTGGTGTTTTGTTATGGCATCCCTAGGAAACCTGTTAAATTAAAAAAACAACCTTGGATACTGTCTGAGAAAAGAGGTTTATAATATATTTGGGAGCATGCCATTTGCGATCTCTGAGAGCAGCTTCATTTGAGTGTATGTGTTTAGGAGACAGTCTCCAGATAGCTGCCAACAGTTCCTCCTTTCCTTGTAGACAAATGCCACTGCTCATTATCAAGGGGTAGAGACTACAGTTTTGCCTTTCTTTGATCAATTGAATGCAGTGGAAGTGACATTCTGGGACTTCCAAACCTGGGCTTTAAGAGGACAGGCAGCTTCTGCTTCTTCCCTTTCAGAGCCCAGCCTCCATGGTCTAAGGAAGTCCAAGCTAAAGAGTTGAATGATTAGAAAACACCTGAGGGCCTCCCTGGTGGCGCAAGTGGTTGAGAGTCCGCCTGCCGATGCAGGGGATACGGGTTCGTGCCCCGGTCTGGGAGGATCCCATATGCCGCGGAGCGGCTGGGCCCGTGAGCCATGGCCGCTGAGCCTGCGCGTCCGGAGCCTGCGCGTCCGGAGCCTGTGCTCCGCAACGGGGGAGGCCACAACAGTGAGAGGCCCGCATACCGCAAAAAAAAAAAAAAAGAAAACACCTGAAAAGAGACCCTAAATGATGAGAGTCCAACTGGGAGGTTCTAGTTCCATCTGAACTCTTAGCTGCTTGGAGCCACTGGAGTGACCCCAGTCAGCATCACCGAAGACAAAAGAACCGCCTACCTGAGCCCTGCCTCAATTCCTGACCTACAGCATTGTGATAGATAACAAATTTTGTTTTTGTTTTTGTTTCATTTTACCAAGTTTGGGGCGGTTTGTTACATCAATGGATAACTGATACAATGTGTATGTGGGTTGGGAGCTGGGGCAGAAATAGAGAGGCGGGCCCCTGGCTAGATTACAACGAATTTTAAGACAAAGGTGAGTGGAGGAAGGTGAACACTATTGAGATCAGGAATTAAGCAGTGAACGTGCAGATGTTAATCTGCGAAGAACAAAGAATAGATTGGACTTGGTCGTTTCTAGGCCAGAGCCAGTTGGCTGTGTTTATAAAAAGAGCCCATGCTTGAGGAGTACTTGGTCATCTCCAATTTTACTTTTAACTTTAAGCTGTTCAAATGACTTCCCCATCCAGTTTTGTCTAAAGAGCAGAAGCCTAACATGGGCCATCCCTAGATCCTCTGGTTCCATACCTCTTAGCATTGATTTTGCTCTATTTATTTTTCTCCTTTTGTTCAAGATAACGTTTTACAGCAAAAAGTTTATCATGTATTGTATAGATGATATAACCATTTTTAGTAAATTGTCATACTTTTTTAATGCTTTCTTCTCTAGATATGTTATGATGACTCTGGTCTAATCCATGTGGTTCAGAAAATACAAGTTATAATTGATATATTGCCCAGCCACACAGCCGACTTTTTGGTGCAAAGAATGTTCGGACAAGAGCAAGTACAATGTCATGTCCCTGGGCTTTTTTACACAATGCTTCCTAGACATCTGAGACTGCTTCTCCCCATCCCCTTATCCCATACAAACATACATGGCCACCATAAGCGCAAATTCACACTCATGTCTGACAACTGAAGACAGATGTTGCCTTCTTGAATCCTGTCTTGTAAGCTCCCATGTGTTTTCACTGTGCTTTTTACATGCCTCTCTCCTCCAACATTTTGAATTTATATATTTTTCTCTGTAAGTCTGGGAGCTCCACAAGGGCAATCTTTCATTTTATTCATTCCTCTAAGCTCAGATCCCAGCACATACAATTGTTCAATAATATGAAATAATAAATGAACATATGATCTGGTCTCAGAATCTGGGATGTTGTGACCTTGTATGAGTCATCTAACTTCCCAATGCTTGATTACTTCTCTACCTTTAACTGAAAGAGAGTGATTGCCACTTGTTCCTGTCTCCTCTATGCTGCCTTTCTGGAGTGTAATCAGTTAATCATCATAAAACACTCCCAAGATAAGGGACACGAACAATGCCAGATGGCAATAAAATCCCAAGGCATCTGGAAGAGACCTGTCAATCAGTGAAAAGTCATGGAATGCAGCTTCAAGCACCAGATATTCTGACAGCTGCAGAATCTTGTCTGTATGCCATGCTGGTGTCAGGGATCCTGGGGGCTCAGCTATGATTCCTGCTGATTGATGTTTATAGTCTCAGCTCTGCTTGCACCTGTTTGGATGTATCATTGAAAGGTGAACATGTAACACCACTGCATTTGGCTCTGATATTCAATTTCACATGTGTTCTTTATTTATCTGCAACAGTTGCAAACCTTTTATAGTTGTGAATTCTAACATCACAGGAATTCAAGGCTGGGGTGGTCTAGGACAGGCTGACATTAGCCCAGAACGTCATGGTCAATTCTTACCATGCAGTCCTACTTTGGATAATCAGATGTTGGATGAAAAGCACATATTGCTGTTTAAATGCAAATAAACATATATAAATGCACTTTCCTAAATTTTCCACGCTTTCCAATATTTCCATTTTCTAATATTTTCTCAAATTTGCTGCAACAGTAGATCCTCCCATTTAAGACACCCCAGCTGATCCTGCAGAGAGCAGAGCTCTTCCCATCAAGCCCAAACTGAAGATTCAAGAGATAAATGTTCGTTTTTGTTAAGCCCCTAAGTTATAAGGTGGTTTGTTATACATCCTGTGAATACTGATACACCTCCTTCTCCATTCTTAATTCCTACTCTTAGAGGCAGATGTTCTAAACTTGTTTTGCTATTTCTCCTGGAAATTGCTTCCATATTTCCAGCTAGCATCATCTCAAAACCAGTTAAAGGAAATTATGCACACTTTCTGAGGCTCGGTCTTATCTGTAAAATGAGGTAGCAATAATAGCTTTGTCACTAGTTGTTCTAAGGATTAACTGAGAGTATGAACTCAGACACATAGGACAGGAAATGGCACATAGTAAGTACGATATAAATTATAATTACAATTTTTTAATTAGGAGAAAATACATTTTTTCATGTCAATGTAGAATAATCAAGAGAGTGGAGACCCATATCAGGGATACACATGATCAGGGTCCATTTAGATTTAAAATTAGCATGACCTTGAAAACAGAGAATTATGTATCAGGCATGGAGGAGTCAGTTCATATATGTTTTTATAGTTATTTCTTGCATTTTTAAATAGTGAACATTATCTGGAAACTATATTATAGAAAATGACCACTTATTTCTTTTATAGTGATTATAAAGGCATTTCCTTCTCTATCTCCCTGCTATGGTAATACCACAAATTTTGGTTTAATTAATATTAAGTATTTACATTATAACCATTTAAATACTTTTATATCCAATCTGTATTCTATTATTAAACTATGTATTTTTTTCATTTTTTGAAGCTAATTCTTACAGCTTTACTGTTTTGCTTAATTTTCTATAACCTGGCATTAATTCATAAAGAAAGGCTTCACTTTAAGCTTTCCTCTGATTCTTGGCTGTCTGTTCAAATTTGCAGTTGAGTCACTAAAAATCTAAAAATCTTCCTTGAACTGCAGTCCATGCAAAAGGCAAATTGATAGCTGGTTTTGAATGTAGAATGATAAGGAGTTAAACTGATTTTTTAATTAAGATTCCCCCAATGTCATTCTCTGTATCTATGGTCCCTGGGGCTGAGGAAACATCTCCACTCCTGCCTGAAGTGGATAAATCTGGTGGCCTCAGCAGAGGAAGAGGGCAGAGGTTCTCATCATTCATGTGTTTTCAGTTGGGAATTTCTATCACACTGGCCATGTCATGACCACATGATCCATAACTGCAGCTTCTCCAGAAAGTAAACCTAATATGTCCTGGGGTTATGGAGTGGCTGTTACGTGGTTGTATGGATCTGGAGAATGATGTGATAGGTCTAACTGATCCTTAAACAAATTTTCCATCCTTTTGCCTGTCCCTCCACCCAACACACCAGCCTTGGAATCCACCTTCAAAGGTAGTTGGAACTTCCAATTTCTGAGCTTTTCCAGAGCTCTGTGGCATGAATCAGTCTGTTCCTTAAAGGCTCCCCCACTGCACACTTTCAGCTCTGCTATGTCAGTTTTCACTTGTCCATATTTTTTCCTGCTTCCAAAATTAATTGAATTAACATCTTAAATGAACTGTTGCATCTTCACTAATTCTCATATCACATACTTTTCTTTTTCCTTTACCTATCCACATTTTTATTGCTTTACTTCCATCTTACTGGAGCTTAAGAGGAAGTGAGGTAAATGCATTTGTTTACATTAGCTTGTTTAGAATTTTTCTATACCTTCCATCAATTATTCTCAAACATTCTCCTGGATTAGAATCAGAAGCTAAGAGTGTACCCAAGGGAAGTTGGGTTCTGGGGAAAACAGTTCCCTTCACTTTGGACCCTGGGACTGGCTTATTTGAGGGGATATTTTAAGTTCATTGGTTAGTGAACCTCTCATGATTATGGTAGAGATTTCTGGGACACCCCCTGTGGAATCAGGGAGGAAGTGAATCCTCATGAATTTTCACACTGGAATCAGGCTGAGTCAGAGAAACAAGGTAACAAAGGCTTTGCTGGAGTAAAAGTTATTACTTCTTACAGGACTTGGAGCCAGGGGACCCATCTTTCATCCTTGCCAAAATACTTGGCAAGAAAAACCTTGTTTCCCAAGAGGAAGGGAAAAACCTCCATGGGTTTCTGCGAAGCCAAAGCGCAAACAGAATCTTCATATAGATCTCTGAGAACTGACGGAGGACCAGGCTGAAGCCTCCGACTGTCACTGCCCACAGAACCTTCTCAAGGCTGCTGCCACCCAACCTTCTTGCTTCCTCATTCCTCGGCACTGCCTAGCTTTGCATTCCTAAAAAGTTAACCTGCCTTTTCGTTTCAAAACTCAAAATTTTAGTTTTACATAGCGACTGGCTACTTCACAATTTCTTTTCATGCCCTCAACTCCAATGGCTAAGTAAAGATCTCATCCCAACATGAGAAGTTTTTCCTTTTGAGGGGCGATCAAGGAATCCCTTCTCCCTGTCCGGGTCTCCTAATACATGGGGGTTTCCGGGACCTGCCCTCAAGCACCGTCTTCTCACTCTGCAGTCTAGAACAAGTTGTTGGAAGTAGAGATGATCTAAGAGAACAACAGAACTTGAGACTCTTAAAATCAATTAGGGTTTAGTGAGAAAATTCCTCTTAAATTGTGAAAATATATATTTTTTTTTCTTTCAGATTAGTGGACTGTTTGCTCCCTTTTGAACAGATGATGAAATTAAATCAGACTTTTTGCTTTTCTCTTTTGGTAAGTTAGCTACCATTCAATATGCTGAGTAAACCTGAATAAACCGATTAGGCAATCTCGATCATTAAGAATCAGGTAAACAAGCCCTTTATCTCTTTCTTTGCATGTTATTTCTTCTAAACTACTGTGAATTTGTTCATCTTGAAGAAGATGTTCTTAGAATCAAAACAGTAGTAATTTCCTAAGTTAAAAATAGCGAGGGTTCCTCATCCACTTTTCACACAGTTTTCACGGAAAATTCCCATAGAAGAAAGCAGTGGGATTTGTATGCTGTTCGCATTCTTGGAGTGCTACTGTATCCTCCATGTCCTTTTGCTAAAATGGATAACAATTCCCAGATGGCATTTTCTGGCAGAAAAATCAACCTGGGCATCTTACAAAAACAAGTTCTCCAAGTGTAAATGGCTTACTTTATATCCTCTTTCTTCTTCTTCCTCCGCTTTCCTCCCCTCCCCCTTTCCTCCCCTCCCCCTTCTCCCCTCCCTCTTTCTCCTCCTACTTCCTCTTCCCCCTCCCCCACCTCCTCCTCTCCCTCCTCCTCTTCCTTCCTGTCCTCTTCCTACTACTGGTGGCTGGGTTATAACTAAAATAAAGTTGTCCAAAGAAGATATTTGTCTATTTAAGAGCTTGTAAAAGACAGGCAGGATAGTCTTAACTGTTGTAGCCTTGGTGATAAAAATCAAATATCGCTTTAAGACTTGACTCTTCTCTCATCCATATTCACTTCTCTGTTTTAGAAACCTCAAACTGATTTGTCAAGACAGATCAAAGAGAAAATTTTTTTCCATTGGGATTACTGCTTCTGAGGGCAAACAAAAGACAGACAATGAATTAGAGGCAGAAAAAAAAAAAGGTGGAAAAAAAGTATGGTGTTCCAGCTTCATTACTTTTTATAAGGCCAACTAATGATGACTTTCACCATCTTCCTGATAAAGAGAAGCAACAATATCTCCATTTTCCCCTAATCTCTCTGAGAGAGAGATATGGAGAAACCCTCGTTACTGAAGAGCTAAAATAAATTTGAAACCTGTGACTTCAGGTTGGATCATGTTGGATCAGTTTTTTGCTTTTAATGAAGCAGATGGGAGAATTTCCACACATGGGGAAAGCATGCTGGAAAATCAAAACCCAGTGAATCTCAATCAACTGGAGTGATGCAAGACACATCCAGGGATTATCACAAAGCCTCTTGGGGATGAGAGAGACAGGCACAAGTAGTTTTAAAAAGCTCATTTCATACAGCCATTGTTTCAATAATGAAGCCTACAGAATTTTAAGCTGGACAAAAGTCTCCTGGCTTAAGGGTGGTGCAGGGATGGGAGAAAGGCAGAAAATTAGTCTAAAGGAACAGGCAAGACCAGATTTACAATAAATGGCCTTGAATGCTATTTTAAAAGTTTGCGATTTGCTTTGTAGGAAATGGATGGGGGATGGGCAGCTTGAAGATGCAGACAAAAGTGTAGATTGGTCAGGTCAGAATTCAGGAAGATGACTGCGTTGGCCGTGTAGCATTTTGAGGGGCTGATTTGAGTATGAGGGGGCTGGCAAGGAAAGAAGCGTAAGAACAAATCCTAGATTTCTGGCCTTCAATGTTAGGTGGATGTTTGCACTACAGGTAAAGAGAGGGGAGATCCTGTTTATTTTTTTTTAAAAGCTAAAAATAAAAGCTACCATATATCAAATGAACCTTGTGGGGGGTGGATTATTTCCCAATTTTACAAGTAAAGAAACTAAAGTTTAGCAAGACTGATGACTTCCCTGAAGCCATCTGGTTCATAAATCCTGGATACAGAATTCAAATCCAGATTTGCCCAATTTCAAAGCAACTCTGATTTTTGCTATTCCATCAGAGACAGTGAGTTATTTTGATGGCTATGTGGCAGAGATACTTGTCCTGTTCTATCACTCCTTCCTTCCTTCCTTCCTTCCTTCACACAGCAACAATTACTGAAAACATATTATATATGGGCAAGGTCTTTGGTCCAGACTATTTCAAGTAGGAAAAACAGATATTGTTAAGTTATCATATTTTGCCTATAGCGTCCATGCATTATGTGCTTTCCCCTCTGGCTTGAGGGATTATTACAATAAATAACAAATAAATAAATGTTAGCTATTATTTTTAGAAGTCATAGTAGTAGTTGTATTAATAGTAAACATCCCAACACTAGTGTGTTGAAATTCATGTTTAAAATTCCACTATTTATAGCAAAAATTATGAATCCTTCTGAAATGTAATCTTCTAGCCCATAATTGGACCTCAACATGAGGCTTTATAACAATGAAGATAAATGACTTTGCCAGAGCCATGTGCCAGGGAAGTGACATGCACAACTCCTAAAACTTATATAAGATTGTCTCCAGGGACATCCCAGACGTAATTCACTTCACAAGGACATCTGGTTGAGGGGGTGAGTAGCAGCTGAAATCTAGTCCAAATTCCCTTGCCAAGCATCAGTCCATAGATCCTTTTTCTAATTCACACACATCCACTGTCCACTCACCAAGCCACATGTCAATGCAGCTGTGTTTCCACAAAGGGAGAGAGTGTGATTTCAAATTCTCACAAAGGTGCCTTGAGGGCTAGTGGTGACGACAGCCGGTTTGGATGCCCACCTGCGGACCCAGGCTCTGAAGGTCCTGAAAGCCACGGCCGTACTACGGTTTACCTGAGGTTGGCTTTTTAAAGGTAGCATTCTAAGTCTATAGAAAAATGCATTTTCAAGTGGTGTGAGTTTGAGAATATGATTAGAATTCTCTGCATTTTTTCTAAACAATTTGCCTCTTTGGCTGCTCCTAAGGTTTTTCAGGTGCAGTTGACTGGATAGGACTGAACAAGCATCAGGGAGGCAGAGTAAAGCTTGGTAATGGAGACGTGACGGCACACGGTTATGTCTGGTCTCGCTAGATCTGTAATATCTTTGCTACTATTTTCAAACTCTAAATGAATCATGGGTTCAAACTTCACCGTGGGGGGATTTTGAGGTCTTTAGCACATGTCCTGAATGGAAAATGCTTTCATCTCATTGTTAAAAAAAAAAAAAGTCTGTCTGAATTCAGGTTCTCATGGCAACACATTCTGAGACTAAAGACTACATTAAAATAGTGTAAAACATCTAGAGGTGCCATTACAAAAGGGTCAGGTCAGTGTTTGACCACCAGCCAATAGAAAGCAAAAAATAAATGAAGCAAACAAAGTCTATGCATTCGCCTGGATCCCTGTGCTCCTTTCCTCGGGTCTCTGCTGGGGTTACATATTCCTGAATTTCTTACTGCTGCCCTCATGACCATGAGGCCTCTACTCACCCACCTAGTCAGCATGTTCCCCATTTCTTTCAAGTGCCTCTTTGAAGCTTATCAAAGCCAGTTCTCTCACCATCCTTTAAAATTTTCCCTTTAAATGGCCTCCAAAGCTGAAAGTCCCTCACCTTGCCCTTTCTGGTTACTCTAGTGGCGCCTACTGATAATGGACATTCCGATGACTATTTTGAGCTTAATGATTCCCAAATTATTCACACAGTCTAGCTCATGAATTCCCTAGGGACTCATCATGAAGATGATGAGAACCCCAAGTAAATGGTGAACATCACAATTTGGATGTTTCAGATGGAGATGACCTAAAGGCTCTGACCTTGAACAGTCATGCTTGTGTATTTAATAGACAAGTTTCACTCTGATCAGGGGCTCTGAACACTGTAACTGGGGTATTACTGACTTTTGCTTCTGGTAATGGCAGCCTAGGCAAATTAGACCAACTCTCTCTCTTTTTTTTTTTTTTTTTTTTTGTGGTACGCAGGCCTCTCACTGCTGTGGCCTCTCCCGTCGAGGAGCACAGGCTCCGGACGCGCAGGCTCAGCAGCCATGGCTCACGGGCCCAGCCACTCCACGGCATGTGGGATCTTCCGGGACTGGGGCATGAACCTGTGTCCCCTGCATCGGCAGGCAGACTCTCAACCACTGCGCCACCAGGGAAGCCCATAGACCAACTCTCTTGCTGAGAACAATTAGAATCACTGGAAACAAAGCCTAAAAGTGACTGGATTGTTAACAGGCTTGTGAAGAATTACCAGAACAAAAGATCTAGGAAAAAATGAAAACTCAGATGGGTAAGACTGTCATTTGAAGCTCCTTTTCTCCCAAAGGCTTTGCTGAATTCAGAAGAAAGAGAGAGACTGAGAAGCTACGCAGTATATCTGACAGCCTTTTGGGTTTAGAAGGAAGAAAAATTGGATTCTGTTTATTGTTCCATAGCCCACCTGCTGTGATTGAAAAACCATACTGACTGAGCTTGGTGAGGAAGGAGGCAGCTCCAGGCAAGAATGCCACATACTCATACTCTTCGTACTCAAGTTCAGCAGTTTTCATAAACACGTATTAGTTTGTTGCATGCCTTTACGTGAATTTCTGAGCATTACCATGGTTGTTTGGGACCATTTTTCCAAGTTTTTAGATGCCTTCTGGGGAAGTGACTTTTCAACCTTCTCACTCCATCGTGCCAGAAGAAAGAAGTCCCGATTTGCAGGGCAGAAACTGAGACACAGATGTAGAGAATAAACATATGGACACCAACGGGGGAAAGGGGCAGGGGTGGTGGTGGTGGTGTGATGAATTGGGAGATCGGGATTGACATGTATACACCGATGTGTATAAAATTGATGACTAACAAGAACCTGCTGTATAAAAAAATAAATAAAATAAAATTCAAAAAAACAAAAAACAAACAGAAGAAAGAAGTCTCCACAGCTTTTTAAATCATTCTTTCTGTGATGGTTTGTCCAAATTCCTTAGCCCATTAACACCTCTATACATCTTTTTTCTTTCTCTTACTATGGCTCTTTCTTTGTCCTTATGTTTTATATACATCTCTAAACATGCATATAGCTATATTTTTTGTTACCTTATGTGACAATCTGTATCTTTTAACGGGATATTTTAATGCATTTTTATTACCATGACAACAGCAACATTTGCATTTTTTCTTTTTTCCTTTTGCCTTCAATTTTTCATACCTTTCTCTTTCCTTTAATATATAGAGGCTTTAATTATTTTTCCACTTCACTGGCTTGAAAATTTTCAATTCACTTTACATCTCTTAAATAGTTACTTTTGATTAACATACATAACTTAAAAAATGAATCAAATCAGTGTATTTATACTCCTCTTAAACAAACAAGAGCCTTAGACAGTTTTAACTCCAAACATTGCCTTCCATTTTTTACTTTGTGTTATTTTTGGTTACCAATGAATCAGACATTAAAAATGTGTATTTTCTGTCTTTTTGTAACCCTGTAAATTAGACATTAAAAATATTCTTCTAGGGACTTCCCTGGCGGTCCAGTGGCTAAGACTCTGCACTCCCAATGCAGGGGGCCCAGGTTTGATCCCTGGTCAAAGAACTAGATCCCACATGCCACAACTAAAAGTTCACGTGCCACAACTAAAGATCCTGCATGCCTCAACTAAGACCCAGCACAGCCAAAGAAATAAATAAGTGTTTTTAAAAAATATTCTTCTATACTGTCAGTGCTTATTAACACTTACCCATGGATTCCTTGCCTCACCATTCCTTTTGCATCGCAGAGTACCTTTATGACTATTTTCCTTTATTCTGGAATCCCTTCCATGAAATTCTTTGGGTAAAAAACTCATTTCTGTTTCTCTGACATTTCTTTATTTTGTCCTCTTTGAGCAACTTTAGGTTTCTTTCAGCACTTCTGTGATACCACTGACTTTTCTTTTACATTCCGTTTTGCTACTGAGAAAGCAGCTGTCTTATTTCTCTTTAGAGGATCATTTCTTTTTAACGGCTGCTGAGATTTTCTCTTTTTCTTTAGTTGCATACAGTCTCACTACTATGCGTCTAGGTGTGGATTTCTTTTTCTTTACCATGGTTGAGATTTCTTGTGCTTTCTTTATATGAAGCTTTGTGACTTTAATTTCTGAATAATCTTTGCTACTCTTACCTTATACATTGCCTGTCCTATTCTAGTCATAATTTCCTGATAATTTCCTGATAAAATACACAGAGCTTACTCAAAGTTCATCAGTTATATATGCACTCGTGTGTGTGTGTGTGTAGCTCTATACAATTTTATCATGCATTGTTTCCTATAACCACTGTTGCAAACAAGATCCCTACCTGTACCATTACCATGAGGCTTCTTTGCTACTGCTTTATACCTACACGGGTCTCCTGCTTCCGCATCCATAATCCCTAAATGAGTTTTGAATGGTATGCCAGCCTTGCATATCTGGCATTAAGTCATACTTGGTCCTGATATATGTTTTTTACATATTGTTGGATTTAATTTGCTAATTTTTTTGAGGATTTGTACATCTAAGGTCATTAGAGATATTCATCTGTAGTTTACTTTTTTATGCTATGATTTTCATATCAGGAAAATTTTGGTATCATAAAATCAGTTAGGAAGTGTTCCATCCTCTTCCATTTTCTGGAAGTAATTGTGTAGAATTAGTGTTAATTCATTTTTAAATGTTTGGTAAAATTCTCCAATGAAACAGTCTGGGCCTGGATTTTTTTTTTTTAATTGGAGTAAAATTGCTTTACAACGTTGTGTTAGTTTCTCCTATACAATGAAGTGAATCAGCTGTATATATACATATATGCCCTCCCTCTTGGACCTCCCTCTCCCACCCCCATCCCACCCATCTAGGTCATCACAGAGCACCGAGCTGAGCTCCTTGTGCTATACAGCAAGTTCCCACTAGCTATAGTTTTACACATGGTAGTGTATTTATGTCAAACGTAATCTCCCAATTCATTCCACCCTCCTCGTCCCTCCCTATGTCCCCATGTCTGTTCTCTACGTCTGCGTCTCTATTTCTGCCCTGCAAATAGGTTCATCTGTACCATTTTTCTAGATTCCACATATAAGCGTTAATATACTATATTTGTTTTTCTCTTTCTGACTTACTTCACTCTGTATGACAGACTATGGTCCATCCACATCTCTACAAATGACCCAGTTTCGTTCCTTTTCATGGCTGAGTAATATTGCATTGTATATATGTGCCACATATTCTTCATCCATTCATCTATCATTGGATATTTAGGTTGTTTCCATGTCCTGGCTATTGTAAATAGTGTAGCAATGAACATTGTGGCACATGTGTCCTTCTGAATTATGGTTTTCTCAGGGTATATGCCCAGTAGTGGGATTGCTGGGTCATATAGTAGTTCTATTTTTAGTTTTTTAAGGAACCTCCATACTGTTCTCCATAGTGGCTGTATCAATTTACATCCAACAGTGCAAGAGGGTTCCCTTTTCTCCACACCCTCTTGGGCCTGGATATTTTGTTTTGGGGAGATTTTTAAGTGAAAAGTCAATTTCTTTAATAGTTACAGAATAATGTGGGATATCTATTTCACTTGGTTGACTTTCGGTAGTTTGTAGTTTTTAAAGAATTGGTCCATTTCTTCTAAGTCATAAAATTTAGGAACATAAAATAGTTTGTAGTATTCACTTATTATCTTTTGATAACTTCAGGATCTGTTGTGATGCCACCTGTTTTATTCCTGATATCGGTGACTTGTGTTTTTTGCTCTTTTTCTCAGTCTTGCTAGAGGTTTCTCGATTTTATTGTTTTTGAAGAGACGGCTTTTTGTTTTATTAATTTTCTCTACTGTTTTCCTGTTTTCCATTGCACTGAATTCTGTGTGGAATATAAAAACATCAAACCCAGAGTAGAATAGTGGCTGCCAGGGGCTGAGAGGTAGGGGAAACAGAGGTAGGGGGAATGTCAGTCAAAGGGTATAAATTTTCAATTATAAGATGGGTAAGTTGCAGGGATACAAGGTACAGCCTGGTGACTACAGTTAATACTGTAGCGTACACTTGAAAGTTGCTATGCGAGTAGAGTTCTAATGTTCTTACCATAACGACAACAACAAGAAGATAATTATGTGAGGTGAAGATGTGTTAATTAACCATATTGTGGTATCAAATCATCACATCATACAACTTAAATTTACACAATGTTATATGTCAATTATGTCTCAATAGAGCTTGAAAAAAATAAATTCTCAACAGATACCCATACTCTACATGAACAAATCTCTGGCTACTTCCCTGAAATTCTCATGAAACTGTCTTTATTCTCTAAACTCTAACTTCCATAGCCTCGCTCTGTTCTGCAAACATGTGAAGCTAGTTTACTCTTCAGACACTAGCAACTCTGACTTCCTTAGACACTCTTTCCCTAGAACTTTGTAGACGTGATTCTTTCTAATCTTTCAAGTCAAAACCCAAATGGCTTCTCAGAGGAACTTCCCTGACCACTTAGTCTCAAGTAGCCTGTGTATCTTCTCAATCATTCTGTTTTTTAATTTCTGCTAGCATTTGCCACTATCTACAACCACATTATACAGGTTCTTGCTTGGTTATATGTTTATCTTTTCTCTTTCTTTGTTCTTAGAATGTAATCCCTTATAGGCAGAAAACCTATTGTTTTTATATTCCTTAATACATCCTCCCTTCTTAAAAAGAGTCTCTAGTTGTAATAAATGTTACGTGAATGGATGAGTGTCTCTCTTACTTTCTATTCAGCTATAAGCCTACTGAAGTACAGGACTTGCCTTGTTCATCTACAGTGCCTGTTATATAAGCAGATAATTTGTATTGAATGATTAATTATTTTGAAATGCTGAGTTTTTGCTTGATAAATACACTGATGCTTGTCATTCTTGAATATTGTGCAAAACCATGCTGATATTCAGTGGGAAAAAAAGTGAACTTAGGCTGTAAAAGGCTTGCTATGAATTAGATCTGTTTCGTCTTGTCAATTCATCCGTACTAAACCTGTGTGGCTCTTCCCCCAGGTGTAATTTTGCAACGTATCTTCTAAGCCTCTCTGTTTTTGCTCCTTACTTCCTGATTCCTTAGCCTTTCTTGTCTCTCTCTCTCTCTCATTTCCTTTTCCAGGTAATTTATAAAGGGGGGTGTCGGGGACAGCTGAGTCCCTGCATAGCTCACCAGGCAACCTCCTGTGACTGTGGCAGTTATATTTATTATCTCCACACAAAAGCAATTTCAGTGCAATTTTTAGTCTCTCAGGGGACTTGGAGTGTTCAAAGCTTTCTTCCTTAGACTAGGAAGCTTTATTTATTTAAATAAAATGAACAAGAAGGTGACAGCAAAGGGACTCATACAGTCTCCAGTTGGCACATGACCTTCATCCTCCTCGGGAGTAACCTACTGGTTGTAGGATCACAGTATCTAAACAGAGAGACCCCAAGGAGCAGGGAAACATGAATGAGAGTTGACAGTTCATGCACACCAGCAGACAGCTACAAAACATTATTTGACATTAAAAGCGATTTAGAAGTCAGTTTCTCCTTCACTGGAGACAATGTTCTGGTCTATTTCTGTGAGTCAAGTGCTGTTTGAAATATTTATCTATGGAGAGAAACATACTCTTATAAAAATCCTTACACTAGACATTCACTTTCTATCATTCAGTAGAATCTAATGTAATTCCTCAGAAGATCTGGGGCTGGCCCCTGTGGTCTTATCAGCCTCCCTCCTTCCCTTCCCCATGAAATGTTTACATGGCAAATCTTGCCTTTACTGAACTCACTATACAATTTCATTCTCTCAGTTCAAATGATACCTACTCTGTGAAATCCTGTTTGGTCCATCCTAAGCTGGTGAGGATTCCCTTCATCAAACGGTATTACAATAGTCTGTTCAGATATTCACCTTTCCAGTTGACTCTGGGACCATGAGTGAATCTCAACTGTATCTTCAGAACCAAGACTTGTGGCTAGCTAGGTTTATTTACTGAAGAACATTTAAAATAATTTTAGGCGCATGCTGAGCTTACTGTCTCATAAGTTGGTTATTTTTTTTTATAATGCCAAGAAACGATTTTCCCTCACAAACCAAATTCTGAATACATAAGGACCAAAAGTTGATTGGTTCTTCCTCTATTAGACTGCATCCTCTTAAGAGTAGGACAATATGTCTGAATTTTTTTCTCTATGTTGGCCCCTACAAAAGTGTCTGATACAGAAGAGGCACTCAGTAAATACTTGTTGAAAATAAGGACAGAAATACAACATTAAAAGAGGGACCATTCGTATAAAATTGAGTCAGAACAACTGACTTCCAAAAATCACAGTCTCAGTTCACACTGTATTTGTAAAGTAGAAAGAGAAAAAAAATAATTACTTCTGGTTTAGATTTTTTCCCCCAAAGTTGCTGAGCTATGTTGATGCTACAAATAGAAAGGGAAAAATTGATGTTCTAAGATGAACTGAAGCTACTAAAATAAGTTTAAATTTTTCAACCTAAACTTAAGCTGTCCTTGGAAATAATATTTCCTTTAATTCCCTAAGAGACTGAATATTTGCTGAACATCCTTGTACTACTTTTCTTCGGCTTTGAATTGCTGCAGCAGAAACTTTTAGATTGGTTTGAGGTTTTTGATCTGTTGTTATTATTAGCCCTCTAGTACTCAACTTAGCATTAGAAAAACCAGGGCTAGAAGAAATAAATTGAGCTTCATTTTTGAGCAAGAGTCAGTCTCAGAGAAGTGGTACATCTCCTCAGGATTCCTAGAGGAGACATCTTTAGTTTAAGCAAATCATACATAATCATATTTTCACTCCCCATTTAAAGTTTTATTTTTCAGCTCTTGCTGAGAAGGATCCACAACATCAAATGGACTTAGATGTTATAGCCATAAATTTCAATAATATAAGATCAAATGTAGCTATTTCAGGAAGGAGGGAGAAGAGAGAGTCAGCTGAGAACAAAGAGACAAATTTGGAGACAAACAGAAACTGCTGAGCCAGAAGAATAGTATTCATGAATGCCTGGGTACGTGGAAGGAACAAGAGCGAGAGACAGGAAAGGAAAATATGATGGAAAAGTAGGCAAAGGCACACTGTAGAATACCTGGTGCACTGTTCAATTTTATTTTGTATTTTAAAATAAGAATGAAGAAATGTGTGCCACAACACCAAGAGCTCTGCATTCTCTCCTTTAAATTTCTGAATGCTGAATTTTGGAAACTGCTAGAAGAAACTGCACAATGGCCTGGTTCTGCATCCTGGGGGCCGGAGGCAACAACTTCACACAACTGAATGAAAAGTGGGCAACACTACAACGTGACTCTGTTACTGCATAGGTAACCTATAGGTGATGTGATGGAGTCAGCAGCCTAACATAGAATGATGCTTAGCCTTTTAGGTATTTGCCTTCATTCTGAGTTTAGAATTTTTTTAGTTAAAAATCTCATACCCAGGCTTCTCCTAATTATTTTTTTTAATTTTATTGGAGTTGATTTACTTATAGTTGATCTATTTATAGTTGATTTACAATGTTGTTAGTTTCTGCTGTACAGCAAAGTGAATCAGTTATACATATACATATATCCACTCTTTTTCAGATTGTCCTCCCATATAGGTCATTACAAAGTATTGAGTATAGTTCCCTGTGCTATATAGTAGGTCCTTATTATTTATCTATTTTATAAATAGTGGTGTGTTTATGTCAATCCCAATCTCCCAATTTATCCCTCTCCCCTCCTAATTTTTTAACTAGAGGTTGTCCTATAATGACTGATGTTTTAACATCATTGAAGGAGAGGTGTTCAAGTTAGTTATACTATAGGACCCTGCTGTCCTAATGTTCAAACAACCACCTTTTTATTCCTTGGTTATGTACATTATTATAGCGGTATGCCTAATTGCTAAACTATTTTGTAGAAAAATGCCTGACTCTTTGGGGGAAAAAAATACATCAAAGCATTAGAGACTAAAATCCCATGAATCTTTAATCAGGTATAATGAAATCAAAGCTATCAACAAGTTGACAAGTGAGAAGCAAAGGAAATGAGGTTGTATTTTAATTATCAGAAACGAAACATGTTTCAAATATCAGGCAAGATATGAAGATATCTATGCATAAAACACAAGATGCATAGTGCTTTGTGAGATAAAATTATATGTTTCTGAAAAACAGTAAAGTAGATCTAAATAAAAGGAGAAACATACTCTGCTCACGGATTGGAAGACAAAGTAGAGATGTCAGTGTTCCCACAATCAACTAAAATTTAATCTAGTTCAATAGAAAAGTCAAGAGATGACTAACAGAACTTGACAATTTGAGTCTAAAATTTCTGGGAAAGCTGAAGTCCAAAAAAAGCACAATACTGAAGGAAAATGACTAGGTAGGGAACAGGACAAAGATTTATTAACAAGTTAGAGTAGTTTTAAAGGCTATTGATAAAAACAGCATGATTTTGACTTAGTGACAAACAGATAGACCAATGGAACAGAGTAAAATTCCAGGAACAAACTGATGACAATAATAGAAACAGCACTTGTCAATTCTGGTATTGCAGATAATTGGCGAAAGGATGGATTACTCAATGAATAGTGCTATATACATTAGTTATATATGTGTGGAAAATAGAATTGCAATTCCTACATTTTACAAAAAACTTTGTGAATAAGCTGCTTAAATGTGCAGGGCAAAACTATAAAACATTTTTTAAAATATGAATTATACTTATCACATAACAGTAAAGAAGCAGTCCTTAAACAAAATAGAGAAATACTCAAATTTGACTATTAAAATGAATAACCTCCATGTCTGAAAAACTACTGTAAAGGAAATGAAGACAGGTCACATACTGAGAAAAAGTAGTTGTGCCATATTCAACAAAAATAGTATTCTTATCTAAAATAGTTGAATCTCCATGTGAAAGACACAAGAAATCCAATACAAAAATGGACAAATAACTTAAGCAGGTACTTTAGAGAAGAGGAAACTCAAATGAACTCCCTGAGTAAACCAAAAGTAATTAAAACAGGTATTTAATTTATAGTCATTTTTGATAAGTAGACCCTCAAGGCACCTTGTAGGAGAAGATGAAAGTTCTCTATTGAAAAACCCACATGACTCCAGGCCTCAAAAACTCCTCATGCATATAGTAGCAGCTCATGGGGTGGGAGGAATACAAAATACAAACAAGGCACATAAGATAGTCATCAGAAACAACAGACATCACAATGAGAGCCTAAAAATTATAGATACTGTAATTATCCAACTCAAAATAAAATGTTTAGTTTTTTTCAAGACTTGAAAATATAATATACACACTACTATATTTAAAATAGATAACCAACAAGGACCTACTGTATAGCACAGGGTACTCTGCTCAATATTCTGTAATAACCTAAATGGAAAAAGAATTTGAAAAATAGATACATATATACGTATAACTGAATCACTTTGCTGTACACCTGAAACTAACACATTGTTAAATCAACTATACTCCAATATAAAATAAAAAAAAATTAAAGACTTGAAAATGTGAATAATGAGCACAGACAGGTCATTCATAAAAATATTTAAATACACTACTTCTGGAAATAAATCGAATTGTCTCAGTTCCCTTCATGTCTTGGAGCTCTGTGTTGCTGGCACTTTTGAAGGCAGGTGTGCCAGTCTCTATGGGTGTGCCTGGGAGGAATGGAAGCCCAGCCCAAGGAACTCCAGAGACCTTAGAACAGAAACGGTGTTCACTCCCTAGCAATTCCAGCATCTGCTAGCTCCCTGGTGCTGTCTGCATTTACACCTAGCAGCCTTCCATTGTGAATGAGAGATGCTCACGTACTCTTCAGACACTGCTTGAGCCTGGGGAAGGTAGCTCTCCCTTCAGAGCTCATCTAGTAATTTTCAGCTGTTGACACTGTTCATTGGACATACATACTGCTTTCCATTGGATGGTGACTTACTGTAAGAATCAGAGTCAAAGTTGCTCTGGAATCCAACAGGTCTGTCCTTGCTCAGTTTCCAATTAAATGCTGCATTTTCCTCCTATACTCTACAAATTTGATTGATAGTTTGGTTTCAAGAAAGAAGGTAAATTAAACCCAGTATACTATCTGACATGCTCATAGCTTAAGACAGCTGAGGAACAAGTGGCCTAAAATCTACAGCCCTTTCAATTAATTTAGTGGACTCACTTGGATCTAATGCTAAGAAAACCCATTTAGTGGCCATGAAGCTGTCAGTCAGAGACCCTTGAGTGAAGAGATAGGAGAGCAATAGGATTAAAGTAAAGCAATTACATTTGCCAAGTAGAAGACTTTATTTCATGAAAAGGAACAGCAACAGGTGTTACATTGGATCAGCTGAAGATTATGTCAATTTTTTTCTCTATAGCTTTTCTGGAAAAGTCCATAAAGATGGTCTTTTTGTTTTTTAACTTTATGACCAAATAAGTCCCTATATAATTTTTCTGCTGCTTGGAGCCTGCACTATTTGTAATACGATGGGGTGGAAAAGTTTTCTGCTTTAAAGATCAGGCCCCTGGCTTTTTATGGGTGCACACTAGTTTTGGAAACACAAATGTCTCCCATTCCCCATCTGCTACAGCCCGTACACATTAAAAATACCTAAAGATACAGGCAGACCAGCAGGAGACATTTGTAACATGTAAAACAAGTAACTAATTTCTGGAATGTAAAAGAACACCTTGCAGAGCAGAAAAAGAAAAAGAAGGAATTCAACAGAAAATGGACTAGGGATATGAAATAAGAAGACTCCAAATGGCTAACGAGTATAAGGAAATTCAATGTTAGTAGTAATCAGAGAAACGTGGATTAAAGCAAAAATGAGACTTTGTTGTTCCAGGTTAGTTACACGAGTGTGTTCTGTTCTAAAAATTTATTTACCTGTACACTTAGGATATTTATCTTTTTCTTATGTTTATTATATTTCAATAAGAAGTTAAAAAGGATTGAAAAGTAAAAGCAGTAGAATAACATATAAAAAGAGAGACACCAATGTATACCCTTACAGACTGACAAAAATTAGACAACTGAAATGATATTAAATACTATCAGGGATGTAAGGAAATGCAATACCTCTTACACTCCTAGTGGGGATGTAAATGGGCACCGTGTTGGGCTGCACCCCACAGGCCTGCAAGTCCTGTGCTTGGCCAGCTTCAAGACGGAAGAGTCAGCAACAGAGACATCAATGGTTTAATGGATGCATGATCTTAAGTGTCTAAAGCAAGGTCCTAGAGCGAATCCCCACCGTGTATGGCAGGACATGGCAGTAGTCTTCATTACAGGGGGAGAGGAAGGTTACCAATTATAGAGAAAATTGACATCTGGTTGGCTCACTGGTTACCAAGGAAACCAGCAGAAGGGCACGCCCCTCACTGCCCCTTTCATAAGCTGTCCTGGTGAAGATGTTCTGATTTAAGATTAGAACAATCACTAGATGGGGCAGGGGCAAGAAAGTAGGAAGGTCAGTCATGTGAGTAGGGTGTAGGTGAAGCAGGTACTGGTTAAGCAGGGATGTACAGAAAGCAATCCCAGGGGGAGAAGAATCTGGCACTGTTAGTATGGAACTGAAGATTCTCAAACTCTAGGACACAATTCCATTCCTGGAAATACACCAAGAAACTCTCATTCAGGTCCACAAGGGAACATGTATAAGGAAATCAGGATCAGTAACAGTTCTTTGAATCTGATATTTAAAAAAAATGAGATATTACACATAAAGTGCTTGGCATAGTACCTTTCCATACTGTTGATCACATAATGGGTTAGCTAATAGGAAAAAAAAAAAAAAAGCAGAAGATGGCAGGACACGCCTGGCTGGATCCAAGTTGAAATGTGGAAAAAAATGAAGCTACCAAATTAAATATTGCTCCACTAAATCCATTTTTAGAAGTAAATAAAATTTTCCCTTGATTTCTAGGCTTGTGGAGGGAAGTGGGGGGAAAAATGAAAGCAAAACCAAAAACTTACAGAAGACTGAGTGAATGAAAGAGGTAACGAAGCCTGAAACAATTCAGCTTTTTCAATGTCCCTGGAGCCACTGAAAGCCTCAGAAAGTCATTCTGGGCAATACAGATGCTGATGGCCTGAAGAGCCACCAGGAGAGATGAGGAATCATGAAGTGACAAGACAAGCAAAAAGTATATTCAGGTGACACAGTAAGCGGCAGAAGGGTAATGAAAAAACAAGGCCTTGAAACCAAAGATAAATCAAAGAGGAAGAGTACAGGCAGAGGTGAGCTGACCAGAAAGCTGATGACATTTAAGCTTCAGAGTCCCTCCCTTGCACAGGTCCATCAAAAGGTCTGCATCTGGGCTTCCCTGGTGGCGCAGTGGTTGAGAGTCCACCTACCAATATAGGGGACACGGGTTCGTGCCCCGGTCCGGGAGGATCCCACATACCATGGAGCGGCTGGGCCCGTGAGCCATGGCCGCTGAGCCTGTGCGTCCAGAGCCTGTGCTCCGCAACAGGAGAGGCCACAACAGTGAGAGGCCCGCTTACCGCAAAAAAAAAAAAAAAAAAAAAAAAAAAAGGTCTGCATCTAACTTTGTATTCTTCATAGAGGTAACTGTCCCAAATTTTAGAAGGCTAACAGAGAAGCCAAAAGTGCCCCGTTTCTTGTCTCCACTCTAGAGACAGGCCCTGTTATTGTTCTGTCCCGCTGATTTTGAGAGTAAAGGAATTACAGGCACTATCTGTCTGGTGGTGTCACCCCGAGAGAGCTTTGCCTGGAGAGATACAGACAAAATGTCCAAGGGAGCAGCTAACACCCTCATAGTTTCACCCACCTCCCTGCCCCACCATCAGTACGAAATAAATGCTGTTAGGGATTACCAGAGAAGGAATTTAGAGCAGCAGCAGCCAAAACAGCCAAGGAGAAGACAGTCTCTTTCATCCTGAGTCCCACACGGGGGAAGGAGGTAATCAGGGCTGCTACAGCCTCCCTGACATGTGTAGTTGACTGAATTAATTACACAGGTCAGCTTTTCCCCTGTGTGCCCAGAAATAAAATCTATAAGAACTAGAAAGCCTTTGATGAGGACACCAATAGGTCACTAGCCAGATTCACATTTAATATGAGGATTGATTGCCTTTCTACCTGGGGTTGCATAAGGAGGCCACTGAAACCTGCATAATTGCTACATTTGGGCAGAGATTTTCAGCATTTCACAGACTTGGGAAGCAGTTTCACCTCCTGTGGGGTCTTATTATTGCACTCAGTTTGCTAAACAAATGTGTAATCCGTAACCGCTGGCATAAATTACCTATTTCACAGCCTGCTCCAGAGCATGAAAGAAATCAGGGAGAGATAAAGATTCTTTTCTGTAATTCCACCCACTGCGGGCAACTTGATGAAACAGCTTACGCAGTTTATTAATTAAGTGATCTGACCCCCAAAAGGTAATACACAGCAGCTGGAAGTGTCCAGTCAATCAAAGCAAGTAGATGCGGATGTGACCTGCTGGACTGCAGCTCAATTTAATAGAACTGACTGTCCTTTAGAGCCTTGTTACTTTCTCAAAGTGTGGGCCTGTGTCAGAAGCATCCGCATCACCAGGGAGTCTGTTAGGATGCAGATTCTTGGGCCCAGCTCTTGACCCACTGAACAAAATCTACATTTAAACATCCCCAAATAATTCATATGCACAACAACATGTGAGAAGAACTGGTTTAAAGGAATGATATTGAAATGATCACAAATTCCCCCCAAGGCTATCTGAGATCTAAGCTCACTGTTGGGATCTGAGACCACATGCAGTGAATTACTTTACACAGGCTCTGGAATCAGACCAAAAGGATACAAACTCTACATCAACCTTTACCAACCGCATGCCCTTGGGTAAGTTGTCAACCTCTGTAGCTCCTGTTGACTATAAAGTGGGATGACAACATTACTTTTTTCATATGATTGTGATATGCATGCCAAACTGAGAGCATGTGGTCTGCAATAAGCCCTCAATGTAACTTCATTCTTGAGAGTATTTGAGAGTACAGATGCTTAAGGTGTGACTTGGGAAAGCATAACAGAATCCAATGACCTCTGCTTCTGGCCTTGATTATACAATTGCTGACCCTCTGCTTGCCTCCTCCTGGTTCAGTTCTCTGCAGGAAACACATGGACTCCCTCAGTGACTTTGTCTGAACCTTAACACGTCTCTTACCTCCTAGTGCAACTCTAGCTCATTTTTCTATCAAGCTTTTTAATCTTTTTTTTTTTTTGAGGAGTGCAGATTTCAAAAGTAGGCCAAAGTAGAAAGTGTGTTGGTCTTTGTACAAGTTATTTGCAATTCAGCAACATGTAGATTCTCAACTGAACCATCTCCACATTTAGGCATCTCAAAGGAGCAGACACAGAAGGGAAATTCTGAGTTCAATTCACCTTTCTTTGGATTTGCCCCAGAGCTAAACCAGCTTCTGTAATTTTTTATTTCAAGTCAAGCGTCTTATAATACTGGTATTCTGTGTCTGTTTCATTTATTTGTTTCTGAAATCATTATTCATTCATTCATTTATTATTTATTCAGAGCCGTTGAATTGTGAATGGTGCTAACGGAACTGAAAGATGAAAGAGACCTAGCCTTTCTCCACCAAAGATTTACACTCTAGTAACTTACATCCAAACAAATAATTACCATAACCATATAAGTCCCCCCTCATCACACTTTTTCCCCCAAATGTTCTCCCTGTTATTCCTACAGGATCCCTCTTGCATTCCTTTTCTTTCACATCTTGCCTTACTCTTTCATTCTTTATTTCTCTTCTCACTGGCACTGCCACTGATTTTGTTTTTGTTGTTGTTGTTTGTTTATTTTTTAAGTTAATTGTTATTGGAATATAGTTGCTTTACAATGTTGTGTTAGTTTCTACTGTACAGCAAAATGAATCAGCTATACATATACATATATCTCCTCTTTCTTGGATTTCCTTCCCATTTAGGTCACCACAGTGCACTAAGTAGAGCTCCCTGTGCTATACAGTATGTTCTCATTAGTTATATACAATGGAATATTACTCAGCCATAAGAAGGAACGGAATTGGGTCATTTGTAGAGACATGGATGGACCTAGAGAGTGTCATACAGAGTGAAGTCAGAAAGAGAAAAACAAATATTGTATATTAATGCATATATGTGGAATCTAGAAAAATGGTATAGATGATCTTATTTGCAAAGCAGAAATAGAGACAGACGTAGAGAACAAACATGTGGATACCAAGGGGGAAAGGGAGGCGGGGTGGCAGGAATTGGGAGATCGGGACTGACACATATACTGTATGATACTGCCACTGATTTTGAATGTAACACTAGAATTGGTCTCATGTACTGATAACAAGAATGTATTTCCTCTGCTGTTTTAAATAGCACCTTTCCCAGCTGAATTGTCTCTTTCAGTTTATCTGAACATTCTGAGAGATAATTTTCCAATTTTAGTTAAAGAAAAATGCCAAATGCAGTATATTCTCATGATACGTATGTAATAGTAGCTTTTCAGTGAGCATGGAAATGGCAGTTTTCATCTCAGAAAAAAATAAAAGCTAGACAAGTACAGTATTACATTAGATGATGAAAAATATCGAGAATATTTGGCAGCAAACAGAGAGATGTTAATGTAGATATACTTTTAAGTTTGGATTGCAAAATTCAGTATATGTTACCAGGAAATAGCACAGATTAGAATCTCAAGATATGGTTGCTTGTGAGGCCCATTGCTAGTCAGAGAGGAATATGTAGGTTGTCGAGTTGTTGTGTTTTTTTTTTTTTTCCCTGTCTGTGATCACAAGGGTCCATGATACCAGAAGCTCCTAACAACTATTGCTGCTTTTAGTTGACCACCGTCTAGGTTGTGATTTCCATGCTCAGTTGTCCACGACACAAAAGCCAAGTCAATTACCCACAACGGCCTCAGCAACTTGGCTTCAGCCATTTCCAGGATGTTTCCCCAACATTCTGATCCAAAATGTAAACACCCAAAGGATGAATTGTGTCACAGCAAATGAGAACCAACTGGCTCTAACTCTCCACATTGGCCCTTTAGGAAGCCAGAGAGGCTAACTTTTAAAAAAGCCTTATTTTTGGTAGGGTAATGTTTCCCAGAAAACAAAACAATACAAAACAAACCTAAAACACTTTCACCCTTCCTTTAAATACAAGCTGTCAAAATTTTTGGCAGCTCTATGCATTAAAACTGCTCTCAAATAGAACAGACTTCTGGTTGCCAAGGGGGAGGGGGCATCGGGGAGGGATGGATTGGGAGTTTGGGATTAGCAGAGGCAAGCTAGTAAATATAGCATGGATAAACAACAAGGTCCTACTGTATAGCACAGGGAACTATATTCAGTATCCTGTGATAAACCACAATGGAAAAGAATATGAAAAATAATATATATATATATATATATATATATATATATATATATGTATAACTGAATCACTTTGCTGTACGGTAGAAATTAACACAACATTGTAAATCGACTATACTTCAATAAAAGAAAATTTTTTTAAATTGCTCTCAAATCTATTTTTGGCCATTTATCTCCAGTGCTCCAGTATAAGCCCTCATCATTTCCACTCTGGATGGTGATTGCTACCATCTACTAACTCTTCTTTCAGTCTCCAGCCTAAACTGATAGAGCAGCCTCTCTAAACTCCATCTGATCAACTGTGGGTCCCCATTGCTGTGGGGATAGCATTCAAATTCCTCCATGTGAATACAAACCCTGCCACCATCCGGTCCCAGGCAATCTGTAGTTTTCCTGTGCTCCCCATGCTCTAACTTCTGAAGATTCCCCCCTGCCCTGCTGTTACTCAAGCCATTCCCCTGCCAGGAATTCCTTTTACTTTCTTTACTGAACATCTGTATCCTACATCACACTCTGTTTAAAACTGGCCTCTGTAGTTGCCCTCTGCCGATAAGTGATCATGTGTTTTAATTTTTATTTCCCTTTCCCTCTCATGACATGGTCCCTGCCTACTTCTCACCTCTGTTCCTGCCTCCTCTCCTCTCCTTCTGAGATTTCTATTCTGTATGGAATGATCCTCCCTTTCTCCTAGTGTATTTCTTCCACCCATCTCTTAGGTCTTAGCCTGTAAACCATCATTATAGGTGAGCATTTCTCCCACAGTCACCCCCAGATAGATTAAAACTCCCTGTTCATTCTGTTGGTTGGTTGGTTGGTTGGTTGGTTTTTTATTCTGGCATAGTTTATTTCCTTCAGACCACCAATTACAGTCTGTGATTATCTTGTTTCCTTGTTTATTGTTTCTGCCCCGCCCACCCGTAGGCTGTAAGCTCCAGCAGGGACCTCACCTTCTTATCCACTCTGTCACTAGCATCTCGAGCAATGCCCTGCACCCAGTGGGCGCTCATTTAAGTTTTGTTGAATGAATGAATGAACTATTAGCTTCAGCCCATACACTGAAGATGATCACATTCCGTTTATCACATTCTAAGTGAATGAGCAGTTCTTTGACCTTTGTCTCCCCTGATGGACTGAAAGCTCTATGAAGTCAGGGATAGTACTTTGTCTTCACTTTGCCTGGAAATTATCTGAATTTGTCTTGTACTAGGTAGCTATTCACTTGTTGGAAGACTTCAAGCTGCCTAAAGACAATAATGATATAAATAAATATATGTAACATTTAAAAGAATAAAATTACCTTAAATATTATTAATTATAATAAATAAAATAAAACTGCACTGATAACGTCATTAAAATTGCTAAGGTGCCATCATTTTCTCCACTAAATGACTTATCCAAAGGAATGTATCTTCATGAAGAATCATAATTTGGGAAAATTTTAAACTCACTGGAGAAAGGCATGTTTTCATTTTTTAAAAATCTCTGAATTATATGCTATTATAAAGTTCTATTTATTTTAAATTCATAGACTCTGACATGTTAGTGTCCTTTGGGACTGCTGTGTTTAATGGATACAATAAGAATAATTTATATTAATCTTCTTAGTTACGTATAAATTTTTGCTAAAGCATTTAAAGCAGTGTTATCAATTAAACATATCTCCCTAAAATATGATCAGTGTTTTCATTTGACTATCAAGTAGTTTTTCTTTTTTTTTTTTTGCTGTATGTGGGCCTCTCACTGTTGTGGCCTCTCCCGTTGCGGAGCACGGGCTCCAGACGCGCAGGCTCAGCGGCCATGGCTCACGGGCCCAGCCGCTCCACGGCATGTGGGATCTTCCCGGACCGGGGCACGAACCTGTGTCCCCTGCATCGGCAGGCGGACTCTCAACCACCGCGCCACCAGGGAAGTCCTCAAGTAGTTTTAAACTAAATAACACAAACAAATTAAGCACAAAATAAAAATATTTTACTCAAATTTCACCAATTCCAATCAAAAGGAGTTGGGGCATTTAAATATACTTAAGCCTCTAACACACCACCAGCTACATTTTATTCAATTAATACAGTCCTAGTGTTGATTGAACAATTTCCACACACCCTACACATTTTCCTATGAGAAGATATTTGTTACATCTCTTTTTTAAATCGGAAGCTCTCTGAAGACAGGGAAGTTTTTAGCATTATTGTCACAGCTGTGGTTTTTGAGCAAAGTTCCCAGGAAAAACACCAGTGAAGGTTACTGGGTCCAGTATGGACTCTGGGCAAAAGGCCAACAAGTATCTTGGCCCCCATTCCCCCAACATCTTTTGGAGAGTCGTCCTTGGGCTGAGGGATAGCTGGATATGGTGTGGGGCTGAGCTCCAGGCAAGGGACCTAGACTCTTCTTTTTCATGCATCAGGCTTGGTAGCAACACTGAGTGGTTGCCATAAACTTTTGGACTTGGATATTAAGCGGTCTGAGATTGGACACCAGTGATTTGGTGCAGTGCTGAGAAATGCCAGACTCCCAGCACATCATGTGGAGAGCTTGGGGGCTATGGTCCTGTAGGAATTGAGTCTGTGCACAGCTCTTCCCTCTGGGAGATGAAGCCCAGCACACTCATATCACCTGACAACCTGGGATGAGACTTGAAGCAACCAATTAGAAAGTCTGCCTGCCTTCTCCATGCACATCTTCTTTACTCATGAACTCTTGGTTTCACAATGACTGAGTTGAGACTTAAAATACTGGTGCTCGGGCCTCCCTGGTGGCGCAAGTGGTTGAGAGTCCGCCTGCCGATGCAGGGGATACGGGTTCGTGCCCCGGTCTGGGAGGATCCCATATGCCGCGGAGCGGCTGGGCCCGTGAGCCATGGCCGCTGAGCCTGCGCGTCCGGAGCCTGTGCTCCGCAACGGGGGAGGCCACAACAGTGAGAGGCCCGCATACCGCAAAAAAAAAAAAAAAAAAAAATACTGGTGCTCTTTTTTCTTTATAAAATATTGGTGTTCTTTTTTCTTTAAGGTATTGAATACACAGAAGCCTGGAAACTTGATTTGTTAACAACCAATCAGGAGAAATTGGTCTTTGATTATTATTTAGTTGAGAACTGGGATGAAAAAGGCAAAGCGACTATTTTTGTGAACACCTGCTCACAACTGTGACCTCATCTCTTCCTACAATACCCCTATCCAGTATTACTGGATTACTGGCCCTCTTTTAAAACTAGAAAAAGGAGAATCATTAAATAAGTGGCCCAAGGTGCCATCGCTGGTAAAAGGCAGTCTTGTCTGAATCCAAATCCCATTTGTTGGGCTGATTTTCTGTGGTTTCCTGTAGCGATCACACACACAGACAGACACACACAAACAGTTTGTTGTTATGACAACTACACAGAGCTTTTGGGTCAATAATTCAGTGTTATCTGCAGGCCCCAGACAGTATGTTGTTTACTTTTTTCTTTCCTATCCCATCTGATCATCCACTTGTCTTCAGTGGAATTTCTGCTCAAATTCTAATTAAACCACAAATCAGTGGTTTTCAAATTTTTCTTATATTAGTGGAATCCATTTTTAAATGAAGGCCTAAATCAGAAGCCCCACTTTCTCTTCTTCAAATACAAGGTGCTCTTGCACATATTTTGGAATACAGGTACTTCACAGAACATGGACTTTGAGAGCCATTGTTTTAGTCAGGAATGTACTATGTACTGTAGGAAACAAACGAGCAGGTCCAGCTGTGAGCTTTCTGGTTCCCCAGAAACTCTGTCTTGGACAGAAGGCCATGCCCTGAAGGAGAGGTGAAGGCAGCTCACAGTGTGTTGAGTGGCTGCCACAGCAAATAGAGGACAACATTTTCTCTGAAGTTTCAACTCACAAAATGGGAGAATCACCTCATTACCCCTGGATGCCTGTTACTGCAACTCAGTTGTATGGTGTACAAATGTTGGTGTCATAAAAATTATGCTCTCAATATATCACGTTGAAATTGACCTAATCTTACCCTTACAATGAACTCATGAAATCACATGGGTTTGCAGTTTGAGTCCATTTGTCTTCCTGATCCATTAACAGTGCATTTATCAACAAGTGAACTTAAAATGATTTTGCTGCTGTTTGCTCTCAACAGTGTAGGTGACCAAGGCACTGACATCACTCGGTGAATCTTACCAGGGGGTAGAGACTCTGTGGGCACACAGGAGGCTACAAAGATTCTCTGAAAGAGGAGAATAAGAGATTCAGCAGAAGGCAGAAGTCAAAACAAAAAACGAAATCACGGAATAGACTGACCCTCTGTGACAGTGTCTCAGACAACCATGGCTCCTCTTTTTGGCAATGAGGAGGAGTGAGCATCCTTCAAGGGTTTATGCTTTATTCTGCATCATGGGTTTTACTTAGTGAAATTGTCCCTAGAGCCTAAAGTGGAAATAAACGCTGTCATTGTCTTTATCATTTGGAGGTAAGAAAACACAAGAACTTTGTGATACCCAAGCTGCCTTGGCTCCAATTTGTTATATGAGATACTGCAAATGTATTCAACCCTTTCAATGTGGTGAGTTAATCAGTCTTTTCAGAAACTGTAATGTCAGACATCATCTCTCTATGGGTCCCTTCAGCCATTACACCCATATAGCCCCTTTTACCTTTAAGGCAACACCAAGAGCAATGAAACAGACCAAAAAAACATTGACTCTTCTTTTCCTGCTAAGAATCATCGAGTTTCGTTTTTCATAGCCAAACAATAGGCCACCTCTTAACTCATTCTCCACATTACCAGTTTCATCTTGGATTCAAAGCCTTGCTGTCTCTTTCTACCCTCATCTAATTATCTCCTTCCAAACGAGCACAGAGCACTGAGTCAGGAACCCAGTAGGGTACCTTGAGATTTCAGACAGCTGGGGTGGGCCTGAACTTGCCCAGAGTTCACGGAGTTATGTCAGAAGCATCAGTGAAACAGAGAGCAAAGGACATCCAAGCAGAGAGAGTCTACCTGAGTCATAAATTCTGAGGTGGAAGCTGGGCAGGACAGGTGAACTCTGGCAAGAAGCAATGGGAAGGAAACCCAGGATCCCATGTGGAATTCCTCTACTCTTTTTAAAATTTTTATTTATTTCCAATTTTTTCTAGGGTCTCTTCCTTCTTATAAGGGCACTTATCCTACCATGCGGACTCCACTCTCATGACCTCACCTTCTAATACCATCACACTGGGGTTTAGGCTTTCAACCTAGTATTTTGGGGGACATATTCAGTCCCTAACACTCTGTAACCTTGTACAAGCAAGCTACTTAATAATGCTGAGACTGTAAAAAGGGAAATAATAATACCTCACTCTTAAAGGGCTGCTGTGATGCTTAAATGAGATACTGCAGAAACAGTGTTTAGAATAGTGCCTCATACATGGAAAGACCCGGAAAATTATTTTGCTCCCTTTTGTTTTCTCAGGGAAATACACAGCTATTTCTTTCTGGGGTAGAACTTAAACAAAGGATTAAACACAACCTGTACTGCCTAGGGAAGCATACATACAGTCCCCGAATGAGGGAGGGATTCACCTCATCTCTGCACCACTGGCTCAGATCTCAGTCCTTCACCTGGAGTGGTCTCATATAAAGGGAACCATGCCCAGAGGACACTACCATGATGTCAAGGCATCTGGACACCAAGACACTTGCATTTACTTAGAAGCATCATATTTTTTAGGAAGATTATTGACAGACATGGGAATTTCTAGAGAAAGATGACTAGGTTAGGAAAAGTCTGGAAGCCATGGGAATGAGTGACCAATCTACTAGAATTAAGGTTGCCAGATTTAGCAAATAAAAACAGAAGAAGTCCAGTAAAATCGGAATCTCAGATAAACAACGAATTATACTTCAGTGTAAGTATGCCCATTGCAATACCTGGGGTCTACTCATACTAACAATGTACTTTTTGTGTATCCAAGATTCAAATCCAACCAGGATCTCTGAATTTTATCTGGCAATCCTGGCTACAACGAGTTTACCATCTTATAGGAAGACAGTGCATACCCACGAGATAGAATGTAACATCACAGTCGTGAGCACGTTTTTTGTATTTACACCTGAACAATATGAGCTGCTGGGTATACACATTTCTGAGTAAGCAAGGGGAAAGTTCAGAATTAGGGGGGCATTACCTGGGGAGAATTCTTCTACTCATTACAAAGAAAGTCCTCCACATTAATGGAAGCAAGGAGTAAGAATTACCACAGAATTTCCTATATCTGTAGCCTCTGGCCTGTTGTAATCTGAGGATTCCCAGAGGTAATCTTAGGATCCAGTCTTCCCAGATACACTGTTTGCTATAGTCTGTCCTTGTCTGCCATCATTTCTGGTTCCAGTCAGGGGAATTTTTAGGATCATACTCTGGAATCTCTTATTAACTCCCCAGTGGGTTAAGTCTTAGGTTATCCACCTTTCCTTCATAAAGACATGAAGAAACACTTCATGGAAATGTATTTGCTTCTGGGATGATAGCAACCTTCTCAAATTTCCAATTTGCCACACAGTGTTCCATGAATCTATTATATAACATTTCAATACAAATTCCCAAACATGATAATGTAAATAAGCTACCAGCAAAGGAACAAGAGACTGTTTCACAAATTCTATTTGGGAAATGCCCACATTGCTCAGCTTTTCTCTAATCTTTATGCTGAGGAAAAGAAACTGCAAGAAGACATCTTATTCAAGGAAACTAAATGAGGCACCTTCCTGAGCTAGCATTTGGCTACCACAATAAGTGCCCCAAATAAACTCTTCAGCCCAGAAGAGAAGGCCCATGTCATGCCTGTTTCCGTATCTACTTCCTTCCGTACCTGCAAAGCCAAGGTGCTGCATCTCTGAAATTTCAAAACAAAACTGGTAAACCAAACATTTCTTTTCTCATCTTATCTGGATCTGTAATATTCAGAAGGACCCACAAAGAGCAACTCCCCAAACTAAGCAAGACCTCTCTCCCTCTGGAAGTGTAAACAGTGTGACAAACATCACATAGCTCCAGCATGATGGAGTGAGGGGGGCAACACATCCTTTCCCAAAAGCAACAAAAGAGCTTGGGCAAAACTATCAAAAACAGCCATTTCAGTGCTCTGGAAATTGTCAAAGATGAAAGACAAACCGAGATGCATTCATTCGTGAAACTGTTGAACTTCTGATAAGAACAGAGCATCCTTGCCCAGCACTCCCCACTCCCCACTCCCCACTCAGTGTGGTCTTTCAACCAGGGCAGAGCAGGCAGTGGACACCAGCAGCTTTCCTTCCACTGCTGACAGAGAACCCTTAAACAGAACACTGTCAATTAAATGGTGACCTCAGTGGCAAGGACACAAAACCAGGAGCTAGCTCCACTAACCTTGTAATAGTCCTGCTTGGGACTGGGAATGGATCAGCAGACTAGCTGGGGATTTAACAGTGAATTCTGGGAGATGAGAGAGCCACAGGGGCCTGAAATCTCTCCACTTATCCTGGGTGAACTGGAGGTTTTGCAGGCGCAGCGCAAAGACCCGCACAACTGGAGGGTTGATTGCAAAGAGACTCAAGGAGGTATTCTGAGGTGAAGCAAATAATCTAAGACTGGACTGTGGTTATGGGTGCACAACTCCATAAATATATTGAAACTAACTGAACTGAATATTTACAAGGGGGGAATATTAAGATATATAACTTATACCCAAATAACGCTGTAACAAATTCACGCAACCCGTAAAAAATATATATAACAATTCAAAAGCAGACCCAATCTACATATCTGGATACCAAATGAATCTGAAGATATTGAGATAGGCCTTACTTAAAAGATTTTAAATTAATAGATATTAATTTTTGAAAGTATTATAAAAATCTAGTAACTTTTTAAAGTATTGTATAACAGAAATTTAAGAGCAGCACTGTCCAATATAATCTTTTGCAATGATGGAAATCTATAGCTGTGCAGTCCAGTATGTTGGCTCCTATTTGCATGTAGCTTTTGAGTTCTTGAAATGTGGCTAGTGTGACTGAGAAATGGAATTTTTTTATTGTATTTCATTATAATTAATTTAAAGGTAAAGTTAAAAAGCCATTTTTGACTAGTGGCTACTTTATAATACACTATAGAGTGATATGTAGTGATAGTACAAGTCTAGAAAGAGCCCAAATATATACATAATTTTGTTTATGAAAAGTGGCCAATTCAAAACAATGGGAAAGGAATGGATAATGTGGAATATATTTTTAAGGTTTCCAATTCAAGAAATCCAAATTAAGCTAACGTGACACTATTTTTACCCAATTAACTTGGCAAAAGAAAAATATATTACCCATTATTGAGATTGGTTCAAGATGGCAGAGTGGAAGGAGGTGCTCTCACTCCCTCTTGTGAGAGCACTGGAATCACAACTAATTGCTGAACAGTCATCGAGAGGAAGACACTGGAACTCACAAAAAAGATACCCCACATCCAAAGACAAAGGAGAAGCCACAATGAGATGGTAGGAGGGGCGCAATCACAATAAAATCAAATCCCATAACTGCTGGGTGGGTGACTCACAAACTAGAGAACACGTATACCACAGAAGTCCACCCACAGGAGGGAAGGTTCTGAGCCCCACGTAAGGCTTCCCAACCTGGGGGTCCAGCAACGGGAGGAGGAATTCCTAGAGAATCAGACTTCGAAGGCTGACGGGATTTGATTACAGGACTTGGACAGGACTGGGGGAAACAGAGACTCCACTCTTGAAGGGCACACACAAAGTAGTGTGCACATCAGGACCCAGGGGAAGGAGCAATGACCCCAGAGGAGACTGAACCAGACCTACCTGTTAGTGTTGGAGGGTCTCCTGCAGAGGCGGGGGGTGGCTGTGTCTCACTGTGAGGACAAGGACACTGGCAGCAGAAGTTCTGGGAAGTACTCCTTGGTGAGAGCCCTTTCACAGTCCACCATTAGCCCCACCAAAGAGCCTGGGTAGGCTCCAGTGTTGGGTCACCTCAGGCCAACAACCAACAGGGAGGGAACCCAGCCCCACCCAACAGCAGAAAAGTGGATTAAAGTTTTACTGAGCTCTGCCCACCAGAGCAACACCCAGCTCTACCCATCACCAGTCCCTCCCATCAGGAAACTTGCACAAACCTCTTAGATAGCGAAATCCACCAGAGAGCAGACAGCAGAAGCAAGAAGAACTACAATCCTGCAGCCTGTGGGACAAAAACCACATTCACAGGAAGACAGGCAAGATGAAAAGGCAGAGGACTATGTGTACCAGATGAAGGAACAAGATAAAACCCCAGAAAAACAACTAAATGAAGTGGAGATAGGCAACCTTCCAGAAAAAGAATTCAGAATAATGATAGTGAAGATAATCCAGGACCTCGGAAAAGGAATGGAGGCAAAGTTCGACAATATGCAATAAATGTTTAACAAAGACCTAGAAGAATTAAAGAACAAACAAACAGAGATGAACAATACAATAACTGAAATGAAAAATACACTAGAAGGAATCAATAGCAGAATAACTGAGGCAGAAGAACGGATAAGTGACCTGGAAGACAGAATGGTGGAATTCACTGCTGTGAGACAGAATAAAGAAAAAAGAATGAAAAGAAATGAAGACAGCCTAAGACACCTCTGGGACAACATTAAATGCAACAAGATTCACATTATAGGGGTCCCAGAAGGAGAAGAGAGAAAGGACCAGAGACAATATTTGAAGATATTATAGTTCAAAACTTCCCTAACATAGGAAAGGCAATAGCCACCCAAGTCCAGGAAGCGCAGAGAGACCCATATAGGATAAACCCAAGGAGAAACACGCCGAGACACATAGTAATCAAATTGGCAAATATTAAAGACAAAGAAAAATTATTGAAAGCAGCAAGAGAAAAACAACAAATAACATACAAGGGAACTCCCATAAGGTTAACAGCTGATTTCTCAGCAGAAACTCTACAAGCCAGAGGGAGTGGCATGATATACTTAAAGTGATGAAAGGGAAGAACCTACAACCAAGATTACTCTACCTGGCAAGGATCTCATTCAGATTTGATGGAGAAATCAAAAGCTTTACAGACAGGCAAAAGTCAAGAGAATTCAGCACCTCCAAACCAGCTCTACAACAAATGCTAAAGGAATTTCTCTAAGTGGGAAACACAAGAGAAGAAAAGGACCTACAAAAACAAACCCAAAACAATTAAGAAAATGGTCATAGGAACATACATATCGATAATTACCTTAAATGAGAATGGATTAAATGCTCCAACCAAAAGACACAGGCTTGCTGAATGGATACAAAAACAAGACCCATATATATGCTGTCTACAAGAGACACACTTCAGACCCAGGGACACATACAGACTGGAGGTCAGGGGATGGAAAAAGATATTCCATGCAACTGGAAATCAAAAGAAAGCTGGAGTGCAATACTCATATCAGATAAAATAGACTTTAAAATAAAGAATGTTACAAGAGACAAGGAAGGACACTACATAACAATCAAGGGATCAATTCAAGAAGATATAACAATTATAAATATATATGCGCCCAACATAGGAGCACCTCAATACATAAGGCAACTACTAATGGCTATAAAAGAGGAAATCAACAGTAACACAATAATAGCGGGGGACTTTAACACCTCACTTACATCAATGGACAGATCATCCAAAAAGAAAATTAATAAGGAAACACAAGCTTTAAATGACACAACAGACCAGATTAATTGATATTTGTAGGACATTCCATCAAAAAACAGCAGATGACACTTTCTTCTCAAGTGCACACGGAACCTTCTCCAGGATAGATAACATCTTGGGTCACAAATCAAGCCTCAGTAAATTTAAGAAAATTGAAATCATATCAAGCATCTTTTCTGACCACAACGCTATGAGATTAAAAATTAATTACAGGGAAAAAACATAAAAACCACAAACACATGGAAGCTAAACAATATGCTACTAAATAACCAAGACATCACTTAAGAAATCAAAGACGAAATCAAAAAATACCTAGAGACAAATGACAATGAGAACACGATGATCCAAAACCTATGCGATGCAGCAAAAGCAGTTCTAAGAGAGAAGTTTATAGCTATACAAACCTACCTCAAGAAACAAGAAAAAACTCAAACAATCTAACATTACACCTAAAGGAACTAGAGAAAGAAGAACAAACTAAACCCAAAGTTAGCAGAAGCAAAGAAATCATAAAGATCAGAGCAGAAATGAATGAAATAGAAACAAAGAAAACAATAGCAAAGATCACTAAATCTAAAAGCTGGTTCTTTGAGAAGATAAACAAAATTGATAAGCCATTAGCTAGACTCATCAAGAAAAAGAGGGAGAGAACTCAAATCAATAAAATTAGAAACAAAGAAGGAGAAGTTACAACAGACACCACAGATATACAAAGCATCCTAAGAGACCACTACAAGCAACTCTATGCCAATAAAATGGACAAACTGGAAGAAATGGACAAATGCTTAGAAAGGTATAACCTTCCAAGACTGAACCAGGAAGAAATAGAAAATAAGAACAGACCAATCACAAGTAATGAAATTGAAACTGTGATTAAAAATCGTCCAACAAACAAAAGTCCAGGACCAGATGGCTTCACAGGTGAATTCTATCAAACATTTAAAGAAGAGCTAACACCCATCCTTCTCAAACTCTTCTAAAAAACTGCAGTGGAAGGAACATTCCCAAACTCATTCTAAGAGGTCACCATCACCCTGATACCAACATCAGACAAAGATACTACAAAAAAAAAATTACAGACCAATATCACTGACAAATATATATGCAAAAATCCTCAATAAAATACTAGCAAACAGAATCCAACAACACATTAAAAGGATCATACACCATGATCAAGTGGGATTTATCCCAGGGATACAAGAATTCTTCAATATATGCGAATCAATCAATGTGATACACCAAATTGACAAACTGAATAATAAAAACCATATGACCATCTCAATAGATGCAGAAAAAGCTTTTGACAAAATTCAACACCCATATATGATAAAAACTCTTCAGAAAGTGGGCATAGAGGGAACCTACCTCAACATAATAAAGGCTATATATGACAAACCCACAGCAAACATCATTCTCAGTGGTGAAAAACTGAAAGCATTTCCTCTAAGTCAGGAACAAGACAAGCATGTCTACTCTCACCACTATTATTCTACATAGTTTTGGAAGTCCTAGCCACAGCAATCAAAGAAGAAGAAGAAATAAGAGAAATACAAATTGGAAAAGAAGAAGTAAAACTGTCACTGTTTGCAGATGACATGATACTATACATAGAGGATTCTAAAGATGCCACCAGAAAACTACCAGAGCTAATCAATGAATTTGGTAAAGTTGCAGGATACAAAATTAATGCACAGAAATCTCTTGCATTCCTATATACTAATGATGAAAAACCTGAAAGAGAAATTAAGGAAACACTCCCATTTACCATTGCAACAAAAAGAATAAAATACCTAGGAATAAACCTACCTAGGGAGACAAAAGATCTGTATGCAGAAAACTATCAGACACTGATGAAAGAAATTAAAGATGATACAAACAGAGACAGAGATATACCATGTTCTTGGATTGGAAGAATCAATATTGTGAAAATTACTATACTACCCAAAGCAATCTACAGATTCAGTGCAATCCCTATCAAATTACCAATGGCATTTTTTACAGAACTAGAACAAAAAAAAATCTTAAAATTTGTATGGAGACAAAAGACCCCGAATAGCCTAAGCAGTTAACAGAGCTGAGGAATCAGACTCCCTGACTTCAGACTATACTACAAAGCTACAGTAATCAAGACAATATGGTACTGGTACAAAAACAGAAGTACCTATCAATGGAACAGGATAGGAATCCAAGAGATAAACCCATGCACCTATTGTCAACTTATCTATGACAAAGGAGGCAAGGATATACAATGGAGAAAGGACAGTCTCTTCAATAAGTGGTGCTGGGAAAACTGGACAGCTACGTGTAAAAGAATGAAATTAGAACACTCCCTAACACCATACACAAAAATAAACTCAAAATGGATTAGAGACCTAAATGTAAGAATGGACACTATAAAACTCTCAGTGAAAAACATTGGAAGGACACTCTTTGACATACATCACAGCAAGATCTTTTTTGATCCACCTCTTAGAGTAATGGAAATAAAAACAAAAATAAACAAATGGGACCTAACGAAACTTAAAAGCTTTTGCACAGCTAAGGAAACCATAAACAAGACAAAAAGACAGCCCTCAGAATGGGAGAAAATATTTGCAAACGAGTCAACGGACAAAGGATTAATCTCCAAGATATGTAAACAGCTCATACAGCTCAATATTAAAAAAAACAAACCAGGGGCTTCCCTGGTGGCGCAGTGGTTGAGAGTCCGCCTGCCGATGCAGGGGACACGGGTTCATGCCCCGATCCCGGAAGATCCCACATGCCGCGGAGCGGCTGGGCCCGCGAGCCATGGCCGCGGAGCCTGTGTGTCCGGAGCCTGTGCTCCGCAACGGGAGAGGCCACAGCAGTGAGAGGCCCGCGTACAGCAAAAAAAACAAAAAAAAAAAAACAAAAAACAAACCGGGCTTCCCTGGTGGCGCAGTGGTTGAGAGTCTGCCTGCCGATGCAGGGGACGCGGGTTCGTGCCCCGGTCCGGGAGGATCCCACGTGCCACGGAGCGGCTGGGCCCGTGAGCCATGGCCGCTGAGCCTGCGCGTCCGGAGCCTGTGCTCCGCAACGGGAGAGGCCACAGCAGGGAGAGGCCCGCGTACCGCAAAAAAAAAAAAAAAAACCCAATCCAAAAATGGGCAGAAGACCTTAATAGACATTTCTCCAAAGAAGACATACAGATGGCCAAGAAGCATATGAAAAGCTGCTCAACAGCTCTAATTATTAGAGAAATGAAATCAAAACTACAATGAGGTATCACCTCACACCAGTTAGAATGGGCATCATCAGAAAACCTACAAACAACAAATACTGGAGAGGGTGTGGAGAAAAGGGAACCCTCTTGCACTGTTGGTGGGAATGTAAATTGATACAGCCACTATGGAGAACAGTATGGAGGTTCCTTAAAAACTAAAAATAGAACTACCATACGACCCAGCAATCCCACTACTGGGCATATACCCAGAGAAAACCATAATTCAAAAAGACACATGTACCCCAATGTTCACTGCAGCACTATTTACAATAGCCAGGTCATGGAAGCAACCTAAATGCCCATCAACAGACGAATAGATATAGAAGATGTGGTACATATATACACTGGAATATTACTCAGCCATAAAAAGGAATGAAATTGGGTCATTTGTAGAGACATGGATGGATCTAGAGACTGTCATACAGAGTCGAGTAAGTCAGAAAGAGAAAAACAAATACCATATATTAAAGTATATATGTGGAACCTAGAAAAATGGTACAGGTGAACTGGTTTGCAGGACAGAAATTGAGTCACAGATGTAGAGAATAAACATATGGACACCAAGGGGGAGAAGCGGTAGCGGGGTGGGGGGGTGATGAATTGGGAGATTGTGATTGACATATATACACTAATATGTCTAAAATGGATAACTAATAAGAACCTGCTGTATTAAAAAATAAACAATAAAATTCAAAAATATATTACCCATTATTAAACAAATGGTTCACTAATAGATGGGCAAACTTGGGAACTTGATTTTTAAGACACTGCTGATTGGATTATCAAGGAATCTGGTTTCTAGAGGAAAACTGGCTATGCATGGCAAATAATTTAAAATTATGCTTTTAGTTGATTCAGAAATTCTACTTGTAGGAAACGGCCCTAAGAAAATGATTTAAAATGAACATAAGTGTGCTCACTGCTGTGTTTACAATAACAAAACACTGGTAGTAAATTAAATATTCAAAAATACAAGACTAGTGAAATAAATTACACCATTGTATTGGTAGAATTATAGTGTATTTTAATATTTACTTAAACTTAAAATATGTTTATTGTTTGTTAGTAAAGGCAAAAGGTGGGTTGCACAACATTCGAAAATGTGATTTCATTTTTGAACTCTCTCTGTCTATATTTATCAGTCTCTATATCTAGAAGCAAATAAGTCAGAGGAGCAGCAGGGCTCATCTATGGGTGATGAAATTATGAGCATATCAATTAGGGAATCTGTTGGCAAGCACAGAAATCAATTCCAGTTACATTATGCAAGCACTGTTTATTTAAGAAGACTGAAAAAATAGATTAACCCATATTGAATCTAACCAAGGGGAAAGAGAGAGGGAGAGAGAGAGAGGCACAAAAGAGCAGAAGAATTACATGAGGTACAGCTCTCTATATAGCTCTATGGCAACAAATTTATAAACCTGAGTGGTCTCCTGATAGTCCAGACATTAAGCCTTTAGTTGCTGGACTATAAGATGGTCCAGTGGATCTTTGGGAAAGAGACCAGGTAGCAAGGGTCAGAGGTGTGGAGGAGAGTTCGGGCATCAGGTTAGTAGCTAGCTACCAAGCAGTACAGAAGTGCTTCAATAATTTTAAACAACCACTACAGCTGTACTCATGCAAGCAAGTTCACTATCAGCTTTGTCTATACCTACATCTCTACATCCCATATTTACTATTTTTTTTCTCCATGAGGTCTCTGTTCTGTTTATTAGAAGCATGATTCAAATATATGTCTTAGGAGAGAATAAACTATGTGGATTATTCTAAGAGTTCTTAAAATTCCTCAAAAATTAGATAGATAGATAGATAGATGGAGATATAAACAGAATAGAGATATATTTGTCAAATAATACCTTTCCTATATTTAAGACACTTTTGTTTCAATTGTTTGTTTTTAATGATATATAGATATTTTTCCTCTGACTTCTAAATGCAAACTTTGCAACTGAGGAATCTGATAGCAGTCAAATTCTGTGCTTCTTTTGTAGGTACCTTCTTTTGGCCTGCAAGTTTATATCGTTTTTATCCTTAGAGAGCACGGGTTTTACCAGGCATGCCTGGGAGGCTCTGCCTTTTCTGATTAATTTAGATGGAACTCTGAATATGTTCAGTCTAGAGACCCTGATCTTTCTTCTTCAGAGTTAACTTTACTATCTATTTAACTATTGCCTCTACTCTCTTGACTGTTTTTAGTGATCATGAGTTTGGTATCATGATTAAGAATTTTCCCCAAACCCTTGGTCTCACCAAATTTCTCCTATACCTGCTTCTAGAAGTTTTATATTTAAATCTGTAATTCATTTTGAGTGAATTTGGGTATATGATGGGAGGCTTAGGTTCACTTTTTTTTAAATTGGCCTTATGTTTTTAGAGCAATTTAAGGTTCACAGCATTTTTTACTCTCCGTTGATGATCTTGCTTCTTAATTTGCTGAAAAACTGAAGCAATCAGAAGATAATTTCTCATGACTCTTATAACTCACCTATGTATCTAACATCTGTATTCACATGCTCTGCCTTCCCTAGTGGTACAATAGATTAATTATCTGCCTTCCTTTATAAAGCATCCTCCCTTCCTCTCTCGTTTACACAAGGACAACACTCCAGCAATATACCATTCCCTCGAATATTATCAGTTTCCTCCCTCAACTGGATTATTCATACTAGCATATGAACATACTGCTATTTCTTCTGCATTAAAAATCTAGTATCTTGAACACACATTCCTTTCAAACTGCCACCCATTTATTTGTTCCCCTTCTCATCAACAGTACTTCAAATTGATGATTGTAGTGACTGTCTACATTTCATCTCTCTTCATTTTGTCTTATACTCAGTCTAATCAGTGATTTTCCCCTATTATTCCACTGAAATACTATTATAAATAGCCTTCATGTTATTAAATCCAATGTTCAAATCTCAGTCCCTATCTCATTGGAGTAGCAGTTTTTATGGTGGATCCCTCCTTCCTCCTAGAAACAAAATCATGACCTGGCCTCCAGTCTAGGTTTTCCTCTTATTCCACTGGTTGCTCCTTCTCACGTTTCTTTGTTATTTTTTCCCTATTCCCCTAAATCCCCAGGGATTTTCAAAGTGAAATCAAAGTCACAGATATTTATCTTCCTTCAATAACCTGTCCATGGCCTCCTTCTCAGTACTGTCTTCAGGACTCTTATGCCCTCCACCAGGAATAAACCCACTCTGGCCCAAAGACTTTGCTGTGTCCTATTAGGGATGCTCTGTATAGATCTGGATCACATGGCCCAGAATGCTCACAGTGGTCCTCTGATGCATCAAAGAAAAGATTCCCCCTTAAGATGTGAGGATCTTGGGCTTGTGAGAGGGTAATCCAGAGGCAACACGAAGCCTCTGTAATTAATGGACTGGAGAGTAGTGAAATTCCTTCAGGCGCTTAAATAACTTGCGAGTCTGCTTTTGTGATCTTAGACCAATTTGTAGCTGCAGCGTAAGGCAGAGTGACAAAAGATGAATGGCTAGAATTGGAGTGTGCTTTAAAGTGTCCTGTAGCTAGGGTACCCACCTCCCTTGTTCAAGAAAGAACACATCAATGTTAAGTAATATCTCTTCTCATGATTTGTTCTTACACAGAGGGGTTTCTTGGCAGGGATCCCTAATAAAAATGTATTTTTTTTTCTCTTCTTCATTTTTGCCTTCATTAGTTTCCTGTAGTGCTTCTCCCTGAACCTCTTTTCACTTTTTTAAAGCTCATCTTGTGGAAATTATTTTACACTAAAGAACATAAATAAACTTTTATTTAGCAAGCTGTGGAAATTAGGGATATGCAGCAAAGACGACTGAGCTCATTAAGCAGCAATGTCGCTAATGCTCTCTCACTCATTACTCATCCATTTCACTGATTGCTTTAACAGGAGAGGAGGCGCCACTTCTCCCCTGGATCATCACATCCTTCTCTATGGGTGTCACAGAAGACAGGAGACAGGGGCCGGCCAGCCTATGGGCTTTGGTGCTTCAGGAGACACAATGGGAGTGTCATCACTGACAGCTCCAGGGTTGGGTATTAGCTCTCTCAGGCTCTTCCTTTCCCTTCTCCCTCTATAACGGGCACAGAAGGAGGCGATAAGAGACACACTGAGTTTAGGAAATCCTCTGAAATGGAAATTTCATATTCAGCATTTGGTGGGAACTAGTTCAGGGGATCCGGAAAGTAGCATCTATCATTTATACGGTGCACTAGTTTATTTCCACTCTAAACCTGTGTTTACAGAGTTAGCTCAACACTGATTCTACCACTGTTACTGCCGGAAGCATCCTTTACCCCAAATAATTGAAAGAAGTTGTGATATATTTCACCACAAGATTTGTTCCAGTTCTTGTAACAGGAAATATGTAGAAACTGATCTTCAGACTCTGAGTCAGGTAAGGAACCTGAAAGAGTCTTCTATTTACACATGGGAACAGACCGCAGGAAATTACCATCTGTGTGTACATAAATTCATGGCAAATTTTCAGCTACCGAATCACATGGAAAAACAGCTGGAGAAAAAGTTTTTTTAAGAGAAGTATAGTTGATTTACAGCATTATATTAGTTTCAGGTGTACAGCATAGTGATTTGGTATTTTACAGCTCATACTCCATTAAAAGTTATTACAAGGCAATGACTATGATTCCCTGTGCTATACAATATATCCTTGTTTCTTATCTATTTTATACATAGTAGTTAACGTTTTAAGTAGACTTCCTTAAAATATAGACTATGTGGCATACATGGAATTCACTTGGTGACTGGGGGCGGATGACACCTCACAAGGCTGGACCACCATCCTCTACAGCAGCAGGTTTGCAACAGAATTGTTCCTTGCTGGAACAGCAATATAACAGGTACTGCAAGGTGAGCAGTTCCGTGTAGTTATCTCTTTAACAAGGGGCAATGATTCCCCTGGTAATGACTCTGGAGAAGAAATCTAGTAATGTCATAATCTCAGCTATGTATCAGGCACAATCCTAAGACTTCAATTGTGCCGTGTCATCAAATCTCTAAAGTAATTTCATATGTTAGGTATTATTGTTACCCAGACACCCTTCCATTTCACACATGAGAAAAGAAGGACCAAGCAAAAGGTCCTACAGCTAGTATGCAGCCGTGCCATTAGTAAAAACAAGGCTGCTTAACTGCAAAGCTGTTGCATTTGACAGCTACCCTCCAAAACATGAAAAGTCAGGATCATAGTCTTTACATATTCATCCCAGGTAAAGAAGATAATATAGAAGTCAGCAAAGTAAGCAGCAGGTTGAGATTAGGAGAAGCAAAGCAGTATGTGCCTGAGGTTAGAGGGTTAGAGCCTGGAGAGATTACAGAAAACCCAGCATGGAGCAACCGGAACTAATCAAGGGTATAGATAAGGACCAGGGACACCACTTCAACTTTCCTTGTGTCCGGGACATAATAATGCAATGGAAAGTCAGCTTGAATCAGAACAAGAAATCCAGTACTTCTTCATACAGGTTTTCCTCTCTCTATTCAGTAAGCGGGGGACAACAGGGAGAAAGGGAATAGCTAGAATTTGATTGATTTTCCAATGCAGAGTGGTAATTGACCATTCTCAGAAATGACATCCTGGGGACATCAAAGGAAAACCTTGGCTAGGTGGCGTGCGCCCATGTAAAACTGGAATTCTATTGCTAAAGAAAGCTAGCTAGTCAGGGCCCAGTAGTTATAGAAGTCACTCCTGCTCCCATTCTGCCCAAATGAAGAACTACTTTAATCAACGGATCCTGGAGGCACAAGGGCTGGATTCTTAAATTTGTTGGCTAGGAAAAAGCACAGATGGGCTTTGTTTTATTTACTGATTATAAAATGAATACATCTTTATCCTGGAAAAAAAATAAATTTGCAGAACTATATAAAGAAATATGCAGGGGAGTAAAAGGTACAAGCTATTGGGTATAAAATAAGCTACAAGGATATATTGTACAACGTGGGGGAATAGAGCCAATATTTTATAATAACTATAAATGGAGTATAACCTAAAAGAAAAAAAAGAAATATCAATCACCCATATTGCCACTCTTTAGAGGCAATCATTGCCAGCCGACATAACTTTTTCATACCCTTCATCTACTTCTAACTTCAGACCCCACTAAAGTCCAAGATGTCCTAAAAGATACTATTTATAATTAACGGGGACTGTACCACGTGTGCTGAAAGAGTCTAAGAAGGAAATCCTCTTTTTCCTTCTTCTCAGGCTCTGAACAACCATTTCTTCCCCTGTGATGGGCAATTTGATTAAAGAAGACTCCGAGTAAAACTGATGTGTGATTGGGGCAAAGGATTTTTCTCAGCCCTGAGAGATAAGATTGACTAGTGATAGGAAATGGATGCTGTTCTGGGGTAGCCACAGTAAGATCTTCAGATAGCCATCCTTTTGTCAGCTTCATGCCAAACTCCACAAAGTACCTCAGGGAAAGAAATTAGTTGGCAAACCCCTTGCTTATCAAATCTTTTCTTTTTCTCTCAAAGGCTGTCACCCTTTGAGAGAAAATAATGGGTGAAAAGGTACCACTTCCCAGCACAGAAGTTTCTGGGGCACAGAAGGTTCTTTCTCAAGACTTTATTACTTCGTGCTAGTAAAGAGCCCTTCCCGAAGCTCTTTCAGAAACTGAAACTAGAATGAGATGAGATCTGGGACAACTTTCACCAAATTTCCCTCTCCGTTTTTGTATAATATGTTTGTGTTTCTGGTGGGGCTACAACAACTGTACATGTGTGCAGTGCCCATAAAAATACATCTCTTTGATGCAGTCACCACTCAGCCAACGTTCACAGACCATCACCTATATCCCAGGGGCTATTTTGGTTACTGCTGTGGTAATGAAAGCACCATGTGCTCTGGAGGGCTTATATTTTAGTAAGAGATACAGACAATAACAAATAGTATCTAATATAATTCAAAGTATTGGGACTTCCCTGGTGGCGCAGTGGTTAAGAATCCACCTGCCAATGCAGGGAACGTGGGTTTGAGCCCTGGTCCGGGAAGATCCCACATGCCGCGGAGCAACTAAACCCATGCACCACAACTACTGAGCCCATATATCACAACTATTGAAGCCGGCATGCCTAGAGCCCATGCTCTGCAACAAGGGAAGCCATTGCATTAAGAAGCACATGCATTGCAACGAAGAGTAGCCCCCACTCACCCCAACCAGAGAAAGCCTGCGTGCAGCAGTGAAGACCCAGCACAGCCAAAAATTTAAAATAAATAAATAAATGAATAATTCAAAGTGTTCCATAGCACAACGAGAGAAAGTTTTAAAAGCATCATACAGACATGATGAGATGCTTCTATTTTGCACGGGATAGTCAGGTAAAACCCTGTTTGAATAAAATAAGGGGGCAAGACCATGGTTGACTGGAAGAAAAACAAACCAAACAGAGGAAAGAGTAAGTACAAAGGTCTGGGTAAGGGGGAGGTGGGAGGGATCGGGGAGGTGGTGAAATTTGCTTGGCCTCTTTAAGAAACAGTACTTGTGGCTGGAGCAAGGGAGGGAAAGGGGAAGTGGAAAGAAAGTCCTTTAGAAATCAGATAAACAGGGCCTGAAACACCATGAAAAGACATCACCATGGAAATCACTGGTTTCTCCCCACTTCTACAGCCCTGAAGTCTGAATTCCTTCACGGGGCACCCACCGTCTTTGATGATCTGGACGCCACTCACTACTCAGCTCCCAGCCCGGACCCCTGGCTCATGTTCAGGCTTCTCTTCAGTTGTCCTGAGCTATCTCACCCACCCAGCTCCCCACGTCCTTCCTGGCCTCTCTGCCTCTGCACAGGCAATTTCCTCAGCCTCGAAAGCTTTTCTCCATATTGATCTGGTGAATTATGACCCTTCTGAGAAAAAACACCTTTGATGTGAGGCTTTTCCTGGCTCACACAGGAAACCACCCTTGTCTTTATACCGCTTCTTTTTCTAGCATATCTGATAGCTGCTTTGGGGTAATTACTTCTCTGCATAAAAATATGAACTTTGTGCAGTCACAAACTAGCTGTTTTAGATTCCATATGGTTAGCACAAGGCCCCATGCATGGTAAAATAATAATAATAATGCACATGAATAAGTGAATGAGTTTGTGAGTGCCTACATGAATGAAAAGTTGTCTGAATGAACTTGGGGTTTGTTTTACTTCGGGTCAATAACACAAAGAGTCATCACAAAACGGACTGCTCTTTCATTCTCATTCAGCCAAGAAGACAATTTTTTTTTTCTTTTTCTAAGAGAAAACGGCAAGTGAAGTAAATGTCAAGAATGTTCTATGCATGGAAAATATAATAACTACATAATACACCTGTCAAAATGGTGTTTAAAATAAAATGCTAACAGGCCCATAAAACTGAAGAGGCTTTGTGGGAGTTGCTATTATAAAGCAGTTTTTAACGCTCTGCCAAGAAAATTATCACCTACGTGAAACTTTTAGAGCAACTGTGATTTAGAGCTGGAAACTGTACTTGACACTATCAGTAAGCCATTTCAAACACTTCTTATATCTGATCATTGGTTTGCAAATCTATAGAATGGGCCAACCTTTATGTGCTCAGGGCTGGATGGGGAGGAAATGAAAGACATTTCAGAGTAAAGATTTTCTTTAAATATTGCCCTTTTCTTCGGGTCAATGTCTAAATTTAACATAGAGTATTAAATAAATGAAATTAATATGTGCCTAAATATTATATAGGAAAAATAAATGATCTTCCATATGATTCAATGATCGAATTAAGTTGGAAGTAAAATCCCCTCATAAAAGTCAAGATATTAAAAATCAGGGGCTTCCCTGGTAGCGCAGTGGTTGAGAGTCCGCCTGCCGATGCAGGGGACACGCAAGGGGACACGGGTGCGTGCCCCAGTCCGGGAAGATCCCACATGCCGCAGAGCGGCTGGGCCCGTGAGCCATGGCTGCTGAGCCTGCGCGTCCGGAGCCTGTGCTCCGCAACGGGAGAGGCCACAACAGTGAGAGGCCCGCGTATCACACACACACACAAAAAAAAAAAAAAAAAAAAAAAAATCAGAGGTAGGTCAAGAAAATGAACTAAAGATATTTTTCCTGCTCTATTTTTTCATGTCCAACATCTCTTTTCTCACTTTTCTCCTTTGGTCACAATTGCTCTAGGTGCTGTCGATCTTCTCTCTCTGGCAGGGATAGGAGTGTTCCAGCAGAGCCTAAAATAGGAAATGCCTCAGGTGAAACCACGGTGGACGCTGAAATCATGGATATGGGCAGAGCTCATCCAAGTGTACAAACGAAATCTGGCAATTTGGAGTCTAAATGGGTTAACCAAATGGAAGAGCCAGAAAAGGGACTGATATCTGAGGTGCACAGCCAGGAGAAATGGGGGTCGGTGGCGGGAGACGAAGTAGAAAGGAGAGGAAGGAAGAGGAAACACAGCTAACACTTATTCATGGCTGCACGTTGTCAGGCACTATTTTAAGTACCAGAAGCACAAAGCTCACAATTAGCCAACAGCATCCTGGCACCTGCCTGGAGTAGGCTTGATAATCAATTGGAGGAATTACCTGGCACGGCTGGCTTGGTTCAAAGGAGAACCTTTTGGTGGTAACATGAATAGTCATCATTTTCCATGACTTTCCAAGAGAATCCCCTTTGATTCTCTTCTTACCACTGGTATTGTTCCTTCTCTGCATTTTTAGTCTGTCATTGTAATTGTGGATCTCTAAACCACAGTCATTAGCCCTCTGGTTTTCTCTAATACTCTTGTCTCCCTCTGTCTAATTAGCTGAAAATACTTTCAATACTTCAAACAGGATGTCTAATGACAATTCACAGATCTTTAAGCATTCTCTCTAATAAGATGAATGTAGGAATCACCATTTGGATGTACCACCATTACTCAAACTTAGCATAGCCCTGTTATCACCTTCAAAGAAACTTCTCAAGTCATTAAGGGAATTATAAATTCTACAGAGATATTTTAGACATATTGTATTTATTAATTTGTTCACTCTTCTTAGATTCCAGGACAGTTGATTCCCGGGTTTGTGTCTTTTTCTACGCAGCATTGCTTAGAGCATCCTTGGCACATGGAGGGACCCATCACGTGTTTAGTTCACTGAAGTGAACTTAATGGTTAAGTAAATATGAAGAAATGGAATAGCTAAGAAAATACAATTTAGTTAAAATATTTTGGACTGTTCAGAAAATATTTTTAGCAATATTTTCAACCCTGGATTCTCTATGTTCATGAGTGATTTTCAAAATATCAAGGAATATAAAATATATCATATATTTTGTTGAGCAAAATATATATGTACATATATATGAAAAAATAGAATGATTTCAATTGCAATATCATTTGTAGCACCAAGCAGAAACCACAGAAATACTCATTAATGAGGGTTGGTAAAAGAAAGTGTGGTACATCAACAAAATAGCATATCACATTAAATACTCTGTGTGTGTGTGTGTGTGTGTGTGTGTGTGTGTATGAGAAAACATAAGGTGCAGCCCAGTTTGTGTATCATTATCATTCTGCTTGGATTTATTTTAAAAATTCACACTGCACAAGAAACTGGGAAATACACACTACTATATATAAAATAGATAAACAGCAAGGTCCTACTGTATAGCACAGCGAACTATATTCAATATCTTGTAATGATCTATACCGGAAAAGAATCTGAAAAAGAGGGACTTCCCTGGTGGTGCAGTGGATAAAACTCCACGCTCCCAAGGCAGGGGGCCAGGGTTCGATCCCTGGTCAGGGAACTAGATCCCACAGGCATGCTGCAACTAACAGTTTGCATGCCACAACTAAGGAGCCCTGGAGCCACAACTAAGGAGCCTTCCTGCTGCAACTAAGGAGCCCACGTGCTACAACTAAGGAGCCAGCAAGCCGCAACTAAGACCTGACGCAAATAAATAAATAAATATTTTTTAAAAAGAATCTGAAAAAGAATATATATTATATATTGTATATATTCACTGTACATAAGCTTTTAGTTTGATGTAGTCCCATTTGTTTATTTTTGCTTTTGTTTCCCTTGCCAGAAGAGACAGATCAAAAAATATGTACATTGCTAAGGCTGATATCAAAGAATATATTGTCAATGTTTTCTTCCAGAGTTTTTTGGTTTCAAGTCTTACATTTATTTAAGTCTTTAACCTATTTTGAGTTTATTTTGGTATATGGTGTAAGAAAGTGGCCCAGTTTCATTCTTTTGTATGTAGCTGTCCAGTTTTCCCAAACATCATTTATTAAAGAGGCTGACTTTGTCCCATAGCATATTCTTGCCTCCTTTGTCATAGATTGACATATAAGCTTCAGTTTATTGCTGAGCTCTCTATTCTATTCATTGATCTATGTGTGTCTGTTTTTAATGCCAATACCATACTACTATGATTACTATAGCTTTGTAATACAGTTTGAAATCAGGGAGCATGATATTTCCAGCTTTGTTCTTCTTTAAGATTGTTTTGGCTATTCAGGGTCTTCTGTGATTCCATACAAATTTTAAGATTACTTATTCTAGTTCTATAAAAAATACCATTGGTATCTCAATAAGGATTGTGTTGAATCTGTAAATTGCCTTGGGTAGTATGGATATTTTTTAACGTTAAGGCTTCCAGTCCATGAGCATGGTTTATCTTTCCTGCTTTAGCAGCTTCTCACAAATTTTGATATGCTGTGCTTTCATTGTTATTTAAATCAATATTTAAAATTTTTTCCTTCTGATTTCTGTTTGGGTTACTTAGAAGTATGTGTTTAATTTCCAAATATTTGGGAATGTTTCAAGATATCTTTTGTTATTGATTTCTGGTGTAATTTTGTGATGGTCCAAGACGAAATATATATATAATTGTTTAATATATATACATATTTAATTTTTTAAGATTTATTTTATGACTCAGAATGTGGTCTAGGTCACTGACTGTTCCATGCACATTTGAGAAGAAAGTTTGGTGGAGTGTTCTTTAAATTTTAATTAGGTCTAGTTGGTTGCTAGCTCTGGCTATCTATAACCTTAGTGTTTTTCTGCTTATTTGTTCTATCAATACTTGAGAGAGAAGTATTGAAATCTCCAACTATAATTGTGGATTTTTCTATTTCTCCTTTAAGATCTATCTGTTTTTCCATCATATATTTTGAAGTTATGTTGATAAGTGCATAGAAGAAATATGTATCTTTTTATTTATTTATTTATTTATTTATTTTTTTTTTTTTTTTTTTTTTTTTTTTTTTGCGGTATGCGGGCCTCTCACTGTTGTGGCCTCCCCCGTTGCGGAGCACAGGCTCCGGACGCGCAGGCTCAGCGGCCATGGCTCACGGGCCCAGCCGCTCCGCGGCATATGGGATCCTCCCAGACCGGGGCACGAACCCGTATCCCCTGCATCGGCAGGCGGACTCTCAACCACTTGCGCCACCAGGGAGGCCCTATGTATCTTTTTAAAAGAAAAAGTCAGGAGTTACAATGATACTTTCAGTTAAAATTTCAAATGAACAAGTTTTGACCTAATTTGATTTTATATTTGTTAACCTTTTTTAATTGAAAATCATGTTTTCTGAAATATATTAAGAACATTAAAGTTTGTACTTCTCTGATCAGTAAGAGCAAGTATCTTTTCATACAGTTAAGGGCCATCTTAAATTATTTTTCTCTGAAATGTTTATTCATGTATTTTGTCCATTTTGCTGTTAGTCTTTCACTTCCTAATTTTTAGGAGTTCTTTATATGTTAGAGATTTTCAAACATTTTTCTGTTATACATTTCCATGTAGATTTTCCCAATATTTTCATTTGGATGGGGGTTGTCAAAGCTTTTTTAAGTTATAAATGTTTTGTAATATAAATGAAATCACCAATATTTTCTTTAATTGCTTTTGAATTTTGAATCATAGAGAAATTTTCCACTCCTTCATTTTAGAATGAAATCCATCCATTCTTTTCTAGTATCTTTATAACCTTTTGAAAAAATATTTAGGTCTGTCAACTATTTGGTGTTTGTTTTGTGTTTGGAGTGTTGTACAAATTTTTATCTTTTTTCAAATGGCTATCCAATTTTCCAATACCGTTTATCAAAAAGTCCATCCATTCCTCACTAATTTGAGATAACTTTGTCATATGTTAAGATTCCATATACCCCGTATATATTTCAGAGATTTACCTTTTGTCCAATTAGTCTGTAGGAACATTCCCATATAGCCAACACCATACTGTTTTAATTATAGAGGCATTACAATTTGGTAGGGCTGTTCCCCAAATTGCTCTTCTCCTTAAGGATTTTTCTAACTAATCTTGTCTTAGAGAACAGCGTTGTTTTCAGATTGTTTAGTTACAAAAACAATCTATGTATTTTATTGTAATCCCACAAATTTATGAATTTACTTAGCAAGAACTGACATCTCACCAATATTCCTTGGATTCTCTAACCATGAACATATTACTTTTCTATCTGTTGAGGTCAAACTTTTATAATGAATAATTATTTTAAAGGTTTTCTCATGTAAGTTTTAAACATTTTAAGTATATACCTAGGACCTTTTCTTGTTTGTATTTTGGTTGGGGGACATTAAAGATAACTCCGGCTTCATTAAATTAGTGTGCAATGGTAATTCTTTCTCCTGCTCCCTCACCATCAAAGCCTCCCTACTTTCAAGCTTCTGCAAAGAATCTATTATTACGACCACCATTTCATCACCTGTAATTCTGAAATCTTATTCATACACATTAATGACAACCTGGATTGTAGATTGTTCACAGAGCAGGTTGGAATATACAGGAATCTTTCTTGAGTGTATGTGTTGGAAGCTGGCTGAACTGGTATAAAATCTAGAAGGAAGAAGATTGACATGTAAACTTATTAAGGTGAGTTCAAGAAGTTGTAACTTGGCTTATGAAACTCAGAATGTCAGCAGCCCTGTTCTTCACTTAACTTCTTGCACTCCTTTCCTACCTGGTAGATTGCATCTCTCCTGGGCATATATTATGTCAGCAGAACATCCTGACATAAATTTTCTTTCACTTAAGTTCACAGGCAGTGTTCAGGAAAACTACCATTAGGAATTGTAAGAGTGAAAGTTGAAGCGGGTGGGATGCAGAGGGGTGGGGACGACAATTACGAACTGAATTGGAGGCATTGTTCTGATGCTGTGAAAGGTGCTTTTAAGTATATTAGTGATATTCCTGTGAAAGCCACCTTATTAATTCATTCAAAATAAAACAGCCATTATGTAGAAATTGTGACACAGAAGGAAAGAACATAATGATCCTTTTGTTACAAACATCTAGGCAAATAAGTCAAGATTTAATCAGGGTTCCCTAAAAGAAATGTTAAGTGTTAGAATTAATGGGTCTTTTGAAAATATTTCTGAATATTAAAAAACTATTAAAATAATCTGAAAACACCTATTCTTTCTTCCTATATAGTTCTTTTCTCTCTTCCTTATACTAATAAGTTTCCCTAGAAGTTAAATATCTGTTTCAATTAACCTTACTTCTTGTTGACACTGAGCTCCCAATTATTAAAAAGTAGGACAGAAATAAATGGTTACCAAAATTAATAATGTATGTAATTATATTCTATTCTCTACATTGGGTAGTAACAAAAGATACTCTCTCCAAATATTTTTGCATAAATTCCCATGCATATACAGCATAATATCCAAGCATTTTCAAATTTTTGAATATTGGTCATCCCTTGGCTATATTAATAATGTATTGGAATGTATTCCAACTCTATCTCCTTTATTCTGACTTTGTTGTCTCATAACAGAGCTCATTAGAGTGTAGGACTCTGCCTATACGTGGAACAGAAGCCACATTGGTGGGGTGTTGAGTTTCCCTCAATACCATAATTACAGGTGCTTGCTAGTAATTAGCAAGATGGGTGTCATATAATTTTGAGAACCATCTTTCAATCCTGATCACTTTCTCACAGCAACACTCTCTGACAGATATATTCATCTTTCAAATTTAAAAATTGCAAGATCAGGTGACTTAAAAAGACCAGATCCAAAAATGAGGCTAAAAGAGGGAGCCCAAAAATTGAAATGATGATGATAACTATCCCACCTCTGAACTATTAGCTCCCTTGTGTTTTCTTTTCTTTTTTTTGACATGAACCATTTTTAAAGTCTTCACTGAATTTGTTACAATATTGCTTATGTTTTATGTTTTGGTTTTTTGGCCCTGAGGCATGCAGGATCTTAGCTCCCCAACCAGGGATCGAACGCACACCCCCTGCACTGGAAGGCTAAGTCTTAACCACTGGACCGCCAGGGAAGTCCCTCCCTTGTGTTTTTAGTGCCACTTGTATTGGTGGTTAGAAACGTCTCCCTGACAAAATGACATGCTTGCTTCCCAGTTATTGAGAGAAGAGCTGGAAATTGGTGGCGTTACTGCTGCCCTATCCATAGCCGACATTCTCAGCTGTAGCAAACATTCTAGAAACTGTCATTATTTTAAAACACCAACCAGAGGTACAGCCATTTCCTTATAGCTATGAATAATTCATTGAATATTTCAGGTACTGAAGTCACTAAAAATAACAGGAAAGTTGAAGGCCCTGAGATTAAAATAAAATCCTAACTATTGCTCAATACTGTTATTTTTTTAAACATGACACCAGTCAAGCTAATTTCCTAAAGACTTTGCTTGTTGTATTTTAACATATTGGCTTCACAGCAAAATTCCAAGTACCTTCTGAAATATCGAACAAATGCTGAAGTCATTCTTATAATATTTCTCTAGTTCTTAAAATCTAAGTACAGATGAGATCTTACTTTCCTTTTACACTCTTATCCAGATGCCTTAACATGACTGACACTTGAATATTGAACCAGAGTATGAGAGACTGAAAATTAGTTTGAAAAATCCTGTGGAGAAACTGGAATCGTGGGCAATAGCTCTATTTTTCCTTTTTTTTCTTTCCATTTAAAAAATGTGTTTCTTGAGACATAAATGACATAGAACATTATGTAAGTTTAAAGTGTACAACATGTTAGTTTGATACATTTATATATTGCAATATGATTACCACCATAGCATTAGCTAACACCTCTATCATTTCACATAATTATTATATCTTTTTTATGGTGAGCCCAATTAAGATCTCATCTCTTAGCAACTTTGAAGTTTATAATACAGCATTTTTTAACTATAATCATTATTCTGTGCATTAGATCTCCAGAATTTATTTATCTACTAGTTGCAAGTTTGTACCCTTAAACCACATCTCCCCAAATCCCCCCATCCCCAGACACTGATAACCCCCATTTCGCTCTCTGTTTTATGAGTTAGGCTTTCTTCCATTTTGAGGATGGATACTCTATTCTGTTAGAGAAAAAAGTTCTGAATTTGGTAATGATAGATTAGGTTTATAACTACTAGCTATATATCCACGGGAAAATCAATCTGCCTCTCTAATCTTCTGTTTTCTCATCTGTTAAGTAGGGATATTAACACCTGCCTATAAGAGTGTTATACAGATCAATTGAGAAAACATAAGTGAAAACCTTTTTAAACCATAAAACAGCACAGCAAATTAAGTAATATTGTGATTGATTTCAAAAGAAGAAAGGAAGTAAAATCACCATAAAGGAAATTTGGACAAGTTCCCTCTCTTATTCTGAGTTAAGGGTATTTTTTCATATTATTTTATTCACACAATACATGAATAACTTATTGTAAAAGATTCACAAGTATATGGAGAAAAATGAGAACCTTTTTTTCTAATGAACTTGTTTAGGTTTTTTTCCCCTCAATGTAACCATTCTTAATAGTTGAAAATATATTTTCTTCTTTCTTTATGCATCAATCTGCTGTTGTTACATTTGAGACAGATGTGGAGAGGTGCTGTGGTTTCACCTCTGTGTGACCTTCTTTGTCATTTTTCCTGCTTGGAATGTGTGAATCTTTTAGACGTGAAGAAATAGAAATTACCTTCTGGATGCAGGTGATGACAAACTGAATCATTAACATACCCCCACCCCAAAAGCTTGGTGTTTGAAATGTTAGAGGTTTTTTTTCTTTTTTTTTTCCAGTGAAAAGACAATTATTCCATTATCCATGATTCATCAATTTTAGGCTGTTAGTAATATGAAAGTTTGAGAATCAAATTGACAGGAAAATAGCGCCAAATCACTAATGTGGATCTTAAAAATGCTGCATAATTTGATCGCTCTTTTATTTTCAGTGGAATATAATGCCAAAATGATACCTTAAATCTGTTGAATATACAATTTCTTGTTAAACATTTTTGAGATGTTTTTGAATTTTACATTTCAGATGTTGCTTACTACTCTAGAGGTACTGTGATGGAAAATAGCCACTAGTTTATTTGGGATTTCATAAAATTTTGTATCAAATCTTAATTGAAAATTTCTACTTACAGATTCTAAGAATCTTTATCTTAATTGTTAATAAAGATAATATATTTTTATATGTTTCATATAACCACAATAGCTATACACCAAAAACTAATTTTCATTTTATAACTATTTTAGGAAGTGAGAAATCTACATCCATGATCTTTAAAATTTGTGTGTTACCCCTAAAAATATGTTGAAAAACTATGTACCTCTTTACACATTTAGAGTTGACATATAAAACTTTTTATTATAAATCTAATTAGTTGTAAAATAGGTAATTTCTAGCATATCATAAATAGACATTTTAAAATAAAATTCTTTAATTGCATCTAATAGAATCTAAACCCTTGATCTATTTGATACCCACAGTTATTTATTTAGACAAATACCCAAACTCTTATTTGGGTATTGATGTGAAATATTTTACATCATTCCTTAATTTTTTTGAACTTATATTTATATTCTATCTGGAAAGATGAAGCACAGGGAGGTCAAGTGAGTTGCCCAAGGTCACACAGCATGTATATGGTAGCTCTGGGTATGAACCCAGACTGCTTGCCTCAGAGTCTGTTATTTACATTTATTATCAACAATTCATTATTTACATTTTGAATTTAAATAAAAATTAAATATGTATGTTATTACCATATTATTTCCCTTCCTTTCCTTTTCTCTATCTAGAAACCTGCTAGTGGTATCCACTGGCTCTGATTAAGTCTGATTAAGGGCTTTTAAGTCTTGCTGTGCCTTGAGAGTTGTCAAGATTAAACACAATGCTGAGCCTTACTCTGGAAGAACTGACAACCCAGTGATTGCATCTGACAGTTTTCTCTATGTCACCCACAAAATCCATCCCACAGTGTGGAGGGTTCAAGGCATTTGGGAGGAGGCATCAAAATTATTTACTCTATAGCAAACACTGTGTCATCCATCTCAGACACATCATGACATTAGATACAGATAACACAACTTCTACATCAGACAGATGAAGAAACAGAAGCTTTGAGGGCTACTAAAGGCCATGGAATAGGGATGACCCAGGTCTACCTGGCTCCAGCCTGTGCAAAGCTGTTTCCCTCATCCCCTCACTGCCTCTGGTCATGTGGTCATCCCTAAATAAATTCTGATTGAATTGGATTCCATACCTCAAGTTTATGTTCCATGAAGAGAATACTTACGGAAACCTTAGCTATTACTCAGGCCTCCCCACAATCTGAACCGTGGCAAGACGCCAGTCTTCCACAGAACAGATTCTACTGTACCATTTCTTTCTTCTGGTTTCAGAATAAATTCCTTTCAGTAAGAGTCTGAAGGCTTAAACTGTGCCTTTTTCTTTGTAGCTGTGCATATATTGGACACAAACTATTTATGGGAGTTAAAATAAAGCTTCATTGAAATGGAAGATTTTTTTAAAAATTTGCCATGATACTATGCTAAACTCCAACAGGTTACGATTAAGGACATACACACACACAAAGTGAAATATCACAGAAATGACAAACATTTAGAGCCAGCAGGTTTTTCTCAGCTGCTTTGGAAAGGTAAAACTACAACTTTTTTCTCTCACACATGACCATATGTCTTTCACCATAATATAAATGCTATTATATTCAAATTGCACTTTTGTTTATTCATTTCATCCTGACAGCAAATATCTAGGAAAGAGCTATAGGAAAATGTTTAAATGACTGATACTGCATTTGCTATCCAAAGCACAAATCAAGTTATCTCTAATCTCTAACAGCACTCAAATCCCTTTTCCATTTGAAACACAGATAATAAATTAAAATGTCAAAAATACACTTTGGCTTAAACATTTGTTTTGAAGATTAAAGATATGACCTGACTCTACTGTTAGTGAAAGTCAGACACATTCTGTTCTTTGGCACATTGCAGCAGTGTGAGTCCATAAAAAGAAAAATCAGTTTTGGACTCTTCATCTTGAGTACTTAATATCTTTTTTAGGATACTTGTATTCATGTGTCTTGAATACAGCAAGCTCATTTTTGTATAATATGGGAAGCAGATCTGGTACAGTGCAAAAACACAGGAAATGGATTGAAGATCTGTTTCTGCTACTTGCTATGTAGATTTTGGGAGATTCATAATCTCATTATATGGATGAGTTTCCTCATCCATATAATGGGTATGATAGTGATGTCTGACTAATAGAATTGTTGCAAGTATTAAATGTCATTATATGTGTAAATACCCTTACCATTTTACCTGACATGTAGTAAGGTAGTAAGGACTCAATAATTGTCATTATTAATTGCATTACAGTTATTACATATGAGAAAGTTGGCTAGGGTAAGAAAGATCTGGAAACATTTTCCAGAGTGATTATAATCAAATAAGTGCAAAATACACACAAGCATATTGAATGCTCAGAAAAGTGCTACACTGAAGAATGCTCCCAAGCTTTAATTAACCCAGCATTTTTCAATGTTGTTTACCAAGGACAGGTCCTCTCACACAACACCCTAAAACTTTGATGTGAACATCCTACAGAAATCAGAATAGTGATAAGTACCCCAATATCAAGCCCTTCCTTGGTGGGATTTATATTTGAGAAACGTGTTGGTTTTGCTGATGATGTTGGCTTTTAAAGTAAGGTATATTTTTTTATAATAAAGGAATGCACAGTTATTACTGAAGTTTTGGAAAATTAAAAATATAAAATGTAATGATTAATTACACTTAGGCTCATCTCCCACCCTCCCAGAAAAAGCATTGTTTTTTTTTTTTAAGTTGGATTTTAAACTGAATATAAAACTTAAAAGATATGGTGGAATGTACATTAAAAGCTTATTACATGCACAATACTCCAAGCTATCAGTGTAGGGAAGTTACAGATTTTTCACTTCATTCAGGTGAGTTTTTAAAACATGAAACAAAATATGAAAGTTCTAATGCATGTGAGCTCTTCTAATAAAGAACAATGATCAACAGCAAAAAAAAAAAAAAAAGCAATCAAAAAATGGGCTGAAGACCTAAATAGACATTTCTCCAAAGAAGAAATACAGACGGCCAACAGGCACATGAAAAGATGCTCAACATAGCTAATTATTAGAGAAATGCAAATCAAAACTACAATGAGGTACCACCTCACACCAGTCAGAATGGCCATCATTAAAATGCCTACAAACAATAAATGCTGGAGAGGGTGTGGAGAAAAGGGAAGCTTCCTACACTGTTGGTGGGAATGTAAGTTGGTGCAGCCAGGGTGGAAAACAGTATGGAAGTTCCTCAGAAAACTAAAAATAGAATTACCATATGATCCAGCAAACCCACTCCTGGGCATATATCCGGACAAAACTATAATTCAAAAAGATACATGCACCCCTATGTTCATAGCAGCACTATTCACAATTACCAAGACATGGAAACAGCCTAAATGTCCATCGACAGATGAATGGATAAAGAAGATGTGGTACATATATACAATGGAATACTACTCAGCCATAAAAAAGAACAAAATAATGCCATTTGCAGCAACATGGATGCAACTAGAGATGATCATACTAAGTGAAGTAAGTCAGAAAGAGAAAGACAAATACCATATGATATCACCTATATGTGAAATCTAAAACATGACACAATGAACCTATCTATGAAACAGAATCAGAATCCAAGACATAGAGGACTGCTGGTTGCCAAGAGGGAGGGGGTTGGGGGAGGGATGAAGAGGGAGGTTGGGGTTAGCAGATGTAAGCTTTTATGTATGGAATGGATAAACGACAAGGTCCTACTGTATAGCACAGGGAACTGTATTCAGTATCCTGTGATAAACCACAATGGAAAAGAATATATTAAAAAAGAATGTATGTATATGTATAACTGAATCACTTTGCTGTACAGCAGTAATTAACACAAGATTCTAAATCAACTATACTTCAATTTAAAAACAATTTTTTAATTAAAAAAAAGAATAATGAGTCCTTCTGATGCAACAAGACTTGTTCCAGCAGCTCCTCTCCTAACTAATTACACCTGCTGAGGAAGAGCAAGGTTGCCACTAGAATCAGGTCACCCCTTGTGGCTGTTCCTGCAGCTCAAGAACTCATTTTACACAACAGGCAAAACGAAAACCTGAAACCAAAATCCATTCTGTCACCATGATAGAACTTCAGAGTAGGATGAAACTTAGAGATGAAACTTAGAGAATTCACAGCAGGCGCGTGTGGGCACGTGTTTCTGTGTCTACTGAACTCGAGTGAGCTCCTATGAGTTTTCTCCGGTATGACTTTTCAGATCCTGGCACTTAATCTTCCTGTATCTCTGGGGACCAGGTGAGAAAGAGTGCCAGGGAGAGCTCTAAATAGCCCTAGGATCAAACCATGCAGTGATTCCCGTTTAGGTCAGCACGTGTTCCTTTCTCATTAGGACAAACACCTGAGAGCAGAATTTCTCAATGGGTGAAACACCTGCACCCACGGCCTGCTCCCGAGTTCTATGGGCTGATGGAGCCCTCCTTAGACTCCCGGGGCCCAGCAGCCACAGAACATGGGCAGCGCTCCTTACGACGACTCACTAGAAATGAACAGGGCCATTGCGAGGCCAGGCCCAGCCCACCTCTCCTTTTGTCCACTGTGGGCAGCCCAAAACTCTTAAGGGTAACTTTAAGTCATTATAATATCATTACAATTCACAGCAACAGAAACACACGCATCCAAGCGCCATGCCATTCTGCAAGGGGCGAAGGTTAAAGCACAAAAGGCAACCTCGAAAGGCCGCGCCGCCCTGGCCTCCCCACCGGGTCCCGTGTCCCTGACGACACGGCCGCACGCCGCCCTTCGCCGCTACCGGGGCCCCAAGGTCAAGGCGCGAAGCATGCCGCTCAGAAACCACCAAATCACTGCCACGGACCCCAGAACACGAGTGCCGGGAACTGAGGGCCTCGCCGGGCCCGCCCTCGTCCACGTCTACCTCCCCCCGGCAACCGACTAGGCCGGTGCGGGACGACCCACGGGCCCGCCGTCCCCGGCATCCCCCTGGCCCGGCCAGACCCCAGCCCGCAGCTCCCGGGCCGCGCGCGGCGCCCGCCGGCCGGTCAAGCTGCCCCGCATCCCTTGGGACCCGCGCAGCCCCTCACCCAAGCCCGGCCCTGCCACTCAATCCCCCAGCCCCTCAGACTTCAGCCCCCGGCCAGCCCACTCACCGAGCAGCAGCAGGAGCAGCAGCAGGAGCAGCGGCCGTCGCGGGGCCTTCAGGAGCCGCCATGCGCGCGAACGGAGTTGGGCTGGGTCGAGGGGCTGACCCGGCGGAGTGAGGGCAGCTGGTCCCAGTGCGGCGCCCTCTGCAGGAAAGAAAGAAAAAAGCATTGTTAACCTGAGTTACATGACTTTCCCTATTTTTTCTTCGATTTTTATTCGGTTTTTACTCCGATGTCTTACTTAGACTCATTCTGCATCTAAAACCTGGTATGTAGCTTTTCCACTTAACATTTTAACAAGTTGTTCTAAACTTCATAGATTTTGTTGGTAAAATATTCTATTGTTTTCAAATGAGTTGCCATGCCGTAAGTTACCTAACCATTAATTGATGATAATGTATTTATGCTTTTACCAAGTTATCATTCTTACAAACTAGTGTTAAACTCTCCAAAAATTCTAAAATTTTTAAATTCTAAAGTTCTCTTCCCCATATTTTGAACTAATTCGCAGTGAAATCTGAGAACTGGGGTTAAAGTATCAGAGTTGTATTTACTAATTCACTTTTTAAAATAAATTTATTTATTTTATTTATTTATTTTTGGCTGCGTTGGGTCTTCGTTGCTGCATGCAGGCTTTCTCTAGTTGCAGCGAGCGGGGGCTACTCTTCATTGTGGTGCGCACGCTTCCCATTGCCGTGCCTTCTCTTGTTGCAGAGCACAGGCTCTAGGCACGCGGGCTTCAGCAGTTGTGGCTTGTGGGCTCTGGAGCACAGGCTCAGTAGTTGTGGTACACGGGCTTAGTTGCTCTGCGGCATGTGGGGTCTTCCCCTGGCAGGGAGCAAACCTGTGTCCCCTGCAGTGGCAGGCAGATTCTTAACCATTGTGCCACCAGGGAAGTCCTAATTCACTTATTTATTCAACAGATACTTACTCACTTTTATCTGGGTATCAGTGCTAGGTGTGGTGCTAGGGTTGAGAGCTAATGGGATTCAGCCATGGATCCTGTCTTAAAGGACATGCTATCAGATTTTTAAGACTATGGATGTATAGAGACAAATTGCTTTCTGTTAAAAGCATGGTCCAAATTAGCGCTATAGATTATTGTAATTAAACTCCAATGGCAGTTGTAGAAATATATTTAAAATATAGACAAAATATAGACACAGATACAGTTATAGATGCAGACATACAGATACTGTATATGGACATGTAGATGTGAATTTGTCTTGGAGAGGAAGGTAGCATTACGATGAATGTGTGAACATCTCTCATTCTTCTCTTTTCATCCCAATTCCTGCTTTAGTAGTAACCTATTTATCTAAAATATATGTAAATATCTGAATATCACTGCCAGTTATCTAATTTGAATATTATTTTTGCATGTATTTCCCAAAATAGAGACATCAAAGGAAATTCTTAAGTTTTTAATATATTTTAATTGATATTGTCAAATTGCTCCAGTATGATCGAGCTCTGAAGGAAATTCCAACCTGCCTCTAGTTCCTCAAATTCTCAGGTCATTTAATACTTAAAAATTCATTCAACAAATAGCATTCCAGCAAACTGCTTCCAAATGTTTCTCCTTCTCTACTCTCAATTCCCTCAAATTAATGCCACTCATAGAATCTTCCTTCCACCATTGCCATAGCAACTCAAAGTGGTTTCTACCTTCTTTCAGTTCTCCCCAACCCAGCTACCAAATCAACACTTCTGAAACCTGATTCTGATCATTTCGCCCTCTCAACCAGAAGCCTTTCATGACTCCCCACTAACCTCAGAGTAAGAATATCTGAAGACAATTTTTTCAAATCATATTTTCTCCTTCCTTTCAGGCAACTCCAGTTCCAGTTAAATCCAAATCCCCAGCTCCCCATACCCTTCACTTTTCCACCTACTTCCTTGATTCACTCTGTCTAGTTGACTAGTTGATCTAGAAAGCCTGATGATGTCTACGTAGTGATAATAGTTGTCAAGAATCAACTATCTGCTTTGTGCCTGGGACTGAATGAGTGTTTCCAAATGTTATTTCATGTGCTTTAATCATAACAGCCTGTATTTCACATACAAAACAACTGTGACTACTTAAGTGACTTGTCCAAATTCACACAACTTGCTTAAATTTAGAGCTCTCTTGGACTCCAGAGCTCTTGTTATTTAAACTTCAGCATATTCCATCATCCCAATACTACTTGGTTTTTGTTTTTTGTTTTGTTTTTTAGCTGTTTTTCTCTATTTGGGGGGGACACGCCACACATCTTACAGGACCCTAGTTCCCCAACCAGGGATCTCACTGCTCCTGGAAGTGAGAATGCCGACTCCTAACTACCAGACTGCCAGGGAATTCCCAACTAGTTTTTTAATCAGTTCTCACCAAATTCACGAAGTCCTTTCCCTCATTCCAGTTAGAAGTGATTTCTCACCTTCTAAGTTCCTGTAAATCTTACTCTGTATATCTAGCTCATCACTGATGATGTTTCCTCTTCATTTATTTAGGTAATATGTCTTTTTTCACTTTTTTATCCATTCAATATTTTATAATTAATATTTTATTAAGTCTGGGCCTAGTAAATGGCAAGGACTTTGCTAGGCATCTGGACTATAAAACAAAGTAAACATGATCCTTGCTCTCAAAAAACATACAATTTACTTGTGTTAAGAAAACTCAAAATAAATATATACTTATACATTTTAACTGGTTCTGTGAAGCAAAAGCATGGAGTACAAGAGACAATAAAGAAGGATCATATTGTGTATGTGGGCGGGGTGGAGGGGATGAAGATTATTCAGAGTTGGCCTTGGTGAGGAAATAAACTGTCAGCCAAGACATCAAGATGAAAAGAAATTAGCCAAGTAAAGAATGGGAATGTAGAGGAACAACATTCGAAGCAGAAGGAAAATCACAGGCAAATGTTTTGAAGCAGAAAAAGACTATTTTCCAAGAATTAAAAGAAGGTCATTCAAGGATGCAGTATAAAACTGTGCCAGTTGTCTGTGTGAATGGAGCCCCACAGGGTTTTGCAGTGGTACCCTGAGGTCAAAATGCCTTGAGAGTGAGCCAATGGACTGGAAAAGTAGAACTGCATCCGTGTGGAAAGGAAAGCAGGACCACATCATTCAACAGTCTGCTAAAGAGTTCACATCTACTTTAAGTGCAAAGGGAGGTCTCTTACAAGATTTAACCAGTGATTGCTATAATCCAATTTCAGATGTTTATTTATTCTTCTAGAAGGGAAACACTGTGGGTTGATACATCTATGCATACCTTTTATCTTTAATATGTCTTTAACTCCACAGTGCCTAATATAATTATTTGAGGATATCAGTTGTTTAATGCTTATTTCCTGAGATAAAATGAGTTAGCGTTTCTATCTTCATATAGGCATTGTCATTATGACTATTTTCTTATTTCCTTATGAGACAGGAGATAGATGGGCCCCAGGCTGAGCAGCTGGAGTCTGTCCCCTATGGACAGATACTCCAAGATGAAGATAATAGCAGGAGCAAGGAGAAGGCTGGGCCCTGCCCAGATAAGAGATAAAGAGATCACATATTCCTCATTCTCAAAGTCAAGGAGACCTTCCCTACTACACATGTGCAGAAAGCCTCCTTGGAGGTCAAAGGGGCAGGGCACCACCCCATAGTAGGTGATGTCAACCTACCCATAGGCCTCTTCGCTAGAATCCATCTTGGCTAAGAGATGCGCATGCACACGTGGGAGGACCCTGAGATAAACCAAATACAGACTTAGAACCAGGCAAAGCAAGATGATTGGCCAGAGGAAACCTGGAACAAATGCCCCATATAAGTGATTCAAACTACTATGAGGGCGTGACTCTCTCTCTGAGCCTGCATGTGTGAGTCTATTCACACATGTCTTTTTTCCTCCTAGTAAACACTTTACTTCTTTCACTACTTTCCGTCCTTTTGAGGAAATTCACTTCTACAAAGCCGATGGGCCAGGGCCTTGTCACTGGCCACTGGTCTAGTGGTCAGGATTCAGCGTTCTCACTGCCACAACCTGACTTCAGTCTCTGGCTGGGGAACCAAAATCCTGCTTCAAGCCTCTGCAGGCTGAGGCCACTCAAAATGACTTACACCAACTCTCACTGGAGAATATATGTGAAATTCTGCACCATTTTTCCCCCCAGGTGATATTTCTTTAATCATTTTTTTTTTTTTTTTTTTTGCGGTATGCGGGCCTCTCACTGTTGTGGCCTCCCCCGTTGCGGAGCACAGGCTCCGGACGCGCAGGCTCCGGACGCGCAGGCTCAGCGGCCATGGCTCACGGGCCCAGCCGCTCCGCGGCACATGGGATCCTCCCAGACCGGGGCACGAACCCATATCCCCTGCATCGGCAGGCGGACTCTCAACCACTTGCGCCACCAGGGAGGCCCTCTTTAATCATTTTTAATCAAGTTTGAACCTTCCCAAATAGCTGACTTGAGCTCGTGATATTGTTGCTAGCTAGAAATGACCATGAACTACGAACGTTGGGTGCAATGATGGCTTTGACAGTCTAAGTATAAAAGAACTGTCAAGCTTTTCACTCTAAGGCTACAGGTTACAGAAAATTCAGAAATAAAGTTTGGTGTTCCCTTTGAATCAATTTGTCACATCCTTTGCTAATCCCATCTCCAAAAGGGCTTACTTTCTAACGGTTTACATACTATAGCCCTTGACCTTTCTGAGAGGACTGAATAAAGTTGAATTTGTAGCAAGTTAGAGGTTGTATAGAATACTAGAAGACTGTCCTTTCCCAGTTGGAAATTCACTGGGTGGACAGATGTAAATTTATTAGAGGGGGGAGGAAAAGTCACTTATATTGCATAAACCAGTGCCAATCAGTTGGTAGTAGCTGTATGGAGAAAGACTTGGAGACCACATTTGGGCTGGGGAAGAAATGATTAATGGTACCTGTCCCATGTTCAGAAGGAGGAAATGGCATTTGGACACATGGTTATTTCTGCCCAAGCTCATTTAGTATAGCCAGGGCCTTGAGTGGTGTTTCTAATATGAGAGAATTTAATCAAATCACAAAACAGGGGATTTAAAACAAGATTTTAAAGAATGGCAAAAAACGCTATCCAGTATTAAAAAGGCTTGTGAAATTAAAAATAATATTCAAAGTGCTAGTAAATCAATAAGAAAAGTGACCTCAAAATAAATTTGGGTAATTAGCCCAAGCACATATTGATTGTTTCAATAGTCCTTTATATTTAGCTTACTTACTGAATTGTCCTCTAAATTTCTCATCATTGCTACCTTGATCCTCTCAGATTTTCACATGGAGAATCTGCTGGTAATTATAACAAATTCCATTGCAACTTCCAAATATCTAAATATTTTTTTCTTATTGCATTGACTAGAAGTTCTTTAAAAATAAAAATAATGAAGGAGGGAGTGTACATCTTTTTTCTGTTCTTACCTTGAATGAAATTATTTTAATATTTTACCATTGAGAGTCAGAGATTACAATAAGGGTTTTTTTAAATCAAAATAGAATTTACATTTTATAAATAATTTTTCTGACATTAATTGATATGATTCATATGATTTTTTCACCTTTGGATTATTATGTAATATATTTCCTAATATTGCTGAAATAAACATACTTGATTATGTTGTATTATCCATGCTCCAATGATTAATATACCAATATTTTATTTTAAGATTTTTGTTTCAATGTTTGAAAAATGAGAATTGCCCAAATATTATTTTCTTATGTATAACTATTGGTAAGATTATTGTGTCGACACTATGCTTGTTTTATAAAATTCTGTACTATGTTGCAATTTATGTTCTGGGAGCAACTTTAAGGTAGTGGTTAAGAATCTAGGCTCCCACAAATCAAAACAGTATGGTACAGGCATAAACAGACACATAGATTAATAGAAAAGAATAGAGAGCCCAGAAATAAACCCACACTTATGCAGTCAATTAATTTAGGACAAAGGAGCCCAAAATATACAATGGGGAAAGAATAGTTTCTTCAATAAATGTTGGGAAACTAGACAGCCACATACAAAAACAGCGAAACCGGAGCACTATCTTACACCATACAGAAAAATCAACTCAAAATGGATTAAAGTCTTGAATGTAAGATCTGAAATCATCAGAATCCTAGAAGAAAGCATAGGGGTAAGTTACTTGATATCAGTCATGGCAATGATTTTTTGGATTTGACGCCAATAGCAAAGGCAACAAAAGCAAAAATAAACAAATAAGATTACATCAGACTAAAAAACTTCTGTACAGCAAGGGAAACCATCAACAAAATGAAATGGCAACCTATAGGGTGGAAGAAAATACTTGCAAGTCATATCTAATATAAAGGATTCATACCCAACATATATAAAGAGCTTAACTCAATAGCAAAACAAAAACAAAAAACCCAAACAATCCAATATAAAAATGGGCAGAGGAGCTGAACAGATATTTTTCCAAAGAAGAAAGACAAAATGGCCAACAGGTACATGAAAAGGTGCTCAGCATAACTAATCATCAGGGAAATACTAATCAAAACCACAATGAGATACCACTTCACACCTGTTAGAATGGTTATTATCAGAAAGATAAGAAATAGCAAGTGTTGATGAGGATGTGGGGGAAGGGGAACCCTTGTGCACTATTGGTGGGAACATAAATTGGTGCTGCCACAAGGGGCAGCAGTTTGAAGCTTCCCCCCAAAACTGAAAATAGCAATCCGGCAATCCCACTCTGGTATTTATCTGAAGGAAAAGAAATCACTATCTTGAAACGACATCTGTGCCCCTATGTTTATTACAGCATTATTTAAAATAGCCAGGACATGGATACAACTTAAGTGTATATGATGAATGAATGGATAAAGAAAGCATGGAATATTATTCAGCCATAAAAAGAAAACAAAAAGCCCTGCCATTTGCAACAACATGGATGGACTTTGAAGGCATTATTCTAAGTGAAATAACTCAGACAGACAAAGAAAAATATTGTACAATCTCACCTATATGTGGAATCTAAAAAGCACCCAAATTGATAGATTCACAGAAGAGATTGGTAGTTGCCAGGTATGGGGAGTAGGGGGTGGGCAAAATGGGTAAAGATGGTCAAAAGGTATAAACATCCAGTTATTTGATAAACAAGTCCTCAGGATGTAATGTACAGCATGGTGACTATAATTAACAATACTGTATTGTATATTTGAAAGTTGCTGAGAGAATAAATCTTAAAAAATTCTCATTAGAAGAAAAAAAAATGTAACTATGTGTGGTGATGGATCTTAACTAAACTTGTTTTGATAATTGTTTTGCAATATACACATATATCAAATCATATAATACAATGTTATATGCCAGGTATATCTCAATAAAATTTAAAAAAAGAATCTAAGCTCTCAGTTGTGAGCTATTTGGGTTAGAAATCCAGTTTCATTACTTGCTAGTCTTCCCCATTTGTAAGAAAAGAGATAACAATTGTATCTACCTCATAAGATTGTGAATATTAAATGATAGTTCACACCAAGTACTTACCAGGATTTGTGGCAAGTAATAAGTACTCAATAGCTATGCAAACACGTACACATAGGCACACTCAAAGAAACATAAAAATTGAGAATGTATTATATTTTAAAAGCTTCATAAAATTTGCCAGTAAATTAGTGACAACCTAATGCCTCTTGGACCCTTAATTCTTTGAAACCTCTCCCCTCTTTCTCCTATGTGTTTCCTTTTCAAGGCTCTCTGCCTCTTTTGTCTTTTTTATATTTAATTTGTATTAGCCCAGATAGCAACTATTTCAGTGAGATTCTGAAAATGTATTGGTGAGTTATACATAGATTTTTTTTCTTTACATCTTTATTGGAGTATAATTGCGTAACAATGGTGTGTTAGTTTCTGCTGTATAATAAAGTGAATCAGCTATATATATACATATATCCCCATATCTCCTCCCTCTTGCGTCTCCATCCCCCCTCCCTATCCCACCCCTCTAGGTGGTCACAAAGCACCGAGCTGATATCCCTGTTCTCTGTGGCTGCTTCCCTCTAGTTATCTATTTCACATTTGGTAGTGTGTATATATCCATGCCACTCTCTCACTTCATCCCAGCTTACCCTTTCTCCTCCCCGTGGCCTCAACTCCATTCTCTACATCTGTATCTTTATTCCTGTTCTGCCCTAGGTTTCTCAGGACTTTTTTTTTTTTTTAGATTCTGTATACATGTGTTAGCATATGGTATTTGTTTTTCTCTTTCTGACTTACTTCACTCTGTATGACAAACTATAGGTCCATCCACCTCACTAAAAATAACTCAATTTCATTTCCTTTTATGGCTGAGTAGTATTCCATTGTATATATGTGCAACATCTTTTTTTTTTTTTTTTTGCGATACACGGGCCTCTCACTGCTGTGGCCTCTCCCCATTGCGGAGCACAGGCTCCGGACGCGCAGGCTCAGCGGCCATGGCTCACGGGCCCAGCCGCTCCGCGGCATGTGGGATCTTCCCGGACCGGGGCACGAACCCGTGTCCCCTGCATCGGCAGGCGGACTCTCAACCACTGCGCCACCAGGGAAGCCGCAACATCTTTTTTATCCATTCATCTGTTGATGGACACTTAGGTTGCTTCCATGTCCTGGCTATTGTAAATAGAGCTGCAATGAACATTGTGCTACATGACTCTTTTTGAATTATGGTTTTCTCAGGGTATATGCCCATTAGTGGGATTGCTGGGTCTTATGGTAGTTCTATTTTTAGTTTTTAAAGGAACCTCCTTACTGTTCTCCATAGTGGCTGTATCAATTTACATTCCCACCAACAGTACAAGAGGATTCCCTTCTCTCCACACCCTCTCCAGCATTTATTGTTTGTAGATTTTTTGATGATGGCTATTCTGACTGGTGTGAGGTGATACCTCATTGCAGTTTTGATTTGCATTTCTCTAATGATTAGTGATGTTGAGCATCCTTTCATGTGTTTGTTGGCAATCTGTATATCTTCTTTGGAGAAATGTCTGTTTAGGTCTTCTGCCCATTTTTGGACTGGGTTTTTTGTTTTTTTATACTGAGCTGCATGAGCTGCTTGTAAATTTTGGAGATTAAGTTCTTTGTCAGTTGCTTCATTTACAAATATTTTCTCCCATTCTGAGGGTTGTCTTTTCGTCTTGTTTATGTTTTCCTTTGTTGTGCAAAAGCTTTTAAGTTTCACTAGGTCCCATTTGTTTGTTTTTGTTTTTATTTCCATTTCTCTAGGAGGTGGGTCAAAAAGGATCTTGCTGTGATTTATGTCATAGAGTGTTCTGCCTATGTTTCCCTCTAAGATTTTTATAGTGTCTGGCCTTACATTTAGTTCTTTAGTCCATTTTGAGTTTATTTTTGTGTACAGTGTTAGGGAGTGTTCTAATTTCATTCTTTTACATGTAGCTGTCCTATTTTCCCAGCACCACATATTGAAGAGGTTGTCTTTTCTCCATTGTATATTCTTGCCTCCTTTATCAAAGATAAGGTGACCATATGTGTGTGGGTTTATCTCTGGGCTTCCTATCCTGTTCCATTGATCTGTATTTCCGTTTTTGTGCCAGTACCATAAAGTCTTGATTAGTGTAGCTTTGTAGTACAGTCTGAAGACAGGAAGCCTGATTCCTCCAGCTCCGTTTTTCTTTCTCAAGAGTGCTTTGTCTATTCAGGGTCTTTTGTGTTTCCATACAAATTGTGAAATTTTTTGTTCTAGTTCTGTGAAAAATGCCAGTGGTAGTTTTATAGGGATAGCATTGAATCTGTAGATTGCTTTGGGTAGTATATTCATTTTCACAATGTTGATTCTTCCAATCCAAGAACATGGTATATCTCTCCATCTGTTTGTATCATCTTCCATTTCTTTCATCAGTTTCTTATAGTTTTCTACATACAGGTCTTTTGTCTCCTTAGGTAGGTTTATTCCTAGGTATTTTATTCATTTTGTTTCAGTGGTGAATGGGAGTGTTTCCTTAAATTCTCTTTCAGATTTTTTCATCATTAGTGTATAGGAATGCAAGAGATTTCTGTGCATTAATTTTGTATCCTGCTACTTTACCAAATTCATTGATTAGCTCTAGCAATTTTCTGGTAGTATCTTTAGGATTCTCTGTGTGTAGTATCATGTCATCTGCAAAGAGTGACAGCTTTACTTCTTTTCCGATTTGGATTCCCTTTATTTCTTTTTTCATCACTGATTGCCATGGCTAAAACTTCCAAAACTATGTTGAACAATTCTGGTGAGAGTGGACAACCTTGTCTTGTTCCTGACCTTAGAGGAAATGCTTTCAGTTTTTCACCATTGAGAATGATGTTGGCGGTGGGTTTTTCATATATGGCCTTTATTTTGTTGAGGTAAGTTCCCTCTATGCCTACTTTCTGCAGGGTTTTTATCATAAATGGGTGTTGAATTTTGTTGAAAGCTTTTTCTGCATCTATTGAGATGATCATATGGTTTTTCTCCTTCAGTTTGTTAATATGGTGTATCACATTGATTGATTTGCATATACTGAAGAATCCTTGCATTCCTGGGATAAACCCTACTTAATCATGGTGTATGATCCTTTTAATGTGCTGTTGGATTCTCTTTGCAGGTAGTTTCTTGAGGTTTTTTGCATCTATGTTCATCAGTGATATTGGCCTGTAGTTTCCTTTCTTTTTGACATTTTTGTCTGGTTTTGGTATCAGGGTGATGGTGACCTCGTAGAATGAGTTTGGGAGTGTTCCTCCCTTTGCTATATTTTGGAAGAGTCTGAGAAGGATAGGTGTTAGCTCTTCTCTAAATGTTTGATAGAATTTGCCTGTGAAGCCATCTGGTCCTGTGCTTTTGTTTGTTGGAAGATTTTTCCTCACAGTCTCAATTTCAGTGGTTGTGATTGGTCTGTTTATATTTTCTATTTCTTCCTGGTTCACTCTTGGAAGGTTGTGCTTTTCTAAGAATTTGTACATTTCTTCCAGTTTGTCCGTTTTATTGGCATATAGTTGCTTGTAGTATTCCTTCATGATCATTTGTATTTCTGCAGTGGCAGTTGTTAATTTTCCTTTTTCATTTCTAATTCTATTGATTTGAGTCTTCTCCCTGTTTTATTCTGGATGAGTCTGGCTAATGGTTTATCAATTTTGTTTATCTTCTCAAAGGACCAGAGTTTAGTTTTATTGATCTTTGCTATAGTTTCCTTCATTTTTTTTCATTTATTTCTGACATGATCTTTATGATTTCTTTCCTTCTGCTAACTTTGGGAGTTTTTTGTTCTTTTTTCTCTATTTGCTTTAGGTGCATGGTTAGGTTGTTTATTTGAGTTGTTTCTTGTTTCTTGAGGTAGGATTGTATTGCTATAAACTTCCCTCTTAGAACTGCTTTTGCTTCATCCCATAGGTTTTGTGTCATCGTATTTTCATTGTCATTGTTTCTAGGTATGTTTTGATTTCCTCTTTGATTTCTTCAGTGATCTCTTGGTTATTTAGTAGTGTATTGTTTAGCCTCCATGTGTTTGTATTTTTTACAGACCTTTTCCTGAAGTTGATGTCTAGTCTCATAGCGTTGTGGTCAGAAAAGATACTTGATACGATTTCAATTTTCTTAAATTTACCAAGGCTTGATTTGTGACCCAAGATATGATCTATCCTGGAGAATGTTCCATGAGCACTTGAGAAGAAAGTGTATTTTGTTGGTTTTGGATGGAATGTCCTATAAATATCAGTTAAGTGCATCTTGTTTAATGCATCATTTAAAGCTTGTGTTTCCTTATTTATTTTCATTTTTGCATGATCTGTCCATTGGTGAAAGTGGTGTGTTAAAGTCCCCTACTATGATTGTTACTGTCGATTTCCCCTTTTATGACTGTTAGCATTTGCGTTATGTATTGAGGTGCTCCTATGTTCGGTGCATAAATATTTACAATTGTTATATCTTCTTCTTGGATTGATCCCTTGATCATTATGTAGTGTCCTTCTTTGTCTCTTGTAATAGTCTTTGTTTGAAAGTCTACTTTGTCTGATATGAGAATTACTACTCCAGTTTTCTTTGGATTTCCATTTGCATGGAATAACTTTTTCCATCCCCTCACTTTCAGTCTGTGTGTGTCCCTAGGTCTGAAGTGGGTCTCTTGTAGACAGCATATATATTGGTCTTATTTTTATATCCATTCAGCCAGTCTGTGTCTTTTGGTGGGAGCATTTAACCCATTTACATTTAAGGTAATTATCGATATGTATGTTCTTATTCCCATTTTCTTAATTGTTTTGGGTTTGTTATTGTAGGTCTTTTCCTTCTCTTGTGTTTCTTGCCTAGAGAAGTTCCTTTAGCATTTGTTGTAAAGCTGGTTTTGTGGTGCTGAATTCTCTTAGCTTTTGCTTGTCTGTAAAGGTTTTAATTTCTCCATCAAATCTGAATGAGATCCTTGCTCAGTAGAGTCATCTTGGTTGTAGGTTTTCCCCTTTCATTACTTTAAATAAGTCCTGCCACTCCCTCCTGGCTTGCAGAGTTTCTGCTGAAAGATCAGGTGTTACCCTTATGGGGATTCCCTTGTATGTTATTTGTTGTTTTTCTCTTGCTGCTTTTAATTTTTTTTCTTTGTATTTAAGTTTTGATAGTTTGATTAATATGTTTCTTGGGGTGTTTCTCCTTGGATTTATCCTGTATGGGACTCTCTGTGCTTCCTCGACTTGATTAACTATTTCCTTTCCCATATTAGGGAGGTTTTCAACTATAATCTCTTCAAACACTTTCTCAGTCCCTTTCTTTTTCTCTTCTTCTTCTGGGACCCATGTAATTTGAATGTTGGTGTGTTTAATGTTGTCCTAGAGGTCTCTAAGACTGTCCTCAATTCTTTTCATTCTCTTTTCTTTATTCTGCTCTGTGGTAGTTATTTCCACTATTTTATCTTCCAGGTCACTTATCCATTCTTCTGTCTCCGTTATTCTGCTATTGATTCCTTCCAGAGAATTTTTAATTTCATTTATTGTGTTGTTCATCATTGTTTGTTAGCTCTTTAGTTCTTCTAGAGCCTTGTTAATTGTTTCTTGTATTTTCTCCATTCTATTTCCAAGATTTTGGGTCACCTTTACTAATATTTCTCTGAATTCTTTTTCAGGTAGACTGCCTATTTCCTCTTCATTTGTTTGGTCTGGTGGGTTTTTACCTTGCTCCTTCCTCTGCTGTGTGTTTCTCTGTCTTTTCATTTTGCTTAACTTACTCTGTTTGGGATCTCCTTTTTGCAGGCTGCAGGTTCGTAGTTCCTGTTCTTTTTGGTGTCTTCCCCCAGTTGCTAAGGTTGGTTCAGTGGGTTGTGTAGGCTTCCTGTTGGAGGGACTAGTGCCTGTGTTCTGGTGGATGAGGCTGGATCTTGTCTTTCTGGTGGGCAGGACCGTGTTTGGTGGTGGGTTTTGGGGTGACTGTGACCTTATTATGACTTTAGGCAGCCTCTCTGCTAATGGGTGGGGTTGTGTTCCTGTCTTGCTAGTTGTCTGACATAGGGTGTCCAGCACTGTAGCTTCCTGGTCATTGAGTGGAGCTGGGTCTTAATGTTGAGATGGAGATCTCTGCGAGAGCTTTCGCCATTTGATATTGCATGGAGCTGGGAGGTCTCTGGTGGACAAATGTCCTGTACTCGGCTCTCCCACCTCAGAGGCACAAGCCTGACACCCAGCTGGAGTACCAACACCCTGTCAACCACACGGCCAGGTACATGGGGAGTTTCTTGCCTTTGGGGAAGTCTGAGGTCTTCTGCCAGTGTTCAATAGATGTTCTGTAGGAGTTGTTCCACATGTAGATGTATTTGTGATGTGTTTGTGGGGAGGAAGGTGATCTCCACATCTTACTGCTCTGCCATCTTGAAAGTCTCCTACATAGGTTTTTAAATATATAATTAGCTGCTTCATCCCCTCTGAATTCAGGCTATATCCCGTTTCTCTCTCCTAATAATTTTTTCTTCTTCAACATTGTCAGAAACTTGTCTGTTTATCAGTGTTTCCCAAGACCAGCTCTTGAATTAAGCACTCGGTTTTTCTTCTTTTGGCTTTCTAATTTATTGATTTCTATCTTTATTGATTTCTTTCTCTCCTTTTGATTTTTATTTTCTGGAATGCATGGTCTCTTCCCAGCTGAGGATGCACAGTGGCAGGGAGGGGGGTGGGGCCTGGAGAGGAAACATGGGTCATCATCTGCAGCTAATGTTGACATGAGGCTGGCTCTGTTTCCAACCCTAGAGTAGACTCTGGGCCTCTGGGTCAAGCATCATGTGGGAGAGTGGTTGTGTGGGAGGGGCACAGAGCATCCTCTTGTCTGTCATACGTGGTCTCTCATTAGACAGTCCTAGCATAAGAATGCGTGGTTTGAAATCAGAGACCTAGATTTGAGTCCAGGCTCTTCTACTTATTATCTTTGTGAAAAATTCCTTTACTTCTTTAAATCTCATTTTCCTCATCTGTGAAAAGGGCATAATAATAGTATTTTCCTCCAAGGGTTATTGTAAGGATTAAATAAGATAATGCAGGGACTTCATTTATTTCACTGGCATGTCCCTCCTGATAAATATTGATGTGCATTGTATGTGTGTATATAAAATATTTCTTCAATTAATAATTCAAAAATATTCCTTCAGTGAGCCTAAGGAATTTCCACCTAGCCTTAAAACACTACATATTACTGGAACCCAATCTTGTGAAGAGATTGAAGAGCTCACTGAACCTCTGCAGCTATTACATGATAAAAATGATTGAAGCCACTTGCCAACATAAAAGTGCCTTGTGCACAGTTATTAATAATACTGAGCAGTGTCCATTATAGAAAACCTGCAGCTTTTATGCTTCCATAATTTTAGGCATGCTATCATCCTCTCAAGAAAGAAGAATCACCTCCAACACAAATCCTACCAGCTCTCTATTTTCCCATAAAGAGAACCTTGCAAATGATGAAAACAGTGGCAGGTCCTTTCACTAGCCCCACTCACAGGTGGGGAAGGGATGTAAATGAGGAGCATTTACCTTACCCTACACAAATCACCACATGCTTGGTGGTTTCCAAGCTGACAGCAAGATCTTCCATTAACAAAGATGGGAAGGGAAGTGTTCCTCCTTTGACAAAGAGCCATTTCTTTCTTTTTTAAATTTTATTTATTTATTTATTTTAGTTTTGGCTGTGTTGGGTCTTCATTTCTGTGCAAGGGCTTTCTCTAGTTGCAGCGAGTGGGGGCCAGTCTTTATCGTGGTGCATGGGCCTCTCACTGTCTTGGCCTCTCTTGTTGTGGAGCACAGGCTCCTGACGCGCAGGCTCAGTAGTTGTGGCTCATGGGCCCAGTTGCTCTGCGGCATGTGGGATCTTCCCAGGCCAGGGCTCGAACCCGTGTCGCCTGCATTCAGGCAGATTCTCAACCACTGCGCCACCAGGGAAGCCCAAAGAGCCATTTCTGAAAAGGCACTTCCTTATGATAAAAAGGGCATGAAAAAATCATTTAGAGAAAAATAACCTAAATGGATTCCCAAAAGCAAACTGCATATTCTTGTACATGGCATGTACTACCACCACTTATTTCAGGGAAGATACTTAGAGAAAATCTTTGACATTCTAGAAGCCTCTCCTCTTTTTTAGATGAGTTTTTATAATGACTCTACTTCCTGTTTAGAGGCAGGAAATTGTTTATTATTCTGCATTGCTGTGTATAAATTTTTAAAATTAGAATGTAATTTGTTGGGCTGATAGCAAATATATAACATTTATACTATATATAAAACAGAAGTCAGCCTCTATAAGCTGCATAAAATGATGATAGAAAAATTACTATTTTTTTTTTTTTTTTTTTTTTGTTGTTGTTGTTGTTGTTGTTGTACGCGGGCCTCTCACTGCTGTGGCCTCTCCCGTTGCGGAGCACAGGCTCCGGACACACAGGCTCCGCGGCCATGGCTCGCGGGCCCAGCCGCTCCGCGGCATGTGGGATCTTCCGGGATCGGGGCACGAACCCGTGTCCCCTGCATCGGCAGGCGGACTCTCAACCACTGCGCCACCAGGGAAGCCCGAAAAATTACTATTTGAAGAGTAAACATTTTAATCATAACCAGGGCACTGAAGAGAGAGTATCCTGAGAGAAAGTTATCTGTATGATTAAGTAAAAACCCTTGAATATGAGGATCCAGAGAGTAGAAAAAAATGTGAGGGGAGGGACAGGTCAAGAGCTGGTGCTGACAGCCCTCTCTTTGGTAAGAACCATAGGTCAGAGTTGCCCACTTGAGGGGATAACATTCTCAGTAAGTCACTCCAGACATGAGCTTCATGGACCACTTCCTCCTCAGCATCCTTATAGGTAAGAGTTCCAGCTGCTCTGCTCATCTGTCTGTGAGAATCAGAAAGCTGCCCAAACTTGCCATGCCATTTCTTGGGTCTCTGTCCTGTCAGCTAAAACCTTGGAAAAAAAAAGATTGGGGTTTCATTTTGAAGAGGTAGGTGGGGAAGGAAAACAACTACAGTTTAAGATGAGTAGCTTCTATTTTTTCCCTTTGTCGCTAAGTAGTCTTGGGGCAAGACTGTCTTTTACAAAAAAGACTACATGTGATTTTTTTTGAAACAGAATCCCAGTAAACTAATGCTTCCTCGTTTGATGGAGCCGTTATTAGAGCTCGAGCCCATGATATTAAATGTTACAGTCTTTAAAATATTATCAGGGGACTTCCCTGGTGGCATAGTGGTTAAGAATCCACCTGCCAATGCAGGGGACATGGGTTCAAGCTTTGGTCCAGGAAGATCCCACATGCTGCGGAGCAACTAAGCTCGTGTGTCGCAACTATTGAGCCCACGTGCCGCAACTACTGAAGCCCGTGTGCCTAGAGTCTGTGCTCCACAACAAGGGAAGCCACCACAATGAGAAGCCTGAGCACTGCAATGAAGAGTAACCGCCTCTTGCCACAACTAGAGAAAGCCCGCGCACAGCAACAAAGACCCAATGCAGCCAAAAATAAATAAATAAAATAAATAAATTTAAAAAAATAAACATAAAACTTTTCTAAATTAAAAATAAAAAATTATTGGTCATTTACATAATAATGTGAAAAGAGGTGAACAACTATGTTTTTCATGTTATGTATCTTTTCCCAAGGTTCTATTACATATCAGCTGCTAACAGGTTAAGATAGCACATGCTTAATACACATGAAACTTTTTTCAAGATGAGCCTCTTATGGCTTCTTGCATGTTTCCTGAGGATTTTCTGGATTCACTATTCAAGTATCAGTCAAAAATCTCCAGGGCTTAGTAGTGTAACAATGTTCCACTCTACATTTCTTATCCAGTGATAATGTTTCCATTGTGTGGAATTATGTTTCTCTTGCCCAATATAGATGTAAGATTAATTTGGAGTATTTGGTGGAACAGATGTTATACTTGGAAGATAAGGAGCAGAAAATCCCTCTGGATAAATAACTCTGAGAGGAAAGGCCACAGTGAAAAGTTGGGTTCCATCAACTTTCAGTTAAAGTTCCTTCCCCCCATTGTCAAGCAGAATACAAAAGTTTTTCTTATTTTCAGAAAATGATGAAATTGGGAAGGAATGTGAAATGCTTCAGAGGAAAGGAAAGGGCATTTCCTTTCCTTGTTATAGCTTTGCTCGGGATCTTTATTAAAAGATAAACCTGAATTTTGCCTGCATTTGCTCTCACAGTGTTGTGGGAACTATCATAGCCATGAAATCTCTTGTGATTTTGTCAGCCAGAGTTGTCTTTTTTAAGTAAATTTATTTATTTATTTTTGGCTGCAATGTGTGTTTGTTGCTGTGCGTGGGCTTTCTCTAGTTGTGGCGAGCAAGGGTTACTCTTCATTGTGGCACACGGGCTTCTCATTGCAGTGGCTTCTCTTGTTGTGGAGCACGGGCTGTAGGTACACGGGCTTCAGTAGTTGTGGCACACAGGCTCAGTAGTTGTGGCTCGTGGGCTCTAGAGCACAGGCTCAGTAGTTGTGGTACACGGGCTTAGTTGCTCTGCGGCATGTGGAATCTTCCCGGACCAGGCTTGAACCCGTGTCCCCTGCATTGGCAGGCGGATTCTTAACCACTGCACCACCAGGAAAGTCCCCAGAGTTGTCTTTATTGAACTTACTCAAGGACTAGTAAAGGTACTGGTAACAGCACCCACCTGCAAATCTTGCTGGTAGAACTACCTGGTGAAACCAGGAAAGGGATCAGGGTTTTAGCAAGCAAACTGAAAACTACAGCAACATAGACACCTCTCGCCCCCTATTGTTAAAAATGTATAAATCTGGAAATACATGCAGCTAGACTCAGCACCAGGTACTCCTCTTTTGACTTGTGATTGGGGCCGTTACCCATGCAGAGAGCTTCTTATTACTTTCACCAACCTACCAGATGGCCCAGTCAGTCCATGCCTTCATTATTATTGTAGCCAAGTGGATATTGTCATGTCAAGTATGAGGAACGGACTGGTTAGGAGGGCTCCAGCGTACACAAAGCTGCTGTGGAGAACCCTGCTAATTGCCCTGTGGTCCAAACTCAGCATCACTGTGATTTCCTGACAACAGTCCAGATGGCTGCAGCCTCTACTGCAGGCAGGCCAGCCTGGGAAGGAGGGCACTGAAACCTGCTAAAGGAAGATGGCTGAGCCCATGAATTCTGATTTACAAAGATGACACGGATTCCAGAGTGTTGGCCAGGTGGGGCCCCGTAGCCCATTTTAATTTTTATTTTACTTTTATTTTTTTACTTTTATTTTTTTGCAGTACGCGGGCCTCTCACTGTTGTGGCCTCTCCCGTTGCGGAGCACAGGCTCTGGATGCCCAGGCTCAGCGGCCAGGGCTCACGGGCCTAGCCGCTCCACGGCATGTGGGATCTTCCCAGACCAGGGCATGAACCTGTGTCCCCTGCATCAGCAGGCGGACTCGCAACCACTGCGCCACCAGGGAAGCCCCATAGCCCATTTTTAGAAACCAGTCACTGAGGCCTCCTCATCCATCCACTTCCCTGCCCTCGGGCCTTGCTTGTAACAAAAAGTTACTTGCAGCCTTTAAACTCTGTTTGCTCTCTAGCTTTATTGCTGGCAGAAAACAGTGCAGTTTATCAACATTATCTCATATCGGCAGATCCCAGACAGTGAAATGGTAGTTGTTGGGGCCATTAAAAGATACTTCCACACTCTGCCTGGTGCAGAATTTATAGAGCCTCCCAGTGTAAGGTCCTGGAAAGTACAGATCGTCTCATTATATGAAATGACAACCTAGCACCTCAGAGATAGGGTAATTCCAAGTACTCACGGGCCTCAGGTACACCTGGGCTTTTGAGGCTTGTTAAAAATGATGCTGATAAACTTTTAAGATTTTTATGAGATTCATCTTTTCCTATGCTCAGGCTTTCAAGGAAAAATATGCTTGCTTCACCCCACAAAGCTCCTGCAAATCCTTTTCTGAGCAAATGCATATTCCTTTCTTATCAGTTTTGCTTTTTGTACTTGCCTGTATTTCCACATGTGTTTCTACATATGTGTGGGTTTCTTTGGGTTCCTCAGAAGTGGAGGCTAAGACGGGGATTCTTATGCACATGGTTTATTGAAGGAGCACTCTGAGGAAAATGAAAGTGGTGGGAGCAGGGTGGGGCAGAGAAAGGAGCTGAGCAAAGCAGTGGCCTCAGCTTGATCCCACAGGGACCGTGGAGGATGAGTTATACCCCAGAGATGGTTGCACCCTGTGGTAAGGAAGCCATTCTCTTGCCCCTCTGTCAGTGAGTCATAGTCCTTGATGTGGAGGAGGGATGGGCAGGGTTTGCTGTAACTCTCAGGCAAGAAGGATTTAGCTCTGTGGAAGGGTGATCCATGGTCATCATGATGTTGATGCTCCATCACCTGGGAATTTGTTAGACCTGTCAATTCTCAGGGATCTCCTCAGATCTACTAAATCTGGAAGCTCTGGAAATGGGGCCCGGAACTCTGAGGGTCAACAAACCCGCCAGGTGATTATGAATCATAATATTATTTGAGAACCACTCTTTTACGTCAGTTCCCTGAAGAACGGGGTCATCACTCACAGCAGCTGCAAGATGGGTGCACAGCCTGGTGAAGGAGATCAATGATTTCTATCAGGTCTCAGGAAAGCTTTGTACAAAGAAAGAAAAATGGAGGCTAAATCTTAAGTCTGAGGAGATGTTAATTGGGTAAAAGAGGTGGATTTCTAGGCAAAGGGAGAATCATATATGAAGGTTCTAAAGTGAAAAAAGGTTATAGTTTATTTAAGAACTGACTGAAGAGTTATATGGCCAGAGCATCAAGCACAAGGTAAATAACGGTGCCAGGTGAAAGTTGAAAGGTAGGCTGGGGTCAGAAGGGTGATTCTAATGGCTAAAAATAACTGCAGTTGACATTTACAGAGCATTTTCTATGCGCCAAACACTTTGCCAAGTGCTTCTCATACATTGTCTTAATTAGTCCTCATAAGAAAAGATGTAGAGAGATTAGATGAGGACCTTGTGCCTTAACTAAGGAGCACAGCAGTGAGTGATGGAGCACAGCATTGACTGAAGGCTTTGTCTGGGTACAAAGCCCCCACTCTTAACCACCACTCCATCCTGATATGGTATGGATTTTTGGAGTCTTATCCTATGAGCCATGGGAAACCACTCAAGGTTTCAATTGGGAAACTGACATAGTCATATTTGTACTGTATAAAGAGCATTTTAGCTGCTTGAGATACAATTGCCATATAACATTGCCTAAGTTTAAGGTATACAACAGTGATGATTTGATACATGTAAACATTTATATGTTTATTATTACATCTGCTTAAGAACAGAAATACAGGGACTTCCCTGGTGGCGCAGTGTATACGACTCCACGCTCCCAATGCAAGGGGCCTGGGTTCAATCCCTGATCAGGGAACTAGATCCCATGTGCATGCTGCAACTAAGAGTTTGCATGCCACAACTAAGGAGCCCGCCTGCTGCAACTAACACCTGGTGCAACCAAATTAATAAATAAATATTAAAAAAAAAGAACAGAAATACAAGCACTAAACACGTTTTTTTTCAGAATAAAGGATAATTGCCCACCATCTAACCCCAAAGCACCCCGCACTGCTGCAGCCATCCTTATATTCCCCGCCCAACCCCAGCGAATGTGATTTTGTAAATTTGGAGTGGGGCCTGAAGGCTACATTTTTTTTTTAATCTACATTTTTAAAAAACAAGGTCCCTAACAGATTTAAATGCAGGCGTCCTTGCCCAAAGGACTCCGCTAGCTTCCACGCCCCCTCCTTCTTGAAGAAGGAGCCGCAGATTCCACGTCTCGCGATACTTGCTTCTTTTTACGGAATCTACTACAGGTCGTGCGAGAATGGCTCGTCCAATCATAAGGCTGGATGGAGGGCAAAGGTAGCCGCTCAGGGGAAGGTCAGGCCCGGGCTTCTAGGGTGTTCGCGCTGCGGCTGGTGCCCACACCAGACGAGCCTTCTGGCTGGAACTTTGACCGCAAAGGTGAGTCACGTGATATCCCTCAGGCGCGTTGCGAGTTCACTTAACCTGCGTAGCGCCCTGGGTTCTCATTCTCCGTTTCTCGGCCTGTGAGGTGCTGAATTCCGGGTCTACGGAGAGAGACCAGATGGTGTCTGTGAGGTGTGGGGTGGGGGGCGGGAGGCGGGGAGCTGATAAATAGAATGGCTCCTAGTATTGAAGTAGGAAAGACCCCGGGGGCGGAGGAGGTTTAGCGAGATCGGAAGCTGAGGCGGGAAGACAATCTGAGGGGTAGGATGAGGGCGTGGAAGGAGTGGAAGAGATGGAAAACTGGCAGTGCCTGCACTAAAACATTTATAGGGGAAAAATAGACGCAAAGAATACGTATCAAGAAGCATACCAGGGCTTCCCTGGTGGCGCAATGGTTGAGAATCCGCCTGCCGATGCAGGGGACACGGGCTCGTGCCCCGGTCCGGGAAGATCCCACATGCCGCGGAGCGGCTGGGCCCGTGAGCCATGGCCGCTGAGCCTGCGCGTCCGGAGCCTGTGCTCTGCAACGGGAGAGGCCACAACAGTGAGAGGCCCGCGTACCGCAAAAATAAAGAGAGCAAACCAAGGACAAGGGGAGGATTTCAGCCCCATTATTTCAAGTATGTTGCGAGATGGGGACCCACTTTGGGTCCCAAATAGGATAAGACTCTGCTCTGCAGAATTTGGGCTTGGAGAGAAAAACAAAAACGTTGTGTGGAGGCCAGAGCCAAATTTTGCAGCAGGAAGCCAAACTACGAAGACCCTGGTCCAGAATATTATCTGAAGTCATTTTTCCACATGGAACTCATAATCAGTAGGGAAGGCCTCAGTTTGGTGTAAGGAACAGTATTCAGTGTTTTTTGTTTTGTTTTGTTTTGCTTGACTTTTATATTAGGCTAACTTTTCTTCAAAGAGCCATTCGCAGTTTTCCCATTTGGATCTGAGGTCATCTGGAGGTGGCACTTGCTATGTTTCAGAACCTCATTTGCCCTGCCTTTTTCTCTCCCGTTTCCATCTCCACATCTTTCTCTCTCATCTCCATAAAGATAGTTTTTGAATGTCTCCATCTGTTGGTGCTTGCTGCTCCAGTTCCTGGGCTAAACACCAGAGTTGAAACAGTTTATCATAGCTTCAGCCTGTCCACCTGTTGAGAGCTGGGTATTAAATTTCACGCCTGTGTTGCCCAGTGTCTGGTTTTCTAGGACTGAGATACTGCAGCTTTAAATGTCAACACTTTTTCCCATGGAGGGACCACTTGCCTTAATCTCACTTTTCATCTTTTTAAACATGTCTTCTTTCAAAGCTTTTTCATTCTATTTTCTGAATATATCCACTAGCCAAAAAGAATTTGCAGCACTTTAATTACTATTTAAAGAAATAGGGATGCTGATAAATGTTTAAAATTATACATGCAAGTGTAATTATTTTTATTTTATTCTGTCACACTGCCGATCCCAAGAAAGATTTTTTTCCCCCTGATTGCATGTCACTGTGTGTTCTGGATTCTCTTGTCCAGCAGTGATAGTCCAACCCCGCTCTTCTACAGAAATCTTTCCAGTTGCCTCCCATAGGATGAGAATCTATGTTCTACACCCGCAGGCACCCTGGAGAAAGGAAGCTCAAGAGGAGGAGAAGTGGGCCCAGCACACGGAAGAGGACCATCCCTGACGACCACCATTGGCCTTGCTTATGGTGTCTTCCAGGTACATTATCTCATTTAACACTCACTTAGTCCTACAAGTGACTTAGCATTAGTGTCTCAGAGAGGAAGCTGAGGATCAGAGACATGAGACACTTCCCAAGGTCATGCGTCAAGTGAGTGGCTGAGTTAGAACACAATATTTTTGAGGTCCAAATCTGTGTTTTCACCAATATCCCACAGTTTAAGGACTTCAGATCTTCACTAGGACCAGCATCTGTGCTTGCTCACTGTGCTCCCCTAGTCCCCTCAGAGGCCACCTGTAGTACAGTAGTTCCTCCTTATGCATGGGGGATACATTCCAAGACTCCAGTGGATGCCTGAAACTTCGAATAGAACCAAACCCTCTAGATACTATGTTTTTTCCTACACATACATATCTATGGATAAAGTTTAATTTATAAATTAGGCGTAGTAAGAGATTAACAACAAAAACTAATAATAAAATAGAACAATTATAATATACTGTAATAAAAGTTATGTGAATGTGGTCTCTCTCTGAAAGTGTCTTACTGTACAAATTCAGTGCCTTTTCTATATTTATTTATTTGTTTATTTATCTTTGGCTGTGTTGGGTCTTCGTTTCTGCGTGGGCTTTCGCTAGTTGCGGTGAGCAGGGGCCACTCTTCGTTGCGGTGTGTGGGCTTCTTATTGCAGTGGCTTCTTTTGCTGCGGAACACAGGCTCTAGGCATGCAGGCTTCAGTAGTTGTGGCATGCGGGCTCAGTAGTTGTGGCTCGAGGGCTCTAGAGCTCAGGCTCAGTAGTTGTGGCATGCAGGCTCAGTAGTTGTGGCTCGAGGGCTCTAGAGCACAGGCTCAATAGTTGTGGCGCACGGGCTTACTTCCTCCTTGGCATGTGGGATCTTCAGCACATGCTGAAGATCAGCATGTGATCTTGAATGTCAGCATCCTTGCCTTCTAAGATGGTTGACCTGTTGTCAGTCACAAAGTAAGGCCACGGCCTAGTAGGTTAATGGCAGATTATTCTTGAATAGAGACTATTTGAAGATTATGTCATATGTAAGAGAAGGATCTTCAGGGAAGAAAAAATAAAGGTTGGCCTTAGTGTTTAGAGCTTAGAAAAATAAAAGAAGGAACTTTGACTTCTGTTCTATTTCTGAAATTTAGCATGACTCTCTAAGAGGACTGGAATCCATTCAAGAAAGGCAGAGAGTTTTTGAAATTGATATCCAGTATTTTAAGATGATGTTGATTTGCTGATCAAAGTCAACTCTTCAGCCTCGCATATAAAACCCTTTGCCTAATTTTCTCCATGTTAAATTAACAGTGTTATTTCTTGTTACTCCCAGTGATTTTCATTCTGAGGCTGCTGCCTGGTCTCCCGGGACATTAATATTTATGATTGTCAATGCCCATACCATTGCTCCTGGCACAAATTCGCAACTTATTTAAGCTCATCAAAAACAGATACACTCTTCCTGTGATGAGTATCATTGCCTTTGTGCTTAAAATTATAAATGGCAGCTTTAGTATAAGTGCTAAACTTCTGACAAAATCCTGTGCAAAAGTGAAACTGGTTTCTCAAGTGGCTATTATAAAACAAATCCAAAACTCCTAATAGCAAAAGTATGGATTTATTTCTTTGTTTGCTACTTTCCTCATATTTTATTTTAAAATGTGCTTAAAAATTAAATTGTTCTAAATGGCTGAAAGTGAAAAAGATGCTAGTCTAATTGCTCTTTTTTATACCTGAGTCCCACTGGCCAGAAGCAAAAATATTCAACTCTGTTAGCTATTTATACTATAATATTTATATTAATATTTCTAGATACTATGTTTACATTGCGGTTTGTGGAGTTAGCCATTCAGATGTTACTTATTGATTTATTCCTATGGTTGCTTAAGGTTTAGCCAGAAAGAATGCCCACCCCCACCATTTCTTCTCTATATTGCCAATATAGTTATTTCATATACTATGGTTAAATCAATATTCAGTATTTATGTTTATGGCTGTAAGTAACTGACCTTGCTGAAATACACTCTCAAAGAGTCAATTCCAGTTAGTGAAATATGGTTATGTTTTGTATATTACAAAACAATTTTTTTCTTTTCTATGTATTTATTACAAATTTATCCAGAATGCTTTCATTTTATTTCTAATCAAAGACATCAAACAATTCATCAGTGCATTTTATTTTTCCTAGAGACTTTCTTTGTGTTCCCTCTCTAATTTAAACTGGTTGTTCTTTAGGCCTTTGGGCACACATTGTTCCAGAACTGTCCTACATTATCCAGTGTTGAGCTCCTGTTTACCCATTTCTTGGTTTTTTCTACCTCTTAGTAAAGTGCATCCTTCAAAAGTTTTCTAAGAAGAAAGGTACTTAGGTAAATTGATTCCACCTGTCTGTCATTCTATTTATTTTAACCTTAAGTTTGAGTAGTTTGGCTGGGTATAGAATTCTAGGATGGAAATGGTTTTTCTTCAGAATTTTGGATGTATTTTCTTTTACTTTTCAGTACTGCTAAGAAGTCTGAAAACTTATTCTTTTTTAAAAAATAAACATTCCCAATATCATCATCCAGAGATAACCTCTTTTTAAATTAATTTATTTTATTTTATTTATTTTTGGCTGCATTGGGTCTTTGTTGCTGCGCGCGGGCTTTCTCTAGTTGTGGTGAGCAGGGACTACTTTTCATTGCAGTGCACAGGCTTCTCATTGCGGTGGCTTCTCTTGTTGCAGAGCATGGGCTCTAGGCATGCAGGCTTCTGCCACATGGGCTCAGTAGTTGTGGCTTGTGGGCTCTAGAGCACAGGCTCAGTAGTTGTGGTGCACAGGCTTAGTTGCTCTGTGGCATGTGGGATCTTCCTAGACCAGGGATCGAACCTATGTCCCCTGAATTGGCAGGCAGATTCTTAACCACTGCACCACCAGGGAAGTCCCTGAAAACTTATTACTTCTGATCTTTTGTATTTTACATATTTTTACCTATAAAGGTTTTATTTATTTATTTTTACTTAGTTCCTAATGTTCTGAAATGTCATATAATATGGCTTGGGGAAGGTTGTTTTTCTGTTCATTGTGGCAGACAGGCAGAAATGATCCCTGTCAATCTTGAGAGATTTTGTTATTTCTTTAATTCCTCCCCCACTTTTACCCCATTCTGTCTTTCTAATAGTTCTACTATATTTTTCATCTTCTAGATTTTTTATAATTTATTTTCTATTTTCCATTTTTGGCCTTTTGCTCATGTTTCTGGAATTGCCTCAGTTTTATTTTAGCAATTTCTATTATTTTTTTATTGTTCAAAATTCATTTTTCTTTCTCTAAAGCTCTTATAAAAATTGTATTATATTTTTGTTTCATGGATGCAATATCCTTTCTTATCCCTTTGAGGATATTAGAGGTATTATTGTTCTTGTTGTCATCATAGTCTTTCTTTTCCTCTGTCCCCTTTATAGTCTCTGTTTCCTCTGAGTTCTTTTTCATTTGTTTAGACTGTTTTATCAAGTTGGAAGCTCTTCTCAACTTGATTCTCCCTGGATGTCCATTTGTATTTAAGAGTGAGATATTAAATAGGTGATTTTAAAACTCTGCATACCTGGAAAAGATTTATCTACTGATAGAATTCACTGTAGAGCAGTTGGGTTTTGAAAGAGTATATTAATTTCTGTTGGTCTTTTTGTGTTGGGTTGGTCATCTCTACAAGAAGATCCTCTAATATTTTCTCTGAAGTGTATACTTGGTTGCTAACAGTCTGGGAAGCGAGAGGAAGAGGTCAGGCTTTCACTTAATGCCATTTCAGCCTTCTCCACTGTTCTTTGTGTTCTTCAGTCAGTGGATTCTCTTCATTCACCTTCTCCAGCTTTGGTTGGGAGGTGGGGAAGGTAGTAAACAATTAGCCATGTGGAGTGGCAGAGGATACTTGGACATGTAAGCTCTGTTTGTAAACTTTGAAGCACTCCCTATTTTCAGCCCATGTGCCATTTCCAACTTCTGTAACACCAGTTGACTCTAAATCCTGAAAATGTATAGGGCATCTCAGGTCTAATTCTGACTAGGAAGATCTTCCTCTTTAAGCATTTAGTTTATCTAGTCTAGTTTTCTCAAGTAGAGAGTCTCCACTCTCTGCTCTGCATTCCATCTCCCCAAAAGATGTTGAAATCTCCAGTCCACTGCTGCTGCATTGCCTGTTACCTCTGCTCTCACTATTTATGTATTTTTATTAGATTACTAATGTTTTAATGGGATTTTAGAGAGATATAATATAAAAATGCTGAGTTAATTCTTGAAATTCTATTTAAATTAAGGTAAGAGCCATGGCCTGACTGGAAGGAGCTTCCTTTTCTACTAATTAGGGGAAGATAAAAGACATAATACATGCCCTGTGTGTCTTTAAGTTTTTCTTACTTTGAGACCTGCTTAAATATGACTAAGTGAAACTATTTTTGCTCTAATCCTCAGTCCTTAAATCCACTAAAAAATTTAAATACTGAGTACAATTTTAAAGAAATAAGGAAATGGCCACCACCCAACCCACAAACCCTAAACCATACCAAAAATTTCTGTGAAATATTCCCTGAGGTGAAAACACCAACATATATAATTCATGGCTACACAATTTGCAGCTCATCCTGGTCCTGAAATCTAGGCGTAGCCTAGCCTTGCCTAATTCAGGTAGTAGTAGAAGTATGGCATCTCATATCAATATAAAATATGTGGCACTGGCTTAGCTGCTGGCTCGAGAGTGGTAAGGAAACTGTTATTAGAAAATGGGAAAATGGAAACCCATGTTGTAGCGGAAGATATCTCATAAATAGTAACCTGCAGTAACTTGGTAGATGGGACCATGTAGGTACTGAACTAAAAGCAGTTGGGTGCATTTGGCAAGGAATTAAAAGAGTGATATGAGCTAGTTAAAATAATTGGCCAGTTTGAAAGTGGAAATGAAAAGAGAGAAATTGACATCAGAAATTTGGGACAATGTAGAGTTAGAATAGCTGATTTCTTTTAGACTGAAAATGTAAAAGATTAAATTGAAAAAGTCTTAAGATCCATTAAAACTTAATCTGTTGGAATAGACTAAATTAAAGGTATGGCCATCACCTCTAAAGGTAAAGTTAAAATAGCAAAGTGAATTAAGAAGCCTCAAAGCAAAAATAAGAGTAAGGGCATAGCATTTTCAGAATAGCTCACTAGCTCTAAGGTAATCTAGTTTAAAACTAAAAAGAAATGAGGACAAAAGAAGCAAAGAAATAAAATTTACGTGAAAAGCATGTTCTTAAAAAGATCTCTCTTATACACTACGAAATGTAAAATAGATAGCTAGTTGGAAGCAGCAGCATAGTACAGGGAGATCAGCTTGATGCTTTGAGATGACTAGAGGGGAGGGATAGGGAGGATAAGAGGGAGGCTCAAAAGGGAGGGGATATGGGGACATGTGTATGCATATGCCTGATTCACTTTGTTGTACAACAGAAACTAGCACAATATTGTGAAACAATTATACTCCAATAAAGATCTATTAAAAAAAAAATCTCTGGCACGTGAAACTTGCTGTGACGGAATGCGCAAGAAATCTGTTATGTTTTGAGAGTCTATTGTCAAATATATTATGAGGCTGTATTTAAATGTCCTGTAACTGAGTCTTGGACACCTACCCATCACGAGCAGAATGGGGACTGGGAAGGTTGTGCACCTGTAAGCAGAGTGTGTTCCCCAATACCCACATCAGAGATGGCCAAGGAGGAGAAAGGTAAAGGAAGAACCCCGCAGAGTGGGGCCAGGGATTACAAAGAACAATGGACAAGGAAGATTTTCCCAAGAGAAAAGTCAGGACCAAGCAAGGGATCATTCCTCACCCAGGAGAGGGCCTGTCACAATGTTGTCCCAGCTAGCCACGAAAGGGTTACCTTTCATGTTTTAAATAAGTTCTTATGAAAATAATTCAGAAAACTGATCTTACAGAAACTTTTACAGTTGAATCTCTTCTCAGTTATATAACATTCCTATAAGCCTTGGTTGATGCTTATTTTGAACTTCAGTGAGATTCACTATAGTGATTATAGTGTTGTTTTCTGGATGATGTGTTCCATCAGTGCTTCCTCCAGTGATAAGGAACCTGCTATATTGAGCTAGGACAAAGTTAACCTTAATATATGGAGCTGATGACAATGAAAGTAATCTAGACAAGTTAATCATTTAAAACCCAATATTCTTTGGATATTTGTTTAACATTTACATGAAGATGTTATTAAGAATCTGATTTTATACAGATGGCCAATAGACACATGAAAAGATGCTCAACATTGCTAATTATTAGAGAAATGCCAATCAAAACTATAATGAGGTACCACCTCATACCAGTCAGAATGGCCATTATTAAAAAGTCTATAAATAACTAATGCTGGAGAGGGTGTGGAGAAAAGAGAACCCTCCTACACTGTTGGTGGGAATGTAAGTTGGTACAGCCACTGTGGAAAACAGTATGGAGGTTCCTCAGAAAACTAATAATAGAATTACCATGCGATCCAGCAATCCTACTCCTGGGTATATATCTGGACAAAACTATAATTCAAAAAGATGCATGCACCCCTATGTTCATAGCACCACTATTCACAATTGCTAAGACATGGAAACAACCTAAATGTCCATTGACAGATGAATGGGTAAAGAAGATGTGGTACATATATACAATGGAATACTACTCAGCCATAAAAAAGAATGAAATAATGCCATTTGCAGCAATATGGATGGACCTAGAGAGTATCATACTAAGTGAAGTAAGTCAAAAAGAGAAAGACAAATACCATATGATATCACTTCTATGTGGAATCTAAAATATGACACAATGAACCTATCTGTGAAACGGAATCAGAATCCCAGTCATAGAGGACAGACCTGGTGGTTGCTGAGAGGGAGGTGGTTCGGGGGATGGATGGAGTGGGAGGTTAGGGTTAGCAGATGTAAACTTATATGTATAGAATGGATACACAGCAAGGTCCTACTTTATCGCACAGGGAGCTGTATTCAATACCCTATGATAAACCATAATGGAAAAGAATATATTAAAAAAAGAATGTATATATATGTATAACTGAATCACTTCATTGTATAGCAGTAATTAACACAATATTGTAAATCAACTACAGTAAAAAAATCTGATTTTATGTTAACAAAAATTGTATACTTCTTTCTATCAAAATTAAGGGAATTTTACATGCGTTAGATAAAAAACACTTTTTAACATTTGTATTTGTCTTTCATTTCACTTTTTTTCACCCACCATTTGTCTTTGGATAGTGTTGTTCTTTCACAATCAGCCAAAACAAAGTTAACTTAATGAATATAATTATTAAAATCATGTTAAAATTGTATTTTAATGTTTCTTTCTGGCTTTCACACTGGAAATGGTGCTTCTGAAGATCTGTTCTTCCTCACTTTTTTTTAGTGATTTTTCAAACCAGGCATCAATTTGGGAATCAAGTGAAAAATATTTAAAATTTGCATATTAACATAAACTTTTTTTCCCCCTGAAAATATCACCACAGTATGCAAGAAGCCATGTGGTTTTAGGATATCTGTGGGTTATGAGTACTGAATTCAAGTGATAGTTGAAGGGCTGCTTGCACTCATGGTGCTGTACTGATGTAAAATTCCTCTCCAGAAATTGACTATTGCTAGCAAGATTTTTCCTTTGTAATTCATACTCTAGGATTTTTCCTTTTTAATTCATACTCTGGGATTCTGTTTACTTCAGTAGAACCAGGCCCAGATTATATTTTTCTAGTTACTTAGAATTCTGATTGGAAACCTAAGTTTATTTCTTATGGTGTTCTCAAGCTTCTATGGAGTGGGAACACCCAAATTGCTCTTCTGGCTATTCTTCAACCAGCTCCTGGCTCCCATTATGCTCATTGAGCAGAAGCTTATATCTAGAAATTCTTTGAGGATTTTCTATCTTTAATTGATTTGGTAATAAGTTTTATTTAGACTCTTCATGTATTGTTTAATGCCCAATAAAGATAGTCTCAATCAAGAGCAACCAAGACAGCAGCGATTCCCACAACTGATACTAAATGTCTGAACACACTGAAAAAAACTGAAAGGAAAGACTAAGACTCATTTTTGGAGATTTCCCTTGCCCTACTGACCTCAAGGAGCTGCCTTGAATATTGAGTAAGTTTTTATATATGAAAGTACCTTTGCACACAGAGGTGGCAGTTTATTCTTAATGTCACTAACAGTAGCTTCAAATGTTTGTCTTCTCTGCTTGCCTGTTATCTGTCAGTAGCAATGGAAATATCTTAGAAAAGTCAGATATCATATGAAAATAAATATTTCCTTTATTTTGAATTTTTCTAACCTCTTTCAGTTTTCTCCTTATTCTTCTTCCTGAGAATATTCAGAGAAGTAAATTGAAAAGTCTGAAATCATTGTAGTCTGTACCTAGATGACACAGATATAAGTACTAATTTTTCTGTTTAGGTAGTTAGTTGAACAATTGAAAAATTATCAGAATACTTTAAAAGCTGCCCCTCCCCAAATGTTCTTTTTTTTTAATTAAATTTAATTTATTTTTTTATACAGCGGGTTCTTATTAGTTATCCATTTTATACATATTAGTTTATATATGTCAATCCCAACCTCCCAATTCATCCCACCACCACCACCCCTGCCACTTTCCCCCCTTGGTGTCCATACATTTGTTCTCTGCATCTGTGTCTCAATTTCTGCCCTGCAAACTGGTTCATCTGTACCATTTTTCTAGGTTCCACATATGTGCGTTAATATACGATACTTGTTTTTCTCCTTCTGACTTACTTCACTCTGTATGACAGTCTTTAGATCCATCCATGTCTCTACAAATGACCCAATTTCATTCCTTTTTATGGCTGAGTAATATTCCATTGTATATATGTACCACATCTTCTTTACCCATTCGTCTGTCGATGGGCATTTAGGTTGCTTCCATGACTTGACTATTGTAAATAGTGTTGCAGTGAACATTGGGGTGCATGTGTCTTTTTTTTTTTTTTTTTTTTTGCGGTATGTGGGCCTCTCATTGTTGTGGCCTCTCCCGTTGCGAAGCACAGGCTCCGGACGCGCAGGCTCAGCAGCCATGGCTCACGGGCCCAGCCGCTCCGCGGCATGTGGGTTCTTCCCAGACCGGGGCACGAACCCGTGTCCCCTACATCGGCAGGCGGACTCTCAACCACTGCGCCACCAGGGGAGCCCGCATGTGTCTTTTTGAATTATGGTTTTTTCTGGGTATATGCCCAATAGTGGGATTGCTGGATCATATGATAATTCTATTTTTAGTTATTTTTGTTTTGTTTTGTTTTTTGTGGTACGTGGGCCTCTCATGGTTGTGGCCTCTCCCGTTGTGGACACAGGCTCTGGATGCGCAGGCGCAGCAGCCATGGCTCGCAGGCCCAGCCACCCCGCGGCATGTGGAATCTTCCCGGACCGGGGCACGAACCCGTGTCCCCTGCATCGGCAGGTGGACTCTCAACCACTGTGCCACCAGGGAAGCCCCTGCCTTTAGTTTTTTAAGGAACCTCCATACTGTTCTCCATAGTGGCTGTATCAGTTTACATTCCCACCAACAGTGCAAGAGGGTTCACTTTTCTCCACACCCTCTCCAGCATTTGTTGTTTGTAGATTTTCTGATGATGCCCATTCTAACTGGTGTGAGGTGATACCTCATTGTAGTTTTGATTTGCATTTCTCTAATAATTAGTGATGTTGAGAAGCTTTTCATGTGCTTCTTGGCCATCTGTATGTTTTCTTTGGAGAAATGTCTAGGTCTTCTGCCCATTCTTTTTTTTTTTTTTTTCTTTTTGCGGTATGTGGGCCTCTCACTGTTGTGGCCTCTCCCGTTGCGGAGCACAGGCTCCAGATGCGCAGGCCCAGCGGCCATGGCTCACGGGCCCAGCCGCTCCGCGGCATATGGGATCCTCCCAGACCGGGGCACGAACCCGTATCCCCTGCATCGGCAGGCGGACTCTTAACCACTGCGCCACCAGGGAGGCCCAGGTCTTCTGCCCATTCTTTGATTGGGTTGTTTGGTTTTTTAATATTGAGCTGCATGAGCTGTTTATATATTTTGGAGATTAATCCTTTGTTCATTCGTTTGCAAATATTTTCTCCCATTGTGAGGGTTGTCTTATCGTCTCGTTTGTAGTTTCCTTTGCTTTGCAAAAGTTTTTAAGTTTCATTAGGTCCCATTTGTTTATTTTTGTTTTTATTTCCATTACTCTAGGAGGTGGATCAAAAGATCTTGCTGTGATTCATGTCAAAGAGTGTTCTTGCAATGTTTTCCCCTAAGAGTTTTTTTTTTTTTTTTTTTTTTTTTTTTGCGGTATGCGGGCCTCTCACTGTTGTGGCCTCCCCCGTTGCGGAGCACAGGCTCCGGACGCGCAGGCTCCGGACGCGCAGGCTCAGCGGCCATGGCTCACGGGCCCAGCCGCTCCGCGGCATATGGGATCCTCCCAGACCGGGGCACGAACCCGTATCCCCTGCATCGGCAGGCGGACTCTCAACCACTTGCGCCACCAGGGAGGCCCTCCCCTAAGAGTTTTATAGTGTCCGGTCATACATTTAGGTCTGCAATCCATTTTGAGTTTATTTTTGTGTGTGGTGTTAGGGAGTGTTCTAATTTCATTCTTTTACATGTAGCTGTCCAGTTTTCCCATCACCACTTATTGAAGAGACTGTCTTTTCTCCATTATATATCCTTGCCTCCTTTGTCATAGATTAGTTTATCATAGGTGTGAGTTTATCTCTGGGCTTTCTGTCCTTTTCCATTAATCTATATTTCTGTTTTTGTGCCAGTACCATATTGTTTTGATTATTGTAGCTTTGTAGTATAGTCCGAAGCCTGGGAGTCTTGATTCCTCCAGCTCCATTTTTTTCCCTCCAGACTGCCTTGACTATTCGGTGTCTTTTGTGTCTCCATAAAAAATTTAAGATTTTTTATTCTAGTTCTGTAAAAAAAATGCCATTGGTAATTTGATAAGGATTACACTGAATCTGTACATTGCTTTGGGTAGTATAGTCATTTTCACAATATTGATTCTTCAAGTCCAAGAACATGGTATTTCTCTCCATCTGTTGGTATCATCTTTAATTTCTTTCATCAGTGTCATAGTTTTTTGCATACAGGTGTTTTGTCTCCCTAGGTAGGTTTATTCCTGGGTATTTTATTCTTTTTGTTGCAATGGTAAATGTGAGAGTTTCCTTAATTTCTCTTTCAGATTTTTCATCATTATTGTATAGGAATGCAAGAGATTTCTGTGCATTAATTTTGTACCCTGCAACTTTACCAGATTCATTGATTAGCTCTAGTAATTTTTTGGTGGCATCTTTAGGATTCCCTATGTATAGTATCATGTCATTTGCAAACAGTGACAGTTTTACTTCTTCTTTTCCAATTTGTATTCCTTTTATTTCTTTTTCTTCTTTGATCGCTGTGGCTAGGACTTCCAAAACTATGTTGAATAATAGTGCTGAAGTAGACATGCTTGTCTTGTTCCTGACTTAGAGGAAATGCTTTCAGTTTTTCACCACTGAGAATGATGTTTGCTGTGGGCTTGTTGTATATAGCCTTTATTATGTTGAGGTAGGTTCCCTCTATGCCCACTTTCTGAAGAGTTTTTATCATGAATGGGTGTTGAATTTTGCCAAAAGCTTTTTGTGCATCTATTGAGGTGGTCATATGGTTTTTATTATTCAGTTTGTTAATTTGGTGTATCACATTGATTGATTTGCATATATTGAAGAATCCTTGCATCCCTGGGATAAATCCCACTTGATCATGGTGTATGATCCTTTTAATGTGTTGTTGGATTCTGTTTGCTAGTATTTTATTGAGAATTTTTGCATATATATTCGTCAGTGATATTGGCCTGTAATTTTTTTTTTTGTAGTATCTTTGTCTGATGTTGGTATCAGGGTGATGGTGGCCTCGTAGAATGAGTTTGGGAGTGTTCCTTCCTCTACAATTTTTTGGAAGAGTTCGAGAAGGATGGATGTTAGCTCTTCTCTAAATGTTTGATAGAATTCACCTGTGTAGCCATCACATCCTGGACTTTGGTCTGTTGGAAGATTTTTAATCACAGTTTCAGTTTTATTACTTGTGATTACCTGTGGTCTGTTCATATTTTCTATTTCTTCCTGGCTCAGTCTTGGAAGGTTATACCTTTCTAAGAATTTGTCCATTTCTTCCAGGTTGTCCATTTTATTGGCATAGAGTTGCTTATAGTAGTCTCTTAGGATGCTTTGTATTTCTGTGGTGTCTGTTTTAACTTCTCCTTTTTCATTTCTAATTTTATTGATTTGAATCCTCTCCTTTTTCTTGATAAGTCTGGCTAATGGTTTATCAATTTTGTTTACCCTCTCAAAGAACCAGCTTTTAGATTTACTGATCTTTGCTATTCTTTTGTTTGTTTCTATTTCATTTATTTCTGCTCTGATTTTTATGGTTTCTTTCCTTCTACTAACTATGGGTTTTGTTTGTTCTTTCTCTAGTTCCTTTAGGTGTAAGATTAGATTGTTTATTTGAGATGTTTGTTGTTTCTTGAGGTAGGATTGTATTGCTATAAACTTCCTTCTTAGAACTGCTTTTGCTGCATCCTATAGGTTTTGGATCATCATGTTTTCATTTTCATTTGTCTCTAGGTATTTTTTGATTTCCTGTTTGATTTCTTTAGTGATCTCTTGGTTATTTAGTAATATATTGTTTAGCTTTCATGTGTTTGTGTTTCTTACATTTTTTCCCCTGTAATTGATTTCTGAGCTCATAGCGTTGTGGTCAGAAAAGATGCTTGATATGATTTCAGTTTTCTTAAATTTACTGAGGCTTGATTTGTGACCCAAGATGTGCTCTATCCTGGAGAATGTTCTGTGTGCACTTGAGAAGAAAGTGTCATCTGCTGTTTTTTGATGGAATGTCCTATAAATATCAATTAAATCTATCTGGTCTATTGTGTCATTTAAAGCTTGTGTTTCCCTATTAATTTTCTGTTTGGATGATCTGTCCATTGGTGTAAGTGAGGTGTTAAAATCCACCACCATCATTGTGTTACTGGCGAATTCCTCTTTTATAGTTGTTAGCAGTTGCCTTATGTATTGAGGTGCTCCTATGTTGTGCGCATACATATTTATAATTTTTATATCTTCTTCTTGGATTGATCCCTTGATCATTATGTAGTGTCCTTCCTTGTCTCTTGTAACGTTCTTTATTTTAAAGTCTATTTTATCTATTTAAAGTCTATTTTATGAGTATTGTGACTCCAGCTTTCTTTTGATTTCCATTTGCATGGAATATCTTTTTCCATCCCCTCACTCCAGTCTGTTTGTGTCCCTAGTTCTGAAATGGGTGTCTTGTAGACAGCATATATATGGGTCTTGTTTTTGTATCCATTCAGCAAGCCCTTTTGGTTGAAGCATTTAATCCATTCACATTTAAGGTAGTTATCGATATGTATGTTCCTATTACCATTTTCTTAATTGTTTTGGGTTTGTTTTTGTTGGTCCTTTTCTTCTCTTGTATTTTCCACTTAGAGAAGTTCCTTTAGAATTTGTTGTAGGGCTGGTTTGGTGGTGCTGAATTCTCTTAGCTTTTGCTTGTTTGTAAAGCTTTTGATTTCTCCATCGAATCTGAATGAGATCCTTGCCAGGTAGAGTAATCTTGGTGTAGGCTCTTCCCTTTCATCACTTTAAATATGTCATGTCACTCCCTTCTGGCTTGTGGTGTTTCTGCTGAGAAATCAGCTGTTAGCCTTATGGGAGTTCCCTTGTATGTTATTTGTTGTTTTTCCCTTTCTGCTTTCGATAATTTTTCTTTGTCTTTAATTTTTGCCAGTTTGATTACTATGTGTCTCGGCGTGTTTCTCCTTGGGTTTATCCTATATAGGACTCTGCGCTTTCTGGACTTGGGTGGCCATTTCCTTTCCCATGTTAGGGAAGTTTTCGACTATAATCTCTTCAAATATTTTCTCTGGTCCTTTCTCCCTCTCTTCTCCTTTTGGGACCACTATAATGTGAATGTTGTTGTGTTTAGTGTTGTCCCAGAGGTCTCTTAGGCTGTCTTCATTTCTTTTCATTCTTTTTTCTTTATTCTGTTCTGCAGCAGTGAATTCCACCATTCTGTCTTCCAGGTCACTTATCCGTTCTTCTGCCTCAGTTATTCTGCTATTGATTCCTTCTAGTGTAGTTTTCATTTCAGTTATTGTATTGTTCATCTCTGTTTGTTTGTTCTTTTATTCTTCTAGGTCTTTATTAAACATTTATTGCATCTTTTTGAGCTTTGCCTCCATTCTTTTTCCGAGGTCCTAGTTCATTTTCACTATCATTATTCTGAATTCTTTTTCTGGAAGGTTGCCTATCTCCACTTCATTTAGTTGTTTTTCTGGGGTTTTATCTTGTTCCTTCATCTGGTACATAGCCCTCTGCCTTTTCACCTTGTCTCTTTCTGTGAATGTGGTTTTTGTTCCACAGGCTGCAGGATTGTAGGACTTCTTGCTTCTTCTGTCTGCCCTCTGGTGGATGAGGCTATCTAAAAGGCTTGTGCAAGTTTCCTGGTGGGAGGGACTGTTGGTGGGTAGAGCTGGGTGTTGCTCTGGTGGGAGGAGCTCAGTAAAACTTTAATCTGCTTGTCTGCTGATGGGTGGGGCTAGGTTCCCTCCTTGTTGGTTGTTGGCCTGTGGTGACCCAACACTGGAGCCTTCCTGCCCTCTTTGTGGGGATAATGGTGGACTCTGGGAGGGCTCACGCCAAGGAGTACTTCCCAGAGCTTCTACTGCCAGTGTCTTTGTCCTCACCGTGAGACACAGCCACCCCCCACCTCTGAGGAGACCCTCCAACATTAGCAGGTACGTCTGGTTCAGTATCCTATGGGGGTCACGGCTCCTTCCCCCTGGATCCTGATGTGCACACTACTTTGTGTGTGCCCTCCAAGAGTGGAGTCTCTGTTTCCCCCAGTCCTGTCGAAGTCCTGCAATCAAATCCCACTAGCCTTCAAAGTGTGGTTCTCTAGGAATTCCTCCTCCCCTTTCCATACCCCCAGGTTGGGAAGCCGAACATGGCGCTCAGAACCTTCCCTCCAGTGGGTGGACTTCTGTGGTATGTGTTCTCCAGTTTGTGAGTCATCCACCCAGAAGTTATGGGGTTTGATTTTATTGTGATTGCGCCCCTCCTAATGTCTCATTGTGGCTTCTCCTTTGTCTTTGGATGTGGGGTATCTTTTTTGGTGAGTTCCAGCATCTTCCTGTCGATGATTGTTCAGCAGTTAGTTGTGATTCTGGTGCTCTCACAAGAGGAAGTGAGAGAACACGTCCGTCTACTCCACCATCTTGAACTAATCTCAAGGATGTTCTTAATGGTGTGGTTCATAAAAAATGGATTTTGTTCTTATTTAAAATGTCAAACTTCATACTTAATTAAGGCTCAACATAGTAGGCTAGGGCTGTTGATACTCGTGAAGTTAATAAGAAAAAAAGCCAGATTCAATTCAACATTGTAGTTATTTATGCTTAGAAATTTAGACCAAGTCCAATAAACTGTACAAGGCACAAAAGATGATTTGTAAAATTTCAGAACTGTCATGACCCTAGTAGACAGAAAGACAGCATGCTGTTCCTAGTGAATGCTACCCAAAGAGATCTGCTCCTTCAGTATAGTCCCCATCAAAATTCCAATGTCATTCTTCACAGAAATAGAAAAAAAAATTCTAAAGTTCTTATGGGAACCACAAAAGACTCCAGATAACTAAAGCAATCTTGAGCACAAAGAATGAAGCTGAAGGCATCACACTTCATGATTTCAAATTGTGTTACAAAGCTATAGTGATCAAAACTACATGGTACTGGTATAAAAACAGACATATAGACCAATGGAAGAGAACATAGAGCATAGAAATAACTCCTTTCATATATGATCAACTAATCTTTAACAAAGGTACCAAGAATACATAGTCTCTTCAATAAATGGTGTTTGGAAAACTGGTTATCTACATGCAAAAGAATGGAACTGGACCCTTATCTTACACCATACATAAGTCAACTCAAAATAGATTAAAGGGCTTCGCTGGTGGTGCAGTGGTTGGGAGTCCGTCTGCCGATGCAGGGGACACGGGTTCGTGCCCCAGTCTGGGAGGATCCCACATGCCACAGAGCGGCTGGGCCTGTGAGCCATGGCCACTGAGCCTGGGCATCCGGAGCCTGTGCTCCGCGGTGGGAGAGGCCACAGCAGTGAGAGGCCCGCGTACCGAAAAAAAAAAAAAAAAGATTAAAGACTTAAATGTAAGACCTGAAACCTTAAGACTCCTAGAAGAAAACATAGGGCAAAAGCTCCATGACCTGGTCTTGGCAATGAGTTTTTAGATTTGACACCAAAAGCACAGGCAATAAAAGTAAAAACCAAAACCCAAAACAAACAAAAAAAAACAAGTGGGACTACGTTAAACTAGAAAACTTCTTCACAGCAAATGAAACAGTCAACAAAATGAAAAGGTAACCTATGGAACAGGAGAAAATATTTGCAGATATGTTTGATAAAAGGGTTAATATTCGGGCCTCCCTGGTGGCGCAGTGGTTGAGAGTCCGCCTGCCGATGCAGGGGATACGGGTTCGTGCCCCGATCTGGGAGGATCCCATATGCCGCGGAGCGGCTGGGCCCGTGAGCCATGGCCGCTGAGCCTGCGCATCCGGAGCCTGTGCTCCACAACGGGAGAGGCCACAACAGTGAGAGGCCCGCGTACGGCAAAAAAAAAAAAAAAAAAAAAAGGGGTTAATATTCAATATTCATACAATTCGATAGCAAAGTAACAAATAACCAAATTTAAATATGGGCAAGCGACCTGAATAGACATTTCTCCAAAGAAAATGTACAAAAGGCCAACGGTATGTGAAAACCTGCTCAACATCACTGATCATTAGGGAAATGCAAATCAAAACCACAATGAGGGGCCTCCCTGGTGGCGCGGTGGTTGGGAATCCGCCTGCCGATGCGGGGGACGCGGGTTCGTGCCCCGGTCTGGGAGGATCCCACGTGCCGCGGAGCGGCTGGGCCCGTGAGCCATGGCCGCTGGGCCTGCGCGTCTGGAGCCTGTGCTCCGCAACGGGAGAGGCCACAACAGTGAGAGGCCCATGTAACGCAAAAAAAAAAAAAAAAAAACCCACAATGAGATATCACCTCACATTTGTTAGGATAGTTATTTTCAAAAAGTCAAAATATATCAAATGTTGAAAAGGATGCAGAGAAAAGGCAACCCTTGTACACTATTGATGGGAATGGAAATTGGCACAGTCATCATGGAAAACAGTATGGAGGTTCCTCAAACAAAAATAGAACTACTTTATGATGCAGCAATTCCACTTCTGGGTGTACTTCCAAAGGAAATGAAATCAGGATCTTAAAGAGATATCTGCATTCCCGTGTTCATTTCGGCATTATTCACAGTAGCAAACTATGAAAACAACTTAAATGTCCATTCACAGGTACAAGGATAGAGAATACAAATTACTCAGCTTTAAACATAAAGAAATCCTGCCATTTATGCCAATATGGATGAACCTGGAGAATATTAAGCTAAGTGAAATAAGCCAGATGGAGAAAGACAAATACTGCATGATCTCATTTATATGTGGACTCTTTAAAAAAAAAAAAAAGTAATTTGAGTCAGTATATTTGGATTAATGTAGAATAAACAATGTTCTCTGTTTAGCACTAATTGCCCTCTGGAAATTAAATATTTATTCATATACGAATTATAATTGATTATTTTAGGATATTGGGTATTATTTTATGCATAAAGGGGTGATGTTAATATGGAAGTGTTTTGTGTTGCTTCCAACATCCAGCAACTATGATAACCAAGGCACATTAGCAATGTTATTACTACTGACTGGGCTTAATCCTATGTCATCTAATGCTGAAAACCACTAAGCTAAGCTGGGCTTCCTTTTCTAAGATAGGCCAGTTAGAATGGTAAAGGACCGTGGATGACCTCCACTATAAAAATGATTTCTATATAGAAATGACTTAATTATATTGATTCAAAATATACAAACATTCAAATCATTCTTATAAACATAATAGGAAATGTATTTCTAAAGGTCAGCATGCTGTTGGTGGATAGCACAATAATAACATTTTTAGGCATTAAAAAAAAGGTTTCATTTAAGGCAACCCTTCCTTCCACAGGAAATATTTGAGGTTGTTATTGTCAGTTGTTTTTGGATAGAGAAATAGAATTCAGTTCTTTTGAAACATAGTCCAGTGCATTTTACTTCAAGTTAGATGGCCTTCCAGTATAATTGTAGAGGAAAAGTTGCTTAATTTCATTGATTCGTTGTCTTTGCAAGAAAATACTGGAAAGCAAGCAAACAAATAAAAACTACCAGTGAATACTCCAAAAAAAATTGTTCTTTCAGTAGGCAAAAAAAAAAAAAAAAGTAATGTTGTCTAACAGCATCCACTCATTTGTTGGATCCTTAGCATTTCTGCCTTATAATAAACACCTTCCCTTTCATTTTCTTTCTCTTTAAGCTGCTTTTAGTAATGAAAGGCAGAGCATTGAGGGAGACTAAAGTTAAAACCAACATAGAGTTTTTACAGAGTCAAATAGACCAAACCTGGTTCAATTTATGAGCTAAGAAAGCTGTTTCTTCACAAGCTTGAACCTGCTCTGTACTGAGGCTGCTCTAACTGACTCATCCCACAGAAGTTAGAAAAAGGTTTTCTTGTTGCTTGCCCTGATGTTCAAAATTGAATTTTCTAAGTGAAAGGATAAAATTATTTCAAGAAAACCTGTAAAATTGCTGGCAACCTTTTTTCTTTACTGAAGGTTACACATGTAAAACTTTATTTCATTCTGTTTCTTCTCTCAGTTATCAGTACCTACCGTGATGCAAAAAACATTAATTTTTAGGCTCAATTAGTGAACAGAAGAATCTGCATTGCAGAAGGGTTTATAAGCTGGCTTATTTCCTTTGATAACTCTGGTGTTCCTAGCAGCCGCTTGTTGGTGGAAGCTGTTCTGGGAATATACCCACACGGAACAGGAGATGGAGCTCTTCACTAACGTGAACTCAAGGTGCTTACTGGCTTTTCGGATTAACCTCATTTACTTTATCCTACAAAATTCAGAGACTCCCAGAAATCAGGGCTGCCTCAATTTCCTCTGATTTTCAGTTACTTATGCTGGGAAGTATCCAATTTGGGGAATCAGAGTCCTTCCAGACTCATGATCTATTACTTCAAAATGATGAGAACTTGAAGAAGAAGCTCTGAGTCCCAGGGCTGTGAGATTCAGAGAAGAAAGGGCAATATTCCTCACAAAGAAGTAAATCCCAAACTACAGGGCACTCTGCAGGCAGTGTTTTCCTGGAGATGTGGAGCTACTCTGTGTGTGTGTGTGTGTGTGTGTGTGTGTGTGTGTGTGTGTGTGTCTACGGCAAAGGAAGACCTTAGCCCTCCTTGACATGGACGATTGACAGTAAATCTGCTGTGAAGTCTATGCAAATGAAGCTGTAAGACTCCTTTTTCAGTCAGACTACTCCATCCCAAACCCCTTCTACAAAGAAACAATGGAATTGCCTCTAGAGCTGGCTGATGTAATTTACTGACTTTTGAAAATGGCCATATATATCTTCTTCCCCTACTTACCCCTCCTAAATATGCTCTTTTCTCTTCAACATTCCTATTTGATTTTTCAGCTTTCTTCCAGGTAGACCTTTCATTCCTTTCCCTTTTTATTCTGTTTAAATGGTAGGAAATAATTTTGGAAATGAAAACCCCTTAAAATTCATGGAAAGGAAGCAAAAGAGTAGTTTGGTTTTTTTGTTTGTTTTGGTTTCTTTTGGCCATGCTGTGTGGCATGCGAGATCTTAGTTCCCCGAGCAGTGATCGAACCTGTGCCCCCTGCAGTGGAAGTGTGGAATCTTAACCACTGGACCACCAGGGAAGTCCCAAAAGAGCAGTTTTAATCATTACTCTTTCTGACGAAACACTAAAGAGACAAGATTCCTTTATATTTCTGAATAAGTGGGCTTGTTGGACTTTGTTCCTACATTTAGTCTATTAGGAATTGTTAAATTAATCATCCATATGTTGAAGAATAATCCTCTTTAGGAAAAGCCTCCGTGACAACTTAAGTGAAGCCATTACAGTTCAGTGTGGATATTTGGGAGTTTCCCATTGTACACAATACTCCAGTCATAGGGAGCCTTGGAAATGGCACTTATTAGCTCACTCTGTTTCACTCCTAGTGCATGTACTTAGTGAAGAAGGAGCAGCCGCAGAATGCAGGTTAGGTTATAAATGGGGGTAAGAGACACAGGTCAGACCCTGGTTCTCAATACCTTACTTCAGCTTTCCCCATTGTTAGTGAAACCCAGGTGATGAGATGTGTGTCTAATCATGAAACCATGGACAGCACTCACCCTTCCATGAGTTTTGTGAGCCCATGAAGTTGTCCTCTCTTTGCAGCCTCTGGGGGGCAGTGTTCTCTTTCCTTTCCTTCCAGTTTAGGAGAGACCCCCAAGATAGCTTTCTTTGTGTCCTACAGAAACAGTAAAACCAGGGAAAAAATGGCTTGATAGTGTATCTATTTATAATCACTAAAAAGTAATAAGGCAGGGACTACTTTTTAAAAAAAACTTTTATTTAAGTTGAGGTATAGGTGATGTACAGTATAAGTTTCAGGTTTACAACATAGTTCACAATTTTTAAAAGTTATACTCCATTTATAGTTATTATAAAATATTGGCTATATTCCCTGTGCTGTACAATATATTTTGCCCCTCACCCCTTCCCTCTTCCCACTGGTAAACACTAATTTGTTCTCTATATCTGTGAGTCTGTTTGTTTTTTGTTATATTCACTACTTGGTTGTATTATTTTAGATTCCACATATAAGTGATATCATACAGTATTCATCTTTCTCTGTCTGACTTATTTTACTAAGCATAATACCATCTAGGTACATCCATGTTGTTGCAGATGGCAAAATTTCATTCTTTTTATGGCTGAGTAGTATTCCATTGTGTGTGTATGTGTGTGTGTATATACACACAAAACATCTTCTTTATCCATTCATCTGTTTATGGACACTTAGGTTGTTTCCATAATCTTGGCAATTGTAAATAATGCTATTATGAACATTGGGTGCAAGTATCTTTTCAAATTAGTGTTTTCATTTTTCTTAGATATATACTGAGGAATGGAATTGCTGAGTCATATGGTAGTTCTATTTTAGTTTCTTGAGAAATCTCCATACTGTTTTCCACAGTGGCTGCACCAATTTACATTCCCACCAACAGTGTAGGAGGGTTCCCTTTTCTCCATACCCTCTCCAGCATTTGTTGTTTGTAGACTTTTTGGTGATGGCCATTTTTACTGGTGGCAGGTGATACCTCATTGTGATTTTAATTTGCATTTCTGTGATGATTATTGATGTTGAGCACCTTTTCATGTGCCTGTTGGCCATCCATATGTCTTCTTTGGAAAAATGTCTATTCAGTCTTCTATCCATTTTTTAATTGAGTTACAGTAAGGCTGGGGACGTGGAGGGGGATGGTTTTTGGAGAACCTGCTTTTGCTCTCTGGTGATCACTCCCAGTCCTGTAACTGGTAGGGACCTCATAAATGGTTTACATACTTCTTCCCCACATTTCTCCTACTATTTGGAGAAGACAGAGGATATAACGTCCTGGTGCCTCTTTGGGTCGCCAGGATTCTTGGAGTGATGAGGGTAACATTTGGGTTGGAGTTTTACAGCAGAGCTTAGGGAAGATATTTTCAGGAATGTGTTTCACATATTTTCTAATTATGGTGAATTTGTTATGGAAAGAAATTCTAGTTCATAAGATACTGTGAATGATGAAATATATTTGATTTGTGACAAGCCAAAATCAGAGCTTCTTACACTGAATAACATGATCCTTTTTGGAAATGGGTAATGCAGAGTACTCATTATGGATGTACATAACATATCATCTGCCTGTAAATGAGTCCATCAGCAACAATTTATATGTGATGCCTTGTCAGTCCTTTTGATAAGGAAAACCACTTAATGGAGATTTGACCAGTTACGTTTGAGTTGATGGCATTTGTTGATTGTTTTAAACAGTAACAAGGAAAATAAGTTTATTTTTAGTTGCATTTCATTTAATTCATGTGAAAAAATTAAAACAACAACAAGCTGTGAACCTAGAAAGAAGCTTCAGAAGGCCTTCAATGGAGTACATTAACATTATGCTCTTGAATTCTATTGAGATATGAGGTATTTTCTGTTTAAACTTTGGTTGAAACAATGCTTACATTGTGTGGTTCATTTAGAACTTAGTAGAAGAAAATTAAGTATCTTTTCTGAAAACGTGTGTCCCTTTTTATATAATAAGGTAATCTATAATTATTTCCTTTTACATTAGTTGCAAAAAACCCCACTTATAATTAATGTCAATGTCTATATTAGCTCAGTGTTCCATATATTTATATTCTATTATCACTCCTTTAGAAATTCTATTTGGAGCTTAACAATATTACCATGAAAGAGTTTATGTTAAAACTGAGTATAAGGTACTATTTTTCTCCTTTCTTTTTAAAGGAGTATTATTGTTGATTGCTTCTAATATAAGTATGATCTGAAAGTCACTTTGAAACCTATGAGCATTTGCCCATGAAGAATCACTCCAGTGGTTTCACCTAGTTATGTCAGTGTAGGGGTATTAGGCATCAATTGCTGGGGAAGAGATTTGAACAGGAGGATAGAAGGATGTTGGGAAACATTTTAGATTTTTAATCACAGGTACCCTTACAGCCAAATCTGTTTTGAATGAGAAAGGAGGTTAATTTGAAGAGCTTTCTGGGAGGGAAAATACCAGTATGTGTACTTTAAATATGTGATGAGAATAATAGCCTTTTAAAAGTAGTTTGCGGTGTCTTGAAACTCATCACATCCAAGAAGTTCTTATATATGAGAAAATCAAAGTATCAAGGGATTAAGTGACTTTGTTAGTATAGTATCACCCAGACAATCCATAGCTGAGCCAGAACTGGAATGCCCTGGGATATGTGTTTTTGCTTGTTTGCTGGTTTTGTTTTTGTTTTCAAATATCACAATTTACTGACCCAGCATTTGGGAATGCTGATATAATACAAACTTAAGGGTTAATACAGCTTTGGTAAGCTTTAGTCAGAATCACATCCTGATTTACACTGAGACTGATGTGCCTCAGAGCTGGAAAAATAAAAGTAGAGGTAAATGTCTTTAATCAGTAATGTCTGCTGTTCTGCAACTACATAATATTGATTCATTGCTTTGTTCATCTTATCAGGCCTTGCTAAGAAAGGCTGCAGCTACTAACCTACGTCCAATCTATGTAGCTGCGTGTTACAAAATCAAAATAAAATGCAGGGGATTCAGGGATCTTTACAGTCATTCTGTTTCAAAGACAGGTATCTTAGTCCTCAGTAAAAAGAAGTTTGAGAAAATGATGTGGCAGCATAAACCCAGAGCCTTTAAAACATCCATATGTGCTGACCTGATAACCTCCCAGTCTTTCCTAAGAAATCATGACAAATTCAGAAGAAAATGACTTTCTATCAAAATCTCAATGCTATTATTTATGATACTGAAAAATTAACAAGAATAAAAAGCAAACTAGATAAAGTATAAAATATGGTAATTTGATGAAACATTAAGCAGACAAAAATTTGTATAATATGAGAAAATGTAAATGTTCATTGTTAAAAAGTAGAGAACAAAATAAGACAAAATATTAATGTATCCCTGAGTAATGAGGATTAAAAAATTAAATTTACTTACAATAAATTTTTCTGTATGTTCCAATTTGTCTCCATGGAACATACTTATACTTTATTTTGTAATTAAGAATTAGCTTACTGGAATCTAAAAAAAGGGTACAATTGAACTTATCTACAAAACAGAGATAGAGTTACAGATGTAGAAAACAAACTGATGGTTACCAAGGGGGAAGTGGGGGGAGGGATAAATTGGGAGATATGGATTGACATATATACACACTACTATATATAAAATAGATAACTAATAAAGACTTACTGTATAGCACAGGGAACTCTACTCAATACTCTGTAATGACCTATATGGGAAAAGAATGTAAAAAAGAGTGGACATACGTATATGTATAACTGATTCACTTTACTATACACCTGAAACGAACACAACATTGTAAATCAACTATACTCCAATAAAATTTTTTTTTTAAATTAGCTTACTGAAAATAGATGAACGAAAATGATAGAGGCTACAGTGCAGAGTGCTGTGAAAAAGGAAAAATGTATACAGTTATAAAAACACTGCTTTTGATTTTAGGGAGCTGGGAGACCTAGCTTGAAGCCATTTAAGCTCTCGGTATGGCTGCTACTTGTGAATTCTGCTCTCGTTTTTAATTCATGGGAAAAATTAGATTTTTGTTACTCACTGTCAACTTCTCATTTTCTGTTCTGCCACCTTGCCCCTTCTGTCACCTTCCTTCTTTCCTTCCACTCCATTTCTCCTAGGATTTGGAAACAATCTCTAACTGAAGTTTGGTTAGAAACTCAAGGTACTTGGGCATTCCATTTTGAAAAGATTAAACATGGTTTTAGGGAAACCATTCATTCTGATCAAGATGATAAAAGTGAAATAAACCCTTCCTGCTGTTTATTTTGAATTATATGATAAATCTGTTAGTTCTTCCTACTTATGCCCAATAAAAAAGAAGCCTCGGGAAACCAAGTTCCTTTCTCAAGATTGTTTTCAGGTAATTAGTGGTGTTAGATTAATAATGTTTCAGAGAGGGAGTCTTAAGTCTTGACCTTTCTATGTGTTAAACTTTATTTCTCATAGCTTTTGGTGACTTTTATTTTTTTCCTTGTAGCTTTGCATGGATGGTATACCCATCTCCAAACACTTGGCATATGTTATTATTCAGGTGTTGGTAAACTTTCTCTATAAAAGATAAGATAGTAAATATTTCAGGATTTGTGGGCCATGTACAGTCCCGTTTGCCACTACTCAAATCTGCCAGTTGCAGCACAAAAGCAGTCATAGATGATATGTAAATGTACAGGCATGGCTGTTTTGTTTTTTTTTTTAGCTCTAAAATACATTTTTATTTAAATACTCATATTATTGTTTATAGATTGTCATTTGAATAACATTTCTTTATAGCAGCATGGCTGTTTTCTAACAAAACTTTATTTAGGAACACTGAAATTTGAATTTCACATGATTTTCACTTCATGAAATATTCTTCTTTTGATATTTTTAAATCATTTAAAAGTGTAAAAACCATTCTTACCTAGCAGACTGCAAAAAAATAGATGCAGGCAAGAATTAGCCAGCAAGTCGTGTTTCCCTTACCCTTGCTGTGAATAAGGTGGGAACAAAGTGATCAGCAAAAAATCAGGGATTCTACTGAGTAAAACCTTGCCCTGGTTCTCAACCTGATATTCCTCAGACCTTTCATTGTACTGTTACCTGGTCACATCTTCAACAGACCATTACATTAAATACCTTTGCTCTATGTGATAGATACAGAAATAGCCACAATTCTTCATGCTCCTTCTAGCAGGAGATGAGAAAGGGAGAGAGTACACTTACCCATGCAGGTTGGCCTCGTGACTGACTTTGTCAGTAGAATATAGCAAAAGTGACACTGTACAAATTTAAATTAGTCTTTTGCCCACTTCTGCCCTTATGAAGTGGGCCGACATGGGAACATCACTGTGTGGTTTTCTGGAAGATGAGAAACCTCATGGCAAATGAATGAACAATTCCAGCAGAAGCATCTTACACTAGCCAGTTCCTGTCAAATCAGCAAATGACCAAAGACAGGTCAGCACGTCCAACTGAGATCTGTTAAGGCTGGCCCAGATCAACAGAACCAACCCATAGAGCCAAGCCCAAATTGCCAGTTCACAGATTTCTGAGCTAAATAAACAATTATTGTTTAATCCACTAAATTTTGGGGTAGTTTGTTATCCAGGAAAAGCAAACAGATGCATCTTGACTTCAGCCTATTGCGTGTAGACATATTCATGGAAGCATCAAGGTTAAAGGTAAAGGACTACATGCAGTTCCTCCAGTATGTATAGAAAGAGTCATGAGAAGAACTGTATATAATGGAGAGGAAAAATGAAACATTAAGAGATTAAACAAAAGAACTAGCATTTATTGGGCACCAACTATATTTCAGACATCGTTTCTAGTGACTCATTCCTTATCTGCTCAAAAAGTGCTACAAGGCAGATGCAATCCAGGAGGCTATGGTATTTCCTTAAGTTCAGACAGGAAGAGTAGGATCCAAACACTATCCTGTTTGACTTCTGAGTCCTTTCTAATATATAGTGCTCTTAGAAACATCAAAATATAAATGTAGTATCTGGACTTACAAAGACCTTGAGTATTGATGGTGTTTATAGTTTTAAGTGTTTTTGTTCTTTTGATTTTGAAGGAATTTTACCAAATGTCTTAGCATTGCATTAAAGATACTGGCTAGATAATACATATTGTTCTTTCACACAGCCAATAACTTGCTAAACTGGTACTAAAATGATAAACTTTAAATGCCTAAACCTGGGAGAATAGACATTAGCAGAGAAGACAATCATCCAACTTACGTTAAGACAGAAAGTGGTAAGAATTGGCCTAGAGCAGAAGGAAACAGAGGCCAGAGCAGGCATGGAGTGAGAGAGACAGAGAGGGGGCTGACACCACCTCTAGACTCCCAAAGAAGCTTGAAACTTGGAAACACTGATTTTGACAATGGGTAGAAGGGAAAATGTATCTGAAATCAAACAGCTCCTTTGGAAAACTAAAGATGAAATAATAGACAACCCTGTTGTCTCCACAGGTGCAGAATTCTCAGCGATCAGAAATCTATACCCCCATATCATTGAAGAAATAGCCAAGTATTTATTACTAGAGAAAATGAATGGCCTCAGAGAAAAGACTTCAAATTTCAGATAGTTAGGAACCTTAACATAAGTGTTCATTCCCATGGCTAAGTCATCCAGTCACACAAATACCCCCTCTATGTACACAGAGCTCAGAAGTCAGCTTTTTATTTTCTTGGTCTTAAAACTGCTTCTGTGGCTAAACCGCACTGACTCTGTTTTGTCAGTTCCATTTTAGGCCCGCATCCTACCACCTCCCCTCTCTGTGTGACTGACCTTTAGCCTACTCACAAGGGATGCCCCCAAGCCAGATAAGTTCCCTATCAACTTTTACCTTGCCTTCATCTGATAAGAAAACTGGAAGAATGCCTTTTGTTGACACAGATGGTCAGTGGTCCTGAGACCCCCCAGGGGAGGAAAATCCTGGTTCCCATTGGTGAGGACATACTTCTCCCTTGTTAGTCAGATTTTATTTTTAGCTTTGGCCCCTTTAAGTCCCCCTGTACTCCTGTAGGCGGTGCAGGGTGCAGATGTGAATGCCTGTGGATTGTCCTCTGCCATATCCTTCCTGTATGTAAGTTACCCACTTACATACATAAAGTTGCACTTTATGGAGTTGCCTGTTTTGTTTTTCAATCTCAAAGTATGTTGTCAGTTTGGAGGATATTATTCAGTGTCTCCACGTCCCAACACTAATTCTTAAGCTAACAGTTAAAATCGCCAACTATTTGAACCAGCACCATATTAAACAAAACCAAAGAGAAAACATAATCCTGAATGAGAAGATGAGTTTTGAATAGAAAACATTTTTAAAAACTAGTGTAAAAAGAGTTTTTTTGTATCCACAAAAATGAGACATCTAAAAAAGGGAAAAAAAAGAACTTATGAAAAAGTTAAAAAAAAAGAACTTTTGAAAATTAAAAGCATAAACGTTGAAGTACAAAATCAGTTGAAGGATTGGACGTCTAAGTCAAAAAGCCTCAAAGATGAGAACTAATTCGGTTTAGTATGACAACATAAGACCAGTCCAGAAGGTTTGTTATCCAATAAATGGGAATTCCAAGAAAATATTAAAGGAGAAGTACAAGATAATTGCCCATATCTGAAGGACACAGACATCTCCTGGTTGAAGACCAGCACAATAACTGAAAAGTATACCCACACTTTGGCACATTATTTTAATATTTCAGAACTCTGAGGATAATAAAAAATATTGTAAACATTTGGATAGGAGAAAATAATTAACAACAAGGGAAAACAGGCACGTGGGCTCAGTATGTTGGCAACATTACACAAAGTTGACAGTGTCAATCATAATTCTGGTAGAATTTTAATCCTAAAATTCAAGTGAATTGTCAATTAAATATGAAGACAGATTGCAGGTATTTTCTTTGGAAGTTGTTTGATAATGTATACATGTAAAACACAGTAAAACAGTAAAAGATAGGATGTAGCAATAAGAAAAGCAATGAAAGGAAATCTCAGAATGTCAGCTGTAAAGCAGGACAATGAAAACTAGACTAATATTGAAGTAGGAGGCCAGGGGGTGCCAAGAAGGTGTTTTCCTAGGACATTAGGGGAATATCTACTTAGTAGATGAAACTTCAAATAGCTATGGAAAAAAATAGAATACAAGTAACCATGTACCTATGACTTAGTTTCAACAATTATTAACACATGATCAATCTTTTCTACATATTCATTCATGTCATTCCAGGAAGTTAATAGATAACAACTAAAATTATGGAAAAAGAGCATATTACTTATACATGTTGAGATAATTAGCTGAATGATAAGCTATAATTTTAAAAAGTGTTTACCCATTAGGAACAGTACTAGTGGTTACAAGAAAAGGGGAAAGGCAATATTGTTTTCACTATATGTCCTTGTATAGTATTTGGTTTTTAAAAAATCTATGTGTATTTGATGAAAATTTATGTAATAATATATAATTGATATAAAATATAATGAATAAAATGAAAATCAAGTAGGGTAGTTCAATAAGAACTTGAGACCCTATAATGTTGAAGTGACTTTTTATAGTAGCAATTTAGAAAGTTAGAGGCAGTGACATGCCTGAAACACAAATTTTAAACCGCTAGTCACCAATCACAAAATCATCTCACCGTTTGAGAAGAATGGTGTGGAAAATGTTACTGTTAAGGATTTATTATATCTTATTCCTTATGAGGTAGTATAAAAAGAAGGCAAGCCATGATTTAAAAGTTTGGCAAATACCTAGATATATTATAAACTTCATGTAAAATTTCAGTACAGAACACCCATTAGACACATCCTTGGTGAAGAAATGGTGCTCAATATATTGTTCAGGGTAATTTTCTTTTTCCTAGAAAAGTTACCATCCTTAAAAAAAGACATCATTTATCTCTTGAAAAGCATCTCTGTAACAGGATTTGTTCAGCTATATGAGACTTGCAATTTCGTAGAATGGAATACTCGCTCAATTTTCAATGGATATTTGTCTCTGTGTTGGAAAATTTTACAAAGTATGTTGAAACCAAAAATCCCTCAGCTTGGTTGCAGTGAAGTTTAGGATGTTAAATAGCGCGTGGCCATCCTTGATATGGTATCTTAGGTTGGATTCCTTAGAAACAAGTCTTAACCCAGGGATTCTTGTTTCAGTGTTTTACTGAGAAGTGTACTGAGGAGAAGGTGAAGGAACCAGGGTAAGGTGTGTCTGTGTGTGGCGGGGTGATTGGAGGGGAATTGTGGGAGGTGGGAAAGGAAGTTATGGCAGCAAGAGAGTACTTTCAGCCTGATCTCATGAGGAATTCTAGAACATGAATTGTGCCACAGAAGATATCCCACCCAGAAGCAAGGGCATCAGTCTTTTTCTTGAAACCCACATACATAAGTCATTGGCCAAAGTGAGGCAGGGTCTGGCTTCCCTTTGGTAGAAGGCAATTTTGAGACCAGAGAGAAGCGTCTATGAGCCTTTAGTAGCCCAAACTCAGAGAATCGACAAGATGAGTACAATAACCTGGTAAATATAATCTGAGTTGGTCCCCAAGAGCATCCACTAAAGTTGGTTTCTAGGAGCAAGAGATTTCTAATCAGACAAACCATGTGAACACAAAGCTGTGAGTAGTAATGTCTGAGCACTGCTGCCTCCTATTCTGTTTTCTCAGAGTTTATTTAGAGGTGTTCCTGCTTTTAGAAAATCATTAATAAAACCGCGTTCTCCAAATGGAGAGCAAACTCTAGTTCCATTCAAGGGACATATAATCAAATTCTGCTATTTCATTCAGTGTAAGACTGTCTTTCTCTAATGCAGGTCTGATCTCTTTCCAGCAAGGTTTACTGTGCCATGCCCATGTGCTCCTAAATCATATTTGTTCCTTTCCTCATTTTTAGTCATCTATTTGAAGAACAGTTGTTTTAGAAACTCTTTTTAATTGTTCTGTGAGTTAATTCTAAAATGTTCTCTATTCTCTTGATGTGCCTTATATTTTATTTTCAAGTGAATGGAGATACATTTAGACTTTGGCACTTCTACCTTCTATTCTGTTTTTTAAGAGATTCCAATTCCACGTAAAAGACAATTAACTTTTGAAAACGGTTCCCTTTTCTCCTGTATTTGAAGTAATCTAAGTTTTTAAATCCGTTTAATACTGCTTATTTATAGGGTGGTTTATGGCTTTTTCAAAAATTTGAGCTGCACAATAATCCCAAGAGAAACAACAGATATTACTGTCTCCATTGCCTGATGATAAAACCAAAATACAGAGAAATGAATATGTTCTTTCATTAAGAGATATTTATGGTTTCATATTTTACTAATCCAGGAGATTCTACCTAGTGGTTGATGTAGTGGCTCTTAAATCTCAGCCACAAGGCAGGAGACTCATTGAGGCTAAACCAAAGTTTGTAAATCACGAAAATGCTTGAAGTTCTGATTTTTTTTTATTAAAATGAGTTTAAAAAGAAAAGACTTTTTGTCTTATCTATATCATGGACAGATTTCATTCCTATAAATCAAGAAAAACAACATGAATAAATATGTCTAAGTAAATCCAATTTAAAAGGACAATACTTCTAGGTGAAAGCGTGAGAATCCATAAATGGATATATGTCTGAACTCCATAGACAGGATGGTTGTGGGGGATGGAAAAGGAGGTGTAAGCAGATACCTCAGTTTGGAAGAGGTGAGCAGTGCTGGGAAGAAAGGAAATTGCAGAAAGCCTGTGAAAAATATGTCCTGAGATTTTCACCAGATACTAAATTTTAACTATTTCATTGAGTTTGAATGGACATTTGGGAAGATTATATTGATTTTAATTACCAAACATTAGAAGCAGATTGTGACAGAATTACCAACCCCCAATTGCTTAACTTACTTCCCCTGATCTTAGAATAATATATTTTTCGTGGTCCTTCAGTGATAACAACCTAAAAACACAAAAATTCCTGTTGGGATTCGAGTTGGATAGCATCAAACTTATATATTTAATTCAAAGATAATAGACATATTTATACAATGAGTATTTTTCCTATTTGCATGAGTTATCTTTTTGTTTATTTAAACATTTCTTTTAAATTTTATTGAAATATAGTAGATTTACAATATTGTGTTAGTTTTTGTGTGTGTGTGTTAGTTTTTTAGCAAAGTGATTCAGTTATTTTTTCAGATTATATTCATTACAGTTTATTAAAAGATACTGAATGTGATTCCCTGTGCTATACAGTAAATCCTTATTGCTTATCTGTTTTAAGTATAGTGGTTTGTATTTGTTAATCCCATACTCCTAATTTCTCCCTCCCTCCCTCCCTCTCCCTTTTGGTAACCATAGTTTGTCATCTATATCTGAGAGTCTGTTTTGTACATAGGTTGATATGTATTATTCATTCCTCAAATAAATGATATAGTATTTTTCTCTCTCTGTCTGACTTACTTCACTAAGTATAATATTCTATTGGTCTATCTTTTTAAAAAGTTTTAAGACCTCTACAAAGACTTTAGAGTTCATTTCTTAAATTTATTCTTTAGTACTTTATTTCTTTGATGTTTAAGTATAGGATATTATTTAAAACATTATATTTTCAAACTATTTGCTGCTGGATAATAGAAATGAAATCAATTTTGGGATTGCCATTTTATTTTAATAACTTTTGCTAAGATCTAAATTCTGATTATTTGTCTTTAGACTCACAGGCCTTTTTTAAAATTTTATTTTTAACATTTTTATTGGAGTATAATTGCTTTACAATGGTGTGTAACTTTCTGCTTTATAACAAAGTGAATCAGCTATACATATACATATGTTGCCATATCTCTTCCCTCTTGCGTCTCCCTCCCTCCCACCCTCCCTATCCCACCCCTCTAGGTGGTCACAAAGCACCGAGCTGATCTCCTTGTGCCATGCAGCTGCTTCCCACTAGCTATCTATTTTACGTTTGGTAGTGTATATATGTACATGCCACTCTATCACTTTGTCCCAGCTTACCCTTCCCCCTCCCCGTATCCTCAAGTCCATTCTCTAGTAGGTCTGTGTCTTTATTCCCCTCTTATCCCTAGGTTCTTCATGACCTTTTTTTTTCTTAAATTCCATAATATATGTGTTAGCATACAGTATTTGTTTTTCTCTTTCTGACTTACTTCACTCTGTATGACAGACTCTTAAGTCCATCCACCTCACTACAAATAACTCAATTTCATTTCTTTTTATGGCTGAGTAATATTCCATTGTATATATGTGCCACATCTTCTTTATCCATTCATCCGATGATGGACACTTACGTTGCTTCCATGTCCTGGCTATTGTAAATAGAGCTGCAATGAACATTTTGGTACATGACTCTTTCTTTTTTTTTTTTTTTTTTTTTTGCGGTACGCGGGCCTCTCTGCTGTGGCCTTTCCCATTGCGGAGCACAGGCTCAGCGGCCATGGCTCACGGGCCTAGCCACTCCGCGGCATGTGGGATCTTCCCAGACCGGGGCATGAACCCGTGTCCCCTGCATCGGCAGGAGGACTCTCAACCACTGTGCCACCAGGGAAGCCCCATGACTCTTTTTGAATTATGGTTTTCTCAGGGTATATGCCCAGTAGTGGGATTGCTGGGTTGTATGGTAGTTCTATTTTTAGTTTTTTAAGGAACCTCCATATTGTTCTCCATAGTGGCTGTATCAATTTACATTCCCACCAGCAGTGCAAGAGTGTTCCCTTTTCTCCACACCCTCTCCAGAATTTGTTGTTTCTAGATTTTTTGATGATGGCCATTCTGACTGGTGTAAGATGATATCTCATTGTAGTTTGGATTTGCATTTCTCTAATGATTAATGATGTTGAGCATTCTTTCATGTGTTTGTTCGCAATCTGTATATCTTCTTTGGAGAAATGTCTGTTTAGGTCTTCTGACCATTTTTGGATTGGGTTGTTTGTTTTTTTGTTATTGAGCTGCATGAGCTGCTTGTACATTTTGGAGATTAATCCTTTGTCAGTTGCTTCATTTGCAAATATTTTCTCCCATTCTGAGGGTTGTCTTTTGGTCTTGTTTATGCTTTCCTTTGCTGTGCAAAAGCTTTTAAGTTTCATTAGGTCCCATTTGTTTATTTTTGTTTTTATTTTCATTTCTCTAGAAGGTGGGTCAAAAAGGATCTTGCTGTGATTTATGTCATGGAGTGTTCTGCCTATGTTTTCCTCTAAGAGTTTGATAGTTTCTGGCCTTACATTTAGGTCTTTAATCCATTTTGAGTTTATTTTTGTGTATGGTATTAGGGAGTGTTCTAATCTCATACTTTTATATGTACCTGTCCAGTTTTCCCAGCACCACTTATTGAAGAGGCTGTCTTTTCTCCACCGTATATTCATGCCTCCTTTATCAAAGATAAGGTGACCATATGTGTGCGGGTTTATCTCTGGGCTTTCTATCCTCTTCCATTGATCTATAGTTCTGTTTTTTTTGCCAGTACCACACTGTCTTGATTACTGTAGCTTTGTAGTATAGTCTGAAGTCAGGGAGCCTGATTCCTCCAGCTCCATTTTTTGTTCTCAGGATTGCTTTGTCTATTCAGGGTCTTTTGTGTTTCCATACAAATTGTGAAATTTTTTGTTCTAGTTCTGTGTAAAATGCCAGTGGTAGTTTGATAGGGATTGCATTGAATCTGTAGATTGCTTTGGGTAGTAGAGTCATTTTCACAATATTGATTCTTCCCATCCAAGAACATGGTATATCTCTCCATCTATTTGCATCATCTTTAATTTCTTTCATCAGTGTCTTATAATTTTCTGCATACAGGTCTTTTGCCTCCTTAGGTAGGTTTATTCCTAGATATTTTATTCTTTTTGTTGCCATGGTAAATGGGAGTGTTTTTTTTTCTTTTTTTTTTTTTTTTAAAGAGGATGTTGGGAGTAGGAGTTTATTAATTCTTTGTTTCTGTGCGAGGGCTTTCTCTAGTTGTGGCAAGCGGGGGCTACTCTTCTTCGTGGTGCATGGGCCTGTCACTATCGCGGCCTCTCTTGTGGAGCACGGGTTCCAGACGCGCAGGCTCAGTAGTTGTGGCTCACAGGCCTAGTTGCTCTGCGGCAAGTGGGATCTTCCCAGACCGGGGCTTGAACCCATGTCCCCTGCATCAGCAGGCAGATTCTCAACCACTGCGCCACCAGGGAAGCCCAATGGGAGTGTTTTCTTAAGTTCACTTTCAGATTTTTCATCATTAGTGTATAGGAATGCAAGAGATTTCTGTGCATTAATTTTGTATCCTGCTACTTTACCAAATTCATTGATTAGCTCTAGTATTCTAGTAGCATCTTTAGGATTCTCTATGTATAGTATCATGTCATCTGCAAACAGTGACAGCTTTACTTCTTCTTTTCCAATTTGGATTCCTTTTATTTCTTTTTCTTCTGCGATTGCTGTGGCTAAAACTTCCAAAACTATGTTGAATAATAGTGGTGAGAGTGGGCAACCTTGTCTTGTTCCTGATCTTAGTGGAAATGGTTTCAGTTTTTCACCACTGAGGACGATGTTGGCTGTGGATTTGTCATATATGGCCTTTATTATGTTGAGGAAAGTTCCCTCTATGCCTACTTTCTGCAGGGTTTTTATCATAAATGGGTGTTGAATTTTGTTGAAAGCTTTCTCTGCATCTATTGAGATGATCATATGGTTTTTCTCCTTCAATTTGTTAATATGATGTATCACGTTGATTGATTTGCATATATTGAAGAATCCTTGCATTCCTGGAATAAACCCCACTTGATCATGGTGTATGATCCTTTTAATGTGCTGTTGGATTCTGTTTGCTAGTATTTTGTTGAGGATTTTTGCATCTATGTTCATCAGTGATAATGGCCTGTAGTTTTCTTTCTTTTTGACATCGTTGTCTGGTTTTGGTATCAGGGTGATGGTAGCCTCATAGAATGAGTTTGGGAGTGTTCCTCTTCTGCTATATTTTGGAAGAGTTTGAGAAGTAGGTGTTAGCTCTTCTCTAAATGTGTGATAGAATTCCCCTGTGAAACCATCTGGTCCTGGGCTGTTGTTTGTTGGAAGATTGTTAATCACAGTTTCAATTTCAGTGGTTGTGATTGGTCTGTTCATATTTTCTATTTCTTCCATTTTAGTCTTGGCAGGTTGTGCATTTCTAAGAATTTGTCCATTTCTTCCAGATTGTGCATTTTATTGGCATAGAGTTGCTTGTAGTAATCTCTCATGATCTTTTGTATTTCTGCAGTGTCAGTGTTACTTCTCCGTTTTCATTTCTAATTCTATTGATTTGAGTCTTCTCCCTTTTTTTCTTAATGCATCTGGCTAATGGTTTATCAATTTTGTTTATCTTCTCAAAGAACCAGCTTTTAGTTTTATTGATCTTTGCTATCATTTCCTTCATTTCTTTTTCATTTATTTCTTATCTGATCTTTATGATTTCTTTCCTTCTGCTAACTTTTGGGTTTTTTTGTTCTTTCTCTAATTGCTTTAGGTGCAAGGTTAGGTTGTTTATTAGAGATTTCTCCTATTTCTTAAGGTAGGATTGTATTGCTATAAACTTTCCTCTTAGAACTGCTTTTGCTGCATCCCATAGGTTTTGGGTCGTCGTGTCTCCATTGTCATTTGTTTCTAGGTATTTTTTGATTTCCTCTTTGATTTCGTCAGTGATCACCTCGTTATTAAGTAGTGTATCGTTTAGCCTCCATGTGTTTGTATTTTTTACAGATTTTTTCCTGTAATTGATATCTATTCTCATAGCATTGTGGTCAGAAAAGATACTTGATACAATTTCAGTTTTCTTAAATTTACCAAGGCTTGAATTGTGACCCAAGATATGATCTATCCTGGAGAATGTTCCATGAGCACTTGAGAAAAATATGTATTCTGTTGTTTTTGGATGGAATGTCCTATAAATATCAATTAAGTCCATCTTGTTTAATGTATCATTTGAAGCTTGTGTTTCCTTATTTATTTTCATTTTGGATGATCTGTTCATTGGTGAAAGTGGGGTGTTAAAGTCCCCTACTATGAATGTGTTACTGTCGATTTCCCCTTTTATGGCTGTTAGCATTTGCCTTATGTATTGAGGTGCTCCTATGTTGGGTGCATAAATATTTACAATTGTTATATCTTCTTCTTGAATTGATCTCTTGATCATTATGTAGTGTCCTTCTTTGCCTCTTGTAATAATCTTTATTTTAAAGTCTATTTTGTCTGATATGAGAATTGCTACTCCAGCTTTCTTTTGATTTCCATTTGCATGGAATATCTTTTTCTGTCCCCTCACTCTCAGTCTGTATGTGTCCCTAGGTCTGAAGTGGGTCTCTTGTAGGCAGCATATATATGAGTCTTGTTTTTGTATCCATTCAGCCAATCTGTGTCTTTTGTTGGGAGCATTTACATTTAAGGTAATTATTGATATGTATGTTCCTATTCCCATTTTCTTAATTGTTTTGGGTTTGTTACTGTAGGTCTTTTCCTTCTGTTGTTTCTTGCCTAGAGAAGTTCCTTTAGCATTTGTTGTAAAGCTGGTTTGGTGGTGCTGAACTCTCTCAGGTTTTGCTTGTCTGTAAAAGTTTTAATTTCTATATCAAATCTGAATGAGTTCCTTGCTGGGTAGAGTCATCTTGGTTGTAGGTTTTTCTCCTTCATCACTTTAAATATGTCCTGCCACTCCCTCCTGGCTTGCAGAGTTTCTGCTGAAAGATCAACTGTTTCCCTTATGGGGATTCCCTTGTGTGTTATTTGTTGTTTTTCCCTTGCTGCTTTTAATTTGTTTTCTTTGTATTTAATTTTTGATAGTTTGATTAATATGTGTCTTGGTGTGTTTCTCCTTGGATTTATCCTGTATGGGACTCTGTGCTTCCTGGACTTGATTAACTATTTCCTTTCCCATATTAGGGAAGTTTTCAACTATAATCTCTTCAAATATTTTCTCAGTCCCTTTCTTTTTCTCTTCTTCTTCTGGAACCCCTATAATTTGAATGTTGGTGCATTTAATGTTGTCCCAGAGGTCTCTGAGACTGTCCTCAGTTCTTTTCCTTCTTTTTTCTTTATTCTGCTCTGCAGCAGTTATTTCCACTATTTTATCTTCCACGTCACTTACTTATCTGTTCTTCTGCCTCCGTTTTTCTGCTATTGATCCCTTCTAGAGTATTTTTAATTTCATTTATTGTGTTGTTCATCGTTGCTTGTTTCCTCTTTAGTTCTTCTAGGTCCTTGTTAAACGTTTCTTGCATTTTGTCTATTTTATTTCCAAGATTTTGGATCACATTTACTATCATTATTCTGAATTCTTTTTCAGGAAGACTGCCCATTTCCTCTTCATTTGTTAGGTCTGGTGGGTTTTTACCTTGCTCCTTCATCTGCTGTGTGTTTTTATGTCTTCTCATTTTTCTTATCTTACTGTGTTCGGGATCTCCTTTTTGCAGACTGTAGGTTCGTAGTTCCCGTTGTTTTTGGTGTCTGTTCCCAGTGGCTAAAGTTGGTTCAGTGGGTTTTGTAGGCTTCCTGATGGAGGGGAATAGTGCCTGTGTTCTGGTGGATGAGGCAGGATCTTGTCTTTCTGGTGGGCAAGTCCACGTCTGGTGGTGTGTTTTGGGGTGTTTGTGCCCTTATTATGATTTTAGGTAGCCTCTCTGCTAATGGGTGGTGTTGTGTTTCTGTCTTGCTAGTTGTTTGGCATAGGGAGTCCAGCACTGTACCTTGCTGGTTGTTGAGTGAAGCTGGGTCTTGGTGTTGAGATGGAGATCTCTGGGAGATTTTCCCCATTTGATATTACGTGGAGATGGGAGGTCTCTTGTGGACCAGTGTCCTGAAGTTGGCTCTCCCACCTCAGAGGCACAGCACTGACTCCTGGCTGGAGCACCAAGAGCCTTTCATCCACATGGCTCAGAATAAAAGGGAGAAAAAGTAGAAAGAAAGAAAGAGGATAAAATAAAATAAACTTATAAAAATAAAAAATAGGGCCTCCCTGGTGGCGCAAGTGGTTGAGAGTCCGCCTGCCGATGCAGGGGATACGGGTTCGTGCCCCGGTCTGGGAGGATCCCATATGCCGCGGAGCGGCTGGGCCCGTGAGCCATGGCCGCTGAGCCTGCGCGTCCGGAGCCTGCGCGTCCGGAGCCTGTGCTCCGCAACGGGGGAGGCCACAACAGTGAGAGGCCCGCATACCGCAAAAATAAAAATAAAAATAAAAAAATAAAAATAAAAAATAAAAAGTAATTATTAAGAAAAAACATTTTTTTAAAGTAAAACAAAAAACAAACTAAAAAACGGACTGACAGAACCCTAGGAAAAATGGTGAAAGCAAAGCTATGCAGACAAAATGTCACACAGAAGCATACATATACACACTCACAAAAAAGGAAAAGGGGAAAAAATAATATATCTTGCTCTCAAAGTCCACCTCCTCAATTTGGGATGATTCATTGTCTATTCAGGTATTCCACAGATGCAGGGTACGTTAAATTGATTGTGGAGATTTAATCCGCTGCTCCTGAGGCTGCTGGGAGAAATTTCCCTTTCTCTTCTTTGTTCGCACAGCTCCCGGGGTTCAGCTTTGGATTTGGCCCCGCCTCTGTGTGTAGGTCGCCTGAGGGCGTTTCTTCTTCACTCAGACAGGATGGGGTTAAAGGAGCAGCTGATTCGGGGGCTGTGGCTCACTCAGGCCGGGGGGAGGGAGGGGTACGGTGCGAGCCTGCGGCGGCAGACGCCAGTGTGACGTTGCACCAGCCTGAGGCCCGCCATGCATTCTCCCAGGGAAGTTGTCCCTGGATCACGGGACCCTGGCAGTGGTGGGCTGCACAGGCTCCCTGGAGGGGAGGTGTGGATAGTTCACAGGCCTTTTTATAAAATTGTTTTTAAATTGAAGTACAGTTGATTTACAATGTTGTGTTAGTTTCTGCTATATAGCAAACTGATTCAGTTATACATATATATACATTATTTTTTATATTCTTTTCCATTATGGTTTATCATAGGATACTGAATATAGTTCTCTGTGCTGTACAGTAGGACTTTGTTGTTTATGCATTCCATATATTATAGCTTACATCTGCTAACCCCAGTCTCCTACTCCATCCCTTTCCTAACCCCCTCCCCCTTGGCAACCACCAGTCTGTTCTCTATGCCCGTGAGTCTCACAGGCATTTTGATATAGAAAATTGTAACATCTGGGACAGTGACAGTTTAAGTTTTACCTTTCCATCTTCATTTATTTTATTCCTTTGTTTCTTTACTACTTTTCAAGTAACTCATATGTTTATTTCTGTGGAATCCTCTTTATTATATTTATTATTTATTTCAGTGTCGTACTTCTACCACCAAGTCAATTAAAAGTGGTGACAGGAGTCGATGATCAGTTTTGTTAAGAAAAGATTGTGTCTGTGATGACGAGAGAGAATATTTCAGAGGCTGCACAAGCTCAGATAGCAATTGATCTTAGGTGGGTAAACTTATATAGAGTTTTGCATGTGAAATAAAGGGGAAAATTGGGAAGAAGATAATAAGAGAGTGCTGTGAAGCAAGAGAGATGCTTATTTTTAATTAACAGACTTGATAATGATGAAATATCAGGTAATTCCCTGGCGGTCCAGTGTTGATGACTCTTGGCACTTTCACTGCTGTGGCCTAGGTTCAGTCTCTGGTTGGGGAAGTAAAACCCTGCAAGCCGCATGGTGCTGCCAAAAACAAAAAGCGGCGGCGGGGGTGGTGGTGGGGATTACTAGGAAATAGTCCCAGAGAGGAAGGGTTGAAGATGTTAGAAAGAAATTGTCATGTCTTTAGGGGCTACCCTTGTAAGGTCCTATGGCCCATCACCATGACCTCTCCCTTTCATACACTGTGATGACTTTTGTGATATGTCAATTTATCTAGACTATAGTCCCCAGTTATTTGATCACACACCAACCTAGGTGTTGCTATGGAAATTTATGCAGATGAAATTAAAGTCCCTAATCAATTAACTTTAAGTAAGGTGTATTCTGAATACCGTGAGTGGGCCTGACTGAATCAAGTGGAAAGCCTTAAAAGCCAGACTGATACGTCTCCAAGATATAGAAGAAATTCCACCTATGGACAACAGCTTCTGACCATGCCCATGGAGTTCTATCCTATTTAAAATGTTACCTTCTGATTGCTTGTGGACAACAGCTTCAGCTTGTGCCATGGGTTCCAGCCCGCCCATGATCTTCCCCTTCCAGGCTGCCTGCCCTATGGATTTTGGACTTGCTTAGCCAGACCTCACAATCACATAAGCCAGTTCCTTGTCATATATATATATACACACACACATACATATACCTACATACACATACACACACACTATATAAATTACGTAATATATTATGTATAATTATGTAATATATATGATTTATACACACATATATACATATATATAGAATATGTTTCATATCATACATATGATGATATACATCATACCAGTTTTGTTTCTGTGGTTGAACCTGACTGATATATACACCCTCAAGTTCTTTGGTTCCCTTTCTCTCTATCTTACTGTCAATGTAAAATGAAAACTCCAGTTAAGTCTAACATTTAGTCAACTTTATGACTAAATAAATCTAGAGTCTTAAAAGATATCTGAGGAGAAGGCTACATAATAGGTGAGAAATAACAAATTAATAAAAAGATACAGATATTTGGGACCTATGTGTACTTTCCGAGCAGAGCCCAACTATTAAGCTTCTCTTTATATTGGAGAACTTAAAAGTCACCTAAAGCCAAAATTATGGATGATTATATGGCTTAAAAATGTTTAGAATAAAAAAAAAACCCAAATAAAAAAGTTTAGGATTCACTGAATCATCTTTCTAATGAACTAACAGATCTTCCTATACAATGGAACCTCTAGTTTGTTTATTCTCTCCCTCACCTTCCCAACGACCTAGCTATTGAGCTCTGAGAAAACATTATCTAATAGTTAGCTTTCTACAGGTACTATTTAGAAGGTAAAGTAAAATAAAACTAATATATCTAGATCCAGAGTATCTGCATTTCTCTTTGATGAATGGAAAGTTTAATCAGCCTTAATCAAGATGCTATAATTATGTATGCTAATGTATGAATAACTGATAATGGGATTTGCATAATGCCAAACAAATGAATCTCTAAAGAGAGAATTTCAGAAATCAGCAATTAAGTCAATTCATGGATGGGTGAGTAATGTGTAAAAATTCTGTGGGCTATAGAATGGTGCTACACCCATGAAATAATTATGAGTCTGCTGAAAGTGAAGGTAAATGCACAATTATGTGAGACATCTATATTCAAAGCCCCAGGCAACTTCTCTGTTGACAGCCCTACTTTCTCTTCTACCCTGATTCATGGTGAATGGCCCATTTTTACTGGAATCAGTTTGTGTTAATAATGGGATGCAGCTCTCCTGAGATCCTAAAGGAACTGTATTTGACTACTCCTACCTTGCTCCTCATTCAGCTTCTGAAATTGAGTCATTCTTTAATAATGGTGCTTTACCCTTAATACCCTTGGCCCTAGCCTATGTCCTAACTCCAAATAACCTAGAAACCCAGCAACTCTAAAATTACTCGCCATGACATAATGCACTTGAAGTAAAGTCTAGCTTTATTTGAATGATGAACAAGCTTAGTCCATTGTGAATTAATTCTCTATTATTTAAACTTTATGAAAATTTGAGGCAACCAGCTAGCCAATAAATAGCCCAATTATGAGGCAGGATAAATATGATTAAAGTCACTTTGGTCATTCAACTACAGATGTGCTCCATTTAAGCCAGTTTTTGCTTAATCTATTTAATTTTCCCCCCTTGGGTGAATTAAAAATATGCCAGAGTAGGCCCAGTAATTAGCATTTGTTATTTTATGGATGACATTAAATGTATAAATCCTGAATAAAATATTTATTTGTGCTTTGTAACGTTTTGTTTAAAGAGATTTTATTCCAGTAGAGTGTTCTTGACTGTTTCAAGCATTAAAAATCCAAAAATATTTAAATGTTTTAAATGAAATTTATCCCCAAAATGTGGACATCTCACTACCTCTGATTGGTTTTGCCAGTTTCACAGGAAACTCAATGATTATTGACTTGAGATACAAAGAAGAGATTCTTTGCTGTGTGAGCTCCCTAGAGCATTCTGCCTGGAGTGGCAGTACTGACAAGCTGGGAGAGAGGAAACTCGGGTTCCAATCCTTATTCTGTTTGGGGAGGAGGATTAATCAGGTAGCTTACCTTGGTTCCAGTTTTCTCTTCTACAAGATGATGAGTTCTGGGAAATTAAGCTGTGAGATTCTCTCTCGCTCTAACATTTTATGATGAGTTCTGAACATTGAGATGGATGTATTTCTCAGTGTATTTCAGGATACTAATCTTTCACAAAGAAAATGACTCTTTTGTCATCCATTATTGTACTCAAAAGAGTGAACAAATGAAGCTTCTAAAGTTATCTGTCATATTCAACTATAACGAATTCACTGGATGTTCACATCTCCTTTCCAGTTATTAAAACACTGCTCAGTGCCTTTTTTTTCCTTTCAAAGTAAATTGACTCCTCTAATATCCTTTCTTCAAGCTTAAAAAAAATGTAGTGCACCTGTGTTTTTAAATAGATCAAATTGCACTGATGAAAGCAATAAGACCAGAAGTTCAATTTTTTAAAAAGATAACTTCTTAATACTATCAGCCAAAGATGGAATGACTTAAATCAAATAGGGGCTCGCCTGCTGCCGGGCACTAGGAAAGTCCCCCGCCAGGGCTGATGCTGTCATGCTGGCTGCTGGGCACTAGGAAAGGCTCCCACTAGTGCCGGATCTCTCGCACCCATGGCTGCCAGCTTCCCTGCTCACCTGTCGCTGCCGAGGCTCCTGCAACCCTGGCAGCTCTGCCACCTCTGCTCCCTGTCCTCACCGGGGCAGAACCAAGTATCCAGGGCGGCCTTGAGACCAGACATCTGTGGGTGGCCCACATGCAGAGGTGGGGCTAAAACCACACCTGAGCCCCAGGGGTGGGGCGACTAAGGAAGAGGAACGAAAATCTTTCTGTGCAGCTGCACAAGCCACAGATTAAATTCCTACAATCAGCTTGGTAAACCCTGCATCTATGGAATATCTGAATGGACAAGTGTTCCCACAACTGAGACAGGTCTAGCCTTAGCAGCTGTGGACTTTGGGTGCAAGTACACACGGGATTTGGGCCAGGTCAGAGTCTGAGCTGTCCTCACAGTGCCCACAGAATGGCAAGAGACCTCTAACTAGAGGTATTGAAGAAGCATCCTGGGGAGGTTGAGGTTGGCTGTGGCTCATAGTGGGGGCAAAGACACTGACAGCTGAGACCCCAGGAAAATATTATTATTACTATTATTTTTTTATGTTTTGTTCTGTTTTTATTATTTTTTATTTTCTAACTTTTTAATACATTTTTATTTTAAAATTTTTTCTGTATTTACAATTTCATTGTTTTGTGTTTTTTCCTTGTTTTTTTCTCTTTGTTCTGTTTGGTTTTTATCTTTTTTATCATTTCTTGTTTGTTTCTTTATGTTTCCTTTTTTCTAGTTTGCATTCTGCTTTTCTTTTGTCTTTTGTTTTTGTTTTGTTTTTAATTGTTTGATTTCGTTCTTGGGTTCTTTTGTTTGGTTGTTCTCTTGTTTTTTTGTATTCTTTGCTTTTGCTTTGTTTCTTTTGTGTCTGTGTTTCTTTGTTTGGTTTTGCTTTTACCATTTGTCTTGGGTTTTGTTTGTTCTGTTTATTCCCTTTTTTTAATTGTTGATGTTGCTATATTTTTCTTTTTGTCTTTGCTATTTGTCTTGGGTTTTACTTCTTTGTTTCCTTCCCCCACTCCCCATTTTTTTTTCTTTTTTGCCATGCTGTGCAGCTTGCAGGGTCTTGGTTCACTGGCCGGGGGTTGCACCTGAGCCTCTGGGGTGGGAGCACTGACTCCAGAACACTGGACTGCCAGAGAATTCCTGGCGCCAGGGAATAATAATCGGTGAGAGCTGTCCTGGAGGTCTCCATCTCGACACCAAAACCCAGTTTCACCTAACTGCCGGCAGGCTCCAGTATGGGATGCCTCACGCCAAACAACAAGCAAGACAGGAACACAAACCAACCCATCAGCACACAGGCTGCCTAAAGTCATACTAAGCTCACAGACACTCCAAAACACACCACCTGACACAGCCCTGCCCATCAGAGGGACAAGATCCAGCTCTACCCAACAGAGTGCAGGCACCAGTCCCTCCCACCAGGAAGCCTACACAAGACATTGAACCAACGTCAACCACGTTGGTCAGACACCAAAAGCAAAAGGAATTATGACCCTGCAGCCTGCAGAAAGGAGACCTCAAATACATTGAGTTGGACAAAATGAGAAGACAGGGAAATATCTGCAGACTAAGGAGCAACGTAAAAACTCACAAAACCAAATAAATGTAGAGGAAATAGGCAATCTATCTGAAAAAGAATTCATAGTAATGATAACAAAGATGACAGGGACTTCCCTGGTGGTCCAGTGGCTAAGACTCTGTGCTCCCAATGCAGGGGGCCCGGGTTCGATACCTGGTCAGGGAACTAGATCCCACATGCCACAACTGAGAGTTCACGTGCCACAACTGAGTGTTCACATGCTGCAACTAAAGATCCCCCATGCTGCAACAAAGATCCTGCATGCCATAGCTAAGACCTGATGCAGCCCAATAAATAAATAAATAAATAAATATTTCTTTTAAAAAAGAAGAAAAAAGCTGACAAGCTGAAAATAAATGACTTTCCTCCAATTCATCAAATAATTGAAATCAGGACAAAGTACCACCCTGAAATCTGGAAAGACAGGCAAATACTGAGAATCTCTGTTGAAACAGAGAATCACAGCCAGGTTTCAGCTTACATGGATCAGAAATTTCTGAAGCCATCAACTGGTGGGAAAGCTTAAAGTCATTGTGACAAATTGCTGGAGGGTGAATAAAGATGAGATGAGGAGTGAAAACTCTGGAGTACCTAATATTAAGGGAGACCCCACATTTTCATAGATATGCTTCCAGGAGCCCCACCAAGTTCACATGATAAAGAGTAAAGAAAAGTCTCCTGGTGTTTCTGACAGAGGGAGGAGAAAAGTTACCTTTTTGAAATATGCAGGTAGCATTCTCCACAGCAAAGGTCTACTCTCCAAGGGAAAGGACTTTACCAGATCCTTACCTGACCTGAGGAAAGAATAATTATCCAACTCTAATACCCAGGAGCCTTCTATCTCTCCTAAGGAGAGTAGAAAAAGCTGAGATGTGCTTGTGCGGGTCAGAATTCAGGGACACAGAGCCACTAAAAGACTGAGATTTAATCATAAAATTATAAAATGCTTCCCCTCCCTGTACCTCAACAGGGATTGAGTAAAATAACAGTGGATTATAGCTGAAAGAGCTAAAGACACAGATTCTATTTAAGGAGTTGTCAGGGAAACCCAAAGACAGCAGGGGAGACAAAAACAAGGACACTGCAGGAAACTGAAGCTTCTCAAACTAACAAATATAGCAAACACAACACAGCCAACTCCTGGCCAGATTAGCATACACCCTGCTTACCTCCCTTCGTGTTACCCAATACACTGAAAGGAAAGAGCTCGCTATTTCCTCTAATGTCAGTACTACTGGCCACCAAATGTGGGGGTCTTATACCACACCAGCCAATTCCTCAACATCAGCCACGTGTACAATTCAATTCAGTTCTGACACTATCTACCTGGACTTAGCATCAGATTCCACAGGTTAAGGGCTCTGTTCCACAAGATTGCCTTCACTTCAGATGCCATTCACAAGTCCCAGGTTGTCATCTGTACTTCTGACTGACACTATAAATCAGGGTTACCCCGACCACCCCTTTGGGTTTGATAATTTGCTAGAATGGCTCACAGAAGTCAGGGAAGTATGCTTACTGGTTTATTGTAAAATGATACAACTCAGGAACATCCAAGTAGAAGAGATGTTTAGGGCCAGGTTTAGAGGAAAGGGCACAGAGCTTCCATGCCTTCTCTGGGCATGCAACCTTCCAGTACCTCAATTTGTTCACCAACCCAGAAGCTCTCAGAACCTCATAGACCAGAGATTTTTATGGAGGCTTTGTCACATAGGTATGACTGAGTATTAACTCAATCTCCAGCTCCTATCCCCTCCCTTGAGGATGGGGAGTGGGGCTGAAAGTCCCAAGCTTCTTATCATGGCTTGGTCTTTCTGATGACCAGCTCCCAATCTAAAGCTATCCAAGAGCCCACCAAGAGCTTCCTCATTAGAACAATACGCTCCTGTCACTCAGGAAATTCCAAGTGATTTACAAACTCTGTCAGGAACTGAGGTCAAAGACCAAATATTAGAACAAAAGATGTTATTAACACCTTTATTGCTTAGGACATTACAGAGGTTTTAGGATCTCTGGCCAGGAGCCAGGATGAAGACCAAAATATGCATTTCTTATGAATCACATCATAATCATGTTCAACTTTCAACAACAACAACAACAAAAATGCTTGAAAGACAAGAAAAAAATAGTCTACAGAGATAAAGCAAGCATCAGAACCAGACTCAAATATTAGTCAGATTTTGCAATTACCCTGGAGAAAACTACAATCACTATGATTAATATGTTAAGAACTGCAATGGAAAAAGTACACAACATGCAAGAATAGATGAGTAATGTAATAGAGAGATGGAATCTCTAAGAAAGAATTACAAGGAAATGCTATAAACCAAAAATATTAACAGAGGGCTTCCCTGGTGGCACAGTGGTTAAGAATCTGCCTGCCAATGCAGGGGACACAGGTTCGAGCCCTGGTCTGGGAAGATCCCACATGCCACGGGGCAACTAAGCCTGTGCACCACCACTGCTGAGCCTGTATGTCTAGAGCCCATGCTCCACAACAAGAGAAGCCACCACAATGAGAAGCCCACGCACCACAATGAAGAGTAGCCCCCACTTGCCACACTAGAGAAAGCCTGTGTGCAGCAACAAAGAACCAAAGTAGCCAAAAATAAATAAAGTAAATAAATTTATTTTTAAAAAAACACTAACAGAAATTAAGAATGCTTTTAATGGGCTCATCAGTAGACTGGTCACCATCAAGGCAAGAATCAAGGATTTAAAGCTATGTCAATAGAAAATTCCCAAACTGAAGTGCACATAGAAGGAAGTATTTAAAACAACCACCACCACCAAAATCAAACAGACAAACAAAAAACACCTAACCAAAACATGCAAGAATTATGGGACAGTATCAAAAGGTGTAACATATGTATAATTGGAATACCAAAGGAGGAGAAAAAAACAACAGAGAGGATATATTTGAAATAATAATGTCCATGAATTTTCCAAAACTAATGACAGACACCAAACCATAGATCCAGGAAGCTCAGAGAACACCAAGCAGGAAAAATATGAAAAATCTACATACAGATGTTGGCAGAAAACCAAAGGGAAAGTCTTAAAATGTGGTGCAGTTCTCAGCAAAGTTTGATAAATCTGATGGGGAGTCCCTGAGTCAAAGTGTTAGGGGAATCCCATGTCTTCCAGGAACAGGGCTGCCACACTCAGTCTTTGGCTGAGAGCAGCCCATGAAATGAGTGGCTTCCACGTGAACACAGTAATGAATTTCAGGACCCAGTAGCTGGGGTGATGGGTCAATTATACTCTTTACAGCTAGAGACCTGAGAGACCCATTTTAATGGCTGACACACTGTACAATGATTAAAATGTTCAATTCACTAAGAACATAAAACAATTCTAAAAATTTATATAAATTATTCCCATAACATATAAAGGAAAAGAATCATTTAACTAGAGAAACAAACCTCCACCATGTAGATTTCACCACATTTTAATTATTGATAGGTGAACCACACACACAAAAATCACGTAACGGACATATATACCCAACAATTAAAGCTACAGATTCTTCTGAAGTGTACATGTAATGTTTACAGACATTGGTCATATACTAGTTCATAAATCAACCCGCAATAGGTTTTAAAGAATGTACGACACAAATCACATTCTCTGGCAGCGCTGCAGTTAAATTAGAAGTCAATAACTAAAAGGTAAAACTTAATATTTGGAATTTGAAAACTTCTGAATGATTCATGGGACAAACAAGAAAGTACAAAGGAAATACTAAGGTGTGGAGAGGACAAGAAATTCTGTCATCACGGAATAGACAGGTTCTCCTCAAACTCAGATAATTCAGATCCTCTATCTTCTGCCTTCCTTTTACAGGTCCCAGGCCCCTGTTCTTCATGGTCTGCACTTGCATGTAGAGCAGGGGTGCAAGTATGGAGAGAGGTACTCCTTTCCTGAGCAGATCATGCTGAACCTTGGTGGAGTAGGCAAATCACTGATCCTAGGATTCAAATCCCTACACCACCCTCCAAGTTCTGTGAATACAGGCAGGTGACTTGAAGTCACTGAGTCTCAAGTTCCTCATTTGCAAATGGAATAATAACAGCTAAATTGTTCAGTTACTGTAAGGCTAAAATTAGAGACTCTTTGTGATAGGTGATACTAAGAAAATGCTTTACATGAATGATTTTCTTTCCCTATGTTTGAATTTTCAGTTCTTGGCTATCCAGGCTTGTTGGGTCCTTAATGGTTTGTTCATTTCAACCTTGTACTGCAGGTTCATCTCGAGTTTAAGAAGCTTTTGGAATTAGCTTAGTGACCCAGCCAACATTTTTGTCCCTATTTCTCCCAGTTCTCACTTAGCTGAGGAAAAAGGTCTCAGCTTAATTATCTCTATCATCAAAAGATGTGGCTGTGAATACAGTAGAAATTTGGAACATAAATACTGAATAGATGAATGAATAAATGGGTTCTAAAAGTGTATTTGTAAGTGGGAACTGCTATAGATGTTATTAAGACTTTCCTCTCCACTTGACTGACATTCACTTTTTTTTTTTTTTTTTTTTGCGGTATGCGGGCCTCTCACTGTTGTGGCCTCCCCCGTTGCGGAGCACAGGCTCCGGACGCGCAGGCTCCGGACGCGCAGGCTCAGCGGCTATGGCTCACGGGCCCAGCCGCTCCACGGCATATGGGATCCTCCCAGACCGGGGCACGAACCCGTATCCCCTGCATCGGCAGGCGGACTCCCAACCACTTGCGCCACCAGGGAGGCCCCCTGACATTCACTTTTGAAGGTTCATACCCTTTGATCAAAACCCTCTTAAGTTCTTTCACACTCAGATAGAATAGGCAAATAGAATAAACTGAGTAGTCTTCACAGAGGAAATTCATTTTTCATGAACAGGTTGCTTGATAATCTGCTTTCAAAAGTGCCTGAAATTAGTAAAACTGCATAGTGAACCCTTCTCAGCACCACTACCTTAAACAAAATCCTTTCCATTTGATGCTATTAGATTCCAAATTATGCCAGATCTTTTAAGTACTTTGTTTTAGATCAGGGTTTCTCAACCTTGACTCTGTTGACATTTGGGGCCATATAGTTCTTTGTTGTAGGGGGCTGTCCTTTGCGTAGTAGGATGTTTAGCAACATCTGTGGCCTCTACCCACTAGATGCCAGTAGCAGCCAGCCCCTTCACCCTATTGTGACTTCCAAAAATGTCTCCAGACATTGCCAAATATCCCATGAAAGGAAGAAAATGACTCGGTGAAGAAGCACTCATCTAGAATGATCCTTGCCACAATACAGATACAGCCTTCCGCAAAAGTTGAGAAGTGAGGGATGTATCACCAGTTTTGGAGTCTGCTCTATTGTTGAAATTTATGGTTAAGTTATTATCTTAATCCCATCAGACAACTCCCAGCCTGAATTGGCAAGTCTGCTCTCTTCTGCTCAATTATCACATTGAGGATACTTGGTTTTAACAAAAGACTGCAGATTATACTGGCTTCTGCACAGAGCCTGTGCATATCACATTTAAATGAAGGTAGATATGTCAATTTATATTCTTAAGGTCTGTATTGCTGAGCTGTTATTCCATTATCTGTCAACATCAGAATGGTCTTTTAAAATTTCCCACTTTTATTATGTTTCTGAAAATACTTTTATGCAAAATTATTCAACACATCAATAATCCAGGAAGTTGCAACATTTTGCCTTGGATTCTACCTTATCTGAAAATAACATTATGATATAATGCTATTTTTACATGTTTGTTGACATACCTCTCCTTATATCTTTAATTTTTATCTTATCATTACACTCGGTTTAGGGTCTATTTATATTGCTTAAGATATAGTTCAATTTTGTTTTTGACCCATTCAAAGTATCTGTCATTTAGTAAGAAAGATGAACTTCTTTACATGTGTTAAAACACATACATTTTGCTTTGCTTTTGCCATCTTGTTTCCTTTGAGGCTCTCCCGAATTCTGGCTCTTTTAGTAGGGGATTTATTTACTTTGCTCTTAGCATATCTGGTGCTTCAGAAGGTATATTTTCTGTTTTTAATTCTACTGTTAGTCATCCATATTTTTCTATCAGTTTTTCTATCACTTTAATTACCAGTTAATTCTGTTAATTTTCACATTATATATCTTGATTTTTCCAATGTTAGGTGTATATGGACTCAAAATTATAATGTATTTCTAGTGAATTTTTCCTTTTATGATTAAACAATAGCTCTCTTGTATTCTAAAAATTCTTGCTACCATTCATACTTTTTTTTCCTCAACAGCTTCCTTTGATTAGTAATTTTTTGCATTGCTTGTCGTTTTGCATTACATGGTTAATTTTTTTGGTTTAATCTTATCTCAATTTAGTCTCATATATATTAAGAAGCTGGCTGTTTTAACATTTATGATACACAGATCTCTAATATTCAGTGAGAGAGTTCTATCCATTTATATTTACTGCTTATTTAGTACTTATCCCTAAATACTTTCCCCACCCTGTTTCCATGCCCTTTGCATTGTGACTGTGTCTCTTCTCCTATGAAGAGAAAAGAGTCTGTTTCCCTGTCCCCTCAGCCTGGGCTGGTCTCTGATTTGCTGTGACCAATAGAATGCAGCAGGACCATTCCTCAGCCAGTTCCCAGCCTTGGCCTCAATAGGCACAGCATTGTTTCACACACTTTGCTGGAAATCTGACTCTTCCGTCTAACCAAGCACAAATTACTTACTAGAGGATAAGAAACCATGTGGAGAAGAGCCAATGCACACCAAATGACAGCCAGCCCGGACCCCAGAATAGAATCACCTGCCCGCTCTCAGCTTACTGCAGATGTGTGAGGGAGCTGGACCAAGACCAGAACAGCCAGCTGAGCCCAGCCTAAATTGCCCACCTGCAGGACCAAATTAATGGTGGTTGCTTTAAGCCAGTGTTCGAGGGCAGTGTTGCACAACAATATCTAGTACACTGACATATATGGAGGGATTTATACCATATTTTAAGATTTCTATTTGCCATACTTCTGTGTTTATTTCTTTCTTTACCTTTTTTTCTCCTCCTATTTGATTGCTTTATTTTGTTTTATTTCCCTGTTTTCCTCTAGGGATTTTGAAGTTTAAATTATATTTTTACTATTTTTCGTTACTTTTACACCTTTGAAGTTTACATATGATATTAAGTCCAAACCTAAAATTCCCAGTTAAATAGTGTCTTTATTATCCTTCCAAGTAGTATAGGAACTTGGAGCACTTTACTTGTGACCATTTCTCTTTCCATAATTTTTTGTATAATATTTAGTTCCACTTTTTTTGTAAAGGATCTCTAAGTTAGTCACCATTGTCATCACCATTATTAACAGTGACAGCAGTCCAGTATTCTTTACCACCACGATGACTAACTTATTTGTCCTCTATTACTTTGTCAACCATACTCCTTCTGAGTTTTATTTGTTTTAAATTACACCTTTTAGTAGTTCCTTTAGTGAGTATCATATGATATTGCCCAGCATTTTTGTATTTTTAACAAGAAGGGAGAAAAAGGAAAATTCTATTAAAGTTCGGTTTTTCATATAGCCAAAATTCCTACCCTTAAGAATTTTTTTCCATTTCATCCATATATATTTTAGTGTGGACCTCTAAAAGTAAAGCCTTATTATGTTGTTGTTTTTCTTGTTTTTGTTAATATAACCACAGCACTATTATCACACCTAGACCTAATAGTAATTCCTTAATATCATCAAATATCCAATCATTATTCAGTTGTAATTGTCTCATAAATGCCATTATTGTTTACTTAATTTAAAAATCAGGATCCAAGTATGAATAACGTATTATAATTAGTGCTGTGTCCTTTATATCTCTCTAAGTATAAAATTTCTACTTCCATAACTTTTTCTTATTAGTTTCTGCTTTATAACAAAGTGAATCAGTTATACATACACATCTGTTCCCATATCCCTTCCCTCTTGCGTCTCCCTCCCTCCCACCCTCCCTATCCCTCCCCTCTAGGTGGTCACAACGCACTGAGCTGATCTCCCTGTGCTATGGGGCTGCTTCCCCCTAGCTATCTACCTTACGTTTGGTAGTGTATATATGTCCATGCCTCTCTCTCGCTTTGTCACAGCTTACCCTTCCCCCTCCACATATCCTCAAGTCCATTTACCATTGCAACAAAAAGAATAAAATATCTAGGAATAAACCTACCTAAGGAGACAAAAGACCTGTATGCAGAAAACTATAAGACACTGATGAAAGAAATTAAAGATGATACAAATAGATGGAAAGATATACCATGTTCCTGGATTGGAAGAATCAATATTGTGAAAATGACTCTACTACCCCAAGCAATCTACAGATTCAATGCAGTCCCTATCAAACTACCACTGGCATTTTTCACAGAACTAGAACAAAAAATTTCAAAATTTGTTTGGAAAAACAAAAGACCCCGAATAGCCAAAGCAATCTTGAGAACAAAAAATGGAGCTGGAGGAATCAGGCTCCTTGACTTCAGACTATACTACAAAGCTACAGTAAACAAGACAGTATGGTACTGGCACAAAAAGAGAAAGATAGATCAATGGAACAGGATAGAAAGCCCAGAGATAAACCCATGCACATATGGTCACCTTATCTTTGATAAAGGAGGCAGGAATGTACAGTGGAGAAACGACAGCCTCTTCAATAAATGATGCTGGGAAAACTGGACAGGGACATGTAAAAGTATGAGATTAGATCACTTCCATAACTTTTATTCCTTGCAATTTATATTTGTGGAAACCAACATATAAATTGGTCATCAGTCTTATTTATTAGCCTTCTTATAGACTTTCACAATTCTCCTACTTCAAAAGTAATTTAAACAGGATGCATTGAAGGTTGTGATCCAGCAACCATTGTTAAATGGAAAGCCTCGTTCATATGCAGTATTTTAGATTTGGTCTGCTTTTTTTAAAAATTATTTTTATTTTCATTTTATTTATTTTTTTTGGCCGCATCACACAGCATGGGGATCTTAGTTCCCTGACCAGGAATCGAACCCATGCCCCCTGCAGTGCAAGTGCAGAGTCTTAACCACGGGACCACCAGGGAAGTCCCTGGTCTCCTTTCTTAAAGTAACATATAGTTGGGTTTTATTTTATTTTTAACTTTTTAAAATTTTTAAATAACTTTAGACATACAGAAAGTTTGCAAAAATAGTACAGAATCCCTGTATGTCCTTTACCCATCTTCCTCTAATGTTAATATCTTACACATGAAAGAGTACAGTTATCAAAACCAGAAAAAATTATCATTGGTATAATTTATTAACTAAACATTAAACCTTATTTGAATTTCACCAGTTTTTCCACTAATGTCACTTCCATGATCCTGTGTAGGCTCAACGCTGCATTTAATTATTTCTCCTTTAGTATCTATCAGTTTGTTGATTTTTTAAATTCAATAGGAAATGTTTGTTTTTTAAGCCATTTACATTTATTGACATAATTCATACATTTTATTTTCTATTACTCCAGTTTTTGACTCTTGCTTTTTATGTTTTTGCAGTGTTTCTTATTTTAATATTTTAATATGGCTTCTGTTATAGTTATATTTATGTTTTCTAAAGATTTTAAAGAAATTGACCCTATTTGTAATTCTATTAGTGGCTATATTTGCTTAAAATTCTTTATATTTTTGATCTCTGATTATAAATACTACATAGAAACTTTCCTTAGTATTCATTCATTTGTTAAGGTATCTTATCACACTGCTCTAAATCTTTGTGGGTGTAATCTGGAGTTTTTAACGTGAGTTATTTTATTTATTATTTTATGATACATGACTGTTTCATATTTACTTTGCTTTCCATTTTATTTTGCTCCCAATCTCTATTTTTAAGCCCAATGACTGTCAAATAGAAAGTTTTCAATAATTGTTTATTGAAATTACCATAATTTCACTAGTTACCTGAACCTGAATCTTTCAAAGGTAGTTTTGAAACTTACCCACCAATCCTTTTCTGTCACAGACACCCATAATTTTAGATCTTTTTGATCTCCCAGCCCAATGGCATTAAAAATTTGTAATATGATGTATTTTATTTATTTAGGCAATATTACACATTTGTAAATGCTTTCTATTGCTTTATCATCAGAAAGATAATTTGACTAAGTTTAAAATTATTCCATCACCAGTACCCACACCTGCAAAAGAACTCTTTACATTGTTTTTATATCTCTTCACAATTAGTTTAAAATATGAGATATTTTCCTTTTTACTATCTCTAGTTTTGTCTATTTGAATAAGCTTTGTCATTTAATACTATTGTATTAAAAGTTAACTTCCTGATTTTGATCCTAATACTCTGGTTATGCAAGATGTTAACATTAGGGGCAGCTAAGTGGGGATATATGGGAACTCTCTTTGTACTATTCCTGCAACTTTTCTGTAAGTCGAAAATTAGTTCAAAATAAAAACTTTTTTTTAAAGCAATATAGCAGACTAGATAGTAATTTGGCACGTGATTAATGTTCTTTTAAAAATAATTAAAATGTACTAACCGAAAGAAGACAGTGGGTGCTCATTAGAAGTGCAAGTTCTTATTAATAATTCAATTCCATATGCAAAAACCATGCCCGCGATAGGAAATAGGGACACAGACAACTTATAGCTTTCAAAAAAATCTGTAATGAAAAAGCAAATGACTAAGACAAGAAACCTCCATTTTACCCTTTCCTAGGAAATGTAGAATACAGAGGCTTCAGTCTCTGCATTTTCTTCTCTTTATCATGTTTTCCTCTACTTCTCTTCTTCTTCCTTTATTAAAACATTGATTATCGTTAACTTGAAATTATCATGAATAACAGATCTTTTTTTCCTAGTAAAAGTTATGCTGAAAGGCTTCCAGTATAAAAATATTACCTTGCAAACTGCCAAATGAAGCATAATTACATTTTCCACTGAATCATTGCAAAGCAGAGAGGGTGTGCCCCTTCTTCTGTAATATACAGCCATCCATCCCTCTCTTGTTTTATTTCTTTGAATTGTTGGCTCTGCCTGAATTCAGAACAAAGGAGATAGTAGACATAGTTGTAGACCCACCTCAAAGACCAGCACCAATTTAATTGAAGCATTCTTGACCTGTTTTCTGGGTAACATAGTCTTTGAATCTTAAAGTCAAGCACCAGACTTTCTCCTTCTTCCATCTCCCTACTCTGTTTAAAGGCTTTTAACTAGTACCAGCCCTCACCTTCCCTTGGCATGGCTCACACTGCTTCCAGCGACATGTTTGCAAGTGCACGAGAGGGACGTAGGGAGCTAAGTGGGAGCCTAGGGTCTGACTTAGGAAAGTGAGCATCTCACCTGTTCATACACAGAGTGTGTGCACAGGGACACACACACACACAAACACACGCACGGGACCAGAGTGGCTTCCAGAGGGCTACCTTCCTTTCCAGAAGCCTCCATTTCAGGCTTCAAATGACAGCTGTGGCTCTGTTACATCCTGGGGATGTGGGCCTCTATTCATCTCATAAGGAGCACCCAACCTGTTCTGCAGACATTCAGGAGCCTGGCAAAGTTGCCTCTCCAACCTTGTTGCCAGCACTGTAAGCCATCTGAGAACCAGCTCATTTCTCTTAATCAGAAGCAATGACTTTCAAAAGAGTCTGATGGCACCAATTGATGAACTAAGTCAAGAAAGAGAGGCTAATCATGAAGGATATGCCTTAAGCCTGTGTGTATTTTTTTTAATTGGAGTATAATTGCTTCACAATGGTGTGTTAGTTTCTGCTTTATAACAAAGTGAATCAGTTATACATATACATCTGTTCCCATATCACTTCCCTCTTGCGTCTCCCTCGCTCCCACCCTCCCTATCCCACCCCTCCAGGCAGTCACAAAGCACCGATCTGATCTCCCTGTGCCATGCAGCTGCTTTCCACCAGCTATCTACCTTACGTTTGGTAGTGTATATATGTCCATGCCTCTCTCTCGCTTTTTCACAGCTTACCCTTCCCCCTCCCCATATCCTCAAGTCCATTCTCAAGTAGGTCTGTGTCTTTATTCCTGTTTTACCCCTAGGTTCTTCATGACATTTTTTTTCTTAAATTCCATATATATGTGTTAACATACAGTATTTGTCTTTCTCTTTCTGACTTACTTCACTCTGTATGACAGACTCTAGGTCCATCCACCTCATTACAAATAGCTCAATTTCGTTTCTTTTTATGGCTGAGTAATATTCCATTGTATATATGTGCCACATCTTCTTTATCCATTCATCCGATGATGGACACTTAGGTTGTTTCCATCTCCGGGCTATTGTAAATAGAGCTGCAATGAACATTTTGGTACATGACTCTTTTTGAATTATGGTTTTCTCAGGGTATATGCCCAGTAGTGGGATTGCTGGGTCATATGGTAGTTCTATTTTTAGTTTTTTAAGGAACCTCCATACTGTTCTCCATAGTGGCTGTACCAATTCACATTCCCACCAACACTGCAAGAGTGTTCCCTTTTCTCCACACCCTCTCCAACATTTATTGTTTCTAGATTTTTTGATGATGGCCATTCTGACTGGTGTGAGATGATATCTCATTGTAGTTTGGACTTGCATTTCTCTAATGATTAATGATGTTGAGCATTCTTTCATGTGTTTGTTGGTAGTGTGTATATCTTCTTTGGATAAATGTCCATTTAGGTCTTCTGACCATTTTTGGATTGGGTTGTTTGTTTTTTTGTTATTGAGCTGTGTGAGCTGCTTATATATTTTGGAGATTAATCCTTTGTCAGTTGCTTCATTTGCAAATATTTTCTCGCATTCTGAGGGTTGTCTTTTGGTCTTGTTTATGATTTCCTTTGCTGTGCAAAAGCTTTTAAGTTTCACTAGGTCCCATTTGTTTATTTTTGTTTTTATTTCCATTTCTCTAGGAGGTGGGTCAAAAAGGATCGTGCTGTGATTTATGTCATGGAGTGTTCTGCCTATGTTTTCCTCTATGAGTTTGATAGTTTCTGGCCTTACATTTGGGTCTTTAATCCATTTTGAGCTTATTTTTGTGTATGGTGTTAGGGAGTGATCTAATCTCATACTTCTACATGTCCCTGTCCAGTTTTCCCAGCACCATTTATTGAAGAGGCTGTCGTTTCTCCACTGTACATTCCTGCCTCCTTTATCAAAGATAAGGTGACCATATGTGTGTGGGTTTATCTCTGGGCTTTCTATCCTGTTCCATTGATCTATCTTTCTGTTTTTGTGCCTGTGTGTATTTCTAGAAAGCTCTGCAAACAAGGAGAATACATTAACATTAAGCTAAATCTACCCTGCAATTCTCAGTTCTTGTTAGCGGCAAATTCTCCCTTAACTGCTTTCTATATTATTTTATAACAACCCATGCTATATTTATTTTAGTTAAAGTGACGCCCTGAGGGACTTCCCTGGTGGTGCAGTGGTTAAGAATCTGCCTGCCAATGCAGGGGACCCAGGTTCGAACCCTGGTCTGGGAAGATCGCACATGCCGCAGAGCAACTAAGCCCTGCGCCACAACTACTGAAACCCACACACCTAGAGTCCGTGCTCCGCAACAAGAGAAGCCACCACAATGAGAATCCCACGCACCACAACGAAGAGTAGCCCCGCTCACCACAACTAGAGAAAGCCGCGCACAGCAACGAAGACCCAACACAGCCATAAATAAATAAATAAATAAATAAGTAAGTAAGTAAGTAAGTAAGTTTAAATAAGTAAATAAAACGACGCCCTGCTTCCCTGGTGGCACAGTGGTTGGGAGTCCGCCTGCCGCTGCAGGGGACACGGGTTCGTGCCCCAGTTCGGGAAGATCCCACGTGCCGCGGAGCAGCTGGGCCCGTGAGCCATGGCCACTGAGCCTGCGCGTCCGGAGTCTGTGCTCCACAACCGGAGCGGCCACAACAGTGAGAGGCCCACGTACCGCAAAAAAAAAAAAAGAAAAAAAAAAAGTCCATCTAGATTTCCGTTGAAAGTCATAAGAGCAGGAAAACAACTTACAAATAACTTAACAAGGGGATATAGTCAGAAAAAGAGAAAGGTGTGCCCTTTACCTGCGTAAAAGGATGCTGCCTTGCAAAGCACTGTTACAATAATACAATTTAAGAACAATCATATGAAAAGGTAGATGCAGACAGGGAAATGGAGACTAAAAACACTGTCAGTTGTTTAAGACCACACAGAGAGTAAGTCTAAAAACTGTAACAGTGGGACCCAGACCCACGTCCTCATTCCAACTCCTGAGCGCTATGCTGTCCTTGTCTAAAATAATAACAAATTAGTTTTGTCTTTCATTTCTCATTTTCAAATCATGAGACCTGTGGCACAAAAAGTTCTCAATGTAATCAAATATCCATCCTGTACTTAAATTTCCATAATTTCTAATTAGAACAGTTTGCTTGCCTGAATCAAGACCATCATTGTGATTGGTTGATATGATTCCAATGTCTTTTTTTAATCTACAGTTTCCTCTTCCATTTTTTCTTCTTTTCCTTTCAATGTATTTATTAAAGAAACCAGCGTGATGTCCTATAGGTTATACCACAGTCAGGATTTTCTGATTGTACCACCGTGGTATCATGTAACACCTTACTTGTCAATTGGTGCTTAGATTTAGAATTTTCATTAGAATTGGATTTGACTTTATTTTTCTACAAAACTGCTTTATTGGTGATTTTGTGCATTTTAATTAGATTTTAGCAGTCCTTTTTCTAGGATCCCTTATGCATTATGGATTACTAAATGTTGATACTTTATAATTCTATAATTCTATGAATTATAATTCTTTATAATTCCCTACTTTACAATAAAGAATTCTTGGACTCTTTAATCAACAGAAATTGATAAGAGGCCAGACAGGAATTCAGGCAACATTTTACTGGGACTCATGCTTCAGCATGAGGGAGCGGAAAACAAGTAACAGGTTCCCTTGCTTGCGAGCTGGTCCCTTAAGTGGGGTGAGGATAGGAGCAGATCGGTGGGTCAGGTCAGAGGGGTGGCTTAGGTGATCTGCTCATCCTCTCAGTGGTGCTGTGTGCAGGGACCATGCACAGTACCCTGCTTTTGCTTCTGGCACCTCAGAAGTGGCAGTTGGGTTTTGGCCTTTTTGTATCTTGTTGTTCATAGTTTGCCCCAGCTGCTCATACATGCAGTTATTTTTAGCTCCTTGTAGTTTCTTGTACTCTGTTGCTCGAGGAGACATTTGTCCGGTGCAAACACTGCACCACAGGGTCCCAGGTCCCAGCCTGTCTCACTATCATTCTGTCTTCGTTTATTAGCTGGATCACTTCTGATAGGGATCAGGACATGCTACCCTAAAGTATGGATCCTTGGCATATTGAAAATGACACCTTGTCACATTTGAGTTTAAGATAAATGGCAGAAGCAGGAAGGTCACTCTGACCTTCACCTACCCTTCCTCTCCTGAAACAGTTCATAAAATCCTCATGGGAAAGGTGCCCTCCTTATATCCAGAAGAAAGGAACATCCTTATCTCTGAAGACAAAGGGATACCCAGAAGAATCCTAACAAACAGGACTTGCTACACTTACCTCACATTCTCTAACATCATATTTCTACACTTGAATCTAGCATAAAAATACTCCAGTCTGTTTCTTCATTTCCTATGAAGTCTTCGTGACACATAAAACTTATACTAAACAAATGTGGGTGCTTTCCTCTTATTAATTTGTCTTTGTCGGTTGAATTTTCAGACTCATCCAGGGACCCTAAGGGAGTCAAGGAAAACTTTTCCTCCCTTACACTTCTAAAAGGAGAACTTTCCCTCATTAACCTAGTTACCTAAAGGTATAGTTCACAAAGAAGAGGCAGAATAAATGTTGGTTCTTTCCCTTTGTGAATTTTTCATGTTTCCTAGAAACTTCTAAAATTGGCCAATGGTATTTTATATTTCAAATATCATTATGAACTAATGAACTTAAAAATATTGGGTATGTTTTAGTCCCTTGTAGTCATATTCCTTCTTAGCCATCTTTGGCCAGTAGGAGCCTCTTCATTGTGATTCTGAGACCTTGAGAGTCTTTGAGAGCTTTCTTGCTACCTGGTATGAAAAAATGTTCTGAACCTATCTTATATATTTCATGCCCCAGAACCAGAGTCAGCTAGGCTTGCTCATTGTTTGAGTGACTAGGGCTAAGAAATATGTATGTGTTTATATGTATACATAGAAAATATAAAAGGGATTCATAGTGATATTGCCAATTACGAATCAGAACTAAAGAGATTTTCTTAACCACATACATGCAGCCCATACTTGTATGTCTGTTGTTTCAGTATGTGGATTCAGGAAATGTATGTGCATGTATGTGTCTTCATGTATTAAAATTATTCATACTGATATCTTCCATTCAAAATCAGAACTACAACATTTTTATTTAGCATTATAGATGCACAACTATCTCTTTTCTTCCAAAATGGCAGTCATGACTTGCAACAAACAACCTTCATTTTTCATTTGCTTTATTAAACAATACATGCATAGCTGTCTCAGAATAACAGTCCAACCCTGACACTAGTGACTGATTACCAGAAACAGTTTATTTTCAGGTTTATCTTTCTCTGGGTTAAAGGTGTCCAGAATAGGCTACTGTGCCATAAAAATTTTGAGCTGAAGACATTTCAGAAATTTTTTCCTCAACTTCCTTATCTGCCTAAAAGCAGAGCTTCCCAAAAGAACTCAAAGGAACTCAATTGTCATAAATCTGTTCCCCAAGAGCAACCAGAGAAGGTTGACTCATCACTGGAGATTAGAAGTCAACTCCACACCTAAACAGACTGTCACAAACTATCATATATCCCATCTATTCTCCTAAGGACCCCTTTATCTTTCCTAGAAGTTATTTGTTTTCCCGTAAGTGACCTTTCTTCCCCTCCCGTCCTCTATTAAGCTATTCATTCCCCATAAATACCCGTCTGCCTATTCCCTTTCCCTATTAAGATGGTATACAAGCTCCAAATTCTAACTACCTACTTGAGTCATATTTTTGTGAACTCCCATATGCATGTGATTAAATTTTGTCTTTTGTCTTGCTACTGTGTCCTTTGTAAATTTAATTCACAGGTCCCTAAGCACTTTACCTAAGAAAGTAGAGGAAAAGTTTTTTTCTCCTTTACAGGGTATATCCCATATCCAATTAGAAATGTTCAGGCAAATTACTATGTTTTAAAGTTTCTCTCTGTGGCCATCCCATCAACTAAAATCATAAGTTTATTTGTTTCAGTTTACTCTTGATATATAAAGATTGACTTTTAACTTAATTTTATTCATAATTATGTAAATATTTAAAATTTTTCCAAAGTTTAAACTATACAGTGAACTACATGCAAAGGAGTTTTGCTGCTATCCCTGTTCCATTCAGCCTATTTCCTCCTCCATAGGAAACCTTTACTTTTTTTTCAGTTTTATGTTTTATCTTTTTACATTTTATACAGAAAAAATATTCTTGCATATTTATATTCTCTTTTTCTCAGGTAATCAATAGCAAACTGCATATTTTCCTCCATCTTGATGTCATCACACTATATCACAGAGATCCCAACGTAGTATTTATATAGAGAATGTTAGAGGAAAAATTGTCTTCTTCCAACCTGGGTCCTGTGGTTTGGGGCTCGCAAATTAACTGATCATAGATTAAGAGAAGAAAAGAAAAGTTTTATTTAAATGTACACCAAGGAGTACTAAGTGATGAGTTACTCTCTTAATAGTGAGAGATAAAAGATTTATATACCAAACTTAATGAAACAGGGAGTGGTTTAGGGTTTCAATGGAAAAGTAAGGAAGGTTCTTTTGGGCTTTTTGATACTGATGGAAATGGGCAGTCTATCTCCAGGGCACCTGAATTCACAGGAGACTCCCTTATTGGGGGACTTAATGGCAGCTATATTTTTTGGAGGTTCTGCTTTTCTTAGGTAAGGAAAGTTTGTATAAGATTTTTTTCTATGTCTTCTTTAGCTCAAACATTTTCTCTTTAAAATAAATTTTATACCAATTCTGAGGGTCTGAGTGGGTCCCCACAAGAGTTATTCTTCATTCCATTTCATCAGTTCATAGTACTACAGTGTATAGATGTAACACAGTTTATTCAGCCATCTCTCAAATGATAGAGATTTAGATTGTCTCTAGCTTAAGCTGTTGTATTACAAACAGTGGTATAATGAATAACCTTGTGCATAAAACTTTTTGTACTTTTTTCCAAATGTATATCTGGGACAGATTCCTAAAGGTGATATTTGATTTATCATAGGGTAAATGCGTATGTAATTTTGCATTTAATCATAGTGGGGGATATTGCCAGATATCCCCCACTATGAGTATACCATCTGGCTTTATCACCAGCAATCCATGAGAGTATATTATCAAACATTTGAACTTTTCTAACCTGGTAGGTGAGAAATGATAACTCAGTGCAGTTTTAATTGTATTTCTTTTATTGAAAGTGAGGTTGGACATCTTTTCATATAGTTAAGAGCCATTTATAGGTCTTTGTATGTGTGTATTCTAGCTCATCTTTCCGTAACATTTAAAATATCTTCATGTCTACTTTTTGAAGCTCTACTTTTAAATTGCTTGGCTACTTGCTTAATATTTTTATATTAAAAATAGTTTTTCTCTAATATAATGACAAAGATTTTCTCCCTAATCAAACTCTACTCAAGCTCTCCTGAACTTTTTAATTAGGCCTCCTTCTGTGTTTCTCTTTCTGCATTGCCCAATTTTAGCAAGAATCCTGATAAGTCAGTTTAACTAGAATCTCCATCCTCCATATCTGACCACCCTTGAGATCTAATATCTGATAGTTCCTCATCCTGCACTATTCCCCAGGTGATGTCTGATCACCATGGCCTGCCTTCAACAAGAATCCTGTTACATTGGCTAAGCCAGAATCCCCCTTACTCTTGATGTTTCCTTTTAGTAATTTTCTGTCCCTGAACTCCACCCTGCTCCTTGCCTGTAAGTTCCCACTTACCAAGGCTGTATTCAAAGTTGAGTTCAGTTTCTCCCCCCACCCCAGCAAGACCCCATTGCAGTGGTACCCACCTATCCTCATGGCCACCCTTGAATAAATTCTGCCTTTCCATCTTCAGTAAGTGTCATGAATATCTTTTTCTTTAGCAGTTAGTCACAGATATTTCTCTCAGTTTGTTATTTATCTTTTTTATTTGATTCTGATGTTCTGTGGCATACAAAATTTTTATTTTATCTTTTGTAATCAAGTTTTCACAATCTTTTCACACTTCTGAATTTCAAGTCATAATTAAGAAAGTAATAGAGGGGCAGAGTCAAGATGGCAGAGTGGGAGGATGTGGAGTTCATGTCTCCCCACAACAAGGGCACCTACCAGATGCTGGTGGGAGACTTCAACACCCAGGAGGATGGGAGGAACCCCCAGGAACCAGGTAGGACTTGGAGGGGAGTGAGGGTAGGAGAAGTGGAGGCCGGATGGGACCAGTGCCCTTGAGGGCTGGCTGGGGGAGGGAGGAGTTCCCACGCCTGGAGGGACCCTCAGGGGTTCGGAAGATCAGGGGGAATGTGTCTAGCATTTCCCCTGCCCAGTCAGGCCCTGGGAAACCTGCTGGGGTCCCAGGGCGGGTCCTCCGCCTTCCGGGGCCCCCTCTAGAGCGCTGGTACTAGGGACGTGGCGGGGGGAAGAAGAGGAGAGGCAGATATGGAGGGGCCCTCCGGGATCGGAGGATGGGGGAAAGTGCCTAGCATTTTTCCTGCCCACTCGGGCCCCGGGGAGCCTGCTGGGCTCCCGGGCCTGGTCCTCTGCCCTCCAAGGCCCCCTCTGACTGCGTGGCTCCTAGGGGCATAGGAGGGAGGGAGGAGGGGCGAAGAGGAGGAGAGGTAGACAGGGAGAGGGCAACCCTCTGGGACTGGAGAATCGGGAGGCACGGCTGGCATTTACCCCACTGACTTGGGCCCCAGGAAGCCTGCTGGGCTCACAGGCCGGTCCTCCACCCTCTAAGGCCCCCTCCAGCTGAGTTGGTCGTAGGGACATAGGAGGGAGGGGGGGAAGAAGAGGAGAGGCAGACGGGGAGGGGCCCTCCAGGATCGGAAGATCAGGGGGAACGTGCCTAGCATTTCTCCCTCCCACTCAGGCCCAGGGAGCCTTCTGTGGTCCTGGGCCTTTTCCTATGCCCTCCAAGGCCAGAGGCACTCCAGGGATCCTCTGGCCACGCTGAGCATAAGCCCCGCCCCCAATCCCCCCAGGGCCTTTTCTGGCAGTGTGGGTCCTAAGGCTAGACCCCACCTGCCACCTAAACCCCACCCCTACCTAAGCTCTGCCCCCCACAGCCAAGCCCTTTTCCATTTTTTTTCCTCCTCCTTTTTGCTATTGTGGTTCTGTTTCACCTTCTGATTGTTGTTTCATCTGTATTTTTATTTTTTCTAACATATCTGTCAGTTTTCTAATCTTATTTTTTACTCTTTGTTACTGTTCTGCTCTTTTTTTTTTTTTTCTTGCTGTTCCACATGGCATGTGGGATGTTGGTTCATGAACCAGGGGTTGGGCCTGAGCTCCTGTGGTGAGAGCTCCAAGTCCAAATCACTGGAGTAACAGAGAACCTCAGACCCCAGGGAATATTCATCAGAGTGAGGTCTCACAGAGGTCCTCATCTCGGCACCAAGACCTGGCTCGACTCAACAGCCAACAAACTCCTGTGCTGGAAGCCTTAGACCAAAGAACCAGTAAGACAGGAACACAATTCTGAACCCATTACACACACAAAACAGGTGACAAAAAAGTATGTTACAGATGAAGGAGCAAGGTAAAAACCTACAAGACCAAATAAATGAAGAGGAAATAGGCAATCTATCTGAAAAAAAATACAGAGTAATGATAGTAAAGATGATCCAGAATCTCAGAAATAGAATGGAGGCACAGATCGAGAAAATACAAAACAATGTTTAACAAAGACCTAGAAGAACTAAAGAACACACAGAGATGAATAACACAATAACTGGAATGAAAAATACACAAGAAGGGATCAAGAACAGAATAACTGAGGCAGAAGACCAAATACGTGAGCTGGAAAACAGAATGGTGGAAATAACTGCCAAGGAGAAGAATAAAGAAAAAAGAATGAAAAGAATTGAGGACAATCTCAGAAACCTCTGGAAAAACACTAAACACACAAACATATGAGCTATAGGCATCCCAGAAGAAGAAGAGAAACTGAAAGGGTCAAGAAAATATTCAAAGAGATTATAGTTGAAACCTTCCCTAACATGGGAAAGGAAATAGCCAACCAAGTCCAGGAAGCACAGAGAGTCCCATACAGGATAAATCCAAGGAGAAACATTCCAAGACACACATTAATCAAACTACCAAAAATTAAATTCAAAGAACAAATATTAAAAGAAGCAAGGGAAAAGCAACAAATAACATACAGGGGAATCCCCATAAGGTTATCAGCTGATTTTTCAGCAGAAACTCTGCAGGCCAAAAGGGAGTGGCAGGATATAGTTAAAGTGATGAAAGAGAAAAACCTACAACCAAGATTACTCTACCCAGCAAAATCTCATTCAGATTAAATGGAGAAATCAAAAGCATTACAGATAAGCAAAAGCTAAGAGAATTCAGCACACCAAGCTAGCTTTACAACAAATGCTAAAGGAATCTTTCTAGGCAGGGAAGCCAAGAGAAGAAAAAGACCCACCAAAACCCAAAATAATTAAGAAAATGGTAATAGGAATATACATATCAATAATTACCTTAAATGTAAATAGATTAAATGCCCCAACCAAAAGACACAGACTGGCTGAATGGATACAATAACAAGACCCATATATATGCTGTCTACAAGAGACCCACTTCAGACCTAGGAACACATACAGACTGGAAGTGAGGGGATGGAAAAAGATATTCCACACAAATGGAAATCAAAGAAAGCTGGAGTAGCAATACTTGTGTCAGCTAAAATAGACTTTAAAATAAAGACTGTTACAAGAGGTAAGGAAAGACACTACATAATGATCAAGGGATCAATCCAAGAAGCAGATAGAACAGTTATCAATATTTACGCACCCAACATAGGAGCACCTCAATACATAAGGCAAATGCTGACAACCATAAAAGGGGAAATCGACAGTGACACAATAATAGAAGGGGACTTTAACACCCCACTTGCACTAATGGACAGATCATCCAAACAGAAAATAAGAAGGAAACACAAGCTTTAAAGGACACAATAGCCCAGATAGATTTAATTGATATTTATAGGACATTCCACCCAAAAGTGGCAGAATACACTTTCTTCTAAAGTGAACATGGAACATTCTCTAGGATAGATCACATCTTGGCTCACAAAACAAGCCTCAGAAAAGTTAAGAAAATTGAAATTGTATCAAGCATCTTTTCCAACCACAACGCTGTGAGATTAGAAATCAATCACAGGGGAGAAAAACTGTAAAACACCACAAATACATGGAGGCTAAACAGTGTGCTACAAAATAACTGAGATCACTGAAGAAATCAAAGAGGAAACTTTAAAAAAAACATAGAAACAAATGACAACGAAAACACGACAACCCAGAATCTATGGGACACAGCAAAAGCAGTTCTAAGAGGGAAGTTTATACCAATACAATCCTACCTCAAGAAACAAGAAAAATCTCAAATAAATAACCTAACTGTACACCTAAAGCAACTAGAGAAAGGCAAACAAAGAAAACCCAAAATTAGTATAAGGAAAGAAAGAAAGACCAGAGCAGAAATGAATGAAATAGAAATGAGGAAAACAATAGCGAAGATCAGTAAAACTAAAAGTTGGTCCTTTGAGAAGATAAACAAAATTGATAAAACTTTAGTCAGAGTCATCAAGTAAAAAAGGGAGGGGACTCAAATCATTAAAATTAGAAATGAAAAAGGAAAAGTAACAACTGACACCACAGAAATACAAAAGATTATAAGAGACTACTAAAAACAGCTATATGCCAATAAAATGGACAACCTCGAAGAAATGGACAAATTCTTGGAAAGGTACAATTTTCCAGACGGAACCAGGAAGAATTAGAAAATATAAACAGACCTATCACAACCTAATGAAATTGACACTGTAATTAAAAATCTTCCAACAAACAAAAAAAGTCCAGGACCAGATGGCTTTGCAGGCAAACTCTATGAAACGTCTGGAGAAGAGCTGTCCTTCTCAAACTCTTCCAAAAAACAGCAGAGAGACGAACACTCCCAAGCTCATTCTGCAAGGCCAACATTACCCTGATACCAAAACCAGACAAAGATATCACAAAAAAGAAAATTAAAGACCAATATCACTGATAAACATAGACACAAAGGTCCTCAACAGAACACTAGCAAACAGAACCTAACAACACATTAAAAGGATCATACACCATGATCAACTGGGGTTTATCCCAGGAATGCAAGTGTTCTTCAGTATACGCAAATCAATCACTGTGATAAAACATACTAACAAATTGAAGGAGAAAAACCATATGATCATCTCACTAGATGCAGAAAAATCTTTTTCTTTTTTTTTTTTTCCGTACGCGGGCCTCTCACTGTTGTGGCCTCTCCCATTGCAGAGCACAGGCTCTGGACGCACAGGCTCAGCAGCCATGGCTCACGGGCCCAGCCACTCCACGGCACGTGGGATCTTCCCAGACCGGGGCATGAACCTGCATCTCCTGCATCGGCAGGCGGACTCTCAATCACTGCGCCACCAGGGAAGCCCCACAGAAAAATCTTTCGATAAAATTCAACACCTATTTATGATAAAAACCCTCAGAAAGTAGGCATAGAGGGAATTTATCTCATCATAATAAATGCCATATATGACAAACCCACAGCCAACATCATTCTCAATGGAAACCTGAAAGCATTTCCTCTAAGATCAGGAACAAGACAAGGTTGTCCACTCTCACCACTATTATTCAACTTAGTTTTGGAAGTTTTAGCCACAGCAATCAGAGAAGAAAAAGGAATAAAAGGAACCCAAATTGGAAAAGAAGTAAAGCTGTCACTGTTTGCAGATGACATGATACTACACATGGAGAATCCTAAAGATGCTACCAGAAACCTATAGAGCTAATCATTGAATTTGGTAAAGTAGCAGGATACAAAATTAATGCACAGAAATCTCTTGCATTCCTATACACTAATGATGAAAAATCTCTAAGACAAATTGAGGAAACACTCCCATTTACCATTGCACCAAGAAGAATAAAATACCTAGGAATAAATCTACCTAAGGAGACGAAAGACCTGTATGCAGAAAACTATAAGACACTGATGAAAGAAATTAAAGATGATACAAACAGATGGAGAGATATACCATGTTCTTGGAATGCAAGAATCAACATTTTGAAAATGACTGTACTACCCAAAGCAATCTACAGATTCAGTGCAATCCCTATCAAACGACCAATGGCATTCTTCACAGAACTAGAACAAAATATTTCACAATTTGTATGGTAACACAAAAGACCCAGAAGAGCCAAAGCAATCTTGAGAAAGAAAAAGGGAGCCAGAAGAATCAGGCACCCAGACTATACTACAAAGCTACAGTAATCAAGACAATATGGTACTGGCACAAAAACAGAAATATAGATCAATGGAACAGGATAGAAAGCCCAGAGATAAACCCACGCACATATGGTCACCTTACCTTTGATAAAGGAGGGAAGAATATATGATGGAGAAAAGACAGCCTCTTCAATAAGTGGCACTGGGAAAACTGGACAGCTACATGTAAAAGAGTGAAGTTAGAACACTCCCTAACACCATACACAAAAATAAACTCAATATGGATTAAAGACCTAAATGTAAGGCCAGACACTATAAAACTCTTAGAGGGAAACATAGGCAGTACACTCTATGACATAAATCACAGCAAGATCGTTTTGATCCACCTCCTAGAGAAATGGAAATAAAAACAAAAATGAACAAACGAGACCTAATGAAACTTCAAAGGTTTTGCACAGCAAAGGAAACCATAAACAAGACGTAAAGGCAACTCTCAGAATGGGAGAAAATATTTTCAAATGAAGCAACTGACGAAGGATTAATCTCCAAAATTTACAAGCAGCTCATGCAGCTCAATATCCAAAAAACAAACAACCCAATCCATAAATGGGCAGAAGACCTAAATGGACATTTCTCCAAAGAAGGTATGCAGATTGCCAACAAACACATGAAAGAATGCTCAACATCATTAATCATTAGAGAAATGCAAATCAAAACTACAATGAGGTATCACCTCACACCAGTCAGAATGGTCATCATCAAAAAATCTACAAACAATAAATACTGGAGAGGGTGTAGAGAGAAGGGAACACTCTTGCAGTGATGGTGGGAATGTAAATTGATACAGCCACTATGGAGAACAGTATGGAGGTTCCTTTAAAAACTAAAACTAGAACTACCATACGACCCAGCAATCCCACTACTGGGCATATACCCTGAGAAAACCATAATTCAAAAAGAGTCATGTACCACAATATTCATTGCAGCTCTATTTACAGTAGCCAGGACATGGAAGCAACCGAAGTGTCCATCAGCAGATGAATGGATAAAAGAGATGTGGCACATATATACAATGGAATATTACTCAGCCATAAAAAGGAATGATATTGGGTCATTTGTAGAGTCATGGTTGGACCTAGGGTCTCTCATATAGAGTGAAATAAGCCAGAAAGAGAAAAACAAATATCGTATATTAACACATATATGTGGCATCTATAAAAATGGTACAGATGAACCTATTTGCAGGGCAGGAATAGAGGTGTAGACATAGAGAACGGACATGTGGACGCAGTGGGGGAAGGGGAGGAGGGGACGAATTGGGAGATCAGGATTGACATATGTATGCTACCATGTGTAAAATAGATAGCTAGTGGGAACATGGTATAAAGCACAGGAAGCTCAGCTCAGTGTCTGTGGTGACCTGGATGGGTGGAATGGGGGGATGGGAGGGAGGTCCAGGAGGGAGGGGATATAGGTATACATATAGCTGATTCACTTCATTGTACAGCAGAAACTAACACAACATTGTAAACAATAATACTCCAATTAAAAAAAATTATATAGGAATTTACTTATGTGTATGTCTAGTACTTGCATGATTTCTTTTTTAACATTTAGTGTCTCATTAGAGTTTGCCAGGGCGTATGATAAGAGAAATTAGTTCACCTTTGTTTTTCAGTATTGTTATCCAGTTATCCTAACAACATATTAGAAATCCATCATTTCATCCACAAATTGGAAATACTGTCTATAATACGTGTAGTATTTCTGTATGCCATATGATCTATGTCTGAATATTCTATTTGGCTTATTATACTCTATTCATGAGTCAGTGTTTTACAATTTTACATAAATGATTGTATAACATTTTACTATCTGATAGGACAATACCTCATTCCCATTATCGTTTTTCTTTCAGGGGATTTTTCTGGCTCTTCTTGCTGGCTTTTTCTTTCAAATTAACTTTACAATCAACCTAACCCCAGAAAATAAAACAAAAGTCTGAGGCTGTTTTATTGGTATTGCATTACATTTCTAAATTAAAGTAATAGTGAACTAACATGTTATGATATTGAATCTTCCTACTTAGGAGTATGCTTTTTCTTTCCACATATTCAAGTTTAATTTTATGCTACATGAGTATTTTATAGGTTTTCATCAGGTTTTAAACATTGCTTATTGAATTTACACTATCAAAATTTTTACATCATAAACTGCCTCTTTTGTTTCATTTTATTCTCTATGTAATTACTGCTTGCTTTATAGATTATGAAAATTTGTAGTACGTTAATTTAAAAATCTGGTGTTTTAAACTCACTTATTCTTTTGGGTTTTTTTGTGGATTCTTTAAGGTTTTCCATGTGTATAATCACAGTATCTGCAAATAGAAATACTTTTATCTTTCGCTCTCCAGTTTTTATGCCTTTAATATATCTCCCCATGGTTAGCAGGAATATATTTAGTTTTTAGATAGGAGGAGGTATAGTTATATAATATATCATCATAGAATGTACATATTACTATGTCAGTGTGGTATTCATTATTCCTATTTTGTGTGAATGTGCCTGACATGAGTGTGTATTGAATTTTGTAAATAACTTGTTGCCTTTATAGAGTTGATTACACAATTTTTCTCGTAGAACTATCATTTTGGCTCATTATGTTAAAAACAAATGTTTATTTCTGGAGGAAGCTTCAGTGAGCCATATATCTGTCTTTCGATGTGTTTTTGAGTTAAGTTTGCTAACATTTAAGATTTTTCATTGAAATTTATGAGGTTGGATTATAGTTGACTATTTTGGCACATAATTTAATTACATCTATTCTCACTTTATGAAATGAGTTTGCAAGTATTTCTTCTATTGCTATATTTTGGAATAGTTTAAGCAACAATGAAATTATGTGATTTTTAAAGAACTATTATAATTCCACTATGAATCTATTTAGACTTGAAAGAGAATTGCATGATTTGTTTGCTCATAATGAGCTTCATAGGAACTTGGAGTTCATAGAATGGTATGGTATATAGTCAGCTTCTGGTTCCTGTTTCATTTTCTCAAGCTCCTTTGTTATCATAGATCTTCACCTTCCCCAACACATCTACTCTCTCAAGATCTTGAAGATTATCACATTCAGGCTTTGCAGGTGTAGGTGATAGGATAAGCTCTTTTTCAACTAGAATTTCATGTAACTATATAGGAAACAAGAAAAAAAATTTTTTTAATTAATTAATTTATTTATTTATTCATTTTTGGCTGTGTTGGGTCTTTGTTTCTGTGCGTGGGCTTTCTCTAGTTGCGGCAAGCGGGGGCCACTCTTCATCGCGGTGCGTGGGCCTCTCACTGTCGCGGCCTCTCTTGTTGCGGAGCACAAGCTCCAGATGCACAGGCTCAGTAGTTGTGGCTCGTGGGCCTAGTTGCTCCGCGGCATGTGCGATCTTCCCAGACCAGGTCTCGAACCTGTGTCCCCTGCATTGTCAGGCAGATTCTCAACCAATGCGCCACCAGGGAAGCCCCCAGAAAAATTTTTACTTAGATAAGCCTGGGGTCTGAAAAGCAGAAAATGTGTGGTCTTAGTATGCACTGTGAATGTAACCTTGGCTTTTTCATTAAGGGCTTCAGGAAGGTCATTCACAAAAGATGGATCAAGTGTAAGGTACACACACAATCACAGATTTCTGCAGGTTCTCCTCTAGTGTGAAAATAGAAATTCCTAATGAGGGGGTAAGAGCCTCCTTAGATCCTCCTCTAGTCTTATGGCAGCAGATTGAGAGTTAGGTCACAGTATTTATAGGCACAGTATTTGTACGAACAGGCAGGCTGGTAGCGGGCCGGGAAGAAACATCTAGAAAACCTATCACTGTGGGCTCACAGTCCATTTTTGCAACCTTACCTCCTTTCCTCCTCATTTCCAGTAGCCTTGCCAGAAAGCATCTGCCCCATAACCAAAAGCAGCTATGCTATTCAAGAAAAGTATTTCTCTCCAGGAGTCTCCAACATTTCTACTCTTCTTTAACTCTGCTTTTTAATCTATTAGTATACTCAGAATGGCTGTGGACCAAAATGGATGATAGCTGGTGGCAGCACATGAGTGTTGATACTCTAGAGAAGGTGCTAGAGGCATGGACATTAACTAATACAAAATGGATAAGATGACTCTTCCATCACACCCTCTACAGCCACTGCTACAATTGCCAGCATCACAAAGTATGACCTTTAAAATCCAACAAGTTCTGAATACATCCCAACTCTATGAAACAAATTTTGAACAGAAATATGAACCATCCTTCCATATGATAGGGTAAGAGAGCTGAATGTAGAATACCAAAGAGTCATGTTAGGCCAAATGATTCATTTCTGTTAAGGGTATATGGTATTTAAATTTGTATTCTTTCTTCAAGACTAGTTTTTAAAAACCGGGTGTTTGTTAGTAGACTGAAGAACTGTATTCTTATCCATTTTTTCTAAAATAAGATAAAGTAACATCAGACACCATTAACTGAGAATAAATATTTTATTCTGAAATGATTTGAATTTCAAATCTGGTTGCAAAATTGGGAATGGAGAGGTGAGTAATCAGGTAATACAGAAGTACCTAGTTTTTTCCTTGATTTATAAATCTTTGCTTGGATTTCACCTACTACTCCCTAGAGATACATTATGGAAAACTATGAAAGCCTCCGACTTGAAATTTAACACTTGTAACAGTGTCTAATCCAGAAGGTCACCATCTGCAAGTAAACATCATTTTAAAAGCCCAGAGGAAATGAAATGCTAAGTGTGACATTCTTTGGATCATGCCCCAGTTTATTAAATTGCAGGAAATAAACATTCTCATTTTCCATTAATTTTCATTTATTCTCCTTTTTTTGCAGTACACAGGCCTCTCACTGCCGTGGCCTCTCCCGTTGCGGAGCACAGGCTCCGGACACGTAGGCTCAGCCGCCATGGCTCACAGGCCCAGCCGCTCCGCGGCATGTGGGATCCTCCTGGACCGGGGCACGAACCCGTGTCCCCTGCATCGGCAGGCGGACTCTTAACCACTGCGCCACCAGGGAAGCCCTCTCCTTCTTTCTAAAGCTGCAAGAATAATATGTTAGTTGTGCTTCATATTTTTGGACCATATTTTTCCTTTCTTAATATCTATATCTGGAAATTTTGAATCAGTCTCCTTTTGGCCAAGGTGTATAGTTAGTATGTAAAGGATGGACAAGAATGGGTAAAAGAAAGATATTGAATTTATGGTGCAGAGATAATGAATTACTCAGGTACTAAAATGTGAAATTATATCCTAGATCACACCATTCATAAAGATAAGTATTAAAGAGTAATAGTAAAATCTATAGCATAATATATATACAAGGAAACAATTTAAACATAAAAGCCTCCCCTTATACATCTTAAATAATAGACTGACAAACCTATAGGTGATGGATCAGGAACAAAACCCCCATAAACACTAATTATTTTTTTTTAAAAGGAAAAAAGGAAGAATGAAAGTAGACGAATGTTTATTTTTCTCCTCTTTGAAACATCTCTGTGTAACTGGGCTCATTATGAATTGTTTCTACTCATTCATTCACAATATGCCTAAAGGCTATATCATCATCACATATGGTTTTCTCAAGCCAAGTGCATACTTCTTCCTAGTTTTGACTACATGCTTTGTGAAGTATGGCTGGACATGTTGGTGGGTATGGGATCATATACATACGTGAACGTAACATTTCAGGCAATTCCAGCAGTTTCACAGGCCCTGAACACCTCTGTGGGCCCCACACATTCTTACCAAGATTAGGAAACCTTGTTGGATTTTTTAGATTTTCATACATTTCACTGTTCGTGGGTCTTATGTAATGTCTATATCATAGGAACTACTGCTTTTAAAATTTACTTATAAATTTAAAAAAAAAATCTCCCACTATAGGCAGAAATTCCAATCCTTTGCCAACCACCCTGCAATAAATAGCCTGGTTATCTCTTGATTTTGCAGTTTACGAAGGATCCCTTGCCCCTCTATAATAGTTCCCTAGGATAACTTATTTACAAATTAATTCCCAATCCTAGGTAGATAGTTCCCCTATATTGTCCTAACCAGGGTTATCTGAATTTTTTTTCAAGTTTGGACAAAATGTTACATTTTACAGTTCATTGAACATTCTTGTTTACATACTTATATATGAAATATATGTATCTGATATATATACATGTCAGCATAGCAAAACTCAGCCGTACTTTCCAAGTTTACCTTTATCTCATACAATGCCAGTGGAATTAAGTTATTACTGAGGGCTTTTATGAGACATTTCCCCATTCTCTTCATAACAATCTTTCTCTCTCTGTCTCTGTCTCCCTCTCCAAACTTATAACAATACCAGGCATCTTTAATGGGAAGAGTCTTTCCTCCATGTGTGTAAGTCTTGATCATATCCTACATCCCATTGCATTGGTCTCATCAGATATGAGACCTCTGTACTTCCAGAGCAGTTCTCCCCTCTGCAGGAGACATCAGAGGCCAGGTTCAGCGTGAACTCTACACACACAAAGTGGCCAATCAAATGACTGCAGTGGGGGCTTCCCTGGTGGCGCAGTGGTTGAGAGTCCGCCTGCCGATGCAGGGGACACGGGTTCGTGCCCTGGTCCGGGGAGATCCCACATGCCGCGGAGCGCCTGGGCCCGTGAGCCATGGCCGCTGAGCCTGCGCGTCCAGAGCCTGTGCTCCGCAACGGGAGAGGCCACAGCAGTGAGAGGCCTGCGTACCACCCCCCCAAAAAAAAATGACTGCGGTGGCAGAAGCAGTTCATCTCACTTGTCATGGTTGTTAGTAAGAGTTGCTGCTTTATTACTAGGGGCAGAATCTAAAGCACATCCTGAGGTTGGGTTTGATGGGTCTGCACATTCACTCTAGATAAGATGGTAGGGAGGAAGGAACTGTTTGTTCTGCTAAAATCCATGGTTTAGTTAGCACCTCTTTTTCACAGACAGAACCAATATCAGAGATGATTTCTCCGAGTAAGGATTTTTTTAGAAAACACTAATTCTGATTGGGTTGCTTGTTAAGGTAATACTTGGTGCAGACACGGGAATACAATGTTAACTGACCACAGCTCAGCTGAAATCCATCCAGAAGAGTGAGAAGTGGCCCCTGCCAAGAACACTGAGTCACAAATTCACAGCTAACACCTAGGGAGACACAAACGCAGATGTCATCTCCCCTTTCCCTTTCTTCCTGCTTCTCGCTCACACCCACAACTGAGGAGGATGGTGAGATTTTTTCACAGATGTAATGTGGGTAGAAGGGGATTAGGTTGTTTGTTGGAATTTTTTGCTTTGTTTTGTGTGTAGTTTTCTTTAATGTACCCCAGAATTTCTCCAGAAATAACATTTATCTCCAATCTCCATTTGCTTATTATTCCTTAAAATTATTTGAAGGAAGAAGTCAGCGTGCTTAAGTTGATACTGGCCACACTGATTTTAGATAATGATTTTAGATAATGAAGAGAGAGACATAAACATAATAAGATGAAAAATGAGAGAAAAGGGAAGTAAAAAAGAAGCAAATGTTTTTTTTTAAATTTTTAAAGAATTGGCAAAAACAAGAGTCAACAGAGGATGAGCTATCCTTTCGGTACCTAAATCATGTTAGCATTTTCCTGGCACCATTGGAGTGAGATTTATTATTATTTTTATTATCAATTAATAAATAGCATCCTGCCTTCTTGATTTCTCAATCTGAATTGTGCTTAAAAATACCAGGATTCTAATTGGTTAGTGATCTCTTCCCGTCCCCGTTCCCACACATCCAGACAAGGAGAAAATCTGTTTGCCCTTTCTTGTTGGACTACAGTTATAAGCCATGCTTTGAAAACCTGAACTATGCTGACCGGGTGTTATGGGTTGCATTGTGTGTCCCCCTCCCCAGATTGGTATGTCCTAACCCCAACTCAGAATGTGACCTCATTTGGACATAGGCTCTCTTCATATACTGCTGGTGAGAGCGTAAACTGATATAAACACTCTAAAATTATTTTGCATATCTATTAAACTGAACAAAAGCATATCTTTTGACCCAGCAATTCCACTCCTAGGTGAAAATACACAGAAAAGCATGTATATGTTCAGGAAAACAATATATAATAATTTTTGTGAAAGCACTATTTTTAATAGCCAAGCAACTGTAAAAAAGAAAACATTCTTCAATAAAAGAATGAGTAAATAAATTGTAACATGTCCAAACAATGTGCAATGAATCAACAATGAGAATGAATGAACTACACAGATGGGTCTCACAACCTGATACTGAATGAAAGAAGCCACTGTATAATTGTGTACAGTGTAACTTCATTTATATAAAACTGAAAGTAAGAGTAGCTATTCTAGGGAGTTAGTCATCGGGATGGTGATTCTTTGTGATGGGGGTGAGGAGCCCAGAGAATGAGCTCTGGCCTAATAATAATGTTCCATTTCTTGATCTAGACTGTGGTTGCATGGTTATGCTCAATTTATAAAATTCCATTGAGCTGTAGATTTTTGTGTGCACTTTTCTGTATGTATGCTATTTTTAATACTGAAAATTTAAGCTTATACAAATATGAAATAAGAGCAATGCAGGCAAGAAAATACTAATAAAAACCAAAACTGGGGCTTCCCTGGTGGCGCAGTGGTTGAGAGTCCGCCTGCCGGTGCAGGGGACATGGGTTCGTGCCCCAGTCTGGGAGGATCCCACGTGCCACGGAGCGGCTGGGCCCGTGAGCCATGGCCGCTGAGCCTGCGCGTCCGGAGCCTGTGCTCCGCAGCGGGAGAGGCCATGGCAGTGAGAGGCCCGTGTACCCCCCCCCCAAAAAAAAAAAAAAAAAACCCACCAAAACTGACTATAGCTCTTTATGCCTCCTAAAAGAGGGGCAAAACATTTCCAACCAAGTCCTTCTCTGCAAGAAGAAAAACACAGATAATACAAAGCCTTTGCCACTGATAGACCCTTGCCTCACAAAGTACATTAATGAACATTATATATACAAATGTAGAGCTCAAAGTTTAGGAAGGAATAGAAAGATAAATTGCTGTGTAAAATAAAGTGAGCAAATTTAAGTTATATGTGAGATCCCGAGTGTTGGAAGCCCTAATATGTATAATTATTTATAATTATTTGTTCACACCTCTGTCCTTGGTTTGCTTCCTTGCCACATTGACTTTTTTCTTGGCTGTGTGGATATGAGGAGACATGGCATCTGCCATATCCAGGTAGAAAGTTTAAGTGCATTATATGGCTTGGCTGGGGACCTGTGGTACTTACCTTCCACCAAGAGCATCACGTGTCCCAGAGAGTAGCTATCCCTTCAACCTGGGTTCCAAAATGGGAAGATGTGTATAATCTAGCAAGCTGACCAAGCCCTACCAAGCCCCTCAGAGCCCCAGCTGACCATCAACTCTCTTAGGTAATGTGAGCAGGAAAGAAGGTTTTGGAAGCCACTAAAATTTTGGGGGTCGTTGTTATACAGTAAAAGGAAGTCACAGAGCAGTACCAGCAGCAGAGGGATGTCTCTGTTCTCGTTTCCGATCTTAAGTAGCACAGATTCTAAAGTAAACCAAGGAAAATAGCTGTGAATAAAAGTCTCTCTTCTATAAAGTGCACCGGTGAAAATGGGGGCATTGAGGCTTTTGCAAAGAAACACTTGGCAGCAGAAAATAGCAAGAAAAAAATAAAGAAGTCAAATAAATCAATATCTATTTACAGAGGACCTTTTTAAAAAAAAAATCAATCATAATATCTTCTGGGAAGGAAATGGTTTTCAGTGCCTATGTTTGACCTCAACCAGAACTTGTAAACAGTCTACCACTCTAATTGGGTTTAGTTACAGGGACCTTACCTTTAAAATGTTTCTAGTAGTCTGTACTTGGGCATCCAGATTGCTTATAAACTTGGAATTTATAGAGTTGTGGGCCATGTTGGAGAATAAAAAGTAGTCATATAGATTTTTCCTCTTTGGGTGACTTAGGGAGAATGAATATTGAGAAACCCTAAACTCAGATTCTCCTGAGAACAATGTTCTATACATTGTTAGCACTGTCTGCTACTGCAAAGCCAAATCTTGACCCAGGGAAAGAGACATCTTATAAAAGTTATATCTGGTGGTTTTGAGGTCCCTCCAGAGAAGAATGTTATTCAGGCTGCTTTCTTGCTTTATTCTTTTTATGGTTGGCAAAGTTTGCTGTTGGATAATGTATTTAAATCATGAGTCTGTCTTGTCAGTTTAACCCTCGTGGTTATGTACCAATTATAATGAGAAATTACTAAGTTTTACCTTGTGCCAGGCACTAGGCTGTCTTTGATGGGCTCTTTGAATAGTAGAGGAGACAGGTGTTATGAACTGAAGGTTTGTGTGTCCCCACAATGCATCTGCTGAATCCTAGCTACCAGTGTGTTAGAGTGAGGAGGTGAGGCCTTTGGGAGGTGCTTAGGTCTAGAGGGTGGAGACCTCACGGAGTGGGATTAGTGTCCTTGCAAAAGAGATTGCAGAGAGCTCCCTCATTCCTTCTACTGGGTGAGGACACAGTGAGAAGTAGGCAGTTGGCGGCCTGGAAGAGTGCCCTCACCAGAAGATGATGACACTGATACACTGATCTTGGACTTGTGAGATGAATTTCTGTTGTTTATAACCACTTAGTTTATTGTACTTTGTTGTAGCAGCCCACACTAAGACAACACAGCGACAGGCGATTCACCGTTGTGCTGTGACAGAAGTCAGCATCGGGTACCAATAAAAAAGGATTCACTTAATCCTGGATCTTTTTACATTTTTAAAAATCATTAGTTTCTCTCGTGGAGTCTTGTGATTAATGAAAATCTTGATTAATTAACACTTATTTAATTGTTTTTCTTTTCTTAGTTTGTAAACTCTCAGAAGGAAAGAATTTTGGCTATTTACCTCTCTTTGAATATTGCTAAATTGTCTAGTATATCCATCCATTTCAATTAGGTACTGAATAAAATATTTTATAAAGAAAAGAAAGATGTGATAAATATAGAAGTTCTTTAAATATTCAGTTTATAAGAATGTGAATAATTTGCTTTTCTTCAAAATTTAATGCCTTTGGGGACTTCCCTGGTGTTGCAGTGGATAAGACTCCATGCTCCCAGTGCAGGGGGCCCGGGTTCGATCCCTGGTCAGGGAACTAGATCCCACATGCATGCTGCGACTAAGAGTTCGCATGCCACAACTAAGGAGCAGGCGCAACCAAATAAATATTTTAGAAAAAAAAATTAACCTTTGACACAAAGCAGACAAAAATAATATTTATTTTTATACATCTTTTATGTATGCTACACAATCCTACAATATTTCTTCCACATAATTCTACCTTATGTCCTTCTGCAAGGCTTGTTTAAAATATATAATTATTCTAGGCATGAGCACTCTTACTGTATGACAGGCTATATAACTTCTGAGAAAAAAGGTATTAAATATGAGATTAATATGAGGTACTAAATATGAGATCTTATTTTTCCCATTAGAGAATGATACTCTGCATTTATCTAATATTGTGAATATGCCATCCTCAAAAGTCCACAGTACAATTTAATATATTAAAAGAGCAGGGATAGACACAGACTCATATACATCCAGCACTGAAAAATTTAGTAATGGATTTAAATACATTTCTGCTGAGTCCTTTTTGGACTCTAAATGTAAGTAACTCTCCTGCAAAATGTTGGCAATTGATATTTCCACTTAGGTAGGACATTTAAGAGCAAGATCTACTTTTGGAAGAAGTCTCATCACCTATGTCGTAGAAGGAGAGTCCTTTGAGTGGCTTCCAGTTGTGTACTAGTAATCTAGTAATGTGAACACTTTAAATTCAAATCAACAGTATGCAGGTAAACTTGTGAGAAAATACATGGGCCCTCTGCAAGTCTCATAGAAGTTACAAGAGAAGAGAAAGCTAAACTGTTTCACAAGTGGTAAATTCAAGTGTTATGTAAAAACACATTTCTTAGAAGTGAGATATTTTATTTTATGCCTCAATTTTTCAATCAGTAAAATATAACCATAATAACTCTGTCTTAACTCACTTTTCTGGTGCCATTAGAAAGAAAGTTTCCCCCCAAATGAAGCTTTGTTATCATTGAAGTTATAATTATTAAATTATAGACATCTTTATTATCTTTGCTCTCTCAATTCTAACCACACCTCCTCTCCCCCCCCCAAAAAAAGAAAAAGAAGAACAAAATGGAAATATCTTCACAGGTATAATATTCATTTTGAATAATGGCAGATCTGCTCCAGACACGGGTGGCTGTTTCTTTGCTTTTAATATTCCTGTTTACAGTTTAAGTTCTCTGCCTTTGCTGATTACATGAAACATGTAAATTTATGTTGATTTTTCCATTCACGTTAAATGGAAATTTGCCAGTTATTATCCTAACTCAGGTAAAATTCTTATTTTTCTTCTCTCTCTTTTTTTTTAATCAGCGAAGTCTATATTAGTTACAAATCTTCCCTCTTCTCCTCCCTCTCAATAAAGTTTCTGCCAGTAGAGTTAATTTGGGGCTTTCTAAAAATTGAATTCAACCAAAAAACTGTAGTTTGTTACCTGGATATCATGACTTTTTTAGAAATGTAGTTTCATTGACTGCAGTAACCTAGTGAGACAAACCAAAGGTTAGCAAAATATTTCCTGGAAGATACCCTAACAATTAAAAAAGAGTCTTATTTTTTTCTTTCTTATATCACCTATTTTGAAGTATTATGCAACCATTTTTTTTCTTTTACATGCATTTTTTTTCTTCCATAAACTTTTTTTTTCACATCTTCATTGGAGTATAAATGCTTCACAATGCTGTGTTAGTCTCTGCTGTACAACAAAGTGAATCAGCTATGTGTATACATAATCCCCATATCCCCTCTCTCTTGAGCCTCCCTTCCACCCTCCCTATCCCATCCTTCTAGGTCATCACAAAGCACTGAGCTGATCTCCCTGTGCTATGCAGCAGCTTCCCACTAGCCATCCATTTTACATATTTGGTAGTGTATATATGTCAGTGCTACTCTGTCACTTCATCCCAGCTTCCCCTTCCCCAACCCCCCATGCCCTCAAGTCTGTTCTCTACATCTGCGTCCTTTATTCCTGCCCTGCCACTAGGTCCATCGGTACTGCTTTTTTATTTTTATTTTTTAATTTATTTTATTTTATTTTTTGCGGTATGCGGGCCTCTCACTGCTGTGGCCTCTCCCGTTGCAGAGCACAGGCTCCGGACGCGCAGGCTCAGCGGCCATGGCTCACGGGACCAGCCGCGCTGCGGCATGTGGGATCTTCCTGGACCAGGGCATGAACCCATGTTCCCTGCATCGGCAGGCGGACTCTCAACTGCTGTGCCACCTGGGAAACTCAGTACTGCTTTTTTAAATTCCATATATATGTGTTAGCATACAGTATTTGTTTTTTCTCTTTCTGACTTACTTCACTCTGTATGACAGATTCTAGGTCCATCCACCTCACTACAAATAACTCAGTTTTGTTCCTTTTTATGGCTGAGTAGTATTCCACTGTATATATATGCCACATCTTTATCCAATCATCTGTTGATGGACATTTAGGTTGCTTCCATGTCCTGGCTATTGTAAATAGTGCTGCAGTGAACATTGTGGTACATGTCTCTTTTTTCTTTCTTTTTTCTTTGAAAACTAGAGTAGCTTTATTACTTTCAGAAAAGCCAACTTTAAGGAAAATTATCAGAAATAAAGATGAGAATTACATAATGATAAAGGGGTTGTTTCAAGAAGACATAACGTATGTCTATTTTTGAATTATGGTTTTCTCAGGGTATATGCCAAGTAGTGGGATATTGAACCATTTTAAGAGTGCAATTTAAGCTTCAGAAAACCCAAATTTTAGAGCTGTTTTGGGGACAAATGTGTTGATATGGTGCACTTAAGCAGATTATTATTTTTCACCTTTTACATGGCTACAAAATTTGAAGAGTAACCATATAAAGCATCAGTATATGTCATTGAAAATATTACATTTCAGGTCTTGAGTATAAATATGACATGATACATAGAGAAAGAAGTATGTTAGAACAGAAATTTTCTAAGATTTAAAGCTATTTGGATAATTTTTTCTCTTACTTTTCCAACTTTACTCATAATAGCAAAATAATAGAATTTCACTTTGTGAAAAGATGGAACCCTAATAGAAGTTAAAATCACTAAGTCAATTTTCAACCGCCAATCTAATTCAGTTATGTTATTTTTCTCTTTCAAAGAGAAAAATAGTAACTTTCCATAATTGTTTCATTTTATTCTCTTTCAGATGCAGTTTCAATCAACATACCAAGCATCACTTAAATTACTTTCATTGCATCTGATTTTTAAATTTTTATATTTTAACAATATAAACTTGACCTTAAACTTGTATAGAACTTTACAGATTTTGGTTCGATTTGATATCTAGTTATTTCATTTGAACCATGCAGTATCCTTATGATTAACTTGGTTACAACATGGTTAATCACATTTTGAAAATGAGAGTTCTTTAAATATGGACTTTGTTGTATTCTGTAACACATGACCCAGAACTAAAGTGAATGGAGGTGTCTGAGGTCTGAACTTGAGTTGAACAGAGATGGGACCAATGCTGAGACCATACGGCTAGCTGTGTAGGCAGAACAAGGTAATCAGAAAATGAAGTGATGGGTAGCAGATGAGCAGCCATGCAGCTGGTGAACTCCATGGGGATCCAGGGTGTAAGGCCACAACAAATAATCTAGCAGAGATAAGGAAGATACCTGTAAAGAGACAGGCAGGTAACTCCCATCCAGAGATATATGAGGACAGTGACACAGCCAAGGAGCCAGGACTTACTACCCAAATTACTCCTTCCCTGGAGACAAAACATATGAGAGGAACTGTGATGCTATAAAAACAGATAACTCAGTCACGATGATTGGGTTCCTGGGCTGGGATATAAGGTGTCTCACTGGATTTACTACAGTAGGTTTTTATATGGTTTACCTGTCTCCAGGCATCTGTCCTTCAACTCCAACCTCGTTGTGGCAGAAAGAGGAATCACCTTTGTTATCGAAGACCTTTAAGAGCTGGATTCTGCCTGCGTTTCTCATTATCTGCCAGAGCCCTTTATATTCTAGCGCCATTTCATGTTTTCAGGTCTTTTTGTTACTCATTCTGTCTGCTTGGAAAAGCTTTTGCCTCCTTTTCTGCATGACAGTATCTCTGTCTTCTGTCCTAAAATCATACATTTTTTATTTACCCAACAAAGATTTATTGAACACCCACTATAAGCACTGTTAGAATTGGAGGATATAGATATAAATAAACAAGGCCTTTGAATTTTAGAAATTCACAGCAAGATGGTAGGTGAGGTATTTGTAGTTATAGATAGCCACTAGAATTCAGTGAAATTGTTGGTATTGTTAAAGTATTATTTTTTAAAGAAACTATAATCATAACTCTCATACAGATATAAAATGAACATGTGCCAAAGATTGAATGATTGTATTTAAGTCATTAATTCATGAGGCAACCAGCAAGATGTTAAGATGTTATAACTGATTCAAAGGAGAATTCAAAGAATATGTGTATATATTGAAATGAATTTGCAAAAAGATGAAAATCGGCCTATCCACAGGGCAATATTCAATTACATTCCACCAGATATGATTAATTTGCATTTCTATGGACAAGGATAATTTGCATTATTATCAGTTTTCTACGTGTTCTAGAGTTGTAAAATAGCTCCAAGATAATGAAAGGGGGAAATAACCTTGATAGGTGAACTAGAGAAGACATGCAATAATGAAAATGCCCATTTCAAGGTTTGCCACAAATTTTCCTGACAAAAAGTTGAGGCATATGAGAGGGTGATGGTCATAGAGATTATGTATATAAATTTGCCTAGAGTTGGAGAAATTAAAAGGAAAGCTTCAGAGGATATTTGATGCCTTGATTGCTATTGTGAATGGAATTTTTCCAGGTTAATGTGAGAATGAGGAACATAAACTCTGGTTGTAAGAATGAGAAAGAGATATAAACAAAGGCTTCAAGGTAGTAAAATTAATGGGTCTCAACGATGTTTCCTTGTGAGCACTAAGGAAATAAAGTTCATGACTATGAACTATGACTCATGAGTGAGTTCAAAGACTCACTCAGTCTTTTCCGGATTCTACATAGAACATTGATGAAAGAATTCCTCTGGAGTGGTTGAGACAAGAGTAGTCAATATCCCTTTCTTCTTAGATTGGTGGTTCTTAAATGTGGTCCAAGAACAGCAGTATCAGCATCATCTGGGAATCTATATCTGCCCCTTTATTGCTTCGTCTAGTCTCTGAGAACAGATACAGTATCTTCTCTCAATCCTCAAGTCAAGCCCCTGGTAGGTCTCCTGTGACAAATGTTTACTGAATGTCTAAGCAAGTGACCTCCACGAGGCAGAAACCCGACACCAGAACACAGGATCAAGACTACTGTTGGGCCAGCAGAAAAGCTAATATGAATATTGGATTAGAATGCCTCAAGTCCTCCAAGTCAAAAGAGCAGTTCAGTTCTCAGTAAGAGAAGGTTACACTTACATGGGTGGGGGTTGGGATGCTGGATCCTGCCTCCCCCTGGACAGCAGAGCCTAAAATAAGGATTTGCATGAAACTAATTTATATTGGAAAATGATATGAAAGAAGTAGAATGGGAGACAAAGGAGAACGAAAGAGGGAAAGGAAAACTCTTGAATTGATCTTGTCTCTTAAGTGGGTAACTGGAGTTTTATTCTGCCAGCACCCTTGAGGAACCCATGGAATACATTCCAAATTGTCCATCATAGGGATGAAAAAGGAAGCACTTAGCCATTTGCTCTCATTTCCATTGGTCAGGATTTGCCTCATGGGATGTAAACTCACTCAGAATTCCAAGCTGTGTTTGAAAAAATGAGTACCTTCCAACATCTCAGAGAAACCTTTGGACAGACAGCCAGAAGTACTGGATGCACCTGAGCCAAAGGACTGTCAGGTTACACCTTCAGGTAGCTGGTTGCAACAGCAATGGCTGGGATAAAAGGAGGGGCACATGAAGTGCTTTATATATAGGCATTTTATTCCCAACCAATACCTTCCAAAATTAAGAAGATCATCCCACTTCCTCCACCCCCAGGAGGAAAATATTTGGCCCATCTCAGAAAGATTTTGACCTAACAGGAGACCCCACTTACACCTTCAAAAGTTGGGAGGAGGGGGGCGCTTTTCCTGGTGGTCCAGTGATTAAGACTCTGGGCTCCCAATGCAGGGGACCCGGGCTTGATCCCTGGTCAGGGAACTAGATCCCACATGCATGCAGCAACTAAAGGATCCCTCACGCCACAACGAAGATCCCACACACAGCAACAAAGGTCCCGCGTGCTGCAACTAAGACCCTGTGCAGTCAAATAAATAATAAATAAATAAATAAATAATACTGAAAAAGAAAAAAGATTTAGGAAGGGGATGGCAGTGTGGAGGCTGACTGGTCTCAGTTAACCCACATCAACTCTGGAACCCACAGCCTGGGCACTCCATCCTTGCCACGCTCCAGTTACATATTCTTGAGATAGTTTGATTTTCCCAGTCCTCAGAGTGTTCATATAAATTTGCAGTAATAATTTACTTATCAGTCTCATAAGTATGTTTGGAGATGGAAATAATATAATGTTCATAAAAAGTATAAAAACTATAACAACCAAACTAACATTATTATTAAGCATTTATTATGTACCAGTCACTGTGATAACTATTTCATAATCGTCAAAACTGCACTGTAACTAGGGGCTGTCAAAACTATTTTACAGATGAGGAAACTGAGACACATTGAGGCTAATAAGTTACACACATGTACACACACACACACACACACACATACGCTTAGTAAGTGGCCAAGCAGATATTCAAACAAAGCTATCAGGCTCTAAAGCAAAGTGTTTTTACAGCAATTGCTTTTCTTTCTTTCTTTCTTTCCTTTTTTTTTTTTTTTAACACTCTCCATTTCGGTGATAAATGGTTTACATAAAATAAGGCAGCAGGTGGAGGCAGAATGGCTATGACTCCCTGCTGCAAAGGGATTCACAGCTTTTTATAGAAACCTAGCTTGGGATGACAAGGAAAAGAAGGCTGCAGTAAGAGTGGTTGATCTGGGGACTTCCCTGGTGGTGCAGTGCTTAAGAATCCACCTGCCAATGCAGGGGACATGGGTTCGAGCCCTGATCTGGGAAGATCCCACATGCCACGGAGCAACTAAGCCTGGGTGCCACAACTGCTGGGCCTGGGCTCTAGAGCCTGCGAACCACAACTGCTGATCCTGCGCACCACAACTACTGAAGACCATGCGCTTAGAGCCCACGCTCCGCAACAAGAGAAGCCACCACAATGAGAAGCCCGCTCATCACAATGAGGAGTAGCCCCCACTCACCTCAACTAGAGAAAGCTCGCATGCAGCAACGAAGACCCAACACAGCCAGAAATAAATACATTAATTATTTTTTTAAAAAGTCATCCTGCATTTCATTAAAAAAAAAAAAAGGTTGATCTTTAGGGACTACACTTGGCAGGGAGGTGATATAATATATCTGAATCTGCCCAGATCAGTCAGACCACGTGGCATATGGCTAGCACCACCCAAAGCAAGCCCCCCATACATTGTTCCTTTGCAGTTTGCCCTTTCCCAACCTCCTTGAGCATCCTGATTTTCTTCTTATGATCAGAAGATCAAGGATCAGACATAAGTCTCACTTTATTTCTTTTTTCTTTTTAACATCTTTATTGGAGTATATTTGCTTTACAATGGTGTGTTAGTTTATGCTTTATAACAAAGTGAACCAACTATACATATACGTATGTCCCCATATCTCCTCCCTCTTGCATCTCCGTCCCACACTCCCTATCCCACCCCTCTAGGTGGTCACAAAGCACCGAGCTGATCTCCCTGTGCTATGCGGCTGCTTCCCACTAGCTATCTATTTTACGTTTGGTAGTGTATATATGTCCCTGCCACTCTCTCACTTTGTCCCAGCTTACCCTTCCCCCTCCCTGTGTCCTCAAGTCCATTCTCTACATCTGAGTCTTTATTCCTGTCCTGCCCCCAGGTTCTTCAGAACCATCTTTTTTATTCCATATATGTGTGTTAGGGGCTTCCCTGGTGGCACAGTGGTTGAGAGTCCGCCTGCCGATGCAGGGGACACAGGTTCGTGCCCCAGTCCGGGAAGATCCCACATGCCGCAGTGTGGCTGGGCCCGTGAACCATGGCCGCTGAGCCTGCGCGTCTGGAGCCTGTGCTCCGCAATGGGAGAGGCCACAGCAGTGAGAGGCCCGCGTACTGCAAAAAAAAAAAAAAAAAAGTGCTCCATATATGTGTGTTAGCATACAGTATTTGTTTTTCTCTTTCTGACTTACTTCACTCTGTATGACAGACTCTAGGTCTATCCACCTCACTACAAATAACTCAGTTTCGTTTCTTTTTATGCTTGAGTAATATTCCATTGTATACATGTGCCACATCTTCTTTATCCATTCATCTGTCGATGGACACTTAGGCTGCTTCCATGTCCTGGCTATTGTAAAGAGTGCTGCAGTGATCATTGGGGTGCATGTGTCTTTTTGAATTATGGTTTTCTCAGAGTATATGCCCAATATTGGTCTTGCTGGGTCGTATGGTAGTTCTATTTTTAGTTTTTTAAGGAACATCCGTACTGTTCTCCATAGTGGCTGTATCAATTTACATTCCCACCAACACTGCAAAGGGGTTCCCTTTTCTCCACACCCTCTCCAGCATTTACTGTTTGTAGATTTTTTGATGATGACCATTCTGACTGGTGTGAGGTGATACCTCATTGTAGTTTTGATTTGCATTTCTCCAATGATTAGTGATGTTGAGCATTCTTTCATGTTTGTTGGCAATCTGTATATACTCTTTGGAGAAATGTCTATTTAGGTCTTCTGACCATTTTTGGATTGGGTTGCTTGTTTTTTTGATATTGAGCTTCATGAGCTGTTGTAAATTTTGGAGATTAATCCTTTGTCAGTGGCTTCATTTGAAAATATGTTCTCCCATTCTGATGGTTGTCTTTTCATCTTCTTTATGGTTTCCTTTGCTGTGCAAAAGCTTTGAAGTTTCATTAGGTCCCATTTGTTTATTTTTGTTTTTATTTCCATTTCTCTAGGAGGTGGGTCAAAAAGGATCTTGCTGTGACTTATGTCATAGAGTGTACTGCCTATGTTTCCCTCTAAGAGTTTTATAGTGTCTGGCGTCATGTTTAGGTCTTTAATCCATTTTGAGTTTATTTTTATGTATGGTGTTAGGGAGTGCTCTAATTTCTTTATTTCTTTTTTCATCACTGATTGCCATGGCTAAAACTTCCAAAACTATGTTGAATAATAGTGGTGAGAGTGGGCAACCTTCTCTTGTTCCTGATCTTAGTGGAAATGGTTTCAGTTTTTCACCATTGAGAATGATGTTTGCTGTGGGTTTGTCATATATGGCCTTTATTATGTTGAGGTAAGTTCCCTCTATGCCTACTTTTGGGAGGGTTTTTTATCATAAATGGGTGTTGAATTTTGTCAAAAGATTTTTCTGCATCTATTGAGATGATCATATGGTTTTTCTCCTTCAATTTGTTAATATGGTGTATCACATTGATTGATTTGCGTATATTGAAGAATCCTTGCATTCCTGGAATAAACCCCACTTGATCATGGTGTATGATCCTTTTAATGTGCTGTTGGATTCTGTTTGCTAGTATTTTGTTGAGGATTTTTGCATCTATGTTCATCAGTGATATTGGCCTGTAGTTTTCTTTCTTTGTGACATCCTTGTCTGGTTTTGGTATCAAGGTGATGGTGGCCTCGTAGAATGAGTTTGGGAGTGTTCCTCCCTCTGCTATATTTTGGAAGAGTTTGAGAAGGATAGGTGTTAGCTCTTCTCTAAATGCTTGATAGAATTCGCCTGTGAAGCCATCTGGTCCTGGGCTTTTGTTTGTTGGAAGATTTTTAATCACAGTCTCAATTTCAATGCTTGTGATCGATCTCTTTATATTTTCTATTTCTTCATGGTTTAGTCTCAGAAAGTTGTGCTTTTCTAAGAATTTGTCCATTTCTTCGAGGCTGTCCATTTTATTGGCATAGAGTTGCTTGTAGTAATCTCTCATGATCCTTTGTATTTCTGCAGTGTCAATTGTTACTTCTCCTTTTTCATTTCTAATCCTATTGATGTAAGTCTTCTCCCTTTTTTTCTTAATGAGTCAGGCTAATGGTTTATCAATTGTGTTTATCTTCTCAAAGAACCAGCTTTTAGTGTTATTGATCTTTGCTACTGTTTCCTTCTTTTCCTTTTCATTTATTTCTGATCTGATCTTCATGATTTCTTTCCTTGCGCTAACTTTGGTGTTTTTTGTTCTTCTTTCTCTAATTGCTTTAGGTGTAAGGTTAGGTTGTTTATTTGAGATGTTTCTTGTTCCTTGAGGTAGGATTGTATTGCTATAACCTTCCCTCTTAGAACTGTTTTTGCTGCATCGCATAGGTTTTGGGTTGTCGTGTTTTTATTGTCATTTGTTTCTAGGTATTTTTTGAGATCCTCTTTGATTTCTTCAGCGATCTCTTGGTTATTAACTAGTCTCTTGTTTAGAATCCATGTGTTTGTATTTTTTACAGATTTTTTCTGTAATTGATATCTAGTCTCTTAGCATTGTGGTTGGAACAGATACTTGATACAATTTCAATTTTCTTAAATTTACCAAGGCTTGATTTGTGACCCAAGATATGATCTATTCTGGAGAATGTTCCATGAGCACTTGAGAAGAACGTCTGTTCTGTTGTTTTTGGATGCAATGTCCTATAAATATCAATTAAGTCCATCTTGTTTAATGTATCATTTAAAGCTTGTGTTTCCTTATTTATTTTCATTTTGGATGATCTGTCCCTTGGTGAAAGGGGGGTGTTAAAGTCTCCTACTATGATTGTGTTACTGTCAATTTCCCCTTTTATGGCTGTTAGCATTTGCCTTATGTATTGAGGTGCTCCTATGTTGGGTGCATAAATATTTACAATTGTTATATTTTCTTCTTGGATTGATCCCTTGATCATTATGTAGTGTCCTTCATTGTCTCCTGTAATAGTTTTTATCTTAAAGTCTATTTTGTCTGATATGAGAAATGCTGCTCCAGCTTTCTTTTGATTTCTAATTGCATGGAATATCTTTTTCCATCCCCTCACTTTCAGTCTGTATGTGTCCCTAGGTCTGAAGTGGGTCTCCTGTAGACAGCATATACACGGGTCATGTTTTTGTATCCTTTCAGCCAGTCTATGTCTTTTGGTTGGAGCATTTAATCCATTTACGTTTAAGGTAATTATCGATATGTATGGTCCTATTACCGTTTTCTTAATTGTTTTGGGTTTGTTTTTGTAGGTCATTTCCTTCTCTTGTGTTTCCTGCCTAGAGAAGTTCCTTTAGCATTTGTTGTAAAGCCAGTTGGTGGTGTTGAATTCTCTTAGCTTTTGCTTGTCTGTAAAGGTTTTAATTTCTCCATTGAATCTGAATGAGATCCTTGCTGGCTAGAGTAATCTTCGTTGTAGGTTTTTCCCTTTCATCACTTTAAATATGTCCTGTCACTCCCTTCTGGCCTGCAGAGTTTCTGCTGAAAAATCAGCTGTTACCCTTATGGGGATTCCCTTGTATGTTATTTATTGTTTTTCCCTCACTGCTTTTAATTTTTTTTCTTTGCATTTAATTTTTGGTAGTTTGATTAACGTGTGTCTTGGCGTGTTTCTCTTTGGATTTATCTTGTATGGGACTCTCTGCTCTTTCTGGAGTTGATTAACTATTTCCTTTCCCATGTTAGGGAAGTTTTCAACTATAATCTTTTCAAGTATTTTCTCAATCCCTTTCTTTTTCTCTTCTTCTTCTGGGACTCCTATAATTAGAATGTTTTGCATTTAATGTTGTCCCAGAGGTCTCTGAGACTGTCCTCAATTCTTTTCATTCTTTTTTCTTTATTCTGCTCTGTGATAGTTATTTCCACTATTTTATCTTCCAGATCACTTATCCATTCTTCTGCCTCTGTTATTCTGCTATTGATTCCTTCTAGAGAACTTTTAATTTCATTTATTGTGCTGTTCATCTTCGTTTGTTTGCTCTTTAGTTCATCTAGGTCCTTGTTAAAATGTTTCTTTTATTTTCTGTATTCTATTTCCAAGATTTTGGATCATCTTTACTGTCATTACTCTGAATTCTTTTTCAGGTAGACTGCCTATTTCCTCTTCATTTGTTTGGCTTGGTGGGTTTTTACCTTGCTCCTTCCTCTGCTGTGTGTTTCTCTGTCTTTTCATTTTGTTTAACTTACTGTGTTTGGGGTCTCCTTTTCACAGGCTGCAGGTTCATAGTTCCCGTTGTTTTTGGTGTCTCTTCCAGTGGCTAATGTTGGTTCAGTGGGTTATGTAGGCTTCCTGGTTGAGGGGACTGGTGCCTGTGTTTTGGTAGATGAGGCTGGATCTTGTGTTTCTGGTGGGCAGGACCACATCCGGTGGAGTGTTTTGGGGTGCCTGTGACCTTATGATTTTAAGGAGCCTCTCTGCTAATGGGCGGGTTGTGTTCCTGTCTTGCTAGTTGTTTGGCATAGGGTGTTCAGCATTGTAGCCTGCTGGTCATTGAGTTTAGCTGGGTCTTAGCCTTCAGATGGAGATTTCTGGGAGATCCTTCGCCATTTGATATCATGTGGAGCTGGGAGGTCTCTGTTGGACCAATGTCCTGAACTCGGCTTTCCCACCTCAGAGGCACAGACCTGACACCTGCTCAGAGCACCAAGACCCTGTCAGTCACACGGCTCAGAAGAAAAGGAGAAAAAAAAGAAAGAAATACAGAAAAAATAAAGTTATTAAAATAAAAATAATTATTAAAAATTAAAAAGGAACAGGAATTTTTTTTTTTTTTTTTTTTTTTTTTTTTGCGGTATGCGGGCCTCTCACTGTTGTGGCCTCCCCCGTTGCGGAGCACAGGCTCCGGACGCGCAGGCTCCGGACGCACAGGCTCAGCGGCCATGGCTCACGGGCCCAGCCGCTCCGCGGCATATGGGATCCTCCCAGACTGGGGCACGAACCCGTATCCCCTGCATCGGCAGGCGGACTCTCAACCAGTTGCGCCACCAGTGAGGCCCGGAACAGGAATTTTTAAAAAATGAAAGAAAGAAGAGAGCAACCAAACTAAAAAACAAAAACCAAACTAAAAAAAATAAGAAGCATTAAAAGGTATACTAAGATAACAAAACAAACAAACAAAAAAAATGGACAGACAGAACCCTAAGACAAATGGTAAAAGCGAAGCTATACAGACAAAGTCACATACAGAAGCATACACATACACACTCACAAAAAGAGAAAAAGGAGGGCTTCCCTGGTGGCGCAGTGGTTGAGAGTCCGCCTGCCGATGCAGGGGACACGGGTTCGTACCTCGGTCCGGGAAGATCCCACATGCCGCGGAGCGGCTGGGCCCGTGAGCCATGGCCGCTGAGCCTGCGTGTCCGGAGCCTGTGCTCCGCAACGGGAGAGGCCACAACAGTGAGAGGCCTGCGTATCACAAAAAAAAAAAAAAAAAAAAAGAGAGAGAAAAAGGAAATATATATAAATACATCATTGCTCCCAAAGTCTGCCACCTCAATTTTGGTATGATTTGTTGTCTCTTCACATATTCCAGAGATGCAGAGTACATCAAGTTGATTGTGGGGATTCAATCCGCTGCTCCTGAGGCTGCTGGGAGAAATTTCCTTTTCTCTTCTTTGTTCGGGCAGCGCCTGGGGTTCAGCTTTGGATTTGGCCCCGCCTCTGCGTGTAGGTCACCTGAGGGCCTCTGTTCTTTGCTCAGACAGCACGGGGTTAAAGTAGCAGCTAATTAGGGGGCTCTGGCTCACTCAGGCCGGGGGGGAGGGAGGAGTGCAGAATGTGGGGCAAGCCTGCGGTGGCAGAAGCTGCCGTGACGTTGCAACAGCCTGAGGCACGCGATGTGTCCTCCCGGGGAAGTTGTCCCTGGATCACGGGACCCTGGCAGTAGAGGTCTGCACCGCCTCCCAGGAGGGGAGGTGTGGATAGTGACCTGTGCTCGCACACAGCCTTCTTGGTGGTGGCAGCAGCAGCCTTAGCATCTCACACCCGTCTCTGTTGTCCACGCTGATAGCAGCGGCTCGCGCCTGTCTCTGGAGCTCGTTTAGGCGGTGCTCTGAATCCCCTCTCCTCCCACACCCCGAAACAATGGCCTCTTGCCTCTTAGGCAGTTCCAGAGTTTTTCCCAGACTCCCTCCCGGCTAGCTGTGGCGCACTAGCCCCCTTCAGGCTGTGTTCACGCAGCCAACCCCAGTCCTCTCCCTGGGATCTGACCTCCGAAGCCCGAGCCTCAGCTCCCAGCTCCCACCCGTCCTGGCAGGTGAGCAGACAAGCTTCTTGGGCTGGTGAGTGCTGGTCAGCACTGATCCTCTGTGCAGGAATCTCTCTGCTTTGCCCTCTGCACCTCTGTTGCTGCGCTCTCCTCCGTGGCTCTGAAGCTTCCCCTCTGCCACTCCCCATCTCTGCCAGTGGAGGTGCTTCCTAGTGTGTAGAAACTTTTCCTCCTTCACAGCTCCCTCCCAGAGGTGCAGGTCCCATCCCTATTCTTTTGTCTCTGTTTTTTCTTTTTTCTTTTGCCCTACCCAGGTGTGGGGGGATTTTCTTGCCTTTTGGGAAGTCTGAGGTCTTCTGTCAGAACACTGCCAGTGTTCTGTAGGAGTTGTTCCACATGTAGATGTATTTCTGATGTATTTGTTGGGAGGAAGGTGATCTCTACGTCTTACTCCTCTGCCATCTTGTGGTTCTCCTGACTTTATTTCTTATCTCCCCAGTTTGGGCCTTGCTTCACTTTTCAGACCAGAGTCTTGGCATAATTTTTTAACCTTTCTTCTATTATTTTCTTATTATGCTTCAGATTCCCCTTCCATCTTCAGCGCTTCACACGGGGTAAATGCCCCACCACTTCTAGCACAGCATCTGGGACCATCATTCTCAGCTTAGCTCCTTATTGGAAAAGAAGGATGTCTTAGGGGTTGAGTAAGATCCAGATTTGATGGGGAAAATAGATTCTGTTATCATACCTTTCTTCTTGGGATACGGTCTGGTACGTAAGAACATTTTAATTGAACTTATAACACCAGACTGTTGACCAGTCAATGGACGAAACCCATTCAAGTGTTCTTAAAGTTTTTACCCATGCATCTAAGGATGGGGTTTCTCTTTCTCATTCTCTAAGGGATCACTCAAATGTGTAGTTCTGGCCAGGAAATGTGGCTCTACTTGTGGCTCTACAGGTGATCAAGTGGTGGTGAAGATAGTCACATGGACTGTCAAACTGAGAGTCAAAATTTCACACCACCCGTGATCTCTCTTTGAGAAGAGGAAACAGGCTATGAAGAGATATTTAGACACTGGTTTCCTCTAAGCCTTCAACATTTTTCTAGAGTGGCAGCCATGACCAATAGATGTTGAAGGTCTTAATTTTCTACCCTTCCCTCTGTGTATTCAGGCTTGAGCAAATGAATAAATTTATTTGGGATGATGAGAGCCAGTTTTCCCAGTGGTAATGAAGGGAGTTGCAGATAAAGAAAGAGGACACATTGGCATATATCCCGTGATGGTCTTGATTAGGATTGACATAATCAGCATGAACAAAAAGTTTATAATTGACATAGATATTTACTAGCTTTCTTGCTGAGTGGATCTAGAAGTCATGGTGCACTATTAGCAAAGTGTATACCTATTCCCAAGGCTCCTTGGATAAAAGGCTAATTCCAGGGATGGGGCAGGGAGAATAAAAGATGAGCCTGAACTAGATTGTTGAGCCAGTACATTCTAAAAAAAATCATGGAAACATTAAAAAGGCATAGGGATCTAGAGTAAAGCTAAGTCTGGAATAATTTGAATATCAAAATAAATAAAGATAGTAATGGATTATAACCCATTGAATAAGTTAATAATCCATGATCTAGATAGATAGATAGATAGATGAGAAGGAACAATTCTTTACAGGAGACTGCTAATAAAAATGTACAAAATGATGAAGTTAGAAAATCAAAAATGGGTGATAAATCTAGTCGGTGAACATTTAATGACAAAGTAACTCCCCACAAATTAATGACAAAGGGGAAAAGAGTAACTTTGCAGTGGAGAAACTTAGCAAATATGATTTTAGCTAAAAAAAAAATCACCGTTAATATGACCAATATCAGGAGAAACCCACATCATGTGTCTTTTGATATAATGCACTGAGAAGTGAGAATATCACTTCTGGTATATTCCTACCAAAAAGGCATAACCTGAATCCAATCATAAGGGAACACCAGACAAACTCAAACTAGGGGGCAAAGGCATCAAGGTCTAGAAGGACAAAGAAAGGCTGAGGAACTGTTCCAGATTAAGGGAGATGAAAGAGACTTGAGTCCTAAATGAAACGTATGATCCTGAGTTGGGTCCAGATCCAGAAAAATTAAAATAGCTATAAAAGTTATTGTTAGTACATTTGATAAAATTTGATTATAGACTGTGGATTAGACACTAGTATTGTTTCAACATTAAATTTCCTGATCTTGACCTTTGTACTATATAAGAGAATGTATATGTTATATAAGAGAATGCCCTTGTGATTAGGGAACGTACACTGAAATATTTAGGAGTAAAGAGGGGCCATCTTTACAAATTGTCACAAATGTTTCAGAAAACTGAGGAGAGAGGGAAAGAGGGAGAAAGCTGTGTAAAGGGTGTACATGGTTTCCTTATACTACCTTGCAATTTTCCTGTGAGTTTGAAATTGTATTACAAACAAGTAAAATATTTCCACCACTTGAAAGGGGATAGTCCCCTGTGAAAGAAGAAAAAATAAGTGGCTTTGAAATGGGAAGAACTTGGTAATGTAAAAGCAGACAAAGTAGAAACTAACATTTTTTTATTACCAAAGTAACATAACCCTTTGCAGCATAGCTATGACCAGAAGGGTTATTTAAACTTCTACTAAAGGTAAAGAGTGTATCTGGAACTTCAAAACTCAGTCTTCAGATTTATATCTTCACAAGAAAACTGGAAGTCCTTTAAACGCAGCAGTATTTTTCAGGCTTGTGAGAGTTCTTAGCACTCAGTGTTTCCATTAGATAAACACTAGATAAAACCCAAGTAGTCTGTGGCAGTAATAATTGGGGAAGGCTTATCTTTGCCTTGTGTTAATGGGTGGCCTTATTTAGCATAGCTGATGGGCAGGAGTCAGTCCTGAAGTAGGTCAGCGATAGAGGCTGTGTGATGGGAAGGGTTGTCAGCAGGCCCCCTCCACATATAAAGCTTTGCTGCCAGAATTCTTCTCTTCATTTCTTAGTCTTTAACATTTTGTAATAATTTGCTTTCTTTTCTTGTTAAGTGAAAGAGGGCTAAGATTATTAAGCGTGCCTCTTTTAGGCATTGCTTCATTTAATCCCCACAAGAATGCTGGGAGCTAATTATTAGCATCCTATTTTACAGATAAAGAAACCGAGATTCCAAGTGACTTTCCAATAATCACACATAAAATAAATGGCAGCCTACCTAAATCAGAATCCCTGCTCTTTCCACTACATTGCCCTGCCTCTGCATAAAGATCTGTTACTTCTGGAGAGTGAATCAGGTTAAGTCAGCCTCAGGAGCACCTTCTTTATTAGGAAGAGTTAGTTGTAGGGTGATGAGAAGGTGTTGGCCATGTGTGCACTGGAAAGTCTAGAAGTGGTAATTGGAGATAACCAAAGATATAAATAAAAGTTCCGTTCTGTTTTTGTTTCATCAGCCATGTCAGTTTTCTTGCCACCCACTTTAAATTTCTTAATAACCCAGTTGCTCATTCCTTTTGTTTTTATGCTTTGACATACCATCATGGATCTGAGAAGTGGGATGAAAATCTTTGTTCCTTGTAAATACACATTTGGAAACTACCCAACTGGGAAGTAATCCCATGAAAGCAGTTATTAGGGCAGCCCACAGCGAATGGGCTGGAGAGGGAGTTAGTTACAAGTGCTCTGGGTTTGATTTTGAGTGTAAGAAATAGAGAATGTCTCTCTACACACTCCACACCCATAATATCCCCATACACACACACACACACACACACACACGAGTGAAAATAACATATAGAAGGTGACAACACAAACTCTAGAGTTTGATAGAAACAAATACAACTCTTGGCTTCTTATTCATAATGATTGTGACCCTGGGGAAATGACACCTACTTCAAGAGTTTCAGACAGGAGTCAAGAAATGAGAAATTGGGATGTCAGTGTGTCCTCAGAAAGATAACACCTCAGGCTTCTCTTCTGTCAAGTAGGAATGAAATACCATTCTTGCTATGTCAAGGATTGTTGTGATATTCAAATCAAACAATGGATATTAAAGTGCTTGGGATACTATTAAATCCCATTCAAATATCAAGGGTTGTTTTCTAGGCAATATTTTATCTGGTGTCAATGAGCCACTTGATGCTAAGCAAAGGGTCAACCTCTATAAGATATAAAATAATTCACAGAGACTCTATAGAATATAATAATTCTCCCATTAGACTAATCCCCACAGGCAAGAACTATGTCTGGCATATCGTATGCATTCAACAAATAATAAACATGTCTGGACACGTAAGTGGAAGTGGAGGCCAACATACTGTATTGGTCCCTCAAAGTCATCTTTAAAACACCAGCCCCTAACACAGTTCCTGACACAACATAACTGTGATCCTTGATTTTATGTGTAAATTCGGCTACATTATGGTGCTCAGATATTTGGCCAATATTATTCTGGCTGTTTCTATGAAAATTTTTTGGGGGTAAGATTAACATTTAAATCAATAGACATTACGTAAAGTAGATTTCCCTCCATCATGTGAGTGAGCCTCATCTAGTAGCTTGAAGGTCTTAAGGATAGAGCTTGACCTCCTTATGTAAGAAGGAATTCTGCCAGCAGACCATCTTTGGACTCAAACTGCAACTCTTCCCTGGGCCTCCAGCCTGCTGGTCTACCCTGCAGATTTTGGACTTACTAATCACATAAGCAAATTTCTTAAAATAAATCTCTCTCTATATAAATACACATCCTGTTGGTTCTGTTTCTCTTAAGACCCCTAATACAACCATCAATATCAATAGATACCAATTTTTTTAATCTCAAAATGAATTATTCTTTTTTTTTTTTTTTTTTTTTTTTCTTTTTGCAGTATGCGGGCCTCTCACTGTTGTGGCCTCTCCCGTTGTGGAGCACAGGCTCCGGATGCGCAGGCCCAGCGGCCATGGCTCACGGGCCCAGCCGCTCCGCGGCATATGGGATCCTCCCAGACCGGGGCACGAACCCGTATCCCCTGCATCGGCAGGCGGACTCTTAACCACTGCGCCACCAGGGAGGCCCGAATTATTCTTTAACCATCAAAATATTTCACTCTAAAAAGAATCTTTGTGTTTTCCAAATAAAAATGACTTCAGAAATGTTTCTGTATTCAATTATCCATTTCTTCCCAAATATTTATTGACTCTGTATTTGTTTACTAGTTAAAAAAAGGAAGAAAAACTCTGCATAGAGCAGATAGGGGGCCACATCCAAATTCAGCAATGGTGAGAGTCTAAAATACTGACAGATTATAAATTCAAAAATTACAAAAACTCAATAGAACTTTGTAGAACTATCCCTATATTGTAAAGACTGTTGCTTATTTTTTTTTTTTTTTTGCGGTACACGGGCCTCTCACTGTTGTGGCCTCTCCCGTTGTGGAGCACAGGCTCCGGACGCACAGGCCCAGCGGCCATGGCTCACGGGCCCAGCCGCTCCGTGGCATGTGGGATCTTCCCGGACCGGGGCATGAACCCGTGTCCCCTACATCGGCAGGCGGACTCTCAACCACTGCGCCACCAGGGAAGCCCAAGACTGTTGCTTATTGAATAGAGTAACCATAAGGAAACATTTTCTCTGTAAAACTACTGGACTTAGAAAAATCAGTTGAAGTTGAATTCATTTAATTCTACATCTAATGTAGAGAAATGGCAGTGAAATTCTGAAAGGAACGTGAAATTGCTGTACCTTCTAAGTGTCTGAATAAAATAGGTGAGGAGAAGGAGAAAAATTCAGTTTAACACCGAGAGTAATTTTCACCTTTCCTTCCTTGAAAAATATATGTGAAATGTCGTGTGTTGTCATGGAAACAGTAAAATAAGAAATCTGTTTGTGAATGCTTGAAGTTAGGTGCAAGAGTGTCAAATACAGGCTGTTTGTATTGTCTCTTACAAAGTAGAAAAAGACTGATAATGATTTGGTATGTAACCATGTTTCTATTTATTCTAAATTTTCCCTTAGTTTGTGTTTTGTGGGTTTTCAACTTCCCGAAGTTATTTCCTTTTACTTTCCTTCCTAGAGCTTATAGGAGGAACCTTGCCCAGACTTTATTTGTGATGCCACTGGGTTAAAATCTAAAGTCTAGATTTTAAAGCTAAAGGTCATTTAAAAGAATTTAATACAAAGCAAGGGCCTGTCCAAATTCATGCACCCATACCCACAACACAACATACTTGAAGTAGAGTTGTGATGTAAAGACCTGATGTTTAGGGTAAGACACACCCCTGAGTCTGAGTCCTCGTTCTTCCATTTAGTTACTATGTGACCTTGGGCAACATACTAAAATCCTTACTTTTCTGTTTTCTAATCTGTAGAATGAAATTAATTGGCTCACTCTTTTTTTTAGAATTGTTGACTAGATATTAAATAGTATAAACCCCAAAGCACAAATATTAGTCATTATTTCCTTCTTCAGGTTATTCATATTATTGGATAGGACCAGAGCTTGGATAACAGAAACTGACCTGTAATCTTCAAATCGTTTCTATTTCTTTTGAGCCTGTGGTTGTGTGCATTCTCACCCTTCTTGGCCATGAACAATGATTCCCATCAGTAGCCTAGAATTCTTTCTCTGACCTTCAAGGATCTCTGTGTCTTACCCAGCTGCCCCTACCCAGTCTTGAATTGCATGCTACCAATCAACACAGAGCCACTGAGCATTAAAGCTGAAGACACTTGAGTACCTCTATTTCATGGACGGGATATAGACTCAAGGAACAGAGTGTTCGGTTGAAGATCCCACTGTTAGTGAGGGGCAAAGCTCAATTTTCCAACTTCTTAATTCAGAGCTCCAGACTTTCATCTCACAAATAACCAAGAAGAGTATGAATGTATTTCCCCTTCCACACACTATGCTAATTTCTGTTCCTCTATGTTTGCCTTGGAGAGAGCAGCTTTCTTCAAACTTGGACATCATTGTGAGGATGTAAAATTATCCTAAGGATTATAGGAGCAGGAATAAACTAGAGGAATCAGTTTCTAGCTCTTCACCATCCATATCTTCTTTTTCCTGAAACTGATCTTCCTGAGAACCTTTCTTCCACTTTATAAATTTTTACCCTTCATTCCTCCCACTATGTACTGTGGTTCCCTAGCCCAGAGTGAAAAACCTTCTGCAAGCAAAATGGAAGCCTCCTATAGTTATTAGTCAAGTCACCCCAAACCCTTTCCTTGTCTTAAGTGTATTTATGGTAATAGAGAAGAATGGTATTTAAAAGGGATAGTAGCTAATGCCAAGATGTTCTTCAGGGGGAAGGATGAGGCTTTCTCTAGCCCATTTCCAGCTCTAACAGTCTTCCTCCTTTCTATCCTCGGTCCCTGTTGAGAGCTCTCTTGGATCATATTCTTTTCCTGCTTCTGTTGTAGCATCCCAGCAATCACTTCCATTACACACACTCCAGGCTTAACTTTTCTTTCACATCTTTTGGCAGCAGATCCTTGGAGTAAATGTCCCAGGGTCAGGCTCTCCATCTCCAACACAAACAACGTGTGGTCTTTTCCACCTTCTGTACCCCCCAATCCTGGAATCCTGCTCACATCTGCATGTTAGCTGCAGCCAGAATTCAAACTGTAGGGGTGGCTGGAAGGGAAACAAATGTGTCTCCAGGGAGTCAGTGGGGGAAAGACGACCATTCTGGTCTTTGGGGAGTCAAGAGAAACTATTATTGGACTTTTGGATCTTGAGGAGAAAAACTTAGTGGTCATTGTTCCCACAGGCAGCCATTGAACTCTTGAGCGTTCTTTTTCTTTGAAGACTAACTCATGGTCAACATCTGGAAGATAACTACACACTCTACACCATCAACAGTACTATCTGTTGAAGTCCAGCTATGTTCTACTTCAGTCCTTACCCCTAACAACTCAGGGGGGGGAAAAAAGGCAGCCATACAGAAAACCTGCACACTTAGCAAACTTATAAGCAAAAACTGTCCTAACAGTAAGCTTCCTGAAGTGCAAACAAATGTCCAGGATAGGAAAGGACTCAGAAGTTCCAGGCCAAGAGTTTCTGGTTCAAGATGGTGAAGTAGGAGGCTCCTGAACTCACCTCCTCCTGTGACACACTGAATTTATATGACACACAGCTGCATATCGAACAATTCCTCTGAAAGAAATATGAAAAGTAACTGAGTGACTCCTACATGTTGGGTGAACGAGAAAAACCCACACTGAAATGGGACAGAGAGGCTCACCATAAACCCTATCCCCGGTGCAGCACCCCATAATTGGGGGAAAACTCACAACTCAAAGAGCTTCTCTCAGAGGAGGGAAGGGTTTGAATCCCATGTCTGGCACCCTAACTTTTAGAACCTGCACCGGCAAGACAGGACCCCAAAACATCTAGCTTTGAAAGTCAGTGGGGCTTGCATCCATGAGACTTATAAGGCTATAGTGAATTGAGAAATGGTTCTTTTTTTTTTAATTGAAGTATAGTTGCTTTACAATGTTGTCTTAATTTTTTCTATACAGCAAAATGATTCATTTATACATATATATATTCTTTTTCATATTTCTATCGCATATGGACTGTCACAGGATGTTGAATATAGTTCCCTGTGCTATACAGTAGGACCTTGTTTTTTATCCATTCTATATATAATAGCTTGCCTCTGCTAATCCCAAACTCCCAATCCTTCCCTCCCCCAGCCCCCTTCCCCTTGACAACCACAAGTCTGTTCTCTATGTCTGTGAGTCTGTTTTTGTTTCATAGATATGTTGATTTGTATTATATTTTAGATTCCACATATAAGTGATATCATATGAGAGTTGTCTTTGTCTGACTTACTACTTCACTTAATATGATAACCTCTAGGTCCATCCATGTTGCTGCAAATGGCATTATTTCATGCTTTTTATGGCTGAGTAATATTCCACTGTATATATGTACCACATCTTCTTTATCTCTTCATCTGTCAGTGGACATTTAGATTTCTTCCATGTCTTGGCAATTGTAAATAGTGCTGCAGTGAACGTTGGGGTGCATGTATCTCTTTGAATTATGGTTTTCTCCAGATATATGCCCAGGAGTGGGGTTGCTGGATCATATAGTAGCTCTGTTTTTAGTTTTTTGAGGAACCTCCATACTGTTTTCCATAGTGGCTGCACCAATTTACATTCCCACCAACAGTGCAAGAGGGTTCCCTTTTCTCCACAACCTCTCCAGCATTTGTTATTTATAGACTTTCTGATGATGACCATTCTGACTGGTGTGAGGTGATACCTCATTATCGTTTTGATTTGCATTTCTCTAATAATTAGCAGTGTTGAACATCTTTTCATGTGCCTATTGACCATCTGTATGTCTTCTTTGGAGAAATATTTACTTAGGTCTTCTGCCCATTTTTTGATTGTGTTGGTTTTTATTGTTGTTGCTGAGTTGTATGAGCTGTTTATATATTTTGGAAATTAAGCCCTTGTCGGTCGCATCATTTGCAAATATTTTCTCCCATTTCATAGGTTGTCTTTTCGTTTTGTTTATGGTTTCCTTTGCTATGCAAAAGCTTGTAAGTTTGATTAGGTCCCTTTTGTGATAAATGGTTCTTAAAGGGCTCATGCAGACTCACCTGCCTACACCCAGGGCCCTGCACAGAGGCAACCAATTGAAATGTGCCAGTTTTCTGTAAAAGAGGCTTATTTGTTTAGCTTAGAAGCTTCAGCCTGGGGGTAGGCCTCTAATTTAACACACATCTAGGGACTGACTGTAATACTCTTCAAAGACCATGGAGGCCATCAGGCGCCATCTTTATACTCTCCCTCTGCCTAAAGGAGCTCGTGCAAATGTGGCGCCCCTATTTTTGCTGCTGCCACTCAGGGTGCATCCCTTGATCACCTGGCTCCAGTGAGATCTAGTCTAAGATAAATCTTATTCTAAGTCTAGGTCTAGGCTAGGCTAAAATCTGGTCTAGAATGATACAAGCATTATGCCCTTCATGACAACATTTAATAGTTACAACCTATGCATGAGTAATGAGTAACAGGCAATTAACTCAATATAAAGCCTTTGTAGTTTGTTATGTATATGTACGGAATAAACTTTTATGTTTTCATCACTAAAAGAGGCCCCACCATTCTTAACATGTCTTATTATTGCCTTCCATAAGTGCTCATGTTGAAATTACTATTTTATTTGGCAATCTTGGCCATAGGATTCCTAACTGGACACAAGAGTCTGGTTCCCAGAGTGAGCAAACAAGGAATGAAATACATCTTTTAAAATTATGTTTTGGTGAATTCGAAGTAACATTCACACCTGGCAGGAAATTCCCTTTATGACATCTCCTAGTACTTACTGGCCATTTCCCTCTTTCACCTTCCTGTCTTTCCTATGCCTAGATATCATTGTGTATCATCATGTGGTACCTGTTTCCTTTATCTCATGCTTATCCATGTTGAAATTTCACTTTCTGATCTTGGAGCTAATATCACAATTAGCTAGGGTTGTTTTAGCCTTAAAACTTTTTTAAAATTTGGAATTAAAAGAATAATTCCCAGGTTGAATATTACTTGATAGATCCTAATTCCCTGAAATCTGTTTTGATGTTCAGCCTTACTAAGATATATTTCCCCAACCATAAAACTATTGAGCTATTTTTCAGTATCATTTTAAATGTTGCCAGCGTCTTTTACTCCAGGGAAGAGTAATATTAGAATTCATATACATAGAAGGATAATCAATATGACATCAAGGATAAATCACTGATATCAGACTCATCCCTGTTCTTTTGGGGATAATAGGTATATATGAATACACAGCATCTCAAAGAAGTTAGAAGATCCTAACAGAAAGAATGTAGGTATTGAAGTTTGGTTTTACTAACATCATGATTTGCTTTCTCTTTAAATTTTCATTCAACTAGCACAGCTAGATGTTCTTAATGTTTTTTGGTACCATAGAACTTTTTTTTAGTTTATTTAAGTCTATTGTCCCCTTTCTCAGAATAATTTTTTTAAGTACATAAGACAAAATACGTAGGATTACCAAGGAAAGAATTGCTGAAATAGTAATATGTTCAATAGTTGCCATTTATTGATGTGTTAAATAATAAGACCTAATTGAAGATCTAATAAATAACATGCTTACGAATGGTGCTGAGCATAAATAATACTGTGAAATATCTTTAACAACTGCAGTAAGATATGGAAACATGTCATTTCTATTGGTGACAAGGTCAGAAGTACTGTAATACTACTGTGGTTTGTTGCTTATCTTCATAAATGAAAGAAATGGCAAATTTAGTTAGAAGTTAGAAAATAAAAATGTATCTTTTACCCATCTAAATTCAAAGATCCCCTAAATTCTCTTTCATGCAGGGGGTTCCTTTGTCCCATGTGGTTTAGCAAAATGTTGCTATACATTCATCTATAGATTTAAGTTTTAGTTATTCAGTTGAGCATCAGTGAGGGCCTACTACTCACTGGAAATTAAGTTAGGGGCTCAGAGTTGCAAGACAAACAACGTGGTACTATCTGAAATAAACTTATAGTCCAGTAATGTAAGAAAATATCACAAATTACTTCAATGAAATATTAAAGATACTATAAGGGAAAAAAAATATCCAGTACAGAGAAAGCACAAATGAGGGGAAGGTCGCATGGGCCAAGTCCCATAAACAGAGGAGTGTCTCCAGCCAGATTTATGGGTGATGGGTAGGAAAGAACCATCCAAGCAGAGGGCATTTTCTGACCCAATATACTGAGATATAAAGTAGCTCCAAAGTAGTTGGTCTTTTAATATGGTTTGAGATCTAGCATGAGGATCTCTTGCCAAAATTATATTTTATGCACTGCCTATGGAGATGCTTAAACATAACCAACTTCATTTTAGAAACTCTATTTTTTTTTTTTTTTTTTTTTTTTTGCGCTACACGGGCCTCTCACTGTTGTGGCCTCTCCCGCTGCGGAGCACAGACTCCGGACGCGCAGGCTCAGCGGCCATGGCTCACAGGCCCAGCCGCTCTGCAGCATGTGGGATCCTCCCGGACCGGGGCATGAACCCGCATCCCCTGCATCGGCAGGCGGACTCTCAACCACTGCGCCACCAGGGAAGCCCCCTAGAAACTCTTTTTTTTAAATTAATTAATTTATTTGTATTTTATTTTTGGCTGAGTTGCTGTGTGCGGACTTTCTCTAGTTGCAGAGAGCAGGGGCTACTCTTCGCTGCGGTGCACGGGCTTCTCATTGCAGTGGTTTCTCTTGTTGTGGAGCACGGGCTCTAGGCACATGGGCTTCAGTAGTTGTGGCTCGTGGGCTCTAGAGCACAGGCTCAGTAGTTGTGGCACACGGGCTTAGTTGCTTCGCGGCATGTGGGATCTTACCGGACCAGGGCTCGAATCCGTGTCCCCTGCATTGGCAGGCAGATTCTTAACCGCTGCGCCACCAGGGAAGTCCTAGAAACTCTTTATTCCAAAAGGATTCTTTAAGTATCTGTCTATTCCACACATATACTTCCACATTTTTGTGTATTTGTTGAATGAATGAATGAAGTATATTTGAACCTTACAGTGGCTTGGTTAATACCTAACTGTTCTCACAAGAACCACCAGGTGGCAGATATTTAGTCTAAGAATGGCTGTTAACTAGGAGGAAAACTCAGATGATGAAATGAGTAATAGCTTTTGTTTTCTTAATCCTTACTGTCTGAGTTCATTAAATTCAAAGGGATTTTGTGAGTATAAGAACTGGGAGATATTTTTAGGCCCTTTTGGCCTAGAAAAATAACTGTTTATTGAATTGGTTTATAAAATTGAATTGGAAAGAGACAGTAACAAATATTCTTCTCTCAGCTAAGAAAAATAATAAAAATAGAAGAGAATTTTTCAGTCCAAGTCATCGCTGTATAGGGATTTCTACTCCTCACTCTCCACAATCAGTAAAAGAATGATTACAACCATGAAAGTCATTATATTTTACATATTATTGGAAGAAATAAAGTACATAAGAATCACACAGCACTGTAGTGCCTTTCTGTTTTTGCCACATGGAAGTTAAACCTCAGTCACCGTAAGACAAGTCCCGTAGTCATATATAGCAGAAAGGAGGTATCTGAAATCACAGTGTCCCAACTGCATATTGGTTGAATGCACAAGCCCTCAATACACTTGGTTGCATTTAATTCTGTGTGTGATGCCTTAAATGGAACATTGAGAAAGAGACAGAGAGGTCACCCAAAGGAGATTATCCAGAATAGAAACCAGGTCATATAGGGAACAGCTTCAGGAAATGAAGGTGCTCAGTTGAGACATGTGACATAGGCGCCATCAGGGGCTCACATGGGGAAGTCAAACAAGCTACTTTTGCTCAGAATTAGGACAGTTGAGTTATAGAGAGTTGGAATTCTGCTTTTAAAAGGGAAGGATTTTTTTCATAATTGGGGCAGACCACCTAGGGAATCTCTGAGGTTTCCTCAGTGGACTATTCCAGTAGAGGCTCAAGTGTAATTCAGTGTATGCAAATCCAGACAATCTACCTCCAGAGACCAGACTCTCGAAATAGGAAGAAACACATGAAAATACATTGCACAGTGCCTTGGTTATAGTACATGTTCAATAAGTAGTACTTTTTGTCTGTACTTTTCCTTTTAGTTACTACCTAAGTTTGTCATGTAACCTCATTTTTGCTTGAAAAATAAATCTTAGTTTATTTATCCATATAACTTTTTACACATGCTTATAATAAAGATTATAGTACTTAATGTTCACATATTACATTTCAGTCTATCAACCACACTCATACGTATATATCACGTTTAGTTAATATGGTGACTGGAGCATAATTCTTGACACATAATAAACGCTCATCGTGACTTTGTGAGTCATCAATAATTATCACCATTTTATGCTAACTGAGTCTCAGTGTGTAAATCCCTACAGTTTATAAGTTGCAGAAACAGGAGCTAAATTTATAATGTATCTTTCTTTCCCATATTCCTTTTCACAATGCTGCATTAGCATATGTAAGAAAATGATAACTATTCACAAATACAAAAAACTCCAACAGCATGTATGTGTACACCTGTGTATGTGTGTTTGAGAGAGAGAAAGATCCAAGAAAATCCAAACATATAGGGAAGCAGTTCCAATTTAACATATATTACATTGATCTGCCAGAGATAATATATATACATCCCTTGGGTTTGGACTAAAAAAAGTTCCTGATGATGAGTTTTGCTATTCATATATATATATATATATATATATATGCATCCCTTGGGTTTGGACTAAAAAAGTTCCTGATGATGAGTTTTGCTACCAAAAGACCAATTTAATAGAATAGAGTTCTGTTGCTCCTGCCAAACATATTCACATTACATACGGGTTTACTTAAGTGATGGTTCACAACATGTCTGTGTATGTGTGTGTGTGTATGTACATACACATTTCCTATACATACATGTGCATATTCAGACCTTTCCCAATTACTAAGTGATTGAACAATGGTGGACTATCTCCACACTGGCTAGAGCTATTGTGATACATGGCAAAAACTCTACAGATAAAATACAGAGCAGCGTTAAAGTTGAATACTAGGGTAAGGTTAATTAATGCTATTCTTGGAATTGTCAAGCGATCAGCAAGAACAGCATTAAATTGGGGTCACTGAGATTTCCCCCTGCATTCACCATGCTGAGTAGCCCATTACATTGTTCATAATAAATCTGTGCCAGCCTGTAATGGATTGTATATTTATAGGCTATCCAATGACGTTTACAAATTCAAGTTTTAATTCAAGCACAGCCTTTCCTCTGTTTGGTGAATGTACATGAAGCTTTTGTTATGGGCCAGACATTATGCAGAGGGCTTTACATGTATCATTTCATTTAATAACCCAATAAATATTTAGTTATAAACTCCATTTTATAGGTTTGCAAACTGAGTCCCAGAGAGGATAAAAAACTGGCACTGGACCAGCTTTTGAACCCAGACACTCTGACTCCTGAATCATTTAACCTTGCACACTTAGACTAAGCACCATGGAGAGATAATAATAATAAGTACCGTTCAGGGGAGGCTCATGCCCGGGAGGCCTGGGTCCGGCAGACCACCCCTAAGAGAAGGGAAAAGTTTCCACACATAGGATGGCACTGGGGAAGCACTTCAGGTGGGGAGCAGCACCGTTAAACCCAGAGGAATGCTGGGCATCAGGATTAGTTTCTGAGCCACTATGATTACAGGGAGAGAGTTATAGAAAGACATCAAGAAGCACAGACTGTAACAAGATAGGGCCCCCGAGCTGGGGGAGACTCCCAGAAGAGAACACCTGAGGTACATGAAAGCCTGATCCTCTTCTGGCCATGAGGACTCCCCTGCCCCTGGCACACAACTCATTTCAGCTAGTCTACATCCTTGAAGGACAGTATTGCCCATGGTCAAAGGTAAGTAAACAGCAAAGGTTCTAATTTAGCACATAAAATTTCAGGAGAATCTTCAGTAAAAATATAAGATTCCATTACCAATGAAGAAACTGTGTTCAGCTTTTCATCCTCTCTTCTTTCCTCCCCCCTCCCTCCCTCTCTCCCTCTCCCCACACACATACAACATTCGCCAACACATATATTCATGTGATGCTGTCGTATGAGATTGGGCAACCCTTCATCCAGTATAATGAGATGGATGCCCCTGACAGTGAGGTAGCTTGCTGAGGGAATGCCACAGTGACACAAGGCCAAAATGAAGATGTTGACTCAGCCAGGGAAGCTCTGAGGTCACATATAAAAGAAGTTGACTGCCACCTATGATTTTTAAAGAATATACTGGAACATGCTCAGACCCTGGAGATGACCTTGTGGTCTGTTCTTACTGTCTGTGTACCTTAACAGGCCTATTGAGAATTCTAGGAGTCTCCAATGCCAAACAGCTATCTTCTGAGGAGAGATGCCCCTTAGTGGCCATCTAGCCACTTTCTATTGGCAAAAAAAAAAAAAAAAAAAAAAAAAAAAAATTAATACGCATTTATTCATTTCATTTTATTTTTAAGTTATTGCTTTGTCTGGGACTTAAAAGGAGTGGAGGCAGCTAAATATGAAATGCACATGAGAGAGGACAGTTATTTTGAAGGTCATTGGTGCAAATTCTTGTTGTAGCAATACTCCATACCCAGTGGTGCTCAGGAACTCCAGTCAGATAACTACTTTGGGGAAATACCAATAAAGGGTGAGCAAAAATACAGCAGAGTGCTCAGCTCACGGTTGCACAGTGCCAAGTACAATTTTCTCCACATACACCTAGCTGGGGACCTGGGACCCAGAAGAACTCTATGACTGATTTTTTTCTGCCTCACATTCATTTACCATATATGACCAAGTCACTCCTTTGTGTCAGTCATTTATTCAGAAGTCAAAGATTTAGCAGAATAAAGCAGACAGGACCCTTGCCCTTGTGGATCTTACATTCTAGTGGAGAGAAAGACAATATACATTGAATAAGAAATACTTTCATTTTAGATGCTGGTAGATTCCATTAGGAAAATAAAAGCAAGTACGGTTTGGCCAGGAGGAGGAGGAGCTGCCTTAGATGTGATTGGTAGAAATCTCCTAGAGAAATTATAGTCCAGATTATACGTGGGCTCAGTAAATGATGTGAAATACTTGACCATGTAAAGATCCCAGAAGGTGGGAACATACCTAAGCATGCTAACATGTTCCAGAAGCAGCAAGAGGGACAGTGTTGGGGGAGTGTATCAAGAAGGGAGCATGGCGAAAGACAGAAAATTCATAGAGCCAGATCATGGAGGGCCTTCTAGACGCTGGCATGGAGTTTTGGGTCAACTTCTGAGCATGCTATAGAGCAGTTGGAGGATTTTAAGCAGAGGAATGATACCCAATTTCTCCTGTGAAAACTTTACCCTGGGGCCATGTAGAGAATGGATAGTAAGGGGAAAAGTGGAGCAGAAAATCCAGTGAAGAGGTTGTTCTTGGAAAGGCCAGATGATCAGCAGGAAACATTAAAGTGAGGTCACTGGAAGTTTCTGATGTATTCAGCCTTCTGAATGACCAATTATAATATTCATATTTTTTCTAAATCCCAGATATGTAAGGACTTATGTATCTTCAGGGTATTCTAAGGTTTACTGAGTCTAATCCTAAATCAAACATTGTTCTTGTTTTTTCTGTTATTCTTGTTGTTAGGCCTTTGCCCTAATTTTCCTTTTGTTGACAGACAGGTTTTCTGGTGATAGAAAACCAGAAGACAAGCGTTTAACTGTCAGCTCAACCATTTACCAGGGGACCTTGAGCATTATCTCTGAGCCACTCTGGGTCTTAGTCTCTTTATCCAAGAATGAATGAGGTCAGCATAGGTTCATCTGGCTCTGAAATTACATCATTGTTCAGATCATAGAAGTAATTAGAGTGTGGCTTCAATTAGATCTGTCATTTATTAATCAGAAAGAAAAGGTAATTGAAATGAGCCCAGTGACCTAAATATTGGTTATGCTGGCTTCAAATAATAGTTTCATTTCTTTTATTGCACTTAAATCACTCTCTGAAACCATCTAGCTTATTTGTTTTTGACTCCTCCGTTATAATGTCTGTTTCATGAGAGCAAGGACTTTGTCCATTTTTTTAAGCCAGCCTCTAAAAGAGTACTTGGACTATAGTAGATGTTCAATACATATGTGTTGAATGGATAAATGATTTGCTACCTTGGTGGGAATTTCTACGTACTAGTAGGTATAGCAATTCAACAGACTGCTATACAACCACGTTTTACTTATGTTTTGTAGACAAGTACTTTTCACAACTTTTAAGGTCATAGAATCCTTTGTTTAATTAAAATCTCACATAAAAACAAAATATGAAAATTATATGAAAACCTGGTTCTGGTTAAAGGAGGGATGGAAAGCCCAGAGTTCCGCCCAAATGCCTTTGTTTCTCAATTCCTTCATAAGCAACCACCAAGGTACCTCTATACACAGTTTGAAAACTCTAGGAGCCCTTGACTACCAGGATCTTTCCAACTTCATAGAATCTGGAGTTTATTAAACCTCTCTTGCTTGTTAGCCCAGTCCTATGCCTACCACCCCATTCAACAGCTGACTCTATGACCATCATCTCCAGGGAAAGGAACTTGTACCCTCTCATACTTGAATACCTCTGTTAGAAAATACTGCCTTTATCTGACCAAAATCTATCTCCCTGGGCTACAGTCAACCCTCAGGCATCCAGACAATCAGTTGGTTCTCTTTTCCCCAGGACAGAATTTTAACAATTGGAAGGAAACTGTCACTCATTCTGTACCCCACCCCACCCCCCGTCTAGGGTGAACATTCTCCAGTTCTTTTTGTTTTAATATTGCTGTACCGTACTCATAGTCTCCCAAACTTGAATAATCAAAACTTTTCATCTCTTGTTCAGCCACAGTTTTACAGCCACAGTTTTACAATGTGCTTTGAAAGAATTGGTGCCCAGATTAAAACACAGATGTTCTGGTAGAGCTCCCCATTCAGAGTAGAAAAGACCATCTTCTCCCTTTTTTTTTTCTGATCACAATAATTTTATTAGCATAAAATAGTATCCGTTGACTTTGGGGCACGTATGTCATACTGGGATTTGCCCACAAGCTCTCTTCATTCTGGTTACCACTACCTGGTTACTTATTCTGGTTACTAATTTCCAGGAAATTCCTCCACGTTCTGTTGCCTCCGACACAACACAGCATTTTAAGACATTTACTGTAGTCACTGCTGTGCAGGAAAGGAAATATAAATGCAACAAACATTAGGGAAGTAACAAAGATTCCAAAGATCTCGAAAGGTCCTTGGAGAAGCTGTCTCTGGACCAGGGTGAAGTATGGATGCCCCATCCTTCTCGGAGCATCTCCTAATCTCCTTCTGTATCCAGATGCTCTGAGGATGTATCTTTCAAAAGAGCATGGGCTTTGGAGGGACATGAACAGGGATTTAATGCTGGCTCTGTCACAAAATCAGCTAGAGATGCTGGCAAACAACATCATCGCCAGGGTCATCATTTCCTCACTTGTAAAATGAAAATACCAAGTCATATGGCAGTAGTGGAGAATGGCCTCTGTAATGATTTAGTATAAATTAAGCAGAGGTGTGTCTTTGTCTTTAAATCTTTTTCTGGGTATTACCTACATCATTCTAGTCCAGGGATGAAAAATTCTTTCATGAAACTATACAGAAAAGAAGCCAAGATGTGGGGCATGGTAACACAGAAGTTAAATGGAGAGGCTCAGTCTATGAAGCCTTGATTAATGGCAGAGCCTTACTCAAACATCTCAGGTAGGTCTTATTCCCAAAGTGTACTTTTCCTTCTAAGGTTGCTCTGCTAAGAGTCCGTGCTGCTCCAGATCCTGCCAAGACAACACCAAATTGTTATGGAAATTAGACCAAAGACTTGGATAGTTTGAATTTTTTGTTACCATTTACTCAAGTTCTGCATGTAAAAAAAGGGCAGTAGCCAGCAGCCAGAAGCCATCCTGACTTCTTCTCCTGAGCTCCTAACGTATCAGAATTATCTCTTCCCTTGTGTGAATGACTATAACGCAAGATCCACCCCCCTCCACTTCTGTCTCTTCCTAGGAATTTGCGGGGGGAGGATCCTAATGTTATATGGCTGATAGATACTGAAAAAGAGATTCAAGTGTACATTTTGAAAGCATGAAGAGTTACAGTAGAAAGGTAACATATACACCTGGAAGGAGATTCTGATAAACATTTGAAAAGAAAAGGAGTCATAGAAGAACTAAGGAAAGTGGGACATTAAAGACTGTTTTGTTTAGTTGAGATTTTTAACTTCCAGAAGAGGTGACATAAATTCCTGTTGATGAAAAGCTGATTTCATCATCACTTGTCATAATTCTCCCCTTTTCTCATGTACTAAGCTCTCTTTTCCCACCTGGCATTCTCTGATTCATATTCCCACAATGAGCTCAGTTGCCACATTGTCTGTGAATCCATGAGAGGTATTCACTCTCTTCTCTGAGCTCCTACTGCGTTCATGTATGATACTGCATTCATACATCAATTATGTCACTTCTCCTGCCATACTTAGAATCTGTAATGTCTGTCTCTCTGATCACTAGGTTATTAGGTCATCAAAGGCAAGAATCACGTCCCATGAATCTTGATTCCTCCAAATCCTACCACTGCCTTGCAACATAGTAGATGTTCAGTAAATGGAATTTTTTTTGGGGGGGTGTGGATAAAGGATGGAAAAAGTAAATGTGTTTCTATCTGAATTCCTTAACATTTCTGTTTTTCCAGAGTTGGTTTATAACTTTGATCTTCCTCAAGGTGTTCAATTAACATGGGTAATTTTTTTCTGAACCTCAAGAATTCCTGTTTTGTATTTTTCCATGCACTGTAATGCCAGAGCCTTCCATATATCTTTCCAGATGTTATCATCTACCTGCTCGATAGAATTACATTATCTCTTTCCAGGCATCCAAATTCCAGATATACCTAATGTCACTTAAACCCAGTTATAATAAACCGGTAGCAGATGTCTGCAGTGAATTTCTAAAGCCTATGCAATGGTTTTCTCTTCCAGGAATTCTCTTATACATTTTCCTATATGTTCCTTTGTGTGGCCTTTTTTGATCACCAAGAGGACACTCCATAAGCATATTTTTCTTGGCCTAGATTTATCAAACTAATTTAACAGCATTCCCTTGTGCCAATCTATAAGAAGGTGAAGTGAAGGGGCTCTGTCTACACCCCTTACTTTTTTAGCACTGTGCTTAGATTTCCTCACCTGTAAAATAGAAATAATAATAGTTACTTTATTCTGAGATTTGAATACTATAATGTCTTTAAATCTGTTAATGCACTGCCTGATATTATAAGGATTCAATCCAGTAGTAGTATTATAAAATTATTCACTGTATAATGATGGAAGAGGTTGAAATCATGGAAGTCTAACCCAAGAATGGTGTCAGTGTTGGAGTCCTGAAGCCCAGTCAAGGGGGACATGGTATTTACACAGGATAGTCTGAGACTGCAGACAGAAGGAGACCCATCACAGCTGAAGCACATTCAAGTTTATATCTGGATAGTGTTCAATGCCATTCAGAGGATGTAAGATGGAAGAAAAATCAGAGAATCGAGTTTGCAAGCTGGCAGACTAGAGTGAGGGCAGTTGCTGTGCTTGGGAGAGATTTGGCATCCCCCTTGTACTGTGTATTCTTTGTACTCCCAGGGAAGATAAGCACTCCCCCTCCCACCCTGAGTGCATCCTGGGGGACACCAAGTGTGAAATAAAAAGGCAAGAAGCATCTCTGAGTCTATATAGACCCAGAGACTCAATTATTTTGCTTGACTCAAGTCCCTACTCATGCTTCTTAATGGAAGGGCTGAAAGAGCCAAATGTCAACTTGAGATGACAAGGAAAAGAACTCAGGGTAGAATGCCAAAGATAAAACCTTCCGCTCTGATTTCTTTTAAGGTCAGTGACACAAAGACAAGGGACAGAATGAAAGGAGCCATCCCATTTTTCTCCCAGATGCAAGAATACTCACAGGCTAACAATAGCAGCAGTCCCCCATTAGCCTCTCTTTGTTCAAATAGCCATTTAGCAATCCCACTAAACGTTGTTTCCTCAGCTTCCTGTGTGTCAGCCAGGGGACCACTTAGTGTCACTGGGAAGTCCAGCTATGGCATTTTCTTCAAAGTGATGGGCAATACTTTCTCTCATGCCTCATCCACCGCATGTGGGAATCTGTGTGTGCATGTGTGTGTTTGTGGTTGCAGTAGTCATTAGAGCATAAAAAAGGATGCAAATGTTTATACTGTTTAATAGCAGCATCAATGCTCCATTTATTTAATGGCTGACAACCACTAAGTGGAAGAGGAAGGAACTGAACACAGGTCTGTTGAAATCAATGTCTGTGTTGATCTTTAAAAATCTTTAGACTACCAATGTGCTTAAAATAGTATTTGTTATCACCTTTTGAGGGGATTCTGATGGAGTTTATAAATGAGCCAGTGTCACAGCTTAGCATTAATGGCTTTTTTACCTATTGAATTCAGTCCAAATTTCTTAGCTTTTTTCCACTAACATCCTGATTACTCTGTGGCCCCTTTCCCACCTCTTTCTGTATTTTATGCACCCTTCATGTTCTCCCAGGTGGATTAATCTGTTCCCCATGAGCATCCCATATTTTCCATCTGATGAAATAGTACAGCAGAGCACTTGAGAACACAGACTCTGAAGCCTGCCTGCTTACATTCAAATCCCAGTTCCTTTATATACTAATTATATGAACTTGGCAAAGTATAGTCGCTTAACCTCTCTGTGCCCCAGTTATGTCAATAATATCCATAAAATTAGGTAATAAAAGTATTTCACTCATAGAATGATTTTTTTAAATATTTATTTATTTATTTGGTTGCACTTGGTCTTAGTTGCAGCAGGCCGGCTCCCTGGTTGGGGGAGGCGGGCTCCTTAGTTGTGACTCACCGGCTCCTTAGTTGCAGCATGTGGGCTCCTTAGTTGCAGCATGTGGGCTCCTTAGTTGCGGCTCGTGGGCTCCTTAGTTGTGGCTCGCTGGCTCCTCAGTTGTGGCACTTGGGCTCCTTAGTTGCGGCATGTGGTCTCCTCAGTTGTGGCATGTGAACTTTAGCTGCAGCAGGCATGCAAGATCTAGTTCCCTGAGCAGGGATCAAACACAGGCCCCTTGCACTTGGAACGTGGAGTCCTAACCACTGTGCCACCAGGGAAGTCCCCAGAGAGTGATTTTGAGGGTAAAATTAGTTAATATGTGTAGAAGGTTTAGAACAGTGTTTGGCAAACAGTTAAGTGTCATACAAATGTTTGCTATTTTTTTTTTTAAGATTTAAAAAAAATTATTTATTTATTTATTTATTTTTGGCTGCTTTGGGTCTTTGTTGCAGCACACAGGCTTTCTCTAGTTGTGGTGAGTGGGAGCTACTCTTCATTGCAGTGCGTGGGCTTCTCATTGCTGTGGCTTCTCTTGTTGCGGAGCACGGGCTCTAGGTGTGCAGGCTTCAGTAGTTGCAGCACGCGGGCTCAGTAGTTGCGGTGCACGGGCTTAGTTGCTCCGCGGCATGTGGGATCTTCCCGGACCAGGGTTCAAACCTGTGTCCCCTGCATTGGCAGGCAGATTCTTAACCACTTCGCCACCAGGGAAGCCCTAATTTTTCTTTTTTTATCAGCTGCTGTGATGGCTTCTCCATTTTTACCTATCCAAATCTTCTTATCATGCATATGCAAAGTGCCTCTCTTTTGTTATGCTATCTAGCAGATGGGATATGATCTTTCCTGCCTTAAAACCTCCATAATATTTAGACTTTTAATTAGCATAGAATTATTTATTTTGCAAATTACAAGGAGTAAATGGATACTTCCATTGAAATTGTTTGGGAAAGCATTTTCTTTCTAACATGCATTTGAAAAGTTTCTATGGTTGTGTGTTACATTCTACTTGTGGTATAGTGGGAAGCCTTGTTAGTCAAAGTGTGGTGCATGGACCAGCAACAACTATGTCACCTGAGGCCTGTCAGAAATGCAGGAACACAGGCCCCTCCCTAGACCTACCTCACCAGGATCTGCGTTTTACAAGGTCCTCACACACTGAAGCACTGGTGTAAAGCTTTAGAACTTGGCCAGGATAAATTGGATTCAGCTTTGTGGTTTGGAGGCAAGCAAGATCTTTGTAATCATGAAAGCACCATGACATTAAGAAACTTCTTCTAATATGTAACAAAGCTGAAACATGAACCCAGGTCCCTGAATCCAAAATCTTAACCATTATTCTATGTAACCTTGACTATCCATTGCTTAGCCTTTTGTAACAGTATGATGTTTACGATGTTGATGTCAACATGGGGACTTGAGGCCCAGCTTCACCACATATTAGTGTGAATAGAGGAAATTCATATCTTCAGGAGTTTCCACTGGCTTAAGGATGCATGAAGAGTTCATTTGATTGCTTTGGGTCAGTGACTGTTATACCTCTGGTTTACAAGGGAAAGGCAGTAGAGAGAAAGCTGGGAAAGGATGAAGGTCATGTCACCTGCTCTCTCCTTTTACTCTCTTCAAAGGTATAAATGCATTTACTGTTAAGGATTGGACAACTATTTATTTTGAAGTGCACCAAGAAATGAATTCCTATTAGGCTATTTTGCTTGAGAAAAAATATATTTTAATTTACTGTTTACTAAAGCTTACTAATTTTAATTTCTTGCATCTTGTTAAAGTCTTAGTTTTTCTTCTGATCTTTAAAAATGCTGCTGAGCTCCATAGACTTAAATAATGTTGTTCTTTACATCATGTTTCATACTATTTTTGTTGTGCTTTTGAGGTTGGCTTTGCTAGGAGGAAGAACAAAAGAAATTACACAATGGTTCCTAATTTTAATGCTCGGAATGAACTCTCTAGCACTCTAGTACACAGGAACATGAAAATAAGCTGGCAAAGAAAAATGCTTCACTCCCACTTAGAGGGCAGTGGCTTAGTGAAACTACTGGTGCTAATCCAGAGTGTGGCCTTGGTTTAGGGGACAGCAGGGAGAGGGCTTGAGAAAGAATCTTCAGGATAGGATCAGAGTAGGATTAAAAAAAAAAAAAAAAGCATCATATTTCATTTTAAAGCTTGATGTGACCATGAAAATCAGGTAGACCTACCTTCTTACTTCCCCAATGAGGGAAAGGAGGCCATGAGAGTTTACCAAGGTCTTGCAGCTAAATGTGACTCAGCAGTTCCTGGATGGCTGGCACTAAAGTGAATCTGAGCAACATCTGATCCCTCTGGGATCATACAAGAATCTGGGAGAGTTACTCAGTTTTCCTGGGTATCTCCCATGTAAAAAGGAGATATACATGTTATTAAACTTAAGTTTATTTAGAAAAAACTCGTGGAGCCCTCTACAAAGTCCCCCAAATGGGATAAAGTCTGTCTTATCTTTGTTCCATCAGTCATTGCTGATACTCAGTTGGTAAAAGGATCTGGGGGCTCTTGAAACCATCAAACATGCTGCCACAGAGCTAAACTCAGACATGGGAATCTCCTTGATGCTGGAGCCCACAGACCCAGGGTAAAACATTGATGTGCACCACACACTCTTCTATGTGCAGCCCGGAACGGGGCCCCAAGACTGTACTATGCACAGGCCCCAAACCCTGTACTCCCAGATTGGAGAGAAATACTCCATCTCTCATGGCCCATGCCTCTTTCCCTTTATCTAACCCAATCCCATGCCTAGGGTAGACTGTTCCGGGACTTTAGACTTTCACAGATAGGTGGGATGGTTAACATTCATCAGTGTCTCTTTTGTACTCTGAAAAAAAAAAACGATGAGTTAGGAAAATTAAGGATCTGGCAACTTCCCTGAAACAGAAGAGGGAAAATACAGCACACAGAACTCTACATTGGCCCTAATGGCTCTCTACAGCAGAAAACATAACACCCAATTAAAATGCCGAGAAATGATCATACCGCATGGGCTAATATTATTTCCCATTTAAACTTCACATTGAATATCTAAAATGTGATCAGTGCTAAGTTTATTCAGGCCACCTGCACAGGCTTCTCCAGAAGATGTATGGTGGAAAAGTTTGAGAAGCACTGAAGTAGGCCAATGTCCTCCTTTTGTAGGTGAGGGAAATGAGGCCCAGCCCTACTCTCTGGGGTTATGCATATCATCCATGGCAGATCCAGGTCTCAGCTGAGTGGATGAAGGCCTCAGAGTTTGTGCTGAGGTTGGGGAAACCACGCCACTTACTTCAGTCTAAAAAGGAGGCCCCTGGAGTCCAATGTGCACCTGAGCATAAGGCCCTCCCCCACCCCTGCCAGGGCCCTGCTGCTCTTGGCTTAGTCCTTGTAGCCACACCACCTGTCCCACCAATTGCAACAGCATAAGAGACCAGACCTGAGAAGGATGCTGTAGTTAGGACTAATTACTTACCTTTCCCTCAGCCACCAGGACAAATCCTCTCATTCTTAAACACCCATCACTATCTCAGCCACCCAGGTCATCCATTAACACTGCAGCATTTCCTCATAGGGCTCTGTACATCCATAACCTAACAAATTGCCACTCTTTACCAAGCTCCCAAACCTTTCTATCATGCTTTCTGGAATACTCCATCTGACATCAACAAAATTCCTTATTTCCTCAACCTCTTCTTTTAGATTTCCTTCACCTCTTAGACTCACTGGCACCTGACCTGCTCCAAGGAGATTGCTTCTTGGGACCCCTTTGAATGGTGCCTGCCCTTCTCTCTCATAACCCAAGTACCACAGGGTCTGGGGGAAGGTTCAGTGCCATCCTCAATGCTTATTGCTGAATTATCTCTCTTTACTTTTCCCCAACACCCACAGGAGAATATCTTTCAACGTGCATACCATCAGACCATAAAATCCACTACCCTTCTGCTTTGGTCTGAATATTTGTGTATCCCAAAATTTCATACGTTAACATTCCAAAGGCCAAATGTTGGAATTAGGAGGCAGGGCCTTTGGGAGGTGCTTAGGTCATGAGGGTGGAGCTCTTCTGAATGGTGTTAGTGTCTTTACAAAAACGACCCCACAATGCTCCCTAGACCCTTCTACCAGGTGAGGATACAACAAGAAATTGGCAACCAGAAAAGGGCCTTCACCAGAACCTGACCATGCTGATACCCTGATCTTGGGCTTCTGCCTCCAGAACTGTGAGAAATTTCAGTTGTTTATAAGCCACCTGGTCTATGCTACTTTGTTACAGCAGCCTGAACAGACTATGACACCTTCTTTGTTTCGGTTTTTCCTGACTCCCGGCCACTCCCTGCCGTGGAAGATTTTTAGAAAGTGGCACATGACCAGTATTGCTATCATTATTTTTGATGATTTTTATATCCCATCGAAGTAATGGAAATACACAAAATAAAGGGAAGGGGAGAGAGACAGAGAGAATGGAGGATAACTAAGAAGTATCTTAACTGACAGAACAGAGAAGGCTAAGTATGCTTGAGCTAGTGGTGGTGGAGGTGGAGGTGGAGGTGGTGGCTGGGTTATGAAAACTGAAAGAAGTAAGCCGACTCCTGCCACAGCCAAACTTTACCCCCAGGTGGACATAGATTTGGTGCGTCGGGTACTTCTCTAGTCGGGGAAGCCACACGGGAGTGGAACACAGTAAACTTAGTTGAAGGTTTGCTTAAGGAGCAGTGGGAAATGTGGATCTCTCCATCTTTCCTACCAAGCCAAGTGACTTGCCTTTCCCCCTCCCTGGAAGAAGCCTGGATGTTTACTCTCTCAAGATCTTAAGTTTAGAAAGGCTGAGCCTTCAGACCCTGAGACACAAAGAAGGTTAGGAGTGGAATTCTAGTACTGAAAACAAGAGATTAAGTAACAATTTGCCTGCTAAAAAGTGAGCCCCCAGCTTCCCATCCCTGTTCAACTCCCAAACCTGGAAGTCAGCTTTATATAACATAGTGGTATTCCTCTCTAGGGAAACTAGCCTGCTCAAGATAAAAAATCTCCAAGACCTCTCGCCGTTGACCTTTGGTGGTCCCACAAGTGACCCGGCCACTGCCTGATCAATTTATAATGAAGTGCATCATTGACAAGTGCTACTGCTCCACCATCACCATCATCCCCCAGAAAGCACACGGTAAGTTTCCAAACAGTTTAATGTATGTTGCTAAGAACCAAGGATGACCAAGCATTTGGGAAAACCTTTAATATGGACAGAGATAACATTCAAAAACCAGGGGAAAGAATGTAGAAGAAAAAGAGACAATGCTATGAGCAGGAAAAAACAAAGAATTAATTAATATCCCCAGCTGATAAAAAGGAAAAATATTGCTTATGTTATTTTCCAAGTAGATGTAATAAAAGAAAGACTATGGAGGGAAAGAAAGAAATATCAGGGAGAAAAATGATAATAGCATAAACTTAAAATACAGTAGGCAGACTTAAAGATAAGTTAAGGAAGCAGAACATAAGGAAGAGATTAACATTAGGAGAAAAAAATTAAAGATGTGTCTCGTCTTTTAAGGATAAATACTATGGCGATAACAACACATACAGGAGGCACACAGTGAGCTAAAGACCGAACTCTGCATAATAATTACATTATGAAAATTATTAATTCATTCATTAATTATGCCACTGATCACAGTTAAATATTGAAAGTCAATTTTAAAAGATTTTTCTTTCTTTTTCTCCAGTCACCTTTAGTCTAAGCAGACTAGTTTACCAGTATACTTAACACTTTGTACATTGTGGTCTACATATTTCAGTGTTGATGGTAGAATGGTTACAGTAATGGATTTGAAATCCAAATAGATTTTGCAGTTTTCCTTTATAAAAGTGCCTAACTGAGGCAAAAGTCTTTAGCCAGTTAAATAATCAATAATAACAATTCTATAGCTCTGTGTGGTGTACATTGGAGTAAATATAGGTGTTAAATATTTATGCCAGGGTTCAATATCATGTGTCTGCTTGTCTTATTTTAGAGACAGACTGTCAACTCAAAAGCAATGAAAACAATCAAATATATTTATTGATTGATATTTAGAAACATATTTTGTCTTCTCTATTTAGAGGTTAGTTGCATTTTAAAAGAAATTGTGGGTATTGCTGTTTATTTAATAATAGAATTAACAGAACTAAGGAGGGATTTGCAGAGAAGATAAAAGAGGTATTGGTGAAGTAATTGCTCCCTTGTGGCTTAATCCTTAAAGACCCTAGGCCAATGAGCTGTGTGAAGGTTTACTATGGATGCTTTTCTAGGCACTAAATTTGCATGTGATGTAAACATCCTATCTATGGCATATGATTGCTGGAGACTCAGTGAGCCATTTGAATGGCGAACAGTTAATAGATTACTTTCTGTCCTTCTGTTTTACTCATGTGGTATTTGTAGGAAAAGTTTAATTGCTCCAATGTTCTTTTAAATAATTAAATTGCTTGTTTGCTGTATTTTTCCCCTGATGTAAAGAATGGCTGAAAATAATTCATTTTGAAATTGAGTAATAGCCATGACTTTGTGTTACAGGAAATTAACTATCTTGGAAATTTTTTAATATGCTGTTTCAATTAAATTCAAATGGTAAATAGAGTATTTTTATCTGTATGGGGCAAACATGTTCTACTACTACAATTTCTCACACTGTGTTCTCAGTACCATCAGTTATTTCAAAGCTGAGATTCTTAAAAGTTCAGATATCATTATTGAACCAAAGTTTCTTTTGAGAAACAAACTCTCCTTGACAAACATGACAGATCATGAGTAAAGTCTTGGAGGACAGGGAAGTCGTCTGAGTCACTGCCGTATCATCTCATGGTTGGGACCCACAGCAGAGATTTTATGAGTTCCAATGAGATGAGTAAGATGAGTGTTCTTGAAACACAGGATATGACAGCCCACTGGCGATCACGACACTCATCAGAGATGTGCTCTCAGGTCATCAGAACAGATAACAGTATTTGCTTATGTCCAATCTCCTAAAGGATTTTTCTACTCAAGAAAAATTATTATGTCAAGGACTTAGCATTACCACTTACTTCTTATCTAGATCTTTCCAGGGATGTTGTGAGGACTAAACTCATTCATTCATCTACACATTCATTAATACAAAATTGTTATTGACTGCCCACTCTGTGCCAGTCATTGTTCTAGGTGCTCAGAATATAAACAAATATAAACAAAGTCCCCCCATTCCACCCAGTGCTTACATTGAGGTGCTCAGAATAAGAGTACAAATATGTTCTATTCACTATATGTCTAGGTATTAAATGGTTAGACATCAAGTTAACAAATGCCTGAATAAGTGCACTTTATCTTCCTACCCAAAAAATATACCTTTATGATATTCAGGATCAAATTCAGAATTCTCAAACTCCTTGAAACTCCCCACTAGAACATGGCAGTGCAGGGAGAGGAGCCAGCCCCCAGCCTCTGGCTCCCAACTGGAGCCCACCTTGCCTTCCTGTCACCCGCTCCTCCCTTTGCCCTGCAAAGTTCTCCCGCACACTGTGTGGAATCTTCTAGGAATCTTCTGAACCTGTCCAAGTTCAACCTACACTTTCTGACAACAATTCTTGAGCATAGAGGTACAATTGGAAAGAGACCCATGGAGGCCTTGGAAGTAAGTTCAGGATCACTTGGGAGAGGAATTCCAGTATAGAGAGTGGTCTAGAAAGGGAGGCTTGGTTCTCTGGGTAAGCCGATCCTCCCCTTTGACCCACCAAGGATCAGCATTTCAGGCCTCTCCTGCAACTCCAGTGGGACAGATTCTGACTGAGTAACCATGGGTGGGGGGACCAGTTAATAAAGGGGGTCTCCTACCCTAGGGGACCCTCCTTACCAATCTCGTAGACTTTGCCTTTTCTTCTCTGCCAATGAAGCCACCTGAGCCTGGAGTTTTCCTTTTATGGAATTTTTTTTTTTAATGAATTCAATTTCTCCAGTAGATAACACTTCTATTCAGGTTATCTATTTATTCTTGATGAGTTTGGGTAGTTCATGACTTTAAAGGAATTACTCCATTTCATTTAAATTGTCGAATTTATGTGCTTAGAATTATTTGTAATATTTTCTTACTATCCTTTTAATGTATGTGAGGTCTCTAGTGATATCCCTTCTCATTCCTGATAATGATAATTTGCGTATTCTCTTTTTCTGCTTTGTGAGTCTGGCTAGAGGTATATCAATTTTATTGATCTTTTCAAAAATAAGATTTTGGTTTCATTGTTTTTCTCTATTGTTATTCTGTTTTTAATTTAATTGACTTCTGCCCTTATCTATATGATTGTCTTCCTTCCCCTTTTGTTTTTCTTTTTCTAGTTTCTTAAGGTAGAAGTTCAGGTTGCTGATTTGAAATCTTCTTTTTTAATACAAGCTGTCATGAGTTGAGTTGCGTTCCCCCCAAATTCATATATTAAAGTTCTAAGCCCCAGTACCTGGAATGTGACCTTATCTGCAAATAAAGTCTTTGCAGGTGTAATTAGTTGAGGTAGGATGAACTCATTCTGAGTAGGATGCGTCCCTAATCCAGTATGATGTTGTCCTTATGAAAAGGGGAAATTTGGATACACACATGCATACAGGGAGAACATCATATGAATGCAAAGACAACCACCTACTAGACAATGAGGGAAGCCTGGAGCAGATCCCTCCCTTACAGCCCTCAGAAGGAACCAACCTTGGCAACACCTGATTTCATGTGTCTAGATTGAAAGCCCTCAACACTGTGAGACAATGGATTTCTCTTGTTTAAGCTGCTCAGTTTCTGCTACTTCGTTACGGTAGCCCTGGCAAACTAAACATTAACTTTTAATGCTATAAATTTTCTGCTAAAGCACTGCTTTAGCTGCCTTTCACAAATTTTGCTATTTTTAATTTTCATTTTTGTTTTGTCAAAATATTTTCTGATTTTCCTTGAGATTTCCTCTTTGGTCCCTGGATTATTTAGAAGTGTGCTGTTTACTTTCCAAAAATTCAGTTATTTTTTTCAGTTAACTTTCTGTCATTTATTTCTTCATTAGTTCCAGTAAAGTTAGAGAACAAAATTTATAAGATTTAAATTCTTCAAAAATTTTTAAGATTTGTTTTGTGGCGCAGGATAACTCTTGGTAAGTGTTCCATTTGAACTGAGAAAGACTGTGTAGTCTGCTCTTGTTGGGTAGAGAGTTCCATAAATTTCAATTAAATCCAGGTTTGTTAAGTGTGTGCTTTTTACCTCTTGCTGATTTTTCTCTCTACTTGCTCTATTGATTGTTTAGAAAATAGGATGGAAGACTCCAACTCAAATTGTGGATCTAATCTGTGCATTTTGCCTTTCAGTTCTATCAGCTTCTGCACTCTTATAAAGGGCATACACATTTGGAAACGTTATGTCTTTCTGGTGAATTGACTCTTGACATTATGTAATGTACCTCTTTATTTCTGTCAATTTTCTAAGCTCTAAAGTTGCCTTTGATATTAATATAGCTATTCCAGCTTATTTGTTATTAGTGTATGTATGGTATATCTTTTTCAATCCTTTTACTTTCAATCTACTTAAACCATTATGTTTAAAGTGGGTTTCTTATAGACAGCATAGATTTTGGAAGGAATTCTAATGCCAGTGTAATTATTAAGTTTCTAGTATGAACCCAGTGCTTTCTCAGTGCTTCAGATACAGCATGGAGACCACACTTTTTTTATGAAGTCCAAAGAGAAAATTTACTTGTTACATAAAATTTGTATTCTGAAGTCGTCTTTAACTTCATAAAGTTACCATGTATTCATAATATCTCATATTTACCTGCCCTGGAAGGTGAGACTGGTGATCTGAACAGGGTACTTTTTCTTCAGGGTTTGACTGCAAAGAAGACCAGGGGACAGAAACTAGCATTCAAAAACTGAGTTAAACATTGATAATGAGCTTTTTCTGTCTCATTATCAGTGTTCTGGCAGCCATGCAATTTTCTGCAGGAACCAAATCCTGTCTAAAGAGCTTTTCTTCCACCAGACTCCTCTTTGTTGTCATTCCATTCTGACCAGCAGTTTCCTAACATATAACACCTTTGCATGTGTCAGTTTCCAAAATTATAGCTTGTTTTGTGATCATAACAGCTTAGAGGGTTGTTTCCTGTTTCCTTAACAGTGTCAGTCTGAAAGTCATCATGTAATAAAGGCTGTTTCTGTGAAGATTCCTGCAGATGGCTAATTTCTTAGGGAGACATCTTTATTTTTATGTAGTACCATTTCCCCAGCCTCATCCTAGACATCAGAATCCATGTGGCCTATGAGAGGAAAGGTATTGGGCAAAGAGAGAACTTGGGCTGTGATGCAGTGTCAACAAAGGCTCCAACTGTTGTTGAAGAAGATCTGAGTTTGGGATGATCCTTCATAAGTGTCCCATGATGGGATGAAGTGTCCAAGCCATTATGTCCTTGCCTCAGCTGGTAATAGTATATAATATAAGCGGCCCTGGGAAGGGGATGTGACTTTGGAAAAGGCTGCTCTATGTAATTGAGGTACTGTCTGCTGGCAGTGCTCCTAGGAGCTGAGAGAATAAGCCCTTTACTCATGCAGGGAGATCTGGAAGGTCTGTCACAGTATCCACTACACTGAGGTATATGGTGAGAACTTGGTCACAAATGTTAGGTTGAGGCCCCTAATGCCTTAGCTAAAAGTCAGCTTCAAAACTGGCCAGGGCAAGGAAAATGCCATTTGGTGCTCTGTTACTCTATGACTCTTTAACCTTTCTCCTTCAGTTTTCTGGAAACATGATTGGCATGAGTTCGGGAGGGGCAAAGCCTGTGAATGATGAGATGTAGTCTGTGGTCCTGACTGTGGGAGTTTTAGGGCTGTGGGCACAGAATCAGAAAGGTCATTAGAGAGACTCCTCAACACCCTGCTGTGGACAGCTGCCACCCTAATGGTAACATGTAAAATGCTCTTCTGTTTAGGAATACACATGTTCTTTCCCTAGATGCATTGTTAGCTAATTGTTGACTCACTAATTCATTCATTCATCATTCATTTATTCAGGACACACAGAACATTGTCTGCAAAAAAAAAAAAGTACTATGATATATGATGGAAATAAAGAAACAAAATAAGACATAGACCCTGCCTTAAATTGCCTTACATTATAGTAGGTGGAGACTGACATAATTATGTATGGAGTTACATGAGCACACAAAAGAGAAAACAGTAAATGACACCAGGAAGATCAGAAAAGTTCTCATACATGAGATACCACTTACCTTCTGATACATGTGTCAAAGGACAGTAAGCAAAGAATCAGAGAAAGGGGATCCTTATGCTTCTAATACTCATGCATTTCGTACTTGCCTTAGATGCTGGGAAAATATGAAATCCTGTACATATGCAGTAGTAAGAGAGATCGATAAAATTTTGTGATAATTTAGGCCAAGGACTGTGCAAATGTTATGTTAATACCTAAGTTAATCCTCACAGTATCCAAATCTGGGAAGTGTTATTAATCCCATTAATTAATAAAGAAGGTGAGGCTAACTAAATAGGTACTGTCTATCAATACAAGAACCAGGCTGTAGGGGCACAGGTTATAGGGAATGAGATTGCATTTAGGATGCATTGGCATCTCAAGTTCTCATTTTCCTAGTCTGTTGATCCTGTTCTCGGTATTAATGGCAGCCATAACTTCATTTGCATCCCCCAAAATGAACTGTAGGACCTGGTCACGGGAGGCTGAGGGGATGATTGCCTGTCACACCTGCCAGCTTGGCTGATTTGGGATCTCATCAGCTCTCATCAGTGTGTACATAGTGTCTTGGCAAGAGTACTCTGAATGTTTCACATGAATGGTATTCCAGAGGAATTTTTTTTCTTTGTTTCCCCAGTGATATATTTCTACAGTCAGATATCTTTGGCTTTTCCCCGAACAAAACACATCTAGTCTTCCCATTATGTCATCATTCAAGGTTACAGCCTGCTTCTTTGGGCTTTTGCTAAATAGTAGTAAGAAGAGCTACCAGATAAAGAGTTTTCTGTGTATGGTTGATTGTGAGGTTGAACATAGAGAGGAGAGAGGAAATAGTTTTTAGGTTTTACTTTCAAGGTTGAGGGAGGAGCATTTGCAAAAACCTAGAGACAAAATATCATGCAGTATTTGGTAAGATGTTAGGAGATAAGGTAAGTATGGCTAGAAAAATAAAATATAACTGTCTTTTAAGGCAAGGGATGTGGAAAGAGAAGTACATTGAACTGATGTCATTAAAAACAATGTGGGCAATATTAAGGAGTTTAGACTTTCCCCTTAAGACCACGGGAAGATTTTCTTTTTAATAAATTTATTTATTTATTTATTTATTTATTTATTTATTTATTTATTTATTTATTTAGGGCTGTGTTGGGTCTTTGTTGCTGTGCGTGGGTTTTCTCTAGTTGCAACGAGTGGGGGCTACTCTTTGTTGCGGTGCGCGGGCTTCTCATTGCGGTGGCTTCTGTTGTGGCGGAGCACGAGGTCTCGGAGTGCAGGCTTCAGTAGTTGTGGCCCAAGGGCTTGGTTGCTCTGCGGCATGTGGGATCTTCCTGGACCAGGGCTTGAACCTGTGTCCCCTGCATTGGCAGGTGGATTCTTAACCACTGCACCACCATGGGAAGATTTTGAAGTATTTCAAGTAGAAAATCAGACTGTCCAAGCCAAAGAAACTGTTGGATGGAGGTGGGGCAGGACTTCTGATAGGAAGTCCAGTTAAAAGATGTTGCAGCAGGGCCTCCCTGGTGGCGCAGTGGTTGAGAGTCCGCCTGCCGATGCAGGGGATACGGGTTCGTGCCCCGGTCTGGGGGGATCCCATATGCCGCGGAGCGGCTGGGCCCGTGAGCCATGGCCGCTGAGCCTGCGCGTCCGGAGCCTGTGCTCCGCAACGGGAGAGGCCACAGCAGTGAGAGGCCCGCGTACGGAAAAAAAAAAAAAAAAAAAAGATGTTGCAGCAATTCATATAAAAGAGAATTTTGTACTAAAAGTGCATTATGACACCTTCTAACTCTACTTCATACCAGACACAGTCTCTGGATGGAGAATGCAGCAAAGGAGACCCTAGGATTTCTTGTACCTTTGCAAACACAGCTTTTGGTATCAAGCAGAGGACTTTCAAACACTTATTTAGGATGCCCCTTAGGATCCTCTAAATGAAAAATCATCGCTAATTTTGAGGGGCTTAGGAATAATTGCCTTTAAAACATCAAATTGAATTTCCAAATACCAAGTTAAAAATGTAAACAAAGTTGAGATATTTGAGTAAATGTTTACAATATTAGGCATTTGAGAATAATTCAGCCTCAGTTCTCACAAGACTTTGATTTCTGAAGTTTGAGGTTATTATTTTTTAAATTACCTGAAAGTGTTTATATTTAAAGTTGAAAGAAATACGAGATATCACCAGGCAGTCCCTAATGCAGACAAAAACACCTCCCTCTGGAGCTCCTGCAACGGCTTGCCTCTGGCCTCTGGTTCCAGACTCCAGCCCTCCCTGCAGCCAGAGAAGACATCCTGATAGGCCAACCTACTTATGCCGGACCCCTGCTTAAAGATCTCTGATGCCCACACGTTGCCCCCAGGACACAATCTTAACAAGTTGGTGAGGCCTTCAGGGTCTTCCCCAACTTGACCCCTGTGACATTCGCAGCTTCAGCTCTGCCTTTCCAGAATACTCCAGAGTACCAAGCTGCTGGTGTTCCCTCTCACTTGTGCATGCAGCCTTCCATTGACTTGTCATATTCCTCACATCTCTAAAATGATGACCTATCCTACCACCCCATTCCTCCCATCCTATCAGCCTTTTAACACTAACCTCACGTTTCCCTAAGTGGAAAAGCATCCAGGAACCTCATCTCAGACCTCCCCATCACGGAGTGGATAGAGGACAGGACAGTATTGAGATTCACTCAGAAAGGGAATGGCACAGATCAGCCCTAACCAAGGTGGAGACGCCAATGGAGACTCCAGGTGACGTCACTCAGAGGCAGACTGCCCTCGCGTGCTTGTCAGCTAAAATTTCACAAGGAGAGTCTATAAACAACTAAAATTGCTTTTTGTTGATTCCACTAATCAGCCTGCTCAAGGACAGAGTGTCCAGACTTCCCTCTCTGCCGGCTGCCAGCTAATCAGTTTATCCAAAAAAAAAACCCCAAAATACAAAAAACTATAAACAAGATTCATCGTGCTCTGATTGCCTGAATTTTGCCTTTTCTCCTCTCTCTGTGCTCTCTCTCATCAATCCTGATTTTGACTTTGTTTCTTACTTAAACTGCAACTGACCTCCTCAAATGTGAGTGAATGCAGTAGTCTCCCCCCTTATCTGTGGGGCTGTGTTTCAAGACACCCAGGGGATGCCTGAAACCACATGTACTACCAAAGGCTGCATATACTATGTTTTTTACTATACATACCTACCTATGATAAAGTTTAATTTATAAATTAAGCATGGTAAGGGATTAGCAATAATAACTAACAATAAAATAGAACAAGTATAACAATATGTATAATGAAAGTTACATGAATGTGGTCTCTCTCTTTCAAAATATCTTGTTGTACTATACTCACCCTTCTTGTGATGATGTGAGATGATAAAGCACCCATGTGATGAGATGAAATGAGGTAAATGACAGTGTTGGGCTACTACTGACCTCCTGACGGGAAGTCAGAAGACGGATCATCTGCTTTGGGTGATCCTGGCTCATGGAGCCATGATGATGTTGATGGTTGGGTGTCAGATGCAGACAATGTAGATGGTTGGGGATCCCTGGTGGGAGGGAGGCGGATGGCACAAGATTTAATCATGCTGTTCAGAATGGTGGGCAATTTAAAACTTATGAATTATTTATTTCTGGAATTTTTCATTTAATATTTTCAGACCACAGTTGACCACAGGTAACAAACTGTAGAAAGCAAAGCAAAACAGCAGTTCAGCAGGGACAGCTGTAATCTCCATGCAAATAGCTAAACAGCATGCAAAATAATTTTCTAAAAGTGTCTGAATAATTCTCTTATAGTACCAAACATGCAGTAGAGTGGTACTGTCAGTACATTTTTAATAAATTAATTAAAGCTGCTGACTCCAAGTAGACACATCTTAGTTAGCAGGATACTTTTCTCTCAACATCTCTGAAGAAGCTCCAAATAGGTAATTTGCTTTAAGAAAATAATAACTGACTTCAGTACCTCTCCAGTTTGTGATTTCTTTAACTTTTAAGATTTTGCTTGCTATTTTATATGTATATATATGTTTTTAAATTTATTTTTATTTTATTTATTTTTGGCTGTGTTGGGTCTTTGTTGCTGCACGTGGGCTTTCTCTAGGTGCAGCGAGTGGGGACTGCTCTTTGTTGCAGTGCGTGGGCTTCTCATTGCAGTGGCTTCTCTTTTTGCAGAGCACGGGCTCTAGGTGCACGGGCTTCAGTAGTTGTGGCTCAGGGGCTCAGTAGTTGTGGCTCGGGGGCTCTAGAGTGCGGGCTCTAGAGCGCAGGCTCAGTAGTTGTGGCACATGGGCTTAGTTGCTCCTTGGTATGTGGGATCTTCCCAGACCCCAGGGCTCAAACCCATGTCCCCTGCGTTGACAGGCGGATTCTTAACCACTGCACCACCAGGGAAGCCCCTTGCTATTATATTTTATGTTTTCTGCTAGGAGAGGTATTACAATCAAACAGAAGAAAATGTGAATTTAGAGTTTAAATCTTGGCTCTTCCTATTATTCAGCCTTGGGCAAAATACCTAGTCCCTCATCATAAGTCTCAATTTTCTCATCAGTAAAATGAGCATAATAATTTATAACTTTATAAAGTTATTTTGAGCATAAATTAAAATAAGCAATGTAAACTCTTTGAGAATATGGTTGAGACTTTTTGTTCTCTGTCTTTGGCAGGATATTCTCATCTGTTAAAGCCACCACCTTGCTTACATACAATCTATGCATGTTCCTAAGAAAGATGGAAACTTTGTGAGCTATAATGTACTCTAGAGCACTCATTATTTAATGCACCAGACTGAAAAGGAGTTAATTCATGTAATACAGGGAATGACGGCAAGCTAACGTGGTAACACAGGAAAGGATGGGAAGAGGTCATATGTGCCACGTTGCTGTGATACCAGCTATTCTAATATTTTGATTAATAGACTAAGAGAGCAAGCCATAAACATATCTTTTAACATTTAAATACTGAAGTGTTGGAAAGAAGACTAGGGCACTGTCTTTCACCTCATTACTTAAAATTAGATCTTCAAGCACCCTATCAGTAGCACTCTGGTGGCAGTTTAGTACTGTCAGTGCTGTTGCAAGTCTGTAAGTGTCTTTATTTATTTGAATGGTCCTTTAAAAACCAGTTAAGAGGTTGGTATTCTCCAAAGCAATTCTTTCAAGCCTACTAGATAATACTAGAGGATAACAACATAGTTAGCAAGATTGCTTTATATATTAAAATGTCAAAGAAAATAAAGAGGACTCAAATTTTAAAACTTGAAGATCCTTAAGTCTACTACCATCATTTTATCAGTGAAGAATGACAAGTGATTTACATGAAATCACAAAAAGTTAAAGCTGGATCAGAGGTATCCTAATGGCTACTGGAATGGTCGGTAGAAAAAAAGCAAAGCAAATAGACTAGGCTGAGAAATTAGCCATCTTATAGCAGAAATTAGGTTAGATCCTACTTTAAGGATGATGAGGCTCTAAAGAAGTGATTCTCATGAATCAAATTCACAATAAATGGATTTTCAGGACAAAAATACAAAAAACAAAAATGCTGGTAATGCCTTAATGATCAGAACTCTCTAGAAGATATTAGCTTAGGAAAAGTAATTTATTTGGGTCCAGGATGTCTGAGAGTTAAAAACATCTATTTTGAAATATTATCATACATCTATAATACTCACTACTGAAATTAAAAAGACATTAACATTTTGCCATATTGGGTTCAGATTTCTCTATCTTTTTATTTTAAAAAAATTCTTAAACAAATATCTAAATAAACAGTTACAGAAATACCTAGGGCTTCCCTGGTGGCGCAGTGGTTGAGAGTCCGCCTGCCGATGCAGGGGACACGGGTTCGTGCCCCGGTCTGGGAAGGTCCCACATGCTGCGGAGCGGCTAGGACCGTGAGCCATGGCCGCTGAGCCTGCGCGTCCAGAGCCTGTGCTCCGCAACAGGAGAGGCCGTAGCAGTGAGAAGAGGCCCGTGTACCGCAAAAAAAAAAAAAAAAAAGAAATACCTAAAGCCACACTTCTCTCTTATCCCTTCCTCATCTTTCCCTCCTCAGATTTGACCATCACCCTGAAGTTAGTATAATACATGTTCAGGCATGGTTTTGTATCTCTACTATGTATGTGTAAATCCATAGGGTTAACAATTTACGTAAATCATATTCTAATATGTTCATCCTATTATAGCTTCCTTTGTCCCCCTCAGCTTTAAGCTGAGAGATTTATGCATGTTGATACAAAAACATCTAGTTCACTTATAATCTCAATTTGAATTAACCTTACAACTAAGAGACAACTGGAGTTATTTCTCACTTTTGTACTATTATAATCCCTGCTACAATGAATGTTCTTATATTTGTCTTCTGGGGCACATTTCTTTGTGTGTTTATGTATGAGAATTCTTTAGACGTAGCCATAAGAAAGTTTACTGATAAGTTGAAAGATGTTCTTTAACATCACTAAATATGCCCAATTGCCTGCCATAGTAGTGGTGCTAGTTTACATTTCCAAAGTAAAAGTGTTACCATTTCCCCACAGTTTCCTCATTACGTGATATAGTTAGTAAGCTGAATAATGGGCTTCCAGAGATGTCCACATCCAAGTCCCTGAAACATTACCTTTGCAGATGTAGGTCTGAGATGGAGAGATTATCAACTTTTGCATTATCCGCGTGGGCCCAGTGTCATAACAGGAGTCATTATAATCAGAAGTCAGGAGAGTCAGAGAAAGGGATGTGAGGATGGAAGAGGTCAGAGAGTCAGAGATTTGAAGATTGTACACTGCTGACTTTGAAGATGGAGGAAGGGGCCACTAGCCAAGGAATGCAGGCCACATCTAGAAGCTGAAAAAGCAAAGAAGTAGATTCTCCTCTGAAGCCTTCAGAAGGAACCAGCCATGGTTCCTTACTTTCACCTAGTGAGATGGATCTTGAGCAACTAACCTCCCAAACTGTAGAATAATACACTTGTGTTGTTTGAAACCACTAAATTTTTGATAATCTGTTACAACAGCAATAGGCAACTAATACACATAATGTTATAAGACTCAGTGTTGGTGTTCCGTTTGTTTGTTTTTGCCAAAATGAGGGCTGTGATGATTTGTATTTACCTACCTACTAGTTTGTTTGAGCCTCTTTTTATATTGGGTTGGCCAAAAAGTTTGTTTGTTGTTTTTTCTGTAAGCTGGCTCTAGTAGCACTTGTTGCCTTTAGCTTCATTTGAAACACTTTTGTTAGACTGTATTGTGACAGCTGTCACATCAGCATGCATTTTTTTAAAAAAACCCTACCAAATTGGTGAATTTTTGTGTAGCCATTTTAATATTGAAGATGGAAGGAAAAAAGCAACATTTTCAACATATTATGCTTTATTATTTCAAGAAAGGTAAAAACACAAGTGAAACGCAAAAAAAGATTTGTGCAGTGTATGGAAAATGTGCTGTGACTGATCGAACATGTCAAAAGTCGTTTGCGAAGTTTCGTGCTAGAGATTTCTCGCTAAATGAAGCTCCATAGTCTGGTAGACCATTGAAGTTGATAGCGATCAAATCGAGACATTAACCGAGAACAATCAGCGTTATACCACGCGGGAGATAGCTGACATACTCAAAATATCCAAATCAAGAATTGAAAATCGTTTGTACCAGCTTGGTTATGTTAGTTGCTTTGGTGTTTGGGTTCCACGTAAGTTAAGGGAAGAAAACTTTCTTGACCATATCTCCTAGTGCAGTTCTCTACTGAAACGGAATGAAAACGTTCTGTTTTTAAAACAAATTGGAAAAGTGAATACTGTACAATAATGCGGAATGGAGGAGATCACGGGGCAAGAGAAATGAACCACCACCAACCACACCAAAGGCCAGTCTTCATCCAGAGAAGGTGATGTGTGTATGGTAGGACTGGAAAGGAGTCCTCTATTATGAGCTCCTTCCGGAAAACCAAATGATTACTTCTAACAAGTACTGCTCCCAGTTAGACCAACTGAAAGCAGCACTTGATGAAAAGCGTCTGGAATTAGTCAACAGAAAACACATAATCTTCCATCAGGATAACACAAGACCGCATGTTTCTTTGATGACCAGGCAAAAACGGTTACAGCTTGGCTGGAAAGTTTGACTCATCCACCGTATTCACCAGACACTGCAGCTTCAGATTTCCATTTATTTTGGTCTTTACCAAATTCTCTTAATGGAAAAAATTCCAATTCCCTGGAAGACTGTAAAAGGCACCTAGAACGGTTCTTTTCTCATAAAGATAAAAATCTGGGGGGCTTCCCTGGTGGCGCAGTGGTTGAGAGTCTGCCTGCCGATGCAGGGGACACGGGTTTGTGCCCCGGTCCGGGAAGATCCCACATGCCACGGAGCGGCTGGGCCCGTGAGCCATGGCCGCTGAGCCTGCATGTCCGGAGCCTGTGCTCCGCAACGGGAGAGACCACAACAGTGAGAGGCCTGCGTACTGCAAAAAAAAAAAAAAAAAAAAACCCATAAAATTTTGGGAAGACAGAATTATGAAGTTGCCTGAAAAATGGCAGGAGGTAGTGGAACAAAACAGTTAATACGTTGTTCAATAATGTTCTTACTGAAAATGAAAAATATGTGTTTTATTTTTACTTAAAAACCGAAGGAAACTTTTGGCCAACCCAATACATATATTAGTCATTTTTGGTTTTTCCTTTGTGAATTGCCCAAACTATGTGCCAATTATCATCTTCTTAATGATTTAAAGAAATTATCTGTAGTACCAAAGTTTCTCAAACTCAGCACTATTTGCATTTTGAGCCAGATAATTCTTTGTTGTGTGGGGCTATCTGTGCGTTGTAGGAATGTTTAACAGCATCTCTGTCCTGTATCAACTAAATGACTGCCCTCCTGCATTATAATTATTAATTTCGATGACCTAATGTCATCAGACATTTACAAAATTCCCCAGAGGACAAAATCACCCCCAGTTGAAGACAACTACTCTATATTTATCTATCTGAATATTTTATATGCTACTCTGAGGTCAGTTTTCTTTTCTAAGACAATGGTTTGTTGAATATTTCATGTTTTAAATATTAGTACAGACATTTTATCAACCTTTCATTTTCTAGCTCGTCTTCCCTATGTTGTTTATGAAGTGTTACTCTCTCCCAGTGGTCCTCACGCTTACATACCTAACACCCACTTGGAGGGCTTTTAAAACAAGGATAGGTGGATGTTACCTCTGGAGTTTCTCTGGATGGGGCCCTAAAATTTGCACTTCTAACAAATTCCCTGAGAATGTTGTTCCTGCTGGTCCAGGGACCACAATTTGATAAGATCGTTTGTCATAAAGACTCTTTTATTTTTTAAGAAGTTTTTATAGCTTCAGCTTTTCCATATTTAGGTCTCTAATTCATCAGATTTTCTTTTAGTGTGTAGGGTTAGGTAGGTTTCTTGTTTCATCTGCTTTTTCTTCATACAGCTAGACAATTACACAGCACCATTTCCTGAATTATCAATTCCTTTGATTTTATTATGTTATGGCAGATTTTTAATTACTGGCTTATATTTTTTAAATAAATTTTTTATGCTAAAATAATTTATATTTACAGAAAACTTGTGAAAATAGTATGGATAGTTCCCATATAACCCACCTAGTTTTCCCTATTGTTAACATTTTAAATTAGTAGGGAACATTTTTCACAATTAATGAACCAATATTGATAACAGTATTTTTAACTAAAGTCCATACTGTATCTATATTTATTTATTTTCTAATGTCCTTTTTCCACTCCAGAATCCCATCATATCACATTATCTGTCATGTCTTTTTAGACTCCTCTTGGCTGACGGTTTCTCAGACTTTTCTTGTTTTTCATGACCTTGACGGTTTTGAGGAATATTGGACAGGTATTTTGTAGACTGGCCTTCATCTGTGATTTATCTGATGTTTTTCTCATGATTAGACTGGGGCTGTGGAGTTTGGGGAGGAAGATCATTGAGGTAAAGTGTCATTCTCATCCCATCTATCAAGGGTACATACTTATCACTATTGATGTTAACCTTGATCATCTGGCTGCTGTAGTGTTTGTCAGATTTCTCTACTGTAAAGTTACTCTTTTTCCACTTTCTGTACTGTACTTTTTGGAAGAAAGTCTTATGCCCACACTTAGGAGGGTGGGGAGTTATGCTCCCTCCTTGATTGAGGGCAGAGTATCTACATGTATTTGGAATTTTATGGCACAGGAGATGTGTCTCTTCTTTCCCGTTTATTATTCAATCATTTATTTATGTAAGTATGGATCACGGATATTTATTTTATTCCTTGGGTTATATTCCAGTATTATTTTATTTATCTTGTTTTGCCCAAATTGTTCCAACTTCGGTCATTGTAAGCCTTTTAGTAGGCTCCTGTGGCCTTTGACGACAGTCAGTCACCAGTCCATCAGTCCATCCCTCTTTATTCTCTTGCAGTATTACCTGATATTTATTGAATTCTTACAATAAATGAATAAATACTGTCACAGCTACTCCATATTCTGTTTTATTCATCATTGGAATGGAAGTATTTTCTCTCTAGGGTCCCAGAGGAAGTAGAATCTATCTAGCAGTCCTTGTTATTACCAATTCCACTTCTCAGTGGAAAATGATCAGAGTGAATGATTTCTCTAAATGTGCACAAAGGGCCATATGAGGGTTAGGGAGGTGTGTTTCCTTGGCAGCTGTCAGGAAGGTGCATTGTTGATTAAACTAGGAAGGCAAGAACCTTACTAAGAGGATGTCCATCTACTCTGCTATAATGAATTGGTGCGTTTTATTGCATTTTAAGTCATGAAAATAACATTCTGTAATCTGCATAATAAATTAGGGCTCTATTTGTACATTACAAGGTAAGAAACAGATATGCTGATTAACAGTTGCTCTGCTGAGGGCAAGTACATCAGGCAAAGAGAACCGGATACATGAAAACAGATGGTCTATGTGACAGGTGGGTACGGGGATGCTTCAGTGGAGAACCAGCTTCTGGATCCTCATCCAAATAGGACAGATGTATGATACTTGTTGCCAAAGAACAATAAAAGATAGGAGAGCCCCAAAATCAAAGTTCCTGGGGCAGCAAGGCAGAGTTTGAAATACGTAAGAACTGTGGGAACAAATTATTCTAGTTATGAGGGGATCTGGCTGTTTACTGCCTCTCACCAATACAAAATATGACTTAGTCATCATGAATCATGTTACTTGTGGACATGTGCAACCCTTCCTTACCTGCCAGAGCTCTGCTGTTTGTCACCTGTGAGATGGAGAACAGACTCAGCCACCCTCATAAAATGGTATTTTTGACTGAATTGCAATCTGTGGAAACTTAAAAATTCTGTTTGGTGCTTTACCCTCTTCTCATTTGAGGAAACAATATTTTCAATGAAGAATTCATGTTTATTGTCTCTTTTTTAGAAGTCTGAGATTACTTTTCCCTGAACATCTGCTATCTGATGATCACTTTGGAACGTAGGTTGTTTTCTCCCCATTATACAGATGAAAAATATCTCAGAGAGCTGAATTCCTAGCTCAGGGACCCACAGGTGGTAGCTGGCAGAGATACCATCTGAGTCTGGGCAGGTTTGTATAGTTCCCTTGACTAAGCTTTCCCCAGTCACAGTGAAGCCTCTCTCCACTGCCTGGTGAGCTCTGATGAGCCCTGCTTCCTGCAGATGAAATACTCACTGATGAGTCTTTTCAGGGAGGGTTGTCGGATTTAGCAAATAAAATTACAAGATAACTAATGGTTAACTTTTTAGTGTAAGTATGTCCCAAGAAATATTTGTGTCTGGTATTTTATCTGGCAATACCATTTTAAGGAGAGCTTTTATTAAAGTACCTTTTTCATTGTATTCCCAGGAGACATGCTGGTTCTCCTTTTTAAATAGAGCTGCAAGGGTACTCATGCACATGCACTCCTTAAAGGGAATGACCATATCAGAATAATTTCTCAATCTCCGGCAGGAAAAATTTTACATGTAGAAATATTCAATAATTCAATACAATAATTCAATTCAATAATGTTGAATGAATTTCCTAAAGTTAAGATAGGCTTACCCTTATTTACATATTGTGGTAAAATCGCTTAAGGATATTTAGAATAGCAAAATAGCATATTAGAAAGAGATATGAAATAAAAATAAAAAGAAAGGAAAAGATGATAACGAATATGAACTTGGAACAGTGAATACAAAAATCTGAACCATGAAGACCTTTGCTGCATATAGGAATGGAGTAACTAGTTCTACCATAGTAATACCATAGTCTCTTCTGAGAATCTTGCCTTTTTCCTAACCTAAGCATGTTACTAGCTGTGAGTAGCAAATATCCCATCCACCCTTCCCTTCCACGCTGCCAGGACTGCAGGCTCAGCTCTGACCAGGTTCAGGGACATGCCTGACCTGGGAAGAAACCTCAGAAGCCCAGTTCCATCTTCTGGTGACTCATCCTCACCTCAAGGGGCTGCTAGCCTAGATCTGGACATTGTATCCTGGCTTTGACATCCTGGCAGGCACTCATGGTGCCCTAAGTGAGACACTTTAACCTATTCTCAGCAGTCCCATTAAGGACTGGATCCTGTCTGGAACGCAGTGGGTAGCACCAGCTCCCTGCTCCAACACGTCCATAGCCAACCTGAATGTCATCATGTGGCCTACTTCTGTAACACCTATTTCCTTATGCTGCTTATTAATCAAGATATTTTGTCACCTTTTGGAGGTACCACTCTTTTAGTACACAATCAGGTTGCTCTGTTTGGATCCCTTTTACCATTTTTGTACATATGTATCCATCAATGCCCTTTTGTTTCCAGTACTAATGCCCATTTAAAGGAGGACTGTCCTCAGGCTTTTGGAGCCTCACTCGCCTACACCAAGGGAACCCAGAGTGTCTACGAATTTAAATTCCCCTTATCCTGGACAGCCTACCAGGTAAACCTAATCTCCCATTCCTTGGGATTTCCTTGTGGCATAAGTCCTTTGTGGTATAGCTTACACTCCAGAATTCCCCTGTGGGATCAGGCGAAAAACTACCCTCTGTAAGACTTTGCTTGGTTTTCTTCTTCCCTCCTTGCTTCCCACTACCTTACTGGCTTTCTCTAGAAGCACTTCCTTGATGAATCACTTGCACTTGCATCCTTCCTTGGGTTCTGCTTCCATGGAATCCAACCTAAGGCACCCCACTTCCTCCCTACTTGGACTATCACCTGCTACCTTCTTGTCATGGAGTAGGACAAGTCTAGAATCCTCTGGCATAGACCTTCCCACATAGAAGGTTTAGTTACAAATCAAGGTGATTTCCACCTGCTGCAGGGGTTTGGTGAGCCAGACGATACAAGAGCAGCTTGTAATCCATAGCCTGGGCTCTTCTCCTTTAACAGGCCTTGTGAGGCCACACTCATCTCCATGCAGGCAGCAAGCTCTTCCCCATTGGGGATGCTGAGCTTTTCACCAAACGTTATTAGTATTGGAGGTATGCTGTTGACTCTGCTATTTGAAATTTGTTCTTAGAACATTGATTTACTACCTGTCATTTTACTGCTATATATTTATAATAAGATAACTGAATTTTATTATTCTTCCCTTTTAAATTCCCAAGACATTCATGGGGAAAAGAAAAGAAAAGAGTTCATTGTCCTGCCAGTGGGTTTGATTCTCAAAGAATTGTAACATTTTATTTTTCACAAATGTTGTGCTCTATGGCAGTGAAATCATGAAATGGAGGACTTAGAGAAGAGATGGTTATCTTCATTAGAAGCTAGAAAAAAGGGATGAAAAAAGCAAGACTTGATCAAGGCCATCCAGGGAGGCAGTAACAAGGCAAAGAGGAAAAGCATCTTAAAACTATGTGACATTCATCTAAGTAGAATCTCCCTCTGGATTGAATGTCTATTTATCCAAGTGTCATCTCTCTCTAAATCTTGCCTAAACCAAAACAAGATTAATCCTTTCCTCTTCTTTGTCTCCACACCCCACTGCTCCAGCAGTGGGAGCAATTGATTGCAAGAGATAGAGTTTTTAATGCTAACCTGAGCCCCCTGGGGGCTGGCACTGCCTTTTTGTCTCTTTATTTGTAATGTCAAGCAGCGAACCATTTTCACAATGATGGTCTAAAAATATATATATTAAGTAAAACATAACAACTTTCTGCCATCAAAATATTACAGACTAAGGAAGGAATGAGAAGAATGGAAGAGATTAAATAATCGAGTCTTAGTGTGTATGTCCCCCCAAAATCCGTATGTTTCAATCCTAGTGCCATCATATTGGGGATTAGGATTTCAACATATGGTTTTTTGGGGGACAGAAATGTTCAGACCATAGCAAATGGCTTAGCCACGCACTATTTTTAAAAATTTCTAAATTACTTTGGAATTCTAAACAAGATTATCAATAATCGAAGAGGTAGGAAAAACCAGACATGTGCCTAGCATCCTTGACTCTTGAGTGGGAGTGCTAAGGCTGGACCTTCAGGCAGCTAAAATCATGCCCTATTGAGGACACTGGATTGGATGTTTGTATCCAGTCTGCCTCCTACTCAGTGGCTTCAAGTTTGTACACCTGGTCCAAAATGATTTATGTGCCATCTCTACAGAAGAGGAACTTCTGTCCTTAAATCCCCCAAGATCAAAGTAAAGCAGGGTAAAAGGCAGAAGCAGAAGAAAATTAAATGTGTTCCACTGAGAATTCATAAGTACTGAAGAGAAACATAGCCATTTTTCAAGAAACTATTAATAACTATACTCGCTGTACTATTGAACTAGGCAGCTAGGGGAATATAAACGTGGGTGAGGCTGAATCCCAGCCTCTGAAGAATCTGTACTCTAAATCTAGGAGCTGCTAATTAATTAAATGCTAATCTAATGAGGAGAGGCAGGGAAGATGAAACTGCAAGAGATTTATACAAAATACATCATACAGTGTATATTTGTACATTTATGCCTGACACTTGAATGCCGTGGATGTCTGAGATTCTAGTGAGAGTGCTGATCCTTCTTCCCAGAAATATATACATATTTACAGTAACACACATGCATTTAAGGTCAGGACCTCACTGGAGCCCAGATTCAGAACCTCTGCTTCAGTATGAAGAGATGTATGTTTGGGCTCAGAAATTGCGATTACTTTTCATTTGAATATTCTTGGTTGAAATCAGCTGGCAAGAATGGCACATAAAGAGAGAGCAGTATCAGAGACCTAAAGACATAGAATCTGTATCAGGGAGTAGAAGCAAATTCAGAGTTAGCAAATTAAGACAAAGAAGAATAAAAGTGGTAAAGTAAATTGGAATATGTTTATAAAGTTAAACAGCCAGTTATAAAGATATGAAAAATATTTTATGAAAATTTTGAGGGTATAAGCAATGTGCAGAAAAAAATTTCTGACCTCATTGTATGGAAGGAAAAATAAGTGTATTTTATAAATATAATAATATATTTACACAAGAATATTAAATTTGCATAAGAAACTTGTTCAAGGATACATGGAAAACATTACAGCAGTTACTATGGAAGAGAGGGACGGGGCAGAGCACATATTTTTCACCTGATGCTTTTCATACGATTGAATTTTTATCAGGAGTGGGTTGTGTCTGAGACAAGAAGAGACACAGTGGGCATTATAATTATCCCTGATGTACACAGAATCCACCTGTGCTCTTGCTCAAGCCACTGCAACACCCACAACTGTGCATTAGGAACACAATTTGAGCCCCTCGAGTTTTCCCAGAAGCAGACTTGAGCCAAGGATTTAGGAGCAGATGCTTTATTAAGAAAATGCCTCCAGGAGAACTCAACAAGACAGTAGGCGAACTAAGATAGGGAAAGCAAGGGATAATTTCAGGCAAACTCTAAGTCTCAGCCTTATCCAACAGGGAGCTCTGGAGTGTAAATCACGCTTCAGAGTGCTTTGCATGGAGGCAAAAGAACTTGGCATCTGTCCTTCCACACCAGTCATTGGTAGGCTATATGGGTCTCCTGTTGTTTGGGAGTTGTACCAGTGAGGGGACCCCAGTGTCCCAGGGCAGTCCTCTGCAGGATGGAGGTATAGCTGTTGGCAGCAAAGCACTGAGAAGCCAGGGATGTGTGCACAGAGAGGATAAAAGGGATCTGAGAGGCACTAGATGCGTCACCACCTGCACATCCACACTCAGCAGATTGTAGCTGCCATCAGTCAACAGATGCTTATTGACAGCCTAGAGTTGTCCTGCCCAACATGGTAGCCACCAGCCAATGTGGCTATTGATGATTTGAAAAGCATCTAGTCCAAAAAGAGATATGCTGTAAGTGTAAAATAAATACTGATTCTGAAGATTCAGTAAGAACAAAAAAGGAATGCACACCTCACTAATAATTGTTTTCTATTGAGTACGTGTTGAAATGATAATATTAAACATATATTATAGAATAAATAAAATACATTATTAAGATAAGTTTACCTATTCCCCTGTACATTTTTAGTGTGGCTCCTAGAAAATTTTAAATTACATATGTGACTCATACTAACTTTCTGTTAAACAGTACTTGTCTAGAATAGGTCTGATACTGTGCTAACTGTTGAGATACTGCAGTGACCAAGAGAGACTGGGCCCCTGCCCTCATGATGTCTACAGGGCAGTGGTTGTAACAGTAACAAGATGGTATCATTTATTTTAAATATGATGGTGGAAATAACAGAGTAGACAACCAGGAGGAACTTACATCAGAGAGACTCATCAGAAAAGACATCTCTGAAGAAACATCTTTTAAACTTGAAGACTGAGACAGGGAGTTCCATGGAAATATCTTGAAGGGGGGATGTGAGAGGGGGAGTTGAAATGTTTTAGGGGTATTTCAGGCCAGAGGACATCAGGTGGCAAGAAAAAGCATCTATGAATTGCTTAGCCATTTGGTTATATTAGTATAAGTGGTCTTAAGACCACTGGATGGTGAAAATAACATAAATTCTAATTCAGGTAAGATGGTTTTTTGGGACCCTGGTCCACCATCTTCTCAGTCTGCTGGCTTTCCGAATAAAGTTGCTATTCCTTGCCCCAACAACTCGTCTCTTGATTTATTGGCCTGTCGTGTGTCAAGAAGTATGAACTTGGACTCAGTAACATATAGTCTATACTCCATAAACATTTACTGAGTCAGAGCCTCTTGTGAGTTACTGTAACTGTGAATGGATTCCTTCCCTGTGATCCATGACTTCATAGGAAGCTGGGGGAGGATGCAGCGTGACCTGCTGTGGCGAATACACTGATAGAACGCTGGAGAAGAAAGTTAAGAACAGTGATTTTGTCTGAAAGAGGAGAATCCAAGAAGGCTTCAAGGAGAAGGTGATATTTGGCGTGGACCATGAAGGAAGAGTAAGGCTTTTATAAATACAAGGCAAAGAAAAGCATTCCTGGCAGAGAGACTATTACAAGAAAAGCCACAGGAAGGTGAAATTGTCCAGGAGTCACTTAGAAGTGTGAAACTTAGAGTGTGGTAAGGAGGTGTGTGTGTCTAGAGCCTTAGAATAGATAATGTGGCTTTGGACCAAAATGCTGTGGGGAAGAGTTTGGAATTTATTCTTTTTCCTTTTTCTTCTCAAAGTATGCATGCAGGTTTTAGTACATGTTCTCCAATTCTTTTAGAAAAGGAGCAAATAAGAAATAGCAAATCTTCATTTCTTAGTTTTCCTGATCACCGCTTCATCCTCCATAATTTATAAACTTTGTGTTGTCTTTGTTCTCTCTGAGTTTCGTTAGGGTGATTATTGATTTATGAGCAGTCTTAATGTGGCTCTTTCAGGCATCTGAATCACTCTGACAGCAGCTCTGTAAATAGATCAATTTCTGCATGTAAAGTTTGATGTTTCCTGTCCTAACAAACCATTATTTTGGCTAAAGTCAGATTGAGGAATTCTTTATCCTTGGCAAAGTATCACTAAATTAGTCTCTGAAGGACTGAGGTAATATTATTATTCTTATGTCAAGTGGAAGTAATCAGCATGCTGGACTTCATTAAAGGTCTCTTGTTTACCAAGGTAGCTCTGCTGCCCAGTAAACAATGGGATGGGATTATTCAGTAACCTTGGATAACTGTGTTGACTATCACCTGAATTTAAGAGGAAAATTCAAGAGTCCTGATCACCATCCCCATAAATCACCAATGACTGAACTTTCAGGAACCTACAGTGAACAATTCTTTGCATATATAAAAGGTGATCACTCTTTCAGAGGGAGGCAGAATTTCTTGGTCCTTCTTGAATCTTCTTCTCCTTGTCATGACCACACACCGCTAGCAAACACATACTTTTTAAGTCTTTTCATTTCTTAGAAAAAAGAGGCTGCCATGGTAGAAATAGAAATGAGCTTGCAGTCAGAATATCTTGGTAATTGAGTTTTTGCAGCTCTACCTAACTAGCTGTTATGATATTAGGCCAAAGGTCAGTTAATGTTCTGAAATGTTTCTCCTCTTTATAAAACAAAGAGCAACATGTCCTACCTTAGGGGTCATTGCAAAGGATGGGGTAATGCATATAATAGTTATTTGTATGTCATGCAGCTCTTTATAAAGGTAAAATTTGCCACCAGTCATTAACCCTGAAATTCTAAAAGGGTCAGTAATAAAACAATTATGCAAATATCACCATTCTAAAATTACCATCAACTTAAGATGTATATATGTTCAAGGAATATGGAGTACACTGTGTTCCTGTGAATCAAGTTTTTGGCCCCCAGTAGAAGAATGGGCAGGTAAAAATCCAAGGGCATTCTCCAGGGTCAAAGCATTCTCTCACCGGATCTTAGCCCATGTGGTAAGTGATGCTCAATCTCATTAGTTATCAGATAAATGCAAATTAAAGCAATATTTGTATATAGTTCAATGGATTGTAACCTCCTTGAGCTTAACGCTTGTCTGCTTCTCTCTTGGGAGTTAGGCTACTCAGAGGAAGGTAAAAGTCTGTTTGCTTCTCCATGGAGAGTTTCACAGGGTCAAGAACAGACTTCCATAGGGGGAATCCTTGGGTTGCCCAATGATGGCAGTAACTATGTGGCAAAATCTCTGATTCTTGAGTTTGTGTTAGGAAGCTCAACTGCTTGCAAATATAAACCACATTCTGAACTGGTTTTATCAGCTGAGAAAAAATAATGGTGTTATTTTTTTCTCTACCTACTTGAATCCTTTCTGTTTACTAATGAGAGTCATTTATGTGGCTCTTCTCAAGCCCCCAAATCTAAGCAATGGATTGTGAGTCTTAAAAAATAGACGGGGAATGTCAGTTGGGAACAGCAAAGGCCTTAAGACTTTGTGGAGTTGGACTTGTGCATTTCTGATCGTGATGGCTTGTGGGGGTTCACATTGTATGTGGCTGGGTTTCATCTCACAGAGTCTAGATGGGAGCTGTAAGTTACCTTGAGTAAGTGCTGGCCTTGGTTAGTCACTGCAGCTTATGATTGCTTTGTCCTGTGGAGAGAAGTTGAGGCAGGGCACAAGTAAAATACAGCCCACTCAGGTCTTAAGCAGATGCCTGCTGGACTACCAGGAAGCTTTACCAAAGGAGGTGGTCCAGGACAGAGTCTTAGGATGCAGCTGCTGCTGCAGCTTGACCTTGAACCAAAGAGTTGCAGCTTCACCTGGTATCAAAGAAGAGTTGAAGGCAGGATTAAAATATTTTAATATTGATGAGCCTAACAATATTTGACGCTTTCAAGTTGCTAGACACTCTGAATTTAGGACCACAAAAAGAGCTATGGTTCCAGTTTACGTGGCTTGTCCGCGGGTCCAAAGAAACTGCCTACAACACATATTCAATGTAACTTTGGACTTGCTTTTTACCTTAATTCTAATGATGTCTTTAGATTTCACACACCCAAACAGAGACCTCACCCACAGAAAGATGGTCACTTTTATTTAAAAACAAATTTTTAAAATTGAGGGTGCTTATTTTAAAAATAATATGCCATCTTTTGGGGACAAGAAAAAGATTTTTAGGAAATTATTGCAGATAAAAAGATTCTGAATAATTTTATAAGCCTGTTTGAAACACTAAGATTAATCAAGAACTTAAGCAATAATAAATGCTTTAAAAAATGACACTTTCATCTTGTGACAAAATAAGAAAAGATAGATTAAGCTGGAAGAAAAAAGAGCTATTCTTTAAATAAAGGTTAAAATGTTATAATCTGGGCAGATATTAAGGGGGAAATTAGACGTTAAAGGACACAGTAGGTAGGGGACCTTCAAGATGGCAGAGGAGTAAGATGTGGAGATCACCTTCCTCCCCACAAATACATCACAAATACATCTACATGTGGAACAACTCCTACAGAACACCTACTGAACGCTGGCAGAAGACCTCAGACTTCCCAAAAGGTGCCTGAGGATGACCTACACGAAGAGTTGGGGTCAAAACCAAAGCTGAACCCCAAGAGTTGTGCAAGCAAAGAAGAGAAAGGGAAATCTCTCCGTGCAGACTCAGGAACAGCGGATTAAATCCCCAAAATCAACTTGATTTACGCTGCATCTGTGGAATACCTGAATAGACAATGAATCATCCCAGAATTGAGGCGGTGGACTTTGGGAGCAACTGTAGACTTACAGTTTGCTGCCTGCAACTGACTTGTTTCTGATTTTTATGCTTATTTTAGTATAGTTTTTGGCACTTGTTATCATTGGTGGATTTGCTTATTGGTTTGGTTGCTCTCTTCTTTTTTTTCCATTTATTATTATTATTACTTTTTTATTTTAATAATTAAATTTTTTTTTTAATTTTTAAATTTTTCTTTCTTTTTTTCTCCCTTTTCTTCTGAACCATGTGGCTGACAGGGTCTTGGTGCTCCGGCCTGAGCCTCTGAGGTGGGAGAGCTGAGTTCAGGATATTGGACCACCAGAGACCTCCGAGCTCCATGTAATATCAATTGGCCAGAGCTCTCCCAGAGATCTCTGTCTCAATGCTAAGACCCAGCTGCACCCAACGGCCAGGAGGCTCCAGTGCTGGATGCCCCATGCCAAACAACTAGCAAGACAGGAACACAACCCCATCCATTAGCAGAGAGGCAGCCTCAAATCATACTAAATTCACAGACACCCCAAAACACACCACCGGACATGGCCCTGCCCACCAGAAAGACAAAATCCAACCCCACCCACCAGAATACAGGCACCAGTCCCCTCCAACACGAAGCCTACACAAGCCACTGAACCAACCTTACCCACTGGGGGCAGACACCAAAAACAATGGACACTACGAACCTGCAGCCTGCAAAAAGGAGACCCCAAACACAATGAAGCAAAATGAGAAGACAGAGAAATACACAGCAGATGAAGGAGCAAGATAAAAACCCAAGAGGCCAAATGAAGAGGAAATAGGCAGTCTACCTGAAAAAGAATTCAGAGTAATGATAGTAAAGATGATCCAAAATCTTGGAAGTAGAATGGAGAAAATACAAGAAATGTTTAACAAGGAGCTAGAAGACCTAAGGAGCAAACGAGCAATGATGAACAGCACAATAAATGAAATGTAAAATCCTCTAGAAGGCATCAGTAAAAGAAAAACTGAGGCAGAAGTACGGAGAAGTGACCTGGAAGATAAAATAGTGAAAATAACCAGCGCAGAGCAGAATAAAGAAAAAAGAATAAAAAGAATTGAGGACAGTCTCAGAGACCTCTGGGACAATATTAAAGACACCAACATTTGAATTATAGGGGTCTCAGAAGAAGAATAGATTAAGAAAGGGTCTGAGAAAATATCTGAAGAGATTATAGTTGAAAACTTCCCTAAAATGAGAAAGGAAATAGCCACCCAAGTCCAGGAAGCACAGAGAGTCCCATACAGGATAAACCCAAGGAGAAACACGCCAAGACAGATATTAATCAAACTATCAAAAATTAAATACAAAGAAAAAATATTAAAAGCAGCAAGGGAAAAACAACAAATAACATACAAGGGAATCCCCATAAGGTTAACAACTGATCTTTCAGCAGAAACTCTGAAAGCCAGAAGCTGGTGGCAGGACATATGTAAAGTAATGAAAGGGAAAAACCTAAAACCAAGATTACTCTACCCAGCAAGGATCTCATTCATATTCGATGGAGAAATTAAAACCTTTACAGATAAGCAAAAGTTAAGAGAATTCAGCACCACAAAACCAGCTTTACAGCAATTGCTAAAGTAACTTCCCTAGGCAGGAAACATAAGAGAAGGAAATGACCTACAAAAGCAAACCCAAAACAATTAAGAAAATGGTAATAGGTACATACTGGTAATAGGAACATACATATCAATAATCACCTTAATTATAAATGGATTAAGTGCTCCAACCAAGAGACATAGACTGGCTGAATGGATACAAAAACAAGAAGTGCATATATGCTGTCTACAAGAGACTCACTTCAGACCTAGGGACACATACAGACTGAAAGTAAGGGGTTGGAAAAAGATATTCCATGCAAATGAAAATCAAAAGAAAGTTAGAGTAGCAATTCTCATATCAGACAAAATAAAGACTATTACAAGAGACAAAGAAGGACACTACATAATGATCAAGGGATCAGTCCAAGAAGAAGATATAACAATTGTAAATATTCATGCACCCAGCATAGGAGCACCTCAATACATAAGCCAAATGCTAACAGCCACCAAAGGGGAAATCGACAGTAACACAATAACAGTAGGAGACTTTAACACCCCACTTTCACCAATGGACAGATCATTCAAAATGAAAATAAATAACAAAACCCAAGCTTTAAATGACACATTACACAAGATGGACTTAATTGATATTTATAGGACATTCCATCCAAAAACAACAGAATACACTTTCTTCTCAGGTGCTCATGGAACATTCTCCAAGATGGATCATATCTTGGGTCACAAATCAAGCCTTGGTAAATTTAAGAATATTGAAATTATATCAGGAATCTTTTCTGATCACAATGCTATGAGACCAGATATCAATTACAGGAAAAAAAATTTGTTAAATACAGACAGATGGAGGCTAAACATTACACTACTAAATACGCAAGAGATTACTGAAGAAATCAAAGAAGAAATCAAAAAATACCTAGAAACAAATGACAATGAAAACACGACAACCCAAAACCTATGCAATGCAGCAAAAGCAGTTCTAAGAGGGAAGTTTATAGCAATACAATCCTACCTCAAGAAACAAGAAAAATCTGAAATAAACAACCTAACCTTACACCTTAAGCAATTAGAGAAAGAAGAACAAAAAAACCCCAAACTTAGCAGAGGGAAAGAAATCATAAAGATCAGATCAGAAATAAATGAAAAAAAATAAAGGAAACAGTAGCAAGGATCATTCAAATGAAATGTTGGTTCTTTGAGAAGAAACAAAATTGATAAACCATTAGCCAGACTCATCAAGAAAAAAGGGGAGAAGACTCAAATCAACAGAATTAGAAATGAAAAAACAAGTAACAACCGACACTGCAGAAACTACAAGCAACTATATGCCAATAAAATGGACAACCTGGAAGAAATGGAAAAATTCTTAGAAAAGCACAACCTTCCAAGACTAAATGAGGAAGAAATAGAAAATACAAACAGACCAATCACAAGCACTGAAATTGAGACTGTGATTAAAAATCTTCCAACAAACAAAAGCCCAGGACCAGATGGCTTCACAGGCGAATTCTATCAAACATTTAGAGAAGAGCTAACACCTATCCTTCTCAAACTCTTCCAAAATATAGCAGAGGGAGGAACACTCCCAAACTCATTCTAGGAGGCCACCATCACCCTGATACCAAAACCAGACAAGGATGTCACAAAGAAAGGAAACTATAGGACAAGATCACTGATGAACATAGATGCAAAAATCCTCGGTAAAATACTAGCAAACAGAATCCAACAGCACATTAAAAGGATCATACACCATGATCAACTGGGGTTTATCCCAGGAATGCAAGGATTCTTCAGTATATGCAAATCAATCAGTGTGATATACCATATTAACAAATTGAAGGATAAAAACCATATGATCATCTCAATAGATGCAGAAAAAGCTTTCAACAAAATTCAACACCCATTCATGATAAAAAACTCTCCAGAAAGTAGGCATAGAGGGAACTTACCTCAACATAATAAAGGCCATAAATGACAAACCCACAGCCAACATTGTTCTCAATGGTGAAAAACTGAAAGCATTTCCTCTAAGATCAGGAACAAGACAAGGTTGCCCACTCTCACCATTATTATTCAACATAGTTTTGGAAGTTTTAGCCACAGCAATCAGAGAAGAAAAAGAAAGAAAAGGAATCCAAATCACAAGAGAAGAAGTAAAACTGTCACTGTTTGCAGATGACATGATACTATACATAGAGAATCCTAAAGACTCTACCAGAAAACTACTAGAGCTATTCAATGAATTTGGTAAAGTAGCAGGATACAAAATTAATGCACAGAAATCTCTTACATTCCTATACACTAATGATGAAAAATCTGAAAGTGAAATTAAGAAAACACTCCCATTTACCATTGCAACAAAAATAATGAAATACCTAGGAATAACCTACCTAAAGAGACAAAAGACCTGTATGCACAAAACTATAAGACACTGATGAAAGAAATGAAAGATGATACAAACAGATGCAGAGATATACCATGTTCTTGGATTGGAAGAATGAACATTGTGAAAATGACTCTACTACCCAAAGCAATCTACAGATTCAATGCAATCCCTATCAAACTACCAGTGGGTTTTTAGTTCTAGTTTTATAGTTTTGGTTTTTCACAGAACTAGAGCAAAAAATTTCACAATTTGTATGGAAACACAAAAGACCCCAAATTGCCAAAGCAATCTGGAGAAAGAAGAATGGAGCTGGAGGAATCAGGCTCCTGGCTTCAGACTGTACTACAAAGCTATAGTAATCAAGACAGTATTGTACTGGCACAAAAACAGAAATATAGATCAATGGAACAGGATAGAAGTCCAGAGATAAACCCACGCACATATGGTCACCTTGTCTTTGATAAAGGAGGAAAGAATATACAATGGAGAAAAGACAGCCTCTTCAATAAGTGGTGCTGGAAAAACTGGATAGCTACATGTAAAAGAATGAAATTAGAACACTTCCTAACACCATACACAAAAATAAACTCAAAATGGATTAAAGCCCTAAATGTAAGGCCAGACACTATAAAACTCTTGGAGAAGAACATAGGCAGAACACTCTATGACATAAATCACAGCAAGTTCCTTTGTGACCCACCTCCTAGAGAACCAGAAATAAAAACAAAAATAAACAAATGGGACCTAATGAAACTTAAAAGCTTTTGCACAACAAAGGAAAACTTAAACAAGATGAAAAGACAAGGCTCAGAATGGTAGAAAATATTTGCAAACAAATCAATGGACAAAGGATTAATCTCCAAAGTTTATAAGCAACTCATGCAGCTCAATATCAAAAAAACAAACAACCCAATCCAAAAATGGGCAGAAGACCTAAATAGACATTTCTCCAAAGAAGATACACAGCTTGCCAACAAACACATGAAAGGATGCTCAACATCATTAATCATTAGAGAAATGCAAATCAAAACTTCAATGAGGTATCACCTCACACAGGTCAGGCTTTTGGCCATCATCAAAAAGCCTATAAACAATAAATGCTGGAGAGGGTGTGGAGAAAAGGGAACCCTCTTGCACTGTTGGTGGGAATGTAAATTGATACAGCCACTATGGAGAACAGTATGGTGGCTCCTTAAAAAACTAAAAATAGAACTACCATATGAACCAGCAATCCCAGTACTATGCATATACCTTGAGAGACCATCATTCAAAAAGGGTCATGTACCAGAATGTTCATTGCAGCCCTATTTACAATAGCCAGGACATGGAAGCAACCTAAGTGTCCATCAACAGATGAATGAATAAAGAAGATGTGGCACACATATACAATGGAATATTACTCAGCCATAAAAAGAAACGAAATTGAGTTATTTGTAGTGAGGTGGATGGACTTTGAGTCTGTCACACAGAGTGAAGTAAGTCAGAAAGAGAAAAACAAATACTGTATGATAACACATATATATGGAATCTTAAAAAAAAAAAAAGGTCTCATGAACCTAGGGGCAGGACACAGATGTAGACAATGGATTGAGGACACGGGGAGTGGGAAGGCTAAACTGGGACGATGTGAGAGAGTAGCACTGACATATATACACTACCCAATGTGAAATTGATAGCTAGTGGGAAGCAGCTGTATAGCACAGGGAGATCAGCTCGATGCTTTGTGACCACCTAGGGGGGTGGGTTAGGGAGGGTGGGAGGGATATGCAATAGGGAGGGCATATGGAGATATATGCATACATATAGCTGATTCACTTTGTTATACAACAGAAACTAACAGAATATTGTAAAGCAGTTATATTCCAATAAAGATGTTAAATAAAAAATAAATGAAAGGACACAGTAGCTGGAAATAAGAGAGAAAAGGAGATGTGCCCAGATTTAACTACTCTTACGGAGTGATTCAGAAGAAAAACGAGCTGTCTTAGCTGTTAAGAAGTTTCCAGCAGTGACCAGAGCACAGAGGAATTAAGTGGAGGAGGGAGACCAAAGCGGATGGAAGTGTCTCCACCAGGGAGAATCAAGATCCAAGATCCTAAGAAGACATGGCTTCAAAAAAAGCTACTGAAGATGATGATGGAAGGACCATACCAACGGAACTTGGGGACCTCATGTTAAAAATGGGGGCAGCTCTAATAGGCGGTTACAGAAAATCTATACAGACTTGAGACAACAAGCACAAAATCCCAAACACATCATAAGGGAGGCTTTAAGGTGGCACAGCCATTGTTAGGTGGAGATATAAGAATTGTCTGTACCCTTAGTATACTAAGATCCACAGATGTCTCCCCAGAAAGATGAGCCTGTGGGCCTCCAAAGGCATTTTTTTGCTACCCTAGGATTAAACCAGAAACACAACAACATTCTAGACCTGTCAAATCCTGCTTTTATTTTAACTGAAACATACTTCTAGCCTCACAGAAGAGAAATACCTACTTTCTTATTATAAAAATAATGCCAAATTTTTAGATAGTAAAAGCTCACTTGTCTTTAAAAGATAATAAGTAATAAAAGTTCTATAACTGAGAGTCTGTGGTCATAAAACCAGCAAATCGGCCCTCTTTATGAGGAATCAGAGGATTCAGAGAAATTGGCATTGATCTGTTCAGACAGACAGACTTGATTTGGGCTTTAATGAAACACAAGATAAAGTAAACATGTTTACGGAACAAAAGCACTGGTAATAGCAGCAAAACTTTCCACAAGATGTGAGAGTCTAAACAGAAGATTTGCCATTTTCTCTCATTTTGGGTTTAAAGGAAACACAATTCATCTGCACAGTACAGAAGTAGATGGGTCCCTTCCTCTCCACCTTTACCCTCCTGTTCTGCATTTTTCTTATAAGTATTCTGAGTAATTTTCCTTGGCTAAACCTACAAAGCCATTCATTCATTCTTTCATTCAATCAGCAAACATTGTTAATTTGAGTATTACTCAATCATCAGACATTTATTGAGGGACTGTTATGTGCCAAGCATAGTCCAGGATGTAGAACAATATTGTTCACTAGAACATGGTTACAACACTTCCCCAAAGAGTAAAATTCATATCACATGAATTGGAGAAAATTGACAATGAAGTATAACAGGTGAAATTTAATTCAAAGGTGATGTCACCCATAAAGCAAATCCAAAATAGGAACCATTTTAATTAGACCCTAATATATATTCAGATTTTTTCATTTCAACTTTCTGAATCAAAGGTACTTCTAAAATGTGAGGTATTTACATTTTCCTACTGTGCCTAAATTTGGCATAGTAATCTATAAAAATAAACTTTTTTTAGTAAATTCTGATCATTTCACTGTGCAGTTTTTATCTCTTGTATTTGGGTGATTTTTTTTATGGTCAATTTGAACATTTTCCCTGTATTATCTAGTTGCTACATAGACATAGATTTTTACTAGACAGAAGAAAAATAGAAAAATACAGAAAAACATGGGGAAATAAAAGCAATAAACAACCTTGGAATACCTATTTGCCTGTAGTTTTTTTTTTCTGATTTAAGTAGCAAAACATGAGGGGTAAAAAGAAGGCAACAATGCCAACCTCTTTCATTTTTCACCCTCAAACAAACATACCTTGAGTCTCTGATGCATACCCGGCCCTGTGCCAGTACTTAAAGAGAATAAATGACTCCTCTCTCCAAGAAGACAGTGGAAAGAACAGCCAAAAGAATAGGTTCTGGAAGCAGGCTGACCAGGCACTACACCATCTCTCAGTAACTGTGACTTGAGAAAGCTCTTCATGGAGACCAGCCATGCACTTTGGGATCAGGCAAACCTGAGCTAAAATTCCAGAATTTCCACTTATTGGCTATATGATCTTGAATAAGTACTTAATGTCTGAGCCACAATTTTGTCAGCTTTAAATAGGGACTAAGAATCTTATTTTAAAGTTGCGAGGCTGAAATATAATAAAAATCTGTAACATGTTTAGCTCAGTGCCTAGGTCATACAAAATATTGAATAAGTGCTGTGCTCATTCCTTTATCTGCCTGTGTGTTTTCTTCCAGATTTACCTCTGTAATCAAAAAGGATAATTGGGAGAAAAGAATCAACCTTAGTAAAAAATTTGGGATGATTCCTGGCATGTGTCACTCCTTTGAAAGGATAGAATGTATTGCTGTGAGGAAAAACCACAGCTATAGACTGAGAACTTAGTGGAAATCTGTGGTAGTAATTTTCAGTCAGTAACAGGATGTTATCAACACCATAGACTCAATGACTCAAGAAAGCCAAAGGATGATAAGTTTTCTACTTTCTGCAAAATGGCAGGTAGCACTTGCTGTACCAAGAGCTGAAGGTTAGTTTCAGCCAGATCAAAATTTTCACCATCTGTTCATGGAAAGATAAAACCCTTCTTCCTGTGTAATGGATAATGAGGATTTAAAGAAAAGGGGATTGCCTCAATTTCAACATCAAATGGCTGTGTTTATGTGACCAAAAATTGCACACAGGAAACAAATAAAAAGAGATCAGTCAGTAAAACAGAACAATATAAACTTTGAAATGCCTTTCTGCATCTCTTAGAAACATTCATTTGTTTTTCATGGAAGAGTGTAAATAAAGCAACAATGAAAAACATATTTGAGTTCCAGATAGTTCAAATAAGCTTCATTATTTCAAGCCTCCAATCTACAAAGTGCTATTTTTACCCTTCCAATATTCAAAGTCATTTCAGATCTTAATAATTTTTTTACTAATCATATAGGATAAAATATCTGTGTAATATTTTATATATGATTAAGCAATCAACTTATATTTAGAAACAGTAAAGATGCCTCTATCCTCCTGTCTTCCCTGAAACCAGTGAAAGAGGACAATAGAAGGCAAAAAATAAAATAAGATCTCTGATAAGCTCAAATGCAGCCACCAACACTTTTTGAACTTTTCTATGAAGAAGGACTTCATAATGTCATAAATATTGGATCTGGGAAAGCAAAAACTGAGAGGAAGATGTATTGACTAGATTTGGAAAAGCAAGCAGAAGCTTCAGCAAACCTCAGGGAAGGATTCTACCTGCTACTGAAGATTGATAAGGCAGAAAGATGAACCAGTAACATGAGGCATATGCCAGGTATTGTTATGTGAAGGAAGAAAGGAGAGAAGGAGGAGATAAGGAAGAGAAAAGTGGGTTCAAGGGCTTTAGAGAAATAACTACTATGTAACTACTCAAAAATACTTGTGGCTTACCATAGGAGAGCCAAGAAGCTTTTCTCTGAGCTTAAAGCAAACAAATTATATCAAAAATAATAAGTATGCCATGAGGCTTGATAAACACATCTTTATAAAACCGTTGAAATTTTGAGACCTCAAAGAGGAAAAACAAAGACAAAATGGAGATGATAAAGCAAAAGAATAATTTAAACGTAAAAGGGCAAGAACCTTTGACACCAGGGGTAGCCCAAATAACTCTCAGAATTCCCTAAATGTCCTCAGAAAAACAAAAAACAACTAGAAAGCAAAAGAAAAAGCTCAGAGAATCCAAACAAATCTACAACCTATTAGAATTAACAAGTGAATTTAGCAAAATCATTGGGTACAAGATCAATGTATCAAAACAATTTTATTTCTAAATGAAAAATTAGAAGATAAAATTCAATAAATGATGTAATTCAGCATAATTCAAAACACATCAGATACCTAGACATCAATCTAATATGTAATATCATTACACTGAAAGCTACAAAACATTTTCAAGAGGAATTAACACCTACATAATTAGAGGGATATACAAGTTGATGGATATGAAGATTCATGTTGCAAAGACTTAAATTACCTTCAAATTGATCTAAACACTCTAAGAAGTTCCAGTCAAAATCTCAGCATGTTATTTTTAGTTAACAAACTAATTCTAATAATTATATGAAAATCCAAACAACTAAAAGTACCTATGACGATCTTGAAGATGAAAATCTAAGAGTTAGAGGTCTTACACTACCACACATCAGGATTTACTATAAAGCTCCAGTAATTAAGATAGTGTGGTATGGGTGCAAGATAGACAGATAAATAGAACAGAATATTCTACAAGCAGGCAAATATATGAACATTTGATTCAAGTAGAAAGAAGGTACTTCAGACCAGTGAGGGGAGGGTAGTCTTTTCAATAAAATAATGCTGAATCAATTACATATCCATATGGAAAAATGAAATTTGATGCCTAACTTACACAAAAAATCAATACCAGAGAGATCTTTAATCTAAATACAAAAGGTAAAATAATAATGATTTAGAAGAAAATTATGAGAATATATTCATGACTTTGGGATAGAAAAAGTTTTCTTGAACAACAAACAAAAAGCACTTTCCAAAAAGTCAAAAATTGATGTTAGATTACATTAAAATGAAAACTTTTGTCCATCAAAATGTTCCATTAAGAGATTGGAAACGCAACCCAAAGAGTAAGAGAAGGTGTTTGAAATATATATATCAAAAAAAGAGCTCATATATAGGCTGCAAATTTTACATATATATATATATATATACTGTAAATTTTAAAAGATAGAAAGCACACAATCCAAAATAGGTAAAAGACTTGAACTGACATTTACAAAAGCGGATATCCAAAATGCCAAAGTATATGAAATGGTGTTCAGTTTCATTAGTCACAAGAAAATGCAAATTAAAACCCACAATTTTATAACACTATACACCCACTAGGTTTGTATCTAAAATTCCAAGTGTTGATAATACTATAGCATAACCAGTCACTACAGGTAGGATTGTAATCGGCACAATCACAATGGAAAATCGGTTGTTGGTATCTACTGAACACTGAAGATATGGCTATCCTAGTCCCTGAATTCAGTTTCTATCATTATAATCAACATTATTCACCAAAAACATATGCTAGGATGTTATTCAAAATAATCTCAAACACCTCAAATGACCCAAATGTTAACAATAGAATAATGTATTAATTCTGATGTATCCCTACAAACAAATGCTATGTGGCAATGACAGTGAAACAAAATACAGCCACATAAGGCACTGTGGATAAATTTCATAAACATAACCTTGAATGAAGGAAGCAAGACTAAATGATTTCATTTATACAAAATCCACAAAGAGGCAAAATGAATTTATGATGTTAAAGTAAGGAGAGAGGTGACCTTTGGATAGGAAGATGATGGGGGGTAAGAAGCTTCTGGAATGCTGTCAACATTCTATATCATATGTGAGTGTAGTTAGAACAATGTGTTTTCTCTATGATTCATATACTATTCAGTGTATTTGTTATACTTCAAAATTTAACTTTTAAACAGTGTATTACCTCCCAAATACATGTTTCCCAGATTTTAAATGTTGCACGTATCATTTTATAAAAAAAAAAACAAAAACTTGCCCACTTGATAAGTTTTTAAAAAAAGAAAGAAAAAGGAGGCATACATCCTTTTCTTTGAATTTGCTCTTTTGTGAGTACTGCACTACTATAATACTTTGAATTTGTACTACTTTGAATAGTGAGATTGAACATTTTTTCTTGTTAATTTGCCATTTGTATTTCTTTTTCAAACTGCTCATGCCTTTTGTTCAAAGTTTTCTCTGTGGTGTGTACAATTATTATTATTACTACTTGAAGGTTCTACATGCGGTAATGGAATTAATGGCTTACAATGTGTATATGGTTATGAGCTCTGTGTGACCTTGGGAAAATTATTGACTCTCTTAAGCTTTCACCTTCTTCATCCGAAAAACTGGATAATAGCATCAACAATCCTGAACAGTTTACTTTTTAAGAATTACATAGGCATCTAGGTGACATGGACATCAAAAATATTTTTCCACTTTTCACAAATTTTTGAGCATTTATTGTATGTAAAGACATGCTAGTCATTAGACTGGGGGAAAAGAACATTTCTTCCATTAAACCAGTGTGCTGGTCAGTTGTCAGTCAAAGCATCGTGATTCTTTTCTTTCTTTTTATTTATTTTTTTGTTGTTGTAACCCCTTTATTTTATTATTTTTTAACATCTTTATTAGAATATAATTGCTTTACAATGGTGTGTTAGTTTCTGCTTTATAGCAAAGTGAATCAGCTATACATATACATATGTTCCCGTATCTCTTCCCTCTTGCGTCTCCCTCCCTCCCACCCTCCCTATCCCACCCCTCTAGGTGGTCACAAAGCACCGAGCTGGTCTCCCTGTGCTATGTGGCTGCTTCCCACTAGCTATCTATTTTACGTTTGGTAGTGTATATATGTCCATGCCACTCTCGCACTTCGTCCCAGCTTACCCTTCCCCCTCCCCGTATCCTCAAGTCCATTCTCTAGTAGGTCTGTGTCTTTATTCCCGTCTTACCCCTAGATTCTTCATGACCTTTTTTTGTTTTTCCTTAGATTCCATATATATGTGTTAGCATACAGTATTTGTTTTTCTCTTTCTGACTTACTTCACTCTGTATGACAAACTCTAGGTCCATCCACCTCACTACAAATAACTCAATTCCATTTCTTTTTATGGCTGAGTAATATTCCATTGTGTATATGTGCCACATCTTCTTTATCCATTCATCTGTTGATGGACACTTAGGTTGCTTCCATGTCCTGGCTATTGTAAATAGAGCTGCAATGAACATTTTGGTACATGTCTCTTTTTGAATTATGGCTTTCTCAGGGTATATGCCCAGTAGTGGGATTGCTGGGTCGTATAGTAGTTCTATTTTTAGTTTTTTAAGGAACCTCCATACTGTTCTCCATAGTGGTTGTATCAATTTACATTCCCTCCAACAGTGCAAGGGGGTTCCCTTTTCTCCACACCCTCTCCAGCATTTATTGTTTCTAGATTTTTTGATGATGGCCATTCTCACCGGTGTGAGATGATATCTCATTGTAGTTTTGATTTGCATTTCTCTAACGATTAATGATGTTGAGCATTCTTTCATGTGTTTGTTGGCAATCTATATATCTTCTTTGGAGAAATGTCTGTTTAGGTCTTTTGCCCATTTTTGGATTGGGTTGTTTGTTTTTTTGTTATTGGGCTGCATGAGCTGCTTGTAAATTTTGGTGACTAATCCTTTGTCCATTGCTTCATTTGCAAATATTTTCTCCCATTCTGAGGGTTGTCTTTTGGTCTTGTTTATGGTTTCCTTTGTTGTGCAAAAGCTTTGAAGTTTCATTAGGTCCCATTTATTTATTTTTGTTTTTATTTCCATTCTCTAGGAGGTGGGTCAAAAAGGATCTTGCTGTGATTTATGTCATGGAGTGTTCTGCTTATGTTTTCCTCTAAGAGTTTGATAGTATCTGGCCTTACATTTAGGTCTTTAATCCATTTTGAGTTTATTTTTGTGTATGGTGTTAGGGAGTGTTCTAATTTCATACTTTTACATGTACCTGTCCAGTTTACCCAGCACCACTATTGAAGTGGCTGTCTTTTCTCCACTATATATTCTTGCCTCCTTTGACAAACCCTCAGCCAACATTGTCCTCAATGGTGGAAAACTGAAACCATTTCCACTAAGATCAGGAACAAGACAAGGTTGCCCACTCTCACCACTATTATTCAACAGTTTTGGAAGCTTTACCCACAGCAGTCAGAGGAGAAAAAGAAATAAAAGGAGTCCAAATCAGAAAAGAAGAAGTAAAGCTGTCACTGTTTGCAGATGACATGATACTATACATAGAGAATCCTAAAGATGCCACCAGAAAACTACTAGAGCTAATCAATGAATTTGGTAAAGTTAAAGTAGCAGGATACAAAATTAATGCACAGAAATCTCTTACATTCCTATACACTAATGATGAAAAATCTGAAAGTGAAATGAAGAAAACACTCCCATTTACCATTTCAACAAAGAGAGTAAAATATCTAGGAATAAACCTACCTAAGGAGACAAAAGACCTGTATGCAGAAAAGTATAGGACACTGATGAAAGAAATTAAAGATGATACAAATAGATGGAGAGATATGCCATGTTCTTGGATTGGAAGAATCAACATTGTGAAAATGACTCTACTACCCAAAGCAATCTACAGATTCAATGCAATCCCTATCAAACTACCACTGGCATTTTTCACAGAACTAGAACAAAAAATTTCACAAGTTGTATGGAAACACAAAAGACTCCGAATAGCCAAAGCAATCTTGAGAACGAAAAATGGAGCTGGAGGAATCAGGCTCCCAAACTTCAGACTATACTACAAAGCTACAGTAATCAGGACAGTATGGTACTGGCACAAAAACAGAACTATAGATCATTGGAACAGGATAGAAAGCCCAGAGATAAACCCACGCACATATGGTCACCTTATCTTTGATAAAGGAGGCATTGTGATTCTTTATTCCTCCCATTTCCATCTTCATTCTCCTCAACATCCCTCAGGGTGGTGCTTTCCTTTCCATTCCCATCATCACTGTGTGCATTCAGGCCTTCATCTTGCCTACCTGGACGTTGTAACAGCTTCCTAACTGGTCTCTCTGCCTCCCTCTCATTACTCTCCAATCAGTTCAGCTTCCTGCTGCCAGATGGGTCCTTCTAAATGCAGCTCTGATCACACCAAGCCTCCTGTTTCCCTCCACGTGGATTCTCTTCACTTTATCAATTTACAGAAGACAATCATCCTCTGATTCCTACTTTTCCTCTCAAGCTTCATCTCTTAACATTCCCCAATTAGCCTCTTACATTTCAGAGTTTCAAAAATGTGTCTGTTGCAGGACCTTGCATATGGCACCCCTCCTCTCAAGAATATGTCTTTGGCTTTGGCTCTTTTCCTCGCTCCATATTCACCTCAGACACCATCTTCTCTGGGAGGTCTCTTCATCTCTGGCACTGGTGATTCTAGCTCAGCTGATCCTCCTATAAACTCTCATAGTCTCATCCCATTATTTGCATAATTTCCCTTGGATCATTTATTCATTTATCTGTCCAACTTACTACTCTAAGCCCTACTAAGGAGCAAAAACTGTCTTTTGTATCATTGTCCCCTGAGCCTCAACAGCTCTGTATGAATGAGTGAATGAGTGAACAAATGAAAGAGCTTAAGATTGGATCAGCTCTCATATCATGCTTCTCAGCAACATTCTCAGGGAAATTTTAATAGGAACTGAATAAAAGTCAAGTTAGGATGGAATTTCTGAAAGAAGAGACAAATTATAGTAAACTCTACCCTCTGTAGTAATGCAGAAACTTTCCTTTTCTAGGTGATAGATAGATGATAGATAATAGATAGATAGATAGATAATAGATAGACTAATTCATATGGCCATTTCTGACAGGGATTCAAATGTCATAGCTTCAGGGTATTTGAAGAATATATCATCTTTGGCGGTCCTGTGTTATTATTCTCCCTAGAATGATTCATCCCCTCAATTTTCATACTGCTCTTAAATCAGGACTATGGGGTTAAAGGAAAACAGTGTATATTCCTTTGTAAGTGGTTGTAAATGCACATTATAAATGGCTCCACTGCTTCTTTGGGGAGGATGGAGCTCATCCCTTCTTTTGCTGCCTAAAGGCGCTATTTTAGAGCTTATGTACTTGAGGGTTAACTCATGTAACATAAATTCACCAAAAAACTTAAAGTGAGATCACATCTGTACAGCCCATAGAAAGATGTCTTAAAGTTGTCTTCTCTTAGTAATTAAAAAGGAGATTTGGAGACCAGATCCTTAAAAACTGACTAGAGTGTACTGTCAGTCAATCTACAAATATAGATTTGCTTTTTCTAGGATTATAATAACTATATATATATATGTGATATATTTATGACATGGATTTTTTTTGAAGTGTTTACTCATCAACTACTTCTTTATGAGTATTATTTTTCTGTCAGTGACCAAGTTGTACTTATCTGAGCCTCTCTTTCAGTATCTGCCTCAGCACTTTTCACCTACTTGGTTCTCAGCTAATGTGGGTTTGAAGTGACCCTCAATACCTCCCCTGAACCAGGAATCCAGGAAGTATCTGATTTTTTTTTACATGAATGTTTCTAAGGGAGAGAGGTCCCTGTCCCCAGTTTCATCTACGTTTTTCAGACATCCATTTGCAACAGACTTTTGCTTCCAATTTGCTGCATGATGGATAGTGACAGCTGCACAGAAAACCACTCAGAGACCACAAGGAAAGATGGGAGCAGCCATTACCTCGAGTTTGTGCACATTCCTACCATTATCCTTCTCCATCTGAGTGTGAGCTGCAATCATAGCTTGTCAAAAAGTATGACATATCCCCTATTTCCTTTAGTACCACTGGTTTCTGGTGACTCACTGTGTCATTTAACTAAGTTGGTGACATCTGTGTCTGTGCTACTATAAAAAATGTAGTTGTTGATACCCCTCATCCTTTCAGATTGAACATATTTGTGTAATTATTTGTGATCATTCTGTGTGTATGAATGTGTAAGTGCTTATGTTTGTATGCATCAGTCAGTACATGAAAATAGCCATAACAGGAACCCTAGAATTTGTAGATAAGTACCAAAATAAAAAACCAACATAAGGATCAAAGCAGAAATATGCCAAGTTACCTTAAAGAGATAAAATGATTCCAAGGTCAGCAAGATTTGACATCATCCTGAGTGAGGGTAGAAATACATCTAAACATGAATGGTTCAAGAGGAAGTAACTGTCTAGACTAAGAAACACTGGGAAAAAGGGGAAAGTTCGGGAGACAAATATTGTAGTGTCCATTCAACCCTTTCTAAGGCAAGTGGGTGCCCTGGAGAAATGATGACAAAATCGTCTGCTTGGTAAAAATAACTCGGTCACAAGGACCATAACTGTCGCTCACATACCATACTAACCAGACAGTCTTCCAATCACAAAGCTGTTTTTCCAAGTATGTCCACACCAGGAAAAAAGACAACCAGGAGTGAAGACCTAAGTAGCCCCACCACTGCACATGTATCATACAAATGCACATGCAACACCATACACACACAGAATAAGATGGCATGGTAGTTTAGATACACATGTCCTGCATATGCATGTAAGTTTACTTGGTGTGTATGTCTTGGTGTTTACTTCTCCAGAAGTCAGATCAGTTCTGAGACACTGGAAAGTCTGAGCACATAGAGATGCACCAAAAGGCCAGAGGGTGGAGGAAACCGAGAATGTTGTCAAAAGAGTGATGGAGGCAATGGCTTCATGGAATCAGAGAGAGAAGAAAGTGTAAAATAGAGAGAAGTTAGAGAGACTGGGGGATTAGATGAGATCAAAGGGCAGAGGATGTGGGAGAAACTCAGTGAGCCGGCTGAAATGATGTGAAATTGTGATCAGAAACTGGGAAATCTAAATTTATGATTTAGAGGCAAATGAGTAGATTCCAGTGATTGCAAGGTTCAGGATGTGGCCGTGGGAGACCATTGAATATGAACACAAGATGTTGTCTGAGTCATTCATTCAGACATTTTGTCATCTTGGATCATAGCAGGAAGAGAGTTAGACAGGAAGACTATGCATTAGATGCCAAATTCTTCAAAGACGGGAGGCCAAATATTTTACTCACTTAGCTATTATGTTTTCATATTTTGTTCATGCTCTTCCCCCTTGGTGGAATGCCATCCCTGTCCTGCATTGCTCTAGCATATTTTCGTGGAGAACACGTACATTTCCCCTAGAACATGAATTCTTATTGGCATATCCTCCCTACAATGTAAGTTCATTTTTAATGGAATACATATAATGCAATGGCTAAGTCTATACACACTTACTGAATGAACAAAGGAAACATCATAATCATGGAGGTCATTCTGGAATGTAATCCACGAAATTTATTGAAATGTTTTCTAGTGGTATTAAAAGAATCAGGACACAGAGGCAATAAAGAGGTCGAGAAAGAACAGTAATTTATTATTTATTTAAATTTATTTATTTATGGCTGCATTGGGTCTTCATTGCTGTGTGCGGGCAGCGAGGCGGGGCTACTGTTCGTTGTGGTGTGCGGGCTGCTCATTGTGGTGGCTGCGGAACATGGGCTCTAGAGCTCAGGCTCAGTAGCTGTGCTGCATGGGCTTAGTTGCTCCACAGCATGTGGGATCTTTCCGGACCAGGGCTCGAACCTGTGTCCCCTGAATAGGCAGGCAGATTCTTAACCACTGCGCCACCAGGGAAGTCCCAAGAACAGTAATATTTTTAATGGGGAAATATATTTGTCCACATGGAAGGCATTGGTGATATGGATGAGAACAGTATTGGTGGAGTTGTCAGGGCAGGAATGTGAGCACTCTGGACTGGGAACAGGTGAAGACAGTGCTGAAAATAGCTCACTCTCCAGGGTGCTTAACTCAGAGAGAGAGAGGGTAATAACTGCAGAACTTTCCCTAAGAATTCCACTGTTTGATACTATGGTAAATGGCATTTTAAAATTTCATTTTCAGATTCTTTGTTGCTAGAATAAGGAAATATAGTTAATGTTTGTATATTGATCTTATCTCCTGAAAAATTACTAAGCTTAGTCATTTGTTCTAGTAGGTTTTTAATAGATCTGTAGGATTTTTCCATACAATCATGTTGTCCCTAAATAAAAATAATTTTACTTCTCCTCTTCCAACCCAGATGTGTTTCATTTAATTTTTATTGCACATTGCACAAGCTAGAATCTCCAGTACCACGTTGAATAAACGTGATGGCAAGAGACATTTCTGCTTTGTTCTTTACCCTGTAAAGAAAGCATTGTCTCCCACCATTAAATATTGTAGTAGCTATACGCTTTTTGTAGGTGTCGTTTTTCAAGTCAAGGATGTTTCCTTCTCTTTGAGGTTTGATGAGAGCTTTTATCCAGAATGGATTATGGATTTTGCCAAATGCTTTTTCTCTATTGAGATTATCACATGTTTGTTTGTTTTTATTTTTGTTTTTCAGTCTCTTGACATAGTGAATTATATAGATTGGTTTTAGAATGTTCAACTAAGCTTGCATTTCTGGGATGAACCCCACTTGGTCAGGATGCAATTTCCTTTTGATATATTGTTTAATTTACTAAAGTTATTGTGCATCTGTGTTCATGAGGGCTGTTACTATTTAGCTTTCTTTCCATGTAGTGTATTTGCCTGGTTTTGTTATCAGAAAAATTCTGACCTCATAAAATGAGTTGCAAAGTAGTCTCTCCTCTTAAAATTTATGTAAGAGGTTTATAGAATTGTATTATTTCCTCCTTTAAATGTTTGGTAGAATTCATCAGTGAATCCATCTGAGTCTAGAGTTTTCAATTTCTCGAGTAGATTTAGAGATACTGAGGTTATCTGTTCCTTTTGAGTGAGTTTTGGCAGTGTGTCTTTCAAGGAATCTGTCCATTTCATTTACATTGCCAAATTTAATGGCATGAAGTTGTTCAGAATATTTGCCTGTTATCCTAACAATATCTATACAATCTGTGGTGATGTCACCTCTTTCATTCCTAACAGTGATAATTTGTATACCTTTTCTTTCTCTCTTCCTCTCTCTCTTTTTTTCCTTGATCAGTCTGAGCACTGGTTTATCAATTTTAATTATCTCAAAACTCTAGATTTTGTTTTCATTGATTTTCTCTATTGTTTTTCTTTTTTCATTACTTCCCATTCTTCCCCCCCTCCTTCCTTTTGCTTGCTTTGGGTCTAACTTGCTCTTCTTTTTCTGCGTTCCTAAAGGTGGAAGCTGAGGTGGCTGAGTTGAGACCACTTTTCCTTTTTAATATGAATGTTTAGTGCTATAAACTTCTCTCTGAATACTGCTGTAGCTACATACCACACATTTTGACATGTTGTTTACATTTTCATGCAATACAAAATGGGATTTCATTTCCCTTTTGATTTTTTTAATTTGACCCATAGTTAATTTGGAAGTATGTTATTTAGTTTCCACATACTGAGGACTTCCTAGAGATCTTTCTGACATTAATATCTAATTTAATTCTATTGTGGTCTTTGTATGCTTTGAATCCTTTTAAATTCATCGAGACTTGTTTCATAGGCCAAAATTTGACTCTTAGTAAACGTTCCATGTGTACTTGAAAATTTTATGTCCTTCTGTTTTTGGATGGAGCATTTTATAAGTGTAAATTAGGTCCAGTGGGTCAACCATTTTGTTCAAGTCTCCCATATCCTTACTGATTTTCTGTCTAGTTGCCCTAACAATTTCTGAGAAAGGAAGTTAAAAATCTCTGAAAATAATTGTGAATTTGTATATTTCTCCTTTCACTTTTTAGTTTTTGCTTAATATAGTCCATAGTTTTTTATTAGGGGCATAAAAGTTTAGGATTACTATATTCTCTTGATGAACTGACCCCTTTACCATTATGAAATATCTTCTTTATCCAACAACAATATATTTTGTTGAAAAATATACTTTGTCTCATTTGAGTATGGCCACTCCAGCTAACCTTTGGTTAGTATCAACATTGTATATATTTTTCAAGCCTTTTAATTTTAACATAGTTGTCTCTTTATATTTAAAGTGAATTTCTTATTAGCGTCACATAGTAGGGGCTTGCTGTTTTTTCCAGTCTGACAATTTCAAACTTTAAATTGTGGTATATAGACCATTTATTCTTAGTGTTATTACTGCTATTTATTTGAACTTAAGTCCACAATTTTGTTATTAATTTCCGATTCTCAAAAATAAAAATTCTTAAAAATCAGACAAAGAAACTTAGACTAAAATTCTGAACAACAACATAGTAACATTTAAAAGTTTGAGCTCTGGGCTTCCCTGGTGGCGCAGTGGTTGAGAATCTGCCTGCCAATGCAAGGGACACAGGTTCGAGCCCTGGTCTGGGAAGATCCCACATGCCACGGAGCAACCAGGCCCGTGAGCCACAATTACTGAGCCTGCGCATCTGGAGCCCGTGCTCCGCAACAAGAGAGGCCACAATAGTGAGAGGCCCGCGCACCGCGATGAAGAGTGGCCCCCACTTGCCGCAACTAGAGAAAGCCCTCGCATAGAAACGAAGACCCAACACAGCCATAAATAAATAAATAAAAATTAAAAAAAAAAAAAAAAAGAATATTTAAAAGTTTGAGCTCTGAATTAAAAAAAAATAAAAGCTTGAGCTCTGGAATTGAGTGGCCATTGTTTCCCCCCTAACTCTTTAGTATTCTGGCTCAGGGCCTCATCTTGCTTATCTATAAAACGGGGATAATAGATAGAATCTTCTTCAAAAGGGTGTTTTATGGGTAACTGGATACATTACATACAAATTATTTAGAATATGAACCAGAAATATAGTAAAAATATATAAAGCAATTTTTATTTTTATTTTCTTTACTTTTTTCAGAGCTTTGCATGTAGTCATTACCCAGAAACTGATCTTTCTTCCCCCAACCTACTTCCTTCCTTTCCTTCCTTATTTCATTCAACAATAAAGAATGGAAAACCATAATTCAAAAAGAGTCATGTACCAAAATGTTCATTGCAACTCTATTTACAATAGCCAGGACATGGAAACAACCTAAGTGTCCATCGACAGATGTATGGATAAAGAAGTTGTGGAACATACATACAATGGAATGTTACTCAGCCATAAAAAGAAACGAAATTGAGTTATTTGCAGTCAGGTGGATGGACCTAGAGACTGTCATACAGAGTGAAGTAAGTCAGAAAGAGAAAAACAAATACCATATGCTAACACATATATATGGAATCTAAAAAAAAAAAAAGGTTCTGAAGAACCTAGGGGCAAGACAGGAATAAAGACGCAGACATAGAGAATGGACTTGAGGACATGGGGAGGGGGAAGGTTAAGCTGGGACGAAGTGAGAGAGTGGCATGGACATATATACACTACCAAATGTAAAATAGATAGCTAGTGGGAAGCAGCCACATAACATAGGGAGATCAGCTCGGTGCCTTGTGACCACCTAGAGGGGTGGGATAGGGAGGGTGGGAGGGAGACACAAGAGGGAGGAGATATGGGAATATATGTATATGTATAACTGATTCACTTTGTTATACAGCAGAAACTAACACACCATTGTAAAGCAATTATACTCTGATAAAGATGTTTAAAAAAGATAAAATAAAGAATGGGCATCTGTTCTGTCCAAAGCAACCCACTAGGCTTTAGGCATAAGATAGATGAATAAAAAGGCAGATCTGACCTCTGTTCTCAAATAGCTTACAACCTTGGTGGGGAGGAAGGGAAGGCAGATGTGAAAGCTATCTTTTCATACATTGAGATAAATGAATAAACAGAGGTGCAGTTCATTCATAGGAACACAGCCTCTAAACTCAGGAAGGTCTTCTTCATGGGGAGGGGTGGGGGAGGAGGAAGGAAATAAAGTGGGATCCCCAGGGCTCTAACTTTCCCAGAAGGAAATGGAAATCTAGTGTTTTTAATTTCAATGGTGTTGTAATAAGCAGGACCAAGGCAGCAGCACCTGTTGAAAGTTTTAGGTATTTATTCCAACTCAAGGAACCTCAGTTGGCCTCTTGAGTTAAATAAATCAGCAGCTCTGGTTACTGCCATAGTCTTCGTTCCATACATAACTACTCAGCTTTTAATTTGTGCGCAAAGCCCAGGAGGGCAGGAGGACCAGCTGTTCCCTCAGACAGGAGCCCTCAGAGAGAAACACAGGTCAGAGAACACCAGAGACCAGCTGCGTGCTACCCTTCTCCAAGGAAGTGTGGCAGTGTGCAGACAGCTGCCTTGTATTTGTGGAAGGCTCAGGCTTACCCTGGTGCCTGCAACACAACCGTTGCATCCAAGGTAACTAACTAGTACAAGAAGCCTCCTGGCAGGCAAGGTGTGTGGAGCAGACCTCTGAGGAAAAAGAACATATGTCTCCCAAATTAGGACCGAACTCCTGAATCTGGAAAGGAGGACAAGTAGGAAAGATGTTGAGCCTTAACAGAGTGTTTTGTTTTCTGAGAGCAGAAGAACCCTCTCTATTTCAAACCCTTCTCCTTAAGGAAAATCATAACTTTCTGTGGAACTGTGCGGGGGGAAAAAACAAACTAGGGCATCATATGCAGGAAACAGGTTGCGTGCAGCACATAGACCTGGAGCCAGTAGGTCCCATCCTTGCCTGCCCAGGTTTTGGGTCAAACTACCTTGTGAGAAGCTGGCATATTCTAGCTGGATCATCTCTGGGGCACACATTTCAATAATCCACAAGTGACGAATCATAAGTCAAGAAGAAAGCAGTGGCAAAAGGTTGTTCTCATTGAAAACAAAAATGAACTTTGATTTATGTAAGCCTTGACAAAGCGTCCTTTAAATACTAGCTTTCTCACACAATCAAAATAGAAATTGATTGGCAAAGCATTGATTCACAGCACCGTTTCAGGGCCTTAGCTAATACAAAACATAAGATTTATCTGAACCAATGATGTAATCCCTGTCCTTATTTCCACTGCAGAAAGAAACAAAAGAAAAAGCCTCCAGCTGTATTTTTTGTAGACCACAGCCAAGAGAGACTTTAGATCAGAGGCTCACAAATGAGCCTCCCTTGGGAACTAAGTATTTTCTGGGGCCACCACTAAAATAAAATATAGGGTTGTTGTTTTGTTTTGTCTTTCTCAAATTTACAGAAGAAGCAGATACTTACGTTTTAATCTTAATTATTTTCCTGTTGTAAATTTTCTGGAAATGTTGACAGCTAATACCATTATCAGTATTATAATGAATGTACTATGGTGTCTACTTTGGCATAAATTTATATATCTGGTTATATTAAATTTAATCTATTGATACTTCATGTTACACTTCAAAGAGCTCCCAGATATTCTGTCCCCTGATCAAATTTGATTTCACAATTTGTTAGGAATCATAAGGGATTCCCATACTGACAGATGAATCACATTTGGAGAGAAATATTCTTTTATGCTAGCTCTAATTGCTAGCACCAGGTTAGCACTTATTAAGTGCCACGCTGAGTGGTTGAAACCCCATATGAATCCCATAAAGCAGGTGTATTTTTCGGGTGAAAACATGAGGATCAAGAAGTTCACTGACCATGTCTAGAGTCATTGCTGGGACATGCCTGAGCCAACACTGTCTGGCCCCAGAACCTAGACTGTTGGCCTTATTCAGTACTGAAAACTTATATCCTAAATCAATGCCAAAACATGTAGTGTTTATTGAATAAATCTATGAATCAGGAAATAGCCCATCAGTCTGGTAATTGATACTGGAAGCCAGAGAAAAAACCTGTGAATCAGATTTCCTTTATTTTACATTAGAAAGCGAGTTTGGTCAATAGGCCATGAATAACACGCAATCCTAAATCTATGATTGTTTCACCTCAGGTTGGCCTTCCTAATGTATTTGTGATGAACTCTTTATTTTCCAACCCCCTTAGGAATAAAGACATAGATTCTTGGTCTTACATTCCACCAAGCAACACCATTGTCTTGGGATGGGCTCACTAGAAGCAGAGTCTGAGACAGTGATGCAGATGCAAATGATTTATTGAGGAAGAGCTCTCAAGAGAAATCTGCAAGAAAAGGAAGGAAGAAGGATAATGGAGGGGAAGGAAAGGGACTGAGTACAGACGTAGTCTCTGGAAACTGTATTTGTCCTCTTCCACAGGAGGCTGTGGAGCATAAATCACACTGCATAGGTCTCCCTGCCTAGAAGCGAGGGCGGGCCTTTTGCACATCCATACCAATCAGTCATTGACTGTGGTCAGCCCCAGGAAAAGAGATGCATAGTCCTCTGTTCAAGGTGCTCCCAGTCTTCGGAGAAGAGGCAGCTTTAACTGCCAACACTAATGAAAGTTAGAGGAATGGGTTGTCATTTAGGGCAGCTTGGCTGTGCACCAATTTTACAACTCTTATGGAGACTTGATCACTCCTTGGCTTTCTATCCATAAGAGGGCAAACATTACTGATTCAATAAAATGCAGTAATCCCCTGTCTATGCCAAGGTTACAAAAATGAATAAGCCATTGTCTCTTCTGTATGTGGCTAATGGCAATACCACGTCGAATTCAGAGAGTAAAGGCATATATATATACACGGGAGAATTTCAGATGGTGAAGAGTACCATACAGTAAATTAATCAGGCCAAGATAAGAGAGTGACTTGTAGGGTGGCGACGGCTTTGGAATGGATGGTCAGGGGACGGACTATTTGAGCAGAGACTGAATTGAATAAGAGAAGAAAATAAGCCGCATGGAGGTATGCAGGCAGACCTTTCTTGGCAAAGGGAATAGCAGGTGCAAAGTCCCTATGGTGAGAACAAGCTTGTTAGCGTTTAAACACTTACCAGAGAATGAGGAACCATTGAGGGAATAATCAAAGCATAGCGAGGAAATACCAGGAGTCCTAAGGTGGAAGTGGGAAATAGAGGAATGAGCACAGTCAGGTCCACACAGTCAGATAAAGATGGCATATCAGACGGAATCTTCTGCATCAGATGCTGGAAATACAAAAACGAACAAGCTATGGTCTCTGGCCTCAAGGAAGCCACAACTTAACCCTGAAACAATAGTCATATAAACAAAGATTCGTTCACAGGACGAGTGCAGTGTGCTGTGAAAACACAAAGAGGAAAGCACTGGATTCCGCCAGTGAATGTGGCAACCGACATCCCCAGAGGGAACGGAGTCTTTGAGTAGGGCCTCAAAGGATGAGTAGGAGCTTATGTTCCAGGAAAGAAAACAGTGTGAGCAAAAGTATGAATGTGTAAGATCTGGAATATCAAGAGTATGTGTATTGTAGGGACGGGAAGAAGACAGGGGGTTACGAGAGGCAGGAAGATCTGATGATTTGCCTGGAAAGGCAAACTAGAGCAGCTCTAAAGCAATTACATATTTTATTATTTTCTTTTAATTAAACAGCATCAGAAAACTTATTGGCTTGTTCAGCTCCCCAGGACAGCATTTACCAAGTGTGGTGCATCAGTCACCTGCATTAGAATCACCTGAAATGCTTATCAAAATGCATGTTCCTGGATCCCCCCCCCCCAGCCCTTCTTTAAAAAGACTTGTTGGGTTATAATCTTTATCTAGGTGGTATATGAAAACTTTCCAGAGTCTATAAATACCACCACAGATAAAAATGAGAGTGTGTTACCAATTGTGTTTATTTCTAAGATGAATGTATATTTGCTTTTCATCATATTTTATAGCAGTGGTAAGAATTGTAGCCATTTTAAGAATGGGTAGAAGAGAAAGGTCATTTAAGCCTATGGGCCTCAAGAAAGAGCCAGCACCACGTATAATTTATTTCACCTAATCCTCCCAACAGCCCTAACGGAGGCTCAGAAAAGTGAGGGACCTTGTCCAAGGTTACAATGAAAACAGACACAAAAGCAGGTCTGATCCCAATAACTAAGATCTTTCTATTTGCCCAGGTAACCCTTCTTCAGCATTGCCTTCTACAGGGCTGTGCTCACAGCTGGCTGGAATTTTCGATTCCTCCAGTGAGAGGTAGCTTCTTCCTCAGCAAGCATCACAAGGTGAAAAATACTTGAAATGCAGAAAAAAGATTGAAGCACTGGGGTCAAAAACAATCATCCAACTCTATTATGATCTCAACTTCACTACTATTCAGGGAAAACAGACTAAAAACAATGAAATATTAATGAAAAATGAAATATTAACTAATGAAATGTTTTCTGTGCATTGTATTGGCAAAAAAAATGTCACGTGAATAGAGGGAAGTGAAGAGAAATGAGCGATCTCACATTCTGTCGTGCAGTATAAGGGAAGAGGGAAGTTAGACAGAGCCTATCAAAATGTAATACATACATACACCTTGACCCAGAAATTTTATTCCAGTCTTTCAAAAAGACCACCACATGACTGGCTACCCAAATTGTGGGGTCCAATGCAAAAGGAAAATGCAGGACCCTTGTTCAAAAGTGATGGAGAATTTCAAGACAGTAACAGCACAACATTAAAGGAGAGGGGGCCCTCTTCTGAGCACACAGCCCTGTGTGGATGCAAACATTGCCCATCCATGAAGCCAGTCAAGGCTATCGCACATGTGTAAAGTTATACAGTCAAGGAAGTTTATTGTGGAATAATGAAAAAAAAGGAAAACAACTTTAATGCCCATCAGAAAAGGAATGTTTAAATTAATTGTGTAATATCCATATAATTGATTATTTGTTTCCATTAAAATAGTGAAATATACATAATTTACTGACATCAAAATATTCCCTACTCATGCTGCTAAGTGAACCTGTGTGCCTCTGATATAATACAAGACTGTTTATGAGGAAAAAATAGAAAGACGTGTTTATTTTTATTTTTTTATCTTCATCCCAGTCTTTATTTGTTAATATAACATGACAGTCTAAAAAAGTTAAACATTTTAATGTTGTTGTGCTTTTAGTACATATTCAAACAAAATTAATGCTATTTTAGCAAGGCAAATATTACATTAATATGATATAATACGTTGGCTCAGGATTCCGTGTATTTTGTTGGTTTGATTTTCTTAATTTCTTCATGAGTAAATCAAGTTTCCTTTGATTTGCTGTCACTTGCTTGTTTGCTTAAGCTGCAGTTTAGAATTGAAGATTCAGTATTTGCTTCAGGTTTGTGGATGCTTTTTGCATTACCAATAATCATACTAACTTCTAGAACTCAATTAGTGTTTTGTTTTTTGTTTTATAACTTTTTATGCCTTTAGAAAAGATATTTTATTTTCATGTAGGAAACTTACTTGTGACTTTAATAATTTCAGCATTATAGATGAAGTCTGCATGATCTCTATGTAATTTTCATTAGTTGCTGTTTTGTTTGCTTTTTTTTTTTAACGTCTTTATTGGAGTATAATTGCTTTACAATGTTGTGTTAGTTGCTGCTTTATAACAAAGTGAATCAGTTATAGATATACATATATCCCCATATCCCCTCCCTCTTGAGCCTTCCTCCCACCCTCCCTACCCCACCCCTCTAGGTGGTCACAAAGTACCGAGCTGATCTCCCTGTGCTATGCGGCTGCTTCCCACTAGCTATGTATTTTACATTTGGTAGCGTATATATGTCCGTGCTACTCTCTCACTTCGTCCCAGCTTCCTGTCCCCCGCGCCACCCCCAGCCCCGTGTCCTCAAGTCCATTCTCTACGTCTGCAAAAACACATGTTTATAAACATTAGTAAGGTACAAGGAAAGGGACTGACTGACACACATATCTATTCACAGGGTCATCCGTGAAAAGAGAAAGGTTGGGGACATGAGGCAAGGATGTCTGTTTTTGTTCTCTACGTTAGAATCATTGGCATTAAGAATGTAATTGAACTGTAAATTTTTTAAAGGAAAAATTAACATGTGAATTTTCCAGACAGTTGGGGAAAACAGATCTGGAAAGCTGAGCAAGTAAAAGCGGTTTTTGCCCTGTTTTGCCTGAAAGGGTAAATAAGTTGTGAACTAGAAGTGTAACTGCAGAATCCAAATCACCAGTCACCATAAATCCTGTCAAGAGTTAATTTTCCCAACTTGTGGTTGCAGGTTTACTTGATGTTGGTTTTAGCGTTTTATAAATAGATAGCTATATGCACATAAATATATGCATGCAAATACATAAATACATATACCTATGCAGATACCAGTATATAAATGCATATATCCTGCTCAGCTCCATGTTTATTCTTTAATGCGTTGAAGTTTATATCAGCCAGTTGCCATAATTATTTCAAGTAAGCACAATTAAGGCACAGCAGATTTTTTATGCTAGGCTGCACAAGTCATTTGTCAGATTGAATTTGCCTGTCCTTTACGTGATAGCATTTCTTGCTCAGGGATGTCCCAGGGTTTGGTGACTCAAAGGACCGTTCCGGAAATAAAATTTGGGCTCCAGGTAACCTGCAATAAAGAAGCTGAAATTAGCAATTAGAAAACAAGAAACTAAGCAGTCGTGTTCCAGAACATTAATGAGTTTTAACCTGTGGCCTCAGAGACCTGCTGTGGCCTAATGAAAATAAAAAAACAAACTTCTGTTGGTGAGGAATTAGAAAAATTGAAGCCTTGCCAACTGGAATTCAGCTCTGAGGAACACACTGAGCTTCCGGTTATGAATAGAGCAGCATTTTCAAAGCAGTATTTCAGAAAACACATAGTTCAAGGGGGAACCTGTAATATTTCTGACAAAGAGTCGACCAAGGAACATTTTTCTTCCTTAAAACCACCTGAGAGCCTTCTTTAACAATAAAGTTTAAAAAGTAGGGAGTGATTACATTCTTCTCAAAACATTTCCAACAGTTCACCCAGAAGAATTTTATTTTCCTAATCACACTGTCCATTTCCATATTTTTCTACTTAGTTTATTGGAAGTTATATTGTTATATTTTGTTTAATTTATATTCTATCTATGAGAATTTCCTAAACAGGGGTCTATGGATCCCTGAAGAGGATTGTGGGTATATAGTCCGGCCTTAAATTTCTCAATGATATTTTAAGTTATGTTTTATAAACATTTGTAAATATTAAGTATTTTATTACTGGATCACCTTTCGTCTAACCATCTGCACACAATTTCTGTGCCTCAGTTGATGTTTGAGCTCTATTTTTAACAGTGGTATATCAAAGAAATAGTAGAGGCAGGCTTCATTCTTCTAAGATGCTTTCAAGCTACATGAAGGCAAATAGGGAGATGGCAAACTGGGGGTGGGTGGGTGAAAAGTTCCATAGTACTTATATGAGAACTGAGTCATCACTCAGCCCACAAGAATGAAAAAACCATGACCTGAATAAAAAAATGAACCATACATAGCCTGGTGGTTAAAGTTCATTCTATGTGTATCAGTGTGGCTTCTACAAAACCATGTTTCCCATTACCTTAATGTTAATTTCATGTACTTTAATTTGTAGTTTTCTTTTTATTTAATTTGGTTTTTATATGAAGAAAGTCATCATTTTAAAGAGTATTAAAACTTTAAATAGCTTTACTTGTTCATACTTTTGTAGATAACATTATGATAAACCATTTTATATCAACCTGTGGGGTCTGAAATACTTTGTTTTCCTGCAAAGGGCTCTCTGCACTCCTCAGGTTTAGAAGCCCTGCTTCTCTAGATGTGCCTTGTTACTTCAACTAGATTAGAGCTTCTCAGGGACAAGCCCTTGTCTCTACCTTGATATCCCTCAAGTCAAAGTTCTGCAACATGCTTGTTAAGTTACTGAGGAATGAATGAGACGTTCTTAAAACATTGTTTTATGTTTTTGTGCACTTGAATGCTGCTTCCTGGGACCCAAATTAATACCCCTGTGGGAGATTATGCCCTCTCCTCAGGTTCTTCCAGTGGGGACATATTTGCTTATCTTAGCAAATATGGAGGTGAGACAAAATTCAGAATAAATTATCTCAAATGTATAGCCTTTTTAAAATCAAATTTGTCTTCAATAGAAAACTTACTAATTAAAGATCTTATTTATTAGACATGTATTGATTTCATGGGAGTAAAATTCTAAAAGTCAAAAAATACATTCTTACATGCTTTGGTTTTTCTGGAAAATAACTTGAACTTGTGTCCCACTTGGCTTTATTATAGTGGCCCCAACTCCCAAAGGAAGTGCTATATTTTGAAGTAGCAAAACCTCCAATTCCAAAGTCCTGACACAAAACGAAATTTCCATGTGGAGAACTGAAACCTACCAATTAAGTACAGGCACAGCATAAAAATAACTTTTAATTCTCAGATATTATGCTGTAATGGAATATGCTTAAAAAATTTTTCCAGAAAATAAAAGTATTAGTTACTGAAATCTTAAGGAAGTTGATATATGATGTAATATAAGTAAAACTTTAAATCATGAGATACAGTAATCTCATTCATCAAGCCTCATTGGGCCCCCATTATATCCGGAAACCTCAGTAAATGCTTTGAAACACATATTTTAATGAATTCAGAAGCCCATTACTCCCTATATATAAACCTGCTGACATGAAATCAGCTAGGGTAAATGAGCTCTTTCTCAGTAACTAGATTCTGGTTCAGAAACCCCAGGTCTATTGATCAGAAATTTAAGTACTGATTTTATTTTCTGTATTTGGGTGGGGTTTTTTGCTATTTATTAGTTTATTATAATAAATTTATAATTCATTTTATAAATATACAATATAATGTAACATAGATTCATCACAAACATTCCAATAATACAGGAGTAGATAATGTAAAAGTTATAGTCCCTTCTCTTTCTTCTCCCAAATCTACTTTCTAGAGTTTACAGCTGTTTATAGTTTGGTTTCATCTTTCCAGATAACTGACCATGAAAAACATTGCTGTAAAAATGGGATTGTATTATATGTACCAGTTAGCGTTGCAACATGAAACAAATAACACCCTCAAATTAAAACAAAGTGAGGAGAGTTTAATATCCGAATTAGGTATAAAGTTGTAGCAGCATGAATGCAGGGAAACTGCAGTCCCCTGGGGCTTTAACATCACCTCCCTAGAACCAAGGGAGTGGTTCCAGACCTGAAGACAGAGAAGGTACACCCCACAGAGGCCCAAGTCACAGGACCCAGCCAGCTTGCAGACAGAGAACCAGGGAAACAAAAGTCTACCCTCTGCTTCTTCCCTCCCGCCTCTTCTGAGTTCCAGCCAGAATCAGAGGGCAGGGAAGTAGTTTGAGGTCCTCAGAACAGGTCAGTCCCCAGGGCCCTAGGGCAGGGTGGAGAGGGGCGGCACCAGTGGAAGAGTTCTGGCACGTTTCATTTACTGTTCTGCAACTCTGGCTTCTGATAAACGGGACATTTTGCTGGGTCAGTTCTATGCATGCACCTCCTTCATGTTTCGTTGTTACATAGAATTTCATTCTGTGGAATTACACCAATGGTCACTCAGTGATGGACACTGGGCCCCCAGGTTTTCACCAGTTCAATGCTGCAGTGTTGGTCCTCACACATTTGTATGTACAGCCTGCTGTGAGGAGTCCATGAGATACTTTTCTAGGCAAGAAGTTGCTGATCCAACGGGGTTGCTGCTTTTTGAAAGATCTAAAATGTTTTCCTCCCTCCCCTTTTAGAGACTGAAACTCTCAGAAAGCTATCATGCAGGAAATAGTGCAGTGAAAATGGTGGTGGCATGTTGCATCCAATGGTTATAAAGTTCAGAGGAAAAGAATGGCATGTAGAGCTAGAGGCAGGAAAGACATCTCCCACACCCTGCCATTCAAGGCATCCCAAAGACTAGGTTTTCACAGTTCTTCTCTTGTTTAGAGTACTAGCAGCCTCCTCAGAAACACAGTATGGGAAGTTCACTTTCTGAGGCTTTGCATATGTAACAAAACCTTTATGACTGGGTAGATATTCTAGGTGGGAAGTCCTTTTTCCCAGTATATTAAAGGCACTGATCCATTGTAGTGTTTTCCAGTTTTGCCAACATGAAGTTAAGGTCATTCTAATTCTTAAACATTTATTTGTAACTTTCTACTCCTAATCTCTAATTTTATAAACAATACTATCACATACACTAGTGAGAACAAAGAGTAAATGTTATCCAAATTTCCCTTTTGGTCCCCTTAGTAAATACTTTTCACAAATTCACCTTTCCTCTGCAAATCCAGGGAACATATTCCCTTCTGTTACGTGAGAGACCCTCTCTCTGAGCATTAACTTGCATTTCTGTGTCTTCAGATTGGATAAAGAGAGCTCTGAGCAGGGCCAGCATTTTCCAACACGTGGGGTGTGTGTGTTTCCCACGGCTCCTATCACCATCTCCCTGGTAGTATTCTTAGAATCGGTCAGCTCAGTCCACTGAGGGCAAGGGTTTGAGCACAGCTCCTGACAAATGTTGACCCATATCTAGGGCAGCGCTACTGAACCAAGTCTTCTCTTGAATGATCCCTGGCTATTGGAAAGTTGACTTACCTTGAGGTAATTATAAAAATTGTATTCAAGAAGCAGTATAGGGAGAGTGGGCTTCCTGTCACCTCCGCTGCTGCTGCTGCTTCTCCCAGGAGGCACTGGTTAGTCTCCTTTTCTCACCCTCATTTGCTTCACATTCCTGAGAGTTGTCTCTGCCAGATATATTAAAGGGTGGTACCGCTGGGCCAGGGGAGGAGTTCAGGGAAGGAGCAAATGCCTGTGGATGGCTCAGGATGCTGCTTGGTGAGAGGAAGGATATTCAGGCAGGTGGTATGTTCAGCAGCACAGACCCTGAGTTTCTAACGTAAGGATATGTGGGGGTGGGGGGGAGTAAAAGCCCTTCTCATTTTCTCTTGCTTTGACGTGCTGTTCATTTTAGAGATGCTTAGGGATGAGTGAACTTCCAACATTTCTCAATCCCTTTGGGAAACTTTTACAAGAATGTAGCCCATTACCAGTACATTGCAAGGTTTTATTGGGTGTGTGTGTGTGTGTGTTCACAGATATATCAATGGGAAAATCATTAGGAAGATAAATCTACTAACAGTTGCAAGTGAGGCATTCAGAACTTTAAGGATTTTATGTTACTTTTTACTGTTCACCCCACTGGGGCCAATAACTATGAACTAGAGAAAAAGAGGAAGTGCGATTATTTTGGATGCCTCTAAGCCAAAGAAACAAACGTCTTCCATGGCCATTCTGTTGGCCCATTATATCTGACAGTTCTTCTGGCATCGAGTTTTACTTCTCCAAAGGCTGCAAATGGAAGGGTTGCCACGTCAGACCATCTGCAACCCTTTGTCATGACAGCATCTCCCTTGTACGCTTCAGGGAGGAAGGCTTCTCAGGACATGGATGGGTGACCTCCATCAGAAGATGTTCATGTTTTTCTGCCACCGGCATCCATCCATGATTCTGAGCGAGAGCAGACCATCCAGAGCCCCCCTCCAACCCCCTTTCCTGCTGCCTCCTCCCCCCTTGCCCCACAGCTCTGAGCAAGGATGACCACTGGACAGAAGACAGGACCGTGATGGGAGGATGTCATTTCCAACATCCAAGATGAGAGCAGGTCTCCAAACAAATTATTTGCTAGAATGTGTTTTATTTATTATAGAAATAAAATAAAAAGCAGGGCATCAAAAGAAACTTCTTGAAATGGCAACATAGGTACAGACTGCCAGTTTTAACATTTTCTTCTTGTTCGTTTTTGGCCTTCTAAATGTGCTGACACATTTTTTAGAGTGTTATTAAGTGTAGCTCATTCTTTCCTTTTCTGCTTTATTCACCTAAATATTACATTTTAGGTAATTTTTCATGGAGCTGTGTCATATCCATAAGGATTAATTTAAATGTCAGTGCAATAATTCATCAAGAGCCTGTTCCATGGTCAATCTACGATTTGCCCTTGTTTGGGGATATTCCATTCTGTTTTATTTTCATGCATTATAAATAGTGCCGTAAATGATATAATCATGTGTAAGTAACACTCTTACAGTTTTTCAAATTTTTTTAGGTTCCCAGGAGCAAAATTCTTGGGTCAAAGGACTGAACATTTTTAAAACTGTTGAAATTGTCAAATAACTTTCAAACTGCTCTTGTTCTCACACATTGTGGTGTCATTTCAGCAAACACCAAGCACTTCTTTTTTCATGAGTGAATTCTTAAAGAGACATATCTTCTTTGCCCTTAGCCCAGCACTCGGTGCATTCCTTGTTTGGACAACTACTGTTGTTCATATCTTCATCTTTTTGAAATTATCCTGTTGAAAGGACAATTTACAGTAGAAATGTGAGGCTTTTGCAAATGTCATGGGCACTGCTGGTGTGTTTCTGCCTTCATAAGTACGGCTTCCTTTACAAAGCTTGAAGGGGCTATGCGGTCATGCCCAGTGGGAGGCTTTACCCTCTGTGAGCTGAGGCAGGGGAAGGTGCCCCCTGTGCCATAGCCCCCTTCCATGAGGGCACTGACACCTGCCAGGCTTGTGCACCAGCCCTGGTTTTATGACCTTGAGCAGTCCTTTAACTTCATTGAGCCTCAATACCATGCCCTGGAAAATAAAACAAGAAACTATTATCAAAATGACATGTACACAGTGAATTACATTCCTCCCCTCTAGGTGGGTAGGGAATGTTACTATTTAAAGGAATAGTATATAAAGGCTTCGAAATACCCACCACCCTTCCTCCAGTTATTTAATAAATAAACTGTATGCTTCACCCTTAAAATCCAGATTTGTATATACATGTCTTATTTAGACAAGTAGATGCATGTCCTCCATCACGCTATACCATGCTGTCTGCCCATTCCTCCCACACACTCCAGCTGCACTGGTCTGCTCTCAGTGTCTAGAACTCGGTTTATTCTGGTCTGAGGGCCTGCGCCCTTGCTACCTCCTGCATAGAATTCTTCCTCTCCCTACCTCCCTTCTTCCCATAATGCAGGACTCAGGTCAAATGACTCCTCCTTTCCAAAGCAACCTCTTCTGTCTGCCTTGGCTGAGGCCACTCTCCTCATCTAGAAACTCTCTATCTAGTCATCCGATTTTAATGTCTTCATAGCACTTACCACTTCCCAGAATTATGTTATTCACAGAGTTGTTTACTTGCCTATCATCAATCCTCCACAGCTAGAACGGAATGTAGAGGAACTTCGTTCACTGCCAAATGTCCAGAGCCTAGAGCAGGGCCTGGCACACAGCAGACACTCAACAGATAGCTGTTGCTGAGAGCCCAGTGTAACTCATCTATTGCATCACAAGGGACGAACATTGTCGACTATTTTTACAACCTTGCTGAATATGTTTTTTTATTACTCACCAACAAATTATTTGTGGCACTCCCTATAATAAATGTATAGCACTCATCAAGCTTTAGCTTTTGGGGGAAAGAGCTCCAGTTTTCTGCTTCAAAATGCCCCATCTCCACCCTGCAAATTACTGATGCTGGAAAACGCTGACATTTACAGTGACCTCACCTGAAGAGCAAATGGGTTTTTTTTTCCTCACAATTCTGTGAGGCTTTTAAATAGCCACACCTGCCCATAGTTGTTGAGGGAGGAACTGTGGAATTCATGGGGCTTCTTTCTTGGGGACTTACTTTGAGATTAATCAAAGCTCCACTTTCATTTGATTTTTGCTGATGCCTTCCCATCTCCTTTGCTATTACAACAGCCTGCAAAAATAACCCTGCACATAAATTATGCATCAAGTCTTTAAATATCCCGGTCTTTTTCTTTGCTTGCCCCACCTCCACCCAATGAGAAAGATTGCAATGCTCTCATGAAGTACCTGTTGTCTCTGCTGTTGGATGTTTTTCCCTTGCGCTAGATTATTTTCTTTTCTGAAAGAAACTGATGTTTGATAGGAATCTTTCTTCAAAACAGTACACACACACACACACACACACGCTAGTGAAATATATTTTTTAAATTTAAAGTAGAAAGCCGTGCTCAACATTAAGAAAAAACCTTTTGCTACTGCCAGAAAGTTAGAGAGAAAATCTTTCATTTGTAAGTGAAACTAAAATCGCATGATCTGTCAGAGTAACCAAACCAGTTATAGGCCTTAGAGGCTGCTTTCATTTAAAAACATAATGGGAGGCAGTAGGGCTATGAGAGCCAAGACCCTGACTCCTCCGTGAGCTCCCCACATAAATAAGTCTGGGATCCTTGTTGGTTAACTATTTTATATAGTTTCCACACTACTATATATGAAGTAGGTAACAGGATTTACTGTCTAGCCCAGGGAACTCTATTCAATATCTTGTAATAACCTATAATGGTAAAGAATCTAAAAAAGAATACACACACACACACACGCACACATATATATATATAAAACTGAATCGCTTTTCTGTACACCTGAACCTAACACAACATTGTAAATCAACTATACTTCAATGAAAAAAAAAATCTGGGAGCCACGCAGTGTGTCCCCATCTGTGAAAGCTCACATGATCAGCTCAAAGATAGGGCCCAGGGGCTGGTGAGGGCCTTGGGACATGGGTAGAAACAGAGCAAGCAGCAAGAAAGCAAAGTTTCTAGACTGGATCCCAGGATGTTGGGGACCCAAAATCTTTAAAACCTTTGTGATGTGGAAGCACAAAGAGACTGATGCAAAAACTTGTCGAGAACCTATGAAATATGAAAGCCAGAGGAGAAATAACTCAGAATGTAACTCCAACATTCCAATAGGAATGTCTGCACAAGCTAAAACTCACCTAAGACCCACACACAAGAGGACTCAGGTTGAAAATGAGCTCACAGATTCGGATTGACATATACACACTACTATATATAAAATAGATATCTAATAAGAACCTACTGTATAGCAAAGGGGGCTCTACTCAATACTCTAGCCTATATGAAAAAAGAATCTAAAAAAAAAAAGAATGGATATATATATATATATGTATAACTGATTCACTTTGCTATATACCTGAAACTAACACAGCATTGTAAATCAACTATACTCCAATAAAAATTTTTAAAAATAGGGCTTCCCTGGTGGCGCAATGGTTGAGAGTCCGCCTGACGATTCAGGGAACACGGGTTCGTGCCCTGGCCCGGGAAGATCCCACATGCCGCGGAGCGGCTAGGCCCGTGAGCCATGGCCGCTGAGCCTGCGCGTCCAGAGCCTGTGCTCCACAACGGGAGAGACCACAACAGTGAGAGGCCCGCGTACTGCAAAAAAAATAATAATAATTTTGAAAAAAAGTTGCTAAGTAATGAGAAAGAAATACAGGCTAAATTGCAATACTAAAAAAAAAAAAGAAAAAGAAAAAGAAAATAAGCTCACAGACAAAGACGAGAAAATACCTGAGCAACAGTCATCAGAGACACCCACATGGGAGGCATCTTACTTGAAGATCAGAAAATAGTTTAATTTGAAAGGGCACCACTCAATTCAGTAAGACGGGGCCGGCAGGTAAGGGAGTGGGCGGCACAAGGATTAGAAAGAAAAAGGTAGAACAAGTATGTACAGGTGTTGTGTTTATCTACATGGAGTGTAAGAACCAATAAGTTCCCATTCACAATAAGAACAAGAATCATAAGGTACTTGGGAACATATCTAATAAAAGACAAATGTGACCTTAGTGCAGAAATTGTCCAGTGTTATTGTAGGAGATAAACGATAAATGAAGATACACGAATAAAGAGAAAGGTAAGCTTTGTTCATGAATGAAATGACTCAATATGTTAAAGATATAAATTCTTCCCAAATTCATTCATATAGTCAGTATCACTGATTCTAAAAGTCACATGACAGTATTATCCAGGAATAACAATTCAAGGTTAAAAAAATGTAACAAAAAGCAAAAATATCAAAACTCAAAATAAAGATACAGTAATTAAAGCATTATGACACTGATGGAGGAATAGTTAAAAGAATTTGGTCAGTAAGTCTAAATGGATAGCCCAGTAACAAAATAACTCATTATGGGAATTTGGTATATAATAGGCAAATCATATATGGATCTAAGGGAGAACAAAGAGGACTTTCATTTTATTAGTCACGTTTCTATGTCTTATATTTTAAAATATGCAAAATTATAACAAAAAGTTAGATTTTTGAATTCCAAACAGTAGGTTATAGGTATTTTTTATACTTTTCCTAATAAAATTTTATAAAGAAAAAGTGAATATTTTCACTCCAATTCTCTCTTTATTAAAGCAGGCAGGTGGGAGGATCTATAGACCAACAAGTCAAATGCTTGAAATAAAGTGACTCTATGTAGGAGAGCTAACATGTATTAAGTAAGAATCTACCCTCTTCCTGGGACTATGCCAGGTGTAGTGAATATGCTAGAGGAAGTCTCCTGGACATCAGTGAGGCAGAGGGATCCTGCTGCAGATGGCAGGAGAGAGGAGAGCATAACATTTCAAAAGGTGTGGTTCTGGATTAGTAAACCCTTCTCTAGAGGTTTAGGTGCAAATCTCTGTCACTTCTTTAGATAAAGCCCAAAAGGGCAGTTGGTAGAGGAGTAAACTCATGCTTGGTTTTTATTTTATTTTAAGATGTTTGTTATTTACAGGATTTTTTAAACGACTGGCTAAACTGAATTGCAGAGCATGAATTCGATTGTTTTATAATTATGGAAGAACATACCTAGGAGCACAAAAGTTCAACTGGGAATCAAGCAGGAAAAGAGATAACTTGTGGATGCAGGCATGATTTTAAAATACACCCTAGAGGAGATTTTCAAAGTCTATGAAAACCATTCAAATAGATACTTAGTGCTTTCTTATTTTAGAACCAAATGATCTTAACAGCATGATGAAGGAATGAGGAATAATATTATGGCTAGAAAAAAAAATCACATTCTCTATATTTGTATGTGGGTACATATATCCATACATATGAGAGAGAGTGTGTGTGTGTGTGTGTTTATGTGGGTGTGTGTGTTTAATTTAGCTGAACTCAGAAATGTGGTTCAGAGACTTTTGACATGGAGTTTCAGCATAAACAGCAATGGACTGACTTACTAGAAAAGATCAGGCCACTTTCTGAATGCTTTTTCATCAGAATCAGAGATTTATAGTGAAATTCAGTGGGTCTAAACCCAGACATTCCACATTGCTGCCTTTTCTCAGCAAGGTTCTGCTTCATATTGGGTTTTGGAAGGAATGTGTTGAGAACCCCAGATCCAGAACCAGAGTGGTAAGTTAGCTGCAGACACTGCTTGGCCCGACCGGCCCTGGCCTCACTCCACCCCTCTGCGTGCGACTGCTGAACGTGGCTCCTCCCTGAAGCTCTCTCCTTGGTGTTGGTGTGTCCTTTGAGTTGGCTCAGCCAACCTGTCTAGACACTCCGTCTCCTTTGTCCCATCCTCAGCTTTCTCTTTCTCTCCCTTTCATGATCTGTCTTTGATCAGTTTGCTGCTGATTCACATCATCTACTTTTAAGTGAAGATTTCTCTCCTAACCTCCCGACACATACATTTAATTGTCCAGAGCTGAGGGTACCACTCTGAGAAGGTCCTGGTGGTCACACATGGTGATGAATCAATGCTGAGGACGTGATGGGCCGCGGTTTCTCCTGGCCCTCCGCCTGCTTTCTGTCCAGCTCTTCTTCCCAACACTGGTCCTACAGACCAACAGTGGCCCCAAGCGCAACACGGGATCCTGGGCTTCAGGCCCACAGAGGTGATGCTTCCACAGAGGCAGCTGTTTCCATAGAGGCGGACTTCCACGAACTTCTCCACAGCCACGGGAACTCAGAGGTGGGAGCAGCTAACTCCGCCCAGGGCAGTTAAAGGAGGGCATCCAGAGGGGTGTTTGATTACATATTTTTACTTTTATATCCCTAAACTGTTCCACATGTGCAGTGTTGCTCTGTTTGGGTTTGAGAGAGAATTTCACGAAAGGGAAGAAAAGGCTGCAATGCTATCATTTGTAGAGAGTTGTTACAGGAGTCACTTTAGTGAGTCTCAGCCTATTTTCTTCAAACAACTATAACGTGATTAAAGTAGCTTGTTATTAGAGGGAAAGCTCTCCTGACTCAACTGTTAGTCCCTTTCAGATCCTGAGAGCTGCCCCACAGGAAGCCCATCTCGCTGGTAATTTGTGAGGAGGAAATGCATTTACAAGTGGCAGCCTTGTTTATGAAGGGTTCTCTCTGTCTGGCTGAGGACAGTGACGCTCCCCTTTATTAAACATTTTGAGAAGCATGACCAGTGTTTTTAAGGAATTGGTGCAAATCCTATGTTTTCCATTCTTCTGACTTCCCACAGAGCTCCACGTGCCCAGGCCTGCCCTTGCGCTCCTAGGATGGGGACTGTAGATCTCCCCCAGGACAGGCTCCATGCTGGCACAGATGGTCAACAGAAGGTCCTTCTGCCCCAAGGGACCACACAGTCATGGTCCAGTGTGGAGGATTTCGTTTTTAGTAGATTTCAAATGTCTTACTTGGAACCTTAATAAAACTGAAGTCTATAAAACATAACAACAACAAAAAATAGTGGTTCTGATTGAAGCAAGGGAGTGATACCTGGAGCCACCCTCTTTGGAACAAAATTTGAAGGAAACAGGTCTGATGAGTGAGGGTGAAGATGTTGCCTGAATTTTGGAACAGAATTTGAAGAGGCCTCAGCCTGGTGTGGCCCATTATGCTGTTGACAGGAAATAATCAAGTCAGTCTCATCTCCTGCATCCCTTCCTCCAGATACTGTCTTTTCTGTTCAAGTACACACTCCAGAGAAGGGGCTGGAGGTGCTATTCCATATGAAAGCTGTCTGTTCAACCTACTTTCACTTTTAAAGTATGAAAGTTTACTCTATGTTCACTTTACTTTCCAATCTCTTTCCATCCATGTATGATGTCTGGATTCAAAACTTCACTCTGTGGAGACACATTCATCCCCCTTCATTCTGATGGTTCTATCTGGGGCCCCTGTGGGCTTCTGTTCTTCTCTTGTTCAGTCAATTTGCACTGTCCCTGCTGCCTTGATATTGCCCTAAGTCGTTGATGTGTGTGTGGTATAAACCCCATTAAGGTGCAAGCTCCTTGAGGAAGTCTCGAATGCACCCTTGCTTTCTCTCTTCCCTTCACATAAACTCACAGAAGTAGTGGCTGACTGGCTACCCTGTGGCATTGTCATTATCTAGGAAGGCATCCCAGCACCCCTGTCTCCAAAGAATATGCTCTGGATGCTTCCCTCTTTTGTTTTTGCAGCTTTTTCCAGATTGTGGAGTAAATTTTATTTTGTCTTCCTCAGTCTTTCAAGGGCAGTGACTTGTTAGCCATTCTTGTATCCCCAGTTCATCATGCAGTACCGGCCATAGAAGCTCGGTAAATATTTGGTGACGCGAAGACATCAGAGAAGGCTCTAATTTTCTACTCTGGTTTCTCCTGAGCTTCCTGTTTTCACAAACTCAAGAATGTCTTCAGGCCCAGCCTCCCTGTCATTTCTGGGTTGCACTTAGAGCAAAATAATCTTTAGCATATGTAGGAGCCCCTGTATCTGGAGTCTTCCTCTTTCTCCAGGTGAAATCACAAGCTCTCCACTGAAGACTTTGACTTCTCTGAGGGACTCTCATCTCATCTAGGGTGACCAACCATCCAAGTTTGCCAGAGACTTTCATGGTTTGAAAACTAAATATCCCACGTGCTGGGTTCCTGGGCCTCTAACTTACCTGTAATAGTTTGAGCTGGAGAAGGGCGAAACAACCTCTGTCCTCTTTTTTCTACCCACCACTCTCTTACCTCACCATCCAGGATACCAAGCACAAGCTCTCCAGTCCTAATCATTAGGAAGAGCCAATGATACTTAACAACGTCTGCTTCCTTTCCTGCAGAGATCCCTGTGGCAGAGAAACACAAATGCTGCTTACCCATTCATAACCAACAAAGGAGGGAAATTCCAGGAAGGAAAACAGTCTAATTAACCTGCCATATATGCAAATTCATTCAGCACAATGCCTGGCACACAGTAACCAGTAACAATTTTTATTACTCCTGTGTGCCAGATGCAGTCAGAGCAAATGGACCCTGCCCTCAATGGCCTCACACTCTATTAAGAGAGACAGGCAAGGGAAGAGATGAGTGTGTGTATTTTAAGGTAGATCTGACTTGAGGTATTAAAAAATGTACCTGGCCAGGTATCGATGAGGTACACAAAATTTTTTTGGAGTGAACAAAAATTAACAGAAGGTTAAAGATCTGCAGGGTATGATGGGAGACCACGTGTGACCATCTGTGGAGCAGTGTGCCACTCGGTTTGTGAATGTTCAGATTTTCTTGTTTGTCCTCAGGGGCAGCTCTGGCTTATATTGTTTCTGATGGGCTTCTAAATCTTCTGGGCGGCTAAAATGAAATTCTGCTGCCTGTCTGGAAATGAAACAGGAGGTTATTTCCCTAGATGCTCATTTCATTGATCTCAGAATATGTTTTTGAGTTTGGGGAACTCTCATTATCTATAGCTAATGGGGGTAAGGTTTTTAAAGTGGCTTGTTCTCTGGCACTTTTCTAATTAGGTCAATAAACAAATATACTAAAGAAATGCTGTCTGTGCAAGCTTTTGCTAGCTGTGCATCTAAAGATTGCCCTGGAGACCCTCACTTTAATCAGATTCAGCAGGGGGTCTACACACTTTCATTGCAGAATTTTTCAGTGTCCCACTTCAGACGTGAATTTAGGAAACTATCTAATACATGATTTCACAATGAAACATAAAAATGTAGAATTATTTTTTGTCATTTGGACTAGATCCTCACTGAAGCTCTGCTTTTTGAATATGTATTCCTCAAATTTAGGGAATTCAGTCTTGTTTGTCACAACATTGTTGATAAGAGTAAAAATTGGCAATAGCTAGGATGTGAAAACATAGACTGGTGGTTAATCCATAGGGCAGGATGCAGCCCTTTAACCTCTAGACCTGTGTGTATACTGACACTGAAAAACCAGTTGGTAGGAGGATACGTACTTTACGAATTTATTTTTGAATACGTATTTGATTAGAAATAAGGGTGGGCTATTAAGAGTGTTCACATAGTTTACATCTGAATTATGGGAATATGATGATTTTTTTCATATATGATACTCTGTTTTCTGAATACTGGTAATCACTGGTATATGAGTAATGTGCATAATTAAAACTAAATAAAATAGGGCTTCCCTGGTGGCGCAGTGGTTGAGAGTCCGCCTGCCGATGCAGGGGACACGGGTTCGTGCCCCGATCCCGGAAGATCCCACATGCCGCGGAGCGGCTGGGCCCGCGAGCCATGGCCGCGGAGCCTGTGTGTCCGGAGCCTGTGCTCCGCAACGGGAGAGGCCACAGCAGTGAGAGGCCCGCGTACAGCAAAAAAAAAAAAAAGAAAAAAAAAAAACTAAATAAAATAATATAAACTTGAAGGTGGAAATTATTTTCTGTTATAGCAGAAAATTGCTACTAGCCCTAGTGTGCAGTGGACCCGGAAAGCGACTCAAAGTGGCAGGAGGTGCTGGAACCCTGGAGACCCAGTTCTGCTCCCTCATTTCATGATGGAAACCAAAGCCCTTCAAGCCAAATGTCTTGCTCTAAGCCCTATGGTTCATTAGTGCAGTAACTGGGTTTCCTGACTCACATTTGAATAGCTTTCACATGTCTCACAGTCTTAATGAGAACTGCTCACTTAAGTCCATCAACTTTGTGGCTCGCACACAGCTAGAACACTTTGAAGAACACAGAATAACTTTTAAATGCAATCAGTACTCACGAACAAAAAGGTGGAAAATTTTTGGAAATTCCTGGCAGCAGCCAGGCTTGACTTGTGAGGCTGACACATCTGGGGTTGGGCTGGGACAGTTGGGTTACTGGATCCTTTCTCCACCCAGTCTCATCCTCCAGCAGGATGGTGCAAGCTTGTGCATGTGGCTCCATCAACAGTGAGTAAACAGACACCAAAAAAGAAAAAAAAATATGAAAGCTTGTCATTTGTGACAACATGGATGGACCTCAAGGGCATCATGCTAGGTGGAATAAGTCAGACAGAGAAAGACAAATACCATATGACTTCACACATGTATGAAATATTAAAAAACAAAGAAAATTAATGAACAATCCAAACCAAAACAGACACATAAATACAGAGAACAGAATAGTGGTTACCAGATGGGGAGGGGAGTGAGGTAGGGCAAAATAAGTAAAGGGTATCAACTGTAGGGTGATGTATGGAAACAGTTTTTGGCGGAGAGCAAGCTGTAGGATATACGGAGGTAGAAATATAATGTTGTACACATGAAACTTATGTGCCTCAATAGCATATCAATCTTTTAAAAAAATGGTTGAGTTTCTCCGCCAAGAAAGGGAAGGCTGGACAGTTCCAGAAATTTACCAAAGCCTGCACCAAACTATGGCTGGGAAGTGTGTGTGTGTGCAAGTGTCATAAGAGCATTGGTTATAATTCAGAAGAAGATTCTCAGAAGTTTAAAAGAGTGAGGACAAGTGCTCTCTTCAGCAGCACATGTACTAAATTGGAACCATACAGGGAAGATTACCATGGCCCCTGTGCAAGGATGACAGGCAAATTCGTGTAGCGTTCCATATTTTTATATAAAATAGATAATCAACAAAGACCTACTGTATAGCACAGGGAACTCTACTCAACACTCTGTAATAACCTATATGGGAAAAGAATCCAAAAAAGAATAGATATATGTACATATATAACTGAATTACTTTGCTGTACACCTGAAACTAACACAACATTGTTAATCACCTATACTCCAATATAAAACTTAAAAAAAAAAGAATGAGGACGAGATCTCCAAGACCCTTTCCAGCTCTGTAATCCTATTAAAAAATAAATATCGATAAAAGTCTTAGCAAAACAAAACAAAACAGAAAAAAGAAAAAAACAGTAATTGGAAATGCAAGACCTCTTAAAGACCAGGCATGAAACCGGTACACTGCTATTTTCATCACATTGCTAGTCAAAGTCAATGGCAAAGCCAGCCCAGATGCAAGGGATAAGGAAACAGATTCTGCTTCTTAATGGGAGGAGCTACAAAGAATTGTGGCCATGTTTGCTATCTATTACAACTACATAAGGAAAGTGATCACTTCCAACAAGAATAACCTAGTATGACCCAGTATTCTTCAGGGTACCCAGACTCTAAAGATGAGCTTACATATGAAGATGGACCAATTAAATAGTATATAAGAATTAAATCCCAGACTTGGGATTTGGACTTGGGCAGAACAAAGGCAGAACTGATACCCTTAGCCATGATTCTTCACCACTCAACTCAAAGAGCAGCTCTTCCAAGTTGTTATTCATATGCCCAAACCAGATATTACCAAGTACCTTCCTTTGAGCCCCACTAGCAATACATGTGTCATCTGCAATAGTCCTCATCTTACCCTACTATGTAGTAAAAATCATTTTTCTACCTTGATCCCCTAGTCTGAATTTAGGCTACTTGAGGACAGGCACTGCAACTTGTCAATCATTACATCTCCTAAGCATCAGGCACAGGAAGCACACTGGAATACACTTGCTATACTTTAAGACATTTGCATGGATATTTATAACTAAATTTGGTCTGTAGTTTTTTTTTTTTCTATTGTGCTAGCTTTGGCAGACTTTTTAAAGAATGTGTATCTGCCTGATAAAAATAATTTGGAAACTTTCTGTTTTGTACCATTAAATCATTCAAATATGGTAAATCATATGGCACATTCATGTAGGCATCTTGGATTGAAAGTGTATGGCTTGCTGCTCCACTAATCACCCTAGTTGCACCTTAGCCATTTTCTTTTTTGTTTTGTTTTGTTTTTTTAAAATATTTATTTATTTATTTGTTTGGCTGTGTCGGGTCTTAGTTGTGGCATGCGGGATCTTTGTTGCGGAATGTGGGATCTTTTTAATTGCAGCATACAGAATCTTTAGTTGCGGCATGTGAACTCTTAGTCGCGGCATGCATGTGGGATCTACTTCCGTGACCAGGGATCGAACCTGGGCCCCCTGCATTGGGAGCATGGAATCTCAGCCACTGGACTGCCAGGGAAGTCCCCACTACTACCTCATTTTAAACAAATAGAGCCCATTAAACAAGGAAACTATTTTCATGAGGACACGTTTCTCATGACGTCTTGTTACCCGATGCACAGTGCCAAACAAACCGAAATGTCAGAGTTTGGAGCAGAGAACGTTTTATTACAGGGCCATGTAAAGAGACGGGTGGCTTGTGCCCCCCAAACCCCAAACTCCTCGAAGGGTTTCAGCAAAGCACTTTTAAAGGCAAGGTGAGGGAGGGGCATGGTCAGTTGTTGCAAACTTCTTGGTGTCAGAATCCTTTGCTCTTACATCTGTCCGTGTAGTTCAGGTCACAATGTTCCTGTAAACCTCCAACAAGACAAATGGTATTCTCTGTTCTGCCACTTTTTATCTCTATATGTGAATGGACTCTTAAAGGTCTAAAGCCTTGAGAATGAGTTAGCCTGTTTATTGCAGGCTATAGGCAACATCCTTTTTAAAATTTTTTATTTATTTTATTTATGTTTAGCTGCATTGGGTCTTCGTTGCTGCGCATGGGCTTTCTCTAGTTATGGCAAGCGGGGGCTACCCTTTGTTGCAGTGCATGGGCTTCTCATTGTGGTGGCTTCTCTTATTGCAGAGCATGGGCTCTAGGTGCATGGGCTTCAGTAGTTGTGGCATGCAGGCTCAGTAGTTGTGGCTTGTGGGCTCTAGAGTGCAGGCTCAGTAGTTGTGGTGCATGGGCTTAGTTGCTCTGTGGCATGTGGGATCTTCCTGGACCAGGGCTCGAACCCATGTCCCCTGCATTGGCAGGCAGATTCTTAACCACTGTGCCACCAAAGAAGTCCGATAGGCAACATCATTTTACAAAAGATGCAAAGCCAGCACGACTAAGCACAGGAAACAGCACAAAGGTTTAAACTAAAAGGAACAGATCTAATATGGAGTCAGATTTGTTCTTCCCTATTACAGTCTCACAGCATTCTTTGGGACTTTAACTTATGTTTCAAAATACATATATCAATAAAATATGTAAAGTCACTCATTTCCAGTCTTGGAATCCACCCTGTGAGGAACACCTCCTCTGGCAAGTGGGGAGTAGCAAGATGAAGCGCAAAGGGGAAGAGTGTGAATGGCTGTGGTTCTTCTGTGTCTCCACTACCTTAGCCATTTTCTCATTGGTATCATCTGCTCTGTACAAACTCCTCTCCACCCCCATGCATCTACCTATTACAGGAGCACAGAAATTGTACATGTAGGGCTACAAAAGTCAAATGAACATCATGTCACTGTGAATAGCAGGTACCTGAAAGCTTCCATGTTCATCTTCAAGTTGGGGAACAAATTAGAGAAAGAAAAGGAGTGTCACAGGCTTTGGAGAGCATGTTATACTCCACTGCAAAGTGAAAAATGCATTTGCTGAAAGCAAGCTGCCACCACTCATGAAAAGCTATCAGGGCTCTGAGTCCAATTAGAGAGAAATATATCAGTAGTGATCCACTTCCTTGTTAGAGGAATTCATGTTCCTGATACAGTTCACAATATTCTTAGAGTTTTTCTTAATCATTTTCTGGGAAAGCTGCACAGCCCCAACTCTCCCAAATTGTATAGTTAAATTGAGATCAGTAGTTTTAACAATGAAGGGAGTTACAAATCAATCTCATCAGAGAGGAAAACGCATCCCTTGGACAGAAAGTGAGCAAAAATACCAGCCAGACATCTCACTCTTGCCAGATATTCACATGTTTATTTTATCTCTTTAAAAAATCTAGGTGAGGATCATGATCTTCCAGTTTTCATTCAGACCTGAATATCAAAACAGGTATCTGGTTTCATTTTTCTTGTTTTGATAAATAAAACTGTGCCCTTAGGTTTAGAAGACTTAAGTCTGTGTTCCAGCTCTCTCTTACTCGCCTCATGACTTGAGAGAACCATGTCACTTCCCTGAATTGTTATTCATCTTTGAAAAGAGATTGGATTTGCCAGTGTGTGTGCTTGATATATATATATGGCTATCAAACAATTATGTGTAATCCAGCAATAACATATAATTAAGCAATTACATGTAGCAGACACTGGGCCAAGTGCATCAATTCTATGTCTCTACTTTTTAGAGACAAGAACACAGGGGCTTAGAGAGGTTTAGGTACTTTTGTCCAATCTTAACTCTTATTCCGAGCCACGTGAAACACAAGCTCTTTGACCTAGAAGGACTCTAGAACCAAATAAATTTGGGAAATACCATATTCTCCTTTTGGGAATTTACATTTCACATTAGTTAATGAAAGGTTCTGGGGAGTCCTGAAGCAAAGACACCAGTTTATCCCAGAATTTTTCAAATAGTTTGGTTATAGAACTGTCTTTTTCATGTAATACCTAGCAACATCCCAAAGGATAACCAACTAAGAATCAGAAAATATTTGAGTTCCAGTTCTAAACATAAGTTCTTAAATGTATCACTTGAAAATCACTTAAACTTTATAAGCCTCAGTTTTCATTACTAAACTAGTGAAACACCTACCTCAGCAAAGCATGTACATGAATTAAATAAGATGCCATATGGGGAACCTTTTTTGTAAATAATGAAATATTACACAAATACAATGTGTTATTATCATTAATTCAGTTCTTTGGACATGAAATATGAGAAATGTTTCCCAACCACAGGCAACCCTTGTCACTCAGTCATTCATAAAACCCACTCCTTTTTTTCTCTTTTTTTTCTTTAATCATCAAGTCCACTCCAAAACACTATCCAAACAGCAAAATAATTGAATCCCGTTAAAGGCCTTTTTCTCTTATACTCATTTTACATGAGTCTGTATTCAGTCTTGACATTTTAAATGATTGCCCTAAAAATTAATTCTATAAAATCCACAAGTCTTATTTGAGACTGCTTTAAATTAAATACATACATAAGCCTGGTATTGTTCCAACAAATTGATAAACACATTACCTGTGCATAACCAACTGTGTTCTAGAAGTTTAGCACATCTAATTTTTTATTCTTGTTGCTCATCACCTGTTTTATTTCCTACTATTGCTATCATGTTCTATATCTCCTCTACCTATTCTAAAACACTGCTATTTCACTACTGTGTGTTGAATTAAGATTGAATATTCAGCATGAGAAAAATCCTTCTCTAGATTCAAGGAGTTTAATGATCAGAGTACTATCAAGCACTGTGTGTGTGTGTGTATGTGTGTGTGTGTGTGTGTGTGTGTGTGTGTGTATACTATGGCCTGCAAACCAAACCAAATCCTACCTTCCTCCTGTTTTTGTACAGTCCAGGAGTTAAGAATAGTTTTTATATTTTTTAATGGTTGAGCGGGGGAAAACAGTCCAGGAGTTAAGAATAGTTTTTATATTTTTTAATGGTTGAGAGGGGGAAAAAGAAATATACTGTGAAAATTATATGAAATTCAGATTTCAGTGTCATTAAGTTTCACTGGAATACAGCCACACCTATTTGTTTACATATTGTCTCCAGTAAGCCTGCTTTCACACTATAAGAGCAGAGTTGAGTAGTTGGGACAAGAGACAGTAAGCTTCACAAAACCTAAAACGTTTACTCTTTGGTCCTGTATTTTAAAAAAGTGTGCTTTCTTCTGCCTTATGCTCCATCTTTTCATACAGTGGGTTTTGCCTGAGAAAATATAGGTACTCTACTGAGCAGACATCTGGGGACAGATTTGGGGGAATAAGCTTGATTAGCTTTTTAACTTTACTTAACCTATAAAAGAAGGCAGTATGGTTTAGTAGAAATCTCAGGGCTTTGGACCTGGGTGTGAACCTGGCCACTGGGTTTCTTAGCTGTCTGTCCTTGGATACACCGTTTGAACATTCTCAATCTCAGTTTCCTTCTCTATAAAATCAGACTCATATGAATTTAGTCTGGTACCTACCACTAAGCAGCCTTCTGAAAAGCGTCTGTTTCCCTCTCAGAGTCCCAGCAAGGGCTATGAGGAATGCATTACAAATGCACTCCAACAGTTTGTTTTGCAATCTGGACCACAAAACAACTGAAAAGTAAGGAGCAGAGCAGCCCCCAGCCTGCTTCCTGCGGCTTATTCACAGCACTTTTCAGGTCTACCTGACTGGAAAATAATGTATTTCAGAAAGATCATTTAGCTTAGCCTTTCCTTCTTATAAACGATTACCTGGCTACATGAGCTTCTCACTGGAAACGTGCTTCAGGGGGCACATTTCCAGTGGGCAGGGGGGCTTCAGCCTCACCTCTGCATTCTAGGATTCTCTCAGTGGTGTCATGTTCTTGAATAGTTGTTAGTTGTTCTTATTGTGAGGAGGAGTGAAGTTAGGAACAACCTATATCATTATGTTGGTGACATCAGTTCTGGGATTCTCGATTGACAGGTTTTTTCCTGTAGCACTTTGAATACATCATTCCACTGCCTTCTGGTATCCATTATTTCTGCTGAGAAGTCAGATGTTAATCTTACTGGGTTCCCTTGTTAATAACGAATTATTTTTCTCCTGATGCTTTTCCAGATTTTCTCGTCATCTTTGGCTTTTAGCATTTTTGCTGTGATGTGTCTATTTGCGTCTCTTTGAAAATTTATTCTACTCGAAGTTTGCTGAGCTTCCTAGATGTGTAAGTTAGTGTTTTTCCATTCATTTAGGATGTTTTCATCCCCATTATTTCATCAGTATTTTTTCTACTGTTTTCACTTCTTTGTTTCTGGTACTCTCATCATATACATATTGGCACATTTAATGCACCAGTGTTTCTCTGAGGCTCTGTTCATTTTTCTTTATTAATTTTTTCTCTTTCTTCTTCAGATTACATAATCTCCATCGGTCTATCTTCAAGGCTGCTAATTGTTTCTTCTGCCAGTTCAAATCTATTGTTAAGTCCCTCAAATGAATTTTTATTTCATTTATTCTACTTTTCAATTTAAGAAATTCCACTTTTCCCTTTAATATGATTTCTATCTCATTACTGATATTTCCTTTTTGATGGAACATTATTGTCATACCTTCCTTTACTTCTTTAATCATTGTTTTCTTTAGTTCTTTAACATTTTTATAATGGCTCCTTTGAAGTCTTTTTATATTTTATCTGACGTCTGGTTTCTTTTAGAAGCAGTTTCCATTGCCTGCATTTTATGGTGTATGGGTCATACTTCCCTATTTCTTTGCATTCCTCACAATTTTTTTGCTGGAAACTGGATATTTTAGATAAAATATTATAACAAGTGGCTGGATATAGGTACTCCCCTTCTTAGACTTATTATTTGATTTTTTATTTGTCTAGTGACTGGCTGGATTATTTTATTGAAGTCTGTCCCCTCATCTTGCAGTGTTAAGCCTCTGATGTTGTCCTTAGTGGGATGCAGAATTGGGTATGCCCACAGTCACCCTGGAATAAGAGTGGTCTGGTGAGGGGTCTCTTTGACTGTCTCTTTCCCTGACACACTCATGAATTTCATGTATGCCAAACACATTCCCATCCAGGGCATTTCACCTTTGCTTCTCCCTCTTCCTGAAAGATTCTTCCTCCACAAATTGCCATGGCTTACTTTCTCATTTCATTCAGGTCTTGGGTCAAATGTTATTTCCAAATAAAACCTTCCCTGGAACATCTGTATAGAATAGCAGTCCCTCTTTTGTTGCCTCCTTGTTTTATTTTTTCCCACAATACTTATACTGACTGGCATGATAACATGATTTTTTTTTTATCTCGTACCCTAGAATGTAAGATTCACAAAACATGAGCTGAGCTTTGCCTTCTCCATTCACAGTTATATCAATTCTAGAGCCTAAAACAGTTCTTGGCACATCGTAGGCACTCACCAAATATTTGTTATTAAATTATTGAAAAAATATAAATGAATGCTATCTCCCTATACTAGACATTAAAAGTAGGGGAAGTATACTCTAGGAAGAAGACCAAGACAAAGAAAATTTTGGATGCAGAGACACCAAAGGCTTCCCACTTCTTCTTTCTTGGACTTGCTCCTCTGTCTGTCTGAAGAAGTCACTCCTTATTCCTTTGCTTTAATATTTCAAAAATTTCAAGCAGCAAGTCAGTAGAGAGGAGGAACTGGTACAGGAGGAGAAAGTAATTTGACCATGTTTCATTTTCACAAGCACACTCATTCTCAGGGGAAATGTTACATGTATGTTTCTGAAAAATGCTTGCATATAGCTCTGTGCAACAGGTCACTTCTCTGGTTCAAATCCTTCGAAGATTCCCCTTTTCCCCCCAGAAGAAAACCCCAGATCCTTAATATGATTAAAATGTCCTATAGGATCTGGCCTCAGTCTTCCTCTCTAAGTGTGTTTCAGGCTACCTGATTCCCAACTTGACTGGACTCCCTTCCATTCCCTAGATGCTTTCTCAGCACCCTTATAGACTTGGTCCTGCACCCTGCTAACTTTCCCCTTCAGGCATGGCCTAACTAACCTTAATTCACATTTCAGGTCTCAACTCAAATGTTACTTCCACCAGGGCTCTTCTGACTTTAAACTAAATAGTCCCCTGTATTATTTAGGGTAAGCCTAGCTGCTATAACAAATAGATATCAGCACAGAAATGGCTAAAACCCAGTAGAATTACGTCTCACTCATGTAGCCATCCAAGGCAGGATAATTCAAGTACACAGGCTGATGTGGTTGTCAACTTCTTCAGTGCATGGCTTCCAAGATCACTGTGATGATCTCCATCCCAGGCAGCTGGATCAGGGTAAGAGCACAGAGGAGCATATATGGGAGGCTTTATGAGCCAGACCCCAAATTGGCACACATCACATCTTCTCACATTCCGTTGTCAGTCCTAGGACCATGCCTAACTGCAAGGGAGATGGGGAAATATAGTCCAGCTGCATTCCCAGGAAGAAGAGGAGAATTAGGATTTTGGCAAGAGGTAGCAGATTCTGCCACAGGGCTCCCTTCTCCTCCCCCTCCATTATATATTCCTATAACACCTGACTTTTCACTGTCACAAAGCTCAAGGCATGCTATATGTGAGACTTACAAAGTCCATAAAGGCAGGGACTGGGTCTGCCTATTTCCCCTCTATATCCCTTACAAGCCTTGGCACTTAGTGGGCTCTCAGTAAATATTATATTGAACTATGTGAAATTGTTGCTTTGTTTGCCATAAAGTGGCTAATATCCACAATTTCAAAGAATCGCCTTTAAGGCACCCCTTTTTTTAAAAAATTAATTTTTATTGGAGTATAGTTGCTTTACTATGTTGTGTTAGTTTCTACTGTACAGCAGAGTGAATCAGCTATACGTATACATATATCCCCTCTTTTTTGGATTTCCTTCCCATTTAGGTCACCACAGAGCACTGAGTAGAATTCTCTGAGCTATACAGTAGGTTCTCATTAGTTATCTATTTTATAGATATAAAACATATATAGGTATATGTGTCAATCCCAGTCTCCCAATTCATTCCACCCCATCTTTCCCCCCTTGGTGTCCATACATTTTTTCTCTATGTCTGTGTCTCTATTTTTGTTTTGCAAATAAGATCATCTATACCATTTTTCTAGATTACACATATGTGTTAATATACGATTATTTGTTTTTCTCTTTCTGACTTACTTCACTTTGTATGACAGTCTCTAGGTCCATCCATATGTCTACAAATGACCCAATTTCATTCCTTCTCTATGGCTGAGTAATATTCCATTTATATATGTACCACATCTTCTTTATCCATTCCTCTGTTGATGGGCATTTAGGTTGCTTCCATCCTGGCTATTGTAAATAGTGCTGCAATGATCATTGGGGTGCCTGTGTCTTTTATTTTTTATTTTTTATTTTTTTGCAGTACGCGGGCCTCTCACTGTTGTGGCCTCTCCCATTGTGGAGCACAGGCTCTGGATGTGCAGGCTCAGCGGCCATGGCTCACGGGCCTAGCTGCTCTGCGGCATGTGGGATCTTCCCGGACCAGGGCACGAACCTATGTCCCCTGCATTGGCAGGCGGACTCTCAATCACTGCGCCACCAGGGAAGCCCATATGTGCCTTTTTGAATTATGGTTTTCTCTGGGTATATGCCCAGTAGTGATATTACTGGGTCATATGGTAGTTCTATTTTTAGTTTCTTAAGGAACCTCCATACTGTTCTCCATAGTGGCTGTATCAATTTACATTCCCACCAACAGTGCAAGAGGGTTCTCTTTTCTCCACACCCTCTCCAGCGTTTATTGTCTGTAGACTTTTTTTTTTTTTTTTTTTTTTTTTTTTTTTGCGGTATGCGGGCCTCTCACTGTTGTGGCCTCTCCCGTTGCGGAGCACAGGCTCCGGACGCGCAGGCCCAGCGGCCATGGCTCACGGGCCCAGCCGCTCCGCGGCATATGGGATCCTCCCAGACCGGGGCACGAACCCGTATCCCCTGCATCGGCAGGCGGACTCTTAACCACTGCGCCACCAGGGAGGCCCTGTCTGTAGACTTTTTAATGATGGCCATTCTGACTGGTGTGAGATGATATCTCATTGTAGTTTTGATTTGCATTTCTCCAATAATTAGTGATGTTGAACATCTTTTCATGTGTTTGTTGGCCATCTGTATGTTTTCTTTGGAGTTAAGGCACACCTTTTACAGATGGGCTATTCAGCAGAGCATTTCCCATGGGTTAGTGGAATGCTATTACACAGGACTCGAAGGTTTTAAAGCTTGCTTCTTTCCACTTATGCCTTGTTAGGTAATTCCAATTTCTTGCCAGGGAAACACTTGCAGAACAATGTGTTTTACAGACTAACTGTGAGGTCATGCAGCCTTTGGAAATTTGGTGGAGGTGGAGAGACACGCAGAGACCTCCACTTGGGTTGAGGAGAAAGCTTTGTCATGCATGCTAATGAATGACAGACCTTCAGTTCTTTCCTAATTAAGAAAATATTGGTTCAACATCTACTGTGTACCAGGCACTGGGTCCAGAGCCAAGGACACAAAGATAATTACTTCCTTGAAAGAGCTTGTACACTTGCAAGGGGTTCACAGTCAGCTTGTTTTGGAAATATCCCTTAGGCACTTTTCAGAAGAATGAGCAGGACAAGAGAAGAAACCATCTGGGAGTTGATTTTAACAGTCCAGGCAAGAGATGGTGTCCTAAATTGTTTTCCTTCACAGATTTTTCTTTGTTTAACTTTTAGGGGGACAGAGGGTGGGAGTAGAGGTGGTCACAGGAAGGGTGAAGGGGCTGGAGAAGCACAACTATTCAAAGACAGCATCGTCCTTCACCTGCTAGCGAGGAAAGCTGCTGAGGTACAGAAAGGGGCAGCTGCCATGCCGATCACGTCCCGGCATGGTATGCTGTGCTTAGACAGCGCTTCAGCTGAGAAGCTCCCCACCACTTTCCAATCCCTTAAAATAAAGACTTCTGCCACTGAAATTGAGCAGAATCGGGATCACAACCACGTCAGAAACTGAGGCTGTGCAGCCTTTCCTGGCATCCTTAATCCTTAGGCTCTACCTTACTCCTTCCAAGTGTGGTGCAGAGAAAGGGGATGGAAAGCCCACTCCAGGGTGTGTGCGTTCCATCATTTGTCAAGCAGGAACAGTCTTCTTGCTGGTCTTTGTTGCTCTCAGGCTCTGAGCTAAAAATAGACTTTCCAAAGAAAGCTTCCTTTAGGTGGTCCTACCAAGGCAATTTACATTATCATCTGCCAGCTTCAAGACTAATTTGGAACAGTCCTGCACTTGATGTGCTCCATTTTTTTTTTCAGGGGTGGCTGCTTTTTCACAACAGACTTCAAGGAAGTACTCACCCCAGTGATCTCAAATCTTGAGGCTGGAATTAGGATGGAGGTGAGGGTGGGGCTAGGACAGTTTAGGTGTCATGTAAACTCCAGTTGGATTCCCTGCACGGGGCTCTCAGACTCTTCTGCCCACTTTTTGTCCTACATTAAAGTTAAAAATATCTGCCCCCATGATCATGCCCCTCTGCCTTTCGACTAAACCCCGCAACTCTGGGGGGTCGCAATTCTCTTTTAATGTGCATGGGGTGATGAGTCAGCTGCAGATTGTTCTGCCATTGTCACTGTTGAGGAGGCTGAAAGAGCATCACGTCAGGGCACAAAGATCCTCGAGGCCGTCCTCAAACTGAATGCATGTCCTACCCTGGTCATTCTAAGTGATGTCAAGGAACCTGAGCTTGAAACCTGTTTTCCTGGCTGCCTGCACGGTTGTGGGGACAGGTGGCAGTGTGTGTGAGTACCTGAGTCCTTGGAGGTAAAGAAAAAGATGTCAGTGTAGATCCCAGCAGAGTGACCCATTTCTGTGGCATGACTCTATTCACAGGTCTGACTTCTCTTACCAAAGGGTGTGTGTATAATCAGTCACATTATAAAAAGAGCTTTCAAAGACAATTTTATTATTTAGTCATTTTGACAACTACGGGGGATGACTTAAATTGTAAAGATGAGGAAATGAAAACTCAGGAGAGTTTATTGTGTTGTCCGAGTTCAAACTGGCCCACATTTCAAACATCAGAGTACGGAAAATAAAATTGATAATAATTTTGGTGACACTCAACATCTATTTGGTAATATGTCTCCCCATTCAGAAACAAGATACCTCTCACCACTTATTAAAATCTCTACTTTTGTGCTCTATTTACTCCTTCAGCAGTTACAGACTAAGTGCCTAGTGTGTGCATCAGGCATGTAGTAGTTTTGTTGTTATTGTTGAGTTTTATTTCATTTACTATATGTAAGTTCTGCATAATTTTATGAACTCTGTTTCTTAATATTTTTTTAAAGTATTCTTACCGTTTGAATGGGGCCTCATTTGCTTTATATTTCTCATTTATTATATGCAGAGAGAAAACCTGTTGCCATTTACACTTTAATTTTCTAACTAACCACCCAATTGAACTCTCTAATAAGTTTTGGGAGGGGTTGTTTGGTTTTTTGGTTTGGTTTTGTTTTATTTTCAATATTTTTTATTGAAGTATAATTGATTTACAATGTTGTGTTAATTACTGCTATACAGCAAAGTGATTCAGGTATATATATATATACACACACATTCTTTTTTTTATATTCTTTTCCATTATGGTTTATCACAGGATATTGAATATACTTCCTTATGCTATACAGTAGGACCTTGTTGTTTATCCATTCTATATATAAAAGCTTACATCTGCTAACCCCAACCTGCCATTCCATCCCTCCCCCAACCCCCTCCCACTTGGCAACCACAAGTCTGTTCTCTGTGTCCATGATTCTGTTTCTGTTTCATAGATAGGTTCATTTGTGTCATATTTTAGATTCCACATATAAGTGATATCACATGGTATTTGTCTTTTTCTTTATGACTTACTTCACCTGAGTATGATAGTGTCTGGGTCCATCCATGTTGCTGCAAATGGCATTATTTCGTTCTTTTTTATGGCTGAGTAGTATTCCATTGTGTATATGTACCACATCTTCTTTATCCATTCGTCTGTCAATGGGGATTTAGGTTGCTTCCATGACCTGGCTATTGTAAATAGTGCTGCAGTGAACATTGGGGTGCATGTGTCTTTTTGAATTACGGTTTTCTCAGGTTATATACCCACTAGTGGGATTGCTGAGTCATATGGTAATTCTATTTTTAGTTTTTTAAGGAACCTCCATACTGTTCTCCATAGTGGCTGTATCAATTTACAGTCCCACCAACAGTGCAAGAGGGTTCCCTTTTCTCCACACCCTCTCCAGCATTTGTTGTTCGTAGATTTTCTGATGATGCCCATTCTAACCAGTGTGAGGTGATACCTCATTGTAGTTTTTTTTTTTTTTTTTTTTTTTTTGGTACTTGGGCCTCTCACTGTTGTGGCCTCTTCCGTTGCGGAGCACCGGCTCCAGACACGCAGGCTCAGCGGCCGTGGCCCACGGGCCCAGCCGCACCGCGGCACGCGGGATCCTCCCGGACCAGGGCACGAACCCGTGTCCCCTGCATCGGCAGGCGGACTCTCAACCACCGTGCCACCAGGGAAGCCCCTCATTGTAGTTTTGATTTGCATTTCTCTAATAATTAATGATGTTGAGCATCTTTTCATGTGCCTCTTGGACATTCTGTATGTCTGCTTTGGAGAAATGTCTATTTAGGTCTTCTGCCCATTTTTTGATTGGGTTGTTTTGTTGTTGTTGTTGTTGTCAGGTTGTATGAGTTCTTTGTATATTTTGGAAAGTAAGCTCTTGTCGGTCGCATCATTTGCAAATATTTTCTCCCATTCTGTAGGTTGTCTTTTCGTTTTGTTTATGGTTTCCTTTGCTGTGCAGAAGTTTGTAAGTTTGATTAGGTCCCATTTGTTTATTTTTTTTCTTTCTATTGCCTTGGGAGACTGACTTAAGAAAACATTGGTATAATTTATGTCAGAGAATGTTTTGCCTATGATCTCTTCTAGGAGTTTTATGGTATCATGTCTTAGGTTTAAGCCTATAAGCTATTTTGAGTTTATTTTTGTGTATGGTGAAGGGTGTGTTTTAACTTCATTGATTTACACATGCTGTCCAACTTTCCCAACACCATTTTTTTATTGTAGTTGATTTACAATGTTGTGTTAGTTTCTGGTGTACAGCATAGTGATTCAGTTACACACACACACACACACACACACACATATGTATTCTTTTTCATAGTCTTTTCCATTATGGTTTATTAAAGGCTGTTGAATATAGGTCCCTGTGCTATACAGTAGGACCTTGTTTATCTTCTAATGAGTTTTAATAGTCTTTAAGTTAGTTCCCTGTGCTTTTTGGGTTGACAACTATGCTATCTGAATATAACAATACTAATAATTTAATTTTTTTCTACTTCTCTCCCTCTTACGTCCTTCTCCTTTTCTGTGTCCTAATGACCTTCCTTAATTGGGCTGTCTCATATTGCTAGAAAGAAAATGCTCTATGTTGGAATGGAAGTTGTTGAGGTTCAGAGAAAAATTCAAAGTTCCCATAACTCAGTGGCTTTCAGGAGTTGAGGGGAGGCAGAAAATTCACTGTAGCCAGATTCTGAAGAGGGTGAGCTTAGAGGGCGGGAGAGCTGGAAGCAGTAGGTCATTTGTGCAAGGTGCTGAGGGACCAGAGGAAAATGAGGCCCTCAGCTGTTGCTGCTCCCTCGAACCAGAGAACATCCATCCCTTATGCAGACCAACTCCAGGAACAACCACGTGCAGGATTGCCCAGCATCTCACTGCACAGAAGACAGACCCCTTGCCCAGCACCATGCAGACCACTTCTCCAGTTGCCCACATCAGTTGCCTTATCTCACGTGTTTCTTGGGGTTGACCCACAAGATTAAGAACAGCTCTCATTTGGAGCAAGACATGACACTGAGGCATGATGGGTAGGCATGAGAGCTCTGGAGCCCATCTAAATGGGCACAAATCCTGGTCCTACCACTTGTTCTGCCTATGAAACCACTTGGGAAAATTACCCTTCTGTGCCTAACTTTTTAGCTGTAAAATGGTGTTAATATTTGTGCCTGCCTCACAGGGTTTTAGGGAGGACTATATTCGTAAATATATGTAAAGTGCTGAGAACAACGCCTGGCTTATATTATGGGCCCAGTAAATCTTGGCTAGAACAGTGCCTGGAAGGTGAGCCTCATGAGAACTAGGGTTCTGGCACGCTCTGGTGGTAAATCCTTGGAAAAGATGCTTAAAATTTCCTATTAACCTTTATGAGCCTCATTTCCCTAATCTGAAAAGCTACCTTCTTCATTGAACTGTTAGGAGAATGACTTAAGAAAATGCACATAAAACAGCTGAAGTGGTGATGAATCAAAGTTGGTTTCCCTCCCATTCAGTGTCTTTATTAGATTAGAAGTTCCATGAGGATGGAGATGCACCCTCTGGCTAAACACATCAGGGACTCCAGTAGATCCAAAGTGAAAGCAAGGTATTGGACTAAATAAGAAATTGTAGGATTAAATTCCATTTATCTTTCACTCTGCAACAGAATCAATTTTTTGCAAGTACCTGGACTTTGGTCTGTTTGGTGCTCCTTCAGTAAGATAATTTAAGGAGGATTTATTTACAAACCAATAATGAGATCTGAGGTGATCTCAAGGATAGCACAGTAACACAGGGCTAGGAACACCAGTAGAGCTGTCTCTGTCCCTCTGCCTACAGAATCAAGGGGAAGAACTGGTACCTGGAGACTGGAAGGAGAGTCCCATAAAAAAGGTCTCTTTACAAGGAGCAGTGGGCTTCAGTCAAGGAACAAAGCCAGCCCAAGGTGACTCACACAAAGTGAGGCAGGAAAGTAAATATTCTGGACTCCCTCCCTACATCCCTTCGGTCCTACTGGAGTCCCCCAGTGGTGGAACTCAGCCAGAAACCAGAGGGGATGAAAGTAGGGTTGCCAGATTTAACAAATTAAAAGTGCAGGGCACACAGATAAATTCCAGTTTCAGATTAACAACAAATGACTTTTTAATATATCTCAAATACTTAACAGGACAGACTAAAATTTTATTTTGTTATTTATCTGAAATTCAAATGTTAGCTCTGCATCCTATATTTATCTAGCAATCCTAGATCATTGATGAATTCCATATAGGGCAGCCTCCCTGAGCAGAGAGTAGGATGGAAAGTGCAAGAGACAGGGGGACAGTGGACTTTGAGAAGGAAATGCGAGATAGACTGACACACCCATTAACTCACCTCTTTTGCCCCAGTCCACCCAGGATTTTCTCTTGTGTAGAAAAGTTTGAAACTCTAACATAGGGAATACATGGGAGCACAAAAAACTGCCATATCATCATTGGGTAATGTCAATTAGGACATAGCCCTCTCTGAAACCAGGCTCCAGAACTGTGAGATATAAATGTCTGTTGTTTAAAAGCTAACCCAGCTGTGGTATTTTGTTACAACAGCACAAACAGACTAAGATACTCTCATTTTCCTTCTCCATTAACTGGTCTTAGGAAATTCCCCAGAAAGCCATAGCAGTAGGTTGAGGGAGAGACAGTGAAGGTGTTGACAGTGCTCTGTTTTTAAGCTGGATCATTTGTATGTGAGTGTTTGTAATTAATATTTTTGTTTATAATTGCCATCTATGTCATATATCTTGTTTGCATTTAGTAAGGAAGGAAAGGAAGGAGGGAAGGGAAGGGAAGGAAGGAAGGAAGGAGGGAGGGAGGGAAGGAACAGAGGGAGGAAAGGAAGGAAGGAAAGGGAAGGAGGGGATGAAGGAAAAGTAAGGAAAGGGAAGGAAGGAAAGGGAAGGAAAAGTGAAGGAGGGGAGGACCTAAAAAATATACCCATGAAAATAAAATATGACCAGTTAATTAAGCAGGTGGTTGTTTTCTGTATACTAGTTCATAAGGAAAAACTGAATTACTCTTTGATATCAATTCTTTTTTTATTTAATGGATTTATTTATTTATTTATTTATGGCTGCATTGTGTCTTCGTTGCTGCGCACGGGCTTTCTCTAGTTGCGGCAAGCAGGGGCTACTCTTCGTTGCTGTGCACAAGCTTCGCTTTGCAGTGGCTTCTCGTAGTGGAGCAAGGGCTCTAGGCACGCAGGCTTCAGTAGTTATGGCGCACCAGCTTCAGTAGTTGTGGCCCGTGGGCTCAGTAGTTGTGGCTCGCGGGCTTAGTTGCTCTGTGGCATGTGGGATCTTCCCAAGCCAGGGCTCAAACCCGGGTCCCCTGCACTGCGTCACCAGGGAAGTCCTCTTGATATCAATTCTGAGATCAATGTTTTAGTCACTCACTAAATCTCAATTTCCTGAATTTTAAAACGGAATTCATGAAATTCATAGAACCTGGATTGCAGAACTCGGGGCAAGTTTGGAAACAAAGAATATATAGAAACTAACACATGTTTGGAGCATAAAATAATTGCTAACTCTCTTAGCAATATTAAGAGAGTTCTTACCTAGCAATGTGTCATTTTAACATATTATATTCTATTGCTAGAACACAGTTGTACCACATGTATCTTTTTCAAATTAATAAGCTCAAAAAGTCTGGTGAATTTAATAGGACAAGCTCTCTTGATCTCATGGTTCTTGCAAACAAAAAACAAATTCTAAAAGATAAATTTATGATCCCTAAGGATCATAAAGTAGGAATTACGAGACTAAATACTTGTCAGAATTTTAGTTTCAGTTTTAGAAGTTATGTCTCATTTTTGAATTTATGCTATTTTACGTATCTTCCTCTGTGCATTTGTCATTGTGTCTATAATTTTAGCAATGCTAATATTTCACACAGAAAGAGTCTAAAGAACTTCAGTAGCACTTTAATGTAGTTATATTAATAGGAAAATGGGCACACGGGATACTCCCATGGGAATGTATTTGTAATGACACTTATGGAATTTTAAAAAATTTCCACTAGACAGTTAACAAAGTAGGTAGTTGTGGGTGGGTGAATACCTCAAGAAACAAGAATAGAATCATAGCGCAGGAAGGATGCAAGTAAAATAGTAAAGAACATCTCACCAAATTTCCTGATTTGACCAAAAGGAAACTGGGGTGCACGTCAGTGAATAGATTTGCCATGTATTTCCTCCATGCCATGGCAGTTATCTTTAGCTTTATGTTAATAGCTATCACAACTCTTAAGTCCCTGTCTAGAACCTTTTAAACAAGAGTGAAAAATGCTGATTAGTGAGGTTTTAATAATGCCAAAGGAAAAGACTGTATGTGGGAAGAACTCTTGATCTGGTGATACTTGGACTTAGTGCGTCCCAGAAAAAAGAAATGTACTTATAGAAATGAATGACACCAATAGAAAGAGCATTCATCTTTAAAGTGAAGGGTAGGCCATTCCTGCTGACATGCTTGGTTTTCCTGCTCTTGGTTTAATCACTGGGTTCAGACTTGTCTGGAAGATTTGGGACAATAAATGCTATCATAGGTGCCTACAGGTTACATCAACTGATCCTGCCAAGATAAGAGGCTGTGTCCAAGATGTGTGGCCAAGGCAAGCTTTAAAAGTATCCAAGTGAAAAAATGAAACAGAAAATTACATGGCAGCACGTGTGCACACAGGGAATGTATGCCGTGAAGGATCTAGATAGAACCCAACAGTTGGGGTTTTCTGGAAGGGGGTGGTAAGTTGGAAAGGAGACTGGAGTAGTAACTAGAGGATCTGGATTTTTAGACTCATTTCAATGTTTCACTGGATTTGTGAGATTCACTAAGACACTTGGCTTCCCTGAGAGTCAAATAGGGATAATAATGAGTAGAATAGGGTTGGTACATGGTAAGCACTTAAAAGCGTTATTTATAGTAATTCATTCCATTATTATAATCTTCCAAGATTACTGTGTTAAATAAAAATGCATATATGAAAAATTGCAAAGCATTATCTAAACATAAAGAACTATGTAACTTACTGTGGACGACAGCACTGGTGTTCTATCTAGCTATTGTTACTTTGCACCTTTAAAATTCAGACCACTGAAGTGTATTTCAGGGTATAACACTAGTGAAAAAAAATTAAATACACCAAACTACTTTCCTTCACAATGACTGAAACTAAGAGAAAAACTACCTATATGTATGGATAAGGACATGGAAAAATGAAAATAATTGGATTTGCTAATGGTAGTGGAAATTTGGGTTCTATTTTTTATTTTTATGTATTTTAATCTGTTCTTTTTTTTTTTTTTTTTTTGCGGTATGCGGGCCTCTCACTGTTGTGGCCTCCCCCGTTGCGGAGCACAGGCTCCGGACGCGCAGGCTCCGGACGCGCAGGCTCAGCGGCCATGGCTCACGGGCCCAGCCGCTCCGCGGCATATGGGATCCTCCCAGACCGGGGCACGAACCCGTATCCCCTGCATCGGCAGGCGGACTCTCAATCACTTGCGCCACCAGGGAGGCCCTGTTCTTTTTTTTTTTTAATTGACTTTGTGCCCTTGGCAGTTAAAGCGTAGAGTCCTAACCACTGGACTGCAAGGAATTCCTTTTAATCTGTTCTTTAAATTAAAATATCTTTAACTCAAAAATGATAAAATACAGAAAGTTAAGCTAAAAACTGAGATATACTCGGGAACTCCAGTGTACTGTATAATACTAATAATGGTAGTAACTAGTCCATTTTTTTAAACACTTTATTTTCTTTGTTGTACAAATCACAATAATGGAATTGTCCCCGCCCCCCCCCCTCTCTCTTTGGCTGCAAGGCGCAGCATGTGGGATCTTAGTTCCGTGACCCAGGGATCCAGTCCACGCCCCCTGCAGTGGAAGTGTGGAGTCTTAACCACTGCACTGCCAGGAAACTCCCCACTAGTAGTCCATTTTATTGAGTACTTCCCCTGGGTAGGCACAGGGCTGTGTGCTCTATATGCGTAATCTGTCTCAACTTCCCATCAATACTATAAGCCACAGGATACACAGGAGAAAACTGAAGCTCACAGATTAGTAGTTTGCCAAGGTCTCCCAGCTGGCAAGTGTCAAGTACAGAAGTGCAGTGTGTGTAACAGTCAGAGTAAATATTGATTCATTTAATCTGGGGAACATGGATAAGTCAGCATTCTACCAGCTTTTTTGGTGGTAGTGGAAACACTAAAGAAAAAGTTAAAGAATAAGCTGCCAATCTGAGTATTTTTCTCTTACACCTCTTTCACTCCTGCATCTAGTGTGAATTGCACCAACTTCCCATTCCTTTGTGCTTGCCTGTATGCCTCCCTCTTTGTGCATATAGAGTGTGCAAGGAACATTCAAACAGCAAAGTACAGATGAGGAGTAAGGCCCAGAGTGACGTGAAGTTCAAGGAGTTTGGGGGGAGAAAAGAAATGAAATGGCCACAGAGGCATCCTGGAGTTACATCAGCTACTGAAAAGAAGGAAATCACAAGAAAAGCAATGGTTCTAAATCTAGCCATGGGCCCTCCAGGCAGTATTTCACAATGGCACCGGTAAATTTCCAAGAAAGGAGGGGCCTTCTGAGCACCTGTTTCTCTTGGAGTGCTGAAAGTGGCCTTCTTAAGAAGCTCAGACAAGCTGGAGAACCTCACCTACACCTCATCCTTGACATTCCTAAACTGGATGTGAAATTGGTTCCAAATTCCTTTCTTGCTCTGTGCATCTAATTTTTAAAAAATTAATATTACTGATATTATAGGGGAAACCTAAAATAACAAAGCAGTGGAGAACTTTTTTTAAATTGGGGGATCAAAAATAAAAGGTTTATCATTGCTGTTTTTCTAAGGACTTGAGGATGTTTAACTGAAGGTGATAGCAGTAAACATTGCTAGCTATTTGATGACATTGTCAGCTGCGACTGAAGCAGATGATTAGAAACAGGTAAATTATCGTAACTTTCTTTGGCAAGTTGTTATTGAGCACAAATTCTGTACCAAAGTCTGGGTCAAGCATCAGGGCTATAGATAATACTTAGACATGATCCCTGCCTAGTCTAGAGAGTAAACACCGTATTATGATAAATGCTTCATTATAATATGATAAATGCTCTAGTGGATGGATGCACAGAACAGTGGTACAGAGAGAGAACTAATGCTTGTCAGGGGTTGGAGAATAGCAGGGGCTTATAAAATAAGAGAAGGCACGTTCCCTTCAAAAAGTGGGACAGTCTTCTTGAAAACTATGAAGGGATCCGTTTTTGAGAGGCACTTTAGGATCATTATTAGGGACATGGGTTTTGAAATCTGGACAAAGCCTGGCTCTGTCACTTACTGACTAATGGATTTCAAAGCAGCCAAAATCCTTCCACTCCCCTTCACAATGTGACTTTGCAGCTGCTGCAGTCAAGAGAGAGTCTGTTTCTTTACTCCGTGCATTTGGCTCTGCCAGGTCATTTGCTTTGTGAAACAAGCAGAAGCTTGAGCATTGGGGCCGTCCTCTCTTTGGGTTCCTGGGACCACCATGTGCATGGACCAATAGCCTATTGTTGGATCAGAGACTATGAGACGCGGTGGTGCCCTCGAACCTGCGTGTGAGCCCAGCAAGACTAGCGGTAGAACCTCCCAGCTAAGCCCACCCCAGTTGCTTGCCCACAGACTTCTGAGATGAATAAATGATATGTTACAGAATGAGTTTATTATAGAATAAAAACTAACTGGTACACTCAGTGGCTCTGGATAATTTATTTCACCTTTGAAACTTGGGTCTCCTCGTCTATAATACGGAAATCGTAATAATAATTATCACCTAGGTTGCTGAGAGTATTAAATACGATAATGCATATAAAGCACTTATATAAATGGTAACTAGATAGTGACTAGTGGTATGATTATATGCTTATACCTAGAATTTAATTTTTCCAGAAGTCCAGAGTGGCCCTATGGGTGCTGCATGCTCGGTAACTACTAAAGCCATAAAATTTGGGACACATTTTAAAAATAAACAACAGTGATATTTTGTTTGTCTGATTTTTTGGTTTATTTGGGTGTTTCTTACATCCGTTAATAGATTCTTAAATGCTATTTGGTGAAAGGCTGTGGTTTTGTGTGTGGGGGTTCCCCTTAAATTCAACTTTGTCTTCTTATTTTTAACCATTGCCTCTGCACAACAAAGTCTGAGCAGCTGAATTTTCTGTTTTCTGTGCCTTCCGTGGTACATAACATCTCCTGAGTCATCTCCCATGGGGGGAAGCATGGGGAATATAATACTCAACTACATCACAGGAAGGATATGTGGGTTTGCTAATGGCCTCCTGAAAAAGTTAAGTGCAAAGTGGTTTGATTCTTTCCACTTCTCTGTCTTAAACATCAAGTTCAACAGAATTAATTTCCTAAAAATTAAAATTCTGTCCTAATGGAACACAATTAGGAAAATATGTGAACGTTTACTTTTCAATTATGTGTATTTAATTTCTTTTAAGTAACTTCAAATAACATCCAACAGCCATGAGCGTTCATATTCCAATAGAAGTCAGAAATTGACATCAATTTAAACTAGCTGTAATTATACTGTACAATACTTACATTTTGAAATTTTTACTTTTTTTGAATTAGTTATAAGCTAATATTTCACACCTTTGAACTGAGCTCCACCTGACTCAGTGCCCTCCTCAACTGCAGTAATCCTGAAATGCAAAACTGTGTTCAAGGTAACAGGTTCCCCCTTTATGACAGAACTAGCAAAAGAATCTTCAGTAATGCCTTTCCAAATGGCTGTTTCCTGATAGACAACAGCATTATCGTATCTTCAGTCTGAGTTCCATCTGAACCTAAAAGATAATGTTTTTAAGAACATGCATTAGGGCTCCAAAACCCAAATTGAGGGAGCTTTTCAATAAGAGCAGTGTTTGTGGCATCAGTTCCTCCAATTTGTTTGAACTAATTGATACCATAGGCCCTAATTATAGGTGCCTATAAATGAAAGATAAGGTGCTTAAGTCACAAGAATATATCTGAATTTCCCCCTTGTATTTTGAATCCTGGCAGGGTGCTCAATTTGAAGGCAGTATAACATACAAAAGCATGACTCTGTAACCAGAATGCCTTCACTTAATTGCTTTGTGCTCTTGGGCAAGATGTGTCACCTCTCTGAGCCACAGGGCCCTCATCTGCAAAGTGTAAATAATATTATTACCTCTCACACGTAGGCGAGATAATGCACATAAAAGCACTTAAAACAGTGGTGGCCCATCAAAGCACTCAGTACATGCTTGTTGCTCTTGGATGGTTCAACATCCTTGCTGAATGTTTCTTGTGATTTAAATGCCGTAGCTTAGGTTACTGTTTATGGATAGGCCACAATAGTCAATGTAGTCGGACCCTCATCTAAGACAGAGGTTGGCAATACTGAGTGATCTCATGTCAGGTTGCCTGGGACCAAACACTATTATGTGATGCTTTATATAGTCTGGGACTGTGTGATGTGGAATCAATTGGAAGTAAATCCAAGGAAGAAAGGAGGAGATGAGGTGAGATGCAGCCTGGATTTGAATACAATTGCCAGGGACATGTGTTAACTCAGGTGCCTCAACACATCTGCAAATGCAAAATGGCAAGGGTCTTCTGTCTATATCAATGTGTAGAACTGCTTCCTTTGCAGGGGTCAACCCCACATCTGATTAGCAGGAAGTGGAAGTGACTTACAATGGAAGAAACATTGAAAATGTGAAAATTAGAGTGTGATGGTGAAATGCAAATAAAGCCACAGTGATCAAATTTTAAAATAATGCAGTATCCATGTTAGGGAAAACAACTGGAACCCTTCATTCATGCTTACGCATTTGCATTCAAAGTCATTGACAAGAATATTCAAAGCAGCACTATTTTCATGATAGGCAAAAAATGAAAACAATCTAACTATCAACAGATGATGGATTAAATCAATTATGGCAGATTCATACAATCGAATTCATACAATGAAAGAATACATTTAACAGCATTGGTCTTCATCCATTTAAACTGATTTTTACATATTTTACTTTTAATCTAGTTAAAAATCAAACTGTGTTTCCTGAAATAAGTTAGAAAGAGAAAATATGCTACAGTGCAAAGTTTTATGCAATTTAGAACACTCAAACACAAATTAACTGCACATATTTTTCTAGTATGCGTACGTATATAAGATATATACTTTAAAAACATTATAGTGGGTGTCACTGAAGGAAGGGAATTTTGAGTGAGAATTGGGTTATATTGGGACAGTGACTAAAACAAATTCAGTGAGAAAGGAGAATTGCAAAAATTGATGGTGACAATTACAGGTCCCTTCACTACCCCCAAAGTAATAATAATACAATAAAGAGCCACAGAAAATATAAGCAGAGAAGTATACGCATCTTAACATGCCTAGAATGACCTTCTTCATTTTTCTTTTTAGACATCTTTATTGAAGTATAATTGCTTTACAATGGCGTGTTAGTTTCTGTTGTATAACAAACTGAATCAGCTATATGTATACATATATCCCCATATCCGATCCCTTTTGCATCTCCCTCCCACCATCCCTATCCCACCCCTCTAGTCTGGTCACAAAGTACCCAGCTGATCTCCCTGTGCTATGCGGCTGCTTCCCACTAGCTATCTATTTTACATTTGGTAGTGTATATATGTGCATGCCACTCTCTCACTTCATCCCAAGTTACCCTCCCCCCTCCCCGTGACCTCAAGTCCATTCTCTACATCTGCGAATTTATTCCTGTCCTGTCCCTAGGTTCCTCAGAACCACTATTTTTTTTTTTTTTAGATTCCATATATATGTGTTAGCATACGGTATTTGTTCTTCTCTTTCTGGTTTACTTCACTCTGTATGACAGACTCTAAGTCCATCCACCTCACTACAAATAACTAATTTCATTTCTTTTTATGGCTGAGTAATATTCCATTGTATATATGTGCCACATCTTCTTTATCCATTCATCTGTTGATGGACACTTAGGTTGCTTCCATGTCCTGGCTATTGTAGATACAGCTGCAGTGAACATTGTGGTATGTGACTCTTTGAATTATGGTTTTCTCAAGGTATATGCTCAGTAGTGGGATTGCTGGGTCATATGGTAGTTCCATTTTTAGATTTTTAAGGAAGCTCCATACTGTTCTCCATAGTGGCTGTATCAATGTACATTCCCACCAGCAGTGCAAGAGGGTTCCGTTTTCTCCACACCCTCTCCAGCATTTATTGTTTCTAGATTTTTTGATGATAGCCATTCTGACTTCTATGAGGTGATATCTCATTGTAGTTTTAATTTGCGTTTCTCTAATGTTTAGTGATGTTGAGCATTCTTTCATTTGTTTGTTGGCAATCTGTATATCTTCTTTGGAGAAACGTCTGTTTACGTCTTCTCCCCATTTTTGGATTGGGTTGTTTGTTTTTTGGATATTGAGCTGCATGAGCTGCTTGTAAATTTTGGAGATTAATCCTTTGTCATTAGCTTCATTTGCAAATATTTTCTCCCATTCTGAGGGTTGTCTTTTGGTCTTGTTTATGGTTTCCTTTGCTGTGCAAAAGCTTTTACATTTCATTAGGTCCCATTTGTTTATTTTTGTTTTTATTTCCATTTCTCTAGGAGGTGGGTCACAAAGGATCTTGCTGTGATTTATGTCATAGAGTGTTCTGCCTATGTTTTCCTCTAAGAGTTTTATAGTGTATGAACTTACATTTAGGTCTTTAATCCATTTTGAGTGTATTTTTCTATATGGTGTTAGGGAATCTTCTAATTTCATTCTTTTACCTGTAGCTGTCCAGTTTTCCCAGCACCACTTATTGAAGAGGCTGTCTTTTCTCCACTGTATATTCTTGCCTCCTTTATCAAAAATAAGGTGACCATATGTGTGTGGGTTTATCTCTGGACTTTCTATCCTGTTCCATTGATCTGTATTTCTGTTTTTGTGCCAGTACCATACTGTCTTGATTACTATAGCTTTGTAGTATAGTCTGCAGTCTGGGAGCCTGATTCCTCCAGCTCCATTTTGCTTTCTCAACATTGCTTTGGCTATTCGGGGTCTTTTGTGTTTCCATACAAACTGTGAAATTTTTTGTTCTAGTTCTGTGAAGAACGCCATTGGTAGTTTGATAGGGATTGCATTGAATCTGTAGATTGCTGTGGTAGTATAGTCATTTTCACAATGTTGATTCTCACAGTCAAAGAGCATGGTATATCTCTCCATCTGTTTGTATCATCTTTAATTTCTTTCATCCGTGTCTTATAGTTTTCTGCATACAGGTCTTTTGTCACCTTAGGTAGGTTTATTCCTAGGTATTTTATTCTTTTTGTTGCAGTGGTAAATGGGAGTGTTTCCTTAATTTCTCTTTCACATTTTTCATCATTAGTGTGTAGGAATGCAAGAGATATTTTGTGCATTAATTTCGTATCCTGCTACTTTACCAAATTCATTGATTAGCTCTAGTAGTTTTCTGATAGAGTTTTTAGGATTCTCTGGGTATGGTATCATGTCATCTGTAAACAGTGACAGTTTTACTTCTTCTCTTCTGATGTGGATTCCTTTTATTTATTTTTCTTCTGTGATTGCTGTGGCTAAAACTTCCAAAACTATGTTGAATAATAGTGGTGAGAGTGGACAACCTTGTCTTGTTCCTGATCTTAGTGGAAATGGTTTCAGTTTTTCACCATTGAGAACGATGTTGGCTGTGGGTTTGTATTATTATGTTGAAGTAAGTTCCCTCTATGCCTACTTTCTGGAGGGTTTTTATCATGAATGGGTGTTGAATTTTGTCAGAAGCTTTTTAGGCATCTATTGAGATGATCATATGGTTTTTCTCCTTCAATTTGTTAATATGGTGTATCACATTGATGGATTTGCATATATTGAAGAATCCTTGCATTTCTGGGATAAACCCCAGTTGATCATGGTGTATGATCCTTTTGATATGCTGTTGGATTCTGTTTGCTAGTATTTTGTTGAGGATTTTTGCATCTATGTTCATCAGTGATATGGCCTGTAGTTTTCTTTCTTTGTGACATCTTTACCTGGTTTTGGTATCAGGGTGATGGTGGCCTCGTAGAATGAATTTGGGAGTGTTCTTCCCTCTGCTTAATTTTGGAAGAGTTTGAGAAGGATAGGTGTTAGCTCTTCCCTAAATGTTTGATAGAATTTACCTGTGAAGCCATCTGGTCCTGGGCTTTTGTTTGTTGGAAGATTGTCCATCACAGTCTCAATTTCGGTGCTTGTGATTGATTGGTCTGTTTATATTTTCTATTTCTTCCTGGTTCAGTCTTGGATGGTTGTGCTTTTCTAAGAATTTTTCCATTTCTTCCAGGTTTTCCATTTCATTGGTATAGAGTTGCTTGTAGTAATCTCTCATGATCCTTTGTATTTCTGCAGTGTCACTTGTTACTTCTCCTTTTTCAATTCTAATTCTATTGATTTGAGTCTTCTCCCTTTTTTTCTTGATGAATCTGGCTAATGGTTTATCAATTTTGTTTATCTTCTCAAAGAACCAGCTTTTAGTTTTGTTGATCTTTGCTATTGCTTCCTTCTTTTCTTTCTCATTTATTTCTGATCTGATCTTTATGATTTCTTTCCGTGTGCTAACTCTGGGGTTTTTTTGTTCTTCTTTCTGTAATTGTTTTAGGTGTAAGGTTAGGTTGTTTATTTGAGATGCTTCTTGTTTCTTGAGGTAGGATTGTATTGCTATAAAATTCCCTCTTAGAACTGCTTTTGCTGCATCCCATAGGTTTTGGGTCGTCATGTTTTCATTATCATTTGTTTCTAGGTATTTTTTGATTTCCTCTTTGATTTCTGCAGTGGTCTCTTGGTTATTTAGTAGCATATTGTTTAGGCTCCATGTGTTTGTGTTTTTTACTTTTTTTTTTCCTGTAACTGATATCTAGTTTCATAGTGTTGTAGTTGGGAAAGATACGTCATATGAATTCAGTTTTCTTAAACTTAAGAAGGCTTTATTTGTGACCCAAGATATGATCTATCCTGGAGAATGCTCCATGAGCACTTGAGAAGAAAGTGTATTCTGTTGTTTTTGGATGGAATGTCCTATAAATATCAATATAGTCCATCTTGTTTAATGTATCATTTAAAGCTTGTGTTTCCTTATTTATTTTCATTTTGGATGATCTGTCCATTGGTGAAAGTGGGAAGTTAAAGTCCCCTACTATGATTGCGTTACTGTCCGTTTCCCTTTTTATGGCTGTTAGCATTTGCCTTATGTATTGTGATGCTCCTATGTTGGGTGCATAAATATTTACAATTGTTATATCTTCTTGTTGGATTGATTCCTTGATCATTTTGTAGTGTCCTTCTTTGTCTTTTGTAAAAGTCTTTATTTTAAAGTCTATTTTGTCTGTTATGAGAATTGCTACTCCAGCTTTCTTTTGATTTCCATTTGTATGGAATATCTTTTTCCATCCCCTCACTTTCATTCTGTATGTGTCCCTAAGTCTGAAATGGGTCTCTTGCAGACAGCATATATACAGGTCTTGTTTTTGTATCCATTCAGCCAGTCTATGTCTTTTGGTTGCAGTATTTAATCCGTTTCCATTTAAGGTAATTATCAATATGTATGTTCCTGTTACCAGTTTCTTAATTGTTTTGGGTTTGTTATTGTAGTTCTTTTCCTTCTCTTGTGTTTCCTGCCTAGAGAATTTCCTTTAGCATTTGTTCTAAAGCTGATTTGGTGGTGCTGAATTCTCTTAGCTTTTGCTTGTCTGTAAAGGTTTTGAATTCTCCGTCGAATCTGAATGATATCCTTGCCGGGTAGAGTAATCTTGGTTGTAGGTTTTTCCCTTTCGTCACTTTAAATATGTCCTGCCACCCACTTCTGGCTTGTAGAGTTTCTGCTGAAAGATCAGCTGTTACCCTTATGGGGATCCCCTTGTATGTTATTTGTTGTTCTTCCCTTGCTGCTTTCAATAATTTTTTGATAGTTTGATTAATATGTGTCTTGGCATGTTTCTCCTTGGATTTATCCTGTATGGGACTCTCTGTGCTTCCTAGACTTGATTGACTACTTCCTTTCCCATATTAGGGAAGTTTTCAACTATAATCTCTTCAAATATTTTCTCAGTCCCTTTCTTTTCCTGTTCTTCTTCTGGGACCCCAAAATTCGAATGTTGGTGCATTTAATGTTGTCCCAGAGGTCTCTAAGACTTTCCTCGATTCTTTTCATTGTTTTTTCTTTATTCTGCTCTGCAGTAGTTATTTCCACTATTTTATCTTCCAGATCACTTATCCATTCTTCTGCCTCAGTTATTTTGCTATTGATCCCATCTAGAGTATCTTTAATTTCATTTATTGTGTTGTTCATCGTTGTTTGTTTTATCTTTAGTTCTTCTAGGTCCTTGTTAAATGTTTCTTGCATTTTGTCTATTCTATTTCCAAGATTTTGGATCATCTTTACTATCATTTTTCTGAATTCTTTTTCAGGTAGACTGCCTATTTCCTCTTCATTTGTTAGGTCTGGTGGGTTTTTACCTTGCTCCTTCATCTGCTGTGTGTTTCTCTGTCTTCTTATATTGCTTACCTTACTGTGTTTGGGGTCTCCTTTTTGAAGGCTGCAGGTTCATGGTTCCTGGGGTTTTTTTGATGTCTGCCCCCAGTGGGTAAGGTTGGTTCAGTGGGTTCTGTAGGCTTCCTGGTGGAGGGTACTAGTACCTATGTTCTGGAGGATGAGGCTGGATCTTGTCTTTCTGGTGGGCAGGACCGCATCCGGTGGTGTGTTTTGGGGGTCTGTGACCTTATTATGATTTTAGGCAGGTTCTCTGCTAATGGGTGAGGTTGTGTTCCTGTCTTGCTAATTGTTTGGCATAGGGTGTCCAGCACGGTAGCTTGCTGGTCGTTGAGTGGAGCTGGGTCTTAGCGTTGAGATGGAGATCTCTGCGAGAGCTTTCGCCGTTTTATACTACGTGGAGCTGGAAAGTCCCTGGTGGACCAATGTCCTGAACTTGGCTCTCCCACCTCAGAGGCACAGGCCTGACACCCGGCTGGAGCAACAAGACCCTGTCAGCCACATGGTTTTGGAGTATTTAGGTAGAATAGCAAGAAGTCTTCATCCTGGTGTATCAGGCACTGGGTGTCCACGTCATCTCTAGAATGACCTTCTTCTGCTCCTTTTGGAAAACTGCAACTTTACCTTCCAATATTAATTTTTCTTTCCTTTGGTGAATCTTCCTCCTTGCTTCTCAGTGGAATTAGCTCTTTCTTCCCCTGGTTCCTACAGCCTGCTCTTCATACACAGGATTACTCTTTGTCCCAGTTCTGCCGTCTTTTTGAAGCTGGATTTTTCTTTGGGTCAGGGAATATGCTGGAACTAATAAAGTGCCTGGTACATAGCAGGTCTCAACAACTGTCGATAAATAAACCAGTGAATCAATTAAAGACTTCATTTATTTAGACATCTCTACCTTATTTTGTAATGGTCTCAAATATCTTAAGCTGAATAATAACTCCTTACTCCCATGACCACGTAAGAGGTAGAAGCAAGAAGACATGGTGACTTACTAGATAAGGGGTTAAAGAAAAGCAAGTGGTAAAATAGGGCAGATCTTATTTAAAATCTGGGTGTTTATCTCATTGTATACAGTAGCAGGTCTAACTGCATTCTAAGGAACTCAGTGATTCCACACAGTAGAGTTACTAGCCAGACTGGGCTTCCTTAATGTCCTCAGCCATTACTTGGTAGACTTAGGTGTTTTAGCAGCTTGCATTTAGAGGAGGAAACGGGAGTAAGATGCAAACAACAACTACCTGCAAAAGGTTTGTTGAATAACAGCTCCATTGATACCGTCTCTCACTGTACCCTGCACCAAATAAGTTATCATTATTAACTGAGGAGGCAAAATTCCCGTTTTTCTGGCCAACTCTGCAAGAATAAAGACAGATGAGGGACTTCCCTGGTGGCGCAGTAGTTAAGAATCCACCTGCCGATGCAGGGGACACGGGTTCGAGCCCTGGTCTGGGAAGATCCCACATGCTGTGGAGCAGCTAAGCCCGAGTGCCACAACTACTGAGCCTGCGCTCTAGAGCCAGGGAGCCACAACTACTGAAGCCCGCATGCTCTAACTACTGAAGCCTGCATGCCTAGAGCCCGTGCTCCACAACAAGAGAAGCCCCAGCTCGCTGCAACTAGAGAAAGCCCACATACAGCAACGAAGACCCAAAGCAGCCAAGAACAAATAAATAAATAATTTTAAAAAAGAAAAAAAGACAGATGAAACATAGGTATGTTTCCTAAGTCCAGGCTCTATGGGTAAGTTTGCCTTGGCTATGGAGGGAAGAAAATGGTGTTTAAGTCTTAAGGCCTGAGTCATCTTTTCCAGGCCAATTGTCAAGTGCCTGATGGATGGCTCAGGGTTGCCAAGTCAGAGGAACACAGAGGGTTACAGAAGGCAGAAGGACAAAGCAGTAATATAACCCCTCCCTGGAAAACATTGTAAAGAGAATTTTTGAGATTCATTTGTCCCCAGCATGAGTCTACAAGCTTTTAGAACATTGTTCAAAATAAGTGCAAAGCTTTATGGATAAACAGCAGGAGCTATTAGGTGTTTATGCTGGCGTTCCTGTTCTGTGTTTTGAACATCAGTCTTACTGCTTACTTCTAGGGGTGTCATTTAAGATACATCATGATTAATAGATGCTCAACATCACTAATCATTAGAGAAATGCAAATCAAAACCACAATGAGGTATCACCTCACACCAGTCAGAATGGCCATCATCAAAAGATCTAGAAACAGTAAATGCTGGAGAGGGTGTGGAGAAAAGGGAACCCTCGTGCACTGTTGGTGGGAATGTAAGTTGATAACAGCTTCTGTGGAGAACAGTATGGATGGTATGAACAGTATCCTTAAAAAACTAAAAATAGAATTACCATATGACCCAGCAATCTGACTACTGGGCATATACCCTGAGAAAACCATAATTCAAAAAGACACATGCACCCCATTGATCACTGCAGCACTCTTTAGAATAGCCAGGACATGGATGCAACCTACGTGTCCATCAACAGATGAATGGGTAAAGAAGATGTGGCACATATATACAATGGAGTATTACTCAGACATAAAAAGGAACAAAACTGAATTATTTGTAATGAGGTGGATGGACCTAGAGACTGTCAAACAGAATGAAGTAAATCAGAAAGAGAAAAGCAAATACCTATGCTAACGCACATATATGGAATCTAAAAAAAAAGGTACAGATGAACCTAGCGGCAGGGCAGGAATAAGGACGCAGACATAGAGAACGGACTGGAGGACATGGGGGAGAAGGGGAAGCTGGGATGAAGTGAGAGAGTGGCACCGATGTATATACACTACCAAATGTAAAATAGATAACTAGTGGGAAGCAGCTGCATGGCACAGGGAGATCAGCTCGGTGCTTTGTGACCACCTAGAGGGGTGGGATAGGGAGGGTGGGAGTGAGGCTCAAGAGGGAGGGGATATGGGGATATATGTATACATATAGCTGATTCACTATGTTATACAGCAGAAACTGACATGACATTGTAAAGCAATTATACTCTAATAAACATGGAAAAATATATATATATATACCAATATAGGCATGTGCTTCTAGAAGGAGGCTTACCAAAATGCTAATAGTCATTACCAGTAGGTGGTGGAAGGTTCTTACTTTCTTCACTATTATTTTTGAATACTGCCTGAATAATGATAAAGCTATTGTTTTGGAAATGAACAGAAAACCTAACTCAAAGCTAATATATTTGACCAAAATCATATGACTAATAGTAATATCAAAACCAGGCATTTAATCCTCTAATACTTATAGAAATCCATTGAAATAGGGCTTATTATACCATTTTGGACTCAAGGAAGCCAAGGCTGAGAGAGATCAAACCAATTGTCTAAGATCTCATTGCTTGTGAGCAGAGGAGCTGGGATGTTTGGAATTCAAGTTCATGGCCTTTCCACTCAGTGTAGAATAAAGATTAAAGTCGCTCTCTTCTCACTGAGATAATAACCAACTAGAAGCAGCCCACGCATGCTGTCTTTAGGGGAAAAGGCAGATCTTAACCAGAAAGCAGCTACGTGAGGCGTGGACCTTGTGCCCTTTTCTAGGCATCTCCAGTGGGAGACGATTCCAGTGCAGCCAAACAGTGCTCTCCAAATATTATCTACTATTCATGTTGCTGTTATTCTTGTTGATTGGTACTTAGAAAAAACAAGGTGAGGATGCTTCAGCTAATCTCATTCACCTTGACAATATGAGTCTCCAAATTTAATGATTCACTTTGTCGCTGAGGAGAGACCAGTCCAGAGTTGTCGTGAGGACTGCAGACAGGCATTAACAGTTGCTCACAGTAGGGGTTGTTGTTGTGGTTGTTATTGTCTTGTTAGCTGTAAGACTTTGGACAAAGCCCTTGATTTCTCTGGGCTTGAAGGCAGGTCGGGTGCACCAAACAAGGTAGCCAGAGGGTGAGAATTAATGCTGGGATTCCTGGCCCTCCTTTACAGGCTGAATGCCTAGTTTGTCTTGACTTCTTGGCTCTTCCTTTCAAAGTGTAGATATGGTTATTATTTACTCTTAAGATAAAAGAATGGAGTGGGCAATGCTTCATTCTTTGAGGACTCTCCCCGTGCCTTTCATTATGCCTCTGGCTCTCAAATTGCATCATTCCTTCCCTTTAAGGCCTGTGGCCTCTTCACCAGATCTGGGTTCTGCCAATGTTTGGGGTTCAGCAGAGCAGAGCCAAAACTTGGCCCAGAAGCAGGATATATCTGAGTTCAAATCCCATGCTCACTGTGGAACCTAGGATAATTATTTTTATCTCGCTAAGGTTTTGTAGGGATTAAATGAAATAACATATAGAGAATGTCTATAACATAGTAGAAGCCCAATATATGTTAGCCATTGTTGTTATCAACAGTCTAATTGCCAAACCCTTTGCCCTTTTCATATGTCTCATTACCCATGATGACTCAGATGCATCAGACATGGAGAACCACTCCTTTATTGAGACCCTCTCTCCTTTACCCTTGTTAGTTCTCCACCCCCTGGACATTCTAATGATCCTCCCTTTTCCCTTTTCCTTGTTGTTCTTTTTTGTACCCTTCATAGTTATGGCTGTTTTAGTCAAGTAGTCTTGATAGTATGTTTTTATTAAATGGCTCTAGAAGAAGCCAAAGTCCATAGAATGAAAGTCCAGTCATTTTATCCAGACTTGGAGCAGAGCGATGGGAGAAGGCTGAAAGCATCATATACTCTTCTGCTCACCAGTGTTACTGCAAAAGGCAGTTCCATGTAGTCAGGAGGAGGGTTTTGGTCTCTTTACAGACGAATGAATGAGTAAATAAACCAGGAGAGGGAGCATCAAGTTCAAGTTTGTGAAGATACATTTCTGCACACCTCACACTTCTGCTGGCTTGATATGTAACCAATAACCAGAGTGAAATGGACCATGAAGGGAAGCTACAAAACTCACAGGGTCCTGCCCCAGTCCCGAGACTTAGGATAATTATTTGCAACTTGAATTTCCCAGCCTCCGATAGAAATGAAGTCATCTTGACACCCATGGCTGAAATGTCACCACAGCTTCTAATGCAAGACCTCCAGTCTTCTGTGAGGTCTCACCCCAGCATCACTGGGAGTCCTAAAGGGACATCTCACACGGAGCCATGAAAAAGTGCACTTCTGCTCAGGGATGTCAGCGCTTTATCAGGTGACCTCTGGGAATCACCATCCACTAACTCCAGTACACGGAGACCATCAGTCCTCTCCACTGTCCTCTGGGCATCACTGCCAATATATCAATGTCCCCTTAATACCAGGTCAGGGCCGGCTTTCATGACAGCGTGGGATGACTCTCATCACTCCAGGACTTGGAATCAGGCATGGTCGCCTAGGTCCCAAGGTGGCAATGCCTGTGACCCAAGCCTCAAGGCATCCTACACAAATATAGTGCCGTCCCCTTCTGCCAGCAGCCCTCTCCCCACAGACTGAGACAAAGCAGTGTTCTGTCCCCCTGCACTCCCATCCCCAGAGACAAGCTGTGGACCTAACATCCTTTGTGCAGACCCCTTACCTCCCCAGACCCATGAACTCCCCCTTCACAGACAGCGTGACTCTCAGTTTAAGGTCCTCTCTTAAGCCAATAAAGACAAAATCCTCAATATCTAGGAGTTTGTTTGATTTTAAATCGTACTGTTTTCTAGAAGCATCCAGGGTCTTTCTCCATTCAGAGTGTGCAGGGCACATGGAGTAACTAATGCCTAGGGCATGTCAGAGCTTGGAGGCTACGAAAGCAGTCTCCTTTCATCAGCAGCTAGAGGCAGAGGAAACAAGATGAGCATGGCATGGTCCTGCACTAGTGGAGCTCAGAGCCCATAGAAGGACAGGCCACTTCGTCATTTATTACTCAGGGAAGGATGGCATGAGAACACGGCATTGGTTTGGAAACCTAAATCAGACTAAAGGAGTCAAGGAAGGAGACTTCAAGAGTACTAAATGTTTGGAGATGTGTTTTGAAGAACAAAAGAAGTTAGCTAAATAACAAAACATGAGATGGAAAGGGATTTATGTGAAAGCAACACACGAGGAAAGGCTTGATTAGTTTTGGCAGCTACAGGTAATTCCACAATTTCCTAGGAAAGGTAGCTATTATTTATCAGACCAAGGATTTCTGTTACTAGGATGGGGGTGCAGTGAGGAGGAAGGATGTACTAGCTCCTTTAACATGGGGGACCATGTTTAAACTTACGTTATTGGAGAATGACTAGCGTTAATCAAAGCTAAGCATTTACTAAAATGAAAGATGACATCTTACAGCTGCTCTTCAATTCTTAAAAAAAAAAAATCCAGAGATGAAATATGTCTTGTTATAAGCCACAATGTGCTTGTCCACCAAGATTGTAATTTTCCATGGACCCTGGGGGCTTTACTTCCTCAGGAAACCCCTCTCCGGTCCCACACTAGTTCAGACCCTGCATCTGTACACACTCATTAGTCCTGTACTGTTCCTTATCACAGTTCATGAAAAATGCGTGTGTTTGTGCACATGTGTGTGTGATTTAATTAATCTATATCTTTCACCAGTTTCAAAGTTCCAGGAGAACAGTCTTTTTCTTTTAACTTTTTATTTTATATTGGAGTATAGCTAATTAACAATGTTATAGTTTCAAGTGCACAGCAAAGCCCCTCAGCTGTACATATACAGGTATCCATGCTCCCCCAGACTCCCCTCCCATCCAGGCTGCCACATAACTCCAGGAGAACAGTCTTAATCTCTTGTTTTCTCTCTGCAGTATCATTAGTTTCTAGCACAATGTCTGGTACAAAATACATGCTTGATAAAGATGTGTTGATTCCGGGACTTGCCTGATGGTGCAGTGGTTAAGAATCTGCCTGCCAGTGCAGGGGACACGGGTTCGAGCCCTGCTCCGGGAAGATCCCACATGCCGTGGAGCAGCTAAGCCCGAGTGCCACAACTACTGAGCCTGTGCTCTAGAGCCCTCAAGCCACAACTACAGAGCCTGCATGCCACAACTACTGAAGCCTGCGGCACCTAGAACCCGTGCTGCACAACAAAGAGAAACCACCTCAGTGAGAAGCCATGCACCGCAATGAAGAGTAGCCCCCTCTCGCCGCAACTAGAGAAAGCCCGCGCGCGGCAACGAAGACCCAATGCAGCCAAAAATAAAAAAATTAAAAAAAAAAAAAAAGATGTGTTGATTCTGCTGCTCCTGCCATTGTGTACTGTTACTGTTGTGACTTTGGCTGTTACAATTTCGTCTCTATTGAGCAAACAAGAATTGTGTTTTGAGGAGGAAAAAGCTGTAGTCATCAGGTTAGCCAGTATGGCCTGCTCGTATGAGAGGCTAAGGGTCACGGGGGTATTTAGAGCACTCAGAGCCAAGGGCCAAGTAAGAGGCTGTCACTTAGAACAGAAGCTTTCAACTGATGTCCAGGATGGAAAGAGTAATAGGTTTGTTTTTTCCAAAGGACATGAGCTAGGGCAAGCATGCAGGACCAAATACATAATTCACAGGGTACAGTGCAAAATGAAAATGCAGGGCCTCTTGCTCAAAAAGTATCAAGAATTTCAAGATGGTGACAGAAGAGCATTAACCCAAGTGCAGGGCCCTGTGTGACTGCACAGGCTGCATACGCATTGTAATAGAGAAGGAAAATCTGATTCCATATTACATCTGTTCCTTTTCACTTCAACCTTTGTGTTCTGTTCTCTGCACTTAGTCATGCTGGCTCTGCACCTTTTGTAAAAGAATGTTGTCTATAGCCTGAAATATACAGCATAGCCTATTCTCTGACCTTTAAGAGTCCTTCCACATAGCTATAAAAAGTTGCAAAACAGAATAACAGTTGCCTTGTTAGAGGTTTACAGGAACATCCTGACCTATGTGGATAGCTGGAAGAACAAAGAATTCTTACACCAAGAAGTTCACAACAACTAACCACGCCCTTCCTTCATCTTGCCTTTAAAAGTGTTTTGCTGGGCTTCCCCGGTGGCGCAGTGGTTGAGAGGCCGCTTGCCGATGCAGGGGACACGGGTTCATGCCCCGGTCCGGGAAGATCCCACGTGCCGCGGAGCGGCTGGGCCCGTGAGCCATGGCCACTGAGCCCACACGCCCAGAGCCTGTGCTCCACAACGGGAGAGGCCACAACAGTGAGAGGCCCACGTACCACAAAAAATAATAATAAATAAATAAATAAATAAAAGCGCTTTGCTGAAACCCTTGGAGGAGTTTGGGAGTTTGGGGCACGAACCACCTGTTTCCTTGCATGGCCCTTCAATAAACCTTTCTCTGCTCCAAACTCCGATTTTTCAGTTTGTTTGGCTTTACTGTGCATTGGGCACAAGAACTAGCATTTGCTAACACTGTGAAGCTGACCTTGCAAACATTTATAGCTATTAAATAAAATCTGAACATAAGTTTGTAGTTTCCTGTTGGAAAATGAAGGAGTTTTGTATTTGGTGGGGGGAGCCTTTTAAATATCCAGATGTAGGACTTCCCTGGTGGCCCGGTGGTTAAGAATCAGCCTGCCAATGCAGGGGATATGGGTTCGAGCCGTGGTCCGGGAAGATCCCACATGCCACAGAGCAACTAAGCCCGTGTGCCACAACTACTGAGCCTGCACTCTAGAGCCTGCAAGCCACAACAGCTGAGCCCGCATGCCACAACTACGGAAGCCCATGCGCCTAGAGCCTGTGCTTCGCAGCAAGAGAAGCCCCCTCTCACCACAACTAGAGAAAGCCTATGCACAGCAATGAAGACCCAATGCAGCCAAAAATAAATAAATAAAATAAATAAATTTATTTTTAAAAAATCCAGATGTATTTCCATTCCCTGCACACTGGAGTTTTTCTTCAAAAGATACTGGATTCTTCTGCTCCTTTATCCCATGGGGCCATCTCTCTGTTTCCAAAAGACCTACTAAGGTGTAGGTACTGGTTTGCCCCTCTGTAAACAGCCCTGACATCCTTGCTATACTGCAACACCCATTTGCTTCTCAGCTATGAAGATTTGGCCTAGATTTAAGGCTCCACAGTCCAAAAAGCATGGATTTTGACGCCAAAATGGGTTCAGATCCCAGCTCCACCATTTACAATTTAGCGACTTGGAGCAAATTACTGAGCCTCCCAGTTTTCTCATCTGTAAGTGCGACTGATAATACCTAGCCTAATAAGGTAGCTCTGAAGATTAAATACGGTGAAAAGTGTGACGGCTTAGCACATAAATGCACAACAAAACGAGGACACATCCATATTTTGCAGTATCCCCCTGCTTTAGTCCAAAACTGAACCGAGGAAAAGAGGAGCGCCCTCAGGCCAGGGAACTCCAGCTCTGCTTTCTCCGTCACTGAACCCTATAAATAACTTGGCTAAGTCACCGGTTCCCTGAGAGTCGATGTTTCTCAGGGTGCAGGAGGGAGTTGCTGCAGGTGGTCTCTCCGGCTGGATCATTCATTCGGGCGTTTGGTCTGAATTTTCCGTCTACTTCCTAAAACATCTCCCCGACCGTGTTGCGCGCGCCCAGCCTCCCCGGAGGGCCTCCCGAGGGCGCTGCCCACTTCTGCCCCGCTGCTCCCCGAGGGGGCCCGCGCAGCCCCGCCCCGAAGCCACCTCCCGCCCCTCTTCTCCGGGGGACGGGCCAGCCCGAGACCAGTCACGACTGTGCGGTCCCCCGCGAGGTGGCCGCGGGCGCGGTGGGGCGGCGCGCTTTCCCCCTGCCCGTGGGGGTGCCGGGGAGGTGGGCAGGGCCGGGGCGGGGGCGAGGCCGGAGGAGGGCGCGTCGGCGCCTCGGCGAGGATGGGAGTCCCCGGCCTCCGGAGCTGAGCAAGCCGGCCCGCGGCGTGGAGGGCGCGCCGCAGGGAGGCTAGCCTCGCTCTTCCTCCGGGAGCCCAACACCTTTCCCGCGCCGCCAAGATGATCCCCCCGAGCGGCGCCCGCGAGGACGGCGTGGATGGGTTGCCCAAGGAGACGGCGAACGCCGAACAACCTCCCTCTCCTGCATCCACCGGCAGCCAGGAATCCAAGGTACCGCGCACGCTTGCCCCGAGAGGATACAAACTCACTCTCCTCTCCTCTGTCCACCTTTGTTTCCTCCCTACTGGCGCTGGCGCCAGAGTCTGAGACGCGTCCCCAGTTCCTTTCAAGGACTGTACCTCCCTTGAGAGTTGAATGTACGGCAGGACTCGCTGATAGCGATGCTGGACACATGCCTAGAGACGCAGCTTTCTTGCCCACACAACCCGGGGGCTTTGCGCAGGGCTTCCACCCTGCGAGCACCCGCAGTTCAGTTGACTCCGGGTTCAGATAGCTTTCTTGGGTGGTGGTGGCGTGGTTGTTCTGTGCTTTGAACCTGCATGTGCCCAAAGCGCGTGTAACTATTAGGTGGCTTCTGAAAGCTGAGGGACAAACAGCCCAGGGATACTCCTCCAGATAAGCTGGGGCACTTGCGGACCAGCAGAGATTTGCCTGTATCCCAAAGGTCTGAGACCCTTTGCTTAACAGGGCTTATCCTTAACCTCAGATACAGCTCATTTCAGAAAAACTAGGGAAATGACGCGTTCTCGGGAAAGTTGATGTTCCTCTTGTGGAAGTTAATCCTCGGACTTAGACACTTGCTTTCATGAGAGTTACACTGACATACACAAAACCAACCCCGCAGCACTTCTGTCGCTGGTACACTTCCTCTGAAACTCTCGTGGGTGCCAGGCACATGTTTGGAAATCTTGGAAGAGGATAAGGTAAAATGCGGCTGCTAGCTGTGCAATGCCAAATGGCATCTCAGCCGGGAGTGAAAACCATAAGATGGAGTTTGTAGTTATATGGATCTTTTAAGGGCAGGACTCCTGGCTCTTTATCCAGATCTCCCTTTGTGTTCCCTGGATGTCTTTGGAATGTGGGGCAGTTCCTGTGTAGGAATGAAGGAAAGGGGGATGCCAGTCTGGAGGGCAGGTCAGATGGGGCAAAGAAGAGTCCCATCCTTATCTCCCTTCACACACATCCCTGGAAGCCATTGACAAATCAGCAGGATCAAAAGCACAGCTAAGTGGCTCTCAGTTTAAGTGATGCTGCCCACTGTGGGTACCCCAGCCTTCAAAAGTTAACCATCAGAGATGCTAATCCAAGACAAAGAGCTTTGCATTATCTTTATTTTATTTTTTGATAAATATCTGACCTGAAATATGTGTGTCAACTTTTCTAAAACGCAGTTGGAAATGCGGGGAAAACCCCACCTTCCAGAATCATTGTGAGGCATAGTAAGTACAGTGTAAGGACTGTACACCCCAGTACAGTGTAAGGACTCGATCCATGTTTACCCTTTTCCTTCCTGAGATAAGGAGATGGGATCCATCTCACCATAAATGATTCACTCCAAATCCATCTCACAACCCATACACATGGACCGTTACCCCTTCGACCAGAAGTTTCTGGCTGTCTCATCATTGTCCATCATTCACCTAAGTGATATGGGGTAGTGGCCACTTCAAAGGTGATCTAGAATACTGTAAATGAATGCAGTTAAACTCAAGAGTGAAACTAGTATTCAGCTTTTTGAATTGGGCCTGTTGCTCTGCAGTAGGTATGTTCTGGAAAGCGCTTCGGATTTGCTTATACAGAAGCACAGTTCAAACACACTGTATGGGCTTGCTATTTATAGATATCCTAATGTAAATTCTTCGGCAAAGCAAAACCTACGTATGTAATACCCGTCATTATCCACCAACTTATCTGGTTTATGGTTTTGGATCTGCACACGTCAATTTTTCTCAAAGTGTATTTATACATTCCTAAATTTGCTGTCATGGCTTAGGTGTTCTTAATCAGTGGAGATGGACTGTGGGGGGCCCATGAACCCCAAGAAATTGAATGCAAAATGTTGTGCCTGAAGGTGAAACTGGAGGGGGGCACAGTGTTTTTGATACTCTCCGAGGGACCCATGCTTCTCAGAAAGGCTAAACTGCTGATGTGGAGGGAGTATGGCAAGGGAACATGAGGATGGCATGAAACAGGAGTAGAGGCAGGCTCTATTTATTCTGCACCAGCAGCGCCACACTTGAAAGCTTATTGGTGTTAACAAAGGTCCTCCACCCTGAGGATGAGCGTCTGGTAGGAGAATGTGGACATGTAGTCATACCATCTTACTCTCCTCTGAAGTGGTTTGTTTGTCAAAATACCGTGTGGGACAGAACGGTTCAGCCCCTCTGGACAGTAAACTTTCTCAAGAAAGACTTTTAAAATCAGTTTTTTCTTTTATTGTATTAAGGCCTAGTTTACTTATAGTACTGTATTAGTTTCAGGTGTACAGCCTAGCGATGCAATGTCTTTGTAGATTAGTCATCATGCAAAGTTATTATAATATTATTAACTACATTCCCTGTGCTGTACATTGCATCCCTGTGACTTACTTATTTTATAGCTAGTAGTTTGTACCTCTGAATCCCCTTCACCTCATTCACTCATTCCCCCCACCTCCCTCCCCTCTGGCAATCACTAGTTTATTCTCTGTATCTGTGAGTCCGTTTCTGTTTGGTTATATATGTTGATTTGTTTTGATTGTTAGGTTTCACTACACATTTTTAAAATAACTTTTTTCTCTCATGATAAGAGTAACAAATACTCTGTGGAAATTTGAAAAGTCCTGAAAAAAAGTTTTAAAAATTCCCCACTGATCCAGTCCAGAAACAACTACTGATATCTTGATTGTGTATTTGCCTCTTTTCATTTATTTTTATATTTACACAGTTGAGAGAATAATGGTGAGCATCTACTGAGTGCTTGGTCTGTCAGGCACAACTTGACCCTTCATAATAACCCTGTGAGGGAGATTCTGCTATTATTTCTGTTTTATGGATAGGGAAGCGGAAACTCAGAAAGGTTAGGTGACTCCCCCACGATTGTATAGTTAGTTGAGTGACACAGCAAGGACAGGGACCCAGGCAGCATGGCTCTGGAGGACAAGTTATCAACCACCTGCAGCCGTCTCTCATGCCTGTGTACTGTTTTACATCCTGTACTGTTTCACCTAACATCCTAACCAAGTATTTTATATGCTACTAAAAGCCATTTGCAACCATATTTTGATCTTCTCATCTTAAGAAATCTTTGAAAATAAATTGAGCCACATTATCATGTGAAATGATTAAAGCCCAGTTCTTATACAGCTTCTTTGCATTTGATTTTGCTACTCTTTCCCTAAAAGTATATTTACGGAAGTGATTAAATGGAATATCACAGAACCATCTGGAAAACCGGGCCACAGCAAACCCTTTGGTCTAGAGGGTCCATTAGAGAAGAATGATAATGATTCAATGCCCTGAGCACGTAAAATGTTTCCGGAAGTCCATTTCTGCAGATTCTTTGGAATGCTAAATCATAGAATATTAGAATTGGAAACACTGGAGATGATCTATTCGGGGTATTTGTAAAATTATGGATAATTTTTATTGTGTAAATTTATTGTATTATGGGAAATTTCAACACAGAGAAAATACTATAAAGAACCATCATGTACCTAATCACCTGGCTTCACCAATTATCAATTCATGGATGATCTTGCTTCATCTGTTACCCCCAGCACTACCCCCACCCCTCCCCATGCACACTGGATCATTTTAAAGCAAGTTCCAGGCATCAAAGCATTTCATTCGTAAATATTTCCAGATGCATCTCTAAAGAATAAGGGCTCTTTTTGTAAACATGACTACAATCCCATTATCACATACTCCAGGTGTTTTAAATCAAGGGTCAGTATATTCTTTGGAGGTCCACAAATTGTCTTTGGAATATCTGTGAACAACCAGAACTTTCAAAATTGCTCGTGTACATGTGTATGTGCGTTGTCTGGGGAAAGGATCCATAGTTTATACCAGCTCAATAAAGTGTTTATAGCCTTCAAAGCTTATTTAAATATCCCCTCCCTTTTTTTTCTCTGTTGAGTAAATCAAGGCCCAGAGAGAGGTAGTGACTTGCCTAAGATCACACAGGTAGTTACTGCCAATAGTCTAAGAAGGTCCCCGTCTTGGACCTTGGATACCCCAGCACAATTTCCTCAGAGTAAATTCCGGTAAGCACAAGTCATAATCTAGTTTATGTGGTTTTGTTTTTCATAAAATTAGTCAAGTTGAAAGCCAGTAATGAACCTCACCCCTGTATCTTTCCACTAACTATCCCAGAAAGACAACAATCTAATTTTTTTTCTAAGTGCTTGACAGAGACCATTGAATACTACGAAAAATTTCATGTTTCAGCATCCCTTATTGCAATGAATGTCTTTTCTCCTACTATTGACATCACAGAAATCTTACTAAGGTGTCACATGAAGTTTTGTATGGATGCCCTTTGCCATCACTTATATGACACAAAGTCACATTTTGATGATATGAAGGGATTGTAGGTTTTGAGGTCAAATAAACCAGAGGTCAAATCTCTTCTTATCAGTTGCCATCTTTGTGTCCATGGGCAAGCTGCCTAACCTCTCTGAGCCTTGGCTTCCTAAAATCTAGAATGGGGATGCTATTCCCCAAATGGCATGGCTTTTTGTAAAGCCTGAGAATAGGTAAAACACCCAATGTGTTGAAAGCATTTGTAAGCATAAAGCGTTGTTTACTTTCTCTTCCTGCTTCAAATTAGATCATTCTGTCACTGACCAATCACAAATGTCATCATTGGAAGAATTTCAATAATCAAAAATGACGTTCCAATAGTATAACTGAGTTTTCCTCCCTTTGCACTTTCAGTTATACTGTTGACTGCAGTGAGATTTCATCTTAGCTATGTTGCATCCCCAAGAAGATTAGCCATAGACTCACCAGCATGTGACTTTGATTTTGAAAGGTTGATGTAAGCCACCTAGGGCACCATTGGAGCCATGGACCAAGGTGTCCCCTCATTCGTGGATGGTTCTCTCTGAATCTGGACCACCTTCTAAGCTATCGAGAAGCAATTCATAACCATGAAGATGTGCCCTGCATCTCCCAGAAAGGTTTCAGTGTCCATCAATCAGCAACTATTTATTGACTGCCTACTTTGTGGCCAGCTCACCCATTACATATATATGAAGCTATTATTGATAAGGAATTTAACTTCTACTCAGGGGAGAAGAAAGAAAATGGAACCTTGGCCTTGCATTCAAATCCCCTGGAGAGTCCAGACCATAGGCTAGACCTATTAAATTGAAATCTGTGAGTGAAGGTCCCATCAATCAGCATTTTTATAAAGCTTCCTTAGTGATTTCATTGTACAGCCAAGTTTGAGAAACACTGGTCTAGACTAAAAGAATTACAGAATGTCAAAGAAAGCAAGATATTTTCCCTTCCAGCCAAGATACTTGGAATCATTTGTATTTACTTTCTCTTCTTCTTCGCTTCCCATTTATACTTCAGTCCAAAGAAATGGTTCTGGCAAAAGTAACCTGCTGTTTCCTCCACATTGCCAAAGACTCTAAGCGTTGCTCAGATACAGCTGGATTTATAAGGTTGACTATGTCCTTATTATTTTCATGATTATAAAAGTAATAAGCACTAAATGTAGAAAACTGGAAAGCACAGAATATGTAAAAATTCATTTATCACACAATGACCTAGACATAAGGATTGTTAGGTTTTTTTGCTGTATTTCTTTCAGGTTTCCTTTAACACACACACACACACTTGAAACAAAATTGAAATAATGTATACATAAATGCACATTGTGTTTTTTCTTCTACCTAATGTTGTACATAAACAGTTTCCTTGTATTCTTAGATAAATATTAAATAAAGATGGTATATGTCATTGTACCATATCTATTTCGTCAGTCTCTTCTGATGGTACATTTAGATTCTTTCTCAGCTTTCAGGCTTTAAAAAAATATCAATATTTAAACGGGCTTTCTGATACATCAACATTTGAATATTTTTCTGATTCGTTTCATGGGAAGTAAAATTGCTAGGTCTGGATATAAACACTTCGAAGGTCTTTTATTCTCACTGACACCGTGCTCTCTAGAAAGATCTATCATAGCTTTTTTTTTTAGAATTTTTATTTTTATTATTTATTTTATTTTTATTTATTGGCTGTGTTGGGTCTTCGTTGCTGCACATGGGCTTTCTCTAGCTGCGGCAAGTGGGGGGCTACTCTTCATTGCAGTGTGCGGGCTTCTCATTGTGGTGGCTTCTCTTGTTGCGGAGCATGGGCTCTAGGCATGCGGGCTTCAGTAGTTGTGGCTCACGGTCTCTAGAGCGCAGGCTCAGTAGTTGTGGCGCACGGACTTAGTTGTTCCGCGGCATGTGGGATCTTCCCGGACCAGGGCTCGAACCCACATCCCCTGCATTGGCAGGCGGATTCTTAACCACTGCGCCACCAGGGAAGCCCTATCATAGCTTTTTTTCTTGTAAACTTAGAAGTATAACATCATACCAAAAAGTGCACACAAGATTACAGATCAATGAATTTTCAAAAAATAAATTATTAATCAGTATGTAACCAAAACAAAAATCAAGAAATAGAATGTTATCAGCACCCCAGAATCTCCCTCATACCCTTTTCTGTCACTGCCTTCCCAAAGGTAAATAATATTTTGACTTCTAACAACATAAATTAACCTTCCTTTATATAAATGGAATCATACAGTGTGTACTCTTTTATGCTTGGCTTCTTTCACTTAGCATTATGTTGTGAGATTCATTTATACCATTGCATGTAGCAATAGTTTTCATTTTCATTGCTATATAGAATTCCACTGTGTGAATGGACCACTATTTAACCACTCTATTGATGGTGGACATTTGGATTGTTTCTTGGTTTTGGCTGCTAGAAGTTATACGCCTTTGATCATCCTTATACATATTCCTTGTGGCACCTCTGTTGGGTGTATACCTAGGAGCAACATTGCTGGGCTGTAGGGTATACATAAGTTCAGTGTTAGTAGATATTGTCAACTTTCCAAAGCATCTGTACCAATTCATAATCCCACCAACAATGTATAAGAGTTCCATCTGATCCTCATCCCACCAACATTTGGTGTTGTCTATATTTCTCAGTTCAGCCATTCTCATAGGTGATTAGTGGTATTGTGCCGTGGTTTTAACTTGTATGTCCCCAGTGACTAATGAATTAAGCAGTTTGTTTTGTTTTGTTTTGTTTTGGCCATGCCTCATGCGGGATCTTCGTTCCCTGACCAGGGATCAAACCCTTCTCCCCTGCATTGGGAGGGCAGAGTCTTAATTACTGGACTGCCAGGAAAGTCCCGAATTAAGCAGTTTTTATGCTTTGGGGCATTTGAATGTCTTCTTGTGAAGTAGTTATTCAAATCTTTTGCTGTTTTCCTATTAGCTTTTATGTCATTTTTAAAAATTTATATGAATTCTTTACATATTCTAGATCCAAGTACTTTTAAAGATAAATGTGTTGCAGATATCTTCTTCTATCCTGTGGCTTTTCTCTTCTTAACAGAAATTCTTATTGAATGTAGTCAAATTATTAGTTTTCTCACTTATGGTCGTTAGTGCTTTTTGTGTTCTCCTTATGAAGAAATCTTTGCCTACCCCAAAGGCATGAAAGTATTCTCCTAGGATATCTCCTAGTATTTCTTAGAAATGTTATTGCGTAGCCTTTCACACATAAGTCTATAATCCATTTGAAGTTGCTGTGGGTGTGAGGTAGGGGTCAAGATTCATTATGGCACTGCACTGCCACCTTTGCCTTAAATCGGACGGCTATATTTTTGATTTATGTAGAGGTTGATGCTCTGCCCCATTGGTCTGTTTGTCTGTCCTTGTACCAGCACAGCACTGTCTTAAATATAATGGCTTTATTAAAAAGTTTTGATATCTGGCAGAATAAGACTTCTGGCTTTGCCTTGCTTTTTCAAAACTGCTTTGGTTATTTTGGGCCCTTGACATTTCCATTATGCATTTTAGAATCAGCTAATCAGTTTCCACAAAAACACCTGCTAGGATTTTGACTGGGGTTGCATTAAATCTACAAAGCCATTTGGAGAGAATGGACATCCTCATACTATTAGTTCTTCCAGTAATAGAGTCCACTGTACAGAGATTGCTTCCACCAAGTGCCCCAAGGCATCGTTACCTGAGAACCTAATTCTTTGTTACTTTTGTTCAGTTTGGGGATTCTCAGACCAAGTTGTGTTGTATAAATTTAAGCCCCAAATCTATGTGAAGGCAGATCTGTGATTATGAATTCCCAAGGAAATATTTGTTTGTTTATTGTCCACCTTATGTCTATACTAAGATTTTCTTTCTCATCAACCTGAATTGGTGAGAAATTTGTTTCTTGTTCATTCTTTCTTTTCAGATCTCCACTATATGTAGGCAGTAAAATTCAATGTCCCTAGGATTTTTTTTTGAGTTAAAATACACATAACATAAAATTTACCTTCTTACTAATTTTTAAATGGTTACATTTTAAATGTAGTTTTCTGTAGCATTAAATATATTCATATTGTTGTATAACCGTCACCATCTTTAGAACTTTTTCATCTTCCCAAACTGAAGTTCTGTACCCATTAAACAGTTATTCCCCATCTCCTACTTTTTCCAGCTCCTAGCAACCACTACTATTCTACTTCCTGATTCTATGAATTTGACTAACTCTAGGTACCTCATATATGATGAATCATTTAATGTTTGTCCCTTTGTAAGTGGCTTATCTCACTTAACATAAATCTTCCAGGTCCATCCATGTTGTGGTATAAGTCAGACTTTCCTTCTTTTTTTAAGGCTGAACAATATTCCATTGTATGTATATACCACATTTCTTTATCGATTCATCCATCAATGGACTATTGTGAATAATGCTGCTATGAACTTGGGTGTACAAATATCTGTTCAAGTCCCTGCTTTCATTTCTTTTAGGTATATAGCCAGAAGTGAGGTTGCTGGACTATATGGTAATTCTATCTTTGATCTTTTGAGGATTCACCACACTGTTTTTCGCAATGGCTATACCATTTTAGATTCCCACCAGGAATGAACAGGATTCCAATTTCTCTACATCCTCACCAACACCAGTTATTTTCTGGTTTGGTTTTTTTTTATCCTAATGGGAGTGAGATGCTACCTCATTGTGGCTTTTGCTTGCATTTCCCTGCTGATTAGTGTTGTTGAGCATCATTTCATGTGCTTATTGGTCATTTGTATATCTTCTTTGGAGAAATGTCCATTCAAGGCCTTTGAGTTATTTTCTTTCTTGTTAGTTATTTTTGTTATTTTTAGATTTATAGCCTTTTATCAGCAATTTTTTTTTTTTTTTTTTTTTTTTTTTTGCGGTACGCGGGCCTCTCACTGTTGTGGCCTCTCCCGTTGTGAAGCACAGGCTCCGGACGCACAGGCTCAGCGGCCATGGCTCAAGGGCCTAGCCGCTCCGCGGCATGTGGGATCTTCCCGGACCGGGGCGTGAACCCGTGTCCCTTGCATCGGCAGGCGGACTCTCAACCACTGCGCCACCAAGGAAGCCCTATCAGCAAATTTGAAGGGCAAAGATGTATTGAAATTTTTTATTGTTTTATTACATTTATTCACTATAAAGTGTTATTTTTATATTAAAATTTTTTTTCTTTTTTCTTTTGTGAATTATATATTCATCTATTTTAATAGAGCATTTATTTCCTATTGATTTTTTAAGAATTCTTTATAAATATTAAAACCACAATCTTTCATATATGTTGCTAACGTTTTCCCAGATTCAAATTTGTTTTTCAATTTTATTACATTTTCAACATGGAAGATTATTTTTTTATGTTGTTAAATGTCTCAAATTTATTTAGCTATAGCTTCTTTTTCCCTTTATATTTAGAAAGGTCTTCCCCACCCTAGGAGCAAATAAATATTAATCTGTGTGTTTCTCTAGCTCCTTATTATATACTTTTTATTTACTTTTATCACTTTAATCCATCTGGAATTTATGTTGTTATGTGGTAAGGAAGAACTTTAATTTTTTCTGAATGAAAAAACCACTTGTTGAACAGTTCATTTTTACACTGATTTGAAATGTTGGATCTATTATGTAATAAATGGTAATATGTACTAGGTTGTCTTTTACAGTCATCTGTTATATTCTAATGATTTTGCATTTATTACTGTACACTACTTTGACATTACAGTTATAATGTTTTAATTACTGTAGCTTTATAATAGACTGATAACTGATAATACAGGTACCTTCCTGGGAATTTATTTAACTGCACTCACCGTTTTGATTTTACATCAAGTTATAAATATAATATTTTGAGAAGAATTGCATGAAACTTTTAAGATCATTTCAGCAAAATCTTTACATATAGTGGGATTTCTCATCCAGCAACATAGTATATATCTTTAGTTATTGAAACGTCTTTTATGCCACTCATAAACGCTTAGTAATTTTCTTCAAATACTTTTTGCCCAATCCTCTGTTAGCTATTTCCTGAATATTTTATACTAGTTTTATATTAATTTTGTAATCTAAGGTCTTTTAGATTCCATTTCTTATTCATTAATAAAGAAGTACAGTGTTGCTTACTGATTCATTGTGGGCTCTGGAGTCAAAAGCAGCTGTGTTCAAATCCCAATGTATGTCTTTGGGATGCCACTTAATGAGTTTCCCTGTCCTTCACTTTCCTGAGCCTCACTGTTCTTTCTGTAAAATGAGCATACTAATGGTCTTTTGCAGCACTGTCATTAGGGTTAGGTTAATGAGTGTATCCTAAGTGCCTAACACAGTGAGTGGCACATAGTGAGTCAATGTTAGCTATTATTAGTAGATTATCATAGTATCTACAAAAATAATTTTGCCTCTCTAACTATAATTAACTCTTTTGGGGGTTAGGGGAGTGGGGTAGGTAGGGACGGAATATTATTGCCGTAGATATCCCAAAATACAGTAAGTATCAGTGGAGATATTGGGCTAGTACCTAACTTTAAGTGCTACCTAAGTTTTGCTGTAAGTGTACATTGAGTATAGGTGTATATTGTACAGTGTTGGTACTAAGGGGTACTGTTAGATCTCTTGTATCTCAAGTTACTCTGCAAGCCACTTAAAATTTACACATTCAGCCTGAGAAACATCAGGTAGTACTTTGCAAATTTAACTTTAAGACAAATCCATTTCCAACTAAATCATTTCCTAAGTCCTCCTTCTACACAAATTCCAGACTTCCCACTCTGTTTGCAATTAAACTGAGACAGTGTTTCTTATGAAATTTGGGTAATGTTCTTAGCTTACTAAGAATTTCCACCAGGAATGGATGTGGAATTGTTTCAAATGACTTTTTGGCAAGTATCAAAGTGATCATGTGATTTTTTTTTTTTTTTTTGTCCTTTGGCCTCTTTATGTGATGGATTATATTAATAGATAGCCTAAATTAAACTCTTCTTACATTCCTGGAAAAGGTCCCACTTGACCATGGGGATTTTCTTTTAATAAACTGCTAGGTTTTCATTGCCAGTACTTTATTATTTTTACATCTATATACATAAGAAAGATTGTTCTCTGTCATTTTGTGTCCTTGGTCAGATATTATTTTTAAGGATATGCCAAGTTTAAAAAAATTATTTGGGAAGATATACATGGATGTTTTTGTTTGTTTCTTTTTGGCTTTTGTTCTGTGAACAGTTTGTAGAACCCAGATCTCCACTTTGAATGTTTGAAAAAAATGGGACAATATCTAAAACTGGCACCTATTTTAAAATAAAATTTGAAAACATTTTTGTATTTTTTATTCTATTCTCTTTTCCTAAACTGACATGAATCAGGTTTGTTAACTTGTATTTTGCCTGAAAATTATTCCTTTCATTTAAATCTTCATAATATCTCTGGATGATAGGACAGCCCTGGGACCTTCCTTCAATCTTATCTCATCCTCACTCTTTCTAACAGGCTTCCTATGTGTTCTTATCTTGTGAAATCCCTTTTTTTGTAGTTCTCTGTGTTTATATACCAGTGGTCCCTTAGATCTGGATTTGGAATCAGGAAAGTTAAATACCAGTGCTCACGTTTCCACCTTTATCTAGAGAGGTGCTCCCTCTTTGCTCCCTCCTTAAATCTCATTTTCTCCTTTGATTCCCTTTCTACTGATGTAACAGTTCCTCTCCAGTCCTATTGGCTGTCACATTCTCCTCCACCCATCATTCAAGGGTTGGTCTTCCCCAGCATTCTATTCTCAGCCCTCAGCTCTTCTCACTCTTCATAATCTCTCTGGGTCTTTCTGGGACATCTTACCTATTCTTTTTATTTCAACCACCAGCTGATAACACCCAAATCTGAAGCCAACCCAGCCATCACTCTTCTGAGCTCCAGATCAATATATCCCACTGCCTTTTGGGCAACCTGTCTTGATGCCCTCCATATATTTTAAATTCAACCTACCCTCAACTAAACTCATCATTCTCAACTCGGATGCAAGCTCAATTCTTGTGTGTTCTTCTTCTTGTGTTCTCATCCAGAGATGAGCATCATCCAAGGAGTCAGCCAAGCCAGAAAACCAGAACTCATCCTCAGTGACCCCCAGGGGGCCTGAATAGAGAAGTTTTTGGAAGCAGGTGGACAGGAGACAAGATGGCTGTCAGCCCTCTGAGGGTGCTTCATTTATCTGAAAATGAAACTTGGACCTGTTATCTGTTCCTAATGACCCCCATAGCTGAAGTGTCAGTCAGCATGTTCTCCTCAGGTCTGGGAGCAAGTGTGACCACAACATGAAGGACTGAGGTCAGGCACAAGAGAAAGAGTAAACAGGGGGGATCCAGAACACCCTGGGCTCCCAGGAATGCCACTGCTACCTTGCCCTCCAAACTGACATGAGAGAGAGAGCAGTGAAAAGAGGTCCTAGAGTGCTCTGTGCCCCGGGAAGACCCCCACATTCCCTCTCTTCATCTCCAGCACCCTCAGTTTTATCAGAACAAGGTAACTCGGAAACCTTGGAAAAGATTCCCATGATACCCCTTTCCCTGGCATGTCAATCACCAGAAGAGCACAAGGCTGCAGAGCTCCCTTCCTTTCTCACAGTTGAATCTCCATACAGGTCTGCGTATCTACTCATCAACTCTGTCTGCCACCCCTCCCCAGTGGTCGGTACTCTCTACTCTACCCTCTGGAATTTACTCTTCAGTAAATCTTCTCTCTCCTCAACGTCTCTGATGTGTCCTTCACTTCTGACTCTGATGCCCAGCCATTCCCCTGCAGCCTCTCAAACGGTGGCTCTTTTCTCCCTCATCAGGCTCGGTAGTGGAGGAGGCTGCCTCACTACTGCTTCCAGACTCTGATCTCTCCTCCTCTAAAACGTATAGCTTTAAAATCCACACACTCAGTCTCTTCTACCCACTGCTAAAATCAGCAGTCACCTGCCAACCCGAGTAGGTCTCTCCGTTCTCCAGGCTCACTCTCACTCATTCCAACCCTACCCCTGTCATAAACATCGGTGATTTTCATATACTGCAGAGGACTCTTCCAAATATCCTGACTTCATAAGTCCTTAAACTTTTCTCCTAAGATCTTGTCTCCACTCTCTCCCACATTGCCACCCACTTCTGTGACCATTCCCAAGACTTTGCACAATGATTGCACCATCTTTCCAATTGTAAAAAAGTACAGAGAAAACTTTTCAGGCAAGGATGCTCAGGAAAGGAGTCATTCTGGAGGGTCAGCCCTTCCAGATAGAAGAGAACATGTCCTTTTATGTTCCAGGCATTTCCCTATTGAGAATTTTGCTTGCAAGGTTCACATCTTCCGTACTTTCAAAAGTAGAATATGCCCCATGGAATTTCATTCACATATAATAGAGCTGCAAATGCTTTGTAAATTTCAAAGCAATTATATTGCTTTTGTAACTTCCTTTTCCTAATTATTCAGGATCACCATTTTAAACACTAGTTATTGAACTTTTCGCGTGCAGTTTTCCTCTTGCACTAATGAACTCCATACTGCTGTGCCTTCCTGCTTCTTGTGTCTGACTCGTAACATTTTTCATACTCTTCCTACAAAAAGACCATCCTCTCTCTGCAGGCTACTTTGAGTCATCTAACATGCTTCTTTTCGTTTGCTTTTGTATTGGAAAATAAATCATCACACTAGTTGGAATTTCATGTTCCTTAAGAGGAAACAGAAACTGAACTCAATGGACTATCAGGGAAGTAAATAGAGGATTTTTGGGTTTCAGTGTTTTGACTTTACTTAGTGACTTTACATAGCGATTGGTTCATCAGAACTTTTTGCTTACATTTTCTGGTTCTTAGCTGCATTTTCCGTAATCCGTTGCTGAGTTCCTGATAGGTTTGATATTTCTTAATTCTTGTTTAAAGGACAAGTTGATTAAGCTCAAGTTTCTGGTATCCATTTTTTTTCATTAATCCATTTGTACTGGATCCTCCATGTGTTGATCAGTTTGCTGGTGATCATCCCCAATGGATCTGACCTTCCAGTTAACATTTGAAAAGATAAATTCCAAAATAGAAGTTTTCATTATTGTCAATTTCTATGGAGTGATTTTTTTCTAATTGCTATACCAGACTCTATCTCTTCTCCTCAGGTATATAGCCTGGAAGTACAGTAACATTATCAAAATAAATGTTCCATGAATATGTTGCGTGAGAGAAAAAAAAAGAGCAAAAGGAAAAAAATCCAACTTACAAAATTAAAGCATGTGGTTTATGGTTCTTCAGATGAATGAAAGAGAGAACACGATGTACAATCAGGAGGCTTCATGTCAGACCACAACTCAGACCACAGCTCAGCCCACTGAAGCGTCTCAAATGTGCAGATTCTTAATCACTGAATGGTCTCTTTTCCAGAAGGAGTAACTTCAGTCTGGTTCTGATAACCCAAGGGCTCTAGAATTTCATGAATTTTATGAACTTGTCTGAGAAAGCAGTGGTTTTATAGGTGATTTGTTTGTTAGTCCTTGTGGTTAGAATTATTTTGGCAAAGTTCCATTTATAGGCTGCCTATAGGGTGACTTTGGCAGACAGCAGGAAGTAAAAAACTTGATACTCTAATTTGTAATAAATCATGGGGTTGAAGATGGGAGATATTTTAAGCTTGTATATCAGGAGCCAAGAGCAATATGCCAAGCCATCTAGCTTCATGGCAGGACCCTTTCTGGTTCTTAATTGGACCTTCCCTTGTAAGTTTGTCCACAACCTGGTTGGACAGCTGCACAGAGAGCCTGAATCTCATTCTTAGAGCCCATGCCCTTGGTTCCCAGGCTCTGGACAGCAGCTGTGGGGTAGACAGAGGCCCAAGGGGAGAGCAACAGCTTTGACCTCATTCTCAGTGGTCAGAATCATCAAATCATATAGGTCCAACTTTGAGGAAGCCTATTTCCAACATGTAAAGTTGCTGTAGCTGCAGAAGGTACTGAGGTATTTTTTTTTTCCCCTTCTCCTCACCTTAAGTTGATATCTCTAAAAGAAAAGCATGAGGTTCAGAAGCATGTAATTTATGGAGGGTGTACTCTCAGGAGAAACCTACAAGGAGGAAGGAAAGCAGGAAAGGACAAGAGATGGGGCTGATCAAGAATGTAGTCTCAGGTGGTCTTGGCCCAATCCACAGCGGGGCTCTGGGGCACAGACAGCCCCACAGGGTTGTGTCGGCCTTAAGGCAGTAGGGCAGGACTGCTTTACTCTGTACCAATCAGTCTTTGACCCCAGGGGTCGGCGGAGGGGAAGGGAGACATTGCACAGTCTCCCAGGGGAGACAGTTTCCATTAGCTGAGGGCAATTCTGGGAAGAAAGAATGATCTGCAAACCTAGACATCTGGGAGGTGGGTGCAAGGGCCCCAATAGAGAGGATCTGGGCAGGACACCAACAGCACCCACTACCTCGGGGTTCTACCTGCACTGCTTCAGCCAGAGCAGTCATTCCCCTTTTCCATGCTCTACAGTTAGGAATTTTGCTAATTTTTTAGTCAGAAAAAGAGCGCTACATTTGAAAAAAGTTTGATAGACACCCACCGTATGAAAGCATGTTAAGAGCTGTAGGCCATGGGAACTGGCTGCTTACCCCCTAACGCGCCACTGCATCATACCTGCATCATATGGCAGAAGGAGGGTGAACGGGGGGTCTGGGGGGAGAGGTGGTGGCCACGGCTGTTACCCAGTCTAAGCTTCTACTGCTCACCCCATGACAGGCCAATAAATCGAGAGACAAGGCGGGTGTGCTTGGTGGGTACCCTCATCCTTGTGGAACCCATCCTCTTAATTTATTGCTGTGGCTTTAATTACATACAGATGTTCTCTTGACTCAAGACAGTCTGCGTGTATGTAAGGGCTCAGGCCATAGCCTCTGTCACCCCACAAATGGCCAGAGTGAACTCAGCTGGCAAGGAGGGAAGCGCCAGGACCACGCTGGGTTGGCCCAGCCTCTCTCCCCCTCCCATAGCCCCTGCCTCCTTCCCCAGCTGTGGACTTGGATAAAGAAGGCAAAGGAGGTCTTCACATATATGGTTAAGAATAACTTTGCTCAAACCTACAAACAACTTTTGGGGTTCATTTTGAAACAACCGGGAAATCAAACCTCTAAAAAGGTTGCTGTCCCTCCATTTGGAAGTCATGTTGGCTTGTGAAAAGCAGTCTCTATCCCCTCTGGAAATAAAGGAACAGATGGCCAACCGAAGGTTCAGGAAGGAGGCAGGGACACCTCCCAGCTGTGCGTCTCCTTGGCAGGGGTTTCACGTTCGAGGACATACTCTAGTCCGTGCACAGCATGAGCCTGCCTTTTCCAGCCTATTCCTAGAAGTTTTATTATCCTCCAAACATGCTCATTCCTTTAAAAGTCATTAACAGAAAGGCAGGAAGTTGCTTCACTTCCAAAACCTTGCAGAGAACTACCTTAAAGACCTGGATAGAAAATAGTAAGTGTGTCAAATCAGAGCTATAGTTACAAGTGCTGCAGGTAACCCAAGGAGCCCTGTGCCAGCTGCTTTGGGAACTTGGATAGAAATGACTCTGGGAGAGCTGAAGCCACAGACAGCTGGCCGTAAGATTCCGTAGCTGCTGCCTTCACGCATGTGGGAATCTGCTTCGTCCCTGTCTACTGGGAAGACAAATACAGATTCTTCCGTGTATTGTGTCACAGCAAGCAAAGCCAGCTGCATAATTTACAGATCTAGTGCAAAATGACAATAAGAGCTCCCTGATCAAACATTATTAAGAATTTCGACAGCAACAGCAGAGAATTAAACCAAACCCAGGGCTCTTCTCAGTGCAGGGCTTTGTGTGACGGTACACAGGTGGTGACCCCATGAAGCTGGCCCTGCAGTGCCATCCCCACTACAGGGTTTGGCAGAGCCAGGGAAGGGGAAGGGAGAGGGGACGGACATTTCCCTAGGCCTTGCTGTGCAAAGTGATCCGTGTACATCATTCCATTTCTTCCTCATTTTACTGATGAGGAAACCACAAAGGTCAAGGCTAAGGAAAGCAAAGTGACTTCCCCTGGGGCATGTGACTGATACGAGTCTACACTGAAATTTGTACCCAGTTCTGGCTCTAAGTTCCCGTTGGTTGTTTGCTGGCTGGTTTGCTGCTTCTTTGGTTTACCTTTTCCACATCTACATTCCAAAAGCAGTAACGGCTTGTAGGGAAAGCACTATATCCGTTTTCAAATTTTATTCCCTTATGAGGCTAAAGAAAGGGTAAATATTCAAAAACTATTTTTAGTGAATAAAAGGATTAATACGTTCTCCGGGTCCTGGTTCAGTAGCAACAACAACAACAATAATAGTGGAAACACAGGAAGAGAGGATGAAGGAAAGGAGGAGGATGGAGGGGGAGGGGAAGAGTGAATATGAAAAGAGGAGAAAGAGGGCAGAGGAAGGACTGATAACTACATACCACTCTCCAGGCCTTATTTTATTTAACCTGCACAGAGCCTTCCCAAACAGCTCTTGTTTTTATGCCCACTTTACAGATGAGAAGCCAGAAGCTTACAGCCATTGGTTAACTCTCCTGAGCCTCCCCACTCTGTGCGTAGCTGAGGCTGGGTGCCGAAGGCTGCTGGCTCTTGCTCTTCTGTAAGGAAAGCTATGCAGGTTGTGTCCCGTGTCGGGCTGAGTCGCACCGTCCATCCAGTGGTAGGTATAGTGTTCCCCTCCAGTGAGGCACAGCGAAATCACTGTAGTGCAGATAGTAAGAGCAGGTGCCATGTACTGAGTCCCTGTCACCCAGGCACTTTGAATGCAGTTTCTAATCCTTACAACCGTCCATTTGTGGTAGGTTAATATTTGATCCAAACAACGGGTGAGCAAACTGAGGCTGAGGTGGTAACTCGTCCAGGTGAATGGTCAGCCTTACTTTAAAGGTCGTTAAAGACTCGTCATTCAAATCTAGACCAGGGGTAGGTATTTAATTGCCTTTCCTCGCAAAATCCCATTGGTATAACAGATAACGTAGGTTAAAAGATTATGTCAATGACGATGGTAAAACAAGAAATGATACCATCAGCAGGCCAGAATTTGTGAGGAAATTGTGGAAGATATGATGTAGAGAGCATTGAAGTAATGGAGAAAGCAGATGAGAGAAAACTTGTCCAAAGCAGATTCTGGAGTTAATAGTTATAGCCATGAGAGCAGATGTTCCCAGCAGAGCTCAGGAGATCCCCCCACCAAGCTGAGACTTAGCACATGCAAAGAGCAAGGGTGGTCTCGGCAGTTACCCACCCAGAGGCTCTGTCATTCCTCCTCATTCCCCAAGGATGCAAAGAGCTAGAAGTATAGGCTCCTGCTGGAGGCTAACACCTCTGGACTTCTGTCTAAACAACCTAAAGCATTAGCCTAGGAAGTCACCCAGAATGGATTCAGGGGCCAGACAGAGGAGAAGAGCCCAAGATAACTCCTGACTTCAAAAACCGTAACTCCAAGACAGAAGGCAGCTCTACCCAGGAATAAAATATATGAAAGCATTCAAATCTCAAAGTAAAACCCTCCATACGTTGGGATTTGTGGGAGCCTCCATCCTGCCTTTTTGATCCCCACCCAGATATCCTAAAGCAGAGGCTGCCTGTCAGCCTTCCCAACTCAGATGGATCCAGGGAGTGATGTACTCAGAGCCTTATCTGCAGAGGAAGTTGATCCCAGCTACCTGTGTGATGAAGCTAGTTTTTCACCCATAAATAAGAACAGACAACAAAAGCATAGGTAAGAAGGACCAGTGCGCACAACTAAATAAACTAACCGAGAGAAATGAGAGATAACACAAGGATTATGACTAAAGTAACTTTTTTTATTGAAGTATAGTTGATTTATAATGTTTTAATTTCTTCTGCATAGCAAGGTGATTCAGTTACACATATATATACATTTTTTATATATTCTTTACCATTATGATTTGTCACAGGATATTGAATATAGTTCCCTGTGCTATACAATGGAACCTTGTTGTTTATCCACTCTTTATATAATAGTTTGCATCTGCTAACCCCAAACTCCCAACCCATCCCTCCCCCACCCCCCCTCCCCCTTGGCAACCACAAGTCTGTTCTCTATGTCTGTGAGTCTGTTTCTGTTTTGTAAATAGGTTTGTGTCGTATTTTAGATGCCACATATGAGTGATATCATATGGTATTTATCTTTCTGTTTCTGACTTATTTCACTTAGTACGATCATCTCTAGGTCCATCCATGTTGCTGCAAATGGCATTATTACAGCTGAGCAATATTCCATTGTATATATGTACCATATCTTCTTTATCCATTCATCTGTCGATGGACATTTAGGTTGTTTCCATGTCTTGGCTCTTGTGAATAGTGCTGCTGTGAACATAAGGGTGCATGTATCTTTTGGAATTAGAATTTTGTCCGGATATATGCCCAGGAGTGGGGTTGCTGGATCATATGGCAACTCTATAAAATTACTTTCTAATTGGTATCTTCAGAGAGATTCAAGAAGTATTGTGACGATATCAAAAGAATTGGTTTCTATTTTTTTTAAAAAAGGGACAACCAGGGCCTCCCTGGTGGCGCAGTGGTTGAGAGTCCGCCTGCCGATGCAGGGGATACGGGTTCGTGCCCCGGTCTGGGAGGATCCCATATGCCGCGGAGCGGCTGGGCCCGTGAGCCATGGCCGCTGAGCCTGCGCGTCCGGAGCCTGTGCTCCGCAACGGGAGAGGCCACAACAGTGAGAGGCCCGCGTATAGCAAAAAAAAAAAAAAAAAAAAAAAAAAAAAAAAAAAAGGGACAACCAATGTTAAGAATGAATTTTTGGAAAAAAATAAGATTTCCAAAATCTAAAAAAAAATTAATGCAAGGCCTGAAAAATACAACAAACAAATCTGAAGACTGCATCGGTAAAATGGAAGGTAAAGTAGGGTAATTTCCCAAAAGAGATAGAAAAGGAAAGATAATTTATAAGCGAAAGGTCTGGAGATACTGAAAGTGGAAACAGGAAGCCAACGGGTCATCTCCACTAGAACACAACAGCTGAAATGGAGGTCAGAAGATAATTAAAAAAACAAGTAGAAAAAATTTAAGGATTTTTTAAATATGAAAAATAAATGAAGAAAATTAATAAAAAGTTAAATTAAAAAAATTGGATTCAGAAGTGTTCAAAATGAAAGCAATTTGTGAGCAATAAAAGTCAAATATAAGTAAGTGTCAAGCAGTAAAAGCAAAAATATAAGAATGATATGAAAAGTAAAATTGAAAGAACTATACATACACAATTAGCAGAGTCATAATGACCTTTCTAAACTGAAAAAATAGAGAAAAATCCCTAAATGTCTCCAGAAATTAAAAAACAGGTGACCTTCTCATAATGAGAATGATTCACATCATGCTGAGTGTAAAAGTCAAAGGCACCATGGTTTCAGATTCTAAGGGAAGAGTACATTCAACTTGGAATCCAAAATCAAGACATTGGGATGACTCCGGAAAAGAAAGTCATCATCTCTCTCGAAAGAGCATAGATACAAATTAAATACTGCATAAAGCATTCACAAAGCCATCAGTATATTAAAAAATGAATTTCTTATAACCAAGGAGAATGGACCCCCAAAAAGCATGGGCAGCAAAGCATTTAAAATGTATGTAATTCCCTCCTTTGATTTAAAAAAACAAAGGAGAAAATTGCTTTTACTCTACTGATGCAGAACCAATTGGAATTCCCGATTATCAGAAAGATTCCTGGTACACTAGGATGTATTTACTTGCTAAAGACTCTCCACCAGAAAACTGAAGCAAACACCCCATGTAGCAGTGAATCATGAGTCCCCTTAAAATGAGGAACAAGACAAGCTCACGCTTGCCTGTGTTACTCAACAATGCTCCAGAAATGCCAGGATGGAAAAATAAGCAAGAAGAATAAATAGTGAAATGAAGAGACAAAATTGCCATGACAAGCAGTTCATATGAAAGTCTGTTTAAAATAATCAAATGAAACTCTCATGACTAATATAAGACAATTCTGTATATGACAAGCTCAAAATACAAAATCCATTAATTTTCTTTACACCAGCAAAAACTATGACATACTGAAGAATATCTTTCACAAGAAGTATGTATGTGCAATGTGAAGAAACATGCCAACATTATGGAAAGCAAATAAGGAGATCTAAATTAGTGTAAAGGCATGACATTTTTTAGATGAGAAGAACTAATACTGTAAAGATGTCAATCCACTCTAAATAAATACATGAACTCAAGTGAATTCCAATCATATAACAACAGCATTTTTTTAAAAATGAAAACCAGCAAGTCCATTCCGCCATCCTTCTTGGGGAATTAGTGGCAGTTCTCTAAGCCACAGCCCTTCATTTGTAGTATTGGGATCATAATGAAACCTACTTCAAAGGGTAATTGTGACAATTAAATGCATAACACATGCAAAGCACTTAGCACAATACCCAGCCCATAAGTTGCACCCAGCAATATTAGTTTTTATTATATTACTCTTATTAAATGTACCTGTGCATGCAGATATACGTATGATAATATTCATTCAAGCAGTGCTTGCAATAGCTAAAATTGGGCAGCCTCAAGTTTCCATCACTATTATAATGATTAAGTACAATGCACTGTATCCACAGCATGGAGAAATATTAATAAAATCAGTTATTTCTGTCTATAATCTGACATGGAAAAAGCATATCACAGAACAAAATGTGTAGGATAATTCATGTATGTAAAAAGTATCAAAATAAATAGATGATGGAAATTTTTTACTTCTTTTAATTGAAGTGTTTATTGAAATAATTATAGATTCATATGCCATTATAAGAAATAATACAGAGAGCTCCCTTGTACATTACACCCAGTTTACTCCAGTGATAACATTTTACTAAATTATAGCATAATATCATAAGCAAGATATTGACATTAATAAAATCCACCTATTTTATTCAGATTTCCCAAGTGTTACTTGTACTCATTTTTTAAAATAAATTTATTTTTTTTTATCTATTTATTTATTTTTGGCTGCGTTGGGTCTTTGTTGCTGTGTGCAGGCTTTCTCTAGTTGCAGCGAGCAGGGGCTACTCTTTGTTGCAGTGCGTGGGCTTCTCATTGAGGTGGCTTCTCTTGTTGTGGAGCACAGGCTCTAGCCTCACGGGCTTAGTAGTTGTGGCTCGCAGGCTCTAGAGCACAGGCCCAGTAGTTGTGGCGCATGGGCTTAGTTGGTCCGTGGCATGTGGGATCTTCCCGGACCAGGGATCGAACCCATGTTCCCTGCATTGGCAGGCGGATTCTTAACCACTGCGCCACCAGGGAAGTCCCTACTTGTACTCATTTTTTAAAAAATTTTACTGGAGTATAGTTGATTTACAATGTTGTGTTAGTTTCAGGTGGACAGCAAAGTGAATCAGTTATACATATACATTTATCCACTCTTTTTCTTTTTAGATTCTTTTCCCATATAGGCCATTACAGAGTACTCAGTAGAGTTCCCTGTGGTATACAGCAGGTTCTTATTAGTTATCTATTTTATATATAGTAGTGTGTATAGGTCAATCCCAATCTCCCGGTTTATCCCTCCCCTCCTCATCCCCTGGTAATCATAAGTTTGTTTTCTACATCTGTGACTCTACTTCTGTTTTGTAACTAAGTTCATTTGTACCCTTTTTTTTAGATTCCACATATAAGCAGTATCATATGATATTTGTCATATATTCATTTGATGGAAATTTTTCAGTAAAACTATATGTGAGTAAATTCATAGAAATTCACTGGTGCCTGGAAATGGAATTTTGGATGAATGACAAATGAATTCATATGTATATAAATGAATCACACGGACTTGGGTTTGATTCTTGGCTCTGCCATTCGAAAGCTGTGATCTTAGGTACATTGTTTAACCTCTCTAAGCCTCAAGTTCCTCATCAATACAATGGGATTTATATTACTTCTTTTTCAGGGTTGAGACAAACATTACATGAGGAAGCATGTATAGATTTCTATCACAGTACCTGGTATATACTATATGTTCACTTAAATGAGAGCCATTAGGTCTATTCAAAAAGTTGTATGACATTTTACAGCTAAAACAGGCTGGCATCCTATTTCCCTATTTGGGTAGACTATTGCTTGTTTTATTAAAAAACAGCAACACCTTAGTACCTGCCAGAAATGCAAGACCTTTCCTGCTGCATAAATGTGACAGACAGTCCCAGTGGTTCTCAAAGGTATCATGCTTTAATTTCTGGCACAGATTCTAATTAATTGGGACAAGCCAGGTCCCATAAACGAAAAGTGCTGTAACCTGGGGGTGACAACTAATAACTCATAGCTGTTCAGAATTCCATTTCAAGAGCGGGTACAGCCCCAGGAGACCGCCTCCATGACCAGATTTCCAGAGGAGACAGTCCCTGCGCATTTCCTGGGGCTTTTACTGCCTTTATATGAACAGCCTCATTAATGCCATTGTATTTATTTAGTTAAGGTAACACACCGCTATGAACCACCGAAGTTCAACGGCTTAACACAAAGAATACGTTTATTTCTCTCATCTGACAGTCCAAAGTGGGTATATGACTTTCTGTTGCTGCATAACAAAATACCACAAATTTAGCACCTTAACACATCTATTTAACCTCACAGTTTCTGTGGGTCAGGAATCTAGGTACAGGTTAGTCGGCTCCTTTGCTTAGCATCTTCCTAGGATGAAGTTAAGGTGTCAGCCAGCTCTAGCATCTCACCTGAGGCTCGGGGTCCTCTTCCAAGCTCACTGGTTGTGGGAAGAATTAAGTTGCTTGCAGCTTCGTGGCTAAGGTCCCCATTTCCTTGCCAGCTGGAGGCCAGGGATGCTCTCAGTAACTAGAAGCCACCTTGGTCCCAACTGGAAGCTTACTTCTTCAAGCTTACTTCAACAGGACGGTCTCACTCCAGCCTGCTAGGATGGCGTTTTATACAACACCGCACAGTAATAACCCTGGAGTGATGATCCCATCACTCTTCTCATACAGTGTAATCTAACCAAGGAAGTGACTATCCCATCATATTCACAGGTCCTTCCCATACTGTAGGGGAGGGCATAATGTGCTCTTGGCTCCCCTAAGGCCTTGTTATCTTCTTCTCCTGCCCCCTCCTTCCCCCTTCATTTCCTCCTCCTTCATCTACCGCTAGTTCAGTCGGTCTCCACCAGGGAGCGCCATACGTTTCCGACACTCTGTTAGTTGCCTACTCCAGAGCCATTTACTCCTTTCTCCTTCCTGATAAAATGCTAATACTGCTCTGGTGCCCACCCTTCTCTCTACCGCCCTGTTCTTCAGGAAACAGTGTTCTCAGCCCATGCACCAAGAAGGTAAATCCTGACTGGTCTAAGTGGATCATTCTCCTTGCCAGTGATTGGTTTAGGAAGGACATGTGGTTACAGTTCTGGCCAATAAGAAGGGAAATCTGATGGTGAGCTTGAGGGAAAGGTTTTCCAGGCAGGCTGGTAAGAACAGACATAAGGGGAGATGCCATCACCCTCCTGCTACTGAATATCTGCAAGCTGGCAGCCATTTTTTTGACCATGAGGGAAGCCAGCTTTAAGGCTGGGATGAAAAAGGCAGAGTAATCTGATAGAACCTGAGTCCTCTGTGATGTCATTCTGCTGCTGAATTAGCCATCCCTAGTGACTCCTGCATTACGACCTCATGTTATGTGAAGCAGTTATCATTATGCTTAAGCCAGTTTGAATCTAGGTTTCCTAGCACTTGCAGTCATAGGTACCTAAATGATTGTATGTGGCTGGGGGGATATCAATCTTAAATTGTGGCACCCACCCCAGAGCAGAGTGAATCAGTGTGAAGTATTGTGGTTCCCTTGCTTTACATACTGTAGTTGGAAATATTAATGATGCTGATGAAGATAATGATAAGAACAGCAGTTACACAGAGAGGAGTTACCTCTGTCCAGGGAATGATGTCAAAGTTACCAGCATGAAATTTGCAAAATCCATTGCCCCTGATTTTACTGAATGGCATCTAGAAGGATATAAGTATAGATTTGACATGTTCCCTATAGTCTTCTAGATTCAGTGCTCCCTGGTTTGAAAATCCAGAGTAAATGTGCCAAGACAGACTTCAGAGGAGATGTTAATGATTTGGCGTTAAGATCTTGAGTGAGTGCCTCTCTCCAATTCAAATCAAGGGAGCAGGGTGATCCAAATCAGAATTTAGCTGGTTTATGCATATTGGGCCAACAGTATTGATTTTCCCCATATAAAATGCACTCTAAATGTTCTTTTTAATTTTGTTTGTTTGTTTGTTTTGCCATAAACATGCATCCCAACAGTATGGATGATATAAACCGTGTGGTCCTTGACCCAGAAAACCAAGTGAACTCTTGGGGAATTATGTCCATCGGAAGTTTAGTTGGCTAATAATGCCGAAACAATTCATCTGCTTCTGCACAGTGACTATAACTTGAAAGGTATCTTGGAGCCACTCAATCCATTCACACGCATCTGGAGGAAGAAGTAGAGAAGGCAAGTCACGCATTAAGTTATCAAGGTAAAATACTCTAGGTAAACGGTTCCATAAAGCCAAACAGAATGAACATTCAACAGGCAGAATATGGAGAAATCTGTCAGCCTTCCATTTATATTTTACATAAATCCAATAAACAGATGAGGCAAAACTAGGGCATTTTGCAAAACTTGAGAGATTCGTTCAAGTCACATTGCTTGGGATAGATTAGCAGTTAGTCTCTAACAAGAATGGAATTTTTTCTTTTCAAGGTATATGGAAATGAGAATGGAAGCCAAACATCATCTGGGGTGGTCTATTTTTAGAGAAAGTGATTTGCTGAGGGTATTTGTCATTCATTCAGGAGGACAGCAAGCCCTGAGCCATGGCAGGCATCAGTAGTAATAGCCAGCTCTTGCAAGGAAAAGAAAATAATCCTTCCATTCTTGAAAATCATTAAAAAGGAATGTTATCAAGTCAAAGGCAAGCAAGACAGGCAGCAAGGGAATGAGAAAATTTAAAGCATTTTCTGTATCTATGCACGTATGGACCATAAATGTAGATTTTCTAGTGTGTGTTTCTCAGTGCACAGGTGTGAAACTGTGTGTTCAGTGGGTTACGTGTGTCTGTATTACATGTTTCTGTGAATGTAAGTGATAATAGCTAATATTTATTGGGTTTATTCTATGTCTCAGACTCTGTGCTAAAAGCTTTATGGAGATTATCTCTTTGCAATATCTCTACAGCCTATGTTTTCCATTCATGAAGAGGTTAATAGAGCTATTAGAAATCAAAACCAGGCCTCAGAGCCAGACAGCTTGACCATTTCAGGCAGTCAGCTCCCCAGAGCCCTCTAACCGCTGATTACATTACCATGCTGCAGAACAACCATATTTATATGTGTCTTTGTGTTTTGTTTGTTTGTTTTGGAGACAGTCTTAAAGGGGAGCAGTTCTCTCTATTATCTGCACTGCATTAAAATAGTATCGGTAAGTATATTTCTCACAAACACACCTATCTTCTTGGTAACATATTAATGGGTTCAGCAGCAAAATGAGTTTGAAAAGCTAAAATCTCAGAGTGTTTGTTTGGATTCCTGGTTGTTGTTTGTCTTCATCTTCAGACAGAGCCCACATAGTTCATTCTGGTGCCTTGCATCTGGCCTCTGGATGGTGAAAATCGGTGTGATGTTTGGGACTGGAAATTTAGGGGATTTGAACTCTCTTTAACCACATCTTTACATGGATCTCTAGTAGTCATCTCAAAATTAGCCCATCAAAAACAAATGCCCAGTATTCATCTCCTCTCCCCATCAGACATGCTTCTTCCCACTGTCCATCATCCCAGTAAATGGCCATTTCTCCAATGGCAACTGCTCAGGACAAAAATCCTTGGATTCATCTCTGGCTTCTCTCTTTTCCTCACACACCACATCCAACTCACTAAGAAACCCTACTTCAGAATATGCCCAGAACACACCACTTCTTACTATTTCCACTGCCATAGCCCTTGCTTAAGCCATCATCTGTCTATGAAAATGTTAGTCCTTTCTCCATGCATAAACCAGTGCAATGCTTTACAGATACAGATCACTCAAAGTCAGGCAGTGACTTTCCATCACACTGAGAATAAATGCAAAGTCCTCCCCCAAGGCCTCTGAGGTCCTGCAGGACCAGCCTCTGCGTGTGTAACCTTATCTTTATCCTCTGCCTCCTCACCTCCCTCTCGGTCTGTCCTAGTCACCGGTGCTCAAGCTCCTTGGCATTCCTCAAACACACAGAACGTATTTCCAGCTTGGGCTGGGAGGATGACCAGGATGAAAGGGTGCTGGTGGGGATGTTCTAAAGTGGCCCTTAAAAGAAGTATCCAGGACAGCCAGGCAATATTTGGCCAACAAAGTTGCACCTTCATCATAGGAATTGAAACCATGGCAGCTACACCCAGGAGAGTGTTCCTCCAGGGTGAGGTCTTTGAAAGGCAGTGATCAGAGGCCCCATATCTCCATTAAGCCAAGGGATATGGCTTTGCAAGTGGCACACATATACCTTGTGATGAGGTGACAAGGGCAGGGCACAAGCATGGATTTGGCAGTCTTGAGAAACCTGAATTTGATTCCGACTCCGCTGCTTACTGTCAGCATAACTGTGGGCAGACACTTAACCTTTTGGAGTCTCATTCTCCTCATAGTTCAGAATTTTGCAGTGATTTACTCTCCTGCAATAATAGTTTGGGTTTGTCAAAAATCTGCATATACCCATGGGAGGGTAGCATGTAAGTGCTGTACCAGTTAAGAATATCAGCTGGACAAGTTAAAGAAAATTTTAGTTAAAGGGACCAAAAAGTCCAACTTACAGTAATTTAAACAAGTATGGGTTTGTTTTTCTCACATAGTAAGAAGCCTAGAGTTAAGAAATTGCTGGCCTTAGCTTAGCTACTCAGCAAAGCCATCACGATCTTCCTTTTCTCTGCCACCTTGGCCTGTTGGCTTATGTCCCCATTGTCATGGGACAGCAAGAGGGCTGCTGCAGCTCTAGACATCACGTCTGTGTTCAAGACAAGAAGGAAAGAGAGAAAGGTAGGAGCAACCAAGTCTTCCCTCTTTTATCAGGAAAGCAAAACTCTGGAGAAATCTACATTGGATGTACATTGCCTTGGCCAGAACTGTGTCATAAGCCATTTCCAACGGTCAGGAAAGCTGGACACACTGCTGTTCCAAGAAAAAATGGAGGTTTTGTGAGGAAAAGAGAAGTAGGGACTGGAAATTGGGTACACAGCTAACAGAGTCTGCCTTGGGCGGGGGGGCAAAAAAAAAAAAGTAGAGTCCTACAAAAATAAAAAAAGGTTGAGAGCTGCTTTGAGAGTGATATAAGGTTGATTGAGACCTAATCCAATCTACAAGGAATTTACAAATTTAGTGTGGGAGACACACAAAAAGGGAGTGAATACGATACAAATTGAAATAAGAACTGGACCTGTGATGCAAGCATTATGTTATGGTAGACCCAAGGAGCAATTACTTCTGATTGGAATGATGGAGGCGTCTTCATTGATCTATTTGAGCACTTCCTATGTACCAGGCATTTCAACACTAATTGCAAAGGTCTCCCCAGTGAACAAGACAGAAAACCTGTCTGCCTTCATGGAGTTCACATTTTAAGGACAGAGACAAGAAACAATTAAACAAATAAAATGAACTCCAATTGTGACAATCCTGACATAGCAGGTGGCTTTCTCCAAGGGTGAGAGGGTGTTCCCAGACAGAGAAACAGCATGAACAGAGGCTCAGAGGCAGGAAAGTATATCCTCCTTGGTCACTTATGGCTGAAATTCCTTAAGTGAGGATGGAGGAACATGGTCAGCTTGGGTTGGCTGCAAATGCCTGGCTTGGTCAGAGTAAGCAGGACTGATTCTTGGCTTTATCACTTACAGTATGTCCTTTACCACTCTGACTCCCAGGACATCATCTACAAATTGGAATAATAGTCCCTCATAGAGCTGTAGGGTGGGTTTAATGGAACAGTGCCACACAGCAACTGCCTGATGAGGTGGATTGGAGGATTAAAGGAGATGATACACGTGAAGTTTTAGGAATAGTATGTGACACATCCGAAGGACTCAAGTGTCAGCTGTAACTAATACCATGCTTGTTGTCTTGTTACTTCTCCTCCACAGAAATGAGGAAGTTAGCACAAGCTGGCTTCCTCCTCCATCCTCCACCCCCTCACTACTTGTGTTTTGTTACTACAACTCGTGGTATTTTTATTACTGTTAAAACTAAATTACGTGTCATCTGTTCTAAATTACATGTCATCTGTTTCATTAAGTATTTATAACAGGTGAATTGTCTTTGTGAACCGTTTATACCAGTCATTTTAACTTAACCATGTTTAAATTGTTTCAAGTGCAAGTTCTTTTATGCCTCGAGTTTTCCATATTTTCCAATGCTTTTGTTTTCTCTGCTCCTGAGTGGTCATTTGTCTGGGTTGAGAATACTTGGGTCATAACTTTGTCTTACATTGTTTCACATTGGAGAAGAGAAACTTGAAGTGAGTCTAAGGTTTCTTTCTTCATGGGTGACCCACTTTCCTGCCTGTGTGTTTGGATGTCCTCCTTTTCTTTTGACACCTTGACGTTCTGACAGGACACTTGAACCTGCTGGCAGGAAAAGAGATATCTCTTTTCACCAGGCTGACCCGACACATGGTGGTTCCCTTATTGATGGGTTTGTCTTCTTCCCTCATTTAGCCCAGGAATTCTCTTTTATCTTTGAATAATGCTGCCGTTCTAGTCATTCTGAAGTCTTCTTCAGGATCCAATTATTTCTTTATGTCTTCTCTAATGATTTTCATCTTCTTGTATCTTTGTAATAAGTCCTGTGTTTTATGTGAGCTTCTCAAACATAACCCCACATCGTAGGATCACCTTTCTGCAGAGTGAGTCCTTTTTGCTATTACCTTTCCTGTTTTAAATTTTACTGTGGTATTTACTGCTTGCTACAAATTCTTTTCTTGACTCTAGCGAATCCCTTCCTTGCTAACTGAGTTTGATCATCTCAGCTTTCGTGTCTTATTTTTCAGAGATTATATGTTTCCAAATGTATTGAAAGCACAGAGTGTATATAAAATTTACTTTTTATTCCAATAGTAAGCGTTTTCACAGCTATGTTCTTCCCTTACCACCTGAGTGGTGTAATATTTACTTATGTTTTAGAGGTTTTCACACACACCATATTATTGGTTTATGTTTTATGTTCTTTCATTTCTAAATGAAATGAGTTTTTCAAGATCTGGAATTTCTGCCTAAATGTAGTGAGGAAAGTCGCCTTTGATCACTTTGGGAGTCAGGTAGATGTTGTTAGAGTCCTCGTGTTATGTCTTGAGCTAGAAGGGAGGTCAATGTTAAGTGCCTATCATTAGTTGCCTGAGACAGCAGCCTCAGGAACCACACAGAACAAGCAAATAGTTCATCTTCAGCAAACGGCGGCCGTTAACAGCAGCAGCAGCATTGATCAGTTTTGACTCCATAAAATTTTAAATTCATCCTCCGTAGATGCGTTGAGTAAATAAAGTCAAAGATGAATGACAAACTGAGGGGAAAAGGAGAGGAAAGGTTTCATCTCACTTGGGGAGATACATGGGCAGATATTCATTTTACAGCACTAAACTCAGGCTTGTGAGTGAAAAAAAAAAGCATGGGAGATGTAACTCACTCTTTAATTGTGGTCTAATATTCCATCAAATGGGGTACTGGATTAATTAACTGTTTCTCTATGGATGGACATTTGATTGCTTCTAGTATTTTCTTGAGGCAGAGACCTGCATTTGTTCACCAAAATCCATTTTCGTTTCTTCCTGGCTATACAAATGGCAGATGAAGTTTTTATAAATCTATAAAATATGTACATAACAATAAAAAGACCTATAAACTACTAGGTAATGATTAAATTTTGAGCAGTTATTTTCTGCCCAGATAGCAGTTCATAGGTACCATTCCCTAACAAAACTAACCAGGGCTCCTTGGAGAAATGCTGGCTGCAAGACTGGAACAGGGAAAATATAAGATAAGCCTGGAGAACCCTGTAGTGTTAGCAAGTAAGGAAGTCTTCAAAGATAGTCAGGGCATGTGGAAAAGGACACAGATTCAAACCTAAAGGAGCTTCCAGTGACCAAACCTGGGACAATTAGAGTAACAAAATGATGGTGGTAGGAAATTGTAACTCAGAATAAAGCAAAGATCCATCAGTCCATACTAATAGAAACAAATAATTAATAAATAGGTGAAGAGGAGGAGAATACCAATTAATTAATATAGAAGGATAATGGGAATAAACTATCACCATTAGGCAAACACCAGGTAATAAGTTTTGCAGGCAAGAATCATTGATGGATGTTGAAATTAGAGGACAAATGCATGATGAGAAACAGGATATTTACATCATCTCAAAGTAGTTCCCCTACATGAAACTCATTCATTACAAAGAGAAAAAGAGTAACTTTACAGTGGAGCAGCCTGGCTAATATCACCTCAGCCCACTGACCAAAGTTAATATCACCAATAACAGGACATACTGATGTCAGGTACCTCCTAATATGCTGCACTGAGAAGAACACATCACTTTTGTCCTATTCTTACTGAAAATATATAACCTCAATCTAATAATGAGAAAACATCAGACAAACCCAAATTGAAGGACATTCTACAAAATACTGTTTTGTAGACCTCAAAAAGGTAGAGGTTATGAAAGACAAGAAAGACTGAAGACCTAACATAGATCAAAGAGACTAAGGAAATGAAATTAAATGCAATATGGAATCCTGGATTGGATCCTGGACCAGAAAAAAAGGCATTATGGGACAACTGGAAAAATCTAATAAGATCTGTAGATTAGTTAACAGTTTTATATCAGTGTTAGTTGCCTGGTTACAATCAATTTACTATATTGTACTATGTAAGACGTAAACATTAGGGGAAAGTGAGTGAAAGTTACACGGGGATTCTACTATTTTGCAATCTTTGTATTACTAAAATTATTTTTAAATAACAAGTTAAAAAAAATAGGTCATGCAGTTTTCACTATGTTGCCCTTTCATAGGTGAGCAATCCAGAGCCCTGCTGAATTGAAGAATTCAGAATAATTTTCTAACACCTAATAGCTAATGTTTAAAATCAGTAGGTTTTTTTTTCCTCATTTGGTGTAATCTAACTCTGGGGATTTTTCTTAATTATCTGAAAGAAGCAGATCTGTTGTTCATTTGAGGAAAGAAACTGCCCTTAGCCCTTATCTTTAGCTAAATAGATTGTTAAAACCAGAGAAAGCGTCAGATGGGGCTTTAAACAGAATTGGGATACTATTTGCTGCTCTGATTCTCCAAGCTGCTATTAAAGCAAAAACCGTTTACTAGGTTCCTATAAATCTAATGTGCAGCTTTAGAGGGGTTCTGCAGTGCTTTCAAAATGAAAAGTCAAGGATCAGAAACAGTGTATGAAATACACAAAGGATTCAGCCTGTAAATTGACAATCCATTAGCCACTTTTTTCAACAACTAAGTTTTTCTTGAGTTAACAGAATACAAAATAGCAGAACCAGGGTATGGAAAAGTCTCCAGATGTAGACTCAGATACTTATGTTCAACTTCTTTTTTCTTTAATTGAAGTATAGTTGACTTACAATATTATATTAGTTTCAGGTGAACAACATAGTGGTTCAATGTTTTTATAGATTATATTCATAGAAAGTTATAAAATATTGGCTATATTCCATGCTGTACGTTACATCTATGCAACTTATTTATTTTATACCTAGTAGTTTGAACCTCTTACTATCCTACTATATATGTATATGTATGTGTGTGCGTGTGTATCTGAATCACTCGCCTCCTGTCTAAGTCTCCCTTCCTCCAGCGTCAGTCCAATTTATAGCCAGAAGGACTTGACGTGCAGAAGGTGTGTTCTGCTCCTTTGCTGGTTCCAGGCCCTCACCTCTGTGGGGCTCAGTCTCACAGAGCGATTGCTCCATAGCCCCCTCGCAGTTAGCTTTGCTGGAGATGGAGGGTCGTCTTCAAAATAAGTGCTGTGCTCCCAAGGGCTCGTGACTCCCTTCCCCTGTATCAGTGAGGATGCGCTAGGTTACAGTTCAGTAACAAACACTCCAAGATAACCCAGGAGCTCCTCCTTCCTGATCCTTTGGCAGTTCCAGCCCCTCTGCTGGGTCTGGGCTGTAGGGTGGAGGGAAAGGGACAAGAGTCTTGGCGGCCCATAGTTTCTGACCTTTTATGTAGGTTACTGCTGCTTCTCAGGCTAGCCCTTTCGGGCTGATGACGCCCCATTGCTGGTCTTAGTGGGGCTTCTCTAGAGGGCCCTGCAGGGTGTTCCCACCCGACGCTATACAGTTCCCTGAAGTAGAACACTGGCTTCACACGGTCCCGGCCAACTTCAAATGGGCAACAAGGCACAATCCCACCACATGTTTGGAAGGTGGGGAGAACAGCACTGTATTGCTGTGTACACACGATAGATACTCCACTTAATGGTTCAAAACACCAGCCATCTCTTTAGTTGATGATTCTATGGGTTGACAGTTTGAGCAGGACTCAGCTGGGCAGTTCTCCTGGTCTCATCTACGCTTCTTGATTCCCTGCAGGGAGCAGGGTGGCTCTGGTTTGGGGGTGTCACTTGAGTGACGGGGGCTTCTGGACTGTGTGTCTCTCATCGTCCTTCAGGCTATATCAGGTTTGTGCATATGGCAGTTTGGCAGGTTTCCAAGAGGGCAGACAGAAGCATACAGGGCATCTTGAGATTTGGGCTTGGAAGTGGCTTAAAGTTGCTCTGCTGCCTGCTGTTGGTTAAATTCCCCAAACCAACAAGATTCGAGGAACTCCAGCTTTGATGGGAGGAGCTGTGAGGTCACCTTGCAGAGGGGCATGGGAAGGGGAAGGGTAGAGAACTGTGGCATCCACCCCAAGCACTAAGACCACCACATCTTCCTGATCTTCTGTGGGAGAAGTTGGGGGGCTGATGGCTAGATTAGGTGGCTAGACTCGGCAAGGCCAGATCAAGACATCTTGTGTGTCCAGTAGGGGTGTCTGAGCACACTTGATGGAGGCCTTTATTAGAATAGTGTGATGAGCACTTTTTTGTCTACAGCTTTGGGGCTTAGACATTAATTCCAGGCAACAGGCATGGATATTCAATCACAAAAGGAAAACTGCCTTAAAAGTGAAGTGACCTACTACAGGTCATGCAGCTGCTAAGTGGTTCATTTCTTTTATCTGGGGAGAGGGGAAACTATGCACTAAGGGCTGGTGATTAAAAAGCATAATGGGGCTTCCCTGGTGGTGCAGTGGTTGGGAGTCCACCTGCCGAAGCAGGGGACATGGGTTCACGCCCTGGTCCCGGAAGATCCCACATGCCACGGAGCGGCTGGGCCCATGAGCCATGGCCGCTGAGCCTGCGCGTCTGGAGCCTGTGCTCCGCAACGGGAGAGGCCGCAACAGTGAGAGGCCCGCGTACCGCAGGAAAAAAAAAAAACCAGCATAATAAATGCCAGAGACTTAAAAGGCCACTGTGGCTGGGATGGGCAGAGCAAAATACGGTGGTGTGAGCTGTCATTGGGATCCAGAATCTACCAGTCCCTGGAGCCCATGGCAAGGAGCTTTTCTTTAAATTTATAAAGAACAAAGGGAACTCTGTGAAGGATTTTAAACAACAGGCTCACATCTTGTTTCCAAAAGACCCTTCTGGCTGCCATGTGAAAACTAGATTGGAGGTACAGACTGGACCAAACCGAGTTAGGATTCCTCCAGCCCCGTGTGCTTCCACTCCATGGGTCCCAAAGGCAAAGGAGAAGTGGTCTAGTTTGCCATGACCAAAACCTAGAGGCAGGGCACAGGGAGGAGCAGAGAAAGTCAAATGGATAATTTCACACCGTGCCCTCCTCAAACACACACACAAGCACACGCACACGCACACACACTGCTTTGGACCCAAGCAGGCTTGAGAAGTTCCGGCTTGTGTTCTGTGATACTTTAGCCAGATTAATTCCGAGTCAGACAGTGGCCTCCTCTGCTTTGCTGTGTGAACAGACAGATGGCTGCCAAGGGACCACAGCAGAGAAAGACCAGCAGAGACCCCAGCATGAGGGACCCAGCCTTTGAGCCCAGGAGTTCATACAATTAATATTTCCAGTGATTCCAATTCAAAAGGCAAATGGTGTCCAAAGCAGTGGGATATTTTGACAACACGTGGGTGGGAGGGTAGGGAGGCAGAGAGGAGGGACAGGCGGTGGAATAGGGGCTGCTGACATCACCCACCCCCTCAGGGACATCTGTGAGCCTCCCCAGGGGCTGAGGAAGTCCGTAGAAACAGAGCAGTCCATGGAGCAGGCCTCAGCCCCACAGCAGGAGTCTGCACTATTGATCGTAAGTCTGTTCTGTCATTGCATTGCAGCTCCAGAAACTAAAACGATCACTTTCTTTCAAGACCAAGAGTTTACGGAGCAAAAGTGCTGACAACTTCTTCCAGCGAACCAACAGCGATGTGAAACTGCAGGCAGACATGCTTTCGGAGGTCAGCCCCAGCTCCAGTCTGCTCCCTGGCCCCGGATGCCTGACGTCCACAGTCACCAGGGCCGGCCTGTACCCAGGTGGCGGCAAGGCCCACGCCTTTCAGGAGCACATCTTCAAGAAGCCCACTTTCTGTGATGTCTGCAACCACATGATCGTGGGTAAGCCGTCCCTCTGCCTCTGAGTCCAGGTCCCTGCATCCCTGCAAAGCCAGGTGAGAGGGGTGTACCTGAGTCCAGGTCCCCGTGGACAGACTCTGAGCCTGTCTGATATGCAGGAGGGTGGTTTGGGAGCGTTTGGGGTAACAGTATGTGTCAACAGGTAAGGGAAGCAGGGCTGGGCAGAGGGAGACACTGGGTTGTGGTACAGATGGAAGAAAGCTCCCAGCCGATCCCCGGGGAGCTCTCAAGCCCCGTACAGTCATCTCGCGTTGAGGCCAGAGGTCTGGGACTTTGTACCCCTGCATCACCTCTCACTGGGTACGGGCAGCCCCTGGGGAGGGGGCAAAATCTTGAACAGAGCAGTTCTTTTTAGCTAAGGGCAGTGAAGGGAGAAGGAATCCGTGGGAGGCAATCAAGGTGCCGGGCAGTTGGGGTTCGAACGCCTCTGTTCTGCAGGGAGATCTGAGTGACGCGTTGCAGGGTCCTCTCCAGTATGCGTGGCCGTGTCTATCTGGGGTCGCCTGGGCAGGGGGTCTGTGGCTTGGTGAGCTACAGGTGAGTGACAGAGACAGGCAGCTGTGGAAGGCAGGAGACCTCAGGGAGGCACTGACCCAAGCAGGACAGGGGATTCGGTTAGACTGGTGATTACAACTCTGGACCCGAAAAGGACTCACTCCTGGTACCTCAGAGAAATGGTGATAGCCTGAGCGTCTTGGGGGTTGTGCCCAGATGAAGAGAATGACCTATAAAACGTCCCAGCTAGAAGGAAGACCTGAGCCATTGAGAGCCAGGCGCACAGAAATTCTGCAGTTAACACTCTTCTGTCTGTCCCATGGTGGAAACCCAGTGACCAAACAGATGGAGGAAACCATAAAGGTACTTCGGGTGGAACTTAGAGTGAATTGAAACCCGTTGTTTCAAGAACAGCAGCGTGTCCTGGTGATTGACGGGTCACTGCAGAACAAGAGAGAAGGGGGAAGGAGACGCCCATGTGTGCTCTCAAGGGGCAGTTAGGATGTACCCACCCTAGGAGAAGTTGAAGGGCAGGAGGCTGGAATTAAGAGAGGAAATGAGGCTGGAAATCAAACGATGCAAGGCTGACCGAGATGGGGACTGTCTTCTTGAGACGGTGCTGATCCTGCAGATATGAAGCCAAGCAAAGCCTAGAGTGCCTGGACAGCCACTGAGAGGGTAACAGGTGTGAGAGACAGGCCTTCCCCACGTGGGGTCCCAATGCCAGGCCCACGCCTTACCTCCTGCTCACTTACGGCCTGGATGCTGTAGCGCTGGGCTTGGCCGTGAAGGCTTCAGGGAAGAACACTTTAAGATCAAGAGCCTGTTTCCCAAGCTGGGAGCCAGGGCCCAGTGTGGGCCTGATATGTCGTTCATCTCACCTTCCAGCTCCTCAACCCTGAAACCCACCCTTCCCAGCCCCCCGTTTCCCCTTCAGTACCCATTTCCCATGGCCCAGCACCTCTTCTGAGTATGACAGTTGTCTCAGGTCGGATTCCCTAGAAGCAGAGCCTGACATGGGGACTCAAGTGCACGTAATTTATTGAGAGGGTGCTCTCAGGACAAGAGGGAGAGAGAGAAGCGGATGGAGAAGGGGAGGAACTAAACTAGGAAGTGGTGTTAGGTGGATCCTGCAGGAGTCTGGAGCATGAGTTTCACCAGTTGGTCCTTCCTTGAGGCCAGCCTTTGGTATCAGTGGGCTTCCCTCCTCCTCCCATGATGGAGGTCATTTCAAACCCCTGAGTAAAGTGGCTCATGTTCTGCCGATGGCAATTTTCTGAAGAAAGGGGCAGCTGTGGGCCATGAGCAGCCAGCACACATACCACCAGTGTTATTAGTAAGGTTTTGCTGCTATAACGAATTACCACAAACTTGGTAGCTTAAAACCACACAGATTTATTATCTTATAGTTCTGGAGATCAGAAGTCCACAGTGAGTCTCACTGGGCTAAAATCAACGTGTCCGCAGAGCTGCATTCCTTTCTGGAGGCTCTAGGGGAGAATCCACGTTCTTGTCTTTTCCAGCTTCTAGAGGCTGCCCACACCTTGGCTTGTGACCCCTTTTTATCTTCAGTGCAATGAAGCATGGCAGTGGCAGGTCACATCTTTCTCACACCACCATCCCTTTGGTCCTGACTCTCCCCCTTTCCTAAGGATTCTTGTGATTACACTGGACCTACCTGGGTAAACCAGGATAACCTTCCCATCTCAAGGTCACCTGATTAGCAGCCTTACTTCCATTTGCACCCTTGAGTTCCCCTTGCCATGTAACATAACTACTCACCAGTTCTGGGGATTAGAACATGGACATCTTTGGGAGGCCATTGTTCTGCCTATACCTACCCAGTACAGGGTATCTGGGCAGGGCATCAGCAGTGTCCACCATGGCAATAGAAGAAAACCTTAGTTGAAGATCACAAGACTGGCCTCTGTTGATTCCTTTCCATCCTGTCTCTGATGCCAGTCATGTGATACTTGTTTTCCAGCCAAAGGTTTTGTGATGTCACAGGGTGAGAGGCCATCTTACTTTGAAGTGGGCAGAGAGGTACCTTTCCATATGGTACACAGAATGGGGAGAGCACTGATCCATGTTTTGCTCCTGGCTATTCCCATGAAACAATTAGCCCCTTCTCTTCCCAGATGAAATGAGATGAGGGAGTGAGGATGGTAGAAAGACCATGCGTGTAGAACCAGACAGCCTGGATTAGAGCCCCGTGCAGCTGTGTGACCTCGTGCCAGTGACTTGCCTTCTTTGAACCTGTGTCCTCATTTTATGTGGAGATGATAATACCACCCTCAGGGTTTTGTGTGGATTAATGAAGTGGCAGAAGGGAAGTACCAGGCATCTAATAGACCTCAGTAGAGGAAGGTGATTGGAACTGATATCATTATCATTGTTATTAAACAAGGAAATAGTCATTTTCCTAAGGAAGAGAAAGCTATTTATTTAGAGGGTAAACCAAATTAGTGTAACAAAAAAAAAATTTTGACACTTTATAGGCATAAATAATTAAAAACATAATGTCATGGTAACAAAATAATTAGTCCCTCATCTACACAGCAGTGTTTTACATACACCTTAAAGATTGCCTCTGATTCTGCATTTCCCATTCTGTGAGGGATATGAACAAGCAAGCAGGTGTCTAGAAGAGAGTGATCAGAATGGTGAGTGGTGTGCCAAAATAAGATTGTGAGGAAACCCTGGGAGTTTGGTGTGGAAAAGACTTTGGATGTGCAACTGTGTTTTAAAATACCATATTGGAAAAGTCAAGAGACTTACTCTCTGTGCCTTTAGAGGGAAAGGTTGGGAGCAAGGGGTAAAGTTAAAAGACAAATTTCAGGGAGAATATAACCATTTAACTGAGGCACTTGACCGGTAATTGAAGGGCCTGCCTTATGAGTAGCAAGTAGTTTAACTTCTCCCAGGTGTAGGTCGTCTTGAAGACCTTCCCCTACTTAATTATCCGATGTTCTTTGAGACTCTGCTGCTTCCCAAAGAGACCAATGTCTGTCATCGTTGAACGTGGAAATATCAGTGGTTTCCAGTGTAGCCGGGAAGGTGGGGTTCCGCGGTGTCCTTCACCTTTGGCCAAGACCCAGTTGGTGGGGGGAGGGTGTGTCTGGGGGGGTGTTTATTCAAAATGGGGAGCAACATCAGCCACTTTTGCAACCATACACACAGGCCTGTCCTCATCCTCAGAAAACCATTATCTATTCACACTCTCATTTTCTAGTCACTATTGTTATTCATGTTCTTCCTTCCAACAGGCCACATTTAGGAAGAGTGCTTTGTGTCAGTCAAGGATTTCCGAAAAATCGCCGTATCACAGCTACTCTAAAACTCCAGTGTGCTCAAAACAGCTTTCTTTTACTCTTACTCAACATCTTCAGATCACCTAGGGTTTGGCTGATCCAAACTCAGCTCAATTATTGCGTCCTCTCTCTCTTCCTTATCTCTTACCCTTTCCTTGGACCCGTGGGCTGCCCATGCCATGTCCTTCTAATGGCAAGGACAAGTGGAAGCATACAGAGTTTCCTAGGGCCTTGGGTTGGAGGAACCCAACTGTCACTTCTGTGGGTACTCCACCGGGATGTGGGTCAAACCCATGTCCAGGGATGGAGAAGTGCACTCTGCCCTCAGTAGCAGGGATAGCAAAGCCACCTGCAAAGGACAGAGTGAAGAATGTTAATAATCCAGCCTACCACTGGGCTTAGGATGGCCTCTGCACTATGGAGCCTTTTTTGTTGGGAGACACTACTAAGTCTTAGTGCTAAACTACCTTCCACGTCCCTTCTGCATCTGGAAGTGATGCCTGGCATCTGACCATTACCATGGCAGGGAGGGGTCTCATGTCTTGTGCTCAGAACTCTGAGGCAATTTGGCCTCCAACTTAATTTTTGTGTCTACCTACCTAACTTCGGAATTGGATGCATCATTTTCAATTTCCACACAGATTTCCACCGGTCCTTTTCAAGGCAGTGCTATCCATAACCCTTAAATAGGTGATGATGAGTCTCTATTTTCAGTCTCATGACTGAGTGTGAAAAGACCGACAGCCTGTGTCTTGTTAAAACAACTAATGGAAATGAGTTCACCTCTGAGGAATGTCACAGTCATTACCCTAAAGAGGGTTCCAGGTACACCTCAAGTACAGTGACAATTTTGAAAGATTATGTTTTGAAAATCACACCAAAAAAATGCTTTGTGTTAAAGAGAATTTCACTATACTTTTCTCTTCTCAGAATTCAATGTATAATGTAACTGCCTTTTTAACATAAAAAGAAAGAGAAGAAAGAGTAAAAACAGTCAACAAGGTATACTGCTCTTTTCAAAGATGAAAACCAAATAAACCAAATAGTAGGCTCCTTCAAGGAAAGGAGGAAGGGTATTAGAGAGGTGATGTGAGACCGGAGGGAACGGGGAGAGGGAAAAGGCAGAGGAGGGAGGTGAGGAGAGGAAGAGGAGTGAGGTAAAGCAGAGGCTGATGGACGTCATCCCTCCCGAAACACTGCCCAGGGCTTGTCATCTGTGATACAGCACAGCGGATCTGCCCCTTTTCTTTACTCCGCAAACCTAACCTCCTGTCTCTACATAATCACCTGAAGATTTGTATTTTTTTTTTTTTTTTTTTTTTTTTTTTTTTTTTTTGCAGTACGCGGGCCTCTCACCGCTGTGGCCTCTCCCGTTGTGGAGCACAGCTCCGGACGCGCAGGCTCAGCGGCCATGGCTCACGGGCCCAGCCGCTCCGCGTCATGTGGGATCTTCCCGGACCGGGGCATGAACTCGTGTCCCCTGCATCAGCAGGTGGATTCTCAACCACTGTGCCACCAGGGAAGCCCAAGATTTGTATTCTTTAAGCCTCAGCTCATCTTCATTTTCTAAATTCTGGGGAAAGACCACCTGCTACTATCCCCTTCGAATGACATTCCAGAGAACACATTAAAGCAGGTTTTTTCCTCTCAACTGAGAACCAAAGGTTATGTAATGATGGCCAAGAAAAATCAAATCTCATTTGTGCAGTTTCTAGCTGATGGATATTTGTATAAAAATAAACGGAATCTGGCATCCTCGCTGTCTAGGATTTCTAAGTTGGAACGGACACTCAGAGTTGGGTTTACAGGGTCTCACGTGTGCCTCTCCTGGCTGCCTAAGCCTTAAAGCTGGAAAGCCTAAACATTTGCCACCAGAAAGTGGCAGTAAAAGTAGACCAGGACCCCAGCCTCATTCCCTGCCCATCTCTTTCTAATTTCCTTGGCTCCTTCACTCATTCCCTCATTCCCTAGTTCCATTGCCCTTGACCTTAGACTTGACACCTGAGATTGCTCCCCTGCTGCTGACCCTGCCCTTAGGCCCCTTGGGTTAAGCAGGCACTGTGTCATGCCCCCCGCCTCCAGGACATGGCTACCCTTTATGATCACCTCCTTTCCAGAAATGTGGTCACCTATGCAAGCCAAAGATGATCAAGCCAGTCTTTCATGGAGACATGAGAGAAATAAGTAGTTAGGTGTGTTCACCAGCCCCAATGCTGGATGCCCAAGCCTTTGGGTCAGCAGGATTCAAGAGCCAGTCTTAGACTAGGAGAATCCTCTTGTACTTGCTTAGAAGAAAAATACTTCCTCCACCAAAACAATCCACTCTTGTCATCTTTAGGCCTTGGCAGTGGGAGTTAGGGTGGGGGACACGTCTTCACTGGGCACCCAGTACATGTATTCCATCTAGGGCGCTCTGTCTTTACAACGATCTGTCTACAGTGACTCGTTTCAGGAGAGCATTGAATTTCCTTGCAGTAACCTGCATCTCATTGGAATTGCAAAGACTCCAACAAGTCAATATGTACTATTAGCATAACTAACTCAGTGCATGAGTCCACTCCGTCAATTAAGGAGGTTTTTCTGAGGGACTACATTCTGACACCTTGTTTCCAAAACTTTATTTTTTTTAATTTATTTTTTTACTGTGTTGCGTCTTCGTTTCTGTGCGAGGGCTTTCTCTAGTTGTGGCAAGGGGGGGCCACTCTTCATCGCGGTGCGCGGGCCTCTCACTGTCGCGGCCTCTCTTGTTGCGGAGCACAGGCTCCAGACGCGCAGGCTCAGTAGTTGTGGCTCACGGGCCTAGTTGCTCCGCGGCATGTGGGATCCTCCCAGACCAGGGCTCGAACCCGTGTCGCCGGCATTAGCAGGCAGATTCTCAACCACTGCGCCACCAGGGAAGCCCCCAAAACTATTTTTAAATTAGCTAAATGTTTTTAGTTGGCAGCCACTTAGAAGACACAGCATATTAAATGGGCACATATTTTCTAAACAAATATTTAGCAAAAAGGCTGGATTTCATTGCCTAACATGTCAAGTTTCCTCATACAGTCACTGCAGTCAAAGGATCATTTACTTTCTAACTGTCCAAGTAGCAACCACTGGGGAAAACAATAATGGCTTTGTCCTGGGTAAAAATCCCTAAAACAGGACAGAGTTAGAGATCCTAGTGAAAGTGGTTTATTATGGGGAGAGCCCTCAGGAGAAGGGGAATCAGAGAAACAGGACCAGGCAGGGGAAGGAGTCAAGCAAGGATGTGGTCTCAGCTGGAGTTGACGTCACATGACCCCACCCCGGGGGAGCTCTGGAACACAGATGTTATCATATCGCCAAGTAGCCCTACCTTGAGACCAGGGTGTTGGCCTTTGTATACTCCTGTCGCTCAGTCACTGGCCATGGCTGCCCCCCAGGGGGCAGTGGGAGTGTGACATCCCAGACAAAGAGGATCCCATTTGGCTGAGAACAATTCTCTGAAAAAGGGCCCCCGTGAGCCATTTGGAGCCAGTACTCACAGTGTCAGTACGATAAATAAAATCTAGGCGAGGCACTAACAGCATCAGTATCTCTGTGAACACACTTTACTGCTACAAGACACAATATAAAAACATCCTCCACTAGGAATGAATTTGAAATGCAGATGGACCTTGGCATTGTTGTACCTATAACAACACTGTGTTATCATTATAATGAATAATATAAAGAGAGGAAATATTACATGACACCGAGTCACGGAACTTTCTGCTATGCTTTTGTATGACCGGTAATTTAGTTGTTTCCTGACCTATTCGGACCTCATCCGATGGCTTGAAAAAGCCATAAACGTTGAAACATTAACCACACCTTGAATGGAAATATTCACTCACCGTTGAAGTTGTTTCTTGGTGGGAAATGCCAAACAGAAATCAAGGGGAATATTAAAAAGCAAATGTGGGCCTCCCTGGTGGCGCAGTGGTTAAGAGTCCGCCTGCCGATGCAGGGGATACGGGTTCGTGCCCCGGTCTGGGAGGATCCCATATGCCGCGGAGCGGCTGGGCCCGTGAGCCATGGCCGCTGGGCCTGCGCATCCGGAGCCTGTGCTCCGCAACGGGAGAGGCCACAACAGTGAGAGGCCCGCATACCGCAAAAAGAAAAAAAAAAAAGCAAATGTAAAATCTATGTATTCTCAGGATGGAATTAAAACTCTTGAAATGCCATCAGTCATTTAGCTGGACAGTTGTTTTAGGAGCTGTGCAGCTTATAAGTAAGAAAATACAAGTGCTCTCGAGAATCTTTTTCTTAAATTTCAGATGTATATTTCCCTTTGGGCTGTGGTATGTGTCCATCATAAAATGTGGTACCCTATGGGATTTGCCCTATGGGATTGTTACTCTCTGGAGTCTTAATTGCTTACAAGTAGCAGTAAGTTAACTGCTACTTTTCTACTAGGGGACAAAAAGGCAACCAAGGTAATGCCTGGTCCAACAGAAGTAATTTCTTTGTATTCTTTGCTTATCTGGCCCCATTGAGAGAATTGCGTTGCTTCTGGGGACAGGGTTTTGAGTGAAAGTAAATAAAACTGGAGCACACCTAGTGTAGGGAGATAGTGACCCTGCCGGCTGAGGAATGTTTGCAGGAGGTGGCAATGCTTGGCTGGGAGAAGACTTTGGGGAACACAGTCATTGTCTTCAAATAGCTGAAGTGATCTCATCTGGAAGAGGGTTTAAACTTGCTCGGGGTCCCAGGTGCACAGTGATGGATGATACAGTGAGGCAGAGTTCAAGATGCTAAAAGGAAGAGCTTCTAAAAGTAATCCCAGAAGTAGGCTGCGTAGATTTGGGGAGGGAGGATTTTCTATAGTAAAATAGTAGTAAAATATGTGGAAAATGCTGTACACTACGCTCCCTTTGTATAATCACAGCACACGTTAGCATTTTGAAGTCCTGCTGTCCTGAAGACAACCAAGTGTTACCAGTGGAGAACAGAGGCAGTGGAGCAAATGGTAATAACGGAGTTCTCCCTCCTGAAGATTTTCTTTTCCCTAATTCCACTCAGCCGTCATTGAACACTACTTGGCATGTCTCTCTTTAATGGACACAATTTGGAAAGCCTTTACAGTGCCTGCAAAAGCAAGTTCATTAAAGAGTTATTAAGACTTCGATTCAGATCCCATGTTCTCAGAGAACATTGTACTCAGCACCTTTTAACTAAAGGGGCACAAAATACTTTTCAGCTAGCGTCTTCCATTAGTTTCCTGAAATTTTACGCCTGCTGCCATGTTTTTTGTTTGTTTGTTTGTTTGTTTTTTGCGGTACGCGGGCCTCTCACTGTTGTGGCCTCTCCCGTTGCGGAGCACAGGCTCCGGACGCGCAGGCTCAGCGGCCATGGCTCACGGGCCCAGCCGCTCCGCAGCATGTGGGATCTTCCCGGACTGGGGCACGAATCCGTGTCCCCTGCATCGGCAGGCGGACTCTCAACCACTGCGCCACCAGGGAAGCCCTCTCACCTTCTACTTCAGTCCATGAAATCCAAAGATCTGAGAACTGCTGCTTTATGATAGTAATTAAATCATCTGTACTATCAGTTCTAACCTTCACTTCTTCTAATAAGGATTTTGATTGTGAAATTTTATTTTTTTTTGCTGTCCTGTATTCCCCATGCATTCTTCCAGGTTTTTTATTCCTTCTTTTTTTTTGGCCCCCTGAACCACTCGGCATGTGGGAACTTAGTTCCCCAACGAGGGATCAAACCCTCACCCCCTGCAATGGAAGCGTGGAGTCTTAACCACTGGACCACCAGGGAAGTCCCTATTCCTTCTTTTGACTCCTTTATGGTAGTATCTGATTGTCTTGGATTTTATTGTCAACCAAAAGCAGATGCTGTCTATAATTGTCTTCTGTTTAGTATAATATAATTCTTTAAAATGCATGTTCCCTTACAACACTGTTAAAGGAGCAAAGGAGACAGGTGATTAATGCAGTCACGTAGACGAGGTGAATGGCAAATCTGATGGTGTAAACGCCTGAGGGCAGAGGCTGTGGTGTGTTGTGTTCACTGTAGCATCCTCAGCACTAAGTCTGGCACCCATCCTGTAACAGGTGTTCAGTATGAATCTGTTGAATGAATAGATAAATGATTGCTCAACCATTGATAACTATTATGAGAATTATGGTTATGATTATTTTTATTATACACAGAAAAATATTCACGATTAAGAAGGTAGAACTGGGGCTTCCCTGGTGGCGCAGTGGTTGAGAGTCCGCCTGCCGATGCAGGGGACACGGGTTCGTGCCCCAGTCCAGGAAGATCCCACGTGCCGCGGAGCGGCTGGGCCCGTGAGCCATGGCCACTGAGCCTGTGTGTCCAGAGCCTGTGCTCTGCAACAGGAGAGGCCACAACAGTGAGAGGCCTGTGTACCAGAAAACAAACAAACAAACAAAAAAAAGGTAGAACTGCAGGCTATCTCAACAGCCATGGATCCATCAAACATTGAACACCAACTGTGTACCGGCCCCGTGCTGATGTCTAATACCTTCATAAATTCAAGTGAGGAGACTGAGAGGTACCAAAGCAGAAGAGACCAGAATTATCTAGAAACTGGGAGAAGTGAGGAGGAGCCCCTGACTCTTTCAAATGAAGACCTGCTGGGCCTCCTTCCATGCAGATGCTGCGGTGTCCACTGGGGAGGGTGGGTTTAACAGGCCTCGTGATGTTCTCACTGGCCTTCCAAGGCCATCCCATCTCACACCCCCATCCAGAGCATCAGACTGGGATGTCCCAAAGCCACATCACTGATGGGAGAATATCTGAGTCCTGTTTGGGGGACTAGTTGGGGAAGTCGGGCACCCAAAGGAATTGTTAGAGGCTGGTTCATCTCAGTGATAGCCATACTTCCACATCTGTGTCTAAAGTTGTTCTTCTTAAGGTACACATCTGCTGACATTAGGAAGACATGGACACTGCATCCTACCCTGTCCTTAAACATCTCATGATTATTGAGAATAAGAAAGGGACCAGGTGGTGACGAGAGAATCTTTATATGCATAAAAATTTCCCAGCTTGTCAAACACTGCTGCTATCCTATCAGTGTACAAAAGAAAATGAGGGACTTCATTCCTGTGAACTGTTTATTTTACTAGTAAAATACTGACCAAAGTCTTAAATGGCCAAATTTGAGGGGAAAATTGTGAAAAAAAATGGTAGCCAAAGGAAAGAGACTGTCCCTCTTAAATTATTATCCATCATGATGTTTGCAGATGTTTTGGTGATTTCTTGAATCACAGCATAGACATGATTTCCAGAGAAATGATGTTATTTGTGCCCCAAAGAAGAGATCTGTATTTCAGGAGCCTTTTAAAATCATACCTTAGTGGAAAGAAATGACAATACAGGAGAGTACCTCCACTGCATAAATAACTGGCCAGACAGGGGAGAATGATAATTCAAGGCAGTCTTTTGTTACATTTTTAGTCATTCTCTGAAGGTCTAGGTCTCCAGCTAGATGCTATTTAGTAATATCATAGCCAATAGATTCTGAATATATATATTTCCATGTTCTTCTGAGACCCTCTGTGCTTCATATATTTTCTCCTTGTCCCACCTACCAAGAAATTAAAACGCTGCCTAGGACACAAGGAAAGGAGGAGAAATCTGTCAAGGTGGAATTGGGTGGACAGAAAGTAGGCAGTGAATTCTGGGTACACTTTAAGCCTTTTCTAAACTTGTGGCTGAAAAACATTTTCCTGACTGTGATGTTGCTGATTTATGCCTTCCTGCTTGAGGTTAAGACCAAGCCATGGCAGACAAATGTAGAAAGGACCCATGATTAATTCCATGTTTGGAAGCTAGGGATCTCCTGGAATAGGCCATCTCCTGTTAAAAACAGGGGAGGCAGAGACCTGTTGGAAGATGCATATCCTGTGCCTGCATTCAACTGCCAGGGCAGAGAACGCTCCACTGACCTACTTTATAAAGGTCCCTTTGCTTGTGCAGCCCCAGGGATATCACGTAAATGACTGAACTGGGCCAGTAGTAAAAAAAAAAAAAAAATAGGACAGCCCTTTGTGTGTGTGGCTTAAAGCATCCGGCAGGTGTGTGTGTGTAAGGGAGACACGTATACCCTGTGACCCAGCTATTAAGGACAGAAGATAAGGGGGAGAGAAATACTAAAGCATTTTCTTTGTAGTTGATCAAGCATTGTCTGGTTGCTGAACCAGAAAAACACAGCATAGACTATTCTATCACGTGCTAAGCTTACCTGGAAAGATCCATAAGCCTTTAGCTACCCCACACTCCTCGTCCCAATAACATGACAACAAGCAAGCACAGGAGTGCACACGTAGATACCTGCCAGCACGTGTGCTCACCACACACACACTTTACCTCCAATCAAGGAAATGTGTGTTTCCATTGACACGGCAAGAACATGGCTTCAAGAGTTTACATCTGCTTCATTCTGATCCCTTACAGTCTAAGATCCAAGCACTGTAATGCCATAAAGAGAAGTCACAAGAATGACTTATTATAACCGAGGCGGGACAGTGAAGCAGCTTGACTCTGACCCAGAAGGACTGTTATCACTTCACGTGAGATCAGCCTGATAGCCCTCTTTGAGAAGGAGATTTCAAGGAACATTTTCTGAGCATCCATTTTCTCATTTTAAAAATAGAAATAAAAATATCTCTCTGATAGATGTGGCATAAAGATTCAATGAGACAGTGCCCAAAAGCAGTGGTGCCCACTTAGCAGTAAGGTTCAGGGCTCTTTGCTTGTCCCTGTCTTCCTGTCCTGCTGTCCCAGGGGGCATGTACTGGTGCTGGCCGGCCTCTTTCCCAAGCTCTGGTCTCTCACTTTAGCTACCGGAACTCTGCTGCTCAGATGCCTTGTGGATGCTGAAATGCCTACATCTTCCCACAGTGAAGCAGATCATCTCCTTCCCCCATAAAACCTACCGCTTTACTGCTGGCCTCTCCTACTGGGGCACATGGCACCTGTGTGCTCCCATCTACCTGGCCAGAACCTCAAGGCTATCTTTGACTTCTTCCAGCCCCTCTCTCTAGGAACCCCACCCATGAGCAGCACACACTGTCAATTCTACTTCTGTGGCTTCTCCATGGCCAACTCCCTCCCCTCTTCCCACTGCTCCTGCCTCAGGCCAGGCTTCAGCACATCTCATGTGAACTGTTTCAAGAACTTCCTAAACTATGTTCTTTTATCCATCTCTACCGCCTCATCCCCTTGACACTGCTGCCAACCCTCTTCTGAAAGCAAACTGACATCGAATTACTGCTTTTCTCAGGGATGCTTGCTCGACCTGATTGCCCAAAGAATTATACTCAAGCTCCTTAGCTTGATGCTTATTCTAAAACCTCCAGTAGCTGACAAAGGCAAAGAAATAAGGGCTTTGTCCCATCAGATTTATGGAAGTGAAACTTCGTTCACTGCCCTGACAGTCATCATCAGTGGCACTAGTGAGCATCTACAAGTGGATCATTGCAAACAAATTCAAAATACAGAACTGCAAGAGAGAGCCAGGAGAGAGGCAGAATGGGGCAGAGAGGTTGGGGTGGGTATTTGCATTCTGGCTCTGCACTTAGTAGATGGAGTGACCTTGGACAATTGATTTACCTTCTCTCAATCCCAATTTCTTTTTTTTTAATTTTTATTAAAATACAGTTTGCTTACAGTGTTGTGTTTCAGGTGTACATCAGAGTGATTCAGTTACACATATATATAAATATATATTCTTTTTTACATCCTTTTCCATTATAGGTTATTACACGTAATTGAGTATAGTTCTCTGTGCTATACAGTAGGTCCTTGTTGGTTGTCTAGTTTATATATAGTGATGTGTATATTTTAATCCCAAATTCCTAATTTATTCCTCCACTGGCTCCCCTTTGTAACTGCAAATTTGCTTTCTATGTCTGTGAGTCTACTTCTGTTTTGTAAATAAGTTCATTTGTATCATTTTTTTAGATTCCACATATATGTGATAATCATATTATATTTGTCTTTCTCTGTCTGGCTTCCTTCACTGAGTCTGATCATCTCTAGGTCCATCCATGTTACTGCAAATGGCATTATTTCATTCTTTTTTACAGCTGAATAATATTCCATTGTGTGTGTGTGTGTGTGTGTGTGTGTGTGTGTGTGTGTGTGTGTGTGTATAGCACATCTTCTTTATCCATTCATCTGTTGATGGACACTTAGGTTTTACTTCCATGTCTTGGCTATTGTAAATAGTGCTGCTATGAACGTAGGGGTACATGTGTCTTTTCCAATTATGTTTTTCTCTGTATGTGTGCCCAGGAGTGGGATTGCAGGATCATATGGTAGCTCAATTTTTAGTTTTTTAAGGAACCTTCATACTGTTCTCCATAGCGGCTGTTACCAATTTACATTCTCACCAACAGTGTGGGAAGGTTCCTTTTTCTCCACATTCTCTCCAGCATTTATTATTTGTAGAGTTTTTCATGATAGCCATTCTGATCAGTGTGAGCTGATACCTCATTGTAGTTTTGATTTGCATTTCTCTAATAATTAGCAATGTTGAGCATCATTTAATCCCAGTGTCTTTCAAATGAGATTGAAAATAACAATACCTACTTCATGGAATTTACTGATGATTAAATACATTGATACAAGTGAATGTTCTTTGTGTATTAAAAAACTCAAAAATTGTTCAGTATGATTAAAGCTATCTGTATGTATGAAAGGTTGAGATTAATAGCATGCCAAATTCCTCGGAAAGCACTTTGGAGATGGAGAGACGGGGTATAGCATAGATTGGCCAATCCATTCTTAGGAGAGCTGAGGATAAACACAAATTCTTGAGCCCTAAGCTAGAAGAACAATTCTGAAGAAAGCAAATGAGACTGTGAAAGCTGCAGACCTCAGAGAAGAGGAGAAGACAGAGAGCAGCAGAGATTATTACTGAGGTCAGGGGTATTCCAGATGGTCATGAGAAAGTGATCATTCAGGAAGACATGTCTCAAAACTTCAAGCCACACACATGTAACAGAAGGAAAGCTTGCTGTCCATGGTGTTAGGATGTGAAATGGTGACCCAGAGGGCAAAGGCTATGGACTCCAAACACAAAGCCCTGAGCCAACCCAACTCCTGTTGCTATTTTTGAAGCTCAGTGTGGGTGAGGGGCGGGAGAAGTAGGGAGAGTTTTTCCACTAGGAGTCAGAAACCGAAATAGGAAAGATCAACAGAAGCATTTATAAACAATGAATGCCATTAATTTTTTTAAACTAGGAAGGAGTTGGAAAAGATGTAATGTGGCAGGGAGTGGGGAATATAGTCAGGGAAAGATGGCCCAGGAGTCTTCAAACCATCTTGTTCAATTGAACTCATAGTAGGGGACAGATAGCATGGGTTATTTTTAATCAAGTTCTCATGAGTAGAGTTCAACTGTGATGGGAAAAATGTTCCCATTTTTTCCCCTCTATCAGAAAACTTTCTAACTATTGAGTGATTTCCGAAGTTTGGGGGCAGTTTAAGCTGTATTGCTCGAATTCTGAAGCTCAAATTCTTTCTAATACACCACACTATGAGGACAGGTCCAGACAGTTAACAGCATCTGCTTTGAGGAGGGTTTGAGGAATCAGTAGCAGAGATGGAAGGAGTGATTCCCAGAATCGGCTTTCAGCCCCTTCCTAGGTCAGGCAGTCATCAGATGGAACAGTATTCTGCCCTGGATTGTAGGGTCAACCGGGAGCTTGGAGAGTTCTGGGTCCCAACAAACCAGGATGCAGTCACATTGAAACATTGGCATGAAAAGCAAAACTGACCAGCTGGGAGCCCAGGCAGTAAAGATCTGCGGGTGACTAGAACCCCCTAGTCACACACGCCTCCAGGAGCCAGGGGCCACAAGAAGGAGCCTCACTCCTTCCGCAGCATGAGTGGGGCCGAACCCCAGCATTCTCTCAGCCTGGGCACTTCTCTAGCCCAGGTCTGAGTAGGCTGATCATTCCTCACTGACAGTAATGTTCTTTGTGCCAAGCCCTTTCCTGGCCACAGAGGTTATAGAGGTGAATAAGCCATCACGCCAAGTCAAGGGCCTTTTGTGAAAGGTACCTGGGAACAGTAAGGGAACAGAGGAGAGAGTGTGGGGCCTGAGGTGGTGGAAGCAGGGAGAGTGTGTGTGCAGGAGGCTTTGGAAAATCCTTAAAAGGGCTTCAAGAAAATGGTAAGCTGTGGGCTTCCCTGGAGGCGCAGTGGTTGAGAGTCCACCTGCCGATGCAGGGGACACGGGTTCGTGCCCCGGTCCGGGAAGGTCCCACATGCCGCGGAGCAGCTAGGCCTGTGACCCATGGCCGCTGAGCCTGCGCGTCCGGAGCCTGTGCTCCGCAACGGGAGAGGCCACAACAAACAGTGAGAGGCCCGCGTACCGCAAAAAAAAAAAAAAAAAAAAGCAAATGGGAAGCTGTTTAGCACCTGAGCAAGAAAGGCAGAGGAGGCAATGTGAGCAGCGCTCAAGTGGCATGAGCCGGCTACCCTTGCCAGGAGCCACAAATGATCTGGCAAAACCAAGGAGTAAGTAACTCAAGGTGGAGCATTTTGAAAATGAAGCAAGGAAAATCAGCAGAGGTCCCATCAGGGAGGGAATGCTACGGAATTCTGTTTCATTCCTTGTGTTAGTGTTTATTGAAAGGCAAATGGCCCATGAATAATGCTATCTGCATTATAATGCCGGCTTTTATCACCCAGCGGAGGTTTTGTTATGGCCTTTAGTTTAAAAATACTAACTCTGTCATCTTTACTACTGTTTGCATAGTCCCTAGCCTTTAAATGCCTCTGGTCTGCCCAGGCACTGAAAGCACACCCTCCACTTTTGCTCTCATCTGTGGCTCTGAGGCCCTTCTGTGAGCCTGGCTTCTGGCCCTCTGAGGCTTTGCAGACTCTTGATGCAAGCGATCTCCTGATCCCTTGCAGTCTCCTCTCCCAGCCACAGCCTGTACTGCCAGAGGCTGAGGGGAGTCCAGTAGCTAAACCGGTAAGAACAGGGGCCTGGAACATCTTTGAACTATCTCATCTATATTTACCTTTGAATCATTTATATATATTTTATGTAATCCAAGAAATATTTATGAATCTATTTCTAGATATTCATATATATAACATATATATTATTTATTTCTAGATTTTTTAAAGTTTTTTTCCCCAAATCATAGTAAGGTATCTTTCTTGTCTAATTTACATTAATTTTATCAAATAAATTGTAAGAGTGATACCATGGTTGTACAATCTGGAAGCAAACTAATTATCAGTAACAATGTTAACTATTGTTCACCGCTGATTAAGTACTGTACTATGATTACATTTCTTTTCTTACACATTTCTTTTTCTTATTTTTACCCATTCTCCATATTGTTCCTCTAGGTAAGTGATCTCAAGGGCAACAATTGTTTTATCTTTAACTCTGATCCTATATGAAATTCAACCAAGGGGTAAGCAATGCCTCGATGACAAAATCTTACCAAAATTAGTCTGGCCAATTGTTTTATAGATATCTGTAATCGATATCATTTCTTTTAAAAAGCCTGTCATCCAATGTAGTTGATTCATCCATTTGCACTGAGAAAACCCCTTCAATATTTTCTCCTAACGTCTATATATAAACTTCTTCATTCACTGGAGCTTCAACACTTGCTTTTCTATGGACAGCTCACTTATCCATAGTGGCAAATGATACCAGGTTCATAAAATGGCTCAGTGCCCAACAGTTAATCAGTGTTGTATTGGTTTGCACTGATCCATTCCAAAATCCATCTCAATATCATAACTCACATTCTTAACAATTTTCAACTGTAACTCATAGAACTATCTTAGATTTATCCTAGAAGTTCATATCCCAGGGAAGAACTGATGGTTTCTGGGAAGATCTGGCCCCATGTCTTCCCTATATCTCTATATTCCAAGGACCACATCATTCCAAGGGGCTGACTTGACCTAGTTTCCTGCAAGTTCAACTTTGCTTTTTGTCACAGTAGTACATGAGACTAGTTTAAAGGTGGTACCGATGGTACTGAAAATACTACAGTGGAAACTGTCTCATCCTATAACCCAGACTCGCTTCTGAAAGTCAACAACTTTCATCCTTTTTAATTGTTGCTTCTGGCATTCATTTCAGTATTTCTAAATCCTGTGCTTCTACTACGATTTATTGATGAATCAAACATGTCTTGACTTCCTGCTATAGAGGATGAGGATTCAGCTCTAACCCCTCCAGCAACCCCTGCTTGTTCACTTCTTCCTCACTCTCAGTTTCCCACAAGAGTCACATCACAGTCTGCTGCTCCCTTGCTCTCTTGTCTTCCCAAATAGTTTTATCACAATTTTGTGTTAACTAGTCACTTTATACACTATTATGACCATTGCTCACTTCTGATTCTAGTATTGTACCATGATTACATTTCTTTCCTTACACAGGTTTTATGTTGCTTCATACTGGAAATTGCCTTTTTCATTACCTTAACTTTTCACGCACCTATACTTGTTTTTTTAATATATTCTCATATATCTTGTCTAATGCCATATCTATTATGATATCCAAATCTAAAAAAGCTCTATAAATGTTTAAGTTCCATTTTTTCCCAAGTCTACTGCCTCACTTCATCTGTGGCTCCTGTCTAGGGCTATTACTGTGTTGTCATATGGGCATATCATTTACCTCTCCTCTATATTCTTGTGTTGCACACTGAGTCTGATATTTTTTTCTTCCTTGATTTATTTCTTCATCTTTCTAAGGCACATTCTTCAGTAGTTTTCTAAGAAAGAGTGTGTGGAAAGTTAAATATTTTTAATTCCTGAGGATCTGAATATGTGTTTATTCTGCCTTCATACTTGTTGGTAATTTGGCTGAGTATAAAATTCTAGGGTGGAAATTTTCTTCTTGCAGAATTTTGAAATTCCACAGTTTTTGAAGCTCCATGACCTTCTAGTTTCCAAGTTGCTATTGGGAAATCCAATCTTCCTCTCATCTGCTAAATTGCTTACCACACCTTCAGTTGCTATCTTCCAAATGTATGTTGAACTTTCTTCTACTCTTGCCACTCCTCCCAGTAACTCTGTTAATTGGGCGTTTATACCGTTTTTTTATTCTTGCTAATTTTAGTGGAGTTTTGGTATGAATAAGTGGGAAACTCATGTTGCCAGTCCACCATATTTACTCAAAATCCAGTGATATCTTTATTTTTCCAAGTGTGTAAACCCATGCCATCCCCTTTGCATATATTATGATGCTATTACTATTAGCAACCCTGAGAGTAGTTAGTACTATTCCCATTTGATGATGAGACAGCTGAAGCTCCAAAAATGTTAGTAGTTTTCTTAAGTTTAAAGAGCCCACATGAGACAGGTTCAAATTTAAAATCATGTTTTTCCCACCCTACTGAGGCATAACGGTCACATTCAGTGATGCCTTTGTGATGGAGATCAGTGGTGATAAAACAAGTTAGATTATAGCTTCTCCATATCTTGCTACAGTAAACTAATGCCACTGCTGGGATGTAAATTATTCCTTTGAACTAGTCTCTGAGCCACAGAATCCAAGCTTTCCTCTTCAGTCACTTTTGTTATTCCATGGTAGAAATTGGAACACCTAAAACCAAATAATTGCTGGTGGTCTGACTCATACAGTGGAGTGTTTTAGAACAAGCAAGGAAAACTGAAATTATGGTGTTCAGGTCTGCAGGAAAATATACCTTAATATATAATGGCTCTATTTCAGAGTCCAGCACACAATGAAATAACTTTCCTCTTGGAAGCTTTTACTTACATTCTCACATAAGGCACAAATAGCATTCTCTATTTGAAAACAAAAATTAAGTTACTGCCTTCAAAGTCCAGTCTTTTGAAGACATTGCAATCTTTCAGCTAAGTGGTTATTTTCAAAATGGAAAAGAGATTTTCCAACTAGTATTTATGAACAAGCACACATACCTAGTAATTTATGGTGTGTTTATATGTCACTTTAACTTTCTGTATTTATAACAGCAGACACACTTTGTGTTAAATGATGCCTTCGTGAAGGGAGTTTTCAGGTAATACCTCCTGAAGGGTTTCTAGGGCTTTGTCCAGTCAAGAGTTTTCCTGTTGCTTTTCTCAGCTGACTCTCAGGTTCTCATAGTCCCTATTTTATCATCTCATTATCCTCAGCTGCATCCTCCTGTAGGTTAAACAAGCCAAATAATAGGAGGAAATGTTTGGGTCAAGCAGGGAAAGAGTGAAACTAAGCAGGACCTTCTCTGACCTGAGGCAAGTCATTCTACTGCTTGGATCCTCAGGCTTCTCGTCTGTGAAATAAAATCATACACATACACCATTGTAAAGCAATTATACTCCAATAAAGATGTTAAAAAAATAAAATAAAATAAAATCATACACATAGATGATCTCCAAGTCCTCTTTCAGCTCTTGAATGCCATTCCTACACCATCGATGAAATCAACTTCAATTAATTATCTAAATCAGTCACCACTGATTTCAGTATGTGTGTGACTGACTACAAAGGAATTCGTTCATTAATTTCTTTAATACGTATTTATTGGGCATCATACCCAGAGCTGGGTATACAGTGGCAAATGGACAGACTCAGTCCTTAGCCTCATTGAGTTCATAGTCCAGAGGAAAAGACAAAAACGAACTCTCAAATAAATAACAACTGTGATAAATCCTGTGAAAGATAACAACAGAGCGCTGTGAAAAGACTAACAGGAGAAAAAGATAACTTAGAGGCGGGGAGGGGGAATCTTCCCAAGAAGGCCTCATTGAAGAAATGACAAGCGGCCCTAAGGATGAGGACAGTGAAACAAGTGAGGAGCTACAGACAAGCATTGCAGGCACACAGGGCAGCATGTGTAAAGACCCTGAGGGATTCAAGAGCTTGTGCATTTAAGGAACTTGAAGAAGGTCATGTGGCTAGACCCTGGTGAACAAGAGGGGTTGGCCTGAGACAAAGTTAGAAATGGGCACCCACCAAATCATACAAAGTCTCGCCACCATGGTGAGCATTTTGTATAACATCAGAAAGGCAGGGAGAACCTACCGAGAGACCGTTAAGTAGGAGATTCTACACACAGTGGAGGAAGGCAAAAATGGATAAGGCAATTCAGTCAGGAATTGGTCCGGATAAGGCGTGGTGATGGTTTGGAGGAGGCAGTGGTGGAGAAGAGGGTGGATTTTATGTGTTGGGCTGTCCTCCCTTTGTGTCTGTGGTCAGCTATGATATATAGGGGAGACCTGTGACCTCATGTGTCACGGCATATGGACATATTAATTCCTACTGAGGGAAGCTCGTTGCCTTTCTAGCTGGTCTTCTTGGGCAGCATTCCATGTGATCCATGGAAAATATTCACACATCCTTTTGCTGACAAGCTTTTAAGGTGCAGGCCTTGCCTATATGGCTGTTTCTCCTTGGTAGGCTGGCAGGACCACTGGTCACCCGTATCCCTCACCTACATGCTCCCATGGGTGTGGCCACAGCCATGTGTCCAAATCTCCTCAAAATCCCTCTCAGTAGGAGGAGACTGAGAAGAGAAGAAAGCACCTCCTTCTTCTCATTATGTAGAGAAGCATAGTTTTAGGGATAAAACTAATAGTGCCTCAACAACTCTACAAAGAAATGCTCCCTCCAGCCTCCCACCTCCCTTCCGCTTTTCCAATAGGCTTGATTTGCTTGGTCACCTAAGGGCTGTGAAATCCATTTTGGCACCTCATTTTTAAGACCTGCTTGGAAGCCTGCCACCTCCTTTTCGTAAGTCAGAGCAGATGGCACCTCTTGTCCTGTATCCTCTGTCCTGGACCCAGTGGAGACAGAAGACACCCCATTTTAACATCCTCTCTTCACCTCCATCCAGCCACTTTCTAAAACAACAAATGAGGTGCCCAGCACCACTCCTGTCTTCCTGAAGCTCCCACATCCCACCCTCTGGTCTGTCCTTCCGATGCCTCTCCAGTGCTGCTGCCTTGGGCCTTGGTGCAGGCCAAGATTTTGGACACGGTGGCCAGGATGACTCTCTGCCTCTCCTCCCTCCTCTGCTTTCTTTCTTCTCACCTGTTATGGCACTCTGTCCCAGGACACTAAGTGACTCACTGCAGGGGTAGTTTCACTGCCCCCCACCTCCTCTTCCTTTTCCCCCAGGCAAGGGCTGGTATCTGATCGAGCCCTCTATCCCCCACTTTACACCATCATCAGCCCCACTTTCACACAGACCACGCTGTTTCCCCTTTATTGGTCATTTTCCAGAGAGTTTGCCCAATAGTTCAGACTGTGTGATGGGAATTCAGGTAAAAACAGGTAGAATTTCAGGAGTTGGACTACTCAGCAAGATACACAGAAGAGCAGAAATGTGATCCATATGAAGAGCAAAGAAAGTGGGATTTGCAAGCTTGAATTGAGTGAGCAATGGAAGCAGAGGAGGTTGAGGTTGTCTGGAGGAATAAACAGGAAAGGGGCGGGAGGAAACCAGAGCTGATACTTTGGGTAGAAAATATGGAAGAAGGTAAAAGGATCTACCATAATATTTTGTCCATTTTTAAATCCTCATATAAACATCACAGGAAGATGAATTAGCTGGGTTATGGGAATGACCACTTTTTCAGTGATTTCATACAAGTCGCCAGGGAAGAGTAGGTTGTATCCTAACCAAAGCTCACCATATATCTGACAGGAACAAATGCTAAGCATGGACTGCGCTGCAAGGCCTGTAAGATGAGTGTCCACCACAAGTGCATGGATGGCCTGGCACCCCAGCGGTGCATGGGCAAGCTGGTAAGGGCTTGTGCCCAGAGTGTGCCCCGGAACTGCTGCTCAGGGCACCTACCTGCCCGATGAGATCACTCCATTCAAAATATTTCACGGCAGCACCCTGAGAACCGGACACCGGGAAGGTACCCTCCACGTCTCTGGCTGGACAGTGTGGCTTCCTAGTTGGCATAATGATTGAGGAAGGAGGAGCTTTGTCAACTTAGGAGATGCATGTTGCACATGTGGAAAGGGCTCAGTGTCCTTCATAGAGTGGACAACTTGTCCTGGGTCAGCACTTTCCCGATTTTAGCATTGGGACTGTCCAGGTTTTGCAAGTAAAAAGCAGGCATCCCAGGAACCCCCTCAGCCCCAGCTTAATTGTCTGACAGCTCAGTGCGTATCAAGAATGGGATAGAGATGAGCCGCCCCACAGAAGTAGAGAGAGTAGTAAACATCTATAACCCTGTAACAGATCATGGTGGCCAAACCAAGGGCTGGGGGCTCAGCCTGGCCCATTCTGGGCTGATTGTCGCATCTCAGGGGTGGACTTCAGTACTGGTGCCACACAATGATAAAAAAGCCACCCAGAACACTTTTGAGAATAGTTGAAACTAAGATGGCCAAAGAATTATAGAAGGGACCAAGAATGTCTACCCTAGACATACTTGGGGCATGACAGCTGTCTTCAGAAAAATTTAAGATCTGTCACACAGAATTCTGTCATCCTCTGTGGCTTCAAGGAAAAGGCCTAGGATCAGTAGGTTCCAAGTCTTAACCATCAGAGATCATGTCACCAAAGACCTGCCTCCAGGATTAGTGAGAGTTCCTGCTGTCCACATCCCCAGCAGTGTTCACAGGAGGGTACCACTTGCTAGGAACATTGGAAGGGATCCTGGAATTCTAGTAGGGGTGGGACCCTTCAGTTCCCATCTAACACTGGGGTACAGTAAGTCGGGATTCTTAGAGAGTTCATCTCCGTACTCTGATTGGCAGTGTCCTCTTCTCCCAAACCCCTGCCTCACGTGCTCCCCTCCTCTCCTCCCATGGTGATTCCCACAAGCCAAGGCAGAAACCATGGATGAGGGGTCAGAAAAACAGAACGGAATCTAGAACACAAAGCTCTGCGTAGAGCTCATCAGACATACAAGGGACTTCAGGTCTACCTGTGAGGTCTGCTTGCCCATGCCCAGACCTTTTAATGATGTTCATGAACCACGTGGTGAAATAACACACGATGGTCCATTTGTGTCCTGGGAAATAATCAGGAGCCCAACATAAAGGAGGTTGCCATGTGCACCTGCAGAGGAGAAGCGGGACGGGGGAGGGCAGGGCTGGGGGCTTGCTTTCTGGAGGGAGTGGAGCTTGCTTGTTGACACCTGTACCTCCCAACCTGACCCCAGGGATAAATTACAGGACATGTCAGCATCTTAAAGGGAGACAGGGAGGCACCCCTAGAGGAACCAACTGGTTTCATTTTTAGAGTTCTCGTGGGGTTTTCTCCATCGCATCAATAACATTGAGCCCTTCTCTTTCTCATTCTATCTCCAGCCAAAGGGGTTTCGGCGTTACTACAGCTCCCCCTTGCTCATTCATGAACAGTTCGGATGCATTAAAGAAGTTATGCCCATTGGTGAGTTGGGACCTGGTGGGCTGAGCTGGGTTTGGAGCAGCGACGTCAGAGCTGACGGCTGCTCTTCTCCCAGGTCCCGGTGCTGCCGTACCAGTGGGGGGCCGGGGGGTGGCATTCGTTTGGTGGCTAATTGGGTTATGGTTGTTTGTTTTGCTGGAGGGGAAACTTAAGGTGAACCCAATTCTCCAGAAATGTTTGTCCTCTCCCTGATGAAGCTTCAAAGAACCCAGGTCCCAAAGGCCATCAGCAGCATGGCAGAGTGGAAGGAGCATGGAGCCTGGCATCCCATAGACCTGGGTCACAGCCCAGCTCCTCCATTGACCAACTGTGTGTCTAAACAAGCTACACAACCTGCTGGCCCCTATACAATGAAAACAGCAATGGCTGCTTTTCATAATTTTTTGTAGAAAATAGATATACATTATAGACCAATGCTTGGAAGGAGCTTACTGAATATTGTTTATTCTTTAATGAGGAAAAAGTGTCTTATATTTTTAGGTATTTCTGGCTTGAATATATTCCTCAACAATATCCTTCAGTTCCATTTCTTCTCCCTTTCTGAAAATCTCTGCATTTATGTTTGCCTTTTGGTGGTGGCAGGGGGAGCAACTTTTAAACTAGAAATTTACAAACTAGAAAGCTTTTAATTAGAAATCCCAGGAAGCCTGGTAACGTCCAAGTCTTTCAAAAAGGTTGCCTCCTACTGCAAACTTTGTGTCATGAGACTTCGTACCTTGGTGAGCAGGGCCTTTCCCTAGAGGAAATAAAGCTGGTCTCTGGGAAGAACCTTGGCACTGCAGTCCTGCGGGTGGATAACAAAGAGGAAAACCAGTCAATCAGCAAAGGTTTGGGAGCAGAGAGGGCTGAGTGCAGTGGAGGGACCTGGGAAATGGGCACAGGTCGTGGGGGGAGCGTGCGAGGAAACTTGACCACAAAAGCCCCATTTTCCCAGGGGTAAGAGGGTCTGTTGTGCAGGACCTACTTTTCAATGCCATTAACCCAAGAGGTATGAGAGGTGGTTGTCTATCCCGACCGAGATATGAGGAAACCCTTCTCTCAGATGAGCTTTCTCTTCTGCTGCAGCCTGCGGCAATAAGGTGGACCCTGTCTATGAGACCCTCCGCTTCGGCACCTCCCTGGCCCAGAGAACAAAGAAGGGCAGCTCTGGCAGCGGCTCCAGTTCGCCTCACGGAACCTCGGTAATTGTCCTCTTCCTCCCTCGGGCACCGTGGAGTGCGAGTCCCACCTAAATGCATCAGGCGGGGGGAGTCCCTTGGGGGTCAGGCAGCCTTTAAAGGGAGCTCCAAGTGCCTTTGGGCCACTAAAGGTTAACCTTCTGGGGCCAACCCCCAGAGATCCTTTTACTTTCCTCCTAAAGACCACGCTCCTGGCCTCAGGCTCATTGACTCTCTCTCCCTCCCCCACCCACCACTACTAGCTTATCTGCTGACGCATAGAAAGGTTCAACCCAAACAAGGGGCAGAAGCAGAGAAGTCCCAGCTGCGTCCAGTTCTCCTTCCAGCTACATCCCAGTTCAAGAATACAGCCATTTCTCACATTTTCTCAGTCCTCTCTCTCTAAGGCAAGATACACCCTTTGATTTCTTTCACACAAACACTGCCCTCCCCAGGAGAGGAGGGTGGCGTGGAAGCAGGGTGCTTCCCTCCATGGGACACACACCCTCCCAAGCACCTCTCTCCTATGTTTTACCTGATCTAAAATGAGTGTTGTGTGCACCTCTGTGACCTGGTATCATCATCCTCTCTCTGACTGTCCCAACCAAAATTTCTGTGAATGTCCCAAGATGCCACACAACTCTGTAGCAGAGAGAAGGCTCCCCAGAGATGGGCCTGACCTGCCCGCATGAGCAGCAATGTCTGCTGCTGCGGTTCTGAGCTCTTGCTCATCACAGCAAGGAGACATCCTGAGAAACACTCCGCGGGAGACAGTGAACGTTTTTGCCTCCACATTTGTGACTGATGCTACGAGCAGAAAGACCATCACAGGCATAATTGAGGGATGTCCAGTCTGCTTTCGTGTCTAAAACAGCTTTATTTCTAGCAATATCTCGACCCTACAGACTGATTTTAGGGGCAAAAAGCATAGTTTGTTCAGTGTCAATAACATGTTCGTTCATCATAGTCCACTTATACTTCCTGGCACTGGTTCCATCAGTAAATATTTCTTGGAATTTTGCTCTGTGAAGGCTTTGTTCTGAGAGCTGCAGGGAGACAAAGACAAATCAAGTTGTACTTAAACACCTGTCACTTCACTCTTTCCCCAGAGTCCAAATCGCCTCAGTGGAAGCAAACAGAAACAATTGATTGCTACTTTAACATGACTTTGCTTCCTTCCTGCAGGGTCAGTAGTAATGAACTTCAGCCTCTTGCCATCCTGGCAGTATTGTTATATCCTAAAGCGAACATGTTACCACATAGCAAAGGTTTATTTTCTTCCAGGGCTGTAGAGGCATTTGCTTTACATTGTTGCTGCCTGGCTGTTTCTAAATCATTAGGTTTCTTCTCATGTGCTTTCAAATGTTCTAGAATATAGAAGGCTTGATGGCTTTGGGAAGATCAGCAGAAACCAAATTCGAAAACTTTCTAGGAGTTGGTTAGCTAGTTTAGGAATAATCTTCAGTTTTGTAAGATTAAATCAACATAATAATAGCAACTTCTATTCAGAAATAGTGAGCTTCAGAGGAACAGCATACAAGTGACTTAGAGACCCTGTGACTTTTTTTTTTCTTCTTTCTGATGTGTCATAAAAGGAAGAATGGCTGAAATAAATCTTAAAGCTAAATTGTAAGAAGAAATCAGTCTCAGGAAGGTGGTACTAAAGTACCCTAGAGCTGATGAGGAGAGTTAGGAAGGCAAACTTGTTCCTCTCTAGTAAGATATAAATAAATTGTTTTACAAATATGACTCTCCTCTAAGGCCCCCTAAATTCCTCTTTTAAAGAGGCGAGAGACGCACAGATAGAAGTAAGGCATCTGACCCTTTGAAAGAGGCGATCTGTGGTGTAAATGTTTATTGACCAACGAGGGCTGGACCCCGACTTGTAGCATTTTCCAATTTCCATGCTGTAAATACTCCCACTGTGGCCAGTTTCAAGCTACTAGTGTGAGGACCCTAAAGGCTCTCACCAGCCCATGTGAGCTAGTCCAGCTATACTGCTGGGTGAAGCACAGTGCTTAAGAGACGAACCTAGAGAATGTTATGCTCAGTGAAATAAGTCAGACAGAGAAAGACAAGTACTGTCTGATATCACTTATATGTGGAATCTAAAAAATAATACAAATGATGGATATGCAAAACAGAAACAGACTCACGGATATAGAAAACAAATTTATGGTTCCAAAAGGGGAAAGGGAAGGGGAGAGGGACAGATTAGGCGTATGGGGTCAACAGATACAAACTACTTTACATAAAATAGATAAGCTGTAAGGATTTACTGTATAGCACAGGGAATTACAGCCATTATCTTGAAATAACTTTAACGGAGTATAATCTGCAAAGTACTGAATCATTATCCTGTACATCTGAAACTAACATAATATTGTAAATCAACTATACTTTAAAAAAAAAAAAAAGAGCATGGGCTCTGGAGACAACACCAAGGGTTCAAACCCCAGCTCCACCACCACTTACGAGCTCTGAGACCTCAAGTTGAGTTCTTGATTGTCTCTGGGCTTCAGATTCCTATCTGAAAAATAGGCCTATCAGAGGATTATTGTGAAGCATAAATGAGATGATTCATATAAAGTACGTAAAAACAGCACGTGCTAGATGATTGGTAACAATTAGCTATTTAGAGTGCTGCTTTATTATTGTTGTTATTTCTGTAACCTAAATTCTAACTATGACTTCTCTTATACACAAGAAAGGGCAGAATTTGTTATTACAAAAGCAATTCCTTTTCGCAGCAATGGAAACAACATTTAACTCATACCTAAGTTATGCATCCCTCAGTAGTGCATCTGGTTCTCTATAATTAATATTTAACACTCACCTAGAAAGAGCTGTAGTTCTACTGGCCATTTGAAGTGACAGGATGTGGGCAGGAATTCTGATTTCTCTCTGTCGTCTCTTCCTGGGAAGTAGCCTAACTATGGCCTGTGCATATAGGTACTCATTCACTTGTCATGTGCCAACCCCAGAGCCTGCTCTGGATGCTGGGAGGGAGGGACAGTGCCCGTAAGAGAGCACACAGCCTCTCTGAAGTTAACCAAACAGACAGAAGAGCAATGATGCGATTCTTAAGACAGTGTCATGTAAATTCCACCTTAGCTCTTCGACTGGTTTCACAGTCTCTGCTCAGTCGGCCTCTGAAATGACATTGCTCATTCCACGCTGTTCCCTCTTTTCAAGATTTCAGATCTTGTGGAGGTTCCTGAAGAGGCTGACGGGCCAGCAGGCGTGTATGGCCTACGGAAACGCAGCAACAGCGGTAAGTGGGGGGCGTGGGGATCTAGCACCACCCAGCACAAACGGGAATCACATCCATCATCCAGGTCAGCAGGCAGGCACACCTGACGTCCAGGCCTCTCTCTCTGCCAGCTCTGGAATTCAATCCGGGCAAGTGTTTGATATTCTGGAGGGAAACCGGGCATAATCACTGGTGGATTTCAGTGATTTGGCTATAACATTCCCTAAGTTCTGTCTTCTGAGTTCTCATGCCGTAAGGACATAGAGGTCCTTCCAGGCCTTTCTGTTAACACGTCACTTCCCCCACTGACCTACACTGGATAACAGAGCATCCCAGAGAGAACCACTCCATGTTACAACGGAAGTACTCCAGGAGAGGGGTGGTGCCAGGGAATGTGGACCTCACCTGGGCTCCTGCCCAGCAGAGAAAACTAAGACCCAAAAACTGATCTGCACAGTCTAGCCAGACATTTTTATTAATATCGTTTAGTTTGCTAATAGCGTAAGCCCTTCTTATAATAATTTCTAGAATACTTACTAGATGCTAACTACATGCTATTGCTTGCTAACATTGAGAAAGAACCTCCTCTTAAACCAGAACTTAAAGAAACATAACCAGCACCTTTTGCCTGAATCTTGATGAGCCTCTTGATGTCAACAACTACTTAATTTCCACTCATTTATCCAAAAACTATTTATGAAGTATTTACTACCGGCAGCAAAACTACATAGGTCACAAAGCTGTCCTTGGGTCACTCATAACCCAGCACGGTTGCAGGTCCTGACCTGTGTTGTTACCTTGGGCTGAATGCATTCTCCTGGCAGAAGTTATCCCTCGAAGCTCTAATACCCGTAGGTGAAGCACAGGGATGCACCACCTTGGACAGATTTTCCACTTGACTAAATGTCCCTGCCACTTCCAGACTGGAAGCACGACTTCTACATCAAATACCCCATAGCTGCTTTGTCAGCTGCTGTCTTACAGGGTATCACTTCACTTCCTTAGCTCTAGGAATCCATTCATTCTCTTCTCTAGTTAGGATGGGGCCTCGGCGATTCCCTCAGGCAGCGCCCCATGACCCTCCTTTCTAAATAAGCATCAGCGTCCATTAGGACCCCCTTTGCCAAGCCCACCCACAGCTGCTAAAGCACACTGCTAGGGTAAGAAGTCTTTGGCATCAAATGGGGAAAACACTACTTTCAGATCAGTGCAGACACCCGTCAAGCACTTAGCAGTGCCATTAGAAAGACAAATCAGAGAGTGCCAGCTGCCAGAGGACCTCGTGGCAGAGCAGTAACCCTGCAGGACCTCCCAGCCCACTTCTGTCCAGCATTGCAGATCCAGTAACTGAATTTGATGAGCAGCCCTGGAGTTTGTCAGTGTCTTAGGACCAAACTCACCAGAGGCTGGAATGTAAGCCAGAGCTGCATTTCAGTGCTGCAAGTCTGTCAGCTGTTCTGTCCCCTGAGTCTGAGTTCTGCCTGCCTTCTTCCCCCGATGCTTCTCACCAAATCGCAGGGGGCATCCTCATCATTAATTGCACTGGACATATTTGGTCCTTGGCCCCTCCTTGCTGTGGAGGTAGATGCTGGACTTCACTTAGTGATCATGTGGTCTTCAAGAGACCTAGCCTCTCTCTGCTTCAGTCACCTCACCTCTAAAATGAGGATAATAATAACACAAATCCATAGGGTGTTGTGATCTTTAAATGAGATAACAAAGGTAAGTACTGTGTGTACACTGATGACTCTAAAACTTCATTCCTAGCATTAGGCCTCTTTGCTGCCTTCTGGATGCCTGTAGCCTACTGGAAACGGCCATCTGAATGGAGAACAGGCATCTTCAAGTTAACACACCCAAATGGACTCTTGATTCCCTCACTCACCACCCACCCCCACCTACCGAAACCAGCTCTTCCTCAGTTGCTCCTGCTCTGTTGTAGGAATGCCATTTTACTAGACGATCAGGCCAAGACTTTTGGCATCAGCCTTGACACCCTTCTTCTCACACCTCTTATCCAATCTGTTGGCAGATCTTATCTGCTGCTATTCAAGATCACACCCAGCATGGGCCCACATCTTCCTTCTCTGCCTCCACCATCCTGGTCCAGCTTTACAGATGCTGTCACCCATTCCTCAGTAGCTGAGGTCTCTTTTTGCCCTGGGGATTTCTTCACTCAAAAATGGTCTTCTGGGCTTCCCTGGTGGCACAGTGGTTGAGAGTCCACCTGCCGATGCAGGGGACACAGGTTTGTGCCCCGGTCCGGGAAGATCCCACATGCCACGGAGCGGCTGGGCCCATGAGCCATGGCTGCTGAGCCTGCACGTCCGGAGCCTGTGCTCCGCAACAGGAGAGGCTACAACAGTGAGAGGCCCGCGTACCGCAAAAAAAAAAAAAAAAAAAGGTCTTCTTAGGGTTTTATAATGTGAACAGCTGTATTTAGGGATCATCAATATGAAGCACCATTGCTATTAATGAAGTCATCGTCAGGTCACGAAGTGTCAGAGATGCAGCCTAGAGCCTCACTAATCCACATGTGGCCCATGGACCAGCGGTCTGGGCAGAACTTGAGAGCCCGTTAGAAATGCAGAATCTCAGGCTGCCCCAGACCTGAAAAATCAGAATTTCCATATGGACCTGTGATTCATATGCTTGTTAACGTTTGAGAAGCTGGATTGGAGGCCATTTAGTCTAACCCCTCTCCTCCAATATACACACACAAACAGAGACACACAGACATATACACGCAACAAATACTGGATAGATAAGGAAATTGAGACGTGGAGTAATACACTCAAGGACACAAAGTTGATGATTTGCTGTCTCTTTCATGTTAAGGGGCATTTTCATAGTCTTATTCAAAGAAATCTGTTGAAAGAACTTAGCAAGTGATAAAACTCTAAAAAGCTTTGGATATCTATTAACTATTCCTTTGATCAGCAGTAGCTTTCTTCATGTGCACTCTTAGAAACAAGAGGGATTAATTATGCATCAGTTTGCTTCAAAACATGTTCCTTTGATTTGGATTTAATGCTTTGTCCATGTAGTTTGAGAAACAACAGAGAGAAAACACCCTGCTTATATATAGTCCAAGTTCCCAGTTGTCTTCTCACATTCTTGGCAAGGAGAGCTTCCGGTTCTGCTTTACCTGTTTCATGTATGTTCTAAAATGTACATAGGGCACACAGGTATTATTTCTGCCAACCAGATGTTATGTCAAAATCCTTGAGAAGTATTTCCAAGGCCACCTCAGAAGAAGGTACAATTCATACTCATGTCTTTAGTGCTAAGAGTGCAGCTCTCTGCTTTCTCTCTTATATTATAAAAGCTCTTGGGCAGGTCTGAGTGTTTCTGGTTGTTGTTTTCAACACTATTCCTGGGTGCATCAGAAATATACATGGGCAAATTTGTTGGTCTTCACCTTTGGCTTAAGTGCCAGAAACTCCACTGGAAGCAGGGTCATGAGCAGAGAGAGAAGCATCTATCTAATACATAGCCTCAAAATCACAAAAACTCAAGGAGAAATTGACGGAACTATTAGGAAATTGGCATCGCATCGCGCTTCATAATGAGAGATTTTAACACTTCTCTCAGTCACTGGCAAATCAGATAAACAAAAAGATTCAGTACAGACATGGAGGATCTGAGGACGCACTTGACAATCCAAATCTAATTGACTTTAATAGGATGCTCCAAAAGAATATATAACTGAATCACTTGGCTGTACACCTGAAACTAACACAATATTGTAAACCAACTATACTTCAATTAAAAAATAAGATAATAAAAAATTAAAAGGACACTCCATCTAACAAATGGGAAATTCACATTCTTCTTAAGAATGTATGGAACTATTATAAAAATTGCTGACACTTCCCTGACAGTCCAGTGGTTAAGACTCCGCACTTCCACTGCAGGGGGCATGGGTTCAATCCCTGGTCAGGGAACTGTATGCCACACAATGCAGCAAAAAAATAAATAAAATTGCTCACCTACTGGACCATACTGCAAGCTTCACACATTTCACAGAATTAATATGATACAGAACACATCTTTCTGACTACAATGCAAACAAGATAGAAATCAATATTCAAAATATAACTAGGAAAACCCATACTTTAGGAAATTAAAAACATATTTTTAAAAAGCTCATATGTCAAAAAAGAGAAGTCATAATGAAAATTGAAATATATTTAAAACTAAATAATAATGAAAACTCTAGCTATCACAACTTGTGGGATGCAGCTAAAATTGTGCCTAGAGTATTTAGCACTAAAATTATTACACTAAAAAATAAAAGCTGAAAAGTAATAATCTAAGCATCATATTCAAGAAGTCAGAAAAAGAAATAGAACAAACCCAAAGAGTGCAGAAGGGGGCTTCCCTGGTGGCACAGTGGTTGAGAGTCCGCCTACCAATGCAGGGGACACGGGTTCGTGCCCCGGTCCAGGAAGATCCCACATGCCACGGAGTGGCTGGGCCCGTGAGCCATGGCCGCTGAGCCTGCGCGTCCAGAGCCTGTGCTCCACAACGGGAAAGGCCACAACAGTGAGAGGCCCACGTACCGCAAAAAAAAAAAAAAAAAAGAATGCAGAAGGAAGGCATTAATAAAGACAAGAGAAGAAATTATTAAATGACACAGGTAGGTCAATAAATTCTAAGAACAGTTCTTTAAAAAAAATAAAATTTACAATCACTAATAATTTTTTTAAGAATAAGAGAGAGAGAGATGAAACAAAAAGTAATTAAAAAGGAGGAATATAACAGAGGTTGACCAGAAAGAAACTTATGACCAACTTCACACCAATACATTTAAAACTTTTTAAATGGACAGATGCCAAGAAACTTATCAATGACCGAAGTCTGACTCAAGAGGAAACAGAAATACGTAGAGAACTTGACTTCCAGTTATGGTGGATACACTCAATATTTTAAGATTTTGCACAACAAAAATACCAGGCCCAGACAACTTTATCCCAGACAACTTTATAAATAAATTCTACCAAATATTTTTTTTAATAAATTTATTTATTTATTTATATTTGGCTGCTTTGGGTCCTTGTTGCTGCACGCAGGCTTTCTCTAGTTTCAGCGAGCGGGCGCTACTCTTTGTTGCGGTGCGCGGGCTTCTCATTGTGGTGACTTCTCTTGTTGCAGAGCACAGGCTCTAGGCACACGGGCATCAGTAGTTGTGGCATGTGGGCTCAGTACTTGTGGCTCACTGGCTCTAGAGCGCAGGCTCAGTAGTTGTGGTGCATGGGCTTAGTTGCTCTGCAGCATGTGGGATCTTCCCAGACAAGGGCTCAAACCCGTGTCCCCTGCATTGGCAGGCGGATCCCTAACCACTGCACCACCAGGGAAATCCCTCCTTAAATGTTGGGTAGAGGGACTTCCCTGCACCACAACTACTGAGCTGGAGCTCTAGAGCCAGCGAACCACAGCTACTGAAGACCGCTCGCCTAGAGCCAGTGCTCGGCAACAAAGAGAAGCCACCGCAATGAGAAGCCTGCACACGGCAACGAAGAGTAGCCCCCGCTAGCCGCAACTAGAGAAAGCCCACACGCAGCAATGAAGACCCAACGCAGCCAAAAATAAACAAATAAGTAAATAAATTTATTTAAAAAAAAACATTTGAGGAAGGTAAAATTTTCAGATTACATAAGCTCTTTCAGGACAACAGGAGGTGCACAGGAGGACAGGCAGCAGCATTCTGTAACTTAATTTATGGGACTGGTATAATACCTCAAAATCAAAGGAAGACAGCATGAGACAGAATCGCTGGCTAGTCCCCCTCATGAGTATGGATGCAGAAATCTGAAACAAAATCATCCTAGTGCACTGAACCCAATAATGCATTTTAGAAAAGCAGTGCATAATTACCAAGTTGAACTTATTCTGGGGATGCAAATGTGAGTCAATGTCAAATAAGCTGATAATGTAACTTGTACATGACCAGGTTAAAGAAGAAAAACCAAATCATCATCTTGAGGCAGACATGGGCCTCCCAGGACTGCAAAGTAAAAAATAAAGACAGAATATAGAAGAGGAAAAGAGGAAAGCTTTTTGGGGACTAGCAAAAACTAAAGATTCATTTTGCATCTGTAACATTAGAAAATATGCCTGGGTAATGGACGTAGATTTTGAGTGTGTCCATGGGTGAAATCAACGGCCAAATTATTTTTAATGAAATGAATTAAAAGTACCAAACATAAAAGGTGTCTGATACATTTTTTTGATAAAATAGTTACCTTTCTTTATGCCTTTCCCCTCAAATCAGTCTTAGAAATAGCCAGAAGGAATGGTTTGTTTTTTTAAAAAAACTCATTTTTTTTTTTTGGCAGTGTTCCAGTTCTGTTTGCAACCATATAGCTGAAAACACATTGGGAGTCACTTCAAATAATTTTCAGCATAGTTCACAAAATGATACACATTTTTGTGATGACTAATGGACAGTCAATGAAAAGCTAAAATAATGTGAAATTACAAAATTATAAAATCAGTCAAACTGAATATTGCATATGTACCTTATGTAGTCCCCCTTTTAGATCAATCAAGAATTTTCTAAGATGCTCTTACCATGTTTCCATTCAAACATTCAGTATTCTCTAAATGTATCCAGTTTTATACTTATGGAATCAAATTATGCCAAGATTTCAGGTAATCACTTAAAACCAGAGAAAAGTGTGCTCGTCTCTACTCTTTAAACCGGGAAGTTGTGTAGCCAAATATGGAGGCAGACAAGGCCCTTCACTTTCCATTTTCCTACAAAGCAGAGCGCCTCCAGTGACTGCATATTGGCTTCCTAGGGATAATGGAATTGTACCCACAGGCTCTGGAACTATAAACCATGGGCAACAGATGTTTGCTAAGCATCAGTACATTTATAGGGGCTCTTGTTCTGAAGTGTGTTTTCTACATCACAGTTATTGAGTCCATTTTAAGGACAGTGGAGATTGTCGATGCACTAAATGAAAGAGGGTACAGAGTTTTCCGTGGTGTGTTTCTCTTCCTGTGCTGGTATCCTTGATCCTCTGAAGGAGGACCAAAGGGAAGACTAATGTGTTTTTTGTTTGTTTGTTTGTTTTTTTGCGGTACGTGGACCTCTCACTGTTGTGGCGTCTCCCATTGCGGAGCACAGGCTCCGGACGCGCAGGCTCAGCGGCCGTGGCTCACGGGCCTAGCCGCTCCACGGCATGTGGGACCTTCCCGGACCGGGGCACGAACCCGTGCCCCCTGCATTGGCAGGCGGACTCTCAACCACTGCGCCACCAGGGAAGCCCTAATGTGTTATTTTTTAATGTCAAGTCATCTAAAAGGTAGATTAATTTCAACACTACAACCCTATTGTATAGACTCGGAAACACTTGCTACCTTTTATTTTTATTTAAGGAAGATACATGATGTTGGTCTCTGAGATAATTGTGACTGATTGAACTAGCTAAGGCAGAGCCCCCCATACCCATCAGGGACCTCCCACAGCTGTGTGTGTGGACGGTGAAAACTCCTGCCCATTGTAAGGAGCCTTTTTCTTCAACGAAGGCCACAGAGTGGCTGCTTAACTGCAAAAGGCAGATAATTATGTATTCTGAGAATAAACTAAATGAGAAACCACTATTTAATTTTCTTTCTCAACAGCAGCCCCAGTGCATTGACAGTAAGAGATTGAGAAAGTATTTTGAAGTTTAAAACTAAAGCTTTACTCTGCAAATAGAATGTAGAAATCATTAAGAAACTAGAGTCAAGATGTTGAATAGAGATCAAAGAATCTGATATTTGAAAAACTGAATTCAAATACAATTAAATCAGGCCATACCTCACCTACCATCCCCTTAACAAATGATTTGATACATTTAACAAAGATTAATGACATGGTTTCTGCTCCTGAGAAGAACTCTGCCAAATGAGACCAAGCAATACAGGAGGATGCATGCTGGCCTGGAGGCCTGTACGAAGGTGTGGGCATACAGAGAGGGTGGTGCAGGATGCTCAAGGGAGACGGGGAGCATCACGTGGAAGATGACAGGAGAGCTGGGTCACTGAGGATGAGGAAAAGGCGGGGAGAGGTCAAGTCGAAGATATGGTGCTGGGAATAAATAAAGCTACATCTTTCAAGCATGTTTCCAAAACCTGATGACTGGATTCAGAAAGCCCCTGCTTTTTCTTGTCTCTTTCAGTGTTCACGTATCCTGAAAATGGCACTGACGATTTCAGAGACCAAGCAAAGAACATAAACCACCAGGTATTCATGGATGTCTTGGAAAACAGACTAGACAGGGTCCTTAGATCATTCTGTAGGTCACCACCCAAGTGGGTCATGAAATTGATTTAGGGGGTCCCAGACCAGCATTTTTAGAGAATAATGTAGCATAAGGTACATAGCATAGACATCATTGAGCAAAACAAATACTACAGTGCATCCAGGGTACAAAGGATAAGCATTATACTGTATGCTTTTGTTTCTGTTATGTATGTCACATACAAGTTGATATATGCTCTACAGTGTGTTAATTATATAATTATGTAATATATTATGACTATTTTAAAGTACATAAGTGTATATTTATTACATTTTATGTTAATTTACATATGCAATTAGAATAGAATAATATTTCATAAAATACTTGAGCTTTGGATAGCAGAGTGAATCACAGATAAAAAGAATGTAGTTGTGTACAACTTTTGTTTATATTTTCTATATATGGCATATATTTATTATACATTTAAATATATTATACAATTATATATTACATATATAGTGTATACATATGTAATGATACAACATACAATATCTGTTACATATTATATAATTTTAAATTATATATGTTATAAAGCATAAACATTTATATAGGATTAACATTTATGTAGTTAATAATAATAGCTAATGTTTACACAATACCTGTAAGACTCTTGTATAGTGTACAAATCGGGGACACAGTGGAATCGACCTCACAGGGCTGTTGTGAGTTTTGAGCATGCTAATCCATGTACCATAATACCTGGCACACAGTAAGCCATCAAAAATGGTAGCTTTTATCATCATTACTGCAAAGTTTCATAGCCAGTAGATGGTGATACCATAACATAAATTAAATCAGTCTAATGCCCAAATCTGTAATTTTCCACAACATGAGTGAACGAATTTCTGGATGAATATACCCAGATTCCTTTGATATGCTAGATACAAAATTGTAGGCTAACTGAAAAAAAGTCCATTTTAGGAAATGGAAGTTGTTTACTACTGTTCACATGTCTCCTGTCTATAGAGAGAATAGTCTCTCGCCTGGGCCCACCTTTCATGAACAACTATATCAAAGAAAAAAATTGATTCAAAGAAAATTGCAGTATTTCTGACAAAGAGTTCTACATAAATGTTTTCAAATAGTTTGTGGTGAAATCAAACTCAGCCAGGAAATGAAAAATAAATCTGTGTTTGGAGCAAAGTATTTAATAACAGTTAGGTATTTTAGCACTTAAGATCCATACACTGGAATTACATTTAACTTCTCCATTTCCTATTTTCTTTCTTCTCTCCATTTCTTCCTCCTTCCTTCTCTCACTTCTCTTTTATTTTCTCCTTCAGGGACCTCTTTCCAAAGACCAATTACAGATGAACACCTATGTTGCCTTGTACAAATTTATACCACAAGAGAATGAAGATCTGGAAATGAGGTAAAAATATTTTTAAAGGAAACAAAGAATGAAAGAAAAATTTTAAGTCAGTATCGTTCCATGTGAAAAAATATAATTCGATCTGTGCTACCTCCAAATGTCTTAGAGCAACTACTGTCAAATGTTAGTGTGCAGGGCTGGTTTTCACAGATTGCTGGACCTTATCCCGGGAGTTTGTGACTCAGCACGTCTGGGGTGGGGCTTGAGAATCTGCATTTCTAACTGGTCTGCAAGTGGTGCTGATGCTGCTGGTCCAGGGACCACACTTTAAAAAGCGCAGTTAGGGCTTCCCTGGTGGTGCAGTGGTTAAGAATCTGCCTGCCAGTGCAGGGGACACGGGTTCAAGCCCTGGTCCAGGAAGATCCCACATGCCACGGAGCAACTAAGCCCGTGCGCCACAACCACCGAGCCTGCGCTCTAGAGCCCACGAGCGACAGCTACTGAAGCCCATGTGCCTATAGCCATGCTCCGCAACAAGAGAAGCCACTGCAATGAGAAGCCCGTGCACCACAACAGAGAGTAGCCCCCACTCGCTGCAACTAGAGAAAGCCCGCGCGCAGCAACAAAGACCCAACGCAGCCAAAAATAAATAAATAAAATCAATCAATTAATTAATTAATTAATTTAAAAAGCGGTTAGCACATCGTCACCAGAGCTGCTGCTGGGAGTTTTCATTCAGGTTGAGCAACAGATGCACTTGGCATCCTGTGGGGTCTAACAGGGAACCAAAAATGTACTTACTGCCCAAATTAACACTGATTGACCAATCAAATTAAAACTCTTTGTTCACCCTGCTGGAGACTGGCAGCTCCCCCTGGCTCCTACCCGGAGCTACTTCTGTTTCAGGAGTCATCCCACTTCAGGGTAACTGAAACGGGAGGACAGGTTAGCCTCGGGGTCCTCGTCAGGTCCTTCTCTGGACCACAGTCTCTTCGTGTTTCAGGGGTAGTGTGACTGGAGTCAGTCCTGTGTTCACACCCTACTTGCTGTGTGACCTTAAGCAGTGTCTGAACATCTCATTACTCTGGTTTCCTTACTTATAAATGAATAATAATGACCTTTTCCCCTTAAGGCACTTGTGAGGGTAAAATGAATAAGGTTCCCAAAATATACAGCACCGTCCTGGTAAACACTCAGGAACTGGTAGTAAGATGTTTGCAGTGTCGTGTTCACTGGCTTATCTCAAAGAAAAGAACTCACTCCTTCCCTCCATTTATGACCCAAAACACAAGTAATCTCAGGAGAAGGCTTTGGTGTTTTCCAGTCCTAGAGCAGGATACAAGGGGCTGCTTTTGTAGCCAAATGGGCCCTTAGAGATGGGTTCTTTCCTCTTCTGAAGAGCATGGAGAGAGAAATCAGCACAGAAGACCACTTAAATGTCAGAATATTAGGGAAATAGCCTCCATTTTTATGGTGGACTCCACTTGTCCAAATGCCATGTAGGTCAAGTTATCAGTCACTGATCATCCCTGAAGATGGCCCTGGAACACCTTGTTTCCACCCTGGAGCTCTTTGAACGTTTCCGCATCTCAGGTCTGTGCCATTTCCCCAGCATGGTCCCTCTGGCTTTTGCCTGAATATAGTTCCTCCTCAGTGAAATCAGCCTTCTCTTCCACTTTCCCCAAATCCCCTTAAAAGGAGAGAGCTACCAAAAACCTCCATTTAGACCCTGTTTCCCGGGGCCCATATGCCACCGGGATCAACGCTGGCAGCTCAGCTGCCCCTCCTGGTGCAACACCCAGCGGGACTCCGTAGCAGATGTGGGTGTCCTGCAGGAGTCTGGGAATGCCCCCGCTCACACCCAAGGTCAGTTTTCATTATTCGTCTGTGGTCTGCTTCCAGTTGATTCTTGGACCTTTCCAGGGCAGAGTTCAGGCCTGGTTCCTAGCTCCTTAGATTCCTTCAGACAATTAGGTTATTGTACATCTGAATGTTCTCCATCCTTGAGGAAGAATCACCATGCTGAACTCACTGGCTGGAGTTGTAAACATTACCTAAACAGCCTGGCTTAGGTGCAGCAGGATGAGATGGCATTTGTCAGGTGAAGCCCTGTTCCATCAAAGATACAGCAAACTCTGCTAGGCAGAGGCTGCCTAGAATTCATCGCTGAGGTGGTGCCTTGCCCTCAACTGACAGTCCACGTTAACTATCTGCTGATGAAACAAGGGTGACTTGTATTTACTTTGCAATAAGTAGTATACTGGGTCCTTCTTGAGATTATCATTTGGGTGTCTAGAATTTAAAATTTAACAACTCCCCTTTATGCAGATCCCACAGTTTTGTATTAGAAGATTGTTCTGAAGTCGTCAGATGGAAAAAATAACTCCAGAGAAATCTAGACTATTACTGGGGTACTGAGGAGTAAAGTCTAGCTGCCTGGCGGTGGTCGTAAGTTTTTGTGCTTAGGTTAGTCGGTTACAGGCCTTTAAAAGTCAAGTTGTCTGGTCACGAATCAAATGTTTACAGTCTGCTTCGAGGCAAACCAGGACTGTTCACTCCCAGAAGTGAAATATCTGCGTTACATAGACTGCAAGATTCGAGTGATAAATCATACTCATTTTTTTTTGCAAAGAGATTGTAGGTTCCCATTTTAAAAGCCAAGCTCTTGATTTAGAATGTGTAAGGCAATGCTTCGGGGATTTAGTATCATTCCTTGAATGAACTGGGACTTTGTGAATTATCTTTTTCTCCTTAAACCATGCAGTAGAAAAAATCCTTTTAACAAAATACCATTCTCATCTCTATTTTCTGACAATAGGGCCTTACCTAACTTTCTGAACCTCTGTTTTCTCATCTTGAAAATAGTGATAATAAGCCCTGCCCTCATAGGATGGCTGTGATTAAATAAGATAACATAGTAGGAACTTAATAATATTGGTTCCAGTCAGTTCTGTTCATACTCCAGAGGTAGATGCTTCCTTTTCAGACTTAAGAAGTGAGAGAGAAAGAATGACATACGCCATGGATTCACCGAATGTTTAGGAATAAAGAGTGTGGGCATCACCTGACCTGGATTCAAGCCCTCGCCAAGCCACTCACTTAGCTGTGTGACCCCCATGAAGCCTGAGAAAGTTCCACAAGCCATCTGAGCCTCTGCTTCTACACTTGTGAAAGGAGATAATCATTGTGCCTGCCTTAGATCTGCTCATGACGCTCAAATCTTTGTTTAAAACTCTCTAATGTCCTCCCACTTCCTTGGGTCAAGATCAGAATACTTACAGGGACCTCCGGGACCCACACAGTCTCATCCCTGGTGACTTCTCTGCTTTGTCTTGCACCATTGTTCCCCTCACCTCTCTGCTCCATCTTCTGTTCCCAAAAGGACCACACTCTCACCTGCCAAGGAATTTTTCTTCCTGCAGTCTGCTGCTCCTCTCCCCTCAGCCTCCTAGCCATGCACCACCACCACCATCTCACACACACACACACACACACACACACACACACACACACACACACACCCCTTCTTCCAGTTGACTGTTATGCACCCACTAGATCTCAGCTCAGATTTCTCTTCCTTGGTGCAGCCTTTCTTGATACACACAACCTGGGTGATGAGATCTTCTGTTACATACTTTCGTGACACCATATTGCTTTTCTTCAAAGTACTTACCTCATCTTGTATCTATATATTTCTTGAGTTACTTCGTTAACTTCTATCTCCCTTGTAAAGCCCATGAGAACGAGTCTGTATTTGCAAACCCTGGAGTGTAGTACAGTTCTTGAGATATAGTAGATGCTTAATAAATATTTCATGAATGAATGAATGAGTATTGTGGAGATTAAATGAATGAACCAATGTCGTGCCTGGCATATACAATTAGTGGGCAAAGAAAGTCCATGATAACATAATGGAAACTATAAAAGAGGAAGGAAACCCAGCTCAGAGGGTTTAACCAGGACCTGTTTCCTGGAGGAGATGGGTTTTGAGCCCAGGATGAATATGATTTGTCCAGAAGAAACTGTAGAAAAAGAGACCAAAAGTAGCCCATAGGTGTATTCACAAAAAACGAGAGTTTAAGACAATCTTACAGAAGCCCCGCTAAGCCAAACACAGTTTGGGCATGGAGGAGTGAGCCTTAGAGAGGAGGAACCCAGAGTGCTACCTCCTTATTCTTAGGGCAGTGGTACTCCTCTGAGAATTTCTGTGGTCCCATCACTGGTCTCCAAACGCTGTCTAAAGGCAGAGGCTTCACACAGTCAGCTTTGCTACAGTTTCAGGGCAAACTTCCTTCATAAATTCATCTGCTATTACCTCCCCAAATCTCTGGAGCTTTCAGATCATGATAATCTTCCCACCGTCATGGGCAGAGAGCAGGAGAGAACAAGGGCATAGGGCAGAAAGGAGCAGTGTCTAAGAGTCACACCTGGGGCTGCCTTCCACCTCTGACACCTGCTAGCTACATCAGTTTGAGCAAACTGTTCAATCTCTTGCAGTCTCTGTTTTCTCCTTCCTAGGGAGACAGAGTATTTAATGAGATAATGTCAAAAAAAAACGGTGAGATTTCATGCCCAGGACAGAGTGAGGTGCACAATATGTATATATATATATATATATATATATATTTTTTTTTTTTTTTTTTTTTTTTTTCCTGGCTGCGTTGGGTCTTCGTTGCTGCGCATGGGCTTCCTCTAGTTGCAGCGAGCGGGGGCTGCTCTTCATTGCGGTGCACGGGCTTCTCATTGTGGTGGCTTCTCTTGTTGCAGAGCATGGGCTCTAGGCACGCGGGCTTCAGTAGTTGTGGCACGCAGGCTTCAGTAGTTGTGGCATGCGGGCTTTCAGTAGTTGTGGCTCACAGGCTTTAGAGCACAGGCTCAGTAGTTGTGGCGCACGGGCTTAGTTGCTCCGTGGCATGGGGGATCCTCCCGGGCCAGGGCTCGAACCTGTGTCCCCTGCACTGGCAGGCGGCTACTTAACCAATGCACCACCAGGGAAGCCCACACAATATATTTTAGATACCTTCTCTTCATAATTTGCATCTTTTCACAATATGTTTTATTTCCTGGTCTTCTGATCAATTACCCTAAAGATATATAGTAGAGAAAACACAGTTTAAGTCTCTGTCTCGCCTTTGAGCACATCCAAGGAGACTTTATCTAATTGGTCTGGTGATAAGGATGCTGTGACACCCTGTCCCTCATCTTCTGAGTAGGTTTTGTGGTTGCTGACATGACATGCTCTAGGTATGGAATTTCACCACTGATACACAAGTTGTGATGCCATCATGCAGGGCTCTCCAGAGCGTTGCTGATGATTTGAGGTCTCATAACGTTAAAGAGGCACCCGGGTTCCTCTGTCTAAGTGTAATGAGCATGTATAGTAGATAACTTTCTGTCATTAAGGGTCTTAGACAATTTCCACCAAAAACTCTTACTATCAAGTTGTTGAGGAGTCCTGAAAATTACACTTTATGGAATGCCAGCTTAATTCATGAGCAAAGCTTTTTAAAATGCTAGTTGAAATACAAACTGGAGAACCCCATTATAATCAGGACTGGCTTCATTATCATGCTACACTGCCTTCACAAAGGTCCTGTGTCAGTCATTCTGGCCAAGTGTGTATGTGTGTGACACATCACATATGCACATACACTCCCACACACTCACAGATGCACACAAACTCACACACAGTCACACACTCACACACATACATACGCACACTCAAATACACCTGCATTTTTACACACACATATTAGCAAAAGCTTGATAACCCATGCTTAGCCTTTTGATGAAAGTAAATCCTGCCCTCCACATTTACACTGTAACCAGCCTCATTACCCTCACTGCTTCTGGGTTCAGAAGTCTGCAAAACATTCACGGAGATATCAGTTATTATTCACACCAATGCATCTTTTTAAAATCAGTAAGAATAACTTCAGTGGCTTTGCCAAGTTGACATACCATTTAAATAATCAACAGATGTAAAAAACTTTGAATAAGCACAAACCCCTAAAACACAGTAGTGACTCTGAAATAAAAGATCAAGAATAAATAAAAGACTCTAAGGTTCAAATACATATTTTAGTGACCATACCCATTCCAAAGAATCCATTTTGGTTTTCCACATCTAAATCATTTTCATTTTTATTATTTGTCCCCAGAAAGATTTATATGATAATGGCCATGTTTCATAAGGGGGAAAAAAAGAGAGGAAAAGAATTCTTATGGGCCAAGAGAGGGAATGAGGAGACTGCTGTTCGAATATTATTAAATTTTAAGGGAGATACAAATTAATTGCCACTCCATGTGTGTGTGTGTCAGAACACCTAAATTTGGGGGCCTTAAAAGAAAAACATATCTTCTTTTGTAACTCCAAGTTAGATTCCTGATTTAGAGTCTTGAATTGCCAGATTCTTTCTTGGAAGCAGTGAGTCCTGGATTTTTCCATGGGTGAGTCTGAACAAAGCCAAGCAAGCCGTTGTCTCATTAACTAATATTCACAAGAACCTCTGGAGATGGGATGGCCTGAATTCACCTCTTCCTGATTTATTGAAAGCACCACTTACAATCAGGTTAAAAGGGATTTTAACCCTTGTATGGCTGTTCCAGGATTTGTTTCATCTACCCACCACTCATCACGTGGTGAATGAGCATGTACTCTCTGCAGGGGGAACAGTTCGCAGGCCCTGTCCTCAAAGAGCTCCAGTGGCCATAAGGCTGAGAGCCCTAGACAAGAAAGTACCTCCAGTGTGAGGTCTTGTGGGCGGGGATGCAGTCCAGGCTGCTGCTACTGCACCTCAGGAAGGCATTGAAGCGTCACCAAGGAAGAATCAGTGCTTCCGACCACATCATCCCACTGCAGAATAGGATTGTGACCTAAAACCTAAAAGGAAGAGAGGAAGGAAACTAATATTTAGGGAGCATCTACTATGTATCAAGTTCTTTACAATACATCATTTCATTTAATCTTAAAAAAAGAAGAAGAAGAAGAAGAAGGCATTGAAGCAGCCTTGGGAAGCCAGGGAAGGCTTTTCAAGGAGGTGGCATCACAGCCTAGCCAAGGCTTCCAGATAGAGGGGACATGGGTGCCTGTGCGGCTTAGATAGTGAGCAGTCATTCTATTCTCTCTTTCCAGGATAACAGTAGAATAAGTTAAACTATAGAACAAGAGAATTATTTTAAGAGGTGCCAAATGCGAGCCAGTTGCAAACCCCATTACAAAAGAAGTGGAAATTCATCGCAGAAACATATTTAGATTCTTACCTTCCTCCCAGTCTAGCGAATGGACTAGGTGTCCAAGCATAGCAAATGGACACCTAGCTGTTTAGTTCATATTCCAATGAGACAGTTTATGGTCCTTTACCCTTTTGAGGGGAGGGAGGGAGAACCAAGTCCAAGAACTCAGAAGTAGAAAGTGGAGGCTCAGAGCAGTTACACAGGGAGGCTGACTCTCAGTCCACTTGTCTTTCTCCCACCCTAAACTTTCCATCCTACATTGACTGTGGTAGGTTTTCTCTCTGATAAGGTTGACAATTTATATTAATCAGCAGATTCAGATAATGCATTAATTTCTCCCATTTTGGCCACACACATCACTCCTTATAAATCTATTTGGATTATTAAGTCTGGTTCAAAAGAACAGGAAGCTTGTGATCTATAGAGTGGGTTCATGAAAAGTCACTCCTTTTCAAGTGACTCAAGGTCACTTGAGTCAAGGATAATTTTTAAAAATTAAGATAAAATCACAGCTGTTATACAATTATAAAATGAGCACATGTCAGAAATTTAATTTGAATCATTAATGAATGAGAGAACCAGTACAAAGGAGAATTCACACAGCACCCATATATAGGCAATTAAGAGTGCTGATGTGAATTTACAAATAGATGCAAAACGGGTCAGTATTCACAGGGTAGTAATTGACTACATTCTGCCAGACACAATTCACTTGCATTTCTATAGATAAGGATCATTTGCATTATTGCAGAGATGTACAATAGCTCAAAGACATTGAAAGGGGGAGGTGACCCAGAAAGGCATACCACACAGGACACCAGATCAGTCATCGGTTTTGCCCATTTCAAAGTCTTCCAAATTGTCCCTGACAGCCCCTTGCATTCTTTTCACAAATCTGTGGGGTTATTCAAACAAGTAGTATCTTACAGAGAAAATTATGGTTAGGATGGTTAAACCACATGTTCCAATCCTTAAGAATCTCCTGGAGAATGTTATTAAAATAGGGACTCCTGGGCTGCACCCAGATCTAGAGAGTCACATCCCACTTGGAAATCTGTATGGTTAAGTATTTCTCTGGATTCTGATTACCTGCCAGATTTGAGAGCAACTGTGACCTATCAGACTTCTCCAAAGATGCGTAGTGTGCCAGTGACCAACCCAAAATGCAGGTTTCCTGACCCTCAGCCGATGCTCAGTACACTGGTCTGCATTGGGGCTTTTTATTTGGTAATGTGCTTCACTCTGTAAGGTTTTATAAACCCTCCATAAGATAAGAAAAGGAGAGCCCTTGAGACAGGGTAAGACAAAATAAGACTCCCTTGGTGTCTCGTTTCCATTCTCTAAGTACATTACTGCTTGGCAAATGCATCAACTTAATTAAAACTAAACGTAATTCTTATGTACCAATTTGATTTAAAAATAATCTTCACAGTCACCAGGACATCAAAATGCAATTAAGGCTATTTGAGGAAAGTCTCTGATGCATATTATGCTCTGATGCTGCACTATGTCAAGAAACCCAGATCTTCCTGAATGTCACTAATGTGTTTAGGAGCCTCCCTCTCACTCAAATGCCTTTTTCAATTAGGTTCTGGAGAGCATGATCCATGACAGTTCAGGAACATTTACCGCATCCCATCCAAATGGCCCTTTAGCTGAATGCTTTTTCTCTGAGCTGGTCTCTGGACTTGAGAAGGTGCAGGCAGTCTTATGGACGCCAGGCTTAAGACAAAATCAAACTACAGAGTTCAGGAGTTCCTTGTTACCAATCCATGTGCTGAGACTATAAAAGGCTCCGGACCAGGATTATAGAAATTGAGAAATGGGTCTAGTGAAAAATTAAGCAGTAGATCTAAAATTAATGGAGCAGTTTGGTGGGCCCCTTTTTTATTCCCCTTGTCTTGGTTTCTCCAGGAGATCTGTTTGGGCCCAGTGACCATGGTTGATGTAAGCTTGATTTAGGGTTCTTTTTGCCTAATGAATGGGAAAGTGTTAAGAAATTTTTTAAATCCTCAAATAGTTGCAGAGTAACATGGGCAATTCCAAGGAGTTTTCACAAAGTTTGGGTGGTACAAGAGGCAGCTGGATCTAGTGGAGTTAGTGGTGGAATCAAACCCTGCCTATAAGTGGTAAAGTCTCTCTTGACCTTCTTACTTGTGTGAAAATGCTACTGGTCACGCCCACTTCATTCAGTGAACATTGCAGTCCCCTCCAGGCTGTGTGGGAGCCCCTCAACCCTTCCATCATCTCCCCTGCAATCAGCCACCTGCGTGGTAGAATCCTCACTCCACCCCGGGCCCTGCCACACCTTTGTGGTCACTACCTGGAGTCAAGATGCAAAAGAGATGAGGGCTGGGGGCATAAAGAGAGGGAAACACTTTTCCAAAACTCTGAATCACATCAAACTTCAGTGTCAGAAGCCACTTAAGAGGTCAAAGGCTATCACATTAAGGAACTGTCCCTGCCAGAACCTAAGGAGACACTCATTTAAAAGTACTGATTACTAAATCTCATTTCCCAGTGAAAAATTGCATTTTTAGGAGGATATTAGAATTTTTAAGCCTTTATTGTATATCAGCCACAGTGCTGAAGACTTCCGCATATGCATTCTCATTTAATTCACATAGCAATTTTGCCAAGTAAATATAGTTCACTGTATAGAGATGGATATACGAATATAGATATAATGCATAGTTTGTAATTATGTAAATATAATTGAGGTAGCTGAGTCTCAAAGAGGCATGTATGTTTGCAGTTTTTGTTTGGGGTCAATTCCACACATGTTTGTGCCCCTCGAGCATATTTCTTCTCAGTTAGCAATGGCACTATAAGTTACCAGTTTACATGTCTTTCCCTTTGAGATCACCAACATCTTGATGGCAATAACTATGTCTTAACAACCATAATAGTCACCATCTCTTGTGGGCTTATCTAAACGTGCTTCACAAGTATTAATTCATTTAATCCTCAAAAAAATTGAGGTAGGTACGATTATTATCTTCACCTGACAGATAAGAAAACTGATGCATAGAATAATCCTTTCATCTTTGTACCCTGAGTGCGCACCCAAGACCTAACGTGTCCTAAGCATTCAAAAAATACTTGAATGCCATATAATTTCCTTCGGCTCAATAGACAAAGATGGAGGGATAAAGAAAGACAAATTTCCTTTGTTGTCCAAAATATTCAGTACATCCAAAACATTATGAAAGCAAAGAAGGCCCAGAGCATACTGCCTTGTCCATGGGCTTCCCATAGGAGGGCCGAGCTGAGGTCTCAGACAGTGGAGAAGGTATTTCTCAGAAGCAGTGACCATTGGAAGGGTGTCAGTTATCTCCACCCCTAGGAATCTGTGCTCTGTGTGGGGACTGGAGAGAGGCTGGTTGGGGGGCCTCAGGACAGCTCACAATCCACCCTCCAGGAGCTCCCACCCATGAAAGACTCAACCATCTTCATAACACCTTGCAGAAGAGTTCCCTGTAGATGGCCAGGCTCGCTTGCATCATTCATACGCTCCATGTACACTGTGCCCTCTGAGTCCCTGAAACCAGTTTACTTGGTTGAGGGCGAGATGGGTTCTGTGTCCAAGTGGAAAATCGAGAAATGAGGGAGGCAGGGGACTGCTGGAAGTGACCCCAGATAGCAACCATCAGGCTCACATGCACATACACATAAACACACACACACACACACACACACACACACACACAACTCTGTCCTCCTCACCACGAAGCCATGATTTTGTAGTTAGCTTTGTTATTTTATTCCTACTCCTATTGATAACCCACAGTTCCCCTCATCATTTCAAGATGTTCCATGAATCATGACATAACCAACCTGAAAATTTTCCTCTGGGTTTAAGACCAATTTTACTGAACAAACAAAAAGAAAAGGCCAGCTGCAGTGTTCTGATCTATCTGCTCCAAGTAGGAGACTCATGCTTGTGTTGTGTCTGAAGAGCCTTGTACTTTTTATCAATGTATAAAATTCTGGGTTACAATACAGCAGAATTTTTACCTGAACTTAGGATGCTCTGATTGATTGGATTAAGCAAAAGTAAGCTTTTTTCAGTATTTGGGAACCTGATGAGTTCATCTCCAAGATTTGGAAATATAAAGTTAAATTATAAAATCGATATACAATGGATCAGGAACATAAAGTCACCTGGAAGAAAGAAAATAGCTGTTAGACCAGAGAAGGACTTTCTTCTAACATGCCTGAAGTGTGATAATGTGAAATAAGAAAGAACTGTTTCATGGAAAGGGGCCTGGTCAGCCACAGAGGCATGAAACAGCTAGGGGCAGAGAGTCATGCGCTGGCAGTGTCCATCCTAGGACCAACCAAGGGAAGGAGAATTTTAAGCATTAGGCCTCCATTTCTCCAGGATCAATGGCAAGGCTCTTCCTGTGTACAGCAGGTAGGCAGAGTGTTGACTTAGTTCTTTGATGGCAGGACATGGCACTCTGACACCACAGGTAGGAGAAGAGAACTAAGTTGAGAACAGGTTAGAAGAGAACTCACAGTTGAGAGTAAAGGGCTGCCACACAGGGCCACACTGGCCGACCAGGGAGTCAGGGTAACAGCAGCTGGAGCTGTAGGGGCAGCTTACGTATGGTCAGCACTGGGATTAGTGAGGTTTCCCAGGCTTCCTGTGGGTTAGCTAATTTGAATAATTTCACAGGCTCCAGGGTGCAGAGGCTGTCTCTAGCTGTCTGGTACCTGACCCCAGGGCATTTAGGGATGGGGCTGGTACATAGTGCCCCGGAGCATCCGAGCCTCATAAAGGAAGTGGTGTGGGTGTTGATTTAATCAGATGTTTAAGGGGGAACTGACCAATCTCTTGCCAGAGTTTCAAAACTGGTCAAGACATATTTTAAAAAATAAATTTAAAATCTTATATTACACAGAGTGATTTTACCTTGCATGCCTACTCAGATCAACTGCCTGGAGCCCAGTGTGGGAAAGGATCTAAAGCAGCCTCAGTGGGGAAGAATGCTAGGAAGAGAAGAGAAGAATGCCAGGCAGAGGCAAGAGGGCAGTAGACATCCCACAAGCCACATGTGTGCTTGCCCAAATGTTAGAGAGTTGTTGTCTTGGATTCAAGTGCCGCCCTAGAGTAAGATCCTCCCCAGAGTGAAAAAGAGACATTAGCTGTCTCTGCCTGATGATTAGAGTATTTAAATAATATCATTAGGGGTCCACTCTTATTCTTTATGACTGCATCCTGTTTATTTCCTTCATATATATTTATTAGTTATATACATATACACATTCTATATTTATTAAAAGTTTAATTATGCATTTGCTTGTTATCTATCATTCTCACTAGAATATTAGCTCCAGTGAGGACTTTACTCACCAAAGTATACCCAGTGCCTAGTAAAATCACTCTTTCAGAGTCAGCATTCTGTAATATTTGTTGAATGAGTGGGTAAACAAAACAACAAAGGATAAAGGGATGAATGTAATTCTCCTCACTCACCAAGGAATTTTAGATGCTGGCAGTGCTCTTTTATAGGAAAAGACAGAAACCCTATCACACTGTCAGGATGTCAGGATGTCTGGTCTTTCTCATAAAATTATACCTTGTATTCCAATGAGTGCCTTATCCTAATGTGTGGTTTAGTTAATATAGGTCATGGGCTCAGGGACTGTCCACATCTGGGCACGGTGAAGACTGACTCTCTAGACCATAAAAATAGAAGCTGGATTCAGGCAGCACTGTTTTACACCCTTAGGAAAAGTCGCCTCTTCCAACGTTGATTCCCTACTTATAATTTCTACCGAACCATCAGCAAAGTCACTGTAGTTTAACACATGGTTTCTTAGGTTACTAGGCTAAATAACATCTGCTGGAGCTAGAAGGACTTTTCTACATTGACTTTTATCCTTGCTGCTTAATTAAATCCCTCACCTGAGAAAAGAGTGATTTTCAACCTTCTCACTTTCTGTGGCATCAGCATGATACTGTGACTGTTGAAATACCAAAATGCCAGTTGTGTTTAATGCTTCAGGTGCAACAAGCCTGTTATATTTGGAATCCCCTAAGAAGATAGATATTAACTGAAAATTGAAAATGACAGCAGAGGAGATGGAACCAGAATAACAAAAGGAGCACACAAATCTACTTCCCTTCTTGCTCCAATCCCTTAAAATGTCAGAAAATATATTTTTTAAAGAATACATCCATCATAGTACTAGAAAATAAGAAATAACACTATCAGAGACCAAAAAATCTTAGGAGTTTCCTGGGAGACTACAGCAAATAGAGAACAAGGCAGATGACCAGAGACCAAAGGATGCTCAGGAAAGAAACAAGTTTAAATGTAAGAGCACAAAAGAGATACTGAATTCACAACAAGTTCATTAAAGAGCATGATGGTGTCTTGGTGACTGAATTGTATTAATGGCCCCAATTCTTCACCAACCCTGTATCCATACCCTTTGCCATGAGACTTCACAGTTCCTCTCACTGCAGAGTTGCTTTGCCCAATAAAATGAGGCAGAAATGAAAATGTGTCAGTTCTGAGCCTAGGCCATAGAGGTCTTATGTGTTTTTCACATTTCCATTTGCTGCCCTGGCAATGCCATGAAAGTCCAAACTGACCTTCTGGGGTATGAGAAACATGGAATAAGGCAAAATCACCCCAGTCATCCCAGCCAGCAGCCAACACCCAAGAATGTGAGTGAGTCTTTGAGGTTTGGGGGCTGTTTGTTACACAGCATTATCATAGCAATATATAACTGATACAGAGTCCCAAAAGTGTTCATAACATGGTGTTACTACTTACAATGAGAAATAGGCAGCAATGGTGTTTGACTCTAGAATTAAACGATTACCTGTACTCTAAAGAAAGGGAACCCCTGCCCAAGGAGGGCTCCTGTGTGGGCACGAAAGACTGAGAAAGAAAAAGAATTGTGTTGAGATAATTCTGGACCTCCAAAGCTCCTAGACAGCAGGAGGGAAGGAAAAGATAGCTCTACCTGGAGGAAAATAATCTAACCTTCTCCCTCCCCGGGGTTAAGAAAGCCGCCCTTGTTTTAGCCATTGATGTGGTGGTAGGAGGCTCTAGACTGCTTGTCTGCTATACTCTCAAGCATCCAAAGATGAGATGTGTCAACTGACACACCCTCCTCTCTTAAGCAGAGCCTGAAATTGACCCTCATACATTGCAGATACAGATGTATGTGATAGCAGAGAAACTTGCCCAGCGATTCACAGCCTCTGATTTCAGTCATGAATATAAAGAGACAGCCGAGAAACAGGTGTTGGAGAAAATCCCTTGATATGAAGGAGAGGTAAAGTAATATGATAAAGAACAGGCTAACTAATCCTAGTGGAAACAAATCATTCAATAATGGGGAGAAATATTGTTCTAAATATATACTAATATCCTCAGAAAGATCCATCATACTATTCCATCCATAACATAAAGTGACAAATGTTAAAAGGAAACTTTCAGAAAATAATACAGAATGCTTGGAAATTCAATTTTTTTTAAATTCTCAGTATTATAATAAATATTAGAAGAGGGAAGCCCATTAAGCAATTAGGAAGATTAAATTGAGAAAAATTTTAGAGCAGAGTTGTTCTTTTGGGGCGGGTAGGGGTTGTTATTGTTGTGTTTTTTGGCTGCATCGGGTCTTAGTTGCAGCATCCGGGATCTTTCCTTATGGCGCACGAGCTCTTCATTGCGGCGTGTGGGCTTCTCTCTAGTTGGGGCAGATTCTTTACCACTGGACCACCAGGGAAGTCCCAAACAGAGTTTTTTTTTAAGACAGAAAATGTGTAAGAAAGACAAAAGATATAGATGATTGATCCAGCAGGTCCAACATGTGTTGCATAGAAATTCCAGGAAGAAAGAAGAGAGAAAAATGAATGGGAGAAAACAGTGAAAAAAATAGACAAGATTTTCCCAAGTTGAAAAAGAGTACAATCTTCAGATTGTAAAAGTGTCATTAGGTGCAGAGAAGGAATGAAAAGACACATACACACACACACACACACACACACACACACGTGGATGTGAAAATCAAATAAGAAGTGGCAAATAATCACCATATCTACAACAATACCAAGAGCAAAAACATTATGTAATTCTTCAGTTAAACCAAGTAATTCTTGATGAAGGATATAACAGACACACACACAAGTCTAAAACAAAATTCCAGATTATACCAACATGAAAGTTGGCAGACAAGGGAAGTGGAACTAAGTAAAAGTGGTTTCAAGACGGTACTGAGAAGACATAGCTGATAATAAAGATAATGTCTCATTCCAGATGTCATTAGTAAACAAAAGAAACAGCCAAATACATCTATATCTCTACATAAATGTCCGTGCATGAAAAAGGGTCCAGAAGGAGGCACAGGAAACCACTCACAGTGGTCACCTCTGGACAATGGGAGGAGGATTATGGGGCAGAATATGAAAAAACTCCAGTTTTCATATTTTAGACTTACAAATTTTAGAGTTTTTTTCAATGCAAAGATGATCATCTATGTATAATATAGAAATAAAGCTGAAGATTATTTTTAAAATACAGCACAGAAGTTACACTTGCTTTCAGTATCTAACAAAGCTATTTTCATGGGTGGGAAGAACAGGTAAAAGTCATGTTTATTTTAGTCCTATTTATTTTAGGATTATTTCTGTAAGTGAAAAGCTACCACTTCTGACTTTAAAGGACCATCTTTTTCTCTTTCACCCACTCTACTTCCCCACCCAACTCATTCATTCTTCATTTTAGGCCAGGAGACGTGATTACTCTCCTAGAGGACTCCAATGAAGACTGGTGGAAAGTAAGTATTGCTATTTCTTTAAGAAAAGTCATTTGGTGAATATAATCACAATGAATGCTACAGTTGTGGATGCATGCCTCCTTTTTCCTTTCAGGGGAAAATTCAAGACAGGATTGGCTTCTTTCCAGCCAACTTTGTTCAGAGAGTACAACAAAATGAGAAGATTTTTAAATGTGTTAGAACCTTCATTGGGTGTAAGGAACAGGGGCAGATAACACTGAAAGAGAATCAGGTGAGTAAAGCACACAAACACATACCAAGTGTGACCAAAACAGAGTAACTCATTTTGACAAATAGCAGGACATGTAAGTCTGAATGAGTGGAGTCACAAGCGAAGTATTCACTTTGAGAAAAGATATTCTTAGTCCAATGATATTAGTGTAGGAGGATCTAAACATGCAAAACGAAAATGTTAGGAAGCTCACTTGCCTTCCCTGGGAACCAAACATATAGATTATATATTATTTATAGAGCTTATATACCTACATTTTTTTGAAGTTCTATACATGCCCTATAAATGAGGAAACAAAGGTTCATAGAGGTGATGTGCCTTGCTCAAAGGGCAAAAACTTGGTAAGTGGCCTGGCTGGAACTTAAAGATAGGTCTGCAAGCTTCAAGTCAGTGCCTTCCACTGAGCCATGTGCCCTGGACAATGTGGAACAAACTGAGAATGTAAAGTGCCTTTTGCATAGTTTGGTTCCCAGGGAAGCAAGTGTCCTCAGGGCAAGTGTCCTAGGACCAGAAGGGCCCTTGGAAACAAATTCTTGCTCATACAGAAGCCCTACTGAGTCATTCTTGATTCCAGGCAATGGAATCACCCTCATCAGACTTGAGACCCCATCTGTAATGCCATAAACATCCCACAAAGCAAACGGGACATTTCCCAGCTGGATTCCACACCAGTGTTTCAAACTTCTCCAAGATTTCCCACTGTATCCTTCCTGTTACAAAATCTGGAAAGTCTTTTGAATGAAATACATTCGGGAAGGATGTTCATCTTTATTGGCAAAGCATTATTACATAATTTTGCTAGCTTGTTTCATTTTTTTCTCAGAATAATTTTTTGCTTCCCCATTTGAGATTAAACATTGTTTTATGTTATTAAAATACAAATCAGTGAAAACAGAAGGCAAGTTAAAATTTGCTTAAGTTGATCAATTTCCAGAAGCAGAACAGCTGCTCAAAGACTTCTACCAATCCCTTGGCCATATTCCCCCCGAAAAAAAATTTTTCTGGGAATGAGCTCACATTCTCCACTCTCATGGTTGAACTGACAACTTGCCGGGGTGGGGGTGAGACAAACAACCCAGCATCTTTAATTAGACACGCTCGAGACACAACACAGCATTTTGGCCTGAACCTGGAACCACATGAATTTACCCATAATTATTTAGGAAAAGTCTATAACCCTGATACTTGTCTAGCCTGGTATTTCTAAGGTGTGGTCTTTGCACCACGTGAATCAGAATCACCTGGGAGCTTGCTGAAAATGCAGATTTCTTTTTTTTTTTTTAATGCATTTTATTTTTGGTTGTGTTGGGTCTTCATTGCTGCGCACAGGCTTTCTTTAGTTGTGGCGAGCAGGGGCTACTCTTCGTTGCGGTGTGCGGACTTCTCATTGCGGTGGCTTCTCTTGTTGTGGAGCATGGGCTCTAGGCGCACAGGCTTCAGTAGTTGCAGCCCACGGGCTCAGTAGTTGTGGCTTGCAGGCCCTAAAGCGCAGGCTCAGAAGTGGTGGTGCACGGGCTTAGTTGCTCCACGGCACGTGGGACCCTCCCGGTTCAGGGCTTGAACCCGTGTCCCCTACATTGGCAGGCGGGTTCTTAACCACTGTGCCACCAGGGAAGTCCCTGAAAATGCAGATTTCTAACTCCATCCTACACCTGCTGAAGCAGAAACTTGCAGGGCAAAGGCAGGGAATCAGCCTTTTTTACAGACGTCCCAGGTGCTCCGATCAAAGCTAAAATTTGAGAATGACCTTCATTTCCATTTCTCACTTTTAAGTCCTATAGCAGTTCTTTGGCAACTGAAGGCTTTTTTTTTTTTTTTTTTTTTTTTTTTTGTGGTACGCGGGCCTCTTACTGTTGTGGCCTCTCCCGTTGCGGAGCACAGGCTCCGGACGCGCAGGCTCAGCGGCCATGGCTCACGGGCCTAGCCGCTCCACGGCATGTGGGATCTTCCCGGACCGGGGCACGAACCCGTGTCCCCTGCATCGGCAGGCGGACTCTCAACCACTGCGCCACCAGGGAAGCCCTGAAGGCATTTTTATTTCCAATTACATGTGGGTCAACAAAAGGCACTGAGATCTCTTTACTCCCATACAAATCTCTATTTTCAATCTTTGTCATCAATGTGGGTACCAATTTTTGGAAAATATCAGCCCCCTGAAAGAAAATTCCATTTTAAAAATCTATTATTGAGAAAAAAATTTAAATTTGTCTCCACTTCAGTGTCCTAAATTATTTTAGGTGTAAAAGTTCAAAACATGCTTGTTGATTGAGGGGAGTCTAATGTAGTAGAAAAACACAGATTCCAGTATCATACAGAAATGGATCTATATCCTGTGCGATTTTGACAAAGTCATCTCTGAAAGTCAATGTTCTCATCTGTAAAATTGTCATAGTAGCATCTATCTCTTGACATGGAGGTGAGAGTTACATGTATCACCCGTGTAAAGCGCCAGCACAGTGCCTGACCACCGTGGGTGCTGAACGGGGTCATGCTGCCATCATCATTCAGAGAAAAGCCTAAATGGGAAATCCATCTACAGTGGCCAGTGCCACCTAAAATTACCTAGTAAACATCAGAAAATAGCATGATATTTAAACTCTAAAAATGTAAAGAGACAAATGGTCATTAGCAGGGAAGTAGAAGAAATTAGATCCTGGAAACAAATGTAATGCATCTCTTTGATTAAATTTCTGCCTCTGGAGTTAATTTGTCTCACAATTATTACATTATTTTTTCACAGAACTTTTGCTGCAAATAGAATTAAATTATCTTTTTGTTGTGAACACCCCTAGAGTTTGCATTGACACAAGTATGTTTTCTTCATTTTTGAAACTTAAAAACTATCCTTATTAAATCAACTTAAACACCATAAAACTATGTTTTAATTCATCCATAGTTCTGTCATCCCTAGAGAACTATTTTAATTGATTCGTGTGTTCTATAAAAGCTTTAAAGAAAAATGGATACATCATTTTTAGATTAATAACACTAAAATGCTTTTATTGTGGAGAAAATTTGGAAAATACCCTCAAAAATTACAAAGAAGAAAATAAAGATCACAGGTAATTCAGCCATCAAGCGACTATCGACATAAATACTTTCATGTTATTTCCTACCAGACTTTTCTTCTAATTCTTATTTTGATATCATATTATATTTAGTTTCCCAACTTTTTTTTAAACTTAGTTACTAAATGTTTATCAAAACACATGGTTTGGGCTTCCCTGGTGGCGCAGTGGTTGAGAGTCCGCCTGCCGATGCAGGGGACACGGGTTCCTGTCCCGGTCCGGGAAGATCCCACATGCCGCGGAGCCGCTAGGCCCGTGAGCCATGGCTGCTAAGCCTGCACGTCCGGAGCCTGTGCTCCGCAATGGGAGAGGCCACAACAGTGAGAGGCCTGTGTACCACAAAAAAAGAAAAAAAAACATGGTTTAGCAGTTGTATAACGTATCATCATGTAGATAGAGGTTGGGAAACTATAACCAATGGATCAGTCTGGCCCTGTTTTTAAAATAAAGTTTATAAGAACACTGCTGCACTCATTCATCTATGTATTGTCTGCATTGCCTGCGGCTGCTTTCACACCGCAACAGCTAGGTTGAGTCATTGCAGTGGAGACCACGTGGCCTGCAAATGTTTCCTATTTAGTCCTTTACAGAAAAATTTTGCCAACCCCTAGTGTAGGTGTACAAGAATGTATTACGTTTTCCTCTATGATTGCATGTTCAGAGTTTTTTAAAAACTATTATGGATAACTGCAATGAACACCTCTAAACCTAAATTGTTTTTTATAACTCTGATTACTTCTTTAGGATATGCTTTAGAATATCCAGGAAAACAGATAAACAATTTTTACAGTTCTTGATACATACTGCCAAATTGCCTCCCAAACATTTGTACCAATTTACACCCACATCAGCTGTTTATGAGAATGTTCAGGTTACCACATCCTTGCCAGAACCGAACATTACTATTTTTTACATATTTGTATATCATACAAAATGATATCTGTTGTTTTGATAAGTGAATAATATTTCATGTTAATCCTCATTTCCTGGATGGTTAGAGAGGTTGAAATTCTAACACATTTGTATTGGGCATTTGTATTTCTTTTATGAATAATCTGTTTATGTACTTTCTTGTTTTCTTACACTACTGAAAAAGTTTTCTATCCTTTAAAAATATTTACACCTAATCTATCGTGTGGCCAACGTTTCCCCCAGTTGGTCCTTTGCTTTTTTATCTTAATGCTTCTTCCTTCAGGAACTTAATAATGCTTCAGTTGAATCATCTCTGTTTTATCATATTTCCCTTATGGTTTTAATCTCTTTATTGCTTCCCACTTTATCACTTCACTTCTTCCTAGGAGAATGTTTCAAGATAGTCCCACACTTCACTTTAATTTTCTGAAGTTTGATTCAGGCTTTCATCACTTCTAACATTGATCTTAATTTAGTGTTTATTTCCTTGTATTTTCTTCTCAATCAGCCCGCTTTCCTCTACAGCAGGTTTTCTTTAAGTTAAGTAGGTTCCCACGTAAACCTAATGTAATCACAGGGGTCCTTATAAGAGGCAGACAGGAGGGTCCGAGTCAGAGGAGATGTGACAGTAGAAGTAGAGAGGAAGAAAGAGAGGGATTTGAAGATGCTGTGCTGCTGGCTTTGAAGATGCAGGAAGGGACCATGAGCCAAGGAATGCAGGTGCCCTCTAGAAGCTGAAGGTAAGGAAACAGATTCTCTCTTAGAGCCTCTGGAAGGAACACAGACCTAATGACACCCTGATTTGGGGACTCTGATCTCCAAGACTGCAAGATAATAAATTTGTGTTGTTTTAATCTACAAAATGTATGGTAATTTGTTATAGCCACCATAGGAAACAAATCCAGATTTGTTCGGATTTGTTTCCTATGTAAAAGCAAATTTGCAGATGTGATTATATTGCAGGTTATGGACCACGTGACAGGGAGATAGCCTGGATTGTCTACATTGGCCAAATCTAATCATTTGTGCCCTTAAAAGCAGTGAAATGTAGCTGGCTGGAGAAAGAGAGATGCAGGGAAAGAGGGCAGAAGAGGGATGAGGCAGAGGGGCAGGTCAGAAAGAGATTAAGTGTGAGAAGGACTCAACCCACCCTTGTTGGATTTGAAGCTGTAGGAAGGGGCCACAAGTCAGGGAATTCAGGTGGCTTCTAGAAGCTGAGAATGACCCTTGGCTGACAGCCAGCAAGGAAACAGGGACCTCAGTCCTACAACTACAAGTAACTGAATTCGGCAACAACCTAAATGAGCCTGGAATTGGATTCTCTCCTAGAGAAATAGAAGAGAAAGAAAGGAATAGGACCCTACTGACTCCCTGGTATTGGCCTTGTGAAACCCAGAGCAGAGGAAACTGGCCAAGCCCACCAGACATAGGATTTAGAGAACTGTGATATAATAGATTGTGTTGTTGAAAGCCACTGATTTCTGGTAATTTATGACAGCAGAAGTGAACTAATACAGATCTCAAGTCACAAAACTCCAATTGAGTCAACCGCAAAAGGTATATTTTACTCATCTAATAAGATGTCTGGATACAGGGCAGTTCTTATATTCGTAATTCCGCAGCTTGATCCCATGATCAGGGAAGGATCTAGATTCCTCCACCCCTCTGTTCTGCTATGCTTGAAATGTTAGCCACCTCCCCTAGTGGTCACAGATGGCTGCAGCCACTCCAGGAATCCTTGCGAGAAAAAGAAACAGATTTTCTTCCTAGTGCATCTCTTTTAAGAGGAAAGCAACCCTTCCCAGAAGTTTCCAAGCAGATATTCCATCCTGTTTCATTGGCTGGAACTGAGTCCCATGGGAACCACTAAGAATCATTAGCAAGGAGGATAGAAACAGGCTCGGACCAATTAGGATTTACCTGAGGTAAGGCAGGGTTAAGGATAGACAACAGAACAAAAGTCCGGACTCTGCTGCATGGCAAGGGGGCAGTAATGACTGTTGCTATCAACCAACAAGGTCTGCGTCATCTTTTAGGCTGGTAGATTTATCCTTGGTCCAGCAGCACAACTTGCTTCTGTCATCAGTTGAGCTCAGCTCCAAAGGTCTTATGGAAATTTCAGCTTCTGGAATGGCTGTCAGTCTGGGCGTTCAGTATTTTGACATTTCTTCCCCACCTCCAACTCCCTTTCTTTTCACAGGTATTCTGAGGGGAAGACTGAGTCTAAGAATGCTAGGCAAGAAATCTTTTTAAATAAAATGACTGTTCTTCTGCTATAAGTGGCAGCATATTTAAATGTTAATGAGCTTGGAGGCAATGCAGGGGGAAACCTTAGACATTATTAGCATATGCGCTCCCGGAAGTGGGTTAGACTGAAGGACTTTAGCCAGATGGGACTAAAATGGAACTGAGCCAAGAGGGGCACTTAACTGGCAGGTGGTAGATTTCTGAAACATGAATCAGATACCAGTCCATTGTGTGCCCCAAGCCTCAGGAGTCACAAATCAAGCTCTTTAAGTATCCTAATACTTAATCATACAGCTCCTTATTCTGTGTAAAAGAAGAACCCGCTCTGTTGGTTCCTGTTGGTGCCCTGCCTACATCCCCTTCACTAGGTGTGTGCACCCATCTTCCAGTTGCTATGTCAGCGACTAATAACTCATAGCTGCCCCTTCTGCAGTGAATACCCCTTGGTGGAACAAGAGCTGCCTCACCAGAGCTACGCCTCTCACTCCGCAGGTCAGCAGCCAGTGACCGAGGACCAATGTGGGGTCCAAAATGCCAGACCCCTTGCTGGAAAGTGGGTCAAACCTATGCCACAGTTAACGCTCCGGCGCCCGCTGTGGGATCAGGCTGAGGTTCACCCTCCAGCTGAGACCACACCCTTGCCTAGCTCCTTCTCCTGCCCCATCCTTCTTCCCTCACGTCCCACCTCCCGAGAGCACTCCCACAGCAAGTCACTTGCACAGGGATTCCTGTCTCAGGCTCTGTTTCTAGGCAGTCCAACCAAAGACAAAACTCACCACCCTTGGAAGCAGGTTCCGCAGGAGAAACTCACAGCACACTGCCAGCCCTTCAGAACCGCTTCTCATTTACAGCTGGCCACGGCCACCCTTACACACCCTTCAATGGCCTGTTAGTGGTGAATGACAAAATACCCAAATGGATTTTAACCACCTCCTTTTGTAAGTCCAGCATAGGTGGTCTTACTCTGGAATATGCAAGATGATAGCATCTATTTTCTTGTGACCAAGAATGAAATAGCTTCCTTTGACTTCCTGACATTATACATATAAACTTCCAGGCATATGACAGGAGCCTGCTCAATGGTAGCCATTATTTTGGATTTTAAAATACTATATTGCGTGCCACGTGCTAGGCTTTGTGATAAGCATTATCTCATTCTGTCCTCATAGGGACTCTTCAGGGGGACACAGAATCATCAGTCCTGCTTTACTGATACTCATTCATAAAGCTGAAGCTCAGAAAACATTCAACGCCTGGACCTAGTTCCAAACCCAGGGTGCTGCTTAATTTCTTACCGAATATTTTTCTCACCGAGCCACGACTTCCCTAAACCAGTCTCCCTTTTCCAATTTGCTGTTCCACTAACTTCAACCAGTGGTGATTCAAGCCGCAGGTTCTAGCTTCTTTCCCATTGACACGTTTCTTTTTTTCTTCCTTTTTTGCAGATCTGTGTGACTTCTGAAGAAGAACAAGACGGCTTTATCAGAGTCCTCAGTGGAAAGAAGAGAGGTCTGGTCCCCTTCGACGTTCTAGAAAACATCTGATCACTGGCCCCTCCTCCTTTTGCAGTTGGCAAACTGCGGTGATGCCTCACCTCACACTGTGTTAACCCAGAGGGGCTGCCGCGCTGACCCGCCACCCAGGAAACAGTGAGACAAGACTCAAGAATCTGAGACTGGGGGGGAACAGCCACGAGGCAGGAGGCGCATCCCACAGCACATCCAGGCTGCCCAGAGATGGGGGTGAGGCTGAGAGAGTCGGCCAGCAGAGCCAAGTGCAGTAACCAGCAGGCGGTAACCACCGCCGTCCCCCAGGACTCAGCTCCCTCCCTGTCCATGTGGTGTCCATTAACCCTCTGGAGGATGCTCCAGTCTGTGGAGGGGCCCCAGATGAGGCTCAGATCCACGTAGCCAAGTGTGATTCTGGTTCCAGACCTTTGTCCCCAGTACCAACCAATCAGCATCATCACATCTGAGCCCCCAGCAGTCTCTCTGCAGAGCATCAGGAAGCCCTACTTCCTAGCCCCCCCAGTACTCCCCACAAGCCCCCCTCACTGTGATCGAGCGGTCTCTCTGGCCTCCGAATAAGTCCTGGTGGCGTGCGTTAGACGTGAGGGGTAAGTTGATGTGGCACCAACTGCGAAGACCTGATCTGCCCCCAAATTGCTGTCAGGCAGCCCCTCCTGCTGCTCTAGTAACTGACAAAGGTGACGGAGGCAGGATACGAGGCATGGAAGGAAACAGTGGGCCCAGTGGGGTAAGGTGGGGCAAAGAGCGCTTTGTTATTGATGATTATACAGCCCTTTCAATTATGAAATCCTCTCCCCAAGGAGATGGAGCTGGGGAAGTGAATGTGGAAAAAAGTCTCCGTGAGTGCTTCATCTTCATTTGACATCCTGTCTGGGGACGGTTTCCCCTCCTGCCATCCTGTAGGACTCCCTTTTGAAGAGAGTTTGAGCCCACCTTGCAGGGAACCAGAAACATGGAGGAGAACCAAAAACAGCATCTTAGGAGAAAAGTAGCCAAATAGGAATCCATTCTTCTTTAGGGCAGAATATTATGCCCCAGCAGATATAAAGTGGAAAATAATCCTTGATGCTTCATCCCTCTGAAAGCAGAGCGACTTGGGGCCTATTGAGCATCAACTAGAGGAAATCTCTATTACCCTGTATTTGTACTAATGTTTACAAGAATGCAATATACTGTGATGCCTTCCTCCTCAAGCCTCCTCCTAGCACTCAAACTTGCATCTTATCAGTCATTAATGCAGTTAAACTTCAATTCACAATGACCTTCGAATTAATGTCAGTTTGGTTTATTTTGTTACGGAGCAATAAAATCATTAGAACAATTGGATTTTAAAAGACTTAAGTGGATGCATCCTGTGCATGTAAGCATTATTTCCTAAACCAAAGCATCATTAGTCTCCGTTTATTTCTTTTGTTACTGCTCAGTGTGAAGTTGGGAGCTGAGACAGGATGGCTGCTGGTTTCACAGTAGTTTGGATGCCTTACTCTCATTTTAAAGCCAGGATCCAGAATTTCCTCCCTCTCTGATACAACATGCAAAACTGAGTGTACAGAATCAAGATGGATTCTTCGAGAGCCAGGGTGGATAACATGACTGCCATTCCATAAAATGGAACGCCAGAATACAAACACTCTTTGCCTCTAATTCAATATTCCATTTAATAAAGAAAACACAATGGCTGGAAAGAGCATAGAAAACATGTGTCCTGATCTCTTCTTTCTGGTGGAATATCCACTGAAGCTTTTGGGTACAGTTTTGTTACATCCTATGCAAATTTAATCTGCATTTTAAAAAATCAGTTTTCCTTTCAAAGTTGAACAGAAGGAGGCTACGGTAGCCAGGCTCCAAGGTGATCCCCTCAATGATCCCTGCTTCCTGACATTCTTGACTTTGTTTAGGCCCCTCCCACATTGAGTCTGTGCTTGTCTTACGTGGCCAGTAGACTACAGCAGAAGTGATTCTCCATGACGTCTGTGGCTAGGTGAAAAAACTCCCTGAAGCTTCTGCCTTGATCTCTTGGAACACTCCCCTCTGGAACCCTGAGCTGCCATGTAAGTTTATCTACGCTGAGGCCGCAATGCTGGAGAGAAACCAGTGTGAGACCACACATTTCTGCAGCTGAGAACAACCCAGACATCACAGAGTAGCAATCATCTGGCTGAGCCATGCCCAAGTGTAAGATTTATGAGCAAGATAAATATGTTTTTTAAGTCACTAAGTTTGGGAGTAATTTGTTACACAAAAATAGATAACTGGAACAGGGACTTTGTAATTTGAGCCAGCGTTAGAAAGGAGAAAAAGAACTTTCTGCACAATGTGGCCCATAAGTTAAGTGGCCCATCAAGTATTGGCAGGAGGTTAACCCTCCAAATGCAAGATGTCTCATGCTCCTTAAAGATCTGGAGTCATGCAGATAATCAGAGAAAAAACAAGATGTTCCTTACAGCACAGATTGCCATGGATGCTCTCTCTCACACACACACACACACACACACACACACACACAGATTTTAGGAGCCATCACTCTGTTTCTCCTCCTGCCTGTCTGCGGAAATGGCAAGCACAAAGATTGCTATGACCTACCAGAGTTTTTTTTTTATCTTTATACAGCAGGTTCTTATTAGTTATCTATTTTATACATATTAGCCTATATATGTCAATCCCAATCTCCCATTTCATCCCACTCCCCCCAACTTTCCCCCGTTGGTGTCCGTATGTTTCTTCTCTACATCTGTGTCTCTATTTCTGCCTTGCAAACCACTTCCTTCTGTACCATTTTTCTAGATTCCACATATGTGCATTAACATATGATATTGTTTTTCTGACTTACTTCACTCTGTATGACAGTCTCTAGGTCCATCCACGTCTCTACAAATGACCCAATTTCATTCCTTTTCATGGCTGAGTAATATTCCATTGTATATATGTACCACATCTTCTTTATCCATTCGCCTGTGGACAGGAATTTAGGTTTCTTCCATGACCTGGCTATTGTAAATAGTGCTGCAGTGAACATTGGGGTGCATGTATCTTCTTGAATTATGTTTTTCTCTGGGTATATGCCCTGTAATGGGATTGCTGGATCATATGGGAATTCTATTTTTAGTTTTTTAAGGAACCTCCATACTGTTCTCCATAGTGGCTATGTCAATTTACATTCCCACTAACAGTGCAAGAGGGTTCCCTTTTCTCCACACCCTCTCCAGCATTTGCTGTTTGTAGATTTTCTGATGATGCCCATTCTAACTGGTGTGAGGTGATACCTCATTGTAGTTTTGATTTGCATTTCTCTAATAATTAGTGATGTTTTGCAGCTTTTCATGGGCTTCTTGGCCATCTGTATGTCTTCTTTGGAGAAATGTCTATTTGGGTTTTCTGTCCATTTTTTGATAGGGTTGTTTGTTTTTTTAACATTGAGCTTCATGGGCTATTTATATATTTTGGAGGTTAATTCTTTGTTGATTCATTTGCAAATGTTTTCTGCCATTCTGAGGGTTATCTTTTCATCTTATAAATAGTTTGCTGTGCAAAAGCTTTTAAGTTTCATTAATTCTCATTTGTTTGTTTGTTTTTTCCATTACTCTACGAGGTGGGTCAAAAAAAGATCTTGCTGTGATTTATGTCAAAGAGTGTTCTTCCTATGTTTTCCTCTAAGAGTTTTATAGTGTCTGGCCTTACATTTAGGTCTTTAATCCATTTTGAGTTTATTTTTGTGTATGATGTTAGGGAGTGCTCTGATTTCATTCTTATACATGTAGCTATCCATTTTTCCCAGCACCACTTATTGAAGAGACTGTCTTTTCTCCACTGTATATCCTTGCCTCCTTTGTCATAGATTAGTTGACCATAGGTGCCTGGGTTTATCTCTGGGCTTTCTATCCTGTTCCATTGATCTATATATCTGTTTTTGTGCCAGTACCATATTGTCTTGATTACTGTAGCTTTGTCATGTAGTCTGAAGTCAGGGAGTCTGATTCCTCCAGCCCCATTTTTTTCCCTCAAGATTGCTTTGGCTATTCAGGGTCTTAGATTCTGTCTCCATACAAATTTTAATATTTCTTTGTTCTAGTTCTGTAAAAAATGCCATTGGTAATATGATAGGGATTGCATTGAACCTGTAGATTGCTTTGGGTAGTACAGTCATTTTCACAATATTGATTCTTCCAATGCAAGAACATGGTATATCTCTCCATCTGTTTGTGCCATCTTCGATTTCTTTCATCAGTGTCTTATACTTTTCTGAGTACAGGTCTTTTACCTCCTTAGGTAGGTTTATTCCTAGGTTCTCTTTGTTGCAGTGGTGAATGGGATTGTTTCATTAATTTCTCTTTCTGTTCTTTCATTGTTAGTGTATAAGAATGCAAGAGATTTCTGTGCATTAATTTTGTATCCTGCTACTTTACCAAATTCATTGATTAGCTCTAGTAGTTTTCTGGTGGCATCTTTAGGACTCTCTATGTATAGTATCATGTCATTTGCAAACAGTGACAGTTTTACTTCTTCTTTTTCCAATTTGTATTCCTTTTATTTCTTTTTCTTCTCTGATTGCCATGGCTAGGAATTCCAAAGCTATGTTGAATAATAGTGGCAAGAGTGGACATCCTTGTCTTGTTCCTGATCTTAGAGGAAATGCTTTCAGTTTTTTTCTTGAAGAGTCTAGCTAATGGTTTATCAATTTTGTTTATCTTCTCAAAGAACCAGCTTTTAGTTTTATTGATATTTACTCTTATTTTCTTTGTTTCTATTTCATTTATTTCTGCTCTGATCTTTATGATTTCTTTCCTTCTGCTAACTTTGGGTTTTGTTTGTTCTTCTTTCTCTAGTTCCTTTAGGTGCAAGGTTAGATTGTTTATTTCAGATTGTTCTTGTTTCTTGAGGTAAGATTGTATTGCTATAAACTTCCTTCTTAGAATTGCTTTTGCTGAATCCCATAGGTTTTGGATCATCGTATTTTCGCTATCATTTGTCTCTAGGTATTTTTTTATCTCCTCTTTGATTTCTTCAGTGATCTCTTGGTTATTTAGTAACGTATTGTTTAGGCTCCATGTGTCTGTGGTTTTTACAGTTTTTTCCCTGTAATTTATTTCTAATCTCATAGTGTTGTGGTCAGAAAAGATGATTGATATGATTTCAATTTTCTTTAATTTACCGAGGCTTGATTTGTGACCCAAGATGTGATCTATCCTGGAGAATGTTCCGTGTGCACTTGAGAAGAAAGTGTAATCTGTTTTCAGAAGGAATGTCCTATAAATATCAATTAAATCTATCTGGTCTATTGTGTCATTTAAAGCTTGTGTTTCCTTATTTATTTTCATTTAGGATAATCTGTCCATTGCTGTAAGTGAGGCGTTAAAGTCCCACACTATTATTGTGTTACTGTTGATTTCCTTTTTTATAGCTGTTAGCATTTGCCTTATGTATTGTGGTGCTCCTATGTTGGGTGCATATATATTTATAATTGTTATATCTTCTTCTTGGATTGATCCCTTGATCATTATGTAGTGTTCTTCCTTGTCTCTTGTAACATTCTTTATTTTAAAGTCCATTTTATCTGATATGAGAATTGCTACTCCAGCTTTCTTTTGATTTCCATTTGCATGGAATATCTTTTTCCATCCCCTCACTTTCATTCTGTATGTGTCCCTAGGTCTGAAATGGGTTTCTTGTAGACAGCATATATATGGGTCTTGTTTTTGTATCCATTCAGTAAGCCTGTGTCTTTTGGTTGGAGCGATTAATTCATTTAAGGTTGTTATCAATATGTATGTTCCTATTACCATTTTCTTAATTGTTTAGGGTTTGTTTTTGTAGGTCCTTTTCTTCTCTTGTGTTTCCTACTTAAAGAAGTTCCTTTAGCATTTGTTGTAGAGCTGGTTTGGTGGTGCTGAATTCTCTTAGCTTTTGCTTGTCTGTAAAGCTTTTGATATCTCCGTTGAATCTGAATGAGATCCTTGCCGGGTACAGTAACCTTGGATGTAGTTTCTTTCCTTTCATTACTTTAAATATATCGTGTCTCTCCCTTCTGGCTTGTAGAGTTTCTGCTGAGAAATCAGCTGTTAACCTTATGGGAGTTCCCTTGTATGTTATTTGTCATTTTTCCCTTGTTTTAATAATTTTTCTTTGTCCTTAATTTTTGTCAGTTTGATTACTATGTGTCTTGGGGTGTTTCTCCTAGGGTTCATCCTGCCTGGGACTCTCTGCACTTCCTGGACTTGGGTGGCTATTTCCTCTCCCATGTTAGGGAAGTTTTCGACTATAATCTCTTCAAATAGTTTCTCAGGTCCTTTCTCTCTCTCTTCTCCTTCTGGGACCCCTATAATGTGAATGTTGTTGCATTTAATGTTGTCCCAGAGGTCTCTTAGGCTGTCTTCATTTCTTTTCATTCTTTTTTCTTTATTCTGTTCCACAGCAGTGATTTGTACCATTCTGTCTTCCAGGTCACTTATCCATTCTTCTGCCTCAGTTATTCTGCTATTGATTCCTTCTAGTGTAGTTTTCATTTCAGTTATTGTATTGTTCATCTCTGTTTGTTCTTTAATTCTTCTAGGTCTTTGTTAAACATTTCTTGCATCTTCTCGATCTTTGCCTCCATTCCTTTTCCAAGGTCCTGGATCATCTTCACTATCATTATTCTGAATTCTTTTTCTGGAAGGTTGCCACTTCATTTAGTTAATTTTCTGGGGTTTTATCTTGTTCCTTCATCTGGTACAGAGTCCTCTGCCTTTTCATTTTGTCTGTCTTCCTGTGAATGTGGTTTTTGTTCCACAGGCTGCAGGATTGTAGTTCTTCTTGCTTCTGCTGTCTGCCCTCTGGTGGATGAGGCTATCTAAGAGGCTTGTGCAAGCTTCCTAATGGGAAGGGACTGGTGATGGGTAGAGCTGGGTGTGCTCCGATGGACAGAGCTCAGTAAAACTTTAATCCGCCTGTCTGCTGATGGTTGGGGCTGAGTTCCCTCCCTGCTGGTTGTTAGGCCTGAGGCAACCCAGCACATTAGCCCCACCAAAGAGCACCCACCATGCTCTTTGGTGGGGCTAATGGACTCTGGGAGGGCTCACGCCAAGGAGTACTTCCCAGAACTTCTGCTGCCAGTGTCCTTGTCCCTACGGTGAGCCACAGCCGCCCTCTACCTCTGCAGGAGACCCTCCAACACTAGCAGGTAGGTCTGGTTCAGTCTCCTATGGGGTCACTGCTCCTTCCCCCTGGGTCCTGATGTGCACACTACTTTGTCTGTGCCCTCTAAGAATGGAGTCTCTGTTTCCCCCAGTTCTGTCAAAGTCCTGCAGTCAAATCCTGCTAGCCTTCAAAGTCTGATTCTCTGGGAATTCCTCCTCCTGTTGCCAGACCCAGGTTGGGAAGCCTGACATGGCGCTCAGAACCTTCACTCCAGTGGGTGGACTTCTGTGGTATAAGTGTTCTCCAGTCTGTGAGTCACCCACCCAGTGGCTATGGGCTTTGATTTTATTGTGATTGAGCCCTTCCTACCATCTCATTGCAGCTTCTCCTTTGTCTTTGGATGTGGGGTATCTTTTTTGGTGAGTTCCAGTGTCTTCCTGTCAATGATTGTTCAGCAGTTAGTTGTGATTCCGGTGCTCTCATAAGAGGGAGTAAGCACATGTCCTTCTACTCCACCATCTTGAACCAATCTCGACCTATCAAAGTCTTGAAGGTTTCCACAACTCAAGAAATGGCTGGAAGAATGACCACAGTTTTGGAATAGGGATGAGATGAAGACCTCAGGAGATAGACCCAGGTGAGGGGACAGGAAAGGAGGGGAAAGTGCTAATATGAAGAAGAAAAAGGGGGCCTGGGGATATTCTTCACAGTGTGAGGGAACAGCCTTGCATGCCCTTACCTCCCCCTGCCTCCAGCTAAGGGATGGCACACATCTAGCTAAACCACAGGCGCTGTGCCCAGCACTTCACCACCAGTGCTATAGGATTGGATTCCATCATAGTGAATTTGAAATGAAGAACTGATTGAACCTTCCTCAGGGCGCCAGGGGGTGAAGAATAGAACTTCTTTCACCCTCCCATCACTAGCAGACATCTGAGGCACCTCTAACATGGGCAGTGGGGCTGCAAAGAAAGCCCATATGTAGATGTCCAGCTGGCTACCAGTAGGATTGATTTCACAGACTGCCCCCCCGACAGCTCTATACCACACACACACACACACACACCCATCAGGATGAAGAGTCCAGCATCTGTATTAGATATTGAAAGATGGTAGGAACTTATTAGAGTTTGTCCTTTTTGCTATTAAAGAAAGAAAAATAAAATCAGTGGGAAGATCACAACACATGTAAATAGCCTGGTGCCGAGTATTGCTACAAGGCAAAAAAAAAAAAGCACCATGGAAGTCCAAAAGCTGGTCCAGATCACTGGCTGCTCCAAGGACAAAAGAGCCAGGAAGGAAACCTACTGTCAGCCCCAGCCTACAGACAGGCCCAGGTAGCTGTGAAAAAGTGTTGTGTGCTCAAATAGAAACTTAGGTTTAAATAAAGTGATCTAGAACTATGGAATACCTATTAGAATCAACTAGAACATTCCAAGGAATATAGTTTGGAAAATTCTTCAGTGGAGAATTCTTATATAATATCAGGTCCACCTAATAGCCCCTTTCTTCCTACAATATCACTAAGATACCTATGAGGTATTGCAAAGGACAAAAGTGAGCAATCATAGTAAAAAATGAAGGCTGAAAGATAGTCTACTCTGGAATCTAAGTCAGCAGGGAGGAGAAGGAAGTGGGATCTGTGTCCCCAAGGGATGAAAAACTCACAAGGAAGAGTGGCTTTTTCATGTTCTGATAACTTTAGCAAATACTGACCAGCAGGGCGTAGGCTGGTGGTATAAATCTGAGAATAAAAGAAAGTTCAGCATCACCCAAAATAGCATCCCCAGGAAACTGAGTGAGCAGTTGCGCTCCACAGATTTATCACAGAACAAAAACCCTTACAAACAACTCGGACAAAAAATGACATCCTGTAACGACAGTTTGATGACATCCTGTAACGATCTCTTAGATTTTTCTCAGTTGCCATTCTGTTGTGTGCTTTGTACAACACCTGGTGTTTTTGACCCTTGGAATATATTTTTTCCTTAGCTTCCAATAACGAGTTTTAAATACTCCTCAGTCTTCCTGTGGGTAATAGAAACTGTTAATGGTACCTTGAAATTTTAACAAGTTAATAGCAATTTATTTTACAGTTCCTTTTTAAAAATGAGAAAGTGGCAGATCTTTTTTTTATCATCTCATCATCAAGTTTAAACAGCTATTAAACATCTTCCATGTCTTCATGGAAGTTAGGATATACTGAAGTACTGAACATACACCCTGGAAAAGGAAAATACCTATGTCCAAGAAAAATGATGGGTCATCTTTAGATTTCCTATACTGGCCTCATTTACTCAGGTTCTCAGGTTACTCACCTGACCCCATGTTTTTCTATGCATGGCAGTATTTTTCTTTGTCTACTACTCGTTTTAAACCAGCTCTTTGAAAATGTGCTTATTAGTTCATTTATTTTCATTCTTTATTAAGGTAAAAACTCATCCAGGGCAACAACTTTTCCTGAGTCCAGCTTTGACCATATTTTCATTCATTTAAAAATACTCCGTAATTACAGTTTTGATTTCCCTTTCAGATTTTTTATTTCGTGTGTGTGTGTGTGTGTGTGTGTGTGTGTGTGTGTGTGATTAAAACCATTTTCAGAAAATATGGTCCATCTGGTTCCTGCTTTGAGGAATTAATTGGATTTTTTTTCTCTAACATGTGAGGAGTAATCTTACTAATGTTCAATGGATGCTGGCAAAAAAAGAAAAGCTATGTCTGCAGTCTGTAAATCTCAATATGTGTCTACTAAATAAATGCTTAAAGCATTCAGGTCATCTATATTCTCATTTATTTTTGCTAACGTGCTTTCTCAAAGACAAGGAAGTCAAGAGCAAGCAGCCGTGGGACTGAAATGAGAGACACCTTGCAAGGACCTCCAATCACTTCTTTAGTGCCGGCCCTTGGAGGAAGGAAATGCCAACCAGGGCCCTCCACCACAGCTTCCCCTTCTACATTTAGGATGAATCACCAAAGTCATTTCCTAAGTAAACGTTCTCTTTAGCTCCCTGGAGAAGACTGTAAAGGAGCTAGTTTTTTGTTTCTTTCTTTCTTTCTTTCTTTTTTTGGCTGTGTTGGGTCTTAGCCGGGGCACGCAGGCTTCTCTCTAGTTGTGGCATGCGGGCTCCAAGGCGTGTGGGCTCTTTGGTTGTGGCACATGAGCTCCAGAGCACGTGGGCTCTGTAGTTTGTGGCACATGGGTTCTCTTATTGAGGCACGCGAGCTCAGTAGTTGTGGCATGCGGGCTTAGTTGCCCCACGGCATGTGGGATCTTAGTTCCCCAACCAGGGATGGAACCCGCATCCCCTGCATTGGAAGGTGGATTCTTTACCACTGGACCACTAAGGAAGTCCCAAGGAACCAGTTTTAAGAGAAGAGATTCTAAAAATATTCTTGGAAAATTTCAATATTGGTTCACGGAGTTTTAAAAGAAAGAAAAATTACAGCAATCACTGTTGGATGAGAATCACATCACAGCTCCAGTTTGTGCCACCTACAAGACTAGTGGGGTTTTTTTCAGTCAGCCTCAAAGCCAGAATCATCTTCCTACAGCATCGTTTTGATCCTGTTGCCTCCATGCTCAAAACCCTCTAGTGGCTTCCCAGGATCTACAGAAGCAAGCCCAGCAAGTCCAGTGGCCCCAGACCAAGCTCAGCGCCTCTGAAGCTGCATAACCCTGACCAGAACCACTTAGCTGGCATCTATCACTTCTTGCTTGACTGGTGGTAATTTTTTTACATTTATTTCAGTGAATAGGCCCTAAACTCCTTGAGGGTAGAATGCCAGGCTGGATTACCTTGGAGAAGGAAATCACTATCTTTGTGGTAAGTTTGGAGTACCATGAGTATTGACATCATCAGGAAAATCCCCAGCCCGATCTGTCATGACCAGCACACAATCTATTAGCACATCCGTGTCATGGCAATAGACGACCATGACGTCTGCCTGTAGCATGTTAAATCAGTCAGCAAAGCCCACCAGGTTAGAGATCAAATTCAGAACCTGGACTAGAGATTGGATTTTGTTCTGTCCTTGGCAGGGAATGCAGTTCCAGTCCCTGTCACTAAGTGAGGCAGATTCATCACCACCTCCAGAAAAACAACTTAAAAAGCACTTGCTGACATGGCTCCACAAGGCCCTTTGTACACCTACCCCTTTCCATCTGTATTGCTTTTAGACACACCTCAGGTTGGGTGGGGGAATGGGGAAAAAGACTGGGAATTGTTTGCACTTAATTATTTTTAAATCTCAAGTTATGAGTGATGTTAAAAGTAAAATGTATTGAGTAAGCTCAGCTTACTCAGCTGACTGTTGATGTGAGTGAAATGCATCCTCATTTGCTTACTAATGTCTTCTTTCCACGCTGAACACAAAAGGATTTTTATTGTGTTTCTAATTTGAAATTTGGATAATTACAGCAAATAGACTACTTTTGGAAAGTCACCTGTTCAACATACCGCAGACAAGAAGCAATGAGGGATTTTTGGTGATGATTTACTCTTGGAGAAATAGACATTACACTCCTGACCAAACAGCAGAAATGGAATGACCTGAAGTACCATGATTTTACTGCACAAGTAAGTTTTTTTAAATCATGCTTCTGGTTTCTCCTTAACACTTGTATTCTTCAGTTCCTTGGAGCTTCCTTCCCAGAACTGGATGTATTTGGCCTCTTCTTCACAAGAATTCAGCTGTTACTAGTTTTCCACTTAAACAATCTTTTTTCTTTTTTTCTTTTTGGCTGTGCCGCGAGGCTTACAGGATCTTAATTCCCTGACCCGGGATTGAACCCTCACCCTCGGTGGTGAAAGCAGAGTCCTAACCACTGAACTGCCAGGGAATTCCCACACAATCTTTCTTTCAAGGAGTATAATCTGTTTCACAAATGCACAAGAATAGTGACATTATTTGCTTTTTTATAAGTCTAGGTATACTAATAATTTAATTATATTATATTAATATGGTTAATTAATATATTATGCTAATAAGAACTCATAATGTGCACTCTAAAATATGATAGCTATAGTCCTTAAAAGATTGTTTTATCTTTAATTTACCTATATTACCACTTCATCGCAAAAAGAGCATAAATAGTAAGTGCTTAATAATATAGCTGTTGACCCAGAAGGCAACTATTGGTGTTTGATAATACAGTGAGAAGAACATGGATTTTTTTAAAATACAACTTAGGTTAGAACCCTGATTTAGTTCCTTCCTAGCTTGTGGCCTTGGACAAATTACTAGACCTTTCTTAGCCTCAAAGATAATAATACCCACCTGGAAGAATTATTGAGAAAATTAAAGGAGATATTTATATGAGTGTATAGTGTAGTGGCTGGCACACAGAAGGCTCAACAATATTTACTGTTGCCCGCCAAGAGTGGTATTATCCTATTAAGAGGCTGTTGCCCAATTGTAACCTGTTGACTAGAAGGATTCTATTCTATTCTATGATAAATATTTTTGGAATATCTTTGTTCAGTATGTGAACAGTTAATAGTTAATAAACTGGCCTAGTATACACTGATCTCCTCTGATTCTCCACTTGAGTGGACACAGCTATAAACAGAACATGCCAAGGATTGGCCCACGCTGCTGTTGACTGACTGCAGCCTTCTTCAAGAGCTATGGGCAAAATTCTTTATGCTTATATGGTCCCTAAGACTGAAACACAAAGCATTTTTCTGGAGATTAAATCAGGGCTTTCATATGACCCTGGTTAATAAATGTCAAGTCTCCAGTGTGAAACCTCAGAATATCCTTTTGAGGAAGGTGGTTGACAACCTTATCTTCCATACAAATAAACTGAGGCATGGAGGGGATACATGGAGGGCTTTTTACAGATTCTTCACTCTTGTTTACTTTCAGTTCATATGTGAAGACCAGTCAGTGCTTCACGGGAGCGCTCGGAGTGTCAACAGGGCTCCCCAGAGAGCATGGTTGGGGTCTCTTGGAGAAAGCCCACCATTCTCCTAACATCATTAGGAGTCTTATGGGACAGCATGGGGAGGGGTGGGTGTTACTGAGGCAGAGGGTGCTCTGATTGGGTAGACAGTCTGAGTTACTGACGTCACACAAGCAAGTAAGCCAGAACTCCAGAGGCTGAGGCACCTGTCGTGCAAAACACAAGAGTTCCCCCTTTGAGCTGAGTTCCTATGGCTACAGTCAGCCTCTTCTCAGAAGAAAAGGTGCTCAAGAGGGGCTAAGACGGAAGGCCTTTGTGCATCAGGAGGGGGAGAGTGCTCTGATATGCCGCAAGATGATGGAGGTCCAACTTGCCAGCTGGGGACAGTGTCGGCAACTATGACATCAAGAAGCAGAAAGGGGCCTCCCTGGTGGCGCAAGTGGTTGAGAGTCCGCCTGCCGATGCAGGGGATACGGGTTCGTGCCCCGGTCTGGGAGGATCCCATATGCCGCGGAGCGGCTGGGCCCGTGAGCCATGGCCGCTGAGCCTGCGCGTCCAGAGCCTGCGCGTCCGGAGCCTGTGCTCCGCAACGGGGGAGGCCACGACAGTGAGAGGCCCGCATACCGCAAAAAAAAAAAAAAAAAAAAAAAAAGAAGCAGAAAGATTTCCACCTCGCAGAGTAACACCCTCCACCTCAAACGTGCACCTCCGGTGGATCCTTGGGGACCGATACCCTTCTTCCTGGTTTTCTCAGACCAGAAACCCTCTGCCTGTTTCTCCTCATAATTCAGCCACACCGATAGTTAACATTTATTATCATACTACACGCCCCGTCTTTAACACGCTGCGGGGGCTTTGTAGGCTTTGCACTATGACCACATAGCTGAGCTGGAGCTACATCTCCCAGAATTCCCTTCCCTGAGTGGTTCCAGGTCAGTGTAGTCACAAGAGAAATTCTGCATGAGACTTGAAATGTGGAAGTGAAGCAGCCACCATATTTTTTACGCTTCGAAGGTCAGGATGAGGCACCAGGCACTAGGACAGCTGGCTCATGTGGTCATTGTCAGTTCCTCCAACTCTTGCTCTGTTTCCTCCTTCAGCTTCTCCACAGGCATCCGTGACGTGTTGGTGATGGGCACCAGCTTCTCCTGCATGTCGGCCATGGCACTGAGTTTGCAGGTGGGGAGAGACAGACATGGGTCCCAGTTCATTCTCATGGGCTCCAGTTTGTCTTTGTTCTCAATCACACCCACTTTTCCTAGCTTACTGCTGACCTGCTTAACCTAAAGCTACTTTATAAACGAATACAACGCTACATGTCAATTGAATCTCTATAAAACTTGGGGAAAAAAATAAAGCTACTTTAAGCTTAACATCAGATGAAGAGACAACAGACTGGCATAGATTCCTCCACCAGTTTCTACAATTGCAAAGTCCAATCCTTATAATAATTTTGTTTTCAATGTAACTTACAGCAGTTCTGCTTCTCTGATCGAACCCTGAGTGATACACATATATTGTCTCATTTAATCCTCACTAAAATCCTAGGAGGTAGGCACTATTATTATTCCTATTTCACAGGTGAAGACCTTGAGAAACAAAGAGAACAGGAAGAGGCTCAGGTGTAGTTAGTCTGGCCTTATCCTGATCTACAGAGGGGCTACTTTTTTTTTTAACATCTTTATTGGAGGATAATTGCTTTACAATGGTGTGTTAGTTTCTGCTTTATAACAAAGTGAATCAGTTATACATATACATATGTTCTCATATCTCTTCCCTCTTGCATCTCCCTCCCTCCCACCCTCCCTAACCACCCCTCAAGGTGGTCACAAAGCACCGAGCTGATCTCCCTGTGCTATGCGGCTGCTTCCCACCAGCTATCTGTTTTACGTTTGGTCGTGTATACATGTCCATGCCACTCTCTCACTTTGTCATGTTAGTCACTTCCGTAGCTCTTCAGGCCAGGTATCTTCCCTCAGCCCAGGACAATTTTCCAGCTATGAAACATTAGCAGCCAACATTCAGGGAAGCTGGGAAGATGGTACACCAGCTCAATATAGGGGATCTAGGAGGGGCACCATGGTCCCTTTGCAGGGTTCTATCTTGTTTGGCCTCATTTTTGTCCACCAAAACTCTGTAAGCAGCAATGCTGGCAAACCTTATTCCAGCATCTTCAGACTTCTGTAAGGCCCTCTGGGAACAGTTAGCTCTTCTTCATGAATCTAGTCTCCAAAACCCCATTTCTGAAATGCATTCCAAAATAGAAACAACATCAGTAATGCAGTAGTATAAGTTATTGCTATCAGATCAATCTTCAGTGTACTAGAGGATCACACTAGGACTTGTCACTGAGCACTGGGAATTAGGAAAAGGGAATCCAAGGGGAAAAGGGACTGGAGGACAGACCCTGGCAATTCCAAAATGAGTCTGACTATTATCAGAAAAATCACGTCTTCTGGATTCAGACATATCCAGTTATATTCCAAAGCCTGGAGAGTGTCTGATGCTCTCTGACTGACAGTCTCCCCATTGGTTAAAATGCAATAATAATATGTGCCTTGCATATCTGTTGGAGGGGAAAATGTTTCAGAGGGGAAAATGTTTCAAAAGGGCCCTAATGCAGTGCTCATTGTGCACATAGCTCAGTAAATGGTATTTTATTGCAAAGACATATATCTATGCTCCCCACTGTCACTCACTGAACTTCTTCATTCCTCAATTCCAAACAGATGGATTGGATTTACCCCCTGCAGAACCCAAACAAAAACCACAAACAGGGAATTCCCTGGTGGTCCAGTGGTTAGGACTCAGTGCTTTCACTGTCAGGGACCTGGGTTCGATCCCTGGTGGGGGAACTAAGATCCCACAAGCCTTGTGGCATGGCCAAAAACAAACAAACAAACAGAACTCAAATACTAACCAAAAAAGCCATGGTCTAGAGCACAGCTAAGAAAAGTAGAGTTGCATTTTTATTGAGCAATTTTCTCTGTCTGAAACATGTTACAAGACACCAAGCACTGGGGAAAGGGGCAGGAATACAACCCATATCCTTTGAGCTGTTTTGTAGATACTGAAACCCTCACCAGGTGGAAGAAGTTAACTATTCAATACATGATGATCACCAGACTGTAGCCATGACTTAAGCTGCCACAGTTCTGAGAACTGGCCTCAAATAAATGGGAACAAACTAAGCCTCGAACTGAAGACTAACTGTAATTAAAACAATCAAGATGATGCTGATCAGACCACCGCATGATCAATTTCAAGATGACTGTCAGAGCCGACTGCGCTGTTTCTGCATGTAGCCCTCTCCCTTCACCTATAAAAGCTCTTGCCCTATGCCTCTCCACTGCTGGGTTGCTAGCCTCCAACATAAAACAAACTTTCCTTTCCGTCAATCTTGACTCTTTATTGGCTTTTGAGCAGTAAGCAACTGGACCCACTTTCGCTAACAGATTTTTGGCTCCCAACGCGAGACTGAGCTCTCGCGATATCTGGCTCACAGTGGGGTGGGGGCGGTTCCTTCCCCACCAGCTGAGTCGCCGCCATGACGTCTCACCAGGATGGCTACAAGGAGCCCACTACTCCTGCATCACTGGCCCCGGGAAGGGATTTGGGGGGACATTCCTAGCAGCTGCCCAAGCCATTCGTTTTGGGAACCCTCCCTGTTTCTCCCCTGTTCGGCACTGGCTGCTAACAAACGCTTTTCCTTGGTGCCACGGAAAGATGCCTCAGGACGAGCTGACGAGCTCCAAGACCAAGTAAGTCCACCGGTGCGCACATGGCAAACTTTTCTTTTGAGCATGAGGTTCTATCTGGGCATTTTGCCCGTTGGTTCTGACGTGTGTCTGATGTTGAGGACCATTTGTGTTGGGAAATGTTTGTTTGGGACTCCATATCCGTCCTCCTCTCAGTGCATTTGTGACAGTTCTGTCTTCTGGTGTGTGAGTGTGTATTCCATTTGTGTGTGATTGGTATTCTTGTTGCCTTTTGTAAAATGGTAAATTCAGGTTCAATTCATTAAGAAAAATTTTGGCTGTGAACCTATGGCTAAGAAAGGTTTTTTAAAACATTCTGTGGTCAACAGTATTCTTCAGACTCCAGAGAAAACTGGTTATGATGTGTATCACTGCTGGCTTTAAGTTTTCTGCTTGAAGCATATGTACAATGTTTGTGTGACAATTGGGTATGATTGATAAAACGTATAGCCTATAAAATATTTCCCTATCAGCATACGTCTGCGCTTATTTGTTATGTCTGATTAGTTTTCCCCCAACTTGAATGACTAAGCAAATATATAATCAAAAAGTAGGCCTAGGGCTTCCCTGGTGGCGCAGTGGTTGGGAGTCCGCCTGCCGATGCAGGGGACACGGGTTCGTGTCCCGGTCCTGGAGTATCCCACATGCCGCGGAGCGGCTGGACCCCTGAGCCATGGCCACGGGGCATGCGCGTCCGAAGCCTGTGCTCTGCAACGGGAGAGGCCACAACAGTGAGAGGCCCGCGTACCACAGAAAAAAAAAAAAGAAGTAAGGGTAGCCCCAAGGGACGTGAATGGACCCAGAGCAGGCAGGGATCAGCTCAGCTTTGTAGCATGAGTACTGAAGAGTTTTGAGTAAACCAAGATGGTGCTAAGTTGTTGTCCTTTCCATTGCCTTCTGATAAGGATCACGAACTGCCAGCGGCCAACCCGTTACTCCTTGTCATCTAGTGTGAAGTAATCCTGGAGAATCTCTCCATCCCCCATCCAAACAATCCACATGGGCAACCACCATCTGATGACTAGGGTCCCTCATAAGTCTTGTTCAACCCCATCCCCAGCATGGACAGGGAGGGATGGATACTGGGGACTATGAAGGCATGAATAGAAAATATGAAACACACTTCTCCCACATCTTCTGTCTTGCCTATTGTTGGCCCTTTTGAATTTTACATTTACCCAACAAGACTCCAGGAAGCATCAGATGCTGTTTAAGGCTGCACAAGTCCACCACCCAGCAGGAAGTTGGCCAAGGAGCCAATTCTGTTCTGCCTCCAGAGTTGTTTGGGAGAAAAGCAGTGGATGTAATCATTTACATTTGGATTTTTCTTTTATTTGTTTAGAATTTGGTGTCCCTTCCATTTCTCCTCCCTCTCTTTTCATCCCAGCTCCAATTAGAAAATTCCATTGTACAAAATTCCACTCCACAGGAACCTATATCAAATTTAGGAAGCCATTGGTTTTTAAAGAACCCTCATTTCAGGAGGGTAGGACAGAGCGTGCCATGTAATCAAAGGCAATTAGAGACATTCACGCCATTGTGAATATACATCCTTTGCATACACAATTATGAAGAATTGTTCAGAGAGCTTACACACTGTGGTGCTGGATGGTTTCCAGAAGCACTTAAGGCATAAGAAGCACTTATTTGGGGCTTGCAAACATGAGTTTTGTTTGTGTTCTTATGCATGTTTGGCAAATACAATGCAGGCTCTGCTTTCAGAACATTTGGCCCTAAATAAAAAGAAATGTGTCAGCAAATCCACCAAAAAGTACACTAAACCCAAAACTTCTGTTGGATCCGGAAAGAGGCTGAGGTAGACTTTGTTTTCCAGCTAAAGGCAACATCTGGATGCAATCACCAAGAGTTCTGGCTGCTTTGGCCACATCTAGCAGAGATGCAGAAAGCCTTACCAAAAGCCCAGTGCATTCTATGTGAAGCTGCCCAACACTTTTAGCATACCTGGGGTCAGTTAGGAAGGCAAGATGTCCATGTGAGCAGGATGAGCTCACCCCGTGCCTTTCAATGATCTCAAACATTTGCCATCTACCCCAGGACATGCAAAGTACCACCTACACGCGTATTGGATTTCTTGGATGTGGTGGGAGAAGGGGAGGAGAAGAACATGTTTCTGCCATCTTTATATAGTAAACAAATAATAAGGAAAGACTACAGTCCATCTACTAGGGTGAAGTACAACTCCACTTACTCTATGACTAAGCAAGTTATATAATATCGGCCTCACTCTCCTTGTTGGTAAAACAAAAATAATAATAGTACCTGCCTCATGAAGCTGTTGAAGACTGATAAGATGACAGATGTAAAATGGCCACACCAAGTAACTTCTCAAAGAATGTAGGCTAAAAGAATTAAATTATTTCATCATATTCTCTCTGTGTCTTCTCCAACTTCTATGCAGAAAAGTCTCCTCCATTAATAAACTTAAAACTTGATCTACGATTCACCCTCGCAACTGACCACATCTCCACTTCTTTCTTTCTTTATTTGATGTGGACCATTTTTAAAGTCTTTATTGAATTTGTTACAATATTGCTTCTGTTTTATGTTTTGATTTTTTTGGCCACGAGGCACGTGGGATCTTATCTCCCCAACCAGGTATTGAACCCACACCCCGCTGCATTGGAAGGCGAAGTCTTAACCACTGGACCTCTGGGAAAGTCCCGCCATCTCCACTTCTTTAAATGTCCAGTTCCTTGAAAGAGGAGTCTGCACGTGTGGTCCTGCCCTAACTCCCATTCACTCTCACCACCTGCTCCCTCCCACACAATAAGTGATGAAGATCATTCATCAACAGCCCTTGCCACCTGACTTGGAGTGTTTCCCAGGCTCCCCCACTGACATGCTAGACACAGGACTGGAGTGGATCACTAGAATGTGGACAAACACGATATTTGCCACTTATGAGCAGAAACTTTGAATGTGCTCACTACCTTTACTTTGGCCTCTTGCATTCTTGTGTTCTTCCATGAGAACAGCATGGAAAAGAAAGGCTACTGCTTTAGCCTGAGTCCTGGAATGAGAAGATGCCTTGAGCCCAGGAAAGCCCTCCAGAATCGCAGCCAATTCGCAGGCTTCATTTCATTTCAGAAGGCAATAAATGTTTTATTCTGTTGAGAATCGGGTTCTTTGTTACTACAGCAAAAGCTGACGAATGCCTAGTATCTGCTCTCCTGCCGACCTAAGCATCCCTACTATAATGATCAGTAAGGGATAATCTGCCCCTTCTTCATCAAACTCCCCCACTTCCTCCACCCACCACTCTATATACATGAGTCTCCTGGGTTTGTCATGTTTGTAACTGCTGGCTCCCCTGGCCACCAATTATTGTCTCCTAGGTGGGTATCTGATTCAGTCTGCAGTGGGAGAAAAGCATGAAACGACCATACACACAGAAGCAGAATGAGAGGGAACCTCCAAGGAGACTTGAGCCAATGGTTAAAGTTGCTGTTTCTATTGCTAAATGTCCACATCAGGAAAGACTTCCTGGCTTAAAGGGGTGAGGTCAAGAGTACTACACACACGGACAGGAAGGAGAAAGGTCCTCTGTTCAGACAAGAGGGATTTACCACGAGCCTTGTGGAGGCAGGTGGACAGCAGGGTCAAGAGTCAGACAGAAGAGGTTAGTGTTGAAGTGGTTTCGAGCCAAGACTTTCCATTCAGACATGGTATTGATCAAAAAGTTGAGGGGCCGTCCAGATTCCTCCGTACGGTGAAGCTAAATCTAAAGGAAGAATTCAAGGGCCTGAGTAAAGCAGATGGGGAGGAGGATCAGCGTGGCGGGACAATGGTCGGGCAGACCTGGGACTTCAGCGGGGAGATCAGAACACCAGGTTTCTGACAAGTCATCCCAAGAGTGTGAATAAGAGACTTTTCCACCCCCAACAGCAGCTTCTTAGAGCCAGCCTGTGGCTCAGCCTTCAATTTTTTTCCAGCATAGCAAGTCTAATCACAATCGGATGTGCTGTGACCTCCCAGACGCCACTCTGGGAGGTCACAGGAAGAGATTCCACAACAAACAGGAGTGTTCTGGGCTTTAAGGGTAAAACAGCCCTTCACCCCACACCCCAACTGTGTTTTTTTTGTTTGTTTTTTTGTTTGTTTTTGTTTGTTTAAAGCATTTTTTAAAATCTTTTTCTTTTTTTTAAATTTATTTATTTTTTGGCTGCGTTGGGTCTTCGTTGCTGCACACGGGCTTCCTCTAGTTGTGGCGAGTGGGGGCTACTCTTCGTTGTGGTGCGTGGGCTTCTCATCACGGTGGCTTCTCTTGTTGCAGAGAGTGGGCTCTAGGCACACGGGCTTCACTAGTTGTGGCGCACGGGCTCAGTAGTTGTGGCGCATGGGCTTAGTTGCTCCATAGCATGTGGGATCTTCCCAGACCAGGGCTTGAACCCGTATCCCCTGCATTGGCAGGCGGATTCTTAACCACTGCGCCACCAGGGAAGTCCCCCAACTGTGTTTTAATTGTGGCAAGAAAGATCAGTCTGCACCAATGAAGAAAAGGTCTCCACAAACACACCATCTTTCTCCTTTTACAAAGAGAGAGAGGTTAAAGCAGGCAGAGCACCCACCAATGCACACCCTTCCCAGTGTATCACATCCAGAAACCTGTGGGGTTTGGGGGTTGAGGACTGGGGTGTTCTCTTGTTGGCTCGGTCCCTGCAGACTTATATGAGGCTGTGGGGCACTCATGATGGTTACAACCCCCAGATCACCCCCTTAGGCTCCTAGAGACCTGGGCTTACTGGAACTTGCACAGGGCAGGCTATGTTTGTCATGTAGGGATGACCTGATGCGAGGGTGGGGAACCCTGACCAGCATCTGAGGAGCCAGCAAATAAAGGCAACGGTGAGTACAGCTGGTTAGGTTACAAATTATACAGTATGGCAATAAAATAATAATAGCCAACACTGCTTGGGTGCTAAGTGCTAGGCAGTGATCTAAACATGCACACAGAAGATTTATTTTATCCTCATGGAGAATCAAGATGGCAGAGGAGTAGGACATGGAACTCAACTCCTCCCACAAATACATCAAAAATACATCTACAGGGAATTCCCTGGTAGTCCAGTGGTTAGGACTCAGTGCTTTCACTGCCAAGGCCCAGGTTCAATTTCTGGTCGGGGACTAAGATCCTGCAAGCCATGCGGTGAGACAAAAAAAAAAAAAAAAAAAAAAAAAAAAAAAATCTACAAGTGAAACAATTTTCACAAAACACCTACTGAACACCAGCAAAAGACCTTAGACACCTGAAAGGACAATCAAGATCTCCAATGTAAGCCGGTAGGATGAAAGAAAAAAAAGAAGAAGCAGGATGGGACCTGCACCCCTGGGAGGGAGCTGAAAAAGAGGAAAGGTCCCTGCACCCTGGGAAGCCCCCTCACTGGTGGGGAGATAAGCCAGGACAGAAAGGGAGCTTCAGAGGAGAATAAAGCAACTGGTCTGTGGCATGCAGAGCAGAGAGAGACCTGCACAGACAGCTGTGTCACCACCCTGTGTGCCCCAGCCTGAGACGCCCGTCCACTGGTGGGAGCGGGCGCTTGGGTGCTGGTGCCTTGGGGGCCCTGGGAGCAGATGCCAGTGGGTTGCCCACGTGCAGAGGTAGGGCTGAAAACACAGCTGAGCCTGGGGCCTTGCAACTTAGGAAGAAGGGCCGAAATCTCTCCCCGCAGCTGCGCAAGCTGCAGACTTATACCTCTGCTGCCTTTGGCTTTCCAAGTGGACAACGAGTGCTCCCACAGCTGGGACGGGTCTGGCCTTAGCAGCTGTGGGCTTTTGTGAGCATGTGCACATGGGGGCTGGGCCGGGCCAAGGTCTGAGCTGCCTCCATAGCCCCCACAGTGGGTCCAGGGGCAGGAGGACCATGGTCCTGGGACCTGACTTTAGTGGATCTGTGCTGGTGGCATTGTGAAAACAATGCCTGAGGGACACCAGGGCCGATTGCCGGCCTCCCCACAGTTGAGGCAGGGCTGAGGGCAGTGCCAACAACAGTGTACTTTGTGAGCCCGCACAACGGGTAACAGGTGACACCACAGAGCACACTCACCAGTGAACAGCTCTAGCAGAGGAATACTCAGTGGCTCCTCTCCTAGTGGGAGCACACCAGTCCTACCTACCTTACGCCACAGCTCAGAAATGGATCTGGGGGCTTCTACTCCAACAACTAGGGAGCAGACCCAGCCCCCGACAGGGCTGTGACAACCACAGAGCAAGGAGGAGGCCCCGCTCAACATCCAGGGCAGGCTTTGGTCACCACAACACCAGTCACACTGCCTTGCAAGCGGATAACAGCCAGCACACACTGAGGAAAGAGGCGGCAGGCATCCATAGTAAAAACAGGCCTCACACCAAAAATCTTAAACCCATGCAGGCTACGCAGGAACACTCCCACATATAAATATTCCTCCAAGACCACAGTAGATAATTGTTTCTCCTCAACTCATAGAGCAAGAGAACTATAAGTAAAAATAAAGAAGCAGAGGAACCACTTCCAATTAAAAGATAAGAGAATTCCCCTGAAAGAACAAGCAATGAAACAGACCTCTTCAGTCTAATTGACTCCAAGTTCAAAAAGGAGATAATGAGAACACTGAAGAAATTAAGGACTATTGATAGAAATGCAGATTACTATAAAAAGGAACTAGAAACTATAAAAAGGAACCAAGAAAAATTAGGAAGTTCATTTGCAAAGACAAGAGCTGAGCTAAAGGCAATGAATAGCAGAGTAAATAATGCAGAAGAAGGAATAGGTGATCTGGAAGATAGAATAATGGAAATTACCCAATCAGAACAGCAGACAGAAAGCCAAATGAAAAAAAAAAAATGAAAGCAACATAAGAGACCTATGGGATAATATAAAGCATGCCAACCTACACATAATAGGGATTCCAGAAGGGAAAGAAAGAGAAAAGGGGATTGAAAATGTATTTGAAGAAATTATGGCTGAAAATTTCCCAAACCTCAAGAAGGAAACATATCCAGAGACAGGAAGCACAGAGGGTCCAAACAAGATGAACCCAAACAGACCTACACCAAGATATATTATAATAAAAATGGAAAAGTTAAAGAGAGAATTATTTAGGCAGCAAGAGAAAAACAAAGAGTTAATTACAAGGGAACCCCCATAATGCTATTAGCTGATTTCCCTACAAAAATGTTGCAGGCCAGAAGGGAGTGGCAAGATATTTTCAAAGTCCTGAAAGGGAAAAATCTGCAACCTAGGATACTCTACCCAGCAAGATTATCATTTAGAATAGGAGGAGAGATAAAGAATTTCTCAGACAAGCAAAAACTAAAAGAATACAGAAACACTAAACCTATCCTAAAAGAAATATTGAAAGGTCTTCTCTAAATAGAAAAGAAGTAAGAATCCATAGGAAAGAGAAAATCACAAATGGAAAGTAAATCACTTAAATAAGCCAGTACAGATTTTAAAAAATAAAATAAAATTTCTGTGAAAGAACGATAATCACAATGACAGGAAAAGGATGAACACGAAACATGATGTAAAAGAGGACATCAGAATCATAAAATGTGGGGGAGGAGGATAAGAAGATGTAGATTTTTTTCCCCTAGAATGTGTTTGAGCCTATATGACTACCAGTCTAAGAGAAGTAAATGTAGAAAGGGGTTAATATGCTTGAAAAACAGGGTAAGCACAAATCAAAAACATACAATAGATTCACAAAAAACAAAAAGAAGAGAACATAAATAATACAAAAGAAAATCATCAAACCACAAAAGGAAAAACAAACAAAAAAGGGACAGAAGAAATACAAAATCAGTGGGAAAACAAGGTTTTAAATGGCAGTAAATACATATAATCAATAATTACCTTAAAAATCAATGGACTAAATGCTCCAATCAAAAGACACAGAGTGGCAGATTGGATTAAAAAAAAACAAGAGCCTACAATATGTGGCCTACAAGAGACCTGCTTTAGGGCAAAGGGCACACATAGACTGAAAGTGAGGGGATGGAAAAAGATTTCATGAAACGGAAATGAAAAGAAAGCAGGGGTTGCAATACTCAGACAAAACAGACTTTAAAACAATGGCTATAAAGAAAGATAAAAAAGGATACTATATTTTATCCTCATAACATCCCCAAGAGATAGATGTTATTAAAAGTCCCATTTTACAGATGAGAAAACTGACGCATGAGGCAGTTAAATTAACTTCTCTAAGATTAAGGGAGATTTGTTAAGGGAGATTTAAATTAAGGGAGACTTGTTAAGGGAGTATGTAAAGATTTAGACACAGGAATGTTCTTACAGCACTATTTTTAATAAGGGAAATGTTTGCATAGTAACACTGTAGACAGATTTAAATGTCGATCATTAAGGAATGGATTGGGACTTCCCTGGTTATCCAGTGGTTGAGACTCCATGCTCCCAGTGCAGGAGGCCCGGGTTTGATCCCTGGTCAGAAAATTAGATCCCGCATGCCGCAGCTAAGAACCCACACGCTGTAACTAAAAATGCCGTAATGAAGGTCTCACACGTGGCAATGAAGATCCCATGTGCCACAACTAAGACTCAGTGCAGCTACCTAGCTAGCTAAATAAATAAATAGATAAATAAATAAGGAATGGATTAAATAAATTGCAATATACCTATACTACATTAAAAATGATCCTCTAAGTGTGTGGTTTGGAAATGAAAATCTGTTTATTGTGTATTATTCATTGAAAAATCAGGGCACAAAATAAATTAAGGCACAATCCCATATTTTAGTAACTATAAATATATATGCATTTTTTTAAGTTTTGAAAGAATATGCATCCAGGTCTTATCAATGATCTGCAGATTGTAAGGTTGTGGATGCTTTTGGTCACTCCTTCATTTATGTAAATCTTCTAATAACAATACATTGCTTTTTTCATAAGAGAAGAGTTATATTAATTTTTTAAATAGTAAAGAAGAATGGAGGATTATCTGAACATCAAGGTCAGGTCTATGGAGGACACTTAATTCCATGTACATCGACTGCAAGGCCCTGGCGCTAGTGGAATTAGTGTAATCCAGCATTTGCCAAAAGTGTTTTGCTTAAAAAAAAAAAAAAAAGAGCTTCATGGTAAAATGAATTAGAAAACTCGAAGATTCACAATGGGGCTTCCCTGGTGGCGCAGTGGTTGAGAGTCCGCCTGCCGATGCAGGGGACGCGGGTTTGTGCCCTGGTCCGGGAAGATCCCACATGCCACGGAGCGGCTGGGCCCGTGAGCCATGGCCGCTGAGCCTGCGCATCTGGAGCCTGTGCTCCACAACGGGAGAGGCCACAACAGTGAGAGGCCCGTGTACCGCAAAAAAAAAAAAAAAAAAAAAGATTCACAATGCATAAATTCTGTTAACAAAGAAAAGAAAGAAAGGAAAACCTATTTTACTTCGTGTAACCCAGCATTTTCCAGTCTTACTTCATCACAGAGCTCTTTTACACATGATTCTTATTTTTGGTTCAGGAAATCCAAAAGAGAGGGGATATATGTATACATATAGCTGATTCACTTTGCTGCACAGCAAAAACTAACACAACATTGTAAAGCAACTATACTCCAATAAAAATTAATTAAAAAAAAAAAGAAATGCTCTCACATCTTGGAGGTGGTGCTATTATTTCTCCCTCTGCCCAGTGCTAAATACTCTCCCATCTTTACAGATGTTGTACCCAAGAAAATCCCCCGGAAAACTTCCTACATTGAAATCACCACTTCAGAGTCTGTTCCAGACAATGACATTTGAAAGGATTAAATAAAAAGAAGAAAAGACAGGTATAGGTATAGGCAAGTTAGAAAAAGTAAGAATCATGCTCATTTATTATTTTCATGTGCTTTAAAAGTCAAAATTTTTAGCAAGATAACTAACTTTTAAAATGCTATGAGAATAAACAACATAGACTGATGACAAAAATAGATCAGGACTATTTTCTCAGTTTTCCCATAACTGAGGCTTTAGGTGATCTTACTATGATTCATTGTATTTCCTATATTTATCTTATTTGTGGCTTTCCAGCATCTTTTGAACACCCTTCCTATACTTTGTTGATTTTCCACATTGTAAGACCCACTAATGCAAGATGGAAACCAGGGAACTTGCTTTCCTGGCCTTCCTTGCAGTTAGGACACAGGAAGTAAAACAGACAGCCCCGCAGATTTCCATGAAGAAAACAAGACATGGAAGGATGCAGCACAGAGTCCATTTTATTGGAAAGGGAGAGGGAGCTTGGGAGAGAAATATCAATCTTTCAGAATCTGTAACATCAGAGGATTTCACAGCAGTGTCTCAGGTCACTGTCCTTTTTGTTTTTTTAAGGCTAATTTCAATTTTTTTTTAATTTTATTGAAGTATAGTTGATTTACAATGTTGGGTTAATTTCTGCTGTACAGCAAAGTGACTAAGTTATACATATATACATTCTTTTCCATTCTGGTTTATCACAGGATATTGAATATAGTTCCCTGTGCTATGCCATAGGACCTTCTTGTTTATCCCATATATAGTAGTTTGCATCTGCTAATCCCAAACTCCCGATTCTTAGGGAGTCTTCCTCACCCTCATCACCCTTGGCAACCACAAGTGTGTTCTCTTTGTCTTTGAGTCACTTTCTGTTTCATAGAGATGTTCATTTGCATCATATTTTAGATTTCACGTATAGGTGATATATGGTATTTGTCTTTCTCTTTCTGACTTACTTCACTTAGTATGATAATCTCTAGTTGCATCCATGTTGCTGCGAATGTCATCATTTTGTTCCTTTTTATGGCTGAGTAGTATTCCATTGTATATATGTTCCACATCTTCTTCATCCATTCATCTGTCGATGGACATTTAGGTTGCTTCCATGTCTTGGCTGTTGTGAATAGTGCTGCTATGAACATAGGGGTGCATGTATCTTTTCGAATTATAGTTTTGTATGGGTATATGCCCAGGAGTGGGATTGCTGGATCATATGACAACTCTATTTTCAGTTTTTTAAGGAACCTCCATAGTATTTTCCATAGTGGCTGCACTAATTTACATTCCCACCAACAGGCAGGTCACTGTCCTTGATGAGAAGTGTGGGGTGAGTGTCCAGTCATCATGGGACTGTATGTGAGGAGTCCTAGAGAATATAAGTTTGGTTTTCTTCCTGACTTCAGAGCCTCCACGCCTGATTCCCTGAGTATTCAATAACTTCTTTTTCTATTTAAGCTAGCTAGAATGGGTGAGCAATGCATGGTTCCAGAACCAGATGTTCAGACACACTTTAAGTCTCTAAAACGGTTATGCTACCCATCCTCACAGGAGGAATGAAGGATGCTAGAGAGTAGGCAGGTTATTTTTTTCTGATATTCCAAATGTTAACTAGATGGTTGTTCACTTTATTCCATCCACTTCATGTTCAACTTTATATTTGGCTGGCCGAAGTTTATTCTGACTAGCAAGTCTAGATTGTCTAAGTGACTAATTTCATGCTACACCAAAACCAATTAAAGGCCTTAAGCACTTTCCTTTCTTGGATTCTGTAACATATCATGTCCTAGTTTTCCTCCTACATAATCGGTTCCTTCTTTGCTTCTTTGTGACTCTTCCTCCTCTACCCAAAATCTAAATGTTGGCATTCCTCAGGACTGGGTCTTTTCTTCTCTCCTTTTAGCCTCATTTGATAAACTCGAGAGTCCTATAGTTTTTTTTTTTCTGTTTTTATTTTTGTTTTTTTTTTTTTTTGCGGTACGCGGGCCCCTCACTGCTGTGGCCTTCTCCCATTGCGGAGCACAGGCTCCGGACGCGTAGGCCCAGCGGCCACGGCCCACAGGCCCAGCCACTCCGCGGCACGCGGGATCCTCCCAGACCAGGGCACGAACCAATGTCCCCTGCATCGGCAGGCGGACTCCCAACCACTGCGCCACCAGGGAAGCCCCTAGAGTCCTATAGTTTTAAATAAGACCCATACATAGGTGACAACTACCTTTACCTCCACTGAGTTTTAAACCTAATATACCACCAGAGGATGATCTAGGAGATATCTCAGACTTCACCTGTCCAAAATGGAATATCCAAATGGCATGTCGTCTGCCTGGTTGCTCACACCAAACACCTGGGAGCCACCTTTTATTCACCTCCCCTGCCCGCTACTTCGTACATGATTCAGCAAACATTGAAAGAAACTGCTATAAGATACAAAAGAAATTTTTATAACAAATCTTAATTTATGCTCTCACTAAAGTACAAGAACATATCAACTCTATTTTTTAAATGTACAGTAAACAAGAAAAACAACAGGCTAAATGTGGACTCAAGATAACAACTCAGGGCTTCCCTGGTGGCGCAGTGGTTGAGAGTCCACCTGCCGATGCAGGGGACACGGGTTCGTGCCCCAGTCTGGGAGGATCCCACATGCCGCGGAGCGGCTGGGCCCGTGAGCCATGGCCGCTGAGCCTGCGCGTCTGGAGCCTGTGCTCCACAACGGGAGAGGCCGCAACAGTGAGAGGCCCGTGTACCGCAAAAAAAAAAAAAAAAAAAAAAAAAAAGATAACAACTCACTGGAAAAAATGAAGAAGTCATTGAGAAATCATGGCAAGGAATTAAAAACACAGGAATCAGAATTGAATTCTGTTTTGATGCTCATAAAAAAAAAACAGAATCAAAGCTACAGATATGTAACATAAGGAAAAGTATTCAACAGTAATAATAGTCCAGATTTATAACCCCAAATTAGAGTATCAAAGATCAGGAAATGGTATGGTGAGGGGGGAAATATAATCAAAGCTTAATCCCAAGAATGACATAAGGACCTTTAGTCATTGAATTTAAAAATTGGAGAAAGAGATTAATGTTTCAGAAAAGTTGAACAATAAGAGCAAAACAAAGCTTGACATACACTTAGCAAGTGACAAAGAAAATAAAAAGGAAAGGAAATAGACAAGCAAGCAGAAAAGTAAGTTGTCAAAGGCTAAATATTTCTATTAGGAAACAAATGACCTGAGGTAAATTCCCCTATCAAAAGGGGAGAATTCTCAGATTTGGTCAAAATGTAAACCCAACTGCATCCTGCATAGACAGACTCCTAACTTAAAATGGTACAGACATTTTAAAAGTGAAACTATGGACCAGAAAAAAATATTTAATGAAGAAACAAAACCCATGGCGGTAATATAAATATCAAATTAAACAGAATTAAAGGCATGAAAAGACTCCTTTTATAGAGTTCAGTCTGTAATGAAATTTTTTAAAATTGCGAAATGTTATTTGTTAATAGCCTCAAGATTTACAAAACAAAAACTTGTTTTGTGAATTGCCATACCACCATTTTGGTGGTTTGGCAATCAGGGTGCTGTACCAGCCACCCACATAACTCTCACCTTCCTCAGGATCCTTCTTTGTACATCTGATTGCATCCTGCAACCCCAAGAAAACAATCCTGGAAGAATAGAGGGGCACCAATAATCTGTTAGTCCCCAAAAAGGAAATCCCTGCATGCTCTAACAGCAGTAGATAATGGGCACTAGAGGTTGTCACGAACTCCATTTATTTAAGAAAGAAAAAGACAGTGGAGGGAATTCCGTGGTGGTCCAGTGGTTAGGACTCTGCACTTCCACTGCCAAAACCATGGGTTCAGTCCCTGGTTGGGGAACTAAGATCCCACAAGCCGCGCTGCGTGGCCAAAAAAAAAAAAAAAAAGACAGTGGAGATTAAAAAAAAAAAAAATTCCATTTCCCCTGCCAAGAGACCCAGAATGAACTGGGCTAGGAATTATTCACCTCCACCTCCAAAGGGAATTCAGGCAGAAACTGCATGGATTTAGAGCAGGACCCAGGGCATCAAGTCCCACCCCTGACTAGTGGTAAAGACCAAATCAGAGACCCCCCCGCCTTATTCCAACAGCAAAAGGAAAAGGGACAGTTTTTAAAAACTGGCATAAGTGAATGCTTACCAAAAACAAAAACAAAATCCCATGATGTCCCCTGAAAAGGAAAAAGAAAGAAAAGCGTGTGTCTCTGTGTGTGTTTGTTTATTTATCCTGAAAAAAATTAGGTCCCAACCTCATTCTGCTGACACTGAAGCTTATCATCTTGGTATTCTTAAGATTCTGTGGATGGAACTAAATTAAAAAGACAGCCCTGGGAACTGAAACTCAGCTGTCTTTACTCTGATGAGCAAAAGGCAGTGGGTCAGATGATTTAAACACCATGATACAATCCCTCCAATTTTCCCCTGGAGCGGGTGTCTCTTGGGAGCAGGACACAGGATAGGAAATGAGAGATGAAAGAGACAATAAATGAATTAATAAAAGAGAGACTGTGCAGGGAATCAAGATAATCACGTGCTACAAACTGAGGAGTAGGTTTGTTCAGTCCAAGTCTCTATACCGAGGAGGAAAAAAATGCTTCATGGAAAGCCGGGATAACATCTCTTGTCATCCTTACGACACTCGGAGATACACAGACATTATCCTTATTTTACAAGGGAGCAAGACAGGTAATCTTAAGCCAGCCACCCAGTAGAGCTCACGTTCACTCTGTGGACAAGAGGGATTGAAACCCACCCGTGTTTAACTCCACAGCCGTATCTCAACCACGACACACTTTCTATGACGTTTATGCTGGGATGTGTTCTGTTGATATTTCCTTGCTTTAGTTGTGCTAGGCCATGGTTATGCTATAGTAAAGGGCTTTCTCACAGGCTGAATACATTCCTGTATCTTAGTTAAATTCCCTTCATTCTAGAAGCAGACTGCGTATATGTGTCTTTGGGAGCTAGAAGGTGCCTTCCTGGTTGAGACGTTTTTGGTGGAGTCTGTGTAAACCTGCAGAAGAAAATATAACTAAGACTCACATCTCTCAAAAAAAAAATCTAGATAATTTAAGGGACTGTGTTAAAACTTTTACATTCTGGGCTTCCCTGGTGGTGCAGTGTTTGAGAGGCCGCCTGCCGATGCAGGGGACACGGGTTCGTGCCCCAGTCCAGGAAGATCCCACATGCGGCAGAGCGGCTGGGCCCGTGAGCCATGGCCGCTGAGCCTGCGCGTCCGGAGCCTGTGCTCCGCAACGGGAGAGGCCACAATAGTTAGAGGCCCGTGTACCGCAAAACAAAACAAAAAAAAAAAAGGAAAAAAAAACTTTTACATTCTACTTCATCTTGGTGTATAGAAAGAGCTGCAAAAACCCTACATACAAAGGCTTTGTCAAAAATCTTTACTATGTCTTCTTTTAACTCACCGTGATTCTTCCAAGACATTTGAAAAGTCTTTGGGAGAGCCACAATGAGCAAACCCCACCTCTCTCATAAATCACGCTATTGTTTAGTGATGCACCATGAAGATGGGCCCCATTTATCTCTCCAAAGCAAGTCTGGCAAGAATACGTTCAGAAAATATTGGTCATGTTATCTTTCCAAAAGATTAAGAGAAGGATTTGCTTACCTATAATGATTTATGGAACTGACAAGCAGGTGCACAAGTGTGGCCAGGAAATGCAAAAGAATAGACAGAATGGCTTAGAACAAAATTATGGTGTCAGGGCAGGAAGCTGATAGCTCCATTCTCTAATGGGACAAAAGAACTGGGATTCATAAATCACATTTGTCAAGAATAAATAAGAAGAGAACCAGACGAGTCCAGTGCCCCCTTGCTGTTTCTATCTTCATCATAATTTGTTGGCCTGCCCCGCCCTACCTCTGTCAGAGATAAGGGCTTCTATTGCTTTCTTGCTATCTCCAGATTAGGTCTAAACACCAATAAATAAGACACACTGGCTTCTGTTAGTGTGTCCTGCTCCTGTCTGACTTGCCTGGTGACTGTTAAATGATTTTCCGTGGCTTGATGCTTTAAGCAGTAAATGAGAGTATTTGAGCAAGACCCCATGTCAACCCCATCCAGTGAACAAGCCTGAATTCCAGCTCCAACTCTGCCAGTACCTACCTGGGTGACTTTGGACAAGTTTTCTGTTTTCACTTCATTCATTTGCAACATAATTAAAAAATACATTACCCATTGGACTTCCCTGGTGGCGCAGTGGTTAAAAATCCACCTGCCAATGCAGGGGACATGGGTTCGAGCCCTGGTCTAGGAAGATCCCACATGCCACAGAGCAAATAAGCCCGTGTGCCACAACTACTGAACCCGCATGCCACAACTACTGAAGCCCGCGCGCCTAGAGCCCATGCTCCGCAACAAGAGAAGCCACCACAGTAAGAAGCCCACACACCACAACGAAGAGTAGCCCCCACTCGCCGTAACTAGAGCAAGCCCGTGCGCAGCAATGAAGACCCAACGCAGCCAAAAAAAAAAAAAAAAGATCACCCATCGGTTTGAAAAGCTGAGATAATAATCCAGTCGAACCAAAAGAAACCATATGATGTCGTCCCAGTGCCCCAGATCCCACAATTATTTCATTGCCAAGCACGTAGGGGGCTTGGAGGGCAGAAGGCAAATGTTTATAAAATTGATTGAAAGGTGTCTCATATCTCTAAATGAAGAAATGCAGTAGAAGTCTACAGGATTTGTCAGTCTTCTTAATTCTCAAGTCATATCTTTGAACTTGTGAAAAAGAATAGCTAACCATCTGCTGATTTAATTGACATTTTAGCACCAACTGAACTGTTCTGGAATAAAAATACTTCTTAACTTCCTAGTTTTTGCAGAACATTCCCTCCTTGTGTTTTATTGTGGCCCTAACTATAATTCACAGACAAACAAACTTCAATACAATCCCCCTCCTACCCCCAGCAGTTCCTTGTGCTATTTCAAGCTCTAACTGCACCATGGGTAGCAGTTAGCATAAGCACCTCACCAGAAAACCTTTATTTTCATTCTCTAGAGAAGACAACTAACCTCCAGGTGTTCTGCTCAATGGATAATGGGCATGCTGGGATTCGTATGCACTTGTTTTTATCCATTTTGAAGCCTGAGCTTGGAACAACTACATTCTTAGACTGTTTGCAAGATTAAAATATGGAAGGTATAACTAGACCAGGTTCTTATCCCCGGCTTCCTCTCCCCAGCTCTCCTCCATTCATCGCCCACACCTCAACAAGGAGGCAGTACTGGGTGCCCCACTCCTCACCCTCAAACTTCACTTGGGTCCCTGCCCCCAGCTCCACCCCTGCTCTGACCTGTCCTGGCTCCTGAATCACTGGCTTCCTCTCTCGTGTCCAGATCTGTGCTCACCTCCTAGGCATTTGCCATCTGAAATTGGATTGACAGCACTATTCACAGGAAATAAGGTATATCTAAGTGATTTCTGTGTTTTGTCTTAATAAGACTCACAGACTCATAGTAGAAAAACCAATCCCCCAGAAGTATGTTGACAGAAATGGAAGAAGAGAGTTTAAAGCAGTTTCCGCAAGCTCAGGATACTCATCTGCAATATCTCATGTGGCCCTACCGGGCATGACAACTTTGTGGCTCACACCACATGCAACTCATCATGAAGTTCACCACCAGACTGGTCTACATTCCATTCAAAGACAAAGCCACTGGTCAGCACTTAGACGCAGCAGCAATGCCAAACTGCTGTCAAAACTCTAAACGTGTGCTAACCATTTCCATACTCAGCGTCCTCATGGGCCAGGCACAAATAGTTGTCTGACTGGCACAGTCCTCAGACCATGTGTTGAGCAGCATTGGCCTGCAGGACTGGAAACCCTGCCTGTTGGTACTCCATTCTGCAAAAACTCAAAGTAAACCTTTTTTAAACATCAGCGTTTCACTCCAAAGCCTGCGAAACGTTGATATGTTGGGGACAATTCGTTTAACCGCCTAATGCCTCCAAAACCATGCAGATGGCAAAAACACTGACAGATGTCTGTGTCTTCAGTTTTAAAATTATACCATTTCCATACAACATTAACTTTACATTCATTTATAAGGAGTATGTTTTTGTTTGAAATTCTTGTAAATAATAATTGTCATTTTACATTCATAATGACAGCAGAAAGCAGCTTCAGTCAGACGAATCCAATTAACATGAACACACTGTGCTTTCACCAACAAAGAAAAGAGAGAGGAACCACAAGGACAAACTCCTGTGGCTCAGAGGAGGAACATGCCCCAGAGGAGGAACAGAGTGAATTCTAAAGACTTGTCTCAATTCACGCCCGAACTCCTGAAGCCAGATCCACGGCTGGAAAGCTCCAGCATTGTTGTGAGGACCCAGCTGATCCGTGGGTGTGTGGACTCAGTCCACACATGCAACACTAAGGCATCAGAGAAGCAAGAAGTGGAGGCCTTAACTTGGCCTGGGAATTGTTTGCAACCACTGACTCCTGTGAAAAAGGCTTTCATGGAAATATTTCACTCTTGCACCTCACTGAATGGTGCCCCACGTGTCTCTGTCTAGTTCGACTCCCACGTTAGGTCTCTGCACATCTCTCTCCCCCCACATCTGTCTATGTGTCTATGCCCAAGGCTCTCAACCCCAGCGCCCCAGAAAATAGTTGCTGCACATATAGACCCCCAACTGTTGGTCGTGCTTAAGATCTACTCTTCCTTCAACAGGGGTACATTCCAAGCCAGTGTCAGCTGACACTCTGCACTGCAGAGCAAGGCAGAGGGGAGCGCAACTTGCTGGGAATAAGGTGAGGGCTCAGCAAGAAGTCAAACAGGACCCCAAGGAAGAACGCGACAATTCTGCCCCCCAGGTACATTGAGGAGTGCGGTCAGAGCAGTAACTGTTCTGCTCAAACAGAAGCATCATTCTGAGGGGCAGACCAGATGCCACTGAGGTGATGGACACTTTTTTTTTTTTTTTTTTTTTGCAGTATGTGGGCCTCTCACTGTTGTGGCCTCTCCCGTTGCGGGGCACAGGCTCCGGACACGCAGGCTCAAGAGCCATGGCTCACGGGCCCAGCCGCTCCGCAGCATGTGGGATCTTCCCGGACTGAGGCACAAACCCGTGTCCCCTGCATTGGCAGGCGGACTCTCAACCACTGCGCCAGCAGGGAAGCCCAGGTGATGGACACTTTTGAAGGCAGCATGAGACATTGTTATACAGTCATGGGATCATGCTGGAGAGGCTGCTGGCTTGCTAACGGCAGGTCAATTCCTATGATCCCTCACACAGTGCTGCTCCAGGTTCAAAGGGGTGCTTCACACACAAAAAGCTGAGACCCCTGCTCGCTACATTTCTTTTCCCACCTCCCAGAACAGTGTTTCTGAGGGTGGGAACCAGAGGTGATGGGAGGTCATGGAGAGGCTTTAAAATGCAAATTCTCAACTCTCACCCCAATCCAAAAGGTCAGAGTCTCCAAGAGTGACTCCCCCTCAAAAATGGATGGTCTGGCTGGAATATGGAGGAAATCTCAGGCCCGAGTGAGGCAGGCCACCCCTGCTGGCCTGGATCCTGAAGCCTAGCCTTGTAGAGCTGCTCCGCTGAGCCCCACCCCCAGCAACACAGGGAATGCATTACAATAAAACACAGAGCTGTTATAAGGGATCAGGACCACAGCTCATCCTCCCAGCAGCTCTGTAATGGTGGTTTATTATCACCTGCCTTGTCAGTTGGAAGACACAGAGAGTCTGAAAGGTTAAGTGACTTGTCCAAGGTCATGCAGCTAGACCAAGGGCAGTGCAGATACAAACCCACTTCTATCCAATCGCAGTCCCTGAGCTAGTCCCCCTACACCACTCTAGCCTTCCCCTAATTGTCACCCATGGCATGATCTGCACATCGCTGGCTGTTCTGGCTCATTTTAACACTTAGTTACTTTGTTGTTTTGCCATAATATAGAAATTACTGAGTGCATTCGTAACTGCTCCCACCAGCTTCCCCTCCCATGCCCCCGAGGAGCTCAGGCCAAGTTATAGACAGGGGAGCCTCACCCACATTAGAGGGAAAGCATGCAAATTAGCATCACTCAGAAGAAAAAAAAGAAAAAGAAATTATTTATACCTTTTGCACAAGAAATTGTCAATCATTACTTGGCAAATGAATGAACTCTGTGTAGACTTTTAAACCTAAAACAAAATCACATATTTCAAACTGCCATGCAAGAAATCTGCACACACAAAAAATTATTTAAACTCTGAAATTTGACCCTTTTTATTGTTACAAATCAGGGAGTTGGCAAACTGTGGAATGTGAGTCAAATCTAGCCCACAGCCTGTTTTTGTACAGCCGGCAAGCTAGGAATCATTTTTATATTTTTAAAGAGTCGTTCAGAAAGAAAGAATATGTGAGAGACCAGAGACTGTATATGGCCTGCAAAGCCTAAAATATGTACTATCTAGCTCTTCATAGGAAAAAATTGCTGAGCCCCACTCTAGATGATATAAATCATTATGCTAAGACCATGCATTCTCAACACAAGTGATATCACAATAAATTTGATTTTTAGGGGGGTGAAAAAACATTTACTCATTTATGTGTAAACAAAGATACACAAATAGTACATAAACAGAGACACAGCGTATCTGTGGTTCAAAATTTCATGGAGTAGAAGCAGTTAGGAAGAGATGCCTAAACAGGTTCCTTAAGGGACAATGATGAAGAGGAGTCTGGGAAACATTGGGCTAAATAATAGCTAAGAGTATAGAGGGCGTGGCTTCGTGTGTGAGATGCACAGTGTTCTCAGCCTTCATCCTCATGGCCCAGTGGAGAGGCTTTCCTCCAAGATCAGACACAACTATTAGCACATGTACCTATTCAGAACTCCAACATCACTGCCCCAGCCCTGCCAGGGAAGCCCATGTGTCTCACACATGGGCCATTTCTATTATTAAAAATAAAGTCAAGGGGACTTCCCTGGTGGCGCAGCAGTTAAGAATCGACCTGCCAATGCAGGGGACACGGGTTCGAGCCCTGCTCTGGGAAGATCCCACATGCCATGGAGCAACTAAGCCCGTGTGCCACAACTACTGAGCCTGCAAGCCACAACTACTGAGCCCTCATGCCTCAGCTACTGAAGCCCACGTGCCTAGAGCCTGTGCTCCGCAACAAGAGAAGCCACTGCACTGAGAAGCCCCTGCGTGCACCGCAACGAAGAGCAGCCCCCACTCGCTGCAACTAGAGAAAGCCCACGTGCAGCAATGAAGACCCAACACAGCCAAAAATAAATAGATTTTTAAAAAATAAAGTCAAGAAATTCATTTTTTGAACTGAGAAGCTCACATGCATCATCCCCCCCTCTGCCGCCACCACTTATAGGGTTAGAAGCATCTCACACCAAAGGCAAGCATCCTCAGGTCCTGTTATAACAAGTCCAAGGAGATCTAATGCCAAGCCAGAGAAGTAACTAGCAGCCAGGGAAGTAAAGCCTCTGAGTCCCTGTGTAGGAGACATTCACAAAAGGTGTTTTTGTTTTCTTTCACCTCACTCCAATCCACGCCCCTCCCAGAAAGCCGCTCTTGCTGTGGCCTTGGGAGAGCTCTATGCTGACAAATCTGGTGGATTTTTTCTTCTCGTATTAATCACTCTGTATCTTGTAATCCTTTGAAATAGCCTCGCATTCTCATTTAACGCCTCTCTTCTTTCAGCAACTCCAAATTTGTTGATTTTCCTCTTACCTCTCTGGACGAGTCTTTCATATTTTCTTCCTTTTTATTTATTTATTTTATTTTATTGTTTATTTTTTTACTTTTTCGCCACATAGCATGTGGGATCTTAGTTCCACAATCAGGGATCGAACCCGTGTCCCCTGCATTGGAAGCATGGAGTCTAACCACTGGACTGCCAGGGAAGTCCCAAGTCTTTCATATTTTCTTTCACAGATTCCTCCTCTTCCATTTGAATTTTGAGTGTCAAAATTCCCCAGGGCAGTCCTAGACCCTTCCTCTTCTTTCTTGTGTTTTCTCCCTCAGTTACATAATCCAGCCCTAGTTTTAACTGTCATCTATATGCTGAAGAGCCTCAAATTGGCATCTCTTCACCTCTCCCCTGAATTCTGGGTTCATGTCCAATCTCCTTCTTAACATACCCACTTTTATGGGTGTGTGGAAGTTAGCTGCATTACATTTCTATAGTGTCAAGCTATAAACTTGAACATATGGTTTGGCGGTTTTTTTTGCTATAGTATATTTCTAACTGATCTAGTCAGTAAGTGGTAAAACAGGAAATGAATCTGTTTGTCTGGTTGCAAGACTCATGTTGGCCCTTGTATGTCCTGATTTTCCTGGACAATTCTGAGTAGAACTGCTCAATATTATAATATGGCATATAATATGCTCAATATTATAATTCTCCCATCAAGCAGTCACTCCTTGACATCTCCACTTTGATATCTAAAAGACTCCTCAAATTTCAGGAAACTCTTTATTTTCCCCTCTCCTTCCAACCAGTGCTGTTCCAACCCAGGTGTATTAGTTAGAGTTCAATCAGGAAAACAGAGTCTCTCTAGTTCTTTCCAACAAAGAGAATTTAATACCAGGAGTTGACAACACAAGTGATGGAGACAGGAGATGGTGGAGCAGCCATAGATTAGCCACAGCAGGAAATCACCATCATCTGATGAAGGGCTGGAAGGAAGGAGAGGTGGAGGTGTCATCAGAATCCGGAAGCCAGTGCTGTCCAGGGAGAGATGGGACCATGAAGACTGAGAGAAGCTGGAGCCACAGAAGAGACGAAACCTCGGCTAGAGATACCTGATGCAGACAGAGAGGGAATACACCTGGCTTCTCCCTTCCTCTTGCTAATCAGTCTTCTGCCATTGCCTCCATTGGCCAAACCAAAATCCATCTGACAATGAAGCCTGGGCAATAAGGAGTCTTACGGCATAGAGCATAGCATGGGTATGATGGGGAAAGGATGTGAGGACAAACAGGAAGTGACCAATCTCTCCCTTCTCGGTTAATGGCACAATCTCCACTGAGTTACTAAAGTCAAATTATAGAAGCAAACTACCCGATAAAGAGTTCAAGGTAATGATCATAAAGATGCTCAATGTACTTGGAAGAAGAATGGATGAACACAGTGAGAATTTGAAGAATTGGGTTAGAAAATAGAGCTGAAGGCACTTCCCTGGTGGTCCAGTGGTTAAAAATTCGACTTCCAATGCAGGTGACGTGGGTTTGATCCCTGATCAGGGAACTAAGATCCCACATGCTGCAGGGCAACTAAACCCACGTGTCACAACTACTGAGCCCACGTGCCCTAGAGCCCACGTGCCCTAGAGCCCACGCACTACAACTAAAGTCTGCATGCCTCAGCAAAGTTCCCACATGCCACAACTAAGACCCAACACAGCCAAATTAATTAATTAATTAATTTAAAAACGAAGCAAATAGAGCTGAAGAATACAATAACTGAAATAAACACACTAAAACAAATCAACAAGAGATCAACATATGTTATCAAATTAAAACACCTATTGTGATCAAGATGTCAGTCCTCCCCAAATTATATATAAACTTAATACAATCAAATTAAAATTGCAACAAAATATTTTGGAAAAATTAACCAAATAATTCCCAGTTAGTCTGGAGAATATTCAAGAACTTTTAAAAAAGTAGAATAATGAGGGATGTTAAAATATCTATAAAACTACAAGAGTAGATAGACATAAATTACAACTCACATTTAAATACAGTTTGACAGTTTTCCAAATGCATTTACATTTATTATCTCATTTGATCCATGTAATATACTTTATAACCAAACAGGGATTATATAAAGGAAGAAACTGAAGCTCAAAAAGATTAACTTGTGCAAAGTTACTCAGCTCAAACTCACTCCTGGTGTAGTGCTCTAGTCCATCTCATCTTTAGAGATGGCTATAATCATTAATCAGCTATACTTTTGGAATCAGGTCACAATTTTATATATAACAGAGCAGGTAAAATGGAGGTTGAAATGTGAGAAATGTCCTTGTTTATTAAAAGATTGCTTTTCTTTGAATATAGAAATAGCCAGATGTTGACGTAATGACAGTACAAGCAACAGTCTCACAGAGTTCTTCCTTGGGTTTCTAAAATCGAATATTAATCAACTACTTAGCACAAGCTTTAAGAGTTGGTTTTTTCCCTATAATGCTGTATCTTTCCTACTTGTCTTAGAATCCCTGATTTTTGGTACATCTGTTGCTACTATGATTTTTGTTTGTTTGTTTATAGTGTCAGCATATGTTTAGAAGGCATTTGAGCCAGCTCAAGGCTTGTACATTTTACCAGTCATGTTCTGCTTGGTGTACTTGCAGACTTGCCTGACTTTCATCTTCCCTGCAGTGATGGCAGCTACTTAAAGCTGACTCGGCAGCTGTCCAATACCTAACACAGTACTACATCCATATATAAACATATAAGAATGAATATATTTATATTCATGAATCTGTCAAGTCTTTAAAATTATGATGATTGATGATGATGATGATGATGATGAAGCCTCTATCCACAGCATCAGAGTACAGCAAATTATTTTACCAGCTTCCTATAGAAAGCAAACATGGGAAACTCTACAATATGGACTTTCCTGGACAGTTCAGGAAGTATGCTTCCTATTCTCCAAGCTTAAGCCATCCCTGAAGAGCTGAGATGAGATTTCTGTATAGCCAGTAGACATCTCTTGCAGAGGCTAGAGGGCTAGCTCTGCTTCAGGACCATCAAATGTTTCCACTCAGTAGGTCCTATAAAGGTTCCAGTGTTCATCCTGGAATTAGTTGTTAGATTTCCAATGACTGGAAAATGAGAATTAAGAAGAGAATTACTCATTTAGACATTCTCAGTGAGCATTAAGAAACCTAGTTACATACAAATATATTTCTCATGCTTGTCTCAAAAATATCCCATTTTTAACTAAATGAATCCTTTAAAAGATGTCTAGGTGAGGAATATAGTCCTTTTATATAGTATTATACATAAATCTTGAATATGTATTTTATACCCCCTAAAAGTTACTCGTATGGTCAGTTTTATTATGTAAAATGGACAGATGCAGTTATGTGACTTCAGAGGAGTTTCATAAAGTCATAAATTCCTCAGCCTATGCCCACCTATCTCATGCAACCCATTTTAGTTGTCTAACTATGTTTCATTTTTATTTTATTTTATTTTTTTTAAGGAACATTTATTTATTTTCTGGCTGTGTTGGGTCTTCGCTCTGGTGTGCGGGCTTTCTCTAGTTGCAGTGAGTGGGAGCTACTCTTCGTTGCGGTGCGTGGGATTCTCATTGTGGTGGCTTCTCTTGTTGCAGATCACGGGCTCTAGGCATGCGGGCTTCAGTAGTTGTGGCACATGGGCTCAGTAGTTGTGGCTCGCGGGCTCTAGAGCACAGGCTCAGTAGTTGTGGCTCACAGGCTTAGTTGCTCCGCGGCATGTGGGATCTTCCCGGGCCAGGGATCGAACCCTTGTCCCCTGCATTGGCAGGCGGGTTCTTAACCATTGCACCACCAGGGAAGTCCCTATGTTTCATTTTTAAAAATAATGACAATGAGTGAAGGGAACTGGGCCTCCTGTACAAAAACAAATCCATATTTCTCTTCTTATAAAAAAAATGAGGAATTGTCTATCTCCTTGGGAGACCAAGACACTGTAGTGAATTATGAAGCTCTAAAAAAAAATCCTGGACCTCTTTTCAACCTCAAGCTGATCATCTGTGTGTGACTCATTCACAGTAAATCTATGCCTGAACATTTTTAGTCTTAACCAAATGTTGTCTCATTATCCCCAAGCTGAAACTACACTGAAGGCTCAGCCAACCTCTCGCTTTCCTTTGACAATTCACACTGCCAGGAATATAGTCAATTCTGAGTAATCCTTTTTTTACTCCTTGGCTAGTGATTACGCTCAAACCCCTCTGCCTTTGAGATTGTGTTCTTTTTTTAATATCTGTTCTCCTGTGCTCTCCTCCCCTTCTGCTGGCCCTCACTGGCCCTTGCACCCAGCAGCAGTCCATGGTCTCAGTCCTAGTGTCATCCTTCATGCCTCCTCCTAAAACCAGACAGGTCCAGGGGCTGCCAATGGAGGTGGGAGACCATCTTTTCCAGTCTTCATTGTAAAGCAGGAAGCCCCTGATTTTAGGCAGAGCTGAATGGAATCCCATCTCCCCTCAAAAGCCAGCCTACTCATCTGTCCCCCTCCCTCCCCCACAAGGGTCTCTTAAGTGCCTGTGTTTTTTTATCTTACGTAAGTGTCAGAAACCAAGAGAGAAATTCTGCTCTGGCCCCAAGTGCCTGACAGGCTCAGCCCTGCTTTCCCACCTCCTCTAAGACAGCCCAGTATCTAGACTGGGTCCTACTTCTCCTCATTCCAGCTGTGACTACAGCCAGAACAGTGAACATCAGTTCACATTTTATCTGTGGTACACCTGCCTCATTGCCCGGAATCAGACCTTCTTCCTATGTGCATGCCTGGCTATAAGGAGAGTGACCGTGTTCCTGCTGAGACAAAGCTGCATAGGCTGATCCTCTCCAGGACCAAGGTCATCTTCATGTCCAGGTTGTTGCCGTGCTTCTCCTGAGGGCTCCCCACCCCCTGCCCTCTTCATCTGCTCTTGGGTTCTCCCCTTTGCCCCTGATATGCTCCATAGCCAGAGTTACTACCTCACTAAGAGTTACAACTGGCCCAGGGGCCATCAGAGCAGATATTTCTGAGATAGAGTGTCAGGGACTGTTTCTAATAAAGGCGACATTATACTCAGCTTCAGGCTTGAAACTGGGGTAACTGACCCTTGGCTTCTCAGAGCCCAGGATAAACATGGCACAGCTTCTTGGGGCATCAATTTTACTTAATAGCAATAGTGTCCAACTTCCTAACTATTAATATAAAGTATGGGTTATTGTAGAATAAAAAACAGAATGCATGTTAACTTTTAAAGATGAAACCCAAGACTTCTAGGGCAATTTGAAATTCAGGTGGAAATATCAGCATGATTCCCAACCCCTCACACCACCCCATTGCCCCCTAGGTGTGGCTGTTCCCTCTTGTCACTGGTTACCGAGAACATTGGAGAGACAGGGCTGTGTGATCGTTTCCCATTGTCTAAAGTGTTTCTGACAGGAGCAAATTTGTTAAATTTATTTTTTATTGAAGTGTAGTTGAAAAGCTCTTTTTCTTTTTTTTTTTTTTTTTTTTTTGGCCTCACCACGCAGCTTGCGGGATCTTAGTTCCCTGACCAGGGATCGAACCCAGGTCCTCAGCAGTGAAAGTACAGAGTCCTAAGCACTGGACCACCAGGGAATTCCCAGGAGTAAATTTTATGTTTTATAAATATGGCCCTTTCCCCTCTGGCCCTGCCACTGACCATTTTCCTGAGGCATTTCTAGATGTGCTTGAGAAGAGTTTAAAGGACTGAAGTGGCTTTAGAGGGCTTTCTTCTCGACTGACATTTGAAGTGGAATTATTTTTTGTGAAGGTTACAAACTAATGTCTCAATAATTATGGATAATTAAAAATTTCTTTTTTTCCTGCTGTTATAAACAGCTGCAATGAACATTCTTATCGACATATTTCTGCACATATCATAAATTATTTTTCTGAAGATAGTCAGAGAGGTGGCTCTTTCTAAAAATACCCCAGGACTAGGTCGTGAATATGAGACAATTCTCTTGTTCGAAAAGGAGGTGTATCTGTGAATACCGAGGTCATACTAAGGTTTGTAAAGTGTTATCTTCAGGTCACCTGGCCACATCTGACCACAGCCTAAATCACTCAAGCATCCCAAATATATGAGAAAAAAAATGTGGATATGAGACAGACATAGTGGAAATCTAGAACTGCATTCCAGTGCCAAGCCACTCCCCCTGTGGATTCTGGCTACTCACAGAAAGCATTTTTAGCACATATATCTTAGCTCTAATACTAAAGTCAAGCAGAATTGTATAGATAAAATGTGACTGCAGAGAGCAATGCACTTGAGAGCCTTAAGAGTAGCTGAAATTTAACAGGCAAAATTGTACCTTCCTTCTTCAAAATGTGGGGTTTTTTTTAACATCTTTATTGGAGTATAATTGATTTACAATGTTGTGTTCAAAATGTGGGTTTTAAAGAATATGGAATAGCAAGGAAAAAAATGTGTATATAACCCCTGCAACAATGACGTGCAGCCAATACTTAGGTTCTCTTGATGTTCACCTACAAGCTGACACTCATGGTTTGATCAGCTCTGGGCATCACGCCACCCCCATTAAAGCTAAGAGAGCATGTATGTACACCCCAGCACTCTTCCCCTGCCCTGGGAGAACCCTGCTGAATATTTAATACTAGTGGGAGCAAGGCACTCAAACTGACGTTGAGCATCGTTGTGCTGGTGCTTCATACCTGGGACCATTTCATCCTCGTGACCTGCGTAAACGTTACTAGTGCTATCATCACCTTCCAGATGAAGACACCAAAGGTCATGGTAGGCCTGGATTTGCTGAATGTATATTAAATTTGACCTGCAGTCCCAAACCCAACACAGATACACGATTGAGGAGGTTGACATATGGGGCCTTTCTAAGGTGGTCATAAAGGAATAAATAGCTGTGAGCACAGTTAATGACCCGTTGAAATATTGATCAGTGCAGCCAGAGTTCAGAGAGGGGTTGCATTGCGCTATGGAAAATGATGAGAAACCCAAAGTCCACAGAAATCTCACAGATGCTCTGTCTGCAGCCTTATTTAGGGCCAAATTATGGCTCTCGATTTATCTGATGAACTCAAGTAATTGTTCAAGGTCAATACCAGCAGCACACTCAATGTCCCTTGAATTGCAACAGAAGAGAATTGCACCACATCCATAGCATCTTTGGAAAATAAAAAAATTATGATCAGCAAAACTGAGAAGAATGTTACCCCCTCTGCTCCCCAAATCCCTCAGAAAATGCTAAGGATCAGAGGAACACAGCACTGCACAGAACAGTAAAATAACTCAAAAGCATGATTTTTATATTCAGGTTGATTAAAGACGTCACCTTTCTTCAACAAGCTTCAAGAGCTTCCCAGATGGATCCTTTTTTTCTCATGACTCATAAATTACACAGTTTGCTGAATCCATAATTCACAGAAACATATCATGGTGTCGGCCTTGTAAATGCCAATGCCAAGCCACCAGCCCCTTTCATTATATGCCATGATTATGGATTAAATGATTTCATAAGCATATTGGTTGTTTCATATTTGGCATGAGGCTATCTTAGAGCTCCTACAATCTGTCATCACTGTTAATGAGATATTGACCTCCTTGTAACCCAAACAAAGAAAAGTTCCCCTTTGAATGTCAGCCAAGAAGAAAATCCACTAGAACTTCTGCAAACTCTGCAAACCCCTCTCAAACACCATATCTGGGATAGCCTCAGGGGCAGGGCCAGCAGCGTGACCAGATGACAAGGGCCACATCTGTACAATGTGAAGCATAGGCATTAATGATGTCTGGGGTCCTTTCTCTCCCATGGCAACAAGGACTGCCAGAAACAGGGGAAGCCCTAGAGCAGGTTTCTCAGACATTCACTGAACACTCCCTAATAGCAGAAAATGCTGAAGTCAACACCCAGTGGGTCTGGAGGCACAATTGCTGGCTCCTACCACAATTTCAAACCTTCCTGGAAGTCTTGTGTGATAGCTTTAAACTTTTATTGTATATCTTGCATCCTATTTCACAGTAGGTTCAGGCTTCGTTTATTTATTTATTTTTTTGAATTTTATTTGATTTATTTTTTTATACAGCAGGTTCTTATTAGTTATCCATTTTATACATATTAGTGTATACACGTCAATCCATTTTTTAAGTGAAACTGATATTTCAGGAAGTGGAGCCATGTCTCTCCTGGGCATTGAGTAGGCTGTGACCTTCACCCACACAAAAGCCCCAAGGATCCACATGCCCCACTTAATCCTCAGTCTTAGGGAGCTGTCTTTTTTTTTAAAATTAATTAATTAATTAATTAAAAAAAAAATTTTTTTGTGTGTGTGGTACGCGGGCCTTTCACTGTTGTGGCCTCTCCCATTGCGGAGCACAGGCTCCGGACGCTCAGTGGCCATGGCTCACGGTCCCAGCCGCTCTGCGGCATGTGGGATCTTCCTGGACTGGGGCACGAACCCATGTTCCCTGCATCGGCAGGCGGACTCCTAACCACTGCGCCACCAGGGAAGCCCTAATTAATTAATTTTTAATTTTTGGCTGCCTTGGGTCTTCGTTGCTGCGTGTGGGCTTTCTCTAGTTGCAGCGAGCAGGGGCTACTCTTCGTTACAGTGCACGGGCTTCTCATTGCGGTGGCTTCTCTTTTTGTGGAGCATGGGCTCTAGGTGTGCGGGCTTCAGTAGTTGTGGCACGTGGGCTCAGTAGTTGTGGCTCATGGGAGCAGTAGTTGTTGCTCCACAGCATGTGGGATCTTTCCACACCAGGGCTCAAACCCGTGTCCCCTGCATTGGCAGGCAGATTCTTAACCACTGCGCCACCAGGGAAGTCTCGGTCTTAGGGATTTTTCTAAATGAGCTAGTCTCAGTTGAATATGGGGAAATTGATAAGATGGAACATAGTTTGCAGTTACAGAATATTCTAAGTGTTTCCTTTCTTAGGTGAATCAAGCCCATTCCCTTCTATTCGTGCCAGATTTCATAAGAAATGTTGCCTTTGTGTTGCTGTTAGTAGATCATGAGGCAAAGATATAGATAATTGGAATATACATATACAAGTTGAGTGGGACATCATGAAACAAGCCCAGAAAGCAGATCAGATGCACTGACCCTCACATGTAGAACAATGCTTGGACTTCCGACTTCAGGGTCTTTAAGGGTCTTTGTACTAAAGGGTCTTTAAGATATACTCCTGTTCTATCTATCTACGGTACAGTCTTCAACCTTCTTATTCACATATACCCTAAGAGAAATTTGGAAAACAATGTACATAATCACACACTTTTCTTCATAAATTTAAAGAATTGCAAAGGATATAGTATTCAACATGTAATAAGTATTGATATTTTTGAAATCAGACCATTATATCACTCACTTAAATAGTTCTAGACCTAGAGGCAGGACGGGAATAAAGATGCAGACCTACTAGAGAATGGACTTGAGGACACGGGGAGGGGGAAGGGTAAGCTGGGACGAAGTGAGAGAGTGGCATGGACATATATACACTACCAAATGTAAAACCGATAGCTAGTGGGAAGCAACTGCATAGCAAAGGGAGATCAGCTCGGTGCTTTGTGACCACCTTAGAGGGGTGGGATAGGGAGGGTGGGAGGGAGGGAGATGCAAGAGGGAGGGGATATGGGGATATATGTATACGTACAGCTGATTCACTTCGTTATAAAGCAGAAACTAACACACCATTGTAAAGCAATTATATTCCAATAAAGATGTTAAAAATTTATTTATTTATTTATTTTTTTATTTTTTTTGCGGTACGCGGGCCTCTCACTGCTGTGGCCTCTCCCGTTGCGGAGCATAGGCTCCGGACGCGCAGGCTCAGCAGCCATGGCTCACGGGCCTAGCCGCTCCGCGGCATGTGGGATCTTCCCGGACCGGGGCACGAACCCGTGTATTGGCAGGCAGACTCAACCACTGTGCCACCAGGAAAGCCCTAAAAAAAATTTTTTAATAAAAAAAATTAAATAAATAATAAATAGTTTTAGAGGAAATTATGTATCACGTGATTTGATAGCAACTATCATCTCATTTTTTAAAAAAATACATGAACAAGCTCTTCTTGTATTTTGATGCCTTCTTTTTTATATAAATTTTTTAATCGAAGTATAGTCGATTTACAGTGTTGTGTTAGTTTCAGGTGTACAGCAAAGTGATTCAATTATACATACACATATATATCTATTCTTTTTCAGATTCTTTTCCCTTATAGGTTATTATAAAATGTTGAGTATAGTTTGCTGTGCTATACAGTTGGCCTGTGTTGGTTATCTAATTTATATATAGTATTATGTATAGGTTAATCCCATACTCCTAATTTATCCCTCCCCCTTTGCCCTTTGGTAACCATAGGTTTGTTTTCTATGTCTGTGGATTGATTTCTGTTTTGTAAATATGTTCATTTGTATCATTTTTTTAGATTCCACATCTGAGAAATATCATATATTTGTCTTTCTCTGTCTGGCTTACTTCATTTAGTATGATAATCTCTAGGTCCATCCATGTTGCTGCAAATAGCATTATTTTATTCTTTTTTATGGCTGAGTAATATTTCATTGTATATATATATATATATATATATATATATATATATATGTATATACACACACATATATATATATACCACTTCTGCTTTATCCATTCCTCTGTGGATGGACATTTAGGTTGCTTCCATGTCTTGGCTACTGTAAATAGTGCTGCTATGAACATTGAGGTTCATGTATCTTTTTGAATTAGAGCTTTCTCTGGATATATGCCCAGGAGTAGGATTGCAGGATCATATGGCAACTCTATTTTTAATTTTTTGAGGAACTTCCATACTGTTCTCCATAGTGGCTGCACCAATTTACATTCCACCAACAATGTAGGAGGGTTCCCTTTTCTCCACACCCTCTCCAGCATTTGTTATTTGTAGACTTTTTAACAATGGGCATTCTGACTGGTGTGAGGTAGTACCTCATTATAGTTTTGATTTGCATTTCTCTAATAACTAGCGATGTTGAGCATCTTTTCCTGTGCCTGTTGGCCATCTGTATGTCTTCTTTGGAGAAATGACTATTTAGGTCTTCTGCCCATTTTTCGATTGGGCTGTTTGTTTTTTGTTATTGAGTTGCATGAGCTGTTTGTATATTTTAGAAATTAAGGCACAAGGGGACATGAATCAGAAATACTTAGAAAAGTTTAGCTCTATTCATTCAACGTGTCATGGTATGTTTTTGCTCTTTATATGAACCAAATTCAAACATGAAACATTGTGGTATACAGACACAGATCTCTGCTGGTAGTTTATAACTGGGTAGTTCTAGTAGAAGAAAGTTAAGACCAATGAAGATTAGAATGAAGATTTTGGAAGATTCTTCAATTTCACTGATAAATATCCTCTCCTCCACCTCTTAGGCACAGCTGTGGTTGCCTACATTGCGAGCCAGCAAACTCCATATTGTTCTGTCATTTCTGGATCTGGGAAGCTGGCACAGGGCTCCTTCTTTTTTTAAAAATTTATTTTATTGAAGTATGGTTGATTTACAGTGTTGTGTTCATTTCTGGTGTACAGCAAAGTGATTCCGTTACACATATATATACATTCTTTTTCATATACTTGTCCATTATGGTTTATCACAGGATATTGAATACAGTTTCCTATACTATACAGTAGAACCATGTTGTTTATCCATCCTATATGTAGTAGTTTGCATCTACTAACCCCATTACAAGTAAGTACAGTAGTAAATGTAAGACAGAGAAATTTAATTGGATTAGACATTTAACACAGATTTTAATAATGTGACATTGCTAACCTTATCTTCAAGGGAACAGAGACGCTTACTACATCTTAACAGACACTCACTTAAACTGCCTTTTGAGAACTGCTTACTGGCAGAGTTTTGGCATGACGTCTGATTTCGTAAAGTAGCAAAAAAAAAACATACCTCTTAAACTATCCCATTTGTCCTAGACACGTCCTTAAGAGAATAGTCATTCTTTGCATTAGAATTGTGGCAAGATGACATACACATATGTTAACTTGTGTTTGCTTTAGCTACTGTTGGACACCTGACACATCCAGAATGGGGGGGATCAGGAAGCTGGAATACCACAAAGGAAGTGGCTACAAATGCATCACTGACTAAACTGTGCTGGAAAGTGTGAGGTCATCCCTCCCCCTCCCCCTCACTCCAGACAAGAAAGAGTCCCATGTCCATTGGCTTCAGCTACTAATTTTAGCTTTTAGAATCGATCAATAATGTGCATTTGCTCTCATCATTCAAAATCAGTAAGAAACTTACTGATGACATCACTTCAAATTATGACTGCTTTTAAGGAAATGTGTCCTGTTTAAATGAGTCACGTTAATGCAAACACCATGTAGAAGGGGTCAACATACAATAATAACTCTTACTAACCAAGTTCATTTGAATGTTAACCCATTTGAGTTTTAGCCTCTCTCTTTTCACCTCCCAGTCCCCTGAAGGAGGTGATAATTAAAAGTAAAATGGTATCAAACTGCATGGATAATCAAAAAACTAAATCATCACTTTCCAGTAAAAATATTTTTTGTAAATATATTTTATATCTATTTCCAATAAATACAAAGATTTGGATATAAGAAATATGGTCGTCTGCTACAATCTTGGGTTCTGACACAGTGAGAGGTGAGATGGGCAGCCCTATATTTCCTTGTAAATAAAAGGAAGCATTGGACTGGTGGTCTCTCTCCTGAGGAACCATGCAGATATAAAGTAAATGTGTCTATCTTATAACAAGTATGGGGAGGAGAGGGACATAACCGCAGATCAGGAGAGAGAGAAAAAAATGGGAAGGACTGTCACGATGGTGAGCCCTGCTCTAGCTGCCTCCAGTACCGTGCACTCAATACATGAGACTCCAAGGGGACATTGCTGTCAGTGCTCCACCCAGATGCCCTGGTTGGTTACGCAGGCCCTGCTCCAGCCTCTGCACCCTCACTCCTAGTGGTTTACACGTGCAGATCTCTTCAGAGAGCTTCTCTTAGGCTACTGGAGCTGCACTGCCACACATAAGTAGACAACCAGAGGCTCCCAGGAGTTTACATCCCCCATGTGGCCCATGGCCATCACTGACAGGTGTAGGCGTGTAAGAGCCTAGTTTCCTGCCCTGGAGGCTGGACAAGCTCTGCCATGGAGTTAACACTCCAGAGCCCCCCTCACAATTAAGCTTAGGCAACGACTTGCCCTGAACTCACACCTTTGCTTGGCTTCCCACACTCCCTCTTCAGCTTCTCCTCGGAGAGGTTCCCTCATAAATCACTTGCACATGAATCCTTGTCTTGAAGTGTCTGTTTCTGGACATCCAAGACTCCATTCTAAACTTTTTTGGAGAAGGAAATCTAAAGTTAAATGTTGTAAACCTCAGTGGCATTTCTGATGAAAAGCTGAACTGATTGAATTTTGTGTGCAAAATTTGGGGCCTGAGAACACAGACATAGCCAATAAGCCAGTGTAAATTGTTGAGGGTACATTTACACTATGTTTTTTTAAAACCACAGTAAAAAAATTATTATTTCAGTGGAAATAGGCATCCAGTGGTGAAGAGGCAGAGCTTCAAGAATTTTAGATTCATGAATTATTTTTCTGTAGATATTTTACATGAGTTTTTCTTTATAGTTGCCATTGACTTTTTTTAAATTGAAGTATAGTTGATTTACAGTGTTGTGTTAACTTCTGCTGTACAGCAAAGTGACTCAGTTATACACATATATACATTCTCTTTTTATATTCTTTTCCATTATGGTTTATCCCAGGACATTGAATATAGTTCCCTGGGCTATACAGTAGGACCTTGTTGTTTATCCCTTCTATATATAATTGCATCTGCTAATCCCAAACTCCCCGTCTATCCCCCCTACATCTCCTTCCCCTTAGCAACCACAGGTCTGTTCTCTATGTGTGTGTCTGTTTCTGTTTTGTAAATAGGTTTGTGTCGTATTTTAGATTCCACATAGAAGTGATATTGTATGGTATTTGTCTTTCTCTTTCTGAGTATGATAATCTCTAGTTGCATCCATGTTGCTGCAAATGGCATTATTTCGTTCTTTTTTATGGCTAACTAGAATTCCACTGTATATATGTACCACATCTTCTTTATCCATTCATCTGTCAATGGACATTTAGGTGATTTCCGTGTCTTAGCTATTGTAAATAGTGTTGCTGTGAACACAGGGGTGCGTGTATCTTTTTGAATTAGAGTTTTGTCTGGCTGTATGCCCAGGAGTGGGATTGCTGGATCATATGGCAATTCTATTTTCAGTTTTCTGAGGAACCTCCATACTGTTTTAGTGGCCTTCCACTCTTGAACAACACTGGTTTGAACTGCATAGGTCCACTTGTACGCGGATTCTTTTCAATGAAAACGTACTACAGTACTACACTATCCATGGCCGATTGAGGTGGCAGGTGCAGGAACTGCAGATACGGGGGGCTGACTGGAAAATAACCCTTGGATTTCTGACTGCATGTGTGTGGCAGTCTACCTCCCACTTTGCTCTCTACCCAGTAGTTGCAAATTCAGACATTATTGAGCGCATGTAGGATTTTATTTCATGTGCAACTAATGCCAGTGTTTCCCTTTCACCAGCAGCACCTTCGTTAGCCCTGATATCCTCACACATTCTTATCACCTTTATCCTGCTTATAACCCGAGTGTGCTGGGTACTCCCCACCTTCCGCTCCCCTGCTCATATCCATACTCCCCCACCCTGCCCAGGACCCCAGAAGGCTGACCTTGGTGGAATGCATCATCTGGGCTCTTTTGCCTTCTAGCTTCTGGTTGGATTTGGCAAGTGGAGGTACCATCGTGCAAGGGGAGGGGAGAGAAGTTAGGTGTCCCGGGTTCCCTCCCTGATAGATGGCACGTTGACAGGGTCTGCATTATTCCACCTAAGGTCACAGCTCCTTTCAGACAGTCCCTCTCTGACACCTGTAGCTGCTACCAAGTCCCCACCTCTTGCCCATCGAGGGAGGCGATGGCTTCTCACTGCTTCTGATCCTGCGGTGCCTTCCCATTCCTTCTTGGCGCTCTTCACCCTATCCACGCCTTTGCAAACACTTCACTAAACTCTCCTAAGCTGCCTTTGCATGTGCCACCGGTTTCCTGCACGACCCTGATCAATTCACTACCGATAAGCTCAACAAAGCATAGAGTCATTCCAGCAACGTTTTGAGTCGTGAGCGACAAACTTTTCCTATGTGCGTGGAGCAAGCACCACGTCAGAATCAATATCTGTCTCCTCACTGTAAGTCAAGCTTCCTAATTAAACTACGTCATTTCCAACCCGCATTATGAAAGTCTGTGCTAAACAGAAATGTCTGTGTTGTGAAATCCTGCCACAGAGGGCTGAATCTTCATCAAGGAAGAAGTATCCCCACGTCAGAGGAGAACTGGGGGGCAGGGGTCGGGGGCCTTGCTGGAGGGAGCCAGCCTTCAGCACCTGGTGTCAAGGTGGATCAGAACCAATCGCGAAGGGTCAGTTCGGGTTGTTCTGAACGGCCGTCCCAAGAAGACAGTTCAGGACAGGTGATGCCACAAGCAGTGGAACCACAGAGGATCCTCATGGTGATTAATGAAAGTCTTGGCCTCTGACTTCCTTAAACTCACAGAGAAAAGGAAATTTCCCACTAGATCTCTTCCCCACCTGGGGCCAGAGAAGCCTGATGTTCATCCCCTCAGGATGCAGGAAGGGAAAAGAGTTATCTCAAGGAAATACAATTACCTGGATTTCCAGGGCGGCCTCACGCTTCTCTCCAACTGCCAAGGCTCAGCTAACCCACACCAGGGGCAAAGGGGGAGGGGGCCAACCTATGTGCGGCCCCAGCGATGTGCTGGGCACCCTGCACCCTCTGCCTCACGTACAGTGACTCTCCATCTAACCCTGCAGGATGACTGTAGAAGAGGAGCCCTCTGGCCTTCCTGATGACACAGAACTCAAGAGGCAAAGCCACTCTTAATATTCCAGGGTCATGGAATAGTATCATATTGCCTTTCCTAATCCATTTATCCAAACAGAACAAGGGGGTTTGGGGGAGAGAGTGGGAGGCATAAACAGGTGAAGCAAAGGAGATGTTTAGGCTGGTGAAATCTTTCTGTATGAAACTGTGATGGTAAATGTCTTTATGCATTTGTCACACCCCATATAGCACAAAGAGGGAACCTTATTGTAAACTACAGTTGTAGAGTAAAGGCATTCCAGGGGAGGGAGCAACAGGGAAAAAGTCCTCCTGAGATGAGACCCACAGGATGGAACGACACTATGAGAAGACGGTTTTTCAGCTCATAACGTACATTTCACTACCCATCACCTAATCAGCCCTGAGTGAACCAACAGAGGGAGCTCAGTGAGGCTGAGACTCAGGCATTGAATCAGAAGATGGATGGATCTGAGGCACCCAGGGTGGTGCGAGGACTTGAAATGAGCCAGTGACTTGCCCTGTCTCAGCCTCATCCTAACTGCAGTGTGAGAACCGAGGGGACAGGGAGCCCTGATGGCTGCCTGAGGTGGAAGCCCTGGCCTGCCCCCACCCCCTAGCGTTTGGAAGACTGACTGACTTTTCTTTGCTTTTCCATTCCCAGCTCCTGGCCAAAAACAATATAATATATTTACTGAGCACACCTACTGCATGCTGGGCACCATGCAGGGTGGATGATGGAGCTTCAGAGGTGCAGTAGATCTGTGCAACCCTCCAAGATCTCCAAACCCAGATCAGCAGCCAAGAAAGGTGAGTGATAATATAAGTTCAGAGAGGCAGTGTGCCAGGGGTGGAGCTGCTTGGAAGAGGCAGACCCTGAATTCCACTGTGAAACTGGGTAGGGCTTAGAGGCAAACAAAAACTAGAGAGGGTTCCCCAGGCAAAACAGTGGACATGTTTTTTTTTTTGTTTGTTTGTTTTAAATTTTATTTATTTATTTATTTTTGGCTGCGTTGGGTCTTCGTTGCTGCGTGCGGGCTTTCTCCAGTTGTGGTGAGCAGGGGCTACTCTTCATTGCAGTGCACGGGCTTCTCATTGCAGTGGCTTCTCATTGTGGAGCACGGACTCTGGGCACGCGGGCTTCAGTAGTTGTGGCACACGGGCTTAGTTGGTCCGCGGCATGTGGGATCTTCCCGGAGCAGGGCTTGAACCCTGCATTGGCAGCTGGAATCTTAACCACTCTGCCACCAGGGAAGTCCCTGTGGACATGTTTAAGATGTGTTATCTGGAGGCAGTAGGGGAGGGCTGTAAGAAGTTAGAGAGGATGGTTGAAGGAAAGCATCCCTTTAGACTTGAGTGCCAGGCTAAAGGTAACACAGAGCATCCATGTTTTCTGAGCATTTCAGAGAAGTGTTTCATACATTGTGGTAGATTACATCAGGGCGCCAACTTTTTACCCCTCACTATATCCATTTCCCTTCCCAAGTGACTTTGCAGGTCAACCATGTAAGCATGAATGAGAGTACTTCCCCTGTCCCTTGACTTCAGGATCATTTATAAAACTTGCTTTGGCCAACAGGATCTTAGCAGATGTGACACAAAGTTGGCGTTTGCAGTGGGACCTTCCCTCTTGTACTTCTGCCACTGCCATAATAAAGAGACACCCTGGGTGGGTCGCTGGATGAGACACACTGCCCAAGAGATGCTCAGCCTTGCAGGGAGAAGTGGAGCTTCCCCAAACACTGCAGTCAAAGCAGAAGGGCTCAGCCACACCCCACTTCGATCAGTCAACCCCCAGCCAACTCGGGATGCATGAACTAGTCCAGCTGAGATCGAGAGGCGTATAGCTGACCTGCACATGCAGGAACTAAATAACTGCTTTTTGTTGTATGCCATGGAGATTTTTTTGTGTGCTTGCTTGTTACACAGTAACAGCTGACTGATACACTCAGCACATTTCTCTTCCCCCAAAAAAATTCAGGGAATTTCGTCAAGGAGACTGGTCAATTCGTGGACAGTCGTGGACACTGATGAAACTAAAGTTGGGGAATATTTCTCTCTTCTCATGGAAGGAAAGGCAGGACAGTGCTGGGAACAACTGTGGAAAAGGCAGAGCTCTGGGTAAGATAATATGCACACATTCCTCCTATGTATTTGACCTGGCCTAACTCTCCCTAACCTTCTAGAAGAAACAATACATTTTCCTGGAAGTTAGCAGCATTCTAGAGGTTCTAAGAGGCTTTCAGCTAATCCTGGCAAGCAAACTCCTCTAGAAAAGTACACACTGAATGAAGTCCCAAAAATTTAGACTCTCTTATACAAACACAGATACACACACACACACACACACACACACACACACACACATATACACCTTCCAAACCTAAAGACTTCTCAGGCTTTGCAATATGCAGGGATTAAAAACACATTTTCATTATATAAAGAGAATTTCTTTTATAACAAATTGACCTTCTTCAACATATGAAAACTCAAATTTATGAAACTATAACCAACAGTGTGTCTTGGGCACATTTAACACAATTTAACTCTTTGATTTTAAAATGTTGGCTGACCTTAACTATTTTAGTAGGGTAAAATGGTGTAGGCCTCACAACTGTCAGCAACTCTGTTATTAGAAAAAAAGTACGATTTGAACATTTCAGTCTGAGACCTTATCTCATCTTCATGACAGCTGGTTCAGGGCAAGCTTGGGCAAAGCAGCTAGAAGCATTTATTGCTTCTCTAAGTCAGGAATTTGGTCTGTTAGCTGTTGAGAAAGAGAGTTAGTTGTCCCCAGGACTGACATTCAAACCCTAACAAACTTTCTTTTTCTCACAGACTGAGATTTGGGCAGAAATGAACCCAGACTGCTTTGTACCCTCAAGTGTGCCCACAGGCCCCCAGCTGGCTCCAGGCCCCACTCACCATCCGTCAGAGATTCAATTCCTGCAGATGCCACTCAGCTCGCATCCTGGTTCATCCTGGGAGAGATGTTCCCATAGGCAGAAGCCGCCCATCGGAGGAATCAGGACGTCTCAAAGCAGCAATCTGACAAGATTCTTCTAATCTTTAGGACATTTGTATCCAGTCTTTTATGGCATCTATAGCACCATGCACCTGTCAAAGTGTCAAAGCACCTTTTCACAATTTGCAAAGTGTGCGCATAAGCCCCTCCCACAGCCTCGCCCCATCCTTCAACCCTGTCCTCTGACCGCCCAACAGCCTCAGCTCATCCCTCTCCTCAGCCCCTGTCTAAGCTCCAGCCCATCCCTGGGCCTGGTCCATCCACACTCCCTCCACCCTGACCTCTAGGATAGGACGAAGCTGAGTCAAGGAAACTAGATGAGGATCAGGGGCAGGGCTGCACACTTTAGAGCTTATCCGTGAAGCGCTTCATTTCCATGAGCAAGAACATCTTGTTACAGTGACATAATTTTTATCTTGTCTGACAGATATATCCCATTTTGAGAGACTAAACCTAGCAGGGCAGAAAATGAGAAAGATACCAAACCCAGATTGTGGAGGAAAGCATTTATCGGAAGTCAGTACAACTCTAATCCCTCGGGTACGGGGTCAGGAAGCAGGCGCCAGGCCCAGGCATTGCTGCATCTTGTGAAACTCAGGTCCCTCCCTGATCAGAGCCAAGCTGGCTCCCCTGCCAGACCGCAGTGCCCTGGAGACAAGAACCGATTTCCCAGTAATCCTGCCTTACCGGGAGAGTCTCAAACGTGAGGTTGCTGGCAGCGCCACCTGGTGGCTCCTTGGTGATGTGCCAGCCTGTGGAGCCTGAAGACACAAGCAAAATCTCACCCGGAAAGGTTCAAAAGAGTCAAAGCTTCGCTCGGCCCTTAATTCTTTCTCCCACCTGCTCACTCTTGTTTAGCTGTTAAGACTCTTCTCTTCCTGGTAATGAGCATGATGAGGAAAAACTCCACCAAACCTCAGTTCAGTTTGAAGCAGAGCAATTTACTCCTTTCCTTGCCGGCGTGCATAGGACATCAAACCAGCCAGAACCAGTGCCGGAATGGGCCAGCTCATCATGGAAGGCAGCACTGTATGTGATCGCCCCCATCTTTCCTCCCTCCGATGACTTTGCAAGGCCAGGAAATGAGGACGGGGAATGAGAGCCTTACCTGGATGCCCCTGGGACTACAACATTGCCTCACCCTTCGAATGTGAACTCTCAGGGCTGTCCTCAGCCCAGAACAAAGATCTATAACTGCCAGATTATTCCAGAGGCCGCTTCTTGCCTTTTCCAATCCTCTTTCCAGTACATCAGAGCAAACCTCTCCGTATAATTAATGCTCATCTCAGTGTTTAAACACCATAGGGAGGCCTTCCCTAGTGGCGCAGTGGTTAAGAATCCACCTGCCAATGCAGGGGACACAGGTTCGAGCCCTGGTCCAGGAAGATCCCACATGCCGCGGAGCAAGTAAGCGCATGCGCCACAACTACTGAGCCTGGGCTCTAGACACGGCGAGCCACAGCTACTGAGCCTGCATGCCACAACTACTGAAGCCTGCACACCTAGAGCCCCTGCTTCGCAACAAGAGAAGCCACCGCAATGAGAAGCCCACGCACTGTAACGAAGAGTAGCCCCCACTCGCCACAACTAGAGAAAGCCCGTGCGCAGCAACGAAGACCCACCACAGCCAAAAATAAATTAATTAAATAAATTCATTTAAAAAAAAAAAGAAAAAACGTAGGGAGACAATATTCCAGCTCTCCCCAAAAATCTTACTGCAAGCATGAGAATAAGGGTGGGTAACTAAGCAACAATGCCTAGGACAGCTGCCCCAGATACGATAGATGGTGTTGTGAGGATGTGGTCTTCTGCTCAAACTAGTCCAGGAAGTGACTATTTCCAGGTAAAAACACTAATGAAGTCCCCGCTATGATCATCCTGATCATGCCAGAGAAATCACAGCATACAGGAGGGACACAGAATGTTCTGGAAAGTGAGTTGACAGAGAACTCTGAAATATCATAAGCCAAACAGGCCATTAGGGTATTGTAAACATTGGGCAGAATAATTTTTTTTTTTGGAGATATTAACCCACGTTTTACTCGGTGCTGTTTGTATTCATCTTGGATTTCATGCAAGTAGCCTTTGTAATTCTTTGCCTCAGGGTATTTTTTTTTTGCAGAGCGGGATGCAGAAGCGACTTGAGGTCTGAAGCTTGGCCTTCTCCTGTTCCGTGCGATGGCTCCCTGTTGAGGAAATAGTAGGTGTCCCAGAGGCGGAGTCGAGAGAGGAGCGGCTGTGCTGGCAAGGACAGAGTGCAGGACAGAGTTGGGAAGATCGGTGAGTCCATGAGTCTTGGGGACAGCTCTCCAGGGGGTCACAAGACCTCAAGGGGACACTATGGTTGGGGGGCTAGACAAATGACCCAAAGCCCCCGGCCTCACCAAAGATTTTGGTGCTCCAAGCTGAACTTTAATAGGCCTGATGGGCTGGGACAATGGGTGGTCTCAGCATCAACCAATGTACAATAGACCCATGGCTCATGACTGGAGAGGCCTCCCCTTTGCTTTATCTCTATAAGTGACCCCAGGACCTTTGCACGACCCCAGGGTAGAAAGATGCCCACAGTAACACCCAAGGTAAAATTTCCTGTCAACCCAGCAGAGTGGGACTCCAGCATCAGATAGTAAAGAAAGGTGATCCTCCCTGCCCACCCTCAATGACAGATTCAGATTCACACCACCCTAAACATATTGGCAGAAACAGACTTTGCAGAAACCTCCCACTAGAATAAGCGGGACCCAGGAGGAAACATAAAATGGAGACTGAAGACAAAGACTCAGAAATAAGGAACTAAAATTCAAGCATTTAAAGCCCGGAGCTACACAGAGTCCCCACAGTGGACCTAGACAGGCCTGGTGTTTGCTACGTTAGTGAAAGGTGACTCCCAGATCCTTAGTGAGGGCCCTGGGAGTACAGGTCAGAGCCTGTGATTCACACACAACTACAGCTCTTGCGTGTGGTCACCTTGTCTTTTGAGATCTCAATAAAATTGGCTTACACATCTTCTCCCACAAGCTGCGGGAGGTCCTGGAGAATTCCCAGGGAGGTACAGTCAGGGGTCCTGCCTCTGAAGAAGCCCTGCCTCTCTCCCTCAGATACAAATTGTGCTACTCCACCCCCCTTTAGACTTCATTTGTGTTCTCAGAAAGCAATTACTTGATTGTCAAAACTCATCACACTAAACACTTAAGATCAGTGCGTTTTATTGTATGTTAAATAGCCCTTGACATTAAAAAAAAAAAAAGCAATACTTGCTATGAGTGTCCCTAAAATCTGGAAGCATAGATAAATATATATGTCATCAAAGACATCTGCAAATTATAAAATGTAATATCCTATTGGCTATACTTCCACACTGTAGGACACCCCAGATTTGGGTTAGGTTAATGAAGACTGAATATATATAATATTCTCTTTCTAGAGTGTGGTCTCAGTTGTTCTCAACACTAGAAATTACCTGAGCAGGACAGACCCAGGTGAGAAGCCCCGACACAGTGCTGGCCCAGCAGCGTGCGTAGAGTTGGAGTGGCAATGGGGGAAAATATCCATTACGGATTTTTTTTTTCTCTGTTCCACTCCCTTTATTTTTGTTATCAATTTTTTTTGTGTGTGTGAACATAACGTTTATTTATTTATTTATTTACATCTTTATTGGAGTATAATTGCTTTACAATGGTATGTTAGTTTCTGCTTTATAACAAAGTGAATCAGTTATACACATACATATGTTCCCATATCTCTTCCCTCTTGCGTCTCCCTCCCTCCCACCCTCCCTATCCCACCCCTCTAGGTGGTCACAAAGCACCGAGCTGATCATTACAGATTTTTTTAAACACTGCATTGGGAGAGAAAAGACCTGAGCTCTCTCCCTACCCATTGTGCTCCCTTGAGCAATTTTCTTTCTCCTCCCTGGGCATTAAACGTTCAGCTGAACAAGGTGGTGGCTTAAATTTTACGATTGGTTCTGTATTTTATCTATCCTGAAGAACTCAGGGTGATTTTCCTTATATAAGTGAGGCATCCTGTAAGTGGCCATTCTTTACGAACATGCTGCTATTCCAAGTTTCCGAACAGAAAACCAAGGCTTAGGGTGGTTGAGGCCACAAACAAGTTGAAGATAAAATATCTTATGATCTCCACACGATTGAAGGTAATGCATCTTGCTAAGGGTAAAATTGCCACAGATGCCCTTTTAGAGGCCCCTTAGACTGATGGAAGAGCAGAGCAGAAAGGACTCACACCCCTGCAGATGCAGGGCTCTGGAGGAGACCAGCTTGGAGAAGCCGCCTGCCTGTGTCTAAGGAGGGTAGGAACTTTCCCAGCAAGCCCACATTGCTAGAAAAAAAAATAGAACGTAGCCCAAGGACCAAACAGCAGCCCAGTCACCAGCCTGTGCTGCATTGGGCTAAATTTGGCTGACTCAGCCCAGATAAGGTCGTGCAGAGGGGGTGTTTTAAAAAGATTTTAAAACAACCAACTCACTGCAATGCAACACCAGCAAATTGTGTCCGAAACAGACCGATGCACGCAGTACTGAGGCCCTCCGTGTGATTCTAAATGTCATGAGCGCCACCTGCTGCCCAGACCGTGAAAAGTCTGGTTTGTCTCTTTCTTTCTCTTGAGCAACATCAACAGAAAGCTTTAACGCGGTGGGTCCCAAACTGGATGAGTAGGCTGAGGATCTGACATTCTCGACAGGATTTCTGAACTCTTTGCACGTGTTTTTGTTTCTGTGATAGCCTTAAAAAGTTAATACATACATATGCCAGATCATCAGCCTGATAAAGGAAGGGAAAATCATGAAACCAAATTCCAGGCCTTTGTTTTACATTTGTTAGGATATTGCTTGGTTGTGTCCAGGACTACTGTTTTAATTGTTGCCTGTTAGTGAAACAGAACAGAGGTGGACTGACTTCTTAAGGAAGCACTTATACTAAGAAGTAAAAGCCAAAGGACTCAGCTGCGAGCTCCGTAGCGACTGTAGAGAGGGCTGTGGGAATTCCAGCATGGCAAGGCTCTGTCACACCTGACCCAGAAGAATCTGAGACAGAACAGCAAGGAGCATAGGTGCAGTACAAAGACAACTGAGTGGAGACATCGTCCCTCCCGCTGAGTTGATGAAGGTTATTGATGTAGCTTTATTTGAAGTTAACTTGTCATTTTGTTTTGCTTTTATGGTTGTGTATGAAGTATAAGAATAAGAAATGTATGCCTAGTATTGTTTGAAATATTTAAGTTTCGTTATATAAAATGGTTTACTTCTTCTAACTGGTCTTCCTGTTTCTATCCCTCCCCCCAGTACACACATATATACAATATTATTTGTTGAAGGACTTATGTAAAGCATACAGAGGGTATGCTAGAAATTTCTTTCTCTAAAACGGATCCATATATGACTCAGTATTAGTCGGGTTTTGGCTGCAATAGTACTGTGCTGTGTACCAAACAACCCCCAATTTCCAATGGCTTACAATAATCATTTGTTTTTCTCATCCACTGGTCTGCAGGTCAGTTGGAGCCACTCTGCTGTGGACTGCAGGCCAGGTTCCGGTCTGCTCCTGGTGCCTCTCATCTTTGAGCCAACTCATGCTCTTTTTGTGGCAGATGGCAGAAGCACAAGAGGTCAAGCTAAACAGGTAAGCACATTTAAAGCCTCTGCTCACATCATATTTGCTCACATCCTGTTGGCCAAAGCAAGTCACATGGCCAATGTCAACAGGGCAGGGATATATATACCTCCCATGGAGGGTGAGGGAAGCCAGGACAAGGGAGGGAAAGTAGAGTTGTGGACAAATCATACAACCTATCACAGACCCACATTTTAGAAATACTGCCTTTAAGGAAAGGGATTATTTATATTCCCATTTCCCTTTAAAAAAGTATAGAATCGGGCTTCCCTGGTGGTGCAGTGGTTTAGAGTCCGCCTGCCGATGCAGGGGACAGGGGTTCGTGCCCCGGTCCGGGAGGATCCCACGTGCCGCGGAGCGGCTGGGCCCGTGAGCCATGGCCACTGGGCCTGCGCGTCCGGAGCCTGTGCTCCGCACCGGGAGAGGCCACAACAGTGAGAGGCCCGCGTACTGCAAAAAAAAAAAAAAAAAAGTATAGAATCTCCCATCCACGGGGTAATTAAGTCTATGCATTTAATTCTCTTCTCCCATTTCTGAAGTCTCCATCAAAGTAACTAAATGAACTTAGGGTCAAAAATTCTAAATTGCAACAGGAAATCAGAAGGGGAGCAAACACATGCCTAAAACTTAAAAACTGGAAAATTACAGACAAAGGGGACCCTAGAAGTAGTGTCAGCCTTTTCACTGTCTGCTAAACAGGCTTCTAAGAAGGGTCCAACTGGAAGTTAAGTAACGTGATCCCAGGAACCTGGCTTTCACCCAGCTTTTCACCCAGCTTTTCACCAGTCTTTCAACTCTGAGCCAGCGTGGCTAGAGATGGGAAAGGGGTACAGTCCTAGCAGAAGCAAGTCCTAGAAGAATGGCCCCTTACCCTGCTGCCAGGGTGTGATGGAATGTGGTCCTTGGCAGGGTGACCTCACTCTCTCACAGCTCACCCGTGCACTGAACCTGTGGGGAGCCAAGCTCAGGTGCTCGGGCCCTGCTGAGAATGGCTCCCGCATGGGCAGCTGGGCTGGTTGATGAGGGGACCCTGAGCCTGGCAGCTCTGGTCAGCTGAAGTGCATGGAGGGGAAACGCCCAACACAAAGCAGGCACTCCCATGGCAAAGGGCCTCCCTCCGTGGAGAGGGGAACTTGCCCCAGCGTCCAGTCTCCTCTATGAGGATGAGCAATCAGAATAACCATGGGATGTACAAAACAGCTCCACGGTGTAAAAGAAGCAGCCTATAGTCATTAAAACATGGTGGGGCTTCCCTGGTGGCACAGTGGTTGAGAGTCCACCTGCCGATGCAGGGGACACGGGTTCGTGCCCCGGTCCGGGAAGATCCCACATGCCGCGGAGCAGCTGGGCCCGTGAGCCATGGCCGCTGAGCCTGCGCGTCCGGAGCCTGTGCTCCGCAACGGGAGAGGCCGCAACAGTGAGAGGCCCGCGTACCACAAAAAAAAAAACAAAAAAAAAAAACAACATGGTGACTCTAGCACATGGGTTAACAGGTTAATGAAACACAATACAGATGGTCCCTGGCTTACAATGCTTCAGCATGATTTTTCGACTTTATGGTGGGGCATAGAGAGATGCATTCAGTAGAAACTTATTTTTTTACTTCACATTTTGAATTGTGACCTTTTTCCAGGCTAGTGATGTGTGTGATGTGTGATAGATCCTCTCTCATGATGCTGAGCAGAGGTAGCTCCCAGTCACCCACCTGATCATGAAGGTAGATACACTTATAGCCATTCTGTACCCAGACAAGCATCTCACGTTTCACTTTCAGTACAGGACACTTTCCATAAATTCCATGAGATATTTGATGCCTTATCATAAAATGGGCTTTGTGTTAGGTGAGTTTGCCCAACTGTAGGCTAATATAAGTGTTCTGAGCACAAGCAAGCTAGGCTTGGTTAAGCTATGATGTTCAGTAGGGTAGGGGTATTAAATGCATTTTCGACTCAAGATATTTTCAACTTATAATGGGTTTATTGGGACACAACCCCATCATAAATTGAAGAAGATCTGTGTACTCTAGTTACAGACTTAAAGCATAAGGAAATTTAGTATGTAACTAATGAGATACTCTTTAAAAGGAAAAAAATGGGTAAGTCAAAAAAGCGTGTCAGGACAGCTGGCTAGCCACCTGGGGGGGAATAAATCTGAATTTTCTACCTAAATCCTTGCATGAAAATTAATTCTGGATTGATGAAATATTTACTGTTTAAGTGTTTAATAAAGGTACACATAGGAAAAATTTTTAATATTTAACCGTGGTGTGGGAAAGGTCTCTCTAAGCAATACATCAGCCTCAGAACCCAAAACAGAGAAGACCAGGGAGGTAGACCATCAGAAGAGGATCATTTTTCCTTGAAAGGGGAGCTTACCTGAGCCATGGACAGAAAGCAGGAAGCGGCATTTAGGGGTGGCAGCAGAGAGACCCAGCATTTCCTGCCCAGCCCATACCCTCCTCTTAGGAAATCCCACTGTCCTCCCAAAGGGGCAGCCCTGTACCCTGTGACCTTCCACCACCGTCAGACACAGTGGCGGGGGCTGGATGTGAACCCCTGACCCACGCTGGGCCGATCCAAGGCCTTTCCCAGGAGTTTGGAAATGGACCCCTGAGAGACTGGCCCTGCTGGCTCTGAAGAGACAAGCTATAGGGTAACGGGGACCCGGGAGCCAGAGTGGGCGCCTTGACACCCACAGATGCCAGGCAGGGAGCCCCAGGAAGCTGGGGTGAAGCTAGCTGTACGCGGGAGGCTGGGGGGTGACACCCGGTTCAAGGCTGCTGGGCCTCAGAGAGACAGCGAAGCTGGAGACTCCGTGCCATGACCCCGGGTTTTCTCAGGAAAACCTCTTCTGTGAGCGCCCCCCATGACCTGGCAACACACCCCCTCTACCTGCTCACCTTGCTTGCAACTTCGTGACATTGGTCACAGATGCAGCTTCTACAGATACTTGGATACTTGAGTTAAGAAAAGTACCTTGGGCTTTCCTGGTGGTGCAGTAGTTAAGAATACACCTGCCGGGCTTCCCTGGTGGCGCAGTGGTTGAGAGTCCGCCTGCCGATGCAGGGGACACGGGTTCGTGCCCCAGTCTGGGAAGATCCCATATGCCGCGGAGCGGCTGGGCCCGTGAGCCATGGCTGCTGAGCCTGCGCGTCCGGAGCCTGTGCTTCGCAACGGGAGAGGCCACAACAATGAGAGGCCCACATACCGCAAAAAAAAAAAAAAAAAAAAAAAAGAATACACCTGCCAATGCAGGGGACACAGGTTCGAGCCCTGGTCCAGGAAGATCCCACATGCCGCGGAGCAACTAAGCCTGTGCACCACAACTACTGAGCCTGCGCTCTAGAGCCCGCGAGCCACAACTACTGAAGCCTGTGCACCTAGAGCCCGTGCTCCACAACAAGAGAAGCCACCGCAGTGAGAAGCCCACGCACCGCAATGAGGAGTAGCCCCTGCTCGCTGCAACTAGAGAAAGTCCGCGTGCAGCCACGAAGACCCAACGCAGCCAAAATACAAAAGAAATAAATTAATTTAAAAAAATAGAATCGAACTTCGCTGATGACATTTTGGGGAACGGAGACTCTTCAGGAAAAAGCAGTTTTGTTTTTGTTTTTTAATGAGTGCAAAAGTGCAGAGCAGCCCAGGGCCACAACCAGAAAGTCAACAGATGAGCCTCAGAGAAAAGAGGAAAAGGAAACTAAGAGGCATCCAGCAGATCAGAGACCACGGACATCTCTGCTGGGATGTTTCTAGCCAGCGAGCCTTTGTTGATTGGTGAAGAATCCGAGCTGAAAAGCAATTTTAATTGCTGCTGATGACTGAGGTGGGTGAGGGAACAGGTATCTCCCTTTCTGTACATCTGTCTATGAATCACCAACTGCCATCTCATCCTCTCCTCAGTATTAGAGGCACCAGGCATGAGAGCTGGAAGGAGCCTTTGAGACAGAGGCCAGCCCTCTGCTCCTGTGTGGCCAGGTAGTCTCCTGAGATACTAATTTATGATTCATCCTCCCTGCAGGTCCCCTCCCTCTTTCCCTCAATTCAAACTGGTTTCAGGGTACACAGCAAGACAAAAAGAAATGCAAGCCATAGGATCTTCTTCTGCTTTTGTTTCCAAAATCCGTGGCCAGGATTAGGGTGAGGCAGTCTCTTCAGCCGCAGAATTTAAGGAGCCACCACAAAACTTAATAATCAAGATAATATTTTAATGCAATAGTTTTAAAAAATCAAAATAAATACCCCCTAAAATCACAATTTGTAAGGTTGTACTCTTAAATTTAATGGCTGAGGAGACTACCTCATTCCCCTCACCTTAATCCCAGCCCTGCCTGAGGGAGAATTTGGAGGACCTACGGAGGTTATAGGGAGGGAGAAAGGAGTTTTCAGAGAAGGAAGGAGGAAGGAAGGGCTCCTTCAAGCCATACAAAGAGATTCTTCCTGGCTTGTAGAAACAGAATTCTATAGGCCCTGGGAGCCCCAGGCTTCCAAGTAGAGACATGGTAAAAGGTCAGGACTCCAAAGAAGAATAATCAGTTGACCATGGAGATAAGAATATGGACAGCTGTACAAAGGACTCCAAGGCCCTAGAGTGGCAAGGGGGCAGCAGAGAAGTGGGCTGGGATGGTGGATGTGTCAGCAGTGACCCCATGGGACCTGGTCACTGAAGGACACTCCCCGGGACTTGACTTCACAAGACCCTAGAACGGTGGTCCAGTGTGGAGCAAGTGGCTGAGGTCACTGCCCACCAACCAGTAGGATGGGGGTACACACTCAAAACATAATTCAACAGACAGAAAATAAAAGTATGCAATAATTGTTGCACAACTGTGGTTTCAGACAAACGTTATTAATACCTGCCAGATCCAGAATGGGAATCCAAAGTCCAAAGGTTAATTAAGCAACTTGCATCAAGATTGGATTTTTTTTTAAAAGACCAGATGAATCTACATTTGTTGGAGAAACATCAATTTCAACATGTCAATTTAAAATGACATCCTTAGTTTTAGGAAGGATGTTTATTAAAATCGTATTTTCTGTTTTCAGTTACCTCTGTGATACTCCTGCATAAATCTTCTCTCTCTGTCAAATGCCTGACAGCCTTTGGTGACAGCTGATGAGAAATCAGAGCAATCTGAGAACCGTCTGTCTTCCCCTCCCCCCACCTCCCACCAAAAGTTATTTTGGGAAGTTGGAACTCAGAGTTTATACAGCATGCTTCCTTCTATCAGATCAGGAGAGAGCCCAAGATCTTGCAACTGAAATTTACTTTCAGATCATGATGAAGTTATTGGCTTTCTGTTGACATAAATTACATGGGTACCACAATACACGAAGCATCATTTTCTCTGTGCTGCACGGTTTTTATAATAGCAGCTGGATTTCTCAATGTAATTTTTCTTAAGGTCAAATTTTCTCCTCCAAGTATATTCAGTGATACGAAACTTGTCAGAACAAATCTAGATATATTTTTATGTTCTTGTGTTATTCAATTCCCAGATCCTATCAGGAAGATAGACAAGGAGAAAAACAATATACCATTAACAACAAAATAAATATCTGATGCTGCTCTGTACAGTATCTGTGTAAAACAGAAAGAATACAGCCCAAGGGAAAGAGAGAAATTTCCACTATTTATTCCAAGTACCACTGCTTTCTGGAAACCAATACAGAGTTTACACTGCAATTTACTTCCAAATTCTAGGACACCATTACTGCAGGATACACCCTAGGTTTAATAAGAGCTTTCAAGAGGGAAAGGAACCTATGTTAAGTACTCATTAATTGTAAAATGCATTCCAAGAAGCAAGAAGAACTACAGTCCTGCAGCCTGTGGAACAAAAACCACATTCACAGAAAGATAGACAAGATGAAAAGGCAGAGGGCTATGTACCAGATGAAGGAACAAGATAAAACCCCAGAAAAACAGCCAAACAAAGTGGAGATAGACAACCTTCCAGAAAAAGAATTCAGAATAATGATAGTGAAGATGATCCAGGACCTCGGAAAAAGAATGGAGGCAAAGGTCGAGAAGATGCAAGAAATGTTTAACAAAGACCTAGAAGAATTAAAGAACAAACAGAGATGAACAATACAATAACAACTGAAAAATACACCAGAAGGAATCAATAGCAGAATAACTGAGGCAGAAGAACGGATAAGTGACTTGGAAGACAGAATGGCAGAATTCACTGTTGTGGAACAGAATAAAGAAAAAAGAATGAAAAGAAACGAAGACAGCCTAAGAGACCTCCAGGACAACATTAAACGCAACAACATTCTCATTATAGGGGTCCCAGAAGGAGAAGAGAGAGAGAAAGGACCCGAGAAAATATTTGAAGAGATTATAGTCGAAAACTTCCCCAACATGGGAAAGGAAATAGCCACCCAAGTCCAGGAAATGCAGAGAGTCCCGTACAGGATAAACCCAAGGAGGAACACGCTGAGATACATAGTAATCAAATTGGCAAAAATTAAAGACAAAGAAAAATTATTGAAAGCAGCAAGGGAAAAACGACAGATAACATACAAGGGAACTCCCATATGATTAACAGCTGATTTCTCAGCAGAAACTCTACAAGCCAGAAGGGAATGGCATGATGTACTTAAAGTGATGAAAGGGAAGAACCTACAACCAAGATTACTCTACCTGGCAAGGAGCTCATTCAGATTTGCTGGAGAAATCAAAAGCTTTACAGACAAGCAAAAGCTAAGAGAATTCAGCACCACCAAACCAGCTCTACAGCAAATGCTAAAGGAACTTCTCTAAGTGGGAAACACAAGAGAAGAAAAAGACCTACAAATACAAACCCAAAACAATTAAGAAAATGGTCATAGGAACATACATATCAATAATTACCTTAAACGTGAATGGATTAAGTGCTCCAATCAAAAGACACAGGCTTGCTGAATGGATACAAAAACAAGACCCATATATATGCTGTCTACAAGAGACCCACTTCAGACCTAGGGACACATACAGACTGGAAGTGAGGGGATGGAAAAAGATATTCCATGCAAATGGAAATCAAAAGAAAGCTGGAGTAGCAATACTCATATCAGTTAAAATAGACTTTAAAATAAAGAATGTTACAAGAGACAAGGAAGGACACTACATAATGATCAAGGGATCAATCCAAGGAGAAGATATAACAATTATAAATATATATGCACCCAACATAGGAGTACCTCAGTACATAAGGCAACTGCTAACAGCTGTAAAAGAGGAAATCGACAGTAACACAATAATAGTGGGGGACTTTAACACCTCACTTACACCAATGGACAGATCATCCAAACAGAAAATTAATAAGGAAACACAAGCTTTAAATGACACAATAGACCAGATAGATTTAATTGATATTTATAGGACATTCCATCCAAAAACAGCAGATTACACTTTCTTCTCAAGTGTGCACAGAACATTCTCCAGGATAGATCACATCTTGGGTCACAAATCGAGCCTCAATAAATTTAAGAAAATTTTTTTTAAAAAGCATTACAAGTGGAGAAATGCTAAAATGTGAAAAAGTAGCCATCTTAGAATGAAGAAAAACAGCTAAGGAGATTCTATCTCATTGCAACTCAACCATTAGTACTTGCCCTAGAGGGTTGGCTGTGGTGATCCCACATGGGAACCAAAGGCAAGGTCATAAAACTTGGTATCAAGATACAGAAAAGGGGAGGGATGTGCTTTTCCAGGTTCCCTAGGCAAAGTGACATGGAGGGAGGAGCCATGCCTTTGGTAATTATGGGGTCAGGTCCCAGCTCTGGCATTCACTACTGGTGTAATATGGGTCCTTGGTCTCCTGGTCAGGGGAAATCAGGGACTTCTTCATTCATGCAACAAATATTTATTATGAGCTTAAAATGTTCCAGACACTGTTCTAGACACTGATGATACCTAAAGGAACAAGACAGAGAAGGTCCCTGCCCTCCTGGAGCTTAGATTCTAGCAGTGGAAGCGGAGGGGGCAGGGCACACAGAGAAGTAGACAAATGAAGTAAGATCACTCCACACAGTGAGACATGCACAGAAAGAGATTAAACGGGGATGGGACAGCATCTCAGAGAGGCAGCTTCTCTGAGGAGGGATGCTGGAGGGAAGTCATTCCAGAGAAAGGAAACAGCCAGTAAAGGCCCCAGAGATGCTTGGCATCACTAATTATTAGAGACATGCAAATCAAAACCACACCTCTCAGAATGGCTGTCATGAAAAAGACCACAAGTTAAAAATGTTGGTGAGGGCCTCCCTGGTGGCGCAGTGGTTGAGAGTCCGCCTGCCGATGCAGGGGATACGGGTTCGTGCCCCGGTCTGGGAGGATCCCATATGCCGCGGAGCGGCTGGGCCCGTGAGCCATGGCCGCTGGGCCTGCGCATCCGGAGCCTGCGCATCCGGAGCCTGTGCTCCGCAACGGGAGAGGCCACAACAGTGAGAGGCCCGCGTACCGCAAAAAAAAAAAAAAAAAAAAATGTTGGTGAAAATGTGGAGAAAAGGGAACCCTCTTACACTGCTGGTGGGAATGTTAACTTGGTATAGCCACTATGGAAAACAGTATGGAGGTTCCTCAAAAAACTAAAAATAGAACTACCATAGGATCCAGCAATCCCACTCCTAGGCATACATTCGGAAAAGACAAAAACTCTAATTTGAGAAGATACATGCACCCCAATGATCATAGCAGCACTATTCACAGTAGCCAAGACACAGAGGCAACCTAGTGTCCATTGACAGATGAATAGATAACGATGTGATACACATAGACAATGGAATATTCGTCATAAAAAAGAAGAATATTGCCATTTTCAGCAACATGGATGGACCTAGAGAGAGAGTATCATACTAAGTGAAGTAAATCAGACAGAGAAAGACAAATATATGAAATCATTTATATGTGGAATCTAAAAAATAATACAAATGAACTTATTTACAAAACAGAAACAGACTCACAGACAGAAAACAAAGTTATGGTTACCAAAAGGGAAAGGGGTGGGGGGATAAATTAGAAGTTGGGGATTAACAGATACGTATCACTATATATATAAAATAAACAATAAGGTCGTACTGTATAGCACAGGGAACTATGTTCAATATCTTGTAATAATCTATAGTGGAAAAGAATCTGATATATATATATCTGAATCACTTTGCTGTACGCCTGAAACTAACACTATATTTAAATCAACCATAGTTCAATTAAAAAAAAAATAGTCTGTCTTGTTGTGGCTTCTAGGAAAACAGACTCTGGTTTATCTCCTAACTCTCCATTCATTCTTCTGCTGGTTTCTTGTCCTCTCCCTGACCCGCTGATATTAATGGGCCCAGATCCTTCTGCCCTTTCTCCTTGCAATCTACTCCTAATACAGCAGCCAGAGTTAGTCTAAAAGTATGAGTCAGATCATGTTACTCCTTTGCTTGGGACCCTCTCATGGCTTACTGTTTCACTCAGAGTAAGAGTTCTTACAGTCACCCTTGAGGCCCTTTGTGACCTGCCTCCCCTAATCTCTCTGACCCCAGCTGACTCTGCTGCAGCCACTGTCCTCTTTGCTGTTCCTCCCACACATTCAGAATGCTTCTGCTTCAGGGCCTTTGCACTGGCTCTTCTGTCTGCCTGGAATCCTCTTTGTCCAGATATCTCGGGGGTCAGTCTCTGAACTTCAAGTCTTTGCTCAAATGTCACCTTTCAGAGAGACCTTCCCTGACCACTCTTTTTTTTTTTTTTTTTTTTTTTTTACTTTTTTTTCCTCTTTTTTTCCCCAGAAGTTTTATTGGGGGAAAACTACAAAACATTTACAGTACAATGTTTACAGTCACAATTTATACTGAACTGATTCCCCAAATATATTATAACTCAAGTTCACTTAACCTTGTTACATTTAAATACTTACTTCTCTCAAAGTAGTCCAGAATACATACATACATAGTGCTCCAACTGTACCCACATACAAACAAACTAAAGCTACTGCTCATTCATCTGCTGTCCAGGAAAGCATTCCTGCCTTTCCACATGGAAAAAAAAAATAGTACAAGTTTTAGAATTTTCTGTAATTAAACAAGGCATATTCATGTACTACATACCATTTTAGTACCATTCATGTACTACATAGCTCTTCACTTTATTTCTATATAAAAAACGTGGTAAAACTCTTTTCCTTTTGTGCAGTTGAACCCATCCTACATTCAAATTCTCACAAGCACTAATAGACAAAATATTTATTTGGTTGAGAAAGATTTAAGGCAAGTTCTGGCCCTTCCAAAGACACTGTGAGATTACCCTCTGCCCCCCATTATTGCTACATGTCTTTATATGCAGAGTATGTCACAGTAGAACTGGTGGAATAAGCAAACAAAAAAACATTTTTGCTAATTTATAAAGATGGAATGAGAAAAGCATGCCACATGTAAGCCTGATTGCAAAGTATGGCTGACCACTCCATTTTAAATTGCAGCACTTCCTCCCATCCTGTTACCTTTTTTTTGTTCTTTCTTTTTAGTAGCCCTTACTACCTCTTAATAATACTATATCATCTACTTATTTGTTACATTTATGCTTTACTGCTTTACTGTCTCTTTCTCCCACCAGAACATAAATTCCACAGAGATGGGGTTCTTTCTGCTTTGTTCACTGATATAATCACTGATATAATCTTTGGATGATTCTAGATACATTCTGGGGTTTTCCCTAGGGGCTCCCCTCTACCTGAAGGGGACTGTTCCCCAGACCCTGGGTGCAGAAGGTCCCTCAGAGTCTACATACCCTGGAGATGATAAGGCTATCTAGGATATAACCTTAGATTTGAAGCAGACAAGGTAGATGTGGGGCTGAGTGGCCACTTCCCAGCTCTGTGATCTGGAGCAAGTCACTTCACCTCACTAAGATTCAGTTTCTTCATCTGTACAATGACATTAATACTTATCCCTCCTGCCATGCGGGAGTGTGGTGGGAAGTGTGGCTTTATACCTTAAATGCTTATGCCTCAGTGACCCAGGGAAATGGCCCACACGTTATCAGGTGATGACCAAAGGTCTATGTCCATGTGTGCCAATTGACCTTTGGGGGGAAATATCGGTTCTAGGGGAGGACACATTGTGTTTAAAACGCAGAGATCCTGGGCTTCCCTGGTGGCACAGTGGTTAAGAATCTGCCTGCCAATGCAGGGGATACGGGTTTGAGCCCTGGTCCGGGAAGATCCCACATGCTGCAGAGCAACTAAACCCGTGTGCCACAAGTGCTGAGCCTGCGCTCTAGAGCCTGCGAGCCACAACTGCTGAAGCCTATGCACCTAGAGCCCATGCTCTGCAACAAGAGAAGCCACTGCAACGAAGAGTAGCCCTCGCTCACCACAACTAGAGAAAGCCCGCGCGCAGCAACAAAGACCCAACACATCCAAAAATAAATAAATTAAAAAAAAAAAGACAACTCAGAGATCCTGAGAGCTTCTGGATGAGGTGGAGGAGGAGTGAGATTAGGGTGTTCCAGACAGAGCGGGCCATATTCACAAGGGAGGAGGAGGGCCATGCCTGCCACAGTCATGGGACACTAACATGGGAAAGCCAGGCTTTGAGAGAGTGAATCCCTTCCCAGAAGTCCTCATAGACCTTCTGGTGACTCCAGGACTTCTAACTCCCAGACCAGCACTTTCTCCATCACTCTCTCTTCTTGAAGAGTGATATATGCAATTATTTTAGTAATACAGTTTACCTTTTCAGGTCCAGTTCCTTGGGCTCACAGGATACATCACAGATCGTTATGCTCCTGTTCAGCAGCATGGGCTGTGTCTGTATCTAGTTTCCAAGAATCTTACCAGAACAGGAAGTAATCCTAGGTTATTGTCCTAACTTTGCCACTCACCTGGGTCCCTGTCCATCCCATAGATCTGTGTCTCAGACCACATTTCCCTTTTAACATAGTGGTACAAGTTTATGCCCATTGGATCTTTTATTTTATGATATCGTATTGGCTTTGTCTCGGGTTTATTAGTCTGTAATTTCAGGCTGGGCCCCAGGGGTATTTCTGAAATATAATTGTGTGTTTTGTATGTGGGTCGGTGTGCAGGCATGGTCTGTGGCTTTGAATCTGAAGTTTAATTGGTAATAATTGATAATTAACAATTTGGATTAATAGAATAACATTTTAGTGATAAAAATAATAACACTAGTCATCCTTTATTAAGTGCTTGGTTTTTGCCAGCCACTAAATTAAATTGAGGTAGGGAGTATTTAGGGGTTAAAAAATTGATCACACAATGTCAGTGACGGAGCCAGGATTCAAATTCAGGCAGACTGACTCAGGAGTCCCTTCTATTCTTTACAAGCAATCACTGCATTCTCATATTCTCCCCTCCTCCATTGCTCTTACATCTCTTCAATAATGGTTCCCAGAACTTCCCTGGTAGCACAGTGGTTAAGACTCCACGCTCCCAATGCAGGGGGCCCAGGTTTGATCCCTGGTCCAGGAACTAGGTCCCACATGCATGCAGCAACTAAGAGTTCACATGCCACAACTAAGGAGCTGGCGAGTGGCAACTAAAGAGCTGGCGAGCCACAACTAAGGAGCACTCGAGCCACAACTAAGGAACCCTTGAGCCGCAACTAAGGAGCCTGCCTGCCACAACTAAGGAGCCCACCTGCTGCAACTAAGAAGCTGGTGAGCCACAACTAAGGAGCCCATGACCAACAACTAAGGAACCCTCCTTCCACAGCTAAGACCTGACGCAACCAAATAAATACATAAATATTTTTTTAAAAAATAAAAAGAATGGTCCCCAACTCTTTGCTGCCCCAACTCACCTGGTGGATGAGGCTTCCTACAGAACTCACTTCCTTGGTGAATCTCCAATTCCTAATGCATCCTGCCCAGTTCTCTGCTGCTCACTGATTATGCCTCAGGAGTGACTGCAACAACATCATGGGGACCTCTGCTCTGGGAGAAAGGCCATACTCTGCAGACAAGCAAGAAAGGATTCTCCCACTCTAGCCCCTTCCCCATATCTCCCCACACCCCGATTTCTCACACTTCCTCCCTTGAAGTTTCCCCTTGAGTGAGGCCGAGAAGAGTTCATGAGAGGATCTGCTGAGAACGTGCTCCTCACCTGGAAGAAGCTATTCTTGCTGGCTCACATCCCACATCCTCCAGGAACCCTCTTGTACAAGGCAGGGTTCTCAGGCTGCCAGCAACAGAAACTGACCCTTAAATGACCTTATTGGAATCATACGGGGAAGCTCAGAGAATTTACAGAATCTGACATGATAGGCCCCAGAAAGAAGAGGTATTAGGGTACCTAAGGAGTCCAGGTAGAAGGAATTAGTGGGCAGTTCTTTAAGGATCCTCCATCAGGGTAGGTTTTCTACCCTTATCTTCCTGTGCTCAAGGTCCAAATTCCTTGAAGAAAGAGTATGAATGGCCTGGTTTGGGTCATTTGGTCACACGTACCCCTTGGCCATGGCACTTTAAACTCCAAGATTCTATGCAATGCGTTGGGGCAGTTTCCCAAGGATAATCAAGGTGCTCCAACCAGAAGGAGAAGGAAGGGGTGCTGAGCAGATGATAGACCCTAGACCACAGCCTCCCCTCCTTTCTCTCTAACTTAGATCCACGTTTCTGTCTTCCCTCACGATGGCCACTCACCCATCAGTCTTGCTTAGGGTTGTTATTTAAACTGAGTGCAATGAAATCATGGTCATAGCCATCACTGGGCCTTACGTTGTGGCTTTCTCTCTTCTGAGAGGGAAATTTCTTCTCTTAATCTTCCTGTTTCTTCCTCAGAGAGCAGAATGTTTGCTTCTAGGGTACCAAACCTAATCTTCCTTAATGGTTTTGGGGGGTCACAGATTCAAGTGTACACAGAAAGAAGCCAAGCAGGAAATGTCAATTGTGGCAGACAATAGGGAGTGTTGGGGACAGTGATAAACTGGAGAGCCGAGCCCTGTGTGGCCCAAATCAGACTTTTAAAAAGTACCATGTGGGCCAAACAAACCTCATCTGTGAGAGCTCTAAGACCAGTGGACCATCAGTTTATGGCCTCTACCAATCTTTAGGAACAAGCCAGAAAGACGTGTCAAATTTTCACCCTTCACCCTGCAGCATGGCTCCCCTGAGACCACATGACGGTCTGCTTAAGTGGAGGAAGGGGAGAGGAGGAGATGCCCACTGGAAAACAGAATGTAGGTTAATATCTTCAAATATTATCCACCAAAAAAAAAATTATCCAGCTATATCCACATTTGGCTCAGGTAGAAACTTGTCTTGGGCTAGACTACATAAAATTGCTATAGAGGCACAATTACTGGCTCAAACAAAAGCTGCCTTTGACCATTGAGAGAGGAGAGTCTGGGTCAGAAGGATCAATTTTCTGATGAATCAGTGAACAATTCTGAGTGGAACTAATCAGGTTGGTGTTGTGTCGCCCTTTCTTTATAACCCCTGGTTGAGTGATTTGAAATCCAACCACCCTCCGATTTCCCCACCTCCTCTTTTTGCTTTCCTAACATGTATGCAAACATACTGCATATGTATGCACACACAGAGAGAATAAGAGAATGTAGAAAAGTACATTTTAGGGATAAGAAGGCTCAGAGAAATGCTAGAGGCTTCCTGCACAGGACTGGAAACAGAGAGAGATGCAAGAGAATGACGACCAGTGGAAAGAATTTAGCTCTCTGCCTCCAGGGAATCAAGAAGGTCTAGGGGAAACATAGCCCTGGGTAACAAATTAACTCCTCAGCAAGGCAAATTCCTGGAGGATTAAAAGATGGGGAGCATTCCTAGCAAAACTTACAGTTACTGAAGCCAAGGGAATAGGAAGGGTTCAATTAATTTTTCCCTCAGGATTCCAACTGATGTTCTTCCACAAAGGACTGAGTCCTATCTCCAAAGCCATGTTAGGTCAGGCCTGGATTACCCATCATGCTAGTTAAGGTTATATTGGTTTCAGGGAAGAGAAATGGACTTTGGCTGACTTGAACAGAAAGGGGGATTATCGGAAAGCTCCCGGGGTCTTTTATGAAACCAAAGGGAAGCTGAACAACCACAGCTCAGTGAGGGGAAGACAGTGAGCTCCAGGAGTGCATGGCTGTGTTGACATTGATGGGGCCGTCTCAGTGTGCCTAGGCTCTCAGCTCTTTGGGGAAAGAGGATCTTATGGGCCCTATGACTTACCTCGGTTTCCCTAGAAGTGGAGGGATGCTGGTGCAAGTGATTTATTGGGGGAGCGCTCTCAGGAGAAACCTGATAGGCAGTGAGGGAAGCAGGATGGAGCAGGAGACAGAGCTGCACGTCTAGCCTCAGGCTGATCCCACCCTGGAATCTGGAGAGTGTACAGCACTGCAGTTACCCCATCTCGGAGCATGGAGCCTGCTTTTGTACCCCCAGACCCATCAGTTATTGACTGTGGGCTGCCTCTGGTGGGGGAGGGCATAGTTTCTCAAGCATTTCTGGGCAAAGCGATTCAAGAGAAAGGGCAGCTGTGAGCTGCTGGCAGCCAACATTCACAGCAGCTGGGGGATGGTGCACTGCCCAGGCAAGGGGATCAGGGCAGAGCCTCGAGTGCATCCACGGCGCCTGGTATGGGTAAGGTGCCCACCCACAAGCAGTCAGCCGTTGAGAGAGAGAGAGAGGTGGAACCTTGAGGCCTAGACGTGGTCAGGGGCTGTTTGAATTTGTGACCCCGGGTCTTAACCCCTTAAGAAAATTTATATTAGGTGTCTAGGTATGTACCTAGGTATGTACCGAGAAGTGGAATCTGTAGGTTATTGGGTATGAATGTGTTCAGCTTTAGTAGACATTGCCAAAGAGCTTCCCAGAATGATTGTACATTTGATACTGCTTTTAACAACGTGTGAAATTTCTATGTGCCCCACATCCTTACCAGAACTTTGTATTGTCTGTCTCTTTCTGCTTTTTAAAAATTTTTTAAAAAATTTTTTGGCTGCACCATGTGGCTTGCGGGATCTTAGTTCCCCGACCAGGGATTGAACAGGGGCCCTCAACAGTGAGAGTGTGGAGTCTAATCACTGCACTGCCAGTGAATTCCCTGTCTTTCATTTTAGCTCTTCTGGTGGACGTGTAGTATTCTCTCTTAGTGGTTTTAATTTGCATCTCTCTGATGACTAAGGAAGTCAAGCACCATTTCATATGACTTTTTCTTATTGACTTATGGGAACTCTTTATATATTCTGTATATGTGTCCTTTGTCAGATATATACCTAACAAATGGTATATGTGTATATATATATATCTATATATATAAATATATAAACAGATAAGATAGGTATAGATATAAATATAGATTTATAGATATACACACATATACACACATACAAACACATACACATATATAGAGTTGGAGGAGATACATGTGATTTATATACAAAAATATATTTGTTATATATTATTATAATTTTATATTTAATATACACATCAACATATTTATATTAAATATATTTATTTAAATATTAAATAAAATATACGAATATATTTTTGTATTTATATAATTATATATTACATAAGTTTGATGTATTATATATATAAATCATATATCTTCTCCCACTCTGTGGCTTGCTTGCATTTCATTTTCATAAAGATATTTTTTAATGAATATGAACACTTAAATTTAATCTAGTTCAATTTATCAATTTTTTCCTTTGTATTTAGCATTTTCTGTGTCTTACTTAGGAAATCTTTATCCATATCATGGTCGAATAGATATTCTCCTATTTTTTTCCTAAAAGCTTTATTATTTTATCTTTTAAATTTAGAAACATAATTCATCTGGAATTTATTTTTTATGTTATGAGTTAGAAATTGAGGTGTTTTTTTCCCCCTATGGATAGCCAGTTATTCATCACCATTTACGGAAAAGGCCATCCTTTCCCAAATGGACTACTGTTGGGCCATCTGTCAAAAGCCGATGATAAAATATGTATGAATCTATTTCTGGTCTCTCTGTTCTTTTCATTGGTTTATATGTTTATACTTGAGCCAATATCACACCATGTTAATAACTATAGCTCTATACTAAGTCCTAGGGTGACTGATGTGTCTTGGTTTTTCCAGTACGATTGGGTCCCCACCCAACATTTTTATTGAGATATAACTGACATATAACATTGCATTAGTTTAAGATGTACCACATAGTGATTTGATATATTTAACTTTCTAGGTTTTAAAACTGAGAGTATTGCATCTCAGAAAACTCCTCAGTCCCTGGCAAAGTAGGACAGTTGGCCATCCTAGTAGATGTGATATCTGGTGACCTAGATCCTCCAGCTTTGTTTTTCTTCTTCAAACTTGCCTCAACTATTCTTCACCTTTTGCATTTCTTAATAAATTTTAGAGTCAGCTTATCAATTTCCACCAAAATAAAAAGTCTTCTGGGATTTTCGTTGGGATTGTGTTAACCTATAGACAATTTGAGGAAATTGGCTCACATCTTTTGTTATATTTAGTCCTACATATTTAATGTTTTTTGATGCTATTGTAAATAGTACCATTTTTTAAATTTCATTTTATTTTTGTTGTTATTGTGTTGCTGATACAGAAATAAGATGAAATTTATATTGACCCTCATCCAGTGACATTGCTGAATTCACTATTAATTGTAATATTTAATAGATTTTTTGAATAGTATATGTATATAATCACACCTGTAAAAAAATGGTAACTTTTTTCTTTACAACCTTTATGCCTATTATTTCACTTTCTTATCTTACTGTGCTGGCTGAAAAGTTTAGTGCAATGTTGAATAGAAGTGGTGATAGTGGTTACACAATTATATTTTAATTTGATCCTCTAAAAGTTATTGTTCTTTAACTTAAAAAAATTTGTCCTGAGGGTGAGAATTTTATGTACTGTGGCCAAGGAATAGTTTCATGGCAGGTGGGTGTAATTATGCCCCTCCTTTTATACTAACATGAAATGGAAATACCCCTAACTGACCCCCAATGAGATGACTTATTCACATTTACCCATTTGGTGCTGAAGTTGGGATTAAAGCCTGTGTTTCCTGAGAAGCTCCCTGTGAGCACATCTGCTGGTTTTTGTTTGCCTCGCATCCCTTCTTTGTTTTTTTTTTTTTCTTTTTTATTTATTTATTATTTTTTATTAGTTTCTGCTTTATAACAAAGTGAATCAGTCATACATATACATATGTTCCCATATCTCTTCCCTCTTGCGTCTCCCTCCCTCCCACCCTCCCCATCCCACCCCTCCAGGCGGTCACAAAGCACCAGCTGATCTCCCTGTGCTATGCGGCTGCTTCCCACTTTCTATCTACCTTACGTTTGGTAGTGTATATATGTCTATGCCTCTCTTTCTCTTTGTCACAGCTTACCCTTCCCCCTCCCCATATCCTCAAGTCCATTCTCAAGTAGGTCTGTGTCTTTATTCCTGTTTTACCCCTAGGTTCTCCATGACACTTTTTTTTCTTAAATTCCATATATATATGTTAGCATACGGTATTTGTCCTTCTCTTTCTGACTTACTTCACTCTGTATGACAGACTCTAGGTCTATCCACCTCATTACAAATAAATGAAGAAAGAAGAAAGAGGAGGTAAGAAAGAAGGGATGTTACTCAGCCATAAAAAGAAACATCCCTTCTTTCTTACCTCCTCTTTCTTCTTTCTTCATTCCAACCATGGAATTCCAGTGAGTTCCCACGCACATCGCTCCATTCCCTGGGCTCCAGGGCCATAAACTGGGCCCATCAATTTATTTCTCCCAAAAATTCAAATAGAAGCCTCCTGAAGTCTTGTGGAAATGCCCCGAGATCAGATCCAGGGTGTCTTGCTGCTGGTGACCTGGAGCTTACCAGTCTGCTGTCCTTCCAAAGGTCATGATCTCTAGCTCTTCCCTCAATTCTGGAACTGCTCAAGAATCCTCTTTCCAATGAACTTCCTCTTTCCCTTACTAAAGTCGGTTTCTATTGTATGTTAGAGAATAAATATCCTACTTCCAATTCTCTTTACTTTGCTTCCAACATTGAGCAAAATGAGAACATATTTTTAAGGATTTAATTGCATTCCATTTATTTATATTTTACTTATTATATAACTTTTTCTTAATTGACTCAAAACCAGTCATTGTATATTAAAACCATAACTGTGGATTTCTTTTGTTGCATATACATAATTTGAGTCCATATATCCCAGGTTTATTTATCCTGAGATAAAAAAATAACAAATTTTTTAAATTTCTGTCCCTTTGAACCCTCTATTCTGGCAATAGGCAAACTTTTCTGTAAAGAGCCAGATAGTAAATATTTTAGGCTTTGTGGACCATGTATGTGGTCCCTCTCACAGCTCCTCAACTGCCATTGTAGCCCCAGACAGTACATAAATGAATGGGTGTAGCTGTGTTCCAATAAATAAATGGACACTGAAATTTGAATTTCATGTAATTTTCATGTGTCATAAAATATTCTTGTTTTGAATTTTTTTTTAATTTCAAAATGTCAAAACAGTTCTTAGTTTGCAGGCCGTACAAAAATAGGTGGTGGCCAGATTTATGCCATGGGCCATAGTTTGCCAACCCTATTCTTGTTCCCCAGTTGATTATATATTATTGAATAGAAGAAATATTGATTTATGAAATTGGGATTATAAAATAATAAGCATGATTTATGGAATATGTAGCAACTTATTTGTCTCCTAAGTTGATGGGCATGTATTCAAGGATATAACTATAAAATATTAACTGGGCAAGATTTTCTTATTTCCAGGAATTCCTATGTAACATAGGAGAATGCAGAAAGATCATACTATACACTAAATTTCTCTGTAGTTGTTTCTTGACTATCTAGTTTTATAATGTACTAATTAAATATTTATTACTAGCATAGAATCAAAGAAATAAGAGGCTTTAAGGTATAAATCAGCTAGGGGCGTCCCTGGTGGCGCAGTGGTTGAGAGTCCGCCTGCCGATGCAGGGGACACGGGTTCATGCCCCAGTTCGGGAGGATCCCACATGCCGCGGAGCGGCTGGGTCCGTGAGCCATGGCCGCTGAGCCTGCGCGTCCAGAGCCTGTGCTCCACAACGGGAGAGGCCACAACAGTGAGAGGCCCGCATACCGCAAAAAAAAAAAAAAAAAAAAAAAGATCTAAATCAGCTAGTCATTTAAGGTCAGAATGATATTTGACCTTTATATCAAATTACATATTTGAATAGCATTTTATAGTTCACAAAAATTATAGTTCCATATTTTATCTCTTAAGATCCTCACAACAGCCCTGGAAGTAGAAAGGCAAGGTATTATTATCCTAATTTAAAGAAGGGCGACCTGCCCAAGATTATGCAAGAGACAAGGAAGTGGGAGGAGCACTCTGGTCACGCCACCAAATCATGGTCAGAGTCATTTCCATGTAATACAATGATAGAATCATGTAATTCGAGAACTGGGTAATGAGTAAATCCTACCTCACCAGCTGACAAATGCACAGTGTCTCACCATAGGGATGTCTCTGGTTTGTCAGTGCAAGCCCCACACGTCTAGATCAGTTGGGAAACCCAGACCCCCGCTTCTCTCCTTCTCGCTCCACTCCTTCCCCTGTGTCTAGGAATCACAGCCATCACAACCAAGGCTGATTGCTCTGGAAGTTGTTACCCTAGTGCTGTAGCAGCTGGGAGCCTGGCGTCACTGCTGACTCTGGAACATTCCATAGCTATGCCCTTGGAAAGCAATGATCTTGTCAACATCCACTGCTGCCCACAGGATTTGAGCACACTGTCCTTATACCTCTTATGTATGCCCCAGTCTAAGATAATTACGCCACAACTCAGACCCCAGCCCCAGGTGTCAAGGAGGGCTTCAGCTACCACTCCTTTGATCACCTGTGGATACACAGGCCGTCCAAAAGAAATGATTTGGATTGAGCTTCTTGTCCTCACTGTGGCCGTTACTGGTGCATTTCCCCTCAGGGGTTCCACAAAAAGGAAGATGCTCCTTTCCTCAGGATTACACATTTAGACAAGTGCACCCATACTAACTGGCTCAGGGATCCCAATATTATAGTTTTTTGGATTCATTCACTCAGTCTCTTCCCCAGATAACAAGTCAGGTGCAGAAGTAAGCTGCCCTAAAGCCTTCATATATGTATGTATGTATGTACTGATTTAAATTTTGACTTCCTATTATGGCAAATTTAAAACACACACATAAAACAGAGAATATAGTATTATATCCCATCTCCAGCATATACCCATCACTCAGCTTTAACACCTATCAACCCTTGCCTAATCTTGTTTCATCTGTCCTGCCATTTCCCCCCTTCCCTCTAGAGTATCTTTTTTTTTTTTCCAAAGAAGATGTTGGGGGTAGGAGTTTATTCATTAATTTATTTATTTTGCTATGTTGGGTCTTCGTTTCTGTGCAAGGGCTTTCTCTAGTTGTGGCAAGCGGGGGCCACTCTTCATCGCGGTGCACGGGCCTCTCACTATCGCGGCCTCTCTTGTTGCTAGCACAGGCTCCAGACACGCGGGCTCAGTAGTCGTGGTTCATGGGCCCAGTCACTACGTGGCATGTGGGATCCTCCCAGACCAGGGCTCGTACCCGTGTCCCCTGCATCAGCAGGCAGACTCTCAACCACTGCACCACCAGGGAAGCCCCCTCTAGAGTATCTTTTTTTTTTTTTTTTTTTTTCTTTTCTCAATCTTTACTTAAAGTGTTTTCAATAGGATACTCTTCTATAAGTGCTTTATCCCTTCCCATTTAGTCTGTTTTGACTGTTGGCTGGAAGGAAATCAGAAATTATTTTATATAAAAACCACGGTAGTGGATAACTGGTCATGTGTGTTTTTCCCTTTTGTATTTGCCATCCGAACCAGCTGGCTTCCTTTTCTTTCATTTATGTGTAGACAGAGCCTCGTCTGCGGGATACACAGCACTGCTAACCCGGCAGCCTTCGGCCCCCACAGGGTCCGCGAGCTCCTCCTCCTCCGAGTCGTCTTCCTCCTCCTCCTCCTGCGCTGATGAACTGGAGGTGGGCCCTTTGCAGGTTTTCAGGTGTCGGGTGAGATGATATTTGGTTAGATAAGCCTTTGTACATTTTTCACAGACATAATCCCGTTTTCCTTCATGTGAATTGAGATGTTTCTTTTTTTTTTTTTTTTTTTTTTTTTTGCGGTATGCGGGCCTCTCACTGTTGTGGCCTCCCCCGTTGCGGAGCACAGGCTCCGGACGCGCAGGCTCCGGACGCGCAGGCTCAGCGGCCATGGCTCACGGGCCCAGCCGCTCCGCGGCATATGGGATCCTCCCAGACCGGGGCACGAACCCATATCCCCTGCATCGGCAGGCGGACTCTCAACCACTTGCGCCACCAGGGAGGCCCTGAGATGTTTCTTTAAGTGATTTGTTCTCAAGAACAGCTTATCACACTTGGGGCACTTGATCTGGCGTTCTTGTGTGTGGATGAGCACGTGCTGCTTGAGGTCCTGCCTCCGCATGAACAGCTTGTCACAGTAATCACACTTGAGGTTCTTCTCGCCCGTGTGGATAACCATGTGGGACTCCAGGTGAGCCTTCTGGGTGAAAGACTTGTCACACAAAGTGCACCTGTAGTTCTTCTGACCTGTATGTATCTTGAGGTGGGTCCGCAGGTTGCTGGGATCACTAAAAGCCTTGCTACAGAAATCACACTTGTGGGGCTTCATACCCATGTGACCCATAAAGTGAACATGAAGTTTGGAAGGAGAGATGAAAGCTTGGGGGCACATGGAGCACTTCCACTTCCTTTCTTTGCTGTGGCTTGGCCCATGGCTGCTGCTGTGGCCCTGGCTAGGAAGATGGTTATGGATGTGGCTGGTCAGGTGGGCTTTGAACTCTGTATAGGAACTGCACTCCTTGCCACAGTTACAGAGGTGCACATCTGGGTGTTCAGGAACACCAATCTGCTGAGCATAATCCCGGCTGTAATAAAAAAGCAGTTCATTTTCAGGAGGGATATCTTGTGAGGTGCAGAAATAGATTTTTCCATCATGGGGATAAGCCACCAAGTTCTGCTCTTCCCGATTCCTGGCTTTGCGCACAAACATCATCCAATTACATTCATTTTCGTCAGTTGTAATGATGCAGAATTCTAGGACACCACTGTGGTATACCTTCCAGATATGATTAACCGCCTTGTCTGTCCATTCTGCTACTTCCATGGAGTGACTTTGCTGGCCAATAAGAGGCCCAAAGCAAGTCCGCACAGGAATGGTTTCTCCAGTCCATACACCAACATCTGCTCCTACAATTGACTGGCGGAGAACAAGCTGCTTTGGGAGAGAAAGCCTCGCTCTGCTCTCTATTGGAGTGTCAGGAACAAAAGTCACCGGTCCATGATCTGGGCAGTCTGAGGGATAGGCTCGGTCACAGAGAGTGCACCAAATTGTAAACAAGGTTGCCATATTTTCCTTGTTTGAATTGGAGTCTTCCATTTGCAGTGAAGGTGGTACAAAAGAAAGACTGTCTGAAGACACATCTACATGACCTGTCCCCATAGCAACCTCCTGGGTGATGGAGGAGACAGCCACAGGTTCTAGGCTTAGGCCAACTTCATGGAGGGAAACAGATTCTAGGGAGGCGAGGTTGTGTGAGGTAGAGAGTGCCACGCTTACAGAGTTGGTGCTCATGGCCACAGTGTGGATGGAGTCACTGAGGGCACTGTCAGACATCCCGTTGACCCGACTTGCAATGTGGTCTGTCTCCATGACCACAGGGAGCTCCAGGCCATTCCCATGAATGGGTATCACACCACCATGTCCTACAGTTTCTGCTGCAAGGTTGCTGCTCACAGAATCCACAGACAGAGGTTCATGACTTCTGGAGCCATTTGGGATTTGGGTATGCTCGCCTGCAACACCATCCATGGTAAGCTCTTCTGCCATTCCATCTGTAGAGATTGGGCTGGTGACCCTAGAGACGTTCTCCATAGTGATTGTTGTGTCCAAGGCCACCTCATGGCCATCAGTGGGATGAAGACTTTGGGCACCATGTGTGTTCACAGAGCGAGAGTCTATTGAAACAATGCCTGGTTCTAATCCAACATTTCCATTGGACTGATAGGGATCTAGCGCTGAAGGGTTATTGGTGATAGATAATGCTGTATTACCATCAACATTTATAGAGTTAGGGTGGATATACTGAGGAGGTGGTCTGTCAGCTAAATAAGATAAAATGCCAGGTAGGATGGTTCTGAAGTAACTGCTCTCAAGGTGGGGGTAAGGTGGTGGAGGTAGGGTGTAGTTTCTTTCAGGTAACCCACACATCACCCCTCGATCCCCAATACCCATTGGGAGCATGAGAGACAAAGCAGAAGGCAGGGAGCTCAGGGAGGGACCCAGGTTTGGAATCGCCACTGGCAGCCCTGGGGCCGGGATGGCATTGTGAGTGGGTGAGGCAGCCAACCCCAGGTGACTCCCTGAGACTGGCAAGGCATTGCTCACAGAGGATGAAGTCAGCTGCTCCATCCCCACTGGGCTCAGGTTCATTTCATTCATCCTGTGATGCATCTGCTGGCGGCCAAGTGTCAGAGAAAAGCGCACACGGGTGGTGGAGAAGCGGCATCAGGGTTTGCGCTCCAGGGTCACGTGCTACCGCATCTTGCTTACAACCGCTGCACAAACGCGGCCATTCGTCCCCGGGGCCGCCCGGGGCAGCCCAACTTCTCCCGAGGGCCGGCGGCCGCGCACCCCGCCGCGAGATAAGGCATGCCGGGGGACACCCGGGGCCCTTCCTCCAGAAGCTTCGGGAGGGGGGCTACCTAACCCTCCAAGGCGCGTTTCCGGCTCCTCAGCCCTAGAGTATCTTAATGGCAGTCCTGGAGATCATAGAATTTCACCCTTAAATTATTCATTATATGTCTATAATAGACAAAAGACTGTTTTCAAAAACATAACCACTGTATGCTGTGACACAATATCATTATGACACTGACAAAATTTTTAACCTTTAAATTAATAATAATTCCTTAATATCATCTAATATCCGGTCTTTGGTCAAATTTCCCCATTGTCTCAAAAACGTCTGTTTATAATTGATTGGTCAAATCAGGATCCACATACTGTATTTGGTTGTTAGGTGTCTTAAATCTCTTTTAATTTATTAAGGTAATTTCTTTGTTGAAGAAATCCTCTCATTTGTCCGGTAGAACTTTACACATTCTGGGGTTAACTGATTGCATCTTCTTGGTGTTGTTTGACACTTTCCTATATTGTTCATTCTCCCTTCTCTCCATAAATTGATAGTTACATTTACAGGCTTGATTGGATTCAAACTCAAAATATTTTGGGGAGTGACAAAAATACCTCATAGGTGATGCAGTATATTTTCGATTGCACCACCTTAGGACATGTAGATGTATGGTTGTTCAACTCTTAGTGATGTTACAGTTGATCAGTGGGTCCAGGTGTCATAAGCCCAATCCATCCATATAACTCTATCCATCAATCTTTCACTTAATGGTTTTAGCAGCTATCGATGATTGTCATTTAAATCTGATATTTTTTTGAGTCTCCAAAATGATGATTTTTTAAATCATTCCTTTTACATTTATTGGTTGGAAATATTTCATACAAAAGGACTTTTCCTTAACAACTCTTCGGCTATCCTAAAATACAATTTGTACAAGAAAGGCAGAATAAATGTTTTATTTACCGATTACCATTAATGTATAATTTAGCAACTTACTGTAACAACTTATAGGTAACTTGTAAGTTCTTTCTTTTCTTAATATCACTATAAACTTGTGGATGTTAACATCACTGATGTGATAAATGATTTAGAAAAGTTCTGTAGGCAGTAGTGAACCACCAAAGGCAGTTCCCAACTTTCAAATGTAAAGCACACCTGCAAATGTATCTAACAATCAAACAATAAACTTCCTTGGTTTAGGAGGAATCCTTTCCTACAGAGCTAAAAAGTAAGATTGAAATCTCTAAACATAGCTAAACTTTTAGCTATGACATTGAACAATGAATATTTCCAAGATTCTGCTCGGTCTCTGATTTTCTTCTTTCCTTCACTCTGTCTACTGGCCTTCATTTCATGAATGTCTCATCGTCTGGTTGAGGCTAGACGTCACTGCCTCTGTCACACTTAAGGATTTCATCTTTACATCATTCACACTACATTTATAAGATCTACATTTCCTATAACTAGTATTTGTACTTTCATTTTTATAAAATAAGAGCAAGTAAATACTCGAATAATTTTTTCTTCTTTTTTAAATTGAAGTATAGTTGATTTACTATGTTGTATTTGTTTCAGCACAGTGATTCAGTTATATATATATATATTCTTTTTCAGATTCTTTTCCCTTATAGGTTAATACAAATTTTTTTTTTTTTTTTTTTTTTTGTGGTACGCGGGCCTCTCATTATCGTGGCCTCTCCCGTTGCGGGGCACAGGCTCTGGACGCACAGGCTCAGCAGCCATGGCTCACGGGCCCAGCCGCTCCGCGGCATGTGGGATCTTCCCGGACCGGGACACGAACCCGTAACCCCTACATCAGCAGGCAGACTCTCAACCACTGCGCCACCAGGGAAGCCCTAGGTTAATACAAAATATTGAGTATAGTTCCCTGTGCTGTACACTAGGTCCTTGTTGGTTATCTGTTTTATACATAGTAATGTGTATATGTTAATCCCAGCCTCCTAATTTATCCCTCCTTTCCCTTTGGTAACCACAAGTTTGTTATCTATGTGTGTGAGTACTCAAATAATTGAACGCTGCTCTAATAATTGAAAACTAGCGTGTGGACAGCATTGGGGATGAGGCTCAGACTGAAGCATGGACCAGCAGTGAGTGGCACCATGGGAGAGTTCAACATGCTTGTCAGCTGATGTGCCAAGGCCAGAATTTATTCTGTAAAAGGAGGGTTGGGTATTTTGGTGGGGAGTGCATGAAACTGCTATTGAATGTGACACACTGGGTTTGCTGTCAGCTTACTCATTATATCTCCACTAGACAGTTAGTTAGTTAGTTAGTTCTAGGAGGGCAGGAGCCGCACTTGTATTGTTCATTTACTCCCAAGCGTCCAGGACATGCTTTTTTGTTTTAAATGAAAGAATAAATGATGTATGCCAAGCAAGAGAAAAATCTACAATGGTTTTGAGCAGTGAGAATCATAATTAGATCTATTTTTCAGTTGTATCTGTTGCATCTTTTTGACTCTGGGGTATTGGTATTATAAACTATCTTTTCTTTAAAAATTAATTTATCTGGGACTTCCCTGGCGGTCCAGTAGTTAAGACTTTACCTTCCAATGCAGGGGTTGGGGGTTTGATCCCTGGTCAGGGAGCTAAGATCTCACGTGCCTCTGGGCCAAAAAAACAAAAAAAACATAAAACAGAAGCAATATTGTAACAAACTCAATAAAGACTTTAAAAATGGTCCACATCAAGAAAAAATCTTTAAAAATTAATTTATCTGAGACAGATGTAGTACATTTCATCTAGGAATATTTTGAAAAGTAAACAATCAAGTCAAATCACTGATAATTCCATTTCTTAAGGTTAACATTTGGGTATCTCATCCTATAATTCTCTATGTATAATATTAAGACTACTGGAATCATCCAGAACATATTGTTCAGTAACCTACTTTTAACATTTAAATACATGGTTAACACTATCCCATGTTACCTTTTCCTGCAATAGAAAATTTAAAAGTAACCAGACCTGGGCTTCCCTGGTGGCACAGTGGTTAAGAATCGCCTGCCAATGCAGAGGATTGGCAGGGACATGGGTTCGAGCCCTGGTCTGGGAAGATCCTACATGCTGCGGAGCAACTAAGCCCGTGCGCCACAACTACTGAGCCTGCACTCTAGAGCCCGCAAGCCACAACTACTGAGCCCATGTGCTACAACTACTGAAGCCTGTGCGCCTAGAGCCCGTGCTCCACAACAAGAGAAGTCACTGCAATGAGAAGCCCGCGCAGGGCAACGAAGAGTAGCCCCCGCTCACCACAACCAGAGAAAGCCCACGCACAGAACAAAGACCCAGCTCAGTCAAAAATAAATAGTGCTTCCCTGGTGGCGCAGTGGTTGAGAGTCCACCTGCCGATGCGGGGGACGCGGGTTCGTGCCCCGGTCTGGGAGGATCCCACGTGCCGCGGAGCGGCTGGGCCCGTGAGCCATGGCTGCTGAGCCTGCGCGTCCGGAGCCTGTGCTCCGCAACGGGAGAGGCCACAACAGTGAGATGCCCGCGTACCGCAAAAAATAATAAATAAATAAATAAATAAAATTTAAAAGTAACCAGACCCAAATCCAATTTCTAAACATGAAATTCTGATGAACAGGACCACAGAGCAGTGATTCTGATCAGAATTGTGCTTGTTAGTAAAAGCAGGCTATTCCGTGGCACACACAGCTCCAGGATGTGAGATTAACTTCAACAACCATTCATTTAGATTTGGTTTGATTTTCGGTCAGTCTTATGACCAACTTGAAGCAGGTCCTAGGACAGAGAATGTTATGTTTGGTGTCCAGAGAAGCAGCAAAGTAGAGGAGCCACCCCAAATTCCAGGCGAATAGATAGAGTCAACATTCTCTTTATAGTAAAGTTATCCATTAACTGCAGCAAAATTTAAACTAAAATGTTAAAAATGCCACATAAATTAGGTCAAACATCTTGTGGGGAAAGTAACCTGTTAGTATAGAAAGGAATGGAAACGGTGAACCTGAAAAGAAGCTGAAAAGACATATCTGTAGATACATCTTGCTTTCAAGATTCTACACTATGTAAATGTCCTTCTAGAAGATGAATTTAGGTTGATTCATTGTCACTTGCTTCTGCAGTGGTTTTCCAGGCACCTTAGCTAGCAGCCACCCTGCCTGCAGGCTGTTGAGGGCAAATAAATACGTTTCAGGGAGACTGACAATAGGAAATAATTCTAGGACAAGAAACTACCTGCAATACCTAGGTGGGAGTATCCTGGAAAGTGTTGTGCTGAAATATTGACCCTTCCAGCTGGTTAACTTTGAGGTCCACGCATTTACTTTTGGTGAGGTTCACTCAGCAATAACAAGTGAATATATGACAGCCTAATGATTCATGGAGAAATAAATTATTGCATACAGAATTGGAAAAGATTCAACATGAGTTCATGGCATCACTAACTTCTTTTAAAAGCTTAAGAAAGGAACAATGTTTAGGCCTTTTGAGTTACCAGGTGTAGAATGCATTGTTTTTTTTTTTTCCCTTTTTTTTTTTTTTTTTTGCGTTATGTGGGCCTCTCACTGTTGTGGCCTCTCCCGTTGCGGAGCACAGGCTCCGGATGCGCAGGCCCAGCGGCCATGGCTCACGGGCCCAGCTGCTCCGCGGCATATGGGATCCTCCCAGACCGGGGCACGAACCCGTATCCCCTGCATTGGCAGGCGGACTCTCAACCACTGCGCCACCAGGGAGGCCCTGCATTGTTTTTTGACATCACTATCCAGTTCCTTATTCTGGTGACAGTGACCCATTTTTTTTTCCCAGGGAACCACTCATCTTCTATAGTCCATGCTCTTTGGGTGAACCAGAGGTGAAGCATATGACTCATAATTGGCCAATCACAGCACAGAATTTTCCTAGCTCAGTAATTTGTTAAGGGATGGGCAGTTAACCAGGTTGGTTCAATTAGTGAATCCAGGACTACTGGGAAGGATCTCTTTCTTGCCGGACTTGGACTGGGGTGGAGGTACACTTGAAGTTGTTGGGAACTGTCTTGCTATCACGTGAAGTTTGAGTATAAAGCTAATATGGAGGAGAGCTGAGCCTTTTTTTTTTCCCCCCAAGAAGGCTCTCTCTTATTCATCCAAAGTGATATGGGCATGAGGGGCAAAAGATTGAAAATTCTAAGTCTACCCTTATTTTTGTAAGTGTAAACTTACGAAGCTACAAGTGTCCAAATTAAATATTTGTAAGAAAATTGATGCTTTATGATAACAAACTCTACATTCCAATAATTTATTATATGAGCATTGTAAAATGTCTTTGTGATATGGCATTGTGGAGGGTGTAAAAGAAAATAGATCTTTTCTCAAGAAATGTATAATCTGTTTAGATAAGACCAACATTAAAACACAAAACCCTTTAGAATGCAAGTGAATAGCAGATAGTGATGCATATAAATATTCTGAATGGTAATATAAAGTAACCGGTAACTACAAACAAAACTAGCCTAGAACAAAAAGCATGACAGGCTTTAGGCTAAACTGAGTATTTCCATTTAATTCTCAAGGCACTGATCTTTATATCTTAGTTTTTAGGTGGATTCATACATTTGTATTTCCTACCTGGATGTTTCCTGTGAATTACTGATTTGTATATTCAATTGCCTATTTGATGTCTCCACTTAGATGGCATCTAAGACAGGCATCACAAACTCACCTTGTCCGAAAAGTCTTTTCCTCCAAGCCTGTTTGAATAGACTGCCTTTCAGATTTCAGATGATGACAACCCCATCCTTCCAGTGGCTCAGGTCTAAACCTTAAGTGTTATCTTTTTTCTCACATCTGGCAGCCATTCTATAAGCAAAGCTTACTGGCTCTATCTTCAAAATATATTTGGAATCTAACCACTTCTTACTCTCTTCACTACTATCTGAATTATTGCAATACTGGTCTTCCTGATCTCATCCTTCCCCCCCTAAAGTCTATTTACAATCCAGCAGTGGAAAGTCTTCTCATTTTATTAGGAAAAATTTAAAAGATACAGCAAAGTTGAAAGACTTTACAGTGATCCCTCTGTATACCAGTAACAGAGCAGTCCTTTTCAAGATGACGGATTGTGTAGCTCCTCTACTGAAAACTCCTCAACAGCTTACATCATTCAAAGAGGAAAAGCCAATTTCTTACCGTGGTCTACAAGACCCAGCACGCTCTGGTCCCTACTACCATTCCTCTTCAGCCACACTGGCCTCCTCTTTGCTCCTCAAACACGGTAAGTACATTCTTGCTTTAGGGCCTTTGCGCTTGCTTTCCCTTAGCTTGGGATGCTCTCCCCACCACAGATTTGCACAGCTTGCCTCTTTCTTTGCATCACCTCATTAGGTCTTCTCTGACTCTTCCAAATGTTATGTTGAACAGTATAACACTAATGTCATCCTACCAGGCTGTACCACATAAACTTACTATCATCCTGAGGTTAAAAAGAAAAAAGATGTAAAAAGATCAGTACTTTCATATAGTTCAAACTAATAAAATAGCAACAGCACCCTACCCTCTTATTCTTACCTGGGTTCCAATATTCTTGATAGCACTTCTCACCATCTTATGTACTATTATGTATTTTCTGTAAGATCCTCAAAGACAGGGAGTCTGTGCATTTTGTCCACCACTGTGTACTCAGTGTGCAGACCGGTACTTGACCTATAGTGCACACCCAGGTCATATTTATTTAAAGAATGGATTCTTTACACTGAAGCTAGAGTGATCATTTAAAACCACAAAGTCTGATCATGTCATTCCTACTAAAACCTCTTCAATTCATTTGCATTGCTTTTAAAACAAAGATAAGAATCCTTAGGAAGCCTGTAAGGCCCTGCATGGTGGGCCTTTGGTTCTCTAGACTCATCTCACATTATCTCCCTCATTTCTTCATAGTCCCTGAGACGCTGCTTGTCCCACCATGAGGTCTTTATGTTCTTCCTTTCTTTTCCCCAATTTCTGCACTGAGTTCACTCTGAAGCAGTTTTAAATCTTGGCTCAGACCATCTCTTGCTAGGAGAAGTCATTTCTGATACTTCAAATTAGGTTGAGTTCCACTTTGATGCCCTTGATTCCTGTGGTCAAAAGCTGGAAGAAGGACCTTTGTGTTTTCTTTGAAGAAATAATTCAGCAAAGAGACCAAGACTGTGAAAAAGATAAAAATATTTATTAGAAACAAAGTACGTGTGGAAGGAACAAAGTGCGTGTGAAAAAAAAAATGTGTGGAACACACAGTGAGCTCAGAGTGAGTTGCCCCCAATAGGGGCAGCTTAGATTGCTTATTAGGGGCAGTTTTCCAGATTGTCTCTGGCCAGTCATCTCCATATCTTGTCCTGGTGTGGGCACGCATCTCTCAGCCAAGATGGACTCCAGCTGGTATCTTCTCCCTCCTTTTGTCCTTCCCCTAGCCTGAGGGCCTCTTCTGCACATGCTGGGCCAGGAAATCCACAAGAATGCACCCAATCAGGGCCCAATGCTCCTGCTGGTTTCCCATCTCAAAGCATCAGCAGACCAGTTACAGCTGCTCAGCCTGGGGCCTGTCTCTCCTACCTCACCCTCATGCACCACATACCTACCCTTAGTAATACCTATTAGGATTATAAAGTTAATTTTGTGTGATCATTTGTCTCCCTTACCAGACAGTAAGTTTCCTGAGAGAAGGAAACACAGCTTTCTTTTTAACTTCTTGAATCCCCAGCATCTAGGAAGTATCTTGGCACATAGTAAGAGCATAATACTCACTTAAAAAACAGATCCTGGGGCCTTCCCTGGTGGCGCAGTGGTTGAGAGTCCGCCTGCCGATGCAGGGGACACGGGTTTGTGCCCTGGTCCGGGAAGATCCCACATGCCGCGGAGCGGCTGGGCCCATGAGCCATGGCCTCTGGGCCTGCGCGTCCGGAGCCTGTGCTCCGCAACAGGAGAGGCCACAACAGTGAGAGGCCCACGTACCGGAAAAAAAAAAAAAAAAAGAAAAAGATCCTGTTGTGTTCCTATGTTACTAGTGCCTAACTGGGGGCCTGGTATACAGTAGATGAGTAAGTTTGCTAAATGAGCTGTAATATGAAGAATGTTTGATTACTCATTTACAATGTATATACAATGCAGAAGAGCCATCACTTGATATCTGTGATTAGGCATTTATACATAAGTGTATACCTACACGAATTTCCACATTCTCCCTTCTCATCAAACTTTCCTCATTACTAAGTCTGAAGAAAGTAACTTACACTTCTTCTCTTTCCTTCGTTTGCTCTCTGGTGGAGTAAAGAATGAGCTGCTCTGGCTAGGAGAATCCATATGGAGCTAGAATTAGCCGTAAGTGAGATCTGGCTTCCAAACAAACAGACTACAGCATTCTCATTCGGATAGTTAGATGTTTACAAACTTTCCCAATCAAATGAGGACCTTTGCATTCTTTTACTTTAATAGCAATCTCTTTGAAAACATTTCAGTGGTCAGAGGATGTATTAAAACACACACATAAGCAGGTTGTATAAATTTATAGGTTTATTAGGGCAGGAAGGCATGGAACAATATAAGCAGAAAAAACAAAAATCTTACAAATAAATCACTTTTAAGTGTGTTGACCCACAGAATTTTTTAGTAAACTTGTAATTCCAGATGAGTATTGTGGCAAGCTTATTGATATTGTCATCTGCTAATTAAGGAAAGGGAGAAGAGCCAGATACAACAGAAATGAATTGTTGCAAAGTGGTAATTTTCTGATGTGATGAAACACAAAAAGAAACTAAAAATCTAAAGATAGCAAGATGTCAATTTCTTAGTTTTAATAATGTATTATAGGTTATGTAAGATGCTGCCAATGGGGAAAACTGGGTAAAGAGTACACAGGACTTGTCTGTACCATTTTTGTAACTTCTTGTGAGTCTATAGTTATTCCCCTCCCCCACCCCCAAAAATAGTAAAGCAAGAAAAAATAGGAAATCTAGATAAGAAATAACGTTTGGAAAGAGAACTTAAAGCAAATATACATAGTCAGCAGTCACAGACTGTTGCTTTGCTAGGTTTCCATAGGTTTGTAAGGAGTTAACCAAAATTTTAAAAATTCTTCCAAAGTGTGCTACATATACACTTTACTAATAAAAATACTGGGCTCTGAAAAGTAGCATCCTATTTTTAATGTTTGAACTAATGTTTTCCAGAGATGTGTGTAAAGTGAAACATAGTATTGTGTTTGCAAAAGTCAATTTCGTGAAAGCCACAAAAATGAGTGTTTGCTCTTGAGAAAGGAAAATTTGTATTTCTTGACATCATCAAAGAAAAATGTGAAGGATCTGATATGAAATGAACAAAAATGTACAAATCCTACTACCTCATTGCTCAAAACCGTATAAACACTTTCAAATTTTTCCTTCATCTATTAATATGTCCCTAGAGCAGACAGCCCACACAGACCTGGGGGCATTCACATGTCAGAATTATTCCATAAAGATTCGGGAACACATATTTTTGGCAGAAAGAATGTGCAGGGAAAGACTGTTGGGAAACAGTTCAGAGTGATGCATTTAGTCAGGATCCCCTTGTAATGACAAAACGTTAGTGTCATACTGTATAACATTCTTGGGAGCCTTCAAAAGACACATGCCATCATGAACTTTTTTTTTTTTTTCGGTACACGGGCCTCTCACTGTTGTGGCCTCTCCCATTGTGGAGCACAGGCTCCAGACGCGCAGGCTCAGCGGCCATGGCTCACGGGCCTAGCCGCTCCGCGGCATGTGGGATCTTCCCGGACCAGGGCACGAACCCGTGTCCCCTGCATCGGCAGGCGGACTCTCAACCACTATGCCAACAGGAAAGCCCATGAACTTTTTTTTAATATTTATTTATTTGGATGCGCCAGGTCTTAGTTGCGGCATGCAGGATCTTTAGTTGCTGCATGTGGGATCTAGTTCCCTGACCAGGGATCGAACCCAGGCCCCCTGCATTGGGAGTGCGGAGTCTTAGCCACTGGACCACCAGTGAAGTCCCCATTGTGGCCTTTAAAACAAGTGGAATAGTTTTTTTGGCAACAGATGGCAAATATCCTATAGTGGGAGAAGTAAAAATACAGAGGAGTTCCAAAATTGCCTCATACCACTCTACCTTAAAGTATACTCTCATAATAAGATTATAAGAGCAATATAGAAATTTGCTTGGCCGTACACTTCATTTATATTTCCTTTTTAAATATTAAAGTACAGCAATATAGCATAAAGTAAAAGGGGAATTAGGGCCAGAAAGAGTAGAGTTTCAAATTCTGACTCTCAGCTACTAGTTTTGTTACCTTAGGCAAGTCATAATTGCTCTGAATCTCAATGTCTTTGTTACTAAAATGGGTATAATAATCCCCATATCTCAAGGTTGGTCCTAGTACTGAAAGGGATAATATACTTAATAGCTTAGTACAATGCTGTGCAAATAGTAGGTAGTCAGTAAGCGTGAGCTTCCAGTTTTCCCAGAAGATATGGCAAAACCTTTCTTTCTCTGTTAGTTTGCTATGAGCCAAAACAAGTGGCTAAGGAGTAAAATTTTAAAAAGCAAGAGCATCTAATCCTAATATTACCCAATCTTTCCATTAATTATGCAGTTAAATAAACTTAAACTAATATTTAATAAACATTATTGGATTTATTGGTATTATTCAGGTACCTGAATAGGTTCTCTCTTGAAAGTCTGCTTTTTATTTTATCTTTAACTGATTTAGCAAAAATATGTCATTAATCCTTTTATTCAGATCATAACATAGTATGATCTTCTTGGAATATTAAGCCCCTCTTGATCCCAGGTGAAAACCATAGTTTCAGTGTTTGCTCACAGGTCTGAGAAAAATAGTGACATGGAAAGAGAAAGTGCGAGGTTAGAGATTTTGTCTTTCAAGGCTGATGGTATGATGATTCTCCTGTGGTGAAGCCACCTGTTGATGTCTCACTGCCTAGAGACCAAAGTTCCCTAATTCATGTCTCCCTCGCAGTGCCATACTCCAGCCCTCATGAACTCGAAAGGGAGAGCAAGCCTCCTGAAATCGCAGGGGTGGGCAGCAGAGAAACAGCCCTTGGAAGGCATTAGAGCCAGGTTCTTAACATGGAATTGTGGGCTTATTCAGGGGGTTCTGGAACCTACAGTCCCTGGATGTAAAGTGGTGTCGAAGTGTATTTCGTGCCTTCTTCCCAGGAGGCTGCTCAACTACCACTTCCCTCTAGAGGTCTTCTCCAACCATCCCATCCTGCCAGAGGTCTCGCCACAAAATCTCTCATCACCTTTGTGTATTTCCTGCGGAGCCGCATCGCAATCTGTCATTGCCTTGTTTGCTTAAATCCGTCTACTCTACTAGAAGATGAGCTTCCCAAAGCGCAGGACCCTGGTCTTTCTCCAGGGCCTTGAACCTGGTGGATCTCGAGAGATACTTCCGGAATGAAGGACAGGTCCGTGTCCATCAGATATTTAACGGACTCTGTATTCTTCCCCCCTCGCCCCCAGCATTCTTCTACGGAAATCATTTCAAAATCATTCATTTTGGAAATAAGGCTTTCAGCATTTCGACCACACCCACCCACCTTCGTTCCTACCGTTAGAACTGCCACCCGGGCCCACTCATCCAAGCCCACTAGGCCGGACAGTTTGGAGGTGACCAGGGCAGGGGCTGCCTCGAACGGGCACGCGCATCAATTTACATTCCCGGACCCGGTCCTGGGGGCGGAGGGGTTGGGTGGGCCCCCCGCGGGCCCGGAGGAGCCACCTCGGTAGGCCGCCCGAGACTCCACCTTACCCGCGGTCCCAAACCTCTTCCCCACAGGCGGTGCGCAGCCGGCCGCTGGGGGACAAGCCCATCCCGCAGCGCGCGCCACCGCGACCACAACTGCTTCCGGGTGAGCGGGTCGTAGACACTGGCCCCGCCCCGCCTCCGCCGCCCGCCGCCCGCCGCCCGCCGCTCGGGCTGCGGCTCCTCCTGGGGGCCGGTTCCCGCTGTCTCAGCCGCGGCGCCGAGGGACATCGGCGTGACTGACCGACCGGCTGCCGGCGCCGGGAGCCGCCGCATCCATCCCGGCCCGCTTGGCCGGGGACCCAGGACCGAGTCCCCCCCCGCGCCCCTCGCCCTTCGCCCCTCGCCCCGGCGGGCTCCCGGCCGGCGAGCTGCGCCCGGCCCTTCCCGGGCGGCGTCGCAGCCATAGCCTGCGCCCGGAGACAGGTAAGGGCCGGTCCTCCCGCCGGCCTGGAGGGGAGCGGAGAGCGGGGCCGCCTTCCCGGCCTCTGCAGCCCGGCGCGGTCCGCGCCGCCGCGGACTCCTGCTGGGGGCCGGGCCCCCAGGCGGGCCCCGGGGTCGAGGTTGCCCCCTGCCTGCGGCGTTCTCGGGCTTCGCGCCGGGTCTCGAACGCGCAGCCTCGGTCCGCGAGCGGGGACGGCATTACTCCCATTGTGGGAGAAATGAATTCGGGCCGCTGTCTCTCCGCTTCGAGTGCTCGGGGCTCCTTCTCCTGCTCCCCGGACGCGGCACTCCCTCGGTTCTGTACCCGTCCGGCCACCCCGGGGAAGGGTGTCAGGCCGGTGGAGGGCGTAGAGCTTTTGTGGGATTTTTTTTTCTTCCTCCTTGACCCGAACTGAAGCGCGGGCGTAACAGGCGCTTGTTAGGAGTGTCAGGGTTAATGCTTGACTAATGCGAGGTGTTATTCACACCCAGATTGTTAAGCTATATAGCTCCAGCCAGGCCTGCTTCTCGTGCCCGTGGATATCCCGCAGGAAGCCGGAGGACCTAAGGAAACCCGTGTCTTTTTCTTTCTTCGAGGGGACGGAAAAGTGCAAGTGTTTGCTCTACTTTTTCCACCGTGGGAGATACAAATATAAGGCTGCGGAGACCTGGCCAGGGAAATATTGCATCCTAAACTGTAACTCTTTGTAGCGTATTTTCTTTGAGTTTCCATTTAATGACTCAGCATTTCTGCCCTAAAAAGAAAAGCTGCAGCGTAGGTTCATTGATTAAAAGAAAATATGTAAGGATAACAGTGCCCGTTACTTTTTTATGGCATCACAATGGGAAGAGAATGTGGATACAGTAATGGAACCACAGAGATGGAGAGCAGGGTGTGGATGGATCAGTTCTTAATCAGTGTTTAAAATAACATTGTTTCAAGGTAAAATGTTTTATTTGCGGGATGCTTCTGTATGAAGAGGTGCAATTGTTGGAAAAGGCAAAGTGTTGCAGGTAAGGGTTAGTTGGCAGGGACTTGACGTTTGCTGTGGTTTGAAGGTCTTGCAGAATTAACCCTGTTTAACAAACATCATGCTCTGTTTAACACATGTAGAGATGATGACCCGGTATTATACTCATGTAGAATAAGAATTTCGGAAAGTGTGATTCATTTAGGAAGTTAGGTCACTCGCTTTGTGAATCATTGATATGGATCTTAAACTTGGAATAGAGGAAAGCTAGAGGTTTGTTACTGCCTGTTTAATTAGATGCCTTTGCTCATAGGAGGTGTTGTATTGATGCTTTGTTAGGTTTGTTGCTGCATATTTATTGTCATGAAGTATGGTAAGGAAATAAAAAGTGAACTTTTGCAGAAGCTTTGGATTTAGAATAGTTTGTTAGTTCCTAAGTGGATTGTTGTGATTTTACCCACTTTCTTTTCTTTTTTTTTTTTGCCAAATGTGGGAAGATAAATAAAGGAAGGTAAGTGTCTAGAAACAAAATAAGTATCGGTGAAAAGGAGAGCTGCATCTTTAAGGCAGGAAAAACTTCACTGAAAGAATCTGCGGTACACAGAAGAGTCTTGAGTGAAAGGCCTTACCTAATTGGGGGAATCTGCCCTTAAAAAAATGTGCAATGAGACTATACTGAGCTCATATTTAAGTTCTGATAGAGAAGAAAGTGTGTATTGAAGTGGTGATTCATTATTGGAATGAATTCATTTTAAACTAGAAATAACTTTTTATTTGCAGAAGTGTAATTTGATCATTTGGCTTTTAAAGTGTTGCTAAGCAAAATGACTGAATCACAGCGTTCTTGATACTCTTAGCCTTCTTTTCTTTTTCTTCTTTTTGGAAGTCAGCTTATTTTACCTTGATTTTGATTTATAAGGAACTTTAGTTAGTTATCAGTTGTAACGTAATGGTAAGTTTACCCTGTTGGTCTTGCTTACTAAATTCCTTTAATTCTTTGACTAAATTTCCGCATCTTATTTCCTTGGATATCCATTCTTATATTCAGAGTGTTCCCTAATGTTGCTTTTGATTTGTGTCCAGCTAATAGTGACTTAAGAGTTTCAGTTTCCAGTGAACAGCTATTCCCTTTTGGAAAATCCCTTGTGGAAACCGCCTGAACTGACAGTCCTGATACGTAGATATGCAAGAGAAGCCTTCTTAGGTCAGGATTTAAGCATCTCCACAATGAAGGAAAAAAGTGATATGGGGAATATATTTGGCAAAGTAGAGTCTTTTTCTCTCAAAACAAAACCAAAAACTGATCTTTACTAGAAATGAGAGAGAGGGAGCAGTTTCTGGCAAAGCTGTTTGTGAATTGTTTACCCTGCTCCTAGTTTGAAGAGGAACAGAATTGATGATAATATATATATAAAAAAAAAACTCCCTATAGCGTGTTGGGAATGTCGATGAGGATCATTTTAGAGGAAATACAGTTCTTCTGTCCTCAGCATAGAAGCACTTTCCATTGCACCTACAAAGTAGAGACCATTGCATAGCCTTTTCCTTTTAGGTGGTTGCTTTCTCTCTGGAGAATCTGAACGGAGAGATGGTCCTTTAACAGGAAAAATGTACCACCTTATCCAGTTTGCAAATAAAGACTTTATGACCATCATTCAAAACTCAACTTTTAAAACTTCAGAAGGAAGGAATTGAGCAAAATTTACCCTGTGAGTAAAATAACTTTGGCTTTTTCTCCATTCTTTCCTTTAAGGTAATAGATAGGATACCGTTAGAAATGATTTTCTGTGTGTTGCACATTGTGCTTCCACTTTAAAAACTTTTTGGCCTACAATAAATTAAGCCACACTTAAAAGGAATCAAACACTGGGCTAAAAACTGGGTTTATTGTATGCTAATACTTTTTCACTTATCCTATTATATCTTTCTTTCTTTTGGTTGGGGAATGGAGAGAGAATTCCATTTCTTGTAGAAGCTCTAAGATTTGCTCCATATGTATGCTTCTGTTTTGGTCTAGTGGTGGGGAGAGCAGTAGATAAGAGTACAGGTGGTTAAGAAGGGGGAAGGGACTTCCTTGGTGGTGCAGTGCTTAAGAATCTGCCTGCCAATGCAGGGAACATGGGTTCAATCCCTGATCTGGGAAGATCCCACATGCCGCAGAGCAACTAAGCCCATGCGCAAACCCAATGCAGCCATAAATAAATTAATTAATTAATTAAAAAAAAAAAAAAAGAAGAGGGAAGAAATGGCATCCGTAGAAGGGGAGTGCTCACTTCATGGGTTCAGTAGATGTTTGTGGGACTTTTTAAAATTGCTAAACATTTAAAAAGAAAATGTTATATGGTGAAAAGGAAGTTTTCTTTCCACAATAAACTTCTAACCTTCTTCCCCCACCCCCTACGCCGACTACATAATCCAAGCAACCACTCTTAATGGTTTCCTGTGTATCTCTCTCCAAATTTTCTCTTGCATATATAATCACCTATGTTTAGGAGAAATGTCCTATACCTTTCATTCTTACCCTTGATATGTCTTAGAGATCATTGTATATTAGCACATATGTCCATCTAATTTTTAAAAAGAGTGGATGTCCTGCCTAGTGTAGATGAACCATAGCTTGTTCATTTTCCATAATTTATTTTAACATTCCCTATTGACAGACATTTAGGTTGTTTTTAGCTTTCCACTAACACTGCTGTAAGGAGCAACTCGTATGTAAGTCTTTGCTCTAGTGCATAAGTGTGTATATGGAATTTATTTCTGAAAGTGTGAGTGTAAGTTTGGGAATTAAATTGTGAAATTTAAAAAATTTATTTCAAGCTTATATCGGGATTTATTTTATAATAGAAGTTACCTTTTTTCTTAACCTTGTAGGAGAAAAGAGTGCTTAATTGCTTTGTATTCTTTATCCTCACAATTTAAAAATATACTGTAAATATATTTTATAAGGTAATTTTCAACATTTTAGAGTGACAGCTGGGTAATTTTATTTATACCGGTAAAGGTAAAAGTACTCTACCTTGAAGACTGTGCTATTACAGACGAACTACTTCATTTATATTTGGTAATACTAGTTAAATGAGTACCTTTTGTAGTAGCTTGATTGTTTTAGGATTTGAGGACCAATATCGATTAAAAACATTGTATATATTGGGCCTCCCTGGTGGCGCAAGTGGTTGAGAGTCCGCCTGCCGATGCAGGGGATACGGGTTCGTGCCCCGGTCTGGGAGGATCCCATGTGCCGCGGAGCGGCTGGGCCCGTGAGCCATGGCCGCTGAGCCTGCGCGTCCAGAGCCTGCGCGTCCGGAGCCTGTGCTCCGCAACGGGGGAGGCCACAACAGTGAGGGGCCCGCATACCGCAGAAAAAAAAAAAAAAAAACATTGTATATAGTTTTACTTCTTGCCCTGCAGAAGTCTGCTGCCATATTATTAGTCACATGGGAAATAAATGGCCTCCCTTCTCTCTTCCTTTATCTTCCATAGCCTAGTCTATTCCTAATAAAATAAACCTCTGTGGGATTTGAGATCCAAAAATCCTTTTGCAAACCAAAGTGCTATTGATGGATTAATTTATCAAGGCAAAAGGTAGGTACAGATTTAGTCTTTATTCTTCAAAGTGTTTGTGAGCAGAATAAGGGAGGTTTACATTTTTAATTTCAATGTTATACAGCTCACTCATGACCGGGAGGAGGTTCAGGAATCTTTGCCCTTTTAAAATGAGAGAGACTAGTGGGAAAAAAAAGTGCTGAGGGACTAACATATGAGGATGAAGTTGGAACTTGTGAGTGGCAGTTTCCCTGGCTGGTGCCCAGGGTCTATTCTGAGGCCTTGTCAAAGCTCGTCTGACAGAACCCACCACATAACCACAATCTATCCTGGCCCCACTGCAAGTCAGGAAGGCCTGCGGTTTAGGAAAAGTGGCAACAACAGAAGAGGGAGCTTATAAAGGACATTTGCCTTCAGAAGATTAAGGCTAAGTTTTGAGGTGAAAATGTGCTTAGCATGCGTATCCTAGGATCCAGGTTTTTTTTGGTCTTCCCTTTTTAGGGAATGAGCATGATTAAGGAAAACTAACGAGGCCAGCATTTTAGAAAACTGTGCACAAAGAGGAGCACAGGATTGTACCAGTATTGATGTCATGTCTGGTTCTGAGAGTGTTGGGTGGGGATCAGTTAAATGTTTCACAACAGGGGAAAGACATTACTGTTACCCACGCAGGGAGGTCATGCCCTGAGTTGAAATAGTAGTCCAATTCAGAGACCTTCACACTTGTCCCTGGGATCATAAGGACACTGGGAATGATGGGCTGTTTTACAGGATTATTTTGAGTTTATACAGAGGAATCAGCTTCTTCCCAAATTCTCATTCTCTTCTTCCCATAGAACTGTACAGTAGCATGTGTAATATCAGCAAGTTATCTCTTTAAACTCTTGCTTATTACCAGATGCTGTGTCCCAGCATAGCTGCCTTTCTGTACCAGGTGCTTTCTCATGAAAACCTTGGTCTTTCTGTACTTAGTGAATAAAGTACTTGGGTTTGAAGTTCTTTAACTGATATCACTTCTTAGGCTAGAAAGCTGTTAAAGAGCTTAGTGTGCCAGTCTTTTGATCAAGGTTCATGTCACCATATTTATCCGCAGCCTTGGATTAGAGTGGAGGTTGTTTGAAGAATTTGGCATACAGGCTTAATTTATAGATGCAAAGCCTGCAGATAGTTTCCTTTCTTTTGCCTTAGGTTAGGTTGGCACTCCAGGAAATTGAGTTTTTCTTGCCCTCAGGAATTTGGATTGTTAGCAGTTGATGATGATGATGTATTTAGTATTCAGTGTGAGGAGAAAAAATAATCGGAATATTTTTCTCTCTTCTCTATTCCTATTATCGGGCTTATTCCTATTATCTTATTATATCCCTTCCCTGTTTCGGCCTTCCCCTCCTCCTCCTAAAAGAGTGGGATTAGAACAGAGCAGAGGGGAGAGAGTAGAAAAGAGGTTGGGAAAACCTTGGAGTGCAACGGCTTACCAGGGTGTTTTTATTTTCTCAGAAGTAGATTATTACTTTAAAATCATAGTCATCTTTTTCCAGTGCTTTCAATTTGAACCCTCTATATCTTAGTTTTCTTTCATTATGAACACCAACATTTTAACTACTTTTGATACAAAATGTCTTTATTGCTTTAGGAAACAAATTTAACTTTTAAGTTACTTGTTCTGATGACTTTGTTATTCTTTCTACCTCTCCCACTTTCCTCAATAGAAACATTTTACCAGCTAGGAGCAGTTTTTTGGCTGTCTGATTTCTGCCTTAAGTAGAGTATGCTGTGTGCAGAGGATTAGGATGTTAAAATGTTTATTTCTCTGTTAAATGGTTTGATCATTTATGATAACAAACAGTATAATTATTCTATTTATTGTAATATTTATTGTATAATTACAATATAATTAGTAAGCATACATGTTGTTTCTATTAAAAAAGAAAAAGAGAAGTATTCCAGTTAAGTGATGCATAGATTATAGGACTAAAAATAGGGGGAAAAAATTCATTGTAGGTTTAGATTAGATGTTTTTCCCCCTATCATGGTTATCACTATGTTTAAGTAGATAGTCAAGGAAATGAGAGGGTCGCTGTCCTCCTGTCTTACTACAGTCATCTTTTGCTCTCTATCCAAAGTGGTTTTTTAGTTGTGGTAAAATACACGTAACATAAAATTTACCATTTTCAGCATTTTAAAGTATACAATTCAGTGGCATAAAGTACATTCACATTGTTGTGCAGCCATCACCACCACGCATCCCCAGAACTTTTTCATCCTCCCAGATGAAAACTCTGTGCCCATTAAACAATAATCCTCATTCCCCCCAGCCTCTGGTAACCACTATTCTACCTTCTGTCCCTATGAATTTGACTACTGTAGGTACCTTATATAAGTGGACTCATGTGGTATTTGTCTTTTAAAAGCTAGTTTATTTCCCTTAGCATAATGTCCTCAAGCTTCATCCATGTTGTAGCATGTATGAAAATTTCACTCCTTTTTGAGGCTGAATAATATTTCATCATATAGATATAGATATACAGCATATTTTGTTTATCCATTCACCTGTTAATGGACATTTGGGTTGCTTCCACCTTTTGGCTATTGTGAATAATGCTGCTACGAACACAAGTGTATATCTGTTTGAGTCCCTCCTTTCATTTCTTTTGGGTATATATCCATAAGTGGAATTGCTGGATCATATAGTAATTCTATGTTTAATTTTTTGAAGAATTGCCATACCATTTTCCACAGCAGCTGCGCCATTTTACAGTGTACAGGGTTGTAATATCTCTGCATCCTTGACACACTTAATTATTCTCTTTCTTTCTTTCTATCTTTTTTTCTTTTTAAAACTAATAGCCATTCTAATGGGTGTGAGGTGTTATCTCATTGCGTTTGTTTGTTTGTTGTTGTTGTTTTTTGCGGTACGCGGGCCTCTCACTGTTATGGCCTCTCCCATTGCGGAGTACAGGCTCCAGATGCACAGGCTCAGTGGCCATGGCTCATGGGCCTAGCCGCTCCGTGGCATGTGGGATCTTCCCGGACCGGGGCATGAACCCGTGTCCCCTGCATCGGCAGGCGGACTCTCAACCACTGCGCCACCAGGGAAGCCCTCTCATTGTGTTTTGACTTGCATTTCCCTAATGATTAGTGATGTTGAGCATCTTTTCACATGCTTTTTGGCCATTTGTATATCTTCTTTGGAGAAATATCTATTCAAGTCCTTTGCCCATCTTTGAATGGGTTTTTGTTGTTGTTGTTGTTGTTGAGTTTTAGGGGTTCTTTATATATTCTGGTTATTAATCTCTTATCAGATATATGATTTGCAAATATTTTCTCCCATTCCATGGGTTGATTTTTTTTTACTCTGTTGATAGTGTACTTCGATGCACAAAAGTTTTAATTTTGAAATCCACTCCATCTAACTTTTCTTTTGTTGACTGTGCTTTTGGTGTCCTATCTAAGAAATTATTGCTATATCTGATGTCAGGAAGCTTTTTGTATATGGACAGTTTAAACTCTTACATTTATTTCTTTGATCTACTAAGGGTTAATTTTTGTATATGGCATACACTAAGGGTCCAACTTTATTCTTCTGCATATGGATATCCAGTTTTACCAGCACCATTTGTTGAAAAGACTGTCCATTCCCCATTGACTGATCTTGACACCCTTGTTGAAAATCATTTGCCCACATGTGCTGGGTTTATTTTAGTGCTATCTATTATATTCTGTTGGTCTATATGTCTCTCTTTATGCCAATACCACACTGTTTTGGTTACTGTAGCTTTCTAGTAAGTTTTGAAATCAGGAAGTGTGATACCTTCAACTTTGTTCTTCTTTTTCAAGATTGTTTTGGCTATTCGGGGTCCCTTTAGATTCCATAGGAGTTTTAATGTTGGGATGGGTTTTTCTGTTTTTGCAAAAACTGTCATTGGGATTTGATAGAGATTGCATTGAATCTGTAGATTTCTTTGGGTTTTTGACATTTTAACAATTTTAAGTTTTCCAATCCATGAACCTGAGGTGGCTTTCCATTTATTTATGTGTCCTTTAATTTCTTTCAGCAATGTTTTGTAGTTTTCAGTGAACAGATCTTTTGCCTTCTTGGTTAGGTTTATTCCTAGTATTTTGTTCTTTTTTCTTATTGTAAATGGTATTGTTTTCTTAATTTCCTTTTTGGTTTGTTCATTGTTAGTGTATAGAAATGCAACTGATCTTTTTATGTTGATTTTGTATCCCTACAACTTTGCTGAATTCATTCATCCACAGTTTTAAAAGCAGTTGTATTTGTTTTCTATGTTGTATAACAAAGTATACAAATTTAGCAACTTAAAACAACACACATTTATTATCCTACAGTTTCTCTGGGGCAGGAGCCTGAGCGAGGTTGAACTGGGTCCTCTGCTTAGGGTCTCATGAGGCTGCAATCAGATGTTGGCTGGGCTGAATTCTCACCTGAAGACTCAACTGGGGGAAAATTTGCTTCTAAGCTCACTTAGATTTTTGGCAGAATTAATTTTCTTGTGGTTTTATGACTGAGGCTTCTTGCTTACTAGAAGTTACTTCGTCATCTAGAGGCTATCTTCAAGCTCTTAAAGGCTTCTCTCAGCTTAAAAAATTTTTTTTTTCTGGGGAGGGGACTGCGTTGGGTCTTCATTGCTGCACGTGGGCTTTCTCTAGTTGCGGCGAGTGGGGGCTACTCTTTGTTGTGGTGCGCGGGCTTCTCATCGCGGTGGCTTCTCTTGTTGCGAAGCATGGGCTCTAGGTGCACGGGCGTGAGTAGTTGCAGCACATGGGCTCAATAGTTGTGGCATGCAGGCCCTAGAGCACACAGGCTTCTGTAGTTGTGGCGTGCAGGCTCAGTAGTGGCGTGCGGGCTCTAGAACGCAGGCTTAGTAGTTGTGGCGCACAGGCTTAGTTGCTCCATGGCATGTGGGATCTTCCCAGACCAGGGATCGAACCCGTGTCCCCTGCATTGGTAGGCAGATTCTTAACCACTGTGCCACCAGGAAAGTCCCAGCTGCTCTCAGCTTATAGGGGCAACCTGAAGTTCTTGACCCTCTGGTGTTTCCCAGTCTCACCATTTCATCAGACCATCAGGGAGAGCCCAGAGCAAGTCTGCAGACTAGACAGCCTTATGTAATGTGACATAATCATGGGAATGACATCACATAACCTTTGTCATATTCTGTTGGTAGAAGCAAGTCATAAGTTCTGCCCACATTCTTGGGGAGGTGTTTACACAAAGATGTGAACAGCAAGAGTTGGGGGCCATGGTGGGGTGGCCACCTTAGTGTCTGTCTGCCATAGCTGGTTACAAAATAGCACATATTTTATAAACCCATTTTGTGTAAAAAACATATATATGCACTTAAAATATCTTCAAATGGTGGAAAACTGTTGTTTTTTATCATTATTTTGTGGTATTTCTTCATTGTTTCCTCCTACTTCCTCTCCCTGCAACATTCCAGTTTTGGTATTTTAAATCTGTGTTTTCATTATAACTAAATATGTATTATTTACTACTTAAGCCAAGAATTATATCGGAATTGTTTCCTTTCTTGTTTAACTTTCTTTTTTCCCCTGGGGGTTAAGGCCTTTTTTTTTTTTTTTTTAAGCTTAGTTTTCTATTCACCTTATTTTTCCCAAATGCTCCAACAGATTTTTCAAGTGTCTACTCTTTCTAATTTATTTTGAGCAAAATAATTAGTGGTTTATTTGTGAAATATCTGTAGAGAAATAGAAAGCAAAAATACAGCTTCAGGAAGAATAATAAAATGAGCAGCTGCAGTCTTACTACCTAGGCCAAGAAATTGAACATTACAGTATCCTAGAAGTTTCCTGTAAATATCCTTAAATGGCACCTTTTCCCCCTCCAGGTAATCATAATCCCATTTTACACATTAATCACTCTTTTGGGACCATTCCCTGCCTAGCCCTGCAGTCCCATCCCTCCCTCCAAATATGTATTCCTAATCAATACATGGTTTAATTTTGAGAAACTGAATAGTTTGACCACCTTTTTGTGTCTCTTAGTCAAGTTAGGCTAACCTACTGTAACAAACAAACCCCCAAGTTTCAGTGGTTTAACACGTTAAAGCTTATTTCTCACTCACATCTCTGCTGTGCGTTGGGAAGCACTGGCAAAGGAGTAGTTGGTTCCACAGAGTCACCCAGGGACTCAAGCCCCTTTCATCTAGTGACTCTGCCATTCCCTGGGGCTCAAAGACTTTCACAGTTTCACTGAGCTGTCTGCGTCTGGCTGGCAGATTCTAGGGCAGAGAGGGAGTGTGGTAGATTCCATGGGAAGTTTGATGGGCCTGGACTAATACATACGTCACTTTTGTCCACATTCCATTGGCCAGAATTCAGTCAAATGGCTGTACTTAATGCAAGGAAGGTTGCAAAATGTAGCATAGCTGTGGGCAGAAAAGGGAAATGACCTTGGTGAACAATAGGCCAGTTTCTACCATAGTATGTATCCCTAAGCAGTATCTTTTTTTGGACAGTTTTGAAAACCTGAATGGCAAATATAAACCTAGCTATGGACAGAAAGGTCCATATTGCCACTACTAAATGAAGGCTCACAGGAGAAGATAAGCTGAACAGAGTCTTCCTTGAGTCCTTTCTGTTAAGTCCTTGGGAAAGTTTGCTTATGAGTCCTGGGAAACCATAAGACTCATCACAATCAGGGCACCTGGCAGAGCTGAAGTTTTTACAAGGTACTAAATATCTAGAAGAAATATGGTTGGGGACGTACACTGCTCTTTCTAAGCAGTTCCTGCTCTAGCCGATAGGAATAGGTAAAAGCAAAATGTGTCCGTGGTGTGAAATAAGGCCTCAGCCAATCTAGGCACCTGGGGGTAGGACAGCGGGAACTTCATCAACATGGGGTCAAGACAAAGTAACTTCAGATAAAAACCTGGGCCAGATCAGCTCATATTAAAAAGAAGTCTTAAAGGCTGTGGGAATTTGGGTGATGACAGCCCTCTACTATGTCTCTTGAATCTCATTGCTTCCATCTGTAGCTTTCTTCCTGGGATGTCTCACCCTCTCTGGGTATCAATTCCCTTTGCCTTTTCTGTGTTGGATTTATTTCCTGTATGCTAAATTTCCTCCCTTTTGATTTTCTCTTTTATTAGAGATGTATCTTCTAGTAACTTATTAACAAAGGGTGTAAAAGAGGTAAATTTTTGAGAACTTGTGTGTCTGAAGTGTTTTTTTTTGTTTGTTTGTTTGTTTTTTTCTTTTTGCGGTATGCGGGCCTCTCACTGTTGTGGCCTCTCCCGTTGCGGAGCACAGGCTCCGGATGCGCAGGCCCAGCGGCCATGGCTCACGGGCCCAGCCGCTCCGCGGCATATGGGATCCTCCCAGACCGGGGCACGAACCGGTATCCCCTGCATCGGCAGGCGGACTCTTAACCACTGCGCCACCAGGGAGACCCTGAAGTGTTTTTAATAATCAAGTATGAGAATAGAACAGTGTGGCTGGGAATAGGTTGTCTGTAATTTTCTTTCAGGAATTTGAAGGCATCACTCTATTGTCTTCTTGTTGCCAGAATTACTTTTGTTTCCAGAAGTCTGAAAATTCTAATTGTTAATCCTTTATATGTGACCTGGTTTTTCCACCCCTGGAAGCTTGTAAAATCATCCTTGTCCCCATGTTTGAAATTAACTATAATAATTCACTATGAAATACCTGTGGACTCAGGACTTGTGTTACACATTCTGTAGGCCCTTTGAATCTGGTGACTCATGTCCTGAATTTCTGAGAAGTTATTTTATTAATGATTTCTTTCTCTTTGTTTCTGTGTGTGTGTGTGTGTGTGTGTGTTGGGGGGATGGGGGTGGTGGGTGAACAGGTATGGGAGGGTCAGTTTCTCTTTATTTTTATAAAAAAGGGGCCACCAACTGTTGGTATTGAGTCTTTTTTGAGCAGAAGGGATGTGTCTAGAGTGGACCTCATTGCCTGTGTCTTTAGGTGGGAGTAGCACTTGGATTAGCTCCTGTCCCAGCTGTGCTGTCAGCTCTGCTCTCTAGTCATTCCCTCATGAACATTGTACTTATATCGCATTGTATCTTGTTGACTTCTTCCTTTTATGAGCCTAATCGGTATCTTGCCTACAATTTCAGGGCATTATTTTGTCTTTCTATGTAAGACAGGTTTAAGCTACACAAACCTGACCAACACAGCTCAAGAGAAGGAAAATGCTGGCATCTTCCTTTCTGCTATAAAAGTACCTCATGTCACCACTATTTTTTTTCCCTAGTGGGTGAACTACATGGTGGAAGGAATCATACAGGTCTTAGGGAAACCCAAAAATTTTCGAGAATTTTGCTCTGATAATAAAAACTTGTAGACTTGAACATTGATGTTTTCCCCAAGACTTTAGAGGACATTAATGGTTGCTTCTTTGTTCTAACTTTGACCTGTTGATTTGAGTCAGAGTTTTAATTTTATTACATTTTTAAGGTTAATATGATGGTGTTCATTCTTTTTAAAATTAGCAATGTGTTTTTCATTTACTTTATGTCCATAAGTGTATTGGTTGATGTGAAATCTGTTAGAAAATTATGGTTTTACCAGAGATGACCAACGTAAATTTTTTTTTTTTTTTTTTTTTGGCGGTACGCGGGCCTCTCACCGCTGTGGCCTCTCCCGTTGCAGAGCACAGGCTCCGGACGCGCAGGCCCAGCAGCCACAGCCCACAGGCCCAGCCGGTCCGCGGCATGCAGGACCCTCCCGGACCGGGGCACGAACCCGCGTCCCCTGCATCGGCAGGCGGACTCTCAACCACTGCACCACCAGGGAAGCCCCAACATAAATTTTTATAGTCATACTTTGTAGTTGGTCTGACAGGCTAAATGAGTCTTTCCCCCTTAAAAGCTTATTAATATAGTGTCAAAGTTGGTTATCTTTACAAGTTTTCATACTATGAAATAGCCACAGAATTGTAGCTTTTAGCTTAAATCAGTTTTTTGGTAAGGTGATTATCAACAGTATATAAAGCTTAAGAAAAAAGAAAATTCTTTTTTTTTCTGTTTTACATGATTGCCTTTGCCATTTATTATTCATATGTACAAAATTTTACATATTTTCAGTCATACTTTACATGCCATTTTGTCATCTTTTTGTACCTTATAGGCATGATATCAAACTTGTCCCTGTCTTTGCTTGCTTCCCATGAGTTTTCTAATGCCACAGTTTATTGCATCATGTTGACTGGCCTTGACTTAAAGCTGTTGTCAGTTTGGGTCATTTTCAGCTTAGTGTTTTGTTTTACCGTAGATTAAAAAGAAATTAAAATGATTGTCTTCATTCATGTAATTTTTTTCTTTTGTTGTATTATGTTCTAAGTTTTATTTTTGTTACTATTAGAATAGAGTTATGAGTATCGTCAGTAGAATTCATTCCCAATCAGAAGGAGAACCTAAGTTCTTCTTCCCCCTTTGGGATTTAATTCTGGTCCCTTCTATTTTATTATTAGTGGCAGAGGTTAGTTACATGCTTCTATCATTTTGATTTTCATTTCTTTTCATGGAAGAAGTATTTCAGTAATAATTCCACATACCTCAGAAAGAAAACACACCCTTGTACAGTTCAGTAAGAGATGTTGCTACGTATCTAGTTAATTGGAAATAGTGAAAAGTGCCTTCCCACAAAATATGTAGGTCTGGTGTTGGATTAGATTTGTGTTTGAAAATGTCAGTTTCCCACCCACCTACCCACCCACCTGTGGCTCAACTAAAATTAACTTTAGCCAGGGGATTTACTTCTGAGTTTTGCTTTGCCACCTCTTTTGCTATTTTGATTTCAGATCTTTTGTGGGTTTTTTTTTTTTTGGTGTCAGTTATACCTTATATTTCTGAAGCATTTTACAGTTTATAGAAATGTTTATATCCATTTGATCTTTAAAACGACCCTTGTGATGTGAGAAGAAATTTAATATGAGAAGTTCAAGACTTGTTCATTGAAAATCACAAAACATTGTAGAAAGAAATTAAAGAAGATCTAAATAAATGGCAAGATACCCCATGTTCTGGTTTGGAATCTTAATGTTGTTAAGATGGCAGTACTCCCCAAGTTGATCTATGATTCAATATAATCCCTATCAAAATCCCTGCTGCCCCACCCACTTTTTTTTTTCCCTGCACCAGTTTTTGGTGCAGAAATAGTCATGCCCATCTTAAAATCTGTATGGAAAGATAAGGGACCCAGAATAGGCAATACAATCTTAAAGAAGAAGAACAAAGTTGGAGGGCTCATTCTTCCTAATTTTAAAATTTACTGTAAAGCTACAGTAATCCTGACAGTGTAATGCTGGCATAAAGATATACATATCAGGGCCTCCCTGGTGGCGCAGTGGTTAAGAGTCCGCCTGCCGATGCAGGGGATACGGGTTCGTGCCCCGGTCTGGGAGGATCCCATATGCCGCGGAGCGGCTGGGCCCGTGAGCCATGGCCACTGGGCCTGCGCGTCCGGAGCCTGTGCTCCGCAACGGGGGAGGCCACAACAGTGAGAGGCCCGCGTACCGGAAAAAAAAAAAAAAGATATACATATCAATCAATGGAATGGAATTGAGGGTTTAGAAATAAACCCTTACTTTTATGGTCAGTTGATTTTTTTTTTTTTTTTTTTTTCTTTTTGCGGTATGCGGGCCTCTCACTGTTGTGGCCTCTCCCGTTGCGGAGCACAGGCTCCGGATGCGCAGGCCCAGCGGCCATGGCTCACGGGCCCAGCCGCTCCGCGGCATATGGGATCCTCCCAGACCGGGGCACGAACCCGTATCCCCTGCATCGGCAGGCGGACTCTTAACCACTGCGCCACCAGGGAGGCCCGGTCAGTTGATTTTTAACAAGGGTGCCAAGACAATTCAATGAGAGAAAAAATTGTCTTTTTAACAAATGGTACTTGGAAAAGTAGATATCCACATGCAAAAGAATGAAGTTGGATCCCTGCATCACACCATATAAAAAGCTAACTCAGAATGGATCATATGAAACCTAAAACTAAAACTCCTAGAAGAAAACATAGGAGTAAATCTTTGTCACCTTGGGATAGGCAGTGCTTTCTTAGCTATGCACCACCAAGGCCTCACAACAAAAGAAAAAAAAATTAGGTGAATTGACTTCCTCAAAGTAAAAACTTTTGTGCTTCAGAGAACACTATTAAGAAAGGACATGCAGAAATAGTATAAATACATTCTCTCTGACCTCTTCACCATTTTAATTTTCCCATTGTAGTCTTTTGCCTACTTATAAGGTAGTGATTAGTATGTACATAGTACCTTGCAAATTCTCAGTAGATATTTGTTGAAAAGGGAAAAAGTAAAGGTATATGATTTATTTTATTAAAATTTCCTAATTTTACAATCTCCATTTAATTACATTAAAAAATCATATCCTTATTGCATGCTTTCATATTTCTCCCTCGTTTTTGGTTTTATCTTTGTTTTTGTCACCTGAGCTTCTGTTAACCCTGGTACTTCTGCTGTTTTCTTGTTTTCTGCTTTATTTCACACTTTTAAGTGTGACCTATCTTCAACAATATGTAATTTTCTTTCTCCCTTCCTTTCATTCTCTGAACATACAACCGTGTATTTCTGAGATACTTTAAAAGGCGTAGGGAAAGGAGGCCATTTCAGTGGTACTAGAATATGGTTTACTTCGTAGGGCAAACTGAGAATGCAATTGTTGGTAAGAGTACATCTTCCTAATTTAGGTTCTGCACAGTTGATGAAGTAGTATTATAAATCATGTTGAACATGCAGCCCATTAGAGTTCATTTATTGAATAACATTGTTGGCAAGGAAGGAAGTGCATCACTGGCATGTCATCTTATGAGAAGAAGAAATGGAAAGATTATCAGTTGTGTTGTGTATATAAGAATACTATGTATTCAAAATATGAAACTTTAAAAAACATTTTTGGTAATTCTTAGGACTTCTGAATGTGGAAGTAGGAGATGTGATTATATGAGTTCGCTTCGACCCTTTACAGGCATTATATTTTATAAAAGATGAGTTTAAATTAACCATTACAGGTTCTGATACTTTCCTGAGATTTAGTTTGTGCTTAGCATCTACCTTTCCTTGTTCTGCCAGGCCATCCAGTGTTGACTCATGTGTTTTTTGCCTCATATATCTATATTTTTTATTTTTTACTTTGCCTCAAGTTCTAGACGCTTTTTTTGGGGTCGGTTTTGTAGGTTCTGGTAATGATTTATTCATTTTGTGTAATGGTCTCATCTAGATATTTGCAGAATTGATGTTTTTAACTATAATCCCTACCTCCCTTTTCCTCCCTCCCTTCCTTCCTTTCTTTTTCCTTTCTCTCCACCCAACCCTTTGCCCTTCCCCCTTCTCCATTATCTTCTTTCAGTCCAGGAATTCCTCTCTCCTTTTCCTAATCTTTCTAAGGTATACATAACTATTCATATTCTTCTGTCCTCTGGTTACCTCTGCCTTCCATTTTGTTTCAAATCAAGATTTTTTTAATTGCAATTCCCAGTTCCCAGGCCTATTGTTCATTTAGTCATCTACCTTTCTCACCGGTTACTTTTTTTAATATAAATTTATTTATTTATTTGTTTTTATTTTTGGCTGTGTTGGGCCCTCGTTGCTGTGCGTGGGCTTTCTCCAGTTGTGGTGAGCAGGGGCTACTCTTCATTGCGGTGCGCAGACGTCTCGTTGCAGTGGCTTCTCTTGTTGTGGAGCACGGGCTTCAGTAGTTGAGGCATGCAGGCTCAGTTGTTGTGGCTCGCGGGCTCTCTAGAGTGCAGGATCAGTAGTTGTGGCACACGGGCTCAGTTGCTCTGTGGCATGTGGGATCTTCCCGGACCTGGGCTTGATTCCGTGTCCCATGCATTGGCAGGCAGATTCATAACCACTGCACCACCAGGGAAGCTCTCACTAGTTACTTTTTTCCTAATACTTTATTATAAAAAATTTCAAACATACAAAGAAGTTAAGGGAACTCCCTTGTCGTCCAGTGGGTTAGGAATCTGCACTTTTACTGCAGGGGCCCAGGTTCGATCCTGGTCTGGGAACTAAGATCTTGCAAGCCTCACAGCATGGCCAAAAAAAAAAAAAGGTTGACAGAGGTCTGTGAACACTCATGTACCTACCACCTAGATTCCACTATTAATATTTTATTATACTTTGTCACCTATATATTCCTTTATCCATTCTTTTATCTATCCATTATTCTATCTTTTTTGTTTCTGGATGTATTTCAAAATAAGTAGCAGTTATAAGTACACTTCAACCCTACATATTTCAACATGTGCATCATTGACTAGAGTTCAGTATTTGTTTAGAGGACTTTTTCTTTTGAGGTGGAATTTATATAGAATGATAATGCACAGATCTTAAGTGTACCATTTAATGACCTCTGTCTTTCCTTCTAAGTCGATTGTGTTTTAATAAGAGGACTAACACTAACTAAGAGCATTATAAGGCCATACTGCCAAAACTTGTGTATTCATTTGGATTTTCCAAAAAAGACTTTGAATACCACAAAGTACCTTAAAACTTTCTTCTTATTTTTGTTTTTATTATGTAAATGTGCTACAGTATAATGATTATAGTTAAAAGTGTTTTTATTTTTTCCATATTGTTCCATGCTTCACCAAACATTCTTAGTATGGCCAATGATATCACATGATGCATGCTGGAATAAATAACTTGAGGATACTTTTTTTTTTTTTTTTTTTTTGTGGTACGCGGGCCTCTCACTGTTGTGGCCTCTCCCATTGCGGAGCACAGGCTCCGGACGTGCAGGCTCAGCGGCCATGGCTCACGGGCCTAGCCGCTCCGCGGCACGTGGGATCCTCCCGGCACGGGGCACGAACCCGTGTCCCCTGCATTGGCAGGCAGACTCTCAACCACTGCGCCACCAGGGAAGCCCGAGGATACTTTTATTTAGTTAAAAATATGAAATTTTAAAGAAAGGCTAGGATGGCCCTTTTGTCAGCTTCATAAGCTAAATATGTAAAAGAGCTAGTTAATTCAAGACACTTTGAACATTCCTGGAGTGCTTTGTGGCCTTTTAAGTGCTTGCATTTATCTTAACTCATTTGAGCCTCACATTAGCCATGTTAGGTAGTTGGGACAGTTGTTATTTCTGCTCTATGGATGAAGAAAGCAAGGCATAGGCGGTGGGAAGGACAAAGCAGCAGTTGGTCGTACAACCAATTGAACTCGGATCCTCTCACTTTAAATCTTGTCCAGCGGCAACAACTACAATCACACTAATTCTTTAGTTCAGGTGCTATTCTGGATCCTTGGATTTGCTTATAAATAACTAACAAATGTCTTATTGTACAGACTAGGGTCAACTGTAATGCCAATGCTGACACGAAGACTTATGCCAATATTTTGAATTCTCTATGATGAAATATTTAGATATAAGGCAACCGCAACCATCAGGATCCAGACAGAATTATCTAAGTGTGCTATATTTAGAGTATGGCACACTGATATTCTGTTCTCACAAGAGTGAACAATATCATGATTGAAATGCCACTTAATGTGGCAAAATGCCTATTTTTCAGAAATGTATTACATGAGAAGCTTATTGGAGAAGAGAAAGCCTAATTGATATACCTATTTTGGAAGGTTTATATTCCACAACATCCTTTCTTTCCTTTAGGTAGACAAATACTTAATGACAAAACCATCTGGAGAAAATCAGCTTGACTTTGGGTAAAGGACTTAACAAAAACCAGTCAGTTTTGTTCTTGTCAGTGGATGTAAAGGTTTAGCTCTTGGTTTAGTTGATAGCACTAAGGAAAAGCTGGAAGAAATTAACATGGCTCCCCATGAAAAGTGTTCTTGAGAAAACCTCCTTGGAATAGAAACTTACTGAAAGTCCTTTAGAATCAGAAACCAAAACTAATTTATTCGAGGTCACCTTTGAGTCTGTACCTTTAATTTTGTTGTTGAAAAGTAGTTTTCTATCGACTGTGCCAGAAATCTTATTTCTTTTAAGGTTTCCCCCATCATTGGTGTAGAATGTTCTGGAGTTGTTAGAAGATAGTTGCATAGGAGCTGAAAACTAGATTTTTCTGATATTAGTAAGTGTGTCTGCTTACAGAATACAAATAATATAATTTTTTTCAAAAGTACTAGATTGTTTTTTGAAATAGGTAATGGTTGATCTCCCTCACGTGCAAATGAAAAAGGTGACAGGACCTGGCCAGTCATGCACGTAAACACCTGGGTACCCTTGTAGATAGGACGTGGAGGATAAGGAAGACAGATGGGAAGTTCGCGTTTCCTGCTCATTAGCCTGTGCCTCTGTCCCTTTCACTGTCATCTTTCTCTCAGGGTGGGTTAGCCTGGAGCTTGTTGAAACAGTTTTGTTTTTAGGCGTTTTTAAGAAAAGATAATTCTTTATATAAATCTGTGTGCTAGGAATATCCTGGCAGCTCTAATGTCTAAGACAGTGTTAGTTGAGAAAGATGGAAATTGGATTACAGGGAAAGAGGAGAAAGAAATCCTACATTCAAAAGAGCACCACCAGCAGTGGCTTCAGATTGCATGTCTCAGCTGTGTAGTATATTGAGCCTAATTTGGGTGTGATCCACTTTGGGGCCAGTTTATTCTTTGATATGAATGTTTTTATTTTTAAATGCATCTCTTTTTCCCTTTTTCTTTAAAATGCTGTTGAAATTTTAAAGAATCAAGAAGAAAATAATGCATCCATAATCTCGTCCTCATAACAAAACTACTGTTAAGCTTTTGCTACACTTCCAGCCAAATCTTTCTTCTGTAATTATTTTTGTGTGTCTGGAATTAGAAAATGGCTGTTTTTGTGAAATGCCTGCTTCTGTGAAATGTCTTTTAGTGAGTCCTTGGAAAGTTGGCTGAAGGACAAATACTAGATGATACCACAGTGCATCAGCTAAATTGTCACTCCAGTCTGAAAAGGAACTTTGTGTTGCATGCTGCTTTTTTCTCAGTGGGTGACTAATATTTGTAGAGCATTACTATTAAATAAGTGAATGATTTTTAAAATGATGCTGAAGATGAGGATGATGGGAGACTTCTGAAAAAACTCCTCTGTGCTTTCCAGAAATTGTCTTGATTTGTGGCTAGAAGTTATCCACTGCTGCTTTCACATATACATTCTTTTTTTTCTTCCATTTCCATTTAAATGAATCCTTTTCTTGTATCAGATATATTTTCTATGGCAGAATAATAAACTGTCTTCAGTCTTCATTCTGATTGACAAATATACAAGTCAGCTATGTGGGAATAAAAATGGTGTCAGCTAAGATGGGAATGGCCTGAATTTTCATTGGAGAGAACTTTTTTGGAAGAATGGATTGATGAAGTGGTTCTGTTTTATTTTGCTTGAATCAAGTAAATTCCAATACATTAAAGTCACTTGTACTTTTCATATAGGTCATACTATTAGGATAAACTTACTTGAGATTTTCTTTGTGACTCACTGTGTAATGAAATTTCACCAGTCTATTTTGATAAAGCTAGGGAAAAAAATTAAGTTAATGGATATTTCACTAAATGAGCAGTACTTCTCAAGAATGTATATAGGAGAGAAGGAGGTCATATAAATTGGGATGCATTCTCAGGAGTATTTTCTTTTTTTTTTTTTTTTTTGCGGTACGCGGGCCTCTCCCGTTGCAGAGCACAGGCTCTGGACGCGCAGGCTCAGCAGCCATGGCTCACAGGCCTAGCTGCTCCGCGGCATGTGGGATCTTCCCAGACTGGGGCACGAACCCGTGTCCCTTGCATCGGCAGGCAGATTCTCAACCACTGCGCCACCAGGGAAGCCCCTCTCAGGAGTATTTTTTTTTTTTTTTTTTTTTTTTTTTTTGCGGTACGCGGGCCTCTCACTGTTGTGGCCTCTCCCGTTGCGGAGCACAGGCTCCGGACATGCAGGCTCAGCGGCCATGGCTCACGGGCCCAGCCGCTCCGCGGCACGTGGGATCCTCCCGGACCGGGGCACGAACCCATGTCCCCTGCATCGGCAGGCAGACTCCCAACCACTGTGCCACCAGGGAAGCCCCCTCAGGAGTATTTTTAATTTCATATACCATGTGTTAGAAAGCTTAGATGGTCTTTATCATCCTTGTTATTTAATCCTGGCAGATGAATTTTTCTTCTCTCTTTTGTAAAAATACATCTATCTTATAATAATAACAATAAAAATAGACCCATAGATATATTCTTAGTTGTTGGCCTGTGTCATCGCTGTTTTGTTCATCAGGGTATCTTTGGCACCTCCCATAGTACCTACCTGGCAATAGCAGGCACTCAGAATTTGTTGCATAGAGGGTGTTGGTTATTGCTAATTGCAGAATAATAAGCCTTCATTTGTTTTTTGTTTTTTGTGGTTTTTTTGATGTGGTAATGGTTTAAGTGGAATTGTTTCTTGAATTACACTAAAAGCCAACTTACCCTTGTAGCTTTAAGGCTCTGTATTAAGATTTCTTGAATATGTGCTCTCAAATTTTTAGGTTGAATGACTTTTCTGAAATGTTTTTGACTTTCGAATGGAAATAGATTTTAGAAATAGCTGTGGTAACTTTAACCTGTTAAGTAGAATTACTGCTCTTTGCAGTTTTCTGAGGCTAATATGGTAATACATTCTGTGTTTAGCATGGTAAAAAGAGTTAGGAGGTTTAGTAATTAGTATAAATTTAAATATTCTAAAATTTATTGAAATAAATTGATAGTGGAGGACAAAGTGTTTGGTGACTAATTATTTAATTTATACATAAATATATAAATATAAATATTATTTCTCTTTGTTAAAAGTGTAAATGAGCATTAAAAATGCATAAAGAGAAGCATCCTAAATTATTGTTTCTTTTTATTTCAAGGCTGAAAACAGTGAAGTCACTTTTCACAGTTAAAAGACTATTAAGAAGACAAGATGGGGACTCCTGGTTCTGGAAGGAAAAGGACACCTGTGAAAGACCGATTTTCTGCAGAAGATGAAGCTTTGAGTAGCATTGCCAGAGAGGTATGTCTGGAAGACCCCTCTCAACACTGAGTTGTACAGATGAGAATGTTATAAAAATTCCGGGTGGGGGTTGGAGGTATATACAGACATTCATTCATTAAGCAAGTTTCAGAATGTTTACTATAAATAAGATGTTAAATATGCCCTCTAAAATACTGTATTAGAGTAAAACACAGTTACTGTCTCTCTACTTGGATATTTATTCAACTCCTTTTACATTAATTTTTCATTTTATTTTTGTGGATTAGTTGACTTCCAGGTATTTGTCCTGGTGTTTTGAAATTTATAATTAATCTTCATTATTGAAACTTAAGGTAATTAGAATGTTGAAGATATGATAACTATATTACAAAAGTGCTCATTGGGCTCTACAGTTAATATATTCCAGGAAGCACTGTATAAATGTTAACAGAAATAATCCTTATTTGGTGTCTGCTCAGATTCAGTGTCTTAGCTGTTTTTTGGATAATTGCAGTGGAATTTTTATGTCTAACTTTTAGCTAGTAGTAGAGCTTCTGGAGCATTTTTGTTTTGGTTTGTTGACAACTGAGAAAAAAGGAAAGGGGTGTCACCTATCGAATCTCTGGCAGCATTTCCTGCTGCATATTGAAAATTTAAGATAACTCCCAGCTGTGATTTCTTAGTGAGGAGCCAACTTTGTTTCAGCCTCTTATCTGCAGCTGCAGACCTGACCATATACTAACTGGTACAAGAATTGTTTAGAGCACTTTAAAATTGTATTCTTTGGGTGAGAATTATTCCCTCATCACTTCCTCTTTGTTATTCTTAGTAAATAACTCATTTAGGACTAGTGCTGTTTCCTTTTGACATATTACACAGTCTTTTTTTGGACCCAGCTCACTGTTACCTTTTTCCTTTTATAAGCTACGCAGCTTTTGAATTAGAAGTCAAATTTTGTAGGAGAATATTTGAAGCAGAGGAAAGTTATCTAAAAACTGATGACAAAACTGTGATAATACTTTAACAAAATTACTTTTAAAAATCAGTGAGATATTTTTAGATAAAAAGGTAAAAGATATTTTAAAATGAAGTAGTGGATGACACTTTACAATGGTCTTAAATATTTACCCGAATGAAGTATTTTGGAAGCCACGTAGTTTTAGTTGAAAATTGAAACTACTCAAAATGTTTGCTTCCAAAATTGGAGGGATTTACATACCCAGATTTCTATAAGGGGAGAAAATGCCAGTATGTTTTAGGCTCTTTTTGTACTGTCACTGGGTACTTGAACTCTTTTTTTGGATGTGATGCTTCATTTACAAAATTGGGTAGCATTCTAGCATCCAACACTTGAGTGCTTACTATGTGACGAATACTATTCTAAGCATTTTAAATGAATTAGTTTATTTACTCTCCACAAAATTCTGAAATGGGTTCTATTATATTCTCCATTTTACAGATGAAGAAATCATTGCATAGAAAAGATAAGTAACTTCCCTAAGGTCACATAGCTAAGAAATAGCTGAGCTTGGATTCAAACACATAGTCTCACTGTGCTGGGCTGTTTTCAGTCTTCTCCATCTCCTCCATTAATATTTTGTTTTTCTGTAGCTTTTCATGATTTTAAAAGCACTTTCACATCTTGATTCTCACAATAACCTTATGAGTTAGGTAGGATAGGCATTGTTATTAGCCTTATTTACAGATGAGGAAACAGATGAAGCTGAGAGATTAGTGTCTGGAAGGTATCAGAACTGGGACTCAAATTCAGCTTTTAAAGCCATTGTTTATTTTTCTGTATCATACTACTTCCAGAAGAGCTGGACTTTTGGAGAGTTATAAGCATGGCTTTGAATTCTGGCTGTACTAGTTGCTGGTTGAGTAATCTTGTTAAGTAACTACTCTGGACTTCAGTTTCCTCATCTGTAAAATGGGAATACCATGGGCCTCCTGTATTATAGGGCTGCTGTGACAATTAAAGTAAATAGTGCGTGTAAACTTTACCATAGTGTTAGGCTTCCAGTAGGCTATTTTGTTGCTTATTAATAAGTTGAAATAGAAAGTAAGAATAGAAGTAAAATATTCTTCTTTTATAAAAAATATATTTATTAAGATAGGTGTTCTAAAACGTGGTTGATCATCTGAATCTCCCAGGTTGCTTTTTCAATGTACAGATTCCCAGGTGTTACCCCATACTTGCTAAATCTGAATCTATGAGGTTGAGCTTATAAATCTGTATTTAAATACACAGACACAGACACACACACACACACACACACACACATATACATACTCCTTCCTAGGGGATTTTGATGGCCAATCATGGGAACCATGAACCAAAGTACTCAGAAGATCCCATCCTGGATGGTCAGGTTTTTTTTTACTTACAGGTTATTTTTCTCCCTGTACATTATTATTTTGCTATGAAATAACTAAGTTTAATCCATTTATTATAATATTTAAAGTTAAAATAATTATTTTTATTATGAGAAAAGGTTTTAAGAGGCCAGTATTTCTAGTTTTTATTTCTGTCTTCAGAACTCTGAATATGAAAATATTCCAACTTTAATAACCTGGTCAGAAGGCTTAGCTTAACCTGAAACATTGAAAGGGCTAGTTTTTACTTTTAAGATTCAAGACTTTATTTGATAGATAGCTAGTGGGAAGCAGCCGCATAGCACAGGGAGATCAGCTCGTGCTTTGTGACCACCTAGAGGGGTGGGATAGGGATGGTGGGAGGGAGATGCAAGAAGGAGGGGACATAGGGATATATGTATACGTATAGCTGATTCACTTTGTTATAAAGCAGAAACTAACACACCATTGTAAAGCAATTATACTCCAATAAAGATGTTAAAAAAAAGACTTTATTTGCAGGATGAGTGCCTAATTTGTGGTGCAGTAAAACTTTAGAGGAAATAGGTTTAGCAATCTTAATAATTCTTTCATATATTCCTTGTGATTTTTTTCTCTTTCAAGTTTTCATAGCCAGTTCTTAATTGTGCATTCATTCATTAGATGGTTGGCATTCTCCCTAATCGTTATTTTCTCTGATAGGATCATCCCTTTCTCTCACACACACACACACACACACACACACACACACACACACACACACACACACACACACACACACACACACACACACACTTACCTTAAGTTAGGAATAAAAACCAACAGAACCCCCATAACAATTAAAAAGGACAAATAGCTTAATCTTTCTTTTTTTTAAGTTAAATCTAACAGTTTAATTAAATTAATTAATTAATTAAATTTAATTAACAGAAGTCTTTTCCTCACTTCAAATTGTTTTTTGAGGTAGACAGGGTATACCATAAATAAAGAAAAATAGCCTCTTTTTCCTCCTGCTTACTGTCTGCTAAAGTATCCATGCTTTTCAGTTGGCCCCAAATCAGGCAACTAGAGGGAATGAAGAGCAAAAGAAACAAAAGGCATGAATATGTTCTGCAAACTGGATAATTTGCATGCTAAAATGTGGAACCGAGTGCCCTTTAAAAATTGTTGTAAAATACTCCTAAAATTTACCACTTTAGCCGTTTTTAAGTGTGCAGTTCTGTGGACTTAAGTACAGTCACATTGTTGTGCAACCATCATCACCATCCATCTCCAGAATTCTTCTTATCTTGTAAAACCTGTTTGCATTTTTAGAAGACGTTGAAATGTGTGAAGATTGCTCCATGAAGGCAGGAATGTGGATGGATCTGGAAGTGCTGCCGTGTCTGTAATAGGCATATAGGCATGTTGCTGCTTTGCTGGGTGAGCCTGTGTGTCACAGCTCTCTGAAGACCTCATAAGAGCAGGTGTTGGAGGAGGTCAGCAGCAGGTTCTCTGGGGTATCAGAAGGCCAATCTGGATGCTTACCTGTCTCGCTTGTTTGACTTTGATTGTCCCACAGGTTTGGGGGAAATGCAGTTGGAGAGTTGACTTTCAGTGAAAATTACCCGAAAGCACAGAGTGTATCAAATGGAGACCCTTAGGCAGCTAGCCTCGCAAAAGGAGAGAGATAGGGATGGATGAAAGCCAGTTATGCCGCCTTACCACGGTCAGTTTGGTGAGTGTTATGAAGAGTGTTCCTATGAGAAGTAGAAGCCTCCTGGAGGGTTTGCAAGCAGTCTTACTATGGCCTCACTGAAGCCTGGAATATTCCTCCTTTCCTTATTGTAGAGCTGAAATTATGAAGAAAACATGTTTTCTGCACATCTCATCAAATGGAAGTCATCAGAACGTTGCTTATTTTTGAACCTGATGATCTGAAAGCCCTTCCAGTTCTAAAATTCTGTGATCTTTTTGGAGATTTAGGACCCAAAGAAAATTCATACTCATAATGCACAACTCTCTTGAATCTAAAGAATCAATGACAGGCATAGAAACCAATCATCTTTTATAGGAGTTAGAGTCTAGTAAGTGGAATGTTTGGAGACTTTTATGTTGAGCAGAATTTACGTGTATACATATTTGGTGTGCAAACCTACTTGTAATAATAAGGAAGAAAAGAAACTATGGCTGTTTAACATTTGTAGCTGCTAGAACTTGGATTTCATTTTTTAAATAACTTTACTGAGATATAATTCACATTACATATAGTTCACTCATTTGAAGCATACCATTGAATGGTTTTTACATGATTCACTTTTAATTTGTGGTTAAAATATATATAAGAAAATTTGCCATTTTTAAGTCTACAACTCATTGGCATTAATTACATTAACAATGTTTTATAACCAGCACCACTGTCTATTTCAAAAATCTTTCATCACCCCAGACAGAAATTCTGTAACCATTAAGTAGTAACTCCATTGCCCCCTCTTTTAGCCCCTGGTAACCTCTAATCTACTTTATGTCCCTATGAATTTGTCTAATTCTAGATACTTCATATAACTGGAATTATACAGTATTTGTCCTTCTTGTGTCTGGCTTTTTTCACTTAGCATAATGTCTTCAAGATTCATCCGTGTTGTAGCATGTGTCAGAACTTCATTCCTCTTTTTTTTTCCTTGTAAATAACTTAATTCCTTCTTTTATAGCTGAATGATGTGCCATTGTGTGTATATATTATATTTTGTTTATCCATTTATCTATTGATGGACCCTTGGTTGGATTTTATTATTTTGCTGCTTAAAGAGGTAGATTCCAGGCATCTGGAATGATGAGTAGTGAGAACCAGAAGTTTGTGGTTTTGATTATAGATTAGCAGCCTGAGAAGGATACAAAGAGAAGAACTGTGCTTAGTTTAAAAGATACTGTCCAGGGCTTCCCTGGTGGCGCAGTGGTTGGGAGTCCACCTGCCGATGCAGGGGACACGGGTTCGTGCCCCGATCCCGGAAGATCCCACGTGCCGCGGAGCGGCTGGGCCCGTGAGCCATGGCCGCGGAGCCTGTGTGTCCGGAGCCTGTGCTCCGCAACGGGAGAGGCCACAGCAGTGAGAGGCCCGCGTACAGCAAAAAAAATAAAAAAAATAAAAATAAAAATAAAAAAAGATACTGTCCAGTGTTATTGTTTTATGGAATAATAATCATAATAGCTTGATAGAGCTAATGATTTTCTCATAGTTATTTAGCTATTTTATTTGAGTAATTTATTCATTTTTAGGCCATGTCAAACTAAGGATAAAAAACTTTTGGCAAGGATAGCAGTTTTTTAAAATGCAAAGAATTACCATAATCAATAATAATTATGGGTAATACCATCTTTCATTTAAGAATAGAGTAGTTTTGGGGGCTTCCCCGGTGGTCCAGTGGTAAGGAATCTGCCTTCCAATGCAGGGGTCGTGGGTTCGAGCCCTGGTGGAGGAACTAAGATCCCACATGCCGCGGTGCAACTAAGCCCACACGCCTCAACTAGAGAGCCTGCATGCCACAAACTACAGAGCCCACGCGCCCTGGAGCCTGTGTGCCACAGCTAGAGAGAGGAAACCTGAACGCCACAACTAGAGAGAAGCCCGCGCACCACAGGGAAAAGATCCCGCATAACTCTATGAAGATACCGCGTGCCGCAACTAAGACCCAACGCAGCCAAAAAAATAAAGAAAAAAAAATTAAACACTTAAAGAAAATGATTTTAAAAAAAGAATAAGAGGGCTTCCCTGGTGGCACAGTGGTTGAGAGTCCACCTGCTGATGCAGGGGACACGGGTTCGTGCCCCGGTCCGGGAGAATCCCACATGCCGCGGAGCGGCTAGGCCCGTGGGCCATGGCCGCTGAGCCTGCACGTCCGGAGCCTGTGCTCCGCAACGGGAAAGGCCACAACAGTGAGAGGCCCGCGTACCGCAAAAAAAAAAAAAAAAGAATAAGAATAAAGTGGGTTTCTTTTTTAACCGTGAATTTTGAATGTCATTCACTTAGTAAGTGTTTCTTGAGCATTTGCTCTCTGTAGGTGCTGTGTTAGGTAAGGAGGACAGGGAGTGGACAGGTCTAACACGGTCATTTCCCTTTTTGGAGCTTAGGTCCTAGAGGAGAAAATTGACCCTAAAAAGTCATTACATAATGGACCTGTTCTTTGATTTGCAGCTGCTTTTTTTTCTTCAAATTTAGTCTCTACATTTAATATTGTAATTTCTGTCTTGAAAGCTGTGATTGTCAGTGTATATCACAACCAGTGGCATTCTTAGAATTGAGCAAATATAATAATATATTTATTTACAACTGTACTAAGTGCTTTGAGTGAACAGTAAATGATTTCATTAAAGAGTGTGTGACGGGGGACTTGACATTCTGGGGGCTTTGGGAAGGCTTCCCTGAGGAAGTGCCCTTCAATTGAGTTTTGAAGGAGGAATGCAGTGATTTAGGGGAAGCAGTTGTCAGATGCAGGGAGGAGCTTTACAGTCAGAGGGAAGAATGTGTGACAAGCTTTGAGGCTGAAAGAGGGTGGAGAATTCAAGGAGTAACAGCAGCAACAGCTAACATTTGCTGAGCTCTTATTATGTACCAGGCAATATTCTAAGTTCTTTAAACAGATTTAATCCTCTTGTTAACTCTGTGGGGTGGTCTACTATTCTCATTTTATCTGTGATGAATCCAAGGCATGGAGAAGTGAGGTAACTTGCACAAGGCCACATAGCTAGAAAAGGGTTGGGCTGAAATGTGCACTTTGGCTCCTACACTCTTAATATTGTGCCTCCCGTGATATCACTGTTAACTCTGACACGTACAGCAAGGAGGAGAGTAGCCAGAGAGGTAGGCAGGAACCAGGTCACACAGGCCGGTGGTTCTCAACTGAGAGTGATTTTGTCCAGCTGGGGGCAGTTGGCAGTGTATGAAGATATTTTTGCCTGTCACAACAAGGGGAGGGGTGTGCTAGTGGCGTGTGTCGGGAGAGGCCAGGGATGTTGCTAAAAATGCTACAGTGCACAGGACAGTCCCCACAGCAAATGTCAGTAGGGCTGAGGGTGAGAACCCAGATACAAGATTTTGGTCTGTGTCCTAAGAGCAAAGGAGAAAACATTGAAGGGTTTTGTGTACGGGTATGACGTGATCAGATTTGTGCCTTCAGAGGATGACTTTCCTGTGGGTTGGAGATGATATCACAAGGAGACGTTAGCGGATGCGGAGAGATGAGTCATGAGACTTGCAGAGGCATTGGTGGCCTGGCCTAGAGTGATGACAGTAGGGATGGGGAGAGGCGGTTGGAGTGCAGAGGTGGGAGGAGGTGCTCAGTGAGTGGCAGTGCTTGGGTAGCAGAGAGGGGAGGTTTGGGGTTGTGCATCCTGGGGGATGGTAGGCAACGTTAGTGCGGGGAGGAGGTTTGGAGAGGGAAGACCATGAATTTATGTTAGGACGTGTGATATTTAACATGTCTGTGAGGCATCTAAGTGGAGATTTTGAAGAAGCAGTTTGGGGATTTGGATCAAGAGGTCAAAGGAGAAGTCTGGGCTATACATACATATTTGAGACTTGTGCGCATGTAGAAAGTAATTGAAATCATGAGTTGTGGATGAGATTGTCTAGGGAGAAAGTGTAGAGTTGAGGATAATCACTCCTCAGGCTGAGCCCTAAAGAACTCTGATTTCAAGGTCATGTCTTAAGTCTTTCTTAATTTTGGCACTTTTTTGATCACCCTTTTGTGTTTGGTCCCGGTTATTCTTTGCAAATTGGATTTGTCTGAAAAATTAACTCCACAGGAGGCAGAATTACTCTTATTTAATTAAAATGCCTTTCAAATGCCTTTAATGCACTCAATGGTGGTACACAAAAATTTATAAAAGATTATGAAATGTGAGTTAATTTTTCAGGGTTATGAAAAATGAATGTTTTTCTTTCCATTTCTATCCAGTTAAAAGTTTTCTTGAAAAATTATCCCCCTGGGTTTCCCTGGTGGCGCAGTGGTTGAGAGTCCGCCTGCCGATGCAGGGGACGCGGGTTCGTGCTCCGGTCCGGGAAGATCCCACATGCCGCGGAGCGGCTGGGCCCGTGAGCCATGGCCGCTGAGCCTGCACGTCCGGAGCCTGTGCTCTGCAACGGGAGAGGCCACAGCAGTGAGAGGCCCGCGTATCGCAAAAAAATAAAAAAATAAAAAAAATTCTCCCCCTTTGTACTTACTGTTTTTAGTAGACAAATTCTTTGAAAGAGCAGATCTAAGTTGTCATTTTTAGTCATTTAGCAATCTTTCCAGTGGCATTAGTACATGAATGCAGCCAATTCCTGTCAAGTGCAGACCTCTCTGTTTTTTCCCCATTTACCCATTGGAACTAAGGCAAAGGAGGGTAGGCGATGTGGTTGGACACTCCCTCCCGCACCCCCCCCACCAAATCCAGGGCTCTGTGATGGCCAGCGTTACTCTCCGTATCTCACTGTTCCTTGATTTATCCCTCTAACCAGAATTAAGGGAGGATTATTGAGCCCTATGACTTAGTTTTGTGTCAGTGTGACTAAAAAATATTTGGTATAAAGTTCATTGTCACAATCTTCACCATTCCCGTGACTTACAGGTATTTGGAGAAAAAATTCAGATAGCACAGTACCCTTACCCTAAATGTAAGGACGCTACTAGCAGCCCCACCGCCACACCCAGCACACACACAGAGTATCTCTACCACAACTGTGGGTCACATTTCCCCTTCGGTTAGATGCATCATTGCTGAACCAGAGTTTCAGTCTTCCTGTGCTATTTACTAGGTTGTATTCAAACCTCAGTAATAAAGTCTGTAATCTTAAATTCCTTCTCTCATTCCAAAAGAATATTTTGCTGTCAGAAGTTTTCTAAATAAAAGGAAGATATAGTTGTTTGACATCAGAAGAAAATGAGTTAAAATCCCTAGATTTTATCTAATACATATTGGTGTTTATGCTCAGAAAAATTTATATAGTTGGTTTTCAACTACCAAAAGCTTTAAAAAAATGGTTAAACACAATTATATTGTAAGATCTAATTAAAAGGACTTCCCTGGTGGTGCAGTGGTTAAGAATCCACCTGCCAGTGCAGGGGACACGGGTTCGAGCTCTGGTCCGGGAAGATCCCACATGCTGCAGAGCAACTAAGCCTGTGCGCCACAACTACTGAGCCTGCGCTCTAGAGCCCACAAGCCACAACTACTGAGGCCATGTGCCACAACTACTGAAGCCCGTGCACCTAGAGCCTGTGCTCCACAACAAGAGAAGCCACCGCAGTGAGAAGCCCGTGCACCACAACAAAGAGTAGCCCCTGCTCGCCACAACTAGAGAAAGCCCACATGCAGCAACAATGATCCAACACAGCCAGAAAAGAAATAAATTAAAAAATAAAGGGCTTCCCTGGTGGTGCAGTGGTTGAGAGTCCGCCTGCCGATGCAGGGGACACGGGTTCGTGCCCCGGTCCGGGAAGATCCCACGTGCCGTGGAGCAGCTAGGTCCGTGAGCCATGGCTGCTGAGCCTGCGTGTCCAGATCCTGTGCTCTGCAATGGGAGAGGCCACAACAGTGAGAGGCCCGCGTACCACAAAAAAAAATAATAATAATAAATAAATAAATAAATTAATTAATTAAAAAGAAATGTACCTCTTTCAAAAAAAAAAAGAATAATCGTAAAAAAGTATATCTAATTAAGAAAAATGGTACCTAAGATTTTCTACGAAAGGGAAGTTGCTAGGAAATTGAGTAATGATTTTTATTTGTTAATTTGGAAACCATAGCAACACAATAAATATTATGTCTCTTAATTTGTCTTCCAGTGTTCCTTTGGCATGAGTGTCACGGAAGAATAAACAAAATTAAACACAGTAAAGTCTTGAGTCTTTAGCTACCTGAATTAGTCATTTGCCTTGAATGTTTCACTTTCTAGAATTTTGTATTTCAAATTTCTTGATATTAAAGTGTAGTCTGTAAAGGTCCAAATTATACCTTATTTTTCTTTCTTATGCCAGTTGCATGGATTTTATATTATGGTTGTACACACAGGCTGCAGTTCCATGTTTGGCTCAGTTCAGTGCATTTCTGTCAAATGAAATTTTAATTTGCCTCCCTTTAAAACTGTCACATGATCACAGCAGGACAAAAGTTTAAAAGCTAGAGGTTTCCCTTCTTTTAAAGGCATTTGAGTGTGTGTTATGTTCTATTCTTTTTGAAAAATGTTAAATGCAGAAATGTTTTGATAATAATGTCAGTACCCATGAGTCTGCATTAAATGATGCTAACATTTTGGGACAGTTATTGCAGACCATTTCTTATAAACATCAGAAGGAAGGGAGAATACATTATAAACCAAGTTTAGGGCCCTTTATTTTACCCCCAGGCCTGTTTCCCCTTCCCCCACCCCAACAGGGAACCACTATAATAAAATCATGAGGTATCCTTCCTGTTCCTGTTCTAAAGGTTCTAATACATATCACTATAAACAGTATTGTTTTGTGGGTTTGTGTGTGTCACTTTCTAAGTGTTCTCAGGCACAGGGGTGTGAAACAACTAGAACATGTGGGAAGCTGCCAGAATAACAGCCCAGTTTGGCTGGAGAGAGGGTGGGGGGAACGGGAGATGATGCTGGAGAGACCAGAGGGGCCGATCAGGAAGGGATTTGTGTGCTAAGGAGTTCACGTGTGATTTCAGCAGCTGTGGGGGAGCCCTTGAAGGGTGAAACCTTCTTCAGATTTAGCCACCATGTAAAGAGTGACTGGTAAGGAGAAAACTAGTTAGGAAGCTTTGTTATCATCTTGGTGACAGTTGATGAGAGCCTGAATTAAGGCAGTGATAGTGGGAATGGAGAGGGAAGTTTGGACTGAAGAAATAGTAGAGAGAGAGAATCTTGATGGGAACTATAGCTGAGATTTAGTGACTGGGTATGGACGGGGGATATAAACGAGGGAGGAAGGAGCCTTACGGGGATCCTTCATTTCAGTTCTGGGTAATGGGACAGCTGATGGGGACATAAAGAGGAAGAGGAACTTTAAGGGAAAGATTATACATTCCATTTGTGATATAGCAAATCCGAGGTTCCGGTGGGACAGCCCCAGTGTTTAATAGCCAGTTGGATCAGGACTGTAAGAGAAAAGTCTGGGTTGGACACAAAGCTTTTGCAGACTCTCAGTATCACCCAGGGAGGGAACATAGAGTGAAGAGAGAGAGATGACACCTGGAAGCTTTGGCTATATTAGAGTTTAAGGAGCTAGCAGAGAAAAATGAGCCCATGAAGGATTCTGAGGAAGAGAGGTCAGACAGTCAAGAGGAAATCCAGGAGAGACTAGTATTGCAGAAAGCCAAGAGAGGAGAGTTTTCAGAAGAAGTTACATGGCAGTGATATGGGAAGCCAGAAAGGACAAGTGAGATAAGAAGAGAAAAATTCTATTGGGTTTGGTAGTCAGAGGTCATAAGTGACTTTGGCATGAGCAATTTCACTGAAATGATTTGGGCAGAAGCCAGAAGGCAGTCATTTGAAGGGAGTGGGGAGTGAGGAGGGAGGTGCTAGAAAAGTTGGCTGTAAAGAGAAGATGAGGCAGAACTGAACCAGGATGGGACTGTTTGTTTGTTTGTTTGTTTGTTTAAAGATAAGAGAGACTTTGAACCTACTTATGATGAGAAGAACAAACCAGTAGAGGAAGAGAGTGCAGACAGAGGAGAGAGATCAGATAGTTGAGGCAAGGTGTCCCTAGGGAGGGTGGAGTTCACATCATAGCACAGAGGGTGTGTGTCTCTTTATATATAGACACATCCATGTATGTTTTATATGTATATTACATAACTTTACATTTGTGTTTTATGTGTATATACATATATTTTATATTTATATTGGTATGTAACTTTATAATGAACTCTCTTGCCTTTGACTCTTAGGATGATGGATTCAAACTATTTTTTTAAGTGGATATAACTTTGTTTCCCCCCAGAATATTCAGCACCCCCAGAATAGTTCCAAATGAAATTTGACATGTGGGTGTTATTCCAAGGAAACAAAGGGCACTGTCCAGTGGATAGGATAGATCCTGCTTTACTTGTAGACCCACAGGACAGATAGTTAAAATAGGATTGGCCTTAGCTGAGTTTCTGATTTGGAAACTGATTTGGGCTGATTTGGTTTATTTTAGCCTGTTCTGTGTTTATTTGACCTAAGCAGTAACAGAATCCAAATTTAAAATTCTGAAAGTGTAAGGATGCTTTGGGGTATTGGGCATCAGAAAGTATATTATGGCTAGTCAACCACTTGTTCCTTGGTGCAGATTAATTTAACAGTGTGTAATGTGGAAATAACACAGATAGGAGGAGAGTTGGGATGGAGAAAGTGAAGTTAGAATTAGGAAATAAAGTATCCTAGGTGAAAGTGTAAGGGCCTGCTTGGAAGAGGGGGAGTCTGTAGGAATGCATATTAAAGGTTTCATTTAAGGGATATTGTAAAGAAGGTTTAGTTAGGAAGCAGGAGTCCCTGAGACTGAGTTTTCAACAAGGGTTCCATTTCTGGAGATTGAAAAATAGGGAAGCAAAAGCGTATTCACTGAGGGAAGATGAGGTTGCTTTTATTCACTCTTAGTGTATGACAAGAGATCCACTAGACAGTTAGAAATGTAGGCTTTGATTCTGGTCAGCTTGAGATGCTAGATTTGAATCATTCTTGTTGGCTGATAGTTGAAAATGTGGAGTAAACAGATGAGAGGAAAGGCTGTGTGGAGCAAAAGGAGAAGATTAACTACATTTGGGGTAAAGTCCTGGTCAAAGAAAAAAGGGAACCAGAATGGTACAGTTTCACAGAAAAGAGAGAATCTATACTAAATTGAAAAATCACAGGTTAATTCGTCCAAAGTAAACTTTTATTATTTGCCTAAGGATATGTTCTTACACTTGGGGTATAAAGATATAAGTTGTGGCAACATAGTTTAAGAGCATTAACTGGAGTCAGATTCTAAGGATGTGGATCTCAGTTCCAATACTTGCTGGCCAGGAGATATTAGGCAAATTACTTAATCCTTCTGTACCTCAAGGGGTTACTTTGTGGATTAAAGGAAAATAAGCACCCAGCTTTGCTAAGTGTTCAAATGATGTTTAATTTTATAGATATTAAGAGCAAGGGTAAGGTCCCCCCCCCCCAACAGAATTAGTACAGCTTGAATTGGGTCCTGATATATTGCCAGAGCTTAATCATTATTTCCCAAATGTGTTCCTTGGAGCATGACCCTTGAAGAATTACTTAGGGCTTATTTAGTAATGTGGTTAGTTAAGTCTGAGAAATGCTTTTTTATTTTACCTTTTTCTTGGCAATTCATAATGTGTATTATTAAAGATTTTTAAAAATTTAACCTGGCATTTTCCAGACTTACTGGATCATAAGATTCCCTTTCTCCCATTTTATATACTGAGTTTTATGTGTTGGAGTTTTACATATTTTACTATTTATTTAATTTAGCGTTATATTTTTTATTCACTGTGTCATTTATTTAAAATTTTTTAATTGCGATATAATTCACATACTGTAAAATTCACCATTTTAAAGTATACAGTTTTTAGTGGTGTTTAGTGTATTCAGAAGGATGCACAACAACTACCACTTCCTAATTACAAATTAGAGACATCTCATCAGCACAGAAAGAAACCCCATACCAATTAGCAGTCACTCTCCATCTCCCCCTTACTCCAGCCCCTGGCAATCAGGAATCTACATTCTGTCTTTGGATTTTCCTATTCTGGACATTTCATATAAGTGGAATTATACAATATGTGAACTTTTGTGTCTGGCTTCTTTCACTTAGCATAATGTTCTTAGGGTTCATCCATGTTGTAACCTATATCAGTACTTCCTTTTTATGGCTGAATAATATTCCATTCTATGGATGATACCACATTTTGTTTATCCATTCATCTGTTGATGAACATTTGGGTTGTTTCCATTTGGGGGGGCTATTATGAATAATACTGCTATGAATACTTAATGTACAAGTTTTTGTGTGAACACATGTGTTTGTTTCCCTTAGGTACATATCTAGAGGTGGATGCCAGGTCTTATGGTCTGTGTTTAATATTTTGAGGAACTGCTAAACCATTTTCAGTAGCAGCTACACCGTTTAACATCTCCACCAGCAATGTGTTCTGACCTCCACATCCTTGCCATCGCTACTTATTTTCCATTAAAATTTTTTTTTGTTATAGCCATCCTCGTGGGTGTGAAATGGTATCTCAGTGTGGTTTTGATTTGCATTTCCCTAATGACCAATGATGTTGAGCATCTTTTTGTGCGCTAATTGGCTACTTGTATATCTTCTTTAGAGAAATGTCTATTCAGATCCTTTGCCCATTCTAAAATGGAGTTACAGTTGACCCTTGAACAATGAGGAGGTTAGGGGTGGTGACCCTCCCTGCAGTCAAAAATCCCCCTGTAACTTACAGTTGGCCCTTCATATCTGGGGTTCCTCCAATCTGTGGATAATGTAGTTCTGTAGTATTTACTATTGAAAAAAATCCGTGTATAAGTGGACCCATACAATTCAAACCCATGTTGTTCAAGGGTCAGCCATATTTGTCTTTTTATTGCATCTCATGTATTTTTCTTTTTTTACATCCCCAAACAACATAATACAAAATTCTGATGGTAGAGGAAAAGTCCCTAATGTAGAAGCACTCAAACCATAGTACATGTTTAGTCCTCATCTTTTCCATTGTATGGTTCCTAGTTATTAGTTGAGTGATAAAGTGAACATTCAACAAATTTAGAAGGTTTATGATTTAACACAATCTAAAGCGTTTGTTTATTCCAGGGGTGATCAAGGCCCATGGTTTTTGCTGTCATTTTGTTTTTCCACTTGCCCCAAGCATTTAGTGAGAAATATATTTAATTCTATCCAAACATATCTTTATTTTTTGTGTTTTCATTTTCACTGCTCTAGGAAGAATAAATTCCTATACCTATCCAATTACATATTTCCTTTAATCAGCTTTTATGTGCCTAATATTTGAAAGCATAATGATCAGAATAATGTTTAGAAACCTGGTCCAGTGCTTACTAGATTTCACAGGTAACTTCTGAACCTGAATTTCCAGTTCCTGAATTTTCCTATTAACTTTATTTAAAAGTTTGTGTCATGTCAGCCTAAAGACCATACAAATACTTACATGATTTAGGCTCCTGAATACTTCTGATTTCATTCATGTCTTATGCTAACTTTTAAGTTAACTAACTTTTTTTTTTGAGGTAAAATAAACATAACATAAAATTTATCTTTTTTTTAAATTTATCATTTTAATCATCTTTAAGTATATAGTTCAGTGGCACTAAGTACATTTAGATTGCTGTGCAGTCATCACAACTATCCATCTTCAGAACTTTTTCATCATCCTTACTGAAACTCTGTACCCATTAAATAATAACTCCCCATTCTCTTGTCCCCCCCAGCCCCTGGAAACCACTGTTCTACTTTCTATCTCCATGGTATTTGACTATTTTAGATCCTTGAGATAAGCAGAATCATTTAATATTTGTCCTTTTGTGTCTGGCTTATTTCACTTAATAATGTCTTCAACAACATTGTAAAACAACTATACTCCAATAAAACTTTTTTTTAAGACTCAACTTCCTCATATATTTTATTTATTTGTTTGTTTGTTTGTTTGTTTGTTTATCTATTTATGGCTGCTTTGGGTCTTCGTTGCTGTGCGCGGGCTTTCTCTAGTTGTGGTGAGCGGGGGCTACTCTTCATTGTGGTGCACGGCTTCTCATTGCAGTGGGCTTCTCTTGTGGCTGAGCACGGGCTCTAGGCGTGCGGGCTTCAGTAGTTGTGGCATGCAGGCTCAGTAGTTGTGGCTCGCAAGCTCTAGAGCCCAGGCTTAGTAGTTGTGGTGCACGAGCTTAGTTGCTCTGTGGCATGTGGGATCTTCCTGGACCAGGGCTCGAATCTGTGTCCCCTGTATTGGCAGACAGACTCTTAACCACTGCGCCACCAGGGAAGTCCTCCAATAAAATTTAATTTTAAAAAAACGTCTTCAGAATTCATCCATGTTGTAGCATGTGTCAAAATTTGCTATTAAATTATTATTATTGGGCCTCCCTGGTGGCGCAGTGGTTGAGAGTCCGCCTGCCGATGCAGGGGATACGGGTTCGTGCCCCGGTCTGGGAGGATCCCATATGCCGCGGGGCGGCTGGGCCCGTGAGCCATGGCCGCTGAGCCTGCGCGTCCGGAGCCTGCGCGTCCGGAGCCTGTGCTCCGCAGCGGGGGAGGCCACAACAGTGAGAGGCCCGCATACCGCAAAAAAAAAAAAAAAAAAATTATTATTATTATGTAGCCTTTTAAAGGCTATATAATATTCCATTGTGTGTACATAACACATTTTGTTTATCCATTCATCTGCTGATGGACATTTGGGTTGTTTCCACCTTTTGGCTATTATGGATAATGCTGCTGTGACCATTGGTGTACAAATACCTGTTTGGGTCTCTTCTTTCAGTTCTTTGTTGTATGTACCCAGAAGTGGAGTTATTGGATCCAGTGGTGATTCTATGTTTATTTTTTTTTAACCAACTTTGTTTTGAACTCAGTTAAATCCTCGTGGTCCTTTAGTTTTTTATCTTTTTTATTTTATATCTGTCAGGGTGGGTTAAAACGAATTTGCAGTAGCTGTTTTACACAATAGTGTTCTGAGGGGAAAGTGCTAGTGTTGGTACTTAGAAGTATGCTTTGTGTACCTATAATTTGACTATTTCAAAATATGTCAGTATAAGAATAGAGTACACGTCTTGTCTTACCAGGTTGGAATCACCGTTAGCTCCTTGCTACTCCTTCTGTCAGGCATGTGGAAGCAATGTACAGAAAAAAAACAGATAAAGTAATTTTAAATCCTCTTTACCTTTTTAAAGCTTGCCTTATTTAATACCAACTCCAAGGGAGGTAATATCTGAGTTTTGCAGAAAGTTGGCTAAATAACAAAGAGAAGGATGTTTTTCTGGCTCTGAAGCCCATGTTCTTTCCGTTATACAGTAGTTAAGTCCCTTCTTTTTTTTTTAATTTTTTTTTTTTTTTTTTTTTTTGCTGTACGCGGGCCTCTCACTGCTGTGGCCTCTCCCGTTGCGGAGCACAGGCTCCGGACACACAGGCTCCGCGGCCATGGCTCGCGGGCCCAGCCGCTCCGCGGCATGTGGGATCTTCCGGGATCGGGGCACGAACCCGTGTCCCCTGCATCGGCAGGCGAACTCTCAACCACTGCGCCACCAGGGAAGCCCTTTTTTTAATTTTTAAATTTAATTTTTTATTTTGGAGTATAGTTGATTTACAGTGTTGTGTTAGTTTCAAGTGTACAGCTAAGTGATTCAGTTATACATATATTATACATATATCCATTCTTTTTCAGATTCTTTTCCCATATAGGTTATTACAGAGTATTGAGTAGAGTTCCTTGTGCTATACAGTAGGTCCTTTTGTTGTGCAAGAAGTTGTATTAGAGAATAGATTTCAATTACCTATAATTTAGGTTTGGTGAGAGAAGTCCCATTTTAGAATAGATTGTGCAGAATTGGCCACAGATCTCAGGAGGATGAAATTGGCATTCTCAATAAATTTCTAAGGGAAGCTACAAGTGCAAAGCTAATATGAATGTAAATGAAAATTCCTACACATTGCTGTGGCTTTCTTAAATTAAAAAAAGAGAGAGATTTGAAAATTTTTCCCAGAAAAATGATACTTTGTAATTTTAAAATGTATTTGTTATCTGCTGAAGCATAACTTAGCCTTGAAGTCTTTTTCTATAAAATACAAACTCTGGTAAGAAAATGGTGACCATTCATAGACGGGTAAAGAAGGTGGGGGATGTAGGTTTTTTAATGATAGAGGCCAATGTAAAATTCATGTGAGAACACTAATTGCTCTGGTGATGACAGTGTGAGAGCTTGCGGTTGGCAGATTGCAGTTCACTTTGCAGCGTTTTTGCTACTTAAAGGTCAGTTAAACAGAGTAGGAAATCGCCAAAATTGGGGTAGTTGAATAAGTAGTAACCATTAAACTGTCTCCTCTTCTTAGAAGCCTGCTGTGACCTTGCCAGGCAAAACTAACTGCTCCTCCCTGCATGCTTCCTTCCCTTTAAACATTGTGTTTGTCTCCCTTGGCTAGTTTGTGAACATCTTCAGGGCAGAGGTGGCATGTCTTAACTCTGTATTTTCAGTGCTCAGTATAATTGCTTACACACAGTAGACCACTTTAAACATTGGCTGAGTCTCTTCCTAGTGTGAGACTTAGGCACAAATATAATAGCATGAGAAGAAGCAGCTACTGTCATTATCAGAAGAGAGGGGATCTGAATCAGAGTTGGGATGTGGCCAAGAACCGAGGAAACCACCGTAAGAGAAACCAGAGAGAAGATTTTTTTGTTTCATGTGGTACATCAAGCTGTTTCGTTGGCTCATTTCCTCGATACTTTTTGGCCCATGACCTGAAAATCTCTTGTTTATTTAGGAGGCACTGAGGCATGACATTTGTGGGGTGACAGAAGTATGTAATTTTAATACCATATAATACCACGTAGTACATTTAATACAGTGTAATAAGCCACAGTAGGCACATGTCCATAGGGTATTACTCTGTGAAAGAGGGACTGGGGGAACCCTTCACAGAAGGTAGCACGGTAGCTGAAGAAGAGAGAAGGGAGAATACCTCCTGCCAGCAGTCTGTGAAGAGAGGCTTAACCTCCCAGCACAGTAGATAGAGTCCAGGAGTGGAGAGGGGTGGATGCGGCTGGCGCAGGTGGGGCACGTAATGGGAAATAAGGTGGAGAGATGACTGGGAGAAACCTTAATCTCTGATTCTGCTATTCGTCTCCTGTCTTCTCTTTGTGCTAGTCTACGGAATTTTTGCTTTAACCATGAGTAATGGGGAGCCACTGGAGTATTTTACACAACAGAATGATTGACATGATCAGAAACAAAGGCAGACTGGCAAGCATGTAACCACATAGAGGATGAATTGAAGGGCAGAATCTGGAGTTGGGTAGATGGATTTGGAGACGGTTGCAGTATCCACGCAAGAGATAAAGAGTTCCTATTGCATGATTTCATTTATATGCTACGTCCAGAAGAGGCAGATTCATAGAGACAGAAAGTAGATTAGTGGTTGCTAGGGTCTGGGGTTGGGTAATGGGGAGTGACAACTGATGGGTACAGGTTTTCCTTTTGGGGTGATGAAAGTATCCTGGAATTAGATAGTAGTGATAATTGTGCAACTTTGTGAATGTACTTGAAAACCCACTGAATTGTATGTTTTTAAGTTGTGGATTTGATGGTGTGTGAATTATATCTCAATGGAAAGAGAGAGCGAGAGAGAGGAAGAGTTCCTGAAACGAGCAGGAACAGTGAGCATAAAGAAACCTGAGATAGGTTGGAGAGAAACTCAGTGGTTGAGAATTGACAGGACTTAGAGAGGGAATACTGGCAAGGTCCAAAGTGAAATAGAGGCTGGCCCTGCAGTTTCTAATCTGTATGATTGAATTGATGGGGAAGAAAATTCTGGAAAAAGCAAGTGTGTAGAAACATATAATGAATTGTGTGAAATGTTTTGAATGTGTAATCAAGGCAAGCAGTTGACGGTAAAGGCCCAGATTTCAGGAGAGACTCTGGGACTAGAAAAAGAAGTGAGTACGGATGGGATGTTGATGGAAGAAGTCAGTCAGGCTGCTGGTGGACGACATCTTGTCCCCCGGCCTCTTTGGGAAGTAATGTCCCATTGGCTCCTTGTCCTCCAAGCTGATTTACAGGTGCAGTGCTGGTGGTGGTAGTTTTTAAATAAAGCGGAATCTTTATATTACTTTTCAGGCAGAGGCAAGACTGGCAGCAAAACGGGCTGCCCGAGCAGAAGCAAGAGATATCCGCATGAGAGAACTGGAACGGCAACAAAAAGAGGTAACTTGGGTGTATAACCCTGAATTAGTGTTGGTCTCAAAAATACCAATACTTGGCTAGTTTCCATCTGAAGTAAATCTGGTTTCTTCTGAAACACTGGGAATAGAATAACCTGATGTATATATTTTAACAAGCCATTTATGTCAGCAAGTTAAATGCAATATTTGTTTTAAATCATAACAGCAAACACATACATAGCTCTTACTCATTATAAGTTATTATTGTGTAATAAGTGCTTGTAACAGCTAAAGTAGGCTTAGCGATGACAAAGTTATTTCCTATGGTTCTAAATGTCCTAGAATTTTGATTAATTATGCTATGATATCTACATAGTAAAACTGTGAAATCATACAACCTTACAGTTTGTAAGCATATTTAATAATAGAAGAAAATATTCATCTAAGAAAATGAAAAAAATAAAAGCACGACTGTAAGACAGGTGGGACTCTAGTTTTGTGTTACAAAAACTAGTATCTGTATATAGGTCAAAAACTACTGGAAAGAAGTGATTACTACCAGTACTTTGGTTTATCTGTGGTGGAATTATGATTGATTTTATGTTCTTATGCTTTTCTATAGTTAATACATTTCAATATGTTTTAATTATCGGAAAGAAAAGCAAAAATATTTTTTTTGTAAGTAGGCATATAGAAATTGGGTTGCTTTAAAATGAAACAAATACTCTTTTTTACTCTTTCCTTCTGACATTGACCTAGCTCCGAAAATTCCCATAAAAAATATTTCTGATGTTGTATCAGTACGAAGGGGAGTGGAAAACCTGCAGGGCAGTATTAAACACTTTATTTTGAGGTTGGTGGTGGATCTTCTGTTAATGTGTTAAAGAGATCTGCATAGAGTCCATATTGTCACAGCTCAAAAACAAAAGCAGTTAATATATTGCTAAATTTTTTAACCTCATAGCTTCAAATATGAATGCAATTCTTGGCTTGAAATGAAAATGTGACAATATATTGTCTTTTATACTCCTAAAATTATAAGGATACAGTTATTAAGTATACGTTTTATTTATAGTTCTCTAAACTACAGAGGACCATATATCTCTATTATTGAGCATATTTAGCTTAGTATGTTCTGTATTTTGAATATGTAACAACTTTGAATTAACAATCATTGCTGTTCAGGGCAAATGTATGCGATTAATTTAAGACTTTTCATAGAATGCAGTATGTTGGATGCTTTAGTTTATGAAACTTTTGCATTTGTAGCACTCTTATCATTCCTTTGATCGGAAATGGGGACAGATTCAGAAGTGGCTGGTAGGCCAGGATTGCCTGCCCTGCATGTTGTGATCAGTTGCTGTCTCAAAGTAAAACACTGACTAATCGTTTGCCAAGCAGGAGTGTTTGTCTTGTTTGAACCTAAAGGTCAGAGAGTGTCTCTTCTGCCTGTAGTGGACCAAGTGTGTGCTTGGAGTCCAGCCATTTCCGTTGTAGTTACAGCCTCACACTCATCTCATGAATGCTCCTGACCAGGAAAGCCTGAGTAGATGAATGTGTTTTCTTTCAGTGGGTTTGTTCTTCTATCCCTCAGATTTGTCCCTCTACCCCTCTCATTCCTTCCACCGCCCTCCACCCCGCCTCTCCTTCCCTGTTCCCTTCTTCCTTTCTCTCTTTTTTTAAAAAAACTAAGTCAGCAGGGTTTTCATTGAGGGATGACCCAAGTCATTCTTTCATCTCCTCTGAAAATTACTTTTTTTGTTTTACCATCACTCCCAAATTTGTTAGCTACAAGAGCAAATTGCAACCAGTAGAATATTAGTTACTGTGAATCATTCCTAAATTTGAACTTTTTTCAATGTTGATAAGTCTCCTAGCTGCCTCCTATTGCAGGGGTTCTTAGCTTGGTATGTGAATAGGCGTGGGGGATGGGGTGTGAAGCCTTAAAATCTCAGGCAAGGATTCGAGTATATGTATGAAATGTGAAATGCCCACAGGCATTTTTATCATCAGATTCTCAAAGGAGTCTGTGATCCTAAGAGGTTAAGAACCGCTATGTAATTGTTGCTGAACAAGCAACTTTCATAAACAAATCCCTTCTAGAATAGCATTCTAAGGTATAACCAGAATGAAAATATTTATGACTGTATTGACCTACACATTTAAAACTTTATCATACTTCTCATTGTGATATTTTAGAAAAGAGAGAAAAAAGATGTTTGGTTGCTTAAAATTAAGCGAATCCTCATGTATGTGTTTGTTATTTTGGAGTGGAACCTGTCCTTTCTTGTTACTAAAGCTAGCTTAATTATTTTTATTTAAAGTGTCTTCTGCATGTAACTGGCTTAATATTACTGATGATGTCTTAAAAATGTTTGGTGTGAATATAAGAAATCGGTTTTACTTACAAAAATGGAAATATTAATTTCATCTTTTAATTATGTATAATAGTTCTCAAATTAAATTGCGTAAGATTTTAATGTCTTAGGGCAGGCAGACCAAAACATTAAATAAGAAGAAAAGCCTAAGTTAGAAGTTTAATATTTGATTCCTATGTTTAAAGGCCATGAAGATAAACATATTTTTATCTTTGTGAAAGGTGTGCAGGTCAGGCAGTGAACGTGCTAGATTTTTATGGAAGGGGGTTAAAGGCTTAAAATGCAGGTGGCAACTAACCCAAGTCTTCAGTAATAGGTAGGATTTGGACATGCAGGGAAGGTGGGGTTTAGTTTCGGATGGGAATAATTAACACTCTAACCCCTTCTGACACTTGCTTTTACTGCTTTAAAACTGATTTTTCCTCTCACTTCTTATCTTTGTCTCTCTGGCTGCTTTCTGTCTATGAGCTTATAGTAGAAGTTGGCATGTGATAGTCACAATATAAAATATAAATTACTAATAAATTTATAATGAAATAAATAATGTATATACAAACAATTGGATTGTCAGTTATTAGAAGGAAGAATCTTCCTATATTAAAAATTTCTCCTAGTTTTATTACTTTTTCCTCTGGGGGTAGGCTGTTGGGATGTGAATAGGGAACCCAAGGGCGTGAGGCTCAGGAATGAAGCTATCTTTGAGTGCCTATCTGTGTGCCAACACTGTGCTCATGCTTTTTATATATGTGTTCCTTCCCCATTATAAGATAGGTACACTATCTCCATTTTATAGATAGATGATAAAGGATTGGTGAAGTAAACAACTTGCTTCGTTGTGACAGACCCAGAATTCTAAGGGATGAGAGGGTGCCCCGTGTGCTAATAATGGAGTGGGAGGTAGAAGGACCGAGAAGAAAAGGGCCTGTGTCTCTCCGGGCTTCCAGTTGGTCTTAGGTTAGCCAGTGCTTCTGTTTATAAACTGGATGTATGAAGCAGTGGCATGTTGGTGACCTGAAAGAGTAAATGCAGCTTCTGAAGTTTCCTAATTTAAAACTGAGGGAATGGCTGCAGCCTTGAATTAAGTATTTGTTGTCAGAGAAGATGGCCAGGTGTATTCACAGGGCTGTGGGCTTTTTTTTTTTTTTTTTTTTTTTTTTTAATAAAACCATCCTCACTCCAAGTGAACTTTTAAAAACAGAATATGTTTTATTTCCATTCATTTAACTTAAATGTATCAAAACATAATTTTCCAGAAAGCTTTAACAGATAAATATCCATCTTTAAAGGCATTGTCCTGTTCATTCAGCTCTGGGTCCTTTAAACTAATAAGGAGACTCCCAGGACAATGAAAATGTTTTGTTTTCCTGACATGGAAGAGAGGGATACTCTGCCTTGTAATTGGTACCTAAGAACACAGTTTGCTGAAATTTTTTCTGTTGGCTTTCTGATGCTAGTAATTCAAGAAAAGCCAATTGGCAGTTTCAATACTACTCCAGAAATACCTGGGAAAGGAAGCTTTTTTTTTTTTTTTTTTTCTTTTTTTGTATTCCAGAGGAGGAGAAAGCTCTGAGTAAAAACCGGGATACCTTGCCATTTTCTTCATGTTCTTTCTATGTAATCAGTCTGGATTTAGCCGGTATAGGTTCAGTGGTCTGGTGAGTCAGAAGATATGAATGCTGATCCCAGCTTTCTGACTTTGTTGATTGCTAATCTTTTTGTGCTGCAGGGTTTTTTGTACTGTAAAATGAAGGGATCAGACTAGATGATCTTTAAGAATCCTCTAGCTGTTAAAAATAATTCTAGAGTTGGTGCTAGGGTCTTTTCTTTTATACAAGGGTTTCCTTCTGTTTCTTCCTATTTGCCACTGTGCAGAAGTATTCCAGGTAGAGGGAGTGATTTAAAACTACCTGAATACCTGCCTTTCTGTAGAAGAGTAGCACTCCATGGCAGACTCTCAGTAAAATATGTGCTTTGAGTCTTTTTTGGTGTAATAAAAATTTGCTTTGAGCTTCCCTTACTGTTTGTATGGTTGCCACTAGCTGTATGTGGATAATTAGGTTTGGAGTTAAATTGATTAAAATAAAAAATTTCGTTCCTCAGTTGTACTTCTAGCAGTTCAAGTGCTCAGTAGCCACATGTGGCTAGTGGCTACCATACTAGACAGCACAAACATAGAACGTTTCCATTGTCACAGAAAGTTCTGTTGGATAGTGGTTGTTTAAGGGGTCGTTTATGACTATGGAATAAACTGTATTCTCTCAGTTTAAATTCCAGTCTGTATGGGTTTACATTTTATTCTGTAGTTCTTCTGAACTCTTTTTAGGCCATTTTTTTCAAATGGGGCTAAAAAGAAAGCTGTGTAAATCTAGGGGTATATCAATACTTAATAAGATATTGTTATTTAGGATTATTTTTATAATAGGTATAATTAAGAATAAATATGAATTCATCTGTCTGCTGCATCTTTAATGGGCTGTGCTCTTTAGAGGCAGGTTTTAAATTTCTTTTTAATTAATTAATTATTTTTTTATTGGAATAAAATTGCTTTACAATGTTGTGTTAGTCTCTGCTGTACAATGAAGTGAATCAGTTATATGTATACCTATAGCCCCTCCCTCTTGGACCTCCCTCTCCCCCTTCCCCCACCCATCCCCCCCATCTAGGTCGTCACAGAGCACCAAGCTGAGCTCCCTGAGCTATACAGCAGTTTCCCACTAGCTATCTGTTTTACACATGGTAGTGTATTTATGTCAAACCTAATCTCCCAATTCGTCCCACCCTCCCCTTCCCGCACTGTGTCCACAAGTCCGTTCTCTACGTCTGCTTCTCTATTCCTGCCCTGCAAATAGGTTCATCTGTATGATTTTTCTAGATTCCATATATATGCATTAATGTACGATATTTCTTTTTCTCTTTCTGGCTTACTTCACTCGGCATGACAGACTCTAGGTCCGTCCACATCTCTACAAATGACCCAGTTTCTTTCCTTTTTATGGCTGAGTAATATTCCATTGTACATATGTACCACATCTTTATCCATTCATCTGTCAATGGACATTTAGGTTGCTTCCATGTCCTGGCTATTGTAAATAGTGTAGCAATGAACATTGTGGTACATGTGTCCTTTTGAATTATGGTTTTCTCAGGGTATATCCCCAGTAGTGGGATTGCTGGGTCATATGGTAGTTCTATTTTTAGTTTTTTAAGGAACCTCCATACTGTTCTCCATAGTGGCTGTATCAATTTACATTGGCACCAATAGTGCAAAAGGGTTCCCTTTTCTCCGCACCCTCTCCAGCATTTATTGTTTGTAGATTTTTTGACGATGGCCATTCTGACTGATGTGAGGTGATACCTCATTGTAGTTTTGATTTGCATTTCTCTAATAATTAATGATGTTGAGTAACTTTTCATGTGTAGAGGCAGGTTTTTTAAAAGTGCTCTTGTGTAGTAGGTGGAATGAAAAGAAAGGATAGAATAAAGATTGAGCATTAAACCATGTATGTCACCCTAGTACCCCAAATAACACTGGGAGGGGGCATGTAGAATTAACTTGCCTGTGTAGCACAAGGCTCTTTATACTAACCAAGCTAACTAGCCTAGATCTGGTTACCACTTAATAAGCTGTACCTACTCTGCTGGGCTAACACACATGCTCCCCAAACTTTTGTGGTATATCACCTGATAATCAAAGAAAGGGAAGAAACTTGCTTGGCTCCTTACAGATTACATGTGTGTATTACATAACAAAAATGTGAATCGGTGATGAATTCCTAAAGATCGGAACACCATATTGGATAATGAATCATTGAATCATACTGGTGCTTATAAACAGACTTCTGAACAGATTTGATCAAATGCATCAATATACACAGCACATGACAACCAAGAGTTTTTTGGACTTGTATTCAAAGATCATGACCAAAATAAAACATTAAATTGTGGTGTTTCAGTTGAATTACTGTTTCTGGATTTGAGATGAATGGTCAGGCATAGCCGTCTGCTCTGCCTGCATGATGATAGTGCTGTATCGTCATGGGGTGTTGAAGGATTGATGCATTTTGGAAAAAGCAGTGTTGATTAGCTATGAACTCAGCTGGACAGTTTTGTGTAGATTCTTAGTCAATGCAAATTACTTTAACACTTGGGACTTTGAAATTCTGATCAGAAGTTTCTTACACTTGATTAGGTTCTAGGGACTAGTCATTTAATTTCACGACTCTGTACTTAATGCTCCAGTGCTAATAGCTGAATATGGAAAAGTTTAGAATTACATTTAATTAGTCAACTGGAGGTGGTTTTTTTTTGGTCAGTTTTTTTTTAAAACAATCTTCATAAGGCATAACTTTGAGGTAACTTTATCAATTCTGAAATAGTTATTCGATTTCTTCTAATTTTAAGTAGTTTTTCATATTAACAACACACAGTCAGGGGCTATTTCATTTAGTTGTTCTCTTCTTTTCCAGTTAGAGTGGTAAAAGAAAAAGAAAAAAATTTTTTTGCAATGAGCACAAAATTATAACCCAAATCTTTTTAAAGCAACACATTGTCACCTTAAACCACATCTGTAATAAAATAAACATTTCTTCCTGCCTTGGGTAAACATAATGAAAAAATAGATCAAAGCCTGCTTTTAATGCTGACCTCAATTTCTGTTTAAGTATACTTGCTTATTTTTATCTTGGTATATTGAACTCCCTTGGTCATATATAGAGTACCTTCTGCAAGTGGTCAGATCTATCTATCTATCTATCCATAAATAGATAGATAGATTCATGATAGATACACACACACTTGTTCAAATAAAAACATTGCCAAGATTATTTCTACTTTCTTTCCAACTGAGGGACATGGCTGCCCCAAACCCAGCTTTTGAGGCTGAGCTGTCCCTACCGCCTGCAGTGGGGAAGGTGCTGCTGTGCTCAGCTGTTCTGACCGACGGCCCTCACCTGAGTGATTAACTCTCCATGTACTTTCTCCTTTCCCAGGATGAGTTGGAAAGGGCCAGGTATTCCCACCGGTCCAGTCATCATCGTCCTTCTCTGGTTTGTAATAACCTACGAACTTTCCTCTAATACTTTTCCTCATCAACTTGCCATAGTCACTCACACACCTTTACTCTGTTTGTTTTTATTTTTATCAGGGAGTTGAGGATGCGTTGTCCATTCAAAGTCTTGGCAGTCACAGGGTTGGTATTTTAAGTTGTTTACACCCCCATAGCAAAGTTATCCCTTTGCCTTTTTTTTTTTTCTTTTTTTTGAGGTATGCGGGCCTCTCACTGTTGTGGCCTCTCCCGTTGTGCAGAGCACAGGCTCTGGACACGCAGGCTCAGCAGCCATGGCTCACGGGCCCAGCCGCTCCGCGGCATGTGGAATCCTCCCGGATCGGGGCACGAACCCGTGTCCCCTGCATCGGCAGGCGGACTCTGAACCACTACGCCACCAGGGAAGCCCCTGCCTTTTTTTAAAACACAGAAATATTGGCAAAGCTATTTCATTGGAAAATGATGCTTTCAAATTATTGCTGTAAGTAAATCAGTTCTAAAATCATGAATATTTTCATCTATTAACATATATATTCACTTTTTCTATAAAAGGAGCTTTGATTTTGGAAAACCATCACAAAATAATAAGGTTAATTTTATAGAATAACATCGGCATGGTTCTAACTTTCAGATTTTTCCTACTTTCATATTGTTTAAATGACAATTTATTAAATAAAATTTATTATTTTGGGGCTTGGGTGACTAATTATAGTTTTATTCAGTGGGAAAATTGAGCTTCTGATTTTAAAAATGCCTGTCTTATCATACTTATAGAAATTATTATGCTTCAACATTTTGATTAACATTTTGTAGTTTGTCTCAAGTTTTTAGCGTACATCATTGTAAATCAAGATAAATGAGAAATCGCTCATCAAAGGCTTGCATATTGTGCCAGGAAACTGACTCTCTTCTTAAAGAATTGTGCTTTAAACCTTAGAGCAATGCTTTTTTAATTTACACATTGATAATATTGTATATGTACTTGCATCTAGATTTTTCATCAGTAAAATTATCTTTCTTGCTAAGGTCTATGTTTGTTAATTCTCCCCAAGTCTAGTTTTCTTCCTATCTTGCTATAAAAATACACTATATTAAACTGAGTGTGTTCTGGTATACGAATTATTGATGTGCTTGTATTCTTAAATAGTCTTTTACTCTGGTTATATTTCTTACTGGTAAATGTAATCTACTGTCTTTTTAGAATAAGTTAGTAAACTAATTCTTGAATCATAAGTATTTTGGTTAATTATAAAAATTTAGATTTATAAGAATATTAAAAAGCCTTTATAGAAATCTCATCAGTAGTTTAAGAATGATTTTGCAGGGGAAATACTTTTTTTTGTTTGTTTTTGTTTTGTTTTATTTTTTTAAACATCTTTATTGGAGTATAATTGCTTTACAGTGGTGTGTTAGTTTCTGCTTTATAACAAAGTGAATCAACTATACATACACATATATCCCCTTATCTCCTCCCTCTTGCATCTCCCTCCCACCTCCCTATCCCACCCTTCTAGGTGATTACAAAGCACCAAGCTGATCTTGCCAAGAAATACTTTAAGAAAAACTTTTCATGCTTCTCCCTGGAGATATTGGCTTTTTTCTCACAGGGAGTTAGTCATCAGAAGCTTAAAAGTTGAGCCTTGGGCTTCCCTGGTGGTACAGTGGTTGAGAGTCCGCCTGCCGATGCAGGGGACACGGGTTCGTGCCCCGGTCCGGGAAGATCCCACATGCCGCGGAGCGGCTGGGCCCGTGAGCCATGGCCGCTGAGCCTGTGCGTCTAGAGCCTGTGCTCCACAACGGGAGAGGCCACAACAGTGAGAGGCCCGCGTACCAGAAAAAAAAAAAAAAAAAAAAAAAAAAGTTGAGCCTTAAGGGCTTTGAAAATAATCCCATCTTTCCTCTCTTTAAAAAAATGTATGAGTTTTCCCTTTACTTTTCGTTGTAATGTTCATAGTGTGAAGTTTCACACAGTTTTTATCAAGCAGGTTATTTGTAAATTTGTATGGAAAACTTGATTATATATTAGCTTAACCTAATGGTAAAACCATCCAAGTTCAATCTAATTTAGGGGCCTTTAAAACATCTGCAAACAAACAAAAAAGAAATCTGCAATTAAATAAATAAGGAATTGTTTATCCAGGGTGTCTATAAAGTAATGAGGTTGATTTTCATTTCATGGAAATTATATCATTAAATTTAAGATATAACTAGAACTCTCACAGTATTTTATTTCATTATGGTAATTATGAAAATTCGCTGTTATGGGAAAAAGAGTAAAGCTCCTAATTAAAAAAAATCAGTATGCGAACTTAAAGATTAATAAAAAAATTTCACCCTGTAGAGGAGACTTTGGAACTTTACTGTGTGAGTGTACATTTAGCACATTTAAAATATTTAGACTTTCCTGGAAATGTCTGATTTGAAATGAAAGCTCACTAATAAAATAGTTTAAAAGAAATGTAATTGAGATAAGATTTTTCTTTTTTCTCTTAAGTAGATAATATTGGGAGTTCTAAGTTTTCATCAGATTATTTGCTTTTTAAAGTAACTTTACCATCTACATTAAACTGAATAAATATGTAGACAACTTTTGTTCTCGGTAAAAATAATTGTGATGGTTTAAAACACTGACCTAAATTTTATTGGGATTTGCTATATTATTTGGGGGGTTTTGGTATTTCTCTGCCAGTTTTTTTTTTTAACTTATGAGCTGTATATTAAAATGTCTAAGACTTTTGGACCTTGTATTTGATATATGAACATTAGATATATGTACCTGGATATGAGGCAGATGTATTTATGGTTTTATGCCACATTCTTAGGGCTTTGATCTTTCCTTTTGTCCAGTTAACTTTCAGGTACTGCTTTCTTGAAAGGTGTCCTGCCAGAAGCTATTTGGGCTGGAGATGGTAACAATGTTATAGACATTCTCCATAAAAATAGAAAGAGCAAAGATAGTTCAAGACTGAATGGTAGGTTTGGTGAAGGAAGATTAAATCAAAGCCCTGAGTCTAGAATTGAAACAATCTGTTTCTTTAAAAAACATCTACCTTAAAAAAAAAAAAATCTTACAAAGTGCTTGGTCACTGCTTTATACAGTGAAATACAAGAAGACTATAAGGAAGAGATCCAAAATTAGAAAATGAGGTGATCTTGAATCAGAGTGGTAGAGATACACTGCAGTTTTAATTGGTGGAGATTTTTACTGTTGTTTTTATCAGTTCCTATTTATATATCAATTGCCTTAGTATAATTTTAATGAAGTTAATTTTAATATGCTTGCAATTTGTGTTTTGTCATTTACTCCTACACTGTTTAATTCCATGGAAGAACCCATCGAAGGACGTAATGGGGACACATTGGAGCAGAGCCAGTACACCCAAAAGGAAAGGCGTCATGGTGTGTAGCCCAGAGAAATGTGCCGTGTTAGTGTTGTGCCATTCACTGTTGACTCACAGAGTCCTGGGGGCTTGAGTAATAGGTCCATTCTAACAGAAATGAACACTTGCTGAACTTTGTTTCTACAACCTTTTTCTGTACTTTTAAAAAATTTAATTTCCAAATGAAAACTTTGAGGTAACTTTTTCTGAGTGTTAAAAAAAAACATTTTTGGAGTGGGAAAAAAGAAGAAAAAAAAACCATTTTTGGATAGATTATAATAGCAAGTTTGGAAACATTTTATTTAGCTAGAGCCCTTAGTATTTTCAGTTCTCCCTCCTTTGATGAATCATTTGTTTTTAAATAACATAAATACCAACTGGCACGTATTGGAGGATTCTTTTTGTTTACTCAGTTGTTCTAGTAGCAAGTGGGGTGTCCAACTTATGGGTTTTTTCTACCAGATTCAGCAATTTTTAAAACTACCTGAGGGAATTCCCTGGCGGTCCAGTGGTTAGGACTCCGCTTTTCCAATGACAGGACCTGGGTTCAATCCCTGGTTGGGGAACTAAGATCCCGCAAGCGGTGCAGCATGGCCAAATACATAAATTAATTAAATTGAACTATATGAGCTCTGCATTGTATTTTGGAAAAGGAAAATCAAAATAGGTCAATTTCAGTTCAACTTGTTAAATCTTAAGCTTTTGCAAAAGGCCATTGGTGTTACAGAGAGGATGAGAAGAACTAAGACATGACTGATCCCTTCAATGAACTTAATCTGGTTGGGAGAATGGAATAGTTTATATGCAAGAATGTGTGACTTGAGTAATACATGTTTTGGTCATGGGTTTTTTTTTAAACAAAAAAGATATTTTGTTAACTGAGAAAAGACGTTAAGTGAAACTTCCATAGAGAAGGAACTTTATTTTCAGTGAAATGTTATTCACCATAGTGACATTTTACCATTACACATCATTTACCACCAAATGCACACCCTTAGGCATTTTAGAAAATTCTGGATAAACAAGATTTTTTTTACACATGTAATAACACTCTTTATATTCTGTTTTCAAGATAATATAAGAAAAGCACGCAAATGCAGATATTTTGCTCCAGCACTTTTTAGTATTTATTGCAATATCATTTTCACTGAATTTACACTGGTGGTAAAATTATGCCACTTAGCCTTATACTTATACTTATGAGGTATATTTGGGGGGGGTTCTGCAATATCTTTTGTAAATGACCATCTCATTGGGCATGAAGGGAGGGCCTTTGTTCTATCTGAACTATTATTTTAATGCTTTATTAGAACTACACTATATAATTTGATCTTCTAGTGTATTTTAAGCTTTTTAAAATTGCAACCTCTATAAAAGGGATGCATTTTGCACCATAATCCAGTATACATATGCAGACATATGCCTGTGTGTTTGTATGTATATAAGTATATAAAATACATTATAGAAACAGAAGTTTCACAAAATAATATTTACTCTTACTGTACATGATAAACTCTAGTATTTTCTCTTCTATTTTTATTTTTTTTAATGTTGGTTGAACCCATAAATTGATTTTGTGAACTACTAATGAGTTGCAGTCCACACTTAGGAAAACATTACTTTAGATCAGGTTTTTGAATAGTGTTCCCTAGAATCCTAAATGTTGCAAAAGAAAGATATTTTTACCAAACTACCTGAGGAACTTGTTTATTGCTTTTGTTTTATGTATTGTTTTATTGTTTTATACATTGCTCTTCTGGGTCAAATTGCTTAAAAAAATCTGAGCTAGAATGCTTAAAAAATAAAGTTAGGGGCTTCCCTGGTGGCGCAGTGGTTGAGAGTCCACCTGCCGATGCAGGGGACACGGGTTTGTGCCCCGGTCCTGGAGGATCCCACATGCCACGGAGCGGCTGGGCCCATGAGCCATGGCCACTGAACCTGCGCATCCGGAGCCTGTGCTCCGCAACGGGAGAGGCCACAACAGTGAGAGGCCCGCGTACCGCAAAAATAAATAAGTAAATAAATAAATAAAGTTAGGAAACCACAAATCTGAGCAGTTAGTTACTATTTAATTCAGTTTCTTGGATTTGAAATGTGGTGTTACACATATTATCTTTGTAAAGACCCTACGTGAAATGTGGTTTTTCTGGTCTTGTCATGAATGTATGTAATCCACACTTTACTCCGGCCAAGTTTCTAGTTTTGTTCACTGTTTTTCATAAGGAAAGTTCTTGAGGAAGGAAGTTTTTCAGGTGTGTGCACAAGCAGATACAAGGGAACTCTCCCCCCCCCCCTTTTTTTTAAAAATCAAGTCCTTGAGGTTGCTACCAAGGACTCAACTTTTTTTTTTTTTTTTTTCTTGCGGTACGTGGGCCTCTCACTGCCGTGGCCCCTCCCACTGCGGAGCACAGGCTCAGCAGCCATGGCTCACGGGCCCAGCCGCTCCGTGGCATGTGGGATTCTCCCGGACCGGGGCACGAACCCGTGTCCCCTGCATCGGCAGGTGGACTCTCAACCACTGCGCCACCAGGGAAGCCCGGAACTCTCACCCTTTTGATGCTGCAATTGTTTTCTTGTTTGTTTGCTTTTTGTTTTTGTTTTTTTTGTAAGCTTTATTATACTAGTTATGTGATCCTGCTTCATTGCCTCTCCATGCCTTGCTTTTGCCATGTTTCAAATAATGGAAAACGATGGTGACAGACACAATAAGAAAAAGTAAAACATCTTTTGACTTCAGAATGCTTAATTCCTGTGTTTAAAGGCTTCCTTGGGTGTTTTGTGCTATAGTGTACTGGGATGAATCATCTCACCATTACTGATTATAAATTCTGTTTTTGAAAGAGAACATGCAGTTTTTGCTGTATGTATAGTTTAGCAATAACCTATACTAGGAAAGAATGAGAGGGAAGAATATTCTTTAATTCAAATGTCACAGCCTTTGTGTTTAATAATTTTGGGCTTTTAAAATAGTGCTGGATTTTTAATAACTTTATGAATGTTACTTTTTCCCCTCTTTATATTTCTGATTTTGGAAATACAACCAACTTACACCTTTTCCTGAAATCCAGTATGATGTTTTCAAGGATACATCGTCAAGACTTTCATCATTAGTATGTAGTGCATAACTTCATGTTAAATGTGGAGTTTTACTTTATAAACATCTGATGATGCTAATCATAGATTATGACTTTTTCATAGGTTTGTTATAATGTTTGGGGGAAATGTATGACTAACAAAGCAAAATCTAGTGTTGTGTAATTGTGGCCTAATTTAGCACTTGAATAACTTTGTCTTTTAGAATATCAGGATCAGATAAAAATTATTTGCTTCCCTATTCAGGACTAAGATTGGTAGTAGTATCTTTTCTTAAAATAATGAGCCACCCAGCTGACACATACTCATTGCCCTGGAAGACATGTTTCCAGCAGTGTTTTGATACGTACTGAACTATGGCAGCACAGGCCCTACTGTGTTTCATGTTCTGTGTCACAAGCCAGCAGGTGTGAAAGCATCCAGCAGTGACAGATGACACCTGAAGCATCAGTTATGTCCACTCATTTTTTGCTTGATTTGGTTTTTTTATGGTATGTCATTTTGGCCAAGGAAGTTATCGCATGTTTTTCTTGGGTTAATATGTCAATAGATTGCCTGAGTTGCTAGACTATATCAGCAGCTCTTAAATGTTCAGGGTAATGTATAAAAGGAAAGCTATGCATATTCTGAAAAGAAAAATGAGTGTATAATTACTGATTCAGGATCTAGCTGTGCATGTTTCAGATGATTTGCGTAGAGCAGACTGTTAATAGCTAGGACCCTTCTAGCTGCACCTCCTCATTACAGGCCAATGGTGCATACCTAGATTGGACTTCTTGTCTACCAATTGACCTGTTTAGTAGTATCACTGTCCTCTATCCCCTCACATACACTTGGCTCTGTACTCCTAGGAGAAGTTATGTGTTGAGACGGTGCTATCTCCAAAGGACTCAGATGTCAGATTATTGTCTAATGATGCTGCTGCTACTCGAGACAATCCATACCACGTTGGCTGCTTTCCTCTGAGCAGCACATGTGGTGGGACCACTAACTTGGGTTAAGAGGACTGTCTTGGGCAGTACAATGTTATGTTTTCTGTTCTCAATCTTGTTTTGATTGATGCACAGGATTGCTTTTTGGCCTTTAGGTAAGGAGGACTGTGGAAGGAAGTAGACTCTCTTGTCACTCATACCTTTTTTAAAAAGATAGTCCCATGGGCAGGGGCTCAAATGAGGCGTGGGGTGAGGGTCCCCACAAATATCCTGCCTGGCTCTGAGTCCTAATTAAGTTTTTAGTTGACTAGACACTGAGCTGGATGGCACAGTGGAGGTGAGGGGGAATGCAGGTGTGTAGAGAGGCTGTGTGTCTTAGCCAGTCAAGGGCAGTGAATCATTTACTAACAGGTGGGAAATAGAGTGCATGTAGACTACTCTGTCTCAGGTGGATCTTTCTGTGTATGATTTTAAGATGAATTTTATTAAATTATTTTTAAACTTCACTATATGATCCTTGTATTCAATATTTACTTCCAGAATCATTCTTACAGTCACTCTGATGGAATGAAGAAGAGATCTTCTGGTTCTCATAAAGACCCACTGGTTAGTTCTGTTGTGTCTCATACCACAGTATTTTGTGTGGCTGTAAAATTCACTGATTACTTTTACGGAACTTAAGAATTAGGACTGCATTGGTGTGCTCTTAAGGCATTATTGAAACTTGATAATATACTGAAACATGACTTATCAGAACTTATTTAAAAATAATTTTGTTTTCATTTACAAGATTTAATATCAAGTTAATATATCTAACCCTAGTGGCTAGCGTTAGGAAAGTGTCCTACGATGTTCATTAACAATGTATTTTCATTTATGAACTGTCCTTTGGAGGACTATACCTTAAGAATAGGCTTAGTGAGATTCTTATACCCATTTTAGAAATTTGAATTGATTTAGTTGTGGTATTATAAGTAGTACCAAAGTCACATATAGGTTTCTTTCTGAATGATTGTCTTTATAGATTTTATAATTTTGGGAACTTGAAATTAATTTTCTGGTAGAAACAATAAGGTACGCAATGGCAGAGTTCCCATGCTGTCTTGCAGAAGACTCTTCAACCAATAATGTAATTAAACTATGGAACTAATAGTGCTCTCCATTCCAGCCGACCTTGCTAAACATTTCTGTGGAGGAAAAAATGTCTAGAATGCCCATTTGGGGTGCTAGGAACACCTCTTTCCTGTCAGGTTGCTACAGCACTGGCAGAGGAAGTACAGTCCTAAGCTCCCTGCTAACTCAAGGTTCCCATGGGCAGGGCTCTGACCATTGGTGGGGTGGAGAGAGGGTTGGGAAGCTTTGGCTGGTAGCAATGAGGAAAGGGGAGAGAATGAAATGGAGAGGACATTAGTGAGATGCCCTGGTGGGGGCAGTGTTGGGAGCTCCAGGGAGAGGTGAGTCCTGGCCTCGGGCAGGACCAGGAGTTTTGAAAAAAATAACTTTAATGATTTCTGTGGCATTGCCAAATAGATTATAAAAGTGGTAATTATTCATTCATTCTGGGTTTTTCAAGGACATTCCTAAGTATGACATGAGAATAAATCATTTATTATTTCCATTCCATTTTGTCTGAGGGTTTATACTCTTGTTTTTAAAGTAAAAAAAGAAAAAAAAATAGCAATGACTTGGTTTGAAAATAGTTAATATTAATATTTTTAATATTAATCTTTAATATTAATCTTTTTTGAGAGACCTGAAATAGTTGTTATTTTCACTTTCACCTAATATGATTCAGTGCTTTAAAATCATTGTTTTGGAGGAGAAGGGGTTTGGCAATATCTGATTTTGCCTCTGTGTTTTTAGGTTAACAGCATTTAACCTAAGAAAAATGTGTTTAATTTTGCTTTTTGCAGAGTGGCCTCTACTTTGACCAGAGAAACTATAGCAGTCTTAGACATAGCAAAGCCACCTCTGCCTGCTATACTCGGGTTTGTCACAAGTTTTTTGGCTTCGTGTGTTTTATCCAGCTTTAACACATTTCTAATCCCCTGTTGCATTTTGACTAGTTAGAACTAATCTGTGAATGGCTGTGTATATTACTAGTTTGTGGTAACTGAATTCACATAGTCTGTGTGAGTATATCTTTAAATAACGGGAACTATTGAATCACCATGTTTAAAATGAGTACCATTTTTTTCCAGTTTTTTTAATGAAAAGTATTTAACATACAAAAAAAGTTCAAAGAATTATATAGTAACCACCTGCGTACCTACCACTCAGATTCTACAATTGATATTTTACTATATTTCCTTTATCATGTAATTATCTGTCCAGCTGTCCCTCTATCCATCCATCAGTCCATCTTTTTTGGGGGGATGCATTTCAAAATAAGTTGTAGGCAGCAGTACATATCACAGTGTATGCCCTTTTATTAAAAACATACATGTGAAAATTTAAACTGTATGTGGGATGAGAAGAATGTAATTATATTTAATGTTAGAATCTCTTGTTTTTTTCAAGGCATTTGGCACATCATACATTTAAAACACATATTTAAATATATGGAGCATAGTACATTTGAAATAATTCAGTTGTCAAAGCATAACTTAGATATTTATGTATCTTATTTTCCATGTCTGATTGGGCTTGGTGAAAAAAACTGAAAATTGTGTCCTGAGATGACATCAGGAAAAAGATTTAATTCCTTTTTTAAAAATGCTGTGCCTTGTTAGTGTGTGGATTCATTGTGACCAGTACAATTTATCTAATTAAACTAAGGCACTTGGTCCATGGCTTGTTGTGAAATACACGTTTTCTAATCTATTTGGGAGAGTGTTTATAGCAATAACTCAGAGCTCATTTACTTGGTTCCCCAATAATCAGGATAAGCCCATTAGATGTCGCAGGAGCTGCTGGGGACTGGGATGTGGACACTGTTTGCCACACTCCCTGTGCCATGGCCCTCTTTTCCTGAGTGTTTTCTTAGGTGCCCATCCCATCTCCTAACACTAATGTTCAAAGACCAATAGGAGTTACCCATTTATAGGAAACTATTCCAAGTGTTTTTCTTTCTTATCCCTTAAAATTGGTATTCAAAGAGATTTCTAATGATTAAGTTTTTCTCACATTGTGTGTCACTGAATTGCCTTAAACACTCAAGAATTACTAATGAATTATGGAGTATAAAATAAATATGTCTTCTACTTGCATGATGGTGAGGCTGATTCTCCTTTTCTTTTTCCCTTTTTTTTTTTTTTTTGCTTTGTTTCTTAGCAGTCTTCTTCCCTATACAGTGACCCTCTGGCAACATCTAAGAGCTACAGGGTTAGTACTTCCTGAGGAGTATGATGCCTTCATAGCTATCAGTTGCTTTTCTTTGGGTTAAATCATGTGCTTTCTCCATAGGCCTCCCCTACTGCAAATTCTGGTCTTCTGAGAAGTGCCAGTCTGGTGTGTATTTTCCTCTTCCAACGTGTGTACTCCTGGTGGGGCCATTGTCACGGTGCTGACTCTGGCTTGCCATCTTTCCTCCAGAATAGTCAAGGACACATGGCTTTAATGCTATGTGTACCGCAGACTGTGCTGCCTGTGCTTAAAATACAAAACTTTTGGGGAGCAAAAATGAGCATGTCATAGCGGTAGATACTGCTGGCTGTTGGTAGGCCCTTGCTTAGAATTGGCTCCTGTAGAGGAGGTGGACTTGCATGGGTTGCACTACACTTGCATACTTTTGTGAGATGGCTGCCCATGCATGGGGTGTCATATTTTGGGGGGGAACAGCTGTGGCCTTGGCCATGTTAATACTAGGCTCTAATGGAGCCAGCTGACTAGAAAGACAAAACAGTAGCTCTGTGTAATGTGCGAGTTGGAATTGGTTGATTTCCAGCTGTTGTTTGTTGTCTTGTGGGCTGTTCTAGTGGACTGGGAACCTGAGGCTTTGTACTTAATTTTATCGTAACAGTGGGCAAAATGCTTTCTGTACCTCACTTTCTTTTCTGTACCTCACTTTCTTTTCTGTTCTATTTCCTCTTTTGAGAGAATAAAGTCGTAAATGTTCTCCTAATTTCATAATATGATGATGAAAGGCAGTGCTGTAACCAGTGGTGCTTTTTAAATGAAGTGTGAGTTTGAAGTTTTAATGAGGCTGACACAGGAATTTATGCATACATAAATGAGTGTTACCACCTCCGGAGGCTGTACACGTTAACACCATTCTTCAAAACTTTTTTGGAACTAGGTACTGCAAAGAATTTATGTCATTTTCAAAATAACTTTGATGCTGAATAGATAAATGGCATTTCCTTTGTTCTTTAGGCGTCATTGTATGATGGTGGATTATATAACCCTTATGGTTCTCGAACTGTAAGTCTAAGCAGGCGGAGGTGGTGAGGAGGGTGGTGTGTAGGTGGGCACAGTTTACTTACAGAGTCATTTAATCTGACCTATAATTACAAGCTGTGATCCATCAGCTTGCCAATGGTGGCTCCCACCCAAGCTGTGAGAAGGCACCTGCTGGAAACTGTGGCTTAAAGTATGAAGGCAATACAAGTAGAGAAACCTCTTTTCTGGCTCATTAGTTCCTCAGGAAGAGGCTGGGAACAGCGCTTCTCAGGGCCTTTCTTCTCCCTCCTGCCGTGGGCTGCTGGATGGTGAGGGTGGGAGTGAAGTAGAGTTCAGGCCGGGGAGGAACAGTTATCTTCACCTGGGAGCCAGGGGCGAGTTAGGTCCAGGGGCACTGATGTATTCCCAGCAGGAAAAGGAGCTAATCGTTATTGTAAAACTTTTCTTCTTGGAAACTTTATAGCCATCTGAATACAGTTTTCACTCATCAAGAACAAGTTCAGCCCGAAGCAGTCCTGTGGTGAGCTGTCTAGTCTCTTTGCATGCTTTATAGACACTTTTGATTGTTTCATTAATCTGTACTCACCATTCAGAATATTGAGGATGTGGTGTGTTTCACTCTATTGTGCATGGATTATCATTTTCCTTCAGTACACAAACTCGAGAACTAATTTGTCCTAACCAGTGGTTTCTGTATGAATGTGACTTAAGCACGTAATTTCTTAAATGAGTCTGGAACCAGTGCCATTAGAATTTTTTTTTAATTTATATGTAACTGTAATTTGTGTGGAAATTCTTGTCTTCTCAGTGGTGATAATTTAGACTATGAGTTGGTTGCGTGATCCTTTTCCTTTCTCCTTTTCATCTCTACTTCCTACATTGAACCATTTCACTTGCTTACCAGCCTGTCAATCAGTGGAGTGGGAGGAGAAGAAATCAAATAAGTCAGCTTTTAAAAATTGCTACAGGGCTTCCCTGGTGGCACAGTGGTTGAGAGTCCGCCTGCCGATGCAGGGGACACAGGTTCCTGCCCTGGTCCGGGCAGATCCCACATGCCATAGAGCGGCTGGGCCCATGGGCCATGGCCGCTGAGCCTGCGCATCCGGAGCCTGTGCTCCGCAATGAGGGAGGCTGCAGCGGTGAGACGCCCATGTACGGCAAAAAAAAAAAAAAAATTGCTACAGAAAACAGAAAACTGGGACAATTCTAATCACCCAGTCTTTCTGGAGTATTAAAACATTTTTTTAATTTATAAATGTAATATTAGCTTAAGGAAAGTACAAAATAAAAGTTCTCTGACCCTTTCCTCCTATATCCATTCCCCAAATGCAACCTCTGTTCTTGTATCTCCTTTCAGAGATATTTCATGTATATATGAGTGTCCTTTATTTGAACAGTATGTAAATGACTTGTATACATACTGCTCTTCAACTTGTTTTCTTTACTCAAAGTATCTTTTCAAATCAGTATATAAAGATCTATTTCATATTTTTGTCAGTCTTTTCTTTTCCATTCTTTTTTTGACATTTAAAAGATTTTAAAAAGTAAACCATGTCCATTACTGTTTCCACTGAGTGCCTCTTGGAGATAGTTTTATGTCAGCACATTTTTTTTTAATGGTAATGGATCATTCCATTAGTGCCTGAGCTGTAAATTTGAAAAATTGCTCCCGTTTTGATGGACATTTAGGTTGTCAGAGTTTTGCTACTACAGACACTTGTACAATGAACATGCTTATGCAAGTATATTTTTGTGGACTTGTATGAGTAGATCTGCATGGTAAATTGCTAATCACGAAATGATGGGAATCAGAGTATTTACATTTAAATTATGTTATATATTGCCATATTACCCACCAAAAAACTCTAGTAATTAACATTTTCAATAACAAATGATGACTTTAGGAACTACCTTGTTATTCTTGACAGTGTCAAAATTGGAGAAATTATTAAGTAGTTTCTTAATGGTCAACATAGGGTACTTAGTGGAGTGGAATAGGTGAGATATATGGACTTTCTTCTACATATATGTTTGGCTCATTTCTTCTGCCATTTCCAAGTGGCACTTATCAAGAATTCTACTCTAATAGCTAACAAAAAGTTATTACAGGGATGTTTAAGGAGATGAAAGTTATTACAGGGATATTTTCACGTAAGGAGGAAGTTTACTTTTAACCCACTGGGTAATAAAATTCCACTTGGCAATTCTTGGGCCTGGTAGCATTTTTAGTGTCCCAACTGTGACGGTCCCTTGCAAACAAAATTATGGTAATATTTTCAGTCAAGTGTAGCATCTTGTCCGTGTGTGCTGGCTAGATGCTCTTTCATTTGCAAGTTGAGCTCAGAGGTTTTATCCCAGTGATGCCAGAATGGTTTCTTAGTGATGTCAGAATGGAGGCAACCTACATATATTGAAGATGAGTCTTCCACTGCTGGTGAAAGAGGAAGAAAACTGTGTGGTGATATTAGAAATATCTCCACCTGCTGCATAGGAATGAATAAAGGACAGTAAGAATCATCATGTTAGTGTCCTTGCTGGTAGGAAATTCTGTCTTTGACTTATATTATTTCACTTAAGAAGATTCTTTTATTTTCTCTCCCAAACTAAAACATTAAGTGTATTTATTGACCCCTGATAGGACCCCAAAGGGCCTAGAGGTTTAAAAATCATGAAGCCCCTGGGTGGTTTTGGCCAGTAGAGTTATGCCCCCCACCCCTTTTCTTTCATTTAACTTAAATAAAAGATGAAGTACTATTTTATTCTTTGTGCTTTTTGGAAATATCGTTTGGTTTTTAATGATCGTTCATTATGCCTTGAAACAGCTTTTTGGTTTAATGGTGCACAATAGAGGTTGCTAATTATTATGCTCATGGAGAGTGTTTGTGTGCTTCCCAAAGCCTTACCTCACGTGCCTTCAGTCAGGGAAGACCTGTAGTGAAACTGCATCTTTTTCATTATCTGCTTTTAATATCTATAGTTTATCGACGATGACACTGCAAGCATTGCTTCTTCTGGTCGTGCCAGCCGTGGGCGAAGGGAGAGTGTGGTGAGCGTGATTTGCATGCAAACACATACGATGCGTTTTAAAATTGCAACACTGTGTGATCACGTGAAATCTGTTGGAAAATGAAATTTGCACTTGACAAAATGAGCGTTTTCTTCAAATTTAGTTTATATGAATAACTTGCCTTCAGAAATGTATTCCTGAGAATACGTTTTCTTAGTGGGCTATGTAAGCTTTCCTAGTGGCACCTCTTATGTGCTAGTCATTGTGTACTTGACAGATTTTCACTTTTAATTTTTTGTTGCTATTTTATGCACGTGCATGTATGTGACCAAAACCAAATTCACCAAAACCAAAAAATTTCTCAAGCAAAATTAATGCCTCCACATTGTTTAAAACTCATTACTATGGATTAGAAATCATGCTGCCATTAATTAGTTTTTTTCTTTGCTGTGTATTTAAATTTAACCATAGTTTATACATCTTTTAAGGCCCAGGAATACTTTGAGTCGCTGATGGCAAAATTTAAAAATTTTGGTCTTAGAATTCAACTAGAGTTACAATTATAGAGGTAACAAATAGCTATGTTAGAATACAAATTATATAATTTCAGGTTATTCTTTTGATGAAGCAAGAAATTTTACAGAGGGCTGATGACATTTTTGCTATACTTAAGAATTGATTCGAAAATTACATTGGTGAGGATGGTGTGTCAGCTTAGAGCTAAAACAAAAGAGCCCAATAAGTAAGAGGCTATAATTCCTTTAAGAAAATAGAAGGTCATTTAATACAAGTCATGTTTTGTGAAAGATTGTAGACACAACGTTTTCATAGAAGAGGGGAACAGCAAGGGTTTGTGAGCTTTGTTGCCAGAAATCCAGTGATCTAATTAAGACAATTGTGGTCCATTGGCAAGCCAGTTAATGCTCATACTCAGAGCTGCAGGAGAAAGAACAGTCCATGACACCTGCAGGCACCCCAGAAAGTGATGGAGTGGAAAGGGCAGGGGCTCTGAAATAATGATGCCTGGGCTTGAACCATTTCTCCAACCTGTTAGTTGTGTTAATAGCGATTTCTTTATTTGTACAATGGGCATGTAATGGCTATCTTTGTAGGTAGGCTTAATATATGGATTAAATGAATTACCATATAGAAAATAACTATCAAAATTCTGAGATAGTGGGTACCGTTATATTATTATGTGTAAATCTAAGTTGTATTACTGTGAACAAGAATACTATTGCTTGATTATCTCAGCTCTTAGCAAAACTTCATATTTGTAAGCCTTAAGGAAGGCATCTCTGTGGATGGGCTTCCAGATTCCTTTCTGGAAGAGAAGAGATTTTGAGCAAGGTAATCAGACAGAGCTGAGGTAAAGAACAGCTGATGATTGAGGTAAAAAATATTCATTATTTATTAATTCAACAAATGTGTATGGAGGGAGTACCTGTTATATGTGAGGGACCATGTTAAGTGCTGGGAATAATGTGGTAAGCCACATAGACCAGATTTCTGATTTCATGGAGCTTATATCCTGGTGAAAGAAATAGAAAATAAACTGATAAAGATAGGAACAAAAAAGAGAAAGTAAACCCGGTGACTGTGAAGAGAAAAAGCAGGTGATATTATAGAAGATATTGAGTGGTGTGTGTGTTTGTGTGTTTGTGTGTGTGTGTGTGTGTGTGTGTGTGTGTGTGTGTGTGTGTGACAGAGAGAGAGAGAGAGATCCCTTGGATGGGGTGATCAGAGAAGGCTTCTCCAAGGGAGTTGACCTTTGAGCTGAGAGTTGAACTGCTTGAAGAGCTGCTTGAAGAGCTGGGAGGAGATCTTCCTAGGCCAATGCCAACGGCGAAGGTGGCAAGAGACTGGGTATGTCTGGGGAACCAGAAAGAGGCCAGTGTAGTTCTTTCATTCTTTTTTTCTACAGTTCTCGGTCCTGAGGAATATGAAAAAGAGGGAACTGTGGAAATTGGTAAAAGGCACAGTAAATACTCTGCAGATAGTTCCGTATTCAGGATATATGTGCTAAACAGAGCTGATAGCTATAATGCATTATACATTTGTGAAATTACTTAGTAGAGGCTTTAGGTAAATGCTATCCTAGAATCCCTCATGGTGAGGGTGATGCTGGTTCTCAGGCAGTACATGGATGATCTCTATAGCATAGAACTCTAGCTAAGATGAATAATAAGAGCTTATTTTAGGGAGCTGTGATGTCACTTAGGAACCCTTTACATTTCTTTCTCACCTTCTTGAGTAGGTAAATCACAGCAGTTTCCTCATTTCATTTCATGATACTTTATCACACACCAAAAATAAATAAATCCCCCATATGCCAATGTTCTTATCTTTTTCTTCTCTCTCTTCTTAACTTTTAAAGCATCTCATTTTTTTCCTGACTGAAAGGTTTCTGCAGCTGATTATTTTAGTCGCTCCAATCGTAGGGGTAGCATGGTCTCCGACATGGATGATGTCAGCATCCCAGATCTGACCAGCGTGAGTGCAGCGCATGGGGATTCACTGTCTCAGGCTTGTGACTAACAACTAACAAAATGGCTATTTTTAAATTAGGAACTTAATTTACTGCCTAGGAAATATTTATTTCAGCACACTAGCATAAAATACAGTTATTTGTTTTGTTTTGAAATGTATATATTGTTATGTTCTGATTTTTTAAAACATTTTTCCTGTGGAAATTTTCCCCCATAGAACCCATCAGCAGCTCCAACAATTATCAATATTTTGCCAATTATGTTTCATCTATTTCTTCCCCTTTCCCTCCTTTTTTTTCTGAAGTACTTTAAAGCAAATCCCATACATCATGCCATTTCCCAATAAATAGTTCAGTATGCGTCTCTAGTTGAGAACTTTTTTCTTTATTTACTGTGCCATTATCATACCTAATGAAATGAAAAATAACTCCTTAAAACCATCTAATACCTAGCCCATATTTAGATATTCCTGATCAGTCTTAAAATTATTCTTCCCTTTTCATTTTGGAGAATCTATAAATTTTTAGGTAAACTTTGAAGGTTGAACAATAAAATATCCTACTTAGCAAAGAGTCACTAATTTAGAGTAACTGGGAAGAATCTGAATAGATTTTGAACATTTGGATTATGGCATTGTTTTGAAGAAATGCCTATCTATTGCTTTCACATTCATTGGGAACTGAATTTAGGAAAGCCTGTCCAGTAGAAATGCCTTGAGGCGTTTACCTTAATGAAGGAACCTAGACCAGCAGATGTCTACCTGCCTGATGTATGTAACAGCCTGATTTTCTGTCTGTGATGTCTCTCCGTAACTGGCATTAGTGTTGTTTGCCCTTGGACCAACGCTGTCCTAATTATCAAGCGCTTTGAAGCAGATGAGGCAGGGTGCCTTAACAAAAAATTAGACAGTTTTTTAATGAAGAGAGAATTATTTATATTTAGCACATCACCGATTGTATTTAAATAGCTATTTCTAGATGACTAATCCTAGAAAACAATTTTGAGTGTTGTCCTTAAGTATTCCAGATTGTTGGCGCTCAAAGCTGGCTGGCTGAGCAACAGTCCCATCTTGACCTTGGTCACATAAGCAGTCTCTCTGCACACAAAGTTAGAAGACTGGCTCCCAAGTCCTTCCCTTGAAATATTGCCCATTTTACTAATTTGCTTAGTAACCTATTTTTTCATAGATATAAACAATTTAATTTATTGTGTACACCTTTTCTCTTTAAAACTTTGAATTCTTTTAGCATCTAATGTGATGTCTCAATTACTGACTATGTCCTCCTTAACGTTTATTTCTTGGCAATTTATTTTAGTAACTACACAGGAGTGAAAAGGTTGACAGTTTTTTTCAGTCTTCCACTGCCTCTACTAATTAAATAAAACTCGTTTCTTTTGCCAGGTAGTTATTTTGATTTGTCTACATACTTTAACAAAAAGTATACATATTTAAGGTATATAGCATAATGATTTGATATATATGTATATAGGCTGTGTATATGTATATCGAATCATGTTGTATACCTTGTAACATAAGCACAAGCTTCTCTAGAGCAGTGGTTGGCAAATCTGGCCAGCCCCCTGTTATTTTATAGCCTACCAGCCAAAGTTTCCTTTGTTTTTTGTTTTTTAATGGTTTTCTAAGTACTTATATAATATCCTTAATTTTACCTCTTGGCAAAGCCTAAAATATATGTTGGGCCCCTCTCTAGAGCAAAAAAATTTGGAATAAAATACATCTTTATTTCTAAACAACTCTTTCAAATGATGGTATTAAAATGTGTTCACGGGGCTTCCCTGGTGGCGCAGTGGTTAAGAGTCTGCCTGCCAATGCAGGGGACACGGGTTTGAGCCCTGGTCCGGGAAGATCCCACATGCCACGGAGCAACTAAGCCCGTGCGCCACAACTACTGAGCCTGCTCTCTAGAGCCCGTGAGCCACTGCTACTGAAGCCCGCGCACCTAGAGCCCATGCTCTGCATCAAGAGAAGCCACTGCAATGAGAAGCCTGCACACTGCAACAAAGAGTAGCCCCTGCTCACCACAACTAGGGAAAGCCCGTGCGTAGCAACGAACACCCAACGCAGCCAAAAAAAAAAAAAATGTGTTCACAACTAAAATTCTGTTTCCACTCAAAAAGGTTCAAATTGTATTTTACCATTTTAGTAGGATAAAATTATCTGTCAAAGTAGCCATTTGCTGAAACGAAGGTCAAAGGGCCTCTTAATCAGAGAATAAGAAATATCTTTCTTTTAAGAAGAAACCAAGGGTTTCAAAGATTTGACAAGATATGTATTCTAAGAAATATTTCTCATGTACTAATTTCAACAAATAATCAAAGAGTGTAGATTTAAAGAGAAACAATCTATACTCTGATGTCAAGAGCAAAGCATTTTCAGATTTCCCAGACATAAATAAGGCAAAGGCATTTATCACAGAAATATGGAAAAGATGATACTTAAGACTTTGTTTACGAGTTGATAATTTGAAATTCTTAAAAGAAGCAATAAAGTTTGCCATCATGTGCTCTTCTTTGTGCATTAATACGAATATGAAATATTATTGATATAAGCCTGTCAGCTATCTTTCCATTTCCAGCTATCAAGGGAACCCTTTTCTTTTTTTTTTTTTTTTTTGCGGTATGCGGGCCTCTCACTGCTGTGGCCTCTACCGTTGCGGAGCACAGGCTCCGGACGCGCAGGCTCAGCGGCCATGGCTCACGGGCCCAGCCGCTCCGCGGCATGTGGGATCTTCCCGGACCGGAGCACGAACCCGCGTCCCCTGCATCGGCAGACGGACTCTGAACCACTGCGCCACCAGGGAAGCCTGGAACCCTTTTCTTGATTGGAAAATTACCTATTTAATTATTTAGGAGTGTAATGGCATAATATTTACTTGAAAGTTTTTGAGAACAGTAGGCTGTAGGCAGTATTCATGAGCAAGTCCTGAGGGCTTTACTAAGGAAAAAAGCCTTGCTTTCTGTTTTGTTGTTGTTTTATATTTTAGTCTACCATTTTGTTTAGCCACTTTTTTTAAAGCAATTTGATGACTTATTTTCCGTATTTTTCTCTATCTCAGTTTAATTTGCTTGTTTTACAAAAGTGTGACTATATAGTACATATAACCTTTGTTTTCTGATTTTTCATATTATTGCATATTTATTTTTTCCATGTTATTCATATATAACAATTTTTAAAAATCAGCTGTAGTCACCATGTTTTACATTAGATCCTCAGACCTTATTGATCTTCTAGCTGAAAGTTTGTACCCTTTTACCAACATTTCCCTCTTTTATACCTTAGTATATTAAACATGATTATATCTTATTCCACTTAAGAGCCTTTTGAGGATCTGGCAGACTCTTTTGGTCATCATTTTGAACGCTAGCTTGTCGTTGCAATGCAGCTATGTAGACCTCCCAGGGCTTTTAGAATACCAGGTTTCAACTAGCTCTTCGTCTAAACGGAAGGCTGCACATAACGCAGCACGAGCCTGAAAAGTGAGCACTGAAGAGTCTCTGGCCAAGTCCCTGCAGCGGGGCTGATCTAGGCATTTTTGCTACCGCCACAATCCCTGAAGTCTGGCACATGATCAGCTTGGGCAGGTGCGGCAGTTGGGATCTGTCAGGAGATAGTGAAAGCAACAGAATCAATCCTGCAGTGGACTGGGTCAGTGATGCAGCCTCTGAAATGTAAGATTATTCTCAGGTGACTGTCTATTAAAAAATGGGTGGGTTTGGGGGTCATTTGTGTGAGAGTGGGATAAGAGACAGGATTTCAAATGGACCTGGAAGAATGTTTCTGAATGCTGCTTGTTTTTCTCTTTAACTCATTAGTAGAAGAGAGTTGGAAGGTACTCTAAGGAAAATAAGTCAGTTTATTTAGATATGGTGTTTCTTTCACTCTGAGGAATAAAACATTAAATATTAGGCAATATATTTTACTAGTATAGATGTGAGGAAGATAATTCCTTTTTATGGCAATAACTGCCAATATTAAAAACTATTGTCATCGCCTGTTTTAAAACATTTCATATGTGGTTTAAAGAAGTCAAAATGAACTAAAATCAGTTCCTTTTTTAAAGAGTATTACAGTAAGAAGTAGCAAAAAGAATTTGAAGTCTGAGATAGTATTTATATTCTGATTTGGTACTTATAATAAAAGGTGTTTACTGAGACAGAAAATGAACACAAATAAATGTGGGTGATAAAAAAAAGCAGAAAAAACTGTCAAATATGAGGAAGTTAGAGTGAAGTGATATGAACTGAGCCAGAAATAATGACATTTTGTGTTTTAATAATTAACTAAGGAAGGTTTTCAAATCTCTTCTCGAGATTGGGCTAGGAGGGTTGGTCTAGGAGTTGGAATCTGGGTATATTTTCATTTAGTTAAATTTTTCTGTGACTTTTTTCCCCCAGTGGTAATTGGGACAGTATATACAGGTAAATAATAAGAAAAATTCACAAAACTGAGGTCTGGATTCAGCTCTGACGTTTAGTAGTTACGCATGCTTCAGCAAGATCTTTCACCTCTGAATTTCTCTTTCCTCAGCTATAAAATCAGGGTTTTAGACTAAACCTTTAAGGTACTTCCCTTCTTGAAACACCAACTAAAACAACCGTAAGGCCTATCTGCAGAAGATAGGATAACTTAATTATGGTATGTCCAGATAATAAGGTACTATGCAATTGTTAAAATAAATGAGGTAAGTCTATAAGTACATATGGGATATAATTCATTTATTCATTCATCCAGCAAATTTTGAGTCCTGTATGCCAGGTGCTATTCTTTTTTTATTTTTATTTTTAATTAATTAATTTATTTTTGGCTGTGTTGGGTCTTTATTGCTGCGTGCGGGCTTTCTTTATTTGCGGTGAGCAGGGGCTACTCTTCGTTGCGGTGCACGTGCTTCTCATTGCGGTGGCTTCTCTTGTTGCGGAGCACAGGCTCTAGGCACACAGCCTTCAGTAGTTTTGGCTCGCAGGCTCAGTAGTTGTGGCACACGGGCTTAATTGCTCCGCGGCATGTGGGATCTTCCCGGACCAGGGTTCGAACCCCTGTCCTCTGCATTGGCAGGTGGATTCTTAACCACTGCACCACCAGGGAAGCCCCAGGTGCTATTCTTGGTGTTAGGAATACAGAAAAGAACATACAGACATAGATCCTACATTAAAGAGAGAGAGATCAGGCAGTTAATAAATAAGTTTATTTATTAATAAATAAGTTAATAAATATCAAGGGGTCAGGGAGTGATAAATGCCATGAAGAAAAATAAAGTACTTTCTCTGATCTCTGAAACATGGTAAGGAGAAAAACAAGATATGGAATGTATTTGGGACACTACTGTTAGAATTTTTTAAAGACTGGGTGTAGGTTGCCCTTGAAGATCTGGGTATGGTGTACCTCTAGAGAGAGGCTTACTTTGCATACCCTTTGTGCTGTTTTTTTCTTTTTTTTGGATATGTGAGCGTGTATTACTTAAAAAGCAAAAACGAAAACCAGGCAACCAATTCCTTAGTGCTGTGGGGAAATTTTTTTGATGATATATTTCACATGCTGTAGTCCAATCTGAACTTTTTTGGCTAAGTGTGCTAGTCTTAATCTGTGTGTCCTGTGTCAGTAATGCTAAGATAATAACGTTTTTTGGCTTTTGGTTTTATCAGAATTTTCTTTTTGATGTATACACTTTTGTGTGTGTGTGTTAACTTTTACAATGATAAAATTTAAGTTTATATATAGTTTTCTTTAATATGTTTCAAATACCATGAAAAGAAAATCTGTGTAAAAGTTCTAAATTTTTCATAAGGACAGCTTCCTTACACCATATCTTCCTTAGATAAGAATTAAAGTTCTTAACATCTTGTTTTATGTGTCCCAACTTTTATTTCAGTTTTAGTATGTTTGCTTTTAGGTTCCAAATATCGATTGAACTTGGAGAACTCAAATGAGGTCACTTCTTTTTTTTCCCCATAAAAAAATCAAAATGCTAAGCATCTTTTCTGATTTTTATCTCTGTTCTTTTCTAGTTGGATGAAAAATCTGACAAACAATATGCTGAAAATTACACAAGGGTGAGTATCTAAATTCCTAAGGAAATTAAGTTCTCAAGGTCAATAACTTACTGTCTACTACTATTTTATTCTTGATTTTGCAACAGTTTAACTGATGGAGCTACTCTTCCTCTCTTCATCTACTTCCTGTCCTTGACCCCCAGATTCCTCTGTGGTTGAATCATGTGAAGCACTGGGAAGAGAAAAGACACTGCATTTTATTTCCTTGAATGTCACCTCTTAAACTTTTGGCTGCTCTTTTGATTTTCATTCCTCTAGAATTTAATCCTTAGAAGAAGCCATTAAACACTGAAAATGAAGAAGTGTCTTTAGGAATGGTGGTGACAAACTCTGAGGGTTTTGTTTTTTTTCCTATTATAGATAAATTATTCTTCGAAGTACAATAAAATAACTCCTTTCTAGGAGTTGCTTTGTGTTTAAAAAAATCTCTAATTTTCTTCTAGAAATATTTTTAGAAAGTCATCTTAGGGAAATTATCAGGATTAATTTTGTGCTATGCCCCCAAAAGGTGTACCAGTTCTATCCAGCAGAAATACAGTGCTAGCCACAAATGTAAACCACATGTAAGTTTAAATTTTCTAGCAGCCACACTAAAATAGTAAAAAGAAACAGATAAAATTAATACAAATAATATATTTTATTTAACCCAAATGTCCAAAATATTTAAACATAATCAATATGAAAAGTTATTAATGAAATATTTTACATTCTTTTTTCCACACTAAGTCTTCGAAATCTGGTGTGTATTTTACACCTAAAAAAAAAAATTCTCAATTTGGACTAACCACATTCCAAGTGCTCAATCACTGCATGTGGCTAGTTGGCTGCCGTATTGAATAGCACAAATCCCTGCCATTTATTAATTCAGTAGCATGATGTCGCATTTAAACTCATTGTGGGAAGAGCAGTCTAAATTCATAGTGATACACGGTATTGTTGCTGTCAGCTGCAAATAGTATCTCCAACTTTATCAGCAAAGTATTAGGAAAAGAAAAGATTCTAAAGAAGCAGCTTCAGGAACTAAATAGGAGGACTGCTAATTAGCATACCAACTATAACATTCTAAAACTGTTTAAAATCAAGCTGATGTACTCACCCCAGTGCTGTTTACAATACAGCAAAGATAAACTTAGAAAACAGACAACTCTCACAGAAACCATTTCCTTCTTAGTTATTATGAATTCTAGATTCCAGTAAAGCGAGCGAACACAGTTGTGCTTAGTATGCCTGGGCCCATCTCTGGGTACCCTCTCCCCAGAGCCAATCTAAATTGCCTGTGGATTGCATTCGGTAACTTCTTGTCCACACTGTGTTAGATCTCTCCCCACCACCCTGGCCCACTTTTAGTTTCCACAGCAAATATATTTTTAAAGAAACAAGACTTAAAAGTGCCATATTTCTTTTTCTCTAGCCTTCATCTCGAAATTCTGCCTCAGCAACAACCCCTCTAAGTGGAAACTCATCCAGACGAGGAAGTGGGGACACCAGCAGCTTAATAGATCCAGACACCTCATTAAGTGAATTGCGGGTAAACCGCGATTTTTGGTTTGCTTTTTATAAACAATTTTTTGGCTTCTTTGTAGTCTACTGGAACTATTTAACATTTAATGTGTCTTGGTAGGAAGAAAAAAGTATGGTATGAGTTCTTTAAAAAAAATTGTTAGTGCAGTTCAAGAATGTGACTAGGGTCTGGAGGGAAGGAGATTAGTTAATTCTTCCATTCTCTTTCCTGAACATTTGATGATATTGGAATGAGTTCTGCTAATTTACAAATGCCAAAAAAACTTTCTAATGTATATAAAAGTAATTCTCTCAAATAATTGGCCATATTTTAAATGGAAAATATGTGGATGTACAAGGAACCAGATTTGGGGAATTATTAGTCTTTTGAGCCGTTATGGTGTTACTTGGCTGCCTGAATACAGTTATCTCTCAGTGTTTCATGATAAGATAAGTATAATAATATTTGGGATGACAGAAATACCTGAGTAATGTAAGCTCATTTAACCCACTAGTTGAGTCTCCATTTTTATAAATAACCCTTTCAAAATGTATTTGAATGTCTGTTTGCTGAACGTGCTCTTTTTGAGGAACGAGGGAAGGGCAGTAATAAAAATTGCATTCATTCATTCGTTCAGCATTGTTGAGCACTTGGCCCCACAGAGTCAGGCAGTAAAGCACACTTTGGACTTAAGGAGTTCGCTGTTTCATAGGGAAGACAAACGGGTATAAACCAGTAAAACCAGGTGGTGTGATGCCATGGTAGCAGCAAGAATAGGGCTGTTAAGGGAATTCAGAGAAGCATCATCTAAATTAGACTAGAAGAAGAGATTTTAAAAAAGGCTTTTCGGAGGAGACAGGGGGTGAAGGAAGAATAAAAATTAACCAGGCAAAGAAGCTGAAGGGTGAAGGCTTTCTCAGATAGTTAAATTCAGAGACCCACAAGATTATCTGTATAGCAAAGTTGCCAGAGGGTAGGATGAGAAGTGAGGATTCGTAGTGGGTAAGAGAGAAGGCTGGAGGAGTAGTGATGTCAGCTTTACCCTGACAACTATGGAATATTAAATAACGGAGCAGTACTATCTGATTTGCATTGCTAAAGATTGACCACAGACTAGAAGAAGCATTGGAGGCAAGGAGAAGAGTTACCCTGTGGTTGAACAATGGGGATGAGATGAGCAAGTCAAAACTGTGGTGGGAGAAAATGTAGGCAACTTGCTCTGAAGAGAGTATTGGAGAATGGAAGTTGTTTGGTCAGTAGAGAGAGAAAGTTAAGAGTTTTTTGTGTTCTTTTAAAGGCAGCATTAGTTGTTGTTTTCATTGGTTGGGTTGAGCCAGTAGAGAGAGACTATGAAGGTTAAGGAAGGAGAAGGGGTAGCTGACTGAGAAAGTGCCTGAGTGGGTGAGAGGAATGTCCAGGGATCAGATGGATGGAAGGTGGCCGCCCCTTCCCACTGACCCAGTAGAGGAGGAGGGAGGGACCGGTGGGGACTGAGTAAGATTATGGGTGGGGTAGGAGCAGGAGTCTGGCTTGTGAAATGGGCATCTCGTAAAAGTGGGCTGAGGGTTAGGAGAGGGTGAGGATTGGAACAGCGGCAGCAGCACTGCAGAAGGAGGCCCAGGTCAGCCTGGCTCTCACTTTGAAGGGGTCAGTGTTATTGAACTCTTCCTAAGTACCAGGCATAAGCATAAGGGTGCAAGGTTGAATAAGCTTAACTCTTGCCTTTAGGTGCTATTTTCTAGTGGGACAAAAGAATGGGGCATTCCAGCCTCAGACTGAGCTTGTACTCGCTGTTTACTTGTATTTCTTCTTTGAGAGAACAACCTCCCTGAAGGAAATGAGATTTTTGTATCCTAGCATTTGGCTCCTAATAGGCACTTGATAAATCTCTATCAAATGAACCAACGAATAAAAGACAAACCTACCAAGGAGGGAATGAAGGGGGCAGGGGAAATATATAGAAACTCTGTGTAATGGGCCTTTGACAGTTGATCCTGCCTGTTAATTGTACAGTTATGTTCAGGGCCCTGTAGCAATTATTTCCCCCCTAAATCAACCATCCAGAATAGACCTCATGTAGCAAGGTCAGGTACAAGGGAAACAATATTTTCCATTTAAAATTTGACCTGCTTCACTTTTCTTATAAGGATTATGGTAACATTTGGAGCAAAGGCTTTTCTCATCATTTAAATGATGTCCTCAGGATAGACTCTCTCATTTGACATTGTGTTTAAAATATTTGTTTAATACCCCTCCCTTTACTTATCTTTCTCCGAAATTAATTGTGGTCAGTAACCAAGTCATTGAAAGACAACTCTGTTCATATCTGGTTTTACGTTTTTAAAAACTTCCGCATGACTCAGTAGAATCTTCAGCTTATAATTAATTTGCTACATATTTTACTAGTTATCAGTGGAGTGTTATGCTAAAAATTATTTGAATGATTGATACAGTTTTTTAAATTGTATGTTAAAAAATGTTATATAGCTTTTGTACACAGCCCCAGCCCCATTTGCTAATGTTTTTTCCATGGGAGTTAATGTCAAGGAAGTATTTGATATGTTAGATTGATTACTCCAGGCCTTCCCCAGCCCCACCATCACCTGCCTGTTTGCCCCTTTTAGCAGTTTGCAGTGGCAGTTACGTTTGTGTACCTCAGTTTCTCTGCTTTTAGTCTAGAATATGCAAAAGTAATTCACATTTCATCTGAATCCTTTGAGACTTTGTGTGTGGTTTTATGCAATGGTTCATTCCTATGTCCTGCAGGATATCTATGACCTTAAGGACCAGATACAGGATGTAGAAGGGAGATACATGCAGGGGCTTAAGGAACTAAAGGTATCAGGGCCCATTTTGCAGCCCAAGCATGTTCTCTGTACGCAGAAGTGTTGGTAATGGTGGTTTCACAAATTCTATTAACCCCACTGCACATAGCTTTACTAACAGTGTTTGTCTTTCAAGCATGTGCTTAACCTGCAATGCATAGGAAAGGTGAACTTCCGATCTCCGCTTATGTTTAAATGTGTACTGTAGTTTTTGGAATATTCAGGAAAAGATATTATGCCTTACAGTTTTTAAACCTTATAAAATACTTACGTATCCCTTGTGTCTTAGCCTTACAAAATTGAGTTGGGCAAAAACCTATAAAGTGTTCTAAGAATATTTTTTATTGAGAATTAGACCTTAAAATTCTTCCAAGATAAATGAAAGAGCATTGCCTGTTTCTGTCACCAAATTCAGTCAGTATTAGGAGTAGAAGGAAGAAGCATCTAAGAGAAAGAGCATTATTATAAATATTCCTTCTGGAGGAAGGACCCTGAAGCATGAGAACTGTGTTTTCTTTTTGTTTTGATTGTTTTTCACATAGATCAAAAAGGGTTACACAGATTTGGTGCCTTAAAGAATTTGGAGGTAAATTTAAATGGGCCTTATTTTTTCCAATCAAGGATGGCTACCAGTTTTCAGTAGAAGTGTCCATGTGAGGCAGACATTTTAGTTGTAAATGGCACTTGATTATCATGCTCTTTCCTATGTTTTCTTATGAAGTTCAAACCTAATATTATGAATTACTGTAAGTTTCTCTGAATACATGTAGGTCCCTATTTGAAATAGAAATAAACACCAGGCCTCTAAAAATGCATCAGCAAGGCATTCAGAAAGGTGACTCAGGATATGCTCAAAGGACAGAGTGTAGACCTAATGGTCAAGGCTTTGCTCAGCTGCCCAGCATGATTGGACTAGCCCAGCTACCAGCCACAAACTTCATGCAGGTGATTATGGTCCAGAAAGGGTGGAAGGCCTATGGAGAGCGCCCCCGGAAAGCCTGGACGCTGCTGACAGCAGTGTGTGGTTGTTGGTAAACATCAGGAGGATCCCAGAGTTAGTGAGCTGATGTGCTCAGTTAGTCTTACTGCTCTCATCTTCAGGATTTAATCCCCCTTTTAAGGTTTTAGAGATATGAGTTGGAAATATCTTAGATCAATGGAACAAATCCAGTACATTCAATAAATACATTCATTTTAAAGTCTCGTACGTAACATAATGTATCAGGAAAGCAAGTGATTCAAAGGCATTCTTACTCGTTTTTTATTTTATCTTAAGTATTTTCTCCTTACCTTTTAGATCTACCATTTATTTCATTTTTTGAAGGATACAAAAAACAGATTAACCTTATTTGAGACTCTGAACAGATAAGTCCCCTTTTCTTAATTCATGGTTAGTGTATAATTGAACTTGACTTCAAATTATGTTTATCCTTGAAATGACTCTTTTAAATGGAAAAAAATCTTTAAAAAAATTATCTGGTTGGTGGTCAAGGCATGGTGGTGTGATGTATCTATATTCTATTAAAAAAGGATGCTCGGTCATTGCTTATGACATTATTCTTAAGTATGTCTGCCTTTGAGGTGCTTTTTCCCCCCTCTACCCTCCCTCCACAGTCACCTGGGTCTTGTTAACACAGATTGCTGGACTCTACTCCCAGGTTTTCTCATTCAGTAAAGGCCTAGGATGGGGTGGTTGAAAATTTGCGTTTTTAGCCAGGTCCCAGATAATGCTGTTGCTTCTAGTCCAGCACCTACACGGAACATCACTGCCTTAGACACATTTAAGTAAAATTCATTCCTTATGGATATCACTGTGTGAGCTAGATTAAAATCATTAAAACTACCTTGAGGGAATTCACTGGTGGTCCAGTGGTAGGACTGCGAGCTTTCACTGCTGAGGGTTCAGTCCCTGGTTGGGGAGCTAAGACCCTGCAAGCCATGTGGCCAAAACAACAATAACAAACTACCTTGACACTTAAGTTTAAAATAGTCTTCTGTGGTCTTTTGTTTGAAGGAAAAAGTACACTCCATACATTTTATGTCAACTTTATTATGTTATATATTGTGTCCTTGCAGCTGCTGCTTGAACTGTCTTAGATTCTGGTGTTCATGCAGTCATGCCCCATTTTGTATGGGACTGAGTTGTGAGGAGGACTTTTTTTTTGCTATTAGTCTCTGAGATGGATCAGAATCATTCTAAATTCTGCATTGTGTTAAGACACCTACTATATTTGAACCATTATACAGTTAACTGGGCTTATATTCTTTATTTTGGGTGTATTTGTTCTCAATCATAATATAAATCTTACCTGTTAATACAGTCCTGGGTTGTGAAGAATTATTAAGTGTATGCATATGTGTTTGTGTGCATCTTTATTGAGATATAAATCACATACCATAAAACTTACTCATTTAAAGTATACAGTTCAGTGGGTTTTTTTTGCATAGTCACAGAATTGTGCAACCATCACCAATTTTAGAACATTTTCACTACCCCCAAAAGAAACCCCATACTAATCAGCAGATGTTCCCCACTCCTCCACTCCCACTCCTGCACCTAGCCCTGGGTAACCACTAGTCTATGTTGTCTTTCGTGATTGGCTTTATTTATTTATTTATTTATTTTTTTGCGGTATGCAGGCCTCTCACTGTTGCGGCCTCTCCCGTTGCGGAGCACAGGCTCCGGATGCGCAGGCTCAGCGGCCATGGCTCACAGACCCAGCCGCTCCGCGGCATGTGGGATCTTCCCAGACCGGGGCACGAACCCGTGTCCCCTGCATCGGCAGGCGGACTCTCAACCACTGTGCCACCAGGGAAGCCCGTGATTGGCTTTTTACTTAACATACTGTTTTCAAGATTCATCCGTGTTATAAAACACATCAGTGTGTGTGTATATATACATATACACATATATGTATACATATGTGTGTATATATACATGTACATATATATATACACACACACACACGTGGCTGAGTAGTATTCCACTATATGGATTTACTACATTTTGTTTATCCATTTGTGAGTTTGATAGGCATTTGGATTGTTTCTAGTTTGGGGCTATTATGAATAATGCTGCTGTAAACATTTGTGTACAGCTTTTTGTATAGACATATCTTTTCATTTCTCTTGGGTAGATTACCTAGCAATAGAATTGTTGAGTCATGGTAATTCGATGTTTAACATTTTGAAGTACTGCCAACCTGTTTTCCAAAGTAGCTGCAGTATTTTACCTTCTTCCCAGCAATGTATGAGGAATCTAGTTTTTTCATATCCTCACCAACACTTATCTTGTTTCTCGTTTTTTGATTATAGATAATAGCCATCCTAGTAGATCTGAAGTAGTATCTCATTATGGTTTTGATGTGCATTTCCCTAATCACTAATTATATGAAGAAAGTTTTTGTATTCTTATTGTCCATTTATACACCATCTTTGGAGGAATATCTGGTCATATCCTTGCCCATTTTAAAACTGAATGATGTGTCTTTTAATTACTGATTTCTAAGTGTTCTTTATATATTCTGGATACAAGTTCCTTATCAGATATAAGATTTACAAATATTTTCTCCCATTTTATGGGTCATCTTTTTACTTTCTTGGTGGTATTGTTTGTAGCATAAAAGTTTTTGATTTTGATAAAGTCTACTTTTTCTTTCATTGATTGTTTGGTATCGTATCTGAGAAACCATTGCCCACTCCAAAGTCATGAAGATTTAGTCCTGTGTTTTCTGGGAAGGGTTTTATAGTTTTAGCTTTTAATTTAGGTCTCTGATCCATTTTGAGTTAATTTTTGTGTTTGGTGTGAAGTAGGAGTCCAACTTTATTCGCTTGCATGTGGATCTCAATTGTCCCAACACCATTTATTGAAAAAACTACTCTTTTCCCACTGAGTTGTCTGGGCACCCTTGTCAAATATCAATTGATCATAAATGTAAGGATTCTGGACTCTCAGTTCTATATCACTGATCTTTTGTTTGTTAAACATTTGCATTAATATTTTAAAATTTTATTTCCAGGGATTTCCCTGGCGGTCCAGTGGTTAAGACTCTGCACTTCCACTGCAGGGGTGTGGGTTCAATTCCTGGTTGGGGAACTGAAATCCCACATGCTGCATGGCCAAAAATTTTTTTTAAATAAAATAAAAATTTACTTCCAGAAGTGATGACTTTTTCTATGTGAAATGTTTTTCTTTTTAGTTTTAAAAATACTGCTAGGTATTAGTAATCTACCAAAATAGATGTAGTTATTAAGAAACAGGCTGTAAGCTATTTTAGGCAGAAAACTTTGAAGTATATAAAAATTTAGGCATTGAGTGGTAGCTCTTTTATCTTAAATAATAGTTTTTATATTGCTTACTTATTTAAAAATGGCTAATATTTGAATTTGCTAGACAAAATGTTTATACATTTATATTAATGTTATGCAGACCAAGAAAGTACTGAAAACGCAGGTCCAGGAAGTGGTGCAATTCAAATAAGTATGAAATTTACTTGAGTAAAGGGAGGCTGTCTTCTGTTGTATCTGTATTCTGTTGCGAATAGCTGTTGTTAAAAACTACAGAAGTAACATTTCTGAAACCATTAATGATTCTGTATTTTATGATTTTTACACTATGACTCTTATATGTTGTCTGCACACCTTTTCATCTTTCAGAGGCTACACTGCTGCTTGAATTTGTTTTCTTGGATAGCAGAGAGCCCATAAAGTGCTTATAATGATGCGTTCTTGGCTTATTGTCATCCTCCTGTTTTATGTGCATGTTACTAAACAAAGAGTTCCCCAAACTGCTCTTATTTTGCAAAAATGCATCTTTATGTGTTTGTGCCAGTGCTATAGTTTCCTGTTATATGACATATAGGCAATGAACATATTTTAGATATTAGGCTGATGACTTTGACTTTCATTTAGGAGTCTTTGTCTGAAGTGGAAGAAAAATACAAGAAAGCCATGGTTTCCAATGCACAGTTGGACAATGAGAAGAACAATTTGATATACCAAGTAGATACCCTCAAGGATGTTATTGAAGAGCAGGAGGAACAGATGGCAGAATTTTATAGAGAAAATGAAGAAAAATCAAAGGTAATTGCTCATCTTACATCATGCCTTTCTCTGGGGTCAGAAAATTAAAACCTGCCATTTAAGAAGTACTGGGTTTGATGGAAGAGCACAGCATCCCCGGGAATGATATTTCCATCACAACTGATTGGTGCAAGGAAATTGACAGAACGGAAGATTGCAGGTCCTGAAATATTTTCCTTTCTTAATTTTTATTAGATTTAACTTGTTTTCATAAGGGGAAGCTTATGACCTCCTTTAGTTTCTGAAAATAGAATACAGCTCAAATTTTATCTTTATTTTCTATCTCTTAATTGGGACAATTACAGTGAATTACTTCTTCCTGCTATAACTGGCTGGAACTCCATAAAACTCCAAAGGCTTTCAGTGAGGTGGTTCATTTAATTCTCTTTTCTTTTCTCCTCTTCTCTTTTCTTTTCTTCTCTCATTTTTTAAGAGAACCTGTTTTCTAAATGGTTGGAGAGACGTCTTTAACCAGTTATTTAAAAACTGCAGTGTGGAGACGTGGGTCAAAAATCAACAGATGTTTTCTTTAGAGGTTTGTAAGCTATATTGTTAAAATGTGCAGATGGAAAATAAAAGTCACTGCCCAAGGCCTGGATTTGCCTTTTGACAACAGCAGAAAACAAGTTGGGTTCTCTTAAAAGCTTACTGGATTTTTAAAAGCATTTTAGTCAGTCCAAGCAGAGGACAAGTGGATATTACTGTCAAGAAATGAGTTGCCAGTACATTGCAAAAGTTTTAAAAATAATAATAATAATTTAGGAAATGAGCTTTGGTGAATTGTTAGAAACAACAACAATCTGTATTTGTACATAATAAAGGGAGAAATGCTGTTAATATAACCTCTAAGGGACCAGCATTATTACTGTAGACTCTGTAGGGATTTCTTTCCTTGAGGACCAAAAATGCTCATTCCAGCCTGTTTTGGTCACTTTTAAAAAGTGTTAGGAAGTATTTGTAGTGGGTTTGGGGAAAGGAGGGATGAAGAGGCAGAGTGCAGATTTTTAGGGCAGCAGTACTATTCTGCATCATAGTATAATGGTAGATACATTATACATTTATCAAAACTCATAGAATGTACAGCACTGAGAGTGAACCCTAATGTAAACTATGGGCTTTAGGTGACAATGGTATGTCAGTGTAGGTTCATTGATTGTAACAAATGTACCACTCTGGTTTGGGATGTTAATAGTGGGGGAAGGCTGTTCCTGAGGGGTGGGGAGAGGAGTGGGAGTATATGGAAACACTGTACTTTCTGCTCCATTTTGCCGTAAATCTAAAACTCCTCGAAAAAAAATAGTGTCTATTAACAAAAATGTTAAAGTAAGAAAACTTGTGTCTAGATAAAATGACAAAGAGGCCTCTGGGTATTTTCATATTGATGACAGTGGCTCATTGAAGATTTGGTGACAATAGATGTTTCCTCTTTGATTCTTCCTGTATCTCATAGGCCAGTTGTGGAGTGTCTGAGCTGTCATACTTTTCTTAGTCCTTGGACTTCTTTTTTGCCTTCCCACACATTCTTCATAGCTATTTCTGGCTCTTTGCTTCTAACAGATTAGAAGAAAATCTCATGCTAAGTATTTAATGATCAGTCCTAAAACAAGTTCTTATCTTTCCATCTTCTCAAACGTCCTTGAGCATTTTTAAAATAAAAAAAAGTCCCTATGATAAGCTATTTTAACCAACTTCATTTTTCCCTCCTATAATTTTCTGAGATGCAGAGATGTCTTAGTATACAGAGAGTTGTGGCTTTTCAGTTTGTTTTTGTTTTTAAATCTTGTGCTTTTTGAATTTGAAAAATCTGTATTTTTTTTAATACCCTGGGGATCTGCGTCAGGTACTGCGATGCAGAAGACTTTGTGGTCATGTCTCTCTGCTGTACCTTTACCCTGAGTTCTCTTCTCCTAAACAGATATTGCCTCGTGCAGTAGATGTTCCTGTTCAGAGACATACAAAGAGGTCAGGCACTCTGGTATGTTTCATTATAGCAGCAGATGGTGAGGGTAGAGAATGATATTCATACCATTTTTCAAAATGTCTTTAGTGTTTTCTGCCGGAATTATGGTAACTGCATCTTAAATATTGTCTCTATACCTGCTTCAGGGACAGAATGCCTGATTAGGAATGTCTCAGGTGTATTATTCTTTTCTTAATAGCTATTCATTATAGGAGGGAATGTTTTTCCTCTTTTTTTTTTTAAGCTTATCTGAGATTTAATAAAATCTTTTTTGGCAGATTTTAAACATACAAAAAAAAAAAAAGAAGAAGAAGAGTATAATAAACTCTCCTGAACCCATTACCTACCCCTAACAAACCATCAATGTATGGCCAATTTTGCCCTGTCTACTTCCTCCACTCACATTATTTGAAGCAAGTCCTAAGTACCCCATATTTTGATATGAGTTTAATATGAATTTAAATGATATGGACTCTCTTTTTAAAAAATATAACCACAAGACCATTTCACATCTGAAAAATTAATAATAATTCTTTCTTGCTACATATCCTGTCATGTTAAAATTTCAGTTGTCTCAATGTCATAAATGATTTTTCTTTTTCGCACTTAAAAAAAAATCAGGATCTAGATAAGTTCCACACATTGGAATTAGTTGTCATGTCTTGTAAGTCTGTTTTTATTTATAGGTTTCCTATCATCTCTTTTTTTCCCTTGCAATTTATGTGTTGAAGAAACTGGATTGCTTTTCTTTTAACAGTTTCTGACAGTCTTGGGGATTTTGCTGTTTCATTACTGTCGTTCTTTACCATGCTCCTTTTTCCTCTGTATTTCCTGTAAATAGTTAGTTAGGTTTAGAGGTTTAATCAAATACAGGTTTAGTCTACTTCATAGAGAAGTAGACTAAACCCTTCAGGAGGCCCAGATGTATGGCATCTCTCTCTGTGATGATGTAGCTGGATACTTATATCCATTAGTTGATTAGAGGTTGCAAAATGAGATATTCTAATTTTATCATTACTGTTTTCTTTCATTTTCTTTTATTGTTTTAAAACAGCTTTATTGAGATATAATTCACATACCATACACGTCATCCATCTTAAGTGTACAATTCAGTGGTTTTTTGGTATCTTCACAGACAAATTCAACCATCACCATAATTTTAGAGTATTTCATCACGTCAGAAAGCAATCCTGTACCCTTTAGCTGTCTCTCACTCCCCTCAGCCCTGAGTAACCACTATTCTACTTTCTGTCTCTATAGGTTTCCCTTTTCTAGACTTTCATATTAATGGAATTATATAATTTGTAGTCTTTTATAATTGGCTTCTTTCACTTTGGTTAATATTTTCAAGTTCACCTGTGTGGTGCATGCATCAGTACTTCATTGCTATTTATGACCTAATAATAGTCCATTGTATAGGTATACCACATTTTGTTTATCCATTCATGTGTTGATGGACATCTGGTGTTTTTTCACTTTTTGTCTATGATGAATAATGCTGCTATAAACATTTGTGTACAAGTTCTTGTGTGGACATAAGTCTTTCTTTCTTTTAAATATACACCTAGGAGTGGAATTGCTGGGTCATATGGCAACTCCATGTTTAACCAGTTGAGGAATAACCAGACCCTTTTCCAAAGCAGCTGCACCATTCCCTCCAGCAAGTGTATGCAAGTGTAAGCAGGTTCTGATTTCTCCACATCCTCACCAACACTTGTTTTTATCTGAGTTTTTTCCTAGCCATTCTAGCAGGTGCAGTTTTGCTTTGCATCTCCCTGATGACTAATGATTTCAAGTATATTTTGATATGCTTACTGACTCTTTGTACATCTTCTTTGGAGAAATGTCTGTTCAGATCCTTTGCACATTTTTAAATTAGATTATCTTTGTGTTACTGCATTGTTAGAGTTTGTATATTCTAGATACAAGTTCCTTATCAGATACATGGTTGGCAAATACTTTCTGCCATTCCATGGGTTGTCTTTTCACTTTCCTCTGCTTTATTTATTAGTGTAAGTCCATCTTTAAAGAGAAATTTCCCCTCATCTCTTATTACTCAATGAAACAGTTTACATAGGAAAGGCAAGATAAAAACTTGATTCTTTTCCTTTGTTTACAAGTTTTCAAAATAAGGAATTGGTTGGTTGGCATCTTCTCATAGTGCCCAATTATTTTTTAAAAAATCATTATGAAGGCAAGAATTCAAGCATTTGATGATTTCAATCCATTGTAGCTTATATTCTTATTGATTTTCAGGTTGTCCCACCTTTAACTAATGTGAACATCTTCAGGTTGATTCCCAAGTAATTTTGATCTGAGTCTAATTGGTTGTGATAGCTTCTTTGCTGTCTAGCACAAGAAAGTGTTCTGGACTCGTCTGGTACATTTCCTGCTCCAGACCTGAAATCAGCTGTTGTTAGTACAAGGAGCCCTGGTTCTCTTTTAGTGGAGCAGTGTGGGTGCTAGGGGTGCACTTGCCACCAAGATGGTAACTGTTTATAGACCTTTTTAGTGGTTATATCAGGGAAATATGTATATGGGGTATTTTTTTTGTTTTTAAAGTCAAAATATGTTATGCTTATAGTTCTAGTTTATATTCAGGACGTAGGGCTTTTACTTGACCTCCTTTGTCTTATACATGTGTATCTCCTTCTTCCCACACTACCACTCCCAGGTCTCAGAGTCACTAGGGATGCTAGTAATTATGTTATAGTCTATTTTCATTCCTTTATCCCACAATACCTAGAATAGCAATACCAACATTACCAACAGTATAATTACTGAAAATAGTTAAAAGTTTTTTTGTTTTTTTTTTCTGTTTGGATGTTATTTTGCTTCTAGGTTATGTATAGTACAACCATTGTTTTTAAAAGTTACTTGAAATAGTTCCTCTGTGCTTTTACTACTAACTGGACGTATATAGCTAGGTTCACTACATTTTATTTTCAATACTTAGGAACTGCTTTTTAAATTTTTATTATGAAATTACTTTTAATTCTGGTAAAAGCATATAACAAAATCTACCACCTTAACCATTTTAAAGTGCACATTTCAGTAATGTTTATTCACATCGTTGTCTAACAGATCTCCAGAGCTTTTCATCTTGCAAAACTGAAACTCTGTCCCCATTACACACCTCCCCATTCCTCCTCCTCCAGCTCCTCACAACCACCATTCTACTCTCTGGCTCTGTGAGTTTGACTCCTCTAGGTACCTAATATAAGCAGAAGCATATAATATTTGTCTTCTTGTTACTGGTTTATATAACTTACCATAATGTCCTCAGCGTTCATTCATGTCATAGCATGTGTCAGAATTTCCTTCCTGAATACTATTCCACTGTATTTATGTACCACATTTTGCTTATCCATTCATCTGTTGATGGAAACTTGGGTTGCTTCCACAATGAATTGCTTTTAAATTTACTTTTGTTTTACAATTTTGTGAATTATTTACACAGATCTCAATCAAATCAATAAAGAAAATGTATTCAAAGAAGTCAGTCTTTTGTCTCTTTCTCTTCATCCCGATTTCTTCCTTCCTTAAGGAAAATTTTTTAACATATTAATTGGAGTATAATTGCTTTACAATGGTGTGTTAGTTTCTGCTTTATAACAAAGTGAATCGGCTATATGCATACATATATCCCCATATCTCCTCCCTCTTGCGTCTCCCTCCCACCCTCCCTAACCTACCCCTCTAGGTGGTCTCAAAGCACCGAGCCGATCTCCCTGTGCTATGCGGCTGCTTCCCACTAGCTATCTATTTTACATTTGGTAGTGTATATGTGTCCGTGCCACTCTCTCACTTCGTCCCAGCTTACCCTTCCCCCTCCCTGTGTCCTCAAGTCCATGCTCTATGTCTGCATCTTTATTCCTGTCCTGCTCCTAGGTTCTTCAGAACCGATTTTTTTTTTTTTTTAGCTTCCATATATATGTGTTAGCATACAGTACTTGTTTTTCTCTTTCTGACTTACTTCACTCTGTATGAAAGTCTCTAGGTCTATGCACCTCACTACAAATAACTCAATTTCGTTTCCTTTTGTGGCTGAGTAATATTCCATTGTATATATGTGCCACATCTTTCTCCATTCGTCTGTCGATGGACACTTAGGTTGCTTCCATGTTCTGGCTATTGTAAATAGAGCTGCAGTGAACACTGTGGTACATGACTCTTTTTGAATTATGTTTTTCTCGGGGTATATGCCCAGTAGTGGGATTGCTGGGTCATACAGTAGTTCTAGTTTTAGTTTTTCAACTGTTCTCCATAGTGGCTGTATCAACTTACATTCCCACCAACAGTACGAGAGGGTTCCCTTTTCTCCACACCCTCTCCAGCATTTATTGTTTGTAGATTTTTTAATGATGGCCATTCTGACCGGTGTGAGGTGATACCTCATTGTAGTTGTTTTTTTTTTAAGTTTTGAATTCTATTATATTTATTTTTTTATACAGCAGGTTCTTACTAGTCATCAGTTTTATACACATCAGTGTATACATGTCAATCCAATCTCCCAACTCATCACACCACAACCACCACCACCCCGCTTTCCCCCCTTGGTATCCATATGTTTGTTCTCCTCATCTGTGTCTCAATTTCTGCCCTGCAAAACGGTTCATCTGTACCACTTTTCTAGGTTCCACATACATGTGTTAATATATGATATTTGTTTTTCTCTTTCTGACTTACTTCACTCTGCATGACAGTCTCTAGATCCATCCATGTCTCTACAAATGACCCAATTTCATTCCTTTTTATGGCTGAGTAATATTCCATTGTATATATGTACCACGTCTTCTTTATCCATTTGTCTGTCGATGGGCATTTATGTTGCTTCCATGACCTGGCTATTGTAAATAATGCTGCAATGAACATTGGGGTGCATGTATCTTTTTAAATTATGGTTTTCTCTGGGTATATGCCCAGTAGTGGGATTGTTGGGTCATATGGTAATTCTAGTTTTAGTTTTTTAAGGAACCTCCATACTGTTGTCCATAGTGGCTGTATCAGTTTACATTCCCACCAACAGTGCAAGAGGGTTCCCTTTTCTCCACACCCTCTCCAGGATTTGTTGTTTGTAGATTTTCTGATGATGCCCATTCTAACTGGTGTGAGGTGATACCTCACTGTAGTTTTGATTTGCATTTCTCTAATAATTAATGATGTTGAGCAGCTTTTCATGTGCTTCTTAGCCATCTGTATGTCTTCTTTGGAGAAATGTCTATTTAGGTTGTCTGCCCAATTTGGGATTGCATTTCTTTTTTTAATATTGAGCTGCATGAGCTGTTTATATATTTTGGAGATTAATCCTTCGTCCGTTGATTCATTTGCAAATATTTTCTACCATACTGAGGGTTGTCTTTTTGTCTTGTTTATGGTTTTCTTTGCTGTGCAAACGCTTTGAAGTTTCATTAGGTCCCATTTGTTTATTTTTGTTTTTATTTCCATTACTCTAGGAGGTGGATCAAAAAATTTTGCTGTGATTTATGTCAAAGAGCGTTCTTCCAATGTTTTCCTCTAAGAGTTTTATAGTGTCTGGTCTTACATTTAGGTCTCTAATCCATTTTCAGTTTATTTTTGTGTATGGTATTAGGGAGTGTTCTAATTTCATTCTTTTACATGTAGCTGTCCAGTTTCCCCAGCACCACTTATTGAAGAGGCTGTCTTTTCTCCACTCTATATCCTTGCCTCCTTTGTCATAGATTAGTTGACCATAGGTGCGTGGGTTTATCTCTGGGCTTTCTATCTTGTTCCATTGATCTATGTTTCTGTTTTTGTGCCAGTACCATACTGTCTTGATTACTGTAGCTTTATAGTATAGTCTGAAGTCAGGGAGTCTGATTGCTCCAGCTCCTTTTTTTCCCCTCCAGACTGCTTTGGCTATTCGGGGTCTTTTGTGTCTCCATACAAATTTTAAGATTTTTTGTTCTAGTTCCGTAAAAAATGCCATTGGTAATTTGATAGGGATTGCATTGCATCTCTAGATTGCTTTGGGTAGTAGAGTCATTCTCACAGTATTGATTCTTCCAATCCAAGAACATGGTATATCTCTCCATCTGTTGGTATCATCTTTAATTTCTTTCATCAGTGTCTTATACTTTTCTGCATACAGGTCTTTTGTCTCCCTAGGTAGGTTTATTCCTAGGTATTTTATTCTTTTTGTTGCAGTGGTAAATGGGAGTGTTTCCTTAATTTCTCTTTCAGATTTTTCATCATTAGTGTATAGGAATGCAAGAGATTTCTGTGCATTAATTTTGTATCCTGCAACTTTACCAGATTCATTGATTAGCTCTAGTAGTTTTCTGGAGGCATCTTTAGGATTCTCTATGTATAGTATCATGTCATCTGCAAACAGTGACAGTTTTACTTCTTCTTTTCCAATTTGTATTCCTTTTATTTCTTTATCTTCTCTGATTGCCATGGCTAGGACTTCCAAAACTATGTTGAATAATGGTGGCGAGGGTGGACATTCTTGTCTTGTTCCTGATCTTAGAGGAAATGCTTTCAGTTTTTCACCATTGAGAATGATGTCTGCTGAGGGTTTGTCATATATGGCCTTTATCATGTTGAGGTAGCTTCCCTCTATGCCCACTTTCTGGAGAGTTTTTATCATAAATGGGTGTTGAATTTTGTCAGAAGCTTTTTCTGCATCTACTGAGATGATCATATGCTTTTTCTTCTTCAATTTCTTAATATGGTGTATCACATTGATTGATTTGCGTATATTGAAGAATCCTTGCATCCCTGATATAAATCCCACTTGATCATGGTGTATGATCCTTTTAATGTGTTGTTGGATTCTGTTTGCGAGTATTTTGTTGAGGATTTTTGCATCTATGTTCATCAGTGATATTGGTCTGTAATTTTCTTTTTTTGTAGTATCTTTGTCTGGTTTTGGTATCAGAGTGATGGTGGCCTCATAGAATGAGTTTGGTAGTGTTCCTTCGTCTGCAATTTTTGGAAGAGTTTGAGAAGGATAGGTGTTAGCTCTTCTCTAAATGTTTGATAGAATTCACCTGTGAAGCCATCTGGTCCTGGACTTTTGTTTGTTGGAATATTTTTAATCACAGTTTCAATTTCATTACCTGTGATTGGTCTGTTCATATTTTCTTTTTCTTCCTGGTTCAGTCTTGGAAGGTTATACTTTCTAAGAATTTGTCCATTTCTTCCTGATTGTCCATTTTATTGGCATAGAGTTGCTTGTAGTAGTCTCTTAGGATGCTTTGTATTTCTGCGGTGTCATAACTTCTCCTTTTTCATTTCTAATTTTATGGATTTGAGTCCTCTCCCTCTTTTTCTTGATGAGTCTGGCTAATGGTTTATCAATTTTGTTTATCTTCTCAAAGAACCAGCTTTTAGTTTTATTGATCTTTGCTATTGTTTTCTTTGTTTCTATTTCATTTATTTCTGCTCTGATCTTTATGATTTCTTTCCTTCTGCTAACTTTGGGTTTTGTTTTTTCTTCTTTCTCTAATTGCTTTATGGGTAAGGTTAGGTCATTTATTTGAGATGTTTCTTGTTTCTTGAGGTATGATTCTATAGCTATAAACTTCCCTCTTAGAACTGCTTTTGCTGCATCCCATAGGTTTTGGATCATCGTGTTTTCATTGTCCTTTGTTTCTAGGTATTTTTTGATTTCCTTTTTGATTTCTTCAGTGTCTCTTAGTTATTTAGTAGTTTATTGTTTAACCTCCATGTGTTTGTATTTTTTACAGATTTTCTCCTGTAGCTGATATCTAGTCTTATAGCGTTTTGGTCGGAAAAGATGCTTGATACGATTTCAATTTTCTTAAATTTACCAAGGCTTGATTTATGACCCAAGATAATGATCTATCCTGGAGAATGTTCCATGAGCACTTGAGAAGAAAGTGTATTCTGTTGTTTTTGGATGGAATTTCTATAAATATCAATTAAGTCCATCTTGTTTAATGTATCATTTAAAGCTTGTGTTTCCTTATTTATTTTCATTTTGGATGATCTGTCCAATGGTGAAAGTGGGGTGTTAAAGTCCCCTACTATGATGTGTTAGTCTCGATTTCCCCTTTTATGGCTGTTAGCATTTGCCTTATGTATTAACATGCTCCTATGTTGGGTGCATAAATATTTACAATTATTGTATCTTCTTCTTGAATTGATCCGTTGATCATTATGTAGTATCCTTCTTTGTCTCTTGTAATAGTCTATTTTAAAGTCTATTTTGTCTGATATGAGAATTGCTACTCCAGCTTTCTGTTGGTTTCCTTTTGCATGGAATATCTTTTTCCATCCCCTCACTTTCAGTCTGTATGTGTCCCTGGGTCTGAAGTGGGTCTCTTGTAGACAGCGTATATACGGGTCTTGTTTTTGCATCTATTCAGCCAGTCTCTGTCTTTTGGTTGGAACATTTAATCCATTTACATTTAAGGTAGTTATCGATATGTATGTTCCTATTACCATTTTCTTAATTGTTTTGGGTTTGTTTTTGTAGGTCTTTTCCTCCTCTTGTGTTTCCTGCCTAGAGAATTTCCTTTAGCATTTGTCATAAGCTTGTTTGGTGGTGCTGAATTCTCTTAGCTTTTGCTTGTCTGTAAAGGTTTTCATTTTCCGTCAAATCTGAATCAGATTCTTGCTGGGTAGAGTAATCTTGGTTGTAGGTTTTTCCCTTTCAACACTTTAAATATGTCCTGCCACTCCCTTCTGGCTTGCAGAGTTTCTGCTGAAAGATCAACTGTTAACCTTATGGGGATTCCCTTGTATGTTATTTGTTGCTTTTCCCTTACTGCTTTTAATATTTTTTCTTTGTATTTAATTTTTGATAGTTTGATTAATATGTGTCTTGGCATGTTTCTCCTTGGATTTGTCATGTATGGACTCTCTATGCTTCCTGGACTTGACTATTTCCTTTCCCATATAAGGGAAGTTTTCAACTGTAATCTCTTCAAATATTTTCTCAGTCCCTTTCTTTTTCTCTTCTTCTTCTGGGACCCCTATAATTCAGATGTTGGTGCATTTACAGTTGTCCCAGCGGTCTCTGAGACTGTCCCAATTCTTTTTTCTTTATTCTGCTCTGCGGTAGTTATTTCCACTGTTTTATCTTCCAGGTCACTTATCTGTTCTTCTGCCTCAGTTATTCTGCTATTGATTCCTTCTAGAGAATTTTTAATATCATTTATTGTGTTGTTCATCATTGTTTGTTTGCTCTTTAGTTCTTCTAGGTCCTTGTGAAACGTTTCTTGTATTTTCTCCATTCTATTTCCAAGATTTTGGATCATCTTTACTATCATTACTCTGAATACTTTTTCAGGTAGACTGCCTAAGGAAATTTCTTTAATTAAATTGTTTATCCTTCCATTTTTTTTAATCTTAAGAAGACATTGCTTTACCATTCAAAAATATGTATGTATGTGTGTGTGTATATATATGTGTGTGTATATATATATATATATATATATATATATATATATATATATATACACACACACACATACATACATATTTGTATCCCTCCATTCTTAGAAAATGGGAGCATACTCTATTGTTCTGCATCTGGATTTCATCACCTGATGATTGTAGTATAGAGAGCTCTTCCTCGTTCTTTCCTTATCACACTTATTCCATTGTACTATAGTTTATTCCACCAGTTCCCTTTTAATGGACGTTTGAGTTGTTTGCAGTCTCTTGCTGTTAAAAATAGTCCTACAAAGATGAATGTACTGCATAGGTCTTTCTGTATTTTTGCTAGTATCTATGGGAGTCAGAAAAGTGAGTTTGCTGTGTCAAAAGGTGTGGCAATCCTGCTAGATATAACAAATTCTCCTTTGTAGGGGTTATACAATTTTGCATTCCCACAAATGAGAGGGTCTATTTCCTTCTCCACACTACTTTTCCCTGAGTATATTGTCAAGTTTTTGGACTCTTACTGGTGTTTCAGTGAGAAATACAGTTTTAATTTACATTTCCCTTAGTATGGGCATCTTTTCATATTCAGAGCAATTTGTTTCTCTGTGAACTGTCCATTTTTTTAGCCTATTGTTCTACATAATAGTGGGTTTTTTCCTCTTTATTTCTAATTTTAGAGGCTTTCTATATGGAAAGATAGTAAATATAAATTGTAAAAATTTTTTATAGTCATTTGTCTTTTTGCTTTGCTTATAGTGTTTTTTGCCATTCAAAAGTCTTCATTTCTAGGTAGTCTTATTTGTTACCCCTTTCCCCTTCTTGCTTGTGGATTTTTGAGTCATTTTTTGGTAATTTTTACCCATTCCTTGGTTATAGCAGTTCACTCATCTTTTCTCTAGTAACTGTATGTTCTTACTTCCTTTCTTCTTTCTCTGTCTCTCTCTCTGCCTGTCTTTCTCTCTCTTCTTTCTGTGCATTTGTTCTGGTGTATGGTACAAAGTTTGGTTCCAGTTTTCTTTTTCCATGTGTATATCCAGTTATGCCAACATTACTCATTTAAAAGTCTATCTTTTCGCATTGATTTGAGCTGCTCTTTTTGTTTTGTTGTTGTTTAGTGTGCTTGTATATGTAATTGGGTCTATTTCTGGATTTTCTATTCTACTCCATTGGTCTGTATTCATGAGCCATTACAACATTGTTTTAATTGTATAAGCCTTATGTTTTAATATCTAGTAAGGTTAGCTTTCTTTGTTTTCATTTTGTGTTTTTCTAGCTTTTTTCTTCTTGTTTTTCTTCCAAATAAACTTTATAATCAACTTGTCCTACTCTGATGAGAAAAAAAACCTGATGGTATTTTTATTTGGACTGTATTAAATGTATAGATTAATTTAGGGTGTAACAGGTATTTTTGTGATGCTGAGTCTTTTCATCCAAGAAGATGCCTTTCCATTTGTTCAGTCCTACTTCTCTGTCTTCCAGGAATGTTTTATATAATTTTCCTCATATCGATTTTGGGTATATCTTGTAATTTTACATGTATGTATTTATTTTATTTTTTGATATTATGTTTATTATATCTTCTCTCTACGTTTTATTTTGATCTGTGATGATTATTGAATTTTGTATGTTAATTTTATAGCCTGTTACTTTACTAGGTCATTTCATTGTTCATAGTAATTTTGCCATTGATTAGTTTGGGTTGTCTAGATGTATAATCGTATGAGATGAAAATTGAGAATTTTCTGAGCCTTTCCAAAGAATACAGAATTTTTCTAAGTTAACAATACATGGGCAGTGCAGGTGTGTTTCTGGAGATCATGCTTAGCTGCTTAATGGTATGTTGTAGATGTTCCAGTCTGTCATGTGCCATGATCTGTGTTAACTGTATCATTTGTTTAATAACAGGAGTTAGAAAGGCAGAAACATATGTGTAGTGTGCTACAGCATAAGATGGATGAACTTAAAGAAGGCCTCCGACAAAGAGATGAGCTTATTGAGGTATGTACATGAACTGTGGAAATACTTAATTTTGGAAAAAAATGCACCGAATTGGATGAGGGCATGTGTGTTGGGAGGGAAGGGAGTTAAAATTCCACAAACAAACTTGTCTCTTCACATTTGGCTGTACCCTAAAATCTTACAAACGTGAAACATGAAGGCAGGCTTAAAAAATTAATACTGTGAACCCTATAAATATTTCACCTTTTAATAGCAGAAGCTTTTATAATTGTCTTTTATTCCTAAGCACATTGTTTCCTGAAGATATCTTAGGAAATGGGCAAAAGGAAACATTACAGAGTACCATGATTCTTTGGAATGTAGTGAATGCTATATTTGGGGACATGATTCTTGGGGAATAAGAAGTTTGATCGTCGCTCAGGTAGGTGCATTTCTGAGATGGCTAAATGAAAAGAAGAAATTGTATCAAGACTCCTGGTAGTAGACAAAAGGTGAAGGTTGCCCGGGGCTGTGACTCAGGTTCCTGGGGTGGAGGAGTTCTGAGGGCCACAGCAACATTCTAGGAGGCAAGGAGGAGTGTGGGCCTCCGAGAAATCTTTGAAAGCACGTATCATCCTTTTATGCCTACCAGCTTGCATGCATCTCTGTTTTTCTTTAAATGTGGTTTTCCTCTTGAGGTTGTCATTTTTTATAAATATGGGGTGAGGTTTGTTGGGAAGGGGTCATGCTCACTTTCTTGGTGAGGTTATCAAGCATGTCTAATGTTAACTTAGTGTTGATGCCATGGTGATATCAGGAAGGCAACTTTTTTTTTAAATAATCTATTTCTGTTTCATTTTTTAAATTATTTTTTATTTTTTGGCTGCGTCAGGTCTTCACTGCGGCACACAGGCTCTTCTTTGTGGCGCGTGGGCTTCTCTCTAGTTGTGGCACGCGGGTTTTCTCTTTCTAGTTGTGGCACGCGAGCTCCAGGGTGCATGGGCTCAGTAGTTGTGGCACGTGGGCTTAGTTGCCCCGGGCATGTGGGATCTTAGTATCCCGACCAGGGATCGAACCCGTGTCCCCTGCATTGGAAGGCGGATTCTTTACCACTGGACCACCAGGGAAGTCCCAGGAAGGCCAGCTCTTGACAACCCTGGAGATGCCACATGCATCACGCTCAACTCAGCCCTGTCCCTCGTCCTTTAGAACCGCCCCCCTTCCCCCCCTCTTTCCCCCCCGGGCCTGCCTCACTTCATCTCTCCTCCTATAAATGACTTTAAAGACCATTTAATAGAAGAAAAGAAGTGACTCTTCTTGTGGATTTGTGTTACTTTTTTTGTCATTCTTGAGAATAATTGAATTGAACATAGCCTGCTGAAAGCAGATAGAATTCGTGAATTCTAAATGCAAACACAGATAACCCTTTGAAAATATCAGATTACATGTGAAGTTAGTTGTCTTAGTTTTTCCATATATGGCAAGAAGCATATTATCCAAACTCTGTATCCTGCTGGCAGTTAAAAATCACGTGAATTCTCCCTTTGTGTCCTCTTTTTTGTGTGTGTCAATATGCCAGCCACTTGTTATTTCTTTTTCTAATTAAAATATGTACTTTTCCCCATATGATTTCCAAAGAATAATAAAACTACTTTGGGAACTGCTTCTCAAATTCAGTAACTTATGTTAGAATTGGTTAAGTGTTCTAGTTTTTAGTTTGATGATTGCATTTAAGAGCTATTTTAATGCTTGATTTTTACAATTTGTCAGTATGGTTTCCAATTTAAAAGTCCAGGGTGCTGGGTGTACAAACTTTAAAAACCTTAGTTTTAAGTATTTTTTATGTTTAGAATTAACATCCTTCAGATGTTACTATGCACATTTACTTATAACTGAAGAATCCTGACTCTGCCAAAATAATGTTTTTTGGTCTTTAGAATAGAGAACCACGTGGTAAAGTAGATGAGAAATGTATGAGTAGGGAAAGTGGAAGATGATAATTTACCAGTAATGCATAAAAGAACCTGCTAAATATAAGAGAGTATAAATTGAGCATCAGTGCCTAGTCAGAAGAGTTAAGAATTTCTAAATGCTAAAAATCTAGTTTTTCTAAAAACTGATGTGAAATGTGTAATTTATGATGTTCTTGCTATCATAGATTCTGCTAGGAATTCAGAATGATTGAGCTATGTCCCTCTTGTAGTTTTTTAGTTCTTCTTTAAAAAATAGGGTTCAAAACTACTGCTTGTTGTCTGTGATAAGGATCATTTGTTCATAAGAAAATCTGAATTTCCCTCTCTAAAAGTGTAAGTTGTCCCGTGTTTGGGGGAAAGGCACTTATGAGAGGAAGAGTACATGTGTGGAGCTGGGTGTACACAGAAGCCTCAGCTGGCTTGCTGCCTCATAGCTGTGGTTGGAGCAGCTGCCCCCAGTCCCCTCGCTTGCCGTCATACCGACACGGCGCCAAGACGCTGGATGCCATCTTTCCTGTTGATCACAGACTTTCTGCTTTTGTTAAGTTTCTTTATCAGCTTTATTTTTGTTCTGTTTTCCTCCCTCTAACCCCGTCCTCTTTTTCTTTCTGCTTTTTTATTACTTCTCTTCCCCTCTTCCTCTGCAGGAGAATCAGCGTATGCAGGAGAGAATAGACACCATGACAAAAGAGGTGTTTGAACTCCAGGAGACACTGCTTTGGAAAGATAAAAACATTAGGGTATGAGATCAAATTGGGCTTTGGCTCAAAGCTCATTGATGAGGAATAGACCAATGTAAATTTAACGTAGAGATTCCTAAAATTCTGTCCTTTGACTATTTTTAGAGCATTTATACTGAGTGAAATATGAATAAGCAGAAGACAGAAACTTCCATGGGAAAACCTGATCCTATGCCTGGAAAGAACTCTTCTCTCCAGCTGACTCAGGGCTTGTAAAACCTACAAGTAGGAACTTTCTAAGGAAGTTGTTCTTTATTTCCCCAGGACTTTTAATGCAGAAATAGCCACAGGCATTTAATTCAAACTCTCTGGGTAATTTGATATCCTTACATTGTAAGAATTTGGATAAGAAGCAAGAGGATAGGGGGTGGGGGGAAAGTTACTAGCATCCCATAAATCTTTGGTGAATAAAATAGGAAGAGATTAAAATCATTTTAATTACGGAAGTGGATAGGAATGTAAGATTTGCTGGAGCTGCCAAACTATGATGTCACCTCTAATCATATCCTTGCAACTCCCCAAAGCAGGGGCCCAGATAAGGAAAAAGTCTTCAGTGCCTTTTTGCTAAGCCCTTCAGGTAGATTCCAAGGACACTGGAGCTGAAAAAATCCCTGCCAGTTCATCCCATGTGGCCTTTTGACTGGCAGCCACCTACACCTCATGGCATATGAGCTCTCTGTTCCACAGAGGCTTAACTTGTCAGGGAAGGGCAGCGTGGAGGGAAAAGAGAGAAGGAAACCCTTGGCCTGAAGACATAGTTAGGAAGCCTCCGTTCTACCTGAGGTTAGGTGGGGTAGGGAAAAGCTGGGCAAAATCCCTGAGAGCACCTATGGTGGACAGGTGTGGATGTGAAGCCCTCCGGATCACACCCTCCATAGTTAGGGGCATTCTGGTATCCAGGTCGTTTCACACTTCCAAGGACCCTATCCTCTCAATAGACACTTGGGAAACAAAATTACTTGTTAAAGTGTGGTAGACCAAGCAGTTTTAAAGAAACAAAGCTACCATTTATTGTTTGTAAATTTTTTGATTATGGCCCTTCTGACCAGTGTGAGGTGATACCTCATTGTAGTTGTTTTTTTTTTTTAATTTTTGAATTTTATTTAATTTATTTTTTTATACAGCAGGTTCTTACTAGTCATCAGTATTATACACATCAGTGTATACATGTCAATCCAATCTCCCAATTCATCACACCACCACCCCGCTTTCCCCTCTTGGTATCCATACGTTTGTTCTCTACATCTGTGTCTCAATTTCTGCCCTGCAAAACGGTTCATCTGTACCACTTTTCTAGGTTCCACATACATGTGTTAATATATGATATTTGTTTTTCCCTTTCTGACTTACTTCACTCTGTATGACAGTCTCTAGATCCATCCACGTATCAACAAATGACCCAATTTCGTTCCTTTTTATGTCTGAGTAATATTCCATTGTATATATATACCACATCTTCTTTATCCATTCATCTGTCGATGGGCATTTACGTTGCTTCCATGACCTGGCTATTGTAAATAGTGCTGCAATGAATATTGGGGTGCATGTGTCTTTTTAAATTATGGTTTTCTCTGGGTATATGCCCAGTAGTGGGATTGTTGGGTCATATGGTAATTCTAGTTTTAGTTTTTTAAGGAACCTTCATACTGTTCTCCATAGTGGCTGTATCAGTTTACATTCCCACCAACAGTGTAAGAGGCTTCCCTTTTCTCCACACCCTCTCCAGCATTTATTGTTTGTAGATATTCTGATGATGCCCATTCTAACTGGTGTGAGGTGGCACCTCATTGTAGTTTTGATTTGCATTTCTCTAATAATTAGTGATGTTGAGCTGCTTTTCATGTGCTTCTTAGCCATCTGTATGTTTTCTTTGGAGAAATATCTATTTAGGTCTTCTGCCCATTTTTGGATTGGGTTGTTTGTTTCTTTAATATTGAGCTGCATGAGCTGTTTATATATTTTGGAGATTAATCCTTTGTCCATTGATTCGTTTCCAAATATTTTCTCCCATTCTGAGGGTTGTCTTTTCATCTTGTTTATGGTTTCCTTTGCTGTGCAAACGCTTTGAAGTTTCATTAGGTCCCATTTGTTTATTTTTGTTTTTATTTCCATTACTCTAGGAGGTGGATCAAAAAAGATTTTGCTGTGATTTATGTCAAAGAGTGTGTTCTTCCAATGTTTTCCTCTAAGAGTTTTATAGTGTCTGGTCTTACATTTAGGTCTCTAAATCTATTTTGAGTTTATTTTTGTGTATGGTGTTAGGGAGTGTCCTAATTTCATTCTTTTATATGTAGCTGTCCAGTTTTCCCAGCACCACTTATTGAAGAGGCTGTCTTTTCTCCATTCTATATCCTTGCCTCCTTTGTCATAGATTAGTTGACCATAGGTGCGTGGATTTATCTCTGGGCTTTCTATCTTGTTCCATTGATCTATGTTTCTGTTTTTGTGCCAGTACCATACTGTCTTGATTACTGTAGCTTTATAGTATAGTCTGAAGTCAGGGAGTCTGATTGCTCCAGCTCCTTTTTTTCCCCTCCAGACTGCTTTGGCTATTCGGGGTCTTTTGTGTCTCCATACAAATTTTAAGATTTTTTGTTCTAGTTCCGTAAAAAATGCCATTGGTAATTTGATAGGGATTGCATTGCATCTCTAGATTGCTTTGGGTAGTAGAGTCATTCTCACAGTATTGATTCTTCCAATCCAAGAACATGGTATATCTCTCCATCTGTTGGTATCATCTTTAATTTCTTTCATCAGTGTCTTATACTTTTCTGCATACAGGTCTTTTGTCTCCCTAGGTAGGTTTATTCCTAGGTATTTTATTCTTTTTGTTGCAGTGGTAAATGGGAGTGTTTCCTTAATTTCTCTTTCAGATTTTTCATCATTAGTGTATAGGAATGCAAGAGATTTCTGTGCATTAATTTTGTATCCTGCAACTTTACCAAATTCATTGATTAGCTCTAGTAGTTTTCTGGAGGCATCTTTAGGATTCTCTATGTATAGTATCATATCACCTGCAAACAGTGACAGTTTTACTTCTTTTCCAATTTGTATTCCTTTTATTTCTTTATCTTCTCTGATTGCCATGGCTAGAACTTCCAAAACTATGTTGAATAATGGTGGCGAGGGTGGACATCTTTGTCTTTTTCCTGATCTTAGAGGAAATGCTTTCAGTTTTTCACCATTGAGAATGATGTTTGCTGTGGGTTTGTCATATATTGCCTTTATTATGTTGAGGTAGCTTCCCTGTATGCCCACTTTCTGGAGAGTTTTTATCATAAATGGGTGTTGAATTTTGTCAAAAACTTTTTCTGCATTTATTGAGATGATCATATGCTTTTTCTTCCTCAATTTCTTAATATGGTGTATCACATTGATTGATTTCTGTATATTGAAGAATCCTTGCATCCCTGGGATAAATCCCACTTGATCATGGTGTATGATCCTTTTAATGTGTTGTTGGATTCTGTTTGCTAGTTTTTGTTGAGGATTTTTGCATCTATATTCATCAGTGATACTGGTCTGTAATTTTCTTTTTTTGTAGTATCTTTGTCTGGTTTTGGTATCAGGGTGATGGTGGCCTCATAGAATGAGTTAGGGAGTGTTCCTTCCTCCATGATTTTTTGGAAGAGTTTGAGAAGGATGGGTGTTAGTTCTTCTCTAAATGTTTGATAGAATTCACCTGTGAAGCCATCTGGTCCTGGACTTTTGTTTGTTGGAAGATTTTTAATCACAGTTTCAATTTCATTACTTGTGATTGGTCTGTTCATATTTTCTTTTTCTTCCTGGTTCAATCTTGGAAGGTTATACCTTTCTAAGAATTTGTCCATTTCTTCCTGATTGTCCATTTTATTGGCATAGAGTTACTTGTAGTAGTCTCTTAGGATGCTTCATATTTCTGCGGTGTCGTAACTTCTCCTTTTTCATTTCTAATTTTATGGGTTTGAGTCCTCTCCCTCTTTTTCTTGATGAGTCTGGCTAATGGTTTATCAATTTTGTTTATCTTCTCAAAGAACCAGCTTTTAGTTTTATTGATCTTTGCTATTGTTTTCTTTGTTTCTATTTCATTTATTTCTGCTCTGATCTTTATGATTTCTTTCCTTCTGCTAACTTTGGGTTTTGTTTTTTCTTCTTTCTCTAATTGCTTTATGGGTAAGGTTAGGTCATTTATTTGAGATGTTTCTTGTTTCTTGAGGTAGGCTTGTATAGCTATAACCTTCCCTCTTAGAACTGCTTTTGCTGCATCCCATAGGTTTTGGATCGTCATGTTTTCATTGTCATTTGTCTCTAGGTATTTTTTGATTTCCTGTTTGATTTCTTCAGTGATCTCTTGGTTATTTAGTAACGTATTGTTTAGCCTCCATATGTTTGTGTTTTTTACTTTTTTTTCCCTGTAATTCATTTCTAATCTCATAGCGTTATGGTCAGAAAAGATGCTTGATATGATTTCAATTTTCTTAAATTTACTGAGGCTTGATTTGTGACCCAAGATGTGATCTATCCTGGAGAATGTTCCGTGCGCACTTGAGAAGAAAGTGTAATCTGTTTTTGGATGAAATTCTTATAAATATTAATCAAATCTATCTGGTCTATTGTGTCATTTAAAGCTTGTATGTCCTTATTAATTTTCATTTTGGATGATCTGTCCATTGGTGTAAGTGAGGTGTTAAAGTCCCCCAGTATTATTGTGCTACTGTCGATTTCCTCTTTTGTAGCTGTTAGCAGTTGCCTTGTGTATTGAGGTGCTCCTATGTTGGGTGCATATATATTTATGATTGTTATATCTTCTTCTTGGATTGATACCTTGATCATTAGGTAGTGTCCTTCCTTGTTTCTTGTAACATTCTTTATTTTAAAGTCTATTTTATCTGATATGTATATTGCTACTCCAGCTTTCTTTTGATTTCCATTTGCATGGAGTATCTTTTTCCATCCCCTCGCTTTCAGTCTTATGTGTCCCTAGATCTGAAGTGGGTCTTTTGTAGACAGCATATATATGGGTCTTGTTTTTGTATCCATTCAGCAAGCCTGTGTCTTTTGGTTGGAGCATTTAATCCATTCACATTTAAGGTTGTTATCAATATGTATGTTCCTATGACGATTTTCTTAATTGTTTTAGGTTTGTTTTTGTAGGTCTTTTTCTTCTCTTGTGTTTCCCACTTAGAGAAATTCCTTTAGCATTTGTTGTAGAGCTGGTTTGGTGGTGCTGAATTCTCTTAGCTTTTGGTTGTCTGTAAAGCTTTTGATTTCTCCATCGAATCTGAATGAGATCCTTGCCGGGTAGAGTAATCTTGGTTGTAGGTTCTTCCCTTTCATCACTTTAAGTATATCATGCCACTCCCTTCTGGCTTGTAGAGTTTCTGCTGAGAAATCAGCTGTTAACCTTATGGGAGGAGTTCCCTTGTATGTTATTTGTCATTTTTCCCTTGCTGCTTTCAATAATTTTTCTTTGTCTTTAATTCTTACCAATTTGATTACTATGTCTCTCGGCGTGTTTCTCCTTGGGTTTATCCTGTATGGGACTCTCTGTGCTTCCTGGACTTGGGTGGCTATTTCCTTTCCCATGTTAGGGAAGTTTTCAACTATAATCTCTTCAAATATTTCCTCGGGTCCTTTCTCTCTCTCTTCTCCTTCTGGGACCCCTATAATGCGAATGTTGCTGCATTTAATGTTGTCCCAGAGGTCTCTTTAGGCTGTCTTCATTTCTTTTCATTCTTTTTTCTTTATTCTGTTCTGCAGCAGTGAATTCAGCCATTCTGTCTTCCAGGTCACTTATCCGTTCTGCCTCAGTTATTCTGCTATTGATTCCTTCTAGTGTAGTTTTCATTTCAGTTATTGTACTGCTCATCTCTGTTTGTTTGTTCTTTAATTCTTCTAGGTCTTAGTTAAACATTTTTGCATCTTCTCGATCTTTGCCTCCACCCTTTTTCCGAGGTCCTGGATTATCTTCACTATCATTATTCTGAATTCTTTTTCTGAAAGGTTGCCGATCTCCACTTTATTTAATTGTTTTTCTGGGGTTTTGTCTTGTTCCTTCATCTGGTACATGGCCCTCTGCCTTTTCATCTTGTCTCTCCTTCTGTGAATGTGGTTTTTGTTCCACAGGCTGCAGGATTGTAGTTCTTCTCTCTTCTGCTGTCTGCCCTCTGGTGTATGAGGCTATCTACTTGACTTTTTTTTTTTTAATTAAACTTTTTAAAAATGTTTGAAGTCATTGTAGATTCACATGCAATTGTAAGAAATAATACAGAGATCTTGTATGCCCTTTTTCCAGTTTTCCCAAAATGTAACATCTTGTAAAGCTATAGTACAACAAGTGTATTGACCTTGATATAATCAAGATGCAGAACCTTTTCATCACCATACGGGGTCCCTCCTGTTGCCCTTTCATAGCCATATCTACTGCCTCCCCTTCACCATCCCAGGTGCTGGCAACTGCTAATCTGTTCTCCATTGCTATAATTTTGTCATCTTAAGAATGTTATATAGATGGGATCGTACAGTATGCAGCCCTTTGGAGTTACATGTTTTCACTCAGAATAATTCCTCTTAAGATTCATCCAGGTTGTTTCATGCGTCAGTAGTTTGTCCCTCCTTTGACTTAAAAGAAATTTTTTAAATTGTGGTAAAGTATAAAAAAATAACAGAAAATTGACCATTTAAATTTAAGTGTAGAGTTTGGTGGTATTAAGTCCATTGACATCGTTGTGCTACGTCACCATCATCCATCCATAGAAACCTTTGCATCTTGCAGAACTGAAACTGCCATTTAAATAGCAACTCCCCAATTCCTCCTCCTACAGCCCCTGGCAGCCAGCCTTCCACTTTCATTTCTATGAATTTGACTACTCTTGGTACCTCATAAAGTGGAATCATACAGTATTTGTCTTTTTGTGACTAGCTTATTTCACTTAGCATATATCCTCACGGTTCAGACATGTTGTAGCATGTGTCAGAAGTCCTTCCTTTTTAAGAATGAATAATATTCCAATGTATGCTTGTACCACATTTTGTTTATCCATTCATCTGGACACTTGGTTGCTTCCACCTTTTTGCTATTGTGAGTAATGCTGCCGTGAACATGGGTTTGCAAAACTCTCTTGGTGATTTCTTTTGGGTATGTACCCAGGAGGGGAATTGCTACATTATATGGTAATTCTATGTTTAATTTTTTTTAACTGAGTATATGATAGAATAATGATGGCAGCTGACATTTATGGATTCTGTCCTAAGCTGGGGGTTGCCAGGAACAGAGTCAAATTTGAGGACACTTCAAGGAGTGGGAGTGTGTGACCAGGTTGCTGGGGAGGGGCAGTTATGCAGCAACAAGCAACACCCCCAGCATGGGCTAAGACACAAGAGTGCTTTGTTCTGTGTCTGACCACCATATTCCCAGCTTTCAGCTAAATCGCCTCATCTTGGGTTTTCTGAAGGCAGGCACAGCTGCAAGACACAGAACAGGGGCTTGGAAAGAGGAAGCCCTGGAATCTCTCTTCTGATCAGGGACTCACATTTTCCTTGCAGCACCACACTCTTGAACTTGATGGGGGAGGGGGACTTGGCCAATCAGGGCACTGCATTCCTGACTGTGTCATTGGTTCAGGGGTAGGCACGTGACCCAGTCTGGACCAGTGAAAATCCTCTGGAGTTGCTAAGCTGATGGGAAGAGGTCTGGAACTAGGAGGCCATCTTGCCACTCAGGGCGACCTTCCTTTAAGGGAGGTCCTCTTGTGGGGGGGACCCTGTGTTTAATTTTTTGAAGAACAGCCATACCGTGTTCCATAGCAGCTGCACCATTTTATCTTTCCACCAGCATTGTACAAGGGTTCAAGTTTCTCTTCTTTTTTTTTTTTGATAGTAGCCATCCTAATGTGTGTGAGGTGGTCCTCCCTTGACTTTTAAAGGACACATTTTTAAATATGACCTGTGACTACCTAATATATCACTTGTCTCTAGCTTCATTATCAAGATTTAAATTTAGTAACTCCATGAAGAAACATGGCCATTATTCTCATATTAAAGTTCAGTTTTCTTTAGTTCTTTCATTGATCCTAGTGGTCGTACCTCTAGCACCAGTGTAGTTCTGAGCACCCAGTGGTCATGCGTATAATCAGTACATATGAAGGGCTTGTACATCCCTATAGCCCAGCACAAGGCTCACTCCCATTCTGACTAAAGATATTTGTGCCTGTATGTAATTATAACCTGTTGTCCAAAAGTTCAGCCTTTAGGCTTCTTGACACTAGAATTTGAGGTTAGGTCAGGGGTAAAGAATTATTTAGATCTCCACAAGCATGTACTTTTTACCCTAAAAAAAAAAATCTGTAGGAACAGTTATGGAATACAAACACAAGGGTAGTGATTATATGGTCAGGTAATACAGAGGATTTCAGATCCAGTGTGAATACATTTGGTCCAATTATAAGGTACTTCAGTAGTCTTCAAACTTTGTGGTGAAATGGAAGGATTTGCAGGATGTATTTTATTTTCCCATCCATAATTATGGGAAGATGAAATTTAAAAGTCCAAAAGTAAAGATAAAATCTGCTATGAGATTGGGAAGAGGAACAAATGGCATGTACTAGCATTTGCTAGAATTCTGAGTTTCAAATTGGTCTGTTCCTAACGGGTCTTTTATCTCCAGGGGTGTTTCTACAGAGCATGTTGTGACAGTGGTTGCTGACCCAGTTACGTGTGGTGACGCATGGCACGACTATGCACACAGATACCATAACCCAAAATAGCCAACGCAGCAGCGATGAGAGTGGCTGTCAGTAGATGGGAGAATATTGCTTGGGCTTTGTTGTCCTAACGTTACACTTGCTAGTAATGTAATGGAGTGTTAATATTAGCTTGGAGTGGTAGAGTTAATGCCTTATGGTGCTAGAAACGCAGATTGTTAAATTACACACAGACTCTAGACACATCTTATGAATGTAAATTGTTGAAAGGAAGTTAGATGTTCATGTTGCAGTTTGGGCAGGTAAGGAATAGGACTTGCCCTGTGAACTACTTTTCCAATACTATCTGGGATGACAATAAGGGAACATAATTGTGGCCTTCATGGGGTGAAGATAAGAGTATGCAAGGGCTTTGGAACCAAAAAGAACTGGATTCATTTTCTGGCTTTACCAGTTACTGTGACTTTGGGTAAAAATGTAGCCTCTCTGAACCTCAGTTTTCTGATCTGTGAAATGGGCATAAGGAAAGTACAGGGTATATAAGGGAGAAATTAAATTAAAAGTATATGAGAAATTATATGTATATTTAACACCTGGAGCTACACAAATGGCAGTTGCTATCATCCATTATTTACTTATTGGTTGGAAAATAGGATTATAATGATTTAAAAAGTTGTCCAGCTATATAGCAGTCAGTAACTAAGCAGTTAGCCCACTTCTAAACTCTGTAAACCAAGAGGAAAGTTACCCATTGTAGTTTAACTTCTTGGATTAATGGGAATGCTGGAAGAAAACATTAAATATAGGAACGAATGTGCAGAGAAAGGCTTTTTCACATAGCCCAGCTGTCAGATACCTGCACAGACTGCTTATCCTGGGTGGGTGCTGAAGTATGGGGTGTTTTATTACATAGAGTAACAATATGTCATTGTTGACCAAACGTGTGTTCCTACTTCTGCACTGCTGTCCTGAGCTCTGACAGTGTGAGATTTAGGCAATGGTGGGAAAAATGGAACCCAGTCTGGCTTTTCCTGAGCCTTGCTTGCATCTTACACACTGCAGGCAGGGTGCTTGACACTGAGTACTCCTTTCAGCCTGTGCCCATAGGATGCTGCTGTTATTATCCCCTTTTCCAGTCAGGAAACTGAGGCATAGGTCAGTTAATAGGTTCCAGGACTCAACGTCCTGTTTCCAAACCCATATTCTGCTACCTGCCATAGGTAGGCTGTATTTATTTTGTCCGTATTTTATTTTCGTTTTTCACATTTTGAAGGTATATCAGAAAACCAAATAACCCTTAGTTATTATTTTGTTAATTAAATTAACAAAAACAGATCCTTGAGAATTTTAGGGGGGAGATTAGCTATTTTTAATTAAGCGGTATCTGAGGAATAGTTTACCATACTACTTGGAGAACAATTACTACGGCCAGTATTTAATTAAAATACCTTGTATATATACTGTTGTTTTCCTCCAGAACTAATTTTTATTTTTTTTAAAATCAAGTATATTCTCGAATGTACTTTAGTTTAACATGAAACATGGGTTTTTTGGTCTACCAAACGAACGTACTTAGGAGGTTTGTAAGGAAGACTTTATTTTAGTATTACTACTGTCTTCACTTCCTTTTCTCGACTGAAAAAGAAAGATTTGTTTTCTTGCCTGATGTGATAAGCACGTTTTGCCAAATTTATGCACGATTAACCACTTACTATTAAAACTTTCTTCTGGAGATACCCGTATAACTGTGTATTTCCTCCCATATCTAACTGCTTGTTTCCAAAGCTTTTAATGCTTCCTTGTCTCCTATGCCTTTATCTTTTTTGAATTTGAATTAGGTACTTCTCTGCTACCTTTCACTTGCTCTTTTTCTGTGCCATTCTTTCTCTTGCTACCCTGTCTAAACCAGGCCCTAGAGAAACAGAAAGAATACATTGGCTGCCTTAGGAGTGAGCGGGACTCGCTCAGAGAGGAGCTGGCCGAGCTGAAGGCAGCAGTGGAGACGGGAGAGGTACGTGAGCTCCCCGCGCGCCAGGCCCTCACTGCTTTGTTCCTCCTTCCTTCCGTCCTGTCCTCTTCCCAGCCTGAATACAAAGCACAGTGTTCACTCCTCAGCCCAGGTTTGGTAGGTGTGAGTCCTGCCTCTGCAGAGCTAGGTTCCGTGTAGCTAGTGCTGACCAGGTGTTCCCGTGGCAGGCATGTGTTGTCGCAGGGTCAGTTGCCTCACTACCGTGTCCTCCTTCGTTGGGGGCCGTTCTTTGTCATGGTGGGTTTCTTCCTCTCCGCAGAAACATGGCTTAGTCATCATCCCCGACGGCACTCCCAACGGTGACGTCCACCAGGAGCCAGTAGTCGGAGCCATCACTGTTGTGTCTCAGGAGGCCGCTCAGGTCTTGGAGTCGGCGGGAGAAGGGCCACTGGGTAAGACACCGGCCACTGTATTGACTTGGATTAATGCTGTCCTCTTGGACTTCCAGCTTGTTCACATCCTCTCTTGGAAAAGAAAAACACATCAGGGCTGTCTGAGCCTTATCTAGATCCCTAACGGGAAGAAATCTGGGCACACTGTCTTCAGACATCCTTGACCTTGGGAAACCAGCATTGGGGTCATTGACAGGCAGTAAGTGTAACTGTAAGGCCCCTGGTTGGAAGCACTGTGGGTGTATACATGTTGCTTTTTCACTTAAATACAACCTTCTGCAAAGAGATAATCCAGCACATCCGTCCGGGGGAACCAGTGGGCTGGTCAGCAGCTTCCAGAGTACATGTAAGTTTCTTCTTCCTGGAGCATCTGGTTTTCTGTTCTGCTACTCCTGCCAGGATTCTGTAGCTCTTTGCCACTACATTTCTTAAGGCAACAAACAGACAACCAAGAAGATATCAGAGGAGTGTTATTCCAGAGCAGGGCTTCTGAGCCTCTTAAGGGCTAAGCCTCTTAAGTTTGACCCCTTGAGAACCTAATGACACCTGTCTCAGGAAACCACTCAGATGCCCGTCTATTGCCTCCACTAAGATTCCTATTCTAGAGAAGAAGAATGGCACAAGTAGATACTATATCATCAGCTCACTTTTATATTAAAAAAAATGATCTTTTTTCCTTCTTTGTCTTATTTTCATATATATGTAGGTTTCCTAGAAGAATAGATATACTATAATATAAAGGGGGGAGGGCAGCCAAAAAAACGTTTTAAGGGCACATTCTGTAACGTACAGAATTCTGGAAGTGTAACTGTCGAGAACTTTGATAAAGCAGAAGATGCTGGCAAGGTGAGTGAGAGCTGCCATGGGGAATAGACTGAGTGTACAGCCACGGGCAGCTCACATGGTTTTCTCTGCCTGATGGGAGGTGCCGAAACATTTGGCCATGACCTTGGTGGATTGTGGGGAGTGCTGGGTGGGTGTCAGGTGCTTTTGTAAAAAACTCATCTGTAGGTGCCCAAGGGGCCTATTTTAATGCATGTTGGGAAGAAGCAGCCCTCCCCTCAGGCCAGGAGCGAGCCCTAGCAATCCTACTACCAAGCCTCAGATGGCTTTTTTTTTTTTTTTAAGATGTTGGGGGTAGGAGTTTATTAATTAATTTATTTATTTTTGCTGTGTCGGGTCTTCGTTTCTGTGTGAGGGCTTTCTCTAGTTGCGGCAAGCGGGGGCCACTCTTCACTGCAGTGCGCGGGCCTCTCACTATCGCGGCCTCTCCCGCCGCGGAGCACAGGCTCCAGACGCGCAGGCTCAGCAGTTGTGGCTCACGGGCCTAGTTGCTCCGCAGCATGTGGGATCCTCCCAGACCAGGGCTCGAACCCATGTCCCCCGCATTAGCAGGCAGACTCTGAACCACTGCGCCACCAGGGAAGCCCCTCAGATGGCTCTTGACGGCCCACACCTTACAGTTGGTCCCCTTCCCTCCCCTGACGAGCTCTGTGGGCCTCTCCTCCTTCCATCATTGTGCTCCTGTTTTCTTCGCTCCAGCACCCCTCTCAGGCCCATTCTTAGCCCCTGCCTGCTCTCCCATAGTTTGTTTTCTCCTGCTAAGGGCTTAAGAGCCTGTGGGAGTACCCTTGGCTTCGAGTTGTCTATCTACTGGTAAAACTTGCAAATTTTTGAGACAAGGAAATGATCTTTGTACTTCATTTTGTCTTCAGATGGAAAATCACTGCTCTTGGGAGCAAATGTTTTATTTAGTGCCCTGATAAATATCAGTTGTGTGGAAATATGTGTTGAATAATTAAGTACTTTTCCTTTCACCATTAAAGCCTTCATGTCTTGATATTCAGAGCTATGAACTATTTATCAGATAATGTTTGCTGTTTGTGAATTTGAAGAATTATTTTAAATTGTTTATATACTACAACATTACAAATTTTTCATTTGTTTTAGATGTAAGGCTACGAAAACTTGCTGGAGAAAAGGAAGAGCTACTATCACAGGTAAAGAAAGGTGTTCTCATTGGAAGGGGACGTTAATTGTAACTGACTAAATCATATGGTAAAATGTTAGCAAACTAAAATGTACACTAGAAAGAAATGTGCTTGTTTCAAACATCACTACTCAAGTAAGGGTTGAAGGATAAAAAGATAATTCATCTTTGTTGTCTCCTGTTCTTTAAAAATAAAATTACAGGACACGAAGTTTAAGGAGTCAAATAGTTCTAAAAGCCTGTTCTGAAGACAGAAGTGCCCTGCCCTGCCCTCTCCCCGCCTCCAGCCCCGACCATCCCGTTTGGTTCCTTTAGCTGATTCTTGTGTGTACCGCCCTTGTATGCTTCTATATAACATGCTTATGTTGCTTCTTGATTGTTTTGTTTAAGGCTGCTCTGTTGACATCCCTCTATGGGACGTAAGGATTTATCTTTCCTTCATCCCCTCTCCCTACCACACGCATGTATACTTTCCATCCCCACATCCTCCTAATAAAGGAGCAGTGAGATTCCAGTCTGTTTACGTTATCAGGACTATGTAAACACTGCTCACAGTGGAGCCACGGAGCATTCTAGGATTCATCTCCTTCACAACTCCTTAGTTCGCCTGAAGTTAGTATTGTGGTTTTTCTTGTCATTTGCTTGGTTTCCTATGTATTTGTTACTAATCTAGCTGCGGACTCTCCAATAGTCGTTTCAGTCCACTCTTGGTGTTTTCAGATGCATCAAGTATTCCCTCAGTTCCATCTCTTTTGGTTCTTTTTTTTTTTTTTTTTTTTTTTATTTTTATTTTTTTATTAGTTTCTGCTTTATAACAAAGTGAATCAGTCATACATATACATCTGTTCCCACATCCCCTCCCTCATGCATCTCCCTCCCTCCCACCCTCCCTATCCCTCCCCTCCAGGCAGTCACAAAGCACCGAGCTGATCTCCCTGTGCTCTGCGGCTGCTTCCCACTATCTATCTAGCCTACGTTTGGTAGTGTATATATGTCCATGCCTCTCTTTCGCTTTGTCACAGCTTACCCTTCCCCCTCCCCATATCCTCAAGTCCATTCTCAAGTAGGTCTGTGTCTTTATTCCCGTTTTACCCCTAGGTTCTTCATGACATTTTTTTTCTTATATTCCATATATATGTGTTAGCATACGGTATTTGTCTTTCTCTTTCTTACTTACTTCACTCTGTATGACAGACTCTAGGTCTATCCACCTCATTACAAAAAGCTCAGTTTCGTTTCTTTTTATGGCTGAGTAATATTCCATTGTATATATGTGCCACATCTTCTTTATCCATTCATCCGATGATGGACACTTAGGTTGTTTCCAGCTCCGGGCTATTGTGAATAGAGCTGCAATGAACATTTTGGTACATGTCTCTTTTTGAATTATGGTTTTCTCTGGGTATATGCCTAGTAGTGGGATTGCTGGATCATATGGTAGTTCTATTTTTAGTTTTTTAAGGAACCTCCATACTGTTCTCCATAGTGGCTGTACCAATTCACATTCCCACCAGCAGTGCAAGAGTGTTCCCTTTTCTCCACACCCTCTCCAGCATTTATTGTTTCTAGATTTCTTGATGATGGCCATTCTGACTGGTGTGAGATGATATCTCATTGTAGTTTTGATTTGCATTTCTCTAATGATTAATGATGTTGAGCATTCTTTCATGTGTTTGTTGGCAGTCTGTATATCTTCTTTGGAGAAATGCCTATTTAAGTCTTCTGCCCATTTTTGGATTGGGTTGTTTGTTTTTTTGTTATTGAGCTGCATGAGCTGTTTATAAATTTTGGAGATTAATCCTTTGTCAGTTGCTTCATTTGCAAATATTTTCTCCCATTCTGAGGGTTGTCTTTTGGTCTTGTTTATGGTTTCCTTTGCTGTGCAAAAGCTTTGAAGTTTCATTAGGTCCCATGTGTTTATCTTTGTTTTTATTTCCATTTCTCTAGGAGGTGGGTCCAAAAGGATCTTGCTGTGATTTATGTCATAGAGTGTTCTACCTATGTTTTCCTCTAAGAGTTTGATAGTTTCTGGCCTTACATTTAAGTCTTTAATCCATTTTGAGCTTATTTTTGTGTATGGTGTTAGGGAATGATCTAATCTCATACTTTTACATGTCCCTGTCCAGTTTTCCCAGCACCACTTATTGAAGAGGCTGTCCTTTCTCCACTGTACAGTCCTGCCTCCTTTATCAAAGATAAGTTGGCCATATGTGCGTGGGTTTATCTCTGGGCTTTCTATCCTGATCCACTGATCTATCTTTCTGTTTTTATGCCAGTACCACACTGTCTTAATTACTGTAGCTTTGTAGTATAGTCTGAAGTCAGGGAGCCTGATTCCTCCAGCTCCTTTTTTCGTTCTCAAGATTGCTTTGGCTATTCGGGGTCTTTTGTTTTTCCAAACAAATTTTGAAATTTTTTGTTCTAGTTCTGTGAAAAATGCCAGTGGTAGTTTGATAGGGATTGCATTGAATCTGTAGATTGCTTTGGGTAGTAGAGTCATTTTCACAATATTGATTCTTCCAATCCAGGAGCATGGTATATCTCTCCATCTGTTTGTATCATCTTTAATTTCTTTCATCAGTGTCTTATAATTTTCTGCATACAGGTCTTTTGTCTCCTTAGGTAGGTTTATTCCTAGATATTTTATTCTTTTTGTTGCAATGGTAAATGGGAGTGTTTTCTTGATTTCATTTTCAGATTTTTCATCATTAGTGTACAGGAATGCCAGAGATTTCTGTACATTAATTTTGTAACCTGCTACTTTACCAAATTCATTGATTAGCTCTAGTAGTTTTTCAGTAGCATCTTTAGGATTCTCTATGTATAGTATCATGTCATCTGCAAACAATGACAGCTTTACTTCTTCTTTTCCGATTTGGATTCCTTTTATTTCCTTTTCTTCTCTGATTGCTGTGGCTAAAACTTCCAAAACTAGGTTGAATAAGAGTGGTGAGAGTGGGCAACCTTGTCTTGTTCCTGATCTTAGTGGAAATGGTTTCAGTTTTTCACCATTGAGGACAATGTTGGCTGTGGGTTTGTCATATATGGCCTTTATTATGTTGAGGAAAGTTCCCTCTATGCCTACTTTCTGCAGGGTTTTTATCATAAATGGGTGTTGAATTTTGTCGAAAGCTTTCTCTGCATCTATTGAGATGATCATATGGTTTTTCTCCTTCAACTTGTTAATATGGTGTATCACATTGATTGATTTGCGTATATTGAAGAATCCTTGCATTCCTGGGATAAACCCCACTTGATCATGGTGTATGATCCTTTTAATGTGCTGTTGGATTCTGTTTGCTAGTATTTTGTTGAGGATTTTTGCATCTATGTTCATCAGTGATATTGGCCTGTAGTTTTCTTTCTTTGTGACATCCTTGCCTGGTTTTGGTATCAAGGTGATGGTGGCCTCGTAGAATGAGTTTGGGAGTGTTCCTTCCTCTGAAATTGTTTGGAAGAGTTTGAGAAGGATGGGTGTTAGCTCTTCTCTAAATGTTTGATAGAATTCGCCTGTGAAGCCATCTGGTCCTGGGCTTTTGTTTGATGGAAGATTTTTAATCACAGTTTCAATTTCAGTGCTTGTGATTGGTCTATTCATATTTTCTATTTCTTCCTGAGTCAGTCTTCTCTTTTGGTTCTTGGTGCATCTGACTCACCCCTTGTGAACTTAGAGGCTCGCTTCCCCGGGACAGAGACGTGACCACCTTTCACCATCATCTAGAGTTTCCTTTGCCTGTGCTCCAGGCTCGAGCAGCATCTTATGCCTCCCTCCTTCTGTGTCCATTCTCTTATTCTGGTACATCCCCCAGTAGCTTCCTGAGGAAAGAGTTTTGGGGCTATAAATTTTTCTTAACTTTGCAGGACTGAAATGTCTTCATTTTGTCCTCTTACTTGATTAACAGTTTGATGGGGGTATAGAATTCCTCATAGTAATCATTTTCATTCTTTTTTTTAACTTCTTTATTGGAGTATAACTGCTTTACAATGGTGTGTTAGTTTCTGCTTTATAACAAAGTGAATCAGCTATACATATACATATATCCCCATATCTCCTCCCTCTTGTGTCTCCCTCCCACCCTCCCTATCCCACCCCTCTAGGTGGTCACAAAGCACCGAGCTGATCTCCCTGTGCTATGCGGCTGCTTCCCACTAGCTATCTATTTTACATTTGGTAGTGTATATATGTCCGTGCCACTCTCTCACTTCATCCCAGCTTACCCTTCCCCCTCCCAGTGTCCTCAGATCCATTCTCTACATCTGCATCTTTATTCCTGTCCTGCCCCTAGGTTCTTCAGAACTTTTTTTTTTTTTAAATAAATTGCTTCATTGTCTTCTGGCCTCCTGCACGGCTATTGAGAATTTCAAGGACATTTTGATTTTTGATCTTTTGTCTATGACCCGTTTTTCCCTCTCTGGCAGCTTGTACCATACTCTCCTTTCTCCCTAGGGTTCTGAGATTTCAGTGATGTGGTTTGGAGTTTTGCGTGAATGCATTTATTGTGTGTGCTTCTCCAGGCACATGTAGCTGCATAGGTATAGGCATGGAGTGGGTAGAGAGATTTTACCAGGTGAGCATAATAGGGCAGAGGAAGTGAGGGCTTGTGCGACAGAGTGATGATGATGGAAATGGAGATTAAACTGGGTAAGGAGGTTTGAGGGAAATCCAGGAAGACATCAAGGCACAGCAGAGAGAAGATGGAAAACAGTGGACTATAGGTGCCAGTGGGGTTGAAGGATTTTTGGAGTTGGGTCCAGAGAGAATGAGCTGGAAAGATCAAGAGTAGTGGTTAGAGAGAAGATACATGGAACTGAATTCAGTAGGGACTGCTGTTGTCTAGTGGTGAGATATAGTATATGACGGTGGGAGCGAGAGGCTGAGGGCAAGGTGGGATAGGTGGCAAGATCCTTGCTCCAGAAACTAGAGATCCGTTGTAGGAGAGATCCTACTTAGATGTATTTTGCATTTGCCAACAATTAAGGCAGGAGTAGCATGGAGAGCATGTGAGTTAGGAGCTAAAATGGTGACGAAAGAGTGGGGAGATGGCAATGATGAGGGGGGGTTAGTACTTATAATCTGAAGCGATGCGATTAGGAACTGCATTAGGAATTCAGGGAGGCTAAAGGGAGAAGAGTTTGTAACAGCAAGGAACGCAAGAAGAAACCTGATCCATTCTCAGGCTCAGTGAGAGGAGGGCTGAAAGGACAGCCAGGCTGCAGAGGAAGCGGGCCCCTCAGGGGAGGGCAGGTCTCTATTAGAGCACGGATTGGGTAATGGGGATGCACAGAGAGGGTGGAGGATAGTCCAGAGGGTGCAGTGCAAGAGTATCAGGCTTTGGGAAAGGTGAGGAGATGAAGACAGAGTAGGGCTTGTACCGGGCCTTTTGGGAAGGAGTGCAGGAAAAGGGAGGACAAGCCTTTTCGAGGTGGACATTGAACAGGAATGATGAGGATGATGAGATTAGTCCCGGTTGACCCGAGGCAGATAGTGATGTTGTGGTTGAAAGGGCAGAGTTGTCTGGGAAGCACAGATTTAGTCCCAGTGCCCAGCTCACCCTTTCTCCATCAGGGGAGGGGCAGACCTGGTCCGAGTGCTGAGCTTTCCCAGCTGTGGATGGAGCCGAGGACAGCTGGGGAAGCCACCTGGAACTCTGAGCACGCAGACTCACCTTTGACCCCTGATGATGAAGGACGCAGGAGGCGCGGGGATGCTTGGTCTTGGTCCGGAGGTGGCCCCCTGTAGGAGTGGGTAGACTTGCTCTGATTTGTGCTCCTTCCTGGATCTCTGATGATAAGAGTTGTAGGCATTTGGAGAAACACTTTGATTTCTGATTTGGGGGTGGTGAGGGGGATTAGACCTCGGGACAGATATTCTTATTGTTTCTCTCCTGTTTTTCCATCCCTTTTTGTCTCATTTGTTCTGCTTTCTAAAAGATATTCTCAACTTTATCTTCTCATTTTTATTGAGTTTCTATTTCTGCAGTCATTTCAAGGATGCAGATATTTTCACTTATCTCAGAGGGTATTGATAGGCTGGTTGGTTTGCTTCCTGATTCTTTTTTTCTATCTGCATAGTTTGTTTCCTTCCAGATGTTCTTTTATGTATATTTAGTTGGTCTTCAGTTTAAAAGTAGAGGACTAAAATGCTGGTGGGCAGCTCTAAGCTTGTGGGTAGGGCTCATCCAAGTTTCTGTGAAGCTTGATGTGGCTGGGTGTCTTATTGGGAACCTTAGATGTGGTTATGTTGGTCTTTTATTTTAGGCTAGTCAGAGAGTTCTAAAGAGAGAGATCCCCGTCCTGTAAAGAGAGAGATCCCGTCCTGTGCCTGAGCTACAGTCCTAGCTGGGTGTGCAGTTTGGGAACTGAGGGTGGACCAGAGGCCTCAGCATGCAGTTCATTTCTGTCCGTCTAATCTTTTTTTTTTTTTTTTTTGCGGTATGCGGGCCTCTCACTGTTGTGGCCTCCCCCGTTGCGGAGCACAGGCTCCGGACGCGCAGGCTCAGCGGCCATGGCTCACGGGCCCAGCCGCTCCGCGGCATATGGGATCCTCCCAGACCGGGGCACGAACCCGTATCCCCTGCATCGGCAGGCGGACTCTCAACCACTTGCGCCACCAGGGAGGCCCCTGTCCGTCTAATCTTATTTTCCATATGTGAGACCCTTGTCTCCAACTGGGCCTTCTTTTTTCCCAACCCAAAGTCCCTCCTAATTTTATTTTTTAGTTTATTTTGTAAATTAAAAAAAAAAACCTTCATTAGGTTATAACTGGCATAAAGCTGCACATACTTAAAGTGTACAGATGTACATACCTATATTAGTTTCCAAGGGCCGCCGTAACAAAGCACCACAAACCGGGTGGCGTAGAAGAACAGAATGTCCTCTCACCTCACAGTCTGGAGGTGAGAAGCCCTGTGTCAGCAGTGTGGGTTCCTTCTGAGGCCTGTGACGGGAAGTCAGTTCCAGGCCTCTCTTCTAGCTTCTGGCATTTTGCTGGCCATCTTTGGGGTCCCTTGGCTTGTAGATGACATTCTCTGTGTTAGCACATCTTCCCTCTGTGCCTGTCTGTCTCTTCATGTGGCATTCTTCTTATAAAGACACCAGTCATACTGGACTAGGGGCCCACCCTATTCCAGTGTAACTTCATCTCAACTAAGTGCCTCTACAGTGACTGTTTCCAAATAAGGTCAAATTCTGAGGTACTGGGGCTTAGGACTGCAAAATAAAAATTGGGGGGGGACAGTTTAACTCACAGCAATACCTGTGAAACCATCACCACAATCAAGATGGTGAAAATATCCATAACTTCGCCAAAGTTCCTGTGTCCCTTTGTAAACCTTCCTTCCCCTCCCAGCTCCCTCCCTCTGTCCAGGCAACTGCTGATCTGCTTTTTGTCCCTTCAGTTTGCATTTTCTGGAGTTTTTCACACAGCATATACTCAGTTTGAGATTTACCTTGTTGCTGCACGTATTAGTAGTAGGTTCCCTTCTTTGGCTAAGTAGTAATTCCATTGTATAAATCGACCGCAATTTACTTATCCTTCTCTTGATGGACATTTCAGTTGTTTCTTGTTTTGGGCTATTAATGAATAAGCTGCTATGAATGGCCTTTACTTTGGGTAAAATAAGGTAGATTATGTAGCCGAACTCAAAAATATATTTCCAATTATTTCTGTATACATTTTTTCTAAATAAGAATATTTAACCTAACTCTAAATAAGAAACTTCTAACTGCCCATGAATTTTCCATTTTTAATAAAAAATAACAAAAAGAAACCCCTAAGATGTACTTTTCCACAGACCTACACAAATAATAAAATATGGCTGTTTTAACTGGGACACCTGGTCCTGGGGCTTGCTCCTTTTGATAATTAGTTCGTACCTCATCTCCAGCACCTGACCACAGCGTACCCCATGGCAGGCACTCCAGGAAACAGTTTCTGAATGATTTGTGGCCTTATTCTAAGATGTGGCCACCAGGCCAAGCACCTGTTTCATATGAGACTGGATCTCACGGATAAGCCTTTACTTCCTCTTCAGATTAGAAAACTGAAGCTGCAGTTGGAGGAGGAACGGCAGAAGTGCTCCAGGAGCGATGGCACAGCAGGTGACCTGGCGGGCCTGCAGAACGGCTCGGACCTGCAGCTCATCGAAATGCAGAGTAAGGCTGGGCCCCGGGCCGCCACTGACCTGCGTGGGGGTGTCCGGGGCGTGGTTGTGAGCAGGCTGTTAGAGCCTGTGGTTCTGAAGACTGGTTAGTTCTCAGCTGGACTAGAAAAGCCATTCTGGGCAGTCATGGAACTGAAGAGGTTTCTACGAGGCTGTGTGCTTCCTGGGGTGACAAGGCCTGAGAGGTAATGCTCCCCCCGCTCCTTGGCAAAGTGATTTCTAGAACACTTTGCAAATAGTGACATCATGACACTATCCTTTTCCACATCCCTGGGTCATCTGTAAGCACCCTTCCTAATGACATGTTTTTCTATGGAATTTATCTTAGATAACTGGAGGGATATATTTGGAACTAACACTACCCTGGAGTAGTTTCAGAATTTTCCCAGAAGTAGTCTTGTTAACCCAAATTAATCTTTATTCGATGGAATTTAAACCAAGGCTACAAAGTAAGCCTCCTCAGTTTACCCAAATTATTTCAGTTTTTCTGCCTTTCTACTTTTGACCCCATATTATTTTAAAGTGCCTACGGTTTTCACAGTAATCCCCACAGCGGGGAGATTTTAGCAGCCATTCATATACAGTTAGATAATGTATATCACACAGGGGAGACTCTAGTTTTCCAATTTGAATAAGGCTTTTCTGATAACTTATTTTAAAATATTGGTTATTCCATGGCCCTTTCATCTAAGTATTCTGAGTTAGGCCAAACAGACAAGCCTTTTTGGACCAGGCTTATTAAAACTAACTTATTACTACTAACTTTTGAGGTTAGTATAATTTCCTCTATTGGATATCAGTTGGAACCCTTGTGATATAGTTCCTGATAAATATTTTGTTCTAGAAATACCAATTTGGCGTGGAGGGTAGATGAAAAGAGGGGCATAACAAAAGGTAGGCTGACTAGTCAGGACGTTGTGATACTAACCAAAACAGTCCAGTGGCCGCCAACAGTCTTAGAGAGAGGGCAGTGCACAGATTTGGAAGAGTTTGGCCTAAAACAGCAAATTCAAAAGGAATCATCATATTGAGGAGGAATGGGTGTGCACTGATGTGTGACATCTTCCCAGAGCAGGCACCACGACGGAGCTGGTGTCTGTAGCAGGCAGGGCAAGTGACCGGGGTGGGGCTGTGACCCAGGTGAGCAGAGCAGGGCCGGGCTGGGCTGGGCTGGGCCTGGCACGTAGCGACAGAAGCAGGCAGCTCCCCTGCGCCGGAGGCCGGGACAGGAACCTGGTGACTCTCAGTTCTGGACAGCTGTCTTGGCTGTAAGCATGGTGTTTAGGGATGGAATTTCAGAACATGCATGAAATAAATGGCTGAGACCAGGGATTTATACTTTTGAAAACAGGAAGGAATGAGTGGTTTGGTGAGAAGGAAGCAGCACATTTTGATAATAAGTTGCTGGAGTTAAGAATTAAACAATATCCTAAAGCTTCAGTTTTAGGCCCAGAAATGGGAGTAAGTTCTCTTTCACTACCAGAGATGGCTTTTGGGGAGAGGTTTTTATAACCACATTACTTTTAGGGTGACAGTAATTACCCAATTAGAAAAACCTTTTGCATTAAAGATTATGTAGGTAATTTTAACCTTAATTTTATGGAAAAGTAGAAAAGTTCTTAAGTAGGGTAGATTTGGTTTATCTCCTGCAAGCCTTATGATATGATTCCTATTACAATGTAATTAGTTCAAAGTGATTTTTGTTAAATTTGGATTGCTGGAATTTTTCTCCCCCAGCATTTCTAAGCTTCTCATTTTAAATGGTTTGCTTCTTAGGTCAGATATACAGCTAATGATTTATAGCTCTATCCTTAACACATTATCACAACATATTACTGAAAAGCATTTATTTCAGTAAATATTAAGTGTACATTACGTGCAAAGCACTTGGCTAGAAACAGAGGTAGCTTCAAGAAGCCAAAACAGGGCCCCTGTCCTTACATACCTATATAATGTTAGGAAAGCATAATGTCATAAAAGAGAGTCCAGAAAAATGCAACAAAGGAAGGAGAAGCTAGAGTTACTAAGGAGAGTCATGAAGGAGGTGAAAATTTAGCAGGACCTTGAGCAGGACCTTAAAGGTTGGTTAGACTTAGATCAGAGGTGGGGAGAAAAGGGCACTTGGGCCGTGGGGGGAGCAGGATACCTGGGGAGATGGGAAGGTGCAGGGCTGGGGGCAGGGAAACCAGAGTTGGGGGGCCGGTCCCGTGGGCACAGAGGCTCCCTGGGCCATGGGGCTGCAGGTAAGGTTGGCAGGGGCCCTGCTGCGCTGACAGGGCTCCTTGCTTAAACCTCTACCTGCACACATCATGGCGTGAAAAGAGAATTTTCTTCTAAAATGCTGTTGCAGCGTGCTAGAGCTTCTTATAGCATAGATACGCCAGAAACTGCGCTGCAGGAGATACCGCAGTTGCCTGTGTGCATTTGTGCTTTGTCTTCTTCCTCTGCACGGTCCTCTCCTGTGCTGCAGGGGGCCTCACTGCCTCACGTTCACACCTTCACCTCTGTGAGATGGCTTATTATTCTCTTCTGTTCTAGGAGATGCCAACAGACAAATTAGTGAATACAAGTTTAAGCTTTCAAAAGCAGAACAGGATATAACCACCTTGGAGCAAAGTGTAAGTCCTTCTTGTGTATGGTACCAAGTGATTTATGTCCCTTTTACAACACATCTGCTTCCTGCATCTCAGTGGTTAACCCCATGAATGCCTAGGTTTTTTGAGCTGCCTTTGCAGTTGAATCTCTATAAAAGCCCTAAAGTGGAAAAGCCAGCAGAGAACACCTGACAGGGCATTTCAGCCTTTTTTATGAATGAATGAGACTGAAGCTATAATTCTGTTTCTTGTAGCTATTTCAAGAGCCTTCCAGACAATTGTAATTTATAACATAATCCCTTACTGTACACTTCAGAAAGTCTATCGGGGAGTCTCCTCCTGCGATGTTACTATGGCTTTTAAACAATATGGTTGTCATAAAACTTAACATGGGAAATTGGCCCTATAATGACTCTACAGCTGTCATCCTCTCTAGGGACAGTTCTAGATGTATAAATAGCAGTTGAGTTCTGAGAGGACTTCTGACTTACCCTGAGGGTATTTGTTAGTGTTAGATTACTTGGAATCTGTCATGACACTGTATTTCCATCTTAGCTGCAAAAAAGTGGTGGTTCCTAGTGCCAGCACCAGAGGCCTATGTTCTCATATTTACAGATCAGCCGCCTGGAGGGGCAGGTGCTGAGATATAAAACCGCTGCTGAGAATGCGGAGAAAGTCGAGGATGAACTGAAAGCAGAAAAGAGGAAGCTACAACGAGAGGTACTTGCTTTTATTATGCTTCTTGGAATACTTGCCTAAAAAGAAAAAATCCTTTGGAGATAAAATTCTTTGCTGCATAAGGAATTTAATCCCGGCTCCAGTCTTAGTGAAACAGCAATGGAGTCACTGTTCTGTGTTGGTTTCTGATCTACACGGTGACTGCCATTTACTTTTATGTTTTGGTCAGATACTTTTATTATTTGGTTAAATAATAAGAAAAAGGAGAGTTTTTATTCTTGTCTTCGATGAGGTCTGTCTCTCCAGCTTCTCTGTGTCCTCTCTGTGATTAATGTTCAGCACCGTTGGGTAACACCTCTGGCTGCCGGAAAGCCAGTGCAGCTGCAGGATCACGTGCAGTACTTCCACGTCCCAGAAACTGGAGAGGAAAGTAGCGCTGGGTTTCGGTTTTGACCATGTGAAGTGACCGAGCTCTTCCTGTCTCCAGTTACGAACAGCACTGGACAAGATCGAGGAGATGGAGATGACCAACAGCCACTTGGCCAAGCGGCTGGAGAAGATGAAGGCCAACAGGACAGCACTGCTGGCCCAGCAATAGGGAGGCTGCCCTGCCGCCCGGGCCCCGCCCAGAAGGACTGATCTTTCGTCCACTCAAACCCCTTTCAGGACTGTTTGAGCTTTGTCATTAAAATAGCCACCTTTGTATTTTATAATTTATGAGAGAATGAAACAGGTTTGAATCTTCATGAACACTTTGGATTTGCTGGTAGTTTGATTCTAGACTAAGAACTGGTCCATGCCGTTATTATTTTTTATTTCCATAATTTTAGAATCAAGTTTACTCACCATTTTCCCCCAGCTGCCTCAGTGACTGGGCACTCGGAGGCTTTGGCACGGGTTCTGGAGGACAGCGATTCAGCGCTCACCGAGGTACTTCCTGGAGACCTCAGAAAACACAAGTGCCTTCTCCACAGTGCAATTCAGACTTCAGTGATCTCCAGTGGTCAAAAGACATTTACCCTTAATATCAGGTAGCATTTATATTTTAGTGAAGAAACAAGTTCACAGGTGGGGAATATATGTTTCACTCAAATTTATATGTTTGGAGGAAAAAGCCTTTTTTTGTAAGATATTTAAATTTATATAAGAAAATGTTAGAAAAAGATATGGGGAGTGTATATAAAACTTGCTTTATTGCATGGGGCAGGGGAAGTCCAAGGCCTGTACTCTTAAAGTAAGAGTAGGGTCCTTAGTCTTCACATCAACTGTGCTGTATCTTGAAAAGTATTTCATCTGCTGCTCATCTGTGGAATGAAACCTCAGACCAGCCCAATGAGGGAGGGAGGGAGGGCAGGCCAGGCCAGGCAGGTGGGAAGTCGGCCTGAAGATTCTATTAATACACCCTTTTGCTGACTACAGTTGGCTACTGACACATTCATTTTCTTAGAGGAGCCTTTAAAACTAGTCATTGGCAGTCATGCCCGCCTAGCTCGCCCCTCTTTTCTCTCCTTAAAATAATCTCCTTAAGGAAAAATAATCTGGAATATAGAATTTCTTTTAAGAACTTTAGTTTCATCTTTAAAGGCACCCAGTTTAAGAGGATTTTATCATCGAGTCGTAGCCATGTTACAGTATTTGTGATTCTCTTTTGCTCTCAGAATTGAGGTGGTTTTATGGAAATGATTATTGTATCTTCAATGTGTTTACATGGAAAGTATGGGGGAAAGTCTAATGAATTAAGGCCACATAAGATAAAATTAGACTTGAAACTAGGTAATAAAGTTAACTTAAATATGAATAAAATCTCTAATAATTATTCCCTTCTTTAGAATAATTAGCTCTTTGTGTTTAAAACATGGAAACCAGGGGCTTCCCTGGTGGCACAGTGGTTAAGAATCCACCTGCCAATGCAGGGGACACGGGTTCGAGCCCTGGTCTGGGAAGATCCCACATACTGCGGAAGAACTACTGAGCCTGCGCTCTAGAGCCCGCATGCCGCAACTACTGAAGCCCACGCACTGCAACGAAGAGTAGCCCCCGCTCGCTGCAACTAGCGAAAGCCCGGAAGCAGCAACGAAGCAGCCAAAAATAAATAAATAAATTCATTTTAAAAAATAAAATAATTCAGGAAATTGGTTTCCATATTTTGAGATGATTTCCTGTAAGTTTTCTTTCAGTTGACGTGTGGGAGTGGGCAGTGAGGAGGCATGTTCTGAAATGCAGATTAATCCTGGAATCCCATACATACCTGGAACTGAAACATCGTGTAGTCCACCTCTTGAGGCCTTGGAAGTCCCTCTTCCTCTCCACCCACGGTCAGTCAGCCTGTGCTCCTCCTGGAGCTGTCTGTTTTGTTGTCCCAGTCTTTTCCAAATGGAATGGTTCCACTTCTCGTAAAATAGACTCGACTTCTTTTCCACAGAACTTTCTTCACTGAGCCTTGAAATCTGGACTTTACCTCAAAACTATAGGCATTCTTCCTCCCTGTGCTGACTGCACATTTCTATTAACGCAGGCTAATATTAAGGTAGCTCATTTTAATGGTACTTACAGTTTCAGTTTGTATTTTTACAACACCCTTCAAACAAGAATACCTAGAAATTCCTTTATCTTAAGCTGGTAGTATTGATAGCCATTAACAAAGTGAGCTAACTTAAAAACTCATGCCTGTTTTGGACTGGATAAGGACTATTTTCTTCAAGTTTTTAAATTAAGAATAAATTAATTAGCTTTGGTTACTGAAGGTACTAATAGAGTGACTACGTAGAAAGCTGAATTGACAATATCATCAGCACCTCTTATAGGTTCAGGACCTCTTTTTTAAAAAGGCACCTGAACCAACATAATATTTATCACCTGATATTAGAAATCCACCAGAACACAGAAAGAATCGAATCAACGCATGATCTATAGAAGTCTTTAAGGCCCTTTTAGAATTCTTATCAGACATCCAGGAGGCTTTCAAACTACTTTTGGGATTCTTCAACACAATCAGTATACACTAGGTGAAAATGGATCTAGGAAAATTTCAAGTGTAATGAAATTAAATAAAAAACCATGTTAGGACAAATTTGACTATTTATTTATAGTCAATCCACCATGCATGAAGGAGTGCTACTAGTTAGAATGCAAGTGTGAGTTCAACCTACCAATGTCGGGATACAGAGGAAGAACGACCCATCCCAGAGGCCATAGACGACCATAGTTAACACCTCTCGAAGACTTTATATAGATCGGGCAGATTAGCAAGCTGCAGGATGTTTCCATCTTCTGTGAAATGTTTCGGAGGCAGAAGGTGTGAGCGGAAGGCTTTATAGACGACATGCTCCACAGTCCACTTCCAGGGGTTTGGAGTAGAGGTGGGCACTTCACTCTGAAAGAGACGTGTTAGATGTTCACATCCCAGTCTACACTGGTCTCCTGGCTGATGTGCACTGGGCCTGGAGAGTCTTGGTGGCTTATAATGGGCTGTGTGACCTAATGCTTGTGAAGTATCTTTTCTAGGCCAGCATCTCAGGGATCCTACAGGCCTGAGCAGAGAGATGAGATGGAAGAAAAGAATCAGTCGTGGCTCTCGTGATGCTTCCTCCTGTGGAAGCTGTTTCCATTCAGGAAGAGCCTGTTTACTGCAGCAGATCTAACACAATGTGTGGATGGCAGTAGTAGGGAGTACGTTCCGTAATTACCATGAAATTCGGAGCCTCAATGTAGTTCCAGTTCCTACAAAGCTCCACAGGTAAGAAATGAAAAAATAAATGAGGATGATTTTACTCCACCCTTCCCCTCCTACATCTAAGCCTTAGGCTGCGCCTCATGTAAAAGAAAATGTTCTTTCCCATCCATCCTTCCTCACCTTGAAGTCAGTGTTTCCAATCAAACGGGATACTCTCAGCAGTTTGGTAAGTGTGCTATCTGGCCGCCTCCATTGGAATGAGATGGTTCCAGGGGCTCTGGCCAACACGACCTGGGACTGGATCTCCGCTCCACCGCCCACAGGCTCTGGGAACCCTTGAGCACCCGCTGAAACTGTCCATTAGCTTCCTCACCCATGAAGCTGGAGCAACAGCATGTCATCTCAGAGGAGGACCAGGAGCAATCACCGAGCCAGTTATGTGTATAAAGTGCCACCCTTCCATTCTTACACTACAGGCAGGCCTCAGTTTACTGCACTTTGCAGACTGTTGCGGGTTTTTTTTTTTCTTTTCTTTTTAAACACAAATTGAACGTTTGTGGCAACCCTGCATTGAGCAAGCCTATTGGCTCCATTTTTCTAACAGCATTTTTTAATTTAGCTATATACACTGGCTTTTTAGAGACAGTGCTATACTGTACACTCAACAGACTACAGTATATAGTATAAACATAACTTTTATATGCACTGGGAAACAAAAAAATTTGTGCAACTAGCTTTACTGCAGTGGTCTGAAACGGAACCAATAAAATCTCTGAGGTACTCCTGTATTTCAGTCCCCTCTCCCCAACCCAGCCAAACCCTCCAAAATAGTTGTGGATTGAAAGAGCACTGTCATCTGACACAGAAACATGAGGAACCCAGGCTGACCTTCTGTAAGAAGAGCTGGGGCCCTGACCCAAGTACAGCCGTATCCTCCTGGCACAGCAGTGGTCAGAGGCAGAGTGAGGCACAAGCCGAAAGAGACTGGGGAGACTGACCCAGACCTGAAGGCTGGGGCTGCACACTTCCGGGCTCACAATGGGAGATATAGTCCACCCACTAGCCCTGAAACTTCCCATTTCTCACTGCGATGGCTTGTGTTTGTACATCTGACAGTGAGATCACTCTGGAGGTACCTTCTATATTTCAGCAGGAAATAAAACTCGTAAGAGCTGACCATTGTGTTTGAAGCTTATATGCAGCAGATCCTAGGAATTTAGAGAGGGCAAGATTGTGCCCCCAGTCCCGGGCACCAGTGCGCTCCCTCATACCTGCTGGCCTGAGAGGGTCGACTCCTCAGACACATACTGCTTCCGGATGGAGTAAAACATCGCACATTCTTTACCGAGGCTTTCAAAACATTCCTTTTCGTCATCCCAGTTCACCTGCTCCAAAGAGAGAATTCAATACCTCAACATAGGTATGTGCTTTAAACACATTTCATTTCTAAATGGAGATAACAGATGACTTAAAAACTAAACGTGACTTTTTAGGCATTAAAGCTAGCTGTAAGTTGGAACTACTGAGTATTGCTGGGGTGGGCAGGGATGAGAGGGGCCTTAGCCATGCTACCCTTTTCCTCTTCATCATTACAGACGACGGCAGGGCCATGTGCCCTCCCCGCCCCCCATACACACACTCACACACCCACAGGACTGTCATCAAGACTGGCTCCATCACTTGCCTCAGTGGCCAGTCGGAGAATGAAGATAGGCAGACCCTCCAAGGGGGGCACGTAGTTGTCAATCAGAAGGGGTAATCCAACCAGGTTCCCTTCCTGCTTGTGGAAAAAGTCCAGGACAGGGGACAAGAAATCATGCTGTTACAGTCTAGTTTAAACAAATTCTCCCTGGGGCTTCCTCCAGGTCTTGTCCTCAGACCTGCCGTTCTGGGCAACCAGGTGCTTGACCAGGCTAGGCACTGGGGGCAGCAGAACTAAGCACTTATAGCTTTCTGTCCTGACAGGTAGCAGAGCCACCTTCTCTTTGGATCTGCTCACCAACCAAAGAACACATCAAGGAAGGCCCCAGAAATCAAGGGGTAAGAGGAAGAAACCTCTTAGGAGAGCAAGTGGCAAAGCATCATCTCCTTCACTGGGGCCTGCAGGGACCGTGGGATTCTGCTCTCCTTCTGCCTGGGTCCTGCACCCTGGGGACAGGAATGGGCACGAATGGATGATAAAAGTTGTGGAACCTAGGGCTTCCCTGGTGGCGCAGTGGTTGGGCGTCTGCCTGCCGATGCAGGGGACGCGGGTTCGTGCTCTGGTCTGGGAGGATCCCACGTGCCGCGGAGCGGCTGGGCCCGTGAGCCATGGCCGCTGGGCCTGCACGTCCGGAGCCTGTGCGCCACAACAGGAGAGGCCGCAACAGTGGGAGGCCCACGTGCCACAAAAAAAAAAAAAAAAAAAAGTTGTGGAACCTAGAAATGCAAATAGGGAGTGAAGATGTCACAGAGGTCACAGGCTGCTTCTGAGAAGGGGCCCAGCCTTCTTGTCTCGATCCTGGACCAACTACAGAACTTGACTCTTATCTGAAGAATACAATGGAGGTATAAAAATAACCGTCACCCACCTCATCAATCTCCAAAGAGAAGTAGTCTGCAAGCATCTCAGCCTTCTTTTTCAGAAACTCAACAATGTATTCGGCAAGTCCTTCTTTGGGACCATCTTCCTCTGTCCAGCCACTCTCAGGACTCTCTAAGGCAAGCATGGCGAGGTCAAAGAGTGGTGCTGGCTCCTAGGAAGGATCAACAACATTAGGGGTGAGCGTAACAGGGCATCCAAACGCAGCCTGAATTCCCACAAAACCATCTTCACAACAGTAGGTGAGGAGCGACCAATGTAACACTCATTCCGCAGTTCCCCCAAAGAAAACACCTGAAAATCCACAACAGAAGCTTATCCTCCTCCTCACCAATGGCCATTTCAACAGAGAAGGTGTGACCAACAAAAAGACCTGCTGAACAGGTGGGAAAGGCGAGGCCGTGAGGAGGCACTTTGCTTCTGTGTAGCTTTAAGGACCCCAATTTTGTATTTCTAGAAAATCACAAGGCAGACACTAAGCAGATCATTCATTTCTTCCTACTGCCTTATCCATAACTAAAGCAAGGGGGAAGGAGAGTAAGTTAAATCGAATGACATTTCAGGTAAATCATCTGATTAGGAAGAAGACTATATAATCTATTGTGAAAAATAAGATGCCTAAATTTTCTTCCATTTCTCTCCTTCAGACATGGTAACTGTTGTCATACATTTTACACATTATAAGCCCACAATACACTGTTCTTACTTTTTCATAACAACAGAGGAGTCAATTAACAAAAAGACCTAACAATCCTAAATGTTTATGCACTCAATAACAGAGCTTTAAAATATATGAAGGATAAAACAGAACTGTGAAGAGAAATAGACACAATTACATGGAGGCTTCAATATCCTTTCCCCAATAATTGACAGAACAAGTAGACAGAAAATCAGGATACAGAAGATTTGAGCATCACTATCAACTCGATACACCTGCCATTTATAGAATATTCTACTCAACAAGCCCATTTTCAAGTGCACATAAAGTATTTACCAACATAGACTATATTCTGGGCCATAAAACAAGTCTCAATAAGTGTAAAAGGATTCCAATATGTTCTCTGCAAAAATGGAATTAAGGGGTTCCCTGGTGGTGCAGTGGTTGAGAATCCGCCTACCAACGCAGGGGACATGGGTTCGAGTCCTGGTCCGGGAAGATCCCACATGCCAAGGAGCAACTAAGCCCGTGTGCCACAACTACTGAGCCTGTGCTCTAGAGCCCGCAAGCCACAACTACTGAAGCCCGCGCACCTAGAGCCTGTGCTCTGCAACAAGAAAAGCAACCACAATGAGAAGCCCACGCACCACAACGAAGAGTAGCCCCTGCTTGTGGCAACTACAGAAAGCCCACGTTCAGCAACGAAGACTCAATGCAGCCAAAAAATAAAATGAAATAAATAACTTTTATTAAATGGAATTAAATTAGAAATCAATACCAGATCTCTGGAAAATCCCCAAGTAATTAGAAACTAAGTAATATACTTGTAAATAATGTGAGGGTCAAAGAAAAAAAAGGGAATTTAGAAAGCATTCTGAACTGAATGAAAATGAAAACAACTTATCAAAATGTGTGGGAAGCTGCTAAAGCAGCACTTGGGAGAAATTTATAGAACTTAACACCTATACTAGAAAAGAAAGATCTCAAATCAGTGACCTCAGCTTCTGAAACAGAAAAACAAATTAAACTTAAAATAAGTAGAGGAAAGGAAATACAAAGATCAGAGCAGGTAGCAATGAAATAGAAATCAGAAAATTAACAGAAAAATCAATGAAACAAAAAATCAGTTGAGACCAAACCCTCAGCCAGACTGATCAGGTTAAAACGATATAAATTACCAATATTAGGAATGACAGAGTACAGTACATCAGTACAGATCTACAGACATTAAAAGAATAAAAAATATTCTGAACAACTTTATGGCAATAAATTTGAAAACTTAAACGGACAAATTCCTTGAAAGAAACCAAATACCAAGGCTCACTCAAGAAAAAGCTAACATGAATAGCTCTATATCTATGAAAGAAACTGAATTTTTAGTTAAAAATCTTCCTGTGAGGAAATCTCCAGGCCCAGATGGCTTCACTGATGAATTTTACCAAACATTTAAGGAATAAACAATTCTACACAAACTCTTTTGGAAGATGGAAAAGGAAAAAGTATTTCCCGACTCATTCTATGAGGCTAGCATTACCCCATACCAAAACCAGACAAAGACAATACAAGAAAACTACACACCAATATCATTCGTGAATGCAGATGTTAAGAGTTGTAAACAAGGGACTTCCCTGGTGGTCCAGTGGTTAGGACTCCGCGCTTTCACTGCCAGGGCCCGGGTTCAATCCCTGATCAGGGAACTAAGATCCCACAAGCCGCGCAGCCCAGCCAAAAAAAAAAGTTGTAAGCGAAATTTTGACAAATCAATTCCAGTAATATATAAAAAGGATAATACATCATGTATAAGCAGGGTTCACCCCAGGAATGCAAGACTGGTTTAAAATATGAAAATCAATCAATGTAATTCACTATATTAACAAACTAAAAAAAGGAAAACCACACAATTATCTGAACAGATACAGAGGAAGCATCTGAAAAAATTCAGCATCCATTCCTGAATAAAAACTCTAAGTAAACAAGGAATAGAAGGGAACTTCCTCAACCACCTAAGGGTCATCTACAAAAAACCTACCAACGGCAGAAAGCATACTTCATAGTCAAAAACTGAATGCTTCCCCCAAGATCAGGAATAAGAGAAGGATTTCCATTCTCACCACTACTGTTCAACCTTGTACTAAGCTTCTTGCCAGTGTAATCAAGCAAGAGAAAGTAAGAAAAGGCATCCAGATTGGAAAGGAAGGAATAAAACTGTCTTTACTCAAAGATGCTATGATCATCTACATAGAAAATCTGCTGGAGTCAATAAAAAAGCTACTAGAACTACTAAGTGAGTTTAACTAGGTTGCAAGATATAAGATTAATGTACCAAAACACTTGTATTTCTAGATACTAGCAACAAACAACTGGCAATTTATAAAAATGTCACTTACAATAGTATCCAAAAAATATGAAATATTAAGGGATAAATTAACAAAAGATTTTCTCCCCAAATTGATCCATAGATTCAACACAATCCCAATAAAAATTCCAGAGGGCTTTTTTGTAGAGTATGTCAAATGTAAAAAGAAGACATGAAACTACATAGATAGTAATGATTTTTAACTCTAAATTAAAATTAGGCAATGACAAGGTCTTGAAAGAAATGGACTAAACTTGTTAGCTGGAGTTGTGTTTGGGTCATGCGCTTTAAAGAATGTTTACTTCTATTTTTATCTCTTTCCAAGTTTTCTTAAGTAGATATGTATTAATTTCTATAATAATAATAATAAACATTTAAGTTGGCTACCAAATGACTGTTCTGCTTTGTATAAAACTATATGAAGATACCTCCATATGCAAATCATACAATAAACTATTCTAAGCATATTTAGAAAAATTTAATATACTACAAATAAGATAATAAGGCAGAGCTATTTTCAGAAATGAGAACCAGGAAATAAACTTACCGATAACCTCAGAACACCAAAATTGGCAAAATCATAAATGAGAATCTGGTAGAACAGTTCTTCACTGAAAATAAAAATGAAGTGACATTAAGGAAAAGCTAAATCCATGCTTCAGAGCCAAGCAGTAGGGACAAAATGGGAGAGAGAACCCGAGACAGGTAGGACAGAATTGTGCTGCCTCGCAGTGGCCTTTCTAACAGTCCTGGGATCTCCTGCTCCACCAGGGCTTTGGCGGCCGGCCTGTGCACACAGGTCAGACCACTAAGACCATCTGCCTTGTCATCACCCGTGCTCTGTCCTCACCCCTCTGGTGCTGTAAAAGGTTCTAACACTCAGTAGTGATAAAGTTAAGAAGGAGTTTTTGTTTGCTCACCTTTTCCCCACTTGCAAAGAATCCTATAAATCACTTCTTTTACAACTCAACATTTAAAAAATATGGGCCGTATAGGGAGAGCAGGGACGTAACCCCGGTTTTAAATCCAATCAGTTGGATTTAAAGGGCTGAGAGTGGGCGATGCAGCAGACGTCCGCCAGAGCATCTCCCACAGCACCCTACTGTACACAGCACACGCTGCAGTGCTCCACCAGCACTAAGCCCTTTAGGGCTTTTATTGAGCACCGGGCATCTACCAGACCCAGGCGTCTCATGTAATTTTACCTTCACAAAACCCTGCAAGTTAAGTAGTAATAACCCAAATTTCTCATCTTACAGATGAGAAATCCGAGACGCAGATTAGGAAAGTGACTTGTCCATGGTCACATAAATGGTAAATGGTTGAGCCCAGGTGTGAAACGACATGTGACTCTAAAGCCAGGGCCCTTTCCAACTATGTCACCCTGCTCTCCCCCAGCTTTTCCTGCCTCTGCCTCCAGGACTACTCTTCTAGCAGCTCTGCCTTTTTCACATTCGCACCGATTTACCTAAGTTTGGTGGTGTTGAGAAGGTATAACTTGGTCTGATGCTGTGCCAAGGCCCATTGAGGATTCACACAGCCCACAAACGAGTGGTTACGCAGCACCTCCCGGAGAGCTGGAAAACAAGACACAGGTCAGTAACTGCACCCCACCAACACCTCTCTGCAGCCCAAAGCACCAGAACTAGAGACAAAAAACAGGTACCTGAACGGAACCTCTTGCTGAAAGTATACACAAAGAAGGAATAAGATAGAACTAATCTTTCAAAATGCAACAAGGAATTGCCAAAAGACTTAGGAATGCTCAAAGATCACAATCCAAGACAAGGCAGGAAGCCAGAGAAGTAACAAGAGCTCTGAAACCAGCTTTATCCAAAGACACTGGAGGAACTGCAGGTATCAAGAACTTCAGTTTTTGCAGGCTCTGAGGTGTAGAGAAAGAAAAACAGAAGCCTAGGAATGGTGCGAAATGTGGACTGTAACAGGAGGCCACTTCCCCTCTTTCACAGCCAGGATTCACACTAAGCAAGTTGCTTGACAACTTAAAGTGGAGATTTTAGTTTAAACTGATTCCAGGGCTGACTGTTCCTCCAGGTTCCTGATAGAATCAAATGCAAATTCTCTCTGCAGAAATTCATCTTCAACCCAGACTTCAAATAATTCCTCACAGATAAAGTACCAGGACTTAGTGGTCAAAAAGTTACAAAATACACAAAGAAACTAGACACCAAGAATTAGAATCCAGAAGAAATCACAGAATCACATCTGCCAAGTTTTAGAGACTGGAAATACTGGCAAAGATGATAAAATAATAAGCATGTTCAGTATGCTTAAGAGATATTAAAACATTGAATAAGTGGCAGGAGACTATCAAAACTGATCAAGGAAAGACAAATAAATGATATCACTTACATGTGGAATCTAAAAAATAATACAAATAAACTTATTTACAAAACAGACTCACAGACATAGAAAACAAATTTATGGTTACGAAAGAGGAAAGCAGGTGGGGATTAGTTAGGATTATGGGATTAACAGATATACACTATATATAAAACAACAAGGACCTACTGCATACCACAGCAAACTATATTCAACATCTTGTAATAACCTGTAATGGAAAAGAATCTGAAAAAGAATATGTGTGTGTGTGTGTGTGTGTGTGTGTGTGTAACTGAATGACTCTGCTGTACACCTGAAACTAACAATATTGTAAATCAACTATAGTGCAATTTAAAAAATAGAAAAAGGAAACAGAAATAACACCAATCTTACATAAACTCTTTCAAAAAATAAAGGAAGGATAATTCCTACCTCACAAGGTTAGCATAACCCTAATACAAAACCTGAGAAGACACTGAAAAAAGGAAAATTTTAGACCAATATCCTTTACAGTCATAGATGCAAAAATCCTGAACAAAACATCAGCAATTTAAATCCAGCAATATATTAAAAAAAAAAAAAGAATAATACAATCAAGAAGAGATTAGCCCAGGAAAGCAAGGTGATTTAGCGTTTGGAAAATCTCACCATATTAACAGAATAAATGAGAAATACATGATCATTTTAGATATAGAAAGAGTATTAGACAACAACAATTTATAATTAAAAACTCTCAGCAAACTAGGAAGAGAAAATAACTACCTTAATCTGAAAAGGGCATCTATGAAAAACCTCCAGCTAACATCATGTTTAACAGTGAAATACTGAAAGTGTTCTTTCCACAATGGAGAACAAGATAATTAACACCCATGCTCACTCATCCTATTTGACGTTGTACTGGGGGTCCTAACCATTGTAGTGAGGCAAGGAAACAGTATAAAAATATGAAAGGAAAAAAGTAGAATTGTCTCTATCTGCACCTTTGGCAAGGTCACGTGATACAACACCTTTTGTATTTTAATATGCTAACAGGTGGGGGTCAAAATACCATGGTAAACAATGGGGAAAATGATTTTATTCTGACTCAATCTTAAAAATTTAAACCAAAGTTAATAAAAATAAGTTTATATTAAAAATGATCAAGGAGATTTCAAAAAAAACCAAATAAAATTTCTAAAAATAAAAAATATAATAACTGAAATGAAAAATCAAGATAGACTGAACAGAGTGGACAAAGTTGGCAAGGTAATTAATGGTAAGGTAGATCTAAAAAAATTATCTGAAGTGCAGCACAGAGAGACAAAGAAATGGAAAATATGAAAGATAACTTATGCAATATGGAGAAGAATAAATATGTAAGTAAGTCCCAGAAGGGGCAGGGGACAGGGAGAGACAGTAACTGGAGACTCTCAAGACAAAAGATCAGAGAATATCCCAGAAGTGATGAAAGACACCAAACCTCAGCTCCAGGAAGCCCAACAAAATCCACACCTGAGATAAGCAGGACACTAAAGAGATCTTAAAAGCTCTCAGAGAGAAAAGAGAGATGACCCACAAAGTATTAAAATATAAGACTGACAGCTGAATTTTCAACAGCAACAATAGAAGCCAACGACTGATAAAATAACACCTTCAATGCACTGAGAAAAAAATAATTGCCAATCTGGAATTTTAAACCCAGCAAAGAAACTTATCAAAATAAAGATGGATTAGACAAAGCAAAACTCAGCTTGCCATCTCAGGCCCCACAGAAGGAGGTGCTTAGGGCAGACCATGAAAGGTCTGAGGAAAAGAATTATGAGCAGAAAATACTGGCTAAACCCAAACAAACTGACAGTAACAACATAATATGGAACAATGAGATATTCACATGGAAACTGTGACTGTAACACCATATACCAAAAATTAATTCCAGGTGGACTAGAGATTTAAGTATAAGCATTTTAGGAGATAATATAAATACAGATTTAATTATCCCAGAGATAGAAAGAATTTCCTAAATAAGATTAAAAGGCCAATGTGTGGTAGAAGAGTGATCAAGATGGCAGAGTACTAGGACGTGAAGCTCACCTCCTCCCACAAGTACATCAAAAATACATCTACATGTGAACAATTCTCCCAGGATATCTACTGAACACTGGCAGAAGACCTTAGACCTTTGAAAGGGCAAGAAAATCTCCACATAACCAAGTGGGGCAAAAAAGAACGGAAAGAAAGAAGGAAGGGAAGGGAGGGGAGGGGAGGGGATGGAAGGGAAGGGAAGAAAGAAAGCGAGAAAGGAATCGGGACAGGACCTGCATCCCTGGGATGAAGCTGTAAAAGAGGAAAGGTTCCTGTACCCTGGGAAGTCCCATCACCAGCGGGTAGATCAACCAGGACAGAGGGGGAGCTTCAGAACCTCAGAGAAGAACACAGCAACCAGTTTGCAGCAGTTAGAATAGAGAAAGACATGCACAGACAGTCAATACCACAGCTCTGCACTTCCAAGCCTGAGACACCTGTCTGCCGATACAGGCGGGGGCTGGGTGCGGAAGCTTGAGCTTCAGAGATCAGACCCAGAGAGAGGACTGGGATGGACTGCACGGAAGCAGCCTGAAGGGGCTGGAGCCTGGTGCAACCACACCTGATGGTGTATGCAGAGGAAGCCTGGGCTGCCTTAGAGGCCAGGTGCCATTGTGTCAGTAGTGCGTGAGGGGAGGGGCGGGAACCACCATTACAGCCTTTCTACCCGCGCGAGCTCTAAGGCAACAAGACACTGCCTACACGAGCTCCAGGAGCAGTCACGAGTCGCTGCTGCCCCCTGGACTTCAGGAGCAGCCTCGAGCTGCCCACCTTGCCCTCCCAGACTCCAGGAGCAGTCCTGAGCCACCTCCATTCTAATCATGTGCTCTGGGGGCAACACGTGAGCTGCCACTGCCACTGAGAACTCCACGACGAGGCACCAGCCACAGCATCTGCACATCCACTATCAAAAGGTAACAGCCAGCACACACTAAGGAAAGAGGTGGCAGGCATCCAGACTAAAAACAGCCCTCACACCAAAAAATCTTAAACCCACACAAGCTACACAGGGACGCTTCCACATATAAATAGCCCTCCAAGACCACAGCAGATAATTGTTTCTCCTAAACTCATAGAGCAAGAGAACTATAAGTAAAATGAAGAAGCAGAGGAACCACTCCCAATTAAAAGACCAAGAGAATTCCCCTGAAATAACAAGCAATGAAGCAGACCTCTTCAGTCTAACAGACACCGATTTCAAAAAAGAGGCAATGGAAATACTGAAGGAATTTAGAAAGGCTATTGACAGAAATGCAGAGTACTGTAAAAAGGAACTAGAAGCTGTAAAGAGGGACCAAGAAAAATTAGAAAACTCATTTGCTGAGAAGAAAACTGAACCAAAGACAATGAATAGCAGAATAAATAATGCAGAAGAATGAATAAGTAACCAGGAAGATAGAATAATGGAAATGACCCAATCAGAACAGCAGACAGAAAGCCAAATGAAAAAAAAAAAAAAAAAAAGCAAGCAACATAAGAGACCTATGGGATAATATAAATTGTGCCAATGTATGCATAATAAGGATTCCAGAAGGGGAAGAAAGAGAAAAGGGGATCAAAAATGTATTTGAAGAAATTATGGCTGAAAACTTCCCAAACCTAAAGAAGGAACAGATATCCAGGTACAGGACGCACAGAGGATCTCAAACAAGGTAAACCCAAACAGACCTACACCAAGACGTATTATAATAAAAATGGAAAAAGTTAAAGAGAGGATTCTAAAGGCAGCAAGAGAAAAACAAAGGAGGCAAGGGAACCCCCATAAGGCTATCAGCTGATTTCTCTACAGAAACACTGCAACACAGAAGGGAGTGGCAAGATACATCCAAAGTCCTAAAAGGGAAACATCTGCAACCTAGGATACTCTACCCAGCAAGATTATCATTTAGAATAGAAGGAGGGACAAAGAATTTCTCAGACAAGCAAAAACTAAAAGAATACAGCAATACTAAACCTATCCTAAAGGAAATATTGAAAGGTTTTCTCTAAATAGAAAAGAATCCATAGGAAAGAGAAAATCACAATCAGAAAGCAAATCACCTAAATAAGCCAGTACACAGATTTAAAAAAAAAAAATTCTGTGAAACTAATAATAACCACAATGAAACAGCAAAAGGATGAACATGAAGATGTAAATAAGGACATCAAACTCATAAAATGGGGGGGGAGAAAAGTAAGAAAATGTAGATTTTTTTTCATTCCCTAGAATGTGTTTGAGCCTAAATGACTACCAGTCTAAGACAAGTAGATATAGGAAGGGGTTAATATACTTGAAAAACGGTAACCACAAATCAAAAACATACAATAGATTCACAAAAACCAAAAAGAAGAGAACATAAGCGTAATACAAAAGAAAATCATCAAACCACAAAAGGAAAAACAAAAAAGGGACAAAGAAGAAATATAAAATCAAAGGGAAAGCAAAGTTTATAATGGTGATAACTATATATCTATCAATAATTACCTTAAATGTCAATGGACTAAACACTCCAATCAAAAGACAGAGTGGCAGATTGGATAAAAAAGCAAGAGCCTACAATATGCTGCCTACAAAAGACCCACCTTAGAGGAAAGGACACACAGAGATTGAAAGTGAGGAGATGGAAATAGGTATTTCATGCAAACAGAAATGAAAAGAAAGCAGGGGTTGTAATATTCGTATCAGACAAGATAGACTTTAAAACAAAAGCCATGAAGAAAGATAAAGAAGGACACTGTGTAATAATAAAAGAATTAATGCAAGAAGAGGATTATTACATTCATATATGCACCTAATACAGATCAACATATATGCAACTAATACAGGAGTACCCAAATACATAAGACAAATACTAAAAGACATTAAAGGGAGAAATTGACAAGAATACAATAACAGTAGGAAGCTTTAACATCCCACTCGCATCAATGGACAGATATTCTGGACAGAAAAATCAGTGAGGCAACAGAGATCCTAAATAATACAATAGAGGGAGCGGGCACCGGTGCCCGAAGCCGCAACAGTCATGGGGACGGCTGGCCGGTCCTAAGTGCAAATATTAAAGTGATTTCCGAGAGGAGGGGAAGATGGCGAAAGAGTAAGACGCAGAGATCACCTTCCTCCCCACACATACACCAGAAATACATCTACACGTGGAACAACTCCTACAGAACACCTATTGAACGCTGGCAGAAGACCTCAGACCTCCCAAAAGGCAAGAAAGTTTCCATGTACCTGGGTAGGGCAAAAGAAAAAAGAATAAACAGAGACAAAAGGATATGGACGGGACCTGCACCAGTGGGAGGGAGCTGTGAAGGAGGAAAGGTTTCCACACACTAGGAAGCCCCTTCGCGGGCGGAGACTGCAGGTGGAGGAGGGGGGAGCTTCGGAGCCGAGGAGGAGAGCGCAGCCACAGGGGTGTGGAGGGCAAAGCGGAGAGATTCCCGCACAGAGGATCAGTGCCGACGGGCACTCACTAGCCCGAGAGGCTTGTCTGCTCACCCGCTGGGGCGGGCGGGGCTAGGAGCTGAGGCTCGGGCTTCGGTGGTCGGAGCGCAGGGAGGGGACTAGGGTTGGCGGCGTGAAAACAGCCTGAAGGGGTTAGTGCACCACGGCTAGCCGGGAGGGAGTCCGGGAAAAGTCTGGACCTACCGAAGAGGCAAGAGACTTTCTCTTCCCTTTTTGTTTCCTGGTGCGCGAGGAGAGGGGATTAAGAGCGTTGCTTAAAGGAGCTCCAGAGACGGGCGCGAGCCGCGGCTAAAAGCGCGGACCCCAGAGACGGGCATAAGACGCTAAGGCTGCTGCTGCCGCCACCAAGAAGCCTGTGTGCGAGCACAGGTCACTATCCACACCCCCCTTCCGGGGAGCCTGTGCAGCCCGCCACTGCCAGGGTCCCGGGATCCAGGGACAACTTCCCCGGGAGAACGCACGGCGCGCCTCAGGCTGGTGCTACGTCACGCCGGCCTCTGCTGCCACAGGCTCGCCCCGCACTCCGTGCCCCTCCCTCCACCCCGGCCTGAGTGAGCCAGAGTCCCCGAAGCAGCTGCTCCTTTAACCCCGTCCTGTCTGAGCGAAGAACAGATGCCCTCCAGCGACCTACACGCAGAGGCGGGGCCAAATCCAAAGCTGAGTCCCAGGAGCTGTGCGAACAAAGAAGAGAAAGGGAAATCTCTCCTAGCAGCCTCACAAGCAGCGGATTAAAGCTCCACAATGAACGTAATGTACCCTGCATCTGTGGAATACATGAATAGACAACGAATCATCCCAAATTGAGAAGGTGGACTTTGAGAGCAAGATTTATGATTTTTTCCTTTTCCGCTTTTTGTGAGTGTGTATGTGTATGCTTCTGTGTGAGATTTTGTCTGTATAGCTTTGCTTCCACCATTTGTCCTAGGGTTCTATCCGTCCGTTTTGTTTGTTTTTGATTTTAATTTCTTTTTCTTAATAATTATTTTTTATTTTAATAACTATTTTATCTTCTTTCTTTCTTCCTTACTTTCCTACTCCCTCCCTCCTTCCCTCCTTTCTTTCTCTTTTCCTTTCTTTCTTTCTTCCTTTCTTTCTTCTAATTCTTTCTTTCTACTTTCTCTCCCTTTTATTCTGAGCCGTGTGGATGAAAGGCTCTTGGTGCTACAGCCAGGAGTCAGTGCTGTCCCTCTGAGGTGGGAGAGCCAACTTCAGGACACTGGTCCACAAGAGACCTCCCAGCTCCACGTAATATCAAAAGGTGAAAATCTCCCAGAGATCTCATTCTCAACACCAGCACCCAGCTTCACTCAACGACCAGCAAGCTACAGTGCTGGACACCCTATGCCAAACAACTAGCAAGACAGGAACACAACACCACCCATTAGCAGCGAGGCTGCCTAAAATCATAAGTCCACAGACACCCCAAAACACACCACCAGACGTGGACCTGCCCACCAGAAAGACAAGATCCGGCCTCATCCACCAGAACACAGGCACTAGTCCCCTCCACCAGGAAGCCTACACTACCCACTGAACCAACCTTAGCCACTGGAGACAGACAACAAAAACAACAGGAACTACGAACCTGCAGCCTGCAAAAAGAGACCCCAAACACAGTAAGATAAGCAAAATGAGAAGACAGAAAAACACACAGCAGGTGAAGGAGCAAGATAAAAACCCACCAAACCTAACAAATGAAGAGGAAATAGGCAGTCTACCTGAAAAAGAATTAGGAATAATGATAGTAAAGATGATCCAAAATCTTGGAAATAGAATAGACAAAATGCAAGAAACAGTTAACAAGGACCTAGAAGAACTAAAGATAAAACAAACAACGATGAACAACACAATAAATGAAATTAAAGATACTCTAGATGGGATCAATAGCAGAATAACTGAGGCAGAAGAATGGATAAGTGACCCTGGAAGATAAAATAGTGGAAATAACTACTGCAGAGCAGAATAAAGAAAAAAAAAGGAAAATAAATGAGGACAGTCTCAGAGACCATTGGGACAACATTAAATGCACCAACGTTTGAATTATAGGGGTTCCAGAAGAAGAAGAGAAAAAGAAAGGGACTGAGAAAATATTTGAAGAGATTATAGTTGAAAATTTCCCTAATATGGGAAAGGAAATAGTTAATCAAGTCCAGGAAGCACAGAGAGTCCCATACAGGATAAATCCAAGGAGAAATATGCCAAGACACATATTAATCAAACTGTCAAAAATTAAATACAAAGAAAACATATAAAAGCAGCAAGGGGAAAACAACAAATAACACACAAGGGAATCCCCATAAGGTTAACAGCTGATCTTTCAGCAGAAAGATCTGCAAGCCAGAAGGGACTGGCAGGAGGGACTGGCAGGACATATTTAAAGTGATGAAGGAGAAAAACCTGCAACCAAGATTACTCTACCCAGCAAGGATCTCATTCAGATTTGATGGAGAAATTAAAACCTTTACAGACAAGCAAAAGCTAAGAGAGTTCAGCACCACCAAACCAGCTTTACAACAAATGCTAAAGGAACTTCTCTAGGCAAGAAACACAAGAGAAGGAAAAGACATATACTAACTAACCCAAAACAATTAAGAAAATGGGAATAGGAACATACATATCAATAATTACCTTAAATGTAAATGGATTAAATGCTCCCACCAAAAGACACAGATTGGCTGAATGGATACAAAACCAAGACCCATATATATGTTGTCTACAAGAGATCCACTTCAGACCTAGAGACACGTACAGACTGAAAGTAAGGGGATGGAAAAAGATATTCCATGCAAAGAGAAACCAAAAGAAAGCTGGAATAGCAATTCTCATATCAGACAAAATAGACTTTAAAATAAAGACTATTAGAAGAGACAAAGAAGGACACTACATAATGATCCAGGGATCAATCCAAGAAGAAGATATAACAATTGTAAATATTTATGCACCCAACATAGGAGCACCTCAATACATAAGGCAAATACTAACAGTCATAAAAGGGGAAATGGACAGTAACACATTCAGAGTAAGGATATTTAACACCCCACTTTCATCGATGGACAGATCATCCAAATTGAATATAAATAATGAAACACAAGCTTTAAATGATACATTAAACAAGATGGACTTAACTGATATTTATAGGACATTCCATCCAAAAACAACAGAATACACATTTTTCTCAAGTACTCATGGAACATTCTCCAAGACAGATCATATCTTGAATCACAAATCAAGCCTCGGTAAATTTAAGAAAATTGAAACTGTATCAAGTATCTCTTCCGACCACAATGCTATGACACTAGATATCAATTACAGGAAAAGATCTGTAAAAAATGCAAACACATGGAGGCTAAACAATACACTACTTAATAACAAAGTGATCACTGAAGAATTCAAAGAGGAAATTAAAAAATACCTAGAAACAAATGACAATGGTGACATGACGACCCAAAAACTATGGGATGCAGCAAAAGCAGTTCTAAGAGGGAAGTTTATAGCAATACAATCCAACCTTAAGAAACAGGAAACATCTCGAATGAACAACCTAACCTTGCACCTAAAGCAATTAGAGAAAGAAGAACAAAAAAACCCCAAAGTTAGCAGAAGGAAAAAAATCATAAAAATCAGATCAGAAATAAATGAAAAAGAAATGAAGGAAACGATAGCAAAGATCAATAAAACTAAAAGCTGGTTCTTTGAGAAGATAAACAAAATTGATAAACCATTAGCCAGACTCATCAAGAAAAAAAAAGGGAGAAGACTCAAATCAATAGAATTAGAAATGAAAAAGGAGAAGTAACAACTGACACTGCACAAATACATAAGATCATGAGAGATTACTACAAGCAACTCTATGCCAATAAAATGGAAAACCTGGAAGAAACTGACAAATTCTTAGAAATGCACAACCTGCCAAGACTGAATCAGGAAGAAACAGAAAATATGAACAGACATTCAATCACAAGCACTGAAATTGAATACTGTGATTAAAAATCTTCCAACAAACAAAAGCCCAGGACCAGATGGCTTCACAGGTGAATTCTATCAAACATTTAGAGAAGAGCTAACACCTATCCTTCTCAAACTCTTCCAAAATATAGCAGAGGGAGGAACACTCCCAAACTCATTCTACGAGGCCACCATCACCTTGATACCAAAACCAGACAAGGATGTCACAAAGAAAGAAAACTACCAGCCAATATCACTGTTGAACATACATGCAAAAATCCCCAACAAAATACTAGCAAACAGAATCCAACAGCACATTAAAAGGATCATACACCATGATCAAGTGGGGTTTATCCCAGGAATGCAAGGATTCTTCAATATACACAAATCCATCAATGTGATACACCATATTAACAAATTGAAGGAGAAAAACCATATGATCATCTCAATAGATGCAGAGAAAGCTTTTGACAAAATTCAACACCCATTTATGATAAAAACCCTGCAGAAAGTAGGCATAGAGGGAACTTTCCTCAACATAATAAAGGCCATATATGACAAACCCACAGCCAACATCATCCTCAATGGTGAAAAACTGAAACCACTTCCACTAAGATCAGGAACAAGACAAGGTTGCCCACTCTCACCACTCTTATTCAACATAGTTTTGGAAGTTTTAGCCACAGCAATCAGAGAAGAAAAGGAAATAAAAGGAATCCAAATCGGAAAAGAAGAAGTAAAGCTGTCACTGTTTGCAGATGACATGATACTATACATAGAGAATCCTAAAGATGCTACCAGAAAACTACTAGAGCTAATCAATGAATTTGGTAAAGTAGCAGGATACAAAATTAATGCACAGAAATCTCTGGCATTCCTATATACTAATGATGAAAAATCTGAAAGTGAAATCAAGGAAACACTCCCGTTTACCACTGCAACAAAAAGGATAAAATATCTAGGAATAAACCTACCTAAGGAGACAAAAGACCTGTATGCAGAAAATTATAAGACACTGATGAAAGAAATTAAAGATGATACAAACAGATGGAGAGATATACCATGTTCTTGGATTGGAAGAATCAACATTGTGAAAATGACTCTACCACCCAATGCAATCTACAGATTACATGCAATCCCTATCAAACTACCATTGGCATTTTCCACAGAACTAGAACAGAAAATTTCACAATTTGTATGGAAACACAAAAGACCCCGAATAGCCAAAGCAATCTTGAGAATGAAAAACGGAGCTGGAGGAATTAGGCTCCCTGACTTCAGACTATACTACAAAGCTACAGTAATCAAGACAGTATGGTACTGGCACAAAAACAGAAAGATAGATCAATGGAACAGGATAGAAAGCCCAGAGATAAACCCATGCACATATGGTCACCTTATCTTTGATAAAGGAGGCAGGAATGTACAGTGGAGAAAGGACAGCCACTTCAATAAGTGGTGCTAGGAAAACTGGACAGGTACATGTAAAAAGTATGAGATTAGATCACTCCCTAACACCATACACAAAAATAAGCTCAAAATGGATTAAAGACCTAAATGTAAGGCCAGAAACAGACTCTTAGAGGAAAACATAAGCAGAACACTTTATGACATAAATCACAGCAAGATCCTTTTTGACCTACCTCCTAGAGAAATGGAAATAAAAACAAAAATAAAGAAATGGGACCTAATGAAACTTAAAAGCTTTTGCACAGCAAAGGAGACCATAAACAAGATGAAAAGACAACCCTCAGAATGGGAGAAAATATTTGCAAATGAAGCAACTGACAAAAGATTAATCTCCAAAATTTACAAGCAGCTCATTCAGCTCAATAACAAAAAAACAAACAACCCAATCCAAAAAATGGGCAGAAGACCTAAACAGACATTTCTCCAAAGAAGATATACAGACTGCCAACAAACACATGAAAGAATTCTCAACATCATTAATCATTAGAGAAATGCAAATCAAAACTACAACGAGATATCATCTCACACCAGTCAGAATGGCCATCATCAAAACAAAATCTAGAAACAATAAATGCTGGAGAGGGTGTGGAGAAAAGGGAACACTCTTGCACTGCTGGTGGGAATGTGAATTGGTACAGCCACTATGGAGAACAGTATGGAGGTTCCTTAAAAAACTACCAATAGAACTACCATATGACCCAGCAATCCCACTACTGGGCATATACCCTGAGAAAACTATAATTCAAAAAGAGTCATGTACCAAAATGTTCATTTCAGCTCTATTTACAATAGCCCAGAGATGGAAACAACCTATGTGTCCATCATCGGATGAATGGATAAAGAAGATGTGGCACATATATACAATGGAATATTACTCAGCCATAAAAAGAAACGAAACTGCGCTATTTGTAATGAGGTGGATGGACCTAGAGTCTGTCATACAGAGTGAAGTAAGTCAGAAAGAGAAAGACAAATACCGTATGCTAACACATATATATGGAATTTAAGAAAAAAAATGTTATGAAGAACCTAGGGGTAAGACAGGAATAAAGACACAGACCTACTAGAGAATGGACTTGAGGATATGGGGAGGGGGAAGGGTAAGCTGTGACAAAGCGAGAGAGAGGCATGGACATATATACACTACCAAACGTAAAACAGATAGCTAATAGGAAGCAGCCGCATAGCACAGGGAGATCAGCTCGGTGCTCTGCGACCACCTAGAGGGGTGGGACAGGGAGGGTGGGAGGGAGGGAGACGCAAGAGGGAAGAGATATGGGAACATATGTATATGTATAACTGATGCACTTTGTTATAAAGCAGAAACTAACACACCATTGTAAAGCAATTATACTCCAGTAAAGATGTTAAAAAAAAAAAAAAAAGTTTAAAGAACTCTTCTCCGTACTCTGTAATGACGTATATGGGAATAGAATCTACAAATGAGTGGATATATGTATAACTGATTCACTTTGCTGTACAACTGAAACTAACACAACATTGTATATCAACTACACTCCAATAAAAATCAATTTAAAAAAAATAATAATACAATAGAACAGTTAATTAGACTTAATTGATATTTTCAGGATATTACATCCAAAAAAAAAGAAATTCTTTCCAAATGCATATGGAACATTCTCTAGGATTGACCACACACTGGGCCACAAAACAAGCCTCAACAAACTTAAGGATATAGAAATTGTCTCGAGCATCTTTTCTGACCACAACAGCATGAAACTAGAAATCAACCACAGAAATATGTGAAAAAAAAACGATTACATGGAGACTAAACAACATGCTACTAAAAAAACCCCACCAGGTCAATAATGAAATCAAAGAAAATTTAAAAATACCTTGCGACAAATGACAATAAAAACACAACCATACCTCCCTGGTGGCGCAGTGGTTGGGAGTCCGCCTGCCGATGCAGGGGACACGGGTTCGTGCCCCGATCCCGGAGGATCCCACATGCCGCGGAGCGGCTGGGCCCGCGAGCCATGGCCGCGGAGCCTGTGTGTCCGGAGCCTGTGCTCCGCAACGGGAGAGGCCACAGCAGTGAGAGGCCCGCGTACAGAAAAAAAAAAAAAAAAAAAAAAAAACACAACCATACAAAATCTATGGGATGCAGCAAAACCATTTCTTAGCGGGAAGTTCACAGCCATATAGACCTTCCTCAAAAAACAAGAAAAATCTCAAACAACATAATATACCACTTAAAAGAATTAGAAAAAGAAGAACAAAACCTAGTCAGCAGAAGGAAGGAAATACTCAAGATCAGAGAGGAAATAAATAAAATAGAGATTAAAAAAACAATAGAAAAACTCAATAAACCAAGAGCCGGTACTTTAAAAGGTTAAACAATATCGACCAACCTCTGGCCAGGCTCACCAAGAAGAAAAGAGAGAGAACCCAAATAAACAAGATAAGAAATGAAAAAGGAGACATAACAACCAACACCACAGAAGTACAAAAAACCATAAGGGAATACTATGAACATGCCAACAAATTCAACAACCTAGAAGAAACAGACAAGTTTCTAGAAACATACAGCCCACCAAAACTGAATCAAGAAGAAACAGATAATGTGAACAGACGAATCACTACTAATCAAAGTCTATGACCAGATGGCTTCACAGGCAAATTCTACCAAACCTACAAAGAAGAACTTATACTGATCCTTCTCAAACTCTTCCAAAAAAACTGATGAGAAGAGAACACTCCCAAAGACATTCTATGAAGCCACCATCACCCATGATACTAAAACCAAAGACACCACCAAAAAAGAAAATTAGAGGCCAATATCTTTGATGAATATAGATGTAAAAATTCTCAACAAAATATTAGCAAACCAAATCCAACAACACATAAAAAAGATCATACACCACAGTCAAGTGGGATTCATCCCAAGTTCACAAGAATGGTTCAACATTCGCAAATCAATCAATGTGATACACAACAGAAAAGACAACAACCACATGATCACCTCAATAGATGCAGAGAAAGCATTTGACAAAATTCTACATCCATTCATGATTTAAAAACTCTTATGAAAGTGGGTATAGAGGAAACATATCTCAACATAATAAAAGCTATTTATGACAAATCCACAGCCCATATAATACTAAACAGTGAAAAGCTGAAAGCCTTCCCGCTAAAATCTGGAAAAAGACAAGGATGCCCACTCTCGTCTCTTCTATTCAACATACTATTGCAAGACCTAGTCACTGCAATCAGATAAGAAAAAGAAATAAAAGATATCCAAATTGGAAGGGAAGAGGTAAAATTGTCATTATATGCAGATAACATGATTCTATATACAGAAAACCCTAAAGACTCCACACAAAAACTACTAAAACTGATAAATGAGTTCAACAAGGTAGAAGGATACAAGATTAACACACAGAAATTGGTTGCATTTCTTTATACTAACAATGAAATATCAGAAAGAGAATGTAAAAAAAAATACCTTTCAAAATCACACCCCCAAAAATAAAATATTTAGGAATAAACCTGACCAAGGAGGTGAAAAACCTATACACTGAGAACTATAAAACAATAAAGGAAACTGAAGAAGATTCAAAGAAGTGGAAACATATCCCATGTTCTTGGATTGGAAGAATTAATATTGTTAAAATAGCCATACTTCCCACAACAGTCTACAGATTTAATGCAATCCCTATCAAATTACCCGTGATATTTTTCACAGAACTAAAAAAATAATCATAAAATTCATATGGAACCATAAAAGACCCAGAATTGCCAAAGCAATCCTGAAGAAAAAGAACAAAGCAGGAGGTATAACCCTCCCAGACTTCAGACATACTACAAAATGACAGTAATCAAAACAGCATGGTATGGGACTTCCCTGGTGGTCCAGTGGTTAAGACTCTGCACTTCCAATGCAGGGGGTTTGATCCCTTGTCAGGAATTAGATCCTGCATGCCGCAACCAAGAGCCCACATGCCACAACTAAAGATCCCACGTGTCGCAATGAAGATCCCACGTGCTGCAACGAACACCCAGTGCAGCCAAATAAATAAATAAATAAAAACAGAACAACAACAAAAAAAAAAAAACAGCGTGGTATTGGGACAAAAACAGACATATGGATCAATGGATCAGAATAGAGTGCCCAGAAATAAACCCATACACCTATGGTCAATTAATCTTTGACAAAAAAAGCAAGCATATACTATGGGGAAAAGACAGTCTCTTCAGCAAGTGGTGCTGGGAAAATTAGACAGCTGCATGTAAATCGATGAAGTTAGAACACTCCCTCTCACCATACACAAAAATAAACTCAAAATGGCTTAAAGGCTTAAACATTAAGACATGACACCATAAAACTCCTAGAAAAGCTCAAAGGCAAAACACTCTTGACATAAATCGTACCAATGTTTTCTTAGGTCAGTGTCCCAAGGCAATAGAGATAAAAACAAAAATAAACAAATGAGACCTAATCAAACTTAGAAGTTTTTGCACAGCAAAGGAAACCATAAACAGAAGAAAGATAAGCTACAAACAGGGAGAAAATATTTGCAAACAATGCAACCAATAGGCCTAGTATCCAAAATATACAAACAGCTCATACAGTTCAACAACAAAAAAACTAAACAACCCAATCAAAAAATGGGCAGAAGGGCTTCCCTGGTGGCGCAGTGGTTGAGAGTCCGCCTGCCAATGCAGGGGACGCGGGTTCGTGCCCCGGTCCGGGAAGATCCCACATGTCGCGGAGCATCTGGGCTCATGAGCCATGGCCGCAAAGCCTGCGCATCTGGAGCCTGTGCTCCTCAATGGGAGAGGCCACAACAGTGAGAGGCCCGCGTACCGGAAAAAAAAAAAAAACTACAATGAGATATCACTTCACACCAATCAGAATAGCCATCATCAAAAAGTCTACAAATACCAAATGCTGGAGAGGATGTGGAGAAAAGGGAACCCTCCTAGACTGCTGGTGGGATTGTAAATTGGTAGAGCCACTATGGAGAACAGTATAGAGATTCGTTAAGAAACCAAAAATAGAGCTACCATATGATCTAGCAATCCCACTCCTGGGCATATATCTGGAGAAAAACATGGTTCAAAAGGATACATGAACCCCAATGTTTATAGCATCACTATTCACAATAGCCAAAACATGGAAGCAACCTAAATGTCCATCGAGAGATGAATGCATAAAGATGTGGCACATACATACAGTGGAATATTACTCAGCCATTAAAAAGAATGAAACAATGCCATTTGCAGCAACATGGATGCAACTAGAGATTATCATACTAAGTGAAGGAAGTTAGAGAAAGACAAATATCATATCACTTACATACAGAATCTAAACAAAAATGATACAAATGAACTTATTTACAAAATAGAAACAGACTCACAGACTTAGAGAACAAACTTGGCAGGGAGGGATAGACTGGGAGTTTGGGATTGACATGCCCACAGTGCTATATTTAAAATAAATAACTAATAAGGACTTAGTGTATAGCACAGGGAACTCTGCTCAATACTCTGTAATAACCTAAATGGGAAAATAATTTGAAAAAGACTAGATAAATATATCTACTCTTTAGATAGATATATATAACTGAATCACTTTGCTGTATACCTGAAACTAACATAACATTGTTAATCAACTAAACTCCAATATAAAATAAAATGTTAAAAAATAATAATAAAATTAAAAAGTTTAAAAAATATATATATGGGGGGAAGCATTCATAAAAAAATACCACATGAGCCCCAAACTGAGGGAAGATATTTTCACGTACCTGATTACTGTCTAGAATAAACATATAAAGAACTTGTAAAATCAGTTAGAAAAGACCAAGCACCCAACAGAAACACGAGGAGAAAGCTAGAACGGCACTTAAGAGAAGAGGAAATACACCTACTCAGCTTTATCAGTGATCAGGGAAACACGAATGAAAACCACCATTAGACACCATTTCACAAACACCGAACTGGTGAAAAGTCTGACAATATCAAACACCGGAGAAACAGTGGAGCAAAGCAACTCTCCACACTACTGGTGGGACCACACACTTAGTGACCTGTTTGGAAAACAAGCTGTCACTTTACAAGCCAGCAGTAACTCTAAGTGTGTGTCTACCCTGCACAGAGCTTCCCGGCCAGTGTGCCAAGCTCCTGATCTGCTCAGGTCCAGGAAAGGCTGGGGGCTGAGAGGCAGGGGTGACGCCCCTGGAGTCCTCCACATGTCCTTCCATAGCAGAATGAATGACTAAACATGTGGCCAAGTCAGGAAGTGGAATCTATTACAAGCAGCACAAGTAAACCGGAACGTAGCAAGATGGATGAATTTTAGGAATATGTGTATACTTATATACACTGAAGAAAAACATAATTCCCTTTATACAAAGTTTAAAATTTGTACAAGTAAACAATAAATTTTGTAGGGCTACAAATATGGGTGGTAAAACTATAATAAAAGAAAGGAAATAATAATCACAAAATGTAGGGTCACAGTTACCCTAAGGGAGGAGGGAAGGGGCTGGACAGGGAAAGAGCACACAGGGCTGCACAGGTGATGGCAACGAGCTGTTCCTTTAAGTTAGCGTTCATTTATTTTCTCCTGTAGATCCTACTTATGTTTCATAAGCATGATTTTGCATCTACTAATTTATCTGAATGTGTGTGTGTATGTGTACATACACATATATTTAATGGAAGAAGTAAACATACCACCACAAAGGGGGACAGGGGAGAGCGGGTGGAGAGAGCAGGGCAAGGGTCTGGGGACAGCCATAAGCCTGTACATCACATTTTTACTGTACTTTTTTTTAAAGCTTGGACACCACACGAGTTCTCACATTGTTACATAAGTTCTGCAACACTCTCTGTTCCCCCCGCAGAAAGAGGCCTATTTTCCTCATTTTTAGAATAAGTGTTCCCCTCTGTTCCCACTGGAAACTCAATGTCTCTACAGGATGTTCTGCGTAGGTGGAAAATGATTATTTTAAAAGCTGGAGAACATCAAATAATCCTGAATAATGAGGCACTGGAGGAAAGAGAAGCAGTGTAATTTACTAAAAAAGGGTCAGAGATTTTTCCATACAGATTTTTCATCAAAGCTCTGACGCATCCACAGGCCACCAAGACCCAGCCTGGCCAGGGGGCCGCGAGGGGGGCGTTGGCTCCCTGCAAGGGGCTCCATCCAGGCAGGAAGTCGACAAGGAGGACAGGCAAGGCTTCTCCTCCCTGGGCTCCGTGAGGCTGCTTGCACCCACTCCAGCCTCGTATCAGGACCTCTAGAACCTGTGCTTCATTCCTCTCCTAGTTATGCCCACAGCACTGGAGGTCTGTGGACGTTTCCCTGCCATTCTGCCAGCAGCAAAAAAGGACCAAATCCTCTGTGCTTCAAAGCCAAACCACACATCCAAACCACACAACAGCAGCCTAGGGTCTCAGCACGTTCTCTGAGAAGCAGCAAGTAAAGCCACCTGAAGGAAGGGTGAGCTGTCCTCTGGTTCCTAAGGGCCACGTGTGGAGCTTGCTTCCTGGCAGCCCCCGGACGCCAGGGCCTCTGGCTGCTGCCTGAGCTGATCAAGCAGCCCTTCCAGGCAGATGTTACCCTGTCACCCTGGTGACGCGGCCTCTGTCTCTGTTCCAGAACGTCCCTCATTCTACCTTATGTCACAGCCGGCGATTTACCAAACAACCCCCCGAACAGCGTGGACTCCTTTAAGACAGGGATTTGAGTGCATTCAATGCATTTTCTGCCTCAGGGCTCGGCGTGGTGCAATGTCTGCTGAACTGACTTCTGGGTGTTTTTTTTAAAGATTTTTTTATATTTATTTTTATTAATTATCATTTATTTTTGACTGCGTTGGGTCTTCGTTGCTGCGCATGGGCTTTCTCTAGTTGCGGCGAGTGGGGGCTACTCTTTGTTGTGGTGCGTGGGCTTCTCATTGCGGTGGCTTCTCTTGTTGCAGAGCACAGGCTCTAGGCGTGCGGGCTTCAGTAGTTGTGGCACGGGGGCTTCAGTAGTTGCGGCGTGCAGGCTCTAGAGCACAGGCTCAGTAGTTGTGGTGCACGGGCTTAGTTGCTCCGCGGCATGTGGGATCTTCCTGGACCAGTGACCCCTGCATTGGCAGGCGGATTCTGAACCAATGAGCCACCAGGGAAGCCCCCTAAACTGACTTCTTGAACCAAAAGAAGCTGTTATGTGGTGACAAACCATGGAAGAGTGTGTACACTTAAATCCAGGACTGTTCACCAAACATCAAGAAAATAAAGTTGTGGATGAAATGCTAAGCACATTTTCAGATTCAAGCGATAGCAAATAACTTATGACATTCCTCATCCTCCTTAACAGATCAAAATTATGTGACTGGCAATAAGTAACTTAGTCATTATTAATCCAGGATAAGCCTAATTCCACGGAATGTAATGGGATACCGGGCCAGAAATTAACCTCGTTGGTTGCTCGAAACTGTCCCCAGGAGAACTGGGTAAATCCACAGACTCGAGAGTTGTCCGACGGAGAATTCAACTCTGATGTCCCTCAAAAATAGTTTCCAGGGCTTCCCCTCTGAGGCGGCTCCTCCCAATACCTCCTTCAGCAAAGATCTCCTGAGTTCCCAAGCCAGGCACTCTGCCAGGTACCACGATGAAATAATCACACAAATAAGTGCAACTAAGAACGTTGTTAAAGGAAAGCATCTTACTTCCCTCCTGGGCCAGGGTCACAGCTCTGTGGGGGCACAGCCAGGCTCTGGCCTGCCTCCCCAGATCTGAGCTTCAGAGAAATCCCCGTAGGCATTCAACTCAGAGACAAGCAGCACCCCCGCTTGGGGCCGCATCAACAGATGCAGTGGGCAGGGCCCGAGGCAGCGCGCCCCACCCCCACCTTGGCACATGGCGTCTCAGGTGTTCACCACAATAGCCCGGTAAGGGCTGTAGCAGGAGCACCATTTCACAGAGCAGGGAAAGGCCCCACAAAGGTGAACAGACTTCTGAGTGCCTACGGAATGGCGTAGCTGGCAGGGGCTTCAGCAGAGTCCTCCTGGCTCCACAGTGCTCACCCCACTCCCCACACCAGGACTGGGACTCCCTCTGTAAGACCCTACCCTGCATGTCTGAAAACAGCCTCAAGTCTGAGGGATCAGGGGTCACATGCTGTGCTCATCCCAACACGTGATCTAGAGCAGCTGATCTAGTTTTGCACCTAAATACTGGGCTAGTGTCTCTGATGCAGGCCACACCAGTAACGACCCACCCTCCACAGGACAGGCACCCAGGCCAGTTTTGCCTTGTAGGGATGTTCCAACTAGCCTGTCCTCTCCATCTTCCATTTCCTTATCTTTAAAGCAGAGGTAACAGCATCTGCTCTGCCTCCCTCACAAGACTATTCTAGAATTAAATGAGGCAGCCCTCATGAACGTACAATGTCAGATTTATGTGAAAGTGAATTTAGATTCATCAACACTTCATCAGTGAACTCCAAACCTGACCAAACTTGGTGCAGGTTAGCTTTGTACTGCACTGAAAAGAGTTTGCAACTATTCAGAAATTTATTGAAATTATAACTTTAAATAGCCTGCTTTGCATAAGGAATACAAATCCTTAAAGAAAACTCAGTAAATTCCAAATCTGAGGGAGTCTGTCAATTAAGCAACTGTGAGGAAGGCTACTAAATAAATTAAGTCATGGCCCACCCTCCTCTTAATTATTTTAAATGGTTTTAAAAGCTCCCAGCTTGAAAGCCAATAACAGAGGGAAAGAGCAACGGGAGCAAATCTTAACGGAAACAAATCAGAAGCCAACTGGCAGTGCCGTCTGCAAGTTGCAAGGCCTTAGTCACAGGAAGCATGTAGCCTTCCAAGGGAACAGGCCCCTATGCCTTTCCCCACATGCAGACAAAGGCCCAGAGTGCGAAGAAAAGAAAGAACGGGCAAGGAAAAGCAAATTGAGGCCTTCCTGCATTCATTCAAACAAGCAGTGACTGAGAGAGATGTAAGGGGCCTCTGAGTCACAGCAGCTGTTTAGGAGGCTAAGAGTCAGTGAGAAAGGCACTAAATTGCTCCCTGGCTACGCCACACAGCTTGTGGCATCTCAGGTCTCTGACCAGGGATCAAACCTGGGCCCTCAGCAGTGAAAGTGCAGAGTCCTAACCACTGGACTGACAGAGGATTCCCCACTCATTTCTTTTTTTTTTTTTTTTTTTTTTTTTGCGGTACGCTGGCCTCCCACTGTTGTGGCCTCTCCCGTTGCGGAGCACAGGCTCCGGACGTGCAGGCTCAGCGGCCATGGCTCACGGGCCCAGCCGCTCCGCGGCATGTGGGATCTTCCCGGACCGGGGCACGAACCCGTGTCCCCTGCATCGGCAGGCGGACTCCCAACCACTGCGCCACCAGGGAAGCCCCCACTCATTTCTTTTAGAAGTCCAGATTGTCATATTTTAAGATAAATTTCAACACTGCTATAAAATGTTAACTTGTTTAATCAAGAAATGTGTAGTAGGGCTTCCCTGGTGGCGCAGTGGTTGAGAGTCCGCCTGCCGATGCAGCGGACACGGGTTCGTGCCCCGGTCCGGGAGGATCCCACATGCCGTGGAGCGGCTGGGCCCATGAGCCATGGCCGCTGAGCCTGCGCATCCAGAGCCTGTGCTCCGCAACGGGAGAGGCCACAGCAGTGAGAGGCCCGCGTACCGCAAAAAAAAAAAAAAAAGAAATGTGTAGTAGATGAAAAATGGCAAGCCCAGGGCTAAACTGTGTAGACTCAAGTGCAGAGCCGCCCAGTGGAGCCCAGCAATGACGGCTCCACCTGGAGCACGACTGTGACTCATCAAGTGGGGTCAGGACTGCTATTAGGGCCAAGTCACTATCACACACCTCAGTCCCCGTGTCAGTTCATCCCTGGGAGGTGATGAGGCCCCTTTCATTACTAAAACCATAAAGTTAGTTTTGGAGTAATGGGGACTCAAATGGAGTTCTATACTCAGGTGTTCTGAGAGCTATTTCTGAGGAAGATATTGATTTTTCACTTTATCTTTAGGATATAAAAATATCTATTGACTCCTTACTCTGTACCAAGTGTTTTACTTACATTTTCTCTCTAATCAGCACAATAATCTTCAAGCGCGAAATTAATCTCATTTTACAGATGAGGAAAAACTGAGTCACGGAAAAGTTAGGTCATGAGTCTAAGGTCACACAACAGAAGCAGTAGTGCCCAGATACAAACTAGGGCCCCCCAGAGCCTGTGCACTTTCAGCAACAGCACACCCAGGGCAGGCTGTGCTGCTTTTAGCTAAGACAGAAATCAAACTGAAGATTATTTAAATGACCACTTTACTCTGACTCCTCTGGTTTAACGAGAGTACCAATTAATTCTTACTAAAACCAGAGACTACTTTTTCCCTTCTCTCCCAGTTGAAAATTATTTTTCAGCTGCTGCTGCTGTGGGTTTTACTAAAGGAAGCGAGGTTTGCTCAGCACACTGCAGAGGCTGTCTCAACACAAACGCTTCCTGCACTTCCCAAACCTTCACATTAGCAGTTCTGGCCCTGGGAGTTGCAGGCAGCCCTCAGCACTTACGTACTCTCATGTCCCCGCTCACTGATTTCTTCCTGGAGACTCAGAATGCTGGTGAGGTTAATGATCCTTCTCCGGGGGGTACAAGCTGCTGTCATTTCTTTTCGGGATGCATCCTCCACCATTTCCAAATCAGAGCCTTCCCGATGTCTCTTTCTGCAAAGTAAACGAAGAACTGGCAGCTCATAACTATCTTAAAAAAACTGTTTCAAACTCAGTCAAATTTTGTGCCTTGCACTTTGGAGAAGGGAGCAGCTTCTCTGTGCCGGCTCTCCACATCTGGGGAGGGCTCCCTGTGCTGGTAGCGGCCAGCCAGATCAGGATGTCCTTCCAGATACTGCTTCTCTGACACCCCTCAGGCCTTAGCAGTGGCCACTGCAGGCAGCAGGGCTTTGGAGTCTGGCTCAGCCCAGAGACCTGCAGGGCCTCGATCAAGTGCGCTGACCTCACCACATCTCATTCATTCAGCCCTCCATCCATCCGTCCATCAGGCACTGTTATAATACCAACCTCACACAGCCACGACAAAGTGCCTGCCCTCACCATGCTAGCTTTCTAGCAGGAGAGTCAAACAGCAACCGAGGAAAGATAATTTTAAGTAGCAACAAATACTGTGACGAAAATAAAACAAGGTAACAGAATGAAGGGGAAACGAGAGAACTTTAGATTAAATGGACAAAGAAGGTCTCTGGTAAGAGGCGACATCCGAGTTGAGACCTGGGTGACAAGAAGCCAGAGAGTTCCTGCGCCGAGGGACCAGCAAGAGCAAAGGGGTGAGAGCTCAGGGAGGTCGGGTCAGCAATGGAGCAAGCATGGCCAAAGCGCCACGAAGGGGAGGAGAGTGATGAGCTGGGGGCGGGCAGGCTGGTTTCACCCCAAGTGCCGTGGGAGGCACTGGCTTTCAGCAAGGAGTGAGACACCCTGGTTCCTGGTTCAGAAAGATTCCTCTGCTGTGTGGTAAATGGCTCACAGCATTAAGTCCCCAAGTGATAAACAGAAATGTCACCCTTCCCAGTAGGGCTGTTAAGAGCATTAACTGAGATAATGCATATTAAGTATCTGGCACACAGTGGATGCTCAGTGAACGTTAGCATCCTTTATTATTCTCTGAAAACAAATCCTTAGAAGCCATCTCCCTAGACTGACTTGGAAATGAGCAAACTGGAGTTTAAAAACTCACCCAAGTTCCACTGGGCAATCAGAGCCAGGGTTTCAGTGGTCAGCCACCAGGGGGACGTGCGGCCTCAGGCAAAGGACTTCACCCTGAGCTCCGGGGTCAGTACCCGCACACACTGAATAAGGAACATCCACCTTACAGATGTCAGTGAGATGTCCTTGAAGCACCCACAGAGTGTACACTGAAGAGGCTCAAAATTAACTGACGGTCATTAGTACGGATGTTCCTGCCCCCTCTCTCTAGCTCTCGTTCACCACTAGCTCATGCACTTCAGGGAGTTTCATAATTTGAACTGAGAAACTGTTCTTCTTCTGAAAGGAGTGAAAGTAGCTTGGAGTAGGATGGAAGAATCCTCCAGATATTTTAGGTCCCCCTTTCCAGACACCTCTGCTGTTGAGGCTTTATCAAAATTCAATACTAAAATTAAAGGATAAATCTTCTGATTTTTTTTCTGATGTGTTTTTAAATAATGTTTGGAATCACGGCCATTTAAGATATTGCAAAGGCCACTGTGATGGGTGACTCTAAAGCCATGGTCAAAGGGCAACAGTAGGCCAGGCCAAAGCACCAACCCATTGGCGGGAGAGAGAGAATCAGGGAGAGAAGATGCAAGGGGTTTGTGACAGTCCAAGTTAGAAGGTAGTTTCATTAAAGAACGAAGGAGGACTTCCCTGGTGGTCCAGTGGTTAAGAATCCGCCTGCAAACGCAGGGGACACAGGTTCGAGCCCTGGTCCGGGAAGATCCCACATGCCGTGGAGCAACTAAGCCGATGCACCTCAACTACTGAGCCTGTGCTCTAGAGCCTGTGAGCCACAATTACTGAGCCCGCGTGCCGCAACTACTGAAGTCTGCATGCCTAGAGCCCGTGCTCCACAACAAGAGAAGCCACCGCAATAAGAAGCCCGCGCACCGCAACAAAGAGTAGCCCCTGCTCACAGTAACTAAAGAAAGCCTGCAGGCAGCAATGAAGACCCAATGCAGCCAAAAATAAAATAAATTTAAAAAAATAGTTAAAAAAAAAAAAACGAAGGAGGCAAGCTGTGCTTTCCCACAAGGCCATACCTGGGGTTCTCGGGGCTGGAAGAGGGCCCTCTTTTCTCTGACGAGTCTGCAGTCCTCTTTGTTGCATCCTCCTCCAAGCCCTGATTCTTGGCAGCCACTTCAGCAGGAGCTGAGAGTTCAAGCATTTCCTCATCCTGCTGCCTGGCCCCGCTACTAGAAGCAGCTGTCCTGTCCTCTAGGACAACAGCCTGGGGCTGACTGGATAGGGCCTTGCTCACAGGCTGCAGGAAGGCATCGAGTTTCTGTTCCCGGCAATCTGTGCGGACCATCTGGTGGGCATACACCTTGTCGCCACTTCCAGCAGTAGATGAGAGGGTCACACCTGTTGTGGATTTAACCACTTCCCCAGAGGGGCCAGTAAGACCTGGTAGTAAAGTCTGTGTCAAAAAAGAAGACAGTGGGAAGAGTCAGTGTATGAAGGAGAGAAGCACAGGTCCCAAAATGAAGTAAAAGCTAGAACCAGGTATATCATTACAGAATTATTATAGAAGCAATTCTGACCAAAATTTGAAGTATGAAATTAAAAATACACAAATATAAAATTCAGCTAAATCCTTATAATTTAAAAACTGGTTTGAGGGCTTTCCTGGTGACGCAGTGGTTAAGAATCCGCCTGCCAATGCAGGGGACATGGGTTTGAGTCCTGGTCCGGGAAGATCCCACATGTAACGGAGCAACTAAACCCGTGCACCGCAACTACTGAGCCTGTGCTCTAGAGCCCATTAGCCACAACTACTGAGCCCACGTGCCACAACTACTGAAGTCCACATGCCTAGAGCCCATGCTCCACAACAAGAGAAGCCACCACAATGAGAAGCCTGCACACCGCAACAAAGAATAGCCCCCACTCGCCGCAACTAGAGAAAGCCCGCACGCAGCAATGAAGACCCAACGCAGCCAAAAATAAAATAAATAAAATAAATTTATCAAAAAAAAAACTTAAAAAAATAAAATAAAAACTGGTTTGATATAAAAATACTAGTGTAAAACTCTCATATTTTTGTCTACTTTTTATTTTTATTTTTTATTTTTTTTTCTTTTTGCGGTATGCGGGCCTCTCACTGTTGTGGCCTCTCCCGTTGCGGAGCACAGGCTCCGGATGCGCAGGCCCAGCGGCCATGGCTCACGGGCCCAGCCGCTCCGCGGCATATGGGATCCTCCCAGACCGGGGCACGAACCCGTATCCCCTGCATCGGCAGGCGGACTCTTAACCACTGCGCCACCAGGGAGGCCCTACTTTTTATTTTTTTGCTGCCATAAGATATTTTATTTTTTTATTGTGGTAAAGTATACATAACATAAAATTTATCATTTAACCATTTTCAAGTATACAGTCCTGTGGCATTAAGTACATTCACACTGTCGTGCAACCATCACCAACATCCATCCTCCCAAACGGAAACTCTCTACCCATTAAACAGTAACTCCCCATTCTCCCCTCCCCTCTAGCTCTGGCAACTACCTTCCTACTGACTATTTTTAAACATACAGATTTCCTAGGTCTGTCCACTGGAAAGGCCTGAAAGCTATGACCCACCCAGTAGCAATGAGGTCCCCCAATCCCAGATTATAGTGTCTAAATGCCATTCCCCACTAAAATAAACCAGAGTTCCTTGGAAAAGTGGCCAATTCCAGGGCTTGGGCTGGGTAAGTACAGAGTGAGCCTACAAACATCCTGTCTCACCAGACACAAGGAAACTATCAAAAACTCATGGAATTGGGTCAAAAGGACAACAGCCCCAGCATGAAGGGGCTTCTGCTGGCCAAAGATGGAATAATTTGACTACAACTGATTGAATTACGATGCTTGTTAACAACTATGACAAAATACTAAAAGAGAAAGAGAGAAAAATGGAGAAGAAGCAAAAGAAGGAGGGAGAGAGGGAGAGACAGAAAAAAGTCATTAAATGTTACTGGACATTGCTAGGACACCAACCCATTTCCCTGCAAATTGATCATCAAAGGCATAGAACTCAGCATTTATCCTTACTTTCTGGTATGAACTGTATTTCAGGATAACCTGATAGCTCTAACAAATGAGTGAAATTTTTCCTGTACAGAAAATTATAGCTCATTAATAAAGAAGAAATAATAAAATCAGAAAATCATAATCTTGCAATCCTAATGAAATAACTGATGCAGGCAATGGTCATCAATGAATGGTGAAACCTTTAAGCTAATCACTAATAGTGAACTTTATGGTGAAGGAATCAGGCTGTCACCAGCTAAGCCTGCTGAGAAATCTTAACACCAGGATGATAGAACAAGCCATCACGCGCCTCCTGCTGGGATTTGATAGAAAGTACATGGCAGGGGCTTCCCTGCTGGCACAGTAGTTAAGAATCCGCCTGCCAATGCAGGGGACACGGGTTCGAGCCTTGGTCCGGTAAGATCCCACATGCCGTGGAGCAACTAAGCCCGTGCACCACGATGACTGAGCCTGCACTCTAGAGCCTGCAAGCCACAACTACTGAGCCCGCATGCCACAACTACTGAGCCTGCACACCTAGAGGCCGTGCTCCGCAATGAGAAGCCACCACAATGAGAAGTCTGCGCGCTGCAACAGAGTAGCCCCCGCTTGCTGCAACTAGAGAAAGCCCACGTGCAGCAACAAAGACCCAATGCAGCCATAAATTTTTTTTTAAAAAAGTACATGGCATCATCTATCACAAATTCTTGCAAACATTTTTTTTAATCTGAATATAATCATACCTCTAGATCTAATTTTCAGTTTATAGGAAATACGGAGGATTGAAACAAGTTAAAGGACACTAAGAAGAAGCAATCAGCTAACCCAAAATGTGCATTTTTCTACAGGACACCTTCAAAATAAGCTAATAAGAACTATAAGCAAAAAAGGTAGGGTGATCTTCCTAGTTTCAAAGAGACATAACCAAATATATGAGTGGAACTTGACTGGATACAGATTTGAACAAAGCTACTTTTTTTTTTTTGGCAGTGCCACACGGCTTGCAGGATCTTAGTTCTGCGACCAGGGATTGAACCTGGGCCCATGGCAGTGAAAGCACCGAGTCCTACCCACTGGAATGCCAGGGAATTCCGGAACAAAGCTACTTTTATAAAAAGATATTTTTTTGAACAATTGGGGTATTTGAATACGGACTGGATGTGAAATGGTATTATTACTATTAATTGTATTAGGTGTAAAAGGACATTGTGATTGTATAAGGAAAAAAAATGTTTTTAGATGCATAATGCAGTACTAGGGGAAAAATAAGTGCCTGGAATCTGCTTTAAAATACTCCTCCCCAGGGACTTCCCCAGTGGTCTGGTGGTAAAGAATCCGCCTTCCAATGCAGGGGACTTGGGTTCGATCCCCAGTTGGGCAACTAAGCCCGCGTGCCACAACTACTGAGCCTGTGCACCTCAACTAGAGAGAGAAAACCCACATGCCACAACTAGAGAGAAGCCCGAGTACTGCAATGAAGATCCCGGGTGTCGCAACTAAGACCCAACTCAGCCAAATAAATAAATAAATAAATAATAAAAATTAAGAATTAATTTAAAAATACTCCTCCCCATCCCCCACCCTCAAGTGGGAGAGGGAGAGAGAAAACAAAAGTGGCCAAGTGTTGATGGTTTGTTAAAACTGGGTGATAGGTACATGGAGATTTGCTGTATTACCTGCTTTTCTGTGTGTTTAGAAAGATTCAGTAATAAAGAGTTAAATAATAATTAAAAGTTACAGTAGCAACTCTGCTCAAAAAGGAAAAAGTCTCCTGGGACAGTTTAAAAAGCCCTTGAGATGCACTTACTTCATTTGCCTGTGCAACTTCCACACGTGGATTTTGGGAGGCAGAAAGTAACACAACTACTCTGCAGACAGTAATTTTAAAGTCCTGAAAAGTGAAATACCTTGTCCAATACGACAGAGTTGGAACAAACTGCAAGAGCCGCCAGGGTTCCCGATTTCCATACCAAATGGCCTCACAGCAAACCAGGGCTCTTGCTGTACTAGCCCCTGGAGTGGAATGCAAGGCACAAGCTGGGGAGCAGGACGAAGGTGACCCACAGCCAGAAGGTCAGGAGCCAGGGCAACCTGCTGTTGGCAGGGCAAGGTGTTCTGCTGACCCCACAGGAGCAGGGACAACCTGACTTTGGAGCCCTCCACGCAGAGCAATGCACCAACAGAGGGAGGCCCTCTGATCCAGAAACCCACCTTCCTTCTAAAGACACACTGGTCAGGACGATGCAGAGTTCTTTCGGGAAATAAAACATAATCTAACTAAATGAATCTGCCTCACACAAGATCAGACAAAGAGGAAAATTGAGAGGTTCTTTTCCCAGTGGAGTGACAGACTCCTCCTGGATCTCTGGTGAACCCCTTCCTCTGGGCCTCTCCCCCAACTCCCCACCAGCCAACCCATGTCCAGGTGCTGGCAATTCCAGATTTTTAACTATTAGTGAATGGAGCCACGTCCTCTGCCCAGACCCCCTCCCCACTTGTCCCAAGTCGCTGTGGGTTTCCATCCACTCTCCAGGCCACAGCCAGAGAGCTCTTCATAAAATGCAAACCAGGGCTTCCCTGGTGGCACAGTGGTTGAGAGTCTGCCTGCCGATGCAGGGGACATGGGTTCGTGCCCCGGTCTGGGAAGGTCCCACATGCCGCAGAGCAGCTGGGCCCGTGAGCCATGGCCGCTGAGCCTGTGTGTCCGGAGCCTGTGCTCCGCAACGGGAGAGGCCACAACAGTGAGAGGCCCGCGTACCACAAAAAAAAAAAAAAAAAAAAAAAAATGCAAACCAGATCCCATCAATTCCCATCAAGTCAAGGTCTAAACTCCTTACTCCTTAACTTACTGATAAAAACCTCTCGATCTGGCCTGAATTCTGCAGTGAGCGTAGGCCTTCAACACGCAGGCTCCACGTTGCTTAACCCCGGCTGCACATGCCAGCACCCGGCAAAGCTTTTAAAAACTACTGATGCCCAGTCCCCACCCCCTGAGATTGATTTATTGGTTTGGGGAGGGCCCAGGTATTATCTAAACGATTCCCAGGTGATTCTAATGGCAGCCGGCATAGAGGACACTGACTCAGCATGCTGAGCATTCAGATCCTCAACACCTGTTCTCTTGCACCCGCCCCGCCCCCCCACCTCTCCGAGGCCTGTATCCTCGTCCTTTCCTCTGCCAGAAACACCCTGTGCACTCCTCATCCCCTTCTGCCCACCTAATTCCTTCTCAGCCTTGGGGGCCCAGGCGCCACATCCCTTCTTTCACATCTCTAAGGCCCAAGCCCAGGACAGGAGCCCCTCCTCCCTCCTCCCAAGTCTCTGTTTTTCTCTCTCATGGGATGGAGACCGTACCCAGCAGCACCTTGCCCATGGGGGAGCCTCAGCACATATTTGGGGAGGGAGCAGTAAAGGATGCTGAGCAACAACAACGGATAAAAACCACCTGCCAGTTATGGAGCACACCCTGTGCAGCTCCTGCTCCAATGGCTCACACACACCCCACCCTCAGCCCCAGCAACCTCCAGGTGTGTGGACCCCAGGGCTGCCCCAAGTGCGTTCATTTCGCTGCTGGTCTCCCACCTAGGTTCTTTCCAGGTGGTAACCGTGAATACTCTTATGGGAAGCACTCATCTGCTTGGTCACTCGGAAACTTTTCTGAGAAGCAGGGCTCACAGAAGCCCACTCTCTGCTTGCAGGACCCAGTGTAATTTAACAGGGAAAATGTTTCCATTTCTGTAGTTTTGGTGTCTGCTGTGCTTCTGATGAACCCATCCTCACTATGAATACAGTACAGGACTGCCCAGAAATGATGTCATCTCAGAACTGGGACAGGAGATCATATTATCAACCCACTATTTTACAGATGGGAAAACTAAGGCCCCAGAGAGGGGGAGCAGTTTATAATCAAAGCACTTAGAACCTGGATAATTGTAATAAGATGAACAGTGCCAGGTCCTGGACCACTTTCCATCTGCTGTTCACCAACCCCTTGTAACCGTCCTTGGATGTGGGGGTGACCACTTCCACCTTTACTGAGGGGGACGTGGAGGCCAGGGAAGGTTAGTCACATGGCAGTAACCGAGGTCTGACACGAGAGGCCCCGCCCTTCCCCCTGCCTCTCCAGAGCCTGGCCCCTGCACTCTGCCCTAGGTATGCGGAATCAGCCTCCTCTGAACGTCTCCGGTGGAGAACGCAGGGGAGCGGCGCCCTACTCTGTTTCAGACAGCTCATTTTCCTAGGAAGGCAGTCTAAGGTCAGAAGGAGGCAGAGAGAAGAACTCAGGGCTTATGACTCCAGGCCCAGGAATAACACCACAAAACCTTCACAGTTGGGTTCAAAGAAGGAAATGCTGCTGAAAGAAAGTCCTAAAGCAACCGTCAAAAACCTGGGCTCTCATGTGACAGGGCACATTTAAGGTGGCAAAGGCACCAGAGAAAGAGCTGGGTAAAGTGCCCCCACCTGGGTGAAATAGGTCCTGGAGGCGTTGGAGCCCAGGAGCCTACTCTCAACGTGCTGCTGCACCCGCTCCAGGATGCTGTCCTCGTGCAGGAAGTGAACTTCGTGCTTCGTGGGGTGCACGTTGACATCCACATTCTGGGGGCTGATTTCTAAACTGGCAGGAAAAAAGAGAAGAGTTACCTCACATGGTGAAGAATGGGGGCGGGCAGTTCACTCACGGTGTATGTGGTGGGTGGAAGACTTGAGGCCGAGTGACACAGCGGTTAAGACTTCAAGGTCAAGTCTGAGTGACTGGGTTCAAATGCTGACTCTGCTACTTGAGAGCTGAGTGGCTGTGGGTAAGTTATAGCATCTTTCTATGCCTCGGTTTCCTCACTTGTGAACTGGACATACATGGTGGGGATTAAACTCGTGTAAAGCACTTCGCACATACCCGGCATGTTTATCAGACGTCAGCTGTTATTATCACCTCTCCAGAACTAGTGGAATTTCTCATTACATAACCCAGGGCCAAGGCACTTAACTTCTCTGGACTGGTGCTCCCATCTATAACCATGAACCTGTCCCTATTTACTGCTCAGTATTACATGGAGATCAAAACAGTATATGTGAGAGAACTTTCTAACATTAAAATGTAATACAGGGCCTCCCTGGTGGCGCAGTGGTTGAGAGTCCGCCTGCCGATGCAGGGGATACGGGTTCGTGCCCCGGTCTGGGAGGATCCCATGTGCCGCAGAGCGGCTGGGCCCGTGAGCCATGGCCGCTGGGCCTGCGCATCCGGAGCCTGCGCATCCGGAGCCTGTGCTCCGCAACGGGGGAGGCCACAGCAGTGGGAGGCCCGCATACCACAAAAAAAAAAAAAAAAAAAAAAAAAATGTAATACAAAAGTCAGTTTAGAGGCTGTGCCAGCTATCAACTTATTGCCTCAGGCCAAATTCACCATTCACTGCTGGCTCTGATAATGGAGTGTTGTAGTGTGGATCTTTGTAGGTAGAGGGCACTGGACAGACCCTGGAGAAGGAAGGGTTTCTCTGCCAGGTTCGGGCAGGTTCCTCCTGGTGCAGGGGCAAGACCTTATTCACCTTTGTTTCACTAACACACTGCCTGGCACAAGGGAGCCTCTCAATGGGATTGTGCAGGAGTGAATAAATAAAGGAAAATTGTACCCTTTACCTGTGAAAAGGGAAAGAACAACCTGTGCCAGTGGGGTATGGGATTCACTCTGACCAGGCTAATTAGCAAGTCCATCTCTTTCAAAGAGGACCGCTGGACAGAATTACTCTTCCTTGTGAGTCTTGGGTAAGGAGTTCAGAGCTGCATTACCTGAGGTACAGGAACGGGTGTGTGTTTTTGGGCAAATATGCTGCATACACCGTTTCTATGGCTTTTCTTAAGGAAGCTGACTCTACCAGACGATCTAGAAAATAAAAGTAATTAGCTCAAATCTGTCCCAAGGGGTGAGGTGACAGGTGCACACCTATACTATGCCATGACATCAGCTCAGGAAGAACACCTCTGGGGTGACATCCACATCAGCCCCCTTTACCATTACGACTCCTCAGCATCTCACCGTGGGATTGGGGCTCTCCTCTTACCCGAGTAGCAGGAATACGACAGGGCAGTCAATTCTGCCTCCCCAGTCCCTTCCCCCTGCCAGTCCAGGTGGACCACGTGCCCTTGCTCAGAATTTCATTCTGCAAATACATCATGGGGACCTACCACACGTGCCACAAGCTGGGAGACAAACTCTGGTAAATAAACCTAATTCCAACTCCCAGCGGTAAGGACCACAGGGGAGGGAGCAGCTACCTCTGCTCAGGGACCTCCAACAGTGGGGGAGCCAAAAGGAGTACTTAAGGTTAAGAGGGCATTTTCCAGGCATTTCAGGTGTAGAAATATCTGAATGCACGTTGAAGGTAATTTAGGAAATGAGGCAGGCTTGAGGGGGTGGAAAACAATAAAAGCTGGGAGAGATAAGACTAAAATCAGGGCTTCCCTGGTGGTGCAGTGGTTAAGAATCCACCTGCCAATGCAGGGGACATGCGTTTGAGCCCTGGTCCGGGAAGATCCCACATGCCATGGAGCAACTAAGCCGGTGCTCCAAAACTACTGAGCCTGCGCTCTAGAGCCCGTGTGCCACAAATACTGAGCCCACGTGCCACAACAACTGAAGCCCATGCACCTAGAGTCCGTGCTCCACAAGAGAAGCCACCACAATGAGAAGCCCACATGCCACAACTAGAGAAAGCCCATGTGCCACAAATACTGAGCCCACGTGCCACAACTACTAAAGCCCATGCGCCTAGAGTCCGTGCTCCACAACAAGAGAAGCCACCACAATGAGAAGCCCACATGACACAACTAGACAAAGCCCGTGTGCAACAACAAAGGCCCAATGCAGCCAAAAATAAAATAAATTTTTTTTAAAAAGGAGCTGCTTTCAAAAAAAACGACTCAAATTAGAGGAAGATCTTCATACAACACAGCTCTCTTTTCTCCTCAGACCGATGACCTGCTGATGACCTGCTGTCCTGCGTTGATGGAGCCAAGGATATGCCACATCTTTTTATTTCCAATGAGAAGACGGCCGTGATCTTAGCAATGAGGAGACTATTATTCTGAGTGCTCACTACATCACCCACAGCTGCCTCAATAATACACAGCTGCTGTACTGTGTAACCTGACAAAAGGACAGCTGGAGCCCCTCAGCTGAGATTTCTGAACTTGAGATATGCCTAAGGAGTGTTCTTTGTCCCTGCCACCTGAGTGAGCCTGCCCAGTGTGTAGATAAGTGAATGACACACATAAGAGTCTGACCTAACCTCTAAAAAGTCTACAAATAACAAATGCTGGAGAGGGTGTGGAGAAAAGGGAACCCTCCTACACTGCTGGTGAGAATGTAAATTGATACAGCCACTATGGAGAACAGTATGGAGGTTCCTTAAAAAACTAAAAATAGGGCTTCCCTGGTGGCGCAGTGGTTGAGAGTCCGCCTGCCGATGCAGGGGTCACGGGTTCATGCCCCGGTTTGGGAGGATCCCGCGTGCCACGGAGCGGCTGGGTCCGTGCGCAGTGGCCGCTGGGCCTGCGCGTCCGGAGCCTGTGCTCCGCAGCGGGAGGGGCCGCGGCAGTGAGAAGCCCGCGTACCACAAAAAAAAAAAAACAAAAAACTAAAAATAGAATTACCATATGATCCAACAATCCCACTCCTGCACATATATCCAGAAAAGAAGAAAACTCTAACTCAAAAAGGCACCCCAACATTCACAGCAGCACTATTTATAACAGCAAAGACATGGAAGCAACCTAAATGTCCATCAACAGATAAGTGAATTAAGAAAATGTGGTTTAGGGACTTCCCTAGTGGTCCAGTGGCTAAGACTCTGCACTCCCAATGCAGGGGGCCCAGGTTCAATCCCTGGACAGGGAACTAGATCCCACATGCTGCAACTAAGACCTGACACAGCCAAATAAATAATTTTTTTTAAAAAAGAAAATGTGGTGTATATATGTATATACACAATATTACTCAATCATAAAAAAGAATGAAATACTGCCATTTGTAGCAACACAGATGGACCTAGAGATTACCATACTAAGTGAAGTCAGAGAAAGACCAATATTATATGATATCACTTACATGTGGAATCTAAAAAATAATACAAATGAACTTATTTACAAAACAAAAAGACTCACAGACATAAAACAAACTTATGGTTACCAATGGGGAAAGTGGGGAGAAGAATAGGAGCATGGGATTAACCAATACACACCACTATATATAAAACAAACAACAAGGATTTACTGTATAGCACGGGGAACTATATTCAGTATCTTGTAGTAACCTATAATGAAAAAGAATCTGAAAATATATATATAGATGTGTAACTGACTCACCTTGCTGTATACCTAAAACTAATACAATACTGTAAACCAACTATACTACTTTTTTTTTTTGGCCACTATGCGCAGCTCATGGGATCTTAGTTCCCCAACCAGGGATTGAACCCAGGCCATGGCAGTGAAAGCGCTGAGTCCTAACCACTAGACCGCCAGGCAACTCCCAATCAACTATACTTCAATTAAAAAAAACAAATACTGCCTGCACCTGAGATACCCCCTCCCTGTATCCTGCTGTGCAATTTCTGATGGTGGGCCTTGATATAAGGAGAGAACAAAGATCTGCCCAGGGCCTGCTGGTAAAGGCTCTGAGGCCAGCAGGCGAGCAGGCTGAACTGGCTCCCAGGGACCTGGGATACCGTCTCCTGGGCACCCTCTCACAGGCAAGAACCAGACTCTCCAACTGTCAGCCAACAATGAGCACATGTGAGAGGGCTGAGCAGACTAAGGGCAGAAATTAAACCACATTTCGGCATGAGGTTTCCCCGGGTGTAATCAAACCTGTCCATGAGGAATTTTTCCATGGCCCCCTAAAGTTCCCTGTGGATAGATTTCCCCATGTGGCTCTTTCTCACTTACGATTGATGAAGAGTAAGAAGATGCACTTCTTCACCGAGTAGTTTGCATTGGATATGTAGCCATTCATTTTGAAGGCGAGGGTTTTATCCTCACACCCAACTTCTATCAATTCTCTGATTGGAAAAGAGAAATTTTGAGGCTTTGGGAAAAAAATGGAAAATTCACACTTTCTAAAGAATCAGAGTTGGAAAAATCAGGGCTCCTTCCCATAAACTGACTGCCAAATGTGGACCCCTGTGACTTGGTTCATTGAGATCCCCGGGGCCCTCCCATCCATCCGTCTGTCCATCCATCCACCCACCTACCCACCTAGCTAGTGTTTTCAAGCACTTATAATATGTTACATGCCAAGCATCACCGTCACTGCTAGGACACAGCAAGTCCAGGCTCTGAGACCTTATTTTGCCGAAACTTTTATGTATCTTAGTAACTAAGTCCCAAAGATGAGATTCCAAAGAACTCATCTCTGCTGAATTCCTCACTCTGCTGATGGGCACCACGACGGGGCTCCTGTGTGGTGCTCCCCAGAGTGTGTTTATGGGGAGGGGAGGCTAATAGGTGAAAGGAGGTTCTCCCACAAGCCACATGCATTTCTGCCCGAGGGCCTCGCAAGTGCTGGTCCCTCTGCCTGGAAAGCTCCCACTGCTAGCTAATTAATTCCTCTTTATCCCCCGTAACTTGGGGACCACTTCCTCAAAGAGCCTTCTGTGACAATCCCTCTCCCCAACCACAGGAGATCCCCCCACCTTATACTTTTCCTTTAAGGCATATAGCACAGTCAGTAATGAATGGAATAATTATTTCCTGTGTCTTTCCAACTAGAATATGAGTCCTCTGATGGCAAGAATCCTTTCTGCTTTATTCCCTACTGAATATCTCTACCACACAGCACAGCACCCAGCAAGGAACACTTGCTCATTAAGCACTTGCTGGATGGATGGAGGATGCTTTGCAGGCAGTGGTGTGTGCTCCCAATCTGAGTAGAGGGCACAGCTCGCCTTTCTTCCACCACACGGTGAACCAGCAAACCCTCTGTTCCCCAAAAAAGAGGCTGGTGTTCTGGAAACATATTTTGGGAACTGCTGCTCTTTTACAGTCCCTAGGAATTTCATAACAACTAATTCTGAGTCTTAAAATTTGGTCAACGAGCTCCTAAAAGTTTCACTGTACAACAGAGCTCCCTTTTTGCTCTGGGAGCATAGCTGAAAAAACAATTCCTTAATACTTAATTAGTAAGAAAAGGGTAATTAAAAGCAAATTGACTGTTCCATAGCTAGGAACATGGTTTTATTCCAAGAGTGAGTAACTTGTCCTTCAAAGTAGAAAACTGAGTTCTAGGACTATTGCTCCTGCTTTTAAGATTATTGGAAAAAGTGAAGTCAGGGGCTATCTAGTTCATCTGTGTACCCCACCCCCACCCCCAGCATCTGGTGCACACCTGGCATATAGAAGGCTCTTAGTATTTTTCCCCTCAGATTATGACACAGGAACTTTGGGCTTTGCAAAGTCCTGAGATTTAGCTATGGATCTGTGATGGAAACAGTGGTTTTCACCCACAGAAGGGAGTGCCGTGAAAAATCTATAATAATACAAGCAATTTTCCCACTTAGGCTTTCCTTGACAATGAAGGTTTGGTGACACAAAACTGCTTGCCACCAGACAGGCAAGTGTTTAAGGGCAGAAACATTTTATTTGTCTTTATAACCTTAATTTCTGACACAAAGACTGGAATATGGGAGGCAATTAATAAATGTTGAATGATAATAAATGCAATCCTAAAGTGATGATAATGAAAATACAAGGACAAGAGGGAGCACTGGAAGAATTCTCCTATACTGGAGATATTTTGAAGGCAGAGATCTAGAGAGAACACACTGATTCACAGCCAGAGCATCTAGGAGATGACATGCACCCAAGAAGGGTTGATTCCATGAAATAATCTGAAACATGACACTAAGCCTGAAGCATGAAAACAAGCCTGCATATTTGGTTAAAGCAAACTCTTAAGGCAGGTGTTAACAGATTCCAAAATAATGTGACGGAACGCAGAGTTTTAAAAATATAAATTATCAACATACCGGCTAACAGCATTTCCAAAAATGGAGCGAATGTTGTCCACGGTTGTGGCATTGGGCAGTGTCCTGACGTCGGCTACCGTCTCACCTTGCTGATAAACAGAACAGAAGATCCAACTTACTGTCTCACAGGGCTGACTGAAACACCGTAACCTCATCTCCATGGGCAACTATAAAAAAATCCTTTCTTCTTTTACAATACATAACCATCCCCTATAAATCAAGAACTTACTTTTTTAACCGAGAAACTAATGCCTGAATTGTGTACTGAATACCTGGCAGAGAAAAAAACAAAACAGTAAAAAAAGAGTGGCCAAGTGCAGAGTACATGCCCCATTTCAGTTAAACAAACTGGTGAAGTAATCTAAACAAAGATATACACAAACAAAAGTATCTTTAAATGTCATATTTTACCCACAGGAAAATAAGCCAACAGAGACGACATGAAGATATCAATGCTAAATGTGGCAGAATCGAATAAAAAACAAAAAACTTTGCTTCTATACGTTGCTGACTAGACTCAAGGATATTTCAATACAATCTCCTCCTTGCCTACAGTTTTATTTTCACAAACTCAAAAGATCTCGGTTGCCTCAAAGACATCTTGAGAATGTAGCCTGAACACCCCCTGCACTCTGTTGTTCTGTCTCAGAGTCCCCAACACACCCCCTCCCCACCCGCTTCTTCTCCCCCGAGGTCCTGTCCTAGTATCTCCCAGCCTTTTCTCAGTTGGCTATCATTTACTACTCCTCCCTCCATGGGCCCCAGGACCTGGAGGATTGTGTCTAGCCAAACGCACTTATTCAGTAACAATTAGTTCACTTATCACACCTAGAACTAAAAACAGCCAACCAGAACTCCTCTATTTCCAGGAGCTAATTAATATTGTGATACTGATTCATACAATTCCAGGGGAAAAAAAGCAAAAAAACTTGATGTGTCTGTTCTGAGGTAAATGTTTTACTGATTTTAATTTTTGTAGCAATACTGAGAAATAGTTAACACACCTCTGTTACAATTCAAGGACACGCAGGCTCAGAGAGCCATGCTGGGGCCACTGTACTAGCAGGTTAAGTCAATCCTGGACATAATGTTGTTTTCACCTGCCCTGAGTCCCTTCTCACTCTGTTAACAGCCCCTAGTCTTCCTTTGGGACACTACCTCTTCCCCATTTCACTTGATATATCCTTAGACTGCCAGTCAAGAAATCTTCTCCCCACAAATGTGGGCACACGATGGGGGAACCCAGGCTATGCCAATAAGATGCACTCTCCCGGGAGACAGGCTCTTGAGCAGAGTCAGGAAAGGAATGAAAACAGTTGGAGCAGGGCCACTGTATTAAATCCCTGAAGCCACCCTGCTTCTTGTTCTCCCCAAGGAGCAGCCATCCACACACTTCTTTCCACTTGCTGAGTCACTCCTCGCCTTTCAATAAACGTCTTTTGGGCTCAAGTTAGTACAGTCAGTTTGTTTTGCCTGCCACCAAAGGACCCTCACTGATACAGAGACCAACTCCTGCTCTCTCCTGGGGACATGAAAGACAACCCAGAATTGGTGACTAAACCTTGACCAGAAACAATCTGTAGGCTAGTACTGCTGCTTACCATCTAGCTCAGCAACTGTTCTCAATTTCTAAGCAGCGGAACACATTCCTTTGGTGAGAGAGTGATTCAGAGACCCCCGCCCAGATTTTGGACTGTACCTGCCGACAACTTCCAGAATTTTCCCATACTCTTCACTTGGATTTTTTAAAGCTTTCCTCCTTGTGGATATGTTGTAAAAAAGGTCCTCTACCTGAATAGAAGATTAATTTTTCTTGTAAACTCACAGAAATAGATGGAAATAAAGCTGGGTCTTAAGGCAGAGAATCCAACTACATTTACCACCAGCACAGTTCTAAGCGTTAGGGGAGGGGCAAGAGATGGGGCAGCCTTAACAAAAGAAAGAAGGGATATTTCACCTGCCTCCCGCTTCACTCACTGATTTCTCAGATAGGTACTGGGGGCTACCTCCGTGTCAAGGCTCTTTGCCTTGTGCTGGGAATAAGAAGACAAATGAAGCACAGTACTGCCCAGAATAGCACAAGATTTAGTGGGGCAAACATAAACTTATAAACAATTACAATACCATATGACATTCAAACCTATTTTGCAAACTAAGAATAATTATCAGATCTTTTAGGGGTTCTTGGAAATTACACTGTGGCCCCAGGTACAGGATTCCCCCTTAACGTGCACTGCGAAGTACACGTTCATTTCGGCCCCCACCACCCCCTCCACCTGCCTCATCAAGCCCAGGGCTTGGAACCTTCGAGGAGATGTGCTCTGGCTGGGGCTGAGGGTGGTAAGGTGGGATGTGTACATGACAGTGGGGTGCTTTATGGGATCTCGGAACGGGAAGAGACCAAATGTGGCACCACAGAAATAAGGCAGTGTAACAGACTTTCTCCTAATTAATGGTACAATCTGTTACTCAGAGCCCTTTGAGTGGCAGATATTCTTCGTTACATCCTTCCTTGATAGATGAGCAAAGTGAGGTTAAGCGACATTAAATGACTTGCCTCTGGACACACAACCACTGAGTGGCAAGGCTAAGTCTCTGACTTCTCAACTGGAGCCAAGCTTAAGGTTCTTTCAATGCCAGCTACCCTGCCACAGACTTCTGTGGTCTCAACAGAAGAAACTCCCAGCCTCTTAAAAACAAAAGGAGGTGGTGGGCAGGCTGCCATGCCACAAAAGTCAATAATCATTTCTCTTTCTTACAGGGTGATATCTTGGGGCTCCCATTAACTAGTAAATATTCATTTTTTTAATCCTTTGAGAACTCAAAGACAATTTTGTTTTTTACTTCAATATTTATACAAAGCTCTCTTTCAAAAATTTCCCCTCCCGTGTACCACTCTTACTGTGATCTGGGTCCCTTGATTGCCTGCACATGGTTTAGGTGGAGCTTTCAGCTTTCCATCTGAGTAATGTGCTCTATCAGAAAACATAAGAGATTACTGAGAGCTAACAAAAAAAAGAACAGAAACTTACCCGAAGAGTAAAAAAGTAAATTACACCAACAATAGATTAAAATATAGCCATGTTATAAATTGTCTTAGTTACCGGTTTCCTCTATTTTTCCACTTCCATAACCATTCTAACTGGATACCAAAGGAGGGGGGAAAATCCATTTTTTGTTTTTTGGGTTTTTTTGGCAAATATTGCTTTTTAGTTCCTGAGTTCTGGGCTACAAACAATAGTTTTGTCATTGCCTAAGATGACTGTAAAATTTTTTTCAATCATTCTGCAATCATTTATTGAGGGGCTACCATGTTATCAGGCCTGTAAACGCCCTGTAATAAAGGCAGGCCTTGGGAGGTCCTTGATTTAGTGAGGGGATAGACTTTTCCCTTAAGTGTAGAACAAGGTGCTACATGATCCAGAGTAGGAAAACATTTAGCCTGGGGTGGGGGTGGGGGAAGTGTCACAGAAGAGATGACAATTCACCTGGGCTCTGAAGCAGTATAATCTCAGGTGGAGAGAACAGGGAAGACCATCCAGGAGGGGAAAAACATAAACAAAAGCAAAGAAGCTTTAGAATATGCAGCAGCTGAGGATGTGTGGAGGGGAGAGGCTGGGAAGATGGACCGAGTGCATTGGGAGGGTGCTAGTTGCTATGACAATAACTCGATTTCATCCTGCCACAGAAGGAGGGCTACTAGAGGTCCCAAGCAGGGGCATAACACCCCAAAGGCAAAGAAATGGAACCTGTGTCCCAGACTATTTCAGAAGACATTCACTCACAAGCAGCTCCCCAGTTTGTCAGAAGGGATACTAATCATATCAGCCCAGCTAGGTCCTAGGGCTATTACAATTTGCATCGAGTAAACCCGCCCTAGCACCAGTGCTGCAGACTCTGAAATGCTCCATCTTCCATTACTGCACACACTCAACTGTTAAAGAGGGCTGAGAAACAGGCAGAACTGCCCTTTGTTGAAGCTATTTTCTATATAAACTAACAATCTGTATGATAAAAAAAAAAATTCTGTTTTTTGGCGTGAATTAGACACTCAGTACCCATCTTTCACTAGGGAATGGCCAGTGCTTATGAAAACAAAGGTGTGATTTTGATTCCCTGAATCCCCTTTTTGTTCTGTTCCAAGGTCATTCAACAGCCTCTGAAAACTGTGCCAACATAAGAGACAGCCAGTGGCCACTTGTGGGAAGGTGCGGCGGGGGGGCTCAGAGCGGCTAAGGAACCAGGATCCTTCAGCACCCCAGCCACGGCCCCATAATCAGGCCAAGGCGACATCCTGACAAAGGGCAAAGGGGCAGAATGACATCACAGCTCCCACGGACTCAGAATTCCTCTGTGTAACAGACACCTTGCTGGGCACTTGTAATCTGTTACATCGTACCTTTCACGAGTCCATAAAGTAAGATTATTACCTATGATGATCCCTGTGGATTATCAACTAATCCAAAGGCAGGAAAGAAAAGTTACCCAAGATCTAGGCTAAAAAAGATAACATTGGTGTTCAGATAGGATTACTTTGAGATACAGGCAAAAAGCACATTTCAGGATGAAATTATACACATAGCAGAGGACAGCACTATACCTGTATGCACACTTCCCGTCAGCTGTTTTGGATGTAATACTGACGTGAGCCACATGGCTTATGCTGGCCAAAGCCTAAGGAAAAAAAAGGAAATGGAATGAAAGAAAAACCCACTGCTGGGTCACCCCATCTCATCATTAACGGAGAAGTTATCTCAATTGCCTCTTCTGTTTTGTATTAACAAATGGCAACAATGAGCACTCGCTTTGATGACGTTTTTTTTTTTTTAAAAAAAAGGAAGCTATTGAGTTGATTCCGTAGCATAATTACTCGAACAAGGGAAAAAATATATATATAAAAGTCCAAAAGGAAACATACCCAAGCATTTGTGTTTTTTTTTTTTTTTTTTGGCTACACCGCACAGCTAGTAGGATCTTAGTTCCCCAACCAGGGATTTGAACCTGGGCCCTTGGCAGTGAGAGCACCGAGTCCTAACCACTGGACTACCAGGGAATTCCCCACCCCCAAGCATTAACGTTAACCTTAATAGCAACTGTGTTCAGGTGTAGAGTTATAGGTGTATTTAATAGTCTAAATGATTTGTCTTCTAACAAGTTTAAAGCCTGCCTTCAGACATGGATAATGGAAACACTGCAAATAGATAGTGCTGTATAACTATTATTCAAAACTGTTTTCTGTAAGCAATTTTATGCTTAGAAATATAAATTTAGGGACTTCCCTGGTGGCATGGTGGTTAAGAATCCCCCTGCCAGTGCAGGGGACATGGTTTCGAGCCCTGGTCTGGGAAGATCCCACATGCCGCCGAGCAACTAAACCCGTGTGCCACAACTACTGAGCCCTCGTACCACAATACTGAAGCCCGCGCACCTGGACCCCGTGCTCCGCAACAAGACAAGCCGCCGCAACGGGAAGCCCAAGCACCTCAACGAAGAGCAGCCTCCGCTTGCCGCAACTAGAGAAAGCCTGCGTGCAGCAACAAGGACCTAACATAGCCAAAAATAAATAAAGTTTAAAATATATATATATAAATTTAAAATTATGCAGGGACTTCCCTGGTGGTCCAGTGGTTAAGACTCCATGCTCCCAATGCTAGGGGCCCGGGTTCGACCTCTGGTCAGGGAACTAGATTCCACATGCCGCAACTAAGATCCCACACCGGGCAACGAAGATCCCGCATGCCGCAACTAATACCCAGCCCAGCCAAATAAATAAATAAATATTTTTTAATTATGCAATTAAGACTAAACAAATTAAAAGAAAAAAAAGACCATTTTTTTCCCCTTAAAATCAGGATTGGTTTGCTAGCCCTTTGGAATCTGTATCACCTTTCCCAAGGACACCATAGCATAAAAAAAATGCAACCCAGGCACTGTGATGGGGTCTGTGTGACAGCATCTCAGGAGACAGTGAATACAGCTGTGGTAGACTCAGTTCATTAACAAGGACCATGGCTCAGGCTCAGAGATTACCAGGTCCTAGCTGGATTTCCCTGGTGTATGTAATTGAGCGAATTTTCATCATTAAAAATGTAAATGAGACTTCCCTGGTGGCGCAGTGGTTAAGAATCTGCCTGCCAATGCAGGGGATACAGGTTTGAGCCCTGGTCCAGGAAGATCCCACATGCCGCGGAGCAATGAAGCCCGTGTGCCACAACTACTGAAGCCCATGTGCCTAGAGCCTGTGCTCTGCAACAAAGAGAAGCCACCGCAATGAGAAGCCTGCGCACCGCAACGAAGAGTAGCCCCTGCTCGCTGCAACTAGAGAAAGCCCGCACGCAGCAATGAAGACCCAACGTAGCCAAAATAAATAAACTAATTAAATAAATTTATTTTTTTTAAATGTAAATGATTTTGTGACCTGTGGTAAGGAAGGACATTAAATACATCCAAAACTACAATGCTACCCAACACCAGGAAAAGAAAGGGCCACTGGCAGATGGTCCTGATGCTTCAGGGGCCTTTGTACCGGCACCGGAGCAAGAGGACAGGAACACAGACTCTGGAGTCAAACTGCCAGGGCTCAATTCCCCATTCTGCCACTTCCTAGCTGTGTGCCCTGGTCATGTTTCTTAAAGTCTGTCAGTTCCCTCATATGTACAACATGGTAATAATAATAATAGAACCTACTCTACGGAGTTGTTAAGAGTGAAAGGGTTAATACACACAAAGGGCTGAGAACCATGGATGGCACACAGCAATCCCTCAATAAATCTTCCCTATTTAACTACAACCCCAAAGATACCCTACAGCTGGGCTATGGCTCCAGGAGGCCATGCGCTTAGGAACTGACTCAGAAAGTTGCAAAGCCAGAATGAAACTGCTTTGCTAGGGCTGACCTGAGGCCTACTTAAAGTTGGGGGGCCTCAGGGTACACAGTCTGATGTTGCCCCTACCTGGAACAACCTGGGGCTCACTGTGAGCCAGAGGGTGCTTAAGACTACCCGGATTTGATCGAAATTGCAGTGACTGGGTCACAGCTGCCTTTTAATTTAAAAAAATCAAACAGGGAATTCCCTGGTGGTCCAGTGGTTAGGACTCAGACGCTTTCACTGCCAGGGCCCAGGTTTGATGCCGGTTGGGGAACTAAGATCCCGCAAGGCGCTCAGAGAGGCCAAAAAATAAAATAGAATAAAATAAATAGATAAGTCAAATAAAAGTAAACTACATTCACATGATAAAAAATCCAAAAACTACAGAAAGGCCTAAAATGAAAAGTAATTGGCCCCATTCCCCTCCCCAACCCTGGCTCTCATTTCCCCCAAATAACTACTCCAAACAGTTTCTCTGGTACCTCAGAAACTGAGGAAAGGAATACAGCCCTGCCAACACCTGGATTTTAGCACAGTGAGACGCAGTGACACCCATTTCCCCTAACCTCCAGAACTGTAAGATAACAAATTTGTGTTGCTTTAAACCACGAAGGTTGTGGTCATTTTGGGGGCAGCAATAAGAAACTAATACAAACTACTTGAAAAGGATACATATCTTTACTCACGAATGTTACTTCTATAAATTTATCCTAAGGAAATAACTGAACAAAACACATTGTATGTACATGAATATTCACCAGAGCATTAAACACGAAAAAAATGGCAAAGAGCATAAATGTTCAACAGGAAATTATATAAATAGACTGCAGTATGTACAAGTAATAGAACAGGGACTTCCCTGGTGGCGCAGTGGTTAAGAATCCGCCTGCCAATGCCAGGGACACGGGTTTGATCCCTGGTCCGGGAAGATCCCACATGCCATGGAGCAACTAAGCCCGTGCACCACAACTACTGAGCCTGTGCTCTAGAGCCTGTGAGCCACAATTACTGAGCCCGCGTGCCACAACTACTGAAGCCCATGCGTCTACAGCCCATGCTCCACAAGAGAAGCCACTGCAATGAGAAGCCCGCGCACCGCAACGAAGAGTAGCCCCTGCTCACCGCAACTATAGAAAGCCCACGCGCAGCAACAAAGACCCAATGCAGCCAAAAATAAATAAGTTTATAAAAAAAAAAGAACAGTATGTAGCCATTACAATTTATGTTGCCTGACATATATTGAATGATATCTTTATATCCACAGAGTATTGTCATAAAAATGTAAGATACTATTTTTATCCATTTTCTATTTAATATATCCCTATGATACATCATATAATTTCATTCACAGATATTTCAGAATATAACTTAAAAGGTCTCAAAAAAAAACCCCGATGAAACTATTTTTATACCAAGAAAATTAACAGTACTTTCTCCTTAATACCATCAAATAACCAATCTGTGTTCAAATATCTGTCTCAAAAAAGTTTTAGTTTGTGCAAATCAGGATCCAAGTAAGATCAATACATTGGAGCTGGTTCACATGCCTCTTAAATCCCTTCTAATCTATGCTTCTTCCTCCTTTATCTTTTCTCCCCCATGCAGTTTACTTTACAGGAAACAAGTCTTTTATCATGTGATTTCCAGTCTCAGTACCATTTACCATGCTCCCTTGCTCCTTGTATTTTTCTGTATATGGGTACTTGGATCTAAGTATTGGTAAGATTCACATTTGATTTTGGACAAGAAAACTTGGTAGATGGTGCTATCTTCTTCCATCAAGAGACCTGGGGGGTCTCTGTAGATACAGTTTATGGTGTATTAAGTATTTATGGATAGGGAGGGTGGGAGGGAGGGAGACACAAGAGGGACGAGATATGGGGATAAATGTATATGTATAGCTGATTCACTTTGTTATAAAGCAGAAACTAACACACCATTGTAAGGCAATTATACTCCAATAAAGATGTTAAAAAAATAAAATAAAATAAAATAAATTAATTAGTTAATTTAAAAAAGTATTTATGAACAATTCTCAGTTTTGGAAAACTGAATCTAAGTTTGTTTAAATTTGCATATATTTAACAAGTAAAAAGTATCATGTCTTATTGACCTGCTGAGAAACATATGCTGACAAATGGCAGAAATGTCATCACAGGAGGATGTTTTACACATTTCTTCAATCCTCAGCTTACCTCACCCCGAAAGCCATAGGTAGAAATATGAGCTAAATCCTCAAAGGACTGCAGTTTACTTGTGGTGAACCTCTCACACACAATCTCCAGATCTTCCTTCTAGAAGGTGCAAAAAAATCAGTGAATAATTGTTACTCATTTTTCCAAATCTTTTAAATTTCCCTTTTCTTGATTGAATCCAGGAAGACATTCCTCTTGGGAGAAGAGTTCTAAGTCAGCAGGAGCCTCCTCTCTGGACATCCAGAACTCCTCTCGGCCCTGCTGCTCCTTCTTCCTCTCTCGCCTCATTCCTCAGCCTCGTTTGCTGCTTCTGTCTCATCTCCCCTGAGAGTGGATAATTCACAGTTCCATCCCTGGACCTCTGCTCTGTCTACACTCACTGTCTTGATGATCCCACCCAGGCTCACAGATTTTACAAAAATCATTACTGTATTAGAACACTTCTTTATTAAAAATCTATAGGTACCGTCTTCCCTGGTGGCGCAGTGGTTGAGAGTCCGCCTGCCGAGGCAGGGGACACGGGTTCGTGCCCTGGTCCGGGAAGACACCACATGCCGCGGAGCGGCTGGGCCCGTGGGCCATGGTCGCTGAGCCTGCGCGTCCGGAGCCTGTGCTCCACAACGGGAAAGGCCACAACGGTGACAGGCCCGCGTACCGCAAAAAAAAAAAAAAAAAAACCTCTAAAGAGTATCCCACCTCATCCAGAGTAAAAGCCAAATATTTTACAACATCCTACAAGGTCCTACATGCTCAGCCTGGTTATCCTTCAGACCTCATTTCCTTTTAGGCTTCCACTCCCTCCACCACACATTCTAGGCACACCAACCCCCTTGCTAGTCCTTAAGCATGTCATGCAAGCTTCCATTTCGTGGTTTTTGTGTGTATTGTTCTCTTTGCTCAGGACGCTCAACCTTTAAAGTTTCATGACTTGCTCCTTGACCTCCTTATTCTCCTGAACAGTACCCAGCAGGGAATAGGTACTCAATAAATATTTATTTTTCAAACAATCCCATCCATAAAAGCCTAAAGTTTCCAGAATAGGGAGAAGTCCTGCCACTTCCTGCAGATGTAGCACACGAAGCACACAAACATCCTGCTGCTCTGAGGTTTTCCTTACCCTGATCCCGGTGCCATTGTCTTGGATCTGAATCAACTTCAGGCCTCCCTCTTTAATAACCACTTGAATACTTGTGGATTTTGCATCTAAACTGGCAAATCAAACAAAAAATAATAATTTATTAGTCTGCAACTACTTTAATGCACATATTTTAATACGAGTCAAGGGATAAGAACAAATTCCAGACAAATATAAGACTCAGTGTGTCTTCCTTTGTCTCACAGGCTCTGTGACTACATTGTTATCAGTTTACATGCTGTGTGAGAGAGGGAAGGAAGAGAGGGACGGAGGGGGGAACCATCATTTCCAATAGGACATTCAGCAACATTTCTGTTCCTCTAGGAAAAAAAGAAAGGGAAGTTAGAAGTGGGACCTTTTAGCACATGCCTCTTTCTTACCTACTTTTTAACTAATTCTACCATCTGTTACTCAAACTTTATTCAGCCTCACGTTCCTAAATGACCCTTATAAAATGTTATTAAAAAAAATTCTATACATTTTTCTCTACTATTTTCTTTATGCAAATATATTTATGTTGGGGGAAAGAAAAAATGGCAGTGCAGAAAATTCTTTAAGAAGTCAATACATCTTTTTATTCCTTCAAAGAGTAACCTACAAGCATAGAGCACCTACAGAGCTAGAGAAAATAAATCCAGACTGAGGCTGCATGAGAAAGAGAAGTTTCCTCCTCCTCACACAGAAAATTCTTTATTCAGAAATAAGATAGTAAGTTACTTAAATATTAAAGATCTTTCTCAGAAGCCCCTGAATTGAAGTTGTACTTAGCCGTCTTGACTTACGTATTAAAAAAAGCATAACTGGATTCCATACAAAATCTCTGCTTAGAGAATTATAATCCACTGATCTAATATGTGTAGTGTTGTTGTAGTCTTCTGGCACAGTACAGTAACTGGCCCAAATCGTTCTGTCAGTTAATTCTAACACTGTAGAAACAAAAGCCAGCCTTTGTGAATTTAAAGTCAAAAGGAGAAACAGTCCCCAGTCTCCCTGCTCCTTCTTTTGTCTACCTTCTAATTCTCTTCCTTTCTCTCAATGGTCCTTTCAGACCCACTGTTCTTTCAGTCCCATTACCCACGATGGTTGTTTGTGTTTTCACAACAATCCCTTTACAAACCTACCAATCTTCGCTGGGACATTTTTTTCCTTTTAACGTATAGATTTTATTAACATCAATGCATTTTAACACAAAGGATCTGACATAACGTTTAGGTACATTATGAGCCTCCTTTTTAAAGTTTACACCCAACTTTCTTTCCACGTTTTTAATCTCTTCCTTCCACAAGGTTTGTGTGACAGTTCTAAACTTCAGAATCCATAAAATCAGATATCTTTAAAGTGACCCTGCAAAAAGTAAAGGGCAGGAAAATCCTAAGTGGGGTCAATCACTTGGCAATAGGGAATCACAAGTTAAACCCCAAGTCCACCGTCCTCTCCTAAAATCCCAGCAATTTATTTAGAATAAAACTCAAAATGGCGGGCTTCCCCAGTGGCGCAGTGGTTGAGAGTCCACCTGCCGATGCAGGGGACACAGGTTCGTGCCCCGGTCCGGGAGGATCCCATATGCCACGGAGCGTCTGGGCCCGTGAGCCATGGCCCTGAGCCTGTGCGTCCGGAGCCTGTGCTCCGCAACGGGAGAGGCCACAACAGGGAGCGGCCCGCGTACCGCAAAAAAAAAAAAAAAAAAAAAAAAAAAACTCAAAATGAATTGTACTTCTGAATGTAGATGGATGACTTCTGGAATAAGCAAGAAACTGATAACACATAGTATCCTCTGAAGGATGAAGGAAGGTTTTTTCCTTTTTTAAATTATAAAATTTTTATACATTTAAAAATTTGCACCTTCCGCATATATAATTTTTAAAGGACTCCTCTTAACGGCAACATGAAAATATTGTGTAACCCTCTCCTTGCCTCGCAACAATCCTAAAGTCTTGCGAGGACGCTCGAGGTCCCGTGAGGGGCGAAGGCAAGACCCCCGGCCTCCGCCGCCGCGGCCCTGCGCCGCACACGCCTTGGCTCCGGGCAGGGAGGCGTGTCCGCCCTATCCTGAGCATCGGCCCGTTAAGTCGTAGCCTCTAAGGAAGCCTTGACTCCCTTCGTACCAGTTCTCTATCATCTCCTTGATGGCATTAGCCGGGCGCTGGATAACTTCCCCTGCCGCGATGCGGTTCACCACTGTCTCGTCCAGCCGCCGGATAACCCCCGCTACCAGCGACATTTTGGCGCCAGAGGAGCCCGAGTCACGGCAAGAAGCTAACTGGAAGTGCCTTCAGCCAATCCCCTTAGAGCTTCGTGCCCACATCTTTCCATCAACTCTGCTGACGCCATCCTGCCCCACCCTCTAGCGGCAGCGCTACTTCCGGGACAGTGAGCTACTGATTGGGCAGCTTGAATGCCAGTCAAGTCCGTAAGTTCCGGTTCACTTAGTCCCGCCCTAAAGCGGCTTCAGTTCACTTTGCGCTAGAAGGATGTGCGCCTGCGCACTAAAAATCGCTGTCCACTCTTCCTATTGGCTCATGTCTGGGGCTGAGGAATACGAAATCTCCAGCCAATAGGAACAGAGGTGTCGGAGCCGCAGGTTGGTGTCCCCAGCTGGGGTGATCTGGCGCAGAGTGGAGGAGGCGATTGCGGCTCGCTCCTGCTCCTCCCCTCTTCTTGCGGCCTCCCGGAGGTCTGCCCAGCTCCTGTGCTCTCCCGTGAAATGTGGATGACGCCCAAGAGGAGCAAAATGGAAATCGACGAGTCTCGGGGCTTCCGGGCCGAGTGGACCCAGCGGTACCTAGTGGTGGAGGCTCCGGAGGGCGAGGGCGCCCTGTGCCTGGTGTGTCGCCGCCTGGTCGTAGCCACCGGCGAACCCGACGTCAGGCACCACTACGAGGCCGAGCACGACTATTACGAGCGGTATGTGGCGGAGGGCGAGCGCGCGGCCCTGGTGGAGCGTCTGCGTCAGGGCGACTTGCCCGAGGCCGCCCCGCTCACTCCGGAGGAGAGAGCTGCTCGTGCAGGTCTCGGGCTCGCCCGCCTCTTGGCCTTGAAGGGTTGTGGCTGGGGCGAGGGGGACTTTGTGCACCGGTGCATGGAGGTGATGCTGAGAGATGTGCTGCCCGATCACGTAAGCGTTCTGGATGGCATTGATTTATCTCCGGAGATCACGCGGCAGAGGGTCCTGGACATTAACCAAAATCTACGCAGTCAGCTTTTTAACCGAGCCAAGGACTTTAAAGCCTATTCCCTTGCCTTGGACGACCAGGCTTTTGTGGCCTATGAAAACTACCTCCTGGTCTTTGTCCGCGGCGTAGGCCACGATTTGGAGGTGCAAGAAGAGCTTCTGACCATAATCAACCTGACTCATCATTTCAGTGTTGGTGCCCTCATGGCGGCAATCCTTGAGGCCCTGCAGACGGCAGGGCTTAGCCTGCAGCGGATGGTTGGACTGACCACGACCCACACTCTGAGGATGATTGGTGAGAACTCAGGACTGGTGTCATACATGAGAGAAAAGGCTGTAAGCCCCAACTGTTGGAATGTGATCCATTATTCAGGATTTCTTCACTTGGAACTGTTGAGCTCCTACGATGTAGATGTTAATCAGATCGTAAATGCCATATCTGAATGGATAGTTTTGATTAAGACCAGAGGCGTTAGGCGGCCGGAATTTCAGGCTTTACTAACTGAATCTGAATCAGAGCACGGTGAAAGGGTTAATGGACGCTGTCTGAACAATTGGCTTAGAAAAGGGAAGACTTTAAAACTAATATTTTCCTTAAGAAAAGAGATAAGAACATTCTTGGTTTCGATAGGGGCAACAACAGTCCATTTCACAGACAAGGAATGGCTTTGTGACTTTGGCTTCTTGGTGGATATTATGGACCACCTTCGAGAACTCAGCGAACTATTGAGAGTGAGTAAAGTCTTTGCTGCTGCTGCCTTTGACCATATTTGTACCTTTGAAGTGAAGCTGAATTTACTTCAGAGACATATCGAGGAAAAAAATCTAACACACTTTGCCGCCTTGAGCCAAGTTGTTGATGAGCTTAAAGGGCATATTCAAGACGACGAAAAAATACTCGATCCTGGTAGGTATCGAGTGGTGATCTGTCGCCTACAAAAAGAGTTTGAGAGACATTTCAAGGACCTCAAGTTCATTAAAAAGGACTTAGAACTTTTTGCAAATCCATTTAGCTTTAAACCTGAATATGCACCTATATCAGTAAGGGTGGAGCTAACAAAACTTCAGGCAAATAGTAACCTTTGGAACGAATACAGAACCAAAGACTTAGGGCAGTTCTATGCCGGATTGTCTGCTGAATCTTACCCGATTATCAAAGGGGTTGCCTGTAAGGTGGCATCCTTGTTTGATAGTAGCAAAATCTGTGAAAAGGCTTTTTCATATTTGACTCGAAACCAACACACTTTGAGCCAGCCATTGACAGACGAACACCTCCATGCCCTGTTTCGGATTGCCACCACTGAAATAGAGCCGCATTGGGATGATCTTGTGAGAGGAAGAAATGAATCAAATCCATAAACTTTTGTAGTACAACATTGAAACACTCAACAAGAATCCAATTCTAAAAGCAAACATCTGTTTGATTTTCAAGTTTACTAATTTTGGATTGTGGGAAAGCACCACATTCATCCAAATTGATCACAATTCAAATTCTTCAGACATTTTTTTTTTCCATCTCAAGAGGCAGTATGGGACTGAAACATGCAGACACCTTTTTTTAAACTTAATTTGATGGCAAAGTCATTATCTTTTGCTTTTATGATATAACTTTTTTTAAAGACATTTAGTACTAATAATGTGAGTTGAATTAGAAGTCTGTTTTTAAGGTGTTTCAAAGAAACTTTAGCTCTTATTTTAACAAAGTTAAAATTCTGATGCATATAGTCTGAAATTATCAACTGCTTAAATATATGTTTGAGCCAATTTGCAGAAACTCACATAGCAAGTGCAGAAGTTTCTGAAAAGGAGGAACGTACATACAGTGGAGGTATTTTGTCGAACTATCAGAATGTTTGAGACTATTTTTTTAGACATATTTCTGAGTCTGAAGTAAATATTGACATATTTCCTCCCTCTCACGTCCCTCCCACCTGCCCTAGCGATAATTATATTACTAATACAGAAAATAAGCACGTAAAATTTTAGTCAGAGGAGCAAGAATGTTTTTTTAATTGCTAGTTTAGGAGGCTTCCTGCAGTCTGGAGGTCAGACTAACCAATTTTGGGAGGTTTCCCCTGAATTTTTCACAATTGGGTGCTGTTTTATGAGCTTGCCTACTAAAGGACTACGGTAAGTATAGACTCTTAGGGGTTGCCCACTAGTAATTCTTTTTTCTACTCTAGACAGTTTGGCCCTGTCAAAAAAGGATGAGGAAAAAAAGATGTTTGCATCCCAGGATCAGGAGGTGTGAGATATTTTAGCTAATTTGTCCTGTCTGCATGAGTGTTGCAGCTTTATAAGGAAATCCTGCTTAAAGGAAACCCTTTATTTTAAAGTGATATAATATCAAATGTTGTTTGTTGCCGGAAATGGATTTATTATAAATTTGACACTATCCCACACATTTTGTATTTAAGACAGTGCACAAGTGGAAATATTTAACTCTCAAGAAGCAGCTTTATTTACAGATTGTAGCACTTCCGTATTTCTAAGTGAGACATCTGCTTTGTGCTAAAACAGTAATTTTCAAACTTATGTTAACCATGAAAAGGAAATCTTACAGTAAAGCCAAATATGTGAAATGATTTAAGAAGAGGACCCAATTTAGAGATCCTCTCAAGTACAATTTGAAAACTTGGGTTCAAGTCCTGTCTTAACTATTGTAATGCATTTTTCTGTGGCCACTAATTCAGCAAATTCAAGGAACCAGAATACAAACAAGAATTTAGAAGGAACTGAAGCCTGAGCTATCAAAATAGATGCCATAAAGAGCCCAAGAACCAAAATTCTGCCAGTGGTTCTCAACCAGAGACAGTATGCCCTCTTTCCAGAGGATGTCGGGAGACATAAAGGGGACTGTTTTAATTGTCACACTTATTGAGGGAAGTTCTGCTGGCATGTCAGCGTGAACGACACCCCATCCCCCGCAGTGCATAGGACAGCACAGCACAATAAAGACTTATTCCTCCCAAAGTGCCAGTAGACCCCCTGTGTAGATCCTCTTATATTTCGAGGGACAGGGCAAATTACCGGTAGAAGCAGAATTAGAAGGGCAAGTTGGGAAGACTGATAATACTTGATAAGGGAAACTAATTCCAACATTCCAAGTTTGGCTCGTAAGATGCAATCAAGGCCTTGCTAGGTTCTGGTAGCTCACAATAGCATTTATAAATCAGTAATTGGTACTGAACCAGATTAAAGGGCTCTGTTCTATTATACATAATTGGTTTAGGGCAGAAAAGAACATAATACTAAGATACTTGGCAAGAAGGGTCAAGATTTGGGTTAACAGGAAGTAAACAAATATCTGGAAAAACAACATAGTGAAAAACGAAACAACAACAACAAAAATCTACCGGTAATTTCCCAATAGTTTGGAGTATTCTCTTTCGTGGCAGGTACTTTATTGAAAGGATAATTGGAAGACCTGAAAGCTGCGTCTGCTTTCTAACCCCAGTTCCTTAAATATTGAACTCTTGTACATTTTGTGAAGTTCCACTATATATTTTGCTTAAGGTAATAATAAGATTAGATATATAGTCAGTGAATGTGGGGGAGGCATAAGCTAAGAATTTTAAATTCACCCTGAACAATAGAGAATTGCCATAAACTAGTCTTTGTAAAAAGTGTGTATTTTACTGTTTTCTGTACTAAGTAATTCTGTAACTGCATGGCAGTCTTTAAAAATTTCTTTTTATAAAGTAGTTGTTACTAGTCCTGTTGTATCAGTGAATATAGTTAAAATAAGTACTATTTTTAAAAAACTCTATGTCCTCATATCTCCCATTCCTACTAGTATTCTTAAAAGATTTGTCTGTTTCCACTCTTCCCATATTGCTGCTGATACTGCTCTACCAAGCTTACTAAGTCCTTGTCAATATTCCTACCCTCTTTACACCACTGGCCACCCTTCGTTAAATACTTGTTTAGTTTGGCTTCAGGGAGATACCATCTCCAAGTATGCTTTCTCAGTCTTCTTTGCAGGCACCTCTTTCCCTTAAACATCTGTGTCCTTGGGATTTTTAAAATTTGGTTTTACACTGTCTTATTCTACATCATCTCCGTAGCTGATCTCTTTTTTCTTTCATGGCTTCACTTACCAACTTTATGCAAATGACTCCCAAATTCATATCTCCTTTCTAGACCTTTCCTGATTCCTATATCTAATTGCTAACTTAAGTCCACTTGGCTGTCTCATAGGCACCACAACATGTCCTTGACCTTGCCCCCCAAACCTGCTCCTCCTTTCCTGGTCCCTCTCTCAGTAAATGGAACCACCACTGCCAACCATTCAGTTGCCCTGACCCAAGCCCCAAACCCAGTTAGCCATGACTTCCCTCTTCATCCATCGCATCCACTCACACACACCTTTCTGTTAAGCCTGTTGCCTAAACTTTTCTTGATTCTACAATGCTACTATCCTGATCAAGGCCATCAACCTACCTATATTATAGCACTGGCCTTCTCAGGCTCCATTTCTCTGGTTGTGATCCCTTTCACAGTGCAGCCAGATTTTTCCAAAAGACATATCTGGTTACATCACTCCTCTGCTTTCACCACTGCTCTTAGGATACGGCTGTTCAAGTTTCAGTTTATATGCCACTTCCTCTAGGAAGCCTTCATCAATACCCTCTAGACTAGGTGCCCCTACTGTGCACTCCCTAAATACCCTGTTCTTCCCCAGCCATATACTTAGCACACTTTGTTGTTCCTTCTTATTGATCAGTGCTAGACTGTGAGCTTCACAAGGGCTGGGACCATATATATGCCTGCGCACTGCTATATCTAGTGCTTAGCACAATGCCTGACATATCAATAAATGTTTGGATGAATAAATACTTGTATAGTGCTTTACGATCTTTACAGCCCTTTCATAGTCTCCTTTGACCTTCACAGTGGTCCTGCCTTACCTGCTTGCTGGGTAATTGTTATCCACATATTACAAATCAAGAAATGAAACTAAGTTCTTTGTGACTAGGGAATTGTATTCCTAGAATTTAGTTCAGTGCTTGGCATGTGGTTCAAATATTTACTATGTGAATGTTGTTGAGGAAACAAGCTTAGACTGCAGTTTGCCCTAGTAAACGTAAGTAGTAAAGCTGAGTATACTCACATAAATCCACCATGTAATATTGTCTTTACCTCCTTGATGTAGAAGTCTTAATTTTTTTTTTTTTAATTTCTAAAGGGAGGCTTGCAAAGGAACCTGGATGAGAAAGATTGGACAACTATTTAAAACAATACCTCAGTAATTACAAAGTTGCATTCAGTATTGGAAAAAGATAATGCTGCTTAAGAGTTAATATCCATTTTCCTTCTGTAAGCATCAACCCTAGGAGAAAATGGCATCTTATTTACTTGCTCTTTTCCTTTACAGATAATTTCTGGCTCTTCTGGGATTTTAAAGTAAGTAAATTTAACAAAATGTTAGAAGAATGACTCAGTCAGCCCTTCTGGTCACTAGATATTCAGTTCACTTGCTTTCCTACCTGCAGAATGTCCTCATCACCTCCCCAAGGAAGGTAACCCGAAAGTGACATCTGGTCAATACGTACTTCTTAGATTTGCTATGTTTCTTTGCTTTCTTGTTCGCATGCCTCTCTGAACTTACTTTCTGGGTAACGGGCTTTCAGGCTTTGTGGGAGAGCCATACCCTTAGCCTCTTTTTCCCTGAGCCATTTTTTTCCAGTTTAAGGGATTAACCAGTGTTACACTCTTAGTTGGACTTTTAATCTGAGGCCCATTAACTAATTCAGAGGTTTTAACAGTAGGTGTGATAGTCATCCAGTGATTTGATCCTTGCTGCAAAAGTGGGTTTTAGTCAACCTTTGGCGTATAGGATTTCTCGCTTTTATCTCTTTGTAATTGAGAAGTAGCTTTTTCCTACCCAGTAAGTACTTGAGTTTGTGAACTCTCTTTATTCCCTTGCTTTTTTGCTTGCAAACTGATTAATTCTTTTCTGAGTTCATCTCTTTCCTGTCTATTTTGTCAGATGGGGCCAAGAGCAACCATAACATATTTTGTTTTCTTGTCTTTTTTTTTTTTTTTTTTTTTTTCCTTGAGTAAAGTATAGATTCTCTGCCTTCCAGGTTCTCTCTGGACAGTTTCATCACTCGATTAACATGCATCACCCCTGCATAAGTTATTTCTTCCATCTTCCACTAGCAATTTCCTGAATGCCTGCCAACTAAGCCAATGTTCAGTATGCTAGGTTTTTCGAAAACAGAACCAATTTCTGTATCACAATGGGCTAGGTTGCTGTGCGGTAACAACCCCCAAATCCCAGCTTTTCTCTTGTAGGTTGGCTAGGGGCTTTGCTCTAAGTCAGGGATTGAAGAACTATGGCCATGGGCAAAATCTGTCCTGCTGCCTGTTTCTGTAAATAAAGTTTTATTGGAAAATAGCCTTGCCCGTTTGTTTATGTATTGTCTGGCTGCTTTTGCTCTACAGTGGCAGAGTCGCGTAGTCGTGGAAGAAAGTATCTGGCCCACAAGTCTAAAATACTTACTGTGTGACCCTTTATAGAAAATGTTCACTGATCCCTGCTCTAAGTGGTCCTCATTCTAGGACTGAGGCTGACCAAGCAGATATCATGTATGGTGTGGCTGCTCATTTTGGAAAATGAAAAAGTCTGACAAATCACTTATAGGCCGGCCCTTAGAGCACTTTCACTGGCCAAAGGAAATCACATGGCCACACCAGAGTTCAAGGAGGAGTGTAATCCTTCCTCGTGCCTTGGAAGAGAACCTGAAATATTTGGAAGACAAAACTACCGACTACACATATAGTTATATCTCCCTATTTATAAAATTTCTTTGAAAATATTTTTTCTTTTTAATTGAGGTGAAATTACATTCAGTAAAATGCAAATATTTAATGTACACCTCAGTGGATTTTTTTTTTTTTCTGCGGTACGCGGGCCTCTCACTGTTGCGGCCTCTCCCATTGCAGAGCACAGGCTCCGGACACGCAGGCTCAGCGGCCATGGCTCACGGGCCTAGCCGCTCCGCGGCATGTGGGATCTTCCCAGACAGGGGCACGAACCCGTGTCCCCTGCATCGGCAGGCGGACTCTCAACCACTGCACCACCAGGGAAGCCCCTCAGTGGATTTTTATATACGCCCTTGAACCCATCACCCAAATCAAGATATTGAACATTTCTAGTACCCCAGTCAGTGCCCCATGCCCCCCAACACACACACAAATAACCGCTATTCTGACCTTTATCACCATGGATTACTTTTGTCTGTTTTAAAGCTTCATGTAAATGTAATAATTATATGTACTCTTTTGTTCAACATTGTGTCTGTGAGTCATCCATGTTGCTTGTAGCAGCAATTCGTTTTCTCTGTGTAGTATACCATTGTATGACTTATACCACAATTTATGAATCCATTCGACTGTTGATGGAAATTTTGGTTGTTTCCAGTTTGTGGTTATTATGAATAAAGTTGCTATGAACATTTTTGTGTCTGTCAGTGAACGTGAGCACCCATTTTTCTTGGTATTCTCCTTGGTATATACCCTGCTTCCGTACTTCCCTCATAATTATTTGCACAGCAACTAAACTGATCCTTAATTTTAAAATATAAATCAGCATGCCAGTCCTCTGTTCAGAATCCTCCAGTGGCTTACTACCACAATTAGAATAAGATCCGAGGTCTATCATGGTCTGCAAGATCTGTACCCACACACACCCTTTTTCTTCCTACCCCATCTTATATCATAACCTTTATCCCTTCCCTTCCCCCAACTTGCTCAGCTGTGTACTAGACACTGCTGGTAAATTGGGGATTGAAGATAAATGGTTTGACCCCGTCCTTAAAGTGGTTGTAGTCTACATAGATAATTTTAACAAGCCATGACACTGATTTATGTTAAGTCAATTACTAGTTCTGTAGGGAATAAGAGGCAAATACGCCCTATGATTAAAATAATTAGTATAACATAATTTACAATAATATTTAACTCCTGGAAGGGATTTAGAGAAGATTAAAATGTACAACCCTGTTGATAAATTCAAGAAATGTGTAAGTTCTCGCATTTTAGTTCCACTGATTATGAATTAGAGTTCACCAACTTGGTTACATTATTACAATTTACTATTACATGTTCACTTCCATGAGGGGTAGGTGGGGGCTGAGAGGGGTGAACAGGGGTGAGAAGGCATTGGAATAAATAAATGCTGATATTAAGCACAGTCCAAAATAGCAGTCATAACAAAGACCTCCTTAAATTATTGGTACATTATTGGTTATTATAAAATAACTGAAAGAATTCGACTTAAGCACTTACCACATTTTTTATAACTTTGATGTATTGATACAATGAAGTAACAAACTGCACATATTTAAAGTATAAAATTTGATTTGTTTTGACATAAATGCGTGAAACTCACCACAATCAAAACATTTCCTCACCTGCAAAAGTTTGCCATTTGGTTTTGACTAATGGGAAGGAAATTTCACTCCAATTTAAGGGGGAGGATGTCTCTCAGAACCACCACTGTCAACTTCCCCCCATTTGCCAGCCAGCCTCGTACACCTCCATGGCTCTCCATCACTACCCCACCCCAGGGCCATTGACCAACTAACCCAGTCTCATATGCCAGTTCCACATTTCCGGGCAGGAACTTGTGGCAGTCCAGTCTTTGATGTCTTCCCTGAGGCCAGAGTGATGATTGTGAAGGGAAGGGTCCCATAATGTATTTGATAGGGATTTCTGGTTGTGAGAACCAACAAGCACTAGCTTAAAGGGAAAGAAGGGAATGCTTAGAGAAATACATAAGTATTTTACAGAAGCCATGTGGGGGAATTGAATTCAGTGGTCATTCAGCAATTATTTAATGAAGGCCCGCTAGAGCCAGGCACTGGTCTGGACACTGGAGATTCAGATTTTGAAGCCAAATAAATGTCCTGCCCTCATGGATCTTGTGTGTTCCCTCTGCACGTCTGCTTCATTCTTCTCTCTGAACACCAGCCTCCACTGCTCATATATATATATTTTAATGGGAGAACACTGTTGTGACTGGAAAGATATTTTTCTTAAAAGGGGTCCATAACATACACTCCAGGCCCCCAGTCCTGCGGTTGGTGTGGGTTGAAGAGGAAGACTCTACAGAAGAGTTTGGGATGGGCAGACACACCAAAAGTTGTCTATCACATCTCTGGTGGTTAAGCAACCACTGACATTCAAAACCATTCCGATGGATTTATTGTCTCCTGTTATCAGAGTTCTCATTGATCCTTCTGAGTCAGAATTTATAGAACTGAATGTTAAAGAATCCATAGAAAGCTCATTTATCCCAACTCCTTTACAGGTAAAGAAATTGGGTCCCAGATTGGGGGCTAAGGTTATTCTGAATTACGCAGCAGAACCGGTTCCCCCTCAAGGGATACACATAACAATATCTTTGAGCTGTTTAGCAGATACTGAAACGCCCACCAGGTGGGAGAAGTTAAGGACGGTATGCCACCCACAAGCATGTAGACCCCAGGCTAGTTGGAACCAGAAGGTTGATGATGCTGACTCCCACTTACCTCACCACCAACCAATCAGAAGAATGTCCACAAGCTGATCATCCCCTCTTTGAACTATTACTATAAAACTTCTCACTACCCCTCTAGGTTGGGATACAGAGTTTGGAGGACATTAGCCCTCTGTGGCACCCTTTGCCTGGCAAAGCAATAAAGCTATTCTTTTCTACTTCACCCAAAACTCTGTCTCTGAGATTTAATTCAGTGTCGGGGGCCAGAGGCCGAATTCAGCTTCATTCTGAAACAGTTTAAATACTGTACATATTACCAGTTTCCAGAGGGCTTGGGTGGGGAGCAGGGCACAGCCTTTAAAAGAATGACAGAGCCGTTGAGGATACAACAAAACTGGTTAAAACAAACTAGGTCCAAGATGGTCAAGAATTCAACTTCCAGTAGACCTTGAGCCTCATTATGGGCTCACGGTAGCATATTAGCATATGCTAAATAACATACCCACAGGCACCATGACAGTTCCGAGCCTCCCATAAAAGGCTCAAAAGTGGATGGTGGGGCTTCCCTGGTGGCGCAGTGGTTGTGGGTCCGCCTGCCGATGCAGGGGACACGGGTTCGTGCCCCGGTCCGGGAAGATCCCACATGCCGCGGAGCGGCTGGGCCCGTGAGCCATGGCCGCTGAGCCTGCGCGTCCGGAGCCTGTGCTCCGCAACGGGAGAGGCCACAACAGTGAGAGACCCGCATACCGCACAAAAAAAAAAAAAAAAAAAGGAAGGTACGTCCTTCTCTACCTGCTATCAAATATGAATAATTGTGGGTACCTGGAGGTCCTTCATCTTTTGTGTATGCTTGAAAATTCCATAAGAAAAAAGGTTTTTAAAAAATGAAACAAGTTTACATCCATTAGGATGGTTACTAAAACAATAACAACAAAAACAGAAAATAAGTGTTGGCAAGGATGTGGAGAAATTGGAACCCTTGCATACTTTTGGTGGGAATGTAAAATGGTGCAGTCACTATGAAAAACAGTATGGCAGTTCCTCAAAAAAATAGAACTACCATATGATCCAGTAATTCCACTTCTGGATATATATCCCAAAGAAGTAAAAACAGAGACTTGAAGAGATTTGTACACTCAAGTTTGTAGCAGCATTATTCACAACAGCCAAAAGGTGGAAGCAATGAATGAATGGATAAACAAAACGTGGTGTATACATACAGTGGAACATTATTCAGCTTTAAAAAGGAAGATAATTCTGAAATATGCTCTAACATGGGTGAATCTTGAGGACATTGTGCTAAGTGAAATGAGCCAATCACAATAAGACAAATACTGTTTGTTTGATTCCAAATTTGACACCTAGCAAATGAAATTCATAGAGACAGAAAGTAGAAAGGTGGTTGCCAGAGGCTGAGGGTAGGGAGAGATGGGGGTTATTATTTAATGGATACAGAGTTTCAGGTTTGCAACATGAAAAGTGTTCTGGAGATGGATGGTGGTGATGATTGCACAACAATGTGAATGTACTTAATACCACTGGACTGTACCCTTAAATATGGTTAATTTTATACTGTGTGTATTTTACCACAATTTAAAAAGAGAATCTAATTTGACTACCCTATAAAGTTAAACATAACCCCTCCCCATAACTCAGAAATTTCACTCCCAGCTATTTACTCAAGAGATATGAAAATATATGTGATAAAAATTTTCATTGTTAAAGAATGTTCATAGAAGCTTTATTCATAGTAACAAAAAACTAGCAACAAACCAAATGTCCATCAATAGTAAATGGATAAACAGTACGTGTTCTGTTCATACAATGGGATACTATTCTGGAACAAACTACTGATACACATAACAATATGCATGAATGTGAAAAACATTATCCTGAGCAGCAGAAACCAGACAACCAGACATAAAAGGGAACATACTATTTATATGAAGATCAAGAACAGAAGAATCCAAACTATGGTGTGTTTGTGTGTGTGTGTGTGTGTGTGTGTGTGTTATTGACTAAAAAGGTCCAAGAAGGAACTTTCTGGGTTGATGGAAATATCTTATATATTGTCTGGGGTGTTAGTTCTATAGGTGTAAATATTAATCACAACACTTAAAACTGTATACTTAAGATCTGTGCATTACTATATGTTATTTATACCTCAACATAATTTGTATTTTTTTAAGAAGTCCTCTCTCTGCTCTCCCCCTGGGGTCAATGAAACAAGTATGGAAAAAGTAATGTGATTTTTAGCCTATTCTCTGTGCTTTGATGAATATCATTTAAACAAAAGTGCTACTAATTTCTCATGAGCAGATTTGCTTGTACCAACATAGGGCGGCAGGTCATGCTGACTGGCATTAGCCCCCTTAGCCAGGGTCCCAGGCCACAGAGAGGGAAGTGAGAGATGGCAGGTGTGAGCTTCCTGCAGCTGGGCAGCTCACACAGGGGCAAGAGGTAGTTCAGAAAGGTGGCATGGCTCAGCAGCTGGGTGAACAGTTTTTCCTCTGGTATCAGTGAAAAGCTGGTTTCCCTGGCAACTGGGGCCTACTTATTGAACGGTGTTGGGCTCAGACACATCCACAGCACGTGTACACAGAGAAAAAACACCTCTTCACCAAATACTCCCTTTCAGTCTGCATACTCAGGTCTATGGAATTTTTGGTAGGGGGGGCGCAACACGCAGTTTGTGGGATCTTCGTTCCCCTATCAGGGATGAAACCCAGGCCCCAGCAGTGAAAGCGCCAAGTCCTAACTGCTGGACTGCCAGGGAATTCCCTATGGATGATTTTTAAAAATCAGAAAATGCCAAAAGACATGATAGAAAGCTTTGGTGCCCTCACTCTGACCTCTCTCATAGCTAAACTGTGCTAATAACCACTTGTAATTTTTTCCTATATTAGTTCTTTGGGTTTCAGATGTATCTCTATATATCACTAACTCAATGTATTAACTCTAGACATTGTTTCTTTATTTCCCACTATGATAAGTAAGGACTTAGCAAATTCATAGCAATTCATACCACCCCATTTCTCCTTTCCTTCTCCTTGCCTCACTTTTTCATAGTTGTGCCATTGGTTTTTGTTCTATTCGTTACTTTTGCAGATTTAGATTTTATTCTTAAACTATGCGTTTGTCCTCTGTCAACATTCACCGTGTCTCTAGGCTCTGCTGCTGCCCTTGACTCCATCTCTTCTCACACATCTACTTCCTAGTACCTCTGGCCATCCAGTCTCAGGTTAGAATTGAGGGGACTCCGCTCTCACATTTACATTGCCAAGGTTGAAAAATTTTACATTCTGTTCAGAAATAATAAATATTCCCCACCTTTGGTCTCTAGGTTGATGATACAAGTTGAAAATTAATAAATAGTAAGTGGTTATGACATATTATTACATTTTCTCCTATACTTACAATGTCACGACTCTTGACCCCTCAAAGGACAGTGTTCCTAGAAAATCGTCAGATGGCTTTTCTTTTAACTTATTTATTTTTAATTTTTATTTATTTAATTTATCATGGTTGCACCAGGTCTTAGGTGTGGCATGTGTGCTCCTTAGTTGCAGCATGCATGTGGGATGTAGTTCCCTGACCAGGGATCGAACATGGGTCCCCTGCATTGGAGGGCAGATTCTTAACCACTGCACCACCAGGGAAGTCCTGGCTTCTCTTTTTTTTTGCGGTATGCGGGTCTCTCACTGTTGTGGCCTCTCCCATTGCAGAGCACAGGCTCCGGACGTGCAGGCTCAGCGGCCATGGCTCACGGGCCCAGCCACTCTGCGGCATGTGGGATCTTCCCAGACCGGGGCACGAACCTGTGTCCCCTGCATCGACAGGCGGACCCACAACCACTGTGCCACCAGGGAAGCCCCCGGCTTCTCTTTTCTGAAACTACCACAGTTGCTCAAATTCTTACCACACATTAGTTTACTTCAAATTTGGATCATAACTTTCTTGTCTTCTTGGAATTTTTTTTTTATTGTCCTCCCTCACCCCCAAATGGGAGAAGTAAAAGCCTTTTCATTATGGCACTGACAGTTTCTTTTCTAGTATAAAATAGCTCAGGGTCTATTCTAGAGCTCTTCATAATGACATCTTTTTGAAGCCCATTGACCTACTGTTTTAATTTGGACAGATTTCTTTCAAAACCTGCTGCAAACTATCATCCTTGGATTTCTTTTCATTAGATTAACAAGGTTAGTTCTATCATTCCTCATTTTCTACATACTCCTCACACTTGCTTTCCTGGCCAACATTTTCAGTTATCTCCTTCAAAAAGGATAAACAGTAGATAAACTCTCTGAATCTTTTTTTTTTTCTTTTTTTTTTTTTTTTTGGCGGTACGCAGGCCTCTCACTGTTGTGGCCTCTCCTGTTGCGGAGCACAGGCTCCGGACACGCAGGCTCAGCAGCCATGGCTCACGGGCCCAGCCGCTCCACGACATGTGGGATCCTCCCGGACCGGGGCAGGAACCCATGTCCCCTGGATCGGCAGGCGGACTCTCAACCACTGCGCCACCAGGGAAGCCCCTCTCTGAATCTTTGTAGGTGTAAAAATGGCTTTAGGGCCTCCCTGGTGGCGCAAGTGGTTGAGAGTCCGCCTGCCGATGCAGGGGATACGGGTTCGTGCCCCGGTCTGGGAGGATCCCATATGCCGCGGAGCGGCTGGGCCCGTGAGCCATGGCCGCTGAGCCTGCGCGTCCGGAGCCTGCGCGTCCGGAGCCTGTGCTCCGCAACGGGGGAGGCCCCAACAGTGAGAGGCCCGCATACCGCAAAAAAAAAAAAAAAAAAAGCTTTAAAAAATGGCTTTAGTCTGTCCTCAATCTTGACTGCTAGCTTGGCTAGGCATAGACTTCTAGGTTCAAATTTGTTTTCCCACAGAACTTGGAAGGTGTGCTCCACTAATTCATTAAAGACTTTGAAATTGTGAAATAGAATACATAGACAGAAAGGTGCCTAAACACATATGTATATCTTTTTGTTTGTTTGTTTGTTTATAGTGCAGGTTCTTATTAGTCATCAGTTTTATACACGTCAGTGTATACATGTCAATCCCAATACCCCAATTCAGCACACCACCATCCTCACCCCACCACGGTTTTCCCCCCTTGGAGTCCATAGTTTGTTCTCTACATCTGTGTCTCAACTTCTGCCCTGCAAACCAGTTCATCTGTACCATTTTTCTAGGTTCCACATATATACGTTAATATACGATATTTGTTTTTCTCTTTCTGACTTACTTCACTCTGTATGACAGTCTCTAGATCCATCCACGTCTCAACAAATGACTCAATTTCATTCCTTTTTATGGCTGAGTAATATTCCATTGTATATATGTACCACATCTTCTTTATCCATTTGTCTGTCGATGGGCATTTACGTTGCTTCCATGACCTGGCTATTGTAAATAGTGCTGCAATGAATATTGGGGCGCATGTGTCTTTTTGAATTATGGTTTTCTCTGGGTATATGCCCAGTAGTGGGATTGCTGGATCATATGGTAATTTCTATTTTTAGTTTTTTAAGGAACCTCCATACTGTTCTCCATAGTGGCTGTATCAATTTACATTCCCACCAACAGTGCAAAAGGGTTCCCTTTTCTCCACACCCTCCAGCATTTGTTGTTTGTAGATTTTCTGATGATGCCCATTCTAACTGGTGTGAAGTGATACCTCATACCTATACTCTATGTATGGTAGTTTTGATTTGCATTTCTCTAATGATTTGTGATGTTGTCCAGCTCTTCATGTGCTTCTTGGCCATCTGTATGTCTTCTTTGGAGAAATGTCTATTTAGGTTTTCTGCCCATTTTTGGATTGGGTTGTTCGTTTCTTTAATATTGAACTGCATGAGCTGTTTATATATTTTGGAGATTAATCCTTTGTACGTTGATTTGTTTGCAAATATTTTCTCCCATTCTGAGGGTTGTCTTTTTGTCTTCTTTATGGTTTCCTTTGCTGTGCAAAAGCTTTGAAGTTTCATTAGGTCCCATTTGTTTATTTTTGTTTTTATTTCCATTACTCTAGGAGGTGGATCAAAAAAGATCTTGCTGTGATTTATGTCAAAGAGTGTTCTTCCAATGTTTTCCTCTAAGAGTTTTATAGTGTCCGGTCTTACATTTAGGTCTCGAATCCATTTTGAGTTTATTTTTGTGTATGGTGTTAGGGAGTGTCCTAATTTCATTCTTTTACATGTAGCTGTCCAGTTTTCCCAGCACCACTTATTGAAGAGACAGTCTTTTCTCCATTATATATCTTTGCCTCCTTTGTCATAGATTAGTTGACCATAGGTGTGTGGGTTTATCTCTGGGCTTTCTATTTGTTCCATTGATCTATGTTTCTGTTTTTGTGCCAGTACCATATTGTCTTGATTACTGTAGCTTTGTAGTATAGTCTGAAGTCAGGGAGTCTGACTGCTCCAGCTCCGTTTTTTTCCTTCAAGACTGCTTTGGCTATTCGGGGTCTTTTGTGTCTCCATACAAATTTTAAGATTTTTTGTTCTAGTTTCGTAAAAAATGCCACTGGTAATTTGATAGGGATTGCATTGAATCTGTAGATTGCTTTGGGTAGTAGAGTCATTTTCACAATATTGATTCTTCCAATCCAAGAACATGGTATATCTCTCCATCTGTTGGTATCATCTTTAATTTCTTTCATCAGTGTCTTATAGTTTTCTGCATACAGGTCTTTTGTCTCCCTACGTAGGTTTATTCCTAGGTATTTTATTCTTTTTGTTGCAATGGTAAATGGGAGTCTTTCCATAATTTCTCTTTCAGATTTTTCATCATTAGTGTATAGGAATGCAAGAGATTTCTGTGTATTAATTTTGTATCCTGCAACTTTACCAAATTCATTGATTAGCTCTAGTAGTTTTCTGGTGGCATCTTTAGGATTCTCTATAGTATCATGTCATCTGCAAACAGTGACAGTTTTACTTCTTCTTTTCCAATTTGTATTCCTGTTATTTCTTTATCTTCTCTGATTGCCATGGCTAGGACTTCCAAAACTATGTTGAATAATGGTGGCGAGAGTGGACATCCTTGTCTTGTTCCTGATCTTAGAGGAAATGCTTTCAGTTTTTCACCATTGAGAATGATGACTGCTGTGGGTTTGTTGTATATGGCCTTTATCATCTTGAGGTAGGTTCCCTCTATGCCCACTTTCTGGAGAGTTTTTGTCATAAATGGGCGTTGAATTTTGTCAAAAGCTTTTCCTGCATCTATTGAGATGATCATATGGTTTTTCTTCTTCAATTTGTTAATATGGTGTATCACATTGATTGATTTGCATATATTGAAGAATCCTTGCAACCCTGGGATAGAGCCCACTTGATCATGGTGTATGATCCTTTTAATGTGTTGTTGGATTCTGTTTGCTAGTATTTTGTTGAGGATTTTTGCATCTATATTCATCAGTGATATTGGTCTGTAATTTTCTTTTTTAGTAGTATCTTTGTCTGGTTTTGGTATCAGGGTGATGGTGGCCTCATAGAATGAGTTTAGGAGTGTTCCTTCCTCTGCAATTTTTTGGAAGAGTTTGAGAAAGATGGGTGTTAGCCCTTCTCTAAATGTTTGATAGAATTCACGTGTGAAGTCATCTGGTCCTGGACTTTTGTTTGTTGGAAGATTTTTTTTTTTTTTTTTTTTTTTTTGTGCTGTACGTGGGCCTTTCACTGTTGTGGCCTCTCCCATTGTGGAGCACAGGCTCCTGACATGCAGGATCAGCAGTCACGGCTCACGGGCCTAGCCTCTCCATGACATGTGGGATCTTCCCAGACCAGGGCTCAAACCCGTGTCCCCTGCATCGGCAGGTGTACTCTCAACCACTGCGCCACCAGGGGAGCCCTGTTGGAAGATTTTTTTTTTTTTTTTTTTTTGCGGTATGCGGGCCTCTCACTGTTGTGGCCTCCCCCGTTGTGGAGCACAGGCTCCGGACGCGCAGGCCCAGCGGCCATGGCTCATGGGCCCAGCCGCTCCGCGGCATATGGGATCCTCCCAGACCGGGGCACGAACCCGTATCCCCTGCATCCGCAGGCGGACTCTCAACCACTGCGCCACCAGGGAGGCCCCTGTTGGAAGATTTTTAATCACAGTTTCAATTTCATTACTTGTGATTGGTCTGTTCATATTTTCTGTTTCTTCCTGGTTCAGTCTTCGAAGGTTATACCTTTCTACGAATTTGTCCATTTCTTCCAGGTTGTCCATTTTATTGGCATAGATTTGCTTGTAGTAGTCTCTTAGGATGCTTTGTATTTCTGCGGTGTCTGTTGTAACTTCTCCTTTTTCATTTCTAATTTTATTGATTTGAGTCCTCTCCCTCATTTCCTTGATGAGTCTGGCTAATGGTTTATCAATTTTGTTTATCTTCTCAAAGAACCAGCTTTTACTTTTATTGATCTTTGCTATTATTTTCTTTGTTTCTATTTCATTTATTTCTGCTCTGATCTTTATGATTTCTTTCCTTCTGCTAACTTTGGGTTTTGTTTGTTCTTCTTTCTCTAATTCCTTTAGGTGTAAGGTTAGATTGTTTACTTGAGATTTTTCTTGTTTCTTGAGGTAGGCTTGTATAGCTATAAACTTCCCTCTTAGAACTGCTTTTGCTGCATCCCATAGGTTTTGGATCATCGCATTTTCATTTTCATTTGTCTCTAGGTATTTTTTGATTTCCTCTTTGATTTCTTTAGTTATCTCTTGGTTATTTAGTAACGTATTGTTTAGCCTCCATGTGTTTGTGTTTTTTATGTTTTTTTCCCTGTTATTGATTTCTAATCTCATAGTGTTGTGGTCAGAAAAGATGCTTGATATGATTTCAATTTTCTTAAATTTACTGAGGCTTGATTTGTGACCCAAGATATTATCTATCCTGGAGAATGTTCCGTGTGCACTTGAGCAGAAAGTGAATCTGCTGTTTTGGGATGGAATGTCCTATAAATATCCATTAAATCTATCTGGTCTATTGTGTCATTTAAAGCTTGTGTTTCCTTATTAATTTTGTTTGGATGATCTGTCCATTGGTGTAAGTGAGGTGTTAAAGTCCCCCACTATTATTGTGTTACTGTCGATTTCCTCTTTTATAGCTGTTAGCAGTTGCCTTATGTATTGAGGTGCTCTTATGTTGGGTGCATATATATTTATAATTGTTATATCTTCTTTGATTGATCCCTTGATCATTATGTAGTGTCCTTCCTTGTCTCTTGTAACATTCTTTATTTTAAAGTCTATTTTATCTGATATCAGTATAGCTACTCCAGCTTTCATTTGATTTCCATTTGCATGGGATATCTTTTTCCATCCCCTCACTTCTAGTTTGTATGTGTCCCTAGATCTGAAGTGGGTCTCTTGTAGACAGCATATATATGGGTCTTGTTTTTGTATCCATTCAGCAAGCCTGTGTCTTTTGGTTGGAGCACTTAATCCATTCACGTTTAAGGTAATTATCCATATGTATGTTCCTGTGACCATTTTCTTAATTGTTTCTGGTTTGTTTTTGTAAGTCCTTTTCTCTTCTTGTGTTTCCCACTTAGAGAAGTTCCTTTAGCATTTGTTGTAGAGCTGGTTTGGTGGTGCTGAATTCTCTTTGCTTTTGCTTGTCTGTAAAGCTTTTGATTTCTCCACCAAACCTGAATGAGATCCTTGCCAGGTAGAGTAATCTTGGTTGTAGTTTCTTCCCTTTCATCACTTTAAGTATATCATGCCACTCCCTTCTGGCTTGTAGAGTTTCTGCTGAGAAATCAGCTGTTAACCTTATGGGAGTTCCCTTGTATTTGTCATTTTTCCCTTGCTGCTTTCAATAATTTTTCTTTGTCTTTAATTTTTGCCAGTTTGATTACTATGTGTCTCAGCGTGTTTCTCCTTGGGTTTATCCTGTATGGGACTCACTGCGCTTCCTGGACTTGGGTGGCTATTTCCTTTCCCATGTTAGGGAAGTTTTCAACTATAATCTCTTCAAATATTTCCTCGAGTCCTTTCTCTCTCTCTTCTCCTTCTGGGACCCCTATAATGTGAATGTTGTTGCGTTTAATGTTGTCCCAGAGGTCTCTTAGGCTGTCTTCATTTCTTTTCATTCTTTTTTCTTTATTCTGTTCTGCAGCAGTGAATTCCACCATTCTGTCTTCCAGGTCACTTATCTGTTCTTCTGCCTCAGTTATTCTGCTATTGATTCCTTCTAGTGTAGTTTTCATTTCAGTTATTGTATTGTTCATCTCTGTTTGTTTGTTCTTTAATTCTTCTAGGTCTTTGTTAAACATTTCTTGCATCTTCTCGATCTTTGCCTCCATTCTTTTTCTGAGGCCCTGGATCATCTTCACTATCATTATTCTGAATTCTTTTTCTGGAATGTTGCCTATCTCCACTTCATTTAGTTGTTTTTCTGGGGTTTTACCTTGTTCCTTCATCTGGTACATAGCCCTCTGCCTTTACATCTTGTCTATCTTTCTGTGAATGTGGTTTTTTTCCCACAGGTTGCAGGATTGTAGTTCTTGCTTCTGCTGTCTGCCCTCTTGTGGATGAGGCTATCTAAGAGGCTTGATGGGAGCGACTGGTTGTGGGTAGAGCTGACTGTTTTTCTGACAAATGTATACCTTAATGAATTTTTTTATACATTTATTTATTTTATTTTTGCCTGCATTGGGTCTTCATTGCTGCGTGCAGGCTTTCTCTAGTTGCGGCAAGCGGGGGCTACTCTTTGTTGCGTTGTGTGGGCTTCTCATTAGGGTGGCTTCTCTTGTTGCGGAGCACAGGCTCTAGGTGCGCGGGCTTCAATACTTGTGGTGCATGGGCTCTAGAGCGCAGGCTCAGTAGTTGTAGCTCACAATCTCAGTTGCTCTGCGGCATGTGGGATCTTCCTGGACCAGGGCTCAAACCCGTGTCCCCTGCATTGGCAGGAGGATTCTTAACCACTGCGCCACCAGGGAAGCCCCTATCTTAATGAATTGTTATAAAGTAAATACCCATATAACCACCAACCAGGCCATAAAATAAAATTTTGCCAAAACCCTAGAAGTCTACACCAACATTCTCACCCCCCACCTTATACTCTCCTTCCTGATCACAATGCTGCCTTTCCCTCCTAGAGAGATCCATAATTCTTACTTCTGTGTACATAACTTGCTTTCTTTCAAAAAATAATGTTTCGGGAACTCCCTAGCAGTTCAGTGGTTAGGACCCAGCGCTTTCGCTGCCTTGGGCCCAGGTTCAATTCCTGGTCGGGGAACTAAGAGCCCACAAGATGTGTGGCAAAGAAAAAAAAAAGTTATCATTTAAGTATGCATCCCAAAACACAGTCTAGTTTTGCTTATTTTAAGCTTCATATAAATAGAAGAATATAGTATATATTATATCTGACCTCATTTGCTCAGTATTATATTTTGACATGCATGTTGTTGCATGAGGCTGCAGCTCATTCATTTTCATTGCTGTATTCCATCAGATGAATCTAATACAATGTATTTAGCCCTCTACTGCTGATACATATTTACATTATTTCCAGTTTTTGTTACTGTGAGTAATGCTGCTATAAAATATCCTTGTCTTGGAGATTTGTAGAAGAATTTTTTATGGGTTACTAGTATAGCATTGTTAAAATCTCCCACCAGCATTGCAAATTTCTCTTTGAAGAAAAAATCTGACAATTTTTGCTTTACACATATGGAGGTAGTTATTTGGTACGTACACATTTAGAATTGTTCATTCATCCTGATGACTTGAACCTTTTGTCAGCATGAAGTGGTTGTCTCTAATGCTTTTTGACCTAAATTCTGTTCTTTTGTTTTTTGTTTTGGCTGCATTGGGTCTTCATTGCTCCACCCGGGTTTTCTCTAGTTGAGGCGAGTGGGGGCTACTCTTCATTGCGGCGTGCGGGCTTCTCATTGCAGTGGCTTCTCTTGTTGTGGAGCACGGGTTCTAGGCGTGCAGGCTCAGTAGTTGTGGCTCGCGGGCTATAGAGTACAGGCTCAGTTGTTGTGGCACATGGGCTTAGTTGCTCCGCTGCATGTGGGATCTTCCCAGACCAGGGCTCGAACTCATGTCCCCTGCATTGGCAGGCAGATTCTCAACCACTGCGCCACTAGGGAAGCCCCTAAATTCTGTTTTGTATGATGTTACTAAAGTGAGACCAGCTTTCTTTCTTTCTTCCTTTCTTTTTTCTTTCGGCCATGCCGTGCAGCTTGTGGGATCCTACTTCTCCAACCAGGGATCAAATCCGGGCCCATTGCAGTGAAAGTACTGAGTCTCAACCACTGGACTGCCAGGAATTCCATTCTTTCATTTTTTAAATTGTGGTAAAATACACATAATGTAAAATTTGCACTTTAGCCATTTTAAAAGGTACAACTCAGTGGCATAAAGTACATTCACAATCACCACTATCTCATTTCAGAACTTTTTCATCATTCCAAACAGAAACTCTATACCCATTAACAACAACTACCCCTCCCCCTTTCCCCCCAGCCGCTGGTAACCACTATTCTACCTTGTCTTTATGAATTTAAGTGTTCTAGGTACCTCACACAAGTGGAATCATACAACCTTTGTCCTTTGGTACCTGGCTTATTTCACTTGTTTTGGGAGCTTTAAACAAACTTGCTATAAGACATCCTCTTCATATAAATGCACTAAGCAGAGATTAAAAAAAAAAAAAAAAAAACACCCACTGAGCGTAAGGTCCTGTGGTAAAGCAAAGATAAATAAAGCACTGTCCCTACAGCGAAGGGCATGATGGATTGTGAGATGAGTGGCGTGTGGTCTTCCTTTTGCTTGACCTCAGTTGCTGTAAAGAGGAGTCTGTGTATGACATTTAGATGCCACTGAAGTTGCATCCCTAAGCGTGCAGGGCCAGAGTTGTTTTCCCTTGATGGAGGTAAATCCTGAGTCCACTGCCCACGTGTAGCTGCTTGCTCCGGCCTCACGGTGGCGCATTTCCAAAGCAGCAAGGGTGCTCCTACCAAAGGAGGAAACAAACCCCTTCCCAAGTGCGGTGGCCGTCATCAGGGTGCTGCAAGAGCTTTCTTCCTCTCATGACGCCACCTCCGTCGTCCCTACACAACCCTCACCCCACAGTCCCCCTTTAAGAACCTTCCATTACAGTCACTGCCTTTCACCTGCGGTCTAAACATTTCCCCCTGCCATCCTCACCATCACAGCCCACCAGGGCTGTCCTTTGAGCCTTCAGTTTCATTTCTGGATTGTTCTTCTTTTGCTCCTCCCTCTGCCATAGGAGAATCGGTTTCCACATTGAATTGCAAATTTCTTGGCAAAATCCTGCTGAACTTTTTTTGTTTGCCCCACTCCTAAGCTCTTCAGATGAGACACTCATTGTCACAAATACCTACTTGGAACTATAGTCAGCAGCTTCGAGACGTGGGTCTCGTTACTGACATGTATTGTTTGCTCATTCATTCCACAAGCATTGTGTCACTAAGTGCCAGGGAGCTAGCAGCACAGAACCAACAAGATAAAATCCTAGGGTTCAAGGTATGTGCTGACCAGGGGTAAATAACAAGTAAACTGTTATAAAACAACGTGGTAAGGGCTGTAAGAAAGAATAAGCGGCAGTGAGCAGGAAGTGCTGAAGACGGGGAGGTGGGGCTGGTGGATAGTCAGCTTAGGCTTCCATGGGAAGTGAGGATGGAGATGAGTCATCCGGAGACTTTTGGAGTTTACCAGATGGAAGAGGGCAGCAAGGCCATATCAGGCTGCAAAAATAGCCCCTGAAAACAATATTATTTCCTCCTGCCTGTCTGGAGTTCAAGAGGTCAGGGCAAACCACGTGTGGGGAGCTCCCTGCTTGCCTCGGCTTGCCAACTGGATCTGGCAGGGGTGTTTAGTTTTATTAGTGATGATAAATGTGGCTGATCTATCTGGCCCATATTGCTGCTCTCTCTCAGTATTTTTCATCTCTTGTGCACTACCAGTTGCCCCGCCGTCCACTCTAGCCTCCAGTTTACATTGCTGAGAAATGGTCTGGTACGGAAATCGCTGTGGTCCCTGTAGGAACAGCTTTCTCACCAGTTGGGCTCAGTGGGAACTGGCCAGTCGACTATGGCTACCATTGGGATAGGTGTCTGCCCACCCTTGTCCAAGTAGCTGTGTCCAGGGTTGGGATCTTGTGGCACAAACCATGGCCAGTTGTCCCAGAGGAAGCAGCCCCAACTGGTTTATTAGCAAGTTGCTGGGGGCAGGACAGTTGTCCCCTGCTTCTTCAAAGGCAAGGTTTCCCAGTCTTGGCACTATTGACATTTTGGGCTGTGTAATTCTTTGTCGTGGGGGACTGACCTATGCATTGTAGGATGTTTAGCAGCATCCCTTCCCTCTCTCACTGAGTTATGATAAGTAAAAATGTCTCCTGGGAGAAAACTCATCCCTGGTTGAGAACCACTGTTCTAAGGGGATAGGAGACTTCAGGATTGGTCCTTCCAGGTGGATGTAGTCAGTGGTCAGGACTGTGAGAATGAAGGCTACTGTGTATATACCTGCCCCTGCAGGGTTGGCTCAGAGGCTGAAAGGAGCAGCTCCTGCTGTGGGCAGAGGTTTGAATGGAGTATTGGTGGGTTCAGATGTGAACAGCTATGCTCAGAGTGGGGAAACCAAGACAGAGTATAGTGTGTGTGCGTGCATGTGTGTGTGTGTGTGTAGCTGCATGGATTTGAATGAGCATGTGCTTTGGTTTACTCTTTGTGTACCTATTTCTGAGAATGTGCAGTTCTCAGTGTGGGTGTACGTATATGCATGAGGACATAGATATCTGTGTGTTTCGAGGTTGGACTGTACATAGTCCACACTGCCCCTCCTCCTGTGTTATCAAGATAAATTAGTGTTATATATGACACTTAATTGGTACTCTCAGAATGCTAAGATTCAGCTCTACTGAAGTTGAAATGAAACGTGGTTCGGAGTGGTTTTTCCTATTGTGTAGACCTGTCTATCTCTAGACATATGTAATGTGTAATGAATTGGTGATAACCCCAACGGTTTCCAATGACATCATGCTTCAGCACCAGAATCCAGGGTGGACTGAACTCAGGGTCCAAGAAGCACAGCCAAGTCCATTCTGAGCTCATCTGTGTTCTAGAGACTAGAGTCTCAGCCCTTTGACCAACTGGTTGTACAACAAACCAGTTAACTTTTCATTTCTTTAATTTCCCTTCTTGTAAAGTGGAGTTAATTAATATCCTTCTTAGGGGACTCTCTTGAGAACAACTTACATTATCATAAAGACTTAAAAAAAATAGTGCTACATAAATGTTGAGTGAAAATAAATTGTTCTTCCTCATTATATAAGCTCCTCCCTTAAAAAGTCAGCTGACATTTATTTATGTACTCTGTGTTCCTGCTACTTTATCTAAATATTTGTCTTTCTTACTTGGTTAGCTATGTGGATTGGGTCTGTATCTTCATTTGGTATAGTGGCCATTGTGGCCACTAGTGACTCAATTGTCATTCATGTTCATGATGTTTTTGACAATGATGATTCTGTCCTGCCTAATTCCCCAGATCATCAATCAATTTGAAATGAGTTCTCGGACACTTTCAAGAGAAAAGAGCTTGTATTCTTTCAACCAACCAACCAACCAACCAACCAACCAACCAACCACATGTGAAAAGCAGAAAGATATGTGGGTCAAGACTCTGGCCCTGGCACTCGTTACTTCCGCTCTTCAAGATAGGAGTTGGAAAAAAAAAAAAAAAGATAGGAGTTGGGGCCTCCCCCATTTTTCTCAGTAGGCGGCGGCGGCGGTTTGAGATGTTCGGCCTCAAGAGAAACGCAGTAATCGGACTCAACCTCTACTGTAGGGGGGCCGGATTGGGACCGGGTAGCGGCAGCGGCGCCTCCGCTCCGGGGAGGCGGCTTTTGGCTGCGGGAAAGGAGGCCACGGCCGGGCGAGAGGTAGGGGGAGGGGAAACCGGCGAGGTGATTGGCGGAAGCGCCGGCCCGAGCCCCCCCGGCCACTCTCGCGCCCGACGCCCGGAGGGTCGTGCGGCCCTCGCCCATTGGCGCCGAGGGCCCCGACGTCACCGCGACCCCCGCCAGGCTGCTGTTCTTCGCGCCCACCCGCCGCGCCTCGCCGCCCGAAGAGATGGAATCCTCGGCCTCCGACGCCATCATGTCGCTCGAAGAGGAGCTGGACGGGTTCGAGACGGAGCCTCTAGGGAAGCGGCCGTCCGTCCTGCCTTTGCTGGAGTTGGTCGGCGAGGCCAGTAACACCTCGGGCAAGGACGGCTCACTCCCCTCGACGCCGCCCCCATCAGAGGAGGAGGAGGAGGACGAGTTGTACCGGCAGTCCCTGGAGATTATCTCTCGATACCTCCGGGAGCAGGCAACCGGCACCAAGGACGCGAAGCCACTGGGCGGGTCTGGGGCCGCCAGCCGGAAGGCGTTAGAGACCCTGCGACGGGTCGGGGACGGTGTGCAACGGAACCACAAGACGGCCTTCCAAGGCATGCTTCGGAAACTGGACATCAAAAACGAAGACGATGTCAAATCTTTGTCTCGAGTGATGGTCCATGTTTTCAGTGACGTAGTAACAAACTGGGGCAGGATTGTGACTCTCATTTCTTTTGGTGGCTTTGTGGCCAAACACTTGAAGAGTATAAACCAAGAAAGCTGCATCGAACCATTAGCAGAAAGCATCACAGATGTTCTCGTAAGGACAAAACGAGACTGGCTAGTCAAACAAAGAGGCTGGGATGGGTTTGTGGACTTCTTCCATGTAGAGGACCTAGAAGGCGGCATCAGAAATGTGCTGCTGGCTTTTGCAGGTGTTGCCGGAATAGGAGCTGGTTTGGCGTATCTAATAAGATAGCCTTTTAAGTGCAATAATTGACTCTTAACCAACTCCAGCCACCAAAACCACATACGCCTGCTGTGAAATCAGATGTATTTATGAAGTTGGACTTCAAGCTGCGCAGGCCATAACCTCCAGGAGTTCTACTCTAGCAACGTAGAAAAGCAAGCGGCAGGGGGCTTATGGCTAACAGGAATAAATACATGGGAAAAGTAATCCCTCTTGAAGAGTCACTGTCTGAAAGAAGTGGAATTCAGTTTCAGCAACAGGCAAACTTTGGGAGGCCACGGAGGAGGACTTTTAGATTTAGTGAAGACGGTAGGGTGGAGAGACTTTAATTACCTTGCCTAGAACAGGAAAGTGGCCAGTAGCCAGGCTAGTCATAGAGTTCATTAAATATGCCCACTGAATCCATTAACTTCTATAGTGTTAAAATAGAAGCACTAACAACGCCAGCGTTATGTGTAAAATGGATTTTAAGCTACAAGTAAGAGAACCTATGACTAGAAGCCTCAACACTGTACAACAGAATGTGAAGGGAAGCTTTATCCTCTATAATTAGCTTTCCTAGATGTGCTTCTTGAATAGAAAGTCCAATGCTCAGGATGTTTATACCTGTTCTCCTTTGGCTTGGTTTGAGTGATTCCTAGTTTATTAGCCTAGTGTCGTGGCCAAGAATACTTGACTTAAGGCTCAATTACAAATCTGGAATATTCTGTTTTTAAGACAAAAACGTGTAATCGTCTGTAAAAATTGTATATATTTTTACAGAATATCTGTTTGAAATGTAAAGGGAGAAAAGTCTGAAATTACATTAGTTTTTTCATACCCTTTTGAAATTTACAACTTCTGTAGTTAGGAACCTGTTTCTTATAGCTTTTTCTATTCTAAATTTTGTGCTAGTCAGTTCTAGATTGTATACAGAACCAACTGATGTAATTGTATGCAACCTGGTTGTAGTACAACAATTCTGATTCATAACTATGCAGGCTTTAATTTTCCTATCTGATTTTGGTAAGTATTTCTTAAATACCTGTTTGGGTTTTGTTTTTTGTTTGTTTTAAACCTGGGGCTGAGAAATTGAGGAATGGAAATTAATCCTTTCACTTTGTTACATGTGGGTTTTCAATAATTGAGTCAAGGTTTTAAGGATTTATTGGGAGGGCGGGGCACATGGGCTGATGACTTAGAAATAGTGGGCTCTGATTGGGCAACTACTCATTTGAGTTCCTTCCATTTGTCTTAATTTAACTGGTGAAATTTTAACTGAGTTCATGAGCTCATCTTCAAAGCTTTTGCTAAAAGATTTTCAGCTGTTCCAAATGGGACTTATTAGGAGTATGTACAAAAAGATCACATTGGGTGGATGAGAGACATTTGATCCCTTGTTTGCTTAATAAATTGTACAATGATGGCTTGGAAAAGCAGGCTATAGTCTAACCATGGTGCTATTACTAGGCTTGCTTGTTAAACACAGGTCTAAGCCTAGTGAGTTAATAAAACGAATACTTATTTCATTTCTATTAAAAAAAAAAAAAGACTCTGGCCCTGAAAACACGATAGTAAGGGACAAGGCACAGACTTGGAGGAGAGAGACCCATGGATGCTCTTGCCAGGTGACTTTCCTGCTCTTTTAAATTAATATTATTTTTTTCCCTCCCACTCTGTTGAGGTACAATTGACAGATAAAATTGTTTATATTTAAAGTGTACATGATGATTTAATATATGCATACTTTGTGAAATGATTACCACAGTGAACACATCCATCACCTTATGTAGTCACCGTGTGTGTGTGTGTGTGTGTTTGTTTGTGTGTGGTGAAAATGTTTAAGATGTATTCTGTTAGCAAATTTCAAGTGGTCATTGTGGGTTTTCTTTCTCTTCTTTTCTTTTCTTTTTTGGCCACGCTGCATGGCTTATGGAATCTTAGTTCCCCGAACAGGGATTGAACCCGCGCCCTTGGCGGTGAAAGCTCAGAGTCCTAACCACTGGACCACCAGGGAATTTCCTCAAGTGTTCAGTATAGCTAGTTATAGTCATCATGCTATACATTGTATCGCCAGAACTTATTCATCTTACTGAGGCTTGTATCCCTTGACCAGCATCTCACCATTTCCCCCATCTCTAGCCCCTGGTAACCACCATTCTACTCTCTGTTTCTATGGGATTGGCTTTTTTTACTTTTTTTTTTTTTTTTTTTTTTGCGGTATGCGGGCCTCTCACTGTTGTGGCCTCCCCCGTTGCGGAGCGCAGGCTCCGGACGCGCAGGCTCAGCGGCCATGGCTCACGGGCCCAGCCGCTCCGCGGCATATGGGATCCTCCCAGACCGGGGCACGAACCCGCATCCCCTGCATCGGCAGGCGGACTCTCAACCACTTGCGCCACCAGGGAGGCCCCTGGCTTTTTTTTACTTTTGATTCCACATATAACTAAGATCATACAGTATTTGTCTTTTTCTGTGAAGCTTATTTCACCTAGCATAATGTCCTCTAGGTTCATCTGTGTTTTTTGCAAATGGTAAGATTTCCTTCTTTCTCATGGCTGAATACTATTCCATTATACTCTATCTATGTATGTATGTATCTATCTATCTCATTTTCTATATCCATTCCCTATCTTGGCTATTGTGAATAATGCTGCAATGAAAATGAGAGTACAGATATCTCTATAACGTACTGATTTCATTCCCTTTGGATAAATATCCAGAAGTGAAATTGCTGGATCATACAGTTCTCTTTTTAAGTTTTTTGAGGAAACTGCATACTGTTTTCCATGGTGGCTGCACCACCTTACATTCCCACCAACATTGCACAAGGGTTCCCTTTTCTCCACATCCTTGCCAACACTTGTTATCTCTTGTCTTTCTGATGATAGCTATTCTAACAGGTGAGGGGTGATATCTTACTGTAACTTTGATTTGCATTTCCCTGATGATTATTGACATTGAGCACCTTTTCACGTACCCATTGGTCATTTGTTCGTGGCTTTTTTTCCATAGTAAATACTACTACACTATCTGCAGTTGGTTGAATATGTGGAGGCAGAACCTCGGATATGGAGGAACCTCAGATATGCAGGAACCTCGGATATGAGTGCCAACTATAAGTTATACGTGGATTTTCGACTATGCGGAGGGTCAGTGCCCCTAACACCTGCATTGTTCAAGGGTCAACTGTAGTTATTTATTTATGTATTTATTTATTTATTTTGGCCGTGCTGCGCAGCATGCAGGATCTTAGTTCCCCAACCAGGGATCGAACCTGTGCCTCCTGCAGTGGAAGTGTGGAGTCTTAACCACTGGACCACCAGGGAAGTCCCCTGTAGTTATTTTTAATACTTTTGTTCTTTAACCTTTATACTAGAATTAAATGATTAACACACCACTATGTTACAGTATTAAAGTAGTCTGAATTTGATTATATAGTTACTTTTATTTTATATTTTCATATTCCTAAGTAGCATCCTTTCATTTCGGCTTTAGGAATACCTTTCAGCATTTCTTGTAGGGCAGGTCTATTGGCAATGAACGCCCTTGGCTTTTGTGTGCCTGGCAAAGGCTTTATCTTTCCTTTGCTGCTAAAGGACAGACAGCTTTGCTGGGTAAAGTGTTCTTGGTTGGGGTTTTTTCTTTCAGCACTTTTATGTATCATCCCACTCTCTCCTGGACTGCAAAATTTCTGCTGATAGCCTGTTGAGGGTTCCTTTGTATGTGAGAATTTTTTTTTCTCTTGCTGCTTTAAAAATTCTCCCTTTGTCTTTGATTTTAGACAGTTATATTGCAATGTGTCTTGGAGAAGATCTCTTTGGGCTGAATCTGTTTGGGGACCTATGAGCTTCATAAACTTGGATGTCCAAATCTCTCCCTAGATTTGGGAAGTTCTCAGCCATTATTTATTTAAATAAGCTTTCTGCTCCTTTCTCCCTTTCTTCTCCTTTGAGGATTCCAATAACACGTTCTTTTGTCTGATGGTATCCTATAATTCACATAGACTTTCTTCATTTTCATTCCCTGTGATAGCTTCTTTGCTTTCTGGAACAACAAAGTATCCCAGGATCAACCTGTACATTTCTGCCCCCAACATGGAATTAATGATTTTCTTTAAAGAGTCCTGGCTCCTTGTATTGATGGAAAGGAATGGTGTTTAGGGATCACCTCCTGGGTGTCAGGGATGCATGCTGTTATTAAACCCAGCAATAATGCATCACATCAAGGATGAATAGAATGTACGGAGCCAGACAATAAACTGCAAGTTCATACTGATATTTCCAATTTAGTTTTCAGATTATAGAATTTTCCCTAACTTCTTTGCTTTTATATTTGCATTTCTTTTCTCTTACACTGCAAATCTTGATTCTGAATGAATTTACTATAATTGATTATTTGCTTCTTCTAACTTATACACATTACTGAGTAATAAAAATATTTCCAAGTAATATCTCTACATACATGTTTTTTTTTTTTTTTTTTTTTTTTCTTTTTGCGGTATGCGGGCCTCTCACTGTTGTGGCCTCTCCCGTTGCGGAGCACAGGCTCCGGATGCGCAGGCCCAGCGGCCATGGCTCACGGGCCCAGCCGCTCCGTGGCATATGGGATCCTCCCAGACCGGGGCACGAACCCGTATCCCCTGCATCGGCAGGCGGACTCTCAACCACTGCGCCACCAGGGAGGCCCTACATACATGTTTTTAAGAATGTTTGTAAAACATTCCAATATTACTTAGTAACAATAAGACTATGAAATTCAAGATTTCTCTGTTGATTCTTTCCTTCCCTTAGGGTATATCCCTTTGGTAAACAAAACTGTGTTTTAAAGTCACTTGAAATAATTTTTGTTTGGTTGTGCTACCCACTTGATATACAGTTAAGTTCATTTGTCTCAGTATGGTTTCAATTTTAGGAACTACTCTTCAGAAATTAGATTTAACTTTTCAATTATATTAAAGGTTCCCATGGTTTCAAAGTCAAAACTATAAAACAAGGTGTATTTAAAGAAGCCTAGCTTCCCTATCTTTCCCCTCTACTCTGTTCCTCCTTATAAGTAACTACTTGTCTTAGTTTTTGGTTTTCCTTCCATTGTTTCAGAAAATATAAGCAAATGCATAAAAATATCCACCTCTTGTTATTACTCTAAAGGTAGCATACTATAAACACTTTTTCCCACTTAACAGTATTTTCTGCCCACTAGCCCATTGTGTTTTATCCTAGAGATCCTCCTCATGACTCAGTGCACAGTTCTCTATGGTGTGAATATATCATGGGGTTTATTCAATCATTCTCTATTAATGTACATCTGGTTCCCTCATTCTTAATCCTGAGTGGATAACCATCTGAGGAAAATCCATAACAAGGAAAACAAAACCAAAAACAGAAACAGAAAAAGGAACCTGGAGAACAGAGCCTATGTAGAGAAAACAAAAACTACTATATCTGCAGGGAAATTAGAAAAGTTATATAACCATGGAAAAGAGAACAGGGTACTCCAACGAAGGAATGCTTACAGAATAAGAAAGAGCTCTTGGAAAAATCAAAGTGTGGAATCGAAATTTAAAAAAATAAAAAACCAAAAACTTCATTAAGAAGGATCAGAAGATAAAGTTGAGGAAAGCTCTCAGAAATTAGAGCAAAAAAACAAAACCCCTGGGCTTCCCTGGTAGCACAGTGGTTGAGAGTCCACCTGCCGATGCAGGGGACATGGGTTCGTGCCCCGGTCCGGGAAGATCCCAGATGCCGCGGAGCGGCTGGGCCCGTGAGCCATGGCCGCTGAGCCTGCGCGTCCGGAGCCTGTGCTCCGCAACGGGAGAGGCCACAACAGTGAGAGGCCCGCATACCGCAAAAAAAAAAGAAACAAAAAAAACAAAACCCCATAAAGATGGAAAATAGAAGAGAAGTGATTTGAAAATCAGGGGACTACATCATAGAGATCAGTCCTGGAAGTCCAATAATAGGATTTCCTAAAAGAGGGAATAGGGGAAATGGAGGAGAAGAAATAACAAAATTATTTAAGATAATTTCCAAGAACCAAAGAGCTTGAGTTTCAAGACTGAAAGAACTCACTCAGTATACAGTGGATGGATGAATAGGCTTGCATCACAGAATATCATTGTACAACTTCAAAACATTGGGGAGAAAAAGAAGACTTTTTTAGACTTCTTAAAATTAAAAAAAAAAAGAGGTCACATAAGATGAGTAATTGGATGTTTTCAGAATTTGCAAGAGCAGAAGTGGAAGCTAGTCGTCACTGAAGTAATAGCTTCAAAGTCCTGAAGGAAAATGATTTCCAACCTAGAATTTTATACCCAGCCAAACTATATTGAGGGTGAAGGTTTTCAGACAAGCACATTCTAAAAAAAAAATTACCCAATGATGCATAAAACTGGAAAAAAAAAACCAATAACAAGAAGTAGAGTGTTATTTAGAGACACAAACACAGCCATCAAAACGATCAGCTAACAGAGGTAAAAGTGGTTGCCCCTGGGAATAGATCATGTAGGAGGGGGGAATTCTCTTTTAACTGTGAGAATGAGTAATTTTGATAAAAATATAAAAATAGCAGATAAAAAATAGAGAAGAAACAATTTTTTTTAAAAAGATGACTTTTGAGAACTTTTAAGTTGATGTGACTGTTTTGAAGACTATGATAAAAGATACAGAGGAAAAAGTATGACTCTGAGATGTTTATGGAAACTGGTTAAAGCATCAAAGTTTAGAGGCACCTTTTAAACCATCTGCACTCACCAATCTCCTGGCTTGCCCTCCTTTATGTAAGAACCTGACTAGGCCTTCTGGAAAAAGAGACTCCTTGCAGTTGGCAAGAGAGAGAGAGAGAGAGAGAGAGAGAGAGAGAGAGAGAGAGAGACATGCTGGAAGAGGTGGCTTGGGCCTTTCCTAAATACAGAACTGGGAGATGTTGGGAAAAACACTGAAGAAAGGATATGTCAACTTTCTTAAAAGTGAAAGGACCAGTGATGCCAGGGAAATGCCAAATAGCTCCAATGATTTGGAGACTAACAGTGTTTCCCAAATTTATTTCATGTTATAATCACCAGGGGAGCCTTTAAAAATCCTGAGGCCCATATCATACCCCATACCAATTAAATCAGATTAAGTAGGAGTAGGGGCCAGACATCAGTATTTTTTTTTCTCTTTTTTTTTTTTGGCCATGCCGGGGGACTTGCAGGATCTTAGTTCCCCCACCTGGGCCCTCAGCAATGAAAGCATGGAGTCCTAATCACTGGACCACCGGAGAATTCCCTGACATCAGTATTTTTTCAGAGACCCTCAGGTGATTCCTGTGTGCAGTCAAGTTTGGGAACCACTGGGGTAGAGTGTGTGTATGAGGAGGATAAGACTGGAAGGATAGGGTAAAATTGTGAAGGGCTCAAATGCCCAGCTACTAGAGGGCAATGGAGGTGCCACTGAAAGCTTTTGAACTGGAAGTGATGCAGTGTGGTATATGGGGAGATTAATGCGTAGAAGAAGTGGGAGGAGGTGAGTTCCAGAAGCACGGAGAACACTGGCTAGACTGATAGTCTAGTTCTTAAAGTCAGAGGAAGCAGCACAGAGAAGTACGCAGGCTGTGTGCGTTTGGTGTGTCCACGGGTCACAGAGTCCTCCCTGCCTCATTGGAAACTACCGTTCCTCTCTCTCAAGCTCCACGGGGCCCGTCTGGTGTGGTGGTCCCCCAGATGGGTGGGAGAACCACCAGGAGGCAGTGTCGGCCAAAGCCCGGCCCAAGAGAGGGCGGCGGACTCTGCTCTCTGATTGGGCCAGATCCCCGGCGTGGAGGAAAGTGATCCCAGTCCCAGAGAAGTTGAGGATCAAGCAGGGGCGGTGGGTAGGAGGCTGTGCAGCTTTTTGCGCCAACAACCAAAGAGGCAATGACAGCCTGAGGTCGTCCTAACTGCCCCCCAACTCCTTAGGTCGTCACTGCCCTTCCAGGAGTTTCCTTGCTATTCCCGCCTGCGGTGAGAGGTTCACTCCTCTGCCGGCGCCATGAAAAAGCCAGTGAGCGTCTAGAAGTCGGCGGCCTCGCCGGCCTCTTCCCACCCGAATCCCCAGCACCCCTACAATGGAGGGCCAAGCGCACAGTAAGTACTCCATGTGCAAGGAAAGACCCAACGGAGGCAAATAGGAAGTGGGAGCTGCTGGGCACGAGGGGCGTCGACCCCTTGTCCCCCTAGCTTTTTGTTGTCGGGGACGGGAGGCCAGGGGCAGAGGCGGGCCAAGGCCGTGGGCTTACCATTTCCTCAGTCCCCCCGACAATCGCGGCGACCCAGCTAGGGCGAGAAGTCACGGTGACCGAAACCTGTCGGAGGGGGGCTGTATGCTCGCCCAGTCTCTCGTGGTGACCGGCTCGAAGCACTCGTTTTCCATAGGCGGCCGAGAGCCACCCCATTGGAGCGCTCGCCCGCAAGATGGGATACATCGAAACGCCTCTTTTGAACACACGGTGACGAAGACCCCCTCCCACCCAGCGGCGACGTGCACGTGACAGTTTTCGGGCCGTCGCAACTACGTGGGAACTTGGAATAGGTCTGCGGCTGCACACAGCCGGGCGCCGGGGTCCCCGCACCCACACCCCGCTCGTCAGGGCCCGGGGGCCGAGCCACTGCGAGCAGGGGACCCCCCCCCGCGCGGCGCCTGTCCCCCGGCAAGCGGCTCCCGAGGCGGCGGCGCCGGCCATGTGGGACCCGCGGGCAACCAGGTGCGTAGCGGCGCGGGAAGCGCGGGGGGCACCTCCGCCTTCCGGGCCCCGCGCCTCTTCCCGGAAGGAGGCGGACCCGCGCTGGGGCCGGCTACCCCCGAGGCGGCGGCCGGGCTGGCTGCCCTAGCGCTCATCCAGGTGCAGACTCGGGCCTGTTGCGCGGGGTCGGGCGCGGGGCGCGGCTACGGCTTTCCAGGTGAAGGGGGACGGGGCGCGCGCTGCGACCGCGGCGGCGTGCGGCCTGCCTCGTCCCCACCCGGGCACCGAAGATGAGGCTCCCGGGCCCACCTCCCGCCTCCTTCCAGGGACCCCGGGGCCGCGAATGAAAAGACCACGGAACGCGCCCCCGGGGCACGCCTCGGGCTGGCAGGCGTCTGGGAGGCGGGATTTGTGGGGAACTTGGGAGAGTGCTGGCCACTTCCCGGCCGGAGGAGGTTGGCGATTCCAGCTCCAGGCAGGCCTCTCCCCCAGCCTGCCGGATCGTGAGCTGGGCTTGCCCGAAAGGGGCTTCACGGCCCACCATCCTCGGCTAAACGAGTGGGGGGAGGGGATTGCAGTAGCGGCCCGGGGCTCAGAAGCAGGGTCCCCAGAAGCCCAGGCTTCTGCTTCTGAGCGTTTGCAAACGCGGGCTGGGAGCCCGGAGCCTGGGAGGCGCAGTCCGCCCCCTCGCCGCGCGCCCACTAGGAGCCCCGAGCATTTGCAGCCCGGATGAAATTGTGCCTTTCTGCAGCCCCGCTCCCAGCTGGGGGCGTTTCTGGGAGGCTGCAAGCTTTGGTGCTTCCTAGGGAAAATTTTTCGGGAGATGTGCAATTTGAAAAAAAACAAAAATTTAAAGAGGAGAGAGAATGGGGGGCTCTGAGGTCTCTAGTCCCCAGCCCAGTTGCTTGTGGTCCAATCAGTCCATACTCGGGAAGAAAGCAGGGAGCCAAGGGCTTTTCGTTCCCAGCACCCAGGTTCTGCTCCCTGCCTGGTGCTGAGCCTCCAAGGTGGAAGACGCCTTTCTGAAGAAAGGCTGTTACCCGGATGGCTTGGTCTTTTGTAGTTCACACTGTTTTGTGCTTTATAGGAAGTACTACCTTGTAGGAGAGTCAGAAGTTTGTTTCAACTGTTTTGTAGTCAACTCTGTTTTGTAGAATTGCAGGATGGATGCTTGAGTTCTAAGTACCCTGTGCCGGCCCTTGCATCCTCCACAGGGCATGGTCCTGTTGCTTGTGGCATGGAGGTGGGATGGGTGTGTGTGGCATTCGTCCCTAGGGTCAGATCCCTCTACTTCAGGCCTGTGATCTTTTCAGTCTTTTCCTGATCAAGATCCACAGTAGAGAAGCACACCCACCCACATACATCTATAAGTACAAAACTGCAAGAAGAGCTTCACAGGATATTTATTCTCTCTACAGGGAGAGGCACAGTGATATTTTCTATTCTATTTTCTGTTTTTTTAAGAAACCTAGTCATAATCCCTTAACTTGATTTGATGACTGACAAACCAATTCTAGGTGGCAAGCTTTCTTTGGGGCACCCAGAGGGGCTGAGGAGAGAGCATCAGCATTTCCCTGGGAACTAACTTTGGAAGGGATGAGCTGGTTGATGAGACATGAAGGAGGCTGAGATTCAAACTTGAGTAAGGAAATTCATACTTGAGTAAGGAGAGTATTATAGGTTGTGGCTGCAAAGGCGGGCTGAAGGGTACTTCTGGTTACTCTGGCTCCATGTGTCTGGCCCCGCCAAGCTGGCCGCCTGCCATAAGCACAGTGAGTGGGGTCTTGTGTGAGTGGTGTGAGTGCTGGGGAGGCAGGGGAGTAATGGCTTCTTGCCATTATGTCTTTTTTCTTTTCTTTTTTTTTTTTTTTGAGGAAGAAGGAAGGAGAGTGCTGAAAGGCTGCCACAAGCTCTGGATTCATAAATTCGAAAGGGCACTCAAGTCTCTGCACAGAATTTCACAGCAGGGTCAGGAGCAGGGCTGAATATTTTATAGATGAAGGGCCTGAGGCCCATCACCTGGTAGTCATTATAGCTAATTAGTAGTAGATCTGGGGTTAGACCAAAAAGAGACTTTGTCTTTGCGGAATTCTTAAACTTCTCTTTGCTGACCAGTCCTGTTTTCCTGAACTTGCTACCGAAGTCCCATGGCTATGCTGTGTACCCTCTTCTTATTTTATTTTTGCTTCTTGGGATGAAGATTCTGTTAGCAGCCAAAGTAGAGCCTGCAAGCCCCATGTTTGGGTGGGAAAGGTAAGTGACCCTAAGGATGTTTTTAAAAACTGAAGTGGGGTTGGGTTGTGGGCCTCTGATCATTGTCATGGTGTGGCATTGCTTTTATTGACCTCGAGGAACAAGCTCTCCTCTGCCTTTCCAGATGAAGAAGTGGAGCTGACAAATCAGTGCCCTGCCTCTGGGTTTCCAGTCAGTGACACAGCTGACCGTGGCTCCTGGCTTTTGTATAAGTTTCCTTGAAGTGTAGCCTGAGGTTCTTAACGCCAAGAAATCTTTGTTATGAGAAATCTTTACAAGAAAGAAGACTTTGGGGGAAATGGACAGTCTCTTTAGCAAAGATGACACTTTACGTTACTGCTGAGATTGATGGTGTGGACAGTGGCAAGAGTGGGGAGAAAATTTGGGTTTAAACTTTATTTTTTTATTTTTTATTTTTGGCCGTGATACATGGCTTGTGGGGGTCTTAGTTCCCCGACCAGGGATTGAACCTGCGCCCTCAGCAGTGAAAGTGTGGTGTCCTAACCACTGGACTGGCAGGGAATTCCCTGTTTGTTTTTTAATATTTGTTTATTTATTTGGTTGTGCCAGGTCTTAGTTGCAGGACGGAGCTCCTTAGTTGGGGCATGCAAACTCTTAGTTGTGGCATGCATGTGGGATCTAGTTACCTGACCAGGGATCGAACCTGGGCCCCCTGCATTGGGAGCACGGAGTCTTAACCCCTGTACCACCAGGGGAGTCCCTCCCTGGGTTTAAACTTTTTAAAAAAGGTATTGAGCCAGGTAAACAGACATCCTGTGAACCCCAAAATCTCACAGTGCCCAAACCAAGAGCAGTGTTCTTTCTTTGGTTAGTGAGGTTGTCCATTCTGCCTGATCAGACATTTTTCTTTGTTTCAAATTTCCTAAGTAAGCATTGCCTTGTTTCCTTGATTTTGTGGAAAATCTGGAAGTGTGAATGAGCCTTACCTCTGACCCCCTGATCCAGCTTACCTGATCTACTCCATCTTTTGCCTGGGCGTTGAACATCAGCATCAGTGCCCACCTGCACCCCCGTGGCACATTTGTCTGAGCTTCCGTGAGCCTGGCGAGCTGGTGAGACCTCCTGTGTGTCTGTTGGAGACAAGCCACGTCTGGGTTTAGCTATGTCTGTGTTTGAAGTTCCGATGACATCTAGATTGAGATATTTTTATCTTTTAAGCACTGAGTCCTCCGATCAATGAGGTCAGCACTTGGAAAGGGGGCGGGATTGCTAGGCTTAGAAAATGGTGATGACCTTTTGAAGGCGTAGGGGCAGAAAAATGTTCCCTTCTTCTCTTTCATGTTCTTTGGCTGGTTCTAATAATTAAATTGACATAAGAGATTAACAGGAAAAAAACAAATTTAATTTCCTGCACATGGGAGCCCCATAAAAATATGATACTCAGGGCTTCCCTGGTGGCACAGTGGCTGAGAGTCCGCCTGCCGATGCAGGGGACACGGGTTCATGCCCCGGTCCGGGAGGATCCCACGTGCCACGGAGCAGCTGGGCCCGTGAGCCATGGCCGCTGAGCCTGCACGTCCGGAGCCTGTGCTCCGCAACGGGAGAGGCCACAACAGTGAGAGGCCCGCGTACCGCAAAAAAAAAAAAAAAAAAAAAAAAAAAGATACTCAAAGAAGTGACCAATACAGGAAGCTTTTATACCTTTTAGGCAAAGAAACGAGACATTTGTGAAGCATTGACAAGACAAAGGGGCTTGGGGTAATAAATTGGTGAAAAAGTAACAAGGTTTGTTTACACAGCCTTCTTGGCCCTAAATTCCCTGTCTCTGGTGACAAGGATGCCTTCTACCCTCCTGGTACAGGGAGGGTGCCTTTCACATGGGAAATTTATTTTCTGCCTCCAGGGGGACAAAGGAGGGTCACAGTGTCCTTTTCGCACTGGCTGTTTGTCAAGTACCTTTAATTCGAAATAACCACTATGCCAGAGGGGCATATTATTGGGTGGCATATTCAGAGGAAACCACGCCATTTTGGGGGAAACTACACAACAACAGAAAATATAGAGAATTATGTGCTCTACTGAGCAGCTGGATTTACTGTGAAAAATACTCGGATCACAGCCTTGAACTGGGATGACCTTCATGTCCTCCTGCGGCCCCTGGGGCCGTCTCCTTTGGTCACCCTCGGGCCAGCTCATCCTCTGCCATCAGAGTCCACTCCACCTGGAGGCTCCAAAATTGGTGACTTCCAAGGCTTATTGGCGTCTGGGGTCTGAACTCACTGTCCAGGTACTAAGGGTCCCCGTAATCTGGCCTCAGACTTTCTCTCTAATATACCCTTTCTTCTCCCGTCAGTATCTCACCTCTTTTTGCTTTTCTGTTTTCCAAGGCAGTTTCTCTCCTCATACCTGAGGGCCCGTACTGGCCGATGGAGGGTGTAAACACCCAAGACCTAGGCGCTGCTAACGGGGTCAGAACAGAGGCAGGGCCAGGCAGTCCTGTGAGAAAGGGTCTGCAGACAAGCCCTCCAGGAGGGTTCCCAGATCCTGAATCCTTACCAGGACAAAGTCTGGGAGGTCAGCTTTGAGCTGTGCCCGGACTGATGGAGGGCACTTCCGGCAGGCAGATGGAGAGGCGCCAGGAGGGAGAGGGGACATTCCAGGTAAAAAGGGAAGCTTCTTATGAATAATGGTGAGCACCGTTTCCTTACATACAGACCAGAGGTAATAAGACCTTGAGAGCGTGTTTGGAGGTTCTAACTGAGGAGCGCAGCTCCTTTTAAACCCTGACTGAAAAGGGGTCCTCCTCTGTGGGGGAAGGGCGTCGTCGTCCACCGGGCATGCGCAGGAGGCCGTGAGGGAGGAGCCGCGGCAGATGTCATTTAAGGGTACAATCTTGCAACTAGTTTTGGAGACCTAATGCACAGCCTAGTGATTATAGTCAACAGTATTGTATGCACATCTCAAAGTTGCCAGGAGACCAGATCTTAACTGTTCTCACCACAAAAAAAATTAGACTTGTGTGTCATAATAGAGGTATTAGCTAATGCCATGGTGGTAATCATATTGAAATAGATAAATATCGGGAATTCCCTGGGGGTCCAGTGGTTAGGGCTCCATGCTTTCAGTGCAGAGGGCGTGGGTTTGATCCCTGGTCCGGGAACTAAGGTCCCACAAGCTGTGAGGAGGGGCCAAAAAAAAGAGATAAATATCAAATCACAGTGTACACCTTAAACTGACAAAAGGTTATATGTCAGTTACATCTCAAGAAATTTTTTTTAAAAAAAGAATAGTGGTTGGGGCTTCCCTGGTGGCGCAGTGGTTGAGAGTCAGCCTACCGATGCAGGGGACACGGGTTCGTGCCCCGGTCCGGGAGGATCCCACATGCCACGGAGCGGCTGGGCCTGTGAGCCATGGCCGCTGAGCCTGTGCGTCCGGAGCCTGTGCTCCACAACGGGAGAGGCCGCAACAGTGAGAGGCCTGCATACCGCGTACCGCGTACCACGTACTGCAAAAAAAAAAAAAAAAAAAGCTTTTTCGGAAAAAAAAAAAAGAATAGTGGTGAGCAAAAGGCCTTATACGCACCAATATAATAATAATAATAATGATAATAATAACAGTTGACTCTGTGCCAGGCTCTATATTAAGTGTATTTCATATATTATTTTATTTAATCCTCATAAAAATATTATAAGCAATCTCCATTGTACAGGTTTATCTGCACCAGAATGTAAGCTTCATGAGGGCAGCAGAGGTTTGGGTCAGTCCTGCTTATTCCCATGTCCCAGCATCCAGCAGAGTGCCTGGCACACAGGAGGTGCTCAATACTTGTTGACTGGCTGAGGAAAGAGGGAGTCCAGTCATGTAGGTGATACTGTCCCTGTTTTGCACTAAGGAAACTGAGGCCCAGGGTTAAGGGAATTGGCTACCTGACACCAGGCCTGGGAGAGGCCCCGTGGAACTGGATCCCAGGTTTCTGGACTTTCTCTTCTGTGAGGAGGAGAGACACTCCTATCCTCCCCGTGGTGCTGGCTCCGGCCCTGTGACACGCTGTGCAAAGGCATGTGACAGGGAGGGAGCCAGATGAATTTGGGATCATGTGGTTACGACACGGAGAAGGCTGGAAAGGGAAGTTGAAAGGTAGGGGTGTGTGTGTGTGTGTGTGTGTGTGTGTGTGTGTGTGTGTGTGTGCTTTTCAGCCCGGCCCAAGTTCGTATTTTTTTCAAGGCCAAGTGCAAAGCCCTGTGTTTCGGGAAACTGTCAGCTGGTGTTAGAACTTGGGCTAGACCTCAGGTCCCCCCAGCACTGCTAAGGGATCTCCCTTCGAGGGGGTGCCCTTCAGGGACACCTGTAGACTCTTATTTATGGGGAGCTCCTGGGCACCTCTGGATCCTTCCCATGCCCCAGTGGATGGTGTGTCAGGCTCTCCGCTGGGTTTGTCTTGCCTTTCAGACTGAGGGGAAAGCAGGTTGCTGTGGTCTTAGGGGTGGGAGGTGGGACAGAGGCCATTAATCTGCATCTAAAGTATTACAGAGGGGCCTGGGGAGGGATGCGGAGGTGAGCGTGACTGGGCTGCTGTTATCCAACTTGAGTTCTCCTCTGAATGAGAAAGCACCTTTGTTCATGGGCTGTCACGGGGGCGGGGTGGGGGTGGGGCTTATGCCCTTGTAGGGGCTGCTCCAACTTCACAACCATCTGTAGCTCCCAGGTGCTCTGAGGGAGAGCAGGAAGCCTAAATGAAGGGATTGTGGCAGTAGTTGGGCAGCCTGGATTTAGCACAGATACTGAGTCAAGACTTACGAGCAGCCTGAGCTGGCTGATGTGTAACTTCCTCATTTATCTTGGGGCAGAGTGTGGAATGCCAGCTTTTCCGGGTCGCTTTTTTCCAGGTTTGATTTTAATTTTCAAGGCCACCCTTCCTGTTTCCCCCAGTCCCCCTGACTGCTTGTTCACCTCATCTCTCTGGGGTATTGTGAACACAGATTTTGGTATCAGACTTGGCTTTGTGCCTTGTTTGGAGAAGTCCCCTGTCTTTTTTTTTTTTTTTTTTTGTCCTTTTTAAAATAAATTTATTTATTTTATTTTTGGCTGCGTTGGGTCTTTGCTGCTGCACTCGGGCTTTCTCTAGTTGCAGCAAGCGGGGGCTACTCTTTGTTGTGGTACGCGGGCTTCAGTAGTTGTGGCCCACAGGCTCAGTAGTTGTGGTGCATGGGCCTAGTTGCTCTGCGGCATGTGGGATCGTCCTGGACCAGGGCTCGAACCCGTGTCCCCTGCATTGGCAGGCGGATTCTTAACCACTGCACCGCTAGGGAAGCCCCCCCCACCCCTTTTCTTTGATTAAACCTGTTTTCTGATCTGTAAAATTGGGATCAGAATTATACTTCCCTCACTGGCATTGTCAGGGACATTTGATGAGAAAATGTCTGAGAAGGGCTTAGCATAGGGCCTGGCACATAGTAAGTGCTCCATGAATGTTACCTGTTATCACACAGCTGCCTGGGACTACTCTCATTTGAACTGAGCAGTACAAAATGGCCAATCTGTGACACACATGGAGGAGAAATTGTGCCCACCCCCAGCCACCAACTGGGAGGGGGGGGGCTCCTTATGGCCTTCCTCTTTGGAGGTCAAATGATTGAGACTCCACTTCAGAGCCAGGAGTTGAGATGAATCCATCTTGGCCCTTCAGCGATATTTCTTGAGCATCTTCCAGGGACCTGGTGGTTTTAGGTACTTGGAACATCTGCCTTTCAGGGTCCAAACCATCTGCACTCTATCCAAGACTAAAATGTGCTGGAAAGCTCTTAGCTCTTCCTTCCCTGAGAATGAATTTCTTTAGTCTGAGTTTATATTCTTTCTCCTATTTATTTATTTATTGGAGTTAAAATACTCCTTCTCTTGTGAAATTATGGGGACAGCAGATGGTACACCTTTATTTCTTTATAAAGATGGTACACTTCAAAAAATGTTCTGATTTGGCAAATTAAGGAGTTGGCAACCTTATTTAGATTCCCTTCGATTTCTTTTCTGTGTGTGCAAATGTTACTGTTTGTCAGTTCCAAAAGTCTACCACTGATCTACAGAATTATTCTTTGCTTTTAGCATTTCTGAATCTCTGGGACTATCATTTCACAGGTGATACGTGGCCCTCTTTGCTGACTGTTGAATTTTCAACAGGTGCTTATAAATTTGGGTAAACATCTTTCTCCTTTGTTTTCCCCAAATCGCCAACAGCTTTGGCAGTTTTATTTTGGTTGGAGTCATCTGGTTGTTTCTGGTTTGTACTTTGTGTGGTTGGCTTTTGTTAAATTTGTGTCCTTCTCCGAGGGAACAGTTGACATTTCTTGGCTTTCATGGAGATGGCCAGAAAGCCAAACCACCAGTGAAGTCGGCTAGTTTAAATGAAGCCCCCCTAAACCTTTCTTCCTCTCCCATTTCTCCCGCTTAATCTGTTTCTGATAGGTAAAGAAAGCCAGAGAATCATTTATTCAAGCAACAACGCTGAGTCCTCGGTTGCAGAAATAATAAAACTTAGTAAAACTTAGTTTCTGCCTTAAGGGTTCAGGCTACTGGGGAAAGGCAGAAAAACAGTGTCTAGCATGAAGCTTTTGAGACCTAGCACAAGGCCTGCAATATCGAGGTTATGGGGGAAATACGTGTTGAAAGAATGATTAGATCCTAACTCAGAGCGTTAAGTGGTTATAAAAGCTACACACAGGGCCTGACAGAGGCGTTCAGAGCAGCAGTGGTGACTTCAGCTGGTGTGAGCGTGGCAGTTGACAGGTTTGCAGGGATGTAGAGTGTAGGGGAGAAGGTGTCTGGGGAGAAGGGCCACAGAATGTGAAAGTCCTTTGGAACTATCATGGAACTTGTGCTTGAGAGGAGGTGGGGGTGGAGGAGGCCTCATTCATGATCCCGGAGGCTTTTTTAACCTGGGCACTACACATGACCTGATGGATCTGGGGACTGTCTTGTTGATGGCCATGAGGAGGCTGAGCGGGAACTGGGTGAGTGTGGAGCAGGGAGCACTAATTACAAGGCCGATATGGTAGCAATCCAGGCTGATGGGGGCGATGTCTCTGGAGGGTGTGTGTGAACCCAGCTTGGGGACAACTGTTCTGGGGCCTGCATGCCTCTTTAGGGGAGACAAAGCTGAGGGTGAGGTGGGGAAAAAGTGACTTGCTGTAGGGCACTTTGGGTGTTCATGCTTGGATGCACAAATTGATTTGGGCCCAAGTCTTTGTTATGCAAACTAGGAATGGCACACAGGATTCATCTGGGGCATGAAAGTGTGGCCACCTAGAATGAATGTTGCCCAAAGGATTCTGAGGCCTCCTCAGGCCCTGCGGGCATGAGTACTGTGACCAGAGGCATCAGGTGGGAGGGGCAGCACCCCAGATAGGGACGCGAAGTTGTAGAGAGGGGTGAACTAGGCAAGCCATTCTCACTTCCTTCCTTTCTAGTGAATGAAAGAAAAAACTCCAACGACTTAGGCCAAAGATGGAAAGTTCTGAAAGGCTGCTGCTGTCTTTGGCAACCAGGGAAGGTGCAGGGCTGCTGCTGGGCCTCAGAGGCAGGGGAATGTGGACTTGTGGGGCCCCAGAAGGCCCTTCTCTGCCTCTCCTCTCTCCAGGTATAGGAACTGTCATCTTTCTCCCAGAGTGGTTTCTTCTCTGGGTTGGGGGTAAGGCCACACACACCCCTCTGGAGTCTCCTACCCGAGCGGCCGCCACCAGAGGAACTTTTCCCAAAGTTCCAGTCCAAACCCTCCCAGGAAGGGGGACTCTCTGGCCTGGAGGTCTGGCACCCAGAGCCCAGTCGAGGCCCTGGGCCTCCCTCCACGCACTTGGGCCCATCCTTTCAAAGGAGCAATCCTGGGCCTGCTGGGAGGCTTAAACCGCAGCCCCGCGGTGCGGAGGGCGTTGATGCCCACGCCAACACCAGGCCATGTGGGGGCTCCGGAGCGCGGCATGGAGGGGCCGGCCTAGCTGGGGCCCGTGGCCCTATGTCTTCTGGCTGCGACGCCGGTCCTGCGCATGCTGCGGGGCCACAGCCGCCGGGCGGTGGGCGCCCGAGGGGCCAGGAGGCGAACCGGGGCCCCCAGGCGGGTGTGGGCATCGTATCCGCAGTCAGCGTCCCCGAGGCCGCATTCGGGCCATGATCGCTCGGTGAAGCTGCGCCGACTCCTTCTCGCGCTCTGAGGACCTGTGCGCGCTGCAGGAGTCGGTACCTCTGCCCTCCGTGCGTGCTTCCCTGCGGGAGGGCCTGCTGGACTTCAACGCCGACCGCCTCCGCGGGGTGGACTGGACGCCGATCCTGAGGACCCTCTGCCTCTGAGCTGTATCCAGAGCTTCTTCCAGCCACGGCTTGGCGAGACAGGTTGTGTCAGAAATAAAGTTTACAGAAGTCTTGTTCCTGCGATAAGAAATAAAGATGTGACCTTCCAGTTGTGTAAAGCTCATAAATGCTGTGTAAGTGCGTCGGGTGCGCTAAGGAACATGGAGCTAAATGGGCTAGTTCTGAGAGAGAGAGACTTAACTATGTTAACAAAGGTCCATCAGAATTTCCTGTGACTGTGACAGTAGAGGGTCCTTCCTCCTCAGAAATCGAAGAGGTCAATGATTCCTCAGAAAGTGTTCAGGAAGAGCCAGAGAAAATCAGTTTGAAACAAGAAGCATTGCCGGTACAAAGTTATCACTTTAAAGCTATAGAGAAGATTATTTTTCAAATGGAAGCCTGATTGCAACACGGCACAGCTTGTGTGAGGGTTCTGTTTTCTCCTCCCATCTGCATTGTATCCCCTTGAATGGTTCCTTAAGCTTAGACCAAGGTGAATGGTGGACATTTGAACTCTAAGAAATAAAAATCAAAACATGTCGTTAGTAAAAAAAATAAATAAATAAATAAAGGAGCAATCCCAGTAGAGAAAGATTTGGGGCCATTTTCAGATGTCGACACCGCTGATCCCTCCCACCCTTCATTCAAGGCCTTGAATCACAGATTTTTCTCAGCTGCTTAACTGGTAATTTCAGGGAACCCCTGTGAAAACCGGCAAATCCTAGGGCTATGGTTTTGCCCCCCCTCCCCTCAGGGCTATGTATATATGTTTGTGTGTATGTGTATATATATATATATTTTTTTTCAATTGGAGTATAGTTGATTTACAATATTGTGTTAGTTTCTGCTGCACAGCAAAGTGAATCAGTTATACATATATATATATCCACTCCTTTTTAGATTCTTTTCCCATATAGGTTATTACAGAGTGTTGGGTCGAGTTCCCTGTGCTATACAGTAGGTCCTTATTATCAATACTTATCTGTTTTAAGCCAGGACATGGAAGCAACCTAAGTGTCCATCAACAGATGAATGGATAAAGAAGATGTGGCACATATATACAATGGAATATTACTCAGCCATAAAAAGAAACGAAATTGAGTTATTTGTAGTGAGGTGGATGGACCTAGAGTCTGTCATACAGAGTGAATAAGTCAGAAAGAGAAAACAAATACCATATGTGAACACGTATATATGGAATCTAAAAAAAAAAAATGGTTCTGAAGAACCTAGGGGCAGGACAGGAACAAAGACGCAGATGTAGAGAATGGACTTGAGGACACGGGGAGGGGGAAGGATAAGCTGGGACGAAGTGAGAGAGTGGCATGGACATATATACACTACCAAACGTAAAATAGATAGCTAGTGGGAAGCAGCCGCATAGCACAGGGAGATCAGCTTGGTGCTTTGTGACCACCTAGAGGGGTAGGTTAGGGACCGTGGGAGGGAGACGCAAGAGGAGATATGGGGATATATGTGTACGTATAGCTGATTCACTTTGTTATACAGCAGAAACTAACACACCATTTTAAAGCAATTATGCTCCGATAAAGATGTTAAAAATATAGTTATCTATTTTATATACAGTAGTGTGTATATGTCAATCTCAATCTTCCAATTTATCCCTTCCCCCCTTCCCCCCTGGTAACCACAAGATTGTTTTCTACATCTGTAGCTCTATTTCTGTTTTGCAAATAAGTTCATTTGTACTGGTTTTTTAGATTCCACATATAAGCACTATCATACGATATTTGTCCTTCTCTGTCTGACTTACTTCACTCTGTATGGCCCCAGGGCTATGTTTTTAACAAAATATTTTCTCTTTGCTGGGTAAACAAAGCAAAGGTTCTGTAAATGTTGCAGGGATCACCACGCCCCATACTGCTAACCTGAACCTTCCTGAACTGAGGGCAACACCAGGTTCTGGTCTTGGCTTTCCTGCCCACCCACAGGCAGTGTGGCCCAGGATGCTGGGTGGGGGCAGGAGTCAGCCCGGGTCTCACCCCTGGTGCTTACCCCAGTGTGACTGTGGTCAGGCCCCCGAATCTCTGAGCCTGGGGTTCCTTGCTCTGGAAAGTTTAGTCCAACCATCTCACTTTCTGAAATCCTTTCTCTTTATATAATTCTGGGAATATATTCAGAGAGGTGTTGTATTATGTTCCTAGGTCTGCAGGAAGTAATTGTGCAACCACAAACTGGGTGACTTGACAGAAAAGTATACTCTCCTAGTTCAGGAGCATCTTCCCCATTTTTTTCAGATCCGCTCCTCAAAGATCACCACTCTTACTCATTTCTTTTTTTTTTTTTTTTTTACGGTATGCGGTCCTCTCACTGTTGTAGCCTCTCCCGTTGCGGAGCACAGGCTCCGGACGCGCTGGCTCAGCGGCCATGGCTCACGGGCCCAGCTGCTCCGCGGCATGTGGGATGTGGGATCCTCCTAGACCAGGGCACGAACCCATGTCCCCTGCATCGGCAGGCGGACTCTCAACCACTGTGCCACCAGGGAAGCCCAGCCTTATATTTTGAACAACTGTAGTGTTCTCTACTGAGCTGTACGTTCTTTATATAAACGTCTCCACTTGTTGGACTTTTAGATTTGTATCCTTTTTGCTTTGACAAAGAATGAGGCAATTAACATCCTCATGTACTTGAACGAAATAGGTCTGTAGAATAAATTCCGAGCGGCTGTGTGAGAATTTTGTGCATTTCTGAAGACAGATGCTGCACCACTTAATCTTGCCATTTTAGCTGTATGTGAGAGTGATTCTCCACCCATAATCTTGCTTCTTAGGGTGTTATTAAACTATTTTCAGGGCTTTTTGATGTACAGAAGTTCTAAATTTTTAATGAATTCATGGCTATCACTGTATGGTTTCTGCTTTTGGTATCATTAGAATGGCCTTCTCAAATGTGAAGATTACATACAATTTTTTCATTGCATTAAAACCTTTCGAATTTATGTAATTCAAGAATCAAAAAATACAAAAAGGTTACAATGAAAAGGTGGGATTAGGTCTCCCCGCTCCCTCCTCCATCCCATACCCCAATAAAGATAAATAATTTTATTTCTGGTGCATCCTTCCAGAATTTCTTTATGCATATATAAGCAATTGCAAATATATATTCTTATTCAGCCCTCCCCTCTGTCTTTTAAAAATTTTGCACAAAATGGAACATAATGTACACACTGTTCTGCATTTGCTTTGTGCAAATATATTTTGCATATTATCCCAGATCAGTAAATACAAAGCATCTTCTTTCTTTTTTTTTCTTTCTTTCTTTTTAAAAACTTGTGTAATACTTCACTGTAGGGGGGAGCTACGCTATAATTTATTAAACCAGTCCTCTGTTGATGGGCATTCAATCTGGTCCCAGTCTTTTATTATTGTAAACAATTTGACAGTGAATAACATTGTACATCTACCATTTCCTGTGTGTGAAATCGGTCTGTAACATTGATTCCCAGAAGTGGAACTGCTGGGTCGAAGGCCCTATGTATGTGGCACTTGATTAGATCTGATCAAGTTTCCTCCTGGAGCGGTTGAAGATAATCTAAAGTTTGTAGCTGTGGTTTCTTTCTCTCAATGCTTTTTTTAAAAGCATTGGTATAAAAAATGAGATATTTGCATCTAATAAAAGGCACAAATTTTAAGGGTACTGTTCAATGAGCTTTAACCAATGTATATACCTGTGTGACCACCATCCCAATCACAGTAGAGAACATTTCCATCCCCCAGAAAGTGCACTCACACCCCCTTTCCAGTCAGTCGTCCTCCCTCCTTCCCTAGGCAACCACTCTTCTGCTTTCTTAGATATGCCAGTTCTAGAGCATCAGCCAAATGGAATCACACAGTATATAGTCTTCTGAGCCTGGCTTCTCTTGCTTAACATAATGTTTTTGAGGTCCTTTACGTTGCTGTTTGTGCCAGCAGTTTCTTTTTATTGCTGTGGGTCTTTTATTTTTTAACCTTTTTTTTAACATTTAAATTTTTTTATTTATTTTATTCATTTATATTTGGCTGCGTTGGGTCTTCGTTACCGCATGAGGGCCTTCTCTAGTTGTGGCGAGCGGGGGCTACTCTTCGTTGTGGTGTGCGGGCTTCTCATTGCGGTGGCTTCTCTTGTTGTGGAGCACAGGCTGTAGGCGCGCGGGCTTCAGTAGTTGTGGCACACGGGCTCAGTAGTTGTGGCTCATGGGCTCTAGAGCGCAGGCTCAGTAGTTGTGGTGCATGGGCTTAATTGCTCTGTAGCATGTGGATCTTCCCAGACCAGAGCTCGAACCCGTGTCCCCTGCATTGGCAGGCGGATTTTTAACCACTGCACCACTAGGGAAGCCCCTGCCATAGTGTCTTTTTAACACTAGCATTTTTTTCATTGACTTAAACGAATTTTGGTATATGATGTGTTCGTTTTCTACGGCTACCATGTTAAATGTCCACGAACAGTGGCTGAAAATCATGCAGATTAATTACCTCACAGTCTGTAGGTGAGACATCCGGGTTTGCGCAGCAGGTTTTACAAAGCTGAAATCAAGGTATTGGCTGGCCGGGCTCTTACGGGAGGGGTCTGCCAAGAATCCTCTTCTTTTTTTAAAAATTATTTATTTATTTATTTGGTTGCACCGGGTCTTAGTTGTGGCAGGTGGGCTCCTTAGTTGCAGCATGTGGGCTCCTTAGTGTCAGCACATGGACTTCTTAGTTGCAGCTTGCTGGCTCCTTAGTTGCGGCAGCTTGCTGGCTCCTTAGTTGCGGCAGCCAGGCTCCTTAGTTGCAGCTCACCGGCTCCTTAGTTGTAGCACATGGGCTCCTTAGTTGCTGCACGTGGGCTCCTTAGTTATGGCTCCAGGGCTCCTTAGTTGTGGCATGCATGTGGGATTTAGTTTCCTGACCAGGGATCAAACCCGGGCCCCATGCATTGGGAGCACAGAGTCTTATCCACTGTACCACCAGGGAACTCCCCAAGAATCCTCTTCTAAGCTCAGTCGTGTTGTAGGCAGCATCCAGTTCCTTGCAGCTATAGGACCAAGGTTCCTGTTTCCTGTCACCCAGGAGCCTCTCTCTGTTTCCAAGGCCACCTGCATTCCTCCCCACTATGCCTCCCCTCCATCTTCGAGGCATGAAGTGATGGGGCTAGTCTTTCTCGGGTTTCACATCTGCTGCTGCATCTCTCTTGCCTTCCTCTTCCCCAGCATCTTTCTGACTCCAGCCAGAGAAGGTTTTCTGCTTTAGGGGATTCATGTAGTTAGATTGGGCTCACCCAATCCAGGATAATAGCCTTGTATTACAGTCTGTAATCTTGATTACATCTACAAAGGCCCTTTTGCTACACAATGCATTGACAGGTTCTGCAGATTGGGGCATGGACATCCTTGGGGGAGGGTGTGTGTGTGTGTGTGTGTGTGTGTGTGTGTGTGTGTGTGTGTGTGTGTGTGTGTGTGTGTGTGTGTGTGTGTGTGTGTGTGTGTGTGTGTGTGTGTGTGTGTGTGTGTGTGTGTGTGTGTGTGTGTGTGTGTCTATTATTCGGCCTATCAATTTGACTTCTTTTCCAGATATTTCACCAGTTGTGCCAACGGATTCATTCTTTCCCTATTTTAAAAGCTACCTTTTTCACACATGGAATTCTTTTATAGTGTATGTTTATTTCTGGATATTCTGTTTTGTTCCACTGATCTGCTTGCTTTCACGTTAGTATCAAACTTTAAAAATTTGTTAAATTTTATAAATACATTTTAAAATGTTAGAGAAGGTTTTTCTCTTGATACTTTTCTTTTTGTTAAGAATATCTTGGCTATTCTGTCTTGTGTATTCTGAGATGAATTTGAGAATTCTTGCATTAATTTCTTTAAATATCCTGTTTTTTAATTGGAATTTTGTTGAAAATACATTAATTAATTTAGAGCGGATTTGATATTTTATAATAGTGAATTTCTCCAGACAGAATAATGTTGAGTATTAAAAGTTAAAATTCAAGACTTTTTTTGAGTAAAGTTTTATTTGTTTTTTTCCATATCAGTTTTGCAATTTTAAGAGTGCTAGTGGCTATTTTATAAGGAGATTTTTTTTAAGTTTCTATGAGATTTTTATGTGTAATATATACTTACATTTTTTAGTTAAAATTTTTCTTATTACTCTGTTTTTTCTTTGAAAATCTGTGTCTGTTCCCTCAGGTTGGACAGATACAAGGTTTTTGTTTCTGCTTATATGGGTTTTTTTTTTTTTTGGTCCTGTGTTAATTTAAGCCTGTAAACATCAAATTGTAAAGCAGTGTAAATATAACTGACTTCCCAGGAGTCCTGCTTCTGCTTTTCTGCACCTAGTGACATGTTCCATTTGTAATCGAGAATTTAACAGAAAACATGCTTTGAAGTACTGGTTAGTTGCAGGACAGGAGTGAGTCAATCTGAGGTGAATCGAGTCTTAATATGAATATCAGGGGAAACAGGACTTTCAGTTGGCTGTATTGACAGGTCTGAACAGTAGGGATCAAACTTGAATAGTGGACTAAAACTATTCTGTCCCCCTCAGACAGAAACCAAGCTGCTTCATGAAATCATGTCAGAACCTTTTCTTCTTTATGCTTGCTTTGCAAGGTCAATAACAGCTTAATTGACTTGTATCTTGCTTTTGCACATCTTTGCTCTGTTTAAGGGAATAAGTATGATGGAAACTTAAGGTTGTGTATTTATGGGGAAGCTATGGAACAGTGAGCTAGTTTCTAGTTGTACTACTGCGGCCACTAAACGGAGGATATATGGCAACCTGTGACCCCACGTTCTATGCCGAAATGTGGTGCAGAAGTAATTCCATGAGAACTTAGCTCCTGATGACAGATACCATTCATCCCAATGTGTTAGATGTTGTGTGGGATAGAAAGACAGCACGGTGCTTAGAGGTGGGAATAAGATAATGCAAGGAGCGTGGAAATTGCACCCCTTCCCCCAAGAGAAAAAGAAAGAAAAACAAAGAAAACAAATTGGAGTCCCCAGAATGAGTTCTGACTTTTGATATTTATCCCGGACTGTCTGTACCCGCCTTCCTGTGGGGAGCAGGAAGGAGCCGGTTTTAAGAATTGCTGTCTCTGGCCTCAGTCTACAATTGTCTCTGCACCCAGCTTTCCAGAGTTGATCTTGGATCATCCACTAATTTTGGGGTGTTTTGAAAGAATTGTAATAAAAAAAGAAACCACCACCAGAACCAAAAAAAGTAAACACATTTGCTGTTAGGATGTCAAGTCGTACCCAGAGAAGAGATAGGGGAAAAGCGTCTCTCTGCCCCTTTCAGCTGCCCCGAGCCCACCCCAGTTTTCAGTTTTGCTCCTACAAGTCAGTTATAGAAAACTTCATGTGTATATACACAATGGAACTATAATGGAAAAGAATTGAAAAAAAAGATATATACATATATATGTGTAACCCAGTCACTTTACTGTACACCTGAAACTAATACAACATTGTAAATCAACTATCCTTCGATAACCAAAACAAACATACACACACACACACACACACACACACACACCCCACACAAAACTACAACAACCTGCATCTGCTTTGTTTCAAACTTGCTTGTTTCAGAACCTCCCCAGTGCGTTTGCATTTTTCTTGCATCTACTTCCTCCATTGTTGCCAGGCAGCCCTGGCCACCTCCCAACAACTGGACCTTGAATCCTCCTAGGGACGTAGTGAAACTGAGCAAAAGACAACTCTACCCCTGTGAAACTGCCTTTACGTTCTAATCTTTTAGCTTTAGCCCCGCTGACAAAACTGAAAGTGCAGGGGTGTGATCGCTCGGTGCCAGCAAGTGTCACACTCTGAGGGGTCTGACTGCCTGCTGACCGTTTAGCTTCTGCCTTGGCTCTTCAGAGTGGAGTCGAGCTCCCAAAGTCAGCCCACCTACGTTTGGATTCCAGCACTACCACTGTCCCTGGGACTATGGCAAGGCATTTACCTCTCCTTGCCTCAGTTTCCCCATATTGTGTCAAATGGGGACACAGTCAAGCCCACCTCCTGGGGCTTCTTGTAAGAATGAAATGACGTGATGTTGTAAAGCATGTAGCAGGTGCTAACTACATATTTGTTCTCAAGGGTATTGACATTATGGTAAATTATTACCACTTGTATTTAACGGTTTCATCCTATAAATAGACTGCTCACTTGTTAAAAAGAAGACTCAATAGCTGAGCCCTAAGTATTCGAAGGCAGAGATATAAAGCATTCTCCCCTGCAATGAGGATGTAACTGTAAATAAATCCTACTGAGAAACAAAAAGCCTTCCCTGTGGTTGGCAATCTCCCTTTCCCCTGTCACGTGATTGCACCAAGAAAAAATAGAGATGTAAGTGGATTAATACATTTGATGTCTACTCACAATGTTAAGAGCTCACTCTTGGTTTCTAGAGGAGTATGAAAAAAAATTTCTGACGTGAATAGTTTTTATTGTATTTGTAAGTACAGTGGAAAGGTTTTGGGTTTGAATTCTTCAATTAAGCCCTTAAAGAGTCTCATTTAATAACATTTATGGTCTGATTATGAAGGTGGCACATTCTTGGGCAACTGGAAATTCAGAAAAGCATGAGGAGGAAGATTAAAACCCTGCCTAATCCCTATGGTGTGGCTGTTAACATTCTGGCGTGTTTTCAATACATTAGATGTGTTTAAAATTTAATTTGGGATTATACGCCTTTTTATGTAGCCCATATCTTTCATTTACTAACTTAGCCTATCATTAAGTGTTCTTTTACAACATGACTTTAAAAATAACTGTGTGGTGTTCTACCATATGGATCTTGTACAACTAATTCAAATCCGTTATACATTATGGAATATTTAGGGTTATTTCTGGTTTTTCACTGTGGCAAACATCCATGAGGCTAAAAATATATCAGCGATGTAGTGTATTTACCCTGTAAAAAGGCTATGACTGCTCCCACCATTTGGGGTCATTCTTTTAAGTATTTCCCAGTGGTACCTTGTCATTTTAATTATTCATTTCTTTGCTTACTAGTGACGGTGGACCTGGGTATCCACTCTCCATGTATTTAGCAATTACTTATATTCCTTTGTGAATTTTCTGTTTAGGGCCTTATGCATTTTGGTCAGGGTTGTTGGTCCTTTCTTGCAGTGAAAAGGTATTTATAAAAGAGGGGTATCAGGAATTCCCTGGCGGTCCAGTGGTTAAGACTCAGCGCTTTCACTGCCGTGGGCCTGGGTTCAATCCCTGGTCGGGGAACTAAGATCCCACAAGCTGAGTGGTGTGGCCAACAAAAAGGGGTGGGGTATTAACCCTTTGTCAATTGTTACAGCCATTTCCTTTTTCTAGCTGTCCAAAAATGGCCAGTTTAAAATTATTTATTGGACACACTGGCCTGCAATATTTGAAAGAGAAACATGTTTTTATTCTCTATTCAATCAATTCTTTAATTTTTTTTCATGTTCTACTCTGTCATCTCTGTATAAATGTGAGCCATAAAATTGAGAGATTATTTAATGCAAAGTCTAGGTGGAATTTCATATTCTGACTTGTTTAGTAATCACATGCCTCATTCTGGTACAGCTCTGCCTGAGGAATGCAGGAATGCAGTTCAAAAGCCCAATAAGCTCATATGGGTTTAAAATAAGCCACCACTTCTATCTGCTTGAGTCTGCTTCCCCAGCCCCAAAGCCTCTGGACAAGATTTGAAATAAGAACAATAAGAATTATTCTCTATCCAAGAATTGTGCTGGTGGAGAAGGCCTTTGGTAATTGTATGACCCCACAGGTGCAGGGCCTATGCAGCCACCTGAAGTGTCCTCATTTTTAAGACCCTCCCCACTGCCTTGCCTTTGCTGCTGCCGTCTTGGGAGGAGAAAATTCTAAGGGACATCTCTTCTGACCCCTACCTGTTTTTTGGCCACGGTGTGCGGCATGCAGGATCTTAGTTCCCCCAACAGGGATCGAACCTGTGCCCCCTGCAGTGGAAGCACATAGTCTTAACCACTGGACTGTAAGAATGAAATGACGTGATGGAAGTCTCTGACCCCCACCTGTTCCCTGCCTCGTTGGCAGCTGCTTCTCAGGGCTCTCCAAGGCCTCTCCTCTCCACTACCTTGGTTCAACAAACACTTGCTGAGGCCCATCAGGTGGGCAGGGCTCCAGGCCCTTCTCTCCAACCACCCAGAGGCCGCACCAGAGAGAATCAGTAACAGAGAGTCTGTCTGAGTCTGGCATTCAAATTCATTACACCACAAATATTTAAGTACTCGTTCTGTGTTAGGCCACAGCATTACAAAATAAATAAAACAAGAGTCATGAAAGAGGCAGGTGCTTCCTGGGGGATGCAGACAGGTAAGTAGGCAGTGGCAGTCTCAGAGACAAATACTCCAAGGCTTATTTTACTAGTGTTTTTAGGAAGAGAGGAGGGTGGGAGAGGCAGTGGTGGTGGCCCCGTGTCCTAGCCCCTTGAGGCCTTTAGGACTGTACCTCCCCTCCCCTTTCCCTCCTTCTAAGAGAGTGGAAGGACTGTCAGCTCCTTGTATGAGTAGGTGATGCAAGACAGGGTCAAGGGCAGCAACTTGGAACTGGAGTCAGAATCGGGGAACGCCATTAGCAGATCCTTAGGCAAGTGACTTGAACCTCTTTGAGCCTCAGTTTCCTCATCTGAACAGTGAGGACAGAGCCTCCTTCTGGGCTGCTGTGATGGGTAAATCAGGGAGTAATACGAGTGGCGGTTATGGGAAGAGCTGCCACTACCTGCCAGCTTTATGTCGGCTTGTGCATGGAAGCAGCCTCCTTGCCCAGAGCCTAGCTGGTCATTAACACAGAATAAATGGAATCATTCTGTCCGCTGCTCCTGAGGTCAGAAGAGAACTGAGGAAGAAACCGTCTCATCAGAGCAGACACCCAGTCTGGTTCCCCGGTGGTGAGGGGTGTGGTCAGGGTGTAACCTAGGCCGGTGGGAGGGGCCAGGATGAACAACCTGCCTCTCCAGATTCAGCGATGCAGATGTGGAGAGGAAGGAGCCCTGTTCAGGCGGGCAGCCAGCCTTTCCTCCGTCTCCTCACAGGATGGACCCCATAGCTTACGCTGAGCAGTTGAAAGAATCTGGCAACCAGGTTTTTAAGAATGGGAACTTCTCTTTGGCCATCAGAAAGTACGATGAAGCCATCCAGATTCTCCTGCACTTATACCAGTGCGGGTAAGTGTTTGGATTTTCTCCCTGCCTTTTGTTTGTTGTTGTTGTTGTTGTTTTAAGTAAAGGGGGACTCACTCTCTTCCTTTTGTTTTTTTCTCATTTGTTACCACACCACCTAGTTTCTGTTTCCTTTCTCCTCCCACTTTCTATTTATCTTCTCTGCAGTGTTAGCTCTGAGACTAGAGGATTTCAGGAAACGGAAAGTGAAACGCAGCGGACTGTTGATAAACATTACAAACTTCCCCTTCTGTCTGGTTCCAGGATCAGAGTTCCTGGGATGACTGAAGCCCCCAAGCCCCTCCCTTGTCATTCATTTCATCTTGTTTATCCGTGCCATCACCCCCCTGGCCACAGGGCACACCACCAGGAACTAAGCCTCACCTCTTCCACTGCCCCTTCAACTTCTAGCAGACCTGTTCCCAAACATTTCAGGATCACGACTGCTTACAGGGAGGACCCCAAAGAGCTTTTGTTGATGTAGTTTGTAACTATCAATAAAGCCCGTATGAGAACTCAAAACTGAGAAACATTTAAAATATGTATTTATTCATCTTTTTTAAAATAGCAGTAATAAACCCATGACGTTAACATAAGCAACATTTTTATGAGAAATAACTATTTTTCAAAATGAAAAATTTGGTGAGAAGAGTTTTACATTTTCGCAAGTCTCTTTAATGTCTGTCTCAATGGAAGATGTCTGTCTTCTCACATCTGCTTCTGCATTTAGTCTGTTGTGATACCACACGCCAGGTAGCCTCTGGAAAATTCCCTGTCCACGTGTGAGAGAATGAGTGTGAAAAAGGCACACACTGTCTTGGTATTGTTGTATTAGTTTCCTGTTGCTGCTTTAACAAATGACCACCAATTTAGTGGCTTAAAACAATACACATTTATTATCTTACACTTCTGGAGGTCAGAGGTCCAAAAGGAGTCTTACGAGGCTAAAATTAAGGTGTCACCAGGGCTGGTTCCTTGTGGAGGAGACTCCATTTCCTTGCCTCTTTTACCCTCGAATGGCTGCCTGCATCCGTGGCTTGTGGTCCCTTCCTGCATCCTCAAAGCGCATCATTCCAGTTTCTGCTTCTGTCGTCACATCTCCTTCTCCTCTGCTGTGGCCGGCTCTCTCAGTCTCCCTCTTATAAGGACCTCTGGGATTGTATTGTAATCCAGGATAATCTCCTCCTCTCAAGATCCTTAAATTAATCCCATCTCCAGAGTTCCTTTTGCCATAAAAGAAAACATTATTTGACATATATACACTAATATGTATTAAATGGATAATTAATAAGAACCTGCTGTACAGAAAAATAAAAATTCAAAACAAAAAAAACACATCATTTGGAAACCATTATTCAGCCAACTACAATTGTGAAGATATTTTGACCTTGGGAACTGCTTGAAATGGCCTTGGGGACCCCCAGAGGTTCCCAGATCATACTCTGGGGACAGCTGTAGTAGAGAGGAAGCAGAGGTTGGCATTTGTAGGGTGTATGCAGCCTAAACGTGTACCGAGGAGGGGCACTGACTTGAATTCCCGACACATGGCTCCCACCTCCTCCCTCCTTGGTGTCTACACTCCAGCTGGACTTGAATTGACTGTACTTGGCCTGAGCCTGTGTAGTTCTGTCATTCTGCCCCCTCTTGGTGCAGGTCAGAGCTGTGTCAGAGCTGGGCCTAGAGCTCCTCATTTGGGGGAAAACATTGACCTTTCTTGAAAAGTTAATGTTGTGTCGTGGTTGTGGCCATAGACTGACCACACTGTGAGTACTCAGATCTCAGCGCCACCACTTACAAGCTGTGTGACCACTAACGGGACACCTGCCTGCACCCTCACATGTCGCCTGTCATGGGACCTTCCTGACACAGTTCCCCGTGCCCATCACTGCCTTCCTGCTGCTGCCAGCTGACATAGGGGTTTAGGGACTTGTGGTTAACTGAGCAGGTGCTCTCAGGAGAAGGGGACTGAGGGAGAAGCAGGATGGGGCAGGGATGGTGTCTCTGCTGGAGTCAGCTGCAGCCTGATCCCCTGGGGAGCGCTGGAGCCTGAGCTGTACTGCAGAGCTGTCCCACTTTAGGACAAGGAGGCTGACCTTTTAATTCCCATGTCAGTCAGTCACCGGTCATAGGTTGTCTGGCCCCAGGAGTTGTCCTAGGGAGTGGGGCTGGATTAGTCAGCTCAGGCTGCAGTAACGAATTACCACTGACAGGGTGGAACAACAACAGAAATTTATTCCTCACAGTTCTGGAGGCTGGGAAGTCCAAGGTCCAGGTGGCGGCCAATTCAGTTCCTGGTAAGTGCCCCCTTCCTGGTTTGCAGCCAGCCACATTCTCAATCCATCCTCGCATGGTGGAGAGAGAGAACGGAAACCCTCTGCCGTCTCTTATAAGGGCACTAATCCTATCGTGAGGGACCCACTCTCCTGACTTCATCTAAACCTAATCACCTCCCCAAAGGCACCCTCTCCAAATACCATCACTGTGGGGGCTGGGGCCTCAATGTATGAATTTGTTGGGGGAGGGACACAGTCCATAACGGGGGTGTAACTTTCTGGGGAGAAGGCAGCTCCCATTAGGCTGAGGATAAATCTCTGGAGAACGGAGCATCAGGAGACCCTAGCTGCAGCCAACACTCATTCCTGCTGGGGTCGGCTGCACTGGCCAGGGTGTCTGGGCAGGACACATGGCGACTACTATGCTGTGGCCATGGCCCCATTGTCAGTTACCCTCTGACAGCCCCACTGCTTCTTCTGTGCTTCTGGGTCCTCATGCTTCACTGAGAGGGAATGATGGGCAGTGAGAGGAGCCGGATACACCAAGCACTACAGGTAGGGACGTAGTAGAGGAGATTTTTGCTTTGCTTTATTTTTGTGGGTATCTTTATTAACTAACTTTTCTGTTTGTATTATTTTTACAGTTAAAGTATTCAATAAAAAAAAAAGAAGCATAAGCCTTGCTTTTCCACCTTGTGTGTCTTGAATGCAACAGCACTTGAGCTTCTGTTGACCTCATGGTATATCTTGTGTTTTGCTTCTTGCACCCTGGTTTCAGCACTAACCTTGCAGCTGTGTGACCCCCTAGACCCAGGCAGGAGGGGCCTTGCCCTGCCAGGCTTTACAGGCCTGCTTTGGCCGTCCTCCATTTGTACCCTCCCCACAGGTGGGAGTCTGGGGCCAGGGGCTTTACCCAGCCAGAGCCCTTGCCTCCTCTTTCGTCCACACTGTGGGTACCAGGCCCCTGGAATTCCTGTCCACGGACCCTGCTCCTAGGGCCTACACAGGCCTCTTACCTGCAGTCTATTCTTTGGAGCGCTGTCCAAGGTCAGGAGTGTGGACAGAGCTTGGGATTGTGCCTTCTGCAGTGCAGGATGAAGGCTGAGATGGAAAGAGAAGAGGGAGTGGGCAGGGGTGCCAGCTTGGCTCACCCTGCCCTGACAGTGCCTGTGTTCTAAATCTGAAGCTTGCCTTTCAGTTATTATGAAGTAGAAGGCTAAAAGATATTTTATTGAACATTTGTAAGCTTGAGTTATGGCCTTCAAATACTTACACTAGCACTGCCCAATAGGACTTTCTGTGATGATGAAAATGTATCCAGGGCTTCCCTGGTGGTGCAGTGGTTGAGAGCCTGCCTGCCGATGCAGGGGACACGGGTTCATGCCCCGGTCTGGGAAGATCCCACATGCGGCGGAGCGGCTGGGCCTGTGAGCCATGGCCGCTGAGCCTGCGTGTCCGGAGCCTGTGCTCCGCAACGGGAGAGGCCACAACAGTGAGAGGCCCGTGTACCGCAAAAAAAAAAAAAAAAAAGTTCTATAGTAGAGAATTTGGCTATTGAGTACTTAACAGGTGGCTAATACAACTAAGGTACTGAATTTTAATTTTTCTTTAATTTTAATTTAAATGGCTACACGTGGCCTGTGGCTACTGTATCAGACAGGGATTAGCCACATGGTGTGAGGGCCTCCTTTTGCACTCTGGCCCTGGGTTCTGCACGCATTTGGGTGGCCCTGCCTATGTAGTAGAACAGCGTTCATCCTGCATCTTTCGCAGGGCCCGTGGGGACAGTGTGGTCGTGTGTTCTGATGAGCTCTGCGTCCATGCATGTGGGGTGGCTCCCACGGTGTCTGTTCTCTGCGAGGGCTCGGTGGGAACTCCCATCCTCTCCATCCTTTCTCAGCATCTTCTCCAATGGTCTCTAAAGGGTAAAAAGACCTGTGGAGATCAGGAGGAGGTAGACCCAAGGTGTTGAGAACATTTGTCACGAAAAGATGGGAACAGGATTTGGGAGTGAGGAAGGGAGATTGGGACATTGCAAACATCCCAGGCTTTCCAGGCTATGAGGGTCAGATGTCATAGGCATCATTGGGACACTTCCTGCTGAAACCCTATCACGATGGCAGCAACCAGCACCAGAGTGGTGGCCTTCAAGGTTCTGTATTTGCAGGACGAAAGAACTATTTACTGACCACCAGTTTGTCCTTTCTCACAGAGTTCCCCCCAGGGACTTGGCTCTGCTGCTGTGCAACAAATCCAATGCGTTTTACAGCCTCCGGAAATGGAACGAGGCCTACCTGGCCGCCAAGGAGTGTCTCCAGTGGGATCCAACCTACGTGAAGGTATGGTGGCCGCCAGACGCTGCGGCTGCTGCCTCTTCCTCTTAATCTGCCTCCTTCCCTTCCTTCTTTTTAAAATGGAAATGCTAGGAGTGCTCATTCAACTTCCTTTGCACTTAAGACAGATGTGCACAGAGCATGCGTGCTGTATCTGGAGAAGAGCAAGAAGGACGGTGGCCAAGTGTTGAAAGGCATTTGCAGGGGAGAGTGCAGCCGGGCCTTTTGGCGGATGGAGCCCAGTGGAGATCCTGGTGGAGCTCATTTTGTTCTGATGTAGTTGCACCAAAATTCATAGTTTGTTCATGTTCTTTGCAGTTTGCAAGTTTCACTGCCTTCTTTGTGGCCATAAGAATTCTCCGGGAGAGGGGATTTATGGCAATCTATATTTCTTGGAGTTTCTGCTTCTAATTTTGGTTGTGCTGGGTCTTTAGTTGCAGCAGGCAGGCTCCTTAGTTGCGGCAGGTGGGCTCCTTAGTTGTGGCAGGTGGGCTCCTTAGTTGTGGCATGCAAACTCTTAGTTGTGGCATGCGAACTCTTAGTTTTGGCATGCGTGTGGGATCTAGTTACCTAACCAGGGAATGAACCCCGGCCCCCTGCATTGGGAGTGTGGAGTCTTAACCACTGTGCCACCAGGGAAGTCCCAGGAAGGCTTCTTTCTGCATCTGTTGAATCTCAGATGCCTTCAGCTCAAAAGAATCCTTATGCCAAAGTGTCACATTTTGGGGTGATGTATTCTGATCCCCTTCACCTCCCTCCAAAATAAAAGGTGAAACTTAGAACTGAGGAAGGCAAAGAAATGGGAAATTCTGTACCAGCTTGCTTGGTTGGGGGGGAAAAAAACACAACACCTTTTTTTCTTTCCTTTTTCTGATTGTTATCTACTATTTTAGACTTTTAAATGACGGTGAAAACAAATAAGTAAATAATCAGAGATTTGGTATTAAGTGGAATTTCAGGTGTTTGCTTTTTTATGAACCCAGTTGGTGAACACCTTGTGTTATCTTAGACAGAAAATTGTTTTGGTAGCTCTTGATACTGATTCATTTTGATGGTTAAAGTGGGGAAAGCAGTATGAATCATTTTGTTCCTTCTCAAGAGTTTGACAGTTTGTATACAGGCAAAACTGACCATTTTCTTGTATTAATCATTGTAATTTTCCTCTTTCTCCAGAAACCAGAAAAATCTTTTGGCCTCTGGTGTATGTTGCCTATAATGTGGGGCTGGGTAAACCTCAGTGCTTGTCATTACCTTTGGAAATTGTGTTTACTTTGATTGAAAGGAGCAGGGAATAACTCCTGTGCTGACATGACAATCTCATTCTTTTCCAGAACACTGTATTCGTAGGATTGGTTCATTCCTCCCTTCTTGGCCAGGCTGCGATTTGAAGCATGAGTACACAAACCACACATGTCATTGGAACCAGGCCTGGTCCCTTCTCTCTGGGTCCTATGTTAGATGCTGTACATGTCATGGACTTGAAAGGGATTTTTTTTTTTTTTTTTACGGTATGCGGGCCTCTCCCTGTTGTGGCCTCTCCTGTTGCGGAGCACAGGCTCCGGACGCGCAGGCTCAGCGGCCATGGCTCACAGGCCCAGCCACTCCGCGGCATGTGGGATCTTCCCAGACCGGGGCACGAACTTGCATCTCCTGCATCAGCAGGCTGACTCTCAACCACTGCGCCACCAGAGAAGCCCAAAGGGATTATTTTCTTGCCAGTTAAAAAATGGCAGGAACAATGTGGAAATCCTGTATCCAGAGCTTGTTAGAAATCTGTATGTACCTAGAAGTCAGACTCCTGCAGTCTGTTTCCTCACAGCCTCAATCTTGCCTTCAGCAGCAGGTCAGAAAAGATGGGTGTGTTAACGGTTTTGCTTTTCTTCGTTGCAGGGATACTACCGAGCTGGTTATTCCTTGCTGCAGTTGCTCCAGCCTTATGAAGCTGCTCACATGTTTTTCAAGGGTCTGCGACTCGTGCAAAGCAGCCAGGACCAGACCCAGGTTGCTGATTTCTTGGTGGGAGTCTTCACCACGATGGGCAGTAAGTCAGGACTGGGGTGGGTCCCCGCCCTCTTTCTTTCTTTTAAAGTGCTTGTGATTTCTTTGAAAGCTTCCTGGGGACTCAGGTTTCTGGGGAGATAATTACAGGGTGTTTTTCTTTGTGGCTTATTTATGTAGCTTGAATGAAACTGGTTTTTACACTAGAAAGCACATGGGAAGCTTTGTTGTATGGGGCCTTTGTGAAAACAACTGGGTCTTTTTGCACAAATCACTTAAAGCTGTCCCAATTTTCCAGTTTTGTTTCAAACTTCTTAAGTTTTCTGTGTTGCTAACCATAGGGATTTCCCTGCTTATACTACGTGTTTTACGTGATTTTTGCATGTATCTCTCCAGTGTGTCGAGAAAATGTTCCTGTTTGCTATGAAAACAATCTGAAAAGGCTGAGGGAGGGGCCTGTGGAAGCTGACAGTCTACGAGGGACACACCAGGTTGGGCGGGGGGTGGCGGTTTGCATCACTTATTGGGTTATTAGTCTGAAGACCTGGCCTGTGAGATGGCTTTGTCAGTGGCCTGGAATTGGCAAAAACAGACAATTCTGAAACACAATGTAATATGCTCCCTGCCAGGGACAAAGGAGCTCTTTCCCTGGTTATCACAGCGCAGTCTAAAGTTCTGCCAATGGTCAGGCTGTTGTTCTCAAATACTGTGTTTGGTCAAATTTAAGATTGCACTAATTTAAGATGCGCCACTCATTTATGTTCTGCCATTGAGACAGCATTGATAGCAGCACCTGCCCTGATTCTAGAGACGGTAGAATGTGAACAATGACACATGTTAGAATTGCTGGGAAATGCTCTCAGCTTCAGAAATGGGGAAATGACTGCCGACGATAGATTCAACTGATATAGATCCAGCTCTTCCCATTGCAATTGTGGGAAAGCAACTTTTGTGCTCTGTGGATGGGATCCTACAGATTTTTGGGAAGTTCGGCACAGAGAAGGGGAGAGAGCAGTGTCAGGCAGTGGGTGGGAAGGGGTTAGAGGTGGGCTCAGCTGTGTCTCCCGGCAGAGAAATAGGTGTCCAGACAGGTGCTAACGGGTCGCAGCTTTCCCGTCAGCCTTTTGCCGATAGTGACTAAAGCCTGCTTCCCTTTCCTCTGAACCTGATGGCTTGACCCACTCCCTACACTTCCTCTGTGTCTTTTAAAAGCCACTGTTCTGTCAGAAGCCAGGCCAGAATTATGGGAATTCCAGACAACTGTCTCTTGGTGACTGCCCCTCTAAGAAATCTGGATCCTGAGGGGGGCAATTAACAGGATTTCTTAGGGTAATGCATCTCAGACTTTTCTACCAAAGTATACCTGTTTGGAGGATGAATGTTATGCCCATGGCCCAATTTCTAAATTTTGAAAAATGTATTTATGAAAATTGTGTATCCTTTTTATACAATATATGTTTGTTTTGCTATTTACTCATTTTTGGAAATTGCTAATCCTAGAAGAGGTGCCATGTTATTCTGGCCTGTGAACTGTCGCCTTGGATGTTCTCATCCACGAGTTTGCAGGGTCATGAAATGCAAAAGGCCACTAGCTTGAAAGAGTGCAAATTGACTCAAAGAGCTGCTTGACCTGGGTTCCCGTCTTGGTTTTGTCATGAACTACCGGCACAATAAGCCACGAAGCTTGATCTCATTTCTCATAGTTTCTCACTGTTGGATGAAAATGACATTTGTCACCTTTCTTTCTTTCTTTTTCTTTCTTTCTTTCTTTCTTTCTTTCTTTCTTTCTTTTTTTGCGGTACGCGGGCCTCTCCCTGTTGTGGCCTCTCCCGTTGAGGAGCACAGGCTCCGGATGCGCAGGCTCAGCGGCCATGGCTTACGGGCCCAGCCGCTCTGTGGCATGTGGGATCCTCCCGGGCGGACTCTCAACCACTGCGCCACTAGGGAAGCCCTAAAGTTTTAAAAAGTTTTATACAGTTTTTAAAGGTTACTTTCCATTTACAGTTATTATAAAATATTGGCTATGCTCCCTATGTTGTACAATACTTCCTTGAGTCTATCTGATACCCAATAGTTTGTACCTCCCACTCCCCCACCCCTATATGGCCCCTCCTTTTTTTTTTCTTTTTTTGGCTGTACTACGCGGCTTGCAGGATCTTAGTTCCCTGACCAGGGATCGAACCCTTGCCCCGTGCAGTGAAAGCATGGAGTCCTAACCCCTGGACCACCAGGGAATTCCCAGTTCTCTTTTCTTTTTGATATCTTAAATTTATCATTTGTCTATGTGTGGTTTTAATTGGAGGACCTTTTCCTAGATGTTCTAGACTTTCCCTAAGTTAAAATTTTTAAATTCTGGAACTTTCTTTCAGGTGACCCTATTGTTTTGCAAAGTTTCTTGCCCTGCTTTGATTATATTTTCACTACTGGATTCTCAACTGAAGTGTGGCAATCTGTAATGGAAAAGTTGGCAAAGAAAGGATTATGGCATGTAAGTGAAAGGAGATGGCTCTCGTGGGGAAAGTACTTTCTTGCTTAAATGATTTCTTTCTGCTGGCACTGGGGGATTATAATTTAGTACTTGCTTATCTTGATGCCAAAGTAACTTTTAAACTTTAACCTCATTAAAGATGAAAAGTCACCGAGATATATTAGTTCGCCAGTTTCCATTTTTTAAGCTAGGAAAACAGTTTGTGGCAACCTCACTCTTTGTTGTGTCTCCACTGTCATCAAAGAAGTGTAAAGTCCAGATGCTAATGGTGATGTGGAATGAGGGAAATAAACAATTGCCTATTCATGTTCATAATCCTCTTTATGCGGCATTTGCTAGCCAGGGCCTGATAACGTGCCTGTGCTTCTCAGAGGGTTGCTGTATGATTTCAAGGGACTGTTACCCTCAGGTAGCAGCAAGGCTGTAGGACCTGAATCCAGAGCCAGGAATCCATAGGATGGAGGAGCCCAGTGGACTGTGGAAACTGGGCTTCAGTGCCACACAGGTGCCTCCCTGAATCCAAATCCTCCCCAGTCTAGTCTGGGCTAATTCCTTCCTCTCTGAGCCTCATTTCCTCATTTGGAAGTTGCAGGATATAAACCTATTCCCTCCCGGTTGAGGTGAGGATTAGAAATAATGGACCAAAAGCACCTGATAATAATGTTCATTGAGGGTTTACAGTGTGCCAGACACTGAGCCAAAGGGGTTTAATAACACCTGGCGCCTGTATGCTCAGTGCCCAATGAGTAGTAGCTGTCATTGACGGCAGCCTATAAGCGCCCTTGAGAATGGGCTGGCCCAGGCTGGGAGTTTGGTTAGAAAGGGCCTGCAGGCTTTTTAAAGCCAGGTAGTCCAGAAAAGTCACCAAAAGCAAGGGCAGCCTGTAAGGACTCTGGACCCAGGAAGGCTGGATGACTGTAGGATACAGGATTCTTCGGTTTTTGAGAAGGTCACAGGTGCTATTGGGAATCTAATGAAATCGATGGGACTCTCTTTGCACACACACATACACACAATTACGAGTGTAGCTTCAGGGAGTTCATGGGAACCCCCTAAAGTCTGGCCACGGGCTCCCAGAAGCACATCCCCATATCACAGTCTCGAGAACGTGGCAGTGAGGAGGCAGAAAGCAGGCTGCACTCTTGGGGAACCAGGAATCAGAAATCCGGGGCCCTGTTAACAAGAAATCTGGGATCTTCTCTTTTCCGATAAGATGGGTAAACTAAGAGATCTTTCTAGCTTTATTTTAAAAAGTGCTAAAATTCTGTGATTCCAAGTGTTAGGGTAGATCTGTGAATGGGAGGCCCTAGGCCTCATTAACAGGAAAGTAGTTCCTTTTACAGCCTCCAGGAAAGAATGTTTTACGTCCCCTCTTCCCCACGTGGGATGAACGTGAATAGAGCTCCGTAGTCTATGTGGGGAGGGAGGGAGTGGGAGCCCAGTAGCTCCTGATGGGCTATCACCCAGCCAGCCATGGAGGCCCAGGAATCCAGCCCAAGTGGTGGTCCCATATCCTACCAGCAGTGGAGCCTAGGCCGTTTTCAAACACTGCAGACGGAGGCACCTTATAAAAGCCAGGCCAGCCATCAGGGTTGTCAGAGCCCTGAACCTGTCATCTGGGAGAGTCTGGGCAGTGGGATCTGTTTAGGGTGAGCAGTTAAGAGTGGGCATCAAACTGAAAGAAGCTGGAAGCAAGATGTAGCCATAGACTGAGTTCCTGTGGTGCCACGCCCACCGGCAAGAACATATGTCAGGGATGTGGATTCTGAGACTGGGTCTCCAGTCATGGCCATGCCAAGCCTAGAACTCCTGGACCAGCTGGCGTACCTGGATGATCCCAGTAGGGGCCTCTCAGGATTTGCTCTCTGTGTGACCTAGGGAAAGTTGCTTAACTTCTCTGGGATTCAGTTGAGGGTCAGTGTTTTAACAACGGACTTTCTGAGAAAAAAAAAAAAAAAAAAAGTCCTGATCTGTGGCATTTGCCACTTCCTGTAGTGTAAATTCTCTCAATTTCAGCGGCCAGTTTCAAGCTGCTAAGTCGACTGGAGGACTCAGATTTGGGAAGAGATGTGCACAGTGAGCTCTCACTGACAGGAGCTGCCCCAGCACACCACTCGATAGGGTCTCATGGACCCCAAATAGCAGTAATGTGCTAAAGAATTAATCGGGATGGCCTATTTCAAAAGGATTTGATTCTTCTACTTGCTAAGCTTTAAGAACTTTGCAGGAAATTACTTCTTTACCTCCCTGCTCCTGTACTGTCCCAATGCTGCCTGCCATCGGCTGCTCCTGTCCTCAGCAGGCTTTGAGGAAAGGTGGAGAGAGCTTAGCTCTCGGCACCAACAGGAAGTTTGCCAGACAGAGACACTTTGGTTATCATGGCTCAGGCTGAAGAGCTTGGCAGGTGACTTAAAAAAAGAGACAGGGCTAGAGGGTGGCTTGTTCTGTTGTTTTGTTTCTGTGTTTTAAAGCTTAAGATTAATTTTGTTCTAATAACCCATGTGGAGACCATTATTGTTCCAGCTTTTTCTGTTTCTCCCCTTTCATCAGTCATTTCTACTTCTGTCAGAGAGAAAAGACCGGCTACCGAGAAATCTCCACGTCCCAAATTTATCACTGAAAAGTCTCTTTGAGGTAAGGTGGCTTCTTGACACATACGGTTTCAAGTCAGGCCACTTCCGGCCTCTGGTGTTTGGGACCTTCCCCTTCAGCCATCTCACTGCACATTTGTTATTTATAGTAATCTTAGGCTGGTGCCACAGCTAATCAGGGTTTTACTGATTCTAAACTTCATGGGTGGGGGGTGGGAGAAGGGGGAATTGGATGAAGGCGGTCAAAAGGTAACCACTTCAGTTATATGATAAATAAGTCCTAGGGATGTCATGTACAACATGATGAATATAAGGAACACGGCTGTATGTTCTATATGAAAGTTGTTGAGAGAGCAAATCCTGAGCGCTCTCATCACAAAAAGAATTTTTCTTTTTTTAATTTAATGTTGTATCTATATGAGATGATGGATGTTCACTAAACTTGTGGTCATCATTTCACGATGTAGGTAAGCCAAATCATTCTGCTATATACCTTAAATATATACAGTGCTGTATGTCAAACTATATCTCAATAAAACTGGAAGAAAAAGAACCCCAAACTTTATGGGGAAGGAGTTTGAAGTTTCATATTGATATGGCAACTGCCATAATTCTTCCTGTGTTTTTTTTTTTCCAGAAATATGTCTTCATCGGACTTTATGAGAAAATGGAACAGGTGCCCAGGCTAGTCCAGTGGCTCATCTCCATGGGTGCAAGCATCGAGACCATAGGACCGTACCCTCTGCATGCCCTCATGCACCTCTGCATCCAGGCCAGTGAGTTCTCTCCTGATGGAACGCCCTCCACGCTGCCCTCCAGCTCGGACCTCAGGGACTGTGCTTAGCTCAAGTGAAACCAGAATGTGGAATATTCAGATGATTTGAATAGTTCGTGACTTGATCATTCAGATAAATGAAGGCAGCAGGGAAACAGCATCATTTTTCCTTCTCCTGGGACCTCATAGCTAGAGGCCCACACTGAAAGGATTCTGTGTTCTCAGACAGATCCTGGCAGCAGAGTGGAGCCCTGGGATTCAAGGACAGGCCTTGGGACAGACAGCCTTTGCTGGACAGAGCTCTCAGGGAAGCTGTGGAGGGAGTTTCCTCCCGGTGGCAAAGGCAGCCATGGTCTTTTCCCGAGTTCATTTTCTCTCGACTAGAGGACCAACTACTGTGGGGAGTGGGAGGGGGGAAACCCCAAGGGAAACACTGGCTATTGCTGATACAGTTTGCTTGTGGTTCTTTGAAAGGAATCCTATTTTCATATATGTATATACAATTTTTCTTTTTTTAGTCTTCACCACCTGGCTATAGGATTTGAATTTTAAAATATTTTTATCATTAAAACACACACACATACAATATCCACATTTACACTTTAGATAGAAGTCTGTTTTTCTTTTCTAAGCATATGTAGCTTCACTGTTGGACACTGACCCACACTATCTTAGAGCCAGAAGGAGCCAAGAGAACTTGTCTATACTGTCTTCCTCTTTTAGGCTGTAGCATCTCCTCAAGATGGGAGTGGGGGTGGCCAGTGGCTTGAAGACCTGAGCCCCCATCTTTACTTCAGCCAGATTTGCCCTGTTGTACATTTCATCTATTGGAGAATCCATAAAAGGTTTCACTCTTATACAGTGGATAAAACATTTAAAAGTATGAAGTCTGATGAAAAGCAATCTGATCCAATCCTCCCAGTTTCAAATTAGGTGTGCCTCTGGGTATGAAATTCACAATTCCTCTCTGTGTCTATTTTTTAAGTTTGCTCCTGCGGTTAGAGGCAGGATGAGGTGGATGAGATCAGGACTTCACGTTTATCCCCGATTCGTCTCTCAGAGGAAAACTGACATGGTGACAAATGGTGTCCACAGAGTTGGCAGAATTATGTGGCTTTCCAGGTCTTACAAGGAAGGAGTCTGGGGAAAGGGTTTGAAATCTCTGTCCTGTTGATAGTCATGGAGTGGGGTAATGATGGTTGCCCTGCCCAGGTCCTCTTTCTGACCAGTGCCCCCAGCCCCACCTGCTGCATCACAGCTGCCTCCTTGGCCAGGGAGCTGCCCTTTGCCAATAGGCACCATCTCCCTCTCTGGAGGCGGTTCTGTAGCTCTGGATTGATTGACACCGGGGTACAAAAGGTGTGCCCTTGCCTCAAGGCGGGTCAGCACTGTAGTGCAGTTCCTGCTCCACAGCTCCCTGTGGGATCAGCCTGAAGCCGACTCAGCTGAGGCCACATCTCTGCTTGCCTTCATCCCCTTGCCCTGCCCTGCTTCCCTCCCCGTCTTTCTCCCTCTGTCAATAAGTCACACGTACAAGAATCCCTGTCTCAGGCTCTGCTTCTAGGGAATCTGACTTAAGTTTCCTATGAATAACTTTATATGACTCATCCTTTCAATGCACAGACTCTGTGTCTCCACACCTGTTTGTGGCAAGTGACAATGTGTGTTGGATGCCCCTTGGGTTCCCTCGGTGTGGTGCACAGTGATTTGCTTTGCAGCTCTTCTGTGTGTTGAAAATAACATCAGTAACTCATTCCTTCAGGGGAAAACCATCTTTTCAAGTGGTTAATGGACTACAAGCCCGAGTGGAAAGGTCACATCAACCAGAAGGACGAGGATGGCCGTACTGTCCTGCACGTGGTTGCCGCCCACTCCCCAGGGTACCTCACCAAGCGTAAGTGGCAGCACCACTCAGAGCTGTGCTGTGGGTGGAGTGACTTCAGGTGCTCGGGAACCCACACAACTGACTGCTTTACCCGTGCCATCTGTGACAGGCTTTAATAGTCAAAAATACCAAATTATGCATTCCTTTTTTGAGGGGATCATATTTTCAGTTTGCTTTTCAGAAAGAAGTTTACTCTAATATATTTTATCCTTGAAAGTCTTATCCAGTGATACTCTTCTTGAGCAAAAGTACTTACGTAGCTTTAAATTTTAAAAAACTTTCTGTGGTTTAAGACTCTAAGCATTAATTTTTTTCTGGATTTAATTATTACAAAATTATTATTACTACAGAGATCACCAAAGCAACATAAATACATTAAATTTTCTGTAAGTAATTGTTAAAAAAATAATTTGGGAGGTAGGTGAGAGAAGGATGTGTCATGGTGCCTTTTAAAAGGGGCTTGGCAGCTACGTAATTTTCCCTTAGGTTGATACTCTGGAGGTCAGGAGCTTTCACCTCCTTTGGGGCAATACTTTGGTAATTGCATGAGTTCTCTATACTATGTAACCAATCACCGTAAACTTAGTGGCTTATTATGATACTCTAACTCTGTGGGTTAGTAGTCTGACATGATCTGACTGAGTTTTCTGCTCAGTGTCTCTTGAGACTGTAATCAAGGTACTGGCTGAGGCTGCATTCTCATCTGGAGTTCCAGGCCTTCCTTCAAGCTCACATGATTGTGGCAGAATCCGGTTCCTTGTAGTTGTAGGACAGAGGTCCTGTTTTCTTGCTGGCTGTCAGCTTCTACAGATCGCACACATTCTTCGTCCTATGGCCTCCTCTGTCTTCAAAGCCAGCAGGGGAAAACTTCTTGTGCATCAGATTCCTCATACTTTGAATCTCTGCCCTCTTCTGTCTCTGACCTCTAAACCTTTGACCTTTAGGGCTCACGTGATCAGGCCAGGATAATCTCCCTATCTTAAGGTCAACTGCTTTGGGACCTTAAATACATTTGCAAAGTCTCATCATAGCAGAGTTTAGATTAGTATTAAATGGGTAACTGGGAGAAGGTGTGTGTACACCAGGGGTTGGGAATCTCAGGGTCTGTCTGAGAATTCTGCCTATCACAGTGAGGTACTTGATGGGTAAGAAGTATGACTTTTAAATTTTGTCTTATTTTTGTAAAATGGGAGAAAAGCAGTTGTGACTGGGGAGATGGGGAAGGAGAGCATCACCAGCAGGACGATACCTGGAGTGGAGGTGCTTTGTTAAGGTGGTGAATTTTAGGAAAGCACGGGTATGGAAGCTGGGAATTGGGCATTGATTCCTTTAACCCTCTGTGCTCACATAAGTCTTGGTACCTCCAGGGATACACCTGTTACATTCTGAAATCTGTTGCACCTGTGATCACAGAGACACCTTGATGCTTGGCAAATAGATACGTCAAAGCAGCAAATGGAGCTGGCAGCCAGAGGTGGAGGTGCAAGGGTTGAAACAGTGACAAGAAGACTGATGCAAAAGCAATTGCCACTTTCTTCTCTTGTCTCCAGACAGGCTTTTTTTCTGGGAGTATATTCTGTTTCCTCTCTAGGGAATAAAGAAATCTGAAGTCACAGCTTGCTGTCATCCTTACAGCTGTAACTGTTGCCTAGTAACCAGATTCCCCCTCTCCTTGCTTGTTGCCAAGGAGAAGGGAGAAAGGTAGAGAGAAGCGCACTTCTGAACCTCTTAAAAGCTATTGTCCTTCCCACTCCACATAGGACTCCTTGCTCTGGGGACGTGGCTGAATTGCCCAAGGCCGTCAGTTTGTATAAGCAGAGAGGGACACTGGTCCCCTTGCCCCAGGCTGCTCAGGCCGGGAACTGGGAGGAAGTGCACTCATGGGGACGTCTCCTTATGGAAGAAGCCATGACAAACCCCACCCCGCTTCTCACTTTGGCCTGCTTTAGGACAAACAGACGATGTGCAGATGCTCCTGAGCTTTGGGGCAGACCCCACTCTGCTGGATCGACAGTCCCAGTCTGCCGTGGATGTCCTGAAGAGGAGCAAGAACTTCAGAGCCATTGAGAAAATCAACAGTCACTTGGCAAAGCTGGCAGCGTGTTCTAAGGACCTCTCAGGTACAGTTTCCAGGGAATTAACTTTTTAGAGGGGGCAAAACTGGTTCTGTGCCATTAGGTATAAATCAGTTTATCTTTTCTTGGTACATGAAGATGGAAGTGAGCACCACCACCCCCAATCTTTGGAAACCTTGTTTGCTTTTTGTGAAAGATAGAATGAGACAACTTTTACTGTGGGAGTGTCTACCACTTTCTGGAAACTTGGCAAGTCTACCTTTGGGCAGTAAGGGTGATTTTTTTTTTTCCCATGCATGCACACAGTAAGAAAGAAAAAATTCAGACAGAACATGAGATAACAAAAATCAAGCCCACTTTTCAGAAACAACCATAGCTAACAATTAAAACCATACTTTTAGGGCTTCCCTGGTGGCACAGTGGTTGAGGGTCCGCCTGCCGATGCAGGGGACACGGGTTCGTGCCCCGGTCCGGGAGGATCCCACACGCCACGGAGCGGCTGGGCCCATGAGCCATGGACACTGGGCCTGCGCGTCCGGAGCCTGTGCTCCGCAACGGGAGAGGCCACAACAGTGAGAGGCCCGCGTACCGCAAAAACAAAAAACTATACTTATAGCTCTGTTTTGTTTTTTTTTTTGCGGTACACGGGCCTCTCACTGTTGGGGCCTCTCCCGTTGCGGAATACAGGCTCAGGACGCGTAGGCTCAGCGGCCATGGCTCACGGGCCTAGCCGCTCCACGGCATGTGGGATCTTCCCGGACCGGGGAACGAACCCGTGTCCCCTGCATCGGCAGGCGGACTCCCAACCATTGCGCCACCAGGGAAGCCCTATAGCTCTATTTTTTGATCTGTCAGTTTGGGATGGCATATATGGACTAACTGCTGTATAAGGTAAAGTGCAACAAGTCAGCCCTCGTTGTTGAATTTTGTCTAGTAAAGTTATTTCTGTCATTTACATCCTATTCCTTAACTCTGGGTTTTCTGTGTTTCATCTATAGATTGATTCTGAACATTGAAAACCATTAAATCACATTTACATGGTAGTATGATTTCTACAAATAGTAGCATAGTTGGACTCATAAAAAAGAATCACCAAATGCCCCGAAAACTTTGCTCTTTAAATGTGATACTCTTTGAGCATCCTGGCTTGATGAACCATATACATACACATTATTGTATATGTGTATATATGTATGTACACACATATATTTTTAGACTTTATTTAGACTTTAACTTAGACGGTAGCCCCAGCACATATATATTATGCTTCTTTTAGTTCTTGCGCTCATATGTGGCTCTTGTGGCTCACACTGTCTGTCTAGATTTTTCTCTTACTCTGCTAGGTACCAACTCCAGTAAGTTTTTCATGGAGGAGATATGCATAGTAGACTTATGGTGTTTTTGAAAATGTCTTTATCCTTAGATTGAGAATTGGTCTGCAGATAGGCATTGTATTTTATCGATCCTCAGTTGCACTTTCCCCCCACATTGTGCCATCTTTGAAACTGGAATGTGTTTCACAATCAGTGACATGACACAGTTTAATGGCAGCGTTTTCTGGTGTGTCTGACAATCTGGGGTCTCTTAGACTTATGAAATACTCTGTAAAACCTCTTTCCTTACAACTTTGTATTCTAGGCTCCGTTACTGATTAGATGTCAGTTTCATTCATTTTCCCTTTTAGAATTTTCTGTCCTTAGAGTTGTGGAATTTCCCTGGGATGTGTCTAGATGTGGGTCCTTATTCATTCTTCTTGTCTGGTACCTGCTGGCCTCTTTCAATCTAACTTTTTTTTAGCTCAGAGAAACTATTTTCTATAATTTCATTCACTTCCAGCATCTCTTTGTCACCACTTTCACGTGGATGAGCTTCCTGAATTTATAACATCTCTCTACTTTCCCTAACATTTTCTTTCGAGATCTTTAACTAGGACTTTAGCTTTTCCTTTTATAATTCAGCTTGCCTATTGCATTTTTTAATTTGGAAACTCAGTTTTCATTTCTAAGAACTCTTTCTGGTTCTCTGATTGTTTCCTACCTGTGACAACTTGTGCTTGATTGACATTTGCCACTTCTTCTTGAATGGCCTTTAAGAATGATGAGAATGGGCTTCCCTGGTGGCGCGGTGGTTGAGAGTCCGCCTGCCGATGCAGGGAACACGGGTTCGTGCCCCAGTCCAGGAGGATCCCACATGCCGCGGAGCGGCTGGGCCTGTGAGCCATGGCCGCTGAGCCTGCGCGTCCGGAGCCTGTGCTCCGCAACGGGAGAGGCCACAACAGTGAGAGGACCGCGTACCGCAAAAAAAAAAAAAAAAAAAAAGAATGGTGACAATTTTTTTAAAGACCATTGTCCTCTCTTCTGTGAGTTATTTATGTTTTTGGGGGGCTTAGTTGATCCCTCTTCTTGCTTCTCTTTTGTGCTATTGCTTTTCCTATTTTATCTTCTGATCTTTGGATGGTTTGTATTTATGAATGAACAACTAGACTTATTAATACTTAATAGATGGTTAGTGTGCATTTATTGAAGTTATTTGGATGTGTTTCTCCAGAAACACTCCCCCACTGGAATGGGTGAGTAGGCGGCAGGTTGTAGGCAGCACATGGGGTGTGTGTGGTGGGGAGAGTGGGAGGCACCCTTCCAGGCTGGGGATCGTGGCAATTTTCAGGATCAGGAAAGTTTTATGTGAGGGAGATTGAAGCTGCTTTTCCTTTAACACTGCCCCGTTTCCCCATCTATGTTTTAATTTTTATTCATTTATTTAAAATATCTCCTGTTGTTTCTGTGAGAACATGGGAATAAATGTATTCGCAGAGTCCTGTTTTTCTGGGATGTTCTTTTAAAGCTGTGATATGTCATGTTTAGTGTTTTTTTTTTTTTGCGGTACGCGGGCCTCTCACTGTTGTGGCCTCTCCTGATGCGGAGCACAGGCTCTGGACGCGCAGGCTCAGCGGCCATGGCTCACGGGCCCAGCCGCTCCGCGGCATGTGGGATCCTCCTGGACCGGGGCACGAACCCGTGTCCCCTGCATAGGCAGGCGGACTCTCAACCACTGCGCCACCAGGGAAGCCCCATGTTTAGTTTTTAAATGACTTCTGCTTTAAGGAATTGTAATTCTGTGAGGTGGTGTAATTAATAACTTATTGTGAGAGGCCTCCTGAGAGCTTATACCTGTAACCTCAGTTTCAGGATGCTTTCTACTGTTTGAGAAATTGAAACTAACCAAACAGATTTCTCTTCCAATGAATTTCAAGGTTTTAAAATAAGCTTTTAGAGAAGGACCACCATTGAATGGTAGAAAATGGCTGATGCGCTTGCAAATTTATTGTTCATTAATTCTAATCTTAATTCTTAGAATGCTGTAGACTTTAGCATGTCATGCACTTTTGTTTTTGTTTTTAAAGTTTTGATTTTTTTCAGTTTCCTGGTATAATAGAATCTTAAATATCTGCTGATTCTGCCTTTCTCACTAGCTGCTGGGGGAAGCCAGACCCCACGGGGAGTGGGCAGGGTGGGGGTGTGAACCTGAGTGGTCAGGGTTACCTGTCTTTCCCGGCCTCTCACAGCCACCACTAGATGGCAGCATGTCCACCTTCTCCAGCAGCTGATGCTCGACTGTCCTCAAGACCAACAAGATTGGAGTCTTTGTTTTTCTCGTTGTTTGTGATTTTCTCTGATTCACTGGTGCGTGGCCTTTCAGAGTAAGAACGAATCCAAGCCTCTGAAGCCTTTCTCTCTGGTCCTGCCCTGGGCGCCAGCTGCTTTCTGCTCTGTTAAGGGGCCTCTAGCTCTGCACTAAGAGGACGCGAACCTTCTGTGTGTGTCTGTTTCCCATATAAATGGAGCCTGTGACTCAGAGGCCATGGTGTGTCATCCTCAAATCCCTCAGCACCACACAATGCCCTGTTTTCAGTAAATGCAGATGGGCGGTATTGATGATACTTCTTCCTCATTATAAAGCAATAGATTATTTTTTTAAAAAGAAAATTTACAAAATGTAGGAAAGGAAAACAAGAAAATATTAATTCTGCATAAGCCCACCTGCCTGAAAAAATTAGTATAGTTGTGATTTAGTCATTTACTCTTATTCCATGCATTTATAGTTACACATTTTTATTTTCTTTTATAAAAATGAGATGGTTACATAAATTTCAATTGATAAAATATATGTAATAAAACTTACCAGTTTCACCTTTTTTAGCTCAAAAGGAAGATTTCATGCAAAAACAAAATCTCTGAAATGATTTATTTCTATTTTCTAACACTTCTGAGTGCTTGCAGCTTCGGAAGATCTCTTGTAGTTTTAATTTTTAATTTCAAATCTGCTTGTATGTATCTACTAAATATGATCATTGTAGAAAATTTGTAAAAATTTCATTTTATATAAAAACAAAAATTTATTGTAATTACACCTTGGCATATTTTTATCCAGTCTTTTGGTTGCTGTTCAGTACTTACGTAGTCATCTTTTTTAAAAACCTGTGATTATCATGTATAAGCAATTTTATATCCTGATGTTTCTTTTCTCTCTTATTAAGCTTATAGAAAATTTAGAAAAAAAAGAAAAAAAACAGACAAGTTCAGAGTAATAAACAAATCACCCGGTACCTACCCAGAGATGCTGACTCAGGGCTACCATTGTCAGTGTTTCACACCTTTCCTTCTATGCTTTTTTATGTTGTTGATATATCACTCTCTGGTTTCTTCTCTGATTTCAGGAAACTCCTCTGATCTGACCGCCTTCTTAATTATTCTGAACCACACAACCATGCCTTTAGTATACAACTGCATCTAATTGTGTCTTTTGTCAAGCTTGGTATATTTCTGTTCAGTTTCAAGTGACTTTTGTACTAAACTAACTGCCCTGGTGGAGGAATGATGCCCTGAGGCATGAGGCAGGGGGACAAGTGGCAGGTTTGCATCTGCCTGGTGGTGAAGGAAGTTCCTCCTTTACCAAGCGTCCTCTTTTCCTGATTCGTGAGTTTTCACTGTTTTCTGTGTCTTCATAGGCATTCTAGGATGAAGGTGGGATGCCGAACCCAGGGGTGCTAGTCGATCATTGTTACACCACACAGTTCATGTTCTTTGCCTCAGAATAGGCAGCTCACTGAGGTGATAGTCTTCTTTTGCCAAGGTTTTCCATTTCCTTTTCTCTGGAGGTTAGTGCTAGGGTTAATGTTAGTTCTTGCTTCCATCTGGCACCGGAAGGTCTCTTGATTAGAGGGCAGTGGGCGTTTGCCCCAGAAGTTGGGGTGTGTGTGTGTGGGAGTGTGTTTCTGGTGCTCTGATCTGTTGAAAGGTGATCCAGGTGTGTATCGGAAAGCAAGCAGCTGACATCGGAACTCTGCTTGGGTCCCCTGGGTCCTTTCCCATTGTTGTGTGCTCCCTGGTGTGCCTTCACTTTGCAAAGCCAGCACCTAAGGCTCGTTCTCAAGGAGAACAGCCTATGGGTTTATGGCGCCTGTTTTGCTCAGGCTCCTTCAAACCAGAAGTGCCTGGGAATTTACATCCTCCCAAGGCAGGCTGTGGCCAGTGGCAGAAAGAGGTGAGAATCTGAAAGCCCGGTTCTCTTGCCTTGGATGGCACAGCTCTGAGGTGTGACTCACTCCAGATCCCCCCAGGGGTCAGGCAAGGCACACCCCCACCCCCACCCCGTGGGACTCAGCCTGAGCTCACACCCTGCCTGGTTCCTCCCCGACCCTGACCTGATTCCCCCCACCCTCACTGGTCTCTTCCTTCATAAACTACTTGCACACAAATCCCTGCCTCAGGGTCTGCTGTGGGAGACGTGGCTGATAATGGGATGCTTTTATTTTTCCATCCCTAAAGTGTTCCTGTTCTGTTAGAACTTGACATTGAACATGCGTTCACCTGTTCATCACATGATAGCACTTATGCTGTGGGCCAGGCCCATCTCATTGGGTGTGAAAACAGATGTCCAGTTATCTGTTCAGTAGGATTCCATTTTAACCAAGAGAGCTTTCTGAGTGTATAATCTGATACCAAATAAAACATTTGCCCTTTTTCAACCTTTCTTCAGTGGTTGATTTCTAATCATGACTACTTTCTCAGTAAATTGAACCAAGGGGATAATGTTTTCCCTCTTATGGCCAGAGAGGTGGCTCCTTACTCTTGGCTTTTTCCACTTGCCAGTTAGATGCATGGGTGGCTGGCATGTAGATGGATGTTGCTGCTGCAGTAAGCCACCCTCCTGCCATCACTTCCCTGAACTGTTGTATCAGTTATCCATTGCTGCATAACAAACAGCCCTCAAACTTAGTGGCTTAGAGCAACAAGCACTTATTTAGCTCGTGATCCTGCAGCTCAGCCATTGAGGCTGGGCAGTTCTCATAGCCTTAACAGAACTCCTTCAAGTGTCTGCTTCTTGCTGATCTTAGCTGGGCTTTTTCACATCTATGGGGCTCAGTTTGGACAACTGAACTGATTCCTCTTTGTTTTATGATGTTTCCTATCTAGCCTGGACCTGAATAGAACTAAACAAGGCCTCTTGAGGCCCAGGCTCAGAACTGGCACAGAAATCACATCTGCTGCATTCTCCTGGTCACAGCAGGTCATGAAGCCAGGCCAGAGTCAGGGTTGGGGAGGAGAACAGGCAATTCGAAGTCTCCTGGCTCCACAGAGGAGTGGAGAGGTGTGGTCATCCTTGCAATCTACGGGGCTGTGATCTCTGCAGTCACAAGCATCATTCGGGGGTATTTTGCAGGACTGAGCAATGGCGGGGCACCAGCTAGCGAGGGCGACATTTTCCGGAAGGCCTCTGAGCAGCTAGTGACATACATGAATTCAGGAAGCCCCTTGTTGCAGAAAAAATTTCTGAAGCAAGAAGTGGTTCAGAGGTTCTTGCGCCTTCTTTCTTCTCGGCAAGGTAAGGTTTCTCACAACCTTCAGTAGTGTTCAAAGATGCTCTATGCACCTTAAAACTCTTTTCTACTATCTGTTTAAACATTGATTAAAAAATAAATGTCATGATCTACATGTAAAACATTCAAACAACACAGAACATTCTTCAGTGAAAAGTCGATCATCCACCCCTGAACTTCAGTCTCTAAATCTCATCCTCAGAGGCAACCTCTTTATTAGTTTTTCATGCAGCCTCCTGGAATTTGCATATACTATCCTATTTAAAATACCACAGATGTTTCTCTTTTCTGTTGGCTAGCACTCTACACTCCTTGGGTATTTCCAACCTTCCCAAGAAGCTCACACACCAGTGCTGACACTGAGGTTCACCCGTGGTTGAGTAGCATGACCCAAATAACTAAGTACTTGTTTATGGTTTCCCCACGTCTTAAAAATACTGATCCGTAACTTGGGGTGATGATGTCCCTGTGTGTTGGGTTTTGGCTGGGGACAGAAATCACGTGAATCTTTTTCTGGAGTGTGGTGTGTTCTTGTTTTTGAAAGAAATCCCTCCCGACCTGGTCTATGACATTGACCGTGACTGTGCCAACGCCTTCATCAAGTTTCTACTGGAAAAACAGAAATGGCCTGAAGTGCTTCTGCTACTGACCCGCAAAGTGAGCGGGGAGCCACCGTTTGGGGACTGTCTCATCAAAGACTGTGACCTCTCGAACCTCGACCTCTGTGCCATCCTCCCCCACCTCAGCACCTGGGACCAGCGGAGGACCCTGCTCCTGGGCCACCTGATAGACCACGGAGGTGAGTCCCAGATGCTGAGTCAGCACCGGGGGGACATCCCAGGGGAGTCCAGGTGCTGCAGTTCATGGGGCTTTTCGCTTGATTTCAGAGACTCCTTTAAATTCTGCCTCATTCTCTTCCTCCTCCCTATCTTCTCATTGGAAACAGTGATAGGGTTGATGCATTTTTGTGAATTCTTCCCTTTCTCTCTTGTGTAAGAAACCTCAGGCCTGTGGAGGGGGCCTGGGCCCTGGTGTAGCCACAGCGGTCATTTCCTCCCAACCTCCGACTGGACTTTTCCCTGCACTCAGTATGCCGCATGGGTCCTTGTCAAACTCTGTGATATTCTTTTCTGATCCATGGATTGGGATTTGTGATGCTTGTTTTTTTGGGGGGGGGGTTGTTTTCTTTTTTTCTTTTTTTCTTTTTTTTGCGGTACGCGGGCCTCTCACCGTTGTGGCCTCTCCCGTTGCGGAGCACAGGCTCTGGACGTGCAGGCTCAGCGGCCATGGCTCACGGGCCCAGCCGCTCCGCAGCATGTGGGATCTTCCCGGACCAGGGCACGAACCCATGTCCCCTGCATCGGCAGGGGGACTCTCTACCACTGTGCCACCAGGGAAGCCCTGTGATGCTTGTTTTTTAAAGAAACAGCCAAATAATGGGTGGGTGGAAAGATCTGCTGTTTTAATCGGCACAATCAGACTTGGCTGGATGTATGTTTGGAGTGTGCACAAGTCTTGCTGGATCAGGTTTTATTTTAACCTCCTCCTTACGCTCCCCACTACCCCCCCGCCACTTAGGCCACTACTAACTAGCCTTGGGCATGCTATTTATGCCTCGGTCTCCTCATTTATAAAATGGTAATGAAACTAGTCCCCCTTTCTAAGAGCTGTTTTGAATATTCAATGAGTTCATGGATGCAGACTCTTGGCGGAGCGCCCTGGCTGTGTGGTTTTCCGCCTGCCTTGCCGTTTAAGGGGAAATGACCTTCAGAAGGAGTGATGCCACATTGGTCCCAACTCTCAAAGTGACTTACAACGCCTTCAGGCGTTGGCTCTACCCACGGGTTTCAGGAGATAGATGGAAGGCCGCCTGTGGTTTATGTCTTCAAACCCATTCCTTGCGTGGAGTGTTACTACCTTTGCCCAGAAACGATGGCGGTTAGGGAATTCCTGTTTTGTTCCTGATGAAGCAAGCACTTATTGAGGGCCTCCCTGGGGTCAGGTGCCTGGGCCCAAGGATGGACAGTGAACATACGGCTGCCGGTGGGTGGCAATGCAGGAGGGCTGCAGTCCTCAGGGGGTGGAGGTCAGGGAGCTTGCAGCGCAGAGGGGAGGTGTGGACTGAGCTAAAAAGAAGGTAATGTGGCAGTGGGGATGTGTCAGGGAACGTGGCAAATCAGGGCCGATGGGCATTCTCGGGAAGAAGCTTCCTAGAAGCAAAGGATGTGGGAAGCACGCTCACGTCCTGGTCACTGAGTGTATGTCCAGGACTGTGTTGGGCAAACACTGGGAGTTCCGTTGTTCATGCCATCCCTACTCCAGTGCTGATGGTGGTTCCATGGCGGAGTGGGAGGGGGAGATGGAGAGACAGAGGAGGTGAGGCCCAGGGACAGGACACCTGAAGGGGGCAGGCTTTCCCTCCAAGGGCACTGGGAAACCCTTGCCTCCCAGAAAGGGGGAGTGGCAGGAGGCTCTCAGAAGTCAGGTCAGCACCCCCTCTTGATTTGGAATAAAGGGCAGAATCGGTACCGCCCCCTTCAGGTGGGCCCTGCTGACCTTGGCTCAGGGATGCTGCTCACCGGGCCCTTCTCTCTGCCTCCCCCAGCCTCGCCCGAGGGTCTCCAGGGCAGCCAGGAGCAGCCGCTTGCCATGTGCCTGAAGCACGGGGACTTTGAGCTGGCCTTCTTCCTCTTGACCAAGGGTGCGGACCCCCGTAGCATTTCTCTCACGGAAGGCGACACTCCTTTGCATGCCGCGCTCCACATCTTTCTAGATATCAAAGGTAGGCCTTTACTTTGTAAGCAGTCTTTTTCTTGAGGAGGAAGCTGGGTGTTAGAATGGATGCTGTGCTCCTTGGTCTTTCCTACTGGGAAAACTAACCATCTGGAAAAGGCCCATTTCTTGGCCAGGCCTGTATCTCCTGGCCCCTCACCCATAGCTTGATGGGAAGGAGTGACCATCACGGTGAACAGTCAGGGTGGGTTGATGGAGGAGGATTCTTAAGTTCCAAACTTAAGAATTGGCTGTCTATAGCTGCAAATACTTTCCATTTATTTACACCATTTCAAGGGTCCTGACCTAAAGGCTCTTACTGGAATATTTACGGTGATTTCTGGGTTTCTCCACCTTAGCACTATTGACAGTTGGGCAGGATAAATCCTTTGCTGGGGGCGCTGTCTTGTGTACTGTAGGATATTTACCAGCATCCCTGGCCTCCACCCACTAGATGCCAGTTGCACCTCCTAAACTGTGACAATCAAAAATGTTTCCAGATACGGCCACCTGTCCATTGGGGAGCAAATCGCCCCCAGTTGAGAACCACTGGGTTATCAAATCCTTGGGGAAGTTCTGTGTTCTGAGGACCCCCGGCTGGCATCTCTGCTGCCCAGAAAAGCTGTTCAGCACTCACAGGACTTTTGTGTCTTTCAGCTGACATCGGTTTTAACTTCCTCAGCCACCTGCTGGATCTGTTCTGGTCCAAGCCCACCGAGTTTTACTACCTCAACCCTAATATCCAGGACAACAGCGGTAACACGCTGATGCACATCCTCTTCCAGAAGGGCATGCTGAAGCGCATGGGGAAGCTGATAGATCTGCTGGTGAAGTTTGACATCAACCTCAACCTGAAGAACAAGGAAGGCAGAGACGCCCGGCACCGGGTGAAGAAGAACGACGCACTGCTCTTGGCCTGGAACAAAGCCCTGGGGGAGAGCAGGCGCCGGGGCCGACAGGACACTGCCGCCCACCCAGGGAAGCCCCCACGCTGTGCAGCCCCGGCTCACACAGCTCCACTCAAGGGCTCCTTCAAGTTACTGCCCTGCAGCGGCACTGCAAGAGCCCCACCCAGAAGAGCCGGGGTCCCTGAAAGCTGGGAGACCCTGCCGGATGCCCAGACTACGAGGCCAGAGCCTGGGGCTGCCAGGCCCTGTTCACAGAGAGACCGCCTTGTGCAGGACATCACGGCTTTGATTCAGCAGGTGGAATTGGATCCGTCACTCCAGGAGGACTGTCCACAGGACTCCGAGCCTCTGGAGACAGAAGCTGGCACTGCAGGAGAGAAACAGGAGCTACAGGGCGCCCTGGGGGCAGGGGGCTCTGACTGCAGCGGGAACAACCCCGCAGTCCTTGAGGCTGCAGAGGGACATGCGCAGGCAGGCCTTGGGACCCCGCAGCTCGTGCCTGCTGGTCGCAGGGGGACAGAGGGCAGCGACGACCAGGACGACCAGAACGTGCCGGAGATGGAGGCCTGCCTCCTGGACTTCGAGAACATGACGTGGGAGATCGAGTGCACTTCGGAGATGCTGAAGAAGCTGTCCAGCAAGGTCATGACCAAGTTCATGAAGAAGAAAATTATCCTTGCCATCCAGCAGCTCGGCAATGGTGAATGGACCAGGGGCCTGCGGAAGCGGCTGAAGAACTTGAAAGGAAGCATCCAGCTCTTTGAGGCCAAGCTGGACAAAGGGGCCCGGATGCTGTGGGAGCTCGCCATTGACTTCTCCCCGCGGTGCAGCGAGAACCCCGAGAAGATCATGGCTGCGGAGCACAGCGTGCACCCCACCGAGAAGGCGAGGCAGGTCTACACGGAAATCATCCGGATCTGGGACATCATCTTAGATCACAGCAAACTGTCGGACTCCATCAGGGCCATCTGCAGCGCCTACAACCGGGGCCTGTCCTGCATCCTGCGCAAGAAACTGAAGGGTATCAACAAGGACCAGGTGTCCGCCAGTATGAAAATCCAAAAGCGGATACCCCGCTGCTACGTGGAGGACACGGAGGCCGAGAAAGGCGGGGCGCACGTGGATCCTGAGTACTTCCCCCCTGCCAGCGCAGTGGAGACAGAGTATAACATTATGAAGTTCCACAGCTTCAGCACCAGCATGGCCTCCAACATCCTCAACGACACGACGGCCACAGTGGAGTACCCCTTCCGGGTGGGCGAGCTCGAGTACGCGGTGATCGACCTCAACCCCAGGCCACCGGAAACCATCATCCTCATTGGGCGGAGCGGCACCGGCAAGACGACTTGCTGCTTGTACAGGCTGTGGAAGAAATTCCACGGTTACTGGGAGAAAGCCGAGCAGGCGGGAAGCCCACTGCTGGCCAGGCAGATCTGGCTGAAGCGAAGGTTGGAACTGGAACCCGGAATGGAGGGTCCAGGTGGGGAGGAGGAGGACGAGGATGAGGAGGAAGGACCCACTGAGGTGGAAACAGTGGACAGCCTAGAAGAGGAGCAGGAGAGTGAAGCCTGTGCAGGGGGAGCCAGTGGGGAGCCAGGGGACCCTAAACAAGGGGTGGAAGGACCCACCCCAGAACAGCCCCACCAGCTGGAGCATTTACATCAGATCTTCGTGACCAAGAACCACGTCCTGTGCCAGGAGGTGCAGAGGAATTTCATTGAGCTTTCCAAGTCTACCAAGGCCACCAGTCACTACAAACCACTGGAACCCAATGTCCACAAACTCCAGGACCTGCGGGATGAGAACTTTCCTCTGTTTGTCACTTCCAAGCAGCTGCTCCTCCTGCTTGATGCTTCTCTGCCCAAACCATTTTTTCTGAGAAATGAAGACGGCAGCTTGAAAAGATCCATCGTAGGATGGTCCATGCAGGAAGAGTTGACTGTCACCAACTGGCAGGAAGATGAGGAGGAGGCTGAGGCAGACGGGGACTATGGTGAGGAGGAAACAACTGTGGAGACACGCCCATGTGACAGTGACCCCCGGGTGTACGTGACATTTGAGGTGTTTGCCAATGAAATATGGCCCAAAATGATCAAAGGGAAAACTTCCTACAACCCTGCCCTGATTTGGCAAGAAATAAAGTCTTTTCTGAAGGGGTCTTTTGAGGCCCTCAGCTGCCCCCAGGGGAGACTCACAGAAGAAGCATATAAGCAATTAGGGCGGAAGCGGTGCCCCAATTTCAAGGAAGACCGGAGTGAGATCTATGGCCTCTTCTGCCTGTATCAGCAGATCAGGTCTCAGAAAGGGTACTTTGATGAAGAGGATGTGCTATACAACCTGTCCCGGAGGCTGTCGAAGCTCAAGGTGCTCCCATGGTCCATCCATGAGCTCTATGGTGATGAGATCCAGGACTTCACCCAAGCGGAGCTGGCGCTGCTGATGAAATGTATCAATGACCCCAACGCCATGTTCCTCACCGGGGACACGGCTCAGAGCATCATGAAGGGCGTGGCCTTCCGCTTCAGTGATCTGCGCTCTCTGTTCCACTATGCCAGCAAGAACACCATGGACAAGCGGTATGCGGTGCGCAAGCCCAAGAAGATCTACCAGCTGTACCAGAACTACAGGTCCCACTCAGGTACGTCCAGGCCTTGGGCTCTCCCTACAGGGGAGGTGCTTGGGCACTGACCTTGGGCTACTTTTGAAGCTGTGGCCTAGCTTTTGTTGGGTTCTTGTAGCTAAGGATAATATTTTGGAGTTTGTTAGTAACTACCCACATGAACAAGAGATCTTATGATTTTTGCCACTACTCATTCTTTTCTCTCTCTCTTTTTTTTTTTTTTGGCCACTCGGCTTGTGGGATCTTAGTTCCCTGACCAGGGATTGAAACCGAGCCACCCGCAGTGAGAGCGCAGAGTCCTAACCACTGGACTGCCAGGGAATTCCCCTTTTTTCTCTTTTTTATTGTAGTATAGTTGATTTACAGTGTTGTGTTAGTTTCAGGTGTACAGCAAAATGATTCAGTTATATATATATATATATATATATATATTCTTTGTCAGATTCTTTTCCCTTATGGATTATTACAAGATGTTGAGTATAGTTCCCTATGCTATACAGTAGGTCCTTGTTGGTCATCTATTTTATATATAGTAGTGTGTATATGTTAATCCCAAACTCCTAGTTTATCCCCTCCTCCTTCCCCCTTTGGTAACCATTAAGTTCAGTAGTCATCACTACTCATTCTTAGGTTGATGATTTAAGCTGTGGTTGAATGGAAATGAACCTCTAAGTAGTTACAGCTTAAGGTGTTGGCCATGACATGAAAACATTTCAGGGGAACATTTAAACTGCTTAAGAACTTTTGTTAAAGCACTTTGGAAGCACCTGCTTCTAAAATGTAAAGTAATACGTCAGGGCCTCCCTGGTGGCGCAGTGGTTAAGAGTCCGCCTGCCGATGCAGGGGATATGGGTTCGTGCCCTGGTCTGGGAGGATCCCATATGCCGCGGAGCGGCTGGGCCCGTGAGCCATGGCCGCTGGGCCTGCGCATCCGGAGCCTGTGCTCCGCAACGGGAGAGGCCACAACAGTGAGAGGCCCGCATACCGCAAAAAAAAAATAATAATAAAATAAAAAAAAATAAAATAAAGTAATACGTCAATTATAAGTCATCAATCCTGAAAGAAAGCAGCTTTTCTTCTGAAGAGAAGCAAGAAAAGATGGGGGTGGGGGCGGGAGGTGGTGGGAGATAATGCACTCTCAGGTGCTTTTAATTTGTGCCTCACGTGTGCCCCTTCCCTGTGCCAGGCAGGATGCCAGGCAGTTGACATAGGTACCTGCTTTTTTTTTTTTTTTTTTTTTGACCATGCTGTGCAGCTTGTGGAATCTTAGTTCACCAATCAGGGATTGAACCTGGGCCACGGAGGTGAAAGCCTGGAATCCTAACCACTAGGCCACTAGGGAACCCCCATGGGTACCTGTTTTTAATCCTCCCCAAAACCCTACAAGGTAGACATCATTCCCATTTTACAAAGGAAGAAACTGAGGCACAAAGAATACTTCCTTTGTGGTTTATAGAATGGTCACCAGTTCACCTCCTATGTCCTGCATGTGTCCATGAACAACATAGAGTGTTATTTTACATGTTTAAAAACTTTGTTTAATGGACTCATACCAGATGTACCTCTCTGCAACTTTGTAATTTTGCTTATAATAATGTTTTGGGATTTCTGCATGTTGATACCATGGAGCTGCAGTCCATGCATTTCTCAGTGCTGTTAGTAATCTAATTCATGACTGCACCACACTTTGTTATCCACTTTCCAGACAAAATTATTCTTCCTTTATCCCTCAACAAAAATATTTTCGTTTTTTTTACTTCTCTTGCTGACAACACATATCCTACTTGCTTTACACACTGAAATGCTTCCCTTATCATTTTTTTTTTTTTTTTTGTGGTATGCGGGCCTCTCACTGTTGTGGCCTCCCCCGCTGCGGAGCACAGGCTCCGGATGCGCAGGCTCCGGATGCGCAGGCCCAGCGGCCATGGCTCACGGGCCCAGCCGCTCCGCGGCATATGGGATCCTCCCAGACCGGGGCACGAACCCGTATCCCCTGCACCGGCAGGCAGACTCTCAACCACTGCGCCACCAGGGAGGCCCTTCCCTTATCATTTTTACATATTACAGTTTTTAACTTAAAAGAGCTTAACAAAACCAAGAAACAAGTAATTGAGCTGTTTGTTTATATCAGCATTTTCTGATTGGCAAGCTTAAGAACATAACATATTCCATAAACTCTAAAAACATATATTTTTCTCATAGCACAATTTCTCTTTAATGTGGTACAACATGCTGTTTAAGGAACCCAAACACCTTTTGTAGTTCTGCTAATTAACCCAAGGCTGAAGTCTCAGGCAAAGTGGGCTGTGTTTGTATTTCAGGGACATGCTAAGAGTTAACTTCAAGCTTTCTCCTAGGCATATTTTTGTTCTCTCAGGGTCAGAATTCTGAAAACAGTATTTTATCAAGCTAGCTTTCTCTAACTGCATATGCAAAAAAGAACCAGTTTAGAGTATCAGAAGAGTTTCATCTTAACCAATTTTCTCTGGAGTCTGAAGAATACTGTTGGCCCACAGTGTTAAAAAGAAAATCGTCTTTTTCTTAGTCATAGGTTCATAGCCAAAATTTTTCTTAATGAATTGAACCTGAATTTCCCATTTTACAAAAAGCAACAAGAATACCAATCACACAAATGGAATACACACACACACACACCAGAAGGCAGAACTGTCACAAATGCACTGAGAGGATGACCGATACGGAGTCCCAGACAAACACTTCCCAACACAGATGGTCCTCAACGTCAGACACACGTCAGAACCAACTGGCAAAATGCCCAAACAGCACCTCATGCTCAAAAGAAAAGTTTGCCATGTGCCCACCGGTGCCCTTACTCAGTCTTGGAGCTCGTCAGCTCGTCCAGATGCATGTTTCCGTTGCACCAAGGAAAAGCTTATGTTGGCAGCCAGTGCCGAGCAGGGAGGAAACAGGGAGGATCTCCGAAACAAATGGTTAGGGCAGCTGCTAGGAACATCCCCCCAAATCCCCCTCCCGAATCCAGTGAGCCACGAGCAGTGGGCTCCTCACCGCCATCCCAGTGCTTCTTCATGGCAGCAGCTCTTCTCAGGAAAACCCCGGAAGCCAGATATCGCGAGAGCACATCCTCACGTTGGGTGTCAAAAACTTCCTGCAAGTGGGTCCAGGTGCTCGCTGCTCAAAAGCCAATAAAGGGCTTCCCTGGTGGCGCAGTGGTTGAGAGTCTGCCTGTCGATGCCGGGGACACGGGTTCGTGCCCTGGTTCGCGAAGATCCCACATGTCGCGGAGCGGCTGGGCCAGTGAGCCATGGCCGCTGAGCCTGCGCGTCTGGAGCCTGTGCTCCGCAACGGGAGAGGCCACAACAGTGAGAGGCCCGCGTACCGGGGGAAAAAAAAAAAAAGCCAATGAAGAGGCAAGGTTGGTGGAAAGGAAAGTTTGCTTTATTTCAGAGACCAGCAACCCGGGGCTGGGGTGTCAGATTCACGTCCCAAGGCCAACTCCCCTTCCCCCGACCCTGCCAATCAGTGGGCAAGAGCTTTTATAGAGGGAGGGAGGAGGCTACATGCAGAAACAGCACTGTCAGCTCTGACAGTCATCTTGAAACTGGCCATCGGTGGTCTGATGATTGTCTTACTTAAATCCTTCTGACCTGGGGTTAAGGTAACCTCCTATATAGTCTTTTAATGGTTTTAAATTGTGCTCCTTATATTTAGGTAGGTGTCAAAATTTAGGTAAATTTAATTAATTCAATTTAAAATGTATGTGTGGTGTGACATTGTCTTTATTGAAATAACGCTTCTGTGATCTAATTTTCCTTTTTTCCATAGGGATAAACAGTTGTGCTGATGCCATTTACCTCATGGTCCATCCTTTCCCCTCATTTGCAATTCTTCCTTTTCAAATATCTGTGAGTCTGTTTCTGGGCTCACTATTTTTTTTGACTTGCCTAATTTGTCTATTTTTGTACTATTATCACACTGTCTTATTTACTATATTATCAAATTTCTCCAGTGACTCTTTGTAATTTTGATTGGAATTGAAGTTCTCACTCTTTGGGAAGAATTCACATTTTTACATTGTAGGGATTTCTGAACCATGACCTTGGCATATTTCTCTGTTCAGATTTTTTTTTACTGCCTTCAATAATATTCTATAATTTTCCCCAGACATTTTACACAGCTGTTAGATTTGTCCCAGGAACCTTATACTTTTTGTTACTATCATGGCTGTGCCTTTTTTCTCTTTTTAAATTTTCTAGCCGTGTCTTGCTGGTATAGAGGGATGCTGTTGGTTCTTGTGTATTGATCTGATATCTCACAATCTTGCTGAACACTCTTACTACATTTACCATTTAGATTTTGACATTTTTATGCAGGTAAGGGCAGGTTTGATCTTCTCTTCTATACTTGTCATTTCTTTTTTGTATTATATTTTATTGGTTAGGACCTTAAACAGAAACAGTAACAGGCATCCGTGTGTTATTCCTGAAGTTAATGTGAATATTTTTTTAACATTTCACCATTTAAGTCTGGTGCTTATTGTAGGTTTTTGATAGATTCTCTTTTTCTGGGTGCATTTCAGGTAGGCTATGGTTTGGTGAAAAGAGAAAGCACACTCAGGCCACACACACGTACATACACATACACACACACATTGGTACTCTTAACACCCTTACAATGTAAAAGTAGATTAACATTCTGATTTGTTTAGCCAAGGATTCAGAAAACAATTAGAAGCCAGGTGGCCTCCCAGAGTGTAGCATACACCACACAGCTCAGCCCAGCTTTCCAGGGCCCTCACAGTCTTCCTGATGTTGCCAGTCAATTACAGGGTCTGCCTGGGTCTGAGCAGCTCAGCTTCTTGCTCTTCCATGACCTTCTACTTGTGCTGTGCACAAAGAAGTTTATGCTCTTAACAGGAAATACGAGATTTTATCCATTCAGGAAACATATATTGAACTCCTCCCCTACCTGGCACTGTGTGGGGGCTTGACCAAGACGTTCACATTTCTCTGTCCCCAGGGGGTAGCTCCAGATGGCACCCCCTTTTTTGTTGTCGGACTCTGTAGAGGGGACCTGACATGAGTAGTTGAATGAGCCCCTTATTCTGATGGTGTACGTGGGTTCAGCACCACTGGTCTGGGGCAGCAGCCTTTATGATCAGCAAGATAGAGTATGGCAAAGGGAATTGTCCTGTGAGCAGTTGTTTTTTTTGTTCTTTTTTTTACGTAGTAAGCAACCCACCCAGATGAAATCTACATAAACTCCATTTTCCACCTCCTGTCAGGATAGAGGGAAGACTGTGCATAAATGTTTCTGTGTACAGAACCAGAAAAAGCCCCAATAATATGTATTAGATTTGAGAGACTAGAAAACACATAAAACATTAAAAAAAAAAATTCAAGCCTGTAAGGCTACTCACTACTCACATTTTGTTTCATTTCCTTCTGATCTCTTTACTGGCCATATACAAATATGCATTTATCACACACATTTATTGATTGGTTATGTGTATTTACATAATCAATGTTATGATGGATTAACATTGTTTAATCAATCATAATTTAGTGAATATTTAATGAATATTTAGTGAATACTTCCCCCCATCTTTTATTCTTTTTTAAATTGAGATTCACATAGCATAACATTCACCTGTTTAAAATGTGCAATTTAGTGGTTTTTTAATATATTCATAAGGTTGTGCAGCCATTACCACTAATTCCAGAACATTTTTATCACCCCCAAAAGAAACCCCATAACCGTTAGCAGTCACCCTTATCCCCTCCTCACCCCTGTCCCCTGCTCACCCCTGTGAACTACCAATCTACTTTCTGTCTCTGTGGATTTGCCTATTCTGGACATTTCATATAAATAGAATCACACAATATGTGACCTTTTATGTCTGCCTTCTTTCATTTAGCACAATGTTTTCAAGGTTCTTCCATATTGTAGCGTGTATCAGTACTTCATTGCTTTTTATAGCTGAACCATCTTTTATTCTTTGAGCATGTTTGTATAAAAAATTTTATCTAGTTCCCTAGAAGGGCATTTAAGTGGATTCCAGTTTTTCACTGAAATGAACACTTCCATGCTTTTTTCTGATCCTCTCATTAATGTACATCTCTGAACCATAGTCGCAGCTGATCTGCTTAAATTCAACAGTTTCCACTTGTATTCTTGATTTCTTTATATTGCATAGTGTTAATAATAATAGCATTGGATAGTAAAATTTCCCTTTACTGTTTGGTAATAGCAATGGGTACACATATGCCCATTTCATAGAATTCTAGCTGGTGTTGGGCAAAGGGCACATGGCCCCTAAGAATAGTGGGAGACCCAGGATGATCTGTATTCAGTCCAGCGTCTTTTGGAGGTGTTGACTAACTTCTCGGACCTTGGAGTCCCTGTTCGTAAAAGTGGGGTTGTCTGGTCTGTCTCACGGGGCTGTCGTGAGAATTAAACAGGTTAATCTTTATGAAGGTGCCTCTTGTTTAGTCGACATCATTGTCAGTGTTACTTTAGCACTTAGACAAAAATGGGACCCAAGGAGAAAGCTCTTTGGAAAATCCTTTATCCAGCTCTGACAATTATTTAGTATACTCCTCTCTTTGCTGGGTATAAACCTGGTGGAAAACGGCAATGGAAGTCGAGGTTGCTGCCCCACCTGACATCCAGCTCTTACCATGTAATGTTGTTTCCAGTGTTCTAAGTACCAACGACAGGGGACAGGATAGTTCTTGTTTTTTAACTGTATGTTAGCCCCTGTATTAGCATTCTAACAGCTCTAAGTGTTTAGTTACATTTCTGCCTTGACTCTTCTCCATGAGGTCATTTTCTCTCACATGAATGTAGTCCAGGAATGAGATTTACAAAACCTTCTTAGGACAGCAAACACATCTCTGCCTTTGTCCGTGGTACCCGGAGTAATACAGCTCGGAGCCAAAGTGATAATCTAACAGGATCTGGAAATTGGCTGCAATTGTATGTACTCTCAGGACCAATACTGCTTCTCAGGAGCAAAGCAAAACCAAAATAAGAAAACAAAATGCACGGAAGTTCCCTGGCGGCCTAGTTGGTTAGGATTCCAGGCTTTCATTGCCGTGGCCTGGGTTCAGTCCCTGGTCAGGGACCTGAGATCCCACGAGCTGTGCAGCATGGCCAAAAACAAAACAAAACAAACAAACCAAAAACCCCAGCCATGTTGGCGTGTTGTACAGTATCTGACTTTTTTTTATCCCAGGAATCCTCAATCTGGCATCTGGAGTGGTAGATTTACTTCAGTTCTATTTTCCGGAATCTTTTGATCGCCTTCCAAGGGATTCTGGCCTCTTTGATGGTCCCAGACCAATTGTCCTAGAGTCCTGTAGTGTAAGTGACTTGGCAATATTGCTTCGAGGCAACAAAAGAAAAACCCAGCCCATTGAATTTGGAGCCCACCAGGTGAGTTTCTTGAGATTGTATGTTTTAAAATAAAAGGCAGGGGCTTCCCTGGTGGCGCAGTGGTTGAGAGTCCGCCTGCCGATGCAGGGGACGCGGGTTCGTGCCCCGGTCAGGGAAGATCCCACATGCCGCGGAGCAGCTGGGCCCGTGAGCCATAGCCACTGGGCCTGCGCGTCCGGCGCCTGTGCTCCGCAACGGGAGAGGCCACAACAGTGAGAGGCCCGCGTACCGCAAAAAAAATAAAAAAAAATAAAATAAAATAAAAGGCAGTTTGCAGTTGAAAAAAGGTTTGAGAAGCCGAGTTCTTCCACAAGGTAGAATTCAGTAGCCCCTGTCCCAGAACGAGGAAGTTTCAGAGATGGGTGAGTGACTAAGTGTTATTAATATTCCCACCACGACGGCCGCTCCTTTTCAAAGACATTACTTGCCTCCCACAGAAATAGACTCAGCTTTACTAGATTTCTCTTTGTACAATGTGAAGTTTTTTCTCTTCTATCCCCCTTTGGTTCCTAGGTAATCCTTGTAGCCAATGAAATGGCAAAGGAGAAAATTCCAGAAGAGCTGGGATTAGCGCTTGTGCTAACAGTTTACGAAGCCAAAGGCCTAGAATTTGATGACGTCCTCCTTTACAACTTTTTCACTGATTCTGAGGTATGTCATACTGAATTCTTTTTCTCACAGCGCATGTGTGTGTATGAGCTCTACTTCCACTCCAGGAAAGAGAATTTAGGAGCTGAGTAGATGAGAGTTTGTCACAGGTGACCGTTTCTCTTTTGGAGCATCATCCATTTGGTGTGGGGTTTTGTGTGTTTGGATGCGGCTTTTGACAATGTCTGTGGGTTGTTTCATAGTGTGTTGTGGGATGGCTATCCCCGTGCCTTGCCCTTCCCTGTTTTCTTCTATTCGTCTTTTCTGAATGCCTGGTACCCAAGCGCCAGCTCCGGTTTTCACTAGCTACTGTTATCCTTGACTCCCAAGGATCCTCAAGTTGGAGCAAGGTCTAAGGAGAGCCTTACAAATGAACGCAAGGTTAGCAGTGTCCACCCTATGAGGACAGAACCGGGCAAGGTCATTCATAGGGAGACAACTGAGGGAAGACACATGAGCCTTGGTTCCTGCCCACAGGATCAGGTAATGCAGGGGACGAGAACAGCCATCCTGCCTGAGCTCCCTCCAGGCATGGCTTTGCTACCACGGCTTGCCAGCCTTGCCTACAATGGCAGCAGAAGACTCCCCGGACTGACCCCAGTGACCTCTGTGCCAGCCCTTTTTTTTTTTTTTTTTTTTTTTTTTTTGCAGTATGCGAGCCTCTCACTGTTGTGGCCTCTACCGTTGCGGAGCACAGGCTCCGGATGCACAGGCCCAGCGGCCATAGCTCACGGGCCCAGCCGCTCCGCGGCATGTGGGATCTTCCTGGACCGGGGCACGCACCCGCGTCCCCTGCATCGGCAGGCGGACTCTCAACCACTGTGCCACCAGGGAAGTCCCTGTGCCAGCCCATTGTTTTGACTTGGCTCCTGAGTCCTTGTGATGGTTTTTCTTCCCGACCTCAGTACATTATAGGTAGAGCTGCCAGCTCAAGGCCATTGTCCTCAGTTTCATAGCCACTGCCTTCTCTTCACCACTGTCTTCGGTGGAGGTTCAGGTTGGCTGCTGACCATGCTGTGGGGTCTCCTTTGGGGACTTAGCTGGCTGTACCCTGGTCCCCGTTGCAGACTTCCCGCTGTGCACAGTGCATGCTTGAAGGGGCTGTTTTCATACCCAAGTCATGAGCACTGTTAGCTTTGACTCCTTAAAATCTGCCCCAGAACTGACCCTTTAAATGGAGTCCTTTGGGTTTTTTTTTTTTCTGGTCTTTTTTTAAATGTCACATTTGCCTCGATAATACTTATGACTAATATTGCTATGGATGTTTTACAGTTTATAAAGTGCTTTTTGAAGGCATTGTCTCAATTTACCCTCCACCAACCCTCTGACGTTGTGTGTATTTTTATTACCCTCATTCTACACATAAGGCTGAGGGTCATGGAAGTTACATAAGTTGCCTGTAGTCGTAATGTAGGTGGCAGAGTTCGGAGATGAGCTCAGATGCTTTGAGTTCCAAATCTCAAGATCTTTCCACTGTACTCCCTTCCTTTTAATACCTTGCATGCAAATCGGCTTCCAGAACCTTCCACGATGAATATATCATTACCATACCTTAAGTGCACTCCTTTTCTATTGGCTTTTCTGATAAAATCAGATGCACTCTCATTAATCCTGGAACCATTTTTAATCTCCGAGGACTAACTTTTTTTTTCTCATAATACATCCATTGGTCATGGTTGGACCAAGGCTCTCCTAAAAGAGGAAAGGGTAAGACTTTGTTGTTCATGTCCTTTATTAAGTGCCAGTTGTATGCTTGTGCTAGTAAGAAGCTCCAGGAGCTCTGGACTTATGGATCGGTAACTTGCGGTCAACTCTTTGTGAAAGAAAAATCTACTTAATTCTCTCTCACCTTGACCCTGGAATGGCACAATCCTGGATCCCTTGACCCTAAGCTCCCACCAATGGGTCAGTGAGTTGCATGAAATTAAAACAATCACAAATTAAGTCTTGTGGTAACATCCGCTTCATCCTATACACAGAATGAGAATTCTAAAAAGACTTCTGATGTGATGCTTCCCAATTACCAGGGAATGGAATCGTGCATTCCCCAGCACAAAGCACACCCTCAGTTTATCATTTACAACCACAGGACCAAAAGGCACCAGTCAGCAAATGAGAGGAGATGCTACAATCAAAGGAGAGGAAAAACAGAGGTCACAGAAGTCCCCATGCGTCTGTGGTCTGGCTGCTCACATGGGGTTTCTTTTGGGGGTGACGGGTGAAGGCTGCTGAACAGTACTTGCTGTTTGACATGGGAGACTGTAGAGGACTCCTCTCTCCATCCCTGGCCTCCGCTTCCACCCCCGTTTATGTGTCTGGCAGGTGCTGTCTGTGTGTGTGTGTGTGTGTGTGTGCGCGCGCGCCTTCTTGTTGCCCTGGCTTGTGATTTTTCTCTTCAGAGGATTCACTGTTACCTGTTCAACCACATGGACACCAGGGTCATCTTCTGAGATGAGAAAGGAACCAAGGAATGGTTATGTCAAGGCCTTCTCTTGTAGGATTTTGCCTCATTTGGGGGAGGGGCAGTCATTCTCTGGTCACCTCCAAACTCTCCTCCTATGGGCACTTGGAGGGGTCCTTGCCATTGACACTCTGCCCCAGTGGGGAGTCCCTTCCTTCACACTCATGTGTGACCAGGACAGGAGAGGCTTTCAAAACCACAACTTTTAAGAGTTGCTGAACTAACCTAGAGAACAGGCCCCACAAAAGAAGCCTTGCTGGTAGAGTCTAAGTCCTTTTCCTTCATAATTATTAATCCCCAGAGAAGAAGCTGGAAGACTTCTAGATGCTTCTTCCTTTTATTGCCGCGAGTGCTGCAGGCCTGTATTCTTGCCGTAAACACGTGTGCTCTCTCCTAGGAGACTCTGTCTTGAGAGTGAAATGTGTTTTATTCATGGAGACAGGTTAGTCGTGAGCCATACGAGCAGCTTCTGCATCTCCTTCGAGCAGTTTTAAGATACAGGTGCTTTGGGCTTCCCTGGTGGCGCAGTGGTTGACAGTCTGCCTGCCGGTGCAGGGGACACGAGTTCATGCCCCGGTCCGGGAAGTTCCCACATGCCGCGGAGCCGCTGGGCCCGCGAGCCGTGGCCGCTGAGCCTGCGCGTCCGGAGCCTGTGCTCCGCAACGGGAGGGGCCGCAGCAGTGAGAGGCCCGCGTATCGCAAAAAAAAAAAAAAAAAAAAAAAAAGATACAGGTGCTTCACTGGCCCTTCCAAGTTCAGGCAGCCTGCACCTCCTGCTGTCTGCCGAACCTCCTCAGATGTTAGCATGTGTGTCTCTTGCCTGCTTTCTTTGGCAAACAATTAAGTTGTGTAAACAGCTTTACAAAGATGAAAAGATAGTCACAGATGTGTCCTGAAGATTTTTTTTTTTAACTTCCAACTACTAAAATTGATTACATGACTCACATCTCTTCTCAGAGAGAAGAGATTAATTAATTCCCTAATTGGTTAGTAGCATAACCACTCTTATTTAATAGATAGTGTTTAAAGCATTTAACCTAATGTGGTTTTTTAAATTAATTAATTTTATTTTATTATTTAGTTTTGGCTGTGTTTGGGTCTTCGTTGCTGCATGTGGGCTTTCTCTAGTTATGGAGAGTGGTTGCTACTCTTCATTGTGGTGCATGGGTTTCTCATTGCTGTGGCTTGTCTTTGTTGCGGAGCCCGGGCTCTAGGCGTGCGGGCTTCAGTAGTTGTGGCATGTGGGCTCAGTAGTTGCAGCTCACCAGCTCTAGAGCGCAGGCTCAGTAGTTGTGGCGCATGGGCTTAGTTGCTCTGCAGCATGTGGGATCTTCCAGGACCAGGGCTCAAACCCATGTCCCCTGCATTGGCAGGCAGATTCTTAACCACTGAGCCACCAGGGAAGCCCCTAACCTAATGTTTATAGAGTTTACATTATAGAGGAACTGAAGGGAGGTAATGAACTGTATCCACTCCACCTTTCCATCATCCTTGAAAAGATACACAGGTGGCAAGTAGCACCATTTTATAAAAAACTGAAGGATAGGAGAATTGATTACCTACTCCCCCAAGACACACAATAAAGTATGAAATCTGAAATTTCATGGGAATTCTTCACTCTAGATACTGTGTATAATCTGGTCACGTTTGCCTCCCCAGGGTCTGCAAACCATGGCCTGGGGGGCCAAACCTAGCTCACTGCCTGTGAGCTAAGAATGGTTTTTACATTTTTAAATGGTTAAAAAAATCAAAAGGAAAATCATATCCTGTGGCATGCGAAAATTTAGTATTAAATTCAATTTTAGTGGCACAAGATAACATTTCATTGCATCACACTTGCCCGTTCATTTACTGTTGACTAGACCTGCTTTTGCTCTACAGTAGCAGAGTAGAGTAGTTGCAATAGAGACCATATAGCCCACAAAGCCAAAAATATTTATCATCTGACCCTTTAGCAAAAAAATTTACAGACCCTGATCTACAAGTCACCGTGGTTTTGCGGTTTGATTTGGGTAAAGGGGAAAATGGCTAAAATGTCAACTCTTTATCAAGCATTGTAGAGACACTTGACATTGATTTTCTCCTTTTATTTCTCCAACAAATGTGGTTAGTTCTGTCATCCACATTTTACAGAACAGGAAAATGAGACCTAGAAGAGGCATTTGTTCAAGGTCACATAATAAGTGGACAAATTGGGATTTAATTTGTTCCATCTGACCTCAGAGTCCACCTTGCACAGCATACCCCACGGCTCCTGAATTTCACTCCATCCTTTTTTTGGGGGGGACGGTGGGGGGGTCTTGTGGCTTGCAGGATATAAGTTCCTCAACCAGGGATTGAACCTGGGCCCTCTGCAGTGGAAGTGCAGAGTCCTAACCACTGGACTGCCAAGGAATTCCCGAGCTCCATCCTTGATCGGATCACTTGGTTAGGAAATTTTGTCACGTGTCTTTTTTTTTTAATCAGAAGAAAATAATTTTAATTCTTTATTCTTATATTTCCTAGCATTCATATTTTCAGTGAAAATGTTTCAAATTATTTGCACTTTTTTTTTTTTTTTTTTTTTTTTTTTTTGCGGTATGCGGGCCTCTCACTGCCGTGGCCTCCCCCGTTGCGGAGCACAGGCTCCGGACGCGCAGGCTCCGGACGCGCAGGCTCAGCGGCCATGGCTCACGGGCCCAGCCGCTCCGCGGCATATGGGATCCTCCCAGACCGGGGCACGAACCCGTATCCCCTGCATCGGCAGGCGGACTCTCAACCACTTGCGCCACCAGGGAGGCCCTATTTACACTTTGAATGCAATTACATCTCTTAATCCTGGGCATTTAATATAACACAAATTATGTGAAAATTCCGTTATAACACAACTAGTAATTTTGCTGACATAAGGGCAAGACTCTATTTTATAGAATAGATGTAAAAATAATGTATGAATTATGACATCTTTATTACTCAGCTAAACATGGCTAAACTATCCACATGTAACAGCAGTAATTATATTTTTATTATCTTGGTTATTTGTGACTCTTAGTCATATGAAACCCAAAGCTTAACACAAATTATTTTGTATTTACATTTTTTAGACTTATTTTTTATTGAGGCAACACTGGTTTATAACATTATATAAGTCGCTCGTGAAATACAAGATTGTATTTCTACTTCTCTACAGCCTACAGCATGCTTACCACCAAAAATTTAGTTTCCGGGACTTAGGGAACTAAGATCCCACATGCTGTGTGGCGTGGCCAAAAAATTGAAGGAAGGAAGGAAAGAAGGAAAAATAAAGTGAACCTTAAAAAAAAAATTTTAGTTTCTGTTTGTCACCATAGAGTTGATATTTTGCCATTTGTGACAACATGGATGGACACCGTGGGTACCACCCTAAGCATCACATGTGTCTTAATGACTGACCCTAAGTGGCATTTTTTAAACACATTGTGAAAAGAGGTGAGGACACTGGTTTTCTCTCTCCATTCTGCTTGTGGACATTCTTTCAACAATAGGAACCTCCAGCCCCTAAACACTCATGCTAGAAGTGAGCATATGTGCCTGCTTCTTGGCCGTCTTAGCTGAGTGTCTGGGGGTCTTCTCGGTAGCTGCCCTGATCCCTGCCTGCACCACCTGGGCCCCAACCCCCACTCTGAGGCCATAGGATGTCCACCTCCTCACAGCTGGTGCTGAAGGCCTGGTCGCCGTGCCAGGCAAAGGGGGCTCGGTTCTCTGTGAGGCCCAGGGAGGCTGCGTGTGCACGGCAGAAGCATATTCTGCTGGTCTTTCATTTGTCTTTGTTGTTCAGGCTTACAAGGAATGGAAGATCATTTCCTCATTTACCCCTTCATCCTCTGAGTCCAGAGAGGAAAGCCGTCAGCTGATTGAGGTGCCCCTAGAGAAATGCAGCTCCTCCCAGGGCAGGGCTCTCATGGTGAATCTGGAAATGTACAAGGTGAGTATCAGCCACGGGTCCTCAGCCATGGGTCCGTGAGCTTGCTTGACAGGGAGCCAATAAGCAGGGCTTGGCCGATAAGATGGGGTTAAAGACAGAGCCTGTGCTGCGGGTCTTCCTGTCTGTCAGCACTGGGGGGTGGAGGATGGGAAAGGGAATGTGGTCGGCTCAACGCTGGCGACCCCCTCTTCTCAGCAGAGAGCCAGGCTTGATGTTGGGCGGGGGGGGGGGGGGGGTGAAGGGGGAGGGTGGCACCTTCTGTTTGCCTCTGGAGCTCTGTTCAGAAACTCTGACATTGCTGACGGGGAACTCAGAAGTGAAGTCCGTGACTGTAGTCAGTGGAGACCATTGTCTTCCAGCCTTGTCTGTGAAGGGACCCTGTCTCCCTTCCCCTGGGCGTCCCACTACATCACCGAGAAGTAGGCCAGAGCCGAAAAGCTCTGTGGAGTTCTAGACCGACGAAGGCCGACAGAGGCCTCGAGAGTGAGGGCAATGCCACAGAAAACCGAACCAGCAAAAACCAAAAGCTTTGGGTGAAACTACTGTCCTAGTTTTATGTCTCCTGCATAGTAGAAAACAAATAAACAGAAGAGCAGTTATCCGGCTATTTCTGTAACTACCCGAAAGGCTCTGTACATAGATATTAAATCATCGCCAAGCTGTGCAGACCCCTGGGTAGCCACAAATCCGTTGTTGTTTTGAAATGTGCATGATTTAATCAAGGAGGTCCTCCCTGGGTCTAAGACATAGTCCCCTTTTACCCAGAGTCCTCAGTCATGGGGTAGGTCAGGAGTAATATAGTGCTAATAGTAGTCACAATAGCAGCGTGGGACTGCTCCAATTTTTTTTTTTTTTTTTTTTATTTTGGCCGCACTGCGCAGCTTGTGGGATCTTAGTTCCCTGACCAGGGAGTGAACCCTGGCCCTTGCCAGTGAAAGTGTGGAGTCCTCACCCCTGGACCTCCAGGGAATTCCCACTGCTCCAATTTTTAAAAATAAGTTACAGTAATTGCGTAGGAGGTGACTTTTGGGGTAAACTGAGTGAAAGGTACATGGGACCTCTCTGCAGTATCTTTGTAACCTCCTAGGGATCTATAATTATTTCAAAGTGGACAAGTACAGCAGATTCAAGGGTGGGCCTGTACTAACACTGCCCCCCTCTCTAGAGTTCACTTCCCTGTGCTGCAGCCGCAGTAGGCTCCCCACGTCCTGCTCAGGCCTGGGCTATGCTTCATAAAACTTACTTTTTGAATATTTCTCCAAAATCAGAATAAGCCCGTTGAAGTGAGACACGTTGTATTGTAGCCTGAAGGCTCACGCCTTTGTCCTGATCTTGTCTTTAGCTCCTGAACGGGGAGCTGAAGCAGCTCTACACAGCCATCACCCGGGCTCGGGTCAACCTCTGGATCTTTGACGAAAACCCAGAGAAGCGGGCTCCTGCTTTCAAATATTTCATGAAAAGGAATTTTGTCGAAGTCGTGAAAATGGATGAAAATAAAGGTAAGCGCCCATTAAACTATTCTGGCTGTTGGACAGAAAGCATGTTACTCTCAGCTGCTCTATGGCCAAGGGTAAAGGGTATAGTTTTTGGAAAGCACTTTCTTTCCACATTCTTCTGAGAAATGAGTGTTCCTATTTATTGCTAAGGTGTGTGGGAGACTGAAGTTGTAATGAGATTGGGAGGGTTAACTCCTTCAGGGAAGAACTTTTATTTGTCCTAAAAGGTAAGGATCATGGGCAAAGAACAGACAAAATAGGCTTTGTTGGGAGAATACAAATTAACTGTGGGCTTTTGGACAGCTGTTTGGCAATATCTATCAAAATAAAAAATGCACATACCTTTTGACCCAGTAATTCTACTTCTAAGGATCTATCCAGAGATACTCTTTTATAAAATCTCTAAGATAACATGCACGAGAGCACTCATTACAGCCCTGTTTGTAATGATAAGAAACTAAAAATGACTTACGTGTCCATGAAGGTGAAAGTGTCTGCAGTGGCTCCTCTGGTGCTGGGACCAGTGAGTGTGAGGTTGTTAACTAGATGTGGACCTCTTTTTAACTTTTCACCATTTTTGTGCTGTTTGCAGTGTTTAAAAAAAGAAAACCAACATCATTATGTATCGTTTTTTATAATTTACAAAAGCTAGCTAATTAAAAAATGGAATGAAGGTCTCCTGATGGGATAACTGGGAGATAAATAATCAGCCCTCACGAAGGAGAAAAGTGTTCTGTTTTTTGGGGGTTAGCTGTTGAGTTGGCTGCTCCAGGCCATGGTGAATTTCTCCAAAGCTGGGGGAAAGCCCCGGCTCTGTGGCTGCAGAGAGGTTTGTTGGTTTCCTGAGCATTTTCCAGCCAGTTTTATGGAGACTGTTTCTGGTTACAGCCAGTGGCTCAGTTGGGGACCAGGATTAGAAGCTCTATTCCTGGGACCTGACTGTGGTGCCGTAATGTGAAAAGTCTAAGGCTTGGGGTTAACCTGGCTTCTCATTAGAACTTGCCACCTGTGCAGCCATGGGACTTAATTCAGCTACCACTTTCTCCCCCTGGGCCTCCACTTCCCCTACTAAAAGGAAAACGAGCGCGTTGGCCTACCGTGGTGGTTCTTATTCCTCCCCGCAGCTCCGAGTCCTTCTATTCTCACAATATGTTCTGGCAACCCATTATAAGAGATCAAGATTGACGATTTTTTTTTAATTTAAAAATTCAAAATGAAAAAGGATTACAATTAATATTATCTCTTGTTTGCATTAAGAATGCAAGAAAAAGTCCCGTCTTAATTGTGAGTTACGAGTTGCACGTAGTAAAGTCTTTGAGGGCATCTGTTCTCACTGTTCTGGGGAGCTGGGGATGAGTGTGGTGACTTTGCAATTGGGGGTCTCTTGAACGCGGCACCAGTAGAGGTCACCGGCCAGACAGAGATACTGTGTGGGGCTTTGCTGTGGGAATAAGATGTCACCTGGACACTCACAGTGCACACAGCACCAGAACAAGATGCTGCAAAGTCAGCTTTGCACACAGTGCGTGCGGAGGGCTACAAGGATCGGCGTGTGTTTTTGCACCACCTAAACAAAGCTGGCCTGTCTGCCTGGCCCCTCTGGTTGACATCTGTTGGCTGAGGGGACTCTGACCTTTCCGGCTCAGATTTGGCTTCCGCATCATCCTGATATTCAGCCTTTCGTGTGTTTCATGAGGCTGTGGCTCAGAATCCCCAGAGAGTGTCGCCTCCGCCCCCACCCCCAGCACCGCTGGTGGTGCTCGGGGGTCCTCGGCAAGGGGGGCCAGCACAGTCACCGCCAGCTGCTGAGGCTGACAGACGGAACCAATAGCAGGTGGCGGCAGTAGTCAACGTCCACCAATCAGAATGTGTCCGATCGCTTGCTGTGATGAGGGCAAAGTCTGCACATTTGGAAATACTGTCACATCCTATCACCTTTTCCCTTGCTAAGGCCCCGGCACGGGAGTTTGCCAAGAACTACATGGCTTTGGGTTTTCAAGGAGGAGCTGGAAATTGCTGTCTGTCTTCTAATTCGTATCTCTAGGAAAGGAAGGCAGACCAAAGTTCAAAAATCAAACAGCATCTTTTCTTACCTCCACCTCCTTCTCCCAAAACCCACCACAACCTGGCTTGCTAAACTACACTCTACCTTACATGAACGCTAGACAGACAACATAGGTGTGTTCGTTTGCTCAGGCCACCATAACAAATACCACAGACTGGGTGGCTTACACAACAGAAATTATTGTCTCAGTTCTGGAGCCGAGAAGTCTAAGATCAATAAAGCTGTCAGTGGTTTGATTTCTTCTGAGGCCTCTCTCCTTAGCTGTAGATGGCCTTTTCTCTGTGTCAGCCCCCTGTGTCTCTTCATATGTGTTAATCTCCTCTTCTTGGATCAGGGCCCACCCATATGACCTCATTTTACCTTAATCACCTCTTTAAAGACCCTTGTCTCCAAATACAGTCACATTCCGAGCGACTGGGGGTTAGGACTTCAACACTTGACATTCTGGGTGTAGGGGAACAAAATAGAGCCCATAACAACAGGTTTCAGTGAAGGGATCCCCAGAGAAGCAAACCCACATTTCTCTTTCATTTTAGACCTCGATGATAGCATGTTTGTTAAAACCTCAACCCCTGCGGAGTGGATCACCCAAGGAGATTACTATGCTAAACACCAGTGCTGGAAGGTAAGGAGAGAGAGGTGTGGGTGACCTGTGGCCTCGTCAAGCCTCGCCAGCAGGTTTCTCATCACTGCATTTGTCACCAGGACGGGGCGGGGGTCGGGGTCATGGTACTTGTGCTGCTGCCCCTTCTGTGACATCAGGTCACCCGCCATGCACCCCACCGCTCCCCACCACCCCCATGCGGTCATGACAAGCCTTCCTTTTGGCCAAGTGCCAGCGTGTGATCATAGGAAGAGGAAGGGTCCTGGCCTCTGCCCGCTGAGGAATCCTTCCATCGGGAGGGATGGGGAACAGGCTGCACTCCCGATGGGGGAAGCTGCAGAGTTGCTCCCTAAGGGGGCTAGGATGGTTACAGAGAGGGGTGAAGGCCTGTGGTCACCCCTGCAATCAGGTGTAAGGGAGGAGAAAACAGTTTGCACTGTTGTGTGTTTAGTCGTGTCGGGATAGTGTTTCCATAAATATGCAGCTGCAGAAGGTGACTGAGTCCTGCACTGTATTCACTGCCCATCCTTGTTGTAATTGGCAAGGAATACTAAACACCTGGCTGTTGTTATAAAACCAAGATTTTTTTTTTTTTCAGAGAGGGGGTCGAGCGGGACAATGTGGGCAGCAGGTGTGGGTATGAAATTAGAAACGTATAAAGTCTTTCCCTTTCTCGCTTCAGAACACAGCTGGTGTTATACATATTGCCCATGGATTTCCAATTCTTTATCCCTTGAAAGATACCTTTTGAATGTTTGAATCTAAAGTCTTTTGAGGGGAGTAGCACAGATGAGAATGTTATAAAAAGCCTCCTCCTCACCTGACTTTATTTTGACTCTGCTAAAGGGCTTTGGGACTCAGGGAGTTTATTGTTTTTGGCTGCATGTCAGTAAGTGTCTCAGAACCACCGTACAAGTGGAAACCCTTGAGATCCATTCATTCAGTATATCCTGTGGAGCTGTGGGCCCAGCATTGCATTTAGGTCATGGGGATGTGACAGTGGGCAGGACAGGTGTACAGAAAAGGTCACAGTGCCAGCGGTTCCTGATGTCACGTGTGAATAAGCTGCCTCCAGAACCACCTGTCCTAGACGGTGTGGCCAGGGAAGGCTACTTTGAGTGGGAGCCTTGATCTGAGACCTGTAGGGTAAATGAAGTTGAGCAGGCAGAGGAGGGATGGAAGAGCATTTCACTCAGAGGGAAGAGTGTGTGCAAAGGCCCTGTGGCAGAAAGGAGCATTTCGCATGTCACAGGAATGAAAGGAGGCCCACGGGGCTGAGGAGGCTGGAACAGAGAGCCCGGGGGGCAGAGATGCCATCCTGTCTGTGTTATCAGTAAGTGCCACTTAATCCTTCTCTTGCCCACACTGAGGCCTAATCTCTACATGCTGGGCAGAACATGAACTTTCTGCCCTGTAGTCCGTACTTGGAGACATGATGTCAGCAGCTTTCTGCTGGTGGGGAGCAGGGAGCAGACTGACTCCCCTGGGACACTTGTCTGCCCATCTTCTATTTGCTACATACAGGTCTGCATGTGCCAAGGATCTGGTCAGTCATCTTCTGGGATGTGTTGGGACACCATCTCTGTCCCCGTTTCTACCATAATAGGTGCATTGCTGCTGCTCCACCAACACTGCCCACTAGCCTTGGTTGTTACCAACTAGAGGAGACCTATGTTGAGCACAGAAAAGCCACTGGGCAACCTTGGGCCAGTTTCTCCATGTCCTTGACCTGAGGTTTTTACCAAATACATTGGGAAGGATGAAACATCTCACGCGGCTATTGAAGATCAGATGAGGGTGTTATTATGGTGACCTGTAAAAATATGTGCCTTTTCCATGGCTCCTAGGTGTTTCCAAAGGGAAGCTTTGAGTCCAAAGTGTTAGCTGGTAACACAATTAGGCTTTATCCTCTGGGGCTGTTTTCTCTTTTCTTTTTTAAAAATTTTTATTGGAGGGCCTCCCTGGTGGCGCAAGTGGTTGAGAGTCCGCCTGCCGATGCAGGGGATACGGGTTCGTGCCCCGGTCTGGGAGGATCCCATATGCCGCGGAGCGGCTGGGCCCGTGAGCCATGGCCGGAGCCTGCGCGTCCGGAGCCTGCGCGTCCAGAGCCTGTGCTCCGCAACGGGGGAGGCCACGACAGTGAGAGGCCCGCATACCGCAAAAAAAAAAAAAAAAAAAAAAAATTTTTATTGGAGTATAATTGATGTACAGTGTTGTGTTAGTTTCAGGCACACAGCATAGTAAGTTATACACACACATATATCCACTCTTTTTTATTTTTATTTTTATTTTATTTATTTATTTATTTATTTATTTTTGCCGTACGCGGGCCTCTCACTGCTGTGGCCTCTCCCGTTGCGGAGCACAGGCTCCGGACACACAGGCTCCGCGGCCATGGCTCGCGGGCCCAGCCGCTCCGTGGCATGTGGGATCTTCCGGGATCGGGACACGAACCCATGTCCCCTGCATCGGCAGGCGGACTCTCAACCACTGCGCCACCAGGGAAGCCCTATCCACTCTTTTTTAGATTCTTTTCCCATATAGGCCATTACAGAGTATTGAGTAGAGTTCCCTGTGCTATACAGTAGGTCCTTATTAGTTATCTATTTTATATGTAGCAATGTGTATATGTCAGTCCCAATTGAGGCTGTTTTCTTTAGTGTTTCAGCACCTTCCTGCCCCTCCCCCTCGGATTTGGCTGGGGTGAGACCCAGTGCTTTGTCCATGCAAACATGGAATGCGTGCTTTAACTCTTGTTCCTGTGTCACCTCCGTGACCTTGCTGGAAACAGAAACCTTTGGTCTATTCCAGGTTGCAGCCAAGTGTTTCCAAAAGGGAGGTGCGTTGGAAAAGGAGAAGCTGGCTCTGGCCCACAGCACCGCCCTGAACATGAAATCCAAGAAAGTCAGCCCCAAGTAAGAGCCTCGAGGGTCATTTCAGGTTTGCTCTGATGAGAGAGAGCTGCCGGTTCAATCTACTGGTATCATATTCCATGGAAACTCTGTTCTATTTCCCCCTCCCAGGGAAAAGCAGGTGGAATATTTGGAACTGGCCAAGACGTATCTGGAGTGCAAGGAGCCAAAGTTGTCTCTTAAGTGTCTGAGCTACGCCAAGGAGTTCCAGCTGTGTGCCCAGCTATGCGAGAGGCTGGGAAAGGTATGTTTGGCCCACAGCTGCTCCTAGGAGAACTGGGCTCCGTGGGGCAGATGGAAGGGTGGCCCCCACCCTCTGCCTGTGTCAGGAAGGGCTTCCGTCCTCCCAAGAGGGAGAGGTTGGCCCTGTCAACTCTGTGGGTGGCCCTTCTTCCTCCATCTGCTCAAACATTTAGATGGTTTCAGGGACTCTGTGTGTGTGTGTGTGTGTGTGTGTGTGTGTGTGTGTGTGTGTCCGTGTCCATGTCTGCGAATGTTTGCGACCCGTTATTAACCACAGGGAGGCCAAATGTTCACATCAAAGGGAAGATGGGTTTTAGAATATTCCTGCCTTTTCTTTCTCCATGTTCAGTCTGGAGTCAGCCTGGGTGGACGGTCTGGCAGTTACATGGTGGTTTCTCTGTGTCCCAGCAATTACTCTAGATCTGCACTGACCAATCTGGCAGCCACTAGCCACATGTAGCTACTTAATTAAACATTTAGGTTAACTAAAACGTAATAAAGTCAAAAATTCACTTCCGCAGTCTCACTAGCCACATCTCAAGTGCATGTTGTGATAGAGCATTTCCATTGTTCTAGAAGCGCTAGTGGACAGAGTTGCTGGTCCAGAGCACAGGGCTCACAGTGTGGTCTGCAGGCTGGCACAGGCCACAGACTCATATCATCCACAGCAAGATAAACTCCAAAGAGGAAAGTAGACAGATTTTTATGGCAATTTGGCATTGCTGTGACATCCGAGAGGTGATGATTTTCTTAGTGATTCATTTTTCTTCTTTTTATTGAGATATAATTGATGTATAATATCAAATTGGTTTTAGTTGTACAGCATAATGATTCAATATATACATAAATTGCAAAATGATCACCGCAGTAAGTTTAGTTAATGTCCGTCACCACACATAGTGATGATCTTTTTTCTTGTGATGAGAACATTTAAGATCGTTTTCATTTACATGTGGAATCTAAAAAATAAAACAAATGAACAAAAATGACAAAACAGGAGCAGACTCAGTGATACAGAGAACAAACCAGTGGTTCCCAGAGAGGAGTGGAGGTCGGGGCAAAATAAGTGAAGAGGATTAAGAGGCACAAACTACCAGGTGTAAAATAAATAAGTACAGGATATAATGTACAGCACAGGGAATATAGCCAGTATTTTATAATAACTTTGTATAGCGTGTAATCTATACAAATATCAAATAACTGTGTTGTATACCTGAAACTAATATAATATTGTAAGTGAACTATACTTCGATAAAAAATAATAAAACAAAAATAAATAAAAATTTTAAAAGATCTACTTTGTTAGCAGCTTTCAAATATACAATACACTGTTATTAACTACAGTCACAATGCTGTACATAAAGCAGTTCATTTTTAAAATTTTAATTAAAAAATTTTTAATTGAAATATAGCTGATGTATAGTAATATGTAAGTTACAGGTGTACAATATAGTGGTTCACAATTTCTAAAGGTTATATTCCATTTATAGTTATTATAACATATTGGCTATATTCCCCATGTTGTACAATATATCCTTGTAGCTTTTTAAAAATATATATATATATATATACTTTTAAAAATTTATTTATTTAATTAATTTATTTTTGGCTGCATTAGGTCTCTGTTGCTGCCTGTGGGCTTTCTCTAGTTGCAGTGAGCGGGGGCTACTCTTCGTTGCAGTGCGCAGTCTTCTCATTGTGGTCGCTTCTCTTGTTGCAGAGCACAGGCTCTAGGCGCCTGGCCTTCAGTAGTTGTGGCACGAGGGCTCTAGAGCACAGGCTCAGTAGTTGTGGCACACAGGCTTACTTGCTCCACGGCACGTGGGATCCTTCCGGACCAGGGCTCAAACCCATGTCCCCTGCATTGGCAGGCGGATTCTTAACCACTTCTCCACCAGGGAAGCCCCTATCCTTGAAGCTTATTTTTTACCTAATACTTTGTACCTCTTAATCCTCTACTTCTGTCTTGCCCCTCCCCCCCACTGGTAACCACTAGTTTGTCCTCTAAATCTGTGAGTCTCCTCCTTTTATGTTTTGTTCACTAGTTTGTTGTATTTTTTAGATTCCACATACAAGTGATATCATACTGTATTTGTCTTTCTCTGTCTGACTTTTTTCACTTAGCACAGTACTCACCATCCATGTTACTGCAAATGGCTGAGTAGTATTCCCTTGTATATATGTACCACATCTTCTTTATCCATTCCTCTGCTGATGGACACTTAGGTTGCTTCCATATCTTGGCTATCGTAAATAATACGAAGCAGTTCATTTTTACCATATCCGTTATGGTGGGTTGGACGTCAAACCATCTAGTCCTCACCACGGGCACTGCTATAGGGTTCCTGGCTGCAGCTGCTGCATTTCCTCCTGCGTCAGGTGTTATGACCATCCAGTAGGGAGGGGGTTGTTCATGTCTGTATGTGAACTGGAGGAACTCCTGGACCCTCAGAGCACCCTGGGCATTGGGCTGGGTGGGGGTGGGACTTCCTGGGAAGTTTGAAGTGTGGCCCCAAGTCAGTGTCAGAGAAGATAAGGCCGTCCCAAGGCTGCCCTCCGTGCCCCATGTTTAGTGTGGGATGTGACTAGTTAGCCTGTGGGAGAAGGGGGTGGAATGGGGATTTCAGCGTGGGAAGGAAGTTTGGGTCATAAGATTCCGGGAACTAAAATGGTTTCTGAACTCTCCATGTTCCTTTGTCCCCCGGCCTCCATCTCCAAGGCACCCCCTTGGGCCCTAAGCAGTGACAGCGACAGGGGACAGGGCTGAACCTGTTGCTTTTCCCTCTTTGCCTGACAGCGCCCATCCCGGCTGAGCCAGGGCCCCCTTCCTTGTCTGCTCACCTTGCCTCCCCGAGGCCCACTGAGCTCCACCTCTGAAAGCGGGGTGGGGCCCAGCAGGCCAGATGTCCGGCCCGCGTTCCCTTCTCCAGGACCTCAGTGCCTTCAGGATATGGAGGCCTCCCTGGTCCTGGAGACACAGGCTGCCGGCCTTCCTCACATCCCCAGGGTTGACCGGTGCCAGCTCCTTCCGCCTTCTCTCGCCAGCACATTCCAGTAGCTCTGAGCCCCAGCTAGGGAAGAGTCTGGTCCCTTTCTTTGCTCAGGCCCCTCCCTGGCAGGATATTCAACCCTCAGACAGCATCAGACCTCTTGTGGTCATCCCACCAAACTAGCCAGTATGATTCAAGTTGACCACCCTTTGCAAAATCCTTAGGCCACACCGCCTCCCTGTTCACAGTCCCCAGACGTGTGCTGACCCTGGGGAGAAGGGTGTGTGAAGTGGCTGTGGGAGCAGAAGGTTTCCTTTCAGGGATTCCTCTGCCTTGCCTGCTTCCTGCCTCTCCAGAGGTCAACACTGGTTTCCCTGGAAACCTCTCAGGGCCCTTGCTCTGGGCGGCAGGAGCCCAGAGACCCAGGCAGGGGGCCTGCTTAGAGCCAGCCCTCCTCTCTCTCGACCCAGTTGGGTGCACACTTGCACCTAAGGGGGCCTGCGTTCACCCTGGGGGTTTTCTTCTGAGTAGTCAGCCTTGTCAAGGAGAGGTAAAGGTGGCTAGGGGTTATGGTTATGGGGTTTGATTGATGTGGCAAAATGGGTCTCGTAGCTCCCTGGTCTGTGAGGTCTCTGGACATAGAAGAACCTCACACCTGGATCTTGTTCGTATTTTGGCATTTCGTGTAGCTTGTCTTGTTAAATAAAACGCAGCTGAGATTTAGTAGAGAGTCTGGCTTATGCATTTTGTTTTGTTCCATTTTGATTCTGTTTTCTCTTTGGATGTCAGGTGCAGCCAGTCTAGTTAGGAAATGAAATATTCAACAAATAGGTAGCCCCCCCCCGCTGCCCCCCCAGTGTGTACCAGGCACTGTGGGCGCGTGGCAACCAACAGGCAGCAGAGCAGGGGCCTCTGCCTTTGTAGTTTTCCTTTCTAGTGTGGGAGAGAGGTGACAGAGCCAGCAGTACAGAAGATGTCAGCGGGGATGAGGGCTGGGGGAGGGGAGAGAGGGTGTCAAGCGTTGCTGCTTTAGGTGTAGGCGGGGTCAGGGAGCTGCCTTCTGCAGGGAGACCATGAGAACAGCTGCCTCCGGAGGACACTGCAGATAAAAGCCCCCAAGGTGGGAGCGTATGGGCGAGTTTGAAAAACAGCAAGGAAGCCAGTTTGGCCAAAGCAGAGTGAGTGGGGTCGAACGGGTAAAATGAGCCAGAGTGTGGCAGGAACAAATCAGGTAGGACCTTGTGGTCCATGGTAGGGACTGGATTTGTTCCGGGCTGAGGGGGAGCCAGTGGAAGGTTTTGATTGGAGGGGTGACATGAAACGAATTATTGGGATGCTCTGTGGAGAGCTCTGTAGGCAGCAAAAGTAGAAGCAGAAAGGCCGGTTAGGAGGGGTGAACAGTGGCTTAGGCTGAGATGCTATGGCTTGGATTGCCTCCATGGTGGTGGAGGGGCTAGGAAGGGGTCCTGTCTGGGAAATGTTGGGAGAGCTAAGCCAACGCGATTAACTGATAAGCTGGGCAGGAAACGTGAGAGGAAGAGGAGTGCAATATACTCTTCTGTTCACGCAAACCCACCATCGTTTTATATTCTTCATCCTCTTCCTCCTCGTGGCCATTTCCATTCTCTTCTCGTTGGCTACCATTCCAATGCAGTTAATATATGTCCCCATCCACGTGCATGACTGAAGAATAAATAGTATTGTATTCTCTGTACATATTTGTTTTAAGCTTATCTAAATAGCATCTTGTTCTGTTTGCTACTTTTTCCACCCTCTGCTATGGTGTTAAGCTCCGGCCAGGTTTCTGACCACTGTTCGTGTTCCAGAATGGGCATCCACTGCGTTTGACTTACCCATTTTCCTAGTGATGAACATCCGAGTCGCCACCAACTCCCAGCTGCCACACACAAGTACTATGACACAGCACATCCCCTTCCAGTGCTGTGAACTGCTAGGAGTGGTTTTGCTGACCCCAGGGGGTGCATGTGTTTAATTTCACCAAGTGAAAGTTGAAAGCCGTGCATGAGGGGACCTTGTGCCCCATATCCATGACCACATTCAGAGGGTTCTGATTTTCTAATTTTTGCAGACCTCATGGATGTATCTCACTGTGGCTTTACTTTACATTTCTCTGGTTATTAGCAAGGTTGAGCATCTTCATTTATTTGTTAGTCATTTAAGTTCCCCCCACTGCAAACTGCCAGTTCATACCCTTTGCCTAATTTTCTGGAAAGTCTTTTTCGTGTGTTTGCAGGAATCCATTTTATGTTCTAGACCTGCCCACTCTAGTACAGTAGCCAGTGGCCACATGTGGCAATTTATATTAACATTAATTAAATGAAATCAAAAATACAGTTCCTGGGCCTCCCTGGTGGCGCAGTGGTTGAGAGTCCGCCTGCCGATGCAGGGGACACGGGTTCGTGCCCCAATCCCGGAGGATCCCACATGCCGCGGAGCGGCTGGGCCCGCGAGCCATGGCCGCGGGGCCTGTGTGTCCGGAGCCTGTGCTCCGCAACGGGAGAGGCCACAGCAGTGAGAGGCCCGCGTACAGCAAAAAAAAAAAAAAAAAAAAAAATACAGTTCCTCGGTTACACTATCCACACATTTCCTGTGCTTACTGTTCACACGTGGCTAGTGGCTACCATATTGGATAGGTAGATACAGAACATTTCCATCTTCACAGAAGGCTCTGTCTGACAGTGCTGGGCTAGATGTTAATGTTTGTCTTCTCTCTGTTAACTTTATTTGATGTGCTCTTTGTTGAACAGTTTTGATGTATAGCTGACCCTTGAACAGTGCGGGTGTTGGGGCACTGACCCTTCGTGCAGCTGAAAATCCACGTATAACTTACAGTTGTCCCTCCATAGCCGAGGTTCCTCTGTATCCTTGGTTTCATATCAGGAATTCAACCAACTGCAGACCATGTCACACTGTAGTATTTATTATCGAAAAAAAAATCCTTGCGTAAGTGGACCCGTGCAGGTCAAACCTGTGTTGTTCAAGGGTCAACTGTAATCAAATCCATCAATTTCTCCCCCAAAGTTCATGTGTTTTGAGTTTTGTTGAAGACTTTCTTTACCTCAAGGTCACAAAGATATTCTCATACATTCTCCACCAATAGCTTTCTCATTTAGACCCTTAACCCATCTGGAGCTTCCATTTGTGTATGGTGAGGTTGGGATTTCACTTTATTTTTCTCCCTATAAAGCAGTAGTTTTCCTAAATTACCTATGTTTTAGTGTTTTTCACTAGATTCTAATAAACCGCAGACATAGGAACATCCTCTTTATTATTCATGGTGTTGGTTTACTTTGAAGATGAAAAGTTATATTATAAATACTCTGAGTAAAATTTTACTCTGTCCTAGATAAGAGATGCCGCCTCCTTCTATAAGCGAAGCCAGTGCTACAAAGATGCTTTCAGGTGCTTTGAGCAGATTCAGGAATTTGATCTAGCCCTCAAAATGTACTGCCAAGAGGAACTTTTTGAAGAAGCTGCTGTGGCAGTGGAAAAGTAAGTGGTTTTATTCTCTTCCTTTCTCCCCCACATCCCCCCAAGCTCTGCCCTCCTGTTGCTCCTTGAGGAGGTATTGTCTTGCTCTTCTGAAGTGACTTGACCCCGTCACCCTCCTTCCACTTGGGTGATGGCCTCCGTGCTGAGTCAAGAACTCCTTGAATACAGCGTCATGAGGAGAAGGGGCACAAGAAGATGAAGGATGCGTTACGAGTGTCTATAACATGCCCAGCAATTTCGTGCTTACTGATAGTTCTGTCCTCTCCACCTTTACCTGCTGAGTTGACGATTTCACTGATGTGTGGATGGATAGAGGTCAGAGCACTAGTGGGCGGTCAGGATTCTGCTTTATCGTGATTTACTGGCAGATGCCCAGCCAGGCCCTGATACATATGTGTATGATATGTATGATATGTATATACACACGCCCTCAGTTGTAGGACACACAAGTTTCATACATGACCCAGTAGAGCCTCCTTGAGCCTTCAGCCTAACTGATGTGCCAAAGGTGAAGTGCAGATGGGTGGGGTTAATGGATGACAAGGAATCTAGAAACAGCATGTGGTTGATGCCTGTTGGAGGTCTTCCTGGTGGAGTGTAACAGCTAGAATTGCAGAGTCTGCTGTTCTGTATTTCTGCTCAACACCTCCTGGAAAAGTAGGCTGTGGCTTAGTTCTGTATTTTCTTTGCTTTCTACCAAATTATACATGTGACAAAATGAACATGATTGATCAGGTGTTTGAACTTTATATTAAAGTTAGCATTTATTAAAGTATATCATATATTTTTTAAAAGCATGTAATTTTCACAAGGTAAATACACTTGTGTAACCAACACCTAGATAAAGAAATAGAGTTTTATTTTTGGAAATGGAAAAGAAGGTGTCTAGTGCCAAGGTTGGTAATTGAGCATATTCCTTTATCCAGATCTTTGGTTCCATTATGTGGAAGATATACACAGTGTGTATGTATTAGTCAGCTCAGGCTGCCATAATGAAATGCCATAGATCGGGTGGCTTAAACAACAGAAATTTATTTTCTCACAGTTTTGGAGGTTAGAAGTCCACGATCAAGGCTCTAGTCAATTGGATTACTGGTGGGAGCTCTCTTCCTGGCTTGCAGACAGCTGCCTTCTCGCTATGTCCTCATGTGGACTTCCCCTGGTGTTTAAGCATGGAGGGAGAGAGAGATTGTGGGCGACAGAGAGCTCCCTCTCTGGTGTCTCTTGTTTTTTTGTTTTTACTTTTCTTTTTTCTTGTTTGGCCACACTGCGTGGCTTGTGAGATCTTAGTTCCCCGACCAGGGATTGAACCCGGGCCTCGGCAGTGAAAGCACAGAGTCCTAACCACTGGACTGCCAGGGAATTCCCTGGTGTCTCTTCTTATAAGGACACTAATCCTATTAGATCAAGGCTCCACCCTTATGACCTCATTTAACCTTAATTACTCCCTTAGAGGCCTCATCTCCAAATACAGCCACACTAAGGGTTAGGGCTTCAACATATGAATTTTAGGGGACACAAATTGTCATCCATAACAGGGCGCCCCCTGTGACATTGATTGGGTGCTCTGTACGCTGAGTAATCAACCAGGCCAATTCCCTTGTGAGTCCATATGACAAGACCACCTGAGAGGGTTTTATTATGCTTTCAATTATTTAGTTAATCTGTTCTCACTTTTCCAGGAGAGCATTGAATAATCATAGATTTTTCCCAGAAACATTTTTTTGGGGTCTCTCATAATTTTGTTTATCTTTATCAGCTTTCCTGAGGTATTCAACTGACTCTTTTTAATGATATGTTGAGTTGAGATCTAATGTCGTCAGGATTAATTGGAGCCTCACACTTGATTTTTCTGAGTGTCTTTTGAATGCTCTACATAATGTATGTAGAATTCAGTTGCTAACTGGCCTGACTCAAAATGTAATGAGGACATTTTAGATTTGAAAAGAAAATACCTAAGAAAATTTTCTTAGTTTAAGAATTTTTTTTCCTTTGGCCACGCCACGTGACATGAGGAATCTTAGTTCTCTGACCAGACATCGAACCCAGGCCCCCTGCGGTGGAAGCATGGAGTCTTAACCACTGGAGCACCAGGGAGGTCCCAAAAAATTTTTAAACTTGCTGTAAATACCCCCTACTCCATCAGCCAAAGCTCACAAGAGAGGCTCATCCTCAGTTACACCCCTTCACAGAGGGCCTGTTATACGAAGGGATCTGATATTTGTGGGATGACCCTGGGGCAGCAGGAGGTCCCTGGGCACCTCTCTGATTGTGAGGAAATGTGTTTTGTCTCCTGTGAGAGTTCAAAAGTAAGCATGTTTCATTGGATTGGCCCAGTGCCTTGAAAATTCGTATGTGGGTTATATTCACTTGGATCAGCAGAGTCAAGAGGAGCTTGACTTTGGGGACTTCGGGGCTTCATTCATCTCACACTAACTCAACCGCATACATTCCTGGCAAAAGAGAAAAGTCACAGGTTGGTTAATAAGAGGAAGATTGATGTAATGGCTGGTGTGTCTGCAGCCCCCATCTCCACTCTTTCTCATTAATCAGGTATCAGACTCAACAGGGTTGTGTACCCAAAGTGATTAGCAAGCTTTTATGCAAGTTTAAGGGATTTTTTTCAAGGATGATTTTGGCTATGCATAATTTCTGCCTTACAGATTGACTTTCCAGCGTAATTGTCACTTGCCTAGGTTGCAACTCCACTATATTTCTTTTTTTCTTTTTTGTTTATTTATTTTTGTTGTTGTTGTTTTTTATTTTTATTCTTTTTTTGGCTTTTGGGAGGGGTTTGTTCTTTTGTGTGTGTGTTTCTTTTTTGTTTTTTTTTTTAGTATTTTTTCTTTTTCTGCAACGCCACTATATTTCATTAATTAAGCATACTATTGCTTGGTTCCTTCAAGGAATAAAGAATTAATTTTAACAGTGTAAAATGAAGCCTTGATAAAGATGCTGGATAACTTTAGGTCCTATTCTGCAGGTCCTATCTACAAGTGGTCATTTTATGATAAGTTGTTCTGTGCTGCATTTTGTAAAGTTTCTGTTGGGTGATACTGAGTTGACATTGGTGATGTCTGTCTGTCATTGCAGGTATGAAGAAATGCTAAGGGCCAAGACCCATCCCATTTCCAAGCTCCCCTATTCAGCCAGCCAGTTTTACTTGGAAGCTGCAGCCAAGTACCTGAGCGCGAATAAGTTGAAGGAGATGATGACTGTGCTCTCGAAGCTCGACACGGAAGACCAGCTGGTGTTCCTGAAGTCTCGGAAGCGGCTTGCAGAGGCTGCTGACCTGCTCAACAGGGAAGGTCGGAGGGAAGAGGCCGCCCTGCTGATGAAGCAACATGGCTGCCTCTTAGAGGCTGCCAGGCTCACTGCCGACAAGGACTTCCAGGCCTCATGTCTGCTGGCGGCCGCCCGCCTCAATGTGGCCAGGGATTCCGATGTCGACCACACCAAGGCCATCCTCAAAGAAGCCCTGGACCTCTGCCATCAGACCAATCAGGCATCCGGCATCGCCGAGGCCCACTTCCTGCAGGGGGTGATCCTGAGAGACTTTCCAAAGCTCAAGGACGCCTTCCTGAGGTTTGACACCCTCAACCACTCAGCAGGGGCAGTGGAGGCACTCTATGAAGCCACCAGCCACTGTGAGGCCCAGCCCGAAGATGTCCTGGCCCTGGCTCCAGCGGGCCTGGAGGTCCTTCTCAGTCTGGTCAGGGCCCTCAGAAGAGTGACCAACAACGCCGAGAAGGAGATGGTCAAGTCTTGCTTTGAGTTTTTTGGGATTTCGCAGGTGGATGCCAAGTACTGCCAGATAGCTCAAAACAACCCTGGACCCATATCAAGAATCATTTCTGACCTGGATTTGAACTTGAGAGAGAAGAAAACGAAAGAGCATTTCTTGATATTGACGGACCAGGTGAAATTAGCCTTAAACAAACACCTTCTGAGCAGGCTGTGTCAGATCACACAGAGCCTGCTTGGGAAGACCTACCTGGGTATCTGCACTAAGTTTATCATGGGCTTAAAATGCGAGGATGGACACTGTGAAGATTTCCACAAGCCTTTGCGGCGTCATGAGGCCAAGTGTTTGGTTCAGACAAAAATACACCTGGTGGCGATCAACGGATTGCTTTTGGAAGCCAAAAAAGTATTCCCTAAAGTCTTAGCTGAAGAACTTGAAGAAATCGATTATATTTTGTCTCCGGATAAATATGGCCTTTGCAAATCCCTGCTGAATGTCCTCTTCCCTAAGCATTTCCATCAGAGAGTATTGTCAGAAAACCCCATGGCATGCAAAGAAGTCCTGAAACCACTTTACAGATCCTTCCGGTCCTACAGGTCTGCTCTGAAAGAGTACATCCATGTCCTATTTCAAAACGAAAGGGCTCAAAGCCGCCGGGAGTCCACGGACCTGTGGCTGAGCGCCATGCAGGCTTTCCTTCTCTCTTCTAGCTACCCTGATGAGCTTGAAAAGCTGCTCCACCAGGAGGAGGACCGCTACAACCAGGAACTCAAAGCCCTCCAGGCTGAAAAAGAGGAAAGGGGCAGGGGGAGAGGCAGCAGGATGAAAGGAATAGAAGGGAAATTTGGCATGCTGACGCCCAACAAGGATGAGGAGAGCGTGGAGAAGACCCACCTGTGCTTCATCCGGCTGCTGGAGGATTCCATCCACCAGTTCTACGTGTGCAGGAACCCAGAAGACTACAAGAGGCGCTTTTTCCGTTTCATGAACGTCCTTGTCAAGAGGTGCAAAGAGCCACTCATCCCCAGCATTGGGAACACGGTGGCCCTGCTGGAGCTCCAGTTCGTCCACTGCGGGGCGGTCCTGGCCCGCCTCTGGAAGAACGCCGTCCTGTGCCTACCCAAGAGCTACATCGCGCTGTTGTACTACTGGGAGTTCCTGTTCAGCAAGAAGGACCGGGAGCCTGGGGATGTGTTCGCCATCATTCAGGAATACAGACCCAAGGACGTGACCAGAGCCATTCAGGATTTCCGGTTCCACCTGTCCTACCTCGTCAAGGTGCTCTGCGGCCGCGAGAACGAGAACTTCAATGTCCTGCTCGATGCCTTCAGTGAAATTGACTACGTGGTATCCGGGGAGGCGGAGCGGACCCTGGTGCTGTGCTTGGTGATGCTCGTGAACACTGAGGGGGTGCTGCAACCGTCATGCAAGCCTCTTCTGTCAAGCCACTTCCAGGAGATCGAGGCCAGGCTGCAGCTGATGAGCATGGACTTCCCAGGCCAGGTCCCCGAGAGGCTCCTCAGAGCGGTGAAGCGGGTGCAGCTGGCAGTCAACGTGAAATCTGTGGCGGAGGCGCTGCAGGACCTGCTCTTTGAGCGGGATGAAGAGTACCTGATGGACTGCCACTGGCAGTGGGACAGCGGGCACACCAAAGGGACCACGGTCCGAGGCCTCTACCACGAGGAGGTCAGACTGAACCGCCTGTTCTCTGTGGACCCCATGGGCTGCTTTGTTGAACCCGAGTGTGAGGCTGGTCAGGACGAGATGGAGGAGCTGGCCTTGGAAGACCGGGACCACCTCCTTGCCACCATCCTGTCGCAGAAGCAGCGGAAGGCCTTCATCCAGCGGAAGCTGCGGAGGGCGTACCTGGTGGTGTCCCTGTGCATCAGCTGGATGAGGAGGGTGGGGGCCCAGGCCGAGCACTTCAGGGAGGAGGGCAGGGAACCCGGGGCTGGGAGCTTCAAAAAGGCCGATGTGGACAGGACCCAGTGCGACCTGTGTGGGGTGAAGTTCACCCGCGGGCCCGAGAACTATTTCATCCCTGATCAGGCATTTGAGGGAGCGGCTCCTGAGGCTGTGGCCCTTTCCGGGGCCGAGCTGGAAGACGAGCAAGGTCGGGAGAGGAGCAATGAGTCTTACGAGCAGCACATCCGCCTGCAAAGCCACCAGAGGCAGCAAGTGGCCTACCAGAAGTACTCAGACTTTTTCCACAAGAAGGTGGACCCCGCTATTGATGAAGGCAAGCTGGTGGTGCAGAACATGGAGCAGAACGTGTGGGTCGGCAGCCACCTGGGCTCCAAAGAGCACAGCCACGTGTTGCAGAGGAAGGTCCAGGAGAACCTCAAGAAGGTCTCGGACATGGTGGAGGACCTCTACAGACGGAAGGCCTGGGCTGGCGGTAAGGGCCCTCAGAAGTGGGGTGCAGATGGTGTCAGAACCCGGGCTTTGAGAACACATGTCCGACTCCAGTCCTTTGTAGTGATGTCTGACCTGGGGATGATGGAATCTTGGCATTAGCAGAAATACAAGTGAGGACCATGCGTTCTCCAGTTACAGCAAAGCCCCATTGTTTGGACCATCCCTCCCACAGTTAACAATGTGTCATCATCTTGGGTCAGGATGGTTTCCCCTGGCACAACAGACAAGAAAAGTGTTTGCTAACCAATTCTATGTAGAGGATAGAGGGGGAATGTTTCAAGTCTGAGGAAACTCTTTAAACGTCCCCTGATTCATTCATTCAGTGATCGTTTCTTGAGCACCTACTATGTGCTGAACCCTTGACTAAGATCTAGAGGTGTGTAGCTGGTCTCTTCCTTTTAGGAGGGTCCTCACACCATACCCAGTGTGAGCCTTTAATAAGAATTCTTATGTGGTCTGTGAATCAGATTTCCTCTGACATCCTTATTAACTACGTCTTAGCAATGCTGAATGAAAGTTATGTATAAAATCAGTGAAACTGCATATTTTTAAATCATTCTAGAATTCAGACACTCTGGTTTAAGATAATAACAGTTTGAACAAAAGCTTCCTCGAAAGGCTTGCTACTGGCAGTGTCTCCAGGCGGGCAGGACTGGTAATCAGGCTGGCATCTACTTGTGGTTTCTGCTCCTGGTGGCAGACAGTGGTCTTATGCTGCCCCTCTCCACAGGGAAAGCAGAGACGAGCTCCCAGGAGCTGAGGGCTTTGGCTCTAGTACTGAGTGTCCTGGTCCCTACAGCCTCCCGTTCACTCAGAGCTCTCGTTCTTTGGTTCCCTAGCGGAGGAGGTCATGGCTCGGCTGGTCAGCGTCCTGATCCATTCCGTCAGGGATGCGCGGGAGTGGCTGAGGAAAACAGAGCTGCACTTGAAGGAAGAAGGTGAGGAGTCCTTCACCCCAGGGTGATGCTCTGGGTCTTGTGGTCCTTGATTCTGCTGGCTCCCAGGTCAGTCTGAAGTAGGGCCGCCTGTGATGTGAGCAGTGGTCGCTCACCATCTAGAAGCACCGCCCCCAGTGACTCAAGTCAATAGTGATAGAGTGGCTGGGTTCCCCCATCTGACTGTGAGGGCTGTTATTCAGGGCTTGTGCCAGTTGCTTTTCCAAAAATGTTTGCCACTCATGAGCTGTTATCAGTGATGCTCTGTCACTACTCCCATGGTGGGCAAAGTGTTGCAAAGCCATCCCTAGATAAATGTTTGCCTGTGCAAAGCATTCATGTAAATCCATGAGTATGTATTGAGCGTCTAGAATGTATCAGTACTGTTCTGGGCTTGGGGATATAAAACAAATTTGTGAACAAAACACATAAAATCATTGGGGAAACTTGCATACATCTTCCTTCAGAGGGTTTAAGGCTGGTGTATAGTGAGTTGGGTTTCTTTCCTGACAGTCAGACTTATCTTGCCGAGTTCTATTTGATCTGGAAAGTCTCCCCCTCTTGGGGAGACCTTATTTCTTCTTCCTCCCAGTATCTCACCTGCCCCAGGTTGCCCTTCTGTGAGTCCTCATAATCCAGAGGCTGCTGGAAAATCCAGACCCCCGAGCTGGGGAAAACTGGAAAGGACTTGACACAAATGTCTGTGCCAATAAGAAATCTTTAGATTATAGTCACTTCTGGCACTATGACTTTTGTGATTGTTTCAAACAGGAGAATATAACTGGGATACCAACTCAAGGCTGTGGTTGATCTTAGGCTTTGTTTGACAAATTTTTCATTTAAAGGGCCTCTAAAATAAGGCCAGAAGAACTAGCCTGTAAAAGAACATTCTGGAGAAGGGTGTTTACTTTGGCTCTGGCTGGGGTTTTTTTTCTGTAATTTAAAACGACGATTACAGAGACATCAGGTTTTACTAGGATGTTATATGTTGCAGTAGAGTGGAAAAGATCACCATCCTGCACTTCATTTCTGTTGTCTTGCTTTTTAAACAGGTGTCGTTCAAGAAGATGATTACGAAAATGAAGTGGAAGACTTTGGTGAGCTCCGTCCCAGAAGGCGTTTTCGAAAATGTGCAAAGCAGAGAAAGTAGTAACATTCACACGGCTGCTGCTTCCTAAACCTTCAGGACCGTTCCATCCTGACTTAGAATCCCGAGTGCTGGGGCAGAGGAGAAGAATATACATTAGCATAAGAAGTGGCGGAAGGGCTCTAACAATGTCTTTGCTTATCATTCTTGTTATTTCTCTCTCTGTGGTGGCTCAGGGTCTGACTGCTCCCTCAGAGCAGGGGCCTCTTAAGTGTTTTCCAAGTTCAAGTCCAGCAGTACTAGGTCCCCCTAAAAGAGGCTCAGGCGAGAGGAGTCATAGCTGGAGGGAACAGTGGGATCCTCCCCACGAGGCCCCCAGGTTCTCTGGCTGGTCATCACCATGACACTGGTCAGTAAGTAGCAGGGACATCCCTCGCCTCAGTGTTGCCACTGCCCTGGCCCAGGAACACTGCCCCTGGATCCTCTCATCTCTGTTCATGCTGCTGGCCACCCCCGACCCCAGGCCACACTCTGGTCATCTCTGAGCCCACCTGTGGCTTAAATCCTTCTGCTATATATGTTAGCCTTTTCTCTCGGTGGCAACATTTCTGCCTGCCTTCCCCCCATTTTTTGAGACCATCCTCAGCTGCCCGTGCAAGTCGCGATTAGACTACCTCAGAACGTAGTCAAGAATTCCCCGTTGTTTTCTGGGCGGCCAGCCTCAGGACCAGCCCCCTAGAATGAAAGGCTGGGGGATGTTGCAGGGGGTTCCCAGCCTATCTCTCCAAGGTTGTCCCAACTCTACCTTGGCTCTGGTGCAGACATTCCAAACAGTGTTTTGTATGTAGCCCTCTACGTCTAGTTTCCTTGGGTCTCCCTGGCAAGTTAGCTGTCCTAGCTTAGCTTGACATTCCAATGAGTTTTCCCCCACTGAGCTCTCCACGGGAGCACCGGGACCTGCAGAGCTGGAGGTTGGGGACAAGTAGACAGAGGAGAAGCCAGCCTTTTGGTGCCCATCCATAAGGATTCGGCCATGAATCACTGCCCTGTGGCCAGCAGGCCTGGGAAGAAGAAGGGGCCATGGGCCTGTTTGCAGGAGGCCGTTGCTGCCCACTGAGCCATCGGTATGTCCCTTTCTGGAAGCTCTTCCGCCTCTCTCATGGTCACTTCCCTCCCTGTCCCCCACCCTTCAGCCCGGCCTGGTGCCAAAGGTCAGGCTCGCATTGGTCCGTCGCTGTTTCATCATCACCACAGAACCAGCCTTCTCCCCATGCTGCTGCTGCTGCTTTGGCTGCTCTTTGTTTTTTTCTTCATTGTCTTTCTAAATGACCCTGTTTCCTTGAAATGTATGGTATCTAATTTTTATTAGTTTATAGTTCTAATTTTTATTCCAGGTGTTTTTATAAACTTTACTTGCCAAGAAAAAAAAACAATCAAATCTTGCTGTATTATCACGTTTTTATAAAGTTAAATCATTTCTCTTACATTTCTCTCCACTTGTTTATTTCTCATCTCTACTTAGAGAGTAAAGGCGTAAATCATGGAGCAGGTTCTTTCTGGTCAGCTGGTGGACAGAAGCTTGCCGTGTCTTCTGAAACTGGGAAATCCAGGGGCCCACAGCTGCAGCTGACTGCACCATCTCTTGAGGGCCTGCCTGTGTAAATTCTTTCCCTTTGGGTGTTTCCAAGCAGGCAGGGTGTGGACTGGAAGGGGTTTTGTCCATGCCCCATAACAAGAACATTTCCCTTGGAGACGGGAAACCAGGAATTGAATCCTGGTCCTGCTCCAAGGAGCTGTATAGCCTGGGACAAGTCAGACCCGGTCCACACTCCCTGAGGGCTAGAATGTGGCACCTCCCCCGAGGGACTGGGGATCTGGTGTGGCAGGTTTGGGGCACGATATTTAATAACAACACAGCATTGTGCCTCTTGTGCTGGTCATTTCTCCTCACGCATCTGTCTCCTTCAGGGTTTTTGCAAGATGGGAATCTGGCATTCATGGGTTCTCCAGCTATGACACCATCTTAATCTCAATGCCTAACCTCTCCTCTCTCTCTCTCTCTCTCTCTCTCTCTCTCTCTCTCTCTCTCACACACACACACACACACACACACACACACGCACACACACACACACACACACACACACACACACTCACTCACTCACTCACTCACTCACTCACTCACTTCTCCCTGGCCGTCTCCAGCAGGCTGACTCAGGGTCTGAGTTGCCTTCAGCGTGTTCCCAGATCGATACCATGTAGTTGCCAGAAATCCACCCCTGGGTCGTCCTTAAGTTCCTGATCCAGAGGATGGGTAAATCAACACAGCAGGTAACGTTTCTCTCCCTCTGCCGCAAGTATCTTTCCTCAGCCCTGAGACTGTCTTTGTCCGATCCTGTCCCTCTAAACATGCTTCGGGGATTCTGCCTGTAGAGTGCAAGGCAGGTGGGGACACCAGGAGCCATCTCCCCACCCAGCAGCCCCCCGTAGCAGCCGAGAGGTCGAACATCCACGGAGGGGTCTCCCTGTTGAACTTGACAGACCTGCCCACCTTACCACAGCAGGGACAGCAGGCCTGCCAACAGCAGTAGAGAGCTGAGCCTCACTCCCACCCGCCGCCCAGAAAAACGTGTCTCCTCGCCTGCTAAGGGGGAGGGAAAGCCATCAGCCAGGTACTGGGTGTTCTTTAGGTGGGTTGTTGTTGACAGACCTGCCTCCCGGTTCTGCAGAATCCTAACTGTACTCAGAATCCTATGTTCTCTGCTTAAGACACAGCATCTCACCCTCCTCAGTGGTGATGTGACCTGAGCATCTGATAGGACCTTGTGGGGGGATGGGCTGCACTAAAAGGAGAACTGTCATCACGGGATCTTGGAGGTGAGCCACTAAGATTGAAATTTGGCTTCTTTTACTCTCAATGGGCGTTCAGACACGTTATTTAAAATCTCTGAGCCCATTCAGGCATTTATAAAATGGAAATAATGACACAAGCTTGGAGCTTGCATGTAATTACATTATCTTCCCTCCTCCCCTGCCTCCCTTCCCTAGTGGGACGAAGAATGCAAAAAAGATTCCAGGCATCTATTTCCGGGGCAGGGAGGGGTGGTCACGAAGGATGATGAGCTCTGGGGACAGAGCTGGGTCAGCTGGACGGAGGTGGGGACATTCCTGAGAGGGCTTTGTTCCCAGGGGCCTAACCTTTTTAGAGACTGAGACTATTTTTAGCCCAAGTTTTTGTAATTCTGCAGGACAGCTGTTTCAGGCAACTGTGTCAGCCACCCTGTGGTATTTGGAGTCATTTTAAGGTTAGGGAGTGGGATAGGAGAAGAGAATGAGAATAACTCCCAAGACGTTTCCTTTGTGGCTACTCTAGAGTGTCTGGAGGGACCAAGCAGGTGAACACCCTTTTTTTTTTTTTGGCTGTGCCACGCGGCATACAGGAATCTTAGTTCCCCGACCAGGGATAGAACCCATGTCCGCTGCAGTGGGAGCACAGAGTCTTAACCACTGGACCGCCAGGGAAGTCCCCAGATGAACATCCCTTTTTACACTTCAAGTTGAGAGTCAGTATCTGCCCTCTTTTCCATTTTTCTGCCATTCTGTTTGCCAAAACCAAATCATGATGGAGAAAAGATGGGCGACACCCGCCCTGATGAGGCTGTAGGAGGTGGGCTTACCCATGGCAGCGGGAATGAAATCAGGATGGCCTTCCTGGAGGCCATGCTGACAGTATCTGTTAAGTTTAAAAATGGATTCAACTTTGGACCCAGCATTCCTACATTTTGTTTTTTAATTGCTGTCATTTTTAATTGTGGTAAAATACACACAACACGCAATTTACCGTCTTCATTTTTCAGTGTTAAATACATTCACACTGTTGTGCCCACCATCACCATCCATCTCCAGAACTTTCTTACTTTGCAAAACTGAAACTCTGTACCCATTGCACAGCAACTCCCCACTTCCCCTCTGCCCAGCCTCTGGCACCCTCCATTCCACTGTTTGTGTCTATGATTTTGACTACTCTAGGGACCTCAGGGAAGTGGAATCATACAGTATTCGTCCTTTTGTGAATGGCTTATTTCACTCAACATAATGTCTTCAAGGTCCATCCATGTTGTAGCATATTGCAGAATTTCCTTCCCTTTTAAGGCTGAATAATATTCCATTGTATGTATATTACCAGCATTTTTACTTTTAGGGCTTTTTTTTTTTTTTTTGGTACACGGGCCTCTCACTGTTGTGGCCTCTCCCGTTGCAGAGCACAGGCTCCGGACACGCAGGCTCAGCAGCCATGGCTCATGGGCCCAGCCGCTCTGCGGCATGTGGGATCTTCCCGGGCCGGGGCACGAACCCGTGTCCCCTGCATCGGCAGGCAGACTCTCAACCACTGCGCCACCAGGGAAGCCCGGGGATTTTCTTTTATTTTTTTGGGGGGGGGGCGTGACTTGTGGCCTGCAGGACCTTAGTTCCCCGACCAGGGATCAAACCCATGCCCCCAGCAGTGGAAGCACAGAGCCCTAATCACTGGACTGCCAGGGAATTCCCTAGGGATTTCTATTAGCGAAACATTCCTACAAGTGCCCAAATAAATGTCTACTTCTGGAGCCTCAGGAGAGCACAAAATTGCAGACAACTCAAGTATTCAGCTGGGGTGTGGCTGAACATTGTGAATATGGGTCGGGTTTTAGAAAGATGGAAATGTGGCGAAGGTCAGTTGCTCCCTGAAAACTCAAGCTATGAAGAGGAGGCTCTTTGGTTCAACCCACTTTTGTAAAACAAAAATTTAATTCCAAATTGTTGATGGTGATCTTGAGTACTCTGTAAGTGGGATTTTAAAAATAGTTTGGAGTCTACGTGTGGTCACAAAAAACAATAAAGATATTTATGGAGATCAAAACAGAGAGGTGCAGGAGGGCAGATATTTGTTGCTCAAAGAGGCAGTCAGAGAAGAATTTGACCCCCATCGACTCAGGTGCTTACAAAGTGATATTAAGAGGTGATGCTAATCCAGTAGGAAAGGATGCTCTTCAAGACACCCCTTGAGGCCTCACAGATCAACTCTGTCCTATGCTTCTCATCCAACTGATCCCCATCCAACTGGTGTGCATCTGCAGCCAGCAGTAAATAAGAGGGCACCTCAGCTTCTAAGGTTGTCCATCAATTACACCTTGAACTTTATCACCTGACCCTGCTATGTCCTATTCTTAGTAATCTTAATTCAAGGATACTCCCCGAGAGCATCCTTGCCCTTGAGTCTCCCAAATGATGGCATCTTCCTGCTGCCTTCCCTGGTGTCTTTCCTAAGCTCTAAGGACACACTCACCTAGCTATGGGGCTTGAGGGAGAGCAAACAGCAACAAGAACAGCTGTCGTTTAGTGAGTGAGTACTTCAGTGGTGGCTTATGCAGGTACCACCCTAGTGAGTACTCACAGCAACCCCATGAGGGAGATGTCATGATCACACCCATCACACAGGTGAGAACTGAGGCTCTAAGAGCTCCATCTAGCCCTGTCCCTCAGGACTCTCCTCTCCAGCACTAGCCCGTGGGGTTCACAGGTAAGTTTGTTTGAACTGTACACAGATTAAAAGGGTAGAAGTTTTCTTGAAATAAAAACAGTTTTCTTCCATCTTCTAGTCCACCAATTTCCTCCTCCCTTCAGTTTTCCTTCATGCAGATGTCATCGTGTTTCCAATTTTCTGGGGTCCTTTGACCATTCTGACTGCTGATCTTTCAGGTGCTAATTTGGCAGCGGTGGGGGGAGCATCTGGTTTTTGTCACCGCTCACAAAGTCCCTTTCCCTGGGTGAGAGCTTCAGGGCTTCTTTCCCACCATGTCTTTGGTCTCATCGGCCCCGGAGTGGGACCCCGGGGCCAGTACAGGGCTCAGCCATATCCAAGGGAGGGAAAGAGCCTCTCACGTAGAATGTTCCTGACTTTACAGAGGAGGAAACACAACAGACCTGGTTGGTGACTTTTTCCGTTTTACTCAAAGCTTCTGGGTTAGAGCGAGGGGGAAACACTTTATCCCTCCCTCTGGGACTGCGAGATGTCTGAACAGCTGGACAAAAGGGAGAAGATGCAGTGTGCCTGATGCCAAACATTGGAATCCTTGGAATCAACCACAGGATGAGTGACCTTGATCATCAATTCTCTCAGCTCATCAAAACTCTGCTCTTAAGGACCCAAGTCAGGTTAGAGTTTTTAGGGACACCTGAGTTTGTAATTCAGGCATTTTCTGGAAGAACTCTTAATCTTCCTCCTATCAAGGGCTTTCAGATAAAATTTTGAAAGAAGAAGAAATCCCATTAGAATAAAAGTAGACTCTGGAGATGTTAGTCTGTCAGGCTGCCTGTGCCGCAGGAGGGGGGAATGTGGCCTGGCCCCAAGGGCACAGCTGTGAGTAGGCAGGACACGTGTGTGTGTGTGTGCGTGCACATGCGTGTGTGTGTGCACACGTGCGTGCGTGTGTGTGCATGTGTGTGTGTGTGTATAGGGACCAGGACATGGAGGAAGAAGGTGCATGTGGCTGAATTTCTCATCCCTTCTGTTCCTTCTTTGTATTTAACTCAAAGAAAGAAAAAATGCATAGGCTTCCTGGGGGTGTCCAGGTGGAATGAAGCCACCGCAGTTTAGTCCAAGTGAATGGCAATCCGCAAATATATCTGAGAAAGAGTCTTTGCCAAGGGATGAACACTGTTTGTCTACCCTTTTTACAGGAGATATTTTAAAAAATCAAGTGAGAGCCTGCAATCTGAAGGGTCTACACACCCTTTTTTCACCCTGCACTGATAGGAGTAGGTGTGTGGGGTAGGTTCGTCAGGGAGGGGCAGGGGGAGTTCTGTGCACTGCAGAGGCGGCTGCCTTTTCTACATATGGAAGGAGAACTAGAGCCCTTCTTGGCTAGGGCTGTCACCCCACTAATGATAAGCAGGTATATTAGTCTGTTTATATGGGGCTGCCATAAGAAAGTACCACAGATTGGAGGACTTAAACAATGAAATTGTATATTCTCACTTCTGGAGGCTCGAAGTCTGAGATCAAGGTGTTGGCAGTTTGGTCTTTCCTGAGGCCTCTCTCCGTGGCTTGTAGACGGCCGTCTTCTCCCTGTGTCTACACATGGTCCTCCCTCTGTGTGTGTCTGTGTCCAAATTTCCTCTTCTTATAAGGACACCAATCCTACTGGATTAGAGCCCACCCTAATGACCTCATTTAACTTAATCACCTCTTTAAAGACCCTCTCTCTAAACACAGTCACATTCTGAGGTACTGGGGGTTAGGATTTTAACACACAAATCTGGGGAGGGGGGACACAACTTAGCCCATAGACCAGGTTACGGCATCAGCTTTTCTGAGCCACTCGAGGAAGAAGGAGTTTGGTTGAACCATTAGCCTCAGTTGTCAAGTCACAGAGAGCAGAGCCTGGGATGAAAGTTCTGGCTGACTGAAGGGGACCAAAGGCTTTAGTCATCTGGTCAACTAGGATGCGGCATGTGCTGGAGGAGCTTGGACAACTGGCTGGCAGGGGCGTGGGAGCGGTAATAAATGCTGTCCTTTGAGCTCTGCCTTCTGCCTCCCTTCTGTCTTTTCTGATCTTACTCCCAAACGTCTCCATCACTCCTGGGGCCTCAGTTTCCCTGCTGTGCTCATCACTTCTCAATCAAGTCTTCCTGTCCCAACACCTCTTCCAAAGACCTGCTGATACCTTCTTAAAGTTCAAGGTGTAGGAAGTGCCATCTTTCTGGGAACCAAGTCTTCTGTCACTGATTATGTGTCATTTGCTTTCATTTTTTAGAGAAAGCCTTCTTTCAACCATGTCTTGACTTTTTCATTACCATTAATTTCCATTTATACTCTTCAACTTTTGTTTTCCTAAAGACTAAGATAGTGTCTGTTCCTGCAAGGCATTTGATTGATGTTAACCTTGTTTTGCACTAGAGATCTCTAGAGGCCTGAGGCACCAAGTTCTGTAGACAGGAAGGAATACAATGAATCCCGCCTGTCCCTTTAAACAAAAGTTATCTTGCTGCCAAGTGCTGTGGAATTATATAATTATCAGTTTTGCTTTGTTAGATAATTGTGATTTTTAAATGCTTTCCTGAAAATAGCTTTAAAAAAATCTACATTTTTCTACCTTCTCTGAAACTTAGGGATCATTTAAGGTTGGTTTTTTGTTTTTTTAAATTATTTGTTTATTTTTGTCTGTGGTGGGTCTTCGTTTCTGTGTGTGGGCTTTCTCTAGTTGCAGAGAGCGGGGGTCACTCTTCATCACGGTGCGTGGGCCTCTCACTGTCACGGCCTCTCTTGTTGTGTAGCACAAGCTCCAGACACGCAGGCTCAGTAGTTGTGGCTCACGGGCCTAGTTGCTCCGCGGCATGTGGGATCTTCCCAGACCAGGGCTCGAACCCATGTCCCCTGCATTGGCAGGCAGATTCTCAACCACTGCGCCACCAGGGAAACCCCTAAGGTTGGTTTTTTTTTTCCCCAATTTTCTTGTTGCTAAAATGCTGCAAGAAATGACATTATTAAAAATGAACCAGAACAAAGTTAGGACATTTTTTTTCCCATCCTTATTCTCTTCTCTGACACAGAAGAGGCTCTTTCATTTCCCTGGGTCTCCTGTTCTCCACCTACTCTCAGTGTAAGTGGGATGGTCTAAAGGTTCATGGAACACTTGCAAAATTCTTGAAATTTCAGACTGGAAAAGTTCTATACAAGTGTGAAAAACAAAGAACAGGACTACACACAGAACAATGGCTATCCAGATGCAGCCACGGCTGCCCTGCTTTCATAATGCAAAAATAGCTATGCTGCAGTTGCCTTTTGTTTGTTTTTAATATGCTTATTTGAGAATTTATTCTATTTTTAAATTTAGACAACTCATGGGAATTTGGATCACACCATTTACCAAATTTAGGTTCAAAAAAATCATCACAACTTTCAAATATTACAAAGCAAGACATTAAAAACTCAAGATTAATAATAATAGTTTCAGATCACCTAGGAGAAGAGTATTTTTTTTTCCCTCACTAAGGTATCTATATCTGCCAGCTTGAATAGCAGGTCATGCTAACTCTCCAGCTGTTTTCTTTTCTAACTCTTTGCTTCTACTAAATCATAATTTTAGGCACACAGGACACCAGAAGGTGTATTGATAGCTCTGTTAATTGGTTTGGATATTGGAGCAATTTCTTACTGAAGGCTGTACTCCAGGGCTGCTAGGCCAACAGTTACACTGCATTAGGATCCCAGGAGGGTGAATGTTTGAGCCTGGAAGGGAACACTGCCTGCAGTCCTGTTCCGCCCTTGATTGACTTGGCCCAGGAAAGAATTTCTTCATGGTCTGGTACAGTGTTTGAATGTGACTTTTTAACAGGTTCAGTAATATATTGACTTCTTTCTCTGATGAATGAAGAAAATAATTGTTGAGGAAAAAATCCTACTTGGTGATAGAGTCTTTTGTACCACAGTTCAACCTCCTTGTGTAATTCTGATACCTCTTTTTTTTTTTTTTTTGACCATACCATACAGCATGTGGGATCTTAGTTCCCCAACCAGGGATCAAACCCGAGCCCCCAGCAGTGGAAGCACAGAGTCCTAACCACTGGACTTCCAGGGAATTCCCCTATCTTATTTTCAATATTTACAATTGTGAGGTTTGAGGTTAGAAGCTCAACCGTCTCTAAGCATGTCACTGACACTTGCCACTTGGAATCACAGAAGAGGTCTTTCTTTACATTATCAGCGACATGAAAAAACCATTATTATAACCTCATCCTCCTCTCCATAATTTAATGGAAGCACACCTCTTCTTGACTGCTATCATACTTGAGTATGTTTCATATAAATCATGCAAAACAGATTCTTGTTGCCGATTTCTTCTCACAGCATGCCGAGAGGGCAGAGGCTAAGTCGCTGTGATTTGATCATGCTCGTGATTTTCAGTGGCTCACCTGACATGATACCCCGACCAGATGGCATGTTGACGACTACTGCCTGACCTCTGTCAATAAAGCTGTGTATGGACTGGCCTGCAGCAGCAGGCCCTGAACTGTACAGAAATACTCTTTTTTGCTTCAGGTGTGGCTGATGCTCCATTAACCCCGACCCAACACTTGTTTTCTAGTTTACAACAGAGCTGCCCAAACAATCTCTCCTCCTGCTCCATGAAAGTCATTGAGCGCTTCTCCCTTGTGTATGTGCCACACTTGTGTCAACAGTTAGATTACATTTTGCAGTGTTTTGTCCCAATCTAAGTTGAAGAAACTTCTATCATGCACACACACACAATACAGGCTGCTCCTTCCTCTTGTATGTCCCACCAATTTTACGAGGCTTCCTATGCTGTCATTTGGTAAGGACTTTTGCCAATAACCGTCTCTGCTTTGTCTCTAGGCATAATTTTGTCCTGACTACTGTGGTTGATTTTACAAGATATTTACTCCTGTTTTTGCTGTAAGGAGTTCAAAGTGGAGTGTTGCACAAGAGCCTTAGTCTTTTTTTTTCAGCCATTAATTAATAATTGGTCAGTTTCACACTGGAATATGTGACTTATTCTGGGGTGAGTGGGGAGGATTTGGTTTACCTGTAACTGTGGTTCTGTCACTGTGCTTAGTTTGAGAATAACAAATGTATAGATAACTTCCTGCCAACTGTTTGACAGTTTCAAGATAGACAGCTCTTGAGCATTAGGGGTCAGTAGATTGCTGATGCAGTGATGATCAGATTTCACATATTCACTGTTGAGCCTCCTACTTGCTTATTTATTTATTTATTTAAATTTTATCTTATTTTTTGGCTGCACTACCTGGCTTGCAGTGTCTCAGTTCCCCAACCAGGGATTGAACCCAGGCCCTCAGCAGTGAAAGCGCCGAGTCCTAACCACCGGATTGCCAGGGAATTCCCATCCTACTTGCTTTTTTAAAACAAACAACCTTTCTGACTGTGTGAAACCACATACCAGTCACTTGTTCCAGCACAGATTTACATTTGCTGTTTCTACTGGAATCTTCACTATTTATATATAAAACACTATTTAGAGTTGCAATGTGTATAATACTTTTTTTTTTTTACCACTTTGAGGATTCTATGAAAGGCTTCATACAGCTATGAAGATTCAGTGGAAAGAAATAATATAATCATCCCTTAAGTAACCAGAGCAGCTGTTGGAAATTAAAGATGCTCTGTCAAGACTGTAAAATGAACTTCCAATATCTTCAGCATTAGACCAAAAAAAATTGCCCAAGACTACATTGAAGAAATAAAGACACCCAAGTTAGAGACTAGGGAATAGTGACTATGTATGTCATCACTGTCTGGTGGGTACCATGCCAACAGGACACCAGAATTAAGTCTGGTATTGTGGTTAATAGAAATTCAAAGGTAATCTAGATTTTTAAAAACTAAATTGGTTTGAGAAATTGCTTTAATTCATGAGCCAGGCAACTTCTCTGATATGATGTCAACAGTCTATATATTATGCTTATACTTCAGGGTTACAATCTAACTAGTCAACACTACATCTTTTAGGAAGATATAATCATGGAACTATCTTTCATAAGGATATGGATACTCTTAATTTTTTAAATTAAATTATGGATTGAGAGGATTCTGACCTGTGGGAGGTCACATCAATCTTATTTGAAATGTAACCCTGGTCAATTCCTCTTCATTGTTTTTCGTGATCTTTGTGTCCTCGGGGTCTGACATAATGACTGAACATAGCAGATACCCCCAAAGTGCTCAGTGATTATTCACTGAGTGAATAAATGAATACATTGATCAGGCAGCAAGGTATGGTGGAAGGAGCATGTGCATTGGAATCAGACAGACCTGGATTCCAATTCTGCCTCTGCATATTATTATGCTATTGTGTGACCTTGGCTGAGTTTCTTAAGCTCTCTGATTCTCGGCTTTCTCAAGTGTTTAAAAACAGGAGACAGCCTCAGAAGAATGGCAAAAATGACCCCATCTCACAGAGTTCTGGGTTTTAAAAGAGGAGTCCCTCTGTGGAAGCTCCTGATAGATGGTTCAGAAATGTTCATCTCTCTTCCCATACTGGGCTTCTCCACTTGGTAGAGATTTTAAGAATATTCAGAGAAGGAGCTAAATCTACCAAGTGGGTTGGACGCCAAAAGGGTTAGATTAAAGCAAAATGACTGTCGCGAACCTGAGAATGAGAAACTTTAATTTTTTTCCAAAAAAGTTCTCATCATTATTCAACACATAAGGAAGTAAAATTTGGTGGCTTGCACTTCTCCATTTCAGCCAAAGACAGAACACAGAATGTGCTGACACAACAGCAGTGGCCTGCAAACTTCTCTGTAAAGGACCAGATAATAAATAGTTTTAGCTTTGTGGGTCATATGGTCTCTGCCACAACTATTCAAAAGCAGCATAGACAATATGTAGATGAATAGTCATGGTTGTATTCCAATAAATCTTTATTTACACAGATTGGCACCAAGCCAGATTTGGCTGCACTGTCTGTATAGTCTGCAGACCCCTGTCCCACAGCAGCAACTTTCAGCTAAATACAAGAATCAGGAAAGGTCTGTCTACTTTGTTTCTGTTTATCTTTGAGGACAGCACTTATATCCAAGGTGAACTTCTATCCTTTATATGATACTAAGACAAACAGGAAGAATTTATTTGAGGCCAACTGAATCACTAATATATATATATTTTTTATTTTTTATTTTTTATTTTTATTTTTTTGCGGTATGCGGGCCTCTCACTGTTGTGGCCTCCCCCGTTGCGGAGCACAGGCTCCGGACGCGCAGGCTCCGGACGCGCAGGCTCAGCGGCCATGGCTCACGGGCCCAGCCGCTCCGCGGCATATGGGATCCTCCCAGACCGGGGCACGAACCCGTATCCCCTGCATCGGCAGGCGGACTCCCAACCACTTGCGCCACCAGGGAGGCCCCTACTAATATATTTATTTAAAATTTTTATGTAAGAGAATTTGAGCCCTAACTGAGGAATTTCTTTATAACATTCTCAGTTTCAGTGTGGCCCATACATAGGCATGAACCATACATCACATTTTGCAAACATGTTTGTGTATATGTACAGCTTTAACTTTGTGTGCCTACGTGTTTTATTCTGGAATCTTAGGACTGGATATCATTTACTTATTATCTCTTCTTTTTTTTTGAAGGCAAGTTTGTAATTCAAGAGAGATTACACATATTTTTGTACTACAGTCTATCTTTTTCAGACTTAAGCCCAATTTTTCTAGCTTTTATGCCTAATTATAGGCAGTGTTCTGAGAATGTCATGTCCTATGATACTTGAAATCTTGCCCTGAATCTGCTACTATACTGTAAGGGCTGGAGAATATTTCGGACTTGCCTTTTATTACCATTCCACATTTGAAGATCATTTAGTAGTTTTGCAAATGAGTTTGTTTTTATTGCTATAATACAGAAACAATTATCTGCATCTTGCTTTTTACTGCACCGAGTGCCATATTCTTGGGCATCGGAAGGGCCCAGATGGTAAGTTTAGCAGACATCGGAAATAAACTGATTCGTTTAAAAGCAGGGGCTTGTATCCAGAAAAAGTGGTATCGTATCTTTGATATATTCCTGAAATCATGTCTACACACAGCTGACACACAGTTATCTGAACCAGAGTGAGAAGAGTGATCGTATGCATCAATGTCCTCCACAGGAAATCCTTCATTTTATCTTAGGCAAGAGTTTCGACTTCTTCCTTGATTTTTGTTTTTTTGGCCATGCCGCTCGGCTTGCGGGATCTTAGCTCCCTGATCAGGGTTCAAACCTGGGCCCCAGCAGCTGAAAGCAGTGAAAGCATTGAGTCCTAACCACTGGACCACCAGGGAATTCCCTGACTTCCTTGTTGAAAGAAGTCTACTGGAGTGAGTGGACTTGGGTCAAATGGGATGAGTCTGCTGAAGCCAACGGAGGCATTCTGACTGACTTCAATTTCGATAGGAATCACCGGCTGAATGGAATGTGCCACTGACTGGGTCACTTGTCAGTACTGGAGGGAAACCAGATTGACCACGATGCAGCCATTTCAAACACCCTACTTTCCTATCTTCCTGCTAGTAGGGAGTTAGGGCTTGAATCATGCATTGGCAGTTTACTTAGGGTGAGGAGATGATGACTGAGTAAGGGCCGCACAGGGGCAGATGGAGCAGTGGATGGAAACAGATGCTGCCCAAGACAAAGCAAGGAATTTGCACTAGCTGGAGCCCAGAGCATTCCTGGAGGACTGGCAGGAGGTGAGGGCTGAGAGGTAGACAGTGAAACTGAGACCCCCTAAAATGGAGTTCCCCTGCTAAGTTTCTATCCAAAGCTTTATTCCCTTTCTTCTCCTGCCCCTGTACCCCTCAGGATGGAGGAGTATTAAAGAAAAGGTGGGGGAGGGTAACACTGAGAAGGTCCCTGTGGGCCCTTTCCAGATTCAAAAGTCCCCTGGGTCCCCTGTTTCTTGTTTGCAGAAAAACGCTTTAGTCTCCTAGGCTTTTCCTGAGTTCCAAAGTGGACTCAAGCAGTTACTAATTAGGGACGTGAGGGAATGCAGAAACAAAGGAAAAGCAGTCAAGCAAGAAAAGTAAGGATAGCTTAAACAATAATTCAATGATAAAACAGAGTCCGGGTTCTTCCTCAAGGAATATATATAACAATCTGACGCATATCTGTTTTTTTTTAACTTAACAACGATTTATTCACAGGAATACATGTCAGTAGAGAAAAATAACAGAAAAGCTAAACAAATGAAATGAAGAGGATCCAAACCAACTTTCACTCTGTAGCTTTTTACTTGCACCCTGTGTACATATATCTAGGGCACAGAGGGCCACCAACATGTGCCAGTACAGTGTAGGAAACCTACATTACATCCATTAACTTAAACATATCTTTAAGATCATGCTTTGAACAAAAAAAGAAAGCTTAGAAGGTAATATGTTGAGTGGGAATAAACACTGAAATATAGCAATCATGTCTTCAACTTCTACAATTGTGTTTATGTGCCAACTAACATTTATGCAGCCTCTTACAGATCCTTTACCATGTAATTTAAGTTTTAGAAGTTTTGATAAAATCACTAGTAGTATATAGCCATGCAGAAAGCACATCACACTGACAGCACAGAGGCAAAGATTTTGCACAGGTTTATCAGCTTTCCACATTGTGCAGGTTACACGCAATACAATATCAATCTTATTCCTAACAGATCCTAAAAAGATATTTCAAGGCCTAGCTGTAAACTACAGTACTTTATATCTGTATTCTTAATAAAAATAAAATCCACAAATCTTAAAAAGGAATTTTAAATGCAGGGCTATATTGAATTGGTAAACTGCAACACAAACTGGCGCAACAGAGGTAACTGAATACCAATCTCACTCTATGTGATGCAAGCATGCTACTTTCCCACTAATTTAAAGTACTTTCAATCACTGTGAGCCAGAATGCATGCTTGAACCTTAAACTGCACTTTAAAAATGACCTCTTGGCCGAGAAATTAAATCTAATGAAGTACAACCATCAAATTATATCCACTACATTAATGTCTTAATGCAAAGTCAAGATGTCAATCTTTAGTTTGATATGTCCAACCCCATTTATTCCTCCCTCCCTGCCCATCCCACAGAGTTAAAAGGAGTGACTCATCTGGCATTTCACAGGGTGCTTCATTGTTTAAATTTGTTTTGTTTTATTTCTAGCTTTTTGGGGTACCTTAAATTGTAACTTCCAAGAACCTACTTCTACTATGGGTAGGCAAGCTGATTTTAACTCTTATTAGCTTTCATTTGTGTAGTTCTTCATCAGTATGCAAAAACAAGTCCCCATCATGTGGGAAATTTTATAAAAACCTTTAAATTAAAAAAAAAACTTTACTGTTTTCTAATCCCCATTCTTAGGTTTCCTTTATTGTGCTATAGAATTTTTCCTCTTTCTCATCCCTATGCATCATTTATATGGTTCTTGTTTTGGTACAATTCCCCATAATATTCCAGGATGTATTGTTTTGTGAGTAGATTGAATAACTTTTTCTTTTTCTTTTTTTTTTTTTTTTTTTTGCCTCTTCACATCTAGTGCAGCGTTGTAATTGGAGACAGATTTCCACCCACAAAGGCTCCAGATGTTAAAACGTTTCCCAACAGCGACTTAATACAGTGATGGCAACACCTCCCTCCAGCCCCTCCCAGTAGGGCTGGGATTGTACTGTATTCCCTACTGGTTTATCCTTCCTCCCTGTAAAGGGTAACATCTTCCCTGGGTGCAGAGGCTCCCTCATAGTCTCCAAGACTGAAGGACCCCTAATTATGGGACTGCAGCATAAGTGTATGAGATTAAACACCATAAAAAGCTGCAAGACACTCTTTTAAGGGAAGTGGAAACTGGTCAGAGAAACACCTCCAATTTTCATCCCCAACTTGATTTTTAAATCCATGAAGGATCTTACAGAATATGTCTCGCAGATCATCTTTTGGATTAATCCATGATGCAACAACATCACAAAAAAATATAAAATCTTGGATTACTCCACTGGGATTCACACTGATCATGGTACAAATCCCACAAAATGCTGAATCCTTTTCCTCATTGTCCCTTATGTTTCTCAGAGAGGTGCACCAAGGTCTTATAAACTGCTGTAGCATGGGGGCCACCTCTTGAGGACAAACGTAACCAAGACGACCAATTGTTATTGCTGTATTCTCTAACAATGTCTTTGGTGTGTTGGGTCTGGTGCAAAACTGGTGCAACACCATAGGAATATAAGGCTGCATCTCTATACCCATTTGAATGGAGATTGCTCCAGTTGCCCATATGGCATTATTGCAGACTGAAATCAACTCTGGATTTAGGTAGGTTCCCAATATTGGCATGAAATCAGCTATACAAGGCTTAACATGCTGAAAGCAAGCTTTTGTCAGGTCACCTAACAGGGTGAAGGAATTCTGTCTAACCTCTGGCATTTTATCCTGCATGCACTGATACATTAGTGTTAGAATGTTACTTCGGGCTACTAGCTGTTCAATGTTGCCTCCAAGTCCTTCAGCCAGGCCACTGAGTAAATCAAGACCCACTATCATAAAATCTTTATCTGGAGCCTCATACTGATCTCGTTGAGCATTGTTCAGCATTGCTTGTGCAAGAGTCTTCTGTACTAGGTTTACACGACGCTGATACACAGGTTCACAGTATGGAAGGAAGCCAGACTGCAGGACTGTGGCAACTGAAGATAGGCACTCAAGTAAAAGGAAGAGATCTTTATCTTCATCCTTTAACATGTTCCATTTCTGAATCAGTGGAGGCATTAGCATCTGAATACATTCAGGTTTGTTTAAGTGATGTCCTTCTGAATCTGCTAACGTTCCTATGGCATCATAAAGAATGAGCAGGTTTTTATGCTGGTATTTACTAAATGCAAAGACCAAGGTATCAAGTATATAAGCAAGGTGAGGAACACTTTCTGTACAAGCCTCCTCTTCCAGGGTAGCAAAGGCACTGCAGGCAGCTTCTTGTACTCTCTTCTTGCTATCCAGGATACGCTTTAGCAGTTCTGTCATTAATGGCTTCAGGTACGTGTCTGAGGGCTGGCTGACTACCCCGTGTGCATAGCGGCTAAGAGTCCAGCACGTTATGAAACACACAAGAGCCTTTTTATCAGAGAGGCACTGAATAAGGTGAGGAATGAGCTCAGGTCGGTATGGAATCATGCCCAGCATGCAACCTTCAGCAATTGCTCCTAAAACCAAGATGCCTGATTCTTTAACAACCCATTCATGATGAAAAAGTAATTCTTTCAAAAGGGGCAAAATGTGTGGCAAAAGCTCATCACAATACACATTTGCAAGAACATCTTGGGCAGCCGCAGAACATTTTCTTAGATTCCAGTCAGAAATTGTATCATCATCATCAATTTCATCATCATCATCTTCCTCTTCAATTCCATCTTTGTCATGCTGCTGAGCCACTGTCCTTGATCGATGAAAACGTGGCCTTGTATCCTGTTCACTATCAGGAATTGTTTCATCTTCTTCAACATCACCCTTAAGTAGGATAATATCTATATCTGAGTACTTCATGCCATTCACTAACACAGGAATCAACTTAGGAAGATGCCTTATGAGTACATCTTTGCATATTGGTTGCTCAGCCAAAGTAAGCCAAAATTCGCAGGCTTCTAAAACCACATTTTCACCTTGATCTTGGGGCCTCTGTAGCATGTACTCAACTATATTGTGCATGTGAGGAGGCAGGCGATCCATTCAAACTTCAAGCAACATCCCAAGTGCCCAGCACACAGTTTTCTGTACCTCTGGTTCTTCATCACCAGCCAATGCAAAGAGATTCTTAATAAAGGAATCAAAGTGCAACATCAGAGCTTGAGTTCTACTGATGATAAACTGATTGACACACGCAACAACATGAGGCCTTATTTTTGGACTACTGTGCTTGAAGAACTGTAAAAATTTAGGAATCATGATGTCGAGAGGACGATCTAAAACATCACTATCTAAAATCTCAGCAGATAACACATATATATGGAATTTAAGAAAAAAAATGTCATGAAGAACCTAGGGGTAAAACAGGAATAAAGACACAGACCTACTGAGAATGGACTTGAGGATATGGGGAGGGGGAAGGGTAAGCTGTGACAAAGCAAAAGAGAGGCATGGACATATATACACTACCAAACGTAAGGTAGACAGATAGTGGGAAGCAGCCACATAGCACAGGGAGATCAGCTCGGTGCTTTGTGACCGCCTGGAGGGGTGGGATAGGGAGGGTGGGAGGGAGGGAGACGCAAGAGGGAAGGGATGTGGGAACAGATGTATATGTATGACTGATTCACTTTGTTATAAAGCAGAAACTAATAAAAAATTAAAAAATAAAAATAAAAAATAAAATCTCAGCAGAATCTTCACGAATCTTCACAAAGAAGGGCACCAAATGCTCCCTCACAAGTGCTGTAATCTTCATAATCCAGCAGGCTACAGAGTTTTGGTAGGAGGTCAGGCCAATTCTGCAGTTCTCCCTTGGAGGCTATAGTTGTAATCAAAATGCCTACAGTAGCTCTAATCAGAGGAGAAGAGTCACCAATATTGTTTAAACATTCACTCTTAATAAAGTCTGTTATACCATTTGGGAAATACTGAAAGTGTGCTTTCACGTTATTCTTCAATATGAGACCACTCAATGATCTTGTGGGTTCATCTTCAGATTTTAATTTTGTAAGAACAAAAATCAGGTAGTTGTTAAAGTCTGGATATTGATTGAGTTGTTCCAGTTTCTAGAATGGTTCTCTGGATGGTGGTGTCGGGGGACTGGGACTCCTTCAGCAGCTGCAGGATCTGCTAAAGCCCTTGCTCGTCAGGTTTCCACTCATACTCCATCTTGGTTTGCTGCCTGGGGCACCCTGAAGGAAGTCTGGGATGGTGAAACCCAGGGGAACTGATCCTAGCAGCTGGGCTGCCAATGTCTGCTGCTGTTGCCGCCATGGCCACCAAGCACAAGGAACCGACGCATATCTTTAAATTGTTCTGCAGAAACTGATACCAACTACCCAGATGGAGGATGGTGACTACATGCTGACCTCAAGCAAGTAGACCCCAGATGGGTTGGAACCAGAAGGTTGATGATTAAGATTCCTGAAAAATCACCCTGTTACCTTACCACCAACTAATCAGAAGAAAGTCCACGAGCTGCAACCCTCATCCCAAATGTTGCCTTTGAAAACCCTTCCCTAAAAGCCATGGAGGTGTTCAGGTCTTTTGATCATGAGCTGCCCATTCTCCTTGTGTGGTGTCCTGCAATAAACACTGTACTTTCCTTCATCACAATCTGGTGTCAGTAGATTGTCTTTGCTGCATGGTGGGTGAGCAGACCCTAGTTTGGTTCAGTAACAAAGGGAGGCTAGAAAATCTATTCTTTATTCTAGGTTGCAGTGTGGTCAGCTTAAAATTGGGGTCTGTTACTAGGTCAGAAAGGGAAAATAGGAGTAGGTAACTAGCATTTTCTTCCAGTGTTCGAGAAGATGTATCATGTTTAGGGACTTCCCTGGCAGTCCAGTGGTTAAGACTCCACACTTCCACTGTAGGGGGCATGGGTTCAATCCCTGGTCGGGGAACTAAGAATCCACACGCTGCACAGTGTGGCCAAAAAAAAAAAAGATGTATCATGTTTATCCCTCACTGCTGGGAGGTAATCTGATAACTTGAACTAAGTTGTTCCTTGTATGTTTAATGTGTATATATAATGAACATATAAATGATTATCTAGCCAGTAATTAAACATTGCTGAACTGCTGCTTTTCAAGAAAGAAAATACAAGTCATCTGAATTCTCCTCCATGAGAGTTAAACCTTTCCCTAAAACTCAGTTTTTAAAACTTTTGTTTACTCCTAAATCATAGGGCCAGGAAGAGTAGCTGCAATGGTTTCTAAAAAGGAAATATTTAAGTAGCTGAGGGGCACTTACCTCCAAGAGAAATTTCCAAATAGTTTCTTCCTTCAGGCTTTTGCTCAAATGTCACCTTGTCAGTGAGGCCTTTCCTGTCTGCCCAACTTAAAATAACAACAGTCCCCACTCCCTATTCCCTTCTCCTTCCTTTGTTTTCTCCACGTCATTTATCACCATACTTGCTAATTCATTACCTGCCTCCCCTGACTAGAGGGGAGCGACTGGGAGGCAGGTCCTTTGTCATTTTGTTCACTGTTGGTGAACTGGATTGCTGAAAATGGTCCTTGATGATCACTTTGGGTTGTCTGGCCATCCAACCAGCTGGAAGCAGAAGTTCCTTTGCACACAATGGCTTCCAGAGGTTGTTGCAGCCATTTTGTGACCCTGAGGCAACAGTCTTGAGTCTGAGGGCAAAAGGCAATATGTTGAAGGGGGCCATGTGGAAGCCTGGAAAGAGATTTATACCTAAGGTTACCCCTGAGATGCTGAACCAGCACAGAATAGCCTTCTCCTAGACTTCTTGTTATGTGTGAGGAAGAGAAAGACAGACCCTGACATACGGGAGCAGATCTGGCCTCAGTCTTAGTGTTCTGCAGAACGTGAACAATTTCACAAAACACCAGCATCAGACAAGGCCACTCTGTGACCTGATGGATCAAGGCAACATCAAGACCATTGCTGTAATCATGTCAGTGGCCATGTGGAGATGTGGATGTTGGGGAGAAACAAATTTTCCTCTACCTTCTAGGATCTTCTGGCTGGTCTCAGAATTGACATGAGACAGACTAACAGGAGAAAAATCAAGCTAAGTTTAATAATATGTATACATGAGAGAGCCCCAGAAGAACTTGAGTAACTTTCCAAATGGCTGAAGCCCTCACCTTAAACACCATCCTCAACTAAAGACAAAAGAGGATCTTGAGGGTGTAGAGGTTACCATGAAAAGCACAGTAAACAAGGGGAAGGTTGTGATGCAGATTTGTCATTGCTTTCTCCACTGATTAGAATTTCTAGGGAATTCCCTCATGGTCCAGTGGTTAGGACTCCGTGCTTTCACTGTTGAGTTCTGGGGCTCATCTAAGATCCCACAAGCCTCGCAGAGTGGACCAAAGGGAAAAAAAAAATGTCTTTAAATACCTTTCCTTAGTTCTTGCACATGAACTCTCTTTTATTCCTTCTATAGAACCATTTCTTCATGATATATTAATATAACTGTGTGCTCAAATAATTTTGGAAAATAATACTTGCTCTATATCAAGGGCTTTTAAAAATGTTGAGAAATAACAATATATGTTTCATATAATAATAAAAAAATAAAAACTCAGAAATGAGGTGACAATACTCAGGAAAGACTTAGAAATGAAAGAAAAAAAAAGAATTTTGAGAGATTTGGTTCTTCTCCTCTTCCAGGTACAGTGAAGGAGACACCTAATAAATGGAGATTTCCTTTACAATGTAAATGTTTCTTACACAGGGGTAACTCCTACTTGGTTTTCGGAGTTTTTCCCATGTCTGCTGTTTCTCAGAAAATAACCAGCTTAAAATAATATCCCAAAGAGACATCGTTTGGGGTGGCAAATTCTGCTCCCCTACATGGGCATGGTCTTCCCAGCATTAATCATCTCTCCCAGGAGGGGCCTGGGAGCCAGTCTTTGAGGAGATGGGATTGTGACTGCAAACATGGGGGATCTATCTGCAAGTGGGAGGATTAGATATGTGGTGGGCTTGGAAGGGGTAAAACAACGCAAGGGCCATTGAGCAGCTTTTAGATGGTACCAGGAAGACGTGAGGCTGGAGGGAGGTTTGCAGGCTGTATCTTTGAGGTCACGGGTGTGGACGGCGTGTGAGCAGTTCTCTGAATCTGTGGGGCAAGCAGGATATAGGACGGCTGCAGGGTCAATGTGTGAGCGTAGCGGGGATGGCGTAGGAGGAAGGGATCAGTGAGGGAAGCCTGGTCTCTGAACGACCAGGAGGGGCGAGGACTGCCCGGGTCCTGGGGACGCCTTTGGTCCGCCACCCACAGAGAACGTGGGCGAGGCTCAGTTTCAAAGCCCGACCACGCCTGGCTCTAGGGCACGCCCTGCGAGCGGAGAGAGGCGGGCTGCGGAGGGGTCCCCGAGGGCCACCTCGGGCGCTCCCTGGAGAAGACTGGGGGTGCGGGAGCAAGTTCATAGCGGGCCTCGCCCACCTGCAGCGCCCGGCTCGGCGCGCGGAGCAGGGAGGGGAGGGTGCGGGTGCGGGGAGAGAGGCTGAGCGGCTCGCGGTTGCTAAGCCGGCGCCCCCAGAGACGTTCCCCGTGGCTGTTGCCCGGCGCTGCGCGGCGCGGGGCGGGCGTCGGGAGGGAACGAGGAGAGAGGGCGGAGCGGGTTCCTCGCCGCTCACGCCGCGCCCGCCCCGCCGTCGAGCCGCGGCACCGCGCCTCCAAGACCCGCGCCTAGCTCCCAGGCCTCCGAGCCATGCCCGCCGCCGCGCCCGCCCCGCGCCCACCGCCGCCCCCCGCACGACCCGCCCCCAGCTGCCCCGCTCGACCCGCCCCGGGTAAGTGCCATGGGCTCTGGCGCCCACCAGGTCGGGGCCGCCGCCGGGGAAGGGGGAGCCCTTCTGTCTTCCCGACTCGAGAGCCCGCTCCGTGCGCTGTGGGGCCTCAGTGCCGGTCCCGCGGGGGTGCCCGGAGCAAGCGCGGTGCGTGCGTGTGTGTGTGTGTGTGTGTGTGTGTGTGTGTGTGTGTGTGTGTGGCCACACCAGCTGAAACTCGCCTGCTTGGGGTCGGGGTTAACGTTGTCCCGATCTGGGTTCCTGTCCCTCGCTGTCCAGAGGGGCCGGCCTGGGAAACGCGGGGGCATCCTGGGAGGTGCGGTGGGGCTGTGGGAGAGGGAAGGCGCCCGCGAGGGAGCCGGGCTTTATTGAGCATGTCGACATGTCAGGTGCTTTACCTAGAGTTGACCTCATTTCATCCATCCTCTCCACAGACCTGTAAGGAAGGTGGATTTATCCCCATTTGTCAGATGAGAAAACGGAGGTTCCCAAGGTCACATGGCTTAATAGCGACCAAGCTGGGATTTGAACCCAGGTTTCCACAGCTCTTGTGACCCAGCTAAAGGAAAGGAAATTCTCCTTAGAACTAGATAAAGAAACACACAGAAGAACTAAAGACTATAGAGGAAAAGGCTAAAGGCAGAGCATTTGGGCATGAACAGAAAAAAGAAAATGAGTTCATGAAATATCCCATCAATAATTTCAAATATAGGACAGCATTTATACTGCCTTGGGTGTCTGGCTCTGGGGGCGAGGTGTTGTGAGGTGGGGAGAAGACTGTGCAGGGCTGGGCAGAGGCGTCTGGAGACACCTTTTCGGGGTATCCGCCTGCTGGGAGTGGGGGGTGAGGAGAAGTTGTGGAGAGAACTCTGCTGTTATTCATTTCCAACATTAGTTCTCCCTCTGTCTTACCCCCTTCCCTGTGGATTCCACCTCCTTTCATTTACTTGCTGTGTTGTCCAAGACGACAGCTGTCAACTTGAAGCTGGGTCCTTCCTTCCTGATTATCTTGGCATTAAGTGGTCCTGGGCCTTTATGGTTGTGTTAGGAGCTGTGAAGTTAGTCCATGTCACTGCTTACAGCGGTGATCTGTTGGCTAGTGTTGAGCTGACAATCACAATCACAATGAATGGGGTATCTAGAGTAGTAGCCAAGCATTGTGCTTATCCTTAAGGGGCAAGGTAGCAAGAAACAGGGGCCCCAGGAAGAAAGAAAAAAAGGAAAAGGATGTTGGGTTTGCCTGGCAGCCCAACTTCATAAAAGCATTTCAGTTTAATATTTGGATTGCTTTGGGTGGTGCCAGAAAATGCTTCCCTGGAAAAAGAACAGAGAGGCAGAAAACGATATCTGAAAGGTGCTCTGTAACTCATTCCATGAAGGTCTGAAAGGTCTTTGAGCCAGGTACATTAATGGTGAGCTCAAAGAAATGTGAGAACCCCGTGAGGCCACAGAATAGCTGAGATGGAGTCAGCGTTATCATGGTCAGGCTTTGGGCAAAACTTGGAGAAAGGAATACTGGACCCTGGACTGTCACAGGTACTTCAGTGTGACACAGTGTCCCCTCAGAGCCCTTTGTGCACGCTGGTACCCTGGGTGCTTTCACTCCCAGCCGCCAGCCCCTCCCCTTCGTTGGAGGATGACCGTCTTTGTTGGGGCTGCTGGAGTCTGCTTGGTCTGAAGGAGCTGAGAGCAAGGTGGGCCTGGGAGTTGCCATCTCCCCTGGGGGCAGCCCCTAACCAATGCCTGATGGGTGCCGGAGTGTATATAGTCTCGCTCCCTTGCCCTTGATTGGGACACAGCCAGGTGTGACATACTCTGTCTGTAGAAATCCACTGTGGAGTGGTGTCACATTGATTTCCAGGGGTCATTGCTGGGCTTGCTTCTCTTTCTGGACTCACTTCTTCACTCCCCTACCAGTTTCTTCCTAGGAATACTTCCCAATAAAACACTTTCCTAGGGATTCCTATCTCAGGATCTGATTCTAGGGAACCCAATCAAACATTTCTAGAGTAGGGCTGTATCATCAGCACTGGGTAGCCTGCGCTAGCCTGCAGAGTGCCTTGGTGTGAATTTTCACAAGGTGCCTCCTAGCAGATGGAACCCTGTGCCCAGGCCATTAACTTCTCATCTGGGTGCCTTCGGCGGTGCCCAATGGGTGGCATGGTGCTTGGGTGTAATGCTCAGAAAAGCAAAACAAAATGGAGAGTTGCTTCATTGTTCCAAGATCTCACTCTTGGCTTCTCTCATCCCCCTTTTAACCAGTTCAAGGGAAATTTCCCTCCTATGTTTTCCTAAATATTTGAATATTTCAGGCAGGTGTGTTGCTTTTCTCTGGTTACACGTGGAGCTGATTAAATGTCTTAGCTTCTTTCTAAAGACAATAAAGGGAAAGAAAGGGCTGTCTTGATCAGTGGAACCACAATACCACAGACTCCAGGGAGGGTGGGTGTGTCTCCACCAGCCTGGCCTTCCAGGGGGCCTCTGCCTTGACATGGGGTCATTGTGAGGGGCTTGGACAGGCTTCATTAGTCAGAGGCTCTTGCCTGATGATGTTTCCTTTCCTTGCATCCAGGGGACTACTGTATCTGCTACCCAGAGTTTCCCACTTTTTCCTTTGGTAGCCTCCTGTTAATGCCTAAACCATCTGGTGGTAACACAGAGCCCCTTTTGAAGATTCGTATGTGGGGGAGTTCTTTGAAAAGGCTGGTCCGTGGCCTGTTAGGAACCGGGCCGCACAGCAGGAGGTGAGTGGTGGGCCGGGCAGGCAAAGCTTCATCTGCCGCTCCCCATTGCTCCCCATCGCTCGCATTGCCTCCTGAACCATCCCCCCGCCCCCCCATCTTGTCTTCCATGAAACTGGTCCCTGGTGCCAAAAAGGCTGGAGACCGCTGATGTAAAGCACTTTTCAGATATTATAATGAAGAGAAAGTATTGTTATTTTTTTCATGAGTTTTTTTCTTCTTCCAGTTTTATTGAGATATAATTGCATACATCAGTGTATAAGAGTATTGTTATTAAAGTTACCTTTCAGGTTGGAGCGATTCTGTTTGGGTGCCTTGGGCTAGTGCCTCTCAAATGTTATTGGGCATATGAATCATTTGGGGATCTTGCTAAAATGTGGATTCTGACCCAGGAGTCGGGATGGAGCCTGAGGTTCTGCTTTTCTCACTAGCTCCTCAGTTCTTAAGTGTGGACCACACTTTGAGTACAAGGCCTTATGCTGCTCCCCTCGTCCCCCAACCCCACCGCCCCAGGTAAAGTCTGAGTCCTTCCTGGGGGCTGAAGAGCAATGTGTTTGGGGAGATGATGGGGTGGGTTCAGGATTCCTTGGCGTGTCTGGCCTGGGACTGGGGCAGAGACAGCTGAGACTCACTGGACTTGTTGCTGTTGAGTCAGGTGTTTCCTCCAGGGGCGTGATGGATCTAACTTAACTTCCTTCCAGTGCCTTAGGACCAGCCCCCTGGAGGAAACTCTTCCTGGCCAAATGCTGCCTACTTCTGCTGCATGCTGGTCTTGATAGTGTGGAGATGAATAAACCACTGACCCTGCCACAGTGTGATTGGAGGTGGGGTAGGGACAGGCATGTAAACATGTAATTATCACATGGCAAGATAAGCATTCTGTAGAGTTGATGGGTAATGGTGAAGGGGGGAAGAGCGTTGGAAAGGGGAGGAAAATGTCCTGGTGGTAATTATATCTGAACTAGGTTTTGAAGGATGAATCACAATGGCAGGATAGGGAAGAGGGCAGAAGAGTGTGGGGAATGGCATTCTAGGATTAAGGAGCAGCATGTGCAAAGGTAAGGTGGTGCCATGAAACAACTTGATGTGTTCAAGTCATTGAACTAAAAGTTGTTTGCAGCCTGGAGTATGATGGGAAGGGCTTGGCCAGTGAGGTAGATTGCTGTTCCTGAAGATGTATTAGTCAGGATAGGCTAAGCTCTGCTGCAGTAACAAATCAACTTCATCATCTAGTAGCTTCACACAACAACAGTTACTTCTCACTTCTACTATGTGTCCTTCATAGGTCAGTGGAGGGCCAAGCTGACAGAGCTTTCCCATCTTGCAGCCACACCATTTGGAAAAATTGGCCTATGTGGTCACCAGCGCAGGAAGAGATCGTGGGAGAGTTGCTCTCTGGCTCTTCTGTGTTTCAGCCTAGAGCTGATGCATCGTTGCTTATGCCACAGCCCATTGGCCAGAACCATTGGTGAGGGGGCTGGGAAACAATGAGGGGTGTGTGGATGAAAGTTCAGAGAATGTCACTGTCTCTCCCACGTATGCCTTGTTTTGTAGCTTAAACCTCATTCTGAAAGCCCGAGTTTCTCAAATGGGAGTAATATGTGAATTTATTTAAAGGAAAAAGAAATCTTATAGCATCTAGTGGTGGCTTAAATTATTTTTATTATAGTGCAATTCAAATATGTCTAAGCACTTTATATTTAGAGCTCTCATATGACCATAAAACCAAAACAAATATATGAACAAAATATCAACACAGCTACAAATCGAGTAAATTCAGATTAACTGCATGAATTTAATGTGATGGATGAAGATATTCTTGCTAAAACCAAATCACTGTTTCTGGGTCTAAAAACAGTTGTTCCATTCTTATGGGAGGCTGTGTGCCATACCACATAGGTTATATGATGGCTCAATTTTCTCATCAGTTTCCTTTGTCTGTATTAAGTCTGACTTGTTTTCTCATTAGCCTATGGCAATTAAAATAATAATAATAATCATATTTCTTATTGCCAACTATACCATAAATGCAGGAATACACACAGTGGAATTATGTGGCAGCACTTGGTCATAACATGCTCATTTGGATGTTCCAGAATATGTTTCTATTGATATTCTATTAAAAAGATGCTTATTGGGCTTCCCTGGTGGCGCAGTGGTTGGGAGTCCGCCTGCCGATGCAGGGGACGCGGGTTCGTGCCCCGGTCCGGGAAGATCCCACATGCCGCGGAGCGGCTGGGCCCGTGAGCCATGGCCGCTGAGCCTGCGTGTCCGGAGCCTGTGCTCCACAAGGGGAGAGGCCACAGCAGTGAGAGGCCGGCGTACCGGAAGAAAAAAAAAGATGCTCATTAAAGTGAAAGCACAAAGTTAAACAAAAAATAATTTTGGAGAACTTGTGAACCCCCAGATATGTCTGAGGATCCCCCAGAATTAGAGAAACAGGTGGAAACCCACTGGAGTGTTTAGTTGGGGCAGGGGAAAGATGACCCACTTTATGGTTTAGAGACCTCACTTTGTCCAGGTGTGTGGGTAGGTGAGGGGTAGGAAGAAAAGCCAGAGACAGATGGTTCAGGTCCGATGTCATGGTGGAGGAGGGGGCATTCAAGCAACAAGTAGTTAAGAGAATGGAGAGGAGGTGTCAGATTTGAGAGACATTTAGGAAGTAGAGGGAGTTCCCTGGCGGCCCAGTGGTTAGTACTTGGCACTTCCACGGCTGAGGGCCCAGGTTCAATCCCTGGTAGGGGAACTAAGATCCCGTGAGCCATGTGGCGTGGCCCAAAAAAAAAAGTAAATGGAATCTCCAGGACTTGGAGTGGAGATTGACTGGATGTGGTCAGTGAAGGAAGGGAATGGGAGTCCCAGCTGACTCCTGGTTGGGGTGGGGGCAGGGGACAGGGTTGATGGTGCCGCTGCCCAGGGGGAGGAGAGGGAGCACCACACGCATCCACGGGAAGAACAGATGAGCTTTAGGGCAGAGCTTTGTTCAGCCATATCCACCATCCCACCTTTGCTAACTGACTTGAGCCCTCCTGAACCAGTTTCCGAGGAGCTGTTGCATCTTGGGGTATCTGTTTTTCCTAACCAGGACATTTAGTTAGGGTTCATTCAGATGCTCTGAGTTAGCCTGTCTCTGCTTCTGACCCGTGGGAGAGGGCTCTGGCAACACTTTGCCTAATTAATCACACACTTTTTTTGTCTTCTGTATGTCTGAGGAAAGTGAAAAAGATTTGAAAAATTGGGGATGGTTTTGAGATTGAAGCTGTCATCCCATATCATGTGAGCTTAGTGATCTGCCTTGTTTTTTGTTTGTTTGTTTGTTTGCGATACACGGGCCTCTCACTGTTGTGGCCTCTCCCGTTGCGGAGCACAGGCTCCGGACGCACAGGCTCAGCGGCCATGGCTCACGGGCCCAGCTGCTCCATGGCATGTGGGATCTTCCCGGACTGGGGCACGAACCCGCGTCCCCTTCATCGGCAGGCGGACTCTCAACCACTGCGCCACCAGAGAAGCCCCCTGTCTTTGTTTTTAAGAGCACCAACGATTCACTTTCCACTCTGTGTTTTTGGACAGAGAAGCTCAAAATTCTCTGAGGAGAGAGCAGGAGTGCTGCCAGTTAAATGGTCTCTAGGTAATAACATAGCAAGAAGTATGGAAACTGCACTTTGTTGAAGCAGAGGGCAGAAAACACGAGGCCACCCAAACACACAAGTAAAAATGTCACAGAAACAAATCTCTGGTGGTTAGAGTGAAATCTTGTGTTAATGAAAGTTTTCAGCATTAATTAATTTAAAAGGTAGCTTGGTATTTCCTCTTTGTGCGAATTACTAACCTAACACACCAACGGGACCAAGCTGCTGGAAGTGGCTTCCATCCTGCCTGTCCTCATGCCTGACAAATTTCCACTTGTCTCTTGGCCTCTTTGTAGGCATCACCTTCATGGCAGCACCTCTCAGGCCCTCCAGGGATACATGTGCCCTTCCTCTGCTCCATCTCTTTGGAACTTGTGATAAATGGTTTGTAAGCAAGTGCTTACCGGTCACCCCCAGAGACCACATACTACTTGTGAACAGGCTTGGAATCCCCCCAAACTTGTGGAGCATTTTTCCTAACAGCCATCTCCACACCCACAAACTAGTCCAGGGCACCCTTCAAGGAGCATCTTTGGACCTCAGGGCCGATTGGATGAGCAGATCTCCCAGCAATAATAGCCTTGGTTTTAGGAGTGTCTTTCCAGGAATGGGTTGGATGAAGCTGGTTGTTCAGTTTCATTCACATGCTGTGTTGGTTTCGGATTGGCTACAACCAGAATCCTCTGGAGCTTGGGTCTTTATATAGAGACAGCTGGTGCTCTCCAGATATCCACATGCTTCCCTTCTTTAGCAGATGCTATAAGTCCCTGCCCACAGTCCTCGTTCTGATGTTTCCCCTACAATGCACTGCAATCCGACTGGAGGGCTTTCTCTGGTTGCAGGGGCATGGTTGGACCATTCTTGGGGAAAGCCAGAAGTTCTGGGCAGTTAGTGCTCCTAGAAGCAGCCCTGAACCACTGATGGAGGGGAATGGGTGGATACATATCACAGTTTCCTTGCCCCACTGGTGGGCCAATCCTTGGGCATGCTCTACTGTTCTCCCCAGAGGTTCCCAGCAGAGCTGAGTCCAGGTTGCTCACAGCAGTAACCTGCTCATTCATGCTGCTGTACTGCCTCATTTCTTTCGCCTCCTCCAGTACATCCCAGCATCACCTCCCCAATAAACCCAAATCCTTTCCCCAGCCTCTGCTTTGGGGAGAGTCCAACCCAAGACCTTTGGGTTGGTTGGGGCCACTGGACTATGGGTGGAAGTGCTGTGTGTCACTTCTCATGAAAGCAGGCACTGCCATTGTCTCTCCCACCACTGCGGCAACCCAGGAGGATGTGCTATGGAGGAAGGCTGCTTAGTCCACATGAGATTTCATAGGAACAAGAACCTTTTATTATGGTAGCCACTGAGCTTCTTGGCATTTATCAGTTGAGGCACCTACCTGACACATAGCATCAGCCCTGTCCCTGTGGGGTGCCAACACATAAGTTAGCCCATCCTTTATTTCTCCATCCTGTTCTGATAAAGCATAAAAAGTGTAAAAAGTTACAAAATTAGATATTAGGAAATCACAGATGATCACCAGGAACCATTCTTTCACTTACCTTTATTTATTTATTTATTTATTTATTTATAATTTTTATTGGAGTATAGTTGATTTACAATGTTGTGTTAGTTTCAGGTGTACAGCAAAGTGAATCAGTTATACATCTATCCACTCTTTTTTTTTTACATTCTTATCCCATATAGGCCATCACACAGTATTGAATAGAGTTCCCTGTGCTATACCGCTGGTTCTTATTAGTCATCTGTTTTATATATAGTAGTGTGTATATGTCAATCCCAATCTCCCCATTTATCCCTCCCCCCCCATCCCCTGGTAACCATAGTTTGTTTTCCACATCCGTGACTCTACTTCGGTTTTGTAAATAAGTTCATTTGTACCCTTGCTTTTGGCTCACATATATTTATTGAGTGTCTACTATATGCCACTGTGGTAGGCACAGCAATTTTTATTAATTTCAATTTAAATTGAAAATAGCCACATGTAGCTGATGGCTATTGTATCAGAACAGACCTAGAGAGCTGGGGAGACAGATTAAAGCATCTGTAAATGTTGTAGAGCAAAAGCAAATGTTGTAACACCAATAGTGGTAAGTTTCCATGAAGAAGAAGCAAGATGAATGAAGAAGGGAGGTGGACCCAGTTGAGGGTCTTCATACGTGTTACATATACATATTCATACATATTGAGAGTGGGTTGAAGGCTTCTTGGAGAAATGATATTAGATCCATCGCAGACCTGAACAAAGCTAAGAATGGTGTGTGAAAGAAATAGCTTGAAGACACTCCAGTCATCTCTGGGTAATTAATTGCCTTTTGTTTTTAATGAAACAGAAGAGAAGGAATGCCTTCTACTTACGAATTCGGAAAATGCCACGAAACACAAAACACTTAGTGTTCATTCTTTTTTTTAAATTTAAAGACCTCTTGGGACTTCCCTGGCGGTCTAGTAGTTAGGACTCTGTGCTTTGAATGCAGGGGGTGAGGGTTCCATCCCTGGTTGGGGAAATAAGGATCCCACATGCCTCTCAGCGTGGCCCCCCACCAAAATAAAATAAAATAAAATAAAATAATAAAATATAAAGACCTCTCATAATTTGGGGCAGTGGTGTGGGTCTGTGTTCCCTAGAAACAGAACTTGAGATTGGGATTCTTGTGCATGTGATTTTGGGGGGAGGGCCGGCAGGAGAAGGGGGTAGGGGAGTGAGGTGAGTGGGAGACGCAGCTAAGCAAGGATGTGGTCTCAGCTGGGAGTTCTGGGGCTTGCACTGCACCAAGGAGCTGGTCTTACCGTGGGCTAAGGAGCCCGTCTTTTGTACCCTTCCTGTCGTCATCAGTCATAAGAGCTGGTGAGTGGCAGCCGCCCCCTGGTAAGAGCATCTGGGTGGGCACCTGCAGGGTCCATGACTGTGCTGACCCCATAGTGTGTTGATGACTGAGTAGCTTTCGATAGAAAGCTACTGGGGGCAGAAACAGCTGAAAAATCCTGAGTACAGGATTTGATCACCCGGCACATTCTGAGGATTGTGAACTCAACTGCAAGGCTGTTTTCCTGCACATGACTATGGATTTACTGGGTTCATTCATGCAATACCTGTTTATGGACGGTCTACCACACATGCCTGGCATCAGGGCTGGGTGTTTGGAATCTTGCCAAGCAAGGCCCATTTACTTAGTAGACTCCACCCCTGCAAATCGTATATTTTGGGGCAAACGCCAAGAGATAGCATTGCAGGGGATCCTGAAGAAGCTTAACCACAGCTGGAGAAGCCAGAACTGCCAAGGTCTACCCCTATCAAGGCTCGGAAGGCAGCAGTCTTTGTGGAAATATTTGTAAATGATGCTCTCAAAAAGCCTAGATGCAGGGCTTCCCTGGTGACGCAGTGGTTGAGAGTCCGCCTGCCGATGCGGGGGACACGGGTTCGTGCCCCGGTCCGGGAAGATCCGCGGCTGGGCCCGTGAGCCATGGCCGCAGAAAAGCCTAGATGCAGCAGTCGGTCTGTTTGAGTGAACCACCTAAGTTTCTGCGCACTGAGATTGGCTTCTTAATAGAAGAGCTGTAGCCTTGGTGCTGCTGTTGTCAATCTGATTTAACCACGAGGGACTGAATGCTTACTATATGCAGGTGACCTTCTGCCTGTCATCTTGCTATGGTCTTTGTAGTCATCCTGGGAGGTGGGGCTGGTGGTGGCCGTGCAGGCTCCCATGGCAGTGAGGACCACCAGGTACTCTGCCAGCAGAGGTGTAGGAGAGGCCCCCCTTGGCTCTGGCACTCAGGGTGGATATTGGGGCCACTGGTAGAGCTTTACAGAACCTGTTGGATGCAGTCAGGGTCTTGGCACTGTGATTTCCCCTACTTTCCAATGAGAGGAAAACCAAACCCAGTTTTAATTCCCTAAAGGAAGAAAAGTTTGTACCTTAATCTGCTTTCCCCTAACATCACTCTTCTTTGTTTGGAATCTTAATTCACTTCAGGGAGTTGTTTTTTTAGATCATCCTGTCTACAGGGACATCAGGGACAAGCTCACTTGTTTATTGCCAGCTGCAGGAACACTGGGTGACTTTATTTTACCAAGTTGGGATGCTGGATGGCTTAATAATTGGAGTAAAGCTAAAGTGAGTCTGCTTTGCGTAGGTATTGTTGCCTGTTGATGAGTCTGAGTCCGGCTCCATTTCCTCTGGATGATCCCGTGAGCTTTGCTTTATTCCATGGTTACAAATGACTCCCCCAAACCTGTCTGAACCATTGCTCCAAAAGATTCAGGATCTGTGGAAGAATTCTTTCAGTTCTTACTAACTAGCCGTGTGGCCTTGGGCTAATTGCTTACTCTCTCTGGTTAGCAGTTGTATCTAAAAGTTGAGGGTGTTGGGCTACCAGCCCTTTCAGATCGAACACGCAAAGATTTTCACCCACACAGGCTTTGCGTCCAACACACGGGTCCTTCTTAAGATCCTCCTTTGCATCTTTCTTAGATTGGATCCATGGCATTACTTTTGTTTACAAAGGATGCATATTTCCACGTAAGCAATTCACCAGTAAATCCAATCAATCATGTAATGACCATGCCTTAAATATTTATGTAAAGTTCTTCCTCAGCCTGATGTATCTAAACCTCAGATACTTAGGGTATTTATTTCTTCTTGAGTGAACTTTGATAATATGTATCTTTCTTGGGATCCATCCATTTCATTAAGTTGTCTTATTTATTGGCTCAAAATTATTCATCATGTTCCTTTATTATTATTTTTCATGAGCAGCCCCAGTGTTTTCCAAATGTGTCACTTCTGAATATGAATGAAAACCATGTATATTTTTGTAACATTTCCTCTTAAATTGTTTTACTCGCTTGCTATTTAATTATACGTTGTACGTGGAGGTTGTCTTACCAAGAAGTCAAAATCGTTTAAAAACCACTTTCTAAAGAATCCACAAGCTCTTTGCCTCCTCTGTCCTTACAATAATGGCAGGATTTTGTTTTTTGTTTTTTTCCACACCACACAGCATGTGAGGTCTTAGTTCCCCGACCAGGGATTGAACCTGAGCCCTTGGCAGTGACAGTGCAGAGTCCTAACCACTGGACTGCCAGGGAAGTCCCAATAATGGATAGTGGAGCTCTGTGCCTGCCCCTCAGATAAGCATCTGATAATGAGGGGTGAGAGTCTGCAGGGAGGCATGGGCAGATGGTGCAAATATTCCAGGTGTCTTTACATCAATCTAAGTAAGATCCGTTCAACCAAAGCACAGAGAAGTAGAAAAGAATGAGAAGTGCTCACCTCTCTACAAGAAAGATGATGGAGGGGTTTGCTTTTAGAATGATTTCTTCAACCTCACCTGGAGGGATGGAGTGTGGTAAAGCTCTGTCTAGCCCAGTGTTTGAATGTTGTTGTGACACAGTTCCGTGGAGATCAGTAGGCTGGTGAAGGCCTTGGGGTGTGATAATCAGACAGAAGAAGGAAAATAGGAAGCCTTGCAGGCATCAAGTCAGCTGGAGACAGGTCCCAAGGTGGGATGTACTTTAGTGCTCCCTGTCCAAACAAACACACCCCCTTGAGGCTCCCTGAACAGTACTGAGAAAGGCAAAACTCAGCCCAAATCAAGGTTATTATGAATCTCTGATCTGTAACAGACAATTGGGGTTAAAAATCCAGATCATAGGAAACCACAGCCCGGCCTGGGAGCCGTGCCCTCTTGGAATTTTACTGAGTGAGTGGTGACATCCCAGGGATGCGATCGTGGGTGAGTTGGCAACTGTTGGGAGGAAACATTAAACCCAGGGGTCAGACCGAAAGAAAAGCTGTCCCCAGGGGAAGCCTCAGTCAAAGCAAACCGGTATCGGATGTCACAAAGGAGGACAACGTGAAGGACAACAGTGGCACCCAGGGCAGCAAAGCAAAAAGAGGAGCGTGAAGGCTTCGTGTGACGGAATAGTCAGAAGGCGGGAGAAGAGTTCATCTGGAGGGCCTGCAGTTGGAGAGAAGGTTATTGTCGTGGTCACTGGCATGTCCGAGGCCTCACCAGCCTGGGAGCAAACGAGGCCATGTTAATATTAATGCCCAGCGTGGAGTCCCAGCAGCCCCACCTGCTCTCACAGGACCTCAGCCCAAGTCCTCGGAGTCTCCCGGGGAGGACGTCACCTGTGCTCAGGTGCACCGTGGCTCCTCTTCTTCCTCCAGTCATGATGTCACTCCTCACTTCCCCTGGCCTTGCTGTCCCCTGGCTGCCAGTGTGTCCCCAGGGCACCGCCTTGCCCGCTCCTGCTGTGCTGGGGAGGCAGGGGGCTGGTTCTCTGCTTACTCTGTTGTACCTCCGCATTTGGGTCCCAGTGCCTCACACAGGCTTTCAAAACACATCTCCCTCAGCGTCCATCCTTAACCCTGTGCTCCAAGGCTTGGAGGGCAGGGCATAGATGCCAAGCTGTCCCCTCTTTTGTCATTGCCCCTAGGCCTGATCTCCTCCCAGGTGTCCGTTATACCTGGGCACAGAACATCTCCTTTGCCCCCTTCGCCCACTCCCTTCCTGCCCATTTGGCAACTGGTGCAAATAGGTCCCAGCCCTGGGCCACTGGCTGCCTTGGATCCCAGTTTGGATTTGGTTGGGTCACACTGCCATGCTCTAGGGGTTAATCAAATGGACATGTACTAGTCCAAGGACCTTCGGATCCCTCCCGCTGTGCTCTGTATATTTTGGTTCCACTAACTGGTTTGATGAAGTAAGAGACAGTCCAAAGCAGTGCTCCTCGAACTTCAGTGTGCATCAGATCATCTGGGGATCTTGTTGAAATGCAGAATCTGAGGGCTTCCCTGGTGGCGCAGTGGTTGAGAGTCTGCCTGTCAATGCAGGGGACATGGGTTCGTGCCCTGGTCTGGGAAGATCCCACATGCCGCGGAGCGGCTGGGCCCGTGAGCCATGGCCGCTGAGCCTGCACGTCTGTCCGGAGCCTGTGCTCCGCAACGGGAGAGGCCACAACAGTGAGAGGCCCGCGTACCGCAAAAAAAAAGAAAAAAGCAGAATCTGATTCTGTAGGTCTGGAGTGGGGTCTGAAATTCTGCATTTCTAATGATCTCCCGGGGATACCGATGCTGCTGGTCCACTCTGGGTAGTCAAATCCTTCATCACTCCCTCCCCCGTTTCTGTTTGCTGTACTTGAAAGAAAACCGTTTGGCAAGGAAATCATGAGCGGATTTTGTGTTCCACTGCACGGGTGATGTCCTGTTTTGATTACCTATCACGCATCACTTATCCGCATTATGAAAATAAAGATACTGTTTGTTATAACACTACTTTAGGGAATCGTTTATGGGCCGCTTTCAAAATGCTAATGGTTGACCAGCATTCCTGGAAGGATACTTGGAACTTCTCTCTATAGCTTAGCTCTATAGCTTTGCTTCTCAAAGTGTGGTCCTTGGGCCAGGAGCATTGTATCACATGAGACCGTGTTAGAGCTGCAGAATTTCAGCCCCACCCTCGACCTGGATTGACTGAATTGGGACCTGCACTTTAACATGGTCCCCAGTGGTGTGTGTGCACATTAGCATTTGAGAAGCCCTGCCCTGTAGAACACGGTATATCGGAAATGGGAGGTGCTGGCTTTGCCACTTTAGCAGGATGCTCAAAGGAGGCAGGTGAGTGACAACAGGGTACTTCGGTCGTCAGTCCTCTTTGTCTTGGTGTGACCTGGGACGTCTGGGGAGAGAGGAGAATACCTTCTGGCTTGCGTGGAGCATGAAGATTCTTCAGACAAAATAAAACTAGCAGAGGAGGAAGTGGAAACTGTGATGTGATTATGAGATGGGTAGCATATGCAAGACCAGATCAGGGTGAGCGGAAAACTGAGGGAGGGAGGATGAGAATTATTGAGGGTCGTCAGAGATTAGCTTTGAACACGAGGAACGACATGTAAGCTGGTTCACTTTAGAATCCCCTTGTAAACAACAGAGGCACTGCATAAAATGCATCACAATTTTAAGGTAGCTGGGACAGTAAAGGTCATCGTTAAATCAGCCAGTAGCTTAGAAAAAATGTATCAGGCATCTGTTGTAACAAGGACTGACAAACATCCCTCACTGGGAGACCATAGAGGGCTCTCGTGCTAACATGCTGAGAGGCACTTGGGGAATTGGCATGGGAAGGTCAGCAGATAAAAAACAACCCAAAACTGGGGCACCTCTGAGATGAGAACTGGAAAACATCTTTTTAATTACTCTGTTTCTGATGGCTTGGTTGATGTCCTGCTGGTAATAAAGAAGGTTAGGTAGCCATGACGTTAATTAGAGTGTCATCAGTGATGACAGACAATAAATAGCATGGCATTTCATTTTATTACCTTACCCTTGTTAATTTCCCCAGTTTTGATCAATACAGCCATTGGCCAGGCCTCCCAGTTATGAAGCAGTAGCATTTTCGAGGCTTAGTAAAGGGCTGCGTTCCAATTTTTTATTCGTTTAGGAAATCCTCCTTGGGATGTTTCCATAATCAAATGTAAGTTCGCAAATGTTTCTCCTGCCTCAGATTTGCATATGAGCAAAATGAGTTTGTTCCCAAACAAAGCCCTGGAAAAAGCCCAGGACAAATGATTACTCAGTGAAAAGGAAAATGATTTCAGCCAGTTCCACTCCATCTCCCACAGAAGAATGGAGGTGAATCGTCTCTAGCACTGCCTACTGAGGCCATAAGTCTGATGACACCATTAAGGAATGAAAGGCTGATAAAAGGGAAAGTATTTCAAATGGAGCTTCCCTGCTAGGAAGGGGAATTACATGTCATTAGATGCATTACATTCACTTTTATTTTCCAAGCATTTTTGTGTTGTTGCATTGCATATTACCAGATGTTTTAAAACACCAATTTCCATTTCTTTTAATACTCAGGATTAATAAATGCTTAAAGAGTGATTATGTATTATTTATATCCTATAGCAATTTGGGTGTGATTCTCCCATTTCTTTTTCTAGCATGTTATTATAGGAGCCAAGTCAAGAATTCCAAAGAGGATGCTGACCTTGGAGGTAGTTTTTCTTTGTGGTGTAATTAGGCATATGGGTTATGGTTAAAAAATGACTAGGAAGGGACTTCACTGGTGGCACAGTGGTTAAGACTCCACGCCCCCAATGCAGGGGGCCTGAGTTCGATCCCTGGTCCAGGAACTAGATCCCACATGGCATGCCACAACCAAGAGTTTGCATGCCACAACTAAGGAGCCTGAGTGTCGCAAATAAGGAGCCCGCCTGCTGCAACTAAGACCCGGCGCAACCAAATAAATAAAATAATAAATAAATATTTTTTAAAAAAATGACTAGAAAAAGGTACACTCCCTTTGTTCTGATGAAAGAAGATAAGGAAAAGATTCATTTTAGCAGAATATTTTCATTACTTTGTCTTGACCCTAAACTTGATGATGAGCAGCCTGAACAAAGGAATAATAAATGATTAGAAAAGAAACTGGGTTCATGTGATTTCCAGTCATTTTGGTCGCCTTTTCAGTGGAAAAACATAGAGATGACCGTTGTGAAACTGGGTTATGTTAATTCATCTGAATTGTGGTATCAGGAGGCACAGTTGCTAGGAGCCAAACCCATTAGAGGAAATAACAGCAAAATGCTTATGCAGTAACTGAGCTTATTGGCTCACACCAGTCAGGTAATTCTAGGATCAGTGAACGTGAAGTTTCTCTCCCCACAGGAGCCGTATGCTTAGATCTGCCCAAGTGTTTCTCTTAATATCCTGTCCCTACTGGTTTTCTATTTCAGTCACTACATAAATGACAAATTCACCCTGCTGAGTCACATTTAGCATTGTGTACTCTTTGCCCTTGACATGTATGTGGATTTGGGGGAAACTCAAGGTTACAAGAGGTTGGAGAGGGAGAGGGAAGAAAATAAACACAGTCTGAGTGCCCATTCTATGCTAAGCAGCAGGCAGGGGTGAGATACCAAATTTAGCCCATGTAGAAACTGAGGCTCAGAAATATCACATGATGTTCCCAAGGTCACACAGCTACTTAGAGCCTGGTAGGACCAGGATTTAAATTAGAGCTTCTGACCCCATGTTCACATTCTTTGTGCAACTCTAAAATGAAGCTTTCACAAAACTCTGAAGAAATACACTGCTCTTACCTGCCTGTATTAGCTGTTCTTGACAAATGCTACCTTGGCACATTTACTGACAGTCAGTGGATATCTGTGATCGTGTTTTCTGTCAACGTTGCTTGTTTCATCTAGTTAAGGTCTGTTGTGGGATGTCTACCAATGTGGAAACTAATGACACTCAATTATTTACAAGGAGAGCCAGAAGCCTGAGACATGATATATGTGCTGATGTTAGGACTGAAAATGGGTTTCCCAAATCTCATGTGCTTATCATATGTACTAGGACAGAGGAAGAGAGTTTGCATAATCCATAGTCTCTGCCTTTGGAGAGCCTGAATTTAGTTGAGAATACTTACACCTTTGAAGATAAAGTAACAGTGAGCTGAGGTGTGCAAAAGGAAGGGTCTCAAGCATTCGAATGAAATGTTTAATGAATGAACAGAGAGTCAGACGAGGGAGCTCTGACTGTGAACTTGTGAAGTCAGGGAGGGTTTGGTGGTGGACACGGGTCTCAGGTCTTACATGATGGTGAGGCTTGGACGGGTGGGAGAGTGACGGTGGCGTCGGGCTGGGATGGGTGAGGGGCCGCTGGATGAGGGACCACCTTCCATGTCAAGGGTTTGGCCCTCAAAGCTGTTAATAAGGAGCCACCATAGGCTCTTGAGCAGAGGAGTGGCTTCGTGAAAGTTCTGCTGCATGCACGGGCTTGATGGGTGCTGGGAAAAACCCTGTAGACATTTGTATTGGGGGCGTTTGAGGCAAAAGCAGAAGTATTGTCAAGTTGAGTCAATTTATGTTACTGTGCGAAATTAACCAAAAAATGATGCTACAAGAGCACCTATTTTATTTATTTTTTATTTATTTTTTAAATTTATTTATTTTTGCAGTACGCGGGCCTCTCACTGTCGTGGCCTCTCCCGTTGCGGAGCACAGGCTCCGGACGCGCAGGCTCAGCGGTCATAGCTCACAGGCCCAGCCACTCCGCGGCATGTGGGATCTTCCCAGACCAGGGCACGAACCCGTGTCCCCTGCATCGGCAGGCGGTCTCCCAACCACTGCGCCACCAGAAAAGACCAAAAGCACCTTTTTCTGTACGCTTTCCTGGAAGCTGCTGGCTAGTGGCTGAGTACTGGGAGCTAGGATGTTTAATTTTTACTGTCTATACCTCAATTAACTATTTATTGTTGGTGTAGGGACACAGGAGGAGTTATTATCCTAGATCATGTTAGGTTGAGCCCTATGAAATTTCCATTTTGGGGTAATTGGTAGAACTACTGGTAATTTCATATGGTTCCACTTAATTGATTTTTTAAGTTGTTGTTGGAGACGAGTGGACACAGTCAGGTTATCTGGGTAAGTCCTGGGATAGCGCTGCTTACAGCCAGCCCCAAAGGCCTTGAGGGTGCTGTTTTCCTTGGGAGATGGGACTGTTCCTGGAGACTGAGCCCAGGGCCCCAGGGACATGCCAGGCTCTTCCTCTCCCTAATATTTGCTCTCCCTGCCTATGGACCATTCAGAATCTCCTGATTTTTTTTCTAAAGGAGAAAAATTTGCTCTGGACCAAGAACTTTAAAGGAGGAAGGAGGGTTGTAGAAGAGAGGATAAAAATAATTGCATCTTGGGACTTCCCTGGTGGTCCAGGGATTAAGACTTTGCACTTCCACTGCAGGGTGTGCGGTGGGATCCCTGGTCGCAGAACGAAGATCCCGCAGGCCCCATGGCATGGCCAAAATAATAATAATAATAATAATAATTGCATCTTGAGGTTGTGTTTTCCCACAACTCCCCAGTAGCACAATGCAGACAGAGCCAGAAGTGCCATTCCTGTAGCTCCTAATTATGTTGGGAAGGAGAGGGACCGAGTTCTCACTCTGGCCCCAGATTACAGAGGCTTTAAGTGAGTTTGAGAATGCCTGGGCAGTGTGGGCTGCGCATGCGTGACGGTGGTGATAGAGGCTGAGCTGCACTGTCTTCACATCCTTTGTGTCCACACCCTGGGATGGGGCCACTCCTGTGGAGCGTCTCCTGGATCAGGGATGGAGTGTGCCCAGAGTGCTCTCCTAACCGCCGGGAATGAGGACAGCTTCTGAGCTAGGGTCTGCAGAAACTGGCTGGGCACAAGCATCCCAGAGCATGCCCATCCCTCCCCCCCACCACTGCCCTCAGACTCTGGGTACCACAGGGCCTAGTCATCTGTCATTACAGTCAAACTGCGCAGTTTCACTATTTGGGACCCTGAGGTCTCATCACGACTTGCCTCTTTTGTCCTAAGTCACCACTCAACATGTGACCCACAGTGTCTGTTCTGTTCCAAGAGTACTGGTGTGTGTCTCCTGACATCCCATCTTGGACCTCCTCTGGGCCCCTCCTGAGCCCCCTTCCATGCTAAACTCTCCTGCATCCCTAAGTTATTCACAGAATATTCCTTTGTCCTCCTGGTTCTCCCCTGAACCTTCCCTGGAATAGAGAATTCTTTTCCCTTTCCTTAGCCTGACAAATATGTATTGAGGGTCCCACTCTGTGAGAAGCACCCTAAGGAAAACAAATGAGAAGACTTAGTCCCTTTGCACACATGCATCTGAAGGTTACCTTCCTTGGCATCCTTCCTCTTTCCTGAGGAAACATGAACTAGTGTGACTGCTGGAGACCTCTCTTCTCCTCTCTCAGCATCAACCCTCTCAGCCAAAAATGGAGGCAGATCAGAGAGACTGTGAGAAGAAAGGAACAATAGATGTACATAAATAAATAGTTTAACTGTAAACATGACTGGTAAGCTCATAAATCCTCGGCATGTGGGAAGATCAGTACCGGCCACCACTTGTCATCTAATCGGACACCTGTGTCTAGATGGAAATCATCTCAGAACAGATTGTATGTTATATTTAAAAACCAAAAAACATTCTGTGTCAATATGCTGGGCCAAATTGCCCATGCTGGCACAACTGGACTTTCTGCTACAATTCAAATGCACTTAAAAATTATCATTTTGGGGGAGACCTTCAAGATGGTGGAGGAGTAAGATGTGGAGATCACCTTCCTCCCCACAAATACATCAGAAATACATCTACATGTGGAACAACTCCTACAGAACACCTACTGAACGCTGGCAGAAGACTTCAGACTTTCCAAAAGGCAAGAAACTCCCCACGTACCTGGGTAGGGCAAAAGAAAAAAGAAAAAACAGAGACAAAAGAATAGGGATGGGACCTGTATCTCAGGGAGGGACCTGTGAAAGAGGAAATGTTTCCACACTAGGAAGCCCCTTCACTGGCGGAGACGGGGGTGGGAGTTGCCAGGGGGAAGCTTCGGAGCCACGGAGGAGAGCGCAGCAACAGGGATGCAGAGGGCAAAGTGGAGAGATTCCCGCACAGAGGATCAGTGCCGACAGCACTCACCAGCCTGAGAGGCTTGTCTGCTCACCCACCAGGACGGGTTGGGGCTGGGAGCTGAGGCTCGAGCCTCGGAGGTCAGATCCCAGGGAGAGGACTGGGGTTGGCTGCATGAACACAGGCTGAAGGGGGCTAGTGCGCCACAGCCAGCCAGGAGGCAGTCCGGGAAAAGTATGGAACTGCCAAAGAGGCAAGAGACTTTTTCTTGCCGCTTTGTTTCGCGGTGCGCGAGGAGAGGGGATTCAGAGTGCCGCTTAAAGGAGCTCTAGAGATGGGCGCGAGCCGCGGCTATCAGCGCGGACCCCAGAGACGGGGCATGAAACTCTAAGGCTGCTGTTGCAGCCACCAAGAAGCCTGTGTGCAACCACAGGTCACCATCCACACCTCCCCTCCCGGGAGCCTGTGCAGCCCACCACTGCCAGGGTCCTGTGATCCAGGGACAACTTCCTGGAGAGAACACTTGGCGCACAGGCTGTTGCAATGTCATGCCGGCTTCTGCCGCCACAGGCTCGCCCCGTATTCCATACCCCTCCCTTCCCCCGGCCTGAGTGAGCCAGAGCCCCGTAATCAGCTGCTGCTTTAACCCTGTTCTGTCTGAGCAAAGAACAGATGCCCTCAGGCGACCTACATGCAGAGGCGGGACCAAATCAAAAGCTGAACCCCAGGAGCTGTGCAAACAAAGAAGAGAAAGGGAAATCTCTCCCAGCAGCCTCAGGAGCAGCGGATTAAATCTCCATAATCAACTTGATGTACCCTGCAAATCTATTCAGGAATACCTGAATAGACAATGAATCATCCCAAAATTGAGGTGGTGGACTTTGAGAGCAACTATAGACTTGGGGTTTGCTTTCTGCATCTAATTTGTTTTTGGTTTTATGTTTATCTTAGTTTAGTATTTACAGTTATTGTTCTAGGGTCTGTCCATTTTTTGTTTTTGTTTTTGTTTTTTAGTATAGTTTTTAGTGCTGGTTATCATTGGTGGATTTATTTTTTGGTTTGGTTGCTCTCTTTTTTTTTCTTTTTTAAATTAATTTTTTTATTTTTAATAATTAAAAATTTTTTTATTTTAATAACTTTATTTTATTTTTATCTTTCTTTCTTTTTCTTCTCCTTTTTCTTCTGAGCCATGTGGCTGACAGGGTCTTGGTGCTCCAGTGGGGTGTCAGGCCTGTGCCTCTGAGGTGGAAGAGCCGAGTTCAGGACATTGGTCCACCAGAGACCTACCGGCTCCATCTAATATCAAACGGCAGAAGCTCTCCCAGAGACCTCCATCTCAACACTAAGACCCAGTTCCACTCAATGACCAGCAAGCTACAGTGCTTGGACACCCTATGCCAAACAACTAGCAAGACAGGAACACAACCCCACCCATTAGCACAGAGGCTGCCTAAAATCATAATAAGGTCACAGACACCCCAAAACACACAACCGGACACTGTCCTGCCCACCAGAAAGACAAGATCTAGCCTCATCCACCAGAACACTGGTGGAGGCACCAGTCTCCTCCACCAGGAGCCTTCACAAGCCACTGACCCAACCTTACCCACTGGGGGCAGACACCAAAAACGATGGTAACTACGAAACTGCAACCTGCGAAAAGGAGATCCCAAACACAGTAAGTTAAGCAAAATGAGAAGACAGAAAACACACAGCAGATGAAGGAGCAAGGTAAAAACCCACCAGACCAAACAAATGAAGAGGAAATAGGCAGTCTACCTGAAAAAGAATTTAGAGTAATGATAGTAAAGATGATCCAAAATCTCGGAAATAGAATGGAGAAAATACAAGAAATGTTTAACAAAGACCTAGAAGAACTAAACAGCAAACAAACAATGATGAACAACACAATAAATGAAATTAAAAATTCTCTAGAAGGAATCAATAGCAGAATAACTGGGGCAGAAGAATGCATAAGTGATCTGGAAGATAAAATAGTGGAAATAACTACTGCAGAGCAGAATAAACAAAAAAGAATGAAAAGAATTCAGGACAGTCTCAGAGACCTCTGGGACAACATTAAACGCACCAACGTTAGAATTATAGGGGTCCCAGAAGAAGAGGAGAAAAAGAAAGGAACTGAGAAAATATTTGAAGAGATTAAATTGAAAACTTCCCTAATATGGGAAAGGAAATAGTCAATCAAGTCCAAGAAGCACAGAGAGTCCCATACAGGATAAATCCAAGGAGAAATATGCCAAGACACATATTAATCAAACTATCAAAAATTAAATACAAAGAAAAAATATTAAAAGCAGCAAGGGAAAAACAACAAATAACATACAAGGGAATCCCCATAAGGTTAACAGCTGATCTTTCAGCAGAAACTCTGCAAGCCAGAAGGGACTGGCAGCACATATTTAAAGTGATGAAAGGGAAAAACCTACAACCAAGATTACTCTACCCAGGAAGGATCTCATTCAGATTCAACGGAGAAATTAAAACCTTTACAGACAAGCAAAAGCTAAGAGAAATCAGCACCACCAAACCAGCCTTACAACAAATGCTAAAGGAATTTCTCTAGGCAGGAAACACAAGAGGAGGAAAAGACCTACAATAACAAACCCAAAACGATTAAGAAAATGGTCATAGGAACATACATATTGATAACTACCTTAAATGTAAATGGATTAAATTCTCCAACCAAAAGACATAGACTGGCTGAATGGATACAAAAACAAGACCTGTATATATGCTGTCTACAAGAGACCCACTTCAGACCTAGGGACACATACAGACTGCAAGTGAGGGGATGGAAAAAGATATTCCATGCAAATGGAAACCAAAAGAAAGCTGGAGTAGCAATTCTCATATCAGACAAAATAGACTTTAAAATAAAGACTATTACAAGAGACAGAGAAGGACACTACATAATGATCAAGGGATCAATCCAAGAAGAAGATATAACAATTGTAAATATTTATGCATCCAACATAGGAGCATCTCATTACATAAGGCAAATGCTAACAGCCATAAAAGAGGAGATTGACAGTAACACAATCATAGTAGGGCACTTTAGTGGGGTGCTAAAGATCATCCAAAATGAAAATAAATAAGGAAACACAAGCTTTAAATGATTCATTAAACAAGATAGACTTAATTGGTATTTATAGGACATTCCATTCAAAAACAACAGAATACACTTTCTTCTCAAGTGCTCATGGAACATTCTCTGGATAGATCATATCTTGGGTCACAAATCAAGTCTTGGTAAATTTAAGAAAATTGAAATCGTATCAAGTATCTTTTCTGACCACACCGCTATGAGACTAGATATCAATTACAGGAAAAAATCTCTAAAAAATAGGAACACATGGAGGCTAAACAATACACTACTAAATAACCAAGAGATCACTGGAGAAATCAAAGAGGAAATCAAAAAATACCTAGAAACAAATGACAGTGAAAACACGATGACCCAAAACCTATGGGATGCAGCAAAAGCAGTTCTAAGAGGGAAGTTTATAGCAATACAATCCTACCTCAAGAAACAAGAAACATCTCAAATAAGCGACCTAACCTTACCCTGAAGCAATTAGAGAAAGAAGAACAAAAAGCTCCCAAAGTTAGCAGAAGGAAAGAAATCATAAAGATCAGTTCAGAAATAAACGAAAAAGAAATGAACAAAGCAATAGCCAAGATCAATAAAACTAAAAGCTGGTTCTTTGAGAAGATAAACAAAATTGATAAACCATTAGCCAGACTCATTAGGAAAAAAAGGGAGAACACTCACACCAATAGAATTAGAAATGAATTAGGAGAAGTAACAACTGACACTGCAGAAATACAAAAGATCATGAGAGATTACTATAAGCAACTCTATGCCCATAAAATGGACAACCTGGAAGAAATGGACAAATTCTTAGAAAAGCACAACTTTCTGAGACTGAACCAGGAAGAAATAGAAAATATAAACAGACAAATCACAAGCACTGAAATTGAGACTGTGATTAAAACTCTTCCAACAAACAAAAGCCCAGGACCAGATGGCTTCACAGGCGAATTCTATCAAACATCTAGAGAAGAGCTAAAACCTAGCCTTCTCAAACTCTTCCAAAATATAGCAGAGGGAGGAACACTCCCAAACTCATTCTACAAGGCCACCATCACCCTGATACCAAAACGAGACAAAGATGTCAGAAAGAAAGAAAACAACAGGCCAATATCACTGATGAACATAGATGCAAAAATCCTCAACAAAATACCAACAGCACATTAAAAGGATCATACACCATGATCAAGTGGGGTTTATCCCAGGAATGCAAAGATTCTTCAATATACGCAAATCAATCAACGTGATACACCATATTAACAAATTGAAGGAGAAAAACCATATGATCATCACAATAGATACAGAAAAAGCTTTCAACTAAATTCAACACCGATTTGTGATAAAAACTCTCCAGAAAGTAGGCATAAAGGGAACTTACCTCAACATAATAAAGGCCATATATGACACACCCACAGCCAACATCATTCTCAATGGTGAAAAACTGAAACCATTTCCTCTGACATCAGGAACAAGACAAGGTTGTCCACTCTCACCACTGTTATTCAACATAGTTTTGGAAGTTTTAGCCACAGCAATCAGAGAAGAGAAAGAAATAAAAGACATCCAAATCAGAAACGAAGTAAAGCTGTCACTGTTTGCAGATAACATGATACTCTACAGAGAGAATCCTAAAGATGCCACCAGAAAACTACTAGAGCTAATCAATGAATTTGGTAAAGTAGCAGGATACAAAATTAATGCACAGAAATCTCTTGCATTCCTATACACTAATGATGTAAAATCTGAAAGAGAAATTAAGGAAACACTCCCATTTACCATTGCAACAAAAAGAATAAAATACCTTGGAATAAACCTACCTAAGGAGACAAAAAACCTGTATGCAGAAAACTATAAGACACCGATGAAAGAAATTAAAGATGATACAAACAGATGGAGAGATATGCCATGTTCTTGGATTGGAAGAATCAACTTTGTGAAAATGACTCTACTACCCAAAGCAATCTACAGATTCAATGCAATCCCTGTCAAACTACCAATGACATTTTTTACAGAAGTAGAACAAAAAATTGCACAATTTGTTTGGAAACACAAAAGACCCTGAATAGCCAAAGCAATCTTGAGAGAAAAATGGGGCTGGAGGAATCAGGCTCCCGGAATTCAGACTATACTACAAAGCTACATTAATCAAGACAGTATGGTACTGGCACAAAAACAGAGATATACATCATTGGAACAGTATAGAATGCCCAGAGGTAAACCCACGCACATAAGGTCACCTTATTTTTGATAAAGGAGGCAAGAATATACAGTGGAGAAAAGGCAGCCTCTTCAATAAGTGGTGCTGGGTAAACTGGACAGCTACATGTAAAAGAATGAAATTAGAACACTTCCTAACACCATACAGAAAAATAAACTCAAAATGGATTAAAGACCTAAATATAAGGCCAGACACTATAAAACTCTCAGAGGAAAACATAGGCAGGACACTCTATGACATAAATCACTGCAAGATCCTTTTTGACCCACCTCCTAGAGAAATGGAAATAAAAACAAAAATAAAGAAATGGGACCTAATGAAACTTCAACGCTTTTGCACAGCAAAGGAAACCATAAACAAGATGAAAAGACAACCTTCAGAATGGGAGAAAATATTTGCAAATGAAGCAACTGACAAAGGATTAATCTCCAAAATTTACAAGTAGCTCATGCAGCTCAATATCAGAAAAACAAACAACCCAATCCAAAAATGGGCAGAAGACCTAAATAGACATTTCTCCAAAGAAGATATACAGATTGCCAATAAACACATGAAAGGATGCTCAACATCACTAATCATTAGAGAAATGCAAATCAAAACTACAATGAGGTATCACCTCACACCAGTCAGAATGGCCATCATCAAAAAAATCTACAAACAATAAATGCTGGACAGGGTGTGGTGAAAAGGGAACCCTCTTGCACTGTTGGTGGGAATGTAAATTGATACAACCACTATGGAGAACAGTATGGAGGTTCCTTAAAAAACTAAAAATAGAACTACCATATGACCCAGCAATCCCACTCCTGGCCATATACCTTGAGAAAACCATAATTCAAAAAGAATCATGTACCACAATGTTCATTGCAGCTCTGTTTACAATAGCCAGGACATGGAAGCAACCTAAATGTCCATCGACAGTTGAATGGATAAAGAAGATGTGGCACATACATACAATGGAATACTACTCAGCCATAAAAAGAAATGAAACTGTTATTTTAATGAGGTGGATGGACCTAGAGTCTGTCATACAGAGTGAAGTAAGTCAGAAAGAGAAAAACAAATACCATATGCTAACACATATATATGGAATCAAAAAAAATTGGTTCTGAAGAACCTAAGGGCAGGATGGGAATAAAGATGCAGATGTAGAGAATGGACTTGAGGAAACAGGGAGGGGGAAGGGTAAGCTGGGACGAAGTGGGAGAGTGGCATGGACATATATACACTATGTAAAATAGATAGCTAGTGGGAAGCAGCTGCATAGCACAAGGAGATCAGCTGGGTGCTTTGTGACCACCTAGAGGGGTGGGATAGGGAGGGTGGAAGGGAGATGCAAGAGGGAGGAGATATGGGGATATATGTATATGTATAGCTGATTCACTTTGTTATAAAGCAGAAACTAACACACCATTGTAAAGCAGTTATACTCCAATAAAGATGTTTAAAAAATTATCATTTTTAACTTCTTTTTAAAGGAAGCATAAATGGCAGATTGCTGCACGTAGGATATGACATACGGATCCTGTGGAGCAACTTTAATAAGTAACTACTTTCATGGTTTAACTGAATTCCACATTCTGTCATTTTCCTGTTTCCTTTCCTGACCTGGACAAAAACGGAAATTGAACCACTTTTGTCTCAAGTACAGTCACACCTTGGAGCTGTCATGGGTTTTGTTCCTGAGCACTGCAATAAAGCGAATATCCCAATAAAGCAAGTTACACAAATTTTTTGATTTTGCAGTGCATATAAAAGTTTTGTTTACACTCTACCATAGTCTATTAAGTGTGCAATAGCATTATGTCTTAAAAAAACAATGTACAGATGGACCTAGAGAGTGCCGTACAGAGTTAAGTAAGTCAGAAAGAGAAAAACAAGTACCATATGTTAACACATATATGTGGAATCTAGGAAAATGATATAGATGATCTTATTTGCAAAACAGAGAGACACAGACGTAGAGAATAAATGTATGGATACCAAGGGGGAAAAGTGGTGGGGTGGGAGGAATTGGGAGATTGGGATTGACACCTATACACTATTGATACTATGTATAAAATAGACAGGGAACTCTACTTAATGCACTTGTGGTGACCTAAATGGGAAGGAAATCCAGAAAAGTGGGGATATATGTATAACTATAGCTGATTCATTTTGCTGTACAGTAGAAACTAACACAACATTGTAAAGCAACTATACTCCAACAAAAATTAATTTTTTAAAAAAGTATAAATTGGGAAAAAAGACAATGTACATACATTAATATAAAAATACCTTTTTGGTAAAAAATGCTAACTATCATCTGAGCTTTCAGTGAGTCATAGGAGTAACATCTAAGATCCCTGATCACAGATCACCATCACAAGTATAACAATAATGACCAAATTTGAAATATTGTGAGAGTTACCAAAACGTGACATAGAGACACGAAGGGAGCAAATGCTATTTGGAAAAATAGCTGATAGACTTGCTTGACCCAGGGTTGCCACAAACCTTCAGCTGATAAAAAATGCAATATCTTCAAAGCATAATAAAGTGAAACACAATAAAATGAGGTAAGGCTGGGTACATTTGACCAGGAAATACAGTCTTGTTTTATTCATTTATTCAGTTTATCAGGGAACACCATGAGAATGAGCACATTCTCATTATTAATATAATATTAATATTAATATGACCTTGGTTTCTTTCTTTCCTTTTTTTAATACCAAGAGGAAAAACCATTTGGAGAAGACCACCTTGTCATGTTGGCCCATGAGTTCCTTTGCTACCAAACTGAAATGATCATACAAAAGAGATATTAAGATCATAAGGACAGGGGACTTCCCTGGTGGTCCACTGGTTAAGACCCCGTGCTTCCAATGCAGGGGGCGTGGGTTTGATCCCTGGTTTGAGGAACTAGGATCTGACGTGCCATGTGGCAAAAAATTTGACATAAAGTAATTGCAAAAAAAAAAACACAGGAAATAAATTTGAACTGTAGGAATAAAATCTATATTTAAAAAAATCATAAGGACAATATTAATAACTGGCTATCACTGTGCCCTTTCTGTGTGTCAAGCACTCCTTCAAGTGAATCGTAATCATTTTCTCATTTACCCTTCACAAAAATCCTGGGAGGAAGGTGTTATCATTCTCACTTCATAGATGAAAAAAAAAAAAAAAAAAGCAGAACGTGGGTAATTTGTCCAAGTTCACGCAAAGAATCAGTGGCCATGCCAGGATTCAAATCCAGATCTGTCCCAAATTCTGCGATCATAACCTCTTCACATCTTGCCTCACCCTGAGTGGGTTGAAAGTCAAGCTGAGAAAACCGTTCTTGGCAAAGAAGTGGGTAAGATTTGGATTCTTTAGTGGTGAGGGGGAATCTGGAAGGGAATAGATACGTATATGTGCGTGTGCCTGGGTCACTTTACTGTGTACCTGAAACTAACACAACATTGTGGATTAACTATACTTTAATTTTTTAAAAATGGAAAAAATAAAGGCTTATTGACTTAGCAGGGGAAAAAAAAAGATTTGGGTTTTTTAAAGTTCCAGAAAGTTCTGACCTCTTGTTGGTATTTCCTGGGCAGCAAATGTTGGACCTTTTATCTCAGCTGTAGATTCTTGAAGCTCAGCCTACTTTAGGGTAGCGGGAGTTGCATCCAGGGTTAGACCTTGCCTGGAAGGGGCCCCCAAGGCGTGGTCCGCCCTGCTCCCCATAAGGCCTGAGGAGGCACCTCAGGCCCAGTGCCAACTCCATTCTGCACTCCTGGTCTCTCTTGGCCTAACCGGTAAAGGCTCCACTGTTTCAAGCAGATCCTCAAAGAGCACACTTTTAACTTGTAACAGCATCAGTCATCTTTAGTAAAGGTTTGGTGAAGGTCAGAAGGCTCTTTTGTTTTTCTTTTTTTTTTTTTTTTGCGGTACACGGGCCTCTCACTGTTGTGGCCTCTCCCGTTGCGGAGCACAGGCTCCGGACGCGCAGGCCCAGCGGCCATGGCTCACGGGCGCAGCCGCTCCGTGGCATGTGGGATCTTCCCGGACCGGGGCACGAACCCGTGTCCCCTGCATCGGCAGGCAGACTCCCAACCACTGCGCCACCAGGGAAGCCCCCAGAAGGCTCTTTGAACCCCTTGGACTAATACTGTATTGTCCTTTTTCCCCTGCAGGACATCGAGGTCTCTGTGAACATTCTCTAAAATGTTTAAGCTCGAGAATCACGGAACGGAAGCTGCAGGGCACGTGGCTGCCTGCTGGCCGAGGGAGCCTGGAGAAACCATTCCTGGGGCCTCGAGGCTCCTTGGTGCCCATGTTCAGCCCCCAGGGTGGCCTTCACCCTGTCCACACTGACAGCAGCCTGCTGAAGCCCAGGGTCGTGACCGTGGTCAAGCTGGGTGGGCAACCCCTCCGCAAGATCACGCTGCTCCTCAACAGACGGTCGGTGCAGACCTTCGAGCAGCTCTTGGCCGACGTCTCAGAGGCCCTGGGCTTTCCCAGATGGAAGAGTGACCGCGTGAGGAAGCTGTTCAACCTCAAGGGCAGGGAAATCAGGAGTGTGTCCGATTTCTTCAGGGAAGGGGATGCTTTCATAGCCGTGGGCAAAGAGCCACTGACGCTGAAGAACATCCAGGTGGCTATAGAGGAACTGTACCCCAGCAAAGCCCGGGCCCTGACCTTGACCCAGCACAGCCGGGTCCCCTCTCCAAGGCTGAGAAGCAGGCTTTATAGCAAGGCTCTGAAAGGGGGTCACCACCGTGGGGAGACCGAGACCACCAAGAGCTGTGGTGAGGCTGCCAGGTCCCAGGCTGCCGTCAGACATCAGGGGAGGACCCCCGTGGAGGACAGGGTGAGGGCCCAGAAGAAGTGGGTGAGGGGGAAGTGGGAGCCTGAACCCAGCAGCAAGGTGCCCAGGGATGCCACCCTGGAGAGGCATGCTAGCGGAGAGAAGCACCTGGGGGTGGAGATTGAAAAGACGTCGGGGGAAATAATCAGGTGTGAGAAGTGTAAGCGGGAAAGAGAGCTCCAGCAGAGCCTGCAGAGGGAGCGGCTCTCTCTGGGCACCAGCGAGCTGGACCTGGGCAGGTGCCCCAGCTATGACGTAGAGAGGCTGGTGAGGACCAGGAGCTGCAGGAGGTCCCCTGAGGAGAAGCCCCAGGATGGGGAGGAAGGTTGGAAGGAGGGCACCCGGAGCAGTCCCGGGCACCCGCCTCAGGAGCCGAGGAGACCCAGCAAAAGCACCGACAAGAAAGAGGCCCGAGACCCAGGAGGCCAGGAAGGTCATGGCCCAGCAGCAGCCAAGGCCAAGAGGGACGTTGTCGGGGAAGCCCAGCCCATAAGAGAGGAGAAAGACAGCAGGACCGTAGGCAGGACCAAGCAGGGAGGCTGGCTCCGGAGGGAGCATCCTGCCGAACTCGACCCAGAGAAGCTCCCCAGGACCAGAGGGGATGCGCAGGAAGCGGAAAAGGAGAAAAAGCCGGGTGCGTCCGGAGGGAGGAGGATGGTTTCCCGAGATGAGCCGCCGGCCAGGGTAGAAAAGGAGCCCAAGACGAGGCCGGAGGAGAGCAAGGCGGAGCGGCCGGGCGGCAGGAGGCGGCGGCCCGCGGGCATCCTGGCGGCCGACGTGCGCAAGCAGTACGAGCCGGGCCGCGTGATCGGGGACGGGAACTTCGCGGTGGTGAAGGAGTGCAGGCACCGCGGCACCCAGCAGGCCTACGCCATGAAGATCATAGACAAGTCCAAGCTCAAAGGGAAGGAGGACATGGTCGATAGCGAGATCTTGATCATCCAGAGCCTCTCTCACCCCAACATCGTGAAACTGCATCAAGTGTATGAAACGGACGCGGAGATCTACCTGATCATGGAGTACGTGCAGGGAGGGGACCTTTTCGATGCCATTATAGAAAGTGTGAAGTTCCCGGAGCGCGACGCTGCCCTCATGCTCATGGACTTGTGCAAGGCGCTCGTGCACATGCATGACAAGAGCATCGTCCACCGGGACCTCAAGCCGGAAAACCTGCTGGTAAGCCCCGCCCTGGCTGCAGTGGAAGAGGGAGGTTATAAAACATGGGATGCAGGAAGTCGGAACGGGCTCCTACTCTGGTACCCTTGTGCGCTAGAGCATTACCTTTATGGTTCTTCTTCTTTTTTTTTTTTTATCATGCTCGTTTCAGTATTTAAAACTTTGGTTGTAGTTCATAAATTGCAGAGGTAAATGGGTTTTGATTAAGTTATTGAGAAAGAAGCCTTCTTATTTAAACAAAATGGAAACTGTTTCCTCATGCCTGGGAGAAAAATATTTTCACCTTGACAGTGATCAGGTGGACTTCATTTCTTGGGCATTTGCACATCCTCTGGCCTAGGTGCTAGGGGTGTCTGCTGGTAGCAGCTCCCCCTGCAGGCTTTGAGCCCACCCTCCCACCAAAAGTCCCCCTGGCCCTTTTGCAGAAGAGGTCTTGCCGCAGGAATTCAAAAGGCTCAGTAGGAATTCCCAGTCGGTCCAGTGGTTAGGACTCCAAGCTTCCACTGCAGGGGGCCTGGGTTTAATCCCTGGCCGGGGAACTAAGATCCCGAAAGCCTCTAGCATCAGTCCTTTCACCTCTCTGGGCCTTTGTTTCCTCACTTATAAAAGAGAAATAGTAATAGTACCTGTCTTAGAAGGTTGAGGGAGAATTGAGCACGGGAGCTGGCCTGGCACACACAGCTCAGCTGTTCTGTTTTTGGATGTAAACAATCTCTCAAAGCACCAACATCAACTAAGGACACTCTAGGACCATGATGGGTCCAGACAAAAGCAAGACCTCTTCATCATCATGTCCAAATCCAGATAAGAACAAGATTGTCCAGACCACAAATGGGACTACATTTTCCCTTTTGGGTGACTATGATTCACTGCCCCACCTTCCTCCCACTTTCTAGATAAGAATTACCAAGATGCCCAATCATAGAATTACCCTCACTTCCTGACAGTATCCAGTTCAGAGCAAAATCCTGCTTTCAAGAACCCTCTCCCAAATCACCTAACACAATCCACCTCTTACAAGTTCATTGAACACCCTCTCACTTAGATGCCTGGATCCCCAAGGTGTTGGGGATCTCCCTTGTTGCAATGAGTCAGTCAACCCAGTGTGTTCCTGAATTTCAAGTGTGTTCCTGGTGGGCTTTGTTAGGACAGTGCACTTCACGTGTTCACTCTCTGGCCCCCTTGTCCCACTTTCTTCTTTGTAGCCCCAATCACCACCTGATATTTATTCTTCTATTTTCTTTTTCCTCCTCCTGGAAAGTTCTATGACCCCAGGAACATTGTTTTATTCAGACTGTACCTTGAAAACTACATCAGTTCTGTCACATAGTGTAGATTCAATAAATATCAGTTGGATGAAAGAATGAATACAGACCCCAGCGTGCTGCCTGGCAAATAGCAAGCATTCCATCAGTGGCAGCTACTCTCATTATTACTATGTTAGGAATGAGTCTGATATTAAGGTGGACATCACGAGGAAGAATCCAAAGCCAGATTGCTGCACATGAAGCCGAGGTAAATGGAGACAGTGATCTTCATGAGCCAGTTTTTTTTTTTTTTTTTTTGAGGGGGGAGGCGGTGGAGGGGAAAGGAGTTAACCTGTTTCCTTTAATTTCATGGCTGTAGAGCCAGCCTGGAAATATCATCCCAGTACATTCATCAGCCTGTAAGCTGCTCCCACAAGCAGAATGATTTCTGAGTGAGTCAAGCTAATTATCTGGTGAAGTGAGGTCTACATTGACCCCTAAATCAAGCAGCCTTGTTTTTGTCCAGATTCATAGAATTGCAGATCATTGACTGGTTGCCTGAATGGTCTGAATTACCAGGAAATAAATCTCCCTTTGAAGAATTTCATTTTTGTTTTTTGGGTTTTTTGGCTGCACTGCGCAGCTTGCAGGATCTTAGTTCCCCGACCAGGGATTGAACCCAGGCCCACGGCAGTGAAAGTGCCGAGTCCTAAGCACTGGACCACCAGGGAATTCCCTAAGAATTCCATTTTTAAATCATATTTAAAAACAATTTTTTAAAATTTATTTTTGGCTCTGTTGGGTCTTCGTTGCTGCGCGCAGGCTTTTCTCTAGTTGCGGCGAGCGGGGGCTACTCTTCATTGCGGTGCACGGCCTTCTTGTTGTGGTGGCTTCTCTTGATGTGGAGCACAGGCTGTAGGTGCTCAGGCTTCAGTAGTTGTGGCACTTGGGCCCAGTAGTTGTAGCTCACGGGCTCTAGAGTGCAGGCTCGGTAGTTGTGGAGCACGGGCTTAGTTGTGGAGCACGGGCTTAGTTGCTCCGCGGCATGTGGGATCTTCTCAGACCAGGGCTCGAACCCTTATCCCCTGCATTGGCAGGCAGATTCTTAGCCACTGTGCCACCAGGGAAGCCCAAGAATTCCATTTTTGCATGAGCTAAGTGTCCTCATCCTTTTTTCACTTGCTTTTTGTTTCTGTCTTTTGGATCTGAGCCCAAGTTTTCCCCATGTGTGATGTGCCGGACCCTGTTTACAATGGCACTTTGGAATCGTGACAGACCAGTGTTCTTTACGGATCCTCTGATGTTTTCACCAAATTGAGTAAGCAGGAGGAATTCTGACTAGAGGCCTGGGTGGGTCCCATGAACAGAACATTTTGGGCCTGTGCTTAATAAAGCATCAGAACAGTGATACACGTGCTCGAGGATGTGGAGTGAGATCCTTTACCCTATAGGATCGTTTTCTTTTGCGGACAGTCATCTGAGCTTGCATTTTCTCCACAAGGTCCTGGAACCAATCTGTCGAGCTGGCCCATCTCTTGGGCAATAGAGACTCTCACTTGTGTTAAGGGACTGACTTGTCAGCAGTTTTTAAAATGGAGAAAGTCAGCACTTGCAGGTGGCATGGAGAGATTTGCTTCAGGAAATAAAATATTGCAAGGTATACATTTAGTGTGGACAAGCTAGCTGCCTCTGAGAAGTCATTTGGCGATACCTTAATGGATTTAAATGTCAGTTCATATGTGTTTTAGTGCCCTTAAAGGCAGTGAAGTGTGTGTGTGTGTGTTTGTGTCCTGAGAGAGAGGAAAAACTGCAGCGGAGCTATAATTTTTCAGTCTAATACATGAGTTGTTTATTGGTGTTAATTGTAATTGATATTTCGACCCTTTTTTTCTGATTTTAAAGAAAGCCCACTTTTTTTATTGTATCATTTTTTTTACATCTTTATTGGAGTTTAATTGCTTTACAATGTTGTGTTAGTTTCTGCTTTATAACAAAGTGAATCAGCTATATGTATACATATATCCCCATATCCCTCCCTCTTGCGTCTCCCTCCCACCCTCCCTATCCCACCCCTCTAGGTGGTCACAAAGCACCAAGCAAGAAAGCCTACTTTTTGTTTTTTTAAATAAAAAACTTTACTTCGTGGTGGTAAGTCTCCTTCAGAAGCTGCAAAAAGCTACAGATCTGAGCCATCTTTGGTGGCATAGGGTAACATCTTTTCTGTCTTGTGGATAATCTGTCAGCTGGTGTTTTTCAGAATGAGTGGGCCTGTCACATTTCTAAATCGTGTCTGTCCTTTTTCCAGATGAGTAAAGTTGAATATATTGTTATGTCAGACTTTAAATGCTACCTAACATCAGTTCTTGGTGGTTTTTCAGACAAAGATCTGGGGAGTGTTGGATTTGACAATAGACTCATTGTCTGAGTTTAGAAAGGTGTCATCTCTAAACCTGTTGTTAGGATAATTATGTTGCAAATTGGCTGGTCTTCTGAGAGTTAATATTAGTAAATATCACCATGGTGACTACTGTCCATCAATTAATGTTCTTTAGTTGACTTTAATTTAGTGTTCCGCTCTTGTGCTGACTTTTGTATTATCAAAATAATTGTTTCTTCCTTTAATGGATGGCTACTGTCTGTATCAATACTTTGCTAAACTTAGGAGACGGATGATGTTAGAACTAACTTTTGATTACATGGCTGATTGTGGCTGCTTTTAGAGACTTCCAGAATGTGCTAGGAGCTCTTAATGGATCTAGCAAGCTTACCATGTTGTTTTCACCAGCAGAAATATTTATATCTGATAATTGGGCCCTAGAGTAAAATTTTAGGCCTGTTTTACTGAGCTTATCTATTTCTAGTGATCACATTTCCTGATAAGATGCTAGCTCCCCTCTTCCTTTAGGGCTATTTAGACTCCTGAAATCTTGCAAAAAAAAATTTAAATTATGAGAATTTCCAGCTTGAAGAAATATCAGTGTTAATTGCTTCTTCTGCCAGCATGTGCTCCCTTGGAGAGGTTGGAATGTGCTGTGTGGTGTTGACTGGGCCCTGGGAAAAGCAAACAGGAGCCAGAGAGGTGATGATGTGTAGACACTAAAGGCATGTCACAGGCCAGTAATGTGACAGGTCCTAGGAAAACTTTGTCCCCACTGATTTTTTCAGTCATTCTTTGTATTATGCTATCTTTTGCTGTTGAAATGTAAATTGATTTTAGGCATTGGCATTTCCATGTGAATTGGTTTCTAAGATCATTTCCATCCTCATGGCCAGTTGGAAATGGAAACTTGGAGGGAGAAGGCCAGAGGAAGTATGAAGGATCAAGTAAGAAGTCGACAAAGATAAATAAGCTCTACCCCTTTTCTTAGGGGGAGCCGCTTGCTGTTTGGTCTGTACTCTGCTTCCATCTGCTGTTCAGAGATGATCATTGAAAGATCACATTTAAATTGATGTGCCCTTGAAGGAGAAGAGGCTGTTAATGGCTCAGAAAAGGAAAGATTCCTTTTGAAGCTTTGAGACTGTCCAGATGTGATCTGGCTGCTTATGTAAATGTAGATTGTCTGGATTCAAAGCAGGGTACTTTGATGTGGCTAGAAAAGGGGATGATGGATGCAGATGGACCAAGAGTCATTAAAGTACCATGTAAATTAATCTCTAACACCCGTTCAGTTAGAGGGCAATTGAAAAACGAGCCCCAGAAGGAATGTGACCCAGAGCAGTGAATTTAGATAAACCTGTAGATAGGGAAACAGAGATGTGGGGTGAGGGCAAGGTCAGATGTGTGCCCTGGGGCCGTGGCGACGAAGTGGGTCATTTACTGGGGTCTTTGCCTTGATGGCCACCCAGTGCCTAGTCAGCTGAGGGTACTGAGGCTCACTGATTTGTTCAAATCATACGTGGTATATGGTGTTCATTTCTGGGCATTCTTTGTTAAAAGAGGCGTCAATGAAATAGGGATTATCTAGAACTTTACAGTGCACAAGAATCGCCCTGGGGTCTCATAGAGATGCAGTTCTGTTCCGTGGATTTGGGGTAGCCTGAGGTCTCCATCAAGCTCACAAGTGATGCTTGTGCTGCTGGTTCAAGAGCCATACTTAGCGTAGGGAGGAGCGAGAAGGGGATGATGGGTCAGGAGACCTGATCCTATAAGGATAAGCTTGAGGATTCTCGGATGTGAACTTAGAGAAGCAGCATTGGTACCACCTGGGAGCCTGTTAGAGAAACGAGAAGCACCCTGGGGGGAATCCTGGTACTTGTTTCCCATCTTTGGAAGTGGTGTGTCCTTCCCAGAGGGCAGATTTAGAAAAAAGGGGTGGAGGTGGAATTCTGGATCAACGTGGGGTGAACCTCCTCACAAGTTAATCTGACTATGATCTGGATGGTCTGCCATATGAAGCTATGGGATCTTTTCCATCTTGAGATTTCAACCTGAGGTGAACGATAGTCTGATGGGAAGATGTTGTAGACAAGTTTCCTGTTTGGGTGGAGACTTTGATGGTTTCAGAAGTTCCACACAATGTAAATTGGTGCAGCCACTATGGAGAACCGTATGGAGGTTCCTTAAAAAACTAAAAATAGAACGACCATATGATCCAGCAATCCCACTCCTGGGTGTAGATCCAGAAAAGATGAATTCTCTAATTTGAAAAGATACATGCACCCCAAAGTTCATAGCAGCACTATTTACAGTAGCCAAGAAGCAACCTAAATGTCCATTGACAGATGAATGGATAAAGAAGATGTGGTACATATACACAATGGAATATTACTCAGCCATAAAAAAAGCTGAAATAATGCCATTTGCAGCAACATGGACGGACCTAGAGATGATCATGCTAAGTGAAGAAATTCAGACAGAGAAAGACAAACATCATATGATATCACTTATGTGCAGAATTGAAAAGATGATACAAATGGACTTATTTATAAAACAGAAACAGACTCACAGACTTAGAAAACAAACTTATGGTTACCAAAGGGGAAAGGGTGGGGGGAGGGATAAATTAGGAGTTTGGGATTAACAGATACGCACTACTATATATAAAATAGACAACCAACAAGGTCCTACACAGGGAACTATATTCAAAATCTTGCAATGAACTATAATGGAAAAGAATATGAAAAAGAATATATATATATAAAACTGAATCACTTTGCTGTACACCAGAATCTAACACATTGTCAATCAACTATACTTAAATTTAAAAAAAAAAGTTGCACAAATACCAGAAGGAAGAGTTATTCCAGGAGGATGTCAGTCGTTTGAATTCAAGGATTAAGATAAGAACTGTTCTGAAGCCAAGAATGTGAGGTGCCTGCTGGAAAACAAAAAACCAAAAAAAACAAAAACAAAATTCACACTGTCAGTGTGTGACCCTAAATGTAGTTAAGCTGCCTATGTAGGCAAAGTAAATAAATCTCAAGTCACACTGACAGCTCTGAAAAATGTTACATAAATCCTGGGACTTCCCTGGTGGTGCAGTGGTTAGGACTCCACACTCCCAATGCAGGGGGCCCGGGTTCGATCCCTGCTTGGGGAGCTTCATCCCACATGCAGGCTGCAACTAAGAGTTCACGTGCCACAACTAAGAAGCCCACCTGCCGCAACTAAGGAGCACACATGCTACAACTAAGGAGCCCACCTGCTGCAACTAAGGAGCACACATGATGCAACTAAGGAGCCTGCCTGTTGCAACTAAGACCTGGCACAACCAAATACATAAAATAAATTAAAAGATAAAATAAAATTTTAAAAATGTTACATAACTCCCGACAGCAGAGGCTGGAGACAGAAGAATTAAAACCACAGAACATTCTCACTTTCTGGAAGGATCAAATGACTCTGTGGATCCTAACCACCCTCGGGTTCTGCTATGGGTCTCATCATCCTGAGACTCAAAGAGGAAAGCTATGGAGACAAGAAGCAGCATAATATTATTTTAGGAAGGCCATCAAATAATTTTTAAAAACAGATTTGGTATTTGAAAATGTATCCATCAGCATCTGGACATTTAACATAATACATTTTCAAAATAAATATCATGAAAAACTTCAAAATAGATAGAAGACCAAGTCTCGATCATGTTTCATCTGCTCCTGACTCAGTGGAGTCGGGTTTTGGAATGGGGGGTTGGGGGGATGGGGGGGTTTGAGGAAGGAAATGCTCGTCCTTTTGCATAGGGATTCATAGTTAATTTTGGTGTATTCAATCAGCCAAATGCTTTTAATGCTCATCATTTGGTTGGGAATATTTACAAATATTTGTGAGGGACAGATTTTTTTAGCAGTCACCCAGCAAGTGGGACTCATGTAGATGGTCCATCTGGAAACTTAAGGCAGCACACATTTTTTTTTGTCCTTGCCTTCCAAAGTAGATTTTCTAGTGTAAATTATTCTAATAATTACCTCTCCAGTCTCCTTTAGAGCTGTATCTGTCTCGATACACAGACCAAAGAAGAAGTGTGTTTTAGTTCTACATCTATGATTTCCATTAGGTTAGGTTAATTATGAAGAAATTGATTAGATTGCCCAGTGACTTGGGCTCAGTAGTTAAGACACATTCTGCTTACAGAGATGTAAACTCTCTGGCAGGAACCAAAGCAGGTTTGGAGCACTTACCCTTGGCTGAGGAGATCGGGGAGTGGCTGCCCGCCCTGCATTTTCAGGTGTGGGTCTGATGCCGCACAGGGAGAACCGGAGCCCTGCCTAATGCCCTCCAGCCCCCCAAGTGCTGGTCGGTGCATTGGGAACCTTGGCCCCCGTTCTAGTCAGGATGCAAGGGCGTGTGCCTGCAGACAGGTTGATAATTTCTCCTGTAGCCCTGTTGGCTCCATTGAGTCTCACTTGGATGAGATCACCCAGGCTAATCCCAGTGAGTTTCCCATAGCACTGAAATTAACCACTCAGCTCACCTTGGCCTGAGCCATCAGCTTCTACCATGAGATGCGGGCCCAGTAAAGCAGGGGAGGAGGATGGAGCCTTGACAGCAGAGGTTGGACCAGGGCCATGCCTGGGAAGGAGGCTCTTGGTTTGGATGAGGAGATCCTAAAAGGGGAGGAGGAAGATAGCAAGGCTGACTTTCTGTATCAATACTTCCTATTTTACGTGAAGTCAGTCCTGCTCTGCAGAGGTGAACTATTGTGGAGGGTAAAATTATGATATTAATTCATTTAATCTTGAAACCCAGACAGCCCAGCAGATGCTCTGGAGGTCTTGGCCGCACAGCAGAAATGCTCCCAGGGACACGGCCATCTCTCCCCCAGGAGGGACCACTCCTGGGCACAGCACAGCCTGAGGGATTTACTGCAAAAGCCCTTTTGGTAACAACATGGTAAAACTCAGGGTTGAGAATGGCTGGCTGTGCCCCATGATGGTGGAGGTTTGCCTCTGGTCCACCTGCTTACGATTCTTTGGGGGCCTTTGGATGAGACCTCCTCAGCCTCCTGCAACAGAAATAACCCTTTGCTGGAAGATTCGGCATCATACACCAGTTACAAGCACAGACTCTAAAGCCCAAGTGTCAGGGTTCAAACTCTAGCTCACCATTTACTATGTAACTGTGCCTCCATTTCCTTATCTGTAAAATGCGAATGTGCATGGCCTTACAGGACTGCAATGACGATTAAATGAATTAATATTTTGTAAGATGTTATAAACAGCGCCTGGCATCAAAGAAGCACAACAGAAGTGTTTGCTAGGTAAATTATATAATTTTAGCCTCCACTGCTTATTTGTCTACTTTTTCATTCCAATTCCCACTTCTTTTTCCTTTCTTTTTTTCCTCTGCTCTGACTTTGCATTACCCACAGGCATTTTCTAATTCTCATTAAAGCTAGTCTGCGCTCAAAAATATCATTGATCCTTGTTCTAACTCAGTGCTGCCCAGTGGATTCTTCTCTACTGATGGAAATGTTGTAGGTTTGCATGATCCAATATAATAGCCCTTAGCCATGGATGGTTATTGAACACTTGAAATGTGGCTAGTGCATCTGAATTTTTAATTTAATTAGATTTTAATTTAATTAATTTAAAATAAATAGCCATCTGTGGCAATATGGTGCTACCATATTGGACAGCAGAGAAAATCTAACTCATTGGTTCTTTAGTGAGCACATGTCACTGAGATCAAGTTGGATTTGTCAGTGTTGGGTCAATCTATAAGCTCCTATGTTTTATTGTTCGCTTATCCTGAACTTGCATGGTTGTTGTCCTATTAGTTTTCCTTCTTTGTTCTCATCACAATTTTGGTCATTTGGGGATTTTGATTTCTTACAGGTTCAGCGAAATGAGGACAAATCTACCACCTTGAAACTGGCTGATTTTGGTCTTGCAAAGCATGTGGTGAGACCTATATTTACTGTGTGTGGGACTCCAACTTATGTAGCTCCTGAAATTCTTTCTGAGAAAGGTAAGGGTTACACATTGCTCCGTGGGACTCCAGCTCACTTACTAACCAAGGTTTAACTTTTAATATTTAAATTTTACATTTTTCAACATGGAGCAGTCGAAAGTCTCAGAGAGTTGGCACTAAGCTTGTACTTGGATGTTAATGGAAATATTTGAAATAGGTCTTCTTGACCAAAGCACGAGCACTTTTTCCTCACCAGGGCTGCCCTTATCACAGAGGAGGGATTGTGGTGTGTGTGTGTGTGTGTGTGTGTGTGTGCGCGCGCGTGCGCGCACGCATGCACATGTGTTGGCAAGATGGTGAGATGGAAGATGGTGGAGTATTGGGTGGGGAACGCAAGCAAGCAAGGCCATTTGGCCACTCACCCAAGGTTACCTCTAATGGAGACAATTGGAACGGTTCTTATGGTAATTGGCTTAAAAATTCCTTTACCAACCTTGCATTTAAAGGGAAAGGAGGTCCCATCTCAAACCCAATGAATAATATTTATTACAGGCTCGTATATTGTATGAGGGTCCAATGGACTATTTTAGTGACACACTCTGTAAAGGATATACAAGGAAATCATTATTATTATTATTATTATTATTATATGGCTCCAAGTATGTGAATGCCTATTTAGCCATCCTTGCACTCCAGGAGAAATCAGTTTAGCCACCCTATGATGGCTAAAGATGGGAAGGCTCTGGATGGGTTGTAGGTCTGGGGGTAGGGAGGAGGGAGAGATTTTGTCCCAGCAGCAGAAGCATCAGGGAAGCCAACATGCAGAGACTAGGCTATGCATGGAGGTTGGGTGGTAGAGACATTGAGAAGACCAGCCTCAGTGGAGCAGAGGGAATTGCAGTTGGATGGGTAGGTTGAGTATGGATTCCCCACAAGTGAGTTTGGACTCGGTGTGGCCATCATAGTAGCTGTGGTAATGTGGTGACAGTGGGACAAGAGAGTACTGAGCGACTATAGACATTTTAATGGAGGCATTACTGAGCTGGATAAGAGAGGAATGAAAGCAAATAGTCTACATGAACTCTGGGAAGTCAGGATAGTAGGGCTCGCACCAACTAACACAGGGAGTTGGAAAGGTAAGCTCTTTTGGGAGATGGGGATGGGGTGAGTTAGACTTTGAACACACTGACTCTGTAGAGATATTAAGATGGATACACAGAGTTGTCTGGTTGGCTGAACGTATGCTTTTGAGACCCCTCGATACAGAGATGGCAGCCAAAGTGGTGAGATAATGTGTCTCTGCCTCTGCTGCACAGGTTATGGGCTGGAGGTGGACATGTGGGCCGCGGGCGTTATCCTCTACATCCTCCTGTGCGGCTTCCCCCCATTCCGCAGCCCAGAGAGGGACCAGGATGAGCTTTTTAACATCATCCAGCTGGGCCACTTCGAGTTCCTGGCTCCTTACTGGGACAACATCTCTGACGGTGAGACCTGGGGCTTCCCAGGCAGGAGGGAAGGGGATGGAGAGACGGAGCCCCTCTGGGGATCAGGTCAGATGCGTAAAATGCCACCCAGAGAACCCGCTATGGTACCTGGGCTGTCAGCATCTTGTGCTTCATCCTTTATTTCCTGCTAGATTGGTGTAGATTTCCATAGCATTCCAAACACGACTTGCTTTGAGATATAATGAAAGATTCTCACCACCAGTTGTAGTCACCAAATACTTTTCCTGAAGCCAATTAAAGAACCTCAGAACTGAAAAATAAACTGAAAAATATCAGAAACGTGTAATCCTCATTTGGAAAGATCAAAGCCATCTCATAGGGAATTCCCTGGCAGTCCAGTGGTTAGGACTCGGCGCTCTCTCTGCCGAGGGCCCAGGTTCAATCCCCGGTTGGGGAATTAACATCCCACAAGGCGTGCAGTACAGCCAAAAAAAAAAAAAAAGCCATCTGCCATCTCATATACAGAAGAGTTTGGGAATTGGACAGACTGGAGATGCTTATTTTACCTGTGAATAATCAGGGTCCTATGGGGGCATACTTGGGGCACAGGGGCTCTGGAAGGTCAAGGGAGAAGGTCTCAGGTACTTTTTAGTGGAGCAGAAGCATGTGTGGTCCTCCTCCTTTTTGGCCCTTTCAAGTGGAATTTTCCCCCCTTGTTTCTACTGATTTATATGTACTACCCACTGCCCTTGTAAAATTGAGAACTAGATCATTGGGGGTTTTGAGTCTTTTGAGTCTTTAGCTGAAAAAGTCGAATAGGAGTGATAACTTTTCCCCAATTTCCCCTAAATACATCATCTAAGATAAGTTATTCATCTGCCCTTGTCCTCAGCTCTGGCTCCTCATCTGGGGTTGGGGCTTGAGGGAAGGGAAGAGCTTCATTTTTTTCCACTTAAATAAGGTGGGAAGAGGGTAGCTTGCTGCCCGTAGGGTAAGGGTCTTGAGCTGATCAAGGTAGTGGCAATTTGGGAATTGAAGGACTAAAAATCATTTTAGAAAGTTCTATGCAACACTGTTCTTAGATTTGGTTATGGTGGCCCCTGCCCTGAGTCCCATGCCTTAGAGGGTCTGCTCTGGTTACATGTCTCCCCAGAAGTGAGGAGACTCTGGGGACAAGAGGCTGTGCCCCCCACCAGAGCCCAGGCTCCCCCTTCTAGACCACTTAACCAGGACCCCAGAATTTCCTGCACAAATGGCCCAAGCCCACTTCCAAGGCTTGTGAGACCTCTTTTCCCAGCCCCTCCCCACAGTGCCCTAGGCTGCCAAGGAGCAGCTGTTTGGGGGGCGTAGGGGGAGCACAGACATATTGGTGGGGTGTCCAACTGTCCACACACAGGCACGTGAGACTGAGAATTCCGTTTAAACCTGGGCTTCTACCCCCTGAGTCCTCCGAGGACCTTGAAGGAGTGATGCTGGGATGAATGGGGAAGGGGTACATTGTGGGCGGAATCTGCCCAGTTTGAACGGGGTGGGGTAGGAGAAATCCTGTGGTCTCCATGCTCAAGAGGTGGCTGGACAGTGGCTATAGAAGCGGGGCAATTGGTGGGTGAACAGCTGACCTTGAACAAGAGGCATCCCCCAATAAAGGTAAATAAACATGGGTATCTTTTTCCCTATGCATTCTTTATTTAAAAATATATATATACATTCATGCCTTTATTACATCAGGTTTTTTTTTTTTTTTTTTGGCCATGTTGCACAGCTTGCAGGGACCTTGGTTCCCTGACCAGGGATTGAACCCATGCCCCCCTGCAGTGGAAACACGGAGTCCTAACCACTGGGCCGCCAGGGAATTCCCTCCCATGTATTCTTGAGTAATTGGTTAAGAGGCTCAGGGAGCCAGCCTGGGAGAGCCAGCGAGCCAAGGAGAAATCTCTTCTCCTCCCCGTCTGCCACCTGATCCACCAGCTGTCACCACATCTCTCTAGAATCAGTTATGGTCTTGAGCAAAAAATGAAATGCATTTTGAATTTGCACTATTTACTACTTAGATCTCTTTGCCCATGTTTTACAGTTTTGTCAATCTGGAGGTATATTTATCAATTTAGGAAGAAGATTGGACATATTTTATTTAACAACTTGATAGTTTGATTTACAAATTTTAAAATATGTAGGCGGGAACTTCCCTGGTGGCGCAGTGGTTGAGAGTCCACCTGCCGATGCAGGGGACACGGGTTCGTGCCCCAGTCTGGGAGGAGCCCACATGCCGCGGAGCGGCTGGGCCCGTGAGCCATGGCCGCTGAGCCTGCGCGTCCGGAGCCTGTGTTCCGCAACGGGAGAGGCCACAATGGTGAGAGGCCCGCATACTGAAAAAAAAAAAAAAAAAGTGTAGACGTATGCTATGTGGCCTCCATGTGTCCTCTTGGGCTGGGCAGCGCCATGGGTGTTAGTTGCAGGCCTGACCTCATGACTCTATGTCTAACATGGTAGCCCTTAGCTGCATGTGGCTATTTGAATGTAACTGTAAATTAATTAAAAGTAAATGCAATCAGAATTCAGTTCAGGGAAGTCCTTGGTGGTCCAGTGGATAGGACTCTGTGCTCTCACTTCCCAGGGCCCGGATTCAATCCCTGGTCAGGGGGCTAACATCCCGCAAGCCGCTCGGTACGGCCAAAAAAAAAAAAAGTTCAGTTCATCAGTTGCACCAGCCATATTTCAAATGCTCAGTAGTCCCAAGCGGGTAGCGCAGATATGGAAAGTTTCCACCATGGCATAAAGTTCTCTGATCCAGCCATGGTGCTAACGGGAAAGTTTGTCCTTATTTCCTGTATGGGGAAGGAAAACTCCAAACCACCTGCATGCATCTCATTTTTTCCGCCCTTCTCTCATTCCAACAGCTGCCAAAGATCTGGTGAGCCGGTTGCTGGTGGTAGACCCCAAAAAGCGCTACACGGCCCACCAGGTTCTTCAGCATCCCTGGATTGAAACTGCTGGAAAGACCAGAAGGGCAAAGCTACAAAAGGAGGGCCCCCCCAGCAGCGAGAACCACTTCCGGAGCCAGCACTCGAGGGCTGCAGAGCAGGCGTCATAGTCACGGCCTCAGCATTTGCTCAGCCCTTGGTTCTGCTCGGGGACAGAGAAAAGAATAGATGTCAAGGAGAAAAACAGTGAAAAAGCCTTCCTCCCATAATTGGAGAATCAGGGGAAGGAGAGAAGACACTCAGTATATTTTAAAGCTTATTTTAAAAAATAAACTTGAGTCTTAATGTTAAATGTTGTAACATATTTTTAGATTTGAAGCCTTTAATACATTTTTGGGGGGTGAGGGGGAGACTTGTTCTCAGTGAGGAATTTTTGGAAATAATGATGTGATTTGCTTCCTCCTTGTAATCAAGTTCATAGTATACTACATGAGTGGTGCTTACCAGGGTCTAAACTCCCCCTGTGAGATTAATAAACTGAATTGTGGTCCTTCTGTGTTAATAAAATGTACTCTGGATGACTGAAGTAACTGTATTCTGATTACTTCTTAATGCTGGTGATGAGAGCCAGGGAGTTATAATTCAGACATGCCTCCCGAAACCACTGTGACTACGTATAAATGTGCTGATGGACCCTTGATGAACTGGCCAGGTCTGTTTAGGTTGTGCTGGTCTTGGTCTCTAGCATTTTAGCCTTACTGAAAATCAGATTTGGTACAGCCTGAAATGGAAAGAAGAAATCATTGGGAATTCCCTGACGGTCCAGTGGTTAAGATGCCGTGCTTCCACTGCTGGGGGCACGGGTTCGCCTTCTGGTCAGGGAACTAATATCCTGCATGCCAAAAAAAGAAAGAAATCATTGATTTATTCCCACCCCTTCAGGACCCATTTAGACTGCGTTTCAGCCGATGATCCCTGAGTCTGAGTCCCGTCTACGTGAAGTTAGGCACTCAGGTGTGACTGTGTTAACATTTTCAGATCACAAGGGAGCCATCTAGTGCATTACTATGTCGGAAACACAGTCGATGTGTTACACCCGGGCTGGAAGGAGCTCAGAATGTTCAGGCATGTTCCTATCTGCAGGGCAGACTGTGGAGGGCATAGGACATGTTGGTTATTTCACTCCGGACTTCTGTACAAACAGATGACCCTGGGAGTATGTATGAGCTGATAGCAAAACATCATCCTGATATTTCCCAGCTTGACCTTTCTAGGTTATATGTAACCTGGTCAATGGGACACAGAATCAGCCCCAAAGTGCAGGTTTCTCACCCCTCCCATCCCTTCCCTCACAGTGTAGGTGTCATCTCAGTGGAGGAAGTGCATCCGACAGGAAACAGGAATAGCATGAGAGTTTAGTATAAGGAATTGCTGGAACAGGTGTTGGAAAATGCAGAAAGCACACAGGAAATAATTCAGAGATGGTAACTCCTAGATGAGGAGCCAAGGGAAGAGACTGGGGCGATTTGAATGTAGAAGCTTGGAGGAGAAACCCTTGCAGCACATTCTGACTATGCCACCCAGATCCCCCCTCAAGGCTGAAGGGAATGAGCTGCAGGGTGATGCTGGCTGATAGCCCTCAGCAATCACCAGGGACAGGAACTGCCCTTAGCTGGCAGGAGTCACCTCACCCAGGATCACATGCCCCTCCTGGGAATAGGCTGCATCCAATGATGGGTCTATATAGGGCTCGGCCAGACAACACTGAAGGGCCATCCAGCTTCACAGCTCCCCGTGGGGGTTGGCTGAGCCCTTTGCCCAGTCCTGCCGCTTTCCCTTCTCTTCCAGGCGTGATGGCCCTGAGATCACTCCCTAATGAAACTTCTGCATGATAATCTCCATCTCAGAGTTGGCTTCCCAGGGAACAGAGCCTGGGACACCCCCTAGGAACTTAGAACGACTGTAAAGAGGTACGAGCTGGTGCTTTGATCTCATGGGTCCGAGGAGGGGCCCCATGGAGCTGGGACCCAGACACCTGAGGAGTGGGTGCTGTCCACAGGCAGTACAGTAGGACTCATTCTGGAAATGGGGAAAGAGGCTGGAAGCTGGAACCAATTGCTACTGGAACATCTTTTGATAGTGTCACCAAAGGCACTAAATCCAAAAGAAAATTTTCAGACCTCATAGGGCATCATTTGATTCTACTGACCTCTCTCTTTGAATCATTTCTCCAGTTGGCTTCCGTAAGTCATGCGTTTTCCTGGTTTTCCCCCTACATCTCTTTTTACACCTTTGGGTCTTCTGAGTAGGTTTAGTCTTCCACTTGTTAAATGTTGTAGCTCCATTATTAGTCACTAGAGAAATGCAAGTCAAACCCACAATGAAATATTAGTACACAGCTATTAGAATGGCTAAAATTAATTGGCTAAAGTAAAAAGATTGACACTGCCCTGTATTGGTGAGGATTTGGAGCAACCGGAACTCTTGTACATTGCTGTTGGGGATGTAAAAATGGTATTCCTTTTTTGGAGAACAATTTGGTAGTTCCTTCAAAAGTTAAACATACACCTACCATATAATCCAGCTATTCCACTCCTAGGTATTTACAAGAGAAATTAGAGCATATGTCCACACACACACACTTGTACACAAATATTCACAGGCGCTCTATTTGTAGTAGCCTCCAAGTGGAAACAATCTGAATATCCCTAAATTGGTGAGTGTAGAAAAAAATTGTGGTAGGTCCATCCAATGAATACTCTTCAGCAATAAAAAGGAATGACCTGCTGATACATGCAACAGAATGGATAAAACTCAAAATAATTAGGCTAAGTGAAAGTGTAATAGGGAAGAACCTTTGTATCCTATTACAAGGTAATCATGAAAGGGATGTTGCCTGTAAGTTTAAATTATACATAATGGCCCATCTCTGGGAACCCTGCCTCCCAGGTAATGAGTGTTAAGCTAAAATACCCTTGTTTAACTGGCAGAAAACATCCTGACCAGGCCCACCTGTGAATGACTGCAGGGAGGAAGGAATTAACACATCCCCTCCGGAGGCTGACAGGAACCAGGAAATGTTTACCTTTACTCCCTCCCCTTTTAGTATAAAAGAAGCTTGAATTCTAACTCAGGTAAGATGGTTCTTGGGGTGTATGAGTCCACTCTCTTGTTGGTCTGCTGGCTTTCCTAATAAAGGCACTATTCCTTGCTCCAATAACTCGTCTCTCGATTTACTGGCCTGTCGTGCAGTGAGCAGTACAAGCTTGGACTCCGTAACAAATTTTGGCAAGCCAGCCAGCCAGGAGCCTTTCTATTCGTGGCCAGCTGGCCCTGGTGGGGAAATTTTCAGGTAAGGCCCTAGCAGCTACTGGGACCACTTGTCCTGAGTATTTTCCCTTCAGAATTCTCCAAAGCGGTACCAGCTGCCCCAGCTCTTGCCAGTTGGGGCAAGGAATCCCACATTTGGTAGCTGATGGGCTTGATACAGCAGGGTAAGTTGTGCTGGCGTATACAGCCAGGAACTTTATTTCCTCTCCATTTGGAGATTTTTCTCCAGAAGAAGCCAATTTGTTCATGTACCTTGCTGGAGAAAGGAAAGAGTTGGACTTTTACGCAATTTGTGAACTTGTTCGTTTGTTTCTTTGGATGCTAGCATTTGTATGTGCCGTTTGTGTTTTATTTGTCTTGAAAAACAAGGAATGTTTCAACTATCCCTAAAGAAAGTCCTCTGAGGTGTGTTTTGGATAAGTGATCTGATTACGGCTATGAACCCATGGGTGAGAGGAAGATGATACTTTATATCATTGTAACCATGTGTGGCCATAGTACCTGTTAGAATCTCCACAAGGGATTTAGGCAGGGTTACCTTGGGACCCTATGCACAATGTACCCTTGCTGTGTCAGTTACGTCGTTCATGGTCTCCTGTGTCATCGGCATATGTAAAACCCAAGACCAAACTTGAGGGTTCATTTAGGATTTTGTTTCGTTTTGTTTGGTACTGTTTCTCCATTTACAGCCAAATCAGCTTTGTGATATTTTAAACTTTTACTGATGTCAAATGGAGGAAAGAAACAGACGAAAAAACCAAAAACCTATCTGTTCTTGTCCAAGAACGGGACATTCCCAGGAAGAAGAGAAAGGTTCTACTTGGTTCCTAAAGTCACCAAATGCTACAAATAGAAGTATCTTTTCTGTAAATATTAGTAAAAAGGGTTTAGCCATCTGAACAGGTGAGCTTGATTTGTCCCATCTGCCAGAAACCCTGTTTGAATCCAACCTCTTTTGTAACTGGTGGGTTTTACATTGCTGCACCTGATTCATGGCTGATATTTTGGAATGGGAATTGCGAGGTCCCTGTGTTTGAGTTTGTATGTGAATTATAGATGTATGACATTGCCAAAATTGATTTTGGGGGGCTCTATTTGATTGGCTTGAGGGAAATTATGTGCTTATATTCATACTCAAACATGGAGAGACCGACCAGAATGACTTTTGGGTTCACGTGATCTAAGAAATATTCAGTATTGCTTTAATATCTGGAGATAAAGTTAGCTGAAACTTGTTGGTTTAATACAGATATGTCTTTTTTTTTTTTTTTTTTTTTTTTTTGCGGTACGGGGGCCTCTCACTGTTGTGGCCTCTCCCGTTGCAGAGCACAGGCTCCGGACACGCAGGCTCAGTGGCCATGGCTCACGGGCCCAGCTGCTCCGTGGCACGTGGGATCTTCCTGGACCGGGGCACGAACCCGTGTCCCCTGCATCGGCAGGCGGACTGTCAACCACTGCGCCACCAGGGAAGCCCCAGATATGTCTTTAGAGTCATTAGCATTAAGTATCGTACTTTCATTGTACCTAAGTTTACTAGAAATCAAAGAAAACCTTTATTATTCCTGTTAAAAAGTTTGTCAGCAAGGAAAATAACAATATGAAAATATTTTAAAAATATATTTATTTATTTATTTTGGCTGCAGTGGGTCTTAGTTGCAGCATGTGGGATCTTCGTTGCAGCATGTTTAGTTGTGGCATACAGATTCCTTAGTTGCAGCATGCATGTGGGATCTAGTTTCCTGACCAGGGATCCAACCCGGACCACCTGCTTTGGGAGCACGGAGTCTTACCCTCTGGACCACCAGAGAAGTCCCATGACAAAGACTTTAAGTAAATAAAAGAGGTAAATGAGGTAAGAGTTTTAGGTAAACTGTATAGGAATAATTATGTTTTGGGAATGTCTATCTAAAATAGTCTCTCTAGATTTTCCTAACTTTAAAGTAAGCTAAATGAAGAGAATTCATTGACTATCTGGGTCATTTCAAATAGGATAAAATATTGGAACATTACTTGCTGGGCAGGTCTAAGTTTACCTACCTTTGCCTTCTCAGGAGAGGAAGACTAAAGCATAAGCTTGTTAGTCAGGGAATGCAGGTATGATAAACAGTTTACGATTGTTTGCTTCTTGATTTTCACTAGAGATTAAGGTTTCAAGGTTAAGAATTATGAGGGAAACATTTCAGTATGCAAAGATGTAGGATGTCTGTTTTCAGCAAAGAGCATGAGGAATGAAAATGCATTTTGTTAAAGGGAAAAACCTGGTTTTGTCCTAGAGCTGGTTGTTTCTGAATGGAAAAGAAAGTGAGGGGCAGATTAATGTGGACACAGAAAATTGTGGAAGGTTTGTGGAGGAGGAACACTGAAAGAGTCTTGTACATGGTTGGGATTGGCTAAGATGAGATTGAACTTAATTAATAAAATGAATTTTAAAGGTAAAGTAGTACAGAACCTGAATTTGGTTCTCTAAGAAGACAGTTTTCTTGAAATACTGAACTGTGTTTGGTAATTAAGTTTCTTTAAGTGATCTGTATTTGTCATTGATCTTTTATCACTGGTTAAAGCTTTTTGATATTTCTGACAAAATTCCCAAAGATCAAACTCTAAATGAAGTTCATTTGACCTCTAGCTAATATTGAGGCTTTTCAAAGGGTCCCTGGAAGCCCTCAAATTATTTGTGCTCTCTCCATCTCAGAAATAGTAAACTAATTAGGCTTATTTGGTATGTTGAATTACATGGGAAGCATTGTCAAATAAGTGGCGGTAAAATTTCTTAGATTGTATCATATGGGTAAATGTCATTAACATACACATTTTAGAAATTATATGGAACTCCTAAAATTCTTGCATATCTTGGTAAATGATATCAGTCATAATTTTATTAATTATCTTAAATTGTTGTGTCACAGCAGTAATCAAGTACAATTACAGTGTAATGCCACTGGGTTGATGCCAAAGCAAAAAGGCATCACTTTTTTTTTGACAACATTTCTAGTTTTTTTTAATGGATTCTAATTTCTTTATAAATCTAGATTATGGAACAATGATTGTTGTTAACAATATTAATTCCAAAAGGCATCCTTTTAACGGTTAGAGATGATCAATTGCTATTTATGGTTTTACAGTGGCTTTTGGATGACTATAGCTATTTTGTGAAGAAGCAGGGAAGAAAGATGAAATCTTTTATGTGCAAGCGTTTGTACTATTCTCAGAGAAAATAAGAAAAGGGAATGAGAGTGAGATTATATTGCTTCAAACCTTCACTCCTCCAGCTGAGCTGGCTGTGCCAGCTGCTCTGGCCGCCATACCAATATATCTACCCCTTCATCACCTTCTGTTCCTATTCAGCCCCAATTCCTGACGCTGGGGCTCAGGACTGTCCCTGCCTATACGGATCAATTAGTAAATCCTGTGTTAGTTTCTGGGGCACAGGGACTTGGTCTGGTATTGCCATCTAAGACCATACAGGGCACCCAACTTGGGCCAGGAGCCACTCCCAGGGCAGGGAAATTTCCCTTCCCCCATTAACTCGCAGGGAACCTAGATGCAAATGATCAGCCAGTTGGGTTTCTCAGACTTGTTTAATTTGAAAGATCACGACCCTCCTTATAAGGAGGATCCTCTACACCTGAAGCCCACTTGGCAGCACCGAAATCTGAACCAAATTGGAACCCCAATGAGGGAGGAATGCCCTTATTAGAGCATGACTTATGAGTGCATCTTGGCCGGGCTTTGAAAAGGGGAACCAAAGCAAGAGTTTGAACAAAATTCAAGAAATTCAGCAAAAAAAAAACAAAAAAACAAATGAAAACCCCTCTGAATTTTTGCAAAGGATTTATCAGGCCTACAGACATCAACCTAATGCAGATCCCAAGGCCCCTGAAAATATTACAGAGGTTAAATTTGACCTTCTGGAGGTCATGTAGACAGCGCGTCCTGCCCCGCACCCCTAAGATCTCGCGGTTGACCCATTTTCTAAGAAAGATTGGTATGATGTGAAAGCACCAGCTATGTTCAATATAAGAAATATTGGGAAAACACTAGTCACGAGAACTCAAGGAACCAAAATCGCATCTGATGGCCTCAAGGGTCGTGTGTTTGAAGTGAGCCTTGCTGATCTGCAGAATGATGAAGTTGCATTTAGAAAATTCAAGCTTATTACTGAGGACGTTCAGGGCAAAAACTGCCTGACTAATTTCCATGGCATGGATCTTACCCGTGACAAAATGTGCTCCATGGTCAAAAAATGGCAGACCATGATTGAAGCTCACGTTGATGTCAAGACTACCGATGGTTATTTGCTTCGTCTCTTCTGTGTGGGTTTTACTAAAAAACGCAACAATCAGATTCGGAAGACCTCTTATGCCCAGCACCAGCAGGTCCGCCAGATCCGTAAGAAGATGATGGAAATCATGACCCGAGAGGTGCAGACAAATGACTTGAAAGAGGTGGTCAATAAATTGATTCCAGACAGCATTGGAAAAGACATAGAAAAGGCCTGCCAGTCTATTTATCCACTCCACGATGTCTTTGTTAGAAAAGTAAAAATGCTGAAGAAGCCCAAGTTTGAATTGGGAAAACTCATGGAGTTACATGGTGAAGGTAGTAGTTCTGGAAAAGCTACTGGGGACGAGACAGGTGCTAAAGTTGAACGAGCTGATGGATATGAGCCACCAGTCCAGGAATCTGTTTAAAAATCAGACTTTTAATGGTGACAAATAAAAGACCTCATTTGTGATACTTAATTTCTGATCACTCTTTTTAAATAATCTGACAATAATCAAGTGTTCTTATTTGATAGTAATGTGGTGAATTTTTCTGACCTTTTGTGTGGATTTTATTCACTGCTCTTAGTTACTAAGTAGCTGAGAAAGGGTAGTGTTCAGTTTTCAACTGGGATGGTTTGGGCGTGTTAGAGATGGTGAATAAAAGGAAACACTTCTTTACATGGAAAAAAAAAAAAAAAAAAAATTTGACCTTCTGGGGGCAAACTGCCTCAGGTATCAGGAGAAAAGTTGCAAAATTTAGATGGTGCATTTGGAATGAAGCCCTCTCAATTGTAGATGTTGCTTTTAAAGTGTTCAAGAGAGAACAACAACAGAAGAAAGAAGATGCAAAACAAAAACGCCAATTTTCTGGCAGCAGCATTGGATTCCCGGAAGGTGAATAACTCAAAGAGAGGTAAGTCCCCATTGGGGAAGGAACAATGAATGCACTTACTGTAAGGAGGAAGAACATTGGAAAACAGACTGTCCTAAAACAGCAGAACAATAAAAGACGAGAGCCTCTCATATGGTAGAAAGAGAAGAACACTGAATGAAGAGGCCCAGGGGCTCCCTTGGACTTGAGGTGACTAATGCCCTGCAGGAGCCCCGGGTGAAATTGTCAGTGGGAATGAGCTGATTAACGTTCTGATAGACCTCACCCTGAAGTTTTTCACCAGAACAGCCTGACCTCAGAGTCCCACCAGAACAGGCTTTAAGCCTACAGAGGGCACCCATGGAAACTCCAGGAAAGGAGACAGAGCTCTTTCCCCCAAGGTCTGCAAAAAGATGTTAGTTTCATGTGTACAGCAAAGTGATTCAGTTATACATATATATATTTTTCCTGTTCTTTTCCATTATAGGTTATTACAAGATATTGAATATAGTCCCCTGTGCTATACAGTAGGACCTCATTGTTTATCTATTCTATATATAGTAGTTTGTATCTGTTTATCTCAAACTCCTAATTTATCCCTCCTTCCCCCTTCCCCTTTGGTAACCATGTCTGTGAGTCTGCTTCTGTTTTGTAAATTAGTTCATTTGTATCAATTTTTAGATTCCACTTATGAGGAGTATCATATATTTGTCTTTCCCTTTCTGACTTAACTTCACTTAGCATGATCATCTCTAGGTCCATCCACATTGCCGCAAATGGCATTATTTCATTCTTCGTTATGGCTGAGTTATATTCCATTGTATTTATAGACCACATCATCTTTATCCATTCACCTACCAATGGACACTTAGGTTGCTTCCATGTCTTGCCTATAGTAAATAGTGCTGCTGTGAACATTGGGGTGCAAGAAAATCTTTCAAAGGAGAAAGTAGGTCCTATTCAGCCCTCTTGCGAGATTGCAACTATAGTGAATGTTCCAAAAAGCAAATCAAGTCATATGATTAGGCTTAAAAACCTTAAGTGAATTACCACTGCCTCCAGGAAAAGTCTAAGGCAATTGTCAGGGCTTATAAAGCCTTTCATGGATTGACCTCTGCTCACCTCATGCCAGGCCCTTCCCTGCTGAAGCATTTGCTGCTCCCCAAACATGCGGTGCTGTCTCTTCACACTGAGTCTTTGTGCTCTTCTTCCTTTGCCTGGAGCACTTTTCTTCCCCCTTTCTTCTGGAAACTTCGCATCAGTGATTCAGGTCATGGCTGAGATGAGACATCCTCTTCGAAGTCTTCCCCAGGAATTCCCTGACAGTCCAGTGGCTAAGACTCGGCGCTTTCACTCTTACTTACACTGCTGTGGGCCTGGATTTGATCCCTGGTCAGGGAACTAAGATCCCACAAGCTGCATGGCACAGCCCCCCCCAAAAAAGTCTTCCCAATTCTGAGCTCCCCGAACCCCTTGAGCTTCCCCCCGTGCTACAGTCTCACCAGTGTGGTAGATGCTACCTGTTTACCTTCTGTTTAATCCAACAGAGTTCGAGTCTGTTGAAGGCAGGCATGTCTCTCCTTCATTAGAACCTGAAAAAAGTGTAACAGATATTTTTGAATGAATGAAAAAATAAAACTCAGCTTGGGACACATTGAGTGGAGGTGTTTATGCGACACAGAAGGCAAAGGCATCTGGTTGAACAGTGATGTGCTGATAAGTGGTTATCTGCTGACTCTTGACAAAGCCCTGATGGGTAGCCTTTGTGGAATGCCATGATGTAAATTGCATTTCAGTTTCCATGTGGCTGATTTCAAGCTCCCAATGTGACACTGCGAAATAGAGTTGGGAAGAGATGTGCACCATTGGCTCTCGTGAGTTGCCATGACCGGGCTCCAGTGCACCACTGCCTGTGGACAGGTGGGTGTGGGGAGTGGGATGTAGGCTGGAGAGATGGATTTGGTGACCATCTGTGGAGTGATGGTCCGTGGAGCCGGGGAGCACCAAGATGACCCACAGAGTTGGCTCGGGGTCAAAAGAAGGAAAGAGGGATAGATTCTGAGGCGACATCAGCATTGACGTGGCCTGTAGAAAAAGAAACCTCTTTGAAGAAAGAGGCAGGGAGACCTGAAATAGAAAATCAGTAGAACTGGGTCAGTATTGTGTCATGGAAGCCAGGCAATGGGAACCAAGGAGTAGAAATTCTCAAGATCCCCACTGGCAAATAAAGCAGAGCGATTCAGTAATGGAAGTGCTAACAAAATGTGTGTTGCACCTCAAAGTTAGCAGGTTGGTGTTATTGAACCAGCATTATGAGGAGAGCAGACAGATTTGGAGAGGAAAATATCTGAAAAGAAATTGTATGTGGCCAGCGAGGCTGGCGTTTTGGGTGTTACTTTAGTTATTGATATTTATTATTTAATAACAAATTACTCTACAACTTAATGTTTATTGTTGTTTTAAACTACTATCTCGGGCTTCCCTGGTGGTGCAGTGGTTGAGAGTCTGCCTGCCGATGCAGGGAACACGGGTTCGTGCCCCGGTCTGGGAAGATCCCACATGCCGCGGAGCGGCTGGGCCCGTGAGCCATGGCCACTGAGCCTGCGCGTCGGAGCCTGTGCTCCGCAACAGGAGAGACCACAACAGTGAGAGGCCCGCGTACAGCAAAAAAAAAAAAAAAAAAAAAAAAAAAAAGATGCTGGCCGGTGCTGCTGTCAGCTGAAGGCTTGACCAGAGCTAGAGGACATGTTTCCAAGGCGGTACACTCATGGGATTGGCAAGTCAGTCCTGGCTGTTGGCAGGAGGCCTCAGTTCTTCCCCCATAAGGAACTCTCCATAGAGAGTTGAATGTCCCAACAGTATAGCAGCTGGTTTCCTCCAGAGTGGGTGATTGGAGAAGAGAATGGCAGAAGATGCAATGTCTTTGACATAGCCTCAGAAGACATATGCCATCACTACTGCAGTATCCTACTGATCACACAAACCAGCCCTGATTCAGTGGAAGGAGTGACAAAAGGGCACAGTTACCAGGAGGAAAGTTCATTGGGGACCATCTTGAAGGCTGGCTACCACAGCATGGGACCAGGCAAGCCAGGGTTGTGAGGCCTGGTGGGATTAATTGGCCTCAGGGTTGTAAGAACTCTGTTAAATCTGCTTCATGGAATCACAGGTGTATTTGGGTTCCCTGACAGTTATTAGGCCCTCAGTGTGAGTACATCTTCCTGTAGACTTGAGGCAGGTTCCCAGCAATGTCGAGAATTTTTTCTATGAGGACCACAAACCAGCAGAGGCTGAGGCCTAACATGAAGGCCCTTGGCTGAGTCTGTTTCAAACACACAGCCCTCTCTTGGAAGGTACACAATGGCTGGACCTAGAAATTTGTGTATCAAGATAAAAGTATCATCAGTATCAGAATGTATGGAGTGTGTTTACCCTGATTCAGTGTTGTGTTTACCCTGATTTGTATAATCTTAATGATCAAGTTTTACCTCTTTCTACCTCTAAGATTTCAATTTTTTTAGTAGCAAAATATACGATTTGGGGGAAATGTCTTGACTTTGCAAGTTTGTCTGTCATAAATCTACAGGGGCTTATAATGTAAGCACAACACCTCCTATACTCTCTGAAGATCTGAATCAAATCTGTGGAAACAACCAGAATTTTCTATTCAGTCACCTTTGGGGGGTGAATTCTCTGCTGCCATCTTGTGGCCACTTAGAATAATAACAACTAGAGCGTTGCCTTTGGTCCAGTGAATCATCCATCAGACAATGTCCAGAATTCCTCCTCCCACGTCCCACCCAAATGTCCTCTATTCTGGGTGAATACTTCCCATGCAGGGTGACAATTTGCAAATCAGTCTATACCTATGTTGTAAAGTTTTGGTTATTAGTTCTTTCTGACACTCATCCAAATTCTGCCTGGGTCTAATTTCTATCCAAGCTGTCCTTTTTCTACTACTGTATTTAATTTTTAAATATTTGAAGGCATCTGCTCATCATATTTCCACACAATTTTTTTCCTAGACTAAATATTTCAGCTCCTTCATCATCTCTTTATGTGATATGTTTTCCAGAGCTCCTGTCATCCTTTACTTCTCTCTCAGGTCAGGTTCCCTAGTAGCAGATATGAGGCAGGGATTCTAATGCAAGGGATTTACTGGGGGAATGTCCTCAGGGCACACTTGTAGGGGCTTGAAGCAGGATGGGGGAGGGGAAAAAAGAAAAAAGAAAAATGGAGAAGATATTACCAGCTCATTCCCAGTGATCAGTGTCTTGTGTGTCTTTAATCATGGCTGTCCTTCCAAGTGTATGTCAATTGTTCTGTATGCATAATATTCATAATTGCTTTGAAATAACAATCCAGTAATATCTTAAGAACTCATTGTTCCTTTTATATCACCTGCCTTAGTTTGGGTTTGCTCAAAAAGCAGGGACTCATGAGCAAGCAGTCTTTTAGGGAGGTGATCGGGGAGCAGAAGTGATGGAGTGGAGACAGCAAGACAAGGAAAGGAGAAAAACTAAGACAGGAAGAATACAATGGAACACTACTCAGCCATAAAAAAGAAGGAAATTTTGCCATTTGCAGCAACATGGATGGACCTGGAGGGTATTATACTAAGAGAAATAAGTCAGACAGAAAGACAAATACTGTATGATATCACTTATATGTGGAATGTAAAAAATACAACAAATTAGTGAATATAACAAAAAAAGAAGCAGACTCACAGATATAGAGAACAAGTTACTGGTTACCAGTGGGAAGAGAGAAGCAGGTCAGGGATTAAGAGGTACAAACAATGAGGTATAAAATAAACTACAAGATATATTGTACAACACAGGGAATATAACCAGTATTTTATAATAACTATAAATGGAGTATAATCTTTAAAAACTGTGAATCACTATATTGTACATTTGTAACTTATAAAATATTGTAAATCAACTATACTTCAATAAAAAAAATTTTTAAAAAGGGAATTCCCTGGCAGTCAGTGGTTAGGACTGTGAGCTTTCACTGCCATGGGCACGGGTTTGATCCCTGGTTGGGTATCCCACATGCTGTGAGGTGAGGCCAAAACAAAAACAAAAACAAAACTAAGACAGGAACATCAGCAGTGAATGTATAATCAAGAACTTTATTTTATTTTGGCTGCATTGTGCTTCTTGTGGGATCCCGACCAGGGATTGAACCCAGGCCCTTGGCAGTGAGAGTGGGGAGTCCTAACCACTGGACCGCCAGGGAATTCCCCAGGAATTTTATTTTGGATACACTAAATTTGAAATGATTATTTAGACATCCAATGAAGAAGTTAAGCAGGCACTTGGCAAGAAAAAAAAAAAAGAAAAAGAGTCCGATTATTCACAATCAATAAAATTGAGCTGATCACTGTTTAGTTTCTCCAGCAACAAGTCCCTCTTCTGACATAATGTCTGTCACCTCCCAGGCTTTCTTTTCCCTGGCAATTGATGTTAGTTAACTGGAGACGGAGCATTATGTAAGACTATTTAGAGTTATTCAAAAGATAAACAGCTAGCCTTTACTGTTGGTGGCAGCTGCTTTCCAGATGCCAAAATCACCCCTAAGATCTTTTATTACATTAAAAATGGCCCAGGGCTTCCCTGGTGGCGCAGTGGTTGAGAGTCCGCCTGCAGATGCAGGGAACACGGGTTCGTGCCCTGGTCCGGGAGGATCCCACATGCCGCGGAGTGGCTGGGCCCGTGAGCCATGGCTGCTGAGCCTGTGCATCCGGAGCCTGTGCTCCGCAGCAGGAGAGGCCACAACAGTGACAGGCCCGTGAACTGCAAAAAAAAAAAAAAAAAAAAAAAAAAAGGCCCAGATGCTGCTTTCCACAAACTCCATCCTTATGTCTTCTTGGGTGTTTTTCAATGTGTTAGTCTACAGAGTGGAAGGCATTACCACACTCATTTATTTTTCATGGAGTGTTGTAACAGGAATCCTGGATTCGACAAGTGAAGCTGGAAGCCATATTAATGATGTATGTTAAGTACAGCCAATCAGCACTCCTGTCATCGTAACATCACTGAGAGCATCAGAGCAAAGAGGCACACAGGTGGCAATGTGGTCACGTACTGTATCCCTTCTGCCACAAGATCCATCATGAAGTGACTAGAGGTGAATCTTTAGCTTTCAGCCTAAGTTAGTTGTTCTCCAGCGTTAGTCAGCCATCCCAGGGTGAATCTAACTCAGTGGGTCTCCATCTCTCCCTCCCTCTCTTCCTTCCTTCCAACAAATATCTCTTAAGCTCCTGCCATGTATCGGACAATGCCTTAGGCCTAGGAATCTGCATGTAACAAGCTCTGTAAATGAGTTTCACATAGGTGGTTCATGGAACACTGTAGGAGAAGCTGGCCTAAAGAAACCTGTAATTGGTACTGTGGTTGTCTCTCTAGCATCCATTTTATCCAGCCCCCCCACCCCCTCACACAGATGTATGTTTTGTTTAGGTGGCTCTGTTCTCAGCCATGTGCTTCGGGAGAGGCTGACCAAAGAGGCATACATATCATCGATGAAAATAGTCAATAAATAATGTATAAGAGGAATAGAAAAGAGTTTCCTTTGAGCCAAAACTGAGGACTACAGGCTGAGAGACACAGATTCAAGAAGCCTTAGAATTGTGTTCTGCTGGTCTTCAAAATGGGGCGGGGGGGGGTCATAAAGACAAAAAAACTGAAAAATTACATAAGTTGTTTGGCAAGAATTAGGAGTGAAGCTGACAATAAGTAAGGGTGATAGTTAGCAAGGATTGGTCCAAATGGTTGCATAGTTACAAGGGGAGACCTTGAGACCAAAGAGTTGCAGCTGGCAGCAGCTAGCAGATATTGTTTTGAGACTGGCTGGTGGTGTCCTTGAGTCTGACAGAGTTCAGAAAATTCAAATTCTCAGTAATGCAGGAACATATCTGAAACCACATCCACCACGGCCATCCAGCCCCATTTTGGATGCCTGAACCACAGTTACTCCATTTCGATTTTTTTAAAAATGCATTCTTCTCGTTAATGGTTAAAGCAGATGTACAATGTATGTCTGATAGGCCACAAAACAGGCTGTTCTGGTGAGCATAAAGTCTAAGTTAAATCATGTACAAGCCAGAATGTCTTTCTCACACCTCAGTATGTGAAAATTTCTTTCATCAGTATGGCAACACAGTCACATACTGCATCTCTTATGCAGGGAGATCGGTAATGAAGGGACTAGAGGTGTGAACCCACAGGGCAGGTTTGGATTGTGCTAGGCAATCATGGTTTTCCCCTTTGTAGGGGTTGGTTTAACATGACCATGTGATGCATTTCAGATCAAGGAAACTGAGGGGAAATTTGCAAAGGGCTTCTGAAAAAGACTTTCTTGCTCCCAATAAAAGACACAGGAAAAGATGGCCTTTTTTTCTGGACATGGCTGTATCTAGATGTAAAGGATGGCACTGGGGCAGCCACCTTATGATGGTGAGGGGGAGGCAAGCCCAAAAAGGAAGGCTGCCCACCAGGATGACAGAGCAGCAAGATGGAAGAAACTTGGTCCTTGATGATGTCATTGAACTACTGAATTATCCAACCCTGGAGCTGTCCTATCCTTGGACTTCCAGGGATAGGTTGATCCCTTTCCTTGTTGTTTAAGCCAGATGAGTTTGGATGCTTTCTGCCGAAAACATTCAAACTGGTACTGACTGTGTATGTGCATTTTTGATTCGGGGCTTAATCTTTCTGTAACTTATTAAATAATTACAATGTAATGTCTCAGGTGGGTTCCCTAGAAGCAGAGACTGAGTTAGGGGTTCGGGTGCGCATAATTTATTGAGGTTGTGCACTCAGGAGAAAGCCATAAAGGAGGGAGTAAAATAGGATAGGAAGAGGGAAAGAAATGAGTAAGGATGTTATCTCAGGCCAAGTTGATTCTTGGCTGATCCATGGGAGGTTCTGGATCTGCATTGTCTAATATGGTAGGCGTTAGTCATACGAAGCTGTTAAAATTTAAATTAATTAAAAAGAATTAAATTTTAATTCAGTTCTTTAGTTTCACGTCAGGTGCTCAGTAGCCACATGTGGCTAAATGGCTACCATATTGGACAGAGCAGACATAATTATTTCCATCATCACAGAAAATTTTACTGGACAGTACCTTGGAGTGTCAATCATTACACAGAGTTGCCCTACCCTGATGCTTTAGCATGCCACTTTTGGGCAGTGGTTAACTGCCCCCTGTGAGGACTGGTGGCACAACCTCCCAGGAGATCCAGGAAGGTGGTTCTAATGAGGTGGCTCCAATCAGCTCCAAATGCATCATTAGGTAAAGGACTCTGGGTGGAGTTGTACCAACAGCGACTACACCATGGTGTCAAGTGGGCATGTGCTGGGATGTGGTGCTTTGGGCACAGTGATTAGGCAGCACCCCTTCCTCACTGATGCACCTTGGGAATTCAGAATCTCCTTGGATTCCTCCTAGGGAGCACCTTTGATCCCTGTCCACCCCAAGTGTTCAGACATGTACCAACTGTATAAGCATATCTGATGGATGGGTCACTCTAGTGATGCTCAGATTTCAGGGGGGACAAAGGAGGCTCAGAGAGCAGACTCTAAGGGATAAAGGGACACAGCCCAGTGAGTAAGACCTAGAAAAAGTGCTTGAATGTCACAGAGGGATGGTGACTCTGAGCAGAACGTGGAGCTGCTGCCAGAAGTGTCTCATCCAGGCTCTGTGTCCTGCTAGAAAGAAGAAGGTATAAGGGACTTCCCTGGTGGCACAGTGGTTAAGAATCCGCCTGCCAATGCAGGGGACACGGGTTCGAGCCCTGGTCCAGGAAGATCCCACATGCTGCGGAACAACTAAGCCTGTGTGCCACAACTACTGAAGCCCATGCACCTGGTGCCGTGCTCCGCAGCAAGGGAAGCCACCACAATGGGAAGCCCACACACCACAGTGAAGACCCATCATGGCCATAAATAAATAAATAAAATTACTTAAAAAAAAAAGAAGGTATAAGTGCTCATATGCACTTTCCTGTGTTGTGTGTGTGTCTTCTCTTTGGTTACCTCTTCATATGACACCAGTTTTGTAATACCATGTTCCATAAAGAGAATAAGATAATTCAGTCTTTCCTCTTTGCATGGTTGAACAACTTTTCAAAAAGTATTATTTATTTATTTATTTGCCACACCCCGAATGGCATGCAGGATCTTAGTTCCCCAATCAGGGATTGAACCTGCAACCCCTGCAGTGGAAGCATGGAATCTTAACCACTAGACCGTCAGGGAAGTCCCAACAACTTCTTTTCTTAATTGCTACTTTATTTGTTTATTTTTAATTTATTTATGGCTGTGTTGGGTCTTCGTTGCTGTGCGCAGGCTTTCTCTAGTTGCAGCAAGCGGGGGCTTCTCTTTGTTGCAGTGCATGTGCTTCTCATTGCAGTGGCTTCTCTTTGTTGCGGAGCACGGGCTCTAGGTGTGCCAGCTTCAGTAGTTGTGGCACGAGGGCTCAGTAGTTGTGGCTCGTGGGCTTAGTTACTCCACAGCATGTGGGATCTTCCTGGACCAGGGCTTGAACCTGCGTCCCCTGCATTGGCAGGCAGAATCTTAACCACTGCACCACCAGGGAAGCCCTTAATTGCTACTTTAGAAACATTTCTTTTTGCTTCACAACTAGTTATGGGGAAATGACCCATCTTTACCTTCTGCCTCTATATCTTGATTAGGGGTTATTTCCTATGGGGGGGGAAGTCCTCAGATAACACAGCCCTGTGATCACACTCTCCCTGGTCTCCCAACAGCTGCTGCCAAAGCGGCAAGTCCAGTTGAGGCCAGGTCCTCACTGCCCTGATCCACCAGTGGCTTGGTCCCTGGGGGCAGGGTGATGGTGATGGGTGTTGGTGCAGGAGGAGGTGGTGTGGAGCTGAGTCATAATTGCCCCTGAGCAGGAAGCGAAGGAGCTTCTCATTCAGATTCTTCTGCTTGGGGTCAAAGATAGAACTCAGTTTGACACTGGTTGTGTTCCGTTCGTATCTTCTCAGTGTACATCAGCCCATCGTCCGACTTTTGGTACCAGCAACTCTCTCTGAGGCTGTTCTCTGACCAATGAAGCCCACTTTGCTCACCTGTGTGACAGGCAGCAGGTGTCCAGGAATTATTGTCCCTCCCCTCCCCCTCCCCCCCCTCCCCACTAGCCTTCCACCAACAATTTTTTTTTACGATTTTTTTTTGATGTAGACCATTTTTAAAGTCTTTATTGAATTTGTTTTGGTGTTTTGGCCATGAGGCATGTGGGATCTTAGCTTCCTAACCAGGGATCAAACCTGCACCCCCTGCACTGGAAGGTGAAGTCAACAAATGGACTGCCAGGAAATCCCCTACTAACAATTAATGGAAGTTAGTATAAATACCAAAGCTCCTCATCCCTCTGGGGGGAAATACCTGAGTGTAAGTCTACACTGGCTCCCAGAGTTCCCCATCATGACTGTGTTCCAGTTGTCTCCATGGTAACTGGCTTGATAATGTCCAAGTCCCCTTTATTTGGTTGCCTTTCCCATACGGTCTCACTTCCCTTCCTACTGGTGTTTCTTTAGCTTCCAAATGAACTACTTGCACTTGAGTCATTGTCTCAGCTTCTGCTTCTAGGGGAACCCAATGGAGATGCTGGGTGAAGTTGACCAGGGGCAATGGTCATCAGGGACTGGGTGATGTGGACATGATGCTGGCAGCCTGCTGCCCAGCCCAAGCCCTAGGATGGTCATCAGGGTTCAGAGGCTGGGGCAGCATGCTGAGCCTCCATCTCTGCTGAATGATTAGTTTAATTCTGGTGTGAAGGTTATTGGCAAGTGTATGAGTCATGTAACAGGTCACTCACTTCATATCATTCTTATCAGTTATGAAGCTGATACTTTGCTCTCCATCTGTCTTACTTTTGCGTTTATCTCTCAGTTGGCTCAGAACTTGAAAGGAGAGTAAGAGGTTACTAACTCAGCCTCCTGAAACTTACAATACGCATGGCAAAAAGATAGGAATTCTAGATGAGCAAAATCCAAGGATCTGGGTCAGAGGGTGGTTAGATGCTGGCCACTGGCCTGAGGGATGGAGTAGATCTATGGTCCACAGAGGCAGAGGCAGAGGCAGAAGGAGGTCCTAGGCAGCATACCGGAATAAGAATTCAGAAACAGACAAGGCAAAAGCCAAATAATGAGAACACCTGGGGATGCTGGGATGTGATACTTCTGATGAGACTAGAGCTCAGTGATCAGAACAGGGTCCTTGCATCCAGAATGGAGGAACACCATCCATTCTGGTCAGTCTGGAACTAGTCAGCTGCCCCCATTATCAGGTTCTGATTGGACCTGGGAGCAGGAGGCTGGGCTGCAGCTGTGGACAGAAGGGAAACAACAACCAAGGAAATAGGCTGGTACTGATGGATTTGCCACCAAATATTTAGAAGACTAGCTCAATTCTATCCTTGCTTGTAAAGGGGCAACACTGTGCTTTGTCAAGCCACAGAGAGGAAAATGCCATTGTTTATTCTCTTTTCTCAGATTTTGCAGACATTAGCCTTAAAAGACTTCCTGCCTGGAAGGTTCTTCTCCAGGACCATGGCAGCTTCCATGGTTTCAGCCAACTCATCTTGGGATGGCTTCTGCATGTCCTGGAAGAGGACACAGCCGCTGCACTGGTTTTGCATCTTCAAGGATGCTGGGTGCCCTCACGCTTCTCCTCAGCCAACTTGAGAAAGAAGTGGTCCACACCCCCCAGAACTGCATCGTTGTGGCTAAAATAGAAGCCCAGGGAGAGGTAGGTGAAGGAGGCCTGCAGGTGTAGGTTGAGTAGGTGGTTGATGGTGACCTCCACCTGGGTGGAATAATTCTAACGAATCTGAGCTTATGGTTGGTCAATAAGAACCTAAGCACAAAAAAATGGTGTTGGCTAGTCCCTGAGGCAGAGGACAGCTGAGAAGATAGTCCCGGAGGTTGAGAATGGAAAAGAAGTTGATGGGTGGTCAGAGGCGGGAAGGAGGGGCATCTCTGGTCTGTTCTGTCCAAGCACTTGAAACAAGAGACAGATCCTCGGGACGCGCAGGCACACTGCCTCTTCTATCTTCTTTATCTCTTTCTGGATCAAAACTTTCTCTCTCATGGATCTCTCCAATAAGTATTTACACAAAGTCAAGAGTCTCCCTAAATCTTTGCTTTCAATGTGTTCAATGGACCAGCATCATCGACATCACCTAGGAGCCTGCTAGAAATGCAGAATCTCAGGCTCTACCCCAGTCTGCTAAATTACCTGCAGTTTAACATGATCCCCAGGTGATGTGCATGCACCGTAAAGCTTGAGTAGCCCTGCTCTAAACCTCAACCAGGCTTCTCTTCTAAAAATGCAAATCAGTTCTTATCTAATCTCCCCTAAAAAACCCTGTTTTCCCAGATACTTTCCCTCCCTCCCTAGCTTCTGCAACTGCTAACATTTCCCCAAACTCGTTTTCCAAGGACTCTCTTTGGCAAACACTGAGCAAATGGGCAAAGTCATTGGTCCCACCTTGGAGACAGCACCTGACTCCCTTTCTCTGTGAATTTTGCCCTGGGCGAGGCAGTCTGACCAGAGTGTAGAGTCCGCTTGTAGAGGATTCTGAGCTCTTATTTGTTGCAGAAGTGACCTTTTCAGAACGTGCCAGTGATTTTCCAGTTTGTTCTCAGCTCCACACTCCACTCTGCGTATTGCAAGCTGCTGACCCTACAACTGTGTTTCCCAGGCTCCCTTGCCAACTGGGTGCTGCCGGTGGGAAAGCACTGGCAGCAAATTGAGAGTGGGAGGAGGGGAGTGTTTCCAGCGAGGTGGTACCACCTTCTTGGTTTCAATCCTGCTCCTGGAATGTGCTAACACTGCCTCCTGCTCTGGTTCCTCCAACCCCAAGGATGGTAGCGGCTCCCTGCTCTTGCTAATCTCCAGGTTGCCTTCCTTGTTTGGCTTTTTGGTTTTTCCAATACCTATATAACCAGTTCCCCAAACCTGGCATGGATATATTTTCTTGAGTGGACCCTGACTGATACATGGAGGTATCAGAAAATGGGGTTAGGGGGAGGAAGAACATTTGAGAACTTTTGTATGTTTGCTTTTCTATTCCAAGCAACATTTATTAAGGGTAGTGAATAGCGAGGTGTGGCAGGGCCAGGGGCTGCCCTCTGTTGCCAAACCTCAGGCTGTGTACAGGGATATATATACAGGGAGAGGGGCTGGATGTAGGGAGAGCACCATGCAGGGGTGACACACCAGTCTCAGATAGGTGAACTCTACTTGACTTGCTCAAGGCACATCAGGGAACATACTGGAAACCAGGAGGCAACGGCAGCCCACTGGTGTCATGAGCCCTCAAAAACCATCACTCTAACAGTGTTTTCCTTTGCAGTCCAATGTCCTCCACCCTAAGGATTGTGAGCAAGTTTTAGGAATAGAGAAAAAGGCCAGTTCCAGAGGGCAATCCATCTCTCTGCACATGAGTGGTTCTCTCTGGTGGTTGTCAGTTAAGTCACAAATTAGTCAGTGTTATTGGACAGCTGCTGGATGGGGGTCAGAGGAGTTGTCCCCAAGAGAAACCTCTTCATCTAGGAACAGGTTGGGGACAACTTTTTTTGGCCGCTTCCATGATCGGTCTTGGTTAGGCCAGCTGCTGAGTTGTCACAATTGGTGACACTGAATGTCAATATTTTCACAGTCGTCCCACACAGCTGAGCTACATCTCACCCTGGCATCTGTCCCTTGGCCGTAGGAGGACAGGCAATTCTTTCATATATAATGGGAAACGATACAAGAGAGAGACTGTCTTTCTCTCAAAGACTGTTCGAGTAGCGGGCCATTGCACCCTGAATAATGCCCTTTCAAAGGGAGAAAGAATTGGATTCTAGAATCACACACTTCTAGGACATTTAGAGAGGGCAGTTTACTGAGTATGATTTTTGCGAGATGATTGTGTAATGAAATGTAAGCCTCAAAGTCTGAGAAAAAGAAAATGTATTTATTCAGAATATCTCATGAGTGTTTGTATATGTATGTTGAAACCCGTCACCCTTCAAGTGTCCTATGATCAAGACAGGGGATGAGAATTATACTGTGTCTGGAAGTGCAGACAATGCTGAGGCTGAGAATGCAAGGCAGGTGGGGATTCCACACCTGGGTGTCCCTCTGGGGAGCTGTGGAACTGGTATGCCAGGGGTGGTCTGAGGTGAGAGGAATGCTTCTTCGCCTTTTAGCCTTTTACAAGCGAAGATGCAGCTTAGCCTGGAGGTGCAGTGGGTGGAGGTTCTGACTGAGTCTAGAGGTCCCTGCTGTCTGCCCAGTGTGAGGGGAGGTTGACCCAGCACCTCCTGGCTGCCGTCAGAGCTGTGGAGGGTAGCTGGCGGGTAATGACCCCTGATAGAAGGTGGACGCACATGCTCTTTCTCTTCTGAAGGTCTAAAAGGTGCAGCCGCGAGCATCCTGAACCCTCACAAATGTGTTCCACCTTTCCTTTTTTCTCTGGGTTGAAAAGCCAAGCCTGTTTCTTTGAATTATGCCTCATTCACTTTCATTTTCTTCATCTATCCCTAAAGGAGCCTAGTGCCTGGAACCCCTGGTTAAACTAAAGATCCTTAGCTTACATGTTGAAAACAAATCTCCATGGTTAAGAAAATGTCAGTAAAAAGTCTTTATTTTTTAGCTCTAATTTTCTTAAATTAGAAGTATGATCCTTGGACTTCCCTGGTGGCACAGTGGTTAAGAATCTGCCTGCCAATGCAGGGGACATGGGTTTGAGCCCTGGTCCAGGAAGATCCCACATGCCGCAGAGCAACTAAGCCTGTGCGCCACAACTGAGCCTGAGTGCTCTCTAGAGCCCGCGAACCACAACTACTGAGCCAGCATGCCACAACTACTGAAGCCCGTGCGCCTAGAGCCCGTGCTCCGCAAAAAAGAGAAGCCACTGCAACGAGAAGCCCGTGCACTTCAACCAAGAGTAGCGCTACCCTGCTCGCCGCAACTAGAGAAAGCCCACGCGCAGCAACGAAGACCCAACGCAGCCAAAAATAAATTTAAAAAAATAAACAAAGTATGATCCTTTCAGGATTATCAATGACAGAAAAAGACTTAGTGTTTAGAATGTCCTCTCTTTCTCCAAAGGAGGCAGTGCCTAGTAACCACTTTTTCTGGCTAAGTACAAAATCAACTTCCTGTAACAATTGCCTCTCCTGTCCAGGACAGACTTAAGTGATAGACGTGGGGATGGAAGACTGGGGATGTGGGGCAGGGGAAGCGCTGCTTCAGGAAAGGAGAGACAGATTGCCAGAGGCCTTGGAGCTGGTGGAGGAGGGTGGGGTCAAACAAGGCTGAGGTCGGCATGGGGAAATTAAGACACTGACCACAGAGCAGCAGGTAGGGTGGTTTGAGGAGAAAAGAGATGCTTAATAACATTATTTGGGGGAAGCCATTATTTGGGGGGGCTTCCCTGGTGGCGCAGTGGTTGAGAGTCCTCCTGCCGATGCAGGGGACATGGGTTCGTGACCCAGTCCGGGAAGATCCCACATGCCGCGAAGCGGCTAGGCCCATGAGCCATGGACGCTGAGCCTGCGCGTCTGGAGCCTGTGCTCCGCAACGGGAGAGGCCACAACAGTGAGAGGCCCGCGTAATGCAAAAAAAAATAAAAGAAAAAAAAAAGATTATTTGGAGGAAATACTGTGCACTAGACAATGTAAACCATGACTTTTGCTCCCCCTAGAAAATCTAGACTAGAAATTCTAGATTCTGGAGTAAAATATCCACATCTTTGGTGCTGGGTGTTGTATATATTTAACATCTTAAATATTCAAAGCATGAAGAAACACACAAAGCAAAAAGCGATATTGCACTTCCCCTGTTTTAATTAATCCCAGTGTTCAGAGTTCACCTATCCAAAGCTAATAGTTTGATGTGTATCCTTCAATAGTTTTCCTAAGCATTTATGGACATGTACATGATTGATAAATAATTTGGCTCAAAAAAATGAGATTGATGGAGAAAAGGGAACCCTCTTGCACTGTTGGTGGGAATGTAAATTGAATCAGCCACTATGGAGAACAGTATGGAGGTTCCTTAAAAAACTAAAAAATAGAACTGCCATACGACCCAGCAATCCCACTACTGGGCATATACCCTGAGAAATCCATAATTCAAAAAGAGTCATGTACCACAATGTTCATTGCAGCTCTATTTACAATAGCCAGGACATGGAATCAACCTAAGTGTCCATCAACAGATGAATGGATAAAGAAGATGTGGCACATATATACAATGGAATATTACTCAGCCATAAAAAGAAACGAAATTGAGTTATTTGTAGTGAGGTGGATGGACCTAGAGTCTGTTATACAGAGTGAAGTAAGTCAGAAAGAGAAAAACAAATACCGCATGCTAACGCATATATATGGAATCTAAAAAACAAACAAAAACTGGTCATGAAGAACCTAGGGGCAAGTCGGGAATAAAGACGCAGACCTACTAAAGAATGGACTTGAGGATATGGGGAGGAGGAATGGTAAGCTGGGACAAAGTGAGAGAGTGGCATGGACATATATACACTACCAAATGTAAAATAGATAGCTAGTGGGAAGCAGCCGCATAGCATAGGGAGGTCAGCTTGGTGCTTTGTGACCACCTAGAGGGGTGGGATAGGGAGGGTGGGAGGGAGGGAGATGCAAGAGGGAAGAGATATGTATATATGTGTATATGTATAACTGATTTACTTTGTTATAAAGCAGAAACTAACACAGCATTGTAAAGCAATTATACTCTAAGATGTTAAAAAAATGAGATTGAAAACAATTTCTCTTCAAAATTTCGAAGGTATTGCTCCATCAACTACTTTTTTTTTTTGCATGTTAAAATTAATTTTTGAATAGTAAGTACATGCTTGGGGGATGAATTTGAAATATAAAAAAGGATACCACTAATACTTCCAGCTGCCTTGTTTCTTGTCGCTGGTTTCTTATGTGTATTTCCAGATATATTCTGTAATATCTATGTGTTTACAAATATACATACACACATGTTGAACCATATGAAATTGCCATTTTTGAAGTTAAAAATCAGCAACTTCATGCAATTTAACCTAACACACATATATATGAATATAATTTTTAATCGCACTAATGATAGTGTGCTGTACACACTGTAGTGCACTTTGGTTTCTGACTTAATGAAACATCTTGAGATCTCCCCATAACTGTATGCATAGAGCTGCCTCATTCTTTTTTAATTTTGTGCCTATTTATTTGTTTTCATGGCAAACTTATTATTTTTAAATTTACGTATAGTAAAATTGAATTTTAATTTTGATGTACAGTTCTTTGTGTTCTAACATCTGTGTACCCACCACTACAATCAGGAAACAGAAATATTTCAAACATATCTATGTCATCACCACCAATGACAAAGAATACTACTGGCAGGCACCTCAAACCTCCCTCCCGATTGTTATGCCTTTCCTACACCCCAAGACAATATTTCTCTTGACTTCTAACACTGTAGGTTAGTTTTGCCTACATGAAGTAAAGGAGTATACATTCTTTTGTTTGCCTTCTTTGGCTCAACATTATGTAAGATTCATCCATGTTGTTATGTGATTACTATAGAACAATGAATTACACAATATTTCATTATTTTATAGCATTTTTTTGGCATGCAGAATAAAAAAAAACCTTTCATATAAACTTTTTTTGTAATGGTTTCTGGATTTTGTGCTATACTTAAGAAGGCTTTTAGCACTCCAGGGTTATAAAATAAATCTTCCAATGTTTTCTTCTAGTAATTTAATAATTTCATTTTTTCAGGTGTGAGGAATGAATCCAATTATTTTTTCAAGATACTAATTTATCCAAATATTCATTTAATCTTCATGGGAAATTTATGATGGATACAATGACACGTCTTCATTTTACAGATGAAGAAACTGACACATACAAAAGTTCATTTTCCCCCATCACTGAACTAATAAATGGCAAAGATGTGACTTGAACCCAGTCAGTTGAGTTTAATGCCTTTGTGCTTATTCATTATACTACCCAGCCTTTCCACCCACACAGTATCTTGAGTATGAGGCAAGGATCCAAACCTTTTCAAGAGTGAATTTGTTTACTTAGGAGTCTGATGATCACATAGTTATTCAGTAGGAGCAGAGAATTTGACACTTCACCTCCACTCCCTCAGCCCTTCTCTTTGTTACCAAGAGGCCTCATTCTTGAAATAAGATTTTTTTTTTTTCTTATCCCAGTGTTGGGTTTTTCCTTCCAAGGACTCTTCTCATTAGATTGTTGAGTCATCATCTGGGTAAACAGCCCTAGGACATGTGTGAACAATTACAAAACTGTTAAAAAATTGTGCAGGGTGTGTCTCAGAGAAGAGAAGGAAATGTGAAACATACTACAGTTGGAGACCAGGATAAAGGGCAAGAAGCCTGAGGTCAGTTTCCACTTCGGTCACTGAGATCATATGACTCCGGGAAGGTCACTTTTTGGCTCTTCATTTTGCAAGAGCAATAATAATGTAGCCCTTCACTTTTCCTTAGTTTCCTTATTTCTGCCTACAATGGGAATTAAATTAAAAACAAAGATACCAAAAAAACCCAAAAATTCTTTAAAGAAAAGGCCCCAGGCTGAAAAGTAAGCTAAATTCCTGGGAGAGTCACAGTCAGCTTAGACACTGATGTGCAAACCTTTCTTCCATGGGAGGTCTTCCAACTGTTTTATAACTTTAATTTTTTAAATAAGTTTTTGGCCGTGCTACGTGGCATGCAGGATCTTAGTTCCCTGTAGAGTCTTAACCACTGGACTGCCAGGGAAGTCCCCATATAATTTTAATTTACGTAGCCAGAAGATGTTCTTTTTTTTTTTTGCGGTATGCGGGCCTCTCACTGTTGTGGCCTCTCCCGTTGCGGAGCACAGGCTCCGGACGCGCAGGCTCAGCGTCCATGGCTCACGGGCCCAGCCGCTCCGCGGCATGTGGGATCTTCCCGAACTGGGGCATGAACCCGTGTCCCCTGCATCGGCAGGCGGACTCTCAACCACTGCGCCACCAGGGAAGCCCAAGATGTTCTTTTGCAAAGTAAATATTAAAAACATACTGTGTTTCAAAGTGTTCTGGTGAAGTATATTAAAACAGGATAGGAATACAAGTACTTCAGTCCGCTCCAGATCTGTTTACTTGCTATAGCCAAAATAGGTATGCATATATATTATATACATATATATCCCCCCCAACCTTACAAATGTTGGCAAATCTGGTATGTGAAGAACAACACAGCTGTAGCACTTTCACATTTGTGGATAAGTGCTCTCAATGTACAAAATATTTTTTCTTAAAAAAAAATATTTTTTCTTTTCTTTCTTTCCCTTTTTTTTTTTTTTCTTTGCAACCAGGAAAGAATATATGCTGGTGAGAACACTGGATATCAATCAGTAAATCATTTTGGAGCAAAGTATTGGAGAACATAGCGAAATTAATGTCAATGGTAGTCTATGCCACCATGGTAAGGGATCCAGAGGCAGTGTGGGTGGGTGGTGTGGGCATGGGCTTTACAGCCATGAAAGCTCTGGGTTCAAATGCTGCCTCCACCATGTCCAAGCTGTGTTACTTTGGGTGAAATTCTTAACCTCTCTGAGCCTCGGGTTTTTAATTTCCATTTTAAAGTTTTCATACAGTGAAGTTTAGTGTTTGTGGTATATAGTTTTCCGGGTTTTGACAAATGCACACAAAGTTGTATATCTACCACTATAATTATAATATGAACTGTTTCATCATCCCAAAGATTCTCTCATCCTGCCCTTTTGCAGTTAACACCACTTCTACCCCAACCCAGTCCTGGCCCACTCAACTCCTACCAACCACTGGTCCATTCTCCCTCCCTATAGCTTTGCCTTTTCATAATGTCCTATAAGTGGAATCTGTTGGGCTGCATCCCACAGGCCTGCAAGCCTTGTACTTGGCCAGCTTCAAGACCAAAGAGAGTCCAGAGTCAGCGACAGAGATATCAGTGGTTTAATGGATGGGGGATCTTACATGTCTGAAACAAGGTCCTGGAGCGACACCCCACCGTGTGCAGCAGGACACGGCACTAGTCTTTGCTTCCAGGCAGAGGGGAGGTTACCAGTTATAGAGAGAATTGACTTCCGGTTGGCTCATTGATTACCAAGGAAACCAGCAGAGGAGCATGCCCCACACCTCCCCTTTGGTAAACTATCATAGTGGCGAGATTCTGATCTAAAGATGAGAACTATCACTAGTTGGGGCTGGGGCAAGTATGCAGGCATTTACTGATGAAGGTCTATGATTAAGAGGGGAGGTCAGTCAAGTGAGTAGGGTGTAGGTGACGCAGGGACTGTACAGAGAGCAAGATATATATGTATGGCTTCTTTTGGGTCACTCAACAAAACTTAAGGAGATCCATTTAGGTTGTTATGAGTATCAACACTCTGTCCTTTATATTTCAGAGTAGCATTCCATGGTATGGAAGTACCACAGTTTATTTATCCATTCATTGACCTAAGGGCATCTGGGTTTTGATAATTTGTGTCAGATATTCCCTTATAATATCTGTAGAATCTGTGGCAATAAGCCCTCTTTAACTCCTGATATTGATAATTACTGTTTTTCTTTCTCTGAGTCTTACTAGGGGCTTACCAATTTTATTAATGTTTTCTAAGAACCAAATTTTAGTCTTGTTGGTTTTCCTCTATTGTCTGTTTTCTATTTCATTGATGTTTTGCTCAGTATCTTTTATTTCATTCCTTCTACTTACTTCGATTTTAGTTTTTTCTTCTTTTTCAAACTTCTTAAGGTGGAAGCTTAGATGATTGATTTTCAATCTTTATTTCCTTTGTAATACAAACACATAATACTATTATTTTCCATGTAAGCACTGCTTTAGCTGAACCTCACAAATTTTGCTATGCTCTGTTCTCATTGTCATTCTTTTAAAATATTTTCTAGTTTCCCTTGTGCTTTGCTTTTTGGCCCATCAACTATTTGGAACTGTGCAGCATAATTTCCAAATATTTGGGGACTTTCTAGATATCTCTGCTATTGATTTCTAATTTAATTACTTTGTGGTCGGAGAACACACTACATGATATTAAGCCTTTGAAATTAATTGAGACCTGTATTATGAATTAGCACATGGTCTATCTTGGGGAATGTTCTATAAGTATTCCAAAAAACCCCCGTGTATTCTGCAGTTGTTGGGTCTTTTCGAAAAAGATCAATTAGGCAAAGTTAGCTGATCCAACTTCTCTATATCCTTACTAATTTTTTTGTCTACTTCTTCTATTAAAGACTGAGAGAGACCCCCCAAGGACCTGGCACTTAGAATTAAAGATTTTTGAAGGAATATATGAAAATATACGATTTCTGTGAAATAAAAAATAAATAAAGGCGATGTCCAAAGGACTGAAATCTTACAATATCGGCCAGAAACATCTGGACCCTGGGAGCCCCGTGTCAGGCACTTCTTGAACCCTGGAAGAGTCCAGCGAAGGGAAGAGGGCCCCTCTGGGAAGCAGTAGGAGTACGAGACACTGAAGGCAGAGAATCCTAACCACAAATACTGAACAAAAGTACACTATCCTTCAGAGCCCTCGGCAGGTTCCCTGGGTCCCCTCTTCTCGCACTCCGGACACCCACACATGCGGTTCTTTGCGGCAGGACTGTTAGCCTTGCGGTCCTCAACAGAAGCAGCACCCTCCCCACCAGACTTCGCAGCGCCGAAGTCCTGATGTGCGTCAGCGTAGCGCTCAGACGAGCCCGGGCTCCGTATCTGAGGGCATCTAGGCACTCAGTGAGCATAAACAGCGCAAATCCCTGCATCTTCCGGGAGCGACCCTGGAGCGCGCATGTGCGGGCCCGACTCCAGCTTGTCCCCTCCGGCACTCCGTAGCGCTCCCTCGGCGAGCTCCACGTAGGCCGCGCAGGCGCCTTGGGCACACGCTCACCTGGTGCCGTTGTCGCCGCCGCCGCCGCCGCAGAGGCTGGATGGGGGGCCGAGGCCAACCGGTGGCACCCAGAAGAGAGAGACGCGGCGGCGGCGACGCCGACACCCGCAGGACGAGTGTGCCGACCCGCCCGCGAGGCCAAGGAGGAGACGCGAGGCCCGGCCCCCGCGGTCCCTGGTGTAGAGAACCCTCCGTCGCCGCCGCGGCCGGGTCTCTCAGAGCACTCGCCCTCAGGTCGCATTCACATTCAGGAACCCGCGTTGCGCCATGTTCAAGAAACTGAAGCAAAAGATCAGCGAGGAGCAGCAGCAGCTCCAGCAGGCGCTGGCCTCTACTCTGGTACTATGGCCGCCGCGCTCCCCTAGTTCCCTGACCTTTGACCTCTAACCTGAGGCTTCCCCCAAACCCCGGACTGGGAAAGAGCTCAGGGCGGTCCAGGTCCTCCGTGACTCCTGAACCGGGTCCCCATCCTAAAACTCCGTTCTGGTTGGGGGTGGCTGGATTCGTGACACCTGACCTCTGGTAATTTCCCCTAATGCCCAACCCGGTCTGAGAGTAAGTGAGAAGGGCTCTGATCTTGCATGATTTTTGACCCATATCGAAGGTTCCACCAACCATCCGAGACCCCAACTCAAGAGTGAGGGCGGAATGGGAAAACCAGGGTCCCTTGTAACATCTGATCTCTCGACTGAAGTCCCCTCTCTGATCCCCGACCCGAGATTGAGTACGGAGGGCCTCCTGGCCCGTGACGAAGTCTAATTCCAAACCCTGGTCCAGGCGTGAGGGCCAGGGGTCGAGCCATTCCTGCCCAGGCTGCTTGCAGGAGCATTGGGACCTGAAAGAGGTGGCGGTGTGGCCGGCGTCCAGCGCCCGAGGCTGTCACGAGTTAGGCACTTCACATAACTTTGTTGATCCGGGACGGGCGGAGGGGCTGACACTATGCGGCCCAGCAGGGCTTGCGCCTGCCCACAGCTCGGCTCTGCTTCGCTCTGCTTCTTCAAGTCTCGTTAATGTTTGTTTTTCACGAACGCTGTTGCTTCAGGAAATGACAGTTTTCAGGAAAAAGGGGGCGTGTTAGTAGTGTTAATTTAAAGAAGCAGAAGCAGTTTCCTAAGCAGCTGTGATCGTGTGTTTGGGGGCTGGCAGCACGTGGTCCCTTCAGCAAAGGGGAGGGCGTCTGCTAAATTCCTTCCCAGCCTTTCAGAGTCTCAACAGATGGAGCAAATCTCTCTCTTAACTTTAGAGTTTCTACAAGAAAGGCTGAGTTTTGACTAATTTGGAGGCATTTCTAAACATCTTTAACATAACATTTATCGTATACAACTTTTAAATATAGCTAACTAATTAACAAGTACTAAATCAAACAACTTGAGTTTATTCTGAAACTGTAAATTGAAGTTGTTCTCTAAAAATGTTAAGCTCCTGTAGAGTGAAACAGTGGTTGAGATACATAGGTACATGGGACTGAAAGCTTGTTCATTCTCCCAAGTGAAATGTAAATAGTGATTAAGATTTCAGTACTAAAATTTTACTTTTCATACCATTTACCATAAGCTTTTAAATTTTACAAAACACCATTATTTAAGAAACAAAGGAAAAACTAAAAAATGAGGTACAGATGAGGAGTGTGGGGAAACAGGCATGGTAGTGAATGTAAGGGACTCTATACATATCACTGATCCAGGATTCTACCTATAGAAATTTATTCTAAGAAAATTTAGGATGTATTAAGCAGTTAACCACATGGATTTTCACTTCAGTGTTGTTTTAATAGGTAAAATCTGGCCAAAAATGTTCAACGCTAGAAAATTGGTTAAACACGTTATATTGGATAGTTATTCCGCAGCCTTAAAAAAATGCTGTCATTTTTTAGGTTCTTCCTCTATGCTAGGCATTTTGCTTGTATTATTTTGTTTAATTCTCACGTAACTCTACAACTTAGAGAATCTTTCATACATGGAATGAGGTTCAAAGGGGCTAAGTAACCTGCCTGATGTCACACAGCTAGAGTTAGAGCCTACAGAGATGTAGGCTCTAACTTGTAGTAAAAGATTGAAAAACAGTGTGTAGGGGCTTCCTTTGTGGGGAAAGTATGTATATAAGTGTGTATATATATACACACAGAAATAGTGAAAATAGTTTAAGAAGAATATGCTCCAAGGTGCTAATTCTTTTTCTTATTTGTAATATTATCTTTTTTTCATGAGCTTTAACAAAGGGAGGTTGTCTTTAGAAAAATAGTAAAAGAGCTAGTTAAAAGATAATGTATTAGAGCTCCCAGTTTCTATGGGTTGATGCCTCTGGTGAGACAGTGCATGTGGAGCAAATAATATCACCTTGTATACAAAAGATTTAAAACATTCCTCTCTGATAACATATATTTATTTATTCAGAATGCCAGAGTATTTATTTATTTATTTTGTTTATTTGTTTATTTATTTATTTTGTTTATTTATTTTTGGCTGCATTGGGTCTTCGTTGTTGCACGTGGGCTGTCTCTAGTTGTGGCGAGCGGGGGCTACTCTTTGTTGCGGTGTGCGGGCTTCTCATTGTGGTGGCTTCTCTTGTTGCGGAGCACGGGCTTGAGGCATGTGGGCTTCGGTAGTTGTGGCACGTGGACTCAGTAGTTGTGGCGCACGGGCTTAGTTGCTCTGCAGCATGTGGGACCTTACCAGACCAGGGATCGAATCCGTGTCCCCTGCGTTGGCAGGCAGATTCTTAACCACTACACCACCAGGGAAGTCCCGAAGTTCTGGATTATTGTTTTCAGAGTTAAGGATTTCTTTCAAGCATGAATTAAACAATATTTTTTGATGGAACAGTCCTTTTATAACAGATTACACATATCCTTGTTTTCTCGTGCAAAGGATCCTGAATTTGTATAATAGCAATGTCTTTTTTTTTTTTTTTTTTTTTTGCGGTACGCCGGCCTCTCACTGTTGTGGCCTCTGCCGTTGCGGAGCACAGGCTCCGGATGCGCAGGCTCAGCGGCCATGGCTCACGGGCCCAGCCGCTCCGCGGCATGTGGGTCTTCCCAAACCGGGGCATGAACCCGTGTTCCCTGCATCGGCAGGCGGACTCTCAACCACTGCGCCACCAGGGAAGCCCTAATATGTATATATATTTTTAAGATTTATTTATTATTTATTTTATTTATTTTTGGCTGCGTCGGGTCTTGGTTGCAGCACGCGGGATCTTCGTTGAGGCATGTGGGATCTTTTGTTGCTGCCCACGGCTTCTCTCTAGTTGCGGTGTGCGGGTTTTCTTTTCTCTAGTTGTGGTGCGCAGGCTCCAGGGCGCGTGGGCTCTGTAGTTTGCAGCACATGGCTTAGTTGCCCCGCGACATGCTGGATCTTAGTTCTCTGACCAGGGAGTGAACCCGCGTCCCCTGCATTGTAAGGTGGATTCTTTACCACTGGACCGCCAGGGAAGTCCCTCCATTTAATATTTTTCTAACAACAAATATCTACTTGGATTTTTAAATTCCTTACAGAATGAATTTGATAAAAATTATTAAAAAGTAATATAGAATACTTTCTAACTTCTTAGGATATATGTAGTGCCATGAGTAAAAATATTTTTTAACATTTTCAGCCTTTTTCAAATATTACTGAAACTTAAAAATTATAAAAAGCACAGGCGCAAATGGACAATTGTATGATTCTACTTGTATGGGGTACCTAGATTAGTCAATTTCATAGAGACAAAAAATAGAATGGTGGTTGCCAGGGGTGGAGAGGGGAGGGGGGAGTGGGGAATTACTGTTTAATAAGAACAGAGTTTCAGTTTGGGAGGATGAAAAAGTTCTGGAGATGGATAGTGGTGATGGTTGCACAACAGTGTAAATATAATTAATACCACTGAACTGTACACCTACAAATGTTTAAAATGGTAACTTTTATGTTATGTATACTTTACCACAATAAAAAAAAATTTTTTAAAAGCGCAAAATGTGGGCCTACCCCAAACCTGCAGAATTATAGCTTTTTTAGAGCGGGGCCTCAAAATAATTGTTTATGTAATAGAAATTTTTGTGTGTGTGTGTGATATGTGGGCCTCTCACTGTTGTGGCCTCTCCCGTTGCGGAGCACAGGCTCCGGACGTGCAGGCTCAGCGGCCATGCTTCATGGGCCCAGCTGCTCCACGGCATGTGGGATCTTCCCGGACCCGGGCACGAACCCGTGTCCCCTGCATCGGCAGGCAGACTCTCAACCACTGCGCCACCAGGGAAGCCCAGTTCCCCTCCTTTTTTAAAAAAAATATTTATTGATTTCTTTATTTACTGGCTGTGTTGGGTCTTTGTTGCTGCATGTGGGCTTTCTCTGGTTGCTGCGAGCAAGGTCTACTCTTCGTTGCGGTGCACGGGCTTCTCATCACAGTGGCTTCTCTTGTTGCGGAGCACGGGCTCTAGGTGTGCGGGCTTCAGTAGTTGTAGCACGCGGGCTCAGTAGTTGTGGCTCGCAGGCTCTAGAGCACAGGCTCAGTAGTTGTGGCACACGGGCTTAGTTGCTCCGCGGCATGTGGGATTTTCCTGGACCAGGGCTCAAACCCATGTCCCCTGCATTGGCAGGCGGATTCTTAACCACTGTGCCACTAGGGAAACCCTAATCATATATTTAATTTCCACACTAGTCAACACTGGATAGTTATTTTTAGTCAGGTGCTTTCTTGGTGCATTGCATGTATTAACTAAATTAATACATGAAATAATAAAAGGTGTGGATTTGTATTATCCCCATTTTACAGATAAGAAATTGAGGCCTAGGGAGGTTAAGTAACTTGTCTGTGGTAGACAGCTAGTACCACACAGCTAAGTGGTAAAGCCGAGATATGAACCCAGTCTTGCTCTAAAGCCCATTCTCTTAACCAGAGTACTATGCTTGTTGCTTTGTTTCAGTTTTTAGTAGCAGCTTGTGTTTTAACGGAAACTAGAGCTTCTCAAAACTCTTGCAGGATAAGTGTTATATATTATACGTACATATATATTTAAGTTCTCTTCCTTGATTTATCGATTGCTCTGGGTTACTTGTTATACTTGTATTCCTTCATACTTGTCATCGTTTATCTTTCTTCTTTTTTTTTGAGAAAAATGCCTTGTTATTATTGGTTGTTTGTTTATATTTATGAAGACCTGGTGAGTGGTTTATTTCAGTAGCTAACATGGGTTTTCTCTGCTCTTACCTGCTACTCTCCTGTGTCGAGGGCCAGCCAAAACACAGAGTCCTGCTTTGAAAGGTGACCATACGATTTATTATCCAAACATTCTTATGAATGAATGGGGACGCTACTGGCAGTTATCTTGGAACATAAACTGGCATGAACTGGGTGGGACTGGGATTGCCTTGGTCAGACTGGGGTGTATTGTTACCCTGCTGCTTTGTGGTACCAGCCCCTGCTATTGGAGCGCTAACTCCTCCAAGGTGTTGCTCTTTGTATTTGGCTGTTACTGTTGTCTGGAGATCTATTTGGGTTGGGGGAGGCTGACCCCACGTACCTGTTTGTCTTGCAGACACTTAACACATTGCTGAGAGCAGTAATCTCCCTTTATAGTGTCTAAAACTGTTATTTTTTTTTTTTCCTGTTGCAGAAAGTTGCTGCTAGCCTCTCCCGCAGAGCTTCTCTGCGTGTTCAGGGTTATGGCTACCTTTGCCCTGATTTTTCCACCAATGTGAATCCTTTTGCCTTTGAGTCTTCAAAAATTTATTTTCTTTTTGCCTGTGGTGTTCTCTCTCTTGTTCTAGAGTGTTAATCTGTCTGCTTTTCTATTTTTTTTTAACCTTTATTTCAATGGCTTTTGGGTTTGGGGGAGGAAGAGGAGTAAACAGTGTTTATTTTTGCATTGTGCTGGACACCCAGTGGACGCTTTAAGTGTGGTGACTCCTGTGCTTAAATTCTTGGAAACTTTTAGGTATTATTTCTTTGATAATTCCCTCCCCTTTGTTTTTTCTCTTCTGTCCTGAAAGTCCAGTTAGTTAGCTTTTGTGCCTTCAGGATAGATTCTCATTTATTATTTTTTACCCTTTATGGTCTATTTTTATTTTTTTGTTCTATTTTTGAGAGTGTGCTTCAATTTAACTCTTCAGTTGAATTTTTTGTTTTATATATTTATTTATTTATTGAAGTATAGTTGATTTACAATGTTGTGTTAGTTTGCTTCAATTGAATTTTTAATTTTGGCTACTCTATTTTTAAATTTCCCAAGGCTGTTTCTTATTGTCTTTTGCTTTTTCATAGCATTGCTTTTGACATACTGATATATCTTTTCTCTCTCTGAGAATAATGGGGATTTTTTATCTTTCATTTTCTTTTAATCTTTATTGTGTTAGGGTTTTTTAAAAAATTGTTTATTTATTTATTTACTTATTTACTTGGCTGCGCTGGGTCTTAGTTGTGGTGTGCAGAATCTAGTTCCCTGACCAGGGATTGAACTGGGACCCCTGCATTGGGAGTGTGGAGTCTTAACCACTGGACCACCAGGGAAGTCCTGTGTTTGTTTTTTGGTTTTGGGTTTTTTTTCTTCTTGTTTTTGGCTCCCTCTTACATTGGAAATTTTCTTCATTCAGTGCTCTGGGCTATCTGTTCATATTTAAGGGCGAGGCACTAACAATCTGATGCTATTTGGAAGTAGCATGTGATTGACACTGGGGCTCACTGGTGGGTGACAAGCTGTAAACTGGTTTTATTGTTGGGAGAAATATCTACATGTTGGTAATCAGAGGCCTAGCTGCCAAGTTTCTGGAAGCAGGTCTGAGAAGGACTGCTGGAGGTTCCACTGTTCACTGTGCAGAACATCGCCTAATCCTGCTCTGTTTAGTCACGCACTTTGCCCTTCTCTCCTGTCTTACTGTGCTTGGTTTCACCCAGTTTGAAGTCTCATTGGCTCCAGAAAATAAACCTCTGTTTCCTCAGAGGCTATGTAAGGTGGGACAGGGGACCTGGGGAATCTTTCAACCAATCTTTCTGGTTTTGATCCTGTCTCATCTTGCTTTATAACTTTTGCTTTAAGTCCTAAGTCTTTTTATGGTTCTGGGGATGAAAATAGGCTTCTTCTCATCACTATTCCCTTCTCATTACTATTCCCTTCTCCATGGGGTTGTAGTGGCTGTCAGCAGTACTGTTACTTTAGTATTCTTTCACTCACATCCAATCTTCTGAAAATTGGTTGAAATTTAACTCTTTGGGAGGGAGAGAAAATAGGAACATATATAGCCAATCTACTATGTTTAACTAAAAGTCTCCTTAAATTACTTTTGAATGAGTGGATTTCGCCATATTAAAGGGCTGTTTTTGAGAGGTAAGCATTTATAACATGAACAGCAATATTTCATTTCCGGCACTACTATTTAGATGTCAGGATGTGGAAGGTACTTTATTACAGACATAATGGAAAGCTCTAATAATTTTGGTAACTAGTATACAGAGGTTTATGTGAAGCATTAACTCCCAGTTACTTTGGCCATTCCTTTATAGCTGGGATGTCGGATGGGTTTGGCAGAGACTTTCAGGAGTGCCATGGTGAGAAGGAGTCTACGGCTATGTCCTTGCCATGATTGATTACCATGGGTGTAGGAGGGAGAAGTGAAGCCAGGTGTTTGTTATGCTTGTGTAAGAATTTAACATCTCATCTATTGGGGGCAAAACTTGAGAACTGAGTAGTGTCAAAAGGCCTCTAAGCAGCCAAAATGTTAATGTCACTAGCTTCACATTCCATAGTTAATGTATGTTGTTTATAAGAATACTTTAAAAAATCCCTCGCTCAGAGCTTCCTTATGCTTATTTTGTCTACAGTTCCAATAAATGTAGTTATCTAGTTTCTAAACTAGTAGCAGGATAAAATGGACAGAGAAGATATACTACAAGTAGCATATTGACAGGAATGACAACTGACCTAGAAAATGTTAAATTATATTCAATTTCCTTTTATCTTTGAAAACTAGAATTAGTTATTTTTGGAAAGGTGAAACCTCATTTCAGAAAAGTGTAGATTCAAAATGGTTAAACCTCATTGTTATCTCCAAACCCCTTCAGGTATTAGTGAGGTTTAATCATCTTGAATCTATAACTGTAGATAGATATCTGTCTAACAATTCAGCTATTTGAGTAATTCTTTCTATGAAAACTCCCAGATAATAGAGCCCCTTATGGAATAAACTATGATTAACATAGTTTTTTTTTTTTTTGCGGTATGCGGGCCTCTCACTGTTGTGGCCTCCCCCGTTGCGGAGCACAGGCTCCGGACGCGCAGGCTCCGGACGCGCAGGCTCAGCGGCCATGGCTCACGGGCCCAGCCGCTCCGCGGCATATGGGATCCTCCCAGACCGGGGCACGAACCCGTATCCCCTGCATCGGCAGGCGGACTCTCAACCACTTGCGCCACCAGGGAGGCCCAACATAGTTTTGACTTTAATGTAGAACTTCCCAGTAATGTGAATGTCCAAAATTTGTGTTTTTGTTATCTTTAGATTTTATTGTTCAACCTAGAATTAATGCTTTTTAATTTCTATTTTGTGGTATATTTAAAATATATTAGATATTTATATTTAGATATAAATATATTTAGATATATTTGATGTATTCTAGATTTAATAGTTAGTGGCCATGTTTATCAACATTGTTCTTATACAGAACATGGTATGATGAAAGCAGTTCAGGTGGGTTGTGGAATCTGTGGATTGGGATCAGCTCTTTTTTTTTAATGAAAGACTAGATTAGGTCAAAATGTGGCATCTTATGTTGTAAAGGTTAAGGTTTCGTAAAACTTTTGTTTTAGAAGTGTCTGTGTGAAAAGGAAGTTTTTGTTTTACTGTGGGTCCCAGTGAAAAAAAATTTGAGACATAGTGATCCAGAGAATACTGGGGAAGTGGATGAGGGGCTCAGAAGACCTGTTTGCTAACCCAGATCTTGCAGTATGCAACCTGATCAAGCCACATAAGCACTGTGAGCTTCTTACTTTCTTGTCAGGAAATTGGGGATGATAACTGTCCTGCTTACCTTTCAGATTGGTTGTGAGAATCAAAAGAGAAAGTATTTGAAAGCATTTGTAATTTCAGAACGCTTCTTTATTTAACAGAGCCTGCTAAGGTGCTGTGCTGGTGTTGTATTTGTCTTGAAGGGTAGATGTAGTCTCTGTACCATAGGGTTGAGAGACAGTTACTCCTGGTGTGGTGGGAGTGTGAGAGGATCAGGGTGGCATCTGATAGAGTCTTGATGGGTAATGAAAAGTCATGGTGTTCAAGGCTTATTATTCCTAAAGGTGACTGTACTAGTTTCCTAATGTTGCATAACACATTACCACAACCTTGCTGCGTAATAACCCAGTTATTGTTTCACAATCTGTATGTCAGAAGTCTGGCATGACATGACTGGCTTCTCTGCTCAGGGTCTCATAAGACTAAGATCAATTATTGTCCAAACTGTGTTCTCATCTGGAGGTGAGGGTCCTCTTCCATGCTTATGTGGTCGTGGTAGAATTTAGTCCTTTGTGGTTGTAGGACAGAGGTCCTTATTTCTTGCTGGCTGTTGAACGGGACTGCTTTCAGCTACTACGGCTGCTCATAGTTCCTGCCACTTGGCCCCCACAGGCCTTTTGTTTTCTTTCAGGGCAGCAGGAGTGCATCTCTCTGCTTTCTGCTACTGCCTCTGCACTCTGGACTCATTTGAAGGGCTTGTGTGATTAGGTTGGACCTGCCCAGACAATCTCCTTTCAATTAACTCAGAGTCACCTGGTTAGTAACCTTAAATATACCTGCAGAAACCTTTTTGCTATGTAAGGTAAGATAATCAGGGCAGTGATATCTCATATTCACAAGGTGAGGGTCATTTGGGGTCATCTTCAAATTCTGCATACCACAGTGACTAAAATGGGTCTTTTTATACTGAAGTTGAGGGCTATGGTCAATTAATAATTAGTTAGTTGGCAATAAAAATATTAATTGTGAGCCTGGTTATAGCCATCAGGTTTTTTTGGTAAATAGCCATGAGAAATCTGAAGACAGATTTCTAAGCTATGAGAATTAATTAGACCAAATTTAGTTTGAAGGAATCTAAATCCTTATATATTTTGAAGTGAGAGGTTAGCCTGTTAAAGATCCAGGACTTTGGGATAAACACTCAAGTACAGTTAGTTTTTTATGCATGTTTTATACTTTACAGTCATATCCATTCCCTCATGTGATCCTTACTTTTGCAACTCCAGAGGAAGACCTACAAGCCATCAGGCCAAACCTTGCCACGTGGTACTACTTTTTGGAGGACAGTGTGTGTTAGAACCTATTCTTTAACTTTATAAACCCCAACATTTGATTTTGCTGATTTATCCAGAGCTGATGAGGCTCCCATTACGATTAGGCTCACATGAGGCCAAAGTAAAAAGACATAGTCCCACTTAAAAAAATTCACAGTGGAGGTGTACTTTTCAAGTGATTTCAAGGTCCCTGTCTGAAGTAGCCCTGTCCTGGCATCTGGGCATTTGGAAAGCTGAATTATTAATCCCCCAATTTTTTGGATATGATGACATCACAACAGAGAGGGTTAGCTAAGAGCTATATCCTTTAGCCTAGTATTACTTCTCTAATTACTTTCCTAACTTTTTGCCCTCTCGGTGGCCCTTTTATTTCATTTATTTATTTATTGGTCTGTTTTAAAAAATATTTATTTAATTTTTTTGGCCGCGTCGGGTCTTAGTTGCAGCGTGCGGGTTTCTCTCTAGTCGTGGCACAGAGGCTCCAGAGCATGTGGGCTCTGTAGTTGGGGCACGTGGGCTTAGTTGCCCCGTGGCATGTGGGATCTTAGGTCCCCAACCAGGGACTGAACCCATGTTCCCTGCATTGGAAGGCGGATTCTTAACCACTGGACCACCAAGGCAGTCCTGGTGGTTCTTTTATTAAAGGAGATATTACATACAACCATTTAAAAGTAGATACAAATGGAGTTTCTCCCAGTCATAGTGGTAGCGTTTGAAACATCTACAGCCTTTGAAGCTGGCATGGTTTGAAATTTATGGCTCTAGGTGTGGGAAGGGTTATTGCACTTCCCTCAACTTCAGTGAGAACTGTTTCTGAAGTGCTCTGAATACTTGGGATTTTTGTTTCAGTCCTGGGTAAACACTGTCCAGTAACTGCTTTCCCTTCCCATTTTCTAAGCACAATGTTGGCTTCATACATTTTCTAGACATTTAAAACATTGATAAGCTTCAGCTTTATTTCACATTCAACCATTTTGTTGCTTAAAATTTTAAGGCCTTACTGTTTCTGTTTTATCTTGATTGAGAAGGGATATCTTATCCCCTAAGGTAACTGCTGCACATAGCTAATTCCTTCTGTCACATGTTGATTTTTCTGGTTCATCTTTTAGAAGGTATGTGTGTGCTGGAATTCTACGCTGTAAGCAACAGAACTCAGTCTAGCTAGTTAAGCAGAAAAGGGGTCTATTAATGAATAGTTGGTGACTTACAGAATTTTCAGGAGGGCCTGAAAGTCTGGGCTGATCGCTGTGCTCAGCCACACTTGGGGGGCTGCACTAATAATAAGAATGTTGCAGCCGCCTCAGTTTGGCAGCATTGCATCTTGCACTGGACAGCTCTTGTGAACGACTGCATGAAGCTCCGTGTCTCCATGTTCACCAGCTGATGAACTGTATTAATTTTGCATGTCTGTTTTCTCATATTACCCACTTATGACTCAGGCTCTCGTGTGGGTATGTTCATTGGTGGATTTCAGATCACCTGCCCTAGATGAACAGAAGACTGGGATGGTGAGTTTTCTGAATTCTGACTTACAAGCACTTACAAGAGCTGTTTAGAAAAAAAGGTTATTAAACTTTGTCACGTTTTGTTGATGTTTTCCCCTCCTCCCAGTTAAACTATTCCTTTTGATTTCTGCTTCTGACATAAAAATCTCTTTCCCATTCAGAGATGATAGAAATAGACTCTCATATTTTCTCTTACATTTCAATTAAAAATCATTTAAATCTTTAATATAGCTTAAGTATGAAGTGAGGATCTGATTGATATTGCTCCCCCATATGGATGGCCATTTGTCCCAGCACCGTTTATTGAGCATTTGTCTTGATTAGAAATTTTAGACTTATTGTAAACTGAATATGTATATGTGTGTGTAGAGTGTGTGTATGTGTGTGCAACATTCCTCGTGACCTCTCTGTTCTAGCATAGCCACAGCAGTATGTACTGACTTTACAGATTAGGGCTGCATTTGTTCATTCAATCATTTATTTAACAAATATTTATTAAATGCCTTTTTAGGTAGTGCTCTACAGACTACAGAAGGGTAAGACATTGAGACATTTCTTTGTGGAGATGAGTTAGGATCTGTCTTGTTATGGGTGATGGGGGGGTCTTGAAGTTTTGGTTTTATACTTTTTGGACTGTTTTTAGCTCACCTTAGAGTACACCTCAGACTCCTAGTTTAAATTTGGGGCCCTTTCTCCTGTGGGTTTCTGTATAGGACTCATGTGTTCCTTTACAGAACAAATGGGCTGGCATCTCAGTATTGGGCTATGGTGTGCATGGTGTTCTCAAAGCACAGCCCTTGACTAGAGAGATGTTTACCTGTGCAGTTCATTATATTGAATATTAGAGCTGGATGGCACTTCAAAGATTGAATTGACAACCTTATTTTTTAATGAACTTTTAATTTTGGAATAATTTTGATTTATAGGAAAGTTGCAAAGATAGTACAGAGGGATTTCATATACTTCTCACCTGGTTTCAGTTTCCCCTAATGTTATCATCTTTTAAATACAATTTTATTTATTTATTTTTGGCTGCATTGGGTCTTCGTTGCTTTCTCTAGTTGTGGTGAGCGGGGGCTGCTCTTCTTTGCAGTATGCGGGCTTCTCATCGCGGTGGCTTCTCTTGTTGCGGAGCACGGGCTCTAGGTGTGCGGGCTTCAGTAGTTGTGGCACGCAGGCTCAGTAGTTGTGGCTCACGGGCTTAGTTGCTCCACGGCATGTGGGATCTTCCTGGACCAGGGCTCGAACCCGTGTCCCCTGCATTGGCAGGAGGATTCTTAACCACTGCGCCACCAGGGAAGTCCTAATGTTATCATTTTATGTTATCATCATGACCTTATTTTTGAGGTTAATTTTAGCCCTCAAAATGTTAATTTAGCTAAGATCATAGTTCTAGTTGGTGGCAGAATCAGACCAAGGACCCAGTAGGTAGCCTGGGTCTGCTAGTTGATTATGTTTCAGTTATCCTTTTCTGTTTTTCATGTATTTGCTCTTTTCCTTCCTTTCACTGGGTTCTTTGGGCATGGACTGTGAGAAGGACTACCTAGTACATAGTGCACTCGTCAATGTAGTCTTTCTAATTTGTGCAATAATTTTTAAATCTAGGCTTCCTCCAATTCTTCAACGCCAACGAGAACCAGGAGCAGGACGTCTTCACTTACAGAGCAGCTTGATGAAGGTACACCCAATAGAGAGGTAAGTTTGGAATTTCTTCTTCAATAAATCTTTTACAAGAAGCTTATTAATTTAAAATGTAATGCTACTGTTGATAACAAAATGGGAAATTATGTAATTCCTAGGTATTGTTTTTATTTTAGTAACAATTTTTGTTTTCAAATAGTAGTGTTGCTTTTGTAAAGTGTGTTTTCTTTGAATATCTTAATTTGAGAGGATAATATACTTTGCCTTTAATATTTGAAATTTTCAGAATGATTTGATAACAATTTGTTCAGCATAGCATTATGTGGGGAGAAGTCCTATATTTTCAAGCTAGTGATTGGAAACTGTGAAGTAACTCCTAATTCCATGTGACTTGGAGCTGGCACTATAACTCAGATTAGATTTTTTTCCAACTTTTTTTCTTTCTGTGAAGGATTATATGAGTCATGCAAGTAAAACATAAGTACAGAAATCAGGGTAAAAAGAGGGTAAAAGAAAAAAGGATAAAAAATAAATGCATAAATCAGTGAATTATTATGAAGTGAATCCCTGTGTGACCACCACCCAGGTCAAGAAAAGGAACACTGCCAGCACTAGAGTGCTGCTTCCCTTCCCCACAGAAGAGTACCATCATCCTGACTTCTTGATATTTGCTTCCTTCTTTTTTTAAACTTTTTTAATTTTTATAGTACCACTTAAATATGCTTTCTGTTGTAAACCTTATAGTTAAACCTTTGGGTTGTCTAGTTTTTGGCTATTATGAATTATGGTGCTGTGAACATTATTGTATATTTCTTTTGCTACACATGTACCTGCATTTCTTTTGCTATGTACTTAGGAGTAGAATCACTGGGTTAAAGGGTATACATAGTTTTACCACTTTAGAAGATAATGCCCATTGTTTTTCAGAATAGTTGTAGAATTTTACCTTCCGACCAGGAGTTTATGAAAGTTCTTGTTGCTCTATATCCTTGCTAGTCTTTAATTTCAGCCATTCTGGTGGGTGTGTAATGTTCTCTTATTGTAGTTTTAATTTGCGTTTCGCTGATGACTAATAAGATTGATCACTTTTCGTCTGTGTACTGATAACTTCTTTTGCGAAGTGCTTACTTAAGTCTCTTGCTCATTTTTCTATTGGTTTATCTTTGTCTTATTGATTTGTAGGAGTTCTTTTTTATATAGTGTGGATAGGAATTTTTTATTGGGTACATGCCTTGCAAATATCTGCTTCCACTCTGTGGCTTGCCTTTTACTCTCTTAATGGTGTCTTTTGAACAGAAGTTCTTAGTTTTAATACATTCCAGTTTATCAATATTTTATTTTATGGCCAGTGTTTTTCATTTTTTAGTATTCTTTTCTTGCCCTTCAGAGTATTTCCCATTATTATCCTGTTTTACCTTTCACATTTGGATCTATACTCCATTTGGAGAAAATTTTTTTCAATATGGTGTGAGGTAGGGATCAAGTTTCACCACCGCCCCCCTCCCCACATAGCTATCCAGTCGTTCCATTCTTTCCATACTGCTGTACTGCGCTACCTTTTTTTCAGAAACTAAGTGTCCATATTTGAGTGGATTTCTGGACTCTTGTTTCTGTTCTGTCATTTGCTTTGTCTTTGATCTGATCCCACACTGTCTTCATAACTATAGTTTTATGTTAAATCTTGCCCTCATTAGAGTAGGTCTTCCCTGTCTTAGTTTTAAAACCAGAATTCCATAGACTGGGTGGCTTAAGCAACAGACATTTATTTCTCAAGCGTTCTGGAGGCTGGGCAGTCCAGGATCAAGATGCCAACAGATTCAGTATCTGGTGAGGGCCCTCTTCCTGATTTGCACACAGCTGTCATCTCATGATGTCCTAGCGTGGCCTTTCTTTGTTGCATGCACCTAGGGAGAGATGGAAGAGTGGGGAGGCAGCTCTCTTGTATCTTTCTCTTTTATAAGGACAGTAATCCCATCATGAGGGCCCTTCCCTCATTACCTCATCTAACTCTAATTACCTCCCAAAGGCTCCGCCTCCAAATACCATCACTAAATATCCTTGGGGGTTAAGGCTTCAATATATGAATTTTGGGGGACATATGCAGTCCATAGCACTCCTACCTTGTTCTTCTTGAATGTCTTAGTAATTCTTGTACCTTTCCATATAATTCCATGTAAATTTTAGAATCAGATTTTCAAGTCGTACAAAACAAACTCAAAACAAAACAAAATAAAATATAGCACTGACAACAAAGAAACAAACCTGTAGAGATTTTTATTGGGATTGCATTGACTCTATAGATTAGTTAGGGAAAAGTCTCAATATTATGAGTCAAATTTTATAATTTTTTCAGTATTATAAGTAGTACTGGACTGAGCATTTTACATAATGCATAAGTTATAATGCTGTTATTCTTTAGGATAGATTTCTAAGAGTGGGATTGCTGGGTCATAGGGTGTATGCAAATTAAAAAATTTGAAAGATTTTTCCAAACTTCCTTGATGTTATTTTAAAACATAATTTTAAGAAACCTTTATTTAATAGATGTTGATAGCAAAATAAACTTAAAAACTTCATAGTAGTTTTTGCATTCAAAGTTAATGGCATATATACTGTGTCCTTGGTTTATATATTTAAATGATCTGACAAAGTACATAAGAGTATAAAGTATATGCATACTTTCTTTGAGATCTTATTTTCTTATGCATTATTTGCAATATTGCAATTCTTTAACTTTATGATTTCAAGTTTAATGTTGTTGAACTTAGTGTATATGTGTAACCAGTTGGAATGAAAGCTGCAGTACTGAGTAGTGAAAACACTTTTTGCAGTCAGTGTTAATGGCATCATTCCTACACTTACTATATTGATTGATGTTATGGTATATTGGTTTACATATAATATAGTAGAAACCTTGAAGACAACTTGTTGATTGCTACTATTGCTTTTTTAAAAAAGATTTATCTAGGATGCTTTAAAACATTAAAATTGAATATATCTTTACAAAATAATCCTTTCTGAAAGGGATGGTTTGAGCATTCTTTTACAGCAGGCTAAGTAAGCTAAAGGTTAGTTTTTATTTCTTCCCAAATTTCAATACTAAAGGTCCTGTGCTTATAGGTATAGTTTAAGAAATGGTTTCTGATTGAAAGCCAAAGCAGTATCATCACTTCGTCTCCTTGCTTTTTAAAAATTAATTAATTAATTAATTAATTAATTTATGGCTGTGTTGGGTCTTCGCTTCTGTGCGAGGGCTTTCCCCAGCTGCGGCAAGTGGGGGCCACTCTTCATCGCGGTGCGCGGGCCTCTCACTATCGCGGCCTCTCTTGCTGCGGAGCACAGGCTCCAGACGCGCAGGCTCAGTAGTTGTGGCTCATGGGCCCATTTGCTCCGCAGCACGTGGGACCCTCCCAGACCAGGGCTCGAACCCGTGTCCCCTGTATTGGCAGGCAGATTCTCAACCACTGCACCACCAGGGAAGCCCCGTCTCCTTGCTTGTTAAGCATTTTCTAACAACTCTAAAAGATATTTTTGACCACAGAGTGAAATGTAAACTTTAGTTCAACTTATTTTACAGTAAATAAAGGACTTTTAAATTTCATGATTAACTTATAGATTAAAGGACATTACATAAAATTATCTTGTTATAGAGAATGGACCTGAGGACATGAGGAGGGGGAAGGGTAAGCTGGGACAAAGTGAGAGAGTGGGATGGACTTATATACACTACTAAATGTAAAATAGATAGCTAGTGGGAAGCAGCCGCATAGCACAGGGAGATCAGCTCAGTGCTTTGTGTCCACCTAGAGGGGTAGGATAGGGTGGGTGGGAGGGAGATGAAAGAGGGAGGAGATGTGGGGATATATGTATATGTATAGCTGATTCACCTTGTTATACAGCAGAAACTGACACACCATTGTAAAGCAATTATACTCCAGTAAAGATGTTAAAAAAAAGAAAAAAGCTTGGTAGATAAAGTCTAAGACAGATCCATCTTGTACCATAATCCACCTTAAGGTAAATGGTAAATACAGATGTATCATCTTAACCTAATGTAAAAATCCAGATTTACAAAACAAGTCAATGAAAATATAATTTTTTTTCCTGTTGCAAGAAAAAGAAAAACATTGTTAGTCACCATGCTGCACGCCACCCCCACCCCCCGCCCCAGGTTTTTCATCTTGTTAAACCTCTAAGATGGAAGATACTCTGTCAGTGGTGGGATCCTCACTTTTAGTTTTAAGTTTCTTTTTAGCAAAATGTGGAAGTTTAATTCAAATTATAAATATTTGTCCCATCTCTCCAGTAGGTACAGTAAAGTCTATGCAATCTAGAATGCTTGGGAAGTAGAATGGTTTCATTAAGTTGAAATTAAGTTAATTTCCATCAGTTAAATGTTTTACCTTTTTTCAGCTATTGCTGAAAATCCTAATGTCTATTTTCCCATATTAGTAAATATTATATGTAAATCTAAGTAAGTCTGTCTTTGATTGCAGTGTCTCAGGCTTCCTTATAGGGCTGTAAAAAATCATCTATATGATTGTAGACATTAAAGGCAAAGGAGAGTAGGGTGATGTGCACTGACCCTGAGGTCTGCGGCTCTCTGGCGCTCTTTCATCCTGCACAGATGGCTGATCTGTCCAGTTGACCTGGTACTCTCTCCTGGGGATCCTAGGCACAGCCTCAGTACCGTCATCACAGGGCTCCCTTCCCCTTTGTGTTGCTTGAGATGAATCTTTTTTGCCTCTAGAGCGGGGTGCCTTTGAGCAATATGTAGTGTGGCATCATGTAAAAGGCTAACTAGGCAAATGACACTAACTGTCCTCCTGCCCTCTGCTCCACTCCGATTTTTTTTTTAACTGAGAAAAAATTCCTATAACATAAAATTTACCATTTTAAAGTGAACAATTAGGTGGTATTTAGTACATTCACAATGTTGTGCATCCATCATATTTGTCTAGTTCCATGATATTTTCATTACCCTAAAAGGAAACCCCCTACTCATGAAGCAGTCACTCCCATTCTCCCTTTTCCCCAGCCACCACTAATTTGCTTACCTACTGTATGGATTTACCTATTTTAGATATTTCATTTAAATGAAATCACACAATATGTGACTTTTTGCATCTGGCTTCTTTCACTTAGCATCATGTTTTCAAGGTTCATCTATATTGCAGCATGTATCACTACTTCATTCCTTTTTATGGCCGAGTCTAATGATTTTTCTAAGAGAATGAGAATATGTTTATTTGTTTGGAGTAAGATCTGGAATAGACTAGTGAGAAGGGGTTGGTTTTTGGAGTCATCTGGATTTGCTGGCTGAAGGATCTTTGAAGGTTGACTTTTCAGTGACTGAGGTTTTCTCATGTGTAAGATGGCAATAATAATGCCTTCCTTGTGGTGGTGTGGGGATTACCAGTAGTACAGCAGGTAACTCTCCTCACGTGGTGCCGTGCATGTGGTAGGTGCTTACTAAGTTGTTACTGGGGCAGCCACGGAAGACGGGAAGGGCTGCTCCACTTACCCTGCGTAGGTCCCCTCACGAGGGGAGGGAAACAGATGGACCATTATGCGGATTGGGGCCCTAGGGATGTTATTGCGCCATCTTTGCCTGCTGAACTTTCGAAGGAATGATATTTTCACTTTCCCTGCTACCCTGTTCTCTAGTTTGCTGTCTTGTGGAGGCACTTCCTCATAGATTGGGGGTCAAAGTAGGCATGTCCATTCTTTCCCTGGGAACTCATCTGTTCAAATTTTTCATATTATTTTAAAATTAAACTTTAGAGATCGGTTTATTTTTATATATGTATTTTGACTAAAAAATGCATAGAAAGAAATAAACTATTGTAGTTAATCAATGGATTCTGTTCTGTTTAGTAGATGTCTGTTCATATATACTGTATGCTTTTTTTGCTTCCCTACATGCAGAGAGAGAGCCTGGTGTAGTAGAAGGGTCACAGGATTCCATCCCTTACCTGCTGTGTGGCTTTAGGCAGCTTTCTTTAACTTCACAGAGCCTCAGCTCTCTCAACTTCAAATTGTAGTGAAATGAATATATACTCTCACAGGGTTCTTGTGAAGGCAAGTGAATTCAGAAGTATGAAAATACTCATAATTTGTGTATCACATACAAAAGATCGTTATTATACAGAAAAGAAAAGGCTTCTGTACTCACCAGCTCTTGAACAGCATGGACACTGCATTTTGTATTAAGAGTGACATTGTGGGGAAAGAAACAATGAAGTGTCAGGCTGCTTTGGAGTAGGTGCTTTCCCAAGCTTCAAGAAAGGTGTCCCTTTTTCTTTCTTATTCTCTTAATCTGAGATATTTTTCAGCAGCAAAATGCTGCCTCTTACCTTAGTGGTTGTCTTTGTATTTCCAAGTCAATTTTCACACTCCGTGTGATGACCCCTAACAGGGATTCTTGATACTCTCAGATTTGGACAATTCTTTTTTTGAATTTTGTTCGGTTTTTTGGAAATTATTCTTTGTTTCAGGGCTTCTAAAGGCATCGTTCTTTAGGAATTATTAAGAAGTATCTTCAAAATAATGGGTGATAAATGTTTCTTCCTAAGTTTGGAATTAATTTTGCCCCTAAATGAATTGGCTTTCAAAGCTGGATATGCTTTCTTTTGTTGTTAGATGTTAGATTATAACCTACTTACCCTCTGTCAGTTAATCAAAGGAAAAGCCATGCCTGTTAGATTGTCTTTGGTATCTATTCAACTCTCATATTTTTTCTTTTGATCTAATGATAGGACATGAATTATATTAATAGGTTTCCTAATATTAATCCAGTCATTCATTCCTTAAATCAACTCTGCTGGTCAGAGTGCATTTTTAATATACCGTTGTTCTCTGATACTCATTTTATTAACATTTTCTCTGACTCTATTTGTAAGGAGAGGGGTTTAATAAATTGGAAACTTTCTATCTTCTCTTCTTGCTCCTTTCTTTTCCTTCTCCTCCTCCATTTATTTAGGTCTTCTTTAATTTCTTTCAAAAAAATTTTATTGTTTTCAGAGTTTAAGTTTTTTGTACTACTTTTGTTAAATTTATTCCCAGATATTTTTTTCTTTTTAATGTTAATATAAGTTGAATTGTTTTCTGAATTTCATTTTCAGTTTTCTTGTTATTCTACAGAAATAAAATTGGATTTTTATAAATTAATCTTGTTATCCTGTAACCTTGCTGAACTCATTTCGTAGTTCTAATCATTCTTTCGTGGATTACTTAGTTTCTTCTTTGTACAAGATCAAGTCATCTGCAAATAGAGGTAGTTTTACATCTTCCTTTAATCTGGCTGCCTTTTATTACATTTTCTTGCCTAATTTTCCTGGCTAGAACCTCCAGTTGAATAGAAATGGTGAGAGCAGACATGCTTGTCTCTCATTCCTGATCTTAGGGAAAAGGCATTCAGTCTTTTTGTCATTAAGTATGATACTAGCCTTGGTGTTTAATAGATTCCCTTTCTCATGTTGAAGAAGTCCCCTTCTGTTCCTAGTTTGTTGAATGTTCTTAGCATGAAGCAGTGTTGGATTTTGTCAGATGCTTTCTTTGCATCTTGAGATTGACATTGTGGCTTTGTTTTACTCTGTTGATACGATGTGTTATATTAATTGGTTTTGGATATTAAACCAGCCCTGTATAGGATAAATTCCACTTGTTCATGGTGTGTAATTTTAAATGGCTGGATTTGATTTGCTAGTTTTTTTTTTTTTTGAGGATTTTTGTGTCTATATTCATAAGAGATGTTGGTCTGCAGTTTTCTTTTGTGTGTGTGTGTGATGTCTGGTTTTGGTGTCAGGAAATTTTGGCCTTATAAAATGCGTTGGGAAGTGTTCCCTCTTGTATTTTGTGGGAAAACTTTGAAGATTAGTATTAGTTCTTTAAATGTTTGGTATAATTTACCAATGAAGCCATCTGATCCTGGGCTTTTCTTTGTGAGAAGTGTTTTGATCACTAATTCAATCTCTTCATTTTTTATAGTTCTGTTGATATTTTCTGTTCCTCCCTGCATCAGTTTTAGTAGTATGTGTCTGTCTAGGAATTTGTCTGTGTTATCCATGTTGTCCAGTTTGTTGGCATACAGTTGTTCGTAGCATTGCCTTATAATCCTTTTTATTTCTGTAAATGCAGTAGTAATTTTTCCTCTTTTATTCCTGATATTAGTAATATAATATGAATCTTCTCTCTTTTTATTTTACTCTGTCAAACAAAATATGAACCAGTGTTTGATTCCACTTTCTTGATGAGTGTAGTGAGCATTCTCAGGATTGGAGTGGCAAGCTGATCTTTGATGACTTATTTTTCTCAAGTCCCAGATGCCCTGGGACTTAGCAGAAATTACTTGAATCTGTTTTGTTACTTTCCTGGTTTTCTGGCCTGATATGTGTTTTTTACCATCTTTATATAGCTTTGGTCTTTTCAGTGTTCATCAGTCCTTTTTTGCTATCTTTTTTGTTTAATGGCTGCTACTATAGGCAGTTTTTTTCTTGTATCTTCTGCTGAGTATATTGTGTACTTCTTAAGGTACACATTATTGCAAATAAGAAGGAAGTGAATTTGACTCAAAAAAGTAAGTGTTGCTACTAACAGCTATATATAACAGTGTCTGGGAAGATAGAAACAGGACCTCTTCTCTTCAAGGCAGATATACTAAAAGATACTAAACTTTTTAGGGTCCCTCTCCTAATAGGAGGTGCATTAGTACATAGGAGACATATTAATTCATTACATATAGTGGATGCTAGGTAGCAGATGCTTTTCCGCTGGCATTAGGACTTAATTTTCTCTTTGAACTCTGGTTGAGAAGGACTAGGAGGGTTCTGTGCTGCCAGAGTTTGATTGAGTGCTGCACGCCAGAGGCTAAGGTGGGGCTCATGGCACTGGTGAAAGGAGGTTGAAAAAAGCGTTTCCCAGCTGATGCATAGAGCTCTCTGTGGCCCATTGTGAGAAGCTGCTGTCTCTAGGGAGGCTTCGTGACCAACAACTGAACCAAACCTCGCATCCACTTAGTGACTGAGTCTGTGGTAACCTCTGTGTTGTGATAGGGCAGGAAACCCAAACTGGGGCCCAGGGAATCAGACTGACTGGATAAGGAGGGATGAGCACAGGAGGAAGGAGAAGGAAAATACCTTCCTCAAAATAAACCTGTAAATGAAAATGCTAAAATAAATGCTAAGAAGACGGCCAATAAAAATCGGAATTGGGATATCAATTTATTCCAGGTGAAATTAGAATAATTAAAAGGGCAGTCTGGGGCTTCCCTGGTGGCGCAGTGGTTGAGAGTCTGCCTGCCGATGCAGGGGACATGGGTTCGTGCCCCAGTCCGGGAAGATCTCACATGCCGCGGAGCGGCTGGGCCCGTGAGCCATGGCCGCTGAACCTGCGCGTCCGCAGCCGGTGCTCCGCAGCGGGAGAGGCCACAACAGTGAGAGGCCCGCGTACTGCAAAAACAAAAAAAAACAAAGGGCAGTCTGGATAAGACTTTGAAACAAGTATTTTCAGTAGGATAAATGAAGTAATAGTTTTCTTAAAAAGAACAGAGAATTGTGGGGAAAAAACAGGCCAAAAAATAGATTAGATAGATATGAAAAAGAACCAATTAGAAATCCTGGAAATAAAAAAGAATGATATAAGAATGTAAATCAGAATAAAACTCAGACTGGTCCCAGTTCAAGGGAAAATTAGGGAGTTTGAAAAGAATACTGAGTAATCCCACCAAAAACACAGAGATAGAGATAGATAATTATCTAAGAGTAAGAGACATGGAGGATAGATTGAAAGCTTTCAACACATATCTGATAGGAGTTTTAGGTAGTGGTCATGAATGTTGAGATACATAAAACTTTAGTCAGTGTTAGTTCAACTGATGGGACCACACAGAAGAGGCGAATTAAATTCTTAGCAGATTTGAATTAGAATTTCAATGAAGTTTGAAAGAGTTGAGACAGACTTATTGAGGATATTTGAGAACTGAATCTTGGGAGACTTTGATAGGCATAAGAAGCAAATGACAAGGACCACAAGTGGGGAGGAAGCCTCCTTAGGCTTTGAAATAGCTGTCAATGGAAACTAATTTCGACATACTTTGCTTTTTTACTTGGGCTATGGCATGGAATGTAAATCGTTTGGTAGCACCTTCTTTTGAAATGTTTGGTCAGCATGTGTTTCTATACTGGTTTCTATACAGCTTTTGTGTTTTTCTCTTAAAATTCCAAATTTTTTAAAAATTTTAATTAATTTATTTTATTTATTTTTATTTTTGGCTGTGTTGGGTCTTCGTTGCTGCGCGCAGGCTTTCTCTAGTTGCAGTGAGCGGAGAGCAGAGTGCAGCTACTCTTCATTGCGGTGTGCGGGCTCCTCATTATGGTGGCTTCTCTTGTGGAGCATGGGCTCTAGGCGTGCAGGCTTCAGTAGTTGCAGCACTTGGGCTCAGTAGTTGTGACTTGCAAGCTCTAGAGCTCAGGCTCAGTAGTTGTGGCGCACAGGCTTAGTTGCTCCACGGCATGTGGGATCTTCCTGGACCAGGGCTCGAACCCGTGTCCCCTGCATTGACAGGCGGATTCTTAACCACTCAGCCACGAGGGAAGCCCCAAATCTACTCTTAACTGTGAAATTTTAAATTATTTCTTATGTGATATGAAGAATGACTTCATTTCAAAAATTAACTTTGGAAGCCTAAGAAGAGTGAATTTGTATAGCGTTTAACTTAAGATAACATCCACTCAAAAGATGACTTTTCTGAGTTTCCGGGAGAGTAAGATTTTCAGCAGGAGTGGAAACTTTATAAGATACCCTAGAGCCAAAGAGGCATCTAGTGTATTTTAGTATACTACTGACACTAAATTTTAGGGTTTAGTGTAAGATCAATTCTTGAATCCTACCCAAAGAGTACCAGTTACTAACATAACCAAAAAAGACTTAAAAAAAAAAATTGTCTCATCTGTAAGGTGGCCTCTAATGTAGGACCAGATGAAGAGTTAGTGAAGGCTCTAGTCGTTATCCATAACTCTAGAGCACTGAGATGAAAAGTGTAAGTTTTTAAACTTTTGCAGACATTTATTTTATGACATAATTCTTCATTATATATTATATAATATACATTAACAGCTAAGTTAATGTTGCAAAACTTTTGTTTTTTAAAGTATTTATTTTGAAATAATCGGATTCATGGGAGGTTAAAAAATTTCTTCTTAGGGAGGCTCTGTGTACCCTTTATCCAGTTTCTCCCAAAGGTAACATCTTACATAACTATAGTACACTATCAAAACAAGGAAATTGACATTGGTAACCTCTCTGACATCACAGAGCTTATTCAGATTTCACCTGTTTTTTTTTGTGTGTGTGTGTGTGTGTGTAGTTTTATGCAGTTTTATTACATATGTATGTTTGTGTAACCCCCACCATGAAAAAGTTCATTTTAATTATAATTTCTTATACATCTAATTCATGATAGCTAGTATTTTGGTGTATAGTATACAGGTTCTGAAAGAAAATTGAAGCTCAGAAGAGAATATATATCAAAAGACCTAGTATAATAGAATTTATCCTTAAAACTTATTATAAGTTTGTTTCAAAAGTTTCTTCTGTAGGTATTGGAGAAAACTGTATTTGTATATAAGTAGAAATAACTGATGATTTCAAGTTTTATGTGTTTATACTCCCCATAAATTTCCATGCTGTCTTTTTGAATATATAAAAATGAGTGGCTCAATATTTGTTATACTAAGGCTTTGTGTTCTTTACCATGTATTGTTCTTACTGGTATAGGCTCTCATACTGAATTGCCAGATGTGCTGTGGTGCCTGTTGCATATATCATTTGTATGCCAATAAGCAAGTTGTTTAAAGTTGAGTTTTGAGATCCAAAACAGCTCACCTCATCTCCCTTCCTGGCCTTTCCCAGCAGCTTACTATTTCTGTGGGTGGAGTGATGGGTGGCAGCAGTGGTGGTAGCACAAGGCCATTATAGCGTTGTGTGTGCTGTGCGGTGGGAACACTTGGCAACATGCCCTTATGATTTGTCTTTCATCCTTTGTTTTATTTTTATACCTCTGCTCATTACACTGAATGAGACAGCTCCTAGCCGGGATGATAGCAGAGCCTGCTTTTCTCTCTGAGTATACTATCTTTGCTTTGGATTCCTCCAAGCAGCCTAAAACCCAGACTGATGGTGTGGTGAGTCCTTCCACCGCTTTCTGCATTCCCTTTGTGGGGAAGCAAAGTAATTTGGTAATTCTAGAAGCACATCTCACATTGCTTGTCACTTACCATCTCTCAAAGCATCTTCAGTGCCCTGTTGCTAACCTCCCTCTAAAAAATCAGAGAGTCAATTGCTGAATTCTGATGGCTGGTGTGTTTTCTGCTAGCTTTTTAACAGCAACAAAATAACACTGTTTTCATTAATGTAGTGAAGAATACTTTCACTTGGTCTAAACTCTTAAGTTTTCTCCCTAGGGAATGTTTGCTCGTTAACTAAAAGAGGTAGGCATTGCTAGGAATCTCTGTTGGTAGGAGGCCAAGAATATTTTGAGATGTGACTCACATTTTTAGGAAAGAAAAATGCATTGTATGTAAATCCATAATTAAACAACATTGAGTAGGCAGGTGGAGTCTACTGTAACAAGTAATTGCATCTTATTTTGGGAGAGTACCAGTTTTCTGTGTATTAAGCATTTGAAAGGAAATAGTTACCTCTTTATTTTTCAACTGACTGAATTCATACAATTTTGAATCTTGTATATATTGATAATTTCACTTGGGGAAAGTAGACTTTCTTCATAAAGTATCTGAGTTCTTAATTTAGCAAATTAAAACTTAGAGATGTTTGATTGCCTAGTAAGGATGCTCTTGTTGTTAGAATGGACACCGACTGAACTGGGATTGAGGTTTTTTTAAACAGCGAGAATTGGTTTAATTTATTAAGTGGCTAGTAATGAAGTTAGAACACTTCTGTATTTATCCATGCAGCCAGTAAAGACTTGGTCTGCATATGGCCAGTATCAATCTTATATTACATTCTAAACTTGGTTTTAGAAAAGGAAGCAGCTCAGAGTTCTCATAATGCCTTAGCTTGGCTCTCAGGTGTAGTGGTCTCTCCTTGGTTCTGGCTACAAGTAACACCTCACTGTTTTCAGTACTGGTTTGAGAGGGAGACAGGAGTCCCAGTTAGAGATAACTTACCAACTTATTTTAAAAACATAAAAGGATATTACACTTCATGTAGTAGTAACAGAGCCTTAAAAAACCACAACAAAAAAGAGCTTCTCTCAGGCCCACTTCCGTTAGAGCATAAAATGATTTGTATTGAGTGCCTATCCTACTGTGAAAAATGCTAATAATTTTATAATGGAGGCTTTAGAACTATTTAAAATAATTTAAGTAGGCTGAAAGTCTACATTAATCTTATTTAAATTTTGTTTTGTTCAGATAAAAACTTATTTCTCCTCACATAAAACCATAGCATAACCTATAGTAGAATAAAAATTTAGTGAGTGTCTAATTCATTATTTTATTTCACCAACTGCTGACTTTTCCTTAATTCAGTATTTTGAAAAATGCATCTCTTTACCCCAAATTCTAAAAGTTGCTGTATCCTTAGTGCTCGGTAGTCAAAAGTAGTTGTTGAAAGATTGAACAAAACGTAATTGAAGGGAATTCCCTGGCGGTCCAGTGGTTAGGACTCAGCGCTTTCACTGCTCTGGGGATGGGGTTCGGTCCCTGGTCGGGGAACTAAGATCATGTGAGCCACGCAATGTGGCTGAAAATTGAAAACAAACAAACAAAAAAACAAAACACACATACACGAAACACCATAATTGAAGACAAATCTGGCAGGGAACCTGTGTGTGCTTTTAAGTTAAATGCACTTTAGAAATGTTTTCCTGTTATCTAAGAATTGCCTCCAGGAGAAAGTGTTGGTGACTGAGTAGTGACATGTGTTGAGCTAGTTCTTTAGGCTTCTTTCTTGGGGGAGGCCTTAAGAAGGCTCCTTACCCTGAAGGAAGTAACTGTATAAAGATTTAACAAGCAATTACTGAGCCTCTACTACAGTCAGGCAAAATGTAGGGTTCCTGCCCTCTGAGCGTTTATAGTTTAGTATGGAGACAAAGATGTCAGAATACACTTAACAATGCAAAGGAATTAAGTCTTCATAGAAGAAAATACAGGCATAGGAAATGTGTTAGCCCCTCAGGCCAGCCATATGCAGCTTCACAAAATAAAGGGCATTTGAAAGTTGAAAGACAAATAAGAATTTGCTGGGCAGAAATGGAGAAGGCATTATAAGTAGTGATAAAATCTCTAATTTTGCTTCTAGAGATTCCTAACATAGATTTACATGGTAACAGAGGCCAGTACTTTCCTTAGCTGTCTTGCATTTATTTAGATATATAGTATAACAAGTAAATTGAAATAGATGCAGAGATGAAAAGTTTTTAAATGTTATGCTGTTTGTTTGGTAGGGTGATATTTCAGACAATTGTAGAATGGCTTTTTTTGTATGGACCACAATCACGTGTCAAGTAATTTACTTAAAATAGAATATGGACTCTCTTGCCACTCTTCTTCCTAACCGAAACATTTTTTGGAGCCCTTTCATTTGCTTTCTCCATAATTTAACAGTAACTTACTTTTCGGTATACTGCGTGGCAGAGAGACTTGCTGATTTCTCTGAAGTATGTTTTTTATTTTATAGTGTGTAGTGTAGGATATTTTTAGGGCTGGAAAACATTAATTATGATGCTACACAAATAATATGCCATGTATATGACTTCTAATTCTTTGAAATGACAGAGAGCAGGAAGATAAAAGTTAATTCCTATGTTCCCCCAACCGTTCTCCCCTATGTAACTTTAAGGAAGTGTCTCGGACTGATAAAATTTGATAACTTTTTATGTCAGAGGGAGAAGGTATTTAAATTTTTATGAGGAAGAAATTCAAATGTATTGCAAGAGTGAAAATAGTAATGAGTCACGTAAGATTTCTTCCCGCTTCCCCAGTATCCATTATCCAGTGTCAACAATTAATAAGTCATGGCCATCTTATTACCACCCCCCCATACCTCCCTAACCACACCACTCCCACCCTCCCCACATGTGCAGATACCCTCTGCCCATTCCTGTGGGATTATTTGAAGCAAATTTCAGATATCTTATCTAAATATTTTGGTATATATTTCTAAAAGATAAAGACTAAAAATATATAACCACAATACATTTATCACACCTAAAATTATTTCTTAGTATCAAATACCTAATGAGAGTTCAAAAATTTGAGAACACTTTTTCAAAGCTGAGTGCCTTCTCCACTTGTATTTAAGAATAAGAAGAGTCGTATATTTGACCCTTTCTTGGTTAGCCCTAGAGTTGTAGGGGAAATGTACTTTCAAGTTACTGAAACATAGTGGCTAGTATATGGTTGAATGCTTTTGTTTAAAACATGGAAGTTATTTTATCATGAGCTGCTTCTATAGCTTTAATTTTAGTTAGACACTTGGTGTATTATGAATGCAATGTAGAATTTTGAATCTCGAAGAATATCATCCATTATGGAACTCACACCGGCATGATATAGTCAGTAGAATGTTGTGTAACTTGGAGCATTTGTCATACCAACAAAAGAAAACAAAAAGCTTTCATATGTGGAAGAAATTATTTTTAATTATAAGTTTTTCTGAAAATTGTCATAACAGTTTCATTTAGACTGCTGGCTTCAAATGAATGAGGCATTTCCATTTCTTGTTACCAAGATATTTTTCAGAGCTCAGCCCAAATAACTTTAAATATTATTTTACTGTAAGGAACAATTGACGTTACTTTTTCTGGATAGTTTTCTACTTGAATGCGTTTTGCTAATTGAATCCCTGATGTTAACTTCATATTGAGGGAAAAAGCTGGGGAGATAGTAATGGGGAGAGGTATGTGATTAGCTTGAAATAAATTTGGCTGCATACTAATCTTTGCTATTTAGTTACAGATATTATAGCAAAATGAATTTTCTAAAATACTTACCATACTAGTTTTGCCTTGCATGAAAAATTCTAATAAGTGAACAATTACTAATTTTGTTTAACAGATAAATGTATCTAATAGGTTTTGGTACTTGGCCTTTCTTTGTTCTTAACAGTTTTAAAATTTTAGTTTTCTGATCCTTTCTTTACAATGTTTCTTTCTTTTTCTTAGACTGCATCTATCCAAGCCATGAAATCTCCTGACAGTATTAATGGAAGTGAACCCACAACTCCTCAGGTCCGTTATTAATGTTACTTAAAAGAAAGAGCAAGTCATTTTAGGATGTCAGTCAATCAGTATTATTAGCATTTGACTTTACATTAAAACAGTGATGTCTGCACATTGATACATTGTCTATGGTAAATCCAGGTTTGTTGATGGTTTCTTGGAAAAAGTTTAAAATGAAAGCAATACATGTATATATATATCAGTCATGTAAGATTCCATTATTACTCATTTAAAAAACTAATGGCACTGAAGAGAAAACTTCGGAAAAAAAGACTGATTTTATAGTAAAAGATTATGGAGTAAATCATATTGAAAGACATGTTGAGTTACATATTCTGGAAGGGAGATGTGAAGAAAATGGGATTTCTTTTAAAGTTTGTTCTAAGGCAGAATATCTTACTACTAGAGAATTTAGTTTATCTTTGATTTTAAAAAGTTATTTGGAGAGTGGGGCTCATGTAACATTCTGTTGACTCCTTCCAAAAAAGAAAGAAAGAAATTCATTAAAAAAAACCTTAATGATAGCAGTGTCTGAGATGAACATTTATTTTCTTTGGCTTTAGTGATTATTATTATCATTAACCTGGCTATTCTCAACAGTCTCTGTGTAGAGCAATAACATTTCTGATTCTGTGAACCTGGAGCAGGAACATAGGCAATTTCTGAACTAAATCATGTAGGTTAAACATTCTAAAGTATTGTCTAGCTTTCCAAACTCCATGAACAGGTTACCTGTGAGCTGAGAGTCTCATTCTTTTCAGGGAGGCGGGTCAGGTTCTGGGCATAGTCCATGTCCCTGGGCCTTGAGCAGCATCCCCTAAGTCCTCTACAAATAAATCATTTTCTATTAGTGCCTTGAGGTAGGGGTAAAATATTGGGAGGCACCAATTTAAATGGTACTGGACAGATCCAGTGATCTTGAAGGAATATTAATTAGAATTAATTAGATAACCAGCTTTATGATCAAATTCAGGAGAGATTTAAGTTTAATTAAGGTGAAGAATGAACATGGGTGATATTTAGGAAGTTAATTGTGTTTATTGAGTTTACTGTGTGTCAGGCATTGTTAAGCATTTTATGTATATGATCTCATTTAATTCTCATAACAAGGAGACACCTTCACTCAGAGACTGTTTACTTTTATACAAATTTCTGACAAGTTGGTTGTTGGTTATTGTTAGCAAATTAGGAACAGTGGGTATCCCCAAAGTGGGTAGAATGCTTACTGTGGTTGGGCAGCAGGAAATCAGAGTTGACACCAAGGTAGAAGAGATGGTGAAAAGCAAGCCCAAGAGTTTATAAAGTGTAGCTGCCCGTGACCCCCTTACTACTGGGTAGAGCATCCTCTGTAAACCAATAGATTTTGGCACACAATGTAATGATTGTGGTGGGGATGTCATTAAAAAGGGTTACTCACTGTCCTTATTTAAGAAGGCAGAAAAGTGCAGTATACCTATCTCAGAAAATTTTCTGTTAAATAGTTAACTCTTAAATTGCTTAATGCAGTACATAAAATTCAGCTAATCAAAATGATTCTTCATTCATTTCCAAAGGAATGCAGGTAGTTGACATTTTACCTCAAACAGACTTATAAAACTCAGATATTTGAAAATAATTAGTGTATGCCACCATGTAATAGAGAAAAATATATTTTGCAAAACAGGTAGGTGTGAGCATTCATCCTTATCTGAGAAGCTGTGAAATAGTTTTATTGGATCATAGTTTTAGTGTTTTAGCAGTTTAGGATGAATCTAGGATCTAGTATTACCCTCTTACTGTATAGATGAGCTATCAGGCATGAAACTTTAAATTATTTGCCCAAAGACCAGTGGCTAGTTATTGATAGTGGGATTATCATAGATAGACAAAAACATCAGTCTACCCCACTATAATTTTTTGCCATGTATTGCCTCATTTAAGTTTATATGCTATTAAAACAAAATGAGAATAAACTAGTGGTTGCCGGAGCTGAGGAGGGTGGAGAGGATGGCGATATAGGTGAAGGGGATTGAGAGGTACAAACTTCCAGCTATAAAATAAATAAGTTACAGGGATGTAATGTACAGCACAGGGAATATAGTCAGTAATATTGTAATAACTTTGGTTTGTAATCTATAAAAATATCGAATTACTATGTTTTATGCCTGAAATGAACATAACATTGTAAGTCAACTATACTTTGGTAAAAACAATAAAAAGTGGGCTTCCCTGGTGGCGCAGTGGTTGAGAGTCCGCCTGCTGATGCAGGAGATACGGGTTTGTGCCCCGGTCTGGGAAGATCCCACATGCCGCGGAGCGGCTGGGCCCGTGAGCCATGGCTGCTGGGCCTGCGCGTCCGGAGCCTGTGCTCCGCAACGGGAGAGGCCACAACAGTGAGAGGCCCACGTACCGCAAAAAAAAAATAAATAAATAAAAAAAATAAAAAGTAACGACAGAATTTTGTTAAATTGAATAGAGCAAATCATAGGGATTTAAATGACCATTCTCATATGCTATTATTTTTTTTAACTATAGGAAAAAGTCTGGTTTTGAAAATCATTTATGATTTTTTTTTAAAGCAAGTCAACCTGTCAATTTTTTTTTAATGTATTTATTTATTTTAATTTTTAGCTGCTTCAGGTCTTAGTTGTGGCACGCAGACTTCTCTCTGGTTGGGGCGTGTGGGTTTTTTCTCTCTCTAGTTGTGGCACGTGGGCTCTGTAGTTTGCAGCACACGGGCTGTCTCCTTGAGGCACACGAGCTCAGTAGTTGTGGCATGCGAGCTTAGTTGCCCCGCGGCATGTGGGATTTTACTTCCCTGACCAGGGATCGAACCTGCATCTCCTGCATTGGGAGGCGGATTCTTTACCACTGGACCACCAGGGAACTCCCTATGAGTTTTTTAAAAAAGAGAAATTATAGTAGTATAATTAAAATTTGAAATTTCTGTTGCCATTTTTTGAATACTGCTTTTAATTTTATTTTCAACAGTTATGAAAAATTTCAATCATACAGAAAAGTTGAAAGAACTTTATAAAGTGAACATGTGTATACCTACCACCTAGATTCTATCATTGATATTTTACTTTTCTTTTTTGGCTGCACTGCACGTGGAACTTCCCTGACCAGGGATTGAACCCATGCCCCCCGCAGTGGAAGCGCAGAGTCTTAACCGCCAGGGACCACCAGGGAAGTCCTGTACTTTTTTTTTTTTTAATCACAAATCTGTCCATATATTCATTCCTCTATTCATCCCTCAATCCATTTTATTTTTCTGATGCCTTTCAGAGTAAGTCACAGGCCACAGTACTAATGTTTTAGTATGTATATCATTATCTAGAGTTCAGTGTTTATAATTTCTATTTTGAAGTGAATTTTATATAAAATGAAATATACAAACCTCAAATGTACATTGACTGATTTGTACATCGACACATACATTTGACAAATGTGCCAAACCCAGGCACAGGTTATAGAAGATTATCAACACACCAGAAAGTTCCCTTATGGTCCTCCCTCTCAGAGACAACGTGTTGTAATTTTTTTCCACCATACAACACATTAGTTTTGCTTACTTTAGAACTTTATATAAGTGACCTTATAAGTATGTGCTCTTTTGTGGAAGACTTCTTTCACTCAGCATTATGTTTTTGAAATTTCATCCATGTTGTGGTTATCAGTAGTTTGTTCCTTTCTATTGCTGTGTAGGATTCGTTTGAATGAATATTCTGTAGTTATTTACCTATCGATGGACACCTGGGCTGTTTCCAGTTTTCTGCTATTAACAATAAAACTATCATGAATGTTATTGTAGAAATCTTGTGGATGTATGTTTTCATTTTTTTCTTCTTGAGTGTTACTGATTATGTATTAATGCTTTTTGATGATTTCTAGAATAAGATATGCTATATATAAAAAGTGATACATATCGTTTTGATCAAGCATTGAGTATTTAAAGATCCCCCATTAGATCATCATTATCATATTGCCAGTTAAGGTTCAGCTGAACAAATGTGTAATAACTACATACTTTGTGGAAAGCACTGAGGCAAGACTACAGAGATAGAGAATATGAATTCTGTTCTAAAAGAGCATAAAGTCTGGGGTGAGGGTGTGTGTGGCAGATACAATGATAAGAAAATGTATTTAGTGCTTCCTGCATATGAGGCACTATTTTAAATGCTTTTACCCATTTAATCCTCATAGCAACCTACTAGAGTAGTGTTGATTTATAGATGAGGAAATTGAAACAAAGAGGTCCTAAATCTAGTAAATGGTAAAGCTGGGATTCAAATCATGGAGTTTTGGTCAGAGTCTGAGTCTTAACCACTGTGCTGTATTGTCTCTGTAGTTGTTCTAAGGCATAAACAATTCAGTTAGTTGTTATATCAGCAAGTAAGTAACTAATGGTGAGTCAGAATGCAGTATGTGCTCCAGTAGTGGTCCTGGTAAAGTGCTTAGGCCATTAAGAAGGGTTGTTTCTGATGGGTGAGATCTGAGGTTTCCTGGAAGAGCAGAAACTTGAGCTCACTTTTGAAGGATGTCTGAGTTTCCACGCGCAGGGAAAGTTTGGGTGATAGTACAGAGGCACACAAGGATGCATTTGTTCAGGGAACAGGAAGTTACCTGTTGGAACTCAAGTTTTTGTTACATGAAGAGAAATGGGTCTTGGGAAGTGAGAACCTTGAGTATAAGCTAAGGATTTTGAACTTTATATTTCGTGGGAGTTCAGTTTAGGAATTGGAATGAAATGATCTGAATTATGTTTTAAAAAGACAATCCTGGTGACCATATGGCAGGGGCAGATTGGTAGGTAAGAGATTTGAGGCAAGAGAACAGAAGGCTGCTACAGATATGCAGCTGGTAGAGGCTAAAAGTCTGAACAGCAGCACTGTTGGGGAAATAAAAAGGAGGAATGCAAACAAGGTAAAGTTGGGGAGACAGAAAGGAGCTAAAAGTAACTCTGTGTTCATTTATTTTCATTTATACATTTCTCCTTCTCTAACCCCCATCAGCTTTTTAAAAAATGAGTTATAAATCAGTGAATATCTTTGGTACCAGAAACCTGACAATAGTTGGAGCCAATGGGAGTTTAGTTTTTCACATAGCAGAAGGGCTAGAGACAGACAGTCATTAAAGACCCTTCTCCGTTTGGCTTCTTGTCCTCCCCCCCTCCTTTACCTTCTCATCCTCCCCACTGCCTTTCACCCTCACAGTTACAAGTTTGGCCTCCAGGAATTGCATCTCCATTGTTGACAGGACAAAAGGCATATTCCTTTTTATCAGGAAAATAATATCTCTCTTAGAAGGTTCCATCCATTTTTTTTTTTTTTTTGGCCACACCACGCAGCTTGTGGGATCTTAGTTCCCCGACCGGGGACTGAACCCGGGCCCCAGCACTGAAAAGCACGGAGTCCTAACCCCTGGACCGCCAGGGAACTCCCGAAGGTTCCATCCTTTAGATTCCCACTTATAGTGTACATTATTGGCTGAACTTAGGCACAGGGCCCACTCCTGGCTGAAACAGAGTCTGGGAAAAGCTAATTTAAAAAAATCCTTTAATTGAAATGTAATAAATATATCACAATGTAATAATGTATACAGAAAAGTATCATATATTCCTTATACAATTTACTGAATTTTCACAAACCAAACACAACTTTGTAACCAGCACCCAAAATCAAGAAACAGAAATTACCAGCACCCCAGAAGCCCTTGTGCTCCCTTCTGCTCTCACCTCCCCCCTACCAGGGGTAACCACTATCCTGACTTCTAACTCTATAGATTAATTTTGCCTGTTTCTGACTTTATGTAAATGAAATCAATAGTGGTTATTCTTTTGTGTCTGGCTTCTTTTGCTTACTAACTCTGTTAGTGTTAGTGAGGTTCATCTGTATTCTTGCTTGTGGCTGTAAATCTTTAATTCTCATCACTGTCTAGTATTCTGTTAGTGAGCAGATGACACTTGACTTATCCCATCTGTTACTGATAGGCATCAGCAGTGGTTTCAGGTTTGGCGCTATTTGAAACAGTGCTGCTGTGAACTTTCTAGCGTATATCTTTTGTTGAACATATTTATACATTTCTTTTTTTTTTTTTTTGCTGTACTTTTTTTTGCCTCTCACTGTCGTGGCCTCTCCCGCTGCGGAGCACAGGCTCCAGACACGCAGGCCCAGCGGCCATGGCTTACAGGCCCAGCCACTCTGCGGTGTGTGGGATCTTCCGGGATCGGGGCGCGAACCCGTGTCCCCCGCATCGGCAGGCAGACTCTCAACTACTGCGCCACCAGGGAAGCCCTATACATTTCTATTGTGTATATACTTAGTAGTGAAATTGCTGTTCTGGAGAGTATGTGTGTGTTTACTTTTAGTAAATACTGGTAGTTTTCTGAAATGGAGTGTTCCACATCCTCACCAATACTTGGAATTTTCCATAGTTTTAATTTTAGCTATCCTGGTGGATATGTAGTAGTATATCATTATGGTTTTTATTTGTATTTGAGAAGGTGAATGTTTTAACCTGGCTGTATTGTCACCCTGCACGAAACTGGCATCTGGTGGAGAGGAAGAAGGGAGGATTGGATATCAGGTGATAGATAGTATTTATTGTTTAGCTCAAGCCAGTCATGATGCTAAGTGCTTCACATGTATTAATGTAGTACTCCTCACAAGTGCCTTACGAGATGAGTGCTGTTGTTTTCCCCAATTAACTTATGAAGAAACAGAGGCACAGAGGGGCTGTGTAACTTGCCCAAGGTCATATTGCCGGAGACTTGAGCCCAAGAAGCCTGGCTGCAGAGCCTGTGCTCTTAGCTACTGCATCTTATAACCAGAAGAGTCTGCCACATAAGCTTGCGTATAACATTCTTATTTGTAAGTTTGTCTTTTGTTTTGTTTTAGTCTTCTTTCTTTAATAATAATGATAATTGTTAATGTTTATTGAGTATTTGCTGCATTGTAAGCAATTTGCATGTACATATTAACTCATTCAGTCCTTGTGGCATCCATATGAGGTGGGTGGTATTATTATTACCATCATTATTATTTTTATCACCCCCATTTTAGAGAGGGGGAAACAAGACTAGCGAGGTTAAGTAACTTGGTCGGTGTCATGAACATCGTGGTGGAGCTGGGATTTAAACTTAGGCAGCCTTACTCAGCAGCCCACAGGCTGAATCACAACACTCAGACTTCCAAGCAGGGCTTCCCTGGTGGCGCAGTGGTTGAGAGTCCACCTGCCGATGCAGGGGACACGGGTTCGTGCCCCGGTCCGGGAAGATTCCACATGCCGCGGAGCGGCTGGGCCGGTGAGCCATGGCCGCTGGGCCTGCGCGTCCAGAGCCTGTGCTCCGCAACGGGAGAGGTCACAAGAGTGAGAGGCCCGCATACCGCAAAAAAAAAAACAACTCCCAAGCAGAGTAGATGTGACAGTTACTCAGTTTATGAGCTTCTGCAAATACATGTCTTTGAAATTGTTCATTACCTCCTGGCTCACCCTAAAATAACAACTGTTTCTAGTGTTATTCAAACTTACCTCACTTGTTTGTCCTGAGGCAATTTGCAAGGAGATTGTCTGTAAGAGCTGAAAAGCACTTTTTGCATGGGTCAGAAGTGGATGGTAATGGAATAGCGGTAAAGTGGTTCTTCAAGTTTTTGAGCGTGAGGGTCCCTCCTTTCCCTTAAGACTTTCTCTACCCCACCCCAGTATAAAGGTAAAACTTGCACATTATGAAAAAAAAATAATTGGAAAATACAGGAAAATAGAAAAATTAAAATAAAAATCACCTAAAATCTTACCACCCAGACCCACTCACTGTTAACTTTTGGTGTTTGTCCTTTAACAACCTGATTCTAAGGGTGTTTGTGTAAACATGCATACAAATTCAAAAGTATATGTAACTACGTTAAATCAAAATGAGTTTACAGTGTATATGTAATTTTATAACCTGAGTTTTCCCATTAATAGTATGTCTTGAACCTGGTTACATACATTGTGGTTTATATAATGTATCCTCTAGTGGTGAACGTTTGGGTTGTTACCACTTTTTACTGTTATGAACGTCCTGTGATATATCTGTGCATATGCAGGGGGTGGGGCCCTCTTACTCCCACCTTGCCAAATACTATTATTAAATCTCTAAAATCTATGAGTAAAGTATTCCTGGTCTGAATTTTTGTTTTTTCTTGTATATTAAAGAGAATCTTTTTGTTTTCCTGTAATCTTTGCCTATATATGACCTCAGTCTCCCCTGAGCATTTCATTCCTGGCATCTTTGAGATCTTGCAGTGACCCTGTTGCACTAATGAGAATGAGTTTCTAGGAAACACCTGCAGTACTGACTGCTGTCACGTGAACAAAAAAATGCAACTTACAATAATGCAGGTTATTGAATTATTTTCCATTGCTATTGTTCAAAATAATGCATCATTATTAATATTAATATTCTAATTAAGAGAACAGCCCTTGCTTATCACTGTTTCTAACATCAGACTTACTGATCCGTGTAGAGGGACTCTAGCTCAGACTTTTTAATGGTCCTCCATGATTTTTTAATGCTTATTTTTATTGCCGGTAGACAGTGGTAAGTAGAGCAGAGTTGGATATCCCTAGTCAGCTCTGCCTGACATTCTGTTATTGAGCAAAATGGGTTCACTAAACATTACCCTCTGCCCGAGAAGAGTGATGAGGAATCTGCGCAGGCCTTCATGCAGACTCCAGATGCAGCCACACACTTCACACTTCGCAGTACATACCCACATTTTAGGCACTGGGTGTATACTGGTGGTATAGATGACCACTGCCTCCAAGGGTCTTACAGTTTAGTAGACAGATCTCACAGCACACCTGTGAGGTTGGCTGGGAAAGTATGGCTTCCTTCTTTTTACAGATGTGCAAGCTGAAGGGAAGTGACTTAGTGAAGGTCATTCCACTGCTTGGTGACAGACCTGGGACCTACACCCCAGTCCTCTGACTCTAGGTCCAGCGCCTTTTCACAAATAAACAGGTGTCTTCTTGTTTTTCAGAAAACAGTGTATTGTGTAAAATGTCAGGAATATAAATTAAATGTGTTAGCTTTCTATAGATTATTGCTGGTGATTAGGGAATTATAGAAGTCTAAATATGTATTTTAACCCACATGTTCTGATGCGTTTTGGTTGCAGTCAGGTGACATGCAGTCTCTTGCACAGAAGCTCCAACTCCGGGTGCCTTCCGTTGAGTCTTTGTTTCGGAGTCCAATGAAGGAATCTCTATTCCGATCTTCCTCTAAAGAGTCTTTGGTACGAACGTCTTCTAGAGAGTCCCTGAATCGACTTGACCTGGACTCTTCTGCTGCCACCTTTGATCCACCCTCTGATATGGAGAGTGAGACCGAAGATTCACTAGGGAATTTAGACAGTCTCAGCAAAGAACATTTGATCCAGTGGTTGCGAAGAATGGAACGGAGGTTGAATGGCTACAAAGGAAAATGTTCTGAGGTAAGAGCATGACTTTTTTGTTGGTATGAAAAGTCCCTCCCCGTATTCTCTAATTCATATTACTCTCTGGCCTTTATGCCTGTCGTTGGCTGAACTGTCAATTCCCTGGCTGCGCTGGATACTGATGGGGGATAGTTTGTGGCAGTATCTAATTAAAGACCTTCAGTGGTACTGAGGCCCTTTGACAATACTCGTAGTAAAATTTTGGAGCAGATTGTTGCCCTTAGCCTTTTGATTCTCACATTCTGTGCCCCTCTCTCCAGGCTTGCTTGGACACCCAGCTCAGAGTTCATTGTCTTTCCTCCTCACATCCCTTCCCTTGTTCATCTTCTAAGTGTCGTGGCTCCAAAATGACCTCTTCTGCCAACCAGATTCCATTATTTCTGACCCCAAATATGTGCACATTTGGTGCATTCTCATTGGACCTACATTTACAATTTGCCTCAAGTGAATCTTTTAACTGCTGGAGCCCTTCACAATGTTTGGTCTAAGAGAGGAAGGAAGTGGTGCTGCTCCTTCGCTTCTTTCGTTCCTTTAGGAACATGGCGCCTTCCCTTTGGGCTGATTGTATTAGTTGCCTTCGCTGTCCTGTGCAGTTAAAACGTTCTTCCTCCGGAAAGCCTTTCTGGACAGAGTTGCCTGTGGCTTCCTTTTTTAAACAAACAAACAAACAAACAAACAAAAACCCATGGGCTTCTCTGGTGGCGCAGTGGTTAACAATCCGCCTGCCAGTGCAGGGGATGCTTGTTCGAGCCCTGGTCCGGGAGGATCCCACGTGCTGCGGAGCAGCTGGGCCCGTGCACCACAGATACTGAGCCTGCGAGCCACAGCTACTGAGCTCGCGTGCTACAACTACTGAAGCCCGCGCGCCTAGAGCCCGTGCTCCGCAACAAGAGAAGACACCACAATGAGAAGCCCGCGCACTGCAACGAAGAGTAACCCCCACTCGCTGCAACTAGAGAAAGCCCGAGCACAGCAACGAAGACCCAACAGCCAGAAATAAATAAAAAATAAATAAAATTTTTTTAAAAACCATAATATTTTATTGTCTTAATGCTGATAAATCAGCATTGTAGTTAATTTTAATTAATGAATAATAAAGTTCAAGGTTAGAGTATAAAGTTAGCTATTACTTCTATTTCCAATTTGGCTGTAATATGGGTAGTTTTACCCTGCAGCCAAAAACAACCAAAAAAACTCCTAGATGAAATATATAAAATATCTTTCTAAAAGTACAAAGTGCTCCCCTCTTTGTCTTCTCTGCACTGGGACCAGCTCTCCTGCCGTGGCCTCTCATCTGAAAACGTATGCTTGTGCCAAGTTCGTCTCCACCTCCTCCTTGATCAAGAGAACCTCTCCACTACTGAGCTGATCACTGTCTACAGTGATGCTGAAACAAGAGGAGACACTGACAGATGAGAGCCACAGCAGCTTGGCAGCTGCGAGTCCCCTGACCACCTCACTTATTCCTAGCCACACCTCCCAAACCAGTGCCATTTCAAGGAACATTGACACGGAAACCAAGTTCATTGGAGCTGGGGCTGCCACAGTAGGGGTGGCTGGCTCTGGGGCTGGAATTGGGACTGTGTTTGGTAGCCTCATCATTGGTTATGCCAGGAACCCTTCTCTGAAGCAACAGCTCTTCTTCTGCGCCATTCTGGGCTTCTGCACTCTCAGAAGCCATGGGGCTCTTTTGCCTGATGTTGGCCTTTCTCATCCTCTTCGCCATGTGAAGGAGCCGTTTCCACCTCCCATAGTTCTTTCTCTTGTGTCTCGTCTGCCCTGTATGTTCCTTTTCCTGTACCTCCCCAGGCAGCCTGGGGAGAGTGATTGGCTCAGTGTTTGACAGAGGGAAGACAAATGAATACTGTATTAATAAGAGAGAAAAAAAAGTACAAAGTGCTGACAAAATAGGAAGGAATTATTAGGTTAAATTCTGTTGGCTAGCTGGAACCCAGAGATGTACACAGGGCATTAAGGTCATGTATCTCATAAGGCACATGTGGAATCAGGCAACTTTTTTCTTTAAATTTAAAAAAAAAATTTTTATTTTTTATTTCTGTCAAAGTTAATAATGGTCCTGAATTTGTTTGTTTAGGTTTATGTTATTTTCACTAACCCATGGCTTTTAAGTTTGAAGCTTGGGCAGCCGTATAGTTAGTATTTAAATGTACAAGACACTATGCATTTTATGTGTATGGTGCCATTTAATTTTGCACCATCTCTGTGAAGTAGCTATTTATTATCTCTGTTTTGCAGAGTAGAGATTAAAGACTCATAGAGAGTTACTCATAGAGATTAAGTAACTTGCTTATAGTCACACAGGTAGCAGTTGACAGACTCTGCATTGATTCTAGGTCTTTCTGGTTGTTTCCGCTATTCTGTACTACCTCAGGTAAAGCTGTGTGGCTTTTTAGGGATGAAAAGAGCCCATCGTCTTTGTCTCCACCTTTCCTTGCTACTGTAGGTACCGAGGATGGTAGTGCTGTAAGTGCCATCTGACTGTTGTGTTACTCTTCCACTCCCACTCCTCCCCCCACCCCTCACCCCCACCTTGAGTACCGGTTTCCTAACTGGTCTTAAGTAATAAGAAGGGGAGGATCCTGGTTTAAGGCCGAATTTTGGTTTTTTACATCCTTATCCCTATCACTGGACTCGCCTTCCATTGCTGCCTGCCTCTTGACATCAGTAGACACATTCAAGGGCACACAGCAGCCTTCCAAGGAAAATGGCAAGACCAGAATCAGGAGTGCTTTCTCCTGAAGCTGCAACCTGTCTCTTCAGAGCCCACTAGCACCTCTAAAGTGGGTCCAAATAATTCGGTGGAGCCATGTGCTTAGCCTTCCGATGAGAAATGCTATATAATTTATAGGTTTAAAGGTTAATTACTCTGTAATTTCATCAAGTTTTGCTAGAATGTTTAAATATCATTTTTAGGTTAAATGGTTAAATATCTCTTCAGGACCTGACATAGCAGTTTTCCTCTGTTGGTTGTGAGTTGCTTCCCTCAGATTTTCATAGAGCCACAGTCACAGGTCCTACACCAGAGGAACTTTTAGAGATCAGTTACATGATCTATTACGGCCCAAAGCAAAAAATCACCTGAGGAGCTAGTCAAAACACACATTGTTGTCTCTCCGCCCTCCCTCTGCTTCTCATTCAGTTAGTTTGGGGTGGGGCCCAAGAATTTGTTTCTAGCAGGCTCCCAGGTGATGCTTTTGCTAATGGTATTGATCTGTGACCACAGTTTGAGTAACCTTTAAGCAAGTTGTCTCTAATCCCCACCTATAAATTACGTACTGAAATTTAAAGAGGTGTGTGTGTGTAAGGTGAGATCAAATGGAGATTTAATATCTTTCTTTATAAAGTCATTACACTTTATTTTTTAGAAATACATTTCCTATGTTATTTAGTTTCAACTGCATGTACATCTAACTAGGTTGAATTGTCTATAAAGGATTGCTTCGATTTATTTTCTGACTTTCATAATGAGATGTTTTAGCAGAGTTTAGAATAATTAATTGCATTTATGTAGGAATGACTGATGTTATTAGTGATTTTTTTTCTTTATTTTAGCTTGTTACAGCTTATCAGACTCTTCAGAGAGAGAAGAAAAAGCTACAAGTAAGTGATTTGTTGGCTGTTATATTGATTCATATATAATTTTAAAAATAGAAAGGTTCTTTTAATAAGATAGTTCTAACACTCACTTTTAATAATTCTTCATATGACCAAAGTATTTAAGCTGTTTTACCATTGGGGATTTTGATCAAGAGAATGATTAAGAAATCTCAGATATTTAACCTCTGGTAGGGATGGGCTTCTTTCAGTTCTGGATCCCTGCAGTGTGTAAGAGGTTTGGATTTAAGGCATGTTTGCCTCTTTCAAGCATCATTCCTGGTGTGCCAGTGTGCAGGGTGCATCTTTGTTTTAGTGGTAAAGAGATGTACAACTTCGAAGCTTTCCCTTCTACTTTTTAAACACTTGCAGAGATCTCTGTTTCTTATTATGTCAGGGTCCAAAAACAAGCATCATGTCTATTTCCTGAGGCTGCTGCGTGTAAAGCCCTTGGTTAAGTGTGTGGAGAGAAGAAGCTATTATAGCTCTTCTGGTGACTCACCTCCACCCCTCTATGTCATCCTGTTCATGACTGGAAATTTCCCAACAGGCATCTCAGGTGATAATTCACATGTCAGAGCTAAGGGGAAATACCCACTCCAGTTCACATGGTGCTGTGTTATTTATAAAATGCAGATAGTCTTATTTTTTACAATAAAAGTCATTTAAAACAGTTAGCGTCTTGTCCCATTTAAAGACACTAATTATATAACCAAGAAGTTATTTGTAAAGTGAGATTTGGTCAAATTAGATTCCCCGTGTACATTATTTTAAAACACCGAATCTGCCGTAAATATTAGTCTCCTTTGAGTACGACATTAAATTTTCTGGCTTTGGTCTGGAATATAATCAACTGAGAATGATAACACCAGTTACTTATTGCCGATTCAGTGTTCTAATTGTCCATAACAAGTGTGCAAATTAGATTATTACAAATAAAGTTTTTAGTTTAATATTTTCTTAAACATGTGGTCTATAGAAATTGTGGGTAGTTCTCATTTAATCCATTTTACTATTAATATTCCATAAATTCATTCTCAAAAGGTCATTTTATTCCTAAATTCTGTGAGTACTTTGCTTGTGTTTCTATGAATTGTCTTACGGATTTTTATTTCGAGATTACATAATTATACCACGAGGTGGCAGTAGAGAGTTTGGGTTGCATAGTTGCAAAAGTAAAGGGTGTTGGAGATAAAATTCAATGATTTGTGATCTTTTAAACTTGCTTTTCACTACTATGTCATGTGGTTGTTTGAACCAGCTTCTTTTTCCTTTTAAATTAAAGGGTATATTAAGTCAGAGTCAGGATAAAGCACTTCGGAGGATTGGAGAGTTAAGAGAGGTAAGTTGTGACTAGTACTTTGAGAAGAGTAACTAAATCTCTCATATTTATCAGAACTATTGTATGTATTTGGATAGTTTCATATCTACTACATTAGTTACAGGGAAAATTAACCAGTCCAAGCTACAAGAACAGGGATCAATTCTTATAGTTTTTATTTGTGTGGTTTCCCTAACATCTGTTGGTGGAATTACAGGCAGACCTAGTTGTTGTTGTTTTTTAACATCCTTATGGGTGTATAATTGCTTTACATTGTTGTGTTAGTTTCTGCTGTATAACAAAGTGAATCAGCTATATGCATACGTATATCCCCATATCTCCTCCCTCTTGCGTCTCCCTCCCACCCTCCTTATCCCACCCCTCTAGGTGGTCGGTCACAAAGCACCGAGCTGATCTCCCTGTGCCATGCAACTGCTTCCCACTAGCTATCTATTTTACATTTACATGTAGTGTATATATGTCTATGTTACTCTCTTACTTCGTCCCAGCTTACCACTTCCCCCTCCTCGTGTCCTCAAGTCCATTCTCTACGCCTGTGTCTTTATTCCTGTCCTGCCCCTAGGTTCATCAGAATCATTTTCTTTTTAGATTCCATATGTATGTTAGCATACGGTATTTGTTTTTCTCTTTCCAACTTACTTCACTCTGTATGACAGACTCTAGGTCATCCACCTCACTACAAATAACTCAATTTCGTTTCTTTTTATGGCTGAGTAGTATTCCATTGTATATATGTGTATGCCACATCTTATCCATTCATCTGTTGATGGACACTTAGGTTGCTTCCATGTACTTACTGGCTATTGTAAATAGTGCTGCAATGAACATTGTGGTACATGATTCTTTTTGAATTATGGTTTTCTAAGGGTATATGCCCAGTAGTGGGATTGCTGGGTCATATGGTAGTTCTCTTTTTAGCTTTTTAAGGACCCTCCATACTGTCCTCCATAGTGGCTGTACCAATTTACATTCCCACCAGCAGTAAAAGAGGGTTCCCTTTTCTTTACACCCTCTCCAGCACTTATTGTTTGTAGATTTTTTGATGATGGCTATTCTGACTGGTGTGAGGTGATACCTCATTGTAGTTTTGATTTGCATTTCTCTGATGATTAGTGATGTTGAGCATCTTTTCATGTGTTTGTTGGCAATCTGTATATTTTCTTTGGAGAAATGGCTATTTCGGTCTTCTACCCATTTTTGGATTGGGTTGTTTGTTTTTTGATATTAAGCTGTATGAGCTGTTTGTATATTTTGGAGATATCTTTGTCAGTTGCTTCATTTGCAAATATTTTCACCCATTCTGAGGGTTGTCTTTTCGTCTTGTTTAAGTTTTCCTTTACTGTGCAAAAGCTTTTAACTTTCATTAGGTCCCATTTGTTTATTTTTGTTTTTATTTCCATTTCTCTAAGAGGTGGTTCAAAAAGGATTTTGCTGTGATTTATGTTAGAGTGTTCTGCCTATGTGCTCCTCTAAGAGTTTTATAGTGTCTGGCCTTACGTTTAGGTCTTTAATCCATTTTGAGTTTATTTTTGTATATGGTGTTAGGAAGTGTTCTAATTTCATTCTTTTACATGTAGCTGTCCAGTTTTCCCAGCACCACTTATTGAAGAGGCTGTCTTTTCTCCATTGTATATTCTTGCCTCCTTTATCAAAGATAAGGTGACCATATGTGTGTGGGTTTATCTCTAGGCTTTCTATCCTGTTTCACTGATCTATATTTCTGTTTTTGTGCCAGTACCATACTGTCTTGATTACTGTAGCTTTGTAGTATAGTCTGAAGTCAGGGAGCCTGATTCCTCCAGCTCCGTTTTTCTTTCTCAAGATTGTTTTGGCTATTCAGGGTCTTTTGTGTTTCCATACAGATTGTGCAATTTTTTTTCTAGTTCTGTCAAAAATGCCATTGGTAGTTTGATAGAGATTGCATTGAATCTGTAGATTGCTTTGGGTAGTAAAGTCATTTTCACAATGTTGATTCTTCCAATCCAAGAACATGGTATATCTCTCCATCTGTTTGTATCATCTTTAATTTCTTTCATCAGTGTCTTATTATAGTTTTCAGCATACAGGTCTTCTGTCTCCTTAGGTAGGTTTATTCCTAGATATTTTATTCTTTTTGTTGCAATGGTAAATGGGAGTGTTTCCTTAATTTCTCTTTCAGATTTTTCATCATTAGTGTATAGGAATGCAAGACATTTCTGTGCATTAATTTTGTATCCTACTACTCTACCAAATTAATTGATTAGCTCTAGTAGTTTTCTGGTAGCATCTTTAGGATTCTCTATGTATAGTATCATGTCATCTGCAAAGAGTGACAGTTTTACTTCTTCTTTTCCAATTTGGATTCCTTTTATTTCTTTTTCTTTTCTGATTGCTGTGGCTAAAACTTCCAAAACTATGTTGAATAATAGCAGTGAGAGTGGGCAACCTTGTCTTGTTCCTGATCTTAGAGGAAATGGTTTCAGTTTTTCACCATTGAGAATGATGTTGGTTGTGGGTTTGTCATATATGGCCTTTATTATGTGGAGGTAGGTTACCTCTATGCCTACTTTCTGGAGAGTTTTTATCATAAATGGGTGTTGAATTTTGTCAAAAGCTTTTTCTGCATCTATTGAGATGATCATACGGTTTTTATACTTGAATTTTTAATATGGTGTATCACATTCATTGATTTGCATATATTGAGGAATCCTTGCATTCCTGGGATAAACCCCACTTGATCATGGTGTATGATCCTTTTACTGTGCTGTTGGATTCTGTTTGCTAGTATTTTGTTGAGGATTTTTGCATCTCTGTTCATCAGAGATATTGGCCTGTAGTTTTCTTTTTTTGTGGCATCTTTGTCTGGTTTTGGTATCAGGGTGATGGTGGCCTCCTAGAATGAGTTTTGGAGTGTTCCTCCCTCTGCTATATTTTGGAAGAGTTTGAGAAGGATAGGTATTAGCTCTTCTCTAAATGTTTGATAGAATTCACCTGTGAAGCCATCTGGTCCTGGGCTTTTGTTTATTGGAAGATTTTAAATCACAGTTTCAATTTCAGTGCTTGTGATTGGTCTGTTTATATTTTCTGTTTCTTCCTGGTTCAGTCTCAGAAGGATGTGCTTTTCTAAGAATTTGTCCATTTCTTCCAGGTTTTCCATTTTATTGGCATATAGTTGCTTGTAGTAATCTCTCATGATCTTTTGTATTTCTGCAGTGTCAGTTGTTACTTCTCCTTTTTCATTTCTAATTCTGTTGATTTGAGTCTTCTCCTTTTTTTCTTGATGAGTCTGCCTAATGGTTTATCAATTTTGTTTATTTTCTCAGAGAACCAACTTTTAGTTTTCTTGATCTTGGCTATTGTTTCTTTTATTCCTTTTTCATTTATTTCTGATCTGATCTTTATGATTTCTTTCCTTCTGCTAACTTTGGGTTTTTTGGGGTTTTTTCTTCTTTCTCTGATTGCTTTAGGTGTAAGTTTAGGTGGTTTATTTGAGACTTTTCTTGTTTCTTGAAGTAGGATTGTATTGCTATAAACTTTCCTGTTAGAACTGCTTTTGCTTCATCCCATAGGTTTTGGGTTGTCATGTTTTCATTGTCATTTGTTTCTAGGTATTTTTTGATTTCCTCTTTGATTTCTTCATGATCTCTTGGCAGTATCTAGTAGCATATCGTTTAGCCTCCACGTGTTTGTAATTTTTACAGTTTTTTTCCTGTAATTGATATCTAGTCTCATAGTGTTGTGGTCAGAAAAGATACTTGATACAATTTCAATTTTCTTAAATTTACCAAGGCTTTTTTTGTGACCCAGGATATGGTCTATCCTGGAGAATGTTCCATGAGCACTTGAGAAGAAAGTGTATTCTGTTGTTTTCAGATGGAATGTCCTATAAATATCAGTTAAGTCCATTGAGTTTAATGTGTCATTGAAAGCTTGTGTTTCCTTATTTATTTTCATTTTGGATGATCTGTCCATTGGTGAAAGTGGGTGTTAAAGTCCCCTACTATGATTGTGTTACTGTCGATTTCACCTTGTATGGCTGTTAGCATTTGCCTTATGTATTGGGGTGCTCTTATGTTGGGTGCATAAATATTTACAGTTGTTATATCTTCTTCTTGGATTGATCCCTTGATCATTATGTAGTGTCCTTCTTTGTCTCTTGTAATAGTCTTTATTTTAAAGTCTATTTTGTCTGATATGAGAATTGTTACTCCAGCTTTCTTTTGATTTCCATTTGCATGGAATATCTTTTTCCATCCTCTCACTTTCAGTCTGTATGTGTCCCTAGGTCTGAAGTGGGTCTCTTGTAGACAGTATATATACGGGTCTTGTTTTTGTATCCATCCATCCAGTCTATGTCTTTTGGTTGGAGCATTTAATCCATTTACATTTAAGGTAATTATCGATATGTATGTTCCTATTACCATTTTCTTAATTGTTTTGGGTTTTTTTTTTTTTTTTTTTTTTTTTTTTTGCGGTACGCGGGCCTCTCACTGTTGTGGTCTCTCCTGTTGCGGAGCACAGGCTCCGGACGCACAGGCTCAGCGGCCATGGCTCACGGGCCCAGCCGCTCCGCGGCATGTGGGATCTTCCCGGACTGGGGCGCAAACCCGTGTCCCCTGCATTGGCAGGCGGACTCTCAGCCCTGCGCCACCAGGGAAGCCCTCTTGGGTTGTTTTTTATAGGTCTTTTCCTTCTCTTGTGTTTTCTATCTAGAGAATTTCCTTTAGTATTTGTTGTAAAGCTGGTTTGGTGGTGCTGAATTCTCTTAACTTTTGCTTATCTGTAAAGCTTTTAATTTCTGCATCAAATCTGAATGAGATATTTGCTGGGTAGAGTAATCTTGGTTGTAGGTTTTTCCCTTTCATCACTTTAAATATGTCCTGCCACTCCCTTCTGGCTTGCAGAGTTTCTGCTGAAAAATCAGCTGTTAACCTTATCGGGATTCTGTTGTATGTTATTTGTTGCTTTTCCCTTGCTGCTTTCAGTATTTTTTCTTTGTATTTAATTTTTGATAGTTTGATTAATATGTGTCTCAGCATGTTTCTCTTTGAGTTTATCCTGTAGGGTACTCTCTGTGCTTCCTGGACCTGATTGACTATTTCATTTCCCATGTTAGGGAAGTTTTTGACTATAATGTCTTCAAGTATTTTCTCAGATACTTTCTTTTTCTCTTCTTCTTCTGGGACCCCTATAATTCGAATGTTGGTGCGTGAATGTTGTCCCAGAGGTCTCTGAGGCTGTCCTCAATTCTTTTCATTCTTTTTTCTTTATTCTGTTCCCTGGCAATTATTTCCACCATTTTATCTTCCAGCTCACTTATCCATTCTTCTGCCTCAGTTATTCTGTTATTGATTCCTTCTAGAGTATTTTTTTGTGTGTGTGGTTTGCGGGCCTCTCACTGCTGTGGCCTCTCCTGTTGCGGAGCACAGTCTCCAGACACGCAGGCTCAGCGGCCATGGCTTACGGGCCCATCTGCTCTGCGGCACGTGGCATCTTCCCGGACCGGGCACGAACCCGTGTCCCCTGCATCGGCAGGCGGGCTCCCAACCACTGTGCCACCAGGGAAGCCCTAGAGTATTTTTAATTTCAGTAATTGAAATTGTGTTGTTCATCACTGTTTGTTTGCTCTTTAGTTCTTCTAGATCCTTGTTAAATGTTTCTTGTGTTTTCTCCATTCTGTTTCCGAGATTTTGGATCATCCTTAATATCATTAATTACTCTGAATTCTTTTTCATGCAAGTTGCCTTTTTTGTCTTCATTTATTTGGTCTTGTAGATTTTTACCTTGCTCCTTCATCTGTAACAAATTTTTATGTCATTCCTTTTTTTTTTTTTTTTTTTTTTTTTTGATGGCTGGTGTTGTATTCCTGTCTTATTGGTTGTTTGGCCTGAGACATTCAGCACTGGAGTTTGCAGGCAGTTGGATAGAGCTGGATCTTGGTGCTGAGATGAGGACCTCTGGGAGGCCTCACTCCGATTGATATTCCCTGGGGTCTGAGGTTCTCTGTTAGTCCAGGGGTTTGGACTCGGACCTCCCACCACCACAGGAGCTGGGGCTGACCTCCGGCCTGGGAACCAAGATCCCACAAGCTTCGTGGCACAGTGAAAAAAAAAAAAAAAAAAGAAAGAAAGAAAGAAAGAAAAAAGGAACAGTACAATGTCAAAGAATAGAAGACAAAATAAAATTAGAAAGATAAAAAATATAAGAGGAAATAAAACTATACCTGAAACAACTGCAACAAGGTAAAGTAAAACCACAACAGAACAAAGAAAAAAAGGCGGGGGTGAGAAGCCAAAAGGAGAGATCACCAGTCGCTGGGGATTCCTCCTGTCCCCTTAGGTGTCCATGGTCCCTGACCGGTACCTGGTCAGTGCCCTAGTTATGAGGAGGCGCGAATTCTGTGTCCTGCTAGTACGCCATCTTGACTCCACCCCACCAGACCTAGTTTTATTGCACTTCACTTTATTATGCTTCAGAGATCCTGACTTTTTACAGATTGAAGTTTTGTGGCAACCTTGCATTGTCAGATGATGATTAGTATCTTTTAGCGATAAAATATTTTTTAAATTAAGGTTTGTACATTTTTTAAAAAGCAGAATGCTGTTGCACACTTAGTAGATTATAGTGTAAACATTACTTTTATATGCACTGGGAAACCAAAAAATTTGTGTGACTTGCTTTATTGCAGTACTTACTTTATTGTGTTGGTCTGGAACTGAATCCACAGTACCTCCAAGGTGTGCCTGTAATGATCTAAGAATGTCTTATTTAGCTATAGTGTATCATTTGCCTGCATAAACAGTCAGTGGCAACTTCTAAGGCTAACCTGTCCCTTCTATTAGGTATTTCAGGATCTTTTTGTTTTTCCTAACCAACAATCTTTTTGGTGAAGTAAAATGAAAATTATGTTCATTGTAATTTGGGGGTGGTTAACAGACTCTTGCAGCTATAATGGGGCTAGGGATAGAGGTGGTGAGAAATGGTCAGATTGCTATATGCTTTGAGAGTTTGCTGTTGATTGGACATGGGGGAAAAGAGAGAGTCAAAATTGACCCCAAGAATTTGGGCTTGAGTGACAGCGAATGGTGGCATCGTTTACTGAGATAGGGAATAGTGGGAGAAGATTAGGTTTTTTGGGAGAAAAATCAGGGTTTGATTTTGCCTGGCTTCAGAGTTTGGAAGTACTATCACATGGAAGAAGGATTAGATTTGTTCTTAGTGACCCTAGGGGTCTAATCAGAACTTCCTGAAAGTGGAAATTAACCCCAGATACTAGGGTCTAGTTCTGGAGCTAGTGAGATCTCTATCATGGTGGTGTTGGACAGCTGGCTAGCCAGCCTGTGGGCTGTAGTCAGGATATAAGTTGACAGTTCTTAAGTTCCTTTATAACTGTGGTCTTTATTGTTTATGAAATACTTATTGGTTGAATAGTTTAATGTAGCAGGAGGAGGGAGAAGGGGACATGATTAAAAGATGTTTCTGGGGAATTCCCTGGTGGTCTAGTGGTTAGGATTCAGTGCTCTCACTGCCATGGCCTGGGTTCAATTCCTGGTTGGGGAACTGAGGTCCTGCAAGTCGTGAGGCAAGGCCAAAAAAAAAAGATGCTTTTGTTGTATCCAAGGACTTCTTACCCTAAGATGAGGAGATGAAAACATTCAAAACCTGAAAATCATAATATAAATTGAGAAGTTTTTGTGGGCTGGTAGGGATGCCATTAACAGAGTCTAGTATGATAGAATGTAGAAAATTATTTGGAAGAAATGAATTGTAAAGAAAGTAAAGGACTGCATTGCTATTAAGGAGATGTGCAGCTGGTCCTTACTAAAGAATTGGCCTGTGCAGAGTCATGGGTGGGGAGACAGTGCTTTCCAGACTTTTGGATTTCAGGGACTGAGAAATTAATTACCTTCCAGCTCCTTCCAGAAATGGGGGAAAGGAGACTTGTCATAGGGCTACTTTTATTTTTTTCAAGTGAGGAGATGGAGAATAAGGAACCAGATTCTTTTATTGTCATTATTTCATGCAAGAAAGTTGTTTTTTTTTAATAATAAAAAAAGTTAGGAAGGACACAGTCTCAGAATAAAGTACAGTTGTTCAGATGAAAGAAATTTGGATCTAAGAAAAACGTGTCTTGATCTGAAGACCAGCATTTGGAGACTCCTACTGCCGGAGAAGGTCAAGCCAGGAGTCTGTAGTGAGAGGAACAGTAAATGTGCTGAGATCTTGGGGCCATGTGGGTGTGGGGAAGAGTAGAGGACAGTTAGTACCTCAGTGTTTTGAGAATTAGTAAGTTTGAAGCAATTCAGGAAGAAGGCATTGCTTATAAGTCCTTGAAAGTAGTGTTTGAGGAAAGTTTTCTAGCAAATGTGTGAGGGATGGATTAAATCAGAGGTAGACTTGAGGTAAGAATTCTCTCTAGAAGGCTACTAAAGGAGATTAATCATCAAAATTATTAGAGATTGGGATTATGGTTTTGGATGTGGAAAAAGGACCTAAACATTGTAGAGAAAGTAATGAAGGAATCTGGTTATATGCAGAGGTCAACAAAAGATAAGTAAAATGTGACTTTGAATATTTTGAGCTTAGAGAATTAGAAAAGTAGGAATCCCAGAAAAATTGTGGGGTTTTGATGGGATATCCACTATGTTCCAGGTGTTAATCTGCACCATTCTAATGGAGCAAGTGTAAAGGGAGAAGCCCCGAGGACACAGAACTGAGCCCAGAGGGATATCTGCCGAGAGAATCAGTGAAGGGCACAGTGGAAACTCTGAGAGACAGGAATATAGGTAGGAGCCCTGAAGCCACAGAAAGCAGGTTCCTCAGTTGAGGAGGTGATTATTAGTGACTGGTATAGTGGAGAGGTAAAGACCATTGGATTTAGTTAGGGAGGCTCATTAATGACTTAAGGAAAGCAGCATGTAAGGAAGTTGAAATTTCACTGTTTGGTGATCAACTAGGTCAACCTTTTCATTTGAGGAGGCCTCTGGTTTTGACTATTGATCACTTTCATGTATTGGGAGGAGGAAGTTTCTATTGATTATCTATTTAGTATATAACGATTCAGTTTTAGATCAAGTGAATATAAGATAGCACAAACGGTAAGATGTCTTAAAGTAGGATAAAATTTTACCTTTATCTTAAGTAACTAATTTTTTTAATCCTCTCTACATAATTATCAATTCAGCAGTGATTACAGATCTATAAGTATACTTTTTCTTCTTGGATTTTCATATTCTTTAAGGAACAGAATTACTTGTTGGGGTAAGTACTAATGTTTTAAATGCTGATTATTCTTTAATTATTGTTGCTGATACCTTACCTTAAGAGTAATGCAAATCTGGATTGATCGGTTTTTAAACTTTGAAAATTTCAGGTTTGTATTTTTTGTTTTATACTGAAAACTGCTTATGAATCCTTTACATTTTAGGAGCTCCAAATGGACCAGCAAGCAAAAAAACATCTCCAAGAGGAGTTCGATGCATCTTTAGAGGAAAAAGATCAGTATATCAGTGTCCTTCAGACTCAGGTAAAAAAAGAAGTGTGGAATTTTTGGATAAAGAAACATAAAGGGGTTTTGATGGGATATCTAATAGGTTCCAGATGTTTAAAAAATGGACCTAAAAAATTTATTTATTTATTTGGCTGCATCGAGTCTTAGTTGCGGCATGTGGGATCTTCACTGCAGCATGCAGGATCTTTCGTTGTGATGTGTGAACTTCTCTCTAGTTGTGGCTCGTTGGCTCCAGAGCATGCAGGCTTAGTTGCCCTGCGGCATGTGGGATCTTAGTTCCCTTACCAGGGATCGAACCCGCGTCCCCTGCATTGGAAGGCGGATTCTTAACCACTGGACCACCAGGGAAGTCCCAAATGGCCGATTTTTAAAACTCTTTGCTTTTCCTCAATTAATTTTAAGGATAATTTTTTATTTATTGTATTTTCTGGCTAAGATATCATTGAAAATAGCAAATATCAAAATCAGCAGCATTGGGAGTAAATTTTTTATTTTGATTTCCCCCCCTCCCCCATTATAGCAAAAAGGGTATCTTTTACTCTATTCCTTCTCTGTTTCAAGGAAAGCACTACTGCCAAAGTTTCTCTTGGTTTTTTTCTAATGGACATTTTTTTTTTTAGGTTTCTTTGCTGAAACAGCGGTTACGAAATGGCCCGATGAATGCTGATTTACCAAAACCACTCTCGCAGATGGAACCAGAGGCTGAATGCGTCACTAAAGAGAACACAGATGGTGATGTAGAGCCAGTAGGTAAGCTTCAGCTTGTCAGAAGTTTACGTTAAAAACCAGAGGAGGATGGTGAGAGATTCTAGGGCAGGAAGTAGTAGACATGGACTGAGGTAGAAGTAAAGTGTCCCTGACCCTAATATTTCCAGAAAGATTCAACTGAGTCAATTTTAAAGATCTTATTGACTTAATTAAACCATTCATGAATCAGGCAGTACCCCTTCTAGCAGATAGAAAAGAGCTCCTGGGAACTGTACAAAATGAAAGACTTTCATAAGCAGAAGGGAGTGGGACAAGGAAGTTATAGTAGCAAAAAGTGGATTGGTTGTGACAAGGTCCCTTTCTTTTAGGGAATGCAGGGGTCTGTCAGGCATGTGACCTCCCTAGTGTTGACCAGGTGATTCCTGATGCACTGGTTTCAGATTCCATTTCTGGGAGAGGCTGAAACTGTAATTAAGTCTCAGTTTGGTGATGCGGGGCTTAGCTTAAGCCTCCATTTTGGACCTATTTTTAGCAGATGCAAGAGTTTTGATGGTTTTTTGGGCTCTTTGTTTATTGTTTTCCAGGAGAAAGTGAGTAATTGTTTTGACACTTGAAAGTCTGTGAGTAGCACCACATTTTCATTGTAATTGAAATTCATTATATTATACTGTTTTACTGATAGCAGTAGCTAGATTTCATACAAAAAGGTTAAGTCTGCTCAAGATTAAGGAATATGCTCTTTGTCATTATTTGTCTCTTTTAGTTTTTAAGTATTATTGCTTACGTATTTCTACATTCAAAGATGCCAATATTTGCCCTGTTATTTGCTTTGTAATTGTAAAAGAAGGAATAGTTAAATTATGTTTTAAAATCCAACTGTAGCCCTCCCTACTCTTTGAGGCTTTGTGGTACCTATTTAGTAAACTTCCCATTTTTTATTTACTAGCTTTATCACAAAGAGATTTGTGATAAACTTTTGGTCCAGCCAGTGCTGGAATAAGGTGCTGAGCAGCCATTTATCTGAGCAACCAACCTGTAAGGGCTCCTGAAACACCCCTGGGCTATGTCATAAATGTAAGGAGATGGAGAAAGCTGTACTTGCCAGAACTCCTCTCTGGATGAGATTAGAATGCTTTGGAAGGAATACTTTAGTGATCCTTTGGGGATTGGCGCTAAGACATGGGAGGCACTTGTAAATAGCAAAAGATGGTCATCAAACTGTCTTTGAAGGAGGGTGGATTTAGTTAACATTAGTTAACTCTTGAGTGTTGTGTGCCATTTGGGTTGGGGTTGAACCACAGAAGAAGAGGTGAATGTACTACGCAGCTTCTTCAGCTGCAGATCACACAAATAGTGGCAGAGTAGAGGTTTGGAAGGGCACCCCTCTCTTCTCAATCTGGCTCAGAGTATAGCAGAGTATTGGAATGAGAACACGGTCCTGTGCACTAACAGAGTAGCTGTTCCCAGGGAGCCCTTAGATTCCTCACTGACTGCCCCTGCTTATGCTGCTTTGTTAATAGTGGGAGATGGAGCTTCTGCTAAAACACTGGAAATACTTCAGCAAAGAGTTAAGCGTCAAGAGAATCTACTGCAGCGCTGTAAGGAAACCATTCGGTCGCATAAGGAACAATGTATGCTGTTAACCAGTGAAAAAGAAGCCCTGCAAGAACAACTAGATGAAAGACTTCAAGAACTAGAAAAGATGAAGGTAAAAGAGAAAATGATTGTGGTTTAACGCAGCCCTGTGATGCTAGATCCACAGGCCCCAGCGTGGCCTGCACCTCCTCTGGAAAGCCTTCCCCCTTCCTCCGAGACAGCATGGAAAGGGCCCCTGAGTGCCCTGGGCTTCATAGCATTTACCATCCTTTTGACACATCCTGTGTTCTCTTCTCCTGTTAGACTTGTAGGAGTATTCAAATTAGAGAAAATGTTTAGAGTTCTCATATGAGGAGAAGCTTTATTAGAGATGGAAATGAATTTTTAAAATTTTTTTAGGAGCTTCATATGGCTGAGAAGACTAAACTTATCACTCAGTTGCGTGATGCAAAGAACTTAATTGAACAGCTTGAACAAGATAAGGTAAAACAACAAAACTTATGATACTAAAATTTGTCAAGGGGCACCCCAATTCATTTTTGGAAGCAATTGGAAGCATTCAGACTTCTGCTTTCCAAAATTATTACAGCTGCTTCCATGAAAAATCTTTTTGTTTTCATTTCTAGATTTATATAACCATTAGCATTAGTTTTGTATCATGTGAAGCTGAATCTGTGATTTCTTGATCCCAGTCAGCATTTTGATTTATAGATTAGAATACTGTTGCAAAAGAAATTTGTTTACAGAACATAACTACTTTTAGAGAAAAGTTAAATTATTTACAGTTAAGGCATTACTAAATGTGAATGATATAAGTATTGTCTTTCAAATATAATGGAAACAGATTAATCTCACAGATAAATTGCCTAAAAAGTAAAGAAGTGGTAATGTATATGTTAGCGTAAACAGAAATTTCTTCAAATAAACTTTAGAATGTATAAGTGAGATTGGCAGTTTAGAGTTGGAACAGCAACTTTAGCTATGGCAGCAAAGACAGCTAAAAAATTCATGGGCAAAACAGTTTTGACCAAAGCCTTTCAGCACCGGGTTCTTGGGTCCTTTTTTTAAAAGTAGCTTCCGGTTAGTTCCACATCATCCACCGTGTTCTTTAATATGGTACTTTATAGCTGCAGTATTTTAAGTGGCCATGTAATTAAGAACATGTTAGAGCTGTTCTGCTATTGAAATGTATTGGCAGTTTTTTCATCCTATTCATTTTGCTGGATTCTATTCCATAAACTTCATGAAGGCCTTCTTTAAAAAAAAACAAAAAACTTTGTATTATGAAAAACTTAAAACATTTACAAAAGTACAAAGATTAATAAAAGGAATTCCTGTGAACCCATCACCCAACTTCAACAGTTAACATCTCCTGGCTAAGTTTGTTTCATCTGTACATTCCCAGCCCCCAGTACCCTCATCCCAGGATTGTTTCAGAGCAAATCTAAGAAATCTTATCATTTCTTCCATAAGTATTTTAATGTATATTTAAAATAAAGGTCTTTTTTTAAAATAAAAATATAAGCACATTATCATGATCACATCTAAAAATTTAATAGCAATTCATTAGTACAATCAACTACCTAGACAGTTTCAGATTTTCCCTTTTGTCTCTTACATTTCTTTCCCATTTTTATGAATCAGGATCCAAATGAGGTTCTTTCAGTACAGTCAGTTGATGTGACTCTTAAGACTTCTTTTAATCTATAGATTCCACCTCTCTCTCTCTCTCTCTCTCTCTCTTCCATTGTGCTTTGGTTTTTGAAGAAACTGAAGGCCCACAATTTTCTTTTGGAATTTTGTATAATAATGCCCTACTTACCTGGTTTTTAATCTGTTCATTAATATTAGCCATCTGGAAGAGTCATACCCCAAAGCAAAAGGGTTGACAAACCCTGGAAGTAAGGTAATACTCTGCTTGATGTCATAAAATAGCTGTCACAGAGTCTTATGTTTCAAGAGGGAAGTTGAACCACCCATTTTTTGTTAGTTGCAAATGACTGATTTAATATATACTATTTGATTAATATTTTCCCCCTAGCGACCTTCATTTCTTGTGTAGATTATCCAGAGAGTGGGAAGACAGTAGCAATTAGCAAATTGGAGGAATGCCTCACTGACAGTAATCAGGAGTGGTGTTGGGACCAGAGACTGTCACAAGAGGAAAGAGAAAAACCAGGTAGCTCTGTACTGCAGTCTTGGTCCATCCAGTGTGGCAGCAGTCACCTTATACTCTCAGCAGCCTCTGGGACTTTCCCCATGTTACAGCGCAGTTCAATAATTGTAGTTCATGATTGGTTCTGAGCCAAGTACTAAAGGCTGTATTTTGTTGAATATAAACTGTTTACTAAGATAGGGAAAATTATAGTAAACATTTATAGAAAGATTATAAAATAAATCTTTTAACTAAAATGTGTTGTTAATAATTAAAAGATTAAAGATATTATTAAAATAATTTTTTATATTAAGAATACCCTGATATGCCAGGTAACTGAAGTTATTGTAGTAGATAGTGTAGTGTATACACAGGGCACAGACTAAATACTAAATAAACTAAATACTAAATACTAAAATAATTCGTATGCTGTACTTAGTAAGAGACATTATGTTTTCTGCCCTTTAAAGTAAGTTTGATATGTGCTATTGATAATGCAGTTTTGTCACGCAAACGCTTTAGAGTCTGCACTTCTGTTTAGGGGATGGTAATAGCAGAGACAAAACGTCAGATGCATGAAACCCTGGAAATCAAAGAAGAAGAAATTGCCCAACTTCGTAGTCACATCAAGCAGATGACTAGCCAGGGAGAGGAATTACGGGAACAGAAAGAAAAATCTGAAAGAGCTGGTAAGAACTCAGGGGTTACTTGTTTTATGTTAGAAATAAAAAATCATGTAAAGTGCTTGACCAACCAACATTTAGAAAAGTTAGTTAAATATGGATAAAACTGTTTAACTGTAGAGACTCTTTATAAAGACACTGTGGACTGTTCCTCAGAAGAGGCAGGGGTTGGTAAACAATGCCCTATGGGTAAAATGCAGCCCATGCCTGGCCTGTTTATGTAGAGCCCTGCAAAGCCTGAAGTATTTATTATCTGACCCCTTACAGAAAATGTTTGCTGACCACTGCCTTAGACTATCAAAATTCAGGTTTACAACTTCGAAACTCCCCAAATAGGCACAGCATGGTACATATTAAATAACTGCTACCTTTTGGATGCTCTAGGATAATAAAAAGTATAAGATGTAGTCTGCTTTTTAAGAGAATGATGGAATAATTCAGTGTTATACATAACTGCATTATGTTTTGACCCAATAAATGCTAGACTGTAAAGTGTAGAGACCAGTATTCAGCAAGGTATGATACTGAATAATGCTCGGAAAGAAAGTAGAGATGCTAGAAAGAGGAGAGAGCAGGGTGAACTGGTGCCTTCAGGTTAGTGAGGATGTGAGTTGACTTGGGCCTCAGATAATGAATAGAATGGGCCTAAACAGAGAGATGGGGGCAGCACATATTTCAGATTTAAGATCATAAAACGGGCCCAGTGACCATAGGGGGTGTGTGTGTCAACTGGAAACCATTCTTGCTGAAGTGGGAAATGAAGTTGGATTGTGAAGGAACTGACTGTTAAAGTCTGTAAAAGTGAGTAGCTGAGTTTAGACTTTGGTAAACAAGGAAACCAGTAATAGGAAAGCATAACGTGATGGAAGCCAGTGTTGTATGTAGAAAAGAAATGAAGTGGAAAGTCAAACTTAAAAGCAAGGGTAGAAATCCAGGCTTTGGGAACTGAGAGCTTTGGCCACCTTGACTAGGTCTGGGGAGGAGAGGAAGAGTCAAATTTGCAGAATTTGGTATCCAGTTAACTTGGAGGGGCAGAAGAGAAGTAGGAGGCCAAGATGACGCCAGAGTTTTAAGGTTAGGAGGCCGAATGAATCAGGTCAAGTCAGAATAGGAAGTCTAAATGGGGACACTGAGGAATAGAGTGAAATGGTGAGTTTGCTTAGATTCTTTGAATTTGGGCCGATCATGAGGTTTCCAGATGGAATTGACCTGTAGGAATTTGGAAATAAAAAATCGGAACATCTTTTAGGAGTCGTTAGCCTAAGGTTGAAGCCTATGGTTCGATCTGTAGAAGAGGCTGATTTCTCTGAAAGATTGTTTTACTGGTAGTAGAAGTGGTGGTAGCCTTAGCGGCTGCTGCTGCTAATAATAGCCAGCACTTACTTTATGCAAGGCTCTGTCATGAATGCTTTGCTCGTATTCACTTGTGTATGTATTTGTATTTAATCCTCAAAATTTCTATGACTTGGGTATTACTGTTATCCTCATTTCACAAATAAGAAAGGAGACAAGAAAACCTAGGAACATAGAAGTTAAGTAACTTGCTTACATTCACCCACAGAGAGTAAATGTATAGTCAGGATTTGAATCCGGGCATTTTGAGTCCAGAGCCTATGCTCTTAACACAGAGATATTGAGTTTGGCAAAGAGACATAAATGAAAACAGAAAAAGTAACCTGAGAAGTCATAGGAATTGCGGATACTTACGCTTCTGGGGGAATATAGGAGGCATTTCCAAAAGTGGGGGAGGTAGGATGAAGATTTTTTAAAATGTCTTTTAATTTGCATGAGGATTTGATTCCCAGGATGCAGTTTCAGAAATGATTTTAGAAACCAGATTGTAAGGTTTAAGGAAAGGAGTGGGTCTGGATGAGAGAGGCAGTTGGTTGTGCTCGTAAATATCTCCTCATCTCCTTATAGTTGTTTTATTGACAAGTGGCTGGGAAATTTAGAAATTTGCTCCCCAAAAGCCTAAGATTTCCCTTCAGAGAGCATTAATGGGTAGAATCTCTCAGCTTATAATCTCTAAAGACTTTGCTGAAGCAGCTGGAGACTCGTGAGACGCTGTTAAACAGGTTTGCTTTCCGTGAGCAGAAAACCTAATGCAGAGTCTCAGCTTCTCACGTCAAGCCTTTTCATTTTTAGGACTGCTTTTGTTGACTCTTGTAGCCAGCTGAGAGAAAATAATGCTGGTCAGGGATTACATTTCCTTTTAAAATTGAAGTGCATCTTGTGAGGAGGTAGAAACCCATGAATAACAAGTAAAAAGGGGCACATGATGAAAAGGCAGACAAAATATACAGTTAATTCATATGTAGGATAAAAATTTCCCAGGCTGCTGTTCCAGTCAACTCTTTTGTAATACAGCCTTCCTTCTCTTTCTTCTCCAAAGCACAGATGTATTTTGTCTTTATTTATTTATTTTTACAATTGAGGTATAGTTGATGTACAATATTACATAAGTTTCAGGTGTACAACATAGTGATTCACAATTTTTAAAGGTTATACTCCATTTATAGTTATTACAAAACATTGGCTGTATTTCTTGTGCTGTACAATATATCTTTGTACCATATTTATTTTATGCATGGTAGATTGTACCTCTTATGTATTTTGTCTTTAAATGTGATTTTCATAAAACTATATTTTTGTAATATTTCATAGCCTATAAGTTGAGAAACTTATCTGTTAATAATACTGTCAAAATATTTAAAGTTAATAAATACTTAAAGAGAGAATTAAGATTTACAGTTATTTAATAGATATATTTATTTTAGAAAGTCTTTGGATAACACAGTTATGAGTGCTTTTATAGATATTTTCAAAATTATATTTGTAGTCATAGTTATTGAGGTTTATGATAGAAAGTTGTAACAGACTGATTCCATATTGAAGATGTTGCCCTTTAAATCTATAATGAAAGTTAGTTTTGTGCATCAGCTGAATTTCATCTAATGGCTTTAGTTGAGTCTGAACAGAATTGTTCTAATGTGATTCTTAGTTCAAATATAAAATGCATATGCCAATTGACAGAAAAGTCCCAATTTAGTACTAAAAGTAAGAAAAGGTCTTTGTAAAGGAAATAGAGTTTTCATAAATTTTTATAAACATCATTTGGCTCTTGGAGAATTCAATTGCTCTGTTAAATGTTTGTCTTTCTCTTTCTTAGATTTAAAATTCAAAGGCTATAAAACATAAGAGCTGGCCATGTGAAGGAAACACTAACATTAAAGTTTGTGGTTGTTAAGGTTTTTAGAAGTAAATGTGTCTACATAAAATAATTATCAAAGAATCTGAACTCTCCTGATGCATTTTTGATTGTAAAAAATTTAACTCATATATTTAGCAGTTCTTGACATGTGGATATTAGTAGACAAATGGCTACTTTTGGGGGTTCACTTATTCTGGAGATCAAAGTGTGGCTCAAATACATTCCTCACTACTTTTCTTAGAAAACAGTCTATTGCACTGCTTCTCATAGTTTTTCTAGACAAACTGTGATGCTTCTCATATGTTGGAGGACAAAGGAAATCTGAGTGTCTCTGATTTTAAAAAGAATAATACTATCATAAAATACCAAGACTATGGGAATATGGTAACATGCCTACTTGATGCTGTATCAGCTTGTAGTACTTATTCTGCTTTACAGTGGAACTGGTAGGCATGTTTTCTGAAGTACAATACTATAGCACTTTTGTTAAAATTATTTCAGTGAATAAAGAAAACCAAAAATAAATATATTTGTTACAAGCATTTTACTACAACTGTTGATAGTATTCCTTTCTAGGTGTTACTTAAAAACAGATGGTCATATCTTCAAGTAACCAGATTTTAAATTTGGAGAATTCTGGTGATTCAGCTTAAGTATGTGATGGTGGTTTTTTAGATACTAGGTATTATTACTAATTGTCTAGAATATTACCTCTTCAATGCAGCAGCCATGCAGAATGTTAATGCTGCTAAAGTTCACGCTAGGTCTTGGGTATTCTTTGTGTGCATGTGTGTGTATGTTCTACCTGGGATAGGAGGTAGAGTAGCTGGCTAATCGTTAATGTAGTATATTACCCAAAAATTGGAAAATAGAGAAAATGAAAGCACGTTGCTGTTGTTTCAATACACTTCCATTTAGTCTTTTCTCAATCCTTATTTTATACGATTGTAATCATAATTGTCCATATAATTTTGTATGCTCCTTTTTCTTTATTTAGCATTATATTAGGAGTAGTTTTACATGTTGCTAAAGTACTAAAATTTTAATGGCTTTGTCAGAATGCATGTACATCATTAACCATCTCCCTATTGATCAGCACCTAGATTATTTTCTACTTTCACTATTCTGAATAATACTGTAACAACTTTGTAATACAGCTTATTCCATTCTTGAATTTTTTCTCTGGATAAAGTCTTACCCATAGACTTTTAGTCTTTTTTGTTAATTACCTTTAAGAGATTTAAATATAGCCATTACAAAAAAGAACCCATATCATAGTATTAACACCCTGTCCTTAAAATGTTCTTGCCTACAACTGTGCAAAATGAATAAAATATTCTGCTCGGATTAGGAAAGTTTCCAGAGTGCACTGACTTTTGTAAATCCTGTTTCCCTTTCATGTACCCTGTCTTTGCTGAAGTTCTGTGTTTTATATGATTGTCTGCATTTTAAAATGTAGATTAACTCACAACATTCTTTGCTTTTTTATTGTCATGTTGTGTTTGTGCAGGAAATAAGTTTCTTTTTCATTTGTATAGTATAAACCTGATATACCAAAGACATTCAGTGGAACATTTATTTGAAGGACCCTTTAAAATAGAGTTTATTTTTAAATAATGTATAAGATTTATGCATATTTATATAACACACAAAAATCACCTGTGTATTTAAGTGCTTTGTTAGTTGTTGATAATTTATGTAACAGAGTTTTCTTGGAGTCTTAAGTCTCACAAAACATCTTACTTTTGTGCATCCACACATGCCAATAAGTGAATCATGGTGCCTTTCCCAAGCCTTGTATGAACAGGACTGGGGTAAGGGCTGTTTTTTCTTATCATGGGTACTTAGAATAAGCTTTACAAAGAAAATTCCATGTTTCTCAGGCAAAAGAGTGTGAATTAAAGTTGAATTTAAGTATGCGATGTTAGGTGAGTAGTATGTACACATTTTGGCACTGAATGAACACCTGATGGAAAATTTTATTATTTTAAATGGAATTAGATTTTAATTTAATATAGGTTTTTTATTTCACAGTCGTGTATTTGTAGGTGCTTGATACATTTCTACAATAGTAGCTGTACATACATACCTTTAGAAAGTCATTGTCAGCCTGCACTTATTTATGTCCCTGGCAATGTCAGTGTTACTGGGAAGCACCAACAACTAGAGGAACACATTTCTTTGCTACAGAATCATACTTTCCATTTAAGTAAATTTACTTAGCTTTAGCCTAATAATTTTCAAGATCATCCTGATGTTTTCAAAGTATTTGATAGTAAATTTGCATGGTTAATGTAAGGAGTGCATGAAATTTGGATAGATCTGTAAAAGTTTTAAAGGTCAAAGCATAGTTAATCCTTAGAGTGAATCCTGTTATGTATTTTGGGAAGTGGCTTGAAAAGTAGATTTCCATTGCACATGTGATATTTATTAAATTTCTGAAGGCCCCAACTTATAAGTATTGCAATATCTGGTTTATGCCACTAGGTGGTAGCATTATTTTATTTTCATTTATGTAAACTCCAGACCAGTGGTTTTCAAACTTTTTAATCCCAGGGATCTCCTTACACCCTTAAAGCTTACTGAGGTTTCCAAAGAGTATTTGTTTGTGTGGGTTATATGGATTGATATTTATTATATTAGAAATTAAAACTAAGAAATTTTTTAAAAGTTCAATTTAAAATAACAATTGTAAGCCTATTACATTTAAGTATTGAATACTTTTATGAAAATTACCCATATTTCCCAAAACACAATTTAGTGTGAAGAATGGCATTGTTTTACATTTTTGCTTACCTTATTGTTTGGCTTAATAGAAGATAGCTGTATTTTCATGCCTGTTTCTACATTCAATCTGTTGTGATATATTATCTTGGTTAAAATATATGAAGAACATCTGCCCTCATGCAGATGTGTATTTAGAAACAGGAGGACCTCATAGACCCTCAGAAAGGGTCTCATGACCCTAGGATTTGTGGACCACACTTTGAAAACTGCTGCTCTAGACTTTTGCTTTTATTCACAAAAGACACTTGATGATTGGATGGAAATTCTGATAAATCTTGGTGTTTTTTTTTCTGTTAATTTGCATTTCATTCATTTCATAGTACTAGCTGTGTTTTTTTGGTTTTATATCACATGAATTTTAGCAGCTTTTGTGCTGGGGTAAAGAAATAAGCACTGGCTTACTTATTCATTCTTGATGTTATTAATCAGCTTCTTAGTTAATCTAGAGGTGGCAGCCTTTCCACATTTCTGCCTCTTTGCTTCTTCCCTGCAGGGGGAGTAGAGTGGGTCTTGTTATTTTTACAGTAAAGTGTCCCCTGGGACAGTGCAACAAAACAGTAATGCGGGCTAGAATCTCAATTCCGGCATTTGTTATTTGTTATGATTGGTTAGGACATTGAGGATGAGGATGGGGAAAAACAGTGAAGTGGCAAAAGCAAATGCCACATTCTTCCTAGCTTAGCCTGAGGATTCGTTCTTTTATACACCTCCCCCCCCCACCCCACCCCGCCTGCCTTATTACTTCAACTGTCTTTTTGTGAAATATTTTCTTTATATCACCCAATGCCTAACATATGCTTGGCAGATGTCAAACATCTAATAAATATATGATGAATGAATGGTTGGATTATTGAGCTGTAGATTGCCAACCTTTCTCATGTAACTCATATAGTGAGCATTTGTCCATTTTCATAATTCCCATGGATGTGAGTAAACCTCATGTGAAGGGGAAAGTGATGAGCCAGCAATAAAAGGTCTGCCCTGTGTTTTTTCTTGACTGACAGAGGACCATTCTTAAGGTACATTCAATTTTTTCTAGACATATTTTCAAAGTTTTTTGGGTTTTTTTTTAAAGCAAAAATTGCCTGAGATACATTGAATTTTGCTTTGGAAGAACACAACGTGTTCTTGCAACATTTGGCGGCAGTTCGTGCTTAGCCTTCCTGTTGGTGTGTGCTGTGACCATGGTTTCTCTGTGCACTCTTGCATGTTGGCAGAAGACTTGTCAGCTGGGGCTGATGCACGCTTTCTTTCTCCCCACTCACTTACCCTGTGTTGCTAATTGGAAGACAAATTATGTAGACATTCAGAACATACTTCTTTAGTACTCCACATTAAAATCCTAGCATAGTTTCATTTTGGAAAGAGTGGGGAATTCACTTGAGAATATTATAGGCTAAGGACACCACTTTACCATGTCTGGTTGCAAGATTAGAAGGTGAGATGTTTCTGGTTAGTAAGTAAGCTCTCAGTATATCCTCCTTCAACATTGAAATGGGACTCGTTGGACGCAGACTTCCTGTAAGGAAGTGGCTTCATTTGTGGTAGAGTGTAGAGTGGGTTTGAAATAAGTTTTCTGTATGTGGATATAGAAATGTGTTTTATTGCCTCTTTAAAATTTTATTTTATTTTGGGAGGACTTAACATTTTCATAAAGCAAGATGGAGGTGGAAAGCAGTGAGTTTTTGTATGTCTGTCAGAGGTATAATAACATGCTGCATTTTGTTGAGAGTTAGAAGCCATCAGTAATTGATTGGTTCAGAAATTCTGGTTTAGTAAGGTATATTATTGCTCAGCTGAGCTTGATCAATGTCAGCATTCTTAGTTTTAAAAAATAATGCAAGGTAAGGATTGTTCCTTAAATCCTGTATATTTAAGTTGATTTATCATCTGAAGGAGAAGTTGGATGACTCAGTTCCTACATTTGAATGAGGACATCTCAAAGGTGTCTTTTTAGGTATAAAATTATATGGTTCTCTGACAAGGTGGCAGAAAGTAGGAAGAAAGGATTAAATTTAGATGAAAAGAACTTTGGAACCAGATCTGTCCTACCTTAATCATTATATGATGGATAATCAAGTGACTTAGGAAAGCTATTTTGGAGGATTAAACACTGAAATTAGAATATAATATAGGAGAATATACTAAAATTTATTGAGTGTGGTTAGAAAAGTTAACTATTAGAAAATTATATCCAAATAGGAACTTTGTGGCATAGATTTTTTTGTTGTTACTTGAGAAAGTGAGAGCACTACATCTATTTTTATACTATATTGGATTCTGGAATTTAAAGAAAACAATGAAAATTCACTTGGTATTGACTGTGTACAGTTTTGTTTTATTTTGCTTAATTGACAAAAGTTTTCCATTTAAAACTCTGTCTTGCTGGAAGAATATCAAAACTATCTTCAGGTTCTCTAGAGCCTGATTTAAGATATTTCTGTGAAGTGCTTAGAAGTGCTAATGTAAGTGCAATCTTACATGCCAAATATTAGCAGTAAGGAAAAGATTGTGATGACATCTAATAAGCATTTAAAAATATCATCCTTCCATTTTTCCATGTTTTTCTTTCCCAGATTTAAACCTTCAGCTCAAACTAAGCAGTAAGCACTCTGTTACAGAATTTCTTTCCCGTAATTGATCAGTTTACTCCACTCGTTTTTGAGAAACTAGGAAACTAATTTCTTATTCCTAGCAAGAGGTGCTTCTTAATGCTCGACACCAGAATTTATAGGAAAAGAATATCTAACTAAAACAAAGAGCATTTCCCTTTAAATACTTTATTTACCAACATATTTATGTCTAAGGATTATCATCTTGGTGTTTGCAGGCAAATATCAGTAAAGTTGGAGTAGGAATCTTTAAAAATAATTTCAGCTAATTAATATGCCTTTGAAATTTAGACCTTATTTGAGCTATAGTTTTATACTTTGTGCATATAAAATGAATAAATTGGGCCTCCCTGGTGGCGCAAGTGGTTGAGAGTCCGCCTGCCGATGCAGGGGATGCGGGTTCGTGCCCCGGTCTGGGAGGATCCCATGTGCCGCGGAGCGGCTGGGCCCGTGAGCCATGGCCGCTGAGCCTGCGCGTCCGGAGCCTGCGCGTCCGGAGCCTGTGCTCCGCAGCGGGGGAGGCCACAACAGTGAGAGGCCCGCATGCCGCAAAAAAAAAAAAAAAAAAAAAAAAAAAAAAAAAAATGAATAAATTGGGTAGATTTTTTTAATATCAAAAACATGGTTGCCAGAGAAGTGTTTTTGGTTTTTTTGTTTTTTTTTTAATATAGTGAGCAAAGTAAGTTGTGTTTCCTGGTTGTTACCAGAATTCAGCCTTTCTCTTGCCTTTTTCTATACCTACTACAGTTCATCATTAAGAAAGTGCTTTAGAATACGTGTTTGCTTCAGGTATGCAATTCCTTTGCACAAACCACTGTCTGTTAAGTCAAATTGTGGTTAATAAAGGGGCTTTTAAATGAGATATCATAGGTTGAAGTTCCACATTTCTTATACCACTGGGAGTGAAAATACTACACATGTCAATGAACTGTCACCTCTGCGTATATGTTTCTTAAAAGGATTAAAACCCATCTTGAAAATTGATGTTTTATTTATAGTTCGTCTCTTTGGTAAAGTGAAGTCTGGTGTCTTCTGGTCTGTGAGAACTAAAGGAAATAGTCTAGGATGATAATAGCCATAGGATTTTCACAGGCTACTATTCTGTCAGTAGAGAGGGAAAGAAGGGGAGAGAGAGGGAAAGTGTATGTTTGCACACATATGCAGTGCACACATACAAACACATATATACACACACATGCACATACACACAAATATACATAAACACCCACCCATATATTTTTGGTGTCAAGTTACCCAGCTCTTGCACCCATCATATCTGATTTTGTTTGATACTGGATGAGCTGTCCTTAAAGATCTTACTACTCTAGCCTAGATGATTGTTTTTTAAGGGCCTGAATTCTTACTTATTTCACCCAAGAACTCCCTGCTGGTAGTGCCTTTTTATACACGTTGAATCAGGTAAAAATTTCTTTCTAGTTAACTACACTAATTCAAAACTTACACAAGTAGTACGTTTCATATCAAAATACATTGTTTAAATATGTGATTCAGACAGTAAATATTAAAAAAACCCTGCTGTTATCATATGGTTAAGAGGTTTTTAAAAATAAGATTAGTCAAAGAATAATTTTTTCATTCTTGAAAATGTCCTAGTGAGTATATAATAGTATTACCTAGTTATAGATAATAATTAGATAATTATTAGATAATTGATAATAATTAGATAAGAACTCTATCACAAACAAAAAAGCAATTGGAATTATATACTACAGAAGTAGGTACAAGTCTTCATTTCTTGGAATTTGTTATCCATAAGGACACTTGTGGGGAGAGTGGGCAATCTTCAGTAATTTAATATTTTTTCTAATATTTTTTCTAACTTCTGAGCTTAAGTTCATATAAGCAATCTTAATATCTGAATCCAGAACTCAGTGACAAATTGCTTTCAGTGACTGGACATTTCTGTGGCTTTTAACTACTCAAATATCTCTTGGCTTAAAACAGTGATGAGTTTTTTAACCTCTTCTGCTACTGCTGCTCTTAGTTCCCATAAATTGAATGTAAAACACTTTAGCTCAATGATAGTATTTCTTGAGATACTTGTTTTCTGCTGTTTTCATTATAGCTTTTGAGGAACTTGAAAAAGCCTTGAGTACAGCCCAAAAAACAGAAGAAGCACGGAGAAAAATGAAAGCAGAAATGGAGGAGCAAATAAAAGCCATTGAAAAAACAAGTGAGGAGGAGCGTAACAGACTTCAACAAGAATTAGGCCACGTGAAACAGGAGGTTGTTCATGTAATGAAAGTAAGAATAATTCTGGATTGAAATGGGCTACTGCAGTGTTGAGACTTAAGTCTTAACGCTTTTCCTACATCTTTGATAGTAAAGAAGAGTTAATTTGTATTTTGTTTGAGACCTTGATCATTTCGTGATGTTTAGGATATAGGAAAAAAGCACTTTGATAGAGAAATGAATGTGTACCTTTTTGGCTATACTTCCCAGAGATAGTCTCTGCATATAATTTCTTATGTTTTCTAATCCTCTCTTTAATTAATTAACTAAGTTATTTGTTTGGCTACATTGGGTCTTACTTGCAGCACATGGGATCTTCATTGTGGTGTGCGGGATCTTCCGTCGTGGTGTGCAGACTTCTCTCTAGTTGTGGTGCACGAGCGCACAGGCTCAGTAGTGGCGGCACGTGGGCTTAGTTGCCCCGCGGCATGTGGGATCTTAGTTCCCTGTCCAGGGATCAAACCCACGTCCCCTGCATTGGAAGGCGGATTCTTAACCACTGGACCACCGGGGGAGTCTATTTTTTTTAAACACAAAAGATGGCATGTTGATCTGTATTTTGCTTTTCCACTTAATAATCTGTCTTGGAGGTTGTTCTTTATTATTGAGTTGATAATGATGCCCCATTTGTTTTAAAGACTGCTCAGGACTTCACTGTATGAATAGCTCATAATTTAATCAGTCTTCTGCTGATGGATATTTAGGCTTTCAGTTTTTACTGTTGGAAATTGTGAATATCCTTATTGTATTTGCTCACATCTGTGTTTCTTTAGAATAGATTCCTAGAAGGGGAATCTAGGAAAAAAGTACGTGTATTTATAATTATTGGATAGTTGCTACAAGCTCAATGGAGGACAGTTTATACTAATGAGCAATGTATTAGAATATGTTCCCCCCTCACAAAGATGGTATTACCTGAATTTTTTTTATCTTTCCAAGCTAAGTTAAAATAATGACATCATTGTAGTTTTTTTTTTAATTAATTAATTTATTTGTTTATTTATTTTTGGCTGCATTGGGTCTTCATTGCTGTGCGTGGGCTTCTCTCTAGTTGTGTCGAGCAGGGGCTACTCTTCATTGCGGTGCGCGTGGGCTTCTCACTGCAGTGTGGCTTCTCTTGTTGTGGAGCATGGGCTCTAGGCATGTGGGCTTCAGCAGTTGTGGCACGTGGGCTCAGTGGTTGTGGCTCGCGGGCTCTAGAGTGCAGGCTCAGTAGTTGTGGCTTACGGGCTTAGTTGCTCCACGGTATGTGGAATCTTCCCTGACCAGGGCTTGAACCCGTGTCCCCTGCATTGGCAGGCGGATTCTTAACCACTGCGCCACCAGGGAAGTCCTGTAGTTTTAATATGCATATCTCTTACCAATATGACAAACATGTTTTTGTATGTTTACAGGAATTTATAGTTTTCCTTTTTGAGTCGCCCGATCAGATCCTTGATTCATTTTCCTCTTGGGCTGTTGGTCTTTTTCTTACTAATTTGTAGAAGCTTTTTATCTCTAGTAAGAATTAGCCATTGGATATAAGGTGCGTTTATCCAAATATTTCCTCAGTTTGTTATTTGTTGTCTTTGTTTATGATTTGCTTTTGTTTTGGGTTTTTTTTGGCTATGCAGAAAGTTTTCTTTTCCTTAAATGCTATCTGGATTTTGTTCTGCTTTAAAAACACATTCTCAGTTGAGATTAAAGATTTTTTTAAATTTTTCTCGTCGAACCCTTTTTTTTTTTTTTTTGGTCTCGTTTGACCAACATCTTCCCATTTCTCCATCCCCAGACCTGGTAACTTTGCCTTCCATCACACCAAGGTAGGTGTGTGTGTGTGTGTGTGTGTGTGTGTGTGTGTGTGTGTGTGTGTGTGTGTGTGTGTGTGTGTGTGTGTCTGGTAACTTTGCCTTCCATCACACCAAGGTAGGTGTGTGTGTGTGTGTGTGTGTGTGTGTGTGTGTGTGTGTGTGTGTGTGTGTGTGTGTGTGTGTGTGTGTGTCTGGTAACTTTGCCTTCCATCACACCAAGGTAGGTGTGTGTGTGTGTGTGTGTGTGTGTGTGTGTGTGTGTGTGTGATGGGTCCTGGTAACTTTGCCTTCCATCACACCAAGGTAGGGGTGTGTGTGTGTGTGTGTGTGTGTGTGTGTGTGTGTGTGTGTGTGTGATGGGTCCTCGTTGCTGTGCATGGGCTTTTCTCCAGTTGAGGTGAGCGGGGGCTACTCTTTGTTGTGGTACGCAGGCCTCTCACTGTGGTGGCTTCTCTTGTTGCAGAGCATGGACTCTAGGTGTGTGGGCTTCCGTACTTGTGGCTCACAGGCTCTAGAGCCCAGGCTCAGTAGTTGTGGTACACGGGCTTAGTTGCTCCACAGCATGTGGGATCTTCCCGGACCAGGGCTCGAACCCATGTCCCCTGCATTGGCAGGCGGATTCTTAACCACTGCGCCACCAGGGGAGCCTTCTCATCTAACTCTTTTATGTTTTCATTTTTTATGGTTAAATCTTTGATCCAACTGAAATATATTTAGTGTGAGGAGTGAGGTAGGGATCCAACTTAAATTTTTTCCAAATGACTACCTAGTAGCCTTCAAATCATTTCTTTAATAACCCATGTTTTCCCTTCTGACATGCCATACTACCTTTATTACATACTAAATTATTATTATTTGTATTTATTTATTTATTTATTTATTTAGTTAGTTAGTTAGTTATTGCAGTACGCAGGCCTCTCAGTGTTGTGGCCCCTCCCGTTGCAGAGCACAGGCTCCAGACGCGCAGGCTCAGCGGCCACGGCTCACGGGCCCAGCCGCTCCATGGCATGTGGGATCCTCCCAGACAGGGGCACAAACCCGTGTCCCCTGCATCAGCAGGTGGACTCTCAACCACTGCGCCACCAGAGAAGCCCCCATACTAAATTATTGTAGTGCTACGTATGGGCCTTCTGGATTCTCTGTGCTGTTCCACTGCTTTGTCTGACCATGTGCTGGTATTACACTAATACCAGTTTTATAATATGTTTTAGTTTTATAATGTTCTACTATTTGGTAGCCTCTCCTTGTTACTCTTATTTTTCAGAAGAGATCAGCTATTCTTGCATGTTTATTTTGTCCAGTGGGCCTTCCCTCATTTTGTTTTATTTGATTATATTAAATTTTTGAATTTATTTAGGGTGATTTGACATTTTTATAAGATTGAGTCCTCCTATTCAAGAAAGAACAAGGTCAATACTTTTTTTAAAATTTTATTTATTTATTTATTTTTGGCTGTGTTGGGTCTTTGTTTCTGTGCGAGGGCTTTCTTTAGTTGTGGGAAGCGGGGGCCACTCTTCATCGCGGTGCACGGGCCTCTCACTATCGTGGCCTCTCTTGTTGCGGAGCACAGGCTCCAGATGCGCAGGCTTAGTAGTCGTGGCTCACGGGCCTAGTTGCTCCGCGGCATGTGGGATCTTCCCAGACCAGGGCTCGAAACTGTGTCCCCTGCATTAGCAGGCAGATTCTCAACCACTGTGCCACCAGGGAAGCACAATACTTTTTAATAAGTAGTAGTACATGCCTGGAAAGCTAGGCATAAATAGATGGGTGTAGCCATAACACCTTGACCATGGTGGAGTGCCCTCTCTGAGAGCATCCTTATTCCCCCTACTGTGCTTCCCTATCCCGATTGGTGGGGAATATCTTTGTATGATGTGGAATTGGAGCTTCAACCCCATAGGACTGACCATTGCAGCTGCAGCTCTCCTTGTCTTAAATGAGGAGCAACACTTTACTGGTTTTTCTTTTAATTCTCAAGAGTTTGGTGACTTTTGATTTATGTGAGAAATATGTTCCAATTTTTCCTCTTAAGAAGCTATTAACTTGATTATAATGAAGTATTATTTAGTTGTAGAGTTACATATTTTATTCTGGGTGTCTCACTTTAACTATTTGGTTGCTTTTCAGAAATCCTCAGAACAAATTGCAAAATTACAGAAGCTTCATGAAGAGGAGCTGGCCAGCAAAGAGCAGGAACTGACTAAGAAGTTTCAGACCCAAGAAAGGGAATTTCAGGAGCAAATGAAAGTAGCTCTTGTAAGTACCTATTTTGTTTCGGCCACATTATAAAGTTGTCAGCCCCTCACCCCTGCCTCCCAGCTTGAGGTCACACTACTGGCAGCCTTAACATTTGAGTGTGCAGAGAGGGTTGGCCGTAGGCAGGAATGAGGCTGTCAGAGCTTGTTAATTTAGTATTATCTGAAAATTAAATTTTCTCATCTAACAAACTTTCATTAATCAGTTTGTTTATCATTCCTCTAACCCTGGCTGTAGGCTGTGTGATTAGGGAGAAGTAGAGGGGAACATAGGGTAACTGAAGCAGCAACTACGTAACTTAGGAAGAATGTCTAAAAACTCACCAGACTGAATGTATCAGAGCTTAAGGTTCAGAGAGTTTGCCTGAATGCATCTTAAAGAAGACAAAATGAAAATAACCAAGTAGTTTTCATTTTAAGTAGAATAATTTCAGTAATTTTCAATCCATATGATGTTTAAGAAGATAAAGTAAAATGAGAAAACTGGCTGAACTAACTAAAACAATAACCAGAAAAACGAAGATAAGAAAGATGTGTTGGCATAGTATAATTTGGAAGTTTAAAGCAAAAATTTTTTTCTCTTGAACTGTGAAGTATTAATGCTGAAAATGTAGTTTACTGTTTTTATATGAAGCTATTATCCATGAGGTAATATGTATAATTAAAAAATGCTTTTAGTGTGAAAGGATGAGAAATAGTTTTTATAATTTTAATCTCCGTTTTTTTGTTGTTGTTGTTGTTTTTGGCTGCATCGGGTCTTAGTTGTGGCACACGGGATCTTTGTTGAGACGTGGCTTCTCTAGTTGTACCGTGCGGGTTTTCTCTCTCTGGTTTTGGCGTGTGGGCTCCAACGGGTGTGGGCTCTGTAGTTGGCGGCATGCGGGCTCTCTCGTTGTAGCGTGCAGGCTCAGTAGTTGTGGCATGTGGGTTTAGTTGCCCCTGGCATGTGGGATCTTAGTTCCCCGACCAGGGATCGAACCTGCGTCCCCTGCATTGGAAGGCAGATTCTTTACTACTGGCCCACCAGGGAAGTCCCTTTAATGTCCTTTCTTTTACACATTTTTTTTTTCACTGTCAGCTGGACCTGGGCCTCTGAGGATTTCCAGCAGCTGTGATCCTTGAACTGAGTCAGGGAGTTCTCTAATCTCTGTGGGGCCAACAGGCACATGGTTTGACAGTGCTGTTGGCTGAGGTTAGTGGTTTAGTCTGTGGTTGTGAAATGTACACCTCTACGGGTACATATTTGTATTTTGTTGGTCCAAAAAGGATTTAAAGTTGTTTACAAGAGTACTTAAAAACTATAACACGATAGCATACATTTAAAATAGGGATAAGGAAATAAAGGAACAAAGCGGGACGTTAAGGACCTAAATGAAGCTGGGAATGGTGCTAAAAATTCAAGTCATAAAGACCTGCTGTGGGTTTTCATGCTGGAGTAATTGGGGGCACTGAGCCTTGAACATTGGCCTTTTTAACACTGTGTTCTGGGAACTGACATACTCAGACATCTTCCCACTAGCGAGCACAGGACATGAACACGTAAAGTACACATATGTGCACATGCTCTCGCCCCCTTCCACTCCCCTTCCTACCTAGTTTCTCAAAGGAGTTAGCTTGGAGTTGAGAATCAAAATTCTTCAGACTATTAAAATTTCCTGTTTTATATTTATGGACATAGATAGAGATGCATTTAACATACCGTTTACATTAAACAATATAACATTTTTAAATGATGTTTTAAAATTGATGTTATAGAAACTAATATTTTCTTATCAGTCTACTTATAATATGGTACAAAATCTTTACTTAAGGCAATATGCTTCACCAGAGTGAAATGGACTGAAAATATTACTGTTGGCCACATGAACCCTAAGCAATAGGTATAGATAAGTATACTTAATTGGAGTCCAAAGTAACTAAATGTTAAAAGTGCTCTCTGGAGCTTCTCTTTTCAGAATAGTAAACAGTATTAATATGAATGCTGACATATACTAAAGACAGTCAAAGAAGAAGCTTGTCAGGGCCAGACCATCTGAAGAGTTATATAGGCTTTTATAAATGTTTCCTTGATCTAATCCATATATTCACATGTAATCTTCTGATTTTGATTTGCTTTTCTGTGTGGGGTTCCCTATTATAGTGAGGTATTTCTCATAAATCATATAAATTTCTCAGCCTAGAGTTGAAATACCAAACTGGCATGCAGAGAAGAGGTAGTAACAATTGTGTGACCCTGCACATTCAGTGACATTTTGCAAAACATTTTAAGTAGCGAAAAGATAGCAGACATAGTAGGGTTACTGGAACAAAATTTTTCATATCAATAGTGATTGTGGCAGAGATTGGCCAGACCACACGGAAAAAGCCACAGTGCCTTATTTCTGCAGACCAGGGTGTGGGAAAAGAGGTAATGATACTGCCTATCTCTCGGGGCTGGTGTGCGGATCAAATGAAATGAATGATTCCTGTGGCAGTGCTTTGGGAATGCTGAAGATCTACGTGGGTCTAAGGTGGTGTTACTGTTTTTGGCACAGGAAAAACGTCAGTCTGAATATTTGAAGATCACTCAAGAAAAAGAACAGCAAGAATCTTTGGCCTTGGAAGAGTTAGAGCTGCAGAAGAAGGCAATCCTCACAGAGAGCGAAAACAAACTTTGGGACCTTCAGCAAGAAGCAGAGACTTACAGAACTGTAAGTTTAAATACTCTTCAGGTTCCACAGCTGTGGAACTGCTTGTATAGGAAAACTGTTGTTATCTCCGCAGTCGATATAAGGTTGTAGAGAAGCTTTTGTTTTAGATTTACATATACCTGCACTCCATTCATTGTTAGGTAGTAAGAGCTGTTCATGGGAGTGGTTTTGATGTCTGCTACATGGTGCTCCTGACCTGCCTTTAGTTGGCTGTATTTCTGTCAGCCACTTGCTCTGATTCTTTGCCCTCAGGCTGTGCAGCATCTTAGTTCCACTGCTTACTCACCTTTCATCTTTAGGAAGTGGCCTCATTTTGTATGCAGCACTTGCCCTGGCACCTTCCTGCCTGTTCAGCTTCATCTCGTGCCACGCCCTGGACATAATTCATTCTCTGTTTATATCACAGTTTAGTTACCTCATTGCTCTACTTTGACATTTAACTTTTCCCCAATTTTCCCATATTAAAAATAGTCCTATGGTGAGCATGTTAGTATATATATCTCCGTGTGCACATTTTTAAGGCCCTCTGTCCTTCCCCTGAACAGTGTATGAAATGTTCGACCTATTTTGAATATACTGACTGATGTTATTTAGACTTTTTAGCCTTTTTGCTCTGATTTAGACAGTGACACAGTCACACTTCTTACCTCTATTTCTAAACTATTTTCCCACTTCCAACATTTCTGTAAGGTGGCGTGGTAGAGAGGAATGGGTACTCAGGAGGCCTAGATCTTTCACTTACTAGCTTTGTGAATTAATTATACCTTAATTTCCTTACCTGTCACCTGAAGAGATTGATATTTGGTAATTTCTTAAGACCTTTCCAGCTTTGACATTCCTTGGCTCTGCCTTACATTCCTTACAATGCCTTGACATTCCTTAGCTCTTTTCCTTTCAGTCAAGATTGATATTTTCATGAGATAATCATTTTACTATTACTTTTTGTAAATTACTTTGGTAAAATTTGTGTAAGTTCCTTCTTTTTGAAAAATATCTTCTAAGTAATAATTTTGGGGGTAAGAGCCAGATACATTATTTTTCTTCCAGAATTAAGTTTTGAAAGTAATGGAATACTATTATAGGCCTTTTAAAAAAACAGAAAAATATACTCATCTTTCTACCAGCAGTTACTGTTATCTACGTTATGATTTATTTCTTTTTCACTATCCATTCAGAATATTCTTGAAAAAACAGGTAGTTGAAATAGTTACCCAGATAGGTAGAAAGAATCTGGAATTGTGAGTTGTGTAAAAAATAGAATCTTTGGGGCTTCCCTGGTGGCGCAGTGGTTGAGAGTCCGCCTGCTGATGCAGGGGACACGGGTTCGTGTCCCAGTCCGGGAAGATCCCACATGCTGCGGAGCGGCTAGGCCTGTGAGCCATGGTTGCTGAGCCTGTGTGTCCAGAGCCTGTGCTCCGCAACGGGAGAGGCCACAACAGTGAGAGCCCTGCGTACCACAAAAAAAAAAAAAAAAAAAAAAATAGAATCTTTTCTTTATTATATGATTCGTTTAGGAATTGAGCACAGATTCTTTGTCCTTTCTGGTGTTTGGTAAGATATATAAAGTTGTTTATCTAAATTTTAATCTTTAAGTAGGTGTAGACATCATGTCATATATATCATTGCTAACAAATATGTACTTTAAGAAAAACACATCTGTTTTCATTAACAGAGAATTCTTGAATTAGAAAGTTCTTTGGAAAAAAGCTTGCAAGAAAATAAAAATCAATCCGAAGATTTAACTATTCATTTGGAAGCTGAAAAAAATAAGCACAATAAAGAAATTACAGTCATGGTTGAAAAACACAAGACAGAATTGGAAAGTCTGCAGCATCAGCAGGATAACCTTTGGACTGAAAAACTCCAAGTCTTAAAGCAACAGCATCAGACTGAAATGGAAAAACTTCGAGAAAAGTTTGAACAAGAAAAAGTAACATTGTTTAATGACAGAGAGGTTCTCTTTCAGGCCCACATAGAAGAGATGAATGAGAAGACTTTAGAAAAGCTTGATGTGAAGCAAACAGAATTGGAATCACTATCGTCTGAACTGTCAGAAGTATTAAAAGCCCGTGACAAGCTAGAAGAAGAACTTTCTGTACTAAAGGATCAAGCAGATAGAGTGAAGCGGGAATTAGAGGCCAAGCTGGATGAACAGAAAAGTCATCACCAGCAACAGGTTGACAGCATCATTAAAGAACAAGAGATGTCTATCCAGAGAACTGAGAAGGCGTTAAAAGATGAAATTAACCAACTTGGGCTTCTTCTGAAGGAAAAGGACAAGCATTTAGAAGAGCATCAGGCTCATGTGGAGAATTTAGAGGCAGATCTTAAAAGGTCTGAAGGGGAACTCCAGCAGGTGTCTGCTAAGCTGGAGCTCTTTCAGTCACTGCAGAAGACCATGCATGAGCAGGTAGAAACATATGAGGAGCAGTTGGCCCAGTTGCAGCAGAAGTTGTTAGATTCGGAAACAAAAAGAATTCTTCTTACCAAACAGGTAGCTGAAGTTGACACTCAAAAGAAAGATGTTTGTGCTGAGTTAGATGCTCACAAAATCAAGGTACAGGACTTAATGCAGCAACTTGAAAAACAGAATAGTGAAATGGAAGAAAAAGTAAAATCTTTAACCCAACACTATGAGTCCCAACTTAAAGATAATATAGAGCAGGAACAGACAAAGCAACTCTTAATGGAAAAGGAAAATGTAATTTTACAAATGAGAGAAGGACAGAGCAAAGAAATTGAAATACTCAAACAGAAGTTATCAGCCAAGGAGGACAGTATTCGTGTTTTGCAAGAGGAGTATGAAACCAAATTTAAAAATCAAGAGAAAAAGATAGAAAAAATTAAGCAGAAAGCAAAGGAGATGCAAGAAACGTTAAAGAAGAAACTGTTGGATCAGGAAGCCAAACTTAAGAAAGAGCTCGAAAATACTGCTCTGGAGCTCAGTCAGAAAGAAAAACAGTTCAATGCCAAAATTTTGGAAATGGCACAGGCTAACTCAGCTGGAATCAATGATGCAGTGTCAAGATTGGAGACAAACCAAAAGGAGCAAATAGAAAGTCTTACTGAGGTGCACAGGAGAGAACTCAATGATGTCATAGCAGTCTGGGAGCAGAAACTTAACCAGCAAGCTGAAGAACTTCAGGAAAAACATGAAATCCAGTTACAGGAAAAAGAACAAGAGGTAGCAGAACTGAAGCAAAAGGTCCTCATATTTGGGTGTGAAAAAGAAGAGATGAACAAGGAAATGGCATGGCTGAAGGAAGAGGGTGCTAAGCAGGATACAGTGCTGAAGGAATTACAGGAACAGTTAAACCAGAAGGCTGCTCACATGGTTTCTGTCTCACAGAATGAAGCTAAACTGAAAGCTGAACTTGAAAAGCTGGAGGGTGACCTGAATCACTCTCTGAAGGAAAATACTTTTCTTCAAGAGCATGTAGCTGAACTGAAGATGCTGGCAGAAAAAGATAAGCTTAAGGTCTCTGAGTTGACTGAGAAGCTGAAAACCACAGATGAAGAATTCCAGAGTTTGAAATCTTCACACGACAGAACTAAGAAAAGCCTAGAAGACAAACGCTTAGAATTCAAAAAACTGTCCGAGGAGCTAGCAGTTCAGCTGGACATTTACTCCAAGAAAACGGAAGCCTTATTACGAGCTAAAGCAAGTGAGCTCATCCACATTAGTAGCAGTAAAATTAATGCCATTCTCTCTAGGGTCTCCCATTGTCAACATGACACAACTAAAGTTAAGGAGGCACTACTAAGTAAAACTTGCAAAGTTTCTGAATTAGAAGCACAACTGAGACAGCTAACAGAAGAGCAGCACACACTAAATAGTTCTTTACAACATGCTACACATCAGTTGGAAGAAAAAGAAAGTCAGATTAAGAGCATGAAGGCCGATATTGAAGGTCTTGTGACAGAAAAAGAAGCCTTACAGAAGGAAGGAGGAAATCAGCAACAGGCTGCCTCAGAAAAGGAGTCTTGCATCACTCAGTTGAAGAAGGAGTTATCAGAAAACATCAATGCTGTCACTTCGATGAAAGAAGAGCTTAAAGAAAAAAAAGCTGAGATCAGTAGTCTTAGTAAACAACTAACTGATATGAGCGCTCAACTTCAGAATAGCATCAGCCTAACTGAAAAAGAAGCAGCCATTTCATCACTAAGTAAGCAACGTGATGAAGCGCAACAGGAATTGCTGGATCAGGTGCGAGATTTATCTTTGAAAGTTGAAACTCTGAGTAAGGAGAAAACTTCTGCTCTTGAACAGGCCAACAAATTCTCAGAATGGAAGAAGAAAGCACAGTCAAGATTTACACAATATCAAAATACTAGTAAAGAATTGCAGATGCAGCTTGAGTTAAAAACAAAGGAAACCAGTGAAAAGGATGAGCAGATAACTTTATTGAAGGAGGACCTTGATCAGCAAAAGAAGAGAATTGAGTATTTAAAGGGGGAAGTGGAAGATAAGAAGAGCAAGATGGAGAAAAAGGAACGTAATTTACAGACTGAGTTAAAAACTCAAACAGCAAGAATTGTGGAATTAGAGGAGCATGTTACTCAGAAAACGATTGAAATTGAGTCCTTAAATGAAGTTCTTAAAAATTACAATCAACAAAAGGATATCGAACGGAAAGAAATGATTCAGAAACTTCAACACATTCAAGAGTTAGGAGAAGAAAAGGACAACAGGGTTAAAGAGGCTGAAGAAAAAGTCTTAAGCCTTGAAAAGCAAGCATCTTCCATGAAATCTGAACTTGAATCTACGAAGAAAGAATTGGAACATGTGAATTCAATTGTGAAAAGCAAAGAAGAGGAGTTAAAGGCATTGGAAGATAGACTTGAGTTAGAAAGTGCTGCAAAATTAGGGGAACTGAAGAAAAAAGCTGAACAAAAAATTGCTGCCATCAAGAAGCAGTTGTTATCTCAAATGGAAGAGAAAGAACAGCAGTATAGAAGAGACAGAGAAAGCCATCTGAGTGAACTAAATACAAAATTGCAGGAAAGAGAGAAAGAAATTCATGTCTTGGAAGAAAAACTTAAGTCGGTGGGAAGTTCACCGCAATCAGAAACATCAGTTGCACCCAGATCGGCAGAAAATGAGGCAGCACGTGCTGAGCAAGAAGAAGCAGAATCCCCAGGCTGTGTGCAGAAGGCATGTGAAGAAAAAATCCGTGTTTTACGAAGAAATTTAATTGAAAAGGAAAAGCTATCGCAGAGGCTAGAGCAGGAAAAAGAAGACACAATTTCTTCTCATTCTGAAATGCAGTGCAAATACCAGGAGCTCTTAATAAAGGTAGAACAGGCTGAAGCAAAGCAACACGAGGATCAAGTGATGATAAAGCATCTTCAAGAAGAACTTGAAGAAAAAAACAAATACTCCTTGTTGGTATCCCATCATGTGGAAGAAGAGGGAAGTAAAAATAACATAGGGGCAAAGCAGAACTTGGAGAATGTGGTTGATGGTGTCCAGAAAGCCCTCCAGGAGAAGGACTTGACCTGTCAGATCTTGGAGCAAAAGATAAAAGAGCTGGATTCCTGCTTATTGAGAGAGAGGGAAGGACATAGAGTTGAGATTGAAGCATTGATCTCAAAACTTGAAAGAGTACAGGCTCTACAACAACAGATGGATGGAAAAAGTAAACCCATGGAAGTTTTGGAAGAAAGTGCTGAAGAAAAGTCCAAATCTCATGTGGTCCAACCCAGCTTGCTTTGTAACATGGAGGCTGAGCACAATGACCTGGAGTTTAAATTGGCAGGGGCGGAGCAGGAGAAGCAGAAGCTGAGCCAGGAGGTGGTTAAACTGCAGAAGGATCTTCGAATGTTGCGGAAGGAACATCAGCAAGAACTGGATATAATAAAGAAAGAGTATGAACAAGAAATGGAAGAGAAAATCAAGTAAGTTTTTTTCAGTATGAATATTTTTAAGACAGTCCTCCTTAATGAAATCTCTCTTTTTTTTGTCTAATACAGTTAAGTTTCACAACCTAAACTTGTTAGTATCGAACATAAATATAATAAGTTAAATACCGAAGAGAAATAAAAACAATTTAATGCAAGAGGCAGTGTTATTCCATGTCAGTTTAAGGGGAAAAAAACCTTTTCTTGCCTATGAGATCATGGTTATTAGGTACATGTCCCAGTAATTATTTTAAAAATTATTTTTATATTTTTATTATATAATATAGATGTGTATAGTGAAAAATTTTAAGTCGAAAGTAAAAATTCTCAAATCATCAGGACCATTCCCTAGAGTTAATAATAGTTTACTTACCCTTCCAGAAGTTTTCTGTGCCTGGAGATGCACACGCACACGCACACGCACGTGGATGCACACTCCCTTAAAAATGGTTGATATTGCTGAGGTCATACTATATACACTGTCGTGAAGACCAGGTAACTCTTTACAGCTTGTTTGTTGTATGACAGCAGTTAGCTCTTCATATTTTTGGTACTCAGACAGGAGCAGGAAGATCTTGAGTTGAAGCACAATTCCACACTAAAACAGCTGATGAGGGAGTTTCATACACAGCTGGCACAAAAGGAGCAGGAGCTGGAAATGACCATAAAAGAGACCATTGGTAAGTAAACTTTTAAATTCAATTAAAAAACAAATCAGAATCAGCAGAGACTATTTATAATTTAAGCTTATTCTTTTCACACTGTGCTAAGTGCTTAAAGTAATTATAAAGTGGAGAAAAAAATGATTCTTGCCCAAGAAAGTTCTCTGATGGGAAACTGTGCTGCCTGAAAGTGGCTTGCCTGTCAGAGGGGAGGAGCAGGTGGAAGAACCTGAAAGCATTACCTGATTAATTACCTAACGAAGATACTTCTGCTCCGTGAGAAGGGTACATTTGGTCAATTTGATCAATTGATTTTAATCAAATTTAATTTGGAACAAGGGTTCTTACAGAAATTGGGATACAGATATTAATTCTTACCTAATGTATCTTCTTGTATTTGTCCATTTTTTATTTATTAGATAAAGCCCAGGAAGTGGAGGCTGAACTTTTGGAAAGCCATCAAGAGGAGACAAATCAGTTATATAAAAAAATTGTAGAGAAAGAAGATGATCTAAAAAGAACAGCCAAAAGATATGAAGAAATCCTTGATGTACCTTATTTTCTCTCTCTTGAAATTTAGCTGTAATAGATTTCATGGTAGTGCTAAAGAAGATTGGCTGTCAGATTTCCTGTTTTTTCTAGAGTAGAGGGTTTTTTTTTGGGGGGAGTCAATATTATTCAAATTAGTATTTCTCTACTGTTTGCAGATTTATAAGGAGTCTAATTGATTTCTGCTAGGATTGTAATTTTCTGATCAGTTTCTGCTAACCAGGCATATAGGCCACTTGAAACAACAGTGAGTTAGTAAGGGGAAGAATGAATTCTCTTCTATTCTATGTCTTTCTCCCAAATTCAGACCAAATTGTGAGAGCACCAGACTAAGAATGGAGAGCCTGTGCTTGGGACAGGTAGTGTGTGTATGAGCTTTAGCTGGGAACTTTCCAAGAGGGCCAGTTAACTTTATTTAATCCCTACCCAATTTGCATAGGTTTTGTTGCTCTCAAGGGAGTAAAAAAGATAGGAAAAAAAAAAAAAGGAATACATCAGCCAAATCTTTTATATGTAGTTTGGAAGCTAAATTCAATGTACTTATTCTTCTAGTGGTGGATTAGTATTGTCATTTTTGTGTATGAAGATAAGCCATGAATGCTAGTGAGTATTTGGACTGCAGAACATTTTTGAACGTAAAGCAGTGTAAATTATTCTTTGCTGGATTGTGGATTCTTTTTTTATTATTATTATTTTTTATTTTTGGCTGAGTTGGGTCTTCGTTGCTGCACGCAGGCTTCCTCTAGTTGCGGCAAGCAGGGGCTACTCTTCGTTGCGGTGTGCAGGCTTCTTATTGCGTTGGCTTCTCTTGTTGCAGAGCACGGGCCCTAGGCGCTCGGGCTTCAGTAGCTGTGGCACGTGGACTTCAGTAGTTGTGGCTCGTGGGCTCTAGAGCGCAGGCTCAGTAGTTGTGGTGCATGGGCTTAGTTACTCCACGGCTTGTGGGATCCTTCCGGACCAGGGCTCGAACCCGTGTCCCCTGCACTGGCAAGCAGATTCTTAACCACTGCACCACCAGGGAAGCCCCGCAAATTCCTTAGTTACTGCAAGCCTTATTTCACTATGTGCTAAAAACCAGTTGATGATTAGGAATGCATAAATTAGAGAATCATGCCTCAGCTGACTATGGCAGCAGTAGAAGTCTGAGCCAGGAACAGATTCTAGTAGTAATTATTTTATTTTATTTTTTAAAGTCTTATTTATTTATTTATTTTTGGCTGCATTGGGTCTTCTTTGCTGTGTGTGGGCTTTCTCTAGTTATGGTGAGCAGGGGCTACTCTTCGTTGCGGTGCGTGGGCTACTCTTCGTTGCGGTGCGTGGGCTATTCTTCGCTGCAGTGCATGGGCTTCTCATTGCAGTGGCTTCTCTTGTGGCAGAGCACAAGCTCTAGGTGCGGGGGCTTCAGTAGTTGTGGCGTGCGGGCTCTAGAGCGCAGGCTCAGTAGTTGTGGCACACGGATTTAGTTGCCCTGTGGCATGTGGGATCTTCCTGGACCAGGGCTTGAACCCATGTCCCCTGCATTGGCAGGCGGATTCCTAACCACTGCACCACCAGGGAAGTCCCAATTATTGTAAATGTATTTGAAAAAGCTGAAATTACCTGATAGATGAATATAAATGTTACCTTCTTGTAATTTTTGAGCTTTAGACCTCACTGTGAAAGAAAATTTGAACGATTTCACATTTTCCTATACTTACCTAGAGTATATTATGTGAAGCTTTAAAAAATACTGTTGTTTCTTGAATGCTTAGAGAATGTTGGGATTGGAAGATACATTACGGCTAGTTTAGGTTCATCTTCTATTTTTGTGGGTTTTTTGTGTGGCAGAAGCAGGAGAGTGAGTTCAGCATAGTCAAATGATTTCCCTAAAACTACACATGGCGAGTGGTGGAGCACTGATTCTTCGTTAGCTTCGTATATTTTATAAAGGCTTCTCCCTAAGGAAAGAACTTGGATAGTTAAGTCAGGGAGCTTTGTTCGCAGGGGATAAACTGTGTCACGGCTGTAGTGTTCCCTTTTGTGAACTACTTCTGTCTCTGAATGTGTGTATATGGGGGTGTGGAGGTAGCACACAGTACACTTTCCAAGGTCACAACAAGCCTCTGTAGGTGGAGGGGTGAGTGAACAGGGAGACAGGTAGCAGTTAATCTCTGGTATGGTTCCTCCTGGAAGATCTGCTGTTGATTAGAAAATAAATGGTCCTCCCAGCTTCAGGCTTGGAGTAAGTAGAACAAGTGGGCAGGAAGTGGAGGGTGGGCCAGAGGACTCAGGTGGACTCTTCCCCAGGCCCCTTAGACCAGCACTGTCCATTAGAAATACAATGCAAGCCACAAACGGGATTTAAGATTTTCTGGTATTCACATTAAAAAAAAAACAAAAGAATCAGCTGACTTTAATTTTGATAATAATGTTAGCTGACCCGTTATATCCAAGACATTATCATTGCAAGATGTAGTCAATATAAAAATGATACATGTATTAATTCTCTGAGATTCAGTGTGCTTCTGGGTTGGCAGCCTGTCTCAGTTTGGATTAGTCACATTTCAAGTGCTTATAGCCAGAGTACAGGGTGGCCAGTGATTAAATCAGCAGCCCCCATCGAAACACCCCCAATACATACTCTGTCTTGAAGAGTTTTTTTAAAACAGCATGTATTGCTAAAAGCAATATTACCAATTCTAGGTAAACACCATATTGCTTTGATTCTGAGACATATTCTCTTACCATTCTCCCATTTAAAATTTTCCAGAATTGGAGTTTTATATGGATTTGTATGTATTATGTAATACTTTTTTTCCCTCTGAAAAAGCTGTTATCAAATTGATGATTTGTCTTAATGATGACATTGTAGAATGCTATATTTTTCTCATCCATTAAAATAATTCCATGATTTGTTAATAGCAAAGTGGAGCACAGAGACATTTTCATTTTCTTGCTTTCACTGTCTTAGCTCACATTCTTAATGTTGCTTGGAGGAAACTGAGAACTTTGTCATCCTCGATTCACGCCTCCCGTCTTCCTCAGCCCCTCACACATCCACATCCACACACTTTTTAGGACATGAAATCTGCTGTCTTCCCTGATTTCCTAGGCAGAGAAGTCCCCTTTCTCACTTTAATTGTGGATCTCCAGCACATTCTCCAACATGTAACAGACTCTCAGCTGTAGTGTTTCATTGACTCCCATGGCCCGTTCCTCTCTTAACTCCACCACTTCTGCCATGGTCTAGGCTGCCGTATTCCATTTGGTCTGGCCTACTGTATTAATTTCCTGCCTGGTCTCCTTGCTCTTGTTTTTTTTTCCCCGTAAAGTATTCGTCTCTTCCTGTCAGAGTTATTGTCTATCTGGAAACAAAAGTGGGATCATATCCCTTCCCCTGAACACCTGCAGTGGCTTCCCTTGTCCCGGTGCCCCCATCCTCCGGGTCAGTCTGTGGTCTAGCTGAGCTCAGCTTTAGCTCCTTCCTCCCTGTATTTCACCTCTGCTCAGGCTTTTCCTGGTGCTTCAAGAGTACATTCTCACACTTCATGAGTTAGTGCAGCTGTTGTCATCTCTTTGGGCAGTTTTCTTTAAAAGTTTTAAATTTATCTTGTGTTCAGAAAAAAACATTTGAATCAAATGTATTCCTTGGTTTAAAGATCAAAATAATATTTAAAAAAGGTATACTTGGAGAATGGTCTTATCATGAGAATTGCATCCAAACTTTTCTCTGTATTCTACACCCTGTTCCCCTTCTCCCTCCACAGGTAACCATTAGTTTCTTATGTAATAATATTCCCGTATTTCCTTATGCAAACAGAAACAAAAATGAAATATATTCTTGTTTTTTCCCTGTCCTACCCCAGAGTTAGCTTTTTGAATATGCTTTTCTGCATCATATTGTTTTCACTTAGTTTTTTTTGAAACCCCTTAAAATAGAATTAATTGCACCTGTCTTCCTTTGGTACTTTATTACTTCACTTATGACATGTTACTTTTGTCATACATACATATGTGTGTAGGAATGTATTAATGTATCTGTCCTCTCCTCTAGAATATTAGCATCTTGTAGGCAGGGATCTTGCTGTTCATCTCTAGTCTTGAGGACCTAGCCAAATGCTTGGCACACACTAGACACTTGGTAAATTTTTTTTTTTTTTTTTGCCGTACGCGGGCCTCTCACTGCTGTGGCCTCTCCCGTTGCGGAGCACAGGCTCCGGATGCGCAGGCTCAGTGGCCATGGCTCACGGGCCCAGCCGCTCCGCGGCATGTGGGATCTTCCCGGACCGGGGCACGAACCCGTGTCCCCTGCATCGGCAGGCGGACTCTCAACCACCGCCCCACCAGGGAAGCCCAACACTTGGTAAATTTGAAGGAAGTGACACCTAGTAGGGCAAAGGGAGCATTCATTCGGGGAGAGGGGCTGGTGACATCTGAAAGGAGTTGAGTCTCACAAGTAAGGGAGCTGACTGCCTTCGTCCCAACCTCAGAGCAGTCTCACTGGGAGAGAGTAGCTCTTACAGCTACATTAGATACAAAACTGGTTTCTTTTTGACATTTACTGTATTTTAGTGATTTGGTTTTGGCATAATAGTCTTTAAAACATAATTTCCATGTATGTGCATAAATATTCAGTTTAGTTTTTCTTACTGTTTTTACTTCAGAGCAAGCAGTATTGCTTTCTTTCCCCCTTCAAGAAGACAGAAAGCTTTTACAAAGGAAATTATAGAACTGTTTCTTAAATTAGAAACAACACATCAAGGATTCTTTTCCAATTCTTAGAGGGCTTGCTTTCTATTGGTATCTCCCAGCTGTCAAAGGCAATGTCAGACATAGCTGATTGTCACATCAGAATCTGGACCTAACTGAATAAGTAGCTGTAAGAGGTGATCCTTTCAAACAAGGCTAGACCACATTGACACAGACATCCACACAGGATATGTGATGGTAGAATAAAAACAGTTAGTAAACCAGGATTGCAGGCAGTTACAGATTTACAGTAGTTTCTGATCAGTGGTGTTTTAGGGTGGAGGCTGGGTTAGAGTGCCTTGGGCAGATGTTGAAGGAGGCTATTTACAAGAGACCCCTGCTTTGCTTATGTTGAGAGAAGGGGTTCGTTCTTTTTCAGTTGATCTAAGTTTCATGACAAGTGGTATTTAAAGTTAGATTTTTGAGGTGTCTTGTGGTTTGTTGCTTTATTTTGTGCCTTGGGGCCTGTTTTTGTTTTTGAGAATGATGTTTCTTGGTTCTGGCAAGTCAGCATCTGTTAAATCAGATAGCCGCTTGTGGCTGTTTTCCTGTTTAGTCTCTTACTCAGCAAGCACTTGTCCTGTCTTCATTACTCAAATCTGATCAATATTCCAATGTCAAATGTTCTTTTAGCACAAAGGTTATTGCAAGATTTATAAGAGCAAGGAGAGGTCTGGACTGCTTTGTACAACAAATGATGGCAATTATCAAGACAAATGAAAAAATTTAAGGGTGGGCAACAGCCTTTTACCAGGGCAGTCAGAACAGAAGAGAGAATGATTTGTATGCCAAATTTTATAAAAAGGATTTCTGAACCAGTAAATCATGTATTACTTTTGCAGCCTTGTCTGTTTTCTGCAAAGTTCAGGGCAAATGGATACATTATGTTAGTTACCAATACATTGGACAGTAATTTTTTTTCAAAAATAGATTTTAGTTGAACATTTTACTCCAAAGAACCACTGGTATGGTTTGCAGGCAGATGTGAAGGGGACGTAGAGGTTTGCTAACTAGGACAAAGAACCATCTTGATTTGTGCAGCCCTTCCCAAGGGGCTGAGAAAAAACCTCCACAACTTCTTGTGATCAGTAAGTTGCCAGCTGGTTGAGCAGTGCTGTGCATAAAACTAGTTTATATTGGATATTTTCTAGAAATCAAATCCTAGTGTAGAAAAGGCCAAAGTCTTAAAACAGAGATTCTATTTTACAGTTTTGTCACAACGCTGTTATACACCTAAGTGTTGCTTAAACCTTGGAACCCTAGTTTAAGGGGAAAGAAACAGCTTGATGAGCTTTATGGGGTGGGGGCAGGAGGACTGAGGGTGGGAAAAGTCATCCTAGGAAGAGTGAGCAGCTTTTAAAAGGGCTTAGAGTTAAAAGTGGGGCATGATGAGGGAAGGTGTTTAGAGCACAGTAATGAATTACAGTAAAAACAGTGGTTTGTGTTTCCAAAAATGTGTAGGTGTTGGTTTCTCCTACAAAGGTAGTTTTCTCTAGATCATGTTGCCTCTTTACTGCATTCTTTTTGATATGTTTGTTAATATTTTTTTTATTCTAAAGGCTCATGAAGAAGAAATGACTGCAAAAGTAAGAGATCTACAGACTCAACTTGAGGAGCTGCAGAAGAAATACCAGCAAAGGCTAGAGCAGGAGGAGAACCCTGGCAATGATAAAGTGAGGGGAACTGGACTTGGCTCCATACGTTCCTTGAAAACATTGTCGTTTTCACTGGCTTGCCTACTAACATACCTTCCTACCTCATCTAATCCTAACAAAAGCCTTTCAAGAGGGAGATTCCTGCCTCTCTTTTTTTTTTTTTTTTTTTTTCCTGTACGCAGGCCTCTCACTGTTGTGGACTCTCCCGTTGCGGAGCACAGGCTCCGGAAGCGCAGGCTCAGCGGCCATGGCTCACGGGCCTAGCCACTCCGCGGCATGTGGGATCTTCCCAGATCGGGGCACGAACCGGTGTCCCCTGCATCGGCAGGCGGACTCTCAACCACTGCGCCACCAGGGAAGCCCCTGCCTCTCTTTTATAGACAGTGAAACTGAGGTTCAAAGAGGTTAAATAAAATGTTGAAGCTCACACAGTAAATATTCTATTGGGAATATAAACCCAATCTTCCAGACTTCAGAGCCTAGGGCGTTTCTGTGATACCAGTGCTTCTCAGTCTTTCCCGTGGAAAGAACAGCAGAGGAGAGTTAACCTCATAGCCCTGGGGCAGAGCCAAAAATGGTCCATAGAAAGTATGATAATTTTAGATTTTTATATTTTGTGCTAAGAATTCATATAAATTTTACATTCTCTATAACAGCAGTCCCCAACCTTTTTGGCACCAGGGACTGGTTTTGTGGAAGACAGTTTTTCCACGGACCAGGGGGTGGGGTGGGGGGAGGATGGTTCAGGCGGTAACGTGAGTGATGGGGAGCGGCAGATGAAGCTTTGCTTCCTCACCTCCTGCTGTGAGGCCTGGTTCCTAAGAGGCCGTGGACCGGTCCACGGCCCGGGGGTTGGGGGACCCCTGCTCTATAATATATCCTTATTTGTAGTCACATAAAAATGTTTTTAGTTGTATACCTTTGAGAAAAACAATGTCTCCTTTTCTCCTTGGTTAATGGGCCAGTTGTAGATGCAGTGGGATTATTTTGGAAAATTGCACTGAATTCAGAGAGATCTGGCACTCCATATCTAGGCTTTTTTTTTTTTCTTTCTGTTTTTAATAATCCCGATCTTTAAGTAAAAATGATGCTGTGAGAGGCCATGTTTACCTTTTGGCTTCCTGTCCTGCTGGACACCCCAACAAGGGCACACCCGCAGGGATTGTGGGCCCCCATTCAAGAATCTGGGCAGTGTACCATTGTACGTCTAAAATGTTCTCACTCATTCCAGTATGGTCTTCAATAGCTCTGTCATGAGGGTCTTGGGAAAGGTGGACACATTCATGGCTTCATCCTTTAGTTATAGAGGATTCATTACAGAAGTCAGTGACCAGATAGAAATTTTCTAGACAACCAATTACATGGATCACTTTTCCAAAATGGAGAGAAGAGGACTTTATAAAAGGCTTGCTATGCTGTGCTGCTTGGTACATATATCTTGATTATTAGCAACGAGCAAAGCTGAGTAGACTCTTTCTCTCTTTCTTTACTAGCTACTAAGTTCTATTGTTTTAGTTTTCTTTGGTTTTGTTTTTTTTTTGCCATTTGCTCACAATATCAATATACTTGGTTCTGTTAAATGTTGCTTCCTATGAGCCAAATAAGTGTATTCTACTCTGTAACATGTTGTTTTCCTTAGTATCAAATTAAGTATTAATGTTGCATAAAGTGGCACTGAGGCCTGTGTCAAGATCCCATCGAGTATTGAAACATTATGAAATTAATATTCAGGAGGTCTTTTGAGTCCTTTACCTTGTAGCATAAGAAAGGAGAAACTATCCTTAACTTTTATTTCTACTCTAAAAAATATTTTTCTTTTTTATTCTTTTCCTTTTTGAACATCTTTCGGTGCTTCTGGGATATCTTGAACTACATGTCAGTGTTGAGTTCAATGAAAAATAATTTGTAATTATTGTGTAGAGTGGATTCCCAGAAATGGTCCTTTAGAATTTTCCTTAAAGGGCCCATGTGCTATAAATAGATGTTAATATGTTTAATCTTTTCAAATTGTACAAGTAATAGATGAATACATTCTTGTTAAAAAAAAAGAAGTCAGATAATACAGAAGTATATAGATAAACCCTTCCTGGTGGATACCTCCTTTTCCCAAGTGGTAATCATTGTTAGGAGTTTGGTGGGTGACCTTCCAGTCATTTTTCTTTGTGTTTACCTATCTTTATGTATATTTACATTTTAATAGTTTGTATACCAACATAGACCAGGTTTAAAAGCAAATATCTAAAGTCTCAAATCTAACCACTCTCTTAAGACTGTAACACTAAATTTTTGTTTCCTTGTAATTTCATATTGTTCCATTTTATTATTTCTTGTAGATTTTATTATATGCACTAATTTTTTTTTCTTTTCCATTTTTAGGTAACAATTATGGAGCTACAGGTAAGACTAGTTTTTCATTGAATTTGAGTGAAGGTAGTCTATTTTCAGGAGCGTTCTTAACTTTAGGTTAAAACATAAAGAGACTTGTTCTCAGGAGAAATTTACCAAGCAGTATAGAAATGTGTCCAGGCAATGATGAAACCCATATGCATCTCAGATCTGACTTCTTGTTCTTTCAGACACAACTAGCACAGAAGACTACTCTAATCAGTGATTCAAAGTTGAAAGAGCAAGAGTTCAGAGAACAGGTACAGGTCTAATTGGTGCCTTTTATTTTGAGATGACTTCCTTGATTTCTGTTAGTATGTTCTTGGAACTCATTTAGCTAGTTTTTTAAAAAGTGGATTTAATACTCATTTATTAATTGACTTTGCAATCTTGTCTTACACAGGAAATTTTATTCCCAAACCTGAAGGTGCTAGAGCATATCTTTATAAATTTGTGATCACGTATATTTAAACAAGAACATTTGCATTCATATTATCTAGTTACAGAACATTCCATCACCCCCAAAAGGAAACCCCATACCCATTAAGCTGTCACTCCCTATTACCTCCTCCCCCCAGCCTCTCACTACCACAAATCTGCTTTTTGTGTCTGTGGATTTACCTATTCTGAGTATTTTATATAAATAGAATCATATTAATACATGAGCTTTTAATTTATTTATTATTATTTCTTTTTGCGGTACGTGGGCCTCTCACTGTTGTGGCCTCTCCCATCGCGGAGCACGGGCTCTGGACGCGCAGGCTCAGCGGCCATGGCTCACGGGCCTAACCGCTCCAGGGCATGTGGGATCTTCCCGGACCAGGGCATGAACCCGTGTCCCCTGCATCGGCAGGTAGACTCTCAACCACTCAGCCACCAGGGAAGCCCAATACATGAGCTTTTTAATCTGACTTCTTTCACTTAGCATGATGTTTTTAAGGTTCATCCGTGTTGCAGCATATATCAGTACTTCACTCCTTTTTATGGCAGAGTAATATTTCATTGTATAGATATACCACATTTTGTTAACTTATTCATCAGTTGTTGTATGTTTGGGTTGTTTCTACCTTCTGCCTATTGTGAATAGTGCTGCTAGGAACATTGTTTACAAGTTTTTGTTTGAATAACTGTTTCCTTTTTTGGGTTATGTACTCAGGAGTGGGATTGCTAGATCGTATGGTAATTATATGTTTAGCCCTTTGAAGACCCATCAAACGGTTTTACATTGTGGACACCATTTTACATTCTGACCACAAAGTATAAGAATTTCAACTTCTCCACATCTTCCCCAGCAAGTGTTTTGATTATAACTATCCTAGTTGGTATGAAGTGATATCTCATTATGGTTGTAATTTGTACTTCCCTAGTGACTAATGATGTTGAGCATCTTATTATTTATATATCTTCTTTGGAGCAATGTCCTTTGCTCATTTTTAAGTTGGGTCATTTGTTTTTTGTTGTTGTTGAATTGTAAATGTACTTTATATATTCTGGATATAAGTCCCTCATTAGATATATTTGCAAATATTTTCTCCCATTCTGTGGGTTGTCTTTTCAGTTTCTTGATAATGTCCTTTGAGGCACAAACATTTTATATGTTTTTTCTTTCGTTGTCTCTGATTTTGGTGTCATATCTAAGAAACCATATGTATTAATTTTTTTTTGCCTATATCCTATATTCAGCATTAAGAAAATCTAGTGGCTACAGCAGTCTTTTTCTTACATATGATTTCCATATGAATCTTACGATTGGAATATTTGTTATTTTTAGATTCACAATTTAGAAGACCGTTTGAAGGAATATGAAAAGAATGTATATGCAACAACTGTGGGGACACCTTACAAAGGTAGGAATGATCTCTCATCATGTTCTCTATGGTTATCTTGTATTGGTGGACTTCTGGATGATTTTCAATTTTGTCTTTGTTAATCTCATTCTTTACAAGGAATATATTTTATCTTTGTAATTCACCAGTAACAACTAGTTTTATGGAAAGAATGGTAGTAATCTAGAACAAAATTAATGCGTATTTGTTGTAAAAAAAAAAATGCTGCCATGTTTAAGTGAAACTGCAAGTTCCCACTTCATTCTCCACTCTCCAGCTGAACCTGGTTTACAATTTACATATATTTTTCCAGACTCTTCTGTGTGTATCCAGACATTTATGTAAACCACTACATGTACCCATACAAACTCAGAGTTACATATTTTAGATGCTTCTGTTTTTTACTATTACAATAATGCTGTAATTGCTATTTTTAAACTAGGATTAAAGGAGAAAATAATTTATTTCAAGGTGAGGAAGGATGATTTGGAAGTATTACTCTGTTGACTTAAGTTATGTATGCCACTTACAAAGGATTCTAAAGATGAGCTTGAGTCTTTCTGAATAACAATTTCCCATTCTCAATTTCACTGCCTTACTGCATTAAGAATAGTTTTATTTTGCTAAATGTTTTGTAAACCTTTCTGCTTTTTCATGGAAGGCACTGGGGCATGAATCTAAGCCATTTCACATTCTTTTGTGTTTTTGAAAGCTCTTGTTGTGAAATAACATAAGACATTATACAGTTTTTAATTAAACAAGGACTTTCTTTGATTCTTTCCAAAACACACTTCAAAAAGAAGAGAAAACCAACTTGGGAGTTTCCTATGGCTCATTGCAGAGAAAGTTCCTGCTACAAAGACTGTTTGCCATAGCTAAGTCAACATATGTGATTCTTAGCGTACAACTGCCAAATTAGTGCCCAGCCGTGCATAGGGAATAGTATTGATTCTTTTTTTTTTTAGTTTCAACTTAAGAATTTCATACTTAATTTTCCTTTTTTCTCAAACTGTAAAATGAACACATATGTACAGTTTTTTAAATAACTGACACATATATAATACTGTCAGGAACTGTTATAAAACACATTTTGTCTATCAGCTCATCTAATCCTGTCAACAATCCAAGCAGTCTGTTTGAATTTGCACATTAATCTCTTTGCTATGCTTTTAGATGTTTCTTGGTGCAGAAGGCTTTTCAGATTACCTAGTGTGCCATACTTCTGGAAGTGGATGCAAGTATAGACTTCACATGATGCATAATTATGAATTCATTCAAATTAAAGTTTGTCACAGTGTGACTTCATATACCTGAACTGTATTTATTCTTTATTTTTAGATTGAAATGGAGCTTGATTAATAGATGAACTGTAAATTTTATGACAGTCTTTTTAAGTTGTTGAATCAAAGTATCTGAAAACCACTATATTGGCATTATTATTTCATGCATTTTCAAGTTATTTTATCTACCTTGTGTTTCAGAACTGTTCAGAAAACTTGATTTAAACTTCAGTGCTTTCAGGTTTGGAATACTGGAATATCTAGAATACTATTCTGAGTTACTAAACTCTTAAACAAAATAAAAATGATTGTTCATTTTAGTCATTGTAGGATATCTGAAGCCAACCACATAATATTTAGGAAAGAAATACCAGTTCTGAGGAATCTTTGTATTCCCTAGGTCTAGTCTTTTTAAATTGCCATGCCAGAAAGATGAAGAAGAAGTTTGAGGATGGGGGGAATGTGAGAAATAAAATTGCTATAATAATTCTTGTTTTCTCTTCCAAGGGAAAAAATACCAACTGGAATGCTTAATGTATATGTAATGTAATGCAGTACAATACTTACAATATAATACAATTAATACAAGAGTGATGCCTCTCTCTTTGTTCCTTTGATTGTCTTTTAGTTTGTCTTTTTCTAAGTAATAAGTAGCTCATCTGGTTTTGTCTTTACAGTTTGGTCTGTTTTTTTTATTTGACAGGTGGCAATTTGTACCATACTAATGTCTCGCTCTTTGGAGAACCTACCGAGTTTGAGTATTTGCGAAAAGTGCTTTTTGAGTATATGATGGGTCGTGAGACTAAGGTATAAATCATGTCTGGTGATTTGGCATGTGGTTTAATTTAAAAGGAAATATGTCCCATTTTTAATACACATATTGATGTTATATGTTTACTATTAGCAGACCATACATGCTGATAGTAGGCAATAGGTAATTGTGTTATTGCTCTTTGTTTGCAAAAGTGAATTGGCAGATCTTGCTTATATTTGTTACATTTATAAAATATTAATTTAGAAAATACTGGTGGATGATGCTAAAAAATAAAAATCAAAATTTCATTAACTTAATACTTTGTGAAGCATGTGACTACTTTTTTGACTTCAAATCTTAAAGGTAGGAGAATAGATGGAGACTATTTCATGGAGACATGAGGATAGCATGGCTAGTATTGGAAATGGTCCTAATTAAGAATGACTATGCAGGAATATTTAGAAATATTTTACTTTAGTCACTGTAAGAAAGTTACTCTTGCACATATGGAATATTGACCGTTTAAAAATAACCACACTGTGTAAGTAATAATGCTTGGTTAATTTGTTTTCTAGAATGTTAAATTTATTATAAGGTCCTTGAGTGTAGAGTCTTGTCTTACTGTTATTTGTATCCCCAGCAGTGTTTTTAAAAGAGCCTTATATCAGACATTTTGTAAATATATCTTTAATTGAATTGATTGCATTTAGGGAAATTCATGAGCCTTTTCTCAAAGTTTTTCATTTGAAGCAATTTCTGTTTCTGATATTATTTCAACTTTTTACCTTCATGAACTTTTACATTGTCCTTATATGTTGGCTGAGAATGGGATAATGAGTTTTCTAAGAAATTATCAGTGTTTTAATTTATGGGTCTGTGGGGATTACTGAGTGCTAAACCTGTTCAGGAATTGATTTGGTAAATATATTTAAGACCTAAAAATTAGGACATAAGAAAATCTCTTAATTATGTTATGGGGACTTCCCTGGTGGCGCAGTGGTTAAGAATCCGCCTGCCAATGCAAGGGACATGGGTTCGATCCCTGGTCCGGGAAGATCCCACATGCCGTGGAGCAACTAAGCCCATGCGCCACAACTACTGAGCCTGTGCTGTAGAGCCCACGAGCCACAACTGCTGAGCCCATGTGCCCCAACTACCGAAGCCCACGTGCCTAGATCCCATGCTCCGCAGCAAGAGAAGCCACCACAGTGAGAAGCCTGTGCACCACAACAAAGAGTAGCCCCCACTTGCCGCAACTAGAGAGAAGCCTGCACGCAGCAACGAAGACACAACACAGCCAAATAAATAAATAAATAAATAAAATTTATTTAAAAAAAAAAAAAGGATGTTATGAATTGTAGATTCAGCTAAACACCAGGAGCTATAGGGCTAGAAGTCGTTTGAATCCTTGACACTATAGAAGTCTAACTTCACTGTATCAGATAGTTCAAATTAAAGTAATGTCTAGTGTGATCCTGAACATGAATCATAGGCAGGATATATTAATTCACAGTAACTCAGTACCTTTTTTTCTTAAGGACTTTTTTTTTTTTTTTAATTCAGAGGATAGCTAAAACTCATTTTCTCCTTATCTTTAAAAAACAAAGTCAATGAAATGTAACTTTCTCTTACTATGCCCTGATTGGATAGCAGCCTGTATTTGAGGTGGGGTAGATAGTTTAAAGTTACCTTGTTATTGCAGGGAAGGGGGAAAAGCATTTCTTTATGAAAAACAGCATCTCAGGAACTTCAGCTACTCTGGTTTATTCGTTGAGTCTAAAGCTATCATCCCTGAGTTGTTGCTAAATAAATTATTTAGTCTTTTCTCGATCTGCAAAATGAAGAGAGTGTGACTGCCTCAGCCTGTGTCTTCTGGATGTTGTGAGCCTGTGTGGTGGGATGAGATCCCTACAGAGTTTGAGTCCTGGGGAAAGGCCCAGCCCAGCATGAGATACGTTCTGGGGTGGTACCACTTCAGCCAGGTCTCAGGGCTCTGCATTTCCTCCTAGGCTGTGACTTGGGAGACAGCTAGAAGGGACGCTCTTGAGGCACGGGCAGCCCTAGCTAACACATGGCTGGGAATCTGTGTTGAGGCGGCTCTCTCTGATCTTTATCTTCAGCATTCAGTGTGCTTTTCTGGTTACCAAGACTGAGTAGTCTTTTATTCTGCCATCACATTTTATAAGTCAATATTGAAAATTGGCAGTAGATATTCAGTTTAATTTACTTCATGTTTATTGAACACTTACTATATGTGGTCCTTTGTTTATCACCATGATGGATAAGGAGATGAAAATTGACACCATCCCTAACTTTAAGGTGTTTACCATATAGTGAGAAAGTGGAGCTGTTTACTAAGCACAGTATGGTGCAGACTGTAGCACAGTGTCCTCATGTTTACTTGTGGGAAGGTCAAGGACATCATGGAGAAGGAGATGTATATACAGGCCTTTACAAGGGGGCATAGATTTTGATAGATGAGCTCAGACAGGAGGAAAGCCCAGACAGAAAGTCCAAGACAGGAAATTGAGTGTGGGCTTTGGAATGACAAGTAGTCCGCTCCAACTAAAATACCAGCTCTATGAGGTGGAAGTGACTCTGCTTAGGACTGCAGGGTGTGGAGGGCCTGGAGTATTCTCAGAGTTTTACCTGTAGGTTGTTGGCGGGTAACCCTGAAAATTTTTGAGCAGGGGTTGACAAAATCAGAGCTATTTTTAGACATTTCTTTTGTTGATTTGCCTAATTTCCATACATTCACAAAGAATTTGAAATGGAGACCAGGTTGTGGTTTTAGAACAAGCTGGAGTATATTGTGGCCTTTGTGATTTGATCACCATCTGCCGTTGTTTCTTGTCCAGTAGGATCTGTATGTCATCCCACCTGTCTTTCTTCATATGCTTTTGTACACAGTGTTCCCTATTTGATGAGGCAGATGATTTTTCTAAGACCACATATGTGATACACATTCTTATAGTACGAAGTTAAGTAAACTCCCCTTCTTTCTTCTGTCCTTGCACTTTCTTTTTGTTGGGTTTTGAGCCTCCATGCTATTTTTGATGCTTAAATTCAGCCTGTTCTCCTTTTCAATAGAAAGTGTTTCTCATTCTATCCTTTATTGACTCCTTTCCCTAAAGAAAACATGGCAGGAGAGGCCACTTCTAAACCAGGTGGCTCATTTGAACTTTTCCTTACTTCCCAGGACCTAAGGAAACTTTAGGTTTAGGTACATAGAGTAGACAGTCTGATTTCTTTCCCAAGATTCAGCAAAGAGCCTGGGCTTTCCATTAAAGTGTTTTCTGACAAGCCAGGGAAGAGCTTTTAAATCTTTACTAGGTAATCAACTGCAAATGCTGCATCAGTGATGAATTTAGAGGTGGGTTTCCCATTTAACATTGTCTAGAAGTGTGAAGAGGCAACTAGCCACAGTTGGTTTTATTTTTTGTCTTGTTTTTTGGTTTTTGTTTTTGTTTTGACAGACATGTTTGTGCATAGATGTGCACTATGCAGTTTCATAGTGAATATAAATGGGCTTTTGGGTTTCTGAACTTGTTAAGCTATTGAAATTAAAGAAATGTTCCCTATAATTGTGAATCCCTGAATTTTAGATTTTTGGTACTTCCTAAAAACAGTCTTCATAGATAGTATACCAGAAACCATTTAAAATTTCCAGAGTGCTAATAAAAAGAATATTGAAATAGTTACTACTTCATATTTCTCTTCCCATTTCATGCCACATATACACTTGGTTTCTAGACTTCAGTTTAGCACAGAAGATTCTGTTCTATTTAGGCAATACAATTTAAAGGATGAGGAAGGAAGGAGGGCTGAAACTAAAATCTTGCTCTTTGTGGGGTTTGTGGTTGAGGAATAGTGTTAGTTGATCTGTTAGTTGAAATAAATATTAGAAATATGTAAAGTGCCTTGCCTAGGCTTAGCACATAGTAAGAATTTTTTTAAATGTTAGTTCTTTTCCTTCCTGGAAATAGTTATACTTTTTTTCTAATGATGTATGTTCCTAAAATTTTGGTTAATTCTATTATGTTATCTTTTACTCAGTGACCTTCTGCAGTCACACACTCTTCCCCACCCTGCCATACACACACACAGTCTTGTAACTATGAACAAAGAATGTTAGAGTCAGCTTTCTGGTGAGCCTCCCATCCTCTGTAGCACTACAGTAAGTAGTACTACTACTAATCCTCAGGAGAGCGCTAGTACCTGAATTTGTATGTAAGCACTGAACTTGTTATCCTACTTATTTCATAAGTGGTATCTTCTTTCCTCTCTGTCTCCCTCAAACCATGTCATCTTGATACAAAATAGGGAATTTCAACCTTTGAGGAGAATTTTCCACGAGCTTATGGGTGACAGTCTGACTTACGGTATATTTATTGAGATCTGCACAGTTTATGATCTTGTTTGCAAGCCACCATGTGTAATGTTTTGATTCATCCTGTTTTCTACCAAACAAAACATCTTGTGTTTATTTAAAATGTAATTTGTATTTCTATTAGGCTGATGTGCTGCATGTATTAAAAAATACCTATAAGCATGTTCATGTTCATGCAGTAGCCCGTGTTTATGAGATATATGATGTGATTTAGTTCAAGCTGAACTTGGGAGTCTCTAAATCTGATTGTTTAGAGCATATGTTTTGGCAATACATCACTTACTAGGTAGATTTCTACAAATAAAAAGCCTTATAAAATGAATGAGTAATAAAGTTTCATTTTAATAAGACAGAGGGCCAAGAGCATTAGAACTGTATATAGCTTCATGCTATTGTAAATACATCTTCTTAAAATAATATCAACCCAGACCTTGTGAGGGATCCTTTCAAATTGAAATTCTAGCGTTGGCTGTTATTTCCTTGACCAGTACCTTCACATCATACTTCTTTGGTCGTGGCTTCCATTGAGAGCACTAAAGAATTCCACCAGCAGAACATGTCAGAATGGGGTGAGACCCATCTGCTCCACTGTCTAGTGATCGTCTCTTGTCTTTTTTGTAGACCATGGCAAAGGTTATAACCACTGTACTGAAGTTCCCTGATGATCAGACTCAGAAAATTTTGGAAAGAGAAGATGCTCGGCTCATGGTAAGCTTTAAGAATAGGCTATAGATAGAAGACAACTTTATCTCATCTGTTTACATTCTGCTTCACTTACAAAGACTTTGAGTTGGTAAGAGAAATTTAAAAGTTTTCATCTTTATTGTACTGTAGCCTGAAAAATGAGAGTGAAACTACATTAAGAAAATTAAACTGAGGGCACATCTGAATGGATGCCCTCAAGGAAAGAACAGTCTTATTTAATAGTATGTATGAGGTTGACACCAGTATGTGCTATATGAGATTTCTGGAACTTGGACTCTTTATGGGAAGGATGGAAAAGGCATTTGTTCTGGTATATCCAGTAATAATTTTTTAAGCCGAATTATATCATGATGTTAGGTGTTTTGTAGATTACAATTCCTTATTCTACTTCACTTGATTTCTAAATACAATAATTCTGAGTATAAGAGTTTAAGCATTTTTTTGCGCTTTTGACATATATCCTGCAAGGGAAATGTACATAACTGAATTCTTAGAAACCTTTGTGTCAAGTCAGCTGTGACTGAAATGAAACAAACACATACTTCATAAATTATGCAAAATTCCCTTTGCCTAACTTCTTTTTGTGCTGAACCAATAATACAGTAAGAAGATCCATTCTAAGCATAGAATGAAATTTGTGCTGTTTTCCTGTCTGGCCCTTAGCTGTCGCTTTCTGCTTCCTTTTCTTGTCTTGCTAATAGCCTGTAGCTCTTCCACATCTTCCCCCCAATTTCTTTACCTATTTCATGATCCCAGTACTGCTGTTTTTTTCACTCTCCTATTTAAAGTAAACAAAGATCTACTCTTTAGTGATGGGTTAGCCCATGTCTGAGTATCTCCAGTAAGAAGGACTAAGTCAATAAGTAATTACCCTTAAGAATCCTGTCTTATCTCTACAGACTGTGGATTTCTTACAAAAATTCTGGCTTATCTTGATCCCAAGTCTCCCTTTCTGTTGTGGTCACCAATCTGTTCTGGTTCTAACCCATGGAACTCAACCAAGAACCCACAGATGGCCTGGGTGGAGGGCTTTTACCTTCCAGGCTAAATAACCCCAGCACTTATCAGCCATCTATGAAGTTCCTCTCCTTTGACCCATTGCATGTTCTGACCTCTTTCTGGCTTCCTCTAAGGTCATCCCAGCATCCCTGACTTTTGTCCCAGTACTCCATTGTATACTGTATTATTTACCTATTGTATATTTTCTGAGAGAGTTGCAGTTATTTTGGTTAGCCTTTGTTTTTTTTGGTGAAGCATTTCTCCATGGTATCTAGTGGTCTGAAAAATATTGCCATACCTCTGTAGTTATTTCTGGTTATAGATATTTTTGATAAAGAAGTATGTAACTATAATGTATGCCCTTCATCAGTAGAGAGAATGTTGTTTTAAATATAGCAAAACATCCAATTCTATAATCTGTAGTCCACTCAGAGTGGTTTTCCTCTTCACCTAGTAAACAACTGTGTCATTGTGAAAATAAAAATCTCCAATGCAGTTTGAGCCCGTTGACATAATTCTGTCATTATAGTCCAGTTTAAGAAAATACTTTAAAATGATGGATGTAAATAGAAAGCTTTTATTATCTTTGTTCATTCTCCTGTAGCCTCTTTTTTATCTTGATGTTGGGATATAGCCAACCTCTCATCTTACTGTTGGGCTACATTTTGTCAGGATTTAGAATATAGTATAGACTCATCCTAAGTCACTGCTTTGGCAAATGTGGTAGGAAACATTCCCCCTCACCCCACACGCACACATACAGCCTTAGATTGGTTTGTCTTGAAGGAAACTAATCGAATTGATTACCTGTAAATAGTGAACCATCTAAAAACCTTTTAAGGTGGATGGAAAAGTTTCTTTCTTTTCTTTTTTGCATTACGCGGGCCTCTCACTGTTGCGGCCTCTCCCGTTGTGGAGCACAGGCCCCGGACACGCAGGCCCAACGGCCATGGCTCACGGGCCCAGCCGCTCCGCGGCATGTGGGATCCCCCCAGACCGGGGCACGAACCCGTGTCCCCTGCATCGGCAGGCGGACTCTCAACCACTGCGCCACCAGGGAAGCCCGAAAAGTTTCTTTCTTAAGTTTAATTAAAAAGAAATCTTTGAAAAACTTTACACTCTTCTTTTGTGAATAAAATGGTATTCATTCTAGATAGGGATGAAGTGGTGACTGACTTCCTGAAATAATCCTTCCTTATCCCAGAGGCTGACCTGCCCAGAAAGAAAGTCCCACTCTTTCCACTACTTTTTTTTTTTCCCACTACTATTTTAAGCAGAGTCTCATCCATCATTATCTTTTGCTTAATGAATGAGTTCAGTTGACAGTCACCTACTTCTCTTCTGTTGGGTTGGCCAAAAAGTTTGTTTGGGTTTTTTCTGTAACATCTTACTTGTTATGGCAAATGTAGGAAAATAGAAGACATGGACGATACGATTGTTGCCCTTGTGGAACCTTTAATTTTAGGGGGAAGGGGTAGCATCCATTCATTCATACATGAATAAAAGATATGCTTAAGTAATGTAATTCAAATAATAAAAATAGATGCTTAGGAAAGATGAACTAAGTTATAGTGAGCATGAAGTGAGGGAGATCCCAAAGATGACTTATCAATTTGAGCCACCTTTTGTCAGCATAAAGAGATTTTTGGTACAGGATAGAGTGACTCATGATTGTTTCCTTATTTGATGGAAAATTAAGATTACTGTTGATTGGGAAAGTTGAAACATAAGTCACATTTGCCTTAAAATTGCTGTCATTCATAAACTAAGTGGTAAGAATCACTGTCTTTGAACAAGCCTCCTAAAGAAATTATAACTTGTTTCATACCCCAATGAAGTGTAGCTGATTAGAGCAAAACACTGCTAAGAATAGTGACTTCTCTTTTTCTATGGAAGTATCCAATAGAAATATACCTATATGTGTAGAAAGCAGAGCTTTTTAGGGTTTTATTAAATCATTGTTTAAAAGCTATTTAGTCACATTAGCTTTAAATATATGTTCCAGATGGACCATTTCTGTAATTTGTTGTAACCGCAGCTACAGTTTCCCCTCTGTTAAAAATCAACAGTATTGACTATTCTGTTATTTTAGGTTTGGGGGCTACAAAGCTGGTATAAGTAAACCAAACAAACTCCGTCATATTGCAGAGCTCCCTCCCCTGTCCGTTAGTATTTGGGATGCTTGAGAGAGCGTGGATTGCACTTTTTGCTGAGAGCGTGCAGCCACGTCAGCATTTACGTTATTTAGCAGGTATGAGAGGAGGAGTACTTTCTAAAAACTTTGCTTTGTGACCCTAATTATTATATGTTTGCTTTGTGGCATTGATTGAAAACTGTCCATGACTGCTGGTAAGGTTTTTTTCAGTATGTCCCCTCTTTACCATATCTCCCCTCTCCTTAGTGACTTTTATACTGTTTATTTGAAAAACCCCACTACAGAATACAACATTTATTTAATAAATGGTTTCAGAGTTTAACCTAATTTGAAGAATGTATTTCGTAGATGAGAAGCCATTATCTGTCAAATAAGAGTAAATTATAGAGCATAAGTAAAGTCTGGTTTATTTGAGGGTCACAATGTGTAGAGAAGGAATCCTAGTCCTCCATTTGACAAGTCTCAGAGCCTCTGTTTCTTCACAAAAGTATGTTGGATTATTCTATCTCTAAGCTTCCTTTTCCTCTAAAGTATTAAATTAGTTATAAATTTTAAAGTTTTAGATTTCTTTCAAGTGGGAAAAAATTGTCTTCTATGCAGCAGGTAGAAGTTAAAGAAAGTGCACACACAAGTCTCAGAGCCTCTGTTTCTTCACAAAACTAATGTTATCTTGTTAGGATTGTTGGAGAACCAAAGTACATATAGTGCCCGCACTGGCGTTTTGTGATCATGGTGGGGCTGGTGGTGGTGGTTCCTGAGCCACATGTAGTGATGAGTAGAACGCGTCTTTCCTAGAAGGTGAGACTTGGAAAGGTAAACCAATAATGTGTGTAAGATAAACCATGAAAGACCTCACTACAACAGTCAGGTCACTTAATAGGAATGAAACCAGCTCAAAACATGTCCCATCTCCAGTTTCAGCACCTCTGAGTGCCACCACATGCAGCTTTGCTTGGTGAGAGCTAGCTCTCAACAGCGCAGCCCCTGTGTAACTTTGAGCAAACCTTTTTCATATTTCTGGCCCTTGTTGGTAAAACAAGTATGTTGGACTGTTTTATCTCTAAGGTTTCTTTTCCTCTAAAGTATTAAGTTAGTTGTAAATTTTAAAGTTTTAGATTTCATTCAAGTGGGAAATAATTGTCTTATATGCAGCAGGCAGAAGTTACAGGAGTGCACATACCAAATGCACATACCTTTGTGTTCCCTAGAGCAACCTTTTCCCTCCTCTCAGTTTTTAGCTTATTGTGCCTGGTTTGTGATGGTTTAGGTAGTGTAAATGGCGAGAGTAGACTGGATGTTTGAGTTTCAGGGTGGGAGCAAGAGTGAATACGAAAGTCTTTTTTAAAAAAAATTAATTAATTAATTTTATTTATTTTTGGCTATGTGGGGTCTTTGTTGCTGCACGTGGGCTTTCTCTGGTTTTGGTGAGCGGGGGGAGGGGCGCTACTCTTTGTTGTGGTGCGTGGGCTTCTCATTGCAGTGGCTTCTTTTGTTGTGGAGCACGAGCTCTAGGCGCACAGGCTTCAGTAGTTGCGGCATGCGGGTTCAGTCATTGTGGTACTCAGGCTCTAGAACGCAGGCTCAGTAGTTGTGGCGCACGAGCTTAGTTGCTCCGGGGCATGTGGGATCTTCCTGGAACAGGGCTTGAACCCGTGTTCCCTGCACTGGCAGGCAGATTCTTAACCACTGCGCCACCAGGGAAGTCCCAATACGGGAGTCTTTAGCTTGTCTAATTGAATAAGACTGCCCTGGAAGTACACCATCAGACTTTTTTTTTTTTTTTTTTTTAAAGAGAGTGTTATTTATTTAGGATGATTACAGTAAGAAAGTTTATTTTAATCAGGTGCTAAATCATCTCTTGAAATTGAGAGGTTCTTTTGTTATATAGAAATCTCTTTTAAAATGTGTTTCTAGGAGTATACTTTTCTCTTTAGAGTGTTAGCAAACTTAATGACACGTTTAAACTGGATGGCTATTTTCTTGATGACTCCATTAAAAGAAAATTGTTCTATTCTGATGAGAAAGATTTGGCTTGTTTTCATTTCTCATCCACTCTAGTCATTTTTAAAGATTGATCTTCTGTTGACTTTGTTATTGCTTTGCTTTCATGCTGATCCTTTGTGTTGTGTCAAGCTCTTGATCAGTCCTTACCCTAGACCAGTCTTGTATTTAAGTTAATGTTTCTGAATTCTCTCCTTTTGGCTGAAACTTTAAAAATCTCTTCCAGGTTAATAAAATCGTCAGAACTTTTCAGCATCGTTAGGGATAAAAGTTCTCCATTCTAGTTGAGGTTTACCTTTCCATTTGCGTGGTCTCAGTAGATGCATGCAAGGTGGATTCAAGAAACAAACGCACATAAAAATGATGCATAGTGAAAAACACTGCCTGTGTAAAACATATATTTGTTATCTTAAAAGTGGTTTTACCTCTTGATATCGTTAGAATTACATGATGTGTGATCATTGCGAAAAAACATTGCAAACGGCTCAGAAATATTACATAGAAGGGGAGATCTTCATGATTTTCAGCCTCCCAGCTATCTCCACCTTGCCAAGGTCATGTTTGCTAATGGTGTGGTGAACATCCCCCAGCTTTATAATTATGTATTTATAATTATTCCTTTATCATTTAAGTATTTTATTTTATAAAAATGAGAGTATGCAACGGCTTGCTTTTTTCACTTATTTTTATATAATTCCACCTCATTACAAACTGATTTACCTTATTCTTTTGATTGGTTGATTATATGGATGTCCTACAGCTGAGTTCATCAATTTCCTATCCATGGACACTTAGATTATTTCAGTTTTTCAGTACTTAACAAGCATAGACACAGGGAGCATACATATATTTCACATGCTTTTGCCAGTTTTCCAATGGGATGTTAGCCTTATTGTGTTGTGTGTTGCAGATATTTTCTACTTTGTCTTTTGATTTTGCTGTTCCTTACTAACTGTACATTAAATTTAAAAGATAAATAAAGTGATGCTTCTGAGGTTGGTTACACTAAGAATAGACTCAGATTTTATAAACAACTGCTTTTGCTGATGCTGTTTTAAAGCAAACCAGGAAGCTAATTAATAATCTTGGTTTATGACCATGTTAAATAGGACATAGAATTTATTTAAGGAGGTTGCTATAGTAAAACTGTGTTTGCAGAGATTGGGTCCCCTTGAACAGAAACTTTGGTTTGGGTTATCATTCCTGAAACCATTCCTGATATACTGTTGATATACAAGAGTTATTCATTGATAAAATTGACATATTTTAGGAATGATGATTCAACATATAGACACACTGTATTCACATTCGTCAACATTTCCCCCCAGATTTTTGGTGGTAAATTGAAATTATGTAAATCAAATTGTAATGTGTGCTTTAATGGAATTATGAAAGAAATCCTTTTATAAACCAAATAATCTTGACTTAATTATGTCTAGCATATAAATATGTACTTAAAGTGTAAGTACATCTTTAATTGTGTTGTTTAAACTTTTAAATTAAAGTTCCAAGTAAAATCTCCACTACATAGTGTTATATTTACTTAGGATGGGAGGGAGCTATTACAGATTCCTTAGCCTATCCTCCCTTAATTTGGGGAGATGTGAGAAAAATTTAAGTACATTCTGTTTAATCCTTTGAAGTTCATATACACATATAATCTCTGTGTTATGTTGTCTTAAAACTAATCCAATAAGCTTTTTTTCTTCCTGGCTTTGTAGTATACTTCACCTCGCAGTGGTATCTTCTGAGTAAACCGTCAGTCTGTGCTTAGTTAGCATGTGGTGAGTGAAGAATAATATGTCTTTTGTCTTTTCTGCAAAAATTAAATGTATTGCATGATACTAACCATTATGCTGGAGTTCTTTTGCTCTTTTGTTTAATGAAAATATGATTATGCTATGGGTTAATATAGGGATTTTCTGTTAATTTTGCTTTATAGATTAATAATATATAGATTAATAATCACCACCAGTAAATGTTACATAATTCTAGGAAATTTTAGTTCTTTAAACAGTAACTGAATGTTTCAGAATTGGTCTTTGAAATTTTGCTAAAGAATCCAAAAAAATCTTATGTATTTTACATTCCTTTTTGTTTTTTATTTCTCAAGAATGGTCTTTGAAGTTAATAAAGCTTGTGAGAGAAAAATGAAAAATCATTTTCTAGATAAAAGTGATGTATTTCATGAATCCAGAATGTAAAATATTGTAAAACATTCTTAGAGTCAAGGCTAATCTGAAATAATGAGCACTAGTAAAATTGATTTTAAAATAAATGGCAGTTTTATTAGTTCCTGGGATCATGCAGTATAACAAAGTAGCACATTTGTCCTGAGGAGACCCTTAGGCAGCTTGCTCTAATTGAATGTGGCTGTTTCTAATTAACATATTATTACAATGAGGGGGAGGCATCTAAAATGTTTGGACACAGTTGGCTATCCTCAAATTTAAACACCCCTCCCATCACCTCCACATATTATCCATGCTGTTAGTGTGATTTAGCACCCCTAAAAATTTAGGGTACATCTTTACCTCAAACTTTGCAAGAATTTTCACAAGTGACAAATAAGCTGGATCACAATCAAAGGTTCTCTGATTATTAATTAACCTAGTGTTCAACTAACAGTATCAAGTTTTAAAACATTAATATATAGCATTTTTTAACGTTTTTGCTTTAAATATCCTTTCTGCCTACATTTGAATCTCATTTTTATTTTTAATGTCAGCTGCCTTAGTGATTATCTAAAACTGTCATTAGTCTTGTAAATCCCAAATCTAATTCAGTAAGTCTTAACATTTACCTTTGTTTATAATATTATAAATACTGTATCATGCTTGTTATTGCATTTAAATAGTATCATTTATCACTTGAAAGGTATATTCTGTAGCATTTCCGTTGATTGTCTCCTCAACTTTTAGTTTGAAAAATTTCAAACAAGATTTGTAAAAATAGTACAATGAACATCCATATACCCTCCACCTACATTTACCAGTCATTAACATTTGCCAAATTTTCTCACTTGCTCTCACTCTTGCTTTCTCTCCATATATATTTTTCCGTCTGTGACATTTGACAGTTGCTTGCAATCATGGTGCTTGCAAGCATTTGACAGTTACTTGCAAACATAAACTAAATACTTTACCAAGTATGTTTAAGAACAAGGGCCTTTTCCTACATAGTCACAATACAGTTACGACTCTCAGGAAATTTAATATTAATACAATGCTCTTATCTAATATATAGTAAATATCCACATTTTCCCATCTTTCCAAATAATGTCTGTCTCATAATTTTTAAAATTCCAGGATCCATTGAAAGATTGCACATTGCATTTTGTTGTCATGTTCTTCAGGTCTCTTTTGAACTAGAAAAGTTCTCCCAGCCTTTTTTGGGTCTCTCATGACATTGACATCGTGCAGCATTATTGAATCATGCATGAACTTCTTTTCCTACAACAGTGCAAGCTAACGTTTGAAAGTAATAACTGACAAAGGGTTTTAAGTGTCATAGGAGATCTTTTTCTTATCTTCTCTACGTTTCTAGGACTAACATGAGTGTTGAACAAGTTTTATAAATAGTAAACTCTTGGAGATAGATCATGAGTGGTGGATTATATTGTTCATTTACAAGTTGAGAAGACCTTGATACTTTCTCTAGAACTAAAATATATTTGAAAAGTTTGTCTCTATTAATCTTTTTGGTATTTTATTTTTATGCATTTTTAACCTCATACTTGATTTGACCACTGGCTTTTAGCATCTTAATTAGAGAAACCTTTTTAGGAAGGTTTAGCATCATGTTTCATAGCAGATTATGGTTTTAAAATTAAGTTTGTTAATTTCACGAGGCATACATAGCTTTTTCACACCAAAATGCTGTTATCCTCTGCCACCATGCCTGGCATCCTGGGAGAACTGCAATATGTAGAAAAATCATTACATCAGGTAAAAAGGAAGAACCTTTTGTCTTCTTAAATCCAGTCTGCATTCTTGTGAGATTCTGCCATGTCAGCACGTTTACTCCTGGCTTTCTCTAATCATGACCTGGTAGCCTTCAATATGTGCTGAAAGGTTGTAGTTCCAGATTTCACTTAAAAATACTGCTTTCCAGGACTGCTGACTAAAAGGTCATTCCAAGAACAGTAATTTTTAGAAGATTCCTTTAGGATTTAATATTTAGAATATTTCTGCTTCAGTCCTCAGACCATAGAATATAATCTTGATATAATTTTACTTTAACTTGAAAAAATAAATCTCACAGAAAGTTAGATTTAAAAGGTTTTTCTTTCTCCCTCCCTTTCTCCCTACCTTCCTTCCTCCCTCCCTTTCTCCCTACCTTCCTTCCTCCCTCCCTTCCTTCCTCCTTCCCTCCCTCCCTCCTTCCTTCCTTCCTTCCTTTCTTTTTAAATTTTTATTGGAGTATAGTTGCTTTACAATGTTGTGTTAGTTTCAGGTATACAGCAAAGTGAATCAGTTACACAGATACTTATATCCCCTCTTTTTCAGATTTCCTTCCCATTTAGGTCACTACAGAGCATTGAGTAGAGTTCCCTGTGGTATACAGTAGGTTCTTGTTAGGTATCTATTTTATACATAGTAGTATACATATGTCATTTTCTTTCTTTCTTTATCCTCACCCTTTTTCTTTTCCAGTCATGGCTCCGACCTTCATCTTGAAGAAGTGGGGAGAGTGATGTTGGGCAGGCCTGGAAAACTGTGCACGTTTGCTGTTCTTAGAGAACGAAGCTGTTATTCAGGGCCCCTCATGTAGCCAGAAGACCAAGAAAAATCTGACATTGGCCACAGAAAGATTGCAGACTGCCTTTAAAATAGATTATATCAGTGGAGAAACGGTGATAGCTTTTTGTGGGGGTGGATTCTTCAGTTTTTCTGTTGGGAAGAGTTTTGTGTTGTTTAAAAGATACTTTGAATAACTTAACCTGATTTGTGGGCTCATTTAATTTTCCTTTCTTCCATTCTTTTTGTCCCTCTTTTTAAAGAACTGCTTGCCTTTCCTATTTATTTTTAGGGTGATTTTTTTAAAAGACTTGTGCAATACATTTTGAGGTGGAACTTAGTGGATTTTTTTCCTGATATATTAGAGCATTTAATTGACTATTTTATCCAGATTGATTTGTTGAATATTTGCTAAAGACTAGTTCTTTAAGCTATGACATATGATAAATCCAAATGGCAGTACCTCATTGTTTACTTAGCTTTTGTACTTATATTTTTCAGAGGAAAAAATACTACTGTAAATTGTAAATAGTCAATACATAACTGTATCGTATGCAAATCTGTGACTGTTGGCAATGTCATCTCAGAAGAACAGATAAATAAAGTTTATTTACTATATAAATGTGCTTATTGTGTTTTTTCCTAAATTGAAATCTATTTCAAAATAGTTAAGAATTTATGTTGTATCTGGGTGAATATAATGAGGAACTATTTGTCAAGAGAGCTGAATGCCTAAGCATTTGGAAATTTTTTTTTATGCATTTAATTATTGAGTATTTTTCTAATGTGTGAATGGATGTATGGAAGGATAGGCCGTGTGTGTGTGTGTGTGTGTGTGTGTGTGTGTGTGTGTGTGTACACATGACTACATTTATAATTCTGTTTCTATTAAGGCCCATTAAAATTTCTGTGAAAACTTTTTTTTTTTTTTTTTGCAGTACGCGGGCCTCTCACTGTTGTGGCCTCTCCCGTTGCGGAGCACAGTCTCCAGACGCACAGGCTCAGCGGCCATGGCTCATGGGCCCAGCTGCTCCGGCATGTGGGATCTTCCTGGACTGGGGCACGAACCCATGTCCCGTGCATCAGCAGGCGGACTCTCAACCACTGCACCACCAGGGAAACCCCTTGTGAAAACATTTTTAATTGCCTAATATTTTACCCTCAATAGTCCATCATTTAACGCCATGTTCTCTACTGTTGAACATTTAGGTTGTGTGTAATTAGTCACTTTCATTCAGTACTCCATGACGGTCTTGCTATTCATATTGTAAGCACACTGGAAAGAACAATCCAGGACCAACCTGTCTTTCTCTCAACAGCCTTTGGTTGCCAAACACGGACACACTTCAGAAGACTGTGTGCCAGGTTTGTCTGGCACCCTTTCCCCAAACATTCCAAAGATGTGACGCATGGGTGAGCATTCAGAGTCAGTACACTCTTAGAACACTGTTGCAAAGCTGGGCTTCACCCATATTTGGTTAACGTGTTAAAGCTGCATTGAAATAGCTATGCCTGAAGCATACTCTCCGTGGTGGCAGTGGCGGGGCGGGTGAGGGTGCAGGCAAGGCCGCGACATTCCTTCCATCCTCCGGCCATTGTAATAATAACAATTTCCTGGTGCCTTCCTTTGGGATCCTCTTTAGTCAGGCTTTGTTTTTGTGGTTATGTTCTTCAGAAGTGTCCAAATGCCAAACATATGTGAACATATGACAGTAAACAATATGGCCATTTAAAATTTTACTCTGACGATTAAATGCAGTTAAAATGCAGCTATGGGTACATCTCTTATAATTTTCCAATTGCTTATTCCCCTGCTGCAGGAAGGCTGCTTCTTGCTTACCTCACACCCAGATTGGGCTGCCCTCCCCTTTTAAATGGGGAATGTGTAGTGTGTTTCCATGTCTGTCATTTCTCTTTCCACTACTGTATGTTGGGAGTGGGTAGGACATATCATTTGTCTTTTTCATTCCAGGTTTCCAAGAAAAGTTAACTCAGGATCCGGTGTGGCTCGTGAGATCCTGGACATTATGTCTGATGCTATGATTGGGTGAGATTTTTGGGAAGTCTTTGGGAGCATTAATTAATGTAATTTACGGGCAACCAGGAAGGAAATGAATCCTTGTGACCCAGTGAGCAGATTGTGGTAGATTGGATTGTTGTTTCCAATTCTTCTCTCCCTCCCTATATTTGGGTTATGCATCCACATACTTCGTTATCTGACTTTGAAGTACCTACTGTTTAGTGGGTGGAAATACATTTCTCCACCAACACTGAGATTGGCTGTGTGACTTTAGTCAGTGAGTTTTGAGTGGACATGACTTTGCCACATCTGAGCAGCAGTTTTAAGAGCCCTTGCATAGTTCAGCTATTGCTGTTTTATCGCTGCCATGAGACTGAGGTAATGGGTTCTCCTTTAGCTTGGACCCTGGGATAGTGACACATTGACCAGACATGTAACAGAGTGAGAAATTATTATTATTATAAGCCACTGAGATTTGGGGATCATTTGTTACTGTAGCATAACTTAGTGAAAACTGACACATGCAAAAAAATATTATTTTTGCAGGATAAAGTGATGTCTTTAGTTTTTAGAAGTTTGACTATGTAGTGTCTTGGTGTGGATTTCTTTAGGTTTATCTTAGGGTTTGCCCAGCTTCTTGAGTCTACAGGTTTATGTCTTTTGCCAAATTTGGGAACTTATCAGCCGTTATTTCTTTCCTTTAAAAAAAAAAATTTATTTATTTACTTATGGCTGTGTCGGGTCTTAGTTGCGGTATGTGGGCTCTTCGTCATGGCATGCTGGCTTCTCTTTAGTTGTGGTGTGTGGGCTCTGTAGTTGTGGCATGTGGACTTAGTTGCTCCGCAGCATGTGGGATCTTAGTTCCCCCACCAGGGATTGAACCCACGTCCCCTGCATTGGAAGGCGGATTCTTAACCACTGGACCACCAGGGAAGTCCCAGTCATTATTTCTTTGAGTATTTTTTTTAGCCCTACTCTCTTTCTCCTCTCCCTGCTCTCCTTCTGGGACTCCAATGACACGTTAGATCCTTTGTTATAGTCCCACAGGTCCCTGAGGCTCTGTTCATTTTTTTTTCTCCAGTCTAATTTCTCTCTGTTGTTCAGACTGAGTAATTTCTCTTGTTCTGTTTTCAAGTTCACTGACTCTTTTCTCTGTCCCCTCCATTCTGCTGTTGAACCTGTCCATTGAGTTTTTAATTTCAGTCATTGTATTTTTCAGTTCTAAAATTCCCACTTGGGTCTTTATGTCTTCCATTTCTTTGCAGAGATATTCTGTTTTTTTGGTGAGACCTTGTTTTCTCATTTATTTCAAGCATGTTTGTAATGCTCATTGAAGAATATGTATGCTGGCTGCTTTAAAGTCTTTGTCAGATAAAGGATGGGATAGAAATCCAGATTCTCTACTAGGCCTTCATTGACACCCAAGGTGGGGAGGGTCTCCTCATCACTGCTGGGTGGGGATGTAGAGTTAACAGTTGCCCACTAGACCTCCACTGAACCATGGGAGGGGTGGTAGGGAGGGAGACCTCTTTACCTTTGGGTGGTAGTGAAAGTCCACTCTCCCCTGGGCCTCCTCTCCCTCTACCCCAGCAGGAAAGGGGAGGGGACCTAGTTGCTGCTGGTGGGGGTGGAAGTCCAGGCTTCCCATATGGTCTCTGCTGACATCATGGGGATGGGTGGGATTGGGAGGTCTCATTGCTACCCACCAGGGATGAAAGTCCCAGCTTCCTGCTCAGCCTTCTCTGACATCACCCTGCATGAGTTTTGGGTCCTTCCTTATAGCTTGGCAGTTGTTAGAGGTCTAGGCTCCCCACTGGGCCTTTGCTGACAGGGGTGGGAGGGGGGTCACATTGTTTTTTGCTGGAGGTTTTTTTTTGGTGTGTGGCTAGAGTGGAGCCATGGTTGTCTAAAAGCTTTGTGTCTTGCTAGGCTGCCCCTTTCCTGGTCCTTTGCTACCGGTTTCCAGGTAGCCAGTTTCTTCAGGTCCAAGTCTGCTGTATATGAGGCAGAGAAAGCCTCAGTAACTCATGGCATGTCACTCCTCAGGTCCCAAGCGTCCTGGCCAGTCTGCCTCCTCCTCTCTACCTTTCAGAGTCTTCTTAGGTTTGTTTTATATACAATGTCCAGGGTTTTCAATTGTACTTGGGAGGACTAGGGAGAAGTATGTCTACTCCATCCTCCCAGAAGCAGGTCTCCTATGCACTGTGATTATATTTAGTATATATTTATTACATATTGTTCCAGATACACATTTTTTAAATTAATTAATTTAGTTATTTATTTTTGGCTGATTTGGATCTTTGTTGCTGCGCGTGGGCTTTCTCTAGTTGCGGCGAGCAGGGGCTACTCTCGGTTGTGGTGCGTGGGCTTCTCATTGCGGTGGCTTCTCGTTGTGGAGCACGGGCTTTAGGCACGTGGGCTTCAGTAGTCGTGGCTCGCGGGCTCTGGAGTGCAGGCTCAGTAGTTGTGGCACATGGGCTCAGGTGGTGTGGCTTGCGGGCTCCAGAGCCCAGGCTCAGCATCCATGGCGCGTGGGCTTAGTTGCTCCACGGCATGTGGGATCTTCCTGGACCAGAGCTCAAACCCGTGTCCCCTGCATTGGCAGGTGGATCCTTAACCACTGTACCACCAGGGAAGCCCAGATACACATATTTTTAATAAATATAAACTAGAAGCGTATACAGTTAATTCACAATAGTGGTCATAATGGTCTTCCCTGGTCACCTCCACCCAATCTGTATTCCACATCCTCCTTTAGTTTTTTTTATGGCATCAAGTATTGCCTACCCTCAGTAAAAATTGTTGTTTTCTTTGTACTAGAATGAAAGCTCCAAGAGGCCAGGCAAATTATGTCTTGTCCATGGTTGTGTCCTTACGACCTAGCATATGTAGTAAGCACACAATAAGCATTTACTGAATATAAATGAATGAATGGATGGACAAGTGAATTAAGAAAGAAGAGAAAATGTACCAGTACCTTCTTTGTAATTAAAAACAAAAAAATTTTTTAAGACTGGGAAAATTTTTAAAGACTTCTTTCTCTCTTGAGGAGGCATATGGGAACACAGGGGAACAAGAGGAACCCAATTATGGGCAGAACCTGGACTTTGTTTAATTTGTTTTATAAGTCAGTTAGTTACAGATGTTAATATTTTAAGGAACCAATTACTTGTAACACATCACAACTGATCAGGATACACCAGTAGAAATGAGTACAACTGGAAAGAATCCCTTCCCTGTTTTCTTTTTCTTTCTTTTTTTTGGGGGGTGGGGGCCATACTGTGCGGCAGGCAGGATCTAGTTCCCTGACCAGGGATCAAACCCGCGTGCCCTGTATTGGAAGCAGGGAGTATTAACCACTGGACCACCAGGGAAGTCCCCGACCTTCCCTGTTTTCACTCCTACTTTCCTAGATGTGTTTTTCTTTTGGGACTGAGCCATGTTGGATTTGAAGATTAGTTTAGGCCCGGGGAAAGAATCTGTCCAAAGAGCTTAATTTCCCCTAATCTCTTGGGGAGGTGACATTGCATGCTGGCTATGAGTGCAGGCTCTGGGGCCAGCCTGCCAGGCTTCAAGTCCTGGCTTGGCCATTTACTCACCATGCCAGGGATCTGAGATGGGCTGGGACCTGGGACCCTGTGCCGCAGTGCTTGTACCTGGACAAATTCTCCTGGAGCAACAGAATACAAGAAACTATAAGGGACTAAAAATAACTGTGTGCATGAGCCGTTGGGGCTATGAACAATGTGATACAAAAAGGCCGAAACCCAACTGCCCCTTCTGAAGTGCCGGGAGCAAAAGCAGGGTACTTGCACATGCCCCCTGCGCACAGTACCACCGAGAGGATGAGCAGATCACCTAAGCCACCCCTCCGGCCCAACCCACCAGTTTGCCCCTAACCTCACCCTATTTAAGGGACCAGCCCCCTTTGTGAACAAGGGCACCTTGTTACTTGCTTTCACTCCCTTGTGCTGCAACACGAGTCCCAATAGAGCCTTGCCTGAAATTCTCATATGGCCTCATCAATTTCTACTGATTAAACGAGTCCAAGGACCGTGGTCGGTAAAAAGGTACAGATGCAAGAGCAGAAATGGCAACCTGCAAGCCCTTTTGGAAGCTTCTGCTTATATCACAACCTAAGCCAAACTCAGAATTAAGGGATGGGGAAAATCACACCATCTCTTGAAAGGAGGATTCAAAAAGTCACTTTATAAGGGTGTGACTGCAGTGAGGGTGTGAAGATTTGGGGCCCTTAATGCAAACAATTTATCAAAATACTTATCAACTCAGTACGGCCACTACCAATCAGTTGAGTTCATACAGTGTATCAGGCCTGTTCGCCATCACAACTGTAAGTTTCCCTGACGGGGGTGCTTCAGGGAACCTGGTAGGGGCAGGGGCGGGACAAAAACGCAGGGTTCTGGGCCTCCTTTCCACTTAGAGCTGCTTGACTTTTATTTGTTTTATATATTGAGGTTTTACATTAGGTTTTGTTTGAAAAAGATTCTGCCGTCAAAAGGCTTTAAAAAGTTTTCTTTCTTTGGGTGTATTCAGACCAACAGGAAGAGAATGCTTAGCCCATGTTTCCTTGGTCCCTGCAGAACTGCTTTTGCTCATCTGTGTTTCAGACTGTGCCTTAGGCTTTACTCAAAGGCCACCATAAGAAAGAACTTCAGGGAATCAATGATTATATGTTCTTTACACCTACTTTACGAGTCACCAATATGTAAGAAATCTATTTTACAGACAAGTGCTGGGGAAAGTTTCAGTATATTTTCTCTTTTGGGCAACAAGAACTATTTTATGTATCATGTAACATGTTTCCCTTTTCACTTTGGCCACATGGAAGCTTGGTGCCAAATTTAGGTCCCACGTTTCATAACTCTTAAAACTAGAATGGCCCAAGGAGCTTTTTTTTTTTAAATTATTTATTTATTCATTTTTGGCTGTGTTGGGTCTTCGTTGCTATGTGTGGGCTTTTCTCTAGTTGTGGCAAGCGGGGGCTACTCTTTGTTGTGGTGCACAGGCTTCTCATTGCGGTGGCTTCTCTTGTTGTGGAGCACGGGCTCTAGGTGTGCGGGCTTCAGTAGTTGTGGCTCGTGGGTTCTAGAGCATAGGCTCAGTAGTTGTGGCGCACGGGCTTAGTTGCTCCGCAGCATGTGGTATTTTTCCAGACCAGGGATCGAACCCGTGTCCCCTGCATTGGCAGGTGGATTCTTAACTATTGCGCCACCAGGGAAGTCCCCCAAGGAGCTTTTAAAATACAGATTCCAAGGCTTCAACTGCAGAGAGTCTGAGTAACTGGGCTGCCCCTGGTGGCTTGATAATTTCTGTTCTCTTTCTTTGCCCTGGACTTGCCTTCTGATTCTAATATATGTTTCCTCTGGCCCCAATTGTTCTTTCATACAGTTAAGTCAAGTTACTCCTAGGTCCAAACTGGCAGTGTGTGGGAGGCTGCTCCCAGGACCAGTGAAGGCACTGAAAGGCCTCTGGCCAGTCTAGGGGCCCAGCCTGGATAGGGGACAGCTCCTCAGCAGAGAAGGGGTAGAGGCGCCAGAGCCCTCCATGTCTTCGGGTTTGGGAAGTCAGGTGTCTTTCCCAGCGAGCAGCCCTGGGGGATGCCTATTCTGGAGCTGGGGGCTGGGCCTGAGGGTCAGATGCCAAAACACCCTGGGCTCTCAGGGAAGCAGGACTCAGGCCGAGAAAGAGCCACAGCCCGCCAAGTCCCCTGCAGCATCTGAACACCTGCTCGCACAGTCTCTACGCTGAGATTTTCACCCTATCGGACACCCCCAAGTTTAGGAGGAGAAACCAAGTCTCCCACAGGTTAATTCAACACTCAGGCTTGGCCAAAAATTGTTTAGAAGGACATAATCATTCTCTAGGATGATTCTGAATTTAGAATTGAATATAAATGTCGAAGTGAAGCAAGTTCATGGTCCTAATATTTTGGGGTTATTTGTATATTTTTTTAAGTAAATAAATTTATTTATTTATTTTTGGCTGCATTGGGTCTTCATTGCTGCACGCGGGCTTTCTCTAGTTGCGGTGCACGGGCTTTCCATTGTGGTGGTGGCTTCTCTTGCTGCAGAGCACGGGCTCTAGGCGCGCAGGCTTCAGTAGTTGTGGCTCGCGGGCTCTAAAGCACAGGCTCAGTGGTTGTGGCGCATGGGCTTAGCTGCTCCAAGGCATGTGGGATCTTCCCAGACCAGGGATCGAACCTGTGTCCCCTGCATTGACAGGCGGATTCTTAACCACTGTGCCACCAGGGAAGTCCCGGGTTATTTGTATTTTTAAGATAACTTGGCATACTAAATTAGCTAATAAATTAGCCTTGGATTCATTTTAAAAGTTATAATTGAAGCATTGATTTAGATTTGTGATTTTAAGCTGAAACCTTATTGTTTATAAACAGCATTAGAATATTTAACATAGAAGATACATATTATTTTAAGTTTTATCAGTTAGATTTATCAACCTTGGTTAAATAAGGAAATACTTAAGTACTTGGAAGGTTTTTGGAGTCAGGTGAATACACGAAATGCTTATAAATAAGATAAAGTATGATAAATTTATTAATGTAGCAATTTCAAATATAAAGAGAATTTAATGAAGTTATAAAAACGTTCTGAAAATAATTGCTTGAAATTTGGTAGATTTATAATTAGAATAATGAGATTAATAAGCTGAACTTAAATAAGGTTCTACATTGTGGTGTTAATAAATTCAATATTTTTTTAACTGAAGTAGTCTTCTAATGAAACTTACTCTTAAGTTTCTCTGAAAATACTAATTAGAATTAAAAAAAATTTTTTTCCTTCTTCATCCTACAGCTCTGTTTTCTTTGGGTCTAGTTGTCCTGTTTGTGAATGTTTTTCTTTCTGTTGGTGGGGTTCCTGGTGGCTGGCAGTCCTTGGTTGACCATCAAAGGACAAGGCAGGTTGCCCTCGTGGCTGGAATGAGTTTCCCTTTGCATTTGTCTAGATCTGTTTGCCTGACAGGTGTGTCCCTGAATGAAAGGGCCACCTGTGCATCCCGTGGAAGTGGGCAGGGCTGATGTCTTTCCCTTTGATTGCCTCTCGGTTTCGTTCTCCCTCCTTCTCTCCCTCCTTCTGCTCTTACAAGACTATTTGCCTTCTCCTCTTTTACACACGCTAATAGCTAATGTTAGATTCGCTTCAGGGCACCCACAGAGCTCACAACTCCCCTTTAAAGAGGGAGGATGGAGAAGGAGGAGGAAGCGAGCATTTATGGAGCATCTTCTTCTCACAGCATGAGGGACTCAGGACCCACTGACTTGTTCAAGCCCTCCCAGGGGTGTAGGTGTTGCTGTCCCATTTGACTCATTAGGGTTTTACCTTTAGTTGTTTTAAAAGGTGAAACTGGGCTTTATTGAGCTGTGACAAGGATAGAAGCTTGAGCAAGAAAATGTGCAAGGATCAGAAAATGTCAGGAGCCTCATGGTCTTGTGGTGGATGATATACAATTGGGTTCTTTCCTTGGGAGTAATGGAATCTGCTAGCACTGCATAACCAGAGATGGGGTGGGGAGGGAGAGTGCATCAGGAGACAGAAAGACCAGATAAGATGGTCATTGAAACTTTGTTTTTGTTTTTTTTTTTTTGGCGGTACGCGGGCCTCTCACTGCCCTGGCCTCTCCCGTTGCGGAGCACACTGGACGCGCAGGCTCAGCGGCCATGGCTCACAGGCCCAGCCGCTCCACGGCATATGGGATCTTCCCGGACTGGGGCACGAACCCGCGTCCTCTGCATTGGCAGGCGGGCTCTCAACCACTGCGCCACCAGGGAAGCCCTGAAACATTTTTGATCATCAGAAGCGGTGGTTGAAACTTCAGGTGTCAGAACAGTAGGATGGAAACGAATTGGCCCTGACTGACTCACTTTACACTCCGCACCATGCATGCCTTATTTTCTTCAACTTTCGTGAACAGGCAGAGGTGAGGAAGCTGGGTCACCATGGACATCAAGAAGCTGTAGGCCAGTAATCCAGCAAGCAGGATTTGAACCCTGAACTTAATGATTCCAGACCTTCCACTGGGCCCTCTCAAATTCACGCTAAATTGTTAGCAAAGTCACCAATATCCTCCATCTCTGCTCTGAAGTCTCCTTTTGCTTTCTTGATTTAAGTGAAACCCTTACTCTTGTCTTGTGACTCTGATTCCCCTGCAGCTTTCTCCAGCTTGTGTTGGCAGTGGAAGGTGGGGGGTGTGTGTGTTTTTCCCCATGCCCCTTGGATGACTGGCCTGAAGGTCCACCTTGCTCCTCATCGTAGCTTCCAGACTGAAGGACCATGGCGTCCAGGCTCTGGTGAACAGGGGGCCTGTGACCTCTCGAGAAGGGGTCATTTGGGGTTGCACTGGTGATGTGAGCTCCAGGGGGCTCCTGCCTGTGTGTGTCGGGCTGGTGGGCAGAGGCGTGGGGTTGCAGGCCTGATCCGGGGTGTGGTTCGGAGGGCTGCCCAGGCGTGCCGTCCTGCATGTGCACCTCTGGGCCCACCACACCCTTGCTGGTCCTTCCCTCGGGGCTTTGCCTTCCATTCCCACTGCTTGGCCTCAGCACACACTCTCTTGTGCCAAGAATCGAGGTTTAAAGCCTTATTGAATAATCCTTCACCAAAGATGTGTTGTCAACCAGCGGTGACTGAATTCTTCCTGTCACCTGTGGACATCAGTTTGATGTATCAGTTAATGTTTGCTGCTTAAAGCAGCCCCACTTATCAAGCTCACAACTCTGCAGGGTGGCCCTTTGGGCTGGATCCGCTGGGCATTTTTCCCATCTCAGCTGGGCTCACTCATGCACCCGGAGTCAACTCTGTGTCCGCTGAGACTGGCTGGTCCAGGGGCCAAGGTGGCTGGTCTCTGCTGTGTGGTCAGCCCGAGTCTAGCAGGGAGCGCGTGCTTGTTCACGGGCAGCGTAGCAGGGGGCTGGGAGCAGGTAAGAGCCTGCAGACCTTGAGGCCCAGGCTCCCACCCTGCCCACCATCGCTTCCACTACATTCTGTTGGTCAAAGCAAGTCACTGGGCCACCCTGATTGAAGGGCTGGGGACACAGGCTCCACTTTAATGAGAAGTGTTGCAAAGTCATATTGCAAGGGGGTATGGGTAACTTCCCCCCCCCCTTTTTTTTTTTTTACAAGTACAGTATCACCATAGGCCAGCATGCAGATCCTGCAGCTGTAAGGAGAGAGGGAGAACTTTTATCCCTGGGCCATCCCATCTCTGAGTTTTGTATAGGTCCTGGCTGTGATGCTCTGCCTGCCAGTTGTGGTGGGTTCTGTGGGGTCCCCTGTCCTCTGACCTTGGACGGCTGTGTGTGAGCAATGTGGCTGCTCTCACAGAGGCTTGGTGGAAGCTCTCAGAGGCGTGCTGGGGCTTAAGAGCCTCCCGATCTTCCCAGGCAGCTGTCAGACCTGGAGCTGGTTGGCAAGGCCTCAGCCGTTCATATCTAATCTGGGCGCTGATTGATGGAGGTGGTTTTGCTTTGATTGTCCCTGGGAGGCAAGAGCTGCTCCAGGTCTGTGGCCATTTATGGGCAGAGCCAGAGGCTGGTCCTCACTGTGTAACACGACGGAGTTCGTGGTAGGGGTCACGTTCTGCCCAGTGACCTTGGCAAGTCACCATCCCAGCCCCTGCTGACTGCCTCCTGAAGCATCATTTCCCTCCTCCTAGAGGTTATATAATTACACCTTCTCTCTGGCAGTCTTGTTTTCCCCTCACTGCTGGATCATCACCATCTGGGTGCTGATACTGCTCCTTTGTCAAAACATAAAGCTCTCGGATTCCGCATCTTCCCCCACCTATCGCCCCGTTTCTCTATTCCTCTTTAGAGAACACTTTTAAAAAAGAGATAACTGGGACTTCCCTGGTGGCGCAGCAGTTAAGAATCCGCCTGCCAATGCAGGGGACATGGGTTTGATCCCTGGTCCGGGAAGATCCCACATGCCGCAGAGCAGCTAAGCCTGTGCGCCACAACTACGGAAGCCTGCACGCCTAGAGCCCGTGCTCTGCAACAAGAGAAGCCACTGCAATGAGAAGCACGCACACTGCAATGAAAAGTAGCCCCCGCTCGCCACAACTAGAGAAAGCCCTCGGGCAGCAATGAAGACCCAATGCAGCCAAAAAAAGAAAAAAAAAAGATAACTATACTCACTGTCCCTGACATGTTTGCTTCCATTCCCCTTAAACCCTTCCTTGGAAACTGCTCTTGGCCAGGTCCATTGCTAAGGCAGGTGGTCTCACTGGGTCTCACCTGATTCACACATGTGACCCCTTTGTCTTTCAGGAACCCCCTCCCCTCACTTGGAATCCACTTCTCCTGCCTCGCTGGCTGGGGCATCCTCGCTTCCCTGACTGCTGACAACCTAGGGCCCTGGGGTTCAGGCTCGAGGCCTTTCCTCTCTATTATCTGCATCCCCTCGGCGATCTCATCCTGTCTCATGGCTTTAAACACCCACTACGTGCCAACGATGCTCATTTTATATCTCCTTTCTGGTCCCCAGACTCACCGAACGGCCCGTTCAGCATTTCCATTTAGATGTCTAATTGCACGTAGACTTTAGCGTGTCCCAGACTGAATCTTGATCCCCCTAGACCTGCTCCTGCCACGTCACCCCCTGTCGGTTGAAGGCTTTCCTTTTTCCCTTGCTCACCAACTCCTAATGATCACTGAATCCTCAGAGCTCTGCCTTCAGTTTGGGGGTTTGCATTTTTTCCTTTCTGATGTAACTATTTTTGAATATGTTAAACATTTGTGCAGTTCCAAGTCAAAACAGTATTAAAAGGTATCCTTAGAGAAATCTCATTTCCCTCCCGACAGTCTTTACCCCATTTTTCAGTGTTCCTTCTGGCAAAAATAAGCACATGTATTTATTTTCCCCTTTTTCTTACACCAAAGTTGGCATACTATGTGCATTGTTCCACCTCTTGCTTTTTTCACTTAACAATATATTATGGAGATCACTCCATTGCACAGAGAACTTCCTCATTCTTTTTACAGCTGCATCAGAATTTCATTTCATGGATGTAATTTATTCAACCAGACCCCTACTGACAAACATTTGAGTTGTTTCCAGTTGAGCTGTGATTACAAATAGGGCTGCAATGAATGGCCTTGTATATATGTTGTTTTGTTCTTTGGAAGGATGTTTTCAGGGTGGATTCCTGGAACCATGGGGGAAGGATGCCATCAAGAGAATCTGGGAGGTGGCACAGGGTTTGTGTCCTAGTGCAGCCCCAGGGAAGGCAGAGCCAGCAATGGCCGACCTAGATATGGCCAAGGAGGACAACGGGGAAGGAAGCATCCCCCAGAGCGTGGGGCCAAGATCCCAAAAAACAATGTTTGGGGAGCCCCTTCCAGGGGGCAGACCTGGGGCCCACTCATGGAACATTCTGCCTGCTCTTTGTCTCCTGTTGTTCGCTTTTGGAAATGGCTTCTTGGTGCTGTGGAGTTCAGCTACATCCTTACTGCCTGCTGGATCCGTCCATTTCTGATGGAGGAGTGTTGAAGTCTCCAACTCTGATAGTGGATTCATCTACTTCTTTATCTTTGATTTTCTGCAGTTTGAATACAGTATGCCTAGATGTATGGTTTCTTTTATCTTTTTATCTTTTTTCTCTTCTTTAAGGTGTATACTTTATTGAACTGATCAAGTCAGTGTACAGGTAAGCTCTGGCTGTCTCCATACCTTACCCTGCTCCCGGGGGACTCATTCTCTCTTTCTCTTCCTTCCTTCCTTCCTCCCTCCCTCCCTCCCTCCCTCCCTCCCTTCCTTCCTTCCTCTCTTTCTTTCTTTTGGCATTTTTCCTTCTTGGTGTTCTCTGAACTTCCTGGATCTGTGGTTGAGTGTCTGACATTAACTTGGGGCAATTTCTCAGTCATTATTACTTTAAATTTTTCTTCTGTTCCTTTCTGTCTCTCCTTCTTTTGGTACTTCCATTATATGTATATTACACATTTTGTAGTTGTCCCACAGTTCTGGTTATTCTGTTCCTTTTTTTTCCCTGGTCTTTTTTCTCTTTAATTTTCAGTTTTAGAAGTTTCTGTTGACATATCCTCCCGCTCAAAGAGTCTTTCCTCAGTCATGTCCAGTCTACTAAATGATCCCATCAGAGGGATTCTTCATTTCTGTTACTGTATTTTTGATATTTCATTTTGCCATCACGGGAAATCCTGGAACTCCTAGGTTGACTGCATGAATCCCAAAGAGAAAGCCAATAAGAAAGCAGGAAGGAGAAGGAGAAAACCTGAGTCACTGGGGATATCTTTTACAGTTGCTGGATCAAGTCTCACTTGAAGCCAGAACTAAATCTGGATTTTTAATTGACATACCCCATAAAAATTCTTTTATATTATGAGTCAGCTTGAAGTGAATTTTCTGTCACTTGGTGCCTCAAAGAGTCCTCACTGACTCTATACCTAACTCATAGGCTTATTGTGAGGTTTAAATAAAATTGCACTTAGCAAACGAAGCATGGCACACAAGTAATACTCAATGAATGGTTACCAATATTGTTATTATGATATATTTATTTTTGCAGAGTTATGTGTGCTTTTTATTCCATATCCTAACATTGGCATGTTTCTGTTTCTCTTTTTGGTATTATTCAGTTTCTACCCCCAAAAGAGAGAGGCTGAGGGAGGGGACTGATCAGCCCTGGGCTTCTGACCACCAGCTTCAGCCTCGGGTCCTCCTTGCAAAACCACAGCTGGGGAACGACACAGAGACCACGTGGTGTGGTTCTAATTCCTCTGACATCTCATTTTCATTCTTCAATGATATTTATCTGCATCCAGCTTACACATAAATGTTTCCAGTAAAATGTTCCAAGTGCCTTTTTTCAGAAATCTGAATCCACATGAAAACAATGGCAACAAGAAAAAGGTGTAAACTTTCCAGAACAGGCCCAGATTTTGAAAATGTGATAAAGAGGTTATTGTGCGTCCGAACTTTTCACACAAGAATTGGAGGAGATTTAACACCAGGAATAATAAACCGAGGAAAACCAGCTAATGCAGAGCAGATGGGCCTGCAAGGCAGTGCTAAGCATTTCAATGTCTTTCCTCTTGGACCTTTGGACTCCAGATGACTGAGTGCTGGTTTCTCTCGCTCCAAATAAAGTTAGTGCAATTGGGGAAAGCATCCGTATGGCTGGTTTGGTTTCTGGAGTGATCAGTGGATTAAAGTTTTTCAAGACTGTACTATGTGGTGGGCATTTGACATTCACTACTTGAATCCTGACCACAGCTCCATTTTACTGATGAGAAAACTGAGGTTTTAAAAGCACGAATCACTTGCTGAAGGGCACATAGCCAGTATGAGAGCCAGGATCAGTCCTAGGTCTGTCTCATTGAATATGCTATGGTTCTACAAACTGGGTAATAAGAGAGCAGGGAAAAGGGGTCATGGTCACATAAATTTGAGAAACTCTGTGTATGTGTGTGGGTGTATATCTACATAGTAAAGGCCTTATTGAGGTATAATTGATCTGCAATAAGCTATACGTGTTTAAACCATGCAACTCAATAAGTTTTGACCCGTGTCTATCTGCATGAAACCCTCACCACAATCAAGATAGTGAACATCTCCATTACTTCCAGTAGTTTCCTCATGCCCCTTTGTAATTCCTCCCTCTTCTCCCTCCCACCGTTGATCCCAGACAATCGCTGATCTCCTTTCTGTCACCGTGGATTAGTTGTACTTTCTAGAGTTTTATATAAGTTGAATCATACCGGATGTAGTCTTTGCCTGTCTTCTGTCACTTGGCATAATTTTTTGAGATTCATTCATGTTATTACATGTTTGTTCCTTTATAGGACTAAGTGGTGTTCCATTTATGAATCTGCCACAATTTATCTACTCATCTATAGATGGACATGGAGGTTGTTTCCAGTTTGGAGCTATTACAAACAAAGTTGCTGTGAACATGCGTGTTCAAGTCTTTATATGACATAAGCTTTCTTGGATAAATACCTAAGAGTGGAAGGGCTAGATCATATGGTAGGTATATGTTTAACTTTTAAAGAAACTGTTAAACTGTGTTTCAAAGTGGTTAAACCATTTTACCAGCAGTGTATGGGAGTTCTCGTTCCTCCTCATCAGCACTTGGTGTGGTCAGTCTTTTAAATTTTTACCATCCTAATAGGTATGTAATGATATCAGATTTTCTTATGGTTTTAATTTGCATTTCCCTAATGACTAATGCTATCGAGTATGTTTTTCTGTGCTTTACATCTATATATCTTCTTTAGTTAAGTGTTTGTTCAAATGATTTGCGTATTTTAATAGAATTGTTTCTTACTGAGATTTGAGAGTTCTTTATACTTATTGGATGCAGATCTTTTTTTTTTTTTTTTTTTTTTTCCGGACGCTCAGGCTCAGCGGCCATGGCTCATGGGCCCAGCTGCTCCGCGGCATGTTGGATCTTCCCGGACTGGGGCACAAACCTGTGTCCCCTGCATCGGCGGGCGGACTCTCAACCACTGTGCCACCAGGGAAGCCCGGATGCAAGTCTTTTAATAGATATATGTTTTGCAAAGATTTTTCTTCAAGTCTGGGCTTGTATTTTCATTCTCTTGCCAATGTCTTTTGAGGAACAGAAGTTTGTTTTTTTTTTTTTAAACTCTGGTTAAGTCCAATTTATTTATTTATTTTAAAATTTATTTTATTGAAGTATGGTTGATTTACAGTGTTGTGTTAATTTCTGCTGTACAGCAAGGTGATTCAGTTATACATATACATATATACATCCTTTTTCTTATTCTTTTCCATTATGGATTATCACAGGATATTGAATATAGTTCCCTGTGCTATACAGTAGGACCTTATTGTTTATATCCATTGAAGTCCACTTTATAGTCCACATTTCTTAACTTCTACTTCATATTTTTACCTTCTGGAAGAATTCTTGGCTTGATTTTACAACTCACAAATTTGCTCTTTGGCAACCTATTCTATTCAGCCTATATGTTGAATTTTTTTCAATGATCAGATACTTAAAAATCATTCATCATGTTTGCAACATGGTAATCTTACAACTCCCTGAGAATAGCAATTATTCAGTTCCGTTCAGTCTGTGAGCTTTGTTTTCTCGGCGTTAATTGTTACACTTGGTAAGAGGGTGACATCTTTCTTGCACAGCTGCTTGGTGATGCTTAGCTGAGGAGTCATGTATTTGAGGACACCCTGTTGGCTGGTCTTTGCCTGTTGTGCCCACTTCGAGGATGAGGAGTGAGAGGCAACACAGCACCACCAGAGGGCGCTTTCTTGGGGGCAGGAACTCCTCACTCCTCCCTGGTGCAGTCAGCCCCCTGGGACACTGTCTAAAGACTCATGCTCCATGGTCCTACGTGGAAGCGGACACCTCTGCTGCTGCTGCCTAGTCCCAGGGGCAATGAGGACAAGGCATGGACCTGACAGCTCCTACTCAGGTGCCCGCTCCAAGTGGATTCTTTTCCTTCTCTCCCATACATACCTTCAGGCTTTGAGCATCGTTGGAACCACCGCCCAACTTCTATCTACTTCTATGCAAGAGTCCTCTCCCATGTGTACCTAAGTATAGGATTCCTTTCAAAATCTGATTAGACTGCCTTCCATATTTCAGGGATTTTAAATATTTCTTATCTAAAAGGAAACCCCTTCCAATTTTCCAACATTATTATGGATCAAAAACACATTTGTCTCATTTCTAGAGACTTGTGATAGGAGGAGAGGCTGTAACATGCTTCATTGTCCAACCTGAATGGAACCTGTGGGCAGTATTTGCATCTGTAGAAGAATCTCAGTATTTGAAAGGCCACCAGTGCAGACCACATATGCTAAATGTTGTCATGACAATTTGGTTTGCAACTTTTTTCTTTTTGGCCTCCCCATGTGGCACACGAGATCTTAGTTCCCTGACCAGGGATCGAGCCCCTGCCCTGTGCAGTGGAATAGTGGAGTCTTAACCACTGGACCACCAGGGAAGTCCCTTCGTTTGCAACTTTGTTGTTTGCACATTGGGGAAAGTTTACCAGTGCCCACCATCTGAGGGGAATGCATGACCATTGTTGGAAATGAAAATCTGCCCATTTCTCTCCATGCTGGAAGGGCCATGTATCTGTGCTACTGTTGACAGTCCCAGCCGAGCCCAGACTTTCAGTCATTCCCACCAAAGCACCAGACGTGTGAATGAAGCCATCTTGGATCCTGTAGACAAGCCCAGCCGCCAGGTAAGTACCACTGAGACCCTCAGGTGATGCCACGTGAAACAGAACTGAAGAATTTCCCCTCCAAGCCCCAATTCCTTAGCAGGCTGCTAAGTGCTTGAGCTGTAACAGTGAAGCCCTTCTGGAGAGCAGTCTAGTGAGGGAAGCAGATGACAGAACAGATAACATTATGCAAGGGTTTGAAATGGGGGGAGATGACTGGCAAAGAGTGCTTTAGGAGCACCGAGGAAGGGTATCTTTTAGCTGCACGTACACAGGCACTGCACACAGTGCACTTAAAACCTGTGAACAGTGGGTAGCAGCTGCAGGAAATCTCTAAGGAGGACATTTCTGGAGTCTTCACCAATGGCTCACATCTGGGAAACCGGTGAGAGGCAGATTTGACAATTTGCTACAGTGATTGTAGAGGAGGAAGCCCAGCTGGGGTGAGCCGCTCACGTGAGGATGAGGTCGTGGCTGCACCACTGTGGGTTAGGTCTCAGCCTTCCACAAGCTGTACCTGAAGCACGTGGGGATGTGAGGTCTTGAACTTTTAAGCCAAAAGAGGCTCTAAAATGGCTCACTTAACAAGGAAGCTACTTTAAGAACAGTGCTTTGAATTTTTTCTCTTTTAATCCAAATGCAAATAGCTATTTCTAAAAGTAATTGCATAATAATAATGATTAAATCGCTAACACTTATCACTGTCTTCCCATGTGCCAAATACTGTACTGTGTGCTTTAGGAGGCATATTTCGCTGAATCCCCCACAGCAACCCTCTGTGATCCTCTCTTTACAAATAGGGAAACTGAGGCTTGGAGAGGTTAAGGAACTTCTCAAGGTGACATGATGTTATGGCTGAACGTGTGTGTCCTCCCAAAATTCATGCGTTGAAGTTCTAACCCCCAGCGTGGCTGTATTTGGAGTAAGGAAGTAATTGAAGTTAAATTAGGTCATAAGAGTGAAACCCCATCCCAATAGGATTAGTGCCTTTATGAGAAGAGACGCCAGAGAGCTGCCTCTCTCTCCATGTGTTTGCCCAAAGAAGAGGTCGTGTGACACATAGCAAGAAGATGGCCGTCTGCAACCCAAGGGAAGAGTTCTCACCAGTCACTGACCCTGGTGGCACCTTGATCTTGGACTTTCAGCCTTCACAACTGTGAGGAAGTAAATTTCTGTTGTTTAAGCAACCCAGTCTGTGGGATTTTGTTATGGTAGCCCCAGCAAGTTATATACCTGACAACTCACCACACTGGCATTATGAGCACCAGAGCCCCTGACTCATCACCCTGAACTGCCTCCTAGAAATATCATCATTTGAAAAGTTTTACATTTTGTAAAGTGGCATGCTAGTTTTAATATTTAAATTGACGTGAGACATGTTTTCAAAACTTGACATTATCGGGACATCGCTGGTGGCTCAGTGGTTAAGAATCCACCTGCCAATGCAGGGGACATGGGTTCGATCCCTGGTCCGGGAAGATCCCACATGCCGTGGAGCAACAAAGCCTGTGCGCCACAACTACTGAGCATGCGCTCTAGAGCCTGTGAGCCACAACTACTGAGCCAGCGTGCTACAACTACTGAAGCCCACACGCCTAGAGCCTATGCTCTGCAACAAGAGAAGCCACCACAGTGAAAAGCCCATGCACCGCAACGAAGAGTAGCCCCTGCTCGCGGCACCTAGAGAAAGCCTGCGCACAGCAACAAAGACCCAAAGCAGCCAAAAATAAATTAAATAAATAAATAAATAAATAAAACCTTGGCATTATCTATGCTAATATTGATGGTTGTTACTTAAAGCAGTTTAACTAAATTTGGATCTCTGGAAAAAAACATTTTTTTGAGCATGGAAGCAGGTTGGAAATATTGCACCCAGTAATAACAGTGAGACTTTTGGCATATGAAATACTTCAGTGGGAAAGTATTTGCTTAAATCTCTGCCTGCTATTACAGTTGAAGGTTTGGTGATAGTATTTGCCCTTCCCATGAACTTTCTGGATTTCAAAACCATGTGGAAGTGTAGCTTGTCTTATACGAAAAATAAAGTCGGAGAACTTTTAAAGAATTAACATCAAGAAATGCATTAAGCTAAGTATCAGTTATTTAGAGAATGATTATCTGGTGTGTGAATGATCTTGGTCCTTTTATTTCTCCCCCTCCTTTGACAATACCATGAGGATACTTTTCTTCCACAGGTTGGCTGCTCTCCTTCTTAACCTCTGCTGGGAGTGCAAGCAGGTGTCAGCCCCTCAACAGAGGCCAGGCTGTTCTAACAGGCTTTCACTTTGATGAATGCTTTGGCTTTATGGGTGGAGCATCTTTTACATCCACTGCTGGCTCTCTGTAGACCATTTAAGCAGTACAAAAGGAAAGATAGATGATGGGTAAGTGAGTAGGTAGATGGATAGATGATACATAAATCAGCAAGAACAGCCCACAATCTGAGCTATAACCATTACAGGTTATATATATATGACATAGATATATAACATATATATAATCAGTTATATATATATATATATATGAACATATAACATTTCAGGTAAAATCCAGACCTTTTTTGGGGGGGTTATTAATTTTATTTATTGCTTACTCATTTCCTATTTCATCAATTTCCTCTGTATTATTTCCATTCTTTTTTCTTTTAAAAAAATTTTTTAAAAATTAATATAATTTTAAAGGTTACACTCCATTTAGTTATTACAAAATATTGGCTATATTCCCCATGTTGTATAATACATCCTTGAGCACATCTTACACCTAATAGTTTGTATCTCCCAGTCTTCCACCCCTCTATTATCTCTCCCCGCTCCCCACTCAGACCTCTTTTTATGAGCATGTATACATATAGATGCATGAAAATCTACATATGTCAGATCATCATATTTTGAGCATATTAGAATTTGTAGGATGCAGCTCAAACAGTGCTTATAGGGAAATTTAGTGCATGTGTATACACATGTATTATATATAGTATATATTTTATATAATATATTTATTATATATTATATAAAATGTATATAATAGAAAATAATTAGAAAAATAGTAAGGCTAAAAATCTAAGCAACTATCTCAAGGAGCTAGAGAAAAGTATTGCAAATTAAATCCAGAGAAAGTAGAAGGAAAGAATTAAAAACAAATCAATAAATAAAAATTTAAAATTAAAAAGTAAATGCATTATAGAAAGAAAACCACCAAAGTTAAAAGTGGGTTCTTTGAAATAATTAAGAAAATTAATAGCTCCTACAAAGACAGATCAAGAAATAAAGACCAAAAATACAAATTACAAATAACAGGCATGAAAAACCTGACATCACTACAGATTCTACAGACATTAAAAAGGCAATGATTCTGATAGTGTGGTCAAGGAGAGACAAGGGCTTGAACTGAACCCAGTAGATGAGAATGAGTTGGTGGATTTGAAAGCTTGAGGAGGTGGAATAAACAGACTGGTTGGATTGGGTGTGGGAGAGAAATAGGTGTAACAGTTTGTGCTGAGCTCTCTCTTAGTTGACTGGGTGGCCAAGGGGCGCCACTAGTGAGGCTGGGCAGCTCAGATGGAGAACCAAGCTTGGTGAAATTCGGCTAAAACTTTTCCCGATTTAATTTTATTGCTTTTTTTACTTGCTACCTAAAAAACAATTCCCCCCCCCAAAAAAACCCCAGAAAATAACAAGTGTTGTGAGAATGTAGAGAAATTGAAACTCTGTGCACTGTTTGTGGGGAGGTAAAATGCAGTGCAGTCACTGTGGAAAAGTGCGGCAGTTCCTCAAAATATTAAACATAGAATTACTATGTGATCCAGCAATTCCACTTCTCGGTATATACCCTAAAGAATGGAAGGCACTTATCTCGAACAGATAACTGTATACCTATGTTAATAGCAGTATTGTTCACAATAGCCAAAAAGTGGAAACAAACCAAGTGTCTTTCAAAGGATGGACAGATAAAGAAAATGTGGTGTGTAAGTACAGTCTTTAAAAAGGAAAGAAATTCTGATGCGTGGTACAACATGAATGGACCTTGAGGGCATTATGCTACGTGGATTGGCAAACATTAAAAGACAAATACTGTATGATTCCACTCAATGTGGGGTACTTAGAGTAGCGAAATTCACAGACAGAATGGTTGCCAAGGGCTAGAGGGAGGGGAGAAAAGAGGAGTTACTGTTTAATGGATATAGAGTTGCAGTTTTGCAAGATTAAAGTTCTAGAGGTGGCTGGTGGTGGCTGCACAATAATGTGAATGTACTTAATGCCACCAAACTGTACACTTTAAGATGGTTAAGATGGTGAATTTTATGTTATGTGTATTTTATCCAGTTAAACAAACACACACACACACACACACACAAGGCTAGACCCCAACCCAAGGTTCTGATTCAGCAGGTCTGGAGTGGGATCTGCTGATTGGCCTTTCTATTGGCATTCTATTGTATTCAGTAAGTTCTCAGGTGTTGCTGATGCTGCCGGTGTGGAGACCACACTTAGGGATAAGTGGTTAGGAGGCCTGGTGAGTATCATGTGGAGGGGTCCTCTGCTTGCTCCCTCGTGGCTATCGTTGTTATTGACAACAGCTGGCCTTTATGGAGGGCTTGCCTGCTACAGGTTATCTCACAGTTGGGTGAAGGGGCAGCAGATGGGCAGGGCTAGAGTAGATAAACTTCACCCGGCTTCCTTTGGTCCTTGGTGTGAGTGTAAGGCTGAGAAGGAACCAGAGACGCAAATAAAGACCCAGTACAATAGAGCACCCAGCCGCGGGGAGAATTAGGGTCGCCTAGGGACCGAGCGCCCAGGGCGCGATCTGGACGGGGACGTGGGGCTCCCGGGCAGGTCTCCAGGCTCCTCCGCGGCCGCGGGAGGCGGTGGGGGACTCGTGGCCCGCAGAGGGCGCTGCCGCGCCGTCCCGCCGCCTGCCGCCCAGGCCGCCCAGGCCGCCCACCCCGCGGGCGCGCCTCTCTGCAGTCCAGCGCCGACTGGCCGGGGACCCGCTTGTTCCGAGCGCGCACACTTCTCGGCCGGACTGAGGACGCCGCCAGCTCCTGGCCGCCCCTGTACTCGCCTGCGGCGGCAGCTCGGCCCACCGCCCCCGGCCCGGCACCGCGTCGCGCCCGCGACCGAGCGCAGAACTCCGGCCCCCAGGAGCCTCCCGGCCGTCGGCGGACCCAGCGGCTCCGCCGCCGGCACGCTCGGCGCCCTGCTCTCGGGGCACAGGGGAGGGCGGCGGCCGGCTGGTGATGGGCGGCCCGGCGGCGCGGAGGGGCGCCGGGGGGCTCCGCGCGCTGCTCCTGGCGCTGGTGGCCGCGGGGAGCCCCGCGGGCGCCTACAATCTGGACCCGCAGCGCCCCGTGCGCTTCCAGGGTCCCGCCGGGTCCTTTTTCGGCTACGCGGTGCTGGAGCACTTCCACGACAACACGCGCTGGTAAGTGCCCTCCCGGCCCGGACCCTGACCCCGGCCCGGACCCTGACCCCGGCCCGGCTGGTCCCGCTGCAGCCGCCAGGCCGTCGCTGCCGCCGCCTTTCCGGCCTCTCCACGCCGCCGTCCCGAGGGGGCGATTTAAATGTCTCCGTTGTGCGTAGCCCGGCCGCCGAGGAAAGGCGGGGAGGAGGGAGGACGCCGGTTCCCGGTCCAGCGTACTGCCCGGTGGGCGCCGGAGTCGGAGGGGTTCGGGCGCCTCCCCGCCGGGGTTGCCCCTCGCTCGGCCTCCTAGCCAGACTCGGCTTAACTCTCTAGGTCGCAAAGTAACTTGGTTCTTCTGCCCCCGTGGGCCGCAGGCAGCCCGGCCAGAATCCCGAAGGCCCCGGGCTGCGGAGACAGACTCCTCAGTTCGGGGAATTCTTGGTGACACCCCACCCGCCTCGCCCGGGCTTTAAGCCTCTCCCGCCGGCTCTGCGCAGGAAGCGGAGTAACCCCGAGATGCGAGGGGAGTGGGCTGGGTGTGCGTGGGGTCGGGGGGGCGGGGATGCCGACTGTGTGGTCCCCCTTCTCGCTCACCAGGCCCTCTGCGGAAGCGAGCTGAGAGGGTCCGGAGGCAGGGAAGGGGGATGGTCCTGGACCCCAGTGACAAGTCCGGTGCGACCGGTGGGTGATTTCTGGGGCAGCTACCCTGGAGACCGGTAGAGGTCAAGGAGTCCAGTTGCCCCCTGAATGTCCCCTTAAGAGTCCCAAGAGGTGGGAGCTCTCCCCAGGAGGCACCACCTGTGATGGGGCACGAAGCTTGAGTGCTCAACCCCAGGGGAGAAGCACCGGGGGAGGTTGGTCTCCCCTTGGCCCTTTCCTATGGACAAGAGGGAATGAAGCAGCCACAGGAGGGGTCAACCCCTCCTCAAAGAATTAGGGTGTGGGTAGTTCCCCAGTGGGGCCCCAGATGACAGCTGGTCTGGGGCTGGTTTTATTGTGTGGTCACCAGTGTGAACATCCTTGGGGGCTGCAGGCTGGGAGGGCGAGGTCAGCCCTCTGTGTGCGCTCAGCATGCAATTCTGCTCGGAACTGGACAGAGGCTGATAGAAAACGGAGGGTTTGTAGATTCGAGTCCTCTGGCGTTCCTGGAAAAGTGGGGACTCCGTGACCAGCCAGCCCTTTAACAATCATGCTGTTTAGGAGAGCTGCCTCCAAGAGAACAAGTTTTTAAGGTTTTTGTGTAGCTCCTGTCCAGTTCCCTATCTCTCTCCCTACCACTTACCCCAGTTGCTGAGTTTAAGACCAGCTGTCTTTTCTTGCACTTGCCAAATCCCCCTTTTAAAGCAAAGCAGGCTGACGCCTTTTCTGTGTCCTCTGTACTCAGCGTCCACTGTGGACTTTGGTAGAGAATGTAGCCTGGGCAGGAGCAATTGGAGAACACATCCCAGGATCCTGGGCTGGGCTCCCGAACTGTGTGACCTTGGCACAAAGCATGTGGGGAGGGCTGTTAAAGATAGAAGGGCTGGGGCTTCCCTGGTGGTGCAGTGGTTAAGAATCCGCCTGCCAATTCAGGGGACACGGGTTCGAGCCCCGGCCCAGGAAGATCCCACATGCCGCGAAGCAACTAAGCCCGTGCACCACAACTACTGAACCTGCGCTCTAGAGCTCGCGTGCCACAACTACTGAGCCCTCGTGCCACAACTACTGAAGCCCGTGCGCCTAGAGCCCGTGCTCTGCAACAAGAGAAGCCACTGCAATGAGAAGCTCGTGCACCGCAGCGAAGAGTAGCCCCAACCAGAGGAAGACGCAACGCAGCCAAAAATAAAAATAAAAATAAATTAATTAATTTAAAAAAATAGAAGGGCTACTCTGGGCAGGGGGCTGCTGAGGAGGGGCAGGCAGGGGAGCTGGAGCACCACATGGGGTCTGCAGCTCCGCAGCCTCATGGGTCTCTGAGCTCTTTGGGCCACGAGTAAAAGCTGCCCCATTTCGGGAGTAGGGGGAGTCAAGAGCAGATCTGACTTGGAAAAAGAGTCCAGCCTGCTTTGTTTTAAAAAGGTGATGAGGAAAGGCTGTGTGGTATGAATATTTCAAGTATGTTTCAATATTTCAAGTATTTCAGGGGTCCATCCACAGCCAGGCTTCCGGTCTCAAAATCTCTCTCTCTGCTTCTGATACTGAGTGGGCTGCTCTTTTTATTGGAGCGCTTATCCCTATACTTTTTCAAGTACCAACTAATCTCTATTGCAATCTATTTAAAGCAACTTTTCTTATTCCCTGCCCCCCACTGCCTTAACTCTGTCTTAGTTTTTGCTTATCTCCTTGTCTTCTGTCCTCTTGTTATTTCTTCCTAGCGTCTTCCTCCCTGTTCTTTTCTCTCTCCTCTCCCTTCCCCCCAGTATTCTTGGTCTTAGACCTTGACGGTTATTCTCTGCTGATTATGCTGCCCAGTCTTGGTATGCCAATGGTCTTTGAAGCAAGAGACTTTCAGCATCTCCTGTTTTCTCCTTCTTACTTTTCTTTATATCTTTAGAGGCTAGGCTTATTATGAGGCTAATGAAACTTCCACCAAAGGCCTCTCACTTGCACAGGCCCCTCCCTACCAAGGCCCTGTGCCTAATTCTATATTCGTAATTTTGTATTAATTTTCTTAAAGGTAGTTGCCCTATATTTGTAGGATTCAGGCCCTGTGGAATCTGGATCTACCCTAGGTCTCTACCTTAACTCTGGGGTTGGTTGACTGACTTAGTGACTGATTGTTGGTCTCTTCCTACCAGGCAGTCCTTGGGCCCTGGATCTTTTAGCTTTGCTTGAGGGACATGCGGGTTGTTTCCAATTATTCACAATTATAAACAGCAGCAGGGTAAACATCCTTCTAACAAAAGCCTCGCGGACATCCTTAATTATTTCCTTTGAATAAGTTCCTGGGCTTAGAATTGCTGGGTCAGAGAGGGAGGTTTTAAAGCATTTTCTCTGCATTTCCAGAGTGCCAGTGAAGCTGAAGTGTGCCCTTTAGGGAAATGTGTTTAACTTTGGAGTAATTTACCAAAGGGCTGCTCCAGTCTAATGGAAGAGCATAGCCACCTACGTGAGGGGGACTTAGAAAAAGATCACAGAGTGTCAAATTGGGTGTGGGAGGTAAGTGACAGACACAAAGAGGACAATGTGTTAAAACTCTGAAAGGAAAAGGAGGCAGCGGTCACTAAGCCTTGTATCTGTTGCCTTTCTTTCTGAGCAGAAGTTACTCTTAAGCTTCTTCATTCAGTCTTAGTGGTTCAATAGTTTTGCTTCGTGCTAATTAAACACTTCTGTACAGGTGGAAGGATTTGTTGTGTGTAGGGTAAGGGAGGGAGGAGAGTGTGCAGGGGGAGGGGCAGGGAGAGAGCCCAGGCACGACAGTCTGCAGGGGCCAGAACTGAAGGGTCCCCAGGTTAAGGGGACCCCAGGTGCACATCACAAAGCTCCTGCATATGCTCCGTCAGTAGGACTAGTGCTTCTTCTCTAATCCCATAACTGAGCATTCTTAGCAGTTCTTTTTTAAGCAATAATTGTCACTGATCAGAGGTCCTATCTCTCTGTGTAAGGGATGGCGTGGCCTCGCTTTCCGAGCCCTGGGGACTGCGTCCTGCATATGCAGTCATGTTGCGTTGGGAACAGAATCCTGGACCCAGCCTCTCTCCAAGGGTTTGGCTTGAGTGGCCTCTGCTGTCTGTCATGCTCTGGGCAGTGAGCATTGTCCCCATGGCCAGGTGGACCAGAATATGGCAGGCAGTGTGATAGATGTCATTTGTATCAGTTTGGATGCAAACATGCAAGTGACTCGGTTTCTTTTTTTCCAGTGACGCCCCTGAGGGCATCTCCCTGCCCTGAGCTAGCATCCTCCCCTAGACCTCCCACCACCTGGGTCTTCTTGCTCCCTTTGAACAATAGCAGGAGGTGCCAGGGAACACGGACAAAGCAGATTTCTGTCCCCTTCCTTTAGACACGGACTGGTCTCTCAGCTGCAGGGCAGACAACTGTAACACCCTGTGAGATAAATAAATGCAGCCCTACTGGCTGGCGTAGAGCCCCAGAGCGGGTTTCTTTCACACCCTCCCCTTCCCTCCTTCCTCTTGGCCCCAGACGCCCTGGAGTCCTAGGCGGTTGGGTGCATTGGCTTCCTTTCTGGAGACGTGCTTCCTCCCTCATCTCCCGGGATGCTCGGGCCCAGAGCAAGTGCTCGGAAATGGAAGAGGCGCCGGCGTTTTGCTTTGTTAAGGTTGTTAGAGCATCACTCAGTGAGGAACAGGAGGTGATTCAGAGCCGAGGGGACCACAGCATCCTCAATTTGCATGAAGGTTGAGAATTAAAAGAACAAGCTAGATGGTCTGGCACTGCCAGTGCAGTTGCCGCGAGCCAGATATATTGCTGTCTAAGTTAAAATTAATTACAACCAAATAAAATGAAGAATTCAGTTGTACAGTCATACTAGCCACATTTCAAGTGCTCAGTGGCCACGCGTGCCTCGTGGCTACCGTACTGGATAGCACACAGAACATTTTCACCATCGCAGAAAGTTCTGGTACTGGTTTGGAGCAATGACTTGTGTCTTAAAGGGCTAGCTAGACAGGGACTTCCCTGGTCGTCCAGTGGTTAGGCCTAGGCGCTTTCACTGCCATGGGCCTGAGTTCGATCCCTGGTCAGGGGACCAAGATCCCACAAGCCGTGTGGTGCAGGCACCCCCGCCGCCTTCCGGCAAAAAAAAATAAAGGGCTAGACAAAGATCAAAAGGCAGTGTAAGAAAAGTCGACCCTTGTATTTGAGTATGAAAACCGAAATGAGGGAGCTTAACTAAAACGTAAGACTGGGCAGCCTCTTTTCATCCATCAAACATTGGAGTGCCTGCTCTGTGCTAAGGGCTGGGTATTCAAGAATGAAAAATGCACTCACAGCCTGATGGGCGAGAAGGTTGTGGGCTTCTCGTCTTGTGTGTCAGGCAGAGATAAGATGTGGGCTCCCATGGGGGAGAGGCTGGTCCTGGGGCAGCCCCGGGGACTTGCGATGGGCAGAGGAGAGTCCCGTGAAAGTAAAACCTTCCGAAGGGGGACCCTGGGATCATGGGCCCCGCTCCTCACCCCCAGCCCCACCCGGCTTTGCGAGGAGACACCCAGAAATGATGGTGGTGGCCGGTGGACTTCTCATAACCTCTGTGGTGACCTCTTTGTCGCGTTCTGTCCCGTGTCAGGCTCTCAGGTGGGGCTGTAGCTCCACTTCCCCATCTGGATTTTCTGGAAGTAGCTTTTTCAAACCTCGTTCCTGGTTCTTGCCCTGCAGAGCTTGCTTTCTCAAAGCACTCAAGAAGGGATGACACATGTATGAGGCTCGAGTTCTAAGGGGACCCGGAAAGCATCCCTTGGGGTTCCCAGGACGTTTGCCTGAAGATCTCAGGAGGCTGGCGAGGGTGCTGTTTCCTGAGCTAGTGCTGAATGCTGGCCAGGGGAGAGGCAGCTGTGTCACTCAGGAGAGAGCCTTCCAGGGCAAGAAGACAGACGCTTCACAGCCAGTTTCTAACAGCCCAGAGTGTGAGAGTGTGAAGGGCCGGGCCCTGGCCAGCTCTGAGTCCCCAGCGACCTGCTGCTGGTCAGGAAATGGTCTCCTTCTGATAACTCCCATTGTGATTTGTCTGGGGAAAATGCCATATTCACATTTGTTAAAAGCAGCCATGGTGTTCTCAGAAATCATTTGTTTTCAAGGAAGTAGCATATAACTTTAAGAAATCAAAACGGGGACTTCCCTGGTAGTCCAGTAATTAAGACTCCGTGCTCCCAATGCAGGGATCCCTGGGTTCGATCCCTGGTCAGGGAACTAGATCCCGCATGCCGCAACTAAGAGTCTGGAACTAAGATCCCGCATGCTGCAGCCAAGACCTGGTACAGCCAAATAAGTAAATAAATATTAAAAACAAAACAAAACAAAATGAACGATCCCATCAGATAGGATTTGCTGGGCATCTACAAGAGGTCCAGTGCTTTCACAAGCGTAAAAGTCCCCCAGTGGGATCTTTGGGACAACCTAGTGAGTGGTTTTCAGTTTGCCAGGTAGAGAACAAAGGCTTACAGAGTTACACACCTTGTCCAAGGTCCATCCCAGCCTTGGTGATGCATGCACATTGGGGGCCTGTGCAAGAGAATTATGGGGGTGGGCGGTAAGGCCGGTGAAAGAACTGGGGGTCGGGGAGGAGACAGGATTGGGCAGGGAGAGCCTTGGACTGTGATTGGGATCTGATTCAAGTCTCGGCCATCTCAACACGGGCACACCCACCCCAAGATTATAATCAGTCCCTGGGGCTGCCTGGGAGACGCGTGGCATCAGCTTGATTGCCTGGAGGGGGCTGCAGCTGGAGGCTGTCGGCTGACTGTCCTCTTGCAGCCAAAAGGCTTCAGGTGGTGCACACCTACCTCCACGTCGGCCACGGAGCCCATCGTGTGTGAAAAGCTGTGTTCGGAGATGTGAGGTGTGTTCTTCGGCCTGCAGTGTGGCTGGGATCATCTGTGCCTCTGCTTATCCCGCTGTATCAGCATGGGGGGCGCTGGGATTCTGGGCTGTTAGAATTGGCCCCGAGGCAGACTCCCAGGGTGCCTCTTCCTGGCCTTTGGGAAGTCTCAGGTGAGGGACGGAGGAGGAAGAGAGCTCCCACCTTACCCTGAGCCACTGAGTCGCTGACAGCGCTTGGCTGGAGGGAGCTGCCAGACCTCAGCCCTGGTACCTTGTGAACTGCAAAGCCTCAAGCCATGTGGATTTGGCGACCAACCAAAGCAAAGTGTTTGAGCATCACTTAGGAAGTGAAAGTGAATCCAAGATTGGGAAAAATCCAGTCTTTGAAACCACAGGCTCATTTGGTCCCCAGTGTCTGCTTTTTTGGGAGAACAAAAAGGACTTGTGAGTTTAAATTTGCAGCAGCAGCGGCAGCAGCAGAAATACACTTACAGGGCGCTTAGCCCATATTAACTCACTTAATGTTCTCTGCAATTGCTTCAGTTGGTTATCACTGTAGCCCCATTCATGAAGGGGAAAACTGAGGCACAGACGGTGTTTGCCCAAGTCACATGGTGACACAGTGGTCGAGCTGGGGCCTGCACCTTTGCCTCTCAAGAAGTCAAGAGTCTGAGTTTGGAGCTTCAAGGCACCCAAGCATCTGTGTCATGAGATTCTGTCTTACTTTCTTGGAAAAGTTATGGAATCACGGTCGTGGTTGCTTCCCTGTGACACCCTTTGCAGATGCTTATTCAGGGCCCACTGGATACCTGTGCAGAGATCCTGGGGTTCTGCTTTCCAGAGATGCTTGATCCCTCAGTAAACAGGGACCAGTGATTCCGCCAGGGACATTTGTAGGTCCTGCTGTCATGCTAAGTCTCTATAAGACAAGTGTCCTAGGAAAGATGGAGCGTTCTGGACTATTCTGTGTGTGCATCCTAACCTCCCTGGGCTGCTTTTGTTACCATCCCTCCACCTGCTCCATTGAGTCCTCCGGGCTCCCACGGCTTATTTAAGAAGCTCTGTTTGGAGAGTTGATGGGAAAGAAAGCCATGGCGGCCCGTGTTTAGGATTTACCCCTGGGTTTGTTAAAGAAACCCGCACAGGGTCAGAATTTCTGTATAGGCGGCCAACAATATGAGAGCAAATCTGAGCATAAAAAAAGCATGGAACGAATTTCCTCCATCTCAGCTCATCCCTTGGTATGTTGAAGCCCAGGTGACCTCTCCCACCCATTCTGGACTGTTTAGTGTTAAAATGCTGCAACGTGCACAGACGCCAGAGCAAAGTCGGCCGTGTGTGTGGGACACCCCAAGGGCATCACTGCACAGGGTCCTGGCACCTCTTCTCCATCAGGCTGGGTCCTGGAGTGGTTGTTCCAGACGCAGGGGAGTGGGGTTCTACATGGCTCTGCCTTCATTGTGGCCCCTGGTTCCCCAGCAACAACCAAATCCGTGGTCTGTGCCATAACGGGGGGGGGGGGGCGTCTGACTTCGCCCCCATTTAGGAGCGGTGTGTTCTTGGCAAGTTACTTCAGCTGTCTGAGCCTCATTCCCTCCTCTATAAAAGAGGAATAATGAGAATTTGTCCCTCATCACGTTGTGGGGGAGATTAAATGAGATGATGTCTGCAAAGTCTGGAACATCACATGCAGAACATAGTAAATCCTGGATAAATATGAATAGCTATTTCTATTGCTACTTTGATCTGACATTTGAAGCTAATGGTCTTCATCCTGCCTTTAGATGCTAAAAGTTTGCTTTCAGTACATTTGTTGATCCATTTATTTATCAAAATTTGAGTGTCAGCACTCAATACAGAAATGAATGACAGAGTCTTGCATAAGACACTATTATGTGTGGTCTCTAAAATTTTGGTCATGGTCTACATAAATCTGCATTTTTGTGTATTCATGTGTATGTCTACTTCCAAAAGGATCTGAGATGGCTGCTTTAATTGGAGACCTGTGGGATTGTAAACCCTAGAGTTTTTAAAATCTTTTTTAAAATTGAAGTATAATTGATTTACAATATTATGTAAGTTTCAGGTGTACAACATAATAGTTCACAATTTTTATAGATTATATTCCTTTTAAATTTATTATAAAATATTGACTATATCACCTGTGCTGTACAATACATGCTTGTAGCTTATTTATTTTATACGTAATAGTGTGTATCTCTTAATTCCCTTCCTCTGTCCTGCCCTGTCCTCTCTTCCCTCTCCCCCCTGTTAACCACTAGTTTGTTCTCTATATCTGTGAGTCTGCCTCTTTTTTGTTATATTCACTAGTTTGTTGCATTTTTAGATTCCACATATCAGTGAGAACATACTGTATTTATCTTTCTCTGTCTGACTTATTTCACTAAGAATAACACCATCCAGGTCCATCCATTGAAATTTTGCCATTTACGTTCTTTTTTATGGCCGAGTAATGTTACATTGTATATATACCACATCTTCTTTATCCATTCATCTGTTGATGGACACTTAGTTTGCTTCCATATCTTGGCAATTGTAAATAATACTGCTGTGAACATTGGGATGCATGTATCTTTTTGAATTAGTGGTTTGTTTTCTTTTTCCCCCTAGGAATGGAATTGCTCTGTCATATGGTAGTTCTATTTTTAGTTTTTTAAGGAACCTCCCTACTGTTCCCCATAGTGGCTGCACCAGTTTATTCAGTATATTCCCACCAACAGTGTAGGAGGTTTCCCTTTTTTCTACAGCCTCCAATATTTGTTATCTGTGGTCTTTTTGATGAGGGCCTTTCTGACAGGTGTGAGGTAAATCCTAGCATTTTGCATGCCTCTTCCCTTTCTCAGCGAGCAAGCGGGAGGTCACTTCTTGTCTGGGGAGCTCTGGCCCTCATCCCAGGCTCCAGGTAAGTCTGGGAGGTAGGTCCACACTTCCAAGGTGCTGGTGAGAATTTTACCCCCCCCCCCCAAAAAAAAGTAAATGTGAAAGTATTGACTTATTTTTCTTGGAGGAGAAAACTTTCACGAGAAACCAACAGAAGATTTCCAGGCTCAGGTCTCCAGAGCTCCGCAGCTTGCTCTGCCTCTTGAATTTTAATGTTTACTTGATGCTCTCAGGTGGGGAAGGAAAACCTCGGCTCTTTGCCATGTTTCCTTCTCCAGGTACATCTACCAGGACCTGAGCCCCTGGACGGGGCAGCAGCCTCTGAGGACCCTTTACTCCCATCCAGGGTGGCCAGCGGGGATAATTTCTCTCCGAGCTGGGACCCTCCCCGTGGCTCTGTTCTTTCCCGGTTGGTCATGGAATTTTACCTATTTCCTTCTCTGGGGAGTGAAGGTTTTGGCATGGTAAGGTGGCTTTCCTGGCACTGGCTTTCCCACTGCTCAAGTCTTGGCTGTGTTTTGCCCAGAAAGGGATGTGGAGTGATACCTGGGGTTTCCCTGAGGTGTGGTGGACACGCAGTGATTGAATTCCACTCCTGTAACTAAAACGTGGGTCCCCAGGGAAGTTTTGGTTTGGGGATCAAATGCCTGAAAGCAAACCTAATGGGTTTAAGGTTTTTAATCCCCAGTTGCTGTCCTCGATCTGGCTGTAATTTCGCCCTGCAGAATCACTGCTGTGGTATTCGTGGGAAGGGAGGGAGCCCTTGGGACGATGTCAGTTCCGAGCCTCCTCCAGGGAGGTAGCTGTGGTTCAGCCCTTTTCTGCCACCTGCTCCCAGGGGAATTGACGGGTGGTTTGCTCTCAGGAGGTGAGGGATGGGTTCAGAGTAGGACGGGAGGCTGGACTGGAGCCTTGGTAACCTGCTTCCCCACACACAGGTCAACCAAGGAAGTGGCTCTGTTGGAAATATGGAGTGCATTTAAACTGCCACAATAGGAGGGAAGGACTTCCCTGGTGGTCCAGTGGTAAAGAATCTGCCTTCCAGTACAGGGGACGCAGGTTTGATCCCTGGTCAGGGAACTAAGATCCCACATGCCTTGGGGCAACTAAGCATGTGAGCCACAACTACTGAGCTCACACACCTCAACTAGAGCCCGCGTGCCGCAAACGACAGAGCCCACGTGCTCTGGAACCTGCGTGCCACAACTAGAGAGGGAAAACCCACACGCCTCAACTAGAGAGAAGCCCGTGCGCCGCAACGAAGAGCCTGCGCACCGCAACTAAGACCTGATGCAGCCATAAATCAATAAATAAAAGTGGGAGTTTGGGGGGACTGGAAAGAACATGCCCTTGGACATGGGCACCCTGGGTTCAAATCCCAGCCACTTACCAGCAATGGGACCCACCAGTTTTATTAGGTCCCATTTGTTTAGTTTTTGCTTTTATTTCTATTGCCTTGGGAGACTGACCTAAGAAAACAGTGGTATGTTTTATATCAGAGAATGTTTTGCCTATGTTCTCTTCTAAACAACAAGGTCCTATTATATAGCACAGGGAACTATATTCAATATCTTGTGACAAACCATAATGGAAAAGAAAATGAAAAAGAATATATATGTATAACTGAGTCACTTTGCCGTACAACATTTTCAATCAACTATACTTCAATAAAATACAAAGAGAGAGAGAGAGAGGCTGACCTCTGGGTAACACCACACCAACCATGTGAACGTTCTAGGAAAGCAAGAAGATGATCGAAATTCAGCCTGATGGGGAGGAGAAGGACCATCTTTCAGTTCCAAACCCCTGTCTGTCCTTTGGGGACAGAGCTTCCAATCTAAGTTCTAAGCTCAGGGCCACCTGCAGAGCATCACATGCCTTTTTCAGACAAGGTCACATGTGTGAGTGGCTGGCACCAGAGATGGCTCTCGATACCTGTTGGCTCCCTTTTCCTCCTTTCTGGCTGACGTGGGGTGGGCAGAGTAGGGGAGTGGGCCCTGCACCCCACTGCTGGGGTGCATGCTGCACTTGGTGTCTTACCGTGCTCTGTGGGCTCAGGCAAGTCCCATGACCTTGTGTGGCCACCTGCTTCTCCATCTGTAAAGTGGGGATAATATCAGTGCCTCCCATAGGCTTGCTGTGAAGATGAAATGCAATTGTGCCCAGAGGGAGCCTAGCCCAGCACCTGCACACTCCAAGGGCCCATTACAGGCTGGTTGTCCTTGTAATTAGGAACCCGAGTTCTGAGTTAAGGAGGAGGCTAAAATGTCTGGGAAGTTTGTGTGCATCTTTAACTGGGGATGGGATAGAGGAGAGCCTTGCTTTTCGGGGTCATCAGTTCATACGGGCCCCAGATGAACGTGATGATTTGTAATCAGCATAGGTGGTTCTGTAACCCTTAGATTATAAGTCACCTGGGGAGCTTGTCAAAATGCACGTTCTGATTTAGCAGGCTGGGGATGGAGCCTGAGATTCTGCATTCCCATCAGGCTCCCAGGTGTTTTGCATGCTGCTGGTCTGAGGATCACACTTGAAGTAGCAAGCAAAGGTCCGAAACAGCCTGATGATTTATCACTGGGAGCCTGTTGGTGGGGAACTCCTTTAGATGGTAACCCTACAGAGGAAAGAAACATCTTATTGTCTTGTCAAGAGTGCCGGGAAAGATTTGGGGGGGGACATTTGAAGTGGCTGGGATGTCCCTTTGTAACTCAACGAGAAAAAAAGTAGATGGCCTCTTTCAGTGGCATGCCCTGAACTCTGGGCCATTGCCTTCTCTTTGGGATCAGCCTGGCGAATAGCCAGCTGAATTAACTTCAGAAGAGGCAAGCTCATCGGCTGGCCTGTAGAGCAGTCTTGCTGGCCAGCGGCCTAGGTAAAGAGCAGCACCAGGCTGCGGAGGAAGCCACAATGTTCTGTGAACACAGAGATACGGGCTCGTCCTCCAGCGAGCCACCACTGTGAATGTCGTGCACACAAGTGCACACACACACCCTTATCTCTTGCTTCATTTCTTGTTAGATTTGGGGGAAAAAACCTCCTCTGAGCAGCTGATTAAGAGTTTGAACCAGATGGTTGTTATCAGTGCTTGATCAGCCCTTGTTGTTAGAATCATTGAGTACCTTGGGCTTGGAAGGAAAACATAATTCAGCAGGTCCCTTCTTCAACTTTCGGTTTTGAAATAAATTTCTGCTTCTCTGTCTCAGCTCTTGGCTGGGAAAAGCAGTGCTGGGATTTAAGCTCTCCAGGGTCCTTCCTGCTTGGATACCTGTGTATCTGTATTGAGAAGTCTGGAGCAGTGGCAGTCTGTGGAAGGTCCGGGGTTCCAATGCCACTGTGGGGGACATAATAGAGAAACAGCCCATTGTTTCCTGCAGCCATTTCCCTTCCTTTGTACATGATGAATTCTCCCCCTTGTTTAGTTCTTGTGATTTTTTTTTAGTAGCATGGATTGCAATTGGCGTTTATTCGCTGTGCTGATATAAATTCGGAGTTGGTGGGAATTTCTGGCCCCAGGTCTGTCCCATGGGGGTTTTCTAGTGGAGGAGGTATTTTATGTTCCACAGCTCCTCTGGCCTGCCATGTGGAAAGGCGGTGGGTGTTACAGTGTAGAGATGGCAAGCTGCTGATGCCTCTCACCTGTGTAAACACAGCCAGCATTATAGAGCCACCCTTGGCCGAGCCCCGGTGGCTCTGGAGCTCAGCCCCAGAAGCCGGGGGGTGGGGGGGAAATTGACCCCTTCATGTGGCTTTCTTCTCACTTGAGTTTCATTTGGTGTGTCGTCCTGTATTTGAGTGAGAGCAGTCGCAGGCCAGCCAAGCTGCCCTCATGTGGTTGATGGAATCAGTGTGGTCTGTGGGGAAAGTGCTTGCTAGGATTTCCAAAGGTGATGGGTTCCAGCCCCCCTTCTGCTTGGGGGTCCAGCAGCTGTGGCCCATCGTGGTGAGGCAGAGGCTGGCAGCTGCCCGGGGAGCACTGGCAGGTTGCAGATCCTGGGCTGTTACTGAGCGGCAGCAGGCAGCTTGGGGGTGCCCTCACTGTTGAGGGCCTGGCTCCTGTCACCCCTCAGTGTGGTATGATTTGATTCCTCATAGGATCAGATCCAGACTCTCTGAGACTGACCTGGAAAGAAAGGTTCCACTAAGGAGACCCTTCCTAGCCTGGGGGTTGAAGGATTGGGCTCAGGGACCCACGTGCCTCCTTGTGGACCTGACACCATGTCTCTGAGCCAGATTAGGGTGCTGTCCCTGTGGGATCTGCCAGCCTTTGCTGAAGGCCCGTCTGAGGGTCTCAGCCCTCCGTTTTCTGATCTGGAGATCTCCACCCCTTTGCTACGCCAGAGCGTCGGAGGGGAGCAGCGTCATTCTGAGGCCAGGGTTGGGGTGAACGTTCGAGATCCCAAGATGAAGGTGGCTTTTAGGACAGAGTGGGGGGAGACTTTGTCAGCTTTCTACAGCCCCAGGGAGGCTGTTTAAGGTCCTTCTAACCTGTGCTTTTAGACACCTTTTCCAGAGATGCATGACGGAGAATGCTTTCCATTCCAAGGCCAGTGGGAAATGATCTATTTCATAACATGCCCGGTACCCTTGGGAGGGAATTGCATCTCCCTTCCAGGCTGCTTGAGATACGGGGCAGCTCACTTTCCAGTTGAGCAGTGGCTTGGCACTGTCTACTCTTTGAACATCAGCATGGGTTTTGTTTAAAGTTTCGTTGTACAGGTCCTTGTAGCTCAGCACCAATCATTCCTGGCTGGGGGTAGTTAGTATTCTTTGCTACAGCTCTTCGGTTGACTGCTTTCCAGAAACAATGCACAAAACTGTAGGTCAGAATTGTTTTTGTAACATCTGGAGGGGTATGTGTGCCATTCCCTCATGCTCTGTACCCAAATGTGTGTCTCTGTCATCTTGGCGTGTCTTGCTCTTTTCCTCCAGTGGGCAAGGGCCCTGCTGGGGACGGCTCATTCCTAGGGCAGCTTTTCAGTTCAAGATGAAAGATGCACAACCACGTTCTTGCCCTGTTGTAGCCAAACTCTTCTATCTCCGGTTTGCTTTGGGCTAGAGGACGCAGTTTCTAATTCCACATTGCTGCTACTTCTTTCCTGTCACCCCCAAATGTACACGTTGTGTGTGGCAGGGAGGGGCAAGAGGGGGACGTGGGACAAAAGGCATTTCTAAATTTCTTTTTTATTTATTCACTAAAGTTTTTAACAAGTTGAAGTGTAACCCATCCAGAAAAGTGCCCATTGACATATCTACAATTGAATAAATTTTCACAAATTTGTATAAACACCACTCAGTTTGAAAAAGAGAACATTTTAAGCACCACCCTCCAGGAGCCCTTCTTCCTGGTTACAACCCTCTTCCATCTCCCGAGGTCGCCAACCTTTAACACAACCGTTAAATTTCGCCTACTTTTGAACATCAGATTAGTGGAACCGGCAGTGAGTACACTACTGTCCCCAATGTCTTTTGCTCAGTGTTTGTGAGTTTCATCCATGAGGCTGCAGTTGACTGTTCATTGATTTTTCATTGCTGTGTAGAATTCTATTTCTACACCACAGTTTATTTATGCATTCTAGCATTGGTGGATCTTTGGGTTTCTTCTAGTTTGGGGCTGTTTTACACCCAGCTGTGAACATTTTGTGCATGTCTCCTGTAGACATATGTGCATTTCTGTTGGGTATGTTCCTAGATATGAGATTGCTGGGTCAGAAGGTAGGCACTGTTTTAGCTTTCTCAGGAGTTGTTGAATCACTTTTCCAAAGTGGTCGTGCCCCACAGCAGTGTGTGAGGGTCCCAGGTGCTCCATATCCTTGTCAGCACTTGGCGTTTTCAGTCTTTTTGGTTTTAGCCTTCTGGGTGGTGTGAAGTGGTATCTCATTTGGATTTCTCTGATAACTAATAGACTTATTGGCCATTTATCTTTCTTCATCAAGGATCTGTTCAAGTCTTTGGTCTATTATTCTATAGATTTGTCTGTATTTTTTTTTTTGCGGTACGCAGGCCTCTCACTGTTGTGGCCTCTCCCGTTGCGGAGCACAGGCTCTGGGCGCGCAGGCTCAGTGGCCATGGCTTACGGGTCCATCTGCTCCGCGGCATGTGGGATCTTCCCGGACCGGGGCACGAACCCGTGTCCCTTGCATCGGCAGGCGGACTTTCAACCACTGCGCCACCAGGGAAGCCCTATCTGTATTTTTGTTATTGATCTGTGGGAGTTCTTTATACATTCTGGATAGGAACTGTTTGGTGGTGGTATGTGTTCCCAACCAAACTCAGATTTTTTTCAAGTCATGTTAAAATCATAACAGGTTCACTGTAGGAGTCCCTCCCTTCTGCCCCCACCCCCCTCCAGCACTGTGTAATGCTGGGGTATGATCTCCCAGGGAGCATTCAGACAACACGCCCATGGCTGGGTGAGGATTTAACCATTGGCTGCCCTTTCTTCGTACCGGGTTGTGACCGAATGCCCTTTCTTCTTGATGTGCAGGGTCCTTGTGGGTGCACCAAAGGCGGATTCCAAGTACAGCACTTCAGTGAAGTCCCCTGGGGCTGTGTTTAAGTGCCGCGTCCACACCAACCCTGACCGGAGATGCACCGAACTGGACATGGCTCGAGGTGGGTGGATTTTCGCTGCCAAGGTGGGAATGGGTATCACACCCTCACACTTTCCTCTTTTTCTTCCTGATTATTCATCCATTTTTCCTTCCTTCCACCCATCCACCCACCACATATTGAGTACCTGTTACTTTGTAAGCACTGGGATACACCAAAGATCCTACTATCCAGGGTCTTATAAATTAGTAGGCAAAAGATATTAAACAAATAATTGAGTGTGAGAAGATCAGAGGGGAGGTGAGTGTTTGATCTGATCTAGATTGGAGGGTCTGGGGCAGTGACTTTTACAATGACTGGAAAGATGCACAGCAGTAAGCCGGGCAGGTACAGGAGGCAGAACCTCCAAGTGGAGGAAAGTTTGTGCCATTTTAAAATTCAGAGCAAGCACAGCATCACTGGAGTGGTGAGCAGGGGAGCGTGGAAGCAGAGGTTGGTGAGGTGGGCTGGGACTGGACCACACAGGGCCCGACAGGTGGTAAGTAAGGTGTTGGGATTCTATCCTACGTGCAAGGTGGGAGGCCATTAAAAGCAATGTTAGGTTTTATGTTTTAAGTAGGAAAAGATATGACTGAGGGATGTTTTTAAAAGCCCGCTTGGTCTGGTGGAAAATATATCATCTTTGGAGTCAGATCTGCCTGGGTTCAGAGCCCAGCTCTGCCAGTTACTCACTGGGACTTACTGGGAATGTCCCAGAGCCTCTTTGGCCTCAGTTGCCTCACCTGTAAAATCAGAAGGAAGATAGCTATCTCATAAGGATTACCTTGAGAGGATTGATGAGATAATAGAGATGAATACACAGAACTGTGCTTGGCACATAGTAGGTTCTCAATAAGTAAGAGCTATATTTTATCGTACTCATCAATTCAAGACCTCACTTTGTCCAAAGTCCTTTCCCCTCAAGATCTTCTTACTATTATTTTTTTTAAATGAAGAATTGTCATGATTTTCTTTAGCAGAAATAGGGGAGGTGTCCATGGTGTCTATGACTGGTTTGTGGGCTGTTACTGGTATATAACAAATTAAGGAGCTTACTTCGTAATATAAATCAATGTACTGCTTCCTTCCTTGAGAAAGTCTTGCTATGAAAAAAAATTGACTGAATTAAACAACATACGTGGTGGTGGAGTCAATTTACATCTTGTTACCAGTTCCTTATTTACGGGCTGGTAATGTAATAGGGGCGGGGCAGCCGAGCGGCCGTAGCCGCGCTGCCGTTACCGCGAGACCCTCAGCGCGCGAGAACCCGGAGCTCAGAGGTGAAAGGTCCCGCTCCGCCGGGTCAGCAGGGAAGCGGTCCTCGTGGCGGAGAGTGTGGAAGCGGCGGATCGCCGCCTTCTCCCCGGGGCCCTCCAGGCCCTTTGGCCTCCGCCGGTGGGTGAGCTGGGGGCCCGGGAACAGGCCGAGGGCTGTGTCCTGCAGGGCTCCAGAGCCCTTGTCACTGGGCCCCGGCCTTGAGGCAGCGGTGAACCTCTCCCCCATGCCCACCTCCGCGAGCTAATGGCGGCGGCAGTCACCCTGGGTCGCAGTCGGCGGGACCTGGCCCCAAGTTGGGCGGCCTAGGGAGCCTGAGGGCCGGCTGGGTCCTGGGCGCCTGGCTCCCTCAGCGATGACGGCTGGGCGGGGTCTGGGGACCTGGCCCTGAGGGCGCCGCCAGCTGAGATCTGCCTCCTCAGCCGGACTGGGCACTGGCGGGAGGACCCGGGCTGGGTGCCGGACCAGCGCTCCCGGGCAGGTGACCGGCCCGCGCAGGGACCCCTCCTCTTAACGAGGCCTGGACCTCGGAGGGCGAAAGTTGAGCCTTGGGACCTTGCCCTTTCTTGTCATAACAGAGGCTAACATTCGTTTGGTGGACGTTTACAGGAACATCGTGACCCGACCTCAGGAACAAAGGATCTGACACCAAGAAGCTTCCAACAACTAACCCCACCCCTCCCTCACCTTTCCTGTAAAAGGGCTTTGCTGAAAGCTTTCAGGGAGTGTGGAGTTTTCTAAGCCTTGAGTCACCTGTCACCTTGCAGGGCACTGCAATAAACCTTTCTCTGTTCCCAATTCCGACTTTCGTATTGTTTGGCCTCACTGTGCATCGGGCACAGGGCACTGCGTTCGGTAACAGTAACAAACACTTGGGTTGTAGACTGCCCTGTGGAAAGCAGACAGGAGAGCAGCATTCCTCAGTCCAAGCCTGGCTTTTCTCTCTTTCCTCCAGGGAAGAATCGGGGCATGCCCTGTGGAAAGACCTGCCGGGAAGACAGAGATGATGAGTGGATGGGGGTGAGCCTGGCCCGGCAGCCCAAGGCTGATGGCCGCGTGCTGGTAAGGCCTCCTGGGGGAGCCATGGGGAGAGGGTGGCACCCTGGAAATGAATGACCTTGACCCCTTAGGAAAGCTGGATGGCATGGCAATAAGGGCATGGCTTTGAGATTGCCTATTCTGGACTACTACTTGGACAAATGATTAATCTTTTTACTTTCTTCGTCTGTCAAATGTTAATAATGTCTGTCCAGGGTGCTGAGATGTGGCTATTGAAAAATGGCAAATGAAATATAGGTGAAAAGTACTTTGCAAATCTCATTCAATACATAAGCATTTTCTTGTGGGTATCTTTTTAAATTGAGGTATAACTTACATAAAATGCACAGATCTTAAGATTGCAGTTTGGATTTTGACATTTGTACACACTTGTGCGACCACTCACCCATCAAGATACAGAATACTTCTGTTGGCCCCAAAAGTTCTCTTATGTTTCTTACTAGTCAGCTACTCCCACTTCAAGGCAACCACTGTTATGATGTGTATTACTGTGGGTTATTTCTGCTTTTTCAAGAACTTCATATAAATGGAATCCTACAGTGTGTGTTCTTGTGTTAAGGCTTTTTTTCACTCAAAAGAATACTTCTGAGATTAATCCATATTGTGCATATCAGTACTTCATTCCTACTTATTCCTACACAGTATAATATTTTTTTTTTTTTTTTTTTTTGCGGTATGTGGGCCTCTCACTGTTGTGGCCTCTCCCGCCGCGGAGCACAGGCTCCGGACGCGCAGGCCCAGCGGCCACGGCTCACGGGCCCAGCCGCTCCGCGGCATATGGGATCCTCCCAGACCGGGGCACGAACCCGTATCCCCTGCATCGGCAGGCGGACTCCTAACCACTGCGCCACCAGGGAGGCCCTAGTATAATATTTTATGAAATACATATACGTTGTTTTAAAATAGTCATTTATTTCCTTCCCAAAGTGCATATGATATATTCTGATCCATTAGGTGCTTTGAGGGTGATGCAAGGAAGAAGATGTCTTTGTCCTTGAGACTTGCGATATGCTGGGACTGCCCAATAAAGCAGTCATTATTTAAATTTATCAGAATTAGATAAAAAATTCAGTTTAGTCACTCTAGTCACATTTCAAGTGCTCAGTAGTCACAGATGTCTGCTGGCTGCTGTGTTGGCTGGCACGGAGGAAACATTTCCATCATTGTAGAGCGTTTTATTGGCCTCAACAAAATCTCTCACTGACCCAGAGGTCTTGTTTTGTCCATTTTTGTCTTTTACAGTTTTTTCTTGAGGTATAACACTAAAGTTCTTAACATACACAGTTTCACTGAGGAGCTGGATGGATGTTTTCATGTCCATGTACTCATGTATCTGACTTCATAGGCCTTTTCTTGGAAGCTGTATAAAGATTTTTTGTTGTAAAAGCATGAGATCAAGACGGGAAAATAATACTAGCTGCTGTTTATGGAGGGCTTCCTCTGGGCCACAGGCTATAAAGCTGAGGGTTTCACATATATTTAATCCCTGGGGGAAACAGATTTTCCTTAAGGATCTAGGCAAAATGTTTCTGACTCCTCCCTGAGCAGTCCATTTTGTGTTAGACTTCTCTGTGCGGAGTTGTTGGTCTGAATTTCACCTGCCTTGTCAGCACAAACTAAGCCTCTTGCCGTCGGACCCCTTTGGGGAGGGAGGAAGCAGCTGGATGCTGTTGCAGTGTCAGAGGGCCTCCCTACTGGACAGCATAGGTCCTGTGGAGGCCCCCATCCCAAAGTTTGCCTTGGTTTCCAGCCCTTTAATCACTGTCACCTGCTGCCCTGGACCCTCTCCAACCTCTGCCTTCCCGCAGACACGGTGGCCTGACCCTGACTGCGTGACCAGGCCCCAGGAGGCTTGTCTGCCATCCTATGGGAAGGAGGGGAAGGAGCTGATCCATCTATAAATCAGAGTGGCCCTGAGGTCAATATTAAGAACAAAGGAGGTGGTGGCCTGGTGACAGCAAAATACGTAGGGTTCCTGAGAGCCTTGAACCTAGATCCAGTGGTTACTCCCGTGAAACATGCCCCCTCCCCACGGAAGGATGACCTCCACGTGGCTGAGAGCTTACTTCCAGAGGGTTCTGCACTTCTGCAAATGAGTATCAGGAGGGGGCCATCTCCGTGGACATGAAGAGCGATGAGGATCACAGGGACACTCGAGCCAAAGAAGCTAAGAAGGCAGAGCTGGAGGGTTTGTGCCAATGGTGCTGTGATTATCCTGTTCTAATTCATTGCATGCAAAGCTAATTTTCTCATCTTTTACACAGTTACTGCATCATCTATTTAATAAGCCACTCTGGGGGGCGGGGGGAAGGACGGGCATGCAGCAGCATCTGCTTTCCTCATGGCTTTTTAATATTGTGGTCAAAAACAACATGAAATTTACCATCGTATCCACTGTTACATGTAGAGTATAGTAGTGTTAACTATATATATATCATTGTAGAGCAGACTTCTAGAACTTTTTCATCTTGCAAAACAAACTCTAAACTCATCGAACAATAAGTCGCCCTCTCCCCCTCCCCCCCAACTTCCTTTTCTTAAGAGTTTGGCAACTTTACATACTGCATGATTCCATTTGTATGAGGCATTTGTCTTTTTTTTTTTTTGAGGCATTTGTCTTTTGTGTGTGTGTGTGAGTTAAAATTTTTTACTTAAAAATATTGCATACATTCTTTTGTTTTTTCACCTGTTACATTTTATTTATTTATATATTTTTAATTTTTAATAAATTTATTTATTATTTATTTTTGGCTGTGTTGGGTTTTCGTTGCTGCGCGCGGGCTTTCTCTAGTTGTGGCGAGCGGGGGCTGCTCTTCGTTGGAGTGCACGGGCTTCTCCTTACAGTGGCTTCTCTTGTGGAGCACGGGCTCGGTGCGTGGGCTTCAGTAGTGGTGGCACGCGGGCTCAGTAGTTGAGGCTCGCGGGCTCTAGAGCGCAGGCTCAGTAGTTGTGGCGCACGGGCTTAGTTGCTCCGCGGCATGTGGGATCTTCCCGGACCAGGGCTTGAACCCGTGTCCCCTTCATTGGCAGGTGGATTCTTAACCACTGTGCCACCAGGGAAGCCCTGATGTTACATTTTTAAAGTTTTGTCAATGTGGTTAATATTCTCTGTAGTATTCTGTTGTTTTGTTTTTTTTTTTTTTTTGGTGACTGGCTGATTTCACTTGGCATAATGTCCTCAAGTTTCACCCATATTGTAGCATAGGACAGGATTTCCTTAATTTTTAAGGCTCAGTAATATTTCACTGTACGTATGTACTACATTTTGTTTATCCATTCATCCATTGATGGATATTTGGGTTGCTTCTACGTCTTTTTTTTTTTTTTTTTGGCCATGCCGCTCAGCATGCAGGATCTTAGTTCCCTGACCAGGGATCGAACCTGGGCCCCCTGCAGTGGAAGGGCAGAGTTCCAACCACTGGACTGCCAGGGAAGTCCTGCTTCCACGTGTTGGCTATTGTCAATAATGCTGCTATGAACATGGGTGTGCAAATCTCTCTTCAAGATCCTGTTTTCAGTTCTTTTGTATATAAACCCCGAAGTGGGATTGCTAAATCCTATGGTAATTCTATTTTTAATTTTTTGAGGAACCTCTATATTTTTTTCCACAGTAGCTGTACCATTTTACATCCCCACCAACAATGCACAAGAGGAGGGTTCCAATTTCTCCATGTCCTTGTCAACACTTTTTTTTTTATGGTGGCCCTCTTAATGGGTATGAGATTGTATCTCATTGTGATTTGTATTGCCCTAATGATTAGTGATGTTGAGCATCTTTTCATGTGCTGGTTGGCCATTTGTATGTCTTCTCTGGAGGAATGTCTGTTCAAGTTCTTTACTTATTTTTAAATTGGATTTTTTTTTTGTTGAGTTGTGTTCTGGTTTTTTGCACGTGTGCCATCTTGCCAGGAAACGTCTGTCCCCAGTCCACTCTGTCCTCCCTGGTTTAGACTCTGCCACCTCCATGAAGCCTGTCATCAGTGACTGTGCTGTCTAGAACAAGCTTGGCATCTTTTGTGTCATTAGGAACTCAGCATTATGTCGTTACCTTATGTGCATGACTTATTTTATGTATATGTCCTTTTTAATGGAAATCACTTGGGTATAGAGACCAAATCTTCTAGCCTTTTAACTCTCAGCACATGGAGAAGGTCCCTCTAAGGAGTGGGTCTGAAAGTGTGTTTGAATAACGTAGGGGCTGAGCGTCAATGTTGAAACAATTAGAAACTAAGTTAGTTGCCATCTCTTCTTCGTGGCTGATTTTAAGCAGTTGATGGAAGCTTGAGGCAAAGGCTATAAATTGCCCCTAGGAAATGACAGGTGACAACAGGGTACAAGGAGTGGTCACCTAGTCCATATTCATGTTTAGGAGGCTTCTTATCCATTTGCTTTTTCTTTAATGTCTTATTTCTACCTGTCAAAGCTTTCTGGGAGGCAGGTATTTATTTTAAAATTAAGAACAGGAAGATATGTGTTATTCAAATATGTTTTGAGAACTCGGGAGGTGCCTGGGGGTGTGGGCATGACACCTGTATCCCCAAGGAGCATAATATTGGATTCCAAGTTTGGGCTTGAAGAGGGAGAGGTGGGATGGCTTTTTTTGAAAATGGCATCTGGTGCTGATTTCAAAGTAAAGAACAGATAGAGGGGCTTCCCTGGTGGCGCTTTGGTTAAGAATCCGCCTGCCAATGCAGGGGACACGGGTTCGAGCCCTGGTCCGGGAAGATCCCACATGCAGCGGAGCAACTAAGCCCGTGCGCCACAACAACTGAGCCTGCGCTCTGGAGCCCGCGAGCCACAACTACTGAGCCAGTGTGCCACAACTACTGAAGCCCACGTGCCTAGAGCCCACGCTTCGCAACAAGAGAAGCCACTGCAATGAGAAGCCCGCACACAAGAGTAGCCCGCGCTCGCTGCAACTAGAGAAAAGCCCGCGCGCAGCAACGAAGACCCAACACAGCCAAAAAATAAAATAATAAAATAAATAAATTTAAAAAAAAAAGAACAGAGAGTTTGAAAGCTGTGACAGCGTGTCAAGTATCTCAATGACACATGGCATTTTCTGTCCCCATGGACCGGCAGCCAGCTCTGGCAAGACCCAGGACATTGGGCTGGTCTGGCAGGCTGCCCTTGGCTCAGTACCTACCAGTCTCGGATCCACACACGTTGTGGTTCCTTCCATTGCCCCAGGGAACAAATGATACCTGGAGTGAACATAGCATTGGGATTAGAGGCAATCCCCTTCCCTTCCCACACTCCCAGATGCAGATGACAGTTTAAGAAGTCGGGGGGAAAATATCACTTCTGGTAATAACCACCCAACAAACCCAGTACAGGCACTGAGTCGTCTCTTGGACCTGGGAGGGCACACAATGTTCAAGTCTGACATTTCTGCTTTTCAGCAGAGTCTGCAAGCCTCAGACAAAACTGAAGTCAGCATCTAGCTGACTTCTGGGAGGAAGCGGTGTTCTCCAGCTCTATCCCTTGGCTGTTTCCTTTCCAAGCATCAGGGCAGTTGCTATCTATTCACCACTTCTCATCTGTCCATTTTTTCAAAGCCACAGGATACACTTTTGCATTTACTTCTGTTGCTTTGTTTCCTGATTTTTTTTTAAGTGAACTTTTTGCTGAGCTTTAACATCCATGCAGGAAAGTGCACAAATCATCTGTGTACATCTAGATGAGTTTTCAGTAGGTGAACATTTTCAGAATGAGTTTCCCAGAACCCCAGAAATCACCTTCCCTGGACCTCCCAGGCCCTTCCCTCCTCCCTTGGAGGGGAAGCTTCTTTGAGGGGTGGAATCTGTGGCATCAGGGCCCTGATCCCCTCCATCCCCTGCTCTCAGTGGCCCAGGGCCTGGCCCAGCCTGTGCTGGATGGACCCGAGGCATGGGAAAGCTCTGGCCATCTGTGCATGGCAAATGCATGTGTAAGAGGCTGAGGTGGGGGGGGGGAGTGGCGGGGGGGGCGGTGTGGCGCAGTGTTGGGGGAGAGGTACATGCCGCTGTGGCTGAGCCATCAGAAAGGCCCAGTACCCACCACCCCCAGGAAGGACATGTGTTTCCATACAAGAAAGCCCTTCGAAATATACTCATCTCTTTATCCTTTTGGGAGGAAGAACAGCCCTTAAAACCTGAAGTATGTAAGATGCTAAGATTTGGGGTGATCCGCCTAGAGGGGTGGGATAGGGAGGGTGGGAGGGAGACACAAGAGGGAGGGGATATGGGGATATACGTATACATGTATAGCTGATTCACTTTGTTGTACAGCAGAAACTAACACAACAATGTAAAGCAATTATACTGCAATAATATGTTAAAAAAAAAGATTTGGGGTGGTCCTAGACCCTCCCCCCTCTTTTGTTATAATTCTTTGGAATGCAAGTTGGAATAAGTCTTGCTGTTTCCAGAGGGTGCTCTCTTTCTCCTGTTGGTCTTGCCTGCTCTGCCCACACCCCCGCCTCCCTCACAGCAGAACTCATTTGGAGAGATTGATGGAGATATTAATGCTTTGGAGACAGTCCCTAGGAATTTTTCTTAATGTAGGAGTCAGATTGACATGCGTGTATATATAAGGATAATTGGGACTAAACAAAGTCTTTTCTTTCTGTAGTTTATGTTCAGAGACACTTTTCCTTGTTTTCTTACACGCAAACTGCCTTTGACACTTTGATCTCTGACCTCACAGAATGCATTAATTTTTGTTTCGTTTATTGTGAAATGCAATCTTTGGCTCTTCTAGAAATTCACCGAGATCACTTCTTAAATAGTTTATGGCAGTTAAAAAAAAAAAAGACAGTAGGGCTTACCTGGTGGCGCAGTGGTTAAGAATCCTCCTGCTAGTGCAGGGGACATGGGTTCGAGCCCTGGTCGGGGAAGATCCCACATGCCGTGGAGCAACTAAGCCCGTGCGCCACAACTACTGAGTCTGCGCTCTAGAGCCCACGAGCCATAGCTACTGAAGCCCGTACGCCTAAAGCCATGCTCCGCAACAAGAAAAGCCACCGCAATGAGAAGCCCGCACACCGCAACCCACACAGCCATCAATCAATCAATCAGACAGTAAGCTAGACATTAAATACAGAAAGTCCGTCCTTACAAGAGTCAGCATGTGTCATGATAAACACCCGCCTCGGCCCTTTTCGGTCCCTCTAACCCAGAAATACAGTAAAACATGGTAAGCCCACGAGCTTTGCCAAATCCATAAACTAAAATATAACTAATGTACCAGCTAATTAGATGGTAAGTGATTCAAATTTGCAAACTATCAGAATTTGGTCAGAAATAAAATAAAATTAAAACACTTAGTGGAATGGAGTGATGATCCACCAAGTGATACTGTTGTTTAGCTTCTTGCCTGATACAATTTCAGTCTATTGAGAAATGTGCTAGAAGCACAGAATAGTACCACGCGGGGAGGAATGAAGGTGGTTTGCAGTGTAAGGAGCAATGAGATTAACGTCATAGGGTAGGAGGCAGAGTGTGGGCAAGCTGAGGTTTCTCACCACTCTGAGTGTCCTCATTTTCCCGTGGACAGAGAGCAGCCTTGTCAAGGGCCCTTGGGCGGTTTGCTTGAAGGGATGAAGACCAGAGAGGATGGCAGGCAGTGAATTTCTTTGTAGAGTGACCTCAGGGATAGCCAGGCCCTGGAAAGCTCCCCCACCGCCCAGGGCCTGGACATCCTGTTCGACCCCAGAGAGGTCATTTCGGGGGTCCTGAGACCTGTGGAGAGGCTCTAAGGGCAATAGCTACCCGACCTACCTCAAAGGGTGGGTTTTTTTTTTTTTTTTTTTTTTTTTTTTTTTTTTTTTTTGCGGTATGCGGGCCTCTCACTGCTGTGGCCTCCCCCGTTGCGGAGCACAGGCTCCGGACGCGCAGGCTCCGGACGCGCAGGCCCAGCGGCCATGGCTCACGGGCCCAGCCGCTCCGCGGCATATGGGATCCTCCCAGACCGGGGCACGAACCCGCATCCCCTGCATCGGCAGGCGGACTCTCAACCACTTGCGCCACCAGGGAGGCCCAAAGGGTGGGTTTTGATGGCTTCTCAGGTGGGCATTGGGAGTTATAAATTGGAAATGTTTTCTACTAAGACAAGGAGAACTCTGAAATGTGGGTTCCTGTGTTGTTTGCAGCACTTACCAGCTCTGGAACTTAAGCAAAGCACTCTCTGATACCCAGGGTTCCTGTACAGAAAATGGAATTCTAAGACACCTCCCCACCTTCCAGGGTTACAAAAGTGGTCAGATGTGGACCATGTAAGTGCTGAATGTTACAGCCTACAAAATCAGTGTGTTTGATGCAAAGACACGAAACACTTTGATTTTTTTTTTTTTTTTTTTTTTTTTTTTTTGTGGTACGCGGGCCTCTCACTGTTGTGGCCTCTCCCGTTGCGGAGCACAGGCTCCGGACGCGCAGGCTCAGCGGCCATGGCTTACGGGCCCAGCCGCTCCGCGGCATGTGGGATCTTCCCGGACCGGGGCACGGACCCGCATCCCCTGCATCGCCACCAGGGAAGCCCCACACTTTGATTATTTTAAAATGCAGTATTTTAAGAAAATGCGTCTGTTGGCCAGAGTGGAGCAACCTGATAACAGAAGTGAGTGTGAATGTCCACGAGAAACAGGCGGGGCTAGGCAGAGCACACACCTCTGCAGGAAGCAGCTGGGCTCCTCACCAGCTGTGCGGGTGCATTCGAGTGTGAAGCTGGTGTGTCCAGTGCTGGTGGGGAAGGACGCGAGTCTGTGTTCCTGCTTCTGGCTTCCAGAACTGCCCTCCCTCCAGGTGTCTCCTGGCACGTTCGACCCCAGTGCTCCCCAGAGGCTCCCCTCCAGAGCTGACCAAAGGGTCGGTCTCACTTCCTCGCATGTGCCAAGCTCTCGCCCACCTCAGGGCCCCTCCCAGTTGCTCCCTCACTTTCTTCAGGTCTCTGCTCAGATGTCACCTCCTTGGAGAGGCCCAGGCCACTTCCTGGCATGTGGGACCATCCTGGTGAGATGGAAATGTTCTATATCTTGCTAAGGGTTTGGTTACAGGAGAGTGTATTTGTTAAAGCTCACTAGATGGTACACTTGAGATTTATGCATTTTTCTGTACGTAAATTTACTTCAGAAGACCGTCAACAAACATTTACTTCTGATTAATGATATAAAACAGTCAAATATCAAAAACTTCATATGGTTTAACCAAATGCTTTGCCCTGAACCTGAAAAGGAGCTCCTAAAGGTGCTCCACGGACCAGTGGCCTCGGCTCACCAGGGGGCTTGTTAGAAATGCAGATTCTCAGGGCCCTGAAGACTGGCCGAGCCAGCTCTCTGGGTGGGGCCCAGCGGTCTGTGATTTAGTAAGGCTTCCACGTGATTCTGAAGGGTCTCATGTTTGATGGAGGCCAGTGGCTGCTCCTTGGGCAAGCAGGTAGCACCTTGAAGCTTAGGGTCTGTTTTGGGTGGAGCAGCACTCCTCGTCTCTGGCTTTTTCTCAGTATGTTCTTTGCTGAGGACTCGAGTCTGTCTGCTGCACCAGATGGACCTGTGACTGTTCACTGCTGCATCCTCAGTGCCCGGCTCAGAGCCTGGTGCATAGTAGGTGCTCAGTAGATACTTGATGGAGGAATGAACAGGTGCATGTGTGGGGCATGCACAACGGATCCATCGTGGCCCGAGGGCCCTGAAGCGGGTATTGGGTGCTTGTCTTATCCTCTGCCTGGTTTCCTTTTCTGTCCGTTCCTGCTCTCCCCACATCTGGTGGGTCCCTGGGCCCATTAGCTCCACCTCTACATCGTGAGGTCACCCCCTTCTCCCATCTCCACTGCCACTGTCCTGGTGCAGGCAGCAGCATCCCTCACCTGATGTTCACTTCCACCCTTGCCTATCTACAGTCTCCACTCGGCAGCCCAGTTATCTTTCCAAACTGTGAGTCAGACCATGCCACTTGCCTGTGTAAGACCCTCTGTCAGCACATCCACTAAAGTCACAGTCATCCCCAAGGTCTATAAGACTCCCAGGGCCTGGCCCCTGTCCCCTCTCTGACCTCAACTCCATCCAGAGCAGCCCTGCGGGCCTCCTTTCTTTCTCTGGACCCTCTAAGCCTTCTTCTCCATTGCCCCTGATATTCCCTCCTGGAGCACTTCCCTCTGTGCCCAGTGTGTTTGGTTCTTTCTCATCCTTTTGGCTGCCCCTGGCCTCCAGGTGAAAACTGTCCTCCCCACTCCCAGATTCTCAGTCCATAACCCAGTGTCTTTCCTTTCCGGCACTTGCTAGGATCCCCATTTGTTTGTATGTTTGTTGGTTGTCTGCCTCTCCCAGGGGCGCTCCCCAGGCTCTCACAGTTTGCTGATGCCCACCCAGCACAGCATCTGGGCTGGATGGGAGAGAAGGTGGCTTCCTGGCCCCTCTGCACCTCTTGCCTCCTACAGAACCACCCGGCACTGCCGGGCTCTGCTTTGTGACCTCCTGAGCCTGACTCTTCTCCTCTGAACCTCTCTCTGTCCTCTAGGCCTGTGCTCACCGCTGGAAGAACATCTACTACGAAACAGACCACATCCTGCCCCACGGCTTCTGTTACATCATCCCATCCAACCTCCAGGCCCAAGGCAGGACGCTGATCCCTTGCTATGAAGGTGAGCTCTGACTGATCCTCCCTCTTGCTTTCTGACCCCATGTCACACCCCAAACAAGCCCCAACCATCTCCACACCACCATCTGAACACTTCCCCTGGCTTTCCACACTCTAACAGAAGGGCTGCACCATGTCCCCAGATGGCCCCTTGGTGTCCGAGGATCAGGTAATGAGGAAGATGGGAAGGGGCAGCGTTTCCAGGCCCTGCCCAGCCTTGTCCATCTGTGCCACAGACCCCATGGCGCTTCCCAAGCTTTATGAAGTCTCAGACTGAAATTCACCAGCCTCTTGGTTTCCTGACACTGCCAGATGTTGTACAGCCTTGGGAAACTTGCTTTCCCTCTCTGGGCCTGTTTCCTCCCCATGAAAATTCAGAGGTTGGCTCAGATGGTCTCCACAGTCCCATGCAGCTCGCAGATGGTCATAACGCTCCCAAGACAACTCCCGGCCATACCCGTGGACAGATGTCCTGAGGCAGGGGGAAGAGAAGGCCCAGGGTTCAGTCACTTCATGACATCCCAAGTCTGGCTTTCCTTCTCATCCGGTCTGCACACTCTGGCAGATGCTGGAGAGTTGGGTGCACCCTCAGCATGGTTTTAAGAGTTCCTTACCAAGGGGCACTTGGGGTTTGGGAAGGAAAATGTTTCCTCAGGCTCCCTACTTAGACGGTTCTAATGCCTGGGCTGGGGACCACTGAGCCTATCATGACTTAGCTCAGTTGAATTTGAGCTTTAAGGATTCAGTGTCATTTACTGCAGTTTTATACCTTGTGCTCTTAGGGTTTGCTTAGCCTAATTCCAAGTGAGCTAAGTGTTTAGCTGTTTATGTTTTAATTCTCCCCCTAATTTATTTGTTTGGACAGAAGTCTCCACTAGCCCGTGGCCACCTTTCCCTTGGGCCTCCCTGGGTTTTCCCATGTTTCAAATTTTGGCCATTGAAAAGGGGCTCTGGGAAAGGCTGGGTCCCTGCAGGAGGCATGGACCCTCTCCTCTGTGAGGGGGACCCTTTCTTTGATCCCATGTCAGCATCTGATCAGCTCTGGCAGGACCATGCTAGGCAGCTGAACTCTGGCCCTGTTTATCTCTGTACTGCCCCCATCAGAAGAAAAACCTCACCTGAAAAATAGATGATGATGTGATCAGTCGAGAGGAGGAGGGATAGGTCATATAAAGACACAGATGAGGGCCTCCCTGGTGGCGCAGTGGTTGAGAGTCCGCCTGCCGATGCAGGGGATACGGGTTCGTGCCCCGGTCTGGGAGGATCCCATATGCCGCGGAGCGGCTGGGCCCGTGAGCCATGGCCGCTGGGCCTGCGCGTCCGGAGCCTGTGCTCCGCAACGGGAGAGGCCACAACAGTGAGAGGCCCGCATACCGCAAAAAGAAAAAAAAAAAAAAAAGACACAGATGAGGGGCCAGGACCGTGCTGACTGCCCCAGCTGGTTGCTTCCTTTTTTTCCAGGAGGAAAAGTGAAAAGACCCTGGAAGAACTCGTTGGGTAGCTTGTGAGGCTGGGAGGAGTGAGGGAATCAGTAGGGACGATGGAGGCTGTGGGGATAGAACCCAACTAATTATGCAATAGGACCAGCAGCACTCTGGTTTTCTCAGAAGTTGTCTTGTGAAATAGGGCCACGTTGCCATCCCTAGTGACTCCCCTGTACACCACCGTAAGCGTTAGAAAGCAAAAGATGGCCCTTTGGAGAGGGAGCTGGGGTCACATGTCCATGTGTACCTGTAGCCACTGTGGCTTACACTTTTAAAGGATCTGTTATCAGGCAGTTGAGGGGGCGGTATCAGCAGTAGAATGGGGTTGGTCTGGGGACTTTATATATTCTTTTTTTTTTTGGCCATGCCGTGTGGCATGTGGGGATCTTAATTCTCCAACCAGGGATCAAACCCTTGCTTCCAGCAGTGAAAGCACGGAGTCTTAATCACTGGAAGTAGTTTGTTTTGGAAGTTATTCCAGAAGACACCAGTGGGGAGCGGGAAAGTGAGAAAAGGAGGGGAAGGCGGCCCATGAGGGGTGTGGCCCCCATGAGGGGTGTGGTCCCCACGAGTTACCAGCCTGGGCCACTGGGATACAATCTCTGGGCCAGCGTAGGACACACACCTCAGAATTATCTTGCCTGAGGGATGAGGGGATGGGTCTGTATTCACTGGGCATCCTGTCCTGCCACGTTTGTGGGCAGGGAAAGCCCCCATGCAGAGAGATGCAGGTGCTGGCAGGTGGCAGTCAGGCCATGTTACAGAAATGGTAAGGGCTGGGGGGACCTGGGGGGGCCCCCTTGGTGGCGGGGGTTCTGTGTTGCCTTTCTCCTGTTACAGATGAGGATGCTAAGACTCGGCGTTTAAGTAAATTGTCAAAGGTCACTCAAAATCACATGGTGGATAGAGCTGGGTTTTGAATTTTCATTTGTCTGACCTCAGCAAATCATTTTGTCCCCTGGTGGTTAGTGGGGATTTGTTTTGTGTTTTGGTGTTTCTGGTTTAAATGAGATTTAAATAGGAGCCAGTTGTTCACCCTCTCAAAATAAGAGAGGGTGACTGAACTGTCCCAAAGGTCCAATCATGAGGGAGGGGAACATGAACATTTTGGGTGTTGGTGTTCTCAAGAGCACCTGCCTGTTTTCTTTGCTGGCAGCTCTGGCCTGACCTTGGCGGGAACGTGCAAGCCTCCATGAGCCAAGGAGGGCACCACGGGGCCAGGTAGCAGGTTGAGTCATGTCTGCTCCACATGTCTGTCACTCACAGTAGAGTGTGAGCTCAGAGCCCACCCCTCTGGTGCTTTGGACTGTTGCCTGAACGCGTTCCCTGTAGCTCACTGGTCCCAGGAGAGAGACGTGTGGAACAGACCCAAACCCTAAAGCTGCAGCCAGAGCCCAGCTAGGTCATCCAAACCCTAGATGACCTGTAGATGTGCATGGGAGAAATAAATGCTTGTCATTGTTTTCAAGGAGATTTCCTGGTTGTTACGCAGTAATAGCTGACTGACACAGGCTCATCACAGGAACCCACATTCCTCATGCGACAGTGGCTGTGGGATGGGCTTCGGCCTCTAGAATCACTCTTTTCTATGGTTGTTCCTTGACTTAATGATGGCCAGCTGGAGCCAGCAAGGAAAGTAGCAAAGTGGTCGTGCCCTGCCCAGTCCTTCTTCCCCACAGGCGCCCACACTTCTGTATCCTAACTCATTCAGTGCCCAGGGAGGATTATGGTGTGGGGCCGGGATGGGGAGCATTGGGGTATAAGCTGCCTCTTAGAACAATGGGGGACTGAATGGACCGCCTCTGTAGTTCTTGGTCCTGTAAGAGGCGAGGTGTGGCAGATGCTCAGATTTCTCTAGAAGAGGGACTGGCTGGTGGGGGATGCAGGCCACAGGGCCCTTGCCTGTGCTCTTGCTTTGGGATCTCCATCTCCCTGTTTGGTGGTCTAAACTAAACCTATTTAAGCTCTTAAGGCAACCATTATTTTCTCTTAATGTGGAAAAACTCAGTAATGCTGGCTGTCTGTTCCACTTGGGGGATCATGTGGTAGTGAAGTACAACAGAAGTATTTTGGAGTTTGACCGGACCTTTCAGATATCACCCAGCCTGGCCTCTTTCTCTTTAATGACATCCAGAGATGTGGGGTGGCCTGCTCAGGCTGAGTTTTAACTTCCGTTCTGTTATTCACATGCTGCACAATCAAGAGGCCAAGTAGAGTGGCGGCTAAGAGCACAGACTCTGGGCCTAGACCGTCAGAGTCCCAGTCCTGGCTCTGCCACTTGTTTTTTGTTTGTTTGTTTTGCCATACGCGGGCCCCTCACTGTTGCGGAGCACAGGCTCCGGACACGCAGGCTCAGCGGCCATGGCTCATGGGCCCAGCCGCTCCGCAGCATGTGGGATCTTCCCGGACCGGGGCACGAACCTGTGTCCCCTGCATCGGCAGGCGGACTCTCAACCACTGCGCCACCAGGGAAGCCCTCTGCCACTTGTTAATGCTGTGACTTCAGATGAGTGACTTAACCTCTTGTGCCTAACCTTCCTCAAGGGGCTGTGGAGAGGATTAAGTTAAAGCTTGTAAGTTCTTAGAGCAATGGCTGGCATATGCATATATATATATATATAAATACTACAGTTGACCCTCCGCATCCATCTGCAAATTTTGGTATCTGCAGGCATCCTGGAACCAAGCCCTCATGGATACTGAGGGAAGATTGTATATGCTAATAAGCACATAAATGTTAATATACCATATTATGTGCTAATGTACCATCAGCCAAGCAAGTGTTTGTTAATTACTATAGGGCAACTAATTTGTCTACCAGGGGTAGAGTCCACTCAGTTTTATTAAGTACCTGTTAGACCGTGTGCTAAGTGCCTGATAGATAAAGCCCAAGAAATTCCCCATCTACAGGGGAAAACAGAGCGGGAACATGATGCTTCCAAAGTGGCAGAGCTGAGTGGGGAGAGAATTCTATGCCCGTGTGCGTGGCCTGGAACCTCTGCAAGGACCCAGGCTGCATCCACGTTCAAGGTGGCATTAAGGCAGGATTATTTCATTTTACAACTGGAAAAATGGAGACCCGCCTAGAGTCTGCAGCCTGTTGGGGCCCATGGAAAACACAAATGGTGGGTGCTGGGCAGGGGAGGATGGACACTTCCTCTGCAAGAGTGGAAAGACCCCAGGGTGGGGCTGGGTGTGGCCTGATCTTCCAGGCTTCTGCCTCCATGGCCTCAACCCTGTGGCTGGACCCTCGGTGGGGATGGACACCATGATGCCTCCATTACATTTACCTCTGAGGGTTATTGTGAGAAGCTCATGAGAAAACGCAGGTGAAAGTGTTCAGAAAGACCACACACTGTTCTCTAATTGTGGCCTGATTGTGGGTCTCAGTGAGGGTCAGCCGTGCTCTCTCCAGAATGTTGGGAGGTTGGTTTAATTGAGGAGAGCCTCCAAGTGTGTGGGCACCTGTCCACAACGTCTCAAACTTTTCACTTCTTAAAAAGTCCGTCTTTGGGGCTTCCCTGGTGGCGCAGTGATTGAGAGTCCGCCTGCCGATGCAGGGGACACAGGTTCGTGCCCCGGTCTGGGAAGATCCCGGCTGGGCCCGTGAGCCATGGCCGTTGAGCCTGCGCATCCGAAGCCTGTGCTCCGCAACGGGGAGAGGCCACAACAGTGAGAGGCACGCGTACCACAAAAAAAAAAAAAAAAAAAAAAAAGTCCGTCTTTGGTTTGTCACAAGGACATTTTTCTCCTGGCTTTTCGGGTGCCTCCTGTTTCTGGTTGGTGGGAAATGCTATCAGAATATCCTGTTTGGAAGCAGGAAATGTAGAGGGAATGGGAAACAAAAATGAATTTAGGACACAAAGTAAAATAAACGGATGGCGCGTACCCCTAAGTCAAACCGTTTATTTGATAGGAGAATATCGTCATTACTACCATATGGGGTTTGGTTTATATCAGAATGTGTGAGAAAATGAGAAGTTTAGTGGGGTGACAGATGGGCAAAACTCTTCATAAATTAAAGAGCATGCACTGTAAAACATTAGTTGCTGTTAACCAAGTTATGGTTTTACCGAGTCCAAGCTCGCTCTGCTCGCCGCACGACAGGCCAATGAATTGGAGATGAGGTGTTGAGGCAAGGAATACGACTTTATTCGGAAAGCTGGCAGACTGAGACGATGGCAGACTAGTGTCTCCGATAAATCATCTTATCGGGGTTCGGATGCCAGTTTCTTTTATAGCACAGAGAGGGGGAGGAGATGAGGCAGTAAAGTAAAAAATACCATAAGTTTTGCAAATATCTCCTGGAATGGCCAGCCTCCGGTGAAAGGCTGTGTTAATTTCTTCTTTCTTGCAGCCATCCACAGGTGGGCAGGGTCAGATGGTCTCCCTGTGAGCTGAACAGGAACACTTTAACATTCAGGCAGAGGGGGCAGGGTTCCCTGAGGCAGGCCATTCTGTATGATTATAATAACAAAAGCAACGAAAAGCAAAGGTTAAAGGCAAAGAAACAGATCGAACTTAGAACCCCATTTAACTCTTTCCTGTTACAATGGGATTTTAGGACTCCCCGAAGTGAAGTCAGTGCATTGATAAAATCAAGCGCAGAGATTTCTTTCATCCTTTGCCCTTGAGTCCACTGAGGCAAGAAGCCAGAGCTTGGCAGGAGGGGGGTTATAAACAGGTCATCTTTTTATTCTCACTAATATAGAATAATCTGGGAGCAGCTCAGCTAAATTAACAAAAAGTATTACAAATAAAACACTGATAAATGCAATTGGGTACCATTGTATATTAGATCTAATTTCAGAATCTGGCTTTACCACTCACTCATTCCTATGATTGAACCCATAGCTCCTACTTCCTGATTGGGTGACTTTGGGTAGACAGCCCCCCCCCGCCCCCAGCCTTGAACCTCAGTGCCCTCCTCTGTAAAATGGAGGGATTAGTCCCTACTTAAGAGGTATTTGGGACTTCCCTGGTGGTCCAGTGGTTAGGAATCGGTACTTTCACCGCGGTGGCCTGGGTTCAATCCCTGATGGGGAACTAAGATCCCACAAGACACGCAGCATGGCCAAAAAAAAAAAAAGAGAGAGAGAGAGAGAGAGGTATTTGAAGTATATAATGTGCCTAACACAGCTCCTAGCTCAGGGTGAGTACTCAATAAAAGGGAATTTTCTAATTAACTTTAAAAATGGTATCATAGTGTCCTTAAACCTTCTCCGAAGACGTCCAGCGATCCTGCTTTAATGAATAATGGAGGGTGGAAAGCTGGGTATTGCTAACCTGATTTTAAGACTCCTTGAAAAGATTATAATTTTAAAAATTCTTTTGAAGATTATATTTGCACAATTTATTTTCTTAGTAAGCTCTCTTTATGTAGATGATCTGAAGTTTAATTTCATGCCATGTTTAAATATTCTCAAGTTTGGAATTGCTGGGGTCTTAATTTATCAAATTTTACTGTGCTTTAAAATTGTCCTATTGATTCCAAAGATTTCTGTACCATTTTCTTCGTTATCAGGGGGTGGCCAGGCCTTTAATTCCTAATTGCTTTTGCATCTCTCAAGACAGAGATCATTTCTGGAGAAGGAAATAGATTCCCCTATTTAGATGAGAAGATTCCTCTTCCCCCTTCTAATGTTGAAGGCTGTGGCTCCACAGGGGATACAAATCAATCAAGATTCATTTACAAATGAAAAGCAGTTGAGGTTTTGTTTTGTTGTGTTTTTGTTTTGGAGAGAACCATAAAAGGCTAAGTTAATCCATTTAAAAATTCAAGAACAAGCCCCATAAATTTTTATTAAATAAAGAGCTCTACATTTACATAGGATTTTATGGTTTCCAAAGAGCTTTCATAAACATTATCTCATTTAAGTAAATACAGCAAATTAAAAAAAGCAGATGCAGTTCTGTAGTATGCCCAATTAATGTGGAGGGGGACCCTGAGAGGGAGGGTGGCTGGAGGGTTCAGCCAGGGCCAAGCCTCTGGCAATGGCTCTTGGAGCTCAGGGAGACCCATCAAGCTTTCCCTTTGGTGCTAAGAATTCTTATCTTGGGCATAAATATATTCTACACTTCAAACATGTTTTCATACATTGTGTGGAATTATTGACTACTTAAACTATGTCATCTAATAGTTTCCTTATGGATATTCAAATGTTATGAATCTCCTCTTCTAAAATTACATATCTGTGTGATGGATGTCTTAGGTTTCGTTTCTTTTAGAGACACTAACAGATTCAGAGTCACCAAATATTTATCAAGCACCTACTGGGTTCCAGGTGTTCTAGGTACTTAACATTTATGATCTTACTGAGTAATCACATCATGGGGGGGGTTAAGTATTCTTATCCCCATTGTACAGATGAGAAAACTGAAGCTTAGGGAGGTTGATGAAGGTCACAGGCTTATTAAGCAGAAGAAGGGTGGTGGCTTTTAAGTTCAGAACACGTTTCTTTTTTTTTTTCCATTTAGGCTGTGGTCCTTGTAACTGAGGGTTGTTTTATATATTTAAATGCCCCTTTTATCACTAGATATCTGTCTGCCTGATTTCATTGTCCTCTGAATTGTTTTTTTTGTTGTTCTTTTTGCATTACACGGGCCTCTCACTGTTGTGGCCTCTCCCGTTGCGGGGCACAGGCTCCAGACGCACAGGCTCAGCGGCCGTGGCTCACGGGCCCAGCCGCTCCGCGGCATGTGGGATCTTCCCGGACTGGGGCACGAACCCGTGTCCCCTGCATCAGCAGGCGGACTCTCAACCACTGCGCCACCAGGGAAGCCCTGTTGTTGTTTTTTAATTGAAGTATAGTTGATTTACAATGTTGTGTTAGTTTCAGGTTACAGCAAAGTGATGTGTACATATATATATATATAAAGTGATATATATAAAATATATATATTATATATATAAAATATATATGATATATATATAATATATATATTCTTTTTCACATTCTTTTCCCTTAAAGGTTGTTACAAAATATTCAGTATAGTTTCCTGTGCTAATACAGTAGGTCCTTGTTGGTTATCTCTTTTATATATAGTAGTGTGTATATGTTAATCCCAAACTCCTAATTTATCCCTCCCCACCTCTTCCCCTTTGGTAAATTTGTTTCTATGTCTCTGGGTCTGTTTCTGTTTTGTATATAAGTTCTTAAGTATAATCAAATTGTTTAATTATCAGTTGGTTAGTATTCACTCAGAAATTGAGCAAAAATTCAGACATTAAGACTGGAAAGCTATTTTTTTCCTCTGATATTTTATTTCATGGCTAAGCTAAGGAACTCTGGAAAGATAATTTTAAAATTGCTCTTTTAGAAAGACTAGCTTTGAAAGATGAAACTTTCTCAAATGGTTAAAAGGAAGAGAGCTCAGTAGGAATAATATATGTTACACTGTATGTAAATCTTGATCTTTCCATGGGTTGGTTTTATCCCGCCAGTATTTTGGGAAGAGTGCAGGAAGCGACTCCACCCAGCCTAATTCTTGAATGAATTAAATTCATTAGTGTACGTTCCATGCATTGAGTTGTGGGTTATGAGCATTTGGAAACCAGTATCTTTTCCTCTCTCAATTGCCTGCTGTTTAGACAGGGTTTAGTAAAACCAGCAGCTCAACCAAGGAAAATACTACCATTTTTAGACTGGAGGAGCCATGCAACTTAATGAATCAAAGTGTGTGACGCAGGCCACATAATTCAGACCCACCCATGGCAGAAAGACAGAGCTTTCCAAGGGAAAGCTCCTCCAAGGGATGTCTGGGCCCCCTCGTTCCACCACGTCTTGCTTCCCTGATTCAGTTGCCCCACATTTAACAGAGTCAGGTTTGTTACAGCATCCATGAGCTGCTGTCGTGCCAAGCCCCGTTCTCCCTTGCTGCTTCGAGGTGGGTAAACGTTTTGTTCCACAGCGGAGAGGGAGGAAACTGGCGTGTTGTGGTCCTCTCTCCCTGGCCACGTCCTCGGGGCCTTTGGAGACTGAATGGAAGTGCCCAGGAGTGGCCCGGTGCCTCTGTGTGTGCAGGAGCAGTTCTTCTTGAGAACATAGGAGGCTGGAGGTCCTGCCCCAGCCCTCCGCCCTCTACTTCCTGGACCTCTCCACAGAGGGAGGGTGTGTGACCTGGGGATGCTGTGATGGGACAGCCCCCTTGTCTCCACACTCACCCCCCTTCTCATAGCTCTGTGGTAGAGGCTCTCCTGCCTTCTCCAGTATGGGCAAGCAAAATCGAGCTTTCTAGCATACGGGAATGATAGATTGCCCTATGTATATATTTTTTTTTGAAGAAGAAAGGCCTGTACTTTAGAACTGGATTAGAGAGAAACTACAACCTGCCCTTTATATATATATATGTATACACACACACACACACATATATATATACATACATACATATAAAATATATAAAATATTTTAAAATATATATTTGTATATATTTATATATATATATATATATATATATATATATATATATATTTTTTGCAGAAGGTATCAGGTTAAAATAACAGTGGCGTCCTTAACTCATGGAAATAGCACTCAACAGAGTGAAAACAACTGAAGCATGCTGTGGTCCAGGATCCAGTGTATCTGGCCAGCATCTCTTGGGAAGCCCAGGCCTGGACCCTAAGGGCCACCACTGCACCCTGAGGTGCCAGTTTACCTGTTGTGTGGCCTTGTTCACTTTACAAAGTCTTTCTTAGATCATTTCTCACTTAATTAGGATTTTTGAGTATCTGGTAGGCCAGCACAACCAGGTGGGTGTTTGATTTTTACTGGAAAGGAGCAGGCCAGGCACAGAACTTGACTTGGGGTTTGGGTGGCTGTGCTTGCACAATGGTGCTGAGTCTTAAGATGTGGTTGATCAGGAAGAGCTTTGAAGTGTTCTGTGAAGCCTGCTCACGTCACTTCTTCACAGGTGTTTGGCTTTTAGAAGAAGAGCACTTTGTACCAGGAGGGCCAGGCTTGGACACAGGCTCAGTGTCTCCCAGCGTGGGCCGTCCCACCTGTGTCCTCAGATCTTTGAGGACAGTCCGTGAAGGATCATGCCAGGGGGTGGGCAGGGATTGAAGAACCGGTTCTGAATATTCTGTGCGGTTTCTCTTGAGGCCCAAGAGGGAGATGGAATTGCCCAAGGCAGAATCAGTCAACCTAGGTTCGGAAAGCCCAGAAAAATCCATCCTGTGTGTCCTTGCCCTGCTCCAGTCACACCTACTTCCATCCTTAGGCCTCTGGGGTCAGTGACGCCACCGCTTGGAGAAGCAGGATTCCTGGTACCCAGGACACAACTCCTCTTCGAGCAAGGCTGGGGTGGAGGTCACAGAGCCTGATGGACTGGAGGACAGAGGGTAGGGCTGGGAGGTCAGGGGGCACAGAGGTCCAAGGCGAGCAAGTTGGAGAGTCCAGGTGCTCAGTGGCTGAAAGAATGTGCCAGATCCTCTTGCATCTCCGCCTGGGGCCTTGGGTCTGGGCACGGACTGCAGCGCGCACACCTGCCCTCAGCAAAGCCTCACCTGCACACACTGTATCTTACACTGGGCTGGGGTTGGGTGTACTGAGATGGGTGAACTCATCTCGGTGTTGAATAAACGATGTGATAAACACACACATTTTGAGATGGGGAGAGGGTGTCACTTACCTTTACCTACAAGGTCCCCTGGGCACAGAAGCTGAGGAGGGGTTCTGGAAGGCTGTGGAACGTGAACTGTCAGATAAACATATACCAGTGGAGCCTTCCTAGACCGGAGTTGCCACAGCTGCCCCCCAGAGTGTGTGGTGCTGTGGGGAGCGAGGGGGCATAGGACTGGATCCTGTTCCAGGTTGAAGGGGTTAATCAGAGTACAGGCATTTCTGGGCAGTCAGAACATGGTCTGTCCTCTCAGGAGCCATGGGTGCTAGTCAGGAGCCCCACGTGGTTTGATTCCTTGCTCTAGAGCAAGCTGAGAAGGCAGGTATAGAGCCTGGGGTTTCAGGAATGTCAGAGCCGGTGAGATGGTGACTGCTTCCTGTGTGTGAGGCCCACAGACCTCGGAAGAGGCCATCCCAGCTTGGGGAGCTGGGCTGACCTCTGAACGGTGCCACGATGCCGGCTGAGGCAGGGGTGCTGGTCAAAGGGCTTCCCCAGTGGCCTTTGGCCTGGGGTGGGGTTGGGACCCTCCCAGCTCCCAGAATGGCTGTGGTCACCTCAGGAGCCCGGGGCCTGCTCCTGGCTCAGCGCTCGCCAGCAGAGTGTGGGGATGGGGTAGAGAAAGACAAGTTTTCCTGTCTAGTTTTGGAGCCCCTGTCACAAAAGAGACCTTGAGACTGTTTTCTTTAAAACATGAAAGATTCCCACATAATTCCTATTCATGTCCTAAACTTACGAGGCTGAACTCGTGTGTCCTGCACTGTAGTTTCCTTCAGCTCGTGGGGGCTGAATTTCCTTTCGTGTTTCATTTGTCTGAGACTTACAATCGGGTGAGTGGGTGGATATGCTTTTTGCCGGACCTTCCACATTTAATATGACTGTTCCGGTTGGGACATTTTGACCCTTTTTGCCATTGTGCTATTTGATATAGGATTTATTAGTTTTTATGGTTTCTTGCCATCGTACAATTTGATGCAGGATCTCTTTATGACTTTGCATAAGTCCCGCTCCCAGCCTTGGTGCAAGATTTTGCAGAGAAGTGTGTTCTACTGTCACTGGGTTGCTTTCTGGCAGGGCTGTGAGTTCTCTTTGTAATAACAGGACAAGGTAGGAGGAACTGAGTTAGCCCTCCCCTGGAAGAGGAGTAACTCCATTGACATTCTGTTGTAATTTAGCAGTTGGTTAATGGCCACTTACTGGAGAATGTTACCAGGCTCTGCAGTGAGTGTTGTTAGAAAATGAATTCCTCTGTGTATTTCCCCAGGGCCCTTCTGCTTCTCCTACAGGACGTAACTCTGGAACCACAGGAAGTGGCACTGTGGTGCAATCACAGCTTCACTGTTCCTTTGTATTATTTATTTTGTGTTTCAGAATTAAGTATATTGCTTTTAATGGAACCAGAGACTTGTCAGGAGCCCAGGGGGTGACATGGGGGTCACTGGGTCATTTTACTGGGTCTCTTGGACCTGCAGGTGCCCGGGGCAGCCGTGAGCCTCTGTCCAGCAATGTCAGTTTCACATGTAATTAGAGTCGCCTAAGCTGAACATCACTCCATCTCCATGCCTTTACCCATGTCTTTATTTCACACGGCTTGTCACCTTCTGGGTTTTGTGTAATCACTCACTGCAAAACCTTTGGTCAGCCACAGAGGTGAAAGAATGTGAATTTCCGAGTCTGCCGAAATTGGATAGAATTCTGGCTTTGTGACCTCGGACAAATCACTTGAACTTTCTGAGCCTCAGGGGTTTTACCTGTTAACAAATGGTGATGCGGGCTCCCAGGGATGAGGGACTGATGAAATGGTGAGTGGGCACAGCTGTCACAGTGCCCAGAACATGCTAAGCTTAAAATGCCAACTGAAAAAGGAAACAGTAGCAACGGAGTTCCCGTCTGTTGGGTTGGAGTCTTAGGAGCTGAGGGACAGGTGGGGGAAGAGAACTTATCCAGTTGTTTTCTTTTGGATCCATTTGTGGAGGGAAAAAGAGATCTCCCCTTTTCCTTCCACACAAGGAAGACGAGGTGTCAGTGATGGCGTCACCGTGCCGTGGGGCCGGTACGGCGGCCCCTGGGCTCTGAGGGCTGGTTTCTGGTCGCACGGTGGAAAGCATATCGCCTTCAGCTGGATGGAGTGTCTTTTTGGGAGGCTTGGTCGTCTCCCAGGGGACTCCACACTGGGATGGCCACATCATTCCATCTCTGTGTCGTGTTTTCAGTTCTTTCTTCCTCCTGGGGCTCCCGTCCTTTCTGAAGTGAATGAGATAATTGTCACCGGCCTCCCACTTAATTACTATGGCTGCTGCTTCTCCTTTCCCACATGCAAAGAGGAAGCCCATCAGGGCACTTGGCAGCCTCACTACCTGATGGCACCAGAGCCTGGATTTTTGAGGTCTGGTGGATTCCTGAGACTTTTTCTCTGCGCCCCAGTCTGGATGGCATCCCTGGGCCGGGCCTGCGGCCGCACTCAATAACATACCCAGCATGCTCAGGCGCTCCGCACACGACTGGCACACACTGATGAGGCTGTGGTTTGCTTCTCTTCCCTACCCTCCCCTTCTAGAGTATAAGAAGAAGTATGGAGAGGAACACGGCTCCTGCCAGGCTGGGATAGCGGGCTTCTTCACTGAGGTGGGTATCTCTCTTTGGGCCTTTCTCTTCTCTCATGGGTGTTCATTTCCTGCATGGCTTCCCATCATATGGTAGATTAAAGTCCAAACTCTGTGTCTTGGCCCATGGGCCTGACTTTCTCCTTCACTCACCAGAGGACAACCCAGAGCTGTGGGAGGGGATGGGACAGTGAGGGGGAGAAAAGGCCTATGACACCCACTGGTTTCAGCTGCTGCTGGACCATGCCAGATCCTTACTAGCATCATTATTACAGAGGTCCCCACGCATGGTGTTCTGTGCACAAGTGCACATTTCTGTAGGTGAGCCGCACAGTAGAGGAACTGCTGTGTCAGAAGCTCTTCAAAATGTGAATTTTTGACACATGCTGGCAAATTGCACTCCAGAAACATTTACCAGTTGACACTCCCCCCAGTTGTGTGTCATTGTTCCTACATCCTCTAACCAACACTTAAAAATTTTTGTCATTAAAAAAAAATGACATTGTGTTTTAATGGCCCTTTACCTAATTATTAGTGTAGTTGAGTATCCTTTTCAAATATTGGCCATTTGTGTTTATTTTTTCTGGAAATTGCCTGTTTATGTTCTTTGCCCATTATTATGTTATTTTTTAACTGTTGTTTTACTGATTTTTAGGATCTTGTATTTTCAATAGTAATCTCATATCTCTTGAATGTGTTACAATATTTTTCACCAATCTTTTACCTGATTTTTAAGTTTGCTTAATGGTGTCTTTACTATATGGGCATTGAACATTCATACTTGGTCAAATCTGTCAGTCTTTTTCTTTCTGGATTCTAGACCTCTCTGTTAGGAAGGTCATCCCCATCCTAAGAGCATGAAATATTCACGTTTATTTTATTCTGCCACTTTTATAGGTTAAAAAATATTTAAATCTTTAATCCGTCTTAGATTTATGCGTTCAGACATTATACGGGAGAAATGAACTTCATTGTTTTCCTAAATGTGTGGTTGGTTGTTCTTTTTTTTTTTAATAAATTTTTAAATTTTATTTATTTTATTTTTTTGGTTGCATTGGGTCTTTGTTAATGCGCGTGGGCTTTCTCTAGTGGCGGCGAGCTGGGGCTACTCTTGGTTATGGTGCGTGGGCTTCTCATTGCGGTGGCTTCTCTTGTTGCGGAGCATGGGCTCTTGGCACGCGGGCTTTAGTAGTTGTGGCTTGCGGGCTCTAGAGTTCAGGCTCAGTAGTTGTGGTGCATGGGCTTAGTTGCTCCTTGGCACGTGGGATCTTCTGGAACCAGGGCTCGAACCCGTGTCCCCTGCACTGGCAGGCAGATTGTTAACCACTGCGCCACCAGGGAAGCCCTGGTTGGTTGTTCTGATACTGGTTTGTTAAATGTTTTCTTTATCCCCATTGATTTGAGATACCATCCTGCCATATGCCAAGGTTACCCATCTTCCATCTCAATAAGCCTATAGAGGGTGTAATTTCTATGGCTGTTGTTCCTCCACTGAGATGTAGCAAGTATGACTCAACGCAGGAAGCAGCAGGGAACTGCTGTTAAGTTTACAGACACAGTGATGGCAGTGCCGTAAGAAAGTCTATTTGGGCTGGGTCTTGTGCCCAGGTGTCTGGAAGTGGGAGAGCCTGGAGGAGGCCAGGTTGGAGGCTGTGGTGTGGTCCAGCCACAAAGAGACAGGGCAGCCTATGGGGTGTTTTAGGAATAAAAATGATGAGGGGAGTCAGAAAATATGAAGGCAGTATCAGTGGGCTGGGTGACCAGAGGACTGTGGGGGCGTTGAGGAAGGAGGTTTTATGCCAGGTTTCTGGGGAACACTGGTGCCGGTGGAAAGGGGGCTGCCCAAGGAAGAATCCACTGGGAGACGTAAACTGATGGGTCTGCTGTATACACATGCCATGTGAGGTGATGGGATGGGACACTCACATAGATGTTTCTAGAATCCAGCCTTGATTTGGCCAATGCTAGTATGTTTCTGAGGGGACTGGGTATGCTTAGCATAGGGCCGGGGTTGGGGGGCTCTGAGCAGAATGTCTCTTGTAGACAGTGGGAAGAGAAAGTCAAGTCATTGCAGAAATGAGAACTCATTGGAGATGTTGGTGGGGAGCTAGGGGAGAGGAAGAGTCCCCGGGAAGAGATGTCTCCAGCCAGAGAGTCAGGGAAGACGAGGGCACTGGGGCTAGTGGGGAGGAGGAGGAGGAAGGACAAGGGTGTGGAGGGGAACCCGGTGGGCCGTGCCAGCTCCGGATTACCAGAGGACCTGCTGGGACTCCACAGCCTGAGGGAAGCAAGGTGCGGGCAGCAGTGGGGCTGGTGTGTGGAGCACTGCAGGGAGCCGGGCGGCAGTGAGCAGGAGGGCTCAGTCCTGAGCCGGCCACTCGGGGCCTTGGCCTCTGCTTCAGTTCCCAGGCTTTTGGCCTCCCTAAACAGGAGGTCTTTGAACTTCCAGTCTCCCTCGTTTCTGGAACTTCAGCTGTTGGAGGCCAAGCAGGAAATATGGTTGAAGGGGTCAGGCAGCACTGTGCCCCTCTCCTGCCCTCCTGCTGACCTTGTCACTTGGGTTTGCCGTTGCTGGGAGCTGGGCTGCCCCTGCACAGGGGCGGCAGCTGCCTCCCAAGCTGGACGTGGTTCTGTGGCCTTCCGGTCATGGCCATGTTGCCCCAAACTACTCTGGCCCAAAGCGACTGCGTGACCTGAATGTCAGTGACCCTGGGGTTATCAAAGCTGTTTGAGTTATGGACACTGCATGAATTTTAGCCCAGCGTTGAGGACAAGGGAGAACTTCCCGGGAACATATTTATTTTTGTAGCCTAGGATAACAGAGGTAGATACTTCTAAGCAGCAAGAGAAGACTTGACCCAACCCTGCTGGTGTCGGGGCACCACTGTGAGAGCCTGGGGACATCTGGGTGGAAATCCATCTAGCACAGACTTCTGCCACAGATCCCGAGGACTATTCTACCCCCTGCTTGTGCCAACCTACAGGGCACAGAGAAAAGCCCATGGCTCCTCTCAGGCAACTCCAGGTACCTGTGTGCCTCAGGAGGTTCTGCCCCTTGCAGAAAGGCCCATGCTGTTGATCGATGGAGTTTCGCACACATGATTTAGGCAGTGGTGGCCTTGGGCTTTTGGAGAAGCTTGCACTTCTGTGTGTTGCATTTGCGTTGTCTGTTCCTGGGCGGTGAGGAGCCAAGCATTGATGACATTTTCCTGGCACTTGTGGACAGTGTCAAAAAGGCCCAGGCTGCACCCACAGCGGATGGAAAAAGCCAAGTAGGAGGGAGTTCCAGGGAGATGCTGTTTCCTTGCCCCCAGCCACAAGGGTCTCAGGCTGGGCCTCAGTTTACCTAGTTTGAACTACAGGGAGAAGGGGGCATAAACAGTAAGAGGAGAAGGAAAGAAACCAAAAGCTGTTGGTTTTAAAGGTTTTTGAGGAGAGCGATGACCTTGTTTTATTCTCTTTGTAATGTTTGAGAGAGGGGATGCAGCGATACGTTAGACGTACATTTCTCAACTTTTATCCTGGATTAATCTGAATCATCAGAAAACAACACATCCACTGCCTGGTGTCCCCACGAGCCTTACAGGCCTCTGGTGGTGCTCAAAGCTTTGGCTCGTGAAGAGCTGCTGGTGGAGAAAGCTCTCCACTGTGTATGTGGCTGGCACTGGGGATACTGCTCATTTTGTCTTTCTGTGCCCTTTGTATTCGGGCACTGATTACAGAGTCCTTTCTGAGCTTAAGACCAAGGAGAAAGACTCCCTTCTCTGATGATCATTTGTCTTTCTCATGCCCCTTCTAGAACCAGCACAGTCCCTTACACAGAACAGATGACTATAAGGGGAATGAATGAATGCACTGCCCATGTTTTCCCAGGGATGTGTCCTAAGTGCAGAAAGTGATATATTTTTATAAAACAGTGAGATACCCCTGAGAGTATCCAGTTTCTCATCCTCTTAGCATCCTTGGAGATGGATTGGATCTCAGAACCTTAAAGTGAAGTGCTTCTCAATGGTCATTCTTGGTCCACACCTTCATGAATTATCAACAGCAAACCATTCAGGCAGGAGTCTGGTGGCTTTCCTTCCAGCCGTGCTCACACCCTGTTCTTTGGTAAGGTTCTTACCCGAATTGACCATAGAACATGTATTGTTCAAAGTATCGTCCTGATACTGCTCTTGCCATACACGTGCTCTCCTTTCTGTGTGCTCTGTCCTCCTTTCTCTGCTGTTCTATTAAGATGGCTCTGGCCTTTTCAGACATGTGCTCCCAGGGAATTCAGTGTCACTTTATGAAATGTCAACAGAAACTCAGAATTCTTAGGGGGATCTAGCCTCCAGGGACTTGTTGGAAACCAGCAGCTTCTGACAGCGGTGAGGCCAGCTCTGTAGAGAGGGGCCAGCCTGGAAGGATGTTTCTGAAGTATAACAGTGCGGGGACCCTAGAGGCCAAGGGTGGTGTGTGTGTGTCAGTAACAAGAGCATGACCTGTACAGTGTCCAGCATCTCCATGAGCCCAGAAGGCCTGTATCTTTGGGGTTTTTGTACAGCTGAGGGGTTTCCTCTAAAACTGCCTTTATTTTAACCCTTTTGGGTAGAATTTTTTCTAAACATTCTGTACATTTCCTTGTTGCCTTACCCTGGGATTTTTTTTTTTTTTTTTTTTTTTTTTTTTTTTTTTGCGGTACGCGGGCCTCTCACTGTTGTGGCCTCTCCCGTTGCGGAGCACAGGCTCCGGACGCTCAGGCTCAGCAGCCATGGCTCACGGGTCCAGCCGCTCTGCGGCACGTGGGATCTTCCCGACCCAGGGCACAAACCTGTGTCCCCTGCATCGGCAGGCGGACTCTCAACCACTGCACCACCAGGGAAGCTTCGTGGTTTTTTTTTTTTCCTGGGAATGTTTTACAAAGGGATTTGATTGATCTGTGGATCTGGTATAAGTAGGAGATGCTTAATAAATATTGTGGAGTGAAAAGTTAATGAATTTGTTAGAAAAATAATTTTTATTATTTCTTACTGCAGTGTAGATACTTTAGAAAATATAGATAATCAAAGAGAAGGGATTTCCTGTTGGGGAAGGCTGGGGAAGGAAAGCCTCGATGATGTCTTTCTCTATTGGACTTACTTCACTGAGCATAATGCCCTCCAAGTTCATTCATGTTGCCGCAAATGGCAAAATTTCATTCTTTTTTATGTCTGAGTCATATTCCGTTGTCTATATGCACCACATCTTCTCTATCTGTTCATCTGTGGATGGACACTTAGATTGCTTCAGTATATTGGCTATTATAAATAGTGCTGCTGTGAACATTGGGGTGCTTGCTGGGCCTGTTTTAATAGTAGTGTTGTGTCTTGCTGTCTGTGGTCTCTTCTCTCCCCAGTCCACATCTTTCCTGTAGTGGGCCTCTCTGCTCTCTTGTTTTAATTGTTTTGACTTTGCAGTGAGCCTTTAGTGGCCAGAAAACCCAGCTTCAGAACCATTCCTGAGAATGAGGACTGGAGGGGATTTCTCTGGAGTGTCAGTACATTTTATCCATTCATCTGTTGATGGACACATAGGTTGCTTCCATATCTTGGCAATTGTAAATCATTATGAATATGAAATTTTTTTTATTGCTCAGGTGTGGCATCTTTACTTTAATTACGAGTTCTTTGTTGTGATTGTGGGTCTCACCACACCGCCTTCTCCCCTCTTCAGTTTCCTTCCCTGTTTACCTTTGGATTTCTCTTCCATAGGAGCTGGTGGTGATGGGTGCCCCAGGGTCATTTTATTGGGCTGGGACAGTCAAAGTGCTGAACCTCACAGACAACACCTATTTCAAACTAAATGATGAAGTGATCATGAACAGGAGGTACACCTACCTGGGTGAGTAGCTCAAGGAGGTGACAGGTAAGAAAGGGGAAGTGGGAGTGATTACCACCAAGCTTGCCAGTGATTGCTTTACGGGTGGAAAGAAGAGTTCGTTGGCTTTTACATCTGCTGTTCTACTTAGTTGCACTTTTAGCCAAGGGCACCACAACATTGAGCTCCACACATAGCAGGTAGAGAGAGGAGAACAAAGAACGGGACTGAATTAAAGCTGTGTGATTTAATTAAAAAGCTGACAGTTGAACCTCCAAGGAAGCAAACATTTTCTTTTCCTATTTTAGCAATTACTCGGGTTCAGATGATTAGATACAAAACGAGTGTGAGAGAATCCTGTTTTTCCATGACTTTCCTTTGGATGAGGTCTCTGCTTTCTGGTCACAAAACTGGTTGCAGGTAGAAATAATAAGAACCAGAAATTAGCATGATGGATGGTAACCTAATCCTGAGGTTTATTTAAAGGCTCAGAAAAACTTTCATTTTCTTAACCGTTTTAATCCTCTAGAAAGAAGGTAGACACAACTTAAGTTAGCAGCCACCAGGCCAGAATGACTCTGGACAAGACCATGCTTATTGGTGAATAGAGAGAGGCTGTCTTTACTTGTGTAAAAGACAATTTGACATGGCTCTTTTCTTTAATTCAGGCCCTAAATGCTGTAATTCTGGGCTGAAAATGAAGCTAAATTTAGCAAGGCCTAATGATGAGAAAACAATGTTCTTTCACACTCATTACACTTAACTTAAATCTGGGGGAGTCCCTGACCCGCTTTTTGTATGGAGATTCACTTGTGAGTTGGCAGGAGGGACTGGCTGACTTGTCTTTTCGCCTCTAAGTCTTTTGCCCAGTAGCACTGACTGTGATACCTTTACTCAGAGGCCCAACTCCTTAAATGCTGTCATTTATTGGGGACTTACTCCATGCCAGGCTCTGCATATGAAAGAAACCGAGGTACAAAGAAGTCATTTAACTTGCCGAGGTCCCATGGTTCATCAGTAGCAAAGTGGGGGTTTAAACCTGTGGTTTCTGAGTCCAGAGTCTAGGTGCTGAGCTGCCCACCTGTGTATGCTCTGCAGACAGCCCTGCCCGCTGGTGTGGACCCCTCGCTGGGCTGGGAGCACCTTGGAGGAGGGGAGTTTGTCTGACATTTCCAGGACTTGGTATAGTGCCTGGTGCAGAGGAGGGACTCAACACATGTTTACTATGTCAGAGAATGAAGAGAAGGCAGAAAAGAGCCCAGTTTGGTTGTGGCTTTAGGGTCGATAGGCCCTCTGAGCCTCAGGGCCCGTGGCTCCTTCCTGTATGCCAAGTAGAGGCCTTCATGCTGCGGGATTGCAAGGCTCACTTCAAGCTTTGATGTCACTCATAATAGTCTTAGGGAACGTGAGCCTCCAGTTTGAGAGAAATCAGCCACCTGGTGAGTAAGAGTTGATCATAATATGACACCATTACAAAATGCAAGCAGCTTATGGTCATAACATTAGGGTTTGAGGATGAGGAAAAGGTTTGTAGAATATACAGCAGCCTGTACAGGGTTTTTACTGCCAGCAGGGCTCTCAGAAAGCAGGAGACATTTAGACTAAGCTCAGACAACTTTTACCTTTGTTTCTAGATTCTTTTTGCGTCCGCGCATTCTTTGCTGTCATCCATCTATCCACTGACCCACTGTCAGCTTTTTTCTGGCTCTTCTTAAGAGGGTGTATGCATAATGGTTCACAGCAAGGGTGATTTGGAGACACACAGATTGGATTTGAATCTTGCTGTGTGATCTTGGGTGTGTTGCTTACCTACATTTAGTCCCTGTTTCCGTATCTGTGAAATAGAGTTGGCAGATTAAAAGAGACAGTGGCATCTGAAGACATGTGTAAGAATGTTCATAGCAGCTTTATTCACAATAAAGCTGAAATAACTGGAAACAACCTAAATGCCCAGCAATAGGAGAATAAAGACATTATGATACCATCATACAATGGAACATACTCATCCATAAAAAGAAACTAGTACCATACTCAACAGCATGGATGAACCTCACAGAAGTTATGTTGAGGGAAGTTTGGAACAGGCACATGTAATATATGGTGACAGAAATCAGGAGAGGGGTGACCCATGCAGGGGAGGGTAGTGACTGGGAGAGGGAATGAGGGAACCTTTTGGGCTCGTGGTTCTGTGGTTATAGTCACTCTGGCTGGTGATGTCCATGTGTACACACTTGTTAAATTCTACACTTTAGATGTGTGTACTTTACTGTATGAAAATTGTATCTCAAAAAGGAAAAAATAGATGTGGAGTATTTAGCACAGCACCTGTTCCAAAGAGGACACTCAGAAAGCACTCTTTCCTGCCCTGGAGTCCTTGTGAATGTGTCTTTTTGTGCGATGAGCCATTCCAGCGTGAGAAGACTGACAGCTGCCATTTATTCCCTGATATTTTATGTTCCAAGAATAACTGGATCTTAATTGTCCAGATAAGGATGCTTGAGAAACATTGTCCTCTGATGGATCTTCTTTCTCCACCCCTTCCTTGGTTTCTCCCCGTCTTCTGCAGGTTATGCAGTTACTGCCGGACACTTTTCTCACGTGTCCACCACCGATGTGGTAGGAGGTGCCCCTCAGGACGAAGGCATTGGGAAGGTGAGGAACAAAGTTTATGGAATAGCATGGGGTCAGATGGGGGGAGCATGCTGCCGCTCTTTTTGAGGTTTGTCAACTCACTTTGATGTGAACATTCTGCTGGGCGGCTGGCAGGTAAGTGATGAAATATTGAGGAATCATCTGTTCATCTCCATCCAGCCTCTTTTGAGAATTTACTTTGAAAGCTTCTTCCGAGTATGAATACTATTTCCAGACCTCTCCATTCTCTGCACTTTGTCATCTGAGAATGTTTTTCATGGCTGATGCTGTGTGTGTGAGAGATGATTAAGATTGACCCGTGGTATTGTGCCATTCTCCAAAGGAAGGGTGTCCAGTGCTACCCAACTTCAAACCCTCCCCTCTCCCAAATCCTTTCCAAGTTTGACTTAATGGCACCAGGTCTAGTCCCAGATATCTTTGGGGCCTTTTTATTTATCTTTAGGCCTAGATTCTCACATTTTTTTTCTCCAATGTTTTAGAAACAAGACCAGTTCAGCCCAGAGGCTAGACTGGGAATATATGGGTCTGTTTCCCTAAAGTATCTGCCCAGAGTGTAGAAAAGACCCCATGGATCTAGGACCGTCAGAATCCCTTTGGGAATCATGGCATCTATGGGGCCTGAAATATGGAGGACTATGTTTGTTGGCTCTTTAGCTCCAGGCTACAGGAAGTCCAGTTGAGTCGACCCAGATGAGTCAGGAATGTGCATTTTAACAAGCTCCATAGTTTGTTTGATAGTTACGACTGAAGAGAGGAATGGTCTTTGGGTCTGAGCCCATAAGGGGTGGACCTTTGATAGAATCTGGCTATATCTCTGGGGGCTTGGAAAGGTGGATTCTGGAGAGGCCCAGACAGACCGAGACCACTGGTAACTGGAGCCTTCGGCCAGGATGTCAGTCTGATCAGCAGACAAGGCGTGACTGCTGGACATTCATGAGGGTTGTTTTCCCGGATCCTCCTGGGCAGGAGTTAGGAGTCAACACTCAGATTTCTGGAGCACATGCCTCCCTCCCTGTCAACACTGATGCTATTTTCCTTGAAAACGAAGCCACGGTAAAAACCCAGGGCCCTGAGCACAGGGGAGGTGTGCAGATGAACTCTGATAACTTCCAGCAAAGGGTGAGTCTCTCCGAGTCACATGAATTCCTCTGCGTGGTGGAGGGACAGAGCCAAGGGCTGTCCCCACATTGATAATCTCTTCTTGGGGAGGAGCTGCGTGTGACCAGGCATCTCTGTAGCCGGTAAACACGCCTACCTCCCAATTCACAGCAGTGTGGATGCCTCAGTGCTGCTGACAGCAGCTTTGTTTTGTTTTAAATCACCAGTTACAGAATACTTGATCTAACTATCTTCTCTTCAGGTGGTTGGCATAACTGTATAGTCCCTGTCAAGCCTTAGGATGATAGAGCCAGGCAGAGGGCATCCTGGATCTAGTTAACAAAGAGGAACATAAAAATGCTGCTTTCAGCTGGAGCCCCTGAGAGGTGCTGGGGAGACTGGTCATAGTTGACAAAGTTGCTGACGGTTCCACATTGCCAGGCATGGGAGCTGGTACAGATTTGCTTCCCAAGGACCCCAGGATGGCTCTCTGGCCTTCAGGATCTTGGTGGTTATCGTTTCTGGTATTGGGGCAGGAAAGCATTCACACTAAGATGGTGATTCCTGACCCCATGGGAGGCTCCCTGACACTGGTTCTCATGGGACACTCGCTCTTCCCTTAAGATGCAACTTGAAAAAGAACTTCCCCACTCATGTCATTTAGGAAGTTCTACACAAACAGTCTTTTCTGTGGTGGAGATTCATGGTGTAAATGCACAGGCTAAAGGCTTTGAAAGGTCCCCAGTAAAGGAATTTATTTAATGTTTAACTCTGGCATTTTGCAAACTAAACTCATATTTACCCAAGCAGATCTCATGACACTAACGTTCTGTGGAATCACTTTGTCTAAAATGCTCATGTCCATCCCTCTTCTTACACAGTTGGCCCTCCCTACCCGCGGGTTTCCACATCTGTGGATTCAACCAAACATGGATGGAAAATATTTGGGGAAAAAAATTCTAGGAAGTTCTAAAAGCAAATCTTGAATTTGCCACGCAACTATTTACGTAGCATTTACACTGTATTTACAACTATTTACATAGTATTTACATTGTGTTAGATAGTCTTAAGTAATGTAGGGATGATTGCCTAGGTTATATGCAAACACTACTCCATTTTACTTAAGGGACTTGAGCCTCTGTGGATTTTGCTATTCTGGGGGTCCTGGAACCAGTCCCCCACAGATGCCAAGGGATGACTGTATTGTGATACCTGCTAAAGCTCTCACTAATAGGAAGGAAGGAAGTGTTTCGAGGAAGAAAATCCTTTTCCCAGGAGTTGACTTTTTGGTAGTAATTTGGAAGCTCCTTAGGTCTTACTGGGCATGGCTCCCGTAAACAATGTGGCTCAGGAGGCATGGAGGTGATTTCTGCCTCAGGATTGAAGGACAGTTTCTTTGCAGAGTGCGTAAAATGATTTGTCATCAGCTAGTGTAGGCACATCTGCATGTGTCTGGTCAGGCATTTACATAGAACTCCCAGAAGGATGCTGATAAATATCTTTGGTCATTGCTTCCATCTTAACTGGATTTTTTTTCCTTCCATAGGTTTATATTTTTAGAGCTGACCGAAGATCAGGCACCTTAATTAAGATTTTTCAGGCATCAGGTAAAAAGGTGAGATCCTTGGGATTAGTGTCTTGTTTGTTTGTTTGTTTGTTTGAGAGATGTCATCATGTGGGAATCAGTTCTTACTTTTTAGAATATTGGTTTAAAGGCCCATCTGTGCCCTACATTTACATGGCATGTTCAGTTGCATGTTGGAGCCTTTACCTTCTCAGCATTGTGTGTGACCTGCAGATTCCTGGGATTCACGCATGCTGAGACGGGGAGCAAGATGAGTTTGTACACAGCCAAGTTACAGCACAGAGGTCTAAAAGGTTGTCCATGGTTCAGATACTCATCAAAATGACTATGTGCTCTGTTTCTTTTTGCCTTTATCTTTCTGCCTCTCTGTCCCTCTCCATCTGTCTTTCTCCCAGCTCCAGAGAGATCAGGCATTGTTGAGTACAGATACATGACTGATTATTTTCAAAGGAGGCAGGCAGATAGATGGTTCTCACTCTCCCTATCTCACCAACCCAAAGCTGCCCCTCCTGCTTACATCCCAAGCCCTCTGCCACCATCGCCATGGGAACTGCTGCCACACAAAAAGCAAACAAATATCACCCGGTTCCTTTCAGAACTTTGAAATAGAAATAGCTGGGGAAGGCTGCCCTGAAATTAGTCCTGGGCAAGGTTTATCTGCCTGTGTCATCTTATTATCCTTACCCTGTTGCTAATTCTCTCTCCATTTCCTGCAAGTTTCCATTATATTGCACCATAGTCTGAAATTAAGTCAGGTAGAGATTCCTTTGATTAATAAGCACCATTTTTCATGGGCTTATCAGTGGTGCACACCTTGGCATGGCTTTGGTCGGCAGGATTATTTGGTAAGATTGGCCGCTCTAAGAGGAGACAAGTTTAAGTGGGGAGGTGAAGGGGGTGATTTGAAGAGTTGTCTTGGTAGAGGCCTTAGTGAGCTCGAGGAAGAAGCACAGGACTTGGGACTTGGGAGGGAGATTTGAGGAGATAGGTAAAATTGCCTTCTGACATTCTCCTACCATCACACTAAGAAGAGGGGGAAAAATGATGTTTCCATCCTGGGTGGGCCATGTGCTGCAGTTCAGGTCCTGCTGTGTTAGACCTGCCGCATGCCAGCCTGGCACCACTGCATATTGTTCTGATGGGGAGTCATAGTCTGAGTTCCAAAAATCCCACTCACAAGTAGAGCTTTTTGCAGTTTTAACAACCATCATGTGTATTTTTAGTATATAACTGTCATAACCTTTTCAATAAAAAATACATCACCAAACTCAGTTTTGTGAGGTTTTCCCTGAGAGCAGCTCTGCGTTCCCCCGGGAACTATGCAAGCCTGTGTTATTTTAACATTTCCAAAACCCCAAAGCAACAACACTGGAAAAAGACTGTGAGCAATTCTGCAAAAAAGGATTTCCAAGCACCTCTAAAGTTAGAAAATAAATAACCCCGTGCCATTTCTGAGAAAGAGTCCCAAAGAGCAAGTAGGGTGTAAATGCTGCTAAGCCTAACATTTTAGCTCTTTATCCAAAAAAAATAAATGGGTGAGTTCTCCTGTGGAAAACCCTCCCTCCCTCTGCTCCCCTTCCAATGTACCTCGGCTTGACAGCATGAAATTATTCCCCCCCCAGCTTTATTGAGATATAATTGATATATAACACATTTAAGGTGTACAGTGTGACGACTTGGTACACGTATATATTGTGAAATGATGACCACACTGAGGTTCGCTAACACATCTATCATCTTATGTAACTACTATTTTTTTTAGGGAGTCTTTAAAATGAATTGTGGGGCTTAAACACACTTATCACCCGATTTTTTTATTTTTAAAATTTATTTCTTTTTTTTGCTGCACTTTGTGGCATGTGGGATCTTAGTTCCCCAAGCAGGGATCAAACCCATGCCCCCTGCAGTGGGAGTACGGAGCCTTAAGCACTGGACCACCAGGGAAGTCCCTATCACCCTATTTTTAGAATATATTCATGTTCAGCTGTCACCGTGCCTCCCCCCTGCTTCCTGTGTCCCCACCTCCACTGCCCGCTGCCTGTGCCCAGGACAGGCCCAGCTGATGCTGGTCATCCTGGTGTAAACAACAGTCTATAATTGGGCCCTTTCTCTTTCCCAGAACCCTCCCTGTTTGGATGATAGCTTTCATGGCTACCCATCTGTGGCTGGGTCATGGGCAGATTTGGGGGAGCAGATTTGAGAGTGGGTGATGTGAGAGGGAAAGGTTTGAGAACCTGCTTTTCCAAATTTCCCGAGGACATGATGACGTGGGTTCCAGCACAGACCAACCTGCAGGTCAGCTTGAGTGTCCTTATTATGACACGACAGGGCTCCCTGAGGAGGAGACCATGGGCCAGCTGTCTCACCTCCCAGCTCCAGAGCTGCCATTCATTTTCCTTGGGGCTCTTCTCGCTCTCACCTTGAACCATTATAACATATGTCCTTCACTCTGCCATCTTGTTTCACCATCTTCCAGCTTTACCCTCGTCATCGTCTTTCTGATTACTCCCTTTAGACATCTTATTCTGCTCGTGCCAGAAGAAATGAGAAATTCTTGTCCCACTGACTTCTCCATTATTTCAGTGGGAAAGGACATGAGCCCAGGCTTTCAAAGGATGCCTTTGCTTTACCCCTGTGTCCGGAGCCACACATAGAGGAGGGTTCTGATTCAGGAAATCCCTGATCCACTTCTGCTTCCATGTGGCCAGAATCTGGTCAGAGAGTTCTGTCTCCTGGCCGTAAGAGAGACAAAACCCCAAATGGTTCTGGTCTTTACTGGTTGACATCCTTCGTATAGTGCACATAAGAAATCACCAATGCACGTAAGAAATCACCTATACACGTGCAATTCCATTGCTATGACATGTGTCCTCATATTTCCAGGGTGATAGGAGAGCTGTGATCAAGGAACACTTACCCCAAAGCATGTCGTTGCCCTATCGAAGTTTCATTGCAATAATTGAGTATGTGAAGTGTTTATATGTCAAAACTTAGATAGGAAACTTCACGTACGGGGATTGCTGATTGAACACCGATGAAGATGCCAAGTTAAATAGACCATTGGAATGAAACAAATAGTTCCCCTGGGACTCAGCCAGAGAGAACAGCCAGCAGCTTTGGTCTTCAGGGCCTTGCCTGGGTCTTAGCGGTTTCTTTTACTAAAGTCAAGATAGGGACATTAGCAAGGCCACTGAATTGGTGACTGTCAACTGGTTTCTGCCCCGCCCCCCGTGATTCTGAAACTTCCCCATGCCCTTCTCCCTTGGGAAGGGGGCAGGTGGGGATGGGGGTTGGGTGGAAGTGACCTCAGCACGTGACTGGGAGGGACTTGAGTCCTTTCCCAGGCTGAGCTGCAGGAAATAGACCAAAGTACCCTCCACCTCTCTCAAACTCCCCTGGGTTAGCTACCAACAAACAGCAAAAGAAAATGCTTGTTCATGTCTGTAAAACCAGAGCCCTTTTATTTGAAAACATTTATTTTAAAAGGATAGATTTTTTTTTTTTAATTAAAAACAGAGGTTGCCTCACTGGCAGCCTTTGGAAAGGATACAGCCTACAAAAATTTTAATTTGGCCTGCATGGTATGTTTGTTTATTATTTTTTAATATGAATTAGTTGTCAGCATTTTAAAAATAGGCAATTCAAATAAAATTTTAGAGCTTTGGTTTCTCTTGAAAAATGAGATGGTTGGCCTTTTCTGGGTCAATCAGGAGTTGACTGCCCCTGGATGGGGATTGCTCCTTTAGCTGGGTCTGTGGACTATAGTTTGCTGCAGTCTCCACCATTCTCTATCGTTTCTTAGACACAGAAGCTGAGTGTCACTTGCCACCTGTAAGCATGCCTGCACTGTTGTTTGCTTTTTCCTTATACTTGTTATATCACCTGCCTGGATCCCATTGGATTGTGTTTGAGACCCCCAATTTAAAATAACAGGTACTGAATCAGACAGAGAAAGACAAAGCACATTATACCTCTTATATGTGGAATCTAAAAAAATGATACAAATGAACTTATTTACAAAACAGAAATAGACTGACAGACATAGAAACCAAATTTAGGATACCAAAGGGGAAAGGTGGTGAGGGGAGGGATAAATTAGGAGTTTGAGATTAACAGAAACACATTACTATATATGAAATAGATAAACAACAAGGGCCTGCTGTGTAGCACAGGGAGCTATATTCAGTATCCTGATTGAATATAATTGAATATAGTAATCGAATATATATTGAATATAGTAATAACATATAATGGGAAAGAATCTAAAAAAATATGTATATATATTTATATATGGAAAAGAATTTTTTCAGATTCTTTTCCATATATATGTATACATATACACGTGTAACTGAATCACTTTGCTGTATACCTGAAATAATACATTGTAAATCAACTATACTTCAATTAAAAAAATAGTAAAACATAGGGGCTTCCCTGGTGGCACAGTGGTTGAGAGTCCGCCTGCCGAGGCTGGGGACGCGGGTTCGTGCCCCGGTCTGGGAAGATCCCACATGCCGCAGAGCACCTAGGCCCGTGAGCCATGGCCGCTGAGCCTGAGCATCTGGAGCCTGTGCTCCGCAACAGCAGAGCCCACAACAGTGAGAGGGCTGCGTACCGCAAAAAAAAAAAAAAAAAAAAAGTAAAAAATAAAATAACAGGTACTGAATTAAGCTATGATTAAGCCAATATAACCTGGCTGTTTTCCGTCATCCTCCAAATGGTCTTCTGAGTTGTACCTTTTTCTGTTACTTCAGCTCACGCCTTCCTAACCAGTCTTCAGCTATGCCCAGGACTGGGCGAGGGTAATCTGTTTCCCATGTAACATTTATTTTCATGCCTGCCTTGTGTTGTGAAATTCCATATTCCTAACTTGCTTGGCCTTGTCAAATGTCTGATACACGAGGCACTTTTATTATGGCTGTAACCTATGTCTGCAGCCTCAGCTTGCATTTGTAAAAGCAGTACCTTGTTCTCCAGGGATCAGTCCATTTGTTTCCCCCTTGGTGGGGCTCCAAGCCAGTGAACGTGGGTCTCACTTTGACCGGGGGGCCCACATGGCTGCCAGGAGGCCAGGGGAGTTGGGATCTTACCGTGGCCCAGGCATTCTGGTTTCCAGGGTGGCATGGCTGGCACAGCCTCCGAGGGGCTTGGGAGCAGGTGTTTGTCAGCCTGGGCATCTGGAGGAAGGCAGGGGCCTTGTGTGTGAGGACGGACACTGAACACTTTGTTGCAACTTGACTTGGTTGCAGATGGGCTCTTACTTCGGCTCCTCCTTATGCGCAGTTGACCTGAACGTGGACGGCCTCTCTGACCTGCTCGTGGGGGCCCCCATGTTTTCTGAGATCAGGGACGAAGGGCAGGTCACTGTCTACATCAACAGAGGAAACGTGAGTACAGAGCTGGGCAACATGTGGACAGGGTGTGGGAGAGGGATGTTGGCCCGGGGGAGTAGTGACTGGGCCCCATCACCCAGAGGAGGTAGAAAGACATGCTTCTTACCTTCAAAAAGCTCCGTGTTCCATCAGTGGAAAGTTATACTCAGTGTTATGACTGCAAACATACAGGGGTCCAGAAAAATCTTAATGACTAAAGTTGAGTGATTCCTATGTACCAGGAACCGTTTCTCCTGCTTCCTGTGAATGATTTCAATGACATGTGCATGTGGTATTGGGGGTCCCCATTTTTCAGGTGAAAAAACTGAGGCTCAGAGAGGTTAAGTCACTTGCCCCAAATCACACAGATAAGAAGCAGTGGGGCTGGGATTTGAACGTAGGCAAACTGGCTTCGGAGGTGGCATGCTTCACCTCTCTTATTTTGTCTCCTTGGGACTATATACACACCTGCCCACGGAGGCAGAGAAGCCTTCTCAGAGGACATGATGGCTGGGAGGAATCTTGAAGAAAAATGGGAGTCAGGTAGGCAGGCGGGAGTGGGCTGGGAGCTGGGCAAGTGGATTGAGGTGTGAGGCAGTGGGACCATAGTTCAGCGTGTTGGGACTGGGAGGGGTGGGTGGGGGCCACCCCAGTGGCCAAGGGCTATAGTCACGATGTCCCGTATTCTGCAGAACCATGAAAAGGATGTGGCCGAGTCAGAAAGATGTCTCTGCAGCACAGCGGAGGGTGGGTGGGGGCAGGGGCTGAGGGGCAGCAGTGCACCCGTGGGTGCAGGAGACCAATGAGAAAGTAGAATCTTTTCAGGATCTAGAAGAAAGAATATTCAACAAGAGGGAAATGGTTAAATGAATAAATCCTGTGACCACCAGCCTTTAGCTAACATGAGAAAATGCTTATGAGATAATCAGTGAAAAAGCAGGATAAAGACTGCAGGTACAAACAACCTTTAAAAATGTACAAAATACATAGAGAATGTTAATAGATCTCTCTGGGTGGTGGTGCTTGGGTAGATATTTAGCTTTATCTTTATCCAAACAGTGAGAATGTAATTCTTTCATAATCAAAAAAGTCAGTAAAAGTGTACTTTTAAGCGGTGACCAAGGTGTTAGTTATCCTAATCGGGAGCGGGTGGTGGTGTTTAGCTGTAACTAGGTGGGCAGATGCCAGAAAGGGCAGTTATTTAAAGAGGAGCCAGGGGAAGTTAGAGCCTTGAGCTTTCTTGGATGTTTGCAAACTCTTTGGGAAGGTGGATCTAAAACCTGGGAGGAAAGATGCTTCCTGGTACCTGTTGCAACAACTCATGGCACCTGCATCTGCACTGACCTTCCAGGAAGGGGGACAAGGAAGGTGAGGGGAGAAGTGAGGTGGTCGTTATGGAGGTGAGAACAGCCGGCATTCAGTAGCTGCTGGCCACCATATATGCTGGAGACTTCTGCGTTTGCATGGGTGTTAACTTGTCAGGCAATAAGGTGACCAGCCCAACAGCCCCAGGGCATGGAATCTTGGAGCAGGATAATCCCCCAGACCTTCTGCGGCAGCTGGCACCCACACATCCCACCCCCAGTCAATGTTTCTTAATGCCGTGTGGTTACCCTAAGTACAAGGGTATTCTTATTTCTGTTGAACTTCATCTGTGTGATTAATGATTGCAGGGCAGTGTGGAGGAGCAGGAATAAATGATGACTTGCCTTTGAATCTTGGTGTTGCCACTTACTAGCCTGTGTGATGTGGACAAATAGCTTGAAATCAGCAGCTCAGTTTCCTCATCTGTAAAGTAGGCAGAGTCATAAGGTCTGTCTTATAGAGTCACTGTGTGATTTAAATGAGGATGTGGATATACAGTGCCTGGTACATACAAGGCACACTGATGGGAAGAAATCAACACATATTTGTGTTGTGGGGCAGAGGTTTCGGTGACTTAAGAACTCATCATATCTTTACTGTTTGCAAGTTGTTTGAATACAGTGGGAAAAAAATTTCGTTGTAACGAAAGCTTTGGGATGGCTTGTGGATGTACAGTGGGTCTCAGTGCCTCTACCCGGGGGCAGGGTTAGACAGTCTTGTGCCTCAAAACATCGTGTGTGTGTGTTTTTAAAAATATTTAATTAATTTATTCATTCATTCATTCATGGCTGCATTGGGTCCTAATTGCAGTGCACAGGATCTTTGTTGTGGCGCACGGGATCTTCTCTGCGCTCAGACTTCTCTAGTTGTGGCGCGTGGGCTCTGTAGTTTGCAGCAGGCGGACTCTCTAGTTGAGGCGCCCGGGCTTAGTTGCCCCGTGACATGTGGGATCTTATTTCCCCGACTAGGGATCGAACCCACGTCCCCTGCATTGGAAGGCAGATTCTTAACCACTGGACCACCAGGGAAGTCCCTCGGATGGTGTTTTAACACTCTGATAGTCATGTGTCAATGATTTGGGGGTAAAGTGGGCGTGGCTTTTAGTGACACCATCACCATTGACCCCTCCCTCTGTTGGTTGGTGTTTGCTTAGGAAATCCAAACCACACGTGAAAATGCGCACAGTCGTGTGTCCTGTTATCACTGCTCCCACCCCTTAACCAAGAACTATTGGGTGTTGGGTTTTCTGAACCATGAGTCCCTCTGCCAAGATTACTAATACATTCACCCTACAAAACAGCTTTATAAATTTGTACCAGAAGGCAGAGGAGAGCAGAAATGGAAATATGTACTCCCTCTAAAACAACTTTGGGGATATCAAGGGGAGAGGAGACTGTGGGGACAAGCAGGTAGGTTGATTAATAGGTTGGTGTATAGAGTGTTAGGACAAGGGAGAGATTTAGTCATCAGTGGCCAACAGTGGGTCTCCTTCCCTCTAAAATGCATCTCAGGTGATTGGAGACCTTCATGGCACCCAGGTGGAAGGAGCTCATTTGGCCACCAGCGGGTGGGGGAGGGATGTTTGGGTGCCTGGGATTCTGCCCAGGTGTTTCCTGTCCATGGGTGTGCTGCAGGGCAGGGCGGCATTCCCAGCTCTGTTTTTTCATTCTTTTTTTGGTTATTCTGTTTGTTTTGTTTCCCGTTTTCCCTCCATCCTGTTTCCCAGGGAGCCCTGGAGGAGCAGCTGGCCCTGAGTGGGGATGGCGCCTACAATGCACACTTTGGGGAGAGCATCGCCAGCCTGGGCGACCTCGATGATGACGGGTTCCCAGGTCAGTGAGCTCATACCTGCCCTCTAACTTGCCCCTGTCGTGGGCGCTCCGGGGTCTACCTGCCCATGGCAAGCTCCATCCATGTACACTGGGGAGAGGACGCCTGTTAGAAACCACATTTTCTGTGTAGACGCAGGGCTGAGCCCTGAGCCCACTGGAGTTTTGCTTCCATGAAATCCCTTCTCATCAGCTCAGTGCTCTTTACTATGTGTTTGTGGTGCAGCGAACCTTGTGGCTGGTCCATAGGGGCTTCTATGGAAGCCAAGTCTGAACCAGCTTCCTCTCGCTACAAACCTTTCTTGTTTCTGAGCCTCTGATGCTCCACGATGCTCTGAGAGCATGGAGGAAGATCTAGTTGGCAGTTTGTGAGAGTAACGTTGATTTTTTTTGGTAAAGGCAGTACCATTTTATATAATTCCTTTACCCAAGAATAGAGTTGACTTTCTCAGTCATGCAATAACCATTGTCTATGGAGTTCCCTTCTCAGACAGACATTAGGGTGGGTGGTGGATATTTGCATTTCTTTTATTGGATAGATCAATGATTTATTCCTATGAGGATGAGAGAGAAATTTTCTGGAACTAACCTCTTCTCAGCTTCTATAATTTCCTTTCTACTTTTTTTTTTTTTCCTGCTGCTAAGAGATCATGTGCCTAGATTAATGCTTGAACAGCAACAACCAAGAAATTTCTAGACATCGTGGCAGGAATTAGAGAATCCACCATTATGTTAATGGCTTTTCTAACCCAGAGCTGCTTTTCTCCTCCTAGATGTGGCCATTGGTGCACCCAAGGAGGATGACTTTTCAGGAGCGGTGTACATCTATCATGGTGATGCCAGTGGGATGGTCCCTCAGTACTCCATGGTAATTGGTGTGAGGGTGTCATGGTTGCTGTTCATACATTCATTCCACAGATACATACAACACACGTCGTTGTTCCTGCCTTCACCTTCCCCCCCACTCCAGTGGAAGACACAAACCATTGAGACTGCTTTTTAAATCAAAACATATTTACAGACTCCCGAGTTTGCTCATATCCAGGGAGGCATTCTGCCTACAGAAGAGAATATCCAAATTCTTAGCCAGAGTTAGAATGATTTATGTAAGAAGAGGTGGATTGCTTTTTCTGGTTACTGCTTTGTCAACCATCTGTGCTAAGCCAAAGGAATATCTTGTAAAATATAATCTAGAAGGACAGTGGTCCATGGAGGAGGGACATAAAAGTTTTCACAGGGCTGTTGTCACAGTTGGCATTAAAACAGGGAGCTGGTCAAAGCCCTGGCCTCGTGCCCCAGACTTGGGAACGTGGAAGTGGTGAGTTCTGTTTTTTGCTATATCAGCTTGGAGTTCAGTCTTGCTGATGGTGTCAAGCCCAGCCCCTGGGAAAAAAGGAAGTCACTCTCTGGACAGAAGCATGGTCAGGATGTTTGTGGATGTCTGCATGTAGAGTGGCACAGGCCTGGGTCTTTCTCCCAGTGGGTCAGCAGCAGAAAGGGACTGAGCACATGTCGAGAAATTTCCAATGACCACCTGCTGATTTACTGAACATTTACTACGTGCTTACCGCTTCCTATTCATGCTGACATTTCTCGTCACAAAGAAGCTTGCCTTGTATCTTGATTATCGTGAAGGAAACAAAACTTTGAACTGAGTCCTGTTCTTATAAAATATTCTATAACATGAAATAGGGAAGTATCGAAAGCTGTCCATGTACTAAAGTCTCTAGGTAAGAAAAGGCTTTGCAAGTTGATTTTAAGAGGCAATGCATATGTGTAAGTTCAAGGTGTACGTTCCTAATTGTTCTCCCTGCAGCAGATGTGAGTTAGCTAATGAAGGGTTGAGGGCTGGCTGGTTTGCTGCCACTTGAGCCCAGATTCCCTCTGCCGGGCCTCCTGCTCAGCTCCGTGACTCTTGCAAGAGGCAGATGCCAGGGGAGGTGCTGGCGAGAGCAGGGATGCTTACTGAGTACCTGCTCTGCCCTCTTGCCTTCAGTCCTCAGAATAGCCCTGTGTGATGGGCACCTTGATTATCCACCTTCTATTTACAAGGTGACTCCAGGCCAGGGAGGTTAATTAACATGCCCATGGTCACCAGCTAGGAAATGGCAATCTGACCATGAACCTTTGCCAGTCTGACTCCCAAACCTCTTGCTGCAACCACCGCCCTCAACTCCACATGGGGAAAAAGGAACTCTCAGGGAAGCTCAGTTGGAAAACTCAGAACTATGGAAGCTTATTTGTCTGTGAGGCATATATACTCTGAGGGGCATTTATCTACATGGACCATCCTCTGTGCATTAGAAATGAGTATTGGTGGGAATAAACTCCTAGAGGATTTAGCTGAGGTGGCAGGAGGAAGAGGGCTCTGGGCACAGTTTGGGGGCCACATCCGTGTCCCAGGGGCTGCTCTACCTTGGGTCAGGGACGCTGTTCCCACTGTCACAAGCCGAAAGTCATCCAGGGAGCAGCCATCCTTGTGCCGCCATCAAGGTCACTCTCCACGCTTCCTCCTGGAAGCTTGTTCCCGGACCTGGGAAGCTAATCACACAGAGAGGCAGCCTGTGAGAGACCCCCAGCTTCCCCTCCTCCAGCGGCCCTCTCGTGTTTGTTGTGTTGCTGGGCGGACTCCCTGCAGAGAACTGAGGTATAAATTTTGTGGTCAGCGCGGATTGTCTTTAGTAGGAAGCAGGGAGCAGCAGCTGGACCCGTCCTGCCTTTGTCAGCACGCAGCCTGGCTCATTAGCTCTAACAAAGAGAAGTGGTTTGGGGCTCTTTAAAAAAAAAAAAAAAGAAAAAAAGAAACAACCATGATTACACGTTTCCAGACTCCTAATATGTATGTGATAAGGTTTGTGATTTTAAAGGAAGAAAAATCCTTTAACGCCAGGTTCTCTCCAGGGCCTAGGTCTGGACAGAGCGGGCATTGTGTGGGTGAACTACAGGAGGAAGTCAGAAACAAGTCTGGGCAAGGGAATCGCTTTTCTTTGGCCCAGATTGGTGTTATTTCTGCTGGATGCATTGTGAGATCAGGGTCTAAAGTTCTTCCATAGCACTCTGTAACTCATTCCTCTTTCTTGAGTTTACCATGAAAAGTGTTGATTTTAAGATCCTCGTGTGCCTTTCTCAATTTGAGAGCCCTCCAGGCATGTCACGGCGGCCCCTGTGATCTTTCTCCTGCCATCAGGACACCGCATGTAAACCTGGTGAAGTGGAGGTTTCCCAAGGCTCCTGGTTTTCATTTAGAGTTATTAGCATCGAGCAGACTTATCTTCCTGGCTTTATGGCCTAATGGCCTGCAGATGTCTGTGGGATAACTTAAGCCTGCATCGCCACCCCCAAAAGGACCACCCCTTCACTCTTCCCTGCTTGTCTTAGCCACAGCATACCTTAGAAATGCAAACCCAGGGCAAGCTGCTGCTCGCGTCATTGGACCTCAGAGCTGAGATGGTCTGCTTCAAGATGTGACTTTTAAGACACATGCAGATGCATATCCGTGTTTCCTTAGAGCCATCGGGGATGTGTGGCTCTGGCTGTTATCAAGAAACACTTCTTCAGTGTTTCCCTACAGTGTTCTGATTTGTGCTTTGATGCTTGCACATTTCCTGTTGGAGGGTTTCACTGAGGTGGCAGGCAGAGGGCTATTTGCAGTTATTGGCCGCTGCAGGGTGGGGGAGTCCCTGCTGTCTCCATCTGTAAACCCTGTAGGAACACCTCCTCCCCATACTTGTGACTTCTTTGCAGGATGACTCAGTGAGGAAAAGGATAAGGCAAGAAAGTCCCAAGTGAGCCACGACTATGTGTAAACCTGGTTCTGACATGGAGGTTGCTGTGTGGCATGAAAACAAAGCATTTCGCTTACCATCTACATCGAGGGCCTTGAGAGGGCAGCCTCCCCAGGGAGACTGATTAGAGAAAGGGAAGAAAGAACAGGTCAGATCCCAGAACATGGCACTTTTCTGATTCAGGAAGTTTGATATCTTTGTGAGGAACTGTGCCACACAAGCATGGATGTGTGACAAAGGCTGGTTGTACAATGAATATTCTTGGACCAACACAGCATGTTGTCGTGTTAGCATCTGTTGAACTTAATGATGGAGGAGAGGTAAGTACAGGTGCTCGTGTGCCCTGTGGCAGAGGAGCTGTCAGTGCTGAATGGTCGGTTGAAGGCTGCCTTTTAGGAAGAAGGGTGGCTTCAGCTAATTTTTTGGATTTCCTACAGTTTGTAGAAGGTTCAGGACCATGGAGTTCTAGATGTACTAGGTAGAGCTGTTTCATCCTGTCTGTGATGCTCAGGAGCCTGTAGATCTTTTGGTTGGCTTGATGGAGAGCTGTCGTGCTAATTTCTGTCTACCTAGGGAACAGATGACGTGTGCCTCTTAGGAGTGTTCCACGTTTAGTACATGTTTGGGTAGAGAGATATAAGGACAATATGTTCTTAGAATTTCAGCCAGCTATACCTGTATAAACACAAAAGAGAACCTCCCTTAGAAATGGAAGTTAACCTTGATCCATTTGGAACTTCAACACATCAAAACACTAACACACTCATCTAGGTGGCTTTTTCATTAGCACTGAGCTTAGAAAAAAATTTAAATGGTGACATTTGACTAAGGCAAGTAATAATAAAGGAGTGCGTGGTCTTCAACTGCCTGCTAAAGCCCCCCCACCCCCTGCCCCGATAAAATTCGGACTATGATTTTTTTCTTTGAACAACTTCAAGACCAGGTATCCTAGGGAAGCTGCCCTAAAACAGTCACTGGTTCTTATTTGTGACCATGCTCCTTCTGGTGACTCCATCTCTCTATTATCTGTTTCAGAAACTTTCTGGGCGGAAGATAAGTCCGGTCCTGCGGATGTTTGGTCAGTCCATATCAGGAGGCATTGATATGGATGGAAATGGCTATCCCGGTAAGCTATTTTTCTTTAAAAGCATATGAGATAAGCAAAGATAACCAGCCTGGTAAGCATGATCACAGATGTGACCTGGATTTAGGATTAGGAAAATTCATACAGTAGAATAGGGTATTTTGCTTGGTGTTTGACTTTTAAGATGAAAGTAGTCTTAAATTTTATTTTTCAGTTTTAAAATGTTCTACTCCAAAGGGTTTAAGCACCAGGAAGGTGGATTTTTGCAGTGATTTCTGTGGCAAGTCTTTCTGCTAAAGACCAAAAGCACTCCCCACATTTAAAATGATAACTAGTGAAGCCTCATGTTTGCCTTGATATTTGAGCATATTTGGAGGCGTCTTCCTCTCGAGAATGAAGAAGTCACTGAGCAAACCCCCACCCCCGCTGTGAGATGAGTATTGAGAGAAACACTTGGAGCAGGAAGAAAACCATGTCATATGTCATCTCCCTGACGGACAAAACAGACCTTCACCATTCAAGGCTGGCTGGCTTGTCTTCAGGGTTAATTAATGCCTTGTGGTGACTGAGACTGATTGAAGAAAAATGTACGATTTCAAACCCCAATCCCAAGTGATACCTGGTGTAGGTAAAATTGGGCAATGGAGTAATGGTTCCTTTGCTGCCTGAAGGGGATGGAGTAGGTGAGGTGAGGAAACAAAGAGAAGAATTTGGAAAAACCCCAAATCATCATGGAATTCAGAAGAAATGTCCCTGAAACTCTAGGTCATCTTGCTATCTTGAAAAAGTGTTTCTTTGCATTTAAAATGCCTCAGAAGGATCTGTGAAAATGAATGCAATCTTGTACGAGTCTTTTTAGGTTTGAGAAAGCAGTTCTTGTTCTGGGCAATTTGTAGCCATCCCTAAATAATACCTACCATTGGTTTAGCACTCTAATATATGCAGAATGCTTCCCCGTGCAATGTACATCATATAGTTACCCCATAGGTAGCTAAAGATGGGGGTGTCTCCCCAGTTTACAGACAAGGATACTGAGCCTCAGAGAACTAAGGGCACCAGAGACCACATCATTGTGGACGGGGACCCAGGCTGCTTCTCTGTAGTTGCATGGTGAGCAGGTATGGTCACACTTCACGACGGATGTGGATTTCTTATCTTGCATTTTTCCTAAAAGAAATGGCAAGTGCGTCAGGTTCTTTTATTTTCAAATATCCAGGCAATTTAAAAAGGCTATTAGAAAATAGCAAAATTAACAAGCATACCCAAGTGCAGAAATTTTAGCAGCCCTGCAATCCACAGATATGCTCTTTGTGTTTCCTTAATGAGGACGTCGTATAGATGTAGGGATTCAGATGCTTGGTTCTGTGAAGTAGTCATGGGAACCACAGGGCTGAGAGGTTTATATTTGAGGAGAGGAAAGGCAGAGAGCTGTTGGATAAATGCATACTTCCTAAATTAAATTTTTTAGGAATAAACATTACCAGCTAACACTTGTCTTGATTTATAGTTTGCCAAGTATTTTCATGAGTTTTCTGATTTTAATATCTGATTTAACATATTTAATAAATATATTGAACAAGTGTTTAATAAATATATTCTGATTTAAATATTATGAAATATTGTCAACATTTGAAGAAGACAGTGGGGATAATTATCTCCATTGTGCAGACAAGGACACAGAGAGACTCCGGGGTCACATAGAGTGACGGGTGGAACGGAGATGATTCACATGTTCTACAGAACTTAGAGCTTTTCCCAAGAGTCATTTAATTCCAAGTGTCCCCCTCTCTGATTCCCTGATGTCCAAAAGAAATATAATGTGAGCCACTTACATAATTTAAAATATTCTAGTAACCACTAAAAAGATAAAAAGAAACAGGTGAAATTAATTTTCATAATGTTAATTTAGCCCAATGTATCTAACACATTATCATCTCAACATACAATCAGTATAAAAATTATTAATGAGATCGTTAACGTTTTTTGGTACCAGGTCTTTAAAATTGTTTCCTGTCTTACACATACAGCACATCTCAGTGCAGACCAGCACGTTTTGGGGTCTCAGCAGCAACATCTGGTGATTGACTGCCATACGGGGCAGTGTGGCTCTAACTCCTACAAAGTCATTTCAGAGCCCAGGGGGGCCCCCTGACCTTGAGGCTGGCCTCCATTGCCGTGGAGCCCCTTGACAGCGGGTGGGTGAAATGGGCTTCAGCAAGTTTCTGAATCTGTAAACTTGTGGTTTTCAGATGTAACTATTGGAGCTTTCATGTCGGACAGTGTGGTTCTCCTAAGGTGAGATGCTTCTCTCTTTCCTCTTGGCTCTTCGTGGGTGAGGGATGGAATTTGGTGGGGGAGGGGGGCCCAGGGGAGTTACTCATCATTAGTCAGCAGTCACTCTGCCCTGTTCCTTGCAGGCAGAGGTGCTTGGTGAGTGCGAATGCTGCCTTTGTTTTTTCATTCTTGTTATCCTGTATCCCAGGGTTTCCAGCTGGTGGGCCTTGAGTGGTTTACGTGTGTGAGAGGACAGCATCCTCTTGGATGCTAGAAGCTCCTCTAGGAGCTTCTAGGAAGAGTTGGAGTTTTTGCCTTTTGCCGTGAACAGTCTCTCCCATAGATGTGCTCTACACATGGTATCATTTCCTATGGGCGCCATGACACTGCTCTATCCCATCTCTTCATCCCTGCACCCTTCATCCCGGCTCTCCCACCTTGTAGTCCCCAGCCCCCCAGGGCCTGGGAGCCTCCTGCCCCCTCATTCTTTGGTGGCAACAGAGGGTGAGGGACATGAGCTCAGGCCCAGTCCTCGCTGTGAAGCCCATGCAGTCTGCATCTCTCCTGCAAAGGCCAGCGGGCTGCCGGCCCACCCATGAACCCTCTCCAAGTATTTCTGTCTCTGTGACTCAGAGAAGGCAACATTACACTTTGGAGCGGGAGCCAACTCTTAGGTTTTGTTAACAACCTGATTTCAGAACTTTCTAAAATAGGCTAGTAGGATCTTAGAGCTGGAAGGGATCCCAGAGGCCATGGATTTCCACACCCTAGATTCCTCTCATTCAGCAGGGCCTTCCTCTGAGTCTCTACCACAGGACCACACAGCCTCCTCTAGAAGGACGTAGTGCCTAGGGTGGGGATTAGTAACTTCTGAGGGGACCAGTTCACCCACAGGTAATGAAAAATGTTAAATTGTTCAAGCTAGTTACTTTGCACACTTAACTGACAAATGCTAATTTCAAGCTTTGTCATATTGGCAGCAGTCAGAATTGTCTTTAAGAAAACCCATGTGTAACTTACTTTTTCAAGATGATGATCATAAAATTCCTGAGTCAGAAATGACTCTGCTACTCCAGGGATTATAATACTTCTAATATCAACCACTACTCATTTATTGAGCACCACAGTGGGCAGAGAATTGTGGGGAAACATAATATTTCAGGCATTGTCCATTCTACACCAAGGGGATTAGTTAAAGCAAGCCATAAATATATCATAAAACCTCAGCTATATAATGAAATATGTGATAGGTGCTATATGAACAGTACAGATAATAAATATTCTAAGGATTTAGAAAAGGTGATGAACAACACCCTAGGGATGCTCTAGACAGAGACTTGGATCATATTTTCTCATCAAGACACATAGCCTCAAGGGCCTTTGGCTTTCACGTTCTTTCTTTCCTAAAAGTTGGCTTAACATGGCCTATCATGTTGGAAATGAAATGAATAAATTTAATATGACATCCCCCCCCCGACAAATGTTAAATTGTTAAAGAGGCAGAATAGCCTTAAGGTTAAGGGTGTAAACTCTGGGGCCAGGTGGTCTGGGTTCAAACCCTAACTCTGCCCTTACAAGGTGAGTTTCCTGGGCAAGTCTGGTAACCTCTGCTTCAGGATTGTCATCTGTTAAAAAGGCAATAATGGTACTTACCTCACTGGATATCATAAGTTCTTATGAGAGCTCAGTGAGCTAGAACAGTGCCTGGTTTAAGTGCTCAATAAATGTTAGCAATTCTGACATCAGTTGGGTTTAATTTGCCTGCCTCCAAGTCTGCTTCTTGGTCCCCTATCTTCCATATAACAGCCCTTCAGCATTTGAAGGTGGCGGCTGTGTCCCTCGGGTGGTGACTTCAGTAAGATGGGCCCTTTAATTACTCCCCACGGGACTGGGTTTCTACTTTATCACCGTTCTTCTGGGTTGGTAGTTTTTCAGGTGGAACAGCTTTCATAGCTCCAGATGGTTGTGGTTGGACTTGTGAAGCCAGGGCTCTGGCTGGTGGCCTCACAAAGTCATTTTCCCTCTCCTCACTCTTCTGAGCAGCGTTCCCTGGCTTCTCAGGATTCCCCTTGAATAAAACCTGTTCCCTCACTTCTCTTAGTGGAAACCAGGCCCTCTCCAAACTGGGAGCTTCTAGCACAAAAGGCACATCTCACGGGCTCTGCTTTTTCATCATCTTGTATTTTACAAGCTTGTAGCTGTGAGCTCTAACCCAGAGGGGCTTGTCTCCTTCTGTCCTCTGATGTGAGGGACAGCCCTCCCCAGGGGTTTGCTCACACATGGGTGTAAACATAAAGCGAGGCAGTGGCACGTGGATGGGAGACCACAGACCCCAGCCTGGGATGGAGGGTTGAATCGGACGAGGTGAACTCTAACGGGGCCAGATGTAGAGTCCATGGAAGAGAACGCCTGGAAGCACTCCCAGGGAGGGGAGGCTTTAGGAGCAGGGCCAAGAGTACCGGCTTGGACGGGGAGGTCCACGGAAGGCCGTGACAGCCACTGCAGGGGTGCGTAGGGGTGCCGAGCTCACCGTATCCCATTCCCTCATTCATTCTGCTCTGTGCATTGACCTGTTAAGACATGAAGTAGCTCCCTGGAGTAATGGATGGCTTTGGGGATATCCCAGTTAGTGGTCTAACACTTTCACCAGGGTGCGGGCTCATTATGTGTCCCCGCCCCCATCTCTGCCCTGCAAGCAACACGACCCCACAGAAGGCCAGGGTCACTGGAGCAACACCACGTCAGAAAGTATTCTGACTGGTTTTATTATTTACCTGGAAGTTAAATATCAGGATCAAATCAAATATCAGAATTTGAACTATCCGAGAAGCATCAGAAAGAAGTATTCCATGGAAAAAGAAGATGTGGTATATATATATATATATACAATGGAATATTACTCAGCTATAAGAAAGAATGAAATAATGCCGTTTGCAGCAACATGGATAAACCTAGAGATGATCATACTAAGTGAAGTAAGCCAGGCAGAGAAAGACAAATACCATATCTCACTTATAGGTGGAATCTAAAAAAAATGATACAAGTGAACTTATTTACAAAACAGAAATAGAATCACAGACATAGAAAACAAATTTCTGGTTACCAAAGGGGAAAGGTGGGGGGAGGGATAAATTAGGAGTTTGGGACTAACATATACACACTACTATACATAAAATAGATAAACAACAAGGTCCTACTGTATAGCACAGGGACCTATACTCAATATCGTATAATAATCTATAAGGGAAAAGAATCTGAAAAAGAATAGATATATGTATATGTGTAAATGAATCCCTTTGCTGTACACCTGAAACTCGCACAACATTGTAAATCAACTATATTTCAATTAAAAAAGAAGTATTCCAGCCACCAGCTTCTTTAAAGTCTCAAGCACATTTGCGGTGCTGTCTTTGGGTGCCCCTTTGCTTTCATCTCAGACTGTGAAACGCAGTCTCCCGCCCCTCAGGGGTGTGGGTTGGCCAAGCTCTGCCCTCGGGAAGTTTGTTCTCTGGGATTAGCTCGAGAGGTCAGGCCTGGTGTTAGGGTGATAGGCGCCTGGTGTTAATGCCATTGAAGATCAAAGGAAGTGATCAGAGAGGCTTATGAAAGATTTCTGGGCTTCTCCTGGTCCAAAAACAATACTTGGAGTTGAAACAAAAAGGCTTGAGGGAACTGATCTGATGGATGTTAGAGATGTGCTTGTGAAGGTCCTGGTCTGTCATTTCAAAGGGCTGTTTTTTTTTTTTTTTTTTTTTTTAAACAATGGCTCATGGAGGTCCTTTTGTCTGTACCACTCACTTCTGCTTCCTGCTCACCTCACCTTCCTCTGCCAGGCTCTGCCAGGAGAAGAGGCGTCCTCCCCACGAGGGGGCCCTGGGGTGATAGGAGGGCCTGGGCTGCTTCTGTGCAGTGACTGGCAGGACACATGGGCAGCTGGGGCTCTCACAGGGTGGATGCCCTGTTTTGTGAAACTTTGGCTCCTTCTGTGGTTTTCAATCCCTTGGCCTGGAGAGGAGGTTTCACCCATTTAACAAGGTTTTTTTTTTTTTTTTTTTTTTTTCTTTTTGTGGTATGCGGGCCTCTCACTGTTGTGGCCTCTCCCGTTGCGGAGCACAGGCTCCGGACGCGCAGGCCCAGCGGCCATGGCTCACGGGCCCAGCCGCTCCGCGGCACATGGGATCCTCCCAGATCGGGGCACGAACCCGTATCCCCTGCATCGGCAGGCGGACTCTCAACCACTGCGCCACCAGGGAGGCCCTAACAAGGTTTTTTGTTTGTTTGTTTGTTTTAATTTTTATTGGACTATAGTTGATTTACAGTGTTGTGTTAGTTTCAGGTGTACAGCAAAGTGAATCAGTTTTACATATACATATATCCACTCTTTTTAAGATTCTTTTCCCATATAGGCCATTACAGAGTATTGAGTAGAGTTCCCTGTGCTATACAGTAGGTCCTTATTAGTTATCTATTTTATATATAGTAGTGTGTATATGTCAATCCCAATCTCCCAATTTATCCCTCCCATCCTTTCCCCCCTGGTAACCGTATGTTTGTTTTCTACATCTGTGATTCTATTTCTGTTTTGTAAGTAAGTTCATATAACAAGCGTTTTTGAACACTTACTCTCCTGGGAATATCAGGATGAACTCACCAGGATTCCCACCCCCCTCGGAGGGCCTACAGGGTGGGTGGGGCGGGTTTGGACATGGACAGTGACCTTAGTAGGTGAGGTGAGGTGTGAACACAGTGCCGGGAACACAGAGAAAGAAGACATCCAAGTGCCAGGGGTGCTAAGGAACACTCGAGCATTTTCTAAGAATGAATCCAGGAGGAAGTTGGAAAACCGGCTATTGGATTTCTTCCAGGCAGCGCTATTGCCTGACTGCCGTTAGACCTACAGCTGTATCTGCTCTGGGATCCTGCAGTTCCTTTCTACCTGTCACAGCTGTTCCTGTCTTGACCCACGTCTCAAGGCAGTGCTGGCAGTAGTGAAATCCTCTAACCCCATCTGGGCCATGCAGCTCCTCGCTTCCTTTTTTCTCTGAGGTTTTCCTTAACGCTTTCTTTTCTCAGAGTTGGTGTTGGTCCTGGTTCCCATCTGTCTTCTCCCCGTGGATGCTCTTTGTGGGATCACTGAACACAAGTGAGGTCATTGTTCTCAAGCTGCTAATGCCCCGTAATCTTGTTATGTCACCCCAGTGGCGTGAAGGCTGGGGCTCCTTGGAGGTAAAAGGGTCTTTTTGTGAGGCCTAGAGGGGAGAAGGTTAAGCCATAGCTTAGGTGAACCGTCCCTCAGCAGATGTTTGCAACAAGAGAAGAATGGTGTGATTCACTCTCTGCTTCTGTTGGGGAGCCCCCGGGGAGTCCCCAGAAGGCCAGCAATGATGGATGGAGTCCATCCATCAGGCCCTGGGGGGTGATCCCTGTCGGTGAGAGGAGTGTGGTTGTTTATTGGGTTTCACTTGGTCCCACGACCAGGCAGGTTGATTTCTTCAGCTCTAAAGTGCTTTGGTGTTACCAGCTGGGACTCCATTCATCGAGGTCTTTTAGAAAAATACTTAATGAATTGATGGGAGTAAATGAAGAGAGTAGGTTTGACCCACTGGATGGGACTTTGCAGTTCATGCTTATAATGGCAGTAAATGCTTTGGGGAATTCCTGCTTGTGTATCTATTTCTTGAGTCACAGCATCCCCTATAGGGATGCCTCTTAAATCTATTCCTATCTTCCTAATATAATGGAAATCAGAACTTTACTGGTGAAATTTTAAATAATCTCTCAACATCTGGTGGTTCATTTACGGCTTCAAGCAGATAGATGTGTTTTGTTAACAACTAACTTGCCTTCATTATTGGGAAGATAACCATTCATTTATTGGGAAATAAGCTGAGAAACCGGAGAAAAGGATTTGCAGAGCACCCTGGCCATTCTCTCTTGGGCTATTTCACACTTTAATTAGAGGCTGGTCTGAAGCCCTGGGATTTGTCCTGTTGGTTTAGTTCTCATTTGCTTCTGAGTGCTGCTCTTCACCGTCACTAAGTCGCCTTCCTCTTGACCTGTAGGGCGAGACCCGTCATCACGGTGGATGTCTCCATCTTCCTCCCCACCTCCATCAACATCACGGCACCCCAGTGTCACGATGGCCAGCAGCCTGTGAACTGCCTGAATGTCACCGCCTGCTTTAGCTTCCACGGCAAGCACGTTCCGGGAGAAATAGGTAAAGAGCCACCGAGTTAGGGCTCAGCATAACCATCTTAGCTGGAGTGGGCATGTGGGGTCGTGGGCAGCCAGGGAATGTTTCTGGGGTTCCCTCCTGCTGGGCATCACAGCTGGTTTTGTAGGCAGCAGGCCCATAGGCTAGATGCCCTTTCCCCTGAGGTTCCCCCTCTTCTTTTCTTACCATTGTTTTTCCAATTCATTGCAACCTCTAGCTCTCAGACAAATAATATTTGACTCTAAGCATCCTTTCTCCAAATGTCCATGGACCAGACTGAAACCTCACTGGGCCACGGGTGGGATAGGTGGTGGGGCTTGTGGAAATGCAGTGAATAGCCTGGCCCTTCTGGAACATTCCATGCAGTTAGAAAAAAGAAGTGGTGGGACTTTGGAGGCTCTCCCTTGAGCTTGCAACACCAGTCAGATGTCAGGGGCTTGTGTTCTTTACTGTGGAATCAGAGACCGAGGATGGGTGGTGGGATAGGATTGCTGAGTTTTCCAAAGGCTCGGGCTTCCAAAAGGTGGGGAAGCTGCTTTGTTAGCTTCAGATGTTGGAGAAGGGGCAGGCGAACCCTGGCCAGTGCCAGCTGTCCCTGCCGTTTCTCTGACTGGGAGAGGGCGACTTGCTGGCCCAGCTCCAGAGACTGGGCCAAGCCCTGGAACAAGATAGGATCAGTGTGGATTAGAATTCAAAGTGTGTGATCACCTGAAGGAAATGAATCTGGAGCAACTGTGCAGATTAAGAGGTCTTTTGTTTTAACTTGAAAGACATTGAATAATAGAAAGTAGAGTTCCAGGAAAATGGAAAAAACAAAACAAAACACAATAAACGCCACCACCATTCGGGACCTGGACTCACTGAATTTCTTAGACAGTTTTTGTGTCTTGAGTGTCTCCCCTCCCTACTCACTGTGTAGCCGTTGGACCAGCAGTATCAGCATCTCCTGGGAGCTTGTTAGAAATGCAGAATCGGAGCCCCTGATCTGAACCTCTGAACCAGAAACTGCATTTAGCAAGATCCCCACAAGATGCTGGTACACATTTAAGTTTGAGAAGCTCTGCTCTGGAGCGCATGTCTGTGGGCGCCCGGACACGCAGAGCTCACGTGCACACACTATTCCATTTCTCCGCTGCACCTTGAATGCTCTACCTTATTTAACAATATGCTAATCCTTCTAGGCTGTTTCATTGGCATTTCTCTTGATCTTCAGATGGATTGAATAAGCTCGACAATGAAACCTTGTGTTTTTTTTATATGGATTTTTGAAAAAGAACTTAGAAATTTCAAAACTGAATGTAAATTTACTGTGAACTTGGGACTTGGTTAGTGAGAGAGGACTAACAAACTTTTTTGTGTGCAACCCAATGAGAAAAAGATACTTGGTCCGGATCATACAGGTCTCGGTGAAGCCAAGAGTTGAATTCTGGTCTGATGATACTATTGCTTTCCAAACTATTGCTTTCCAAAAATGATTTCCCACCACCTCCCTAATTGTTTAAGGCACCACAGTCCCTAGGAAAAAAATGTTCTGATGGTCTTGGGACTCATATATTTTCTGCTTAGTTAGATGGTGTGTCCTTTATCAATACTAACTTGTGGTGTAGTTGAACTCCATTAAAAAACATTTTAAAAGAATTGTTGAGTTGACGATTACTTCTGTTGTGTTTAAAAATAAGCAGAACTACTCTACAACTCTAAGAAAAGCAAGCAATTAATAGTTCATGTGTGTGTTCATTTGACAAATATTTACCGTTCGCCTGCACGGGCCAGCCGTGTCCTCACAGAGTTTTTAATGGGAATTGAAGGAGTTTCTGTTTTGATCCTGAAGCTGCATACACAGTTTTCAGACTCATTAACTACATCACTGTGGTGGTGGAAATGGAGGTAAGTTGGTAGAGCAGGAATAGAGGAGAAGAAACCAAGATGCAAGTTTTGAGCAAGGGTGATTTCAGAGCATATGAGATCAGTGGGAGAGCAAACTCTGATTTGTAGGTTCAGGGGCTGAGCCAGGAGGAGATGTGGGTTTCTCCTCATGCTGCCCCCCACAAGTGGATCCTTCTGGAACCCCAGTCATTGACCCCAGTCACTGGGGCCCCTTTCATTGACCCCAGTCATTGGGGCCCCTTTCATTGACCTCCAGGCAGAATTATAATTAAGGTCCAGGCTAGCAATGGCCCTTCAGTGCTGGGGTATGATGGAAGAGACAGGCTGTTGGATGACATCCAATATTGCCTTCATGGGCAGCAACCTGGCTAATGTCCACCTTAGGGTGTGGGACGTTGAGCAGGAGCACCTGCCCCAGTGCAGGTTACTTCCTTACCCTCCATCTGCCACATAGGTTCACTGATGAAATTAGACATCCCTTGACAGTCTAAGGGGATGTTTGCCCACATATATTTAAGATTCAGGTGTGAAGAGGATGATAACTGGAGACTTTGGGTATTTGTAGGGCAAAGCAGGAAATTTTCTATCCCCAGCATTTTCTGTCTCTTCCCCTGCCATTCAGGGAAATGAGCTATATCTCAGTCTTCGCAGTAAAGGGAGAAATGTAGAAATCTGCCTTAAAATAAGCTGGCAGGGGAATACAGAGAGTTTGAGGAGGGAATGATGGGAAGTCATGATGGTGTGATGAGGAATCAGGTGGAGGCAAAGTAGCCAGGTGGATCCAGATGTGGGTGGAGTGCAGCATAGAAGTAGCCCCGTGGTTCTGTACCACCGGGAAGATCAGATCCCCCGTTTCCATATCCAGGAAGGATGGGAGCATCTTCAGCACACAGACATCCTCCTCTCTCCTCCAGGCCCAGCAGCCAGTGCTGGCCAGCTCAGTGTCATCGCTCAGGCCTCTGCGTTGGGAGCCCAGGGCTGGAACTCCAGTTACGAGCCTTCCTTGCTCTCACTGCTGGCAGCTGCACAAGAGCATGTTAGTGGTGGTTTTGGCATGGCGTGCTTGGCAAGTGGGCATCTTCCAGGCACCTCTCAGTGTCTGCATATCCAGAGCTGAGTCTGTCAGCAGAACGGCTGCATTTGGGCAAGACAGCCTGGGCAGTGCAGTAAAGAGGCGCCGGTTGCGTGCTAGGTACTTCTGAACAGTTGTCAGAAGTGGCATATATCTGCTGGCATCTTCAGCTGCGGGACCACCCTCGGGATGTCTCGGGCAGCCATAAGCGGTTGACGTTACAGTCATCTCTTTGGTTTTTTCTCTCCCTTGGGACCTGATGGGGCTGAAGCATACACACAGAGAAGGGACTCCTTTTGCCTCTTCATTTTCTGCGTTGGTAATGGAAAAACCAAAGCTCCCACTTGGTCACAGGACATTCAGTGCCAGCTGATGACCCAAGCCACTAGAGGGGCTGCTGTGGCTTCTGGCAATGCTGTGGGAACTGCAGAGGTTCTTTACGGGGGTGACTCTGCCTTGGCGCCAGTGACAGCTTGGCAGGGTCCATTCAGGAAGATGGAAACCACACCAGTTATTTTAACAGAGGGCGTTTAACGTTTGGAATCAGTTAAGCAGGTCATGGAGGACCCGGAAGTAACTGCAGGAAGCAGCCACCACTTCTGGGTCTGCACCAGGGATCTCAAAGGTGGTTCCCAGACCGGCCGCCACAGCAGTACATGGAATCTTGTTAGACATGTGAATTCTGCCTGATTCGGAAACTGAGGGTGGGGCCCAGCAAAACGTGTTTTAAAGGAATTTTTTTAATATATATAAATTTATTTATTTATTTATTTACTGGCCGAGTTTGGTCTTTGTTGCTGCGTGTGGCTTTCTCTAGTTGTGGTGAGCGGGGGCTACTCTTTGTTGCGGTGCGCGGGCTTCTCATTGCAGTGGCTTCTCTTGTTGTGGAGCACAGTCTCTAGGCGTGCAGGCTTCAGCAGTTGTGGCTCACGGGCTTTAGAGCGCAGGCTCAGTAGTTGTGGCTCACGGACTTTGTTGCTCTGTGGCGTGTGGGATCTTCCCGGACCAGGGCTCGAACCCATGTCCCCTGCCTTAGCAGGCGGATTCTTAACCACTGTACCACCAGGGAAGCCCGAGCAGCTTCTTAAATCTGTCACAGGGAGTCGCTGAAACTCCTGTTGGCTTATTCAATCAACAGATAGTTATTAGGTTCTGAAAGGTGCCAGACTCTGTGCCCAGCGTTGGGCACAGAGCATGGAACAGGCCAGGCAAGGTCCTTGCCCCCATGGAGTGTGTGTGGCCAGCCCTGTGCTCCGTCCTGGGGTGCAGACACCGTGCCCAACTCAGCCCCCAGAACACATTTATAACAGATTTCATCAAGCCATTTAAAACAAGAGTTTGGCTCATCTCAAGTCTTATTAATCTTCATTCTTGGCCTGGGGAGCAGCGTGTGGCTCCTGGGAGCCTCCTGGCTGTCATAAGCAAGGCAGGTGAAGGCCACGCCTGAGAGGCCTCTGCCCCTTACCCGCGGGCTGGGCCTGTACCTACTTGCCGGCCAGGCTGAAACCTAAATGCACTTGTCAGTCCTTGGAGGCTGAGACTCAAGCTGGCAATTCTGCACTCTCCCCGGAGCACTAAATAGAAACCAGCCAGGGCTGAGCCCTAAGTGGTTGTGTTCTGTGCTCTGACCCAGCTCCCTCATGTCGCTGTGGCTCTCGTATATCCTGGCAAAGCTGTGAGTGAGCAGGGGGCCTGCCCTACCCCTGGACAAGCAGTAGAGCCCAGGTCCTGAGAAATGGCACCAAGGTCATGCAAGCCAGTGGCAGAAATAAGTCTGACACCAGCAAGCTTTCCCCAGACCCTTCCTCTGGTCCTAGGGGTGCATTTCTACTCCAGAGAGCATTTGCACACAGAGAACATTCCCTGAGCTCCTTCCGGTCTCTTGAGAAGCATGGAGATGGGATGATGAGGCAAATTCATGTTCTATGAGGAGGGGGGGAACCTATTCTAATTACCACCTCATTCCTTTGGGGGAGGGTGAGAAAAGTTAGGTAAGTGGAAATAGCCTTTTTTCCCGTCTCCTGGAAAACTCCGAGGGAAGCTCAGAGTAAGTCGAAGGAGGATTTATTAGTAGAATTTCACAGCTGAAATCATGTTCTGATGGAGAATGGGAATGAATCAAAACTCTCTGGGAGCGACCAGAGCCGTGCTGATGCAAGACAGCTGGCTCGATGCTGGCCCGGGCCGGTGTGGGGGGCCCTGGGGAACCAGCTGGGGGGCAGGGAAAGGAGGAGGCTGGAAGCATGACTCTGGGCTGATCAGCTTTTCCATCAAGATGACATCATTCGACATGGCAGGGACACAAGCTGCCAGAAGGAGAGCTGAGGATGTGAAGTGCGCTGTTGGAGCAGGCCCTAATCAGAACCAGCACCTCCCCGGCCCCCGGCTGACTGGGCTGGGGGCGGCCGCTAGCAACTCCACCAGCCTGTTGCTCCCACGGGGTGGGCCGCTGAGCCAAAGGGGCTGTCAGGCTGCTTCTCCGGCATCTCCTCTGCTTCTTAGGCGGGGCTCCCTTTTAGACACACTTGGGGTGGGGGCTGATCAAAACTGTTAGCAGCGAGCTCAGGGATTTAGGGTGGTCCACACTTCTTGCCACTCCGGCAGCTACCTCCTCACTCAGGCTGGGTTTCCCATCATGGGTCTCTGGTTTTGTTCTAGAAGAGAGATTTTGCTAAGGTGCTGACTTCTTTTTGTGTAATTTAAAATGCCAAAATAAATTTTAAATCAAGGAGAAGCACTGAGTAGGCAGTTCAAAAGGGGAAATGTTTCCAAAATGATTGCACTTGGTGAATTGGGTAATTTGGTCTGTCTGATTGTATACTTTCTTGTTTTAGAAATATCTGGTAGGTGAGCGTGTTGGCATGTGTACGCTCTGCCCATAGCAGAGCAGCGGTTGTGGTCCTCAGCTTGGCGTTAGTAACTCAGCTGTTTCTCCCCTCCCTTGAGTTGCAAGAAGAATCTAGTTGGGCCAACAATTCTGCAGTGAGGTGGGGTTTTGGAGAACTAAGCTTGATGTTTGTAAAGTATCTGCACAGTTCTTGGCACATATGGAGGGTCGAATTCATTCTGTTTTCTGGACTTGCCACATTTTAATGCAGATTCTTGCAGAAGCAGAGCCTGTGTCAAGGATTTGAGTGCACATTGTTGATTCAGGAGGGGATCCCAGGAAACACCAGTAGGAAAGCAGGACCATGAGATAGGAAGGGAAGGCAGCTGTATTAGTCAGGTTTCACCAGAGAAACAGAACCAAGAGGGTGTGTGTATATGGATATTATAGCTCAGAGGCAGTCTGGAAGCAGTACTTCTTCTTTTCTGGGGGGGACCTTGGTCTTTATGTTTTAAGGCCCTCAACTGATTGGGCGAGGCCCAGCTGCATTCTGGAGGGTAATCTGCTTTATTCAAAGTCTACTGATTTAAATGTCAATCCCATCTAAAAGATACCTTCATCGTAACATCCTGATGGGTGTTTGACCAAATATCTGGATACCGTGGCTTAGTCAAGTTGACTAGAAACCATCACAGCAGCTGGATAGAGGGTGTGTTATTAAACAAGTTACCACTGTAACAGGGCGGCGGGAGCAGAATCCTGCTGGGGAAGTCTGGGAGCCAGTGTGGAACACACCTCATGGTTACCCCACCCAAAGGACCAGGGAGCTGGGGTCATGCTTTCCTGAGGGCTGCCCCAGGGGCTTTAGTCCTTGGTGCTCCTGGCCTGCCATGCCCATGGGTGGGTGCCGTGCCCACCAAAGCCCTTAGGAAAGGGAATGCAGGTGCCGGCAGTTGGAAGTTGGGCTGGACAGCAGGGAAATGGTAAAAGCCAAGAGGATGTGGGTGGGGCCCTCTTGCTGTCTGCTCTGTCTTCCTGTGTTCATTTCCACCCAGGCTTTCTCTGGGCTCAGCCATTCATTGCTGACGAGATGATTCAAACCCTCTGTTCTCTCCTTGGTCACCCTTCATGCCCACCCAGGGGAGGGTGGCCGTAGCTCTCTCACCTGGGAGGACGGCCAAGTGAGGGGCTGTAGCGGGGACCCCGCTCAGCAGCTGCTGCCACCACATTGGTTACCCCACCAAGGTCTTCTGGCTCATCTTCCAGCGACACCCATCTCCAGTCCTGATTCTGCTAAGTGGAACTTGGAAACTCACTTCATTTATGTTGTACATATTCTTTCTTATTGTTTGGCTGTTGCTCAGGGAAACTGTGATTAGGAGAAAGTAAATTAGCCAAAGTTCAGCTCCAGATCTCTATACTCATTTGATTCTGTTGTCTGTGCATTCCAAGAATGTGAGTTTTTTGTCTGATAATATAAAAAATGCACCAAGAACCAGTATGGTAGGAATAGCCCAACACTGGAGATGAGCAGAGTTCCAGATTCCGCTCTCTGGCCTGCAGCAAGTCTTGTTCCCTCTTGCGCCATCAGTTCCTCATCTGAAAAATGAGGGTCTTGATCTAGATGGTCCCTAGGCTTGCCCAAAAGGTTTGACATTCTACGAGTCTACCCCATTTCCTGCACTGTCACCATCAGAGTAGGTATGTAAATCTTGTACAGGTTCCCATTGTTTTCTCTGTCGAAGTACTTTCCCGTGTGCTTTCTTCTCTTCCCAAAAATATCTCCTGGGATCATCCAGGTCGCAGGTACCTCCTGGTGATCTAGCCTTGCCTTGGAAATCAGCTGTTTGCTGAAATAAACAAGCTGGGGCAAACCTGCCCTTGCTGACCAGGCATCTGCCAGCTTGGCCTGGCAACGTCCCTGAGATGGCAGAGGCCCAGGAAAACCATTAAATGCATCAAAAATATACCCTGTGGCAGCTACAGAATGCCAATCCAGGTCACTTTCCTCCTTCGTACCTCCCCTAGTGGCTGATCCCTTTGATGTTATTAAAAGCCAGAGCCATCCCCATGGCCCCAGCTTCACATACTCAAATGCCAGGAGGCATTAGGCTGATTTTTTTTGGGAGCAAGAGCCCAGCTTCTAGGAGGCTGGTGTGTGGAGCCAGGGCAGGGGCTGGGTCATCCGCTTTCCCACTGCTCAGCAGTCTCATCTGGTCATTTTCGGGACAGAAGCTCCTTTTCTCTCACTTTAAAAATACCACGTTCCCCTGAATCCACAAAGCAACTGAAAGATAGTGTTCCGTAGAAAAGTGTTATGGAGGGGCTGACCTCTGAATCAGGGTTCTGTGGTACAGAAAAGCAATGAAATGGGTCTGTTAATACCAAAGCCGTATTTACCTAATAAAACACATTGTCCCATACTTACTGACAGACTCTGAAATAATGGAGGCGAAACCCTTTGGGTTTATTTATCCAATGTGTGTTCTCTATTGTGACCATTTTTTAAAGTCCCACATTGTGTCACAGTAGGTTTTGCCATCTAGCATTACACCTTGAGGCACAAGGTGATGAGGTTTCCTTTTTGGGAATGCACCCCAGTACAGACCCCACAGTAGTCATGGTTTTGTTGAACCGATAGGCACCATAAAACTGGTCACTGTATGGCGGCCTGGGAATGAAGTTAGCTTCAGCCGCCCCTGTGTTTCCCTGAGTGAAATCTCCATGAGGGCAGGGGTTTGCCCTCGTTGTTCTTTGATGTGTCTCCCATGCCTGCACAGTGCCCAGCTCAGTGGACCACGGATGGCTATGGTCCAGTAGATGTAGCAGTTATAGAGCCCGACGCAACAGCTGTGCAATGAGTCAGAATTATTGGGTGATTCCTCCCTCATGTGGGGCCATGTCCTGTTTCTTTATGGGAGTCAGTATTCCACGCAGCCTTGGTGGTTTCAGCAGCTTCTTATAGTATTCCTTGTAATTGTCCTGCCTTTCAGGACACTAATTATGTTGGGTACAGCTAACCATTGATGTGTATATTGGTGGCTCAGATGATAACTCGTGAGGTTTAAATTGTGGGGAGCTGTGAAGTGTGATGCCCAGAGCATCCCCAGGAAGACAGGGCTGTCCCGGTGTCTCTGGATTCTGGGGGTGCCTGGCTGTATGTTTCTCTCTGAGATGGTGTTGATCAGGGCTGCCTGCCATCAATCCTCTGTGCAGCAGGGGGCTAGGTATTGTCTGAAGGGTGCTTGTGATCCTCTGAGGGGGTCTGGAGGGGGCCTTGTCACTGTGTCTATCCTCGCTGATGTTTTGACCTTATTCATTGGCAGGCCTGAATTACGTTCTGACAGCTGATATGGCCAAAAAAGAAAAGAGCCAGTTGCCCAGGGTCTACTTTGTGTTGCTGGGAGAGTCCGTGGGTCAGGTCTCAGAGAAGCTGCAGCTGGTCCATTTGGAGGTGACATGTCATCATTACGTGGCTCATGTGAAGGTCAGTTCTTTTTATCCTCAAACTTTGATCTCTACAGATGTTCATTTGGAACTGGTGGAAACTTTTATTGTACATTACATATGCTCTGACTTTCAAAATTTTATTTTACAAGGAGGAGAACATTTGTTTCTTCTTTTAAAGTTGGAGTTGGGCAGCTCTTTATTGATCTTACTGTGCTGGTCTTAGTCTCTGAGCGGGGTGATGGTGGGCCAGGAGACCAGCAGTGCTCTCTGGCCTTGCCTTGTTCTTTTGGGATGTTTTTTGTCCTCTCCCCTCTGTGAGGCTCAGTAGTCTTCTCAGAGGAGAGACACAGAAGCACATGCCTCTTGAGTCAGCAGTGGTGCTGGATCACACTGTGCCTGATACCTTTCTTGGTGATTCACTACATATTAGCTGATAGTCAAGGTTAAGGTGTTTTACAACTGGTTTGATTGTTCTCTCTTGATTACTTCCTGTTTATTTTAGGAGTGCATTTTATGGTCCCTTTCCCCCTCAATTAAATAAACTTTCAAAATGTTTTTCTTCTACTGAAGTTATTTGTTAAATACACTTTGCTGCTAATTCAGGAGGCCAGGCTTCAGTTAGTTACAGAGAGGCCCCTGTGTAGTAGTCAGGTCCTGTCAGGTTGGGAGTCTGGTGCCCATTGCTGCAGGAACAGCCAGCCACTGACCCCCAGGCAGAGACAGCAAAGGAGGTGGAAGGACCCCCATGACCCAAGCCACATGATGGGTAAGATGAATGTGGGTTTTGGAGTCACACAGACCTGGTTTGTGTCCAGTTGGATGAGAATTTTGACTTCTCTGTGTCTTAGTTTCTGCATCTCGAAAATAGTTACCTTAAAAGGTGGTTGTAGAATTAAACCTTACATGATGGTTATACTTCAAGGACCTCGCACGGAGTCTGCCACACAGCAGACACTCAGCGTTATTATTCGGTTGGACCATACGTAACTGCCAATATTCTAACATTCTTGACTTACAAAAATGATTGCATGTAGTTCAACCATTATTAATAACCAGCGGTCTTTTGGATAATAGCAAAAACAGACTACGGGTTGGAGATGAAGTGTCCGTCTATCATTGTGTCGTTAGTGCCAGAGCAGGAGAGTAACAGCTGCTTCTGCCTGCTTCTGGGTTGTAGATAGAGAACTGCCCCACACATCCATGGCACTTTGGCTCAGAGCCTGAGTCCATGCCCCTGCGATGCTTTTCAGTGGGGCTGGGCTCTGTCTCCTGCCAGGACGCATGCAGGGGCCTGCCCAGACCAGCTGCCCTCAGGCCTCGGCAGTGAAGGCCATTTATAAAGCAATTCATGCTCCTGTTAAGCCAACAAGCCCAGCCACATCTCTGGGTCTTAGATGATGTTGGCTCGTGAGCACCCTTGCGGGTATGAGGCCGTCATGTCAAACACTGTCAGGCCTTCAAGTGCCTGCACTTGGCGTCTCCACACTTCCTGGAGGTGGGGCGTCTTCCCTTGGGTTTCTTTTCTCTCATTTTTTAAAAAATTAATTTATTTAATTTTGGCTGTGTTGTGTCTTTGTTGCTGCACATGGGCTTTCTCTGGTTGCGGCGAGCGGGGGCTACTCTTCGTTGTGGTGCGTGGGCTTCTCATTGTGGTGGCTTCTCTTGTTGCAGAGCACGGGCTCTAGGAGCACGGGCTTCGGTAGTTGTAGCATGAGGGCTCAGTAGTTGTGGCTCTCGAGCTTTAGAGCGCAAGCTCAGTAGTTGTGGCGCACGGGCTTAGTTGCTCCGCGGCACGTGGGATCTTCCCGGACCAGGGCTTGAACCTGTGTCCCCTGCATTGGCAGGTGGATTCTTAACCACTGTGCCACCAGGAAAGCCCTTCCCTTGGGTTTCTTTATGTTGGTCTCTTCCACAAATACTTTCCTTCTGGGCTCTTGCGACTTCTTTCTTTGACTGAGAGGTTACCCCTTCCCATGTAGCTACCAGGGGTCTTGGCTGCGAGATAGGGCCACACAGAGCCTGCAGGGCTTTGAAAAATACACTCAGAAAACAACAATAATGAGGTGCAGGCTGGAGGCAGGGCTGTTTCTGTGGTGGCTTCTGAGGATTAACTGGGGAAGAGCAGAGCTGCCCCAGGCTGTTGGTCCTTCAACGTCCTAATATCTAGGGTTGCCAGACTTAGCAAATAAAAATATTAGACTTCCAGTTAAAACTGAATTTTCAGGTAAATAACAAATCAATTTTTTTTTTAGTATAAGTATGTCCTAAATAGTGCATTTACTTATCCTAAAAGAATTTTTAAAAAATTTATTTGTCGTTTATCTGAAATTCACATTTAGCTGGGCATCCAGTTGGAAGGGTCACCCTGACCGATATCCTTCCATCCCACAAGCGGCACTTCTCCCATCAATCAAAACACTGCTGACAAGGAGAGACATTGGATGGGGGTCAGAAGAATTTGGAGGATGAAGGCAGGGCTCAGGAGCACAGAGCAAGCACACACCTTTGTGGGATTATTTGGGTCATTTTAAGGAAGAGCAAGAGAGCAGGGCTTCAGCAGGGCTTCTTGGACCTAGAAAAATTTGGATATAGTTATTGCTTGGCCATTTGCTCATGCAAGGAGACCGGGGTGGTGGGATCCATCAGGAAGTCACAAGCCTCTGATGCCTTTATGGTTCAGGAGACGCGCAAGGTGGGTGATAATTTATAGCCGTTTGGGAAGTTTTTTTCTACCAGGCATTGTCTGTGTCATAACAGAGGACCCTGGGGACTGGCAGAGGGAGCCAGTGAAGGTGAATGCTAATGGGCCGGCTGGCTGTTCGCGATGTGGCCCAGCTGGCTTGGCCTGTGGTTTCTTCAGTTGTGGGAAAACAGCTGTGAAGGCAGTGACCCTTGTGTGGCCGAGGCAGGCAGCAATGCTGGGGGCAGGGAGTGGCAGCCTGGCCACCTCCTGGAGTGGGGCCGGGGGCTGGGAGCTGCTCATCAGGGCGGCAGGGTGTGAGAGCACAGCGCAGCCTTCTCGATGGGGCTGGCGCTGGGCTTTATAGACAGTGAAGGAAGAGAGAGAAAAGCGTTCTTGCTTATCACACGCCATATGGCAAGCAGGCAGGGAGGCAGGCACTAGGCGCTGGGTGTGTTTTGTTTAGGCTATCTTTAGGTATTTTTTTCCTTTTTTTCTTTAAGCTCATTCCAATCTTTTTTTCCCTTCTTCCTTTTTCCCCTGAAGTTTTCATTCCATATATGGCAATAAGTATCTCTATCACAGAAAACTGCTCTGGCTGACACCTGCCTTCCAAGCTGGCTGCGTTGTCCCATTTTGTTCCTTTCACAGCCCTGGTGGGGCCTCCGAGGTGTACCTAATTTCATGATACACTACATCCTCCTGGGGGTGTGGGTCCACTCTCAAGGCCTTACTTGGTCAGCAGAGCTGAGGCAGTTTTCGCTGCTTCCTTGGCCTCTCTCCCTCAGAGTCCACAAGCCCCAGTTTGGGGGATGGGCCCCCTTCTACTAGTGAAGCAGCCTAGAAACCCTTCTACTAGTGAAGCGGCCTAGAAACCTCTGTGGGTCCCCACGGTCACAGGTGAAAGCCCACACACCTCCCCTTAGCCTCAGGGCTCTCCACAGCTTGGCCTCAGTTTACCTGTCCAGCCACATTTCTGCATCACATCACATGTGCCCTGGGCTCTTGTCAAGGTGGACTGACCCCTTTACCCCTGGAATGTGTCCCTTGTGCTTCCCAGTCTTAGTTCTTGTGCTCACCCAGCACCTCTGGCACTTCAGTCACCAGAGGCCCAGGTTTTGTCATATCCGTGTACAACCACGTACCACCTGCATGGTTTTTGCATTTTTTGGTCTCATACGTGCACCACCTGTGGTATTTTATTTCCTGTTTTTTTCTTTCAATCGTCCTTTTGCCTGAAAATAATTTAAAGCAGAAACTTTGTACACTCCTGTAAGTGGAACACCAATTATTGCCTGCCAAAAGAGAAAGTAACAGTAAACAAAAATACATTGAAGACACAACAGTGTTGTTGAATTCTAACTGGGCTTCATTTTTTGCTGAAGTCCCTGAAGAAGCGGCCCGCTCTTCCTGTGTGTTAGAAGGGGAAGTTACAGAGTGCTGGGGAAGTATTAAAGACATGATGGCACCACACTGAACTTTCTCTCTGATGCAATCAGAAGGACTAAATGGGTATTGACTGCGGAGTAACTTTCCAAATGTATGGATCCTTTTATAGAGCCCTGCCCACGTGCCGTGGGAATCCATGCCACGAACCCCGTCTGGGAAGCCCTAGGGCCTGGACACATTCTGCTTTGATTGGCTGTGCCTTCCCCCTCTTGCCTGCCGAAGGGTTATCTGTGTTTCAAGGCTCAGTCAGTCACCAGGTCTTAAACGTCCTCAGCCAGCCGATGTCCTTGGCCCTGGGGAGGTTGCCATCAGCTTCCTGCCTGCTCAGAACTTGTTCCGTGCTGCCTGACTCCGGCTTTCGGAATGATAGCCATGAAACAAATGCTTGCAAGACCCAATTGTGCTGAAGTGACTCACTGGGTCGGCTGGACTGTGGGGTCACCAGGAGCGTCTGATCAGGGACCTCTAACCACTCTTGGACCTCCGGCTGGGAGGTGATAGAGTGGAGGGTTTTGGATGCACGGCCGTGTTCCCTCATCACTCCGTCGTTTTCTGGTCTCTGTACTTACCTGGATGGAAACTGTGCTCCATCTTCAAGTCCTGCACAGCCCCTTGAGAGAACCAGCCCTTTGTGAGGTCAGGTGCTTATGTCTGACAGCCAAACGAGAGCGTTTTCAGGAGTGGGGAAAGCAGGCGACAGCTTTGAGCCTATACAGGGACAGTGCAGAAGGCCAGGAGAGGCTGAGCATGGGGTCAGCTGCCTCACTCCCAACTGTGAGGATCCATGATCCCCTGCAGAGGCCTCCAGAAAACCTCTGGTGAGCGAAATCACGTTCAGACATTGTCAAGGGAGCCAACAACAGGATTAATGTAAAAAGGAAAAAAAAACCCACTCCACACTAGACGAGGGTATATAAAAGCACCGTTGGCTTCTCTGAGTAGCTGCAGATGTTCAGGAGGCTGTTCTCTTATGTTGCTGGAGGATTCTTCAAGGGAGTTGGAACCTTAAGCTACTGCAGGGCCTGGCCTGGCAAAAGGAGGGCAGCACACTGGCCACCTGGCGGTCTCGGAGGTTACGCCGTGGGCTCTGCCCAGATGTTGTAGTTTTTTTTCCATTTTCACATCCGAAAAAATGCCTTAGGGCCAGCTTCAGTCACATGATAGACTGTGAGTTTGCAAAGTGTTTGGATACATCGAATGCCAATTTTCAAAGGTGCTGGAGGCTTTTATTTTCTTGTTTAAGAAACAGTTAAGGAAGGAAGATTAAGTTGGAGTAAAGAAGACCTCTGTATGAGGAAGAGAAGAAAGGAAAACAGCAACGTTTTCTTCTTTATCTGGGAAGTAAAATGCTAAATCTCTTGATAAAATCTCTTAATCATCCTGATAAATCAAATAAATAGCCAAAAAAAAAAAGTTGTAAGGTTTGGATACAAAAGGGGATACAGACCTTAGATGTAGGAGGTCATCTTAAAACATTTTTAAAAAATTGATAATATATGCACATAGTTAAATATTTTTTTAACTGTACTAAAATTTATAGAAAGAAAGAACATCTCTCAGCACCCCATTTCTCTCCCGAAGGCATCTGTGGTTCCAGTTTCTTGTGTGTCTTCCAAGAGCTTGTCGATGAATACACAAAGCTGTGTTTTACACAAACAGCATCATGCTGTGGCTCACTGCTGTGCAGCTTCCTTTTTCCTTTTAAAATGCCCAATAGCAGAATAGGTAAGCAGGTTTTGGAAAGGTTGTGCAATGGAATACTACTCAGCAATAACAAAGAATGAACTGCAGATATGCACAGTAACGTGGGCGAATCTCTAAAGCATTATGCTAAGTGAAGGAAGCCAGACTCAAAAGGCTGCTACTATGATTCCATGGGAAAGACCAGCTCAAAAGACAGAAAGCAGATCAGAGGTTTCCAGAGGCCAGGGATGGGGTTGGGTGGTGGCATCCATGATTGGCTGCAAAGGGTCATGAGGGAAGTTTTGGGGGTGATGAAAATATTCTAGCAGGATTGTGCTGGTGGTTATATGACTGAATACTTTTATTAAAGCTCAACAAAAAGTTTGCAGGTAGACCAGGTTTTAAGAGGAAGATCTGGAGTTCAGTTTTAGACACACTGAGTTTGAGGGGCCTATTAGATGGTGAAGTGGAGATGTGTATATATGAGTCTGCGGTTTGAGCAGTGGTCTGGGTTATAAGTATAAATTTGGGAGTCATCAGAAAATAGTGTTTAAAGCCATGAGATTTGATGAGATCACCAAGGTAGTGAGAGAGAGAGAGAGAGAGAGAAGGGAAGGAAAGGGGACCGTGGGTACCCAGCACCAGGAGTACCTTTCTTCTTGGTCCCAAGATGGCTGCTGAGTTGCAACCACTGTGTCTTCTTTCCATGCAGGAAGAAGGGGGATGGGCGAAATGCTCTTGCCATCTGATCTGAGGCCCTTTTAAAGAGCCTCCGATGACTTCTACTAACAACTCATTGACCATCCATATTTTAAGGGAGGTTGGGAAATGTCAGTTTCATCTGGACACTACAAACCCTAACAGTGTAGAGCTTTGCTCTCCAGTAGAACTTTCTGTGATGTTGGACATGTGCCATATCTGCATTGTCCAATATGGTGGACACTAACCACATATGACTATTAAGAACTTGAAATGTAATGAGTGCCACTGAGGAATTTTTACTTTAATTTTTTTTTTTTTTTTTTTTTTTGCGGTATGCGGGCCTCTCACTGTTGTGGCCTCTCCTGTTGCAGAGCACAGGCTCTGGACGCGCAGGCTCAGCGGCCATGGCTCACGGGCCCAGCCGCTCCACGGCATGTGGGATCTTCCCGGACCAGGGCATGAACCCATGTCCCCTGCATCGGCAGGCGGACTCTCAACCACTGCGCCACCAGGGAAGCCCTTTACTTTAATTTTAATTAAAGTTTAAATGTAAACAACCGCATGTGGCTAGTGGCTACCATATTGAACAGTGCAGATTTCTGCTACAATAGAACACAAAGAGTCTTCATAGGACATTGGTCACACAAATCAAATGTCACAAGCCAAGTGGAAACAAATAACTGGGGTGAAGTCAAACTGACTATTTCATTTTGCACTTACATTGATTAAAACCTGAGTTTCAAGAATGCCATAGAACATGGTCTCTCTCTTCAGGGTTCTTTTGGAGCATTCACACACACGCGCACACACGCGCACACACATATCGGCATGCACATACATGTTTCCATAGGCCATAACAGTGGGGGGAGGGGAGCGGTATTAGAATTGAGAAAGTTGGATGGTTCACCCTGAGTTGATCATTTCAGGAGTGTTACAAACTTGCATCTGATGTTTTCTATTTTCTTCTCTGTGGCTTGAAACTATGTAAAAGGTGGCAGTATAGAGGATGGAGATACAATTGCTGGGTCAGGAGGGAAGACATTTTTAAGGTTTGAGACATATCACAGAATTGCCTTTTAGAATGTAAAGCCCACCCCCCACCCCGATGCTCTTGCTAGTACTGGGTGGAGAGATTCCTTTTCAACTCATATTTGTGACCCACATGAAGTATACACTTCCCGCTTGGGTGGTGAGGGCTGGGCTGGGCTGGGCTGATCTGATCTGTGGTCAGCCATGGGGTCTCAGGCAAGTGCTTCAGCTGGGTCTCTGAGCTTCCTCAGATGACAATGGGAAGAATACCGACTTCCTAGTAGGGATCTGATGAGCACTGGGCCCCTTTTCCCTTCTCCTTAACCCGGAAATCTATTATTCTCCCTGGCTGCCTCTGTGTTAGAATGGATCAAGACTCATTTCATAGGTGTTTGGGGAATTTTTTAAAAAATGATTAGAAGCAGATGGTGAAAAGAAAATAGAAAGTATGGAGCAAACAAGAAATAAATGTGGGAAGAGAACAGCTCTGTCAGCCAACATCCTCCTTCTCCACCTGGAACAGAGCAAGTCAGAGCCACTGAGTCAGTTTACAAGGGCTCCTCCAACTTTAATGTGTACACCAGTTACCCGGGGACCTCGTTAAAAGCAGATCTTAAGCAGCAGGTCTGAAGTGAATTTCTGACGAGCTCCCCGGTGATGCCAATGATGCTGGTCCATGGACCACACTCTGAGAAGCAAGGAGCTAGAAGAAGTAGGTACCAAGAGTACCAGGTAAAGAGTCAAAGGATGAAGACTATGGTCTGGCAGTTTTCCAGGTGGAGCAGGCCTCGGAAGGCCAGCCACTCCCCTCACACTGATGGTGAGAGGTTCTACACCAGTGATGTGGAGCCATGGTTCTGATGGTCATGCTCTGGCTTCCTTGTGACCTTGCGCAACCCTGGGGCTCACACTGATGCTTGTGAGCAGAGGGCATGCCCCTCATGGAAGGGCTGGTGAGGGCTGTGATTTCTTCCGCGTTCCCTCACTGCCTGTTGCTTGAAGGACTGTGTTGTCAGCAGTCAGCTTACTGAGCACGATTTTTTCAGCATTTCTGTTTAACTTCATTGGAGTGTTTTGGGCATGACCCAAACAAAAAAGTCAGAAATCTTCTTCCCCAAAGACTAGGAGCTTCTTGAAGTACAAGCTCTTATTAAGCAGAATAATTATGCATTTTTTTGCCCCATCCATTGGGGCAAACAGAGAATGAGAAACCAACTTAGAGACTGCATAGGTTCTTTCTGCATTTGTGAGCAAATGCTGGTCACGTGCATTATTTTCCCAGGCAGGTTATAGTGCCAGCCTCCTGAGTGACCTCTATTTTTGAGGACGGAGAATTTGCTGGTTGTAGTGAGTGTGGACGGCAGAAAGGGTTCTCTTACTCATAGATAGCCAGGGAAGCCTCTGCACCAAAGAAACCCATTCCTTCCAAGCGGCTGCCTGCGAGTGGCTTTTGGGGTTTTCTCACAAGACAGACCTGGCCTCGTGACATTAGAATTGGAATAATGGTGGGTCCAAGGACAGATCTATCCATATGCATCCCAGAAGTTTTGTGTGAAGAGGGTGACAGAAAATTGCTTCTTTTTCTAAATGCATTAGGACTGTGTAAGTAAAATACTATAGGTAATAACAACAGTGATAATAGCTATCTTTTATTAAACATTTACTATGTGCTCAGTGTTTTACGTGCACATTTAGTTCTTATAAGAACCCCCCAAAGTATAATTGTGAATACTATATATATAAAATTATATGTATTATAATGATATGTAATGGATATAAGTAAAATAAAACCCCATTTTAGAGTTGACAAGTATGAGACTTAAAACATTTAATTTACTCAAGATCTCACAACTGGCCAGCAGCAAAGTCTTGGGTTTGAATCCTATCTGGCAGCTAAATAGTTCTCTGACCTTGAACAAATTATGTCATCTTAGCACCGTGTCCCACCAGAAGTGATGGTTACTGTAGTTGTTATTAAAAAAGCGATCTGAGGAAGAGAAAGACCTGGCTCTGGGAGGCCTGTCTCTGGGTGAATGGGTGCTTGGTTTCCCATGTTGGTTGGAGAACTTGACTCACAGCTGCTCCTGCACACATGTGTCCACATCGCCTGTGCTCTGTGGCCAGAGGAAAGCTCAGGTGTGGGCCGGTGAGCCCAGAGCAGGCAGGGGGCCTGGGGCCTTTTCTGCTTTTTGGTCTTCCCGGTCTGTCTTTGGCCTCAACTATTTAAAAAGCTAAATGTCATTTATCCTCTTTTTTAGGATCTTGAAGTCTGGTTCATGCATTCAGCCTCCCAGCATGTGTTGGGTGCAGGGAAATGAAGATGAAAACACCCAGGCTGGCCTTTGAGAATGGTTTCACCCCTGCCTTTGGGGCACTGTCTCAGTGCTTAGCTTTGCCCCTCACCCCATGTGTCACTATTTTCAGTTCACTTCTGCATGTGTCACTGCTATGGTGACCACTGCCCAGGTGTGCCTGGGACAGTCCTGGGGTGCACCTGTTGTCCCAGTCACAGTCATTAATAGTTACCCTTTCCCTTGCAAAGCCTTCCAGTTTGGATGGGAAATTGTGTATGCCACTGCATTTATGGAGCACCCACTGTGTGCCAGACACCGTGCTGAACCCTGGGGAGATGGAGAACGGTGGACCCTGCCCTGCCACCAAGGATGTCTTGGTCTATTGGGGCATCTGTTCTGAAAGCCATGACTTGGCAAGTCAGGCAGCCCCAGCCTTCCAGGCTTCTTGCTTTTGCTCTTGTTCTTGTTGGCCCCCGCCCACCACCTCCACCTGTGCAGACCTTCCCTCCTCTCCAGGTCCAGCTTAATGAGGCTCCTTCTGCAGAATGGCTGCCCACCGCCTGATCCCCCTCTGCCCACCCTCCTCCCTCCCCATCCCCCAGGTCAGCTGTGGGCCTTTTCCCCACTGGTGTGACTTCTTGGTGTCTTAGTCTTCTCAGACCGTCATAACAAAGGACCACAGAGTAGGTGGCTTGAACAACAACGTTTACTTCTCACAGTTCTGGAGGCTGGAAGTATGAGATCAAGGTGGGTTTCAAGGTCAGCAGGGTTGGTTTCTCCTGAGGCCTCTCTCCTGGGCTTGTCTGTAGGTGGCCACCATCTCCTGGTGTCCGCCCACTGATTTGTCTCCCTACTTGTCTGTGTCCTAATCTCCTCTTCTTATGAAGACTCCAGTCTTATTGGATTAGGGCCCACCCCCAAAGACCCCATTTTAGCTTAATGACCCTCTCTCCAAACCTGGTCCCATTCTGTGGTATGGGGGTCAGGGATTCAACATACGAACTTTGGGAGGACACACGTCAGCCCACAGCACTCTCACACTTGCTTTTAGCCTCCTCTGTTAATTACTGGCTGCTTGGGGCCAGGAGTGCATGACACTTGGCATGGTCACCCGGGCCACACCTCATGGGACCAGCCCCCATGCTTGTCAAATGACTGATTAGGATCTTTTTTTTTTGTTTCCAACTTGAAGACTTTTTTTACATTGAGGTATACTTAATTTACAATGTTATGTGATTAGGTTCTTAGTGTCATTTCTTATTGTTCATTTCAAGGGCTGAGTAGAGTTAATGGATTCAACTTCAAAGGAGAGATTTTTTTTTTTCTGATGTAATGAATCAAACTTTTCTGATCCTGGAAAGAATTTGGTGGATGAGACTTTATGAACACACACACACCCACACACCATAACCATTTTGTGGTCATTTGTTTAAAAATAAACAAACAAGGAATTCTTTCTGGACAATCTCTGCCCTTGGGTGTAAATGTACTACGGGGCAAAGGCAGGGCCCAGATGTTTACCCCACAGTGTTGGTGTGAGGCTAAAACGAGACCTTGCTTATAAAGTGCTAAGCTCTGCACAATGGAAAATATGCAAACACAGATGTAAGAGTCTTCCGTAAATGGACTGGGTTGGAATTTCCAGGCAGGTGTTCTCCCTGCCTCTTTTTAGTCCCTTGTGATTTAGCTTTTTACTTATCACCAAAGACCCAGCATATGGTGATTGTGGAGCCGCATGTATGCTCTTCCCAGATCAGTGGACCTGCCTCAGAGGGAGAGAGGGAGGGACCCAGACAGTTTCAGGAAATGGTTCAAGGCTATATCATCTCTAAGAAAACGACAGAGAGCAGTCGCCCTATGTAGAAAGTCAGCCCTGTCACTCTCTGGGATGCCTGCTGGCCTGGGTGCAAGAAGTCGATTAGGTGGAGGGGCGCCCAGGTCCCAAGGCAGTGGTGCCTCCTCTACTTCTATCAAGAAAGGGGGGTTGTCCCAGAGTGGAAACTCTAGAGCAGCTCTGTCCAATAGAAAGGGACTGCAGGCCACATACGGAATTGTAAATTTTCTAGTTGCTATGTTGAACAAGTGAAAACAAGTAAGATTAATTTTAATAACACTGAACCCAGTATATCCAAAATATTATCCACATGTAATCAATGTAGGTATTATTAGTGAGTTATTTACGTTCTTTCTGGGGCTCGGTCTTTGAAATCCACTGTGGATCTTAGCCACATTTTATGTGCTCATTAGGGAAGTGTGCGCAGTGGTTAGAGTCAAACCTGATCACTTTGGGGACGCTGGGATGGCTGCAGGGGCCTGAGTATATGAGTACGTGAATGCGTGTCCTTCATCAACTGGTGGTAAAAGGACACAGTCTATTACCTGTGGTTCTGAGAAACAATATTATAAAGGATGTTTTCATACTTGGACTGGGAAGCCTGCTTCTGAATTTCCTAAACTAGAGTTCCTGGGGCCCATGTGTCCATAGCATGGTGAGGAGGTCTGCAGAATCTTTCCAGCATTTCAGAAAACCTTATGGGAGGCACAGAGATCACCATCCAGCAGTGGCGTCATTGCTCTCGGCTGGGGTGTTAGTGCTGGTGAGCCCGTGCTGATCTGACCTTCTCCTTGGCTTCTGATGACACTTAGGGGTTCCTGGGGTCGTCCTGGAGGTGAGGGGTTAATTGAGTGGGTGAAGAAATCCTAGGGGCTGCAGAGGCCCACGTTTCTTGTGTCTGTGCTTCTCACCCACGGACGCAAGCACAAACCTCCAGGGACTACTTGTCAGGCCCGTTAACCCCGAGAGGCTTTGGAGGGGACAAAAGGTTCTTGAAGTCAGTGAGCACTGTTACTGGTTCAGTGCTTCCCGGGTTGCAGTCAGGAGATAGGCATTTCCTGTGAGCCGTGAATTCTGCTCTCCACCTGTATGGAGTGCCTGGGAAAGGCAGCTTTGGCCTTCCTTCAGCTCCTCTGCAGTTGCTCTGCTGGTGGGGTGCCCCCTATTCTCAGAGCGGGGAGCCATGAAGAGGGCACTGGGGGCTGCTCCAGGTGTCCTGTGGCTCTGGCCACCCTGGTTGTGGGAGGATTCCACTGTGCTTGGCAGCCCACTCAGCGCTGGGAGGTATGGATCACCCCAAAGTCCTTCCGTGTGCTGAGCCAGAGCCCCTCCCCCTAGTTCTGCCCTGAGCAGCCATAGGCATCTGTCCGTCTGTCCCTGCAACCCCCACTTCCTGTTTCCTCCAGGGCTCAGCATCCTCAGTTCCTTTGGGTCTCCAGTTTATTATTCTATCAGTGAAATATCCATCCTTTGTTTTTATTCCTTTCTTCCTCTGTGTCTGACTTTTTAGCCATCCCCCAACCAGGGGTCAGGGAAAATAGAGGAGAAGAAATTCAAACCAGCCAGTTTTACTCCTTCCCAACAACGGTGTAGGGAAGATGCCTGTAACAAGGAGGTCCAATGGATGTGATAATTCCTTCCTGTTAGCCAGGTCCTCAAATTGGCTGATCTAATCCTCTCACCTGGCACCGCAGCTGGCTTGATTATATTTCCAAAAGGCAGTGCATGTTGGTCTGGTTTGCACAGTGACATTTATCGATGTGGATCTCCTGAATCTGACATTTGTTCCTCTTTCATCCTGTACTTTCTTGGGCTTGATGTTCCTCTTCCCATCCACTTGGTAAGAAACATGTTAGCTTATAGCACAGGGTATCCTTACCTATCAATTAATGAGCCAAAAGGGTCCATAAACTTAGGTTACAACCACGGTAGTCCTGGTTGGAAAGAGACATGGATTCAAAGAGGTTTGGGATAATTTTATTAATGACAAAGCCGTAAAGAGCTCCTAAAAGCTTATAAGATTTGGCATCAGGGACTGTCTCGTTTCTCACCGTATCGCCATCACCAAGCAGGGAAACTGACATTGACTGATTGTTCAGTAAATGTTCCCAGAATGTTAGAAGAAGCTGGACTAGGTCCAAGGTGAACATATGCCCAAGATACTCGACTGTAAGTTTACCATGTTAACTTTTACGTTGAAGTCAGTGATCCATTTTGAGTTGATTTCTGTGTGTTGTCCAAGATATTGTGGAACAGATGTGAATAAAAATATTCTTTTTGATTGTAATTAAAAGTAGATGAATACCTGTCAGACCATGTGGCCTGATTGCTTGAAAAGCCGTCACGTGAGAGCTTCTCCGTTTGCCTTCAGAGAGGGTAGCCAGAACTCCCTGCCTCCCCTGCCGAATTTAGGGTTGTTGTAACCAGATCTTGGGCTGAAGCAGTGTACTTTCAACCAGCCCTTCCCAGGGACTGTGGTACAGGTGGTGCTCAGACCACACGGCTTACCTCAGGGTGGGACGTCTGTGGGTAGAGAATCCCACTTCCCCATTCCGGATGTGCCGGCACTTTTCCTGCTCATCTCCTGCCATTGAATCTTTCAGTTCTTCCTCATTTCCCCTGTTGCTGTCATGCTCCAGTGAACGAATTCCTGTTTGTGGCTTTGCTGGGTCAATGTGACAGCCGCTTGTGTCCTGTCCCCCCCCCCCCCGCCATGTCAGCTTTGGTCACAAGTCCACCACAGCCTTCTGAAAGTCCTGCTCTCTGTGCCCAGGACACTGGGCTTGGCTTGGCCTCTCATGTTTTCTGACAGTTCCTCGTGTTTTTTTGTCATCCTGCATGTCAGCAGCAATACACAGACTGATCATTTTTATGGAACAGTCTTTGATGACACCGAAGTGCCTATTTAAATCACACCGACAACCTAAAGAATATTAATCCTTTATGAGAACATTTCTCAAAGCATTTTTTACAGGATGGTAACAGGTTTTATGTTCAAGAACAAAACAAAGGCCTATATTCAAATAAGTTTCGGAAAATACTGTATTTAACAATGGGTATGTTTCTTTATTGGAGGACCTCCCAGAATTTTTTAAGCCAGGGTACACAAGTCGATACATTTTCCCCCTTTTGCATCTCCAGCGTTTCCCAAATGTACTTGACCACACTTTTTTTTCTCTTGAAGATTAGGAGATATTGCTACAACATAGGTGAGTTTTCTCTCAATAATTTGGCTTTACACTTTCCTATTCCTTTTTTCCCTCCTCACACAAATACTCTTCTTTAGCTTCATGTTTTAGTGATAGAAGAAGTTAGTGATATTTGACATCTAGAGATTTTTCTCTAGGTTTTTTTCATCAATAAGACCACTTTAAAGGTATGGCAGGCCTTGTACCAATCTCTAGGGTCCCCACCATTTATAGACCTCCATCCATCCTGTGGTGACTTCATTGTTTTGTTATATTTTTAGTGACTGCCCACAATGTGGAGGCCTTTCTGAAAGCTCCTATCTCATGCTAAATTTAGCTGGACTGTTAGCAGGCTTGATTGATTGATGGTCTTTTTTTTTTTTTTTTTTTTGCTATATGCGGGCCTCTCACTGTTTTGGCCTCTCCCATTGCGGAGCACCGGCTCCGGACACGCAGGCTCAGCAGCCATGGCTCACGGGCCTAGCCGCTCCGCGGCATGTGGGATCTTCCCAGACCGGGGCATAAACCCGTGTCCCCTGCATCGGCAGGCAGACTCTCAACCACTGCGCCACCAGGGGAGCCTGATTGCTGGTCTTAATGGGAGAAAATGTGATCCTCACTTCTCCACCCCATCATTAAATTATTACTGATTTATGACAAAAGGAAGCAGCCACTGAATAAGTGGGTATCTTTTTTTAAAAATTGTGATGCTTCACCAAGATGGATACACTTGCCTGTTTACTTCAACAGGCATCTGTTGAATGTCGACCATGCAAACATCTTGCTGGCCTGGGGCCCTGGTGCTTTCACTGAAGGGCCTTGGAGCCCAAAACAAAATTCCAGGGCCTGGCTCTCCAGCCACACCCATCCCTACCCATCCCCACCTAGATTGAATGAGGAGAAAGGGGCTAAAAGAAGCCCATGGGATTAACAAATATTCCAAAACACCACCTCTAGAAAGGGGTAGAAATGGGTGTTGGGATTCAAGGCATCTGTGAAGTTAAAGGGTTGGCACAAAGCAGGCTGGATCTTGGGTTTTTGAAAACCCGACTGTTGCCATTGCTGACTCTCAGTGAGTGGTTCTCTTGCCGTGAGCCAGCGCCGAGTGCGGACCCGGCTGGGTCTGACTTCTGTCCCTGCACTCGCCGGCCTGGTGACCTGAGGCACTCCTGGGTCACCAGGAGGGTTTCCTCCCTCCTGGGTGCCTCAGTTTTCCTGTCCTGTGGAATGGTTGCAGCATGGGATTGTAGTGAGGATTAAGGGAGAGAACTGGTGCAGAGCACCCCAGAGGGGGCTTCGCACATGGTTGGTGCTGCTTGTGGCTTTATTGACTTCCTACTTCCTGGTTTCCTAGGGAGCCTGGAGTGCTACCTTGGCTGCTGGTCAAAGGCTGGGTTGGTTAAAAGGAGCGGGGACCTGCCTCGTGCTGTGTCTGGAGTGTGGATGTGGGGTAGGGTTAGGGGACTGGCAGATGAACTGGTCAGACTGCTCTGGTCTCGAGATGTATAAAAGAGTGGGTGAGAGGACAAGGCCGTGGAGGTAATGGCATTTGTCACATCGTTTAGTGGTTCTTATAGATGATAAGGGCCTCAAAAAAATCTCGATGTGTCCATGCCCAGAGTGGTCCATTATGGGCACATACCCACAGGGCAGTGACCCCAGCTCCCATGTCTCTCTCTCTCTGTGTCTGCCTGTCTGTCTGTCTCTCTGTATACACACACACACACACACATAATTATTAAAGATAAATTAGGGACTTCCCTGGTGGCTCAGTGGTTAAGAATCCACCTGCCAGTGCAGGGGACACGGGTTCGAGCCCTGGTCTGGGAAGATCCCACACGCCATGGAGCAACTAAGCCCATGTGCCATAACTACGGAGCCCACGTGCCACAACTACTGAGCCCACACGCCACAACTACTGAAGCCTGTGCACCTAGAGCCCGTGCTCCGAAACAAGAGAAGCCACTGCAATGAGAAGCCCGCACAGCACAATGAAGAGTAGCCTCCACTAGCCGCAACTAGAGAAAGCCCGCGTGCAGCAATGAAGACCCAATGCAGCCAAAAATAAAAATAAATAAAAATTTTAAAAAATAAAATAAATAAATAATATAAATACATGCATATATGTATGTATATACACATATGTATGTATATACAATCTGTTTTTCATAATTTTTTATTTTGAAATAGCTTGACTCATAAGAAGTTGCAAAAGTGGTATAGAAAGTACTCATGTAACCTTTACCCAATGATAACATCTTATATATCTGTAGTACACAATCAAAATTAGGAAATTGACATTGGTATAATGCCATACATTCTTTTAAAGAGTGCTCAGCTCAAGACTAGGAATCTATTTTCAGCACAATTATTTGAGTTGCCTACTTTAGCTCCACTTTGGTGAGATAAGCACTGGGGATTTTGAGATGGATTAGCCCTGATCCTCAGCAAAGTTTGGTCACAGAGGAGAGAGATCCAGACTGGATGGGTTTCATGGGTTTCACGTCACCTGTGGTTTACAGTGATCCAGCATGTTCTTTGGAATTGATTGCCTTATGAGGTAGTGATTTTCTCATCACCAGACATATTCAAGCATGAGCCTTAGGATCCCTGGCCCCAGCACCAAGAGGGAGCTTGGACCAGATGCTCCCTCAGTGAAAATCCTGTGATTCTCTCAATTGCTTTGGCAGAGTTTGCAGCTAACATTGATTATGCTATGAGTCAGGTGATACTCCACATTGATGTATTATAGTTGCCAAATCACCTTCCTGGGCTCTGGTTTAACTAGTTCATGTGAGTTAAGTCCTGGTACTCTGTATTGCAGGCATTGTTCTAGGCCTTGGAGTACAGAGATGAATAAGACATCGTGAGTACAAGCCAACATCTAGTGGGGAAGATGTTACAAACACACAACTATGATATAAATAAGTACACGCAGGTGTGGAGTGCTGAGAGACTCAGGGGGAAGTGGTTAGTTTTGTAAGTAGCCACAAGGCTGGGAGGCCAGGAGGGTGCAAGTTTTGAGAGAGGAGCTGGATCACCGGAGATGGGTTGGAGTTTCCTGGATTGAAAAAGAGTTGGGGGGTAGAATCAACGGAAGGAAAGACATTCTGGGGGGAGGAAACAGCACAAGTAAAGGCCCTGTAGCATGGTGTTTATATGCATGGGAGAAAGCTTGATGTGACAGATTGTGGGCTCCAGGGGACAAAGTACTTGCTGAATATGAAGCCAGATTAGATTTGGCCTCCACCTTATGCTAATGACAAAATGTTGGTACTACTGAGAGCTGCTTAGAGAATGTTTATCTTTGAGTCATGCCAGTGAGAGGTTTTCAGCTATCTGAGGATCATGCAGTTGTGAGGAACCAGATCCCCCAAAGTGGGGTTGATCAGTGATTTGGCAGGTCCTGAAGCATCTGCCCTGATGCCCCAGAGTCTCAGCATTTCTTCCCTGGGCTTGGCTACTCTTGGCCACCACCTCTTCAAAGGTACAGCAAAGACCCAACAGGATGCACCTCTCAAGTGCTTGGCAGCTTTTGCTGGACAGCTTTGGGGTCCTGTGGGCTCTTCTGGCTGTTGCTGTTCTTACATATTGAGTGTACAGAAGATTCACACACTGGATCTCTTGCTGGGTGTGACCCTTTGGGTCAGGAGTGGCAGAATGATGCTGCTGTGAATTGCAGTGAGCAGTTTGGGGACCTGATTGTTTTACAGGTTTCCTTGGAACCACATAGAGACTTTGTATTTTTTGTGTGGTACACGGGCCTCTCACTGTTGTGGCCTCTCCCGTTGTGGAGCACAGGCTCTGGATGCGCAGGCTCAGCGGCCATGGCTCACGGGCCCAGCCGCTCCGCGGCATGTGGGATCCTCCCGGACCGGGGCACGAACCCGTGTCCCCTGCATCGGCAGGCGGACTCTCAACCACTGCGCCACCAGGGAAGCCCGAGACTTTGTATTTTTGGAAGTGCATAGATCTGGGTTGCTAATGTCTAGCAGGTGGCTCCCTTTCCCTTTCTGTCACCCTTTGGTATCATCTGTCAGACTCACTTTGGGATATTTCATTATAGTCCAATCAAGGAACATGGGAGATTCCCAGAGGAAGAAGATCTACCTCTGTCATTCACCTGGGCGAGGACCACTGGGACCATCTGACCTTTTCACCAAGGCAAACTTTGACCTTTGAGAGCTTCCTTCGGTTTCTGAAAGTAGAGATTCTTATTTTTAGTACTTTCTCTTTTTAACTGCAGGAGGGAAATAAGAATGGAATGGAATACCTGTGTAGAGTAGAGAGATGAGAAGACGTTAGGAAAAAATATCCCAGAAGTAGTGCTGGATGAGAATCAAGTTATGAGAATCCCACTGATGAGAGGTGGATAGAAACAGAAGGCCCTAGTTCAGTGATTCAAATAGGGCTTAGCTGTTTGCATTGGATGCTAAGAATGTATGCAGCAGCAGTGGGCCTCTTGTGTAGTAGGTCCATCACCAATTTCCTAAGAAACTGGGGCTCTCCTGGCTAGAAACATGGCCTACTTTTTCTGAGAAGGAAATGTCAATTTGGGGGTGATAATTTTTTTTTTAAGTTTTTTTTTTTTTTCTTTTGCGGTACGCGGGCCTCTCACTGTTGTGGCCTCTCCCGTTGCGGAGCACAGGCTCTGGATGCGCAGGCTCAGCGGCCATGGCTCACGGGCCCAACCGCTCCGCGGCATGTGGGATCCTCCCGGACCGGGGCACAAACCTGTGTCCCCTGCATCGGCAGGCGGACTCCCAACCACTGCACCACCAGGGAACCCCTTAAGTTTTTTATTTTATATTATCTACAAAGTAAAAGTGTTTTCCTTAACTTAAAAGTTGAACCACCGTAGACAGTGACCACTTCATCAGACTTGATTTATAAATAATCTGTCAGCTTGATGGTAAGAATTTACTGAACCTTTGTCAAACAAATTAACTATTCATAGAGATGTGATAATTTAAAACAGAAGAGCAAGCCCAGTGGATGGACCCTGGGAGGGCTGACTGATGGGAAGCCTCTCGTCAAAGGCACTTGCTGAGGGCTGAAGGGGGTGCACAGCAGTACTGAGTGTCCAGAGCGGCTGCTCCCTAGCCCAGGGTCAGCCCTGGGCAGGGCAGTCAACTGGACACAGCATATCACAGCATGAGTTGTCTAAGAGGTTGAGAGAACATGCAAGATCTGAGCTGTGCTTGCGGGTCTCACAAGACCACAGCTCTGTTGCCCGTGGTTTTGTTTCGGTGAATGAAATGATTGGACAAGAAGGCTGAGCCCATCCCATCAGCCCACCTAGCAAACTCAGAGGGGTTCTGGGGTGTGTTCTGATTCAAGCGGCTGGGAGTGCTGCGTAGACATTAGCCAGAGAGAGGGCTGGGACTCGGACAAGACACACTAGAGCCCTTGTGTGTGGTCCTGTAATTCACGTCTGTGGCTCTCACTTGAAAGGAGTGGTTCTTGGATTTTGGCAGGTGTCAGAACCACCTGGAGGACTTGTTAAACACGGATTTCTGGGCCCTGCCCTAGGGTTTCTGTTTCAGTGGTCTGGGGTAGGAGCTGGGAAGGTGCATTTCTAACCGCTTCTTGGGATGATGATGCCACTGGTCCATTGATCTAAACGGCAAAGGAGGTCCGGATCCTGTGGAGGGGATCTGCTTTCTGCTTCCATAGACACTAGGCAGCCAAGCAGATACCTGGGCTGGAAGGTGACAGGGAAGCAGCCTGTCCCACTCAGGGCTCACCATCCGAGGACCCATCATTCTTTATTTCATTCCGTTCTTCCACTTGTCCTTCAGACTCAGAAATTCAAAAGGGGGCTTCCCTGGTGGCGCAGTGGTTAAGAATCCACCTGCCAGTGCAGGGGACACTGGTTCAAGCCCTGGGCCAGGAAGATCCCACATGCCACGGAGCAACTAAGCCCGTGCGCCACAACTACTGAGCTTGCACTCTAGAGCCCGCAAGCCACAACTACTGAAGCTCGCGCACCTAGAGCCCGTGCTCCGCAATAAGAGAAGCCACCGCAATGAGAAGTCCGTGCACCACAACGGAGAGTAGACCCCGCTCGCCACAACTAGAGAAAGCCCGCGCGCAGCGACAAACACCCAACTCAGCCATAAGTAAGTAAATAAATAAATAAATAAATTTTTAAAAAGAAATTCTGGGCTTCCCTGGTGGCGCAGTGGTTGAGAGTCCGCCTGCTGATGCAGGGGACACGGGTTCGTGCCCCGGTCCGGGAAGATCCCATGTGCCGCGGAGTGGCTAGGCCTGTGAGCCATGGCCGCTGGGCCTGCGCGTCCGGAGCCTGTGCTCTGCAACGGGAGAGGCCACAACAGTGAGAGGCCCGCGTACCGCAAAAAAAAAAAAAAAAAAAAAAAAAAATTCAAAAGGGTGGCTTATGACACAGTATTTTTAGTTAAAGAAAAAAGAGAACCAAAATGCCTGCCACATGGTGTCTGGGCCAGAGAGACTCCTGGGGTTTTATAAATTATTTGGGTAGCCTGTTGAGTGCTGCCTGAGAATTTCGCCAGGATCTGAGCTGTACAAGGTGGCCCATTAATGTCCAGCGGGAAGCTGCTGGGTCCTGGTGTGTGAACACATCCAGGGACTCTGAACACGTGTACTTCAGGCACTGAGTCAGTTAGAGGTGGAAGAGAAAACGTGTCTTTGCTGTGTTCTGTTGAAAGTCCTTTTTATCATTCCCTCATGTTTCTTTAAGGGAACTCGAGTGGCAGAATATTATTTAGAGCACTTTGTAAGTTCTCAGTGATTAGATAGGAAATGAACTGAATGTGAGTTCACATTTTACCCTCAAGAAGACTGCCTTGTGGAAGCCTTGCAGTGCAGTGGTCAAAAGCAGGACCCTGTTCAGAATGCCTGGTGTTTGAATTCTGGCTTTGTCACCTCATCTCTGTGTGATGTGACTTGCCTGCACCTGTTTCCTCACCTATAAAATTGGGATAATATCAATACTAGCACCTATTTAATAGAATTGCTAGGAGGACTAACTAAGGCAATTCATGTCATGCAATTAGAATTGCACTTATAAAAAAAAGTCATCATGTTTTAGTTATCACTGCTAACCTTAAGCTGTGAAAACATCTGTAATGTATGCCATTTGTGTGTGTACACTTTTAGGAATGGAATTCTTAGTTTTCCTGCCTACCCAAGATTATGTTTTATATAGGCTATCAATGTGCTGGAGAAAATTAGCTGGAGGGAGGAAAAATTCGTTAGAAAATTCGTTAAGCCTCGTCTGAGCTTTTACCTGCTGCTACTTTCATCACCACCTCTCGTTCTTCTGTTTCAACAGACCTTTACAGATTTTGTGGAGCCATGGAATTCATGTGTCTAAAAGGAAGATGTATGTGATATTGAAAGGGACTCACGTGTGATGTTAATAATGCCTCACGTATCAAAGGGTCTTTGTGTGCTGGGTCTCATGTAATACCTACAGTGATCTTATTAGGTTCTGTTAGTTCCATTTGATTGTTCATACAGTGAAGGCTTCAGAGACGTGACTGGCCCAGGCTCCCCCGGAGGTTAACGACCGCTGGGATCCTAACCTCCTCTCCTGCTCTGGGACCACCCTCTTCCCGTGTGTGTAACACCTGGCTCGCTTGTGACTTGGGGTTTGCATTCAAATTTGTGATTCTGTTCATTGAGACATGGTAGCCTGGTTACTCTTGCTCTGTAGCAAACCGCTCTAAACCCTGGAGGTCTGAAACAACCGTTTTATTTTGCTTGTGGATTCTGTGGATCATTCAGATTGAGCACAGGGGGAGGGCTTGTTGGGCCCTCAGCAGGCAGTTGTCCACGTTGGGGCTGGTATCATCCAGGACACCTTCCTTCACATGTCTGGCCGGCACCTGGCAGGGGCAGGACTCTCAGGTGGGCTACCAGCCAGAACACCTGCATGTACCCTCTCAAGGAATTGGGTTTCCTCCCAGCATGGCGGCCGCGTTCCTAGTAAGAGTCTCAAGAGAGCCGAGTGGAAGCACATGCATTTTTATGATCTAGCCTTGTGGTCCCAGAGCATCACTTCTGGTGTTCGAGATAGCCACGGCTGCCCAAGTTCAAGGGGAAGGCATATAGAGCTGACCACTCGGTAGGAGTGTCAAGGTTGCATTATAAAAAAGCAGATGACTTCAAAGAAGGGAATGCATGTTTACACTGACAGAGAATGTGATGTATTCTCAGCATAGGGGGTCATAGGTGAGGATCCTGAGTGGACGATCAGGTCAGTTTGGACACAGTGGGAGTGGAGGAAGAAAGAGGGTGCTGGGTCATCAGCCACCCGACAGATATTTGTTCAGATGATCTTGGAGCCAGGCAGAGTGAGCAGGGCTCCTGCACAGTCACTTCACATGGGAAGTCCAGGACTCTGCATACAGTCTTATCCTGTTGAGAATTTGACCTTATTGAAGACCATTTTAAGATTTATTTATAGTTAGCACAGGGCCTACAACATTCCATTTACTATCTAAAGAGTGAAAAGTTCATCTCAGTCAACATCCTGCCTGGCTTGTGTTTAAGTCAGATGGGAAGAAAAAAAATCAGCACCCGGAGAAGATTGCTCGTAAAAGTTTATTTTACATTTATGTGAAGTTTATTTTCAGTGCTGGGATTCTTCATAGGGTAGGTGTTTCTTTTAAAACTGTTAATAGTGTATTTCCTTTTTGTTTGCCACTCTCCACCAAAGTAAGCTCTCTCTGATTTTTGAATCCTCTTCATGTCCTCAGAATGGTCTAACTTTCAATAATGATTGGAGAAGTTCCAGGTTAAGTAGAGAGTAAAATCCTATTGCTTTATGACCTTTGGATTAGGATCAAGTGTGGTATAATAAAATATCAGTCCCAAGAGTCACCTTTGCTGATTTTTTCCCTATTATTCTTTCCTGTTTTTCCATATCCATCCAGTTTTTGCAGCCAAGGATTGTTACATTAAGATCCAATCTGAAATTAAAACTCAGGGTTTTAACCAATAAGCTATAAAGCTGTTGAACTCCCCTGGGATGTGGTTATCTTTTCCTAAACTCCCTAAGTTGTCTCTTCTTAGCCCCACAGTTGATTTCTTATTGAGCCTTTGGAAGGATCCCCAGTGTTTCACACCACTGCCCATCAGAGTGGGGACAATTAACTGTTCAGAACTCTTAAGGTCACAGGCTTTGCAACTGCATCCCTTCAGTACACGGGGAGGGCTTCCCTGGGAGGGGGGGCTCCAGTTGCCCTACCTGGGGACGCAGGTCTGAAGTCATGGTGGAGAGGGGCATCAGGCCCCAGCTGAATGGGAGTCACTTGGTCCAGATTTACAGAGAACCTTCTGTAACGTTCTGGAGCACGTTCTCAGAACCTTCCAGAGGACCTCGCCCTGGACTTGCCTTCAAGGGTCTTTTGACACAGGGACTGTGTCCTTGTATTCAGCTCCTCTGAAGGGACCCTCACGTCAAGGCTAATAGAGAGGGAGGCAGGCAGCTGGACCCAGTTGCCTTTGGACGTTTGGTGACAAAAGGACATTCATTGGTGAGGCTCTTTCTGGTGAGGGGGTTGATGCCACCACAGACTGCTGTCACCCCAACCCTAGACCTGCACCACACGCCACTGGTGTAGCTCACGCTCCTGCAATCCTGTTTATCAGTAGCAGATTCTAGAACATCCTGTTCGCGGGCATAGAGGTGGCTCAGAGCACTGTGAGGAGACTGGGCCCCCAGGTGACCGGCCAGCCTTCAGCAGGTGTGTATCAACATGATCCACAGACCCATACCTGCTAGTATGTTGATCCCGCTGCTCTTTCCTGTGACTTTATCTACTGTCTCCTATTGAGGGGTAACTGAAGGTAGTGAGAGTCACAGAAGTAACATCGATGATGATGACTAGTAGTTACTGAACACTTGCCCCACCCAGGCACTGTTGGAAGCTCTTTACCCAGCTGTCTGCTAGTCCTCACTGCAACCCTGTGACAGATGGGCTGTCATCACCCCCTTTACTCACAGGGAAACTGGGGCCCAGAGAGGTGAGCGACTTTGCCTAAACTCTTATGAGCAGAAAGCAGTGAAGTGGGCCCCAAATTCAGTTTGACCCCAGAGCCTGGCCCCCTACCCTGGGGCCTGGGCTGTTTTGTTGAATATCCGGGGCCATCCAGGCCCGGGTGACAAAGCACGGCTGCAGAAAAGCCCTGTGTGGATAATCCTACCTCTTGAGCATCTGCTCATCAAAGTGGGGGCTGTCTGGAAAGTGCTTTGAGCACCATAGAAGCAAGTTATTAAAAGCCAAGGAATTTTTTTATTCTGATAAAAGATCAAGGTTTTCATAATTAAGTTTGGGGGAAGGGGGAAGGGTGCTAATTTTTAAACTATCTGAAAATCTGTCCCAAGAAACAAAACCTGGAGTCAAGTAAAAGGACCATTTTGGAGCCAGAAAAAGAGAGGGGAGGGACAGCCGTGCCCCTGGGAAAGGCTCACTGCCTGGCAGCCCAGAGCCGGTGGACCCTCAGGTGGCTTTAATTCTGCTGCTGTTTGTGGAGCATCCACTGGTCTCCAGGGCAGGGTCACAGAAGTAAACAGGCTGCATCTGTGTCTCGAGGACCTCTCCTCCAGGAAGAACAAGAGGTGACAAAGCCCTTCTCTGGCGGGGCACACAGGGCAGGGGAAGGAGGGGGCAGAAAAGGATGAATTTGGCTGTGATCTGGGGCGGCCTCTTAATGTCTTTTAATAGGAATATTCATAACCTTCCTGCTCTGCACTTCCTGTGAATGGGGACTCTTGATTGTTTTTTCCTTTAATGAGGGAAAGTGGGCATTTGTTGGAAGTTACAACTACATGTTGAGCTCTCCATTTGGGTATGAGGGATCTCAGTTCAACATGAGGGAGGACAGGAGAAGTCCCACCCAGGGTCATTTTCCATCTAAAGTCCTGTTGGAGAAGTTGAGGTGGGAATTGCGGAAGGGGCAAGGCTTCGTGGGGCATGGCAGGAGTGCCCATGGGAGCCAAGCATGTAGCCCCAGCCACAGTTCTTGCTTGAAAAAAAAGTATGAAGCATATAAGCAATATCATATGATATTTGTCTTTCTCTGTCTTACTTCACTCAGTATGACAGTCTCTAGGTCCATCAGTGTTGCTGCAAATGGCATTATTTCATTCTTTTTTTGTGGCTGAGTAATATTCTATTGTATATATGTACCACATCTTCTTTATTCACTGCTCTGTCGCTGGACATTTAGGTTGCTTCCATGTCTTGGCCATTGTAAATAGTGCTGCAATGAATGTTCGGGTGCATGTGTCTTTTTGAATTATGTTTTTTTTTGTTTTTTGTTTTTTGCAGTACGCAGGCCTCTCACTGCTGTGGCCTCTCCCATTGCAGAGCACAGGCTCCGGACGCGCAGGCTCAGTGGCCATGGCTCACGGGCCCAGCCGCTCAGCGGCATGCGGGATCCTCCTAGATCGGGGCACAAACCCACGTCCCCTGCATCAGCAGGTGGACTCTCAACCACTGCGCCATCAGGGAAGTCCTGAATTATGTTTTTTTCTGGAGTGGGATTGCTGGATCATATGGTAGTTCTATATTTAGTTTTTTAAGGAATCTCCACACTGTTCTCCATAATGGTACTAATTTACATTCCCACCAACAGCGTAGGAGGGTTCCCTTTTCTCCACACCCTCTCCAGTATTTATTGTTTATAGATTTTTTTGATGATGGCCATTCTGACCGGTATGAGGTAGGGATAAATTGGGAGATTGGGATTTATATATACACACTACTATACATAAAATAGATAACTAATAAGGACCTACTGTATAGCATAGGGAACTCTACTCAGTACTCTGTAATGACCTATATGGGAAAATAATTTTAAAAAGAGTGAATATATGTATATGTATAACTTATTCACTGTGCCATATGCCTGAAACTAACATAACATTGTAAATCAACTATACTCCAATAAAAATTATTTGAAAAAACAAAAAAAGAACAAGAAAAAAGTATGAAGCAAAAATACAGAATCAATTTGGCTCAGGAGCTCAGGAACCCAGGTATGGCCATGATGCCCTAGGGTCCAGGTGACAGAGGCTGACCCCTGCCCCTCATGACCACATCCTGGAGGCAGTCCGGGCCCTGAACACTGTTCCTCTAACACAGAGCAGCTGGGCGGTGGGGGTGGGAAGAGCGGAGAGGTGAGGGCCACATCCAGTGAGGTCACTGACTTCCCAAGGTGCCCCCCATCCCACTGCCCTGTGGATGATGTGGACACTTCTGTGCCCAGTTACAGTAGTTGTACATGGCTGAGCCCCTCTGCCTCACTGCCCTGGCTTCCCTGTATTCTTTGAGTAGGGATGCCTCGAGGCTTGGTTCATTGATTTCATTTGCTTGAGTTAAAAGGAACCCTGGCTGGACATAGAGTGACTGTAATCATAAAAACCAAGTGATGACTTTGGCCTCATCCGAGCCAAGGGGTGTTCACGCTCTCATGGCTGACAGTTGTGAGAGCCGCAGGTCTTTTTGTGTCCTTCAGAGGCAAAGGGCGGCCTTGGGCTCCCCAGAGACCCATAAAATGTGACCACACAAAGCCGCAGGATCAGCGATGGAACCAACTGTTTCTGCCTTGAGCAGAAATCCAAACAGGCTTTTCCAGCCCAGTCTGCCATTTTTTAAAAGTTTTTTGTTTGTTTTTTTGCTTGTTTGTTTGTTTTAATTTATTTTATCTATTTATTTTTGGCTGCGTTGGGTCTTTGTTGCTGTATGCAGGCTTTCTGTAGTTGCAGTGAGCGGGGGCTGCTCTTCGTTGTGGTGCGTGGGCTTCTCATCGCGGTGACTTCTCTTGTTGCAGAGCACAGACTCTAGGTGCGTGGGCTTCAGTAGTTGTGGTGCACGAGCTTAGTTGCTCTGTTGCATGTGGGATCTTCCCGGACCAGGGCTTGAACCCGTGTTTGCTGCATTAGCAGGCGGATTCTTAACCACTGCACCACCAGGGAAGCCCTGCCACTTTTGTTTCTAATGTATCCTTAAAAGGCATGAAGAAGTGGCATGGGTGATGGCTGGAAAGGTTATGTTTTTTTCAGTGGCCTCTTTAATTTTGGAATGACCAGGCTTTTTCCTGAAGCTTCTCCTGAATTATCATTTTACATTCTGTTTTTAATCAGGTTGTAATTCAAGAGGAACAATTAATAAAACCTTCCATTTCCACATCTACTGTGAAGCTTTGTAACTTCTTCCTGTGAGGTGGTGGCTAAATGAACAGAACATGAGAAATCTAAGTAGATTTGTGGAAACACAAACACATTTTAGTTTAGTTGTGAGTGTCACTTGGAATATAAATAGGGCCCTAGAGGATTCTCATATTGGTCTTTCCTCCTGGAGGCCTTCAGTATTATCTTGCGCTGTCATCTTTATGTTGTATTGGAAAAATCTGGGATTCTTTTTCCCTTGGTCATTATTTACTTTTTAAAAATAATGGTTTAAAGATTTCTTGCTATTTAATCTCAAGCCCAAACATGGTTTCTAGTGAAGAAAAGATATTTAATAAAGTTGGGTATTTTTAGTTCCAGAAAAAAAATTGGGGGGAGGGGGAGGATGGGCTGCATCTAAAATGTGGAAGAAATGTTTAGGTGGGGCGGTGGATATACTCTGAGTCCTGTTCCTTTTGCTCTTTAAAAACTTGTTTCCCGTGGAAAAAAGAAATGTTTGATTTTGGAACTTTTTTGTGTACTGTTTGGTGGTCCTAACTTTTAATTCATTGGTGGGAAATTTTGGATGAGCTCGTTTCATAAGGATTTATGTGTCTTAAGAGATGGCAGGGGGTGAGGAAGCTTAACCTCCTTCGGAAGGGCCTGCATCCTTGGATGCTGCTACTTTTTGGTGGAAAATGTAAAGGCTGGTCTACTTTCGGGTGACTTTTCAAAGAGGATAGTAGCTGCCCCCTCTTCATTCTTGGCTTGGCGTGCCCTTAGGGAGAGCTTCCTTATTAGCCATCCTTCCCCAAAGTGGTCCCTTTACCTCCTTGTTTGCTTGCATCTGCCAATTCAGTCAAGAGAGACTGATCTCGAGCTACACGTGGAACAACTCCTACAGAACACCTACTGAACGCTGGCAGAAGACCCCAGACCTCCCAAAAGGCAAGACACTCCCCACATACCTGGGTGGGGCAAAGCGGAGAGATTCCCGCACAGAGGAGCGGTGCCGAGCGGCACTCACCAGCCCGAGAGGCTTGTCTGCTCCCCCGCCGGGGCGGGCGGCGCTGGAGCTGAGGCTCGGGCTTCGGTCGGAGCGCAGGGAGAGGACTGGGGCTGGCGGCGGGAACTCAGCCTGAGGGGGGCTAATGTGCCACGGCTGGCCGGGAGGGAGTCCGGGAAAACTCTGGGGCTGCCGAAGAGGCAGGAGACTTTTTCTTCCCTCTTGGTTTCCTGGTGCGCGAGGAGAGGGGATTAAGAGCGCCGCGTAAAGGAGCTCCAGAGACGGGCGCGAGTCGCGGCTGAAAGCGCGGAGCCCAGAGACGGGCGTGGGACGCTGGGGCTGCTGCTGCCGCCGCCAAGAAGCCTGTGTGCGAGCGCAGGTCACTGTCCACACCGCCCTTCCGGGAGCCTGTGCAGCCTGCCACTGCCGGGGTCCCGGGATCCAGGGGCGGCTTCCCTGGGAGAACGCACGGCGCGCCTCAGGCTGGTGCAACGTCACGCCGACCTCTGCCGCTGCAGGCTCGCCCCGCACTCCGTGCCCCTCCCTCCCGCCCGGCCTGAGTGAGCCAGAGTCCCCGAAGAGGCTGCTCCTTTAACCCTGTCCTGTCTGAGCGAAGAACAGACGCCCTCCGGCGACCTACACGCAGAGGCGTGGCCAAATCCAAAGCTGAGACCCAGGAGCTGTGAGAACAAAGAAGAGAAAGGGAAACCTCTCCCAGCAGCCTCAGAAGCAGCGGATTAAAGCTCCACAATCAACTTCATGTACCCTGCATCTGTGGAATACATGAATAGACAACAAATCATCCCAAATTGAGGAGCCAGGAGTCAGTGCTGTGCCTCTGAGGTGGGAGAGCGAACTTCAGGACACTGGTCCACAAGAGACCTCCCAGCTCCACATAATATCAAACGGTGAAAATCTTCCAGAGATCTCCATCTCAACACCAGCACCCAGCTTCACTCAACGACCAGCAAGCTACAGTGCTGGACACCCTATGCCAAACAACTAGCAAGACAGGAACACAACGCCACCCATTAGCAGAGAGGCTGCCTCAAATCATAAAAAGTCCGCAAACACCCCAAAACACACCACCAGACGTGGACCTGCCCACCAGAAAGACAAGATCCAGCCTCATCCACCAGAACACAGGCAGTAGTCCCCTCCACCAAGAAGCCTACACAACCCACTAAACCAACCTTAGCCACTGGGGACAGACACCAAAAACAACGGGAACTACGAACCTGCAGCCTGCAAAAAGGAGACCCCAAACACAGTAACATAAGCAAAATGAGAAGACAGAAAAACACACAGCAGGAGAAGGAGCAAGATAAAAACCCACCAGACCTAACAAATGAAGAGGTAATAGGCAGTCTATCTGAAAAAGAATTCAGAATAATGATGGTAAAGATGATCCAAAATCTTGGAAATAGAATAGACAAAATGCAAGAAACAGTTAACAAGGACCTAGAAGAACTAAAGACGAATCAAGCATCGATTAAAAACACAATAAATGAAATAAAAAATACTCTAGATGGGATCAATAGCAGAATAACTGAGGCAGAAGAACGGATAAGTGAGGTGGAAGATAAAATAGTGGAAATAACAGCTGCACAGCAAAATAAAGAAAAAAGAATGAAAAGAACAGAGGACAGTCTCAGAGACCTCTGGGACAACATTAAACGCACCAACATTCGAATTATAGGGGTTCCAGAAGAAGAAGAGAAAAAGAAAGGGACTGAGAAAATATTTGAAGAGATTATAGTTGAAAACTTCCCTAATATGGGAAAGGAAATAGTTAATCAAGTCCAGGAGGCACAGAGAGTCCCATACAGAATAAATCCAAGGAGAAATACACCAAGACACATATTAATCAAACTGTCAAAAATTAAACACAAAGAAATCATATTAAAAGCAGCAAGGCAAAAACAACAAATAACACACAAGGGAATCCCCATCAGGATAACAGCTGATCTCTCAGCAGAAACTCTACAAGCCAGAAGGGAGTGGCAGGACATACTTAAAGTGATGAAGGAGAAAAACCTGCAACCAAGATTACTCTACCCAGCAAGGATCTCATTCAGATTTGATGGAGAAATTAAAACGTTTACAGACAAGCAAAAGCTGAGAGAGTTCAGCACCACCAAACCAGCTTTACAACAAATGCTAAAGGAACTTCTCTAGGCAAGAAACACAACAGAAGGAAAAGAACTACAATAACGAACCCAAAACAATTAAGAAAATGGGAATAGGAACATACATATCAATAATTACCTTAAATGTAAATGGACTAAATGCTCCCACCAAAAGACACAGACTGGCTGAATGGATACAAAAACAAGACCCATATATATGCTGTCTACAAGAGACCCACTTCAGACCTAGAGACACATACAGACTGAAAGTAAGGGGATGGAAAAAGATATTCCATGCAAATGGAAACCAAAAGAAAGCTGGAGTAGCAATTCTCATATCAGACAAAATAGACTTTAAAATAAAGACTACTAGAAGAGACAAAGAAGGACACTACATAATGATCAAGGGATCAATCCAAGAAGAAGATATAACAATTGTAAATATTTATGCACCAAACATAGGAGCACCTCAATACATAAGGGAAATATTAACAGCCATAAAAGGAGAAATCGACAGTAACACAATCATAGTAGGGGACTTTAACACCCCACTTTCACCAATGGACAGATCATCCAAAATGAAAATAAATAAGGAAACACAAGCTTTAAATGATACATTAAACAAGATGGACTTAATTGATATGTATAGGACATTCCATCCAAAAACAACAGAATACACATTTTTCTCAAGTGCTCATGGAACATTCTCCAGGATAGATCATATCTTGGGTCACAAATCAAGCCTTGGTAAATTTAAGAAAATTGAAATTGTATCAAGTATCTTTTCCGACCACAATGCTATGAGACTAGATATCAATTACAGGAAAAGAGCTGTAAAACATACAAACACATGGAGGCTAAACAATACACTACTTAATAACGAAGTGATCACTGAAGAAATCAAAGAGGAAATTTAAAAATACCTAGAAACAAATGACAATGGAGACACGACGACCCAAAACCTATGGGATGCAGCAAAAGCAGTTCTAAGAGGGAAGTTTATGGCAATACAATCCCACCTTAAGAAACAGGAAATATCTCGAATAAACAACCTAACCTTGCACCTAAAGCAATTAGAGAAAGAAGAACAAAAACATCCCAAAGTTAGCAGAAGGAAAGAAATCATAAAAATCAGATCAGAAATAAATGAAAAAGAAATGAAGGAAACGATAGCAAAGATCAATAAAACTAAAAGCTGGTTCTTTGAGAAGATAAACAAAATTGATAAACCATTAGCCAGACTCATCAAGAAAAAAAGGGAGAAGACTCAAATCAATAGAATTAGAAATGAAAAAGGAGAAGTAACAACTGACACTGCAGAAATACAAAAGATCATGAGAGATTACTATAAGCAACTCTATGCCAATAAAATGGACAACCTGGAAGAAATGGACAAATTCTTAGAAATGCACAACCTGCCAAGACTGAATCAGGAAGAAATAGAAAATATGAACAGACCAATCACAAGCACTGAAATTGAAACTGTGATTAAAAATCTTCCAACAGGGCTTCCCTGGTGGCGCAGTGCTTGAGAGTCCGCCTGCCGATGCAGGGGACACGGGTTCGTGCCCCGGTCCGGGAAGATCCCACATGCCGCGGAGCGGCTGGGCCCGTGAGCCATGGCCGCTGAGCCTGCGCGTCCGGAGCCTGTGCTCCGCAACGGGGAGAGACCACAGCAGTGAGAGGCCAGCGTACCGCAAAAAAAAAAAAAAAAAAAAAAAAATCTTCCAACAAACAAAAGCCCAGGACCAGATGGCTTCACAGGTGAATTCTATCAAGCATTTAGAGAAGAGCTAACACCTATCCTTCTCAAACTCTTCCAAAATATAGCAGAGGGGGGAACACTCCCAAACTCATTCTACGAGACCACCATCACCTTGATACCAAAACCAGACAAGGATGTCACAAAGAAAGAAAACTACAGGCCAATATCACTGATGAACATAGATGCAAAAATCCTCAACAAAATACTAGCAAGCAGAATCCAACAGCACATTAAAAGGATCATACACCATGATCAAGTGGGGTTTATTCCAGGAATGCAAGGATTCTTCAATATACGCAAATCAATCAATGTGATACACCATATTAACAAACTGAAGGAGAAAAACCATATGATCATCTCAATAGATGCAGAGAAAGCTTTTGACAAAATTCAACACCCATTTATGATAAAAATCCTGCAGAAAGTAGGCATAGAGGGAACTTTCCTCAACATAATAAAGGCCATATATGACAAACCCACAGCCAGCATCGTCCTCAATGGTGAAAAACTGAAACCATTTCCACTAAGATCAGGAACAAGACAAGGTTGCCCACTCTCACCACTCTTATTCAACATAGTTTTGGAAGTTTTAGCCACAGCAATCAGAGAAGAAAAGGAAATAAAAGGAATCCAAATTGGAAAAGAAGAAGTAAAGCTGTCACTGTTTGCAGATGACATGATACTATACATAGAGAATCCTAAAGATGCTACCAGAAAACTACTAGAGCTAATCAATGAATTTGGTAAAGTTGCAGGATACAAAATTAATGCACAGAAATCTCTGGCATTCCTATATACTAATGATGAAAAATCTGAAAGTGAAATCAAGGAAACACTCCCATTTACCATTGCAACAAAAAGAATAAAATATCTAGGAATAAACCTACCTAAGGAGACAAAAGACCTGTATGCAGAAAATTATAAGACACTGATGAAAGAAATTAAAGATGATACAAATAGATGGAGAGATGTACCATGTTCTTGGATTGGAAGAATCAACATTGTGAAAATGACTCTACTACCCAAAGCAATCTACAGATTCAATGCAATACCTATCAAACTACCAATGGCATTTTTCACAGAACTAGAACAAAAAATTTCACAATTTGTATGGAAACACAAAAGACCCCGAATAGCCAAAGCAATCTTGAGAACCAAAAACGGAGCTGGAGGAATCAGGCTCCCTGACTTCAGACTATACTACAAAGCTACAGTAATCAAGACAGTATGGTACTGGCACAAAAACAGAAAGATAGATCAATGGAACAGGATAGAAAGCCCAGAGATAAACCCACGGACATATGGTCACCTTATCTTTGATAAAGGAGGCAGGAATGTACAGTGGAGAAAGGACAGTCTCTTCAATAAGTGGTGCTGGGAAAACTGGACAAGGACATGTAAAAGTATGAGATTAGATCACTCCCTAACACCATACACAAAAATTAGCTCAAAATGGATTAAAGACCTAAATGTAAGGCCAGACACTATCAAACTCCTAGAGGAAAACATAGGCAGAACACTCTATGACATAAATCACAGCAAGATCCTTTTTGACCCACCTCCTAGAGAAATGGAAATAAAGACAAAAATAAACACATGGGACCTAATGAAACTTCAAAGCTTTTGCACAGCAAAGGAAACCATAAACAAGACCAAAAGACAACCCTCAGAATGGGAGAAAATATTTGCAAATGAAGCAACTGACAAAGGATTAATCTCCAAAATTTATAAGCAGCTCATGCAGCTCAATAGCAAAAAAACAAACAACCCAATCCAAAAATGGGCAGAAGACCTAAATAGACATTTCTCCACAGAAGATATACAGACAGCCAACAAACACATGAAAGGATGCTCAACATCTTTACTCATTAGAGAAATGCAAATCAAAACTACAATGAGATATCATCTCACACCAGTCAGAATGGCCATCATCAAAAAATCTAGAAATAATAAATACTGGAGAGGGTGTGGAAAAAAGGGAACACTCTTGCACTGCTGGTGGGAATGTGAATTGGTACAGCCACTATGGAGAATGGTATGGAGGTTCCTTAAAAAACTACAAATAGAACTACCATATGACCCAGCAATCCCACTACTGGGCATATACCCTGAGAAAACCATAATTCAAAAAGAGACATGTACCAAAATGTTCATAGCAGCCCTATTTACAATAGCCCGGAGATGGAAACAACCTCAGTGTCCATCATCGGATGAATGGATAAAGAAGATGTGGCACATATATACAATGGAATATTACTCAGCCATAAAAAGAAATGAAATTGAGCTATTTGTAACGAGGTGGATGGACCTAGAGTCTGTCATACAGAGTGAAGTAAGTCAGAAAGAGAAAGACAAATACTGTATGCTGACACATATATATGGAATTTAAGAAAAAAATGTCATCAAGAACATAGGGGTAAGACAGGAATAAAGACACAGACCTACTAGAGCATGGACTTGAGGATATGGGGAGGGGGAAGGGTAAGCTGTGACAAAGTGAAAGAGCGGCATGGACATATATACACTACCAAATGTAAGGTAGATAGCTAGTGGGAAGCAGCCGCATAGCACAGGGACATCAGCTCGGTTCTTTGTGACCGCCTGGAGGGGTGGGATAGGGAGGGTGGGAGGGAGACGCAAAAGGGAGGGGATATGGGAACATATGTATATGTATAACTGATTAAATTTGTAAAATAAAATTAAAAAAAAAAAAAAGAGAGACTGATCTCCTAGGCTCTAGCTCACCACTCTGATTTGGATTTAGATGGGATCAGGAATTTTGTTCGACATCCTTTTGTCTTTAAAAAAAAAAAAGAAGAGATGGCAATCCATAATCTCAAGCCTATTTCTTCCTGTCCCCACCTGTTTCTGTGTCCAGGTCCCTGAGAGCTGCAGGGAAGAGCCTCATCATGGTGGGAGGGGAAAAGGAAGGTAGGAAGGAAGGTCCTAGGATGCTTTCTCCCCATTGCTCCTGAGGTTCAGTTGTATGTAGCCATGTACCTGTCAGCTGGGGCTGAGGAGGGAGAGCAAGCAGAGATGAGGGGAGGAGGAAGAAGGTTGTTTGGGGTGGTTTGTAACTGGTGAGTGGAATCCCGATCCTGGTAAGAGCAGTGAACTTATCCTTGCCCATTGTCCCTCATCATTTAGTATCCCATCCTTCCCAGGAGAAGTTCCAAGAGCCTGTCCTCTGGTGTCTGGGCAGGGGTCTCCCCAGAGGCCCTATCGCCCTAGGGAAAGCACCCTCGTCAGCCTGCCTTTCTCTTGATTCCTCTCTTGGTGCTGCTTGGTGCCACCGCTCCTTTAGACCAAGCCAAATTGCATGTAGCAGAAAATCCAAATAAGATATTTGTATGATTCAGGTTTATTACTCTTACACAAAAGAAGTTCAGGACTGGTACGGTGGTTTCATGGTCATCAAGGGTCTAGGATCCTTATCTCTTTCTGTCCCACCATCCTCAGACCATGGCTTCCAGCCTCAAAACCATCCTTATCACCCAGTGTGACTGTTGGAGCTCCAGCCATCACATCCAAATTCCAGATGGGAGACAGGAGGAAGAGAGAAGAGTACAAAGGAGTACATGTCTCAGCTAAGTTGTCTCCCTTTATGGAGCTTTCCCGGAAAGCTCACATGGTGATTTCTGCTTGCATCCCATGACCTCCTTCCTGCAAAGGAGGTTGGAAAATGTTGCCTGTCGCTAGGCACATGGAAGTCTCTGCCGTGGTCCAGCATATGTGAAGTACCTTATGTGTGGACCTCAGCATACTCTGCCAAGCATTCTAGCTACTTACATAATATCTAACCCTCCTATCAGACCCTCAGCTGTTTGGAAGCAGCTTATCCTCTTCTTTGTACTGTTTATAGCTACCAACCCAGGGGCATGTGTGGTGGGCTCTCAGCCCATCTTTGCTGAATTAAATCAAATTCAGACCCTCCCTCTCCCACCCCGCCCCCCGTTGGATCTGCGATTATAAATGGTTTCTTGTCAGGCATTAAAAAAAAAACTAACTTCTTCCCAGAGGGCTTTTACATAATTATCAGTTTAATATGTGATTATGATAAAGGTGCTAATAATTATTAATAAAATTGGAAAAATCTAGGTCATGAAAATTGGCACTATTGGTAAACATGTGATTATACTCTCTGATTCCAGATGTTAGAGAGACAGGAGAGAAGCATTTCATCACAAGTCAGTGTTAGTAGAATGTCAGGGAGAAATCTTTATGAAAAATGCCCTTTTTGACTCTTTTGAGTTTGAACTTACAAAAATATAGGAATATCAGAGTTGCCTGAGAAACTTTGTGTTAGTACTTCATATTTGTAAATGGGCAGGTAATCCTAAAAATCTAGTTATGTCAGTTTATGTTCCACCACATAAAAAAAAAAAAAATAGGTGGGTGGAAAAAATCAGAATGGTTGGAAGGAAGGGCTTTCCCTTTTGCTCTTGGAGGGAAGGAAACCTGCCTGAACCGGACATCTCAGCTGGACAGTGTCTTTGGTGAGCCCTTGCCATGTGACCGGCTGATTCACTTTGTCTGCTAGGTCCCCAGAGAGGTGATGTAAGCAGGGCCTGGAGCTTCTAGGGAGAGGAGAAAAATCAGTACTGGCCCCACCCTCTGGCCTTGGAAACTTAACAGAGCTCAGGCCAAAAGCAGATGGAGGTTTGCAGCTACATTTTGTGATTCTGTCTCAGATGTTGGTCATAGCATGTGTTGTTTCCTCTTTCTCGTTTTCCCTTCCCTTCCCTTTCTCTCTCTTACCTTTTCTCCTTTTCTTTTCCAGTTATGCTCCTATGTGCAACCATTCTGCTCTCCCCAAATCAACTCAGGTCTGATCTTTGGAAATATGTGCACGAGGAGCCACGGGCTGCTGCTGTAGTTTTGGTTTTGAATCTGGTGAATCCGTGCTAAGAGGTTGAGTAGAAAGAGCCTGGGCTTTGGTGTCTGCGAGACACAGGTGTTAACTCCAGCTCCACCATCACTGGCTGTAGGCTTGGGGCAAGTGCCTTCACTTCTCTGAATCTCCCAAATCTCATCTGTAAACTGAAGTTAATTCCTACTTCAAAGGGTCATTAGGAGGATTGAATGAAATATGCAGAAAAGCACAGAGAGGCGGATGAAGACCAGATTGTGTTGGGCTACGTATGCCAGGCTGAGAGGTTGGATTTGATGTGGCTGCTCTGAGAGTCAGGGCAGTGGTGTGATAGGTGTTCCCAGAAGGTCACTCTGGCTCTAGAGAGACCGGATTGGGGCGGGGGCAGGCGGGTATGGAAGCGGACGGCCCAGCTAGGAGGAGAGCTGTGGAGAAGGGGGCTGGACCTTTGGGAGGTGAGGACAGTAGGAATAGCTGAGGTCTTAGATGTGGAAGAGGGAAGGACGGGGAGCAATCAAGCAGGAGTCCTAGGTTTGGGGATGGTGGTGCCCGTCCCAGAGCCTGGCGGAGGACTGCGCACGTGGATGGCAGCTGCAGCGTGCTGGCCAGCTGGCTGGATCCCTGAGAACCTGGAGGAAAGAGGGGGTGCATGTGTTGGATGGTGAATACCGTGGGGCAGGCCATGGTCCACCTCTGCTCTTGCTTTGAAGCTGTTGTGCTCTGACCATCCACCCGTTTAGACAGCAGCTTCTAGAAGCAAGTTGGGCAGGATCCAGCGAGGCCTGGAATGTGACACAGTCTCCTGAAAGCGTTAGGGACCCTGGATAGTCACCTTGATACCACCTTAGATGACACTGGTCCCCTCACTGGTACTGTCTGCTCGAACAGAGAGTCAGGACAAAGTGAAAGCTACCCCAGAGCTGGATTCGGGGTGGACTTTGGAATTTGAGCAGCATTCTCAAATTTGGGCACACTGATGGTGTGACTGTTATAGGTGAGTCAGAACCCCACCCCAGAGCATGTACCTGTAGATCTCGGGGTGGGGGGCCCCTGGAAATCTTGAGTTTTGAAGTGTTTTGAGAGACACTGTCCTGGGTGGGGGGAGGTTTCCACGCGACTCCTGCCCTGGTTCTTTTCTTCCCTTTTTTTTTTTTTTTTTTTTCCTTCATTGAGGGAAATCAGTTTGGTGGCGGTATTTCCTCATCTTGTTTGTAATCCAGACTCTGGGGGCAATTAGGAGCAGGCAACATCCCCACTGAGGAATAAGAAACCTTGCATGTATTTTATGAATATATTCCTAAAATAATGACAATAGCAGCAAACAAACATACAGTGAGGTCTTTGTGTTTGTGAAATGATTGTCATGCATTAGAGCCCAGATAAAAGGCTTTGGCAAATCTGTAAAGAATATTTCAGAGAGAAAAAGAACAGAATTTATAGGGTCTAAAAATAGCAGCTGAAGTGCTGCTGTGTTTAACTTGTCAGGAAACCTGTTGCATTGAGACAGGCAGGGGATTTTATTTCTCTGGCCCCGAGGTCACTTGTCTTGTTTAAGAAGGGGCAGCAAACATTTCCAAATAGGGATGGGTTTTTAAGGGGAGGAAGATGGCTGAGTGTATATGGTATTTCTTGTTTTCTCCTCTTCCTCTTCCTGCTTCCTGCATCACTCCAATCTTCCCCCTAAGAAAAGGAAGGCAGGCCTGGTTTTCTCAGTAGAGTAAGTGGGGGCTGCCTCGGTGGCAGAGTTTTGAATACATTGGCAATGATGCTTGTTGATGCCACATTTGGTGATGGCTGGTCTGAGGAGTGGTGGTGGCAGTCTGATTATTTGGTCTTTGTGGGTTCCCACACAACCCCACTAAGTAAGGAAATCAACCCATAGTTGAAGAAATAATGGTGTGACTTTTCCAAGGCCGATTGGCTGCTTTCCAGACCTTGCTTGTCCCATTTCTGGGCAAGGGTGGTGTCTTCGCAATTCTCTACAACCCACAAAAGAGGTGTCTCCCCCACCCCCGGCCTAGGCAGTCTTCAGGCTTCTATACTTAATAACATTATGGAATTAGCATCCCCAAACTTGTCAATTAGTAGGACTTCAAACCCCTTGCCTTTCAATACTTACTGAAACCTTGGCTGAAATTAATTATATCAATATAACTGATATATATATCAATATAACTGAAGGTTATGCTGTCCATCCATTTTCTAGGCCAGTCATTGAAAACTGGTAGCCTGGAGGCTGGATCCTGCTCAGTCATGCTTTGCTTGCCCTGCACAGTGTGGACCTATACAATTGTCAGAATTTAAAAGTGGGATATTTTGTTTACAAATCTTATCTTTGGATTCTCGTGCAGTGCTCCAAGATACATCCTTGGTTTAGACTTCCTCTGCTGAGAGTGGAGTCCCCAGACTGCTGGGCATAGATCCCTGACCACCCAAAGGTGGCTCTCCTGTAGGTCATGATGAGAAACAGCCACTGCTGCTTCTTAGAGGATAGTAAGAAAAGGGGTAAATCAGTTGTATGTTGAACAATCAGTTGTATGTATGTTCAGATGTTCTAGAAAACATCTGCGTATACAATTGGCACGTGCTCTCAGCATTAGCTGTTGTTGCTGTTATTATTATCATTGTCATCGTGGCATTCCCTGTTTTCTGTGAGGGTTCTTTTGAAGATGTTGTTCACTACATAACCCAGGGCCTTATGGGAACCCCAGGGAAGACATGTATATTAGACCTCAGTTCCAGGAAATAGTTGTCCTCCTTCTGGGTTCCTGGCTCATTTATACCTTATTCATGCTACAAATTGTGTTTCTAATTTTGCCTTAGCTGCTGGGAAGCTCGGGTAACTTTGCAGCTCATTTCTAACAGAAGGACATGATTTTATGGCATGCATTTGTTTTCACATGCCATCGTTTCTCACTGCTCTGCTTTTCTCACTTGTTTATTTTATTGTGGGCATTTTTGTAAGCATCCTTAAATACTGTTTGGAACAAGGCTAGGTGTAAATTAAAACAACAGTAACAAAATGTCTGTTCCTCTGAGAGAGGGTTTATAGTATCACTGCAAATAGGCTCCCACATCAGGATAAGCCCACATCTAAGCTTTGGGATGTCACATGGTCTTTCTCCCTACTGGACACTACTGACCTTTAACTCCTTGTTGGACCTGGTTCTATAAATTGGGCTCAGCCTTTCCCTCTACCCCGGTAGCTTCTGTTCCTGAATTGGGATGGCTTATTCACCTGGGTAGAGTTATGTATCAGTCAGCTATTGCTGCATAACAATGACCCCAAAAGTCAGGGCATACAACAAGAAGCAGTTATCGTTGTCACATATCATTCTGAGGGATGACTGGACAGTTCTGCTTCAAGCCATAGTTCTCCAGTTTGGCTGGGGAAGCTCTTCTCCATGTCTCTCATCCTTCTGGAACCAGTTGGCTACCAGGGCAGGCTCTTCTCATGGTGAGGGCAGAAGTACAGCAGGGGTGAGCGGAAGCATGTGAGGCCTCTTAAGGGGTAGAGGCTCAGAAGGAGTGCTGTCACATCTTCCACGCTCCACTGGCCAAACCCAACATCAAGGCAGTGGGGAAACAGTTTGCCTCTAGTGAGAGGAAGTTCAGAGTCAGTGGCAAAAGGATGTGAGCACCAGGTGGGGGTGGGGGATGCTGTCTACCACAGGCAATATGTCTATTGAAGACTGTCAGGGTGGGCATACTGCAGTGGACAGCCCTTAGTGGGTATGTTGGATATTCTCCATTTCTCCCCTCCACATCTGTGCTCCACCATCATTCTCCCTGCTTTGTACCCTTGGAGGCTGACCTTCCCTCTGCCTTTTAGTTGGGTTCAGTCTGAAGGGAGTACCAGAAAAAGAGGGTGGAAGTGTGCCCACCCACAGGTTGGTGTGACTGTGACCCTCTGCAGAAGGCCATAGCTTCTGCCAGGCGGCTAATTCTGATAACCTTGAGGTTCTAGTAACCTTCAGACTTGGGGCCACAAGAGCTCCCTCCTCATGTACTTTGCCATGGGGGAGGGCTCCTTTTAAACCTGCCCCCTCTCTTGTAAATAGTCCCTTCACTGAACTCCTTCTCCCTGTTTGCAGGAGCCATCTATTCCTGGCCAAGACTCTCGTGGATACATTAGGTGCTCAATAAGTGCATGGTTGAGTATCAGGGCTTCTTGTTTTTCCTCCCGTTGGCCTTTACACTGATCACTTCTACCTGAAAACCCCATGGGATTTCAGACCAGGAAACCCTCCCTCTCTCCCCATTACTTGTCCAGCCACGGTTCATTGCTTCTCAGAAGAACCTGGCAGTGTCAATTCATCAGAGAGAATCCAGATAGGAAAGGTTTTACTTTTTTCTCTGGGTTTTTTTGGCATGCCCTTTGGAATAATTAGGGATTCTTTCAAGAGCAACCTTTTTTTCATGGGGGATTTATTTCCCAGATATGATTTATGCCCTATCACATCCCAAGAAGGGAATGTAGGGAGTGTTTGTGGCTAAAGCAGTCTGAACATAAGGAAACTAAGTGTAAATCCCACCAGGAATGATCACCTTCATTAATTTGGGAAGGGTTGATTAACACTGCTGCGCCTGACTCAGTAGAGCAATGCATTTTGTTTTTCTAAGCAGGAAAAAAAAGGGCCCCACATTTCAATCTCCTGAGTGAGTTAGAGAACCACTAGAGTATTTCCCAAACTTCCCTAATCAAGTTAATGTTTTGTTAAAAGTTCAGATTCCCAGTGATTCAGGTTCACTGAGCCTGGGCTGGGGCCTAGGAATCTGTATTCAACGTGCATCCCTGGGTGAGTCATTTTAATCCCCCACACTGGGCTCAGCTAACGATTCTCACACATTTTGGTCTATTGACTAAGAAGAAATCCAATGATGACGATAACAGTAAGGGTAGTATACAAGACTAGTAACATTTAGAAAGCACTGTATGGTTTGCCAAGATTTTACATATTTTGTCTCATTAACCACATTGGCCCCTTCAGGACTTGTTCTTGTCTAATATTGCCTGTGCCAACATTATTTTACCAGAATTGAAGGGAAAGAATGGTACCAGCAGGTTTTTGTTAAATATCCTAATTGATACCAGAAGCAAAGATACAGCAGTTGTCAGGTTATACACATGAAAGCTACAAGCAAACAGCCTTTAGCCCACCCTTTGAGAACCAGTGCATGTTGTCAGGATAAGATTCTTTCAACCTCACCACATGCCTGGATTGTGCAATAGGAGTTTCTAGGACGTTCTGTGGATGGTTTCCTTACAGAGAGACATTTCTAGGCAACTGACTGCTCTCTGGAGGGGAGCACAGATGTTCCCTCCTAAAAAGGACATGCCGGGCTGTTTCTTTCTTGCCAGTTAGGACGTCTCCCTTTCGAAATGCTGTTTCACGTTTCTGTAGCAGTTTTTCAGGAAGCCATGCCTAGAAAACAGAATTACTCTGATACTAGATGACTTTGCAGCCTTTGGTATCAATGCGTTGTGATTGCTGGGATTTGGGCAGGGGGAGGTTTCCTAACTTTATTAATTAATACATTTGGGGAACCATCAAGTTATTCATTTTAATTAGAGATCCTGGGCTGCCTGTTGACTTATAACTCCTCTAGTTATTGCTTCTGTGACCCACTGAGGAACGAAATGTCTCGCAGGCCAAGCTGAGTTCTCTCCGTACCTAGTCCACACCCTTTCTTCTGCCTTTTGCAAAATCTGTGGCAGTGTTGAATGAAAAATAGAAGCCCAAGGACTTGGAGGGCTGGGGAGCTCTGATGCCCATGTGTTTTAGTGTTCACACATTTCCCTCAGCCATGATAAAACCTTGGATTAAAGCTGATTTATCATCATCCCTGGGTTAGCATGTATTGCGTTGTCTATCTGGGAAAATAGTGTGATATCTATTTACTCATTCTGCACTAAATTAGCACTGACTTAGATTTGAGCTTCAATTCACTGAACCAACAATTGTGGTATTAAAAACATTCTCCATATCCAAGGGCAGAGATGAGGCCATGGTGGGTAATGAGACCCTTGGGCCATGAACCTTGAAACATGCATCTTCCAGAACTGAGCTTGTGACTGTTTGCACATGACCTTACAGCACATGCTTTAGGAGAATACATTTAAGCCCAAGTCCTAAGTCCAGTGACGAATTCCAATCTTTTTGTTATTTTCTTCTTGAAGACAAAAGGAGTTTTATGCCCTGGTATTTGAGGTTCAGTTTAAGGGCAGTGTTGGTGAATCATTATTGGATGGGGAGTTTTGTGAATGCTGGGTAGTTTGTAATATCCAACCAAGAATCTACCTACCTGTCCACTGTCCGTCCATCTGTCCATTCATCTACCTATCCAGCCATCTCTGCACTTAACTGATTCCTACAAGGTGCCTGGCACTATGTTTACATGCTAGGGTTGCAATGATAAAGCAGTAGTAATAACCATAATTTATTGAGAACTTACTATTCTCAGACGGTTTCCAATGCTCAAAGCATCTTTGTGAGGTAAGAATTGTATCGCCTATAAGAGAACAGAAGCTAATGTACCTTTACCCTGATCACCCAGCCAGTCGAGGTGGAACAAGCCTGAGGCATCCTTGTGACAGGAGGAGCCGAGCTGCCTCTTCCATCTGCCTGGACCCAGGCCCACGTCGGAAGGTAGAGTGGACGTTCTGGGGCAGGGTCACAGCTGGAACAGTCCCTCATTTGTCACTTCTTGCGGTATCTTCCTTTTATTAGTGAAACCGGGATAGGGATAGTCATGGGACTGAACCCCTGGGAGGCACGTCGACTCTCGTTTCTCCGCTTTGCCCTTTACCGTCTTGGAAACTTGGGGTTCTTTCCAGACTCACTGTGTCATTTGAGGGTGCAAGAGTACAGAAGTACAAATGGAGGTCCACTCAGTGAATGTCTAAATACTGAAAAGTTCAAAACAAGGTAGCCGTTAAGTAAACTCTGTTCTGCCCTCCTACACCTTTATGACAACCTAGAAGCCCAGGATCAAATGTACGTTTCTCAGGCTCTTTGGAGTTTAGTGCAGAAATTGACAGCATAAAGATGGCTGGTCCCCAGCCCATCCCCCCACTTCTCTTTCCATCTGACTCCACCCCACATTGCAGTGGGCCTCCTGTTTGGGACACCTCAGCCATCAGACAGTCATGCATGTATGTGAACACCTGTCTAAGCTCCATCCACCCACTCCACACAAAAGGCTGCCTTTGGGCCTAGATGTGTACTCGCTAGTGGTGCAGCTTGCAATTGAGGGCGCGGACCCTGGAGAAGAGCCAACATACACCCTGAAAGTAGACCCAGGCTGTTTGGGCAGGAAATCCTGGGATCCTGGGCACCCAGGGCATGTCTGAAAGGGGAGGATACCAGTGCTGCCCTTGGCCTCACAACCTCCTTGTCCTTGGGGGAGAAACATAGCTAGAGGACGGTTCTCTTAAACGTGGTGCTCAAGGCAAGGGCCGCTCTTGCCCAGGTCTCAGGCTTGATACGAGGTCTTCACAGTCAGGTGATGGAAGGGACTGAGAAGGTCACATGACCCACCTCTGTCATTTTATACAAGCTGAACCCAGCTAGTAATCTCAGAGCTGTGTCTGGAGCCCTGGTTCCCTGATTCCTTGGTTCCCTAGCCAATGTGCTATTCTCATCTTGCAAAGTGAGCCTGCCACTTGCAACTTCAGAAGGATGAGATTTTTCCAGACATCATCCTAGTGCCATTGTCGGTTGTGAGGACCTGAGGCTGGCCCTGAGTGGGTGACTAGCTTACGTGGGCTCTACTGCAGAGATATGATTTCAAAACAGTTTATACAAGGTTCTGAGCTTTGGAAATAGGCTTCTGGGGTGCATATCTCAGCAGCAGTGCTGACCAGCTGTTTGATTTCTCTTAAACTCCTGGAGCCTCAGTTTCCTCATCTGGGAATTGGGGATAAAATGGAATCTGCTGGTAGAGTAGTGCAGGTGGAAAATGAAAAGTTTGTAGAAATCTTCTCACAGAGCATGACTTTGCCCATAGTGAGCACTCATGAATTGCATCTGTTGTGATGGTAGCTGTTACTGTAATTGTTCTCTAGGAGTCCTGGGCCGCACTGAGAAGGGGCTGCCATTCATTCATTCATTCATTCAACAAATATATAGAATACCTACCATTGCTTAACACCGTTCTGGAAGCTTGAGATTTACCAGTGAACAAGAGAAACAAAGTTCTTTGTCATAATGGTGCTGGCAGAGGCATCCTAACAGGCAGAGGCAGAGATAAATCATGAGTATAATAAATATGGAAATTGCATGGAAAGTAATAAATGCTATGGGGAAAAAAATAGATAGTAAGAGGGGTTTGGTCATGCCAAGGTGGGCTGTAATTTTAAATAGGATGGTCAGGGTATGCCTCATGAGAGCAAAGACTTGAAGGAGGTGAGGGAGGGAGCCACGTGGAGAGATGTGAGAGAAGAGCATTCCAAGCAGAGGGAACAGTCAGTGCAGCGGCCCTGTGACAGAAGTGCCTGTTTCTCCAGGGACAGCCAGGAGGGCTGTGTTTGTGTGTAGATTGTAGATGAAGTCAAAGAAGTGACAGGGGCCTTACAGACCACTGAAAGGACTTGGCTTTTTCTCTGAGTGAGACAGGGCAGTTGTAGGGTATTGGTGGGGGGGGATTGACATGACCCTCGGTACCTTCTTGCTAGGGCTTGACCCTTGGCGTGGGCCCTTAGGTGCCCTCTGTATTGTCAGTCTGAGCCCCCACACCTCCCCCATCTGCTGTTCCAGGCTCACTGTCCCCATCCAGTCATACGCCCCTCCCCGCCCCCAGCCGCCATGCCCTGTCCCATTCCCTCAAGTCCCAGATGTCTGCCTCCAGCCAATGATGCCAATGATCGGATGCATTGTATTCTGAAGCCCTTTTTAAAAAAAGGAGTGATGTTGCTGTTGGGAATTCGGCGTGGGGCAGGTTGTGGGTGTTCTTTTCATTTCTGCAACCAGCTCCCCATGGAGCTTGGGGCCCATGCCCAGGCCACCCTGGGCCCCTGGTCTCCTGGCAGGCTTTGTCCTGGTGAGCAGGGCTAGAAGACAGGAAGACGGGAAGGAGGCCTGGGTGGAGGGCAGGGTGGAGGACATTGAGCGAGGGGATGTGTTGGAGCCGACAGGAAGCAGGGCTGGGTTTTTGTTCTCTGACTAGTTCCCAGCCCTGGCTCTGCCGTGGGGTTTCAGGGCTCGGTCTGAAACTGCATTGTTCCTGCGGTTGCTGCAGTCAAGCCCAAACATTGAACCACAGCCACACCAGCCCCAGTTCAGCGTGTGACTGTGGGCATCCTCCGGGAGATACCTGCCCTGCCCTTGGCATTGGCGGGACAGCCTTGCCTGCAGCCACAGGCTCTCCTGGGTCCTGTGCTGAGGTGTGAATGTGCCCCTTTGCAGCTCTGCGGTGGGCCTGGGGGTGGGGTGGGGGGCGGGGAGAAGCAGGACCTGCTTCACCTGCTGCTCTCCCAGGGTAAGAGGACCTCTTCACTGAGTCCGGGCCTCCTGCTGACAGGCCCACCCCTTCCCACTCCTGCTCCGAGTAAATGCAGAGAAGCCCCATAGCTCTTCTTCTGGAAGAATCCACCAGTGGAAACACCCGCTCCCTTTGTGCAGCCCTGGGTTATCAGCGTTGCTCAGATTGAGGAAGTCTTCACCCTGCTGCCCGTCCTCCCGTTCTGTTGTACCCCTCCCTGCCCTGCGGAGGGGAGGCCCTGCCCGTGGGAGAGTCTGGCTGCCACCGGGCAGTACGGCTGCCCCTCCCGCTCCTGACTTCAGGACCCTGGGTTCTGCCGAGGATTAGCTTTGTGATCAGGGAAGGATCCATTCTTCTTCATTTTTTCCCCCACCTTCCTTTCATTATGTCTGTGTGAAAAATGAAAGCTATTGTTGATTTTAAAGGGCTATTTGCCTAATGCCCCTGGAATTTATTTGCTGGAGCATTTTCCATTTTCAGATTCAGTTCAGACCTCGGCTGCCGCCGAGAGGTTATGTAACCTGGGATGGAGTGGATCCTGTTGGCATCTGGGGACCCCAGTGCACCCCACCCTTAGCCTCTCCTGTGAGGGGTGAGCTCCTCTGTGAGCTGCTGGAGGTGGGGAGCTGGGGAGGGGAAGGGGTGGATAGGGGAGAGTTGGCAGCTGTTAGAATGGGGTCAGGAGGAGGATTTCTTCCGGGGGCTGAATTCTTAGCTCTTCTCCGGACCTGCCTCCCCTTCCTCAGCTGTAGACCCTCCTCATGTACAAAGCCCTGGCCCATCAAATGGGCTGTCCCTGGGCCTTAACAAAAAGCCTGAGCATCCTTACCTGAGGCTTGGTGGGATTTGGGACCTATTTCTGGCAAGTTCCTTCCTGGCGAGCCTGTGGAATCTGTCTCCACACTCTGTCCATCCCAGCAGTACTGGCCTGGAGGGCCTACCCTGGCTGAGGGCCGCACTTCCAGCCCTGATTTCCAGCCCAAGATCCCTTTTCTCCTCCGAAACCTGGCCTGGGTCTACATGGAGTAACTCTGACAGGGAGAGAGGTGTTGTCCTGGGTTATGAGGGGCTGGAAGTCTAACCTGCTTCTAGATTTTAAAGGGTGGCAAAGACATAGAGTGGGATTTGGGACCCAGAACTCAGTCATCTTAGTTGTGAAGAGGCCCCAGCAGGGTGGATGGGGGTGGGGGGGAGGGGGTGCAGGTCCCGCTTTCCCTGCCACACCCCCTCTTAGGAGATGGTAGAAAACCCATTCTTTCCAACCCCTTTCCTCCTCCCTCTGTGGCCTGAGATGTCTCCCTTTATATCATTTCTCTGCTTAAATTTGCTCATTAGCCCCCATTAAGAGCAAGATCACCCTGTATATGCCTGTATTCGTTAACACAATGCTAATTGCTGTAATTACCTAACAAACCCTCAATTTTCAGTGACTTAACCCACTAGAAGTTTGTTCATTGCTCACGTATCGGTCAAAAGTCTCTTCTCCAGTGGACGTAGCTTCGTCCATGTGGCAGTGCTGAGACCCTGGTTCCTTCCATTGCTGGCTCTGCCACCCCCTAGGGCCTCAGAGTCTTCTGCTTCCTGGGGGCAGGAGGAAGAAGAGCCGGTGGAGAAGGTGCAGCTCTTCCTGAACACTACAGCCCAGAGATGTCCCACATCCCTTCCATCAGCTTCCATTGGTGAGAACTAGTCAGATAGCTACAGCGGTGGCCCCCGTGATAACGCCACATGGCATCGGTGGGAGGAAATGGACAGAAAGGGGTGGGTGTCCTGGGGAGGTGGTGGGGAGGTGACTTCAGCAGGACTTGTTGAGTGAGCGTCTGTGCAGCTAGGAAGGAGAGTCAGCCGTCCGAGGTACCCCTGGGTTTCTAGTTTGGAGGACAGGGCGCGTGGTGGGGCCACCCAAGGAGACGAAGTCTGCGGGAAGAGGGGCGGGTGTCAAGAGGGAAGGCTCCTGTCTGTCAGAGGCCCAGGAGGGCGGGTGCTCTAGGGCTATGTGGTGAATGCAGGAATGAGTAGAAACGGTAGTGATTGAACTTGAGCCCCTTCTGCCCACCCCATGGAGATGCACTTGAGAAAAACTGGTAGCTGTATTCACAGTCTAAAACCACAGCACCTGATAGGATCAGACAGACCAGTTTGCAAGTACAAAGCTAAGCATAAGAATAATCGGGGGGAAATAAAGCATCCTCAGTAACCCAGGAGAGGATGCCTCCCTGGGCCTTGTGCCCTCTTCAGTGTCTGGCTATTGTCTCTGTGAACCTAGGGGGAGCGGTGAAGGCAAGTGCCTGACTCGGGTGAAGAGGGGTGCCCTCCTGCCCTGGGCTAGCATCACTTCCTCAGTCTGGGGAGGAGGGGGGTGGGGGTGATGCCGAGAAGGGCTGGGAGCAGGCATTACTTGGGCATCTGACCGGAAGCAAGCAGGCTGCCCCCTCCTCCCCTCATCAGAAAGAAATGGGGAGCCGGCTGAAGGCCAAGTCCCATGCTGCAGCCACACCTGCTTTGCCACTGGGCTGTTCCAGGCTGTGTCACAGGTGGCACCAGGGCTGCCAGGAAGCCTGGGCCAATGGGACTCCGAGTCAATGGTGGGTCCCTAGAGCAGGGACTTGGGGAGGCTTTGCAGGTGAGGGTTGAGATAGAGGCTTGGCTCCATTCCTGTCTCCAAGGTCAGACTTGGCAGCCTTCTCTTATGCCTTTATGCCAGGAGCCAGGAGAAGGGACACTGCCCGATGGGGGAGCTGGGGAGATTCACAGCCCTGCCTGTGAGGAAACCTGGGCAGAGGGTGCGGACAGTCTATGGCCTGAGTTCCTAGCTGACATCTCCCACTGCTCTCCATAAACTCTCCTGCCCCTTCTCCCTTCCTTCTGTTGAAGCCTCAGGAGGAGATACAACTGTGAGGGGGCACTTAGCATGTTTTAGACCAGGGAGGTCACTCTTAAGGAAGTTTGTTTTGTTTTATTTTTCCTAACTTCCAAATAAAGCATGAAGTGATGTATTTGAGGCTGCATAGCAGAGGTTAAGGGCACAGATTCAGGAGCCAGATGGCCCAGGTTGGAATCTAAATTCTACCACTTACTACCTTGGGTAAGCCCCTTTACTGCTCAGTGCCTCAGTTTCCCCACATGTAAAACGGTGATCACAGTCACTGTTAGTAGGAGGACTAAATGAGTGCATATTTACAAAGCACTTAGTACAGTGCCTGGCACATAACAAGTGCCATATAGTGTGTGTAAATTTTTTTTAAATTAAATTTAGTTAAGGAGCGGGTATAGACCAGAAGGTGGTAATTCCTAGTTTTCCCCTGTCTTCTCCCTTAAGACTCTCTCCATTCCTTCTCTGAGAAGATCTGCTTCTTTTTTTCTTTAACCCCTTGGCAGCTGTGGAGTAATGACAGCCCTCTCCAGTACCGTTTCTAGACTCTGTACCAGGCAGCACAGCTGCTGGGGAAATGGACAGGAATCAAAAAGAGCTCGCAGGTGCCATGCTAGGCAGTTTGCATAAATTGCCTTTAATCCTAAAACAGTGCAATACAAGAAAGCACTCAATCCTGAGGGGTGGGGATGCTATGTCCATTTCACAGATGAGGAAACTGAGCCTGAGAGTGAGTCTGGTAAGTTGATCCTGGGTTCAATACTCAAACCCTAGTTTGCCTGAGGCCCTGATCTCTCCTTGATGTCAGGCTTCTCCTCTCCCTGCAAAGGTGGTTGCTTCAGTTGTCATTTGATTGTGTGTCATCCTTCTGCTTGAACTCAAATGACCGATCACAGTGTTTATTGAATACATGCTGAATGTGGAGTACTATAGGAAAACAAAAGAGGGCTGTGGACTAGGCAGTGGTTGAGATGCAAGAGGGGTGAACCATTTGAGGAATGACCTGAAACATTGTGTGACTGCTTGAAGTTCCATGTTCCTTCTTGGCAGTGTTGCTGGGAGTCCACAGGGGAGACCATACCAGGGCCTGCAAGTGTTGGGGGAGCTTCCCCAATAGGAGAGGAGGTGCAGGCTGTGTCCTGAAGGTTAGCAAGGTTTTAGGAAGGGGAGGCCCACTGGAACATGCACAGAGTGGGTGAGTGAAGAACAGGTGAGACCAAGGTCTGAATAGTCAGGGGGAGAAAGCATGCTGGAATAAGATTGCAAAGTTAGACTTAGAATTGGTTAATGCCCTATAGGGCAATAAAATGGAAACTTTTGGGTGTATCTTTCCACCAGACAGACGATTCCTGGATTGTCAGTGTTCCACACATTAGCATCTGACTTTAAATAGTTTGGGCCCTATTCAAGATTAAAAAGTAAATAAAAGATATCTTTTCCTAAATAGTCACATGACCCTTAAGCCATCTTGCCAGTGTTCTAGTATGACATTGAAAAGCTACCAATAGTATCTTTGCTTTATTTCAAATTTGGAAGGTTTCTGGCATCAGGAAGAACAGTGGTATCATGCTTGAGAGAGAGCCAGGTTGGAAGAGGAAGGCAACTGGGTTTCCAGATATGTCTGGGAGGCTGATAGGAGCTGGGAGCTTCTGAGGCCTGAGTTTGGGGTGATGGAGGGACAGTAGCCCCCAGAGGGCCCCAGGCTGTGCAAGGGGACAGGCCCGTCCTCCCCAGAGCAGGTCAGCAGCCCTCCTGTGCCAGTCCCACCACCAGGCCAGACGGTACGCTTGGCAACCCAAGCACCAGGCTAAGGGAGAAAGCACAGACAAAGTCGTAGAACCAAGAATTGCAGATGTCAGGGAATTCTGGTGGCGTGGGACCAGATTGGAGTCTGAAAACTGCATAGAAAAAACAGCCAAAATTGAAAGCAAACAGACTCTGACTTGGGAAACTCGTTCTCCTTGTCCAGAATGCACAATTCAGAGAATGGCAGAACAACATAAACACTGCAAAACAAATTCAGCTACTTAATCTCTTTATTTTAGTAATCAGAGTTGGCACTGGGAATGCTGGTAGGAGCGGATCCCCTTAGCCTCACTTGGCTTTTTCCTCTGTGTTTGAACAACTTGTTAAGTCTGCGTTTCCATTCCATTCCTTTCCTGGCCTGGTGTTTGGGTTGTCAGCCTGATGGCTGTGTGCGTATAGAGAAAGCTGTGGGGTGGTTTCCTGCTGCCTGGGTTTTGAGAGCGTTCCCTTGGTCCCCGTGTGTGGCACTGGAAGACCAGTCTGGCCCTCAGTCAGGATTCTCACCCTGTGGGATGCAGTGGGCCCATGAGTTGGTCCACAGCTCCATCCCCTTGTGCCACTGTGGCAGGAAGGTTGGACCACTGCTTCCTGGTTGTAGATGGTTTCTTTCTTCCGTTCCTTCCTTAATTAACCTGGTTAGTCAACAAGCATTTTCTGAGCACCCACCATGGGCCAGCTTTGTGCAAGATGAAAAAGAGCTCAAAGGGAAGGAAGGGAATTTTAGGCTGAAGAAATAGCAGGTAAAAAGGCATGGGGGTGAGAGAGTACACAGCCTCTGTGAAGGAGGAGGTGGGAGAGTGTGGAAAGGGGGGCTGAAGTCTCTCTGCACTCTTGGGGTGTGGTGCCAGAAAGTTCTGATCTTATTTTGCTGGCTTGGGAGCCATGGAAGATTCTGTAGGAAGGGAGTGATTTATTTCATTCAACAAACATTTCTTTGGCACCTACCATGTACAAGATACTCTTTTAGTTGCTGGGGAAACAACAGTGGTTAATCACAGTCTGGTGGGAAAGTTAGACAGGATGGGCAGAAAATGAGCTCAGAGAAACTGGTTGGCCAGGAGAAGTACCAGCCCTGACATCTGCTTCTACTGCATGGGGTTTTGCCCCCCCACCATCCACAAGCAGCGAGCCTGCTCTTAGGTCCCAAGTGTGTGAAGCCCCCTCTGCTTATAATACTTTATCTTTTCATGGCCAAAACCATCTCATAATGGGGGCTGAAGAAGAAGTAACTGAAGGGTGGGAAGCTCAGAGGTCTCTGAGGATCCTTCAAGCCAGGAATCCCTCCACTAGAACCGAGGGCTGGGGCACCTTTTGGTGGATATGTTTTGTGGGATCCCTGGGTTTGTGGAGAAGGCTGCACCAGTGACCTCTTCAGCCCAGTGGGCGGTGCCTTTCCTTTGTCACTTCTTATGCAGACTTCTGGGAAGAATTTGTAAAGAATTATAACAAAGAAGTGAAATGAAAGCAATTATGGTGAGCAGGCAGAGGTGAGTGGAGACTGATAGGCCAGTAGAATGGTTACTGCTGAGAACCTCATTCTTGCGGGACGGATTCAGTTCTTTATCTGAGCAGAAGTGTGTGTGTGTCGGTTAGCTTTTGCTGAGTAACAAAACTCCCCCAAATTTAATGGCTTAAAACAATAGCCATTTATTATTGTCTGTGAATGTCTTGGTCAGCTGGGCAGTTTTGCTGATCTGGGCCAGGCTTGGCTGATCTTGGCTGGGCTCACACATGTGGTATGGCTCAGCTTGCAGGCTCACTGAGCGTTGGCTCACTCCAATGTCATGTACTTGGCTGTGGTGACAAGGGTCTCTCATCATGCTGCAGGCTAGCCTGGGCTTTTTACATGGTGGCTGGGAAAGGTTCTAAGAGTAAGAGTGGAAGGGAGAAAGGCCTTTTGAGGCCAGAGCTCAGAAGTTGTACAGTGTCATTTCTCATGCATTCTGTTGGCCAAAGTAAATTCAAAGGATGGGGAAATAGACTCTTATCTCTTGATAGGAGGAGCCACCATGTCATATTTTCAGGACGCACATGTGGGAAGAGGTAGAAAATTGGGTCCTTATGCTGTGGGCAGAGCACATGGGCTCTGGAGTCACCTGGGACTGTCAATCCAGGATTCTCCACTTAGCCACAACCTTCATCCATGAGATGGGAACACTAGTAGTATCTATCTCAAAAGACCATTTTGAGGATTAGATAACGCATGTGTGCCTAACGTATCGTAAATGCTCAGTAAAAAGATACTCTATGAAATGAGGCTTTCAGGTGAAGAGTATTTCATTCATTCTTGTTATTCCACCCTCCTCAACATTTCCTTAACATCCTAACTTTATAAATACAGTAATTCTAATCATTTATTTAGTCAGTAAAAACAAGCACTTATCGTACACTAGACTGTGTGCTAGGAGCCAGAGACACAAGGAAATGAGGCACTAAGGAATTCCCCCTGTATTAAAGGATTTCAGTTTCACTATCTGCTCAGAAACTTCTGAGAACTGCCATTGCCTCTGAAGTTATAAATTCTCAAGCTGGGTGTTCAAGACCCTTCACAATATGGTCTCAGTTTGTGCTGCCTTTCCTGTGCTTACTCAAGTCAAAGTGGATTCTTCCCTATGCCCCAAACATGCCCTGTGCTTCTGCATACTTCCAAATAGACCCTGGACAGGAATGGACTCCACACTGCAGGGTCAGTAGTAGGGAGCAGCCAGGCTGGGCTGGATGTAGGGATCCCGAACCAGCACATGGCTGGGATCTGTGGGGTTCAGGGTTCCATAGATATGACACTGTTACCTCCATCTCAAGAGGCCTTTACTGATGCTCCCCTAACCTTTAGAACTTGCTGTGATCTGCCACTCCTTGATGCCTACCTTAAAGTGGTCTGTGGACCAGTCTGACCCCCTTTAGGAGCTCCATGGACAGAAACACTCTTCCTCTTCTGTCTTCAACATCCTCCCACTGACAGTGCATCTCTTCCTAGGAGTTCCACAGGCAATTACAGAAACCCTCTACCCCAGTCAAACAGCCAAATACACACTACTTTACTCCTGGGGTATATCTGAAGGAATGGGAGGCTGCATAGCCTGCCCCACCCTCTTTTCCCTTAACCTGCAATTATTGGATGAAAAGAGTAGGATATAGCACAACACAAACACTAGTTCAGTAAATGGCATAAAGAAGTTGAAGTTGTCCATGGGCACCAGTCACGTGGCTGTGGAAAGGTGACCTTGAGTGTGACTTCCCCATGGACCCACGATGGGGCTCAGAGATCCCTCTGTTCCTCATCACCAGCCCTTCTAAGCCCCACCAGCAACTTTATGTGATTTCAGACCCTCTTCCAGACCTTTGAGGTCCCTGTGCCTTGTATTGCAACAACAGAGGTACATATACCATAGAGCTAAAATATAGGTAGCAAACTCTACGGACTAAAATATATTTCCTTTATTTAATAAAGTGTATCAACCAGAAACCTATAACAAGCATCATATTTAATGGTGAAATATAGAAATAATTTGCATCATAGTAGGAACTATAGGCAAGAAGGCTTGCTATCATTGCTACTGTCTATTGAAGATTCTCACTAATGTAATAAGCCAAGAAAAATAAATTAGGTATAAATAGTAGAAAGTGAAAGATAATGTCATCATTTACAGATGATACTGTCTAACTAGAAAAATCTAACAGAATAATAGATGAGCTGTTAGATTAATAGATTTCAGCAAGTTAGCTGGATCCATACACAAAAATCAGTAGCTTTCCTATATGTACTTAGCAAGAACATATTATTTTTAAAAAATCACAATAGCAGAGTCCCTCAGACAACTACTTGTGTATCTTTCTAGAAATTTATGTGTGTATTTTTTTTTTTTTTTTTTTTTTTTTTTTTTTTGCGGTATGCGGGCCTCTCACTGTTGTGGCCTCCCCCGTTGCGGAGCACAGGCTCCGGACGCGCAGGCTCCGGACGTGCAGGCTCAGCGGCCATGGCCCACGGGCCCAGCCGCCCCGCGGCATATGGGATCCTCCCAGACCGGGGCACAAACCCGTATCCCCTGCATCGGCAGGCGGACTCCCAACCACTTGCGCCACCAGGGAGGCCCTATGTGTGTATTTTATTAGTTGATTTATAGTGTTGTGTTAGTTTCACGTGTATAGCAAAGTGATTCAGGTATACATAATATATATATATTTTTAGATTCTTTTCAATTATAGGTTATTATAAGATATTGAATATAGTTTCCTGAAATATACAGTAGATCCTTGTGGTTTATCTGTTTCATATATAGTACTATGTATCTGTTAATCCCAAACTCCTAATTTTTCCCTCCCCGCTTCCCTTTTGGTAATCATAGGATTGTTTTCTATGTCTGTGAGTCTGTTTCTATTTTGTAAATAAGTTCACTTGTATCATTTTTTTTAGATTCCACATATAAGTGATATGATATTATATTTGTCTTTCTCTGACATAGAAATGTATTTTTATGTCTTCTGCCTTGTGTGTGTTATACAGGTGAGATTGTGTTGTACATACAGTTTCACCCATCCTTCTTGTTGATTGCTGTTTAGTATTCCTCAGTGAAGCTGCACTGTGGTTCATTAAAAAAAAAAAATCACATTGGCAATAAATGTAAAGTAAGAATGAACCTAATAAAAAATTTGTAAGACTCATACAAGGAAAACCATAAAATTTTAAAAGTACTTAAAAGATTTGGCTAAAGAAAGAGATATACCACACAAATCTATCAATTGTCCCCATACACTATTGTAGTAAGATTTTTTTCCATGGAACTTGACAGGCTTATCTATAATTCATATGTAAAATAAAATGTGCAAAAAGAATCAGACTTTCTTTAAAAGAAAAAAATAGTGGAAGAAGGAACCTGCTTAGCCAGATATCAAAATATAAAACAGTATTAAAACCATATGGAAATGGTACAGCAGTAGACAAATAGATCAGTGAAACAGAATGGAGAGTTCAGAAACAGACATGTATACATGAGGTTTTAGTAGATGATGGAGATTATGTTTCAAATCTTGGAGAAAAGGCTGAACTATTTAGCCTTAAATATTAGCAGGTTCCTCATTGATATTCAATTGCCAAAAAAGTATTAACTACTCATATCTGTTGCTTTTATATAAAGGTTCAATGTGCTTTTATTGTAACCTTTATCTCAATCTTTGTCTTTTCCATATGAATATTAACTGTGTAGTGACCATTTATAGTCCTTTCGTATTTTCATTTCTCATTCATTAGCAAGAACTCTAATATTTTATAATATTTGTATATATGTTTATAGAACATATATGAGTATATAGATAGGCTGAATATATATATGGTTCTTCAGCCATTTTATTTTTCTATTTGCTTAATATTGCTTAGTTTTCATTTATATATATATTTAATATATATTTACTTATTTTCTTTTTTGTATGATTTTTCCATACAAAACTTATGATTTCTATAACTCTTATGCATAGAATATCTTCCTCACTGTAATATGTAATAATTTAAAAATACTTTTTACAGCTAATTTTCAAAATTCACCTGAAATTTATTTCACATATTGAAATATAATAATCTCACTTTCTCCAAATAGTTTATCTTAATAATCCAGGCATGGCTTTTATATTTCAAAAATAAATTGTGATACAAGGTTTATCATTTATTAAAGTCTTAATTATAAAAGAACTATTTCTTTTCTTTTTTAGTACATAGATATCTTCATTTTTTCTCTCACCAATATCACTGTGCTTTAAAATGTATAGCTTTAGTGCTCTGCAATGGGAGAGGCCACAACAGTGAGAGGCCCGTGTACCGCAAAAAAATAAAAAAATAAATAAAAAATAAATAAAAAAAAAAATTAAAATGTATAGCTTTTTTTTTTTTTTTTTGTGGTACACGGGCCTCTCACTGTTGTGGCTTCTCCCATTGCGGAGCACAGGCTCCGGGCGCACAGGCTCAGTGGCCATGGCTCACGGGCCCAGCCGCTCCGCGGCATGTGGGATCTTCCCGGACCGGGGCATGAACCTGTGTCCCTTGCATCGGCAGGCGGACTCTCAAACACTGTGCCACCATGGAAGCCCAAAATGTATAGCTTTTAATTGTATTACTATCTTATAAGGAAATTTATCTGTTATTCATTTATAATCTTTTATCTAATAATATCACAAGATTATTTTTTCCCAATAGATTTAGAACCATTTTTTGGAAATTTTTTATCATGCTAAGATTTTGATTCTAACTGTATGTTGCCAAAAATTATTGTAGAAAGAATCAAATGCATATATGCTATAAAATGACTTACAAATCTGCAGCAAAAAAAATAATAATATGTATATATATATTAGCAGAAATGACTATCAATTAAAAAGTAGTTAAATCCCTACCATATGCCATTTACAAAAATAATTTCCACATGGTTCGATGAGTTAAGTGTAAATGGCAGGGGAAATTTTTAAAACTATATTCATGAATTGGAGTAGGGGAAGTCTTCTTTTTTTTTTTGGCCGTGTCATGTGGCTTTGGGACCTCAGTTCCCCGACCAGGGATTGAACCCTGTCCTCGGCAGTGAAAGTGCCAAGTCCTTACCACTAGGCCACCAGGGAACTCTGGGGAAGTCTTCTTAAACAGAATACAAGATGTCAGTACTATAAAGAATGGATGATACATTTTATTACGTTAAAAACCCTTTTATGTGATAATTGATATCATTAACAAAATATTACTAGTAGAAATGTAAAATGATTAGTAGAAAATATATATCATAGGCAAAGGATTCCTAATCAGAATATATAAAGAACTTTTTAAAAAACAATAAAGAAAACCATTTACTGCCAATTAAAAAACCAAAATATATAAGGAGGCATTTTAGAGTCTAGGAAATACAGTAGCCCAACAAACAAGCAAAAAGTTACATATTTATTCTCACTTGTAATCAAAGAAGCACAAAACAATGAAATAGTATTTTTCACCCATAATATTGGCAAAAAATTTTTAAAGATTAAAAATATCAAATGTTGGGCTTCCCTGGTGGTGCAGTGGTTGAGAGTCCGCCTGCCGATACAGGGGACTTGTGCTGGGTTTGTGCCCCGGTCTGGGAGGATCCCACATGCTGCAGAGCGGCTGGGCCTGTGAGCCATGGCAGCTGAGCCTGTGTGTCCAGAGCCTGTGCTCCACAGCGGGAGAGGCAACAACAGTGAGAGGCCAGCGTACCACAAAAAAAAAAAAAAAAAAAAAAATCAAATGTTGGTGAAAATAAGGAAGTAGTTATTTGCATTTACTAGTGATAGGAGTGTAATTTGACATATCAAATATTTTAATTGTTCATATCTTTGAACCTAACAATGCTTCTCAATCCCCCAATTTATCACACCACCATCACCACCACACACACACACACCCCGCTTCCCCTCTTGGTGTCCATACATTTGTTCTCTACATCTGTGTCTCAATTTCTGCCCTGCAAACCGGTTCATCTGTACCATTTTTCTATGTTCCACATATATGCATTAATATACGATATTTGTTTTTCTCTTTCTGACTTACTTCATTCTGTATGACAGTCTCTAGGTTCATCCACGTCTCTACAAATGACCCAATTCCATTCCTTTTTATAGCTGAGTAATATTCCATTGTATATATGTACCACATCTTCTTTATCCATTCGTCTGTCGATGGGCATTTACGTTGCTTCCACGACCTGGCTATTTTTAGTTTTTAAGGAATTCTTAGAATTCTTAGGAATTTTTAGAATTTTAGGAATTCTTAGTTTTTTTATTTTTTTTATTTATTTTTTTTTTTTTTTGCGGTATGCGGGCCTCTCACTGTTGTGGCCTCCCCCGTTGCGGAGCACAGGCTCCGGACGCGCAGGCTCCGGACGCGCAGGCTCAGCGGCCATGGCTCACGGGCCCAGCCGCTCCGCGGCATATGGGATCCTCCCAGACCGGGGCACGAACCCGCATCCCCTGCATCGGCAGGCGGACTCTCAACCACTTGCGCCACCAGGGAGGCCCGAATTCTTAGTTTTTTAAGGAACCTCCTTACTGTTCTCCATAGTGGTTGTATCAATTTACATTCCCACCAACAGTGCAAGAGGGTTCCCGTTTCTCCACACCCTCTCCAGCATTTGTTGTTTGTAGATTTTCTGATGATGCCCATTCTAACTGGTGTGAGGTGATACGTCATTGTGCTTTTGATTTGCATTTCTCTAATAAGTAGTGATGTTGAGCAGCTTTTCATGTGCTTCTTGGCTATCTGTATGTCTTCTTTAGAGAAATGTCTATTTAGGTCTTCTGCCCATTTTTGTATTGGGTTGTTTGTTTTTTTAATATTGAGCTGCATGAGTTGATTATATATTTTGGAGGTTAATCCTTTGTCCGTTGATTCATTTGCAAATATTTTCTCCCATTGTGAGGGTTGTCTTATCGTCTTGTTTGTAGTTTCCTTTGCTTTGCAAAAGCTTTTAAGTTTCATTAGGTCCCATTTGTTTATTTTTGTTTTTAACTCCATTACTCTAGGAGGTAGATCAAAAAAGATCTTGCTGTGATTTATATCAAAGAGTGTTCTTCCTATGTTTTCCTCTAAGAGTTTTATAGTGTCTGGTCTTACATTTAGGTCTCAAATCCATTTTGAGTTTATTTTTGTGTATGGTGTCAGGGAGTGTTCTAATTTCATTCTTTTACATGTAGCTGTCCAGTTTTCCCAGCACCACTTATTGAAGACACTGTCTTTTCTCCACCGTATATCCTTGCCTCCTTTGTCATAGAGTAGTTGACCCTAGGTGTGTGGGTTTATCTCTGGGCTTTCTATCCTGTTCCATTGATCTATATTTCTGTTTTTGTGCCAGTACCATATTGTCTTGATTACTGTAGCTTTGTAGTGTGGTCTGAAGTCAGGGAGTCTGATTACTCCAGCTCCGTTTTTTTCCCTCAAGACTGCTTTGGCTACTCGGGGTCTTTTGTGTCTCCATACAAATTTTAAGATTTTTTGTTCTAGTTCCGTAAAAAATGCCATTGGTAATTTGATAGGGATTGCACTGAATCTGTAGGTTGCTTTGGATAGTATAGTCGTTTTCACAATATTGATTCTTCCAATCCAAGAACATAGTATATCTCTCCATCTGTTTGTGTCATCTTTAATTTCTTTCAACAGTGTCTTATAGTTTTCTGCATACAGGTCTTTTGTCTCCCTAGGTAGGTTTACTCCTAGGTATTTTATTCTTTTTGTTCCAGTGGTAAATGGGAGTGTTTCCTTAATTTCTCTTTCAGATTTTCCATCATTAGTGTATAGGAATGCAAGAGATTTCTGTGCATTAATTTTTTATCCTGAAACTTTACCAAATTCATTGATTAGCTCTAGTAGTTTTCTGGTGGCATCTTTAGGATTCTCTATGTATAGTATCATGTCATCTGCAGTTTTACTTCTTCTTTTCCAATTTGTATTCCTTTTATTTCTTTTTCTTCTCTGATTGCCATGGCTAGGACTTCCAAAACTATGTTGAATAATAGTGGTGAGAGTGGACATCCTTGTCTTGTTCCTGATCTTAGAGGAAATGCTTTTAGTTTTCCACCATTGTGAATGATGTTTGCTGTGGGTTTGTCGTATATGGCCTTTATTATGTTGAGGTAGGTTCCCTCTATGCCCACTTCCTGGAGAGTATTTATCATAAATGTGTGTTGAATTTTGTCAGAAGGTTTTTCTGCATCTATTGAGATGATCATATGATTTTTATTCTTCCATTTGTTAATATGGTGTATCACATTGATTTGTGCATATTGAAGAATCCTTGCATCTCTGGGATAACCCCACTTGATCATGGTGTATGATCCTTTTAATGTGTTTTTGGATTCTGTTTGCTAGTATTTTCTTGAGGATTTTTGCATCTGTATTCATCAGTGATATTGGTCTGTAATTTTCTTTTTTCGTAGTATCTTTTTCTGGTTTTGGTATCAGGGTGATGGTGGCCTCGTAGAATGAGTTTGGGAGTGTTCCCTCCTCTGCAAGTTTTTGGAAAAGTTTGAAAAGGATGGGTGTTAGCTCTTCTCTAAATGTTTGATAGAATTCACCTGTGAAGCTATCTGGTCCTGGACTTTTGTTTGTTGGAAGATTTTTAATCACAGTTTCAATTTCATTACTTGTGATTGGTCTCTTCATATTTTCTATTTCTTCCTGGTTCAGTCTTGGAATTTTATACCTTTCTAATAATTTGTCCATTTCTTCCAGGTTGTCCATTTTATAGTCATAGAGTTGCTTGTAGTAGTCTCTTAGGATGCTTTGTATTTCTGTGGTGTCTGTTGTAACTTCTCCTTTTTCATTTCTAATTTTATTGATTTGAGTCCTCTCCCTCTTTTTCTTGATGAGTCTGGCTAATGGTTTATCAATTTTGTTTATCTTCTCAAAGAATCAGCTTTTAGTTTTATTGATCTTTACTATTGTTTTCTTTGTTTCTATTTCATTTATTTCTGCTCTGATCTTTATGATTTCTTCCCTTCTGCTAACTTTGGGTTTTGTTTGTTCTCTTTCTCTAGTTCCTTTAGGTGTAATGTTAGATTGTTTATTTGAGATTTTTCTTGTTTCTTGAGGTAAGCTTGTATAGGTATAAATTTCCCTCTTAGAACTGCTTTTGCTGCATCCCATAGGTTTTGGATCACTGTGTTTTCGTTGTCATTTGTCTCTAGGTATTTTTTGATTTCCTCTTTGATTTCTTCAGTGATCCCTTGGCAATTTAGTAACGTATTGTTTAGCCTCCATGTGTTTGTGTTTTTTATGTTTTTTCCCCTGTAATTGATTTCTGATCTCATAACATTGTGGTCAGAAAAGATGCTTGATATGATTTCAGTTTTCTTAAATTTACTGAGGCTTGATTTGTGGACCCAAGATGTGATCTGTCCTGGAGAATGTTCCGTGCGCACTTGAGAAGAAAGTGTAATCTGCTGTTTTTGGATGGAATGTCCTATAAATTATCAATTAAATCTATCTAGTCTATTGTGTCATTTAAGCTTGTGTTTCCTTATTAATTTTCTGTTTGGATGATCTGTCCATTGGTGTAAGTGAGGTGTTAAAATCCCCCACTATTATTGTGTTCCTGTTGATTTCCTCTTTTATAGCTGTTAGCAGTTGCCTTATGTATTGAGGTGCTCCTGTGTTGGATGCATATATATTTATAATTGTTACATCTTCTTGGATTGATCCCTTGATCATTATGTAGCATCTTTCTTTGTCTCTTGTAACATTCTTTATTGTAAAGTCTGTTTTATCTGATATGAATATTTCTACTCCAGCTTTCTTTTGATTTCCATTTGCATGGAACATCTTTTTCCATCCCCTCACTTTCAGTCTGTATGCGTCCCTACGTCTGAAGTGGGTCTCTTGTAGACTGCCTATATATGGGTCTTGTTTTTGTATCCAGTCAGCGAGCCTGTGTCTTTTTGTTGGAGCATTTAATTCATTCACATTTAAGGTAATTATCGATATGTATGTTCCTATTACCATTTTCTTAATTGTTTGGGGTTTGTTTTTGTAGGTCCTTTTCTTCTCTTGTGTTTCCCACTTAGAGAAGTTCCTTTAGCATTTGTTGTAGAGCTGGTTTGGTGGTGCTGAATTCTCTTAGCTTTTTCTTGTCTTTAAAGCTTTTGATTTCTCCATCGAATCTGAATGAGATCCTTGGCAGGTAGAGTAATCTTGGTTGTAGCTTCTTCCCTTTCATCACTTTAAATATGTCATGCCACTCCCTCCTGGCTTGTAGAGTTTCTGCTGAGAAATCAGCTGTTAACCTTATGGGAGTTCCCTTGTATGTTATTTGTCATTTTTCCCTTGCTGCTTTCAATAATTTTTGTTTGTCTTTAATTTTTGCCAATTTGATTACTACGTGTCTCAGCATGTTTCTCCTTGGGTTTATCCTGTATGGGACTCTCTGTGCTTCCTGGACTTGGGTGGCTATTTCCTTTCCCATGTTAGAGAAGTTTTCGACTATAATCTCTTCATATATTTTCTCGGGTCCTTTCTCTCTCTCTTCTCCTTCTGGGACCCTATAATGCGAATGTTGTTGCATTTAATGTTGTCCCAGAGGTCTCTTAGGCTGTCTTCATTTCTTTTCATTCTTTTTTCTTTATTCTGTTCCGTAGCAGTGAATGCCACCATTCTGTCTTCCAGGCCACTTATCCGTTCTTCTGCCTCAGTTATTCTGCTATTGATTCCTTCTAGTGTATTTTTCATTTTAGTTATTGTATTGTTCATCTCTGTTTGTTTGTTCTTAATTCTTCTAGGTCTTTGTTAAACATTTCTTGCATCTTCTTGATCTTTGCCTCCATTCTTTTTCCGAGGTCCTGGATCATCTTCACTGTCATTATTCTGAACTCTTTTTCTGGAAGGTTGCCTATCTCCACTTCATTTAGTTGTTTTTCTGGGGTGTTATCTTGTTCCTTCATCTGGTACATAGCCCTCTGCCTTTTCATCTTATCTATCTTTCTGTGAATGTGGTTTTTGTTGCACAGGCTGCAGGATTGAAGTTCTTCTTGCTTCTGCTGTCTGCCCTCTGGTGGATTAGGCTATCTAAGAGGCTTGTGCAAGTTTCCTGATGGGAGGGACTGGTGGTGGGTAGTGCTGGCTGTTGCTCTGGTGGGCAGAGCTCAGTAAAACTTTAATCCACTTGTCTGCTGATGGGTGGGGCTGGGTTCCCTCCCTGTTGGTTGTTTGGCCTGAGGTGACCCAACTCTGGAGCCTACCCGGGCTCTTTGTTGGGGCTAATGGTGGACTCTGGGAGGGCTCACGCCACAGAATACTTCCCAGAACTTCTGCTGCCAGTGTTCTTGTCCTCGTGGTGAGCCACAGCCAACCCCCACCTCTGCAGGAGACCCTCCAACACTAGCAGGTAGGTCTGGTTCACTCTCCTATGGGGTCAGTGCTCCTTCCCCTGGGTCCTGATGTGCACACTACTTTGTGTGTGCCCTCCAAGAGTGGAGTCTCTGTTTCCCCCAGTCCTGTCAAAGTCCTGTAATCACATCCCACTAGCCTTCAAAGTCTGATTCTCTAGGAATTCCTTCTCCCGTTGCCAGACCCCCAGGTTGAGAAACCTGATGTGGGGCTCAGAACCTTCACTCCAGTGGGTGGACTTCTGTGGTATAAGTGTTCTCTAGTTTGTGAGTCACCCACCCAACAGTTATGGTATTTGATTTTATTGTGGTTGTGCCCCTCCTACCATCTCATTGTGGTTTCTCCTTTGTCTTTGGATGTGTGGTATCTTTTTTGGTGAATTGCAGTGTCTTCCTGTCAGTGATTGTTCAGCAGTTAGTTGTGATTCTGGTGCTCTCACCAGAGGGAGTGAGAGCATGTCCTTCTACTCCACCATCTTGAACCAATCTCCCAGCTCCGCTTTTTGATGTCTTCTCTACAGAAATATTTGCATGCATGCTCAAAGTAAGGATTTTTTATTACAGTGTTGTCTATGATCATAGAAAAATTGAAACCATGTAGATGTCCACAAATAAGGAGATTTAGATGAGCTATAGTGGAGTAATCCTATGGAATCTAATATGAAGCAAGTAAAAAGAATGAGGCAGGCTCTGTAATGACATAGAAAACTCTCAGAGATCCTACTTTAAAAATGAAAAAAAAGAGAAGAAAGAGCATGGTGGATGCTGTGATGCACAGCTCACAGTTCAGATCTTCCTCCAAGAAGGACTTCTTCCTCCAGCTGAGACCTTCAGCTGTCATTTCCTCTTGTGCATCACCTTCAGCCAACCTTGTCCCAGGTCACACCCCCTTCCTGGAGCAGCCTGCATCCAACGGCTGATCCTTACAGAGGAATAAAGGCCTGGACCTCTTGGTACAACTTGGAACAATGCTGAAATATCATTCCATCTTTAGAATTTAATAATAATTATTATTATTATTATCAATTATTTCTTGAGTAATTAATAGGTTTGGCTAAGACTTCCATTGAGACCACATCACAGCTCAACTTCCTCTGCCCAGTCGGCTTCTGTCCCTTCTCATCCATAAGTGTTAATCCCAAGGGCACTCCCTAATAATCCTCATGCATACTAATCACCATCTGAATTGGCTTCCCCAGAACCCAGCCTGTGCCGATGAAGTCATAGAACCATAGACATAGTTGATACTATTGACATTAAAGCAGTCCCGACAATGCTATAGTATGTATATGTATCAAATATATTTTTAAAGTTCAGAGTGAGTTCCTGGCTCTCTTCAAATGCTTCATTAGATGATGAATTTTGTGGTAAGATTTAGATCCTCTGTTTGTTTGTTGTTGTTTTTTCTGGCCACGCTGTGCACCATGTGGGATCTTAGTTCCCTGACCAGGGATCGAACCCGCACCCCTTGCAGTGGAAGCACGGAGTCTTAACCACTGGACCACCAGGGAAATCCCTAGATTCTCTTTTTTTAAAAATTTTAATCCTTTTATTTATACTTCTTAAATCAGGCGTACCTTTCTAGTTTTTGGCCTCTTCCAAGTGAGGTTAGTTACAGAGTCAATGGATTCAAACTGATGTTGTAAGTAACAGTTTCTCTTTTAACAATGGCATTTGTATATCCTGAGGCCTTGCTTGGTGTCGGGTATTTTGTGTGCATTATCTCATTTAATCAGAACCACCATTCTGTGTCATGGGTACCACCATTACCGTCATTTTGCCAAGGAGGAAACTGAAGTTTCAAGAGGATAAATAAGTTGTCCAAGGCCACACAGCTATTATTCTGCAGAACTGGGGCAAAAGGTCCATATTACTTCAAAGGCTGTGATTTTAGTCATTATTCTCTAGTGTCCCCTTATGAGAGTGCAACACTCGTCCTAGAATTTCTCTGTGGATCGTCCACTTCTCATGATGGTGTATTTTGCTCTGGACCTGTGATGTGATGATCTGGATGCGGACAAAGTTGCTAAAGCACTCTCCAATTTGACCCAGCCATTCATTTCCCTCTTTACTTCATGGAGAATCATATATTCCAGCCACTCAAGTATCTTTGAGGTTCTGGGCCTTGTTAAGTGGGGTTTATGTTGTTCAGCATTTCCCCCACCTAATGGGAACTTTCAGTCATGTGGTCATAAGAGGGAAGTGCCGTGTGATGTTTCCTGAGAATTCAGGGCTGTTGTGAAACTTTAAATGGAGTACCTCTAAGTTTTCTTCTTGGAAAATCCTGTGGTTCTCTTATTAACTGATAAGGGGCCACGTGACGGGATTTTGCTTCACCAAACACATTGTGATGATTCCCCTTACCCAGTGTGCCTGACACCATGAGCTGCGTGTCCATTCTGGTATCTTTTCCTTTGCCAGAGGAAGGAACTGAGCTCAGAGAGGCTGAATTCTTTACCCAAGCTATCACGGATGAAAGGCTTCAAATTCGGGGTTGCTGACCCCAGAGCCCTGTCTTCCTACCACACCATGCTGCCGTATTTTATTTTGTTGGGATGGGGAAAGGCAATGAGGGAGCCCAGGGCTGGATGAAAGAATCCGGTACATATTGGATTCAAAGTGTGTCCGAGCTATGTCCGAACTGCATGGGTGTCCTTAGGTCTTGTGCAGGCTACCTATTCAGCCAGGAGATGGAACATTTCCATCAGAAGGGAAACCAATTCAGTTTTAAGAGAAGTTCAAGGTTCTTCCCCTACCCCTCTCTCCCAGATCATATCCCTTCTCAGCCCTTCAGCAGAGACAGGTAGAAATAAGCTGTACTTTTTTTTCTGAGACATCTGGAATCCCAAAAGTATCTGAGATTTAAATGAAGAAGGAGCATATGGAAAAACTGATAGCTGCGTGTAGATAATAGTTAGCCTTAGAGAGACGCTAACTAAATTGTGAGGAGGTGAATTTCCCATCAACCAGGCAATCTTTTCTAGTTTTCCACTTTCTAACAAAGCTGTGTTAAATTTGGTTACAGAGATAGAAAGTTCCAACCATCAGGTGAATTCTAGAAGCAGATGCATTGGAAGTGAAGCTTTACCTTTTGATGTGTTTTAAAAGCAGTTCATGGGACTTCCCTGGTGGCGCAGTGGTTAAGAATCTGCCTGCTGGGGCTTCCCTGGTGGTGCAGTGGTTAAGAATCGACCTGTCAATGCAGGGGACATGGGTTTGAGCCCTGGTCCTGGAAGATCCCACATGCCGTGGAGCAACTAAGTCCGTGCGCCACAACTACTGAGCCTGTGCTCTAGAGCCCACGAGCCACAACTACTGAAGCCTGTGTGCCACAACTACTGAAGCCCGTGCGCCTAGAGCCCATGCTCTGCAACAAGAGAAGCCAGCACAGTGAGAAGTCCACGCATCGCAACAAAGAGTAGCCCTTGCTCTCAGCAACTAGAGAAAACCCGCGTGCAGCAGCGAAGACCCAATGCAGCCAAAAAAATTAAATAAAATGAGTAAATAAATTAATTAATTAAAAAAAAAAAGAATCCACCTGCCAATGCAGGGGACACGGGTTTGAGCCCTGGTCCATGAAGATCCCACATGCCATGGAACAACTAAGCCTGTGCGTCACAACCACTGAGCCTGCGCTCTAGAGCCTTCAAGCCACAACTACTGAGCCCTCACGCCACAACTACTGAAGCCTGTGTGCCACAACTACTGAAGCCCACGTGCCTAGAGCCCATGCTCTGCAACAAGAGAAGCCACCTCAATGAGAAGCCCGCACATCGCAACGAAGAGTAGCCCCTGCTCACTGCAACTAGAGAAAGCCTGCGTTCAGCAATGAAGACCCAACGCAGCAAAAAATAAATAAATAAATAAATAAATTTTTAAAAAAAAAGTTCATGGAAATCTAAAGAATTTCCCTATTATGTATGCCTGGAGGGTAGCAGAAAAAGGGTTCCTTGTGAGAATCAGAAGCACGAGCTGGACACTTAGGAAAACCTTGCTTACAGAAGCAGACATTTAGCCAGAGGGTTCCCACACTGAGGACTTTGTGTGTGACTTTCGGGAACGGTGTGGAAATCATGTGTGGTGCTAAGTTCTGCTCAGCCCTTAATTATGCTTCACCTTTCCTCAGTGTCTCCTCTCTTTCCTTGGCTCACTGCAGAACAGAAACCTGAAAGATGTAGTTTTTGGCAGGTGGCCTTGGTAGAGTTATTTCTCACCCCACCCCTTTAAAACCCTGAAAGGAGTTCATTTTAGAAAGTTGAAGGAAATCACTCGGAGGTTCTTGGATGTTCAGAGAGGGCTCCTCCCATCCGTGAAGGTGCTAAGGCCGGCTGGCAAGGCCCGAGAAGGCCTTCAGTCATCCTCCAGTTCGTTCGTTTCTTCAGCTTGTTTACTGAGCCTTCTTATGGGCTGGGTATTGAGAGGCTGATGAAATAGATGTGGTTCCCTCTACTAGGAATGCTGGGAAGTAAACACGTGATAATTAAATAAGGAGAAATCGATTGTCACAGGGCCTATGAGGGAAACGACCAGGCTTCAGTGTTTGAGGAGGGTCAGTCACGCTGAGTATAGGCGGAAGAGCACTGGATGCAGAAGGCATAGCACATGCGGTGGCCTGGAGGCAGGTGCGGGTGTCGAGAGGGGCAGCTGGGAGGCCGGCGTGACTGGAGTGTGGTGGGCGAAGGGGAGCGGGGGAGGAGGTGATGGTGGAAAAGCCCGAAGAGCCCGTTCCCGAGGGCCCGGGTGGGCCAGGCTCAGTGAGTGGGTTTAATTAGATAGCAGTGAGGAGCAGTTGAAGGGTTTTCAGTGGGGGGTATGTGGTTTTACTTGCATTTCAGGAAGATTACCCTGGCTTGAGTGGAGAATGGACAGGACAGGAGCAGGAGAGAGAGCAGGGAGCCCGAGAGGAGATACACATGGTAGGTCATGGGGAAGGGATAAATTAGGAGGATGAGATTAATATATACACAGTACTGTATATAAAACAGATAACCAACAAGGACCTACTGTATACAGGGAACTCTACTCAATATTTTGTAATAACCTATAAGGGGAAAGAATCTGAAAAAGTATATATGTATGTATGTGTATATATATATATATATACACACACACACACACACACACACGTAAAACTGAATCACTGTGCTGTACACCTGAAACTAACATGACATTGTAGATCAACTATACTTCAATAAAAAAGATAATTTGAAAAAGAAGTCACTGTGCTTCCCAGTGGACAGGAGTGAATCTAATTTGGCCCCTGCCACTTCGTTACTGTGCAGCTTTGGGCAGGTCTCCTAATCTCTCTGGCATGCAACTGTTCACCCCTAATAAAACAGGGACAAGTATTTTCTCATGTGGTTTCTGGAAGGAATAAGTATTACAAAGTCCTCTATAAACCTGGACCGTATGCTAATATGATTCATATTGAAAGGAGGGGGGTCCTCCAGTGTGGGAAAATCACTCAGCAGTCGCCACATGAGCAACATTTTATTACCGCCTGAGGCTAAAGAGATGCTTTTGTTTCCTTACTGCCCCATGTATCTCTAAGGGAGGGCGGCTAGTTAAAAATCACATGGTGCGGTCATTTATATGTAGTCATTTACGGCGGTCATAACTTGGAATGGCTGAGCCTTTTTTTTAGCTTTATGTCTCTGGTCACCACCTGCGGGTGACACACGTGTGTGATAAAGTGTGTAGTGTGACATGCTGCTGTGAATGTGAGGAATGCCTGACAGAGGACCATTCAGCCTTCCACAGCCACTCTCCACTGACATGAGACCACAGCTTTTAGCACCCTATTGCTGCTGCTAGACCATCAGGGTCCCCCAGTCCGGTGGATAGCTATATTCTCATCCCCAAGTTCCTCAGTTTCTCAGGGTAAAGTCACAGAACACTGATTTTGGCTTTGAACAAAGCATCTCTATCTTTCATCATGAGCTTGGGCCATTTGAAATCCTTATGTTACAAGGAAATATCCTGTTTCAAGTGCAATTTTCTGTTATGGCTCTGAGCAGATACTGAAATTTTGCTGCTCTGTCATCCAAGAGGGTCTCCAGGTTCCCAGAGAGACAAATTTAAAAATGTTTGCTGGACGGGTGCTGTGATGGTGGAAATGTTCTTGGTGTGTCCTGTTCAGTACAGCAGGCCCTAGCTGCACGTGGCTCCCGAACACTGGAAATGTGGCTAGTACAACAGAGGAACTGAATTCTAAATTGTATTGCATCTTAACAAGTTTAAATTTAAATAGGCACATGCAGCAAACGGTGACTGTATTGGACAGTGCTGTTCTAGAGGAATGTTTCTTCTTGTGGGAAACCGCTCCTCTGAGCCCCAAGGGTTCTGTGAATCCATGAGCTCAAAGACTCCCCTGACGCCCTCCAAGAGCCTCACCAGGGTTTGTGCCTCCCGTGTTGGGGCAGTGCTGTAACGCGTATTTGGTTTTGGACAGTTACAGGGGATCGCTTTGCCATCTCGGTGTTTCACTGCTGTCCGTGTGGTGAGATTAACAAAGTGATGCTGTGAGGGTCTCAGCGAGAAGGCTGTCCACGGAGGGGCATGTACTCCCCACACTTTGCACTGCTCCTAGCTCCGGCCTCTCTTGTTCTCTCCCTGGCACACAGCAACTCCCAGAGAGGGCATTGGTCGTTTCAGACTCTTGGTGTTTAATACTGTCACCACTAGCCTAGATACTTGAAAGTCAGTGGCTTCTTGCTACACGCCCCCTCCTTGGCCTGTGTGAGAAATTTCTGGGGGACGGTGATCACAACGCAGGGCCCTGACAACAGCAAGGCCCAGTGGGCTCTCGGCATGAGCCAACTTCCTTAGGTACATGAGTGTTATCAGGAGGCCTCTGCTGAGTGGCAGGTGGGTGGGTTGTCGAGCTAGCAGTATTCTCCAGGACCAGGATACTCCTGGATTCAGGGTCAGAAGTCGGGCGGCTCATTAGCCTGTAGAGGGAGAAGTTGAAGGTTACACTCGTGCAGATGGGGAAACGGTGTCAGGACAGATAACTTGGGAACATCATTCTTTCCAGTCTACAGGTGAGGAAAGGAAGATTGACAGTTCACCCAAGCTTGATGGTAGAATGAGTGTTCATTGTGAATGGCATCTGGTTTGCTCCCATTCTGGAGATTGATGTCTGGGCAAGTCCTGCCCTTCAAATGAAAGCATCAGCATTCAGCATTTGGGGCAATAATTCATATTCTACATAGCAAAAGGCACTTGAAAGATAACAGATGAATGTTCGATGGAGGACAGCTTAGTTTTTTGCATGCCCTAGGTTTAGAATATAACTTCTCTAGGGAAGAACAGGGTTAAAATGTGCTGTCTGTCATAGTAATGAGGTGTGCAAAGTCCATGGGATCTGATAGAAACAGCATCACTTCCAGGAGCAGCCCAGACCTGGGAGTGATGTCAGGGAGGCTGGGGCCCCAGCAGACGTGGTCCTGTGAAAGGGTGGCTGGTTCTTTTTTAAAAAGTCAAGTTTAACAGGAACCATCTTTAATTTGGGGGTTAGCCCTCTTTTTACCATTGGCGGTCATTCCTCAAAGGTATTTTTGTTCCTGACAGGACGGCCAGGCATTCGAAAACCAAGCAGAGATTTTCAATTACAGGTAATTATCCGAATTGCAGCCCTGGCTTTTTCTCCTTGGCACATCTTTGTTCACCCCCCGGGTGTGAACTGATCTGCTTATAAACACATGGTTTGGGTGTGTGTGGGGATATCTGTGGGATCTTTATAGCTGTATTTCCAGAATATGCATTTAAAGATTATGGTCAAATTTACCCTGATTGAGGAGGGTAACTTATTATAAAAGCCTCAGTCATTTATGTTTCCCTTTCCAATATAAAAAGTGGTATTAACTTACCCACTGAAAAGGTTAAGATCAAAGAAATCATAAATGCCGCAGAAATACTATTTCAAGAACATAAAATTCAGCTGTTTCTTTTAACAGAAAGGGGTTGGGACAATGTCTTTGAAGGGGAACACCAAAAAGTGTTGACGACTTTTTCTTTTTCTTTCTGTCCTTTTTTAAACGTGATCATATGGAATATCAATGCAAAAATGCAAATAGGCCGATATTTAGTGGAAAATGGGTTAACTAATTAAGACTTTATGAAAAAGACAAAAATTTTTCTGTCATCCTTGGCTCTAGTTATGTCAAGAATGCTGGTTCATGGACTCCAGATAATTCATGGGAGCCGTGTGAATCATTTCAGACAGGTTTGTCCTTGGGGCCCCTGAGAGTCCATCAGTGCTTATGAATCATTGTAGACGAGCTTGTCCTTGGTACAAATCGTGCTGCGTTTAGAGTTCCTGGAGACACTTCCCTAGTCCAATAAAAGGCCTTTACTGGACTTTTCAGTGGCCTGAAGTTGAAGGCATAAATGCTGTTTTATATAGTTAGCAGGACCACTCTTTTATGATGTGTTTTACAAGTCTAGAGGATTTTTTTTGTTTCTTTGAGGTTTTCTTTGAAACTTCAAATTAGGGTAGTCCTTGAAGTGGAGGCCGTTAAGTTCCCCCGTCATCTGTCCCAAGGGGAGGCAGGGGAGCTGGGGAGAGAGACAGACCACAGACATTCAGGTTCCTGGGACCAGAGGCTGACATTTTGTGGGGGAGGGGCTCTGCCCTCCATGTCATGCAGCACTAAGACGTAAGTCATCCCCTAAATTTGCTACTCCCCTAAAGTAAGTGATGCTACACCCTTACTTTTTATCCATTGAGCAAAAATTCTTGACTGGAATCACATGATTGGTCCTTTTCCTGCTCTTCCTGAGACATGGAACATGCTCTGTGCTTTTCTGCCTATATTCCATCTAGAATATCCACACAGTCACTCTCTCACACACCCCACTCTTACCTCTCGCCTGCCCACACACTTTCTCCTATCAAATACTTCATCCATCCTTCAATTTGATAAGAAAGGGTTTCTTCCTATAAATTCTCACGACACTTTGTGTCTCTTTAGGTTTGTGTTAGAATTATTTGTAAACAGGTCTTGTCTCCATCTAAAGAAATTCTGTAGTCTCCCTACAAGGTAAAATGATACCTTATTCATCTTTGTAAACCCCAATGCACTCTGGCATTCTAAAGAAGTGTTTGTTGAATGACTGAATGAAAGTTGTTCAGCACATATGTGCACATTGTTGTGCCTGATACAGTGGAAGATTTATCAAAGAATGACATGGTCTCTACCCATGACACTTGTCAATAACTATGCATCACAAAATATGGGTGTTTCAGTTATCTACTGCTTAACAAACCACCCTAAACTTAACGGTGCAAAACAACAGCCATTTTATTGTGCTCAAAGATTCTATGGGCAAGGAATTTGGACAGGGCACATTGGGCATAGCTCACCTCTGCTACACAATGCTGGGGCCTCAGCTGGAGGAGACTTGTATGGCTCAGGGCTGGAACAGCTGGGGCTGGAAGATGTACATCCAAGCTTCTTCATTCACATAGACGGCACCTTGGTAGTGATGCCTGGAAGGCTGGAGTCAGCTGGGCCTGGCACCTCCAGCATGGTAGTCTGGAGGTTTAGGGGAGCATGCTTCCTGCATGGCCATCGGCTTCTTCCAGAGCAAGCATCCCGAGGGCATATGGTGGCAGCCACATGGCTTACTCTAACCTGGCCTGGAAGTCATATAGCATCACTCCCATTGTCTTTTTTTTTTTTTTTTTTTTGTGGTACGCGGGCCTCTCACTGTTGTGGCCTCTCCCATTGCGGAGCACAGGCTCCGGATGCGCAGGCTCAGCGGCCATGGCTCACGGGCCCAGCCGCTCCGCGGCATGTGGGATCTTCCCAGACCGGGGCACGAACCCGTGTCCCCTGCATCGGCAGGCGGACTCTCAACCACTACGCCACCAGGGAAGCCCACTCCCATTGTCTTTTAATGGTTACTAGTAAGTCCTGAGACCCACCCAGATTCAAAGGGAGTAGAATTAGACTTCACCTCTTGACGGAGGAAGTAGCAGGGTCACATTGCAGAAGTAGAGTGGGAGATATTTTGTAACCATCTTTGGGAAATACAACCTGCAACAATAAGTGAAAGCCCAAATGAGTGGCACCAATGGTGGTTGTTGCTGGGTGACAGAGAGGCACTTGGGGAAAATGTCTTGGAGGAGGAGATATTGGGATCCACCTTGAACTCTGGTTGGGGGAAGAGGAAGAGCAAGGGGTCCAAGGCAAGTTTCATAAGCAGTGGTGAGGAGTCTTGTTCATGGGTGAGGAGGGACAGTTCTAGAATGGCTGGCTGGGCTGGAAGGCTTGTTATGTCTCCTAAATTAGATTTCAAAAATTTCTTCAGCCTTATTGAGATAGTAGTGACATATAACATTGTGTTAAGTATAAGGTGCACAACGTGATGATTTGATGTATGGATATATTGTGAAATGATTTCCACAATAAGGTTAGTTAGCACATTTGTCACCTCACATGGTTCCAGTTTCTTTTTGTGTGTGTGCAGAGAACATTTAAGAGCTACTCTCTCAGCAAGTTTCAAGTATATAGTACATAACTGTTAACTGTAGTCACACGCTGTACACCAGATCCCCAGAACTTATTCATCTTATAACTGGAAGTTTGTATTCTTTGACCACCTTCACCCATCGCCCACCCCCACCCCCACCTCTGGAAACTGCCAATCTACTCTCCACCTGTAAGTGAGATCATACAGTATATGTCTCTCTCTGTCAGACTTATTCCACTTAGCATGATGTCCTCAAGGTTCATCCATGTTGTTGCAAATGGTAGGATTTCCGTCTTTTTTGTGGCTGAATAATATTCGTGTGTGTGTGTGAGAGAGAGAGAGAGAGAGAGAGAGAGACAGACAGACAGACAGACACATCTTTATCCATTCATCTATTGACAGACATTGAGGTTGGTTCCATGTCATGGCTACTGTAGACAATGCTGCAATGAACATGGCTGTGCAGATATCTCTTTGACAGTGATTTCATTTCCTTTGGATATATACCCAGAAGTGAGATTGCTGAATCATATGGTAGGTCTATTTTTAGTTTTTTGAGAAACCTCCATACTGCTTTCCATAATGGCTGCATAAACTTAACATTCCCACCAACAGTGTACAAAGGTTCCCTTCTCTACATCCTCACGAACACTTGTTATCTCTTGTCTTTTTGATAATAGCTATTCTGACAGCTGTGAGGTGGTATCTCATTGTGATTTTGATTTAAATCTCCCTGATTAGTGATTTTGAACACCTTTTGTGCACCTGTTGGCTGTTTGTATATCTTCTTTGGAAAAATGTCTATTAAGGTTCTTTGCCCATTTTTAAATCAGATTATTTGTTTTTCTGCTATTGAGTTGTATGAGTTCCTTATATATTTTGGATATTAACCCCTTACAAGATATATGGTTTGCAAATATTTTCTCCCACTCAGTAGACTGTTTTTTCATTTTGTTGGTCATTTATTTTGAGGTATGGAAGCTTTTTAGTTTGATTAGCATCACTCATTTTTGCTTTTTGCTTTTGTTGCCTTTGTTGCTTATACTTTTAGTGTCATATCCAAAAAATCATTGCCAAGACCAATGTCAAAAAGATTTTCAATTTTATGGTTTCAAGTTTTATATTTAAATCTTTAATCCATTTTTAGTTAACTTTTTTGAGTGGTATAGTATAGGGATCCAGTTTCATTCTTTTGCATGTGGATATCTAGTTTTCCCAACAACATTTATTGAAGAGAATCCTTTCCTCATTGAGTATTCTTGACTTTTTTGTCGAATATTAGTTGACCATATAAGCATGGGTTTATTTCTGGGAAGTTGATTCTCTTCCATTGGTCTATGTGTCTGTTTCTATGCCAGTACCTGACTGTTTTGATTACTATAGCTTTTTTTTTTTTTTTTTTTCCTTTTTGCGTTATGTGGGCCTCTCACTGTTGTGGCCTCCCCCGCTGCGGAGCACAGGCTCCGGACGCGCAGGCCCAGCGGCCATGGCTCACGGGCCCAGCCGCTCCGCGGCATATGGGATCCTCCCAGACCGGGGCACGAACCCGCATCCCCTGCATCGGCAGGCGGACTCTCAACCACTGCGCCACCAGGGAGGCCCTACTATAGCTTTTTTTAAAAAAAGTATTTATTTATATATTTGGCTGCGCCAGGTCTTAGTTGCGGCACTTGGGATCTTCATTGTGGCATGCAAGATCTTTAGTTGTGGCATGTGGAATCTTTAGTTGCAGCATGTGGAATCTTTAGTTGTGGCACGCGAACTCTTAGTTGCAGCATGTGGGATCTAGTTCCCTGACCAGGGATTGAACCTGGTCTCCCTGCATTGGGAACGCGGAGTCTTAGCCACTGGACCACCAGGGAAGTTCCTTTATTACTATAGCTTTGTAGTGTACTTTGAAATCAGAAAGTGTGATGCCTCAAGCTTTGTTCTTCTTTCTCAGGATTGCTTTGGCTATTTCAGGTCTTTTGTGGTTCCATATGAATTTTAAGATTATTTTTTCTTTTCTGTGAAAAATGCCATTGCAATTTTGATAGGGATTGCATTGAACCTGCAATCACTTTGGGTAGCGTGGACAGTTTAACAATATTAATTCTTCCAATCCATGAACACGGGATATTTTTCCATTTATTTGTGTCATCTTCAGTTTCTTCCATCAGTGTCTTATAGATCTTTTACCTTCTTGGTTAAACTTATTCCTAAGTGTTTTGTTGTTTTTGATGCTATTATAAATGGAGTTGTTTTCTTTATTTTTCAGATAGATTTAAAATTTTTGAGGGCAGGGCTATTTAGTATTATATTTGCCCTGGAAGAAGATGAGATTTTTGTTTTCATTCTCTAAGTTGTTTAAGTAAGACTCATAGGTCATGTTAAATTTGTACAGTGTTTCTATCTAATGCCTGGGTGGGAAAGGAAATAAGCCTTACCCAAATAGAAGAGGGAGAAATGAGGAGAGGAGAGGATAAATTATTTCTGCTCTTTTATTATCTGTTTGTTCAGGTTCCAGAAATGTAGTGATGGTTCAGAGTATTCTGCTGTGATTCCTGACAATTGTAACAGTCTCTTGGGATCATATTAGTTAACTCTAAAATGATATATATACAGACTTAATTTGTTGAAGCTTGAGTTTCACAATTTGGGGAAAAAATACCTATGGTGAGATTGTACCAGATAACTTATAAAAGCATGTAGCCCTGTCTTGGGTATTGGTGATTGATCAGTGTCAGTTGAATTCAAATGTGACAGGTGCCAATGCTAAAGAGACCAAAAGAAAAGGAGATCTCACTCATAGTGTCTGTTTGCCAATGTTTCAGCCCTTTCCCACAAATAAGAAGCCAGTGTCTGTCTCTTTTATTACTGGATTAAGATCCCACAGTATCCAGTAAAACCCAAAAGCTCTAGCTCAGAGGTATAATAAATGGTATCTATTAAGTGGTTTAAGAAGGTTTTTGTGGATAGGTGTGACACTGCTTCTTTTGAGCTTAAAGATGTTTAAAATAGCCAAGGTTAAGAAGGAGGGAAGATTTGAAAAGAAAAGCAGTAAAGAAGTGTGAGATTTAAACACTGAAAGGAAGTAATGGTACAGCAAAGAAATAAAGGTTCAGGTAAATGCTTAGTAAGCTGTTTATATGTATATTGGACATTAACTGTAGGTGTAGGATTGATCTGTGGAATAATGCTGCCTTAATAAGGGGGGTTCTTTCCTTTTGGGGTGAATGTCCATTTCAGTTTATGTACATCTCAGGAAATGTTTATTGAGTGTCTGCTCTGTCCCATGCCCTGGGACATGCTGAGATGAACGTGACATGGCCTCTGCTCCCAAAGAGTTCAGTCTAACTGGGGGGCTGCGGATAGGTTAACCAATAAATGCCATGTGTTGCTTTAGATATCATCTTAGAGGACAAGGAACTGGGAGGACTGGAGGAGTGAGCCATCCCTTGGGGGACTCAGGGAAAGATGAGCTTCAAGAAGAAGAGATTCAACCACGTGAAATGCCTGCGGGGGTCTGGAAAGATGAGGATAGAGGAGGGGTGTCTGTTGGATCTCGCAACATGGCAACTGTTGGTGATTTTTGCCAAAACCAGTGGAAACAGAGAGGCAAGAAGAAGAATGGAATAGACCCAAGAGTGAATGAGTTTTGATGAAATTCACTGGAATCTTAATGGCCTTGTTTTATTACAGGTTTGAAGGGAGCTGCTTTCTTCTCTAGTTAATGAAGTGAAGCTAAGCTGCAAATCAAAGAAATTGTGCTGGCTTAGTTCACCCCCAAGCTGGGCAGATAGGCCCATTGTGGTTTGAGGAGCTTGAAAATCTTGTGGGGTCAGTATTTTGACTCTCTTCTTCATCTCAGTCACGGTTCAGGGTTTTCACACACCACTAAGGTCTGGGGCAGGCTTCTCAGCTTTCTAGGTACCCTCTCAGGGCTCATGAAGCAGCAGGCCTGCCCTGGAGAGGTCAGGATTCTTTTTGTAAAGGCAGTGAACACTACATGTAGCCCAGAGAACCCACTGTCACTACCCTCCCCCTCCTATAGGCTCACACAGGGAAACAGATGCTTTCACGTAACTCTCAGCATTGAAGCAGCTCTGCTCTACCCTGGCCCGAAATACCTATCCAGGACCAAATTCTTAAAACCCCAGGAGCCCTGGGGTGATTTTGAGCTCAGGCCTTGAACCTGTCATAAAATGTAATGGACGGTATATTTTTAACTGCTGAGACCAGGGAGTTCATATATCCTGTGAAGACTGAAACAACACAGCATTTCTTTCTGCAACTTTGGAAGCATATTTTGAAGTGTTTCAGAAACCACAGGATGGTGCCTCTCATTGTATTGTTTTCCATTAAGACAAAAGTCCTTGATCATTTTTGTGCATGGACCCCTTTGGCAGCTGGGGGAAGCTTATGGCCTCCTTCTCAGAATAATGTTTTTAAGTGCATATTATAAAATACACCAATTTCTAAAGAAACCAACTATATTGAAATTCAGCTGGCAGTTGCATGGGAACGGCACAACCAGTTTGAGATGGGCTCCGATTGGAAAAATTTCCTTTTACATTGGCTTCCAGCAAAAATTCTCCTTCCACAGTGAAGAGACTGTGGCTATCAGCTGTTCCTGGTGCAAGCAGGTGTTTCACAATCAGGTGACCTGCTTCATGCTGCATCAGATTGAGGAACCCTGCCCCCTGGGGCTCACACTGCTGTTATTGTCCCACCCACCTGGATCATTAAGGTGAAGAGACCTCAGAATTGTTCCCTGAGCAGAAGCAAGAAGAACTATAATCCTGCAGCCTGTGGAACGAAAACCACATTCACAGAAAGATAGACAAAGTGAAAAGGCAGAGGACTATGTACCAGATGAAGGAACAAGATAAAACCCCAGAAAAACAACTAAATGAAGTGGAGGTAGGCAGCTTTCCTGAAATTCATCTATCAAAATATTAAAAAGAAAGCCTTCATTTATGGCATAGTAATATACCTGCTTTTTATTAATGCATTAAATAATGAGATCTTTTGAAGTTTTGAAGTATTGAGGAGCATAAACAATATTACAAGGACTCTACAACTGTAATATGATATGCAAATATCTCAGATTTCTATTGGTGACAGTCACATGTCTATCTAATACTTCTGTGCTTTCCTGCCTACATACATTTATTTATTTATTGAAGTATAGTTAATTTACAATGTTGTGTCAGTTTTTGGTGTACAGTGAAGTGATTCAGTTATACATATATACATATTCTTTTTCATATTCTTTTCCACTATAGTTTATTACAAGATATTAAGTATAGTTCCCTGTGCTATACAGTAGGACCTTGTTATTTATCTATTTGATATATGGTAGTGTGTATCTGATAATCCCAAACCCCTAATTTATCCCTTTTCTTCCCTTTCCCCTTTGGTAACTGTAAATTTGTTTTCTGTATCTGTGAGTCTGTTTCTGTTTTGTAAATAAGTTCATTTGTATCATTTTTTTAGATTCCACATATAAGTGATATCATATGATATTTGTCTTTCCCTTTCTGGCTTACTTCACTTAGTTTGATCATCTCTAGGTCCATCTGTGTTGCTGGCAAGTAGCATTTTTTATGGCTGAGTAATACTCCATTGTCTATATGTACCACATCTTCTTTATCCATTCATCTGTCCATGGGCATTTAGATAGCTTCCATGTCTTGGCTGCCTACATTTATAACAAAAGGAAATGCTAAATTTCAGTGAGAGGTTAATAAAAATAAAAATGTACATATTTTTCTCCATCCAAGTTCACACACCCCCTGAATTATCTTCTAGGTTAAGAACCTCTGGTTTAAGATATAATTTTGGTTGAAAGTAGTAAAACAAACAAAAAAGTCTGTGGTTTTGTGGCACACAGTAATAAATCATCAGTTGTTCAGGGCCGAGGAGCTCATTAATTCTGTGGGTGGGCCAAGTCCCAGTCCTTTTCTTTGCACACTTTACCTTTTGTAAAGCATGGTACCTTGTGTACAAGAGACAAAGGTGCTTCATGAGCAGCTCTAAAAAGGAAAAAAAAAGGTTTGCCTTGTGGAGGCCTGGGGCCGATGTGTCTTTAATTCATGGAGTGCTAGCTCTCGTCTTTTTGAGAATAAATAAAAGAAGGGCAAACTAAAACCCCAAGTTGAAAGTAATGGAGAGTAATGGTCAACATGATAGTCTGTGTGTAATCCCCACTCATTTCCACTGGTGACATTCATCTGCTTGTGTTTTGGTCAGCTGTGAGCTCTGGGTCATCCCTCACACTTTATCTAGCTTTTCTCACCTCTTTAAGGAGATTGTAACTAACAAATTCAGTGTGGAATTGATTATGGGGTCTCTTGCATCCCGTTCCCCAGAAGCAGAAGCCAAGATGGGGATTTCTGCCAGAGATGTATTGTTGGAGTGCTCTCAACAGTGAGGGAAGCAGGATAGGGCAGGGGAAAAGTGAGTAAGGATGTGGTCTCAGGAGAAGTCTAGCCTCAGCCTGATCCCAGGAGGGAGCTCTGGAGTATGAATCACCCTGGAGCTTGTCCCGCTAGAGGCCAGCTGTGCCAGCCAGCCAGGGGAGTGGGGCACGTACTAGTTTTCTATGCTACATAAAAATTACACATTTTGTAGTTTAAAACAACACCCAGGTCTTCCCTGAAGGCGCAGTGGTTGAGAGTTCGCCTGCCGATGCAGGGGACGCGGGTTCGTGCCCCAGTCCGGGAGGATCCCACATGCCGCGGAGCGGCTGGGCCCGTGAGCCATGGCCACTGAGCCTGTGCGTCCGGAGCCTGTGCCCCGCAACGGGAGAGGCCACAACAGTGAGAGGCCCGCGTACCGCAAAAAAAAAAAAAAAAAAAAAACCCAACACCCATTTATTATTTCACACTTTCTATGGGTCAGGAGTCTGGGCACAGCCCAGCTAGGTCCCCGGTCAGGCCCTCAGGTGTCAGCCGGGTCGCATCTGAGGTTGGGGTCTTCTTCCAGGCTTATGTGGTTGCAGGCAGAATTCATGTCCTTGCAGCTGTGGAGCCCACGGCCACTTTCTTCTTCAAGGTCAGCAGGAAGAGTGTCTCTCCTGCCTCGAGTCTCTTAGCTCAGGGAAGAACTAAGCCCTCCTTTAAAGGAGGCCCACCCAGATCATCTCCCTTTTGATTAACTCATATTCAACTGATTTGAGACCTTCTTGACATCTGCAAAATTCCTTCACCGTTGCCATAGAATGTAGCATAATCATGGGAGTGACCTGTGTCCTGTTTACCATCCTTCCCACACTGGAGGGGAGGGGCATGGGTCATTGGGGGTCATCTTAGAATTCTGCCTATCACAGGGCATCACCTGGCAGGCGTCTCTGGAGGAGATGGCTCCCATCAGCCAAGGGCAGTCCTCCTGAGAAGATTGTAGGTGTGAACCATTAGTAGCTAATGCCTGTAGCAGCTGCAGGAGGGGGTGTACCAGCTGGTAAGGGCATCTGGGCGGGGCACTAACAGCAGAGCTTGAGATAGGGATTTGCTTGCCCAGAATTTATTGCAGGGGTGCTCTCAGGAGAGGGAAATGAGGGGAGCAGGATGGGGCTGGGGAAGGACCTGAGCAATGATGTGGTGTCAGCTGGAGACCAGCCTCAGCCTGATCCCACAGGGAGTTCTGGAGCATGAAGTGCACCACAGAGTTCTCCCACTTTGAGGCAAGGAGTACTTCCTTTTGTACCCCCATGCCAGTCAGTCATTGCCTGTGATGGGGGGAGGGGCATAAAACCTCTTGAGTGAGGTGGCTCTCATTTAACCAAGGACACTTCTCTGTGAGAAGCAGTCGTGAGCTGATGGCAACCAACATGCAGCTGTGGGGGACACTAGCCCCACAAAGGTCCCATCCTCCTCCCTTTCCATCCTGTTGGTCCTTCAGATCCCCTCTGGGCTTCTTATCCTAAAGCTGGCTTTAAAAATGCATGACAGTCCCCACTACCCACAGAATGATGCACCTTCACCTGGTTTCTGAGGTCCTGCCACCTGGTTCCAGCCTGCTTTCCCTCCCAGTCTACAGCCCCTCTCTGCCTCTTCCTATGTGATCTTACCTTACAGACCTTTGTCAAGTGGTGATAGTGATGATGGCGATAGTGGTAGTGATGGTGATGGTGATAGTGATGATGATGTTGGTGGTGATGATGCAGCAGATGCAGCTATCCTTCACTGAGTACCAGGAGCTCTCCATGGTGCTTGACATCTATGATCTCTAAACTTCATGACAGCCATGCAAGGTTGACTCAGATTAAGTGAAGTGAGCAGTGTCACACAGTTTGTAAGAAATGGAGCTGGGACTCCCTCAGACCCAGGACTGTCAATGTCGAAGCCCTTGCTCTCCACCTTGTCCGTTGCTTCTGTTCCTGAGACACGCAGTTGTCTGTTAGACATCATCTCCACCAACTGATCCCCATTCCCCCATCAGCCTGCTGAACGTCTCCTTTTTCTTCCAAGGTCACCTCCTCTGGAAGGACTCTTAACGCTCCCGCTCCTGCCCGTCTCTGGGTCAGAGATGATTCCCTCTCATCAGGTTCCCTCACTTGTTGTCCACGCACCTTCTTCTCTGCATCTTGGCTTTTTGCTCACACGGTCCTGCCTACCTCTTCTCTGCTTCCCTATGCTTCACGTGGTTCCTGGTGCAGGCACATGGCAACCAAGTGTTGGCTGCAAGCAACCTAGTTGATGTTCCCCTAGAGGGTCAACCTCAATGTCAGTGCACTCACCCTTCCACTCCTGCTTACACACCTGTCATCCCCTGCCCTGACCTGAGTGTCCTGTCCTGTCCTCTGCACACCAGCCTTTCAGACACGAGCATGCGCAGTGTTGCCAAGAGACCCGGGGAGCTCCAGGCAGAGCTGAGATCTGGTTCCTGCAGCTGCACTTACCACTGTGAGGCAGCCCCACATTCCCTCACTCCCCACACGGCTAACAATGTAGTGACAGCTTTCCAGGCAGGGGTTGAAGAGGGGAAACATTCTCATAATAAACCTATTATTTTATGCCAAGTTGCATCTCCACTTCAGAAACATTGAATGAGAGGCTGAGGGAAGGCCTTAGATTCAGGGAAAGACAGCAGTAGAAGACAGAAAATAATTAAGTGCCAAACTGTGTCATAAGGACCCTGGGAGGCTATGGTTGGAGGACTCAAGAAAAGTCCCATAGAAGAGGCAGCCTTGAGCTGGGCTGTGAAGGGTGGATCATGTTCCATGGAGATAAGGGCACAGCAGATGTGGGGTCAGCAGAGCAGAGGTACAGGTGGGAGCAGCAGTCGGGCCTGAGCAGATGCACTTAGCACAGTTGTGCCCCCTTCCTTGAAAGCTTGCTTTATCAGATCAAGGTGCAGAGAGAGGAGATTCCAGGGCTTTCAACTGCTTTCTGAGCCAAGTCAGTCCTCCTTCCCCCTCCCTACTTCTCCTTCACTGTTGGCTCCCGGGGTCCCAGAGCATTTCTGTCCTAAAGTGAGGATTGAGGCTGACATGCCAGCTGGATAAAGGACTCGTGGCTGAGACAATGTGGCGAAGGGTGGCGGAGGAAGAAAGCCTGCCTGGGCCGGCTTGGGCCATATTTCTTCTGTTGGTTACACTGGGAGCATTTTCTTCTGTGTTAGTTTCGTATTCACCTAGAAATATTTTTATCAGAGCCACCTTGGAGGTTTGAGGATGGGACACAGGAAGAGAGAATTAAGACTGGAAAGGAGGAGCGATAGATTGGAAGATGAAATTCTGTTTCCCCTGGAGGACACATAGGCTGAATAATCTCCATGCTGGGCCAGTTCCATCTGGTGTCATGTAGCTGTCAAATGATGCATGCCATTATCTGTGATGTAATTAACATGTCTCTTTGCAAAGAACATTTTACAAGGTTGTGGCATGCTCTTAGAAGATTGTTTCCAAATTGTCAAAAGTTCTAATATCACATTTGTGTGTTTTTGGAATGGATGCAGGGAAAAAGAAAAAACAAAAGTCACAAAACACGGCTTCCCTGGTGGCGCAGTGGTTGAGAGTCCACCTGCCAATGCAGGGGACACGGGTTCGTGCCCCGGTCGGGGAAGATCCCACATGCCGCGGAGCGGCTGGGCCTGTGAGCCATGGCCGCTGAGCCTGCGCGTCCGGAGCCTGTGCACCGCAACGGGAGAGACCACAACAGTGAGAGGCCCGCGTACTGCAAAAAAAAAAAAAAAAAAAAAAAAAAAGTCACAAAACATACACACATATAAATTGACTAAATAAGCAGTCGCCACCTATGTACACAAACTCTCAGATATAAAAACAAACCATTTTTCAAGGATCCAGGGAGATGTTGTTTTATATTTGAAGAGGAAAAAGCATCAATAAGGTTATGTGATTTTCATAGATAAATAGAATTATTTATGCAGATATGTTAATTGAAGTGTAATTAATGCTTTCATGCCCTTCCTGGACACTGATGCTTGCTGGAGGATCATACATTTCAGACTAATAATGATATCCATTTCCATAATATGATATTACATATAAAGTAGTATGTAGTCATAATTAAAATCTCTAATCTCACTGAGAAACTTACTGAATTTTCTCCCTTTTAATTTAAATTCTCATTTGTTTGTTTACTTTTTTAATTTACAGGACTCTAAATGAAACCACACTTGGCCTCAGCCTGTTCTCTAGTGAAATGGAAAATAGGTCCTTGCTACATGCACAGTTCATAAAAAGGATTCATTTTGCAATAGGGCAGTTTTCACAGATTTTCATATCAAAGTTACCGCTTAAAAGATTATGGTAAAAATAATAATAGCCACTATTTATTGCCCACCTTTACTACACTTGGCATTGTGCTGGGTGTTTCATATAATTGTAGAGACTATTTATTATATCATTTTGAATATGTCATATCTTTCACTGTGGCCTTTTCTGAATTTAAGTTCTGAATTTTCTATCCTTTTTACTCTCCATGCTTCAATCTGCATATTTTCTATTGACTTGCCTTCTGGATCAATGGTCTTCTCTCTTGCTGTGTCCAGTCTCCAGCTAACTACATCTCTTCTTGTCATCTCAGCACCTTGGCCACAGCCTTCTTCTTGGTTTCTGAGTCTCGTAACCCTATGCTGCTGTGGAATCCACCAATGCCCCAAGAATAAATGTGGTGTCAAAAATCAGACTTGCCTCAAGGTGCTTACCTTCTATTTGGAATCTTGACCCTCAAGTCCTGGCCACCTTAGTAGCTCTGAGCTTTAAGTTTGTCTTCAGGGACTCATAAGACTTCCAGGAACTCAGCTCAGAAACTCAAGAACTCAAGCTTTTAGCCACCAGTTCACATTCGTACAGGTTCTCAGCCTCTTATTCCAGGCTGCTTAGAGATCTGTAAACAGCTCAAGGGAAGAGTTCCTTGATACTGTTAGACAGGTAGAGGGTGTGTGTGTGTGTGTGTGTGTGTGTGTGTGTGTGTGTGTGTGTGTGTGTGTGTGTGTGTGTTCCAGCTTTTCTAGTTGTTCTCAAGTGAAATGATAGATCTTCAGCAAGTCCCTCTGTTATTACCAGAAATGCAAAATCCTTAGTTTGCTTTTAGAAGAATCTTCAAGCTTATGGGACTTCTAAGCTCTCCTCTAACACTTTAACTGCCATTCTAATTGTTATGGTTATTGAGATAAAGGAAAAGGCATTCCACTTTGAAGACTTCTCACTTCTAGGGCTGCCTGCAAGGTAATCGTAGGCAATAGAGCTGGGTGTAGAGAGCAGAGGAATCGTGAGAAAGGATACAGGAGGGAGGGGACAAAAAGATCACGTTTGAAAATAGAAAAATACTGAGGCATCTTTAAAAAGCCCTTAGAGGGTTTTTTCCTAAACTGATTATCTGGCTTAATGCTAGCTGCTTATTTGCTGGCCTTCTGTGTTATTTGCAAATATAAAGTAAGGTCATCCTTTCCTGTTTTCATTTAGTTTACCTCTGTAGCTGCTAGTTAGCTAAGGAGGATAAAAACCCTTCATTTCTTGGAGAAAAGCAGCATGAGGTCAGTTTCTAATTCACGTGGCTGGTCGAGGGGTGTGCGGTGCTCGGGTCCTGCTTACATGGGGCTTGGAATAGAGTCCACCAGATAGTGAGGCATATCTTCCCTTGGCCAGGTGGGTGGGGGTCCGTGATTTGAGGCTTATACTCACCAGGGAAAATTCCCTGGTTCCACAAGTAAAGGAGACAGAAGACTTTTGGGCTTCTGACCCTCACAACGGCCTAGACGCCCTAGGATAACAGGGCAGAGTGACCCCTCCTCTGGTGGAACCCTTGAGTGGGTGGCCCCTGCCTGTCACGAGCCTCCCCTGCTGGGTGTTCCATCTGAGTTACTTCGATTTCACAAACAAGTTAATGAATGAGAAGGAAAAGCCGGGACTCCCCATGAAGTAATGGGGGTACTCAACCGCGTTTCCCTAAGGGTCTCTCTCCCTCTTATCATCAGACCCTCCCTGGCCCTGCAGTCCTCCCTCGGGGCCCCAACAGAACAGCTCTGCGTGTGAGGTGCACCGAGGGAGGAGAATAGTGTGGTTTGAAGGAGGGCAAAGCTCGTCCCTGGAGGACGGGTGGATGAGCTCAAAGTGTAGACAGAGGGTCTGTGGTAGGTCTGGATGAGCCATTGCTGGGGAGGCTGACCTTGGACGCTGGGGCAGGGGAGCAGTTTTGTGGAAGGGAAAAGGTAGCATGGGGTTTTAGGCGCAAATCAGTGTATTCTGGGAGATTGCTTGTGGAGTTGGCATTTGGAGACAGGAAGAGGATTTCTGTGTTGTAACAAACTTCAGTATGTTCACACCTAAACAACTTGCACACTTGTTCCCTCTCCTGGTTCCCCGTGGTGATGAGGGGCTGCCAGGTCCACTCACTCACCTGAGCTGAACACTGGGGTACCTTCCATGATTCTCTTTCTCTCATCCCCCACTTCCAGTCACCAAGCCGCAGCATCTCTTCTTCCTGAGTCAGCCTCACCTCCCTTCCGTTCCCCATCCCCCTTCTGTGTCCTGGCCCAGGCTCTCTCCATCTTTCCTGTGAACCCCTATGTTAGACTGCTCACCCCGGACCTCCCCCCCATCAATCCACTTCCATGCTACAGCTAGAGGGATCTTTCTACAGCACAGCCTCCCTACCTCCAATCTCAGACCCATCCATTCGAGAAACCAGAGGGATTTTTCTGTAACACAGTCTCTTGCATTACCTTACCCCCCTCCCAGCTCTCCCTAGATTTTAGGTTGAAAACAACACAGCCTTTAAGTCCCCGTGAAATCTCATCTCTGCTTCAGCCTCCTCTCCCCTCCCACCCGCCAACTAACCTGACTGTCCCACCTTTGGGGAGCACATGTAATCCACTGGACACCCATGCCCTCTCCCCACTGCTGTGTGTACCGGCCATGCCTGCCCCCTGGCTAATGTCCTTCTGTCATCTGACTGAGCCCAGGGACTTCCCTTCCTCTGGGAAGCCCGCCAACCTGCAGTCTGAATCAGGTGCTCTTGTTTGTGTTCCCAAAGCCGCCTCTCTTCTAGTACATGTTGCACTAGGTTGTCACTGCCTGCCTGTTTCCTCCAAGGTCTTTCATCGCCATCTCCCTGGGGCCCAGCACATTGCCTGGCATAAAGTAAGCACCCAATAAATTTCAAATTGCGCATATGTCAAGTTCCCTATAAAACCTCAGCTGCCAGTCTGAGGGTTCTTCTCTGTGCCGCCTCTTTCATTTTTCAGAACAGGAGTGTGCAGTAGATTTTTAACAGGAAAAGGTGGATTATTGGCTTTTGGTCTATCATAAGTAAGTGTGTTCAGCTTGGGAAGCTTCTGTTTGTAGTGGTGAATATTTTTAAGCAGTAAAATGTCAGCAACTAGAGTCTCTGCCCAAACCCCTAAGCCTCCATCTCCATCCTGAGGGGTCCCTTCATTTCATTGCAGTGCTGGGCTGAGAGAGGCCACACTTCCAACAATGCAAAGGAAACCACGAAATGTTGCTGCTACTTTTCCTTTGCAGCTCAGATAAAAGAAAGCAAACACAGTGTGGGGAGAAGGGGCTGTCCTTTTTGGGGTGCTGACTTGTTTCTTTTTCTTTTCTTTTTTTTTAAACGGACTTTTAAAAGAAATTATTTATTTATTTATTTGTGTTTGTGTTGGGTCTTTGTTGCTGCGCGCAGGCTTTCTCTAGTTGCGGCAAGCGGGCTTCTCATTGTGGTGGCTTCTCTTGTTGCAGAGCATGGGCTCTCGGTGCGCACGCTTCAGTAGTTGTGGCATGTGGGGTCAGTAGTTGTGGCTTGCGGGCTCTAGAGCACAGGCTCAGTAGTCGGGGCGCACAGGCTTAGTTGCTCCACAGCATGTGAGATCTTCCCGGACCAGGGCTTGAACCCGTGTCCCCTGCATTGGCAGGCGGATTCTTTTTTTTTTTTTTTTTTTTTTTTAATTTTTCAAAGTTTTTAGAAGGCACATTTTAATTTTAAATATACAAAACCAGATCTTGTGGCTGTGTCGTGTGCGTGAGCCCCGTAGGGCCGGCGAGGCACCAGCTGCCGGGTGGGGAGGAGGCCGAGGCCACAGCTTGAGGGAGGCCCCGGCCCCTCTGCGCCTGTGTCTGGCAGAGCTGGTGTGAGACCAAGAGACAATCCTTCCCAGCCTCCGGGATAATCAAGAGTTTTGGCCAGAACTTTGAACACACACCAAGATAGTGAGGAGCCAGACAAAAAGCACAGACTATGGCGCTGAAACGGATTAATAAGGAACTTAGTGATTTGGCCCGTGACCCTCCAGCACAATGTTCTGCAGGTCCAGTTGGGGATGATATGTTTCACAAGCCACAATTATGGGACCTAATGACAGCCCATATCAAGGCGGTGTATTCTTTTTGACAATTCATTTTCCTACAGACTACCCCTTCAAACCACCTAAGGTTGCATTTACAACAAGAATTTATCATTCAAATATTAACAGTAATGGCAGCATTTGTCTCGATATTCTAAGATCACAGTGGTCTCCTGCTTTAACTGTTTCTAAAGTTCTTTTATCCATTTGTTCACTGCTACGTGATCCAAACCCAGATGACCCCCTAGTGCCAGAGATTGCACGGATCTATAAAACAGACAGAGATAAGTTCAACAGAATACCTCGGGAATGGACTCAGAAGTATGCCATGTGATGCTACCTTAAAGTCAGAATAACCTGCATTATAGCTGGAATAAACTTTAAATTACTGTTCCTTTTTTGATTTTCTTATCTGGCTGCTCCCCTATCAGACCTCATCTTTTTTAATTTAATTTTTTTTTTACCTCCCTCCATTCATTCACATGGTCATCTGAGAAGACTTAAGTTCTTCCAGCTTTGGACAATAACTGCTTTTAGAAACTGTAAAGCAGTTAGAAGAGAACAGTTGCCCAAGATTCAGAATTTTTTAAAAAATGGAGCATGTGTATTATATGGTCAATGTCTTCACTCTAACTTGGTTATGAGACTAAAACCATTCCTCACTGCTCTAACATGCTGAAGAATCATCAGAGGGGGAGGGAGATGGATGCTCAGTTGACACATCAAAGGAAGCAGCGTTATTCTAGCAGCATCCATTCTTGTGTAAGCCTTCCACTGTTAGAGATTTGAGGTTACATGGTATACTTTATGCTCATAACTGATGTGGCTGGAGAATTGGTATTGAATTTATAGCATCAGCAGAACAGAAAATGTGATGTATTTTATGCATGTCAATAAAGGAATGACCTGTTCTCGTTCTACAGAGAAGGGAAATTGGAAGTCAAACACCCTTTGTATTCCAAAATAGGGTGTCAAACATTTTGTAATTTTCATTTAAATTGTTAGGAGACTTGGAGCTATTAGTTAATCTATCTTCCAATACACTGTTTAATATAGCACTGAATAAATGATGCAAGTTGTCAATGGATGAGTGATCAACTAATAGCTCTGCTAGTAATTGATTTATTTTTCTTCAATAAAGTTGCATAAACCAATGAGTTAGCCGCCTGGATTAATCAGTATGGGAAACAATCTTTTGTAAATGCAAAGCTGTTTTTTGTATATACTGTTGGGATTTGCTTCATTGTTTGACATCAGATGATGATGTAAAGTTCTAGAGAGTGAATATTTTGCCATGTTCAGTTAAAAGTGTGCAGGCTGTTACAGGTTGACACATTGATTGACCTGATTTATGCAGAATTAATAAGCTATTCAGATAGTGTAGCTTTAGTATGCTGCACATGATACTGGCAGCCCGGGAGTTCATTGATGGACTTGGGACCCAGCAGTTTTGAAACGTGTATATGGAGTTTAAGAAATTTATTTTCCAGGTGCAGCCCCCATCTAACTAAATTTTTTCTTCACCTTGTACACTTGACAGCTGAAAAAACCATAACATGGGAGTAATAATGGGTCAAATTTTACAAAATAAAGTACTGTTTTGGTGTGGGAGTTGTCATAAGGCTATGTTGAAGTGACTTAACTATGTGGGATATTGAGTTTTTTTTAATGGAGTGAGTATCCATTAAAATGAATTGGTTCAGCCATTTACATTAATGAGCATTTAAATGCAACAGATGTCATTTCAGATGACTTAACATGAATGAATAAAAGTCAATGCTATTGGATTAAAAAATATATATATATACAAAACCATATTGCTCTGTCTTTTTCTATAAAATAAAATTAGTTATTGATAGAAAAGCTTTTAAATTGTCTTAGTCAAACTCAAGTAAAAGGATTTAAAAAATAAAACATTAACTAAAAAGAGTTTTACCAGAATATCGAACTCTCTGTGATAGTCACAGAAATCAACACAATGTCCATTAGTGCAGAATAAAAGACATACACAATTCAGTGTAAAAAAAAAAGCAACTTGCATTAATGGAACATTAAAATTGTGATTTAAACCCACAAAATTCAGGAAATTCAGAATTAGAACTCCCAAGGTAACCTTAACCGTGACCTCTTGTGCATGTATGCTGTTTAGAAATTTGAGGTTTTTTGCCTTCCTGATCACATACCACTATGAAGAACAATTTTGAAGGGAAAATAAAAAGGTACTTTTCCTTAGAACCACTGTATATGTTTAAAATTTTATACCCACTTAGAAAATCAAATGATCAATCTTATACTACCATATGAGCTAATTATGGAATAAGAAGGAATTTTAAAAATATACTATAGAAAGCTGTATAAGCTACAACATAGCGCACATCCACTTGAAACACGATTTGAACTTTCTTTTTGATACAGCCATAAGTGCCTACCATATAAAAACATATTCACATTGCAGGAAGACAGAGGGGAACACTATTAAAACTGAATAGCATGTAAGGAAGAAGGGTCAGGGAAATAATTGAGCAGAGAGTCAAAAGTAACATCCTTCGTATTTTTAAATCTACACTTTCCTGGGAAGATACTTTATCTCTTCAACTATCAGTTCTTCAATTTTAAAATGAGAGGATTGAGTTAAGTAACATCATAGTTTCTTCTTCAAAACTGTATGATTCAGTGACTTCATATAAATTAATATTCTAGAGGAGACTCATAAATTTGACATCGTATTAAACCTTAAGTAATTTGTATCAGAGCTTAGTGAGATATGCCAAGAAAGAAAATGATGTTGATAAACCACTGGGCCTCTCTTAGATATGATCAGCCTATCTCATCAATCCTGCCCTATCTTTTGGATCTTTTAGTCAAAAAAATGTTAACTCATCCATCCATCCAGATGTTAGTTCAGTCTTTGTGCCTGGGGTTATTGGAAGATATCTTCTAGTAAATTAAAAAACATCATCAGGGGGCTTCTCTGGTGGCGCAGTGGTTAAGAATCTGCCTGCCAATGCAGGGGACATAGGTTCGAGCCCTGGTCCGGGAAGATCCCACGTGCCGCGGAGCAGCTAAGCCCATGAGCCACAACTCCTGAGCCTGTGCTCTAGAGCCCACGAGCCACAGCTACTGAGCCCGTGTGCCTAGAATCCGTGCTCCGCAACAAGAGAAGCCACCACAATGAGAAGCCCGCGCACCACAACAAAGAGTAGTCCCCGCTCGCCGCAACTAGAGAAAGGCCGTGCACAGCAACAAAGACCCAAAGCAGCCAAAAGTAAATACATTAATTAATTAACTAAAAAAAAAAATCATCAGGCCTCCTGAGATATGTTTCTCAATATTATGAATGTGAGATCAAGAAGGACTACAGAGAAAGGTAGTAGCGTAAGAAGGCCGTAATAATGCCACCACGGTATATAGCTCTTCAAGCAAAGTCACCATGGCCCATTTTTTTAAATAAGGAAATATATTTATTGAAAAGACAACTGAAAAAAAAGCGTATATACTTACAGTTATATAAACTGTGGCATAACAGATACTATCACAACCCCTTTGCTCTCCCAGCAGCCAGCACTTGCATCTCTGTCAGATGGCTGCCCCCAGGCTGCCAAAACCTGGTTTATCCATATGCACAGAGAATACGCATATACCGGAAGTATCTTGGAATTTACAGACCCCAAGGTGGCTGTTAACCAATGTCTATAAATACCACTGCTCCCTTGTTTCCTATGCTGCAACCTCCACTGTCTTCACAGCTTCCCTGAAAGGCTGAGGCAATGTTATCTACCCTTCAAAGGATTTACTTGAAATCACATCTAGTCCTAATATGCTGCTGGGCTGACTTTGGGATTCCTGGAATTAAAAAAAGGCCCAGTTTTTCATAATGTGTTTATTCCAGAATTGCCTTGGAAGAATATTGAGGACGGCAATCAAAAGGCTAAAAGAAATGGAGATGTGAGAAAAGTCCTATTATATACAAGCGGTGAAACTCTTAGTGGGCAACCAGCTGAAGTGTGAGTGGCATCCTGCTGACCCTATTCTGCCATGAGCCCTGTAGTCCTGCACCTTCTGGCCACCAGGGCAGGCAGATTCTTAACCACTGTGCCACCAGGGAAGCCCTGCTGGCTTGTTTCTAATTGCTGTGTCTTCCCCTGCCTCCACCCATGGCTCAGTGTGGGTTAGGCCCCTTCTGCGCAGAGCTACTGGGACACGTCATAAGAAGGTGTTTCTCAAACATCATAGTTAAAACTGGTTCGTGCAGTCAGTGTCAGAGCACAGCGTCTGTACTGCTAGGTGTCACAATTCATTACTCACCCCAAATAGCTGTGCCCTGACTAAGACACAGAATGACTGCACATTTAGAAACAGCCCTCCCTTCAAGTCCCTATTTCTTTCTTTATTTGTCATTTACTCACATTCTTCCTTGTATGAGGAACATTTCCTTCCCCTTGCCCTGTATCCTCCTAATTAGATAGATAATATTTCAGGGTGATGTCAGAACCTAAAGCAATTGGGATGATTTTTAAACAGTATTTCATGGGCTTCAAGGAAAGCAGTTTTGCTTCCGGTTCTAAGTATTAGTCCGGTTCCACCACTTACTAGTTTGGGGATGGAGCACAGTTTATTTGCGTTCATCTGTACAATGGGAGCAACAATCTACCAGCTTGGGTGTGGTGCAGATTAAGTAAAAGGATGTCTGGGAGGAGGTTGGCCCAGTCTCTGGAATACATGTGGTAGCCGGGAAATGTTCCCTGGCTTCTGCCTCCCCACCCCCATCTTCAGTTCCTCCCACAAGAGTAACAGCGTGTAATAACTGACTTATTTCGGCATGAAGGATTTAAATGCAAAATCTTAAGGCAGTCACCCTTAAAGAAACACTGAAGCGTTTATCTGTGAAAACATTAAGATTGCACTCCTTCACTGTTCTCTGTGCCCAGGCAGTATTTACATTCTGTTTAGGAGAGTCGGTCAGTAGGCGGAGGGGATCTGGATCCCAGGTGTGTGCTTTGCTCACAGAAAGGACAGGAGCATTAAAGATCTGCTCCTAAAATCTGAAGTTCTAGAGAATTTTGTGGAAGTAGCTTATCCAGAGGCTCCCCCATCACTCCCCCAAAAGGTTCCGTGTTTTATTTACGTAAATGATTGAAGCTGTTCCCAGCTGAATGCTTTCCTGAGCATGTCGCTCAGACTCCCACCGCAGAGTCATCTGTCCCCCGCAGCCCACGTTCAGCAGCTCTGCCTCCCCGCCCCGGCCCGGGCACCATCTCCTTTCCTGGGCTGCTGCAGGAGATTTTCTGTGTCTCTGAGCATGTTCCACTCCACGTACATGCCCCAAGGATCTCCAGGGAAGCACAGGGTCCTGTGGCCTGGTAGACTTGGGGCCACCCTACGCTTTGTGGGAGGCAGTTGCAGTAAAAACAAACAATAAACAAAAGAGACTAAACGCCCCTTTGACTGTGTAACCTGGTGTCCCCCCAGTTTGTTCGATCACAGACCCTTTCATTAACTTCCCCCTGGTGAACTGGTACATGCTGAGTGAGGAAGGCAAAGTGCAGCTTGCTGTAAGCAACCAGTTCCCCGCATGTGCTTAGACTGGACGGATAACCCGGAACTGACAGGCGTGTCTGTCTCTGGAGGGGGCGCTGGGTATCCAGGGGGTGGGGTAAGAGCCAGCTCCTCACTGTGTGCCTCTTGGGAACTTTAAAACTTTCTACTGTTTTGAACACGGCACTAGTCTGCTCCCAACTCCACCAGACTTTATGTGGAGCGTAGTGTGAAGTCCTTGGATCTGCTCACGGCCTTGGGGTTGGTTGGCTTCTGCCTGCCCACCTAGCGCCTCCCACTCCTGCCTCCCTGCCAGCTCCCGTCCTCTCTTCCTGACAGATGCAGGCAGTGGGACTGCAGGCCATGGCTCGTTGGTGCTACTTCTGAGATTTACCCCGCTCCCCTTGGAAGCCCACCTTCCATAGAGCATGCTGGCCTGGGATGTGGGGATAGTGATGCTTTATTCCTGCCTCAAACTCTAACTTTTGAGCCCCGGGGGGTAGCCAGAGTACCCAGGAGGCAGCGAGACCTGGGCCAGAAAGGTCAAGAACTCCAGGATTGAGCAGATGTGACTCAGAATCCTTATCAGCCTTGTGGCCTGGGGAACTTGTGCCTTCATCTTCCTTTTATTATACGATGGAGGGGAATAAGCCCAGCTGCAGGGTTTGAACGTGTGGCTCGTCTCTGTAGAACAGCGGTCCCCAGCCTTTTTGGCACCAGGGACTGGTTTCATGGAAGACAGTTTTTCCACGGACGGGGGTGATGTGGGGGGATGGTTCAGGCGGTAATGTGAGCAGTGGGGAGCGGCAGATGAAGCTCCGCCCACTGCTCACCTCCTGCTGTGTGGCCAGGTCCTAACAGGCCGCGGACCGATATCAGTCCACGGCCCAGGGGTTGGGGACCCCTGCTCTAGAAAACCTAGTGCAGTGCCTGGCATCTTGTAGGTGTTCATTGTGACTATGGACCCATCACTCCCTTGGCTCTTAAAGTCCTGGGCTCCGAAGGAAAGAGCACAGGCCAGAAGCCGGACTTCATCCCTGGCTCCATTGATGCCCAGCTCTGGGAAGATGCCGGGCCCCAGTGTCTTTAGGTCTCCTGCCCTAACACACAGTCCATATTTACCTCAAGGCAGAAGAGCTTTGATGATCAAAACACCACGGATGGGAAGGGTTAGCAGTGCACTATGAATACAGACGTTTGCCTGCCTGCCAACTAGGTTATAAGAATATTTGGAAGATGACTAAGGTAATGTCTTCCACATGCTAAAGAGAGGATGATTTCGTACCATGTGAGGTAGAGCGGGGAAAGCCCCCGCTCATTAGCGGAGTGACCTTGGAGAGTCATCACTCTCTGCCTCATTACCTCATCTAAGATACGAAAGCAATAAAATCCAGCCACACAAGGGTGGCTGTGAGGCTCACACGGGGCAGTCCATGTGGAAGGTCTTTGTAAACTGTTGAAATGCTCTGCACATGTCAGCAGCGCCCGCCACTCACGTGCCTGTGTGTTTATTGTTTCAGCGGAGAGTGCAGGACGTCATCAGCCCCATCGTGTTCGAGGCCGCCTACAGCCTGGGCGAGCATGTGATGGGAGAGGAGGAAAGGGAGCTGCCGGCCCTGACCCCCGTGCTCCGCTGGAAAAAGGGACAAAAGATTGCCCAGAAGAATCAGGTGAGAACCTGAAAGCTCACGGCTGGGACCCCAGGTGGCAGGTGCCTATGCAGAAGTAATGACCCTGGTGGCCTGGGAGCCCATGGCCAGCCACACCCCCTCCTGGGCCTCCCTTTCCCGATCTGCAAAATGATGAAATGTATGATTTAGGGGTTTGTGTCTACCAACCACGTGATTTAAACTCATTTTTTAAATGAGTTTAAACTCAAGCAATTAGAAAATGATGATCCCTTTGAGGTCATGAACTGGCTGCTTGGCCCCGGCACTTGCCTCGTGTTCCTACACTGTTTCCAGAGCTCAGATCAGCACCTAGTGAGTGCTCTACATACAGTACATGTTTTATTGATGGGAGCATGAGTGGGGTGAGGAGGCAAGAGCTTCCTCTTGCTAGAATTGGTGGTTGAGTTGAGAATGGCCGCTCAGGCATCTTTGGAAGGCAGAGCACCGTGAGCACAGGCTCTCACCATCCTCCCCCGCTTGGCAGATTCTGGGCTGTGCTGCTGTGCGGAGGAGCTGCAGGGTGACGTGGGGTGCAGGCCGTACGAGGCCATACAGGGTAGGAGTGAGCCATGAGGTAACGCCATGCAGCATCACTGGCCTGTCTGCCCCGAGTCATCTGAGAGATATACAGTGCTGACGACAATGCAGGAAATACACAAGAAATCTGGGATCCCAAGTCTGGTTCTAAATCTTTTTTTTTTTTTTTTGCGGTACGCGGGCCTCTCACTGTTGTGGCCTCTCCCGTTGGCGGAGCACAGGCTCTGGACGCACAGGCTCAGCGGCCATGGCTCACGGGCCCAGCCGCTCTGCGGCATGTGGGATCTTCCCGGACTGGGGCACGAACCCGTGTCCCCTGCATCGGCAGGCGGACTCTCAACCACTGCGCCACCAGGGAAGCCCTGGTTCTAAATCTTTAACACCCAAGATCATCACAGATCCAGGACCTGGGGAAGGTCAGACAAAACTGTTTTTTGGCTTAACCAGACTCCTGGGTGGGGTGGGGGCAAAGCTGTGGAACCACCCACCAGCCCCAGTCTCCACAGTTCTGACTGCCCTGAGCTTATGGGAAAACTAGCAGATCAGTGACCCACGCCTTGCAGATGAGAGTTGTAAATAGAACCACAGAGAAGTGTTTGGAGTTCGAGATGTAAGATTTTTACCAAGATGTCCTCATTTTCTCCCAAAGTCTCTCCCATGTGGTCTTGGGTCAGGTTCCCCAGAAACAGAGCCTAAGACAGGGATTTAGGAGCAACTTGGTCTAATGAAGCTGTGCTCTTAAGAGAACCCTGTAAGGAAAGGGAAAAGGGTGAGCAAGTATGTGGTCTCAGCTAAAGTCTAGCTTTGGCCTGAGGCAGGGAGCTTTGGAGCATAAATTACAGCAAAGAGCTGTCCTCTCCTTGAGGGAAGGGTCTGGCCTTTTGTACCCCTTACTTGTCAGCCATTGGCTGACTGTGGGGGATAGAACGGGAGTGTAGCCCTCCTTGAAGGAGACTCCTTGCAGCTGTGGACAGTTCTCTGGAGGAGGCTGCAGATGTGAGCCGTTAGCCGCCTGTAGCACATCAGCTGGGGGAGGGGCAGCAGTTGTAAAGGGATGTGGGCAGAAGCTGCTACCCGTATACACACAACCTACTGGCAACACTGCCTTTTTGGATGCTTCTTTTTTTTTTTTTTTTTTCTTTTTTTTGCGGTACGCGGGCCTCTCACTGTTGTGGCCTCTCCCATTGCGGAGCACAGGCTCCGGATGCGCAGGCTCACGGGCCTAGCCGCTCCACGGCATATGGGATCTTCCCGGACTGGGGCACGAACCCATGTCCCCTGCATCGGCAGGCGGACTCTCAACCCCTGCACCACCAGGGAAGCCCTGGATGCTTCTTTTGAAGTCAAACATGAACTTTCAAAACACAAGTGACCTGTAGGGTGGCCAGAATGTCCAGCTGGTCACTGATACTTGGAGAAGGCTCTGGGGGAGTGAGGGGAGAGACCAGGAGGATGCTGGGTGTCTAAGTGGTGGGGCAGGGTAGAGGGGAGGCATGAGGAAGATGAGGACAGGAAGATAAGATAAAGAGGCGGGACAGGAAGCTGATGACTCCTACCTTGACTGAGGAGTAGAAGTGTGTATCATCTCCTGACAGTAAAGTTGGGCCAAGAGGTCAGGCTGGGGACCCAGTAAACCAGAATATTATGATAATTCCTAGATCATGAGTTCCCCGTCCTATTAATACTTTGCTCTCTAAGGTGGAATCTTGCTGGCCCAATAAAGTTGGATTATGGGAGTGGTCCAAACTTGGGGTGCTGGGAATCATTTCAGGGTACCCTGTGCTTGTTTTACCTCTGAAATGACCCTGTGAGGTAGCAGCCTCCTCTGTTCAGCATCTTGCTAGCCCTGGGCATCCCTTCTACAATGAACCCAACTCTCATTTCTACCAATCCGTCAGTGGCACAGAGCGGGCCTTCTTTAGTGAAGAGCATCTTAGAACCTTTACTGGCATTTTTAGATTGAGGCAATCTGATCAAAGGCAGAGATGTAGGGAAAGATTAGTATGAAAATGCTCTTCTTGGTCACTTATGTTCAAGATGGCCAAGCAAGCATAAATATTTATGTCCATGCTTCCTGAGACCCCCATTATAGTGATTATAAATGAGTAAATCAGAACAGGGAGGTGAATGCTGCTGGGGAAGGGGCATCAGCCAATGAGAGAGTCCAGGGATTTTTGGAATGAGTAAAGAAGAAGGAAGAGTGTTGGTGGGTGAACCTTGCACTCTACATGGAGGGGCTGGGTGCCTGTCCACCCATGGGTCCAGAGAGGCTGTAGCCACGGCCAGGCCAGCAGTTTCAGAGGGGTACAGGAGTGAGAAATGGGGCTGGAAACAGGGAAGGGGGTGTTAAGTGAAGGTTCGTTTGTGGAAGAGTTGACTTTCTGCCCCTGTCCCCACACGTACATACTCCAGCCATGCAGAATAGCAAGAAGCCAGGCCTTTTATTTTCTAAAGAATTGAATGAACTGGTTGAGATAGTGTAGGTGGGCTGTTTCCCCAGGGGGAGGCCTTATTTCTTCTGGCATTTGGAGCCTCCAATGTAAGAGCTAGCTTCCCCTCCCACCATCCACCCAAACACCCAAATTTTCCAATCAGCTCTTTTACTTTATTCTTAAAAATGAATGGACAACCAAGGAAATCTGAAATTGAGGGGAAATGTGGTACATGGAGAAAAAAACCAAAATACACCTACAGAATAACTGACTTAGAAGGAAATAAATTTTTTAAGGAATAGAAGAGATTATAGCAATTTAAATACCAATTTATACTCTATGTAATAAACACAAGGAGATTCAAGAATATATTCTATCCGTTAGAAAGTGGTTGGAATTCTATTTCTTCTTAAAAGAAAGGAAGAACAAGGAAAAGTTTCTTGAAAATTAACAATATGGATGCAGAGCCAAAAATGTAGTAGAAGATAATGATAAGAAATCTCCCAGTAAGCAGAGCTAGAAGACAAATAGAAAAGAGCTAAAGCATCAATCTGCAAGGTCCTATATCCAAGTAATAGGAATATCAGAAAAAGCAAACAGAGAAAATGAAAAACATTATGAGAGATAATGTAATAAAATTTCCCAGAGTTACAGAGAGACACTTTTTTAAATGTAAAGGACCCTCAAACTTGCAAGCAGGATAAACCAAAAATATCCTAGATACATCATTTTGAAATGGTACTACTCCTAACACATAAGGAAAATTCTAAATGCTTCCAGGACAAGGAGTACAGGATGGTGGTAGTGAGGAATATTTGTCCACTAACAGCATAATTAGAGTCACACTAAGTTGTCCATTAGACTTCTTATTAGCAAGATTGGAAGAAAGCATAAGTGAAATAAGGGCTTCAAAGCTCTGAGAGAAAGTGATTTTGAAACTAGGGTTTTATACTTAGCCTAACAGTCAAGTATGGATCAAAATAAAGTTATTTTTCAGACAAGCAAGGACCCAGAAAGTTTACATCCCTAGTAGCCTTTCCAAGGAAATAACCTGAGATGCACTCCAAGAAAACAAGGGTGACAATCAGAAGGAGCAATATGGGGGATGTAAGAACTAACTCCTAGAAGTCTAATGACAAGAAATTCCAGGATTACAACTGTGCAGCAAGTCTAAAAAACAGTTGATCAGTTTAGAATAGGGTATCAATGAACTTCGAGAAGAATGAAGCCAGCCATAGCAGAATGCCAAGAGAGTAGCAAATATTCAGGATACAGTGGAGATGGAATATATTTTTTCTATGGATAAGAAAAAATAAAGGCAGTCAAAAATTCCCAGGAAAATAAAAACATGCCCAATATGTCATGGTTCAAATATAAAACAAATTAAAGTGTGGTGGGATTTTAAGCAAATAGAAGAATATACAGAAGAGAAGGACCTTAATACTAGAAGCATTCTCCTTTAAGCAAAATTTGAGTATTCTAGTAGTTTAACTTTGCACCTGTAGAGGAAGATATGTAATCATGACACTTGTCTTGGCTCTGCTGTGAACAGTAATCAAGAGGCCATAATGACAACATGATTTATTGGTTGTTAGTATTTACAGTCAAGCCAAATCAGTTACGGTTATAGTACATAGTGTAAATGTCTTTAATTTTACTGTATAGAGTTTAAAATAGAACAAAACAAGTTGTTTTAATGTCTTAATCTTTTAAATTGGCGAGCCAAGAGATATTGTAAAACTTGATGAAACAAGAAAAAGTTGTGATTACTTAAAATTGCAGAGGTTACCAGTAGAGCAGTGCTTCATAAAATGTGGTCGCTGAACCAGCAACATCAAACTCCCTTGGGATGTTGTCAGAAATGAAAATTCTTGGGCCCCACCCCAGACCCTTTAATCAGAAACTCATGGGTGGGTCCCAGCAATCTGAGTTCTAACAAGCTGATCAGGTAATTCTGATGCAGCTAACATTTGAGAACCAGTGCAGCGGAGGAGCTGAGAGTAACGATTTGCTTGTCAACATTAGGAAGGTGGATGGTGGGAGGGGGCCTTCATGTAGGTGAGTTCAATTCTTGTCTATCATGGAAGGAGTTCAGTGAGATAATGTCTAAATCTGATAAATCAAGAAGTAGTATCAATATATTTTCTAGAGATATGGAAATAATCATCAAAAGAAACATAAATGGACATGGGTAAGAGTGGTTCCTCTTGAGAGGAGGACTCAGTATATGAAGGTGTGTGGCAGGAGGTTATTATTTTAACCATGTGATTTCTTTGGTTGAAAATAAAATGAAAGAAAAATATTGTCCTTAGATTGAGAAGATTGTCCAGGAGCCTGAGAAAAATTCTGGGAGAATGATCCTTGCTTTACTCCTTTTCCTGATTATGGCAAAAAAAAAGATAATTTAATGATCTTTCTCCATGTGTCTTCCAGATGTTGGCTTAATTTAAGGGAAAGATTCTGAGAGCTAGGCCCACTCTAGGAAGCAGAGCTGATTTTTAACTTGTATGTTATGTGACAGGTCCACAAAGAGCATCTAACCTCTTTCCTAGGAAGGAATAAACTCATTGAAACTCTTCATTTTGTCAGGTAACTTTAGGATTTAAGTGCCTTAGTCTCGTCAACTAAAAGGCACTAAAAGCCCGTGTTGGTACATAGGGCTGTGCAATAGAGTGGGTTAAATTCTGGCGATCTTTTAGAGTCAGGGTCTGCCCCCATTGGTGGTCTAGTTCAGGTGGAATAGCTGCACAGTGTATATAACATGGAGTCAGTGACTAGAGGATGTTTTTTTAAATTTTTTAAATTTATTTTTATTTTTTATACATCTTTATTGGAGTATAATTTCTTCACAATGCTGTGTTAGTTTCTGTTGTACAACAAAGTAAATCAGCCATATGCATACGTATATCCCCATATCCCCTCCCTCTTGAGCCTCCCTCCCACTCTCCCTATCCCACCCCTCTAGGTCGTCGCAAAGCACCGAGCTGATCTCCCTGTGCTATGCTGCTGCTTCCCACTACCTATCTGTTTTACATTTGGTAGTGTATATATGTCCATGCTACTCTCACTTTGCCCCAGCTTCCTGCTCCCACCCCATGTCCTCAAGTCCATTCTCTGTGTCTACGTCTTTATTTCTGCCCTGCCACTAGGTTCATCAGTACCTTTTTTTTTTTAGATTCCATACATATGCGTTAGCATATGGTATTTGTTTTTCTTTTTCTGACTTACTTCACTCTGTATGATAGACTCTAGGTCCATCCACCTCACTACAAATAACTCAATTTCGTTTCTTTTTATGGCTGAGTAATATTCCATTGTATATATGTGCCACGTCTTCTTTATCCATTCATCTGTCCATGGACATTTAGGTTGCTTCCATGTCCTGGCTATTGTAAATAGTGCTGCAATGAACATTGTGGTATATGCTTTCTTTGAATTATGGTTTTCTCAGGGTATGTGCCCAGTAGTGAGATTGCTGGGTCATATGGTAGTTCTATTTTTAGTTTTGTAAGGAACGTCCATACTGTTCTCCATGGTTGTTGTATCAATTTACATTCCCACCAACAGTGCAGGAGGGTTCCCTTTTCACCACACCCTTTCCAGCATTTATTGTTTCTAGATTTTTTGATAATGGCCATTCTTACTGGTGTGAAGTGATACCTCATTGAAGCTTTGATTTGCATTTCTCTAATACGTAGTGATGTTGAGCATATTTTCATGTGCTTCTTGGCCATCTGTATGTCTTCTTTGGTGAAATGTCTGTTTAGGTCTTCTGCCCGTTTTTTAATTGGGTTGTTTTTTTGATATTGAGCTCCATGAGCTGTTTGTGTATTTTAGAGATTAATCCTTTGTCAGTTGTTTCATTTGCAAATATTTTCTCCCATTCTGAGGGTTGTCTTTTCATCTTGTTTATGGTTTCCTTTGCTGTGCAAAAGCTTTTAAGTTTAATTAGGTCCCATTTATTTATTTTTGTTTTTATTTTCATTAAGAGGTGGGTCAAAAAAGATCTTGCTGAGATTTATGTTAGAGAGTGTTCAGCCTATGTTTTCCTCTAAGAGTTTTATAGTATCTGGCCTTATATTTAGGTCTTAATCCATTTGGGGTTTATTTTTATGTATGGTGTTAGGTAGTGTTCTAATTTCATTCTTTTACATGTAGCTGTCCAGTTTTCCCAGCACCACTTATTGAAGAGGCTGTCTTTTCTCCATTGTATATTCTTGCCTCCTTTGTTGTAAATTAGATGACCATGTGTGCATGGGTTTATCTCTGGGCTTTCTATCCTGTTCCATTGATCTATATTTCTGTTATTGTGCCAGTACCATAGTGTCTTGATTACTGTAGCTTTGTAGTATAGTCTGAAGTCAGGGAGCCTGATTCCTCCAGCTCTGTTTTTCTTTCGTAAGATTGCTTTGGCTATTCGGGCTCTTATGTGTTTCCATACGAATTGTAAAAATTTTTTGTTCTAATTCTGTGAAGAATGCCATTGGTAGTTTGATAGAGATTGCATTGAATCTGTAGATTGCTTTGGGTAGTATAATCATTTCCACAATATTGCTTCTTCCAATCCAAGAACATGGTATATTTCTCCATCTGTTTATGTCATCTTTGATTTCTTTCATCAGTGTTTTATAGTTTTCTGAATACAAGTCTTTTGCCTCCTTAGGTAGGTTTATTCCTAGGTATTCTTTTTGTTGTGACGGTAAATGGGATTATTTCCTTAATTTTTCTTTCTGATTTTCATTGTTAGTATATAGGAATGCCAGAGATTTCTGTGCATTAATTTTGTATCCTGCAACCTTATCAAATTCATTGATTAGTTCTAGTAGTTTTCTGGTGGCATCTTTAGGATTTTCTGTGTATAGCATCATGTCATCTGCAGTGACAGTTTTACTTCTCTTTTCCAATTTGTATTCCTTTTATTTCTTTTTCTTCTCTGATTGCCATGACTAGGACTTCCACACTATTGTGAATAAGAGTGATGAGAGTGGACATCCTTGTCTTGCTCCTGATCTTAGAGGAAATGCTTTCAGTTTTTCACCATTGAGAACGATGTTTGCTGTGGGTTTGTCATATATAGACTTTGTTATGTTGAGGTAGGTTCCCTCTATGCCCATTTTCTGGAGAGTATTCATCATAAATGGGTGTTGAATTTTGTCAGAAGCTTTTTCTGCATCTATTGAGATGATCTTATGTTTTTTATTCCTTAATTTGTTAATATGGTGTATCATATTGATTGATTTGCATATATTGAAGAATCCTTGCGTCCCTGGGATAAATCCCACTTGATCATGGTGTATGATCTTTTTAACATGTTGTTGGACTCTGTTTGCTAGTATTTTGTTCAGGGTTTTTGCATCTGTGTTCATCAGTGAATATTGGTCTATAATTTTTTTTGTGATATCTTTTTCTGGTTTTGGTATCAGGGTGATGGTGGCTTTGTAGAATTAATTTGGGAGTGTTCCTCCCTCTGCAAATTTTTGGAAGAGTTTGAGAAGGATCGTTGTTAGCTCTTCTCTACATGTTTTATGGAATTCACCCGTGAAGCCATCTGGTCCTGGGCTTTTGTTTGTTGGAAGATTTTTAATTACAGTTTCACTTTCATTACTTGTGATAGGTCTGTTTATATTTTCTAATTCTTCCTGGTTCAGTCTTGGAAAATTGTACCTTTCCAAGAATTTGTCCATTTCTTCATGGTTGTCCATTTTATTGGCATATAGTTGTTTGTAGTAGTCTCTTATAATCCTTTGTATTTCTGTGGGGTCAGTTGTGATTTCTCCTTTTTCATTTCTAATTTTATTGATTTGCATCCTCTCACTTCTTTTCTTGATGAGTCTGGCTAAGGGTTAGAGCATGTTAAGTACAGGCTTATTGATGGATCCCAGGCTTTTGGCAGAGAGTGGGAGTGAGTGAGGCAGGCAAGAGGCCAAGCCTTCCCTCTGCCGGGTGAAGAGCAGCCTTGGGAGAAAATGGGCTTCAGGGTGGGTGCCAGGCTGTATGAGTGAATAGTGGGGTTGCCACTGTTGCTGAGGACCAATTGGGATTCTGGGCACTTGGAGAATATTATAGCTCTAATGCTACAACCTCTGTAGGACGTACAGCCTGATGAATGCACGTTTCACCTTAAAAATTTAAGGAAAGCAGAGACCTGCCTCTCTTGCCTCAAGAAATATTTGGTACAGGTATAACAACAACAAAGTGTTTTATCCATTAGCCAGAAGAGTAATTTAAAAGGACTATAAATCTAAGAGCAATTCAGCTAATTGAGTGTCTGCTACACGTAAGATGTGGATAAAAAGATAAATGAAACATTGCTGCCTTAGTAGACTTAGAGACTGTACAGGAATAACTTATACAGAGCAGAAAGTGAGATTCAGACTAGTGTGTGTGAATTTCACTCCGGAGACCTCTTCCAGCTGAGGGTAAGGAGATGCTCTCTGGAGAAGGGAGAATTGGCTGGAGCCTCATGGAAGAAGTAGGATTTGGATACTTGGGGCTGGAGGGCTTTGACCAACAGAGAAGGAGGAGGGCGTGATGGATGCTAATGGTCTTCCATGTGGCTGAACATCTAGTGAGGAGGAGAGGGGCCATTAGGGCTAGAGGTACAGTCAGACAGTCTAAGACCACTTGTTCACTGACCAGGGAGTTGGACTTGATTGAACTGGTAGGGGACAGGAGACCATCACATCTTCTTGAGATGGTCTGCCTGGACTGGGGGGCCAGTTAGGGGCTCTCACAGCAGCCCCAGGAAGGTCTTGCAGGTCAGTTCATGAAGGTTCTGTCTGATAACACTCAGAGAGTTGACTCATCATCAGTTCCTAGTGGGTCTCAGCTGCTGAAAGAGTATGGAATGAAATGAAACAGTCCTGGAAAGTTCTGGCTGGCCTGTGTGCTGGGAAAGCAGGAAGGCTGTCATTGGGGCCCTAATGTTTCTCCTACAGGTGAGCTTACCAATGGCTATGACAGAGGCCCTGGCTTCAAACCCTATACACAGAGTAGAGCTTTGGAAATAACTGCTCTCAGCCTTCCTCAGGAGGCCCCCAAAGAGACCTGGCTGGGGCTGGACTTCCCGGCCACCCACTGTGGTAGACAGAATGGCCCCCAAAGATGTCTACACCCTCATTCCTGGAACCTGTGAATATAATGTATCACATGGCAAAGGGAAGGACTTTGCAGTTGTAACTAAGGTTATGGGCTTTACACTAGGGAGAGTATCCTGGATTATCCAGATGGGCCCAATCTTTCTCCAGCTGGAGGCAGAAGGAAGGAGGAAGAATAGGAAGTCAGAGAGATCTGAAGCTTGAGAAGGACTTGACCTGCCATTGCTGGCTTTGAAGACGGTGGTGCAACTTGACAAGGAATGCAGACAACCTTGAGGAGCTAAGAGAGGCTCCCTGGTGAATGTCAGCATGGAAATGGGGACCTCAGTCCTACAACCACGGGGCAGTAAATTCCGCAAACAACCTGAGTAGGCCTGAAAGCAGATTTTCCCCAAGAGCCTCCAGATAAGGGCCCAGACCAGGTAACACCTTGATTTTTGCTGTTGACCCCCAATGCTTGGCACTGCCTGGCTCATAGAGGATGCTCAGTAAACCTATCTCAGTGGAAAGGGCCCTTCTGAAAGAGCACAAGGCTAGGTCCTCCTGCAGACGTTGGACGTCTTATCAGAATTTCTTCACTGCAGATTCAGCAAAGCTGTATAATTAAAAGAAATGTGCTCCATGAACTCTCTAAGAATTCCTCCCAGGCAGGAGAGCAAGGTATGTGATTTAGGGTGACTTACCTACTCCACAGTACATTTGTGCATGTGTGAGTCTGTTATTTTGAAGATCAAGATGGAGGAGACACAGCTGATGAGAGGAAAGGCACTGGCTATGCTGAGAATACTCACTTTGTCATCTTTTAAGGGATAGGTGAACTGTTTTATTCTAATATTAACGTTTTACTATGTTGAAGCCATAAAATCTGAACCTCCATTGTGCTGGAAACCATCACCATCTGGACCTCCCACCCCGACCCCTCAGTGCCTGGGTGTGTGGGATGCCAGCCCCGTGCCCACAAAGACTCAGTGTTTGTTCAGCCTGGACATTAGGTAATGCTTTCCTGGCTGAGGTGCCCAGCCAGCTTAAAATGCCATTATTTACAGCTCTAAGGTTGATTTTCATTATCATATGTAAAGTCTCTGCAGAAGGATGGAAAGCTGAGGGGTTGGCAGGGAGGAGAGAGCAGAGTAACTCCAGACCTCAGAGCCGGACAGGTCTCAGAGACCATCCAACCTGCGGGTTCCAGAGCACACACCTGGATTCAAGGGAGCAGGTTGGTGCAGTGGAGGAGAAGGGGTGTTAGAGGAGGAGGTGTCCAGCCCCCTCCCTATTTCAGCCTGATCAGTCCTACTTTTATAGGCATCAGCTATTTGGCATCAGCCTCTGGCTAATCTTCTCAGAAAGGGCACCATGGTGAAACACCTGTGAAAACCATCCACTTTCAAGTACAGGTGAGGAAAACAAGTACATAGTTCAACATTACTGACCACAGAAGTCTGGCTATATCTGTTTCTCAGGCTTCCCGTCAAGGTTAATCCAAAGAGCAAAGGAGAGGTTACATCTACTATCAAAGGCTGGGCTGTACTTGTAGTCACCTGTTGAATTTTTACAATTTCTTCTTCAGTGTTATACTTTATCTTTGCAATTTTTTTTTAGCATGAGATTCTTTTTTTTTTTTTTTGGCCCCACTATGCGGCATGCGAGATCTTAGTTCTCTAACCAGGGATTGAACCCAGGCCACGGCAGTGAAAGCGCCAAGTCCTAACCACTGGACCACTAGGGAACTCCCGCAGCATGGGATTCTTTATTTCTTTTTTTTTATATTCAAAGAAGATTTAATACCTATCCTTATCAAACTCTTCCAAAACAAATCAAAGAGAAGGGAACACATCCTAACTCATTTTACGAGGCCAGCATTACCCTAATCCCAAACCAGACAAGAACAACACCCAAGAAAGAAAATTATAGGCCAATATCGCTGATGAACATAGATGCAAAAATCCTTAACAAAATATTAGCAAACTGAATTACAACCGTTATCTTTGCAGTTTCTGGAAAGAATGTGTTCTGGTCCTCCAAAACTCTTTTCAGAAGAAAATAGTGGTTTTCCTCCAAATCTTCAGCCTGTTGAATTTTCTTCTACATTGTCCTGCTTTATTAAAAACCTCCTGCACAAGCACATGGAGTGTGTGTGTAAACAAGCGAGGGTGCACATCCAGTGGATAGTCTCTAGCTGGGGAAGAAATCTTAGCTTCTCTGTTGGTATCTTTTGAGATGATTCAGGAAGTCAAAGGCCAGGCTCTTGCTACTTGAAATGCTACCTAGAGCCCATTCACATGATGTTCTTGCAGAGGAGAGGAGGGGAGGGAGAGGTCCCCCTGGCGTCCTCTCCAGTTTGAAGCCATCTTTCTCACTCCCGGTTGCCTGACTACGTCTGACTCAGCAGCTTTTAGAAGCATGGCTAGGGACTTCCCTGGTGGTCCAGTGGTTAAGGCTTCGTGCTCCCAATGCAGGGGGTCCGGGTTCCATCCCTGGTCAGGGAACTAGATACCACGTGCCGCAACTAAAGGAGCCCACATGCCACAACTAAAGATCCCGTGTGCTACAACAAAGACCCAGTGCAGCCAAATTTAAAAAAAAAAGAAGCATGCTAGAATACTCTTCCTTTTCTCTGACAGCACCAGCCCCTTTTTTTGAACTCGTTGGTTCTGTTTTCTGCCTCTTGTGACTAACAGCAACCTTTTCTTAAAAAAATAAATAAATAAACAAAGAACACAAACTATTCCAGGGTAAAAATCAAGGCAAAGAAACTCTGGCACTTTAAAAAAAAAGAAGAAATGAAAGAAATTCTGGGGCTTCCCTGGTGGCGCAGTGGTTAAGAATCCACCTGCCAATGCAGGGGACACAGGTTCGAGCCCTGGTCCGGGAAGATCCCACATGCCGCGGAGCAACTAAGCCTGTGTGCCACAACTACTGAGCCTGCGCTCTAGAGCCCATGAGCCACAGCTACTGAGCCGGCATGCCACAACTACTGAAGCCCTCACGCCTAGAGCCCATGCTCCGCAATAAGAGAAGCCACTGCAATGAGAAGGCTGTGCACTGCAACGAAAGAGTAGCCCCCACTTGCTACAACTAGAGAAAGCCCAAACGCAGCAATGAAGACCCAACACAGCCAAAAATAAATAAATAAATTTATTTTTAAAAAAGAAAAAAAAAAAGAAGGAAATTTTGGTTCTGGAAGGCAGGAGATCCCTTGAGGAGAGTTGATGGCTGAGGTTGTAGAGGGACTTGAAATATGGCCTGCAAAAAGCCACCAAGTCTCAGGCAGACCTGGAAAGGACACTGGGAGGGTCCAGAGGCCAGGTGCAGGCCCAGGTGGGCAGGACCTCCCTGAGCAGCTCCTCCTCCCACTCAGTTCTTCATAGGGATTGAACTAGATCTTCAAAATGTTGCCTTCAGGCAGTGGGGGCTGTTCTCCGAATCACAGGGCCATGGGGTAAACCAAGGGATACCCAAAAGACAGAAGCATTTATCACTTCCAGTTTTTCCATGGGGGACATGAAGCAAAATCAGTACCATGTTTGTTGTTTAGAGGGAAACCAACTGGACTCCTCCCATGATTTCAAAATCTGAAAGGACAATTTATACAGACCCTGAGATAGAAGGAATTTCTCAGCTTTAATTTTACAAAGTATTTGTCTTTCATTTATTCTTGTGGACGTGCTATTCTTTAGAAAGCAAGTCTGTCTGCATGACCTGATTTTATTTGTTTATTATTTATTTATTTATTTATTATTTTTGGCTGCGTTGGGTCTTCGTTGCTGTGTGCAGACTTTCTCTAGTTGCAGTGAGTGGGGCTACTCTTTGTTGCAGTGCACGGGCTTCTCATTGCGGTGGCTTCTCTTGTTGCGAAGCACGGGCTCTAGGCATGCGGGCTTCAGTAGTTGTGGCGCACGGGCTTAGCTGCTCCGCGGCATGTGGGATCTTCCCGGACCAGGGCTCGAAACCATAACCCCTGCATTGGCAGGTGGATTCTTAACGACTGCGCCAGCAGGGAAGCCTGTGACCTGATTTTAAATACCAAGCTATGAGACTCTTCCTTCCTTCATTTGGGTATAAGACTCAATAGAGCTGAAATTCCTGGGACCACCCAGGAATGAGGTCTTTAATGTGCCACATTAAGGACAATTTTGCATTCTGGAAAAAGCATTAAAATGGAATTGGGACGGAGAAACCTCTTACACTCAGGTCATGGCATTTACACACACACACACACACACACACACACATGTTTAATACTATGCTAGGTGCTGGGAGCTGCAGGCATGAACTACCTATGGCTGGGGCCTCTGGGAACTTATGTGGGACGATGGGAGGAACAGCAGTTCAGAAATGTCCCTCCTGTTGTCCAGGCAGAGACCTTCTGCAAAGTCAGATCGCCCATCAGGAAATGTCTCGCTCATTTTAGTTTACAAACAGCCTTGGGCTGGGATTTGAAAAGCATTAATTCCCACCCAATCCAATTGTCCTATTTTCTCAGGTCTCAGCATGGGACCGGTTTGCCATGGCAACCCTATAAACAGTGTCTATCCTACATCAATGATTTATATATTTTTTAAGCTAATATCACCAAATTCAAGAAACTGATCCTCCTCTGAACATGACAGCTGGAATAGACTAAGAATCCTACTTCCTGCTAGATCAGTGCAGATTTTTCCACTGTAGATTTGGGTGGGAGAAAATGGGCCCTCCAAGGCCTGAGCACCTGGGCGACTGCTCTTCTGAAGTCAGCCTTGGCCAGGGCAGCCATTGAGCACTCACACGCACCCAAGGTTGTTCTGGCCTTGGTAGCCACAGCTTTGTAAGAAAAACACAGCCAACTCCAGCCTCTGTGCTCTGGTTCAGAGCAAAATGTAAATTGCACTGAATTTATTGTCTTCTACCCTCCCCCCAACCCCCCTGGCCTAAAGGGAATGAGGAAACAAGTATCCAAATATTCTAGAACAGGAATGGGCAAACTACAGTCTGCTGGCCAAATCTAGCCTGCTGACTGTTTTTATAAATAAAGTTTTACTGAGACACAACCATGGCCATTCCTTTACATATGTCTGCTGTTGCTCTAGCAACAGAGCTGAGCAGTTGTAGCTGAGACCATCTGGCCCTCAAGGCTGAAAATATTTACTGTCTGGCCCTTTACAGAAAAATCTGCCAACCTTACTCTGAAACAAGTAGAGAAAGGATTGGAGGAGAAGCTGGAGAAAGGATTTCAAAAAGAAAAGTGTATTCTCCAGGGAAAGCTGAGATGAAGACTAGGGTGTGGAAGGAGCCAGCATGGAAATGTAGTCCATGAGGCTGGGGAGGCCACTGAGTGTCCAGACTGCAAAGCCCAAGGCAGGAAACAGTCGTCTCCTGAGAGAAGGAGTTTAATCTCCTGTAAACAGAGAGGAATCGGAGATGATATCTTCTTCTTTTTTTTTTTTAGTTTATTTATTTATTTTTGGCTGCATTGGGTCTTCTTTGCTGTGTGCGGGCTTTCTCTAGATGCAGCGAGCGGGGGCTACTCTTCGTTGCAGTGCATGGGCTTCTCATTGTGGTGGCTTCTCTTGTTGCAGAGCATGGGCTCTAGGACATGCAGGCTTTAGTAGTTGTGGCGCACGGGCTTAGTTGCTCCACGGCATGTGGGATCTTCCTGGACCAGGGCTTGAACCGGTGTACCCTGCATTGGCAGGCAAATTCTTAACCACTGTGCCACCAGGGACGTCCTCAGAGATGATGTCTTCTTAGCTCTGTTTCCATTTTACAGAATGGCTGCTTCCAGGTTAAAAAAAAAAAAAAAATTGACAGGGATTTTCCAGTCAGAGGTCGAGGCTGGAAGGAGGTGGGAGAGACTGCTTCCAAGCTGGGTTGGGATTTGCCTGATTTAGGCAGCTTGTGTTTGCCCAGAGGGTTAGGGAGATGTGGAGAAGCAGGCAGAGGAGAAGTTGGAAAATTGGTAGTTTGGCCCATTGGCTTCAGGGAGAACCTGTACTCTTTCCACTTTGTACAGGAGAGATATTTTTTACTTGCTCCTGGAAACTATGCTGTCAGCTAGCATTCTGAGGCTTCAGACTACCCCCGCTTCTGCCCCCGCTTCTGCCCCAGAGAGATGTTTTTCAGTTCCTCAGGAAACAAAACTGTCACTTGCCCAGAGAGACGAATCCAGGTCCCAAGCGCAGGATCTCTGAGTTTCAGCTTCAGTCTCCAAGGTGGATGACACAGGTCTCTTGATTCCTTGCTGTCTTGATATTTTACCTATAAGACAACTTCATTCCCAGCCTGGGGAGGGTCTTGCCTAAGCCAAGGCTTTGCCAAGGCTTGGAATGCACAGCCACTTTTGTTCACACCATTACCCAAGTTAGGGGAGGCCATTAGGTTGAGGAATATTCCAGTAATCTATTTCTTTAAAATAAACTATCCCAAAATGTAGTGGCCTAAAATAACAGCAGTCATTCATTTTGTTCATGAATTTGAAATTTGGCAGGGCCTGGTCAGAGCAGCTCATCTCTGCTCCACATCATGGCAGCTTGGTGGGGCTGGGGGACCCATTTCCATGGTGGCTGACTTCTGTGGCCTTGAGGTGATGCTGCCGGTCAGTTTCTCTCCACGTGGGCCTCTCCATGGCTTCCTTGTAGGGTAGTAGCTATAGTCCAGGAGCAAATGCCCCAAGAGAACTCAGAGGAACCTCTAGTACTTTTGATGACTAGGCTTGGAAATTGCAAAGCACCACTTCTCTGTAGCCACAAATCCACCCAGATTCAAGGGGTAGAGTATTGACTCCATTTTCTGTGGGATGAATCTCAGAGTCACATTGTAAAGAGTGCAATGGGAGACATCGTGCATTGGTTTTCAGAAAGTACAGTCGTCTACACAGAGAGAGATTCATTTTGATTCTCTCTCTATGGTCTTGTACTGCACTGTCCACTAGGGAGTCCTCATGGAGCTCACTCTTACCTCACTCTTACATCCATCATTGTCATTCACATTTGTTGGTGTAGACAGTGATGCACATTTGCTGGTGTAAACAGTGATGCCGAAAACAAGAACAGCATAATAGCCACAAACTCCCACTCCCAGCTAAATGCTAATCTGGATTAACAAGAGTGTCAATAATGCTGTTATTTTCATTTTGTAAATGTGGAAATTGAGTCCTGGACTGATTTCTAAGCTTGTGCTTTATCTTCTCACTATAGTTTGTGCTTAATTTTAGCTGGTCAGTGTAAGCACTCAACTAATGTGTATCTGAGTGTGTGTGTGTATGTGTGTATATACACCCAGTTTTTGTGTGTGAGTGTGTGTATGGCAGACTCAGTGCTTGCCTTTGTTGGAAATTCAGCAGCACTGGAGGACTTAACAGCTAGAGAAGTTAGTTTCAGGGACAGGAAATAGAGAGCAGAGTACAAGGGAAAGTCAGACCAAGGACAGAGCTTGTAGCTGAGCAACAGTTCTTTGCTGGGGGGGCTACAGCTTTGGTGTTGATGAGCAGTATATTCTCATTGGCCCATGTTCCAATGGTCACCCCATCTCTCAGAGCATGTGGGGTCCTCCAGTGTGGCAGCTTCTACATGCTGGGGTCTGAGAGCAGGCACAGGGGTGAACAAGACCAGTAGAGTCCTGGAGCATCATGATAAAATTAATTACTTACAATCGAGATGAGCTAGAAGGAAAAGTACATGAACTACAAGAACTTATGACAGAGCCCAAGCTCATCAGGGGCTCAGGGATGTGGTTTTGATTTGCTCATTGAAGGATGAGAAGACACATACCAGGTGAACCCGGTGGAGGCATTTGGGCTCGGCATGTGGGGAGGCCCTGAGGTGGGAAGTTATACGGCCAGGCTGAGGGGTGGCTGGCACAAGAGAGCCAGGGTGATGGAGCTGAGGAGGTCAGGCACCTGATCTTTTCAGAATGTGTGCCACGGGATGGCTGTAGGTCCCTTCCTCCTTGGCAGTTCTCACCTGCTCCCCACCCCACCGCACCCCACCTCCAAAGGCTGGAAGTCAGACTGTTTCTTGCCTGTAAAATGGGAGAAACACTTGTAAAGAGAAGACTGTCGCCAGGGGCAGAGCTGGGTTTAGTGAAGCCTAAAGCTTATATGATTTGGGAGGAGAGCTTCTCTTGGGGAAAATCAAGTAACATCATGAATAGAAAGTGAGGTGCAAGGCCTCAGTGGGAGCATTGTCAGTGAAGGCCCTTCAGCCTGAAGTTTCACCAGCTTGGCGGTAAAGTCACCTTTGGTGTTTCTCCTCATTTCTAACCCCGGAAAGCCTTCTTTTCCCACCTGAGATATTCATGCAGACCTCACATCCACTTATTCCTGTTTTCTCCTTGACTGAGGTGGCAAATAAATCACAAATGCCCCCTATTAAAATCTCCTGGAAATTTGGCTCTCTCTTTGCCCCCAGTGTTGTCCAAAAGAACATGGGAATGTCCTTTTTTTGCTCACGACTTTCATGAGTTTTTCCCCCACACTCATGGCAGGGAATGTTGGCTGGGACATATTATTCTTTTGGAAATGTGACACAGGGATATGAATTTCCATAAGCAAAGTTACTCTGCCTGGTTGGGTCTAGACTGTTCGTTGGCCAGCACGTTTGCTGGAGTACACATGGACACTCAGAGAAGCTGCCTGGACTTGTCTTGTGGGAGGAGAATGAATCACCTGGAACTATGTTCTCTGTATGTGTTAGAGGGGGACCCACAAATATGAGTAGTGATGACAGAGAAGTTGAATAGTGAATAAATGACAACTGAAAAACGGCCACAGGCTCTCCTCTCCAAAATGCCACCAAAGTGATCAAAGACATCTAACTAGTGAAGAGTCTCTGTCGGTGTGGACTCAGGAAGCCTGCTGTTCACAGATTAGAGACATCAGAGAGATTGAGACCAGAGGAAAGGACAGACAAGCCCACCGGGTACCAAAGAGAGAAGAAAACTGTAGCTCCTCCCCAGAGCCGCTCCTGATTTGGCTGCCCTCCACAGGTAGGCCCAGCTCAGGCACACGCTGCAAGCCCCCTGGAAAGATGTTGGGTGTGGCATAGTGAGCTTTAGGCCCCAGCACTGCGTGGAGGCCCTGGAGGCCCAGGAGGCCCAGCCTTGGTTAGAGAAAGGACACTCCATCCTGATAGCTACTGGCTGCCCCGCCGAGACAGGATCCCTTCAGTTGGCTGTGGTGCCCTTGGCCTCAGAGCCTAATTGCCTTTGACTTTCCCCTTTGGAATTAAAAATTATAGTATGAACCCCTCGTTCAGGCAGAACCCATATCAAATACGGATTTTCTGCCTCACCACGACAGTAGAGGGAAATGACCAGACTGTAATCTAAGAGTTCTTGACTCACATGGGTTATTATTCATTCCGATCTGAGAGCATTTAAAGATCATCTCAAAGATGGGAAGAACACCTACCGTGTACCTTTCTTGAAACAACTACTTGAAGAAGCACTTGAGCAGCCTGAGAAACGAATCAGACAAGGGGTGCCCTCTGTGGTCAAGGCCACACCCCTGACTTGGGTTTCCTTGTTAACTGCTGAGGGCCCCTCGCCCTGTGGGAGCTGGCTCCATGGGGGTGGGGGACTTACCCTAATTGTAATAGGGGCCAGGCAGCCGCGCGGCCGTTAGCGCGAGACTCGGAGCGCAGAGGTTAGAGGTCCCACTCCGCCGGGTCAACAGGGAAGCGGTCCTCGCGGCGGAGAGTGTGGAGACAGGCGGATCGCGACCTTCTCCCCGGGGCGCTTCAGGCTCTTCGGCCTCCGCCGGCGGGTGAGCTGGGGGCCCGGGAACAGGCCGAGGGCTGTGTCCTGCAGGGCTCCAGAGCCCTTGTCACTGGGCCCCGGCCTTGAGGCAGCGGCGAACCTCTCCCCCATGCCCACCTCCGCGACCTAATGGCGGCGGTGGTCACCCTGGGTCGCAGTCGGCGGAACCTGGCCCCGAGTTGGGCGGCCTAAGGAGGCTGAGGGCCGGCTGGGTCCTGGGCGCCTGGCTCCCTCAGCGATGACGGCTGGGCGGGGTCTGGGGACCTGGCCCTGAGGGCGCCGCCAGCTGAGATCTGTCTCCTCAGCCGGGCTGGGCACTGGCTGGAGGACTCGGGCTGGGTGCTGGACCGGCGCTCCTGGGCAGGGTGACTGGCCGGCGCAGGGACCCCTCCTCTTTTCTTTTTTTTTTTTTACAACTTTATTGGAGTATAATTGCTTCACAATGGTGTGTTAGTTTCTGCTTTATAAAAAAGTGAATCAGTTATACATATACATCTGTTCCCATGTCCCTTCCCTCTTGCGTCTCCCTCCCTCCCACCCTCCCTATCCCACACCCTGTGCTATGCGGCTGCTTCCCACTATCTATCTACCTTACGTTTGGTAGTGTATATATGTCCATGCCTCTCTCTCGCTTTGTCACAGCTTACCCTTCCCCCTCCCCATATCCTCAAGTCCATTCTCAAGTAGGTCTGTGTCTTTATTCCTGTTTTACCCCTAGGTTCTTCATGACATTTTTTTTTCTTAAATTCCACATATATGTGTTAGCATACGGTATTTGTCTTTCTCTTTCTGACTTACTTCACTCTGTATGACAGACTCTAGGTCTATCCACCTCATTACAAATAGCTCAATTTCATCTCTTTTTATGGCTGAGTAATATTCCATTGTATATATGTGCCACATCTTCTTTATCCATTCATCTGATGATGGACACTTAGGTTGCTTCCATCTCCGGGCTATTGTAAATAGAGCTGCAATGAACATTTTGGTACATGACTCTTTTTGAATTATGGTTTTCTCAGGGTATATGCCCAGTAGTGGTATTTCTGGGTCATATGGTAGTTCTATTTGTAGTTTTTTAAGGAACCTCCATACTGTTCTCCATAGTGGCTGTACCAATTCACATTCCCACCAGCAGTGCAAGAGTGTTCCCTTTTCTCCACACCCTCTCCAGCATTTATTGTTTCTAGACTTTTTGATGATGGCCATTCTGACTGGTGTGAGATGATATCTCATTGTAGTTTTGATTTGCATTTATCTAATGATTAATGATGTTGAGCATTCTTCTTAACGGGGCCTGGACCTCGGAGGGCGAAAGTTGAGCCTTGGGATCTTGCCCCTTCTTGTCAGAACAGAGACTAACATTTGTTTGGTGGACGTTTACAGGAACATCGTGACCCGACCTCAGGAACAACGGATCTGACACCAAGAAGCTTCCAACAATTAACCCCGCCCCTCCCTCACCTTTCCTGTAAAAGGGCTTTGCTGAAAGCTTTCAGGGAGTTCAGGGTTTTTAAGGCATGAGATGCCGACTCCTTTCAGGGCCCTGCAGTAAACCTTTGTCTGCTCCAAACTCCGACTTCTGGTATTGTTTGGCCTCACTGTGCCTCAGGCACATGGGAAGAATTCCCACTGATTTGGAAGGAAGTGGTTGGCTGTTATTTACTCATTTGCCACTAACCCTGTTTTGCTCTTCCTCTTGTGTCTCCCTCACAGACTGTGTTTGAAAGGAATTGCCGATCTGAGGACTGTGCCGCCGACCTGCAGCTTCAGGGTCACCTGTTACTCTCCAGGTGAGTCAGTGCCCCCTTCTTGACTTTGTTCTGGGAAGCTGTTTGTCCTGACTTCAGGCCCAAAGTCTGCATGTGCAGATTTCCCCACCGAAGAGGGTAAATAGAGGTGGGTTTAAAACGAAAAGTTGCAGTTTAAGAAAACGTATATTATACTGTAATTTTAGCAACAGGTATTATTTGGGGGAATAGTTTGGTTTTTGTTTTGTTTGTAGTCTCACATATCTCACAATTAGAGTTTTGTATTTCTAATTTCCCTGAGTATTGGTGATGTGTGTGTGTGTTGGGGGGTGTATTTTATTCTTAATGTAATGTTTTTTTAATTATTTTATTTTATTTTCGGCTGCGTTGGGTCTTCGTTGCTGCGTGCAGGCTTTCTCTAGTTGCGGCGAGTGGGGACTACTCTTCCTTGCGGTGCGCGGGCTTCTCATTGCGGTGGCTTCTCTTGTTGCGGAGCATGGGCTCTATGCATGTGGGCTTCAGTAGTTGTGGCACATGGGCTCAGTAGCTGTGGCTCACGGGCTCTAGAGTGCAGGCTCAGAAGTTGTGGCTCACGGGCTTAGTTGCTCCGTGGCATGTGGGATCTTCCCGGACCAGGGCTCAAAAACGTGTCCCCTGCATTGGCAGGAGGATTCTTAACCACTGAGCCACCAGGGAAGTCCTGAGGGGTGTATTTTAGGTTTACTCATTGTATTAAGTTGAGCCATGTGAAATTGCCAATATTTAACTGTTTGGGACAACCCCTATGATTCAGTTTATTATTACATAAAGGAATACGGGAACTACTATAAAGGTTCTTTTTATTTTTTTCCCCACACTTAAAGCGTTGTGCTTTAACAACAAATAATGGTTCTGTGGCAGGAGCAGGTGGAGGAGAGGGGCAGCTGTCCTGATCCAGGGGACAGACAGCCAGTCTCCTGGACCAGGGCTTCCTCCTACAGAACATGAACCCTCAGCTAAAGGTGAACCTTCCGTAAAGGCCTTCTGTTTTCTCTCTGCCAACCTGTTATTTCAAACTTCTTGAAGGTGCTGGTCCTGAGTCATTTAACCACATTTCAGGGAATGGGTTCCTTTCGAGACAATTCCTTCTGAGAGATTGTTTTAGCCTCCATGCTATTTATTTATTTATTTATTTATTTATTTTTTGCCGGTACGCGGGCCTCTCGCTGTTGTGGCCTCTCCCGTTGCGGAGCACAGGTTCCGGACGCGCAGGCTCAGCGGCCATGGCTCACAGGCCTAGCTGCTCCGCGGCATGTGGGATCTTCCCAGACCGGGGCACAAACCCGTGTCCCCTGCATTGGCAGGCGGACTCTCAACCACTGCGCCACCAGGGAAGCCCTCCATGCTATTTATTACCATTTCTCAGAAACAGTCATCAGTGTTGATAGGTATCCTCTAAAATGCCATACTGTGTGTCTTAACTGTGAGAGTTAAGTTTGGGTGGAATGAAAGAAATATCCCATCACGAACCAGTAACTACACTAGGACACCTTTACTTCTGTTGATAAATAACCTGTTATTCATCAAAGGAAAGTAATAGTAAGAATTCTTTTTTTTAATATCTTTATTGGAGTATAATTGCTTTACAATGGTGTGTTAGTTTCTGCTGTATAACAAAATGAATCAGCTATACGTATACATATATCCCCATATCCCATAAGATTCTTTTTCTTTTGTTTACATTTATGGGGGGAAAGGTGACGTAACCGCCCCCTGTCCGCCCTTCCACATACACACAGATGCTCTTCCAAACCTCTTAAATATTAATTAGCATTACTTTTACTTAGGACTTAGTGTAGTAGATTAAAGTAGCACATGTTGTGCCAAGCTTAGAAAATTATTTCAAACTGATAACTGGGTATTGGAATTGTTTTAACATTAGTCAGAAGGACCTCCTGGGATTATGAGAGAAACCAATTCTAAAGAAGGTTCATAAGTTATCAGATCATGACTTTTAGTTTTAGAAAGGTCTTCCAAAAAGTGTTTTAGGGGAAAAGTAACATGAAACAAAAATACGTGGATTTGTTTTATCTTGAGGCAGACTGTAAATGGTGGAAACTTATTTTGGATTGTAGAAAACTTCATGTGTTGGGAAAATGTTCACTTGCTCTAAGGTTAAATATTAGAAGAGTCCTGATGTTCTTGCTGCCCATTAGTGGACGGTCAAATCCATCTGTATTGCATTGTACTCTTCATATGTTAAAATATAAAACCCGAGGCTCATGGTCAGTAAGGCACCTTTTCCCTAAAGCTGCCTCCACTGCCTTACCCTGGCCTCTCAGGACTGTTCTATTCTCTGGACCCAGTAATCAACAATATGGGAACAACTGGTGTGGTGGCCAGGGCCCAGACTCCCATATGTATCAGCTAGCTAGAACCACAAGAAAGTGCTGTATAACAAACTAGGCAAAACTCAGTGGCTTAAACCAGCAATCGTTTATTCTCTCGGAACTGCAGCTCAGCTGAGAGTTGGCTGGTCCAGTCTGGATTCAACTGGATCTTGGTTGACTTGCTTATGCATCTGGGGTTCAACAGAGGGTAGGTGCATCTCAACTAGGCTCAGGTGACCCAGTTCAGCCCTGCTTCATGTGTCTTTCACAGTCCTGCTGGAACCAGTGTCCTAGCCTAGGTGTATTCTTCTCATGGCATGGCACCGGTGCAAGAGGGCAAGCAGAAACATGCGATAACTCTCAAGGCCTAGGTTCAGAGCTGGTGCGTTCTTACTTCAGCCTTATTCCACTGGTCACAGCGAGTCATATAACCAGTCTCAAAGTCAAGGGACTGGGAACTATTATTTTGTGCCCTTTTAGTGAGGAGAACTGCAGTCATACAGCAAAGGAGGCAAATTTAGGGAGGGGTGAAAATTGGAACCATAACGCAATCTATTATACCATGTAAAGAACAGGGTCTCTGTGTCGCTTTCCTGGTGCCTTATAATTTTCAGGACTATTTCAGCCTTTCTTGCAATTCCATCTTCCTACAACTCAGACATGAGACCTAGAGATTGCGGGAGGAGATTTTCCAAATCTCCGAGGTAACGTCCTTGGACCAAAGCTCTGAGCATCTCCCTAGGATGAGTTATTTCCCAGGAGGCCCCTTGGTCTCTCAAAATAGCCTTTCAGCTGGATCCCCCATTAAACAAACCTTCATTATACTCTTGGGCCCATAAATGTCCCCAAGGGAGCCATCAGAGAAACATTAACTTGTAATTGGCTAAGTAGAGATACAAAACCAAGCCCAGGGTTTAAATTACTTTGAATTTTCCAGATCTTTGCACAGAGCCAGGCACAGAGAGAGAGAAGGCACAGTCAGTAAACTGCTCATGGAAGCTAAGGTCTGAATTTGGTTGACAAAGGAAGACTTGGTAGCTTGAACCAGAAGTGAGCTGTTTTGGTTATCATGTAACTTTCTTGATTCATTACTGCCAGGGATGGGATGTACATTTCTTTATTGTTCAAGTCAGGGAAGAAATGTGGGCCCCGCTCTCCCAGGATGCCCAGTGTGGTGGGAGAGGACAGCTGGGTGCTGTCAGTGCCTGGTCAGTGCTGGAAGAGAGGTAGATGGGTCATCATGGGGCCTTGGAATAGCTTCCAAGAGGAGGAATTAAAGGCAATGTGTCCAGACATTCGGGGCAGAGGGAAAATGTGAGCAGAGGCACAGAGGTGTGGAGGGCAGGATTCCCATGCAGATCTGCAGGCATCTGGAGTGAAGGAGTCGGTCAGGAGGTATTTTTGCCATGAGCTTCTCTGCTGTAAACAGCTTTGCCGCAAGAGTTTTTGCTGCAGGCATTTTCACCATGTAACTAATTGGCTATAAGGCAATTCTCCTGTAAAAGATAAAAATAAAAGAGCATCATTAAACAGGACATAATGAAACATGAAAAATGAATAACAAAGATTAAAAGACTTTATTGCAAAATAAAAATATTTGAATACATTTAAAATGTGATTCGTTTTCCCGTTCAGCATCGCACTTTTTCTTTTTTTGCTAAGATTTCTTCCTCCATTAAGAGAGGGATCAGTTTCCAAATACTGAGATGCACATTTGTAACTGAGCTTTGTGTTGTGAAAGCCTCTATACTGTTGTGTGTTCCTGGCATCTTGTCACATGTTCATTGATAGATGTTCCGAAGTTCATGGGAAACGTGGGTTCAACTCTCCACCTTCAAATATCTTAAGGATTTGCAAACTGATATGTTATTATTTTCTAGTAGAGTATGCAGTCTGGCTTTACCCTCTCTTATTTCATAGTACGTTTTACCACCATGTTTCCAATCAAGTCGACATATGTAGTTGTTATCCACTGCTTTAAGACTGCCTGTCTCCTTGTCACCATGTAAAGTGTTACGAGTGCTAAGATTTATGTAATATAAATCAACCAGTTCTTTTATCTTTTATGGCAAAATTGCCTTATGCTCAATTAGTTATGTGGCAAAAATATTTGCTGCAAAAATGCTTGTGGCAAAGATGTTTATGGCCAAAATACTGAACACAGGCCAGGAGAACACAGTAAGAGATGAGAGAGAGAGAGAGAGAGAGAAACACTATATTGTGAGACACCTATGAGTTTGGGTTTCATCCTGAAGCCAGTGGAGGTATAGCAGGATTGTAGCATGAATGGATTTAACCTAATAAGAATGCAGGTAGGCACACTGAAGGGGTAGGGAGAGAGGAGTGGGGGTGGGGATTGAGATTTAGATGGTGTGGGTCATTGGGTTCTCTATTCCACTGAGTGAAAGTACGGTCCAGCTTGAGTTTTGAGTCAGTTACTCTCTCTAGCATCTCAGTTCCTGGATCCCTGGCTCAGGTCCATGGAGTGGCTGCCCTTGGTCTCAGTGCAGGAGCACCTTGGGTAGGATTGGGCTTACGAGAGATATTGTGTTGATCTCCACCGTGGTGCCTCTCCAAGGACTTCAAAAGGACAATTTGGACAGAACTTTTGCCTTTCGTGATATCTTTAGAGCCTAGCTCTCCTGTTGGCTGTCATCCACTCTACTATAAGGTTGAAGCCAAGGGGTAACAGAGAAAAGTCCCTCCGACAACAGGGTAGACAGCACAGTACAAGGTGTTGTGGTGGGAAACAGCCAAAGTACCCATAGACTGAGGATCCTTTGTCTTGAGAAAACAGAGGGAAATATATCTGGGAGTGATTGGGTCACCTCGAGTGGCCAGGGATCAAGCCAGGAAATGCTGTCTGTGACTGGGACTCACAGATGTTTTTGTTTTTCTCTCCAGAGAGCATGAATTCTGGCAGGCCTGTTGTCTCTTAAAACAACCAACTCTGCAATTAAAAGTCTACAGTCTTTAATGGTCTTGAGCCTCGTTCCAAAACACGCCATTTCCAAAATGTCCAGGAATAGGGATGAAGCTGTTTAGTTTCTTTAAACAGGACTGAAAATTCCATTTGTAAAATGATGCGACTATGTTTTGTTTCATCTGTCTGACTACTCACAGTACCTAAGAATATACCACATGTGATTAAGATAAAGAAAAGAGAAATAAACACTATGGCAGTTAAGTTAAAAAAATTTTTCTTTGTTGCATCCTATAGGAGACCAGTGGAAATTTCAGTGCCTTCTGGCTAGCCAACTCCAATAATGAAAGAACTCTTAAGGCAGGTGTAAAGGCACAGTAAGAATATATATGGGGCCTCCCTGGTGGCGCAAGTGGTTGAGAGTCCGCCTGCCGATGCAGGGGATACGGGTTCGTGCCCCGGTCTGGGAGGATCCCATATGCCGCGGAGCGGCTGGGCCCGTGAGCCATGGCTGCTGAGCCTGCGCATCCGGAGCCTGTGCTCCGCAACGGGGGAGGCCACAACAGTGAGAGGCCCGCATACCGCAAAAAAAAAAAAAAAAAAAAAAAAAAAAAGAATATATATGAAGTTGGAAGAACCATCTAGTGGCCACATATAATAGTCTTCTGGTTGTAGCCTTAGTAAGGCTATTTTTGTGGTGTGGGTGGGGGACCAAGTGCATTTCCTAAAACGCTTGGCTGGAGATGGGTGGCTCCATCCATGAAAAACCAGCCTTCAAGAGGAGGATCACTATACCCAGAGTGCCATTTAGAGTTTGAAACAAATTGTTCACCTTCCTAAAAATGGTACAGTGACCAAAGTCATCAACTGCATAGCTTAGGGTAGAAGTAAAGTTGTCTTCTTTTATGAAAGGGAAGAGATGCCTGTTTATTGAGTTCCCATCATGTACTAGGTACCCTATACTAGGACTCTAGGTGCTAGAGTCCACTGTAGTGTCTGCACAACTGCACAGCCTCGGGCAAGTTGCTTCACACCTCTGTGCCTCTGTTTCCTCTTCTGTAAAATGGGAGAAATAATAGCAACATATTATTAAAGTTGTTTTGAATACTTAACGAATTAAAACATATTTAAGTGCTTCCAAAAGGTTGGCTTATAGTAAGCACTCAGTAGATGAGAGCTAGCATTATTATTTCATTTAATCCGGTCAGTGACACTAAGAAGTAAGTATTATTACACTCTTTTTAGTGTGGAGGACGCAGAGGCTTAGGGAGGCAGGTGACTTGCTCAAGGACTCATGGTGGTCGGGGCTGGGGGTGGGGATTAAAGCTGGGAGGGTCCAATTCTGCATCCTGCTCTCTTCCAGTACACTGGCCTCAGTTGCTGAGGTTGGCTCTGGACCAGAAGGACCAAGGCTGGAGAGCTGGGGGAAGAGTCCTCCTCTGTGTGAAAAGCCCCAATTCAGAAAGGAGGTGGATGGGTAAAAAAATCCATCCTCAAAGATGCCTCCATCCATCCCCAGTCATGCTTCCCCTGTGCTGTCTGACATGTGAGGTGCTGTTCAAAAGCTTTTCTCACTGGAGACCACAGACACCAGTCCTGCTGGGCCAAAATGGTGGTCCAAGCATCGAGTCAGGATATTCTTCATACATGTAGGCTGGATTTTTCTCTCCTTGGAGGGCCTCAGATTTGACTGTGAGCTTGTGGCTGGCATGTCAGCAGTTTCCTCAAATGTAATATCATCACTATTATTATTATTATTTTATGAAGAAAGATGAGTGGGAGCTGATCAGAATCTTGGAAAATTTTTGCCCTGACCAGAATATTAGCCATGTGATTCATTATTTTTTTTCTTTTTCCTCCACTGTCTTTCTAAAATCTGGGACAAAAAAGTGCAGAAGTTTGTTGATCGGGAGCAGCTGGCTTTTGTAGTGGCTGTTTCTGGAATCTCTGGAAATAGGAATGTTTTTTTCGAAGGTATGTTCTTGAAAGAAAGGTGAAATGCTCCAATGAATAGAACCTTTTGAATGAGAGTAGGATTCCTCATCCTCACTCTCCTCTCTCCCTTGCTCTGATGGGGGTTCCCTAGGGAGACAGTAGGTGTCTCCCGCACATTTCAGGACCACATCAAGGATGAATGGGTGTGTGGGTGGTCCTTCTGTTGGAGTTACCTAGGCGGAGGGTGAGATGTAACCCCTGGGAAGGTGACCAACAGAGTAAGGCAAGCAAAGAGCCATTCACACACTGGAAGAGGTATTGAAGAGTGCAGTACTTTTCCAGAATACTTCTACTCAACTGACAAGAAGTGATACACTGCTGGTGTATTCATTTATATGGCAAATATCGATGGAGCACTTGCCATGGATGTACCAGGCTTGGTGAAAACAAATAGGGACAAACTACTGCACACTATGCTCTTGGTCTAGAAGGGGAAACACACATGAAAACAGTAATTATAATTCACTGTGATCACTATAATCATGGGAACATGAGGGAGTTCCCTGGAAGCACAAGGGAAGAGGCCCACCCCGTCTCCTGTGTATCAGTTAGTTATTGCTGTGTAACAAATCACCCCAAACTTCATGCCATGGAAAACCCACCATTTATTCAGCTCCAGATTCTGTGGCTCATCTGCTTCAGTCTTCTGGTCTCCTGGGCTCCCTCATGGACCTGCAGCCAACTTCACGTTGGCTAGGTGTCTCTGTTTGGGGGTCCAAAATCTAGAACATAGTGCACAAGGCCTCATGAGACCTGTTATAGAGCTGGTCTGTTTTCACTTTTTGCCACATTCTGTTAGCCAAAGCAAAGTCACAGGGCCAGCCGGATTCAAGAGATGGGGAAATAAACTCTGCTTACTGCTGGGAGGAGCTATGTGTCATAAGACAAAGGATGTGAATAGGGAAAGGCTACCAATCAGCCCATCATACCCCGCTGCTGCAGGGGATACTGGATCTTCATCCTGCAGGGAAATGCTAGGGAATGGTGGGAAGCACACAGCTTAAAATTATTGCCTCTGAGGGGTGAAGGGGCTGGGGTGCTTGTACACCAGCTATGGAGAGTCATTGGTTGAGCACTACTCTGGGTTTGGGTATGACCTTCCAGCCTGTGGCCGACAGCAGCTGGGTCTGGTTCTGAAGAAAGGTCCTCAGCTACAGAGATTCAGACACTGGCAGCTGGAAGTCAGCAAGATCATTTGAAACAGTCTGAGGTGGGTGGCAAGGGCGTGGATGACGTCTTCTACACCCACTTTCTCAAAGAATCTCAGTTGATGAATTCATTCTGGAATTTCCAGCAGGAGTGTCATACTACCTTTTGACACCGCGGCTTCTTTCCACTAACTTGCGGGGAATGCTTTCTTTCCGCATTTCCAAACCCCTAACATTCTCCATTACTGTGGTAACTTGATTTCCTCTTGCACGTGTCTGCAACTTACTCCGTTTCCCCTTCTCTCCTGAGCGGCACTGTGTATCACCCACCTGCTGAAGGGCATTTGGCTGTAGTGAAAACCCATGAGCCAGGTGCAGGGCTGGGAGCTTTGTTCCTGTTTTCCTGAGGATAGCAGCAATGGCAGGTGAGGGAAGTGTCCATGGCACATCCCAGGCAGAGAGGATCAGGCCTCTGCCCACTCCATCATCCCAGGAGGGACCTGGGTAGAGCTGGGCCAAGCAGCTGTGCTGCTTTGCAGCCCTGACTCCAGCCCAGCCCCAGGAGGAGCACAGACAGCGACTCCACTGTCCTACACAGTAACTCAGGCGGGATGGAAAGAAGCCCAGCTCGAAGCCTCTTCATGGTTGGTGGTTCTCGCGGATTTCAGATGCAGAACAAGAAGCTGATAGGGATTTGAGTCACTTTTCTGAGGTCAGATAGAAAGGTCAGTAGCAGTGGCAGGAAAGAAAACCTGCTGGGAGGTTCCTGAGGCCAAGTCCAGTGTTCTAGCCATTAGACCTGTGGCCTCTGTCTTTAAATAGCCTGTTTCTTGTTCCCACTCTGACACGCTGCTTACTCGTTGGAATGACTTTGGGGAATACCTTCCTATCTCCAGGAGGATCTGATTTGTAGTTTCCTAAAGGGTGAACCAGCCTTGGTGTGAGGCCCTACCACACATGAGCAGCAGAGATCCATCCCAATGAATATTGGGCTTCAGGGAGAGCTCTCCCCCTGCTGAGCAGACACTAACCAAGATTTTCCATCTGGATGGTAAGAGGATGGGGAATCTGTAGAGGAGCCTTGAAGACAGAGCTGAGGGGTAACCATGGCGACCATAGAAGAGGCTGGGACCATGCTCACAGCTCCCTCCGCAGCCACCCAGGAAGTCTGGATCTACCTCACAGGTGTACCTAAGAAAATATTATTTGCTAATATTTTCCTTGGCTTCCAAATAGAGCCAACCATCAGAGGTTTTATGCGTAAGCATCTTTTCAGCAGGGCCAAAATGATATGGCTGTCGTTTTCCTTCTCGCTGGACATTCAACCTAAGAAAAGGATTTACCAAAAAATATAGCAAATGGATCGTTCACTTCTCTCAGATCAAGAGCAAACGGGGAGCCACATGCTGTTGGGGTTTTTTTGTTTTGGTTTGGTTTTTTGGCTAAGATTTTTGCAGTTTATTCTGTGTGACTGTGGTGTTGGTCTCTTGCCACAAACGCTAGACTCACCCGTCCTGGGACAGACTTAGTTACTGGAAGAAAAGCCAAATTCCAAAGATGCACAGTTGTTTTGTTTTCTGAAGTAAATCTTCCCCCGCACATATTTTTCTTGCACATGCCCTCTTATTAGCATCTCTCCCAAATTTGTTTAGAGCCACCTGATATAAACTCAGGCAAATCAGAAAGTGGCCCTGCTTCTCTTGGTAGGTAGAAAACCAAAGACCACTTTGGCTTTCTCCCCAGAGGTCACTGCCCCTCCTCCCAGGGCCAAGGTGACAGGCTTAGGTAGAACATGAGCTGCCCATAAATCACTTCATTGCAGTTGCCACGAGAGGGAAGGTACTAGGTAAAGAACTTCTAGATTTTATGAGCTTTCCTCCCTGACTCCATTCCAGGTGATCTTGATCCAAAAATGATGAGGCTGGGTGGAGGCTGTTGGTGCCACGCCCAGATCATTTTATGGTACAGGTGCCCCGTTCCCAGCTGCCATTAAGTGTCCCCTGCCAAGGCTCACAGCTGCCCTTCCTCTTATCTGGAGAAGGGCCCTTGCCTCATGGAAGTCGCCTTGCCTGAGAGGTTACACCCATCCTGGGCAGCCCTCTCCAATGACTGCTGATTTAAGGTACAAAAAGCCAGCCTCTTGCCTCAAGTGCCAGTAACTCTATGCTGTGTTTTGTGCTCCAGAGCCCCCTGTGAATCAGGCCAAGGCTAGACTCTACCCAAGACCACCTTGGTCTTACTTGCTCAGACTCTTCCCCACTCCAGTCCTGCTTCCCGTGGCATCCCTCACAACCACCCGAAGCCTTGCTGCCAGGGAACCCCACCTGAGATGCTGGAGAGCTCGCACCTCACAATCTGTTCCTTCTCAGATCTCCTGGCCAGGAAGTATGAATCTTTTTCAGAACCGTGAGTTTCAAAAGGAAACCAAATTCAATGTATTTATCAGATATGAGTGGGGGAAAACAGTTGCCGGTGGGTGTTTACCTGCCCTCTTGGAATTGGAGGGTTTTTGGATTTTTAAAAACCAGGACTGTGGAGTGATGAGTAGGAGGTCCCTTCAGGGGGTGAGTGGGACTTTGTGTCTTTTAGGAATACTTCTGGTTGCTTCTTCCCCAGGACTTTGTTTTTAAAGAGGACTATCCAGATGCAGGGATAAAAGGAGAGGGGCCCCCTGTGAGATATAGCTTTCACTGCAAAATGTCCTCCCTGTGGGAGCCAAGGGCAGATACAGTCCTCAGGGCATAAAAGTCACAAGCTGCTCAAGTGAAGTGAGCAGCCTTCCTTGCCAAGAGTGCTGGCTGTTTTTTGAGAATGTTTACTGTGATAATGAGATTTGAACAAGAGGTGAATGCCATTGTTTCAGTCCACAATTGTGTTTCTTCAAGGGAAAAAAAAGGCACATTTTTTAAGTTTTCATTTATTTATTTATTTATTTATTTATTTATTTATTTATTTATTTATTTATTTATTTATTTATGGCTGCATTGGGTCTTCATTGCTGCTCGTGGGCTTTCTCTAGTTGAGGTGAGCGGGGGCTACTCTTCGTTGCAGTGTGCAGGCTTCTCATTGCGGTGGCTTCTCTTGTTGAGCACGGGCTCTAGGCATGTGGGCTTCAGTAGTTGTGGCACACGGGCTCAGTAGTTGTGGCACAGGAGCTTAGTTGCTCTGCGGCATGTGGGATCTTCCCAGACCAGGGATCGAACCCACGTCCCCTGCATTGGCAGGCAGATTCTTAACCACTGCACCACCAGGGAAATCCCAAGTTTTCGTATTTTTTTTCTGGAAGAAAATTGTTCTTTGTGTGGAAGAACATGATTCATTTAACCGCCTGAGCCAAGAAGGAGAAAATTCTCATTTACGCACCTCTCTGTCCAGCTTCCCCAGGTTCATCGATTTTAAAGATGGCTCATGGTTAGACCTGGAAGAGTAGGATTGAGATGAAGGAAACCAACAGCAGTTACAAATCTCTTATTCTACACCTTTCAGAAATGCACGTCTTCCCTTTCCTCCTGATGTCGGAGGCTAAGCATGCTGTCCATCCCTCCCTTCACCTGGCCTCTCATCATCATTGGTGACTCATCAGCACTGAATTAGTCCCTCCCTCTCACTTGCCATAGGACACAGGTTCCTAACCTGAGGATATGGGTTCATATCCTCTTGGTGGTCTGCACTTTGAATTCATGGGGTCTGTGAATTTAGATAGGAAAACAATCACAGCTTTATTTTCACTAACTTCAAAGTAAAATTTAGCATCGTAGTCAATTGTCAATGTAGACGACAAAACAGAGTAACATTAGCAGGACCTGTGACTGTCACACATAGAAATCACTGATATTTTCACATCCAGTTACAATGTTGCACATATTTCAAAATATCATTCACATTCATCTCTACTTCAAAGTTATGGTAGCTATGTGATCTACCACCAAATCTTATTATTCAGTGTTATTTTAAAAACCCGTATTCATAAACCACATATTTTTAAACATAATTATCACTGTATTTTTGTATAGCTGGTTTCTTTATAACTCTATTTTTCATTTTATACATTTAAAAACATTTTGAAAAGGGGTCCATTCACTTCACTAGACTGCCTAGAGTATCTGGTGACAAAAACAGGTAAAAACCCCTGTTCTAGAAGTTTTCCCTGATTTGGGGAAAAGATACATGTTGGAGAAACAAACATTTTGCTCTGCTTACTGGAATAGACAAAAGATTTTTATTACAATATCCAGAACTGAGACTTTCTTATAAGGCTGGTGTCATATTATTATACCTTTTTCTCTTTTTTTAACATGGGGTCAAACTTAGAAGCCGCTGGAGGAAGTGTTTCTCTGACCCTGTAGCTCCCAGCGTCTATGATACACTGGTGATGAAGTAAACATTCATTCCTTGTTTGGGTTTGTTAAAGACACGGGTAACTGTCTATCACAGCTTTGATGAGCTCAAGAAAACCAACGCTTCAGGCCCAAAGCAGAGAAACTGGGCATCGTGGTAAATGTGGCAGCCACTTTGTGCACAAATGGGCACATATGTGGTTGTTTGAAGTGCTGCATCTGGAGTGTCTATTCTTGTTTCTACCTTTGGGGACCCAGGTGGGAAGAGCCACTTTTCTCTGGCCCCTATGACTGCTCACCTCACAGGAAGAAGTTTCCAAATCAGGGAGGCTTGTAATTTCAATACACTTTATTGTCTGTGACCATTTACATCCCCCATTTGGTTCTTGAGCTAGAAACAGGGAAAAATGATGGCCATGACAGAGTTATTTGCGGAGGGATCACGGTGGCCCTGCTGACTTGGGCTCTCTTGAGTTGTCTGGCCTGCCAGTGTCATGAAATGCAGGTTCGCTTCTTGCATTTTAAATGCATGGTGGCCGAGTTTAACGGGCGGTGTGTGTGGTGCAGGGTGGCACTGGGCCGCTGCTGGTCAGGTCATCCGTCGCTGCACACCATCCCCGTCATGACATCAGACCTCTGGGCAGCCCGCAAATTTGGGGAATTCCTCTGCCCCCCAAAGTACTCTTTGTCTTTAATCCAGTTGTTACAGTGAGTGAACCTGATTTGTTCCAGATGTTGTAAGATTTAGTGATTCCGGAAACTACTCCTCAAGTCGAGGCTGATGAGGATTTGAATTCCTCTTGTTCGCTGGAAACCAGCAGTTCTTTTCACAGTTAAGCAGATGGGGCAGGAGGAGGAAGCCTAAGCTTCTTGGAGGGGCAGGGAGGGCATTCAGGCTTCTCATGTCTGCCTTGTTAGAAAGAAGGTAGCCTTTGAAGCAAATACTGATTCTATAACTAAATGAGTTATTAAATGAGCCAGAGCTGGGGCCACATTGATGCTAGCAAAATCAGTGAGGATATAGCCATGTTATTTTTTTTTTTAAGTAACATATTTACACGAAAGATCTGAATGTTGCTAAGGAAACCACTATTTTAGTTCAGATCACCTTAGTAAATACTTTTCTCTTACTTTATGAGCATAAAACCATCCAAAGGGGGTACGTATGAGGGAGATAGAGGTATTTCTGGTTTCACGTAAGTGGTTTTCAAAGCAGAAATTCACTCCCAGGAATCATTTCCCTGACTCGCTGTAAACTTTAGTTGACATGCCTTACAGAGGTGCCCCGTGATCTCTGTCTGGAGTTAATAGCCATGTGGGTCTGTTTTGCCTGATTAGAAGGGATTTATAAAGCATGGCAAGATATGAAGCACATCTCAAACTCTATGTATAATAGCCCACCGTTGGAGAAGGTTGAAACCTACACCCATACAGATAGCATATTCTGTTTAACAGTATTATTGGTTTATGCAGTTTTTGAGGATATAAACAATATGAATATTAAAGCTCCTTAAAGTTATGGATTTAAAACAAAAGCAGAAATTAATTAATGTAGATTGTTGCTGTTTAGATTTTTTTTAAGTGTATTTGAAAGTAGACAAATGCCCAGATAGATGCTGGTGGGGGTCTGGGACAACCTGTGTAAGTGACCCAGGGATTCAGCTGCAGCCCAGCCAGGTGACTGGGGTGTGTATCCAGGGAAACCAAAGTCAGGAGGAGAAGCTGAGTGGTGACAGAGCTATGTGGGTTGGGCACACCTGAGAAGCAGGTGGGTCCCCGACGTGGCACTGAGTTTTGAACAAAGCAAAATAGGTTGCAGGGTATAAAATGAGGGGATCCTGAGCTGGTCGGTATGAGGATCATCAAATGGGTTAGAGCAGATGATTGTGGGGTGAGGCTGTAAACCACAGGAAGTTTCCCCTGGCCTGGACTTATGTGGGGCTAGCTGTAGGATAACCACAGGACAAGATGAATAGTTGGGCAAAAGTAACAGCTCCTACCATTCTAGAGTATATTAAAATATAAAACAAGATTAGATTTGATTTCTTAAATCTATTCAAAAGTGTACATTTTAGGTACAGTATCTTTTTTGGGCATTTCTTGGTGATTCTTTTGACTAAAAAATATGTTTTTACCAAAAAAAAAGTGATATCTTTTTTGGTGGTCTTAGTTAATAAAATAAATTCCTAAATGTTTGCCACAATAGCTAGAACCTTCAAAATCAGGAAACTTTAATGACTTTTCATGGCAGTGAAAATTGGTATTTGGATTCTATATACTTTGATGTTTCAGTGAGTTCTATAGGAATAGGCAGTAAAACTAATTAAACTAAGTAACTAACTAACAAAGTAAAACTAAAATGAGCCAGCAATACAAAAACAATTCCCATCCCTGTAGGAAGGAGGAACTTTGGAGCTTACACTGGAACATTCCGTGGGGACTGAATCCTTTGTAGTCCCTTGCTGGAACTCGAGGTTTCCTTGTCCAGAGTTCCATCGCATGAAAACTGGGGAAAGGATAGCTTCCCTAACTTATTGCAAGCTGAGAGTAAGGGACTAAGAATCTAAAAACATAGTGCATTTATCTGTTCCCCACTTTTCTTTGCTCTGTTCATAGGAGCCTGACTCTGAAAAACTACATTTCCCAGGCTCCTTTGCCAACAGACTTCCTGTTAAGTTTGGCCAATGAGAGCACTGTTGAGAGGTTGAAGGGAGGGAGAAAGAGAAGAGTCAAGGTATTTCTCCCCAACCCCACCCACTTCATGCAGCATCTCTGGTAATAGCTACATCCCCTCTGTGGTCTCAGCCTCTTCTTGGCAGTCCCAGCTCTGGTCACAACCGCCTCCCTCAGTCCCTCCAGCTTCATGGATAATAGTTACTTCTAATCTCTGGTTTTCCTCATCTCCCCTTGTTTTCTCTTTTGGCTCTTCTAGCACCTTTGTTCCTAGTTCCCCGTTTTAATCTCTTCCAGTGAACTACCTGGCATGGACTCTGTTTTCCTAGCTGCACCCTGACTGATACAGTGTGTTTGAATCCTGGCACTGCCACTAGGTGAACTGGTACTACCACTAATTACCCAATAAGTTCCTAAGTCACTTATATCACTTGGTACTCAATGTCTTTGCAAAATAGGGAGGAGATTGCTCTGTAATCAATTCTGAAGTCCTTTTCAGCTTTAAAAGACCATGAGTCTCTAAACTTTGATCTTATAAAAATGTGTGTATCACTCCACGTCTGACTCAGAGATGTTTTTATCATTTACTCCCCAGGACATGGCTTAGCCTTCATAATATTCTATGTGTACAGAATATGGTGAAGGCATTCCCAGTGGCTTCTTACCTCTAAAGGCTGATGTTGGCAGCTTTTTCCTTTCGTGACATACAAGTGTTGGGATTTTGAGAATGGGTTTTTATACAGTTTTGTATAGATTGCTAAGGAGTTGCCTGTGTCACAGAGGCAAGGCCTCCAGTCTGGCTCTTTGAATGCAAGTGCTTCTGTAATGAAGAATCTCAGGGGCTTTGAAGCAACTCTCAGATGCAGCAGTAGGCTTGACTATAAAAACTCTCATCCTGTAGAGGTGAACAGAGGCTGAAGACCAATCACCATAATGACATTCTAGGACAAAGTGGTGTCAACACTTGCGCCTTGGAGGTATTGACAGCTGCCTTCCTGGGTTGGGAAGCCAAGGACAGCCCCTTGCAGAGTGCCTGCCCTGCAAAAATGGGTTCAGAAATTTGTGCTTGCTGCCATTTGCGTCTTCTCTAATTGGTCCCTAGTCATTGTCCCCAAAGTGAGTTGCACTGGGGAAGCTCAGAAATATATACTCCTCAGATTCAGCAAGGGTGGTGTGCTATGTGACTTACCTTAAGGTGCACTGGTTTAGGGCAGGGACAATATTAAAAATAGTTAACAACCTGCACAGCAGGCATACCTACCTTTTAGAAGCAGTCACCAGGCATAGACAACCAGAACAGTGCCCCTGGTGCAACCCACCGGCGGTCAGCCCTGGGTTAGGGGTGTGTTCAGTCACCCATACCTATGTTTCCTGGAACCATGGGAAGAAACAGAGACTGTGGCACCTGAAGTGGATCCTTGTGACGGTGGCATGAGAAGGAAAGTGAACAGGATGTGGATCACAAGGGGTGGAGTGGGGTTTCTCGAAGGCCTGGAGCCCCTTTCAGATGGTCAGAGATAACAGGATTAGTTGATCTGACCTGCCAGAAACAGGCCGTATTCACCAGGTCATAAAGCTGGCATAGGGTCCCACCACAGGCACCGTCAACGCTGTCAAATCCCTTTACCCTTATGTGCTGGCCTGGCGTCCGGCTCCCAGAACTGCCTCTCTGCCTACTCTACCCACCGGGTAGCAGTCCAGGTAGCAGGCCAGAGGTGCTGGGAATAGATGCTCTTGTTTTCCCACAACATCCCTCAACCAGTGACTGGAGTCGGCACATAAATTCTTCCTTCATTGCACAGATGCGATAACTCAGGACATTCCTGATGGCCTAGATCTGTGTGGTTTACCTCCTTTTTGCACCACATCACATGTAATCAATGAGGTTCCCCTTGCCCAGTGTACATTTGGGGCATCACATTTTGGTAAAAGTCAAAATTATCTTCTGGGGCAGAAAAGTACATATGTGGGACACCTTTTTTTTAAAATTTTACAATATTCATTACAGCATTTTATAAGCAAGTGAGTTTCAGGAGCTAAATATTATCAATTTTATGTCTTTAAATACTCAATTTTATTTTTACCCCAGTTTATTTTCCCTAGACCTCTACTTTGCAAGTAACATGAGCAAATCTGTGCCATTGAAAATTAATTACAGACAACCATATTATATGTTAAAAGTACAATACGTAGAATTTGCTGAGAATCTAGAACAGTGCTGACCAATAGGCTTTAAACTTTTTAAACTTTCTGGTAGCCACATTGAAAAATTAAAGTGGAACTGGTGTGACAAATTTTATTTAGTGTATCAAAAATCATTTAAACATGTAATTAATACTAAAGCAATGATTGAAAATTTTAAATCCTTTTTTGTTTTATTGCACTAAGTCCTCGAAATCTGGTGTGTATTTTACACTAATTCAGACCTGCCGCATTTCCAGTGCTGAAAAGGCACATGCGACCAGTGGCTACCATATCTGACAGCACAGGTCCAGAACGTACTGTGTTGTCTCACTTAGTAGATGAGAGAGCTGGGGTAATTATACACCAGTTCCCATCAGTCATTGTTTGAGGGCTGCTACAGGGAATGTCAGGGGCTTAATTCTTAGGCATTTAGCTGGCCTGCAGCAAAAGGTCCTCCGGCTAAAGATGGGGATGCTGGCAGATGGAATTGCAGCCTTGGAGGCTGTAGAGATAAGACGCCCAGGGACAGGAGCAGAACCACCCAAACATAGCCTACTACGTTTTGCAATACCTTCACTTTGGTGCCTTATTATTTATTAACAAATTATTTGCAACACACCTGGCATTGGTGACTCAAGATAACTGTTAAGTTTACTGGCCTAGAGGATAAACTCAGCACTCTGACATCCAAGGTCCATGGGAATCTGGACACAGCCTACACATTCTATCAATATTGTCCTCCTACCCATCTTATTGCTAAGAATGTCCTTTTCCTGCCTCTTTCCATGTTATTTCTGAGTCACTTCCATCCCTTTATCTTTTGTTTACTTTTTTCTCTGCCTGGAATGTCCTTCCTATTTGTCCCCCCATTTGCTCCTTATCCTTTAAAATGTGCTCATTTTCTACATCTCTTAGGGAACTTCTTAGAGCAGCGTCAGTCTGCAGTGATTTCTTTGCTCTGGATTTCTCTTGCCTCTTATACTGCACCTGTTCTTTTGGCATGACTTGTCTTATCAGCTTCATGGTGCATCTCCTTCACATAATAATTTATTTGGTGCCTTGTGCTCATATTCCTCATAGGAAGACATCGATGAACAACCATGGTTTTATGTGGTTTTTTTCATGTTTGTAATTTTAAGCACTAAAAGTTGAAAAGCTATGATAGTTGTCAACAAAGTGCCAAGAGGGAGATTGTCCAACATAGCTGCTGAAGGCATCTGGAGTCATCCTGAATGCCTCCACCAATTTCAAGGAAAATTGTCAAGAGGAAAAATAAGCACTCACAATAGCTTTTGTAAAGAGATGACACCACCCAGTATTCTAAATATTCTAAATGGTAAGAAGGCAACTACAATTTCATTTCTCATCCTATACCCAAATAAGTTTTATGTAACTTTTATACTGTTTAGTTGTATTTTTATGTACTTTAGGAGCAATGGGCACACAGGGAGAATCACTGGCCCAGGAGTTAGGAGGGCTGCCTGGCTCTGCCACTATCTTCTGTGTGGCCTCAGGAAAGTGGTTAATTCTGGCCTTTATCTGCAAAATGATGACTCAAATGAGTCCCCATCCAGCTGTCAAATTCCATTTCTGATTTTATGATGTCTGCTCATTTTTAAGACTAGGAATTGTTTATGATTTTAAATTACAGTGGCTATAATTTATGTCACTGCTTTTATGGCACATTGTTGAGGATATCTGTGATTTGTTGGATGCTGAATCCTTACTCAGGAACGCGGCCCCCGATTTTGACATTTCTCCTATGGGAGAACATGTTCTGCTTCACAGTGTCCTTTTTAATATGATTTCCATGAATGGAGAAACTAGTGTGTGGGGGTGTGGGTGTGGACAATCGATCTTAGCCAAATTTTTGTTGACAGGGCTATCATTCCATTAACTGTAGGATTCATGGTTCACTTCCTTGATAATACTTTGTGTAATATCCCTGATGGCCCTCCCCTAACCCCACTGTCCCTGCAGAATCCCTTCTTTGTCCTCTCATCGCATACAGGGTCTTGTAAGGGTCTCATAAGGATGTTTCCTTATCCCTAAGGGTCAGCACGTAGCACATATTGACATTAACTTATGTCGCACATGTTTGTTTCCTCCACTAGACTGTGAATTCCTTGAGGGCTGGAACCTGCATCCTTGGTGCCTAAATTGAGAAGGTAGTTTTAAAAAGTGATGGATGGATAAATGATTAGAAAGAGGAAGGGAGGGAGGATGGAAGGAGGAAGGCAGGAAAGGAAAGAGCAGGTGGATTTGGCTGCCCTGTAGTATTACCCTAGTTGTCATTATCAAATATAGTTGTGGTTCATAAATAAAATGTCAATCTTAATGACAGTATAACAGGAAGTTTTGTGAACTCAAATACAGTTGACTAGAATGTGCTTGACTAACCCTGTCTTAGCATCCTTTACTCAGGTTAAATTTAAACTAGCAGCAAAAGAAAATAAAAGTATTATATTCTATAAAAGATAGATTATAACCACAAGTTATTTAAATAAAGTCATTGTTTATATCTTTAAGACTTAAGGAAGGTCTAAAATGATCTAACAGAAAATTATTAAACACCAATTTAGCTGCTTTAGTTTCTTTCCTTAACATCTTCACCAAAGAATTATCTGCATAAAACTGTTTCTGTGATGGTAGAAAAGGAAGAATTTGCTTTAGTGACCTTTAATGGTTCAGCATAAGATGATTTGGTATGGAAATGTATTGCATTTACCCAATAAGGAACTTTGAATGGTATGTGTTTTTAATGTACAGTAATGAGTGAGGTCAAAGTACAGTTTCTATAGTGATCCTCAGGTACCACACGGCCACTAAGACGCCCGTAGCAGCATCTGACATTTGGAGTATTGAATGAATTGGCGCTAAACTTCAGTATAAACCCAACATGTTCACAAACAGCTGCTGTAAGATGTATTAGGACAGTTATTATTTTTGATAAAACATGAGCAAGATGTTTCCAGCAGGCTGTATGTGTGCTGTAAGATAAACTTTATAGAAACTGTACAGTTTGTACATTATGTTAGTGACTAATCATGCTTTTCATATAAAAGTACACCAGAGTCATTGGTGTACATAGAAATCTGACCCACTTAAAAGACTGCAAAATCAAATTAGAATTAATGGGAGAATTTCTCAGAGACTAAAATGCCTTGAAAATTAGAAAGATTGTTCTTCAATAAATCAGAAAGCACCCGTGGAATGTTTGGCACAAAAACACTGTGCCTCATTGTTTTACTCTTTTAGCAGTCCCGTCCGAGAGGTTGGTCTTCACGGAATCCTCTTTTTTTCAGATGTCATTAAATGACATTTCTTGCCAAAGCCCTTCCTGGCTGAGCTGAAGATTATGTAAGAGTTGTAGCTCAGACAGCCTTCATGATGAAGGAAGTTTGGCACCAGCTCCAGCTCAGCACCTCCATGGCCTGGTGACCTTGATCAGAGTGGACTCCCCTGTGGGGGGCTCAGCATCTTCACTTGTAAATGTGAAGGTTGAACTCATGATCTGTTGTGGGGAGGTCATACATGCCATTCATTCATTCAGCAAGGGTTTGTTGAGCACCTACTATGTGCCAGGCACCATTCTATCTCTGAGGGTTCAATGATGAGCAAAACCAGACAGAAGTCCCTGCCCCCTGGTGCCTAGATCCTAGTGGGGAGAGAGATCATCCTTAATCAAGCAGCCACACAAATAAATGTGTCATGACAACCTTGGGAAATGCCATGAAGGGCTGGTGGAGCCCTGGGGCTGAAGAAGCTCATAATAGGGAGATTTATTTCACCCAGATGGGAGACCAGAAAGGGCATCCTAAGGGTGTGACAGGCAAGGGGCTGGAGAACGCAGGCAGCGGTGGAGAGGGACGGGCTTTGAAGGCACAGGAGGCACTGAGTGCTAAGCTCAGCAACTTGACCGCCTTATCTCCCTGCATCTCGATTTCCTCATCTCTAAATATACAGCTGACATCAGGAACCTTTCATGCTGTCATGCTGTTGAAGGTTTCAGGACAACTTGTTTGAAAGTACCCAGCACCAGGCAAACTACATTGCATTGCATTTCTAAGAATAGCTTTGGAAGCAGAGATCTACTGTTTTGTACGTGGATTTTCAGATGTGAAGAAAGAGTGGAAACAGCTTTGAGGCTTCTTTTGTTAAAACGTCTGAGTTCGCTTACAGCCCTGGAAAGTCCCTGGCTTCCCTTAATCATAGAGCCATGTTTGCCTTACTTGACTTTGAAAACCTGGGAGTGACCTTGCTGCCTGATTAAGTGACAGAGGCTTTAGGTGCTGGCAGAAGGTTGGACATCCCTGGCCTGATCCCTTGCCGTTTACACACAAGGGAAGGAGGCTGATCACATGAATGACAAAACTGGAGTGAGCAGGCAGCCCCTGCCCCATGGTCCTGGGCTTTTCTGTCTTGTCTCTCTGCTTAATATTTCATTTGGAAACTATGGATACTTTCTGAGGCTACTTGTGGGTGCTTAGGCAATTCCTTCTTGAGATAACGCAAGGCTAATGCTCTCTCATAACTCTTCAAGGCCTGAGAATTACATCTTTAATCTTACAAAAGCAAACAGGAGGACAGAAATAACCCATCAATTGTTTAAAATGAAAATGGCCAACAATAATAAATAATTGCCACAGTAGGTTGAGGTCAGGGTCTTCATTTACTGGAGGCCATTCAAGAATTTGAAACTTTTCTCCAAGTTAATTTTTCACATCTTGTTTGGATCCTCAGAGCTCTTGCTTCCAAAAACAAGGCCATCAGATCTCTCATTGCACGTTATTCTTGTTGACATGCCAGGTGTGCAGGAAAGTGAGGTCCTCTCTTCATGGATGGGTAATGATGATCCCCTCCCCCACAAAAATGCATATTTCAAAGTTTTATAGCCTACTGAGATTTTGGAGAGTTCTCTTCTCTTTCATGCTGTATTAATGGTTGCAAACAACAATAAACGTGCTTGTTAATTTAAGTGGAAAAGGAATTTATTAGAAGGATACGGGTTGGTTCAGAGCCTAGGCAGGAGGGAGAGGCAAGGCTTAGCCCAGGATGCCAACCCTGGGCTCTCAACTCCTCTGCAACCACTTCAGATGATCTCAGAGGGCCCTGGTGTCATTGGTCAGCCCTCACAATTCGTGGCCCCAGTTGGCAGCATCCACCCCCTACACTGAGGCCACTTGACACCCTTAGATCACGTGACTGCACTTAGTTAAATGCCCACACTTGAATGACCAAGAGCAGGGCAGAGGGAGGGTCTGCCTCTTTTCTGCTGATAGTTCTTCCACCTCTCTTGAGATTCCCCCCAAACAAAAACGGGTCAGGATGCTGAGTGGCCAAAAGTAACAACTGTCCATTACTCAAACCCTCATATGCTTGATCACATCTGCCACTAACTGACTGGCCAGTCAAAGATCGGCCTCCAGTGTGAATTTATTTTGTCCAAAACTCACATTATCTAATAATCATCAGCCTCATGTGCATCTTCATCCTTGTCATCATCCTCACCACCATTATCCTCATCCCGTTGATGGTCCATTCACTCCTCCGCTCTCCTGGGCTGCCATTTCCCTCCATCTCCTCACCCTTCAGATATTCCCCTCTCCCCCCTCCCTTCCCAGTCTTTGACGCTGCTTCTATTTCACTGCAAAGTGGAAGCAATCACAGGGGAACTTTCATTTGTTCCTACCACCCTTCTACTGATGCATCTGGGCCATGCACTCCACTTTCTCACTTCGTACCAGCTGAGGCCAGCCCCTCCGTTTGTTCACCAGGCCATCCAGCAACTGTGCCCTGTCATGTCTTTATTAATTGTCCCCTATTAGATCCTTCCTGTAATCATGTAAATATGCCATGATAATTCCCATCTGAAAAGAAAAAAACAATTCCCTTGAGCCCACTTTCCCCACCAGCTGTCAATCCTATTTCTCTGCTTTCCTTTATAGAAAAATTCCTCCAAAGAGTCAGCTGTGCTTATTGTTTCCATTTCTTCTCCTCCTACCTCTCTCAGACCAACTCCAATTATCCCTGTCACTGCACTTCAGCAGTTCTTATCAAGATCACCAGTGGCCTCCAGATGGCTAATTCCAGTGGCCAGTTCTTTTTTTTTTCTTTTTTTCTTTTTCGGTACGCGGGCCTCTCACTGTTGTGGCCTCTCCCGTTGCAGAGCACAGGCTCCGGACGTGCAGGCCCAGCGGCTATGGCTCACAGGCCCAGCCGCTCCGCGGCATGTGGGATCCTCCCAGACCCGGGCACGAACCCGTATCCCCTGCATCGGCAGGCGGATTCTCAACCACTGCGCCACCAGGGAAGCCCCAGTGGCCAGTTCTAATTCCTCATGTTAGATTGCCACATTTGATGAAACTGATTACTCCTTTCTTGAAGCATGTGGCTGCTTGGAGACCGTCTCTCTTGGTTTTCCTCCCATCTCCTTAGCCACTCTTTTTCAGTCTCCTTTGCTGGCTCCTCGTCATCTTTAGCTCCTAAACATGAGACCCCGACTTCTCTAGTTACATGCATTCCCTAATGATCATTTCTAGTCCACCCAAGTGCATACCTCCAACCCTGACCCCTGCTTCCACTCTAGACCCTTACATCCAACTATCTCAGCATCTCTTCTTAAAAATCCAATAGGCATTTGGATTTTCTCTGCTGACCTTCTATACCCATGGTCTTTCCCATCTCAATAAGTGACCCCTCTTCCCTTCATCCAGTCCATAAGCAAAATCTGTTGGCACAACCTTTGAGACATCCAGAATATGACCTCAGCTTCTACACTGTGGTCTGGGCTGCCATCTTCTTACACCTGAATTATTACAAGAACCTTCAAACCAAGCTCTCTCCTTCCCCCAACCAACCACTCACTCCGGACTGTTCACATCACATCCAGTGAGCCTTTAAACATTGAAGTCAGGTCACACCATGCCCTGCTCAGAGGCCTGCAGGAGCTCCTGTCTCAGAGGCAAATCATGGGCCTGGGGATGGCCCACAATGTGTGGTCTGCCCACCCCCACTCCCTTCACCTCTAAGCCCATTTCCTCCCACTCTGCCCCTTACTCACTCCTCTCCAGCCACACGGGTCTTCTTGCTGCCCTTGAATACACCAGACACAACTTTTCCTTTGCTAGTTCTCAGATATCTGGGTATCTTGCTCTCTTTCTTTCTTCCGATTTCTACTGAGAGGTCACCTCATCAGTGAAGCTTCCCTGACCAGCCTATTTAAAATTGCACCCCACTCTCCCTCCAAATCTGGTGTCCTCTATCCTTCTTACCTTTTGTAAGTTTTCTCCGTTGCTCTTATCACAATCTGACCTGTATGTTTGCTTCTTTGTGTATGTGTTTTTTGTCTCCTTGAAGCTACAGGAAAGCAAGAACTCTCTTTTGTTCACTGCTTTCTCTAACACATTAGAGTAGTGATTGGCATGTAGTAGGTGCTCAGAAATATTTGAATAAATTATTATATGACCAAATTCCATGTATAGGTTATTAAATGTCCTATAATTTTCCAAGTTGGATGCATTAGATTTCACATGAGCCACAAGACAGCTTAGTGAGTTGGGCAACACAGGACCATAGAACTCCCCGTGCTTAGATGACAAAGCTGAGGCCCATGGGGGCTGACTGAGTGCCCCAGGACGCATGGCTAGTTACCGGGCTTCCTGGAACTTGTAGTTCTGATCCCAGCAGAGTTTCTGCCCCCACTCAGCTATCCCCTGATGCCTCATGTTATATCAGCAAAAGCTTCAGAACACTCATTGCTGTTCATTTTTCCTTGCAGTGTTGATGACAGAACCCCGTATCTGGCTATGGGGGCTGTGAAGAATATCTCCCTAAACATCTCCATCTCCAACCTCGGGGACGATGCCTATGATGCCAACGTGTCCTTCAACGTTTCCCGGGAGCTCTTCTTCATCAACATGTGGCAGAAGGTAAGAAGGACCCACATCTAGTGCATTTGCTGACTTTCATTGTACCTTGGAATATACAGTGATTCTGCAGAGATTATTCCTTTATGTGGAGGATCGTTTGGAATTATTATAATTTTTTCCTCCTGAACTTAGAAAGCATTGTTGGTAAAGCCAGAGAAGAAACCATAAATACCCACGGTGCATCAGAGCCGTATCCGTATCTCACACTGTTTCCCATCCCTTCTTTCTTGTGAAACCCTCTCTGCACAATTTTATGTCTGGCCCCTTCTCTGAGATGATACAGTCATCGTCTCCGGCACACGCATGTTCTAGAGTATTCCCACTGTAGGTCAGTAGTTGTTGTGAAAAACCAGATAAGAAATGAGAACAGATCACTGCTTATCATGCGCGTTATCACCAATGGTGCCTTTGATGTTTTCCATTCGAGAGTCATGAACATCTGCCTCTGCTTTGGCATATTGATTTAGTTCTGAGATATTTTAGTGAATTGAGGAAATTAAATTATTTCCATGAATTGAGTGAGTTTTAAAGAGCGATTTAATTTATTTGCATGATTGACGTTTAAATAGCATGACTCGGAAAGGAAAAAGGATCTGGGATTCTCTGTGGTCCCATAATGCCCCTCAGTGAACCACTTTGGGGAAGAAAGAGTAATGGGTCTCAACCATAGGCGGCAGGAGGAATGAGTGGACTCGGATAGACCGTCTTCTACCTGGTGGTTGCCTGACTGTGGACAGCTGTTCCGATGGGAAGTTTTGCAGCTTTTCAAAGTGTTCACAGATTTGAACTGCAGCGCTTTGATGTCTGTGTAAAAATGGAGCCGGAATCACTTTCCGAGGGAAACCTTGGCCCTGCCCACAGGTGAGCGCTTGGTGTGCCTCTGGGCAGTGGGCAGCCTCTGTCCAGGCACAGGTCCTGCTAGACTCAGTTGTTCGGACAGGACTGTGCCAACCCTGCCCGGCTTAGGGGGCAGCTGGGGCATATGGAGACATCCTGAAAGGCGCTTCAAGAACGTCCCAAGCGGTCATCTCAGACTCTCTGATATTCCGTAGCCTCTGGAGCTCCAGGGTAAGGGAGGCCACAGAGGCATTGAAGAAAAGGGAATGGGCTGAGAGAGAAGCAAAAATAAAGGTTTTGAGTGGGATAAGGAAATATTATAATGAAAACAAGAAGGTAATGACAGAATCAAAATAAGTGTTATGGGGACTTCCCTGGCGGTCCAGTGCTTAAGACTCCATGCTTCCACTGCAGGGGGCCTGGGTTAGATCCCTGGTTGGGGAACTAAGATCTTGCATGCCCTGCAGCATGGCCAAAAAGGAAAAAATATGTGTTATGATCAGGAAAGAGCAGAATTGGCAGTACAGGAAGTTGATTCATTGTTGCAAAGGGTGTATTTGAGGAGATCTCTGAGAATTCAGAGAAAAAGAACAGAGCAGTGGAGAAGGCTGGCAGTGAAGACTAGGTATGGAAGGTGGAAGCTGGAGAATCAGCAAATAGAAACAGTTCCAGAATCACTGGAATAGAAGACATGAGTAGACAGCAAAGAAGGATCTCCGTTTTCTTGAATGGGTGCTGCAGATATTAGGCAAAAGTGTTAAGAACAGTTTAATGTTTACACATAGCCTCATGACATTTCTAATTTTACAGGTATAAAAATGATACTACTCGTACCTAACAGAAAACAAAGAAAGCCATTTTCTATAGATTTCTGTAACATTAATAGCAATAATTAGAAATTATTGTTCCATGGTGAAATAAGAATTCTATACCCAACCAACTTGCCCTCCATGGTAAAGGCAAAATAAAGATATCCTTGAATATATAAGAATTTGTAAAGTCTACTAACTCTCCTGATTTGGATTCCCCCCAAAGCAGACCCAGACACACTGATGGTGGTGTCGGTAGTTTAGAGAGTGGTCTCTGGGGGTGGGGGTGGGGCACGGTGTGGGAATGGTGAGTGATGAGAGACAGGAGAGTGTGCACAGAGGGGCAGGTGGTGCTGTGGGCAGTGCGGGCTCCATCCTGCTGCAGACCCTCTGAGAGAGAGTCTAGAACACCCCTCAGACTCACTGCTCTGCAGGGTAAGGAAGCTGCTGGAGGGTTTATCCACCAACTCCTGCTGCTCATCCATGGAGAATCACTCCAAAGGCATTAACTGTCCAGCCTTTGCAGCCTTCCTTGGCTCTGGGCCATACTTCCTGGGGCCAGGAAACAACTCAGGCAGAGAGATGGGGGAGCTTTGGGCCTGGAAGGGGACTGGCCTCAAGTGAGCAGCCCTACGGGTGTTTCCAGGGAACACGAGCAAGGCGCTGGCAGCATCTGCCACAAAAGTCATGAAAGCTTGAATAGCCGTGAAACTCTTCCTGAGAAACAGTTACAGATACAGCGTATTGTTGAATAAAAAGTGTATTAAAGCCAAATTTTAAAAGTAAGCAAAAACAATTTTTACAAATATTGAAAATATTAAGCAAATGTAAAAAAATTATTGCCTCAGTAAATACATAATTTTAAAGATTAATAAAAAATAAGCCTATAATCTGTTTTACCATAAAAATTTGAGAAGAAACTCAATCTTGTCACTCCTCCTGCTTCACATTCTTCAGGATGGAGCTCAGGCTCCTCAGCTGTTCCTGGGAGGCCCTTCCCAGCCTGGTCCTTCCTGCCTCCCTTCCTCCCTGGCCTCATTGTTCACCATCCCCCACATACATGCTTGAATCCATTCATACTTTATTACTGAAGCTGCCTTTACACAGGAATACCCCAGCCCCAGTTTGTTTAATGAACTGCTCCGACCTCACATCTCAGCTCAGAGGTCACCCATGCAGGCCCCTCTCATGGCTGCACAGGTGATGTGGGTAGATGGATAGTTGGGTGGATGGGTGGATGACTAGCTGTCCCTCTTGTCCAGAGTCACAAAGCAACTCAGGGCCCAGGCCCTGACTACAAGGTCTCCAGTCTTCTCTGTCATCACACAATTAGTGATATATCAGTTTCTGAGACTGAACAAAAAAAAATCTAACTTGAGATGGATTTTTCTATCTCATGCGAGGCTTCTTTCATGGATTTGTTCTTCCTTTAAGGGAAGACTGCTTATAAGAATGTGGGCTGGGCTTCCCTGGTGGCGCAGTGGTTGGGCGTCCCCCTGCCGATGCAGGGGACACGGGTTCGTGCCCCAGTCCGGGAGGATCCCACATGCCGCGGAGCGGCTGAGCCTGCGCGTCTGGAGCCTGTGCTCTGCAATGGGAGAGGCCACAGCAGTGAGAGGCCCACGTACTGCAAAAACAACAACAATAACAACAACAACAAAAAGAATGTGGGCTGCACAGGGTTGACTTTTCTCTCACCTACATAAAGCTAAAAGAGAGAATAAGAATGGAGAAAACATGGTTTGGAATACCACTGCATCATACAACTTTAGGGTCACTTTCACCTTGGGCTCTATGTGAGTGACACCTCAGAGTACAGTTCCGCAGAATACAACATGAACGGTGCCCTCTGGAGTCATACAGCTATGTGGCACTGGAATCAAGATAAAGTTGAGTTGTCATTTCTTGCCTTGGTGCTACTTGGCACAAAGGGACTTAGCTCTTCTTGCATTCGTGGAACAGGAATGGAGTTGTTTGGACAGCAGTGATTAAGTATCTGCTGAGTGCCAGGGACTATACCAGCTGCTAGGAGACACAAGGAGGAATAAGCGCTGGTCCTAGCTCCCAGGGAGCTCAGAGCCTAATAGGGTGAAAGACATATCAGGCAGCATTTAAAGTACAAGATGCCAGCTGCTCTACAGAGGTGCTGAGAAGTTGCTTTGAAGCACAGAGATGAAAAGGTGAAGCAAGTCGCTACTGTGACAGCTAGTCTTGGGTTGGACAAAATCCTTAGACAAATGCTAGGGGTAGATGGATGGGCCTCTGAAGAGTTGGTGTCAGCCGGTGCCAACATTGCAGACCTGGGGTCAGCGGGTGGGGTGGGTGAATTTATTTGGGAGGTGAGGTCCAGAGCTGGGCTGGAGTAAGGGTGAGACAGCAGAGGAGAGCAAAGGAGGAGGGACAAAAGGAATCCAGCGAGATGGAAAGAGGTTGCCCATGAGGGACAAAGGACCAGTACGATTCCTAGTGGCAGGGTGATGTTAGGACATTTTAGGAATGCTGATACCTGCTGTTCTGTGCTGAAGTAGCTTGTCAGGTAGGACTCCTGCACTCTTGAATAACTCACATGAGCGAGAGAAACTCAAAAAAAGAGGCTGGGCTCATGAGTACATCTTTATGATATTGACTGCCATGCACACGTGGAAACAGACACGCACACGGACATTGTAAGCTTCAAGCAGGTGCGGGAGAGCTCCCAGCTGACTTTTTGGGTACAAAGGGGACGCAGCCTTGGAATTAGGGAAGCCCATGCTGGGAAAGAAGAGAGAGGAAGGTCAGGCTCCTGACCTAGTCTCTTCTCCACAGCGTGCACTCTTGATTTGGGTCTCCCAGATACTGACCTTGAAACAAGAAATTGAGGTCAGTTCATTTATTTGAGAGGTGCAGGAAACACTGGTAAGGAGGTGAAGTGATACAGGCAGGTGAAGGCAGCTAATGAAGAGGATGCTTTTACACCAGGTACCACAGTGGGTGATGGGGCTTCATCCTGCAGGGTAGCTCGGGAAACAGGACAGAACACAGGCTTCAGGGGTGAGGGAGCTGGAGATTTACACCCCCTCCCAAAGAGTCAGTGGTTGAAGCCTTCTTGGGGGTGTTCATTCGCCAGTACTAATGTCTTATAATGTGCATGGCCAGAGCCATCTACACGGTTCTGGAACGATGTTCTCAGGCACAGAGATGCAGATCCTGGCAGCTGGAAGTGGGCTGGAGCAGCTTGAAAGGTGGAAGCCATCTGCGCAGGGCTCACCAGCACTTCCACCCTGAGCACCTCACTTTCTAGGCTTCCAGAAGTTGTAAGTTGGCCTCATAGCACTTCACTGGCATTCTGCAGGCACACACCTCACAGTCCACAGGAGTGGGGCAAGGCAGGTGTTGTAAATGGGTGAAGGGGGCTGGGTGTGGGACAGTAGGAAGCAGTGGAGACTGTGGAAAAATGGAGGATTCCAGCCTATTCCACAGAAGGCAGCCCACACCGAGCAGCGGTCACCTGTTGCCAGGTGGGAGTGAGGACCAGTTTGCCAGACTTACTATTTTTCAACAAAAGCCAAAAATCCACATTTTTATGTGAAATTTCATGGTGTTGGCAGCTAATTAAAATATTCTCTGAACATTGTATGGGCCAAACAAAACATGTCCGCTTGACTGCATCCAGCCTGTAGGCCACCAGTCGTGACCTCCCGCTTTGCTGTTTTCCACATGTTCTAGTCCTGTTGTCTTGCCTGCCTGTTTGGCACATGGACCTGGATTTCTGGTAGAACCTAGTTTGTCTGCAGCCTTGATGGCACTTCAGGTCTACCCCTGGGCAGCAGATCAGCTAGCCAGAGACTGGAGTGTGAGTGTGTATTGAGGGGAAGGAGGGAATTGGAGAGGGTCAACCCAAATGTGGTGTTCATGAATTTTTTTTTTTTTAATTTTTGGCTGTGCTGCACAGCATGTGGGATCTTAGTTCCCTGACCAGGGATCGAACTCATGCCCCCTGCATCGGAAGCATGGAGTCTTAACCACTGGACCACCAGGGAAGTCCCCTACTTTTTTTTTTTTAATTGAAGTATAGTTAATTTACAATGTTGTGTTAGTTTTAGGTGTACAGCAAAGTGATTCAGTTACACATACATATACATATATCTATGCTTTTTTGGATTCTTTTCCCATATAGGTTATTATAAGATATTGAATATAGCTCCCTGTACTATACAGTAGGTCCTTGTTGTCTATTTTATTTTATTTATTTTATTTTATTTTATTTTATTTTTTTAACATCTTTATTGGAGTATAATTGCTTTACAATGGTGTGTTAGTTTCTGCTTTATAACAAAGTGAATCAGCTATACATATACATATATCCCCATATCTCTTCCCTCTTTATCTATTTTACATATAGTAATATGTATATGTTAATCCCAAGCTCCACATTTATCTCTCCCCCCTCCCCCCCACTGTCCTCTTTGGCAACCATAAGTTTGCTTTCTATGGCTGTGAGTCTGTTTCTGTTTTGTAAATAACATTTTTGTAGATTCCACATATAAGTGATATCATTGGGTATTTGTCTTTCTCTGACTTCACTTAATATGATAATCTGGAGGAGGGAGACAGGTGAGGAGGATGAGTAATCATGAATCAAGTGGGGAGAACATAGACCCTCCACTGTGATGCGTTTGATCGCATTTGGAGCACTTCCTGTTTGTAAGAAGTGTAGTTCCTGCTCGTCACCCATTGGTTGTAAGTCACTGGATTCGACTGATGAGTTGTTGTATCACCTCCTAGTCTTCTGGAGGAGCTGCAATGGAGGAACGGGCCTGTGTCCGTTTATTTACTCCATTACAGGGTCTAACATGGGAGGTGTGACAATAATATAGAAAGATGCTGGAAGGGAAGCCCAGCTTTGCTTTTTCTGAGGAGCGAGTGCTTTGAGTTCTGAATTAAACTCAGCTTTGGCGGGGAAAAGCTGCAGGGCAGCTTCCACAGCTTTCAGTGGATTATTCTTTATGACAAGACACATAGAGGGCTAACAAGTTTGTTTCTCTTGTAAAGTGATTCTTCCAGCTATGTCTGCATTTACCCCAGAAAGGGCAACCCCTTCTAAAGTTCAAAGCAAACCATTCAAGGTGGCGCCAGGCCATAAGACTGATCCAGTTTCTAACCCAGGTAGATCAGGAAAGATTAGACCCTGCCATGTTTGTATACCTTTATGTTTGTGGGAGTGCCCTGGCCTGTTCTCAAGGCAAAAGGTTCCACACAGAAGCCGCATCCGTACACAGGGACAAAATGAAATGTACTAAGTGGAGCTGGGCAGCCCAGCATCGTGCTTTGGAAGGGTTTGCGGGCGGAAGTGCGTGCACCTCATCATTGAGCGTGTAAACAGATTTCATACAGCCTTCCTGCACCCTGCCACTGCCCCCATTCATGGCAGGAACTGATTTTCATTGTGTTCTGCTTTCTCCGGTGTCTCTTGTCAAGTTAATAGTAGCCTCGAGTAAAATGCAACCCTTAGATGTTTATAGTCATCTTGGCCAGGCCATTAAGATGATGCATGAACTTGCTGCTTGCCCTTGTAAGAGAGCCCTGAGGGTGGATATTGATACTCAGAAAATAGTAAGTCTTTTCCACCCCTTTCCTGTTTTTAATGCAGTGCCCCAAGCCCCCTGGTGCTTTACCTTGAACTTCCTGCTTAATGCCAGGCAGAAAGACCTCACCTGGATCCAAGGCCATTTGAAGCTCTTAACACAGAGCACACTCTCTCACTCTAGTGGTCTTCCCCATCCGCTTGTCAGAGGCAAATCCCGTGTTCCCTAGAGCCCCTCGAGTTTCTGACTTACTTCTGCCGGCCCTGAACTTCCTCCTGGAGAGGAGGAGCGTGGGTGGTGGGGAGCAGGAACCAGGCCAGGTTTGGTCCTCACCTGGGTTACCTGTGGCCATCGCGCTAGCATTTTTCTGACCCCATCAGAGCTGTCATAACCCAGAGTGAAGCTGTGCCTGGGAGGAAGGCTGGGCCCTTTCTGTGACAGCCAGCAGCGAGGAAGTGGGGGAGAAACCCAGACACCCATTTCAAATCACACTGTGGCCTCAGTGTTCCATGGCAGGGTTCAGTTTTCACGTATGTGAAAAGCTGCTTTTGTGTATTCACTGCTTTGGGAAGGAAGGCTACATTTTGCTTGAGAAATGTCAACAGAGCTGTAGCTACGACAAGGATTTTTCACGAAAGAAGTTTTCCAGAGCTGCAGGACTTGGGCAGATATGTGCGGGGGGAGTTTAGAAAACATGTATTAAACCTCTGTATTTTTTTTCCTAATGAACTGCACAACAGCAATTTAATAATTTCCTCTTTTAAGAGGAAAGGGGGAGTCTTGGATTTTAAATCTTTTTTATAAAGCAGCACAGCACCTCTTAAAAAGAAAGCCATGAAATTCATCTGCTAAGTCCAACAAAAGAAAACTAAAAAAATCAAGAATTAACCTGTTTCAGGCTGGGTTTCCTGAAGCAGATCCCAAGGTGAGGATTTGTGTCAAGTGGTTTATGAGGGATGTGCTCCCCAGGGAGCTCCACGTGGGGAGTTGGGGGAGCAGGGCAGGAAAGGGGGCATCTCAGTCAAAGTCCTGAAGAGGGTGGCCTTGCCTGTGCTCTGAGATGGGGGCCACACCTCAGCGCTGCCACGTCTCAAGGCCGGGAACCTGGGCTTTGGTTCTCCCTCGAGCACTGGTCATTGGTTAAGGGCCAGTTACGGAGGAAATGAAGCCCCAGGCACTTCCCACGCTCTGAGGGTGAGGTGTGGATGGAGCGGCTCCAGAAGCCAGAGGGCAGGCCTCAGAAAACCCACAGGTGCTGGCTCGTGAAAGCAAATGCGCATGAAGCCAGAGGGTGGACACATCAAGGAGACCCAGGGGATGGCGTGGACCACTAAAAGCACTTGCTACAGCAGGATTACCATCAGTGGGTGCTCTTTGTGATCTGAAAGTATATTACAAGCATATGGACAAAGATCTTTGAGCTCTTGAAGTGTTTTTGTGATGTTCTCAGTGTCAGTTGCACACAGGATATTTCTGCCAGCTCCTGAATAAGGGAATCAGCAACTGTGGAGGCCCTTGGAATTTAAGAGAGAACATGGATGCACAGCTGTGGTCCATTGCAGTCCAGTCTTCCAGAGCTGTCATTTCATACCTTTGAAGCCAGCCTTACAAGGAGCATCCCTGCTCCCTGATGGCCACTGGCATCATTCTTCCCCAGGCACCTGAGAATAACTAGCCAGCCTGTCCTGTTCTCCTAAGCAGGTAGATTAAGCAGCTGATTTTAAAAACCAGTTAGAAATGTGTTTGGCTGCATGTAAGTGATCCTAATGAGATTTCGATTTTTCCTTTGTAATAATAAGTCTCAAAGTGGACTGGTAAGGACTGGTAAGTAACTGTACGCTGCCATCAGAAACCCAGTTCTTGGGGCCTCCCTGGTGGCGCAAGTGGTTAAGAGTCCGCCTGCCGATGCAGGGGATACGGGTTCGTGCCCCGGTCTGGGAGGATCCCATATGCCGCGGAGCGGCTGGGCCCGTGAGCCATGGCCGCTGGGCCTGTGCTCCGCAACGGGAGAGGCCACAACAGTGAGAGGCCCACATACCGCAAAAAGAAAAAAAAAAAAAAAAAGAAACCCAGTTCTTCTGTCTTTCCACTCAGCCTTGCCTCATACACATTGCTTCTTGGTGTCCACTTCCAACACTGCAGCTGTATTCCAGGCAATAAGAAGAAGAAAGAGAACAGGACTGCTCGCTTTTAAAGAGCTTTCCTGAAGCTCCACTCAAGATTTTCCTTGTACATCTCATTGCAGAACCATGTCACATGGCCACCCCAGCCAGAAGGGAGGCCGGGAGATGAGTTTTGCTGGCAGGACACGCTGCCACCCCAAACACAGCCAGGTTCTGTTTACGGGGAGGAAGAGAAGAGTGGCATTGGGATGCATCGGCAGAGTGGTCGTTTGCAAGTGTCTCTGAGATACAAAGCAGAAAGGGGGAAGGAGGGGTCCCTGGTGGCACAGTGGTTAAGAATCCGCCTGCCAATGCAGAGAACACGGGTTCGATCCCTGGTCTGAGATCCCACATGCCGCGGAGCAACTAAGCCCGTGCGCCACAACTACTGAGCCTGTGCTCTAGAGCCCGTGAGCCACAACTACTGAGGCCCGTGCACCTAGAGCCCGTGCTCCGCAACAAGAGAAGCCACCGCAATAAGAAGCCTGTGCGCCGCAACGAAGAGTAGCCCCCACTTGCCACAACTAGAGAAAGTCCACATGCAGCAACGAAGACCCAATGCAGCCAAAAATAAATAAATTGATTAATTTTTTAAAAAAAAGAAGAAGAAAGGGGGAAGGGCAGGGAATGAATCACAGACAAACAGGCAAGTGACCGGCACAATTACTCTCTTATTGTCCTTCTGCCAAAGTTTTTTCAAGCTCTGTGTTACTGCATTTAGGATTTTTTTTGCAGTCGCCCTCAAGAATACCTTTTGGGGAGATCTAGTTTGGCCATAGTCAGGTGCAGCAGAGCCCCTGGTGAGAACCAGCAGGTGATGTGACCCAGTTCTGCCTAATAAGCAGTGCCCAAGGGGACTACTCCTACAGTAGACTTTGGATCCTGATAAAGTATAAGATAATTTCTATCTGTCCACCTTATCTATCATCATTGATACCTGCATTTATTTGTTTGTTTGTTTGTTTGTTTATTTTCTTTATGGCTGCGTTGGGTCTTTTTTTTTTTTAAGTTTCTGCTTTATAACAAAGTGAATCAGTTTTACATATACATCTGTTCCCATATCCCTTCCCTCTTGCGTCTCCCTCCCTCCCACCCTCCCTATCCCACCCCTCCAGGCGGTCACAAAGCACCGAGCTGATCTCCCTGTGGATACCTGCATTTCTTATTTTCACAAGATGAAACCATTCCAATCAAGATGTCACTGTATTTGGATTCAGGGCCTCCAACAGAGGTGCTCCAGCTCTACATCCAGGCCAATCTGTGCAAGAAAGGTCAAAGTCGGGCTTCCCTGGTGGCGCAATGGTTGAGAATCCGCCTGCTGATGCAGGGGACGCGGGTTCGTGCCCCGGTCCGGGAGGATCCCACACGCCACGGAGCGGCTGGGCCCGTGGGCCATGGCCGCTGAGCCTGCATGTCCGGAGCCTGTTCTCCGCAACGGGAGAGGCCACAACAGTGAGAGGCCCGCGTACCGCAAAGAAAAAAAAAAAAGAAGGGTCAAGGTCCAGTACCCCGTCCTTCTGACTGTTTGGTATATATATTTCCAGCCCCCTTCTTTACTGTTCTATTTATCTGTTTCCATGCTGTGTCTAGTTTGGCATCTTCCTTCTTAAAATGTAAACCTCAGGCCTGCACTGCTATCCAGTGTGCCCAGCATAGAGTTATTATTGCCCCAGGTCTAAAAATGATATTTCTGTTAACGTGGCAGCCACAGCACACTTGCATTTATTTCTGGTGCCTTTATTCTAATTTTTTCTGCTCTTTTTATGCTATTTGGAAGTTGTGTCATTTATAGCCTTGCTACTCAAAATACAGTCATGGACCAGCAGCACAGCCTCACCTAGGAGCCTGTTAGACATGCAGAATCTCCACCCTGACTACCCGGATCTGCTGACCAGTATCTGCATTTTAACACGACCCTTAGGTATTTGCCTGCATAGCAAAATTTGAGGGTGGTCTGAGCTCCTGACTTCAGGTCATCTAACTTGGTAATTTACCAAGACATTGATGAGGACCCTAAATGCACCTGGAGCAGGGGCCTGTGGTGCTCTAGGTGTGATGCCCTCTGGGCAGACATGGAGCCGCTCACGGAGTGCCTGGGGAGGGAAGGAGGAGGCTTTTATGAAGCATCCTTCAAGCACGGGGCTGGGGGGTTTATCTCATTGAGCCCTCACCACAGCCCTGTGTGATGGGGGCTCTTATTCCCAATGTGTAGATGAGGGAGTTGAGACTCCGAGGTTAAGGGAACACAATCATTTTATGTTCAAGACTCATAAAGGTTAATGAGACTGAGGTCACACAACCAGTAAGTGGCTGAGCTGGTGCTAACATCACCTTTTGGCCCAGATTTCCTTGTCTGAGCCACCAGGAAGTCTCTTAGATGCTTTCCTGAAAATCTGGTTGGCTGACTGGGGAAATCGGTCTCTGTCTCCGTGGCTAGAGGTGACGCTGCTTCTCTCTAGTGCTAAATTTTAAAATGGCAGCCATTCCACCATGCAGGAAGCAACAAGGTGAGCTCTTCCGTAAAGGAACGTATGCTGGAGAAAACAGAGAAATTCAAAACCAGGGAGGGGTCCTGAGGCCTCTAGAGGAAGGTCTCAGGACAGTGTGCGCGGTTGGGGGGGGTGGTGGTCCCCTTCCTAGAGGTGACAGGGTCACTGAGCCGTGAGCACAGCTGCCACACACTAAGACTGAGATAAAGAGAATGTGTGCGCAACTTGAGAAAAGGGGAAGGTTCCCTGAGCCAGAGAGTAGACTGTGCTTGAGACTGGCTGTGTGACTAACAGGTGACATGCAGACAAGCATCACCTCCACCTGGCCGAATCCAGGGCTCATTTCTCCGTCCTTTTTTTTTGTGGTACGCGGGCCTCTCACCGCTGCGGCCCCTCCCGTTGCGGAGCACAGGCTCTGGACGTGCAGGCTCAGCGGCCATGGCTCACGGGCCCAGCTGCTCCGCGGCATGTGGGATCTTCCCGGACCGGGGCACGAACCCGCGCCCCACCTATTGGCAGGCGGACTCTCAACCACTGTGCCACCAGGGAAGCCCTTTTTTTTTTTTTCTGGACCCATCAGCAACTATTAGTATAGTTAATTAGTTCATTTTGGGGGTTTCACTTTTAGTCTTTAATAGCATTTTTCCCCTTGAGATACAATTTACATAGATTAAAATACATACATCTTAAGTGTGCAGATCAATAATTTTTTGCATATATCTGTATCCATCTAGTCATCACCCACATCATGAATGAGAACATTTCTAACAGGAGAGAAGGATGTCCAAAGTGGGATCCTAATCCCCCCAGACCAGTTCCATTTGCAGGAAACAACAACTCCATTCTTCCTGTCTCCCTCTATCTCTCTCACCCCTCAGCTGTCCCACCATGGCCTGCTGGCTGGACCTGCAGAGTCCATCCCTAAGGCAACCACTTTTTGCCATCATCATTGCTTCCATCCTCGCCCAGGTTACCATCTTCTTTGCCTATTATTGGCTGCAGTGGCTTCCTTCCTAATTAGACTCCCTGCTTCCACCCCTTGCTCTGTTATACTCCTTTGCATACAACCCTCCGATGGCTTCCCATCTCATTGTAAAGCTTCGTTCCGTTCAGTACCCATAAGGCTCCATAAGACCCAACCCAATTGCTGCTTCTGTGAGCATATCCACCCCTCTCCTCCTTGCCCTCTCCACTGTAGCCGCAATGGCCTCCTTGCTGTTCCTTTCAACACACCAAGCTTTTTCCTGCCTCAGGGCCTTTGCACTGACTCTTCTTCAGATGTGCATATGGCCCACTCCCTCACTTCCTTCTTGCCTCTGGTCAGATGGCACCTGATTAGAAATATCCTGCTGTTCCAGACATCCTCATCTCATCCCTGTACCCTAATTTTCTTCATCAAACCTGTCATCTGACACAGTAATTGTTTCTAACTGTCTTGAATGACTTTTTAGTCACTGATTCATCCCTGACACCTAAATGCCTGGGATGTAGTCGGATCTTAATATTGTTGAATGAACAAATGTATGGATGGTGGATGTACATATAGATAAATGAAGGATATTTCTGTCTTTCTACCTACTTTATGACTACTGTGTCAGTTCCATTAGGTTTTACATTGCACTAGTAGTTTTTAAGTATTAAATGCTCTTTTTAAACAACTAATAGTTTGGAGAGAGATGCTAATTTCTTATCTCCCTGGAAAGGGAAACCACCAAGAATCAGAGAAATGGAGAAATGCTACCCCCCCCCCCCAATAGTGATAGAGTCTTGCTGTGTAAGATCAGGCCTTTGGTGCTAAAACTCATCACTGAGGGGCAGCTTTGTGTCTGTGCCTTTTGGGGGTGACAGGCGACAGACCGAGGCCATGCCTGCAGGTTTTCCAGCACACCCTCCTCATTTGAAGCCAGCAGCTGTTTCCAGCACAGCAGTCTTTTGTCCAAGTGGGTTTCTGCAGTGGCCCCAGGTTTGCAGGCCTGTGGTAGGGCTGAGAATGTGAGCTACAGTCCCCACGGGCTTGAAAAGCATCTGTGCTATGGGTTCTTTACAAGAACCAAAAGTGACACCCATGTCTTGGTTAGGTTTCCCCAGAAGTAAACCCTGAGAGAAGAATTCAAATGCAAGTAGTTTGGGAAGTGAAGGTAGGGGAATGGGGAAGTGAGAGAGAAGAAAGAAAGCAGCTGAAAACGGTCAGGTTATGAAGCCAAGTACTACTGTTGGACAACTGGGTTACTCTCACTGGGGAACTCGGAGTCCATAGAACAAGCATCTCAGAGTGATGCTACCCAAGCGGTGATGGGGCCGGGGCTTTACCCACCACCTCTCAACAGTCACTGGTTGAGGGCTGCTCCTGGAGGCATTAATACCCTGACACTTCTGGCCTGCCTTGCAAAGGGGACAGAGGAGCTTTGTCACTAGAGAAAGCTCTCTGGTGAGAAAATGCAGATGCCGGCAGCTAGAGAGACAGGGTGGGGATGTGGACCAAGAGCGTCTGCTGTGACACCTCCACCACCTCCCTCGTGTCAACCTCACAGGCGAGGATGGCCTCCCTCATCACACCACACAATCACCGGCCACAGTTCTTTCTTTTTCACTCGCTTCTTTCTGGTCCTCACTGAGATAGAGTGAAGGATACGGAACAGCAGTCCACAGGCTGTAGGACTGAAGGACATTAGAGTAGATACAGCTTTCAAACCACACAGGCTGTCTGGAAGCTTTGGCCTCAGTGAGGCCACCTCTGCTCTCAGGGAGCTCCCAAAGGCTATGGAACAGGTCATGTCCCCTCATGTGTGCACATGGACCCCCAGTGGCATGGCTCAGGGCCCAGGTGGGATTCTGGGGGGTGAATGGGTGAGTTATTTGGTGCTCAAGGGGCCTGTTTTTAGCAAAGACAGACAACATGCATGAGGGGGCTGACAGGGCATATGCGCGAGTACAGACCCACCTGTGAAACTGGGGATAATAGTAATTATAATCACCCACTATATTTTTAAGCCCAATTTTAAAATTAGGAACCTGAGGCTCCAAGAGGCACAGGTGGTTCCAGGATGATGCAGCTAGGAAACAGCAAAGCTGGGGTCTGAGCCTGGTCTGTCTGGAGGCCAAGCCTGTGTTTTGTCCATTGTGTGTGCACTTCTCCAAACGAAGGTTTGCCTTGACCCGGCATGTGTCTGTGTGGCACAGCAATGGCCCCCAGTGTGTTCCTGTGGGTGGCCAGGTGGTTAGAGCTGTATGTGAAGAGGTCTCCACTGAGGTCTCAGTTTTCCTCCGGGAGAGTTAAAGGAGGACCTTGTGGAGCCTGCAACCTTTGGATAAGAGCTCTGTCCTGTTTGCCCTTACTCAACTCAGCAGGTAAAATGCAACTCTCTAAAGCTTTACCAGAGGCGGAAGGAAGAAAACTGGGCTACTGGTGTCTAGTGGAGCCGATCACCATTTCGAAAGGAGAGGTGGGGCTTTATGTGGACCGGGTAGGGACTGTGCTGGAGCCCTTGCCTTGCAGTCAGCTACAGAAAAGGAGTCACCGGCACTCCTTCCAAGGATGCCGCTCTCCTGAAAGTCGCAGTTGGGAAAGGTGTCATTGGGGTCCCCCTCAGCCAAGCATTCTCTCCTTATGCCATCTCAGAAGTGAGAGTTCCATAGACATCCCCTGAGCACCTAGGTTGTATGATGAGACACCCAAGGGCCCAAAGATGGATCAGATGTTGGCCCTGCCCTAGGTGTGTGCCCCACAGAGTCTCACCTCCCAGAAGGCTCCTAGTGTGGGGATAAGAGGAGGTTCTGTTGCTCCCCGAGCCTGGGAGGGGTATCAGTTCTGCTGGGCAGAAAGATCTTCTGTGACCCCATGGCCCAGCTATGACCACTAGGAATTGTTGGCTTATGTTTGTCCCAAATTTCTTCTTGTCATTTTTATGTACTTATGTATTTGAATATATATTATGTGAAGGGACATGTGAAAGGTTTTATGGATGTTAAACTAGAAATAGTAACTCTTTGCCTGTGGCATTTATCCCCAATTTGTCCTTTCTCTTTTAACTTTGTCACAATTTGCCCAACAGAAGACTTTAACTCTTATGTAGTCAGATTCATCCATCTTTTCCTTTATGCATAGCTTCTAACTTTGGTGTTGGCTTAGAAATTCCTCCCCATCTCCAGATATCTACCCAAGTATTTATTAATGCTTCATAGTTTCCTTTTTTTTCTACACTTATATTTTCAGTCTATTGCTGGTGGAATTTACTTTGGTGTAAGGAGAAAAACATAGAGCTCCAACTTTTTTTTATATACATAAATTTATTTATTTATTTATTTTTGGCTGTGTTGGGTCTTCGTTGCTGCACGCGGGCTTTCTCTAGTAGTGGTGAGCGGGGGCTCCTCTTCATTGTGGTGTGTTGGCTTCTCATTGCAGTGGCTTCTCTTGCTGTGGAGCATGGGCTCTAGGCACGTGGGCTTCAGTAGTTGTGGCTCACAGGCTCAGTAGTTGTGGCTTGCGGGCTATAGAGTGCAGGCTTAGGAGTTGTGGCTCGCGGGCTTAGTTGCTCCGCGGCATGTGGGATCTTCCCGGACCAGGGCTCAAACCCGTGTCCCCTGCATTGGCAGGTGGATTCTTAACCACTGTGCCACCAGGAAAGTCCAAGAGCTCCCACTTTATTTCTTCCAAATAGTCACAAATCGTCAGATGTTTCCAAAAGATTGGTTAAACCCTCCATTACTCACCCGCACCACTGCTGACTCAAGTTACTCTCGTCTTTGTGTTCTGAATTCCCATTTACATTTGGATCCATTTCTGGATTTCTCTGTTCTGTCCCCTCATCTCTCTACCTCGGGGTCATACCATGAACCATAATTGCTAAAGCTTTATATGACAGTTTAATATCTGGAAGAAGAATTTTCTCCCTTAGCATTCAACTTTTTTTGCCTAGTGTCACATGCTTATTCTTTCAAATAAGCCATTCATTTAAGTTCAGAAAAATTCCATAGCAATTTGACTGGAATTATTTTAAATATGTAATTTTGGAAGAATATATATACATTTTTTAGTGTTGGGGTTTCTCCTTCAAGAACCTGCTTTGTCTGTTCACCTACTTTTTTTCCTTTCTCTCTCTCAAAAAAACATCATCATTGTCTCCACCTTTCCTCTGTGTTTTTATTATTCCTGGATGTTTGTTGCTGTAAATGGGGTCCTTTTCCTTTATAGCTGGCTTTTACATGTATATGAAAAAAACAAGCTTTCAAGTTTGGCATAAGTTTAACTGGTAGCTTTACTAAAATTATATCCTAGTTTTTCAGTTTCATTAATCTAGGCCTTTTTTAGGTAGAAATCATGTCATATGCAAATAGTGATTTTACTCCGTCGTTTCTGATATTAAACTTCACTTCTTCTGGAGCAGTGCTCCTCCTCTCATTTCATGGCAGTAGGGAGCAACGCCAGACCTAGTGAGCATCCTTCTCACTCTCACCTTTAATGGGGCACGATGCTGGTTGTAGACCTGAGTTCTGCATTTTATTAATCATGTTAAGGAAGTGCATTAACATGAATGGATGCTGACATCTTGTCAGATATGCTTTCAATCTGTTCAAATCTGAAGGGCTTTTATGCATGAAAAGGAATGGTTACTTCTGTTAGTCTTATGTCTAGTATCCAATTCATTTATTTTGAAGGAACTACCATTTTACAGATATTCACATTATACTTGTATAACTTGTAATAAATTAAAAACATGAACTTAAGTGGTTTACATTGAACCATATGAAATTGATATTGTTTTAGGTTAAAGATAGCTGAATATTGGCAATTTCAAATGGCTCAACCTAATAGATTTTTCCCATTTAGCTTTGAATGCAAGCTAAATCAATTGAATTTTTTCATAAGTCTCTCTAAAATGCTTTCAGTACCTTAAAAAGCAAATCATGATTCACCAATCAATAGGCTAACACTAAAAACCAATTAACGCAAGTGCTGCTACCAGGGATTTAAATTTCTTTATTATCTCTAGCCTGATTCTAATTTTGACTGTGGTTCTGACTTCTTCCTGGAGCTACGCTTGTACTGACTTTCCCAGAGGAGTTAGGGTTACCGTTTCAAGCCTGCGACGTGGACCAGGGACATGATGGTTCTACCCTAATCTATTATCCAGTTGGCCCTCTTAGCCAATAATGTTGGCGGGCATTCCGCCCTGATTCTCTCCAATCCCTCCCTGCCGTTTTTGCCACTCCACCTGCACACACCCCACTTTGGTTTGCTTTTAACACCCAGCACCTGTGATCCATTTTTTTTTTTTTTTTTTTTGGAGGGCTCACCTCAGGCTATTGGAGCCGCTCTACTTGTAGTCATGAAAAGCCACAGGTTTCCCAACCTGGGCAGCCCTTGACCAAAGACTCTCTGGGCCAGATTATGAAAGCCCAGCACCCCAGGTCGGGACAGCTCTGAGGTGTGACTCACTCCAGAGCTCCCCGTGGGATCAGGTGAGCACCACCCCTCGCCCTGACACATCCTTGCCTCATTTCCTCCCCAGCCCCTATCCTGCTTCCCCCACTGCCTCACTCGTCTCCCTGGGAAGACATTTTTATGCATCTTTTGATCATGAATCCTCATCTCAGGGGTCTGCTTCTGGGTACCCAGACCTAAAACAGGCTGGCCCTCTTTTTCATAAATAGGCTTTGTTCATTACAGCAGAAACGTCTCAAATTACTGATTGGGCCAATTAGATATGTTTTGATTTTTTTTGTTGTAACCACAATCTTTTCCCTCAAATGACCCAGTTTGGAGTAGTTTATTTTTGTAACACAACCTAATATAAATCTACTTTGTAAGTATTTGTTCTGAGTGATTATTTCTTCTGAATGAGGCTCAATCTAATTCACTTAAAATCTAAAGTTTTAGATCAGTTGGGTCACTGAAGATATAACGTTTTTTCCTTAACTATTAACACTTAAAATAATGAGATATTAAGCCATTCATATTGCTTCCCTTTTTTGACATTTGAATAAGATCGATTATATTTTTAAAATTCCAGCCTCTACTTGGTCATTGTGTATCATTCTTTTCCTTTGTTGCTGGATTTAAGGTCTAATATTTTATTTGGTATTGTTGTATCTATTTTCATAAATGAGATTTGTCTGTAGTTTTCTTTCTTATATTTGTCATTGTCAGGCTTTTGTTGGTTTTTGCAAAATTAATCAAGAAGCTTACATTCTTTCTCTGTACTCACGATGTACAGGGCATGATCCAACCGCATGAGCTAGCCCTTTCTGGAGCACTAATTAATGTGCCAGGCATTATGCTCAGTACTTAACTTTTATTAACACATTTAACCCTCACAACAATGTCCAATTATGATCTCCGTTTTCCTGGTGAGGAAACTGAGGCTTAGCAAGGTTAAGGAAGAGCCACATCTGGTTAAGTGGCGGAGCAGGGATTCAGGCGCAGACAGGCTGACTCCAGGGTGCTGGAATGCGTCTTCTTTGCAGAAAAAGGCTTAATTTACATGTTTGATGCGGTGTGCGGGCTGCCCACGTGGCTTTGTGGCTCTTACCCTCTGGAGTGCCAGGTGCTTCATGAATTAGATCTTTTTCATTACATCACTAGTTTTTTGGTTTTTTTTTTTTTTTTTTTTTTTTTTTAGCGCAAGAGGCAATGGGCTAGGAAGCATTGATGAATTTTTAGAGACAGCTGCAGTTTGTCTGAACAAGGCTCTCTTCAGTATCCCAAAGATATTGGCACACAGACCCAGCTCCCAACCAGTTCCTCCTGGAGCGAGCTTTCCTGTGGTGCCTGCGTGTCTCTACCCTGGATCCTGTAGAGCTGGCAGCAGCCTCACCCTTGGGTTTTCCTCTCTGGAATTAATTTGTCCCCAAGTGAACTCAAAATAAAAAGAAGATCACACATGAAAGCTTTGTCCTTAGGTGGGGTTAGGAAGGTGGAAATAGCACAATCCTTCCTGCTTTAACGGTTACCTGTTGAGCATTGGATGTCTGGAAGAAGAGATGCTGGTGGTCACAGTGGGTCTGAAGCTCTTTTAGGCACCAAGGAAATCAGTAGTTTAGGTTGTATCACATAAGAACTGGAATCCTGTGACATATTCTAATTTCCTAGTGTACAATGGGGTGATGCTGGGTTCTAGAGATAGCTGTGATTTTCATGGGATAAAAGCCCTTATTTTTACTCTAAATAGTCAAAGGCAAGTTCTACCAGTAAGAGACTAAATGAATCACGTAGAGCCCCTTGTTTGCATGATTTAGAACTAGATCTTGGGGAGATAACCATTAACCTATATCCTAAAGGTGTAAAGGAACCAAACTTACATATGGGACAGTGGGTTCTTAGAATGTGTAAATGGCAGCTGGCTCAATCATGAGGAGGGTGAGGATGCCATTCATTCATTCATCAGGTATAAATTGTGTGATTAACACATATTAGGTGTAGGAGATACATGAGCAAAGCAGACATAGGCCCTGCCCTCAGTCTGCTTCCAGTCCATTGGGGACTAGATATTTGCTGAATTCTTCATGAAACTGATTGTAACTGTGGAGAGTGGAGCACACTGGGTGCCACGGGAGGTTTCCCCAAGGCACTGTGGGCAGTTTTCAGGAAGAGCAAAGATGCTGGGACCAGAAGGAGCACAGGCCACTGCAGGAAAGTTCAGTGTGGCTGCAGTGGAGTGAGTGCATGAGAGGAGAGGCAGAGGGGATGTGGAAGCACCAGGCAAGCCCACGGGGAGATGTCCACACGCAAATGCAGGGAGGACTATTGTGCAAGTGTTTCAGTTTCTGTTTTGCCTTAATGTTGGAGCCTCCAAATTTGTTTATAAAATGCCATAAAAATGTTTATGTACTTATTTATTTTAAAGCTTTAATCTAACAATTAAATCTGGGGAAGAAAGGACATACAGTTAATCATTTCTCCTTACTTTAGAAGAGAAGCCATAAAACACTGTCCTTAATGAAAACAGAAGCTTTTTCATTAAGACCAGAATTGTCATCATAAAAGAACCATTTACACATTTGGTCACTGCTGATGGTCATTAGCCAGTTGATGGCTCCAAGCTTTAAATCTGAACTTGTCATAGGAGATTGGACGCTCAGGTTATAGAAGCCCAAAAAAGTTACCTTTCACAGATGGGACAAGACCCTGGAGAAGGAGATGGTCTACTGAAAGTCACAGAGCCAAAGAGCGTATTGATTTTTTGGTCCTTGTCTAAGAAAACCAAGTCCAGGTTCAGCGTAATTCCTTCTTTCTTCAGCTTCTCTGAAAGTGTAGCTGGTGCGTGAGAACCCTGACCCCCCAGCCCTTGTTTCCCAGCCCAGGGTTATGCTGTGTGTTCCTTGAACCCCTCTGCCTGCACTCAGCATCAGCTTTCAGCCAGTTTCCACGTGCAGTATTAGTTTTGGCTTTGGAAAGTGATGTTTCTTTTACTTGGCTGGAAGTATACAGCAACCATTTTCTTTTGCTTGTGCCTCATGAGTTAATCGGGCAGTGAGAGGAAAGAACCTGCCTGGTGGGCATCTGCGCTCTTTTAAAGCCACAGTTCACCCAGGTGTTGAGCACCCAGCTTGCTCTTCAGGAAGGAAGGAGTGTTCTAGCAGCACCAGGCCCCATGTGGTATCTTCCTTTTCCAAAGTCATTCATTCTTTCTCTTCTTAATGGGGACTTAAGGATGGAAGCAACAGAAAATGAAAAGATGGTCCAGCAGTTTCCATGAGATGGGCTTGCCATCAGGGTGGAAACATAAGATGGAGGTAAGAGTAGAGGAAGTTTGGTTTTGCAGAGCAAGAACCCACGCAGGTTAGTTTCTTACACCCTTGCTCTCTCTCCTTCCCCCTGCACACATACTGGCCTGTTCCAGAAGGGCCATTTGTCCTTAAGAATGTTGCCTGTGAGCCTTCAAGCTGTCAGGAGGCCTCTTCCCCATCAGCTCCCTCTGGAAGTCTCCGTCTCAGCCTCAGTTGGACTGTTGGGCCTTTTGATTCAGCTTTTTCCCGAAGTGCTGTTTTTTAGACCATTCCTCTTCCTAAGATTTGCTGGCCACAGGCCATTGGCGCCTGCCATTTGCAAAGCCTGAAACGAGGATGTGGGTGCAGGTGGTTTATTGGAGCAGGGCCTCAGGAAGGAGGGAAGAAAAGTCACCATGAATGTGTGTGGTTTTAGGTTACCACCAGCAGTGATCTAATAAATGTGACCTAATAAAAGTCACCCATAAATGTTTGCTTGAGGACAGGAGACCAGAGCATTCATTCTCGGACTCCTGTTCCCAGCGAGTTGAGCGATGCCTCCGAAGGAGAGGATTATTCTGTCTTGGCAAGGGATGCAGTTGAAAGTGAGGACCCATGGAACTGTCCACCACACCAGAGCTGGAATCAGAGTTGGGCCAGGAGGAAACCACACAGGGCATCTGAGGCATTTGCTAAACCTATTTCTTCTTCTTTTTTTTAAAAAAAATAAATTTATTTATTTACTTTTGGCTGAGTCATGTCTTTGTTGCCGCGCACGGGCTTTCTCTAGTTGTGGCGAGCCGGGGCTACTCTTCGTTGCGGTGTGCGGGCTTCTCATTGCCGTGGCTTCTCTTGTTGTGGAGTATGGGCTCTAGGTGCGCGCGCTTCAGTAGTTGTGGCTCGCGGGCCCTAGAGCGCAGGCTAAGTAGCTGTGGCGCACAGGCTTAGTTGCTCCACGACATGTGGGATCTTCCCAGTCCAGGGCTCGAACCCATGTCGCCTGCATTGGCAGGCAGATTCTTAACCACTGCACCACCAGGGAAGCCCGCTAAACCTATTTCTGACCCCAGTCCCAGCCCAGGCTGCCAAAACCTGAGTTCAGCCCCTAATTGCTTTCAGCGATTTGAACAAAAGCATGGGTCAGCTCTTCTCTCAGCCCTAATCAGTTGACTGAGATTTTCCATGAGCCCAAAGGGAAGACAGTCTGAATTCTAAGTAGAGGTGAGCCAGTAAGAGTTTGTGTTTTGGAGGGAAGAGGGTGGGAGTTTGAGTCTAGACCCTCACTCTTCCTTACCTATTCTTGACACTGGACATACATTAAGAAAAATAAATAAATATGAAAATATCTGGAAAATTATGACATTTAAACTATAGTGTGCAGGAAACCTTACTTGGAGCTAAACAAATAAAATAAAATCCAGACTTCAAGAAAGGTAAATAAGGAACTGATTACTTTACTCACAAGTTCCTTCTGTTTACAAGGGGATTAATACTGAAAAATTTAAAAACATCTTAACAGGTCAGTGCAATTCAAATAAAAAGCTCAGTGTGCTTCAACAGTTTACAGATATTTAGTTCAGGAACAGTCTTGCCAAGGAGCTATTTCTGTTTAAAGTGGGTTCTCTGGGAGTGGCTGCACCATCAGTGGATGAGGAAAACAAGTTCTTTGAAGGAATTTATGAAACACCTCTCTTGTTTTTATTACATTTGTGTTCTCCTTATATTTCTTTCTATTTGCAGTACCCTCAAGTGCTTTAAAAGTTTGGGGACAGTAAATAAAATTGATGGCTGTTTTTTGTCATCTGTCTTCTGAGTCGGGATGTTTTTCTGTGTTCAGAGGTTCATTCCTCAGCTCCCAGGGGACACAGTTAAGAGTGAAACGAGGTGATGCCAGGGCTTCTTGTGTACATTCCATAACCCCAGGCCCCATCTTTCCTCCTCGATAGTAGATAGGCTCAATCGTGCAGTCCCACCACTCACAGCCTGATGAAATCCATGCTGCTGTTCTGCAGTTATTTTCTTACTCTTTTTCTAATTTTTCTCTTTTCACCTTTGGATATCAGTTCTTCCTCTTTTTAGAGTTTAACCACGAAAGAAGGGTTGGCCTTAGCTTCTTACAAAGTGGAGTGTGGACAAGCAGGGTCCTCCCTTGGCTCCCTTGCACGGGCTCCACATGGGTGACCACACCGTCATGGCTACCCCTTCCTGAGCAATTCCTGTCAGCTCCACTGGGCTTAGGTAACTCGCAGGTGCCCTCATTTACTCTGCACAGTGACTCTGTATCTGTTGCTGTAGCAAACCGCCCCAAAATGTAGCAGCTTCACACAACCACCATTTAATATTGCTTGTGACTCTCGGAGCAGTTGTTCAGCTTTGGGCCTGGCTCGGCTGCCCTTGGCTGACCTCCCTCAGGTGTCTGCAGTGAGCTGGCAGGTCAGCTGGAGCCCAGCTATTGTCTGAGCCAGTGGGAGCGATGGAGCCCCGAGGCTCCCATCCTCCAGCAGGCTAGCCTGGGGTCCCGTGGCTTCGGCAAGGGTCCGAGAGAGTGGATAGAAGTTCCAAGGCCTCTTGAGATGAGGATTGGAACAGGCACAGCATCATTTCTGCAGCATTCAGTGGGTCAGAGTAAGTCATAAATTCTACCCAGGTTCAAGTTGGAGAAATAAAGTCTGCCTCGTGGGGGAAGCTGCAAAGTTGAGTTGCATGCGGTGTGGATGCAGGAGGGATGGAGAGCCTATTGGGAGATCTCATCATCCTCACGCTTCGTCCAGTGGGGAGAAAGTGGAGCCCACCATTGCAAAGTTTTGGGAAATCTGGGGTGGAGAGTGAGAATCCAGTGTTTCTAAAGAATCGCCCTACTGCCTTGATGAAAATTCCGTTCTGACGGGGGAAGGAGGAAAGGATTCCATCTGACTCTTTCTTATGAGAGAGAAAACTATGTACAGGGTTGTACTTACTGTTCTGGATTGATTCTCACAGATGTTCAGCACAGGACAGTGCTGGGGAGGGCAGAACCCCCCTCCCCCCAGCTGTGTGCAGGAGCTGCAGTAGGCATCACCACGTGCACCATCAAAGGGACACTCACATAACCGGTGGAGGTACAATGACCCTCTCCATTTTACAGAGGCAAAAACTTAGCAGGAAGATTGTGATTTGCTCCAAGTCACAAAGCTAGTAAGTGTCAGGTCTGGGACCAGACCCCCCATCTGTCTGATGGCAATTACCATCCTGCCTCGTAAGTAAGGACAGAGCCTGATCCTGACATCAGGGAACTGTCAATCTTGTCAAGAAATAAATGTTGTCCTCCCCCGCCCCTACAAAAATAAAGAGATAACAATAAACGATAGTGTTGGAGGTTGAGCTCACGAGTGTGGTTCATGTGGGAAGGCATCTGGGTGAGCAGGCCTCTCGCCTGGGCACCGAACAGAATCGTTTGGGCTACAGGCTATCCTCCAAGAGGGACCCTGAGGCCTGAATATTAGAGGTGGATTCCTTATTTCAGGGGTGAGCACGCAATCTAACGAACTAGGACACTTTGGGGACTTAAAGGGAACATTATTAATAATGAGCCCCAGGAATACAGGCATAAACTGGTGCAGTCCCAGGCAAATGGGATGCACAGTCACCCTACTTATGGCCAAAATACAAGGAAGCCTTGGAGACTCTGCAGGCTCCCTGAAGTGGACATAGGAGCAAGACTGTGGCATTGGAGCCCAGTGAATTGGGCCCTATTCAAACCCCCTCTCCCCTCTGTCTGACTCTGGGTCTCTGCTGGGTCTGATTCCTGATCTGTATAACAACCCTAAAGATGCCCACAGTATTCATTATCCACTATTGTGTAAAAAGTTACCTAAAAACCTAGTAAAACAACAACGAACATTTATTACCCCTCATACCGTGTCAGGAATTCAGGGGTGGTTCTAGCTCGTGGTTTCTCGTGCAGTCAGGATGTTGGCTAGGGCCCCCATTGTCTGAAGACTTGAGGATCTGCTTCTGAGGTAGCTTCTCACACAGCCAGCAAGTTGGTGGTAGTGGTTGGCCATATGAACTCCTCCAGCAGGTTGCTTGAGTGTCCTCACAGCATGGCAGCTGGCTTCCCCCAGAGGGAACCAGCCAAGAGAGCAAGATCCAGGCCGAAGCTCACCTATTTATGATCTCTCACAAATCACCCAGCATCACTTCTGCCATGTTCTGTTCTTTAGAAGCGAGTCACTAAGTTGGGCCCATATTCAAGGGGAGGGGAATTAGGCTCCACCTTTAGAAGGGAGGAGTGTCAAATTACTTAAGGACATATTTGAAAACAACTGTACCTATTCAGGATGGATGTTACAGACTTAACAAGTTAGGTGCTGTAGGTAAAGTGCCTGCAACAGTACCTGGTACTCATTAAAAACAGGAGGAATCTCTTGGCCCTCCAAGGTCCAGCAGCAGCATTCCCAAATGTGGATGGGCAAGGACAGGGTCTGATGCGCAGTAAGCCTGAGCACCTTGGCCAGACATGAATGAACCCAAGTCACCTTTATAATTCAGGGCCTGAGAAAATCAGGTCAGCTCTGAGGCTTCTTCAGATATAGGTCATTTGTCCATGGAGTCTTGGGTGGCCAGAGGATTGCCTCAGTTTGGACTTTCACATGTGTCCTCCTAAAATCCTCTGATGAGCACCCCCAACCCCCCTTGGTGTGTGGAGCCATCATGGCTGAGCCTCCTTCCCAACCCAGGGGAGCTGGGCCCCAGAACTGTAGCCCAGAGGCCTATTCCATGGGCTGTCCTCTAGCCCACCCTCTGCTGGGCCCTTTCAAGGACTTATTTAGTTCATGTCTCACAACCCTATGAGATAGGTATTTATTTGTACCTGTTTTAATGCTTTTTGTGACAAGAAATAGAAAACTCAACCCAAATTGGCTTGAGTGAAAAAAGAATTGTTTTTCAAACTGAAAAAACCTAGGCTTGGCCTTGGCCACAGATTATTCTTGGGCCACAGAGCAGTGTCACAGAGTCTCTCTCTATTGGTCAGTTTCTCTTTCTTGTTTTGGCCCTGTTCTCAGACAGCCTGTCCCCTCAAGGTGGCAAAGTGGCTGCCAAGCCATGGTGAACAAGGAACCTCATTTCACAAAAGTCCTAGCAGAAGTTTCATTGAGTCTCATTGGTTTAATTAGCTTACACCTAGGTCATGTGGCCCACCTCTTACAAGAGTGGGAGTGAGGTGGAATGCCACCCAAAGCCCCTGGGCTGAGGGTGGGGAGGAGATGGCTCCCCAGAGGGAATTTGTGTGTGTGTGTGTGTGTGTGTGGCGGGGGGGTCATCAGAAACCTGGATGATGCAGGTGGCAAGAAACAGATATCTGCTCCAGTCTCATTACCCCACTTACCAAAGCAGAAATTGGGCTCAGGCAAGTAACTTGGGCAAAAGTCTCCCAGCTGGCAGTTGACGGAGCCCAGTCCTCCAGTCCTGCTTATGTTGATGGAGAAAGAGGCTCTCTCCACCCCAGTCCTGATGCTCCAGTGCCCTGTGGCCATCTTAAGTGTCCACTTAGAACTCTAAGACATGACCAGTGGCTCTAAAAGTGACTGGGTTCAAACGCCATTGGCTTGGAGGTTGTGGCACGGGATGATGACCTGCTGATGGAGTGGACAGAATTTCTAGTTAGGGAAACCCCTTCTCAGAAACCCTTGAGAGACCTTGGCCCTGTGGACAATGACACTGGGATCTTTTGTCGTCTCCAAGTTCATGTGACTTTTCCTTTCACCTTTTTTTTTTTTTTTTTTTTTTTGTGGTACGCGGGCCTCTCACTGTTGTGGCCTCTCCCGTTGCGGAGCACAGGCTGCGGACGCGCAGGCTCAGCGGCCACAGCTCACGGGCCCAGCCGCTCCGTGGCATGTGGGATCTTCCCGGACTGGGGCACGAACCCGCGTCCCCTGCATCGGCAGGCAGACTCTCAACCACTGCGCCACCAGGGAAGCCCCCTTTCACCTTTTAGTGCTGCCTGGTCATAAGACTTAAAGCCAGAATTCTTTTCCCACGTGTCATTTTTCAGCAGTTGAAGTTTCATCTGCCAAGGAGATGCAGAGCTGACGCTCACGACACAAGGCCTCCCTCTTCCAGGCCCCCTCATCTAGAAGGTTCGAGCTGAAGGGGCTGCCTGTTGCCTCCAAACATGGAGGAGGGCAGCGGATTGAGCCACAGACAGAGGAGGAGGAGGGCCTCACATTCAGAAGGCGAGAAACAAGCTCTATCCCCAACAAGCAGGAAGCTTGAGCTGCGAGGCGAGGTTGTTGGCCCTGGGGAGGGGTCCGGGGGTTGCTTCCACACACCCTCATGAGGTCACTGGAACGGGGCAGGAAATCTGAACCTCGTGCCAAAGAAAACTCTCCTTGCTCTTTATAAAAAGCCTGTTGAGCTTTCCTCACGAGGGTTGGGACTCACCAATGGGCACACTGGCTGCTAGCAAGGGGCCTCCTGGCCATTTCTGAAGGCCTGGGGCCACTCCACTTGCTTTCACACTGCTGTTTCTGTCTGGCCTAAGGACGAGCCTTGGATCCTGGAGCCGATGAGACAACATCTGACCTTTTTATTTCTGGTTGGGAAACCCCACACAGACCAGAGTCTGTTTCATGGCTTAAAACGCTGCCTGTGAAACACTTCCCTCCCTGGCAGGAACTCTGCATGGGGTCGCAGGCCTCTGCAGCCTTCTCAGCGCCAGCTGTGCCCGGGGCAGGGTGACCAGCATCCAGACAGTCACAGGCACGTAGCCTGGGGCAGAGGAAATGCAGGGGTCTTGGGGCCAAGCTGACCTGGGTTTGAATCCCACTTCAGCTGCTTGATAGCTGGGCACATCTTGACAAGTTGCCCAGCTTCTCGGAGCCTCATTTTCCTCCCCTATAAAGTGGGGATTATGAGACCTACTTATAATGTCAGGATTGAATAAGATGGTACCTCCAGGGCCAGTTATGGAGAAGGCACTCTGTAAATGTTTGTCCATTCCCTCCTCCCGCTTTGTTTCCTCTTTAGCATTTCCTCACCATAGCATCACTAGGAAGTTCATTTTCTAGCCCCATTTTGTAGAATAGGGGGTTGGAGGCAACCTGGAGAAAGGTGACATCTAGGTGTCACAGTGACAGCCGGTGGCTGTGAAGGGTTCCCATACAGCAGTGGCAGGGGCCCTGCGGACTTCACAGCATCCCCACAGGTGTCCACTGGCTCGGCAGACCAAGCCCCACTCTCGCTTGTGAGACTGTCCTCCATTGTGGGTCCTCCCCGGGCCCAGTGTTTCTAAGAATCTACGTCAGTGTTTTCCAAGTGTGTTCTCCTGACATGAGCATCCACATCATCTGGAACTTGATTAGAAAAGCACATTCACGGGCCCCTCCCCAGACCTACTGAATCTGAAACTCTGAGGGTGAATCCCAGCAGAGTGCATTTTAATATACCTCCGGGTGGCTTCAATGCACAGAGAAGTCTGAGAACTAGTCAGCTTACGGCAGAGCAAAGGGAAAACACACTATCACCATGCGCACCCTGAGGCCCCTTTGCAGACTGACTTCTGTGAGGCAGTACGGGCTCTAGTGAGACTGCTGCCGTGAGTTCTAGCTCTACCACGTGGCTGCTTTGTGACCTCGGACAAGTTACTTCCCCCTCCTGGGCCTCCGAGTCCTGATCTGCAAAATGGATAAAGTAATACTTACCTGCAAAATGGATAAAGTAATACTCAATACTTACGTGGTTGAGAAGCATAACATAAATCAGTTCTTCCTCAGAGTGCTTAAAGCAGTGTCTGCCACGTGGTCCAAGTCCAGTACACATTAGCTCTGTCTTAGTTTCCAGGCAGCCCAGCCAGGTTGAGGGTCGTATTCTGGAGGTGGTTTGAAGGCTAAGGATTTGCCAGCAACTGTAGGTGGCCAAGCAAAGAAAACACTTGAAAAGTCCCGCTCTGGAGCCTAATAGCATCAATAACCACTGTGGTGGCAGCTAACGTAGTAACTCATTCAGTCCTTATAGAGAAATTGTGGGGTAGGAATTACTATATGTGCTTTTATGGGGGGTAACTTAAGGCACCACTTGGTAAGTGGTAGAACCACTTTGATTTGAACCTAAATCGGTTTGGAGAAAAATCATGTGATCACAAGTTGAGAAGTTTCCAGGGTCTCAATTCCTTCCCCTGGGAAACTGTAAAGAGGAAAGCAGCTTTCACTCGCCATTCAGGGGCCCCTGCCTGCATCCTGGCATGGACAGTGCGGGAGGCATCCTTCCCAAATGGATCAAGAGAAAATGCTGAGGAGCAATAATTAAATGAGTCCATGTTTAAGAGGCACTTAAGTGAATTAAAATCAAGATGTGAGTCATGTAAGTCTGCACAGCCGTCTACGCTGGCATCCTTAACGTTTGGCGGCTGGGATTCTTTGTTTTAAAAGATCCTGAGTTGCTTGGAACTGCCAGTCCCAGGGAAGCAGCTCTGACCTGGATCGTGCATTAGAGAGGGTGAGAGGTTTCCAAGACCTGGGAGGCCATTCGCTCGAAGCCTGAAATGCTCCACTGATGCCAGGTTGTCATCCCCCTACCTGAGGGCCCCGAGCAACGAGGGGAGCTGGATGTTTCTGCGATGGTCTGTTCCCACTACCTCAGTCTTAGTTCCCTAGAATGAAATCCTGAGACGAGACATCATTTCAAAGTAATTTGCTAGAATATGTTCCCAGAAGAAACCATGAGGGGGACAAGGAAGGCAGCCAAGCAAAGGTATGATATCAAAGTCCAGGGGGGTGGGAGGAAGAAGGTGAGTAACTTGGGCACAATCCACAATATAGGTCATACCTCAGAGGGTCCCAATCAGGGACTAGGGAGCTTGGTTGAGCGTCCCCCCAAGGGGGCTTGAATTCCCAAGACCTTCCATCTCTCCATGTTCACAGGCAAAGAGCGTTCCAGCAGCCCAAGGGCCCTCCTCCAACAAAAGACACCCAGATGCCAGTGAAGAGGCCAGTGGGGACCTGGAGGGAGCCTCGCCAGCACTGTGTCCCCAGCCTCCCCTCCCCCTGCTGTGAGCGAGGTGGTGTGTGTCCGTCTCATCAACTGAAGCAGAACTAAAAACCGGCGGGGGAAGCAAGACAAGTGAACCACTTTAAAAAGGAGAATAGAGAATGAGTGAAACTGTCCTGTGGGGGAGAGACACAGAAAATGCTGCTCCATCTCTTACTTCTGCAGGCTCAGAGCCTGGGAAGGAAGAAATAAACCAGTCCCTTCATCTCCCCCCATAACCAAGACCCCTTCAGACACAATCCTAAATTTAGTTCATTCCAACAAGTTCAGAACACACATACCAGGGCTTAGGCAGTCTTATAAACCTGCAGCCCATCCTTTTTTTTAAAGAACCAGGAAAAATAATAAATTTTTCACAAACAACTCTAGCAAGTCTGAATATAAAACCTCACCATTAAAATAACCAAAAGCAATTCCTCTTTGTAAGTCATTTTAAACAACTAACCAATTAATTGAAAATGTTGAAACCAAATACAGAGAAAGCCAAGTATCATCCTAGAAAACAAAACCTGTCTATTTTGTTCTTGACAGTATGATAAGGACACATAACTTTAGCATCTATTTATGTTAGTGGGTCCTTCTTCATTCAGTGCTGGTAATTGTTGTAGTTGTGTATTGACCCTGGAGGTTCTTGGCGTCAGGCTTTTTTTTTGATGTGTGCACAGTATGAATACCTAAGATACAGCCCGTGCTCCCGACTCTGCCCTTTTCTCGTGGGCATTCCCTAAAGTTCGAACCCTCAGCTGGTATATGTTTCTTTGTTATATCAGCCGCTAAGGCAATTATTCTGTGTCTGGTATTTAAAAGAAAAGCTTGCTTAGGACAGGGATATGCCTGTGTCCCTCCATGCCTGACGCATGAGGTTAGTCTAATAGTATCTGTTGAATAAATTAGTAACAGCACAGGTCCTGCACCCACTACAGGGACCTGTTCTCAGGCTTTTAGTACACTAGACAACAGTTCTGGGTTTTCTGTATATATTATCATGTCATCTGCACATAAAGACAGTTTTACCTCTTCCCTACCAATTTGAATCCCTTTTATTTATTTTTCTTGTCTGATTGCTGTGGCTAAGACTTCCAATACTATGTTGAACAGAAGTGGTGAGAGTGGGCATCTTTGTCTTGTTCCAGATTTTAGCGGGAAGGCTTTCAGCTTTTTTTTTTTTTTTTTTTTTTTTTTGGTGGTACACGGGCCTCTCACTGTTGTGGCCTCTCCTGTTGCAGAGCACAGGCTCCAGACGCACAGGCTCAGCAGCCATGGCTCATGGGCCCAGCCGCTCCGCAGCATGTGGGATCTTCCCAGACCGGAGCACAAACCTGTATCCCCTGCATTGGCAGGCAGACTCTCAACCACTGCACCACCAGGGAAGCCTGGCTTTCAGCTTTTCACTGTTGAGTGTTATATTGGCTGTGGGTTTGTCATAAATAGCTTTTATTATGTTGAGATGTGTTCCCTCTATACCCACTTTCTTAAGGGTTTTTTATCATGAATGGATGTTGAATTTTATCAAATGCTTTTTCTGCATCTGTTGAGATGATCATGTGGTTTTTGTCTTTTCTGTTGTTGATGTGGTGTATCACATTGATTGATTTGCATATGTTGAACCATCCTTGTGACCCTGGGATGAATCCAACTTGGTTGTGGTTATGATCTTTTTTATGTGTTGTTGGATTTGGTTTGCTAATATTTTGTTGAGAATTTTTGCATCTATATTCATCAAAGATATTGTCCTGTAATTTTCTTTTTTTGGTAGTGTCTTTGTCTGGTTTTGGTATCAGGATTGATGGTGGCTTCATAGAATGTAGATAACAGTTCTGAACAAGAGGACTCTCAGCTGGCTCTTGCTGTTTTATGAAGGGTATTTTTGACTATTGTCATAATAGCTTTTGACCCATGTGTTCACATGATGAACTAAATTTTCCCACTGAAGTCAGCACTGATGGGACTGTCTGGAAATCACTCTGTCAGGTCTTGAATTCCATAAATTAAAGAACTTGTAGGGAATTCTCTGGTGGTCAAGTGGTTAGGACTCCATGTTTTCACTGCCAAGGGTGCAGATTCAATCCCTGGTCAGGCAGCTAAGATCCCACAAGCCATGCAGTACAGCCAAAATAAATAAATAAATAAAAATTTAAGAACTGGTAGAGGTTTTTAGTTAATTAAAAGGAAAGGTAAAGCAGTGGTAATAATAATGAGTAACAATAATGAAAGTATGTAATAATAATGAAATAGGACTAATGGCAGTGAGGTTGGGGGAAGTGAAGATTCTCTTGTCAGGAGAGACCAATTTTAGCCCTGTGAGTGTGCCTCACCCAAACACTCATCACAGGAGTCTTCCCTCAAACAGCTTGGTCCTTCTCCCTCCTCACAGGCTGGGAGCATCCCCTGGAGACAGCAAGGACTGTATTATAAAGGCATGTTATCCAATGCAGGACATCGAGGCTGCTTAAAAAATAATAAGTGAGGACGTGAACAAAGGAATGTAAGACATAACAGAAAACATACGTGTCTCATGCATAAGAATTATTCTACAGAAGCTGTTTCCCATTTGAGACAAAATAAGAAACACTTGTTGAGTGGATGGATGGGCTTCCTCCAGGGCCGCAGGGGGTGGGCACCCATGTGGGAGCTGGTCTTGGTCTCTGTAGACATCATCTCTCTGGGTCACTGCCCTGGGGGCATGGTGGGCAGGGCTCCAGTCTGAGGGCCTGTAGGCAGGAAGGGCCATAATAAAAGAAATTCTGTCCTCACCATGGTTTGAACCCCAGTGAAAGCACTTTTTTCCCTTCCGTCTGGGTCTCCATCTCTTTTTTTTTTTTTTTTTGCAGTACGCGGGCCTCTCACTGTTGTGGCCCCTCCCGTTGCGGAGCACAGGCTCCGGACGCGCAGGCTCAGCAGCCATGGCTCACGGGCCCAGCCGCTCCGCGGCATGTGGGATCTTCCCGGACCTGGGCATGAACCGTGTCCCCTGCATCGGCAGGCAGACTCTCAACCACTGAGCCACCAGGGAAGCCCTGGGTCTCCATCTTTTAACCTCCAAAATGGCTAGCCCTCGGGGCCAGGGTTTCAAAAGCTAGTATAGAAAGGTTGCCTCAGATTCAAATTCCAGATTTCCTGACCCTGCTTCTGCTCTAAAGCATCCCACTCTTTTTTTTTTTTTTTTGCAGTACGTGGGCCTCTCACTGCTGTGGCCTCTCCCGTTGCGGAGCACAGGCTCTGGACGCGTAGGCTCAGCGGTCATGGCTCATGGGCCCAGCCGCTCCACGGCATGTGGGATCCTCCCGGACCGGGGCACGAACCCGTGTCCCCTTGCATCGGCAGGTGGACTCTCAACCACTGCACCATCAGGGAAGCCCCTAAAGCATCCCACTCTTGAGGGTGGGCTCAGCACTCTGCATTTTTTTTCTTTTAATTAATTAATTTATTTTTGGCTGCATTGGGTCTTCGTTGCTGCACGCAGGCTTTCTCTAGTTGCGGTGAATGAGGGCTACTCTTCATTGCGGTGCGCAGGGTTCTCATTGCAGTGGCTTCTCTTGTTGCAGAGCATGGGCTCTAGGCTCGCGGGTGCAGTAGTTGTGACTTGCAGGCTCTAGAGCGCAGGCTCAGTAGGGGCGCACAGGCTTAGTTGCTCCACGGCATGTGGGATCTTCCCGGACCAGGGCTCAAACCCATGTCCCCTGCATTGGCAGGCAGATTCTTAACCACTGTGCCACCAGGGAAGCCCCAGCAATCTGCATCTTTAACAAGGATTTTAATGTAACCTAACTTTTGAGGGTTCTTAGCTTGGGTGTGTGTTGGAAGCACCCAGGGAGCTTTCAGCAAATGCTGGCCCATGCTGTGCGCTTCGATTCAGTGGGGCTTCCACGGGGGGCTTTTTTACAAAGCTTTCCACAAAATCATCACAGTCTGTCTAGCACCATTTTACAAATTGCAGAGAAGTGCCCCCTCTAGTGGGCCACAGCCTCTTGCCAGGGTACAGGGCTTGGGGGGAGCAGCATGGGGTGGGTTTCAGCCCCTTCCCCACCTCAGCCAGGTCTCTTGTGCAGTGACCAGCGTGCACAGCTGTGCATGGTATCTCTGGCTCCCAGGTGGTTCCAGTGCACACCCCAGCTGGGAAGCAGTGACAAGTGTGGCTGTTAATAACCTTTGAAGGCTTTTGGGCAGAAGTGCACAGAGTAGTGCGTTCAGATTCACCCGGGGCAGCTTGTAGACCAGATTGGGGACAGCTGAGAACAGAGCATCCACAGAGAAGCTGTTTTACACAGGCCTAAGTGGGAGGAGATTGGAGCTGATCTGTTGTGGCAGCAAGGAAAGAGAAGGGATAGTCCTGAGCTGTGTAGAGAAGTAGTAAAGTGGATGTACCAACCTGGGGGGAGAGATTAGTAAGCAGATGCCCCCTGAAACAGGACTGCGTGAGCCCACAGAGCACTCCAGGGCACTGCGCTGGGGAAGGGTCCTCTCTCAGACCCTGTCTCTTCATTTGTGGCCAAGGGAAGTTCAATATCCCTGGAACAACTCTCAATCAAGGAGAGGCAGGTGTTGGCGGAGAGGTGACACAGCTTTCTCATCCCCACTCCTTCAGGGAGCACCTAAGGTCACCTCCCAAACTACTTGAACCCCAGTCCTTGTCCCAGAGTCTGCTTTGGTGGGGATCCAGACAATGGGGCATGTTAATGGGTGGACCCCCAGCTCCAGGAAAGTGTGTTCTCACTCAGACAGGAGCCCTCAAATGCATCGGCTGTGTATATCTTTTTCTGGAGGGCAGAGAGCACAGGAAGTTGGTCTCCATGGGTCAACATCGTATGTTTCCTGAGTGGGTGGGTCAGTGATGTGGAGCAGGGCTTCTCAAATGGTCATGTGCACGGAGGTTACCTGGAGATCTGCTTAAAATACAGATTCTAAGTGTGTGGGACCTGAGAATCTGCGTTTCTAACAAGCTCCCACGTGATGCTGATGCTGCTGGTCCAAGCACCACACTGAGTAGCAAGGACCTTAGCAGCAAGGTCCTTCACAAATGAGTTCTAAGGCTGCAGGGGTATAAGTGGGCTGGTAGGTGGGATGGAGCTCTTCACTGTAAGTGCGTTTCTAATATCAAGATTCCTGGCCAGGCTTTTAATAAGTACTCCTCATACACTTGACTCCTACAAAACCTTTTCATCCAAACACCACTCATAAATTGTTTTTATGCCATGATGTTAAACTCTTTCTGATCATTTCAGGAGAGGTCGCCACCTTGTAGAGTTTTCATCCAGCCTGTGGGGCAAAGGAAAAAATGATAGAAAATCAAAATAATTTAATTCATGAGATGGAATTCAACTTTGAATTCTAGTATGTTGATCAGTAATTTGCAGGCTCTGGGAAATACTGTGTTTTAAATCTAAGAATAGAAACCACTGTTTAAAAATCTAAGAATAGGGATATCCCTGGTGGTGCAGTGGCTAAGAATCCACCTGCCCATGCAGGGGACATGGGTTCGATCCCTGGTCTGGGAAGATCCCACAATCTGTGGCGCAACTAAGCCCACGTGCCACAGTTACTGAAGCCCGCGTGCCTAGAGCCCATGCTCTGCAACAAGAGAAGCCACCGCAGTGAGAAGCCCACACACCACAACGAGGAATGGCCCTCCACTGGCCACAACTAGAGAAAGCCTGTGCGCTGCAATGAATACCCAATGCAGCCAAAAATAAATAAATAAATTAATTAATAGTAAAAAAACAATCTAAGAATAAGTCATTTGCCTCTGTGTAACAGGAGGAAAAACTACCTGGATGAAAATCAAATACTCTGATTACTTCTTAAACCTTAGAAGACACAACTTACTGGTCTTTTCACTTTGGGCTTTTCAGTTAAGGCTGGTAGATTGATTGATTGATTGATTGGTTGATTGATTTTTAACATCTTTATTGGAGTATAATTGCTTTACAATGGTGTGTTAGTTTCTGCTGTATACCAATGTGAATCAATTATACATAAACATATATCCCCATATCTCCTCCCTCTTGCATCTCCCTCCACCCTCCCTATCCCACCCCTCTAGGTGGTCACAAAGCACCGAGCTGATCTCCCTTTGCTATCCGGCTGCTTCCCACTAGCTATCAGTTTTACATTTGGTAGTGTATATAAGTCCATGTCACTCTCTCACTTTGCCCCAGCTTACCCTTCCCCCTCCCCGTGTCCTCAAGTCCATTCTCTATGTCGGCAATGTTATTCCTGTCCTGCCCCTAGGTTCTTCAGAACCTTTTTTTTTTTTTTAGATTCCATATATATGTTAGCATACGGTATTTGTCTTTCTCTTTCTGACTTACTTCACTCTGTATAACAGACTCTAGGTCTATCCACCTCATTACAAATAGTTCAATTTCGTTTCTTTTTATGGCTGAGTAATATTCCATTGTATATATGTGCCACATCTTCTTTATCCATTCATCTGTCGATGGACACTTAGGTTGCTTCCATGTCCTGGCTATTGTAAATAGATCTGCATTGAACATTGTGATACATGACTCTTTTTGAATTATATTTTTTTCAGGGTATATGCCCAGTAGTGGGATTGCTGGGTCATATGGTAGTTCTATTTTTACTTTTTTAAGGAACCTCCATACTGTTCTCCATAGTAGCTGTATCAATTTACATTCCCACCAACAGTGCAAAAGGGTTCACTTTTCTCCACACCCTCTCCAGCGTTTCTTGTTTGTAGATATTTTGATGATGGCCATTCTGACTGGTGTGAGGTGATAGCTCATTGTGGTTTTGATTTGCATTTCTCTAATGATTAGTGATGTTGAGCATCCTTTCATGTGTTTATTGGCAATCTGTATATCTTCTTTGGAGGAATGTCTATTTAGATCTTCTGCCCATTTTGGGATTGTGTTGTTTGTTTTTTTGATATTGAGCTGCATGAGCTGCCTGCATATTTTGGAAATTAATCCTTTGTCAGTTGCTTCGTTTGTAAATATTTTCCCCCAATCTGAGGGTTGTCTTTTCGTCTTGTTTATGGTTTCCTTTGCTGTGAAAAAACCTTTTAAGTTTCATTAGGTCCCATTTGTTATTTTTGTTTTTATTTCCATTTCTCTAGGAGGTTGGTCAAAAAGGTTCTTGCTGTGATGTATGTCATAGAGTGTTCTGCCTATGAACTCTGTTCCTCTAAGAGTTTGATAGTTTCTGGCCTTACATTTAGGTCTCTAATCCATTTTGAGTTTATTTTTGTGTATGGTGTTAGGGAGTGTTCTAATTTCATTCTTTTACATGTAGCTGTCCAGTTTTCCAAGCACCACTTATTGAAGAGGCTGTCCTTTCTGCATTGTATATTCTTGCCTCCTTTATCAAAAAGATAAGGTGACCGTATGTGTGTGGGTTTATCTCTGGGCTTTCTATCCTGTTCCATTGATCTATATTTCTGTTTTTGTGCCAGTACCATACTGTCTTGATTACTGTAGCTTTGTAGTATAGTCTGAAGTCAGGGAGCCTGATTCCTCCAGTTCCAGTTTTCTTTCTCAAGATTGCTTTGGCTATTCGGGGTCTTTTGTGTTTCCATACAAATTGTGAAATTTTTTGTTCTAGTTCTGTCAAAAATGCCGTTGGTAGTTTGATAGGGATTGCACTGAATCTGTAGACTGCTTTGGGTAGTATAGTAATTTTCACAATGTTGATTCTTCCAATCCAAGAACATGGTATATCTCTCCATCTGTTTGTATCATCTTTAATTTCTTTCATCAGTGTCTTCCAGTTTTCTGCATACAGGTCTTTTGTCTCCTTAGGTAGGTTTATTCCTAGATATTTTATTCTTTTTGTTGTAATGGTAAATGGGAGTGTTTTCTTAATTTCACTTTCAGATTTTTCATCATTAGTGTATAGGAATGCAAGAGATTTCTGTGCCTTAATTTTGTATCCTGCTACTCTACCAAATTAATTGATTAGCTCTAGTAGTTTTCTGGTGGCATCTTTAGGATTCTCTATGTCTAGTATGGTGTCATCTGCAAACAGTGACAGTTTTACTTCTTCTTTTCCAATTTGGATTCTTTTTATTTCTTTTTCTTCTCTGATTGCTGTGGCTAGAACTTCTAAAACTATGTTGAATAATAGTGGTGAGAGTGGGCAACTTTGTCTTGTTCCTGATCTTAGTGGAAATGGTTTCAGTTTTTCACCATTGAGAATGATGTTTGCTGTGGGTTTGTCATATATGGCCTTTATTATGTTGAGATAAGTTCCCTCTATGCCTACTCTCTGGAGCATTTTTATCATAAATGGGTTTTGAATTTTGTCAAAGCTTTCTCTGCACCTACTGAGATGATCATATGGTTTTTCTCCTTCAGTTTGTTAATATGGTGTATCACATTGATTGATTTGCATATATTGGGGAATCCTTGCATTCCACTTGATCATGGTGTATGACCCTTTAAATGTGCTTTTGGATTCTGTTTGTTAGTATTTTGTTGAGGATTTTTGCATCTATGTTCATCAGTGATATTGGCCTGTTGTTTTCTTTTTTTGTGACATCTTTGTTTTGGTATCAGGGTGATGGTGGCCTCGTGGAATGAGTTTGGGAGTGTTCCTCCCTCTGCTATATTTTGGAAGAGTTTGAGAAGTAGGTGTTAGCTCTTCTGTAAATGTGTGATAGAATTCCCCTGTGAAACCATCTGGTCCTGGGCTTTTGTTTGTTGGAAGATTTTTAATCACAGTCTCAATTTCAATGCTTGTGATTGGTCTGTTTATATTTTCTCTTTCTTCCTGGTTCAGTCTCAGAAGGTTGTACTTTTCTAAGAATTTGTCCATTTCATCCAGGTTGTCTATTTTATTGGCATAGAGTTGCTTATAGTAATCTCTCATGATTCTTTGTATTTCTGAAGTGTCAGTTGTTGCTTCTCCTTTTTCATTTCTAATTCTGTTGATTTGAGTCTTCTCCCTTTTCTTCTTGATGAGTCTGGCTGATGGTTTATCAATTTTGTTTATCTTCTCAAAGAACCAACTTTTAGTTTTATTGATCTTAGCTATTGTTTCCTTCATTTCTTTTTCATTTATTTCTGATCTGATCTTTATGGTTTCTTTCCTTCTGCTAACTTTGGGGTTTTTTGTTCTTCTTTCTCTGATTTCTTTAGGTGTAAGATTAGGTTGTTTATTTGAGTTGTTTCTTGTTTCTTGAGGTAGGATTGTATTGCTATAAACTTCCCTCTTAGAACTGCTTTTGCTGCATCCCATAGGTTTTGGTTCGTCATGTTTTCCTTGTCATTTCTTTCTAGGTATTTTTTGATTTTCTCAGTAACCTCTTGGTTGTTTAGTAGTGTATTGTTTAACCTCCATGTGTTTGTATTTTTTACAGATTTTTTCCTGTGATTATATCTAGTCTCATAGCGTTGTAGTCAGAAAAGATACTTGATACGATTTCCATTATCTTAAATTTACCAAGGCTTGATTTGTGACCCAAGATATGATCTATCTGGAGAATGTTCCATGAGCACTTGAGAAGAAAGTGTATTCTGTTGTTTTGGGATGGAATGTCCTATAAATATCAATTAAATCCATCTTGTTTAATGTGTCACTTAAAGCTTGTGTTTCCTTATTTATTTTCATTTTGGATTATCTGCCTATCTGTGAAAGTGGGGTGTTAAAGTCCCCTACTTTTATTGTGTTACTGTTGATTTCCCCTTGTATGGCTGTTAGCATTTGCCTTATGTATTGAGGTGCTCCTATGTTGGGTGCATAAATATTTACAATTATTATATCTTCTTCTTGGATTGGTCCCTTGATCATTATGTAGTGTCCTTCTTTGTCTCTTCTAATAGTCTTTATTTTAAAGTCTATTTTGTCTGATACGAGAATTGCTACTCCAGCTTTCTTTTGATTTCCATTTGCATGGAACAACTTTTTCCATCCCCTCACTTTCAGTCTGTATGTGTCTCTAGGTCTGAACTGGGTCTCCTGTAGACAGTATATATACAGGTCTTGGTTTTTTTTTTTTTGCAGTACGCGGGCCTCTCACTGTTGTGGCCTCTCTCATCGCGGCGCACAGGCTCCGGACGTGCAGGCTCAGTGGCCATGGCTCACGGGCCTAGCTGCTCCACGGCATGTGGGATCTTCCCAGACCGGGGCACGAACCCGTGTCCCCTGCATCGGCAGGCGGACTCTCAACCACTGCGCCACCAGGGAAGCCCCAGTTCTTGTTTTTATATCCATTCAGCCAGTCTGTGTCTTTTGGTTGGAGCATTTAATCCATTTAAATTTAAGGTAGTTACCGATATGTATGTTCCTATTACCATTTTCTTAATTGTTTTGGGTTTGTTATTGTAGGTCTTTTCCTTCTCTTGTGTTTCCTGCCTAGAAAAGTTCCTTTAGGAATTGTTGTAAAGCTGGTTTAGTGATGCTGAATTCTCTTAGCTTCTGCTTGTCTGTAAAGGTTTTAATTTCTCCATTGAGTCTGAATGAGATCCTTGTTGGGTAGAGTATTCTTGATTGTAGGTTTTTCTCTTTCATCACTTTAAATATGTCCTGCCACTCCCTTATGGCTTGCAGAGTTTCTGCTGAAAGATCAGCTGTTAACCTTATGGGGATTCCCTTGTATGTTATTTGTTGCTTTTCCGTTGCTGCTTTTAATATGTTTTTTTTGTATTTATTTATTTATTTATTTATTTATTTTGCGGTACACGGGCCTCTCACTGTTGTGGCCTCTCCCGTTGTGGAGCACAGGCTCCGGATGCGCAGGCTCAGCGGCCATGGCTCACGGGCCCAGCCGCTTCGCGGCATGTGGGATCCTCCCGGACCGGGGCACGAACCCATGTACCCTGCATCGGCAGGCGGACTCTCAACCACTGCGCCACCAGGGAAGCCCCTGTATTTAATTTTTGATAGTTTGCTTAATATGTATCTAGGCATGTTTCTCCTTGGATTTATCCTGTATGGGACTCTCTGTCCTTCCTAGACTTACTTGACTATTTCCTTTCCCATATTAAGGAAGTTTTCAACTATAATCTCTTCAAATATTTTCTCAGTCCCTTTCTTTTTCTCTTCTTCTTCAGGTATCCCTATATAATTCGAATGTTGGTGCATTTAATGTTGTCCCAGAGGTCTCTGAGACTGTCCTCAATTCTTTCCATTCTTTTTTCTTTATTCTGCTCTGCAGTAGTTATTTCCACTGTTTTATCTTCCAGGTCACTTATGCGTTCTTCTGCCTCAATTATTCTGCTACTGATTCCTTCTGGAGAATTTGTAATTTCATTTATTGTGTTTTTCATCATTGTTTGTTTGCTCTTTAGTTGTTATGGGTTCTTGTTAAACGTTTCTTGTATTTTCTCCATTCTCTTTCCAAGATTTTGGATCATCTTTACTGTCATTACTCTGAATTCTTTTTCAGGTAGACTGCTTATTTCCCCTTCACTTGTGTGGTCTGGTGGGTTTTTCCCTTGCTCCTTCATCTGCTGTGTATTTCTCTGTCTTCTCATTTTGCTTAACTTACTGTGTTTGGGGTCTCCTTTCTGAAGGCTGCAGGTTCATAGTTCCCGTTGTTTTTGGTGTCTGCCCCCAGTAGGTAAGGTTGGTTCAGTGGGTTGTGTAGGCTTCCTGATGGAGGGGACTGGTGCCTGTGTTCTGGTGGATGAGGCTGGATCTTGTCTTTCTGGTGGGCAGGATCACGTCCAGTGGTGTGTTTTGGGGTGTCTGTGAACTTATTATAATTTTAGGCAGCCTCTCTGCTAATGGGTGGGGTTGTGTTCCTGTCTTGCTAGTTGTTTGGCATAGGGTGTCCAGCACTGTAGCTTGCTGGTCGTTGAATGGAGCTAGATCTTAGTGTTGAGATGGAGATCTCTGAGCGAGCTTTCACCGTTTGATATTATGTGGGGTGAGGAGGTCTCTGGTGTACCTATTTCCTGAGCTCGGCTCTCCCACCTCAGAGGCACGAGCCTGACACCCAGCTGGAGCACCAAGACTCTGTCAGTCACCCAGCTGGTCTTGCTAAAGCCGGGCTGCCTGCAGCAGCCTGACCAATGGAATATTCATATTGGAAATGTTGCCATAGCACTGGGTGTTAGAGGAGATCTCCATCGCTCCATACCAGAAATAAAAAAGGATGGACAGCTCCAGCCTGAGAGGCTTGTCTGCTCACCCGCTGGGGTGGATGGGGGCTGGGATGGTGGGTTTATTTTTATTTATTTGTTTGTTTAGATTCTTTAGTTTGTTTTCCTGCCATCCCGAAGGGGGCAGTCATCAGCATTTGGGGAAGTGTTTTGATTTGTCTTCATGTTGGGAAAATACAAAGGTTAGGGGTTGATGTAATGCACAGGAGGGGCATGTGACAGGAATAAGCTTATTCAAGTCATTTCTGATTTGTGTTGGTTTTTTTAAATGCAATATTATTTTTACTCATTTTAAAGCATCCTTAGCGCCAAGAGGACTGTTTGGAAGGAGCCTCCCTTGTCTCCACTTTGATAAGAAAATTGCTCCTCCTGGGACAGCTGACTTCCCACTGCCTGTGATGGGTACAGGGTTGTTCAAAGTGCATGCTCCAAATTCAGCACTCCTTAGCTTCAGAGGGGATTTTGGCTTTAACAGTTATGTGGTTCATCTGTCTCAAACATTTGTTTTGACTCTAGCTCTTGCTTGCTTTACTTTTTTAAGCTTGGAAAGAACAAACCCAGAATAGTCTGGGCCTTCACTTCCAAATGGGGGTTTAGACAAAAGTTTAAAAAGGCACTTGCTTTGTAGCACTTGCCTTGGAACCCCCATGTGTGCCGGTAATCACCTCTATTCCCTCAGACTGCTGGTTGCCAGCCCCTATCCGGCAGGGCCTGTAAACCAGTGCCCCAGCCTTGCCAGGCCATCAGCCACGATTGGCATCTGTCCTGGCATCCCGTGTGCTCCAGGTTCCTTAAAGGCCACGTGCTCCATTCATTGGGTTTATGCTGCCCACCTGCTCAGGCTCAGTTTCTGTGGGTTCTTCGGGGGATGGGGAAGAGGGGACCTTGTCTGTGCCATGTTTGGGGTTCCCCGCCTCAGGCCCCCTCTGGTCCATTCTTACATTGACAGCTGGGAAATCCTGGGCAAGTGCTATAACTTCTCTGTGTTCCAGTTTCCTCCTTGTAAAATGGGCATAAAAAGAGGAGCTACCTGGCATGTAACAAGCTATTACTGAGTAGGGGCCATCTGTGGACTCCGTCTTTACAGCCGTCCACACTGGCAGGCCAACCCCAGTCCTATAATGCAGATGTTATGGCTTCATTTTTCAGGTGAGAAAATGGAGGCTTGTAGAAAGGCCAGCCTGTTTGTCTGATGACCCATAGCTGTTACATATCTGAGCAAATCAATTGGGACACCGATGCCAAAGCTTGTGCACTTTCTATGCTGCAAGCCCGTGTGCTTTTCTGCATGCTGAGGAATTCCATGGGCCCTGTCCCAAAGGATTCCCCTCTAGGAATAGCACTGTTTTTTCTGGTGAGGCTCAGGCTGACTCATCCTTGAGTGGGGCCAATAAAGTATTTCTGGGGAATAAACTCTTTCTATTAACTCACTGGGCCAGGTTATTGAGAACCCCTGCTCACCTTTGACTCCTCAGTTAATTAGAGAATTTGGGATCAAGTGCTTCCAAAATTTACCTGAATTCTTTATTAACTGAGTTAACACAGAGCTTATCAGCTCACAGGGGTCACACCTCACGTGGCTGGAAGAAAGGAAGGGGGTCTTAGATGAATACCAAACTTCAGTCAGACATAGAACATGAAGGGTCATCTCAGTTTGACAAACACAGGAGGAAGTAGCAAATGGGAAGGTAAACTTCACACTCTCCCTGGAGCCCAGCATTAAGCCCTGACCGGATTTGCTGCTCCCACAGGGCACTGCGTTGGTGGTCAGAGAAAGTGTGGCTCCAGAATAAAATTGAATGCTGTGTGAATGGGAAGAAGGAGCCTGAAGGCCAAGGAGGCTCACTAACTTCATGATCTGATTTCTTCCTGCCAGCCACACTGCATATTACAAGCAGGGCTGGAGCTTGGCTCCGCTGGCCAAGCTCCCAGGGCCAGGATAGCCGAGGTATGTCTGGAAAAGAGAGGGCCTTTGCCAAGGCAAGCATCTCCCATGCCAGGCAGACCAGCAAATAAGCTGCCTCTTGAAGTCCCTTCATCTGAATCCCCGAGGAGCCAAGGCTTGTTGAAGTACTAAGTGCAAACTCAGGAACTGCTGAGTGCCCGGTACTGAGAATATAGAGACAAATGTGCAGAAACCAAGTAGGCTTTCATCTTGTGTTCTAAAAAAAATGTTAATTGATGTTTTTCTGATCCTGAGAGTAATGTGTCTTAGTAAAAAAAAAAATTTAGAAAATTTAAACTGAATCACTCAATCTCTGGGGAGAAACCTTGATAGCATTTTATGGAATTGGATGTGTCTGCTAGCCAAGGAAAAGTGGGACTGGGAAAAAGGCCAGTTTTGTGAATCTTCTTAAAATAGGGTCCAGAATTTCATATTAAAATTTTTTCTTTAAGTTTTGATGGAGACTTTACTTGAAAAATGAAACTAAAGATTATGAAAATAAGTTTGTTATTCTACACTTAACAGCTCTTGTCATAATAATGGTCAAGGATACTTAGACCCAAGGCAAAAGTTTATTTGCTTTATTAGCATCTTTAAAATAGCAGTGCAGGGCTTCCCTGGTGGCGCAGTGGCTGGGAGTCCGCCTGCCGATGCAGGGGACACAGGTTCGTGCCCTGGTCCAGGAAGATCCCACATGCCGCGGAGCGGCTGGGCCTGTGAGCCATGGACGCTGAGCCTGCGCGTCCGGAGCCTGTTCTCTGCAACGGGAGAAGCCACAGCAGTGAGAGGCCCGCATACCTCCCCCCACCCAAAAAAAAACTAGCAGTGCATTAATTACTGAAATGAAAGAAGTAACTGAGTCCTGGGTAGGCAGCTTTTGGATGTGAATATTCCTGTTATAAGGTAACATTCTTTGCTTCATATTTTGCCTTTTTTTTTTTTAGGACAATAACAGAAAGGTCGTTTTTATGATGGTGCATTTTTCCCAAACACTTCTCTTGGTCTTTTAAATTTAAAGCCTTATCTTCTCAAGCATCTTAAAGTGTTATCATCCAAGGATAATTTTGACTTCTTCAACAGTTAACTGATCTAACTCTGCCAGATCCAGACTTAATCAGAGGCTTTGAGTGGTTTGAGCAGTTTCTGAGCATCACTTTCATTGATTTCATGAAAGCCTGCACCTTTGCAACAGGTTTTAGTAGATTTGCACTGCATCTGAGTTGGGTAATCGGATTCTACACTGTCTGGCAATCAGTGACAAAGGGTAGACAGTCTATTCACTGGTCCACATTCCCCGTCAGCTGAGAGCTGGTAATCATAAGTCTTGCAACAGTGCTGAAGGTAAGTTCTCCAAGCTAAAGTCAGTGTAAGCAATGATTGAGGCACAAAAGGAATCAGAGCCAAGGAGAAGCCTTGTCCTTAGAATCTCTCCCATGTACCTCCTGGTGGGGTACCATGTGCCTGGCGGAGGTAAAAAGCACCCTCCCCCCACTAGATCACTATTCCTGATGCTGTCTAAAGCCAGGGCACAGCTAGTTTAGCCACATCATACCAACATTCATCTTTTAAAGGTTCCCTGAGACTTCTTTGACTACAGGATGCCTGCCTGACTCTGGAGTGGGGGTGGAAGTGGGCTGGGGTGGTACCTAGCTCCATAGTGACCCTGTTTTTTAAGGTTATGCCCCAGGCAGGATCTAAAACCAAAGCAAAGGGGATGCTGATACTGCTTTGAGATTAAGTGCTCCCTGATGGGGGCAGCTATGCTGACTTTATAACCAGTAGTTAGAAAATTTTTCCTTTGGTTAGTAAGGATTTGAACAACATTTGTTAGCATGTGAGGGTTCCCCTCCCATTGCCTCTCCCCACCTAGGAACAAATGCCCAGTACTTTCCAGAAGCTCTCAGTGCCAGCAGCCTCATTTATAAAGAGTATTGTCTGAGGTCAGGTTCACCGGAGAAGAACCTGAGATGGGGATTCCTGGGCAAATGATTTACTGCAGAAATGCTCTTGGGAGAAAAGGAGTGAAGGGAACAGAATGGGGCAGAAGACAGGAGCAAACAGGGATGTGCTCTCAGCCTAATCCCACGGGGGCTCTGGAACATGAGTTGCACAGTACAGCTGGTCTCACCTTGAGGCAAAGGGGCAGCCTTTTGCACCCATGTCAATCATAGGCTGCAGAGGAAGGGTGTTATAACCTCCCAGGCAAAGCAGCTCCCATTCAGCCAGGGACTGGAAGTCATCTAGTAAAGGGGTTCTGGGTGCAGCACTTGTGCCATCCACACCAGCAGTCACAGTGTTTGCTGAAGCCCATGCTCTGGGGGCCTCTTTGCCTCATAGCTACAGTGAAGAGTGGAAAACGGAATTAAAGCCTTTCAGTCAAGGGGACTTACATAGCCACGGGAGGGCTGTTATGGTGCTGACAGGCGCAGAAGGGTGATCCATGACATTCCTCCCTGTCGCAGCGTCCGGGAGTGCGTGAGTCATGACCGTACACTGAGCGCTCTCATTCCTACGGAAGTCTTTGGTTTTCACTCTTTTTGCTTGTCCCCCACTCCAAGATCCAACCAGAATTCTGTCATTTCTATTACACTGAGTAGGGTGGAAGAGAGATGTGGAATAATGCAATAAATGCTGGTTTAAATGTTATTTCCTCACATTTTGGAATTAACAAAAATAAGGTAGTTCAGCAGTTCTCAGACAATCAAAAGCAGTCTTAGATCAAAGCTGAGTAAACAGAGGTCCCCTCAAGTTCCAGAGTAAATTTTTAAAGCCTAGTGAGTCCTTCACATCCATGTAAAGCCTGAAGAAGTCTTCGGGGTGATAAATCTTTGAGAACGGATAGACCTTTGACTTAAATTGAAAACCTCTCTCCTGGTTTGAAAGGGATTTCCAGTGAGATGTTGAGCTTTGGAACTGGGTTGAGTAATATAATTTATGTATATCCTGGGATGCTCTTGAGAGTAATTACACCAGAACGACAGACGTAAACCAAGACTGTCCCAGGGAGTTAAGGTCACCTAGGCTTGAGCTCGCTGCCTCTAATGCCCACAGGCCAGTTAGCTAGTATTTAGAGTAGCTTGTACTTGGGCCAATTGTGGACATTGCTTCTTGGGTGAGGAATTATAAGGAAGAGAAAGGTGACAAGAGGCCACCAACAGTGAATCATTAGGACCAATCTTTGGGCCATGCAGTTCGTAAGACAGCATTTGAGAAATTATTCACTGGTTTTCCTTATTGAGATTGCCGCTGCATGTTCTCAAGATTCCAAGAGCAGCCCCTCACGCTGCCCTGTAAATGTCTGTTTCTCTGCTGGAAGATGTTCCCCTTCTAAGCTGTGAGCTCTTCAAGGACAGGGACTAATGTCATTCAGATCTGTGTCCTCAGTGCTGATCGTGGGAGGTGATGTGATGACTCAGCCACTCAATGGATGCTCAGGGTCTGTTCCAAATCCTGTGCCATGCCCATATTAGATATGCAAACTTACCTGCTACCCACGAGTGTTTGGGGCAAGATGGGTGAAGGAAACCTTGGAGGAAGGGCTGAGGAAAGGTGTTCCTGACAGTGGGAACAATTAGGCAAAAGTGTGGAAAGTGTGGAAATGAGACCAAGAAAAGGATATTTGTAGAATAGTGACATATGTGCTCAGAGAGGTAGGGGCCAAATGGATGCCAGTGTTAAGATTTTGAGTTTTATTATATTCATAATGGAGAGAGGCATTTTAAGAAGAGTCCTCAAGAAACCTGTAGAATGGACCAAAAAAAGGCAAACTCATAGCAGTGGCTCCCAAAGCATTGCACAGTGGAACACTTACTGTATCACCTATCATGAATTGAAAATGCTTATCTCAGGCCCCACAATCTCAGAGTATACTCAGGGTCTACTCAGACCACTGGGGCATGGCCTGGGAATCTGTATTTTTTAAGGTGCTCCCAAACCAATTTTAATGCAGAAGGTCCCAAGTCCACATGAGGGATGCTGACTAAGGTCACAGAGAACCGTTAGAAAACTTAACAGTCACTGAGATCACTTATCCCCATTAGATATCTAGATTGGATGCTGAAAGATAAGCTACAGTTCCCTTTTATATTTATATATCTCCTATGTTTTATTTCGTTGTATTTCGGGTTGTTTCTGTTGCTGTTTCTTTGTTGCTATTTTCTAAATAAAGTTTTATTGATGTTTAGAAAACAGACAAAAGTACACAAATCATTAGGCGCCCAGCTCAGTGAATTTTCACAATGATCACACCTGAGAACATCCCCAGCACCCCGAGAACTCCCTTCCACTTGCCACCCGCCAATTATTATCTTGACTTCTAATCCCACAGATGAGTTATTTGTTTTTTGTCATTTCTACTTTTTGTGTTTGATAATGTTCATAATATATTAGTGTAATAGTATATGTGTATAACATATAACTAAGTAGGTATGTTGTGGTAAGTGCTCACATTTTTTTTTTTTTTCTGATTAGACAACTTAAACTTTTTTTATTTCACCCATCTACCTGGAAGTGTGGGTCTGGGCTGAGGTGCAGGTCTTGGAAATTGGAGGAGGGAGCATGGGTGACATTTCAGAGCCAGAATCCACACAGGTTGGTTCCTTTTGGCTGCCATTGTGTGTTGCAGAGTTGCCAAGGCCCTCGAGAAGATCAGGGCCTTGGTAGGGGAAGGAGATAGGTTTTAGAGTCAGTCAAGAATGACCTTGGGGGCTTCCCTGGTGGCGCAGTGGTTGAGAGTCTGCCTGCTGATGCAGGGGACATGGGTTCGTGCCCCAGTCCAGGAAGATCCCACATGCCGCGGAGCGGCTAGGCCCGTGAGCCATGGCTGCTGAGACTGCACGTCCGGAGCCTGTGCTCCACAGCGGGAGAGGTCACAACAGTGAGAGGCCCGCGTACCACAAAAAAAAAAAAAAAAGAATAACCTTAAGGAAGTCACATGACCTCATTGAACTCCAGCACCCCAGCTTCTAGACATTCAGCCAGTGCTAGTTCTGTTCTGTGCCTTCTCCTTTTCCCAAATCTGAAAACATTCTGTCTCCCCTCAGAAGTCTTGATTTGGCCTCAGTGAGTCAGAGAGGCCCTGTGGGTTATGAAGGGCCTCCTGCTTTCCATTGACTTTGGTTGTAAACCATGTGTGCAGGTGGAAAGATGGCAGCTCCCCGTGGCCCCTTTCCTGGTTTTCTCGAGCCTGTCTGTAGAGTCCACCCAGGCCAGCTATGCTGGGAACCCTCTCCTTGCCCTTGCACCTACCCCCACCCTGGGAAGGCTTGCTGAGGGTGCAGCTCAGCCCTCATTGCTTCATGCTGTAGAAAGAATCCCTGTGTTTTCCTTGGTGCGATTTTCTTAGCGTTTATTTTTCCTCAACTAGTAAGGTTTTGAAAGGCAAGATTAGGGTGTGAGCCAGAAAGGCGACTTGGATGCCTTTTAATGCAAACCTAAGGAGGCATCCAGCTCACGTGTGGGCTGTCCCGTTTCACCAGGAGAGCACCGGGGTTCAGAGCCAAAGGGTTGCTTAAGAATGAAGAGTGTTCTTACTAATAAGAACCTGCTGTATAAAAAAAAAAAAAAAAGAATAAAATTCAAAAAAAATAATAATTGCTTTAAAAAAATCACATTTTTAACTCTTTTTATCCCTACATCTTCCAAACTTTTTGACCCCAAAACCCTTTTTTAAAATGTAATACCCACAGAACTAATGTTTTACGGAACACAGTTAGGGAAACTCTGATATACAATAACAAACATGATTAAAAAAAAAAAAAAAAGAATGAAGAGTGGTTTTGTCCTCTGCACCGTCTTCCCAGAGAACCTCTGGCAAGGGTGGCAGGGCAAGTGGGCAGTCAGAGGAGGACGGGGACTTGGCCTGTCAGAGGCTCCTCATTCCAGCACAGCCAACAGTGGCTGTTGTCTGAGAACTTCCCTAAAGCAGGACCATGTCTGCTGAAGCCTGGATTTGCCTGCCTGGGGCTCCTCCACACACCTGTCCTGGTGCAGCCGGCCCATCTGTTGGTACTTTTTGTCTTTCAGGAGGAAATGGGCATTTCCTGTGAACTGCTGGAATCGGACTTCCTCAAATGCAGTGTGGGATTCCCTTTCATGAGGTCGAAGTCGAAGGTAAGGGGCAGGGACGGGGCACTTCCTTGGCAGCACCCCCGGCCCTTCCCACCAGCCACTCATTCTGCAACTGCCTCCCCGAGGTTTCGTCCACACCCCACTGCAGCAGGGTGGCCAGCAAAGCCCTGCCTGGGCACAGCCAGCCCTGTCCATGGCCATCTCCAAATCTGTTCCGGGGGGCCGTGGACACGTGGTCCTTCCCCTTGATCCATGTGACATACCGCAGATGTGAGACACACGCCACGGCCTTTGTACTTTGTCAATCACCATCTGGTTGGCCTCTTAACATTTTATTTTCTGGGACATCCCATGCCACTTTGAGTCCCTGGGACAACATAGGAGAAGATGTGGTCTGGGCTAGTGACCTACAGTCCTGGCTGTCACCCCCCGGGAACTCACAGTTTTTTGAAGAGGCCTCTTAAAATATAAATAATTGTATTGCACTTCATTTTTTCAGAAAAGTACAAGAAAGTACAGTCACTTTGGTATTTATAAGGAGCCAAATTTTCTAAGCGCAAACAATAATATGGCTTAGCATATTTGGAGATTCATGGAACATTCTAGTATGTGCCATCACTATAAAGAGATGCAAAGACATAGAAGATGTGATTTTTGGAGGTAAAACTAGACTCTAGAAGACCAGTTCTGCCTTTTTAAATGGAAGCTGTTTTCCCTGCTGTGGTTTGAAGGAAATTTTATATTCCTTTGTCTACCTTTTTTCCCTTCCTAAAAAAAAAAAAAAAGAAAGTTTAATCCTTTTATCCTGCCTATGTCGTAGAATTGGATCATTTTAATCTCTAAGGCTTTTTGGTCTCAGTACATAGGAGCTGTTTTGCAAACCAGTTGTGAGAATGTTCTAGTAAGGAAGATTTGCTCATTTCTTAGCAAATCACTTGAATCCCTCCACCTCGTTGAATGTACCTGCTCCAAACTGTGGTGGCTCTTACATCTGTGATTCCTCAGCCTTTTTTCTGGCTCTGATCCTCATTCTGTCCACATTCATCCCAGGAGAAGGGAAGCCCCAAGTGGTGGCTGTCCTCAGAAAAACTGGCAGAATATGGGCCAAGTCCTGTGAGATTCCAGGTAGGGTGAGGATGCAGGAGGAGGACCCTGAATGCTGGGCATCATTGCCTGTAGTAAAATATGGCACGCACATGCACACACACACACACACACACACACAAATTTTATTGACATCTTTTGAGCAACAGGAAATAGACTTAATTGAAACAGTTTAAAAGTAGCCATTTTGGGGCCTCCCTGGTGGCGCAGTGGTTGAGAGTCCGCCTGCCGATGCAGGGGATACGGGTTCGTGCCCCGGTCTGGGAGGATCCCATATGCCGCGGAGCGGCTGGGCCCGTGAGCCATGGCCGCTGGGCCTGCGCGTCCGGAGCCTGTGCTCCGCAACGGGAGAGGCCGCAACAGTGAGAGGCCCGCATACCGCAAAAAAAAAAAAAAAGTAGCCATTTTGGGCTTCCCTGATGGCGCAGTGGTTGAGAGTCCGCCTGCCGTTGCAGGGGACATGGGTTCGTGCCCCGGTCTGGGAGGATCCCACATGCCATGGAGCGGCTGGGCCCGTGGGCCATGGCCGCTGAGCCTGCGCGTCCAGAGCCTGTGCTCTGCAACAGTGAGAGGCCCGCATACCGCAAAAAAAAAAAAAAAAAGTAGCCATTTTGTTGTAAAATCCAGCCTCCCTCCCTCAAACCTGAGGTGCGTCTTGCTAGTTTTAAAGATATTTTAAAAGGAAAACTTATCATTGCAGATGGATCCAGGATCACTTCCCATAAAGAGAAAGTGAATAAATGAATACAATGAAAATAAAGTAATCTTGACTTATGGGGCCTTAAATTTTGTTAAAATTCATTCTCTCTCAAAATAGTCACAGAGCCAACAGAAGTATGGATGTTGGATGTTGGATTTTTTTTCCAGCTTGGTAATGTCACTGCCTTCCTCCACATACAGAAGTGAAGGCCTATAGCAAGGCTAGTCCTGGAGGCAGGGCTCTGGGGGTGAGTCCCTGGAGAAAGCCCCAGAAGCGACCCAGCAGGGATGGCGCTCCCTCTATCCACAGCCCGGCTTGTCCTGCCCTGCCCTCAGACCCTGTGGGTCATCAGGCTCCAGACCACCTGCTAAGCCTCATGACCACACTATCTGCTTACTTCGCTGGCCGTATGTTTCTGTCTCTCATGACCAGCCTGCCCGGTTCCTGACCTTCTGTTCTCCCAGGCCTCTGGCTCTCATTTTGGCTTTGTGCCCAAATCTTTTGCTTCTTACCTCACTTTGATCTTTAGAGGGTTTAATTCAGATCTCCTGCCAGTTCAGACTCTCTGCTGCAATGAGACCCTTGACTTTCCCTTCCTTTGGGTCCTCCAGCTCTGTTTCCTGTCCTGTCTCCATGCCCCACCCTCACTGTAAGCTGACAGGTCTCACTGCAACAGAAATTTCTGTCTAGAAAGGGATGTCCAGCATCCACTCTAGTTGATGGTCCAATGTCATGATCCAGCGTTCATTACTTTCAGGTAGCATTCAGTTCAGTAGAATCCAGTGTTGCAAAGTTAGACCATTGCCTAGAATTCGTCATAAAGGAACGAAATGATGTCATAAAGGAACAAATATTTAGATGTTAAATAAGTCATAGACTCTCAGAACTTGATGGAATTTAAGGATCATTTTGTCCACCCTCTTCTTTTTTATTGAAATGCAAAGAGATCGAGTATCTTGGCCAAGATCACATAGTTTGTGGTAGAGCCTGGCTCTATAAGCCCTACCCGAGGGGTCCTTCCTGATTCCCACACTTGCCCGGTGTGTATGTGGTGAAAACCATTTGCTTGGACCAGTGTTCCCCGAATCACAGGGTGCCCACCACTGGGAGTACCTGAGATGATTTTGGATGGCTCATGAGATGATTTTAGGTGATACATGGACATAGCACTAAACCACGTTGACTCTAACAGTGAGAAATTTATTACCTTTTCAACACTCTTTCAATCCTAACTTTTTGTGGGAGAAATTCTCTGGTAGCTCTACAATATCTCTAACACCTCCCTATCAGTCATTAATCTCCCTTTTATCAAAATAGAGCAGACCTTAGGCCCAGAGCCTTCAGCAGGCAACAGAATTCAACACCCCTTTGTTTCCGTTATGTTTATTTTTATGATGACCTCCTCTTTATGGCAAGTGATCCTGGATTCCCATCTGTGATAGTGATATAAATTCTTCTCTTTAAAATAGTCTTTAAACAGCAAGAGTGAGGCAGTAAAAATACAAAGTACATATCACAGGTGATATGATAAGCAGATGTAGCAAAAAACTGGGATGATGGTGTGTGAGTGAAATTTAGGAAGTCCTGGTTTAAGAGTTCAAGCGTATCGCTTCCTAACGAAAACCTCAGTTGCTGAAAAGGACAGCGTGCCTCTCGCCAGAGTGGGCTCTGGGTTTTATTGCTAAAGTTGTATCTCTGGCCTGACCATCAGAGAGAAATGCACACAGAATAAAGCTTGCCGTGCAAATGAGCAACCAGAGGTCATAAACTGCAGAAGATTGTAGTGTTTAAGTTTGGAATGCTGGCTGATGCCAAATGTCACTTTCTTCTCCCATAGTATGAATTCAGCGTGATCTTTGATACAAGCCACCTGTCTGGGGAAGAGGAAGTTCTTAGCTTCATCGTTACTGCTCAGAGGTAAGGGGGATTTAAATTTTTTCCAAAGATGAAAGATTTATGGGACCAAGAAAGGTCATGCCCTGGTCATGCTTTGATGATGATGCCCAAAACGCCGAGGAGGAAGGAACTGCTCAGTGATAAAGCCCCAAACCGCTGCATAGAATCGGGTCTCTCAAGGATGGTGCTTGTCTAGTTCCGCTTGTGCAGACACCAGCTCAGAGAGAGCTGGGAAGGACTAGGGGTTCATCCAGTCAGAGGTAAATGATTTTACAGCTGAGGAGAGACAGGCCTGGAGTGGTCAGGATTCCAGCCCAAGCTTGTGTGGTTGGTTAGTTCACAAGTGTCCTCTGTGGTCAGTGGCTTCTCATGCATGTATCCCAGCATCCCTTGATGCGAGGACAGGGCCCCTGCAGCCTGAGGGCCTGGCCAAGCCTGTTGGTGGAGGCCCCCAAGAGATGGTCCTCAAGAGAGGGCTTGTCCTAGGAGCTGAGTGGACAGATAGGGAAGGGGACAGTGCAGTAGTGATGTCTTCCCTCAGGACTGTGCTCCTGCCTCTCTCTCTCCAGTATAGCCAAGCGTGCTTGAGAGAGACTCTGGGGTCGTAAGCTGCCTCCACAAGCCAGAATCCACACGTGCCTTGAAGTACCATCTGGGTAGCCCTTGGCCGATAGCTGGGCTGGAAGGAGAGGTATTTAGGTGGGTGAATAGGGAGATACAAGCTTTGACTGCATAGGTTGGATACCCAAGGCAGCCTTTTTATTTGAATTTTTATTTGGAAATGATTTTAAACTTAACAGAAATGTTGCAAAGAATAGTGCAAGGAACTCCTGTACACCCTTCACCCAGGTTCACTCAGCCTTGACGTGCTGCCTCATTTAGTTTATCATTCTCTTTCTATGTATGATGTTTTCCACTTAACCATCTGAAAGTAAGTTGCAGATGTCATGCCTCTTTACCCAAAAGTGTCTCCATGTGTTTCCTAAGAATGAGGCCATTCTCTAAAATAACCCCAGTATAGTTATAAAATTCAGGAAATTTAACACTGATACAATGCTATTATCTAATCTCTAGTCCATGTTCCAGTTGTCCCCAAAATGACTTTGTAGCCACTTTTTTACTGGTCCAGAGTCTGATCAAGGATCAGGCATTCAGTTATCATGTCTTATCTCTAGTTGCCTTAATCTCCAAGACAAACTTTCATGCCAAGGGATCTGAATCTATCCCAGAGGTGGTCTGGAGATCTGAACCAAACACTGTGAAGCCCAAGGTCAGGCAAGATCCACAGAAAAAAAGGTGAGATAACAAAATCAGGAACCTCATGGCTAATGGAGGCCGGGAAAATGGAAGGCCAGACACTAGATGAGCAGACCATGAAACCAGGGGCTGCAAGTCAACCAGAGAAAGGCGATTGTGCAGCCACAGGTTAGCATGCGGCCAAGACTGGAGACCCACTGAATCCGGGGTGCAGAGCGAGGCAAGGGGCTAAGCGTTGTAAAACTAAGGCCCCCACCCACATGGTCACCTCTGAAATGAGGGCGCTCAACCCAAGACTTCCTCCAAGGAGGACTGCACCCTTGGGCACTAGGAAGGCGCTCCTGGTCCCACATTCTGAGAGAGAAGGTCATCTCCCGGACTTTTCAGATGAGCCCCATGGTGCAAGATAACAGGTGCCGGCTCAGCCATCTATCTGACCCCCAGGTAGAGCAAGGGATCCTGCTCTGGACCACTGCTCTCAACCCCATTCATGTCCATCAAGTGTAAAGCACTGAGCAGAAGCTGAGAGGGAGCAGGGATGAATGGGAGAGAGTCTTCCATCTCAAACCTCATCAAGACAGGGTCAGTCTAGAGACAGAGGCAGACACGGCTCAGTGCAGGAAGTAGGGCAGAGCAGCCCAGGGCAGGCACTGTCCCTCACTCGTTCTACAAACCTTGGAGCACTTACTACGACCAGCCACGGTGTGAGACAAGGGGAGATACAGCAGGGACCAAAGTTAGTAAAAGCCCTTCTCTTGGGCTCCTACAGTCGCTTCAAGCCTCAAATCAAATTCACAAATCCATAATCAAAGTGTCTCCTGTCCCATGAAATAATCAAAACTTGATTTCAAGTTAAGGCTTCCTCCCCTCTGCCAGGGCAAGGCTGCAGGAGGGAAGCCTTTCTCTGGGAATAGTCTAGCTTTCCTGCAGTGGTGCTTCTACTGGCCTTCTCCCCCTTTTCCTGAGAGCCCCCCAGGCTCACAGCAGGGGTTGTGAGAGGTAAAAGGCAAACAGGAAAGGTCTTACTTACCAGGCACTGCTGCAGGCACTCACTCAGTCTGGGTATGCAGAGCTGGCTCCTCCCCTTTGGGGACCCCCTCCACCCTCCCACTACTCTGGAGGCTCACCTGTGCTTCCTCCCTCACCACATCTTCCAACCTCAGCCTCTAGGCAGCCAAAGATGCCTTCAGTTCCTGCTGCCGAGACAGTGCCCCGAGACAGGACCAAAGGTGACCCTACCCTGGCTCTTGCTTGTAGATCCCACTCAGGAATCTTTGCCCTGACAGTCTCTGGAAAGGCAGGTGATCCTTGTGGAGTCAGGAGGGGAAAGCCAGCAGCCCCCTCCCCTTAAGTTTCCTGGGCCTGCATCTGACTGTCCTGATCAAGGTCCTCTGAAGCTTAAAAGGCAGTCACCCTCCCCTGACCACAAACCATTTTCTCCAAAATCTGTCTCCAAGAATCCTCCTTTCCCGACTCTGTTACATCCTTGACATTATAGTTTGGGTTGTTGCCACCAGACATAGTAAATCCTGGTTTAGTGCTTTCCTCTGAATTTTGGCATCTATTACGCCTCAGCCAAAACTTGGATTTTAACACCCTGTCGTACTCACCCCAGCCTGAGTGATTCTTGAATTTTCACAAAAACACCAATTAGTCAAAGGTTAGACTAAGATTCTTCCCAAGTGCTGAATCTTTCAACATCACCCTTGGTCCATTCTTGCCTCTTACTAATTAATGGCTTTGCCCGCAAAGCCTGAAGTCACTGGGCATTTGGGAGGTTCAGGTCAGGCCCCAACATATACAACCCAACAGTAGACAGCAGCAGGACTGGTGGGGCAAACACTTAACGAGGTTTTGTTTTATTTTTTCACTGGAGTCCTTCCTCAGTCTCGGTGTTATTTAAAACTCACAGAATTAAGATTAATTTTCCTTTGGGAACCACTGTGAAGCTGGAAGGATACATTTTCAGAGCCCCTCAATCCACCACCACTGTAGCATATTTTTGCGTTTAATGCTGCTTTCTCTATTTTTTTTTTAGCATTTTCCTTAATATTTTAGAGAATGTTCTTGTCTTAAAAATGAGAGCACAGCACGTCACAGTGGTTGTTTGACCCTCTTTACCTTGTGTTGTCATATCCAACCTCCACTCCAAAGGTGATGACTTTCTGGCCTTTAGTTCAGCACTAGTGGGACTTAACAAACACTAATTATATCCTACATATTGCAGTAGGACATGCAAACCAGATGGAAATAAGAACCACAGTGAATGTTAAAATACAGCCCAGCAATCCCCCAACTCCTGCACAACTTTCCAGTGCAGCATGGCTCCCACTGTCTGTCAGGGTAGCATTGCCACGGGAATAATAGCATTTCAACACAGATGACAATTGTCTGAGCTTGCCAGCTTTGAAATCATGCAAGACGTGATTTTTTATTCACACTATTTTCAATATCACATCATTCATGTTTACATAAAGCATGGCTGTGATCTAATAGAAACGCAAAGCATAGAGAAGGTAGACTTTGTTCCCACTGCTAGAATCCAAGAAGGGCTTCACTGGGGAGGTGGCATTTACACAGAGGAGTCTGTTTTGGGGCTGAAGAAGCCTAGGCACAGTGGTGCATGGCACAGCCTACTCTGTCACACCCATGTGACTGGTGGGCATTGAAGAGTGTTGGGGATTCCTGACCATCTCAGAGGAAGGGTGGGGGACATACAAGGGCAGTAGAAGGAAGATGAGGCTGAAAGAGGAGATTGGGCTGCGCCACGGAGGGCCTTGACAGCCTCAACTGCATTCCCCAGGCAGTGGGGAGCCACTGAAAGTTTTTGAAGAGGGGAGTGATACAATGCAATGGCTTGCCCACAGAGCACAAGACTGTTGGACTTAATAAAGGGGGGCAGATGCTTATTCCAACCTGAAAATTATTCTGCTGTTCCTAGGATCCACAGAAAACTCACCATTGTTGGGCAGATCTATCAGTGTGCTGTCTGGGTCTCTCAACACCTGGAGCAGCTGATATTCATGGGAAGGAACATTTGGGCAGGAAATATGACATGGAAGAGACTTTTCCTTGTCAAAAAGAGGAAACTCCACCTACTTCCCAATCCCATTTAGGGCTAATCAGAGGTGTCAAAGAAGGGGAGCAAACAACACAATGGCAGAAACTTTATCTACTAGAATCTCATGTCCATAGACCAGTGGTGTTCTGATCTTAGGAGCCCATTGGAATCACCTGGGAGCCTTAAAAACTACCGATGCCTGGTCCACCCTACAGGGATCCTGATCTAATTTGTCTGGGGTGAGATCTGGGCATTGGGATTTTTTTAAAGGTTCATCAAGTGATTACTCTGTATAGTCCCTTACTCTATACTGGGCACATTTTCACTCAACACACATCTGTTAAGCACCTACTATTTGCCAGATGCAGTGCTGAGCATATAAGAAAACGCTAATAACTTAATTAAAGAACATCCCTTTATGTACATTAATATTTCTATATAGCATTAGGGAACACCTAGTACTGGTCGCTTAAATAATTAAATATCAGAATCTTCTAATTTCTTGAATCACAGATGTTTAGGAAGCAGAATAATTCAGGCACCCATTTCTCTGCAGACTTTGGTGAAAATCTGGTCTTACTGTCCCAGAGGGCACCCACAGCACCTGATTCCCTACTGTGATGGAAAGATCCTTAAAGCTCCTTATCTTGAAAGCCACAGTTAGAATACCAATCGTCCTTTTCTTCCCGTCACCACCCTTTGAAGATCTCTTGCCTACTTGTGGATTTAGGAGGATAGAAAGTTGAGACTAAACAGTTTCTCAAGAGCTCCTGTCTCAGCAGCCTGGCTCTGCAGACCATGGGAAGCATCCCAAGTCACGAGCTTGCAGAATAACTGGGGGCCTTTTGATGTTCAGCCTCTTTATCTCAACTTTGCAACTTCACTCAGTCTGGAGCGGTCACCCGATGACAGATGAGACTGTTGGGCCAGAGCTGCCAGCGGCCACAGGTGGCTGGACAAATGGCAGGGCACGGGGTGGTGCTTCCATCAGGAACCAATTACTCATAACTGGTGGGATGCTGGGTGAGGGGAGGGAGCAGGCCCGGACGTTGCCATCCTCCCATCCATTCAGGAGTCACCTCTGGTTTGCTCTGAGCAGTGATTGTACAGCTTTTATTGTCCCCCCTGGGAAAGGAAGGGCAAGGAAGTGAGGCCAGGTGGGCACCTGATCCTGCTGCTTCTGTAAACTGTGATGGATTCACCCCATATGCGGAAGACAGATGAGGAGTCAGGGGTCAGAGTCACAGAGCACCATTGTTTCAGAACAATAGGAGAGAGGAGGAGAGGGGATGTGAGCTATTGAAGTATGGTTGCATTCAGCACTCACTGGTGGGGAGAGGAAGGCAGTGGGGGCGGAGGGAGGGCAGGGAGCCGGCAGGAACTCTGCACAGGTTCAGGGAATGATGGGTGGGGAGTGGTCCGGATGAGCTGTGTCCAAACCTCAGCGGGTCTTGGGGACTCCTATGTTCCACCCCTGGAGGGTGAACTTAGCTTTCAACTGGGACCCTGTGTTCACTCTGTGTGGTAGAACCAAGTATAGGTGCTGGGTTCAGCACCATGTACCCAGTAGCCATGCTTTTTCCCAAGGTGGTTGCTTCCCTACAATAATGATCACAATTCATATTTGAAATTTCATAAAGTAGTGAAGGGAAACTAGGTCTTCTCTCTCCTCCTTTTCCTCCTCCTCCTCCCTTCCTCTCCTCTTCCTTCTCCCCTCCCTCAATCCCCCAAATCTGGTATCAGGAGAAGGCATCACAGTGGAAAAGCACTGGTTTTGGAGACTGTCCTGGTTGCTGTGGGTGCTTGGGACAAGTTACCTAATCTGTCTGAGCTGCTTCTTACCTGTCAGTGGTGGGTGAGCCCCTCCCTCTGGGGTTACTCTGAGGACCCAGCTCAGTCACGCTGAGGAGTGTGCCTGGCACATGGTAGCCCTCAACAGCATCAGCCCCCTTGTGCTCACCTTTCCAGAATGACCCTGCAAGACTCCCCATTCTGTGCTTCCTCACACCGAGGGGAAGGCCTGTATGTGAACCTGCTGGAGCCAGAATTCCAGAACAGGAGCTCCCATGATATTTATCAGGACGGGGTTGGCCAGGACCTCTCTCCTGGCCTTGGTTGTCAGTGGATGATGGGTGATGCCTGTAGATGGGAAATAGATGCTAAAGTCCAGCAGACCCCTTCCCAGCTGCAGTGCCCTAACCTTGCTGGTCCATTACTCATGGAGCAAGCCTTGCAGAAGCAGCACACACTGTTGGTACCCACCCATAACCTCTCAGCACTCACCTCCACCACGCACGCACTGGACAGCTCCCAGCTCCCAGCACCTGCCTCTCTGCCTGAGGCTTTTTCTGGCCACACACCCCCTCACCTGTGCACATAGGGCAGGTGCCAGGGATTTAATGCCCCCTCCCCGCCCCCCAGCAGGCCTCAGGAATCAGTGGATCAGCTCCCATGGCCTCAGTTAGGGAGACTGGGGTTGGTGCTCCACGCTGCCTCCCAGAATTCCCCAGCCAGACCAAGCCCAGCTGCCCACAGCCCTGACCTCCTGGATCATGTGCCCTGATTGCCTGCCTTCCTTCCTGTCTCCCTTCTCCACTCCCCACTCATGTCTTTGTGGGGGGAATACACCTGAGACCATAGGGCACTGGGATGCCATACAGGGACCAAAAACAGAGCTGATGGTAAAAAGGTGCAGAACAGAGACCTGTTGCAGGGAGGGGAGACGCCCTCCGTGGGCGGGCTGTGCTGACCAGTGTCCCCTCCTCTCTCCCTGCACAGCGGCAACATGGAGCGCTTAGAGTCCCTGCACGACAACACCCTCACGCTGACGGTGCCGCTGATGCACGAGGTGGACACATCCATCACTGGGTGAGTAGCCGGGACACAGATCTGCCTGGAATGGAACCCTGTACTTCTCTTATGTTTGCTTGTGTAGCCAGGAGCCAGCAGCCCTGCCACTGCTTCTGCCCAGCTTTGAAATGCAGGATGAAGCTTTAGCTGCAGTGACTCATGTCCTCCTCCCTGATTTTCTCCTCTTTCCCAGCTACCCACCCACCTGGTAGGTAACCCAAGAAGTGTGATGACAAATATAAGCCCCATAATTTCTTTGAATATTCTGTACATCTTTCCATGCATCTCTTCCCAGTGCCCACCCCTCCAGAGTGTCATAGGATAGGAGGCAGCTTGATTCCTGGGATTAAAATCTTAGCCAAAGGCTCCTGGGCCAGAGGTTACAACCAGATGCATCCCAGTGCCCTGGCTGGCTCCCAGGAAACCTGGGCTGCTTTCTGATTAGCCTCGAGTCACCACTGACTTTGCGTGTTTCCGACCCTTCTGCAGAGCCAGCAGGCAGGGCCGATCACAGCAGGCACACCATCTGCCTGGCTGAAGTCCTTGGCCACTCAATGCTGCTGGCATTGTTGGAAAGCAGGGCTGCAGGCAGGCACCCAAAACAACCCGGGGTGGTTTTCAGCCAAAACCCAGGCCTGGAAAAATGAGAAGTCAGTTCCTGTTTCCGGCTTCAGAAACAGAGCACATACTTCTTTGATAGTGGAAAAAGGATTTGCACAATTAGTTTAGATCAAATGAGGACCTGTTGAACCCTTGCCCCACAGGCAAGCTGAACTTTCTGGAGGTTCAAAGTTTCTCATTTTCAGTTTTCAAGTGCTTCTGGGTCCCGGCCTTGGCTGGAAGTAGAAAAGTTAATGCGTTGCAGAAGGAACCATCCCTGCAAAGCTCCCCCACTCTGCTGGGTGTCAGGAATGAGTCTCCGGTGGGCGTTCCTGCCTCTTGGCGTTTTTCATCACGTTCTTTAGACATGAGGCATTGGTGGAATATATTTGCAAATTAACACAGATTTGCCTCTGTTCATGGCTCTATTTTTAACCCTGTAGTTTATTTACTTGTCTCCTCAGAGGCACAGTGAGAATATCCCCAGGACCAAGCCCCGTCCTTGGGGGATGAAAGAGAAAACACAGGCTCACTTGATCCCGTTGTCCGGCCCTCAGAGACCTCGTTGTGAAGTGTTAACAGCACCCCCCACCCCCACCAACCCCCTCTCCCCCTGCTGACGAAGCCATCAGTTAAGCAAACGAGTGAACTGCTGATACTTCCAGGAACATAAAACAGGGCTCATTTAAATGAACCAGCTCTTGCCATTGGGTGGTACTGGGAACTCACTGCATTTCCAAACTAATATACGTTATGTTGAAAATAGGTGAATTGCTATCCATTCAGACTTGGTACCAAAAATCTTACATTATTGTGTTTAGGCAAATGAGCAGCTTCTAGAATCTCCTCTAGAATCCATTATTTGTCTGGAAATTTAATAAGTCTGGCTTTGTCTCATCTTGGGGTTTGTTTTTGCGGGCAACGTTGAAAGCATCACTACAGAATGAACCGGAATTCTTAATCACATCTTACGTAGCCACTGTTTGAAATCTGAAGAAAAAGGCTATCACTGAGAGGACTCAACTTTTAATACCTAATTCCTAGTAATTTTGGTAGTCGGAAAATCTTTATTTTTTTTAAATGAATTTGTCACAGAGTGGGTGGGGCTTAAGATGCCAAATATATAATTCATTTAAATTGTCATAATCTTTTTCAATCCACAAAATGTTTTTCAAATGACAAAACAGAACATGCGTAATTTTATAATCCAGTTTAAAAAAAAACAAATCAAAGCTACCATCGTCTTCCTTCTCATTTTAGAAATGTAATCCTGGTACATGTTTGTATACGTAGCTTATTGATTTCACCTAAGATGACAAGACATTACTGGAAATGTCTGTTTAGAAAACATAAGTCTGGCTGTGTCCATTTACAGGAGAGGGAAGGAACGGTTCCAGAAGGGAAGCGTTTGGTGGAGGACACTGCGGGGAGCCAGGTTCTAGATTAAATAGGGACAGATGTTTGGGTTCTCAGGATAACAGTTACCCTGGGTTGGGATGACAGATTTCATGCTTTCCTCTTTCAGAATCATGTCTCCAACCTCCTTTGTGTACGGCGAGTCTGTGGATGCATCCAACTTCATTCAGCTGGAAGACCTGGAGTGTCATTTCCAGCCTCTCAACGTCACCCTTCAGGTATCCACCCTTGGAGACCTTCTCTGTCACTGGGGACCAATGGAAGGACCCAAGCGATGTGCCTTCTGTGTGTGTGTGTGTGTGTGTGTGTGTGTGTGTGTGTGTGTGTTTTCCATAATTACACACAGAATTAATCCCTTTGCTGTGTGGTACTCTGCTGTGTAGACCCCTCTGCTCTTCAGTATTTGGAGAGAGAGCTGCATGAATGCTCTGAAAGCTGAGGCCAGGTCAGCATCCCTGCCCAAATGGCCCCAAAGGACCCCTTTCAGTTCTCCATCATTCTTCACGTTGTGGACAGGGCAGCCTCAAGGATTTGCCATGTCCCCTTAATCCTGGACTTCTCCACACTAACTCAGCCAGGAGCCCGCTCCTCCCACAGAGGGACAGCCTTTCAGAAGTGGGGTTTTACAAGAGCAAAGCAGTGTGAGCGATGGGAACTCCCCCAGGGGAAACATGCTGCTCTCCCAGAGAACAGGGCTGGCTCTTCCATCACATAAGCACTGTGTCCAGCAGGTCCACTCGATGTGGACTGTGGACACTGTGAAGGACAGCATCCTTCTGGAGGCCAGGGGTGGGCACAATTTTTTTGCAAAGGGCCAGAAGATAAGTATTTAGGCTTCGCGGGCCAGCAGCTATGCAACTCTGCTCCTGTATCATGGAAGCAACCATAGGCCATGCACAAACGAAACTGTAGCTGTGGGCACTGACATTTGAATTTCATATCATTTTCACATATCATGACATGTTCATCTTCTTTTGATTTTTTTTCCCAACCATTTAAAAATACAAAACCATATTAGCTAGCAGGCTGTACAAAAGCAGGTGGCGGGCCAGATCTGGTGTACAGGCCATCATTTGCTGAGCCCTGCTCTAAGTACAGACCCTTCAGGCCAGTGCTGTTCAACAGGAGGGTCTTTGAACATAAAGTGAGAGGGACAGAGCATCGTCCAGGCATTCTCCTCGATGGACAAATGCGGGAAATGTAGGCCCAGGGAGTAGAGGACATGCTGCAGGGCACAGAGCTGGGGGCAGCCGGGCTGGGGCCAGGACTGGGCGGGCATTACCTGGACACCCCTGTGTAGCTCAGCATCTGCCAGGAGCTGGGGATGAAGTGATGAAGACAGTGTGCCGTAATCCACATCCCACATCTCTCCAGCTCTAGCTCCCGAAACCCTCCCCTGCCTCACCTCCATCCTTCCCCACGTAGAAGATGGTTTCCTGGTCTGGCATCTGCTGCTATGACCAAATAATTATTTGTTTTTTCCCTGTGACCACTCCTGGGTGGACCAAGGGGATGACAAATAAAGATGGGGTGAGGGTCCAGAGAGGGAGGCAGTAAAATATTTGTGGTCTCTCACAAACAATGGTCTCCCTTTCTCCAAAGCATTCTCCCAGGCAAGAGGCCTCCAAAGCCATGATGGATAGCACACATCCCAGCTCAGAGAGGAGGCGCCTGCCGGCCAGCTAAACCCCAGCTATCACACTCTATGTTTGATTTACAGGAAAAAAGGGAAAGATGAGGTTAGCCTTGCTTTTGAGACCTTAGAGTGATTGCTGGGAATAGGGCCTCAGTGGTTCTGAATTGCTTCTCAGAATTAGTTTCCTTTTCTCCATCGCTTTTTTGTAATTGGATAGAAAACAGATGAAGGCCAGATGGAGTTATTTCATTTTACTTAAATGATTTTAATTTTAATTACTTACAAATTAGGTAAGTTTAGTTACTTAAACTAAACTTTTGGAGGTGTCTTACAATAAAATATACAGTCAAAAACATTATTGAGAGGGGTTCAAATGACACACATCATGTAATGAAAAGGGTATATGCAGAAATTAACACAACACTGTAAAGTAACTATACTTAAGTAAACTAAATTTTTTTTTAAAAAGAGGGTATAGATGTTGAAAGAAGGCAAAAAAGAATAACAGTTATACAAAAACGTATTCAAAAGATATACAAAATGTTCTTTTCCCCCTCTTTAAAAAAAGAAAGAAAGAAATCTGAGGGCATGTGGTTACATCATGTTTTTCTGAACACATTTTTGCAGGGAGCTTAAAGTTTCGTATTCAGGCAAAGAGCTTTCTTCTTGTATCCTGACGTAGATTCAGGCTAGGGAATAGGGGTGCCAGAAATGAGTGATTGGCATGCCCCTTAGATTCTCCTCGTGATTATCAGTTGCCTGAGGAAGTACATAGCATTCCGTTCAGGATTAAGAAAGTTGGCTGGGTCTGAAAGATAGATAGTGTGTGTCATTGATTGGAAGGAAATCCTCTTGTGTTAGCAAAGCTGACAGTTTCCTTGAGAATTCTCTGATGACTAATTTTCTGGTATAACTGTCATTATTCTGACGATCCTGCAGGAAAGCCACTGACCAGGTTGATGGTGATAGTGACCCCCAGAAAAAGGTAGAGATAGTGGGGGAGAATGGGGTCAGGGATATGGATAAAATTCTGTTTCCTTATTCTGGCAACATCCTTCCTGAAGAAAAGCACAAGTCTTTCCACATAAAGATATTTTTTCTGTGTCTTTTCAAAGCTAATATTCAACAAGCTGCGTCATTGTTTAAAGACTCCACTGCAAATGCTGATGGGAGAAAGGCAGAGATATTAGTCTTGGACCTGGTTTCAAAGTTTCATCAGAGTTTTCTTAACAGAGATGTAATAATTTGTTGACCATTGATAGTTGGCTGTTGTTTTTTTTTTTTTTTTTGCATCATCAGTTATTTCCCCCACCTGAAAAATGATGAAAAATAATACAGATGTTACACAAGAACATTTGCAGAGAGTCAGACATTAAGACATTTGTTAAAAATAAATAAATAAATAAGGTAATATAAGCTCTCCCATCCATCTGGTTTTGATGGATGAAATCATGCAAAACAAAATCATCATCTTCTTTTCTTCCCCCGACTTGTGCTTTAATTGGGATTTCCCAGACAGGTCAATAGGTTTCTCTTCAATTCTGTGCTCTCATGTTTCACTTCAAATTAGCTATTTCCATCATGGTTGGAAATTCCTTCCTTTTCTTGTGACTTAGGGTTGTTGTTATGGGTGAATTGTGTTCTTGCTGAATTAAGAGTTGCCAACAACTGCTCATCCACTCAACCGTTTTTTGTGTCTGTTCTCTGAAGCAAAACTCACTATTGCAAAAAACAAAAACATGCTTTTCTAGGGAAGAGCTTGCTGGAGCTAGATCCTTACGCGTTCTGCCAAGTGTGAAGACCCGGTGACTTGTCCAGCCTGTCTCCTGGCTCTGCCCTTCTGACCTCAGCTTTAGAGATGCCCTGAATCCCTGAATTCTCTCTCTAGCCCCCAGGCCACCAAGCAGTGTTTCATTTCTTCCTCTCTCTTGCTCCTACCCATCTTTTTTTAAAAAAATAATATCTCATATACATTATTGATACTATGTATAAAATAGACAATTGATGGGAACCTACTGTATAGCACAGGGAACTCTACCTAATGCACTGTGGTAACCTAAATGGGAGGGAAGTCCAAAAGGGAGGGGTCATCTGTATGTGTATGGCTGATTCATTTTGTTGTGCAGCAGAGGCTAAGACAACATTGTAAAGCAACCATACTCCAATAAAAATTAATTTAAAAAAATAACATCTTTGAGACACATACCTTAGAGTTTACCTGTTTAAAGTGCACAGTGCAATGACTTTTTCTACAATTCTGTTTATACAGAATTGTGCAGCTGTCACCATAATCTAATTTTAGAACATTTTCATCACCCAAAAAGAAACTCCATACCCATTAGCAGTCATTCCCCATATTAGTCTCCTATTGCTGCTGTAACAAATTACTGTGAACTTTATGCCAAATTTATTATCTTACAGTTCTGGAGGACAGAAGTCTGAAAAGGTTCCACTGGGCTAAAAGCAAGGTGTCAGCAGGGCTGCGTTCCTTTCTGGAGGTTCTAGGGAAGAACCTGTTTTCTTACCTTTTCCAAGTTCTAGAGGCTGCTGCATTCTTTGGCTCATGATCCCCTTCATCTTCAAAGCCAACAATGGCCAGTTGGATCTCTTTCACAATGCATCTCCCTGATTCTGACTCTGTCTCCCACTTCCCTATATAAGGACCCTTGCCATTACATTGCACCCACCTGGATAATCCAAGATCATCTCTCGATTTTAAAGTCAGCTGACTAGCAACCTGAAATCCCCCTTGCCATGTAATATAGTCAGTTTCCACGGATTAGGACATGGACATCTTTGGGAAGCCATTCTTCTGCCTGCCACACTCCTCATTCCCCCTTCCTCCCAGCCCTAGGCAACCACTAATCTACTTTCTATCTCTACACATCTGCCCATCTCTTTTACTCTCCGTCATCTTCCATTTCTTCCTTCAGTTTCATGTTCAGCCTTTGCTCCATCTCCTTTCCTGTATCGGTCTTTCTGTGGCCGCCATCTTTTCTCTCATTTCTCAGGAGATAATGGGCTGCTGGAAACAGAAAATAAGGAGGACTGTGGTGGGAATGAGAGGGGTAAAGTTTACAGGACCAAATGCTGGGACAGAAAAGAGGTGCACAGGTGTCATCAAACAGTATTAGCAAGTGATAAGCTGTAAGTTATGGAGAAATCAAACCAGCTAGATAGTATAGTAAAAACAGCCCTTTCTGTAAGTTAGGTCATTTGGTTTGGGGACAACCCACTTTTTCTTTGAGGGTCTCAGTTACCTCAAACTGTAAAAGGAAAGGCGTTGCACCAGATAAGTGGTTCTCAAAGTATGTTTCCTGGGCCAGCAACATCAGCATCTCCTGGGAACTCATTAGAGATGCAAATCCTTTAGCCTCTACCCACCCCCTCCCAACCAGACCTACAACCTCAGAAACTCTGGACATGACCTTGCCCCAATCTATGTTTTGATAAGCCCATCTGGTGGTTCTGATATGTGTTAAAGTTTGAGAAATACTGGTCTAGATTATTTCTGAATCCCCACCAAGTGTAATAGTCTATGAGTAAATTTCCAGGTGTGTAAAAAGAAATATAATTTTTAGCTGGAAGAATACAAGAAAATGCTAACGGGAAAGAAGGTAATTTGAAGGTTTGGTGATGTTAAATGCATATTCAAAAAATTTATATTTCATTGAAATCTCTCATCATTTGATATTTCACTTCACTTCAAGTCATGACCTTCTGTATCCTAAACCGTAGTATCTCTGTGTATCATTTCAAAGGATTTTAGAGTATATATTGCAGGACATGAAATGAAGATCTCTATTTCTATTAAAACTTGCTGTGTGTGTCTCACACCCACAGGTCTATAACACTGGGCCAAGCACCCTTCCTGGGTCATCTGTCAGCATCTCTTTCCCCAGTCGCCTGTCACCTGGAGGAGCTGAGATGTTTCATGTGCAGGAGATGGTGGTGAGTTCTCATTTGTTTTCACACTTGCTTTCAGGCTCAAGCCAGCCCATTCACATTTTGTATTCCACCCAAGAGCCCAGAAAGGTTAACTCATTCTACCTTTGGAAACATACCTGGAGAAGCCAGGAGACCTGCAACACCTGAATTTCTACATTGAGACAGCTTGGGTCATGCCATGAGAAGACCTCTTTGGGGATGGGCAAGCGTCAGTTGTGAACCTGACTTCTGGGATGGACTTTACTAGCTCTGGGAACCGCCAGCAACTGTCTGTAGTCTTGTGCGTATCTGAATGTGTTTTTCTAAGGGAAGATCCCCAGCACTCATAAAGATTCTCATAGGGCCACTGATGCCTAGAGGGTGAAGGATTCATTCATAAGACAGAAGTGTAGGTTGAAACTCAAGTTCATGTGCAGAATATGCCATTCAACTTGATCCTAAGTCGGCTGTAGATGATTTTCTCTCAACTAGGATATGATTGTTCCGCCCACCTCCTTGGCTTCTAGGATATCACATTCCCTTGGCTTCTCCTTTGTCACTGGTTTTCTCCTCATCTCCCCAACTTCTACAGGGCCCAGGGTCTCTTTTTTACCATCCTTAATCTTAGAGATCTCCCCCAGACTCATGGCTTTATATTCAGTCTGTGCTTATGACACCAGATGTTTCTCTCTCTAGCCCAGATCTCTCCCATGAATCCCAGACTCTGACAGTTAACTACCTTCAGGCCATCTCTTCCTGGATGCCTAACAGGAATCTCAGTCTTCTGCACAGCTGAACTCTCAACGGTACCCCTCCAAACCTGCTTCCCCCCATGACCTTCTGCATCTCAGCAAACAGCTACTATGTCCTTCCAATTGCTTGAGTCACCCTTGACACCTTTTCCCCACAGTTCACATCTGATCTGTCAGAAAATCTGATGTCTCTGCCCTCTCAACAAATCAGAATGTTACCACTTTTGACCCTTCTACTGCCAGCACCCTGGCCCAAGGCACTGTTATCTGTCATCTGGGTTATTGCAGTGGCCCCCTCACTCGGGTCCCTATTCCTGCCTTGGCACCCCTGCCATCTGTTCTTGCCCCAGCGGCAGAGCCAGCCTTCCAGAATCTAAGTCAGGTCATGTCATCCTCTGCTCAAAACCCTCCAGTGGCTCACTTACCCCGCAGATTCTTCCAGCACCTCAGCCAGCCTCACAGCCTGTCTCTTGCCCCTCTCTGACCTCTCCTTCTCCTCCTCCTCTTCGCCACTCTCTCTACCGCAGTCATCCTGCCTACTTGCTGGCCCTAGAGCATGGCAGATACTCTCCCACCTCCTGAATTTTGCACTGGATCTTCCCTCTACCCAGCACTCCCTCCCCCAGAGAGCCATGTGACCTCTGCCCTCACATTCTCCCAGTGCTTACTCAGATATCACCTCCTCAGAGAGGCCCTCCCTGACCAGCCTTTGTCCCAGCACCCCTCACCCCCTTTTCCTGCTTGTATTTCACCATCACCCTCATCACCAGCTGACATACCATGTATTTCCCTATTTGACCAGATTATCTGCCTCCTCCTGGCCCCGTACAATATAAGGACGGGGATTTCTGTCTGCTCACTGCTGTATTTCCAGGGCCTACTATATGCAATGCTTGGCATATATTATATGCTCAATCAATATTTGATATTGGATTGAAAGAAAAAACTCACAGTATAAAACAAAAGAAAGAGTCGTTTACTCTTTCTACATGAATTCAGGAAAAGTTTCATGCTGATAAAAATCGCCTCAGTGTGCCTGAGAGTCTGGAGTGACTGGGCGTGAGGGTGACCCCTCCTGGGAGGGAGGGTGCGTGATGGTTGAGAGAGTCACTACATAAGGAGAGGGAGTGTGGTCCACATTGAGGGTACCACTGAATTGTTCCTTTTGCACGGACACGTGAGGGACAGCTAGCCAGACAAAGGGACAGTCTCTCCATGGATAGCTTGAAAATAAGGGCAGCAAGACCCATGGCATGTGACACATCTGAGCCCACGGGAGGCTCAGAAAGCTTCATGTGATGGTGATGATGGTTTCCTGCATTGCTGTCTTCTTGGTTCACGTGGGCTGAAACCCTGGACCACGGGAAATGTTGAACGCGGAACACGTGCCCCTCCTGGCTTGCCTGCTTGGCCATCCCCACCGCTCACGGTGTTCCATTCCTGCTCCACAAAGTGCCCGTGCCTGGGTGCTCTGCTGAAACAGCGGTAGAAAAGCCCCCGGCATTCTGCACCTACAGCTACCACGGTTTGAGCTTAGTGTGAGGTTCCTCCCACCCACGTGCTCCCATTTGCCTCCTTACATAATGTTCATCTCACCAGCCACTCCACCTTGTCCCCACAGCTAGGGATGCTATCCTCACAGAGCATGTTCTATGAGCCGTTCACATAAACATCTATAGTGTTGTAGAAAAAAATGCTCCCCCATGGACAAAATTATTTATTGAGCAAAATCGGAAATGTAAGTCACTCAGATTCTGAAAGTATCTCAGCACCAAGTCCACCCCCTTTTCTCTTTACTGATCATCAGACCGAGCAGGAGCCACTCGAAAGGACTTTGGGACATGTTTATAAATAGCTGGCTTGGCGGGAAGGCATGAGAAGTGGTTTTTCTGACGATTTGCAGAACTGCCTGACTGATCATCCAGCTGAGTGGACTCTTGAAAACCCAAGTGCTGTGAGCTGCCTGCATTCCGTTCTCTGAGTTCTCAGAAGCAGACCCTTTGGATTTTCAATACGGTACTGAGAATTTTCAAAAGTATGTAACAGAATTCTCAAGGACGGCCAAGCCTTTGCTTGGATACACCAGCCTGTGTTGAGGCCCTTGGCATTTGTGTGGTATGGAAAATCAAGCTCACTGGCAAATTCTCACTAAGCAAGTAGTGAAGCACTGTGTTCTCATGGACAGTCATCACTGGAGACCAGAGTGATGATGAGACTAGAAACGTAAAGGCCAGTGCATAATGGATGCAGTGATGAGGCAAGAGTCCCAGGTACTGTTTCAGAGGCTGGTGGGCAGCACACCCTCTACCCTAAAGCCCAAAGGGCTGAGAGCAAGGGCATCCTGCAGCTCAGCCAGGTTCCCAGCCTCGGCCCCTCCCTTGCTCAGCAGCGCCCGAGAATGCCTACTGGGGCAGGTCATACAGCTCGCGACGTCCTCCACTCTGGCCTTTCGGGACTTTGAATAGAGTGGGGCTCTTGTTCTGGGCATTTGGGTGGCTTGGTGCAAGTCAGACTCACTTATTAGGAGAAACCAGTACTCCTTCCTTGTATTACACTAGGAGGGGCCCCTAAGGCCTGGTGGCATCCCCCCATACCGCACCCTCAGCCACCACCAACCCCTAGTCTTGGACAGGCCCCTGGGCAGCCAGGAGCCAGCTACCTCCTCAGCCAGCTGAAGCCCAGGAGCAGAGAGCAGGCATTGAGAGAGGACGTATCTGCCATCCCTCCCCACACACCACGGGACCCTCAGATTGTTTCTCTCCCTTCAGCAGTGCCTGTGGTATCCATCATCTGTTTAGATTGCTGAGGGTGGGCGTGCTGGCTGACCCCACGGGTCTGAGCTATCACTCCACCTAAGGCCCCGACTCTGCAACACAGTTTTCTAACTGTTGGTTCAGAATTCATTCAGAAGTGTCTGGGGCTGCAGCCAGGGTCCCTGGACACGACACGCCTGCCTCTACGTTTCACCAGAGAGTCTTTTGTTCTTCCAAAGTGTTTTTTGAGGTCAAGCTGCCTGTGAGTGGAGAGTGCCTTTGCTCACGTGGGAGAGATTAGTATAGGAAGCCTAGTGCAGTGGGACTCCTTTCTGTGTCCACCCAGCTGAGGTTCCTGATCTCCTTCCCTCAGAGCAAGTGTTCCTAGCCCCACCACCCTGCTTGTGTTTTATTTAGAAACAGCCTTGGTGGTGGCCTGAGGAACGACCTGCAGTTTCCATTGCCTGCCACCCACTGGGATTGTGCCGAGTCCTGTGGGGACGCTCAACTCCCCACAGCACAGCCAAAGCATGGGCAGGCCACCACGACCCTAGAGACCATCAGGAGGCCTAGTGGGGAGGACCGTGAAAATAACAGAGAGAGTGAGAGAGGGGAAGAATGACAGACTTCTCCGGCCCATCTAAAATAAGAATCATCACAGGGACTTCCCTGGCGGGTCAGTGGTTAAGACTCCGCACTTCCACTGCAGGGTGCCCGAGTTCGATCCCTGGTTGGGGAGCTAAGATCCCACATGCCACGCGGTGTGGCCGAAAAATAAATAACTAAAATAAAGATGAATAACTAAAAGTTATAGCAGAGTAGACATTTCCCCTAGAGGTACAGTGCATGTTGATAGTTGAAGTGAATGAATTAAATAAAACGAATTAAATAAAAATCATCACAAGTGCTAGATCATCCTTGATTTATTCTTTAGACACTGGCAGAGAAAGCACCAATGATGTTCCAGGCTCTACTAAGAGGAATAAATCACGCAACACTGGCAGAAATTCAGTCTAGCAGGAGGCAGATCTGTGAAATGTAATTGCAGTGCCATATACCAAATGCAGTCATGGAGGCACGCCCAGACCCAGGGATGTACAGAGGTATGGACCCCACCCTGGGGAGGGGACAGCAAATGCTTCACAAAGCAGGCTTTTGGAGTCAGGGCTTAGGGGATGTGTAGATGTTCACCAGGAGAACACATGATGAGAACATTCCAGACAGAGGGAGTGGTCAGCGTGTGTAGGAGTACAGTGGAGACCCTACCTGGTTCTCCGTTCTCTCTGCCCACCTCTTATACATACAGGCAAAGGTGACTGTTCTCTACGCCTTCTGCAGGGCGTACAGCAGATGGATTTCTTGGCAGTGTGACAGGGAGTGCTAAACCACTGTCATTTCCCGTGACAGTTGGTGAGGTTCTGGGGTGCATCATTCCTTCTGAGGTGCATCATCTGTTTGCTCATGGACCCGCACCTTCATTTCTCTTGACTTAGGATTGGGGAAGGCCAGGCGCCCTGCTCCCCAAGGCTAAGCACACGTCGTGGACATTGCCGGCAAATGATCAGGCTGCTACAGGGGAGAGTGGCTTCTGTAGGCCTGACTACCCGTGTGAGACAAGCCATAGGCACTTGCTCCTGAGAGAAGGTTCCTGTTTGGATTGAGGATACAGCTTCTCTCACATAGCTTGATAGGAACCTGCCTGGAAAATGTAACGACCTCACTTTGTTGTGGGCCTGCTGCAGAGATGGGCCTTTTAGCAGAGCCCCTGAGCACAGGCCTAAGAGAGGGCCAAGGTAGCACATATGTCACAAGCTTTATGGCTCATGAAGGCAAGACCTTTTGAACTTGGGTGGGATCCTGCTCCAAACTTAAGTTTACTCACAGGGGATGAAGGTTCAGGGGAAGGGATGGGAGGTCGTCTCAGGACTCAAGCTTCAGGTGTTGACACTGAAAACCTGTCTGTGAGCAACTTTCTAACACTGGAGAAGGAGGCTTAGGGGTTTGGCTTCTAATAATATGCAGGAAGAAAAGAAGTCATAAATGACTTACAGAGAGCAAAGGGCTGGAACTTTATTCCAGGTGAAAGTCCTGGGTCTTTCAAAAAACTCTAAAAGTAATCTAGAAGAAACATGAAATAAATACCATACCCTTCTTTCTTCCTTCTGCAAAACTATCTGAAAAGGCTTACCTCTCTGGTATGTTCTGTCCCTACTATTGGGCAGTGATTCTAAAGAATTGACATGATTTCCAGGAAGTAAAATTGGGTGGGAATGAGGGATAATATTCCAAGGAGACACATCAATAACTTTGCCATAGGGTACCATTAGGATATTGATATCAATATAATATCATTACCAGTATTCATTAGAATATCCAAGTTGGTGGCAAGACTTATATCTTAGTAAATTATAACCTCCCCCCTCCCCCCCGCCAGTGCATGTGCACCAGACAGGGCTGCCCATGATCTAATTTCTGCCAAAATGAGTCAGTTGATACTGGAACCTTAATTAATTTGTGATGAGGATCTCCATATCCCTATGAAGAAAAGATGTACCTGATATATCAGTGACTACACAGTAGCTTAAACTTAGAAATGGAGGACTGAATTGTTTTCCCCAAGGATGATCTGAGGAAGACAGATCTGCTTAATGAAAGTGGTGTTAGGACCATCAAATCGATCACATTTGATCAAAGGCTAAAGAGTGAAAAAATTTCTCCTGAATAACTGACAAAAAATGAATACCACTTAGTGCTGTCCTGAGGCTTTAGTGGCTTTTTTATATATGCTGTTAAATTTAATCCACACAGCAGCTCCATAAGGTAAGGCCATTATCCCAAGTTAAGGGACCAGGACTCAAAGACTTGCCCAACATCACACAGCTAGTAAGTAATAGAGCTGGGTTTGTAGTCAGATCTGTCTGACTTCAAAGCACAGGTACTTTCCCCTGTACTACTGTGCACACCCCTCCTGGGCACACTGCCCACTCCCCAGTCACCAGAGGCAGACTCAGTCAACAGAACAGACAGAAGATGAGCAGACCATCAAGAATCATCCACTTAATGAGGAGCATCTACCCCAGGACAGCGAGGCACCAACTGCTATCAAAAGAATAACTAACACCAGAGTGTATATTAGTGAGGCAAACAGAAGAAGATTTTAGAATGAACAAGACTGATGTCTTCAGAGAGATGCAAAAAGACAGTATTCCCATGAAATAGAATAAACAAGAGTTTTGTAAATTTAAAATTTTGATCATTCAAATAAAAACCTTAGTATATGAGCTGTGTAGTAGAATGGATATAAAAGAATAAAGTAGTGGACTGGAAACTTGAGGGATTTCTCAAGAATGTAGTACAAAAGGACCCAAAAAAGGCCAGTTAAACTTTTAACAATCTGGAATGAAGATCCAAATGCTCTCAATATAAGAGTTAGGAGGCTGGCAAGATGGAAGTAAAAGCAAGCCAAGATTCTTGTCTTGTTTGGGGGAAAAGTTTGTGTACCAATTAACTCAAGGCTTTGATAAAAATAAAGTTTAAACATGCAAAAATTTTAATGGCAACTTAGAAGAATAAAATTAATGTAGGACATCCAAACCACTAAGAATAAGAAGCACTTAAAAAGAAAGAACTCATGAAGAAGCAGGTGAAGGAGAAAAAAAATTTTTACATGTATTTATATATATGAGATGTCAAGAATAAATCCAAATATATCAATAATCAGAATAACTGAGAATGAATTAAATGCCTTAGTGAAAGGCAGACTTTCAGGTGGGGTTTTTTTTTGACCCAGGCATAAATTACTTGTAAGAGACACACCTTTAAAAATGACCCATAATGTAAGGCATTCAAAAAAAGATAAGGCAAATTCTAACAAAAAGAAAACAGGCATAAGAATATTAATAACAAACAAAATAGAATTGAAACAAAAAAATTGTTAAACAGGGCCAAAAAATGTATTTCAGAATGATTAAAGATACAATCCAATGATAATTTGTCATATAAATGAATTTTTATATAACCAATCACATAGCTATAAAAAACATATAAAGTAATACCTGACAGAAAAACAAGGAGAAATTTATACATTCACAGTTACTGCAGGAAAATTTAATACACTTTCCTCAAAAATCATGAGTATTTGAATAATGCAGCTAACAATTGTGATCTCTTAGAGAGAGAAAGACCAAAATGAGTCAGAATGTCTGGGTTTCATTAGTACTTGCCTGCTTACCAGCTTTTGGTAACCTTGAGGAAGTCACCTAAATTCTCCAAGCTTATTTTCCTCCTCTGTGAAATGGGCTATCTACTTCACATGGTGAGGATAGAAGAAGTTAATGTATATGGAACAATTAGTAGAGTTCCTAGTACGTAAATAAGGGAATGCACATTGTTTTCAAACATATGTGAACATTCACAAATTACCCACGTATTGCACCACAAAAGCAAATCCCAATAGAATTTCAAAAGTCAAAGTAATACAAGCCACATTCTCAGACCACAATGCAATAAACTTGGAAGTTGACAACAAAAGTTTAGCCAAACAACCAACCAAAAACAGAACTACTTGGGAATTTTTAAACACCATCTTAATTTACTTTTTAGATAAAAAAGAAATCAAAGAGGAAGGGATAAACAAATTAGAAATGAAAGAGAGTGAAAGCTTGTTCATATCAAAACTAATGGTTGTAGACAAAACCCACACAGAAGAAAATGTCACTACTCATATACAGAAAACAGGAAAGACTGAAAATAAGGGACCTAAATTGACAACAAGAGCTAGTAAATGGACAATAAAATAAATTCAACTGTAAGAAAGTGAAGTGAAGATATCATTGAAGATAAAGCAAAAGTCGTGAAATGGAAAAAAATCAAAAGTATTCTACATCAAAAAAACTAAAAACGGGGGCTTTTTTTGGTCCAGTAAAATAGATGAACCTACAGCAAATTTGATCAGGAAATGAAAAAGAGTGGTAATGCCAAAAAACAACCCTGGAAATGATCAAAGAACTACACTCACATGGAGAAGATTTTTAAATTATAAGATATTATTTTCACAATATAATGCCCACAAATATAAAAGCCTAAAAGAAGTGTTATGAGGTAAAAAATCCAACTAGACTAATTACCTCAGGAAAAAATATGAGTAGTATACAGACATCAAATTATAATGCTGTACACCTGAAACTTATTTAATTAAAGAAAAATGAAGTGTAGTCAAAGACTTGCACCTTAAAAAAGCACGAGACCCAGATAGCTATTTAGGTAAGCTCTACCAAGCTTTCAAGGAACAGATAATTTCTGTGTTATATAAGCTGTTCAAGAGAGTAGAAAAAGATGAACAGCTCATTCTAGGATACTAACATAACCATGATTCCAAAACTAGAAATGCAGAATGGGCAGTAACACAAAAAAGGAAACTGCAGGCCAACTCACTTTGAAAACAGATACAAAAATTCTAAATAAATGTTTGCAAATCGATTCCTTTTAGAAGAATCTATCCTGAGTAAAGAAGGATGTAATCCAGGAATGCTAGGTTGATTCTCCATAAAGAAATTGATTAACATTATTCACTCTATTAATAGTTAAGGGATGAAAGATGATATAACCAGATGATTGTCTTGAGGGCTTCTAAAAAGTCAAAAATTAAATTTAACATCCACTTATTTTTTTTTTTTAACTTCTAGTAAGGAAGGCATGGAAGGGAACTTCCTCAGCTTGACAAAGATCCCCTATCAGAACCTATAGAAAACTCCAACCTGGTGCTGGAACATTAGGAGCTGTCCCACCTGTGGAGTGGAGGCATGAGTTCCTGCTTTTGTCTCTCCAGTTTAGCAGTGTTGGATGTCATAGGAATAAAAAGAAATGAATAACCTTTATTGTCAAGAAAGAAACCAAAGTATCCCTATTGCAAACAATGTTATTGTCTCCCTAGAAAATCCAAGGGAATCAATTGACTCAATATGAGGCTTTGTGAATGCCGCAAGTAAAAGCTTAGGCACACTTATAAACTGCCTGACCTTTGAATGCATTCCCCAAGCCACACACAGGTCCATCGGCTAAGGGTGGAAGCCTTACTGGATCAAGGTATTTCTGTGCAACCTCTGACCAAACATTGACTGATCATTAAGCTATACTGATCCAGGACAACCTCTAGGAAACCAGGTTTAAAAATAAAAACAAGTGTAGAAAAAATTAATGAGCAGAGACATCAGAGGCTACACACTTCATGAGAAACAGGCTTCACAGAATAGTCCTGGCAAGTCAGTAAACAAACAAGCAAAACCAAAAAAGAACTGAAAGAAAAGAGAATACAGCCATCCCTCAGTATCTGTGGAGCATGGATTCCAGGACTGCCCTATGGATACCAAACTCCATGGATGCTCAAGTCCCTTATATAAAATGGCATAGTATTTGCATATAACCTACACACTTCCTACCATATTCTTTAAATAATCTCTAGGTTATTTATAATAACTAATACAAAGTAAATGCTATGTAATAAATGGTTGTAAATACAATGTAAATGCTACATAGATAGTTGCTGGAAGGCAACAAATTCAAGCTTTGCTTTTTGGAACTTTCTGGAATTTTTTTCCCCAAATATTTTCGACCTGTGGTTGATTGGATCCACAGATGCAGAACCTGTGGGTAAGAAGGGTCAACTGTAAAGAAAAACAAGTAAAACCTCAGAGACCTGGGGACACCATAAAGCATAACAAAATACACATATTTAGAGTTCCAGAGGAGAGGATAGAGAGGAGGGAGCAGAAGAAATATCTGATGAAATAACCACCCCAAACAATAGAGGTATATAAACTCCTTCACAATAAATGAAGAAAATTGTCTCTCCATTTGGGAAGAAATTACGGAAAACCTGTACCTCACTTAGAAAAATAATAGATGGATGAAAAAGTTATATGTAAAGAAGAAGAAGTATTAGTAGAAAGTGCTGAATATTTTCATAATCTTTAGATGGGAAAGCTCTTCTTCATAAGCAAGTCATAAATTCTAGAACCCATAAGAGAAGGCTGACAAATTTAAATCTATACAATTACCAAAATCTTGTGTGATCAAAATGCATCATAAACAAAACTAAAAGATATTTGGGAGAATATACTGGCAACATAGTTCACAGACAAATAATATATAAATAACTTCTACAAATCAATAAGGAAAATGCCAAAAATTATCAAAATGGGTGAAGGGATAGGAATGGGAAATTCACAGAAGAAGAAATTTTAATGACAAACATATAAAAAAATTTAATGGCAAATAACCATTAGCCTCACCAGTAATCAGAGCAATGCAAACTCAAATGAAAATGAGGTCTTTCCCCCCATTAAACTGGCAAAAATCTACAAGACTCTTAATATCCATTGTTGGTTAAGATGAGGTCAAACGGGCACTCCCAAATACTGTTGGTGTGAAGGGCAATTTGACAGTAACAGAATTTAAAATACAAATACCAACAATTCCACTTTTCAGATCATGCCTCAGAATTCTCACATAGTATATATAGTAGAAGTTTCTAACTTTTTGTTAGTAGATGTGAGTGGTCATCGTTCTCAGCTTAAATGTAGGCTTTTCCTATGTTGATGAAGTAGAAAATAATAATACTCCATTAGTATTCTAAGAAGGCGCTGTTAGGTTTAGGCTAAAAAGAAGTGGTAGTAATATTAATAACAATAATAATGATAATAATAAATTTTTATTAAGAACTTAACTATAGTTGAGGAACTGTACTAAATACTTTACCTGGACAGATTCTTTTAATTTTCATGATAGTTTGATGAGGAAACAGAGGTAAAGACAAAGGGATGGCCAAGATCACAGGGTCAGTAAATAGCTAGGTTGATGTCTGCTCTTGACCACTAAACTGTACAGCCACTGCAAGGCCTCATAACACCGTTTTGTCTGGACTTGTAGCTGTCCAGCAGCCGTAGCATGACCTGGAAGTGAGAAATGTAGAAAGGTAGAATCTCAGGTGCCACCCAGACTTGGTGAATTAGAAAGTGTTTTAACAAGATCCCCAGTGATTCCTTTGCACATTAATATCTAAGAAGCCGTGGTCTAAAGCATGTTACTTAATTCTCTCCGAGCTTCCCTTTCCTCATCTATAAAATGGTGATGACATCCTTGCCATGAAAGGCTGGTGGGGGGTGGGGGGTTTAATCCACACCTTCATTTATTCAGCAAATGCTTTGCATGCACCCTATGGCAAGCACTAGGTTACTATGGGGAACAAAACAGACAAAAAGTAATAATTTCCAGCCCTCGCGTAGCTTACATTCTGGTAGAGGCAAGTAATAAATAAGTAAAATGTATAGTACATTACATGATAGGAAATGCTTTGGAGAAAAATAAAGGAGGCAAGGGGGTGAGAGTGGGGAAGTTTTTGATTTTAAATAGAGATGTCAGAGCAGGTCTTGCTGAGACCTTCATTCAGGGTTGGGGTGGGGGAGGACCCAAGTTGTCGCAGGAGTTTGTAAGGTGATCTTCTTTGTTCATAAGGCCTTGCCAAGTCTGTGTTTTCTGATAATTCTCTTTCCTTGACTGTGGCGCTACTTGGTTTCTCTCCTTTGCAATTCCAACCCCGCATGCTGCCCCTGTGTGGTGGTGTCCGAGTCCGAATTGGAAACCAGGAGTCTCTGTGTGTGTACTTGTCAGCACTCACTCTGGGGGAGCTCTCTTCCCAGAGTGAATCACTTATCTCACTGGCCACAGCAGTTGACAGTAACACTGATTTTTGAAGCTGGCTGGCTGTTAAGGCACATTTTGCATGAGGAAAGTCCTGGGTTTTATGACTTAGTTATGTTTGGAGGGTAGTTGCAACAAGAAATCTCCCTGCAGCAGACTTGCTGGAGGCCAAGACATAACCTGTACATAAGCCAAGCCTGGCACTTTAAAGCAACCTAGCAAATAACCCAAAGAAAACTCACTTTTTTTTTCAGTGTCTACTACTTGCCCTCTTGGTGAACACATGCTTTTTTTTTTTTTTTTTTTTTTTCCCTTTTTGCGTTATGTGGGCCTCTCACTGTTGTGGCCTCTCCCGTTGCGGAGCACAGGCTCCGGACGCGCAGGCCCAGCGGCCATGGCTCACGGGCCCAGCCGCTCCGCGGCATATGGGATCCTCCCAGACCGGGGCACGAACCCGTATCCCCTGCATCGGCAGGCGGACTCTCAACCACTGCGCCACCAGGGAGGCCCGCTTTTTTTTTTTTTTAATTGAAGTGTGGTTGATTTATAATATCATGTAGGTTTCTGGTGTTTGGTACAAGGATTCAGTTATATATATATATATATATATATATATATATATATATATATATATATATATGTTCTTTTTCAGATTCTTTTCCCTTATAGATTATCACAGAATATTGTGTAGACTTCCCTGTGCTATACAGTAGGTCCTTGTTAGTTATCTGTTTTATACATAGTAGTGTATGTATGTTAATCCCAGCCTCCTAATTTATTCTTCCCCCTATCCCGCTTTCCCCTTTGGTAACTGTAAGTTTGTCTTTTGAGACACAAGCCCCTTCACTCTCAGTTTTTTCTGTAGAAATTTCTTCCTCTCCTTCATTCTCAGTTTTTTCTGTAGAAATTCGAGGGCTCACCCTAAACCAGATCACTGCTCATCCTGGTTGGGAGGTTCCTGCAAACAAGAATTCAAGGCTTAGAAACCCTCCTCAGGATGCCAAGTGTTTGGGTGATATTCATTCTTTTCCCTGATATCCTGTAACTTAAATGGTGTCATGTAAAGTTAACTGTTAATAATACAGCTTATGTAACGAGGAGATAAGCGGGGAGGGGAAGAAACCCTTCTCCAGTAGGGGCAGATGGATTTCCAGCCCTGGGGTGGATGGGGCGGGGGTGGGGTGCTATGGGATCCAACCCTCTACCTTTGGACAGAATACAGTCGAGACATCTCCTCAGTACAACCGAACCGTGCTTCCAACAAGTTCTCCGGGTTAAGCCATTCTGATATCCCTTGAATCCCATTTTTTATGACTATCTTCAGTTCATCATGCTCTAATTTCCCGACCTTTTCTGAGTTAAAATGGAAAACAGTTGCCTAGCTCCCTCTGTGGAGAAGTTGAGCTGTTACTTAGTCATTCTTCCCACTTCTCTTCCCAAAAAGTATCACAGTTCCTTTAGTTCTCTTTTTCCCATCCTAAGCCATTCTCTTTGTTCTCTTAGTATCTAAATAAATAAAAATTCAAAACTGAGCCCCTCCCTGGTGGCGCAGTGGTTAAGAATCCACCGGGACACAGGTTCGAGCCCTGGCCCGGGAAGATCCCAGCAACTAAGCCTGTGCACCACAACTACTGAGCCTGCGCTCTAGAGCCCACGAGCCACAACTACTGAAGCCCACATGCCTAGAGCCCATGCTCCGCAGCAAGAGAAGCCACGGCAATGAGAAGCCTGCACACCACAACAAAGAGTAGCCCCCACTCACCGCAACTAGAGAAAGCCCGTGCATAGCAACGAAGACCCAGCACAGCCAAAAAACAAAACAAAACAAATTTATTAAAACAAAACTGAGCCCCAAGTACTATGCCTTTTTATCCAAACTCTCCTCATCACAAACGGTTATTACTCTGGCAGGGAGGACCTGATTTACCATTTGAAAACGTGCTTCTACTCCTAATAATTCCCCAGTGTAGCTCTCAGAGACACCCTGAGGTTCTCTGTAAAAAGATCAACAAGGAGATCTTAGTGGCCAAAACCATGAGGTCCAAAACTCTGCATGATCCTCCCACCTTTCCAGGCCATGTTCTGCAACCTCCTCTGCCCCTAACCTCACCCCTGACCCTGTCTTCCAGCCACTCTGGACCACGAAGGCTGCTGACCCACCCACCATGCACTTCCCTGGGCCTCCTGACCTTACTAATGCTTCTCCCTTCCCTCTGGCTGTGGAAAGCCCACTCATTCCTCCAGACCCAATTCACACATCCTTTCTTCCCTCAAGCCCTCCCAGATGCCTTCCCAGATTGTCCTGCCTCAGGGCCTTTGCACCTGCCTCTGCTGAGAACACTCTTCCCCCAAGTATTTGCATGGCTGGTTCCTTCTCATAATGCAGATCTGAGCCCAAAGTTCACCTTTCCAGGAAGGTCTACCCTGACCACCTTAGCTAAAGCTGCAAACCCCCTATCAACTTTCTGTCCCATTACCCTGTGTGCTGTTTTCTTCATAGCACTCACCACTATCTGAAATTACTGTTTTTAATTGCCTGTCTCCTTCCAGAAGACTAAAAACACCATGGAAGTAAAGGTCACGACTGCCTTGTTTTCTGTGCATCCCTAGTGTTTGGTGCCCGGACTCTGTGCACATATGCACTATATGCAGTATGTGCTCAAATAAATGAAAGCATTGGCTACTCCCACTCTGTTAGTATCACCATCACAAATATTTCTCTGGGCGTTAGGATAGGGTGTGTGTCCTTAGACACCTACACACCCTGCCGCACATCTAATGAGCACCTCTTACGTTCCAGGAACTTGGAAAATGTGCACTGAATTTCAATCCCTGAGTAGAGATGTTTTGACAATTTCCCTTCACCCACAACAGAGGTTGCTTTAATTTCAATGTGGGAAAAAGTAAAAATGTAAAACTTTGAAATAAGGGGCTGAGTCACTTATTAGAAATGAAGGCTTTGAAGAGCAAACTTAAACTCCACAAATTTTGATCAGAGATATTATGAAAACGTTCTCTCTCTCTCTCACTCACACACACACACACACACACACACACACACACACACCTGCTGATTTCAGTGATGGCCTCAAACCATTTTTAAAATTTTTCCTTCTTTCTGCACATGTCTGAATGTGAGCTGAATAATCAGGTCCTAAAATGGATCAGAATTAGGTTGGCTGTAATTTTTTTTCTCAACAGAAGCCAAACACTTAGGGGAGATGGCTGATGGAATTCTGGAGCAAGAGTTATGTTCCTGGGCTCTTGGGTCAATTTTAGTTTGGCTAGAGGGAGAAAGCGTGTGTGTTTCTGGGCAAGCTTACACCTGACCCGCACCCTCTGGAAGGTGGGGATGAGCGCCAGCCTGGGCTGCACGTGCACAGTGTGGTTCAGAGACTGCCCTTTAGCCCTTGTGGACAGAGTGAATGAATCAAGGCAGTAAGGCCAGCTCCCCATTGGCTGAGGGTGCCACCTATCAGGGGTTGCCGGGCTCGTGCGCACGGCTGCTGTGCCATCTAGAAGCATTAATGCTTTGTGGCAGCATGCGCGTGATGATGCTGAGCCGCCTGTGCTCTCTGGTCTCCCAACACAAATGAGCCTTAGAAGTTGGTGGTTATGCAGTTGACTTTCCTTCTTCCTTTTTTCATTCCTTAAGAGCAACATAGCCCTGTCACTGCAGGGATGATGGGTTGTTAGCAAAGTTGATAACAGGAAATCTCACTGAGGATAAACAGAACACATCAGCCATTGCCCAGAAACACATGGTTCTCATTGAACCTGCCGAGGACTAATTGTGTGTGTATCAGAAGCACGAAAACAGGAAAACTCCTTTCTGATAGACCCACCAAGCCTCTTCTGACCAAAAGGAACTTTCTCAGCGTTGTTAGATACTGAGAAGTCATTATCTCCCCAGCTGTCAGGGTGCTAACTCCACTTAACTTCTCCTAAACATATGACCGAAAGCCTCTCTGTTTCAGGCCTCTCACGAAGTCTTAATAAAGCTTTAGATTCAATGAGTGACATCTAGGTTTCTCTTTTCACTGCTCTGATGCGTATCCCCTCAGAAAACCAGTGTAAGAGGTTAGACAGATGCTTATACCTGAAACATAGCATCCAGAAAATGACTGTTATTTACCTTTTGGTAAAAGAGCAGTCATAAAGTGATGCATCTAATAAATGCAGAGATAACTCAGTGATTCCATAGGTGTGTTGCTGTATCCTTTAACGTAAGATGGGTATGAGCTTCACTCTTCACTATAAGATGGGTCCAAGAGCTAGAACTGGAGCTTAAATAAGCCAGTACAATTCCAGGGACTGTGTTATGTCCCACATCAGGGCTACTGACTCATATATTATTCAAATCAACAAACCATTCTGCTTCCAAAATGTTTCATTATCTGTGGAAGGAAAGTATTTTTGGCATGCACATCAAGTGCTCAGATAACATTCTTATGTCTCTCTTTTTTGCTAAAGAGAATCTGACCACATCTGGAAATTCTTTGGTGTCACTGCTTCTCTGAAACTACATCCCATCTGTATCACTTAAACTCCAGTAAAAGGCCATCCGCGTGCTTTGAAATGGGCCTCATGGGGCGGGGCCAGGGTGGGGTGGGGGAGACTTGGCTTTCTCTGATAAAATGTAAATGAATGCTGTTTTACAGGGCAGCCTGGTGGTGGCCTGCACTCTTGACTTTTCAGCATGTTGGCCTGTGACACCCAGAGGAAAAGGGTGTGGGGGATGGGGAGGAACACCATTATTTTAGCCAAACCCTAGAGCTGGTGGGAAAAAATCATTGCCTTTTATCATAAGAAGTGATATCTTTTATGAAATAATAGCATATTCATATAGAGGACAAAATTGTATGATGGATCGTGCTCTTTCTTTCCTCTGGAATGTTGGTTTTGAGGCTTTGCCCCTTTATTTCCTGCTTCAGTTTTGGTCTCAGTAACACACTGACCTTTCAGATCAAATGCAATTTTTCCCAGTGGTGATGGCCTTAAGGGATGGGGAAGGGGGTTGGGGAGGCAAGTCTTTTATTTAGAAGATAACTTTTCAGCTAGAAAGAGAGAGGACATCTGGAGTTGAAGTTATGGTCTTTTCAGGCTTTTTTGAGTTGCTGTCTTTCCCTTTCTAGAAATTAAAAGGTACTAGGTCATTGTTACAATTCTTGCTCCTTCTGCTCCATTTCCAGCTCTGCAGGTTTGTCAGCGGGCTCTTATTTATGGACGTCTGTTCTGTGCTCTCATTTACACATTTCAGTTCGAAACCAGAATTCAGCTCTGCTCTTGTGGAGTGAGGCTAGGAGGGCCTGTCCAAAGCTAGAACCTCATATTAACTTACCTTGTATTGTTGTGATCATCAAAATGCTTCTCCTTTTTGTCTGTTTGTAGGAACACATTGAAGTCTGTAGCTACACACAGAGGTAAATCAGAAAATCAGAACTTGCCAAACTAATAAGCAAGGGGACCCTTTTCACAAAGCAAAAGAATTCATAACTCTTGAGAGAGGTCTACCAAAGGATGCCTTTGACAACTCCTACCTTTAAATGATGTGCACACACAAAAATTGTGTTCTCAACCTTTCAAATACATAGGTAACATAGAGCTAGGCATATCCATTATATAAGGAACTACCCAAGATGGTTATCACTGTTTTTCTGCCCTTACAGTGTCTTTGCGGTTGAAGAAATCAGAGTGAATAAATGGAGACTTTGAGCACCCAACCCTTCTAGGTTATTCTGGGTCTGCATTTTACAGTCTTGAAATGAATGGTGATACATAAAAGTATTTTTCTTAGGATTTATTATTAAAATGTCATCTTTCACTGTTCTTTGGGCAATATCAAGAAACACTTAGAAAATCATTGCAATGTGATTTAACATAAAAGATAATAAAAAGGGTTCTTTAAGACTAAAAAAAACTATCACAGTTTACGTTTTGCTGAATGGAAAATATGTAGCTCTTATTTCTCTTTCTAGTAGTAAACATCTTAGATCGGCCTAAGTAACCAGTTGGTGTCATTTCTTGACCCTTTTATGAGGGCTATATTTATTTCAAACATTGGAGTCCTAAAATTAATACCGGCAAAGCCATTGTGGTCAACGTTCAGCCTCCCGTGGCAGAAAGGGGACTTATCATCTCCGGATACCTTGGTTTCAAGAGTAGGCAGTAGGTAATTGAATTAGCAAAGTAGGCATTCAAAACATTCTCTGGGTTTTTTAAGCTCAAGGGGCATGTGAATTCAGAGGAGCAGGTGGTAAGTCAGGGGACGGGTCATGTTTACCCAGTTGCCATCAGCTGTGATCGGTGTCACATGATATGGAAAAGTGGCCCAGGGATGTAACAGAGAACAGAAAGTCAACGATTAACAGATAAATGTGAGTTAACATGAAACACATGTTATTAAAAAATGAACCTATGCCCCCCTTTAATCCAGGTCATTCCAACAAGCATAGTTTCTAGACCAAACTTTACCCAAGACCCACATTGGTGGAGACGCAAGGATTGGCTCCTGGGGAGAACTGTTGTCAGTGAGTTTATTCCTCTATTAATTTAATCTTCCATTTCTCTTTTATTTCCTATGTCCAGGGAGCATCAAGCAAGGGACACTTTGGTGACCCTTCCCATCCCTAGAACCCAGCCAGCTGGAATATGGTTAAGGAATGAGGCTGATGCTGGTAGAAAAGGGACATCCATGCTTTTGCCTGTTAAAAATATACCAGTAATACCAAAAATAATAATAATAATAAATATACCAAATATACCAATAACACCAAAAATATACCAATAATACCAATAATTAAGGAAAAGTGGTTCCTTAATTTTGAGACATGTTAATCCACCTTCTGGATAACTTCCCACCTCTGTGATTTGCCTACAAGGCCCTCCCTCCTCTGTGTCCAGGCCCCCCTCACCTGCCTCATTTCTGGCCACGACTCCCCAACATTCATCCAGTGCTTGACCACGTTGAACTCCCAGGCTCTCTAGACTCAAGCCTACTGTTTGCATCTCCATGCCTTTGCACATGCTGTTCTCCTCTGCCTGGAATTCCCTTCCCCTGCTCCCTTTACTCTCTAGAGGTTCTCTTTTCCTCCAGAATTCACCTGCAATGCTACCTCCTCTGAGTCAGGAATGCAATTCATGACAGAGACTGACTTGTTGGCTGAGAGAGAAATTTGTAGACAAGATTGACAATCACAATAGGAGCCCTGCTCTGAGGGCTGTGAAAGGATAAACCGTGAGATGATGGAACAGAGGCTGTGCATCCTGGGTGCAAGGAAGGTGGGGCTGGACAGGGAGCTTCCTGGTGGAGACTTTGGAGATGGTACTCCTTCCACAGTCAAAGCTGACAGGTACATGACAGGTTCCTTAACCTCTCTGGGCCTTGGTTTTCTCATCTGTAAAATGGGGGTGAAACTTCAGGAGACCAGATGTCCCAATGTGCCTGGCTTATACCTGACCTATGTCTCTGTCTTGCTATTCTGTCTGGTTGACTCCCCGACTTCATTCTCAAAAATATCCCCGTTTAGATAATAAATTATATGTCACTTACTGATAATAGTACCCTCTGTGAGTGGGTGTTATAAGGATTCAGTGTATCCCATAGCTCTTAGAATAGCACCCACTGTTAGCTAGTATTATTCCCATTTATATCTGTGTAGAGATGGGGCCTTAAGCAGCTAGAATTGGTTTCCAGGGTGATGTGCTGGGAGCAAGAGACTTAGAAAACACATTGGAGGACTTTCCTGTCCCTCAGGCCCAGGGACAGGGACTCTATTCAGGCTGCTGTGTTCTGGGAACCTGGGAGAGACCTGTGTCCTCTCTCTCACTGTAGGTTAGCCGACAACACTAAGTACCTTGTACAGGCCCCTCTTTTGAGGCCACAACATGGAAATGCCCTGTTTCTTACAACCCCTTTATCAGACCACCACACCCTAGAGAGTCTTTAGTAAAAGCTCTAGATGTCCTTTTCCACCTGGTGGCAGGTAATGATAAATTCGACACAGAGTTAATTCCCTTTTTCAGTATTTTACCCACGAATCAGCCCCAGTTCATACTTGAAACCCATTATTTCATGAATGAGGCTTTGCCAGGCTACCTGGAGTGCACTGAGGACACTTCATCCTCAGACAGGCCTGGGCCCTTGGAGACTTCTGACTACGAAGGTTCCTCTGACCCAGGCTGACCCAGACTCTGCCACCAAGTGATGTCCACATTCTCTTGGGCTCCCCACAGTTTCCCAAATCACCACCAGTTCTTGGTTTCAACTTGCACAATGTTTTCTTTGGGGTCAGGATGAGGGGAGAGGCGGAGGCCAAATGGCAACAGCAAACCCTCAATAGCTGCCTTTGCCAAATTCAGCCTTAACACCGTGTCCTGTATCCTCTTGTCCTTTTTTGTGTGTTTGGTAAAGTTCTTTTATTCACATTCCAGTAGATACGGCCTATTCCAGCTCCCAGAGGTCCTGGAAGATGAGCAGCCGTGTCATGGGAAGCATTTGGACTCAGAGAGTCTGGAAAATAGATGAGAAGTGGGTGGACAGGGATGAGCAGGGGCCAATGGCTGCAGAGTCCCTGGCCAGCCATGGAAATGAAGCTGTTGGATATGAGTGCCATAGTGCTTGGATTGTCTGCAAGAAGAAAACCTTGCATCTCCTTGATGATTTCACCACCAGACGGGGTGGTTAGAACCCAGCTGTGGTGGGTGGGTGCTCAGTAATTGCTTATCTATGTAGCAGGAGAGTAGGTGACCCCTGCTCTAATGAAAATGCAGGAGAATCCTCAAGGGGCATAATTAGCAACTGAGGACAACCTTAGTGATCACCATCCTAATTTCACAAGTGGGAAACTGAGGCCCCAGAGACCTGAACTGCATCAGCTGTTAGGAGCCTAGGACCGTCAAGTTCATCAAGGCCAAGGATTCCTTCACTGGGTGCCACTTGCTGCCACCAACCAATCACGTGACCTTGGACGAGTCACGGAACTCGGGGCCTCTGGTTCCTTACTGTCAGCCGAGGCCATGGGACCGTATGGTCTTGGAGCTGCCTTTCAGAAACAACATTCCAGGATGCTCTGTTCCCCTTCCAGCCTGAGACAGCGTGGAGTGGCCTGGCCTCCCAGCCAGCAGGCACTTTATCTCCCATGGAGCAGAAGTGGGTCAGGGTGGAGGACTTTGGGATTCCTGGGCTTGTAGGCTCATGGTTCCTTCCCTTTGACCGGGATAAGAACAGGAAGGGATGGTTTCCCTCTACCTTCACCTCCACCCCCCACCCCTCCATGACTCCTACCCCAGCCCCATCCTCAGCCTCTGGACCTAAGAGGCAGGGAGGTGGTTGCAAACAGGTCTCTGGAGCTGGATGGCCTGCGCTCCAGCCCAACTCTGCTGCCTGCCCCCTGGGAGACCTGCTCCCCCACCCCCGCCTGTCAGCTTCCCCATCTGTAAAATGCTGACAGTAACAGCACTCGCCTCACAGGGGTGCACAGTAAGGGCTGCACAAGTGTCGGGTACCATTGTGTCCATCACACATGTTCTATCCATGCACACAGAACAATCCCTTGCCCTCATGACCCTGGCCAGGGACCAAGTTGCTCATTTTAGCTGAGGGAGCGTCTACAACCAGATTAGCTGGTCTGAACCAGACACATGCAGCACGGAGCAACCTTCGGCCTCCTTTGAGAGAGGACCACCCTGAACCTCCCGGAAAAACATCGTTTTCCCTGATTGAAGTGATTCCCATGTAACCACAGTCGGGAGCACGACTGGCTGAGACTTTCATTCACCACAGACTCAGCCTCCACTTCCCTCCTCCAGATTCCCCTGAGGCAGATCAGATGTCACATCAGATCACATCACGTCCCTGTCATCACCCTGTTCACAGGCCCCTAAGACTCTAGGGGAAAAGAGGAAGATGGAGCTCCAAGCTGTGTCTGTGCCCCACGTGTTGGCACCGGTTGCTCCTCCCACCTCACCCTGTGGTTCCCAGCAACTTCCCCCAAGGTGCTGGTGTCCTGTGGGCATGACAGTGAACCTGGCTGGGTTGGGACTCTGCTCCTACACTTCCCCTCCCTGCTTGGAAACCCAAATCGCCACTGCAGAGCCAGGAGGAGCTCCGCCCCATCCCTGATTTTAATTAGGAACGGATGCATCCTGCAAGACTCAGAGTTCCGTCTCTCTCAACCCAGACCAAATGTGTTTGGGGGTCCAGGCCTGGTCATCTCCACAGAAGAACATGAATCCCACAGGGCTGCAGAAGGACCGTTTCTCCAGCGGCTTTTCAGCAAATGTCCAGTCCAGAAGACAAACAGGAAAAGTGGAGACCCACATGCTTCTGAGTGAAATATGATTGGAATTAACGTGAGCACACACATTCAAGTTCTCAAATGTTCAATGAACAAAATGTTTTCTATCTGTGAGGTGCCATATATGCCCAAATAGAGGCAACCCCCAAAGAACACAATCCACCACTTTTCTAAAGAGGTAAATTTAACAGACTTTTGGCCAACTTGACAGGAATCAGAACTGTGATGGCTTTTGGGCTGGGGATGGGAATTGACTGGATGAGGGCCAGGGGAAACTTTCTGGAGGGATGGACGGGCTCTGTCCCTTGACTGGGGTGGTGGTTATGTGGGTGATTTCATTTGTCAGAATTCATCAGATTATACCCTTAAGATCTGGGCATTTTTAGGGAATGTAAATTTTAACCTCAATTTTAAAAAAAGTTAGAAAAGTAAATACCTACTTGTAATACTTAACCTAATCATGTAGTCACACACTTAAAATTATAAAAGAATACTATATTAATTTATATTACTCTTTTTATTCACACATTTCACAAAATGATTTTATGCAGATGTGGATAGCATTATTAAAGCCACTTTTTTAGTTGACAGTATTCCAAAGCATATCATCTTCAATTCATCTAATTTATTTGAAATGCACATTTTGAATCCATGTTTGATGCTGAAATTTTATTGTAAGACACAAATACCCATTTGTATAACATTACAGCAGTTGTTTTTCTCATCTGTCTTAGAAGTGATTGCTCTTGATTCTCACGACATAATCAACTAATGTTTTGCTTTCCAAAATGAGCTTTAAAATATTTATCACAACTTACAGTTGCACCCCAGGAATAATCACCACATCTATGTTAAATCTCATTGCCTCCTTCCCATTAATTCTTCTAGTGACCTCGAAAAGCATCCAAAACCAACACTGATTGAGACCATTTCAGACTGGCGTGTCCTCCCAGATTTTGTGGTTCGAATAAAGCAATTGAGAGAGTACCAAATTACTTACTGTTTTAAAGAACAGTAAGTCCCTTGAGTTCCCTGGTGGTCCAGTGGTTAGGACTTGGCGCTTTCACTGCCATGGCCCCGGGTTCAATCCCTGGTCCCCACAAGCTGAGAGACGCAGCCAAAAACAAACAAACAAAATGCAGTGCATTTTAAAGAACAGTAAGTCCCCAAACTATGAGAGACTTTTAAAGGCAACACTCTATTTTCTAAGAGTTAATTTGAGGAAATAAACCTTCATCTTATTTATCTTCAGGCATATATAGTAAATCCTGGCATATGTGTTCAGACCAAAGATAAAATAGAGATTAAATTTGGAGGTCTTGTTTTATAGTTCATTGTTCAAAGATTAGCATTGTTAGCTTAAGTTAGAAGTTTCCATGTAAAAAATTTAAACTAGACCTTTCTCCCTACCATGAATGAGAAGCTGAAACATTCTTGAATCAGTGTAAACACACTATATTTTACTCAAAGGCATTAAAGATAGGAGAGTGTAGTCTAAGTAGATTGTAAACACAATCCTAAATTATGAATTACTAACGATTAATTTTGCAGCTTGACCTTAAGTCATGTCAAAGCTTCAACTACACACAGTGTGATATGATAATATATAAAGAAGGCTTTGTTTTTTTCAACATTTCCCCAGTTTAGGCATCAAAAATAGTATTGTTCTTAAAGAAACCAACATGGAAGACTATGTACTGTTGTTTTGATCTTTTTTAAATGTTGCTGTTGCTCAGCATTGTTTTTCCACTGGACTTTTAAAAGCTGTCAGAAGCAAAATCAGGTAACTCAGCAAGAGCTCCCAGGGCATATAAGCTCCTATATGGCTCAATGCAGTGGATGCCAAATTTTCTCTTTTTTTGGATTTAAATGACATTATGTGTGGTTGATGCTCTAGTTGGAACAGAGATGAGACCCCAGAGCAGTCCTGCTTGGTGCCCCTTCTCCTCTCTAGGGAATCCACTGGGGGTTCCATCCACAGCACCTAGAGGTTCTGTGGAACACAGTTTGAAAACCTCTGGCAGTGGACCTTGCCTAAAGGCTGGAACTCAGAAGATCTCGGTTTAAAACCTGAGTTCTGGTCTGTGTGATTGTTAGCAAGTAATTTAACCTGAGCCTCATTTTCTTTCTCCAGACAAAGAACATGAATGATCATCTCAGAGAGTTGCTGTAAGGATGTTTTTCAAGTTTATTTTGTTCCTTAAGTCTTACTCTTCCTTGGTCACAGCTCACTTGCATGTTGTGTGCCATCTCAGTTATTTAACGACTTAGCATCCACGTTTTTTATTATTTGGCCTTGTTGATGCTACTACTTCTGCCTTTCAGCTTCTCAGCCATTATTGTCCCCTGGAGAATGGACCAGGGGGAACAGTTGACTTTGGACTCTACTGCAACCTCCTCTACAATAAGGGATTCCAGGTTCATGATCCGTTCTTGGGATGGACCACTCTGACAGGTTTCTTTTCATTTTCAGGTGGGCCAGGAGAAGGGAAACTGTTCTTTCCAGAAAAACCCAACCCCCTGTATCATCCCTCAAGAACCAGAAAATATCTTCCATACAATATTTGCTTTTTTCACAAAGTCGGGAAGAAAAGTCTTGGTAAGAGTTTGCTTACTGGTTGGGTTAACATGGGTGGTCCTCAATTAGGAAGGCAAGTCTGAGATGAGAAGCCAGTTTTCTATTTGGCATTTATTATTTCCCAAATCTGGTTTTAATCAATTGGTTTAGGAAGTCACAAGGACTGTAGTCAACTTCTGGTTTTCAGCCTGAGGTTTCTATCAAAGTGTTACATTTACATTTCAAATTCCATTGGCTGGCAAAGGGAAAACCTTTGCAACCCACCAAGCACAAAGTTAAACATTTCTCCCACTAGTATGAGTCTAATCAAGAGTGATGGTTCTCGTACAACCACTTTGTATACCACTATTGGGCAGTATATACTAAAACTAAACATATCTGTACCCTATGACCCAGCAGTTCCACTCCCAGGTATATCCCCAAGAGAAATGGGTACTTGTATCCCCCCCAAACACATGGACAAGAATGTTCACAGCAGTCTTAAAATAACCAGAAACTGGGAACAATCCAAATATCCATCACCAGGAGAATGTATAAACAATTGCATTGTACCCATACACTGGAGTATTATGAGCAATAAAAACTGCTACACCAGCAACATAAGTAAATCTCACAGATACAATATTAAATGAAAGGAGCCAGAGACAAAAGGACACATGTTGTAATATTTGACTTACATGAAGTTCAGAAATAGCAAAGCTATCCATGGCAATGGAGTTCAGGGTAGCAGTTAATTTTGGAGGAATATTGACAGTCATGGGCATGAGAGAACCTGCTTAGGTGCAAGAAATGTTCTATATCTTGATCTGTATAAACGTATGTAAAAATATATCAAGATGGATCCTTAAGATTTATTCTCTTTAGTGTATGTAAGTTATACCTTAACTTTTTAAAAAGTGAAGGTATTAAAGATGGAATCAGATGCTTTTCCACAACCTCACTTCTCCATGTCTTTGGTTACATCTCTTCAGCTCCTTATTTCGGCCACGGCACATCTCACTGACATTTCCTTCCTCGATTTTTTTTTTTCCGGTGGAAGTAGTAGGACTGTTTGCCATTTGGAAGGTTGGAATATTTTTACTTACATAACGCTGATGATCACCTATTTTTTTGAAGCCCTTAGAATTGTTAGATATACTGATATCTAGTTGTTTGACGGATGCAACTCTGTATCTAGCCGAAATTTTTACCCCACATGTGAAACGCCGTGAAGGTATGTTCGCACATTTTGGATCCTACAATACAAAAGAATTCCTCCTTTGTAACTTAAATTTGGAATTTAGGTTTCTAGCTGTAATTCGTGTGTTTTCTTGGTTAAACGTGTTTTTCTTTACTCCTATGGTTTCTTGAGTCATGTGACTTTGTAGCCCTTTAATTTGCCCAACCTAAAAATTGGGCATGAAAGTGTATTTGTCACTTCACAGGCAGAAATCACGTAATATGGGACATGCACCTTGTGTTCAAAACTCATAAGAGGAATGCTCCCAAAATATGTAAATGTGTTTCTTTAAAAACAAAACAGGGCCTCCCTGGTGGCGCAGTGGTTGAGAGTCCGCCTGCCGATGCAGGGGATACGGGTTCTTGCCCCGGTCCGGGAGGATCCCATATGCCGCGGAGCGGCTGGGCCCGTGAGCCATGGCCACTGGGCCTGCGCGTCCGGAGCCTGTGCTCCGCAACGGGAGAGGCCACAACAGTGAGAGGCCCGCATACCGCAAAAAGAAAAAAAAAAAAAAAAAAAAAAAAAACCCTTCTTTCTCCTTGCAAATCCAGTTTTTTGGTAGGGTGCACCAGTGAGCTTAGACTTTAGGCATGTTCTGGTGCCTGCCAGGCAGGAAGTCCCTTGATTGCCCTCTGGTGGCAAGAAGGAATGATTGCATCTTCCTATGGATTTCCTCTACCTGGAATGGCCTTGGTCCACAGAAGTTCACAGAGCCCTCTGTGCTATAAATGCTGTGCTCTTGTCTTTGTTCTTAATACGGTTTGATCATTCTCTCTTCTTCTCAGGACTGCGAAAAGCCAGGAATTTCTTGCCTAACAATGCACTGTAATCTTAGTGCGGTGGCTAAAGAAGAAAGTCGTACTATAGACATTTACATGCTGCTGAACACAGAAATACTGAAGAAGGTAAGCCCTGGGAAGCTGTACTATTGGGGTTCATTTAAAAGCATTTGAATTGGTTTCCTCAGAACAAACTCTGCCTGCCCACTTTAAAAACTGCCCTGGATAGCACCATTGGTAATTCTGTTGCAGATGATGCCAGGGAAACATACCAGACCCTTGTTATTCAAAGTCTGGTCAGAGGACCAGCAGTATCAGCATCACCTGGGAGCTCCTTAGAACTGCAGAATCTTGGACTCTACCCAGCCTTTGGGAATCAGTTTAACAAGCTCCCTAGGTGTTTTGTTTGCACAGTTGAGTTTCTCAGATTTTAGCTTGCATCAGAATCACCTGGAAACCTTGTTAAACCACAGATTCCTCAGGGGGGAGTCTGAGGGTCTGCATTTCTGAGGAGCTTCCAGGTGATGCCAATACTGCTGTTCTGGGGACCACGTTTTAGATTGGGGTTTTCCTTAAAGGGCCAGTAGTAAATATTTTAGGCTTTATAGGCTATACAGTGTCTTGCCACTGCTCAACTCTGCCATTGTATTGTGAAAGCAGCCATAGACCATACTCAAATGAATGGGTGTGGCTGTGTTCCAATAAAACTTTATCAAATCCAACAAAGGGCTGGATTTAACCCATGAGTCATAGTTCGCCCACCCCTTGTTTAGATGACACCTTGTTTTTCAGAATTCCAACTTTTGAATCTCAGATAACTTTTTTGTTTGTTTGTTTGTTTGGTTGGTTGGTTTTTTTTGCCATACGCGGGCCTCTCACTGTTGTGGCCCCTCCCGTTGCAGAGCACAGGCGCCGTATGCGCAGGCTCAGCGGCCATGGCTCACGGGCCCAGCCGCTCCGCGGCATGTGGGATCCTCCCGGACCGGGGCACGAACCCGTTTCCCCTGCATCGGCAGGCGGACTCTCTCAACCACTGCGCCACCAGGGAAGCCCTACTTTTGTTTTTTTAAGGTTGTTTTTTTTTAACTTTTATTGGAGTATAGTTGATTTACAATGTTGTGCTAGCTTCAGGTGCACCGCAAAGTGAACCAGCTATACATACACATATATCCACTCCTTTTCAGATTCCCCTCCCACATAGACCATTGCAGAGCACTGAGCAGCGAATCTCAGATCACTTTGCTATTATAAGTTTATAAAAGTGGCTCATAAACAATACCTCAGTCCGTGAATTGGTGGCCCTTAAGAAAATCATACACATTCACTATGATTTATTTTAACATAAACGCTGCTGAGTATGAAAGGCTACATCGAACAAGATGCTTCTAAAATAATCACATGTGAAGCTAAAACAAAATAGGCATGTTAGCCACAGAGATTCTCTTTATTTTCCTTTGGAAAAACTAAATGTGTGAGTCTGTATAAAACTGTCAGTGTATAAATGAATATCCTTAGAAAAGTCATTCCAGTGTTATTTTTTAAATTAGGCATGGCAGTAACATGTTGGCCTGATAAGTCACAGGCACAGGGGGTACAGTATGTTTTACCCACTCTCCGTCTCCAGCTGGTGGAGAGCTGTGAACAGTTCTGCTTTCCCTGGATTCTTTGGAGGGAAACTGGTTTGGGGCAAGTTGGGTGCACACAGCACTGCTTCCCTGTTGTACCTCTCCCTTTAAAAAGGATAGTGTTGGGAGAGGACCAGGCATGAACTAGAGCACCCCTGGTCACCCTGTGATTCCAGAATGTCACATCACAGGAAGTGCCTTACTGTCCTGGGTCCCCAGGACAGGTTGAGGGATTATGATTCTGTTTGCTTACCCATCCTGTTCATCTTCTTGATAAACGGTCCTGGTGATAGTTTTATCCCCTGTGCCACACTTGCCACTGTTGACAGAACCCTGATACGGCACTGATGGCGGGAAGCCACTCTGATTTCTCTTTCAGCCTCAACCCAGTTGGCTGCCGCTTGCACTTACAAATTAGTCATTAGTACAGATTTAATCGCAAAGCCTCAATCCTTCCTTGTCCCCAGCTCTGGCCTGGTCTTGTGCAGCTTTCTCTCTCTCTCTCAGTGATCAATGGTGACCCTTTGCCAAGGAACATGTCCCAGTGACTGCTGTCCCCGTGGGCCATCCAGCCTAGTCTGCATCCCAAGACAGCAGGAAGCCATGGGGTGTCGTATGTGGATGTTGGAGAACCGATCTCCCTACTGGTTCCCTCTCAGCAGAAACCAGTGGAAGTCCCAGGTGCAGAGGAAAGCCTCTGTCGGGCCCCCAAGGGCAGCCACGCCTCCCTAAGGATGTGGAGCAGAACCAGCCTTGTGGTTCCCTGGGCCACCGCTTCTGTTAGTTTTCCTTTGACCTGAAGGTCTGGCCACAGACAAGGGAATTTGAGGTTTTATTGTTTTGACTTTAACAAGTTTTCATTTGAAATGTATGATCTGATTTTTTTTAATCATCAGAGGATTCCAGTTTCTTCCAAAGTATTTGTTTTTTACAACCACAAGGCACCTGTTCTGTGCCAGGCTCCTCATCTGCTCGGCCTTTAACTTTGACAGTTATCATCGTCATTATCATCATTATTATTATTGTCATTAGCAATGTCCGAGATGATGATGATGATGATGATCTAAGATTGAAAAGACAGTATATCCTGACCCATGAAACCACAAATCTACAGAACTATTAAACTGGTAAAAGATTGCTGCATACAAAATTATTTACTGCTTAATATGAGCTCACTGAAGCAGTTTTTTTTTGAGTGACAAGCTTCCCAGAAGCACTTCAACTGTGTTTTGTTGCTATTTTAAAGAAGGACAATAATTAGTGTGTAACTCCCAGATAAAGTACACAGAGTGGCATCCCCGGGTGTCCTCCCAGGAAGGTTTGTGGTTTCTTTGGAAAAGATGAGCTGAGCCCCTTGGAACTGTTTTCTTTAGAGAGAGTCCTCTACTTTGATTTTTTGGGGGTAGGTTTAACCAGAAGTGGGTCAAAGCTGGCATCTGATAGGTACCTCCTTGCATGGCAGGCATGCTGAGTAAATGTAGAAAGACACCTTGCCGGCAGAGCCCAGCTGCCCCCACAGGTGGGATGCCTTCTGCCCTCTGTTTCCACCATGGGAAGCAGCCTGCCTCTCCCTCCACAGTCAGTGCAGCCCCATCTGGACCACCGGCTCGACCTTCTGGCCCTTCCCTAAGCCATAGTTTTGCCAGCCCCTGTCTTCTTCCAAACTCTTCCATCACTGCCTTGGAGCCATTCTCTCATTATCTGGATTGGTGGCTTTGAGCCCACGCCAAGGCTTCTGCCTGCAGTGGCTGGTGGGCTCTTCCTGAGTCTTTCCTGGGCCAACCTCCCTCCCCCCATCCCCTTTCTCATCGGGCCATTACCTAATTACAGTAAGTTCCCTACATACAAACCTTCCTCAAGTTGTAAACTTTCAAAGACGTGAACGTGCGTTCCATCACCATCAGGCGTGAGTGAAATTGCAGCTTGCCCTCCGTCTCCTATTGCTGACGATCCTTCAGCTCTACCATCTCCCACCTCCTCTCCCTCCTCCAGTCATTAACTGTCCTTCCCTGTTCACACGATGCCAGCCCCTGTATGCCAGCTGTTGTACTTACTGTACTACTGTACTTTTCAAGGTACTGGACTGTAAGATTAAAATGTTTTCTTTATTTTTTGTGTTTGTTTTTCATGTAATATTTTTGTGAAAAGTATTATAAACCTATTACAGTACTGTACTATTTATATAGCCGATTGTGTTAGTTGGGTACCTAGGCTAACTTTGTTAGACTTACGAACGCACTCTCGGTATGGAACTCGTTCACATGTGGGGGGACTTACTGTATAAGCTAGATGCTTCCCCCCTCTCATCTCTCCATCAGGTACCCTCTTCCCAGCTTAAATGGCTTTGACCCCCCCAACCAGCTTCTTTTAAGAGCAAAGAAAGAGTTAAAAGGAACTCATGTGGAGAGTTTGAGGGTTGTGGTCAAGGCAGGAAGATGCTTGAGAAATGTAAATCAGATACCTTCTATGGCATGCCAGGCCTAGATTTGTTGTACACAATTAACAGCTTTATTTATTCTCTGCTCTTTGGGAATATGTCAATACCAAGATCCAAATATCTGGCTCCTGCCACTTGGAAACCACAGCACACAAGCCTGCATGTGTTGATGACTCAGCAAAACTCCAGAGCTTTTCAGTGTCCACTATGATATGAAAGAATCCTCAAGAGAGAGACTGGAAATCTCTCGTCTCATTCAGTGATAGAAATTTTTGTCTGGTTCACATGGAATCTTTGAATTTCAGTTCTGCCTGGGACCTCGGGGCCCAGCCATTGTGATTGAAAAGTCTTACAGTGAGTTGTGTTGTTTCTTCCTCAGGACAGTTCATCTGTCATCCAGTTCATGACCCGCGCCAAGGTGAAGGTGGACCCTGCCCTGAGGGTGGTGGAGGTAGCCAGTGGGAACTCAGAGGAGATAACGGTGAGTTGGTCACCCCCCACACACACAGCCCTCCTCCAAGGGTGAGGGAATCTGGGTGACTTGGGAGACTTGGTGCTGGCATTTGAGGGTAAAGGCGGTCTCTAAGCCAAGATGTCAGCTTTGTGGTAGACCCAAGACCTTGCCTGCCTTGGCTTCCAGGCCCCCATGGAGAACTTCTGTGGTCTGCTCTTGTTGTGATAGCCATGTTCTCTGGGATGCTGTTGTTATGTGAAAGCTCCCGGCTATGACCGGCCAAAGGAAAAATCTTCTGGAGGTACCCTTGACAGGGCTTGCATTTCCATTCTGGAGCCAAGACTATTTTTATTTTTCTCAGACCTTTCCCTGAAATCTCATCTGCCTTCCCAGTCACATTGCTCCATGGATAAACGCTGGGTGTTTCAAAAACAAGTTGTTTGAGTAACCTGAAGGGGTCACATCCTAGTTGCCAAGTCCTAGAAACTCCTCTTTCATTCCCTACCTAACCCCGTATCCTCTATCACAGCGGTCCCCAACCTTTCTGGCACCAGGGACTGGTTTTGTGGAAGACAGTTTTTCCACGGGGTGTGGGGGGATGGTTCAGGTGGTAATGCGAGCAGTGGGAGCGGCAGATGAAGCTTCGCTGTCTCGCCTGCCACTCACCTCCTGCTGTGCGGCCCGGTTCCTAACAGGCCAGTACTGGTCTGTGGCCCGGGGGTTGGGAACCCCGGCTCTATAAAGTGCAGTCGGTAAGCAGCCTCAAGATGGAATATGTGGCAACCGGGAACTCGGATGTGGGGTGTGGGAGAGGCTGGAGGGAAAGGGGTACTCTTGGAAATTTGCTGCCTTTTATTATTTTTCAGGGGCAGGCGGCAGGGGGGAGGCTTATTCTCTGACACCCACACTGCGGTCCTAGGCACATGGGGAGACAGCAGCCTCTGAACTGGTTTGGCCAACGAGCTACGCAATGATGCTAGCGTTTTGCATCTCCTTTCCTGGAACTTCTCTCAAGGGAGACTTTACCCTCTCTTGGAAGAGTGAATATCGCTGTGACAAATTTACAACAGTGAAAAATTCACAAAGATTAATTACTTACAAAGAAAAAATGGTTAACTTATTTTCCAATAACAATGAAGACACCACATGTCTAAATGTTAGGATGAGGATCAGAGCAAAGCCCACTCTTACAAGACCCTGGTTAGGAAGGGTTCATATAGAAAATAAATGCCCGGGGACTTCCCTGGTGGCTCAGTGAATAAGAATCTGCCTGCCAATGCAGGGGACATGGGTTCGATCCCTGGTCCGGGAAGACCCCATATGCCGCGGAGCAACTAAGCCCTTGCACCACAACTACTGAGCCTGCGCTCTAGAGCCTGCGAGCCACAACTACTGAAGCCGACGTGCCTAGAGCCCGTGCTCCGCAGCAGGAGAAGCCACCGCAAGGAGAAGCCTGCGCAACGCAACAAAGAGTAGCCCCTGCTCTCTGCAACTAGAGAAAGCCCGTGCACAGCAACGAAGATGCAACACAGCCAAAAAGAAATAAAATTAAATCTTTTGAAAAATAAAGAAATGCCCAGGCCCTCCATGAACTCTCAGTCCTGAGCAAGAACCAAAAGCAACAACTGGTACAGAATGAATAAGAATCTGTGAGGATGTTAAAGCTGCCCCAGGCCATGGGTATTGCATGCCTGATGCAGGGAAGGACTGTCAGATGCAGACCTTAACTCCTCTACTTACATCAGGAAATTGTACATGCAGTCATTTTAATACCAGAAACTGAATGAGATGAAATGGAATGACGCTGGAGTCCTTCACTCCTAGGGTCAGTGTTTATGGAAGGTCAAATATTTGGAGTTGGCCTTTGCCTTTTCCTCCTTGCCTTTTGGCCATTTAACTGCTAATTCAGACTTTTACCTGGGGATTGAAAAAGAATGGAGATTCACTGCTCGTTGTCACAACTCTGGTTAAAAAGTTTCATAGGATGAGATACATGCCCAACATGAGAGGTTTGGAATGTTCTGGTAGACCACTGTGTTCCCAATTAAGAGTTAATGGAAGTAATTAACAGGTTTCCTACAGGTGGAATCCCTTGGGTAAATGAAAAAAAATATCATGGGCGCATTGCCTTTGATTAGAACACAGAGCTGTGGGATCCAGGAAAACATTGCCTAATACCCCACTGTTGGATTCTGAGTCATCTGTATGCCCCCAAAATACCACTTCCGTTAGTTACTGTTCCATTTTGAGCACTATGGTAATATTATCATTATCAAGAGTTCTTTGGAAGAAGCTCTCATTTTCAACTGGTTTTTTTCCAGTACTCTAAGAAAAAAGGGTACCCGTCGGAATCCCACAATGCCTCCACCTCCCTCCTTTCCATAACTTCGCCTTTCAATCCGTGAGCCAAGATGAAGTACTACAATCTGTTCTCAACTTTCCTGGCAGAAAAAAAAAAATATTTTCTGAGTAGGAAGGTTTGCCTTTTTAGAACAAACACGTTCCACCCTACATGTTTCTTCTGAATGCCTGCCGCTCTGTTAGTTGTTCATCGGAAGGGAAATTTCCATAGAGGCTAGCCACCAAATTTAAATCAAGCAAAATATCACAGGATTTTAGATGAGACGCCACATTTGTATGGCCTTGGAATGAACAGGAAGTGTATTTGCTGCTGGTAACGAGCAGGGTGTGGGTGAGAAGAGGAAAACAATCCAGTTTTTAACCACATAAAGTACACATGGTGATAATTCAACTGACAGGCAAATCAAATAATTTTCTTGGGACTCACTGTGTCTTTTATTTTTACGCCATGGTACAGGGAGTGCTTTACAGGGCGTACGGTTGAATACCTAGAAATATGTACTAGATATTTGAGGCATTTTTCTTGTTTACTAATAATACATTTGAGGTGCCCTTCCTAGGTGGGGTATTAGCACATGTCCAAGGCCAACCACACCAGCTTACCTGGCTTTGTACAGACCCAAACCTGAGAACTGTGGATGAGATCTGAGTCACCGCATTCAGCGCTGATTGTGCTGAGAACACGCTGAACTCCCATCCTGTCCAACCCAACCCTTCTGGCTTTTCCGGCAGTGCTGCCAACAGCTGAGGCTAGAAACTCCCCGGGGGCGAACCAAGAATCTCCAGCACGCCAGCTCTGTTCCTGAGAGCCACCACCCCAAACCCCCTTCTCAGACTGTGTGAGAAGCTTGTATGAGTTACAGAGCAAATCTGTTTTCTTGATATTTTGAAATAGTGGAATACATGATGAACATGGAAATCCACAGATGGATAAGTAAGGCATTGCCATGTGGAGTGGGCACCAGGCTGAGATTCTAGGTACCAGCAGGAGAGACTGACTCCATCTCATTTTAGCGGAATCAGAATGGATTAGAAGGATATTGGGTAGCTCTCAGAATTGCCAGGAAGGCTGGGGATATGACAAACCTGCGGCGCCAGGACCACAGGCTGGGTCAGGCCCCAGGAAGAGCCTGGCATGGTCCTCTGGACACTGCTTCCCTGGCTTCTCTCAGCCTCTTGCTCTGGAGTCAGACAGGAGCCTCTCACTGGCTGAGGTTAGACCTCTGTCCCTGGGGTAGCAGGCACCCCAGAAAGAGCAGGTGGCTGGCATTTTGGACTATTATAGTAGAGCCTCACCCTCACCCCAAGACTCACCTAGAGGAGGACTCCCCAGCACTGGAAGGATGCTAAAAAGTGACAAATACCCCCTCCCGTGTGCTTTTCTAATACCGAAGACAGCATGGGGCCAGCCAACACCTGGTGCATCTTAGAGCTCCCATCTGAGCCAGTCTTTGTTCAGTCATTTAGACCACTTTGTCAGCTCCATTAATGAGAGAACATGAAAGTCTTTGTCCATAGGTGGTTTAGCAGTGTTTGTGCTTTGGGCTTTGCTTTGTTTTAAGAATGAATATGCTGGAATGAGCTACTTCTTTGCTGACATTTGCTGACAGGGCAAATGTCTGGGGCCTTCACCTTCTGCCCCAGGAATCATATGTCCAAAGAGGCGGTCACCTCCCTCCCACGGTCCTCCTCTGCCATCCCTTACCCTGCAGCTGGGGAGATGGGTCATAACTTTAACAAGTCCCCTGAGATTCCACTGTGCCCTGCCTGGATTAGAACCACAAAGCCTCTTCCTCTAGTGAACAAAGGGCCTCTGATGCTCGGGGAGAATGGGTGACTTGCCCTGGTTCTCACATCACTGAGCCAAGAATAGTGTCTGGAGCTCTTGACTCCCCAGCCTGGTGCTCCTTTCCCTGCCCTGCAGCCACTCAGTCACACGCGAGGGCACTGGGCCTTTTTGGATGAAAGGGCCCCGACAAGTGCAAGTGTCCACTCTGGAAAAGACTGACTTGTTTTAAAGTCTGTCTGTTAAAACTGCCCAGGTACCCTTGGAGCCCAGCCAGCCCCTTCAGACTGGACCTGGCTCTCCTCACCCCAGTGGGGGCTTTCCCTGCTCAGTCTCAGTCAGACTCCAGAACAAAGCCTCCATCCTGCAGCCACGCTTTCACTTCTGAATAAACCTCCCCCTCACGCACGAACTGATCAGGACAGCACGTTCCAGCTTCATTTTCTCTGAAGCAGTTCAAGTTCAGTTCCCAGTCTTGGCCTTTCCGGGAAGTCAGTACTTCTAGTTTGGCCTTGTCCTCTGTGAACAGGGAGCACTGCATTTCCCCCTTTGGAATTAGAAAAGCCTGGCTTCATATCCCATCTCTTTCACATCCCAGTGGTGTGATCTTGGGTATCAGGTAAGCTCTGTGAGCCTCCGTTACCTCATCTGTAACATGGGAAACCTGCTTTCTACTTCCTGGAGGTTTCCCCTCCGTTTTGCTCCCTGCCACTGCCCCCCAACCCAGAGGGCATCATCTACGGTGGTAAATGAGATTACTTCGAAAGGTGCCACCTATAGTTCTTTTGTTGTTTACTGCATCTTGAAGCAAACTTTACAATTTTCTGTCACCGAATAGACTGTGACTTGTACTTTACCATTTATGTGAAAAATTACATTATACCCGGCAAGAGAGTTTTCCCCCTTCTTACACTGAGAGGTACGATGAAGAAGAGGGTCATTGGAAAGTCATCACCCCCCCATTCCCTGTCATCATCAAAAGATGGTAGGCGGTCCTCTCCCCTCACCCACTACCCCCAATATGAGAATTAAGCTCTAACCATAAGGAACTGAGGAAAATCCCAGTGTGGTTTGCTGATTGTCACTATTCGCAGTTTCATTCAATGAATACTTATTGGGGGCTTGCTACGGGCCAGGCAACGTAGAGACACTGTGGGTGCAATGGGGAACAAAGTAGCCATGGCCCCTGCCCTCCCAGAGCTGACTGAGGGGGTGACAGAGAGTAAACAAGGAAGCAAACAAAGGTTTTATTTCAAATCAAGGTGAGTTCCATGGGAGTAACCTGCTCTAGATTGAGGGGAAGCTAAAGGAATGTTTCTCCAAGGAAGCTGAGATCTAGAGAGTGAGGAGGGATTAGCTTGCCAAGCGCAGGGAAGAGTGTCCCAGTGAGGAGGGAGAGCCATATGAAGAGCCAAATAGCTTAGCGTGTTCAAGGCTGAAACACCAGTGTGGCAGCAACCTGGTGAGTGGTGAAGCCATCCATGATGGGAGACACGTGAAGATATCCATGATGGGAGACACGTGAAGACATCCATGATGAGAGACATAGGCAGGGTCACACCATATAACACCAGGGAGCAGTTACAAAGGGAAGCCATTGCAAGCTTCTGTTTTGAGTGGGGAGTGGCATGCTCCAATATATATTTTTTAACAATCACAGGCTACTGTGTGGACAGTGGATTGTAGGGGGCTGCAAGAAGGTTGTGACCGTCACTTGGCTAGAGATGATGGTGGCCGAGGAGATAGAAGTAGACAGGTAGCTTTACATCAGTAGAGGTCTAGCAGTTTGTGCCAGTCACATGTAGGGAGTATCTGTCCTAAAGGGTTGGGAGGGATCAGATCACATCTTGGTGCAAAGCCCCTTGCCTGGTGCCTACGCATGAGCAGTCAGTTAATAGTGGCTCCCATTGCATGAAGAGATGGCCAAGGATGGGAGGAAGCAAATGAAGAATAGCTTCTCCCTCCCTCAAAACCTCAAGTCATGATCAGTTTACTCTAAACCAATGATTTCCAGCTGTCATCATGATAATCATCATGTTTTTAAACAACACAACCCATTTCTAAATTGAAATGTGCTTTGGTTGAGTCAGAGGTGGGATGCCTGGAACTCCCCCAACTTGTATTTCCATTTTCCCTTGGGGGCCTCTGCATCCCCTCACCAAACCCCTAGGCTCTGTGGAGCCAAGGAAACCACTGCTATGGAAGGTTGTATTTTAGGACAAGGCTGCTGTCCAGTCCCTCAAATTCTTTCACTAGACATGAACTGGACCCCCCGCTAAACATGAACAAGAAAAAAAATTTTAGCCTCAAGGGGTGAACACTGCACTTGCACACGTGTGCAGACATACGTGCTCAAGCACACACACACACACACACACACACACATACACACAGTAGTATGGTTTTGTGCTGGGAAAGGCTGAGCTGAAGAGGTTAGGAGAGGCTGGCTGCATGGACGGAGTGACCCCTGAACAAGTATTGAAAGCATTTTCTAAGTGGACAGGGGAAGGTCGGGCTCCAGATGGAGTCAGGTGGTGTCTTAAGATAGATTCTCAAGAAGCAGACCCTCAGATGAGGATGTGGGTGCAAGGATTTTAGTAAGGAAATGCTCCCAGAGATGGGAAAAGAAGGTAGGAAACAGGATAGGGAAAGAGAACAAGCGGACCAAGGATGAGATTCCAGGGGCCCCAGCCTTAGCGGAGCCTGGAGCACAAATACCACCTCAGAGTTCATCCTGCCTTGAAGCGAGGGAGCTGGGCTTTCTCACTCCTGTACGTGTCAGTCACTGGCCAGGGGCTGCCCAGGAGGTAATGAGCCCCAAGGTCGTCCTCTCCCCATGTGCCCTTGGGGCAGGTGGCCTCTGACAGTGCCGTCCACTTAGAAGTGAACACATGTAAAGCTGGGGTTGGACATAGGGAACTGATCGAGGGACCCGAGGGATGTGGGCGGACGACCAGGAGTGTAGGGTACAGATGGTAGTGGTCTCCACGCAGACACTGGGGGCTTGGCTCGACGTGCCCTTTGTGTCCCGTTGCTTAACGATTTTATTGTTTTCATTCGTATATGCTCAGTTCTTGTGATGTGCTGGGCATTTGATGTGATTATCGCCTATCACTCTCGCATCACCCCGGTGAATGAGATATTATTACTCCCATTTTCTGATGAGGAGACTTGAGACCCCCAGGTGAAGGGACCTACCAGCCTGAGATGCCACAGCTTGTCAGTGGAAGGGCCAGGTCTGGTGCAGGGCTGCCTGTTTGCAAGCCTGAGTCTCCCTTCATCCTCCGCTCCTTGGGCCCCTGCTGTCCTGTTGCCCGGCCCTCGCACAGCAGGAGCACCACTCTGGCAGATGGTAGGAATGCAGCCATGGGTGGCCCTTCGTCTTTGGAGAGACCCTTGGCTCCAGTGACCTCAGAAGCACATCATGCTCTGACTTAGTGGTCTGTTGATTCTGGAACTCTTTCCTGTTGTGGCCTGGTCCCTAACCAGATGCACGGCTACTCATCAAGAGAATTAGCACTCATTGAGGGCCCTCCGTAGCCTGTGGTAAAGGAGCTGCGTGCGTTCCCCTCCTCCCTTTAAAGAGCAGTCATGAGGTTTCTCAGGAGTAATAGATATAAAACCTCTTAGCACCATGTCTGGCACATGGTAAGTTCTCAACAAATGTGACCCGTTCTTAACAATAAAAGAATTAGCACCGGCCCAGCTCATTCCTCTGCAAATTCTAACAGAGCAAGGAATTCCTGAAACCCAGCACCTAGCAGGCAGGGGCAAGTTTGACATCTTTGTTTATCACAGCACAGACTTACAATGTCCGTCTTGCCAAATGCAATTTATTTTCTGTTCACTGATGTCATCTCCATAAGTCTTCGGTCTCCCCTGAGCGGGGATGCTTTCTGAAGGCTCTGTTCTGAGAGTGATTTAAGACATGGTTCTGCTGAGAACATTTCCTCCAGCTCCCACAACCCTTTATCCCTGCCCCCTTCCCCACTGGCTGCTAGATGTAATTAGAAGCAGATGAAAATGGCATTTCATTGTCCCAGATGTTCTTCTTTTCCCACTTTTTATTTTATATAAATTCCTTCCCTCTGTGAGACCTGTGTGTGATGTCAGTTGCGGAAAGCATCTTGCCCTTGTAATTGACCTTCAGGCAGTGGGGCCTGGGGTTGCTGCTGATGCTGAGCTGTCCCCTCAGCCGTGGAAGCCCTCCATCCAGCCAGGCCTGGGCCAGCTGTACCCCATTGTGGTCATGTCCTCAGGCCTTTTGGAAACCTGAGCATTTCCAGCTATGACATTGGGCATATTTACAGTGGTCAGAACATAAAAGTTTCCAGAAACATACAAGTGAATCAAAGGCTGTGGTTCAGGCTTACCAGCTGCCTCAGACTGGAAGTTGGCTCCTGGTGGTTCCCTGATGCCAGCTTGCCAGCCTCAGGTGCGTTCAAGTTTACAGTAGCAGGCAGAATGCCCAGCGTGTGGGCCTGCCATCGCCCCTGCCAGATGTCTGTCCTCCTCAAGGACTCTATTGAGGCAAATCCTCGTGCTCCTCAATTCTCTTATGTTTTATTAGTTAACATCCAACACACGAGGCCTCCAGCTTCAGTCTGCTGCTGTGTGATCATTTATCCCTTCGTTGATCAGAACTTCTGCCGCCCCATCTCTCAGCCTCCTACCACCCTCTGAAACGTGCAGACTCCCCCTCAGCCTCAGTCTTTTTTCTCCTTTCATACTGGGAGTGTGGATCTCTGCTGGGAAAACCACTTCCCCTGCAGCCCTCTTAACGGACCTGTTCCTTGAACCCCCACGTAAAGTTCTCCCTTCTAATCTAGATATGTTTTGCAGCCAGAGTGCTCTTTGCAAAATGCAAACCATGTCACTCCCTAGTTAGAACCTTCCATTGACCTCCCATGCCTCTTAAGATAAAGCGTATAATTCCTTTTTTTTTTTTAGGTTTAATTCCACAGTATTTTTAATGGCATAGTTAAAACATCCCTTATTCCTCCTATGCTTATCAACAATTTTCTCAGGTAATTTTATGAATGAATCTGATGATTCTCAGGGATTATTTATAAGTAATTTTCAAAGCCATGCCTCAGGAAGACAAAAGAGGTTCTACATTGCTTTTTGGAGCGATCTCCTCTCTACTTGAATGGAGAAGGAGAGTCAGAAGCTTGAATTTCAGTGTTTTATGAGAAGAAAGTAACCTATTAAACTAAATTATTTAGGAATTAGACATTAAGATCAAAATAACTACAGGTTTGGTTTGATTTAGTGCAGCCATCAAAAAGCTAGATGGGGCCAGTTTTCAGATGGAAGCCACAAGCTTCTTGAATATAAAGGACATAATTCTTAACACAGCCTCCAGGCCTTCCCATCTCTCCAGCTTCATCTTGAATATTTTCCGGTGAATTCTTGTTCATTCCATTTGCTCCATGCCCACTGTCTGTTGGCAGTACTTCACCTCTGCCAGGCTCTCTTCTGTCACAGGGGGTTTGCACGTGCTATTCCTTTCTGGAATGTTGTTCTTTTCCCTCTTTGACTAGTTAACTTCTGCTTACCCTTTAACTCTTAGCTCAAGCAGTCCCTCAGAAAACTCTTTCTGACTGCCATGCTTATCTTAGAGTCTTTTCTAACCATGAACCTCTCCTTTGGGGCACTTTCTAAAGTTATAATTTTGCATTTATGTGTCTAACTGGCCAGTATTCTCTACAAGCTGGAAGCTCCATGAGGGCAAAGACTTCCTGTTTTATTCATCAATGAATCCCTACAGTGCCTGGCACATAGTAGGTCCTGTGTACACATTTGTTGGATGGGTGGATGGATGGATGGACAGACAGACAGACAGATGGATAGACAAACAAATGGACAGATGGGGTGGATGGGCAGATGGATGCATGTGTGGATGGATGGCCAGGACTCTCCCAAAAGAAATAACATTTGCAGATACATTTTTGAAGTAGAAAAAAGAGAAGCACACTTAGAAACTCCAGCTTCAAATCTCATCCTCTCTTCATTGCAGACTGAATCATAGTCATACTTCATCGAATGGTATGGCAAAAAGGACATTGAATTTATTAATCTGTGCCTTCATGAATCACATGATGAATCACTACCTTGGCCTAGGTGACGGGAGAACATGCATTCAAATCCTTGTTCTGTAAGAATTCAGTTTACTGGAGTCCATAGACAGGAAGATACATCATTACCTTACAGAGTGAAGAGGACTTAGGACTGGGATGATGACGAAGTGCTCCACTGTGGTTTTAAAGCTAAGCTTTGTGGAGCCGTGGGTTCCCTTGAGTTGGTTCTGGGGCTGCTGGGCCTCGGGTAGAAGGCACTGGCTTGGGAAGGGGGACCGACCAGGCAGGGCTCGAGCTTCCCACCTTCTTTATAAACAGAGAATCTCCAGTTTTTTCTGTTTTATACGTTGGGGTGCTAGCGCAGATTTTCTCTGCTAAGAGAAGTTGAAAATTGCTGTTTCCAAAAGCTCAGAGGATGATTAACTCTGCTGAAAAGAGCAGAGTAGGTCAGTCTTCTTGGAACAGAAGGTGTTGGAGCAGAGTCTCTCCTTTTAATTTTTTTTTAACTTGGCTTTAAAATGCTCAATTTTTTTAAAAAGTAGTTAAAAGTAGAAAAGAGAAAACAATACCCGTAGTATCAAAAAACACCTATTTACCTAAAAAATATCCTACATTTTTCTGCAAAGCTGAAGTCTTCTGTATGCTAAATTGATATTGATTTTTTTGTATAACTTTATAGCATTTATCATTTTTCCCATTTTATTATCATGCTTTCTAAAGCATGTAAAACTTGGAAATCAGGCAAAAGATGATGGTGTGTCCTTTCACACCTGGAGCACTCTCTATCCCCTTTCTACTCAAAGTGTGGTCCTTGGACCAGCAGCATCAGCATCACCAGTGAGTGTAACTGTGATGTGGACGCTCAGGCCCCAATCCAGACTCCCTGATTCAGAATCTGCATTTTAACGAGGTTCCTCATGTGATTCTTACACACATTAAAATTTGAGAAAAACAACACTGTTCTAATAGGCCTGCCTAACTCCCTAGGGCCCATATTCTGTGAAATTACATATTAACTTATAGAAAACTAAGTTACAAATGCCTTTAGCCAGTAAAGATGAAAATGACTTCTGTCTGGCAGAAAATATAATCCCAAAGGTTATAGTTTATTGCCATGTAAGGTATTAATCAGTTTTGTATCTGATTTCAACATTCTTCTATTCTTTTTTTTCTGTAACTACCCACATTCTCAGAATCTTTTTTTTTTTTTTTTTTTTTTTTGGCGTTACTTGGGCCTTCCACTGCCGTGGCCTCTCCCGTTGCGGAGCACAGGCTCCGGATGCACAGGCTCACCGGCCATGGCTCACGGGCCCAGCCGCTCCGCGGCATGTGGGATCCTCCCAGACCTGGGCACGAACCCACGTCCCCTGCATCGGCAGGCGGACTCCCAACCACTGCGCCACCAGGGAAGCCCTCAGAATCTTTTTTGAACTAGCTTTACCATCCTACTGATTCCCTCGGTCATGAATTAAATAAATTTTTAATGTGTATTTGCTGCGTATTTGTATGAGAGTCATGTTTTTAACTTTTTGAAAATCATATTTTGACAGCCAGATGTATTATCATTTTAACGGCTCTGTGGTATTCTACTTTGCGATTGCCGTAATTTACTCATCTGTCACTCTATTGTTAGACTTTTAGGATATTTCTTTTTTTTTTTCCTTTTTGCGGTATGCGGGCCTCTCACTGTTGTGGCCTCTCCCGTTGCGGAGCACAGGCTCCGGATGCGCAGGCCCAGCGGCCATGGCTCACGGGCCCAGCCGCTCCGCGGCATATGGGATCCTCCCAGACCGGGGCACGAACCCGTATCCCCTGCATCGGCAGGCGGACTCTCAACCACTGCGCCACCAGGGAGGCCCAGATATTTCTATTTTTTATTGAAGTAGAGTTGATTTACAATGTTTTGTTTAGTTTCTGGTGTACAGCAAAGTAATTCAGTTATGCATATATATTCTTTTTTGTATTCTTTTCCATTAAGGATATTCCTAATTCTGTACCAATATAAATAATTCTACAGTGAACATCTTCGAATATAAAACGTTTCCTGTACTTTATGTTTCTTGCCTATGAGTAAATTTCCAAGTACAGAATTAATGGATCAAAGGATATGAACAGGGCTGCCCTGGTGGCGCAGTGGTTGAGAGTCTGCCTGCCGATGCAGGGGACGTGGGTTCGTGCCCCGGTCTGGGAAGATCCCACATGCCGCAGAGCGGCTGGGCCCGTGAGCCACGGCCGCTGAGCCTGCGCGTCCGGAGCCTGTGCTCCGCAACGGGAGAGGCCGCAACAGTGAGAGGCCTGCGTACTGCAAAAAAAAAAAAAAAGAAAAGAAAGGATATGAACATTTGTAAGATAAGCAGTATTGGAGTTTGCCAACTGGACAGGAATGGAAGAGTCTTCCAAGGTGGCAAAAGCAGGCTGCAGACAGGCAGGAGGCCACAGGTCCCACAGGGAGATAACTCTAACCAGCTAGAATGTGAGTACAGGTCCTGCCAGGGGCTGGAAAGGTAGGAAGGAGACCAGATTGTAAAGAGCCTGGTACCCTGAAATGTATATTTGGTATAAAGGGAAACCATCTGTAGTATAAACTGAGAAGTGCATGATGAGGCCTGTGCTTTAGGAAGATAACTCTTAACAGCAGGAAGGCTCCTCCAGAGCTCCTGAAATAGTGCTGGTGACAGAATCTCAGGCTTGAACTGGAGCAGTAACTGGGGAGGTGGAGAAAAGATATTTAAAGAGGTACCGGGGATGGAATTAAGAGATACAAACTACTATGTATAAAATAGATAAGTAAGAAAGATTTATTATGTAGCACAAGGAGTTATAGCCATTATCTTGTAATAACTTTTAATGGAGTATAATCTGTAAAAATACTGAATCACCATGCTGTATACCTGAAACTAATATAATATTGTAAATCAACTATACTTCAATTTAAAAAAAACATTAAAAAATACCATGGGCTGATTCAAAAGTTTTTTTTAATTTTTGAATTAAAATAAAGAGGTATAAGGGCTTCACCAGGATCATCCTGCTGTTTAGTGGTGGCGACCAGACTGGATTGTTGGTGCTTCCTACCTCTCTCTGTGGTCCATGCTGCTGTTCCTGTGGGTTTTTATCTAAGATGTGACTTCTTAGAACTTCAGGCTGCTCAGGTCCTTCCACTTAATGAGTTGATTAGAGTCACGATGTGCAGGAACCAGCTTTGCCAAAGCATAAAGCACATGTCCAAGATGATGAATGGTATCACTAAAAATAATAAAAGATTAAGCACACATTCCGGGGAAGTGCCAGGGCATTCTTGTGGAATTTGCCAGACTAAACTGTAGTGGATACTCTTCACTGTCTCTGTATCTACAAAACCAGACCTCCAAGGTAGCTTTGCCAGGATACGCATTTCAGACACCGTGGGCAGGCAGCATCCCTATGCGGCTCTCGGGGTGATCCAAGGGGCTGGACTTTACAGCTGACCCCATGGAGCCCACAGCCTGTCTCACTGTCAACAGGAAGGTTCAGCAGATTTTCACTATGCGACCAGAGACCAGGAACTTTCAGACACTATCTTACTTCCCCATTTCACAGAGGAGGAAACTGAGAAGTTTGTATTGGTTGCCCAAGGGTGCCCCTCTCAGCCACAGGGCTTCATAGTTGACCTGTGCAAGACACCACAAGAGATTCTGAATGTGAGAGGTGATTTGATCCACAGCTTTTAGGGGCAGTAACTCAAAGACATGAATCTATCTGTCTTTAAAGACAGAAGTCTCTAATCTGAACCAGATAGAAAAGAGTAGGCTTAAGATGACAGACTTCACAGCCCATTTCTGTCCCACCACCTCTCACCCCCACATATTCCTCCTTCAGGATCGCCTCATGTCTGAAAATCCCTCTTTGTAATAGCCCCAAACCAGGTAGAATGGATAAATAAATCGAGGTGTATTCACGCAGCAATGAGAATGCCATGCTCCAGCCTGGAGGAATCTCCCAAACCTAATGTGGAAGAAAGAAGTCCTTCCAGGTAGAGCGTGCACAAAAGCAGTGATGCTCGTCTAGGCTCTTGGCCGTCAGGACAACGATTACCCTTCGTGGGGGCTGTGACTGGAAGAGAGAGTGAAGGGGGCTTCTCAGCAGCTGGTCTCATCCTGCATCTTGATCTGGGTGCTGGCTACACAGAAGCATTTCGCATTCAGTTCGTGAAAATGCAGTGAGCTGTGCACTTAGGTTACGTAGACTTCTCTATGTATATTAGACTTCAATAAATAGTTTTTTTAAATAAGGGTGCCAGCCAACCATGCACAACCTCAAAAGAAATCTCCCTGCCAGCAGTGCTAATGATGCTGATGGGAGCACCCGCCATGTGTCAGGGGTGGGCTCTGCCAATCGCTGTGCATGCATTAGTTCCTTCAGTTCTCTGGGGAGGTGCTGTTCTACCCCTGTTTTACAGAGGAGAGAACTGAGGCTCAGAGAGGTAAAGTACCCTGTCCAAGGTCACACAGCTAGTGAGTATGTGCTGAAAAGAGACCTTATTTCCATTCCCAGGAGTGACTACTGTGTTCTGTAGGCAGTTTTCTTTGATCTGTCCCAACATAGGAAGGAATGGTTTCTGCTCTGATTTCCCTAGAGATAATGTTTTGGATTCAGGATCTGCCTCCTGGATGACCATCCTCCCCTCCCCCAGCACCCCCCCCCCCACCTCAGCTGTGGGAATGAAGACAGTTGAGACAAAGGTGATTGTGTTTGCTTTCCTTATCACCAGGGAAGAGACAGTAAATGATCCATTTAATTGACAGATAATCTTTAAAGAGCCACTGTCAGCCAGGTACTCTATGGTGTGCTAGTGACCAGCTTAGATTGGGAGTTTGGGGTTGGCTAGACCTGAGTTCAAATCCTGACTCTGCATTTTAAGCTACGTGGCCCAGAGCAAATCCCTTGTCCTCTCTGGGCCTCCATGTCCTGCTGTGTAAAACAGGTGCTAAATACCTCCTGGGGTGATTGTGTGAGTTAGACAAGAGATTGCAAGAAAAGCACAGAGCCTGACACGAGGGGCATTCAAGAAATGTTAAAGAGAGAGGGAAGCCAGGCCCTAAAAAGGTAACATAAATAGCGCTAGTATCAACTCAGTCCTGTGCCCAGTCACCGTTGAGGCTTGAGCAAGGGGCTCCCATAACCAGCGAGGCTTCCTGCCAGGCAAAAAATCAGCTGGCTTTCAGGATTGAGCCAGGTTTACATAGGCCTTCTCCAAGGAGGGACTGGGCATTCCAAGCACACGGCCTAGCTTGGACAAAGCCCTGTGGCTGGGCCAGCCTGTCTGCAGCCAAGGGAGACAGTGGCTGCCCAGAGCTGAGATTTCTGTCTCTTCAGCAAAGAGGAGCTTGAAAGGGATGGTGGGGTGTTAGGGGATTGGCTGTAGAGGACACAATGGATGCTTTGAATTCTACAAAAATAAACTCCACTGTGACCAGTGGGGTGAAAATAGAGCCAAAGAGTACAGTCAGTGTTGAGCTAGCACGTGTTAAGCTATCCCTTCTGTGGCAGGAGGGTGGGGGTGCCCTGATTGGTTCGCCACTTTAGGTGGTATAAATACTCCTGTGATGGACCATTTCAAAGTAGCATTGTAACATCCTTAGATGTGGAGCTGGGAAGAGGTGCACACCGTTGGCCCCAGTGATGTGAGCTAGCACACCACTGAGCTTCCATCCAAGTTGGGAAAACTTGCCCCACTGAGACATGGGCTCTGAGGACCTATGGCTCCCATTGGAGACCAGGACTCCGCTCCTCGAGTGCGTGCTTTTAGTATGCTAGGCATCGCCATGAGACCCAAGGCAAACTGTGCCCAGCCCTTGAGGTCCACAGCCTACTGGGGAAACTGGCATTAATTGAGTAATCACACTAAGTTACGCAGTGCACGGAACACTCAGAAAAAAGTACTGTCTTACCTGGAGCGCACGCCCATGCCCTTGTTTCAAAACCATAATAAAACAGAGACTGTTATTGTCTGTTCTGAATCAAGAACATAGTGCGTCCTCTCAGTTTTTCACCACACTTATGTTCACTTCGTGATACTTAAATCAGGCCTGTTGTCATTACAGCCCTTTCAAGAACTGGGGCTGCGATTTCAAGTGCCTTTTCAGGTCCTTGTGAAAAATCCATCCGTATACACCCAGGAAAGCACTCAACAGAGGCAATTTTAGAGTAACAGCAGTCTGAACACATCTCTCCAGTTCAGTGCCAATGTCAAGCCCAGGCTGGGTCCCCTCATGCGGTGGGTGCTTCCATTTGGGAACCATCTCACTTCTGCTTTGCCTCCCAGGTGGTCTTCGAGGCGTTGCACAATCTGGAGCCCCGAGGCTACGTCGTGGGCTGGATCATTGCCATCAGCTTGCTGGTGGGAATCCTCATCTTCCTGCTGCTGGCTGTGCTGCTCTGGAAGGTGAGTGGAGAGCGCAGGTCCCCAGGGAGTCCCCGACCAGACACCCGGCTCTCCTGCCTCAGCAGGGCTAGAGCTCATCGTGGGAAAAGGTTTCCTGGTGGAACTTCCTTCCCAGTGCAGGTACAATGAAAGGAGGGCAGGGTCCCCTCCAGGCAGTGAATGGAGTCTAGGCTCCTCCTGAGGCCATTCACACCTGAGGACTGGACCGCTTTAGAGGGAACCCCAAAATCTTACTCTCTTCTCCTGCCTTCCCTAGCAGAGTTGCCACCAGTCCTAACACAGGGTGGTGGGAGCCTCACTCCAACACACAAGCTTGGGGAGTAACAGCTGGGACTGGGACGGGGATGGTTAACTCCTTTACTTGGGACAAAAACAAGAAAAGAAACTACAGAGCCATTCTTTGTTCTTTTCCCATGTGGAATATGGAAAAGATTTCTGCCCAGAAGACTCTAGTAATGGCGATGGGCTGTATGTGTGGAGTGCTGCCTGGGTAGCTTCATCAGAAGTTCTCCCAACCCCATGGGGGTTCATTCGTAGGTGCCCCAGGGGTAGACTTGCCCTGCCTCCTTCAGCAGGGAGCACCTGCTCATCCTTCACATCTTGCCTCTTGTCACTTTCTCAAGAAGAAAGAGGTGTCCTCACCCCCAATTCTAGGATGGTTTCTTTGCCCTGTGCTCTTCTCTCAGACACCTGGCATCCTTGACTTTAGGGCCTCTGTGTTCATCAGTAATGGTTTCAGAGTCATTATCTGAGGAAGGTCTGTCTATTCCACGGGATGGTAGTGTGCCACGTGAGTTGGGTCCTGTCTGTTCTTGTTCCCACCATGTCCCCAGCTCCTGCAGCAGCACCAGGGACCACAGCTGGGACTTCCTGACACCAAGTCCCTGCTTTTCCAGTGTTCCAGGTTTCAGAGGCAGGTGGAAACAGCCTCTTACATGACTATGGATGGATCCTTTAAATTCAAATAATTAGTTTCTTTGGGATTCCAAAATAATTTGTATTTATTGATCAAACATAGACACATGTCAGTAAGCAAAAAAGTTCTCAGATACTCAGGAGTCCCCATCCCAGAGATAACTGTGGTGAGACCAGCGTTGTCTCTTTTTGAACTTTTTCCCTACATAGTAGACAGAGACCAGGCATTCTCATAGCACCCACTTATTTGTGAATAGTGTGTTAAATTCTCCAGTAAAATACCCAATACATTGTCAGGTGCAGGAGCTCTAAACTTAAAGCAATGAGTTCAATTATCAATCTGAAAAAAGTATAGTAAATATACTTCAGAGTGTCCAAGAAATCTAGAAACACAGGGAAAATAGGGTTTTTGTTGTACATCTTTTCAGACTGACAGTTGGACTTCACCTGAAAAAAGTATTGGAGGTTGAAGAAAAATATATTGAGCATATTACTTGAAAATAAGTTTATCTCAGGTTCCCATGCTTTTTGTTTTTTGTTTTGCGGTACGCGAGCCTCTCACCGCTGTGGCCTCTCCCGCTGTGGCCTCTCCCGCTGCGGAGCACAGGCTCCGGACGCGCAGCCCCAGCGGCCATGGCTCACGGGCCCAGCCGCTTCGCGGCACGTGGGATCCTCCTGGACCGGGGCACGAACCCGTGTCCCCTGCATCGGCAGGCGGACTCTCAACCACTGCGCCACCAGGGAAGCCCCCCATGCTTTTTGGACATCCCATTTACTATTTTACAGCCTCGCTTTACCTGAATGCAAAATTATGAAAGTCTTTCCCTATTGTTAAAAACCCGTGTCCATCGCCGTCCTCAGGCTGCAGGTGTATGGCAGATCCCAGTCCTCGGTTGTTGGGATTCATTCACATGGCTTCTGGTTTCACACTTCTTGTACCAGTGCCACAGTGAATATGCTTGGAGCCAAATATTTGCACAAATCCTTCATTATGTCCTTAAGATGAAACCCTAGAAACGGAATTACCGAGTCAAAAGAAATGCGTATTTTAAGCCTTTTATTACGTATTACCAGTTGCCCTCTGGAAAGGTTACACAAGCAGTGTATCAAAAGTGACCATTTTCCTGTATATTTACCAGGAGCGGATATTACCTTTTTTGAAAAACCTGCCCATTTATTGTTTGTTTAATCTGCGTGGCCAGATAGAGTCTTAATTCTCCCTTTTCTCCAACTCCAACTCCTTCCTGCCAAGACGTCTGGTCTGGGGGTAGAGAACAAAGCCAGCTCAGTGTTTGGGATCTGAAGACAGTAAGGGCTTTGCGGGGGGTGGGGGGGGTGTTTGTGTGTGTGTGAGAGAGAGAGATACTTCCTTCTGCCTTTGTACGGACATTTCAGAAGAGAGGGAACACCGTCCTCCACTGCTGGGTGCACGGGACCAGACAGGGACACAGAGTGGGGAGTGGGGTGGCTGTTTCCCCTCCCTGGGCCCCCCACCTGGCTCTGCCACTCAGGAGTGTCCCCTCTCCTGAGCACACCCTCCCACCTCCTTCCAACTGCCATCTGCTTCGCTTTGCTTCTGCCGTGTTTCTTTAAAGAATGTGGTGTGTCAGGAGGGGGTGTCACGGGGTGGCCAGCACCCTGAGGCCACCCAGCTGTGTGTGATCCAAAGAGCCAGGGCCCGAGAAGGCAGACATCACCCGCTGCCATGGACTGGCCGTGAAAGCAGAGTGGTGGCGGTCGAGGCGCCTTAACCAGACAAGGTCATCTTAACTGCTGGAGGAAGGAAGGGTCTAGAACAGCTCTGAGAAAGCTGGTGAGTGATGCCATCAAAACTTCTAGCCACAGACACAGACTGATCAGCCCCCTCTGAGTCCCAATCCTACAAGCCTGGGAGAGAGAATCTGACTGGCTCAGCTCAAGTCAAATGTCTACAACTGTGGCAAGAGGCCAGGAGGTGGCAGAGAGAATCTGACCAGCCCGGGCTGGGTCACATGTCTCCCACATCCAGACAGCTAAGGCCAGCGCAGGAGAAAGATGCAGTGTGGAGGTTTGGGGAGGCCAGGTAGGGGTGGGGATAGGGGCTAATCTTAGAAGGAAACTAGGCAGATACCCTAAAGGCTTTCACTCCAGCAGGGTTTCACGGTTGTCAGTGGTGCTATTGCCTAAATTACAGTCTTTTATATGGTACTGGGTAGCTATGGCCTCACAACAAATTGCCACCAAATTGAGTTCCCTTCTGCCTAACAAATGTATAGGTCAGGAATTCAGGAAGGGTTTGGCTGGATGCTTCTTCTGCTCCAAGTGACACTGAGTGGTGTCACACAAGGGCATTCACCTGGTGGCTAGGCTGGTCTGCTTCACTTCACAGGACAATTTTATTCACATGCCTGGCACCTTGGGTGGAGATGGCTAGAAGGCCGGACTCTGCCAGGCCCCTCCCTGTCTTCGTGTAGATTCAGGGCCTCTACATGTGGCCCTTCCAGCAGAGTGTGCTGACGTTTTACATGGTGGCTTCAGCTCTGGGAGAGCATGGTGAGAGCTGCTAGTTCTCTGAAAGGCTGGCCCAGAACTGGCACGGCATCATCCTGCTGTACTCTGTTGGTCAAAGCAGTCACGTGCCAGCCTAGAGTCAAGGAACAGGAAAGAGACTCTGCCTCCCAATGGGAGGAGTAGCAAAGACTTAGTGGCCATCTTTTGTCTATCACATACATGATATTCAGAAATTTGGGCAAAATCTTAATCTTTTCTGTAAAACTCACTATGGCAAAGGATGATTAGCCTAACAGGAAGTTTTGTTGTTCTAAAGTAGATGAAACCTCATCTCTCTTCCATTGTGTCATAGATAAAATTATGATTGAGCTCCTTGGAGGAAAAAAAAGTAAACCTCGGTGCAGGGTTCATGATCTCACTCAACATTCAGAGTGGGTAGTCTGTTCAGGCACAGTGACAGTGCAGTAACGAGCTCGGCAGAGGGAGTTTCTTTAGGAAAAATATTTTTCTCTTGAAGGACTAACTAAATGGAATGACTTTATAGGACACTGAAAAGGGCAAATGAAATGTGGGATTATTCTGAAGACCTACATATTCCTCAAACTTCAACTGCAGACCTCTTTTGTTTTTTATTTATTTTATTGAAGTATAGTTGATTTACAATGTTGTGTTAATTTCTGCTGTACAGTGAAGTGATCCAGTTATACACATATATACACTCTTTTTCATATTCTTTTCCATTATGGTCTATCACAGGATATAGAATATAGTTCCCTGTGCTATACAGTAGGACCTTGTTGTTTATCCATTCTATATACAATAGTTTGCATCTGCTAATCCCAAACTCCCAATCCATCCCTCCTCCATCCCCCTCCCTGTTGGCAACCACAAGTCTGTTCTCTATGTCTGTGAGTCAACTACAGACCTCTTGTCAACTTGGATCCCTATGTCTATAACCTAAGAAACATGCATTATGTATAGAGGTCTAATATTGACAGTTCAGTGCACAGAAATCCGTTGATTAATGGGCCTAATATTTGAGTTAGATGGGAAGTCTAACTGCTTCTGGCTTATTACCGTATTTCACATATCATTCCCTCCAATCCTTTCAAGGGGAAAGTCACTGCATGGTACCCAGTTGCCACTACTGATGAGTAAACACTTCACTAGACCCTTTGAAGACAGGTGGGCAATGTTTAAGTCCTCTTTCCTTTCTAGAGTCACATCTCTTGAAGTTTCCTTTGGTGTAGCACCTGACACTGCTACCTGTGGTTGCTTGCCATTGCCTTGAGCTCATGAGCCCAAAATGGTTGTTCCCAAAAAAGTACAAGGATGGTGGCATGGTATCAAAAACAGAACAAGGTGGCTGGCCCAGTGCGGATGGATTTTCTGTACCATGCAGGCCTGAGGGTTAGCATGCTTTACACTTGTGAGCTGGCCGGTGCCTTCACTCAGCAAACAGATCCCTGCGAAGTGGCCGGCTCGGGGTAAAGGGACAGAGGTAATAAGCAGCAGAGCCCTCACTCCATCGTAAAGACTGGGGAAAGCAGGTAAGTGACCGAGGCTGAGCCAAGCACATCCTGAGGGGTAAGCAGCACTTGGCCAGGCAGAGAGCCTGTGCCACACCTCCTACATGTTGCCGTGGTTCTACCAACATGACCATCATCCCCTGTTTATCTGAAACAGAAACCCCTTATAGGGTCAGCAAATACCTTCTCCAGAGCCGAAGTCCAGGCTCCCTGCCTAACGCTCAGCCTCCTTCTCTCCTCCGGGGCCTTCCAGAGGGTCGGCCGGTGGCACATCAGGCGCTGTCTCATGCTTGGCCGCAGCAGGTCCTGGCTCCGGTGCAAAATCCACAATGAGGGCCCCGAGCTAACCAGACCCTTCTTCACATTCTGAAATGGATCCTAATCAGCCTTCCCAGAGCTGAGCTGTTAGCAGACACTGGGAGCCATAATTTAAACTTTCTGTGCAAGGACTACAGTAGCCTGCCAAGCCACCGTGCAGGAAGAAAACTTTGAAATAGGAAACTCTTTTAAGGGAGAAAAATCCAAATGAGTCCCCTCTTCTTTCGTTTGGCTCCTGTTTTGGTTTGAAATGGCCTGGGCCCTGTGCCTCTTCAAGACAATCGTAAAGGCCTGTTTATAGGAGGAATTTCATTATTCAGAGGGTATATGTGACTTGCACCTTTAAAAAGTGCCTTCAACTCATCAAGCCAGCCTTTAAGTCAAGTGGTGAGAGAGTGGAGATGCTGGGATGTTTTTCCTTCAAGAGGAAAAGCCTCATTTAGGGCCCCAGGCTTCTCTCTCCCTCTCTCTCCCCCTCTCCTCGCTCCCTTGTACAGTTTGCCAAAACACACAGGCCACCACTCAGTGAAGGCGAAAACTCTGCATCCTCCTCTACTGCTTCCAGCCCAGGAACCTTTCCCTTCTCTCCTGTTGGCCCCTTTTGCCAGTGAGATGGCCTGGAGCAAAGGGCAGTGCCGTGGCCTGGCCAGCCCCATGCCTTCCCAAAAGGCCCAGGACCTGCCAGCCTTGCCTCACTTGTCTCACGAGTGGTATAGAGGTGGGCTGTGCAGTGGGTTTGCCACCGTCCTTCAGAAGGACTGTCTCGAACCCTCTGTCAGCCGGGCCTGTTCCAAGAGCCTGCTGCTCCAGAGCTGGTTTTGGGCTCCTGGTTTTCATTTAAGAGCATTCCTGCTGACCTCAAGCAGAAATACTTGGAAAAATAAATCTGTGAAATGGCCCAGCGGATGGGTAGGTTTGGCAGCCCCTCCGGGGGTCATTGGGGTTATCACCTGCCCTCCAGCTGGGCTGTGAGAACCCATCCTTGTTTCTCCTGCAGAGAATATGAAAATGCACAGACATACGTGCACACACCCTTCGCACTGTCTCAATTAAGACCATGTGCCAGAGACGCTCAGTGGGGACTTATTTATGTTTGGAAGTAAATATTGGGCTGATGTTGCACTGTTGACATCTTGAGACAGAGACGTGCTATGTAAATAGTCAAGGAACTTGAAAGGACCCATAAACATGAGGCTCTGAGTTAGTCCAAAGAAGGAGTGTGTCCAAGGCCCTTGGAATAGCTGCCCAGGAGGCAATCCAAAAGCCAGGGAGGAGGGGGTGGGCATCTCCCCAGAGACCAGAGGCCATGGGGTTGTGCGGCCGCCCTTCACTCACCCTAGACTGAGCTGGGAAGGAGGAGGCTGGTGCTGTAGGATGTGGACCCCAGAATCCAGTCATTCTCACTTCTTCCTGGGCCCCAGGCCCCTCTCAGAATCTTCCTAATTAGGGCCATTCAGGGGAAACCTGCTGTTTCCCTAGGAGTTTTCTGGCAGCTTTTTTGATACAAGTTTATAACAGAAAGTTGTGTGAATCTGTCAGGAGGGCTGAGGGAGCTGCCCTGTGGGGCCGCAGGTCCCCCTCAGGAGCGGCACAGACAGGAAGCCAGAAAACCCCTGCTCCCTCAGCTTTCAGGGGAGCCAAGTTTGGCTCTAGTCTCTCTTCCTGTAGGGTTTCCATGAGTGTTCCCTCCGCTACAAACAGCAGTTATAAACAGAGCCTTTTGCCCCTCAAGTGGCAAAGCAAGCCCTGGAAGGATCCAGAAAAAGTGCAGGAAAACACATACTCCACTGAACTGGAATTGCGTGAGGGGCTGCTGAGGGTCCAGCTTAACTAATCACGGCTCATTTCCCGGCACCCTCAGTGTGGGCTTAGCTGGCTGGGAAAATGTAGGTTTGCCCAGCATCTCTCCAAGGTTTTCCCCAAAGTAACCATGAGTACTAGTGATGGTGAGAGTGTAGGCCTGCTGCAGGAGAGAAATGTCTTTGAAGTCTTGAGTTATCTTAGTTTTTAAGAGTTTTAGACTTCTTTATACTTTATAACATATCCATACTTTAATATAAAAATTGGAAATTTAATTTTCCAAAAACTCTTTGAGAAAAAATGATACCAGGCGAGGATTCTGTGCCCTGTGCCTCCTGCGTGTGAGGACTGGATACACAGCTGTATGGCCTATAGGCTGCAGTCCCGAGTTTGCTTTGGGGACCAACATAAAAGCTTTCATTGTGTTTCAGGGCTAGAAGAGGTCTGAGAATGCCATCGATCTCTTGGGCAGAGACAAAGACACTGGGGTTCAGAGCCAGGAAATGACCTGCCCTGTGGCCAAGCGTGAGCAGTACTCAGAACTCCAGGCTCCCCATGCGGCACCTCTCCTGTCCAACCCTTCTGAGTAGGTCCTATGGCACTGGGCAGGCCTGGCATGACACAGTTGTTTGGGGAACCCTGGCTTGGTAAACTAGGAGCCTGGGCTTTGGGTTCTATATCAAAAGCCAAAACCGGGCTCTAAACAACAACACAAAGGTGATTTTCTCTTTTTCTGAAATGGAATTCGTTTGATCACGTAAGAAACAATATTAATTTGACAGAACCACCTCTAGACTATATTGCACCTTTGTGCAGACAAGTAAACAGCGCCCCTTCCTCCAGAAGCTTTACTTCCATCTGTCAGAAAATTCAGAAAGTCTACTGATTTTGTTAGAAAAAGACACCCGACTGCCATCTGCTGGAAAATAGTTGTAATAAGTTTACACGTCCATGATCTCTCTGATATGAGTGGCACCCTCCCCCCTTACATGCAGTGCACATCCTGCGCTACTGTACCCAGCACTCCCTAGACATGAGAGTGGTCTGTGTTTTAAGAAATGGCCATGGGCTCCAAAGAAGAAGGACAGATACCAGTGGCAGCTCCACGCTTCCATCTAAAGATGAGACTACACACAGGTTATGTTGGGAACAGGGCTCTGGATACCCTGCCTCACTGGAGTGGGGTGGAGGGTTTGCAAGCCTGTTTCTAAGAGAAGCTCTATGGTTACTGCCAGCAGGGGTGGAATTTTCAAGACTAGTGCTGAGGGACTTCTCTGGTGGTACAGTGGTTAAGACTCCGAGCTACCAATGTAGGGGGCCTGGCTTCGATCCCTGGTCAGGGAACTAGATCCCACGTGCATGCCACAACCAAGAGTTTGCATGCCACAACTAAGGAGTCAGCGAGCCACAACTAAGGAGCCCGCCTGCCGCAACTAAGACCCGGTGCAACCAAATTAATTAATTAAAAAAAAAAAAGACTAATGCTGACACCATACCACTTGAGACAAAAGAGCTTGCTTTTGGATGCCTACAGGAGATGATATACCATCACTTTGTTGGTAACAAGTATGACACACATAAAGATGTGAGAGTTGGGCCAGGCACTCTAAATCCTTGCTAGATTGCACACGCTGTATCAAATCCTTATGCCAGCATAGCTGTGAGAAGGTGAGCCGACTCTCGTCTTCCTTAGAGATGAACAAGAAAAGTCTGTTCAGCAGGACAGGGCACAGTGATGCTCTTTCCATCTAGAGCCCTGTCAGGCTGCCCCTCTGCCACCCTTCCCGTGGGTGTTGATTCATTCAGTAAGTCAGGCAAAAAAATATGGAGTTCTGTATCAGTTAACTCTTGCTATGTAACAAACCAAAGTTTAGAGACTTAAAAACAACCACCATCTACACAGGTCGCAATTCTGAGCTCAACAGGGCGGTCCTCCCGTCTCAGCGGGGCTCAAACCTACACCTGCAAGCAGTTGGGGGTTGGTGGGTCTATGAGGGCCTCAGCTGGTGGACTCATCTTTCAGCAGCGAGACCAAACTCATTCACTTGGAAGCCAGGCAGCGTTCTGAGAAAGCAAGTGGAAGTGTGCAAGGCCTTTGAGGCCTAAGTGTGGAACTGACAGGGCATCACCTCCCATGCACCCAACTGTCATAGCAAGTCACGACTCAGATTCAGGGTGTGGAAAATAGACTCCGTCTCCTGATAGGACTTGCTGCAAAGCCACGGTACAGGGCATGGATACAGGGGCATTTTTGCAACTTATCACTGGCAGTAAGTAGCGGTGAGATGCTGAGCTCTGGGGATAAAAAGCACAAATCCGTAGGAGTCCTGAGACAAATGTGAAAGATGATAAGAGAGAAGACAGTTAAAGCTCTGCTTGATTGGTGCCACAGTAGAGAGATGTTACTTCTCTAGAATTAAAGTGAGTAACTGGAGATCACTGAAACATCACACTATCCGCAGGTAGAGTCATGTGCTAAAGAATCTTATTCTCATGCTATATCCAGCCTTCTTTCTATGATTATGTTCTCCTCAGCTCAGAAGGTGCACATGACACATTCGCCCTGTCAACCACATCTTCATCTTTCAAGAATGAGATTTCAAGCAGTAACTTCTGAGTTAGACATTTCCATGAAGTCTTGGGTTGCTTTCCTGGCCTCCTGTGGGTATGCTTTGAGGATGACAAGAACGACCTTTTTCTGATTGTCTGGAACATTCAAGCCAAGCCTCCTTTCCACATCCCTTGCAGAAGGGAGAAGGTGGTAGAGATTTAATGAGAGAAAAGTATATGGGGGTGTCATAAAGTGAGGTTCTGATAGATGTGGTCTGAGGCTTGGGAGGACATATCCAGGGAACTCAATATCTGTCTGTGAAATGGGCCTTGAGGATCGAAGCTCAGAGCACAAGACCCTTGCCAGCTGTTCTGTGGAAGCTTCCACTCCCTCCCAGCCGTCAGACTGCTCTCAAAGGGAACTCTCAGGACTCCCTTGGCAAAGTGGATGGAGGTGACCAGCGCTGTCTTGGCAGCTCTCTTTGACAGTTCCCATTTTCACCTGGACCAGTAAGCCCCTTTCAAGGAATAAGAAGATGGTGCAGTGAGACTGTGGATGCTTGGTTCATGGTGAAGGAGTGTGAGGAAAGATGCACAAAGGAGTTAGATGTGCCCACAAGCCTGGGTTTGCTTGACGATTTGTTTAGGGCAGGTTTTGTATGTGCATCCCCCATTGGCAGCAGATTGCAGAGATTATTAGTCTCAAGTGTTTTCAAATATGACTATGGAAATTATACACCAGTGACGGTGTGGTACCACAGACCTGCAGCACAGCCTCCCAGCAGCGAGCCAAGTGTGCATGTCTGTTTCAATTCCCCTATTCAAGAGGATCGAAACAAGGATTTGAGGGCAAGTCGTTTATTTGGAAGATAATCTCAGGAAACAGTGATAGGAGACCAGGGAAGAGAGGGCAGGGAAGGAAGCTAATAAAGGACGTGTTATCAAGCTGGTCATCACTGCAGGAAAGTTCCACGCGGAGCGTGCACCTCAGGGTTTTGCACCCAAGGAGAGAGGAAGCTGGGGTATTTGTATACCAACTCCAGTCAGTCATGTTTAAGGGCAGATGCAGGAGGATGTCTGATCTCAGAAACAGAGGCCACTAATGCTAGGGAGCACCGGACAAGAGATACCAGGTCTTCCTGAGCTTGGGAGAAAAGGTCAGCTTTGGGCTACAAAAAGTTACTTTTATATGGCAGTAGTGCCTACGCTGACTATGTGAAAAGAAATGGAAATTCATCTTACCCTGTATGAAAAGCCATAGACATCGGAAGGAAAGGTCTTTTCAGAACTAAGCTAAAGGAAACTGCCATCGTGGCTCAGGAGGAGTTGCCAGTTTTAGGGGAGTACACACTGCCAGCTGTGTGCACGGCAGCTCGGCAGCTCACGAGGGTCACAGATATGAGCGAAAGATCTAGAGGACAGCAAGATAGGATGCAGACCTACAGATACTATAAAACTCCTATTGTATGAGAGCAGTACTTATCAAATTATTCTGCAATGGCTAATCTCTCTCAGAATATTAATAGATTTATCAAAAGCCAGATAAGCTTGGGAAATATCAAGTCCCTGACTTTCTTAATCCTTTCCTAAAAGGTTGATTTGATCCTTTACTGTTCTACTGTACCTTATGAATCTCTTAAAGAGTGTATCGTTTCCAAACTTATTTGACCGTGGAATCTGTTTTACTCCCAAACAACCTATGAATAGCTCAATAACTAGTTTTCCCCAGCATACAGTTTGGGAAACACTCCACCAGAAGCACATTACAAGGAACAAACAACTTATCATAAGAAAGCTTGCTGGAAGTCCATGCATTTTGAAAAGTGGTTCCACCTAATGCTTTTTCTAAATCAGCCCAATCTGAGGAGTTGTGAGCATAGATCATGCCTCCTCCGGGTCCAGGTGGCTTGGGAATCAAAATGGTTGATTCCCCAGCATCTCTAACCTGGCCTCTCCTCTTTCTGCCTTTCAGATGGGCTTCTTTCGCAGAAGGTACAAAGAAATTATTGAAGCTGAGAAGAACCGTAAAGAGAATGAAGACAGTTGGGACTGGGTCCAGAAAAACCAGTGACCTGCCACCCCACCCCAGCCCGGTCATGTGGCCCAGTGGTTTGCCTGTCTTCCTGATCTTTGTATCTTCCATATTTGGAAGAAAGAATCTTCTCCAGATTTTTCGGAGGCCCCACGATGCTGTTCTCGTCCTCGTTCTCTCAAGCCCAGGTGCCAACCTGAGGCAGTCACTTCGGCCAGGTCACCTGACTGGAACCACCACCACTTCCTTTTCCAGCTGAACTCGGAACTTTGGAAAGCCGGCTGCAGAGCCAGGCGATATTTATGGATGCAACATGCGTGGTCAACCCTCAGGGGAAAACTGTTACCTAAAAGTATTTTTATAAATATAAGCCTTTTATACTGATTATGTCTTTATATTTGTATCGATGTTTTATTATTTCTATTAAATGGTTATATAGTTCACTCAAGCACTGATATCTGGCCTGAAATCTTGGAAATACTTGTATATTCATACAAATGTTAAAGGATAAAGATCTTATTATACTTTGGAACTTGCTGTTAAAGAAGACTCTCAGATGAAATCATCTGAAGAAACCTCATGTGATGAATCCACCCAGCGGGTGGTACTGTATATCAGCTGTGGTTTGGGGCTGAACCCGAAGGCATCTCACATCTCTGTTGCCTGGAGTCAAGTGTGGAATAATGTGCTAAAGAACCAAGAGAGTTTTTTCATCTGTACCGTTCATTGGAAGATTCCCAGCAGGAATTTGGATGGAAAAACCTGATTCTTGAGGTCTGTTCTGCATCACCTTATAGAGCAGACATTTCACCCTCCTTCCACTTAAATTAAGACATGAAAGCTTGGAGCAATGCCATTTCACCACTGGTAAACCTCAGAATGGCATCTCATCCTGGACATCATGCATCAGAGTCCGCAAACCACCGGGACTGAATTGGTGCCCACCAAGCAGAGACTTGTGTCTGAGTGCTGTGATGTGTTATCTTTTCATGTTAATTTGAGTCCAGAGGTCTCCGTTGTCCCTGTCACTCTTGCTAATGGTCATTGCAGTGTCCTTCCCAGAGATGACCATTCAACCTGTCCTTATTTTTTTTAATTGTGTCTTAGGTGGAGTTCTTAAGAAGTGGACCCTGAGACAAGGATTTTCATGCAGTAACTTATTAAGGAAGTATCCCCAGGGCACGCCAGTAAGGACACAAGGGAAGCAGGACACAGAAGGGGAGGAAGACAGGTAAGGGAGCCATTTCAGGGCAGGTCCCGTGCAGGGGGTCTTCAGCCTGATCCTGCAGGGGGGCTCTGGAGGATAAGTTATGCCTCAGTGTTGTCCCAACCCGGGGCAAGGGAGCTGAGCTTTCATAGTCTTGTACCCGGGGGAGATGTAAACTTTCTGCTTTCACTTCCTGCCAGCAAAATAGCCCCAGTAGCTCAGGAGCAGTCCTCAAAAAGAGGGCGGTGCCCCCAACCTGGGAAGCACACAGAAATAATGCAAAAGAAATGATGCAAAGGGATCTGGGCATAGCACTGACGTCCTCGCCTATCCCCTGTACAGGTGAATGCTGAGTTATGGCCTTCACTATCCAAGCTCTCTATTTGACAGTGTTTATTACCAGACGCACAGTGCTGTCCAGGTTTGAGTGCAGTGTGATTCTCTGAAAGGGCAAGGTGTTGATGGATGTAGCAAGCTCAACACCATGCCTGGCCCGTAGTGAACATTCAATAACCATGAGCAGCCCTGGCTGCTGTTACCGCTGCTGGAAAACCATCTGGTACAGGGGAAAACGTGCCTAAGAGCAGGGTCTGACAGAGTCCTTAGTCACTTATCACAGCCTGCTCAAGCCCCGGGTACAAACAGATGGCATCAGATGAGAATGAAACAAGACCAGGCATCTTTCTCATAGAGCCTTGTTGACTGGGAGCTAAGATGTGCGGGGGCCTGTGAGTATTGTTGAAAAGACACAGAACTCAACTTCAGGGGAGACAGGTTTTTCCAGACACATAGTTGGCTTATGCTTGCAAAGATATCTAAAGTTTTGGCAAAATTATGAGGGTGCTGGACGGTTGCAAACCTGGCAGGGAGCACACGTGTCTTTTCGTTTCTTACGCAGTTGACTCTGACACAGGGAGATACAGAATGCATCATGCTCCCCTTCCAGTTCTCACTCAGAGTTCACCTCTGACAGATATGTATGGGGCCCCTGCTGTGCGTCAGGCCCTGTGCTAAGTGCGTGGGGTTCCCCAGTGAACACCACCCCACGTTTTGCCCCAGGAGAGGCAGATCTTCCCACAGTGGGAGTGTGAATTCCTTTACGAGACCTCATCTGCAGCCTTCCTTGGATGGACTTCTGCTTGTTGTTTCATGTTGTCCTTTAATAAATCATTTAGGATTCTTAGGTGGTAGGCCTGGGACAGCTCCATCAGCAGCTTTGGCCAAATGCACGAATAGCCACAGCCAGCCTCCTGCAAGGGGTGCAGACGCATGGGAGATAGTGTAGCAGGATAACTGGCGGGCACGCGGTTCTGCCAGCTAGAGGGGAAAGCCTCACCAGGGGAGGGGCAGGCTCCATAGCCAGTCTCAGAGCTGGGATCCATGTGCTTCTGGGTGGTTCTGAGTGGTAGACACACGAGTGGTCACATACCCAGGAGATTACTAAGTCTAAATAGGGCAGTTTTTAAGAAAATCACGCTTGTCCTCCACTGGAGGAAATACTGGCAGCCACTCTGGAACCTGTTTGGGGAGGATGGTACATCTGCTTATCTCCTGATGCTGAGTAGGCGGGGCAGCAGGGACTGGGGAGCTGACCGTTTAGCACAGAGATAGAGAGGGAAGTTGATCAGGTTGTCAGCCCTCTCAGCTTGGCCAGTTCACCAGCTCCATCCAGTTCAGAAGCCCTCAGTAGGCTCTCGGGGGAAGCAGACAGGATGGGTTGGTGTGTCTTTGTTCCTTCTCCAGAAGGTTCTTTTAAAATTCCACAGTGCCTTCCAATTTCCATCTTTCCTGCTTCTGTGGGTTCACTGTGGAATGCTATCTAATGTTCTCTTGCACAGCATCATTTAAGTCTGCTTCAACTTTTTGGTTGTGTATTCACTAGGGTTATAATCAACTGTCAGAAGGATTGAGGTGCTTTTTAAATATGAAAAAAGGACCTTTGTAGAAATTAAGTGAAATAATGCCCCCTTTTCAAAAATGATTCACTTATGCTCAGTTTACATGGGACTCAGGAGTTTGGAACATCGCCTAAGTGAGCCCTGGACTTGTCGCAAAGGAGAGGCCATGAGGTTCAGGAACGAGGGGACACTGGCAGGAGTGAGTGGGTCCAGTGGCTTTACGGTGACTGACAGGCACACGGCCAGAACCACTTGCTACTGAGGTCACTGAGGCTTTCTCAGTCAATTCTTCAGGAAACTTCCATCAGCATTCTGAAGTTGGGTAAGCTTTGTAGAAAATCCAATGGAAAGTCCTCCTTCACCAAATCATATGCAACCTTCAGCCCTGGAGCCAGAGGCAAGGAGGTTCAAAGCAAAACCAGCGGGCCTCCTGGAAACATCAGGGACCTGTTTTCAATGTGGATGTGTAGCAGGTCCCTTAGGTGGTTGTGATGGGTGCTGATATGCTACCTGTGGAACTGTAGCAATGTCATTTTTAAAAAAGGTTATTCTACTTTTATTTTTGGATAAGGCATCATAGCAGGGCAACGCAGTTACACTCGGGTTACATGTAAAACCTACCCCTGATGAAACCTGCACCTAATTCAGACTTCCCGAAATGCAGAGGCAAAGCAAAGGATTGGTATTTGGGGGAAATGGCCTTTTAGCAGATAAAAGGCAGAAAACAAGGGTCCCTTAAAAATGCTCCAAGTATGCAGGGTTTTAGTCCATGTGTTGTTTTGCTATATAGAGCAAGAATATACACAGTGGAGAATATGTTCTTAAGCAAAGAATGGCTGAAGGGTTAGAATACAAGGCAGTAGGGCCAAAGTGAACCTTCTAGAATGTCTTCTGATTTTCAGCATGTGAGGGGGATAATGAAAAAATGCCCCACGTGATGCAATGCTTTGTAGCACAATGATCTAGATTTCAGACTGTGTTAAGGTTTTTTCAAATTCTAATGTGCACGGTGTGACCGGCAGAGTAAGTTTTAAAGCTTTAAGAGTGTGATTAATTGCATGGCAGGCACCCACGCTAACTTCACTTCCAGAACTTGATTGATGCATCCATGTACGTTTCCGTTGAGGAATTTCATTGGGAGGGGTGTTCCTCTTCACAAAGTCACATGTATTCAAGTCTGTGCAGTCACTTCTAATTCACTTGCACTGTTTGGGAAATGCAGGTTTACAAAAGTACGTGTTTGGAATAAAAAAACGGCTACAAATGATTTGGGAGTTCAGTCTGTAATTTCTTTTGCTACTGAAGAACTTGAGCCTTTTTAGGCTGTTAAAGATGGGGTTTCGGTGTAATACAACATGAGCATTTAAAGAGCCCATGCAGGTTCATCTAATTGCACATAAAGAACCCACTCGATGTGTCCGAACTGTCCCTAGTCTTTGGCCTCCATTCCATGGTCGCCGCCTTCTCTGTGCATCACCCACCTGCCCAGGGCCACACCTGGGACCTTGGTCTTAGGATGAATGTGCCCAAATTAAATGCGGCTGATTCCTCGTTTTTAGTAGACTGCTTCCTCATGTGTCTTCCAGTCATGAAGCATTTTCCCGGAAGCCTTTTGGTAGCATCCTTACACATTTACAAACATTGTGTTCTCTTAATTTTTGATCCCCTCCATCTGTCTAGTTATGTCCCTGTTCTTATCTCAAATATTGTTCATTTGTGTGTTTTTCTCTTTTTTCTCTAGATGAGACCAACAAAGATCTATTTTATTGATCTTTTCAAGAATAAGCCTTTGGCTATACCAATCAAGTGTACTGGTTTTTGCTTCCTATTTCATTAATTGCTGCTTTTGTACTTGTTAAGATTTATATTACTCCCCTGTGGTTAAAATTCATACACACACACACACCCCACACAGTATAGAAGGGGGTCTGAAAAGATACACACCAAGGGGATAAAATTGGTTGTCTTTAACTAGGTAGGATTGTCAGTGTTTTTGCTTTGCATTTTGTTTTGTTTTTACTTGTCTGAATTTTCATGTTCTACAGTGAGCATGTATGTCTTTTGTAACAATGAAACATATGCAAATTACTTTTAAAATAAAGTTACCTCTGGGAGAGTATGAATTGCTAAGCCAAAAGAGATCCCAAATTCTAGGTCTCAAAAGAAAGAGCTTTGTTTGCAGCAAAGAGCATTGATGAGCCTGACGCTGAGGATGATGGTCCAGTGAGAAATCCCAAGATTTTTAATTCGGATGCTTCCTGGCTTAACAAGACCTGCCAGATCACTAATGCTGATTAAGTATGCTTCTCTTGTGTTGCGCCACCTGTTTCCTTCAGCCAGGAAAAGGCCTTGACTAACTCAAAGGAATCAAAGATACAAAACTAAGAAGAAGAAAAATGGCCAATTAGTAAATTCTGTCTCCCGTTCAATCAGGAGTTGTACAGTCCACTGTTCTTTACCTCTGGTCCTTAAAGTCTGTCTATTCATCCGGGTATTTTGCTTAGTAATAGAATTAATGGGAGTGCTTAGTTAGAGCTCTGTCTATACTATCAAACCACTTGGCAGCTATCCACCAGCAAGGCCACCCGACCCTGAGATCACGTCCATTCATTCTGTGTAACATCCAACTAAAGTGGATATAATGAGATATGGCCAGCTCTGCCCTGAAATCTGAGGCTGTGACGTCTGGGCCTGCTGCCAAACATCTGCTTCACCTCAAAGTCTAGTCCAGATCATTCTGTGCTTTATTTGATGTGATTCTTCTATAATTGAAAAAACACCTAAAAAATTAAAGCAGATCTCAATAGAGGTATAAGTACTACCTTCTGAAGACACCAAATGGATTAATAAGCAGGGGGCATTTTTAAAAGGATCTTCAGGAAAACTTTCTTCTAAGAAATGGCAGATTTGGAAAAAATGAAATCCTCTCCAATATTACGTCTATTCAGAACCCACCTTATCAGTTAGAGGACTATTTGGCTCCATATAATAGAAAAATCCAAAATAACATGGTTTAAACATACTGAAAGTATGTTCCTCTCTCACATAAAAGAAGACCAGGTGTGGGCCATCAAGTTCTGGAACAGCAGCTTCATGGATGATCAGGATACCAGCTCCTATATTTCTAGGCATGTGGCTTCCATCCTTAAAGTTACCTCGTGGTCCCAGCTGGCTACCAGTGTACCAGCCATCGTGTCCACATTCCCAGCCAACAATAGAGGAGGATAAAATGGCAATGCCCCCTCCCTTTTAACTGGCCTTCCCAGAAGTCCCATACGGCACTGGCCAGAAATTAGTCATATAAATGTACCCATCCACAAAGGAGGCTGGGGAATGGATTTTTGTTTGTTTGTTATTGCGGTACGCGGGCCTCTCACTGTTGTGGCCTCTCCCGTTGTGGAGCACAGGCTCCGGATGCACAGGCTCAGTGGCCATGGCTCACGGGCCCAGCCGCTCCGCGGCATGTGGGATCTTCCCGGACCAGGGCACGAACCCGTGTCTTCTGCATCAGCAGGAGGACTCTCAACCACTGCACCACCAGGGAAGCCCAAGGGGGGATGGATTTTTAAGGAATAAGAGGAGAATACATATTGGAGACAACTAACAGTTGCCACACCCATTGGTATAAGATACTCAGAATATAGCTTCCTTAAGCCCTAAATACATACCCTTCAAATCCTTGAGTCTGACTGGATTTGAGCAAGAGGAACACCTTTATTTGGGGTGGGTACCTAGGGTACAACAGAGTTGGTTAGTCATATTAATGTCCGCACAAAGCTCTTTCTTGTTTTATGTTATTTTTCTCCTTTATCCCCTGCCATCCTCATTCACATTCCTCTCTCTCCTAGAGGCACCAAGTCTAATGAATTGAATACATGTCCTTAGAAATGTTAAGTACATAGTATTATTTTGTGTGTTTCACTTAAATGGTATTGAGCCTAAAAGCTCAGGTTGTGTCTCAATTTTTTGAGGATGTATTCATGTTGCTGTGGTTATGCAGCACTACATCCTACATTGTTTCTACAGCATTTTACTACTCCAGCCCCTCTGTAGGAGACCTTTGACTGCTTGCACCCTCCTGCTGCAATGAACATCCTCTCCCATGTCCCCTGCTGGACCTGAGCTAGAATCTCTCGTGGTACATATTACATATATTACATCTTAACATAGTTACAGTCTCCTTTCCCAGATTCTAAAATGACCACACAGTAGATGCTCTCAGCAGCAGTGCATGTCCCTGCATCCTTGCCCATCATGGAATTATCTGACTTTCTTGCTAATCTTGTATGTACACTGTTGTATGGAGTTAGGTTTGAATGTGTTTGACAGCCATACACATGCATCTCTTCATATTCTTATTGGCCATCTGGGTTTCCTTTTCTGGAATCAGTTTCACCTCCTTGAACAGTCTCTCCATTAGATTTCCAGAATAGTACACCTACCACCTCCCTGGCCACTTCTCAGCCTCCTTTGCAGGTTCCCAGTCTTCTTCCCAGCCTCTTGGTCTTGGAGGAGCCCGGAGCTCAGACCTTGGAACTTCTTGCATCTGTACTCCTTGGAGATCCCCATCCAGGCTCCTGGCTTTACGTGTCACCTACAGGACCCAGGTGCCTCCAGTCTGGTCCTCTCCTCTGAATTCTCCACTCGCTCAGCTAGATCACAGGCCTCTCAAACTGAGCATGTTCAGAGCTGGACTGCTGCTGTCCCCATCTCAGGAAATGGCAGCTTTATTCTTCTGCTTGCCCTGGCCAAAATCCTTGCAGTCATCCTTGACTCAACCTTCTCCCACACTACAACCAGTCCATCAGAAATCCCTGCCAAATGGTCTTTAAAAAACAAAACCACTAATCAAAAAGGTACATGTGGGTTTCCATGGTGGCGCAGTGGTTGAGAGTCCACCTGCCGATGCAGGGCACACGGGTTCGTGCCCCGGTCCGGGAAGATCCCACATGCCGCAGAGCGGCTAGGCCCGTGAGCCATGGCCGCTGAGCCTGCGTGTCTGGAGCCTGTGCTCCACAACGGGAGAGGCCACAACAGTGAGAGGCCTGTGTACCGCAAAAAAAAAAAAAAAAAGTACATGCACCCCAACATTCAGAGCAGTATTTTTACAATAGCCAAGGTATGGAAGCACCCTAAGTGCCCATCAACAGATAAATGGATAAAGAAGCTGTGGTATATATATATATATATATATATATATATATATATACATATATATATATATACACACACATATACATACACACACACACACACAATGGAATATTACTCAGCCATATAAAAGAATGAAAATTTTGCCATTCGCAGCAACATGGATGGAGTTGGAGGGCGTTATGCTAAGTGAAATAAGTCATACAAAGAAAGATAAATACTATATGGTATCACTTATATGTGGAATCTAAAAAATAACAACAAACTAGTGAATAAAGCAGAAAAGAAGCAGACTCACAGATACAGAGAACAAACTAGTGGTTACCAGTGGGGAGGGGGGAGGGGCAATATAGGAGTAGAGGAAAAACAGGGTTATTATGGGATTATATGAAATCATCTGTGTGAATCTTTTGAAAATTGTAAAGCACTCATTGCCAGGCAACCTTAAGAGCTTTCAGGATCACTCAGAACCATCCTGTGTCTCTGTCCATACCCACTATGACTGTGGATTTTTCTTTATTTCCTTTTAGTTCTGTCCATTTTTGCCTTTTATTTAGGACTGAGCCTATTTTATTAAGTACCTAAAAGTTTAAATTATCTATCTTTTCCAGATCAACACTCTATCATTATGCAGTGATCTTCTTTTTCTCTATTAATACTTTGTGTTCAAGTCTATGTTGGTTAGTGTTTATACAATATATCTTTTCTCATTCTTTTATTTATAGCCTTTCTATTGATATATCCTTATATTTTGTATGTATCACTTGTAAACAGAATATAGTTGGGTTTTTAAAATCCGTTCTAACACTTTGTCATTTTATTAGAACATTTAGTTTATCTGTACTTATAATTATTAATGAAATAATTGGATTTATTTCTGTCTTATTTTGTGGGGTTTTTGTGTGGTTTCTTTGCCTATCTTAAGTTTCTTTTTCTGTCCTTTTCTTCTTTTTCACATTCCGTTCTTCCCCCCATTAGTCCTTCTTCTTACATTCTTTAAGTGGATACCCAGATACCCTAGAACTTCAAGACTTACCATAGTTTACTTGCCTAAACATACCACAGTCTAAAGTTAATAACTCTCCTTTAATGCATTTTAAGTTTATGCTTCAACATCATAAGTCTTTTGTTTTTGTTTTTGTTTTTTTGTGTTGAATATTCTGTAGTAAAATGTTGCTCATGTATTTGCCACCTTCTCTGTTCTTCATTCTTTCATCTCAGATCTTTCTTCCTGGGGTCATTTTCCTTATGCCTAGTACATCTTTTAGAATTTTCTTTAGTGAGAGACTGCTGACAGGCACTATTTCCGTTTTGTTTTATTTGAAGCTTCTTTAATCTGCCAGATTCTTGACTTTTTGCTGGCATAGAATTCAGCAGTTATTTTCTCTTGGTGGTTAAATATATCATTTCATCTTCTTCTGGCTCCTGTTGTTACCATTAAGAAGTTGGCAGTCAATCCATTTGTCACTTCTTTAAGAGGGATTTGTTTTTTCTATCAGGCTTCTTTTAAGGTTTTCTCTTTGTTTTTGTGATCTGTAGTTTCACTCGGATGTGAAGGTGGAATTTCTGCTTATTCTGCTTGGGATTTGCTGGGCTTCTGTTGTTTGATGTCTTTCATCCATTCTCTTCATCTCTGTAAATATTCTCCATGCTTCATATTCACTTCCTCTCCTTTTAGAACTCTTTGCCTCTTTGTCTACCTTTCCTGTTTCCATCTCATCATCTCTCTGTGCAGCATCCTGGAATATCCCTTCTAGACTACTTTTGCATTCACTATCTTTTCAGCTTGTGTCAAATCTGCTTCTAGAATTGTTTATTGGGATTTTCATTTCAATTACATTAATGTATCTAAAAGTTCTATTTAGTTCTCCTTCAAATGTGATTGGTAATTCTTTGTATTTTCTTGTTCACTACATGTGCTTTCAAGTTTCTTTTGTATCATTACACATGGTAATGATAGTTTCTATTTTATATCCAGTACATGCAATGTCATTGTTATGTGTCTATTTCTGTTTTCTGCTTTCTGGGATTTTTTCCCCTGATGATTCTCATTCATGTTACCTTGTTTCCTTGTGTAAATAGTGGATTTTTTTGTTACTTGGTTGATTGTTTTCTCTTGGTCTGTATGTTTTTTACTATTAGCTGCTTATTTTCCTTGGAAAATTATTTGTGGTAATTCTTTGAGAGATAGGATGGAAATGTGTTCCTATAGAGAGCATTTGCTTCTGCCTCTGCCAGGAGCCAGTCTGGGACCATACAGTGAGGTTTTATGGACCACCCATGTAGTGTGAATTTGAACAAATCCATGTTAAGGCCAACTTGTGGTTGTTACTTCTCAGCAGTGATATTTTCATCACCCCCTTGCCCACCCTGTGCCCTATTCAGGAGCACTGAGGCAACTCCCCTCAGTTGAGTACTGGTAGGAATGATGTTTCTATTTCTCTTACATGGAGGTTGTAGCCCTTTGAGCTCCCACTTTATGGGCCCATGAACCCTGCAAAGCCATGAAAACCAACCTCAACTTTGTTAGGTTGACACCTGCTGAGGACCTAAGTGACTGCAGTCCTCCACTTACCTCCCCACATTGCCTCCTTCACTCAGATTTTGGCTTGTTAATTTCATACTGTTACTGAGTCCGAGCTCCTACTGTTCACCACACGACAGGCCAATAAATGGAGAGACGAGTTGTTGGGGCAAAGAATAGCGACTTATTCAGAAAGCCAGCAGACCAAGAAGATGGTGGACTACTGTCCCGTAGAACCATCTTGCCAAGGGGGTGGATGCTAGTTTCTTTTATAGAACAAAGTGGGGGTGGGGGTGGTGAGGAGGTAAAGTCAAAAAGGCAGTAAGTTTTTGCAACTATTTTCTGGTTCTGGCCAGACTCCAGAGGGGATGTGTTAATTTCTTCTTTCCTGCAGCCATTCATAGGCGGGCCTGGTCAAGATGTTTGCTGTGGGGCTTCCCTGGTGGCGCAGTGGTTGAGAGTCCGCCTGCCGATGCAGGGGACACGGGTTCGTGCCCAGGTCCAGGGGGATCCCACATGCCGCGGAGCGGCTGGTCCCGTGGGCCATGGCCGCTGGGCCTGCGTGTCCGGACCCTGTGCTCTGCAATGGGAGAGGCCACAACAGTGAGAGGCCCGCATACTGCAAAAGAAAAAAAAATATATATATATATATAGATGTTTGCTGTGAGCTAAACAAAGGTATTTTAGTTTAATGCTCAGGCTTGGGAGACAGGGTCCCCAGAGGTGGGCCATTATGTATACTTTGAGCTATAGGCAACATCCCTTGAGTAATTAACTTGTAGCAAAGGCAATAGAATACAAAGGTTAAAGTAAAAGAAACAGATCCAACATGGAGTCAGATTTGTTCTTCCCTATTACAATACATTTGCCATGTCTTCTGTGCTTTTAAGAGCATGCTATTGAAAATATTTTATTCTTCATTTTTAATATTTTTGTTGTTGTTGGGAGGCTTGATCTACCTTTATTCATGGATATCTAGATATCTATTTTCTAGGTATCTAATCTCATCAGTGTGTGTGTGTGTGTGTGTGTGTGTGTGTGTGTGTGTGTGACGTTATATAAAATATTTCAAGCAAACAGAAAAGTTAAAATAGTTTTATGGTAAATACCTGTATGCTCACCATCTAGATTCTGTCCATTAGCATTTTACTATAATTAGTTTATCACAGATCTATCCATTCCTCTCTCCATTCCTCTCTCCATCCATTCACATGTCTGATTTTTACATATTTCAAAGTAGGTGGCATATACTAGTACATTTTCCCCTGAATGTCAGTTGTTTTTGTATGTTTGTTTGAGTTGTTAATCCAGTTATATTTTTCATTTCTGTAAGTTCTATTTGATTCTTTTTTAATCTATATAGTCTCTCATCCCTGCACGTATGTTTAAGCTTTTATTTTTAAAGTATGTTAAAATTATTTTATGATGTGTATGTTATTTCCAATAGCTGATGTCTTTTGTCATCATTGCCTGTTTCTCAGTTGTGGTGCCGTGTTTCCTTTGTGTTTTGCCATTTTTTCTTGTCAATTGCTTGTTCCCCTCAGAGTTTATCTGTGGGAATTTGAGGTAGTTTCCTCCAGGGAAGATTTTCATGTGCTTCTGCAAAGTGGATGAGAGAATGAATAATCTGGGACTGTTTTAAGCTAAATTCTCGCCTTGAGTTTTTTTCAGACCACCCAGGGAGTGTTGTAGGCAGCCTGCAAACTGATGTCAGAGCAGGAGCAAGGCTATAAGTTCCCTGGGGAGATATTTTTTTTCTCCTCTATTCAACACCAGGATTCTAGTCTGGCCATCTTCTTGGTATACCTTGGGATGGGGCAGCAGCAAGTTGACTTCTCATTTAGCCTTATGCTGATGGTACAGTCCTTTGGCGTCCCAGATTCAGGAAGGGAGAGACCCCTTTCAGATCGCCCTCCTTGAGTGATTCTAGGACTATGTCTCCTGTGCCCCCTTCCCTATGATGCTATAAAAATTCAGACCCAAGTTTTCCCAGTTTGGCAAATGTTTCCAAGGCACAAGTCAGTTTTAGCATTCTGCCTACCACCCCTACCTGGGTTCCCCACACCCCTGAACTTAGTGCTTATCCTGGATGTGCCTTCTTTTCTTGCCATTTTGTCAATAATTTAAGAAAAGCAACTATAATATTTTCATCTTGCCCTTTTAGATGATTTCAGCAGAAAAGTCAGCCATGCTATCGGAAATAGAAGTCTGTATTTCTCTCTATATTTAAAATATGCCATAATTTAAAATAATCTAATAAAAAGAAAAATCTAGAAACTTCTCTCAAGTAATTCTCATGTGCTCTATTAAGAATTCACTTAGGGCTTCCCTGGTGGCGCAGTGGTTGAGAGTCCGCCTGCCGATGCAGGGGACACGGGTTCGTGCCCCGATCCCGGAGGATCCCACGTGCCGCGGAGCGGCTGGGCCCGCGAGCCATGGCCGCGGAGCCTGTGTGTCCGGAGCCTGTGCTCCGCAACAGGAGAGGCCACAGCAGTGAGAGGCCCGCGTACAGCAAAAAAAAAAAAAAAAAAAAAAAAGAATTCACTTAAACTCTAACATATGTGAAAACTGATTATACGAGATACTGAAAGCAAGAAGATGAAAAGCTCTGTTCAACATTTTTATGAATTATTTATTCCCTCTGGGTTTTTCATTTAAGTTGATCTACCTTTGAGTTGAAGGTTTTATTAATGATACTGCTGTTAATGTAGCTATTGGCAGTAACTATGTAGTAAAACTTATTTTTACTATACTTGTGATTGTGTGCTGAAACTTGTATGAACATATGAGCTGATGGAAATAAGTATAAATTAGTTTCCTATTTGTCATTGCTTAATATCAGCAGCAATAATTATTAGGATTTATTTTTTTATGGTGCTTGTGTGTCCATAGGAAATATTGTAAACCCAGACTTATTAGAAATGTCTAAGAAGGCTGGGATCTGAGAAGATATATAACTTCAGACAAATAGATGGTCTTTCTTTACACCACGCTGAGAAAGTACACCCTGACAGAAGCCAAATAATTTCTTGAGTGGTCCTTGAAATCTTTTGAGACAAAAACAATAATATTTATATAGGAGCATGAGGACTGGGTGGCTCTGGGCCTCTGAGAATGAGTCTATATCTTAGAATACCAATGCCCTGTGATGTGATTTTGTTTCTATGTGGACTTGTTCTCCGACTAGTGGGCTGAGAGTCAGATCTCTGAGAGGATGGGCAAGATCGAGCAAAGGTGATTCGCAGGGTTGCGTTTTCATCCTCAGATCTTCTCTCTGACCCTCCTTCGTATCTACTAAGTTAGTTCCTCAGTGTGGGGGCTTGAAACATGGGAATAACAACATATATTACATAACCCAACGATAGTGAATGGTATAGCTTCCTAAAGGGACCCTACATTACCTTATAGTGTCTTAGAGCTACCCCAGGGTGGGAGGTAGCTCTTAGACACTATACGTTAGGTATTAGAATATGATAACTCCTTCCACAAGTAAAATACGCATTATTTATCAACCTCTTCTGAGAAATGGTGGCCGTCCGTGGACTCTCCATGTAAGACTTTCCCAGGATATTTGTAATATCAGATATCTATCATGTTCTCATTATGTGTCCAAACCTGTTGGTAGATGATGTGTGAGTGCAGTATGGGGGCATGGCTGAGAGGGCAAGCTCTTGATTTAGGCAGATCATAGGGAGAACAGCCAACAGGAGAGAAGTACCCACGAACAGCAGAGGGCCACCCCCACAAGGGCCCTGAGGAGCCAGGAAGGAGCCCTGGTCATTGGAGAAACAATCCCACTCTCAGCACCACAGTGCCGTGCCTGTAATCTCCCCTAAAGGATGGGTTGGCGGCAGGAGGAGCCCTGGTCAGTGGTGAGACAATGCCCACCACCACCACAGCCCCACCATGTCCCAGAACCTTGCTTATGGGACCTTAGAAAGAAAATGAGCTCACCTAGGACCGCCCCCCCCGACCATGCACACAGGGAATAATGCAGCTGCACCTAATCATGATCATGCCAAGGAGGTGATTCAGGAGTGCTTGGTTGCATGATTCTGGCTGGAGTATAGGTTCTTGGGTATTGTGTGATTATGGCTCCTCTATGCTTTTGTAATAGCAAGGTCTAGCATATATTAGTTACACCTAGAATCTGAATCTTGGAGTTGTCACCTTCTCTGGAGATCACTCGCTACAGGAATCTTTTCTTTGGCATCCTTGAAATTGCATTCTTCGAGTCTCTGCTCAGATGTCCTCATCGATGAAACATTCACCGTACTTCTCTGCCCCACTGGGTCAGTGCTGCTGAACCCTGGAGCTCCCTCTGTCTCCCCAGCCCTCCCAGCCATCTGTGTCACATTTCCCTTTTTTGTTTTTTTAAAAATACTGGTAAAATACACATATCATATATTTTACCATCTTAAACATTTTTCAGTGTACAGTTCAGTGGTATTAAGTACATTCACATTGTTGTGCAACCATCACCACCATGCATCCCCATAACTCTTTTCATCTTGTAAAATCAAAACTCTATACCTATTAAATAATAATTCCCCATTCTCCCCTCCCTCCAGTCCCTGGCAATCACAATTCTACATTCTGTCTTTATGATTTTGACTACTCTAGGTACCTCATATAAGTGGAATCATACAGTATTTGTCTTTTTGTGAATGGCTTATTTCACTCAGCATAATGTCCTGAAGGTTCACCCATATTGTAGCATGTGTCAGAACTTCCTTCCTTTTTAAGGATGAGTGATATTCCATTGTATCAATATACCACACTTTGCTTATCCATTCACTAGTTGATGGGCACTGCATTGATTCCATGTATCAGCTATTGTGAATAATGCTGCTATGAACGTGGGTGTACTAATATCACTTTGAGACCCTGCTTTCAATTCTTTTGGATATATATATATATCCAGAAGTGGAACTGCTGGATCATGTGGTAATTCTATGTTTAATTTTTTGAGGAACCAAGGAACCGCTATACTGTTTTCCACAGTGTCTTTACCATTTCACATTCCCACCAAGAGTGTACAAGGGGTCCAATTTCTCCACATCCTTGTCAACACTTGTTGTTTTCTGTTTGATTGTTTGTTGACAGTAGCCATCCTAATGGGTGTGAAGTAGTATCTCCTTGTAGTTTTCATTTGCATTTACCTAATGATTAGTGATGTTGAGCATCTTTTCATGGGCCGATTGTCATTTGTATATCTTCTTTGGAGAAATGTTTATTCAAATCCTTTGTCCTTTTTTTTTTTTTTTTTTTTTTTTTTGTGGTACGGGGGCCTCTCACTGTTGTGACCTCTCCCGTTGCGGAGCACAGGCTCCAGACGCGCAGGCCCAGCCACTCTGCGGCATGTGGGATCTTCCCGGACCGGGGCACGAACCCACGTCCCCTGCATCAGCAGGTGGACTCTCAACCACTGCGCCACCAGGGAAGCCCGTTTGTCCATTTTTTTTTTTTTTTTTTTTTTTACTGTATGGTTGTGCTTTATTTTTTTTTTTCTTTTTTTTTTTTTTATTGCTCTCTCTAATTTTATTTTATTTTATTTTTTTTCCATTTTTTTTATTAGTTTCTGCTTTATAACAAAGTGAATCAGTCATACATATACATCTGTTCCCACATCCCCTCCCTCATGCATCTCCCTCCCTCCCACCCTCCCTATCCCTCCCCTCCAGGCAGTCACAAAGCACCGAGCTGATCTCCCTGTGCTCTGCGGCTGCTTCCCACTGTCTATCTAGCCTACGTTTGGTAGTGTATATATGTCCATGCCTCTCTTTCGCTTTGTCACAGCTTACCCTTCCCCCTCCCCATATCCTCAAGTCCATTCTCAAGTAGGTCTGTGTCTTTATTCCCGTTTTACCCCTAGGTTCTTCATGACATTTTTTTTCTTATATTCCATATATATGTGTTAGCATACGGTATTTGTCTTTCTCTTTCTGACTTACTTCACTCTGTATGACAGACTCTAGGTCTATCCACCTCATTACAAATAGCTCAGTTTCGTTTCTTTTTATGGCTGAGTAATATTCCATTGTATATATGTGCCACATCTTCTTTATCCATTCATCCGATGATGGACACTTAGGTTGTTTCCAGCTCCGGGCTATTGTGAATAGAGCTGCAATGAACATTTTGGTACATGTCTCTTTTTGAATTATGGTTTTCTCAGGGTATATGCCTAGTAGTGGGATTGCTGGATCATATGGTAGTTCTATTTTTAGTTTTTTAAGGAACCTCCATACTGTTCTCCATAGTGGCTGTACCAATTCACATTCCCACCAGCAGTGCAAGAGTGTTCCCTTTTCTCCACACCCTCTCCAGCATTTATTGTTTCTAGATTTCTTGATGATGGCCATTCTGACTGGTGTGAGATGATATCTCATTGTAGTTTTGATTTGCATTTCTCTAATGATTAATGATGTTGAGCATTCTTTCATGTGTTTATTGGCAGTCTGTATATCTTCTTTGGAGAAATGCCTATTTAAGTCTTCTGCCCATTTTTGGATTGGGTTGTTTGTTTTTTTGCTATTGAGCTGCATGAGCTGTTTATAAATTTTGGAGATTAATCCTTTGTCAGTTGCTTCATTTGCAAATATTTTCTCCCATTCTGAGGGTTGTCTTTTGGTCTTGTTTATGGTTTCCTTTGCTGTGCAAAAGCTTTTCAGTTTCATTAGGTCCCATTTGTTTATCTTTGTTTTTATTTCCATTTCTCTAGGAGGTGGGTCCAAAAGGATCTTGCTGTGATTTATGTCATAGAGTGTTCTACCTATGTTTTCCTCTAAGAGTTTGATAGTTTCTGGCCTTACATTTAAGTCTTTAATCCATTTTGAGCTTATTTTTGTGTATGGTGTTAGGGAATGATCTAATCTCATACTTTTACATGTCCCTGTCCAGTTTTCCCAGCACCACTTATTGAAGAGGCTGTCCTTTCTCCACTGTACATTCCTGCCTCCTTTATCAAAGATAAGTTGGCCATATGTGCGTGGGTTTATCTCTGGGCTTTCTATCCTGATCCACTGATCTATCTTTCTGTTTTTATGCCAGTACCACACTGTCTTAATTACTGTAGCTTTGTAGTATAGTCTGAAGTCAGGGAGCCTGATTCCTCCAGCTCCTTTTTTCGTTCTCAAGATTGCTTTGGCTATTCGGGGTCTTTTGTTTTTCCAAACAAATTTTGAAATTTTTTGTTCTAGTTCTGTGAAAAATGCCAGTGGTAGTTTGATAGGGATTGCATTGAATCTGTAGATTGCTTTGGGTAGTAGAGTCATTTTCACAATATTGATTCTTCCAATCCAGGAGCATGGTATATCTCTCCATCCGTTTGTATCATCTTTAATTTCTTTCATCAGTGTCTTATAATTTTCTGCATACAGGTCTTTTGTCTCCTTAGGTAGGTTTATTCCTAGATATTTTATTCTTTTTGTTGCAATGGTAAATGGGAGTGTTTTCTTGATTTCATTTTCAGATTTTTCATCATTAGTGTACAGGAATGCCAGAGATTTCTGTACATTAATTTTGTAACCTGCTACTTTACCAAATTCATTGATTAGCTCTAGTAGTTTTTCGGTAGCATCTTTAGGATTCTCTATGTATAGTATCATGTCATCTGCAAACAATGACAGCTTTACTTCTTCTTTTCCGATTTGGATTCCTTTTATTTCCTTTTCTTCTCTGATTGCTGTGGCTAAAACTTCCAAAACTAGGTTGAATAAGAGTGGTGAGAGTGGGCAACCTTGTCTTGTTCCTGATCTTAGTGGAAATGGTTTCAGTTTTTCACCATTGAGGACAATGTTGGCTGTGGGTTTGTCATATATGGCCTTTATTATGTTGAGGAAAGTTCCCTCTATGCCTACTTTCTGCAGGGTTTTTATCATAAATGGGTGTTGAATTTTGTCGAAAGCTTTCTCTGCATCTATTGAGATGATCATATGGTTTTTCTCCTTCAACTTGTTAATATGGTGTATCACATTGATTGATTTGCGTATATTGAAGAATCCTTGCATTCCTGGGATAAACCCCACTTGATCATGGTGTATGATCCTTTTAATGTGCTGTTGGATTCTGTTTGCTAGTATTTTGTTGAGGATTTTTGCATCTATGTTCATCAGTGATATTGGCCTGTAGTTTTCTTTCTTTGTGACATCCTTGCCTGGTTTTGGTATCAAGGTGATGGTGGCCTCGTAGAATGAGTTTGGGAGTGTTCCTTCCTCTGAAATTGTTTGGAAGAGTTTGAGAAGGATGGGTGTTAGCTCTTCTCTAAATGTTTGATAGAATTCGCCTGTGAAGCCATCTGGTCCTGGGCTTTTGTTTGATGGAAGATTTTTAATCACAGTTTCAATTTCAGTGCTTGTGATTGGTCTATTCATATTTTCTATTTCTTCCTGAGTCAGTCTTGGCAGGTTGTGCATTTTTAAGAATTTGTCCATTTCTTCCAGGTTGTCCATTTTATTGGCATAGAGTTGCTTGTAGTAATCTCTCATGATCTTTTGTATTTCTGCAGTGTCAGTTGTTACTTCTCCTTTTTCATTTCTAATTCTATTGATTTGAGTCTTCTCCCTTCTTTTCTTGATGAGTCTGGCTAATGGTTTGTCAATTTTGTTTATCTTCTCAAAGAACCAGCTTTTAGTTTGGTTGATCTTTGCTATCGTTTCCTTCATTTCTTTTTCATTTATTTCTGATCTGATCTTTATGATTTCTTTCCTTCTGCTAGCTTTGGGGGTTTTTTGTTCTTCTTTCTCTAATTGCTTTAGGTGCAGGGTCAGGTTGTTTACTCGAAATGTTTCCTGTTTCTTAAGGTGGGATTGTATTGCTATAAACTTCCCCCTTAGAACTGCTTTTGCTGCATCCCATAGGTTTTGGGTTGTCGTGTCTCCATTGTCATTTGTTTCTAGGTATTTTTTAATTTCCTCTCTGATTTCTTCAGTGATCACTTCGTTATTGAGTAGTGTATTGTTTAGCCTCCATGTGTTTGTATTTTTTACAGATCTTTTCCTGTAATTGATGTCTAGTCTCATAGCATTGTGGTCGGAAAAGATACTTGATACAATTTCAATTTTCTTAAATTTACCAAGGCTTGATTTGTGACCCAAGATATGATCTATCCTGGAGAATGTTCCATGAGCACTTGAGAAAAATGTGTATTCTGTTGTTTTTGGATGAAATGTCCTATAAATATCAACTAAGTCCATCTTGTTTAATGTATCATTTAAAGCTTGTGTTTCCTTATTTATTTTCATTTTGGACGATCTGTCCATTGGTGAAAGTGGGGTGTTAAAGTCCCCTACTATGATTGTGTTACTGTCGATTTCCCCTTTTATGGCTGTTAGTATTTGCCTTATGTATTGAGGTGCTCCTATGTTGGGTGCATAAATATTTACAATTGTTATATCTTCTTCTTGGATCGATCCCTTGATCATTATGTAGTGTCCTTCTTTGTCTCTTCTAATAGTCTTTATTTTAAAGTCTATTTTGTCTGATATAAGAATTGCTACTCCAGCTTTCTTTTGATTTCCATTTGCATGGAATATCTTTTTCCATCCCCTTACTTTCAATCTGTATGTGTCTTTAGGTCTGAAGTGGGTCTCTTGTAGACAGCATATATATGGGTCTTGTTTTTGTATCCATTCAGCCACTCTGTGTCTTTTGGTGGGAGCATTTAGTCCATTTACATTTAAGGTAATTATTGATATGTATGTTCCTATTCCCATTTCCTTAATTGCTTTGGGTTCGTTATTGTAGGTATATTCCTTCTGTTGTGTTTCTTGCCTAGAGAAGTTCCTTTAGCATTTGTTGTAAAGCTGGTTTGGTGGTGCTGAACTCTCTCAGCTTTTGCTTGTCTGTAAAGGTTTTAATTTCTCCATCAAATCTGAATGAGATCCTTGCTGGGTAGAGTAATCTTGGCTGCAGGTTTCTCTCCTTCATCACTTTAATTATGTCCTGCCACTCCCTTCTGGCTTGTAGAGTTTCTGCTGAGAGATCAGCTGTTAACCTGATGGGGATTCCCTTGTGTGTTATTTGTTGTTTTTCCCTTGCTGCTTTTAATATGATTTCTTTGTGTTTAATTTTTGACAGTTTGATTAATATGTGTCTTGGCATATTTCTCCTTGGATTTATCCTGTATGGGACTCTCTGTGACTCCTGGACTTGATTAACTATTTCCTTTCCCATATTGGGGAAGTTTTCAACTATAATCTCTTCAAATATTTTCTCAGTCCCTTTCTTTTTCTCTTCTTCTTCTGGAACCCCTATAATTCGAATGTTGGTGCGTTTAATGTTGTCCCAGAGGTCTCTGAGACTGTCCTCTGTTCTTTTCATTCTTTTTTCTTTATTTTGCTCTGCATCAGTTATTTCCACTATTTTATCTTCCACCTCACTTATCCGTTCTTCTGCCTCAGTTATTCTGCTATTGATCCCATCTAGAGTATTTTTTATTTCATGTATTGTGTTTTTAATCGATGCTTGATTCATCTTTAGTTCTTCTAGGTCCTTGTTAACTGTTTCTTGCATTTTGTCTATTCTATTTCCAAGATTTTGGATCATCTTTACCATCATTATTCTGAATTCTTTTTCAGGTAGACTGCCTATTACCTCTTCATTTGTTAGGTCTGGTAGGTTTTTATCTTGCTCCTTCACCTGCTGTGTGTTTTTCTATCTTCTCATTTTGCTTATGTTACTGTGTTTGGGGTCTCCTTTTTGCAGGCTGCAGATTCGTAGTTCCCGTTGTTTTTCGTGTCTGACCCCAGTGGCTAAGGTTGTTTCAGTAGGTTGTATAGGCTTCCTGGTGGGGGGGACTAATGCCTGTGTTCTGGTGGTTGAGGCTCGATCTTGTCTTTCTGGTGGACAGGTCCACGTCTGGTGGTGTGTTTTGGGGTGCCTATGGCCTTATTATGTTTTTAGGTAGCTTCTCTGCTAATGGGTGGGGTTGTGTTCCTGCCTTGCTAGTTGCTTGGCATAGGGTGACCAGCACTGTAGCTTGCTGGTCGTTGACTGAAGCTGGGTGCTGGTGTTGGGATGGAGATCTCTGGGAGATTTTCGCTGCTTGATATTATGTGGAGCTGGGAGGTCTCTTGTGGACCCGTGTCCTGAAGTTGGCTCTCCCACTTCAGAGGCACAGCACTGGCTCCTGGCTGCAGCACCAAGAGCCTTTCATCCACCCAGCTCAGAATAACAGGGAGAAAAAGCAGAAAGAAAGAATTAGTAGAAGAAAGAAAGAGAGAGGGAAAGAAAGGAAGAAGGGAAGAAAGGAAGGAAGGAAGGAAGAAAGAAAGAAAGGAGGGAGGGAGTGAGGAAGGATGGAAAGAAAGAAGGAAAGAAAGGAGGGAGGGAGGGGGCAATGAAAGCAAAAGGAAGAGTGAATGGAAGAAGGGAGGGAGGGAGGGAGGAAGGGAAGAAAGAAAGAAAGACAGGAGGGAGGGAGGGAGGAAGGAAAGAAAAAGAAAGTGGAAAGAAGAAGGGTGGGAGGGAGGGAGGAAAGAAAAAGAAAGAAGGAAAGGAAGAGCGGAGGAAGGGAGGGAGGAAGGGAAGGTAGGAAAAAAAGAAAGAGCAGGTAAAGTAAAATAGAATAAAGTATGAAATATAGTAGCGTTATTAAAATTAGAAAGTAATTATTGAAAAAAAAAAAAAAAAACGGACCGATAGAACCCTGGGACATATGGTGGAAGCAAAGCTATACAGAGAGAATCTTACACAGAAGATTACACATACACATTCACAAAAAGAGAGCAGGGGGAAAAATCAAAAATCTTGCTCTCCAAGCCCACCTCCTCAATTTGGGATAATTCGTTGTAAAAAGAGGAAAAGGGCAAGAAGTCTGAAATCTTGCTCTCTAAGTCCACCTCCTTACTTTGGAATAATTCGTTGTAAAAAGAGGAAAAGGGGGGAAAGTCTTAAATCTTGTCCTCAAAGTCCACTTCCTCAATTTGGGATGATTCGCTGTCCATTCATGCACTCCACAGACGCAGGGCACATCAAATGGACCGTGGAGCTTTAATCCGCTGCCTCCGAGGCTGCACAGAGAGATTTCCCTGACTCTGCTCTCACAGCTCCCGGGTCTCAGCCTTGGACCTGGCCCCGCCTCTGTGCGTAGGTCGCCGGAGGGCGTCCGTTCTTCGCTCAGACAGGACGGGTTTAAAGGAGCCGCTGATTCGGGGGCTCTGGCTCACTCAGGCAGAGGGGAGGGAGGGGCGCGCAGTGTGGGGCGGGCCTGCGGCGGCAGAGGCCAGCGTGACGTTGCAGCAGCCCGTGGCGCTCCGTGCGCTTTCCCGGGAAAGCCGTCCCCGGGTCTCGGGACCCCGGCAGTGGCGGGGTGCACAGGTCCCCCGGAAGGCGGGGCGGACAGTGACCCGCGCTCGCACACAGGCCCCGCGGCTGCGGCGGCGGCGGGCGGCGGCAGGCGGCGGCGGCGGCGGGCGGCGGGGGGCGGCGGCGGCAGCGGGCCTCGGCGGCGGCGGCGGCGGGCGGCGGCAGGCGGCGGCGGCGGCGGGCCGCGGGGGCGGCGGCGGCGGCGGGCCGCGGCGGCGGTGGCGGCGGTGGCGGGCCGCGGGGGCGGCGGCGGCGGCGGGCCGCGGCGGCGGCGGCGGCGGCGGCGGCGGCGGGCCGCGGCGGGCGGCGGCCCACGCCCGTCTCCGAGGTCCACGCCTTACCCGCGGCTCGCGCCTGTCTCCGGCGCTTCCCTAAGCAGCCCTTTTAATGCCCTCTCCTCGCACACCAGGAAACGAAAGTGAAAGTGAAAAAAGACTCTTGCCTCTTCAGCAACTCCAGACCCTTTCCCCGGACTCCCTCCGGGCTAGCCGTGGTGCACTAACCCCTTCAGGCTCTCTTCCTGCCGCCAGCCCCAGTCCTCTCCCTGCGCTCCGACTGAAAGCTGATACCCAAGCCTCAGCTCCCAGCCCCGCCCGCCACGGCGGCCGAGCAGACAAGCCTCTCGGGCTGGTGTGTGCCTGAGGGCACCGATCCTCTGTGCCGGAATCTCTCCGCTTTGCCCTCCACACCCCTGTTGCTGTGCTCTCCTCCGCTACTCCGAAGCTTTCCCCCTCCGCCACCTGCAGTCTCCGCCCGCGAAGGGGCTTGCAGTGTGTAGAAACCTTCCCTCCTTCACGGCTCCCTCCCACTGGTGCAGGTCCCGTCCCTATCCTATTGTCTCTGTTTATTCTTTTTTTCTTTTGCCCTACCCAGGTATGTGGGGAGTTTCTTGCCTTTTAGGGGGTCTGAGGTCTTCTGTCGGCGTTCAGTAGGTGTTCTGTAGGAGTTGTTCCACGTGTAGATGAATTTCTGATGTATCTGTGGGGAGGAAGGTGATCTCCGCGTCTTACTCTTCCGCCATCTTCCTCCGGCCCCCCCGTTTGTCCATTTTTGAACGGATTTTTTGTTGTCTTTGTTGTCAAGTCTTAGAAGTTCTCTATATATTCTGGATATTAAACTCTTGTCAGATATAAGATTTGCAAATATTTTCTCCCATTCTGTGGTTGTCTTTTTAGTTTGGATAGTGTCTTTTGATGAGCAAATTTTTAAATTTTCATCAAGTCCAATTTGTCTATTTTTCCTTTTGTTGCCTATGCCTTTGGTGTCACATCCAATAAATCATTGTCAAATCCAATGTTGGGAAGCTTGTGTCTTGTATTTTCTTCTAAGAGTTTTATTGTTTTAGGTTCTTGATCAGAACAGTTAGGTTCTTGATCCATTTTGAGTTAATTTTTACATGTGGTGTTAGGTAAGGGTTCAACCTCATTTTTTTGCATCTGGATATACAGTTTCCTAGTACCACTGGTTGAAAAGTGTTGAATGGTTTTGGTACCCTTGTCAAAAATTACGTGACCAAATATGTGAGGGTATATTTCTGGGGTCCTTATTCTATTCCATTGGTCTATATTTCTGTTCTTCCCTCTGTATCCCCAACCTTCCCAGCCCTCTGTCCCAGGTTTCCCTTTAAAAATAAAATATCTACTTTGTCTCCATGACAGCATTCAAAGCATATGAAAAGAGCTGCTATATAACCTATAAAATTTCTCTTTCCTGCATAAAGAAATCTCTAGTTCCTAAAACTATGTTTATGACAGCTTCCACATCCTGTACCATCTCTGACATAAAGAAGAAAATAACTGTCACCCTGTAATGAAGCTACCCCTCAAATTTCCCTCCTTGCTGTGAGCTGCCAGCATAGAACTAAATTCAGTAACAAGAATTTTTATCTGTGTCTTGTTGGCAGCTTTGCTACCACGTTGACTCATATTAAGATTGTGGGCAACTCCTAGGTATTTTAAAATTCACTCCTATAAATGAAAAAAGAAAAGACCTTCCCGATGCCATTTGTTTTAATTCTGAAAAATATTTCAAAAAAGTGCAAACAGTATTATAACAAATGCCTGGGAACCTACCACCACTTTGTCACATTTGCTTCAAGTATTTAATTGGATTTTTAAACCTTTTTTTGGAAATAATTATAACCTCGCAGGCAGCTGAAAAATAAGAAGCCCCATGTACCCTTCACCCAGCTTTCCCCAATGGTAACATCAAGCATAACTATAATACATACAATGCCAAAAAGGGGAAATTGATATTGGTATAATCTATAGATCTTACTCAGATTTCATCAGTTTTTATATACATTCACTCATTTGTGTGCATGTGTGTGATCTATAGTTCTATGAAATTTGATCACATATATAGATTCCTTTAACCACAGCCACAATCAAGATTAATTACCACATAATGTTGCACACCTGAAAATAATATAATGTTATGTCAATTATATCTCAATTTAAAATTTTTTTTAAAGATTAATGGCCACAAAGGGACTCCCTCATGCTACCCCCTAACCCGACCCCTAACAATCATTAATTTTCATCTCTATAATTTTGTCTTTTAGAGAATATTTTTAAAGTGGAATCATAGATTATACAACTTTTTTTCTCCATTTGTAGATTCTAGTCAGATTTATTTCTATTCATAGAAATTGTCCCTTTTTTCCTTTCTGCAGGCAGTACCCACTTTACATATGTGTGGAAAGCCCTCTTCAGCCAGGTGGGAAAAGCAGGAGGAGGGAGATTCCCAAATCCACTGAGAAAACTGAATCAATTTTCTCTGAGAAAATGCAGTTGGTATTAAGTTTCCATAGGGGTAGCACTACTATTCTTTTGTCATCCTGTGGACACATTATGGATTCAATAGACGTTTTTGACTAGACAAAGTACTATTCATAACATTGCTCCTGTGAAAAAATATATCCCAAAGTCCAAACTGGAAAATAACCCATTTATTGGTGTTTGCAAACGTTGTGTTGGAATTGTGCACCCAACTTTGCTTTGCCAAATATTGTGTGGACTTGGAGTAACTTTTATCTGACCAAGGTCAGAGAAACAAAAATATTCGCATTTCTTTCAGTTGTGGTAAAAAAAAAAAAAAAATATATATATATATATATATACATATATAACCTTTGAGATTGGCTTTTTCACTCTGTATAATTCCCTTGAGATCCATCCAAGTCGTTGCAGGTATCAATCATTTGTTCCTTTTTATTTCTATAGTATTCCATGATATGGATGTACCCCAGTTTGACCATTCAGCTGCTGAAGGGCGTTTGGGTTGTTTCCAGTTTTTGGCTGCTACAAATAATGATGTATTATGACAATTGTATTTCAGGGTTTTGTGGCACATAAGTTTTCATTTCTCTGTGATAAATGCCTAAAAGTGAGGTTACTGAGTTGTAAGGTAAGTGTATATTGAGTTTTAAAACTAAACTGCCAAATTATTTTCCACCAGCAATGTATGAAAGATGTAGTTTCTCTACATTCTCACCAGTATTTGGTATCATCACAATTTGTTTTTTGAGCTGTCTAATAGGTGTAATATCTCATTGTGGGTTTAATTTGCATTTCCCTAGTGGCTAACAATGCCAAACATCTTTTCATGTGCTTATTTGTGTCAGCATATCCTCTTTAGTGAAATGTCTCTCCAAGTCTTTTGCTCATTTTCTAACTGACTGTTTGATATTTTACTGCAGAGTTTTGAGAGCTCTTTTTATAATCTAGATACTAGTCCTTTGTTAGCTACGTAGTTGGGAAATATTTTCTCCCAGTCTGTAACTTGTTTTTCACTTATCTATTTATCAATTTTTTTATGGATCATGTTTCTGGTGTGAAAGAACACGTCATCTAACCTGAGATTGTGAAGATTTTCTCTTATGTTTTTTTTCTAAAAGTTTTCCAGTTTTGTATTTTATATTTAAATCTATGACCCATTTAAGTTAATTTTGTATAAGGTGTGGGGGTTTTGCATTTTTTGTCTTTTGGCTTTTTTGCTTTTTAAGTAGACTATTTTTAGAGCGTTTCAGGTTCACAGCAAAATTGAGCAGAAAGTCCAGTAAATTCCCATATCCTCCCTGCCCCCAAACACACTCAGCCTCCCCCACTTTCAACACTCTGGAGCACAGTTGTACATTTACTACAATCAATGAATCTAGACTGATACATCATTATCAACCAAAGTTCATAATTTACATTAGGGTTCACTCTTGACCTTGGGAATTCAATGAGTTTTAACACAGGTATAATTATATGTATCCATCATTATAATAAAATACAGAATAGTTTCACTGTCCTAAAAATCCTCAGTGTTCTGCCTATTCATTCTTTCTCCTTTCTCCCCCCCAACCCCTGGCAATGACCTATCTTTTTATTTTCCCCCTAATGTTGCCTTTTTCAGAATGTTATATAGTTGAAATCATACAGCACATAGCCTTTTCAAATTGGCTTATTTCACTTACTAAATTAACACAAGTTTTCTCCACGTCTTTTCATGGCGTGATAGCTCATTTCTTTTTAGCACTGAATAATTTTCCATTGTATAGATATACCACAGCTTATATATGCATTCACCTACTGAAAGACATCTTGGTTAGTTCCAAGTTTTAGCAACTATGAATAAAGGTGCTAAAATATCCGTGTACAGGTTTTTGTGTAAAAAAAAGTTTTCAACTCATTTCAGTAAATACCAAGGGGTGAAATTGCTGGATCAAATGGTAAGAGTAGGTTTAGTTTTGTAAGAAACTGCTAAACTGTCTTCCTAAGTGGCTGTGCCCTTTTGTATTCCCACCAGCAGTGAATGAGAGTTCCTGTTGCTCCACATCCTTGTCAGCATTTGGTGTTGTCAGCATTTTGGATTTTCATCTTTTTAATAGGTATGCATTTTGGATTTTCATCTTTTTAATAGGTATGTAGTGGTATCTCATTGTTTGAATCAAGGTTCATTATTTTGCCTATGAAAGTCCAACTGCTCCAGCGTGTCAGCTATTTCAAAAATAAAAACAAAACATTCTTGATGAAGTTGAAGCCCCTTTGTCCCCAGTCCCTAGCCCTATTCTCCTCCATTTCTCCTTTCCAGGAAACCACCACTATGAACTCAGAGTGCATCTTTTCAGTCCTTTTTTTACATTTTCAGAGACTTATAGATATGAATCTATAAACAATATTTATGTTTTATAGGTTTTTAATTTACAAAAATGCTGTCATGTCGTATGCATCATTTTTACTTGCTGATTTTGCTAAACATTTTGTTTTTAAGACATTTTCTTGAAGCACTCTCGGATAGTCAGAGCAAACATCTTGCCCCATTGGTGACACATACAGACTGTCCCTGACTTATGATGGTTTGACTTATGAAGGTGCAGAAGCAATACACATTCTGTAGAAACCATACTTCGAATTTTGTTTTTTTGTTTTTTTTTGCGGTACGCGGGCCTCTCACTGCTGTGGCCTCTCCCATTGCGGAGCACAGGCTCCGGACACGCAGGCTCAGCGGCCATGGCTCACGGGCCCAGCCGCTCCGCGGCATGTGGGATCCTCCCGGACCGGGGCACGAACCCGTGTCCCCTGCATCGGCAGGCGGACTCTCAGACACTGCGCCACCAGGGAAGCCCCCATACTTCGAATTTTGAATTTTTATCTTTTCCTGGGCTAGCAATATGCAGTAAGATGTGGTCTTGAGATGCTGGGCAGCTGCAGCCCCCAGTCAGGCATGCAATCACAAGGGTAAACAACTGATACACTTACAACCATCCTGTACCCAGGCAACCATTCTGTTTTCATTTCAGAATAGTATTCATGAGCTCTATCCACCACCAGTTCCTCCCATCAGGAAACTTCCACAAGCCTCTTAGATAGCCTCATCCACCAGAGGGCAGACAGCAGAAGCAAGAAGAGCTACAATCCTGCAGCCTGTGGAACAAAAACCACATTCACAGAAAGACAAAATGAAAAGGCAGAGGGCTATGTACCAGATGAAGGAAAAAGATAAAATCCCAGAAAAACAACTAAATGAAACGGAGATAGGCAATCTTCCAGAAAAAGAATTCAGAATAATGATAGTGAAGATGATCCAGGACCTCGGAAAAAGAGTGGAGGCAAAAATCGAGAAGATGTAAGAAATGTTTAACAAAGATCTAGAAGAATTAAAGAACAAACAAACAGAGATGAACAATACAATAACTGAAATGAAAAATACACTAGAAGGAATCAATAGCAGAATAACTGAGGCAGAAGAACGGATAAGTGACCTGGAAGACAGATTAGTGGAATTCACTGCTGTGAGACAGAATAAAGAAAAAAGAATGAAAAGAAATGAAGACAGCCTAAGAGACCTCTGGGACAACAGTAAACACAACAACATTCGCATTATAGGGGTCCCAGAAGGAGAAGAGAGAGAGAAAGGACCTGAGAAAATATTTGAAGAGATTATAGTAGAAAACTTCCCTAACATGGGAAAGGAAATAGTCCAGGAAGTGCAGAGTCCCATACAGGATAAACCCAAGGAGAAACATGCCAAGACACATAGTAATCAAATTGGCAAAAATTAAAGACAGAAAAATTATTGAAAGCAGCAAGGGAAAAATGACAAGTAACATATGAGGGAACTCCCATAAGGTTAACATAAGGTTAACAGCTGATTTCTCAGCAGAAACTCTACAAGCCAGAAGGGAGTGGCATGATATACTTAAAGTGATGAAAAGGAAGAACCTACAACCAAGATTACTATACCCGGCAAGGATCTCATTCAGATTCGATGGAGAAATCAAAAGCTTTACAGACAAGCAAAAGCTAAGGGAATTCAGCACCACCAAACCAGCTCTACAACAAATGCTAAAGGAACTTCTCTAAATGGGAAACACACAGGAGAAAAGGACCTACAAAAACAAACACAAAACAATTAAGGAAATGGTAATAGGAACATACATGTCGATAATTACCTTAAACATGAATGGATTAAATGCTCCAACCAAAAGACACAGTCTTGCTGAATGGATACAAAAACAAGACCCGTATATATGCTCTCTACAGGAGACCCAGTTCAGACCTAGGGACACATACAGACTGAAAGTGAGGGGATGGAAAAAGATATTCCATGCAAATAGAAATCAAAAGAAAGCTGGAGGAACAATACTCAAATCAGATAAAATAGACTTTAAAGAATGTTACAAGAGACAAGGAGGGACACTATGTAATGATCAAGGGATCAATCTAAGAAGAAGATATAACAATTATAGATATATACATACCCAACATAGGAGCACCTCAATACATAAGGCAACTGCTAACAGCTATAAAAGAGAAAATCAACAGTAACACAATAACAGTGGGGGACTTTAACACCTCACCTACACCAATGAACAGATCATCCAAACAGAAAATTAATAAGGAAACACAAGCTTTAAATGGCACAATAGACCAGATAGATTTAATTGATATTTATAGGACACTGCATCCAAAAACAGCAGATTACACTTTCTTCTCAAGTGCGCACAGAACATTCTCCAGGATAAATCACATCTTGGGTCACAAATCAAGCCTCAGTAAATTTAAGAAAATTGAGATCATATCAAGCATCTTTTCTGACCACAACGCTATGAGATTAGAAATGAATTACAGCGAAAAAAATGTAAAAAACACAAACACATGGAGGCTAAACAATACGTTACTAAATAACCAAGAGATCACTGAAGAAATCAAAGAGGAAATCAAAAAATACCTAGAGACAAATAACAATGAAAGCACGATGATCCAAAACCTATGGGATGCAGCAAAAGCAGTTCTAAGAGGGAAGTTTATAGCTACACAAGCCTACCTCGAGAAACAAGAAAAATCTCAAACAATCTAACCTTACACCTAAAGGAACTAGAGAAAGAAAAACAAACAAAACCCAAAGTTAGCAGAAGAAAAGAAATCATAAAGATCAGAGCAGAAATAAATGAAATAGAAACAAAGAAAACAATAGCAAAGATCAATAAAACTTAAAGCTGGTTCTTTGAGAAAATAAAATGATAAACCATTAGCCAGACTCATCAAGAAAAAGAGGGAGAGGACTCAAATCCATAAAATTAGAAATGAAAAAGGAGAAGTTACAACAGACACCACAGAAATACAAAGCATCCTAAGAGACTACTACAAGCAACTCTATGCCTAAAATGGACAACCTGGAAGAAATGGACAAATTCTTAGAAAGGTATAACCTTCCAAGACTGAACCAAGAAGAAATAGAAAATATGAAGAGACCAATCACAAGTAATGAAATTGAAACTATGATTAAAAATCTTCCAGCAAACCAAAGTCCAGGACCAGGTGGCTTTACAGGTGAATTCTATCAAACATTTAGAGAAGAGTTAATATCCATCCTTCTCAAACTCTTCCAAAAATTTCAGAGGAAGGAAAAGTCCCAAACTCATTCTATGAGGCCACCATCACCCTGATACCAAAACCAGACAAAGATACTACAAAAAAAGAAAATTACAGACCAATATCACTGATGAATATAGATGCAACAATCCTCAAGAAAATACTAGCAAACAGAATCCAACAACACATTAAAAGGATCATACACCATGTTCAAACGGGGTTTATCCCAGAGATGCAAGGATTCTTCTATATACGCAAATCAATCAATGTGATACACCATATTAACAAATTGAAGAATAAAAACCATATGATCATCTCGATAAATGCAGAAAAAGCTTTTGACAAAATTCAACACTCATTTATGATAAGAACTCTCCAGAAAAAAAAAGAATGGTATTCATTAAATTACATGAGATATTTAACACTTTATTATAAAATAGGCTTTGTGTTAGATGATTTGCCCAACTGTAGGCTAATTTAAGTGTTATAAGCACATGTAAGATAGGCTATGCTAAGTTGTGATGTTTGGTAGGTTAAGTGTATTAAATGCATTTTCTACTTAAGATATTTTCAACTTACAGTGGATTTATCCAGACTTAACCTCATCATAAGTCAAGAAATATCCTTTTAAAATTAGTTCATTCCCTTTTAAAACAATCATGTTGTAGTCCATGATATGATATTACTGCATTTTATTTATTCATTCCAGTCTTAGTGGACATTTAAGAAATTTCTAATCCCCATGATACAGTTATACAATTGAATTTTGGAACCTACTTCTGAATGAATTGGGAGGAAAGCAAAGAATCTGGCTCCCGGCTGCCCCCTGGTGGTCAGGGTACGTCAGGGCAGCCTTTCTAACAACTGCTCAGAAGGTATGCGGATATTTTTGGTATTTATGGGAACAGAACATTTAACTTCCTAAAACGTCAGTGGAATAGGGCTGAGGGGCAACAATAATCAAGAAATTAAGTGATGCAATTAGTGGGAGTAATGAGGAAAGGAAAGCAAGCAAGCATATTTTAAAAAAACAAGGGCATTCCCTGGTGGTCCAGTGGTTAGGACTCTGTGCTTACACAAGCCACAAGGCACGGCCAATAAACAAACAAACAAACAAACAACGAAAATACTTCAACCATAAACTTATAAAAGCAATTTTTGAATTTGGCATTAGTTTCGAGTTGCAGAACTATTGAGAAATTGAGAATTACGGTGAAACATAGAACGTGATCCTTACTGAGATGGGGCTGTTCTCTGTGGACTGTTTTGTAACCTATTTTCCCCACTCCCCTCCAAAACTATATCACTGTCAAGGCGAGTCACTCTTAATCCCCTTGTAACCATGGGTGAAATGCCACTAAATCAATGGATATCTATTGGCAACATTTTCTCTACAATGTCATTGCAATTACCAGAAAAAAATCTTAATTTTAAACACACCTTATAAAGGCAACAGAGATGAGCTTTGATTCTAAGATGTTTATATTCTTCTTGTGGTGTTTAATATAGATCCTTTTCCATGTCTGTGTCTATGTATGTGTGTATGAATGCTTCAGTGTATGCTCTGAGCCCATGAGTTGAAAACACTTTTCATTGTACCTAAGTATCTTTACTCTCAGGTGGTTTACGCTAAGGTTTTTTTAAAATTAATATTCTTCTACTTTGAATATATGACCTTGAGCTATGGCATACTGAATTAAAACACCAGTATTTTGCCTACCAAAAATGTTAAAATTTGTTATCAGACATCTGCAAAAGTGTAAACAGAATAGCTTGCCATTTGAGAATATTTTTAAAGGAAGCTAATTACTCCAAAGAAACAAACAAACAAACAAAATTTATAAACCAAAAAAAAAAAAAGGGCAAGAGAAACATTATTGAGATATGCATCCGTCCAAAATATTATTTGCCACAGTGTTAGTTCTAATTATTCTCTGGGCTCCCCAGTTTAAAATATTTTGATAAACTCTATGACAAATACAGATTCATCCATTTAATATATTTGAGTAACAGCACTCAACTTAATACATTTTCTTTTTTTAATTCATTTCACATTGATCATATGCCATGTACCAAAACCTATATTCTCTGAAGATTTCCTGACTTTGCATTTTAATATTTTAGAAGATCTTGCTTTCTATCATTCTAGAACTATAGTTGATAAATTCTTTCTTTGCTAAATTCCCAATTTCACTAGCTGAAATATTTCACTTTTTTATTGTGAAGCATTGGCAGGGGAGGGGGACTGTGGCATGGATATCACCATTCCATCTTGAAATGTGCTCTATTTCTTCACTGGGTGAAGTGGTTTATTGACTGTCAATTTGTAAAGTGCACTCTGGGATTATCTGAATGCAAGGTAGTAGGAGGGGAAACATATTTCATTGCCTTTTCTGTCAAATGGAATTAACATGCACAATATATCATCTTCTAGCAAGAATAGATGAAATACCAGTGAGTGACCTAGAGTCTCCATCACATGGTTGTCCAGACAGAGTCCTAGCTGGATAGCTGTGGTCTCCAGGGTCTAAATGGCTTCCTCTGCTGTCCTTTTAGTTTAATAGTTGTTTTTATACATGTGTGTTGATATGTATGTATACATTATGTGTGCATATATAAGTATTTGATTTCTTTAATTTTATGTATTTTATTATTTATTTGGTTGTGCCAGGTCTTAGTTGTGGCAGGCGGGCTCCTTAGTTGCGGCACATGGGCTCCTTAGTTGTGTCATGTGAACTCTTAGTTGTGGCATGCATGTGGGATCTAGTTCCCTGACCAGGGATCGAACCAGGGCCCCCTGCACTGGGAGCGTGGTGTCTTACCCACTGTGCCACCAGGTAAGTCCCTGGAAATATTTGATTTAAAACCTACTCCTCAGGGTCAAGGGAGAGAGAGAGAGAGAGAGAGAGAGAGAGAGAATTCCCCTCCCACCCTGTCCCCATCTACCCAGTGTCTTCACCACATTTCCTCCACCCTTCAACTAACCACTGCTATTTGTTCCTTACGAGTCCATCCAGATTTTCTTCATATGCTTACAAACAAATACGAATATGGATCTTTGGTTTTTTTACCTTTTATACATAAAAGGTAGCCTGCTATATACACTACCCTGCACTTTTTGTTTTTCTCTCAGTTCACAGAAAGCATTCTTATTCTTTTTTATTACTGTATATTTGTTATTCCATCGTTCTAATGTATGGGTAAACCATAATTTATATAATCAGTCCCTTTCTGAAACAAATGTAATTTCTTTCCAACCTTTTATTATTACTGCAGTAAATAACCTTGAAAATCATCATTTTGCCTGTGTGCAAATATACTTTAGGATAAATATTTAGAAGTAGAACCACAATCTATCCCTTTGTAACTTTGACAAATATTGCCAAATTGCTCTCTGTAAGCACTGTACCAACTTACTCCCACCCATAATGGTTCTACTTGATGTGTTTTCAACGGTTTTTTGAAGAGAGAACACATTTTTTATCATTTCTTGTTTCCTATATATAAACACTTATTCATTAAACAAATAATTACCCAGTGCCAACTATGCCCTAAGCCCTCTTCTTAGGCCCTGGAGACACAGCAGTGAACAAAACAGACATACTGCTTTCATAATATTTTATTGTGAGACAGAAAAATAGATGACTAAGTGTGGGCATGATATATAACTTTCTTGATCATTTAAAGCCTGAGTCACCAACTCAGATGCCACACAGGGAACTTAAACGTGTGAAGCTCAGGGGTGAGACATCAGAGGGCATAGTGGGCACCATGTAGTCCTGGAGACCACAATGCCTGTGTAAAGGCTGCAGCTACTGGTCTGCTCTACACTATTGGATCATGTGGGAAGAAAAGGTCCTTGTTAATAGATCCCCAATTTTCAAAAAGAAAACCCAGAAATCCATATTTTCATGTGATATCTCCCCATTTTAAATGTTGGAAACTAATTCAAACTTTTAGGAACATTTTGAGGACAGGTTATTTTTCAATGGTGCTAGATAAGTTGATACTAAAGTTTATATGGAAAAAAACATGCAAGAATATCTAGGAAAATACTGAGAGGAAAAAAGCTATTGTGAGAGTCAGGGACTGGCCTTACAAGACACTAAAACATATTCTAAAGCCTCTATAATTGAAACAATGTGGTATTGGTACATGAATAGACAGACAGTCCAGCAGAACAGAATAGAAAGCCCAGAAATCAACTTCGGTACATATGGGAAAATAATATACAATAAAGGTAGCATTTCAAATCACTGGGGTAAAGATTAACTTTTTAATAAGTGGTGCTGGGAGAACAGCGCTGACATGGGACAAAGAAAAAACTAGATTCTTATCTCACACCCTACAAGAGAATGAACTCCAAATGGATTAGAAATCTAACTGTAAAAGATAAAACCATACAAGTCCTAGAAGAAAAACTTAGATGGATCCCTTCATAACCTGGGTGTAGGGAAAGGCTTTCTAACTATGACTCAAAATTCAGTGGCAATAAGAACAGATTGATAAATTTAACCACATAAAAATTTCCTCTTGGCAAAAAAAAAAAAAAAACATAAGCAAAGTCAAATGAGAAAATGGGAGAAAATATTGACAATCTATGTCACAAATAAAGGGCCAATATCCTTACATAGAAAGAACTCTAAAACATCAGGGATGTCAGATTTTAAAAATAGAAAAATGAGTGAGCGACGTGAATAAACAATTTACTTTATACATAAATGAAAATATGTTCAACTCACATGATAAGAGAAATACAAATTTAAACTATGCTGAGATACCATTTTTCTCCTAGAAGATTGGCAAAGATTTAAAACATGAAAACACATTTTATTGTTGTAGCTGAGGGGAAAGAGGCATTCTCATCCATTGCTGGTGGAAATACAACTTGATATAATCTTTCTTCGAAGAGATTGGCAATTCCTAACAGAACTACACGTGTGTTTACCTTTTGACCCAAGAATCTGGGTCAAAAGTATCCAAGAATTTACCCTTAAAATACTCCTATGCAGTGTGGTTTTTTTAAAAATGAGAAAGATCTCTATGAACTGAAATGGAGTGATTTGCGGGCTATATTGTTAAGTGAAAAGGAAAGGTACAAGTGAGTATTATAGGCTACCTTTTATGTAGGACATGAGAAATTGTCATATATACACGTATCTGCTCTTTGTACAGAACAAGAAAACAAAATCCAGGAAGGATACACCAGAAACTAATGAGAGTAAACAGCTAAAGCTCTAGGGTAGAAACAGAGTAGAGAGGATATGGGGTCAGGGGTGAGGTACAAAGCATGGGGCAGTGGCACTCTCTGAGTATACCTTGCTGTATAGTTCTGACTTTGGGGACCATATTAATGTTTCACTTACCAAAAAAAAATCTACACAAATGGGGAAAAAACCTAACATAGAATAAACAGAAAAGAATGACCCTAACTTGAGTGTGGAAGAACAAACCCAAGTAACATGTGAATAAACTATTTTGACAAAAGACAAAGATAACTGGGACATCCCCAGTGGTCCAGTGGTTAAGACTTCACCTTGCAATGCAGGGGGTGTGGTTTCTATCCCTGGTCAGGGAGCTAAGATCCCACATGCCTTGTAGCCAGAAAACCAAAACATGAAACAGAAGCAGTATTGTAACACATTCAATAAAGACTTTAAAAATGGTCCACATCAAGAAAATCTTAAAGTAAAATAAAACACATTAAAAAAAAAAGACAGAGAAATGTAAACAAATACTGAACTCTACTTGGTGGGATGGATTTTTGCTGTGGACTGGGTTAGCAATTCTGCAGCTACTCCCTGGGTATGCTAAGATTGAGCACACAGCTATATGGTGGATTACAGGAGTCAAGTTTCTCCCTGCCATAAATGGGAGTTACAAATATGGGAAGAGGGGAGGCTAGAATGAAATCTGTGGTGTTAGATAGGAACTCATGGTTTTAGCAGATTGAATATGGATAGATGACTGGTAAAGAGATAGACTGCTTGATACAGATATAGATCAAGAAATTCATATAGATGTAGATGATATATAGATAGATAGATGAATTTATATACCTGTGTCCACTGAGTAAGCCTAGAATCAATAACACCCCAGTAGCAATGAACACACATCTAGCCCCCAGATCTTGGTCTCTAAATACCATTCTCCACTAAAAAGAATCAAGACTCCTTAGACAGATGACTGACTCCAGTACTAGTGCAGGGAAAGGACAAGATGAGCCTGGAACATCTTGTTGGACCAGAAAGTGAGGAAGAGCTCAGAGAGTAATGTGGAGATGTCAAATGCACACAAAACCCAACTTGAATGGATTCCCACTGATGAAATGGGGAAAATCCTGATAGTAGTAACCAAATTCAGGCAAGAATCATCAACAGATGCTAAAGGTAGAGGCTAAACATTTGATGAGAGTAAGGATATTTGAATGGTGTCAAAGCACCTCCCCACATAAAGCTCTTTAATTAGAAATGGGAAAATACAATGGGACAAAATTTATAGTGGACAAACCTTAGAGCTGTTGCCTTAAGCAAGTGATCAAAGTAACTGTTACCAAAAATGTTACCAATCATGCCACAGTAAAGCAACATGACATGCCTCTTCATATGATGTCCTGGTAAGGATACAGCATCACTTCTGGAGCATTCCTGCCAAAAATGCATAACCTGAATCTACTCCTGAAGAAACAATAGGCAAACCCTTGTTAAGGGATATCCTATTAAATAACTGGCCTGTACTTTTCAAAACTGGCAAGGTCGTGAAAGACAAAGAAAGACCAAAGAACTGTTCCAGATTAACAGAAAGAAAAGAAACCTGACAACATAATCCTAAATTGGATCCTGGACCAGAAAAAATATATTTTCTTTTTTGCTGTAAAGGGCAGAATGGGTCAGTTGGTGAAATGTGAATAAGGTCTGCAGATTAGATAATAATTGTGTAACAATGTTAATTTCCTGATTGGATAACTGTACGTGATTATATAAGAGACTATTCTTGTTTTTTAGGAAATATTCACTGAACTGTTTGGGAGTAAGTGTGCAACTTACTCTCAAATGGTCCAAACGATAATAATAAGGGGGGATAAAAAGTTAACATTTGGGAATCTAGTTGAAGGGTATATGGGAATTCTTTATTCTTGTAAAGTTTCTGTAAGTCTATAATTATAAACAAAAATTTGTGAGAGTCTGTGCTGTACAAGCAAAAACAAAACAACAATAACAAACCATGTTTGCCACCAGCACGGACCTGTAGGCTGGGTGCCACCCCTGGGCTGCTAGTTTGCAGTCTCCAGTTTAAAGCTATTTTCTTGAGTTGATTTGAGTGAGGTCTTGCTGATAACAACCATTGCCAGGGCTGGAGAGTGCTTTGCTGCATCTGGAATTTTTAAACCAGCTTAGCACCAACAAGGAAGCTGCCGAGACAGCCCTTATATAAATAATCAATTTGTTAATAAAGGAGTTTCAATCTGGACGCAGCCCCAATCCGCCGAGACTGAGGAAGAGCGGTTGTGGTCCAGACAGTCTTCCCCCGCAGAAGTCCTGCATTTCATCAGCTGCCTTTGGAGAGGTGCAAGCAACCTTGTCACCTGGTTTTCCTGGTCTCAGTCATACACAGCACTAGGGGGGTATCTAAGCATCTTTCAGAACCCCACTGTTGAGGAAAATATGTTTATATCAGTAAAGGGGGAAAAGAGACTTTAAAGTTGAATTAAGTTAGGAAAGAAGAAAATGTGTTTCAATATATGAGAGGGAAATGTTGTTCTTGGCACATCAAGCTTTTCTGCGTAGCAGGGCCTCCTTCAGGGGCCCCGTGCAGCATATGGGATGCTTTCATCTGAGGGTGCAGCCCAATCTGCCAGAGCCAGGATGCGTTAAAGCAGTTTGCAGACTGATCCAGGGGACATTCCTGCCACCTCTTCCTTCTCACTCTGCAACTGTACTTTCCTGATTAGTAGGTCCAAAGGCCAAGGGGAACACAGCCCAGGAATACTGAACTCAGAGCAGGCTCCCTGATGATCGGGCCTTGGAAAAGCCAAAAGACGACTGCCATTGAAAAGACAGTTTGTTATACTCACAATTTCCAAGAGAAGGGGCTGCCCCATGCCACGGGAAGGGGGATGGCATGCGGGGAAGCACGAGGGTGGGTCAGGAGGCAGAGGGAGAAAGGGGAACTGTAGCAAGAGACTTTACTGTGGTTTCTATGGAAAGGAACAGGTGAGACGGGGTTAGTGGTTTAGGATTGGCTAGTTAGAATAATTTCGGTGGGCTCTAGGATGTAGGGACCATCTCCAGTTGTCTGGTACCTGATCCTAAGGTGATTAGGGCAATAGTGGCCTGGAGTGTAATAGCTCCAAAAAGGAGGTGGCTGGGGGAATGGGCTCTGGGTTGATCGGTTTGCATATGAAAGACACTGTTTATAAGCCAGTTATTTGCTTTCTCTAGGAATGATGTAGCCCTGGGATGGGCAGTCGCTCTAGAGTCAGCAAGGCCCCAAGATGTCAAAACATCAGAGTATAGTAAATAAAAGGCATGGCTAATACAACCATTTGTAGGTTTTCCAGCCAAGAGCCCAAAGGGCTCAGCCTTACAGCTGGCATCAATTGCAATGTGAGAAAGTGAGCCTTCAGATGATTCTGGCCCCCAGCCTTCAAGCAGCCCAGGTGACACCATGTAAAGCAGAGATGAGCTACACGTGTCAAGTCCTGCCCAAATTGTAAGTTGTATGCATAGAAATATTTTTTAAGTCACTAAGTTTTAGAGTAATTTTTATACAACTATAGTAACTTGAACAATGGTAATGAACTAAGCCGAACAAATTCTCTCTCCAGAATTTAAACTGGGACTTATGAAAATGAGTCAGGAGTTCCCTAGTGGTCTAGTGGTTAGGATTTGGCGCTTTCACTGACATGGCTCTGGTTCAATCCCTGGTAGGGGAACTGAGATCCAGCAAGCCGTGCAGCATGGCCACAAAAAATGAAAAAGAAAAAGAAAAAGAAAAGGGAAATGAGTGAGTTGCTAGCAGGAGACAAGTGGTTAGACCCTAAGAGAGTCTCATTCACGACACATGACTTATTCTGGAATAATAGGAGTGCTGGGCTAGAGTGGCCCTGGTCCTGAATGATCCAGTTTCCTGAGGTCAGTAGTAGGACCTCATCATTCCTGAGGCCTTCAGATGGTGGGTTTCTCCAGGGTCTGAGCTGGGCTCCTATGCGGTCTTGGATGGGGCAGAGAGCCCTGCTCTGAGACCCCCCGTGCTAATCCTTCCCTAAGACAGTCTCCATTCCTTGCAGCCAAGGGAGCCTCTCACCCTTGGAGGCACATGGTACCCAGCCAGAGCTTGGCATACAGTAAGCAAGCAGGATGGGGGACACCCACCCGCCTTCATCGTGGGACTCACAGAGACAGAAAATGTTAAAGAGCTTTGTGAACACTCAAGGTCTGGACAAATCCATGTGGGTGGCTAGTATCGTCTTCATTTCTCCAAAATATTTTACTTTTACTATTTTAAAAATAATTTTAATCATCCAAAAGTGTCCAGAAATTTCACTTCCTTGGTCCCAGCTTCAAGCTCAGACTCGGACAGGTGCCCCCTTCTGGTTTGTACTCATTCCAGAGCCTTCTGGCAACAGACCGTCATCTGCGTGTTCCTGCCTGTAAAGGGGAGGCCCAGAGAGAGGGAGCACTTGCCCATGGCCTCTTTCAGCAGAGGCAGGGCCTCCTCAGCCCCGGTCCCCACACGCTGCCCCCTTTCTCCACCTACCCCAGCCCAGCACTCAGGTGTGGAGCACAAGACTGGGTAGTCGGTGGTGGTTACCTGGGGTGAAACTTCAGCGGTGCTTCGGGGGCAGCGGTGCAGGAGGACAAGGTGAGGCAGATGCGCCCGAGCGTGCGGGGGTAGGGAACTAAGGTGGGGAGGCTTGGGGGAGGGAAGAAAGGGGTAGAGAGGGAGAGTGGAGTCAGGAGACGGGCTGATTTACTGAGATCTTGTTTTTTCCTCCCTGTATTCTCCACTCCTCCAGTTCCAAAGGAGACAGCCCAGCCCTCTCTCTCCCCAGGTCTCTGGGGAAGTCTGTGCAAAAAATAGAAATTGCCTGCAGACGCTCCCTTGCTCTCACTTGTGTTCATGTGCATGAGGGATGATCCAGGACCAGGAGGGCAGAGGACCAGGGTTCCAGGGGAACTTCTGGGCTAGGGAAGGCCAGAGGGCAAGGGAGGGCAGTGCCAAGGTGGGACAAACCAGCCTGGGCAGAGACAACCTTGTCACGGGTGCGCCCTGTGTCCTGGCATGCATTTGAGCCTGTGTACGAATGAGCTTGTTCCTGTGTGTGCCAAGATGTCACCAGACCTGCCTGTGAAACATGTCATGCCACAGACTGTGGGCATGTATCTTTTCAAATTATAGTTTTGTCTGGATATATGCCCGGGGTGGGATTGCCGGATCATATGGCAACTCTAGTTTTTTTGAGGAACCCCCATACTCTTCTCCATAGTGGCTACACCATTTTACATTCCCGCCAACAGTGCAGGAGGGTTCCCTTTTCTGAATTCAGAGAACATTTTAATTTGCCAGCCCCTGGGCCAGCCATAGCCTCTGAAAAAATGCAAAAGGCATTAGAAATGGGGACAAGGGAAGTCCTGGGTGCCCTAATCTGCTCTGCACTTGGGAGGGTTAGGCTGGGCATACGCTGGAACCTGGGCTACTTACACCTTCCTAACCAAAAGGGCACCTCGCTTCAACCTTCTTGGCTCAGCTGCCCCAGGAAATCACTATGGTCCCAAAGGAGCCAACAGAAGAGCAGCTACTCACACATGAGCGCACGCCAAGGCAGCGGGCACCAGGACCCACGCACAAGCTCAAAGCCAGGATGTCACTTGAGGTCCTGGATTTGGGGGCAAAACCCCTACAGCTTGCCTAACTACCTTTTAGAGCAGTTCCCCTGAAATGTTTTCCCACCTGCCACAGGAGCCCTGTCCCCTGACTGTCTCCCAGACAGGAACCCTCACTGGGCTCCACCCCGTGCAGACACCGTTAGGTCTGCTGGCTGCCCTTCGCCAGAGGCGCTTCCGGAAGTGTACATGAAAACTTTGGAGAGTCTCCTTGCTTCTCCCGGTGAGCACGTGACCTCGCGGCAACCAGCTCCGGGTTCCAGGGGTTAGGGAGTGAGAAAAGTCCTAAAGGCCTGGTTTCCTTTCAGCCACGACAGGGATGGACGTGCCTATAACGCCTGAAGTGCGCGCGCAACCGGGCGCAGGGAGGCAGGGCGCTCCAAGCAGCAGTCCGCCCACTCAGCCTTGCCCACCTACGTCACGCTCCGCAGGCCCGCCCAGATCCTCCTGATTGGTGGAGAGCGCGCGCGAGTGCTCCCCTCCCGCCCCCAGATCCGCCCCCCTGTGGCACTGCCCGGCCCCCTTGCTTACCGGGCTGCCAGTGCGGCTTCCAAGTTGGAAAGAGAAGGCGCGGGCGCGAAAGGGCCCAGACACACCAAGGGTGAGGGGGCACTTTCCCGTCTTGCTCGCGCTCTTGCCCTCGCCCTTGCCCTCGCTCCAGACCTGACAGTGGCTGGCTGCTCTTCAGAAGCACAGTCATTGCTCAGCTCGGGCCGCCACAGGCCCCTTCCTCTCCTCAGCCTTCGACCCGCTATCCCGGCCGGGCCCCTTACTGGAACAGCACCCGGAAATGCCCACTGCCCAGGCCCCGCTCGACGCCTACACCCCCCACGTGCCATGAGGTTGGTCCTCGAGGACCCACCGTCCAGCACGCGGGCTCTAGGGTCCAATGCTGAAACCGGTTCTGCAAGCATCCCCCGCCTGGAGCCTCCAGCTCCGTCCGCAGACTCCTCCTCCCCCCACCCTGGTCACTCTCGGGTCCCGCATGTCCGGACCCTTCAGGATTCCCCACACTCTGGGACCCCTCCGTTGACCGGCGCACCCTCGGGTCCCTCCGAACCTTCCTCTCACTCAGGGATTCTTCCTCGCACCAGCGCCCCGGACCCCTCCGCGGGCCGCCTCGGTGTAAGGGACCTCTCTTAGCAGCCTCTACCTCCGCAAACCGCTGCCCTCCGCGCCCAAGTCCCTGGCCCCTCGCTTCCCGCGCCGGGATGCCCCTCACCCAGCACCTCCCCCAAGACACCCTCTCGGGACCCTCCTCCCCTTACCTCACATCTGCCTCCTACTCTTCCTGCCCCCTCCTGGTAAACATCTCTCCCAGGGTCCTCCTCACTCTCGCATCCATGCGATCCCTTCTCGGGCCCCCGAGGTCCCACTCCGAACACCCCTCCGAGCCCTACCCGCACCCCCGCAGGCCCCTGCCTAGCCCCCCACGCCCCTTAGCCCACTCATCTGCCAGACTCCTCCTCACGGCCCTCGCACCCCAGGCCGCTCACCCCACTCATTTTCCCAGAACCCCTGACACCCCCACACACCCCGGCCCTCTTATCTACCGCCAGGATCCCTCTGGAATCCCCTCCACCCCAAGCCCCTCACCCCACTCGTCTGCCCAAGACCCCCGCCCGCCCTCCACTCACCGCCTCGGCCTCACCCCGCATCCCTCTCCCCCCGGGGCCGGCGGGCAGCGGCGGCGGCGGCGGCGACGGCGGCGGAGGCAGGTCCTCGGGCCGAGACACACCCACCCGCCCGCCCTCCCGCTTTCCCTCGTTCCCTCCCTCGTTCCCTCCCTCTCTCCCGCCCGCCCGCCCTCGCTCCTGGCTCGCTCCTTCCCCCTCGCCCGCTCCCGCTTCCCGCGGCGCCCGGCCTCCCGCTCCGCCTCCCCGTGCGCGGCTCTCCCGGGCGCGGCTCCGGGGTTCATGGTGACGAGGCGGCGGCCGCTCCAGCCCAGCGGCGGCGGCGGCGGCGGGAGCGGGGGCGCGGGCCCGGGCCGCCTCTCCCAGAGAGCGGGGCCGGGCGGCGGGCGCGCCCAGGCGGCGGCGGCGGCGAGCGCCCCCCCGGCCCGCGGCCCCGCGCGCCCCCCGCGCCGCGCGCTCGTGCGCCTGGCTGCCGGGGGGCCGGGCCGGCGGGCTGCCGCCGTGCCGCGCACCCATGGACGGCCCGGCCATCATCACCCAGGTGACCAACCCCAAGGAGGACGAGGGCCGGGCCCCGGGCGCCGGCGAGAAAGGTGAGGAGGGGCGCGGGCGGGGCGGGCTGGGGGCGTGGGCACTCCCCGTGCGGCCGGAGTTGGCTGCCGGGCGCGGGCTGGGGGAGGGGTGCGTGTGTGCGGGGTGTGCTGCAGGGAGGCCGGAGTGCGGGTGCCGGCGGGAGGGGGAGTGTGCCCGCGCAGCCCGGGGCGCGGGAGGGGGCGTGCGCCTCTCCCGGGTGGGTGGCAATGTGGGGCCGACCCTGCGGGCCGGGAGTTTGTGTGTGCGCTCACGCCGACGGAGAAGTTGTGAGCGCGCGTGTGTGTTCCTGGCAGGTTGGAAGTGTGTGTGCCCTGTGTGTGCAGGAGTCAGACGTTGGAAAGGTGTGTGTGCACTTAACGGAGAAGTTGTGAGTGTCGTGCACCCGACACGTTGGGAGTGTGTGTATGTGTCTATCGGATTATGTGTGTGTGTGCGCACTTGCATGTTGTGGGTGTGCACACACCAACTGAGAGACGGTAAAGGTGTGTGTGTGCACCTAACAGAGGTGGTGCGCTCGGGTTTTCCTGACAGGCTGTGAGTGCGGGTGTGTACCTTATGTAGAGGTTTCTGTGTACCTGACTAGGAGGTTGTGGAATGTATGTGTGCGTGCCCAAAAGAGCCTGAGCCTGAGAGTTTGTATATGTTCACTCCTGATAGAGTTTGTGTGTGCAGATGATTGTGTGCCTACAGCACCCAACTGGCAGGTTGAATATGTTGTGTCCGTCAACTGGGAGGGTGTATGTGTGTGTGCACTCACACCTAAGAAGGCTGTGTGTGCTGTGCCTGACCGTGAGCCTGTGTGTGCAGCGTGCACACCCGACAGTGAGGCTGTGTGCCGTGCGTTTAGTTGGTTGCACAAGTCGGGTAGGGGGTCGGGGAGAGCATTGCTGAGCCATCCGCCCTCCTTGACTCTGCCGTCTCAGTAACACCAGGCTGCTGGGCGCATCTGCAAGGCCTGGTCCTCCCTGGGTCCTTTTAGGGCCCAGCTCTAATGGGCACTGGAGGAGCCCTTGGGGGCCAGGTGTATCCCTTCCCGGAGAGTCGGCACTGTGCTGCAGCACCTGGTCTGATTTCAGCACATTTTGGCCCCGTCACCCACTTCTGTTATCTTTTTTGCTCTTTTCCTTTGTGTCCCTGCCCCTCTTGTAGACCTGTTGTCCCCCTCTCTCATGTGCCCTGCTTACTGTCACTTTAGTGAGATGGCCTGAGGCTTGGACAGTTTCGAAGGCCCAAGGAATCTGGCTTGTTTTGTTCTGGTGACTAAAGCTTCCTGTTATGCGCAGGGCAAATACCTGGACCCAGGTCAGGAGCAGCCCACCAGGACACGCCCCTCCCCTCTCCAGGCCTGGCCTTTGACTTTGACAGAGTCAGATTTCCTTCCATGTGTTATTACTCTTGTGCCAGTCGGGTGAGGTGTGCAGCCCTCCTGAGCAGTGGCGTGGGGGTGGGGAGAACACCCCATTGCCTCTCCCCAAGCAGGAACGGCTGAGCAAGCCCATCAGGAAAATGCAAGAAACCACCAGAGGCACCCTGAGATTGGGGATTTGTCAACCCATTTGCACTTTCATAGACCATAAACACTGTGTGTCTGTGGACTTGTTTTCTTTTACGTAAAATTAGAAATCAGACTCCCCCAGGCATTTTCCTGTGCCTTACAAATGGGCTATAAAAAACTCTGCCAAAGGATGCTCCAGATGAATCTTCATGTCTCTCTGGGGCCCAAGTGGGCAGCACCTTGGTTGGTCTGGCCTTCCTGCCGCTGGGGCTGTTAGTTCTTGGGGCCCTGGCCTGCTGGCTCTGGGCTGGGCATGTCCCCTCAGGGACGTTTTGGTTGGAGGCATCAAGGAGATTTGATGCCTCTGCTTCTCTCCCACTGTGGATTGAGTGCTTTGTGTGATGCTTTGCCAGAGAGAATCCACAGCTCTTGAGAGGAGAGGGGTGGTGGAAAGCAAGGAAATATTTGTCAAGGCTTCAGCCTTCCTGCTGCTCCCCACCTGGTTCCAGGAGCAGGCGCTTCCCCAGCTTTCTCTTTTCCTCTAGCTGCTAAGCTTCTAAAGTGGAGTCAGTTATCCAAAATCCAAACCATGTACAAATACTCAAGGATGGTGCTTTTTTTATTCAACTCGTTTACATTGCTCTCCATGACAATCTTTTATTATCTTTAACTGTTTATTTTGTTTGTTTTCTAGTGTCAGATTGGTTGGTTGGTAACTGATTAGAGGAATTCCTTACCTGCCGCTCTGGGATGGGGTGGCTAGCTAGTAGATGCTTCTTGTTGAAGCATTAAAATCCTACTCAGTTTAGTTTTTCACTTTAAAAGCTGGAAATAATTTTGGCTAACTATAGTGTGGCAATAAACTTTAGAACCAAGCTTTGGAATAGCTTCTTCAGATTCATAAACCACTAAACAGGTTTAGCAATGTTTCTTGCTTAAGCATGTTGATATATTTAGATAGGCACAATGTATTTTATTTTTATTTCTTTTTAATTGCCAATTTTAATTTTTAATAAAATATGGTATTTATAAGGTGTCTTCCATTTGGTATACACAGTAGATGAGATATAGCTTAAGATCTCAGGACTGTAATAAAAAAAACAATTTAGGGCCTCCCTGGTGGCGCAGTGGTTGAGAGTCCGCCTGCCGATGCAGGGGATGCGGGTTCGTGCCCCGGTCTGGGAGGATCCCGTATGCCGCGGAGCGGCTGGGCCCGTGAGCCATGGCCGCTGGGCCTGCGCGTCCGGAGCCTGTGCTCCGCAACGGGAGAGGCCACAGCAGTGAGAGGCCCGCATACCGAAAAAAAAAAAAAACAATTTATTGGAGACAAAACAGGCACAATGCATTTTATATCATTTGAGTTTTAGGTAAATACTTAATCATTTTGGTTTTTATTATGGGGCCTGGAATGTTGTAAGTTTTTGTGATGGGAAAGAAATGCTTGGTTTTAAAAGTTTACTGTTATCATTTGTTCTTAAAATAGGAATAATAATGACTGCCTTTTGGGTTTGATTTGGGGGTTAAATGAGATGAGGTATGTTAAAGACTCTGCCTGGTTCACCAGTGTGTCACTATCCCATAAACCTTTCTTTAGGTTTAGGTTTGCAGAGAAAGTAGTAAGCATGGGCTTGGGCGGGGGTGGGGGCAGTTTGCATGAGTTGAATTACTTTTTGACACTTTGCCACGTGGTGGTGCACCACTGGGAGAGGACTCTCCCTGTCAGAGGTGTGGCCTGTCACCGAAGATTTTTTTTGTAATCGTATTTGACTTGACTGATAGTATAAAGATGCAGAGACAGTTTGCCCTGTGAGTTTAGCTCAGCCTGCTTTGCTATCTGGAAATTTATTCTTACAAATCAATATGAAAAAGTCAAACAATAGAGTAGAAAAGTGGTCAAGAGATATCAACAAGAAAAATCATAGAAGAGGAAATTTGAATGTCCAGTAAGTGTATGAAATGACACTTTACTTCCTGTGAAATTTTTTCATGCATCAGCTAGGTTAAATATTTAAATGACTGACAACATTCAAAGTAAACAAAAGTTTTGGAAAGGAATACCTTTGTAGTCTTTTGTGAGAGAATAGAATACGGACTTTTTAGACAGTAATTTAGTACTGACTCATTTAGGAACACATTTGGCTGCAAGTAACAGAAAACCAGACCTAACCTGATAGGAGTTTATTCTTGTCACATAGCAAGCAGTCTGGAGGTAACTGCTGGCTGGCTTTGGTTGAGCAACTCATTAGTATCAGGGCTGACATCACTGTGATTCCCTTGACTTTTCTACATGTTGTAACATGGCTGCCACCCCTCCAAACACCACAGCCACCTTCAGGGCAGGAAAAAGGGACAGTGCCAGTCATGTCCAGCCCTTTTACTCAGAAAGCAGAAACACTCCTAGGGACGGCCCAGGAAACTTTTGCTGATGTGTAATTGGCCAGAACTGGTCATGTAGTCAGTCAAGCCTTTGTTTTGGAGGTGGGAGAGGAGAAGATGATTGGCAATAGGTGGGAACAGGTGTTGGTTCAGCCAATCAAACAGTTTTGACCACACCTGCAAAGCCCCGGTCTACTTCTGGATTTCTCTCCTAGAGAAATAGCCTCATATGTGCTCCAAGAAACAGCACAAGGATTTTCACCAATGGCTACATTGCTTGCAATAGCAAAAACTGGAAACATCCTAAGTGTCAAAGGATTAGACTATGGTACATCAATTCCATAGAATACTGCAAGGTACTTGAAAAGAATGAGTAAACATAGATCTAAACATACTAACCTGCAAATTTCCAAGACATTTTGAAGCAGGGGGAAAAAGGAATTTGAAGAACAATATAAACATTGTGATCCTGTCTCTATTTTAAAAAAAAATCAGACACACACATAAAACTGTACATATGTCTAGAAATGCACAAAAAATAATCTGAAAAAAATCTGAAGGAAATACTTCAAACAGACAGTACTTCCCTGGGGAAAAGACTGGGATGGGAAGCGAGGGAACTTTGCCTTTTTGTTTAAATATTAATGAAAATGTACTTGTGCTTTACAGAAGTTTTTTTTTTTTTTTTTTTTTTTTGCTGTATGCGGGCCTCTTACTGTTGTGGCCCCTCCCGTTGAGGAGTGCTCCAGACGCGCAGGCTCAGCGGCCATGGCTCACGGGCCCAGCCGCTCCGCGGCATGTGGGATCTTCCCGGACCGGGGCACGAACCCGTGCCCCCTGCATCGGCAGGCAGACTCTCAACCACTGCGCCACCAGGGAATCCCCTGGAAGAATTTTTTTAACTAAAAAAAAGAAAAGAAATTTTTGTAAGCTAATACATGTCGCTTGATGGGATTTCTGCAGGCAAGTTTGTTTTGGCAGAGTTTTGGCCTAAAATGCTAGGTATACTTCCCCCAAATGTTTGCAACCCTTAAGCTGAACTCAGAAACCTTTAACCTTTGGGCTGCTAACAAAATTATAGCAAGGAGAAGATTCTTGGAAGCGATAGTTATTTCAGATGCCGGAACACATTTGAAGTAGATTCAGTTTGATTAGCTTTTTAATAATAAACTTTTTATTTGGAGATAACTGTGCATTTACATGCAGTTGTAAGAAATCACACAGAGATCTCCTGACCTCCCCCCGCCCCACCCCGCCACCTGGTTCCTGCCCATATTAGCATCTTGCAAAACCTTAGTACAAAATCACTGGTGTAGTCAGGATACAGAAAAATTCCATCACCTGGAAGATCCCTCATGGGGCCATTTTATAACCATATCTACTTCCCTCCCATCCTCACCCCTTCTCAGCCCATTGGCAACCACTAGTCTGTTCTTCATTTCTGAAATTTTCTCACTTTATATAAATGTATAGGGGCTTCCCTGGTGGCACAGTGGTTAAGAATCCGCCTGCCAATGCAGGGGACACAGGTTCAAGCCCTGGCCCGGGAAGATCCCACATGCCACAGAGCAGCTAAGCCCATGCGCCACAACTACTGAGCCTGTGCTCTAGAGCCTGTGAGCCACAACTACCGAGCTTGTGGGCCACAGCTACTGAAGTCCACACGCCTAGAGCCCATGCTCTGCAACAAGAGAAGCCACCGCAATGAGGAGCCCATGCACCTCAAGGAAGAGTAGCCCCCACTCAATGCAACTAGAGAAAGCCCACGTGCAGCAATGAAAACCCAACGCAGCCAAAAATAAATAAATAAAATGTAAAAAAATAAATAAAATATATAAATGTATATAAATAGAGTCAAACAATATGTGCTCTTTTGGAATTGACTTTTTTCATTCAGCATAATTCTCTGGATTTTCAGCCAGGTTGTTGCTTGTATCAATATTTTATTCTTCTTTATTGCTGAGTAGTTTTCCATGACATGGATATACTACAGTTTGTTTAACCATTTACTCTTTGAAGAACATCTGATCGTTTCTGGGTTTGGGCTATTACAAATAAAGCTGCTATAAACATTAGTGGACAGGTTTTTGGGTAGACATAAGTCTTCGTTTCTCCAGGATAAATACCCAGGCACGCAATTGCTGGGTCATATGGTAGTTGCATATTTACTTTTTAAAGAAACTGCCAAACTGTTTTCCAGATTAAATGTACCAGTTTACAGTCTCACCAACAATGTGTGAATGATCCAATGTGGAGAACCACATCCTCGCCAGCATTTGATGTCACTTTTTTATATTAGCCATTCTGATAAGCATGTAGTGGTATTTCATTGTGGTTTTATTTGCATTTCCCTGAAGGCTAATGCTGTTGAATGTCTTTTCATGTGCTCTTTTCCTTCTGTATATTTTCTCTGATGGGATGTCCCTTCGTGTCTTTTGTCTGTGCTCTAACTGGATTTTTTTTTTACTGTTGAGTTTTAAGAATTCTTTTCATATTCTAGATATTAGTCTTTCGTCAGATATGTGGTTTGCAAATATTTTCTCCTTATCTTTAGCTTGTATTTTCATCCTAACACAGACTTTTACAGAACAAAAGTACAAAAAGTACAATATATCAGTTTTTCCTTCTATTGATTGTGCTTTTGAGGTCAACTCTAAGAACTCTTTTTATCTAGCACTAGATCCCAAAGATTTTCTCATATGCTTTTCCTAAAAGTTTTGTAGTTTTACATTTTACATTTAATACCATTATCTATTCTTATTTAATTTTTATAAGGTGATTGACTTAGATTCACTTTTTGTCTCTGGGTGTCGAATTACTTTAGCCACATTTGTTGGAAAGGCTTTCCTTCTGCTTTTGCACTTCTTTTCCATCTCTGTCAAAAATCAGTGCATCATATTTGTGTAGGTCTCTTTCTGAGTTTTTTATTTTGTTCCACTGATTTATGTGTCTATCCCTCTGCCTGTATCACAGTCTTGATTACTGTAGCTATATATTAAGTCTTGAGATAAGGTAGCCTGATTCCTCCAAATTTTGTTCTTTTTCAAAATTGTTTTAGCTGTTCTAGTTCCTTTGTCTTTCTATATATATTCTACAATAATCTTGTCTATATCTACTAAAAAAAAACTTGCTGAGATTTGATAGGAATTGAATTAAACCTGTGTGTCAATTTGGGGAGAATTGACATCTTTACTATGTTGAGTCTTCCAGTTCATGACCACGGTATGTCTTTTCATTTATTTAGATATTCTTTGATTCTTTCATCAGAGTTAAATAGTTTTCAGCATACAGGTCCTATTAATGTTTTTGTTAGATATACATCTCAGTATTTCTCCTTTTTTAAGTTATTTTATTATATTTTTAATTTTGGTGTTCACGTGTTCAGTGCTAGTGTATAGAAATACAATTGATTTTTGTATGTTTTCCTTGTATCCTGTGATTGCTCAGCTCACTTATTAGTTATAAGAGGCTCTGTATACTTCTTGGGGCTTTTAACATAGACAAACATGTCATCACATAAGAACACTTATATTCATTTCTGATTTGTATGCCTTTTATTTCTTTTTCTTGCTTTATTGAACTGACGAGAACTTAGAGAAGTATGATGAATAAGAGTTGTGAGAAAGTGCATCCTTGCCTTGTTCCCCGTGGGAAACCATTTCAGTCTTTTACCATTAAGTATATTGTCAGCTGTTGTTTTTTTGTATGTCTTTATCAGGTTGAGGAAGTTCTCCTGTATCCCAGTGTTTCTGGGAGTTTCAGAAATGGATGTTGAATTTTGTCATATGCTTTTTCTGCATCAATTGATATGATCATATGAGTTTTCATTTTTAGTCTGTTAATATGGTAGATTACACTGATGGATTTTGACATATCAAAACAGCTTGCATGCCTAGAATAAACCTCATGGTTTTATATATAGTTCTTCTTATATATTAGTGAATTCTAAATGCTCATATTGCTAATATTAGCAATATTTCTGTTGCTAATATTTGAGGATTTTTACATCTGTATTCATGAGTGATATTCGTCTATAGTTTTCCTTTTTGGCATGGTCTTTATCTGATTTGGTATCAGCTTTGTAAAATAAATTGGGAAGTATTCTCTCTTCTCTTTTCTGGAAGAGATTGTGTAGCACTGGTGTTCATTCTTCAGTGAAATCATCTGTGCCTGGAGATTTCTTTTGGGGGGAGTTTTTAAATTACAAATTCAATTTCTTTAATAGTTACAGAGCTATTCAAATTATCTCTTTCATACTGGGTAAGTTGTGTCATTTTTGTTTTTAGAGATTTAATCCATTTCATCAAAGTTGTCAGATTTGTGTGTAGAGTTGTTCATACTGTTTTTCCCTCGTTACCTGTTTGATGCTTGCAGGGTCTGAAGTGATGGCTGCTGTTTCTAATATCCGCTGTTCCATTCGTAGTATTGGTAATTTGTGTCTTCCATGTTATTTTTTGGTCAGGCTTGATAGAGGTTTCTCAATTTTCTTGATCTTTAGAAAGAACCAGCTTTGTGTTTCATTGATTTTTCTCTACTGCTTTATGTTTTCAACTTAATTGATATCTGTTCTTTCTTTTTAAAAATTTTTTTAAAATTAATTTTATTTATTTTTTTATACAGCACGTTCTTATTAGTCATCAATTTTATACACATCAGTGTATACATGTCAATCCCAATCTCCCAGTTCATCCCACCACCACCACCACCCCCCGCCACTTTCCCAGCTTGGTGTCCATACGTTTGTCCCCTACATCCGTGTCTCAGTTTCTGCCCTGCAAACTGGTTCATCTGTACCATTGTTCTAGGTTCCACACATATACATTAACATACGATATTTTTCTCTTTCTGACTTACTTCACTCTGTATGACAGCCTCTAGATCCATTCACGTCTCTACAAATGACCCAATTTCGTTCCTTTTTATGGCTGAGTATATTCCGTTGTATATGTGTACCACATCTTCTTTATCCATTCGTCTGTCGATGGGCATTTAGTTGCTTCCATGACCTGGCTATTGTAAATAGTGCTGCAATGAACATTGGGGTGCATGTTTCTTTTTGAATTATGGTTTTCTCTGGGTATATGCCCAGTAGTGGGATTGCTTGCTGTGTCATATGGTAGTTCTATTTTTAGTTCTTTAAGGAACCTCCATACTATTCTCCATAGTGGTGGTATCAATTTACATTCCCACCAACAGTGCAAGAGGGCTCCCTTTTCTCCACACCCTCCCCAGCATTTGTTGTTTGTAGATTTTCTGATGATGCCCATTCTAACTGGTGTGACGTGATACCTCATTGTAGCTTTGATTTGCATTTCTCTAATAATTAGTGATGTTGAGCAGCTTTTCATGTGCTTCTTGGCCATCTGTATGTCTTCTTTGGAGAAATGTCTATTTAGGTCTTCTGCCCATTTTTGGATTGGGTTGTTTGTTTTTTTAATATTGAGCTGCATGAGCTGTTTATATATTTTGGAGATTAATCCTTTGTCTATTGATTCATTTGCAAATATTTTCTCCCATTCTGATTGTTGTCTTTTCGTCTTGTTTATGGTTTCCTTTGCTGTGCAAAAGCTTTCAAGTTTCATTAGGTCCCATTTGTTTATTTATTTATTTTTTTAATTTAAAAAATTTTTTTGCGGTACACGGGCCTCTCACTGCTGTGGCCTCTCCCGTTGCGGAGCACAGGCTCCGGACGCACAGGCTCAGCAGCCATAGCTCACGGGCCCAGCTGCTCTGCGGCATGTGGGTTCCTCCCGGACCGGGGCACGAACCCATGTCCCCTGCATCGGCAGGCAGACTCTCAACCACTGAGCCACCAGGGAAGCCCCCATTTGTTTATTTTTGTTTTTATTTCCATTACTCTAGGAGGTGGATCTAAAAAGATCTTTCTGTGATTTATGTCAAAGAGTGTTCTTCCAATGTTTTCCTCTTAAGAGTTTTATAGTATCTGGTCTTACATTTAGGTCTCGAATCCATTTTGAGTTTATTTTTGTGTATGGTGTTAGGGGGTGTTCTAATTTCATTCTTTTACATGTAGCTGTCCAGTTTTCCCAGCACCGCTTACTGAAGAAACTGTCTTTTCTCCATTGTATATCCTTGCCTCCTTTGTCATAGAGTAGTTGACCACAGGTGTGTGGGTTTATCTCTGGGCTTTCTATCTTGTTCCATTGATCGATCTATGTTTCTGTTTTTGTGCCAGTACCATATTGTCTTGATTACTGTAGCTTTATGGTATAGTCTGAAGTCAGTGAGTCTGATTCCTCCAGCTCCGTTTTTTTCCCTCAACTATGCTTTGTCTATTCGGGGTCTTTTGTGTCTCCATACAAATTTTAAGATTTTTTGTTCTAGTTCCGTAAAAAAATGCCATTGGTAATTTGATAGGGATTGCACTGAATCTGTAGATTGCTTTGGGTAGTATAGTCATTTTCACAATATTGATTCTTCCAATCCAAGAACATGGTATATCTCTCCACCTGTTGGTATCATCTTTAATTTCTTTCATCAGTGTCTTATAGTTTTCTGCATACAGGTCTTTTGTCTTACGTAGGAATAAACGTAGGTTTATTCCTAGGTATTTTATTCTTTTTGTTGCAGTGGTAAATGGGAGTGTTTCCTTAATTTCTCTTTCAGAATTTTCATCATTAGTGTATAGGAGTGCAAGAGATTTCTGTGCATTACTTTTGTATCCTGCAACTTCACCAAATTCATTGATTAGCTCTAGTAGTTTTCTGGTGGCATCTTTAGGATTCTCTATGTATAGTATCATGTCATCTGCAAACAGTGACAGCTTTACTTCTTCTTTTCCAATTTGTATTCCTTTTATTTCTTTTTCTTCTCTGATTGCCGTTGCTAGGACTTCCAAAACTATGTTGAATAATAGTGGCGAGAGTGGACATCCTTGTCTTGTTCCCGATCTTAGAGGAAATGCTTTCAGTTTTTCACCATTGAGAATGATGTTTGCTGTGGGTTTGTTGTATATGGCCTTTATTATGTTGAGGTAGGTTCCCTCTATGCCCATTTTCTGGAGAGTTTTTATCATAAATGGGTGTTGAATTTTGTCAAAAGCCTTTTCTGCATCTATTGAGATGATCATATGGTTTTTATTCTTCAATTTGTTAATATGGTGTATCACATTGATGATTTGCGTGTATTGAAGAATCCTTGCCTCCCTGGGATAAATCCCACTTGATCATGGTGTATGATCCTTTTAATGTGTTGTTGGATTCTGTTTGCTAGTATTTTCTTGAGGATTGTTGCATCTATATTCATCAGTGATATTGGTCTATAATTTTCTTTTTTTGTAGTATCTTTGTCTGGTTTTGGTATCAGGGTGATGGTGGCCTCGTAGAATGAGTTTGGGAGTGTTCCTTCCTCTGAAATTATTTGGAAGACTTTGAGAAGGATGGGTGTTAGCTCTTCTCTAAATGTTTGATAGAATTCACCTGTAAAGCCACCTGGTCCTGGACTTTTGTTTGCTGGAAGATTTTTAATCATAGTTTCAATTTCATTACTTGTGATTGGTCTCTTCATATTTTCTATTTCTTCCTGGTTCAGTCTTGGAAGGTTATACCTTTCTAAGAATTTGTCCATTTCTTCCAGGTTGTCCATTTTAGGCATAGAGTTGCTTGTAGTAGTCTCTTAGGATGCTTTGTATTTCTGCAGTGTCTGTTGGAATTTCTCCTTTTTCATTTCTAATTTTATTGATTTGAGTCCTCTCCCTCTTTTTCTTGATGAGTCTGGCTAATGGTTTATCAATTTTATTTTCTCAAAGAACCAGCTTTAAGTTTTATTGATCTTTGCTATTGTTTTCTTTGTTTCTATTTCATTTATTTCTGCTCTGATCCTTATGATTTCTTTTCTTCTGCTAACTTTGAGTTTTGTTTGTTTTTCTTTCTCTAGTTCCTTTAGGTGTAAGGTTAGATTGTTTACTTGAGATTTTTCTTGTTTCTCGAGGTAGGCTTGTGTAGCTATAAACTTCCCTCTTAGAACTGCTTTTGCTGCATCCCATAGATTTTGGATCATCGTGCTTTCATTGTTATTTGTCTCTAGGTATTTTTTGATTTCCTCTTTGATTTCTTCAGTGATCTCTTGGTTATTTAGTAACGTATTGTTTAGCCTCCATGTGTTTGTGTTTTTTACGTTTTTCTCGCTGTAATTCATTTCTAATCTCATAGCGTTGTGGTCAGAAAAGATGCTTGATATGATCTCAATTTTCTTAAATTTACTGAGGCTTGATTTGTGACCCAAGATGTGATTTATCCTGGAGAATGTTCTGTGTGCACTTGAGAAGAAAGTGTAATCTGCTGTTTTTGGATGGAGTGTCCTATAAATATCAATTAAATCTATCTGGTCTATTGTGCCATTTAAAGCTTGTGTTTCCTTATTAATTTTCTGTTTGGATGATCTGTTCATTGGTGTAGGTGAGGTGTTAAAGTCCCCCACTGTTATTGTGTTACTGTCGATTTTCTCTTTTATAGCTGTTAGCAGTTGCCTTATGTATTGAGGTGCTCCTATGTTGGGTACATATATGTCTATAATTGTTATATCTTCTTCTTAGATTGATCCCTTGATCATTACGTAGTGTCCCTCCTTGTCTCTTGTAACATTCTTTATTTTAAAGTCTATTTTATCTGATTTGAGTATTGCTCCTCCAGCTTTCTTTTGATTTCCATTTGCATGGAATATCTTTTTCCATCCCCTCACTTTCAGTCTGAATGTGTCCCTAGGTCTGAAGTGGGTCTCTTGTAGATGGCATATATATGGGTCTTCTTTTTGTATCCATTCAGCAAGCCTGTGTCTTTTGGTTGGAGCATTTAATCCATTCACATTTAAGGTAATTATTGAGATGTATGTTCCTGTTACCATTTCTTCATTGTAATGGGTTTGTTTCTGTAGGTCCTTTTCTTCTCTTGTGTTTCCCACTTAGAGAAGTTCCTTTAGCATTTGTTGTAGAGCTGGTTTGGTGGTGCTGAATTCTCTTAGCTTTTGCTTGTCTGTAAAGCTTTTGATTTCTCCATTGAATCTGAATGAGATCCTTGCCAGGTAGAGTGATCTTGGTTGTAGGTTCTTCCCTTTCATCACTTTAAGTATATCATGCCACTCCGTTCTGGCTTGTAGAGTTTCTGCTGAGAAATTAGCTGTTAACCTTATGGGAGTTCCCTTGTATGTTATTTGCCGTTTTTCCCTTGCTGTTTTCAGTAATTTTTCTTTGTCTTTAATTTTTGCCAGTTTGATTACTATGTGTCTCAGCGTGTTTCTCCTTGGGTTTATCCTGTATGGGACTCTCTGCGCTTCCTGGACTTGGGTGGCTATTTCCTCTCCCATGTCAGGGAAGTTTTCTACTATAATCTCTTCAAATATTTTCTCAGGTCCTTTCTCTCTCTTCTCCTTCTGGGACCCCTATAATGCAAATGTAGTTGCATTTCATGTTGTCAGCCTAAGAGGTCTCTTAGGCTGTCTTCATTTCTTTTCATTCTTTTTTCTTTATTCTGTTCCACAGCAGTGAATTCCACCATTCTGTCTTCCAGGTCACTTATCCGTTCTTCTGCCTCAGTTATTCTGCTGTTGATTCCTTCTAGTCTAGTTTTCATTTCAGTTATTGTATTGTTCATCTCTGTTTGTTTGTTCTTTAATTCTTCTAGGTCTTTGTTAAACATCTCTTGCATCTTCCCGATCTTTGCCTCCACTCTTTTTCAAGGTCCTGGATCATCTTCACTATCATTATTCTGAATTCTTTTTCTGGAAGGTTGCCTATCTCCCCTTCATTTAGTTGTTTTTCTGGGGTTTTATCTTGTTCCTTCATTTGGTATATAGCCCTCTGCCTTTTCATCTTGTCTATCTTTATGTGAATGTCTCTGTTCTTTTCTATATTATTTCCTTCCTTCTGCTTGATTTGGGTTTATTTTGCTCTTTTTCTAGGTTCTTGGAGGGGAACTTAGATTATTGATTTGAGGCTTTTTTTTTCCCCTAATGTATGCATTTAGTGCTACACAGTTTTCTCTGAGCACTACTTTTGCAATATCCCACAAATTTTGATTTATTATATTTTCATCTTCATTCAGTTCCATGTATTTTTTAAAAATAGGCTTTATTTTTTAGAACAGTTTTAGGTTCGCAGCAAAATTGAACACAAAATATAGAGTTCCCACATAATGCTGACCCCACACATTTTCAACTCATTTGGGTAAATACCAAGGAGCGCTATTGCTGTACTGTATGGTGAGAATATTTTTTGTTTTGTGAGAAACTGTCAAACTGTCTTCCAAAGTATTTGTATCAACCTTAGTTTTCAAAAGTTTAGTTATGATATGTCTTGGCATGGATCTCTTCAGGTTTATCCTATTGGGGATTCGCTCAAGTTCTTGAATTTGTAAGGTTGTCTCTTACCAAATTTGGGAAGTTTTCAGCCAGTATTTCCTGAAGTGCTTTTTCAGCACTGCCCTTTTCTCCTCTTCTTCTGGGACTCTGATGACACAAATATTAGATCCTTTGTTATAGTCCCACAGGTTTATCAATACTGACTGTTCTTTTTTTTTTAACCTTTTCTCCCTGTTGATTCAGATTGGGTAATTTCTGTTGGTCTATCTTCAAGTTCATTGATTTGTTCTTAGTCCCCTCCATTCTGCTATTGAGCCCATACACAAGTTTTTTATTTCACCTTTTGTATTTTTTTGTTTAAAATTTTCCATTCAGTTTTTCTTTATGTCTTGTATTTCTTTACTAAGACCTTCTATTTCTTTGCTGAGGCTTTCTATTTTCATTTATTTTAAGTGTGTTCCTAATTGCTTTTATTGTAGCTGCTTGAAATTCTTTGTCAGGTAAGTGTTACATCTCTGTCTTCTTGGTGTTGGCATCGATTGATTGTCTTTTTTTCATTCAGTTTGAGATCTTGTGGCTCTTGATATAACAAGTGAATTACAGTTGAAACCTGGACATTTTCATATTGTTATGAGACTCTGGGTCTTAGTTCAACCTTCTGTTTTAGTTGGTTTTCTCTGACACTGCTCTAGCAGGGAAAGGGGAACACTGCCTCGTTACTGCCAGATTGAGGTAGAAGCCCAAGATCTCCACTTGTCCTCTTTTGGCAAACTGCTGGGCAGGGGAGGGAGTTTTGGCTCCCACATGGTCTCTGCTGAACTGCAGTGGGAGTGGTCTCACTACCACTGGGTGATGGTGAAAGCCCTGAATCTTCCTGTCCCTCCTCTGACTCCAACCCAGTAGGTAGGGAAGGAGCATTTCATTACTGCTGGGTAGGGATAGACGTCCAAGCTGGCCACATGGTCTCCACTGACACCACTGGGAGTGGAAGGGACTCAATACCAGCTGTCAGGGATGAAAGTCTCTTCTGCCTACGTGGTTTTCTCAAACACTACCCCAGCAGGGTGGTGGGGTGCTTCCTTATACCCTGGTGGGGGTGGAATTCTACATACCCATTGGATTTTGCTAATATAGGTGGGGTTAGGGCCACAGTGTGTGTGTGTGTGTGTGTGTGTGTGTGTGTGTTATTCACTGCAGTAGAGCAGTTATTATCTGAAAGTTTTCTGTCTTACTAGACTGTCCCTTTTCTGATCCTTTGGTTACAAAGAATAGGCTTTTGAGAGGATTTTGTCTGCAACTGTTGATGTTTGCCCATATCCAGCTCCTTCAGCTCTAAGTCTGGGTTATCTGAGGTAAAAGAAGACCCGGGGATCACCACCGTCAGTTCAGGTCTCAGGTCCCTCGCTGCTCTGCCTTCTCTCCACCTTTCAGTCTTTTTACGTTTGCTATATAAACCAGGTTCTTAGTTGTACTTAGTGGAAAGAATAGGAAGAAGTATGTTTACTTCATCTTCTTGGAAGTAGAAGTCCCCTGATTAATTTTTAGACCTATCCAAATTAAGTGTTTTAAGGAAGACTGGATTTGGAAAGTTGTCACTTTAAAGGTTTATTTCAGCAATGTGCTGATGACCGATGTAAAAGTCAAATTGAGTTAGTGCTTTGAGAATCTTGATTGTCCCTGAAAAAGAGAAATGATAAAGAATTCAGTGTGAAATCAGGTCTAGATCAGTGGGGCTTCAGTGACAACTGTTGTTGAGCCAACCTTCAAAGGATGCATTCATAAGCTTACGTCTTAACACCAGAATTTAGATCAGAATTCTCAAGTATCCTGATTTAGATGTATTTTTGATCTAATATTCTGTTTGATTGGCAAGTATGTTTAAACCCATATCTTATCTTTCACTTTGTTTCTCGAATGAGAAAGCATCCATTTAAGTAGATAGAAGAAGTGTCTTCCTGGGGTAAACACAAAGGAGCTTACCTCTGGTTTTAGCACTTGTGACCACCAGGCAGGGCTCACTGGCCAGTGAGTGGAAAAGCCTGCTTCCAGTCTGTGCTGCCCTGAAAGTAGGTCTGAGGACTTGAGAAACTTGGCCCAGGCTGCACTTGACCGGAGTGTCCCAGGTCGGAGGGGAACCCCATTTGCAATGGCAGGACTGGGCTTTCAGGGGGGACCACACAGCTTTACGTTTAATTCTGAGGTATTTCTTTATTTTCCTTCCAGTTTTGTTGACATACGACATTATTTAAGTTTAAGGGATACAGCATAATGACTTGACATACATATGTATTGTGAGATGATTACCACAATAAGTATACATCCATTACCTCATATAGTTACCAAAAAAATGTTTTCCCTTATGAGAATTTTTAGGATTCACTTCCTTAGCAACTTTCAAATATACCCCCCAGCACTGTAAACTACAGTCATCATGTTGCACATTACATCCTTAATGCTTGTTATCTTATAAATGGAAATTTGTACCTTATGACCACCTTCACCCAGTTCCCCCACTCCTCACCCTCTGCCTCTGGGAACCACAGATCTGATCTCTTTTTCTATGAATTTTTTTTTTTTTTTTTTAGAATCCACATATAAGTGAGATCATAAAGTATTTGTCTTTTTCTGACTTATTTCATTTAGCATACTGCCCCCCTAGGTCCATCCATGTTGTTGCAAATGGCAGGATTTCCTTCTTTTTCATGACAATAATGTTCCACTATATATTGATAATATATGTGTGAATCTATATGTATATGAATCTTACATGTATATGAATATATATATAGATGTGTGTGTGTGTGTGTGTGTGTATAGTGATGTTGGGGGTGGGAGAAGGGGGACACGTGACGGGGCCAGTGGGTTCACTGGGTCCTTTCAGCCAGGAATTGGCAGAGGTCAGGAAACACTCTGGCTCAGACGATTCTAGATTTAAATATACAATACATATATAACTTTTTTTCACTTGCTTTGGCAATAATGTATGATGCTAAGGTCAGCAGTATATAACCACTAATCAAGGGAATGTAAGGATTCTCTTGGGAAATATTGAGGTATAATATATACCTTGAAACTTATTTTCCAGATATTAAATCATGATTTATAAGACATTTGAAGTTTAGTATTTTTAATGACCTAGCTTTCTTTTAAAAATCTACTTTCGAGACTTCCCTGGCGGGGCAGTGGTTAAGAGTCCGCCTGCCAATGCAGGGGACACGGGTTCGAGCCCTGGTCTGGGAAGATCCCACATGCCTGGAGCAACTAAGCCCGTGTGCCACAACTACTGAGCCTGCGCTCTAGAGGCCACAAGCCACAACTACTGAGCCCACGTGCCACAAGTACTGAAGCCCGCACGCCTAGAGCCCGTGCTCCGCAACAAGAGAAGCCACCGCAGTGAGAAGCAACGAAGAGTAGTGCCTGAGGGCTTCCCTGGTGGCGCCGTGGTTGAGAGTCCGCCTGCCGATGCAGGGGACACGGGTTCATGTCTCGGCCCGGGAAGATCCCACATGCCGTGGAGTGGCTGGGCCCGTGAGCCATGGCCGCTGAGCCTGCGCGTCCGGAGCCTGTGCTCCGCCACGGGAGAGGCCACAGCAGTGAGGCCTGCGTACCGCAAAAAAAAAAAAAAAAAAAAAAGAGTAGCGCCTGCTTGCCACAACCAGAGAAAGCCCGTGGCAGCAACGAAGACCCAACACAGCCAAAAATTAAATAAGTAAATAAATAAATCTACTTGCATTAAATAGTTTCCTTTTCTTTAATTTTTTTTTAATATTTATTTATTTGGTTGTACCAGGTGGGCTTCTTAGTGGCATGTGAACTCTTAGTTGCAGCATGCATATGGGATCTAGTTCCCTGACCAGGGATAGAACCCGGCCCCCCTGCATTGGGAATGTGGGGTCTTAGCCACTGCGCCACCTGGGAAGTCCTTCTTTCCCTTTAATCTTTTAACATATATTTTACTATTTTTTTTTAATGAGGAGGCATGGTCAGTGCTTTTAGCAAATATTTGCCTTTATGGCTTTGAAATAACACATAATGGAGCAAAGGCTTAGGAACTGCTTGTAGCCCTGGGTTGGGATGTGGACATTTTTATATTTGGGATCAGGACAGAAGACACTAAAAACACATAGTTCTCTGAAACTAGGGCCTAATAAACAGTGGTCTTCATGGATACTAAGGATTATGTAATCACCTAAGTAATCGCTCATTGTGATTCTGAGTAGCTGCTTCAAGTTAAAAACTGAAAGGTTTCTTTGTAATTATAACTCGTACTAAGACTACTTGCCAAAGTGTTTTAAAATCCTGGTACTCAAAGCACCTTAAAAACTGAAGAGAAGTGGCTTAATATGTGATGGCTGATACTATTCTTACCTTTCATAGTTAGCGTTTAACCTAAGCTTTCAGTGTTTCAGGGTATCATGAAGAACAAACCGCACTACCTTGTCAACATGCACTACCTTGTCAACACGGCTTGAATAAATGTAGCCTTCTAGTATTAGAGAGAAGTCAGTATTCCAGTAAACATTCATCCTGTACTTGGCATTGTGTATAATGTGTCCCTCTGCATTCTGATCAAGCTCCAGCTTCCATGCTTAACGTATCATAAATTTGTTCTAAGTATTTGACTCACTTATGTCCAGGTCAGAAACCACTGACTCTAATTCCAGAACCTTCTGTCAGAGCCGTATTTTCTTTCCCCTTTTTGAGGAAACAGTTCAACATATTCATTTTTGTTTGGGTTAGAACAAAAACATTTCAAGGCAGTCATCAAACAAGCATGCAGTTGGAGGGGCTGTTAACTCTGTCAAGTGTATGAGCACTTATTGGTGAGCATGAATTTTTCTGTCCCACAGGATATTCTGTTTTACTACATAGGCTTGACTGATTTTTTTTTTAAGTTTAATTTTTTAATGAGGTAAACTTGCATACAATAAAAATCATTCTTTTTGGTGTAACCCAAGGTTACGAAGTTCTGTGAGCTTTGACAAACTCATACAGCTGTGTAACCACCTCCAATAGAGAATATTTCCATGACTCTCAAAATAATCCCTGTGCCCCTTAGCCGCTACCCACCCTCCACGCTCAGCCCAGAACAACTGATCTGTTCTCTCCCCTGTCCTTCCCTTTTCTGAAATGTCATCTAAACAGAATCATGCAATATGGAGCCTTTTGAGTTTGGCTTCTTTCACTTGGTATAATGCTTTTGAAATTCCTCCAGATGGTTGCCTGTATCAGTAGTTAGTTGCTATTTATTGCTGAGTAGTATTCGATTGTATGCATGTACCACAATCTGAAAGTATATGTTTAACTTTATTTTAAAAAAACTGCCAAACAGTTTTCCAAAGAAGCAGTACTATTTTGCATTTCCACCAGCAATGTTTGACTATTCCAGTTACTCTGTATCTTTGTCAGTACTTAGCATTGTCAATTTTTAAATTTTAGCCATTCTTGTGGGCATCTAGTGGTACCTTGTTGTGGTTTTAATTTCTATTTCACTAACAACTGATAGTGCTGAGATTCTTTTTATGTGCTTATGTGCCATTCACCTTTTGGCAAGGTGTCTGTTCAAATTGTTGCCAATTTAAAAAATATTAGATTATTTGATTTCTCATTATAGAGTTTGAAAGTTTTTTATATATTCTGGATACAAGTATTTTGTTGAATATGTGTTTTGCAAATACTTTATCCCAGTCTTTGATGTGTCTTTTCATTTTCTAAGCAATGTCTCTGATTTTCCAATTTTTTTGTGGTTAAACACACTTTACATAAAATTTACCATCTTAACCATTTTATATTTTATTTATTTGTTTGTTTGTTTGTTTGTTTATTTGGCTGCATCGGGTCTTCATTGCAGCACGGGCTTCTCTCTAGTTGCGGTGCGTGGGCTAATCTCTAGTTGTGGCACATGGGCTTCTCTCTAGTTGTGGCATGTGGGCTTCTCTCTAGTTGTGACATGCAGGCTTCTCTCTAGTTGCGGTGTGTGGGTTTTCTCTCTCTAGTTGTGGTACGTGGAGTCCAGGGCGCGTGGGCTCTGTGGTTGGTGGCAGGTGCACTCTCTCGTTGAGGCACGCGAGCTCAGTAGTTGTGGCTCACGGGCTTAGTTGCCCCACGGCATGTGAGATCTTAGTTCCCCGACCAGGGATCAAACCTGGTCCCCTGCATTGAGAGGTGGATTCTTTGCCACTGGACCACCAGGGAAGTCCCATTAACCATTTTAAAGGGTACAATTCAGTGATATTAAGTATATTCATGTTGTTGTACAAATATCACCACCATCCATCTCCAGAACTCTTTTCATCTTACAGAACTGAAACTCTGTACCCATTAAACAATAACTCCCCATTCCCCTTCTTCCCAGCCCTGGCAACCACCTTTCCACTTTCTGTCTCTGATTTTGACTACCCTGGCTACCTCATATACGTGGAATCCTATAGTATTTGTCTTTTCATGACTGACTTATTTCAGTTAGTATAAAGTCCTCAAGGTTGATCCACTTGCAGCATGACAGAATTTCTTTCCTTTTTAAGGTTAGAGAGAGAGAGAGGTACAGGTGTATTATATATCTTTTCATATATGTGGTATATAAAATATTCCAGATTTTGTGTATTTATTCATCTGTCAGTGGACATTTGGGTTGCTTCCATGTTGTAGCCATTGTGAATAACACTGCTGTGAACATGGGTGTGCAATTACCTGTTTCAGTCCCTGCTCTCAGTACTTTGGGGTATATACCCAGGAGTGGAATCGTTGTGGAATCACATGGTAATTGTATATTTCAGTTTCTGAGGAACCACCATTTCTGCTGTTCCACAACAGCTGTACCATTTTACATTCCCACCAAGTACACAAGGGTGTCAGTTTCTCCACATCCTCACCAATACTTGTTATTTCTATCGTTTTGATAATAGCTATCCTAATGGGTGTGAGGTGTTGATGATGTCATTTGAAGAGCAGAAATTGAAGTTTATTTGTTTGCATGTGAATGTCCAATTGTTTCCACGTCAGTTATTGAAAAGACCATCCTTTCTCTGTTGTATTGCCTTTGAACCTTTATCAGAAATCAAATGACTATATATGTGTGGGTCTATTTCTGGACTCTATTCTCTTCTTAAATTTTGATCAGCATCCTATTAATGTGAAGCAGTGTTAAGCTTAATATATTACCAGCCCTCCCTCAGAAGTAAATTTTTGGTCATGATTTAAGCAGAAGAGAAGACCAAGACATTTTATAATCTGGTTGGGCAGATTTACTCTGCATTTTGCAATGAAGGGTGTTCTGAAAGACAAAACCTATGACTTTCTCCACTCTTTTGGGAACTTACCCAGACAGATTTTGTACAGTATCTTTTTCCAGGTTTAAAATTGGGGCGGAGAATTTCTTCTAATCTTGAGTATCCTTCTGCAGAAAGTTAATACAAAAGTACAAGATAAGATAAACAAGCATTTGAGTTTAAAATATAGTCTCCCATAGTTATACAATAGTATAAAAATAGTGACTATCTTGATGGAGTCCAAGCGAACAAAAGAATATAATGTCACCAAAACAGAAATAAATGTGCTGAAGCCCCAGCTCTGCAGAGAGGGTCTGGGCTCCAGAGGGCGTGGGAGACACCTTTCAGGCTGTCCACAGATAACTGCCCCAAAAAAAGGAAGGGCTTCTGTTACCTAAACAAAAGAGAAGAGCCTAGCAATCACAGGGTAGCTTGAGTTCTTTTACTACCAGGTAAATAAACCAGGTGAAACTTCTCTGAGAATGAAATCTTCATCCAGGTAGTATGACTCAGTTCATATAGAAACCACAGTCTATTTGCCACTAATTTTAAGACATCACTTAGAAAATGATGTCGAGATGATCAGCATCTCAGAGGTGGAAGACTGGGCCAATGGCTAATGTTCTTTTCTATCTTCCTGTCTCTTGTTTGGCCACTCATTCCAGCTCTTCCTCCCTGAAGCTGCTGGATGTAAATTGCCAAAGCACAGCTGTGATTACTGCTGCTGCCGGCTCAAAGCTGTTTCTCGGTGCTTCCGCATTGGCCTTAAGATAAAAACATGGTGTTTCACGGCCTGTAGCCCTTCATGGACTGACCCGAGACCACCTCTACATCCTCCTGTCCAGGGATCCCCTTCCACGTGGTGATGATCCACTGGCTGAGCCCAGACATGCTGTGCATTGTCACCCCTCTGTGCATATGCTGGTTTCTCCTACCGGGTGCCTTTTCCTTTATGCGCCGGATGGATTCTTAGTCATCCCCTCAGATCCATCTCGAGCGTCACCTTCTCTTGATAGCATCTCTCTTCCTGCACTGTCCGAGCAAGATGCAGTAAACAGAGTGGTAATGTTCAAGGGCACAGGCTTGGGTTTGAATTCCAGCTCCATCACTTTTGAGTTGTGTGAACTTTGACAAGTTACTTAATCTCTCTGAGCCTTGATTTCATAGTGGTACATACCTAATAGGGTGATTATGAGGATTAAATAATATAATATATATGTGTGTATATATAGTGCATATCAAAGTACATAAGTATTTAATAAGCATTTCTTATTACTATGTCTAGTTCATTTAGTCAGTTAACATTTATCAAGCACCCACTGTGTGCTGTTCACCTGTACCAGATACTTGGGATGCAGAGAAGAGTGAGCCCTGGCCATGTAGCGGAGGTACTGAAGCACCATGCTTTAAGAAGAAGACATTTAAAGTGCCATGGAAGTTGCCATTTATTTTATGATGACTATATGCCAAGTACTTTACATGTGTATCTCATTTCATCCTCCAACAGCCTTAAGACATAGGTGTTATAATCCCCACTGAGGCTCAGAGAGGCTAAGTAACTTGCCTGTATGGTGTAGATAGTAGAGCCAAGAGTTAAACTGCTGTCTGACTCCATGAAAAGGAAATTTAGGAAATATTTGGAGAATATCATAAGCCCTTTGAGATTTACATCTTGAAAGACAGCAACCATATTTTTTCAAAAGATGCTTCTTTCTGCTTCTGCCAGAGGCAGCATATTTAACAGGATAAATTCTAGGGCTCACCCAAGTTGACAGGCCACATTTTCTTACAATTCATGTTCTGTTATTTATATAACAAATTCTGTTTCCTTGAGTCTTGCTATTAACTCTTCATCTCTCTCTTCATATTCAGTTGTGAACTGTGAATAGTAGAAATGAGAGGAGTTAAAGTTTATAGTAAAGGTTAAGACTCCAATGGCTTTTATCTCTAAAAATCTGGCAGAAGTGACAGGCTTCACTATTAAGACTTACACACTATGTCTAAGTGTGTAACTAAATAAATGTGGAGTTTTAAGATATTTTTAAAGGGATAGGATGCTAAGAAGTCTCTTAAAGATGCTTGAATCCCATTATATTGGTCAGAGTTCTAAGTGGCAAAACATGGAAACCGCCTAAACTATTTTAGACAGAAAGGAATTTGTCAAAAGATTTTAGTGGCTTGTAGACCCACTGGTATGTCCAAAGAATTAGATTTGGCTGTTTCACAGCCAGGAAAAAAACATTGAACTATATCTTAGAACTACTTTGGTGAATGTGCTACTGCCCTCACCTGCTGCTGATTCAGCTCAGAAGCATCAACAGACAATATTTGTCCTCCCTTAAACTTGGTGATCGTTTTCTAAGAACTATGAGAAATAAAGGGAAGCCAGTGCTCATAGGCCTACTTGATTCTCTTGAGGCATATGCTCATTTGAGGAGCTGGGCTGAGATCTAGTTAGAAGAGATCTTATAAAAACAAAATCCTAGATAAATAAATTGAGACGTGTTCAGACAATGAAATCATATACAGCAATTAAAGGGGATAAACCAGAGCCACATCTATTCACACAGCTAAAATTTAAAAATGTAATGTCGAACAAAAATGCAGGTTCTATAATAACACATACAGTATGATACCATACCAAAAAAAGTTTGAGAACATGCAAAAATAGCCTCTATACAGTGTATGGATATATGCATATATTGTAAAGTTACAAAAGCATCCCCAGCAAGGATGAATAATGAATTCAAAATAGTGGTTATTTCTGGAGAGGGAGAACAGGCAGTGGGACCAGAGAAGGGTATACAGGTAGCTTCTGTTGTATCTTTAATGTTTTGTTTTTTATGAACTATTTTCTTGAGACAAATACAGCAAAATGTTAAGCAATCCAAGATCTGGGTAGTTGGGTAGCCCAATATATAGTTGTTTGTTATATTTATTCTCTGTACTTCTCTGCATAACTAAGTGTTTCATAATTTAAAGTGTTAATACTGGGCTTTAGTTCAGTATTTAGGTATATTTTAAAAAATATTACCTCCTTTCCATAGAGATAAATTCAAAAGAAGTGGTAAAAATGCAGTTGTTGAGTTTAGCTGCTTCTTTTCCCAACAGGAGGGTATTCAGGAAGATATCCAAAGCACTTGGTCACTGAGCTTTCCAGAGGGAGTTGGAGTGGTCCTCAGTCGTAGCTCAGGCTGTGCCAGGTATGCAAGCTGGAGCCAGGTCACACCCCAGTCCTATTATGTTTCTCTCAGGTGACCTTCCAAAGGGTGTCATGAGTGCTTGGTCTAGAGCCAAGTTAGCTTTGTGTAGAGTGCTGGCAACAAAAGTCCATGTTGGTTTAAAATGTTCTATTTACAAATGTGTGGTCAAATAGCCTGGGTGTCATCAAAGGAATGGTTTGCTTGATTTGCCAATTGTACCCTGTTATCGTGGGAATTTATTTTGGGGATAAAGGAACTGAAACGCTGAGCCAAGTCCTTTATATTAAGCAAAGGAAAATCATATTGGAAGGAGAACAAAGAAATGTGTGAAATGCAAAATCAAGAGGAGTCATCTTAAAACAAATCACCTGAAAAAGTGTTTGAAGACCCCTGGCATCCCTGGTGCACAGAGGCCCTCACTAAGTCTTTGAACTGGTGGGATTTCCATTTGGATGGAACTCTGGTTCCCCCTTGGTCTAGGCTGCTTCCAGCACCATTTTTTTAGTGCAGGGATTTTTAACCTGAAGTCCACAGATCCCTAAGTGGCTCATGAGTAGAATTCAGGGAGTCCATCAACTTGGTTAGGAAAAAATATTACATCTTAATTTTCATTGACCTCTAACTAAAATTTAGCATTTTTCTCAGTTATGATGTAACTGGCAACAAACCAGTATAATATTAACAGTGCCTGTAACTTTATCATCATGTCCAAAATAGATTGGCCTGTGATTTTCTTCTCTTTAAATGTCCTTGAGGTTTTGGTATCAAGGTTATGCTGGCCTCAAAAAGCAAATTGGAGACTTTTATTCTCTGGAAGAATTGGTGTAAGGTTTGGCTTCCCTGGTGGCGCAGTTGTTAAGAATCCACCTGCCAATGCAGGGGACACGGGTTCGAGCCCTGGTCCAGGAAGAACCCACATGCCGCGGAGCAACTAAGCCCGTGTGCCACAGCTACTGAGCCTGCACTCTAGAGCCTGCGACCCACAACTACTGAAGCCCGTGTGCCTAGAGCCCATGCTCTGCAACAAGAGAAGCCACTGCAATGAGAAGCCCACGCACCGCAACGAAGAGTAGCCCACGCTCGCTGCAACTAGAGAAAGCCTGCGCACAACAACGAAGACCGAATGCAGCCAAAAATAAATAAATAAATAAAATAATTCTAAAAAAAAAGAATTTGTGTAAGGTTGGTGTTATTTCTTTCTTAAATGTTTAGTAGATTACATTGGTGAAGCCCTTCAAGGTCTGAAGTTTCTTTCTGGGAAGCTTTTAAAATATAGATTTAATTTATTTAATATATACAGGACTATTTGGATATTCTATTTCTTCTCATATAAGTTTTGGCAAGTTTCCTTTTCCTAGGAATTTGTCCATTTCCACTGTTTTCAAAATACTGAGTGAAAGTTGTTCAAAATGTCCTCTTGCCTTTTTAACATCTGTAGAATCTGTAACGCTGTCCTCTTTTTCATCCTTTATATTAGGTAAAATTTTTAAACATTAACACAACTCCAGGTTCTTAAGCATTTAGGGAAATGACAACCATTGATAGGCATTTAAATTAGTACAGCCTTGGTGACTTCCCTGGTGGTCCAGTGGCTAATAAGACTTCGCCTTCCAATGCAGAGGGTGCGGGTTCAATCCCTGGTGGGGAGCTAAGATCCCAAATGCCTCGCAGCCAAAAAAACCCAAAATATAGAACAGAAGCAATATTGTAACAAATTCAAAAAAGACTTTAAAAATGGTCCACATTAAAAAAAAAACTTTAAAAAATAAATAAATTCATACAGCCTTTCTGGAAGACTGTTTTGTAGTATAGTATATATCAAATATGAAATGTGAGTATATTTTATCCAACTACCAGTTTTAAAGAATTTGCCATAAATAAATAATTTCACAAATGCAAAAATATTCAGCACAGTATTATCTATAGCAGCCAAAAAAAAAAAAAAAAAAGGAAACAAATCAATAGGAGTCAGGGAAGTAATTGTACTGTTTATATTCGCTAGACTACCTTTTTTAGTTACAAAATATAGGATGTTAGTCACAGAAGAGCATGTACAGTGTAGCCTCTTCTGTGTTAAATATATACTTCTATATGTGAATGGGTACATAGAAAATAATTTGGAAGCATGGTCACCAAGTTTCTAACAGCATTGTCTATGGGTGGTAGGATGTTGGGTAACAGTTATTTTCTTTTTGCTCTTCTGTATTGTTTAAAATGTTTGCATGAACATGCATCATTTCTATAAAAATAACAAAACTTTCTAAAGAGCTTGGCAGTAACAAGAAGATGAGAGGGTGGTAGGGGAGGGAAGTGTCAAAGCATATTTCTTGACTGATGGAGAACAGCCAGGGAAGAAAGAGAGCTTGAAGCTACAATAAAGAAGGGGTAATCAACTGAAAGACAGGAGGACCTGGACTCAGACACAGAAGTCAGCCCTAAAGGGGCAGGGCAGCATTTCTTCCCAGAAAGGAGGGAAAGACAGTTGAAAATGTGGAGAAGTTCTGAGCATAAGGGAAGGGAAAATAATGTTCCTAACACACGGCTGCCAGTTTCTTAGTGAAATCAGAGGTGAGACTGTTTGCAAAGAGTGGGAAAAAAGAGTGGAGCAGGGGTCTTGAAGAAAGTGACAAGGGTCTCCAATAGGATTGACAGGAGGAGAGGGATTCACTGGGGTGTGGACAGTTGAGCTGACCTGGGTGCCTTACGGAAACTTTGGTAAGGGAGCCCGATGGTATGGCTGGGCAGTTTTTCTCTAGGAGAAAAGCACAGTTGGTACCAGGTCAGAGGGTGGCTCTGCAGGCTTAGTAGCGCTTCAGAGGATGAGAGAATTCAGGATACTGATTGACCTTAGAATCCAGGATGCTTGGGAGGAAAGTGAATTAAGAAGAGTACCGAGGACTGGGGATTTAGTTGGAATATGGACGTCCAAGAAGCCAGAGGACAGGTGCTCATGGTCAGGGTGGGTTTTCAGAGTTTGACATGTTATAGGAGACACTAAGGGCTGCTAGGTGGCCAAGGGGACACAGGAATGGTCATAGAAGTTGGGAAGGTCAAAGGGTTGTGATGCTGGTAGGTCCAGTGGTCTTCTTCGTGGATGGGAGCATTTCCCAGGATGATGACGGGCATTCTTTTGGAGAAGATTTTGAGGCAGGTACTAAGAGATTGCCTTCAAGGATAGAAAGACTCCTCAGAGAGGGCTTGATGGAGGGAGCTGGTAGAGTCCTGGTCTGGAGCAGCTGCGGGACAGCAGGGAGTCTATTGACCTGCTCTCCTAAGACCAGGACCCTGGACTCCAGACTCCAGGAGAGGCCTCCCCTCACAGCTGTGGGGCTTTGCAGTCCGGAAGGCTGGCAGAAGGAATGCTCCAGAAAAGGAGAAGGAATGCTTTGCAAAAGCTTCTTAGCAAAGGGACAGGGTATGGGGTGCAGATGTGTGGGCAAAAAATACGAGAACGGCGTTCAAAAGAGAAGCAGACTAGCGAGAGGAAGGGCTGAGCTGCAAAGGGGTGAAGATTTGTTTTCCGGTTTCCCCAAGGAAATGCTGAACTGTATGTTTCTTATCACAAAGCAATATCTGCTCACTACGGATAAGCAAAAAGCAAAAACAAGTAAACAAAAAGAATCATAAGAATGACTCACAATCCCAGGGTCCTGGAGCTTTTCCCGTTGACATGTTCTCCCCTCCTGTTCCCACTGCCACAGATCCAGGTCAAGGCCACATTGGCTCTAGAATAAGCTTGTCCTCGGGGTCACAAACTTCTCTTCCTAGCTGAGCGCCTGGGCCTGCTCCATTCCACCTCCCAGCCTTCCCATCCTGCAGAGGCCGCCGCGGCCATCTTCCCAAAACACCCTTCCCATCGCCACTTCCCTTTTTAGGTTCCATCATATACTACCTCCCCTCCCTGGCTTTCCAAGGCTTCTGTAACCTGGAACATGGAACAATCTTACCTCCCAGACTTGTTTCCAAAGCTTTCCCTTTACTTAGATGTGCTTTGTTTCCCTCCCAACTCACGTCCCCACCTCCTCACATCCAGGTCTCTGTGATGCCCTCCCTGTCAGGATGGCTACCCCAGTGCCCTGCACCAGCCCATACTGACTGATCTTTGCCTTTCCAGGTACTCATCTCTGATCACTCCTTTTAGGACCTCATCAGTTCTGTGTCAGTGAACACCTAGGTATGATGAGTACACTTAGGTATACTTAGGAGGAAGCACAGGACTTAGAGCTGGGAGGAACCTAGGCCCCTGTTCTTACTGAGAGTCAGAGAGGCCAAGAGACACCCCCAAAGTCAAGCAGCAAGCTGTTAATGGAGCTGAGACTAGAACCCTGATTCTCAGACCTGAATGCTACTTGTTGAATTGAATATTGCTTTTAACACACAGCTCTTCTCTGATGCCTGGACATGAAGTCCCAGAGGCCCAAAGCAGTGGTTATCAGTGTTGAGAATATATCAGATTGCTAAAAATCCAGACTTCTGAGCCCAGTGGGGGGAAACCCTGATTCAGTATGTCCAGGATAGGACCTGAGTATCTGCATTAAAAAAAACCCCAAAACCAAAAAACTCTCTGGATGATCCTGATGTAGAGAGCCCTCAGCTCAACAGAACTCTAGTCTTTGGTTTTGTTTTCTTTTTTAAGTTCCCTGATATTGTCCCTGTGGACACTGTTAAGCTTTTCTGAAGCTTCGCATCTCAGGAGCAGGCTTGGGTCACCCCCCATCCAGATCTCCATCCAGAATTTAACAGCAACAGTGCAGTACTGTGGCCTGTGCACCTTCTCGGGCCCAAAATGGCCTGGGCCCAAGCTGCTGTCTTCTTGATGTGCGTGGCCATTTGGGCCCAGGAGCCAAGTTATTTTTCAAAGTCCTTTTAGGCATACCTTGTCAAAATACTGAGTGTAGTGGAATTCTTGTTGGAAGCACCCCCCTTGCCAGGGTGTTTCTGAGCACCTTCCGAAGCGTGGATGCCCAAGCTCTGTGGTCTGCCAACTCTCTGTGTCATAAGGCTTCCACGTAAACCAAGCCCAAACGTGTGCCTGGGCCAGGCTGGCGGGAGGAAGAGCCGTCTGCGTGGTGATGAGGGCGAGACTCTGGGCACACCGCCTGCCTGGGCTCGTGCCTCAGTTCCACCTTTCCTAGCTGCGTGACCTTTGACATCCCTTTGCCCCCTGTTTCTTCATCTATAAAGTGAGAGTAAAACTTATAAAGTTAATTATAATTATATTATAAAAAATAAAAAGAATTCCTACCCCACAGGATGGTGATGAGGAAAACAAATAATGCATGAAAAGCCCTTGAAACAGCGTTTGGCACATAGTAAGTGTTCAGTAAGGGATTACAATTATTATAATTATTACATGAAAACTGTGATGAAATAATGAGAATCTAAAGAGATGACTCACTGCTCTCCACAGTTATCTGTCCAAAGTTACCAAGTCCCGCTTGTGGCATGAGCATTGATCAGAGGAATGACTAATAAGGTAGTAATTTCTCTTCAAAATACTGCCTGGACCCCTGAAGACAATTAAAATATGCTAGGTATTTCCTAGCAATAAGGTCAAGCCTTGCATAATTTAACAGCTCTACAGCAGTTCAGCATTTTGGTGCTTTGGTAAGGTGGCAGTTACATAACAGGCTGCAACCACGCAGATGAGCAGAGCCAGAGGTGGGGGAGAGGGTGCTTTGAAAAGATGTGTTAGCACAGGGATGATGGGTGTGATAGATGAAGGACATGACAGCAGCTGCGGGCTTCATGAAGTTTGGGTCTAGGGGATGCATGCATGCCCTGTGCCATTTTGGCACATGTTGGCGTGAAAAACATCTTCCAATGTTAAATATCAAGCTAATGCCAGTGGGAGGTATGAAAGTTTGTCTTATATTAGCCATATTGCAGGTGTTTTCTCACTCCTTGGTAATATCTTAAGTTAAAAATACCAATTGCATCAGTCTCTAAAGTGACACAAAGCCGAATAAATCTCTGAAATCATGTTTTATCAAACTTTTATGTAAAAAACTCAACTTATAGTATTGCCAAAGGGTCACCTTCCTGTATCCCATTGCCAAGTTACCCTTCCTTGGTGCTTCAGACGTAGTGGTACCACACTTCAGATTCCAAGTACAGGAGAGCCCTAGAAGGGTGTTAGAAAGCAGATTACAGTGGTTTATTTCTGTTTTGGGATGAGAGATGCTAGTCTGTGAGCCCTTAGCAAGTGATCTCATGTGCTAGCCACTAAAATACTTTTTAGACTGCCTTGTTTGAGTTCTGCAATATTTCTTTAAAAGAAGACTGACATTTAAATAGACTGCTTGGTGTTTATCAGAACGTAAGGCTTAAAACTTCTAGAGACCAGAAAGTCAGTTTGTTTCTGGAACTGTCTTTAGAAAAACAAGGATCATCCTCATCTCATCTGAGGAGCCAGAACAGTTCTTTGGTTGCCCAAACTTTCTGGAGATAATGCTTAAACCGGGGTCTTTAGATTCATGGATGGAGAGAGTGCTACGGGGGCTGCTGTCAGCTGAGCCAGGCTGAAAGCTTGCCTCGGTAAGGCTCGCTTGGTAGCCTGCCATTGCCTTAGTAAGAAGCAGCTGTGGAATAAGTCCCTGGAGATGAATGAGGCCCAGGAAAGCCTTGCTGGATGAAAATCCATAATCTTACCTTGTCTTTTAAAATAAATAATTTTTTAATATTTACAAATGAGAGCAAAATTTAAGATGAATATATTCTTTTTTATTGCTGCCTGTCCAAACATTATGGGAGGTCAGAATGCTAGCCTGATGGCCAGGTGGCAGGCAGTAGCCAGGAGGCCTTAGCCAGCTATAACTTTCATTTGTTCACCTAATACCCAGTTAGTGCAGACCATGGACCACACTGTGCTGCAGAGGAAGGACGACAGCTGGAAAGTCTCACTGAGTGCATATGTGTGAAGTATTATTTTTAAAAAATATTTATTTATTTACTTGGTTGTGCTGGGTCTTAGTTGCGGCAGGTGGGCCCCTTTAGTTGTGGCTCGCCAGCTCCTTAGTTGCAGTACATGGGCTCCATAGTTGTGGCATGCGAACTCTTAGTTGTGGCATGCATGTGGGATCTAGTTCCCTGGCCAGGGATCAAACCCAGGCCCACTGCATTGGGAGCATGGAGTCTTAGCCACTGCACTGCAAGGGAAGTCCCTGAAGCACTATTTTGAGTACCAAACTGTTTGACATTTTTCATAATAAAGTTTTTAAAAAGTGAACTAGTATATTTGAGAATAAGAAGGAGATCTTGGAAAATAAAAGATATAACTAACTTAAACACTTTTTAAGTATAGTAGGAAGGCTGAAAAACAAAATCAGGGAGTTTCCAAAAGGCAAAGTGAAAAGATGAAGAGATAGAAAATAGGGGAGAAATAATAAATAAAAAATTTAAATGATACATCCAGGAGTTTGAATATCTGAATAGGAGTTCCAAGGAGAAAGAACAAAGAAAACAGAAGGAAATTACCAAAGAAATAATACAAGAAAAATCTCAGAACTGAAGGTCAAGGAGCTTTCAATCTAGAGCCCAGCACAATGAATGAAAAAAAATTACCCATCCCTAGACACACTGTGATCAACATTCACAACCCCAGAAACAATGAATTGTAACAGCTTTTGGGGGAAAACTAGTCACAAACAAAAGAAGGAAAATCAGAATGCTAATAGAGCTCTTAATATCAACACTGGAAGCTAGAAGTCAACAGAACTAAGTCAGCAAAATTCTGAGGGAAAACTATTTTCCATCTAGAATTTTATGCTCAGCTAAACTTTCAATAAAGTGTGAGGATAGAACAAAGACATTTTTAAATCTACAAGGACTCAAAATTTTGCTTTCTGTGGATCCTTTGCTAGGAAACAACCAGAATAAATACTTCAGCAAAATGAAATAAATAAAAACAGAAAGAGAAATAGAACTCAGAAGGCAGGGAACCAACACAGGAAAACAGCCTGGAGAAGCCGAATGTGTATAAAATAGGCCTGGCTACTTTGGAATTCACAGAGTATCTGCTGTACTTAGCCATTTGGAAAATAATATTTGTATATATATTGATAGTTCAGGGAGAGTGTTTGGAAAAACCTGAATGTAAGTGCATAGAAAATGAAGGAAATGAAACAAAGAGGGAAGTGTTAACTCCAAGGGAAAAAAATTGTAGAAGGGAAAAAAAATTATTTAACTCCTTGACTTTTCAGTGAACAATTCTTTATCATAATAATGTAAGGGAAGGAGAAATGTGGTAGGTGGTATAAAAGAGCTTAAATCTAGGCAATTATAACAGGAAGTTAATGGGTGAAGGGTAAATAGATAAACAAAGAAATGGCAATATTAACATATTATTTGGTTTTTTAAAAAAGCTAAAAGCAGGACTTCCCTGGTGGCACAGTGGTTAAGAATCTGCCTGCCAATGCAGGGGACATGGGTTCGAGCCCTGGTCCGGGAAGATCCCACATGCCATGGAGCAGGTAAGCCCCTGCACCACAACTACTGAGCCTGCGCCACAACTACTGAAGCCAGCGCGCCTAGAGCCCGTGCTCCGCAACAAGAGAAGCCACCACAAATGAGAAGCCTGCGCAGCGCAATGGAGAGTAGCCCCCGCTCGCCGCAACTAGAGAAAGCCCACGCACAGCAACGAAGACCCAACGCAGCCAAAAATAAATAAATTTATATATTAAAAAAAAAAAAGCTAAAAGCATTGAAAGTGTTTGCCTCAGGGTACTGTTTTTTGGTTTCAGCATTTTTGAGCAGTTTGATTTAAACCATGTGTTTTTGTTTGCTCTGAGAAAAATGAAAATAAAAGGAAGAAAAGGTCAAAAGTTTGACCATCAGTGGGAAACTCAAGCCTGCATCAGCTAAGGTTTTGTCACCACAGGCATCAGCGGCGTGGCGGATGGGAGCACACAGTCAGAGTCTCTGTCAAATCCAGGCTCTGTCTCCAGGTTTCTTGTCTCAGGATAGCCTCCTTGTCCATTAGTAGATGACTGGGCCGTCTCCTGCCAGCGCCATACCAAGCTTCAGATGAGGTTATAAGGCTGAGCACGGGTGTATGCCTCATAGCAGGAAGGGAGGAAAGAGGAGGAAGGAAGGAAGGAGAAAATCCCCTTCATAGATGGATTTAGAAAATGATTTGCCACTTTATTGTTGAGACAGCTTCAGGGAAACTCTATCTGAAATGCACCAACCAGCTGAATATAGCATCAGATGACGATTCCACTTCTTTACCATGTGAAGCTGGCTGGTATGACTCAACAGTGTGTCTCTAAGCCAGCCCCAGGGAACAGAGTTCACTAGTGGGCACACTGGGCTATCCCATTCCCACCCCTGCTCCAGGTTGGAGTTGGGGTGTGGTACTAAGCGTTCTGGCTGGCCTGACCCAGTGATCTATCTAGAGAACACAGAACGGACCAGATTTCCCACACCCACACCCCTCATCCAGGGGGTGACCTCTCCATCCATCATCACTGCTGACAGAGGTGCCTTATCATAAGTCTGGGGCCTGCCCCAGTGCAGACTAATCCATGTCTGGGCTCCCTGAGTCTCGTTAGAATTGGACCACTGAGACCACAGCAGTAGTCAGGTAGGCATTCACTTCTCTATACCCTACTCCTGTTGACCAGCACTGTCTGAAAGAAGTGACTATACAGGGAAGCAGCTTTCTACTCCTACACGCAGGTGTGCAGGGCACCAGGCCAGCCACAAGCGAAGACGCAGCTGTCTGTGTAGACTGGGCTGCATCGAAGCCCAGTCTGCCCTCTTCTACACCAGGCCAGGTGTGCCATTTTATCGGGGAACCATTGTACCAAACCCCTAGCTGGGGAGGACACCTTGCACTTTCAGTTACTCGTGATTTAACCTGTTCGTGGAAGCGTTTTCCTTTGAACAGAACATCTTTCTTTTATCTTCTAGGTAGTGAGCCATTTTTAAAAATCTTGTTTATTATAGAAGTGATGCATGCTTGTAACAGATTGAAACAATACAAAACTATGTTACAAAAAGGATGGTATATACGTATGTATGTACAACTTTGTACAACATATATATATATATATATATACATATATGTATCTTTACAAACAGCTGTGACCACACATATATGGTTATTGTTCAACAAAAATGAGATCATATGCAATGCAATATGTTTGTTCTGTCGGCATAAATTATAGGCATCTTTTCATATCCTATAGATCTGCCTCTTTCTCAAGAATATTCTTTATACTGATACACTTTGACTTATCTAAGTCCCCTATTGATGAACATTTAATTTCTCCCAGACTTTTGATATTAATATTAGTGTTGTAATAGTACCCTTAACTCTGAAGTCAGACAGCCTTGGTTGGGATTCCAGATACCCCATTTACTTTGTGACCTTTAGCAAGTTATTTAAACTCTTTGTGCCTGTTTCCTAACCTATAAAATGGGAATAAAATTGTCCTCACAATGTTCCTACCAAAAAAAAAGCTAAGTAACATAATATGTATAAAATGTACTTAGCATATTATAATAATCATAACTAACATTTTTGGAGTACTTACTATCAGCCAGGCACTGTGTGGGTAAACAAATACCACACTATTTCACACGTTAGCCTTATAACAAATATTTTAATATATGCACAGGCAAGTCCTCCATCATTATTATTAAAACGACATTAGCTCTTCCTATGCACTTACTCCTCCAGGTAAATTTTTAAGTCAACTTTCCACCTACCTCCCATCAATATGACAAGTTTTTTTTTTTTTTTTTTTAATCCAGTTGGAGTTTTGAAGGGTGTCTCTACTTTTGAAGGTTGCCAGAGTAGAAAGACCCTTGGACTTGAGTCAAAAAGAATTGGATAGTCTCGCAGTATCCCTCCAAGGCAATGTGACCATGGGCAGTTCATTTAAATGCTCTGAGCAACTGCAGCTTCCCTACCTGTAAAATGGGAGAGATGATCCTTATAAGACATGGGGGGAGGATATTGTAAGAAAACACTGGAACAGGGCCTGACACTTAAAAAATACGTAACAAATGTACTTGCTTCTGAGGTGAGTGTTTGTACTTTATCTTCTGACTCTTTGTCATCAGCACCATTTTCAGTGGCAGCTCTAGGATGATCTTCAGTGAAAAGAGTTTGTGTAAGAGCAAGAGCAGCAGTGAGCAGGCAGGATGAAGTCTCAGGCCCCCGCTTCCTGTGCAGGGCGAGCTGAACATTTACGACCCGTTGAAGATTAGCCAAAAAGGAGGAAAGGGGACTGGGACAAACATAGACTCTTCTGTCGTGCCGGCATGTGCCATCAACCATGGAGTGGACTTCCTGCTGCAGGACACATCTGACCTTTAAGAGGCACTGTCTGGGTGAGGCTGCCTTTTAGCAGGACAGAACACAGCTGTTGTTTAGATATCAGAGGCTGGTTAATAACTGTGTTTGGCAGTCAGCTCGGGATGTTAACAGTTTGGAAAACAGTCTGCTTCTAGGTTTAAGGAAGGCCAGTATGAAGGGAATCTTTGTGTTACCAAACAGGTTGTTTGGTAATCCTTTGAACAAAAACAAACACTTAGCAGCAGCTTTAAAAAGAATACCGAGAACTCGTAAAAGTCAGAGCAGATGTGCAGGAGAAGGTCACACTTCCAGAGCTCTCTTGGGAACTGTTTCTGGACTAACAAGTCAAACAAATGTGTTAATTCAGGTTGAGATTTCTTTTTTTTTTTTTTTTTTTTTTTTTTTTTTGCGGTATGCGGGCCTCTCACTGTTGTGGCCTCCCCTGTTGCGGAGCACAGGCTCCGGACGCGCAGGCTCAGCGGCCATGGCTCACGGGCCCAGCCGCTCCGCGGCATATGGGATCCTCCCAGACCGGGGCACGAACCCGTATCCCCTGCATCGGCAGGCGGACTCTCAACCACTTGCGCCACCAGGGAGGCCCCAGGTTGAGATTTCTAATGCAAATATTGACTCAATGGCAACATTTGGAGTTAATTCTCAACTTGAATGTGTCCTTTCAGAATACCTTTGCCTGTCTGTTTTCTTTCTTCATGCCTGATAGTTTGCTCACCCTTCATTTTGAACCTTAGCAGGTGAGTTTTTAATGACCAGTTCTGCATTCTTTCTCTAGGCCTGAATAATGTTTAAAGGAATAAATATAACTATTTCTTCATGTTCCTAGTGGCATAATTGTAGGAAAGGAGGGAGGAGAAGAGACAGTTTAGACCAGGAAATACTGGCAGAATGTAAATGATTCCCAGTCTTAGGTCAGATTACATGAAAATAACTTCTTACCCACTATTCAATTTAAAGGAAAACCTAAGATTGTTTCGGTTTTTTTTTCTTCCCCCAGTTCACTTGATATTTTAATTACTGTTAATTTAAAAACATGTGTCTTACAGTTTCTATGAATTGGTATACAAACTGCTGTGTGGCTAACCAACTTTTAGTGTAAAAGAAAAAGTTTTGATTAAAAGATATGACAGGGCTTCCCTGGTGGCGCAGTGGTTGAGAGTCCGCCTGCCGATGCAGGGGACACGGGTTCATACCCCAGTCCGGGAAGATCCCATATGCCGCCGAGCGACTAGGCCCGTGAGCCATGGCCGCTGAGCCTGCGCGTCCGGAGCCTGTGCTCCGCAACGGTAGGGGCCACAACGGTGAGAGGCCTGCATACTGCAAAAAAAAAAAAAAAAAAGATATGACAGATATAATGTTTATTTATTTCACCTTCAGTTTTGAAAGATATTTTCACTGGATATAGAATTCCAGGTTGAAGATTTCTTTCCCCAGATGCTGTTATACCACCTTTTGGCTTCCTTGGTTTCTTATGAAAAGTCAGTGGTCCCTGGAATCATTGTTACCTTTTAATGTAGCATCTTTCTCTGGCTGCTTTCAAGATCTTTTCTTTATCTTTTGTTTTCTTTGCATTTATCCTGCTTGGAGTTCATTGAGCTGCTTGAATCTGTAAATTTAGGTTTTATACCAAATTCGAAGAATATTTGAAATATTCTTCAAATATTTTTCTACCCCATTCTCTCTCGTTTCTCCTTCTGAAACTACAGTTACACCTATGGCAGACTTTTTGATGTTGTCCTACAGGTGTGATGTTCTGTTTATATTTTGTTCAGTCTTTTTTTTCCTCTCTATTCAGATTGGATCATTTCTATCAGTCTGTCTTCAGATTCATTGACTCTTTCCTTTATCATCTCCATTCTGTTAAGCTCATCCAGTGATTTTTTTGAAAATTTTATATATTGTATTTTTTAGTTCTAGAACTTCCAGTTTGTTCTCTTTTATTGTTTCTATTTCTCTGCCAAGGTTTCCTATATATTTCAAATATTCTTTTAGACCATTGAGCCTAATTATGATAGCTGCTTAAAAATTATTATCTGTACATTTTAACATCTGGGTTATCTTGGGATCACTATTGATTGTCTTTTTTCTTGAGGTTGGGTTGCATCCTGTTTTATTTTTGTATATGTAATAATTTTAGAGTGTATTTTGAACATTATACTATTATATTATGAATACCGTGGTTTCTCTTATATTCTTCTGAAGAAGTTTTTGCGGGCAGATTGTTGTTTGTTTTGGTTTTTGCCTTAGCTCTCAATTAGCTTGATTGAACTAAAACCACAAACTCCGTCTCTTGGGCAGCACCTCAGTTCTTGGCTCAGTTATTTTATCTTTAGCCAGGTTGTTTACAGTCTGCTCCATACATTCCTGGTTCAGGAGTCAGCCGGAAATTGGGCAGAGTTTTAACACAGAATTTGTGTCTCTCTCTTGCTGGCTTTATACTTTCTGGGATTTTCTCTTTACTTTCAGTGTCTGTGGTTGTCCCCAAATCTGTCCCCCAGGGACTGCATGCTTTCTTAGCCACTGCACATGCCACTGACTACAGCCTGCCACCAGGCTAAGAGCCATGAAATTGAGGAACACATCGAAATGTTTTCCCTTCTTCCGAGTGTCAGCCTTCTTCTTGAATCTCCCTACTTTTTAATCTTTCTACAGTGCCTTCAGGTAGTTGTGTTTTCAATTTTTCTTCAAAGTTTCTAGTTATTTTCTCCAGAAGAACCAGTCCAGTAGGAGCTTACTTGGCCATACCAGAAGTAGAACCAAAAATACACTTTTTAAAAAACATTTAAAATGCAAGCTGCTCCTTCCCATAATTAGTTCAGATTAGCAAGTTTGAAAAATATAAGTAGATAAAAACATGGAACTTGAGAACTTCTAGAGGAAAACTGTTATTTTTAGGGTCTTGGTAAACAACACTACTATTAACACCCAAATAAGCAATATGGTTCATTGTAGACTTCAACATATTAATGAGATACCAAAAACTGCTTTGTAAATCTTTTAGTCAGAACTTTTTATTTCATTCTAGTGAAGTAAAAGTTGCCATGCAGCAACTTACATACCAATTCACAGAATTAAAGGGAGAAACAAAAAAATTTCTCAACCAGAGTTGGAGATTTTCCACTGTCAGCAATTGATAGAATAATTATACCCAAAATATATATATATGTATATATCAGTAAAGGCATAGATGAATGCCTAAAGCACACTGATATAGAATACTACATTCAACAACAGCAGAATACACATTCTTTTAAAATGCACATGGTATGTTTACCAAGTTGGTCGAAATGCTGGACCATAAAACAAGTCTCAATAAAATTTAGAAGTTTAAAATATATAGAGAATATAGGATATCCTCTGACCACAATGGAATAAAATTAGAAATCTATAACAGAAATATATCTAGGGAAACCCCAAATGTTTGGAAATGCAACAACACACTGTATATAATTCATGGTTCAAAGAAGAAATCACAAGGTATTAGAAAATATTTTTAACTAAATGATAATGAAAATACAGCATATCAAAATTTGTAGGATGCAGCTAAAATAGTATATAGAGGAAATTTTATAGCTTTAAATATTTGTATTAGAAAAAAGAAAGGTCTTAAATGTGCTGTCCAATAGAACTTCCTGTGATAATGGCAGTGTCCTGTATGTGTATTGTCCAGTCCGGTAGCCACTAGCCATGTGTGGCTATTAAGTACTTGAAATGTGGCTAGTGTAACTAGGGAATTGAATTTTTAATTTATTTAATTTAAATTGATACCCACATGTGGTTATTGGCTACCATATTGGACAATATGGATCTAAAAATCAGTGACTAAAGAAAAGTACACAATATAAGTAATAAGGATATAGTAAAGATAAGAGCATAAATCAGTGAACTGGAAAGTAGACCAAAAAATAGAGAAAATCCATAAATCCAAATGCTTGTTCTTTTAAAAGATCAATAAAATTTATTATGTATAGAGAGAGCAAAAATTACCAATATCCAGAATAAGAGAGGGACTACAAACATTGGGAAAATAATGGAATGTTACGAACAATTTTATGCCAAAAAATTAAACAAGTTAGATGAACTGTACAAATTTGTTGAAAAATACAACTCATCAAAACTGACACAAGATGAAACAGAAAATCTGAATAGCCCTGTGTCTATTTTTTTTAAAAAAAGTCTAATTCAACATCAGGCACCTTCTCACAATGATTTTGAACCTCAGACAATGTTGGTAGAAATATAAAATGGTATAATCACTTCGGAAAATGTCTGGCATTTCTTTTTTTTTTTTTTTTTTTTTGGTACGCGGGCTTCTCACTGTTGTGGCCTCTCCCGTTGCGGAGCACAGGCTCCGGATGTGCAGGTTCAGCGGCCATGGCTCATGGGCCCACCTGCTCCATGGCATGTGGGATCTTCCCGGACCGGGGCACGAACCCGTGTCCCCTGCATCGGCAGGCGGACTCTCAACTACTGTGCCACCAGGGAAGCCCCCCGCATTTCTTATAAAACTAAATATACACCTTCTCTTTGCCTCAGCAATTCTACTCATAGTTATGTATGCAAGGGAAATTGAAATATATGTTGACAAATAAACACAAAGCCTAGGCATCAATAGGAAAATGGATAAACAAACAATAGGATATTTATACAATGGAATACTATTCAGCAATACTGAGGAGAAAATTACATTTGTAAGATGCACCAGCACTTATGAAACTAAAAAACATGCTGAGTGAAAGAAGCCTTCCACAAAAAGAGTATGTACTATATGATTCCATTTATAAGAAATTCTAGAACAGGCAAAACTAGTCTATGGTGGGGAAAAAAATCAAAACAGTGGTTCTTTGTGGAGGAGTAAGGGGTTTTTTAGTCAGGTGTATATATTTGTCTAAACTCAGTGAACATACACTTCAGACTTGTACACTTCACTGAGTGTGAATTTTACCTCAAAAGAAAAAAATTAGTATTGAACTGCAGTTAATGATAGGCATGCTGAATTATTTAGGGAAAGTCTGACATCTGTAGTTTACTTTGAAATACATCAAAAAGACTAGATGGGGCTTCCCTGGTGGCGCAGTGGTTGAGAATCTGCCTGCCAATGTAGGGGACACGGGTTCGAGCCCTGGTCTGGGAAGATCCCACATGCCGCGGAGCAACTGGGCCCGTGAGCCACAATTACTGAGCCTGCGCGTCTGGAGCCTGTGCTCCGCAACAAGAGAGGTCGCGATAGTGAGAGTCCCGCGCACCGCGATGAAGAGTGGCCCCCGCTTGCCACAACTAGAGAAAGCCCTTGCACAGAAACGAAGACCCAACACAGCCATAAATAAATTAAAAAAAAAAAAAAAAAAAAAGACTAGATGGATTGATGGCTGGACAGGAAAATGAATATGTGTATAGATATGTGATAAAGCAAGTACAGTAAAATGTTAGTGGTAGAATCTAGATGGCCTTAAACGTACTCTGTTGTCTGTATGAAATTTTTCATAATAAAATGTTGGGGAGAAAAGGTGAAGGAAAAGTGTGCTTTTAATTCCATGTACACAGAATTACTGAAATGCAGTTGAGCTGAGCCTCACTGGGATCTGCCTTTATAGACAAGAAAAATGTGTTATGCATACATTTGTTCTGAGTTTCTTGAGAGCTACTATAAGCAAAGGATCATGGAATAATTAATTAATTAATATGAATCAAGCTTTTCCCCTGTCCTCTGGAAACTTGCAATCTAATGAAACAAATAATAGAGCACAGAATGCCATACATTCTTTAAAGGAGGTAAGGACAAGATGCCGTGTTGTTCAGCAGAGTGAGAGGATTTTAGGTCGGAGGAACCCTGGAGGCTGCCTGGAGGAGGGGATATTTTAGATACTAAGAGGACAGGGGCCTTCAGCACAGAAGACGGTATCTGGTGCAGAAGGGAGCCTGTGCAGATGTTTGGAGGGGTGTGAAATAAACCTGGAAAGGTGGGACCAAGGCCTTGAAAACCAGGTTTGGGTTTTATTCCATAGCTTGGGAGGAGACATACATTGTGTGTTTGGGCAAGGGAGGGAGATGAATGCTTTAACATAAATGTTATGTACTAGTACCCAGAAATGCAGGAAGTCCAAATGAGAGCCTCCCTGCTTCCCACTGTAAGGCTTTATTCCAATCACACGCCCCTGGAGGGCTGCCCGGGACCCGGTTTTAAGTTGAAGAAAGTAGCTTAGAGGGTCTCCAAGGTCCATCCAGTTCCAGCATTCTGTGATCTGTTGGCTGGAAAAAGTTGTTGCTCAAACAGATTAAATATTTCCTCTTGCAATGTTATGTTGCTCTGTTAGCCAACTCTTACTTCATAAAGTCTGGATTGTACTGTTAGATATATTACAGATTCCATATTCTGGGTATCAGAGCTGTGAGCTGTTGCTGTGTGGTAATGTTGCTTTTCACAGACTGGTAACATTTTAAGCTATTGAACTTTAACATTGCGGGAAAAAAATGACTGATTATGTCCTTAAACTGGGTGGGGGTTACAGGGGAAACCTTCCAGTGCTTCTGCATATGTCACAGATGGGTCTGAGTAACACGAACTTGCTTGTATCTTTCTGGTAATTCCCGAATGCAAGGAAACAGAGTCTGAAAATTGTAAGGAACAACACAATTTCTTGTGTTGAAAGAAAATCTATTACTGCATGAGTTTTTAATAATGGTTTTACTGTAATCTCTGGTGTGTTTTGATCTTTGGCCCAGAAAAAAATGTCCCAATATATTGAACCATTGGGTAGGTGGTGAAAAACTAACTTTCAGCTCTAAGCATCCAGGTCTAGGTGGACATCTGCTTGTGTCGAGAGTGAAGGAAAGATGCTGGAAATATTGGGTTCAGGCATTTGATGTGAGGAAAGAAATGATATGTTGAAAAAGTTGTGTGAGTTGGGAACACAGAATCTTTGGGAGAAAAACAGAAAGAAAGGTAACTCAGAGCACTCTCATGGGTATGTTTGCCATTGCTGTGGTGGTTTGATGACTGGCTTAGACCTGGTTCCAAAGACACAAGTTTGATCTTTGATGGAGTGCTGGTTACACAGAGATCTCTGTTGCAGAGAAAACATGTTTCTTAGAGTTCATTCACTTTTCATCTTATTAGGGAAAGAAACCATGTCCTGACCTCATCAAAACCATTTAAACACCAAGCCACAGCTCTCCAAGGGTCTCATAGATTTGTGGTTTGTGAATGGGGCGGAGGTGGTCAGTATTCATATTTACTGATGGAATCAGTCCAGAGTAATCTCGGAACCCCCAGGGTCTTTTACAAAGAGGATGTTCTCTCAAGGAACCCAGTAAGCGGGGTCTCAGATCAGAACTGCCTCAAAGAGGTAAGGGATGTGCCTCCAGACCAGGCCCCAGTAAAGGGAGGAAGCTGCTTTTCCTCTGCTGGGAACTAAAGACTGCCACATCAGGACCCTTCCATTTTTAAACATTTCCCTGAAATGTGCGCTGTTTGTTAGCAAACAGCACGTTTTGAAGCCAGATATCCTGTCCAAATAATAATAATGTCACAAGTTCTGTCATGAGCATACTTTCCCCTTTCTTCAACTTATAAGGATTTTTCATATGATTGTAAAAGGAACTATTAAAATCTTAGAAAATATAGAAAGGTGTAGAGCCACAAAAGTCATCCATAATACCACAACTTAAAGATGTTAACCACTGTTAGCATTTTAAGATTTTTCTTCTTCCTTTTAAATTTCTCTTACATATGTATATGCATAAATGTCACAAGGGCATCATCGGAAACATGCCAGCTATTTTTCACATAACATGAGAATTTTTCTCGTGTTATAAAAAATCCTTAGAGAATATACTTAATGACTACAAAATATTCATTCCATTTTGTGAGCACAGCATCTTTCTTTTTTTTTTTTTTTTTTTCGGTACGCGGGCCTCTCACTGTTGTGGCCTCTCCCGTTGCAGAGCACAGGCTCCAGACGCGCAGGCTCAGTGGCCATGGCTCACGGGCCCAGCCGCTCCGCGGCATGTGGGATCTTCCCGGACCGGGGCACGAACCCGTGTCCCCTGCATTGGCAGGCGGACTCTCAACTACTGTGCCACCAGGGAAGCCCCCCTGCATCATTTTAATAGTACCTCACTATTAGACATTTAGATTGTTTCCAATGTTCTTTTGTAAAAGTGGGAATATCCGGGTTTCAGGAGACACACTGCTGTGTCTGGGGAAGGAGGAGAAATGTGTGAGTTTGCAAGGGTGCCTGGTGGCCCAAACTAAACCTGTTCAGACCCCTCCGCAGGGCCTCTGTCTGGCTTTCTGTGCATCCAGATTGAAGGACCCGTGAGGGAGTCCTCAGATCCGCTGATCATGGCAGGGGTCACTATGTGTTTGTGCTGCTCTTCCTGGGGACAAGCAGGCTTTGGGATGGGAGTCCATCCCAGTGGACAACCCCGCTGCTCCCAGTAGCCCTGTGAGGCCAAAGGACCTAGCCCTTCCTCGCTCTCTTTTCCTCAGAAAGAGAGACACCGTTTTCTTGGTCCCATGCGGCTGTGGTCTTAGGTCTGAAACAGAGGAGCTTTAAGTGGCTTGGAGCCTCCTGGACCTAATAACAGTGGCACTAACAGTGGCTAATGTTTATTGGGCATTTGCTGTGATGCTTCAGGTGCTCTACATACAGCAACTTGTTAATTTGAAGACCTCCTGCTCTGAGAGCAGGCGGTAGTGTCTCCTAGTGAAAATAAGCAAGGCGGGCTCCGGGTCTCACAGACCTGGTTAGGGTCCCAGCTGCCCCACTGACCAGCAGCTCTGTGACTCAGGCAGGTGCAGCTGCTAGGAATGCATTCAGCTGCAAAGATCAGAAAACCCAACCGAGAGTGACTTAGACAAGTAGGTAGTTATTTTTCCGACATTATGAGAATTCTGGAGGGAGCCAACCCCAGGCTCACGCGGTGTCTTCAGGGACCCACTCTCTTATCTTCCCACCTGCATTATCCCCGCCTTGTGGCTTTTGTCCCCATGGTTGTGGGGTGGCTGCATCTGAGGCAGGAAGAAGCAGAAAGGGAGAAAGTGGAGCAGCCCCTGGATCAGGAAAGCAAAAGCTTTTTTTTGAAACACTCAGCTTATGTCTCATTGGCCAGAACATGGCTACCTGGCTTTAAGGGACTCTGTGGGAGAAGGTTTAGCTGGACACATTGCCCTCCCTAAAGAAATCAGGGTTCGGTTAGCAAGGGAGACAAGGCATGTTTGATGGGTCAGCAGCCATCAGCATCTGTGTCAGCAAGTCACTTCGTCTCTCTGAGGCTCAGTGGTTCCTGCTTCCTAGTCTAGTCAGGCTCTTTCAACTCACTAGAGGTATGCCTGGTTTGCCTTAGGGCTTGGGAGATCCCCAGGGATGGGGAGACCCAGACATGGGTCCCTGCAACACCCAGTCCATTCCCCGTGGGTCTCTGTGCTTCCCAGCAGGCCCTCTGGCACCTTGTTGTCCGGAAGGTACCAGGAGCTCTGGGCACGAGCTGTCCTGCCATCACTTCGAATCGGGCATCCATGGCCCCCCGCCACACCCCGCGATTCTTCCTGGCTTGGAAAGCTGGCCTCTTTGCCCTCTTCTTTCTCTTCCTTCTACTCCTCACTCTACTGATTCAAGCCAACTGTCACCTCTGCTGCCATGGCTGCATCTCACATTCAGACCCCCCAAAAGAGACAGTGTCCGGGGTGAGTCAGTAACCCCTCGGCGAGTAGCACTGTGGTCAGGCAGAGGCTTCCTATCCCAGTGGTCACTTGTCACCCTTTAGCCACAGGACACATTGTGGCTTCTTTCCTCAACAGAGAGAGCCCTGTGGCTGGGGCAGGTGCTGGTGGGGCCCACGTCCTCTGCGACCCGTTACCTCGGGGAGTCTCAGGGCACAGGACTGCATAGCTCTCGGGGCGTCATGCACGTAGAGTCCATGTGAGTTGCGCTCCAGAAAACACCATCCCCCAGCTGGGCCTCAGTCTTTGTTGGAGACTGTGTGAGATGGGGGTGAGCTTCCTGTCATCTGGCTGTTGGAGAGACAGCCAGGGCCCCTGCATACGGACTTCAGGGCAGAGGAGAGAGCCAGGGAGAGGTGGCTGGTCTCATTGCCGGCATCCCTGGGGAGACCCTTGTGTTCTGTGAGGAAGACGCCTTTAGCCACGTCCTCATCCCAGGCTGCTGAGAGGTGAGGGCCAGTTGTCAGGACAAATGAGGGAATGTGTAGGCACATTCTTTGAAGCCGTGACTCACTCCAGAGGCCCGCTTGTGGCTGTTATTACAGCTGCTGCTGTTGCAAAACAGCTTTGAACCCTGAGGTGTGAGACCGCCTTTGGAGGTGGGGGCAGGGAGGGGGCAGAGTTGTTTGGCGACACAGGACAGGAGCCCCGAGTTCAGTGATCTGGGAAGGGGTGGGGGGAGGGGGCAGGAATAAGGCTCCTCTGTCTCCTCAGTAGCGCTTTTAGGTTGTCTGTGTGATTCTGGATGCAGGGAGAGCTCCCACACCTGGGCCCCGAGGGTCAAAGGCAAGAATCAGGCCAGGGGGCCCTGTTGTCACAAGAGTTATCACAAGGCTGTGCAGGTGAACAGAAGGCAAAGGTATGTCACACTCCCACCAGACGGCTCTCAGTTGGGGCCCTGTGCCGGCCTCATGGCACCAGCTCGGGGCCTCTTGGACAGAAGCCCAGGAGTCCCCCTTCTCTCCTCCACCCTGCGTTCGTGCTCTGGCCCAGAGAAGCTCCAGTGGGCCACAGCGCTGCACTGAGGGGCCAGCCCCTGCCCAGTCCACGTGCAGTTGCTTCTGGCCGGTCCCCGAGCTGGCCTGCCACTGCCGCTGCCACTAGGTAACTAGTTTATTCAAGCAGCTTATGCCTGGGCTCTGACGGTTGAAACAGAAAGTCACTGAATGGCACTGCCTTCCTCCCCAGGTCCCCACCACATGCTCTCGTGGCCTCAGGAGCTCACCTTCAGCCTGCCCAGGGCTGGAGGGCCGTGTAGTCAATCTCCTCAACCTGAAGAATTCTATAGAATGGAGTTGGCTTCGTGGGCTGGCTACCTGTTGGACCTGCCAGCAGAACAGCCCTTCACTGAAACTTTGAACTTGGTTATGTGACATTTGCTTTTTAAGCAAAGAAGCAAGGCAGAATGCTGAGCAGAGCCAAGCTAGTTATGGTTCTGTTTTTGGCTGATGAGTACTAATTCCCTTTGGGGGAGGGTTCTCACTTGGTCCCTTTCAGACACCAGGAGAAGAAGGGGTGGGACCCTCTATCAGGCTTTAGAGGAAAGGACCCACACCAGTGAGTGGAGGACCGCAGGTCCTAAACTGACCCGAGCTGAGAGAGTACCTCACAGCATGACATGCTGTGCAGAGGGAGAACTGGCTCTCGGGAGCAGTGACCCCTGGGGATAGAGATGGAAGCCGGGGAGCCCATCAGGTGGGAGGCGCCCTTCCAGCTCCCCGCCCAGAGCACTGCTGCACCCCAGGCTCCCGAGTCAGCACCTAGTGCACAGTGGGCTCGAGACTGGGCCCCGGGGATGGCCCAGCTCACCCTCGTCTGCGCGCTCAGCCTGCAGCTCTCTGCGCCACCTCCTTCTCGTGGAGAAAACATGTCCATGGCCATGAGTCCCTTTCCATCCCACACGTCCAGGGCAAACCTCCCTGCTGCAACATGCAGACATGGTCCCAATCTCTGCTCCTTCCTTCCCTACGTCTCTGGTCTGGGAAAGCGGTTTTCTGCCCATCCTCACATCCTGCCTGCAGTATTGCAGCAGCCTCCTAAGCAGGCCTCCTGCCTCTAGGGCTCACCATCAGCATCCTGTACATCTTTCCGGCACAACTTGCCAAAACACGATGCACTCTAATCATGCCTCTGTTTGGAAGCTTTCAGCTCCTTGCTCGCTGCCTACAAGAAAAAGGAGAAGGTGGGAGAACCTTCCTTTGTGATTTGGCCCCCCTCTGCCTCTCTGAGTGTTGTTACACTTTGTTCTGCCCCCAGCTCCAAACTTAGGGACTCAAGAAACATTTAGAGGTGGAATGAATGAATATAAAAATTTGGAAGCCAAACAAGAGTCCTCTGGTGTTTTTAATTTCGTAGTTACAGAACTGCCATGCCAAAAGCTTCATGAGATATTAAGAGTATCATTGATAGTCTTTTCCTGGTTTTCTGGAGATGTCTGTTATCCAGAGAATTGAGAGGCCTGTCTTATTTCATAAAGGGGGCAAGGTTTATGGAATATATAAGGAAACTGAGAGTCAAATAACATTTTGATCTTTTGTTTTGAATTTGTAGCTCAGATAATGCCTACCAAAAGCATCTCAATAATTCGCTCTTTTTTTAGCCAGCCAGTTCTTCAGTCGAGTTTAAAGAGGCTTGGAAGAACATGTGATTTTTAAACTATCCTGGAGGATTTTTCCAAGCCTGGGCGGCTCACGGGTCAATGCACAGCTATTTCTGTATGTGTGTAGAGTGGGAGGTGCTCTGCCGGTTCACAGAGGGCAGGTCCTGGCTCTCTGGATGGGGGGTTGGATGCAGGACCTTCCTCTTCCCTCCTTGTGCCTCAGCTGGACTTCACTGCAGAACCGCAGGCCCGTTTTCCTCACCCCTTTGTGTTTGCGTGCCTGCACCTGCTGCAAGGTGTTTATTCTGAGCTGGTCCCTTTAAATTGTGGGAGCCCGGACTCTGGGTCAGAGGTGTAGCGCCCAGGTGTGAACCTAGTAGGTGTCTGAGGAGTCGCTCTGGGGGAGTGTAGACTATACAGAGTAGGGGTAGCTTTGGAATACACCATCCATACATGAGAAACAAACACCTCCTAATAGCAAAAGGAACCCTCAGGTCAAATGGAGAGCTGAGGAGTGTGGACCGGCACTGAGTGCCCCGCCCAGCCCTGCAACTCAACCTTTGATTTTCTGGGCCAGGCCTTTCCCCCAGGGGCACAATCCCTTTCAAGCTAGGTGGCTGGGTGGATGTTTTCTGTCTGCCCCTCAGATCCACTCTTCACCCTTCTGTGCCCTGCCCTGAGCTCTGGAAGCTGACAGTGGGGACTGTGTGAATGGGCTCCTGGCTTCCTGCCCCCTATTGTGCTCTTTACCCGGTGGGGAGAACCAACAGGAGATGAGAGGGGTGGGTGGAGGGCGCTGGGAATGGGGAGTGGCAGTGCGAGGCCCAAGTATTGATTCTCCTGGCTCCTCCCTGAGGCATCACCAGGTCTGGGCCCCTGGTCGGCAGTGCTCTCCACAGGGCACTTCGTCTAAGGCTCCAGTAGCCTCTCCTCCCTCACCCCTGTGGTCCTGGCGTGTAAATGTGGTACTGTTACTGGTCCCAGAACGCTGCGCTGTGGTTCCCCTACCCCCTGCTCGCCCCTCTATAAATGGTCCCTTTATTAAACTCTCCTCAGATTACCCAGCTTGAGAGTGCCATCTGTTTCCTGCCAGAACCCTGGCGGATATGGTTCCTAAGATCTTTTCCAGCTCAGAAAAAAGATGCCTGCAAGCAAGGGGGAGCTGGCCCTTTGGGGTTCCCATTTTTCATTGGTGCCTCCCTGCCTGGTTGACCAGGATCATGGGAGGGAGGGACTGGTAGAAATGTGATCCCCAGAGCACAGAGTCACTAGGACAAGGATCACCAGGGCCTTGGCAGACACAGACTGTCCGAGCCCCGATTTCCAAAGAGTGGGCAGGTGTGCTGTCCCCCTGTGGTGGAGGGGAGAGGGTAAGGGGTGATCACACCAGTGGAGGCTGGACCGTCACTCCCATCCCTCTCTGCCCTGTGACTTTGAGCAGGTCGCCTCACCCTCGGAGCCTTGGCCTCTTCCCTCCTAGTCCAGAGCTGATTGCCCCATCCCTGGCCCACACACGAATGTTATGAGGTGCAGAGGAAGGAGTCTGTGCAGACCAAAGAGAGTTGCCGTCATAAACAGCTTTTATTGTGATGGGGTCACAGGCAGGGCACAGAGCTCCGTGGGGACATTCCCCCTGCTCCTGTCCCAGCTAAACCCGCTTCCTTTCATGCTTTCCTGCTGTAGGCACTCACGGAGACATACGTGGCTCCCAGAGTGTCAGTTTCAGGATCAAAGCTTGACCTCAGAGATACCAGGTTACAGAATCATGCCATCAAAGAGCTGCGGCAGCCTCCGGCCATCTCTGGAATTCAGATCCAGACCTCGAGGGTCTTAGGCAGCCACCTGTGGCCCTTCTCAAAGAAGCCACTTCAAACTAGGTCTAAGAGAGGATAAAAGAAATTAAGAGTATACTTTTTAATTTTATCTTTTTTTTTTTTGGCTGCATTGGGTCTTTGTTGCTGCGCACGGGCTTTCTCTAGTTGCGGCGAGCGGGGGCTACTCTTTGTTGCGGTGCGCAGGCTTCTCATTGTAGTGGCTTCTCTTGTTGCGGAGCACGGGCTGTAGGCACACGGGCTTCAGTAGCTGTGGCTCTCGGGCTCTTAGAGCGCAGGCTCAGTAGTTCTGGCGCACTGGCTTAGTTGCTCCGCAGCATGTGGGATCTTCCCGAACCTGGGCTCGAACCTGTGTCCTCTGCATCAGCAGGCGGATTCGTAACCACTGCGCTACCAGGGAAGCCCCCTATTTATCTATTCTTTTTTTTTTTTTTTTTTTTTTTTTGCGGTATGCGGGCCTCTCACTGTTGTGGCCTCCCCCGTCGCGGAGCACAGGCTCCGGACGCGCAGGCTCCGGACGCGCAGGCTCAGCGGCCATGGCTCACGGGCCCAGCCGCTCCGCGGCATATGGGATCCTCCCAGACCGGGGCACGAACCCGTATCCCCTGCATCGGCAGGCGGACTCTCAACCACTTGCGCCACCAGGGAGGCCCCTATTTATCTATTCTTAATGATAAAAGTTACCACCGAGAGTTCTTGACATACAAGAAAAATACATTCTTGAAAACTACAAATGTCAAGTGCAGTTTTCTCTTTAAAAAAGTAATAAAGGTGGGACTTCCCTGGCAGTCCAGTAGTTACGACTCAGCGCTTCCACTGTAGGGGGTGCAGGTGCCTGGTCAGGGAACGAATTTCCGGCATGCCGTGAGGCGCAGCCAAAAAATTTTTTTAAAAAGAAAAGTAATAAAGGCACTTAAAGAACTTCCATCATACTCACTTGGCACTGTGGATATTGTGCCATACCATGTGCAGACCAGCGGGGGAGTGGAGGAAGGAGAAAAGGGGTGAAGGAGCGATGGGCCAGGAGAAGGCATAGCACTAAATGCTCTGGTGGAGACACACCTCACTGTGTTGCTTACACAGCAGTTGGGTATTGTGCACACGGCAATGTGAGAGATCTTAAGAACATAGTGCTCAGTGGAAAATTAAAATGAGATACACAAACCAATATTTCCATAAGTTAAAAATAGGCACACAGGAAAACCCATAGCACATCTTGTGAGCAAACATAAAGATACACCTCAGGCACATTCGACAGTTTGCCTGTGGGGTGAGGGAGATGGAATCGGGCTACAGGGAGAAAAGCACACACACAGAGAAATCCAGAGCTTTCACCTGGACCACGTTAATCTTGTGCCCAGAACTACTGCATATGATGCAGGGAACCCTCTCCTCCTGAGGTGCAAGACAGACGAAAGCACAGACAGTCCTCAGTTTTTTGGGTTTTTTTTTCTTTTAAGTTTTAAAAGAAACTTTAAAAAGCTTTTACAGTTCAGTTTGCATGGTCTTCCCCCGTAGCCCTCAGTGTAGCCCCTAAACCACAACTAGTTACTGGATCAGAAGTAACCTTTGTAGGGTCAGAACACAAACACAGCACAGATGCTGCCCACAAACCACATGAAAGAAGGGATGCTGTGAGCCACCCTTCATGCTCCCTTCTGGAAACTCACTCCCTGGCAATGCCTGCCAAGCCAGCTAGTGTCCGTCACAGCAGACAAGAGTACCACCCTACCTGTGGTTCTCTTTTGTTTAAAAAGTGCCTCATGGAAAGTGGATGGTGGGGCAAATGCATGTGAACCTATCAAAAGAGACTGAATACAATATATATATATTTTTTGCGGTACACGGGCCTCTCACTGCTGTGCCCCACCCCCACCCCATTGCGGAGCACAGGCTCCGGACGCGCAGGCTCAGCGGCCATGGCTCATGGGCCCAGGCGCTCCGCGGCATGTGGCATCCTCCCGGACCGGGGCACGAACCCGTGTCCTCCTGCATCGGCAGGCGGACTCTCAACCACTGCGCCACCAGGGAAGCCCTGAATACAATATTTTGAACTGTACACCCGCTTTTCTCTTTTTGGTATGTTTCCTTTTGTCATGTCATGGGTAAGTTTTTTGCCAAAGTGATAATCACATGTTTACATAATCACATGTTACATAAACTACGTTATTTTTACATCCTTATTCCAGTTATTCTGTCCTCAGTATTACGTTTGATAGTATTTTTCCATTTTGCTACATAGACTCTGTTATATCGTTTTTAATGGCTGAGTAATGTTTTATTAGCTAAATATCCCAACACTTATCAGAATGACATTTAAGCTGCTTTCCACGTGTCCTCCACTTGTAAGTAATGCAGAAAGAAGGTATCCATGCTGCATAAAACTTCTTCATATTTTAAAGGAATCCCTTAGGATAGACTCAGGAAATGGAATTACTGGGTGAAGGAGCGAACAAAAGCATCTATGACTCTTGGTACAAATTACTAAATTGCTTTCCAAAAGGATAGTAGTAATTTACACTTCCAATATCGTGTTCTTGTACCAGCATTATGTTTTATAAGTTCTTAATTGCCAATTTAATAGCTTACATACATTGATTGAATTTTTTTATTGTGAGGTTGAAATTTTTCCAAGTTTGTATTTCTGTTTATATATTACTATTGGGGGGGTGATCTTTTTTTTTTAGTTTTTTAAAAATTTTATCGGAGTATAGTTGATTTACAATGTTGTGTTTCAGGTGTACAGCAAAGTGATTCAGTTGTACACATACATGTATTCATTCTTTTTCAGATTCTTTACCCATATAAGTTATTACAGAATATTCTTTACCCATATAGGAAATTACAGAATTCTTTACCCATATAGGTTATTACAGAGTTCCCTGTGCTATACAGTAGGTCCTTGTTGATTATTTTATATATAGTAGTGTGTGGTTTGGGAGTGACCTTGGGCTGTTCTTTTTAATTTGTATGCAGCCTTTACCCAATATTTAATCTTTATCACAATTTTGCAACTGTTTTGTTTGCCCTTTAAATTTTTTGAAGTTTTACATAGAAAAAAAATTTTAAAGAAACTGATACTGATTCACTGGTGTTTTTACTTATTTTGTTGGCTAAATAAAAATCAGGATACCCTGTTGGTTAAATCTGAGAAAGAATTTTTACAGCATGGCAGGATGAAAAAATACATCCAGTTGAGGCCTTGGAAGGTAGACAAAGCCAGGTTCCAATCCCTGCCTGTGATGTCCTGGCTGAGCAAACCAGTCAAGCTCTCTGAGCCTCACTGCCTTCATTTATGTCAGGAAATTACCATGCCCACTTTCCAGGTGTGGATCAAGGTCATGAACAAACACTGGCACAGTGGGAGCCCAGTAAACATGGGTCCCCTTCCACCCCTTGCCCTCTAGAACTGAGCAGGTTAGGAGGACCACTCTGAAGCTCTCGCCCAACACTGCCCATGGCCATGCTTTTCTCGCCAGTTGCTGGGAACAGTAGAGTTGTTGTTCCGGCATATCTGCTAACCAGCTTCTTGTTTTTCCTGGTGTGGTGGTGTTCCTTCAGTCAGCAGCGGGAGGGAAAGAACTAGGCCTGGATGGGTAACCTCAGTTCTCGAACTCCTCTTGTAGCAAAAGAGTCTGGCCCTTTCCAGCAGGGATTCTGTGACTGTGATTGTGGGGCTGTGTGATCTTGAGCAGGGCTGAGGTGCTACGTCCCATGTGTGGGGAAGTAAGAAGGGGATGACAAGTTACCGTAGCTGGGAATGTGGGACCCTGGTGCCCATGAACTAACACTAATGGATTTTAAATGTAAGCTGATTAAACTTTAAACTTTTATTGCCCACAAAGTGAAGTATCACCCACTCCCAGTCTCTTCACATTCCGGGAAGAACGGTTAAGACATGAACACTGGAGCCAGACTGCCTGGATTCGGATCCCATCTCCACCACTTATTAGCTCTGTATGTGACAGTTGGCAAGTGACTTAACCTGTCTGTGCTGCAGCTTCCTCATCCAGAAAATGGGAGGATAATAATACCTACATCATAGGGTTGTTGCAAGGATTGAATGAGGTAGTGTGAGTTAAGTATTAACAGAATTCTACACCACGTGGTAACCTTACAGTAGTTAGCATAGGGTCCTGAGATTTTCTTTGCTAAACTCCGTTTGAATCTATGATTCTGAGAGGCTAGCCTGCATACTTTTTGTCAAAGATCTGGAAACTCAGTCTGAAGGTAATTTTGTGAGATTTCTCAGTTCATTAGAAGTAGATAGTGTTTATGAAGAATATGCATCAAGAGTATAGAAGACATATTCCTAAAAGAGTTGTTGTAAATTATTATAAATATTTTATTCTTATTGGCTTTGATTTTTTAAAATTCAGGGCTGTATTCCTATGGAAAAAGTTTGCTGCTGAAGTGGATGTCCCTTTGTCTCAGGGAAACACACACAGAGGCTGAATTTCTCTGTTTCACAGGGTGGGGGCCAGGGGCTGATGGGAGAGGTGTGAGCTCACTGCATGTGAATGTGGGCCCTGATGTCTGGGGGAGGTGAGATGGTGGGTTACAGCCCCTCTCAAGCTCCTGTGCTTCCAAGGTCAAGCCTCCTGCCATGTGTGCTAAGTCTAGGCCTCTGCCCTGCTTTATGGCTGTAAATAGGGGTTTGTTGGATGACGTCGTTGTCCTGTATCTCTCAAGGTGCTAGGACGTTGCAGAGTTTACAGTGAGCATGTAGGTAATTTAGATCACTTAATACTCTTGCTTCTTTCAAAACAGTTTATCATAGAAGACTGACATGGTTAATTGCTGTACTTAGGAAATCAAACAAAGGGTGAGCCCCAGAGGGGGTTATAGCAGCTGCTACCTTTGCTTTTCTACATCTGCTTTGTTGAGATGACTGAATGTTAAGTCACAGTGTAGTCCTCTTTGCGTTTGAGAAATTGGGATGATCACAGCTTTTGGTAGCAATTTGCAGGGCATTGGGAACTTCAGACCTGAGTCAACACAGAGTGATGAGTTCCCTCTTGTCACTCAGCAAGATCTGGGAGGGAGGACCCAGGAGGGAAGTATTGCTGTGTGGCTAGAACACAGAGGCTGAGGGCTGGAGGAATGATGAGCTGTTCTTTACCCACAGGGTGCAGGTGAGCTCTTTCTCATTCCACTGAACACCCAACCAGAATAACCTTTCACAAGTAACAGGGATTTCACTGGAGAAAAATGTTTTTTAAAAACATTTTAGTGGATTTCCAAGGTAGGTTTCACATTCTCTTCCTGGGAGAGGGAAGAGGAGGGGTAGCAGCAGGCATCAGGAAGTTGTCCAAACACCTGGGTGGCAGGTGGAACCCTCTCTACAGAGAGAGGGAGGAACAAGAGTCTGATAAGCTTACAAATCAAAAACTGCCATTATGGGCTTCCCTGGTGGTGCGGTGTTGAGAGTCCGCCTGCCGATGCAGGGGACACGGGTTCGTGCCCCGGTCCGGGAAGATCCCACATGCCGCGGAGCGGCTGGGCCTGTGAGCCATGACCACTGAGCCTGCGCGTCCGGAGCCTGTGCTCCGCAACGGGAGAGGCCACAACAGTGAGAGGCCCGCGTACCGCAAAAAACAAAACAAAACAAAAACCTGCCATTAGGAAAACCCCTTCAGTTAATTACAGGTTAGCATATTCATCTGTGACTTTCAAAGCTCCTTGATTTATGGTATCTTGGGTGGCCGGGTCCAGAGGTGCTCTGACTTTCCCAACAGGGAAGGAAGGACCGAGAGGGCTGCAGCCCCTTATGGCGTCAGCCTTGTCCGTTCCTCCCTTCCAGGCAGATGTTTTCAGGCCAAAGTGTAAGTTCTGGAATAAGGCTTTGTAGTACCCAGCTTCTTGTTGGTTTTGAAATATTTCCTTTATAGGCAGTTTTGTATTGTCTCTGGGTAAGGTAGACCCTCATTAAATCAAGCAGGCGTTAGCCAGGCTGCAGGTTCCCCAGGTACAAGTTGACCACATGAGGCAGAGGGGCCCTCAGAATCTCAGGATGGGAAGAAAGGGAAAAATGTTAACTGAGGCTGGGTGTGTGTGTGTGTGTGTGTGTGCGCGCGCGCGCGTGCGTGCTGGGGACATGGGAGCAAGCCGAGTCTTCAGTAGTAATGGGAGGCAGAAATTATTAGTAATCTAGTTATCATTTCAGAGGGAGTCTGACACTGTAAGCAAGAGTTTGTGAGAGTCCAGGAAATTCATAACTTCCCCATACCACACATATTTATTGAGCATTAACCATACTTTAGACACTGTGGTAAATCCTCACATGTCTAGTCATCCTGTCTTCATCACCACCACAGCCCCAACACCCAGCCCCAGTATATTTTCAACTTTCATTTATGAAATGCTTACTGTGCGCTAGACACTCTCGTAAGTGCTTTACAAGCATTATTCAATGTAATCCTCACCATAACTGTCCTTTCACAGATAAGGATAACTGAGGCTCAAAGAGCTTAAATAGTTTGATTAGAAACTTTGATACGTGTATAAATGAAAAGCAGGATTTTAAAACCAAGGTCTACCCATTCATCTGCTACCTTGTATGCCTCCTAAACGAGCAAACACTGCAAGACTCAGCAGGCTATACTCTTTTATTTTCAACTGACCAGAATATTTTGGAATAAAATCTGTAGGTGGCAGGACACAGGGCTTAAGTCACTGCTTTTCCTTTTTCCTGGAAAGCAGAGGGGGAATGGTTTCAAAGCAGATTGTCTTGCTTTTAGGTGGAAGTAAGACCTGGGGACACCCTGCTAACTGGAAATGCTTATTAATCTGTTTATTTCAAATCAGAATTTTGTGACCTAGTCCAAATTATAGATGTTATAGATGAAGAAACTGAGATCCAGAGGAGGGAAGAGCCTTGCCCAGGATTACTCGAGAGTAGGGCTGTTGTTCCAGGAATCTGGCAACATTGGTCTCTCCATGTGTGAACATATATGTGCCTGAGACTGTTTCTGGGCTTTCTATTCTGTTACATTGGTCTGTTTGTCTATTCTTTTGCCAGAATTACATTTTCTTACTTACTGTTGCTCAGTAATAAGTTTCAGTATCTAGTGGAGCAAGTCTGTTATTGGCCTTTTGCATTTCCACATAAATCTTAGAATCAGGTGATCTCTTTCCGGTTTTCACAAAACGAACAAACAAGAACTGCTATGGTTTTCATTGAGACTGCATGGAATCTGTAGACCAGTTTGGGGAGAATTGACATCTTTACAATACTGAATCTTCAAAACCATGAACATGGTATGTCCCTCCATCTTTTATGGACTTTAAAAATTTCTTCAAATCACATTTTAGAATTTTCTACATACAAGTCTTGCATATCTTTCTGTTTATTTCTAGATATTTTGTATTTGGATGTTAGTGTAAATTATAACTTTGAATTTTTTTTCCTTTTCTAAGTGTTTATTTTTAGTGTTATGAAATACGAGAGATATTTTCAGACCAACCTTGTTATCTCCCAAATAATTGTTGATGGTAGAAATTTATCTGAAGATTCTTTTGTATTATCTATGTACACAATCAAAATATCTGTGAATGGAATGTTTTCCCTCTTTCTTTACCTTTTTTTTTCCAGTATCATGTTGAGTAGAGGTGGTGATTCAGGCCTCTTTGCCTTGTCTTTGATCTCAGCAGGAAGCTTTCAGCATTTCACCATCAAGTATGATGAGAGTGCTATAGTGATTTATAAATACCACTTATCAGATTCAGGAAGTCTCTATCTTGTCCTAGTTTGCAAGGAGTTTTATCATAAATAGATGTTGAATTTCATAAGATTATTTTTCTGAATCTACTGATATGATTTTCCCCTTTATACTGTTATGTGATGAATTGTGCTCCTGCGTTATTAAGCCCATTTGTTTGTGATGTACTGTATTATCATTTTTTTATACATTGCTGGATTCATTTTGCTATTATTTTATTCAGGATTTTTACATCTATGCTCATGACAAGGATTGCCTGTAGTTTTGCTCTTTTGTAATGTCTTTGCCAGATGTTTATGTCATGGTTTGATTAGTCTCATAAAATGAATCGAGACGTGCCGTCTTTTTTGTTCTCTGGAAGGATCTGTGTGGGATTGATATTATTTCTTTGTTAAAGGTTTGCTTAAGATTGGTGTATTTGTTCTTTAAACATTTGAATATTTTCTTTCAGTACTTTGACAATATTCCAGAGTCTTTTGGCTTTCAGTATTTTCATTAAGAAATATAAAGTCGATCTTATTGCTCCTCCTTTGATGCCGATCTGTCTTTTTCCCCTCTGTCTGCTTTTAAGATTTTCATTTTTTCTTTGGTGTACAGCAATTTACTATAATATGCCTAGGTATAGTTTTCTTTTTATTTATCTTGTGTGGGGCTTATTTAAGAACTTGGATCTGTGCTTGATGTCTTTCTTCAGTTTTGAGAATTTTTGGCTGTTATTTCTTTGGCCCAATTCTCTCTCTTCTCTCCTGTGACTCTGATTACATACCTGTTAATCCTTCTTGTTACATCCCTGTGTATCTCTAATGCTCTCATCTTTCTTTTCTATCCTTTTGTCTCTCTGAGTTTCAAACTAGATATTTTCTTCGGCCCTATCATTTAGTTCACTAATTTTCTTTTCAAGCTGTGTTTAAGCTGCTGTTAAACCCACCTATTGAATTCTTAATTTTAGTCATTTTATTTTTAAGTTCCAGAATTTCTTTTTTATTTTATTTTTATTTTATTTATTTTATTTTTTTATTAGTTTCTGCTTTATAACAAAGTGAATCAGTCATACATATACATCTGTTCCCACATCCCTTCCCTCATGCATCTCCCTCCCTCCCACCCTCCCCATCCCACCCCTCCAGGCAGTCACAAAGCACCGAGCTGATCTCCCTGTGCTCTGCGGCGGCTTCCCACTATCTATCGACCTTACGTTTGGTAGTGTATATATGTCCATGCCTCTCTTTCGCTTTGTCACAGCTTACCCTTCCCCCTCCCCATATCCTCAAGTCCATTCTCAATTAGGTCTGTGTCTTTATTCCCGTTTTACCCCTAGGTTCTTCGTGACATTTTTTTTTAAATTCCATATATATGTGTTAGCATACGGTATTTGTCTTTCTGTTTCTGACTTACTTCACTCTGTATGACAGACTCTAGGTCTATCCACCTCATTACAAATAGCTCAGTTTCGTTTCCTTTTATGGCTGAGTAATATTCCATTGTATATATGTGCCACATCTTCTTTATCCATTCATCCGATGATGGACACTTAGGTTGTTTCCAGCTCCGGGCTATTGTGAATAGAGCTGCAATGTAAGTTCCAGAATTTCTATGTGTTCTTTTTGTTTTGTTTCTAATTCTCAGAGAAACTTTTCAATTTCATCTTTCAACTCTTTGACCATATTAAGCGTCTTTTTTTAAAATTCTGCATCTGATAACACCTTTATTTTTAGCCCTTCTGAGTTTGTTTCTATTGCCTGTTTTTTAACTTGGAATCCATTCACATTGTCTTATATCTTCATATACCTGGTTAGTTTTGATTGCATGCCAGATATCAAAGATGAAAATTTACAGAAAGAACTAGAGGCCTTGGAGGATGTTCTCTTCCTTCAGGGGGAATTACTCTTTCCTCCGGCAGGCCCCTGGAGCACCTGCTGTCTGTTGTCACTATAAGCCAGTTCCAGGGACTGAGAGAGCTCTGCCCCCGTGAGGACCAGTCTGCCTTTTGTTCATCTTTACTCATACTTTGGGGATGGGACTCCAATTTTTGTTTCTCTGGTTTCACAAGCTGTCCAGAGTGATGCTCAGCTTTTCAGCCTCTTAACTAATTCTTCCAGAAGTGGCAGGCATTCTTAGAGGAAGAGCAGCCCCAAATGCCAGGCTCACCTCTCCAGATTTCTCTCTTCTCCTAAGTCTTGGCTCCGTTCTTCACTGCCTGCTAATTCTCCATAGCTTCAAGCAGAACTTTAAAAATATTTTTCCAGCTTTTCTTGTTCTCAGCAGGAGGATTAGTCCAAATTACCTAGTTTGACATTATGTCGGTGGTTTTTAAATGTGGTGCTTTTATTCACATGGTGTTTGTTGTGGATTACATTGTGTCCCGCCAAAAGATATGTTGCAGTCCTAACCCCCAGTTCCTCAGAATGTGACCTTATTTGGAAATAGGGTCATTGCAAATGTAATTAGTTAAGGTGAGGTCACACTGGAGTAGAGTGGGCCCTTAATGCAGTGTGACTTGTGTCCTTATAAGAAAAGGAGAAGAAACAGAGACAGAGACACACAGGAAGAAAATGGCCATGTGATGGATAGAAGCAGAGACTGGGGTGATGCATCTACAAGCCAAGGAGCGCCAGGGCTTGCCAGCAAACCCCAGAAGCTAGAAGAGGCAAAGGATCCCCTGCAGGTTTCAGAGGGCACATGTCCCCACCAGCACCTTGAATTCAGACTCCTAGCCTCCAAACCTGTGAGACAATACATTTCTTTTGTGTTAAGCCACCCAGCCGGTAGTACTTTCATATGACAGCCCTAAGAAATTAATATAGTGCCTTATAGTGTACAAAGTACTTTCCCATTAAACTACTTTGTTCTGCACAACTATTCCGACAGGAAGGCGGGAGGACAGGTGATGTTAAATGAGGTCAGAGTTAGAGAAACTGAGGCCCAGAGAGGAGGCATCAACATTCTGGGTACCACAAGTCCCAGGCGAAGTCTGGATGTACCTGGGCATCCTGCTTCTTTCTATCCCACTGAGATGCCATAATTCTTCTCCAAACTCATCACATCTTTCTAGGGTCCTGGGTATGGCGAGGCTCCCAGTGACCCTGTGCCAACACCCACTGCCTTGTGTGAAAAGGACAGAACATTTATTTGACTGGGCAGCACACACATTCATTTGTCTGTTCATTCATTTGTTCAGCAGACACTTACCAAGTTATCACCTGGTCCTATTTCTTTTTATATATATATATATTTATTTATTTATTTAAATTTTTATTTATCTATTTTTGGCTGCGTTGGGTCTTCGTTGTTGCGCGTGGGCTTTCTCTAGCTGCAGAGAGCAGGGCCTACTCTTCGTTGCGGTGCGTGGACTTCTCACTGCGGTGGCTTCTCTTGTTGTGGAGCACGGGCTCTAGGCACATGGGCTTCAGTAGTTGTGGCGCACAGGCTTAGTTGCTCTGCAGCATGTGGGATCTTCCCAGACCGGGGCTTGAACCCGTGTCTCCTGCATTGGCAGGCGGATTCTTAACCACTGCGCCACCAGGGAAGCCCACCTGGTCCTATTTCTGGGTGAGGGCAGGGGCACAGTACAGGGAAGGACAGATTTGAGAGGGACAGAACGAGTGCTCAGTCTCTTTCGCGAGGAGCTCACAATCCAATAGCAGAGGAGTTTCACCCTTAACCTATTGTAGCTTTTTAGATAGAACTTAGCAGAGTATGAATAATCTTACTCATGTAAAGTGAGTTTTCCACTCTGCTTTATATACAACTGAAATGGCAGAAAGCATTTGTGTAGCCTGTTTAATATTGATGGCACATCTTTTGCTTTAAAGTGTTAGACACTCTCATTGTAATTATTTAGAAAATTATCTGCTGATAAATTGTCCTAAATTATATCCCAATATAGCTGAATAAATTTAGACCTTATTAGGTTGATGTCATCCAGTTGAAAATGTAGCCCAACAGCAAACGCCAGACCACAGAGTAGTATTACTATTAAATGTTTCTGTTTGGTACACAGTGTAACTCAGTCATCAAATTTTTATTTAGAACCTTGAAAGGAGGGTAAAGGAAGCATCAGGCAGTTCCTGTCCTCAGCCAGAGACAAACTGTAAGCGATGAAACCTTCATTCTTTCATTTGTTGTTCAACCTTAGTTTGAGTGTCCAGGCAGTGGGGATATGGTGTTGAATAAGACCTGAAAAAGCCAAGTATAAAATTGAGTGCTGTTGTGTTTGACAGCAGAAATTTGAGAAAAGAGCTGGATGAGCCAAGAGCCCGAAGGCATAGTAGGAGTTAGAGCAGAGGAGTGTGGGTTGGAGACTTGAGGGAAGAATTTCAGAAAGTTTCTTGGAACTGGGCCTTTTTAGTGAGAAAGAGGAGCGGCTAGAGGAAGGCCTGGGAGGCGTCCCAAGTGAGGGGAGATGGGAGCAGATGCAAAGGCAGGGCCAGGGGAGACACCGGAAGCTCCAGAAGGGACATATGCTCAGTAGACTCACTTACATGCACACTTACTTCATTGAATAACAGTCCTCAGGGCCTGGAGATCTGGTACAGCCTCTCTCTCCGCTAACCAACTCTGACTTTGTGCAGGTCGCTCCATTCCCCTGTGCCTTAATTACGGAACTCAAAAGTCCGCCTAGCATGAGGACATTCCTCAAAGTCTAATTTGTCAGAGCCCCTTCCATCCCTGCCCACCCCGCCCCTGCCGCTTGCCTCATCAGGCCAAGGCCTTTGCCAGCTTTGGAAGGCCCTGTGTGTGCTCGGGCTGCCTGGGTCCTTGTGGCCCCCCCGCCCTGTGCTTGGTCTTCTCTTAGCTCCCTGCCCCTGCTCCCAGGTTGGCTCACTATCTTCAGGGACACATGTGGAATATTCCAAGCCTTCTGGCATTTAACATATATTTCTTGGAGCCCTCCAGCATATAAATGTGGTCCACCTCTCCCTAGGAATGTCATCTGGGCTCACATTTCTAGAAGACTCTACCTTCATTGTCCTTCCAGTCACATTCTGTTTTCAAATCAATGGAACATATCAAGTTCCCCCATCACATGTTCTCTTGATTTAATATGATCACAGCCCAGGTAGGCCAAAACTTAAATTGCCTTATGGTGACACTAAGGGATTGTGTTCTGTAATTGTGGTCCAGTTGTTTTTTGTTTGTCTTTTTGCATCTCACAGATAGAATCTTAAATAAAGGACAGCGCCTGGAGCTTAGAAACAATTTGATTCATTCCCCCAACAAACATTAAGGGTTATATGTGATCTGGGCCCTCTGCTGTTAGCTGGTCAGAATCATGAAGAAAACGCTGTTCCTTGCCCCCAAGGAGCTCCCAATCTAGAAAGGGAAATGGCCCTAAAGAATGATGAGAGTGGTCACAAAGCACCGAGCTGATCTCCCTGTGCCATGCGGCTGCTTCCCACTAGCTATCTATTTTACATTTGGTAGTGTATATATATATACAAGGTGGGATAGGGAGGGTGGGAGGGAGGGAGACACAAGAGGGAAGAGATACGGGAACATATGTATATGTATAACTGACGCACTTTGTTATAAAGCAGAAACTAACACACCATTGTAAAACAATTATACTCTAATAAAGATGTTAAAAAAAAATGAGAGTGGAACAGTAAAGGACATCGTGGAAGTAGCAAGAGCACCTTTTATTGTAATAGGATTTGTGTCAATGGAAGTGTTTATTATTTAAAAGATTATGTGTAGGGCTTCCCTGGTGGCGCAGTGGTTGGGAGCCCGCCTCCCAATGCAGGGGACACGGGTTCGTGCCCCGGTCCGGGAAGATCCCACATGCCGCGGAGCGGCTGGGCCCGTGAGCCATGGCCGCTGAGCCTGCGCGTCCGGAGCCTGTGCTCCGCAAGGGGAGAGGCCACAACAGTGAGAGGCCCGCGTACCGCAAAAAAAAAAAAAAAAAAAGATTATGTGCAAAAAAAACAGTAGATTGTGTGTAATATCAGTGGTTTTCAGGTGGCTCTAAAATCCGTCTTGGGCTGAGTAGGTCAGGTACAGTTCTTCCTGCCTCCCCTCTCTCCTCTCACTCCCCCTCCCTCTCCGCCTCCTTCTCCTTCTGCCCGCCCCCCCACCAGAGCAGCGCCTCTCAGCTTTTGGTGTTTTAGATTAGGGGTCCTTGTAAGAGTGCTATTTTTAAGTGGATATCCAATGATATTTTACAGTTTGAAAACTACACTTTTCTCTAGAAGTCACTTCACCATGGACTCCTGGACTCCTGGGAAAGTGCACTTAACGGATCTCGTGAGCAGAGGATCCTTGATCTTTGGCTGCCCCAAGATAAGACCCCTCACCTTAGGACATTCAGAGCAGTTTCCTCAATATAGACTTTAAAGCTTTACCCTCCTCTGGGAAAACAGTATTGGAATTTTGCTTCAAGTTGATAAATAGCACATGACAGGACAGATTCTCTGAATGGATTTTCACCTCCATCTTTATTTTAAAAGTGAAGTGTGAGGTAGAAACTGGAATAGGAAAACAGGTGGGGCAGGTGTTGAGGACCGTTTCCAGGAGGGGTTATTTAATGACAATAGGTATTTTTCTAATCCAAAACCAGGTCCTGGAGAAGTTGAGGAATTGCTGGGTGGCTGCAGTTTCAAGAGCTGGAGAGCTAGTTAGCAGCTAGGAGGAGCCGGCAGCTGGGGAGGGGTCATCAGGGACGGAATGGGAGGGGGCCAGGGCTCCCATTCCTCACGATGATGGGGTCTCCATTAGCATCTGCCCCCAGGGTGCCTCCTGGGTTCCTGGAGCTGTGCCTGGCTGGGCCCCAGGGGAAACCGAGAAGGAAGCTGGGTTTGCAGTGCATTCTCCTCGGTGGGGAAGCCAAGTGAAGATGCCCACAGGATAGCTGGAGAGGGGAGCCAGCAAAGTGGTCAGGGGACCAGAGAGCTAATTTAAGAGGATGCAGAGCTATGGAAGCCCTGAGGGTGCCTCAGTCTCTGCTGGGGGTTGTATTAGTGTCCTGTGGCTGCTGTAACAAATTACCACAAACTTGCTGGCTTGAACAACACACATGTGTTCTCTTACAGTTCTGGAGGTCAGAAATCAAATCAGTTTCACTGGGTTAAAGTTAGAGTGTTGTCAGGGCAGGTTCCTTCTGGAGCCTCTGGGGGAGAATCGACTTCCTTACCTTTCCTGGCTTCTAGAGGCCGCCCTCATTCTTTGGCTTGTGACCCCTCCCTCAAAACCTCTCACTTTCATCTCATACCTCCTACTTCCTACTGTGGGCTTCTTGGCGTCCTCTTATAGCCCTGTGATTACATCTGGATAATCTAGGATATCCCCACTCCAGATCCCTAACTTAATCAAATCTACGGGTTCCAGCAATCCCACTACTGGGCATATACCCTGAGAAACCCAAAATTCAAAAAGAGTCCTGTACCACAATGTTTATTGCAGCACTATTTACAATAGCCAGGACATGGAAGCAGCCTAAGTGTCCACTGACAGATGAATGGATAAAGAAGATGTGGCACATATATACAATGGAATATTACTCAGCCATAAAATGAAACGAAATTGAGTTATTTGTAGTGAGGTGGATGGACCTAGAGTCTGTCATGCAGAGTGAAGTAAGTCAGAAAGAGAAAAACAAATACTGTATGCAAACACATATATATGGAATCTTAAAAAAAAAAAAAGTTCTGATGAACCTATTGGCAGGACAGGAATAAAGACACAGACATAGAGAATGGACTTGAGGATACAGGGAGGGGGAAGGGTAAGCTGGGACAAAGTGAGAGAGTGACATGGACATATATACACTACCCAATGTAAAATAGCTAGCTAGTGGGAAGCAGCCACATAGCACAGGGAGATCAGCTCCTGCTTTGTGACCACCCAGAGGGATGGGATAGGGAGGGCTGGGGGGAGATGCAAGAGGGAGGAGATATGGGGTTATATGTCTATGTATAGCTGATTCACTTTGTTATAAAGCAGAAACTAACACACCATTGTAAAAGCAATTATACTCCAATAAGGATGTTAAAAAAAAAAATCTACGGGTTCCCTTTGCCGTAGATGGTAACGCTGATGGGTCCAGGGATGGGTATGTGGCTCTTTTGGGGGAGGAGCGTTATTCAGCCCTCCCTAGGGCAGAGGGATTTAGCTAAAGCAGAGGAACAATTTCTGGATCAAAGACGGGGAATTGGTGATCTCTGCTTGAGGTCTTTGAAGAGGTGCCATAGTACCCTGTCTTGGGGGCTGGACCTGCCTGGCTGCCAGAGCTGAGCTCCCCAGACCTTCCTTCCAGCAGACAGAATGTTCCCTGACATGCACCAGGTCTTGATGAGGCTGAGTGCCCTGGGGCCAGCTCTCTCCAGAGGTGACTTGTCTGGTGCTGGAAGCCGGGGTGTGAGCTGCTGGAGCTGCGCAAGGAGGAAGCAGCCTTCCCCCCTTTTATTTGGCAGCTTGGGCTGTTCTGTAGCTTTGGTCCCCCTCAGAGCAGCTGTGTTTCCCAGGCTGTGGAGCATCTGCCGTGAGGGGTAACATCAGAGGTGGGGGCCGGAGAGGACCTGGCAGGAGGTGTGGGCGTCCCTGGCCCCTCCTTGCTTGGTCCCTGGGTGGTGAAGGGCCAGGCACTGGTGGCATTCTCAGTTTGGAAACATCCTCCTCAAGAGTGAGATTTTCAAAATAGTGACCTTTTGTGGGGGAGGAACAGCATCTGGTTTAAGATCCCACATCCTCTTCAACCCCAGTATCGCAGGGCTTTCAGTAATGCCAGGGGCTCTACTGTGGCTGTGTTGCCCTTGCTGTGTGGAATGGGGCAGATGTTTGGGTTTGATTAGCTTGCCTGGGTTGAAGAGGACCTAGTCATGCACTGGTTCTGGTCTCTTCCCGACCCCCAGCCCCCCTGAGCCCTCCTGCCCTCTGCACTTCCTCAGCCGTGTGGGCCTGGGTCCAGCCTATCCCGAGACCTCTCCTCTCCCCATGGGTTTGAATCAGTGCCCCTTGGGCCTCTATGAGCCCTGGAGCCAGAGCCCTCCCACCGGGAGGAAGAAAAAGAGGGATTTGAGAGAGGAGGGCTGAGAACCATCCTCCCTGCCTCTGCCTGGTACAGTTGTCCCAGTACTTTCTTATGTGTTGTGCCATCTTCTCAAAGCATCTTCTGGATGTGGCCTGCACAGGACCACCTTTTTTTCCAGATCACAGGGTTTAACTTCTGATTGGCTAAATGACTTGCCCAAGCGAAAGGCTCTGAAGACTGGCTGCTGTCCGGGATTATTTCCACGGCTCCCATCCAAGTGGTGACACCTCATCTATGCTGGGCTGACTGTCACAGGGGAGGGCCCCTTCGGGCTGTCTCCTCCACAGTCAGGACAGAGGGTATGAGAGACCAGAGCCTGTTTTGGAGACATGTTGGACCTGTGTTATGCTCAATACCCCCAAGTTCAGAGATACTGTTGTAGGTAGTTAGATGTGTACCTTTCTCCTCCCACTGGTTTGGGAGTTTCCCGAGGACAGAAACATTTTCTTATTTGACTATTTTTAGTCTCGCAGTGTCTCATCAGTACGTGACACATAGTTGGTGTGAGAAAGCCATCGCAACCATCACCACCACACACAGATACACATGCGCAGAGTATGTGCGTATTTTGTGCTGAGGTAGACTTATTATGACTTTCTGAGGCCTCACTCTATGGTAAGGGGATGTACCCATGTAAGCAAATGGTCATTACAAATTCGGGTCATCCCAGGACATCCTGTTTCTTCCCTCTCTGCCCTCTTGTCGTGGGCCTTGCCTCCACGGAGTTCAGATGTGCTGAGGACTTTTTCCCAGGTTGTGGAATATGCAGACCTCTGCCTGGGGGAGCAGAGGTAGCCGGCAACCCATGGAGAAGAGCCTGAGGGCAGCCACATCTAGCAGCCCCTAGAAGTTACTCTCTGAGTTTGATTCTTTTTTTAAAAAATAAATTTATTTATTTTATTTTATTTTATTTATTTTTAGCTGCGTTGGGTCTTCGTTGCTGCACGCGGGTTTTCTCTAGTTGCGGAGAGCAGGGGCTACTCTTTGTTGCGGTGCGCGGGCCTCATTGCAGTGGCTTCTCTTGTTGCGGAGCATGGGCTGTAGGCGCGTGGGCTTCAGTAGTTGTGGCACACTGGCTTAGTTGTTGCGCAGCATGTGGGATCTTCCTGGACCAGGGCTCGAACCTGTGTACCCTGCATTGGCAGGCGGATTCTTAACCACTGCACCACCAGGGAAGCCCTCTGAGTTTGATCCTTAAATGCCATCCTCAAACTGAACGCTCACACTGCTGTGCAGCATGAAGGCCAGGATCTGTCCCCAAGCTGAGCCCAAGTGGTCTGGGAAGCAGCACCCCGAAGCCCCTGAAGCAGGGGCAGCGGTGACCAGTCAGATTCCCAAAATGAAAATGGATCTCAGGGCAAGAATTGGGCTGGAGCTCAAATGGCTCCAGCCCATGGGGAGATTCTCCCTCCTCCATCCAGAGTGGGAGGATCAGGGTATTACTTTATAAAAGGAGCTAGCAGGCTTCCTTAAATTCAGTGCCAGGTAAATCTTTACTAAATACATTGCTCCTACTTTTCCTTGCAAATGTGGCCATGTTGCGTTATGGGTTAAATCAGCCCTTTTGGGCTAGCATGAGCACCTTATCTCTTTAGTATTTATGGGAAATAGCCTGCCAGCTTCCAAACAAGTGATTGGCGAGTGAGGCTTGTGACCAGGACCTGCTCACCAGCTGGGGCCTTGCCACCTCCTGGCCTGAAGCACTGAAGTGTGTGTGTGTTTCTGTGTCAGGGCCATCTTCAAGGCTGGAGCCCAGCCCAGGCTCAGAGCCCACTGGCCTGGCAGGACTATTCCAGCATGTGGGTGTTTGGCAAGCCAGGGCAATGTGACCCTCATGGACAGTAAGGGGTGAGTTCACTGGGCATCCTTGGCTTCCCTGTGTTACCTTATCTCATGTAACATTGCAGCAACCCAGTGTGAGCCAGGTCGGGCCACCGAGGGCCTGCATTTTAGAAAAGATGACTCTGACAGAGTGGGTGAGGAGAGACTTGTCATCATCAGACGGTTACGGAGGTCCCAGGGAGGGGATGATAGCGTGGGCCAGGATGACGACTCACCAGATGAAAAATGAAAGATGAAAGAGCCTGTGCCTGGTAGCTGACTGACTGCAGGGGATGCAGGAGGCAAAGCTGAGCTGGGTGTCCACCTTTCTGGTGTTCTTGTAGTGACATCGAAGCAGTCAGTTGGAGGAAGGAGCCCTGAGCTCTTCTTTTGGGGAACCCTGAAGATGATGTGAAGACTCCCGGGGAGACTGCCAGCCCAATGGATAGTTCAAGTGTGTTCTTAAAATACCCAGTCTTGGCAGAGTGGAGCTCTGTGTAGGAAGAATCACATGGTACTTCTTATTCCATGTGCAGTCCCCAAAATGTGGTGTTTATTTTGAAGTGTGCGGTTTATGCATTTTTATCTAGAGAGGTTTCTTGGGATCATTTGTTGCTATTTTTCCATTTGTAAAGGTTTCATACCCTAGAAAATTCCTGGTTAAGGACCAAATAACTAAAAATACTTCTTACAAAGTCACGCTCTTATGGGAATTCAAATTATAAAGGTAAAAACTCTAGACTGTCAGAGTCGACATTAGAATGTGCATATTTCCATCCAAATTATTAAACTGTTGGCCGGTTGATACTAACAAGCCTTCTAAGTATTCCTTGATTTTCTCAATTTTTTAAAAATGAAACAACACTTACAAACCAATTCAAAATCCAAACAGTATTAAACCACTCATCTAAGGCTGTCAGAAAACTATGATAGTAGGAGGGAGACCACACAAACGTGATTTGATGGGATTTTCAAAATTAACATTAAAACATCTGTCCATATCTGTGAGAAATGATGACTGTTTTAATCAGAGTGTTGCAAGCATAAACTCCTTCCTTTCACTCTTCTCTTGTTAAAACAAAACAAAACAGGGAAGAGTTTCTATGTTTGAAAATGGGGGACGAGAACAAGCCTCTCGCCACGTAGTCCGGGGTGAGATTTCCTTTGTCTTACAGTCCTTGAGGTAAGAATTCCGAGTTCATTTTGATTCATACTAAAGCTGTTTCCATTATTTGGCCTAAAGAGAGAGAAGGAGCACTGTGTGTCCTGTTTATAGGATGAAAATAAATTTCGCCAGTTACTCTCTTGTCCCTTTTGGTTGTTGTCCCATGATTGGAAGGCTTGTTTATCCATGTGAAAAAGGAATTCAAAAGGGTTATGAAGTCCAGAGCTGATATTTGAGAGGCTGAAAAACAGTGAGGAAAGACCCAATGCCAGCAGCTTTTCCTTGTCCTCGGAGACCCCTGGTACCGTGATTGCCAGCTTTTCCAACAAGGCTTTCACGAGGGCACCTTGAGCAGCTTAGCCTGGTGGGCAGCATGTCAAATGTCCCGAGGCTCTCGCTGATCTTCCTGCCTCCACAACTGCAAAATAATGACAAAGGTAAATATTTGGGGCCAGGTTTACTTTGCTCAGACAAGTTCCAGTCTGGTTTCTAAAATTAGGAATTCTGTGGGATGCATGTGGTTTGGGCACCCTGCCAGAGGACTTGGTCTCAGGGATGTACAGTGCTCTTGTCTGTTGTTGCGTGCTTGGAAATGTGCATCTAAACCCTGTCTCATGTCTGTCCATCTGTGCAGACCCGCTGCCCGTGGCGGGAAGGCATCTACCCAGCTCATGTGAGTAGGCACACCCCACCCCCACCAGCATGACCCCGCTTACATGAAGCTCCGACCCCGCTGTCTGTCCTCCATACACCGCCAGCCAAGCCTCCCAAGAGGTCAGCTCTCATTCTGTCTCTGTCCCTCCTCAGATCATTCTCTCAACCCACCCCCACTGCCTACAGGGTCAGGCCCTCCCCACTCTGGTCTCACCCGGTGGTACATCCTCTGCCCCCAGCCAAACTGGCCTCCTTGTTGCCCCTCAGACACCCCGGCTGCTTGTTGCTTTCGTAACTTTCCATTTCTCCCATATAAACGTCCCTCCACCTGCCCTCTGTCCATCCTTCCGGGCTCAGCTGTAGTCCCACCTCCCCAGGGAGACTGCCCTACCCAAGGGAAGCCTTGGCCAACCACTGTGAACGTTTGCCAACATCATCCAGCATTGTTTCTTTCCCTCAACGCCCAGTGCAAAGGAGGCACTCGAGAAACATTCCTGTTTAGCCTTGGTTTTTAGTGTCCCCTCCTGGAACCTGTCCTTGCCCTGTAAAAGGCTGCCCTCCCAGCGCTGGCTCCTGGGCTTGTCTTTCTCCTCCACCCAGACTCATGGAGCTCCCTCTAGAATGAAGCAAGGGCTGCTATCACCCTAAGCCTCTAAGTGGGGCCATGGTGGTGGGGAGCGGGGGGCGGCCTGCATTCCCAGGGTCTTCTTTCTTGGGTCGAATGGGAATAAGCAGGGCCGGCTTCATGGGCATGCAGCCTGCATCCCAAAGAGGACCCACACTTGGTGTAATACTCTGCTGTTACTGTCTTAATTTTCTTACTTTTTGAACAAGGGGCCCTGCATGTGCATTTTGCACTGGGTCCTGCAAAGTATGTATCTGGTCCTGGGAACAGAGCAGGTATTAACAGACAGGTCGGGGTGGGGACACAGTCCAGGAGGAATGCTGGCAGAGGTCTGTGTGGAGGCCAGTGGAGGATGGGAGGAGACAGGAGGAGAAACATCAGCTCTTTCCTTGCAGGGGTGGCAGTTCTCCAAAGGCAGGAGTGTTCCTCAGGGGTAGTGACTCCACAGGACCTGACTTTGGCCCTAAATAGCCTTATTGAGGTCCTGTCGTAAGCCTGCCGTTTTTATAGTGCTGTTCCAACAACTTTCCCATCTCAATCATAGGAAAAGCCAAGTCCTTCCAGTGGCCTGCAGGCCCCCTGACCTAGCCCTTCATCACTGACCTTCTCCCCTACCACTGTCCCCTCAGTTATTCTGTTGCAGCCACACTGACCCCCTGGCTGTTCTTGAACATGTCAAGGATGCCCCTATGTCAGTCAGGGCGTTTGCACCTGCTATGCTCTGAACCCAGAAGGCTCACCCTCACCTCCTTCAGGCCTTTGCTCAGTCACTTAATCAGTATAGTCTTCCCCAAATACCCTATTTAAAATAACACACACACACACACACACGCAGCACTCTTTAACCTTTTTCCTGCTTTATTTTGATCTACAATATATATCACCATCTGACCTACTCTATGTTTTACATGTTTTTATTGTCTGTTTCTTCTCCCCTGGAACATAAGCTCAACGAGGGCAGGGAATTTTTTTTTTTTTTTTTTTTTTTGGCTGTGTTGGGTCTTTGTTACTGTGCGAGGGCTTTCTCTAGTTGCGGCGAGCGGGGGCCACTCTTCATTGCCATGCGCGGGCCTCTCACTGTCGTGGCCTCTCTTGTTGTGGAGCACAGGCTCCAGACACGCAGGCTCAGTAGTTGTGGCTCACGGGCCCAGTTGCTCCGTGGCATGTGGGATCTTCCCAGACCAGGGCTCGAACCCGTGTCCCCTTCATTGTCAGGCAGATTCTCAACCACTGTGCCACCAGGGAGGCCCGAGGGCAGGGATTCTTGTAAGCTTTGTTCACTGCTCTATTCCTAGAACACTACCTGACACATAGCAGACACTAAATAAACATGTGCTGGATGAGTTCCCTGCCCTTTGGGGGCTGAGAGTCCTTCTACTTGAGCCCAGAAGGAGGACCAGCAGTAGCTGGGGAGAGGTCCATGAGGCCACGGGAAGTCACAGAGAGATGGCAGGCTGGCAGACAAAAGGAAATTAAAAGGTACCACACAAATAAGTGGAGATAAAACTAGAAAGGCTGAAACGAGCGGAGCAGCAGGAGATAGGAAGAGACCCTCACTGAAGCCACACCAGCGAACTGAGAGAAACAGCTGTGGTGGATGAGGTCATAGGTTTCCAGCCCACACAAGAAACACTATTATTTTTTTCATTCCTGACCCACCTTGGATCCCATATCCATCTATCAGATAAGCTATTAAGGAATTAATTTCTGTTCTCATTTGTTAATAGAGACATAGATGGATCCCTCCAACATTGTAAATAAGAAACAGCCACTGACTTGTCACAAGCCACATGGGTCTGCGTCCTCCCAGCAGCAGCAGAACTGAGTCCATGCAGCCGTGTTGCTGCCTGGGCTCCCAGAGACCCTGACTCAGAATTTACATCCCAGGGCCCTCACTTAGGAACCACCCACTTCAGTGCCCTCTGAGAGCCCTCCAGCTCAGAATCAGGTCATCCCGGGAGATCTCTCAGTGCCATCCCTGGGCAGCTGAAGGTCCAGGTGTGTCAGTGGGACCGACGTAGGAATGTCATTCCCTGTCGTCAGGTACACTGGCCTGACTGATAAGTGTGGGAGGGGCCTCTGATCAAGGTAACCCTCTTGGCAGAATAACCAGACATCCAGGTCTTGCCTCATAGAGAACAGAGACTCTGGGGACAAATGACGTATATACAGAGTTGATCATTAGCAAAACTGAGGAGGGAATTGAAGACTGAATGACTGGCAGACTTGAGCTTTTTTGTTTTTATGTTTTGGCCTCAGGAAATGTCTGTGCTGTGAGGAGGATTAGTGAGGACTCGTGAGGCATTATTTGAGGTGATTATCCCTTTGTGCAGTTGTGAACCAGTATCTGGTGTGACTGGATAGAGACCAAATGTAGAAATGGTTACATTTTAATCGTAGAACCAACCTAGAAGTAGAACATTCTGGGTGAACTGGCTTCCTGCTTTAGGAATTCTTCTGGAAGGCGTTTGACCCAATAATAGCAGTTTTTAGTGGAATTTTATCAGTGAACTGTGGCTCTAGTCCAAAAGAAGAAGCAAATGCATTCATTACCTAGAAGATACTTGCATTGTTAGGCGACGGTGGTGATGAGCCAGGAGTGAAGGAGCCCCACCACAGCACTTGGATCACCCACAGCCCAGAGGGAGCGAGAGAGATGGCCCGTGGTGTGCCGGTTGTAATGACGATGGGCAGAAAGGTATAGGCTTTGCAGTCTGACAACCTGAGTACAAATTCCGCTTCTACCACTTGGTACATAACTGTGCACTCTTGGGCCAAGTCTACGTGCCTCACTTCTAGGCCACCAAAATGAGGATGGTGATACCTACGTGAGGAGGAGATTGTGTCAGGTCGAGCATGTGAGGCACTCGCCCAGTACACGAGGCATTCAGCGTGAGCTGTGGCTTCCTCCCGAAACTAATCTTTTTTTTTTTATGTTGTTAATAAAACCCCCACATGGCATGAAATCTACCCCTTAATGAATTTTTAAGGGTACAGTACAGTATTGTTAACTGTATGATCATTGCTGTACATCAGGTCTCTAGAACTTTTTCGTCTTACATGATGTCCTCAAGGTACATCCATGTGTAGCACATGACAGTATTTCCTTGTTCTTTAATGGAATGGTATTCCATTACACACACGCACACACACACACACACACACCCTATAGTTTCTTTATCCATTCATCCATTAATGGACATTTGAGTTGCTTCTACCTCTAGTCTATTGTGACTAATGCTGCAGTGAACATGGAAGTGCAAATATCTCTTTGAGATCCTGTTTTCAATTCATTTGGATGAATACCCAGAAGTGGGATTGCTGTATCATATGCTAGTGATATTTTTAATATGAAGTATATGGGATTTTTAATTTTTTGAAGAACCTCCATATTGTTTTCCACAGCAGCTACCCCATTTTACATTCCCATCAACAGTGCACAAGCGTTCCAATTTCTCCATATCCTCGCCAACACTTGTTATTTTGTTTTTTGTTTTTTGGGTATTTTTGGAGCATTTTTTAAATTTTTATTTATTTATTTTGGGCTGCATTTGGTCTTTGTTCCTGCGCTTGGGCTTTCTCTAGTTGCAGCAAGCAGGGCTGGCTACTCTTTGTTGCGGTGTGTGGGCTTCTCATTGCCGTGGCTTCTCTTGTTGCGGAGCACGGGCTCTAGGCGCTCGGGCTTCAGTAGTGGTGGCGCATGGGCTCAGGAGTTGTGACTCACGGGCTTAGTTGCTCCACGGCATGTGGGATCTTCCAGGACAAGGGCCCAAACCCATGTCCCCTGCTTTGGCAGGTGGATTCTTAACCACCGCGCCACCAGGGAAGCCCTGTTTTGTTTTGTTTTGTTTTGATGATAGTCATCCTTATAGTTGTGAGGTAGTTTTAATTTGCATTTCCCTGATGATTAATGTTATTGAACATCTGTTCATATACTTGTTGGCCATTGTGTGTCTTCTTTTTTTTTTTTTTTTTTTTTTTTCTTTTTGCGGTATGCGGGCCTCTCACTGTTGTGGCCTCTCCCGTTGCGGAGCACAGGCTCCGGATGCGCAGGCCCAGCGGCCATGGCTCACGGGCCCAGCCGCTCCGCGGCACATGGGATCTTCCCAGACCGGGGCACGAACCCGTATCCCCTGCATCGGCAGGCGGACTCTCAACCACTGTGCCACCAGGGAGGCCCGTGTGTGTCTTCTTTAAGAGAAACGTCAATTCAAGTCCATTGGCAATTTAAAAAATCTTATTACTTGGGGTTTTTTGCTGTTGAGTTGAAGGAGTCCCTTATATATATTGGATATTAACCTCTCACCAAATATATGGTTTGCAGATATTTTCTCCCCTTCTGTAGGTTGCCTTTTCACTCTGTTGATTGTTTCCTTTGCTGTGCAGAAGGTTTTTAGTTTAATGTTGTCTGTTTTTGCTTTCGTTGCCTGTGCTTTGGGTATCATATCCAAAAAATCATTGCCAAGAACAATGTTATAAAGCTTTCCCCTGTGTTTTATTCTAGGAGTTTTATAATTTAAGTCTTTAATCCATTTTGAGTTGATTTTTGTCTATGGTGTAATATAACGGTCCAATTGTATTGTTTTGCATGTGGATATCTAGTTTTAAGAAACACCATTTGTTGAAGAGACTATACTTGCCCCATTGTGTAGTCTTGGCTCCCATTTTGAAGATCATTTGACTGTGTATGCTTGGGTTTATTTCTGGGCTGTCTATTTTTTTCACTTGGTCTATATATCTGTCTTTATGCCAGTACCATACTTTTGTAGATCTCTAATATGTTCTGAAGTCAGGAAATATGAGGCCTCCAGCTTTGTTCTTCTTTCTCAAGGTTGTTTTAGCTATTTGGGGTCCTCTGTGATTCCATATGAATTCTACGATTGTTTTTTCTATTTCTGAAAAAAAAAGCCTCTTGGATTTTGATAAGGATTATATTGACTCTGTAGATTGCTTTGGGTGGTGTGGACTTTAACAATATTGTCTTCTAGCCCATGAATACAGGCTGTCTTACCATTTTTTTCTGTCTTCTTTAATTAATTTCACCAATGTTTTGTAGTTTTCAGTGTAGAAGTTTTTATCTCCTTAGTTAAGTTTATTCCTAAGTATTTTATTCTTTTTTATGCTATTGTAAATCCAATGGTTTTCTTTATTTCCATTTTGGATTGTTCATTATAAGTGTATAGAAATGCAACTGATTTTTATACATTGATTTTGTGTCCAACAATTTTGCTGAATTCGTTTATTAGTTCTAATAGTTTTTTGGTGGAATCTTCAGGGTTTTCTACATATAAAATCATGTCATCTGAGCTTCCCTGGTGGCGCAGTGGTTGAGAGTCCGCTTGCTGATGCAGGGGACACGGGTTCGTGCCCCGGTCCGGGAAGATCCCACATGCTGCGGAGCGGCTAGGCCCGTGAGCCATGGCTGCTGGGCCTGCGCGTCCAGAGCCTGTGCTCCGCAACGGGAGAGGCCACAACAGTGAGAGGCCTGCGTACCACACACACACACAAAAAATCATGTCATCTGTGAACTGAGATAATTGTGCTTCTTCTTTCTGATTTGGATGCCTTTTATCTCTTTTGCTTGCCTGATTGCTGTAGCTAGGACTTCCAGTACTATGTTGAATAGAAGTGGTAAGAGTAGGCATCCTTGCCTTGTTCCTGATCTTAGAGGAAGAGCTTTCTGTTTTTTACTTTTAGTAGGATGTTAACTGTGGGCTTTTCTTATATAGCCTTTATTATGTTGATGATTTTTTCTTTTAATCCTAGTTTTAAAATTATTTTTATTATGAGGCAGTGTTGAATTTTGTCAAATGCTTTTTCTGCTTCTGTTGATGATCATGTGATCTTTATCTTTCACTCTGTTAATGTGGTGTATCACATTGATTGATTTTTGTGTGTTGAACCATCCTTGCATCCCAGGGATAAATCCCACTTGTTCATGGCATGTGATCCTTTCAGTGTGCTATTAACTTTGGTTTGCTAGTATTTTGTTGAGGATTTTTACATCTGTATTCATCAGGGCTATTGGCCTGAGGTTTTCTTTTCTTGTGATGTATTTGTCTGGCTTTGGTATCAGGATAATGCTGGCCTCATAAAATGAGTTTGAAGTATTTCCTTCTCTTTAATTTTTTGAAAAAGTTTGAGAAGGATGGCATTAATCCTTCTTTAAATGTCTGGTAGAATTCTCCAGTGAAGCCATCTGGCCCTGGGATTTTCTTTCTTGGGAAATATTTGATAACTGATTCAGTCTCCATATTCATTATTGGACTGTTCATATTTCCTATTTCTTCATGACTCAGTCTTGGTAGGTTGTATGTTTCTAGGAATTTATCTGTTTCTTCTAGGTTATCCAACTTGTTGGCCTATAATTGTTCATAGTTTTCTCGTAATCTTTATTTCTGTGACATCAGTTGTAATGTCTCCTGTTTCATTACTAATTTTACTTATTTGAGTCTTCTCTCTTTTTTTGTTAGTCTAGCTAAATATTTGTCAATTTTGTTGGTCTTTTCAAAAAACCAACTCAGCTTCATTGCTTTTTATTTTTATTTTTTATTTATTTATTTATTTATTTATTTTGCGGTATGCGGGCCTCTCACTGCTGTGGCCTCCCCTGTTGCGGAGCACAGGCTCCGGACGCGCAGGCTCCGGACGTGCAGGCTCAGCGGCCATGGCTCACGGGCCCAGCCGCTCCGCGGCATATGGGATCCTCCCAGACCGGGGCACGAACCCGTATCCCCTGCATCGGCAGGCGGACTCTCAACCACTTGCGCCACCAGGGAGGCCCTTCATTGCTTTTTAAAATTGTTTTTCTATTCTCTGTTTTGTTTATTTCTACTCTAATCTTTATCATCTTCTTTCTTCTGCTAACTCTGGGCTTACACTTTTAATTCCTTGAAGTGTAAGGTTAGATTGTTTACTTGAGACCTTTCTTCTTTTTTAATGTCGGCATTTACTACTATAAAATTCCCTTTTCATACTCCTTTTGCTACATCCCGTAAGTTTTGGTACGTTGTTTTTGTTTTTATCTGTCTCAAGATATTTTCTAATCCCTTTTGATTTCTTCTTTGACTCATTGGTTGTTCAAGAGTGTGTTGTTTAACTTCCACATATTTGTGAATTTTTTCAGTTTTTCTTCTACTGTTGATTTCTAGTTTAATTCCATTGTGGTCAGAAAAGATACTTGGTATGATTTTAGTCTTCTTAAATTTGTTAACACTTGTTTTGTGACCTAATATGTGATCTATCCTAGAGGATGTTCCATGTGCACTTGAGAAGAATATATGTTGTGCTCTTGTTGGGTGGAATATTCTGTATATGTTTGTTAGGTCCATTTGCAATATAGTGTTGTTCAAGTCCTTTGTTTCTTTGTCTTTTCTCTAGATGTTCTATCCATTACTGAAAGTGGGTTATTGAAACCTCGTACTGTCATTGTGTTGCTGTTTGTTTCTCCCGTAAGTTCTGTCCATGTTTACTTCATATATTTACATGCTCTGATGTTGGTGCATGTATGTTTATAATTGTTGTGTCTTCCTGGTGAATTGACTCTTTTACCATTAGATAATGTTCTTCTTTGTCTCTTGTGATAGTTTATTTTTTTTAAGATTTTTTGGTGAGGACCATTTTTTAAAGTTGTTATTGAATTTGTTACAATATTTCTTCTGTTTTATGTTTTTGGTTTTTTGGCCCCAAGGCATGTGGGATCTTAGCTCCCTGACCAGTGATCGAACCCTCACCCCCTGCATTGGAAGGCAATGTCTTAACCACTGGACCTCCAGGGAAGTCCCATCTTGTGACAGTTTTTGACTTAAGGTCTATTTTGTCTTTATAAGTGTAGCTACTGTCCTTTCTTTTGGTTACCATTTGCAATGAATATCTTTTTCTCTCCTTTCACTTTCAGCTTATGTGTGTTCTCAAATCTAAAGTGAGTCCCTTGTAGATAGCATATAGTTAGATCTTATTTTTTTTATCCATTCAGCCACTCTATGTTTTTTTATTGGGGAGTTTAATCTATTTACATTTATAGGAATTACTGATAGGGAAGATCTTACCATTACATTTTTTTAAATAGATTTATTTATTTTATTTATTTTATTTTTGGCTGTGTTGGATCTTCATTGCTGTACACGTGCTTTCTCTAGTTGCAATGAGTGGGGGCTAGGCTACTCTTTGTTGCAGTGCACGGGCTTCTCATTGCGGTGGCTTCTCTTGTTGTGGAGCACAGGCTCTAGGTGCACAGCCTTCAGTAGTTGTGGCTTGCGGGTTCTAGAGCACAGGCTCAGTAGTTGTGGCGCATGGACTTAGTTGCTCCACAGCACATGGGATCTTCCCGGACCAGAGCTCGAACCCATGTCCGCTGCATTAGCAGGCAGATTCTTAACCACCGTGCCACCACGGAAGCCCCCTTACCATTACATTTTTTAACTTGTTTCTGTCAGTCTTGTAATTTTTTTGACCCTCTTTTTCTTTCTAGCTCTCTTCTTTGTTTTTTGTTTTGGGTTTTTTTTTTTTTTTTTTTTTTTTTTGTAGTGACATGCTTTTATTCCTTTCTCATTTTCTTTTGTCTCTCTTCCATATGTATTTTCTTTGTTGTTACCATGGGACTTATATTAAACATATTTTAGTTATAATAATCTATTTTAAGCTGATAACCAAGGCCACTTTTTTTTTTTTTTGTGGTACGCGGGCCCCTCACCACTGCGGCCTCTCCTGTTACAGAGCACAGGCTCCGGACGCACAGGCTCAGCGGCCACGGCTCACATGCCCAGCCGCTCCGCGGCACGTGGGATCCTCCCAGACCGGGGCACGAACCCGCACCCCCTGCATCGGCAGGCAGACTCCCAACCACTGCACCACCAGGGAAACCCCCAAGGCCACTTTTAATCTTGGCACAGTTTTTAGGAATAAGGTACAACAAATGGATTTTTTAACTTTTTCATTTTAACCTTCCTTTAATTACTTTAATGAAATTAACTAGAATTAGTGCATGCATATTTTATGAGCCTAATGCAACTAAATCCAAGTGGTATTTTTTTAAAACTTGATAAAGTGATCCTGACATTCATCTGGAAGCATGAAGGGTTAGACTATCCAAGAAGTTTTTGAAAATAAATAATAAAGGAGGACTGGTACTATTAAATATAAAACATTAAATCTACAGTAGCAAAGCTATGTGTTACTGGCACAAGAAAAGGAGTGGGATGAGATGGGATGGGATGGGATAGGGTAGAACAGAATGCCCAAATCATTGTATAGGATGAATTGTTCAATAAATATTATTAGTATATTTGACTAATCTTTTGGGGGGGAAAAGGTAGATTCATATATCCTACTGTGTACCAGAATAAACAGGTAAAACCGATAAAACAGATAAAATATTTACTTTAAAAGATATTTACTTTAAAAGAGAACTAGAAGAAAATATAAGTGAATAGTATATTGTATTAGGTTGGGAAGGAATCATTTGAAAAATGGTTAGATTTGACTTCCTAAAAACTAAAACTTCTGCACATACATAACTACTATTTTTAAAAAGTAGAAGGTTGAAAACAAACTGATGCAATTTCCAATGTACAGAACAGTCCAAGAATTATGTCTCTAATATGTGACAAAGGAACACTTACAAGTCAAAGAAAAAATATAGAAAAATAGGCAAAAATATATAAGCACAGCTTTCAAAAGAAGAAATAGAAATGACCAAAAATTATATGAGAGGGACTTCCCTGGAGGCACAGTGGTTCAGAATCTGCCTGCCAATGCAGGGGACACGGGTTCGAGCCCTGGTCCGGGAAGATCCCACATGCCGTGGAGCAACTAAGCCCGTGCACCACAACTACTGAGCCTGCACTGTAAAGCCCATAAGCCACAGCTACTGAGCCTGCATGCCACAACTACTGAAGCCCACGCGCCTAGAGCCTGTGCTCCGCAACAAGAGAAGCTACCGCAGTGAGAAGCCCGTGCACTGCAATGAAGAGTAGCCCCTGCTCACCACAACTAGAGAAAGCCCGCGTGCAACAACGAAGACCCAATGCAGGCAAAAATAAATAAATTAAATAAATAAATTTATTTTAAAAAAGGGTATATGAGAGATTGTAGAACTTTGATGGCAATCCAAGAAACGCAAATTAAAGCAACAGCAAGTTACCATTTTCACCTTTCAGCTTGGCAAAGGCCAATTAAAGTCTCAGAGTTTGCACAGCCTAAGTGGAACACCCCATGAGGGGGTGCGCATACACACTGCCTCTCTAAGTGGCAGATTGTCCATAGATATCAAGAGGCTTGATGTTTTTTTCAAAGACTTTGGCCTTTGAAAAGCAATTACACTTCTAGGTATTTCTTCTAAGGGATAAATCAGATGTGCACATAAAATTATGTATGCTCTGCTCACTGCCATATTATTTTTGATGATTTAATTTTTTACTTAATAATGCTTGATATACAGTATACAATTATTATTTTAATACATGATACACAATCCAAAGGATACTAAAGAGAATAGAGTGAAAAGTAATTCTCCCTCCCTTCTGGTGTGTCCTCCATTCCTCTCCCATGGGGCAGCAGTTACTTATAGAGATACTTTTTGCACATATAAGAATATGCACACACTTGTGCATTCTATTTTGTTAATTTATTTGATTTTGTCTTTGAAGGTTGATAGTAGTGCACTATATGTTCCAATGTCCTTGCTTTTCTCATTTATCTCAGAATGTGCTCCATTATCAGTAGGCAATATAAAGCAGAGGTTAAGAGCCCAGACTACCTGGATTTGAATAAATCTACTACTTACTAGCTGTGTCATCTTGGGCAGGTTTCTTAACTTCTGTGGGCCTTAGTTTCCTCATCTATAAAATGAATATAATAGTAGTCCTAACCTCATAAGATTACTGAAAGGATTAAATGAGCCAGTGTATGTAAAGTGCATAGAATAGTGCCTGGTACATCTTAGGTAAGATAAGTGTTGGCTGTTATCAGTGCCCATGGAGCTGCAGCCTTCTTTTTCACAGCTGTATAATATTCCACACCAGGGATAGATAGATAGATAGATAGATAATATTTTGTCCCACATTGATGAACAACTAGTTTGTGCTGACATCAGCATTGCTGTTGCAAACAAATTGCAGTATTATGACACAGTTTGAAGGAAACAACATAAATGTCTGAAGTTAGTTTAATTATGACACAGTGCACATCCATACAGTGGAATCCAATACAACCAATCAAAATAAGGTTGTAGAAGGATATCTGATGAAATGTGAAAATGTTCACATATTAAGTAGAAACAAACATTTTAAATATTTACTCCGTTTTTTCCACTATAAACATGATGTAGATTGTAGAAATTGAGAAGCAATAAAAAACAGTATAAAGAAAAGTAATAATTAACCTAGTCCTACGATCCAGAGATTGCTGTGCTTACTTAACATACTGGTGAATTTCACATAATCTCTCTTTCAGAAAACTTGCATTAATTACTTTATAGGAAGTAGGAGTTGCCATCTTTGCTAAACATGGCAGGGAGCTGTGAGTTGGGTTCCCCAGATGAGGGTTGTCCATGTGTGGGTGGCACAGATTAAAGCTCTTTGGAGGAGGGAGGCTCAGTGTGGGCAAGAGGGCTTCCCAGGAAAGTCATGCTGCTCGGCTGAGCGTGCTCTTACAGAATTGCAGGAACTGTTCCTTTTTTTTTTTTTTGCGGTATGCGTGCCTCTCACTGTTGTGGCCTCTCCCGTTGCGGAGCGCAGGCTCTGGACACGCAGGCTCGGTGGCCATGGCTCATGGGCCCAGCTGCTCCGCGGCATGTGGGATGTTCCCGGACTGGGGCACGAACCCGTGTCCCCTGCATCGGCAGGTGGACTCTCAACCACTGCACCACCAGGGAAGCTCAGAGTTGTTCCTTTTTATCAAATCAGTCATTTTCATTGTTCTGTGTTTCCTTTCACACATTCATTCGTTCAGTAAACATTTGTTATGTCAGGCCTATTTTGTACTATCGTGTTTCTAGATCTTAAGGACTGAGACACGAACAGGATACGTTCCAAGCCAGTACCCCTGGAGCCTACCTTCCCCAGCTTGTCCAGAAGCACATGACAGAGTTACAGACATCGGGCAGCACAGTGTCTGAGGTGCCCTGCCTGACCACAAGTGCTTCCCCACATGTCTTCATAATGGTCATTTCTTGTGGCTGCACAGTATTCGCTCTAGTTGCTGTGCACTGATTTAACTAAGCACCCCGCTCTGTTGGACGGTCAGATTACCGGCATAAATACCTCGTGGTCTTTGACACATCACTCACCTACTTGTCATATGGACTGTTCCAGTTTACAGAGTTAGCAGCAATGTGTGAGTGAATGGGCCCAGGCCGTCAAAGCCTTACCACCATTGGCTATATGTTTTTATTTTTATCATTTCTGCTTATTTCTTAGGTCCAAAACTGGACCTTGTTGTTTAAACATTCATTTATTTGATTACTGTTAAATTTTAACCTTTGCTTCCTCTAAATAAGTGCGTCATCTGTTTAAATCCTTTGTAACGTTACTTATTTTGGCTCTCAGTGTGAAAAACAGATTCTATATAGTGATGGTTAAGAGCTCAGATTCTAGACCCACACAGACCTGGTTTATCTCCAGCCCTGCTACTTCGGAGCTGTGTGACGTGGGGCACAGGGGTTTGGGGACGTGCTGAGGCCAGGAAAGGCATTCCCAGCTGAGGGGCTCTCCTGGGAAGCTGAGTCACAGAGTTTGGTGGCCTGGGTACATTCGGGGGATGGCACAACAGCCACTGTGTCTGGCTGCATCTAATACGGTTGCCGGGAGTATCACTGGTTCATTTTGGAGTTTTGATTCAAAAGTGTGATATTTGGAGTGAAGGCAGGTGGCATAAGGCTTCATATTCAGAGTTTCTCCCTGGAGACAAAACCCAAACCCATCAAGTGCTGGGGAGAGGCAGGGAAGGGTGGTAGGAAGACCGGGAGCCCTGCAGCCAGGCTGCTCTGGCTTTGAACCCCAGCACCCTCACTGCACAGTTATATGTACTCCTTGGTCTTGTCTTCTCATCGGAAAATGGGGTGATCATATCGGCACTGCACGTCGTGAAGGCCACAAGTGATTTATGTCAGGGGCCTCACACAAACAAGGCACTCAACTAACGTGGGCTGTTACGAACCAGCTGTGAATGGGGAAGCACATCCTTCCATCTCAGAGGATGAGATTAGGATTTCTCTGCCCAGTTTTTAGCCATCAACCCTTACGGGTCCTCCCCTTGATTTCTCACTGCTGGAGGAGCCACTGCCGGTTACAGGCTGCAGTGGGGAAAAGAGCTTCCAAAGGTACATGTCTTTCACAGAGTGGTGGGTGGAATTCCCTGAGCAAATCGATCACTTGGGAATAAAGTAGGGACTGATGGGACATCTTGAAAAGTGACTAAGTCCTTTTCCTAGGAGAAAAGGACGTTTGGATTCTCAGCAGCTACATCTGCTTTTGAACTCTGTGCGGTCTGTGCCCTGGCCTCTCCCCACCCCCAAACCCCCCCTTTTATTCAAACAGGGGAAAGTTGTGTTTGTTGACAACTGTTTCAGGGTGGGAAAGGAATGTAATGTATGCATAGACTGCCCAGAATTTCCTGTTAGACACCCATTCCAAACCTCGGCCCTGGGATGCATTCCAGAGATTGCAGCCCAGTTCTGGAAGAGAAGAAATGGTGCATTCATTTAAAAGCTGACCCTCAGAGGAACTCCCCCTCCTCCCTGAAAAAAAGGTGTTTAGCATTTTCTGTGTTAAAGTGGTTGTGAATTCAGCTGTACAGTCTCTTCAGGGTTGTAATGCACTCTGACATCCCCATGTATGGAGAAATAGCCTTACTTTGGGAAACTTTGGTATCCAGTTTTTCAGCTGTAACAGCATTGGTGTCCACATATTTTTAATGTTCTGCTGTAAATACGTGGATGACACAAATCTGCTACGCAATACCTTTCTCACTTCTGCTCGTGGCATGAAAGAAGCTGGTTCTGATGGCAGGTTTTGGTGCTATGACACATTAGCAGTAGACTTCATGTGTTAAGTCAGTTTTCTCCTGGAAATTCTGTTACTCGGGGTCTTTGGTAGCCTGGACCCTGAGTCGGCATGTAGGCTGGCTTGGCATTGTGGAAATGAAAGGTAAACCTTGTTCTCTATAGTGGCCAAGATGCAGTTTCTTCACTTGAATGATTGGGGGTGGAGTCATACTTGGTAGCAAACATTTCCACCTGTGTTTCAGCTACTTTCATCTTGACCCTGAAGCACTCCTTGGATCTATAGAGATGGGGGGAGGGGGTCGCCGGGAGTTCGAGCTCAGATCAGAGATAAGGACGGATGGGTGGGTGGGGTGCTCACAGAGGAGAGTGTGCAAAGCTCTGAATCAGTGTAGACCCCAGAGGTTGTGATCCTGCAGCCAGGGATTCAGGATGGTTCCTAAGCCTCTCCACATCTGGAATTGAAACCAGGTCAGAATTGTCAAAGGGCAGTGGTTCTGTGACGTGGGCAGCTATCACACTAACTAGGAAACGCAGGCTTTGGGGTTAACATTTCCATTTCTGGATACAGAAGGGAACCAGTCAGGTCAGGAAGTAAGTATAAGAGGATGATCAGAAATGCCCCTCTCGGCCTGTAATACCACCCCATTGTGGGTTCCGTTGTGCCTTCCGTCTGTTGGCATAAACACAGTCCTCTTGTCCCAGTGAAGGGCCAAACCCCACCGTCAGCCTTGGTGGACTTTCTCCAAGATTTTCCATGTTTTTAACTACAACACTTTATTTCTAACCATATTTCATATAAGATTTCCTCGAAAAGGCCTGAATCCTAGGGTTTAAGTTTCACATGTAGAGCTGCTTCTTACTTGTTTGTTTACTTTCTGACATTATTATTATTATACAAAGAAACCTTCACTAGATAGGAGGTAGACTTTGAAAGAGCTACTTCAAGTTCTAAGTTTAGAATTCACATAACCAGAACCAGGATGGGTCTGCCTACGTGTTTTCTCCTAAAGCCAGGCTGTTTTTCTGAGGACTGTTGTCTGGATACAGTCACTAACTTCTGTTCAGTGAGACACTGCACTGGACCTAAACCAATCATCAGTTTTTGTTGCTATATCTTAAGCTGCTGATAGATTTCCTCTCTTACACAAACATACATGGTTTTGCTGCATCCACACAACAACCCTGTGGGGGTAGGTGTTATGATTTCCATGTTACCTGTGTGGCTTAGGTAGATGAATTCACACTGGCGAACAGAAGGCAGGGTAATTCTATGTAAATGTAATTCTAAAGCCCATTTTCTTTCCGTGTAACTTGAATTTAAAGTCAGTTTTCGGGGCTTCCCTGTGGCGCAGTGGTTAAGAATCCACCTGCCAATGTAGGGGACACGGGTTCAAGCCCTGGTCCGGGAAGATCCCACATGCAGCGGAGCAACTAAGCCCATGCACCACAACTACTGAGCCTGCGTGCCACAACTACAGACGCCCATGTGCCTAGAGCCCATGCTCCGCAACAAGAGAAGCCACTGCAATGAGAAGCCTGCACACCGCAATGAAGAGTAGCCCCCGCTCGCCTCAACTCGAGAAAAGCCCACGTGCAGCAACAAAGACCCAGTGCAGCCAAAAATAAAATAAATAAAATAAATAAATTTTAAAAATAAATAAATAAAGTCAGTTTTCAAATAAGAAATTCCATTCTAGGCATGTTACATAAAAGAGGCCACATCTGTGATTTTTAAACATCCTGGAAATCTGTGATGTATATAGATAGCCTACATTAGTCATAATCTAAAATTTAAACTCAGTAGTTCCAGTTACAGAAGTCAAACCGTGACGTGTGTGATACAGATCTGGTCACGTCATTCCCCGGGTCCATAGAATCAAATCCAGACTCATCACCATGGTTTACAAGGCCCTTGCTCTCATCATCCCCATCTCATAACACCTCGCCTCTTTGATTTCTCAAATATTCCATGCTCCCTCTCACTTCAGGGCCTTTACACGTTGCTGTTTCCCTACTTCCCTGACCCCTCCAACAATTTTTTTTTTTTTTTTTTTTTTTGCAGTACACAGGCCTCTCACTGTTGTGGCCCCTCCCATTGCGGAGCACAGACTCCGGACACGTAGGCTTAGCGGCCACGGCTCACGGGCCCAGCTGCTCCACGGCATGTGGGATCTTCCCGGACCGGGGCACGAACTCGCGTCCCCTGTGTCGGCAGGCGGACTCTCAACCACTGCGCCACCAGGGAAGCCCCCGTCCTCCAACAATTTTATACAACTGTCAGCCCAGTTGTCAGACTACTTTCTTCTAAGAAGTCACTCCTACCCACCCCCTGCCAAATCTGGACTTTGTGCCCTTCTCTGGGCCCCAGCAGCGCCCTGTGCTACCCCATCATAACAAGACTCGTACTGTATTAGAATTGCTTATTCTCGTGTCTCTCCTCCTAGGCGCGCGTGTTGTGAGGTAGGGACGGTGCCTGTGTGATTTATCAGCGCGTCTCTGCCCTGCCTCACCGAGGAGCTCACGTTTTCAGGGATAATCCTTTCCACTGCAGATAGAATAAACCCAATTCGTAATGGCTTCAAAGAAAAAGAGATTCACATAACTGAAAATGCCAGAGAGATCTGGTTTACTGAAATCAAGTCAGAGATCTGCCCCTCTGCACATCTCAGTTTTGGCTCATGTGATCAGTCAGGTAGGTGCTTCTCGCTTGGTGGCCAGGATGGCCGCTGGTGGCTCCAGGCTTACATCCTGCCAGCTAAGCAAACCAGCAAAAAGAGAACATTTCCTCCAACAGCCGTAACATGAATCCGGGGGCTGACTTTCCTTGGCCCAGCTTGGGTCATGCGCCCCTCCCTAAGCCAATCACGTGGCTCTTATTGGCCAGGCTTTGGTAATGGACTGAGTGTTGGTGAGGTGAGAGTGGTGGAACTTTTACCAGAGGAAGGGTAATGGATCTTGGCAGGCAAAAATGTCACACGTCTACTACACTCCCCATCAGCAGCTGGTGCTTTGAAGATACTGGTCCTTGCTACTGGACCAGCAGTCTGCCAAGAGAGACCAGGGAGGTGTTGGGGAGGCTTCCTGTCTCACCTTTAGGACTGAAGACTCAAGGAAGGCAACCATCTCTGCACTCATATTAGCTGCCCCATTCATAGGCCCTCTCTAAGCCCCTCATCTGCTGTGCTGGAGGATGGCAGGTCCCCAGCCATTGAAGGAGAACGGGGCCGGGGGTGTATGAGTGGGAAGCAGGGTGTTCATCTGCTGGCTGCAGTGACATCAAGTACAGGGACAAAGAGAGAGGCATTAGCTCCCAGGGTGTATCAAGGAAAACCGGGCCACGTGTCTGTTTGTCCTCAACGTCACACACTCCCCACATGGTCAGAGGGCTCCAGGCACATGGGTGAGGCCCATGCCCAATGTCTCCAGCTCTTCACAACCCTTCCCAGGATTTCTGCTCCACGCAGGCCTGCTCAGAAAAATGGGGGAAGTCTTAGGATCACCCCATCTGCCCCTGCCGGGCATCTCCCATCCTACCCTGTAGGATGCCATTTTCATGGGCCAGCCATCTGTGTGGAGAAAAGGGCAGCTGCTGGGAGCAGCCACAGGCATGTCTTCATTAGCAGGACTGAGGAAGAAGAAGAGGAGTTCCTGCTGACGGGCCTGCACTCCCAGAGCCTGGGGGAAATGGCAGCATACAATGGCCCAGTAGGGGAGCCTGCAGGGGAGACACGATGGGTCTGTTGGCCTCCTTGCCTGGTCCTCACGCAGTCCTCCTCCCTGGGAGGGTGCTCCCTTTTGATGCACAGCATGGGGCAAGGAGCCCCTGGATCAGATGCAGACAGGGCAGGGGCAGAGCTCAGCAGAGGAGGGTTGAGCAAGTGGGCAGGAGAGAGTGGATGCTTCCTCCCCTCATCTGGAAAGCAGTGTTCTTTTTCTAAGGGGAAGCAGGTAAACAGTCCCCAGCAGCATTCATCTGGATGCTTCACCCCTCCCTCCCTTTTCTTTCCTCATCTCTGCCTCTCCAGGTTTTAGAGCAGTTGAGTAGAATCACTTCTGAGATTTTTCTAGTTTGGCTTTCTAAATTACAGTTTAAGTAACCAAGGTCTGTTATAGTAAGTTATGCCTCCTAGTTGTCAGACGCCAGGGAACAAATGTGGACCCACAGGATCCAGCCTTTGATCTTGGATTTACCAGCAGAACCCCTACTCCTTTACGAAGCAAAAGCTCTTAAGAAACTAATGATAATGATAAGAGCTGACATTTATGAAGTGCTTACCCTGTGCTGGGTACTGTTCTGTGTACTTTATACGAACTCATTTAATTCTCACAACAAGCCTATTGTTTCCATTTTACAGATGAGGAAACTGAAGCACAAAGAAGTCATATAACTTAGGTCCCATATATTTGCTGGTCGAGCCAACCCCTCAGAGGCCGACTTCAGAGGCCACACTCACAACCACCAGTCTCCTCACTTGTTGGGCTACACCTCGGTGGGTCATGTCAATGGTTAATTATAGGACACAGGGTCAGCAGCCGCGAAACAAGTTCTACCGCTATTGTCGCTGTCTGGGGACAGAATGATGAGGGCCTCAGCTGGGATGTGAAAGGGACACGGCATTGCTGAGGACAGATTTAAGAGCCACTAAGGATATCAAAACCAACAACTTAATGAGAGGGAGAAGGGTAGATGTTTAGACTAGGAGATTGATGCCCCAGGTGAAGAGGGGACCTGCTGGGTGAAGCGCTCCTAAGAGGCATCCAGCGGAGATGTCCATCCGGCAGGCAGGTGGATAAACTGGCCTGGAAGTTGGAAGAGAGGAATGGGCTGAAGATGTAGCCCAGACAGACATGTGTTTATTTGGGAGTTCAGTGGCCAAGGAACAAATCCCTTCCACTGGAACAGGCTTCCTCCAGGAGGTGGGCTTTGAAACAGCCCCTGAAGAACAGGAATGTTCTCAGAAGTAGGGTATGGGGGGGGGGGATAGGACGTCAGCGTGATCGGGAGTCTACCATGAGGAGGAAACTGGACATGAGGTGCACAGGTGTCGATGTGGATAGGAGCAGGAAGATGATCAGGGAAAGCAACAGAAAACTTCGGAATAATTTTTGATGTTTTCCTCCTAAATCTGATAAAACATGGAAATCTTTATGAAATGTTCGAGACTGATGTTCAAAATTCCTACTCTCTCCTTTACTCCTCCAAAGTATTCTTAAAACCAGTGTAACTGGAAGATGTGTATATTAAACTGATTTTCATACCCTACTGTTACAATTCTGATAAAGACCTTCTTCTGGCTCCCTGGGCCACCAGGGGGCCTCTGGTGTTATCCGTAGGGACATTCAAAGGGGCGAGTGAGGCCAGGTGGTGAGAGGCCGAGTCTTGATTAAGCACAGAGAAGAAGCAGGACCACCTGTGTGTCCAGGGAGGGTGAGAGGCTGGGTGGGCTGTCAGCCGGGAAAGCCAGCTGGAGCACTCAGCTGGGGCAAATCATGGACTCGGTGCCCTCTTTTCACGTGGGCCCCTCTGGTTTGGGTTGGTGGGCATGTTCCATCCCTGCAATGTCACGGTCCGGGGCTGAGCCTGGGCCACCACAGCAGTGACATTTACCTCCTGCAAGGCTTATGACGCTGCTCTGGCCTGATTTTGCCCTTCACAGGCATGGAGTGGAAAGCGGAGGAATAGGTGTAAGGGTTTAAGTTTGGGAGTAGGATATGGTTTCTGCTGAGCTTTACAGAGTTGCTGAAAGAAAGCTTAACGAGACTATTTTCTTTCCCCATTGTTAGAGTAAAATGTAATGACCATAGAACATCGGGAAAATATAGCAGGAAGAAGTATAAATACCCAGAGTCTGACAATTACTGTTAACATTGCGATATATTTTTGCCAATCTTTTCTCTACTACAATATCTTTTCATTTGTTTTTGCACAGTTATGATCAAGTCAGATATACAATTATTTATCTTGCTTTTTTGATCTAATGTTATAAACATTTGTCCTTTAAAACATAGATGTTGGGCTTCCCTGGTGGCACAGTGGTTGAGAGTCCGCCTGCCGATGCAGGGGACACGGGTTCGTGCCCCAGTGCGGGAGGATCCCACATGCCACGGAGCGGCTGGGCCCGTGAGCCATGGCCGCTGAGCCTGCGCGTCCAGAGCCTGTGCTCCGCAATGGGAGAGACCACAGCAGTGAGAGGCCCGCGTACCACAAAAAAAAAGAAAAAAAAGAAAAAGATGTTGATTTCGTGTATCAACTGAAACCCTTTTACCAGAAGTTTATGAGTAAATCAAGGGCCTTCTGGTTTGTAGCTGGTGGAGAGGCAGTAGCTGGGGTGGAAGGCAGCAGAGTCATGAGACCCATAACAGCCCACCTTGACCTTTCAGGAACAGTGAGTGCCGTGGGCAGGGTGGGCTCATGCTGGTCCTGAGGGAATCCAGCCATTTCCCCAGCTAGCCTGCTTTTGAGAGCACCAGCCCAACCCAAGGGTGATGAGAAGATTCGAAAGCCCCCAGCTGCCCGGAGGTTCCTACGGGCCCTAGTAGTGACCTTATTTAGCAGGAAGATGCCTAGACCCTCCCACAGCCATGAGCTGCTTCACCTCTTCTTACACAGATGGGGGAATGGAGTGAGCTGCCATTGTCAGGGGTGATGGCCTCCCAAGTGACCTGAGCAAATAGTGACCCTGCAGCCCTCTTTGTGGCTGCCACATGGCAAGTAATCATATGGTGGAATTATAAGTAGCTCCCTGGCTCCATGGTCAGGATTTTTTTTAGCACATAAGTTAGCTTGTTAATTTGTTAGTTAGTTATGGGGAAGATTTATGTGACCCAAGGATGAAAATAGGATCCGGGAAAGTGCATTTTGCAGAGCTATTTACTGCCCGGCCTGGGCGTTGACGGCTCAGTGTCACCAAGACATGAACAAACAGCTTGTTTACTTGCAGAGAAATGTGCTCTCAGCCGGGGAAGAGACAGTTTTTTCTTCCTCTGACTAAATTATCTGAGTGAGGCATAAAAAACTAAAATACCCAAAGTGACAACAAAACAGCTTAACCAAACATTTATATTAAATATGAGTTTATGGCAGTGCTTTTCTCTCCGTTTGGCGTGTTCCCTCCTTCTTAATCTGACCTGAGTTGTTTCAGAATTGTCTTCAGCGTGGTGCCTGGGGAAAGCACGCGCTCTGGAAACTGATCCACTTGGGTTTGAATCTGGGCACGTGCAATTACTAGCTGTATATTCTCAGCAGTTAGATGGAAGCAATCATACCTGTCTCCTTGGGTAGCTGCGAGGATGACATGAGATGAGGATTGTAAAGTACTAGAACCCAGAGGGCTGGCCCCAGGAAACAGTGGTCACTGTGGCTGCCACCACTGCTGTGTGGGAGGCCTCTGTGCCTGGTGGTCCCCATGGTCTGGTCTGGCTGGACGAGTGGGGCCTGAAATGAGAAGACGGGTGCCCTGTGACATGAACCTAAGGATTCATAAGGAAGAAGAAACAGCCAGCTTTTCCAGAGATTTATGGTTCTAAAGACCATCTTTAATTAATGAAGGGTTTTTGTTTGTTTGTTTTTGTTTTTGTTTTTGTTTTGCCCGTGCTAGGCAGCTTGCGGCATCTTAGTTCCCTGACCAGGGATCGAACCCCGGCCCCGGCAGTGAAAGTGCACCAAGTCTTAACCACTGGACCGCCAGGGAGTTCCCAGTGATTATCTTAAATTCACACTTCCTGGGCCATTTGCCTAAACCCAGGCTAAAGACCATCCAGGCCTGTGGAGCTGCTGGCAAAACAGCCTTTCAGTCCTTTCAGAATTTCTGAATGCATTTGGTTTTGCTGCTGGCAGAAGGGTACCTGCAGACTTTCAGCAAAGGTTTTGTGAACTCTTGAGAGGGCAAGTGCTATACAAATCCCTCAAGTGTACAAAGAGGAATCGTGCCAGAATTGCTTTGTGGGAGAGATGGACTCCAACAGTTACCATGCGAAGTTAATAATTTCCTACAGTGGTGATCTTCCCATCAACCCCAAGCATGGTCCCTGTGCCCGTAGCCTGTACCCAGACGTGGTATGTGGTGAGACTGCATTCCCAGGGCTAAATGCTCCTGCACCTGCAAGTTGTCAGCCTCCTCCCCTGAGGTGTGTTTCTCATCTGTACTAACTTTTGTCTTTTATTTCTGACTTGTGGCGACTTGTCTTGAGCCCTGGATAACAGAAAGGATCCGTCCCTCCCTCTGGAGCCTCAATCCAGGACAGGACAGGGAATGAGTCAGTGGCACAGTATTGCCCTGGGTCTCGTGAAGATAGGCTTTGCCCTGGCCAGCCCTGATGTTCCGTCCCACCTCTCCTGCTGTTTCTGTTTTAAGTGTGATGGAAGCCTCCACCCCTGAGCTCTGTGGGTCCAGGCTCCTATCAACTTCTTGACAAATGGCAGAGTTTAAGAAGAGGGCTGCTTTGTGCTTTCACACATCTTATTTCTTAACCCATGAAGTTAGTTGTTTCCATGGTGAGCAGGGAGTGTCCAAGAACCCAGTTTCAATGTGACTCTTCCTTGGTACCCTTCACAGAGAAATGCTTCTCAGCGAGGGACAAGTCTGATTTGTGCCTGCAAGGATCTGTGTTTTGAAGTAGCACTTGTGCAGGGTTGGAAGACTTTATCTGCTGGTCTCAGGAAGGCAGGTGGCCCCGGGGATGGGTCAGCTAATGAGCAAGCAGCCCCCACTGGGCCGAGATCAGGGGAATTCTGTCCAGCCAGCAGGACTGGACTCCATCGACTGTCTGGCCCTCTAGGAGTCACGTAACAGTCTTTTAGAGGAACTTCCTGGCTCCCCTGGTCTTCTGGTCCTGAGTTGGTCTCCACATGTCAGGGCTCTGGGGCGGCTGCACGTTGGAGTTTTCCCATAGTATTACATTTGGCCACGCTGTGCTTTGTTTCTCTTCCCAGCATCCCAGTGCCACGTCAGCCTGAAGAAGCAAAGGAGCCGCAGCATCCTCAGCTCCTTCTTCTGCTGCTTCCGTGATTACAATGTGGAGGCTCCGCCAGGCAGCAGCCCCGGTGTTCTTCCGCCGCTGGTGGAGGAGAACGGCGGGCTTCAGAAGGTCAGTGCCGATGCAGAACTTCCGCCGCCGCGCGTCTCTCCCATCCTTGACAAGCATCCTTAGTCAGAATCTGTGACAGTATGTGCACAGCCATTTACTTAAAGATTTGAAATTACCAAAAAAGTCATCTTTTTTGTTACAGGATATGTCAGTCATTGTCATTTAGCAACTGAGGAACATATTTGATGCGAGTTATAAGAGTCACTTCACATTTTTGTAACATTCTGTCGTGGGAAGTTGTATGAAAGAGAGTTAAAGAACCAGGAACAGACAAAGAAATGGAAAGACCAGAGCAGACACAGAGACTTCGAAAAAAGCCAATAATAAATATAAGTGAATTTAACTACCTTGTTTAATAATAAACGTATTTGTTATATATTCTTTCATATGTGTCAAATAAAAAATTTTAAGTCAGATCATCACAATAGGTTAAAAAAGAACAAATTCTACCCACATGCTGTCTAACAGACATCATATTCAAAACAAAATGACTCAGAACAGTTAAAGGTAGGAGAATGAGCAAAAAGATATCACACAAGTATAAACAAAAAGAAAGCAGGGATTATAATAGTAATCTCAGTCGAAAGAGAATTTCAGGCAAAAATCACTGAAAGAGACAAAGGAGATTATTCATTATCAGGGACACAAGAGTCATAAAACTTTATATGCCAAATAACGTGAGCAAAAGACATGAACTGACGTTTCATAAAATAAGAAACACAGTTGGTCAGTAAACATGAAAAAATGTTCAATATTGTTAGTAATCAAGGAAGTACAAGCTAAAACAATGAGATATCCTTTTCCATCTATCAAATTATCAAAAGATATTTTTAAAAATAATATTTGGGGCCTCCCTGGTGGCGCAGTGGTTGAGAGTCCGCCTGCCGATGCAGGGGATACGGGTTCGTGCCCCGGTCTGGGAGGATCCCATATGCCGCGGAGCGGCTGGGCCCGTGAGCCATGGCCGCTGGGCCTGCGCATCCGGAGCCTGTGCTCCGCAACGGGAGAGGCCACAACAGTGAGAGGCCCGCATACCACAAAAAGAAAAAAAAAAAATAATAATAATAATAATAATATTTGGGTTTGGCATGGGGGTAGTGAGAGAGAGTAGAGGATGTAAATTGGTTATTGGTAGGAGTGTGAATTGGTTACACCTTTCCGGAGAGAAATTTGGCAACGTGATCTCAAAACCTTAAAAATATACCTATCTGTCCACCCAAGCAGTTCCTCCTTATTGACATGAGTATGGATGTGCAAAGATTTAACCATAAGATACTATCCAGCATAGATTAGAATACTGCAGAATTATAAGCGAGCTGATGATCGACAATAAACAATAAAAGACCTATACAGTAACCATACAATCAAATAGCATGCAGCTATTAAAAAGGATGTCTCATAAATATTACTGATATAGGAAAATGTTCACACTATATCACTTAGGGGAAAAACGGTTAAAATATAGTAGGCAAATATATTTATAAGTATGTATATGGTCATAAGCGCACACACACACACACACACACACACACACACACACACACACACACACACACACACACACACACACACACACACACACACACACACACACACACACACACACACACACAAGCATTTACAAGACCAGAATGACGTATGCCAAAATATGAAGAGATTATTTCAGACTGGTGGAATCTGTGTAAGATTTTCTCTTCTCCTCTGTGCCTTATTTCTTTTCCTTTTTGCTTTTCCCAATTTTCACAGAAAAGCTTAATTAGAAAATAGATTAGATTAGAAAACAGAGTATTTTAAAAGTGCATACGAACGTAAGGAAGAGGATTCTGGGAAGACTACAGCTTGAGCATGTGGCTCTGACCATTTAAATTCCCTCTCTGGATAAACCCAGGTGAGCCTGCTGATGGAGCCTGGGAAGTACATCAAGGCCTCCACTTTTCCTGACATCTCCAGGGGAAAGACAGGGCACAGAATTCATTCTCTCTGATACTCAGTAAGAAGCAGGGAACCACATCAGAGGAAAATGCTTGCCTCTCTTGCAGTCCTGGGATGAAGACTTGAAATGTGAAGTTCTGTGAGGTCAGCAAGCCAGCGGGAGCCTATGGATCCCCTTGGAAAGGGCCTGCATTGCCCACTTAATGTGTGTGGTCCCTGGAGGGGCTGCACTGATGAGCTGAATTGCTTTCAGTCTAGTGCCCTGGAGGAGCCCAGTAGTACAGGGACTTTCTTCATCTCTTTGTGCTTTGTCAACTTGGGCTCTGCTGGACCATGAAAACAGCTCTGCCTCGCAGTGCTGGGCCTTGCAGTGTTCCCTCATTTACCACTGCTGAGGAGATTCCAAGTTGAAAATCTAGAATGTGAGACTCCCACTGAGGTAAAACTAATGGAAAAGGTAGAAGAAAATGATAGTTCAAGAAATGAATTTGTTTTTTTGACCCTGCCTCACGGCTTGTGGGATCTTAGTTCCCCGACCAGAGATCGAACTCACGCCCCCTGCATTGGAAGCAAGGAGTCTTAACCCCTGGACCACCAGGGAAGTCCCAAAATGAATTTTGAGTATACAAATAACTTTTAGAACTTAAAAAAAAAATCCCTTGATTTCTAAATACAAAAATTCAGTAAATGAACTGAGAAAAATAGTGGGAATGATCACTGCTGAGAACTGCATTAATGTTCTGGAGGAGCAAGTGGAAAAAATATCTTATAATTCAGATCAGAAACACAGAGTCAGTAACTGTGAGAGGTGGGAAGAAACATCTAGGAGACCTAACGTGCAAATAATAGGAATTCCAGAAGAGAAAAAGTAATAGAAGAAAATTTTCTTGAGCTGAAAAAAAACCTTGAATATGCAGATTGAGAGGATTTACCAAATCTGCAGCAGGATTAGTGGCAGCAAGGAAAGGAGCACATGTGGGCTTCCCTGGTGGCACAGTGGTTGAGAGTCCGCCTGCCGATGCAGGGTACACGGGATCGTACCCCGGTCCGGGAAGATCCCACATGCCGCGGAGTGGCTGGGCCCGTGAGCCATGGCCGCTGAGCCTGCCCCTCCAGAGCCTGTGCTCTGCAACGGCAGAGGCCACAACAGTGAGAGGCCCACGTACCGCAAAAAAAAAAAAAAGAAAAAAAAAGAAAAGAAAAGGAGCACATGTATGCCTAGATATATGCCATTGAAATTCTGAAATTTAAGTATAAAGAAAATCTTACAAGCTACCGGAACAAGATATTTTCAAAGAAAAGAGAATTATACTAGCACCAGACTTCTCATCAGCAACACTGCAAGCCAGAAGACTATGAAAAAGTGTTTGCTACTGAGAGAAGAGTTACAAACCCAAACTTCTACATGTAACCAAGATATCATTTATCTGCTAAGGCAAAAGAAGTACATTTTCAGACATGGAATGATTCAGAAAGGGGACAAAAAAAAATCTGGGTGAGACTGATATTCAGTTATGATATAATTGTAGAAAATGTAGGAATAAATACAATTATTAGGAACAGAACTGTGACGAGTAGCACAATTAGAAAATAGATCCTCAAAATTCACAGAGAGTGAAAGGGGAAGTAAACAGAATTGTGAACAAGCCATCAAAATTAAGGAAAGGGGGGACTTCCCTGGCAGTCCAATGGTTAAGACTTCTCACTTCCAATGCAAGGGGCACAGGTTCGATCCCTGGTCGGGGAACTAGGATGTTGCATGCCGTGTGGTGCAGCCAAAAAGAAAAAAAAATTAAGGAAAGGGGAAAATAAATAACAATAAATAGGAACCTAACAAAGAGTAGGCATAAAAGCAAGTTTAATGAACCAAATTCTCCTAACAAAAGACCAAGACTCTATCAGATTGGCATGACAAATTCAGCTGGATGCTGTCTCCAAGAATACACCCGTATCAGATAGGAATGATTTTGGCAGCAAGTAAAAGAAAAATGACAAATAATAACTTAGCTAAATAGGAGATTATTTTTCTCACATATAAAGCTTGATGCTGGCAGTTGCTGGATTTAGTTTAGATGCATGGTGATACCATCAGGGTCCCAAACTCTTTCTGTTCTTCTATCTTTTGATCTTTCTGCTCCACCGTTCTTGGGAGTGTTTGCCTTCATCCTCATGTTTGTTGTTTACTATCATCTCAAAGTCACAGGCTTCGGATATCATATCCACATTTAAGAGAATACAAGAGGGAGGAGTAGCACTAGCCATGTCTGTCCGTTTTATGGAAATGCTTTCACAGAAAGTCCCAGGAGACTTCTGCTTATGTCTTATGGGCCAGAACTTTGTCACCTGGCTGCCCTCCAGCAGCAAGAGAGGCCTGAAAGGGGAAGGATTTATACCTGCAGTTTCCTGCTCTCAACAAAATCAGACCTCTTTTCACAGAGGAGAAAAAAGGAGTCACTACTGAGTAGATTTAGGGTCAATATGAGTTCAGTTATGCTGTAGTAACAACTCCAAATCCTCAGAGGCTTAACATAATGAAAGTTAATTTTTCATTCATGCTACATGTTTATCATGGGTTGGCAAGGCCATCTGTTCTGTGCCAATGTCCAATAGAAATATAGTGTGAGCCACCTGTGTAATTTAACTTTTTCTAGCGGCCTCATTTTTTAGAACCTTTTTTAAAACTTGAGATTGATTTTTTAAATTTTATTTTTATTTTTTATTTGTTTGGCCATACCATATGGCTTGTGAGATCCCAGTTCCCCAACCAGGGAAACCCAGGCCCTCGGCAGTGAAAGCACAGAGTCCTAACCACTGGACTGCCAGGGAATTCCCGAAGTTGATTTTAATAATAGATTTTTATTTAACCCAAAATGTTATTTCAGCATGTAATCAATAGAAAAAATTATCAATGAGATAAAATTTACATTATTTTATCTTACTAATTCTTCAAAATCTGTTGTGTATTTTATACTTACAGCACATCTTAAATTTGGACTAGCCACATTTCATGTGCTCAACAACTACATATGACTAATAGCTACTGTTATTCTATTAGATAACTCTGTCTTCTCCTCATTCATGGACCAGACTAAGGAGGGCCCATCTCTTTGCTTCCATGATTGTCACGTCAGCAGAAGGGGAATGTGGTAAATCACACTGGCTCTTAAAATTTTCACTCAGAGGTAACAAGACTTATTTCAACTTACATTTTATTGGCCAAAGCAATTCACATGATTACACCTAACCTCAAGGAGTGTGGAAGTGTAATCCTACCATGTGCCCAGAAAGAAAACTGGAATTATTTGGTAAACAGTGCTAATGACTGTTACAGTATGCAGCTAATAGCTCTTGAGCCAGCCAGTGATACCAAAAAAAGGTAGAAAATAAAGAGATGGGCAAAATGTACAAAGCAGATCAAATAAATAGAAAGTAAAAGTGGTGATATTAGTATCAGACAAAACAGAATTCAAGGCCAAAAACATTAAGAGAAAGAGGGACATTTTATGATAAAAGAACTATTACATGCAGTGTACAGTAGCCATAAACCTTTGCATACCAATCAACAGTACAGCCAAATACATAGAAGAATATCATTTAAACATGATATAAAGCTGTCTTCTAAAAATAAACAGCAAACAACATAGGAAAATCATTGGAAGTTCTGGCTAATAAATAAGATAAGAAAATGAAATAATTGATATAAATATGGAAAAGATAGAAAACCAGTTTTATTTGCAGATGGCATGATTATTTACAGTGAAATCCCAAAATACTACCAAAAAATGAGAATCACTAAAAGGTTTTGATGTCGTGGCTCTTATTTCTTGAGAAGTGTGTTGTGTTTCTGAATAGGAAGACTTAAAATTTATACAGAAGAAAAAAAATGTCTAAGAACAGCTGAGAGGGCTTCCCTGGTGGCACAGTGGTTAAGAATCCACCTGCCAGTGCAGGGGACACGGGTTCAATCCCTGGTCCGGGAAGATCCCACATGCTGCAGAGCACCTGAGCCCGTGCGGCACAACTACTGAGCCTGCGCTCTAGAGCCCACGAGCCACAGCTACTGAGCCCACGCGCCACAACTACTGAAGCCTGCGCACCTAGAGCCCGTGCTCTGCAACAAGAGAAGTCACCGCAATGTGAAGCCTGCGCACCGCAATGAAGAGTAACCCCTACTCACCGCAACTAGAGAAAGCCCATGCCCAGCCACGAAGACCCAATGCAGCCAAAAATAAATAAATTAAATAAATAAATTAAAAAAAAAACAGCTGAGAAATTTTCAGAAAAATATTAATATAATGAAAGATACCTAGACTTAAGAGATATTAAGCCGTACTGTACATTGGTGTAGAAAAACATAAGTGGAATTTGTATGATGAGATTTCACTGTAAACCCTATCACAGCCCCGAATTCTGATATCTCCCCTCAAACTCTCAATTTCCCCAATTTGAAAATCATTGCTGAGGAGAATCCCCATTAGTGAAGGGAACATAGTTTGTACCTTAGGCCTGTAAAGGATTTAAAAAGTGAAGAATCACTGCTGTCATAGTAAAAGTTATTTTTACCTAGTCTGCCTAGATGAATGACTTGAGAAGATGGTGGTGCAGCCCTGGAAGGTTTCCTGGAGCCCTTAGCCGTATCTGCCAGAGAATAAAGCCCTTTAAAGGGAGCTCCTCTGGCAGAGCTGGGCTTAGCTGGAGCTAGTGTTCACTCAAGGAAACGTCCTTTGGTTAACACTTGTCAGAGTGGCTTTTTAAAGAATTAAGTTAACTCCGAGTAGTGCATCGTTTGCGTAATCCGCGACCCTTCAGTGTGTGAGACCAGACCTTGTAGAAAGAGCCTGTGTCAAAGTGGGGCGACTGTGCCCTTTGCACTCACCTGGTCAGGCTGCCTGGAACGTACAGCCCAGGCTCAGTAGATGTGGAAGCCGATGCCAGGCATGTCTCTACTGCTGCCTCCTGGGCTCTCCCAGCCTCTTGGAGCTCAGTTTGCCAGAGTGGGAGGGAAGGCTGTGGACAGAAGGCAACAGATGGTTCCACCCACCCTGCATATTTACTGTCCTGGAGAAAAGCTTCAGAGCAGTGGTCTGGGGTGGCTACCACTGTGACCGTCACAGTTACAGCCTGGACTGGAGACAAATTGCCCAAAATAAAAGTGTCTGCATCCCCTGTCTGGAGGCTAGAAGGAGTCAGCACTCAGAAGGCCCCAATGGCAGAGACCATGGAGGACTTCTAAGTGCAAGGAGAGAGTGAAAGCCATTGCTGGACGCTCACTCATACATGCGTACCCCATGTACACACACACGTAAACCTCTAGGGTAATTTTCAAGCCCACATACTTGTCTAGGGTGGCACCTTTGGTTGTGGTCTGTGTTTTGTCAAGCCCTTCCCAAATAACCGTTTGGTGGTGTTATCTCTCACCTCACTGATGTGTTCACCTGTCTGAAGGTACACCTGTGTGTTAGGGCTGTTTGCCATCTCCAACTAGCGCACTGGTTCTCAAATGGAGATGACTTTGCCCCCTAGTGAACATTTGGCTGTGTCTGGAGCCTTTTTTTTTTTTTTTTTAACATTTTTATTGGAGTGTAATTGCTTTACAATGGTGTGTTAGTTTCTGCTTTATAACAAAGTGGATCAGCTATACATATACATATATCCCCATATCTCTTCCCTCTTGCGTCTCCCTCCCACCCTCCCTATCCCACCCCTCTAGGTGGTCACAAAGCACCGAGCTGATCTCCCTGTGCTATGCGACTGCTTCCCACCAGCTATCTGTTTTACGTTTGGTAGTGTATATATGTCCATGCCACTCTCTAACTTTGTCCCAGCTTACCGTTCCCCCTCCCCGTGTCCTCAAGTCCATTCTCTAGTAGGTCTGTGTCTTTATTCCCATCTTGCCCCTAGGTTCTTTATGACCTTTTTTTTTTTTTTAGACTCCATATATATGTGTTACCATATGGTATTTGTTTTTCTCTTTCTGACTTACTTCACTCTGTATGACAGACTCTAGGTCCATCCACCTCACTACAAATAACTCAATTTCGTTTCTTTTTATGGCTGAGTAATATTCCATTGTATATATGTGCCACATCTTCTTTATCCATTCATCTGTTGATGGACACTTAGGTTGCTTCCATGTCCTGGCTATCGTAAACAGAGCTGCAGTGAACATTGTGGTACATGACTCATTTTGAATTACAGTTTTCTCAGGGTATATGCCCAGTAGTGGGATTGCTGGGTCGTATGGTAGTTCTAGCCATTTTATTGGTGCTACTGGGGTTTCTACTGGCATCTAGTGGGTGGAGGCCAGGGATGCTGCTGAGGACCCTACAGTGCACGAGACTGCCCCCCACAGCAAAGAGTCATCAGACTCTGAACATCAGTAGTGCGGGGTTGAGAGCCCTGCTCCACAGGGACCCAATGGGGCTTGTGAACTTCTGGTTAAAATCTCCCCCACCAAGCTCCAGATGTTGGGAACAATATTATTTAAGAGCTTCTGAAATGAACGTCTCCACATAAGCTCTTGAAAACCGAGATTTGATTTGATTGCACCGTTGTGTTGGAGAACAGCACAGCTCTGTCTTGAATGATGGCAGAAGGTAGTTTAGAATCCTTAAGACAAGCCCCAAGTGTCCTGAGGAAGGAAAGAGCCATCAAGAGTATCTCAGGATGAAACACCAGTTGCTGCCACCCTGCAGAGGTGATGACTAGGGGCTAGAGATAATCAAGAAGTTGCGAATTGGTTCTTAGAGGCAGAGCAGAGCTCAGAAAGGTACCAGCCACCTGCCCCTGTTGACAGTCCTTCCTATGAGACCCCTGGCACCAGTGACCCCCTCGATAAAGGTGGGTACACTTTCACAAATCCTTCGATGCGGGAGACCGACCGTGAAACCGTGCATCTCTTTGTCAGGGACCGTGATGCTGCGATTCGTTGCCTCCCATCCCACCAGCTGAAAAAGAATAAGAAACACAGAAACTGGAAATTCTCAATGGAGATAAACTTGTTCTTGTATTAACTTTTCTTGAGGATGCTAAAATGAAGTGTTTCCATCAACCAGGTTTGGAACGGCTGGCATTTCAGCTGAGGAATGGTTGAGGCCCTTCCTTGGGGCCTGAATTTTCTGAGCACTCCCTATGAATACAGGTTCTGTTCGCCTTAACGGGAAAGCTGTCCCATGCCTGTGGCCTTGGAGGGAACTCCTTACACCTTGCCTGTCCCCTCTGCCCAGTTCTCCCCTAGAAGAGGACCAGAAGTGGGTTCCTCATAATCTGCTGAAACTGTCCTCCTTGCGCTGTGCATTGTATTGACTTAAAGCTTTAGTCTTTTAGGGGGAAAACTTACTTAAAAGAAGAAACAAGCCAGTTATTAGAGAGATTCATGGATCAAAGTAAAGTAGGGGTTTTCATTTTTACTTTTCAATTAAGGATTAAATTCCTGGGAGTAAGGGAGGCACTATTTATTTATTTATTTATTTTTTGTGGTACGCGGGCCTCTCACTGTTGTGGCCTCTCCCGTTGCGGAGCACAGGCTCCGGACGCGCAGGCTCAGCAGCCATGGCTCACGGGCCCAGCCGCTCCGTGGCATGTGGGATCTTCCCAGACCGGGGCACGAACCCGTGTCCCCTGTATCAGCAGGTGGACGCTCAACCACTGCGCCACCAGGGAAGCCCAGGAGGCACTATTTAAATAAACAAGATCATTTATGAGCTTCAGGAACCTGGCCTCGTTTCTCAGGGGAGGGGGTGTCTGGGAGGCAGAGTGCAGCCCAGTGCCCTAACTGTGGAGTATCTTTGAGTTCCTCCTGTTCATCAAACCCCACCAAGGTACAGAGAACAGGCAATCATACGGCCTCTGTACTCAAGAGTGCTTTGAAGTTTCTTTTGAGAATATGATCTACTTCTCTTTGAACCTGACAGTGATTTTTTTTTTTTTCTTTCTCCTCAGGGTGACCAGAGGCAGATCATTCCCATACCAAGTGTATGTATATTTATCCAATTTTACTTAAACAGTTATAGAATCTTGTAGCTTTTGGCCTACTAATATAAAAGATTTTTTAATGTTCTTGCTTATATTGCGTTTTTATCGTGTGGTATTAACAGCTCTGGTCTGTTGAAAAAAAAAAGTGAAGCTACATTTTAAACCGAGATCAGGAAGTTCTGTACGAGTTTCCTTTCTTAGGAACAGCAAGGCAATCAGCATCTATTAACCCAATTCTCACCTTTCTCTCTGCAAAGGGCCTCCACGTCTCTTAGTAAGCCAAGGCTGCACTCCCCAACTCCATAGACTGCAAGAACATACTTTTGCCCCGACTGGGTTCTTTGCAACAGGTTCTGCCCCAATGGGGCTAGGTTCACCAGACCCCCATCCCAGGGGAGCAGACCATCCCTGACTGTTCAACAGTGTCGGTAGCTTGGCCATGGCTCTGATCAGAAAAATCTCCTCAATTGTATTCCCTAAACTTGCAGAATCACCCTACCATCACCACCATCCTGCCCTCTGCCCCGCAAATCCCACAGGCTGGCTGTACTGCAACTCTGCCCCAGCCAAGCACTCCCTTGGGCCACCAACTTCTGTTTTCAGTCCTGGATTTGGGATACTAGCTGCACCGGTGTCTGCCCCAGCACAGGCCTGGACCGGCCACCCCTCAGACAGCTGCTCTGCCCACCGCTCCTTTGCTTCCTTCTCTGCCAGCCGAGCCGTGTGGCCTGAGGCCAGTCAGCAAGCAAGAAGCAGACCAATGACCGACTCCCAAAAGAAACTTGCAGTGGAGATGTCTGTATCAAACAGGATCTCTCAAACAGTCCCGTGTCCTTAGAGAAGGATTTAGGTTTTTAAAAATTGTCCAGAAATTGATTTTTTTTTTTTTTTTTTTTTTTGGCCACACCGCACGTGGCTTGTGGGATCTTAGTTCCCTGACCAGGGATTGAACCCTGGCCCTCGATAGTGAAAGAGCAGAGTCCTGACCACTGGACCGCCAGGGAATTCCCAGAAATTGATATTTTAATCCATATAGAGTCTCTGATTCAGATTGTCTGATTCAAATCTAATCATCTATCTTTACTTGGACTTTTTCACGTTTTCTGGGAACATCCAAGAGACACAGCAATCTTACACTGAAAGAAATGATGGATTTCATTAGTACAGTTTGACTTCAAATTTGGCGATGCATGTCACCCATAAATTGCCCAAAATATTTTTGTTCATTTCGCTTATTTTCACAGCTTTAACTCTCCATTGATTAACAAGTTGCAAGGGTTTGTGGAGTGATTCTGACTTTGCTAGTGTGCCTGGGGGTTGGGCTTTGTTGGGAACTGACTGATCAAAAAGATGGATCAATCAGCACGACTTCTTATCCAGTGTTTGAGTAGGATACCCAGTGGGATTGATACCAGAGGCCTCCTTTTAATCTTTATACAAAGTAGTTTCGTATATTTTTCCTGCAAAGGTGTCTACATTCAACAGGTGGCATCTCTCCCCCTACCTCTGAGACTCCAATAGTACTGTTTTTTTCCTCAAAGTTAATTCACAGCTGCCTATAAAGTTAAGTGCTGAATCAAAGCATTTGTCAGAGTAAACACTCTACTGGGCACCCACAGTAGAGAAAAATGACCCTTTCTTCACAAATCTCTTTCTAGAGTCCCAGAATAAAATAGCCAAGAGGAAAAAGATGCTTTGTGTAATTTAACCCAGTGTTAGGTCAGTAAACCGCAGACTGCTTCCTGCATGTGAGACACTGGGTCAGGCCTTATGAATCTGAAATATCTTACAAGAAAGCAAAGCCTAGCTAAAGTAACTTGCATCTTTGAATAAGTACTTCCAGAAAAGCAGTTCCACCAATGGGTACCGTGTGATCTCCACTGCCTGCTTAGCATGCAGCACTAAACCCAAGTCCATCTGGAGAACGGCTCTGCCCCAGGATTCGAGCCTTGGGGTCTCCTGCAAAATCTGCACCTACCTGTCAAGACTGCAGATCACATAAACAGTAGCCCTGCCTTTTCTGGACCACGGGGGACCTGGTTAGTGCTAGGAGCCCCTGAGAGCTTGGAGGGCTACCACACAGGACCAGAAATCCAGGCTTGTGCTGAGCCTCCAAACCAAGTCCCCACACCGGCTGAAAGCTTTTTCCAGGCCCAGAAGACGAAAGGTGCCCCTAAGCCTGTGGGTGCCCAGAGGAGATCCGGCTGGAGTTCCCATCTCTTGCCGCTCACCTCATGAGCCCTCCATTTTTTATTCTCATGCTGCTGTTTATATGTGCAGCCTCCATCTTTTGATTTTTTTTTTTTACTAAGCTCATTTTTTCATTATTCACTTTTCATTCTTCATATTTTTTCATTATTCAAACTCATGGTTTAAAAAAATACTGCAAGGTTAAAATAGGAAAAAAAATCTCCCAACTTGATCCCACTCCCTAGAATAGCCTTCTAACATTTGTTGTATATCCTTGCAGAAATTTTCTAAATCAACACAGGCATATTTAAACAAATGAGAGTGTTGCGAGTTGCTTTTTGCTTTTATCAGGGTACCTTGAACATCCTTCCAGATATTAGTACATAGCGAGCTGCCTCATTGTTTTACATGTAGTTGATGGCATTTACGTTGTGTCCACTTTTGTGCTATTACAAATATTCTTGTGCTTGTGTGTTTGTCAACCTGAGTGATAGTATCTGGGTGATCAGTTCCTAGTTGTGGAAATGCTAGGTCAAAGGGTATCCTTTATATTTTCTGGTAGATTAAAGGCAAATTGCCCTCCGAAAACATAATTTACATTCCCAGCAAGAGCCCGTTCCCTTTTCAAAAATGGTAATTAGCAAGTACTTTGATCTTTGCTAATCTGAAAGTAAAGATTTATTGCTTAGATTTGCATTTCTTCATGAATGAATATGAACATCTTGTGTTCACAAGTTTATTGTCCATATGTATTTCTTCTTACCTATTCATTTCTTCTAGATTTTATACTATTATCTTTTTAAATTACAAGGAAATTAGCAAATTTAAATTACAAGGAAATTAGCAAATCTCCCCCAAATTTATGATATATTTTTTGGTCTTGTTTATAATCATTTGGCCACAAAGAAGTGTAATTTTATATAGGGAAATGTGTTCATCTTATCTTTTATGGCTCCTGAACTTTATGTCATGCTTAGAAAGCTCTCCCCACTCTATGACTATGACCCACTTGTCTCCTAGTATTTTAACAGTTCCATCATTACACTTAAATCTTTGATCCATCTGGATCATGTTGGTGTAGGGCGTGAAGTCGCAATCCAGCTTTATTTGCTTTTCCAGGTGGCAAGTCAGTTGTCTCAGCATCATTTATTGAGTAACCCATCTTTTGTACACCTATTAGAAATGACATCTTTATCTGGACTTGATCTTAAACGTTTCACTTAGTAATATTTGTCTTCCAACTGGGAGCTGGGGTTTGGGGCCCTCTATACCTCTTATCGGAAGCCTCATGTTCTGTCCAGTAAAAGTCAGGTGTTGAAGGGTAAGGGAAAATGCAGAGGGACAGGCTTGGAAACCGTGAAGTTTGGTGGTGACTCTGAAGGTGAACACTCAGCTGCTTTGGCCCCAGTGAGGACCAGACCCCTACCGTTCCCACATGCTCGCTGGGATCATACGTCCCTGGTGCTTCCAGCTCAGGGTTGACAGTGCAGCTGAGCCATAAAATTGCTGAATGTGGAGAGGAGAAATTTGTTTTCTAACAGTTACGTTTCTATGCTGTCGGCCTAAGCCTTTTAGTAAACAGTAGTATACTTTTTTCCATCAAACCTTATGAAGATCATATAAGCAGAGCAACTCCTCTAGTTAGAGCTGGTGTCCAGTCTCCTTTGCCCCTCCTGCAGCAGCCCTGAGAGTTCTGCCCTGAGCTCGGGAGGCGCGAGGGGAGCGGGATGGGCAGTGTGCAGACTTGGAGCCTGAGAACTCAAGTGCACAGACAACCATCCAGCATACCAAGAAGAGGCACCGCTTTGTAAGATTTGCAAGGGTGTGTTATGGGGTAGATACCTTAGATTAACTATTCCTGGCTGCCCATTCATAGCCAAGGACAGGAACTTTCACATCCACTCCCAGAAAGAGCAATGGCATGAATGCCCTTCTCAAACCTCCCCCACCCCCCATGCTTTCTTACTCCCACCCCACCCCCCTGGCAGTGCCCGCCTGTGCTTGGGAGCAAGTCATTGTGTTTAGAAAAGGCTCTTTTTTTTTTTTTTTGCGGTATGCGGGCCTCTCACTGTTGTGGCCTCTCCCGTTGCGGAGCACAGGCTCCGGATGCGCAGGCCCAGCGGCCATGGCTCACGGGCCCAGCCGCTCCGCGGCATATGGGATCCTCCCAGACCGGGGCACGAACCCGCATCCCCTGCATCGGCAGGCGGACTCTCAACCACTGCGCCACCAGGGAGGCCCTAGAAAAGGCTCTTTTTGATATAACTGGTGTTTCTCCTGTTCTTCAGCTTTATGATGACCTGAGAGAAAATTTGCATCAGGACATTTTTTAGTTAGTGATTCAAGCATCACCTGAGCAGATCAATTGAAGTCACAAAACACTATCGCAATTATCTAGTATCCTTGCATGTTCCAAGGACACAGCTGTCCAGAAGAATTCTTAGCACTGGTCTGAGGAATTTGCATTAATCTAAAGCCAAGCTCTCAGGGAAGCCGCGTGCATTTAGGAACTGGGCTAGGGATTAATGGACCGCCCCCTGCAGCGTGTCGCCCCAGCCTGGCCTTGTTCTCTGCAGCAGAAATGCTAAATCAATAGCTTGCTTATTATGCCTGTCACCCCGCTTGCTCTTTTCTCTCTTAAAATAGTGCGGGGAGGCTTTTTCCTTACTGTTAACTCAGAGAATGCTTGTAAAGTGTGGGTTAAACCTGCGAAGAAAGTAATTTTCATTCTCTGGTTTGGAAAATAACTGAGCCACTTTTGGCAGAGCTTTGATGTTTTCAGATATGCTAGGGAGAGAAGTTCTAGATCCTTATTTTCCAGACTAGCAATTACTTAAAGTTAAAATGCTGTTTTAGTCTATAAACGCATAGAAAAAGGGCTAGACAGATACACACCAAACTAAAAAGGGGGGGCACCTGGGGAAAGGAATTGGGGAGGTGAGCATGGAAGAGGGAATACTTGTGTTTTATATGTCTATATTCTTTACAATGAGAATGTGTTTTATTACATAATTGTATAATAGAAAAAACAAATTTTATTCTAGTCACAAGCATGCTTTCTGCTATGGCTCACACAACAGAAATAACCCCAATCCTCTCTATTATGTTCATTTATTGGGCTCATCACACCCTGCCTTTTTAAACCTCTTTTGAACTTCTTGCAAGTTTATTTTAATTTTTTTAATAAAACCTGCCTGCTTGCTGATTTGTAATGAAGGACATAGTCCTTTCCGGGACACTGGGTCCCACGCTCGAAGTCTAAGGCACGTCTTTCCCAGTGCCACATTCTCAGGGATACTGCCTGGTGAACATTCATTAGAGCCAAGGGAGTTGGGAGGCCATAAGGGCTTTTTCTGCAGGATGATGCTGGAGAGGATGAAACACCCACGCTTACTAGAGATAGCCCCCCAGGAATTAGAAATGCTCATGTCTCCACACATTGCTTCACCCTACTCCGCCCCGACAATCCCTCCAGCCAAGATGATCATAGCACTTGCAAATTTACCTACCCTGTTGACCGCCTGCTTTACATTCACTATTGAACCAGCTCAAGTCCAAAATTAACATGAATTCCCTAATGTTCAACTGAAACCAAAAAAAAAAAAAGAGAGAGAGAGAGAAAGAAATAGCCATTTAAAAGGGAATACTTCTTGATTTCATTTTTTTCTTGTTTTATTTGATAAGCTAAATTGTCCATTCTTCAGTGGTTAAAGACAGATATTTTATTGTGTTTTGTTTTGCATTAAATGTGGAACAGAGCTTGACCTTCCTCCAGGACAGAAAATTAGCTAGTTAACATTGGATACTGAATATGCCACAAAGTCAACTGAAATCCTTCAAATCATTTCTAGAATGAGGCAGGGCCCAAGAAATAAATACTCTAAATCAAGAATGAGGTCGGCTGAAGATATCTAGCCTTTTATTAACTCTTTATGACTTTTTTATTATAACATGAAAGTCAGCTACTACAAAGACATATAAATGGATTTTCTGGTTAACACGCATGTGGATTAAAGTATAACTTCCAGGGACAGAGACTCCAAGGGATAAAAGTGCCACCTTCGCTCGATATTACACCACAGTGGGGCACATACAATGCAGGGCACTGTACATGGGCCAGTTTTATTTCTGTTTCCTATTATTGGAGGTCACTTTGGATTGCATTTTGCTGGTAGTTCTATAGTTTCTCTTAAAGTTTTTGGAAAGCTTCAGTCACTTAAAAAAAAAAATACGATGATCCAATAAAGCTCTAAAATATGCTTATATACCACAGTGAATTTCAGATGAAATATGACCCCGGAACATAGGCTGCATGGTTAGAGTAGCTATTATAATTTAACATTCATTTTCATGTTGTCCATTTTAATAATAACAATAGCCACCACATATGTGCCAGGCAGAATGCTGGATGTTTTACTGCAATTATAGCTGATAACAACCTTTCGTGGTAGGTATTATTATCCCAACTCACAACCAAAGAACAGACAGAGCTGATATTCAAACCCAAGTTTGTCTGGTTCCAAAGCCCAGACCCTCATAATAGCCGTTCAGGCAAGTGGCACAGCATTTGCTTGGTAAAACTTCAATTGCAAACTGCTTATTCCTATTGTTTTTAACAAAATTCCATGATGTGCTTGACCAGGCATTTAAACGTTTGGTTTCATTTCTGACCTCATTGACATAGTGTAATACAATAATAAGGGATTTGGTTTGTCTTTTACATAAAGGTAATAATATTGATTTTTTTTCCCCCTTTAGCCACCAGCTAAATATCTCCTTCCAGAGGTGACGGTGCTTGACTATGGAAAGAAATGTGTGGTCATTGATTTAGATGAAACATTGGTGCACAGTTCATTTAAGGTAAATCAACATAAAAAACAATCAGTGATCTTTGTGATTTGGTCACAGTTGTATTGGAAAAGGGAAAATTAAAAGGATGAAAGCTTGTGGTTGTTGGCGTATGACCTCACTGTTCATGAAATCCCAATAACAGTTGCTTATTAACTCAGGTGAACATTAACTCAAGTAGCTGAATATTAACATGATTAGTTTGGGGCTGCCGATATCCCTGAGACTTCATTCTTACGTATGCAATTTGAGTTTTCCAACACTCTGCCCCCTGCAGAAATACTTTCCAGGTGGCACAAGGCAATCAGTGCCCCCAGGACATGCTATGTGTTTGTCAAGGTAACCGGAGCGCTGTACGTGCTGCAAGTTGTATTGGGAGGGGCAGGGGAGGCACTGTTGAAAAGTGTCAAGCAACCGACTATCCTGGAAATTTTCCCAGACCAAGTTTTGGAAGATGCCCAACTCTGAAGAAGACTTCCAGAGTTAACGGCATCTGAACACATTCAGCCATTTACCTTGACCGTTTTCATGACAAGAGGTTGCTGGAGTTTTTCCTAAGCTTCACGGCTTAATGTGTATCCACCTGCCTGACCTCCCTCCTGATGGCTGCGGGGCCGCAGTGAGATCAGCTTGCTCTGCATCTCCATCTCCATCTCCCCACCAGAACAACAGCCAAGATAACAAATTACCCGAGGGCCTCTATGCAGGAACAGCTATGGCTACACTCTAGGGAAATGAGTTAATTAATCATTTTTCCATTTTTTGAAATTGTTTAAAAGAAGCAAATGATTAAAAAAAAAGTTTGGAAATAGGGGACTGGTGTGTTGGGGAGAAGAAGCAGGTGTGTAGGGTCCTTGTCCTGTTTTCCTTGGGTGTTTCTGGCGATGGAACTGCTCTACTATTGCTGGCCAGTTAGACCACATTCTTCTTTTTACCCCCAGCCCGTGACCCCGCTTACTTTGCTGAGAGACGTGAAAGCACCACCTAAGATGGAGTGTGTGTCTGACACCAGCCAGTCACTCCTTGATGGTTCTATGGGAAGTGGGAGAGCCATCAAATTTTCCTGAAGACCTTTCTGCCAGAAACATCCCTCCTTGGGCCTGCTTCTCACTAAACAGAATCCTCCTTGACAGGACAAGGCCAGGCAGTTGTCCTAGAGTCCTTTGGAGAGTGGAGGCGGGGCCACACTTACCCCTGGCAGTGAGAAATGGCCCGGCTGGCAGCTGGGGCACGTAGGTACCACTCATTCCCCAGCCCCACAAGGGCCCTTCCAGGATTGGTCCCAGGGCTGCAGTGACCTTATATCCCAACTCAACCCTGAATGGCATTGAAAGCCTTTTCTCCCCCATGGGCAGGATGCTCAAGACTTTTTCAAGTCCCTGAGGAAGAAAGCCCTTTAGGACAGGGGTCAGTTGCCATTACAGCATAGACCAGCTTCATTCCAAGCAGCTCTGGGAGTGTGGGCATCGCTGGCCAGACTTCCCGAGGTTACTGAGGGTTCCTGCCTCCAAAGGCGAGGCCTTGGCAGCCCCTGGTATCTCCAGGGCCTACTCAGAGGGCGTTGATGCGACAGGCTGATGTGAACAGCATCTCTTCGTTTCTTCCCTCCCTGGCCTGCCTACATTTGCAAGCGGAATATTCTTTATCATATGGTTTTTAAGGTTCTGGGCATTTCAAAGCCCTTTGAGAATCCGGAAGCTGTGAACCTCTCTCCTTGAAACTGTGCACCTGTACAGCACTCAGGGTCAGGACCCAGGTTTACAGCCCTGGCTTTGGCCCGGTCTCGCGCAAGAAAAGATGGGGGGCAGTGCTTGCTCTGAGCTGGGCAATGGTTTTCTCTTGTTCTATATACTCTGTGGAATATGACTTCACAATCTAATGCCTTGTGAGAATTTCTTCCTTCAGTCTTTTGTTTTCTAGCCTGATTCTCTATTTTAGTTGTGAAATTATAAAATACCGAACTCATCCTTGGTCTTCCAACCAAAGCAGTGAAGACACTATAATCTTAAGCCTCAGGGGCTCTGCTGAGTGCTTAGTAATGGTTCTGTGATCTAGTATTTTCCACCTTTTTTTCAGTTTACATGTGAAAGAACAATGTGTGTGTACAGTAATGGGCTTAAAGGCAGAGACCCCAGTTCAGATTGTGACCAGAGCGCCCTGTGGCCACCACACACGTGGTCTCCCTCCCTCTGTTTCTCTCCTATGTGTCCCGAGGATTTGTGGTCTCATGAGTCTCCTGGGCCTGTTCATTTCTGCCTGATTTGTGGAATTCCATTTAGAACTGTATGTGAGTCTATCATTGAGAACATAGTGACTGCCGAAGCATCCTATTTGAATTTTAAGTGTTATTAAGTGTCAGAGTTACTTTAAATATGCAGAGGTTTGTGAGTGTGCTACATATTGTGTTACATAGAGCAGAACAATCTGGGGTGGGCTGGCTCTCCCCACCTCCCACAGTAGGAGATGGTGCTAGGCAAGGCCTGAAATCACTGATGCATGCTGGATGGAGGTAGGGGCACTCATCAGATCCCTTGCTCTAGTTGTGGAAGAGAGGAGAATCCGAGGTCCAGAGGGGAAAGAGCCTGCCCAAGGTCATGGCTGTGGCCTCTGACTTCACCCCACATATCCGATGGCCCCACTTGGGGTTCATGTGTTGAACATCTGTCAAGCAGCCCCTCACAGGGCAGTCTGCACTCGTGGGTCCAAGACAAATTCTTTTCCCCTGAGTAGCACTGTCCTCGGGGATCGTCAGGCTCTCACCTCCTCCCCCTGGTGGCCAGCAGTGGTTCCTGCCATGCTGGGAGGGCTCTAGGCAAGAGCGGGGAGTTTGACAAGCCCTGTTCCCAAGCCAGGTGCACCACTCTTTGTGGTTGGGGCCAGGGAAGTGATAAAAAAGTTGCACCAAGATGCTGAAAATGTAACAATATTCAGAACAGAAAATAATGTGCTTTTCTGCTTTTTCTTATTTTGAGGAGCCATAGCATCCTTCAACATCCTCCTGAATTGTTTTTTCCAACAATAAAAACATTGGTCCAGGCAAGCTTTTTTGGTGCTAAAGTTTCCAATTTTATTTTGTTCTTTCAGACATGCTAATTATAGTTTCTTTTTTCTCTAGCCTATTAGTAATGCTGATTTTATTGTTCCCGTTGAAATCGATGGAACTATACATCAGGTAAGAAATCAAAGCTAAATCTGAGTTTCAGTTAGCATTTTTTAGTAAGTATGTTTCCTGTGAACTGTATTTCTAAATTCCCATTTCATAGTCTTTTTTATTCCTAAATCAAAAGGAAGTATATTTTATTAAAAATGCAATGATGTTCTGCTTTTTTTTCACTCAGTTGAATTTTATACTTAGTTTATAAGGGAAACTATAATCTATTTGTAAAATTAGATGTGGTTGCAAGTTCAAATAGTTCTTTGATTTGATGCAGACTTTTAGAAGTTTCCATATCTCCCACTGGCCTAGCTTGATGGTCTAATTAACTTCCCTGTGTAGTTGCTTCAGCTACTCTCCTAGCAGACAACAGGAGAATGTCACAAGTCACCTGCTTTTGGTAGATTCTCGGGAAAAGTTGTCCGTTTCCAAGGCCAGCCAGTCCAGACTCACCTTGTCACTCCTGCATCGTGTTCTCCAGTGAATATTTAGCAAAATCCAACCCAAAAAGGAAAGGAGGAAGGGTGTGCATTTTTTGCATCGGCAGGCAGCTTTGAATAAAGATGCCCTAGTCAGCTGGCATACATCTTTGTTCTGATTTTTTTTTCCCCTTATTTTCCTTTTTTCTTCATGAAGCTGCTCTGGAAATAGTTTCATTTATGAAATATTGGAAACATTGTAGGAAGACATTGTAGGTTTTCCACAGGGATGATCCAGTCATCTTCCTTGTCAATCCCAAGATCTAAAGGGAGAGTCTTTGGCCTGGTGTGTTTATATCCCAGGAGGAAAACTCCCTTGGTGCTTGAGCCGTAACAGGATGTCTTTCCTTAATGATGTCGGTAGTCTCTTTGGCCCTTGAGTGCAGGGTGTCAGAGCTGCGGGATCGGCTGATCCAGCCACCTCATAGCACACATGGGGAAACTGAGGCTCAGCCAGGGAGAGGGTTGGTTCAAGGTCATACAATAGGAAGAATTAAAATGAGAGCTCCAGTCTCCTGTTCCTAACCCAGGGCTCTTTTTGTGATACTCGAGTCCCTCTCCTCCCCTGCCAGGAGGTCCTGCCAGGAACCAGTCCAGTCCCTGGGAAAGGCAGCTCTGTCCCTGGTGTCTCCACACGTCACACTTTTAAAAGCCATCAGGGAGCCAAAATGGCAGGCACTTGGGCATTTAACATTTGCAGAAGCGTCATCAGAATTAACTTAGCATCTGAGAAGCAGTTAAGGCTTCTGCATTTATTATCTTGGCTCGTGTTACAAGATAATGAGACAAAGGAGAGGCTGCCCACTGGCATGGCAGGAATTAGGAGAGAAATTAATCCTTCGTTCCTCCTGACCGTGAGCCTGGCCCTCAGGACCTGACCTGCTATGGCCAGCCCATTCTCGAAGGAGCCGCCCAGCTGCCCCAGCCCTCCAGACTGCTATGATTCACTTGGTGGTAGATACGCCAGAGCTGGGGTCAGAAACTCTCTCTCCTGAGGGAATGAAGCCACAGGCGCCCAGAGGAGGACCAAGGCCCTGGCGAAGGCCGTGGCCTCGTTCAAGTAATCCAGGATAGGCTGTGCAGGTCCCAAGAGGCCTATTCTTGGTTACTTGCACGCGGACGCGGGCCTGGACGCTGGCCTCCGGGCCCAGGACCCTCCTCTCTGCCAGAGGCACCAACACCAGAGTTCCCAAACCAGTCTCCTGCCCTTCGCGTGTAGCAAAGCTTCCTTTCCAAGCAGTATTCCCAGGGAGACTGAGGACCGCAGGCCAGATCCGTTCCTGGCACCAAGCAGCCTCGTGGGCAGAAGTGGGGCCTGGAGCTACTACAGCCACAGGACCAGCCATCCTGCTCCTCAGAGCCCTGTGGGCACCCACGCTGAGCCATCCTGCTCCTCTGGCCCCTCACTCCACACACCCTTTCACTCAGCCATGTTTCCCACCAAGTCCTGGCTCTGTGTAAACTCCTTTACCAGCAGCACATCCTCCGTGTGGGGCAGAGCCCCATTCCCCTCTGTTACTCGTCCTGTCAGGTATCCAGCCTGCTTCGTTTATGGCCCCATGCATTCTCGCCCTGGCCTGCTTTTCACATTTCATCTTCAGCCTTTTCCACCCCCATTTCCCCCTCTTTTACTGCTGCCTCTGAAGGGCTGGTCATGCAGGGCTCTGGCCATTCTCTAACACCCCAAGTGTCTTCAGGCCGGGTCTCATGCTCATACTGTTTCCTCTGTCTGAAAGCTCACTTCTCCTTATCAGCCTGGTGAACTCCTATTCATCCTTCAAGGTCCAGGCCAAATGTTCCCTATTGTGATTCCCTCCCCTTGAAAGGGGAGTTAATCATCCTTAATTTATCCCTCTATTACAGCTTTCATTACACGTTTATTTTGATATATTTTTCTGTATGTCTGCTCTAGACTGTGAGCTCTTCAAGGGCAAGGCCTGTGTTTCACTCACCTTTGTAACTGCTTCAGGCTGAGCCCAGAGCTGGGACTGAGCGAATATGAATTGAATTGAATTTTAACAAGTTTGAATTATTTTAGGGAAATGGCTAATTTCAGATGGAATTTATTCAAGTTTTAATTAGTTCTTCCCTCCTTCCACCTCCTCTATCTTCTCTTGCCAGCTCTGCCTTCTCTCCCCGCTCCCATGTTTCCTCACATTTGTTCAGGCTCCCCAGTCAGGAGCAGAGCCCAGCCACTCTAGGAAAGGCTGCTCTTTGCCCCCCCTCTGCTTGGAGGCTCCTCCTGATGGCTGGTTTCCGGGGCCTGGGGTAGGCTGGCTTCAAGTCCCCTGAAGCATCTGTTTCTGGAGCAGACCCAAGCAGAGTTACCTTTGTGGGGTCAGGTAGATGGTTTCCCAAGCCGACAAGGAAGGCCCTTCCATCAGCTTTGCTGGGCCTGCACCTCCACCCCAGGCCTTCTTAGCGAGGGAGGGGTTCCAATCAGAGTAGGTAGAAGCTGGAGCAATCCCAGGCCTGCCAGGCAGGGGGCCAGGCCCTGACCTCCCGAAAGGACTACCCCAGACCATAGCCTGTGTCCACAAAGGGCCTGACTGAGAGCATGTGCCACGAAACGCACGTGATATGAAGGAATTGTGTCACACAAATGCGGCACAACCCTTCCACTCACTGGTTCTGAAAATCCCCAGGACCTTCAATACCATGGTCAGCTTCCCTTTCCCCCTTGGGAGGGGCGTCTGCTCCGAACTCAGACCTGGAGCCCAATCTGAGGTGTGTCTGGCCTCAAGCACCATATCTGACTGCACAGCCCTTCGTACGTACCACGTTAAACCAAGGGGCAGGAGGCAGGAACCTGGTTAGGAATTCTTCCTGTGCAGGGTGTCCGGGCCCCAGGCCTTTCCCAGCGGCTGCTGTGACTGACCGGCGTGCTGTCCCTGCCGTTGCAGGTGTATGTGCTGAAGCGGCCACATGTGGACGAGTTCCTCCAGAGGATGGGGCAGCTGTTTGAGTGTGTGCTCTTTACTGCCAGCTTGGCCAAGGTGGGTCCTGCCCCCAGCCCTGAGCGCCCAGCCCCTCCACCCCTGCCCCCTGTCAAGCAGCCCTTTGTTAAGGTGGGGGAAGCTGTCTCCATGGTGACAGGTTCCCACCCCAGGTGGGGTGGATGCAGGCCATGTGCACAGCACCAGCCTGAGAGGCTTCTGGGTTACCATAGCAACAGCACTGGGAACAAATGCTCCATGAAGTTGCTCCCTGCGGCCGCTGAAGCTACTTATCCACAGGCCAGGAAACCACACATGTGTGCAGTGTAACCAAGAAAGGGCATATGTATCTCATCTGTTGACTGGCTACAGGCTCAGGCCTCTTTGCCCTTGGGTTAGCTCACATGGGTTTCAGGGAGAGATAAGGGTCAAAGATTCATCCACCTGCTGGGGCCAAATGAGAGTTGTGACTGCCCTCATGAGCCCTGGGACCTCAGGCCAGTTGCTTCACTTCTCTCGCCTCAGTTTCTTCTATAAGATGGGGATGATTCCATCTCCCTCATGGGTCAAATGACATAATGCCCATAAAGAGCTTAGCACAGGGCCCCACTCCTACTCAGCAAGTATCCGTGGAGCACCTGCCGGGTCCCATGTGCTGTGCTGGGCGCCGTCACATGGTAACTGCTACTGGTGTTCGTTCTTTATTATCATAATTATTCATGATGATAAAATAATTCACACATGTTCTGGTCCTGTGGTTTGGTATGAATCTCTGACCCAGCATCTACACTGGCTCTGACCAAGGAGAGTGGTTTCCTGGCCCTCTCCTACTGTTTGAGGGAACTGGCAGGCTCACAGGGCCCCCAGTATGGTTTAGCCTGTCCCTTCACAGGGGAGCGGAGGTACGTGCGTGGTGTGGAGGGCAAGACAGGGCAGGCCCTGCTCCTCGGAAGAGATCCTTGCCATGACCATGTCTCAAACCCTGACCCCGATGGGGCCAGTGCCATCCATTTGTTGATGGCACTGCCGGTGTCTCCATGGGCACCTCAGGGACCCTGAATGGCCCCAAAGATGAGCTCTGTGGGGCCCAAGTTAGCTAGCTGTCTGCCTGTCTGCAGACCTGCTCCAAGGACCCACAGGCAGCTTCCTCCCCCGTGTTCTGTCTCTGCGCGGCTCCCTTCTCTGCATGTCGGGGACTCTGACCCCGAGTTCCCACACATGCTGCTTTGCCAGGTTGGGCATTGCTGGTTTGGGTCATCTCTCTGTCATGGCCGAGGGGAGAGAGAACCCCACTTGCTCACATTCTGCCAAGCTCATCACCAGGCCAGTAGCGAGGGAATCCAAAGCCTCAGGCTGACCTCTACATACTGAAAAGAGAACGTGGCCTCAGGAGAAGCATAATCTTCCCCGGTGGGTACCGTTTCAGATGAACGGTACCAAGGCTAATGTGCTGTGGTGCCGATAGCTTTTCTGACAGTGCTCTGGGCTGCCAAGGAGCCTGAAGTGATAACCAAAGAAATAACAAACAGGAAGATTACACAATGCTGGTGGATTGAGAGCTGTTTTTTCTTTGGCAAACTTGAAAGCACTCTTTCTTGGCATCATCCCCAGCACTTGCTTAAACACCCTTGTTCAGTCGCTCTTCCTGGATGGCTCCCACCTGCCCCTCCATCTGTCCCTCCAGCCCTTCTCTTGCTGCTACCTCAGGCTGGCTCTGCCGAATGAGCCCTCAAGTCTAGCCGTCCAGCTTCTCTCCTCCCTGGTGCACAAGCTCTGCTGACAGGTGGCCGCTCCCCCATGCTTGGCTCTGGGCTCAGCCCCAGCCAGCACTGTTGGTGCAGGGGACCTCCTGGCCTGCGGCCCGGGGGCCTAAGCACCCCTCTGCTGACTGTCAGAGCCCTTCGGTGTCTGCTTCCCCATCTTAGTGTCCTTCCTGCATTCACTCACCCAGCAAGTATGTACTGTGTGTGTCAGCCACTGTACTAGGCACTAGGCATACCACAGAGAACAAGAGACAGTCCCTGCCCACATGAAGCTTATATTCCCCACCTTCGTCTCCAAGGCCTGGAGCCCCAGACTCAGACATTCCCTTGAAAGATATATGCCACCGCCACCGTTAATGATTATGAAGAAATTAGCTAGAGTCAGCCCCTTAAAAAAACCCACGTGGGGGCTTCCCTGGTGGCGCAGTGATTGAGAGTCCGCCTGCCAGTGCAGGGAACGTGGGTTCGTGCCTCGGTCCGGGAGGGTCCCACATGCCGCGAAGCAGCTGGGCCCGTGAGCCATGGCCGCTGGGCCTGCGCGTCCGGAGCCTGTGCTCCGCAACGGGAGAGGCCACAACAGTGAGAGGCCCCCGTACTGCAAAAAAAAAAAAAAAAAAAAAAAAAAACCCACACACACAAAACAACAACCCACGCGGCACTTGGCTACCCTCACCAGCAGAAAACTGCAGAGCCCTGAGCTCACCCCACTTGGCTGGCAGGGAATCCAGCCTCCTCCTGGACTCTGCTCCATCAGGATGTCTCTGGAGAGAGGAGGACTCGCCCATGGAACCAGGATGCTGCTTGTAGCCCTGCATCCTGCAGCCGTGCCTGCCTTGGCTCTGCACTCGGGCTGCTGTGCGTTCCGCCACTGGCCTTCCCAAGACCACCAGCCTCAGGTGCTTCCTATCTCCCTGGCAGAGCCTCTGGGCCCCTAGGGAAACTGGCTGTGCCCCTCACTTGGGTCTTGGCGCTGAGGCCTGACCTAACATCGGGCTGGGAGCTGCCACTCTTTTGCCTTCAGCCCTGGCCACTCAGTCTGGATGAAGATTCTCCCTCAGGGATAACCCCTTTATTTCTTTATCCAGTTCAGCCTGCTTTGGGGGAAATTCCCCCAGGCCATGGAATAGGGCCAAGCTGGATGAACCCCAACTGTGAGTGGGGCTCTAACTCCCTCCCTTAAAACTCCTGGGCTCCAAGTAAATGGAAGTGCTGTCTGGGCACCATCCAGTGACAGTCGGGGGCTGGGCTGGCCCAGCTGCCCAGAGCACCTCTAGGGGGCAGTGTGGCCCCATGCACACAAGCCGGATCCCAAGTCCGCTCTTTCGTTCACTGACGGAACTAGTATTTACTGAGCCCTACTATGAGGTGGGCACCCACAAGTGTTAGGGATGTCATGGGGAACAAGAGAGGCAAAGCCTGGGCCCTGACAGGTGACAGGAAGGTAAGGTGGTCCCAGGTGGTGGTGAGCTCTGTGGGGGCAATGGTTGTGAGGCCAGAGAGTAGCCAGAGAGGAAGGGCTGGGTAGGTGATAAGGGAAGCCAAGATCTGAAAAATGAGGAGACAAAAGGAGAAGTCCGTTCAGAGAGCGGGGGAGAGAGTGTTCCATGCAGAGGGGACACTGGTGCAAAGGTCCTGACCATGTGCAAAGCCAGTGTGGCTCAAGTGACTTGAGATGGAGCTGAGAAGCGGCTGCAGCCGTACAGGATCCGGCAGGGACCAGGGGGCCTCGTTCCAAATGCTGCGGGAAGACAGTGCAGGGAGTGATGTGGTCTGACAGATGTCTTCCAGCGGCCGCTCTGACAGCTGTGGGGTGAATGGGTGGAAAGGAGGCCCAAGGGGAAGAGGGAAGCTATTCTGGAGGCTCACGCAGCCACTGAAGGCCAGAGATTACAGAGGCCCAGCGAGGCAGTGACAATACAAAGAGATCCAGGTGGATTCAAGATATTTTTGGAGCTGGAACTGACAAGAATTTCTGATGAATTGGATATGAGAAGTGAGAGAAATGGAAGAATCCAGGGTGTCAGGGAAATAACCAGGATCTTGAAACACATCCCTTTTTTTAAAAGTAGTACGGATCTTGCTGCAGGTCAGGGCTTCTGGGCTCTTCCAGGCGCTCAGGCTTCACTGTAACACCTGCTTTCCAGTACGCAGACCCTGTGGCTGACCTGCTGGACCGCTGGGGCGTGTTCCGGGCCCGGCTCTTCCGAGAATCGTGTGTTTTCCATCGAGGGAACTATGTGAAAGACCTGAGTCGCCTTGGGCGGGAGCTGAGCAAAGTGATCATTGTGGACAATTCTCCTGCCTCGTACATCTTCCATCCTGAGAATGCAGTAAGTAGCCCCAAAGCGAAAGGACGCAGAGCTCCACCTGAGCTCTCTTGCCAGGCAGAACCACTTTTGCACCTTCAAGCACCTGTGCGGGGTTTCTTGGCCTTTTCCTTGGTGAAATCCCAACTCTGCTACTTAGCAATTACATGACATTGGCCAAGTTATTTATGCCCATTGAGCTTCAGTTGTCCTCTCTGTCAAATGGGGAGTACAGGCATGCTGATCTCATAGGATTCTTGGAGGACTGGGTGGCAGTACGTGAAAAGCACTTAGAGCAGAGCTTGCAGGCTCAATGAGCCTGTATCTCCTTAGCATCTTTAGGATTGTGACCGAGAAGGTTCTGTCATTAGCTTCCTGGAGCTGGCTGTTGCCCAGGACTTCATGACCCCTGTAGACTTAGAAGGCCTGGGTAACCTCTTCAACAGAAGTATTAAGAATGAATAGCACTTCAGTGAGGTCTTCAGATAAGACTGCCAGGCTTTACCACCTCACAATGAGGTGGTAGACAACGGGAACATTTCCTACATAAAACTCCACGGAGGGCTTCCCTGGTGGCGCAGTGGTTAAGAGTCCGCCTGCCGACGCAGGGGACACGGGTTCATGCCCCGGTCCGGGAAGATCCCACATGCTGCGGAGCAGCTGAGCGCATGAGCCATGGCCGCTGAGCCTGCGCGTCCGGAGCCTGTGCTCCGCAACGGGAGAGACCACAACAGTGAGAGGCCCGCGTACCGCAAAAAAAAAAAAAAAAAAAAAAACACAACAAACTCCATGGAGCGTGGCAGTTCCCAGTGCCAACTCTCTGGGTGCAGCACGACTCAGAGCAGGAGAGACGCCCTCCTGCTGCCCGCCCTTCGTTTCCAGGGGAAGAGAGACCAGCCCCATTGGTGATTGCTCACCCCTCCATGGTGGCCACCACGCCAGGCCTCAGCTCAGGCCCTGGAGAGGATGTTTCTCCCAAGCCCAGGTTTCTCAGACTCAACAAAACCCCAAACAGGGTCCTTTCCTTGAGGCCAGAACTCTGTTGCTCCACTTATAACCAAAAACTGAGTTCAAACTAGATTCCATTAGTGTATAATCATTATTTGAATAAACATTCAAAATGTATTATATTTAAATATGCTCCTTTTGATGAGTTAATCAAATTCAACATAATGCATTTTGTAATGTGTCTAACAGATAAGGGTTCTTTTTAGTATAATCCCAATTCCAGGAACTTTCCTGGCAGTCCAGTGGTTAGGACTCCACGCTTCCATTGCAGGGGGCATGGGTTCGACCCCTGGTCCAGAAACTAAGATCCCACAAGCCTCGCGGCATGGCAAAAAAAAAAAAAAAAAAAAAAAAATCCCAATTCCATTATCGCATCTGATAATACTAACAGTTTCTTAATATTATCTAATATCCAGTCTGTGTTCATCTTTTCCCTACCATCTCGAAATATTTTCTTACATTTGGATTGTTTGAATCAGAATCCAAACAAGGTCCATACATTGCTTTGGTATTGTGTACTCACTGTGGTATCACATCAGGAGGCATATAACATCAGGTTGTCCCACTTTTAAAGATTGTGAATTGATTTTTGGATTCAGGTGTTGTCAGCTTGATCCATCCATTTTTAAATTTTCAATCGACCTTTCACCTAAAAATGTGAGCAGTCGTTGATGATCCTTACCTACATCCACATCCAGTTCCATTAGGAATTGCAAAATGGTGATTTCTAAATCCCATCATTCTTTCTGCATTTATTGGCTGGAATTCTTTTTTTTTTAATTCAACTTGTTCTCATTGACTACTTGATTACCCTAAAATTCATTTTGAATGTTTGAATAGGGAAGTCAGAGTAAAGTCTTGGTTCTTTTTCTTTAATTCTGCAGTTTTCAGAGTCATGAGTTGGTGCTCTAGCAGCCTCCAAAAGTAACCAGTGAATGTTTTTAGGCACCATTATGAACTCCTGGATTTTTTTTTATGTTATAACTTAAGTCCATCTATTATCCTTTTGTACACTCAAATGTTCACCTTTGGCCAGTGAATGCCCCTTCAGATAACAATAGTCTTTGATAGCTTCCTGCTTTCTGGTCCAACAAGATGTTCCAAGCTCATCTTGTCCATTTCTTGCTCCAGCCCTGGAATCAGCCATTTTTCTATGGAACCTGGTTCCTAAGAATGAAAATGGTATCTAGAGACCACAGTTTGCGTGGGTTCTCATTGTTACTGGGATGTCCTTTGCTTCCAGTCCTTTCTACTGGACAGAGCTAAAGTACACTTATTTTTATCTTTAGAATGAAAACAAAATCATAAATTCACATTGGTTTTTCCAATTCTGTTGTAACGGTTTTTATTTAATTTCTTTTTGTCTTTGTATTTGTGTCTCCTTCTCTTATGCTGAAACTCTTGATTCCTAAAGATACTAACATCATTACAGATTTGATTTATTCTATAGTATACATTTAATAGCTTCAGAATTGCATTGTTTTAATATTATTACTAATAATAAAACAATTGAGTGCATTTAGAGGTTTTGTTTTTTTGAGAAATCTACAAACACTATGTTTCAAAATCACTTGAAATAATCCTCTGTGGTTATGTCACAAACTTATATACACTAAGGTTCATCTTTTGTTGCTTTTTTTCTTAATGATTTAATTTTATTTCAATTACGTAACACATTTACATAGTTTAACATCAAAACTATCAGCAAAGATAAATTCAGAGAAGTCTTGTGTCCATTTCTGCCCTCTCACCCATTCCTGCCCCTTCCCCAGGTGTAGTCATTTTTTGGTTAATCCTTACCTTGTTTCTTTTTTAAAATTACATGCTGAATTGTTATGTTTCTAAGCAGTCTTTAGATTTGTAAAATGGTCAAAAATACTGCTTTTCAACTTTTTTGGCTTCCCCAAATTTCTTTTAATATCTCTTCTTTGCACCCCTGGCTACCACCCACTAGCAGCCTTCCCCACCTCTCTGTCTAAACCTAAGGGAGAATGCTGTCTTGCCCACGGCTTCAGAATGTCCTGAAATTTTATACTTCCCCTTTTACCTGATCTCTGCTAAGCGTGGGAGGAAATGGTCCACTTCTCCTTGCCGTGCTGTCTGGCACAGTGACCCTAAGTGGAAGCCCTCTGATGCCCTCTACGTGGGCTCCCTGATGTCAGTGTTGGCTGGTGACCTCTGGCTCCAAGTGCTCTGAGGTACAAGAAGCTGTTTAATGCAGTGGCAAGAGCGTTTGGAATTAGCAAGGTGCTAAGCTAGTTACATACTCTGCGCCCTGGCCACCTTTTCTGTGGCAGGAAAACAAAACAGGCAAATGCCTGCAAAGTGGGTACACTTAATTTTGCCTTCCTGAACCAGGTAGATCTGGATTGATTTTAGTTGGGACAGGAGAACAAACAAGATGATGAGGAGGAGGAGGAGGAGGAGGATTTCCAGGTACCCATCCTCCTTACCAAAGAAAATGTTAAAGTACAGGGACCCAGTCAGGCTAGAAGCAGCCCCCAGGCCTGGATACAGTTCTGCTGCCCCTTCCATGCACTGTCTTCCAGGTGCCTGTGCAGTCCTGGTTCGATGACATGACAGACACGGAGCTACTGGACCTCATCCCCTTCTTTGAGGGCCTGAGCCAGGAAGACGACGTGTACAGCATGCTGCACAGACTCTGCAGTAGGTAGCCCCGGCCTCCGCCCGCCTCCCGCCTGTGCACCCCGGAACCTCAGCCTCGGGACCTGCCTGGCCTCAGCTCCCCAGGAGCCAAGAGTGAGGACACGCCATACTCCAGGCCACGGGGCGAATGTGGCCATACCTACCTGGTTTATTTTTAAAAAACAGAAACAACTATTTTAAAATGAACTCTTTTAACGAATTTCATAAAGGGACATGCATTTTACTGGATTTGCTTTTCTTAAAACATACCAAAAAGGAAAAATGGGAAAAAAAAAAAGCTTGATATCTATCAGACTTCCTTTCAACTGTCCTCCCCTCCAGCAGACAGCCCGTCCCCTTCTACCCCAGCTCAGAGTAGCTGACCCAACTCAGAATCTCTTTCCTACAGGATGAAGTGCCTTTTTGAATGTTATTTTAAGCTGAGAGTTAATTTTTCTATACAACGTATTTCCAGACATCTTTTAGTCTTTTATTCTCTTAGCTTCTCTAAGAAGATAAATATGACAATTTTCTAAAACCTGGAAGGTGGGAGGGATGTGGGTGGTAAGGGATGGGGGTGAGTCATAGGAGCCTGTCTCCCAGCGGGTGTGCTGCTCCGACCGCCTGTGGCATGCCGCAGGGTCAGGCCCCTGCGAGGAGATTTTGTGACGGTGTCAGTGTGTGCATTCATTTCTGACCCAGTTTGGAATGTATCCGCAATCGTGTGGCTCAACGCTTTAGGAAACGATAGATCCTTTTATATTACTCTTATTATTTCTGACGGTGACAAATTGGTCTTGAGGTCACAGTTTCCCCTTGAAAAGTGGCATCATGTCACTTCCGCTTTCACACTACTGCCATACTTCTGTATGTTTTTGCTTTGGTTGTTGTTGGTAGAGCAGTTCTAAGAAACTCTAAAACCCTTGGATAGTTAAAAAAAAATCTGTTGATTGATTTTTAAATCTGTCCTTTCCGAAAGCTGGATACCCGTGGAGCTGTTTGGGAATTTTCTTTGCTGCTACCGCGCTGCCACCAAATGGAATTGACCAGCGGCTGTTACACTGTTCTTTGCCACTGTGCCTACGCTCAGAATCTGCTCACTGCTAAGCTGCAGACTTGGACAGGGTCAGAAACATAGGTGTCCCACCCCGTTGCAGACTGTGGACTGCGTTCCTTCCCTGGCACCAGCCTTGGGAGTTCAGAAGGGAACAAAGACAAAAGGGCCAGCGCACCTGACCGGTGTGGCGTTCATTTCAAACTGCAGTCAAGCTCAGAGTTTCTGATAAGCCGACCGTTCTCTCTTGAGAACCTGTGGCCTCAACCCACCAACCACGCTGATGTGGCCCGAGTCCATCTCTTGGTCTTCTCTTTTGAAGCACAGCCTATTTCTGAGCCGAGGGTTGGGGAAACGCATCTAGATGTGGGACCCATTGCCCAGAGCCAAGGAGAGGAAGGGCCCCTTCCCTGAGCCGGGGCTCACTTTGCAGCCTTTCCCAGTGAGATCTTTTAAGCAGTGCCATGTTCCTCGTTTGACAATAAGACAGTCTATAAAGTATTGCTCTTAAAGATAATTTAAAAGAACCCTTTCACATTGGCACCATTGCCTTAGTCCTCTATGGGTCGGGCCGGAGTTCTGGTGGGAGTGACTGGCACTAAGAAAACTGGAAAACGGTGGGGGGCGGGGAGCTGTCAAAGTAAAATTTCTTTTCTGCTTTCATTCATAAAATAGTGAAGCCAGCTGCCAATCACGTCCTCCCAACAGCACTTTGGTCTGCAGACTGCCATGCTTTCAGAAGAGAAGTAAGTATTCAGGGGTAACCAGGTCTCCCCATGCTCTGAGTGTTCCAAACCCAGTAATCCACATGCCAGTTAAAATAGTAACAGCCCCTTGCAAGGCATGACTACAGAAAATCACAGTTACGTGGCAGGTCTGCACATGCCATACACCTTGATTTGGAAAACTAGTTATTAAATGAACCCACTGCCTTAAATGTCTTGAATGTTGCAGTCAAGTGTCTGGCATGTGTTGACATCCACACAGAAATCAGTCCTGATGAGAGCCTTAGAACCTCACCTGTGTCCCCTTCTTTGTTGGCATCCCAAGGTCTTATTTGGAATAGGGGGCAGAGAGGACTGAAATTCTAGAATATTCCAGGGGCATCAAACCTAGGAATCGTGCCCCACTTCCGATGGAGTGAAGACACTTGGCAGGCTTGAGCCAGACACTTCACCTGGTCATTCCTGAAACCGTGAGCACCATTGCACTGAGCCAGTGCAGAGCTGCCGGGGGTGGAACCCAGTTCCTGCCACCACAGACACAGAATGTCTCAGGAGGGCAGCAGGCCCTCGGAGGGTTCTGGATTCTGTGCACCTTATTTGACCCCACTCCAAAAGTCCGTTCTTATTTTAACCCTTGATTCTGCTTTATGTACATAATCAAAATATCTATATCGATATATATATTTTTAATCATCTACATGTAAATGAAGCAATAGAATTCTAACATAAGGCCAAGAAATGAGATGAATGTTTGGGGTTTATGTTTTTTAAGGTAAATACGGGTATTGTTTTTAATTATTACCTTTTATTAAATTGTGGGCTTTAAAACCTAATGAAACCTATCAGCAACTTCTCTGTGCCATATACTTCCCATTGTTACCAAAACACCCCCCATCTCTTTAGCCAAATGAGAAATCTGACCTCTTGAGTTTCCATGGTCCTTTTGGTACCAGGTTAAAATATAGTCTCCTGGAAAAATATTTTTTACATTAAGATCTGGAACAGGATTCTGTGGGTCGTGGACTATGATGTTATCACATCTCTGGCCAGGCCTTGAGTGGAGGTGCCCAGGCACACCTGAGGTTGTTACTGCTCTGTCTTCCATTGCTCTGGAATCCTACATGTTGGTCCGTGGTTTCACCCATTAGCTGTTTGTAAACAATGCATCTGTATCCTAAAAAGAAGCACCACGTGTCATAGCTGATGGTTGATGGGGAAACTCCTTTGATGTGGTGCAGTTTTGATGAGATGATTTTGGAGACATGAGGATGCCCTAATGACACTGATTTGTCATGGTTGCAGCATTTGAACTTGTATAAAAAGGAAATCTGTATAAGTCTATAACCTGGCAACATTTTATGACCCTGTATATTAAAGATGGCTTTCTCATAAAATCCAGAACCACACAGCCCTATGGTCAAACACTCGTGACGTTTGTGCCTCTGCTTTTAAAGGTGCTGTGATGGACAGTTGGCATGCCAGGGTTCGAGAAGAGTGGATGGTTTGAAGTGCTTGCATATACCTGTGCAAAATCAACTGGCTGCCTCTGTTCCTATTTTACTGTAAATTTGATGGTGTCTGTTCCTGTTCCATTCTCTAGGGAGTTTCTCTATAGACAAACACACACACACACCCCCAAGTGGTGGAGATGCTGGTGTCTGGGTAGTCATGGATTTCTGTTGGATATTTGAATGTGTAAACAATCCAGCATCACTGGGGAAGTACTACAGGTAGAATGTGCACGTTTCCAGGGGCGAGCATTGTCAGTCAAGAGATTTGCAATGATTTCCTTCCTGCCAAAAATAAATACATGAAACTGCGCTCTCTTGTGGGTGGACTGCTTCTTAGCACCTGTCCTCACTCTGTTCTCTGTTCTCTCCCAGCTGCACAGCCTCACACCGGCACCTTGGGTCTCCCAGTGCCCCAGCTTCCGAAGAGCAGGGGCCAATGGGAGCAGGATCTCAGGAGCCATGGACCTTGACTCCAAGGGGAGCTAGGAAACCACTCTGCCCAGTGTTAGGACCACAGAAGCGGTCTGGCTCACCATCCTCCTCCAAGGATTCCAGCCCTACCAACAGGCTTCCAAGTGCAGCCTGAGGAAACCACAGCCCCCACCCCAGCCCCTCAGAGCCACAGGCATTGCGTGTGGTACCTAAACCCATAGCCCTCGCATACGCTGGCTGAGGTGCTGTGCTTATCAGATGAAGCATGGCAAAGGACCCAGGAAGAGAGTAAGGATATCCAAAACAGTTTTCTTGCACTGGGACATCCAGAAACATTGCCCTCAGCCCAGCCCCTCTGTATGAGAAGGTAAGGGGCTACAAGTTCCCCGCCCTGCCCCTCTGCTAGGAAGTCCCGGCAAAGCCTTGGGCACAGCCTCACCACTCTAAGGACTGTCTCTTCATAATAATACCTAATTCAGATAAAAAACACCAGGGTCAACAATCTCAGCAGATGGGTCTTATCCCCATTTTGTGGATGAGAAAACGGAGGCCAGTGAGACAGTGCCCTGCAGTCTGTTCTGTCACAGGGATACAGGGTTCTGCCAGGCATGTATATTCATCCCAAAGGACACAGGGCACAGTGTTATATCAGTCCAAGAAACCTAATATTTACCCAGAGACACACCCCCAACCCCCAGTTAGTCTGTGCCATGCCCCTAGGTGCCCTCTCTGCAGTAGAGCTCCTGGCCAGCCAGAGCGGTCACCCCAGCTTCCTCCCTGGTTCTGGATTCCTAGGCTGTGTCCCTCTCTGTCCCTCTGTCTCTCCTTCGCTCAGCTCCCTAGCCCTCTCCCTCCCCTTGCCTTCTCTGGCATTGCCCCCAGGCCCCACCTTTTCATACAAGCAAACAAATAGTTGAGAACTGTCACTGCCCCTGAAGCTGGGTTTAAGTGGTCTGGGGTGGACTTGAGGATCTGTATTTTTAAGGGTCCTCAGGTTTCTAATGGGCAGCCAGAACTGAGAATCACTGGGTTAGGAGAGGGTGCTGTGAGGGAGGTGTGGGGTGGAGAACCTAGAGCCCACATAGCCTCCTCCTGAAGGCCTGAGGGTCCAGTGTGTTCTCCTTGGAGATCAGGCTAGTGGCCATGCCAGTTGGTGAATCTGGGCCGTGAGCAGCCTGTTGATTCACAGGCGGCCCTGGCACAGGAGATGTGTGCCACGCCAGCATCCCAGGTTACACAGACTGTGCCGCTTATCCATAAGCTCAGCAGACTGTCTTCCCAGGTGGGCTTTCCCCAGCCACTCCTCCCCAGCCTCCTACCCAGGTCCTGGAATAGGTGCTCAAACAAGAAAACATCAGGAGGTGAACTCTCAGTATGCCAGGTCCCAAGCAAGTGACCTCTTGATGACCTGTTCCCTTCCCACCTATTCAGAGGACCCGTGCCAGCCCAGGTCTCTAAGGGTGGGCATCATATTTTTACGTGCCCAGATGATACAAAGGTGCAACCAGGGCTGAGAACCCCCACTCTGACTGGCTATGGAAGAAAAGAAAGTCCCCCAAAATTCTTCCAGGCCTGACACCTCCAGGTATGGCACAGGGGCTATGGGCAGGGCTTAGGGGGAATGACATATATTGCTTTACCTGAAAGATGTTATGGATTCATTGCAAAAAATTCAGGAAACTCAGAAAAGTACACAGAAAGCACCATATGGACACTGGGAGTCTTTCCCAAGGCAGGGGTGAGGAGGGGGTCCCAATAAGAGCCCCAGCTGCCTGACAACTCCCCGCTTTTACAGTGAGGTGGGGAGCAGAGTAGCTACCCCCACTTCACATTGGAGCAGCGGATCGCACAAGCCACCGGGAACACCTCACCTGGCGGGAGGAGGGGGAAGGGAGGGTACCGGCCTGGCCCCAGCTGTCTCTAATTGGGGTGGGTGCACGGCGGCTGCGCAGGGCCACGCATTCCCCGCCACGGAGACGCAAGGCAACGGCACCTTCTCGTTCGCAGAGACCTAGGGCTGTTCTCTGGACCGTCCTCGGCCTCGGGCACTGCACGCGGCTCATTAGAGTGGTGGCCCCCGCAGGCACAGGACAGGCTCCATCTCCTCGGGCCCTGGCCGTTCCCATGGCGCCCTCGGGGGAGTCGCTCTCGGACCGTGCGCGCTCCGGTGACCGTGTCACTGCTCCTCCGCGGCCTGCAGCCAGGTGGGGCTCGGGAGGGGACCCACGCGGGCCCAAGGCCGCTCTCCTCAAGGGCGTAGGACCGGACGTTTCCAGGCCGTGGGATCCAGGACACTGGTCAGGCAGCCCCGGCCCCGGCCCAAGTCCTGTCCGCGCTCCGGAAGGGCGCCCCCCCGCCACGTGGGACCCGGTCTCCACGAGAGGCAACATCCTGCACCTGGCTGGGAGGGACTCGGACGAGACCTGGGACACCAGGACGCCAAGGTGGGAACCAGAGCGCAGGTAACGTGGGGGCGGGGCCTGAGGCGGGCTAGCGTCCAGCGCCTGCCCCGCCCACTCCAGGCTCTCCTACACCTTTGTCAACACTGATGCCGAGGGGGCTGGGCCTTCGGAGATAAGCCGGTGGGGGGGTGGGGGGCGGGGAGGAACAGAGTAGCGCTGAGAGCCGGGGCGAGGGTGGAGGCGGGTCGCGGCGTCCCGGGGCAGGAAGAGGTCAGTGGTACGAGGGGGTCATGGCCAGGTCGGTGCTGGATGAGGCAAGCCAGGCTCAGTCCCCTTTTGACTCCAAGGCCGGATCCGTGGGAGGGTGGCCGAACCGGAGGAGGGGTTGACAGAGCTCCATTCTTGCTCCGGAGGATGAAGGGAGAGGCCGGGTACCCTCTCGTCCTTGTAGCATACTGGCTGCCTGTGATCACTGCCCTGGGCCTCAGTTCCCTCTCTCTGTGCCAAGGGCCTGATCCCATGGAGCCTGTCCACACCAGACACAAAACAATGCTGCTCATCTGGACCCCAGGCCAGGCCCTGGGCCCACTGCCACCGCTCCGGGCCTCGGGTCACAGATTACAGGGTGGGGTGGTTCTGGAGTAGGGCAGTTATGAGAGACTTCCTAGAGACCCAGAGAAGTCTAAGGGGAGGGGCCTTGGAGAGGTCCTTGTGCGCCCCCCACTAAGTTGCTGAGGCTGCATTGTGCCAGGTGGGGTGTCCTGCCCACAACGAGGGCGGAGGGAGGTGCCATTTTGGTTGAGTCCAGAATGTGGAAAGGGAGCCATGGGAAGATGTAGGGGAGAGGCTTCCAGGCAAAGGAAACAACAAGTGCAAAGGTCCAGAGACTAGAATGAGGTCGGCATCTTAAGAGACACAAGAATCCTGTAGCTGGAATGTAGTGAGAACTGGGAACAGTGATAGGAGATGCAGTCAGAGGGACAGGCAACTGGGGATTTGATTTTAGGGAAGCCTCTGGAAAGTTTGAAGCAGGGGAGTGGCATGATCTGATTTAGTGTTGAAAGATCCCTCTGGCTATGGCAGGAGGATGGATGTGGGGACCAGGGAGATCGAGAGAGGAGATCGTGCTGCCAGCTGGTTTGAGAGGCTGCTTCCCAGAGCAAGGCAGGAGTTGTGAGAGGGCTGGCCAGGCTCAGGGGCCCAGATGAACCAGCTGCTGGCTGGTCTGCTGGGTGTGAGGGGAGAATAGGAACCCAGGACGGCTCCCAGCTTCGGGGCCTGAGCAACTGGATGTTCCTGCCATTTCCGGAGGCTGTGAGGAGGTAGATCTGAGAGAGGCCTGACGTGGATGTCAAGCGTAAGGGCAGACGTGCCAGGACAGATGGGACGAGATAAAGGAGACAGATGGAGGCTGGGGGAGTTCGGGAGGGGTGGGAGTTGGGGTCAGAAGAGAGCGTTTCCATGGTGTTTATAGCCTGGGGACTGGAACTTAGGAAAAAAATAGAAAGGAGATGGGCGAAGGAGTGAAGGCTTGTGCCTGCTGACATTTAAAGGCCCCAAAGGAGGCGGCCAGTGCGGTCGGGAGAAAACTTGGGCTGGGGGAGGTTTCAAAAGGAAGAGTTGGTCAGCGCAGTTCCTGGATGGTGGAGGGGAAAGGTAAGGTGAAGACAGGGAGCCAACCCCCAGCTTTTGGGCTCTGGGGACTAGGAAAGGGCCATTTCCAACAAAGACCAACCAGGGTGGACTGAGAGAGAAACTGAGATGAGGTGGGGAGAAGTGACTGCATGTGATTTTGCTGGGCCCCAGACAAAAGGAGTCGGGAAACAGGTGTGCACAGGCAAAGAGGTGGAGCCAAACGCAGGCACCTCACAGGCACACACGCACAGTCACAAAAAGGAACAGAGGCTCAAAAAGGCATTCTCCCACACACGAGGTCAGACACACGGACACACACAGGGACTGGCCAAGTGCCTTGTGACACGGGCCTCCCTTCACACACAGGGACCCAGTAACTCTGTTAAACACAGTCGCACACCGGCAGTAGGTCCTCCTGGGCACAGCTGGACCCAGATTTCCTGGAGTCCCCCCACCCTGTGACAGAGAGCAGTGGGGGTGAGGACTGGACATGGGGAAAGGATCTTGGGACTAATGGCGGCTTTTTTTTTTAAGGAATTTTTTAAAAATTATTTATTCGTTTATTTTTGGCTGTGTTGGGTCTTTGTTGCTGTGCACGGGCTTTCTCTAGTTGTGGCAAGCAGGGGCTACTGTTCGTTGCAGTGCGTGGGCTTCTCATTGTGGTGGCTTCTCTTGTTGCAGAGCATGGGCTCTAGGCGCGTGGGCTTCAGTAGTTGTGGTGCACGGGCTTAGCTGCTCCACAGCATGTAGGATCTTCCCGGACCAGGGATCTAACCCATGTCCCCTGCATTGCAGACGGATTCTTAACCACTGCGCCACCAGGGTAGCCCCCAATGGCAGCTTTTAGCAGTGTTCCCGCACTGGAAGGGGCATCCACACCGGCTGCACCATGGCTGGGACTGAGGCCTGTGGTCTAAGTTAAGGATGGCTGTGCCCCTGGAGGTTCTGGAAGTCTCTGTTTTCCAGCTCTTCCCCCACCCCACAATCAGGAAGGAAAGGAGGGGGCAGCCTAGGCGTGGAAGCGGCGTGTTCCCTGCAAGGGCTAGACTGGCCTCTCCCATGATGGGTATCAGGGCTCCCTGGGGAGGGCTGTGCCGGGCAGCGAGCCCGAATTGGGGTGGGGAGGGCCGCAGAGATGCAGGAGGGAGCCCTGGCCACCTTCCCCCACCTTCTGAAGTGACCTGGGTCTCGCAGAGCCAGACTGCCGACCCCCCGAGCCAGCCTTGGTGCTGCTTCCTCCTAAAGTTTGCTGGGGTGGCCTGGCCTTCTGGAGGTCAGGAATCAGGGACTCTCAGAAGGGAAGTCACAGTGGATTCCACACCGCACATCTTGGTGCAGCCCAGGCCTCCATCCCCCGCTCTCTCTGGCCACCGGTACCCTGGAGGTGAGGCCTGGCAGTCCAGCCAGGGGAAGAGGTTGGCTCTCAGAGAGCTGGGTCAGTATTTGTTGTCTGACTAACTGATTGACTTAAGTGTGAATGCCGCAGCCCGACAGGTGCTGGGGCGTGTCCTGCTGGGCGGGAACAGGGATTCAGTTACAGTGTTGGGGAGGGTAATGGGCAGAGCCTGGCCCCGAGCCAGGCCCAGCACTGCCCACAGGCAGGGTGAAGGAGCGAGCAGTTTCCAGCAGGTAGGCCGAGCAGGGAGGGGACTCGGGGGGCCAGGGTGGGGAGGGCCGCCCCAAATCGGGTGTACCACATGGGGTCACTGGGCTCGGGGCTGCTGAGGGGCCGGCAGAACTGGGAAGGCGGCGAGCAGCCCAGCAGGTGAGGGCACAGGTGGAGGCAGGGAGGCTGCGACCAGAGCGACCCTCAGAGGCGGGAAAGTGTCAGATTTTCTATGGGGGGGGGGGCGTGTCTGTCTCCCAGAGTCCATACACCTGGGGCCGGGGCCCGGTCCCTCCCTCCCACTCCAGCAGGCAGCGCCCCCGCCCCCTTCCTGGAAGTCGGGCAAAGTGACCTCCGGGTCCGCCCCTTCGCCTCTTCGCAGGATCCTCAGGAGGCGGAAGTTACACACCTGGGGGAGAAAAAGGGGCACCAGAGGAGGGAGGAGGCTCTGGGTGGAGGGAGGGGCCGGGGGTGTGGAAGGAGGGGGCCCCCGAGAGAGAGAAAGGTGCCCCTGGGTGGGAGGGGAACCCAGGGAAGGGAAAAGGAGGCCAGGGGAGAGAGGGTGCATTGGGGAAGGAAAGGGGTGTGAGAGGGCGGCTCCAGGGGAAAGAAGGGGGCATCTGGAGGAGGCAGGGAGCTCAGAAGGGTGCAGGGGCAGTCAGGAGAGAAGGGGGTGCTGGGGAGAGGGAGGGTGCATGGGGGGAGGCAAAGGGCACCCAGAAGAGGAGGGGTCACCGGGACAGAAGGGCACGTCAGAGGAGGAACTGGACATCTGGGAGAGGAAGGGGGCCACGGCTGCAGGGAGTGAGCCCCCAGGGAAGAGAAGGGGGCTTCCAGCAGGAGGAAAGGATACCTGGTAGAGGGTCCCCACTCGGGGTGGGTGATGGAAAGGGAAGAGGGGACACCCTCGGGTGGGAAAGCCTGGTGGGTCAGAAGGGACACTCTGGGGAGGGCAGGGGCCTCCTGAGGGAGAAGGGACGGCCTGGAGGAAAGAAGAGGGTGCTGGGGAGAGAGGGCCCCCACCCTTTGACATCCCTTCTCCATCCCCCCAGAATCCAGTTGGAAGACAGGTTACATAGGATGAGCCCTCAGGCCCTGGGAGCCTGAGAGTTTGGCTCCGCAGGCTGGCACTGGATATACGGGCACCCTCCAAGCTCCCTGGGGATGATTCTGTCCCCACCCCGTGAAACCAGCCCAGTCCCAACTTCCTGGCCGCAGTCTGACTTCCCTGCCCCACAGGGAGCCCTGGTGACCCCTGTGCTGAGCCAACCAATCTTCCTGTCACTCTGTCACTATTTCACAGTTACAGCTCCTAGTCTGTACCTCTGGTCACTGCCTGCCTGTGCCCTGGTGGTTGTCACTAATCACTGCTTCTGCCCGTCACCACTGAATGTCACTACCCCTGTCACTTGATGTCATCACATGTTTCCTGTTGCTTGAGACCACCATTACATGGTCACCGTGTCTGCCTGTCACTCATGTCCCTGTCACAGCAACAGGCCATCACTGCGACAGCAGTTCTGGGTGCAGTTAGAGCACGTGGTGGCTCCCTTCTCTGTCCGCTTTCACTCCTGCAGTCATGGACTGAGGACCTGCCAGGTGTCAGGCAGCAGGAGCCGGCAGTAAAGCAGGAGGACAAGCCCCTGGCCCCGGAGTCCTCCTCTCTAGTGAGGGAGGCCAGGCCATCAGCACACAGGGTCTCCAGTACGGGTTCAGGGGGCGGCTCTAACCCCGGCAGGAACCCCCTCTGCCCGCCCTGTTCTGGGCAGCTCCCTCTTCCACCCCACCTCACCCCACATCCATGGCCATCTTGGCCCTCTTTGAGAGGGCTGGGTGTTTCCCACTGTGAGCTCACCAGGGCCTGGGCCCGGCCTGGACAAAGGCGTAAGGAAGCTGGGCCACTTGGTGCCACCTGTCACGCTATGCCTCTGATTCTGTAACTCTGTATCTCCCCTCCCACTTCATTTCCCCTGATCATGCAGGGTCAAGGGTGTTCCTCCTCCTGATAGCACGGCTAGAGTGGAGTGGAGAGGGGAGGGGAGAGGAGTGAACACCACACCAGGGCCTATTGGGCAAAGCAACAGCAAGAAGGAAAAGTTGCAGCTGGCAGGATTTAGGTTACACGTCGAAAGATTTCCCACAGATGAAGGAATGACCAAACCTCACGCAGAGGTTTCTGAAGGAGGGGTGCAGGGAAGCCCGGGGTCGTTGAGAGTCACCTGCCGACATGTAACAAAATCCAGAGCCCCCTTCTTCCCCAGATCCCTCTCATTCCACGCTTCTCTCTCCTGTGCACGCTCAGAAGCACAGAGCACGGCAAAGTTGCTGTTTGCAGAGCCAGTGGCTGTTTGCAGTCTGTGTGTATTAAGTGTTCAGCTCTGTTTCAAGCATTTGAGAATGTTTTGGTCTGACCTATGCAAACTGCTCATGTTAGCTAAGCCTGTCACTTGCTGCAGAGTCTGTCACCTTCAGAGGCAGTCCGTGTGTGCAGAGTCTGTCCTGGGTTTGCAGAATATTCGTCGTATCTGCAGAGCTTCTTTCTGTCCTGAGCCTGTTTTGAGAGTGTCTTTTTTCAGCACCTGGGTCTTTTTAAACACTCTGTCCCTCTTTCCTCATGGATAAGATACGCTTTTATTGCAGAAGCGGCCCTGAACGCAAGCCTATCCCTGTCTCCCGAGCTTGTCCCGCGGCCTTGGCTGGGACATCTCTTTCTGTCTAAAGACACTGTCCCTGTCTATAAAGCATTGTCTGTTTACAGTTCCTGGCCCTGTCGGCAGAACCTGTTTCCTCTGCAGGGCGTATCTCTGTCTCTAGACTCTGTCCCTATTCACAGAGTCTTTTCCTATTTCAGAGCCTGTCCTGTCTGCAGAACCTGAGCCCTATTTGTACGGTCTGTGACATTTTCCAGGGCCTTTGCCTATTTGCACAGCTTGTCTGAACTTCCCTGGATAGAAACTCTTGTCTGCTTGCAGGCTGTACTCCTACGGAGAGTTTCTCACCACCACGGGTCACTGTGTCTGGGAGCACCCCTGTCTTTCGACAGAGCACATCCCTGTTGGCAGAGCCCATGCCTGTCTGCACAGTCTACTCCTGATTCCATGTGTACTTGTTAACAGAACCTGTCCCTATTCATGGAGCCTTTATCTCTCTTTAGAACTCATCCTTTTCTAAAGCCTGTCCCTGTTTGCCGAACCTGGGGTCTCTACAGAACCCAGCCCCGTTTTAAGATCTTGCCCATGTCTGGGGCATCTGTGCTGGAACATGGAGCTGATTTCCTGGCCGGCTCCTTTCAGCAAATCCTGCCCTCTCTGAAGACACTGTCACTGTTAACAGAGGCTGTCTGTTTGCAGAGCCTGTGTGGGCTTACAAAACCTATCCCGATCTGCCAAACCTCTGTCTATACAGGCTTTGTCTGCAGAGCCTGTGTCTTTTTGCAGAGCCCGGATTGCTCTGCAGAGCTCATGATTGCTTGCCCAGCCTGTTCCGATCTCCTGTTTGCAGGATTTGAGGCTGTTTCCCAAGGCCGTCTCTGCGTGCAGAGCCTGACCACACCTAGAGAACTTTTGCCTGTTTCAGAGCCTGCCTCTGTCTGGCAAGCACTTCTCTGACTGGTGATGCTGTGTCTCTTTGCAGAGCCTTGCCTATCTATGTGCCTGTTCGTATCTGTAGAGCCTGTCCCTTCTGCAAAGAGTCCCTGTCTTAAGGGTTTGTCTCCATCCACATTTGCAAAGCCTTTCCCAGTTCTGCAAAGCTCCTCCACACCTGCAGAACCCGGGACTGTCTGTAGAGCCTTTCTCAGCGTTCATAACCTTTGCCTGTTTGCCCAGCTTGTCTGAATTTCCCTGGGTCCAGTTTGTGTCTCTTCACATAGGTCATCCTTACAAAGGTGATCCCTGTCAACAGAACTCATCTTTGTCAGGAGAACCTGTGCCTGTTGCATCCCTTTCTTGGGTCTGAGGAAGCTGTCCCTTTTCTCTGCAGGTGCTGTGTCTCTTTGCATGGCTATCTCCTGTCTGAAAGACCTACGCCTATTTGCCTTGTGGGCAGAGCCTGTCTTGTCTACAGGATTCTGTCTCACTTCAAGAGCCTGCCCCTGTTTGCAGAGTCTGTCCCTGCCTACAGCACCTGTTGTGACTAGCAGAGCCCTCGCCTGGCTGCAAGCCTATCACTGTCTACAGTGACTGTCCCTGGCTGCAGATCCTGTGTCTGTATGCATAGCTTGTTTCAAACTCCCTGTCTGTTTGCAGAGATTGTCCATAGACTCAAAGCCTATCATTGTCCACAGAGCTCAGCCCTGTTTCAAGTACACAAGCACAGACGACAAGGCAGGTCCCTGTTTGCAAACCTCTGTGCCGATGTCTGCAGTACCCGTTCTGGTGTGCTGGCCCTTTTGTTTACGCAGCCCTCCTCGTGAGAGGCACAGGCTATGATGAGGGGTCTTTGGAGAGCTGTGCGTGGGGAGAGCTCTTGCTTAGAGCCCGGAGTACAGGCGGCCAGGGCCTGAGGACTCACTCCTGTTCCCTCCCTCACTCTTTCCTGATCTAGGATGGACACCAACAGGGGCCTCCCAGCCATCGAGAGCCACAGGGACCTCCACATATGGATCACTGAGGTGAGCTGCACGACCAGACAGAAGAGCTGGTGAGAAAGACAGCGTGCAGGTCTCTGAGACCAGTCTTCTCCCGCGCCCCACTCAGAGCTCCCTCCCCTACGCCACAGGGTCATGGCTGGGGGGAACGGGGTCTCCCAAGTTGTCACTAGGCACCCTCCTCTCCCAGGACCTGAAGATGGTGCCGGTCCCCGAGCGGGCTTATGGGAACTTCTTTGAGGAGCACTGCTACATCGTCCTGCACGTGAGCACTTCAGGAGTCTGGGGGGTGGGGGATGGTGGTGGCTGGCCCTTTGGGGGTTCCATGGTGCAGACTAAGCTCCGCTCTGGGAAGAGGCAGGCTGGGAGCTCAAGAATCGCATCCCATACGGAGGCTGCTGCCTTTGAGGCCTCTTCACCCTTCCCTCCCCGGTCTCCATCTCCTGTCGCTGGAAGCACCTGACCAGTCTCCCCACAGCCCTTCATACATCCTCCACCTCGGTCTCCCCTCTCTGCCCCAGCCCTCGGGCCCCACCCTACTCCTGGGACCTCAGCCCCTCACCACACACACTGACGCAAACACCTGGGCCCTAGGTCCCCCAGAGCCTGAAGGCCACGTCGGGGGTGCCCAAAGACCTGCACTACTGGGTCGGGAAGGAGGCAGGTTTGGAGGCGCAGGGTACGGCGGGCTCCTTCGTGCAGCACCTGCAGGAGGCGCTGGGTGGTGCCACCGTGCAGCACCGCGAGGCGCAGGGCCACGAATCCGCCTGCTTTCGCAGCTACTTCCGCCCTGGAATCATGTGAGTGAGGCGGGCAGGGGGCTGGGAGGGACAGGAGCCATGGGGTGGCTGGCGGCCTGGGGCAACTGTCTCCCTCATCACAGAGTGGGGGGTGGTTTTTTTGAGGGGGGGCAGGCATCAACTTGTTGACGTACAAATCATACCATACAACCCACCCGTTTAAAGCATACAATTCAGTGATTTTTAGTGTATTCGCAGACTTGTGGGATCCATCGCCATAATTTTAGAACGTTTTCAACACCCCCAGAAGAAGCCCCGTACCCTTTAGCATCACTCCCCATTTCCCCCAATACTCCCTTGCCCCAGTCTGTATAGATTTCCCTCTTCTGGACATTTTACTTAAATAGAATTATACAACACCATTTATGGATATACCACATTTTAATTATGTAGTCATCACTTAATGGACATTTGGGTTGTTTCCACTTTTTAGCTGTTATGGGTAATACTGTTGTTAACATTTGTATACAAGTTTTGGGCAGTTTTCCCCCCCAGTTTTATTGAGATATAACTGACACACAGCACTGTATAAGTTTAAGGTGTACAGCATAATGGTTTGACTTACATATATTGTGAGATGATTACTGCAGTAAGTTTACTCACCATCCAGTATTGTATACAAGTTTTTGTGTGGACATATGTTTCTCATTTCTCTTGGGTGTATACCCAGGAGTGGATCCCAGTGTTGTTTTTCAGTTTACGTTTCTGTTACTATGCCCAATAGAAATATGTCTTTTGCTGTAAATTGCTTCAAATATTTATTTAATTAACAATTACAATATATTAGGTCGAACCATAGGAAATTGCCAGTATTCAATCATTTCTGTTGAACCTAATACATGTAAATAGTATATACATAAATGCACACACACATATACATGCACATGCAGAAAACATGCCACCCCATGTATGTCCACCTACAGATGGGCACCCACATACATCGGTGTGTATTCATGTCCACCTACACACATATACACGGTTGCGTGAATTTCATGCACACACATCTGTACTCACACGGATAAACAGATACCTGTTATTCCCCACATGCATACATGCATATACACATTGATGTGTCCACGTATCTACACATGGATAAACACATGCACGTTACTGCCCCCATATGCTTGTACACACGTGTCCATATCTACTTGCACACACGTATTAAACAGGCACATGTGTGTCCCCACATGCGTGCATGCAGGTGCGCACATCTGCACTCACCCCTGCGCATGGCAGCATATGGTCTCACATGGGACTCCATGCTCTCCTCAGCTACCGGAAGGGAGGCCTGGCCTCTGCCCTCAAGCACGTGGAGACCAACGTGTACAACATCAAGCGACTGCTGCGCATCAGAGCAGGGAAGCACGTGTCAGCCAGCGAGGTGAGAGCGGCCAGGGATGCCACCTGATCATGGACTCAGCTGGACTGCGTGTCCTGAAGTGTAGGGAAGTGTGGAGGGCGGTGGGGACCGTGGGGGGAACATGGAAGATCAGCATTCCCTGATGGCCCATCCTGATGAGGAAAGAGAAGGCAGAGCCAGGCTTCCAGCCCCAGCCGTCCCACAGCTCCTTTGACCCTCTGTTTCCTCATCTATCCCATGGACACACTGAGAACTAGGGAGGTGAGGCAGACAAGATGATGCACCTGGATGGCCCTGCTAAGCAGCACAATGGGAAGTAGCATGATTTGGGGAGGTGCACAGCCCCACATTCTCATACACATCATAATTGTCACCCATAGGCACACCCAGTGTCTCCACTGTTAGCCCTAATGCCACTCGGTCCATAGAGTGCCCTTGCGCAAATTAGACTGGAGTGCCCCTTACTTCCGTCTGTCAGGATATTTTTTTTTTTTTTTTTTTTTTTTTTTGCGGTATGCGGGCCTCTCACTGTTGTGGCCTCTCCCGTTGCGGAGCACAGGCTCCAGATGCGCAGGCCCAGCGGCCATGGCTCACGGGCCCAGCCGCTCCGCGGCATATGGGATCCTCCCAGACCGGGGCACGAACCCGTGTCCCCTGCATCGGCAGGCGGACTCTCAACCCCTTGCGCCACCAGGGAGGCCCCTGTCAGGATATTGATGGAAAATACTGATCGTGTGAGAACAAGACGGTTTGCCGCCATCAGTGTCATGAACAGTCAGGAGTTTGACGCCTGCGATGTGACTGGTGACACCGAGTCGTGCACGTCACTGTCTGCATGGTATGTGGCAGCTCTGTGACTCACAGACAATTCCACCCAGGCTCACCCACAGATTTAGTGATCATGCATCCCTGGTCATGCAGCGCCACCATGCAGCCCCAGGTTTTGCCTGTTAGCCTGGCGTAATTATTCAGAGCTCCTACTTTTACTCTCCAAAGCATTGGGATGATAATTGCCCTTTTCCACAGATAACACACTGTCCTCCACACAGGTACACATGCACTGTCAGCCAGGAGCTCATACACTTCTTCACATTTCATGTTCACCTACACACACATCTACACATGTGGATAAACTGGTACTTGCGCCCCACTTGCATCCATGTGTGTGTGTACGCGTGTACTCCTGTAGACTTGCACGGAGTGAGAAGTGTCACACTCGGTCACGGACACTCTGTGAAATGCAGCATAACCTACGTTTACATATGCCCAGAGATGCACCCAGCCACATCCACGGTGACGCTCAAGGTCTCACATGCTTACATGGATGCGTGCCTGCACACCATCAGAGTGGTGTCACACTCACACATACACCCAGTTGCACGCAGCTTCATGCACATAAGTGACACACCTGAGCTATGCGCACGTGGGCAAGGACAGGCTGCAGTGCCCCTCCACCTGGGTGCGGGTGGTATGACACACTGTCTCCCTCCCTGACGCCTGGCTCTGGCAGGTGGAGCTCTCCTGGCACAGCTTTAATAAGAGTGACATCTTCCTGCTAGACCTGGGCAAGATGATGATCCAGTGGAATGGGCCCAAAACCAGCACTGCCGAGAAGGCGCGGGTCAGTGTCTGCCCCGGGAACTAAGGGGTGCAGTGCTCGGGGAGAGGGGTGGTCCTCCAGGTGCCCATCCTCCAGCTACCCCAAGAGGTGGGCTTCGCTCTCACCTAAGAAGCTGAGAAGCACCTACAAACTGAGTCCAGATCCTGAACTGGTGGTACCCCTGGATGCCAGGATAAGGGGATACCTCCCCTGGCCCCCAGCCTCTGGGAGCTGAGAAGTGACAGGAGGATTCTGGGCTGGACTGTCTGAGAGGTGACGGGGGGCATTCTGGGGATGCTCTGACTTCCAGGTCCTGTCCCGCAGGGCCTGGCCCTGACCCGCAGCCTCCAGAACAGGGAGCGTGGTGGCCATGCACAGATTGGCGTGGTGGATGATGAGGCTGAAGCCACTGACCTCATGCAGATCATGGAAGCTGTGCTGGGCTGCAGAGTGGTCAATCTGCACACCGCCATGCCCAGCAAGAGTATTGACCAACTGCAAAAGGCCAATGTCCGCCTCTACCAGTGAGCAGACCTTGGGAGTGGGAAGGGTGGGTGGAATAGCCCAGGCGTGCATGTCCGGCATTACTGCAATAACACGGTGTCTCTAGGAAGCCCTCTAGAAAAGGTTCATGGGTTTCTGGGGCAGGCCATGTGGGACCTTAGACCCAGCCTGTGCTCTTGCATGGCTGCCTTTCTGAGAACGCATTGTACAGACAGGGCGACTGAGGCCCTGAGAGGGCCAGGGAGCTGCCTAAGTCTTCACAGTAAGGCTGCAGTGAAGACCTCAACCTGGGCCCCCAGCCCCCAAGCCTTCTGCCTCTGGAGGTGCGAGGGGCATTGGTAGCTGGAGTGGAGCCAGGCTTGGAGGAGCTGAGCTGCCCACATCTGGATGCCTGTCCCCTAGTGTCTACGAGAAGGGCAAGGATGTGGTGATCCAGGAGTTGTCGACCTGCCCTCTGGCCCAAGACCTACTGCAGGAGGAGGTGAGGCAAGCCTGGCCCCAGCCATCCCGTCCATCTCCCCACCCACTCCACAAGCCCAACCCAGTCTGGACCACCTACTGACCAGCCCCACTTTGGCTCCCAGGACTGCTACATCCTGGACCAGGGTGGTTTCAAGATCTACGTGTGGCGGGGATGCATGACTAGCATCCAGGAGAAAAAGGCTGCCTTCAGCAGGGCTCTGGTGAGGCTATGGGGCCCTGGCTTAGAGGGACATAACGCTGCCCTGGTTCCTGGGTAGGGAGGAAACCGCCCTACCCTGCAACCTAAGCTGGGAGACATCCATGTCCTGGGGTCTAAAGAGAGAGGTAGTCCTGCCCTGGGGCCAGGAGGGGGATACCTCCTGCCCTGGGAGCCCTGTCGGATGGAGGAGGACATAACCCTGCCCTGGGGTCTAGGCCTGAAGACCCACCGCCCTGTCTGAGGGCAGAGACACAGCTCTGCCCAAAGGTCCGAGAGGGAACACAGGGCCCCTCTCTGGGGTACCGCGGGCTGTGGCCTGCCTTGGGGGCCCTGACGGGGGAGGACCAGATAGCTTCCAAGAAACCATGTGTAAAAGGGGGATGTGGGGGACCCACCTTGAGGTCTGAGGATTCTCCAAGCACTGGGTGCTCCCTCCTTTTCCAGGAGGGGAGACAGGGCTCTGCCTGGGGTCTGACGGGTGGTCATAGCTGGCCCTTCCCGAGGCCCAGACTAACGGGACCCTGCCTGTCCTCAGGGACATCGGAGAAGTCGGTAGTGCCGGAGCCAGCTCCTTAAGCCAGTCATGAGCTCAGTTAATTAACGCTGCTCAGTGCACTGGCTGGCCCCACAGCGTGAGCGGCAGGTCCTGCGGGTGGAGCGGAGCAGTGGGCCCTTGGGCCACACGCTTGACAGAGCCCCCCCGCCCAGGGCTTCATCCAGGCCAAGGGCTACCCGAGCTACACCAATGTGGAGGTGGTGGACGAAGGCGCCGAGTCGGCCGCGTTCAAGCAGCTCTTCCGATCGTGGTCTGGGGAAGCAGCGCAAGAACAAGCACCTCCGCGGAATGGGTGAGGGGGCGTGGCCGGACGGCGGAGCTCAGAGCCGAGGCTTCCTGAGCGATGGGCGGGGCGGGGGGCGGGGCTGGATGGGTGGGGCCTGGGCGGGGCCCAGAATCTCCACGGGGAGGGTGAGGGGGCGTGGCCGGAGGGAGCTTCTGGCGTGATTGGCTGGGCGAGGCGAAGTCTGGGACAGGGCAGACGTCGCCAGTGACACCCTCTGTCCCACCCTCAGGTAAATTACTTCAGGTGAAACTGGACGTGGGCAAGCTGCACAGCCATCCTGAGCTGGCGGCCCAGCTCAGGATGGTGGACGACGGCTCTGGGAAGGTGGAGGTGAGGGGCACTGACTTGGCTGGGGGAAGATGGGCGCACAGGTGTAGGCTTTGTCTACAGGTGAACCTTATGGCTGCTAAAGTGACCCAGGTACGCACAGGTGCACATCTACACACAATCAGGGACACACGGGGCATGTGTACGTGTACACGCAGCCTCCGCCCTGCCAGCTCATATGCATCACGCGTACAGTCCCACGCAGCCACAGCCACTTGCTCGGTGACACTCATGGCACCCAGAACAGTAACATTCGGACAGTTAATTGTGCCCCTTTGTCATATGTATGACACATACATATTATAATATAGACACACATACACCTTGTGATTGCACTTATTCAAACAATTGAAAACATGTAAGCATACAAACTCTACATCACACATGATCACAGCCCCACACGCCCAACACAAAGTCACACCCTGTCAGCCACCCGTCTGGTCTCAGACCAATGTTCTGGGAGATGCAGGGGTTGGGGGCTCCTTCCAGGCTCTGTACAGGGCAGGGTTGTATCTTGACTAATTGGGTCACCCCCAGGCAGGGCCCTTAATTCCTTCAGGGCTCAGTTTTTTATATGTAAAATGGGGCTAAAGCTGGCCCCGAGGCTGGTGTGTGGGTGCTGAGAGCTTATGGGAACAGGACAGCTGGGCCTGTGTGAGGCGCGCTAGTTCTCAAGGTAGGCCGAGGTCAGAGAAAATACTGTTTCTCCAAGGTGCCCTCTGACATTTGCCCTACTATGGATGGACAGTGGCAGTGAGTGGGGAGAGACTGAGATAGGAGAAGACGGGGCGGAGGGGGAGGAAGGGTAGGAGGGAGAGAGGATGACAGGTTGGGGGGACAGGGAGAGACAAAGAAGAGGAGACTGAGAATGAGAGAGAGAGGGCGGAGGAGCCCGAACAGAGGGAGGAGGGGATGGGATGCAGAGCAGGGATGGGTGAGGGCCAGGGAGAGGAAAAAGGGGGTCAGGGAGAGATGGGGTACCCAGGGAGAGACAGAGGGGCAGCCAGCGAGAGAGAGAAAAGGAGAAACAGGAAAGCGGAGAGAAGGGCAAGGGAGGAAGGAAGGAGAGGTCTGTAGCCCAGGCCCCAAGCACAAAGCCAGGGAGGGGACATCCCCCGCCCCCCCACACAGCAGGCTCGGGGACAGGCAGCCAGAGCGGGGGCCCGAGCCAGGAGGCCTGGCTGCCAGGTGAGTGCTGCTCCTGGAGGCGAGTGGTTGCAGTCAGCCTCTTCTGCAGAAGCAGGATTCTCGGTGCTCTGGTCTTTTCCAGAGACTGCTGTCAGGCTCTGTGTGGCCACGGGATGCCCAGATGTTGTTTATTGCCATGTCGAGGTGAGCGCTGTTACCCCCACTTCACAGGTGGGAAAAACTGAAGCTCAGAAAAGTCTCACTGCCAGTGTGGGTGACCGGGATTCAACCAGGGTTTGCCTGGCTCCAGGGCCCATGCTCGGCTACCCACAGGAACAGGACATCACGTTAAGTGTGACTAAGTGTTTCCCTTTGAACAGGGTTCGCTTTTTTAAGTGACACTTGAAAAAAAGGAAATTTTTCCAAGAGCCCCAAGGCCTTGCTTCTGCCCAGCTTCTGCTGCCCTGGCCTGAGCAGAGAGCAGCTGTGCAGGGCTGTGGCTGGTGGGGTCAGGCTGGGGTGGCATGTGGCAGCCTGGGCAGCCTCTGGAGTCCTCAGCGCTTGTTTGTCCCAGGCACCACACACCAACTCAGAGTCCTGGCTGAGAACAGGCTGGCACAAGTGTGGATCCCAGGGGTCCCTGGGGGAAGCACAGAGTGTAGGGTGCACAGAGCTCGGGGGGGAGCCCCTTGTCTGCACAGATGAGGCATGCCCCCAGCTGCAGAGAGCTTCCTGGCTGGACACACGGTGGGTGGACTAGTTCAGGTGGAGGCACCACCCCTGCCTGTTGGTCCTCTGTCCCCCAGGTGTGGTACATCCAGGACTCATGCAGGCAGTCCGTGGGCCCCACGCATCACGGACAGTTGTGCGCAGGCAACTGCTACCTTGTTCTCTACACATACCAGAAGATGGGCCTCGTCCAGTACATCCTGTACCTGTGGCAGGTGCGCCGGCCTGAGCAGGGTGGCGGGCACCCTCAAGCCCCAGAGCTCAGGAGCTGAGAGTGGGGTCTGGGAGCCGTGCCAGGCCCTCACCACCCCTGCCCGCAGGGCCTCCAGGCCGCCTCACATGAGATCAAAGCCCTGAAGGGCAACGCCGAGGAGCTGGACCTCCAGTACCACGGAGCGCTGGTGCAGGAGCACGTGACCATGGGCAGCGAGCCCCCTCACTTCCTCGCCATCTTCCAGGGCCAGCTGGTGATCGTCCAGGTAGGGCCCACCTTGCTGCTGTGACCGCAGCCTCTCCACTCCTCCGTGCGCCCATGGCCCTTACACGCATGTGCTAAGCACCTTCTCTGCAGGTCAGGGGCCCAGCGGTAGCCCCTGGGCTTCCTGGTGCTTGTCTGAGGCCCAGGAGCTCCAGGGTGACCCCTGCCTGAGTTTCTGCCCCCATCCCCAGGGGCAGCCACAGAACAGGCGCGCAAGTGCGGAAGCAGAACAGAAAGGGAGCCAGGGCCTTGCCTGGGGTCACACACAGGCAAAGCTGCTCCCCACTTTCCATCTTCAAGGCCTGCGGGATCCATGCTCTGACCCCTCGGAGATGGGGTGAGGGGTCTGTTTAGAAAGGGCCTGGTTCCCTATTCTAGGCCGATGGCATCCTCACACTCCACATTCACAGGGTAGAAAACAGAGGTGGCTTCAAGAGAGGGGGCCCTGGGTGCTGAGGCAGTTTGGCCCCCACTGGGAGAGGGAGGCGGCCCCAAGAGCCCTTGCCGCAGCCTGAGGCCCAGCTCTCTCGTAGGGGAGCGCTGGGCACAATGGGAAGGGGCAGCCAGAGTCTGCCACAAGGCTCTTCCACGTACGAGGCACCGACAGCTACAACACCTGGACCCTGGAGGTGCCAGCCCGTGCCTCAGCCCTCAACTCCAACGACATCTTCCTGCTGGCCACAGCTGGCCTCTGCTACCTCTGGTTTGGGAAGGTACCCCAGCAATGACCACTTGACTCACGCCTGGGGCCCTACCCTTACGCCAGGGAAGGGTCTACTCCGCAGTGGAGGCTGATTTCAAGTCCAGCCTCAGGCCGGAGGGAGGTCGGGGAGAGGCCACAGTGTCCCTTCTGGGACCTGGGGGAAGTTATGGGTGGACCTGGGCATCCACGGGTCAGAGCCAGGCCAGGCCCAGGCTGCCTCCCCTCCTTCCTGCCTCATGCCAGGACCATGTCCCTTCCCAAGTCTCTTGGGAAAAGGAGGCCTAGTTCAGATTGCAAGGGTTTTCTCTGATCTTCAGCATAAATCGTGAATGATCTCCAAGCCTGGAGAACCCCATCCTGTGCTCTGGACCTGGAGAGGGTCCCGGTCCCTGTGACCTTGATCAGCTGAGGAGAAGAGGGAGGAGGGGGAGGAATGGAGACACTTTTTCATGTGTGCCCCGCCACGAGCCCAGGGCTGCTGTGTCTCAGGCGCGGCTCCGCACAGGCTCCTGTTAGTAGGGGATGTGGCACAGGACGTGAAGGCCCCTCCCCGTGCAGGGCGTGACCCAGCTCTTTGCCTGCCAGGGCTGCAGCGGTGACCAGCGTGAAATGGCACGGACAGTGGTCACCGTCATCTCCAGGAAGGACAAGGAAATGGTGCTGGAGGGTCAGGAGCCTCCCCACTTCTGGGAGGCCCTGGGGGGCCGGGCGCCCTACCCCAGCAGCAAGAGGTGACAAGGCTGGGAGGAGGGTGCTCTCCTGACCCAGAGGAGGAAACTGAGGCCCAAGAGGGTGGGTGACTGATTAAGGGTCACACAGGGAGGTGGAGAGGCCAGACTGGAGCTGAGAACTCATGGCTCCTCAGCCCAGGGGCTCCCAGGAGCACAGCCCACCCTTCCCTCCTCCCTAACTTGGAGCACGAAGGTGCCGGGGACAGGGTGGTGGCGCCCTCTGCTGGCCGAATGTGCTCCCTGCATGGTCCCCGTCCTGTACCGTCCTATCGGCAGAGGGCCAGAGGGCAAAGTGCATTCCCCCACCCCACAATACCCACGGGTGGTGTCCCCGGTGTAATATGACGTATGGCTAAACAGCGTGTGTGGTGTGTGCAAGAATAGTGTGTGTGGGGTGTGTAAATGGATAAGGGTGTGTAGGGGAAGGAAGGGCAGAGTGAGGCCTCAAAGGGAACTGGGAGCGGAGGACCTGCCGCCTTTATGTCTGTGCGGCCCGGCTATGCGCTGTGCTCCGCGCAAGTCTCCAGAGCTCCTAAGTGCTGCTGTCGCCCTCTCTCAGCCTGGCTTCCGTCCTCCCACCTTGGACCTGAGGCCGGGCTCCTGGGCTTCTCCCTCCCAGGGCGGCAGGGCTCCAGCTCGGCCCTCCCTCCGCACTCAGCCAGCCACCCCCTCCTTCCTCGTGCTCCTTCCCTGGGAAATTCATGGGGCAGCTTGCACCCCGGCTGCCTGTGGGAAGACAGACAACCTAACCTGCTTCCCCCACTGACACGAGGACACGGAGGCCCAGAGAAGGGCAGGCGTTTGGGAATGGATCCTGGGATGGGTGGAACTCAGAGGGGAGCGGGTGCCTCCTGCTCCAGGAGGCATTGTGTCCCGGCCCCTGGGGGGCAGTAGAGGGGTGCTGTGCTGGGGGCTGGCTTGGCCCAGGCTGGTCAGAAGCCCAGCTCTCTCTGCACCCCTCATGGCCTTGTGCCATGCTGGCCAGGCTCCCCGAGGATGTGTCCGACTTCCAGCCACGACTGTTTGAGTGCTCCATCCAGACGGGCCCCCTGGTCCTCACGGAAGTGGTGTTCTTTAGCCAAGAGGACCTGGACAAGTATGACGTCATGTTACTGGACACCTGGGAGGAGGTGCGGCAGCCTGGGTGCCTGGCTGGGTTGTGAATGGGGGGTGTCTGCACCTGCGTAACTGGGTGTGAGTGTGTGTGACTGTGTTTCTAGCCACGTGACTGCATATAAGGCTGCGGGTGTGTGACTATTTACGACACTGTAACCCTGGGTGACTGGGCAATTGTGTGACTGTGGATGACACCAGGGATGACTCTGTGACCCAGGGAGCCTGTGGGAGACTGTGGCTGTGTGTCTGGGACTCATGTGTGGTTGTGACCGGTTGTGTAGTTGCGTGTAACTCTCTGTGCCTTATAAGGGCATCTGTGAGTCCATGCAACTGAGCGCCCATGGCTGACATGTCAGTGCTGAGCGGGTGGCCATAAAGTGACCGTGTGTGTGTGTGTGTGTGTGTGTGCGCGCATGTGCATGATGCCTCTGTGTGACTGCATTTGATCTCTATTTATTTCCTCTCTGGTCTTTATTATTTCCTTCCTTCTGCTGACTTTTGGTTTTGTTTGTTCTTTTTCTAATTCTTTTAGGTGGTAGGTTAGGTTGCTTATTTTGAGATTTTTCTTGTTTTTTTGACGAAGGCCTGTATTGCTATGAACTTCCCTCTTAGGACTGCTTTGGCTGCATCCCATAAATTTTGTATGGTTGTGTTTTCATTGTCCTTTGTCTGTGTGCCTGCATTTGCCTGTGTGTGTGCAGCTGTGTGTAATGGCTGTGAGGTCAAGGAACTGGCTATAAGTGACCAGACTATCTATAACTGGTGACACTGAGAGACAATGTAACTGGCTGCAGGTGTGAGTGCCTGAGTGACTGAATTCGTGTGACCGTGTAATCATGTTTCTGGGTGGCTGGATGTGATGGTGTTTCAGGCTACTTGTGTTTTCAGGCTGCGTGATCCATTGTAACTGTGCTTAGGTGCAACTATGCGTGAGTACGGGTGACAGTGTACAGCTGTGATTTGCCGTCTGGCTGAGTGGTGGTGGACAGTTGTGTCTGTGTATCTGTGGTCGTGTGTGTGTATATGTGCGTGTATCTGCATCACTGTGCCTGGGACTCTGTGTGACTGTGGCAAGGAGGCCTTTGGGCTCGCATTCCATTCAGAGCGCAGCCAAAGCCCCTTCCCCAGCCCTGTGACCCGGGCGGCCCCAACTCTGCCCCTCGCTCATTCTGCTCCAGCCACTGTGGCTTCCTGGCCGCTCCCTGAACATGCCAGCGTGCTCAGGGCCTTGGTACTGGTTGTTTCCTCTGCTCAGAACACTTTCCCCCCAGACATACGTGTGACTTGCTCCCCCACCTCCCTCAGAGCTTGACTCCAGTGTCATCTTCTCAGCAAGGCTCTCCCTGACTCTAATTTAAAATGACAATATCCACCCCCCCACCACCCCACTTTTCTTCTTTCCCTGCTTTATTTTTCTCCATCTGATATACTACATATTTTACTTATTTTTGTGCCTCCCCCAGCAAAATGAAAGCTCTACAAGAGCAGGGATTTTGTCTCTTTCTTTCTCATGGTTGAGTCCCCCGTGCCTAGAACATTATCTGGCACACAGTCGGTGCTCAGTAAATATGTGTGGATTGATTGCACACATGCATGCCTGAGACCTCCTGGCACATTTACGGGTGTGTGGGTGTGCAGCCAGCCTGCTGGGTGGGTCTGGTTGGCTGGGATGTGTGCATCGGGTTCTGAGACCACCTGATGGGCAGGGCTGGGAGGGAAGTGGTCAGCTCCACCCGCCCAAGGCCAGGCCCCCTGTGTGGCCCAGATCTTCCTGTGGCTGGGGGCAGCTGCGAGCGAGTGGAAGCAGAAGGCCGTGGCCTGGGGCCGGGAGTACCTGAAGACCCACCCAGCAGGGAGGAGCCTGGCCACGCCTATCGTGCTGGTCAAGCAGGGCCACGAGCCTCCCACCTTCACTGGATGGTTCCACACCTGGGACCCCTACGAATGGACCGTGAGTGAGGCCTGAACCCCCCATGCCCACCCTAATCCTGGGAGAGGGGCCTGCCCTGGCAGACGGTGGGGGAGCCATTGCCCTGCCCAGGGACCTCCAGTGTGTGTGGGGAATCTCGTCCCACTGGTGTCCCTCCATCCGGCCCCCACCCTGATTCTTGCCCCCAGAACAATCAGTCTTATGAGGACGTGGTGGAGGGCGGCCTGGGAGCAGTATCTGCCATCTCAGAGATAACCGCAGTGAGTATTGGGGCCTCCCAGGGGTCTGGGCTCCGCTGGCATGGCCCAGAGGGCAGGATGAGCAGGGAAGGAGCCAGGCGCCGGTAGAGGGCAGGGGTGGCAGTTGGGGGCAGGAGGGCGGGTGGGCTCAGTGTGGCCTCCCATGGGAGCCCATCCCCCAGCTTCCCCAGCCTGAGTCCCCTCTCCTGACAGCAGGTCAGCAACTTCCGGCTGTCCAGATGGCCAAGCAATGGCAGGGCAGGCCCGTTGGCCCTGTGGGCCCTCAAGGGCTCCAAGGACAGCTCCGAGAACGAGCTGGAGCTGGGCCCCAAGGCGGGCAGCGGCCGCAGGAGCACCGGCAGCAGCCCCAGATCCGTGGCCAGCGGGAGCCTGCCCCGAGAACAGCTGAGGCACCAGGCTGTTGAGGACCTGCCGGAGGGTGTGGACCCGGCCCACAAGGAGGTGGATGCCTGAGACCCCCACCGCCGCCGCCACTCACTGCCCCAGCACTAATGCATATAAAGCTGAGCTGCCGGTGCCCAGGGCATGACCCACTGATGGTGGGCGATGGGCAGGCTGCCCGGGGAGATGTGTGTTCCAGATAGGGTGATGGGCAGAGAGATGTGGGAGAGGATGATACCTCTGGGTGAGTGGGACAGGGTTCTGGGCTCAGCTGACACCCTTCCTCTGCACCCATTCCCTCCTCTCCCCCACCCCAGTCCTATCTCTCAGACTCTGATTTCCAAGATACCTTTGGGAAGTCCAAGGAGGAGTTCTGCGGCATGGCCAAGTGGAGGCAAGCAGCAGCTCGGCTTCTTCTGAACCCCGGCCCTGCCGGCTCCATCTACGCGGCCAAGACGCCTGCCTGCGGGCACCTCCCCTACACACATATGAGCCCCCCGGAGAGGCCCTCCTGGCGCACCCTGCTTGGAGACTCCTGGGCCACTAAAATAAAAGCCTGTGGCCTTCACAAGATGTGGTGAGTGGGCTTTCAGGTCTGGGTCACTCAGCAGGTCCGCCTCTGGGGAGAGTGGGCCTCTGGGGTTGGAGGGGTCGGCCGTGACATTCCAAAGACTTAGCCCTCCCTACCCTCCGCCATGCAGGGGTTTGTTTCTTGCTGGTCCCTCCTGCCCAGGGGATAGATGTATGAGGGTGCTCCAGTGTGAGGGTGGAGAAGTGGAGAGTGAGGTGCTGGGGCTCCAGTGCTCTGGGGCATGCACACACGCACGCGTGCTTTACAGGGATTTTTCCGGTGTCCAGGTAAAGAGACCACAGTACTTAGTCTTATGATTTTTATAAACACCCTCAACCTAGGGCCCGGCTGGAGGATGGAGCGGGCTGCAGTGTCATTCGTAACGGAACTGAGGACAGCTCCAGGGACTGGGCCAGCTCCCGGGCTCCCGAGAGGCAGCAACACAGACAGTGGGTTGGAGCTGAAGGCAGGGCGGGGCTGCCAGCTCTGAGCGAGAGGTCCTGCCCCCAGATGTGGACAGAGGGCCTGGTCCGCTCGGGGCAGCCCTCACCAGACTCCCCGAGCCTAGTCCTGGAGGCCCACCTTCACAAAGAGGGTGGCAGACGGGTGCTGGTCTCCGTTCTTGGACAGGAGGTGGATGTGGCGGTATCCTGGCAGGCGGATGGGCGGGGAGGGGCGCACAGGGGGAGTTCTGGTCACTTAGGGAGGAGGCTTTGAGGAATAGCCGGCCCCTTCCCGAGAGATGCCTGCCCTCGAGTCGTCCCCTCCCTCCACAAACACTCACCCTGCTTGAGGCTGTTCAAGGGGATGGTGCTCTGGCCAATGAAGTCGTTCTTGGAGGAGGCATCGTAGTCCTCCACCACAAAGCGCACGAGGGCGAGCTCAGGCACAATCACCTCGAACTCAAAATCTGCGTCCCACCATGGGTTGAAACCTAGGGGTGCAGGCACCACGTCAACAGCATGGACACCAGCTCCAGAAGCCGGGCCCAGCCCAGGCCCAGCATGTACCGTTATTGGTGACCACAGCGGTCTGGCGGCTGGCCACGTCCTGGCCCACACCATGGATCTCCACTGTCACCTTGGGGTCCACAATTGAATTCTTATTCTTGTTGACTTTTGGCAGCTGCTGCCCTGAGATGACCTGAGGAAAGGCGGGGGACAGTTAAGGGTTCAGGATGGTAGCGAGGGGGAAGCGAGGCCCATGGCACCTGTCCCTCCGGTGGCTGGCCATACCCTGACATTGAGCCGCTTCCGAGTCCACCAGGGCCCCTGAGCCAGGGCACGGGAGTTGAAGGTGGAGTTGGGGTCTCGCAGGAAGGCAGGCTTCAGCACATACCCACAGGCCCCATTGTCCTGGAATCGGCCCTGGTATACGTCCATCTCTGGCCCAGGTGTCTGGAAGTTCAGGGCCACTACAGGCAGGACGGAGCAGTCACAGGCTGTGGGCTGGCCTCAGGGGCCCCAGAGCCCAGCCTGCTTTGGGTACACTGAGGCCCAGAGTCACACGGTGAGGCAGAAGCAGAGTCCAGGATCACTCCAATGCCTACTGCCCTCCTGCCACCCTAACTGACCCACCACACCACCCTTGCATTCCATTTCTGGTGCCAGAATTCAAAGGACAAGTGTGCTAACAGTGGGATTTCAGACGCTGTATTTGCTGGTGGGGGATATTTCCAGACTGAGATTACCAGCTCCTGAGCCCACAGATCCCTGCATCTGGCTCTGCCTGGGTCCCCAGAGGCTCCTGGCCCCTGGCCCTCCAGGCGGAAACCCTCACCCAGGCGTCCTCCAAGCCCCAGCCAGCCCGTACCGATCTGGCAGCCCCCATTCCACATCTCCACAGGGCTGTAGTTGGAGGAATCTGTTCTCCACCCTGCGGGGTAGATCCTGCTCAGGTGACTCACATTGTGGCGGACAAAGCTGTTTCCTGAGGGGGATGTGGGCTCATCAGAAGCGGAGGCCTCCTGGTGAGCCCAAGCCCCTCCCTACCAGCTCTGTCTGGTAACAGCGTGGGGTGCCAGCTCTGGGCGATGTCCAGAAGGGTGGGAGCCAGTCCTGACCCTGGCAGCTCACTCAGGTGGTCAGACAGATGGACAGCACCCTGGGGGGACAGGGCCGGGCTCACCTGATTCTTGGAGCAGTCGGAGGGCGCGGTTCTCGGAGAAGGATGCCATCTCATAGAAAGCCTGCCCAGGGGTGCCAGGACTGGAGAAGCCCAGAAAGTGGACGCTCTTGCAGTAAATGACCATATCTGAGAGCTCCTTTGCTAGTCTGAGCTTGTCCTCCTGGGGGCCATGGGGAGGCCCAAGTTAGATTCAGAGGTTGGGGCAGGTGGGCACTGAGAGAGCCAGAAACCCAGATACAGAGAGAACAGAGAGGGAGACAGAGAGGGGGTGCAGAGGGTCTGAGTGACAGCCACGGAGACCCCGGACAAGGCGAGCAGCCCACAGTGTGATGGGGGGAGGGCCCCGGGGCTGCCCCCCTCCCCTCCCCGCACCACAGCCCCCCTTCAAACCGTGGACTTGTGCTGCACTTGGTTCCTCACTGCCTCATCCTCCATCTCAGCAGCCTCATCCTCGTCTGACACCGCAGTGGCCTCAGGGCTGCCTTCCCCTCCAGGAAGGAAGAGCCCCCCAAGCTTCTTCCCCTTCAGCAAGATCTTCCCCTTCAGTTGCTAAGGGTGGAGCGGCAGCCGGTCAAGACACAGCCGGCCTCGCGGCCGGTCCCCTGCCCTCTCCTCTGGGCACCCCACCCCATCGGGCACCTCAGGGGAAGGCAGGCTGGTGGTGACCCTGTCCAGTGGCCGATCCAACAGCATGGGGCCCAGGAGGGTGTGCAGGTGTTGCGCCATCACACGCTGCTGCTCCAGGCTGCAGTGGTTCTCCAGGGACAGGATGACGGGGTAGGGGGACGCCTGGAGGCCCAAGGGTGGATTAGGAGGGGTGGGTGGGTCCGAGCATCCCCTTCCTCAGGCCCAGAAGCGCGCCCACCTTGAAGGCGTAGTCCCGGATGGCCCTGAGCACGTCGCAGAAGAGGATCTTGGAGGTGAAGGTGTAGCCGTGATAGATGACTGGTTCCTGGTTGGGCCCATCCCAGCAGTCGAGCTCCAGGCAGCGGCAGCCTTTGCACAGCGCCCTGCGAGTGGGACGGCGGCTAGGTCCCTCGGTCCCGGCCGGGTCCCGCCCAGGTCCCGCCTGCCCCACCAGGTCCCGCCCGGCCCCGCCCCATCACGACCAGGTCCCGCCCGCCCCGCCCCATCATGCCCAGGCCTCCCGGCCCCACCGGATGTAGGCTTCGGTGCTGCTGGGCCCCGTGAGCTGGTCTTCCAGCAGGTAGGTGTTGTGAGAGGAAGACACCAGGTAGTGACTGAGCGGCTGGCCCATGTCCTGGTAGACCCGCCGGTGCGCCCGGTTGAAGGCGCTGCCGTCGGCCGAGAGCAGGTACATGAGGAAGCCGTCCTTGGTCATCTGCCGCCGCGCCTTGGCTGGGAGGCGGGAAGCCGGCGCCCGTCAGAGCCCTAGGCTGGCGCCGCCGCTCTCGGGGGAGGGGCCCCTTCCCCTCCCCCACTCCCCTCCCCCCTACTCCCCCTGCCTCCCGTCCTGAGCTGGTCCTCGGTACCTCTTGGAAGCGGCTAAGCTTACAAGTCTCTTGACCTGACCGTGACTACCCCAGGGTGGGGCCCTGTCTCCTCCTCCTCTGTCCCCCACGCTGTGAGGCCCCGCTGAGGGCAGGGCCTCATCTCCTCCTTCTCCAGGACTGGGCCCCCATCTGACGTCTTAAAGCTTTGTGGCCAGCATGGGCACAAAGAGGGAGGCAGGAAAAGTGCCTGCTTTTCCAGCCTTCTCTCTCTCCATTTCCTGGGGGAGGGGTCCTCAAATCCCCTGAAGGAGGAACCAAGAGAGGGTCCCTGCCTCCCATCTGCTTTCCTGGGGCAGAGAAATAGGGACCAGGGCTCCTGGGCCTGGCTGAGGCGCCCCCTTCCCTCCAGCTCCCTACTCTTGGGCTGCCGTCTCCCCAGGGGTCTCCCCACCCTGTGTGGCCCTGGGACTACAGGTCACAGGCCCTCACCCGTCTCGCTGGGCTCGTAGCGCTCAATGAGGGAGAGGGCCAGTGCAGGCCCCGCCGCCTCCTCCCGCTGTTGGTGCTGCAAGAAGATCACTAACTGATCCACGGACAGGGTCTCCTCCGAGCCCGCAGCCTCCTTGAAGGTGAGGTCAATCTCCTTCCTTTGGGTCAGTATCTTGTAGAAGGTCTCGATCTCCTCATCCTCCAGGGAGTCTGTCTGAGAGTGGTCACACTCCTGCAGAGCCAGGATGCCAGGTGGGCAGGGTTCAGAGCAGGTCTCGGGCTGCAGTCAAGGACACACTGCCAGGCAGACCCAGCCCTCACATCCTGCCTTACCCTGAAGATCTTTCGGGCATAGCTGTCGTCCACCTGGATGTTGAGCTCCTTCAGGAAGTTCTGCAGCTCCTTGAAGTTCATCTTGTTGTCCTTGTTTTTGTCAGCTTTTCGCAAGCAGGAATGAATCCAGCTGGGCAAGAAGTAAGGAAAGAACCCAGGAGCACTGGGACCCCCGAGGTCCCAGCCACAGCCATGATCCAAGCTCAGGGTCAACTCCCGGGCCCAGGTGGACTGAGGTCCCCTGTAGACACAGCTCCCCGCAGGCCTGACTTTTGGCACATCCTCATTTCAGAGGGAAGACTTGGAGGAAATGTGACATCCAACGAAGGAGTCTTTTTCCTGTTTTCTGGCTTTGAACCCTTTCAAAATTTCAAAAACATTTCTTTTCTCACTCTAAAAGGGTTCATTACAGACAATTTAGAAAATGCAGAAAAGTAAATAAACAAAGCCCCCATAATCCTATCACCCAGGGGTAACTACTGTTAACATTTCAAGCTATGTCCTTTTCAGTATATAATTGTTACCCAATTATAGTATATATCTATACAGTATATAATTATACTATACACTATATAGTATATAGTGCTTTCTGACGAAAGCACTTGGAAACAGCAAATTTCAAGCCACTGATCAGAAGGTGGGGACGTCACATGCAAAAACAAAGCCTGGATCATGGTGTCATGATTGGGGCACTTAGGCCTCCACTTCTCCATTCCCTCTATCTCTCCCATCAGAATTGACCTTGAGAACTAGAGAAGGAGGAGCTGCACGCTACAGTCCACAGAAAACAGAGAGCTAACTGTAGAACAAGACAATGGGAGCTCATGAGCACAATGAAAACATGATAGCAGGTTTCAGAAGAAATCACAAAAGAAACAGCAACATAAATCATGCCATATAAACTTTTAAAAATTCTGAGGATTAAATAAAGAAAAACTAAAGTCATCTATCTGACAGACTGGAGGAAGCATTTGCAGCAAAGCCTTTGAAGAATTAATTTAAAAGAAAACAGTAGGATGACCCTAATAACTAAATGAGAAAGGGATATAAACTGACCTGTTGCAAACATTACTAGTAGTCAAAGTTATTAACCATTTGGAAATGAGATGCAATTTCTTAAACTAAAATTTAGCAACTTAAAAGTATATTACCTAGTGCAGGTAAGGGTGAGGTGAAATGGACACTCAAGTCCATCACGTGGGCAAAAAGTAAATCAGTACAACCCTTAGGAAAGTGATGGAGGGATAGCTAAAGCTTTAACCTGTTACATCAGTTGACTCAGTAATTCCACTTCTAGGAATCCATTGGTAAGGAAATACTCCTAAATACTGAAAGGTTTTATGAACATAGTTCTTTGCAATGTTATTTATAGTGGTGAAGGAAATGAAATGTTTGACACTAAAAGAACGAATCACTAATTTATAGTCCATCCATTCAGTGAAATAGCACACAGTCATTAATAAAGCTCTTTATGGAGACTATACTAACACAGGGAAATAATTATGATATAATGTTACACAGAAAATGGATACAAATGTATAATCTCCACTATTTTTGGCAAACGCATCATTAGGCAAAATGAAATGCAGCCAGAAAAGATAAAAGGGAGAACCCAAATAGCAGTTTCTGGAGGAGGTGGGTTTTCTGGGCCTTTAAAATTTCATTCTAACCTACCCATATTTTTAAATCTTTATTTATATATATGTATGTTTTATGTAAATATATGTATTTACATTAAAAAAATTATAGTAGAATTCCAGGTTAAAAAATCAAGTTCAGAGTGGTGCACCCAAGCATGAGGTCCCAGTGCCAACTGCTCTTCAGCAAGCTGGGATGGCTTTATGATCTCAAGGTCTGGGCAGCAGAAGCCTGCAGAGGCCATGAGATTGTCCAAGTGCATGCCTTGCGAAAGGAGTGACTATCACAAAAGTGCCACAGAGGGGCTTCCCTGGTGGCGCAGTGGTTAAGAGTCCGCCTGCCGATGCAGGGGACATGGGTTCGTGCCCCGGTCCGGGAGGATCCCACGTGCCGCGGAGCGGCTGGGCCCGTGAGCCATGGCCGCTGGGCACGTGCTTCCGGAGCCTGTGCTCCACAATGGGAGAGGCCACAACAGTGAGAGGCCCGCGTACCACAAAAAAATAAATTTAAAAAAAAGCTTTAAAAAAAAGTGCCACGGAATTGGGCTTTTAAGAATGCTCAGGGACTTCCCTGGTGGTCCAGTGGTTAAGACTCTGCGCTTCCACTGCAGGGAGCACGGGTTCAATCCCTGGAAATCCCACATACCTCGAGGCATGGCAAAAAATAAAATAAATAACAATTAAAATTTAAAAAAGAAAGCTCAAAATCAGGCAGACATAGCCTTGAGAAAAGACACTTAAAAGTCTTTGAAATGCTGAAAAGTACACAGTAAAGGGAGCTAACAGGGTTCAAAATGTGTCCCCCAAAGGAGCTGGATATACATTAGCAATGAATAATCAGAAAATGTAATAAAATAATTCCATACAGTAGCATAAAAATGAATAAAAATACAAATTCTTTTAATGCATAACTTATACTCTGAAAGCCACAAAACACTGTTGAAAGAAATTAAAGATCTAAATAAATGGAAAGATACCCCATATTTGCTGATCAGAAAGAAGACTTGATATTGTTTAATGAGAAATACTCTCCAAACTGATCTACAGATTCAACACAATACCTATCACAGTCATGCTGGCTACTTTGCATAAATTGACAACCCAATCCTCAAATTCATATGGAAATTCAAGGGACCCAGAACAGTCAAAACAATCTTGAAAAAAAAAAGAACAAATTTAGAAGACTCACACTTCATGATTTCAAAACTTCGTACAAAGATACGGTAACTAAAACGTTGTGGTTCTGGTGCGAGAAGAGACATTTAGATAAATGGAAGAGAACTGAGAGTCGTGAAATAAGCCCTCATATTTATGGTCAGTTGATTTTTTGACGATGGTGTAAGGACGATTCAATGAAGAAAGAATAGTCTTTTCAACAAATGGTGCTGGAACAGCTATATGTCTACATGCAAAGAAATGAAGTTGGATCCCTCACCACACCATACACAGAAACTAACTCAAAATGGATCAAAGACCTAAATGCAAGAGCTAAAACTATAAGAAGAAAATATATGAGTAAATGTTTGTGACTTTAGGTTAGATGTGACATCAAAAAACGCAACAGAAGCAAAAAGTAAATGAATTAGACTTCACTGAAACTAAAAACTTTTGTGCTTCAGAGAATACCACCAAAAAAAGAAAAGAACCCACAGAATGGGAGAAATTATTTGCAGAGCGTATATCTGATAAGAATATTTTTAAAATATGAGAATATTTTAAAAATATTTAGAATATTTAGAATATTAAAAAAAAACTCTTACAACTCAATAATAAAAAGACAACTCAATTAAAAAATGGGCCAGAGGGCTTCCCTGGTGGCACAGTGGTTGAGAGTCCGCCTGCTGATGCAGGGGACACGGGTTCAAGCCCTGGTCCGGGAAGATCCCACATGCCACGGAGCAACTAAGCCTGTGTGCCACAACTACTGACCCTGCGCTCTAGAGCCCGCAAGCCACAACTACTGAGCCCGTGTGCCACAACTACTGAAGCCCGCCTGCCACAACTACTGAAGCCTGTGCGCCTAGAGCCCGTGCTCTGCAATAAGAGAAACCACCACGATAAGAAGCCCGCGGACTGCAACAAAGGGTAGCCCCCGCTCACCACAACTAGAGAAAGCCCGCGGGCAGCAACGAAGACCCAATGCAGCCAAAAATAAACAAACAAATAAATAAATTTATTTTTTAAAAAATGAAAAAAAGAGACACCAGAGATCTTGCGCTCTCTCTCTCGCTCTCTCTCTCTCTCTCTGCCATGTGAAGACAGTGAGAAAGAAGGCAGCCATCTACAAGCCAGGAAGAGAGCTCCCACCAGAACCCAACCTTTCTGGCACCCTGACCTTGGACTTCCAGCCTCCAGAACCGTGAGAAAATTAATTTCTGTTGTTTAAGCCACCCAGTCTATGGTATTTTGGTATGATGGCCCAAGCTGCGTGTCTTCCATACCCAGGTTGTCCTGGGGATGACCGTAGCCAGTATCCACCCACTGGGCCTGGACCCACTGCCACCAAAAGGATACTGCCGCAGCTTCTGCTGCTGGTCCATGGAGCCTGAGTGATGGACGATCTTGCGTAGGCCCTGCACCCAGTGCTGGGCGTCGGTGGGCGATGGGGCGATGAGGTCTAGAGTGCTGCGCTGGTCCTTGAAGATGATGGAGAAGCAGCGGTCCTCAGGCACATCCCGGGCAAACTTCTCCAGGCCCTCTGAGCGGTGCCCCATCCGCACCTCCTGAATATCCTCGATGGAGACTGCAAGAAGGGGGCGGAGGTGGGCAGAGAGAGCCGTGAGGGGCAGGAGGATGGGCAGAGCAGGGGACAAAAAGAGACTGAGGTGAAGAAGGAACGGGACACAGCTATAGCATGCAGAGTGGAAACGCCCAGGCAGAGAGAGATTGACTTTAGGGTGGGAAGGGCACCTAGGGTCCCAGGCCTCCTGTTTCTGTGCTGGGAGGAAGCAGGGCCCCTGGGAGAGGAGTGGGGCAGGGCAGGGCTCTCAGACAGAGATAGGGAGAGACCATTCTGGAGCTTGGGGCCTGTGACGGAGAGGAGGCCACACACACTCCTGTCATGCTTGACTTTGGGCCCTTCGCCTCCCTCAAGACAGCCATGGGAGCCTCCAGGCCCCTCTCCTGGCAGAGGGAGAAGTGCTGGTGTCAGGGGAGCAGCCAGGGCCTTGCCCTGCATGTATCTGTGTGTCCTGATCTCAGGGAGCCCCTTGGCAGGAATGGTGCTCCAGGATCCCAAGAGGTAGACTGGAGGGTGCCCCTGGGGGTCTGAGATGACATCATTCTGCCCTTGGGAACCAGGGGCGGGGGCTGTCCTGTCACAGCCCAACCTTCCAAGCTTCAGGGAGCAGCAAGGCCCTGCTCACCTGCCTGGAACCCCAAGGTGCCCTCCCTGGCCTGGCTGGGAGGGGCTCATGCTGGGCCTTCCCCACATCAGGAGCCAGGCTCTGCCCCTGCCCCATCCCCATCCCCATCCTGAGCCATCCATGTCCACCTTTCCTGGGTCTAGACCAGTTCTGGCTGAAAGCCTGCCTGTCCTTCCTGGTGGTGGCCTCCTGGCCACCTGCAGGCCCCAGATGTGTGGCATGTGCCTGTCCGGGAAGCAGGCTCTGAGGTGTGAGACACGCGAACCCTGGGCCATGTGGGATGCAGAGGATATTCCTGCTGAATCGCTCCGCTCACAGCCTCCCGTGCCCCTCTAGGTCCCACACCAGCTGCAGCTGCCCTAGGCTGGGACTGGAAACAGGAAGCCTGGGCAGCGGAGGCCAGCTCCCGCACCGGCACCGGAGAGAGAATCCAGACGCCTTCCCTGCTGATGATAATCTTTGTCTGCCTATGGGAACCAGAGCTGAGGGAGGCTAGTGGCGTCGGGATGGGGGCAACTTCCGGACCCTTGCGCTCCCAGCTGTGCCGGTATGAGGTTCCCAGCTCACCAGCCCAGGTCTGGAAAGGCCCACATCTCCCACTCCTCAGTCTGCCCCCTGCCCACCCCCGCCAAGTGCTTGGCTCACACTGGGAACCATGCATGTGTATTGGCTGGGGGGTGGGCTCCCAGGAGTCCCCAGGGCTCAGATAGTATGATGCCCCATTCCCACGGTGCCGCCAACCGCCAGCGTCTAACAGGAAACTCCATATCAGGGCAGAGGCCTGTGAAGGAACCTGGCTGGAGCCACAGACAGAGGCAAGGGCCAGGTCACTCCTGTGCTACGTGGCCAACAGGCACGCAGGGTAGTTTCCTGAGAGCGCTTCAGGCTCCATCCCCTCCCACCCTGCCCTGCCCTGCTCAGACCTCCCATGGCCCGCTGCCCCCAGGACCCAGCGGGGCTCTCCGCATCCAACCCTGCTCCTGTCCTGCCTCCCCTCTGACCTGCCACAGGCCACACCTTCTCAGGTTTCTGTCCAGTGTCCTGGGGCCTGGCAGACCCTTCCTGAGACACCCTCAGTGGGCTGCCCCTCCCTTTTCTCCTGCCCCCTTCCCACCTAGGCCCTGTCACTGTGTCTGGTCTCACTCCCCAGAGACCTGCCAGTGGGCTGACTCTGCCTGCCCCATCTCCACAGCCGAGGGCAGGTGCATGGGTGAGGGATTTCCAGGGACTTGGACTGTGTGAGAAATCCAGCTGCAGTGATCCTTCTGTACCACCAGCCACACGTAGTTATTTAGATATAAATTAGTTAAAGTTCAGTAAAATTAAGAATTTGTGGGACTTCCCTGGCGGTCCAGTGGTTAAGACTCCACACTTCCAAAGCAGGGGGCTCAGGCTCAATCCTTGGTCAGGGAACTAAGATCCCACATGCCGTGCAGTGACACAGCCAAAAAAAAAAAAAAAAAAAAGAATTCAGTTCCTCAGTCACACTAGCCATAATTCAAGTGCTCAGTGGCCACAGGTGGCTAGTAGCTGACATATTGGACAGCACAGATATAGGACATTCCCATTATCATAGAAAGTTCTTTTGGATAGCTTTGGTCTAAAATTTTCCCACCAAGTAAAGGTGCAGAGGGAACCTCTCATTTTACAAAATTTTCAGGGCATTCTGTGTAAAAGGGCAGCAGCAGTTGGCAGAACTTTTTTCCTAAGACCTTGCAGGAGGCACTCTCCATGTGCAGGCCTGAGCTTTGGCTTCTTGGACCTTTTCTAAAGCTTCCAGAAAGCCCTCAGGCCCACAACCCCAAGGGAGCTGCCCAGCCAAGGCCTCTCTGTGCAAGTCCCAGCCCTGCTCTACCCCAGGCTCCCTGTTCTGGCCCCAGCCCAGGGAGGAGCTGCCTCCTGCAGCCCCACCTCACATCCTGGCCACTGCTACCTGGAAGGGCCTTATCTGCCCCTGGACTTTGGGCCTCACCACACCTGGGCCCTATTCCCACAAATGTCTGGGTGGATACCTGGGAATTCAGGCAACACTGTCCAGCTCCCTCCCTACTTGGGAGCCCGGCTTTCCCCATCTGTGGTCATGGCTATGGAGTCCCACCCCCAAAAGGCTTGAGCATCTCCATCTGTGGTCCTTGGTCCATGACTGCCCTCTCTAGCCCAGGCTAGGCCTCAGTTTCCCTATCAATGATTTAACTGGCTCCTCTCCCCAACCCTGGCCAGCCTGTTTCCCCATATCTGGTCCTGTTTGCATGACCGACCTCTGCCCCACCAGGCCAGGCCTCAGTTTCCCTACCTTTGGTCCTGGTCCACGACTGACCTCCAGCCCCACCCCACCCTGACCAGTGTCAGTTTCCCCATCCAAGCGCAGGTGCAGCACCCTGCCCCTCCCCCTGCAGCCCAGGGCACTCACACAGCTGGGACTCTGGGGTCCGCATGACCTTGTGGGACTCCTGCCAGATGGTCTTGCAGTCCTCCTGCAGCTTGTAGAAGCGTTCTCTCCGCCATGAGTTGGACTTCACCTTCAAGAGTTGGCTACCCTTCAGCAGTGCCTGTAGGTCCTTGTCATCCTGTAGGCCTAGGGGGCAGAGCTGGTAAGATGCTACCTCCTCTAGGGTCCCTGCTGCCCCAGGCCCTATGCTGGCCATGCCTACCACTGGACCCTCTCAGCCCATTTTTCACCAGCCTCATCCTCAGCTCTCTGTTCACTTCTCCCTCCATCACCCTTGTTCCAACCTGATTCTGGAGCCCTGCCTTCTCCAGGAAGGCATCTCTGATGCCAGCTGAGGCCACGCAAACCTTTGGACACCCACCCACTCAAGGCCACACTTTATACACTATGACCTGCCACCCACAGCTGAATGGACAAAGAGAGGGCAGCTAATTCAAGAACACCTGGTTCCTGGGTGACCAGATGCCTAGGAAATGGCCTGGCTCCGAAAGACTTAGTGGGCTCCTCCTAGGGGTCAGAGTGACCTGAAGGAAGCTGGGACCAAAAGACCACCCTAGCCTATCACCCTGGCCACATGGAGTCCAGCAGCCAGCTCTATTCAGAGCCAATAGACTACCTCACCTCACTTCTGGCCCCTAAACAAAAACTCTGTGGCTTTTCAGCAATCTTTATCCTTCTGCTCCGGCAGAGTGGTGGCAGCAGGGACCGTGCGGGTCCAGCCTGAGGGGCCTGTGCCTAGGCCTATAGGCTTTTCCTTTCTGAACCCAAATCCCCAGCCCCTGATGGGCTCTCCCAGTTTATCCATGACCCCACTCCCTATGCCCCAGCCAGCCTGCTCCACACACACTCAGGACCTACAGAATCTCTGGACCACTTCCCCGGGCCTCAGCCACCCACCCCCTATCCCTCCCCAACCTCCTGCTTCCAGTGGAGACACAGCCACGTGCTAACAGGCCCCCACACCCATGGCTTCAGGAAACCTCCTTCTCTGTGCCTCTGTTCCCCCAACGGCACTGGGTGAGGAGGTGTCTCAAGGCCTCCTCAGAGGTGACAGTCTGATGTGACCTTCCCCCACCTTGGTCCCAACTCTCTCCACCCCCTACCTTAGTGTCAGCAGTTTCCCTCCAGCCCCAGGGGAGGCCCAGTGAGGGAGGAGGGGGCTCCTGCAGGATGTCCTCAACTGGTGGCTGTGTCTGTGGGGCTCAAGACGAGAGGCCGGGAAGGGTAGTTCCCAGCCACCGGAGGAGAGAGCTGCCTCAGCCTCAGCTCAGCCGGGGGATTCCACTGTCCTTTCCGAGGCTGAGGTCAGCTGGGGGCGGGGGGGTGGCAGTCATCTCCTTACCCTCTGGCTTCTGGCTGCACCGCCCCTCCCCGCCCCCAGCACACACACGGCACAGATGGGAGTGGGGGTGGGGGGTGCGGGGGTGGGAGGAGGGTGGCGCACAGGGGCGGAAGGTGAGCCCCACCCTCCGGTTCTGGAAAAGGCTGTGAGCAGATGACATGTTCATCCTGTCCTGGAGCCAGACTGCAGCCTGTCTGCGGTCAGGCAGAGATAAGTCCCCTGGCTGCCAACATGGCTTCCTGAACACAGACCTCGGTCCCAAGGTGGGTCTTGATATTAGTGGCCCTCCAGGCCGCTGGGCAACCTAAGCAGACACCTCCATCTCTGAGCCTCATTTGAGGCCCTTTTATTTCTGAGGCCTCTGGGCTGCCTGCCCCCCACCCTTGCTCCCTTAGCACCCAGAAGGTCTATGGGCACCCCTTCGCCCAGCCCCACTCACTCAGCTGTAGCACCTTCTCCTCCTGTGGGAGGGTGGTGCTGAGGGGCCTCTGAGCTCAGGGGCCCCTGGGTTGACCTTGCAGCCTCACCAACCTGCCCAGGCTAGTGGCACATATGGGGAGTGCAGAGGGGCTACAGTGCTAATAGGAGGCTGGCGGTGGAGGCAGTGCCAGGAGCCCTGCCCATGTACCTAGGGTGAGGCCTAATGGAAACAAACTGAGTCTGGGACTCACAGCAATACACAGCTACACAGATATAGCCACACACATACACAGTCACACACACCACACCACCGTACGCATCACACACTGCCATACACAACCCGCAAGAGACAATGGGCCACACACGGTGACACATATTGTTACATGGAGTCACACACAGCCACAAAATGTACAGTGCCAGAACATCATCGTTGTCATAATAATAGCAGTCACCATAATAATAATAATAGTTCATGTTTGAATAAGATCCTGTTCTTAGCACATGTATTTAATCCCTCCAACAACCCTGTGAGGAAGGCACTATCATTATTCCCATTTTACAGATGATGAAACTGAGGCTCAAGGAAGTTACATGGTAGAGTCGGAACTCAGAAGCTTGCCCACAGGGCCAATGCTAGGAAACATTACCTTATACAGCCACAACTCGGGCATGCTGCCACAAAGAGTAACAGCAGACAACCCACAGAACACACACACACCATAACAGAGATGACAGAATCACTCAGTCACCTGGGTCACCCACAGTCACACATGGTACACAGCATCACCCTGGATCGCACACTGTCACACTGGTGCCACTTGGTTACACAGCATTGCATATCATCATTGCTGCACAGTGGCCCCCACTACCATACAAGTGACAGAATCACCACTAGGTTTGTAAACAGGATGGTTTGGGGGTGGCAAGGCGCAGGGTAACCAATCCCCCCCCAGTACTCACTCCACATGCCATGCCCGCAAACACAGCCCCACCGTGGGTCACACACTCACAGAACTAAACAGGTCCAGTCCCCGAGATCAGGAACATACAGTCTGCGTCCTGTCCCAGCTGCCTTCCCAGCCTCCGCACATCTCGGGGGTGGGGGTGGGGGTGGGGGTGCGCCCTGCATCCCTTACCCAGCCTCTGCTCATTGAGAGCTGCCACCTCGAGGCTCTGCTCCAGCAGGTAGAGCTCTCTGGAGCGGCTCTGGCTCCGGCTTCGGCGCCTGGCCCCCAGGCACTGCATGACGTTCCGAAGTGCCCCCGCCGCCCGCTGAGCCTGGCTCGCCTGGCCCGGGACAGTGTGGCGTCCAGAAGGCAGCCCTGGCCCTAGGAGCGGAACGGGCTCCTTAGAGGGGAGCAGGGGCGGAGACCTGGAGTGGATGGGCGGGGCTAGAACCCGTGGGGGCGGGGCAGTGAAGGGTGGGGCCATGGCTCTAGAGGCGGGGCGGTACAGAAATCTGTGCTGAAGGGGCGGGGCCGTACCCTAGGAGGCAGGGACAGTTCTAGAGGGGCAGGACCGATGCCCCCAGGAGGTTCGGCGAGAGCGGAATCAAGGCGGGGAGAGGAGGAGGAGGAGCCGGGGCCGGGAGGCGAAGTGGGACAAATTCATAACCCGGGAAGATCAGTGGTGAAAGTCAGAGCCCAGAAAGCGGATTGGGGCGGAGCCAGAGCCAAAGAGGTGGGGAGCGGGAGGAGCCGAGTCTGCGAGGCGACGTGGGGCAGAGGTAGCCAGGAAGACGGCCGGGGGCGGAGCCAGGGCCCAGGGGACAAACCGGGGGAGGGTCCCTCACTGCAAAGGCCTTTTGTTTTCGGGCAGGGAGGGCGGAACCTCGACTTGTGGAGGCAGTCCTACCAGGGGGCGGAGCCTGAGCCGCGAATTCTAAACACTCAGCTGGAGGCCTGGCGGAGGACTGGAGGGCTGGGCAAGACTGAGCCGGGAGGTAAGCCCGGCCGGGCGGCAGCCTGGGCTGCAGAGTCTAGCGGACAACCGGGTGGGGCGGGGTAGGAAGGAGCCGGGGATGGAGCCCGGGCCGGACAGTGGAACCCGCCAAATATTTCACCTCAGTTCCTCAACGAATCCATTCTGACTCAACGGGCTGTTTCCTCACATGTAAACCTCAGGCAGGCCTGTTTCCTTCTCCGAAAATTTCGCTACCTGAGTGGGATAATCTCCGAGGCTCCAAATGCGAATGGAATTCTTAAAAAAAATGCTGGTCTTAAAAATGAGTCCATTAACATAGGCTTGCTTTGATAAATAGGTGAGGAGGACTCCCAACTCCATATGAAACTGTGCTGCCAGTGTGCTCGGAACAGTGGGCCCTTTCATGTAAGTTACGTCTTGCTTTTCATTCACCCAGCAATTATTTATGGAGCCCCTACTGTGTGCCAAGGTCAGGACACCACCCAGAGGCCTGACTCACTCCTCTCTTTTACTCTCTGCCTCTGAATAGTTCCTTCACTCGCCTCACCGCAGCTCCAGTCACCAGCATCGACAGTGAGTCACTGGCAAAGCCAGTTATAAGCACAGACAAGCACAGCAATAATAACAATAAACTGAAGTGCAGAGCGACTTGCCTAAGGTCACACCTCGGAGAAAAATAAATCATGAGAATGTGTGTTAATGTAGATGAGCTGGAATATGGGCACAGAAATATTGTTCTTCATTTGGAGCTGAGGGAGCTGACTGTAAGGGGAACCTCTGTTTTAGAGAAACCACGTGATGGTTTAATGGTTTAATCAGAGGGCCAAGGACTCCCCGAGGACCTATGGATAGAATCACATCTCAATACAATTTGCTTCCTTTGAATTCTTATGTATTTTATTTTATGCATTTAAAAACATGATCCTGAGAAGGGGTCCACAGGCTTCACCTAACTGCCCAAGTGGTCCAGGGCACAAAAAAGTTAAGATCAGTGAGGATCAGTGTGTGTCTGTGTTGTGTGGGCATGGAATCCCAGGGACAGATAGCTTTGAAACATAATTGAGGAGGGTAGGGGGCTGGCCACCCCAAATTGCTATGATGGATCTGGAACCATTATTTCTTGGGGGTACTGGCTTCTTTGCCAACCTAGAATTCCTTTGCCCACTAGTACTTTGTCCTCACAACATCCCCTATCAGTAGGTATTGCTTTCCCGTGGATGAGAAAACAGGCTCAGACAGGTAAAGGGATTTGCTCAGGGTCACAATGTTAAGTAGAGGCAAAGCTAGGACTGGAACCCAGGTCTAGAACTGCAGCCCAGGTCTCCTGGGACCAAGATGAGGCCCCTCCTACACCCTACCTTGCACTTTTACTAATGCCAGGTTTTACAGTGGGGCGGGAGGGATTCAGTGTTTGAATAGTTAGTGGAGGTGGAGGTGGATGTGTTCAGTGAGGGGAGAGCTTTGGGAAGTTAGGTCTTTTTGGGTACATGTGGAGACCTGCTAGAGAAGCCAGTGCAGGCCTGGCTAGAATGGAGCAAGCAAAGGAAGTAGGGTAGGGAAGGAGGCCAGGGGACTACAGCGTCAGTCTGAGGGCTTCAGAAGCACCAGAAGGAGCCCCTGATTCTTCTTTTTTTTTTTTTTTTTTGGCCTCACTGCCTGGCTTGCAGGATCTGAGTTCCCCGACTAGGACTCAAACCCCGGCCCCTGGCAGTGGAAGCATGGAGTCTTAACCACTGGACCGACAGGGAATTCCCCAGGAGCCCTTTGATTCTTAAGCCCAGTTCTGGTCACATTTTTCCTGGCTAGGGACTACCTTATTCCCCCTCATCTCACAAAGTACTCACATGACATGGTCACTTGGGGGGTGGGCCTCCTGCAGGAACATTGTACCTGCTGGTACTAGGCACTTTTCTCATTATTGCCTTGTATGTGTTAGCTCATTCAATCCTTACTGCAATCCATGAGGGAGGTAGTGTTCTTATCCCCCATTTTACAGATGAGGAAACTGAGGCATCAAGAAGTCAAGGGATTTGTCTAAGATGAAAAAGCTAAGACCTGAACCCAGGTAGTCTACTTCCATAATCCATGTCTGTATACTACAGTGCCTCTGCATGCATCTGGGGCGAGGACAGAAGGGACATCTCTTATCTAGGTGGCCCCCATACCCCCCCAGGCCAATGGAGGGAGCCTTTCTGCAGCAGACCCCCAACTGCCCAAGCCAGAAAGTGTGTCCAGTGCTAGAGGACCCAAACTATGAAAGAGATGCAGACTCTCCAGTGGAAGTGTAAACAACCTGGAACAGCACAGGGCACAGTGACTACACCCTTCCACCACCAATTCTCCTTGACAGATTCTTGCTTGCCGATATGGTTTGCAGGGGGAACAAAAGGCAGTTAAGGGACGTAATTTTGGGTGATGAGCTAGAAGCAGCAGGGCCTTCAGGGAGACAGCTTGGGATCGCACTGTTCTTGCCAGCTCCACAGGAAGAGCTGGACTGTCAGGCACTTGGGAGGCAGGTCTCAAACACGATGGACCAGGGCTGCCAAGCCCATGCCACAAAACTGGGAGGCACTGACTGAGCCTCCACATGGCTTCCTCTCCAGGGAAGATACCAGGGCTGCCCACGGACAGAGACTGGAGAAAGGCACAGAGGCCTGAGGATGGAGCCCATTCTAACATGAGCTGAGGCTACAGCTGTAGCCAGAGGTGATCAGAGGGCTTGTAGGAGGTCTGAGTGTGAAGCTGGCACGGAAGAGGTGGCAGTCTGCAGGGTACACAGCACTAGCTAAGGGATGATGAGAGAGAAAGCAGAGACCTCTACTGTGATCCTCTGAGCTGCCCAGCCTCCCTTCCTGCCAGTGTGGCAGGAGCACTGAGACACCTCTGTCCTGAGAGGAGAAGAGGGAGCCCTGGAAAGGGCAGGGATCCCATGACCCAGCTGAAGGAGTTTGCCTTGAGGCTACTGGTGTGAGGGTAACAGCTGTGGGCACTGAGCAAGGTCTCTCTGGGCCATGGGGACCAGGTCTGGGCCAACCAGGAAAGTGAGACAGACTGGGCACTGGCTGAAAGGAACGTCTCCGAGTGTCCCTGGATTCTAGTGGACAGCTGGAGGGCTCTGCCTTTCTCTTCCCCTTCTATTATCTCCATGCATGGTTTAGGTGGATAGGTGGTGGGCACTAAAGTCTCGGACTCCAGAGGTACTAGAAAACAGAGGGAGATCGGGTTAAGCAGTGATTGGTGCAAGAGAGGCAGGGTTTGCTGAGCTGGCAGATGACCTGGGGGGCAGGAGGGCAAAGCTCGCTAAAAGTGGGTGAGTCCCCAGGCTGGAGCAAAGAGATTCCAGGTCCAGGTTGGGGGCCCCGTGCAGCTAGGAGACCTCCAGTCCCTGCCGTCCGGAGCCCGCGGCTGCTCTCTCTCCTGGAGAGACAGCGATAGGGCAAGGAGCTGGCCCAGACTGTTTCCCGGTCGGTTGGAGGAGACGGAGCTCGGCTGGACAAAGCGGGGGAGCAGCAGGCAGTTAGAGCTGAGACTCAGGCCTGTCCGGCCAGGAGGGTGCGCAGATGGGGGCGATCGGGCTGCCCCTCCCAGTCCGGGCGTCGCTGACTAGGATTTCTGCGCTGGGCAGTTACTGCGGAGCGGCCCGACCTCACCTCGCACACCTCCTCGCCCCAGCCTTCCCACCACGCCACACCTACGCTCCCTGACGCGGTACAGGCACGCCTGGGCTTTGGGGAGCCTCTCTGGGCGGCCCGGACTGGGCGAAGATAACTCAGTTATTCGTGGATGCTGGTTCCTTTCCTCCTCGGTCCTTCCGAGCGCGCCGGACCCTGAAGCCCACCCTTCCGTGACTAGGATAGGGAGAGGGGGAGTCCCCGAGGCGGCAGGGCCGGGGGTCGTCTTTAGGGAAGTCTTCAGACTCGCACCCCTCTTCTCCCCACCGGCCGGGTCTGGGGAACAAGCCTGGAAACACCCAGGGTTGCGCCCGGCAGTCCCGGGTGGAGATTTCCTCCGTGCGACAAAAGGGACGAGGGGGCGGGCCCGGGGCGGGGCGGAGGACGGCCGAAGGAACGGGGGGTCCCCTGCCCTGGGCCGGGAACGGCTTTCCTCGAGGTCGGCCCAGGCGGGGTCCCCCCGCGAGCCGGCCGAGTACTCACCATGCAGGGTCAGGAAGTCCCGGCCAGAGTCCATGCCCGACGGACGGCGCGGCGGGAGGGGGGCGCGGCGGGACACTCGTCCGCAGCGACAGCGCGGGCGGCCTCGGATCCGAGAGGAGTGCAGAGGAGGGACCCGAATGGACTGCGGAGGTGCGCCCGGGGCTCCGCTCCGCCCCCCGCCCGCCCGCGCCCCCGCCCCCGCCCCCTTGGGCTCTCCAACCAGCGCCTCTCCCCGCCCCTCCTGGGGGTTGGGGAGGAGGGCAGAGGTGGGGGCCGGGAAGCCGGGCCATCCCTGGCCCCGGCCTGTGGGCGCGTCCCGGCCAGAAATAGCCGGATCTCTCTGGCTTCCTCAGCCGCCGCCACCCACAGGCCGCGGACCCTGTCATTATCGCCGGCGGCCCGGCCCCATTCCCTGCCTGTGGGCGCCTCGCCGGGGTTGTGGTGATGCGCGGAAGAATCTGGAGTCCTCCTGGGGCAGGGACCGCGTAACGTTCGACGCCCAGCCGGGCTGGTGCGAAAGGGAGCCTCGGAGTCCAGGCGCCAGCCGCGGCTCCCCGGATGTCTGCTTTCCCTTCTGCAAAATGGGTGCACGGACGCGAGTGAGGAGGTCCTTGGAGAGGCATGCATGGACCTAGTCTGGAGAAGGGTCCCCTCCCGGCTCGCTGGGAAGTTTCTAACCCCAGAAGTGCCCTTGGCGGGGGGGCTGGGGCCGAAGCCGTAAAACTTAGAGCAGGTAGGTACAGAGAGCTCTCCTTTGAGCCCCTCACACCCCAAACTCCTGGCGATCTCCAGGGTTCCTACTTTGGGTGGCCTCCCAAGGGTCTTTCTGGACAAGGGGTCCCTAATGGACCCCCCCCACACACACACACACTCCCACCATCAATTCTTGCAATCCTGACACCCTTTTTATAGGTACCCAGAGACTCCCAGGGGAAGTCCTGGGGGATCCTGGAAGTATCCTGCTGCCCACCAACTTTTGGGAAAGGCCCTTGGGAGAGCCCCCAGAAGACCTCCCAGGATGCGGGGTGCTGAGCCCACCAGTGAATCTTGCAGGCCTCCTGGGCTGATAAAGCCAACATGAGAGTCTGGCAGAACCAGTTGGACTCCAACCCCTCCCCCTCCCAGCACAAGCAGGCCTAGGTGGCCTTGAATACCTCATGAAGGGATGTAACCAGCTAGAGGGCAAGTCTTCCCATCCTGACATTTGAGCCTGGGTCAGGACTTTGGAGAGGCTCCCTCCCTCTGTATGTCTCCCCTATGCAGAGGGGGGCTGCCCTCTGTCTGGCACTCTCCCCAGTTGGCCTGCCCTCCAGCAGGAGCAGCCCTTGTCCCTGGCAGGCCTGTCCAAACCCTCCTTGCTTTCCCGGTCTGCTCAAGGATGAACAAGTCCACACAAGGCCCTCCTTTGGAGCCCCAGCCTGGGGACAGGGAGGAGGGGTCCTTTCTCTGTCCTCACTCTCTCTCCCAGGCCCGGACGCCTGCCTCCAGGACTGCCCTCTGGGGGCCTCCTCTGGCCTTGGGGCTAGTCCTGGGACCTCTGACATCCCCCGGGGCCTGCAGGCCCCTCTACTCAGCAAGTTAAGCATCCTCAAGTCCTGCTTCTCTTCCCAGGCAGAGACACAATGAAACTCTGACACCAGCAATTGACTCGGCTTCATCTTAAGCATCATTCCTGTTTATTCACATCACCTCCCAGCTCTGAGCCCCAAGCTCGAAACCAGGGCATTATCTGATGCCCCTGGTTGGGGCTACAGCCTGGCTCTTCCTTTGCACACACCAAACCTGTCTCACGCAGGCCCCCTTCTGGCCTCTGGCCCAGGCAGAGGAGCTGAGGCCTTCTCCTGAGCCTGGGGTTGCTGGGCGGGATGGGCACGGCTGACTCAGAGTTGGCACATGCAGCCAGGTTCTGCCAGAAAAGGGCTGGGCCACGCCCTGCTCAGAGAAACCAGGCTGCTGCTCTGACCTGTGGGTCAGCGGCTCCCCAGGACTCTCCTCTCCTCCCGCCTGCCCCTCCCTCCCTCTCACAGGCTGGGAGGTCATCTGCTTAATTACTTCTGCTGTGTGTAAGCCTGTGTGGTGTGTGTGACTGCGCCTGTGTGTTGAGGGACTGGGAGGGCCTAGCAAAGGCTTTGCACTGAACCGCAGTTGCTGGATTCTGCTCCCTCTGCCCTTAAACATCCAGGGCTCTCTGTGGGCCCATCCCTGGCCAGATGCCTAGATTACCCTCCTAAAACCCAGATCTCTGTAAGTTACCTCTGCAGGATTCCCTGAGATCCTGGTGACTCACCGGGCTTTCAGCAGGCACAGAGGGGCCACGCGTGCCCAGAGACGAGTTGTCTAATGGTGGGGGGGGGTTCAGGCATCTCCCCACCCCTGGCTGACCATCCTGTCTCCGATGAGTGTGTGAGGGGGGGTGTGGGGAGGGGGTTCCTGGGATGACTGGAGACAGGTGACACCTAGTGCCAGGGCTGGTGCCCACCTTAGGTCACTTCCCTTCGCCCCTCCACCCCTACCCTCTCTAGAGGCCTGGGGAGGGGGGAGGATCAACCCAAGAATGTCAACTTTCCAGCTGTGCTTCAGAGCCAGCCCTGCCCAATCCCTCCCCCAGAAAAGCAAACCTAGATGAGCTTGGGTCAGTGAGGTGTAGCTGCAGCAGAGGGAGCCGAGCGAGGGAGAGGGGAATGAGAGAGGCCAGAGAAGAAATGGGGCCCAAGTCCTGCTGGGCCTTCTAAGGGCTTCCACGTTCGCTCTGGGGGAAATGGGGAGCACTTGAAAGGCTTCAAGTCAAGGAGGGACATGATCTGACTCATGGGTTGTTTTTTTATTTTTAATTTATGTTTATTAAAAAATTTTTTTTATTGGAGTATAGTTGATTTACAATGTTGTGTTAGTTTCAGGCGTACAGCACAGTGAATCAGTTATACATATACATCTATCCACTCTTTTTTAGATTCTTTTCCCATATAGGTCATTACAGAGTATTGAGTAGAGTTCCCTGTGCTATACAGTAGGTCCTTATTAGTTATCTATTTTGTATATAGTAGTGTGTATATGTCAATCCCAATCTCCCAATTGATCCCTCTCCCTGCCTTTCCCCCCTGGTAACCATAAGTTTGTTTTTTACATCTGTGATTCTGTTTCTGTTTTGTAAATAAGTCCATCTAAAATAAGGCATTTTTTTAGATGCCTTTTCTGGTTGTTTTTTTATTTTTATTTTTTTTGTTCATGCTGCCTGGCTTGTGGGATCTTAGTTCCCCCGACCAGGGATCGATCGGGCCCCCTGCAGTGGAAGCGCGGAATTCCTAATCACTGGACCACCAGGGAATTCCCTGCTCTTGTCTTAAAAGAATCACTCTGGTTGCTGGAAGTGGGGGGTATCATGGAGGGACAGGGTTGAAGCAGGGAGTCCAAGAAAGGGGCTTTTGTAATAATCCAGGTGAGAGTAGACTGTGGATCAGACCCTGGTGGTGGGAGTGGAGGTCATGAGAAGTGGGAGGATTCTGGATACATTTTGACAGGAGAGCCAGCAGGATTGGTCAGTGGGGGCTGTGAAAGAAAAAGAAGAGTCAGAGGTGACTCTAGGTTTTTGGCCTGGACCCCTGGAAGCAGGGGCTCCCAGAAGCAGAAATGGGGAAGGCTAAGGAAGAACGGGAGCTCTGTTGTGGACACATTATGTTTGAGGTGCCTTCAGACAGCTAAGGTGAGATGTCAAGTATTGATACAGGATGGATATACAAGTCTGGAGTTTTTTTTTTTTTTTTTTTTTGCGGTATGCGGGCCTCTCACTGCTGTGGCCCCTCCCGTTGCGGAGCACAGGCTCCGGACGCGCAGGCCCAGCGGCCATGGCTCACGGGCCCAGCCGCTCCGCGGCACATGGGACCCTCCCAGACCGGGGCACGAACCCGCATCCCCTGCATCGGCAGGCGGACTCTCAACCACTTGCGCCACCAGGGAGGCCCAAGTCTGGAGTTTTAAAGGGAGATGTGGGCTTGGGCTAAAATTTGGGATATGGTTCAAAGCATGTTGAAAATGTCCGTAAGCCCTCACACAATGCTAGTGGGAGTCTACTCCGGGATAATCGTTCTGGGAGGTAATTTGGCAATATCTCAAATATTAAAAATGTACATATGCTTTGGCCAAGCAATTTTAATTCTATATCATCTGTGTATTTTGTACAGAAACATTACACAAGTTGAAGTTCACTAGCAGGGACCTGGTTAAATAACCTATGGTATTTCCATTACAGTGGGTTCTCCTGCATCTGTTAAACAAAAACAAAAACAAAAACAAAACAAAACAAAACAAAATAAAATCAATCCTCTTTGAATTGCTGTGAAAAAAAAGCAAATTGTAGAATAATATATATAATGCATACTATAATACCACTGGCACTTTTTAAAAATTAAAAAAACTTCATAGATATTTGTATTTGTATAGGCAGAAACAGTAGCTAGAAGGATATGGAAATAATCCAAGAAAAGAGATTGAGAGGAAGATACTTTTTATTTTTTACGTATTATTTGAATTTTTTACCATAATGATGTATAACTTTTGAAATTTAAAAGTAAAAAAAATTTCTATTGAAGTATAGTAGATTTACAATGTTATGTTAATTTCTGCTGTACAGCAAATTGATTGTTATATGAATAGATACATTCTTTTGTGTATACTTTTCCATTATGGTTTATCACAGGATATTGAATATAGTTCTCTGTGCTATATAGTAGGACCTTGTTGTTTACCCATTCTTTTTATTTTATTTTATTTATTTATTTATGGCTGTGTTGGGTCTTCGTTTCTGTGCGAGGGCTTTCTCTAATTGCGGCGAGCGGGGGCCATTCTTCATCGCGGTGCGCGGGCCTCTCACTATCGCGGCCTCTCTTGTTGCGGAGCACAGGCTCCAGACGCGCAGGCTCAGTAATTGTGGCTCACGGGGCTAGCTGCTCCGCGGCATGTGGGATCTTCCCAGACCAGGGCTCGAACCCATGTCCCCTGCATTGGCAGGCAGATTCTCAACCACTGCACCACCAGGGAAGCCCCTACCCATTCTTTTTTTTAGTATTTATTTATTATTATTATTTTATTTGGTTGCACCGGGTCTTAGTTGCAGCAGGCGGGCTCCTTATTTGCGGCTCTCGGGCTCCTTCGTTGTGGCATGTGAACTCTCAGTTGCAGCATGCATGTGGGATCCAGTTCCCTGACCAGGGATCAAACCTGGGCCCCCTGCATTGGGAGCACAGAGTCTTAAGCACTGCGCCATCAGGGAAGTCCCTGTTTATCCATTCTATACAGAATAGTTTGCATCTGCTCACCCCTTAACTCCCAATCCATCCCTCTCCCACCCCTGCCCTTGGCAACCACAGGTCTGTTCTCTATGTCTGTGAGTCTGTTTCTGTTTCGTAGATAAGTTCATTTGTGTCATATTTTAGATTCCACATATAAGTGATATCATATGGTATTTGTCTTTCTCTTTCTGACTTTAAAAGTAAAAAAATTTTTAAGGCCAAAAATGTGTGTGGGAACCCAGAGATAAACAAAACACAAATTCTGGTCGGCAGAACAGGTTATAAAATGAAGAAGGCAGCTCAGGAAATTCCCTTTATGCTGACAAAGTCCTCATAGGTGAGGGGACTGGTGCCCTTTGTTACTGGTGCCTGGTAGGAACCATTCATTTATTCAGTTAGTCACAGAGCAAACAGAAAGTTGTTGCTGGGCACAGCAGAATCAGGGATGAAACCAGTTTATCAGGCAGAGAGATACCAGGAGAAGAGGGAGACGATGGTGGAGGTGGGGAAGCACAGAGGAAAGTGGGGAGCGAGGGAGGGGAGTGTGTCATTAAGAGGGAACGGGCAGCAGCAGATACTGCTGAAAAGTCGAGGAAGATGAGCACAGAGGAGGAATTGGAGCTTTGCTGAAGACCTTGGCCTGGACAGAGCCAGGGGAGCTGAAGCCAGAAGGTGGGTGAGTCACAGAAAAAGGGGACGCCTCTCCCAGGCTGGGCCAGACTCTCTTGTGTCCTTCTCTGAGGCTGTTTGGAGGCAGGATGGAGAGGCCAAAGGTGATGGTGAGAATCCATTGTCCTGTCATTGCCTAGGGTAGGGAAGGGGGCCAGGGAGCCTGCAGAAGACCACCTGGTTTGGGCAGGCCCCGTCCTAACTCTAGAGCAATGGAGGCCCCCAGACTGTTCTACTAGCTCTTTCCTGCCCCGTGGTAGTGGTGGAGTAGGTGGGCTCACATGCACGTGAGCAATTGGACAAACCAGCCCACTTGCCCAAGCTCCCTCCGCCTCCACCCCCACCCACGCTACCCATTAGTGCACACACCGGTCAGCAATGCGAGGAAGCCCTTAAAGAAGTGGCCTGCACAGGTCCTGTCAATGGGCTTACAATGTCTGGGCAGGCACGGGGCATGTCTCATTGACCTTGTGGCCTCATCACTCTGGAGAGGGTGTAGCTTGAGGAGAGTCAGAGCAGGATCCTCTCAAGTACACAATGCAGAACAGGGGCCCTGGCTTCCCAGCCCTGAGGATGGAAGAGATACCGGAAAGTAGAGATGAGGGAGCCAGGCCCAACTGCGAGAAGCGGAAGTGGCCCAGGTCTGCAGGCAAGCATCCTGGGCCTCATCTCAGGAAGTGGGTTTCAGGCTGTAGGGCACACAGACTCACCCCAGCAGTAAAAAGAGGATGGTTGTACCACCTTTGAGCAGAAGCCACGCTCTGGCAAGGATGGCAGTCACTGTGATGTCAAGCTGCTGCCTTGGACAAGTGCAGGCCTCTCCCCATCTCAGTGGATGATCTCATCACCCACCTGATCCCACACACAGGATATGTGGCAGTCATTCTTGGCCCCTTTTCTCTCTCACTCCCATTATCCATCAGCAAGTCTTGTCAATTCCACCCTTTAGCTCCACCTCCAATCAGTTCCTCTCACTTGAATCCCAGTGCCCTTCACCTCTTTCCTAACCCCTGCGCGAGTTTCCTAGTTGAGCTCCCTGATGCCGCTTGCCTCTCCCCAGTCTGCTGTCTCACAGCAACAAGAGTGATCTCAGTAGAACATACAGCTGACCACCACACACCCAGCTTCAGACCCTTGAGGGCCCTCCTACTCTCCTCAGAATAAAGTTTAAATTCCTTAATGTTGCCTACAAATCCATTTATGATCTGGCCCTTGCCTAGCAGCTTCCTCAACTCCCTGAGTTCCACCCCTGAACTTCTTTCATTTCCTCCCATTTGCAGTGCTCTTTCCCAGCTTTAGCACAATGGGGTCCCTCTGCATGGAGTGCCCTTTTTCTTTCACCCCTGGCTTACTCCTACTCATTCTTTTTTTTTTTCACTTAAAAAATGGAAGTATAATTTATATACAGTAAGATTCACCCTTTATGGTGTACAGTTCTGTGAGTTTCGACAAATCCATACAGTTTTGTGACCACCACCACAATCAAGATGTAGAAGAGTTCCATCACCCCAAGAAATCCCACCGTGCTCCTCTGGAGCCAACACTAGCTCCCATCACCAGCTCCTGATAACCAGTGATCTGTTTTCTGGTTTGCATTTTCTATAACGGATATCCTCTAAATGGAATCATTCATTATGTATATGTAGCCCTTTGAGAATGGTTTCTTTTATCCAGCATAATGCATTTGACATTCATCTGTGCTGTCGTGTGTATCACTAGTCTGTTTCATCTTTATTGCTGAGAGTATGCTGTATATAGATGTACCACAATTTATCTTTTTATCAGTAGAAAGGACATTTGGGTTTTTTCCAGTTTTTGGAGATTATGAATAAAGCTGCTCATACAGGGTTTTGTAGGCACAAACGTTCTCATTTCACTTGGAATAACACCTAGTTGTGGGACTGATGTATGTGTTACTTTTTAAGAAACTGCCAAACTGTTTTTCAAGGCTGCTATACTGGTTTGTATTCCTGTTGCGATACATGAGAAGTTGCTCTACATCCTCACCCGCACTCACGTGGTTCGTTCACCTGTTTGTTCGTTCATTCAACATCTTGACATTCTACTAAGTGTGTAGTGGTATTGCACTGTAGTTTTAATTTCCACTTCCTTGATGGTTAATGACGGTGAGTCTATTCATTCTTCTAAATCTCTGCTTGGTCTTCACTTCTGCCAAAAACCCACTGTACTCGCTTTCTCTGTAGACTGGTTAAGTTCCTGTCCTTTGTGGTTCCATGACAACAAACAGTTTCTCCACCTTGACCGTAGCCCACTAAACTGCAATTGTTTTCCTGTTCTCGCCTTGCTCAACAATGGTCACACACACACGGTTGTGAGCTCCGCGAGGGCGGAAGCTGCATCTTCCTTTGGTATCTCCAGCTCCTAGCACAGACCTGAAACAGAATCTTTATACAATAAATATTAAATGAACGAATTAATAAATGCTGAACAAATTAGAGAATGGGCAGATGAAAGTAAATAGGAAGAAGCTTTTGCAATGAGACGGGCCTGGCTGTGCCAATTAACTTTTTCTCTATCGGTCCGCACACTAAAGTCCTCTCAGTAAAGGAAACACTGCCGTGCGAACGTTTACGAGGATGACGACTCGACGGCACCCTTTAAGGGACGCAAAGCGGAAGAGGCGGGCCGGAAGTGGAAGTGCGGCAGAGAGTTAGCGGCGTCTCAGTTGCCATGGAGACTGGAAGGGGAGAGCGGCAGTCCGCAGAGTCTGAGTCCTACGCCTCCGCTGGGGCGACGTGGACGCCAAACCCGCGTCCGACCCGGATCCGCAGCCCCAGCCAGTCCTCCCTCGCCTACTCCGAGTCTTTCTACCATGGCTTCGGTGGTCGGCCCCGCCGCGTCTCGCCGCTCACGCTCCGGCCGCTCCCCGAGCCGCACCCGCTGCGCCTGCGCCCCACCTCGCTGCGCACCCAAGACATCTCTTACTTGCTCACCGGCGTCTTTCGCAACTTGTATACCGCCGAGGTGATTGGCGAGGAGGTGAGTGCGAGTTTGATCAAGGCCCGCGGCAGCGAGGATGCTCGGCACGAGGAGTTCGTGGACCAGCTGCAGCAGGTAACACGACCCCGGCGTCCCGCGCGCTTCTCGTGCTCACCCGAGGCGCGGCGGCGTCACCGCGTCTGCGGCCGTGCGGGCGACCCAGGGCGCGACTCAGCCACTCGACAAGAGTCAGCCCCTGTTGGGTGCCAGGCACTGGGGATACAGTTGGAAAAGAGCAGACCAAGTCCATGCCGCCGTATATCCGACATTCTAGTGGGAGGACACTCTACACACGCGCTTAGGCGAATACACACATTCTACACACATAACGGCATATATCGCTAGCACGTATCTTTATTTCCCTACACGCATACACACATTATATATTACATATATAAATGAAACGACGAGGGCAGAAAGCTGAATAGTTGTTCCCTGGAGATGATAAAGTCACGTCCGCTTTGGGGTGCCTGCCCTTGTGTCACAAACCACAATCTTAATCGAGGCATTCATGCCCAGATTTTAGGAAGCACGCCCAGGCTCTAACAGCAACTCTGCTTCCTTATCTGTATAAGGAGGAAAGCAGCTGACTTGAGTCCTCTCTGCTGAGGCTGACTGCTAAGCAGACCATACGGCCCACAGCTCCCTTCAAGGAGTCTCAGCTGTGTGCTTTCAAGCAGCTGAGATCAACTCTGAAAGGGCTGACAGCTGGAGGCTCTCAGCTCACTATGCTCCCTGCAGCCAGGTAGCACGTCCTTCCTTGAAGGGGGTCTGGGTGACACAACCCTTTGTCTGTCACAGGTGGTGTGTTAACTCATATTTGGTATTTCAGAGGTTAGATGGCAGCTCTCTTTACTGTGAAGCCAGTAGTCAGGAGATGGGGTTTCAGACTTGGTTCTGTAATTGACTTTACTATGAAAGCTTTAAGCCATTTCCTTCTGTGGGTCTCGGAGTTCAGATCTGTCTGGTTAGACCAGATGGTCTCTGCAGTTCTGTGACTGTTCTGTGCTTCACGGGAAGCCCTGATGCTGGGGTGGGATTCAATAAAGCTGTGTGATCTCACCATATTTCTGTGCATCTGATCACCCACCTGCCAGATTCGGGAGCTCTATAAGCAGCGGCTGGATGAAGTTGAAATGTTGGAGAGACATATCATTCAGGCCCGCGCACGGGCCCTTGCGGAGAAAGAGCGGGCCATGCACCAGGCCGAAGTACAGGTCCTTGAGCCGTTCATCAAGATGCCTCCAGGTGTGTATGATGAGCTCCTCTATGCCCTTCACCCTGACTCCCCAGTTGTTAATGTATCACTGTGTTTGCTTCATTACTTCTCTAGTCTTTTTCTGAACATCTGGAGAGTGAGTTGCAGATATGTTGTTTCATTACTGCAAAACACTCCAGTGTGCATGTCTTCAAAACAGGGACACTTGCCTACATAACCAGCACACAACCCCCTAAGCCAGGAAATCAGCAATGATGCAGCGTTAACCTCCACTTCACAGATGGCATGCAGGTTTCACCTGCTGTCCCACGGTGTCCCTTTCTCCTCTTTGGTCTAGGATCCTGTCTAGGAAGTCATGTTACATGTCATTGTCATGTCTCATTTTCAGAATTTTCATTTGGCACAGTTCTTTGAACTGTTCCTGTCTTTCATGTTCTTGACTGTTGGGTTTTTCCCCAATTTTAAAAAATTATGGTAAACTACACATAACATAAAATTTACCCTCGTAACCATTTTTAAGCATACAGTTCTGTGGTATTAAATACATTCATAATCTTGTACAAACATCGTCACCATCCATCTCCGTAACTCTTTTCATCTTGTAAAACTGAAACTCTATGCCCATGAAACAATAACTTCCCATTCCCTGCCTTGCCCCAGCCCCTGGCAACCACCATTCTACTTTCTGTCTCTGTAATTTTTTTTTTAAGTTACCATTCTGACCATTTATTTAATTTAATTAATTAATTTATTTACTTTTGGCTGCGTTGGGTCTTTGTTGCTGCATGTAGGCTTTCTCTGTTTGCGGTGAGCGGGAGCTACTCCTCGTTGCGGTGCTCAGGCTTCTCATTGCGGTGGCTTTCTCGTTATGGAGCATGGGCCCTAGGTGTGTGGGCTTCAGTAGTTGTGGCTCGCCAGCTCTAGAGCGCAGGCTCAGTAGTTGTAGTGCATGGGCTTAGTTGCTCCGCGGCATGTGGGATCTTCCCAGACCAGGGCTCGAACCCGTGTCCCCTGCATTGGCAGGCGGATTCTTAACCTCTGCACCACCAGGGAAGTCCCTATAATTTTTTTTCTTAATTTAAGATTTTTTTCTGATGTGGACCACTTTTAAAGTCTTTATTGAATTTTTTACAATATGGCTTCTGTGTTATGTCTTGGTTATTTGGCGGAGAGGCATATGGGATCTCAGCTCCCCGACCAGGGATCAAACCTGCACACCCTGCATTGGAAGGTGAAGTCTTAACCACTGGACTGCCAGGGAAGTCCCTTGTCTCTATAATTTTGACTACTCTAAGCACCTCATATAAGTGAAATCATACAGTATTTGTCTTTTTGCAACTGGCTTATTTCACTTAGCATAATATCCTCAGGGTTCATCCATGTTGTAGCCTATGTCAGAATTTCCTTCCTTATAGACTGAATAATATTACATTGTAGGTACGTACCACATTTTGCTTTTCCATTCATCAGTTGATGAACTCTTGGGTTGCTTCCTGGTGTTAGCTGTTCTGAATAATGCTGCTCTGAACATGGTTATACAAATATCTCTTTGAGACCCTGCTTTCAGTTCTTTGGGGTTTATACCCAGAAGTGGAATTGCTAGATCTTATAGTAGTTCTATTTTTAATTTTTTTGAGGAATCACCATACTGTTTTCCACAGTGCCTGTGTCATTTTTACATGCCCACCAACAGTGCTCGAGGATTCCCATTTCTCTACATCCTCACCAATGCTATTTTCTGGTTTTTCGGTGTGTGGTTTTGTTTTTGTTTTTTGCAGTACGCGGACCTCTCACTGCTGCGGCCTCTCCCGTTGCGGAGCACAGGCTCCGGACGCTCAGGCTCAGCGGCCATGGCTCACGGACCCAGCCGCTCCGCGGCATGTGGGATCCTCCCAGACCGGGGCACGAACCTGTGTCTCCTGCATCGGCAGGCGGACTCTCAACCATTGCGCCACCAGGGAAGCCCCCGGTGTGTGTTTTTTGTTTTTTGTTTTTGAGTGTAGCCATCCCGATGGGTGTGAGGTGATAGCTCACTGTGGTTTTGATTTGCATTTCCCTGATCATTAGTGATGTTGAGTGTCTTTTCATATGCCTATTTGCCATTTGTGTATCTTCTTTGGAGAAATATGTTTTCAAGCCCATTTTAAAAAATTTACTGGGGTATAGTTGATTTACAATATTGTGTTAGTTTTAAGTGTACAACAAAATGAATCTGTTATACATATACACATATCCACCCTTTTGTAGATTCTTTTCCCATATAGGCCATTACAGTATTAATAGAGTTCCCCGTGCTATACAGTAGGTCCTTATTAGTTATCTATTTTATATATAGTAGTGTGTATATGTCAATCCCAATCTCCCCCTTTTCCCTCTCCCCTTACCCCCCAGTAACCATAAGTTTATTTCCTATATCTATAACTCGATTTCTGTTTTGTAGATAAGTTAATTTGTAATCTTTTTTTAGATTCCACTTATAAATGATGTCATATGATATTTGTCTTTCTCTTTCTGACTTACTTCACTCAGTATGACAGTCTCTAGGTCCATCCATGTTGCTGCAAATAGCATTATTTTGTCCTTTTTTATGCCTGAGTAATATTCCATTGTATATATGTACCACATCTTCTTTATCCATTCCTCTGTTAATGGACATTTAGGTTGCTTCCATGTCCTGGCTATTGTAAATAGAGCTTCAGTGAACATTGGGTGTGCGTATATTTTCGAATTATGGTTTTCTCTGGATATATGCCCAGGAGTGGGATTGCTGGATCATATGGTAGCTCTATTTTTAGTTTTTTAAGGAATTTCCATACTGTTCTCCATAGTGGCTGTACCAGTTTACATTCCCACTAACAGTGTAGGAGGGTTCCCTTTCCCCTACACCCTCTCCAGCATTTATTGTTTGTCGACATTTTGAAGATGGCCATTCTGGCCAGTGTGATGTAATACCTCATTGTAGTTTTGATTTGTATTTCTGTAATAGTTAGTGATGTTGAGCACCTTTTCACGTGCTTTTTAACCATCTGTATATTTTCTTTGGAGAAATGTCTGTTTAGATGTCCCACCCATTTTTTTTTTTTCAGTACGCGGGCCTCTCACTGCCGAGGCCTCTCCCGTCACGGAGCACAGGCTCTACACGTGCAGGCTCAGTGGCCATGGCTCATGGGCCCAGCCGCTCCACGGCATGTGGGATCTTCCCGGACCGGGGCACGAACCCGTGTCCCCTGCATCGGCAGGTGGACTCTCAGCCACTGTGCCACCAGGGAAGCCCCCACCCATTTTTTGATTGGGTTGTTTGCTTTTTTTGATATTGAGCTGCATAAATTGTATATTTTGGAGATTAATCCCTTGGCAGTTGCTTCATTTGAAAATATTTTCTCCCATTCTGAGGGTTGTCTTCGTTTTGTTTATGGTTTCCTTTGCTGTGCAAAAGCTTCTAAGTTTAATTAGGTCCCATTTGTTTATTTTTGTTTTTATTTTCATTACTCTAGGAGGTGGATCAAAAAGATCTTTCTGCGATTTGTGTCGAAGAGTGTTCTGTCTATGTTTTCCTCTAAGAGTTTTATAGTATCTGGCCTTACATTTAGGTCTTTAATCCAATTTGAGTTTATTTTTGTGTATGGTGTTAGGGTGTGTTCTAATTTCATTCTTTTACGTGTAGCTGTCCATTTTTCCCAGTACCATTTATTGAAGAGACTGTCTTTTCTCCATTGTATATTCTTGCCTCCTTTGTCCTAGATTAGATGACCATAGGTGCATGGGTTTATCTCTGGATTTTCTATCCTGTTCCATTGATCTGTATTTGTTTTTGTGCCAGTACCATACTGTTTTGATGACTGTGGCTTTGTAGTATAGTCTGAAGTCAGGGAGCCTGATTCCTCCAGCTCCATTTTTCTTTCTCAAGATTGCTTTGACTATTCATGGTCTTTTGTGTTTCCATACAAATTGTAAAGGTTTTTTTTTTTTTCTTTTTGTGGTATGCGGGCCTCTTACTGTTGTGGCCTCTCCCGTTGCGGAGCACAGACTCCGGACGCGCAGGCCCAGCGGCCATGGCTCACGGGCCCAGCCGCTCCGCGGCATATGGGATCCTCCCAGACCGGGGCACGAACCCGTATCCCCTGCATCGGCAGGCGGACTCCCAACCACTGCGCCACCAGGGAGGCCCTGTAAAGGTTTTTGTTCTAATTCTGTGAAAAATGCTGTTGGTAATTTGATAGGGATTGCATTGAATCTGTAGATTGCTTTGGGTAGTCTAGTCATTTTGACAGTATTGATTCCTCCAATCTAAGAACATGGTATATCTCTCTGTCTTTGTGTCATCCTAATTTCTTTCATCAGTATCTAATAGTTTTCTGAGTATAGTTCTTTTGCCTCCTTAGGTAGGTTTATTCCTAGGTATTTTATTCATTTTTTTGGCTGTGTCTGGGTCTTCACTGCTGTTCATGGACTTTCTCTAGTAGCAGCAAGCGGGGGCTACTCTTCATTGCAGTGCACAGGCTTCTCATTGTGGTGGCTTCTCTTGTTGCAGAGCACAGTAGTTGCAGCACGTGGCTCAGTAGTTGTGGCACATGGGCCCTAGAGTGTGCAGGCTTCAGTAGTTGTGGTGCATGGGCTCTAGAGGGCAGGCTCAGTCATCGTGGCACACAAGTTTAGTTGCTCTGCAGCATGTGGGATCTTCTCGGACCAGGGATCAAACCTGTGTCCCCTGCGTTGGCAGGCATAATCTTAACCACTGTACCACCAGGGAAGTACCATTTTCAAGCCCTTTTTTTTTTTTCCGGTATGTGGGCCTCTCACTGCTGTGGCCTCTCCTGTTGCGGAGCACAGGCTCTGGACGTGCAGGCCCAGCAGCCATGGTTCATGGGCCCAGCCTCTCCGCAGCATGTGGGATCTTCCCGGACCAGGGCACAAACCCATGTCCCCTGCATCGGCAGGCGGACTCTCAACCACTGCGCCACCAGGGAAGCCCCAAGCCCATTTTATTTATTTATTTATTTATTTTTGCGGTGTGCGGGCCTTTCACTGTTGTGGCCTCTCCCGTTGCGGAGCACAGGCTCTGGACGCACAGGCTCAGCGGCCATGGCTCACGGGCCCAGCCACTCCGCGGCACAAGGGATCCTCCCGGACCGGGGCACGAACCCGCGTCCCCAGCGTCGGCAGGCGGACTCTCAACCACTGCGCCACCAGGGAAGCCCTGGGTTGCTGTTTTTAACTTTGATTTACAGAGAGTTTAGAATGTACACCTAAGTAAATAGAATAGTATATGAACTCCCATTTACCCCTAACTCAGGCTTAACACATGGCCATTTCTGTCCCACTTATTTCCCCCCCATGATATTTTAAACAAGTTGCATACATTATATAATTCCACTGTAAATATTTTAGTATGTATCAATAAAAGATAAGAAATGCTTTTGAAAAATAATGACATTATTATTACACTTGAAAATAGCAATAATACATTAATACCAAATATCCTGGAAGTGTTCAAAATCAGACCTGAGTTTTTGTTCCTGTCAGTTGATCTTTGAAAGTTTCCCATGAAGCCATAGATATGAGTTGAGGGAAAAGCACAGGAGCAAAGGACATAGACAGTCTGGACCACCAGTTGATGTAATTAGCATGTGTCTTTTGGATCTGCTCAGGCCTAATCCCAAATATGCCATTTTCCCATTGTACAATGGATTGCTCCTGTGCCCTCCCAATCTTATGACTCAGTGGATCTGATAATACCCAGTCAAGATGAGTAGCTCTGGATGAATAGTCACTCGATGTCCCATAGTCAGTGCTGGGTCTATGCTCAAGCCCTATAGCCCATTTTTCAAATGATGAGTCATTCTCTTTCACAGTAGGCAGAGTTTTGCTCCAGAACCCTGCGTCCGTGTTACAGCTCTCCTACTGGGGCTTTCTAGAGATTCTCTACAATATTCTAATCCACCGTAGATACCTTTGGATTCGTTGCATTTTTGTGTGTCATGTGGCTTTAATGGCAGGGCAGCTTCAGTCATAACCTGGACGTGCCGTACAGCTCTCTCTTGCTTTGAACCCCACTCAAAACTGATAGCCTTTCAGGTCACCTAATAAATGGTTTGGAGCAATATTCCCATGTGTGGAATATGCTGCCTCCAAAATCTAAAGAGTTCTGCCAATTACCACTCTTCTTAGTGGTAGGGGATACAAAATGCACCTAGTCGTCCTTTACTTTAGAGAAGATGTTCTGTCATGCCATTTATTTATTTATTTAATAAATAAATTTATTATTTAGGGATTTAAATTTAAATTCAGGGATTTATTGGATCCCTAAAAATTTCTTCAGTGTGTCAGTGTTGGAGGACAGAGGGAATGAAAAGCACCCACCAAACTGAGAAGGCATCTTGAGAGTGAAAAATGAGGCAGGCAGCTCCATATAATCAGTGGATCAGTGGGTGAGATTGGGATCGGGTGGGCAATGACGCAGAAGCATTCGCAGCTGTACTCCACACCGTAGAGGGGCCATTGGGATAATTTCATAGTTAACCTCGGGTATGGGGCTAGGTGCTTGGAAACAGTACATGCATTCCTAAGTTAAGATTTGTGAATGGGTGGGGCTTCCCTGGTGGCACAGTGGTTGAGAATCTGCCTGCCAATGCAGGGGACACGGGTTCGATCCCTGGTCCGGGAATATCCCACATGCTGCAGAGCAACTAAGCCCATGCACCACAGCTACTGAGCCTGAGTGCCACACTACTGAAGCCCGCATGCCTAGAGCCCATGCTCCGCAACAGGAAAAGCCACCGCAATGAGAAGCCCGCGCACCGCAACGAAGAGTAGCCCCCACTCACTGCAACTAGAGAAACCCCGCGCACAGCAGTGAAGACCCAACACAGCCAAAAATAAATAAATAAAATAAATTTACATTAAAAAAAAAAGATTTGTGAATGGGTAACTAGTCTTGTGGGCACCAGGAATACATCAGGGGAGGTTTTTCATCATTGGGGACTAATAGAGCATAGAGGCTACCTGGTCCTCATGATTATTAGGCAATATCTATTAACTACTAAGCCCTTGATGACAGAGAAGTGATTCACTATGCAGTAAAGTCCTGGGTAGGGTCATTGAAAGGAGAGGAGAAACTGTAAGGGCCCAAGATGGCTGTCAGTCATGCTAACAGCCATACAGTCAGGAGCCTGAATCTTCTAGTCTTACTAAACTACTTACCACTTCATGATCATCAAGTCCAATTAATAAGTCATCAGTATAGTGGACTGGCGTGATGTTGGGCAGAGTGTCAAGACAGCTGAGTTCCCCGCAGGCTCTGTTGGTTAGAGAGCAGGAGAGTTAGCATGCTCTTGGTGAGACAGTGATTGTGTGCTGATGTCCTTCTTACATAAAGGCAAATTGCTTTAAACCATCCTTACCAAGGAGGATAGAGAACACACTTGCCAGACCAATAGTCACATGTCAATGCTAGAAGCTAGCCAGTAAAGATACCACATTCAGTATGGCAGCTGTGATTGGGGCTACCACGTGGTGAAATTTATGGTAGCCCATTATCATCGACTCTGTTTGGCTTCTGCAGGAGCCAGACAGATGAACTAAATAGTTTATGAACCCTTATGTATCCATCACTTAATCCCAACAAAACTATCATCCCTGTATCCTTTAAGTATTTGACAATGGTGCTAATCTCTGCAAGGGGAGAGGGTTGCTTCTGCTGACCTGGAGTGTTCAGCATTCTCAGGTTCATGTACCTCAATGCCTCATTCCAGCTCTTTGAGTCTTACTCTTTTCCTGTCAGGGTACTGACGGTGATACAGGAGACCTGTTGATGCTGTGCATTCAGTCTCCTTTGCTATTCTGCTACCATCAGTTAGATCCCATATCTGATTTTCACACTGTCTGCCCTGCAACTTAGAGGAGAGTCTCATTAGACATTGCTAGAGACTCTGACTTTCACGGTATGCCTTGAGTTGTTAGTTAGTTGACGTGAGCCTATAATTTTCTTCTTTTTGAAAGCTTCCAAAGCAGTTAAAAGCCAGCCAATCCTTATCATTACCATTGCCCCCATACCATTCAGGGGTCATAGCTATCACAAATGCCAACACTTCACCTTTTACCACATCCCAGTTTACCACATATGAGAATCTTAGTTATTTGATGCTATCATACGCCAGGAATTACCAGCAATGGAATCCTTTTTGCCATCTGACTAAAGAGTGATCCAGCTCCAAAATCCTATCCTGATAGTCTTCATTTTAGTCTGGAAGCAATTGTTTTAGCCAGTGTCTCCCAAAAGCAAAGCCTGGATCACATGTTTTCATGCAGGTAATTTATTTGGGAATGTGGTCCAGACAGAAGGTATGCAGAACAAGGGAAGTGGAACAGGGAAGGGAAAGATGATATAAAGGTTTGTCATTCAGTTGGCCTCCACTACAGGTGACACGTGCTCAGTCCCACAGGACCTTTTGAGGAGCCTCATGAAATGGATCTCAGAACCACCAACCGCAAGGAGATGAAAAGGGGAAATATATCTATTGGCTCCTGACCGCTGTTGGACAAGAGCGCCCCCCTAGTGTTAACTCCCTGTCTTAACCAGTCCAGGATGCTGTAACAAAGTACCATAGTGGTGATCATTTTGTAATGTATAAAAATATCGCAGCACTATGTTGTACACCTGAAACTAATATTATAAGTCAACTATACTTCAATAAACAAACAAACAAACAAAATTCCCTGGAAGTCACTTCCGCTGGAGGAGAAGGGGCTTGACACAGTGGGGGGAGGTGCCTCTTTGCCTACGCCTCTGTGGTCAGAAGCAGTCATCAGCTGTATTTGGAGGACAGGGTCCTTTTGGCTCACCCAGGCTCTCACAGACTGTGCAGGATGCCCCAGAAACACATGCACAGATGCCTGCCCTGGGACTGGGAGTGAGGGGTGGGTAGCTGCTAGCATCCTAAGAGCTGAAGTCCACTGCAATTTCCTGTCCAAGCCTTCCCCTGGAAGTTACAAGTCTTCAATAGATGCCATGGTTACAAAACAGTTCCGTTAGACTGATTCTGCCAGTGCACCTTTCGCCTAGGTGGGGAGACAGAGTCCTGGCGCTTTACTCCCCATCTTCCCAGGGTCCTCTCTCTTGACAGTTCTTGACAGTTCTTGACAGGCCTCCCCCTCTGTGGCGTGGCTCTAATGTTCCCCCATGACCAAACACAGGCTCGCGCTTGGCAGCAGCGCCATGCAAATGACGCTGTGCTCCTCTCACCGCAGCACGTCAGGAGGCCCGAGTGATGCTAGCCTTGATTACCTGGTCAGGTTGGTGTCTCCACATTAAATTCGCCATGTTGGATGATAATTGATTAGTGCTTTGTGGAGACGTAGTCCCACATTTGACCAATATCTTTTTTCCTCATCAAAGCTCCATCAGCACTCACTAAAAACTCTTTTCTAAGTCAACCATCTCTCTGGCAATGCTTTCTTAATTTATTTGTTAAGGAAATTGGGTCATTTTTCCTGTACACTTGTCCATAGTCTGGATTTTGCTGATTTCAACATTGTGGTGTCATTTAACCTGTTCTTATGATCCCTGTATTCCTTGCAATTCAGTAGTTAGTTGTAGAGACATTATGAGGTTTAAGTTCAATTTGGGCGGCAGAAGGGGAAAGACCAGTTCATAGATGGTGCTGTGCACTCCCTTCAGGAGGTGCATGATGTCTCTGTTTTCGTGATATTGCCAGTCTTTGCCCAGATCTGTTGTTTCATTCGGGGTTATAAATTATAATGAAATGCTAATGATACTGAAATACTTCTATAAAGAGAAACTCTTCAGCAACTACTTTGATTACTCCAAGATAGGAGCAGAATTAATTCTTTCCCCTTATCTGCCAGTTTTTAAAATAATGAGTTGGTTTCCCTAACATCTGCCAACGATGACTAATGAAGTTTGGTTAGTTGGTTTTTAATATCATTATGACCTCATAGGTTTCATAACTACAATTGTATTTATTCTTATTGATGCTTGAACTGTCCCATCTTTGGCCAATTGGAACATTTTCAAGTTGACCCCTGACTCTTTTGATACAACATTGGTTGTCTGTGATAACTTCCTTACTTTCTGGAATAGCCAGATGTTCCAGGTTCATCTTGTGTATTTATTGCCCCAGACCTGGAATCAGCCGTTTCTCTGAGAAGCGCTGGTTCCTTTATTCCGCCCCCCTGCCAAAGTTTTTGATCTATCCTCCTACATCCCTGAAAATCATCATTTTCCAGGTTAGTAGGGACAGTGCTTTTAGGGTTGGGAGACCTGACATATCTGTGGCCTGGAGGGAGGGAGAAGTGGAAGATACAGTGGCTTCGGAAAGCATTACACTCATGGGGTCCTGCTGAGGACAAGAGGATGGGTAAGATGCTTTGCATATGTTATTCCACTGAATCCTTCCAACAGCCCTGCGAGGTAGGTTTTCTCTCCATTTTACAGGTATAGGAGCTGAGAGAGGAACTCAAGTAACTTCCCTAAATTCCCACAGCTCAGAAGGGCTGGGACCCAGATTTGAACTTGTTTCTGCTGTCAAAGCCCATCTCTTTCTTCTCTCAAGAGGAGGAGGAAGGGCTGTTGTCCAGGCACAGTGTCACACGGGTGTAGATGACTTCCCCTCAGGTGTGGCTCTGAGTGTGAGGCCCCATGCCATGTTAGGTCTGCCCCCTCTGAGGCTCAGCCCCATTAGACAGTGAACACTCAGTGTAGAATCCATATCTCCACCTATTACCCCTTCTCTGCAGCAGAGTCATGTAGCTGCCAGGCCCCCTCCCTCAGTCGTGGATTTAGGCAGAGATTACTGGTAGCAGATTCTCAGGAAGATTTATTGGTTGCCTGATATCCACTGAGTCCTTGGAGTCTGATACTGTCCCTGTCTTTGGAAGGATTCTTTTGGCTAGAGATCAGGGGAGATTAAGTAATTATTTGTTTGTTTATTTTTAATGAAAGTGGAATAAAACATTGAGAACTGGGAAACGAACATCAGCCAGGAGACTTTCCCAGTGACCTTCATTTTATGTTTTTACCCAAGATAATATTAAGTTGTAATCAGACATTATCCGCCCTGGTTTCTCAGCCTTCTGCTGGCAATGCTTCTCTTTTTTATTTCAAAAGTAGCAGAAGTAGAGACCTTAATCAAGTTCCCTGGACATCCCTCTGATCTCTGCTTCTCAGGGCAGGGCGAGGTGACCCAAGAACCCCTTTTATAACTTGGATGATTGGGGCTTCCCTGGTGGCACAGTGGTTGAGTGTCTGCCTGTTGATGCAGGGGACACGGGTTCGTGCCCCGGTCCGGGAAGATCCCACATGCCGTGGTCAGCTGGGCCCGTGAGCCATGGCTGCTGAGCCTGCGCATCCGGAGCCTGTGCTCCGCAATGGGAGAGGCCACAACAGTGAGAGGCCCGCGTACCGCAAACAAACAAAAAGACAAACAAACAAAAATAACTTGGGTGATTGATGGTAAGGACATTCCCCTGAAATATTTGTTATTTGAGGCACAGAAGCAGACTTTCTCTGTTTGCTGTTACAAATGTCACATGGTGGAAAACATGCATAAATTCTCCAGACAGAGGAAGAAAGATCAGAATTCAGCAGAACGTCCTGTTCTTTTGTTCCCTTCCCTTGCTGGTATCTTATCTGTATTATCTTTTGGGGAATGGAGCAGCCAACCCCTTGCAGAGCCGTGCTCAGGAGCAGGGTCCATGTAGGAAGCCCACCCTTCCCAGGTGGAAGAAGATGGTCACGAGGCCAGTTCAGGGTGCCCAAGGCTCACATGGTCCATGGACCAGGCCTGATGTGGAGAGAAACTTCCCAAAGACCTGATAAGAAACTGCCACGCCCACCCTCAGACACAGCACTGAACTGTCCACACCCTGGGGGAGGACCGTGGGAGTAATGGTATCCAAAGACAGAGGATACATCTCCTTGCAGCATGGCCTTTGCCCTTTTTCTGGAAACTTTATTTTATCTTTTAATATCTCAAATAGGCCATCACCAAAGTACTCGGGAACTGGGCTGGACTGTGTCAGCTGGCATTGCTGCCACTCCCTGGTGAGGTCTCTGCATTGCAGAGGAGGGGCCAGGGATCCACATTTTCCCAGAAAGACCTTTTACCTGTGGTTCCGGGATCGGTCACTGATGAGAGGCTCTTGGTGAGTTTTGGAAGGGGAGGCCTCTGTTCTCCAGAAGCAGTAGCAGGCAGATGACCGAGCAGCTGTGAGTTTCAGAGCAGAGTCCACATCACATCCTGAGAGCCCCCTGCTTCAGTGCTGCTGGCTGAAGTTGTTAATGATGAATCCCTTGACCTCTCTCCCACTTTGTAATCCCCTGCGTTCAACAAGGGCCCTCGCGCCTTTTTTTGGCCGTGCCGCGTGACTTGTGGGATCTCAGTTCCCCAACCAGGGATTGAACCTGTGTCCTTGGCAGTGAAAGCGCAGAGTCCTAACCACTGGACTGCCAGGGAATTCCCTTAACCCCTTTGTATATGGTATACGTAGAGTAATTCCTGTTTTCCTTGTCAAAACGACTATTACAGTAATAGGCCAAATTTCAAAGTTCTTAAATTAACATATTTGATGGAAGAAACATGTGCTCTTCACTTGTCTCACCTGTACCTTTGGTTATAGGGAACCTCCGGAGGGAAAGGCCATTTAAAGGCACCATGTTGGTTAATGGAGCAAGCAGTAAAGTTTGAAAACTTTCAAGTCTTCCATTCATCCTGTTTACTCCTTAATTTTTATCAAAGTAGTCGTGTACATGGTTGAAAAAAAAATCAAATCGTTTCTAATGAAATATAAAAGGCCCCCACCTACGTATGTCATTACACATTTGTGCAAACCCATAGACTACACAACACCAAGAGTGAACCCTAATGTAAACTGCGGGCTTCATGTGACAATGATGTGTCAGTGTAGGATCATCAGTTGTAACAAATGTACCATCCATGGAGGACGTTGATAATGGGGGAGGCTCTGCATGTGGTGGGGGGAAGTGGGTATATGGGAAATCTCTGTACCTTCCCCTCAATTTTGCTGCAAACCTACCACTGCTCTAAAAAAGTCTATTGAAAAATCCTCCACCTCACCTCTCCCAACTTCAGTCTGCTTGTCAGAAATGGCCATTTTTAGCTCTAATTCTTCTGGAAACCTCTAAATAACACATCTTTTCTACTGTTTCCTGGCTCATCAACCATAGATAATATCAACTTCCCACTCTATTAAATGAGATTTCCTCTCATGTGTCTGCCAGTCGGTTGGGGGTTGGCTGATCTAGCTGGGCTTGGCTGGCTAGATCAGTGTCCAGCTGTGGGTCCAGCTGAACTTGGCTCCCTACTGCAGGTTGGGCTCAGGCCTGCTCCACGTGGACTCCTGCTGAGGTCCAGGATGAAGGCGCAGGAGCTCTTCTCAGGATGATGGCAAAGGCACAAGAGGGGAGGCTCAGCTGCACGAGCACCTTTCAAAATCCTGCCAGCCTTTCATGGTCAAAGCACATCACATGGCCAAAGTCAAGGGTGAAGAAGTGGGCTCTGTCCCTAGTAGCAGGAACTAAACACTCACATGACAGGGGGCGTGGATACAGAGAAGAGTAAAGAATTGGGGCCACTCATCAAGCTACCCTGTTTCTCCTAACTCTGTTTTGTTATAGACCTCTCTGCAAGTAACTGTATTTTAGCTCAAATAATACCACCACACAGCCTTGCCCAATGGTTGGCCTCTTTTAAGTGGCCAACTTAAATACTTGCTGGTTAGTTTCTTAAATCTCAAAATGACCACAGGGTTCTAAGAATTTTGTTAGGTGGTTTAGGCTTGGAGGATGAAGAAAGTTTGGGTGTAGTTTCTTTGACGTCAGTGTGCCTTGAAACACCTTTTCTCATTCTCTTCTGTGTAGTGAAGACCATCTTCAGGTGGTGTGTGGACAACGAGTTGCTACAGAAGCATCATTTGATCTGCCCGAATGATTACTACAGCGATCCGGTGCCCTTTTGCTCTGCACCTAAAGGTAATGCCTCTGTGCTCTCTTTGTGCTCTCTTCGAGCCTCTGATACCATTCCAGGGAAGTTCTGTAGTAGCGGGACCACACCAGCCACCTTTGCTGCTATTTCCTTATTCATAGATGTTTTTTTCCACTTTTCTTGAACTTGGTAGTGGCTCTTGGGAGGGTCAGCTCTGAGCGTGCCACTTCCTCACTAGCTCCCTAACATGTACAAGATATAAGTCTCAGCTCCTCAATGCGGAATCTGACTCTCTAGTGCGTTGCCCAACAACAAGATGTGAAAATGTTTAGAAATGGAGTTGAATGAACCAAGAGAGGGAGGGTCTGAAGACATATGAGCCAGGGAGCAAGTTTCTGATGGAGTCAGAACACGGACCTAGGGGTTCTGCATACCCCTTACAGGCCAAGAGCAACTTTGAGTGTGGAGGGAAGTTTGGGTAGGGAGGCGGAGAAGGATGTGTGTGTGATACTGGGCCAGTTTTCTGTGCTGTGGAGGCAAGATCTCCTGAGAATGAGTGGAGTGGGAGGCTGTGTTGTGGGCTTAAGCAGCAAGGTAGAATTTCAGAAGAGCCGCCATGTAGATCCTGCGGCCAGACATCGGGATGGCGGCCTAGTGGTGCCAGGCTCCAAAGACGAGCTTGTCAGCAGCCCCAGTCAGTGGGACTCTGATGATCTCTGGGGGACCGGAGCTGAGAAGGCATCTGGGTTGGGAGGACTGGGATCCAGAGAATTGAGGGTGCTGACGAGGAAAGAGTTCCACTGACGGCCTGGGCCATGCAGAGAAGTGAGGCCAGAAAGAGATAGCAGAACCAAGTGCCATGGGGTACTCGGCTACTTAGTATTTTATTTTGTTTTATTTTATTTTTATTTTTATTATCATTTTTGGCCTCACTGCGTGGCATGCGGGATCTTAGTTCACCAACCAGGGATGGAACCTGTGCCCCCTGCTGTGGAAGCATGGGGTCGCAACCACTGGACCGCCAGGGAAGTCCCAAGCCACCTAGTATTTTAAAGTTGGCTGGACACTCAGTATCTTAGGCAGATCAGTAAGGATGGATTTAACATGTATTGAGGATTTACCTGGCACTGTGCTAGGAAATGTGATGGTACCAGTTTCACTGCATTTCTGCTAGCAATATTGAATGTTCTCGGGCTTCCCTGGTGGCGCAGTGGTTGAGAGTCCGCCTGCCGATGCAGGGGACATGGGTTCGTGCCCCGGTCTGGGAGGATCCCACATGCCACAGAGCGGCTGGGCCCGTGAGCCATGGCCGCTGAGCCTGCGCGTCCGGAGCCTGTGCTCCGCAACGGGAGAGGCCACAACAGTGAGAGGCCCGCGTACCGCAAAAAAAAAAAAAAATTCTCATTTAACCTTTTGGAGATGATCTTATAGGTATAAAAAGCTAATACAAACTTTGATTTGTCATGTGAACCTTTTAAAAAGCATGTTCACATATGACATATGTGTACATGCGTGTGCATGACAACGGTCCACTCATGTTCTTGACCATGTTTGGCAACTGGACAAATATATGAACACTCTAGTCCTGAGTCTCGAGGATGCAAAGTAAGTTCCAGGAGTAATTGATACACTGAAGGGCAAGTACATCTGGGGTAGGAAATATGAACATTTAGGGGGAAAAGCATATCAAGCTAACTGTGCCTTTGGTGGTTTCATGAAGTCATCTTGGAAGCGTCCACCTCGTCACCTTGGTGTAGTAACTTATTTTTTTTCCTGGTGCCGAAGGTGTCTTTGTCCCTGGATATTCAAAACTGACATTTAGTTGTGAGAAGCGTTCTGTCCCAAAGAAAGAGCTGACCAAGAAGCTTGCCTGCAGGAAGATGCCCTCTCAGTCTGAAGAGGAGACAGACTACACCACGGACAGCCGGACGTGGGACTCATCTTTTAAGGCCAAACTCAGATCCAGAGCAACTGTCGAGGTGAGTGCTGAAGTCTGTGAGTGTGTGGTCAGTGAGGCAGGGCGATGACAAGGGGGAAGGGGCTCCTGGTGACACACGACGCTGTGATGAAGCCCCAGCAAAATAGAGAGGAGGGTGTCCTTGGCCACGTGTGGATCGTGAAGTCGGCAAGATACCAACACACACAGCCCCCCTGCTTGTCCTTGACGCTATCCTTTTCTCGTGTTTCAAAGAAAACAGGTTCACCGAAGAATAAAAACTGGATGAACCATTTACGTGTGCCCCAGAGGCCACAGGAGCGGCTTCTGCTCGCCAGGATGGAGAGTCGGAACCGCTTTCTGAAAAACCCTCGCTTTTTCCCTCCTAACACTCCGTTTGGAGGCAAGTCTCTTCTCTTTCCTCCCAAGACGCCAGCACTGATAGGAGAATTCCAGGATGGAGAGCTGGAAGAGAGGTGTGTTTTTTCCTGACTCGTATTCTCAGAAAATCTGACCCTGAAGAGGAAAACTCAGAAGGTCCTGAGTCTGCTTTGGCTTCTGGAGGATCCTAGACGTTTGGGGGCGGGGTGTCAGTATCCGAATAGAGCAGGGCTTCGGGGCTGCCCTCAGGCGTGGTCTTTGGACACCTCCAGAGTCCTGGGTTGTACTCTTCTGACCTGCCAGAGTCTTGAGGAATAGGGATTAGTGTTGGCCCTTGTTTATATCTGAATGGTCTGGATCAAATGGAAGACATTTCTATAGCCGTGTGCTCCTTACATTAAATTCATGTGTCTTGGATAATAAAAATGTTTAAAATCTGTGTAATGACAAATAATTAGTATAAATCGTGATTTTTCTTTAAGAGAGTGCCTTTGGCTATATTTCAGTAATTGTCCGTACGAAGGGAATGAGTTGCTTCACTGGTTCATAATTTTAATGGACTTAAAACTATTCATGTTTCTTTATTAAATATCTTTTTATTAAGAAAAATCAGAAAAGATTTGCCAAGAAAACTAGCACCTATATTAACCCAATTAACGTATTAGTGTTTAAGCTTCCAGAGTTTTTCCTATGCATATTGAAAAGGAAATATGTAGCTATATGTGTTTTCACAAAGATTCGATCTTGCTGTAAAACTATTTTGTGACCTGCTTTAACAACAACAAAAGCCAACAGATGACACATTGCCAATCTCTTTGATGGCTTGGATGTGTTTGTTTTCCATGAATCAGTCACATGGATGAAACTAACAGCCTTTCTCACCCTCTCTTGCCCTCCCACAGTTGTGCTGATACTCCAGTGTTTCTAGCTAAGCCCTCAATCGCGTTTTTCACAGATTATGAAGTTGGACCAGTTTATGAGGTAGGACTCTGGTTTCTTTACAGATCCCACTCTGCTTCCTTATTTTTAAAAAGTCTTTGCTGTGAAATTTTAAAACCATACACACACACACACACACACACACACACACACACACACACAGGCCATACACAAAACTAGGGAAAAGACTGTAAAGAACACTTATGTGCCCACCACCCAGCTTCAACAGTTACCTACATTCTGAAAATCTGGTTTCATCTGTTATCCTCACAACTTCACGTATGTGTGTCTTTGTGCACATGCATTCACTGGAGTATTTTAAGGAAAAGCTTAGATAGCATGTCATTCTTCAGTTAATACTTTAGTGAGTATCTCTAACAGATAAGGCCTATTAAAGAATAACCATCATCATACCCAGCAATATTAACAGTGATTCCTTAATATCAACCAATATCCATCCACATCTGATTTTTAGCTATTTTTTTAAAAGTCAATTTATAATTGGTTTCTTTGAGTCAGAATTCAAACATTGCATTTGGTTAAAGTATCTCTTATTTCTCCCTTAGTTTATAATTGCTGCTCCATCCTTTTCTTTTTTAAAATGCCATTTATTTGTAGAAGAAACTGTAATTTCTTGTATTCTGGATTTGGCTAATTGCTTTATTTTTTGTTTTTTTTAATTTAATTTTTATTTTATATTAGAGAACAGTTGATTTACAATGTTGTATCAGTTTCAGGTGTACAGCAAAGTGATTCAGTTATACGTATACCTACATACATTCTTTGTCAGATTCTTTTCCCATATAGGTTATTATAGAATACTGAGTAGAGTTCCCTGTGTTATACAGTAGGTCCTTGTTGATTATCTGTTTTATATGTAGTAATGTATATATGTTATATCCCAAACTCCTAATTTATCCCTCCTCCCACCTGTTCCCTTTGATAACCGTAAGTTTGTTTTCGAAGTCTGTGAGTCTGTTTCTGTTTTGTATATAAGTTCATTTGTATCATTTTTTAAACAATCCACCTGTAAGTGATACCATATGATACTTGTCTTTCTCTGTCTGACTTACTTCACTTAGTTTGATAAACTTTATGTACATCCATGTTGCTGCAAATGGCATTCTTTCATTCTTTTTTATGGCTGAGTCATATTCCATTCTATATAGGTACCATATCTTCTTTATCCATTCATCTATTGATGGACATTTAGGTTGCTTTCATGTCTTGGCTATTGTAAATAGTGCTGCAGTGAACATTAGGGTGCATATATCTTTTCGAATTATGGTTTTCTCCAGATATATGCCCAGCAGCAGGATTGGTGGATTATATGGTAGTTCTATTTAGTTTTAAGGAACCTCGATACTATTCTCCATAATGATATTACCAATTACATTCCCACCAACAGTGTAGGAGGGTTCCCTTTTCTCCGCACCCTCTCCAGCATTTATTGTTTGTAGAGTTTTTGATGAAGGCCATTCTGACTGGTTGTAGTTTCGATTTGCATTTCTCTAATAATTAGTGATGTGGAACATCTTTTCATGTGCTTTTTGGCCATCTGTATGTCTTCTTTGGAGAAATGTCTATTTAGATCTTCTGCCCATTTTTTTATTTGGTTTTTTTTTTTTTTATATTGAGCTGCATGAGCTGTTTGTATATTTTGGAGATTAATCCCTTGTCGGTCTCATAATTTGCAAATATTTTCTCCCATTCTGTGGGTTGTCTTTTTGTTTTGTTTATGGTTTCCTTTGCTGTGCAGAAGCTTTTAAGTTTAATTAGGTCCCACTTGTTTATTTTTGTTTTTATTTCCATTACTCTAGGAGGTGGATTGAAAAAGATATTGCTGCAATTCATGTCAAAGAGTGTCCTGCCTGTGTTTTCCTCTAAGAGTTTTATAGTATCAGGCCTTACATTTAGGTCTTTAATCCATTTTGAGTTTATTTTTGTGTATGGTGTTAGAGAGTGTTCTAATTTCATTTTTTACCTGTAGCTGTCCATTTTTCCCAGCACCATTTATTGAAAAGGCTGTCCTTTCTCCACTGTATGTTCTTGCCTCCCTTGTCATAGAGTAATTTACCATAGGTGTGTGGGTTTATTTCTGGGTTTTCCATCCTGTTCATTGATCTATATTTCTGTTTTTGTGCCGATACCAAACTGTTTTGATTACTGTAGCTTTGTATTATAGTCTGAAGTCAGGGAGTCTGATTCCTCCAGCTCTGTTTTTCTTTCTCAGGATTGCTTTGGCTATTCAGGGTCTTTTGTGTCTCCATACAAATTGTAAAGTTTTTTGTTCTAATTCTGTGAAAAATGCCATTGGTGATTTAATAAGGATTGCATCGAATCTGTAGATTGCCTTAGGTAGTATAGTCATTTTGACAATATCAATTCTTCTAATCAAGGAACATGGGTGTATCTTTCCATCTGTTTGTGTCATCTGCAATTCCTTTCATCAGCATCCTATAGTTTTCAGAGTACAGGTGTTTTGCCTCCTTAGGCAGGTTTATCCCTAGGTATTTTATTCTTTTTGATGTGATGGTAAGTGGGATTGTTTCCTTAATTTCTCTTTCTGATATTTTGTTGTTAATGTATAGCAATGCAAGAGATTTCTGTGTAATAATTTTGTTTCCTACAACCTTACCGAATTCGCTGATGAGCTCTAGTAGTTTTCTCGTAGCATCTTTAGGCTCTTCTGTGTATAGTACCATGTCATCTGCAAACAGTGACAGTTTTTCTTCTTTGCCAATTTGGATTCCTTTTATTTCTTTTTCTTCTCTGATTGCCATGGCTAGGACTTCTAAAACTATGTTGAATAATGGTGGTGAGAATGGACCTCCTTGTCTTGTTTCTGATCTTAGAGGAAATGTTTTCAGTTTTTCAACGTTGAGTATGATGTTAGCTGTGGGTTTGTCATATGGCCTTTTTTATGTTGAGGTGAGTTCCCTCTATGCCCACTTTCTGGAAAGTCTTTATCATAAATGAGTGTTGAATTTTGTCAGAAGCTTTTTCTGCATCTATTGTGATGATCATATGGTTTTTATTCTTCAATTTGTTGATGTGGTATATCACACTGACTGATTTGTGGGTATTGAAAAATCCTCGCATCCCTGGGATAAATCCCACTTGATCATGATGTATGATCCTTTTAATGTATTGTTGGATTTGGTTTCTAGTATTTTGTTGATAATTTTTGCATCCATGTTCATCAGTGATATTGGCCTGTAATTTTCTTTTTTTGTAGTATCTTTGTCTGGTTTTGGTATCAGGGTGATGGTGGCCTCATAGAATGAGTTTAGGAGTATTCCTTCCTCTGCAATTTTTTGGAAGAGTTTCAGAAGGACAGGCGTTAAGTCTTTAAATGTTTAATAGAATTCGCCTGTGAAGCCATCTGGTCCTGGACTTTTGTTTGTTGGAAGTTTTTAAACTACAGCTTCAATTTCAGTACTTGTGATTTGTCTGTTCATATTTTCTATTTCTTCCTGGTTCAGTCTTGGAAGGTTGTACCTTTCTAAGAATTTGTCCATTTCTTCTAGGTTGTGTATTTTATTGGCATATAGATGCTTGTAGTAGTCTCTTATGATCCTTTGTATTTCTGTGGTGTCCGTTGTCACTTCTCCTTCTTCATTTCTAATTTTATTGATTTGAGCCCTCTCCCTTTTTTTCTTGATGAGTCTGGTTAAAGGTTTATCAGTTTTGTTTATCTTTTCAAAGAATTGACTTTTTTGTTTCATTGATCTTTTCTATTGTTTTCTTCATCTCTATTTCGTTTATTTCTGCTCTGATCTTTATGATTTCTTTCCTTCAACTAACTTTGGTTTTTATAAAAAAAAATTTATTTATTTATTTATTTTTTGGCTGTGTCGGGTCTTAGTTGTGGCACGTGGGGTCTTCATTGCAGCATGTGGGATCTTTCATTGCAGTGCGTGGGATCTTCATTGTGGCGCACAGGCTTCTTTCCAGTTGTGGCATGCAGGTTTTCTCTCTCTAGTTGTGGTGCGTGGGCTCCAGGGTATGTGGGCTCTGTAATTGTGGTGTGTGGGCTTAGTTGCCCTGCTGCATGTGGGATCTTACTTCCCCCACCAGGGATCGAACCCATGTCCTCTGCATTGGAAGGCAGTTTCTTTACCACTGGGCCACTAGGGAAGTCCCTAACTTTGGGTTTTGCTTGTTCTTCTTTCTCTAGTTGCTTTAAGCACAATGTTAGGATGTTTATTTGAGATTTTTCTTCTTTCCTGAGGTAAGAGTGTATTGCTGTAAACTTCCCTCTTAAAAGTGCTTTTGCTGCATCCCATAGGCTTTGGACCATTGTGTTTTCATTTTCATTGGTCTCTAGGTAGTTCTTTATTTCCTCTCTGATTTCTTCAGTGAACTATTGATTGTTTAGTAACATATTGTTTAACCTCCATGTGTTTGTGTTTTTTAGTTTTTTTCTTGTCATTGATTTCTAATCTCATAGTGGAACAGCTGTATTTCTCTGTCGTCTCATTTTGTCTAACTTTCTGTGTTTGTGGCCTCCATTCCTCAGGCTGCAGGATTATAGTTCTTCTTGCCTCTGGTGTCTGCCCCCTGGTGTGTGAGGTTGGTCCAGGGTCTTGTGCAGGCTTCCTGGTGGGAGGGACTGGTGCCTGCCCACTGGTGGGTGGAGCTGGGTCTTGTCCCTCTGGTGGGCTGGCTCGTGTCAAAATGTGTGTTTATAAGCAGCTGTGGGGTCAGGATGTCTTTAGGCAGCCTGTCTTCTGATGGGTGGGCCTGTGTTCCCACCCTGTTGGTTGTTTGGCCTGAGGTGTCCCAGCACTGGAGAAGTGCAGGCTGTTTGGTGATGTCAGGTCTCAGTGCCAAAATGGCAACCTCTGGGAGAGCTCATGCTGATGGGTATTCCCTGGGGCATCCGCCACCTGTGTCCTTGCCTCCACAGTGAGCCATAGCTGACCCCCACCTCCCCAAGAGACCCTCAAGACCCACAGGTGGGTCTGGCCCAGGCTCCTATGGAGTTACTGCTTTGCCCTGAGTCCCAGTGCATGTGAAACCTTGTGTGCGCCCTCCAAGAGTGGAGTCTCAGTTTCCCCCAATCCTGTGGAGCTCCTGCACTCAAGCCCCACTGGCCTTCAAAGCCAAATGCTCTGGGGGCTCCTCCTCCTGATGCCAGATGCCCAGTCTGGGGAGCCTGACGTGGGGCTTGGAACTCTCATTCCTACGGGAGAACCTTTGCAATATAATTATTTTCCACTTTGTGGGTTGCCCACCCAGTGGGTATGGGATTTGATTATATCAGGAAAGTGCCCCTTCTACCATCTCGTTGTGGCTTCTTTGTCTTTGGGTGCAGAATATCTTTTTTGGTAGGTTCAAGTTTTTTTGTTGATGGTTGTTCAGCAGTTAGTTGTGATTTTGGTGTTTTTGTGAGGAATTGAACTGAAGTCCTTCTACTCCGCCTTCTTGTCTCAGTTTGACTCTCACTAATTGCTTTATTTGGTGACATTAAACATATTCCTTTATCCTCCATATATTTTATAAACTTGTCAGATGTAGAGGTTTGATTAGATTCATGTTCAAGTTTTTAAAAATTTTTTTGGCAAGAATACTTCTTTGGTTCTGGTGTATATTTCTTGTTGAATCCCATCAGGAGGAACGTGATACTTGGTTTTCCTATTATTGGTGATGAATGGCTTCAGGTTTTATAAGCCTAATTCATCCTTTATAAAGTTTTTATCAATGTTTTATTTAATGGTTTTAGTAGCATTAGATGATTGTTGCCTAGATCAATTTTTTTTAAATTAGGGGTTATAAAACAGTGACTTCTAATTCTGTTATTCTTTCTGCATTTATTACCTGTGATTTCCTGTTTTTAAAAAACTTCCCCTCAAACTTCTGTTTATATCCCCTCTTCCTTAAATTCTCCTTACCTCTATAGATAACTATTCTATTAGTTTGGGTTCTTCCATTGTTTCTTTTTGGAATCATAAGCAAATATGTAGATATATATTTTAACCCTTTCTCCTTTTTACTGTCCACACCTTGCTTTTTTCACTTAACAGTATATCTAGTGATTACTTCAAGAGCAATATGTAGAGACTTTTCTCATTCCTTTTCCTAGTTTCCCTCTTGCTGCTAGCCTCCTTCCATCCTGGGGAATCAGGTCAAGACCAAGCTTAGCAGTCACCAATTCTGCTCACCATATGCAAAGACAGCTATTCTTTTTTTTTTTTTTGTGGTATGCGGGCCTCTCACTGTTGTGGCGTCTCCGGTTACGGAGCACAGGCTCCGGACACGCAGGCTCAGTGGCCATGGCTCACGGGCCCAGCTGCTCCGCGGCACGTGGGATCTTCTTGGACTGGGGCACGAACCCGTGTCCCCTGCATCGGCAGGCAGACTCTCAACCACTGTGCCACCAGGGAAGCCCAAGACAGCTATTCTTAATGATGACAATCCCTTCACACACACATGGATTGTACTTTACCGTTTAAAGAGCACTTGCAAATCCATAATTCTTTAGGAACTCTCATCCACCCATAGCAAAAGCAGACTAATATGTCAGGCTTTTAGGCTAAATGTTAAAGAAAGCATTTTGTTTACTTTTGAACTCAACAATTATGTATTCTCTTTTGGACTTGTGTGCTTGGGATTTCTGTGTCTGGTCATCACATTTCAAAGACAGTTGGAAAAGTTGGCAAAGACTCAAGAGAAAGGGAGCTGAAATAATTTCAGTTTGGGCATGGAATGGGGCAAAGGGATGACTGCCCAGGGACATACAAAAGCCATTTCTGTAGGACCTGCAAGTGTCCACTGTGGAGCCTATAGATGAGGTGAGCTTAGGCTGCATAGGACCATCTTCCCCTCCTGTCTTTACTCTTTTGTGGCACAATTTTTTTCCTTTTGAAAAGCTTCTTTATTAACACAAAGTACTATTCTTTTTTTTTCTTTTGTAAATTTTTACTTATTTATTTTTGGCTGTGTTGGGTCTTTGTTGCCATGTGCGGGCTTTCTCTAGTTGCAGTGGGCCAGGGCTACTCTTCCTTGTGGTGCGCGGGCTTCTCATTGCAGTGGCTTCTCTTGGTGCAGAGCATGGGCTCTAGGCATGTGGGCTTCAGTAGTTGTGTCATGTGGGCTCAGTAGTTGTGGTTCATGGGCTGTAGAGCACAGGCTCAGTAGCTGTGGCACATGGGCTTAGTTGCTCCACGGCATGTGGGATCTTCCTGGACCAGGGCTCAAACCCTTGTCCCCTGCATTGGCAGGCAGATTCTTAACCACTGTGCCACTAGGGAAGTCCCTGTGGCACAATTTTATTTATCTTCCCCACTAGATTGAAACCCACACAGGCAAGGATTATTTCTAGGTTTATGTTATCATTTTATTATTAGTGCTGGCATATAGTAGGTCCACTGACTGAATTACTTGAATACTCGAATATGGGTCTACCTCTTAGCCTTGCCTGCCCCTGATGCAAAGTAAGTCAAGAACAAATGAAAGGGGCCTCATTTTACTAAAAAAAAAAAAAAAAAAGAGTGTGTGTGTGTGTGTGTGTGTGTGTGTGTACTTCTCAAAGGGTTTGTTTGTGGGTCACCCACCTGGCAGATATGGGATTTGATTTTATCATGATTGCATCCCTCCTGCTGTCTTATTGTGCCTTCTTTGTCTTTAGATGTAGGATATCTTCTTTGGTAGGTTCCAGCATTTTTTGGTCAATGATTGTTCAGCAGTTAGTTGTGATTTGGGTGTTTTCATAAGAAGGGCTAAACTCATGTCCTACTCTGCCATCTTGTCTGAGATCTTCCCAAGGGGTTTCGATAAGGTGGTGAATGACAGCTTACAGATGGTTTCATAAGGTTGCTAAATATGCAAAATGGTTAAATATATAGGGAAACCTGCTGTATAAAAAATAAATAAAATTAAATTTAAAAAAATATATAGGGAAGTATATGTAAAATAATGTTAAAATTAAACAAAGCACAGCATAATGATTATGAGTAAGATCTGAGTACATATGGCTGGAAGAAGCCACTTACACTGCCCAGAGAATCATACATAATTAGCACATTTCAGGGAAGGAGTTACAGTATCATTTATTTCATAAACTTGTGTTGACACTGATGAAAACTTCTATTTATTTTTTAATTTGGGTGATTTTTGTTTTTATTGAAGCATAGTTTATTTACAACGTTGTGTTAATTTCTGATGTATAGCAAAGTGATTCAGTTATACATATATATACATTCTTTTTAAAATATTCTTTTCCATTAAGGTTTATCATAGGATACTGAATATAATTATGTATGCTGTACAATAGGACCTTGTTGTTTATCCATTCCATATATAATAGCTTACATCTGCTAACCCCAATCTCCGACTCCATCCATCCCCCTTTCACCTCCCCCTTGGCAACCACAAGTTTGTTCTCTATGTCCATAACTCTGTTTCTGTTTCATAGATACGTTCATTTGTGTCATATTTTGGATTCCATATGTATGTGATATCATATGGTATTTGCCTTTCTCTTTGTGGCTTCACTTAGTATGATAATCTCATGTTGCTGCAAATGGCATTATTTTGCTCTTTTTTTATGGCTGAGTAATAATCCATTGTATATACACACCACATCTTCTTTATCCATTCCTCTGTTGATGGACATTTAGGTTATTTCCATGTCTTGGCTATTGTGAATAATGCTGCTATGAACACAGGGGTGCATGAATCTTTTTGGATTAGAGTTTTGTTTGGATATATGCCCAGGAGTGGGATTGCTGGTAATTCTATTTTTAGTTTTCTCAAGAACATTCCATACTGTTTTCCATAGTGACTGTACCAACTTACATTCCCTCCAGCAGTGTAGGAGAGTTCCTTCTTCTCCACATCCTCTCCAGCATTTGTTATTTGTAGAGTTTTTTTTTTTTTTTCTTTTTGCGGTATGCGGGCCTCTCACTGTTGTGGCCTCCCCCGTTGCGGAGCACAGGCTCCGGATGCGCAGGCCCAGCGGCCATGGCTCACGGGCCCAGCCGCTCCGCGGCATATGGGATCCTCCCAGACCGGGGCACGAACCCGTATCCCCTGCATCAGCAGGCGGACTCTCAACCACTGCGCCACCAGGGAGGCCCTGTAGAGTTTTTAATGATGACCATTCTGACTGGTGTGAGGTGGTACCTCATTGTAGTTTTGATTTGCATTTCTCTAATAATTAGTAATGTTGAGTATATTTTCATATACCTATTGGCCATTTGTATTTCTTACTTGGAGAAATGTCTATTTAGGTCTTCTGCCCATTTTTTGATTGGGTTCTTTTTTGTTATTGAGTTGTATGTGCTGTTTGTATATTTTGGAAATTAATCTTGTATCCTGCTACCTTGCTGAATTTGTTTATCAGTTCTAGTAGTTTTTGTGTGGAGTCATTAGGGTTTTCTATATATAGAATCATGTCATCTGCATATGACAGTTTTACCTCTTCCCTGTCAATTTGGATACCTTTTATTTCTTTTTCTTGTCTGATTGCTGTGGCAAGGACTTCCAATACTATGTTGAATAGAAATGATGAGAGTGGGCATCCTCGTCTAGTTCCAGATTTTAGCGGGAAGTCTTTCAGCTTTTCACCATCGAGTATTATACTGGCTGTAGGTTTGTCATAAATAGCTTTTATTGTGTTGAGATATGTTCTCTCTATACCCAACTTTGTTAAGAGTTTTTATCATGAATGGATGTAGTATTTTGTCAAATGCTTTTTCTGCATCTATTGAGATGATAATGTGGTTTTTGTCTTTTGTTTCTGTGGGTATCACATTGATTGATTTGCATATGTTGAACCATTCTTGTGAACTTGGGATGAATCCCATTTGATAGTGGTGTATGATCTTTTTTATGTGTTGTTGGATTTGGTTTGCTAATATTTTGTTGAGAATTTTTGCATCTATATTCATCAAAGATATTGGCCTGTAATTTTCTTTTTTGGTGGTGTCTTTGATTTGGGTATCAGGGTGATGGTGGCTTCATAGAATATCTTTGGGAGTGTTCCCTCCTCTTCGGTTTTTTGGAAGAGTTTAAGAAGGACTGGTATGAGTTCTTCTTTGTATGTTTGGTAGAATTCTGGTCCTGGACTTTTGTTTGTAGGGAGTTTTTAAATTACAGATTCTGTTTCACCTTTAGTGATTAGTCTGTTCAAATAATCTATTTCTTCTTGATTCAGTTTTGGTGGGCTGTATGTTTCTAGAAACTTGCCATTTCTTCTAGGTTGTTGAATGTGTTGGCATATAATTGTTCATAGTATTCCCTTACGTTTTTTTGTATTTCTGCACTCAGTTGTTATGTCTCCTTTTTCATTTATTATTTTGTTTATTTGGGTTCTCTCTCTTTTCCTCTTGGTGAGCCTGGCCAGAGGTGTGTCAATCTTGTTTACCCTTTCAAAGAACCAGCTCTTGGTTTTATTGATTTTTTTCTATTATTTTTTTAATCTCTATTTTATTTATTTCCTCTCTGGTCTTTATTATTTCCTTCCTTCTGCTGACTTTAGGGTTTTTTAAAATTCTTTTTCTAATTCTTTTAAGTGATAGTTTAGGCTATTTGAGATTTTCTTGTTTTGGAAGGAAGAACTATATTGCTATGCATTTCCCTCTAAGAACCACTTTTGCTGCATCCCACAGATTTTGTATGGTTGTGTTTGCATTGCCATTTGTCTCAAGGCATTTTTAAATTTTCTCTTTGGTTTCATCGTTGATCCATTGGTTCTTTAGTAGCATGTTGTTCAGTCGCCACGTAATTGTTTTTTTCTCCTTTCTTTTTCTGTGGTTGATTTCTAGTTTCATGCCATTGTGGTCAGAAAAGGTGCTTGAGGTAATTTCTATACTCTTAAATTTGTTGAGGTTAGTTTTGTGCCCTAGTATTTGGTCAGTCCTAGAGAATGTTTCACGTGCACTTGAAAACAGTGTGTTCTGGTTTTTTTGGATATAATGTCCTGAAAATATCAATTAAGTCTATCTGTTCTATTGTATCATTTGGGATCTCTGTTGCCTTATTGATTTTCTGTCTAGAAGATCTGTCCATTGATGTGAGTAGGGTGTTAAAGTCTCCTACTATTATTGTATTCCTATCAGTTTCTCCCTTTATGTCTGTTAGTATTTGTTTTATATATTTGGGTGCTCCTATATTAGGTGCATATATGTTGACGAGTATAAAATCCTCTTCTTATATTGATCCTTTTGTCATTATGTAGTGTCCTTCTTTATCTTTCTTTATGGCCTTTGTTTTATGTTTTTTAAGTTTTTTAAAAAATATTAATTTATTTATTTGGCTGCATTGGGTCTTAGTTGCAGCACATGGGATCTTTAGTTGCAGTGTGTGGGATCTTTTAGTTGCGGCATGAAACTAGTTGCAGCATGTGAACTCTTAGTTGCAGCATGTGGGATCTAGTTCCCTGACCAGAGATCGAACCTGGTCCCCCTGCATTGGGAGTGTGGAGTCTTAGCCACAGGACCACCAGGGAAGTCCCTCTCTCCCTTCTAGCTGCTGCAAACCAGTTGCTGCATTCTCCTCCAAGGCTCTGAAGCTCCCCTGCTGTCCTGGCTGAGCTCCCCGCTGGTGAGGGGACTTCACAGCATGCAGGAATCTTTTCTCTTTCACAACTCCCTCCCAGGGTTGCAGGTCCCATTCCGATTCCTTTCTCACTGTCTTTTTCTTTTTTTTTTTTTGCTTTTTTCTTTTGTCCTACCTGGTTATGTGGAGATTTTCTTGCCCTTTCAGAGATCTGAGGTCTTCTGCCAGTGTTCAGTAGATATTGTGTGAGAATTGTTCCACATGTAGATGTATTTTTGATGTATTTGTGGGAGGAGGTGAGCTTCACATCCTAGATGAGCTACTCCACCATCTTGATCCTGGACCTGATGAAACCTTTTAAATTAAAAAAATATGAATGAGAATTAGGTTTTTTCACTGTTGCAGAAAGAAGTTACATATAAGGAAAAGGGGAATGCTAGAATGAACTCTATGGTGCTAGATTGTATTTGGAAGTGTAAATATGGATTCATGGTTTAAAAATATAGGTGTGTATGTTGGGGGGATACCACATACACACAGTTGGATAAATACAAGAAGAAATATAGATGTATGTGAATGTGTTGGTTAGTACACATGTATATATTTCTTGGCTGTATCCACTAGAGAGATAGAAATAATGACACCCTAGTAGCATTTAGCACACCTGTTCTACAGATCTTGGTTTTAAGTACTATTCTCCAAAAAAAGGAAACCAGGGCTCATTGGAAAACTGTTTGATTCCAGGGTTGAGGCAGGGAAAATAGGAAATGAATGTAGAGCATCTTGTGGTGCCAGAAAGTAAGAAAGTGCTAGAGAGAGAGAGAAAAAGAGAGAGAGTGGGTGTGTGAGCAGGAGAGAGGGCATGTCAGAAGGACACAGAGCTCCCAATGGCCAGAAGAGAAACAACTCAAGCAACAAAACAAATAATAATGGTATTAGATTATAACCTAAAGAATAAAGTAAATATCCATGAGTCCATACTAATATAAGTAAATATCTGAATAAATAAATGGGAGAAAAGGGACAACTCTTTGTTATGAAAGAATTCTGATTAATAATGTAGAAAGAATGAGAATTAAAAAATCACCATTAGGGACTTCCCTGGTGGCACAGTGGTTAAGAATCTGCCTGCCAGTGCAGGGGACACAGGTTTGATCCCTGGTCTGGGAAGATCCCACATGCCATGGAGCAACTAAGCCCATACACCACAACTACTCAGCCTGTGCTCTAGATCCTGTGTGCCACAACTACTGAGCCCGTGCACCACAACTATGAAGCCTGCACACTCTAGGGCCCGCATGCTGCAACTGCTGAGCCCACGTACTGCAACTACTGAAGCCTGCATGCCTAGAGCCTGTGCTTTACAACAAGAGAAGCCACTGCAATGAGAAGCCCGCTCATCACAATGAAGAGTAGCCCCGCTTGCCATGACTAGAGAAAGCCTGCGGGCAGCAGCAAAGACCCAACACAGCCTAAATAAATAAATAAATAAGAAAAAACCCACACTAAAAAAAAGATTTAACCATTAAATATCACACTAATAAAATCTGCAGGCAAGACATACTAATAGATGCTAAAATTATTGGGTAGAAGTGTGAGCAGAAACATTATTCCATAGTCTCTCCCCAAATATTTAGCAATTACAAAGGAAAAATAGTAACTGTTCAGTAGAGAATCCTGGAAGACACCAATTTAACCAAGTGGTTAAGGTTACCATCACCACTAATAGGACACATCAATAGCATATAACCCCGATATGATATACTGGGAAGGGCACATCACTTTTGTGGTATTCCTACAAATAATGCAGAACCTCAGTCCAGTCATGAGTAATCATCAGAGAACTCAAACTGAAGGACACACTCTAGAGAGACATTCTACAAAATAACTGACCAGTACTCTTTAAAAGGCTCAAGGTCATGGAAGGTCACAGACAACAAGGAAAGATTGAGAAACTGTCACAAGTTGGAGGAGACTAAGAAGATACGACAGCCTAATGCAATTGCAGATCCTGGATTGGATCCAGGAATAGAGAAAGGATGTTAGTGGATACACTGGAGAAATCCACATAAATTCTGTTCTTTTGTTAATATATGGTACCAAGCTTAATTTCTTAGTTTTGGTCATTGTTCTGTTATTATCTAAGATATTAACATAAGGGGAAGCTAGGTGAAGAGTTTATGGGAACTCTCTGTATTACTTTTGCAACTCTTGTAAATCTAATATCTCAAAATAAAGCACTAAAAGTATGTATTCTGTGGAGACTTCCAGTTGTGCCAATGTTGTATGTAAATAACCTGAGGAATCTACAAAAAAAAAAAAGAAAATTCTGGAACTGAAATTAAGTACTCAATAGAAGGCTTAACAGCAAATTAGACACAGATGAAGGGAAGACTTGCAGATATGTCAGTAGAAATGATCCAGGCTGAAGTATAAAGAGAAAAAAGATGAAGGAATATAGAAAACTACATTAAAAAATATGGGACATAGTAAATAGGTCTGTTATGTACTTGAAGCCCCAGAAAAGGAGGAGACAATGTCACAGAAGCAGTATTTGAAGAAAAAATAGTTGAGGATGATCCAAAAGTAATGAAGACTTCAAGCCATAGAGTAAAGCACTAACAACCCTAAGCAGGATAAAATAAAGAAACCATACCGTATGCATATACTTATATACATATACTTACACATTATAGTAAAATTCTGCTCTAAAGACAGGGTTTGGGGAGGAACTTAAAGCATCTAGAGAAAAAAGACCCACTGCCTTCTAACAGTAATGACAGAAGCTAGAAAATATTGGAATGGAAGCTTCAAAGTGATGAAAGATAATAACTTTCAATCTAGAATTCTAAACGTAGTGAAAATTTTCTTTAAAAGTGAAAATAGGGAATTCCCTGGGGGTCCAGTAGTTAGGACTCAGTGCTTTCACTGCCAAGGGCCTGGGTTCAGTCCCCGGTTGGGGAACTAAGATATCACAAGCCACACGGTGTGGTGAAAAAAAAATGAAGATAAAATGAAGATATTCTCAGACAAACAAAAACTGGTAATTCATTACCAGATAATAATAATTCATCACCAGAAGACCTGAACCAAAGGAATTCTTCAGTCAAAAGAAAAGTCTACCATATGGGAGTAGAGAAATGTAAGAAAGAATGAAAAGCAACAGTAAGGGTAAACTTGTTAAGATATGTAAATTAATATTAAATGTAACATAACCATAATAATAATGTAGTTATTATTAATAATTATGTTATTTAAATATATGTAGAATTAAAAACATAACTATACCCCAAAAATGGGAGGGGTAAGTGGATTTAAAGTGTTCCAAGATCCTTCGATTGTCTTGGAAGTGTATAAGTGCTAATTAATATGGAAACTTTAATAATTTAAGGTTGCTTGTTGTAATCTCTGGGCTAATCATTATTCAAATAGTAAAATGATATAAAAATAACAAGGGAGGGGTTTCCCTTGTGGCTCAGTGGTTGAGAGTCCGCCTACCGATGCAGGGGATGCGGGTTCGTGCCCTGGTCCAGGAAGATCCCACGTGCCGTGGAGCGGCTGGGCCCATGAGCCATGGCCACTGAGCCTGCGCGTCCAGAGCCTGTGCTCCGCAATGGGAGAGGCCACAACAGTGAGAGGCCCGCGTACCGGGAAAAAAAAAAAAAAAAAAAAGGTAATGGGGGAAATGGAATTTTTTAAAAAATATTAATTAATAGAAGATAAGAAATGAAAAAGGAACATGGGGGATAGAACAAATAGAAAATAAAAACATGGTAGATTTATACTCAAAAAAATTTTTAACATCTTTATTGGAGTATAATTGCTTTACAATGTTGTGTTAGTTTCCGCTGTATAACAAAGTGAATTAGCTATATTATACTCAAATTTGTTGATAATTACATGAAGTAATTAAATGGACCAAGTACTTCAATTAAAAAAGAAGGATCAAAAAAAAAAAAAAGAAGAAGGATCAGGAGGGACTTCCCTGGTGGCACAGTGGTTAAGACTCCTCCTGCCAATGCAGGCGACACGGGTTTGAGCCCTGGTCTGGGAAGATCCCACATGCCACAGAGCAACTAAGCCCATGCGCCACAACTACTGAGACTGTGCGCTAGAGCCTGCGAGCCACAACTACTGAGCCCACGTGCTACAACTACCAAAGCCTGTGCACCTAGAGCCTTAGAGCCCACACTCCACAACAAGAGAAGCCACCACAATGAGAAACCTGTGCACCACAATGAAGAGTAGCCCCGACCCGTTGCAACTAGAGAGGGCCCGCGTGCAGCAATGAAGACCCAATGCAGCCAAAAATAAATACATAAATACATACATACATAAATAAAAATTTTTTTTAAAAAAAGAAGGATCAGGAAATTCCGTGATGGTCCAGTGGTTAGGACGCTTTTACTGCCAAGGGCACGGGTTCAATTCCTGACTGGGGAAGTAAGAGCCTGCAAGCCACGCAGTGTGGCCGAAAAAAAAGAGAAGGATCATCAGACTGGGTAGAAAAACAAAAACCAACTAAATGCTGCTAATGTGAGATAACCTTTAAAAATAAGAATATAGGGCTTCCCTGGTGGTGCAGTGGTTAAGAATCTGCCTGCAAACGCAAGGGACGCAGGTTTGAACCCTGGCCAGGGAAGATCCCACATGCTGCGGAGCAACTAAGCGCGTGAGCCACAACTACTGAGCCTGAGCTCTAGAGCCCGCAAGCCACGACTACTGAGCCCACGTGCCACAGCTACTGAAGCCTGCATGCCTACAGCCCGTGCTCCACAACAAGAGAAGCCACGACAATGAGAAGCCTGTGCACCGCAATGAAGAGTAGCCCGCATTCACCACAACTAGAGAAAGCCAGCGCACAGCAGCAAAGACCCAACACAGCCTAAAATAAATAAATAAATAAATAATTTTATAAAATGTTTTCCCAATAAATAAATAAATAAATAAAAATAAGCATATAAATCCCCACTGTAATGTCTGTTACCCACAGACTGTTGTGGGTTCCTGCCAGCCTTGAAAAAAATGACCTGATTTCTTTCTCCTAAAAAAAAAAAAAGGATACTAAAAGATTGAAAATATAAGAATGGAAAAAGATATAATCAGACAAACCTTAACCAAAAGAAAACTGGTGGGACTTGCCTGGCAGTCCAGTGATAAAGACTTTGCCTTCCAATGCAGGGGCTGCGGGTTCGATTGCTGGTCAGGGAGCTTAGATCCCACATGCCTCATGGCTAAAAAACCAAAACATAAAACAAAAACAATATTGTATCAAATTCAATAAAGACTTTAAAAATGATTCACATAAAAAAAAATCTTTAAAAAAAAGGTAAAAAACTGGTGTGGCTATGCTAATATCAGAGAAAGTAGACATTAAGGCAAGAAGCATTAGTAGAAATAAAGAAAGAAGAGGGACATTTTTTTTTTTTTTCTTTTTGCGGTATGCGGGCCTCTCACTGTTGTGGCCTTTCCCGTTGCAGAGCACAGGCTCCGGACGCGCAGGCCCAGCGGCCATGGCTCACGGGCTCAGCCGCTCCGCGGCATATGGGATCCTCCCAGACCAGGGCACGAACCCGTATCCCCCGCATCGGCAGGCGGACTCCCAACCACTGCGCCACCAGGGAGGCCCGAAGAGGGACATTTTATACTGATCAAAGGTTTTGAAAAATCCATCCAAAAGGTACAACTATTTAAAATCTAGGGACTTCCCTGGTGGCGCAGTGGTTAAGGATCTGCCTGCCAGTACAGGGGACACGGGTTCGAGCCCTGGTCTGGGAAGATCCCACATGCTGCAGAGCAACTAAACCCATGGGCCACAACTACTGAACCTGCGCTCTAGAGCCTGCAAGCCACAGCTAATGAGCCTGTGTGCCACAACTACCGAAGCCTGTGTGCCTAGAGCCTGTGCTCCGAAACAAGAGAAGCCACTGCAATGAGAAGTCTGCACACCACAATGAAGAGTAACTCCCGCTCGCCGCAACTAGAGAAAGCCCACATGCAGCAACAAAGACCCAATGCAGCCAAAAATAAATAAAGTAATAAAAAAATAAAATAAAATCTATATACACTAATGACCTAGCCTCAAAATATATAAGCAGGACTTCCCTGGTGGTGCAGTGGTTAAGAATCCGCCTGCCAATGCAGGGGACATGGTTTGAACCCTGGTCCGGGAAGATCCCACATGCTGCAGAGCAACTAAGCCTGTGAGCCACAACTACTGAAGCTGCACTGTAGAGCCCGCAAACCACAACTACTGAGCCCTTGCGCCACAACTATTGAAGCCCGCACACCTAGAACCCATGCTCCGCAACAAGAGAAACCACCTCAATGAGAAGCGTGCACACCACAACGAAGAGTAGGCCCTACTCACTGCAACTAGAGAAAGCCCGTGTGTAGCAACGAAGGCCCAACACAGCCAAAATTAAATAAATAAATAAATTTATATTAAATAAATATATATAGGCAAAATTTTACAAGTCTAGAAGAAAAACAAACAATAATAAACATGAGATTTTTGCATTCTTTTCTCAAAAACTTAAAGGGCAGGTAGACAAAAATATTAGGACACAGAAGAATTGAACAATATAATTAACAAACTATATCTTATTGAGTTATATATAATACTGTACTCAGCAATTGCAATGTACAATTTCTTTAAAAGTATACTTGGAAGATTTACCAAAATTGTCTATGTGCTGGATCATAAAGGAATTAACAAATTTCAAAGGACTGAAAGAATATAGAGCTTGAACTAAGTAGACTGAATAACAAATATATAACTAGAAATTCCCCCACATATTTGGAGATTAAGCAATTCATTACTAGGTACATGAGTCAAAGAAGTCGTAACGGAAATTAGAAAATAGAAAATAATGAATGATCATCTTTAAATATACATCACAGCTTATGGGATGCAGCTAAAGACACGCTTAGAGGAAAATGTATAGACATGTGTTCACATATTAGAAAAGAAATAGGGCTTCCCTGGTGGCACAGTGGTTAAGAATCCGCCTGCCAATGCACGGGACACGGCTTCGAGCCCTGGTCCAGGAAGATCCCACATGCCGCGGAGCAGCTAAGCCTGTGCACCACAACTACTGAGCCTGCGTACCTAGAGTCTGTGCTCTGCAACAAGAGAAGCCACCACAATGAGAAGCCCGCACACCACAACAAAGAGTAGCCCCCGCTTGTCGCAACTAGAGAAAGCCCACGCGCAGCGACAAAGACCCAATGCAGCCAAAAGTAAATAAATTAATTAAATAAATTTTAAAAAAAAAGAAATAGTCTGAAAATCAGTTATCTAGGCATACATCTCAAAAATTAGAAAAGAATAGCAAATTAAGCCCAAAGAGGCTGGAAGGAAGGAAATAATAAAACAAGAACACATTTTAATTAAATAGAAAACAAATATAGTGTAGGATCAGCAAAGCCAAAACTTAATTCTTTGAAAAGATTAGTAAAATTGCTTAGTCCCTGTCAAAACTGATCAAACTGAGAGAAGGTAAAAATTACCAGCGTCAGGGGAAATAAAGACATCATTATGGATCCTACAGACATTAGAACGATAACAAGAGGTTTATGAACAACCTTATGCTTAGAAATTTGAAAATATAGATGAAATAGTCATAATTTAAAAATTGTTGTGAAAGCAAAGATAACTAAACAGCAAAAGGATAAACATGAAAGTATAAAAGAGGACATCAAAATTATAAAATTTGGGGAGGAGAGTAAGAAAATGTAGAACCGACCCCACCATATCTCCAAGGTGTTCCTGTACCCCACGTTGTACTAGCTCACGAGGGCTGATCATGCACATCTCTTTCCAACTCTGTGCTCAGTGATGTCACATTGGTATCTTGAAATTGACCATATTGAGAGTTTTTACACCACAGAAATCAGCAAATACTACCAAGTCAGGATTCTCCCCACCCCAAGAACTGGTCGTTAAACATTTGCCAGCACACTACAGAATGTATTATACTCATGAATTGGGAGACTCATTTGAGAGAGGAATTCGTGATCTGCATACTCATTTAACGAATAATAGCCAAGACACTGTTGTTGGTGAGCAAAGGCAAAAAGAGAATTTATAACTGAGAGGGGAGAGAAAAAACTGTAGTCTGGGAACAGTGAATCTTGTCTGCATATTTTTGGGGTAAGAAAGAGGCCAGTTTGGGAGTCTGTTCTTAAGCAGTCTGAATAATGATATCAAAACAGTTTCAGGATTTTTAAAATGAATTTTCCAGAAAACCTTGCAAAATTAATTGTGGAATATATGTGACAGACTGTGTCTTCCAGTGTCCTTTATTAGTGTTCTTTATCTTAGTTAGGCCAGGTCTGCACCATTTCCCTCAAAAATTTCTCAACTCCCCCCATTTTGGTCAAAAGTTCCTGGTGGAGAGGATTTAAACCTAAGGGCTTTAGTCTGTGGTGCAGAATCATTATTGGATATCAATTTGATCTTGGAGGTATAACAACATTTAAACACCTGAGTGTCAAACACAATGTGAATATTATAAGAGACATTTGGAACATATTTTGTGTCCAATTTTTGGATCAGTGTAGGTCCAATCAAGAGAATACATAGTAAAGACAAGATTGGTCAATTTTAGTTAAGTAATTGGTTTTTTACCCCCTATGATTAATTGATCATTTCATCTTTTTCAAAATATGTATCCAGGTACTGTAAAATATTGGCTATTGGATAGTGTTCATTTTGTTGGTGAGGGCACATCTATTTAGAATCATTCTAGTTAATGAAGTTTTGTTAATCTAGCCTAAAATGAGTTATTTCATTTAAAGTCAGTATTCATTTTGCTTGTGAAATTATCTCAGATTTGTCCAGTGGGAGCCTTACAAGTTGTCTCCCGTATTCTTTTGGTATGACCTAGCAGTTTCTTGAGCGCTTCCTTACATTCTGTCATCACAAGATGTTCCAGGCTAATCTTGTACTCTCTTTGTCCCAGTTCTGGAATCGGTTTCTAAGAAGCCCTGGTTCCTTTTAGTGGAGAATGGTATTTAGAAACCAAGATCTAAGCACTAGATCTGCTACTAGCTACTGGGATGTCATTGCTTCTAAGTCCTTTAAATGGATAGAGGTTGGGAAAAGTAACAATTTCAGAGGTCCATCTATATATATGTAAATGTGTATATACACATAAGCATGCATATATCCATATCCATGTGCTTACATATTTAAAATCATGACCTCATGCTGACTCCTCTAACTACAGTCTAATTCCATAGTGCCTCCTCCCATTCCACACCTATAGCTCCTCCACCCACAGCCATCTGAAGAATCTTGGAATAACATTCTACTTGTGGAAGTCTCTGCACCTAGTTTAGTGAGTCTCAGGGTCAGATCACCACAGTGACTGCATGTCCAGTTGCAGAATTCTAAATATTTATACTGTGGGAGGCATACAGCCCAGATGTATTATGTTCTGGGACTTAAGAACAGCATTTGTGGTTAAAAGTACTTGATAGAAGAAAACAAAGAAAGGAAGTACTTAACATGGTCCCTTCCAGCATGGTTTTAAGGGCAACTTTCACTGGAGTCTCTTTTAATATGTTCAGTGTTCCAGTTACTGTAACCATGTAACACATTGCCCCCAAGAGTTGGCAGCGTGAAACAGCAGTTTGCTTTCTGATCAGATAGGACGCAGCTAGGAGAGTTTACCTCTACTCTGCGATGTCTGGGGTCACAGCCAAGAGGCTGGGGCCAAAGTCTCATTCACTCACATGTGTGGTGGTTGGTGCTGGCTTTCAGCTGAGACCTCAGTTCCTCTGCCTGAGGCTTCTCCACGTCAGCTAGTTCCTTTCCTTTCCCTTCCCTTCCTCAGAGCACAGTGGCTGGTTTCCCCAGGGCAAGCCTCCCCCAAAGAGAAACGCAGTCTGCCACTGTCCGTTATATAAATTGAATTGTATCTAGTGATGTCTCTTAGAAATGCACCTTGCATCCGTTGGGCATATGACTGTGTGCCTAAGTTATTTACCCAGCTAAACTATAAAGTTTAAGGATAAAAACATTTTCAAATTTGCCAAGTCTTTAAAAATGTATGTCCCATGCACCCTTTCTCAGGAAACTCTTAGGGAACATGCTCCCCTACATAAGTGAGTAAACCAAGGAAGAGGAAGGCTTGATGTGTGGGAAACGAGAGATCCAGCATAGGAGAGATGTGCAGGAAAGGCCCAGGTCAGTAATGGTTAAGGGGCTCTGCAGTTACTGCTGCTACAAAGCTTAACAACTTAAAACAACCATTTTATCATGCTTGTAGATTCTTTGGATCAGAAATTCTGACAGGGCACAATGGGAATGGCTTGTTCCATGATGTTTGGAGCCTTAGCTGGAAAAAGTCAATGACCAGGGGTAACCTGAAAGATGGGGCTGGAACTCTCTGAGGCATTTTCACTCACAGAGTAGTTGATGTTGGTTGTCTGCCGAGGGTGTTAACAGAGCACATGCACATGTATTCTCCATGTGGCCTGGGCTTCCTCACAGAATGGCTGCCTCAGGGTAATCAGGCAGCTCAAAGTGAGTGATCAGAGCTTCGAAGTGAGTATTCTAGCAAGTAAGGGGGAGGTTGCATCACTCTTTTTTTTTGGCTGCATTGGGTCTTCGTTGCTGCGCTCAGGTTTTCTCTAGTTGCGGCGAGCAGGGGCTACTCTTCGTTGCGGTGCACAGGCTTCTCATTGCGGTGGCCTCTCGTTGCGGAGTATGGGCTCTAGGCACCTGGGCTTCAACAGTTGTGGCACGAGGGCTCTAGAGCGCAGGCTCAGTAGTTGTGGCACACGGGCTTAGTTGCTCCACGACATGTGGGATCTTCTCAGACCAGGGCTCGAACCCATGTCCCCTGCATTGGCAGGCAGATTCTTAATCACCGCGCCACCAGGGAAGCCCCTTAAGATTTAATTTTATTTTTATTTCTTTGGCTGCGTTGTGTCTTTGTTGCTGCATGCAGGCTTTCTCTAGTTGCGGCGAGCGGGGGCTACTCTTTGTTGTGGTGTGCGGGCTTCTCATTGCAGTGCCTTCTCTTGTTGCAGAGCACGGGCTCTAGGCGTGTGGGCTTCCGTAGTTGTGGCACATGGGCTCAGTAGTTGTGGCACGCAGGCTCTAGAGCGCAGGCTCAGTAGTTGTGGCACATGGGCTTAGTTGCTCTGCGGCATGTGAGATCTTCCCAGATCAGGACTCGAACCCGTGTCCCCTGCATTGGCAGGCAGGTGGATTATTATCCACTGTGCCACCAGGGAAGTCCTTGCATCACTTTTTATGACCTAACCTTGGAGGTTCAGTTCCCTTGGAATACATGAGAAAGTCATTACTTCCTCTGCATTGCTATAGGTTACAAATGAGTCACTAAGTTTAGCCCAGATTCCAGGGGAAGCTACATAGATAGACCTCACCTCTCAATGGAAGGAGTGTCAAAGAACTTCTGGATGTGTCTGAAAACTGCTACAGGGATTGTCCTGTCCTGGGTCATAGCAGTAGGTGTAGCAAGCGACCAGTCCAGATTAGAAGAGGCCAGAGGCTCTAGGAAGGGTTGACTTGTGGGGGTGACACTGGTAAGAGTCCCTGATACATCTGGACATCTTGGAAAGAGATTTGTAGGGTAGTGGAAAGAGATTAAATTATTGATAAGTACAAACCAAACAAAATAATTGGTTGATTAACTTTTAGAAAAACAAAAATTGTATAAGGGAGAATTTCATGCTCAGCTGTGAATAGCATTTACATAGCAACAATAATGTAAACATTACTGATCTAACCATGAGTGTGATGTAACTTACATCGGGAAGATGAGGGATAAGAAGGGTATGGCATGCAGTGAGCTGGCTCAGGGTGAGGAAAGAGAGAATATCCATATCACCCATCCATAATTAATGCCTAAAACTGAAAAAAAAAAAATTAGCATGCCATCTGGAGCCATGGAGGTAAATTCCAAAATAATCAGCTAAAGGAGGAGAAAGTGTTTGTGATTGGGTGTGGGAAATGGCAGTGTTAGGGGCAGGATTTCTATTTTCAAAATTTTGTAGAACTCTTTGCCTCTTTAAACTATGTGCCTGTCCAACTTTGATGAAAATAACTTAAAAAGAAAACTTTCTACCGAAAGAAACGCCATGCCCAGATCATTTTACAGGTATACACCATCAAACATTCAAGCTAATCCTGATCTTATATAAACTGTCAGAGACTACAAAAAGAAGGAACATACCCTCATTCTTAGGTAATGAGCCTGCTATGGTCTGAATGTTTATGTCCCTCCAAAATTCGTATGTTGAAATCCTAACCCTCAAAGATGATGGTATTAGAACGTGGGGCCTTGGGGAGGTGCTTAGGTCATGAGGGTGAAGCCTGCATGAATGGGATTAGTGCCTTTCTGAAGAGGCTCTAAAGAGATCCCTTGCCCCTTCTGCCACTTGAGGACACAGTGAGAAGGTGCCAGCTGTGAATGGAGGGGGGCCCTCACCAAAACACAGCCATGCTGCCATCTTGATCTTGGACTGTCCAGCCTCCAGAACTGTGAGAGATACATTCCTGTTGTTCATAAGTCACCCAGTTTTATGTTATTTTGGACTAAGAGCCTAATGTTACCTTGACACCAAAGCCAAATAAGGAGCTATGGCAATGAAAGCCATAAGCCAGTCTTGCTTAAGAACATAAGCCCAGAAGGATGATGGATGCCGTGGCCATGGCTGTTCACGAGGACTCGGGATCTGGGTTGAGGGCGGAGCTTGTTCCTCGGCCTGGGGCAGGGGGGAGGGAGATGACCCAAGAAGAAAAGCTGCAGCTTCGGAAGGAAAAGAAACAGCAGAAGAAGAAATGGAAGGAGGAAAAGGGAGCAGAACCAGAAACTGGCTGTGCTGTATCTGCAGCCCAATGTCAAGGCCTGACCAAAGACCTGCCTGGACTGGACAGTCAGTTGAGCAGTGCCAAGGAGAAAGTTCCAGCAGGTCGGAGAAAGGCTGAACTTCGAGCTGAAAGGCGGGCCAAGCAGGAGGCTGAGGGGGCCCTGAAGCAGGCAAGAAAAGGGGACCAAGGAGGGCCACCTCCTCAGGCCTGCCCCAGCACAGCTGGAGAAACCCCCTCAGGAGTGAAGCATCTACCCGAGCATAGTCAGGTTGATGACTCCACGCTTCTGAGGAGGCTTGTTAAAAAACCAGAATGACAGCAGGTTCCTACACAAAAGGATTATGGATCCAAAGTGAGTCTCTTCTCCCACCTACCCCAGTACAGCAGACAAAACTCTCTGACCCAGTTTATGAGCATCCCATCCTCTGTGATTCACCCAGCCATGGTGCGACTCGGCCTGCAGTACTCCCAGGGCCTGGTCAGTGGCTCCAATGCCCGGTGCGTTGCCCTGCTTCGTGCCTTGCAGCAGGTGATTCAGGACTACACCACACCTCCCAATGAAGAACTGTCAAGGGACCTAGTGAATAAACTAAAGCCCTACTTCAGCTTCCTGACTCAGTGCCGTCCCCTGTCAGCGAGCATGTACAACGCCATCAAGTTCCTTAACAAGGAGATCACGGGTGTGAGCAGCTCCAGGCGGGAAGAGGAGGCCAAGTCAGAACTTCGAGCAGCCATCGATCGATATGTGCAAGAGAAGATTGTGCTTGCGGCTCAGGCAATCTCACGCTTTGCTTAGGAGAAGATCAGTAATGGAGATGTGATCCTGGTATATGGATGCTCATCTCTGGTATCACGAATTCTTCAGGAGGCTTGGGCTAAGGGCTGGCGGTTTTGGGTGGTAGTGGTGGACAGCTGGCCACGGCTGGTGGGAAAGCACATGCTACGTTCTGTGGTCCGTGCTGGGGTCCCTGCCTCCTACCTGCTGATTCCTGCAGCTTCCTTTGTGCTCCCAGAGGTTTCTAAGGTGCTGTTGGGAGCTCATGCACTCCTGGCCAACGGGTCTGTGATGTCACGGGTAGGGACAGCACAGCTGGCCCTGGTGGCACGGGCCCATAATGTGGCAGTGCTGGTCTGCTGTGAAACATACAAGTTTTGTGAGCGTGTGCAGACTGATGCCTTTGTCTCTAATGAGCTAGGTGACCCTGACGACCTGCTGTGTGAGCGAGAACGTGTGGCCCTGGCTGACTGGCAGAACCACTCGTCCCTACGGTTGTTGAATCTGGTCTATGATGTGACCCCCCCCCCCAGAACTGGTGGATCTGGTGATCACGGAGCTGGGCATGATCCCTTACAGTTCTGTACCTGTTGTGCTGCAAGTCAAGAGTAGTGACCAGTGAGTGGGGGAACACAGGGTCAATAAATGACATACTCCCTACACTTAAAAAAAAAAAAGAAAAAAGAGAACATAAGCCCAGTCTCATCCCCTAGCCTTTTGGAGCTGTGAGAGGGCTTGTCTGTCCTGAGATGGGGAGCAGAATGGGATGCTGGCTGTGAGTGCTGGAGGCCAAGGAGTTGTGGTAGGAATAAAGATCTGTAAGCCAGGGGCTTATTATGTTTCCTATAATTTCACTTTTGTTTTCTTTCCATATTTTGGTAAATTTAAAAGACATTTGCAAGAAAAAAAAAAAGAACATAGGTTCAGAAATACTAAGTAAAAAACCAAGCAAGAAGACACACACACACACACACACACACACACACACACACACACGCACACACACACACACACACACACACAACCCCAGGAGCAAATTGAGTGTAACCCAGGAATGCAAGGGATGTCTTCACGGTGGCCCTTGAGTTGGCAGTTGGCTGCCCTGAGCCTGTCATTTTTTTCCTCCAAGGCTTCCAGTGCTGTTAAGGAAAGCCAGCCCACTCCGCAGTCCTTGTAATTACTGTCTTCCCAGACCTTGCAACTGTGCTGTAGCTACCACGTTTCAATGCCTGACCTCTGCCTGCACCCCATTTCAGTCGACCATGGGTGAAAACCTTAGTACTCCCAGGGGTCATCACACCCTACTTCCCACCAGCTAGAGTTCTGATCGCTGCCAGACTGGGGAGAAAACCAACTCCAGAATCCCATCCTGAGGGTCTGCTGTTTTAGGACCTTTCTGACGCAAAGTGTCATAGCCTGGGTTCCCCATAATGCGGAGTCTGAGGTGGTGAGATTTTGTGCTGTCATTTACGATTCCAGGGAGGAGTGAGGAAAGGGGATGGAAGGAGGCGGAGCCAATGCAAGAATCACTGAGCTGACTCCCAGAAAGTGCAATGGATTATTTTGTCTTGTAAGACATCCCTTCATAAACTGCTGGATCCCGCCTCTTATTGCTTGGGGGTTTGCCTTGTGTGGCTGGGAGCAAGACTCCCTGGAGGCCTGCCTCAGTGGACATGAGGGGCAGCCACTGCCATGAACACCTCGATCCGTAACGACAGCAGTGGCTGCAGCTATAGCCCCGAGTCTGGAGAATAGCAGCAGGTTGAGGGTACGGTGCCAGGGCTGTCCCGTGCACGTGTGCAGACCTGAAGAGGCAAAACTGATTAGGATCCTTGCCATATGGAAAATAATTGAATCCCTACCTCACTCCATAGCTGAAACAAAATACTTGCCAGCAAAGATCTCAAGCAAAAATTTAAGAAGAAAATATAGGAGATATAGAAAGATTTCTTGAAACTGAAGTATAAACCTTGAACAAAATGTGGATACATTTTATATTAAGATTTTAGAAACTGTACACCAAAAGGTAATACAAGTTATAAACGTAGACGAGTTATATATTGGATTGGCCAAAAAGTTCACTCGGGGTTTTCGTTATGTCTTACACAAAACTGAACGAACTTTTTGGCCAACCCAATACTTACACTTTATAAGGTATAACACATACCTTATAAAAAATTAGTACCCAGAATATATAAAGAATTCCTACAAATCAACACGAAAAAGACAAAGTACTCAATGGCAACTTGGCACTACGAACAGACACATCACACAAGAGGAAACCCAGATAGCAAATAAACATACGAAAAGATGCTCATCATCATTAATAACAGAGAAATAAAAATTAAAACTATAATATGGGTCTCTCCACACTTGGGTCTGGTTCACAGGTGGATTGAGGCGATATGTTGTGCTGACCAAAAATGGATTTAAATGTTGATTTAGGCTTACATACCTATGAAGACATGCTTCAAATTTATGGAGCTGTTTTCTGGTGGGAGGCTGGGGCAGGGCTTCTTCTGTACTTTTTTTTTTTTTTTTTTTTTTTTTTTTTGCGGTACGCGGGCCTCTCACTGTTGTGGCCTCTCCCGTTGCGGAGCACAGGCTCCGGATGCGCAGGCTCAGCGGCCATGGCTCACGGGCCCAGCCTCTCACGGCATGTGGGATCTTCCCGGACTGGGGCACAAACCCATGTCCCCTGCATCGGCAGGTGGACTCCCAACCACTGTGCCACCAGGGAAGCCCTTCATCCGTATTTTTAATATTTTACTTCTTAAGCTGGGTGATGGAAACACGGCTTGTCATGTTATAATTTATACGTTTTTCCCAGTGTAATGGTTCACGAAATAGAAGGCAAAGGTGTGTGCATGTATGGAGTTCCTCTTCCGTGCCAGCTTCATTACATTTATCCCCCCACCCCCTTCCCATATTATTCAGTGAACCCCAGACTTCATAGCCTTTGTCCACACAAGTCGCTTTGCCTTTGAACAGATGGTGATCTCGCTGCAGAACACCACGTCCACCAGCCGCCACCTGCGAGTCCTCCCGCCGTCCACACCCTACTTCGCTCTGGGATTGGGTGAGCTCAGGGTGGCAGCGGCCTGGGCGGCCTCGACATCGTGTACTGGCCTTGCCCCGGGTTACACGCCCACCAGGCCCTAGGGTGACTCCACAGCTGCACCCCTCGTGCTCCACAGAGGCCTCCTACCCACCCTCCACCGAAGGCCCCCAGTCCCGACAGCTCCTCCTCGGATCTCGTCCCTCCAGGCTCGGTTCTGCCCTCTCCTCGCCCTGCGCACTGTCACTGCCCTCAGCCAGGACCCCTAGTTCCTCACTTAGGCCATCACAGTGGCTTCCCAGCCAACCTTCCTGCCTCCATGACGCGGTGTTCTCCTGAAGAACAGCTCTGATCTTGTGTCCCACCCCCCCAACCCCTGCAGAAACCTCAAATACCTCGCTGCTGCCCACAAAATAAATGCTAAGCCATAGGGCCAGGCATGGCCCCGCCTGACCATTCCAGGTGGACCCTCTCACTCCCCCCGTCGCCCCAGGCCCTGGTCTTCTTACCTGGTCCCCAGAATCTCATGTGTCGCTTTTGTCACCCACAGGGATGTTCCCAGGAAAAGGTGGAATGGTGGCTCCTGGAATGACCTGCCAGTACACTGTCCAGTTTTTTCCCGACTGCCTTGGGGATTTTGATGACTTTATTTTAGTGGAGACCCAGTCAGCGCACACGCTGCAGATCCCCCTGCAGGCCCGGAGGCCGCCCCCAGTGCTGACGCGTGAGTGCGCTCTGCTCTGCCGGGATTCAGGGAGGGCTGGTGCCCCTATAAGGACCACCTGCCCACAGGGCCCCTTCATGGCAGCACACAGCCTGTCCCCTGGGGCAGGGGCTTCTGGGTCCTGAGAAGGGACCCGCCAGAAGCTTGTGCACAGTCCTCCCGTGTCAGGCCCCGACCATCCTGCTTCCCATGGAGGCTGACTCTGAGTGACATACATCAGGAGAGGAGGCCAGCATCCCAGCTGACCCCAGCCTAGGCGTCGCTGGCTCAGGGACACCCTGAGTGGGCCTGTGCCACAGCGAGGCAAGAAGGAGTGCCTGGAGCCCTCCATGGGTGTCACCTGTGTGGCCATGGGGTGGCTGGCTTTGCCTGGACACCCTCATTTACAAGTCCCTTCAGCTGGGCACAGTCTGCAAGTTGGGACTCTGACCACAACCCCCAGGGCCACGCCAGGTGGCACTGGCGGAAGCCCGAGCGCGTGGAGTCCCGAGGCGCCGCTGCCCTGTGGGAGCAGGGGTGGGCCTGTCCCCATCCATCCCCCTCGCCCCTCCACAGCTGCTCTTAGCTCGGGCTGGGCCTCCGGAGAACAACAACAGGACGGCCTGTGCTGTTTCTCTTGCCCATCTTTCCTTGTGGCTGCAGTGTCGCCGGTGTTGGACTGTGGTTACTGCCTCATTGGGGGCATGAAGACGACCAGATTCATCTGCAAAAACGTGGGCTTCAGCGTGGGCAAGTTCTGCATTATGCCTAAAAAGAGCTGGCCGCCTCCAAGCTTCAGAGTGAGTGCTCACAGATTGCTACCTGGAAAGAGAGCAAATCCATCAAAGGAAATAACCCCTGTGAGGGACTTGTTCGAGTGCACCTGTGACTGGAAACACACACAGAGAACAGAATTTTATAACCTCTCTCTCCAGCTGCCACGGTCCAATGAGAATCAACATGTACAGAGACCAGCGCTGTAGTTCTTGTTACTCCCCTAATACCTGTGTGACCCTGGGCAGGTCCTGTCACCTCTCTTATCCTCCAAGGCCTGGCTTAAATGTCCCTGCATTCATTCATTCATTCATTCAGTCAGTCATTATAGTAGCAAATGTTTGACTATAGCAGAGGTCACAGATTGGCAGCTCTTTGGCTGAATTTTGTGGGTATATTTATTTGGCACAGGGCTTAAAAACATTTTTTGAGCCACCATTTAAAAATAGAGAGATTTTGGACTTCCCTGGTGGCCCAGTGGCTAAGACTTCATGCTCCCAGTGCAGGGGGCCCGGGTTCAATCCCTGGTTAGGGAACGAGATGCCGCATGCTGCAACTAAGACCTGGCGCAGCCAACCAACCAACCAGCCAAATAAATAAATAATAATTTTTTTTTTTTTTTTTTAGTGGTATGCGGGCCTCTCACTGTTGTGGCCTTTCCCGTTGCGGAGCACAGGCTCCGGACGTGCAGCCTCAGCATCCATGGCTCACGGGCCCAGCCGCTCCGCGGCATGTGGGATCTTCCCAGACCGGGGCACGAACCCGTGTCCCCTGCATCTGCAGGCGGACTCTCAACCATTGTGCCACCAGGGAAGCCCTAAATAAATAAATAAATACTTAAAAAAAAATAGACTTCGTATAAAAATGTGCATTTCCAGTCTCTCTGAAACATTGGGAGATGTGCAGCCCTGGGCCAGGATCCACCGTGGCCTGTCAGCTGGAGTTGAGAAGCAGGGGGTGTGCACGTCCCCTCCTGTTTGCCCAGCTCTGCCCTCCCTGCCCCAGGGCAGCCAAGCGCTGACACCACCAATGGTCATGCTCACTCACACTGTTATCTGACTCAGAGTAGAGATATTTTGCTGTACCTGTGTCTCCCAAAACAAGCGACAGATCCAGAGGACCACATGTTCCCAGACACACATTTCACTCATTTCTGTTAACTGCCAGGGTCCTGGAGGCATGGGTTTGTGTCCCTGGCATGCTAAGTGGCTTCCTGTGTAGGCACCTGGGCTGCAGCTCTGCTGACAAGATGGCAGCGTCCCTTGACTCAGGTGCTCATGGCCAGGGGTGGGTTGAGGATGGAGGCCGCTGACACAGAAGCCGGCACCAACTACACAGGCTGCTGTAATAGGGAAAGGACTGTGCTTTGGGAGCCCACCTCCTGGGGGAGGCCATCTCTCACACCTCCTGCTTTGCGTATGAAACACTTGTCAGTGGTCCTTGTACCTCCTACCCGCAGGCAGCTCTTTGTGGACGCTCTGTCTTGTACTCGTCTTTAACCACCAGAACCCCATCTAGTGCCTGGTGCAGGCTGAGTAAGTGCTTGCTGAATGGATGAGCCTCAGTTTCTTCATGAACAGGAGACTGGATGATCCATAAGACCCTTCAAATCACAAAATGGATGTTTGGAGGAGGGAAGTGTGTCATCTGAGCACGAGATTTTACAGTTTCTTCCACACTGTTGGGTCATCTTCTGCTTTTCTTTAAGGCTGTTGCAACCATCGGCTTTGTTGAGCAGCCTCCCTTTGGGATCCTGCCGTCAATGTTTGAGCTGGCTCCGGGGCAGGCCGTATTCATGCAGGTAGGTGATGCGACGCTAGCTTGTATTTCTATGATTGGTTGGCTGTTTCCTCAACTGCTCACTTGATTTCATTGGCCTCTCTGGTTTTTTGTTTTTGGGGGCTTTGGGGGGTGGTTTTTTGGCTGCCCCACACAGCTTGTGGGATCTTTAGTTCCCGGACTAGGGGTTGAACCCGGGCCACCGCAGTGAAAGCACTGAGTCCTAACCACTGGACCGCCAGGGAGTTCCCGCCTCTGTGTTTTCATGACCCAGATATCCACTCCCAGGTCCCAGCCTTGGTGGCTTCTGTGTAGGAGCATGCTTTTGCATTCTGTGGGGTGATGTCATTTGACTCTCCTATGACCTCCCTCACAGAGCAAGTGCAGAAAGCCCAAGCAATGCCACCACGATCCCTGATCCAACAATCCCACGTTGCTTGTCCACCCGTGAGCCTGGGGGTCACCTCCACTAACATCTGAGCTGCCTCCAGGATCTCCCCTCGGTCCTTCAGTCTGTCTTGGACCATCCCACCCCCTAAATCTGGTACCTTTGTTCTCTTTCCTGTTTTATCCTCAGTTATATGGTCAACAAGGCTCGCCTTCCTTAGGCCTCATCCTGAACCTCTGCAGAAGCTCCCAGAGTCTGACCTCCGGGATGTGGGCTCCTCCTTTCCTAACTGGCCCCTTTCCGGGGCCCCTTGGCCCTGTCACACCTGCTCACTGGTCCCCAGAAGAGGCTGTGAGACATGGTGATGTCTTCCTGCCCCTGTCACCCCACCCTCTGCTCCAGGAGTCTGACTCTGTGCTGTCCCATGGCTGGGTGTGGGGCTGCCACAAGCGTGCATGGCCTTCCTCACTTGCCTGTTGAAGGACGCACCCACATTAAAGAGTAAAAGCTATCTGAGTTCTGGGGAGGGGGATTCGGCCTACATCAGGTCATCAGACCTGATGGCCAAGAGCCATAGGTTCTCAAACTCCGCTGCACATGGCCGTCCCCTGAGAAACTTGCAAACACGCTGACATCTGGGCCCCAGCCCTCAGGTTTTGAGTTAATTGGTCTGGGGTGTGGCCTGGGCATAGGATTTTTCAAGCTCCCCAGGTGATTCTGTGTGTGCGGCGAAGTTTGAGGACCACTGCCATAAGCTTCTTTGCCAAGATGTAAAGGAAGGCTTCCTTTATCAGCTCCTTTCCAGTTTCAAGGGTCTGATGGGGTCTTGTTCTGGAGTGATGCTGTCTTGTTCATGTCCGTGATGATCTGATCCTGATAAGAACCTGGCTTTTGGAGTCGGGAGGAGGCCAGTGTAGGAGAACAATAGGGATTATCCATCCTCCTCTGTTGCCGAGGGGTGAGCCGGGTCCTCTTGGCATAGCCCAGGATTTGTCAGAGCCTTGTGGTGGCTTTAAGGAATTGGGGCTGGTCACCCCTGCCCAGGCCATGATGTCCCCCTCATCCCATCCTCCTATGATCCCCAAGGAAAAGAAGAGGGTGGCAGCAGCAGTCTTTGGGGAGCAGTGGGGGAGTCAGGGGGAGGTTTCCCCCTTTGCATTCCTTATGTAAATTTTGTTTACTGATTGGGATTTTGTTTGTTTTAAAATTTATTCATATTTCCAAATAAATAGAATCACATGATTAAAAATTCAAAAGACGCAAATAGATGCACAGTGAAATGCTCCCTCTCCCCCCAGTTCCTCAGCCACCCAGAGGCCACATCTTACCAGGTTAGAGTGCCCTCCCAGAGATATGTGATGACTACCTAAACAACTGCACATGGTTTTTTCTTTCCTTTGTTTCCATTTTTCCTTCACACAAATAGTTGCCCACTCTGTGCTCTGTTCTGCACCATGTATTTTCCACTTACCGTTTCATTTTTTTTACAGCTGCATAGTATTCCACTGGGCATATGAACCATAATTTAGGTCAACTGTCCCCTGCATGAAGATTATTTCTGATCTCTGGCCATCTCAGGGAATAGCTTATACATACATCACTCTGTCCTACCAGAAGGCTACAGTCCTTGATGTGCATTTGCTGACTCAGGGTCTCTGCTCTCATAATTGTGATACATGTTGCCACAATCCCCACCATGTGGATTGTATCAATTTGTACTTCCAACCACAGTATGTGAGGGTGCCTATTTTAATTCTCATACCTTTGCCAATACAATGGGTTATCAAACTTAAAAAAAAAACTGTTATCATGGACATTTTAAAACATATACAAAAATAATCTGAAAAAGAATAGATACACATATATGTATATAACTGACTGACTTGGCTGAACACCTGAAACTAACATAACATTGTAAATCAACTATACTTCAATTAAAAAGAAATAAAGAAAGGGCAGAAGTCCAACTGGCCAAGCAAAAACAAAAACAAAAAAAAACCCCAAAACAAACCTATATGCAAAAATAGTTGAATGATCACCCATGTACTCATTACACAGCTTCAACATTTATCAACTCTTGGCCAACCTTATTTCCTTTGTACCCCTCCGTCTCTTCCCACCAAACCCTGCCCTGCCCCTCTAGATTATTTTGAAGAAAATTAAGGTATCCTATCACTGTGTTTATGATCGCTAACTTTCTGCTCTTTGCCAGTAGGAGGCATGAAAAACTGTTCTTCTGGGTGGTTTGCATTTCCACTTCTTTCATCATGAATGAGGTTAAACATGTGGTTATTTAAGAGCCATTTGTATTTCAGTCTCTATGAATTCTCTCTTCATAGCCTTTCAACACGCTCCCCAAATTAGCCGGTGGAGCCTGGGCTGAACCCGTAGCCTTAGGGAAGGGGCCGGGAGGGGAGGGAGAAGTGGAGACCGGAGGGAAGAGGGTGCAGCTGAGAAGAAGAGGGCGAGGGTAGAAGCCCCTTCACGGGAGACAGCGGGACAGCCCTTCTCTCCCCAGGTCCTGTTCCTCCCAACCAGCCTGGGAAAGGCAGAGCAGACCTTCGTCATCGTGTGTGACAACTGCCAGATAAAGGAGCTGGTGACCACAGGTGGGCTTGGGCGCGCTCCCAGGGGTGGCCCAGCTGCGCCTGGTCCCCCTTGGGGGTGGGCACACTCAGGGGATGCTGCAGCCATCAGGGCTCTGGTCAGACCTTAGAGACCCAAGCCAGCGTGGCCTTTGGGACTGTCCCAAGGGGCCGTCTAGTGCGAGAGGGATGGAAACCTGGGGGGCAATCTTTTATCGAGTCACTTTGAAACTCACCGTGATCTCCTCTGGGGGACGGCCAGTGACTCACACAGAAACGACCAGGGCTCCTGTAGGTTCCTGTACAGTTAGCAGGGGGCATCCTGCTGAACTTCCTTAAGGTGCCTTGTTCCTTCCGTCCGTCTGTCTACCATCCACCCAGTTTCACTCAGCAGGTATTAATTGAATGCCTGCTACATGCTATGTTATCAAAATCACCTTCGTTTGGTCTGAGGTGACGTGGGGACATGAACCTGTGTGCCGTTGGCTCCCTGTCCCCCTGTGTGCACTTCCTGGGGTCACGATCATGGCCGGTTGCATGTGGATGGTGGCCTGGGTCCTGTGACAGCCTTCGGCCACAGGGTCCTGGTTTCAGCCCTAGTGAAACGTCACCACCGTACTTTGTCAGGAATCGGGCAGCTGGTGGCTCTGGATCTGATCTATGTTTCTGGTGAAAAAAGTCAGCCGGAGCCCGGAGAGCTCACAGACTTAACAGCCCAGCACTTCATACGCTTTGAGCCTGAAAACCTTCAGTCCACGGCCAGCAAACTGCTGATTATTAGAAACGCCACGTGAGTGACGCCTGTGAGGGACCCCAGCACACACCCTCCCTCCTTCCTCACCTGGCCTGAGGTCCCAGTGAGGCCGGTGGTTCCTTCCAGAGGCCAGGGAGGAATCTGGGCACAGGATGGAAGGATCCAGATTTGCACTGTCCATCATGGTAGCTAGTTGCCACATGTGACTATTTAAATGGAAATCAATCAAAATTAAGTAAAAGTAAAAACTCACTTCCTCAGTGACACCAGCCACATTTTAAGTACTGAACAGCCACACGGGTAGCTGGTGGCTATCATATTAGAGCCGATTTATAAGATGTCACATTGGACAGTGTTGCTCTAGGATCCTCTGGAGCACCCTTAACCAGGAATAGTTTTCCAGAGAGGTCCTGCCCAGCCCATGAGGGGAAGCCACCCAAGTCCCACTGTCAGACAGATGATGCCCTGTGGGTTCAGCTCTCACTGCCATTTATTCCCTGCCCAGCCTCTGAGCTCTGTCATTACACCAGGACAGACCTTGGGGAGCCTCCCGGCCAGGCTGCCCAAGTGACCCAGGCCTTACACAGGCTCTGTCGCCTGGCAGGATGAGTAGTTCTCACCTGCCGTCCCCCTCACCGACACCTGCTGTCAGCAGCACGCCTGGAGTCCCACCCCTTCCACCACCAGGGAGTTGTCACCGCTTCTGTTGGCAGCCAGTGGGCACATATCTTTCTGGCCAGAGCAGTAGTCCTGGGAGGCCATAGCCGGAGAGGCAGAGGGTGGGGTCGATGTGGCAAAAACTCACGTGGTAGAAGATAAGGCAGAAAAATTTCCTGATATCGGGGAGGGGGCGGGGGGGGGCGGTGCCTGATGGTTAGAGCATGATTCCCCCGAGTCACTGTGGCTCCAGCCTCCAGCTGCTGTGCGGGGCTGTGCTGGGAGGTCTCCAGTCTCCCTGCCAGCCATGCTCTCCCTTGCCCAGGTGCCCCCAGGCTCCTCCATGGGAAGGGCCTGAAGGCTGACCTGGCCACTTCCTGCTCCTGGATCGTTTCCTGCTCACTCCGGGAGCAGGGCCAGGCCAGGCCGGGCCAGGCCGGGGGTGGGGGGACCTGATTCTGGCAGAAGTGGGACATGGCCTTGGACCCACTGCCTACTGTCAAGGTCGTCCCCACAGGCACGTGGAGCTGGCCTTCCGCTGGCAGATCATGAAGCCCAACCTGAGGTCCCTAATGCCTGGAGAAACCTACAGCCCGGACAGCATCAAGTCCCACCCTAACAGGGAGACGGCCTTCTCCATCGCCCCCGCCATAGGAGCTCTCAAGCCCCACACGGACCACGAGTTCCTCTTGAGCTTCTCTCCTCGAGAGGTTAGAGTGTGGCCATCTTGGTGGTCACATATGATTGGGTCACGATGTTTTCACCTTCTGTCCCTGTTCTTTGGTGACACTGAAGCCACAGCTGACGCTGCCAAGATCCCTAGCATCCTGCCGAGGCTGGCGCTTAGCTAAGAGCGGGGCCAGTGGCCGGGCTTGGTGTGCAGCCCATTTTGCCCAGTCCCGACCCTGCACACCCCATCTGCAGCCAGAGCCTGGGCTCGTTTCCTCGGCTCTGGTGTCTTCCATGTCTCTACTACATCAAAGGTGTTACCATTCCTGCCCAGCCCACAGAAGCCCCCAGAAAGAGTGAGGTGGGGCTCCCCAGAGTCAGGTTCACACGGCCCCCACTTTCCAACACGAAGCCGTGTGTGTCCCGGGTGAGGGGGGAGTGTGAGGGGGATGCCCAGGGACGCTTGCTGGTAAGAGAGCAGGCCTGCCTCTCAGCATGCAGCCATCTCAGGGCCTCTCCCGGGAGTGTGTGGCGCCACAGACACAGCGAGGGCACTGCCAAGCGAAGCAGCGCTGTGTCTTGTGGAAGACCTCTCTAGGGGCCAGTCCACCAGGAGGAGGGAGGCCTGCCATGCCTCCAGCCTTCCCTGGGGCAGGCTTTTGTCTTCAGGGTGCTGTGTTTGCCTTGCAGCCCAGGGATTTTCACAGTGTGCTCCAGATGGTGCTAGAGGAAGTCCCAGAGCCCATGAGGTGAGCGGGAACCGGGCCCCTGGCTGAGGGGTACGCAGTTGGGCATGCTGGGACAGAGTGGAGGAGCCCCTGATCCCTGGCAGTCTTTGGCACGGGGGAGCGCCTTGCCTTTCCCTGGCACCCAGGCCTGGAGCGGGCTCCGCAAGCAGGCAACAGCTCTCTGGACTCACCACCCTGGAACCTTGGAGCTGTGCCCCAGGCTCACGGTGACCCCTGGGTGGTGGCAACTAATGAGGGGAGGTTTTGTCCCATGGCGTCACCTCTGTCAGTGCTTCCCTGAGCAAGCTGTCAGTGGGGGGCCTCCAGTCAGCTGGTGTGGAGATCCTGGCTGACGCTGCTGCAGGGTGGTCCCTGGAGGTGCAGGGAGGGACCCCCGTCCCAGGCCTGTGGTTGAGCTGCCGTCCCAGCCAGAGGCATTCATCTGACGCCTCTGATTTCAGGGGGCTTGGGAGCTGTGGGCAGGGGGCGCTTTCTTTTCACAAGACCAGAGATAGGGGACACGATGGCTCCTAGCTCATGGTGGGTTTGTGTCCAGCTTGGACTTGGAAAACCCGAAGGATCCTTCATACTCTGTGAATGACGTGATTTTCCTGGAAATCGAGGTGAAAGGCTCAGTGGAACCTTTCCAGGTTCTCTTAGAACCATATGCCCTCATCATCCCCGGGGAGAACTATGTTGGGGTGAACGTAAAGAAGGATTTCAAGGTACGTGGTTGTCCCTCCCCAGCCTAGGCTGCCCGAGATGGTGCTGAGCTCGGGCGCGAGCATGGGGAGGAAGCGGCTGGTGGGGCCAGCAGTGGTGACCACTGCAGAGAAGCTGAGGCTCTTCCCAGAGCCCTGGAACCCACTTGCTTTGAACAGACGCTGGGCCGGGTACGTCTGTCATTTGTCAGCTTCCCAGCATCCTCCAAACGACAGGACTATGGCACCCGTTCCTGGGTTTAGGGATCTTTGACCGGCTCTGGCACCCACAAACCCTGCAGTGTGCGTTGGTGCCATCGGGTGGCCAGGACTTATCTGGGAAGGTGTCGAGAGGACCTCTTGTGAGCCCACAATCCCGCAGTCCTTTAGCAAGTACAGATCTGACGGGGAGCCCGGCTCGGGGTGTGTCTTTCAGATGTGGAACAACAGCAGATCAGCCATCAGGTACACGTGGGGGAAGATCAGCGACTGCCACATCATTGAAGTGGAGCCCTGCACGGGGACCATCGGTACTGCAGGGACCGAGGGAGGGGCTGGCTGGGGAAGGAGAGCTCGAGGTGAAAGGGGCCCGTACAGGGGTCCATGGCCCCCTGATCAGTTCCAGCCGCAGCCTGGCCCTGTGGTGGGTAAGGAGTACGCCAAGGCCAGGTATCTGAGCCCGGCCACATAGGGGACCTGCCCCTGCTTCCTTTCTCCACGGCTCACCTTTCCTCTCCCTCTCTCAGAGCCCAACGAGGTGGAGGATTTTCAGTTGAACTTTACCGGGGGTGTTCCCGGCCCGACGAGCCAGAACCTGCTGTGTGAAATCAAAGACTCCCCCTCACCGGTGGTTTTACACATCGAGGCGGCCTTTAAGGTGCCTCTGGTGGGACTGGGCAGCTGGGCGGGCCGGATGGGGAGCCGGGGTAGGGCACAGAGCCCACGGCCCGGGTGGCCCAGTGACGGGCCCCTCTGGGTGCCTCAGGGGCCTGCCCTCGTCATCGACGTCTCAGCCCTTCAGTTTGGTTTGCTGCGCCTTGGGCAGAGAGCCACAAAGTCCATCCAGATCCGGAACGTCAGCCAGCTCCCGGCCACGTGGTCCATGAAAGAGAGCAGGGTCTGCCTGCAAGAAAGGCAAGAGGGCGTAAGTCCTGGGATGCTGGCTCATGGTGCCACCCCTCCCCCCCACCCGACCCCACCCCACCCCCGGAGCCGAGTAACCCGCGTGGTGTGTGAGCCGTGGAACTGTTGCTGGTGCCTTCAGAGCGTGGAGGCTGGAGAGGAAACGCCTGCCTGGTGACCTTTGCCTCGCAGAGTCCCCCATCCCCTGTCTCTAGGCAGTCGGGGTCCTTTCTACAGCAGAACTTAACCCCCGAACTGGATTTTCCTGTTCCTTTCAGAACAGCCAGAGTCAGGAAGAAAACAGGCAGCTGAGTTGGGCGGGAAGCTTCCAAAAGGCCTCCAGGGAGGGGCAGACGGCGGGGCTCCCTGCAGAGGTTCCCAACCTGCTTGCAGTTTTGAGTACCTGCCACCAGGTGGTGAGCTTGCCACCCAAACCAAAAGGCTCCAAAAGGAAAATCATTTCCACTCAAACAGCACTTTTCCTTTTACTCTAAAAATAGAAAATATTAAAAGTGGCTAAGCATCGTCATCATCACATTTAAATTATGGCATCATGTTTTGTTTTGGTTGTTTTTTTTTTGGTTGTTTTTTTTTGCGGTACGCGGGCCTCTCACTGTTGTGGCCTCTCCCGCTGCGGAGCACAGGCTCCGGACGCGCAGGCTTGAGCGGCCATGGCTCACGGGCCCAGCTGCTCCGCAGCATGTGGGATCTTCCCGGACCGGGGCACGAACCCGTGTCCCCTGCATCAGCAGGCGGACTCTCAACCACTGCGCCACCAGGGAAGCCCCTTATTTTGGTTTTTTATAAATTTATTTTATTTTTGACTGTGTTGGGTCTTCGTTGCTGCACGCTGGGCTTTCTCTAGTTGCTGCGAGCGGGGGCCACCTCTTCGTTGCAGTGTGTGGACTTCTCATTGTGGTGGCTTCTCTTGTTGTGGAGCACGGGCTCTAGGCACGCGGGCTTCAGTAGTTGTGGCACACGGGCTCAGTAGTTGTGGCACGCGGGCTCTAGAGTGCAGGCTCAGTAGTTGTGGCGCACGGCTTTAGTTGCTCTGCAGGAATCGAACCTGTGTCCCCTGTATTGGCCGGTAGATTCTTAACCACTGTGCCATCAGGGAAACCCATGGCATCATGTTTAAATACCATGTTCAGGGAATTCTCTGGTGGTCCAGTGGTTAGGACTCAGGTGCTTTCACTGCCAGGGCCTGGGTTTGATCCCTGGTCAGGGAACTAAGATCCCACAAGCTGCATGGCACAGTCAAAAATAATATATATATGTATATATATATATATTTCAATCTTTTTTAAAATTTTTATTTATTTATTTATGGCTGTGTTGGGTCTGCGTTTCTGTGCGAGGGCTTTCTCTAGTTGCGGCAAGCGAGGGCCACTATTTCATCGCGGTGCGCGGGCCTGTCACTATCACGGCCTCTCTTGTTGCGGAGCACAGGCTCCAGATGCGCAGGCTCAGTAATTGTGGCTCACGGGCCTAGTTGCTCCACGGCATGTGGGATCTTCCCAGACCAGGGCTCGAACCCGTGTCCCCTGCATTGGCAGGCAGATTCTCAACCACTGCGCCACCAGGGAAGCCCTATGTTCAATCTTGAACAAGCCCAAGCCACACCAGCAGGCAGCTAGCTATAAACCACTGGCTTACCATGCCCACCCTTCCCACGTGGTGACTGTAGCTCCGTCGGAGCAGCAGCTGCACGTGCGAGACTCTGGCCGGGTTTGTCTGGTGAAAGCACCCTCCCTCCCCAGGTCCCACATCCTGCTGCCCACTTCCCCTGTTGTTCAGAGGGCCGCACACTTTTCCTTCCACATTCAGGAGCTGAGGAAAGAGAGTCACAGCCACACATACATCTTATTTGCCAATGCACCTTCCCTTCTCCAGGACTTTTCCTTTCCACTTGAAAGCCATTCTCCTTTACCTGGCGGCCTCGCTTCTCCACTAGGCACCCTGAAACTTAGAAGTTATGACAGTTTGCATCGAATTGGCCAACACCATTGCCAAGAAACATTGCCATGTGGTCTGTTCCACAGGCTTGGAGTTAGCACTGGCCCCCGCAGGGCTCACTGGTCACACTGCTTGGACCATGGAACCACAGAGGCTGGCGCTGGGACTGCGGGCAGGGTGCTATCAGTAACCTTTTCTTCAAATGAAACCTTCAACAGAAGCCCAAGATCTAGAATAGAGTATGACTGTTCTTGACTCCCAGAGGCCCCCTTGTCAGGCATCCCTGCCCCACCCTGCCACTCCCCACATCCTGCTTCCCTGCCCTGGGACTTCTGAGCAACCCCTGGGATTTCCCAGAGCACAGTTGGAAACTTACGGGCCTCAGCCAACCTCATCACTTGATAGAGGAGAAACAGGGAGGGACAGGGGCTTCCCCGGGGCCACACAGCTAATAGGTGGCAGAATCGTATCAGATCCAAGTTCTCTGATTCCCAGTCTGTGTTTTTCTCCCATTGTGAAGAATAACTACATTTTACAGTTGAAGTAATTGTCAGTTTCACAGTACATTAAGATTTATGTCCTAATCGAAGCTGGTAGCAGTCCTGTCTCTACAGTTCTCTGCGCTGTGTTCTTGTGAGCTCTCAAAAATAATGTTGAGGGCTTCCCTGGTGGCACAGTGGTTGAGAGTCCGCCTGCCGATGCAGGGGACACGGGTTCGTGCCCCGGTCCGGGAGGATACCACATGCCGCGGAGCGGCTGGGCCTGTGAGCCATGGCTGCTGAGCCTGCGCGTCCAGAGCCTGTGCTCCGCAACAGGAGAGGCCACAAAAGTGAGAGGCCCGCGTACCGCAAAAAAAAAATAATAATAATAATGTTGAGATTTGGGGTTCGTAGATGTCCCCAGGCCAGGGGACCCAGAAACCCAGACCCAGACCATAGCCCCCCTGCCGCTCCCCCACCACCGGGCTCCAAAGGAGAGGCACGTGAGGAACAACGGGTGAAGAAAGCCAAGGGGCTCTTTCCTTACCAGCAGAGCTTGGGCCCAAAGCTTGGACAAGCCAGGCCAGAGCACGCCAGCCACGTTTCCTGAGACGTAGGCCAGCCTACCCTCGCTCCAGTGCCAGGGCGGTGGAACCTCTGAAGTGAGAGGGCACAGGGCCCAAGATAGCACAGCACGGCGGCCAGGGTGGAGGTGGGATGGGACCGGGCAGGTGCGGCCAGGTCTCCCTCCAGGCAGGTGCCTTGCACTCCTTCATGGCCTTGGTCTCAAGGAAGGAAGAGACCAAAGAGTAACCTCCCTCCTGGTTGTGATCTTTCAACGTCCAGTGACACCCCGACTAGCCAGTGCGGCCCATCTGGGGCCCTGGGGCCGTGCAGTCAGGCTGGTGCTCCTGGTCTCAGCCTGGACAGGAGGAGGGGCACTCTTCTCCCCAAGCCTTTTCCGTTCCCTTTTAGTGCCTGGTATGCGGCACGGGGTGGACATGTCGGGTGAGTGGGAACTAGCCTGCAGTGGGGCTGAGTGGGGTGAGGGTGTGACGGGGTGGGGAAGAGACCACGTGGGTGTGTTACCGAACCAAGCTTGGGTCCACTTGCCCACGTGCAGTAAAGCCAATCTACGGACACCAGGTTGTGGTGAAGGAAGGTGTAGTGTTTACTGTAAGGTGTCAGACAAGGAGAATAGGTGGCTCGTGCTCAAAAACCTCAAACTTCCCGAAGGGTTTCAGCAAAACATTTCTGAAGCCAGGTGAGGGAGGTGGATCATAGCGTATGTGCTCAGTTCGTGCACAGTTCTCTGCTTGGTGGATGGTGAGGTAACGGGGCCGTGTCACAGGGGTTAACGTTAGCAATCCTCAGACTCCAGTAGGTCTGGGGACTACGTGCTCATGGTCATCAAGTAGTTACTTTCTTCCATTTGGTGGTGGTTTTAGCGTCTGTAAAACAACTTAGGAAACGTGCAGCGGATACTGTCATCTAGGTGCTTCAGAGAGGAGCTACAGCAGAGGATAGGGGGAGGGGTCTGTCCCAGGAAGGCACAGTTACAGGTGCAAAGGGCAAATCTGTGGCCACATGGAAGCTTGTCCCCTCCCCTGGTTTGGGGGCTTGGTGGCTTTCCTTACTTGAAGCCGACAGTTCCTGACGCGCACCTGCGCAGCAGGGCAGGCAGACCTCTCAGAGCCACCACGCTGAGGGCGACTCCCTCTGCCTTCCGCCTCCTTTCCTTGGAGACTCAGTTTTCATCCTCTTTGTCGTGAGCTCTTGATCAGCTGTGTTCCCCCACCCGCTTGCCTCCTTCCGTATCCTAGAAGTGCTCGGGGTATGGGGGTGGGGGCAGCTTGGGGGCGACCCTGGTTGTTCATGGCCAGCACCTGGTTCTGCAGTTCCACGTGTCCCCACTCCTCGTCCTTCTCCCCATCAGGTGTCTCCCTTCGTCATTGAGCCATCCAGCGGCCAAGTTCAGCCACTGGGGGAGTGCAGAGTGAGCATCACGTTGGAGGCCCGGCACTGCCAGTGTCTGCAGACCGTCCTGAAGCTGGAGGTGGTAAATGGGACCTGCAGGTAAGGGGGTAGGGAGGGAGCCAGTACGACACACTCTTTGCATATTCGTGGCATATTTATTTATATTGTGTGTAGTTACGTATTTGTCTATAGACGTTTCAGAATTTAAAGGTCTTGATATGTGTTTATTCTATGAAATTTGGAAATTACAGAAAAGAAAATGAAAATGATCCATAACCTATTACCTGGAGATCATTCACTAGTAATATTATGGGGTATATATATCCTTCTAGTGTGTATATGCTAAAGGAATATACATTAATGCAACCACTTTGGACAACACTTTATTGTTACCTAGTAAGGGTTACAATACCCTTGGTCCAGCATCAGTCCTTCTGGATATAATCCCAGAGAGACTTACACGTGTGCAGTGGGAGCTGTGTGCTCATGCTGGAAGGCTCATAGCTGGACTGTTCATGACAGTGAAAAACTGGAAACAGCCAACGTTCATCAACAGGAGAATGGATGCAAAATAACTGTGGCAGATTTTCTCTTTTATTGGAATGCAGTTGACATGTCACTAAGTTTAAGTTGTACAACATACTGACCTGATTCATTTATATATTGCAGCATGATTTCCATTGTAGCGTTAGCTTACACCTCCATCACTTCACCTAAATATCATTTCATTTTTGTGGTGGGAATAATCAAGTCTCCCAGCAGATTTGATGTATATAATACAGTGTTGGTATCCATAAGCACCATACTTCACATTAGATCTTCAGGACCCATTCACCTACTAGTTGCAAGTTTGTACCCTTAAACAGCATCTTTCCAGATGCTGGGCACCCCCAGCCCCTGGTAACCACCGTCCTACTCTCTGTTTCCACAAACTTGGCTTTTTTAGATTCTACATATAAGTGAGATATTACAGTATTTGTCTCTGTCTGACTTATCTCACTTGGTGTAATATTCTCAAGGTCCATCAATGTTGTCGCAAATGGCAGGATTTCCTTCTTTCCCATGGCTGAGTAATGTTCCATTGTATGCATATACCATATCATCTTTACCCATCAATCTGTTGACAGACAGTTAGGGTACGCCATACCTTGGCTGTTGTGAATAATGCAGTAAACATGGGGGTGCAAATATCTCCTTGATATCCTGTTTTCACTTCCTTTGGATATATACCCAGAAGTGGAATTGCTGGGTCAGGTGGTAGTTCTATTTTTAATATTTTGAGGAACCTTCATACTTTTTCTGTTGTGGCTGAACCAATTTATATTCCTACCAATGGTGTACAAGGGTTCCCTTTTCTCCACATCCTCACCAACACTTGTCATCTTTTTTTTTTTTTGCGGTATGCGGGCCTCTCACTGTTGTGGCCTCTCCCGTTGTGGAGCACAGGCTCCGGACACGCAGGCTCAGCGGCCATGGCTCACGGGCCCAGCCGCTCTGCAGCATGTGGGATCTTCCCGGACCGGGGCACGAACCCGTGTCCCCTGCATCGGCAGGCGGACTCTCAACCACTGCACCACCAGGGAAGCCCCTCACTGTGGTTTTGATTTGCATTTCCCTGATGGTTAGTGTTGCTGAGCATCTCTTCGTGTACCTATTGGCCATCTGGATGTCTTCTTTGGAAAAATGTCTAGTTCCTCTGCCCATTTTTTAATTTGATTTGTTTGGCTTTTTGCTATTGAGTTGTATGAGTTCTTTATATATTTTGGATATTAACCCCTTATCAGATATGTGTTATTGCTGACTAAAAAAAAAAAACACACAACCTAAAAGTTGAGAATTATGTTTTATTCTGGGACCTTACTGAGGACTATAGTCCAGAAAACAGCCTCTCAAATAGCTCTGAGGTAAGGGAGGAGCCAGAATATATGGGAGTTTTTGCTGAAAATAACAAAACAAAACAAAAACAACATACAGGGGAACATCAAAAGATTATTGCTAATCAGAAGAAACAGACATCTCAAGTTAATGTAGTGCTTTTCTGTGTATGGGAAGATGCAAGATTCTGGGCTTATTGAAATCATTCCTTTAATATGCATCTTAACTACTTATGGCTGGTACCTTGTCTCTCTCCATCCTGAATTCCCCTCAGGGTGCACTAGTGAAGGCAGGTGCAGTGACTGCTGGCTTGATGGTTGCAACATCCTTTGTTTACTGAAATGGCAGGCAGCATTCTTTGTCCACAGTGTGCAAATACTTTCTCCCATTTGGTAGGTTGTCTTTTCATTTTGTTCATTGCTTCTTTTGCTGTGCAGAAGCTTTTTAGTTTGATGTAGTCTCACTTTTTAAATTTTTTTAATTAATTATTTTATTTTGGCTTTGCTGGGTCTTCGTTGCAATGCACAGGCTTCTCTGGTTGTGGCGTGCAGGCTTCTCTAGTTGTGGCGGGAGGGCTCTAGAGCATGGGCTCAGTAGTTGCGGCACGCAGGCTTAGTTGTGGTATGTGGGATCTCAGTTCCCTGACCAGGGATTGAACCTGGGCCCCCTGCATTGGGAGCATGGAGTCTTAACCACTGGACCACCAGGGAAGTCCCCCTCACTTGTTTATTTTTGCTCTTATTGTTTTTTGTACTTTTGGTGTCAGATCCAAAAAAGCATCCCCAAGACTGATGTTGAGGAACTTCTTCCCTGTGTTTTCTTCTAGATGCTTTATAGTATCAGATCTTATGTTTATGTCTTTGAGCCATTTCAAGTTAATTTTTGTGAGTGGTGTACGATAGGGGTTCAATTTCATTTTTCTACATGTGGTTTTCCAGTTTTCCCAACAACATTTGTTGAAGAGACTGTCCTTTCCCAGGACATTTTCCCAGGTGTTCATTTTTTTAAAAATTGAAGTATAGTTAATTTAGAATGTTGTGTTAGTTTCAAGTGCACAGCAAAGTGATTCAGTTATACATACACATAATATATTCTTTTTCAGATTCTTTTCCATTATATGTTATTACAAGATATTGACTATAGTTTCCTGTACTGTACAGTAGGTCCTTGTTGTTTACCTGTTTTATATATAGTAGTGTGTATATGTTAATCCCAGACTCCTAATTTATCTCTCCCCGCCCCTGCACCATTATCCCCTTTGGTAACCATAAGTTTGTTTTCTATGTCTGTGAGTCTGTGTCTGCTTTGTAAATAACTTTATTTGTATCCTTTTTTTTAGATTCCACATATAAGTGATATCATATGATATTTGTCTTTCTCTCTCTGACTTACTTCACTTAATATGATAATCTTGGGAATTCCCTGGCAGTCCAGTGGTTGGGACTTGGCGCTTTCACTGCTGGGGCCCGGGTTCAGCCCCTGGTTGGGGAACTAATATCCCACAAGCAGTGCAGTGCAGCCAAAAATGAAAAAAAAAAAAAGAAATCTCTAGGGCCATTCATGTTGCTGCAAATGGCATTATTTCATTCATTTTTTTATGGCTGAGTATTATTCCATTGTCTATGTGTACCACATCTTCTGTATCCATTTATCTGTTGATGTACATTTTGGTTGCTTCCATGACTTGGCTATTGTAAATAGTGCTGCAGTGAACATCAGGGTGCATGTATCTTTTTGAATTATGATTTTTCTCTGGATATATACCCAGGAATGAGATTGTAGGATCATATTTTAATGCTATTTTTAGTTTTTTAAGGAAGCTCTATACAGTTCTCCAAAACAGTTGAACCAATTTACATTCCCACCAACAGTGTAGGAAGGTTCCCTTTTCTCCACAACCTCTCTAGCATTTATTATTTGTAGACTTTTTTTTTTTTTGAGGTATGCGGGCCTCTCACTGTTGTGGCCTCTCGTCTTGCAGAGCAACAGGCTCCGGACGCGCAGGCTCAGTGTCCATGGCCCACGGGCCCAGCCGCTCCGTGGCATGTGGGATCCTCCCGGACTGGGACACGAACCCATATCCCCTGCTTCGGCAGGCGGACTCACAACCACTGCGCCACCAGGGAAGCCCTATTTTTAGACTTTTTGATGACGGTCATTCTGACTGATATGAGGTGATACCTCATTGTAGTTCTGATTAGCATTTCTCTAATAATTAGTGATGTTGAGCATCTTTTCATGTGCCCATTGGCCATCTGTATGTCTTCTTTGGAGAAATGTCTGTTTAGGGTAGTCTTTTTTAAAAAATTTTTAATAAATTTATTTATTTATTTATTTATTTATTTATGGTTGCGTTGGCTCTTTGTTGCTGCACACAGGCTTTCTCTAGTTGTGGCGTGCAGGGGCTACTCTTCGTTGCAGTGCGCAGGCTTCTCATTGCAGTGGCTTCTCTTGTTGCGGAGCATGGGCTCTAGGCACGTGGGCTCAGTAGTTGTGCTCATGGGCTCTAGAGCACAGGCTCAGTAGTTGTGGCACACAGGCTTAGTTGCTCCGTGGCATGTGGGATCTTCCCGGACCAGGACTCGAACCCGTGTCCCCTGCATTGGCAGGCAGATTCTTAACCACTACGCCACCAGGGAAGTTCCTGTTTAGGATATTATTGGCTCTCTTGTCAAATATTAGTTGAGTGTATACATGGCATTTTTAAATGAGCAAATACCATTGTATTCTGGGAGGAACACACTGGAGATTTCGAAGGTTATTAACGATATTCCCTCCCTCACTCCCTCCTTTCCTTCCTTCCTTCCTTTCTCATGGAAAATTTCTTACGTACATAAAAATAGTATAGTATAATGAACCCCTGTGTATCCAACATCTACTTTCAGTAATTATCAAATCACGACAAATACTGCTTCATTCACATGCCTCATCCATTTCTCCGCCCAACCCTTCTCAAACTATTTTGAAGCATAATATTCATTTTCTTAAGTTGACGGGGGGTAACATTTTGTTTCTTAAACTAGGCTGGGGTGGTACACAGATGTTCTTTTTATTATTATTCTTTAAACTGTATAGATATTTAAACTGTATATTTGTTTTGTAGTCATTTCTGCATGTATTTTGTTATAAAAACTTTAACTGCTCACTTTAAATCTTCATGAATACTTGAATTATCCTCCAAAGAGAATGTGCCATTTTATACTTCCACCTCCAGGGTATGAGATGCCCATCACCCCAGACTCTCACAGTGACAGATATTCTCAGACTTTTGGTACTTGGACCAGCAACAGGGGGGAAAGTACCAGCAATGTATCATTCAAATGTGCTTTTCTACAACTAACATTATGGGTCTAAGTATGAGTCTTTTCAAACCCACCGGTAATTGCGTGGTTCTTCATGATCCTTAAATAAGAAGGTTAAGTCTGTCTTCTCCTCAGGCAGAATGAATACCTTTTATTCAGTCTCTGCTTATTTCCTTTCTTTTCTTATCCCTATTCTTTCTTCTTAAAGGACCTTGTATTAATCAGAACGTTTACAGTTGCAAGTGAGGGAAACACATCAATTTAGGCAAAAAGGGGGAACCATTGGCTCATGTACCTGGGCATTCCTGCCCTACCGAATCCAGAGCTCCAGCCTCTTCCTTTGTCTGGTCTTCTACTTCTCTCTCATTGTCCACCCTCCTTCCCTCTCCTGCACCCACCCCATCCTTCAACTCTGCTTCTCTCTCTTTGTTGGCCTTTCTCTCCCCTATTGGCAGGGGCCCTTGGCCACAATGCCCCAGGGAAGGGGGCCACTTAGAGTTCCAGGCTCACACACTCCCAGCTTAATAACCTCTGTGAAAAATGAAATCCGCTTTCTCCAGAGATACACTCTGAATGGATCTCTTTGGTCACCTCCCCTCACAGACCCTACCTCCCTGTGGCAGGGGGCAAGGATCCAGCTCCAGAAGAGGCAGGTGGGAAAGCTTGCTGGACAGTAAAAACAATAGCTACCACAGTCCACCACAAACCTGCTGGATCTATACTGCATGAGTTTAACCATTTTCCTCATATTTTCCATCTCTTGGGGTTTTTCTCCTCGCTCAGGGATATGCCCTTGGCCCTGCAGGTCACTAATTCAGTCTCTGGTGGATACCCTTGTTTTGGCAATCATGCTTTTCAATTTCAAGCTTTTTTTTTTTTTTTATGAATTGTTCCTTTTCTGTAGTCATCTGTTATTGTCTTATGGATTCAACAGCCTCTCAGATTACCCCGAGGAAACTAATTTTAGTTTCCTCAGATTCTGGTTTGGAATCTTTCTTCACTTTTTTTTTTTTTTTTTTTTTTTTTTTGCGGTATGCGGGCCTCTCACTGCCGTGGCCTCCCCCGTTGCGGAGCACAGGCTCCGGACGCGCAGGCTCAGCGGCCATGGCTCACGGGCCCAGCCGCTCCGCGGCACATGGGATCCTCCCAGCCCGGGGCACGAACCCGTATCCCCTGCATCGGCAGGCGGACTCTCAACCACTTGCGCCACCAGGGAGGCCCTTTCTTCACTTTTTGGGTTTCTTTCTACATCTAAGAATCCTTGGCTGCCCATTCCTGTTCTGAAGCAGGAAGTTGATTTGCATAAGGAGCTGGTGGTGTCAGTTTCCTCTGAGTATGTGGGTGTAGGTGTGGATGGAGTCCTCCTCCCAGGACTGAGTGTGTGTGAGTGTGTGTGAGTACCCTCAGAGCAGACAGCTTCCTGAATCCCGTAAAGGGAAGGGGGCTTTGGGGAAAACAGCCCAAGACAAACAGTCGAGGAAACCCACACTGGCCAGCTACACGAATCAGTCCCTTCCTTCCTTCATAAATAGGATCTTTTTGGTCGTTTTCCCTCGGAGACAGTTGAGAAGCCCAGTGTTCCTGCAGGATCTGCTGTGACCTCTCTCCAGGGCCATGCCCACATTCTTCACTGCGGGTGGGGTAAATCCTGCTGCAGGATTTACCAGTCTTCTGTGTGATGCCTGAGCTCTGGGAGCCAGTATAGCTGAACCCGCCACGATAAATCTCCCAGCGGTCCTTCAGTTACATCCCCTGCTCTTTCCCCACAGCCCACCCTGCCTTGTGATGCCTCTCATTCCACTGTTACGGAATCTCTGCTTGGCCTTCTCCAGGGGTCTTAAGTATTAGTTTTGTTCTCCTCTGTTTTATCAGTTAATCTGATTACATCCTTTCTTTTAATTTTTTTCTCATTGGAATAGCATTATATTTACTTTATTCTTTATTTAAAATTTTTCACAAATTATGCATAATGTTAACATAGTGTATCTTATTATAATAATGATATATGGGGCAAATATGATAGTTGCCAGTCGGGACCCACTCTCCATCCTTCTCCACCCTGCTCTCCTATTTCTTCTCTTCCTCAACAACACTTGTTACAATCTATCCTTCAGTGGTACTCATCCTGGTGTGTGTGAAGTGATATTTCACTGAGGATTTGATTTGAGTTTTCCTGATGGCAGATGATGTTTAGCATCTTTCATATGCTTATTGGTTATCTGTAGATCCTCTTTGGAGAACTATCTCTTGAATTCTGTGCCCATTTAAAAAAAATAAGGTTATTTGTCTTTTTATTATTGAGATACAAGTGTTCCCTCTTTTTTTTGAGATGGAAGTGTTGTTCTTTATATTCTAGATACATGTCTATTATTAGGTATATGATTTTCAAATATTTTCTCCCATTCTGAGAATTGTCCTTTCACTTTCTTGATGGTGTGTATACTTCGAAGCACAAAAGTTTTAAATTTTGGTAAATTCCAGTTTATGTATTTTTCTCTTTTGTTGCTTGTGCTTTTGGTGTTATATCTAAGAAACCATTGCCTAATGTCACAAATATTTACTCACATGTTTTCTTCTGAGAGTTTTATAGTTTTAGTTCTTATTCTTAGGCCTCTGATCCATTTTGAGTTAGTTTTTGTGTATGGTGTGAGAAAAGAATCCAAGTTCATTCTTTTCCAACTAGATAATCAGTTGTCTCAGTACGTTTCTTAAAAAGACTTTACTTTATCCATTGAATTGTCTTGGCACCCTTTGTCAAAAATCAGTTGACTGTAAACATGAGGGTTTACTTATGGACTGTCAGTTCTGTTCCATTGATCTATAGGTCTGTTCTTATGCCATATCAACCTTGTTTTGGTTAATGTGGCTTTATAGTAAGTTTTGAAATCAGGAAGTATGAATTCTCCAACTTTGTTTTTCTTTCTCAAGATTGTTTTGGCTATTCTGGGTTCTTTGAATTTCTGTATGAATTTTAGGACCAGTTTATCAATTTCTGCAAAGAAGCAGCTGGAATTTTAATAGGGAGTGTGCTGAATCTGCCAATCAGTTTGGGGAGTACTGCCATCCTGACAACATTAAGTCTTCCCATTCTTGAACATGAAATGTCTTTCCATTTATTTAGGTCTTTTCATTTCTTTCAGTGAGGTTTTCAGTGTACAAGTCTTGTACTTTTTTTGTTAAAGTTATTCCTAAGTATTTTATCATTTTTGATGCTTTTGGAAATGGACTTTTCTTAATCACATTTTATTATTATTCATTGTGGGTGTGTAGAAATACAAATAGTTTTTTGTATATTGACCTTGTATCCTACAACCTTGCTGAACACATTACTTCTAATAGTTTTCTAAATAGAAGATCATGTCGTCTACATTTAGAGATAATTTTACATCTTCCCTTCCTTTTTTTTTTCTTTTAAATTTTTATCTATTTATTTATTTTTGGCTGTGTTGGGTCTTCGTTGCTGTGCACGGGCTTTCTCTAGTTGTGGCGAGCGGCGGCTACTCTTCCTGTGGTGCATGGGCTTCTCATTGAGGTGGCTTCTCTTGTTGTGGAGCGTGGGCTCTAGGGCGCATGGGCTTCAGTAGTTGTGGTGTGCAGGCTCAGCAGTTGTGGCTCGCGGACTCTAGAGCACAGGCTCAGTAGTTGTGGCGCATGGGCTTAGTTGCTGTGTGGCATGTGGGATCTTCCCGGACCAGGGCTCGAACCCGTGTCCCCTGCATTGGCAGGCAGATTCTTAACCACTGAGCCACGAGGGAAGTTCCTACAGCTTCCTTTCCAATCTGGATGCCTTTCCTTTCTATTTCCTGCCTAATGGACCTAATAATACTCCAGTACAGTGTTGAATGAAAGTGGCAAGGGTGGATGTCCTTGCCTTGTTCCCGATCTTAAAAGGAAAACATTGTCTTTCACCTTTAAGTATGATATTAGCTGTAGGCTTTTTGTAGATGTCCTTTATCAGGTTGTGGAAGTTCCCTTCTGTTCCTAGTTTGCTGATTGTTTTTCTCATGAAAGAACATTAGATTTCATTGAATGTTTTTTCTGTATCTTTTGAAATAATCATGCCATTTTTGTCCTTTTTAAAATTAATGTGGTGTTTTTCACTAATTTTTGCATATTCAACCAAAAATTTTTATTTCTTATTTGACCTATTGTTTATTTAGGAGTGTGTTGTTTAATTTACACATATTTTTGTTTCCCAAATTATTTTCTGTTGTTGATTTTTAATTTGATTCTCTTGTAGTTAGAGAACATACTTTGTATAATTTCAGCCTTTTAAATCTGAGGCTTGTTGTATGAGCTATCTTAGGGTCTGTTCTAGAGAATATTCCATGTACACATAGGAAGCATTTTGCTGTTGTTCGATAGAGTGTTGTATAGAGGTCTGGTTGGTTTATAGTGTTAAGTCTTCTGTTTCCTGTTCATCTTCTGCTTAGTTCTTCTGTCCACTATTTAAAATGAGGTATTGAAATCTCTAATCATTATTTTGGAATTGTCAGTTTCTCCCTTCAATCCTGTCATTTTTTGCTTCATGTATTTTGGAACACTGTTGTTAGACATGTGTATTTATAATTGTAATGTCTTCCTGATGGGTTGACCTTTTTTATAATTATAAAATACCCTTCTTTGTCTCTAGTAACGATTTTTATCCTAAAGTCTATTTCATCCCACATTAAAATAGCTACTATAGCTCTCTTTTGGGTACTGTTTGCAGTATATTTTTCCATCCTTTTACTATTGGCATATTTGTGTCTTTGAATCTAAGGTGTCTCTTGCAGACAGTATACAGTGGGATCATTTTTTAAAATACATTTTGCCAATCTCTATCTTTTGTTTGGCTTTTGAATCTATGACCTATCTCAGTCTCGTTCTGTGGCTATAAAAAGATAGCATGATAACTGCAATTAAACCTCATTTTCAAATATATTTTACAGCTCTTTATGGGGACAAGTCTTTTCTTCCTTGATATTCTTGAGGATTGCCAAGCTGGCCAAGATTGTAAAGGTTTTTTTTTGTCTTTTGGAAGAATCCTTAATTATTGAACAAAGTGAACAGCACTCAGAAATTTATGGCCAAAAAAAAAAAAAAATGGGAGTGAGGAGGAGGTTAAAAAAAAAGAAGATAGCGTGAGACATCCTTGTAATGGAACCGTTCTGTGTCTTGACTGTGGTGGTGTCATGTGTATCTACATGTGATAAAATTGCGTAGAAGTAACGAGTCCATGTAAACCTGATGGGGTCTGAATAAGATTGCTGGATTGTATCCATCTTGGTCTCCTGCTTGTGGCATTGTGCTATAGTTAGGCAAGATGTTACTATTGGGAAATTGGGTGAAGAGTATATTGGATCCCTTTGTATTTGTTTTTGTTACAGCTGCATGTGAATCTACAGTATTTCAAAATAAAAAGTTAAAAGCAAAATGCATGTTATCTCCATTCCTTATATAAGAAAAAAAATACCCTCAGACATATTTGTGTGGGTCTATTTCTAGGTTTTCTACATTGTTCCATTGATCTGTTGTATACAACCCTCCACCAGTAACACACTATCTTGATTGCTGTAGCTGTATAGTAAGTCTTAACATCCAGTAATTTCCCTTTATTCTTTTTAAAAATTGTTTTAGTCTGTGTCCTTTATCTTTCTATATAAATGTTATTATAAGCTTGTCTATATCTACAAAAATCCTGGCTAGGAGTTTGATAAGAATTGTGTTAAACTTAATAGATCAATTTGGGGAGAATTGACATCTGTGTTGAGTTTTTTAATCCATGAACATGATTTATGCCTCTCTATTTATAGTCATCTTCAATTTCTTTCATTGGTGTTTTTGTAGTTTTCAGCACACAAATTCTATACGTGTTTTATTAGATATTTACCAAAGTATTTCAATTTTTTGAGCAATTATAAATGGTATTATATTTTTAACTTCTGTTTCTACACGTTCTTTGTTAGCCTGTAAAAATGTGATTGATTTTGGAGTTCCCTGGCGGTCCAGTGGTTAGGACTCCGTGCGTTACTGCCGAGGGCCTGGGTTTGATCCCTGGTCAGGGAACTAAAAATCCCACAAGACTCCTGGCACAGCCAAAAAAAAAAAAAGTGATTGATTTTTATGTGTTGATTTTTACCCTGTCACTTTGCTGACTCACTCATTAGTTCTAAGATTTAAAAAAAAAAATCAATTCCTTGGGATTTTCTACATAGACCATCATGTCATCTGCACATAGGGAGGAGTTTTAATTCTTCCTTTCTGTTGAGTATGACTTTTATTTCCTTGTGTTCCAGCCACCTGCCTGTGTATGCCGAGGTGCAGGAGCCCTACGTGTACCTGCAGAGCAGCCAGGTGGAGGTCACCAACCTCTACCTGGGCGTGCCCACCAAGACGCCTGTCACACTCATCAATGGCACGCTCCTGCCCACCCAGTTCCACTGGGGCAAGGTGGGTGAGCCCACACTGTCGGGCCCTAGGCCTGCAACCCTCAGCCCCAGAGGCCTGTGTGGAGGGGGACATTGTCCCCCAGACACCTCCCAGAACAGATTACTGCCCCTGGGGCTGGCTCTGCCGCCTGCCCCACGTGCCATGGCAGATGGGGCCACGTCCCTGAGCATCGGAGCCAGCTGTCCCGGTTCCCCTAAGGCTGGCGTATTTAGTCCAGAGAACCCCTGACAGGGATGAGGTCCATCTGTGGTGGGAGAGGAGAGGAGAGGGACCTGAGGTTTATCCCCACTCAGGAGCACCCCACCCTGCTGGGGGCCCCCAGTCCGCCAGCCTCCCCAGAGTATGCGGCGGAGCTGAGCCCTCTGTCTGGACCCCAGGTCCATCGTGGAAGCCCAGCACGTGACCCACCCATGTGTCTTCCAGCTCCTGGGGCTCCAAGCAAGCTTCTGCACAGCAAAAGTCTCCCCCACACATGGCACGCTGGGCCCCAGTGAGGAGCGCCAGTTCAGCCTCGAGTTGACTGCTCATACCCAGGCGAGTGAGGGCTCAGGGGCCTACGTGCCCAGGAAGCTCCCCTGGCTGCCTGCATCTGTGCCAGCCAGGAGGTCCACCCCAGACCCCTCTCCTGGGCTGTGTCAGTGGGGAAGAGACTTCTTGCATTTGGGTCTGGGGTCCCCACTCCCACTGGGCCTGCTGTCTAGGGACACAGGGCCTGGATGTGCCCTGACACCCTTGGGCACCACCTTTAGCCCTCGCCAGGCCATTCTCTTTGGAACATGTGGGCCCAGCTTTCCAGCTGCCTGGAGATGCTGAGCAGAGCTGCTGCCCACGGCCGGCCCTGTGCTGGGTGCTGCAGGGGAGTCTGAGCGGCACCCAGGTTCCTCCCAAGAAGGACACAGCTTCTCCTGGGTGCAGCCCACAGGAAGGCCATTGGGCCGAATGTGCTCAGTACTTGGGTGGTTGCCGGCTATCCGTTTGTGGGGAAAGAAACTTCTTCCTCGCAGGGGCTAGCAGCCCCAGGTCCCAGTCCTCTCTGGTGAACATGTGGACGGTGGGCTTTCTTACACAGCTGAGCCTGAGCTCGAGGGTGACGGCCGGGCCCAGGCCTGGCACAGAGCAGACCTCACGCAGGAAGGGCTTGATTTCTATGGTAGCAGCTTCATCAGGATAAATGTGTGGCTTCTCCAGAGGTCTGCTTGGAGGGGTCTCCTTCACGTGGGGCTGCCCAGGTATTTGGGGCCGACTCACAGCCAGGAGCCCTGAGGAAGGGGCCAGGCCTCCGGGCGGGCAGGGGTGGGCTGACAGGCCGGGTCTGGGCATAGTGGCCCACCGGAGGGTCTGGGAGCCCTTCCACAGAGATGAGCCTGGACAAGACCTTTGGGTTGAGCGCCCCCCCAAGCAGCCTCCTGTGCTGCGGGAGCCCATCTGAGGCCCCTCTGCTGAGACCAAGCCCTGGGCTTTACCTGAGTGATGCACTCCCGGTGGGCTTCCTTATAGGACGAGTTGATGGACCTGGCCCTCCCTTGTAACGTGTCGGGCATGAAGGAGCCACTGGTTCTGGGCATTTCCGGGAAACCCCGGGGACTGCAGGTGGCCATCGCCATCTCTGCAGAGGACAGCAACAGCAGGTGAGCGCAGGGCAGGCCCGGGGCCTGGGGGCTGAGGCAGCCGTTCAAAGGACTGACCTTGAGGTGGTACCAGCCTCCTCCCCGTGATTCCTGTGGCCGGGAAAAGGCCCCTCCCAGACTCTCTGGGGACAGCCCCGCCTACCCCATCACCGCCTTCTCTGTGGTCTTTCCCCACACACCGGAGGCGTGGTGTTCAGGCGGGGAGACGGCAGGGGATGGGGCTGTGGGTACCTTGGGCTTTCCCACACGAGGCCTGGCGACCAGGAGACAGGCCGGTCTGCCCCGGCCAGGGGGAGCCTGGGGGGTTTGAGGCCTCTCTTGGCATCACGGGTGGGCAAGGCGGGAGTCTCTGTGGGGTGGCAGCTTAACGAGGGCTTGGAGGATGCAGCCTGGTTTCCGGGCAGCTCTGGCGCCCCCACCCCAGGTGGCTCGCTGGGCAGGGCCGAGGGTGGCGTGTAACCGGGTGCTCACGGGCTTGGGGCAGTGTTTTCAGCACAGAGCTGTGGCCAGGCCACCCAGAGAGACTCCACCTGGACTTCGGCTCAGCAGTGCCGCTGCGGACCCGCGTGAATCGCCAGCTCATCCTGACCAACTGTTCCCCGATACAGACCCCTTTTACCCTCAAGTTTGAGTACTTTGGGAGCCCTGCAAACAGCCTGCACCAAAAACCCAGCCTGTAAGTCTGGTTTCTTTCAGAGGCTGCTTCGGGGGAGGATGTGGCCTGCTGAGGTGGAGGGCTTCAGACAGGCCAGGTGGTACTGGGGCCCGTGGATGAGAGAGAAGTTATTGTAGGTGGAGGGAACTGTGCGCAGAGATACAGTGAGGCACGCTGCAAAGCTGTAGCTCGGAATCAACTGCAGTGAAAGTATTTACACCAAGAGGTTGGCTGTTTACCAGCACCCCGCTGCAGATGCCTCGCCACCAAAGCTCCTAAGGCAGGGGTGGGAGTGGTGGGGGAGTGGTGGCGGGAGCTTCAAAACCACCGACTGCTGGTGTTGCAGGGCACCAGGAACGGCTCCTGAGCCATTAACTGGCCCATTGCAGAAAGTTAGCGTGTGTTTAGTGCGGGACAGATGTCAGCAGGAAAGAGTGGAAACGGCCTGTTGCAGAAGACTGGACAAGGGTTGGGGAGTCTGGGCTGGGTTTGCATCCAGGGGTCACCAAGGTGCAGAGCCTGGGGATCAGGGTCTCTGCCCTGGAGCCCTCCTGAGTTTGTTGGGAGGCAATCCCTGGGGCTGTCAGGCGGCCTGCAGCTGGGATGCTTTGGGTGGTAGGGATGCAGTAGGAGCAAAGACCACAGATAGAGGTGAAGAGGAGGCCTGACCAGCTCTCCCCTAGGAGGAGCAGGCAGGGCCACCTTCCTCCGCTGGGCACCTGGGGGGATGCTGGTTGCCAGGGGAGGTGGCTCAGGTCTGGGGAAGGGCCCGGATAGCTTGATGTGATTTCCATGTCCCATCTTGTCAAGCCCCGACATGCCTCCTGCCCTGCTGAAGATGGCTCGGATGCAGGAGCTCTTGGCCAAGCGAGAGGAGCTGGGTAAGAGCCCCAGGGCAGGCACTGAGCCTAGGCCTGGCCAGAGCGGCGTTTCGCGTGGCCTTCCAAGAAGGTGGGCCAGTTGCTGCAGGAGGGGACCCTGACCAGAGACCACTTCTCAGCGTCTTTTCTAGCAAGGTCCCCGAGATGGCCGTGGCCCTCCACCTGACAGCGCCCCCTCTTTTAAACGAGGCCATCCCCTTGCCAGGGCGTACGGCTTGTGCACAGGGCCTGGCTTTGATTTGGGGGGGGTTGTGGCTCAGAAGGGAGGGCTGAGGCTCAGCCCTTGTGGGAGGTGAGAGAAGCTGGACCCTGGGCCCCAGGCTCCCAGGAGGAGGGTCTGTTTAGCCAGACCAAGGAGAGGCTGTAGGTTGGCTTGTCTGGTTCAATGCTTTGCTGACGCTTGAGGGTTTGGACCTCTTTCCTGCCCTGGGGCCTGAATCCCCATTCCTGGTTCTCCTGCAGAGTTTATGGAAAGAATGCTGTCCCACGGGAAAGGAGCTGCCTTCTTTCCCCACCTCTCCCAGGGCATGCTGGGGGCCCACCAGCAGCTTGGCATTGACCTCACAGCCTGTGCGAACATGTGGGGCGAGTACTGGGACAGCCTCATCTGCACAGTAAGTAAACAAAGTAAACGTGTCCCAAATCCTAGGCTACTGAGTTATTGCACAGATTTTCTTGAACTATTTAGTAAATTGGATGGGTTAGTTATGGTAGATATTTGCTTTAAATTGTGCTGTGCCCAATGACAAAGAGTTGATCACCTTAATATACAAAGCGTTTCTTAACTAACAATAAGGGGGGCAAAAGCATCCCAAATAGGCAAAGGGTTTGAATAGGCAATTCAAGAATGACAAATAGAGATGGCCAGTGAACATGAAACATGTCACCAACACTGGTCACTAAAGAAGTGAGAGTTAAACCACTGAAATACTAGTCTTTGTGAGATTAGCAAGGTTCAGAAGTTGTCAGTGAAGGTGCGGGGGAAAGGTGCTCACGTGCACAGCGAGGCCAGCTGGGCAATGTGTGCCGCCCTTCGGAGGCGCTTCTGCAGGGCGCTGGGGACACACAATTAAGGTTGTCCAAGGAAAGAAGTGGACACAGGGAGCAAATAAATTCACACCAGGCTTCCTTTTCTTCTCAGCGTTGTTTGTAATAGAGGGGGGAGAAAAAAGGAAACAGTGTAAACACCCATGTCCATCAGGAGAAGATCGGATGAAAACATTAGGCTACATCCATGCAGTGGGATTCCGGACAGCCCATTAAATGATGCTGTAAACCTTCATTAGTGAAATTATATGTTGTAAAGAGAAAAGAGATTACCAAAACAAAGCATGCCCAGAATGCTCATTTATATCTGTGTTTTATGCACACAAGTCTGTCTAGACAGTGGTACACTAAAATGTTAACAGTGAGTCATGCTGGGGGGTGGGGTAGGATCATGGGTGAAATACATTCTATTTTAAATTTTAAAAAGACATTTATCACCTTTTCTTAGCAGAGAAAAATAATAAAGTTATTTCCATTTAAAAGACAAAGAAATTTAATCAAAGGGGCCATAAGAGGCCAAAGACCTTCAGGCTGGGAGATCCGTGCAGTCGCACGCAGGGCTGGGCGGGAGAGCAGAGACGAGAGGCCAGGCCTTTGGGGGTGTCTGGGGTGAGCGTCAGACACGGGGGAGTGAGTCCTCGCCCAGTTGCGACCAAGCTTTGGGGACCCTGGGCTGGCTGGAAGAGGAAGGGCCTCACACGGAGGGGATGGGGAGCCAGGGGATGCAGTAGCAGCCGGTGACGAGAGCAACGCATGACTGGTGTGTGTTTGCAGGTGGGAGACCTGCCTCCAGCGGTCATCCCGGTGCACATGGCGGTGGTGGGCTGCCCCATCAGCTCCCACAGGACCGCCCACTACACCACTGACCAGATCCAGAAGGAGCCTGTTGTCAGGTATCCCTGCCTCACCCCCGCCCGCCTCCTGCTCTAACCCTTTGGCCTCCACCCCGGGCTGCCCACGCCAACTCGTTGCTGTCCCGCCGGCCCAGGGCCACTTGGTGCCACCCAGCTTGAAAGCCCCAAGCCAGGGCTACCCCAGAGGAGAGAGGCCTCAGGGGGCACGGCCGTGATCTGCACATCTCCGAGGGCTTTGCGGTGACACAAGTAGCGAGTAGTCACTGTGGTCCGAGGTCGGGGCCGGACTCGGGACCCCTCACTCCAACTGCATTGGGGTCCGTGCGGTTGGTCAGTGCGGTTGCAGCGTGGGTGGGGTTTACTGGTGAGCAGCCCTGGGTCATGGTTCACCGGGCACCGCATGGGGAGGGCCTCCAGCCCTGGGGCTCGGTGACTCTGGGCTGAAGACAGACCGCTGTGGGGCCTCCTGCCTGCCTGAGCCCCGGCCCTCCTCTCTCAGGAGAGCTGGCCTGTGGGGTGTGCGCTGGCTGAGGCCCTGCTGACCCTCGTCTCCTGTCTCCAGGTTCGGCACCCGGGTCTCTGGAGGAGACACAGTCACCCGGATCCTTCGCCTGAGTAATTCCAGCCCCTGTGGTGAGATGCTCGCGAGAGAGACCGGGGCTCTTGCTGCAGGCTCTGCCGCGTGGTGGGCCAGGCTGGGAGGGAAGACTGGGGTGGGGGAAGCTGATGGCCCGCGACCTGGAGCCAAGTGGGCTGGGGTACGGAGGGAGGCCCCCAAGGGCCAAAGTCAGGAGTGGCCAAGCCAGTCTTGGGTTGTCAGAGCCACTTCCATCCGAGAAGACAGGACTTGCCCTTGCCTGTAGGACCTGGGGTTTCCCAGTGTCCATGGGCCACAGATGCCCTCCCCTGGTCGGGATCACTTTGCATAGGGACAGGCACTTGTAGGGGACACCTTTTCTCTTCCCTTCCACCAGCAGCCCCTGAGCTATTTGCCAGGTGCTGTACAAGGAGCTGGGGATACAGAGGCAACAGGACAGCAGGGGCTGTGCCTGATGGACAGGACGGACGTGACCATGGGCTGCCAGCGTAGAGTGCACTGAGTGCAACTATGGGGGTGGCCAGAGTGCTGGGGGTCTGTGTCGAGGGCCATCAGGCTGAGGCCAGGAGGAGAGTGACCCAGCTGGGCCTGAGGGAGCGTATGGGCCACAGGAAGAGCCAGGGCCAGCTGAGAACCAGAGTCTCCTGGGGATTATTTAAAGCACCTTGAGGCTGGGCCACCCCAGACCAAGTGAACCACAGTCTCTAGGGGCAGGGCCTGGGCACTGTAGTTTTTAAGCTCCTCGGGGACTCAAGGGAACATCCTGTTGGTGGAAGAGAATGGCCACTCTGTGACCTTGCTTATTTTTGTCCACTGGATCTGTGCATTTGGGGTGTATTGGACCACTCTAATCATATCTTTATCAAGTTCTTCTGGCGTTTGTAGTTTTGCTGTATGTTTTTAGCTTCTGTATTGTTAGATGCACTTGACAGCTAACGATGCCTCTTATCACCCTGTAACCTTCCTCTTTGGCCCCTTCAGTGCTTAAATCCCACCTCGCCAAATAGCAACATTGCTCCCCTGGTTGTGTACTGGCATTTGCATGGTATGTCTTTGCCCATCCCTCTGTTTTCACTCTTTATGACTTTGATGTGTGTTTCTTTGTAAACAGCCGAGAGCTGAGCTTAGAAAACCTAATCTATGTATTTCTTCTTATTTGATGATTTATTTCACTGTTATTTTTCTACTTTCTTCATTTTGCTTTTTGTGACTTGTTTCCCCTTTGTTTAATTTGGGATTTCTCTTCTACTTTCCTGGTTACCGTTGCTTCCTTGGGGCTCATCATCACATGCACATTTCTCCTTACCTGAAAGTGAGATTGTCCTCTGAACTTGAGAGTATGGAGGCCATTGGTGGCCTTGGTGAGAGTGATTCCGTGCGAGAAAGAGGCAGATACCAGGTAGTAACCCTGGGGACTACAAGTTCGGGGACCTTGCGTGGGCATGTTTTCACCAGGCATTCATTCCCCAGGGGCGAGCCATGAATCCGAGGTGAGCTGGGAGTGGGGGGGAGTCGCTCATGGATTGTTCGTCCTCCAAGCTTGCTGTGGAGAGGAAAGGTGGTACTGGAAAGGTCTGGCAGAGGGAAGCTTGTTTAAGTGCTGTGGGGAAGCAGCCAGGAGAGAGGGGAGATGGGACACATCTGGCCCCTGAGAAGAGGGGTGTAGGGATGGGGTAGATGCAGACAGATGGGGGACTCCGGGCGGGACTTTCTTCTGGGAGGTGAGGTGGGACCATCCACGGAGTGCCAGAGGAGATCAGGGAAGACAGTGTCGTGGTGCAGGTAGGCAGGGACGGCTGAGCAGGAAACAGTGATGGGCAGAGTGGGGGCACAGTTTAGGTTGGGGACATATTTATGGGAGTGGCACGTTGTTTAGAATGCGGGGGACTTGCTCACTGGGGCCTAGATGGTCGGTTCCGTTCCCCCAGGGTTAGGTTTTTGCCCAGTGGGTACAAGGATGGGGGCAAAGAGAGAGATGAGAATCCTGGCCAGACAGTTGCCAGTGGCAGCCCCCAGAGACTCGCCTGGCTGGGGAAGGAAGTGAAAGCAGGCGGGCGCTAAAGGATGGAGGGGAGGAGGCAGGGGACACGGCGGGTGAAGGGGCCAGGGGTCAGCAAATAGGCCAGAAGGAAAGGAGGGTGTGGGGAGAGCACACAGGGAGTCGGATTTCTGCATCTGGACATGAAACCTGGTCTTGTGATCCAGAGGGCAAGGGCTGATGGAGCCGATGGCATAAGCCTGTAGACTCTCCTAAAACAAGAATTGCCTGCAAGTGACATTGGGGAGCCAGGCCCCCTCCACCCTGAGCGTGGGAGACCCGACAGCCTCCGGGGGCTGCAGGGAGGGGGGCGGCCCAGGGAAGAGTCTGCTCCTTCCTTATCCCTCGCCTCTCTCCCCCATGTCTGCCCCAGACATCCGCCTGGACTGGGAGACCTACGCTCCAGAGGCCAGGGAGGACCGGCTGCTGGAGCTGCTCGTGTCCTACGGGCCACCCTTCCCGCTGCGGGACCAAGCTGGGAACGGCCTCCTGTGCCCTGAGACCCCTGAGAGCAGCAGCTCCTTCTGGCCCCCAAGTCCCTCTGACGTGTCCAAGTCCAGCCGTGAAGCTGCCCAGTCTGTGAGCAGGGGTGGCGGGAGGGATGCCGGGCTGTGGCCAGTGGGCCTCGAGCCGGCGTGAGCCTCAGCGACTCCTGGACCACAGGCTGAGGGCGGCTCCAGTGCCAGCGCCTCCCAGGAAATCATCTCGGTCACCCTGCAGGGGCGCGAGGGGCTGCCCTCTGACCAGCCGTTCTCCATCAGCCCCAAGCAGGTGGTGAGTTGGGGCGGGGCTGGGAGCTCTGGGCGGGGCCGGGGGGGGGCGTCCCCCTGGCCGGGAGGGACAGGCGGTGCTGAGGCTGCCGTGTGCGTCTGCCAGGTGGTGCCTGCAGGGGGCAGCAGCACCATCCACATCTCCTTCACACCCGTGGTCCTGGGGCCCGACGTCCGGCACAGGGTGGAGTGTACTGGCTCCGCCCTGGGCTTCATGAGCTTGGATGACGAGGTGAGCGCTCCTGGCCTGGGGAGGGCCCCCACCACTGCCTCTCCCTGGGGCAGCTCGCCCGCTGCCTGCTCAGCTCGGGCGACCACCCATGATCGGGCTTGGGCTCGGCAGGTGGAGAGGGAGCTTCCGGGGAGGAGGCGCCGCCTGCAGGGCTCGGCTGTGGGACCCGTGAGGCTGCGCCTGCACGGCTCCGTGAGGCCCGCGCAGTGAGTCGGCTGGGCTGCCTGGCCTCCCCGCGGCCCGCTGTGGGGTCAGCCTTCCCCGGCACTGCCGGGGACCAGACAGGGTCCTGGGAGCAAGAGGATGGGGACGGGAGGGAGAAGTTGGCGGGTGAGCCCAGGGCAAGGCCGGCCAGGGTCAGCTGGGCCCAGGAGCCCAGCCATGCCTGTCGCTGGCAGGCTGAGCGTGGAGCTGGACTCCGGCGGCAGCATGGTGTTCTGGCACCAGGCCAGCGACCTCATCCCCGAGCAGCGCTGTGCTGGGGTGAGTGTGCTGCACCCCCGGCCCTCCCGAGCTACGTGGTCCTCAGACGTCTCCCGCGGCCCCCTGTGGGGCACAGGCCTGACAGTCTGGGTCCCCTCCCCCGGAGCCCGCCACCCCCCACCCGAGTCAGGGGCTCCGGAGGGCAGAACTGAGTCCCCTCCCCGACCTCTGTGGCCGCCCAGGTGCTGAGTGAGCTGGTGACCACCCACCACCTGAAGCTGACCAACACCACGGAAATCCCACACTACTTCCGACTCCTGGTCTCCAGGCCCTTCTCTGTTTCTCAAGATGGGGTGAGCCGCAGCCACGAGGCTCCCATCCCCAGCTGGAAGCAGGAGTGCAAGGAGGGGACAGCAGCAGCCGGCAAGCAGCTGGTACTCTACCCACAGGAGAACATGCTGGTCAGTGGGAGCTTCTGTGGTCCCTGCCTACAGTGGGCACACCCACCTGGGCTGGGGCTCACCTTCCTCTCACGTTCGCGCACGCAGCACCCTCCAGGTCTGGACGTAGACACAGACAGTGGTGTCCACACACAAACCACACGCTTGGCCCCGCCGTGCGCCGTGCGCGCAGGGGCGGACCCCCATCACACGCACCACGCCCAGCAAACCCCTCCGCACAGGGGCCCTCCACGCGCAGGAACACCCAGACCTATCAGTGTGGACACTCGCGAGTCCCAGACACACCAGACCCCGCTCTTCGTCCCCTCCGCCAGTGTCCTGGTCCTGCGAGCCACCTCCACGCGGCACAGACCCCCCTTCTCGTGTGCCCTCACGCAGGGTTTCATCACCCATCTTTCCGTAAACATAAGGCACACCAGAAACACAGTTCCCCAGGCCCCACTGCGAGAGACGAGAAGATCTGGGCTGAGGCCCAGGAACCCGTTTTCCTAACAGGTGCCTTGGATGAATCTGTGGAGCTGGGTCCACAGACCTGGGTTTGGGAGCCGCGTGTCCAAGCCCCAACCTGTTGGGCCCAAGTTACACCCTGGCCCCAGATACCCACTCATGCTCCCCCAGCCCCCTCCCCACAGCCTCCAGGGTGACCCCTGAGGAAGGCAAAGCTGACTGCACATGCCCTGCTTAAAACCCGGCAGGGGCTCCTCACTGCCCTCACGACAAAGACACAGGCCTGACTTGGGCCTACGGGCCTGCCCACAGCCCTGGTCACGCGAGTGGAGCTGCCCGTTCCTCCGGCCTCTCAGCTCCCGAGGGCTGCTCAGCCCTGTCCCCGGAACTAACGGGTGCTGGGCAGGGAGCAGGGCACAGTGTGAGGAGTGAATGCACCAGGCAGGGTCCACGGGAGGGAAGGACGGAGCTCTGGACGGGGAGGCTGCCGCCCACTAGCAGTCTGAGGTGACGGCTTGTCCACATCTGCTCAGGTGAACGTGTCCTTTTCCCTCTCCCTGGAGCTGCTCTCCTCTCAGAAGCTCCCGGCTGACCAGATGTCACCTGGAGTGGACATTCAGCAGAGCGCGAGTGGAGAGAAACAGATGGTCTTCACTCAGAATCTGCTTCTAGAATACAGCAACCAGACCACTCAGGTGAGTCCCAGGCCTGCCTCACGTGTTCAGGTGGGGTCAGAGGGACAAACCCCAGTAGTCTGCCCTGGAAGAGGCCTGGCACGTGGAGAGATGAGGGTCATCCATCCTTACCTGTCTTAGGAGCTCAGAGCGAGGTGGGGTGCTGTAGGGTGCAAAATCAGGGAAGGCTTCCTGGAGGAGGAGGTGGCGTGCGTAGCCTGCACGCTGTTTTAACGGAGAGAGAAGGGGAACCAGGCCAAGGGAATGGCCTGATGGGTGGGGACTGAGCAGCTGAGGGACGCCTCTTGGGCTCGTGGGACTGCGAGCATCGGGTGAGAATACCACGGGCCTCTTTCTTGTTCTGTGGACTGTGACAGCTCCACGCCACAGCCCCGTGAGCTTCTGAGTTGGAGAGGCCAAGGGAAAAGGTGAGCTGGCCCGGAGCCCACGGGGAGCAGCGGGCTAGATGAGAGGGGAGAGGAAAGCAGCAGGGCGGCCCGACCAGGGAGCAGAAACCACAGAGCTGGATCCAGGGCAGGGGAGGCAGGGGAGTCAGAAGGGAGCAGATGGCACCTCCCTGGCCCTTTTCCTGCCCAGAATCCCACCAGCATCCCCCGGCTTTAGAGGACAGCGCTGGCCCCCTTCCACCAGTTGTGGTGCTGCCTGTACGTCCCTCAGAAGCTGCAGTACTTGGGGTCGGCAGGGCCCCTGTGTCCCTGGCTCAGAGCCCAGTGGGAGTGGGTAAGGTCACCTAGTCCCCACCAAGTTAAAGGCTCTGTCCCCCCCAAGGTGGTGCCCTTGCGGGCCGTCGTGGCCGTGCCCGAGCTGCAGCTCTCCACCAGCTGGCTGGACTTCGGGACCTGCTTCGTCAACCAGAGCCGCGTCCGGGAGGTCGACCTCATGAACCTGGGCGGCTCCCGGAGCTCCTGGGCCGTGTTGACAGGTGTGCCGTGCCCTCCTCCCTGCTCCCCCGTGCGGCTGGGCCGAGACCCCCAGGAAGGGGCCTGCGTGCCCTGTCCCTGCAGCCTGGCTCCCCAGGGCTGGGCCCACCTGAGACTTCCTGCAGAGGTGGGCAAGAGCAGAGGTGCACCCCCGAGATGCGGGCAGGGGGCCGAGCGCGGAGCTGGCTGCACTCCTGCGTGTCCCCTTCCCCTCACACAGGCCAGCAGGAGCCAGACAAGGACCCTGTTGCCTTCAGGGTCTCCCCAAGCAGCGGGCTGCTGGAGGCACGACCGGTCAACGCACCCCCCACCTCCGTCCCCCTCCAGGTTTCCTTCACTGCCAGGTACAGCCCTCCCAGCCTCGCTGGCACTGCCTCTGGAGCCCTGGCCCAGGGCCCCCTCCTCATCTCAGCCCCTGCTCCCCACAGGAGCTGTGAGGTGTACGAGTCCACGCTGGTGGTGGAAGGCGTGCTCGGTGAGAAATCCTGCACCCTGCGGCTCCGGGGCCGAGGCTCGTACGACGAGAGATATGCGTCACCCTACTAGCTCTGAGCTTCTGCCCTCAACCCCCAATACTGGAAATAAACACGGCCCAGAGCTATGGAGCAGGTTTACTGGGCACGGGCACCTACTGGAGGACCTCTGAACAGCTCCTGGGATGGAGGGACCCTCCCCCCACCACCCCACCACTTCCAGGCCCTGCGCCCTGTGTCCTCAGAGCTAATACAAAGGGTCGGCCATGCCCCTGTGGAGACCAGGGCAGTTAGAAGAGTCACTATTCAGATTCAGCAGAGGCAGGACCACCATAGCAAGAACTGGCTCTTTCTTGGGGGAAAAAACCACAGCCACTAAGGGAAGGTAATGCATTTATGATGTTTACTGCAGTCCGCATCCACAGGCCCCTTCCCCCAGGAATCACACGGTGGCCTTGCAGGCTGGGTGACCCAGGCCAACTTTGCCTGTCTCGGCTAGAGGGGCCCGACAGACGGCAGCCCGACACCTCACCCACTCCCATACTGTCTCATCAGTGTTCACATTCGCCAGCTTAGCTGAAGTGCCTTGATTTGCCGCTACCACCAGCGCTGCAACTCCCCAGGTGTCACGTCTGTAGCGCTACTGCCAGAGCACTGGGCTGGGCCTCTTTCAGTTTCCAGGGTATTCGAAGACGGCGGCGGCGCCCATGCCAGTCCCGATGCACATGGACACCACCCCATACGCCCTGTGGAAGCAAAATGTGCTGGTTGGGTGAAGGCACAAAGGGCAGAAGCCCAACCACCAAGCTCTCCCCAGACCAGGCTGAGCTGGGTGGACCAAGGCCTTCACGGGCACAGGATGCCAGACCTCGGGGCACGTGGTCCCGGCCCGCCAAGGCGTGTGCACGTGGTGGCCGATGCCTGCCGCAGGCCAGGGGCCCATCTCCTCGGCTCGGAGTGGGGGGGGGCGGGCGGGTGGGGGGGCGGGTGGGGCACGTACACCTCCCCCATCAGGCGCGCCAGCTGGGCACCCCGCCCCTGCCCCCCGACGGGGGCCAGCCTTACCGCCTCCCGCGGCGCTTCAGCTCATTGAGCAGCGTGATGACCTGTCGTGCCCCAGTGCAGCCCAGCGGGTGGCCCAAGGCCACCGCACCCCCCAGAGGGTTCACCTTCTCAGGGGGCAGTTGCAGCTTCTCCACACAGTAGACGACCTGGAAGGAGGCTGAGCATCAGCTGTAGCTCCCTCCCCAGTCCCCCGCACCACCCTCCCCGCTGCCTCCAACTGGGCGGCCCAGGCAACAATGCAAAACGGGCTCACCTGACTTGCGAAGGCCTCATTGATCTCAAAGATGTCCACGTCCTCCACCGTCAACCCTGCAGGCAAGCGGAAAAGACCTGAGCTGACCCAGCGGCCCCTTAGCAGGCTTCTCAGACTCCCTGGGGCCCTGCGCCATACATGGCCTGGAGGCTGAGCCGCCCGGTGTGTCTGCCTCTGTTCCAGATGGGTGAGCAGGTCCCAGCTGTGGGGTCAGGAAGGGGTCGGGGTGCCCCACCTTCACTCTGCGGCACCCGCAGGCCCACCCTGGGCACCCGCCTCTGGCAACAGCATGAGAGGCAGGGGCTGGATCCAAACCTAGGGTGTGAAGGAGCCATCTTACCTGCTTTTTGCAAAGCTACAGGGATGGCATAGGCAGGTCCAATGCCCATGATGTCAGGCGGGACCCCAACCACTGCGTAGGACCTCAGGACCCCAAGGATGGGAAGGCCCAACTCTTCTGCCTTGGACCTCCTGGCCAGCAGGATGGCAGCTGCCCCGTCACTCACCTGGCTAGAGTTTCCTAGAGGCAAACCACAGGGTTAAGGAGGCCTCGGGGCAGCTCCGAGGAGGTCCAGACCTTCCACGTCCACCCTGCCTGGTGGCTCCAGGCTCCCAGAGGAGAACACCCAGCATGGAAGCAGCCCCCTCCTCACCCCACCCCCAGCCCAGTCTCACCAGCTGTGGTAGAGCCCCCCTTCTTGAAGGCAGGCTTCAGTTTGGCCAGGCCCTCCAGGGTGGTGTCAGGGCGGATGCCCTCATCGTGGGCCACGGTGACACTTCTCTCAGTGCCCTTGTCATCACGGACCGTGGTGGTCACAGGCACAATCTCGGCTTGGAAACAGCCCTTGCTCTGGGCTCTGGCTGCCCTGCCAGCACCGTGGACAGCCAGGCTCAGGTTTCCATGGGGCTACCTTCCTTCCTGGGGTCCCTCCCTGAGGCCTCCTGCCCTGCCCTGCCCTCTGGGACAGACATGCAAGCTCAGGCTGCTAAATGCGGGGTTACACTCACCTCGGGGGGAGTGCAGAGGGTCCCCTACTACCCCACCTGCCCTGGGAGTGGGAAGCCCAGGGCTTTACAGGGACTTCTTGGCCATCAGCCTTAGATCTTCAGATCCTGGCTTATCCCAACCTCAAAGGGGAGGGGGAAGTTTGGAAGTGGCGGCTCCCCTTTGAGACCTTCACCCAAGAGGGACTAAGCCAAACTGAGGCTGGAGCCCCAGGAATATTTGTGCTGGGTTCTGCCAGCTTTTCTGTTCCCTCCCGTCGCTCAATTCCATCCATTCCCCATGTTTCCACGTGATTAAAATGACACATACTACCCTGAATATATCTATGTAAAATTTGCATGAGTGACACTTACGATTAACACAAACTTGTTAGTGAAATAAAATTTTTTAAATGTCAAAATAAAATGCCATATACCAAACTACTGGATGAATCTTTGTATTTAAACAGTGTAGAAGCACAGGGCATTTTAGGGTGATCCTTGCAATCATATGCAAAATGTAAGGGCCCATGGGCATTCCCGTGGGGAGGAAGCCACAGCTTTCACCGAATTCTCAAATGGTTACTTGCACCCAAGTGGCTAAGAACCACTGCCTCAGTGTCCCCAGTCCCTGCCTCAGGATGCTACCCCAGACCCAGGGATGCCAGGGTCCCCGGCAGCACCGGCTCCACCCTCCAGGCTATCCAGAGAAGCCTGTGGTTACCATGTCTAATCACCAAACCACAGCCAACTAGAGAAGAGCCCTGGCCCTCCTTACACTCTCAATAAATGGATGGGGAAGCCGAGGCCAAGCTAGGGAAAGACACACAAGGTAAACGGACCGTAATGGGACACAGTGCTAACCGCACAGTGGCCCCCGGCCCTTGCCCACCTCCCCCTTCTGGGAGGTAGAGGCTTGGAAACCAGTGGTAGCCTAAGGGCAGCTCCACCTGAGATCACTTAGGACAGCCTCCAAACCTCACTCTCCAGCCCTTTAAACATCTCACCCCAAATAGCACTCACTTTTGCTGGGAAGCCAGTGCAAAGGTATCCTGCTTCTCCCGTGAAATGCCAAACCGCTCGGCTACGTTCTCTGAGGTTATCCTAGAACACAGACAACGAACAGTGAGTGTGGAGCCAGGCAGCCTGGGGACGGGCCCCAGGGCTGCAGGCAGGAGAGAACCGTGGGGCCCGTCTGTGCCACAGTGACAGTAGTGACGACTCAGGGCGGAGCACAGGTAGGGAGTCAGCGACGCTGGCCTCTAAGAAGCCTGTTCACCAGAGACCAGCACACAGGAGGGCGTGGGTGGGGCACTAGCTGGCTTGGCCAGCTTCTCTTGTGCCTCAAGGAAAGTGCTTTACCGTGGGAGACAAGTCCCCCTCTGGGAAGGCCACACCCAGCTTTCTGCTCCCTGTAGCTGGAGCCTCCCCTCATCCTGGGAGCCCAGAGCCACAGAGCGGCCTTCGGCCGGGGCTTCTGGCTTTACAGGCTTTCCTCGGAGATGGTCCCTGGATGTGGAGGCAGCCGCACATCCCCTCACACGTCCAGAGGAGCCACGACTCCCTGCCCACGGACCCCGGGGGTGGCTCTGGATGCAGAGCTTAGCTGCTCTGCGAATGCAGCACCTTTGATGCTGCACTGACAGGGCCCAAGGGCCCTCACCAGCATGGCCGGTGAGCAAAAGCCTCCCGCCTCCTCAACTTTCTAGGCCTCCAAGGCTTTAGGGTGCAGCTGCCATCATGCCTTGTGTGACTGAGCCCCTCAGGGTGGGAGTGACAGGCTGGGCCATGCTTGGAAAACCCAGAGGCACAGAGCGGACTGGGGGCCTCAGGACACGGAAGTCAGGGCCAGCACTAAGTCCCATGCCCAGAGTCCCTGCAGAGCAGACCAGGGCCGAAGGCGGGAGGCCACAAGATAATCCAAGTTCCTGCACCCCTGCTCCCGGCCAGGCAGGGAGCTGAGCGGGGACAGGCACACGGAGCCACGGTGGGCGCTCACCCCATAGGAATCAGGCAATCTCTGGCCTTCTCCTTCTCCACCAAGCGAGAGGTAACATTTCCAGGGTTCTGTCTGTCTGCCAGGGACATGGACTCCACCCTGAAGAGGAGGTGATCATCAGCGGGACTCCCCACGGAGAGCTCTGCGTCTGGCAAGTGCTGGGAACCGGCCAGGGAGCTCAAGGCAGGGCACTGGCCGGCAGCACAGAGCTGGGGGTGCAGCGCTGCTGAGCCCCAGCTGCACCCTCGCCCCCACCGCTGCACATCCACATGCCTGGGCAGGGCCTCGCTTCCCAGCACAACTGGTTCTGCAGCCGGTCCCAAGGAAAGCAGCCTAGTGTTGGCCACCATGGGAGAAACACGAGAAACACGTCTAACAAGCCCGGGCCCTGCCCTCAGGGGCCACAAATTCAGCGGAGAGAAGAGACAAATGTTTTAAAAGCTGCACATCAAAGAGCAAGCCGACCTGCTTAGACCAGGAGGTGCTAGGAGACCAGGGAAACGCATGCGATCTCAGTTTAGTGTGGTCAAAAGGGCTTCCAGGAGGTGGCAGGATATAAGGCCTCAAAGGATGATAACACATAACCTTGACTGCACGCTTTTCATGTGCCCAGCGCTATTGTAAAAATCTTTTCTGGGAATTCCCTGGCTGTCCAGCAGTTAAGACCACGCTTCCACCACAGCGGGCACAAGTTCGATCCCTGGTCAGGGAACTAAGATCCCGCATGACCTGCAGTGTGGCCACCCTGCCCCCACCAAAAAAAAAAGTCTTTTCAGGTATAAGAATGCTTTGAACAGTGTCAGGCTCAGAGAAGCTGAGTTCATGGTCACTCAGCCAGGATCCAAATTTAGGTAGTCTGGCTTCAGAGCCCACTGCCACCTAGGATATCCTGGGCTATTCATCATGATCAGTCTACGGGGAACAGTCAGCCTGTGACATGAGGGAATGTCCTGGCCCCAAATCCTTAATACCCTAGTAAAGCGGTCTTTAATTTGCTTGGGGACTCAGATACCCTCTAAGAAACGCATGAAGGCGCCAACCTTCTCCTCAGGTCACCCACACCCCCATCCCTCCTCCGGTAAGATAGAAACCAGAGGGCAGCCTGGGCAGTGGCCTTTGCCCAGCCAAAGTCCCTGCAGTTTGGTCTTTGGGTTTATCTACAACTGCAGACACAGGGCAGTACAGCAAGTGCCAACTGGCACAGCTCTGAGACGGCCCAGCAGGGCTCCAATCGAGAAATGCTATGGAGAGGAACTGAGAGGCAGAGGGAGCACATCAGGATCCTGGGGCTGCTGGCCTCCCCGAGGCTGTCAGCACCCGACGCCCACCCCAGCCTTCCCCTCCCTGGGCTCCACATGCTGCAGCTAAAGACGGAGTCACAGCTGACGGGGACGAAACCACCACAGATCTGACCGTGTCCCTCAGAACCCAGGAGGCAGCTGGAAGTTTCCACCTTGGTCAGGGTGGGGGACAGCCAGCCTGTGAAATGAACAAACTAGTTCTACAGCAGGCAGCTGTCCCTGGCTCTAGGGAAGCAAAACTGCTCTTTCTCTCAGCAGCCATCATGAATCAACAAGGGCCACAGAGAGAAACCCAGTGCCATATTTCCTCACAATGCTTGCCCACATTTCCCACCCGACAGATTTCCAAGAAAGAAAGCTCTTCAAAGCCCACTTCCTCTGGTGCTGAGAGATGTGAGCGGTTCCCGAGCAGCCAGAGCTGGGGACCACTTCTAAGTGCCTGCAAGGGCCAAGGGAGAATTCTAAAATCATGGCCTCTGAGAACTCAGATGAACATTAGTTTCACTGTTACAGGTTGGTTAATAAGCTCCAGCAGGAAAAAATTCTTACCCACAAGCCATGCCAATGTCATAAGACCCATTTCTGATGCCACCTGCAACAAAAGCATTTCATAAACATCCTTCCCCAGAGTCCATCTGTCCTGGGAATAGGGGAGCCTCTTCCCCACCTGGTCTCTAAGTGGGACTCAGCCCCAGCCTCAGAGAGGGAAGACCCAGGAGTGTCCAGAAAAGGCTGGGGGTGCGGTGAGGGGCTCTCCTCCAGGCTTTCTGTGGTTACGGTCCTGTCAGAAATCCTTACTGCTTGCCCAGCAGACAGTGACTCTGACGACCCAAACCCGAGAAGCCAGGACCAAGGCCAGGCCGCGGCACTGGGTGCCCACCCAGTCAGAACTTACCAGCTATGCTGGCCACCGCCTGGAGCCCTGACGAACACTGTCTATTGACAGCTGACAAAGGCACGGTCTCTGGGATGTCACTGAAACAGAAAGTGAGACCAGAGAGTCAGCCCCCTCTCCCTGCCAGGCTCTCAGGGAAAGCAGGCCTGTGCTCCTGGCCAACAAGACTGCCCCTTCAGGGGACAGAAAGCCCAGGGGAACAAACCCAGCAGCCCTGCCCCTACTCCAGGCCTGACCTACACTGGGCAAACCCCATCTCTGCAGGTGCTTGCTCCCCAGTGCTCCACAATCACATGCCCTTCCACCCTGTGATTCTCCTCATCCAAGGCCACGCACAGCCCAAAGGCAAGAGAAGGCTGGTTGGGCCACAGAGGTCCTTCTTTCTCTTCCTTTGAAGATTCAAAAATTAAAACTGTATATCCCTGTTTCCCATGAAGAATAGAGAAGAGGGCCTGTGGCTGAGACAGAGAAACAGTGCAAAATAAATGTCTGAAGTATGACAGACGGCCAACAGGCACATGAAAAGATGTTCAACGTCGCTAATTGTTAGAGAAATGCAAGTCAAAACCACAATGAGGTAACGCCTCACCCCAGTCAGAATGGCCATCATCAAAAAATCTACAAACAATAAATGCTGGAGAGGGCGTGGAGAAAAGGGAAGCCTCTTACACTGTTGGGGGAATGTAAATTGGTACCGCCACTATGGAGAACAGTATGGAGGTTCCTTAAAAAACTAAACATAGAATTACCATATGACCCAGCAATCCCACTCCTGGGCATATATCCAGAGAAAACCATAACCCCAATGATCGCTGCAGCACTATTTACAATAGCCAAGACATGGAAGCAACCGAAATGTCCATCAACAGAGGAAAGGATGAAGAAGATGTGGTACATATATACAACGGAATATTATTCAGCCATAAAAAGAACGAAATAATGCCATTTGCAGAAACATGGATGGACCTACAGATTGTCATACTGAATGAAGTAAGTCAGACAGGGAAACACAAATATCATATGACATCATTTACATGTGGAATCTAAAAATATGACACAAATGAACTTATCTACGAAACAAAAATGGACTCACAGACAGGGAATAGACTTGTTTTTGCCAAGGGGGTTCGGTGGAGGAGAGATGAAGTGGGAGTTTGGGATTAGCAGATGCAAACTATTATATAAAAAATGGATAAACAACAAGGTCGTACTGTATAGCTCAGGGAACTATATTTAATATCCTGTGATAATCCATAATGAAAAAAATATATAAAAAAAGAATGTATATATATGTATAACCCAATCACTTTGCTGTACAGTAGAAATTAACACAACACTGTAAATGAACTACACCTCAATTTAAAAAAAAAAGAAATGTCTCAAGTATGAGGCTAGAAACCATCCCCACTCCTCAGCCTTACTAGTAACCATATGGCCTTTATGTTCCCATTGTCTCTGGAAAGGTTGTTCCCAGCTGGACAAAAATCCCTGATGGGTACTGGGTGTTCTAACATCCCTCCTTCTGACGGGTTCCCCCAGGCCCTCACACTGGTTCCAGCCCTGGAAGCTGGTGAGGCTGCCTCTGCCAGTGTAACCTGTGCTGGCCAAGGGTACAAAGCCCTGGGGAAATCCCCAGACCCATGGACTCAGAACCTCAGGGGTGAAAGCACTCTGTTGATTCTGCTGATTCTGGCGTGCAGCCAGGGTCGGGAACCTCTGGGCTAGTGCCCAGGCCAGGCTCTGCTGAGACCCTCTTGGGTGGATAGTCTCCTAGGACCCTGTAGCCCGTTTAACCCTTCCCAGGTCCCCTAACTCCCTACTACCTAGTTACCACCCCTTCACCCAATCCACCAAGTGTTCATTAAACACCTACTTGGTATAAGGCACCACTGGAGGGATGCTGACATGCTTATAATACAGAGCCCTAGAGGACGCCCAACCACACACAGAAAGTGAGTTAACTAGCAGAGCCTACAATAACAGAGCAAGATGTCAAAGCACATCACAAGGAAGCACGTGGCTAGCGACTGAAAAAGAATGGGCCCTCGTTTTAAGCTTGGGAACTCAGAGGAGTCTGGTCAAAATGGTGAAACTGTGTTTGAACAGAGTTTAACTAGGGCAGAGAGGGGAGGTAGGGACAGTACTGCAAGGGGACAGAAAGACCAGCTGAGGGAAGGCAGTGGCAAACAGGTTGGTTGAAAGAGGAAGCAGCAGGTAGATTAGGCTGGAAGTCAAATCTGGAGCCAAATCGCTGGAATCTTTGAAATCCAGGCTAAGCAGTCTGAGCCTCTCCTAGTCTCCGCAGGTTTTGTCAGTTTTCCTGTTCCTTCACTAGTTCATGTTCCTGTTATTTCTTCTCCACGAAGCTGGGAGTACACAGCTCAGTGGCTCTTAAATCAACACGTGAAAATAATTTAAACCTCCTCCCTGTCTTAGGACAGCAAGTGGTAAAGGGCAATTCATCAGGGCCCCTTCTGGGCTACCCTTCACCCCAAGATTCTGCCCTGTCCCCAAGCCTCTGCTGATGGGCTAGCGTTTAAAAAGCTCAAAATCACTCTTCAGTGTGCCAACCTGGTTATTTACTTGACAAGAGGACAGAGTTCACAAGCAACAAGCTGATTTTGGCTTAAGAAAAATCAGGCCACAAAGAACTTTTTGCTCCAGTCCCAAAGGCCCTCTGTCCTGGCTCAGCGCTGGGAAACACACCCTCCCTTCAAAGTAGGGGAAAGGTAGCATCCAGAAAAGCAGGGTGCTGAGGACCCTGGCTGTGTCCAGGTCTGGTGTCCAATCCTGATCTTCTCCCCCCAACAGGCTGAGTTCTCTGGGACCTGAGCCCAAGCAAGAGCGTGAATAGCCAACCCAGAGCAAGAACTGGAAAAGTTTACCTTAGAAACTGGGCAATTCGGGCCATTAATGCTCCGGCCCCAGGCTGAAGCACATTTCCTGTGGACAACAAACCTTTATTCAGTGCCAAGCACTAAGGTACAGCTGTGATTACCAAGAGGGGGGCATTCCAGATCTTCCTTCAGAAACAGTGGAATTTCAAGGTCTGGAGCAGGGGCAGCCAGCTATACAGCAGCTTGTCCTGGCCATACACTAGATCCAGTCCCCGAGAGGCCCAAGCTCCCTTGCCCATGCAACCTGCTTTTCCAAATCAGCACACACTGGGGAGGTCGCCTGCCTTTAAAAGGTAACATGGAAAGAAGAATGTAGTGCAAAGCTTGAAGTCTGAAAAAGTAGTTCTGTCAGTTAGGAAAGTGTTTTTGAAATGCACACCTTCCCCTGAGTGTCCTCCACCAAGCCCTGCTGGCACTCCAGGGGTGGAACAGTGATCCCCCATCTAGGGCTGACCCTTGTGTGACGTGACTCTTACCATATAATGTTATGTTTCCAGGCTAGAGGAGCAGAGTTGGGGAAAAAGGGTTGGACTGAAGGTCAAGAGGTCCTGGATTCAGGTCCAAGCTCTGCTGCAAATTCCCCAGGCCTCAGTTTCTCCATCTGCCTCAGTTTCTCCATCTGTAAGTGCGGGGCTGGACTAGATGGGTTTTGATGCTCCAAACTCCCTCTGTTCTACCCTGGCATAGATAGTACGTCAGGATGGGTAGAGAACCCTAGCCTCCTGTCTCTTAGGGTGTTCTCAAACTCCTGCGCCAAGACCCTGGCGTTGAAATGTCTGTCACTTGAGATCCCCGCTTTCTATCATACTTAATATGCAGAATGTGCTTGGAGCGGGCACAGAAAATGCCTGGAGGCGGGGGTGGGGCGGTGGAGTCTATAGCCCGAAAGGGACGATTACAGCCAGCTGCGTGAAGTCCATCGACATTTCCATTAGGGAAAACACCTGGAAAGTGCCTGGTGTTTGAGGAGGGCTTCGGCGTAATGGGAAGGCGAAAACCGAGCGCAGGGCCCGGGTAGTGCACTCACCCACGCAGATATCTCCCAGCTGGGCCGGGCTCAGCTGGACGTCCTGGAGAACCGCGGTCATGACGGCGGAGAGAAGCTCGTCGGGGGTGGTGTCCTGCAGCGGGAAGCGTGCGGCTGGCGGTGGTGCTCGGGGTTCCCAAGATCCCAGCTCCCCCAGCCCCACCCCCAGAGGGACAGAGCGGTCCAACTCGGGCGCGGAGCCACCACCGACGCCGAGGGTTACCGAACAGAGGAGCCAGACGCCAGCCCGCCCCGGGCCGCCATCTCACACCCGGCGCCCGAGCCCAGGGGTCTCACCTTGAAGCCGCCGCGGCCCGATCGGCCAATGGCCGTGCGCCGCCCATGCACCACCACTACATCCTCCGCCGACTTCCGCGGAGCGCCGCTCCAACACGGCGCGGCCCGCGGCTCCGGCTCCGGGCCCGAAGCGGGCTGGCGGTTCAGATGACCCAGCACCACCTGCAGCCTCCGCATCGCGTAGCTCGGCAGGGTAAAGCCCCAACCAGCCAGAAGCAGAGAGCACCAACCAACAGACCAACGCCCGCGCAGGCGCTGAACCGTACCTCTGACCACCCGCTTCCTCTATCCTAAGCCCCGCCCACAACCCTGCGGGTCTGACTGGCCCTTCCCTCTAAGGTCCCGCCCACCTCCCCGCCTCAGACAACCAGAAGGCGAGTCTGCCTGAGGTCCCGCCCCTAGCCGCAAACGGAACCTCCTAAAGTTGAACCCAAGAGGGTCTTTCCACTCAAAGCCCCGCCTACAGTAGCCTCAGGCGGCGGCCAACCAGGAGGTGGGCTTTTCTGAAGCCCCGCCTAGAAATACAGACAGGAAACCTTTCCACTTGCAGCCCCGCCTACTGCCAAACCCGAGGCGGGTCTTCAAGAGCCCCGTTGGTATCTTGAAGCAAATTTCACCATTGCCAGGGGTCCCTTTCCCTACAACTCTGCCCGCTGCCCGCCACCAAACAGAAGGCAGGTTCGTCAGGAGCTCCACTTACAGCTTCTTGCCGGGAAAGAGGGGCCAGCGACTATAATTCCTCTTCCCCCTGCCTAGCCTTCTCTGCTGTCTCCCCCAAGCTGGGGGACCTAAATAATTCCGAGATGCCCCAGAGCCTACCCCGACGCGCTTGGGCTCTCCTGGGAAGTCTTTCGAGAAAACTGAGGGAATTTGGGATACTGGGGTGGCAGGAGAACGAATTGTACAAATGTGCCGGAGATATGACAAGCCCCCTATCTGGAGAAAGAGTATCATACTTTTTTTTTTTAACCAATTTTACAGTCATTTGGGATGATTTGATTAGTGCCCACCTCCCCCGCTAGGCTGGGGTTTCCGCCAAGTCAGAGAAGGATTCTGTATCCAGGATGCCTGCAACATACTTGACACTTAATAGGTGATCAATAAATACCTACTGAATGAGTGAATGAACCAAAGCTCCCCAGGTCAGGACGATGTCCCCTGCCCACTAAAAAGCAAGGCCGGGTGCCTGCTTGACTCCCAATGGCAATGTTTTCCCTAGACCCCAGAGGGTAGTACTGGGTTTCTCTCAGACAGGAAGGCCAGGGTGTCCTGTTACCCTCAAACACGGAGGGTGGGGTCGTGCCCCTCACTTTTCAAGGGCAGGGCCGTGGCATGCCTCTGGCTTCAGAAGGCAATATGCCCTTTTCCACCTCCAACTCTGGGTGTACAGCCAGGGATTCCCCATACTCCTAAGGGCAGGATTGTGTGCTCTACCAGAATTAGGGGGAGGGGGTGTGGAGGCAGGCAGAGCCGATGCCTGCCCCCTTGCCCCTTCCCCGCCATCCTCGACGGCAGGACCGTATGAACCCCTCAGATCCCTAATGGAAAGGATGTTAAGTCCACCAGATGCCAAAGAGCAAGTCACCTCTTTCCTATAACCCCGGAAGGAAGGTCATCGTCCCACTGCCGCACCAGACCCTCCTGGACAGATAGGTGGAGCTCCATAGACCTTAAAAGGTAGGTTCCCGGTCCCCACACCCCCAGTCCCCTGAGATCCCTGAGGGCAGGGGTGGGGCGCCCCCCACTTCCGCACATCTACTGGGGCTCCAGACTGTAGGGCGGGGCGTCGCTTCGAAAGAGAAACCGGTGGGGCGGGGCGGGGCCGGGTGGGAGGGGTGGCGGTAGGCTAAGGAGGAAGCACAGACCCACGACGCGCCTCTGCATGACGGCCCGCCATGGCTGAAGGAGGCCCGGACGCGGGCTCCGCGCCCCCCACCCTTTCTATGTCCTCCCTGCCCCTGGCAGCGCTCAACGTGCGAGTGCGGCGCCGCCTGTCGCTCTTCCTAAACTTGCGGGCGCATGTGGCGGCCGACTGGACCGCGCTGGCGGAGGAGATGGGCTTCGAGTACTTGGAGATCCGGCGGCTGGAGACGCATGCCGACCCCACGGGCAGCCTGCTGGACGACTGGCAGGGACGACCCGGCGCCTCGGTGGGCCGCCTGCTCGAGCTGCTCGGCAAGCTGGGCCGCGACGACTTGCTGATGGAACTGGGACCCAGCATCGGTGAGGACGCCCCCTTCCGGGCCTCATATCCGAGGTGGGGGTGGGGATGAAGGGGCTGACCATAACTGGCCTCAGCATCCGTCCCACCTTTCCTGTCTTGGAGGCGGGGAGAGCGGGGTGGGGGGACGGGAGTAGTTTTGGGGTGGCAAGGGGGACTACTGGAGGCAGCCTGCAGAGGGGGAACCGTGCAAGACCAGTTCCCTCTTTCAATACGTGGGATGATAGGTAGGGACTAGAGAAAGAAGGCGAAGGCCGGGAAAGGCACAAGGAAACAACTTAGACAAAGGCTTTCACATAGGACCAGGAGTCAGAATAGGGGTCCTCTGTGGGGGACTTGGGACTGCTTCAAGTATGTAGAGCAGGTAAGGGACTGAAAGCTGACAGTCTTTGGAAACTTCAGGTCCCTGGAAAATGCACCCTTTCCTGCTACTTGCTGACACATACCTGCACAGGCATGGGGACAGTGGCCCACTTGGTTGGGGCTGCTGCCCTTGCTGCACATAATCACCAGGTCTCCTGAGCTCTTCTTACATGCCCTGCTCACATCAGCCATGGATCCTAGAAGAAGCATACCTTGGGTTCTATTCTCAGGAGCCCGGAGCGGGGAGGTGGGGAGGTGGGGGAGTGGAGGGCAACGGGATAGAGACACAAGGCTGACCTTGATGGCTTCCCTCATGGCCAGAACACCACTGACATCCCTTTAGGATGGCCAGAGCCAGGTGGAAGCTCATCTTTTCAGAGCTGTTGAACTGTGGATGGCACCACTGGGCTAGAGAAGCCCTGGAGGACAACACAGCCAGGGAGGTGGGACAGGGGCTGGATCCTGACCATGGGTAGAGGCGTGGGGTACCTGCGGGGAGCTGGCCACACCTTGTCTCTTCCCCACAGAGGAGGATTGCCAAAAGTATATTCTGAAGCAGCAGCAGGAGGCATCTGAGAAGCCTTTACAGGTGGACTCTGTAGACAGCAGCATCCCTCGGACGAGAGATCCGGCGGGCATCACCATTTGCGATGACCCCCTGGGTAAGGGCCCAGTACTGCCCCCTTGGGCCGTAGGACATTGTGGTGTTAAAAGCATGGATGTTGAAAGCACATGAACTGTGGCACCTTGGGCAAGTCACTTAATCTCTCTGAGCTTCAGTTTCCTAAGAAATGGGAATAATAAAGTCCTACCTCTGGTTTTGGTATGAGATTTTCATGAAATGAGGTGTCTATCTCATGGTCGACCTAGGGTTTGGCCTGGGGTGGTAAGGAGGTGTTCATCTTTCCGCTTCTGGGAAAGGCACTTGCTCTGAATAGTGTCATCTCAGGATTGTGTAGGGTCCAGGGTCACGGTCGCTTAGGCTGGGGGCACCTGGCTGGGCTCCTCCGCAGCCTTCCTGCAGGGCTCTGACCGTCACCCTTGTGCTCTGCACCCAGGGCAAATGCCTGAGCGTTTTGATGCCTTCATCTGCTACTGCCCCAGCGATATCCAGTTTGTACAGGAGATGATCCGGGAGCTGGAACAGACAAACCATCGGCTGAAGTTGTGTGTGTCTGACCGCGACGTCCTGCCTGGCACCTGCGTCTGGTCCATTGCCAGTGAACTCATTGAAAAGAGGTTGGCTAGGTGGCCAGGGGGCAAGTGGGTGGGTGTACAAAGCCCTGCTAGGGATCCTCCCAGTTGGACCTTGTCTAGCCTGGGCACAGTGGGCTCCTCCCCAGGCTGTCCTCTGGGGGTATGCTGAACTAGGTCACCACAGTGCCTATAGCCTGCCCACTCTCCCTTAGATGCCGTCGGATGGTGGTGGTTGTCTCTGATGATTACTTGCAAAGCAAGGAATGTGACTTCCAGACTAAGTTTGCACTCAGCCTCTCTCCAGGTAAGCTCAGCCCTGCCCTTGCCACAGAGAAGTGGGCGGGGCCTCAAGATGCCAGCCTTCCCTCACCAAGGGCCACAGATAGAGCATCAAGGAACTTAGGCAGGTCTCTACACATAAGTGTGCATGCACATGAGTGCCCTTTGTGTGGGTGAATATATACCAGGGGTGCTTAGTTGGGAGAGGGATGTTGTTAACCCCTGGACTGAGGATTGGTCCCATCCCACTGTGAGAGCCTGGTGCCAGCTCTGTACCCTTTGGCTTGCAGGTGCCCATCAGAAGCGACTGATCCCCATCAAGTACAAGTCAATGAAGAAAGAGTTCCCCAGCATCCTGCGGTTCATCACTGTCTGCGACTACACCAACCCCTGCACCAAGTCCTGGTTCTGGACTCGCCTCGCCAAGGCCCTGTCCCTGCCCTGAATGGCCCTGAGCCCCTGGGTGTGTGTGCATCTGTCTGCCTGTACGTGTACTTCGACCCCTGCCTCCACCTGCAGTTGTACGGGGAATCTGTGCTCCTCTGGCCTCTTGATTCCTGGACATGCCAACTCCACAGACACAGCTGCAGCCATTGTCCATATCTGGACATCACATCTCATGTCCTGCATAGAACATGTGGCTGCAAGTGGCATGCCCACTTGCTGTTATCAGCCAGGACAGTAAAAACCAGAGCGAGCTGGGACTAAGAGGAAGACCAGAAGAGCCATCTCTGACCCATCCACACATCTTAGGCCTCAGTTTCTCCACCTGAGAACTAAGTAGGGTGAGGAGAACAGGCAGTAGCTGTGTTCAAATGATTGTGGGAAACGGTGAAGCACTGTTCTGAGTCTCCTGGGGACAGGAGACAGACCTTGGCTGAGAGAGAGCTAGCTGCCTGGTCAACGTGCTGGCCACTGCTGGGACCATGGTACTGCTGGGGCAGCTGCTTCCACAGTGGCGCCTACGGATGCTTTCCCACCTCACATCCTACTTCCTCCTGCCCCGGGGGACAGATGGGGAAGCAGCCTGGCCTAGCATAGGGAGGTCCTACATTGAGCCCGATTCCCCAAGGGTCCACCTCTCATCTGCCTCTTTGATTCCTCCCAGCCTCTGTGCACCTTCCCTGTGATAAGTCCCCAAGAGACTGCCCTGAGCGTCTGGGGCTGCTTTTCACTTCCACCTATCGAGTGCCTGTGGTCCTGCTCTCAGCTCTGCCCTGCATGAGATGGGATCCCGTCTTCTGGCATCTCCATCAAGTTTGGGTTCTGGAGCTAGGTCACCATGGTGGTGCGAGCAGGAAGCCTTCCTCCCTGGGCCACCACAGAGAACTTTCCCACCAATCTTCTGTACTTAATTGCCTTACAAAGTTATTTGCTGGGACTAGTTTACAAACAGGGACCACACAAGAGCCTCTTGCCCCAAAGCTTGTAGGCACATGGACACATACAAGCTTACACACAGAGACATATATACGTGCACAGGCGCCCTCATGCACACACATACAGGCATCTTCATGCACACATTTCCCTGGGTACAGCTGCCAGGAACAGCTGGGTGGGACAGTCCCACCACAGAGGGGGCCTAACCCTGGACTAAGATGGGACAATCTTGTATTCTTTTTCTCTTTCCCTCTTCATTGGAACCAGACTCTGGAAAGGACCCATTATGCCAGCATTTATGCCTTCAGTGAAGCACAGAGCAAGGAAAGAGCTGCTTGAACTCACAGAGCAAGTTAGCTGTGACAGCTGTTTTTCCCTCCTTGGGCGATTTGTACGTTGGTTTCCCTTAAGCTCTCCTTCAAGGAGAAAATGTCTTGGTCTCAAGGTCTCTGTGCCAGGATAGGACCCAGGACCCTAAATCTAATAGCAAATGTATGCCTTCTCTGCTCCACTTCCAGCAAGGGCTGGGGCAAACCAAGTACCTTCCCTCAGGGTCTCAAGAGGGACTGGAGGCCCCTCTCTGCATGATCTTGATGAAGTACTTAGCTACTAGGTACCTATCCCCACTTTGATACTGCGAAGTATTTTAAAACTCTTTCAAGAAAGTATCTTTCAGGGACTTCCCTGACAGTCAGTGGTTAAGACTTTGCCTTCCAGTGCAGGGGGTGTGGGTTCGATCCCTGGCTGGGGAGCTAAGATCCCACGTGCCTCAGGGCCAAAAAACCAAAACATGAAACAGAAGCAATATTGTAACAAACTCAATAAAGACAAAAAAAAAAATTCACAACTTAAAAAAAAATACATCTTTCACACCTGTTTGTATTCATTGTGAGAATTTCAAAGAGAGCTAAGAAATGCCTCAGTTTGTAATTTCCCCTTCTGTATCCTAGGTTTATAATAAAGAGTTCTCTACTTTGGGAGTAACAGGTTTCATTTGTGTCTGGAAGGAGTTTGGAAGCAGTAACTTGGGATAACGCTCTCCTGGGTACATGAAACTGGGCCCTTGGGTAGGTTCCAGTGGGTTTGCCAGGAACTTCCTTAAGGCTGGGCCTCCTCCTCACAGGGTCCAAGCCTCACCAGGGCTGCAGGCAGAACTGTAAACAACAGCTCAGCTACCGACTGGGGATACTGCTTGCCTCTGCCAAGCTTGGTCTGAGGATTGTGTCACACTCCTGGGTCCTGGCCCGGCCAGCAGGAGGGGCTTCTCTCCTAGGCTCCAAGGAGAGTCTGGCGAGTCCCCACTCCAGATCACAGATCTCCGGAGAACGCAGGTGTTACCAGTAATGGCCATCCTTGGGCATATCTGTGTTAATCCTGAAAGGATCAATCTATTTTTAAATAGAATGCCCGACTTTTTTACTGTCCACTTGAGAAAAATTAGAAAATATGAAGAAAAAAAATACCCAGAATCCTAATCCCAGAGATAACTTGGTGACTGACCTTTTAGAGTGCCCAGATATTTTCAGCCACCACAGCTTTTCTCTCACTGGTCTCTCTGTTACCAAGTCCTGGCTCCGGAGCCTCCTGGATGCTGGAGGCTTCCCAGCCTTCCCTCTGTACACTCAGGACTCCTAGAAAGTCCCCCTGAGGCCAGACATTCCTCTCCAGTGTCCCCTTGGGAACAAAGCCTCAGTGTGGTCCCAGCAGGGCCCCTGGGATCTGCCTTGTGCCCCCATGGCTGGGGGGACAGTCTTTGGGTCCGCTCCTGGTCATGGAGAGGGCTCTCTGGGCAACACCAGTCACGTCATGGGGAAAGCCCCTGTTCTCTCAGGTCAAGATGGCGACCTGAATGCCCTCAGCTCAACCTCATCTAACCCTCACACCCCTCTCACCTTCCTCCAGTGCCCACCTCCCCAAAGGGAGGTTCCCAGATACTGAGAAAGCTTCCTCTTCTCATTTTTGTTTTAGTCCCCTAGGAACTTTTGATAGAGAAATCCTTTTTCCTAAAGGGAAAATTCACTGATGAAATTATCCAAGGCAAAAGCAGGAAATTTTGGAGGGCAGCAGCAAAGGTAAAATACAAAATTACAAATCTACATGACAATGGACTTGGATTCTGCCACAAGTCAAGGGCAAGGGGAAAAAACAGGAACAGGGATTTCCTCCAGATTAGACAATAAAATATACTAATATAGTGTGACTTTGTTGGATCCTGGTTCAAACACATCAATTATAAAAAGATATTTTGGGGTCATATATCCAGTAGAGGTCAATATACAAAATATGTGAGAGCAACAAAAAAATAAACAACCCTATTAAAAAATGGGCAAGGGGGACTTCCCTGGTGGTCCAGTGACTAAGACTCCATGCTCCCAATGCAGGGGCCCGGGTTCAATCCCTGGACAGGGAACTAGATCCCACATGCCGCAACTAAGAGTTCGCATGCTGCAACTAAAAAAAAAAAAAAAAAAAAGATTTCACATGCCGCAACTAAAAAAAAGAAAAAAAGATCCCGTGTGCTGCAACTAAGACCCCATGCAGCCAAATAAATAAATACTAAAAAAAAAAAAAGAGCAAGGGACTTTAATAGACATCTCTCCAAAGAAGATATACAGATGACTAAAAAAGTACATGAAAAGATGCTCAATATCACTAATCATTAGGGAACTGCAAATCAAACCCACAATGAGATACCATCTCATACCCATTAGGACGGCTACTACCAAAACCCCCAGAAAACTGGGACTTCCTTGGCGGTCCAGTCAGTGGTTAAAACTGTGCTCCCAAGGTAGGGGCACGGGTTCAATCCCTGGTCGGGGAACTAAGATCCCGCATGCCACACTGTGTGGCCAAACAAAACAAAACAAAACAAAGCAAAAACCCCAAATGGTACATTTGCTGTGGTATGGCAATTTCCCAAAAAATTAAAAATAGAAATACCATATGATCCAGCAATTCCACTTCTGTGTGGAAACCCAAAAGAACTGAAAGCAGGGTGCAAATATCAAAGAGATATTTGTACACCCATATTCATAGCAGCATTATTCACAATAGCCAAAATGGGTAAGCAACCCAAGTATCCCTTGACAGATGAATGAACAAAATGTGGTATATACATATAATAGAATAGTATTCATCCTTAAAAGGAATGAAATTCTGACACATGCTACAATATGGATGAACCTTGAGGACATTATGCTAAGTGAAATAAGCCAGTTGCAAAAAGACAAATGCTATATAATTCCACCTACATAAGGTATCTAGAACAGTCAAATTCTTAGAGATAGAAAATAGAATGGTGGTTTCCAGGGCCTGAGCGAAGGAGAGAATGAAGAGTTGTTTAAAGAATATGAAAAAGAATATATGCATACACACACATAAAACTGAATCACTCTGCTATACTTGAAACTAACACAACATTGTAAATTAACTATACTTCAATTTTTTAAAAAGGCAATTTCAAATATTATTCGGAAAAAATAGTTGTTTAATGGGTACAGAGTTTCAGTTTTGCACAATGAAGTGTTCTGGAGATGGCTGTACAAAATTGTGACCAAAAACACAAAAAACAAAAAACAATATACTGGCCGGCGGCGCGGAGGCCGATGAGGTCAGCGCCAACGGCCGGCGTTGCGGGTGGGAAGCCGCGCGGGAGCGCGGCATGGAGGGGCCGGCCTAGCTGGGGCCCGTGGCCCTGCGTCTTCTGGCTGCGACGCTGGTCCTGCGCAGGCTGGGGGGCCACAGCAGCCGGGCGATGGGCACCCGAGGGGCCGGGAGGCGAGCCGTGGCCCCCAGGAGGGTGTGGGCATCGTATCTGCAGCCAGCGTCCCCGAGGCCGCGTTCAGGCCATGATCACTCGGTGAAGCTGCGCCGGGACAGCGCGGCCGACTCCTTCTCGCGCTGTGAGGACCTGTGCGCGCTGCAGGACTCGCTGCCTCTGCCCGCCGTGCCCGCCTCCCTGCGGGAGGGCCTGCTGGACTTCAACGCCGACCGCCTCCGCGGGGTGGACTGGACGCCGCTCCTGAGGATTCTCTGCCCCTGATCTGTATCCAGAGATTCTTCCAGCCATGGCTTGGCGAGCCAGGTTCTGACAGAAATAAAGTTTACAGAAGTTGTGCTCCTGCGATAAGAAATAAAGATGTGACCTTCCAGTTGTGTAAATCTCTTAAATGCTGTGTAAGTGCATCAGGTGCGCTAAGGAACCTGGAGCTAAATGGGCTAGTTCTGAGAGAGAGAGACTTAACTATGTTAACAAAGGTGCCTGGGTTTTTGGCAGCAGCTAAGCACAGAAGCTTAGGAGGAGGGGGCCATTCACCTCGATCACTTGTCAGCAGCAGGGGCGACTTCAGTCCCGGCAGTGGCAGAAAAAGCGGCAGGGGAATCTTCCGCTTGCAGGGCCTACTGCTGGTAGATACCAGGGAAGAGGAGCTTCTTGATGGGATGTCTGAAGATTTTTCACGCTGCAACTCCTTTCCAGACATCAGTGAGCCTGGTGATTTGGGCCAGTGGTCTTCACCCGGCACTTCTTTTTTTGGCCTCTCCAGCAGCAGGGAGCAGCATGCGGTTGGGGCAGACAACACCATGGCATGGGACTCAGGCTTCCAAGGAGGCAGGACATCTCCAGGATCTCCATGTGAGTAGATGACATGGCTTTCTGAGGAGGAGCTCATTGGAGACATCTGGGCGTTCTCACTCAAGTTGTCTTCTGGGTGTTCGGGAAGGAGGTCCACTGGCTCAGAACCGCACTTGAGGGAAGTGAGGACTCCACTGGTCTCCTGGGGCCTAGATGTCAATGGTATATCCCGATTGCTATGGTGGCCCCTCTTCCGATCGTCCTCCCCTTTGGTCTCTGTGTGATCCTCCATCTTTGCCATGCCTCTTTGGGGCTCTTCTTGGACCTTCACCTCCCTCTCCTTTGGGGAAGGAAGTGGGAGGTGACTGGATGGTACCAGCTTCCTAACCTTGAGCCCTGCGTATGTATCGGCCAGCCCTTTCCCCGCAAGGGGCCCAGAGGCCAGAGCCTGCTCAGAGCTGAGTGCAGGAGGCACCCAGAGCTTGCCAGGGTGTGGCCAGCCTCCTCCGGGGACCTCCCCAGCTTCTCCGCGAGGCCTGGAGACTGAAGCACCTTCTCCAGGGCTGCTCAGCTGCCAGCATCACCATGAGTCAGGCGGCGAAGGTTTCTGAGCAGGGAATGCAGAGCCTGACCCGACTGGATGCTGCACCCCACGACGTCCCTCTTCCTGGCAGATAGGTTCTTTCTTCACTTCTTTTTCGAAATTTGATAAAACAACATTTAAACTTTCCACTGTTCTTCAGGGTATACAGAGGGTAGTGGCTTAGCTAGGATTCAAACCAAGCCTGTGTGATTCCAGAGCTCGTGCTCTGGACTCTGGTGCCTCCTTATCATATATACTTCATGTGTTACCTTTTTTTTTTTTTTTTTTTTTTGTGGTACGCGGGCCTCTCACTGTTGTGGCCTCTCCCGTTGCGGAGCACAGGCTCCGGATGCACAGGCTCAGCGGCCATGGCTCACGGGCCCAGCCACTCCGCGGCATGTGGGATCTTCCCGGACCGGGGCACGAAACCGTGTCCCCTGCATCGGCAGGTGGACTCTCAACCACTGCATCACCAGGGAAGTCCCATGTGTTACTTTTGTTTGTTTGTTTTCTTGTAGTCCTTATGGTACTTAGCCCTAAGTGCCATACCTGTAATGAACACATCCACTGCCCTGTAGGAGGTCTTCTTTTGTTCAACTCATGAATTGGTCATCCACCACACTGCGTTCTGGTCTCAGAAGATACAGGTCAGGGAGCACCAGTTGTCAGCATAGCAGCATACCACACTTCTAACTGAGGCTTGCAGCCCAGATTTTCCCTTTGGTCTAATTTGAAGGATCCAGATATGTAAAGATTATATTCTAGATAAATCATGGGCTATCCTGAAAGAAATTCACCAGTAAATTATTCCAGTTTCTCTGGCCTTCCTGGAGTATATCCAGTAAGGTATCTCATTCATGTCTAGAAAGCAAATATATCATTTATTGCAACTTCATCGTGGAGCGATGTATTGGTTTAAAGTACGATCAACACAATTTGGTCATTGTGAGTATGCCAGCTGGGTCCACTCTTTTTCCCGTTGCGGAGCACAGGCTCCAGACGCGCAGGCTCAGCGACCATGGCTCACGGGCCTAGCCGCTCTGCAGCATGTGGGATCTTCCCGGACTGGGGCACGAACCCGTGTCCCCTGCATCAGCAGGCAGACTCTCAACCACTGTGCCACCAGGGAAGCCCTGGGTCCACTCTTTACTACACATATGTAACTCTAGAGATTCTTATGCCCAAGAGAGGAGACATACTCTTGGGTGTCTAGGGCAAGGGAAAGATGTGTTGTTATTCAGGAGCGGGAAGCTTCGGCATGACAGGAAAGAATTGAAAAGTCCTGGTCTACACATCACTTTACCTTGTTTGAAACTTGTTTCTTTGGCTTGCTTCGTTGGAGTGTTTTTGCTCTCCTGTGGCTGACATTGTGTGTTATGTATCACGCATGTGACATGTAGAAGTTTCAGAACCCAGAATCATATAGATCAGTCAAAAATGTATATATTTTAGTTTAACATCTATTTTCGGTGGGGTGGGGATGGTGGTGTGCTGAATTGGGCAATTGGGATTGACATGTATACACTGATGTGTATAAAACTGATGACTAATAAGAACCTGCAGTATAAAAAAACAAACAAACAAACAAAAAAACAACTAATACTAAATTTCTTTGGGTTATTTGTATGGAAATATGTTAACATTAATGTTTCAGACATTACATGAAATTTCTAAAAATCTTGTATGTCTAGTATACTGTTATAAGTCATAATTCTAGTTATTACTTTAAAATGTATATCTCAGAAAAAAATTCTATTTAAAGTAACACTGGGCATAATTCATATATTCCAAAATTAGTTTGACCCTCTGCTCATGAGATTCTTTTTATGGCATGTGACAGCAAGTTTGGACTTCCATCCCCAATAAACTTTGAGGTGGGAGGACACAAAAGGTTTTGCTCAGACCTAAATTCTGTCTGAAAAAAAAGGGTAAATATTATAAGCCCTTTCTAACCTCTCCAGGAGCAGAAATGATTTACAGCTGTGGCATTTAACCATAATTCCTTGATCTAATTTGAGAAGAGTTCAGTAAGGAACAATGTCTTGAGTTTTGTTTGTTTTGTTTGTTCCCTGTTTTCTTGTCTTGCTTACCAACAATCCATTGTAATTCATGAGTTAGTATGGCAGCAGGCTGAGTGTTCCCTGGAGCTCATTAAATGAACTTTTTTCCCCATAAAAAACAAAAAAAAAATCACAATATACTGAACTGTATACTTAAAAACTGGTTACTATGGTAAATGTTATGTTACGTGTATTTTACCACTAAAAAAAAGACATTCTTGAGACAATTGTGGAAATTTGGGTGTTAGGTGATGTGAAAGAATTATCACTATTTTTTTAGATGTGATAATAGCATTGTGGTTACATAAAGAAAATGTTCAATTTGTTAGAAACTAATTCTGAAATACATGGTATGAAATGAATGATGTCTGGGATTTCCTTTAAATAATTAAGAGAGACAAAAATAACAAAGACTATATGAAGCAAATGTGACCACCATATATTAGTTATTAAATTGAAGGTACATTTCTCCTCTCTCTTCTTGTGTATCTAAAAATTTTCAAAATATAAAAAAATGTTTTAAGTTAAAAAGTGCAAGCATTGTTGTTACTCCACTTGGACAAATGTTTCTCTTGCTGCATCTCCCTAAGGTAGGTATCTTAAAATCATTCATTAGGAATGACTGAAACGAAAATAATTGTTTCCTATCTCATGGGGAAGTGGAAGAAAATTTTGATAATATATTCCCAGACATCTGAAAATCTCACTTTGGATCACTGGGTTTTTTTTTAAATCATTCATTAATTTTGAGTCTTAATAAAAGTATTCCAAAAATATGTTCTTCAACTCACAATATTTTCCTTTAACTTAAACTTAAAAGGAACTCTCACAAACTGCAGGGCATTTGAGTCAGAAGGACCAGACCACTGACCCTGGGAAAACGGGGAAGCGCCATGGCTCCTTGGCAGCTGCATTGCACGCCTCGCTCTGTAGCAAAGGGGACCATGCGCTCCAGCCTGAGAGACACGAATAGAGTTCTGGCCTGCAACAGTGAAGGAGCAACCTCTGTGGGCCTCTGGTTGATGGAGAATTCTGAATGGTGGGGCTGGGAACTAGCAAGTGGTAGAAATCTGGAAAATGCCTGCTCAAACCAGGCTGGAATGATTTCAAATTCCAGAAGGCAAACTCAGAATCACAGAAAAACAGGCAGGGCCACTGGGCTGGTAGGGAGGTGGGTGAGGAAGGAGCTCACCATCAATTCAGGTGAACACTGTCCCCACTGGCTGCTGTTTACCAGGTGAGGCAGAAGCAATGGTCTAAAAGTCCCTGGGGACTTGTGGTTCTAGGACAATATGGAATAAACACGTCTCCTCAGTCCCTCTGTTAAGTACAGCTAAAAAAAAACCCTGGGCCATATATATCCATGTAGATATATGTTATATCTATATTATCTATATGTAATATAGATAATATATATATTATATATATATATATATTATATATATATATATAAAAGAAGACTCTGAAGGGTGGAGAGGGAGATAGTCTGACTAGCAGCCTTGGGACCCATAGAAAGACATGGCAATGATTCCGATGGTTTTCTTTTTGCCTCAGATATCTCAGACTGAGTACTGGAGAAGCTAGCAACCCAGAAGCAAATGGGTACAGATGAAAAAGAAACAGTACTCCTGCTCTTTCTAGCCAAAGGACTAGGAAAGGAAACTTTTAGACTACTGCAGTCTACTCCACTCCAGTCAAAGCACAGAAAACAACCTGTAATACTCCCTATACTCTGCCAGCCAAGATAAACGGGGACCTCAGGCTTCTACTCCTGCGTGCTGGGTGCTGTCAGAAGGCTTAGTGGAGAGTCAGGGCTGTCGCCACTGCCAGAAGCAACGTGCTCCTCCATCCTGTCAGTAGAAGCCACGAGTGTGGCAAAAACAAGGCATCCTTCCCCTCCCAGCCACGGTGGTCTCAGCAGAGGATCAGCGGGCAGCCGGAACTCCCACCCTGGCCCAGCAGTAATTAGGCACCCGCTCTACACCCCCTTCCCAGGATGTCAACAGCGGCTGAGTGGGGAACCTGAACTGTGACCCCTATCTGACAGCATCAGTGAAAGCCTGCTAAAACAGAAGATTTAAATAGGATCCAGAGTCTCATAACATAATACTCAAAATGTCCAGGACTGAAAATCACTCTTTATACTGAGAAGCAGGAAAATCTCAACTTGAGCAAGAAAAGATAACCAATAGATGGTAACGCCAAAATGACAGTGATGTTGAAATTATCTGACAAGGATTTTAAAGCAGCCAGTATAAAAATGCTTCAATGAGTAATTACAGACATACTCCAAACAAATGAAGAGTTTCAGCAAAGAAACAAAACAGATGAAGAACTAAACTGAAATTTTAAAACTGGAAAAAAAAACACTGAAAAATGTCACTAGATGAGTTCTATAGTAAAATGAACTTGAAGAAAGAATAATAGAAGTCACCCAATCTGAACAATAGAGAGAGAATAGACTGAAAAAAAATTAACAGAGTCTCAGGAATTTGTGGGACTATAAGAAAAGATCTAATATTTATGTCATTGGAGTATCAAAAGTAGAGGAGGAAGAAGGTGGAGCTTAAAAAATATTCAAATAAATATGGCTAAAAATTTTCCAAATATGACAAAGACATAAATCTATAGATTCAAGAAGCTGATAAAATCCCAAACAGGATAACCCAAAGAAATCCATGTCAATATTCACCATAGTCAAACTTCTGAAAACTAAAGGCAAAGAAAAATCTTGAAAGTATCCAGAAAGAAATGACAACTTCCCTATGATGGAAAAATAATTTTGAATGATATCAAGTTTCTCATCAGAAACCATGGAAGTCAGAAGGACGTGGCACAACATTTTCCAAGTGCTGAAAGAAAAGAACTGTCAACTAAAAATCCTATATGCAGAGAAAATCGGGAATGAAGAGGAAATCAAGACATTCTCAGACGAAGAAAAACTGAGAGAATTTGTCAACAGCAACCCCCACCGCTTAAAAAATAGCTAGTAGAAGTTTTTGAAGCAAAAAATAAATGATTGGAAAAGCAATCTTGGAATATCAAGAAGGAAGAACAAAAGAGTGAAAATAATTTAATAATACGTTTTCCTTCTCTTGAGTTTTCTAAATTATACCTGAAGGTTTAAGCAAAAGGTTAGTGGTTGTATGCAGGATAGATTAGAAAAGTTGATGAGCACTGTGGTAATTTCTACTTCAAGCAACTGCACAAACAAAAGGGAGAAATGAAGTGACTGCTGGCTGGGAGGAGGGACCCTGTGGTCCCTTCTATTTCCTCTTTCCTAAGAAGATCAAAGCCTACCAGGTCCAGTCCATCGTCCCCTGTCCTGATGCATGCATCATCTGATGCAGTTCTCAATTTATATAGAGAAAATATTTAAGACAGTTATAAACAGGGGAGAGTAAAGGGACTTAAAGAGAAGTAAGGTTTCTACCCCTCACTGAAACTGGTAATGTCAACACAAGTAGAACTGAGATGTTATGTATACACAATGTTGTACCTAAATATCTGCACAAAGAGACACTCTCCAAAAACTAGAAATAAATCAAAATGAAATTCTACTCAAAATGGATGAGATGGAGAATAAATTAGTGGTTGTCAGGGATGGTTGTCAGGGAAAGGGGATGGATGTTCTATAAAGAGGTAGCTGAGGGAGCTCTTTAAGGTGTGGTAGTAGTTCTGTATCTTGATTGTAGTGGTGGTTACACAGGACCTGCACGTAATAAACTGGCAAAGAACTGTACATACACATTGTACCAATGTCAAGTTCCTGGTTTTGATACTGTACTATAGTTACATAAGATGTATCCATCGGGGGAAATTGTGCGAAAGGTTCAGAAACTTCTCTGTACTGTTCTTGCAACTTTCTGTGAATCTATAATTATCTCAAGATAAAAAGTTTTTTTTAATTTAATATAAAAAAGAAGTAAAAACAAAAGCCCCTGGGTGCTTATGCAATGGCTAAAACTTAATTTTCCATCTTGTTTTTACCCCAGTTTTATTGAGATATAACTGACACACAGCACTATGTAATTTCAAGGTGTACAACCTGACCTACATATACTGTGAAATGATTACCACAGTTTAGTTAACATTCATCATCTCATATAGGTTAAAAGAGAGAGAAATGGGACTTCCCTGGTGCCACAGTGGTTAAGAATCTGCCTGCCAATGCAAGGGACACGGGTTCGATCCCTGGTCCGGGAAGATCCCACATGCGGGTGGAGCAACTAAGCCTGTGAGCCACAACTACTGAGCCTGCGCTCTAGAGCCCGCAAGCCACAACTACTGAGCCGGTGTGCCACAACTACTGAAGCCTGAGTGCCTAGAGCCCATGCTCCACAACAAGAGAAGGCACCGAGGAGAGAAGCCCACGCACTGAAACGAAGAGTAGCCCCCCTCACCGCAACTAGAGAAAGCCCATGAGCAGCAACAAAGACCCAATGCAGCCAAAAATAAAAATAAATAAAAAAGATTTATTAAAAAAAAAGTTTTTTTTCCTTGTGATGAGAACTCTTAGGATACACTCTCACCAACTTTTCTGTATATCACACACCATTGTTAACTATAGTCATCAGGTTGCACATTACATCTCCAATACCTGTTTATCTTATAACTGGAAGTTTGTATGTTTTAACCACCTTACTTCAATTCCCCTTCCCCACAACATTCGCCTCTGGTAACCACAATCTGATCTCTTTTTCTATGAGTTCGGTTTTTTGTTTATTTAGATTCCACATATAAGTGAGATCATACATTATTTGTCTTTCTCTGTCTGACTTATTTCACTTACCATAATGCCCTCAAGCATTATCCCCTGTCCTAAGTACTTATGCATCAATTCAACCCGCAATTACCTAACCCGAGGTCATGAGGTCCTGAGGGTGCACCAAGTCTAAGGACCCATGAGGTTAATAAGTGAAAATGGTTTAAGAACACCAGCTTCATCTACTTCCAGAGTTACTTCCTTCAAGAGTTGGATAACGCAGTATTATCCAACAGAACTATGTGAGCCACGTATGTATTTTTACATTTTCTAGTAGCCATGTTAAAAAAATTAAAAGAAACAGGTGACATTAATTTTAACAGTTTATTTAACCCAATATATCTAAAATATCATTTCAACATGTAATCTATATAAAAACTATTGATGACATTTTAGTTTTTCTCATATTAAGTCTTCAAAATGCAGGGTGTACTTTACACTTACAGCGCATCTCACTTTAGACTAACCACATTTCCAGTGCTCAACAGCCACATGGGACCAGTGGCTACCACATTCGACTATGCAGCCATAGAATCTAGCTACTCAAAATGTGGTCCCTGGACTGGGAGCATCAACATCATCTGTTAGAAATAAGAAATCTCAGGCCCCACTGCAGGCCTAATGCATCAAATTCTGCACTTTAATGGGATCCCCAGGTGATTCATAGGTACGAAAGATAGAAAAGCTCTGCCCCATATATCTGGGAAGAGAGACACAGGGTACATGGTATTTTTGCTACCCAGCATCAATACTGCTCCTCCTCATCCAGGCTCCATGCCCTGATTTTCCTCAGCCCCAGCTCCAGACACAGAGCTACACCAAGCAACACCTCTCCTTGATGCTGAGCACCACGACTGGTTCAGGCATGCCAAGTGATCTAACCAGAGTCAACGATAACCAGTGAATCCTTTGATAGATCCTACTGTGCTTGAGTGAAAAAGGCTGTAAGTTCTGAAGCCTTTTTGGAGCATGATAGGAGATCCTGCCTGTATATGAAGCCTGGGAGTGCAGGAAAAACCAGATAATGATGACCTCATTTGAGCCCCTGCTTTAAGACTTACAGCTTGACTTTTCAGATATGTGAGCCAGAATATTCTGTTTGTTTAAACTAGTTTGGATTGTATTCCAGATAGATATTATCTGGTTTCTTCTCCACATCTCCTCCCCTTGCCAAAACTGGACTACTGCACATTCCTTTTGGTTTCCCTATGCCCAGCCCATGCCTTTGCAAACAGCTCCTTTATTAAACTCTCCTCAAATTATCTACTTTGAGTGTGCCCTTTATATTTCCCTTTGGGACCTGACTGGTACCATAACTAACTTTTTTTTTTTTTTTTTTTTCCGGTATGCGGGCCTCTCACTGTTGTGGCCTCTCCCGTTGCGGAGCACAGGCTCCGGACGCGCAGGCTCAGCGGCCATGGCTCACGGGCCAAGCCGCTCCGCGGCATGTGGGATCTTCCCGGACCGGGGCACGAACCCGTGTCCCCTGCATCGGCAGGCGGACTCTCAACCACTGCGCCACCAGGAGTGGCCTTAAAATGGGATTCCAGAATTGAGTTGCTCATGTATATGAGGAAGGCACAGATAACCTCCTTGATGGGGGGAAATGGGACCCTGGCCATCCACAGCATGCAGTGTCATCACAAATAAGCAAATTATCACTGGCGGAGGTACAGGATAAAGCACAGGTGGAGGGCAAGACATGGGGAGATTCAATCAACTCAAAGTACTTATCATGAACTGGGTATTACCTGGTTCACTGAACCATAAAATTGGAGAAGCATATCAGCCTGCCATTGTGAAATGGAAATGGTATATACTGGGCAGGTCCAAAGGCACAGTGAACTACTGGACTCCTCTTGCATCCAATGCCACTGCCTGATTATATCTCCTTCAACATTCTACCTATGCCCTCAAGGGGAATACATATAAGTTAGTGGAGGAAAAAAACCCACAGGCTTCTTTTACAGATGAATCTACACATGTGCTGGAACCAGCAAGAAGTGGGTAACTGCTGCACCACAGCTGACTCTGGAGTGGTTCCAAAAGCCAGCAATGAAGCGATATTCTCCAGTGGGCAGTACTCTGCTGCAGATCTAACTATGGTACAGAGCTAATTTGACTCACTAAATAGGATAGTCAGCTGGTCAGGAATTTAGAAAGAACAAGATTAGAAGATTGGTGACAAGGAGGTCTAGGGGAAAGATGGACTTCTTGCAACACGTAGAGTGTAAATCATTCAAGGGCATCTGTTGTAGATGAGACTCAATAATCGGGAGGACAACAGGACCCAACCTGTGGACATCAGATGGCCTCTTCCTTAGACTCTCTAGTGCTTGGTCAATAGACCCTTTGCAAAGTGGCCATGGTGACAGGGTAAAAGACTGTGTACGGGCTCAACAAGAAGACTTGTCCTCACCAAGCTAATCTGGCTACTGCCACCATTTTCTTTGTGGGATGGATTTTAACTACAAATTCAAAATTTTAATAGATATAACTCTTTGCTGATTATCTACTTTTTTTCCTACTTCTTAAATGAGCTTTGACAGTTTATGTATTTCAAGTTTATGTATTTCAAGCTGCGCACGGGCTTTCTCTAGTTGCGGCGAGCGGGGGCTACTCTTCGTTGCAGGGCACTGGCTTCTCATTGCGGTGGCTTCTCTTGTTGCAGAGCACGGGCTCTAGGCACACGGGCTTAGCTGCTCTGCGGCATGTGGGATCTTCCGGGACCAGGGCTCGAACCCATGTCCCCTGCAATTGGCAGGCAGATTCTTGACCACTGCACCACCAGGGAAGTCTGAAAGCTGAGGTCATTGATTAGTAACTGTTCTTCTGTAACATAGGCATTACTGCTAGGCATTCCCCTAAGCACTGCTATTGAATGCCCAAAATGTTTATTCAGAAGCTGTATTAAACCCAGAAATGGCACTATTTCCAGGGGGACCAGCCAGACACCTGGTTCTTGGACACCTTTCAACATGTTGGGGAAAGGTTATTTGTAGGAATAGACACATATCATGGGTGTGGATTTGCCTCCCCTGCCTGCAGGATTTCTTCCACCACTACTAGTTTATGGACCTGCAAAATACCTTATCCACTGCCGTGATATCTCACATGGCACTGCTCCTATCTTAGGGACACATTCTATGGCAAATAAAGTGTGACAGTGGCACCACACTGAGAATTCCTGGTCTCACCACATGCCCTACCATCCAGAAAGACCCAGTTAGGTAGAACAGTGGATTGGCCTGGTTAAGTCTCAGTTTAAAAGCCATGAGTCAGCAGCCAGTATACAGTGCCATCTCCCCCATAACCAAAATGCACAGCTTTGGGAAACAAGGGGTAGAGAATGTGGTGACCCTCCTCACTTTTACACCACATGAAACACAGAGGAATTTTTGTGCTTCCCATCTCTGCAACCTTGAACTCAGTGGGTTTGAAAGTCCTAGCGCCAAAAGGAAGGATGCTTCTGTAGGGGAACACAACCATGGTTTCATTAAATTGGAAGTGGAAACTGCCTCCTGACTGATACATGTTGTGGCAGAGACTGTCCCCAGAATCTAGCTTCTCTTTATTTTTTTAGGAACAGAACTCCAGAGTTTTAACTGCACATATGGCCAACATGCTTTCCCAGAGTTCTGTGTAGTTAAGGTCGGTAGACTATTGTTCGTAAGACATTTGTTCCATCCTTCCTCTCCTCCCTTCATGGGAGGGGTATACTTCCTACCCCACTGTCATTAGGCTTGGGTATATCTTGTGTCGGCCAATGGGATGTTCGCAGACATGATCTAAGCAAAGGCTTTAAATGTGCTTCTGCAGTTGGGTGGGCTAAGGCCTTCATTTTGCCATTCTGACCCTGGATAGGTAAGTGTAAAAGTGAAAGGGCTCAGATCTGTGCAAGGTCACAACCTTGCTCTAAGGCCACCTTCTTTACATAGCTCCTAATCCATATACATGACTTGCAAAGGCCTATGCATGCTGCCATTACCATGAAACTCATCACCATGAGAAGCACAGGCCCTGGGCAGCTTGCTGTTAGCAAGAGGATGAGAGATACATGGAACAGATTTGAACCCAAGCTGCAGCCTGGAGCCAAGACCAGCTGAGTCCAACATAGACCAGCCAAACATCGGCTGATCTGAAGACATGTGAACAAGAAATAGATGCTTACTGTTGTCTACCACTGATATTCTGTGGTTGTTACACAGCATTTTTGTGGCAACAGCTAAATGAGACCTTAGGTCTGGCCAGGTGATTAAGCTACAGGCAATAGGATGTAAGAGAAAGTGATATATGCCTGGACAAAACAATAATTCAAAAAGACACAAGCACTCCAATGTTCATAGCAGCACTATTCACAATAGCCAAGACATGGAACCAACCTAAATGTCCACTGACAGAGGAATGGATAAACAAGATGTGGTACATACAGACAATAGAATACTACTCAGGCATAAAAAAGAATGAAATAATGCCATTTGCAGCAACATGGATGGACCAACAGACCATAGTAAGTGAATTAAGTCAGAAAGAGAAAGACAAATACCATATGATATCACTTATATGTGGAATCTAAAATATGACACAAATGAACTTATCTACGAAACAGAAACAGACTCACAAATATAGAGAACAGACTTGTGGTTGCAAAGAAGGGGGAATGGGGGAGGGATGGATTGGAAGTTTGGGGTTAGCAGATGCAAACTACTATATATAGAATGAATAAACAACAAGGACCTACTGTATAGCACAGGGAACTATATTCAATATCCTGTAATAAACCATAATGGAAAAGAACATGTGTGTGTGTGTGTGTGTGTGTGTGTGTGTGTGTGTGTGTATATATATATTACTGAATCACTTTGCCATACACCAGAAACTAACACAACATTGAAAATCAACTATAGGGACTTCCCTGGCGGTCCAGTGGTTAAGACTGCTCTCTCAGTGCAGGGGGCACAGGTTCGATCCCTGGTCGGGGAACTAAAATCCCACATGATGCATGGTGTGGCCAAAAAAAAAAAAAAAAGAAAATCAACTATACTTCAATAAAATAAATTTTAAAGAGATTTATACAACTTTTTTTAATATTTATTTTTTATTTACTTTGCCTGTGCCAGGTCTTAGTTGTGGCATGTGGGATCTTCATTGTGGCATGTGGGGTGAATAGGGGGAAAAAAGGACGCTGGAGCATGCCTGCACTGCTTGCTTTGCCCCTTCTGTTTTTCCTGTTTACACACCTGCAGGTAGTGCTACTTTTATTTCCTCTTACATTTTTCCCCTCATGGTCTGGACATATTGGGTAGATGAGGTTTCATCTCTACAGTATGCAAGGAACATCATGATCTGAGTGAGTAAGTCATGGGTTTTGATAAAAGGGCTGCAGGATAGGGCTTCCCTGGTGGCGCAGTGGTTGGGAGTCCGCCTGCTGACACAGGGTACACGGGTTTGTGCCCTGGTCTGGGAGGATCCCACATGCCGCAGAGTGGCTAGGACCGTGGGCCGTGGCTGCTGGGCCTGAGCGTCCAGAGCCTGTGCTCCGCGGCGGGAGAGGCCATGGCAGTGAGAGGCCCGCATACCGCAAAAAAAAAAAAAAGGGGCTGCAGGATAACTGTGAATTGGGGCCCTTCCAAGGACAATTGTATTAATCCATCCCTCGAATTTTATCTCTGTTGAAAAACTAAGACCCTTTTCTAGGGTGCTTTGTGCCAGCATCCCAGTTGTAGGTTCTACTCTGCTGCCCTTGGGTCTGCCCACTTCTCTTAAATTTTCACCATGCAAATTCCTTCTCTACCCTTTCTACATCGAGGGGTTGTGGTCCTAAGATCCACTCCTTTCCCCAGGCAGTTTGTGGGCACACTCATCTCCTGGCCATACATTTTCTACAGCCTGGTTACTTAATATCGAAGTATGCCATGTTTGTAGGTGCCCATGCATACTTACATGCTTCACCAGGACCTTCCAAGGGGTCCGTGGCACTCCAAATTTGCTTCCTTCCTGGGTCTCCCTACCAGGTGAAATGTTAATAACACACTATACACACCATATGTACATACGTTAACAGGTGAAATTACCCAACTCCATATTGAGAAAGGCTTTTTCCAGACGCAACAGCTTTACTTTCTGATGACAACCTTGGTGCTTGTGCAATATGGAGTTAGTTCCTCTTTGTTTTCCTGCTTTCAGGCTGTGTCCCAAGGCTTGTCAAGTACATAAGAAGACCCATTACAGCACCGTCTATTCTATAATAGTTACCACAAAGCCACCAAATCTTTAAAATTAATTACTTTCTCTCTAGGATTTGGGTGAGTTAAAACTAAGTGAGAACAAGTTACCCGCCCCCCACAAGACTGAAGCAGGAGAATCTGATAACAGTAGGATAACACCTTCTGTGTGCTGGATGGGGTGGACGGAGCCTGAGACTCTGCTCTAAGGTCATGGACAGCCCTCCCTCTGTCACAGTCCACTGCCATTCACCAGGGAAGTAACTTCAGTTCCAGGGCCCAGGTCTCTTTGGATGATGGAAGACAATCCCACCTTTAGGCAGACTGCTCACAGCTGTGCACCTGGAGAAGAGTTCATAAATGTAGGCACACTGCAATTGATAGGGCACTTCTGTCCACATTTCTCGATGTCCTGATATTTCCAACTCAATGTCCAGTCAGGCAGGGGTGTCTCTGATTTTGGTACACCTGAACCCCAAATTCACTCATTCAGGTTGGGTGCTAAAGGCAAACAAGGCTTCACAATCCACTGAGAATCAAAGAGAAAGCCTTCATTTCCTTCCCCAGAAACTGCAATAAGAAATTAGGCAGTGCTGGGACTTCCCTGGTGGTGCAGTCGTTAAGAATCCACCTGCCAATCAGGGAACATGGGTTCAATCCCTGGTCCAGGAAGATCCCACATGCCACGGAGCAACTAAGCCCATGCGCCACAACTACTGAGCCTGTACTCTAGAGCCTGTGAGCCACAACTCCTGAGCCCGCAAGCCACAACTACGGAAGTCCGCCAGCCTAGAGCCCGTGCTCCACACCAAGAGAAGCCACCGCAATGAGAAGCCCGCGCACTGCAATGAAGAATAGCCCCTGCTTGCCGCAACTAGAGAAAGCCTGTGCGCAGCAACAAAGACCCAATGCAGCCAAAAAAAAAGAAAGAAAGAAAGAAAGAAAGAAATTAGGCAGTGCTATGGGTAACAACGATGCAGCAGTGGTATGGTGTGAATGACATCATGCAGATGGCGGCTGAAACCAGTTTTTCCTGAGCAAACGGACTTGAGTCAGACACACTGTTGCTCAACCTCCACCTCCCTAATGCTTTCTTACTCTAGTCCCACCAACTAATAAGTAACAGCTATCAGTTACCGAGCGCTTACAAGCCAGGTGCTGTGCTAAGCATTTCCAGGAACTTCTGGAGGAAAGTTTCTTAACGTTTCTGAGTTTGTTTCCTCATCTGTAAAACTGGCATAAAAACCTCACAAGGCTATTTTACTGACTGCATGAGGTACTTATTTATATCCCTTAGCACAGTTAAATCTAATTGTTGCTATGAAGATTTTACTGGGCTTTTTATCTGAATTTATATTAATTTAATGAACCTAGGCATTAAATTCCATGCTGTCTGAATCTATCCAGTTCCTGAGTTCAGAGAGTGAGGTACACCAAGTTATCAGAAGATAAATGTGAGTATTCAGTTCCTGAGTTTAGTTAGTGAGAGATACTTGCATTTTTGAATGTTTTTATAAACTACTGCTGTGCCTCGGAGATTCTGATACTCCTGCCTAAGGCTGAGAATTGAATGGTATATACATTCTTGCAAATTTTCCTAAAAAGGAGAGAAATGCAGCTCTTTATACATTTCTAGACTGTCATCATGCTGGCACGGCTTAAGGTGGGCAAATAACCAACACCACCAAACCCAAAACTCCACGAAAGTCCTTTACTTCCTAATGACTGATAGGATATCTGCCACTCCTCATGGGTGATCGACAACCCAATCTGAAATACAGAATACTCACAAAAAGAGAAGACTATGGTTACCTGGCAGCACAGGTTAAGTGCCTGGAAATGCTCTGTGTGAGGTAGTATGTATACATGACTTCCCTCAGGGCTGGAACAATCTCAGAAAAAGCATTCCAAGTAGGGAGGAGGGGAGGGCTGACCATCAGCTGAACCTGGCAGAGCCAGTAAGACTTGGACAGGTGGAGCAGAAGAAAAGTGGCATTCCTGGAAGGAGGAAAGGCCTGAAAAAAGACAGACACCATGAAACCAGGTTCAAGAGAGTGTTGGACGTTCCCTCAGCTTGAAAGAAGGGATGGGCAGATTGCGGGGTACCATAAATATTATTACTGCCTGAGCCATGAGAAACCAAACTTAAAATTATGAAATATACCTTAAAAGAACACATAAACATATAGGAATAGTTGAGCACTTGTGTACTCATCACCAGGTTAAGAAATAGCACACTCGGATTTCCCTGGTGGCGCAGTGGTTAAGAATCCGCCTGCCAATTCAGGCAACATGGGTTCGAGCCCTAGTCTGGGAAGATCCCACATGACGCTGAGCAGCTAAGCCCCGTGCGCCACAACTACTGAGCCTGCACTCTAGAGCCCACAAGCCACAACTACTGAAGTCCACATACCACAACTACTGCAGCCCGTGCTCCTGGAGCCCGTACTCTGCAACGAGAAGCCACCACAATGAGAAGCCTGCTCACTGCAACTAGAGAAAGCCCATGTGCAGCAGCAAAGACCCAAGGCAGCCAAAAATAAATTAAAAAAAAAAAAAAAAAAAAAAAGAAATAGCACACTACCTGAATCTTGGAAGTCTTCTGTGTGCCCTATCCTTGTTGTATCCCTTTCCTTTCCCCTAGAGTTAATCACCAAACTGATTGTTGTTTCCTTGCCCTTCTTATTCAATTGTGCCTACTTCTGACCTTTTTGTGAATTCCCTTTTTGTGAGGGAATGTCCAACACTCTCTTCAACCTGGTTTCACTGTGCCTGCCTCTGTTCAGGCCTTTCCTCCTTCCAGGAATGCCACTTTTCTTCTGCTCCACCCATCTAAGTCTTATTGGCTCTGCCAGGTTCAGCTGATGGTCAGTCCTCCCCTCCTCCCCACTTGGAATGCTTTTTCTGAGATTGTTTCAACCCTGAGGGACGTCATGTACACTTACAGTCACACTTGTAAGTATTCTTCTGTTACTTTGTTGCTATCATCATTGTTCTGAGATTGAGCCAAGTTATTTTATGTAGCTGCATAAGTACTTTTCCACATAAAGTATCCACTGTATAATTATTTTTACATTCTATCTGGGTGCTTTCCTTTATTTATTTAGCTATTACAAAACATGCTGATACAGATGTTCTTGTGTATATTACTTGGAACACATGTACAAGAGGTTATTAATATACATATACTTAGGAGTGGAATTGCTGGGCTATAGGGGAAGCACAGGTTCTATTTTACTAGGTAATAACAACCTGCTTTTTCCAAAGAGGTCGCAGCAACTGACATTCCAACTAGCAGAGGATGAGAGTTTCTGTTGCTCTTCATTTTTGGCTTTAAAATTTTTTGGCTTTAAAATTTTGCCTATCTGGTGAGAGTGAAATGGAATCTCATTTTAGTTTTAATTTACATTATCTTTATTAATGAAGCTGGGGTTTATGTTTATGGGCCTCCAAAATATTTTTGTGAAATTGATCTTAATGAATTTCTTTAGAGAATTTACATTGTTAGTGTTACACAATATTGGAATATTTTCTCCTTATAGTTCAAACAATACACAAAAAGCAAATGTGTATTGCACCTCCATGCATCTCCCAGACCTTATTCCATATATTTATATACATACATGTTATAGGTTGAATGTTTGTGTCTCTCCCAAATTCGTATGTTGAAATCCTAGCCCTCAATGTGATAATATTAGGAGGTGGGGCCTTTGGGAGGTAAATAGGTCATGAGGGTGGCACCCTCAGGAATGGGATTAGTGCCTTTATAAGCAGAGACATGAGAGCTTGCTCCTGCCCTCTGCCATATAAGAATACAATCAGGAGACAGCTGTCTTTAAATCAGGAAGCAGGCCTTCACTAGACATCAGATCTGCCAGCATCCTGATCTTTGACTTCCCAGACCCCAGAACTGTGAGAAAAAATATTTGCCTTAAGCCACCCAGTCTACGGTAATTTGTTACAGTAGTCCAAACTAAGTCAGTGCAGAAATTTATCTATAACTTGCTTGTTTACCTTAATTATAGATCATTCCATTCCAGTATGTACAGATCTACTTCATTCTAACTGCTATGTAATATTTCACAGCATGGATGAACCAGAATCTCACCGGTCTCCCCTTCTTAAATTAATTTTTTTGAACAGGTAATATTTGGATTTATAAAGTCCAAAATGTACAAAAGAGTATATCCCTCCTACTCCTCTTCCTCAATAAGTCAGTAGCTCTGGCCTGGCTGCAACCAAATTTACCAATTGTGGCAGAGATCGCCTAGATGTTGACTAATCCCGTTTCTTCTTCCTGGACACAGAAGAAGCCAGGTCCCAGTTTCCTTGACTTCAGTTCTGACCAACACAACCTGGGAAGAAGTAACAAACACAACTTCCAGTGTTGGCCAGCTTTTGTAGTGTTCTCCCTCTCAGCTAACTAGCTGGCTGAATGCAGAGGGTCCAGTGGAAAGACTCTAAGGAGATCCTAGAAGATGGTGGTGCCACAAGATGGAAGGAGCCAAAATCTAATTCTCTGCTTGGAGGAAAGGGACCAAGGACATATGTATTGGACTATATGTGTGTGAGAAATAAGCTTTTGGGTTAAACCAGCCAGTTTAGTTTAGTTTTGGGTTGTTACTTCAGCTAGCCCTAACACACAAATTTCTTATTTATCCTGAGATGTTCTACATAATATATACAAGCAATTACCAATCCTCTCTCAGTGGACACCCTTATCCAAGGTTGTTTCCAGTTTTCCCCTATCACAATAATGTTACAATAAACATCCTAATGAAGGTTTCTAGACATATTAAACCTTTAAGAGACAGCGTTTGAAAAGTAGCAGGCACCTAGACACGTGCTCCACCTCAGTCAGGTATTTCCCATCTTTTGCTCAATTCAACTTGAGATCATCAAGTTGGCATGGTGCCAGCCTGAGAGAACCTGAAGCTACTCTCTGGCCCAGAACCCAGCTTGACACTGAGACTCTACTTTCTGTATGGACTGATTTTTTTTTTTCCTACAGTAACCTCTCATCTACCTATTTCTTACAGGCTCTGAGCCCCTGTCACCTTGGACATTCATTCCCTGGGTTTGCCAAGATGTCAGCTTCTCCCCAGGCTCCAGACTCCTAGCTTGTGCATGTCTTCTCTACTCACAAACTCCATTGATTTTTAATCAACACCATGCCTGAATACGTGCCTGTACAGGGACCATTCTAGGCACATAGGTGGGAAGCACACCTATGTGAGGAATGGGTGTTAACCCTTCTCACAAGAGATGACTTTATACTACATATGACGTGTGATACTGGAGAGAAGGGGGTGGGGGTAGGGGGGAGAGACAGATTCCAGCAGTTTATAGTTGGTCCTGGCGCTGATGTGGAACTGCTGAGAAAATCAGCTTAGGACAGAGACATAAACTTGTGCTTTTCTTTATATTCAGGTTTCTCACAAAAGGTACATATTAATTTATAGATTTCAACTCTCTTTCTTTAATGGAGCCTATAAAACTTGAATTAAAGCTGTAATAATCATTTCAACACATCATTAGTCTTGAAATCAGTCCTTTTTCCTCTACCCTGCAGGTGCTAAAAGCAAAACACAATGCAGGTAAGTTGCTTAAAGGCAACAGAGAAAGAAGAGGAAGCATGAATATACTTTCTCTCCCAGCTTTTCAGCCCAGACGATGATTCTCAACTTCTGGGTTTACACACTGTAGTAGATGCTGTACCCGTACATATCCTTTGGGCCTTCTCTGACGTTTGGTTTCAGAGAGTTCTAGTACGTGAGGAGGACTGTCTGTGTCTCTTGCTTGAGTGCATTCTCTGACTTTAGGAACATGCTTTTCCCAGCACTGAGCTGGGCAGAAATGCAGGAGCATTAACACAATAAAGAGGAAAAGGAGTTGGTGGGCAAATACTTCAGCTTCCTTGCCTGTTGGTGGGGCAATTCCAAGGTATGTTCCCGTTTCTCAAATAGCCACACAGTCTCCCCTCGTTAATATACCCCTGAATGACTTTCCTGTCTCACCTCACCACTCCTTCAGAATGCCTCTTGAGGTCACCTCCTAAATAAACTATTTGCATCCAAATCTTCTTTTCTGAGCCTGATTTTGGGAGGAACCCAAAAGAAGACAAGGACTCCTTTGAAAATGTGAGGAAAAACAAGGTCCCACTCTTCAGGAAAATATGTCATACTTCCAAGAAACCTAGGTAAGATTTGGTGAAATTTTGGTATTAGGGCCAGGGTTCAGAATCACCTTAACTCCCTTTTCCCCTCATCCCCCAAAAGATTACTGAGGGAGCCATATACAAGGACCAGCGGCCTAAGAGGAAGGAAATTATTACTTCAATAGCTTCAAAAGTGCCTAAAACCCCATTGTAACCTGTTTAGAACACACTTTGCATGGCTGGCTCCCTCCCAGTTTTCTCATAGAAGTTTTCTCCAAACTCCCTAACTATTCTCTGTCACAGTATACTCGCCTTTTCCTGCTTGATGCTTTGTAACATAATTCCTCATCTATGTGTTTGCTGAGTTGTTTACTCTTCCTCTATTAGACTATAGCTCCATGAAAACAGGAACTAAGTTACTTTGTTTACCACTGTACACCCAGTGTTTATGACAGTGCTATCACATGGAAGATACTCCATAAGCTGAGAAAGAAATTGAGGTTTTGGCTTCTGGTCTCAAACAGCCACCAATTCCTTGCTCATTAAAAACATGGGACCTTAATGACTATCAGCCACATGGAGAAAATCCAGGAGACAGGGGAAATAAAATGACCAGATCTGCAGAACAGGTTCTGGCTCAACTAAACCATCAAGCTTTGTGCATTGGAGGAAGTAGAAAAGAACCCATCAACAAATGTATAGTGGCCCTGACCACCAAGAATGTGGGTCAGTTAACATCGTGAATTTTCATTATTAGGTCAGTAGCTCCTTTTCACTGAGGAAGAAGAAGAGAGGGGAGGAAGGTGGCCAGATTTCTCCCTGAAGTACATACTATTCTGCACACAATTTCAAAGGAGTAAAAAAACCACAAAAAACCCACAAACTTTCTGAAGGTTGTTCATGGTCCACACAGGCCAATAAACCCAGGTTAAGAATTTCTGGTTTATGGATCTTTCTGTCGGTACAAACCTTGACATCTCTAATCCTTACCATCAGATTTAGCTCCTCTCTGATAGATTTGATCCCCATCCCTCTTCTCCCTGCAAAAAGAAAAAGGCAACATGTGGCAGTAAAGGTGTCAGTAGTTAACAGCTGCAACCAATCTCTATAGCAAGGCCTATGCTATGCTTCCAAACTTGGGACCTCTGGCACCTTTGCTGGGACTGGAATAGTCTAGCCTCTCAATTTCCACCTGTTGATATCATGTTAACTATGTAGGGTCTCCTCCTCCATGAAACATTCTCCAATCCCACCAAGCAGGTGGAAACGTGCTAACAGCTTCATTGCTGCAGCTCCTAGTTGACTGCTTTTGTTTTTTTCATAAATTTATTTTATTTATCTTTGGCTGTGTTGGGTCTTTGTTGCTGTGCACGGGCTCTCTCTAGTTGTGGCGAGCAGGGGCTACTCTTCATTACAGTGCATGGGCTTCTCATTGCGGTGGCTTCTCTTGTTGCAGAGCACGGGCTCTAGGCTTGTGGGCTTCAATAGTTGTGGCATGCGGGCTCAGAAGTTGTGGCTCGCGGGCTCTAGAGTGCAGGCTCAGCAGTTATGGTGCATGGGCTTAGTTGCTCCACGGCATGTGGGATCTTCCCGGACCAGGGATTGAACCCATGTCCCCTGCATTGGTAGGCGGATTCTTAACCACCGCGCCAGCAGGGAATCCCACTGCTTTGGTTTTGTAGTCAGTGGATTTCCTGCACAGGGCTTCCAGTGCCTGGCATGGCCTGGGTGAAGGTCTCTTTCCTAAGTACTACTACTGGTCTAAAAGACATCCAACTGAGAAGAGCTTCACACCTAGCCCAATCCACCTCAGTACTCTTTATTCCATTTTACCAAGTGCGTTCAATTTCACCTCGTTAATTTCTCCAAAGGCCCTAAGTGGTCAACCTGTGAAAACTCAAGTTCAATGAGGTCACACAAAAAAAGTCAAGGCCTCTGAAACGACCTCAAATCTCCGGGGCCAAACCTCACTTGTTTAGTGGCCCCAACCGCCTCAGGGGAAAAACTCCAACCTTCCGAGGCCCCAAGACAGGTGCTCATCTGAGCTCCAGACCCAAAGTTGAGTATGGACAGCAACACCCTCGCTGCCCAGTAAGGTTACTGAGAAGGCCGCGACGGGTGCTGCAGAAAGAACTTCCGCCTAGAGAAAGTGTCGTCACGGGGCGAGCTTCCGGTTCCCCTCTGTCTCGTGGCCCAAGGCCTTTTATCCCACTTGGCAGTTGTCCACACCCCAAAGCTACCCCACCCAGCTGCTCCCTCGGGTTTCTCCACACCCTGCGGAGCCGTTTGCACGTCTCGAGGGTGTGACGGTTACACCGCGACGTCCCTTGGGAGAACTGTGCAAAGCAAAAGGCGTAACCGCCACCCTGAAGGACCGGAGCCCTGTCGGGGAACAGCGGTCAGAGAGCCTGCTGGCGGGACTAATTTATGACTGACGTCCACACTCACCTATTGCCTTTCTGAGTCCTTCTCAAATAAGCCAATGAATGCGACAGCGGAGACGGCAACGTGCCCCTGCCGCCAGAAGTGGCTCCGCCCCCTCCACTAAGCCGGCGTTTGGTTGCCATGCTCAGTGTGGCTACCGCTTCTGCTACTTTAGGCTCTTCTCCAGCTTTCCGATGCCCTTGTTGAACTCCTTTCAAAGCATTTCTTCCTTTCCATTGTCAATTTCCTCCTCCTCGGGCTTCTTACCTGCTCGCTGCTTATCCAGCCACACTTGAAATGGCGGCTGGAGGCGGGGCCGAGGCGGGGCGTGCCCGGCGCGATGACGTCAGCGCGCTGCGTGTCGGCAGGTGGAGGGAGAAGGGAAAGTTTGGCCCGTGCGTGGGGCTGGGGTGGAGGGCGGGACAGAGGGGCTGGGCCGAGGCGAAGCTCCTGTAGCTGCTGCCACGGAGGCCGAGGCCGGGACCTGGGCCGGGCAGGGGAGTGCCGGCCGCGGAGGAGCAGGAGGCGAGGTCCGCGGGTGCTTCGAGCCCCCCGCTGCTCTGCCGCGCGGCCACCCGGCGCCAGGCGCCGTCGACCCGTGGCTGTTCCAGAGGCGGTTGGTGGGGGCGCGGCGGCAGCGGTTGGGGGTGGGGAGAGGCGCGGCGAGGAGAAGAGGGAGGTCAGCGAGTTTGAGGGAGGGCTGAGTGCCGTGCCGCCGTCATGTCCGAGGACTCCAGCGCCCTTCCTTGGTCCATCAACAGGGACGATTACGAGCTGCAGGAGGTGATAGGTGAGAGCTGGCGCCGCGGAGGGGGGAGGCGCCGCGCTGGATGGCGGGTGACACGCGGGAACTAGGGGACCCGCGGGAGCTCGGAGAGCGCAGGGCTCCCAGATATTCGTGGGCGCTCGAGTGGCCCGGGGGTGTTGGTAGGGAGCGTGGGTGAGGCTCCGGGTTTGTGCAGCGCGTGCAAGGCAAGGAGGGGATTTTGAGTGGCGCGCCTGTGCGGCACGGTGGGGTGGGGTTTGAGAGGCTCACCAGAGATTTGTGTAGTGACAGATGTTTGAACCTGAGCGACAGATGTATCTGAGAGAGAAAGAAAAGTGCAGGTGTGGGACAGGCCTTTACGAGGCGGTGCGAGAAATGGGGTATTGCAGTTGGGGGCACGGACACCTATTCGGGGGTTGATGGGTTTGGGTGCTTTTGTTCACTCCCGCATCCGTGCGAGAACCCACACGAAGTGCCAGGCGTTGCTGGGGTAGAGCTGAGGATCCTCTCCAGATGAAGCTGCAGGTACCGCACTGAGCGATGTAGACACAACTTACGACTGCTTGGAATTGACTTTCTAGTCAGGAAGGTAGACAGTAAATAAGTAGGTAAATAAAAAGAATTATAGGTTTTGGCAAGTGCTAGGAAGGGAATAAGCAAGATGTTCTGATAGAGGATAACGTGGAGACCTAGTTGGGGCGATTTCAAGGAAGATGCTTTTTCTGAGGCGTTTACATGTAAGTTGAGCCCTGAAGGATGAGAGAGTCTTAAGAGCCTAGGGAAATTTTTTCCCGACTGAGGGATGAGGAAATGCAAAGGCTCCTGAGGAGGGAAAGAGCTTGGTGTGTTTTAGGACCTGAAAGAAGACTGGTAAGGTTAGAAAGGTAAGGGAGAAGCCAGATTTTAGGGATCTTCTCAGCCAAGGTAAGGATTTTGGAATTTTATTTTAAGTGTTATTGGAGGGCTTCAAACAAAGACATGATACAGTCCGATGGACCTGGCTATTGTGTGTAGAATGGATTTGAAGGGGGTCTGGGAATACCAGTTGGCAGAGACCAAAACTTGCACAAACATGGATTGTAATTCTCACAGAGGCACAGTGATTGGGGGAGGGTGGGGACTGGGGATGAGGGGAGTATTTGTTAGACAACAATAATCTAGTGATTTAAGAAATCAAAAGGGGGTGGGTTTAGCTAAACAGAAGCTCAATCCAACAGACACGAGCAGACCCTTGTGTGTTGGAGGAAGGAGATTGTCTGCTTTGCTAGATCAGCATCCAGTCCTAAATTAGTTTTATAACAAAGAGTGGCTGAAAACTCCTTAGCTATCTTGGGGGGGGTAGTGTTTATTGCACTGGGTAGATGTTTAGAGAAACTTGGTCACATTTCTTTTTTTCACTTTACTTCTTGTTTCAAAACAAATCTGGGCTAAGTTTTATCTGAAACACATTACATCTTTTTCCTTAAGCCACTTCATGGATCTGGTCTACATGCTGGGTCTTTGATGTGAACTGGTTGGTTCTAAAGACAGCTAGCTAGGTCACTGTCTTGATTGACTGCTTCTGAGTCCCTCAATCAGAGTTTCTTATTGAAAAAAGGGATTAGGGCTTCCCTGGTGGCGCAGTGGTTGGGAGTCCACCTGCCGATGCCGGGGACACCGGTTCGTGCCCCGGTCCGGGAGGATCCCGCATGCCGCGGAGCGGCTGGGCCCGTGGGCCGTGGCCGCTGGGCCTGCGCCTCCGGAACCTGTGCTCCGCAACGGGAGAGGCCACAGCAGTGAGAGGCCTGCGTACCGCCAAAAAAAAAAAAAAAAAGAAAGAAAAGAAAAAGAAAAAAGGGATTAAGTGGGAGATTCCAAAATGATGTCTAAAAAGTAAGGAAAGGGGGTCCTTATCATTTTAGAAAAGGAATTTTGATTTTCTTTCTGGTAAGGTGTACATCTTTCTAGGGTGAAGAGGAGGGTTGTAGTTGTTCCTAATGCCCTTGCTATTAAGACTGTACAAGGCTCTAGAGCTTTGGAAACTTGTTAATTTGGTGTCCTCAGACCAATAAGGTGTCTGTGAGCGAGCAAAAGGGAGGCTCAGGCCTCTGGGATAGGGTTAGTCTTCATCTTATTCTCAAAGTGGTCCGTGGATAAAAAGTTAACTCCAATGTGATTTGATCACCTTATTTTTAAAAACAATTTTACTCTGAGGTATAATTTCACCCATTTTTTAGTATAAAATTCACCCATTTTAAAATATAAAATTAAATCATTTTTAGTAAATTTATTGTGTTGTGCACCAATCAGCATAATACAGTTTTAGAATATGTTCATCACCCCAGTGAGATCCCTTTTGCCTGTTTACAGTTAATCCCTGTTCCTACCCCCAGTTTCAGGCAACTGCAAATCTACTTTCTGTATCCATAGATTTGCCTTTTCTGGACATTTCATATAAATGGGATCTTGTAATATGCAGTCTTTTTTGTTTGGCTTCATTCACGTAGCATAATATTCTTTCATTTTTAAAAGCAATTTATATACCATAAAATCCACCTGTTTTAAGTGTACAGTACTATAGTTTTTTAGTAAATTTACAGAGTTGTTCAGTCATCACCACAATCCAATTTTAGAACATTTCCATCATTCCAGAAAGATGCCTCATGTACATTTGCAGTCACTCCCTGTTCCCACCCCCTGCCTAAGGCAACCACAGATCTACTTTCTGTCTCTATAGATTTGTCTTTTCTGGACATTTCATATAAATATGATCATATAATATGTGATCTTTTGTGTTTGGTTTTGTTTACTTTGTGTAATTTTTTTTGAGGTTCATCCATGTTGTAGCCTGTATTAGTATATTACTCCTTTTTATTGGACACTACTTGATGGACATTGGGTTTCTTCTGTTTTTTGCCTATTTGGAATAATGTTGTTATAAGCATTTACATCACATCTTCATGTGACCATGTTTCATTTTTCTTGAGTGGAATTGCTGGGTCATATGGTAGATTTATGTTTAACTTTTTAAGAAGTGGACAAACTTTCAAAGTGACTGTACCATTTTACATTCCCATCAGCCATGTATGAGGGTCCCTATTTCTTTACATTTTTGCCAGCACTTCTTGTCTGTCTGTTTGTTGTTTTTTTTTTTTGCGGTACGCGGGCCTCTCACTGTTGTGGTCTCTCCTGTTGCGGAGCACAGGCTCCGGACGCGCAGGCCCAGCGGCCATGGCTCACGGGCCCAGCTGCTCCGCGGCATGTGGGATCTTCCCAGACCGAGGCACGAACCCACGTCCCCTGCATCGGCAGGCGGACTCTCAACCACTGCGCCACCAGGGAAGCCCTGTTGTCTGTCTTTTTGATTATAGCCATCCTAGTGGATGTGAAGTGGTATTTGATCATGGTTTTGTTTTGCATTTCTGTAATAACTAATAATAGAAAGTATCTTTTCATGTGCTTATTTATTAGCTTTTCATATCTATTCTTTGGTAAAATGTCTATTCAAATCTTTTTCCCATTTGGGTTGCCCATTGGGTTGTTTTCTTCTCACTGAGTTATAGAGATGTGTGTGAGGGTGTGTATTCATTCTGGATATGAGTCCTTCACCTGATATATGATTTCAAATATTTACTCTCAGTCTTTTTTGGGGGGGCGGGGGGGGCGTGCCACGGCTTGCGGGATCTTAGTTCCCCGACCAGGGATCTAACCCGCGCCCCCTGTAGTGGAAGCACAGAGTCTTAACCACTGGACCACCAGGGAAGTCCTGAGGAATCTTTAGTAACCCAACATCACAAAGATTCTTTTCGTATGTTTTTCTTCTGTTATAGTTTAGCTCTTCAATTTAGTCCTCTGATATATTTTGAGTTAAGTTTCCTGTAAGGTGTGAGGTAAGGTGAATATCTTGTTTTACAGATGAAGACACTGAGACATAGGAAGGTAAAATGACCTGTCTAAAGTCAGAGCTAGTTATGGGCAGAGCCAGTACTGGCGTCCAACTGTTGCCTAATCCAGGATCCTTATTTCTGCATCTGCATTTGATTGGTTTTTGGAAGTATCTGAAGATGGTGGTCATAATCTCACCTTTTAAAGGAAATATCCTTACAATGAAAAAAAACTGATCGGAGCAGATATTTTGTAGGTAACCCTTTTAGATATAGTTAGATTTATTCTCTTTTGTGTATCCTATTTTGTCATTTTTTTTAATGTTCCCTCTCTCATTAATAAGTTCCTGAAAGTTCTTAATGTACTTCCACTCCACTCCTCACACACTCTCTCTCACCCCATCTTCCCAAGAGGGAGGAAGAAAAGTTTTTCCTTGAACTACAGCCTAGTACAAGTAGCAAGGCTCAGTAAAGCAGTGCATGCTTATTCTAACTTTGCTTCCATGCCAAAATGTTTGGAATACAGTATTTTGTAATAAGCTGTAAGTAGTTTTCAAAATGAATCTTTGTAATTTCTTCAGATTATATTCATTTTTTTTCAGGAAACAAATGGTTGAAGTCTGGGCAAAAAAGGCTTGGGGGAATCTTTTTGAATTTTCTGTTTCCAAAGGATTGTATTTTAAGGAAATGGTATAATGCTGTCTCCTTTCTCGTCAAAGCACATACAGTTATTTGAACTATATATTTTTTTCACATGTGCTACTTAGGACTGTATTTGGGGTTAGTTTCTCGCATGGTCTTATTCTCTCTTTTTCTGGCAAAATCCTATAGAGAAGAGAAAGTTCCCTTCCTAGAACATAATAAAAGCATACAAGTTGGGAATTCAAAGGACTGCCTTTTAGGGCTTCCCTGGTGGCGCAGTGGTTGAGAGTCCGCCTGCCGATGCAGGGGACACGGGTTCGTGCCCTGGCCCGGGAAGACCCCACGTGCCACGGAGTGGCTAGGCCCGTGAGCCATGGCCGCTGAGCCTGCGCGTCCGGAGCCTGTGCTCTGCAATGGGAGAGGCCACAACAGTGAGAGGCCCGCGTACCGCAAAAAAAAAAAAAAAAAAAAAGGACTTGCTTTTAAAGAATTGTATCATCTTAAGCATGCTTTGGCAAAGGTTTGAACTTTAAGTATGATTACTTGTAAAAGGTGTAGTATTGGTCTCACTATTAATCATTTATCTTTTCAATGTTTTTGAGCTCCTTCCTAACCCCTACTATTGCATTAGCACTTCTGACCAAGTGTTGTACTGTATTTGATGTGTGTTGAAGCAACTGTAATAGTATGGGCTTTGGGGTTAGACTGACCTGGATTCAAATCCTGGCGTTAGCTCTTACTACCTCTCTGATCTGGGGCAATTTATATAACTGTTTTAGTGTCAGTTTTTTGTCTGTAAAATGGGCATAATGGTACCTATGTCCTTGGGGCTGTTGTGCAGATTAAGTGTAATTATTTGCAGGAAGCTTTTAGCTCGTATTCATTACTCCATACAATCTCTTTGTTATCTCTTTCTTTTTTTCTTCTTTTTCTGTTTCCTAATTTTTGGTAGTACCATAAAATGTGAAATACTACATGATTTGAAATCTTGTAACACTTGTAATCTTGTAATATTTTGAATCTGTTGTAATGTTTATTGGACCATCACTGCATCTTTTTTTTTTTCCTTACTTCCAGATCTTATTCAGGTTTAGATGGATTTAAGGATTTATGCTGGACATGGTAGTATAGCAGTGTAAGGCCCTGCCACCTGTTTTATTGCCCATGATAAAATATAGTGGCAAAGTGGGAAACCAGTCTGTCAAGGGCTGTGCCATGTGGCTTTTGTTATCATGCATTTTGTTTTTTGTTTTTTTGGTTTTGGGGGTTTTTTTTTTTGCGGTACATGGGCCTCTCACTGTTGTGGCCTCTCCCATTGCGGAGCACAGGCTCCGGACGCGCAGGCTCAGCGGCCATGGCTCACGGGCCTAGCCACTCCGCGGCATGTGGCATCCTCCCGGACCGGGGCACGAACCCGTGTCCCCTGCATCGGCAGGCGGACTCTCAACCACTGCGCCACCAGGGAAGCCCCATTTTGGTTTTTGTTTGTTTGTTTGTTTTGTTTTTTGTTTTAATTTTTATTTATTTTTTGGTTGTGTTGGGTCTTCATTGCTGCATACGGGTTTTCTCTAGTTGCAGCAAGCCGGGGCTACTCTTCTTTGTAGTGCACAGGCTTCTCATTGCAGTGGCTTCTTTTGTTGCGGAGCATGGGCTCTAGGTGCACGGGCCCAGTAGTTGTGGCTCACAGGCTCTAGAGTGCAGGCTCAGTAGTTGTGGCGCATGGGCTTAGTTGCTCTGCGGCATGTGGGATCTTCCTGGACCAGGGATCGAACCCATGTCCCCTGCATTGGCAGGCAGATCTTTAACCACTGTGCCACCAGGGAAGTCCCGTGTTATCATGCATTTTTAAAAGTCTCAATAAATATTTACTGTTTACCTCAGCCTAGGTTTAGAAAATTGTTCTTTAAGATCCATTTTTAGTAAGGTGTGATTCACCTACCTTTGATACTGCGGTGAAGACAGCCTACTAGCTTTATTCTCTACTTTCTCTCCCCTTTTAAATTTTCATTAGTGTTCACTAGCTACACATTTGATGTCTAAAGTATTGGGTTCCAAATACAGATTCCAGGATCCCACCTCTAGCTCCTCCATAAATGTGAAAGCTGTTATGTTCTATTGATGCTTAATGGTTAGTGTATTTTCTCCCCCTGATTGGAAGACTTAGCTATGATAACATTTTCAATAAGGCCAGCATTGGGCCAACAACCTCATAGGGTTGTATCAAATAGGGATTGCATTTGGCTGCATGTAATGGAAAACAAATAATAGTGGCTTAATAAAATACTTTTTTGCTCCCTTTATATGACACGAAAACTGGAGTGGCAGCCTAGGTGCCATTAGGCACCCAGGCTCCTAGTTTTTCACTCCACTCCACTTAGCACGTGACTTGCATTTTCATAGTTGCAAGATAGTTGGTCCACCCCTAGCCTTGTGCTTGTGTTCCAGGCCAGAAGAGTATGGTAAAAGGACAAAGTCACATGACAACTCAGTTGGCTCCCTTTCAAAGGGCTTTCTTTCCTGGAAGCCTTACTCAGTGATACATTTCTATTTTATTGGACAGAACTGTGTCATTTGGCCATTTGCAAATGAAATGAAGCTTTTTATCCAAGCATGTTATTACTTAAAGCAAAGTAGGTAAAAGTTCTCTTATTAAAGAAGGGAAAATTGTATGTTGGCTAGGCAACTAAAAATGTTGCCCTCGGGTTTTTTTATTTTAATTAAAATAGTTAAATAAGACACTGCAAGTAAATAATTTAACCTGACACATAAGTAATCAGTTAATGTAAGCTTTAAAGAGTCAGTTGCCTACCAATTAAGAGTATGGTGTTGAAACGTCATGTAGTTTTGGTTTCTAGGCCCTACTCTGCATCTTACTAATTTATGACCTAAGTCTTACCTTTGCTTGCATTGCTTTGTAAGATCAATAATACCTAACTCATGGGATTATTGTGAGAATTAGATGAAAAAAAAGAAGTGCAAGTAAGGAGAGTGCTCAGCATAGTACTTGGCACACAGAGTAAGTGCTCAATAAATGGTAATGCTCACAATGGTAATAATGAGGTAATGCCCGTGAAGACTGGGCTATTTTTGTGTTTGTTCTGCCCCAAATGAGCAAAATTTTTTTTTCTTGAAAATATATGCCACTACTTGAGTCATTAATCTATTCAACAAATATTTACTGACCTCCTCTTGTGTGTCAGGCACTATTTGGATGCTAGAGATACAGCAGCAAAGCAGACAGACAGAAATCCCTTGTGGTGGTGATGAAGGACAAATATAAAGTAGGGAAAGGGGTTGCGAACTGCTAGGGATAGAGGTGAGTTTTAAAGAGGTCAAGGAAAGCCTCACTGAGAAGGTGACATTTGAGGAAACACCTGAAGGAGGTGGAGAAGTGAACATGGTGGTTATCTGTAGGTAGTTTGGTCTAAGCAGAGGGAACATCAGGAGCGCAAAGGTCCTGAAGAAGGAGCACACTGATGTGACTAAGGAATAATGAGGTAAGGGTGGCTGGAGCAGAGTGATTCAGAGGTTGAAGAGATCAGGAGAGTAAGGTGGTAGGTAGGGATGGATGGTCCTGGCCATCAGATGATATGAAGTGTGATAAGTCATTGTGGTACTTGGCTTTTGCTTTGCGTAAGATTTTATGTTTTAAAAGGATAACCTGGGCTGCTATGTGGAGAATAGTTTTTTAAGGGTATTAGGGTAGGAGAGGTTATCCAGGGGAGAGAGGTAGTAGTGGAGGTGGTGAGAAGCAGTCAGATGCTGGTGTAGCATATTTTGAAGTTAGAGATATGCCATTGGATTGGATGTGAGAAGTATCCAAGATATTTGGCAGGAGCATCCAGAAGGATGGGGTTAATATCCGTTGAGATAGAGATCACCAGAGTGAACAGGAGAGGGAGATGATTCATTGCAAAACCATCAGGCTGCTTGAATAATTACTCAGAGCATATGGCAGTGTCTTTATTTTCATCTTTGTATGGAGAGAGAGCGTGATTTTTATGATAATGACTGTTCTTACAGCTGTTTCTGTAAAGGAGCTTTAATTTTCAGTATGACTCTGACAAGAGGGCTTACTCAGAAAAAGGTTTATGAAATTGTAAAGTCCTGTATTTTCCATGGTTCGGGTGACAGTGCCTTAGTCATCTTTCAGAATGAACAGTCTGGACTAGCTCTTTAGTTGGTGTTAAAGCCTTACTAAAAAATACTTAAAATCTTTAGAATATGTATCTGTAATAGTGACGGTTAGTCAGAATTTGGGGGGGAAATATCTTCAGTTGATTTGGTTCATTTGATTTATTTTTTCCTCACAGGTAGGAATAAAATCCATATTTTTGGTTACTCTTTTAAATTTCAGGATCTAGTAAAGTGGAGAGAGACTGTGAAATTTTTTTTAGTCCCCCTCATGCCTTTGGGCAGCTCCTTCTCTGTCTCAAGGGATAACATTACCCAGTTTGAAGGATTTCAGGAGAAAGCTCAGTCATGGTTTTTCACTTTAATCCATTCTGGTGTGTAATGTACACTAACACAGCAGTTAAAGAACCAGCTAGGAGAGGACAGAAGAGTGGAAGAGGGGACATGGGGGATGGTGCATGGAGGATGCAAAACATGTAAAATAGTGAACTTCTGAATTAGGATGCTTTATTGGAAATTGTTTTCATTTTCCATTATATTATTCTTCATATTAAGCCAATGCTTATTTGCTGGCATTACAACAGTAGCTTTCACACTTTGACTAAACCATTCCTAACAGTTACCTTTTACATATTTTCGTGTGTATTTACACTGAAATAAAAGTTTTACAAGATAATATTTACTTTTTTATTTTTTATATATTTTTATTGAAGTATAGTTGATAGATAATGTTTACTTTTACTATGTGCAATACATACTGATGGTTTCTAATTTGATTCTGTTTTCTCTAAGAAAAATGATGGTTGAAACCCAGTAAGTTGACTTGTGGTTTGAAAAATTCCTCATGAAGGAACCTGCTTTAAAGAAGAGAAAGAAAAAATATGTATTGTGGGGCTTCCCTGGTGGCACAGTGGTTGGGAATCCGCCTGCCAATGCACTAAACACGGGTTCGAGCCCTGGTCCGGGAGGATCCCACATGCTGCGGAGCAACTGGGCCCGTGCGCCACGGCTGCTGAGCCTGTGCTCTGCTTCGAGCCACAGCTCCTGAAGCCCGTGTGCATGGAGCCCATGCTCCGCAAGGGGAGAGGCCGCCACAATGAGAAGCCCGCACACCATGACAAAGAGTAGCCCCCGCTCGCCACAACTAGAGAAAGCCCGCGCACAGCAGTGAAGACCCAGTGCAGCCAAAAATAAATAAATAAATTTATTTTAAAAAATATTATCGCACAGTAATTATATTAAGAAAAAGCAATTTTGAGTAGAATGCTTCATGTAAAATGCAACATGTTTTCAATATTTTTCTTCCCTCATGCCCTCTTTTGTAAACATTTTTGTGAAATTACTTTTTAAAAAAATGATGTATTTATGTATTTATTTATTTTTGGCTGCATTGGGTCTTCGTTGCTGGGCGCGGGCTTTCTCTAGTTGCAGCAAGTGGGGGCTACTCTTCGTTGAGGTGCACGGGCTTCTTACTGCGGTGGCTTCTCTTGTTGTGGAGCATGGGCTCTAGGCGCTTGGGCTTCAGTAGTTGTGGCACTCGGGCTCAGTAGTTGTGGCACTTGGGCTCAGTAGTTGTGGCTCACGGGCTCTAGAGCGCAGGCTCAGTAGTTGTGGTGCACGGGCTTAGTTGCTCCGCGGCATGTGGGGTCTTCTGAACCAGGGATCGAACCCGTGTCCCCTGCATTGGCAGGTGGATTCTTAACTACTGCGCCACCAGTGAAGTCTCTGAAATTACTTTTTATTTGGGAAGAAAATGAGAGAATGGAGAGGAAGGAAGAAAGAATTTAGTGATTGCACATTTTTTCTTTTTTACTGTTTACACTTCATCTCTATCCAAGGCTGTATGTACAGGAGAACCCGTGATTAAAACATTGAAAAAAACTACAATTTAAACTGTTAAAAGACATAGCTGTGTCTCCTTAAGTATTTGGCATAGGGTAGGTTTATTACGCTTCTAAAGTATTTGAATCTTTATCAAAACACATGAGGATAAATTATCCTCACCAACTCCCCATCTCTAGCCATACCACTTAAATGTCTAATAGGAAGATAATAGGTAAATAAATGAACAATAATGACATTTATTGAGCATTGCCATTTCCAAGCACGTAATCAGGGAACCAAGACTTACCCTGCTAATGGTGGCAGAGTTTGTTTGAATCTAAGTGTGTTTTCCATGGAGCTTCCTGAAGTTAGGTGAGTTTTGACTTGGGCTTTAAAAGGAGGAGGAGGTATGGATTAATATGTAGAAAGCAAAGTGAATGGTTTGCACAGAGGAATGGAGATAGGGGAAACTAAATTGCATCCGGGGTATGGAAAATAAGTTAAAGCATTGAGTTATCAAGAAGTACAGTATTGGGACTTCCCTGGTGGTGCAGTGGTTAGGAATCCACCTGCCAGTGCAGGGGACATGGGTTCGAGCCCTGGTCCGGGAGGATCCCACATGCTGCAGAGCAACTAGGCCTGTGCACCACAACTACTGAGCCTGTGCTCTAGAGCCCACGAGCCACAACTACTGAGCCTGTGAGCCATGACTACTAAAGCCCGCGTGCCTAGAGCCCGTGCTCCGCAACAAGAGAAGCCACCGCAATGAGAAGCCCGCACACCACAACGAAGAGTAGCCCCCACTCGCTGCAACTAGAGAAAGCCCGTGCGCAGCAATGAAGACCCAATGCAGCCAAAAATAAATAAATAAATAAATGACATTTTTTAAAAAGAAAGAAATACAGTATCAAGTAGTGGCTGTGGTTTAGTGATCTGAGGAGTGATATTGTGCAAGTGGACCTTGAAGATTATTTTATTAAGGGTAATAGATGGATTGAAGCCTAGGCTTTTTTTTTTTCTTTTTTTTAAAGCAATTTACGGAACTTAGAGCTTACTATCTGTATGTGTACTGTACTCATTTGTGTGCATGTGTGTATGGTTCTGTGCAGTTTTATTACATGTGTACCTTTGTGTAACTACCACTAACTAAATTCAAGACACAGAACTGTATTCCACCACAAAGTCCCTCTGGCTACCCCTTTGTAGCCCTCCTAACCTGTCTACTCACATCTCTAATCCCTGACAACCACTAATCTGTTCTCTGTTGCTGTTATTTTTGTTATTTCAAGAGTGTTATATATTATATAAATGGAGTCATAAACTATGTAACGTTCTGAGATTGGCTTTTTTCATTCAGCATAGTGCCCTTGAGGTTCATCCAAGTAATTGTGCATATCAATAGTTTGTTCTTTTTTATTGCTGAGTAATATTTGTCTGTGTGGACATACCATATGTTTAACCATTCACCTGTTAAAGGATATTTGGGTAGTTGCCAGTTTTTAGCTATTATGAATATAAAGCTGCTGTGAATATTCATATACAAGTTTCTGTGTGAACAGAAACTTGTATATGAATTTTTAATTTCTCTCAGAAAAATTTTAAGTTTTAATTTTAATTTCTCTGAGATAAATACCCAGGCATACAAATGCTGAGTTGTACAAGTTCATTTTTAGTTTTAAAAGAAATGGCCAAACTGTTTTCCAGAGTGGCTATACCATATTTTATATTTCTGCCTACATTGTATGAGTGATCCAGTTTAACCATATCTTCACCAGCATTTGGTGTTATCACTTAAAAAAATTTATTTTAGGGCCTCCCTGGTGGCGCAGTGGTTGGGAGTCCGCCTGCCGATGCAGGGGATATGGGTTCGTGCCCCGGTCTGGGAGGATCCCATATGCCGCGGAGCGGCTGGGCCCGTGAGCCATGGCCGCTGGGCCTGCGCGTCCGGAGCCTGTGCTCCGCAACGGGAGAGGCCACAGCAGTGAGAGGCCCGCATACCGCAAAAAGAAAAAAAAAAAAAAAAAAATTTATTTTAGCCATTCTGGTAGGTATTCCATCTCTGTTGAATTGCTTTTGTACCTTTGTCAAAAATCACCGTGGCACATTTGTGTGAATCTATTTCTGGGTTCTCTGTTCTATTGTGTGTGTGTGTGTGTGTGTGTGTGTGTGTGTGTGTATGTGTGTATGTCTGTCCCTCTGCCTATACCACACTGTCTTGATTACTGTAACTATATAATAAGTCTTTAAATTGGATGGTATGAATCCTTCAGCTTTGTTCTTTTTTTTAAAAATTATTTTTATTTATTTTATTTTTGACTGCATTGGGTCTTCTTTTTGGCCCACAGGCTTCTCATTGTTGTGGCTTCTCTTGTTGTGGAGCAGGGGCTCTAGGTGCACAGGCTTCAGTAGTTGTGGCTTGAGGGCTCTAGAGCGCAGGCTCAGTAGTTGTGGCACACAAGCTTAGTTGCTCTGCGCCATGTGGGATCTTCCCAGACCAGGGCTCGAACCCGTGTTCTCTGCATTGGCAGGCAGATTCTTAACCACTGCACCACAAGGGAAGCCCTGTTCATCTTCTTTACTATGGTGTTGATTATTCTAGGGCCTTCCCTTTTCATATAAACTTTAGAGTAAGCTTGTCTATGTGTACAGAATACTTCACCAGGATTTTGATAGGAATTGCCTTTAACCTATATGTAGTCAATTTGGGGAGTATTGACATCTTTACTGTGTTGATTTTTCGAATCCATGAACATGGTAAGTCTCCAGTTATTTAGGTCTTTTTTGTTTTCTTTGTTTTGGTATTTTGTAATTTTTAGCATAGATCCTGTTCATATTTTATTGGATTTATACCTAATTGTTTAATTTTGGGGGAGCAATTGTAAATGATACTGTGTTTTAAGATTTTGGTTTCCGCTTGATTGTTGTTAGTATATAGAAATGCAGTTGGTTTTTGTGTGTTGATCTTTTATCTTGCAACCTTGCTAAACTCTTTTATTAGTTTTAGAAGCTTTTCTTATATAGACGGTCATGACATCTACAAACAGGGACAGTTTTATTTCTTCTTCTCCAATCTGGATGCCTTTTATTTCTTTTTCTTGCTTTATTGTGTTATCTAGGACTTCCAGTGCTATGTTGAATAAAAGTGGTAAGAATGAACATTTTTGCCTTTTTCCCAATCTTAGAGGGAAGGCAGTCTTTCACCAGTATAATGTTAGCTGTAAGTTTTTTTTTGTAGATGTTCTTTATGAGGTTGAAGAAGTTCCCCTCTATTCTAGTTTGCTGAGAGCTTTTTTATCATGAATGGTGTTGAATTTTTATAAAGTGTTTTTGTGTCAGTGGATGTGCTCATATGATTTTTCTTCTTTAGCCTGTTGATACAGTGTATTACATTGGTTTTTTTATTTTTTAATTGTACCAGCCTTGCATACCTGGAATACATACTGCTTGGTTGTGGTATGTTATCTATTGCTGGATTCAATTGGCTAACATTTTGTTAAGGATTTTGCAGCTAAGTACATGAGAGGTATTGGTCTGTAGTTATTTTGTTTTGTTTTGTTTTTTCTTGTGATGTCTTTGTTTTGTTTTGGTGTTGGTAATACTGGCTTCATGAAATGAGTTGGAAAGTTCTCCTGCTTCTTCCTTTTTTTTCTAAATTGTTGAACTATGAGCTAAAGTTGTTTGTAGTATGTATTATTCCCTTTTTAAAAAAGATCAAGATATGTCACTTAACATAAAACTAACCATTTTTTTTAACATCTTTATTGGAGTATAATTGCTTTACAATGTTGTGTTAAAAACTAACCATTTTTTAAGTGTACAGTTTAGTGGTTTTTTAGTATATTCAGTGTTTTGCATCCATCATCATTGTCTAATTCCAGAGCATTTTCCTCACCCCAGAAAGAAATTGTACCCATTAAGCAGTAACCTCCCATTCTCCTCTTCTCCCAGCTCCTGGTAACTACTAATCTGTTTTCTGTGTCTATGGATTTGCCTGCTCTATGGACATTTCATATATATGGAGTCATACAATATGTGGTCTTTTGTGATTGGTTTACTTCGCATAGTATGTTTTCAAGGTTCCTCCCTTGGCTCATGGCTTCATTACTCTTACCTCTGCTTTCATTGTCTCATCTTCTCTGACTCTGACCCTCCTTTGTCTCTTTTATAAAGACCCGTGTAATTAAATTGGGCCCACCCAGATAATCCAGGATCATCTTTCCATCCTTAATTTAATAACATGTGGCAAGTCTTTTTGCCATTTATGGTAACATTCACAGGTCTCAAGGATTAGGATGTGGTCACCTTTGGGGAGCGGGTGTTATTCTACCTACCACACAGATTTTAGAGCTTTTATTATTATTCCACTTCTCCCTGAAGCTCTGTTCTTTTTTTGAGTCTGTTTTCTCTCTGCTGTTTAGATGGAGTAAAATTATTGATCTTCTCCTCAAGTTCACTGAATTTATCCTGTTATCTCTATTTTTCTATTGAGCTTCTCCAGCAGGTTTTATATTTTGGAAATTATATGTTTTAGTTGTATAATTTCCAGTTGGTGCTTTTTTTTTTTTTTTTTAGTAACTTCTGTTTCCTTATTGAGGCTTTTCTATTTTTTTTTATTGTTTTAAGATAATTCTTAACTGTTTGTTGAAGCACTTTTATGATGGCTGCTTTAAAATTCTTGTCAGCTAATTCCAACTAGTAATTCATTTTGGTGTTTGTATCAGTGTGATTGTCTTTTCTCATTCAAGTGTGTTTTTCCTGGTTCTTGGTGTGACGATGTGATTTTCTTTTTTTAAATCGTGTGATGGACATTTAGGATATTAATGTTAGGAGACGCCTGATCCTATTTAAAATTTCTATTTTAATAGGCAGTTACTCTACTTAGATTTAATGTGTAAGTCCTGGCCTACCTTTGTGAGCTATGTAATTCTATGATAATTGAGTTTTCAGAGCTCTGGCAGTGTTGTTATCTTCTGCTTTATTCTTCTGGCACAGCAGGACTCCTATTTAATCTCTACAGGTGTTACCTGGGCTGACTGGTGGGTGTGGATCTGGTTCCCCCCCACACCACCCCCCTGCCCCCTCTGCTGCTGCTGTGGGCAGATTGGCTGGATGTTGCCACAGGTGTGGGGCAGGGACCTAGTTGCCCCTTTGGTGAATCTGGCCTGCTGCTGTCTGGGTGTGGGGTGGAGACCCTGCTGATGCTGATGCTGTGATGAGTTGGGTGGTTGTCCTGGATAAGGATTGGGAAATCTGTCTTCTAGGTTGCTACTGAGCTTCCCCTTTCACAGTCCTTTGGCTAGAAAGGATTTTTCTCATTTGTCTATCCCTGTTGGTTCCAGGAAGCAGGCTGTTCTGGTGCCCACTCATGGATATGTGCGAGATAAAAGAAAAACCCAGGGAGCTTACAGTAGTGCTTTTCCTCACATCCTGAGCGTCCTAGCCAGTCCATCTGCTTCTTTCCACCTTTCAGATCGTCTGTTTCAGATTGTCTTTATGATTGTTGAATTATTTCTAAGGTATTTAGTTGTATTTAGAGGAGAAGAGCAGGGAAATGTGAGCCTACACCATCATATTCTAGAACTTCTGGAACTCTAGCAACTTTTATTTGTGTGTGTGTGTGTGTGTGTGTGTGTGCGCTGGTATTTATTGACAATTCTATGAAATGGTCAAGGCTTTTGCTTTTATTGACACCCTACTTTTTAGAGTGTTTCTCTGCATTTTTTGTTGAGTATAAGGATAAGTTAAGAATTATTCTCTTGTTTAAATTGTGTAGGAATTAAAAATGTCTTGTTTTTATCTACCCCTCTACATATTTACTCATTTATATATTTATCTTTAGGGAGTGGAGCAACGGCTGTGGTCCAAGCAGCATATTGTGCCCCTAAAAAGGAGAAAGTGGCTATCAAACGGATAAACCTTGAGAAATGTCAAACTAGCATGGATGAACTCCTGGTATGCACTTCTCGTATTTCTTGTATATTCATGTTAGAGTGGGAAATAACTTGAAGTTTTTTGTTTTTTAAAAAGGTTTGTGATTTCCTCATTAATAAGTAATGCTTACTGTAAAATTTATAAAATCCAGGTAAGTAGAAAAAAATTATAGTCCTCTCATTCTGAGATTGACACTTGCTATATGTGCACATTTAAACATCTTTGTATTTTCATAATAATGTAACCATATACTTGTTCTTTTCAATTAAAAATTTATCATAGAATTTTTTCTATGTCTATAAATATGAATTAATGTAGCTTTCAATATGTATGTAGTGTTCTGTTGAATACTTTATCTAACCTGTTCTCTAGTATTGGATGATTTTTGTTTCCTCTGTTGTTATAAACAATGCTTGCTTATTTCTCACTTTCCTTAAAATAGTATCATGCAATTGTGATTTCTGGGTCAAATGAAATATCCTTTAAAAGGCTTTAGCCTTCTAGGAACATGGTACCAACCTGCATTCTGACCATTGTTGCAGGATGAGAGGTAGAATGACCCCCCAGCAGCATTGGCTTCTCCAAGGGCTAGGGTCAGGGAGAAGAAAGGGTATCCCAAGGATCCACAGCTGCATGAGATGTTCCGTGGCATTAAAAGCTAGCCACACAGGGATTGTTTTGTACTTTTATGCTCCATGACACCTAGAGTAGTTTTTAAGTATATAGTAAGTACTCAGCAAGGGAAATGAAATAGTTTTTCCAAATCATTTAATTTTTTAAATCCTCAGTTTCTTTGGTTTAAATTGGAAATAATATCTGCTTCTGCTTTGTGTACCTCATGAGGTTTTTCTTTTTTTTAAAAAAATAAATTTATTTATTTATGTATCTATGTATGTATGTATGTATGGCTGCGTTGGGTCTTCGTTGCCACGCATGGGCTTTCTCTAGTTGCAGTGAGCAGGGACTACTCTTTGTTGTGGTGTGTGGGCTTCTCACTGCGGTGGCTTCTCTTGTTGCGGAGCACGGGCTCTAGGCAGGCGGGCTCTAGAGTGCAGGCTCAGTAGTTGTGGCGCACGGGCTTAGTTGCTCCGCGGCTTGTGGGGCCTTCCGAACCAGGGATCGAACCCGTGTCCCCTGCATTGGCATGCGGATTCTTAACCACTGCGCCACCAGGGAAGTCCCTTATGAGGTTTTTCTTGAAGATTGAATGATATAGTACTTGAAAACCATAAACTGCCACACAAATATGAACTAATATTGTTATATTGTTAAGTAATTTCTCTAAGATCATGTACAGCTAATAGTAGAAAGGACAGGAACTAAGACTGGTATGATCTATCAGTCCTAGATTGGGTTTAATTTCTGGTGTAGTCTGTAGTGAGTATTTAGGGAATAATTGGAATAAAGTAAAAGATAATAGAATTATATATTGAACTTTCAGCAGATGAGACAAATGTATTTCTTCAGGAGTTGGTAATGCATAAGCAGAAGCTGAAGAGTTGGGTTGCTGGAGTGATTTAGAGCCGTCTTTGGTGAGAGAACACACACTTGGAAGGAGATGCTGATTGAAACACTGTGTGACGAACTTGGATTTACAGATGCCAGCAATACCTTAGAGCACCATTTAGGCATTTGAACTGCAGTGATCATAAAAGAAGTCTAACTTGTAAACTAATTCTTATTGTTAAAGAAAAACAATATTTAAAAAAATTTTTTTTCACATCTTTATTGGAGTATAATTGCTTTACAGTGTTGTGTTTCTTTCTGCTGTACAACAAATTGAATCAGCTCTACGTATACATATATCCCCATATCCCCTCCCTCTTTAGCATCCCTCCCGGCCTCCCTATCCTGTCCCTCTAAGTCGTCACAAAGCATCGAGTTGATCTCCCTGTGCTATGCAGCAGCTTCCCACTAGCCATCCATTTTACATTTGGTAGTGTATATATGTCGGTGTTGCTCTCTCACTGCATCCCAGCTTCCCCTCCCCCCCGTGTCCTCAAGTCCATTCTCTATGTCTGTTTCTTTATTCCTGCCCTGCCACTAGGTTCATTAGTACCAATTTTTTAGATTCCATATATATGCGTTAGCATACGGTATTTGGAAAAACAATTTTTTTTTTTTTTTTTTTTTTTTTGCGGTACGTGGGCCTCTCACTGTTGTGGCCTCTCCCTGTTGTGGCCTCTCCCATTGCAGAGCACAGGCTCCGGACATGCAGGCTCAGTGGCCATGGCTCAGGGGCCCAGCCACTCCGCGGCATGTGGGATCTTCCCGGACCGGGGCACGAACCCGTGTCCCCTGCATCGGCAGGTGGACTCTCAACCACTGCGCCACCAGGGAAGCCTTGGAAAAACAATATTTTTAACCCATATATTAACACTGGAATTTGAAAAGCCCAATATGAATTCCTGTCATTTGCCAGTTATTTTACATAATCTATTAAGGGTAGTGTAAAGATGAATGAAAGTCTTATTATTTATTACTTTATGACTAAAGAAACTGAATCTCAAAGTTTAAATAACTTGACTACTAAGCACATATGATGATAATAACAAACATCTTTTCAGTACTAGGCACTAGTGTACTTTAACCTCATAAACATCTCTGAGATAGGTAGAAGCTCCACTTTATAGATGAGAGAAGTAAATCATGATAAGTAACAGAGTCTGGATTAAAAATCAGGTTTTTCTGACCCGTCTATTATTTTCTGCTTCATGTAATACTAACTAAATAATTATAATCTTAGTTCAAAAGTAGAAAGAACATCTCTTCTCAAATATCATTTGACATTCTTGAAAGTAATATTTGTATTATTACACTAGGGCCTTACTTTTAGAGGACTGCAAATTTGATATAGCTTAGTAAGAGGAAGAAAAACTGGTTAGACCTCCATAAAAATTGGCCACATATTTCATTAATCTTTACATTGCAAATGCAATATTTATATATTCAGCAAATAAGTAAAGGTGGGGGAAAGTGATTTAAAGCAAGTTAAAAATAATTGGCTTTCTTGGTGGGTATGCAGGTAAGATTCCACTAACCCTGAAGAAATATCAGAAATATAAAGAATACCTGATTTATTTGTGGTGTTTTGTGGTGGTGTCGGGACTTGAGATCTGAGTGCCAAGGGCTCTGTATTGAGAAGATATGAAGCCCTTTAATTTATCTTAAAAAAACTATTAGCTCGGGCTTCCCTGGTGGTGCAGTGGTTGAGAGTCCGCCTGCCGATGCAGGGGACACGGGTTCGTGCCCTGGTCCGGGAAGATCCCACATGCTGCGGAGCGGCTAGGCCCGTGAGCCATGGCCGCTGAGCCTGCGTGTCCGGAGCCTGTGCTCCACAACGGGAGAGGCCACAACAGTGAGAGGCCCGTATACCGCAAAAAAAAAAAACCCAAAAAACTATTAGCTCAACATACTAAACTTTTGATGTTGTGATTTTAAAATTTATTTTCAAAACTGTCTTTATTATAATGCAGAAAGGATGCTCTGGGTTCTCCAGAGAGTACTGATGTGAACCAATTACAGGTGTGTAATGTGTGTGACAGTTATTAGTGAGGACGTAGTATATTGCTCCTTTCTCTTGTCAAAATGTTTTCTTGTCTCACAGCTTTTGCTAAGTGTGATCACAAAATCAGCTGTCAAATCTTACATTTATTTTCTCCAGAGATTTTACTCACAGACTTTTCTCTGAGAAAGGCAACTATGTAATATATTGAGATTTTTCTCTCCTTGGGTAGATGCTAGGACTAGATCCATTGAACAAACATCTGAGGGGACCATTAAGAGGCTTAAAATGTCTTTTTTCTGCCAAGAGGCTCACAATCTAGTTGGAGAGTTAAGGCTCTTGCCTGCTGTACAAGGCAGAGTGTGACAAATGCCTAGGAAAGGTATAAGTACTGTGTTGAAATAAGAGGAAGAAGGGAGCTACCAGTTATGAAAGCGGAGGCCTTTGTGGAGATGTTTGTGTCCTGGGCCACCTGGGCTGGGAAGACTTTGAAGAGGCAGAGATGGAGACCCTGCTGGGCAGGGGTTTAAGATCAGCAAAGAATAGCATATTATATACTAACATTATGAATATATATGATATTATATATTAATATAACTGAAACATTTTTATAAAACAATTCTTAATTATATTATGTGGAATGCACTCTGATTTTCTATCCTATTTTTTTTTAATGTGATCCACTAAATTTATTTCATGACCCATATGATTTGCATCCCATAGGTTGAAGAACACAAAGAGATATTGAGACTAAATTCAGGCAGTGACAGTGATAATGGAAAGGAAGACACAAATTCCCTAGACATTTTATAGATGGAAAAATTGTTAGTACTAGAATGAGCACTCCATGAGGGCAGGGACTGTTCACTCTGAATGAGTGAATGAATAAATTAACATTACTTGGGGACTGACTGAATAGCGTGAAGTGGAGGAAAACCACCTACGTTGGAGTAATCAGAAAACCAGGGAGTAAATAGTAGAAATCAAGATGAGTGAGTTTCAAGAAGGAATGAACAGTCCATCATTAAAACATGACTTCAGGTGGAGAACTGAAAATTCCAGACAAAAGATCTGGTATTAGCAGACAATAAAGGACTTTCAGGAAAGCATTTTCATGAGTAGAGGTGGAATCACTTATGAGTGTTGAGGAAGCTGCTGGGAACTTTGAGTCAGAATGAATATACCCCTCTTGCAGAGCACTTAATATGTATATTTTTTCTTTTTGAAAGGAAAGGGAAAAGGATAACTCCAAGGGGAATTAAGAGGAATAGAAGAGAAGAAGAGGAATATTTAAGGCCCTTTTTATCTTTAAAATTTATGGCTCTCCTGATAGCCTCCTTTTTTTTGTTGTGGTTGTTTTTTGTTTGTTTGTTTTTATTAATTTTTTTTAGTTGTAGTTGATTTACAGTGTTTCAGGTGTACAGCAAAGTGATTGAGTTATACATACATACATATATACATACATATACATACATACATATATATATATATATATATATATATATATATATATATGTATGTATGTATGTATATGTATACTTTTTCAGATTCTTTTCCATTATGGGTTATTACAGGATATTGACTATAGGTCCCTGTGCTATACAGTAGGTCTTTATTGTTTATCTGTTTTAAATATAGTAGTGTGTATTTGTTGATCTCAAATTCCCAATTTATCCCCCCCACCATAGTCTCCTTTTAGAAAACCCTTTGTAGTACTCTTTTTTCCAGGATTAAGCTCAAAACCTTTTGCTTAACATTTAAGACCTTGGACCATTTGACCCCAGCTCTTTGCATTGTCACTCCCTTTTTTGATTTCTGTCTCTTTCACCTCTCCTGTCCAGTTAGTCACCAAGTCCTATTGTTTATACCTCTTTAGTATCATCTCTTGACTCTTGCCTTTCTTTTCATTCATATTACCACTTATTTTTGTAAACTTTTTATTTTGTGATAGTCTTAACCTTACAGAAGAGCTGCTAAAGCAGTACAGAAAGTTCCCATATGCTGTTCACCCAACATCTCCTAAGAGCAACATAACCATAGTACAGTAATCTAAACTGAGAAATTAGCTGTTTATCGTTTTTCAGGCCATTATCATCTCACCCAGCTCATGGCAACATCCTTGAACAGAGTTTTTCCCTTTAGTCTTGCCTTCTCTCTTTTATTTTCTACATTACAGCCAGAGTGATTTTTATGAAAAAATAAATATAGTTAAACCTTTAATGCCTTTCCATTGCTGTTAGGATGAAGCCTAAATGATTGAACACAGTTACAAGGTCCTTTATGATACGGTCCCAGGTAATTAAACAATCAAAACCCCTAAAAACATATTTATCTTTCCTATTTCAGTGTCAGTGTAGTAAAACTTCTTATAGGAAGCTTTCCCTGATTGTCACTCCTAATTTTTGGTAATTCACCTCTCCGATGAAATCATGTAGTATTTAGTACTTCTCCTATCAGACTTTATTCATCTGTATTATAAATTAGTATTTGTCTAACTTTTTCACCAGACTGTAAGTTTCATGAGGGTTCACCATCGTGGTCAAGCACCTAGGACTGTGCCTGGCACAGAGTAGGCATTTGGTAAATTTCTATTGAAAGCATGAACTGCTTAACCTTAGACAGGTTTACTCCTGTGTCCTAAAATCTGTCTTGCTTATTTCATCCTTTTTTTTTGTAATTTTATGTGCTTTGCACCTTGTACTGCTATAACATCCCACATCCTGCAGAACTAAACGTAGTTCCCACCTTCTCTGTGAAGACTTCTTGCCTGCCTTAACTGTTCTTTCCTCTGGATTCTTGTAACATTTACTATCTTTACTGGTCATTTGGCACGTATATGCTGTTCTTTATATTCCCTCTTATATGTACATATCTTATCTCTTCAAATCCTGTATAACTCTGTCAATAGGCAGGTGTTTACTTTAGTTCTTCTTCTTTATCCTTCATATTTACTTACCTTTTAGTATGGAAGACTGTGCTAGTAACTTAGTGGGTAGCAAAAATGCACACAACGAAGTCCTTGCCGTAAAAGAATTTACATTCAAGTAGAGAAAATGAGAATGGAAAAACTAGTGTTTATTGAACACTTCTTATGAATCAGGGATTATGGGCAACTTTTACACAATTGATCTTACTGAACAAATACCAAAGGGCATAGGGCAAGTATTCATACATCAGTAAGTAAAAAGCTATATAAAGTGCTATAGGATTTTATTCATTCAGCAAATATTTATTGAGGGTATACTGTGTGCCAGGCACAATAAGTGCCAGTATACAGAGTCTGACCTCTCATTGAGCTACAGTTTTGTGAGGAATGCAGAAAAATAAATAGGCAATTACAGTATAGTATGATAATTCCCACCATGTGTAGGAGTCCCCTTTTAAGTACGTGCCTTCTTGGAGTTGTCAGTCTAGCAGGGAAGGACAGACAAATAAGCATCCAATGTACTATTCAGTACATATGTGCTGTGATGTAAGGAGATATGCACAGAGCTTGGAAGCCAAGAGAAGGGACACCTAACTAACTCAACCTGGGAAGTTGGGAGGAAGTGGTATTTTGGCTGAAATCAGAAGGAAGAATTGGTGTTTTCAGCTAGGTGAAAATGAGGGAAGTGTATTTGAGGCAGAGGGAACAACAGGGTTAAATGTTCATGGTTAGAAGAAGCATGGCTCACTTGAAGTTACTATGGCTGGATCATAGGACTGGGGTATGTTGGGGGTAGGGTCAGTGAAGGCAGTAGGAATGATGGAGAAGTAAGCAGGGCCCTGATCACACAGGGCTTTTACAAGGCATTTTACCACACCAAATCTAATTTAAATTCATTAAATTCGAATGAGATAGTATATGCTGAGACTTTGGGCTCAGGTGTCTACTTTGGATTTAGTTTATGGCCTCTTTAAAGTGGGAGATGTTAATCATTTCACAAAAATGAGATGAAACAATGTTTTGGAGAAAAAAGACAAACAAACAAACCACCCTTTGTTTATTAGTATTGATAATTATCCTCTGTGACTGTAAAACCTGATTTCCCAAGATGGTTCTTTAAGGGCACCTGCAAGTAAAAATATGTGTCCCAGTGGAGTCCTCTGTGGTGCTGTGGCAGGGTGTGATAAATAGTGCATGTTTCTGGTTTCAGAGATCTCTAGTTTAACGAGTGAAAGGAGTAAAAGTCAGAATGGATTGAGGGAAACCAAGCGTTTTTTTTGGTTTAACCATTCTTGCAGAGGTCAGGCATGAAAATCCCAGAAAGGTTGTGACATAATCTTTGGAATTCCCAGATCTGGATTCAGTAACTTCTAGTGTTTTAGGCTTGCATATAATGAATTACCATGTTTTCTCTTCTTTGTAGAAAGAAATTCAAGCCATGAGTCAGTGCCATCATCCTAATATTGTGTCTTACTACACGTCTTTTGTGGTAAAAGATGAGCTGTGGCTAGTCATGAAGCTACTAAGTGGAGGTGAGTAGAGTACAATGAAATGTCAACTTCCATGGTTTGGAAAATTTATACAAATGTTTTTCTTGTTTTGGTTTTCATGGACATTTACATTTGAGGAGATACTGAGAATAAAGTATCTAATGATAATAGTGTACAAGCTGAGACAAGTTTCACATGTTGCATTTGTTTGTCATGCCTCTTCAATTACTCTTAATCTAGGATGGTTCCCTCCTACTTCCTCTCTTCCATGAGGCAGACTTACTGAAGGGTCTGGTCTGAAGAGTCTATCTTGTCCCACATTCTGAATTTTTTTTTAACATCTTTATTGGAGTATAATTGCTTTACATTGTTGTATTAGTTGCTGCTGTATAACAAAGTGAAGCAGCTATATGTATACATAAATCCCCATATCCCCTTCCTCTTGCGTCTCCCTCCCACACTCCTTATCCCACCCCTCTAGGTGGTCACAAAGCACCGAGCTGATCTCCCTGTGCTATGTGGCTGCTTCTCACTAGCTATCTGTTTTACATTTGGTAGTGTATTTATGTGAATGCCACTCTCTCACTTCGTCCCAGTTTACCTTTCCCCCTCCCCGTGTCCTTAAGTCCACTCTCTGTGTCTGTGTCTTCATTCCTGTCCTGGCCCTAGGTTCTTCAGAAAGAGTTGATTTTTTCTTAGATTCCATATATATGTGTTAGCATATGGTATTTGTTTTTCTCTTTCTGACTTACTTCACTCTGTTTGACAGATTCTAGGTCCATCCACCTCACTACAAATAACTCAATTTCGTTTCTTTTTATGGCTGGGTAATATGCCATTGTATATATGTGCCACATCTTTATCCATTCATCGGTCGATGGACACTTAGGTTGCTTCCATGTCCTGGCAATTGTAAATAGTGCTGCCATGAACATTGTGGTACATGTCTCTTTTTGAATTATGGTTTTCTCAGGGTATATGCCCAGTAGTGGGATTGCTGGGTCATATGGTAATTCTGTTTTTAGTTTTTTAAGGAACCTCCATACTGTTCTCCATAGTGGCTGTATCAATTTACATTCCCACCAAAAGTGTAGGAGGATTCCCTTTTCTCCACACCCTCTCCAGCATTTGTTGTTTGTAGATTTTGTGATGATGGCCATATTTTTTTTTTTGATGACAGGCATTCTGACTGGTGTGAGGTGATACCTCATTGCAGTTTTGATTTGCTTTTCTCTAATGATTAGTGATGTTGAGCATCCTTTCATGTGTTTATTGGCAGTCTGTATATCTTCTTTGGAGAAATGTCTATTTAGGTCTTCTGCCCAATTTTGGATTGAGTTGTTTGTTTTTTTGATATTGAGCTTCATGAGGTGCTTGTATATTTTGAAGATTAATCCTTTGTCAGTTACTTCGTTTGCAAATATTTTCTCCCATTCTGAGGGTTGTCTTTTTGTCTTGTTTATGGTTTCCTTTGCTGTGCAAAAGCTTTTGAGTTTCATTAGGTCCCATTTGTTTAGTTTTGTTTTATTTCCATTTCTCTAGGAGATGGGTCAAAAAGGATCTTGCTGTGATTTATGTCATACAGTGTTCTGCCTATGTTTTCCTCTAAGAGTTTTATAGTGTCTGACCTTACATTTAGGTCTTTAATCCATTTTGAGTTTATTTTTGTGTATGGTGTTAAGGAGCATTATATTTCATTCTTTTACATGAAGCCATCCAGTTTTCCCAGCACCACTTATTGAAGAGGATGTCTTTTCTCCATTGTACATTCTTGCCTCCTTTATCAAAGATAAGGTGACCATATGTGCGTGGGTTTACCTCTGGGCTTTCTATCCTGTCCCATTGATCCATATTTCTGTTTTTGTGCCAGTACCATACTGCCGTGATTACTGTAGCTTTGTAGTATAGTCTGAAGTCAGGAAGCCTGATTCCTCCAGCTCTGTTTTTCTTTCTCAAGATTGCTTTAACTATTTGGGGTCTTTTGTGTTTCCATACAAATTGTGAAAATTTTTGTTCTAGTTCTGTGAAAAATGCCAGTGGTAGTTTGATAGGGATTGTATTGAACCTGTAGATTGCTTTGGGTAGTATAGTCAATTTCACATTCTTCCAATCCAAGAACATGGTGTATCTCTCCATCTGTTTCTATCTTCTTTAACTTCTTTCATCAGTGTCTTGTAGTTTTCTGCATACAGGTCTTTTGTCTCCTTAGGTAGGTTTATTCCTAGGTATTTTATTCTTTTTGTTGCAGTGATAAATGGGAGTGTTTCCTTAATTTCCTTCGCAGATTTTTCATCATTAGTGTATAGGAATGCAAGAGATTTCTATGCATTAATTTTGTATCCTGCTACTTTACTAAATTCATTGTTTAGCTCTAGTAGTTTTCTGGTAGTAGCTTTAGGATTCTCTGTGTACAGTATCATGTCATCTGCAAACAGTGACAGTTTTACTTCTTCTCTTCCGATTTGGGTTCCTTTTATTTCTTTTTCTTTTCTGACTGCTGTGGCTAAAACTTCAAAACTATGTTGAATAATAGTGGTGAGAGTGGGCAACCTTGTCTTGTTCCTGATCTTAGTGGAAATGCTTTCAGTTTTTCACCATTGAGAACAATGTTCACTGTGGGTTTGTCATATATGGCCTTTATTATGTTGAGGTAAATTCCCTCTATGCCTACTTTCTGGAGGGTTTTTATCATAAATGTGTGTTGAGTTTTGTCGAAAGCTTTTTTCTGCATCTATTGAGATTAGCATATGTTTTTTCACCTTCAATTTGTTAATATGGTGTATCACATTGATTGATTTGCATATATTGAAGAATCCTTGCATTCCTGGGATAAACCCCACTTGATCATGGTGTATTAATGTGCTGTTGGATTCTGTTTGCTAGTATTTTGTTGAGGATTTTTGCAACTATGTTCATCAGTGATATTGGCCTATAGTTTTCTTTTTTTGTGACATCTTTGTCTGGTTTTGGTGTCAGGGTGATGGTAAAATGAGTTTGGGAGTGTTCCTCCCTCTGCTATATTTTGGAACAGTTTGAGAAGGATAAGTGTTAGCTCTTCTCTAAATGTTTGATAGAATTGGCCTGTGGAACCATCTGGTCCTGGGCTTTTTGTTTGTTGGAAGACTTTTAATCACAGTTTCAATTTCAGTGCTTATGATTGGTCTGTTTATATTTTCTATTTCTTCCTGGTCCAGTCTCAGAAGGTTGTGCTTTTCTAAGAATTTGTCCATTTCTTCTAGGTTGTCCATTTTATTGGCACATAGTTGCTTGTAGTAGTCTCTCATGATCCTTTGTATTTCCGCAGTGTCAGTTGTTACTTCTCCTTTTTCATTTCTAATTCTGTTGATTTGAGTCTTCTCCCTTTTTTTCTTGATGAGTCTATCTAATGGTTTGTTAATTTTGTTTATTTTCTCAAAGAACCAGCTTTTAGTTTTATTGATCTTTGCTATCGTTTCCTTCATTTCTTTTTCATTTATTTCTGATCTGATCTTTATGATTTCTTTCCTTCTGCTAACTTTGGGATTTTTTTGTTCTTCTTTCTCTAGTTGCTTTAGATATAAGGTTAGGTTGTTCATTTGAGATTTTTCTTGTTTCTTGAGGTAGGATTGTATTGCTATAAACTTCCCTCTTAGAACTGCTTTTGCTACATCCCATAGGTTTTGGGTTGTCATGTTTTCATTGTCATTTGTTTTTAGGTATGTTTTGATTTCCTCTTTGATTTCTTCATTGATCTCTTGGTTATTTAGTAGCATATTTTTTAGCCTCATGTGTTTGTATTTTTTACAGATTTTTTTCCTGTAATTGATATCTAGTCTCATAGCGTTGTGGTCGGAGAAGATACTTGATATGATTTCAATTTTCTTAAATTTACCAAGACTTGATTTGTGACCCAAGATATGATCTATCCTGGAGAATGTTCCATGAGCACTTGAGAAGAAAGTGTATTCTGTTGTTTTTGGATGGAATGTCCTATAAATATCAATTAAATCCATCTTGTTTAATGTGTCATTTAAAGCTTGTGTTTCCTTATTTATTTTCATTTTGGTTGATCTGTCAATTGGTGAAAGTGTGGTGTTAAAGTCCCGTACTATTGTTGTGTTACTGTGGATTTCCCCTTTTATGGCTGTTATCATTTGCCTTAAGTTTTGAGGTGCTCCTATGTTGGGTGCATAAATATTTACAGTTGTTATATCTTCTTCTTGGATCGATCCCTTGATCATTATGTAGTGTCCTTCTTTGTCTCTTGTAATAGTCTTTATTTTAAAGTCTATTTTGGGGCCTCCCTGGTGGCGCAGTGGTTGAGAGTCCGCCTGCCGATGCAGGGGATACGGGTTCGTGCCCTGATCTGGGAGGATCCCATATGCCGCGGAGCGGCTGGGCCCGTGAGCCATGGCCGCTGGGCCTGCGCATCCGGAGCCTGTGCTCCGCAGCGGGAGAGGCCACAGCAGTGAGAGGCCCGCATACTGCAAAAAAAGGAAAAAAAATAAAGTCTATTTTGTCTGATATGAGAATTGCTACTCTAGCTTTCTTTTGATTTCCATTTGCATGGAATATGTTTTTCCATCAACACACTTTCAGTCTGTATGTGTCCCTAGGTCTGAAGTGGGTCTCTCGTAGACAGCATATATACGGGTCTTGTTTTTGTATCCATTCAGCCAGTCTGTGTCTTCTGGTTGGAGCATTTAATCCATTTACATTTAAGGTAATTATCGATATGTATGTTCCTATTACCATTTTCTTAATTGTTTTGGGTTTGTTACAGTAGGTCTTTTCCTTCTCTTGTGTTTCCTGCCTAGAGAAGTTCCTTTAGCATTTGTTGTAAAGCAGGTTTGGTGGTGCTGAATTCTCTTAGCTCTTGCTTGTCTGTAAAGGTTTTAATTTCTCCATTGAATCTGAATGAGATCCTTGCTGGATAGAGTAATCTTGGTTGTAGGTTTTTCCCTTTCATCACTTTAAATATGTCCTGCCACTCCCTTCTGGCTTGCAGAGTTTGTGCTGAAAGATCAGCTGTTAACCTTATGAGGATTCCCTTGTATGTTACTTGTTGCTTTTCCGTTGCTGCTTCAATATTTTTTCTTTGTATTTAATTTTTGATAGTTTGATTAATATGTGTCTTGGTGTGTTTCTCCTTGGATTTATCCTGTATGGGTTTTCTGCACTTCCTGGACTTGATCAACTATTTCCTTTCCCATATTGGGAAGTTTTCAGCTATAATCTCTTCAAATATTTTCTCAGTCCCTTTCTTTTTCTCTTCCTCTAGGACCCCTATAATTTGAATGTTGGTGCATTTAATGTTGTCCCAGAGGTCTCTGTGACTTCCTCAATTCATTCTTTTTTCATTTTTCTGCTCTGTGGTAGTTATTTCCACTATTTTATCTTCCAGGTCACTTATCCGTTCTTCTTCCTCAGTTATTCTGCTGTTGATTCCTTCTAGAGATTTTTTAATTTCATTTATTATGTTGTTCATCATTGTTTATTTGCTCTTTAATTCTTCTAGGTCCTTATTAAATGTATCTTGTATTTTCTCCATTCTATTTCCAAGATTTTATTTTATTTTTTAAAATTTATTTAATTAATTAATTTATTTCTGGCTGTGTTGGGTCTTCGCCGCTGTGTGTGGGGTTTCTCTAGTTGCAGCAAGCAATGGCCACTCTTTGTTGCGGTGCATGGGCCTCTCACTGCGGTGGCCTCTCCTGCTGCAGAGCACGGGCTCCAGGAGCTCGGGCTTCAGTAGTTGTGGCTCACAGGCTCAGTAGCTGTGGTGCACGGGCCCAGCCGCTCCGCAGCATGTGGGATCTTCCTGGACCAGGGCCCGAACCCATGTCCCCCGCACCGGCAGGCAGACTCTCAACCACTGTGCCACCAGGGAAGCCCTATTTCCAAGATTTTAGATCATCTTTACTATCATTACTCTGAATTCTTTTTCAGGTCGACCGCCTATTTCCTCTTCATTTGTTTGGTTTGGTGGGTTTTTGCCTTGTTCCTTCACATGCTGCATATTTCTCTGTCTTCTCATTTTGCTTAACTTACTGTGTTTGGGGTCTCCTTTTTGCCCCCTACAGGTTTGTAGTTCCCGTTGTTCTTGGTGTCTGCCCCCAGTGGGGAAGGTTGGTTCAGTGGGTTGTGTAGGCTTCCTGATGTAGGGGACTGGTGCCTGTGTTCTGGTGGATGAGGCTGGATCTTGTCTTTCTGGTGGGCAGGTCCACGTCTGATGGTGTGTTTTGGGGTGTCTGTGGCCTTATTATGATTTTAGGCAGCCTCTCTGCTAATGGGTGGTATTGTGTTCCTGTCTTGCTAGTTGTTTGGCATGGGGTGTCCAACACTGGAGCTTGCTGGTCATTGAGTGGAGCTGGGTCTTAGCGTTGAGATGGAGATCTCTGGGAGAGCTCTCGCTGATTGATATTATGTGGCGCTGGGTGGTCTCTGGTGGACCAATGTCCTGAACTCGGCTCTCAAACCTCAGAGGCTCAGGCCTGACAGCCAGCCGGACCACCAAGCCCCTGTCAGCCACACGGCTTTTGGGAAGTCTGAGGTCCTCTGCCAGCGTTCAGTAGGTGTTCTGTAGGAGTTGTTCCACACATAGATGTAGTTTTGATGTATTTGTGGGGAGGAAGTTGATCTCCACGTCTTACTCCTCCGCCATTTTGAAGGTTTCTCTCTTCACACTTTAGTTTTGAAGTGTTCCATACTCACAGATCAATCAAGGGAAAGCTTGAGGGCAGATTTAGGGAAGTCTTCCATTACTCCTGTTGCTAGAGGATCCACATTTCATGTTCTTTCCTTTGTGCTTAGTCTAGTTTCACTTGTTCATAGGGTACTGCGTGCAATGGCCTTCTTCCTGGCAATTCAGACAAGAGTTCCTAGCATCAAATGGCTGCACCTGATACTTGAGCTTGGCGGGCTGCGTGCAGAAGCTCTGCACATGACACCTTGGCTCCGCGGGGCTGTGTGCAGAGATGTTGCGCCTAGCCCTGTGATCTGGAGCCCTGAGCAGCACTAGCAGCACGCAGCTACTCCACATTCTGGATTTAACTGGTTATTTCTTCCTGGTGATGTTTAACCTGATTTATATTCCTCTGTTTCCTACAAATTAAAACAAGACCTAAAGTGTTGTTTGGACAGAATATTTTGTGGGTGATGCTGTGTACTTCATATTGCATCACATCAGGAAGTAGTATTTGCTATCTGGTGATATTAATTTTGATTGCTTAACATTATGACAGCCAGGACTCTACATGGAAAAGTAAGCTTTATTTCCCTTTGCTGCAAGCAAGTAATCTGTGGGATGATACTTTGGCACTGTGAGTATCCAGTTCCCCAGTCTTTTGTCTAATGATTTTTAGCATCCATTAACAATCCTTGCTTGTCTCAATTAGTTTGTCAGGGGTTACAGAATGGTAATTTTTCCTATTGCACCCCTTTTTTTTTTTTTTTTTTTTTTACAGTTATAAACTGGCATTCTTCTCTGTAAAGGAACTTTCCCTTGTTAACTGGGGCTTTCTGATTAACCTATACTGTAGTTCCTACTGAAAAGGCAGGATAAATGTGTTTTTTTAAGGACCAATTTTCAGAGTAGAGAGTTAGTTTAATAATCACTGCCAGTGATTTTTTTTTCCTTTTTCCCATTGAGTAATGCTTTCATTTTTTGGAGTATCACTATATAGACTCAAGGATTTTTATATATTCAGTGTCTTTCAGTCAGCTATACTCTATTCTTTTGATGCTCAGGTTATCCAAAATTTTGTCAGTGGGAGTCCTTTCAAGCTTTCTGTTGTGTCCTTTTGACATGAATCCATCAATCTTTGATAAATTCCTTGATCTTTAGTTCAGGATAAAGGTTCACATTTATATTGCTTTTCTCAGAATCAGCGAATATTCTAAGGAGCCCTGATCCTTTTTATGGGGAGTGGTATTTAGAAAGTATAACTTGGATTCTTGGGATGCTCATTGCTGCTACTTTGTCATTGTTTCTAGTTGAAAGAGCTTGGAAATATATTGTAGTATATTAAAAATAAGTCATGATTTGACAGTTCAAGTTTAACATTACAGACGTTTAAAACTTTAAAATTATATTTGAATCTCTTTACTCTTACACAGAAAATCTTGGTTCCCCCATATTAACATAATTAATTACATACTTTGTCCTGCACTATTATATTTACAATTATTTCTGCTTTAGTCCTTAGAATAAAGTGTAAATATTGCTGATTGCAAACAGTGGACCCTTGGTATGTATAGATTGAAGATTTTGTTATGGTTAGACAACCATAACATGAAAGACCCATGCCATGTAGTAAATTAGACATTTTGTTATGGCATGGATTTGAATGATGTGGCAAGATGGAGAGGACAAGTGAGTGATGGAGCTGCCTGACTTTCCCATCACTGTGTGACTTGTTTGTATATATATTTCATGTGGGAGCATGATCTTCCATTTTGGATTGTAGGGTTACACAAAAGAGAATCCATGTTTATTTGCCATGTCAACACCATTACTCATTGAACACCTTACTTACCCAGAGGGGCTTTAAAGGAAAGTCGTAGGCTTTAGAATTAAATTCCAGGTTTTCCACTTAGCAGTTGTGTCACTGGGCAAACTTTTTCAACTCTTTGAACCTATTTTCTTGTCTGTTAAATGGGGGTGCCTTTCTGCATTTCAGGGTATTGGGGAGGAGTAAATGAGATGACTATGCAAAGCATCCCCCACTATGCTGACATGTAATAGGTGCACAAGAAATTTTAATCATTAATAATAATAATCCCTTGTTATTTGATGCTTTTCAGTGTAGCCAGAATCACCTTTTTGTTTCAATCCCATTAGTGACACACTGGAGAAACTGGATTACTTTGTTAAAGGCCCTGTTCATATGATGATTGGAAGCCTTGCTAACACCAACCACCTTTCAAGATGGTGGTCAAGCATGGTTCTTTCAGTATGGACAGATATGGGAATATTAGGTAATACTGTATCTTTCGTTTTTGATCACCTACAGCACAATTTTCTTTATATGTAATTTACAAAAATGTGTAATACAAAGTTTTCAATGTTTTGCTAAAAAGTCCTCTGATGAATAGGAATAAGTTGTCTGCTTAATTCTGTTATCCATAGCTGTATGCCAGCCCATCCTTTCTGCTACTCCTAAGCAGAATGCCTTAAAAAAATTTTTTTTTTTAAAGAATCCCTGTTGCTCTCTCAGTGAGTATATGTCCTGATCACAGAAAGGGCAGGATATGTAGCTGAGTGGGATGTCTTTTCAATGTACCTCTCTGTTCCTCCTGGTCTTAAGTTTCCTGGGATGGTGCCCAATTTTTCTAGCATAGCACTCAGCAGATTTCCTGGATGATAATTTTCAAATATATTCCAGGCATTAATTCTTTTTATAATTACTTATAATTTTATGAGTCAACATAATCTTATATCTAAATGTTTACTTTTAAAATATTAAAAAATTTACATCTTTTTAAAGAAAATGTAATCTTGTATAGTTATAAAGTAAATACATATTCAAACTGAAGAGATACATTAAGTAATATTTAGAAAACAAAAGATAGAACTAAGCACAACTTAAAAATTTTTTTTTAAATAGGAGGAAACTGTCAAGATAGCTCAATTAAAAAGCCTTTCATCAAATGCTTATTAATTACCAATACACTGGTGAATCAAACCATCAGTTCCTTGCTATTATGGGCCTTATAGCTAATAAGTAAAAGTTATAATTAATTATAAGGGTGTAGAGTGCCATGAAGAAGTATCAGGTATCATGGGAATAAGTACCAGGAGAACCTAACTTTATTGAGGGAGAATGGCTGTGGCAAGATAGACAGAGACTGCCTTCAGGAGGTGACATTCTTTAGGAGACCTGAAGAATAGGTAATAATTAGCCAGGTGCAATGGGAGGTGGAGGTGGTATCGGGAAGAATGGGAGAAGGAATCTAGAGATAGAGGGAACACTGTACTGAGAGTGACTGGAGGCAGGATGGAGCAGTGTGGTGTGTCCTAGGAACTGATGGGGGATCACAGCTGGAGCAGAGAGAGTGAGAGGAGGGGACCATTGAGAAGCAGGGGCTCCGTTTGAACAATTTTAAAATGTAAATAGCCAGAGTTAATAGAAGTATGTTTAGGCTACATTCTTTTATATTCACTTCCTCAGCCAAAATATTTAAATCAAAAGCATATTTTTGATGTAGCAACATTGTACTGATATAGAATTTAATAAGCTAATTAAATGTAAAATGAATTGCAACTGGCAGTCTTAAGCCCATCGACCAAGTGGACAACATGGTCAAAGTAAGTTTAAGTGTGTCAGTATTATAATTATTTTGTAATGCTCCCTTATGACTATAATAATCTTATCTTTTGTTAATTAAATAATTAGAACTCTGATTTTGAGTGTTGGAATTTATTAGTATAGAAAGTTAATCTTTAGAAATTGGAATCACTTTCTATCTAAATAGCTGTTTCTACCATTTATTAGCACCAAACTGCAATATAAGATTTTTAGAAATCAAAGTAATTAAGAAAGCTTCTGAAGATTTTGCTGGAGCCTGTGACCGAGTGGGAGTGGAGTGGCTGTTGTTGCCGACTCTTTCCTCCTCCCCACGGTCTAGTCAGCTGGTTGATTAGGCCATTGGCCCTCAAGCTGAGACTTGTCTCTTATTTAGTTCTGGGGAGTGCCTGGCCGACATGAGTGATGTGGAAGAGAACAACTTCAAGGGCAGAGAGTCTCACTCTCAGTCAAAACCTCCAGCGGGAACTCCTGCTCATGGAAAATTGGAGAGCAGGTCAGGATCTCGTAGTCCATCAAGAGTTTCCAAACACTTTGAATCCCATTCTCGATCAAGATCAAAATCCAGGTCGAGGTCAAGGAGGCATTCTCATAGACGTTACACTTGATCCAGATCCCATTCTCACTCTCATAGGAGACGACATCGAAGTAGGTCCTATACACCAGAATACCAGCATCGAAGGAGCCGAAGTCATTCTCCAGTGTCTAACCGGAGAAGACATACAGGCAGCAGGGCAAATCCAGATCCCAGCACTTGTCTAGGAGTGTTTGGCCTTAGTTTGTACACAACAGAGAGAGATCTTTGCAAAGTATTTTCTCAATATGGACCATTGAGTGGTGTCAACGTGGTTTATGACCAGCGAACTGGATGATCACGAGGGTTTGCTTTTGTTTATTTCAAGAGAATAGATGACTCCAAGGAGGCTATGGAAAGGGCAAATGGAATGGAGCTGTACAGTAGAAGAATTCGTGTAGATTATTCTGTCACCAAGAGAGCGCACACACCTACATCAGACGTATACATGGGCAGACCAACTCATAGTGGTGGAGGTGGAGGAGGTGGCAGATGTCGAGATTCTTACCGTGATAGAGGATATGATTGTGGGTACGGCAGATATGACGACTATGATTACCGGTACAGAAGAAGATCATCTTCTCCTTACTATAGTCGATACAGATCACGATCAAGATCTCGTTCCTACAGCCCAAGACACTATTGATAAACAGAGTAGTTGTAGTTGAGGACATCTTTTTCTCCTTCTCTTTTTTTGTTTAGTTCTGGATTTCCCCAAGCTTCTGATCCTTCCTACTCCTTAAAAAGAACCTTTAAAAAAATCTTTGGTTTATTTAGCTTCTACACTTTGTCAATTGTATTGCTGTTTTCTACCCCTTTTATTATATTCTTAAAGATGTAATTGTTGTCATTTTGGGTAGTTGAACTTCTTGAGTAAAAAAGGAAACCCCAGTGTTATGCTTTTGTAAATGATTTTTTGTTTGTTTTTTGCTTTTGCAGAAAATTAACTCCTGCCTAATCAAATGAGGAAAGAAGTGGTCTTTTTAAAGCTCCTTTTGTGTGAGATATTGTATTAGACATTGTATTAGAGAGCTGCATTTACTACAGACTCCTTTTTAAACTTTCTTTTGGGGAAGTTAGTAACGTATAAAGTAGTTCAGTCATGTCAGGTTTGTCTGGTGTGGCATGGAGCAATCAAATAGTTGAGTGTAGAAAGTTTGAAGCTATAGAAGAAAACACATGGTCATTTCTTTTGAAGAACGGAATTTTTGAACCCTAAAAATTATGTCGTTTTTTAGAGATAAAAACCTTGTGGACTCCTACAAAACATGTTGTATTTAAAATACATTTGTTAAAACTTAAAATGTTAAGTGTGATTTTTGTGTTGAAATTATTGAAATTTCATCAGTGTAGGACAAGCTTTATTATTTATTATTTAGAGCAGTTGTATGCTTTGCTGTTAGAAATTTTGGTATTGGAAAAATGGTTTAAGCAGGCTATTGTATAGAGTCCTTAGAAATAGTGAGGGGAAGGGTAGTCTCCTTTCAAATAACAGTTAATTTCTTTGGGAAAAAAAAAAAAGCTTCTGAAAGGAAAAGATGAAGGGACTTCCCTGGTGCCGCAGTGGTTTAGAACCCGCCTGCCAATGCAGGGGACACAGGTTCGAGCCCTGGTCCGGGAAGATCCCACATCCTGCGGAGCAACTAAGGCCGTGTGCCACAGCTATGGAGCCTGTGCTCTAGAACCCACGAGCCCCAACTACTGAGCCTGCGTGCCACAACTGCTGAAGCCAGTGCACCTAGAGCCCATGTTCTGCAACAAGAGAAGCCACCACAATGGGAAGCCCGCGCACCGCAACGAAGAGTAGCCCCCACTCGCCACAACTAGAGAAAGCCCACGTGCAGCAATGAAGACCCAACTCAGCCAAAAATAAATAAATTTATATGAAAAAAGTCGTTCCTAACAAATATTTTAAAAAAGGAAGGGGGGCTTCCCTGGTGGCACAGTGGTTAAAAATCTGCCTGCCAACGCAGGGGACACCGGTTCGAGCCCTGGTCGGGGAAGATCCCACATGCCTTGGAGCATCTAAGCCTGTGCACCACAACTACTGAAGCCCGCGCGCCTATAGCCCGTGCTCTGCAACAAGAGAAGCCGCTGCAATGAGAAGCCCGTGCACTGCAACGAAGAGTAGATTCTGCTCGCCATGACTAGAGGGAGCCCATGCGCAGCAACAAAGACCCGATGCAGCCAAAAATAAATAAATAAAATAAATTTATGAAAAGAAAAAGTTAGGTCTTAAAAAAAAAAAAAAGATGAAGAAGTGACTGAAAGGGACGAACTATAGAAATGCAGAAATCTAATTTAATTCACTGTGTTAGGAAATTATTTTGTGGTTTAAGGATGCTTTGTCATCTTCTAAGAGATAAAAGGTATGGGACTTCCTTGACCCTGAGCAGGACCCAGGTAAAAAATACCTGTTATTAAGAGTGACCAGCTCTGGATGGTCAAGCAACAGTGGAGGGTATTTCTGTTAATCTGAAATGGAATACTCAGACTAAGCAAATTTTGGCCCCTTTGAAAACTTATATGGCTTAGGAAGACACAAGCAACACCCAGTGGCTAAAGATTGGTTAAAACTTCTTGGTAAAAATACCTAACTAAAATGGGTGAGTTAGTTTTGGACTCAAGAGTGTTTTTTCATAAAAATGAACTGTGCAAATGAACATGTTGACTGAGTAATTAATTTGATTGAGCTACAATTATCAGATTTAACAAGAGTCATTAACCAGCAGCTGCTTCACCACTTTTTCAATTTTTTTTAATATTTAGTAATGATTTTCTTGGACAGTTAAAGTTTTGCATTGCTTTTTTTTTTTTTTTTTTTTTTTGCGGTATGCGGACCTCTCACTGCTGCGACCCCTCCCGTTGCGGAGCACAGGCTCCGGACACGCAGGCTCAGCGGCCATGGCTCACGGGCCCAGCCGCTCTGCGTTATGTGGGATCTTCTTGGACCAGGGCATGAACCCCTGTCCCCTGCATCAACAGGCGGACTCTCAACCACTGTGCCACCAGGGAAGCCCTGCATTGCTTTTTTTTTTTTTTTTCTTTTTGCGGTATGCGGGCCTCTCACTGTTGTGGCCTCTCCCGTTGCGGAGCACAGGCTCCGGATGCGCAGGCCCAGCGGCCATGGCTCACGGGCCCAGCCGCTCCGCGGCATATGGGATCCTCCCAGACCGGGGCACGAACCCGTATCCCCTGCATCGGCAGGCGGACCCTTAACCACTGCGCCACCAGGGAGGCCCCTGCATTGCTTTTTAAATGTTCTGTGCCATAGACTATGAAGGCAGACATGAAATGGTTTGGAGGAGTAGATAATCTACTTACATTTTAATGTTTTGCTTTGTTATGAAATTTGTACCAAACCCCTCTTGTTTTCCATTATTTAATTTACTTGCTTTTACTCTAAGAAATTCTTGGGTTTCAGTGGACAGTGTTCATCGAGTAGCCTAGGTTGTTAAAATGCAACTTCTTGGGCCCTACCTCAGATCTCTTGAATGACAGTCTATAAGGTCTGGGAATCTGCATTTTTAACTAGTTTGCCAAGTAATTTCATGCATTAAAGTTCAAGAACAGATTATCCCTGTAGAATATTTCTTCCAGATTGTGCCTAAGGACATAATATTATATATGCTGATATAGCCTTCCCTCATTATTCCTTCTTTTCTTTAGATATTAATTTGAATCATCCAGTGATAAATCTGCAGTTTTCTTTTGCTTAGAATATTTTACTTTCATCTTTCTCTGAGTTGATATAAAGAATTCTGTGTACTTTTGGTGTTTGAGGAGGGAGGATTATAGGCACCATCATCATGTTAGATGCTGCAAGATGCTGAGGAAATCATATGGAAAAGAAGGGGGGACCTTCCAGGACCAATATTTGCCAGTTAAGGGGGAAGGTCTTAGTGGCATGATCATCCCTCCACCTATAAAAATCATATTGTTGGGAGGGAGACTAAAACTGAAAAGACAAGTTATCCCAGGGAAGAGGGGGCTTCTTATCCAGCCTTGTTTGGTATATCTGTTCTGGACATTGTCTGGGGGTGTGCACTGCTTTAATTTCCCTGTTGGGGCCTCCCTGGTGGCGCAAGTGGTTGAGAGTCCGCCTGCCGATGCAGGGGATACGGGTTCGTGCCCTGGTCTGGGAGGATCCCATATGCCGCGGAGCGGCTGGGCCCGTGAGCCATGGCCGCTGAGCCTGCGCGTCCGGAGCCTGCGCGTCCGGAGCCTGTGCTCCGCAACGGGGGAGGCCACAACAGTGAGAGGCCCGCATACCGCAAAAAAAAAAAAAAAAAAAAAAAAATTTCCCTGTTGATCATTGGATGATGTGAAATCAATTAAAATTTTCTAAGACTTTGAAAAGGAGTTCCTGCTTCAAACTCTTTAAAAATACAGATCTAATAACTTTAGTGTGCCCTAGGGTCTTTGTTACTCCATTTCTTTGATCTTCCAGATTAGAAGTTCCCTGAAAGTCAGCAGTCACATGTTTCTTGACATATTCTGTGGCACCTAGTTCTAGATTGCATATAATATGACTTAATTGTTGAATGAATAAATTGTGTTTTTAATTCCTAGTAGCGGTTTCTCCCTTTGCGTTCCTTATTTTAGATATTCTTTTTATTACAAACATTTAACTCAGTTGGCATTTATACATATGTCTTCTTACTGAGCAGTTCTTATATGGCCTGGATTTCCCAGAAGAATGAAATACATGCCTGTTAGTATAGTCACTTTGCTTTTTGGAAGTTGATGTGTGTTTGGTTAAACTAAACAGAACAAAACTTCTTCCTTAGGCCCCCTCTTTGTGAATCAGTCTTGTGAATCCCAGCAATAAAGAGGGGAAAGTGTTAGAAAAAGTTACCTAGAATCTGAAGCCTCCCTGGTTCTTTGTCTACAGAGAGTAAACTGCCTGTCTCCTGCTGGAGGTGGGGAGTGGTCGTGGCCTGGCTTCCAGGGTGGGGAGGAGGGATCTGGGAATCTTACTCTGCCTTATATGAACTTTCAACCAGTTTTCCTGTGTTCAGCCCTTTCCTTCAGTCCCCCCTCACTTTCCCTTATGTGGTCTTTGGTGTTTGTATTCTGAGCCTTTCTGGAGCTCTAGGGTAGGGAATTTACTTTTTCCTAATTGATATACTTCCTTTGCAGGTACTGAAGTTACAGATTTTTCCACTCTGCATAATCAGTTACTTTTTCTGCTTTCTCCCAGAAAATTAGTGCTATATCTCTTCTGTTATCTTCTTTCTTGCTTTCTTTTTTATTCTGGGTTTATGCCCTTGTTATCAAGCTTATCAAGTTAGTGGATTTCAAATGGGAGCTAAAGTAAACATGTGTTCAATTCTCTAATGTTTTCGAGGAATCCATGTAGACCACTTCTTTCCATCTACTTGGAAGTATATTTTTTTCTTTTTAAGTGTGTGCAATAAAAAGCATCCACCAGGGCATGTTTTCAACAGAAGCATTTGCCAAGAAATGGGCATCCAGTCTTTTCAGTGCAGTTTATGTTATGTTTCAGATTTCTTGGCACAGTTTTTAATATTGGAGATTGTTTTGCTTTGGTTCTGTGATCTTTATGGGCCATTGTACTGCCAGAAATCTTACCGATCTCTAGCAGACGTTTTTTTAATAATCATCAGTTATGGTAGACAGCATTCTGTGACTTTAATTACTATATGGGTGTCTTTTCCCTCCCTCTCTCTGATTTTTAGGAGGAGTATTATTTCCCATCCTGGGAAGAATGGGATTGATAATACATCTGGGCTGTTATTTTAAAAGAACTGCCATTTTTATTCTTTTCATATTTTTCTTTGCCTTACCTGTTTTATTTCTATTACTTATTAACCTGAAACATAATTTTAACCCTTAAATTAGTTTGCATACACATATGATATTTACTTTCCAAGTTTTCTTCTGTAATTTGACCTGCGTTTCAACTGTGTTTTATATCTTTCTTTATACAATGTTGCATACTCTAATCTGATGTTGGAAGCCTAGATTGGATTGTTATATCTTATACTAAAGTGTTATTGATGGGCATGGTTTACCTAGGGATTCTTCAGAGGTGATTAAAGATACTCTATTACCAGCCAGGAGATGGAAGCAACCTAAGTGTCCATCATTGGATGAATGGATAAAGAAGATGTGGTACATATATACAATGGAATATTACTCAGCCATAAAAAGAAACGAAATTGAGTTATTTGTAGTGAGGTGGATGGACCTAGAGTCTGTCATACAGAGTGAGTGAATGGAATATTACTCAGCCATAAAAAGAAACGAAATTGAGTTATTTGTAGTGAGGTGGATGGACCTAGAGTCTGTCATACAGAGTGAAGTAAGTCAGAAAGAGAAAGACAAATACCGTATGCTAACACATATATATGGAATCTAAGGGAAAAAAATGTCATGAAGAACCTAGGGGTAAGATGGGAATAAAGACACAGACCTACTAGAGAATGGACTTGAGGATATGGGGAGGGGGAAGGGTAAGCTGTGACAAAGTGAGAGAGTGGCATGGACATATATACACTACCAAACGTAAAATAGATAGCTGGTGGGAAGCAGCCGCCTAGCACAGGGAGATCAGCTCGGTGCTTTGTAACCACCTAGAGGGGTGGGATAGGGAGGGTGGGAGGGAGGGAGACGCAAGAGGGAAGAGATATGGGAACATATGTATATGTATAACTGATTCACTTTGTTATAAAGCGGAAACTAACACATTGTAAAGCAATATACTCCAATAAAGATGTTTAAAAAAATTAAAATAAAAAAAATATACAGAAAAGGAAAAAAATCCTCTTTTACCTTTTTCAGATTCTCATTAGAAGTCTAAAGAAGATGCCAGTGTAACACTACTATTTGGATATTAGCAGGCTGCTTTCTGTTTTAGAGTGGAATCGAGAATAAATTATTACCTTTAAACATCTGTATTTCCTTATATTTACTATTTTTTCCTTTCTTTCCTACACAGCTAAGTTTATGAAAAGGTTTACATGTGTTTTGATTTAAAAATGGCTCTGAATTATATTGAATGAGTTAGAAAATTATGGAAAACTGTGTCTTCTCTTTTCAGGTTCTGTTCTGGATATTATTAAGCACATTGTGGCAAAGGGGGAACATAAAAGTGGAGTCCTAGATGAAGCTACCATTGCTACAATACTCAGAGAAGTGCTGGAGGGGTTGGAATACTTGCATAAAAATGGACAGATTCACAGGTATGTAGAAGACAACACTCTTCTCTTTTGGATAAGCGCAGTAATAGTTGTGCTGTATCATTTCATTGAGGCTATTCCCCATTCTTTTGCACAGTTAATCATAATCTCTGAGTGTTAGCAGGTTCCTTGTATTACTAGTTCCAGTACATAGTGGTTACACAGGTAGTAAGCATTTAAAAGTAACAAGTACTTTAGTCAAATTGGAAACTCCAGAAACAGGAGAAACTCCTAATTTCCTATGGGAGTCAATCATTGCAATCACTGATAACATTTTGGAATATTCTTTTCCAGTTCCTTTTATATGCTTACAGATATTTAAAACAAAACTGTATGTATAATTTTGTCTGTTTCTTTTTTGTTTCCTTTATGTTATATCTTGACTATTTTCTCAAATTATTAAAAACTTCTATAAAATCACTTTTTAAAATTAAAAATTATTATTTTTTAAATAAAATGACATTTGAAAACCTGTGTAACATTTTATGGTTCAAGTATTTCTGGCTAATTGTATCTGTTCAGTCTCTGCGTACAGATAACAAGGATTGTTACCTGTACAAATGATGGTAGATTCTGTGTTAGTACAAATTTGTTTAGTCCCTGGATTTGGTTTTCCTTCATTTGAAGATATATTTATTTCCCATCATTTCTGAAGGATAGTTTCCCTGGGTATAAGAATTTGTGGTTGACAGTTCTCTTCTTTCAGCACCTGAAAGATGCTGTGGTACTTAATTGGGGCCTTCATGGTTTCAGATGAGAAATCTGTCATGTGAATTGGTGTTCTTAGGCAATATGTTGCTCTTCTCTGGCTACTTTCAAGACTGTTTCTTCGTGGGACTTCCTTGGTGGTCCAGTGGTTAAGACTCTGTGCTCTCAATGCAGGGGACACAGGTTCAGTCCCTGGTTGGGGAACTAAGATCCCACATGTCACATGGCATAGCCAAAAAAAAAAAAAAAAGATTGTTTCTTTCTTTTAGAAAAACTATCTATCTATCTATTTATTTATTTATTTTGGCTGCACTGGGTCTTAGTTGCCGCATGCAGAATGTTTTTAGTTGCGGCATGCAGACTCTTAGTTGCAGTATGCGGGCTTCTTAGTTCTGGCATGCAAACTCCGAGTTGCAGCATGCATGCGGGATCTAGTTCCCAGACCAGGGATCGAACCCGGGCCCTCTGCATTGGGAGCTCAGGGTCTCAGCCACTGGACCACCAGATAAGTCCCAAAGTTTGGTTTTGACAAGTTTAATTATGATATGTCTTAGTGTGGATTTCTTCACGTCTATCCTGTTTGGGGTTCCTAACCTTCTTGAATCTATAAGTTTTTGTCTTCACCAATTTGGGGAAGTTTTCAGCCATTATTTCTTTGAATACCTTTGTAAGCTATTTTCCCTCATCTTCTTCTGGGACTCTAATGATGGAAATGTTAGATCTTTTGTTATTGTACCATATTGTACCATAATCCCTGAGGCTCAGTTTTCAGCCTACTTTTACTCTGTTCAGATTGAGTAAATTTTCTTGATTTGTTTTCAGGTTTGCTGATTCTATCCTCTGTCCTCTCCATTCTACTCTGGAACCCATTCCTTGAGCTTTTTATTTCAGTTAGTGTAGGTTTTCAGTTATATAATTTTTATTTGGTTCTTTTTCATAGCTTTTTTTTTTTTTTTGCTGAGATTTTCTGTTTTTCATTTGTTTTGAGAATTCCAAATTGCATGTTAGAAGCATTTTCATGATGGCTGCTTTAAAATTCTTGTCAAATAATTCCAAAACCTGATTCATCTTTCTGTTGACATCATTTAGTTGTCTTTTCTTTTTGAAGTTTTTCCTGGTTCTTGGTATGTTGAATGATTTTTTTTTAAATTTCATCATGGATGTTTTGGATGTTATGTTAGGAGACTCTTGATCCTATTAAAATAATAATATAGTGAAATAATATATTTTAGCAGTCAATTGCCCTGATTTTTTAGAGCCCTTGCAATGTTGTTCTGGTTTGTTTTGTTGCTGTGGCACTGCTGGGGCTCTCTTCTCAGTCCCTGCTGATGCCACCCATTGGAGCAGAGTGCCCTTCCCCAGGCCTGGTGCTGCGAGGTGGAAGGTGGGAGATAGTGGCTGTGCCTGTGGGTCTGTGAGCACTTCTTGGGCTCACCTTGTGGACCAGGCCACCTGGCCGCAATTGGGCTCCCACTCATTCTGTGGTATTGCCTGTGGACATGAAAGGCACTTTTCTGGGCTACCTTTTGCTACTGAGTGGGGAGTTGGGACATACTGGGTCTGGGTCATCCTTTGCCACTGTGTAGAGCAGCGGTCCCCAAACTTTTTGGCACCAGGGACTGGTTTCATGGAAGACAGTTTTTCCACACACTGGGGTGGGGGTGGGGGAATGGTTTAGAACAGGCCATGGCCCAGTAACGGTCTGTGACCCTGGGGAATGGGGACCCCTGGTGTAGAGGACCAAGAGGTGCCAGACCTGGGTCACTTTCTGCTGCTGGGTGGAAGAATGGGAGATACTGGCTGGGCCTATCGATGGTGCTGGTGTAGGCAACATGGGCCTACCTGCTGCACTGGATGTGGATTGGGCAATGGAGTTTCCTGTCTGGTCTTCATTGGCACCTCTGGTTCTGGCCTAGTGGGTCAACTTTCCACTCCAGCTATGTAGTCAGGGATGGGGTCCCTGCTAGGTCTGAGCTGTGCTGCCCCTTTCCTGATCCTTTGGCCACAGAGAGCAGGCTTAGAGCTGCTTCTTTTTTTTTTTTTTTTTTTTTGGTCTATGCCTATTGACAGTCCTGGGTTGCAAGACTGTAATACCCAGTCCAGGATATATGAGATTGAAAGAAAACTCAGGGAAGTGGTATAGTGCTATGTGAAAGTGGACTTGGATTAGTTGTAAATGTGTAGAGCAAACGCTAGGGCAACCACTAAAAAAGGAAAAAAAGAAGAATTAATATGCTAAGAGAGGAGAGAAAAATAGAATCATATAAAATGCTCAATTAAAATCAAAGAAAGCAGAAAAAGAGTGGAAGAACACAACAAGATATAACATTTAAAATCACCTACTTTGGGCTTCCCTGGTGGCGCAGTGGTTGAGAGTCCACCTGCTGATGCAGGCGATATGGGTTCGTGTCCCGGTCTGGGAGGATCCCACATGCCGCGGAGCGGCTGGGCCCGTGAGCCATGGCCGCTGAGCCTGCACGTCCAGAGCCTGTGCTCCACAACGGGAGAGGCCACAACAGTGAGAGGCCCGCATACCGAAAAATAAATAAATAAATAAATAAAATCACCTACTTTTAAGGAACTACAAAAATAAGAACAGACTGAGCCCAGAGTTAGCAGAAGGAAGTTAAATAAAAACATTACAGTGGAAATATATGAAATACAGACTAAAAAGACAGTTGAAAAGATCAATGAAACCAGTTTTTAAGAACTGGTTTCTTAAAAAGATAAATAGACAAATAGTTAGTTAGACTCACCAAGAGAAAAAGAGAGAGGACTCAAATAAATTAAATTCAGAAATGAAAGAGGAGACATTACAGCTGATACCACAGAAGTATAAGGGATCATAAGAGACTACTATGAACAATTATATGCCAACAAATTGTACAACCTAGAAGAAATGGATAAATTCCTAGAAACATACAATCTACCAAGACTGAATCATGAAGAAATAGAAAATCTAAATGGACCAATTACTACTAAGGAGATCAATTCAATAATCAAAAACCTCCCAACAAAAATCCAGGACTGATGGCTTCACTGGTGAATTTTACCAAATATTTAAAGAGGAACTTATAATAATCCTTCTCAAACTCTTCCAAAGACTAGAAGAGGAAGAAACATTACAAACTCATTTTACAAGGCCAGCATTACCCTGATACCAAAGCCAGACAAGGACACTACAAGAAAAAATTACAGGCCAATATCCTTGATAAACATATACGCAGAGATCTTCAACAAAATGTTAGCAAACAAAATTCACCAACATGTTAAGAGGATCATACAACATGATTAAGTGGGATTTATTCCAGGGATGCAAGGGTGGTCCAACATCTGCAAATCAGTCAATCACTATGATACACCACTTTAACAAAATGAACGATAAAATCATGGTCATCTCAATAAATGCAGAAAAAGCTTTTGACAAAATTCAACATCCTTTTATAATGAAAACTCTTGACAAACTGGGTATAGAGGGAATGTACCTTAACATAATAAAGGCCATTTATGATAAGCCCACACAAACATCGTACAAAAAATGATACTGGACCTCTATCTTATACCATACAGAGGAATCAACTCAAGATGGATTAAAGACATGAACTTAGGACCTGAAACTATAAAACCCCTAGAAGAAAACATATCCTTGACATTGGTCTTGGCAATGATTTTTTGGATTTGACACCAATAGCAAAGGCAGCAAAAGCAAAACTTTAAAAAATAGACCACATCAAACTAAAAAGCTTCTGCACAGCAAAGGAAACCATCAAAAAAGTAAAAAGGCAACCTACTAAATAGGAGTAAATATTCGCAAACCCCATGTCTGATAAGGGGATAACATCCCCAAAATAGGAGGAACTCATACAACTCAGAGGCAAAAAAATAAAAACAACCCAATTTAAAAAATGGGAAAAGGACCTGAATAGACATTTTTCCAAAGAACACATATAAGTAGCCAACAGATACATGTGAAAGAGGTGATCAACATCACTAACCATTGGGGAAATGCAAATCAAAGCGACAATGAAATATCATCTCACACCTGTTAGGATGTCTGTTATCAAAGAAACAAGGTATCAGGCAATTCCCTGGTGGTCAAGTGGTTAGGACTCCGTGCTTTCACTGCCAAGGGCCAGGGTTCAGTCCCTGGCCAGGGAACTAAAATCCCACAAGCCGTGTGGTGCAGCCAAAAAACAAAACAAAACAAAAAGACAAGATATCAGATGCTGGCAAGGATATGGAGAAAGGGAACCCTTGTGTACTGATGTTGGGAGTGTAAACTGGTACAGCCACTGTGGAAACAGTATGGAGGTTCCTCAAGAAATTAAAAATAGAATTACAGGGAGACTTCCCTGGCGGTCCAGTGGTTAAGACTCCACAAGTCAATGCAGAGGACACAGGTTTGATCCCTGGTCTGGCAGCTAGGATTCCACAAGCCCTGTGGCATAGCCAAAAAAAAAAGAATTACAGTAAGATCCAGAAATCCCATTGCTGGGTATATGTCCAAAAGAAATGAAGTCATTATCTCAAAGAGATATCTGTACTCCCGTATTCAGCGTTATTCACAATAGCCAAGATATGGAAACAACCTAAGTGTGTGTCATGGATGAATGGATAAAGAAATTGTGATACACACACACACAGACACACATACACATATACAATGGACTTTATTCATCCATGAAAAGGAGGAAGTCCTGTCATTTGTGACAACATGGATGAACTTGGAGGGCATGTTATGCTAAGTGAATTAAGTCAGACAGAGAAAGACAAATACTGCATGGTATCACTTAATATGTGGGATCTTAAAACACACACACACACACACACACACACACACAGAGTTAAATTCCTTGAAATAGAGAGTAGAAAAGTGGTTGCCAGGGGCTGAGTGGGCGAGGGAAACAGGGAGAGGTTGGTGAAAGTACAAACTTTCAATTATAAGATGAATAAGGTCTGAGGATTTAATGTATATCATGTTGACTATAGTGGATAACGCTGTATCATATTATTGCAGTTTGCTAAGAGAGTAGGATTTAAATGTTCTCAAAAAAAAAAAAAGTAAATATGTGAGGTGATAAATGTGTTAATTAACTCTATGGAGTTAATCCTTTCCCAGTGTATATGTGTACCAAACCATCACATGGTACACTTTAAATATCTTACAGCTTTATTTATATCTTACAATATATCTTATTTATTTAGATCTTACAATTTTATACCTCAGTTTAAAAAAAATCACCTACTTAACCCTAATCCATCAGCAAACAGACAAGCAAAGGCCCAGAAAAGTAACTGATCAAAGATCAGACGACTACCAATTTGTAAAACTGAGGTTTTAAGGAGTAATCAGAATATGGAGGAAAAAACAAGGTATTCCCTCCCCCTACACACAAACTTTTGATTAGATTACCCTGAGAGTAGAAGCATTTTAAAGATAATCAACGTATAGTAAGTGAAATCAGTCATCTATAGAAGCATCTCATTCTAGGAAAAATGAATAATTATTTCCAGTTGTTTAAGTTTTTCCACCTGCTTAAGTCTTACAAAGGAAACAAACTTTTTTTTAAATTAATTAATTTTTATTTTTGGCTGCGTTGGGTCTTCCTTGCTGCGCACGGGCTTTCTCTAGTTGTGGTGAGTGAGGGCTACTCTTTGTTGCGGCACATGGGCTTCTCATTGCAGTGGCTTCTTTTTTTTAATTTATTTTATTTTATTTATTTTAGTTTTGGCTGCATTGGGTCTTCTTTGCTGTGCGCGGGCTTTTCTCGGTTGCGGTGCGCTGGAGTTACTTTTTGTTGCGGTGCACGGGCTTCTCATTGCGGTGGCTTCTCTTGTTGCGGAGCACGGGCTCTAGGCATGCAGGCTTCAGTAGTTGTGGCACGGGGGCTCAGTAGTTGTGGCTTGCAGGCTCTAGAGCGCAGGCTCAGTAGCTCAGTAGTTGTGGTGCATGGGCTTAGTTGCTCTGCGGCATGTGGGATCTTCCCAGACCAGGGCTTGAACCTGTATCCCCTGCATTGGCAGGCGGATTCTTAACCGCTGCGCCACCAGGGAGTGGTAGCTTCTCTTGTTGTGGAGCATGGGCTCCAGGTGCGCAGGCTTCAGTAGTTGTGGCACGCAGGCTCAGTAGTTGTGGCTCATAGGCTCTAGAGCACAGGCTCAGTAGTTGTGAGGGCTCAAACCCGTGTCTCCTGCATTGGCAGGTGGATTCTTAACCACTGCACCACCAGGGAAACCCCAAACTTTCTTTTTATGAGGATGAAAGAGAGTAATTGATTCTAGGGAATAACAGGTAAACTAGAAATCTTGGAAACACTGAAAGTATATTCTTAAGACAATAGGATTTTTCATCTAAAATTGTACTTAATCAGTTGTTTTGTACCTAGTTAAAATAATGTGTTAACAAATGACTGAAAAGGGGGCATGACCAAAGGGTAAATGTTTAGGAATTTATATCCCACACTGTCAAGGGAAAAGGTGCCCTGAAAAACAGGATTCCTGTCCTCTGAATGGTGATAACCCTGTGGATACATACCTGGATACTAGCAATGAACATAATTCAGTTAATACCTCAGTTCTGATTCCATGTTCATCGAGTAATCTTCTAGAAAGACATATGCCATAGACTGCTAATTGGCCCCTAATATGTCTCCCCTTGTTTTAGAATTAAAAGAAAAAAGACACTTTTTACTGGGCACATGAACATCCAGAGGGAAGGCAACGTTTCATAGCCTCCCATGCAGGCCAGATTTGACTGTGTGATTTAGTTTCTAGCCACTGTGATGAAAACAATGGTGCTCCCATAACAGGTTTTATCAGTCCCAGCACCACTGAGTTTTGGGCTGGACAGTTCTTTGTTGCAGGGGCTATCCTGTGCGTTATACAACGGATCTAGCAGCATATCCGGCTTCTACCTATTACATGCCAGTAACGCACACGTACACACCGCCCCCAGTGCCCATTGCGACAACCTAAAATATCTCTAGACATTGCCAAATACCCTGAGAACCACTGCTCACAGAAAGTGGCATAACCTCTTTATGCCCTTTCCTTCCTTCCATTGAAATGTGGATGTGGTAGTAAGGCATCTTGGACTGTGCAGCAAGAACTTAGAGATGGTAGAGTAATAAAATATGAGGAACCTGAATCACCAACTCTGTGGAGTTACCATGCTGAACTGATGCCACTCATGCCCAGACTGTCATGTGAGAGGAAAAAAATTTTATTTTACCACCATATAGATCATCAGTGATTGACAGACTTTGGCCCACAGCATGAATGCAGCCTGATGCCTGTTTTTTTTTGTTTTGTTTTTTGTTTGCTTGTTTGGGTTTCTTTTTTAAAATACAGCCATGCACGTTTTAGCACTACAGAGAAAAAGTAGTGGTGACAGATATCATCTGCCCCACAAACCCTATTTACTATCTGGTCCTTTAAGAAAATGTTGACCCCTGGTGTAGATAACAATGACAGCTAGCATTCACTGCAACTTGTATGCTAAATACTTTTTTTTTTTTTTTAGTATTTATTATTTGGCTGCACCGGGCCTTAGTTGCGGCATGTGAACTCTCTTAGTTGCGTCATATGGGGTCTAGTTCCCCGACCAGGGATCGAACCCAGGCCCCCTGCATTGGGAGCATGGAGTCTTAGACACTGGACCGCCAGGGAAGTCCCTAAATACTTTTCTAAGTGTATTTTCTACCTTAACCTGATTTAATCTTCACAATTATTTTATGAGTTGGTACTGTTTTTTTAAATTAATTAATTAATTGATTTTTGGCTGCGTTGGGTCTTCATTGCTGCACATGGGCTTTCTCTCTAGTTGCAGTGAGCAAGGCCTACTCTTTGTTGCCATGTGCCTACTTCTTACTGTGGTGGCTTCTCTTTGTGTGGACCACAGGTTCTAGGCACGTGAGCTTCAGTAGTTGTGGCACACAGGCTCAGTAGTTGTGGCTCACGGGCTCTAGAGCACAGGCTCAGTAGCTATGGCACATGGGCTTAGTTGCTCCGCAGCATGTGGGATCCTCCCGGACCAGAGCTCAAACCCATGTCCCCTGCATTGGCAGGCAGATTCTTAACCACTGCGCCACCAGGGAAGCCCCTGGTACTATTATTATTCCTATCTTACAGATGAGGAAACCAAGGCAAAGAGAGTTAAGTAACTTGCCAAAGGTCACCCAGCTAGTGACAGAGCTGGGATCTGAATTTAGCAGTCTACTTCCAAAGTCTTCTAGGAAATATTGTGCTAGTCAGTGATGCTGGGCATACATATCATGCTGGGTTTAAATATCAATTATAGTTTTTAGTTACTAACTCAATAGAATTTAGATCTGCCACTGAATTATTATTCTTTAAATATGTAATTGTTGTCTTATTTAATATATCCGTATCTCTATTTTTAAAAGTCAAAATCCTCACTTCAGAACACGGATAGAAGTATATTCTTTTCCCTAAACCTTTACATATGCAGACTTTATATAGTCAATGGTAAAATTAACCCAAAATACACACTGAAATACACGTTAAGTCCACTGTCATTTTTAGAAAGCAATCAAATTGACTTACATCAAGTTCAGGCACAAATTCAGTCTGTGCTCAGTTTTGTATGACTGTAACATCTACTTTGTTAAATCTATCAGCTCTCATTTAGCTAAATGAGTAAAAGGGACAAAAAATTGTTGAAAGAAATAGTGACCTAAAACTTCCAAATTTGAGGAAAAACAATCTACAAATTTAAGAAGCTTAACGAACCACAATTAAGATAAATACAAAGAGATCTATACCTAGACACATCCTAGTCACACTATTGAAACCTAAACACAGAGATTATCTTGAAGGCAGCAAGAGAAAAACAACTTATCATGTAGGGGGAGTGCTATAGACTGAATGTGTCCCCTCAGAATTCATATGTTGAAACTTAATCCTCAATGTGGTGGTATTTGGAGGTGGAGCATTTGGGAGGTACATAGGTCATGAGGGTAGAGCCCACATGAATGGTATTAGTGTCCTTATACAAGAGACCCCAGAGGGCTTCCCTGGTGGCGCAGTGGTTGAGAGTCCGCCTGCCGATGCAGGGGACACGGGTTTGTGCCCTCGTCCGGGAAGATCGCACATGCCGCGGAGCGGCTGGGCCTGTGAGCCATGGCCGCTGAGCCTGCGCGTCTGGAGCCTGTGCTCCGCAACGGGAGAGGCCACAACAGTGAGAGGCCCACGTACCGCAAAAAAAAAAAAAAGAGAGAGAGACCCTAGAGAACTCCCTTGCCCCTTTTGCCTTGTGAAGATACAGTGAAAAGGTGGTCACCTATGAACAGGGAAGCAGCTCCTCACCAGGCACCAAATCTGCCCCTGCTTTGATCTTGGACTTTACAGCCTCCAGAACTGTGAGAAATAAATGTTGGTACCCAGTCTGGTATTTTTGTTATAGCAGCCTGAACAGACTAAGACAGAGCATCAGTATGATTAGGAGTTGACTTCACATCAGAACAGTGGAGGCCAGAAGTTAGTTGAAGTTAGCCCTACAACACTAATGACCCCTTTGAACTATAGTCCTCTGCGATTGAAAGATATTTTATAGGTACATACAGGTTCAGGATTGTTATCTTCTTGGTAAATTATTCCCTTTTTTTGTTGTTGTTATATAATGACACTTTTTATTCCTAGAAATGCTTTTGTATTAAAGACAGTTAGGTCTTATTTTAATATGGCTTTACTGGCTTGCCTTTGGCAAGTATGTGTTTCATTGTGGCTCAGTCTTCCCAGGGTCCTAGGTTTATGAAGGGGTCTCAGTTCTCTTTCTCAACCTTAAGCTAGCCCAATGCCATGTTTTCTGTTTATGGGTGGATTTTAAAGTCTGAGCTCCTTAGCTATTTGGCAGAGTATCTCTGTGCCATCTCCCAAGGCTTACTGCTCTGCTCTTAAGTGTCCTTTTCATTTCTGAAGATTGAAGATTTCCTTTTCTTTATTTCATGTTCATTTATGTGGCAGTTTCCCCCCCTAATTAATCCAGCATTTCTTTGTGTTTGGAGAAGGGGAATGGTGTATCTTGGGGCCAAGGCCTGGGTAGTAAGTGATGAAAGTCTCTGCCATGTTGCTGGAATGGAAATTCTCTTACACATAAAATCAGAGAACCTCAGTGTTGGCTTCATATTGGAATCACCTGGGAAACTTTAATAAGTACCGGTTCCTGGATCCACTGCCAGAAATTCATTTAACTGGTCTATGATGAGGCCTTGGCATTGGGACTTCTGAAAGTTCCCCAAGAGATCCTAATACGCAGCCAAGGCTAAGAACCCTACTTACACTTTAGCCAAGATGCACTGAGATTTCAACAGGAGAAAGTTGGGATAAAGTTGTTTTACTGGGAAACAGAGATGGATATTTTTAGTAGGTTTTGTTACTTCTCATATCTTTAGGGTCCAATTGTTATTTCATGTAGTTTTGTGTCAGTCTGGTGGATTAGGTCAAATAATTTTACTCTGTTTCTACTGTGTTTTCTCCTTGACTCCCCAGGCTTTAGAGGTTTTGACTAGGGTGAACAGGTCTCTAAATTAGACTTACACTTTTCTCTCTGTATCTATGTACCCAAATATTTTTCCCATTTAAAGAGGTTAGCTTTAACAGAAATGGTAGATATTTAGTCAGTTTAAGATGCCTAAATGGGGCCTCCCTGGTGGCACAGTGGTTGAGAGTCCGCCTGCCGATGCAGGGGATACGGGTTCGTGCCCCGGTCCGGGAGGATCCCATATGCTGCGGAGCGGCTGAGCCCGTGAGCCATGGCCTCTGAGCCTGCGCATCCGGAGCCTGTGCTCCACAACGGGAGAGGCCACAACAGTGAGAGGCCCGCATACCGCAAAAAAAAAAAAAAAAAAGATGCCTAAATGTAGCGTATTTTCCAGCTTTTGTCTTGATTCATTTCTTCTCTTGGCCTTTTTCATGTTTTCCATAAACTGTGCCTATTGATGAGTCATAAAAATGTAATGGGGGGCTTCCCTGGTGGCACAGTGGTTAAGAACCCGCCTGCCAATGCAGGGACACGGATTTGATCCCTGGTGGCACAGTGGTTAAGAATCCGCCTGCCAATGCAGGGACATGGGTTTGATCTGTGCACCACAACTACCGAGCCTGCGCTCTAGAGCCCACGAGCCACAACTACTGAGCCCATGTGCCACAACTACTGAAGCCTGTGCACCTAGAGCCCGTGCTCTGCAACAAGAGAAGCCACCGCAATGAGAAGCCCGCTCGCCACAACTAGAGAAAGCGCGTGCACAGCAATGAAGACCCAATACGGGCAAAAATAAAATAACTAAAAGTAAATAAATTTTTAAAAAAATGTGATGGGGAGAAACTTGTGTTCTGTACTAATGAGAAAGTCAAGTATGTCTATGATATTCCTTTTAATTTTAAAAGGAATCTGTAACTTTGGTGCAATAGTGACTTGTGAGAAATGGCATCAAGCTGTGAAAAACAACACTCACTGTTCTTGCTATTTAAGAGTGGTTGGAGGATTTAACTGTTGGGACTGTTGGGTTGCTTGATATCCTTTGAGGCAGGTAACAAAGGTTCTTCAGTTAAGGACTATTACGTTGATTTCCAGAGATTTAGTTACAGATCTTTTCCTTGAAAGGTCATTTGCCCTGTTGTGTGTGAGGACAGACTGTGGTGTGTTTAATTGTCCAGTGAGCCATTTAGCTTCATGATCTTCCTCTGCTTTTACTCTTGGAAACTGTTCTATATTTTGCACTTTTGGTTTGAAAAGGGAAACATGAATTGATTATCTGGGGAATTGATCAGGAAAAGTAGTCTCCCAAAGTGTAGGTTCTACTGAAAATGGATTACTGTTTCTTCACTTAAGACAAAAGCTTAGAAAACATTATTTGAATGGGTAATGCAAATATAGGCTTAGAAATTCAAATGGTACAAATGGTATATGATAAAAAAACAAGTCTTCACCATATCAACTGTGCTAAAACATGGTGATAACTATGTACTCTTGATATGATGTGATGAAAATGGCACTTGACTTCTGTGGTTTTCTTTCCCAAAACTCATAACAACAGTTTAATCATGGAAAACATCATACAAATTCCAATAGAGGGGTACCCTACAAAATACTAGACCATTACTCCTCAAAACTGTCAAAGTCATTAAAAACAAGGAAAGTCAAAGATTAACTGTCACAGACAAGAGAAGCCCCTAAGAAGACATGACAACTAAATGGAACGTGGTATCCTGGGAAAGAAAAAGGACATTAGGTTAAAACTAAAATATTTGAATAAATTGTAGACCTTAGTTAATAGTAATGCATCAATACTAGTTCATTACTGTGGCAACAGAACCATTTAATGTGTCATGTTAATAATAGCGGAAACTGAGTGACAGGTGTATGGGAACTCCTCTGCACTATCTTCTCAATTTTTATGTAAATCTAAAACTGTTCTAAAAAAAATAAAGCATTTTAGGGACTTCCCTGGTGGCGCAGTGGTTAAGAATCCGCCTGCCAAGGCAGGGGACACAGGTTCGAGCTCTGGTCCGGGAGGATCCCACATGCCACAGAGCAACTAAGCCTGTGCACCACAACTGCTGAGCCTGAGCTCTAGAGCCCGCGAGCCACAACTGCTTAGCCTGCGTGCCACAACTACTGAAGCCCGCGCATCTAGAGCCTGTGCTCTGCAGCAAGAGAAGCCACCACAATGAGAAGCCCGCACACCGCAACAAAGAGTAGCGCCCGCTCGCCACAATTAGAGAAAGCCCGCTCACAGCAACAAAGACCCAAGGCATAAATAAATAAACAAACAAACAAACATAAATAAATAACTTTAATAAAGCTTTTAAAAAAAAATATCTCCTTCCTTCACTGAACCTCTAGTACCCTGGTCTAAAGGGAACCACTTCTTGCCATTTTCTTGTGATTCCTTTGAGAGAGATTTTTATGGCAATATAAACATACTGTATATATCTCTCTCCCTCCTGCTTAAAAAAAAAAAAAGACAAATGGCAACATGATGTATGTAGTATTGTTATTTCACTTAATATATTTGGAGATTGTTCCATATTAACATATATATTCGTTAGTATTCGTAGTATTTCATTATATAGATACAGTTTAACTGCTCTCCTGTTTAGATGGATAGGAGGTGGGAGTTGGGAGGTGGGACGGCAGGAGGGAACTATTTTATTTTTATTTTTGTATTTAGTTGGATTGATTGATTTACTACTCCACATCTCTTCAGAAACAGTCAATTTTTATTTTAGTGTTTAGTTGGATGGATGGATTGATTTAATTATTCACGTATCTCCATAAGAAGATTTAAGGCAGGTTGTCTTCTATTTAGTTATTTAAATCTATTTGATGAGTATCTGGGAGATGCCCCCTATGCACTAATTATAATACTAAGTAAGTGCAGATGATACAGAAATGTACTAAGATATGACTCATGGTGAAATGAGAAAGATTATATTTTTATGATCTGTACTAACATGACAGCCTGCTGCAGAAACACAGGGGAGGAAGTGACTAAAGTATACATTGTTTTTTCCGTTAAGTTTTAGATATCATTCCAGATGAGCTCAGAAAAAGGAGTTGAAGTTTCATGGTTGCCTTAGTTGAATGGTCTTGTCACCAAGGGAAGGAAATATCCTCAGTTCTCTCCTGTTCATGGTGTAGACTTTAGGTTTGTAGGGCAAAGTGTGCCAACCTCCATTCTAAGTCAGCCTCTGGGAAAGATCCTATAAATTGCTTGGATTTATAAGCAGAAAAAAATACTCCGTAACATGATTTCCGAACGATTCAGTATATATTCAGGAAAGGTATTGTATACTCTTGGTATGGTGACGTTGCTACACACAGTTGTGAAACTGTTGTTCATTGTTTACCAAGGAATGGTTATAGCTAAGGATAGGGGAAAGAAGACAGGGACAAGGAAGAGATGAAGTGTCCTTTCACTTGTTCTTTTTCCTGACAAACAGGGTCTTCTTCCATGAGCTAGCCTCGCTTTTCTTTCTTGTCTAGCTTCAAGGCCTGGCTCTCTTTTATTTAATTATATTTATTTTTAATTATGAAACAAATAGGTGAGTCCATTCCCACAAGACTCTGATCCCACTCCTCTCCACTAAAGGAAATAAATTTATTGCTCTCTGTGTATGGAAAGGGGTGTGTGTGTTTGTGTGTGTGTAACATTAATGGCAGCATACAAAATGCACTGTCCTATTTGATTTGTTCACTTAGCAGTATGTATTATGTATTAGAGGGCATGACATGTTGATTGACCTTAATCCATTTCATGGATGTAACAGAATTAATTTAATCTTTTTACTGTTGTTGGCTTTCTAGTTTGCTACCATTTTTGGTTTGTTATTGCAAACAATTCTGTATACAACCCCTTTGTACATTCTGTGAACATTGTGAGAGTTTCTCTAGGTTATCAAAGAAGTGGATTACTCATAGGAATTAGGGATTGTAAATTTTGCTAGATATTACTGACACATTATTGCATGAGAAAAACAAGTTGTAGATTTGAAGGGATAGTACAATATCATTTATGTTGGAAGAAAAGCCCAGATATGTCACAGGAACATGTTCTGTTAACTAGACTGATAATGGTTGAAAACTTTGGAGAGAATACTAGACTTGAGAACAGTGGTCAAAAGGAACTTTGGCCTTTTCCGTGATGTTTAGGTTTTTATAGCAGGAATGTGTTTATGTATTACTTGAGTTGTTATATATAGTTACTAATAAGAATATAGAGATGTTTGAATAATTTCCATCATGTATTTATGCTACAGGCATAGAATAGTCCCTGTTTTCAACCACATACCATTTAAAATTTTTGATCATATATTAGGGTGTACAAAAAAATCATTGTATTTTAAAAAGTAGATAAGGTGATAGTAAGTGAGGGTCGCATTCTTTGGCCACTGTTATCTCAATTGAGTATTTAATAACCTCAGATTTTCCAAATTTAATAGTAAAAAGCTATATGTTATTGTTTACAATGTTTGGATTCTAGTACAAGTGACTACAATTTTAAAAATTCTGCTATTGGCCTTAATACCCTTTAATGCAAAATAGAACATTTAAACATTGACAGTGTTGTGGTGAATATAGTGAACTGCTTAAATTATGTGACTCCAAAGAATAGGTGTTTTTTAATAAGTGATTTTTTTTTTTCTTAAAGAGATGTGAAAGCTGGCAATATTCTTCTTGGAGAAGATGGCTCAGTACAGATTGCAGGTAATGATTAGTATTTCTTTTAATTTGGTTTAATGGTTGATAGAACCACATTACTTATCTGTTATGTTTTCTTAGTCAGTTTTCTCTTCTATCCCCTGGACCCTCTCTGGTCAAACATACTATGTTGACACATCCCTACTGACTCTCAAGATATCTTCCACTACTCATCCTTCATTTTCAGTCTTAGGCATTTTCTGACCATTATTCATTACCTTACAATTATCTACTCCTTATCCCCATTAAAGTCGTCATCTGTGGGTTTTCATAGCATTCTTTACTTTCTTTGAAAGGAGAAGTAGTCAAGAAACCTCATTGCGTTTACGAATAAATATACTACAGAGAGGTGATACAGAACTGCTCTGTCCTTGGAGAAATGGGGTATTTGCCAGTTAGGAAGAGGCATCTGAGAGGTGGAAGTGTACTTTTGGCAGATTCAGAGCTAAAGAGATAGGAATTGGAGTCCAAGGCCTGCCAGTGTTGCTATCCTGGTGAAATACCCCCTCCACCAGGGTGAAACTCCAGAATAGCTGAACTGCAGGATTGTAGATCAAGCAGATCATCTGAGAAAAAACCTCAGCTTGGTCCCACACTGCTGGAACAGTCAGGTGTTTAGCAGGAGGAAAATAACCACCCAAACCTTGAATTATTTCTTCAGCTTTAGAAGATAATTTAGGCACACATCTTCATGTCCTCAGGTAAGGGAATATTTTAACCAAGCCACATCATGTTCTAATGTAAAGAAAAAGATTGATAAATTTGGCTCCTGTAAAATTAGCAACTACTGTTCATCAAAAGAAGAACAGTTTGTCACCAAAACCACAGAGAAGATATTTGCAGCATGAATAACTTGACAAGGGGCTCAAATTTAGAACATACAAAGAACTCATTAAGGAAAAATCAGATAATCTCAAATGACATCAAAACATAAATATAATAAAAGGTGGTCAACCTCACTAGTTAGCAATTAAATGCAAAGTAAAATAATATTGGGATACCACATTATACTGACTGACCTAGCAAACACATCTGACAGTACTAGTTATCAGTGTGGATGTAAAGCAAGGGAGAATCTCACCCTCTGATGATGGGAATATAAACAGTACCAACACTTTATTAAGTTGAAGATGTGCATACCCAGAGACCTTAGCTTCTAGGTGTATGGCATAGAAAAACTCATACTTCAGTGTGCCATAGTGCTCATAAGCATTGAAAGTCTGAAACAGTCCCAGGTCTTTTGTTAGTAGAATGGATAAGTAAATTGTAGTTAATTTATACTTTGGAATACTATATAGTGATGAAAATGAATAGAACTACAACTATATACAAAAGCATTAAATAAATTATAAAAATATAGAGTGAACGAAGCTAATCAGAATATATAGCTTGTGATTCCATTTATATAAGTTCAAAACCAGGCACAATTATACTGTATTGTTTAGAGAAACAAAATCAAGTGGTAAGAAACTAAAGAAGAGAGAATTCTGGGAAGATGGCAGAGTAGGAAGCACCAAGAATCTTCTCCCCACCTGAACAACAATTGAATTGGCAGAATTTGTCTAATGTTGGAATTCTGCATTCCACTGATTGCTTGAAAATTCTAGGGCAAGACTTGGAAGGTAAATTACAGTTAATTTCAGTTAATTTCAGAGCTGCTCATTCCTCACCTATCAGCCACCTGGCAGGCAGCTATGCACATGTTTTTGAAGCAGCTTGCAGGAACCATGGTGGCAGAAAAGATCCTGTCCTCCATATATCCAGCATATGCTCTGATTACTGATTGCTTCTGATCACAGAGGTGCAAAGAGACAGGCAGCCATTCTTGTTGTAGCTCCTCCCTTCCAAGTGATTTCCAAGGGACTTTAACAGGCCATAGCCTTTTTTCCTTCCCTTCTCTTCTCTTCTTGCCCTTTTTGGAGCCAGAGTTTAAAGACTAGGACATCAAAAAACAACTACAGGGGAAAAAAAAAAAAACTATAGAGACTTTCCTGGCAGTCCAGTGGTTAGGACTCTGTGCTTTCACTGCTGAGGGCCTGGGTTTGATTCCCTGGTCGGGGAACTGAGATCCCACAAGCCACGTGGCATGTCCAAAAAAAGAACAAACAAAAACAAAACTACATTTGCAGGGAAAATTGGAAAGTGAATGTTCATTCCCAGGAAAAGGTGCAGAAAAGATCTGAGAAGATCTTAACTTTACATTTCAGGCTGATGCTTAGCACAGATACAGCCTACCACAACCCCCGAAAAACAAAAACAATAACAAAAAACAGCAAACTCCAGGAAAGGAGGAGAATCTGATTTCCAGCATTACCACCTTATTAGATTCAAATGTCCAGTCTTCAACAGCAACAAAAAAGTCACAGAGCACTCAGTGAAACAGGAAAGTATGGCCTATTCAAAGGAAATAAATAAATGAACAGAAACTATCACTGGAAAAGGCCTGATGGCAGATCTACTAGACAAAGACTTTAAAACAACCGTCTTAAAATGTTCAGAGAATTAAAGGAAGATACGAAAAAACTCAAAACAATGATGTGTGAATAAAATCTAAGTAAGGAGAGAAAACCTCAAAAGAAACCAAAAAGAAATTCTGGAGCTACAATAACTTGTATTGTGAAATGAAAAACTCACTAGAAGGATTTAAATGCAGATTTGAGCTGGCAGAAGAAATAATTGGTGAACTTGAAGATAGAAAAATGGAAATTATCAAGTCTGAGGAACAGAAAGGAAAATGATTGAAGAAAAGTGAATAGAGCCTGAGGGACCTGTTTGGATACCATTAAGCAAACCAGCATACACACTGTGGGAGGCCTAGAAGGAGAAGAAAGGGGCAGAGAGAATATTTGAAGAAATAATGGCTGGAAACATCTCAAATTTGATGAAAGACATGAATATAGACATCTAAGAAGCTCAGTGATCTCCAACTAAGGTGAACTCTGAGAGACTCACAGACTCACATTATAATCAAACTTATAAAAGGCAAAGATGAAGAATTTTGAAAACAGCAAGAGAAAAGTGACTTATCACATACAAGGGGTCCTAAATAAGGTTGTCAGCAGATTTCTTATCAGAAACTTTGGAGGCCAGAAGGCAGAGAGACAATATAGTCAAAGTGCTGAAAGAAAAAAGTGTCAAACAAGAATCATATATCCAGTAAAACTGTTTTTCAAAAATGAGGGAGAAATTAAGACATTTCCAGATAAACAAAAGCTGAGGGAATAGACCTGCCCTGCAAGAAATGCTCAAGGGAGTCTTGCAAGGTAAAATGAGAGGACCCTAGACAGTAACTGCAAGCAGTATGAAGAAATAAAGATCTCAGTAAAGGTAAATACATGGGGATGTATAAAAGCTAGTATTATTGTAACAATGGTTTGTAACTGCACTTTTTCTTTTCTACATAATTTAAGAGACTGATACATTACTAAAAACAGTTATTGGTCTAAAACTTGGTATTACAGTAACATTGGTTTGTAACTCCAAGTCTTCTTTTCTACGTAATTTAAGAGACTAATGCATTTAAAAGAATGATTAGTTCATATTTTTGAGCACACAGTTTATTAAGATGTAATTTTGTGATGACAACGACCACCAAAAGAGGTGAGAATAGCGCTGTAAAGAAGAAGAGTTTTTGTATGTTGTTGAAGTTAAGCTGATGTAAATTCAAATTAGATTGTTAAAACTTTACCATGGTAAATGGAATCCCTATGGTAACCATAAAGAGAATAGCTATAGAATATAAACAAAACAAAATGAGGGAAAAAATTAAACATTTTACAACAAAAAATTAAGCACAAAATAAGTAATATAGGAAATGAGGGACCAAAAAGCTATAAGTCATATGAAAAAGATAACACAATGACAGAAGTAAGTCCCTCCTTATCAATAATTGCTTTAAATGTAAATGAATTAACTGTCCAATTAAAGACAGAGATTGACAGGATGGATAAAAACATGATCCAATTATACGCTATCTATAAGCAAGTCACTTTAGATCCAAAGACACAAATAGATTGAAAGTGAAAGGATGGAAAAATATATTCTATGCAAATAGTAACTAACTAACAGAGAGCAGAGGTGGCTACTCTAATATCAGACAAAATAGACTTTAAATCAAAAAAGGTTACCCGGATATGGGGGGGGGATGAATTGGAAGATTGGGATTGACATATATACACTAGTATGTGTAAAATAGATAACTAATGAGAACCTACTGTATAGCACAGGGAACTCTACTTGGTGCTCTGTGGTGACCTAAATGGAAAGGAAATCTAAAAGAGAGGGGATATGTGTATATGTATGGCTGATTCACTTTGCTGTACAGCAGAAACTGACACAGCAGTGTAAAGCAACTATCCTCCAATTAAAAAAAAAAAAGGTTACAAGAGACAAGTACATTACATATATTTTTTTAACTTTTTATTTTATATTGGAGTATAGCCAGTTAACAACATTGTGATAGTTTCAGGTACACAGCAAAGTGACTCAGCCATACATGTACATGTACCCAGTCTCCCCTAAGTTCCCCTTCCATCCAGGCTGCCGCATAACATTGAGCAGAGTTCCCTGTGCTATACAGTAGGTCCTTGTTGGTTATCCATTTTATTTTGTTTTATTTATTTATTTTTTGCGGTACGTGGGCCTCTCACTGCTGTGGCCTCTCCTGCCGCAGAGCACAGGCTCTGGACGCGCAGGCCCAGCGGCCATGGTTCACGGTCCCAGCCGCTCCGCGGCATGTGGGATCTTCCTGGACCGGGGCACGAACCCGTGTCCCCTGCATCGGCAGGCGGACTCCCAACCACTGCACCACCAGGGAAGCCCCTGGTTATCCATTTTAAATATAGCAGTGTGTACATGTCCATCCCAAACTCCCTAACTATCCCTTTCCCCCCAGTAACCATAAGTTCATTCTCTAAGTCTGTGAGTCTGTTTCTGTTTTGTAAGTAAGTTCATTTGTGTCATTTCTTTTTAGATTCCGCATATAAGGGATATCATACAATATTTCTCTTTTTCTGTCTGATTTAAGGAAGTATATTACATATTAATAAAAGGTTAAATACAACAAGTAGATACAACACTTATAAATATCCATGCATCTATTAACATAACAGCAAAATATATGAAGCAAAAAATGACAGAAGTGAAGGGTACTGTAGATACCTCTACAATACTGAAGGAAACAGTAGAGAGCTCTATAATAATAGTTGGGGACTTCAGTACTCCACTCTTAATAATGGGTAGAACAGACAGAAGATAAGGAAATAGAGGACTTAAACAATACATTGACCTTCTAGATCTAACAGACATATACGGAACACTCTACCCAACAGGAACAGCATACACATTCTTCTCAAGTGCCCAAGGGACATTTTCCAGGATAGACCATATGTTAGGCTACAGATTAAGTGATATCATCTGACCACAATGGGGTAAAGCTAGAAACCAACAACAGGATGGGAAAATTCACAAATTTATGGAAACTAAACACACATTTTCACAACCAGTGGATGAAGGAAGACATCACAAGGGAAACTAGAAAATACTTAGAGATGAATGGAAACAAAATCACAGCCATACCAAAACTCAGGGGACACAGTGAAAGCATCGCTAAGGGGCAGATTTATAGCTTTAGATGCTTTCTTTAACAAGAAAGATAGCACATCAACAACCTAACTTTACAGCTTAAGGAACTAGAAAAAGAAGAAACTGAACCCAAAGCTAGCAGAAGGAAGGAAATAATAAAATTTAGAGTTGAGAAAAGAAAACAGAGAATAGAAAAGCAATAGAGGGAATCAGTGAAACCAGAAGATCGCCGAAATTGACAAACCTTTAGGTAGACTAAGAAAAAAAGAAAGAAGACTCAAATGACTAAAATCAGAAACAGGGACTTCCCTGGTGGTCCAGTGGTTAAGAATCTCCCAGTGCAGGGGACGTGGGTTCGATCCCTGGTCAGGGAACTGGGATGCCACATTCCATGGGGCAACTGGACCCACGCGCTGCAACTACTGAGCATGTGGGCCACAACTAGAGAGGCTGCATGCTACAACTACTGAGCCCTCGCGCCACAGCGAGGAGCCCGCGTGCCCTGGCAGAGGATCCCATATGCCCCAACAAAGATTCCAACGAAGATCCCACGTGCTGCAGCTGAAACCCGATGCAGCCAAAAATAAAATAAATATTTTTAAAAAATAAAAAATAAAATCAGAAACAAAAATAGGGACATAACTACCAATTCCACCCAAATAAAAAGGATTTTAAGATGGTATTATGAACAATTGTACTCCAACAAATTGGATAACCTAGATGGACAGATCCCTTGAAACACAAAACCTAACAAGATGAAATCATGAAGAAGTAGAAAATCTGAAATGACCTATAACTAGCACAGAGATTGAATCAGTAATCAAAAATTTTCTGACAGAGAAAAGCCCTGGACTCGATGGTTTCACTGGTGAATTCTATCAAACATTTAAAGAAGAACTAGGGGCTTCCCTGGTGGTTCAGTGCTAAAGAATCTGCCTAACAATTCAGGGAATGTGGGTCCGATCCCTGGTCAGGGGACTAAGATCCCACATGCCTCAGGGCAGCTGAGCCAGCATGCCACAACTACTGAGCTCACATGCCTCAACAAGACCAAAAGTCAGACAAAGACTAACAAGAAAAGAATACCACAGACTAGTATCCATTATGAACTTATGTAGATATTTTCAGCAAAATAACTAGCAAATCAAATTCAGTAGTATATTAAATGGATCATATACCATGGCCAAGTAGGATTTCTTTGGAATGCAAGGATGATTCAACATATGAAAATCATTGTTATACATGACGTTAACAGAAGAAAGAGGAAAAAAACCTCACCTGATCATCTCAGTGCAGGACAAGCATTTGAGACAATTTAACACCCTTTCATGATAGAAACATGCAACAAAGTAGGAACAGAAGGAAACTTCCTCAACGTACTAAAAGCCATATATGAAAAACCTACAGTGAACATCATACTCAGTGATGAAAGGTTTTCCTCTGAGTTCAGGAACACAGGAAGGATGTCTGCTTTTGCCACTTCTATTCAACACAGTACTGGAAGTTCTAGATTGAACAATTAGGCAAGAAAAAAAATAAAAGACATTCAAACTAGAAAGAAAGAAGTAAACTTACGTTTGTTTGCAGATTGTATGATCTTATATGTAGAAAAACCTAAACATTACATTAAAAACTACTTGAGAGACTTCCCTGGTGGTCTAGTGGTTAAGAATCCTCTTTCCAGTGCAGGGGACATGGGATTGATCCCTACTCGGGGAACTAAAATCCCACATGCTATGGGGCCACTAAGCCTGCACACCACAACTACAGAGCCCATGTGCTCTGGAGCCTGCACGCCATAACTAGAGAGCCCACGTGCCACAACTACTGAGCCCGCACGCCACAACTAGAGAGAAGCCTGTGCGCCACAACGAAGATCCCACATGCCGCAACGAAAGATCCCACGTGCCGCAACTAAGACCCAACGCAGCCAAAAGATTAAATAAATAAATATTTTTAAACAAAACTATTTGAACTAATAAATGAATTTTGTAAGGTAGGATGCAAAGTCAACAGACATAAATCAGTTGCGGACTTCCCTGGTGGTCCAGTGGGTGAGACTGCACGTTCCTAATGCCGGGGGCCTGGATTCAATCCCTGGTCAGGGAACTGGATCCCGCACGCATGCTGCAACTAAGAGTTCTCATTCTGGAACTAAGAAGTCCACATGCTGCAGCTGAGTCTGCATACTGCAACTTAGAAGCCATCATGCCACAATTAAAGATCCTGCATGCTGCAATGAAGATCCCACATGCTGCACCTAAGACCTGGTGCAGCCAAAATAAATAAATAAATAATTTAAAATACATAAAAATAAAATGGTAATCTTTAACAAAAATCAGTTGCATTTTCTACACTAACAATGAACAATTTGAAAAAGAAATTACAAAATGATTCCATTTACAAGTAGCATCAAAAAGAATAAAATACTTAGCAGTTAACTTAATCAAAGAGGTAGAATACTTGTACAATGAAAACTATAAAACATTGCTGAAAGAAATTAAAGAGGATGTAAATAAATGGAACCACACCCGCCCTGTTCATGGATTGGAAGACTTACTATTGTTAAAAAGTCAATACTCCCCAAAGTAATTTATAGATTCAGTGCAATCCCTATCAAAACCCCAATGACATTTTTTTTGGAATCTCAAGGAACCTCAAATAGCCAAAACAGTCTTCAAAAAAAATGAACAAAGCAGGAGGACTCACACTTCCTGTTTTCAAAGCTTACTACAAAACAACAGTAATATAAACAGTATGTTATTGGCATAAAGATAGGTATAGAGACCAGTGGAATAGAATAAAAAGCTCAGAAATAAACCCTCGTACCATATGGTCAAATGATTTTTGACAAGGGTGTCAAGGCTATTCAATGGGGAAAGGACAGTCTTTTCAACAAATGGTGCTGGGAAAACTGAATATCCCAATGCAAAAGAATGAAATTGGACCCTTAGCTAACACCATATTCAAAAATTAACTCAAAATGGATCAAAATGGACCTAAATATAAGACCTAAAACAATAAAACTCTTAGAAGAAAACATAGGGCAAAAGTTTCATGACATTGAATTTAGCAGTGATTTCTTAGTATGACACCAAAGGCACAGGCAACAAAAGAATAAAAATAGACAAGTTGGATTTCATGAAAATTAAAAAAATTTGTGCATTAAAAGACACCATCCACAGAGTAAGAAGGCAACCCACAGAATGGGAGAAAAGATTTGCAAGTCATGTATCTGGTAAGAGATTTATAATATCCAGAATATATAGAGAACTCCTAAAACTTAACAACAACAAAAAATCAATTTTAAAATTTAATAGACATTTCTCCAAAGAAGATATTCCGATGTCCAGAAAGCACATGAAAAGGTGCTCAGTATCACTAATCATCAGGGAAGAATGCAAGTCAAAACTAAAAGGAGATACTAACCCATTAGGATGGCTGTTATCAAAAAATAGAAAATAACAAGGATGTGGAGAAATCTGAATCCTTGTTCACTATTGGTAGGAACGTAAAATGGTACAGCTGTTGTGGGAAAGAGTATGGCAGTTCCTTAAATCAATTAAAAATAAAAATACTGGACCTCCCTGGTGGCGCAGTGGTTGAGAGTCCGCCTGCCGATGCAGGGGATACGGGTTCGTGCCCCGATCTGGGAGGATCCCATATGCCGCGGAGCGGCTGGGCCCGTGAGCCATGGCCGCTGGGCCTGCGCATCCGGAGCCTGTGCTCCGCAACGGGAGAGGCCACAGCAGTGAGAGGCCCGCATACCGCAAAAAGAAAAAAAATAAAAAAAAAAAATAATAATAAAAAAATAAAAATACTGTATGATCCAGCAATTCCACTTCTGAATGGAATTATACACCAAAGAACTGAAAGCAGGGACTGAAACAGGTATTTGTGTACCTATTTTCATAGCGTTATTTACAATGGCTAAAACTTGGAAGCAACTAAAGTGTCCATCAGTGGATGAATGAATACACAAAATGTAGTATATACATACAATGAAATATTATTCAACCTCTAAAGGAAGGAAATTCTGACATATGCTACAACATGGATGAACCTTGAAGATCTTACGCTAAGTGAAATAAGTCAGTTATAAAAAGATATACTCTGATTCCACTTACATGAAATACTTAAGAGCAGTCAAAATCATAGAGACAGAAAGTAGAATGGTGGTTGCCAGGGGCTGGGGAGAAGAGGCAACTGGAGTTAGTGTTTAATGGGTATAGTATTTCAGTTTGGGAAGATGAAAAGAATGGATCGGAGCAAGGAGGAAAATCTGAGGAGATGATGATTGTGGAGGTGGAGAGGAATGGAGTGAGGAATCTGTTAAGCTATGTCTTAATTTAGTCAAGAAGTTTAGCAGAAAGAAGAGAAAAGGTCATGCTGTGTATATAGGACCATAACTATATTTCTTTCCTATCTATTTATGTTAGTTACTGTACTTTTGATGCCTTGCTGTTGTATTCTATTTTAGACTTTGGAGTTAGTGCTTTTTTAGCAACTGGTGGTGACATTACCCGAAATAAAGTTAGAAAAACCTTTGTTGGAACCCCTTGCTGGATGGCACCTGAAGTTATGGAACAGGTACTGTGTCTTTTGTCTTTTTAAAACGATTTGGGGTTTTGTTACAAAATTGAAAAAATTGAGTAGTGTTTGCTTTTGTTTGTTCTACTAGGTTAGCTTTGGGAAATACGACTCTGTTCCTTGTTTAAGACTGGTCCGTGCTTAAAAAAAACAAAAAACAAAACTCTAGAATCTTAACAAAGGACATATGAATCTCAAGTTTTATACAAAAGGCAACCTAAGGAATAATATAATCAAGATTGATTTAATGCTAATATCGTTAGTACAAATTAAATGACCTGACTTTTTTTACATGTAGTTTCATTGCTATGGCTCTTGAAGGACTAGTTTTCTCCAAGTCCCTCTTTCCCAGTTGTTTCAAACAAACTGCAGTCTGATGTCGCTCATCCCATCACCTAATGGAAACTGCTAATTCTCCAATCCAGTGCTCATTTTTTGCTCCTTGTTTTGCTCCCTTTGTGGCATTTGAAACTGTTGACCCTTTCCCTCTTTTACTCACATCCTTAGCTTCCTCATTCTTCACCTACTTGTCGGGCCATTTCTCTGGCTTCTCTTCTGGCTTTCCTTCTACTGCTAAATGACACTGCTTCCCAGCATCTTGTTTCTGACTTTTCTATTCTCTGACGACACATACTATTTTCATCTCCACTTCCCACCTGTTAATTATTTCTAAATTATATCCAGTCGAGTCTTGTTTTTTAAGCCTCTGAATAGATATTTCCAATTCCCTATAGATGTTTTACATAAATGTCTTATGTCAAACTCAGTATGTAGAACTGAATCTACTTTTTACTCTGTTACAATAAAATACAATCAGTACAGGCCTATATTGACCCTGTTGGTGAGGGAAGGCTTCCCATGCTAGGCTTATGGGGATGGCTGAAAGCACAGCACCTGACACTGGGCCTAATGAGATTGACAGCAGTTTATTTGTATGTACACATATCTGGAGGCAGAGGACACTGCATGTCCCACGGGGTTGCACTTAGGAAGGGAGTGAACAAACAGTTGCTGTAGGAGACAGGCTTTGTAGTATCAAGAGAGTGACATGCCCTTTGGTTTCCTTGTGAAGGTGTGATTGGCTTGTTTGAACAATTCTGAGGGCTTGCAGGGAAACCTGCTACTCCGGAATAAACAGGAACTGTACCTGATCCATTTGATATGCAGGGTTGTTGGGCCTAAGGGACCTTCTCCTTGGGAGGAGACTGGGGAAGGGAACTTTCGCTTAGGTCAGTAGAGGTCCTCCTGTTTACCCAATGTTGAAGCAGCACATAATATGGAGCTTTAATTTTAGGTCTCAAACCACACACTCCCCAAACCTGTTTCTCCTCCTATATTGCTTAGGATAGAAAAGTAAAATATTTAATTATATAATATGCTGGTGACAGTATAAAGGACAGAAATTTGGCAACATATTCACACCAACAACTTTAAAAATATTCTCACCCTTGGTAACTTTTTCATTCTAAAAATTAAGGTAATAAAACAATACCATAACACAGAGGAATTAATGGGGAGGGTGTGGGACATATATGTAATGGAGTGTTACGCAGCCATAAAAAGGAACAAAACTGGGTCATTTGTAGAGATGTGGATGGACCTGGAGACTGTCATACAGAGTGGGGTGAGTCAGAAAAAGAAAAACATTAACGCATATACGTGGAATCTAGAAAAATGGCGTAGATGATCTTATTTGCAAAGCAGAGATAGAGACACAGATGTGGAGAACAGGCATGTGGACACCAAGGGGAAAGGGGGGATGGGATGAACTGGAAGATTGGGATTGACATATATACACTACTGATACTGTGTATAAAATAGGTAACTAATGAGAACCTACTGTGTAGCACAAGGAACCCTACTCAGTGCTCTCTGGTGACCTAAGTGGGAAGGAAATCCAAAAAAGAGGGGATATATGTATACGTGTGGCTGATTCACTTTGCTGTACAGTAAAAACTAGCACAGCATTGTGAAGCAACTATACGCCAATAAAAATTAATTTTAAAAAAGAAAAAAAGAAAAAAACAATACCATAACATAGGAAATTTGGAAAACTATGCCTAAGACTGCCTAACATTTTTTTTTGTTCTAGTTCTTTCTCGTTTTTTTCTTTAATAGGCTATATGTCTGTTTGTAATAGTATCAAAACTTATGAAAAATTTTGTAATCGTTTTTCTTCATAAGTGCTTTATCATATCACATCATAAAGTGGTTTTCCATATTTTCATATAGAATTCATTAATATTGCTTTTAGTTGAGTGTATAATATTTTTTTAAGTGAATATACCATACTTAACTATTTCCCCATTGTTGGTAAACATTCATTCAGTTTTCTTTCTTTTTCTTTTTTCCTCTTACCAAGTATATTTGGCTTTTGCCAAATTTAGATTATATTTTATTGGTTTAAAGTTTATGGTTCTGGATACATATTAGAAGCTATCTTTTAAAAGTGCTTTTAGGGTGGTAAAAATAATCTTGTACATCTCTCTGTTCTGTACAGGTCCGGGGTTATGATTTCAAAGCTGACATCTGGAGTTTTGGGATCACAGCAATTGAACTGGCCACAGGGGCAGCTCCTTATCATAAGTATCCGCCAATGAAGGTGAAGCTCATATTCAAAATACTACCCCAGCTCATGCCTCAATTCTTTTTCAGAGCCTTACTTCATTTGACATTCTTTTTTTGTTGTTGTTGTTCTCCTTCACTTTATTTATTTATTTATTTAACATCTTTATTGGAGTATAATTGCTTTACAATGGTGTGTTATTTTCTGCTTTATAACAAAGTGAATCAGCTATGTATATACATATATCCCCATATCTCCTCCCTCTTGCATCTCCCTCCCACCCTCCCTATACCACCCCTCTAGGTGGTCACAAAGCACTGAGCCGATCTCCCTGTGCTATGTGGCTGCTTCCCACTAGCTAGCTATTTTACATTTGGTAGTGTATATATGTCCATGCCACTCTCTCACTTCATCCCAGCTTACCCTTCCCCCAACCCCGTGTCCTCAAATCCATTCTCTACGTCTGAGTCTTTATTCCTGTCCTGCCCTTGGGTTCTTCAGAACCTTTTTTTTTTCTTTTTAAGATTCCATATATATGTGTTAGCATACGGTATTTGTTTTTCTCTTTCTGACTTACTTCACTCCATGTGACAGACTCTGGGTCCATCCACCTCACTACAAATAACTCAATTTTGTTTCTTTTTATGACTGAGTAATATTCCATTGTATATATATGCCACATTTTCTTTATCCATTCATCTGTCGATGGACAGAAGCAACCATGGACAGGTTGCTTCCATGTCCTGGCTATTGTAAATAGAGCTGCAATGAACATTGTGGTGCATGACTCTTTTTGAATTTTGTTTTGCTCAGGGTATATGCCCAGTAGTGGGATTGCTGGGTCATATGGTAGTTCTATTTTTAGTTTTTTAATGAACCTCCATACTGTTCTCCGTAGTGGCTGTATCAATTTACATTCCCACCAACAGTACAAGAGAGTTCCCTTTTCTTTTTAATTTTTATTTATTTATTTACTTGTTTGTTTTTGCCATGTTGGGTCTTCGTTTCTGTGCGAGGGCTTTCTCTAGTTGCGGCGAGTGGGGACCACTCTTCATTGTGGTGCGCGGGCTTCTCACTGTCGCAGCCTCTCCTTTTGTGGAGCACAGGCTCCAGACGCGCAGGCTCAGCAGTTGTGGCTCACAGGCCCAGTCGCTCCGTGGCATGTGGGATCCTCCCAGACCAGGGCTCGAACCCGTGTGCCCTGCATTGGCAGGCAGATTCTCAACCACTGCGCCACCAGGGAAGCCCCAAGAGGGTTCCCTTTTCTCCACACCCTCTCCAGCATTTATTGTTTGTAGATTTTTTGATGATGGCCATTCTGACTGGTGTGAGGTGATACCTCATTGTAGTTTTGATTTGCTTTTCTCTAATGATTAGTGATGTTGAGCATCCTTTCATGTGTTTGTTGGCAATCTGTATATCTTCTTTGGAGAAATGTCTGTTTAGGTCTTCTGCCCATTTTTGGATTGGGTTGTTTGTTTTTTTGATACTGAGCTGCATGAGCTGCTTGTAAATTTTGGAGATTAATCCTTTGTCAGTTGCTTCATTTGCAAATATTTTCTCCCATTCTGAGGGTTGTCTTCTGGTCTTGTTTATGCTTTCCTTTGCTGTGCAAAAGCTTTGAAGTTTCATTAGGTCTCATTTGTTTGTTTTTGTTTTTATTTCCATTTCTCTAGGAGGTGGGTCAAAAAGGATCTTGCTGTGATTTATGTCATAGAGTGTTCTGCCTATGTTTTCCTCTAAGAGTTTTATAGTGTCTGGCCTTATATTTAGGTCTTTAATCCATTTTGAGTTTATTTTTGTGTATGGTGTTAGGGAGTGTTCTAATTTCATTCTTTTACATGTAGCTGTCCATTTTTCCCAGCACCACTTATTGAAGAGGATGTCTTTTCTCCATTGTATATTCTTGCCTCCTTTGTCAAAAATAAGGTGACCACATGTGTGTGGGTTTATCTCTGGGCTTTCTATCCTGTTCCATTGATCTATATTTCTGTTTTTGTGCCAGTACCATACTATCTTGATTACTGTAGCTTTGTAGTATAGTCTGAAGTCCAGGAGCCTGATTCGCTTGACATTCTTATCCATAGAATTCTGCCCTGCATTCCTTCTAACTCCTGTAGCAGTTAAAATCTCTATTAGATATTTGGTATTTAGCATTGGGTGACTTTACATTGTAGTTGAGCTTTTTATATGATGACTTACCATCTCCTGACTGTGTAACTAGTTTGATATTAGGATCTGTTGTGTCTTATTTTAGGGTGTGTTCCCCACAGTCACTTGTGTAGAATAGCCTCAGTGGGGATGATGATCATTTCTACTTTACAAGGTTGTTGGAAGGGTTACATGTTAATAGTAATTATCGCTAACATTGATTGAGCACTTATCTGTGCCAGGCACTGTTTTTAAGTGCTTTTAAGTGTTTTAAGTGCTTTTTATATGTTAAATAAGATCCATGCAAAGTGTTCATGTGCCATACATATATATTATTCTCACTGTTATTGAATAAAAGTTTGCTTTGTAGTAGGACATTAAGCAGCTTTTATTAAAAGGCCTCTTATATCCTGAAAGAGTAGTTACCTGAAACGTAGTTGTTAATCCTAATGCCCCAACATTAGTAATAAGTGAGTGTTTTGTGTTTCAAGATGGTCCTGCCAGTACTGTTGGCAGCCATTTTTATCTGTGTGACCCCTTAGTTATAATATGCACATGAATTCTATTTGTTTGTAACTGTAGTTGTTGTTTATAGTTCTGCCTGATCACTTACAAAATGCCCTATGACTGTTTAAAATGGTGACCACCATTGTGAATTTTTGTCATAGTGATATTATTCATATATCTATGTTCTTGGTGCATTTTAGAACCTTTAAAATATTATTTTGTCCCCTTTGAGGCTCTAACAATGTAGAGAGGGACAAAACCAGTAAGCGGATAGTATGAAAACCCTCTCTATATCTGCATATTCAAAACATATGTATATTGACCTATATATTTGATGCGTGAAAGGTTAGTGATATTTTAAGGCCACGGTTTTTTCTTAAAGGTCAAGATGCCTAGGTGTAAGTGAATATTCACAAGGTTTTGAAAAGGATGGTTTTTTAATAACTGTAAGGTGGGAGGCTATTTTTCAGCCCAAGAAATGGCTTATTTTTAAAAGGAGGTGGGGGAGGAAGATGAGGTTTACTTTATATCATTGCAGGCAGTGACTTCTGCAGTTGTAGCCAGACATACACATGTTAACCTATTTGCTCAAAATGAGAAATACTGCCAATCTTAGTAGTTCCCTTTCAGTAAATATAACTTGAATCTGAGGGCTTGCCTGGTGGCACAGTGGTTACAAATCTGCCTGCCAATGCAGGGGACACGGGTTCGAGCCCCCATCTGGGAAGATCCCACATGCCGCGGAGCAACTAAGCCCGTGTGCCACAACTGATGAGCCTGTGCTCTAGAGCCTGCACTCTAGAGCCCACGAGCCACAACCACTGAGCCTGCATGCCACAACTACTGAAGCCTGCACGCCTAGAGCCTGAGGTCTGCAACAAGAGAAGCCATGCAATGAGAAGCCTGTGCACCGCAACAGAAGAGTAGCCCCTGCTTGTCACAACTAGAGAAAGCCCTCGCACAGCAATGAAGATCCAACACAGCCAAAAATAAATAAATAAATAAATTTATTTTTTTTAAAAATTGAATCTGAATAGCAAGTAATAATTCTGATTATAGCCTTTTAATTTTGGTGTTGACTTTGTGCTTAGAAAAATGGCTTATACTTTTATTAAAAAGTCAAACAGTATAGAAAAACACAAATCATCTCAAATTCCACCATATAAATGTGACCTTTATTATTTACATCTCTGTGCATCAAGATAGTATGTTGCCATGTCAGTCAAAGAAGGAAGAGATTTCGGATGGACAGTTGCTGCAGGGAAGGTAGGAAGAATGCAAACTAAAAGAGGCTGTAGCTTTATTAACTGGGACATCATCAGTGATTTCTATGACTGGAGTTTCTGAGGAGTTCTGGGAAGAAAAGGTCAGGTTACAAGGGGTCAGGTTGGAACAGAGCCATGAATAGGTAAAGTCAGCAAGATCACACTCTTAATTTTGCTATGGTTTTAATTTTTTTTAAGATAGTTTGCTGGTATAAGAATGGGGACAGAGGACATGAAGAAAGGATTCCAACTAAAGGACAATGTTGATACAGTTGAGCCCTTGTAGGCACATTGCCTGGGAAGCCAGCTATCTATAAGATACTGTTTATGTGGAAAACACCTAAATAACTCTAGTTTCCAAACAACTGGTCTAGATGTGAACTTTTAGAAAATGAAATCTGCTAGTATGTTTGGAGGTTGTCTATATTGAAAAAACTTGGCCGCAATATTTAATTTACTGAGTCTTCAGAAGTTTATATTGTATTAAAAATTCTTACAGGTTTTAATGCTGACACTGCAGAATGATCCTCCTTCTTTGGAAACTGGTGTTCAAGATAAAGAAATGCTGAAAAAGTATGGAAAATCATTTAGAAAAATGATTTCATTGTGCCTTCAAAAGGATCCAGAAAAAAGGTAAAATATGAGATAAAGCTTACTCTTCTCTTCATCTAATATATTAACCATTGGGGAAGGCTAAGAATCACATACATACATGCCATACATACATACATGCACAGGGAATTAAAAGGAACTAAATACAAACATTAGGGAAAAAATGCACAGACCATTATACTAGATTGGAAATGAGTGAATTACTTTCTCCCTTCTTTTTAGTATACAGAGTACCCTAAATAGTTAAGGTATTTCCTGGTTAATTTCTTATAATTATAAATTTCTATGTTACTGAAATGCCAAGTTAGTGGGAGGGCTTATTTTCAATTTGCATTTAAGAGTTGTAAGTAAAGCAGTATTTTAATGCTCTTTACAATTTTAATAATGAGAAATATACATAGCAAATATTATATTTAATGTCAAATAGTCATACTTATTTCCTTACTAGAAAGGTATTTTAGTTAAGTGGATCAAAAAGTCAAAGAGCTTATTGTTAACATTAGAAAGATTGGGTGGCATGTAAGTAAAGAAACATGATCATCTAATGTGTGTATCTTTATGAATTAAACAGAAGCATAGAATGTTGAAGATCATTGAATACAATCTTTTATCTTTGAGGTCAACCAAAACTCCTGATTTCTGACCTTGGGCCTTGTTCCCACTCTATCTTATTTTTCTGTTTCATATAGTATATACATAGTCCACTCAGTTTCTTAGCACTAAGAGGTCTTTAATTTTGATTTTTCTAAAGCTCAACAAAAGTAAAAGATTTGAACTGACATCCTTGATCATGTCTTTAGTATATTTAATGGGCTTCAAAATTTACTGTTGGAAATATTGGAAAGGGTAAAAAAAAAACAGGCAGTAAAATTCAAACCTTTGTTTTTAGAACTTTTTTTCTCTTTCTGAATAAATTGGTATAAAACATAGGTAACGCTTTTGCTTCTGCCAAGTTAGTTGACTAAAATAACAGAATTCTCTTGTTACAAACACCCAGAAATGCTGGCTAAATCTATCAAACTTAAAAAACCAAATACAGAGATGAACTTGCAATAAAGGGATGTCTTCAGATGCCAGAATTAATAAGGAAGCCATATATCCAAGAACTGTCATAAACTAATTCTGTGGCTCCCCTCAGTAGGACGCTGTTCATTCCAATAACCTACTGGTTTGGATTTTTAACTTCCAAGTGGGGACTGGAAATGAGATATTGGGCCTACCCAATGGGGATTTTGAACTGAGATCTCTGCTTAAAGCTAGGACATTCAGAAGTCTGCATCCTGAGTAAAAGGAGAGACCGAAAAACAAAAAAAAAATCTGTCCATCATCACAGAGACACAACAGAAATCTTTCCTGAATAATCCAGCCCTCTGACCTGAACATTCTGCAGGTTTACTGTCTGAATTTATACCCATATTATCCAGGAATCCACAGGATTAGAAAGTCAAACAGTTATTACTAAGCCAGTTTTATTTCTGGCAGAAGCAATTGGAAACTGCACTGTTAGAATACTTCCAAAACCCAGGTCCATGAGATTCTTTTTCTTTTTCTTTTTTTTTTTTAATTTTATTTATTTTTGTCTGTGTTGGGTCTTTGTTGCTGTGTGCTGGCTTTCTCTAGTTGCGGCGAGTGGGGACTACTCTTTGTTGCGATACATGGGCTTCTCATTGCGGTGGCTTCTCTTGTTGCAGAGCACAGGCTCTAGACGCACGGGCTTCAGTAGTTGCAGCACGCGGGCTTTGTAGTTGTGGCACGCGGGCTCAGTAGTTTTGTCACACGGACTTAGTTGCTGCGTGGCATGTGGGATCTTCCCATACCCAGGGATGGAACCTGTGTCCCCTGCATTGGCAGGCAGATTCTGAACCACTGCACTGCCAGGGAAGTCCCCCATGAAATTCTTGCACTGAAGAGATCACAATCCAAAATTACAAAATGCACAGTGTAACACTGCGCTGTGAACTAGAAGCAACATTCGAAGAAATAACAGCTGAGAATTTTCTGAATTGATGAAATACCTTTATTTTCAGGCTAAGGAAATATCACCCCAGATTCCAAGTGGTATCCCTCTTTTCCCACTTGTACACATTGTCGTGAAACTACTGGACACAGAGGCAAAGAGAAGCTCTTAAATGCGACCTGAGAAAACAGATTACCTACTGAGGAATAGCAGGCAGATTGACAGCCACTTCCCCCAAAACAACAGTCAAGGCCAGAATATACTGGAACAGTGCTGAGAAAAAATAACTGTTAACCCAGAATTCTCCATCTAGTCAAACTATCATTCAACAGTAAGCATGAAATTAAGTTATTTTTCAGACAAAAATTGAGTTTTCCAGTCATGTTTTAATCACTTAACTCCTCTAAAGTGTACTTTAGAAAGAAGGAAGTGAACCCAGAAGAAAGGAACGAATCATAAAAAAACAGTGTTGTGCAAACTGTTGAACATATTGAAATTGTGACTGAATGAAAAAATAGGAATGGTAGTGTCTACTTTCAGTTTGCATAGCACTTACACACGGACTCTCTCTTTTAATCTTTATAAGAATCCTCTGAGGCCCTGGTTCTCAAGCTTGAGTGCATATTGGTATCACCTGGGGAGTTCTAAGAACTGCTAATACCCAGGTTTGCCCCCACAGATTCTGCTTTAAGTGTTAAGGGGAACAGCCTGGGCATCAGGATTTTTTTTTTTTTAATAAGATAAGAGTTTATTTCTCTCTTGTGTAACAGTTCACATGTGGTATGACAACTGTGTTTCAGGAGGGCAATACAAAACCTAGACTGCTTCTACCTTGTTGCTCTGACATAGCTAGAATATGACCCTCATGTCTTTAGTCCCAAGGATTTTTTTTTTAACTCCCAGGTATTGTAATGCACAGCAATGTTTAAGAACCACTGCTTTTAGGGACTTGGCCAGGTAATACTGAACCTTAGAGAAGTGATTTGCTCAGTATTACATGGTAGGTATGTGGCGTTAATCAGGTCCAATTTCTTAAGTGTAGTATTTTTTATTTATTCTCAGTCATACTAGTTTGTGAAATGGACAACAATGCCTTTATGCCAATGAAGTAAGACCGTGCACAGTTGAGTTAAAAACTGAGTTTAGGGCTTCCCTGGTGGCTCAGTGGTTAAGAATCCACCTGCCAATGCAGGGGACACAGATTCGAGCCCTGGTCCAGGAAGATCCCACATGCCGCGGAGCAACTGAGCCCCGTGTGCCACAACTACTGAGCTTGTGCTCTAGAGCCCACAAGCCACAACTACTGAGCCCATGCACCGCATTTACTGAAGCCCACGCGCTCTAGAGCCTGTGCTCCGCAACAAGAGAAGCCACCACAGTGAAAAGCCCACGCACAGCAACGAAGGGTAGCCCCTGCTCTCCACAACTAGAGAAAGCCCGTGCACAGCAACGAAGACCCAACACAGCCAAAAATAATAAATAAATAAATAAAAATAAATTAATTAAAAAAAACTGAGTTTAGATTAAATTGGGGGACTATACGTTACTCTTAGAATCTTCAGTTTTTTAAAAGGAAATTGTGAAATTACTTTTTAAAAATATGTAGTTACCTAAGTTGAAGGCTTGCAGGCAACCATGTGGCAAGAAGCACAGGGCTTGATTTGTGAGTTTAAATATATTTTTTTGCCTCGTTAAAGTAGATAAAGCCAACTTCTTGGGAAATAATATTAAATAGCAAATATATTGAAAGCCACTAAGAAATCATGCTTTTAAAAGAAACATTTCACTAATGAATTTTTGAAAGAGCCTACAATAATTATTATCAGAACATTTCTATTTGAGTTTTTTAATTCTGTTCAATGTCTTGTACTGAGTTTATCCTTTTTGGTTTTTAGTAGGTTAAGGACAGTGGCGTACACTGAGTTTTTATCTTGATGCTCAAGAAATCATTTTTGAAAATGAAAACCCACATTCCACTTGAATTTATAAAAACTTTCTTTTCTGGTTTTAGACCAACAGCAGCAGAACTGTTAAGGCACAAATTTTTCCAAAAAGCAAAGGTAGGACATTCTAACTTGATTTCATGTGTTCATATGATCCTCCTCAATTACCTAAATTAGGTTCACTGTTCAGATGTTGCATTAAGATGATTATTTTTGGAAGAATGATGGTAGATCAAATAATTGCTGAGGGTACTATTTATACAATCTTTGGTATATAAGATAAATGTATTTTTCATATAAATTAAGTGTCAGGTAAAACTTACAATAGGAAAAATGAATATTAAACTTTACCATTATAAATAAAATCTGTGGAAAATTCTGTGAAATATACTGAACTCTCATTTCAGGGTTTACTACTGAATTAGTAAACATCTCATTTCCCAAAGATGTGGGTTAAGTAGGATGTTACTGTAGTTGGGAAATGTGGGACCATGATCCCAAAGGACATATGTTAAAGCAAACTTTTCATAGATAATGGTTTTTACAGTACACTAAAGTTTTTTCTCAATTTATAAAGTCATGGTACTAATATACTAAGAAGCTTCAGAAGCTTTTTTCAAACTTCTTTATAAAACAGTTACTATATCACATTTTAATTGTGGTGAATATTTCTGTGTCAGTTATTTTGTTCAATAAAAACTTCTTGTGAGAAGAAAATACTTATTTTTCCTCTCCAGAATAAAGAATTTCTTCAAGAAAAAATATTGCAGAGAGCACCAACCATTTCTGAAAGAGCTAGAAAGGTAAATGGGGATTTAACTCAGTTTTTCTGGGAAATTACCTAGAATAGATTTACTTTTGCATTTTGAAAGTATGTTTAACTAATACTGTGTTAACAGTATGAGTATTACTCATTTTCTTTCAGTCTTTTCTTTAGCATTCTTTGATATATTCTTTTAGCAATAGTCTACTGTATGCCTTGGTATTACTCCACTATCAACTAGAATGAAAAGGTATGTTACATAATTAATGAATTAATTCTAAATTCTGTTAAATCACTGTTTGCAACTACCAGAGTAAGTTGTAAAGTTGTGAAGTTTCTTCACACCATACAAAAACAATGAAGACACCACTTCACACCCACTAGGATAACTATATCAAAAAAGACAAACAATAACAAGCGTTGCTAAAGATGTAGAGAAATTGGAGCCCTTACACATTACTGACGGGAATGGAAAATGGTGTGGCCACTTTTAAAAAGCAGTCTGGCAGTTTCACAAAAGGCTAAACAAAGTTGCCATATGACCCAGCAATTCCACTCCTAGTCATACACAAGAGCATTGAAAACATGTACACATAAAAATATGTACATGGGTCCAATCGCTGGCAGCCGAGGGCTGGCGGAGAGACACGCCCACGGCTGGGAAGTTGGCTGAGAAGAAAAATCCACCATGGGTACTTCTGGGGATTCTCCATATTGATGGAAGAAAGTGTTCAGAGTACCAAGTGAATCCCATTGAAGCCACGTGAGGGAGATAGGAGAGGCTAAATATAACCACATTAAAAACCATCAGCAATGTTGGAAACAGCTTCAAGCTTAACATCAACATCTATATCCTAAGCTGCTTTGGCTGACTGAATTTCTATTAAATAACAGTATCCTTTCTCTTGGCTGACTGGAAGAACTACATGTTTTAAGAAGAAAAGAGTTTAAAAAATACAATTCAGTCTTATGTCCTTCCCCCTGACTAAAGTAGAAGCCACTTCCCCATTGTTTCATGATTAATATGAAAAAGTACAGGAACAATGAGAGGAAGTTCATCTGTTTCCAGTAGTAACATTCTGGTTTCTGTTGGAATTCCATTGGCAACAGAAGGAAGCAGCATATACCACATGCCTGCCCTATTACAATACAAAAAGCTGTCAACTTTGAACTCTTTTGAAATGTTAGTAAAGTAGAAAAGATGATTGTGGCTTTCCTTCAATATTATTTGGGTAACCTAGCCTTAAAATAGTGAACGAACATTAAGTCCTTTATCCTTAAGGCAGGACCAAACCAAGATATTAGTGGCCTAGGTAAGCTAATAATTTGGCATACCTTCAAATGGAGACTTTTCAAATATTCACTCAACAGGTGTTTGGGTGAGGAGTTGGGCATGGCAGGCCTTGAGAGAGAGTGGAAAGGGGGCTGGTGGCACCTTTCAGTTTGCATACTCTATTCAGTATAACAAAGACCATGCAGCTGATCAGGCTAGATCTCCTTGGAAGGCAGTTTGGTGACCATCTGTAGATTTTCAAATATGCCCTTCCCTACTCCAAGCTGTTTATCGAGGCGTTAGTAACTGCAGCATTTATAACTGCACTGGTAGCTCCTTGAAAGGTTACTGCTTTATATTCTTTTCTCTACCTTGTTGCATTCCCAGTGATGCTTTCACACTCCTTATAGATCCAGCCTCCCTTCTATACCATGTACTGAGTGTTTGTTATGTGTCAGGCACTGTGCCAGATACTCGAAATATAAAAGTGATTAAGATACTTTCCCTGCCCTTAAGGACACACCTTGGGTAGGGGAAAGATTTACAAACAAATAATACAATACCACAGTGATGAAGCCTATAGCAGTAAAATGGTTATTACTAGATATTACTGGTAAAATGCTCTGAAATCCTTTCTTAAAATAGAAGGTATCTTGGGGAGACGCAAAAGGGAGGGGATATGGGAACATATGTATAACTGATTAAATTTGTTATAAAGCAAAAAAAAAATTATATTGCTTATAAGACGAGAAAAACAATAAATGTTATTAGTTTAGAGCTTTGAAAAAAAAAAAATAGAAGGTATCTTGAATTTGCCTCTGTCTCTGGAAATCTTATCTTGGGTAAGGACTGGAATAAAAAGAGAGTAATGTTAAAAAAAAATGTACATGAATGTTCATAGAAGTATTATTCATAACTAAAAAGTGGAAACAACCTGAATGTCCATCTATTATAAATGGATATATAAAATGTCATGTACCTATACAGTGGAATATTATTCAGCAATAATAAGGAATGAAGTACTGATACATGCCATAACGTGGGTGTACCTTTAAAACCTTATGCTAATTGAACGACATATTCTATGATTCCATTTATGTGAAATATCCAGAATAGGCAAATGTATAGAGACAGAAAGTAGATTATTGGTTGCCTAGGACTTGAGCAGATTGTAGGGAAATGGGCAGTGACTGCTAATGGGTATGGGATGTTTTTTGGGGGGTGGAGGGAGTGATGAAAATGATCAAAATTTGATTGTGGAGATGGTTTCACAACTCTGAATATACTAAAAATCATTGGATTATAATACCTTAAATGGGTCAATTTTATGGTATATGAATTATATCTCTGTAAAGCTGTTACTTTTAAAAAAGAAGCATTTAGAGAATGGCACTACCACCAATGGCTCTTGGAAATTGAAAACATTATAGAAGAAATGAAAAAAATTCTTTACAAAGATTTTAGGGTAAAGTTGAGGAATTTCCCAGAAAACAGAGCCAAAAGGCCAGGAGATAGATAACAGAAAAGATGAGAACATTAGAAGATTATTTGAGAAGGCTCAATATTTGAGTTAAAAGAGTTCCAGAAAAGGAGAACTGAGAAAAACAGAAGAAAAGAAATTATTGAAACAATAATTCAAGAAAAATTTTGTGAACTTCCAGATTGAAAAAGCCCAAGTACCCAGCAAAGTGAAAAAAAATAGACCAACAGTAAGGCCCATTTACCATGGTAGCTCATAATACTGGAGACGAAAAGAAGATGTGTAGCTTTCCAGAGAAGGGGGACAGGGCACGGACAGGATCAGGGGTCATAATGCCCTCAGCAGCATCTCTGGAAGCCACATCACAAGGCAGCCCAATTTCAACATTATGAAAAAAAAAAGTTTTCTAACCCAGATTTTTTTTTAACCAGGCAGACTATAAGTGAAGTGTGGGAACAGAATCAAGTTATGTTCAGAAATGCTTGGCTTTAATAAATGTTCCATGTTGATAGTAGAGGAAGTGCTTAAAGTAAGAACACGGAAGTCATGTGATCTAGTCATGTGATCATGGTCCTCTGGATGACGGTAGAGTGAGATCTAAAGTACCAGACCTGGTGTCAGTCTGGTGGAACAGATCAGGAGGCTCTGGTGAGAGGCTTCCTCAAGAAGATAATACTGATGAATACCTAATATATGTGAGTATGGTGAGAGGAGATTTACACAGCAGGGAGAGAATTGAGGGATGAATATGACAAGTAAGAAATAAGCAAATATTAACTCCAGGGGAAATTAAAAAGTTATGCAGGAAAGAAAAGTAATTGTAATATAGAATAAGGTTCAACTGTATAGTTTATATAATCATGTTATATAAACACTGAATATTGATTTAAGCAAAATTACAATGTATCTTGAAAAAAGAGTAGGGGATTGATAATAGGGTTAAATTCTCATTTGCATAGCAGGAAGTTCAATAGATAATTCCTAAATCTAGAAAATCAAGGGGTAATAATAAGAACAGGTTACTCAGAGAGATAAATATAAATTCCAAAATAATAAGCTAACATGAATTGAAAGTGGTTGCCTGTGAGGAAGAATATGAAAGTTAGGGGACTGCTCTTTTTCTTAACAACACTTGCATAGCTGTAGTACTTTTGAAACTATGGAGGTATAGTTGTGATTTTAAACATTAAAATTGAAAAAAAAAAAGAGCAGCATCTTCTTTATCCTGGGTTTATTTATTTGAGGGCTTAAACTCCCCCCGCCGCCGCTTTTTTCAGTGTCTCAAGATACGAAACCATTAATCAGATTTGACCTGTGACTTCACATAAGAAGGATTTGGATGATGTGCAGGCTCAGAGTACAGGAGTACAGGGAGAGTCAGTGGTTGTGAGTAAAGACAAATAATGGAGATTATGAACAGAAAACAAGTGAAGGATGGAGGATGTGAGTTTATATAGGAAAACTTCTTTATTGGAAAAATTATTATCTGCTTACAGCATTGAAGTAATAGAAGGGAGAGAATATGGCTGACTTTTCTATATAGTACGTGTCAAACACTACCATAGTCCACGTCTCTCTTCCTAATGAGCAGGTTCGGAGAGTACCAGGTTCCAGTGGCCGTCTTCATAAGACAGAAGATGGTGGCTGGGAGTGGAGTGATGATGAATTTGATGAAGAAAGTGAGGAAGGGAAAGCAGCAATTTCACAACTCAGGGTAAGTTTTGTTAAACTATATGCTTAAGCTAGAGTTCTGTCTTTTTGTCTGAAGCCTCTGAGATAATACTATATTCTGTGGTTCTGTTCAGTTTAACCAGCTAAAATATAAAAAATACAGACAGAATTTTCTTGAACAACTTATTAACAACAGGAGCCCAAGTAATTCTACATGGAAAAGGGGACTGGCATATTTGTTTTACTGTGATAATATTTACGGTATATAAAAATGACCTAAATCGAGAAATGAAAACTATAGTGTCTGAGATGAAAACACACTGGATTAGATGAATGGCTGATTAAACACTGCAGAAGAAAAGATTAGTGAATTTGAAAGCCTAACAATTGAAACTTTGTCCCTAAAGTCTGTTAACTTTCTACCTGAAGAGGAACAGTGCACCTCTTCTTCAATTAGTATATCCTGGATCGTGTGTGTGAGTGTGTTAGTTTTTGCTAGAAGTGGACACCAAGACATGAAGTGAGCAAATACTATTTGAAAAATGGCGCTGATAGACTTGCTCAGTTCAGGGTTGCCACAAACCTTCAATTTGTAAAAAATGCAGTATCTGCAAAGCATAATAAAGCCTAGTGCAATAAAATGAGGTGGGCCTGTACTAAAGAATTTGTTCCAACATTTTCTTGTTTGTATTGTTTCCAGTATTAAATCTGCTTGTATACTTACCTTTTCATTTATAAGTCACATTTCTTTTTACTCTGGCTGCTTTTAAGTTTTTTTTCTTTATGAATGGTTTTGAGCAATTTGATATGGTATGCCTAGGTGTATTTTTTTTTTTCACGTTTCATGTTTAGGGTTTATTGAGCTTCTTGGATCTTTGGGTTTATAGTTTTTTAATCAAGTTTGGAAAGTTTTCAGCCATTACATTTTCTTTTTTAAAATATTTATTTATTTGTTTATTTATTTGGCTGCACTGGGTCTTAGTTGTGGCACGTGGGATCTTCATTGCCACATATGGGATCTAGTTCCCTGACCAGGGATCAAACCTGGGCCCCCTGCATTGGGAGTGTGGAGTCTTAACCACTAGACCACCAGGGAAGTCCCTCAGCTATTACATTTTCAAATGCTTTTTCTGTCCTTCCACCTTGGAGAGTCCAATAACATGTATTATTAGGCTGCTTAAAGTCGTCTGACTGCTCACTGATCGTCTTTTCATTTTTTAAAAATTCTTTTTCCCTCAGTTTCATTTTGCATAGTTCATTAGTCTTTCTTCTACGGTGTTAATTTGCTGCTACTCTCCCATCCAGTCTCCTTTCCATCTCAGGCGTAATATGAGAATTTTGATTTGGTGTTTGATTTGGTTGTTAGGTTCTAGAAGTTTGACTTGGTGTTTTTGCATCTTCAGTGTCTCTACTTAACTTTTTGAAGGTATGATTATATAATAATTATTTTAATGTCTTTCTCTGCTAATTCTAACATCCAAGTCAGTTTGGGGGCAGTTTTCTCTTCACTGTGGCTTGAAAAGTGTATTTGGGAGTTGAGTAAATAGAAGTAAGAGATCAAGGCAGATAAAATTTGATAAGGTAGAGTACCAAGGAGGGGAGAGCTACCCAGAGAAAGAAGCTTAGAGCTTCCCTTTTGAGTATTCAGCAGCATACTTATCAATGACTATATGTGAGAAAACTACCCATGTGGAGAAAGTGCCCAGCACTCACACAGCCAGGAACAGCTGTTAGACTGCAGAAACTTATAATTCACAGGGCATTTAGTAGAGTGCTCAGTAATGGGGTATAATATATTGCCCTAGACTGAACACTGCTCCAGACCCAACTAACAACTCATCAAAGCAGGATCCAAAAGGATTAAACTATTTCCAAGTAACTTTACTGTATTCCAAAACAAAGCTCAAGAAGATTTATAGAAATTATCAGCATGCAACAAGGTAAAATTCACAGTTTCTGTCATCTAATCGAAGATTACAAGAGTAAGCATACCTTATGCCCAGATCGTGGTTTCTAATGTCAGTCCCTACTAAAGAACAAAGGCTCACTGGAGAAATGGCTGATTCCTGGGCTTACACAGGGAAAATGCAAGATAAATCTGGAATATCTTCTTTTGACAGGAAGGAAAGATCTTTTATTTTTAAAAAAAGTCATAATAGGGCTTCCCTGGTGGCGCAGCGGTTGAGAGTCCACCTGCCAGTGCAGGGGACGCGGGTTCGTGCCCCGGTCCGGGAAGATTCCACATGCCGCGCAGCGGCTGGGCCCGTGAGCCATGGCTGTTAAGCCTGCGCGTCCGGAGCCTGTGCTCCGCAACGGGAGAGGCCACAACAGTGAGAGGCCTGTGTACCACCAAAAGAAAAAAAAAAAAAAAAAGTCATAATAATATGAGCCAGGTTGAAGGAGCTCCCACTGGCCAAATTAGGGAGAATTTAACCATCAAAATCATTAAGTATAGTAATAAATTATAAATCATTTAAAAAATAGGAATCTATAGGCCCATACTAATAATAAATAGATACATAAATACATGGGGGGGGATGGGTTTTCATTATGGTAAACTGCCAGTGCTGACTGGTAAATGTAGGAGTGGATGGGGAAGTTCATCATTTTACAGCCATCATAAAACAGTCATAAATGTTAGATCAGACAAGGATCATCAAGAGGTGCTAAATATATGAGAAAATTTTGATGAACAGGATATTTACATGGTCTTAGTTTCTCTCTATAGATGGCCTGTTAGTTGCAGGAAAAAAATACTGCATACCTGAGAAATTAGAAAATGCCTTGACTCGATGATTAAAATTAACATCACTAATGAGGGGTAGAGGAACATGTGATTCCCTAAGATATGATCCTATAAGAAGGATACATCACTCTGTAGAATTCATTTAAGTCTGAATCATGAGGAAACATCAGACAAACCACAAATTAGGAGCATTCTATTCAAATAGAGTGTGTAGTAGGCAGGGGGGAATGATTATGTGTAGGAGGTCATTGGAAAAGTTGGATTATAGAGAGTAAATTAAAGTATTATTTTTAAATTTACTGAAGTTGATTGCTTTAGTAGTGTGAAGTTATGTAAGAGAATATCCCTATTCTTAAGTACACAGTGGGGACTTTCCTGGTGGTCCAGTGGTTAAGACTCTGCACTCCCAATGCAGGGGGCCCGGGTTCAATCCTGGTCAGGGAACTAGATCCCGCATGCCACAACTAAAGATCCCGCGTGCCTCAACTAAAAGATCCCGCACACTGCAACAAAGATCCCGCACGCAGCAACGAAGATCCCAAGTGCCGCAACTAAGACCCGGCGCAGCCAAATAAATAAATATTTTTTAAAAATTTAAAAAAAAAAAAGAAGAAGAAGAAATACACAGTGATTATTCAGTTGTAAAGAGCTATGATTATACGCAACTTATTCTTAAATGGTACAGGATTGATTAAATATATATATTTAAAAAGAGAGAAAGTGAACACTAAATAATAAAGCACATGAGGAAAAAGGTTAGTAATGGATGAATCTGGGTAAAGGGTATAGCAGTGTTCTTTGTATTATTCTTATTCTAACAACTTTCTGTAAGTTTGAAATTGTTTCCAAACAAAGTTTTTTTTAAGGTTTTGTGTTGGCTGTATACTTGCTGTAACCCATTAGCTGTTGCCTGTACCTTGATTCTCCTTAATAAAATGGTAATGAAAATTTTAAAAACCTAAACTGACTTTGTAAGAAGTCTAAATTCACACTTGGTAGAATTTACCATAAATTGACATTTGTTTAGAGATATGTTGTTGTTTTATGTATTCTCCAGTGCCTGTATCCACAATTACTACTAACTTATGATTTACTGAATCAATTTAGCTTTAGATTTTCATATGGCATATTGTAATTAGTATTTCAATTTTGTCTCAAGAGTTTTCTTCATTAAAGCCTATAATCAGAATTACTCTGCTTTAAGAATGTGTTGGATAATTAGCTTGAATGTTTACATTTGGTTTGAGATATTATGCACATAATATGTTCATGATTAGTAGAAAGAATTGAACTTTGAAGAATGTGACCTCCCTACTAACTGATAGCTCAGTCCCATTATGTTTGCTTATAAACCTCAAGTTCTAGACTTAAAATACCATAAGTATATTGATGCGTTACAGGCTACCTGGACAAAGAATACAGTAGTATCATGACAGTTTTCTTTTTCCAGAAAACTCTCACTAGAGTTACCGATGAGTTAATTATGGATCAGAATGAAATGGAGTTGACTTGCATTTCAACATTCCGTGCAGTTTGGAACTGACTACAAGTAACCTGAGTTTTCAGTTAACAAGCCTCCTTTTTTTGTATTTCTTTTAGTCTCCCAGAGTGAAAGACTCATTAACAAATTCTGAGGTAAGTAGTTGTGATTATTGAATCATTAAAGTATATGTGCTTTTGTTTTGTTTTGGTTTTAATGTTAAGCACACTTTTTGGTATGTGCCTAAATGGGAATGGGAACTTATACCAGTCGAATTTTATTAGCGCTATCGATTCTAAGTTTGAATGGATCTTTGCAGTAAATGGTGCCATTGCACTCATTTTAAAAGTGGGCCTAAGAACCCAGAATGTTCTTTTTTGCTTGCTTGACTTTATGAACTGCTTTTTAAATCTTGGGCTGCTTAAAGTGGAAATTAGTCTTTTTGCATTAGTCTATCCAGGAATTTGTCATATGCTGCCTTTGCTTTTTGGACTTTTTTCCTCAGCCTCTTGTCAAATAGATTCTGATGTCTATAGTTACTGCCTCAGTGTGATAGGGAATCCTACCAAACAGACTCCTGTTAGGCTGGCCTGCCTTATGCTCCTTACCTAAAGAAAATAATCATCTCATGAGTATTCAGTATTTGGTTTAATGGCACACATGTCTTGCTTTTAATCCAATTTGTTCTTGCCACATGCTTAAAAGTAACTATTTTTTTCCACTTCATTTGTATATATAGTAATACAATTATGTACAGGATTATGTTTAAGACTGAAAATACTGTACCTCAGCTTATTACAGGCTAATATCTGACAACTTGAATTAGAACTGCTATTCACTAAGATTTCTGGCTCTTCTTGGTATGCGGTACAATTGCATTTTTCTGCCCCTTGAAGTTACTCATGGCCGTGGCAATTACTTTGGCCAATAAAATATGAGCAGAAGGAAGAGCCACATTGTGATTCCCTGGGTTCCCTTGCCCCTGCCGTCATGACCTGCATCCCTGCTGCAAATTTAGGTACCAAATTTAGCCTCTGCTGGCCACAGATGGACTTGAAATGTGTGCAAGAAATAACTTTATCACCTCACACCTGTCAGAATGGCTATTATCAAAAAGACAACAAGTGTTGGTGAGGATATAGAGAAGAGAGAAGCCTCGTGCACTGTTGGTGGGAATGTAAATTGGTGCAGCCACTATGGAAAACAGTTTCTCAAAAAATTAAAAATACAATTATATATCCCACAATTTGACTTCTGGGTATTTTCCCAAAAACACTAATTCAGAAAGATATATGCACCCCATGCTCATTGTGGCATTATTTACAGTAGCTAAGATATGGAAGCAACCTAAGTATCCATCAGTAGATGAATGGATAAAGAAGATATGATATATATGTATATATACACAGTGAAATATTACTCAGTCAGGGACTTCCCTGATGGTCCAGTGGCTGGGTCTCTGCACTCCCAATGCAGGGGGCCCAGGTTCGATCCCTGGTCAGGGAACTAAGATCCCACATACCGCAACCAAGAGTTCACATGCCACAACTGAGGATCACACATGCCACAACTAAGACCCAGGGCAGCCAAATAAATAAATAAATATTTTTTTTAAAAAGAAAGAAATATTAGTCAAAGAAGGAATGAAATCTTGCCATTTGCAACAACATGGATGGACCTTGAGGGTATTATGCTAAGTGAAATAAGTCAGAGAAAGACAAATACCATATGATGTAACTTTTATATGTGGAATCTGAAAAACAACAAATGAACAAACATAAAACAGAAACAGTCTCATAGATACAGAGAACAAACTGGTGGTTGCCAAAGGGGAGGGGCGTGAGGGGAATTGTGAAATATGTGGGGGAGATTAAGAGGTACAAACTTCCAGTTATAAAATAAATAAGTCATGGGGATGTAATGTACAGCATAGGGAATACAGTCAATAATATTGTAATAACTTTGTAGGTGACAGATGGTAACTAGATTTATTGTAGTGATCATTTTTTAATATATAAAAATACCAATCGCTATGTTGTACACCTGAAGCTAATATAATATTGTAAGTCAATGAATTATACTTCAGTTTTTTAAAAAAGGAAAAAAATTCTAAAACAAGCAAAATTTTTTCAAAAAAGTAATAACTTTTGTTCTTGTAGTTTACTGAGAATTTAAGATTATTTGTTACGCTCTAACTTAACCTATCTTGACTGATTCCTAGTTTCTCAAAAATTGAATGGAAGGGTATTTTACATATTACCCAGAGTTATTCTTTTTAGTCTCCTCCTTGTTCCTTTGCCTAAATAGCCTCTCCACGTGAACTTGTACATGCTCATAGTCATAGTCTCATGCTCATAACTTTGTTGTTGTTTTTTAAATTATGATAAAATACACATGACATGAAGTTAACCATCTTAACCATTTTTAGTGTGCAGTTCACTGACATTAAGTACATTCACACTGTTGTGCAACCATCCCCACCATCCATCTCCAGAGTTCTTTTCATCTTGCAAAACCAGCTCTGTACCCATTAAACAATAACTCCCTGTTCTCTCCTCCCCACAGCTCCTAGCAACGTCCATTCTGTTTTCTGTCTCTGAATTTGACTACTCTAGGTACCTCAGAAAAGTGGAATCATACAATATTTGTCCTTTTCTGACTTGTGTACTTCACTTACATAATGCCCTCGAGGTTCATCTATGTAACATGTATCAGAATTTCCTCTTTCCTTCCCTTTTAAGGCTGAATAATATTCCATATTTGTGTGTGTGTGTGAAACACATTTGTTTAACCATTTATCTGTCAATGGACATTTGGGTTTCTTCTACTTTTTGGCTATTGTGAATAATGCTGCTATGAACATGGCCACATAAATATCTGTTTGAGTCCCTGCTTTCAATTCTTTTGGGTCTATACCCAGAAGGGAATTGTTGGATTGTGTAGTAATTCTATTTTTAATATTTTGAGGAACTATCACACTGTTTTCCGTAACAGCTGTGCTATTTTACATTCCCACCTGCAATGCACAAGGTTCCAATCTCTTCACATCCTCTCATTACTTTGTTTTGTATAACCTTTCTGTCTTGATTATAGGTATACATATATGTGCATGCAATTTGGAAGCTATCTTTGAAATAGTGCTAATAGTTCTAAGCATTTTCAAAACTAATCTTAAAGTTCTGTTTTTCTATCAAAAACTGGAACCAATGACTAACTTCTGGTTTCCTTTATGTGAAGCTAAGTAAACACAAAATTTTACTTCCTTGTCTCCTTGTTTTGCTTATATGATAACAGCTATTAGACCTCTCATTGCCCTTCTAATTTTTTTCCTCTTTTAACTCTAAATTTTGGCCATTACATTGATATCATTTTCCCCATTACCTTATAATTTTGAGTATGTTTAACTTGATTTTGTACTCAACATCAGTCTTTTTTCCCCATTACATAACTAAAGTTTTCAAACAAACAAAATATTGTTTAATGTCTATGTTAGTTATAAAGCTTCACATCCATTTTGAAAAGCATTGCAGATATGTTAAGGAACCACTGGCTGATTTTCTTTTTTTATAAGTAATGGAAGGTCCCCAACATAGAAAAATGTCATTTCTATAATTTCATATGATATACTAAATCTGTATTTTATAGGTGCTATTTTGCTGGGCAAAGGGGATAGAATAGATGTATTTAAAAATAAACAGGACAGGGCTTCCCTGGTGGCTCAGTGATTGAGAGTCCGCCTGCCGATGCAGGGGACACGGGTTTGTGCCCCGGTCCGGGAAGATCCCACATGCCGCGGAGCAGCTGGGCCCGTGAGCCATGGCCGCTGGGCCTGCGCGTCCGGAGCCTGTGCTCTGCAATGGGAGAGGCCACAACAGTGAGAGGCCCACGTACCACAAAAAAAATATTAATAATAATAAAGTAAACAGGACACAAAGAACTACTATTCTGAAGAAGGAAAAAAAAAGTGGACTACTGATATTTGTCACAACATGACTGACTCAAAAACTAAGTTAAAGAAGCCAGACACAAAAAGAGTGCATATTGTAAAATTTGGTTTATATGAAATGTCCACAAAAGGCAAATTGATAGGGGCAGAAAGTAGATCAGTGGTTGCCTAGGGCTGGGTGGGGGAGCCGAAGTTAACTGTAAATGGGCACGGGAAGAGTTGATGGAAGTGTACTAAAACCAGATTGTAGGGATGTTTACAGAAGTAGAAATTCTCTAAGAATCACTTGAGTTGTTGGCCGCCGTCGCCCTCGCTGCGGAGCTGTGCAGATACGAGCACACGAGCTAACCTGAGCCAGCAGCCGAGCCAGCCGGCGGGCATCCCAGAGGTGGCAGCGCAGGGAGGGCCCAACGCGCGCACTTGGCCCTGGCGGCCGCCATGGCTGACAGCGGCCCGCAGGGGGTGCGGCGTTGGCGGCTCTGGCCCCTGGACCGGGGAGTGGTGGCCCAGGGCCCCGTGTCTACTTTCAGAACCCCCCTGGGGCTGGAGGCGAGGGCCCAGGCGGTGTGGACGACGAGGGCCCAGTGAGGCGCCAAGGGAAGGTCACGATCAAGTAGGACTGCGAGGAGCTACGGAGGTGCCTCAACCTGGAGGAGTGGATGCTGGAGCAGCTCACTCACCTCTACGACTGCCAGGAAGAAGAGATCCTAGAACTGGAGATTGATGTGGATGAACTCCTGGACATGGAGAGCGATGATACCTGAGCTGCCAGGGTCATGGAGCTGCTGGTTGACTGTTACAAACCCACTGAGGCCTTCGTCTCTGGCCTGCTGGACAAGGTCCAAGGCACGCAGAAGCTGACCACAGCCTAAAAGAAGTAAGGGTCCTCGACCCAGGTGAACGGTGGTTCCCACAGGACAATCGCTGCCCCCCCACAAGCTGGTAACAACAGCAATACCAGTGAACATCATGGGACGTAAATTACACCTCAAAAAGTTCTTAAAAACAAAAAAGCAGAACTTTCCTGGTGGTGCAGTGGTTAAGAATCTGCCTGCCAATGCAGGGGACACGGGTTCGATCCCTGGTCCGGGAAGATGCCACGTGCCGCGGAGCAACTAATACCATGCGCCACAGCTACTGAGCCTGCGCTCTAGAGCTGGCGAGCCACAACTACTGAGCCCACATGCTGCAACTACTGAAGCCCCCATGCCTAAAACCCTGTGCTCCGCAACAAGAGAAGCCACCACAATGAGAAGCCCACGCACCGCAATGAAGAGTAGCCCCCCGCTTACCGCAACCAGAGAAAGGCCGCACGCAGCAACGAAGACCCAAAGCAGCCAAAAATAAATAAATAGATTAATTAATTAATTAATTTAAAAAGCATAGAGATATTTGACTTCCATTTGAAATAGGTGTCTTGGGGATGTAGAGATGGGCTGGTTCACTACACAAGGACTACTTTAAAAAGTCTCTCTGCGGCACTGCTTGCCTGTCAGCAGGCCCGCCCCCCTTTCCTCTCAGCCTAAGCAGCACTGTGTGTGTGTTTTTGTTACAGCTGTTTTCAACAACTGATCCTGTGGGTACTTTACTCCAAGTTCCAGAACAGATTTCTGCTCATCTACCTCAGCCAGCTGGGCAGATGACTGCACAGCCAACTCAAGTCTCCCTGCCGCCCCCCGCGGAGCCTCAGGTACAGCAGGGATGTGCTTTCTTTGGTGGTCAGCCTTCCGGGTGGAGGAAGAGGGCGGAGGCTAACGTGGACTGCCGCCTGGTGCCACGAGGGTGGTGTCCTGGTAGATTTTGAAGCAAGTTAGAAATCTGTTTTCACGGTTTTAAATGTATGCAGATAAGAGAGTTTAACAGAGATCACACAGGTTTCATTAAGCAACAAAATAAGTTAACGATGGAAATATTTCAAACAGCAAAAGTTGGCGCGGGGGGTGGTAATTTCTTGTCAGCTTTTTTTTTCCTCACGCGAAGGCGAGGGGTTCTGCCCACTGAGGCGGCTCAGTGCCCCGGCGGCTCCTGCACTCAGGAGGGACAGCGCTGGGGGGTCTGGTGCCCCACGGCTCCCGCTCCCTCCCTCGCCCTCGCCCTCTCAGATCGCTGGGGAAGGCTGTCTCACCCAGGGTGCGTTGTCCCCCTCGCCCCGTCCCTGGGGCACTGTTTTCATCTGCATCCCAGTGATGCTCTGCCTTTGGAGATCACTGCCCTGAGGTCTTCCAGTTAGTCACATTCTAACTTCATTTAACCTTTTCTTTGCCCAAGTTTTCCATTTCTGCACATCATATGGGAAAAGATACAGTTGTCTTATGAAAACTGATAGAAAGATTGGATTTGTTTTATAAACGGCTTAAATAGAATGTATATCCTCTGTACAGCAAGGGACAGCTGTATGGTTTTCAGAGAGGATTAGTTTAGTCATTAGAAGATGTGGAGGGACTTCCCTGGTGGCACAGTGGTTAAGACCCCATGCTCCCAATGCAGGGGGCCCAGGTTCAATCCCTGGTCAGGGAACTAGGTCCCACATGCATGCCGCAGCTAAGGAGCCGGCGCAACCAAATAAATAAAATAAAAATTTTTTTAAATAAAAATAAAAGATCTGGAACCTCCAGGGTGGGTGGTTTCGTGAGGGGTAGCCAGTTTAGACCTTACTGGCAGATGTGTTGCCACTGGCAGATTTTTTAAAGGGAAAAACCCAGCTTCATGTTCTTCACACTTATATAGAGGAAGAGAGGTCTGAAAAATACAAAATTAAATGTGGCTGTGTATGGAATTTCGTGTGGGTTTGAGAATTATCTTTCTCATTATGTTTGACATTCAGCTCTTGTTGCTGCCTTGTGGTACATGTCCTCCCACAGCAGGGAGTGTCCTAGGGACTAGGATGGCCACACCTGGAGATGAAGAAAATTGATGCCAAGTGGACGATTCTTCTGCAGATGAGCATTAGTCACCTCCATGCTTAATAGTCCAGACAATGACTTTATACCTTTCAATGCTTCTTTAGGCTCTGTCTTCAGGAGCAGGTTCACAAGAAACCAAGATCCCAATCAGTCTAGTACTAAGATTACGGTAAGTAGACATTTTGTTGTTGTTGTTTTCTGAATACTCTGAATATGCTGATTTCTATTTGAAATTTACTCCCCCTTCTAGTAGGTCATGCCTGAGAGTGACTGGATAGGATTGTGTGTGTTTGCTTGTGGGTGTATTATTTCCCTCAGAAATAATAGCAGTAGTGTGAGGACCTGGATTACCACTGACTCATTCCTCCTTCCACTTGTGAATTCCTAGTCATCTTCTCAGTACGACCATAATTAGAGTAGAGGCAGCAAGGCTGGGGAATGTTTTGATTTTACCCCTAAGAGTAATGAAATTATGCCATAAATGTGAAGAAAGCAGATCTGGTTACCTTTTCTTTACAGAAGCCTACTCTGTATATCTGGACTCAAATAGTTCTGAATTAATACAGTGTCTTGGTAATCTCATCCTATTTTAACTGTACACAACGAACATTATTTGTCTCTCTTCAAAATTTTGTTTTGAAAACTTACAGCAGTTAATAGAGAGTATAGCAATTCTATTTGACGTGTGCTTCAGGAGGGGAGAGGATACTTGTAAGTGATGTAGTTAGCTTTTTTTTTTTTTTAACATCTTTATTGGAGTATAATTGCTTTACAATGGTATGTTAGTTTCTGCTTTATAGTTAGCTTTTTGAAGGGTGCTTTTTAGTGGACTGTGTTCCAGACCTGTTTATGGAAGAGGAGGCTAGATTCTTATTCTCACTTATGAGGGCTTTGGAGTTAAATGACTAGGCAGTTCAGTTTAGCATATTGTTATCTTTGAAGGTGTTTGTGCTTGGCATGACAGTCACATTGCTAAAGTGATAATGAACACCTGACCTTAATTTTATTCAGCTTTCAGAAAGAATAGATGGAACAATTACATGTTAAGCAGACTAAGTACAGCACTATTAGCTATTGTGCTAAGATACTGAGAAAAAGAGAAAATGAAATGCAATAATCAAGTCTGTGTTGGAAGTTGATTTGTATTGTGTCCTTAGCATAGCTAAAAACAAGTGTCAGTAGTAGACACGCAGAAGCTGTGTAGACAAGTGCAGAGAGACAACGTGAGGGAGAAAATCACTGTGGGGCAGGATGTGTTGGATTTGGATAACTATATTTTAAGCACAATTTCAGTAACACCAAGTATGTGTCAGATAGACCTAAGCTCCCTGAACTGTTTAGATAAAATGGATTTGGGTCCTAAGTAATCACTCATGTCTGCCTTTAGACATAATATTCTAATTTCTCCATCTTTAACCAGAACCTCCAGAGAGCTTAGTTAATCTCAGTACTTGGTGTGGTGCGCATTCTCTGTAACTATCCTTTACCAGTCACATTTTAATCTCTGGAGCCTTATATTAACTCTGCTGCTAGTATGGGCCCCATTTCTTTCCCCATCTTCTCTGCCTGCCCAAATCCGTCCTATCCATTAAGTCCTATCTAAAATACTACTTCTAAAGTTTTTCCTCATTATCCCAATCTGTATATTCTTTATCCTTCTCCTCTGAACCCCTGTGGAATTTGGGGGAGCATCAGGTGTTTCATTCTATGAGTCTAGTCAGACTGATCACCAGTGGTGGGCAAGGTACTCTCCTAGGCATAGGGGTGTGGGGGGTAAGAGTGGGGTGGGGATAAGGAAGAAAAGGGCATCCTGTATCATGCTAATCACACCTCCCTGTGCTCATACAGATATTCCTCTTAGCCTAATATGATCATCTTAGTGGGAATAAGGATGGGCATGGGCATATATTGACCAGTGAAGGACATAAATTAAAAGGGTTGTAGAACAATTAGATGATCACTCTGAGTTGTTTGCTCTGAGCCCTCAGTGTGAGCTCATTAGGCCAAATCATACAGTCTTTGGGACAGAAAGATCCTTCTCTTGGCATAGCTTTCCTGATACATGTAGGCGGACCCTGAATGCATAAATTCAGAAATTTATTTTATACATTTTGTTTTCTTTCATAGGAATTCAAAAAAAGAACTAAATGATATTCGATTCGAATTTACTCCTGGAAGAGGTGAGGCATCAAAACATTGAAAACAAAATAACTGCTCGTTTGTCCTTTTAAGGAAATGTGTGTGAAGTTTCTGTCCTCTAGATATATTTTCCTCTTAAAGGGTGATAAAAATGTTCCTGGCCTAAAGGTTTTGGGGGGCATATGAATAAAATTAAAATGCAGTTTATTTATTACTGCCTCATTTAGAAAACCTAGTATAATACAAAGAGCACTGAATATAGCTCTAATGTACTGCTTACTGTATGGCAGACATTGTGCTCATCAGTATCTCATTAAATTCTCAAAACTGCCCCCTAAGGAAAGATTATTGTCCCCACTGCATAGATGATGAAATCAAGGCTTAGAGAGAGTGAAAGTAACTGGTTGTGGTTCCCACAGCTGAGAAGAGGTGTAGCTGGAACTCAGACTCAGACCTGTCGGAGCGCAGAGCTCCTGCTCTTATCACCGACCGGGGTTGTCCTCCGTGACACTAAAGAAGCAGTAAGGCTTCCAGTCCCCTCCCTCCTAGCTAAAGCTGAGCCCTGTCATGCAGTTTCTGGCCGTGAACTTCTCCCAGGGACAAGGCTTCTTTTCCTTCTTGCCTTTGTTACTCAGGATTCGTGTTTAGGAAGTGGCCCCCAGCCAGCTGGTATCTGTCCTGTGTGCCACGCTTAGTCTTCTTGCTGTCTCAGTATCATGAGCAGTTCACTCAAATGCAGAGAACAAATGCACATGTACAGAGATGTATCTGTTTTCCTTTTTAAAGCCAGGCAGAGTCACATTTTAAGGTACTCATTCAAATCGCTGGTCTTTGGCAAATGTATGTGCACAGCCCCTCCCCAGAGGTCCTCCCGTTCCCTCTGAGGGGATCGGTGTTCAGGCCTCAGGAAGGAGTCAGTTGGAGATGAGGTTCATTGATGGTACTCTGTCCTCATCTTTTTAGTTTCTAGTTATATACCCATTGCTCAGACAGTACAGCCTATAATAATTAGATACGAAGGAAAACCCACCAGAATAAAAAAGAAAATTATTTTAGCAAAAAAACAAAACCCCCAAAAAACTGGGAGTATGACCCCCAAAGAGAAGAGATTACAGTTTGTTTTCTTAAGATTTATGGGGGCGGGCTTCCCTGGTGGCGCAGTGGTTGAGAGTCCGCCTGCCGATGCAGGGGACACGGGTTCGTGTCCCGCTCTGGGAGGATCCCACATGCCACGGAGCAGCTGGGCCCGTGAGCCATGGCCACTGAGCCTGCACGTCTGGAGCCTGTGCTCCGCAACGGGAGAGGCCACAGCAGTGAGAGGCCCGCGTACCGCAAAAAAAAAAAAAAAAAAAGATTTATGGGGGCAATTCCCTGGCGATCCAGTGGTTAGGACTCCACGCTTTCACTGCCGAGGACACACGTTCAATCCCCAGCCGGGGAACTAAGATCCCACAATCCACATGGTGTGGCCAAAAAAAAAAAGAGAGAGAGATTTAATTGGGACTCAATTATTTTGCTTTATTAGCCCTGGAGATGTTATACACTCATCATCACGTCTCAGAGCTCATAGGGCTGGTGTCCAGGGTTGCCCTCCGACTAGTAGTTTTTTCTGCAGCATCACTATCAGGTGCTCTTCCGACAAAGGCAAGAACCCATCTAAAGTACCCCATCATTTAGAACGTTATCTTTACATTGAGCTGATATTTGCCATCTGGGTGATACAGGTTCCGCCCTCTACCTAGACCTGTGATAGTCCCTCACTTGAGATAATCCTGGTGGGAGGAAAAACCTTTATGTGGAGGGAGTCCCTCCCACCACCTTGGTTCTGTGGATTTAACAGCTAGCTTCGGTCTGGCTGTGCCAGCACCCACTCTGAATGTTAGCAGGGACATGCATGCACAAGAAACGGAGCACCTTCTTCTTTGTCCTTGCAGATACAGCAGAGGGTGTCTCTCAGGAGCTCATTTCTGCTGGCCTCGTCGATGGAAGGGATTTAGTAATAGGTAACTACTTTGTGCTCTGCCTTTGTGTCACCGTCCCTCTGCTTGTATACTTAGGATCTAGAAAATCAGGCTTTGATTCCACTGAGTAGGTCTAATGGTTCTTGGAATGGTTCTTGGCTTTGCTGAAATAGCAGGTACTGGGGACAGTTCCTTCCTTACAAAAAAGAAAATCTCACTTGTGAGTTTGCTTTGTGACCCCCAATGATAGGGAGTGAAAACTTACCCAGGTCTCTGGGAGCCCGTAGAAATGATGACAAAAGTTACAGGTTAGAGTAAGCTTGGCCATATCTAATCTGTTTTGGAGAATGAACGCTATCCTTTTGGAGCTAAGAGTTAAGCAAAAATCATTACAGATTTAGTCCTAAAAAAAGCAGGAAGTAAGAAAAGGCACAGTCGGGCCACAGGTGCATTTTACTGAAGGAAAAGACCATTGCCTAGGACAAGTCAGCAGAGCTTTAAAGGGCCAGATAGTAAAGTAAATAGTTTAGGCTTTGTGGACCATGTACAGTTTCTGTTTTTACACTCTTCTTGGCTCACAGGCAGAACAGAAACAGGCTGAAGGCCATACATAGTTGGCTGATTCCCAGTCTAGGCCTTTCTGGCCCATGAATAGGCACATCATACCTCTTTCACCCCAGTATCTTTCCTAAGTTAAAGTTAATTTGACAATGATAAGATTTATTTGTGCCACTTGGAGTTGCTTTTAAAAACACTTTGTGTTTAGGGAGCGATTTATCTTTCTGCTTCCATTTTGATTATACATAGAAGATTGTGAACTACCATTTAAGTTGTTAAAATGTGGTTGAAATGTGGATTTACTTAGCTTCTCATTACTTTCTCTGTTTGTATGATTACAGTGGCAGCTAATTTGCAGAAAATTGTGGAAGAACCCCAGTCAAATCGATCTGTCACTTTCAAACTGGTATTCATCCCTTCCTCTTTGTTAAACCATCTCACGTTTTACACACCAGCAGCCTCTGCAGACCAGCTTCCATATTCCCTGAGTGATGAGAATATTTAAGTCTGGTGGATTGTATTTGTTTAACCTCCCCATGCCCTGGGCTGATACCTCCCTTCATTGGCTTCCCTTCCCCTCTCCCTCTCAGGAAGCCTCCTACCCGAGGCCCTGGACTATTTATCCTCAAGAGAGATTGCTGGTCAATCTGACTCCACCTTTGTACCCAGACTCCACCTACACCTTTATCTGCCTCCTGTTTGTATCCCAGGGACCTGTCCCCCACTGCCCTCTTTCCCACAGTCCCCATGTCAATTTTCATTGCTGCCTGCAATTTTATTTATAAATAGCCACAGCTTCTCATTTTGTTTGGTTCTTAGGCATCTGGTGTCGAAGGCTCGGATATTCCTGATGATGGTAAACTAATAGGATTTGCCCAGCTCAGCATCAGCTAAAACAAAGCCCTGGAAGAGGTGGCCTAAGGAGATTCCACACATGCGTATCTCTGTTGCTTCTGTTGGCCTAAACTCACTACTGCCAAAGAACCCAGCAACAAACCTCCCAGCTAAGAGCTTTAGAGGTCTTTCTTTATGTTTTTCCTGCCATCATTCCCCCTTTTCCCCACAGGGAAAGAAAAGTTGGATCACCAGTGGCCAGCATCCCTTTAAAGAGTTCCGTTAGTAAACTTACTGCACGTGTCCCCTGTCTTCCTCCATCTGAGAAGTGGCCCGGGTACCTCAAGGCCCAGGAGGGAGGTGTATCAGCTCATCTTGCCTTACTCCAGTGATGGTGCTGGGTGGAAAGTAGCAGCTATCTTGGGCTTCCTCATCCTGCTTGTTCTCCCACACCTGACAGGATTTGGGCATCTTGGCATATCCCTTTACCACTGAAGTAGCAATTAAAAGTTGGTTGTTTAGCTGAAGCCCAGAGAATTTAATTTAGTGGGGTTTTTTTTTTTTTTTTGTCTGTTTTTTGTTTTTGGTATCCGATGTGAATTCCAACAGCCTTTGTTAGGAAGAAGCACAGCCTCAGATGGAGGCAACCTAAACTGTGTTCTTGTTTTGTTCATGATGTTTCTAAGCGTTTTGCTGAAGCTGCTCTCAGGCACCCCTCTTCATTACTCCCTCCAGAAAGGGTTGCTAGCCTTAACTTCAGCTGGTGCAAAACATCTGACTGTAATCGAACTTCAGCCATCGGATCCTTCCAAGTGGAACTTTGGACTGTTTTTAAAGAAAAGATCAAGTAATGGCTTGTAAAGGAGAATTTCCCCAGCAGTGGTTTCTGAACAGGAAAAATCATAACTCATATCATTGCAGAAGTATTTATTTTCAAATCTTAAAACAATTGAAGAAAAACTGCTCCTTGATCCTCCCATGAAAATCAATTTGCCTGGCCTCCAAATCATGAGGAAATGCAAGGCTGAGATTTCTACAGCAATAAAGGAGACTCGCACTGGGCCAGAGAGGCGTGCCTTCTGCTCCCTCTCCTGCACTGACCCTTTGGAGGGGGTCCCTGTGTGCTGAACCTGACCCGAGATGGAAAGTGAAACCACATGTGCCGTGACTTTTAGGATTTTTGAGTAGACAGTGTTCATTTGATTTTCTACAGAAATAATATAAATTATTCGTTAGGTTTAAAAAAGAGCACCATAATGCAATATGTGAATCATCCGTGGCGTTGATTTTTTCTTCTTTTTCCTACTGTTTCACAGTCAGCCTTGGTCTAACTGCAGATAACCCTAACAAGTTTTGTAAATGAAAGGGATCCTCAATCTGGCCTTAAAATGACACACAAAGATGGGCTTCGGCCCATCTTTATAGAATCACTCGAGCCCTTTCCAGCATTGTTGGTCTGTGAATAAAAGGATTGCTTTACCTAGTTTTCTCTTAGAGCACTTCTGAAAGCTTTCTCCACTACTAACTTATTATAGTTTTTGTTTCATTCTGAGCTTGTAGTTTTAGTCATGGGCTTTCTGCACCTGCCCTGGATACAAAGGCATGTTGGGAAAGGGATGGGTGTTGGAGAGGAAGGGAGGGGATGCTTTGGGATGGGGGTTGGGAGGAAAGGAGATCAGAGGATCGGACACCAAAGCCCAAGGTCCCAGCAGGATTGGTAAAAGGAGGGAGCCTGCTGAGCCTGGAGACAGAAAAGATTGATCAGCTTACTGGACAAACATTTAGCTTTTCTTATTCCTTGTTTTTTTCTTTCTTTTTTTAGAAGAGGGTTGGGGGAACAAGGACAGGAAGGTAGGAATAAGTTATGAAAAAATGTAGTGTCCCTTTTGGCACAAGACTAGTGGCTTACCTTAGAGTCTGTGTTTTGGTTTCAGATAAGCCCATCATAGTCTACTTATTTCTGAATCCAAAGGGTGGTGGCATCACTCTATTCTAGTTTTTATTTGGAGGTGGTCGAGAACCCAAGCTGGAAGTAAGCAGCAACCCATCTCCCTGTTCAGTTTCTCCAGCCGGCCATTACCTTTGAACTGCAGTGGGACAGGCATGACAGTAGAAGCGGGCTGGGGCTTTCTCTTTCTTTTCCATTCATCTTTTGCCCTCCTGGGAATTAGGAGTCAGACACCAAGCCCCAGGACAGTGTTATTTCTTCTTCTGCTTGATGTATGGTGGACTCCCTTTGCTGGCTTGTGCAGTGATGCTGAAAAAAAATGAGTGAACAGGAACTTTGCAGGTGAGATAGCACGTGACCTAGTGAGCGGTCTTGCTCCTTGCCAGGAGGGGTGATTCAGGATACACCTCTCTCCCTGGATCCCCAGGATTCCCTGGTCCCTGGGGGAGGGACTAACTTAGCACAAGGTAACATGTGCCAATGCTATTTGTGAAATGTATGGTCTTTCTAAATGACTAATGGATTTGTTTGGGTTTTTTGCTTCAGTTGTGAACCAAATCATAGAGCCAGCTGATACTCTAATAATCTGGAGGATAGAATAATGGTGTATCAATAAATGGAGGTTCCTCCTTACGATGTATGCTAGATTATGGAAGATGTAAAATATTTGACTTCCCCCTCCCTTTTATTTTTATTTTTATTTTTTTGACTTTGTACTTTGCTGCATGTTTCATTCATTTTTAATCAATAAAGAATAAATTGTCTGTGGTGGTGTAAGGATGCTTCACTTTGGTGACTGTTGGTGGGGGCAGTGGGAAGTGGGTCAGGAGGTCACTACTAACTTTAATTTTTCATGCAAATAGAGAAAAGCCAAGGTGCACTTTTCCCTAAAAAGTGTATTAGTCTACAAATTAGAACAGCTTAAAACCAAGTGGGGAAACTGAAATCCCAAAAGAGAGAGAGATCTGCCCAGGGAAATTTGATAAGAGTGGGATAAGGAACTCTTTGCATTGACCTTTTCTGTTTAATTCTGCTCATGCTATTGGGCGGGGGAAAGATGCCAGACTCAAGCCCTTGGGAATCCGTTGTGGAAAGTTTAGAGCAGGGCTGAACTTGTTCCCATTTGGCTTTGATATTGAAATGGTGAGGTTTCGTGTAAGATTCTAGGCCCCTCTCCTCCCTGATCATAACTCCTTCCCAACAGAAGGTAGTCTTTGAGCCACGACAGGACTGCTTTTGTGTGGGTCCCGGTAATTCAGGCCTCAGGTCCTGGGCCCTTGAAATTGATGGTATCATAGCTGATTGAATTTGCTTTCAAGATGAGAAGGTTGTAAGCGTGGACTCTGACTATTGTGGGGACGGAGAGGAGGTGCTGGCTACTCAAAAGTGACCATGATGTATGTGGGGATAAGAGCAGGGGCAAGAGTAAACAGAGCCTCTCCACTTGGCCGTAATCTCTATCAAGATCCAGTCTTGTCCAGAAGCCAGATTCCTCACCTCTGCCTATTCATAGTAGCCATGCTCAGTGCAACAGTTCATGGATTCCTCCTGTGGGTCAGCTCACCTACCCCACATTTTTTGTTTTTCTCTTTTTTAAAGTAGACTTTATTTTTTTAGCGCAGTTTTAGTTTCATAGCAAAATTGAACAGAAGGTACACAGAGTTCCCATATACCCCCAGACCCCCGCCACACGCACAGCCTCTCCCACTCTCAGCATCCTGCACTGCAGTGGTACATGTGTTACAATCAATAAACCTACACTGGCACTTCGTTGTCACCCGAAGTCCATAGTATACATTTGGGTTCACGCTTGCTGTTGTATATTTTATGGGTTTGGACAAGTGCACAGTGATACGTACCCATCGTTATGGTCTCAGAGAGAATGGTCTCACTGCCCCAAAATCCTCTGTGCCCTTCTTGTTCATCCCTCCCTCCCCTCTAGTCCCTGGAAACCACTGATCCTTTCAGTGTCTCCAAAGTTTTGCTTTTTCCAGAATGTCATATAGTTAGAATCATACAATATGTAGCCTTTGCAAAACTGCTTCTTTCACATAGTAATAGGCATTTAAGGTCTCTCCATGTCTTTTTGTGACTTGATGGCTCATTTCTTTTTAGTGCTAATATTCTGTGTCTGGATATACCACAGTTTATTAATCCATTCACTTACTGGCTGTGTCCAAGTTTTGACAGTTATGAATAAAGTGCTGTATATCTGTGTGCAGGTTTTTATGTGGGTATGCTTCAACTCCTTTGGGTAAATTACCAAGGAGCCCAATGGCAGATTGTATGGTAAAAGTAGGTCTAGTTTTTTAGGAAACCACCTACTGTCTTCCAAAGTGGCTGTGCCATTTTGCATTCCCAGCAGTGAATGAGAGTCCCTGTTGCTCCATGTGTTCGCTGGCACTTGGCATCGTCACTGTTTTAGATTTGGGCCATTCCACTAGGTGTGTAGTGGTATCCTATTTTAATTGGTAATTCTTGATGACTGTGTTGAGCATCTTTTCATATGCTTCTTTGCCATCTGTATATATTCTTTGGCGAGGTGTCTCTTTAGGTCTTTTGCCCACTTTTAATCAGGTTGTTCTCTTGTTGAGTTTTAAGTGTTCTTTGTATACAGGCAGACTTCGTTTTATTGCAGTTTGCTTTATTTCTGCCTCACAATTATTGCATTTTTGTTTTCAAATTGAATGTTTGTGGCAACCCTTTTTGTCAGATGATGGTTAGCATATTTTAGCAATAAAGTACTTTTAAGGTATGTACATTGTTTTCTTAGAATACTATTGCACACTTAGGAGACTACAGTATAAACATAACTTTTTTAAAATTTTTATTTATTTATATTTTGGCTGCGTTGGGCCTTCGTTGCTGCGCGTGGGCTTTCTCTGGTTGCAGCAAGCGGGGGCCACTGTTTGTTGCCGTGCACCGGCTTCTCGTTGCGGTGGCTTTTCCTGTTGCGAAGCACCGGCTCTAGGCGCGCAGGCTTCAATAGTTGTGGCACACGGGCTCAGTGGTTGTGGCTCGCGGGCTCTAGAGCGCGGGCTGAGTAGTTGTGGCACACAGGCTTAGTTGCTCCGCAGCATGTGGGATCTTCTGACCAGGGCTCGAACCCATGTCCCCTGCATTGGCAGGCGGATTCTTAACCACTGAGCCACCAGGGAAGTCCCTAAACATAACTTTTTATATGCACTAGGAAACAAAAAAATTCACTTTATTGTGTCTAGTTGTTCCAGCACCATTTGTTGTATTGTATTGTGCTTTGCTCTTTGATCAGTTGACTCTGTGAGGTTCTTTCTGGGCTCTCTATTCTGTTCCATTGATTTATGTGTGTAATCTTTTGCCAATACCACACAGCGCTGAGTACTTTATAGTCAAGGTTGAAGTCAGGTATTCTCAGTCCTGCATCTCTGTTCTTCTCCAACACTGTGTTGGCTGTTCTCACCTTATCTACCCTGAGCCCCCAAGCAGTCTGTCAATTACAGTCGGATTTTCCTACTGTGATACTGGTTCCTGTGGAAGTTTGAGTTTGTGGATTTCTGCTCCAAGAAGTTATAGTTCTCTGTATTTACCTGTCTAGCTCCAATTCAAGGGATAGCAGTTTGCCCTGTGACCTCACTTCTCTGGCAGAAGAGTTGTTGATTTTTCGGTTTGTTCAGCTTTTTACCTGCTAGAACACAGTGACAATTTCCAAGCTGTTTACATCCTGGACCAGAAACCAGAACTCCTATCCTCTGTTTTTATCTACTAGTCGTTCTCAAATTTGGAAGAGGTTTGAGACACCATCCAGTGCATCCCTGTAGGTGATGTTTGGGGAGTACCTTCCCCTCCCCCCACCATACACACAAACACCGCCCTCTACCCCGTGGACAGTTGATTGCCAGGGATGTGTGTCCATTCAACTTAGCTCCAGTGGTTGGAACACTCTTGTTACACCTCTCTTTGGTCTTAGTTTTGCCCTTTACTGAAGGCAGATACAAGGAGGGGAAGAGGAGAGAGACAGGCTGTAGGCTCTCCCTGAAGGGCCAGAGGCAGCCCCGTCCTACCCTGCAGTCTCCTAGAGGACAGTGGATGTGACCAGACTGCTCGGGGACGCCAGAGAGCAGCACATATGCTCCTTTGAGCTCATCCTCCCAGGTCAGTGAGACCACAGGTCCTTGGGGTTACAGTATTCCTGGGAGGACTCCCTCAAAGAAGGGAGCCAGTTTTCGGCTTTGAAGCATCATGGGGAGCCTTTGGCAGACTGGTGGGGTCGGGGGGAGGGTTAGGAGAACAGATAAGTTAATCAAGAAATTAAGATTGGGGCAATCGGGAGTGCAGTGAAGCCAGTGGCATTTGGGGATCATAGTTACAGCTATGGAAGGCCTTTGGTTGAGTCTCACTCTTCTATCAGCATCTCCTCATCATTTATCTATCTGTGTTTTAGAATCCTACACCAAGAATTGGAAGAATCCTTAGAGAGCATCTAGTTCAAGCTCTCCTTATACACAGATGCAGAAATAGAGGCCAGAGGGATAGAAGGAGCAGACTGTGGATCACAGTGAATCAGTGGTGGAGACCAAGCTTCCTGCCTCCTACCTCCAGTCCCCTTGGAGCCTTAGAGCTGAAATCCTTACTCTGATGAGAATGAAAAGATGATGAGGACTGAGCCCAGGCTCCTGTCTCCACCTCAGTTTTCCCCATAATGTGAACGCCAAAGTGAGCAGCAGCAGCTAGTAGCGTCTGCTTTCTTGGCAATTCAATGCAGGCTATGCTGAGGACGAGAACACGCAAGGGAGGTGGGTGAGGAAGAAGAAGCGGGGCTGGGGACAGTGGGGAGCCTGGTGGGGAGTTTGGGAGGGGACAGAGAGGAATGTCCTCTCCTTAGGCAGGACTGTGGACCCTTGCCTCTGCCTTCCAGCGTCTGCCCTACCTGGACCCTCTCTCCATGCTGATGATTAACAGGCCGCGGATGTAGGCACAGTGTATCCGGAACCGCCCTGCACAACCTTGCTGCCTTGCCTTCCCTTCACCCATGCTCCTCTGCCCATCTCTTATCTCAAAGTGTTTCAAAATCAAAACACAAAAAGGCTCTCCGATGCTTACCAAGCAAATATGTGAATGTGAATGTGAATGTGATACCCAAGCGTGTATTTTTCCCTAATGCTCTATTTAATCCCGCCATTCCCCACCTCCTATGGTTGAACTAGATGCCTTCCAAGCCCTGGGTCTACCTGCAGTGAGACTCCCCCAGGGGAAAAGGATGGGGGCTTTCATCGTTGGGAGGTTCCTGTTGTCAGAGGTCCTGCCTTCTGTTAGTCTCCTGACCTGCCAGCCCCCATGCCGTGCCCCATCCCAACCTCGACTCCAGCAGGGTCATAGGACTGACCCCCAAAATGCGGGTCTTCCACAGCGGGGGCTCGGGCTTTGTCCTTTGTCCCTCTGTGCTCACCAAGGTTGCTCAAGGTGGTTGGGCTACTCTTGGGCAGCTTTTGCATTTGTTTCTGTCTTGGGAGGGTGTTAATGGTTTCTTCCTTGATTAGATAGAGATCAAGATGCACCGGTTAGCTCTGCTGCCGAAAGGAAAGGCATTTATGCCCTTGGTGGGTCTCCTGACCTTCATGCTACCTTTGGATTAACTGCTGTTGCATACCAACACATGCTAGAGACCCTGCGGAAGAGAATAACTTCAGGGTCATGAGACCAGATTGGGCTGTTGGCCAGGTTAATGTGCAGGCTGGGTCCTTGCTGCTCCACTGACTTATCCCCCGCGGTGTAGTGTAGTAGCAACTGCCTTGTAGTACTGAAATTACTCTCAGAATTTGGACTCTATCATAAAGGGAGGGGTTTGCCCTGGTGTGAATTGTAGAGGATGTTGCAGTTAGAGGGGGTGTTATCACTGTGTACCATGTCACCTTTGGCTAAAGCTCACTGCTGTGAGCTATAGGCCTGAGAAGTTCCTCTTGTGGTGCCTGTCACACAGTCCATAAAACATCCTCGGATCCTCCAAGTCAGAGTGGACTATTTTTTCATCATATTCTGTCATTCCTAGACCAGAGTTGGGGAGCTGAGGTGTGACAGGTGGGGCCAGGCAGGGCTGTTTTAAACATTAACACAGCACCGCCACTGCCCCGAGGAGCCAGTGCCCCAGAGCGAGCTGCAGAGCTGTCTGGTGGCCCCAGCTAAGGAGGCGGTAACCAGTGACCGTGGCTCCCTTTGCCCAGGTCCCGGCTGACATTGGCGGCTTTGGTCGCTTCCAAGTACAGCTGCTGATACTGCTGAGTGTCCCCAACTTCCTGACTGCCTTCTGCATGTTCACCCAGGTCTTCATGGTCCTGGATGAGGCCCACCACTGTTCAGTGGCCTGGGTCAAGAACCAGACTCTGACCCTGAGCGCTGCTGAGCAGCCGGTGCTGAGCGTGCCTGTGGATGCTGCAGGCAGCCCTGAGCCCTGCCTCCTGTTCCAGCCACCCCCCGACGGTGCCAGCCTGGAGGACATCCTCAGCCACAGCTTCAGTGAGACACAACCTTGCAAGACGGGCTGCGTCTATCCTGCAGGAGGCCCCCATCCCTAAAGAATGAGGTAAGGCTGCCCTTTGGCCTATCTTTCCACCTCTTTTGAGTCGGTCAGCTCGTCTGCCCGACCCCGTGCCCTCAGTCTCTGGTGTGGCTGCCCCTGCACCCCATGCCCGAATGACGGTGGGTCTGCCTGTTTTGCTCTCTGTCCTCTGCCTGTTGGCTCATCTACCTCTCCATCCATTTCCTTTGTCCAGGGTGTCTGTCCATCTGTCCATTCATCTCTGCCTGTGCTTTTATCTGTCCCTCTGCCTGTCTGCCCAGTAGCCCTCCTTCTTGTCTCTCCTGTTCTCCTGTCCTCATGCCTCTCTCTCTCTCTCCCCCGTGTTCCCATCTGCCTGTCCATTTGCCTTTGTCTTTCCGTCCACCTCTGCATGTCTGCCTGCTTACCTATCTTCCGCATTTAACTAACCCTCTGATACTACCCCTTCCCTGTCCACTCGTCTGCCTTCCTGCTTGCTTGCCTTGAGCTTCCTGCCTTCAGCCTCTCTCTCTAGATCTCTTCCTGCCTGCCTGCCTGCCTCTTAGATCCTGAAGGACACCCAGGACTCTAGGACTTGTCCTGCACACAACTGGGCAATTGCTCCTGCTAACTCCATTCTCTTAGGAGGGACCCTGGCAGATCAATAGAAAGTTCCCCACTCCAACCACCTCAAAGCAAGAAAGGCTGCTTCCCAGTGGGGTTGAGCACAGAATGGGGAGATGACTTGGCGAGGGCAACATAGAGACTTGATGGTGGAGCTGGGACTCTCTCATTCGGGGCACCTTCTGCCCAGTTCCCTGCAGGCATGGGAAAGAGCACAGATAGTCCAGAAACCTGAGGGGCAGGGGTTGGGGATCTGTGCAGCTCTCAACTTAATGGTGGCAAATCCTGAACCTCTGTGGAGGGCAAGTTGAGCTCCGAGGCTAAACATTCACTTCTTAATATGTGACCATATACCTGCCTCCAGAACCGTGGCAGCCTGAGGATGTGTCCTCCTGCCTTCTTGCTGACCCTCCCCCTCATTCCACCCCACAGGGGGAGTAGGTCACCTTTGAACTCTGCCAGCCCCTGGATCTAGCCCAGCCTAGGCTGGTCTGACCCTCAGTGCCCCCCTCCATCATCTCCCCAGTATCCCACCCGTGATAGGTCTGGTCTTCATCGGTCCTTAGATGTTGTGGAGGTGTCTTCCTCTACATGTGCTCATAAACTCTCTGCCCATCTGGCCAGATGTCACCATCCTTACAGCCCAGGCAGACTTCCAGAGTGCTTGGAGCCAACTCTAGGTCTTGTGCACAGCCTTTGCTGGACTGTTCATGCAATTATATTCAGCCAACAGCTTCTGAGTATTAACTCTGCAAGGAACAGAGAACAGAGGCACCCTACTCACCTTCTCTGAGAACATCTGGGCTCCTTGTAGAGGGACAAAGGGCTAGATGGACTCTAAGGCTAGAATTTGCTTCCTCCTGGGGAGAGAGTGGGCAGGCAACTCCCTGAAGGAGTTGGTATGTGAGCTGGGCACCAGGGACCAGAATAAGGTTGATGGAGAAAGAGGGGAAGGCCTTTGTAGACAGAATAGCAAAAGGAAGGCCTGGCAACAGGAAGCAGGTGATGTGTCTGGGAAGCAGCAGGAATGTGGTGTGCCTGGGATAGGGCTGAGCAGGTTATGGGAATGAATGGGACGTTCTCAAGGACTGGGGGCCTCTCTCTTTATCCTCAGTCACCAACTTAGTCTTTGCTGACCCTGGGGTGGCACCTTGGACCTCCGGCCTTTCCCTGACATGCTCCCAGGGACCCACTCTCCCAAGAACTGCGACTCTCAGGGCAATGTACACTTTTGGTACTTTGGGCCTTGAACCACGTGACAACCCCAAACTCGGGGGCTACCTTGTGTGAGGTATCCACCTTGGTTTCCAGTCAACAAGCAGGGGTTCTGCTACAGACTGAGGACTCCTCTGAGGGGACATCCCAAGTTTCCTTATTATAACCAGCAACTTCATATGCGAAGTGGAATACAAACAATCCGAATTTAAGAGAAAAAGAATTATATTTCCTTATAGGCAGTGTGCTCATGAGGGACAGAGTACATTTCTCCTTCTCAACCTACCTGTCCAGCATTTCCTGGGTGCCCATCCTTGGTAAAAGAGAACATGACTCCCAGCCCTGTCCACACGAACCTCTGAATAGGGAGGCAACTAGACCATCCGTGAACAGCAACAACAGTGTGATCTGTCCTGGGACCACAGAAGGAAGCAATGGGAGGGAAGGGGAAGCAGAGAATAGCCATTTCTAGGGTCTGGAGCGTGAGAATGCCTGGCCTCTGTGAGCAATTCTGACATACAAAAGGGGTTGAGAAAAGGCAAGAGCCAACTCTTAAAGGGTCTCAGATTCAGTGCTGAGGAATTGGGGCTGTCTCCTAGGGACCAAAGGGATTCATTGATGGTTTTGGAACAGTGGAAGGGAGATGTGATGGGTTTTGCTCCAGGAAATGGGGGTGGGATGCTGTGGGCCATCGTGGCAGGCCCCAGACAGAACCCTCCACTGTAGGCATTAGGGCTGGGAAGGTTGACAACTGGTGTCCCAAGTTGGAGCCCTCTTCATCTCTGTTCCATCTGCAACATGACACCAGCACGTGAACGTGGGTAGGTCTTGGCACCTCTCCAAGCCTCTGTCTTTGCTGCAAAACAGGGAGAATGATAAGCCTTCATGGAGTTAGAATGAGGATTTGATAAGATAGGGGATATCTCAACTACAGGGAGGTAATGAATGGTGTCCACTAAGCAAGGGTGGCAGCCTTGGAGGAGTCCCATGGCTCAGCACTCATGCCTTTAGAGTATGACCGCCCCTTGTGTCTGAGATGCCTGTGTCACCAGCTGTGTGCTTCATGGCACAGGGGCCAGCACAGCCTCAGCTGAGCTAACATTTGCTGACCTAGCACAGCCACTGTGCTAAGCATGCTATATGTGTTAACTCCTTTAATCCTATCTGGCGATACTATGGAATGTATTTCATCCCCATTTTGTACTTGGGAAACCTAGACACCAGCAGATCAGCTAACAGATTCAGATTCACACAGAGTGACTCAGTTCTGACTCCAGAGGCTGACAGCAGCAGGCCTTTGTTCATTATTATTTATTTTAAATAATGTTTAACTACAAAGCAATCTGTGGTGGCTAGACAAAAAGCAAACAGGATAGAACTGGGTGGAACAACAAGTTCAAGTACCTGGTCCTGCTGCACTTCATTCTCAGGGGCAATCCATTCATCATTTGATATATATTTAAAGTTCTTATCAAATTAACAGTTGTTGGACTTCCCTCGTGGCTCAGTGGTTAAGAATCCACCTGCCAATGCAGGGGACGCGGGTTCGAGCCCTGGTCCAGGAAGATCCCACATGCCGCGGAGCAGCTAAGCCTGTGCGCCACAACTACTGAGCCTGTGCTCTAGAGCCCAGGAGCCACAACTACTGAGCCCGCATGCCACAACTACCGAAGCCCGCATGCCCTAGAGCCCATGCTCCACAGCAAGGGAAGCCACCGCAATGAGAAGCCCGTGCACTGCAATGAAGAGTAGCCCCTGCTCACCACAACCAGAGAAAGCCTGAGGGTAGCAATGAAGACCCAACGCAGCCAAAAATAAAATTAATTAATTTTAAAAAATAAAAATAAAATTAACAGTTGTCCTTCAGGACAGAACTAGGAGCAAAATGCTGTCTCCTGAGTTGGTTAATTTTTTGCTAAAGGTTAGTTAACTAATGGAGATTGGCTACTCATCTGACCGAAGGTATTAGTTCCTTCCTTCCTTCATTCACTCATTCCTTCACTCAGGAAACGTTAATCCACCTTAGCTTTCCCTCAGTTTCACTCACTGCCATCCAGTTTCAGTCACTGCCAGGACTAGCTGCTTAACCTCTTCTCCCTTAGACGAATAAAGCAGTCTTCTACCTTTTTGGAACCAGGGGCCGGTTTCGTGGAAGACAGTTTTTCCACAGACAGGGCTGGGGGTGTTGAGGGGAATGATTCAGGCAGTAACACGCGTGATGGGGAGTGATGGAGAGTGGCAGATAAAGCTTCGCTTGCTTGCCGCCGCTCACCTCTTGCTGTGCAGCCCGTTTACTAACAGGCTGTAGGCTGGTACCGGTCCACAGCCCGGGGAGTGGGGGACCCCTGGGGGAATATAATGATAAGTCAAGGATCGTTGTCAGAATTATATGAGATAGGACTTCCCTGGTGGTCCAGTGGGTAAGACTGCACGCTCCCAATGCAGGGGACCCGGGTTCAATCCCTGGTCAGGGAACTAGATCCCGCATGCATGCCATAACTAAGAGTCTGCATGCCACAACTAAGAGTCCACATGCCACAACTAAGAAGACAGCATGCCATAACTAAAGATCCTGCATACTACAATGAAGGTCCCGTGTGCCACAGCTAAGACCCGGCGCAGCCAAATAACTAACTAACTAACTAAATAAATAAATAAAATTTTTAATGAGATAATGCATGTAAAACATTTGGCGCACTACCCAACCCAGAGTAAGCGCTCAAAAAGCATTAACAGGGGCTTCCCTGGTGGCGCAGTGGTTGAGAATCCGCCTGCCAATGAAGGGGACACGGGTTTGATCCCTGGTCCGGGAAGATCCCACATGCCGTGGAGCAACTAAGCCCGTGCGCCACAAGTACTGAGCCCGTGTGCCAGAACTACTGAAGCCCGCACGCCTAGAGCCTGTGCTCCACAACGGGAGAAGCCACCGCAATGAGAAGCCCATGCACCACAACGAAGAGTAGCCCCCGCTCGCCGCAACTAGAGAAAGCCTGTGTGCAGCAATAAAGACCCAACTCAGGGCTTCCCTGGTGGCGCAGTGGTTGAGAGTCCGCCTGCCAATGCAGGGGACGCAGGTTCATGCCCCGATCTGGGAAGATCCCACATGCCGCAGAGCGGCTGGGCCCATGAGCCATGGCCGCTGAGCCTGCGCGTCTGGAGCCTGTGCTCCGCAATGGGAGAAGCCACAACAGTGAGAGGCCCGCGTACCACAAAAAAAAAAAAAAAAAGACCCAACGCGGCCAAAAATTAAATAAATAAATTCAAAAAAAATTTTTTTAAAGAACATTAATATTGTTGTGAAGCTACCTCTGTGAGCTCTGGAGAACAGCTCATGTGTCATGATACCCTCATAAACATATGGAGCTGAGCTATGTGCAGAGGGGCATAAAACTCACTGCGGGACCCACAGATGGAGGTAGGGAATATCAGTCACATGCACTTATTGTTATGTGCACATTGCAGTAGACAAGTGTACAGACTTGTATGGACACCCATATTTTCATCACTTGGTTTCCCAGTCTGTCAAGTTCTCTCTGTGAGTCTCCAGGTGGGTTGTCCCCCGCACATCGTGTGTGTATGTGTCTGTGTGTGTGTCCGCGTGTGTGCAGGCCTGCACATTCCTCCATCCTAATCTCTTTCCTCAAGGAGTGTGTGCGGACTCCTTAGGATTCTGACTGCCTGTGAATGATGGGAGTTTCAGGGGAGGTTTGCAACCAGTTGGGAAAAGTTGGAAAGGCCCAAGCAGGTCACAGGGGTGCCATGGTTGTGGGAAAGAGGCCCCATTTGTCAGGAAGAAGCAGTTAATGACTGTCAGAGGTTCCCAAACTGTACATTGTTAGTGGGTCAATAATTTTACATAGCATCTCCAGGCCAAAAAAATACCTAAAAGTTTCACATATTAAGTAATTTGTTCCAAACAATTTAAGAAGGGGGACTTCCCTGGCGATCCAGTGGTTAAAACTCCATGCTTCCACTGCAGGGGCCATGGGCTCGATCCCTGCTCTAAGGGATCCCACATGATCCCACTGAGATTCCACATGCCACGTAGTGCAGCCCAAAACAACAACAATGACAAAAAACAAAAACAAACAACAAACAACTTAAGAAGGATTTATGTACTAATAACTCAGTAGCTGTTTAAAAAAAAAATACACACGAATCAAAAGAAAACACTTTTATTTCATCCTAATGTGCAATTACTTCCAATAGGATGTATTGGGAATGCAAAACGTCTTGATCCTTGAACCCCACCGCCCTCATTTTCTGTTCCACATTGAGTTTCACATGGTGCTTGCTTTTTTTCATAGTAACTGCCAAAAACACAACTTCACACAGATATGATGTCACTGAAAAGAATTGCATGAACCATCTGGAGCTGGTAGTTTGATATGAAGCAGATGTTGAGGGTCACAGTGTTTCCCTTTACACTTCTAAGTATCGTGTTGTGCACCCTCAGTTCACACTGGTGCCCTGGGATGCCTTGCCTGCCCCGTCCTGAGAGGTTTGTGGTGGGTGGGCTGGCTGGTAAAGGACTCGCCCTCGCTGCCCCTAGACTCACATCTGCATGTGTCTGCCTCAGCTGAACCTGGTCTGTGGTCGGAAGCATCGAAGGACACCTCCCAGTTGGTGGACCTGGCTCGGCTTCTCACTGGGGCGCTCATCGTCGGGCCCCTCTGTGACTGGTAAGAACCTTGACCACCTCCCCCAACCCAGCACGCTCTTGGGTTCCTGGCCCAAGGTCTGGTTCCTCCCCACCACGTGCCCCTCTCACTGGTCTCCAGGTAAGGCCCTGTCTCCCCGCAGACAGAGCACCCAGGGCAGGGCCGGGGGCTGGGTCTCCCTCCTTCCCCTCAGACAGACTCCCTCCTCAACCTGCCCCTTTCTTACCCCAGGATTGGCCGCAAGGCCACTATCCTGGTGCAGCTGCTACTCTTCACCATCCTTGGCATGGCCGCAGCCTTTGTGCCCGGCTTTGAGCTCTACATGGCCCTGAGCTTTGCTGTGGCCACTGCCGTCGTTGGGTGTAACTTCAGCAGCGTCACCCTACGTGGGTATCTGGGCCCCCTGCCATCAGCCACAAAGCGAAGCCTTGAGGTCTGGGTGGCCACGCTCCCATGCTGCCTGTGGGGCCCACTCAACTCCCCGCACCTAACGTGAGGGCACCAGCACTCCCTGTACCGGGTAGTCAATGAATAAATGAGTTTAACACTTGCTAAGACTGCACATCCTGCCAGTTCAGAAATCAGCCAGCATGGGGGCTCCCCGAGGCAGGGCCCAGGGCTCCTCATCCACTGGTCAGACCTGGAAATCTTTGGGCCAGGCCCTGGGCTCCACCTCCTCTCTCCCGGAGAAGAGAGTTCCTGAGGGTAGGGGCGGGCTCTTCTCTCCCTGCTCAGTTTATTTGGAAGATCATTATTAGCTTGCAGGGAGGTGCTAACCGCTGGAGCTTCTGCAGGGAGGAGAGAAAAGAATGTCTGCCTTCATGGAGCCCAGGGTCTCCCGGGCAGTATTGGAGAGCAGGGCAGCAGAGCACAGCTTCTGGTACCCTGGCCCAAGTACACTGCTTTGGGCATGTGCTCCCAAGCTTCAGGACAGCAAGAAGCTGGTGCCAGGCCTTCCTCTTAAAATACCATTTTCTCTTTGTTTAAATTGAAGTATAGTTGATTTACAATGTTATGCTAATTTCTGCTGTACAGCAAAGTGACTCAGTTATACACATACGCATCTTTTTTTTGTTGTTTTTTTTGGCCACGCTGCGTGGCATGTGGGATCTTAGTTCCCCCAATCAGGGATCAAACCTGGGCCCCCTGCAGGAAAGCACAGCGTCTTAACCACTGGACCGCCAGGGAAGTCCTTACATTCTTTTTTTTTTTTTATGTTCTTTTCCATTATGGTTTATCCCAGGAGATTGGATATAGTTCCTTGTGCTATACAGTAGGACCTTGTTTATCCATTCTAAATGTATTAAAATATCATTTTCTGATTTCTCTGTTCTTTACCCAGTTTCCCAGGATTACCTTCAAAGAGGGGTTTGAAGGGCCCAGAAAAAGAGGTCTCGAAAAGTTTCTGCTCACAGGACGACAGGATACTTTAAAGGCCCCCCTTGCTCTTTCTGTGGGAGGCCTGTCTATGAGCTCTGATGGCCAACATATTAGCTATGTTTAAACACCTCATCTCACATTACTTTGCTGGAAGGATTCAGCTAGTACTGCAGGGAACAGTAGGAGGAGATGGGTCAGGACAGAAAACTGATGTAGCAGCATGGCCACAAGGTGTGACTGTTGGTAAGACCTAGTACACCCCTACTTGACTTAGATATTCCTTAGGTGGCCAGGATTTGTCAGCCAGTTCCAGATAGGACCTAGTTTGCTTATCTGATCAATGGCTAATATTACCTAGAGTTTGGCATTGTATACTTTAACAGACCATAGGCTAGCCACTAGCCAGATACGGCTGTTGAGGGCTTGAAACGTGGGTAGTCGGAGTTGAGATGTGTTGTGAGTGTAAAAAACACACTGGATTTCAAAGACTTAGTACAAAAACCAAACCCCAAAAATATGTCACCAGTATTTTTTATATTATGTGTAAAAATGATAACATTTTGGATATATTAATATTAAAATTAATTGTACCTATTTTTTAAACTTTTTTTAACGTGACTGGCAGAAAACTTAAAACTACACACGTGACTTCCATTTCCATGAATCTATTGGCCCCTTGGATTCCCTGTTTTGTGAAGTACTTGGTCAAGTTTCTTGGCCATTTTTTTTTTCTGGCCACGCCTCACAGCATGTGGGATCCTAGTTCCCCAACCAGGGATCGAACCTGTGCCCCCTGCGCCCCCTGCATTGGAAGTGCAGAGTCTTCCCCACTGGACCACCAGAGAAGTCCCTCTTGGCCATCTTTGTCTGGGGTTGTCTGCTCTTGTTCTTACAGACTTGCAGGGGTACTTTATAGGTTCTTGATGAGTCTGTTGTCAGTTATGTGGTTGCAAATAGCTTCTACCTCTTTGATTTGCCATTTCACTCTATCTAAAAATTTTTTTACAGTTTCATATTTTTAGAAATATGGATGCCTAATTTTTCCATGATTCCTTGTTGGAAAGATGGTCTTTTCCCCACTGTTCTCAGTGCCATCATAAATCAAGTGATTGTGTATGTGGACTTGATCCTGGGTTCTCTTTTTGTTTTCATTGGCCTGTTTGTCTTCTTGTGACAATGATCTTGGGTACTGTGGTACACTGAAGTCTTGATGTCCAAAGGAGCAATTTCTCCCACATTGTTTTTCTTTAAGAGGGTCTTGGGGGACCTCCCTGGCGGTCCAGTGGTTAAGACTGGGCTTCCAATGCAGGGGGCGTGGGTTCGATCCCTGGTCGGAAAACTAAGATCCCACGTGCAACACAGCACAGCCGAAAAAAAAAGGTCTTGGCTTCTCTTGGCCCTTTGCATTTCCATATAAATCTTAAGAGTCTGGTCATTAAGTTCCACAACAAAAATGAAAAACACCTGTTGGGGTTCTGACTGGGATTATGGTGAATCCATAGAACAATTTACAATGTTGAGTCTTCCCATCGAAGAACATGTTAGATCTTCTCTCCACTTATTTAGGTCTTCCTTCAAGTCCTTTAGTGAAGTTTTAGTTTATAGTGTTATGGTTTTCTCCATAGGGGGTCTTGTATTCTTTCTTTACTCCTGGGTACCTGATATTTTTAAAGCTATTTTAAAAGCTATCTTTTGGTTTTGTTTTTTAATTTCATTTTCCATTAGCTGCTGGTATATAAAAATGCAATTGACCTTTGTATATTCATTTTTTATCCACAGCCTTGTTAAATAGATTATCTCTTCGTTTCCAATGTTTATGTCTTATATTTCTTTTTCTTGCCTTACTGGACTAGTTAGTTCCTCCAGTACATTATGGTAAAGAAGTAGTATGAACTGGCATCCTTGTCTAACTCCTCATTTTAGAGAAAGCAAACATTTCAACATTAAGTGGGATGTTTGTTGTAAATGTGTTGTAGATAGCCTTACTCAGATTAAGGAAGTGCCTTACTATTTATATTTTTCTAAGAGGTTTTTTTTTTCTCCTTTGGATCTCAGTTGTGCATGTGACCCTCATGGGCTGTGTTATGATGTAGTTGTGGCAGGTGGGCTCAGTAGTTGTGGCACATGGGCTCCAGAGCACAAGCACAGTAGCTGTGGCACACAGGCTTAGTTGCTCCACGGCATGTGGGATCTTCCCAGACCAGGGCTTGAACCTGTGTCCCCTGCATTGGCAGGTGGATTCTTCACTGCGTCACCAGGGAAGCCCCTTCTGTGACATTTTAAAAATCATACTTTCAGGGCCTCCCTGGTGGCGCAAGTGGTTGAGAGTCCGCCTGCCGATGCAGGGGATACAGGTTCGTGCCCCGGTCTGGGAGGATCCCATATGCCGCGGAGCGGCTGGGCCCGTGAGCCATGGCCGCTGAGCCTGCGCGTCCGGAGCCTGTGCTCCGCAACGGGGGAGGCCACAACAGTGAGAGGCCCGCATACCGCAAAAAAAATTAAAAAAAAAAAAAAAATCATACTTTCAAAGGGTCAGGATGTTTCTGGTTTACAATTCTCTGATCAAGATGGTCCATAGCTCAGGGACCTGTGAGTTCATCTTGCCCTGGAGAAACAACCTGATTTCATACATTAATGATGATGTCTACAACAGCAATTTTAGTACATGGATGATGTTATCATGTTATCAACAACAGCAGTTGTGGTCATCAGATGCCTCTGGTTGATTAGTGTTCAATTAGCACAGGATTAAGGTCAGAGGGGACAAGAAAGGGGCTGAGGTCAGAGAGGACAAGAAAAAGAATAAAGTTTTGGATAGAGAGAGATTAATCATAAACCTGGCAAGGGAACTTGGTTTTAGGGGGCTCAGCTTCACTACAATGAGAATGATTCTCGAAAAAAGTATGCTGAGTAAAATAAACCAGTCACGAGAGGCCACCTGTTGTATAATTCCATTTAACTTAAACGTCCAGAATAGGCAAAGCCATAGAGACAGAAAGCAGATGAGTGGTTGCCAGGGTTTGGGGAGAATGGGAAAGAGTGAACAATGGGATTTTTGGGGGGGGTCATGAAAATATACTAAAATTGGCTGTGACAAACGTTGCACAATTCTGTGAATACACTCGAAACCATTGATCGCGTGCTGTATTCTGAATAGGTTAATTGTGTGGTGTGTGACTTATATATCAATAAGGATGTTAGGGGTTTTTTGGGGTTTTTTTTGTTTTTTTGCGGTACGCGGGCCTCTCACTGTTGTGGCCTCTGCCGATGCGAGCACAGGCTCCGGACACGCAGGCTCAGCAGCCATGGCTCACGGGCTCAGCCGCTCTGCGGCATGTGGGATCCTCCCGGACTGGGGCACGAACCCGTGTCCCCTGCATTGGCAGGCAGACTCTCAACCACTGTGCCACCAGGGAAGCCCAGGATGTTAGTTTTTAAAAAGAGAGATTAGCAGAGGGCAGAGCGGTGAAGGAGCAGAGAGCAAGGTGCTCTCCTGCACCGCGAGGGTAGAAGGGCACATCATGCAGCTTTCCTGGAGTGGAGTTTGGCAAGATGTGCAAATATTTAGACTCTGTTTACCTGTTGAATCAGGAATCCTCCAAGATTTACCCAAAGGAGAAGATAATTATCCAAATATGAAAATATCTGTACACAAGGATGTTGATTGCAGCTTTGTTACATTAAAAATACAAAATTTTTGAAAACAAACTTTAAGTCATTACTAAGAGACACTGTTGTTCAGATTAAATAATTAATACAATTTATGATAAAGCTCTATATTTACTGACATGAAAAGCTGTCCGTGACATAATGTTTAGGGAAGTAAGCAGTTTATGGAACTTCAGTGGTTATGTAAAATTCAGGCATTGCTTTATACATAGAGGGAAGTTCATCAAAATGCTGAGTAATTTCTATAGCCCCTGAATTAATGGGGTATATTAGTTTCCTAGGGCTGCTGAAAAAAGTACCACCAACTGGGTGGTTTAAAATGGAAGTTTACTTTTTCGCAGTTCTCTAGGCTACAATCCAAAAATCAAGATTACTGTAGGGTCAATATTCCCTCCGGAGAGTCTAGGGAAGAATCCTTTCATGCCTCTTCTAGCTTCTGGTAGTTGCCCTGAGTCCTTAGGTGTGTATCTGTATATATGACTAAATTTCTCTTTTCCTATAGGGATACCAGTCATTGGATTAGGGCCCACCCAGTACAAAGTCATTTAAATTTTTTTACATCTGCAAAGACCTTATTTCCACATAAGGTCACGTTCACAAGTACTGGGACTTAACTTGAACATTCTGGAGACACACAGTTCTACCCACTGCATGGGGTTAGTTATTTCTTTTCACTCTTTAATGAAAGCGTTCAAGAACATGCATTTATCTCCGAGTATGTGTGTCCCAAAAGTTCTGATAGGGATGTTTTCATTTTCCTGCTTTCTAAAGAGCGTGTTGTATTTTGACTCTTTGACCCACTAATTATTTAAGAGAACGAGTTAAAAGTCCTAAGCAGCTTGAGATCCATCCCATTATTGCTATTATGTTTGCTTGTTTTCTTTCTCCTTATTCTTTTAGTCTAAAAGTTAAAAGTTCAACAATAGTTAAAAGTTTAACAAAAGTTAAAAGTTCAACAGAGTGAATTAAAATGCAAAAGTCATCCCCTAACCACCAGTTTCTAAATCCCACTCCAACAGATAATTGTTAATAACTGGGAGTATATTTTCCAGACCCTCCTTTCACGTATACAGAACTACAGGATTTAGTTATCTGCTTTAAACACTCATGGAGTAGGGGAAATTCAGACCCCAAGGGACAAATGCAGTAAAACCAGAAAATTGCAAGATATCCACACCAACATTTAATTTTCCTAAATCAAATTTGCTTCTGAAGTGAGTACAAACACAGAAACAGCAGGCCTATGCATACTCTGGTGAAAATAAGAACTTTTCTCCTCAGAGCTCTTTAGAATCTGCTGAAACATCAAAGTCCATCAAAGTTTTCTCCAGACATAAACACAAAATCAGCTTTTAAAAATCTTAATCCCAGCTGCATGAGTTACTTATTTAACTGGAGGCAGGACACCCCTCACCCTCAGACTTGGATAAACAAAACTGTATGACGTTTGCCCTGCTAAGGGCTATAGTCCCAACATTTATTTTCAATCATAACAGCTTCCACTGAGAGATTGGGATTGACATATATACACTAATATGTATAAAATGGAAAACTAATAAGAACCTGCTGTATAAAAAAGTAAATAAAATAAAATTCAAAAAAATAACAGCTTCCCACTGATCTTACAAAAAATTTGTACTACCTTTGAGACAGAACAGAGAGAAGAATTCTTTAATTTCTGACATATCTCAAGATGACATCTTCTAAAAAATTTCAGACAGATATAATAAATTAGTGAACCTGAATTATAATTGATTGGTCTTTTTTTTTTTTTTTTTGGCCATGTCATCTTACTTCCCCGAACTGAGGCCGTGGCAGTGAGCACCAAGTCTTAACCACTGGACCACCAGGGAAGTCCCTGATTTGTCTATTTCATTTCCCAATTTCTGATTACTTTTGATTGATTCAGCGATTTTATCTTTGTCCTAGAAGTGGAAGGGATAGGAATTAAAGCTACCAGTACACTCCTAACTTTTCAGTCTTAAAACTACTCATTTAGAAGGATATATATCAGCCTGAACAGTTTCAGTGGCATCAGTACTAATGAACACAGCTTTAGGTGGGTTGGATAAAAACTAGTCTGCTATTTTTACACAAACAGGATAAAATATGTTGGAATTTGAAAACAGTGCATCTTTATCCAGAAAGCAGGATTTTTCTCAAAGAAAAAGGTTAACTTTGAGAAAAATCCATGTTGTGGATGCAGACTTCAAAGAATGAAGAGATAGTTTGGTGTTGTTTCATTGGCGACCAGAGTATAGGAACTGAATTTATGTTTGTCTCCATTTTCCTATTTTACAATGAGTTCTCATTATTATATTTACTAAATGAAAGTTTTTTCTTTCTCTGAAAAGTTTATATCTAGTGCTTACCCTCAGATAGATTAGTTTTCACTGACTTCTGTGTTATGATGTAGTATATTCAGTTGACAAACACCTAGCTTCGAAGAAAACTCGATTCAATCAAAGACCTTGCTAACAGAAGAAAATGTACGCTAATATCTTTGTAGAAAATGTCAGAAAATAGCTTTGTAGCTTGGGAGTAGAGAAACACTTCTTAAACAAGATCAAATAGCCTAGACAATAAGAAGAAAAACTGATGGATTTTATTATATTCAAATTAAAGATTTCCAGTCCACAAAGGGCAAGATGGACGTAGTTAGCAGATAAATGACATATTGGGAGAAGATACCTGCAACATCTAAGACTGATTGGGAACTTATATCTTGAAATATAAGAAACTCCTGCAATCCATAAAAAATTCCCAACTGAAAAGCGGGCAAAGAAAATAAGCAGGGAATTCACTGAATGGGAAATCCTAAATGGCTAGTGAGTGTATATGAAGAGATGCTCAAATTCATCAGTAATGGGAGAAATGCAAATTAAAGCAATAATGAGAAACCACTCCTCACCTATTACACTGGCAAAATCAAAAAGGGTGTAAATGCCAGGTACCATATATAGGAGATACACGAGATACACGTGGAGATACACGAACTCTTGTGCATTCCAGGTGGGAGTATAGTGCAGCACAGCCATCCTCAGGAGTAATCCAGCACTCTGATCAAACTAGTTACGCACACATAGTATAAACCCTACTCTTGGATATAAACCACCCCCCCAAATTCCCTCACACAGGTCCATAGGATCATGGATGAGGGTGTTCCATACTGTGCTGTTTGCATTAGTGGGGAACTGGAGTCCACCCCAGTGTGTCTCAGCGGCAGCCTGGACAGTAAAATCTGGAGTCAGCACACTAATGAATATGATAGAGCTGTTAGAAGCAACCAAGTAGATCAGGGGTTCCCACATGTTTTCACTTCATGGCATCCTTAGAATCTCAACAATTTTGTCACAGGGCTCCTTGGCCAAAAGAAAAGGCTAACAGTTCTGTTTATTAAGTAGTGAGGTCCAAACAGCTTAATATATACTTATGTCCTAACAACTTAATAGCTCTTTGAAGAAAATAATACACATAAATTGGGGGAGAAAATAATATATTTCATTCTTAAATAATCAGAATTACTCACTAAAGGGATGTCGTGTGCCTGTTGGTCACTGCACAACTCCTCAAAGGTTGGGATCAGACTGGACACTGCTGCCCTTATTTTGCTTCACTTTGATTTTCCTGCAGGACTTGCTTATCACAGTTTTGCAAAGATACGATGCTTTATCCTAGAAAGGAATGTAGCACAATCCAATGTTGGAACCGTCAACTACCTTGTTAGCAGTTCCCCTGGTGCCTGACAGAGGTTGAGTATAACTGTGTTTCCCTTGAAAAGTAAAAATACCCCGTTGCACCCCTATGGGTTCCCTGCAGCTTCCCAGAGCACCTGGGAACCACAGAATACATATAACTGAATAAACTGTAAAAACAGTGCTGAATTTTTTAAAAGTACTTAAAAACTAATGCCTAGGGAGTTCTCTGGGGGTCCAGTGGTTGGGACTCCGTGCTTTCATTGCCAAGGGCGAGGGTTTGGTCCCTGGTTGGGGAACTAGGATCCCACAAGCCATGTGGCGTGGCCAAAAAGAACCAAAGCAAAACAAAACTAATGCCTGTGGGGCTGTGCTCTTGCTGAGGTTTCAATGACCTGGCTCCTCACTGCTAAACGGAGGGACAGGTTTCCACACAGCATTTGACGCTGTCGAGCCCCACCTCACAGGAAGGTTCTTCCTTTGGCTTCTACCTCACCCCTCTCTCAAGGTCTCTTCTTGCACTGGGACTACCCTTTTCGGTTCCCTCTGGGTGGGTCTCCATCTGTCCCACTCAACTCCTTTCTGTGCACTCTAGCCCATCCCCACTGGGAGATGGTAACTCCCAAATCATTGTCTTCAGCCCTGACCTCTTTACTGAGCTGGAGACCTCGTATCCAACTGCCTGTTCAACGTCTCCACTCAGACATCCCACAGGCCCCGCAAACCTACCATGTCCTCCCGAAACTCACCATCTTCCCCCAACGCCTGCCTCTCCTCCTATATTTCCTAACTCAGAGAATGGAGCCACCCTCCATCTGGTAGTGGCCTGAGTAGATTGCACTGGTGGCCCCAATTCTTCACCCTTCCTCGCATCCACACCCTCGCCATGGCCTCCTCCCCACCACTTGCCTTTGGGCTGGCCACAGGACTGGCCAGTGACATAGAGGTGAAAAGGTAGCATGCCAGTTCTAAGTCTAGACCTTTGGAGGCCTTACAAGTGTGCCCTTGCCTTCTTCTGCCCTGCTGCTTTCTTACTTTTTTTTCTTTTTTGGCTGCAAGGCTTGTGGGATCTTAGTTACCCCATCAGGGATCGAACCCATGCCCCGAGCATTGGAAGCACAGAGTCCTAACTGAAACCACGTACCTCTGATTGGGACTTGAACCCACGGTCTTTTAATTAGAATCACTCACCTGGTGTCTGGATGAACTGAGGCTCAGGTTCTTTGTGTCTCAACTCAGAAAGAATTCAGTGAGAGACAAAGTGATAGGTAATATTTAGAGAGAAACACGTTCCACAGACAGAGAGTGGGCCATCTCGGAAGGCAAGAGCGACCTCGAAATACGGTGTGGTTAGTTTTTATGGGCTGGGTAATTTCATAGGCTAATGAGTGGGAGGATTATTCCAGCTATTTTGGGGAAGGGGTGGAGATTTCCAGGAATTGGGCCCCGCCCACTTTTTTGGTCTTTGATGGTTGGCCTCAGAACTGTCATGGCGCTGGAGGGTGCGTCACTTACCTTATGCTAATGTATCACAATGAGCATATGATGAGGCTCAAGGTCCACTGGAAGTCGAATATTCTGCCATCTTGGACCTAGTTGGTTCTAACCAGTTTTTGTCATATCCTATGGCTATGTCATGCTTTTAAAGGCCGTGCCCTGCCCCCTTCCCTCCTGTTTCATAACCACTGCCGCCAGGGAATTCCCTGCCCTGCTGCTTTCAAGAGAAGAGCGTGCCCGGAGGACACTGCTGGTCCCAGGAAAGGAAAGATGAGAGACACATGGAGCAGCGCGCCTCTAACTGAGCCGAGCCTAGATCAGCTGACCCGCAGACATCTGAGAGACAAGAAAAGATTGTTTTAAGTCATCAAGTTTGGGGGTGTTTTGTTATGCATCAGCGGTTATCCAACCAGGTCACCTAAGCCAGGAACCTGAGCATTACCTTTGAGTACTCCCTCTCACAATCCACGACGTTCCCAGAGCTTCCTAAGTATCTCTGGAATCCATCTAGTCTCCATCCTCAGCACCTCTGAGGTGTTAGCCATAGCTCAGGCCTCCTGCAGCCACATTCTAACTCATTTTTCCTTCCTCCCCTTTGCCCCCATTCTCCACACACAGCATCTTGAGTGAACTTCCTTATATGTCAATCTGATCACGTGACTCCTGTGGGTTTGCCTCGCCCTCAGGCTGTGGTGTCCTTAGGGCCTGATAAGGGAAGGAACCTTGCTAAGCACTGTGGACAACCTGGTCATGGTGAAGAGACACCTCCAGGGCAGTTTCTGCTTTGTTCCTAAATCCCTGGTGCAGGTTCACGGTTGGAGCTGATAAGCAAAAGGCCAGCCTCAGACCACGGCATTTCCCAAGGGTTCCCTGAAAAGGCTGGGCCTTTTCAGGGCGTCAACAGGGAAGACAGTATGAGACGTGTTGATAACTTGGAATTAAGATTTCCATCCTTATTCCTTGCTAAAGGATCAGATCGTGGGTGTTCAGTCTCCTTAAACAGGCAAATGAACTCTCAGACCTCTAGTCTTTGTGGCCACAGTGAAAGTGCTGTTACATCGAGAAAGAATGAGTCACCAGTCACCAGAATGGGGTAGAGATGCCACAACCCATAGAGGAAGGCACCCCTGACCAAGAGTAGGTCTTCCTGTGAGGCAGCTTGAGAAACAGCCAGCTGCCTCAGCCTTCAAGAGACTTTTATATTTTGCCACGGGCCTTCTCACAAGGCTGCCCAGCAAATTGTCTTGTTTAGTGGTTAAACATATAAGTTCTGGGGGCTTCCCTGGTGGCGCAGTGGTTGAGAGTCTGCCTGCCGATGCAGGGGACATGGGTTCGTGCCCCGGTCCGGGAAGATCCCACATGCAGTGGAGCGGCTAGGCCCGTGAGCCATGGCCGCTGAGCCTGCGCGTCCGGAGCCTGTGCTCTGCAACGGGAGAGGCCACAGCAGTGAGAGGCCCGCGTACTGCAAAAAAAAAAAAAAAAAGAAAGAAAGAAAAAAAGAAAAAAAAACATGTAAGTTCTGCACCCAAACTCACTAGCTTTGGGTCTAGCCCTTCCACTGACCTTGGGACCTTGGGCTAAGAAAAGGATCTGGGTTCCAAGCAGCTCAAGTTCAGCAAGAGAGATATGGGTAATAAGACCATTGCATCAGGGGCTCTGCTGGGCTGGGGGCTCCTGGGCGGAGCATTTCACCTGGGTGGGTGTTGGGAAGGCTTCTGCGGGACACACTAGGTGGAATGAGGGGAAGAGAAGGGGTCCTCAGCTCCAGGAAGAAAAGGAGTGAGTCTGCTTTTGGTTCTCATCCCCTTTCACCGTGCCTGGAATACCAGCTGACCGCAGGAATGAACGAAGGAGCCCCCACCGGGGGAAGTGGGGGCGAGGTGGCTCAGGAGCTCTGACTTTAAATGCAGAGGTGGGATGCGGCACACGTCAGACTGGGAATAAATGCAGAGGTGGGATGCGGCACACGTCAGACTGGGGATAAATGCAGAGGTGGGATGCGGCACACGTCAGACTGGGGATAAATGCAGAGGTGGGATGCGGCACACGTCAGAGCTGGGGAACTACTCAGATCTACTGGGTCAGGACAGGGCCTGCTGGAGCCCCGTGCCTCCAACCCCAGGGCACATTTCCCTGTGCCCCCTAACTCACCACCATGAGTGGACAGCTGCTGCAGTACTCGAGAGGGACGGCCATGGAGGTCCCCAGGCTCAGGGCCCCCAGAGAGACAGGGACAAGCCGGCTTAAGGTTGAATCCTCTGGCCCAGGCGTCCTCCGAGAGAAGGCAGGCAGCGTTAGGGCCGGGCCTGTGCAGGGAACTCATTTGGATGGGAAGCGGGGCGGGGCGGGATTGGCGGGAGCGGGCTGCGCAGGTGACACCCGTCGGTCGCCCAGGTGCGAAGCGCAGGCGGAGGCCGAGCCGCGGTGCGTTCCCTCTCTGTTCACCAGCAGGCGGCGCCAGAGCGCAAGGCCGCGGGGGCCTCGGGTCCCGGAGTCCGGCCGGGCGGGGCGAGGGGCGGACCCCGGCGCATCGGAGCGTTGGGGCGCGGCGGCAGTCCGGCAGCGGGAAGGACCGACAGAGCGACACGCCTCTTGGAACCTCCGCGGCCATGGCCGAGCGCGCCGGTCGCCGCTGCTGCCTGGGCTGGGACTTCAGCACGCAGCAGGTATCGGCGCGGGCCCGGGGCTGGCCGGGCGGGGCCGCTTCTTCTGCGACGCCGGGCGGGCTGTCGGGGGAGCCGGGCGCCTGGAACCCTGGGCCGCGCCGCTGGCGCGCCTCCCTCTCGGGCTTCCCGGGGACCCAGCGCCTCCGCCCGGCCTGGACCCCGGAACTTCCAGAAAGGGCGCCCACCCCCACTCTCCCGAGGGACCCACGGGCACGTGGCGGGGAAATGCCCAGAAGACTGGGGGGGGACCCGAAGGGCTCGCATGCCGTCATGGGCACAGATTGACAGGGACCCGAAGGAGCTCAGCTACTGTAAACAGAGGACCAGACAGACGGGTAGACACGCAGGCAGAACCAGTGAACTGCAACCAGATCACCGCTAGAAGCTTTTTTTTTTTTTTTCTATTTTAAGTGAAATGGGCACAGTGTACACCTGAACTTTGTTCCGCCCTATGACAGCCCTTGGTTGGCACCAGCGTGCTCGGGTCAACGTGCCCAGCTGTGCTGCTCTCAGGGCCAGTCAGACAGGCAAGCAGAGTCAAAATTTGTCTTCAAACTGGGCTTGGGGTGCCAAGGGGCTGGCTCCTCCTTAACTTGGGAAGTCAACACAGTTGCAGTGAAATCGCCCTCCTCGGATGGGTCAAGGGAGCAAGGCCAATCCCTGATCAAAGTCCTGTGGGACCTTGGATAAGTCTGGTTGTCCTGCTAGGCCTCAGTTTCTCCATCTGTCCAGGAAAGGAGTTGTATCCTTGAGTTTGGAGGTCTGCTCCATTGGGGCATGTGTCTCTGGTCCTTGACCATGGCCTGTGGGAACAGACCAGGGACCTTGCCTCTCAGATCTCTGCAGGCGTGGACCTCCAAGAGACATCTCAAAACCTTGCCTCCCATGCCTTCCCCTCTAGGACTTTCTCAGACCTCCTTGCCTGGCACAGGAACCTGCTCATCTGTGGACATCTACCTCTAGAGCATCTTGGCTTTGGCTGTTTGGAGGGCAAAAATTCCCTGAGCTACTTGGGTGTTTCTGCTTAGCCTCAGCTTCTCCATTTTACTAAGTCTTTGGATATGTCCCCAGATGAGGCCTCTGTTCCCATGGTTACAATGATGCACCCCAGCCTCAAGGAAGTCTCCAGACTGAACCACTTCTAGGGGGCTGGGCTTCACTTGGTGATGTTCATATCCCTGGACCAGTGTAGAAGCTGAGGAAAATTCTACACATTGTTTTTTTTTAATGCCTTCCAGGTAAAAGTTGTTGCAGTTGATGCAGAACTGAATGTCTTCTATGAGGACAGTGTGCATTTTGACAGAGACCTTCTAGAATTTGGGTATGTACCTAGTGTGCATGTGTGTGTTGGGGGTTGGTTTTGAAGTCCTCCCTGAACCTTTTTTTTTTTTTTTTTGGCTGTACCGTGTGCAGCTTGCGGGACTGTAGTTCCCCCACCAGGGATTGAACCTGGGCACCCCCCCACCAAGTGAAAGCGTGAGTGCTAACCACTGGACCACCAGGGAACTCCCCCTCCTTCAACCTTTTACATTTATAAACCACACTGTTCTGGTTTCCTCAAACTGCAGGAGGGGTTGTCTTAATAAATCTCTCAGCATCTTTCTTCTATGCCTAGAATGCACGCTCCTGCATTCCTTTCGAATTCCACTCATTGCTTTATATATGTATAGTAGGTATCAGTTGAGACTTACTTTGTACCAAGCACTGTGCTGGGCGCTGGGATGGTGAACAAAAAAGAGACATTGTCTTTGCTTTCCCAGAGCTTCCCATTGAGTGTGGGGGGATTGATATCAATCAAAGACTGATTGATTAAAGAAAAAAAAACCCAAAAGAATGTTTGTTTATAAACTCAGAGAAGGCCATTGAAGGAAAGGAACTCACTTCTTCAAGTGCTTATTGTAAAGGAATGTGACCTAGACTTGTGAGAGTAGTTTAGGGAATGTTCCTAAGGAAGTAGTGCTTAAGCCAAGATCTGAATGAGTGGGGTTAGCCAGGTGATAGAAGGTAGAGAGCTTTCCATGCAGAAGGAACAGCATGTGCAAAGGCCCTGTGGCAAGGAACACTGCTCATTAATGGAACTGAAGAAGGTCAAGTGGCTGGGGAGCAGAGAGGGAGGTGGAAGCTGGGTTGGGCCATATAGGCCATGGAATAGAGTTTGTCTTTATCCTAAAAGCTATGGTCACCCACTGAAGGGCCATAGGAATGGGGGGGCTGGGGAGGTATGACATGGTTTTATTTGTGTTTTGAAAAGATCTCTCTGGTGCAGTGGGAAAGCAGGTGGGATGTGGCCAGAATACAGGTTGGAAAACTACTGAGGAGGTTTTTCAAGATCATCTGGATGAGAAATGATGTTGACTGGAGGAGAGAGAGCTGGGTGGTAAAATTTGACAGGTCTTGGTACAGAACTGAATGTGAGATATGAAGGTGAGGCTTCTGGCTGGCATTCAGGGTGGATGGTAGACTATGAAAGAGAATTGGTTTCCAGAAGAAAGATCATGAGTTTAGGTTTTGTATTAGTTTGGTAGGGCTGCCAGAACAAAATACCACAGACTGGGTGGTTTAGATAACAGACATTTATGTTCTCATGGGTCTGGCGTCTGGAAGTCCAATTTCAAGGTGCTGGCAGCCTTGCTTTCCTCTGAGGTCTCTCTCCTTGGTGTCCAGATGGCTGCCTTCTTGCTGCCTCTCACATGGTTGTCTCTCTGTGTGAGTGCACCCCTGGTGTCTCCCAGTTATGTTATTTATGTCCTAACCTTTTTTTTTAAGTTGATATGTTGTATTTTCATTTTTATTCAGTTCAAGAAATATTCTTTTTTTTTTTGGCCGCGCTGTGTGGCATGTGGGATCTTAGTTCCCCAACCAGGGGTCGAACCTGTGCACCCAGCAGTGGAAGCATGGAGTCTTAACCACTGGATCACCAGGGAAGTCCTTCAACTTATGAATTTTGGGGGACACAATTCAGTCCATAACAGCTGTGGATTTGTTGATTTTGAGGTGTCTCAGAGAAGTCCTGGTAGAAGTTTCCCTCCGTGTCTATTTTAGATGTCACTTCCTTCTTGAAGCCTTCTCTGCTGGCCTTTCCCTTTCACTGCCCATCACCTTGTATTGCCATCTGTTTCTCCCCCAGCTGATGTGTCTCCTTTGAGCTAAGGTTGGAAGCCACCTTGCTTTCATATATATTTTTTAAAATTTATTTTATTTATTTATTTTTGGCTGCATTGGGTCTTCATTACTGCACACAGACTTTCTCTAGTTGCAGCAAGCCGGGGCTACTCTTTGTTTTGGTGCGTGGGCTTCTCATTGCGGTGGCTTCTCTTGTTGCAGAGCACAGGCTCTAGGCACGGGGGCTTCAGTAGTTGTGGCACATGGGCTCAGTAGTTGTGGCTTGCGGACTCTAGAGTGCAGGCTCAGTAGTTGTGGCGCACGGGCTTAGTTGCTCTGCAGCACGTGGGATCTTCCCAGACCAGGGCTCGAACCCGTGTCCCCTGCATTGGCAGGCAGATTCTTAACCACTGCGCCACCAGGGAAGCCCTTGCTTTCATATTTTATATTACTGCAGGCCACCCGTGTTAGAGTTTTGGTAGTTTGTGTCTTTCAAGGAACTGGTCCATTTCATCTAACCTATCAAGTTTGCGGCCATAGAGTTGTTCATAATATTCCTTTATTGTCCTTTGATGCCTATGGGATCAGTAGTGATGACCCTTCTATCATTTCTGATGTTGGGAATTTGTGTCTTCTCTCTTTTTTCTCTTGATGAGCCTGGCTAGAGATTTATCAATTTTATTGATCTTTCCAAAGGATCAGCTTTTGGTTTCGTTGATTTTCTCTTTTCATTTTCATTGACTCGTGTTCGAATTTTAATTATTTCTTTTCTTCTGCTTGGGTTATTGCTGTTGTTGCCATATTTGAGTTTTTGTTTTTTATGTCATTGAATTTCTCAGTCTCTTTTTCTGTTGCTTCTTGGTTTTGAGTCATTGTTTAAAAGGCCTCCTCACTCCAAGATTATGAAGTGGATTTGGAAGGGCTTCTAATCCAACCCCAAATTTCTCCAGTCCTTTCATGCCCACTGCTCCAAGTGAGTGCCTTGCAGGGTGAGCCCCTTATACTGAGAAGGCTTGTTTTTGCCGGTGCTTTCCGAGAATTGCCACCTCTGGGCCACACCGGGCAATTTCCATGCCTTCTCTCTCCATCTTGCCCAGCATCTTCCCTGTTCAATCTAGAGTTCCCACACAAGGCTGCGGGGGTGGGAGGGTGCTTCTCCTTCTGTGGGAGGGAGCCAGGGTCTGCCATCACTGGGCCCCCGCCTGAGGCTCTATCCCACATTCTCTCTTCTGCTTGTAGGACTCAGGGTGGAGTTCATGTTCACGAGGATGGGCTGACAGTGACTTCTCCAGTCCTGATGTGGGTCCAGGTAGGTACAGGAATTCCTGTCCCTCTCCTCTCCCAGCCCATCTTACCAGCAGACTTGGCGATTTGCTAGGAAGCCCAAAGGTGGCAGCTCATGAGAGCCTCTGGTGAGAGGTCCTCCTGGGGAAGTGGAATCTGCATGGTCCTAGGGCCAGACGCAGCCTCAGTACTCCTGAGCTGAGAGGACTCACAAAGGGCTTCCAGGTTCTGAAGCCAGAGCAGCTGGAAAGTCCTGCCAGTGGGCATCTTTAAAATGCCACAGAGCAAACGTTTCCCAAACGCTCTGATTTCAGGCCCTGTGGCCACCCTTGAACCCTGAGACCCAAACGTGGCCCTTGGGCTCTTCTCTTAGTGCTCAGTTGCCAGGCTCTTTAACTCCAGGAGCAGGGGCCTTCAGAATGGTGGCTTGTGACCTGCCCAGTCAGGCTCAGATCCATCCCAAGCCAGGCCTGCCCGCTCAGGACCCACGAGAAAGGAAGATGCCTGTTGCCAGATCCGGGTGACCCACGGGGCCACAGGGCCAGGGTGTGTGGACAGCACAGGCAGGTATGATAGGAGCCAAGGGCTGCCTCATGGGCCGCAGGGGACCTGAGACCCTGAAACTAGAGGCCAGCCAAAGGCAGCACTGAATGTGTCTGGCCAAAGCTTTTTCAGTCCTCCAGTACCTGTTTAACTGATTCCCTGTACTAACTTCTTTCTGTTATTGTAACAAGGATGATTTCTTTTTTATTGGCCTGACCCTGACTTGTACTGGAGGGTTGGGGGTAAAGGATGAACTTCCGCCACACAGGCTGTCGGGGAAATACTTCAGGGGGCTGAGCCGGACCACAGAGCAGTGGCAGTGGGGGTAACCGGCAAGAGTCGCTGTCTGGAGGTCCCACTGAGGATGTCAGGGGCTTCGGATGGGCCAAGGCCTTACCTTGGGGAGGTGGCAAGTGAGTAGAGAGCCGGGCTTGGGGTTGGACCAGGATAATTGCTACTCCTGAGGGGCCCCCAGAACTGGACCTGTTCTAGCTTTGCCAGTCCCCTCCCCAGCTCTTCCCCACTCCCTGCCTGAGGTTTGGCAAGCAGGGCCAAGTTGGCAGCCACAGCCAGGACTGTGAAAGAGCCCTCCCGGCATAGGATGGGGGTGGGAGGGTCAGACCAAAGCTGCAGTGGCTTCTGTACCCTGAAGAAAACACAGCCTGGGATCCGTATCTAATTCCCGGGGAAGTGTCAAGCTCTGCTGGGTGGCACCATCCATCCCACACATGGGGTCTTGCCAGAAAGGCAGTTCCAACCAGACGGTGGAGGGGGAAATAGGGGGTTGGGACAAATGGTCACCATCTTTACCTACTCCCTCCAACCTGTACTCCCGGACACAGGAGGCTGGGCCTGGAGCCCTGTTCTGATGGGAGCCTCTGCTTTGCTCTTTGCTTCTCCATTGCAGTGAAGTTATATCACTAATGTGGTGGGTTGAAAATGCAGATAAAAGAACCAAAATTTGAGCCACCTCGTTTTTGCTCTTCCTGCGTGCCTGGAAGTCACCAACTGGAGAAGCAAAATTTGAGGAGTGCTGGTTCCTGATTCCATTTATTTAAGATATTTTTAGCATAGCTCACTTTTTTGTTGGCTTGATGCCTACTCGTTTAGTTGATGTATTTATTCTAGTGCTTCCAAATCCCGAGTTCTCTGTTCCTTCTCTGCCTCCGCTGGAAGGACAGGCACGTACAGTCCGAATCAAGGCTTGTGTGTTAGCCTGGGGTTCCGTGGTTCAGGACAGTCACGGTGGATTCTGTGTTTCTTCTCAGGCTTTGGATATCATCTTGGAGAAGATGAAGGCTTCGGGCTTTGACTTCTCTCAAGTCCTCGCCTTGTCTGGGGCGGGCCAGGTTTGTTCGCTGCAGCCTGCATCTATGGCATAAGGGCGTCTGTCTTGGGAAGTGGTGCAGGTGCTGAGGCGACAGCTTCCCTCGAGGGAAGGTGCTTGTTCTTGAAAGCCACGGCGCACATTGTGTTGCAGTGAAAATCCGTATAGCTGTTTCACCTTGGTGGATATATCACTTGCCTCCTTGCAAAAGGATTTGAGACAGTTCTTACATTTAAGCGTTATAAAAATAGGACACAGGGTGAGGAGGCACTGGATAGAGGTCCTCTGAGGGGAAGAGGAAGCATTTGACATGAATGTACTATGACTGTTTGAGGGCACAAAATTGCTTTTCTGTTTCTTGGAAGTAAAAGCAAAGTCAGAAATCATGCTAATAATGATAGCAGTTTTAGTAGTAGAGATATTAGTAATAATGGTGACAAAGAACATGGAGCACTTAGTGTATGGCAGGTGCAGTACTGAGCATCTTACATGCACTAACTTAATCCTCATAACGATTGTACCAGGTGGTATCATGCAGTGGTTAGCGCAGGGGCTCTGGGTTTGATCCCTAGCTCTGCCATTTACCAGCAGCAACCTGGGGCACGTCGTCCAGCTTTCTGGTGCCTCCATACTGTCACGTGCCGTAGGGTCAATATGAATGTTAAAAGTACATAGGACAGGGCAAAAAAACCTTTAAGTTTTAGCTGCCTTTATTATCACTGCCATTTACATGGGGAAACAGAGGCACCAAGTGGTGATGTCACTGGCCCAAGGTCACATAGCTGCTAGGAGGAGTCAGGATTCAAGTCCAGTGTTATCCTCCGAATCACTTTGCTCCATGCTGGATTAGCGTGTCTTCACATCCTCATTAGAGAGCGCTTACTGATGCTTCTGAAGATGCCTCTTCTTCCCCTGACCTAACAGGAGTGTATTGATTGTGTCCTTGTTACACTAAACAGCGTTCCTGGTGATCTTGGCCACATGTCTCACCTAAACCCCAGGCCTGGACACCCTCTCCCTCCCAGACATCCCCTCCGCCCCCTTGGCTGGATGTCCCAGGAATACGCCAAACTTATCATGTCCCAGACTGAGCACACTGTCTTTCCCCCGATGTCCTCCTCCGGTGCCCTTTCTTGGGGAGTTCTCCTTCTCCACCAGGGCCACAACCCAGGTGTCATTCCTGACCCCTCCATCTTCCCACCCCTACATGCAGGGGGTCCCCTCGTGCTGCTGATTTGTACATGACTCTTTTTTTTTTTTTTTTTTTTTTTTTTTTGTGGTACACGGGCCTCTCACTGTTGTGGCCTCTCCCGTTGCGGAGCACAGGCTCCGGATGCACAGGCTCAGCGGCCATGGCTCACGGGCCCAGCCGCTCCGCGGCATGTGGGATCTTCCCGGACCGAGGCACGAACCCGTGTCCCCTGCATCGGCAGGCGGACTCTCAACCACTGCGCCACCAGGGAAGCCCTGTACATGACTCTTGAGTCTGCCACTTCTTCTCCAACTCCGCCTCTGTTGCCCCAGGCCTAGTACCCATCATTTTTCTCTGGGCCTCTGCTTCTCCTCCCTTCCTCCAACCTACCTTCTCCATGACTCCCACAAGCCCTTTCATACATTCAACCCTGGCCATGTCACTCCCCTGCCAATCCAGAGTTCTCACCACCCCAAGATAAACCCCAGCCTCTCGAGCATGGATGTCAAGGCCCAGGCTGTCACCTCCCCCTCCAGTCCCTACTGCCCCCCCACCCCAGCCTCAGGCCCCTTCCGTGCACCTGCCAGCCTCTCTCAGCTGTGGTTACTCTCTGCGTGGAGCACCTCCACCCTCAACTCTGGGATCCTTCCCTAATTATCACGTCCACTTCTACCCACCTGCACCCCCAGCTGGCTAGATGCCCCTCCTCTGTGTGCCCACAGCCCTGCCACTGCACTTAATAGGGTTTTGTCCGTTTTGTGTCCTTTTCCCTGACTCAACTCCAGTATCCTGCAGAGTAGCGACAATACTACCCTAGTCATCTGTCCCGTGCCTGGCACGATCTGGGTGATCCGTCAATGTTTGTTGAATGAATAGTGGGTAAGTGAATGAATGAATGAGTGAATGTCAGGTTATATTGTTATGAGCAATATATTTAAATACAGTTTTACAAAGCCACCAAAATCCAGACCGATAGTTCTTTCTTGGACCCTTCCTACAAGTTTTGGGGTGGACAGGGCAGAGTTCCTCCCCATATTATAGAAACGTAAACCAAGTCTCATAAGGGTGATGACCCATGTGACTTACAAGTGGTGGGGCAGGCTTGGAGTCCAGTTCTTTGGCGTGTGGTCTGGGGTCTTTCTGGGTCTCCAGGAGGCTGACACAGGTGTGTGGCCATGGCCACGTGAACATGGGCTTGGGTTTTCCCTCGGCAGCAACATGGAAGCGTGTACTGGAAGGCTGGGGCCAGCCAGGTGCTGACAAGCTTGTCACCGGACCTCCTGTTGCATGAGCAGCTGCAGGTAACTGGCCATGCTGTGGGAGTCTGAGAAACTTCCGTAGTGGGGAGAAGGGCCCCCAATCCTGTGGGCCCTGAAGCCTGGGGCTTTTGTGCATCGTCAAGGGTGTGGGAAGTTGGCTTGGGCAGCAGTCCTGTGAGCGTGGTCTTCCCTGCCTGCCTGCCACAGACATCCCTGCTGTCTGGACAGAGGCTTAGGTGCTAACAGCCCACATCACACTGGTCCCCTCCAGCCCAGCAGGACTCTGTTGTGAGTTCCCCCCTCAGGAATCTCCCCCTGGGACATGATGCCTCCTGGTGATGCTGGGAAGGTAGGCTCTGGCGTCTCCTTTTCTCCCAGGCTCCACAGGCTCCCCTCAAGCTGCCCTTTGCTGCAGCTCGGGCCCTTCACCGCCCATCTCTGGTGTTGCCTGTGGTGCTCAGGTGTCCTCGCCAGAACCTTCCACCTTGAGCTTTCTGGGGAGAGACCCCGCTAGGCTGGGCCGAGGTTTGGACATGAAGGGCTTGCCCATGCGTCTTCCAAGGTCACATCCAGGGAAGAGGCGTCCACAGCTGCTGTGATGGGCGTGACTGCCAGTGCCAGGGCGGCCCCCAGAGTCAGTGGGCGGAGCTCATGCCTGTGCCTCCGCCCCTTCTTTCCAGGCCTGTTTCTCCATCAGTGACTGCCCGGTGTGGATGGACTCGAGCACCACAGCCCAGTGCCGCCAGCTGGAGGCCACCGTGGGTGGGGCCCAGGCTCTCAGCTGCCTCACCGGGTCCCGCGCCTATGAGGTGGGCGACGCCCGCCACGGGCTGGGGACGGGCTGGGCCAGGAGGAAGGTCTGGTTGCTGGCTCTGGTGCCTTCTCCCTGGGTGTCTGGGAGGACACGGCTGGTGGCCTGTCCCTGTGGGGATCACGTGAGGCTGTGTGGGTGCCACCCCTGTGGAGCCAGGACTGGGCACTCTGGCCCCTGATTCTGAGCAAGGCCACGTGTGCCGCTCAGCGAGCACGGGCGACCTCCTGTTGCGCCTCAGCCCTCCCAGGTCAGAGGTGACGTGTGACCCAGGCTGTGCTGTGTATGCGGGTGATGATGGCACCTCAGTTTCAGCCTCTTTAACCTGGAGATAAAAATAGCACTTCCATTTTGGGTAGTTTGGGAGCTGAAAGGAGTCAGTGCTTGTAAGATGCTTAGTGCAGCTCCTGGGAAAGTAAAAAAAAAAAAAATGAGTGCCTCTTTCCTGTTGGCTTCATCCATGGTCCTACCCCATCCCACAGGGTGGCTGCTGTTGGCCCAGCTGGAGTAATTCGATACTCCCTGGAGCAGAGGTTTGGGGGATAGGACCAGCCCCACTTGGGTTGCCTTAAGGAAGAAGAATGTGGGTGGGGATAATACCTGAGTCCCCTGCCTGGGTGCCCTTGGTCAGAGCAGACACCCTCCTGTGTGAGGAACGAGGTTTATTACTAAGGATGCTCAGCAGACATCAAACATTTTCAGGTTTGAGGCCTTAAGCTCTCATTATGCTGACTCATCTTCAGAGCATGCTGCACGAACTTTACTTTATGAAGTGGATCATTCTCTGTAGGATTTGGGTTTTTAAGAATTTGCACTCTTTTTCCAGCGATTTACAGGAAACCAGATTGCAAAGCTTTACCAGCAGAACCCCGAGGCCTACTCACACACAGAGGTTGGTTGAATGTTCCTCTTTTTTTTTTTTTAAGATTTTCTTTTTTGATGTGGATCATTTTTAAAGTCTTTTTTGAATTTGTTACAATATTGCTTCTGTTTTTGGTTTTTTGGACACGAGGCATGTGGGATCTTAGCTCCCCAACCAGGGATCGAACCCACACCCCCTGTATTGGAAGGCGAAGTCTTAACCACTGGACCGCCAGGGAAGTCCCTAAACATTCCTCTTTGATTGAAAGTCACAGTTGAATTCCTTTTATAACTTAGCATAAATAAATCTCATGTGCATGGGCTAAAAACATTGATTAGCAGACATTAAAAATGATATATATCCAATTTACTTTTATTCTCATTGTCAGGCTTTTTCCAAAGAGGAGGGAAAGAGCGGAATTGTGAGAAAGAGAATTCCGGGGCTCTCCTGACCAGAAGGGTGGAGGTCAGGGTGGGAGCAGGGGGACTGGTGGCTTCCCGGGACCACCTGAGTAGGAGATCTGGGTGCCCTTAGGCTCTGTCTACTCAATTTCTATGGTTAATGCAGGATGGTTAGCTGCATTTGATTGGTGTGGAGTCATTGTTTTCTTAGGAAATTTGTAAGGCTGGACCAATGTCTCCAGCTGTGGCCCTTCAACCAGAGCCAGGAACCCAGGTTCATTCCTTGATCCACAGTTGCTGAAAGCCAGCACTTAATGCTGCCTGAGAAGCAGCTCAACATCCTGGCTAGTGATTATCCTCTCTGAGTAATTAGAAAATGATCAGCTTGTGTTAAACCAAATTGCCTTTTAAATCTTGGACATTAACATGCAGTTTTTAATTTAATGATTCAAGGTTCCAGATTAACTGCAGCTTTAGCCGTTAATGAAGGTTTTGGGTGGAGGGGGTGTTAAAAATTCTCTGAATTCTATGTGTGGAACAAGGTGGCCCAAGTGGGGACAGGAGGTGATGGCATTCTCTCCCCTGGTCCAAGGGCCCGTGATTCCCATGTGGAAGCAGAGACCCTCAGGGTGACATTTAGAATTCATTATCAATTCCTCCCATTCATGTTTGGCGCCTCTGGCTTCTGAGGGGCCGGCTTTCCCTTCTCATTCTGAACCCCTGAGACTGTGTTTGTTGTTTCTGAATCCTGTGGCCACACATCCCACTTGCTCTGTGACTAGATATAAAGATCACAGACATGGAGGAGGGAAATCAGGGCACCACACTCCCTGGCATATGGATTCTGGGTGAAAATCTGCTTCCCTAAGCATGGCTTTTTTATAAGGTTTTGTAGTTGGTTTGTTTGTTGTTGGTTTTTATTTTTGGCAGTGCCTTGCAGCTTGCAGGATCTTAGTTCCCTGACCAGGGATCGAACCCAGACCCCAGGCAGTGAAAACCCGGAATCCTTCCCACCAGGGAACTCCCTTTTTTTTTTTTTTTTTCCATTTTGAACTTGACAGTTTTATGGTTTGTCAGAAACTGCAGAGCAAGGGGCTTTCCTAAGGAGTCACTTCTTGGTGTTCCAGCCACTCAAAATGCCCTGAAGGACTGAGGGATACTCAGTCCCTCACATTGCTGGGGCATCTTGCTCAAAATTTCTACTTCCCTCCCCAGTTTAAAACTCTTGTCCTGTTGTGTGTGTCTTAGAAGTAGTCAGTTGTTTATGGACGTGAGTCATAAATCTTACTGTGTTTCTCTCTTCTGCAGAGAATTTCCTTGGTCAGTAGTTTTGCTGCTTCTCTGTTCCTTGGGTCTTACTCTCCTATTGACTACAGTGACGGTAAGTCTTCGGAGTCCATGGTGTGGGTCTGTTTAGCGGGCGTGCGGGCAGCGTGAGCCCCATGCACCCGGGTGGGTGCCAGTCTTCCAGCCCTACCGTCTGTTGCCAAGAAGGGAGTGTATTATCTTTTGCGGTGTAACAAATGGGCCCAGCGCTTAGCAGCTGAGAGTCATAAATGTTTATTATCTCACAGAGTTTCTGAAGGTCAGTAATCAGGGAGTGGCTTCTCTGGATGGTTCTGGCGTAGGGTCTCTTAGGAGGTGGCAGTCAAGCTGGCCACCAGCACTGCGGTCACTTAAAGGCTTGACTGGGGCTGGAGGATCCACTTCCAGGCCACTCACGTGACCGTGGGCCAGAGGCCTCAGTTCCTTGCCACGTGAGCCCCTCCCCCATATAGGAGCTGGATTCACCCCAAGCGAGAGGTGAGAGGAGACAGCGGCCAAGCAGAAGCTGCAGAGTCTTTCACATGATCTTGGGGGTGATGTACATCCCTGTCCCTGGTCACACAGACCTACGGGAACAGGGAGAGGGGACCTCAAACGGTGTGAACACTAGGGGATGAGTAGGGATCATCTTGGAGCCTGGCTCCCACAAGGAGTTACTTATTGAAGTTTTTGTCCACATTTGGGGAACTCATGAGAGTGGTGAGCTTCTGGAATCAAAACCCTAACAAAAATAAATGCAGGTACTATGTATAAAACAGATAACTAATGAGAACCTTCTGTATAGCACCGGGAACTCTACCCAGTGCTCTGTGGTGACCTAAATGAGAAGGAAATCCAAAAAAGAGGGGATATGTGTATATGTATAGCTGATTCACTGTGCTGAATGGTAGAAACTAACACAACATTGTAAAGCAACTATACTCTGATAAACAAACAAACAAACAAACAAATAAATAAATGCAAACGATGCCAGTGAAGAAGGAGAGCTGGGAGGAGGTTGCTGAAGGAGCTCTTGGGTGAGACTAGCATGGAGAGAAGAGAATGCAGAGGAAGAGCCCAGGCCTGGGAGAGTGGCCTCGGAAGAGCCTCGAGTCGCCCCGAGTCTCTGGGAGCTCAGCTGAAGTGTGTGAGTGCTGTCGTGTACCAGACGCTAGTCTAGTTTTCAGGGCAAGTAGGGTGACTAAGGAGTGGTCCCGAAGCTTCACTCACAATCTGCAGAAGAAAAGCTTCGTCCCACACAGGAACCCAGCTCCTTGGAGCTCAGACCAGCAGAGCCCTACCCATGGAATAGCCTGTATCCACCTGTGTCCTCCATACTCACCCCAGCCAGCTGCTAAGTGCTGCTGGGGAAGGTTACGTTGTTGCTGTAGACATTCCTGAGCTTCATCCTCAGCTGGGTCTCCACCCACTCCCCTCACTGTCCAGAAGTCACCTCTTAATTTACCAGCAGTCTGACCACCTCATATGGGCACGGGGCTCTAGCAGCACCCAACCCACCTGCCTGCCTCCACCTGGGCCCATAGAGGAGGAGGGCTGTCCACCTGAGCTCTGGGTTCTCCCCTCTCCCCATCCTCAGGAGAACCTTGGGAGAAGTAGATCGTTTTAGGGAAGACAGCTGATCTTAGTGATGAGCATGAGGAAGTTTAGAGGCGTCTGAGAGCTTTCCTCGAAACGTTAGATGTGACTGGGAAATCCCTGAGAGCTGACCTGCCTCTAGCCTTGAACCCCAGGGGACACGCAGAGCCATCCTAGGTGATATTAGTGGGAGCTCCCCTCTCCCAGCCAGGTCTTAGAGCAATGGATTTCCAGGCCAACTGTGGGATTTAAGCCCGTGAGGAATGTTTGGGGGGGCGGAGGCATGTGTTCCTAAGGGCCCTGCTGACCTCTGGCTCTCTGTTTCCAGAGTTACCCAGGCACGTTGTATACGTTCCATCGGGAAAGAGCTCCAGGTACACGTTTGCTGCAAGAGTGATCCACTCTCGGCCAGATTTGTGCATTTTTACAAAAGGTTCTTTTTTAAGGTTTCTCTTTCTTGTATCCTTCCTTCCTTAGGTTCTGGAATGAATTTGTTGTGGATCCAGGACAAAGTCTGGTCGCAGGCTTGCCTTGGTGCCTGTGCACCTCATTTAGAGGAGAAGCTCGGCCTGCCGGTGCCGTCATGCTCGGTTGTGGTAGGTTCCCTGCCCAGTGATGCGACTCACTGGAGAGCTGGCAGCTACTGGGGAAGCTGTGCAGTATACACACACACACACACGCACACCCATCCATTTACACACGGGAACACACACATGTGGCTTTGTCTAGTACAAGATAAGTATTTGACGTGATTCAGAGCGAAATGGCTGTTATCAGTGTCTTGTACTCAGGTGCAATAACTACATCAAAGTAAATATCTTCTACGCAGCAAAAGAAACGGTCAACAAAGTGCAAAGGCAACCTATCAAATGAGAGAAAATATTTGCAAACTATATATCTGATAAAGGGTTAATATCCAATACATATATAAAGAACTCATACAACTTAACAGCAAAAAACCAAACAATTCAATTAAAAAGCTTTAACCAAGGACTTCCTTGGTGGTGCAGTGGTTAAGAATCCAACTGCCAATGCAGGGAACATGGGTTTGAGCCCTGGTCCCAGAGATCCCACATGCCGCAGAGCAACTAAGCCCGTGCACCACAACTGCTGAGCCTGTGCTCTAGAGCCCGCGAGCCACAACTACTGAGCCTGCGAGCCACAACTACTGAAGCCCGCACTCCTAGAGCCTGTGCTCTGCAGCAAGAGGAGCCACCACAACGAGAAACCTGCGCACTGCAACAAAGAGTAGCCCCCACTCGCCGCAATTAGAGAAAGCCTGTGTGCAGCAACAAAGACCCAATGCGGCCAAAAATAAATAAATAAATTTATTAAAAACAAAAAACCGTTAACCATCAGTGTGGCACCCACATTCGGAATAGACACTGGCTGTCCACGCCCTGATTTCCCCTAGTTGGCCGGCTAAGTTCTTGGTTGGGCCCTGCACTCGGCCCTTTGGCGGGGAGCGTGTGCCCCACAGCCAGAACAAGCAGAGCCCCTGGGTGGTGCAGAGCGTTGGCTGTGAAGGAAGGACAAGGACCCCTGAGTCCCGGGGAGAGTCACAGAGCTGGGAGGGGTGGGCCACCAGGAGAAGCAGGCTATCACGAGTGCCTCCCTCCTCACGTGTGGAGTCCCAACCACAGAAGCACTTTCTGAGATGAACAGCGACCTGCTGAAAACAGCCTTTGCCACCATGAGCAGAATCTCAAAGCCAAATCGTCATCATCCAGAGGGTGCCGTGAGGCCAGCACACAGAGCTTAAATTAAGGGTGTCCTGCCCTGTAGAAGCAGACAGTTCAGGACCCAGGCAGGCTGATGCACAGCAGAAAGAAAAAGGAAGGGCTAACAGAAAACAGCCAAGTCTCTGGGACTGGTATTCCACACACGGCTTTTAATTTCAAGTGAGATGGAGAGTGGTGTTTTGTCCACGGCAACTGGCTTTGTTTGCCTTATGCCAGGAACACATGCCTCCAAGAGGTAGCCCGTGCAGACACCAGCAGCTTGAGGAATGGAAAAGAACTGGTTGTGAAAAGTGTATTTTCATTTGTAACATAGGTACCCATGTGATGGGGGGAAACAAGCAAAATCCATGTTTTCTGTCATCCCTTTTTCTTTTTTTTTTTTTAAACATCTTTATTGGAGTATAATTGCTTTACAATGGTGTATTAGTTTCTGCTTTATAACAAAGTGAATCAGCTATACATATGTTCCCATATCTCTTCCCTCTTGCGTCTCCCTCCCTCCCACCCTCCCTATCCCACCCCTCTAGGTGGTCACAAAGCACCTAGCTGATCTCCCTGTGCTATGCGGCTGCTTCCCACTAGCTATCTGCTTTACATTTGGTAGTGTATATATGTCCATGCCTCTCTCTCGCTTTGTCACAGCTTACCCTTCCCCCTCCCCATATCCTCAAGTCCATTCTCTAGTAGGTCTGTGTCTTTATTCCCATCTTACCCCTAGGTTCTTCATGACATTTTTTTTTCTTAGATTCCACATATATGTGTTAGCATACGGTATTTGTCTTTCTCTTTCTGACTTACTTCACTCTGTATGACAGACTCTAGGTCTATCCACCTCATTACAAATAGCTCAATTTCGTTTCTTTTTATGGCTGAGTAACATTCCATTGTATATATGTGCCACATCTTCTTTATCCATTCACTTGATGATGGGCACTTAGGTTGTTTCCATCTCCGGGCTATCGTAAATGTCATCCCTTTTTCTGAAGGTGGTGCCCAAATGTCTTTCTCTCCTTTTCTGCAGGAAAATATTTGGAGATATAGTGTAGCAGACGCTTCCCACCTTGCATCCTCCCAGACCACTTTTTTGCCAGCTGTTGTGGCTTCACGCAGGTGTCGCCTAGCAGAACCCTGCCTGAGCTGCATCTCATTTGCCTCACTTCTGCCCGGAGCCTTCTGGGACTCCACAGTTGTGCTCTGCCAGCCTGGAGGTTCAGGGAGTTAGCACCCCACGTGTGCCCTTCACTGGTGGGGAGCTACGGAGAGCTGCTCCCTGTTCCACCCCCAGGTGGACAGCCCCCCCCCATGCATTTCATGCAGCTCCTCAGACGCAGCTCACAGCCATGCAGCTCCACAGAGGACCCTGGGGTGGGCTTTCCCCCCTTCCCTGTTTCATTCTTCCCTGTCCCCTTCTCATTTCCTGGGGTTACTTCCCCAAATAAGCCACCTGCACAAGCCCTGACTCAGGCTCTGTTTTCTGAGGCAACGGAGGCCAAGACAATTATCTCCCAGGAGATGGCTTTATTCTGATGTAAATCCAAAAGTTGGCTGGATGGAGTAAAATGTTCTTCCCAGACACCAGGAAATCCCATCATTTATTTTACACTTTTGGAACCAAGACAGGGAAAGGGGGGGATATGCTTTCTTTTCATAACTATGCCCTCTAAAGAGTGTAGGTCTGTCCAGAAGTTATCCCTGCCCTCTGATCCCACAGGCGGTCTTGGAGGGGCCCTGAGAGCTGTGGTTCCTGGTGGAAGCACCTCCTCCACACTGCCTTTCCTTGCTTTATTTTCTTTAGAACGTTGACCTCTGCACAAACGTGTCCAATGACTCTTAATCTGACTGATAGAGCGTGTGTGCAAGGCATTATCTACTTCTATGAGTTTGCTTAATGATTTCCTCCTGTTATTTATTTTTAATGCTACATCTATAATTTGGAGCTTACAGAGCAAGTCTACAATGGGAACTGGTCTGTTCTAGTTGCCTTGAATCTCAAAATTAAGTGGACTTCGAGGCAGTGGGATGACCTCATGTGCGTGGTTGCAGCCCTGTGCTGGGCTCCTCTGGTGGTTTGTGAACAGGAGAGATGTCCCAGGTGTGATGCGACTGTAGGCCCCACCCAGGCCTGTAGCCTTCCTGTGGCCCGAGGTGTGGACAGTTGTGTCGAGCAGGTGGGGTTTGCCTCAGCAGAGCGTGCTTGCCTTCTCTCCTCAGGGGACCATTTCTTCCTACTTCGTCCAGCGCTATGGGTTTCCTCCAGGATGCAAAGTGGTGGCCTTCACTGGGGACAACCCAGGTGAGTACCTCATGGGATTTCACCCTCCCAGTAGTCCGCCTTGGTCCTTGTGGGACATTGGAGAATGCCAGCCGGCTTCTTGGGGCGTCTTGGGGAAGCCTGTCCGTGGCGGGCCCTCCATCCCTTGGTGCCTTCCCGCCTGCTGGTCTGAACTCTCACGCCTTGTACCTGCCCCACCTTGGCTCTGACTCCGCCCGCAAGAGCCACTGATTGCTGCACCTCCAGGTGAAACCTGGTCAGCGATTGAGGAAGACAGCGCCCACCCCCCCTCACCTGCCTTTTCTTTTCTTTTTTTAGCAACAGCCACTAGTTTTTATTAAATTTCTAATTTAAAAGAAATATTTATAACATTATCAGGTTGGGAAAAGGCGAACAGGAAACATGAAGAAAAGTGATGAAAAGACAAATTCAAGGACAGAATAGATACAGCCTGTTTACACGCCCGCCTGGGCCTGGTGGCTGCTGCCAGAGTGCCAGACCTTCAGCCTCAGAATTAGCAGCAGTTCAAAATCTCCTCCAGTTTCAACACGTCCAACGGTGGGATTTTGCTCACCTGCCTCTACTGTTCCAAGCTAAACATCTCAGTTCCCCCAACCCTTCCTCTGGGACCCAGCTTTGAGTCTCTGCCCCATCATTTGACCTATAGGTACGACTTCGTCCAAGCCCCTTGTCTCCTCTTCCTCCTTTTCTTCTCCTCTGGGGGTTCCTGAGCCACCCCCACCCCCGGAGGGGCTGACAGGTCTCTAAAGAAAGGCCAAGTGGCCACAATGAGTACGACCAGACTGCTGCCCCTAACCCCACCTCTGCAGCCCTTTTCCTAATGGGCCACCAAATCAGGGTTGCTGGATAGAGTAAATACAAACACAGGACCCCCAGTTAAACTTGACTTCAGAGGAAGGACAAATGATTAGGTAGGATGAGTATGTCCCAGGCAATGTTTGAATTTCAGATAACAAATGATTTTTCAGTGTAAGTGTGTCCCAGATATTGTTTCTCTGAACCTGAAATGTGACTGAGCATCCTATATTTTATCTGGCAACTCTACCCCAAGTTGCCATCCTAAGCAGCCATTCCTTCTCTAAGGAAGTGAGTCACGGGTACATATGAAAGGGTTTGGTGGAGGCCGGGGTCTGACTTCAGCCCTTCTCCTGGTTTCCACACCCATGAGCCTCCCTGTACTTACCTCCTACTGGTTGTACAGATGAGGATGTGGACAGCAAAAGTAAAATAAGAGAGAGGCACACGTGTCTAGGAGTGGAGCTGTGTGCCTAGAAATGGAGCTGAAGGTCTTGTTAAAATTCATTCATCATCATCATGATTTTATGTGCCGTATTTTCTGCAGTATCTATGTGTTTTTCGCAGCCATGGCTCATGGGCCTAGCCACTCCGCGGCATGTGGGATCTTCCCGGACCGGGGCACGAACCCCTGTTCCCTGTATCAGCAGGCGGACTCTCAACCACTGCGCCACCAGGGAAGCCCATCTATGTGTATTTTTGTGCCTGGGAAAAAACATTTAAGTCGCCATTACTACTATTTCTGCCACCACTATGAGTAACACTTGTGGTGCTCCTAGGTCTGCTTTAGGCCTGTCTGCTTTGGAGCTGAGGGCACAGCGAGGATGTCCCCGCCACCCCTGTGGTTGCATCAGTGTCCTGGCTGTGCCCCCTCCCTTCTGGGGTGGCCTCCACTCTGGCATCTGCAGGGAACCCCCAGGAGCCAGACGAGGGCCTCCCTGTCTCTGCACAGATTCTGTAGAACTTCACACGGAGCCCTGTTGTCAAGGCTCAAACCCAAACTCAGAGCAGGTTTGGGAGAAGGGACCCTCGTGTTCCTGGTCTGAGGTGAGGTGAGCTAGAGGCTGGTAGACAGTGGCCAGATTCCTGCAGGAGCAAGGCTTGAAGCCTGTCGCTCTGTCCCCTGGGCGCCTGATTTGAGAGGAAGCTCCGGACTCTGGTGGGCATGTTCTGGTGCCCCGGCTCCTGGAGGATGCCAGGCCCCAGTTCCTCTCTGCCCTAAAAGCTGAGTCACCCTCAGAAAGGAACAGATGGTGCACAAGCACCGATTCAGGACAATTCTATGCTTTGTGGGCCATGTTTGTTTGCCTTTCAAAATGAAAGTAACTTCATCAAGTCTCATTAGAAACAAATGCATTGTTTTTTTATATTGGAGCATTGTTGATATACAATGTGTTACTTTCAGGTGTCCAGCAAAGTGATTTAGTTATACATATATCTATTCTTTTCCAGATGGCTTTCTCATATAGGTTATTACAGAGTACTGAGTAGAGTTCTCTGTGCTAGACAGTAGGTCCTTGTTGATTGTTTTATATGTATTAGTGTGTATATGTTAATCCCAACCTCCCAGTATTTCCCTCCCTCCTGCCCCCACCTTTCCCCTTTGGTAACCCTAAGTTTGTTTCCTAAGTTTCTGAGTCTGGTTAGAAAAATGTATATTCTTACACCTACTCTATCAACTGGAAGAATGTCAGGGAGAATAATGGGCCTGCTTTTGAACCACGGAAGCATGAGCTTCTGGGCATGTTTCAGAGGGAACAACAAAGAAGCAGCTTCCTAAACCGTCCTTTTGGACTGTGGTTTCAGGCTGAATGTTGGAGATACCAGGCAGGTAGCCCTCAGCCGTTCCCTCTCTAAGTCTGACCTTCACTTTGCTGCTGCCTTAAGTAATGCATTAGTCTTATGCTTTTCTTTCTTATACACAAGGGATATCTCTTCATTGCAGAAAAAAATTTTAAGTACCGACAAACCAAAGGAAGGAGTTTAAAAAAATCCATAGTCTCCTAACCCAGAGATAACCACAGTTAAAATTTTGAGGGCTATCCTTCCAACCTTCTTTTCCTATGCCCATAAACAGTTTATTTTAACCAACCAAGGCAATATTTTTGTGCAACATCATTAGTAGTTGTTTAGGTTTCCACTGTTCTGGCATTTACTTTGCCAGTGTCCCTCAGATGGAGCTGGGAGATGGAGGTAAGCGTGGCTTCTACCGTTTAGGCCATGCAAACATTATCTTGTCCCTTGTCCCTATAGCAGCGGTCCCCAACCCTTTTGGCACCGGGGACCAGTTTCATGGAAGACAGTTTTTCCATGGACGGGGTGGGGTGGGGGATGGATCAGGCGGTAACGCGAGCCATGGGGAGCGGCAGATGAAGCTCCTCTCTCTCTCTCCCGCCACTCACCTCCTGCTTTGTGGACCGGTAGGGGGTTGGGGACCCCTGCGGCCTATAGGATAAGCTCTCGGAGGTAGGATTCCTGAATCCAGGGCTCTGGCACTGTGCTGATCGTACCTCAGCAGCAGTGTTTGAGTACACCTGTTCCTGCCCACATTTCTTCTTCATTCATTCATTCACTCAACGTTTAGGCCTGCTGCTACATGGCAGACCTTCTTTCAGTTCCAGGGTGTATCAGTGAGGAAGGCAGATAAACATTACTGTCATGGGCCTCACATAAAGGGGACGGTCAACATTACCTTGCCCCTTTCCATACCACTGAGGTGGGGGAAAGCCTCTCAGCCCTTGGGGCGTCCTGAGCCCTTGGCTCACCCTGTTCCTGCGTCTCCCTTAGCTTGTGGACTGGGGTGGGAGATGGGGGCTGCACTCCCATCTGGTGGGGTGGGGGGGTGACTGGTTTGCTTTGTGGCTCTCATGTGACCTCCTGCTAACCACAGGCTCCCCTCCCGTTCTCAGCGTCGCTGGCAGGCATGAGGCTGGAGGAAGGTGACATTGCGGTAAGGTGACCACTCACTCCCTCAGGCAGGCTCAGCTTTCTGCCCCAGGGGACGAGGGTGCTGGGTCTCAGCAGCATCTTTGCTGCCTATCAGAGGGGCTTCCAGGGTCAAAACGCAGCTGAGGGAGGGGATAGGGAGACCAAGGCCCCAGGACCTGCCCACAGGTCCTCTCTTAGAAGGTCAGTTGCCTTTGCTGAGGAGACAGGTCCCCTGCCTGCCTTGACAGTGGCCGGTCGTGGTGAGCACAGTGGCAGAAGGGTCAGACCTTGGGCTAGAGGACTGTGAGCTCCCTAGGCGATGAAGACATAACCCAGACCCTTCTGCTTCTAGTGGGCAACCCGTTGTCACCCAAACCACGAGTTAGAGGTAGTTGTAGTAAGTTCTAGAGAATCGGCCTGCAGGATCCATGGGAGCCTGAATCTGGGGAGCTGGCTTTGGACTTTGGTGTGGGAGGGTCAGCAGAGGTTTCTCTGAGGAGGTGACATTTAATCCGAGGTCTGCAGCCTGAGGAGTGAAGCGATGGGGGTCAGGGCGCGTGGAGCTGGCGAGACGGAGCCGCTTCACCTCTGCCTGTCTCTCTGCAGGTCAGCCTGGGCACCAGCGACACCCTATTTCTCTGGCTCCAGGAGCCCACGCCCACCCTGGAAGGCCACATCTTCTGCAACCCAGTTGACCCCCAGCACTACATGGCGCTCCTGTGGTAGGTTGGGTGGGGCGGAGGAGGTGCGGGCAGGTCTGGCACCATGTGGAGCCCCCAGGTCGTTCCACTGCGCAGGCTCTGGAGGCAGCCGAGACCCCAGGGACTCACTGGGTCTTGCTGAGAGCAGAGCTGGGTGGGGAAGCACCCAGGACCTGAAGTCTCTCCCAAACCCAGATACAGATCCCATCCCCAACACCTGTGTCCTTTGTGGCATGAGGCAGACCCCGTAGCATATCTGAGCCACACTTCGCTCATAAAATGCGGAGAATAAGAGGTTTACTTCATAGTGTTGTTACGCTATGTCTGGCACATGGTGGACCTTCAACCAATGGTAGCAAGGACATCCTGCTTCCTGACAGTTCTCATGGAAGGGGTCTGTTCTGCACCCTCCAAACAGGCATTTGGGGACCTGCTGGAAGCCACTAAGGGAGGGTTTTTAGCCTTGAAGCTCCAAGAACCACTGGAGAATACGTAGGTCTAGTAAATCTGGCCAGCCCTGCCCCTTGTCCAGGTGGTACAACGTGCTGAAACCACAGCTGTGTCTCTCCCTGGGGCTCCTTTGTGGCAACCTCCCCTGTAAACAGAGCCCACGACAAGTGCATTTCCTGCTGACTCCCAGGGACATACGCTGGGTCTGATACCTGAGGAGGAACCTCAGATCCCTGCTGTGCACTGGCTGGGGTTGTGGTCCAGCCTGACCTGCAGCCCCTCTACCTGGGACTCTTCACCAAAGCCCGTGGGTCCAGTCAGCCAGCACCAGGTCCCTCCCTCAGGGTTGTGTGCACTTCTGCAGCTTTAAAAACGGCTCCCTCATGAGAGAGAAGATCCGCGATGAGTTGGCTTCCAGTTCCTGGAGCGAGTTCTCTAAGGCGCTGCAGTCCACAGATATGGGGAACAGCGGAAACCTGGGTAGGCTGTTTGGGGATGCCTGGGTCTGTGAGGGGGCAGCAGCTGCTGCGGGGAGGGGCAGGGCCAGGGAGAAGCCAAGGGGAGCCCTGACTGTCTGCACTTCTGCTCCATGGACCTTAAAACTAGCGTGAGACCCCATGATCTGAGTGAGGTGGGGAGTGACAGATCAGGCCAGAGCTGCATCTTCTGTGCCCCTCGAAGCCCCTGGTGACAGCATCAGAGATGGCAGCCACAGTGCCTGCCCTGCCCTGGTGCATATGCCCACATGCAGCTTTCTGCCCCAGACACGAGGTCTTGTTAGGAGAAGTGCCCAGCATTGGGGCAGGCCTTTTGAGCAGGGAGGGGATGTGCCTCCCTTGGTCAAACCCATGCTGGTATTTTAGGGTTAGTTGGACAGCTAGCTGTCTCCTGGCCTGGGCGGCCACAGGAGAGCTGGAAGAGCTGTCTCCACAAAAAGCTAGCCTAGGCCTTTCCATTCGCCCTCCGTCCCGCTGGAGAGAAGGACCTGAGACTATTCACAGGTCTCCAGGGAATAGGGGGTCCCGGGGAACAGGGATATAGGGTCATTTCACCCTGTTTTTTTCTAAGGCTATTGAGAAGCTGATCTTTTGGTTTTGACCACTGACAACTAATCTCTTCCTGGTCTTGTTTCAGGTTTTTATTTTGATGTAATGGAGATCACCCCTGAAATTATTGGGCGTCGTAGGTTTACTGCAGAAAACCATGAGGTACGTGTGTTATTGGTATTGGAGCTACAATGGCTCCATTTTTGACTATTTAACAAATGCCTATCAAATTATGCTAGTTTTAGGGACCTCATTCATTTACTCAGCCATTGATAAAACAAGTATTTAAAATTTTTTTCTTTAAATTGAAATATTGTTGATTTACAATATTGTGTTAGCTTCAGATGTACAGCAAAATGATTCAGTTTTTTTCGGATTATATTCCATCATAAATTATTACAAGATATTGAATATAATTTCCTGTGCTACACTGTAAATCCTTGTTGCTTATCTATTTTATGTATAGTAAGTAGTTTGTATCTAATCCCATACTCCTAATTTGCCACCACCCTCCCCCACCAGTAACCATTAGTTTGTTTTCTATGTCTGAAAGTCTGTTTCTGTTTTGTATATAGATTCATTTGTATTATTAGATTCCTCATATAAATGATATCATATGATATTTATCTTTCTCTGACTTACTTCACTAAGTATACCACTCTCTAGGTCCATCCATGTTGCTGCAAATGGCAACATTTCATTCTTTTTTATGGCTAATACTCCGTTGTATATGGACTTACCTGGGTCCAGTGGTTAAGACTCTTGGCTTCCAATGCAGTTGTGCATGGGTTCGATCCTTGGTTGGGGAATAAGATCCCATATGCCGTGTGGCGTGGCCAAAAGATATTTTTAAAAATATATATTCTGTTGTTTATATACCATATCTTCTTAAGCCAGTCATCTGCTGATGGGCACTTGGGTTGTTTCCATGTCTTGGCTATTGTAAATAATGCTGCTGTGAACGTTGGGGCTGCACGTATTTTTTCCAATTAGAGTTTTCCCTGATATATGCCCAGGAGTGGGATTGCTGGATCATATGCTAGCTCTATTTTTAGTTTTTTAAGGACCCTCCATACTGTTCTTCATAGTGGCTGCACCAATTTACATTCCCAGCAACAGTAGGAGGATTCCCTTTTCTCCACACCCTCTCTAGCATTTATTATTTGTTGACCTTTTGATGAAGGCCATTCTGACTGGTGTGATAATTAGTGATGTTGAGCATCTTTTCATGTGTCTGTTGGCCATTTGTATGTATTCTTTGGAAAAATGCCTATTTAGGTCTTCTACCCATTTTTTGATTGGGTGTTTGTTTTTTCAGTATTGAGTTGTATGAGCTGTTTGTATATTTTGGATATTAACCTCTTGTCGGTCTCATCATCTGTAAATATTTTCTCCCAGTCACAGGTTGTCTTTTCATTTTGTTGATGGTTTTCTGTGCTGTGCAAAAGCTTTTAAGTTTGATTAGATCCCCTTTGTTTATTTTTGCTTTTATTTCTTTTGCCTTGGGAGACCGAGCTGAGAAAACATTGGTATGATTTATGTCAGAGAATATTTTGCCTATGTTCTCTTCTAGGAGTTTTATGGTGTCATGTCTTATATTTAGGTCTGTAAGCCATTTTGAGTTTATTTTTGTGTATGGTGCGAGGCAGTGTTCTAACTTCATTGATTTACACATGGCTGTCTAGTTTTCCCAACACCACTTGTTGAAGAGACTATCTTTTCTCCATTGTATATTCTTGCCTCATTTGTCATGGGTTAATTTACTGTAGGTGCATGGGTTTATTTCTGGGCTCTCTATTCTGTTCCATTGATCTATATGTCTGTTTTTGTGCCAATACCATGCTCTTTTACTGTAGCTTTGTAGTATAGTCTGAAGTCCAGAAGGGTTATGCTTCCACCCTTGTTCTTTTTCCTCAAAATTGCTTTGGCAATTTTGGGTGTTTTGTGGTTCCATAGAAATTTTAAGACTGTTCTAGTTTTGTGAAAAGATGTTATGGGTATTTTGATAGGGATTGCATTAAATCTGTAGATTGCTTTGGGTAGTATGGCCATTTTAACAATATTAATTCTTCTAATCCAAAAGCGTGGGATATCTTTCCATTTCTTTGAATCATCTTCGGTTTCCTTTAGTAATGTTTTATAGTTCTCAGCATATAGGTCTTTAAGCTCCTTGGTTAAATTTATTCTTAGATTCTATTTTTTATGCCATTTTAAATGGGATTGTTTGTTTACTTTCTCTTTCTGATATTTCATTATTAGTGTAGCAGATTTCTATGTATTAATCTTGTATCCTGAGACTTCCCTGGTGGTCCAGTGGCTAAGACTCCTTGCTCCCAATGCAGGGGGCCCAGGTTTGATCCCTGGTCAGGGAACTAGATTCCACATGTCGCAACTAAAGATCCTGCACGCAGCAATGAATATCATGTGTGCTGCACCTAAGACCTGGTATAGCCAAAAAAAAAAACCCCAAAAACAAACAAACTTGTATCCTCCTACCATGCTGAATTCATTTATTAGTTCTAATAGTTTTTGTGTGGAGACTTTAGGGTTCTCTATATAAAGTATCATGTCATCTGCAAATAGTGACAGTTTTACCTCTTCCCTTCCAGTTTTATTTCTTTTTCTTGTCCGATTGCTGTGGCTAGGACTTCCAATACTATGTTGAATAGAAGTAGTGAGAGTGGGCATCCTTATTTTGTTCCTGAATTTAGTGGGAAGGCTTTCACCTTTTCACTGTTGAGTATTATGTTGACAGTGGGTTTGTCATAATAAAACAATACTTTTGATGTGCTAGGGTGCGCTCTAGATGCTGGGGCATCAGCAAGGTATAAGACAGATGCTGTACTTTCTCACAAAGAGGAGTGTGGAACACCTAAGGGTTCTCCCTGAGCTAACGTGTGCTCCCACTGATTGTCATTAAGCATCTTGGAGCCTGTTTCCTTGGTGAGCCTTATCCTACACCTCCCATCTCCAGATGATGAATTTCCTCCTGATTGAAAGAGCATCTGGCACAGGAGACACTAACATTTGCTGACGTTTATTGAGCACAGTTTAGTTCCAGGCACTATGTATGTGGGTTTCTTTATTTTCCTCATTTACCTCTCAAAGCAACTCTGTGAATTAGGTATTTTCATCCCCTTTACAGATGGAGAAACTGAATATCTCACCCAAGGCACCAGGGCCTAGGTGGTGGAGGCGGTCAAACCCAGTCCTTTCTGGCCCTAAAGCCAGTATTTTATTTGCCCTCCACCACGCGACCTTTCCCAGGAGGGATTTGGTTGATACTCGCTGCTTGGAATTGACTTTTCTATGAGATGTTTACCAGAGTCATCACCACATTGTGGATTGGACCTGAGAGACTTTTCTGACCCTAAAAGGTGTCTGGGGAATTTCAGTAAGTCACTCTGTCTAATAAGTGTAACAGAGTTGGTGTTGGATTATATGCCGATGATGGCATTACATATTGTATTGTAGATGGAAAGCTTTGTCTAAAGTATAGGGAGTTCATCTCAGTCTTCTGGTGGGGGTCAGTTTGGTTTCTGTTGCTCGTAGAAAGAAGACATGCCTGTTCTCTTTTGTGTAAATCTGTCTGGGTTTATCAAGAAGGGAGTTTTCTTCATTCATTTCTTCAATCAACAGATATGTATGATTGGTGCAAACAAGACAAACAGGGTCCCTGCTCCACAGAGCCCAGTGTCTAGGAGGATGTAAACAGGTAAACGAACAAACACACGATTACGGTGTGTGATGTGGCTCAGACAGGAAGGAACAAAGCGACGTAGGGGAAAGCAGGGCGTGTGCCAGGGACTTGCCTTGGATAGGGTGACCAGGTGGGCCTTCCTGAGGAGGTGGCCTTTAGGTGCAGACTTGAAGGATGAGAGGGATCCCACATGGGAAGCTTGGGTGGAGTCCTGGCAGAGGGAGAAGTTTAGGAACTGAAAGTAGGTGAGTTGGGTTGGAGCAGTTCCTGAGGGAGGGAGCGGTGTGTCAGTCACTGGTCTCAGGGGCTGGGGAGCAGGGTGAGACTGGAGTTGGTGCCATTCAGCTTTAGCTGGAAGGGCAAAGGGTGTGCCACAGTGGTGGGTTCTCAGCACAGGCTCTCCCTTCCTGAGCATCAGCTACATTGACCAGGCTCTGCTGTCTGCTTTTTAACAACCCTGAAACATAGGTGCTCCCATTACCTCAGTTCTGTTAAGAAAGAAGATGAGAGACTCAAGAGGGAGGAGGTATGGGGATATATGTATATGTATAACTGATTCACTTTGTTATAAAGCAGAAACTAACACACCATTGTAAACAATTATAGTCCGATAAAGATGTTAAAAAAAAAAGAAAGAAAATGAGGCTCAGTAAGATTTACATTAACTTATTCAAGGTCATAGAGCTGAATGGCAGAGGCAGAACTGGACCCCTCGGCAGCCTGAAACTGAGCTCTCCCATCCTCTGACTCCCCAAAACAATACACGCGTGAGGCCGTGAGCACGTGTGTGTGCGTGTGAGTGTGTGACAAGTTAGTGGTTCAAGAGCACAACTATGGGTGAGCTCCAGTGGAGGCCTGAGTCATGAGCTCTGAATCTGGGCTACTGTTAAAAACACACCACACACACGCATACACCACATACATACACACCACACACAGACACACACATACACACACACACACAGTGAGTGAACAATGAGAGTTCTTCACTCTGCCCACTTTTTCCTGGAATCAGGTCTCAGCATTCCCCTGGGACGTGGAGATTCGAGCACTGATCGAAGGACAGTTCATGGCCAAGAAGATTCATGCCGAGGGCCTGGGCTATCGAGTCAGTAAGTGAGCTGCTGGCGGGCTGTGTTCTGGGGTGGGCGCTAAGGGTTCTGCTTATACCCTGAGGTGCTTGAGACCCTTCCTGGCCTTCAGGCCAGGCCTAGTGGACACTGTCTGTTAAGGCTCCATTACAAGGGCCTTGTTCGTGCAGGAGGGACATGGAGCCTGGCTCCTGGTGGTGGGGTGAGAAAGCGATCAACTGGCACTGTGGACAGGCATAGACTAGGAGGCAGGTTGTTCCTGCATCTCTGCTCCATCCCCAGGAGCTTCACCTCCTTGGCCAGGAGCTATAGGACTTGGGAGGGAGATCTTTCTGTAACCCTAAGCTCCAACCTGCAGACTAAATGTCCTAAGCTCTGGATCCCGAGGACACGGGCAATGCAGGTGGGAAAGGTCTGGGCTGGGGCCATCACTGGACCTTCACCTTCTAGCCTGGGCAGGCCCCATCTGCCTGTGGGGCACAGCTCTGGGCATTTCAGCTTGAACAGGGAAGAGGGGGGATGTAGAGCCACTGTCAGAACTGAGAGACCTGCAATGGGGAGGGCAGAGCCAGGGCCAGGGGAGGCCCACGGGGAAGAAAGGGACTTCTGAGAACGTGAGCTGTGGAGTGTGGGCAGCTTTAGGAGGTCAGCAAGTTCCTCTTTTGGATGGCGCTGCAGTGGTCTGACGGGGGGCAGGGGGCGCGTCTGAAGGAGGTTGGACCCGCCGACCAGAGAGTCCAGGTTTCCAAGATGTATTGTCCCTCTGGGCCAGCCGTGGTCAAGAGAAGGTAGAAAACTCCTGAATCCTCTTAGCTTGAAGGCCTCCTCATGATACTTTTACGGACAATCCTATGTAGTATATGTTGTATGCCTTTGAACCAAATAAGTAAAAGGATACTTCAGAAATAAGCACTAGGTAAACCTTTTTGAAAACGTGTTAGGCAGCATCTACTGAAGGTGCATGCGCGTCCACCCAGCAGCTTCACTTCCCGGTGGATGCGAGACAGAGGTGTGGACATGTGTTCACTAAGGACGTGCAGGAGGACACTGCCGGTGGCCCTGTACTTAGCACCCCATACTGGAAACAACACAGTGCCCATCGATGGTAAGATAGATGCCTTGTGGGGTATTCAGGTGACATGATCCTACACAGAAATGAAAATGAACCAGCCTTAGCCACGCGCAACAAAATGGATGAATCTTACAAATGAAGACGCTGAGCAAAAGAAGCCAAACCCAAAATACGCGTGGCAGATTCCGTGGACATCACATTCAAAAGCAGACAAAACTATCTGCTGTTGTTGGAAGTCTGGATCGTTAGTAGTTACCTTTCGGGGGGCATGGAGGGCCTCTGGGGTGCTGGGTGAGGCTCTATTTCTTAGGTTACACAGGTGTGTTTAGTTGTGAAAATGTGTCAAGCTGTCAGCTTATGGTATGTATGTACATTTGTTAGGATGTATGTTATAGTTCAACAAAATTTTTTAAATAGAATGAACTTTATAAACAGTCCCACTCCTCTCCATCCCCCCACCCAGAGTGTAAAAAGAAGTTCCCCAAAGGTCTCCAAAGGCTTCCAAGGTCCCTGAGAAGTGAGCCCAGGTGAGCAGGGCAGAGATGGTGCTGAGGTGTGCGTGAATGACTGGCAGGAAGGGTTTTCCGGTCGTCAGGAGCGGGTACTTTGGGCGGCTGGGGGGCTGTCTCCACCTGCCCAGTGTGAGGGGAGAGGCAGTGAGGGCGGAGGGGCCCTCCTGGGCTCCAGGGGGCTAGTGTGATCACGTCATTGTTCCCAGCCTCTGAAGCGATTCTTGTGCAAAACAGCATAAGGTTACTTATCCTCTTAGCAAGCTTAAGGGCCGAATCAAACCTGTCCTGCCAGCTCTGCTGGGTTCCTCTCAAACAAGATCACATGAATGAATGCGCTTGAACCTAAAAGGACAAAAGGGCTGCACGAACTGTAGGCATCATGCCTACAGTGGCTGCATGGCTTGTGGCATCGTGGGATCTTTTTGTAAAAAAATAAATTTATTTATTTATTTTTGGCTGCGTTGGGTCTTCGTTGCTGCACGCGGGCTTTCTCTAGTTGCGGTGAGCAGGGGCTACTCTTCGTTGCAGTGCACAGGCTTCTCACTGCGGTGGCTTCTTGTTGCAGAGCATGGACTCTAGGTGCACGGTCTTCGGTAGTTGTGGTACGCGGGCTCAGTAGTTGTGGCTCGTGGGCTCTAGAGTGCAGGCTCAGTAGTTGTGGCTCATGGGCTTAGTTGCTCCACGGCATGTGAGATCTTCCTGGACCAGGGCCCGAATCCATGTCCCTTGCATTGGCAGGAGGATTCTTAACCACTGCGCCACCAGGGAAGTCTGGGATCACGGGATCTTAGTTCCCTGACCAGGGATTGAACCCCGGGTCCTGTCAGTGAAAGCGCAGAGTCCTAACCACTGGACTGCCGGGGAATTCCCTAGAGTTTCATTCCTGAACTGTCATAATCTCGTTTTAATAACATCTAAGAAGAATAAAAAGACATTTGAAGTAAGACTGATGATCATGATAATAATAGCTGCCAACATTTATTGAGCACGTACTGTGTGCCCAGCCTGGTTCCTGAGCACATTATGTTTATTAACAACAGTGTCTCTGGGGTGGGTACCAGTATTACTCCTGCTTCACAAAGTAGGAGACCAAGACTCAGAGTGTTACATCACCTCAGAGCTTCTGAACCAAGCCAGTCTGGTTCCAGACTCTGGGTTCTGAACCACAGGGTTACCTCTGCTTTCTTTAAGGAATGATCACTTTCTTGATGTTTGGGCACCGTGAGACATATACACCCAGCTGGGCGGGGCTAAAGCCATCGTCCCTTTTCAGCTTATATTTCGATGTATATTTCATTTTGTTTAGGTTAACTTATAAGAGCAGAAAAACCTTATAATAGCAAGTTTGGAAAATGAAGGAGAGAAAACTACCTATAATCCCATCCCCTCTCCCCAACCACTCCTGCCATCTAGGACCGTTTTCTTCCAGTCTCCCTTATGAGTTTATTTTTTATAAAACCAGAGTCCTATTCCCTTGGTACCTACAAAGAGTGTACCTACCTAAAAGTGTGTCAAAGTCTTCATGGTGCTTTACATCATGCCCAGCTGACTTTTCTTGCAGTCGTGAATGGAGCATGTTTTGATTTTCCGACATGGAATCACACTGGAACATCTTCCCATGTCCTGGATTGTCTCCTTAGCCGCTGACATTCCTTCCCCTTTTCCCAGCCCAGGTACTCGCTCTTTTTAAAAAAAATTAATTTATTAATTTATGTATTTTTGACTGCGTTGGGTCTTTGTTGCTGCGTGCAGGCTTTCTCTAGTTGCGGCGAGCGGGGGCTACTCTTCATTGCGGTGCACGGGCTTCTCATTGTGGTGGCTTCTCTTGTTGCAGAGCACGGGCTCTAAGCACGTGGGCTTCAGTAGTTGTGGTTCACAGGCATTAGCGTGCAGGCTTAGTAGTTGTGGCCCACGGGCTTAGTTGCTCCGCAGCATGTGGGATCTTCCTGGACCAGGGCTCGAACCCATGTCCCCTGCATTGGCAGGTGGATTCTTAAACACTGCACCACCAGGGAAGTCCCCGGGTACTCTCTTAATGGCTGAGGGTGAAGATGGGGGAGGCTGAGAAGTGGCAGCAGAGCCTTATAACATTTATTTGTTTTTAAATACCTGCATAATAAATGAATGCCTCTTCATTGTAAAAGAGTCCCGTGACACAGGAATATAGGGATCTAAGCACTATGAGATCACAGAGCTCTCTGTTTTTCTGCCCTGCCCCCAGCTTCTTCATCACCACTTACACGGTCCATGGGGGAGAGGTGGGGGTGAGGAGGACTAGCTCTGCCTTTGGGACGCCTCTCCCACAATGACACCACCTAATGCTTGGCCGGTTTTTCTGTCCTGGCAAAGTTTATGTGCCTCTGGAGGATCACTATGCCATCTGTCTTGTACTGCAGGTACAGCAAGTTAGCGCTTAAGGGCTCATCTCATTCTAGGATTTAATTTATTTATACTTCTTTGCATTTACAACTTTTTTTTTTTGGCCACGTGGCATGCGGGATCCCCAGTTGACCAGGGATCGAACATGTGCCCCCTATAGTGGAAGCGCGGAGTCTTAACCACTGGACCGCCAGGGAAGTCCCTGCATTTACAACTTTTTGATAGCGTTAAATAAAAATATGTTTTTGTTTGTTTATTCAGCATTCTCTCCTTGTCACAGCACAGGGGATGTTCTTTCTTGACCATCTCCATTTTAACCCGAAGTGGAACTATATGTCTTTTACTAGACTGTGGTTTATTATTTTTTATTGTGAAAAATATGCAAACAGTAGAATATATACTTCATACAGCTAATTGTGAAACATATTAATAAATCAAACACCTGTTCACAGAGCACTCTGGTTAAGAAATAGAACATTGCCAGGACCTTAGAACCGTCCTGTGTACCCTCTTCAGTTGCATCCCCAAGAGGTGGATGAGGAAGCAGCCTCACAAGCAAATTTCATGTTGGACATGCATGGACAGAACCAGCTTTAGATCTCCTCCGCAGTCCTGTGTGATAAGCAAGAGGCATTGGCCTGACACTAGCTCTTTGTGGTAGAAGAACTCTGGAAAACAGCCTTTTCTGCCTTGGGGGAATTGTCACAGCCGTTTTTTGTTTTTTGTTTTCTTTTTTCCTTTCAGTGCCTAAGACAAAGATTTTGGCCACTGGAGGAGCATCTCACAACAGAGACATCTTGCAGGTAAGTGCCGGTAGCAAGCCCTGAGCTAGGGCCTCTTCCACGTCTAATACTTCTAAGAGCCAGACACTCAGCAGTAACACTGCCTCTGTTCCCACTCCTGCAGGGATGGCAGCTTACAGCTCATTCTTTCCCAGGAAGCCAGCTCTTTACAGCACACATGGCAGGCAGATTCTATCTTACGCTCAAGTGAAAACCACTGCCCTGTACAACTCCACTCTCTGATACCAGCACTGGCCTCTGGAGTCACACAGAAAGTGCCTGTCCTTCATGGCAAACCTTCTGACATCTGATGCCAATGTTCTTATCTTCCTCAAGGTTTCCCCCTTCCAATTTAAACATCTCTGATTTTCCCAGCCATTCCTCTTATAATACAGTTGCCAGGATTTGTCACTGTCTTTCTGGTCCTTCATTATGCTAGACATATATGACCCAAAGTAGAGTCAACCTGCAGATATCTGACAATCAAGCTGTTAGCCCCAAATCATGGGGCTGTTACTGTCTTATTGGGACTGAGAATTTTGGGGTATAGCCCGAGGCTGCCTTAGCTGTTGGAGTAACTGAATCAACTGTTGACTTGTACAATTGTATACCTGTCTTAGGTAAGATTCTCTAGAAGCAGAGCCTGCAATGGAAATTATTCTACGAGTGATTTGTTGGGAGAGTGCTCCCAGGAGAAAGGGAGTGAGGGATCCAGGTAGGGCAGGGGAAGGAGGATAGGCAAGGATGTGGTTTTGGTTGGAGTCAGCTTCAGCTCCATCCCATGGGGAGATACGGTCCATGAACTATGCCGCAGACTTGCTTCCACCCTGGGGTAAGAGGGCCAACTGGCTGTCGTGGGAAGAGATACGAATAACCTCCTGTGAGAGGCAGCCTCTGTTCAGTAAAGAGCAATTCTTTTGAGGAGGGGCAGCTGTGAGTCATTATCAGCCAACACTCACAGCATCTGGGTGAGGGTGCACACCGGTCCAGTAAGGGGATCCAGATGGGGCATCAACAACATCTCTTGTTAACTAAGACCCCCACGTCTTTTCCATGTGAGCCCCCCTTAGTACACATCCTCTATTCTAAATTTATGCAATTTATTTTTGGGACCTACATGGAAAACTTTATCTTTATTCCTATAAGACATGCATTTGTTAGCTTGGGTTTGTTTGGCCTTGTTAATATTAGTCTGAGACCTAGCCATCTCCACCTTGATGGTTTGTTGCTAAGCATACTTTCTAAATCTTCCTCCTCGTCTTTGATAAAATGGTTAAACAATGCAGGGACAACCCGGAGAGCTGTGGCCCTTCACTAGAGACTTCTCCCAGGCCACCCTGACCCTATTATCACCAGGGCGGCATGGCCAAGTGTACTTCCTTTAAGGCAGTAGAGGTGGAATGGAAGGTATCAGAAGACATATTAGAAAAGAGAGCCCAGAAAATGCATGTCTGTGTGCATGCTCCCTCTGAGGAATGACTCACCACAGTAAGAACTTCTGTCCTTTGCAGGTGCTGGCAGATGTGTTTGGCACCCCAGTGTATGTCATAGACACAGCCAACTCAGCCTGTGTGGGCTCTGCTTACCGAGCTTTCCATGGTAGGTCAATGGATGGCGCCAGATGCCTCTGGAAGCGGTTGGGGCACTGGCTGGGCTGAGGACAGTGGAAAGGGGAGATTGGGATGTTCCCAGTCTTTAGGGACATGGGAGGCTTGGGGTCTTTAGATTCACTTTTCTCCCCTCCCAGCAGGGGGGAACCAACCCAAAACCCTGTTCCTTTGTGCTTTACTTAAACTGGGAAAGAGAGGCAGGGTCCTAACTAAATGAGGCCTGGTCAGAGTCAGACTCAGCCCAGGGACATTGGTTGAGGGCACTTGGGCATGGGTCTGGACAGCTGGTGGGCAGGAAGGGGTAGATAAAGTCCAGAGCCATCTTTTCAACAAGAGCAGAAGTTGAGACAAAGGCGGAGGCTTCAGAGCCAAGCAGTCCAGGACCCTGGACAGCTCCTTGGGGGTAGTGGGGAACCAAGGCTCTGATGGAGGCCTCCCTGAAACTGCGGGAGCGGCACAGGCCCACGAGGGCGTTCTTCCACCCATGTGGTCGACTTGCCCTGTCCTCTGCCTGCTCAGGCCACTCCTCCGGCCACCCATGTAACTCAAGGGCTTTGTCCTTTCCCTCTAGCGGTTGCATTCTTCACACATTTATCCTTAACTTTTTAACACACCTATTTAAACTTGTATGTTTTCTTTCAACATTGAGAATTAATCAGGGACCATAGCCTTCTCTTAATAATTAAACTCCTACTCTTTCATTCCCCTCCCTCTCCACCCTATCCACCTTGCCCTACCTTGTGCCACCGCCTGTATCAAGATCATTGGGCAATTTCTTTCTTTCTTTCTTTCTTTTTTTCTTACGGCTTGTGGGATCTCAGTTCTCTGACCAGGGATTGAACCCAGGCCACAGCAGTGAAAGCATGGAGTCCTAACCACTAGGACACCAGGGAACGGGCAGTTTATTTCTAGGCTGTTATGTTTTTAATCAAACTTTACAACATGTTGGCTTTTATTTGCACTTACGTATGAGTTTGTCTTTTTTTTTTTTTTTTGACTCTCTGCTGTTTCTTTTTCCTTCATTTCCATGCTAGTTTTGTTGGAATATACAGCCAGAATACATAATTAAGAGGAAATTCAGTAGGTGATAATTTTCTGAGGGCTTGCATGTCCAGCAAGGGCTTGGTTTCACCCTCCCAAAGAACGCTACCTTGGCTGGACAAAGGACTCTAAAATATTTTCCTCGGGACTTTGAAAACACCATTCCATAAGCTTCCAGCCTTCAGCGTTGCCCATGAGGAGTCTGGGGTTTACTTTATACTCCTCCTTTTGCCGAAGCAGAAAAGGAACTACCGTTTGGGGCCTCTGCTGCTGTGCTGTGCTGTGTTTCTTTCTTATTTTTCCTTTTCCATGCCTATTTAGTTGTTAGACATTACCTGGAGGTACTGCCCTGCTGTGCCCTCCAAAACTAAAACCCGAGCTAGGTCCTAGCACACCAGTTCCCACTTTTTTTTTTTTTTTTTTTTTTTTTTTTTGCGGTATGCGGGCCTCTCACTGTTGTGGCCTCTCCCGTTGCGGAGCACAGGCTCCGGATGCGCAGGCCCAGCGGCCATGGCTCACGGGCCCAGCCGCTCCGCGGCATATGGCATCCTCCCAGACCGGGGCACGAACCCGTATCCCCTGCATCGGCAGGCGGACTCTTAACCACTGCGCCACCAGGGAGGCCCACCAGTTCCCACTTTATGTGGACATCCATTCTCTCCAGCTGGGTCCAGGGATGAAAGCCAGTCATGCAAAGCCAGTCTGTGAGTGAGTAGAGGGGGACAGGAGTCTTTCAAGTAGTCTCTCTGGTGGCTACCCCACCCCTCTGTGTCCCCTCATCCACACAGCTCTGGGCTGGGATGTTCCAGCATTCTTCAGAGAGAAAACTGGGCCTCACATCTTCAGTGGGCCCTCCTCCCCTCTGGGTGGTCTCGAGTTTCCCTTCAGTCTGATACTTCTCCTTTAATTGCCTGGAAATCCCTTACTGTTTCCTGCCCACCTATGACAACCTTCTCTCTTTTCCAGCCCTGCCACTCTTTGGCTTGGTGGGCATTTATTGAGTGCCTCCTGTATGCGGGCAGTGTGCCAGGCACCAGGGCTCCAGTGGAGACCCAGTCCTGGCCTCTGAGAGCTTCCGGCTCGAGAAGGGAGGGACCTTAAACAAATCTGTGGCAGAAGTAGTGAGATGTGCCCTGAGGAAAGCGGATGGTGCTGAGGGCTGGAAGAGATGTTCCTAGCGGCAGCTTTTCTGAGAAGAGAGAACATTCCACACAATGAAAAGGCTCTGAGCAGAAGGAATTGAGAGCAGTTGGGGTGGCTGGAATGCAGTGAGCGATGCGGAGAGTGGAGCCGCGTGAGGGAGGAGAGGCGGGCGGACCCTCCCCTCTGTCAGAGGTCAGAGGTTAGCTGCCTCCCGACATATGCTTCAGACAAAGAAGGCCCTGCTGAGAAGAGGCCTGCACTTGAAACTTTTCTTCTCTTTCTCTCTTTTTTTTAAAGATGGTTTTATGGAGGCCCAATTTATATAACATAAAAATCACCCATACTTAAGCATACAATTCAGTGATTTTTAGTTAACTTTACTGAGTTGTACAACCATCACCATAATCCAGTTTTAGAACATTTTATCACTACAGAGATAAAATGCTATTTCCGGGTAACGCCTTCATTTGCAACATGCACTGACATGAAATGAGCTTTCCCTTCTAGGCCTTGCAGCTGGAACAGATGTGCCCTTTTCAGAGGTTGTGAAGTTAGCCCCAAATCCCAGATTAGCTGCTGCCCCAACCCCGGGAGCGTCTCAGGTAAGAGACCATCAAGTTCATTTGTGGCGTTTGCATCGTGAAAATCAACTACGTTCTTTTTTCCAAAAGGTAAGTTTTTCTTTATCACCTACATTATAGCTGATGTGCTCAACTAAAGGGGAAAATCTACTTTTTTTTTTAATTGTCAAGGAAACAGAGCAAAAGAAGACAGGTTGTCTCTGAGGTTCAGAGATACGGCTGATCTTATAGCCCCAGGGATCCGATGGCTCACTGCATCTTCCTTGCTCAGATGCCTTGGGGTGCGCCCTTCTAATTCACAGGGTTACAGAGGCCACTGAAAGACTCTGTCACTTAAGCATAAGACGTGCTGGGTTTCTACCGTTCAGATCTGAAATCTGGATCCAAGACAACTGTGTGGTCACTCAGTCAAAGGGAAGGCAGACCCCACTTGTTACAGGTTGGGTTCCCTGGAAAGCAGACCCTGAGTTGTTGATTAGGATGCAGGAGATTTATTAGGGGGCACTCTTGGGATCTGCATCTGTTGAAGGAAACAGGAAGAGGCAGGGCTGGGCAGAGGCAGGAAGTGAGCTGCAGGGCGATCTCAGTGGAGCCCTCAGTCAATCCTACAGGAAGTTCTGAAGCTGGGATGACTCTTTCGAGTTTTACCCAGTTGTGGTGAGGGGGATGGGCCTTTATACCCCATGTCAATCAGTTATTGCATGCAGGCCACCCCAGGATGGGGTAAGGCATCTCTCTATAGCCAGAGCAATCCACAAAGGAGGCTGTCAGCTGAGGGCTGAGAGAATAAGTTCTCTGTTCCTGCAGGGCAATCCGGGTGGTATGCCATAGCATCCATTTCACCACCCTTCCTGTTTGCAGAAGGTTCTTGCAGTCCAGGAGCAGGGGGTGACACAGACAGAGGGCTTTATTACTCACAGTACAGCAGGCAGCATAAGCTTCATGTTTGCATCAGTTTTTCTTGGCCCTGAAGTGCCATCGGGCGGTGTGGAGTGGACCCAGGTGGATACTGTGCACACACTGTGTCTGTGTCACAAATGAGGGACCCTGCTCATTATAAAGGAGCTGTGAGCAAACCTGTCCAAAGGAGACATCTTTATCATCCTGGTCAGCAAACAAATTTTCCCTCTCCCTATCTTCCAAGGCTGTTTGCTATACAGACACCCTTGAAAAGATAGTCTGGAACAAAAGCTGTCACAAGACATATAGAAACACCCTGGAGAATTGTCTCACAGCTTATCTTGGAAGCAGAAGCTCATGCTATCCAGGTGACTAGATAACCCACACACTTGGGTCTGCCCAGGCTTCTGTTACTTTCTGTTGTGTGCCCTTCTGTTTAAGAGGGAGTTCAATGAAGTAGAAAGATCCTACCTTGAGATAAAGGGCCTTTGGGTTCTGGTTCTTATTGTGCCTCTCCCTCTCTGTGTGACCTTCGCATGACCTTGAGCTGCACTCCTCATCTCTGAACCTCTGGTTCTTCATCTGGGAAGTGGGGACATCTGTCTGGCCTACTTTTAACCTGCTAATTGTGAGGGTTAAGGAGAATCCTTGCCTATCATGGCTTTATTTATTTATTTATTTTTTGGGCCACGCCTCGCGGCATGCGGGATCTTAATTAGCTCCCCAGCCAGGGATTGAACCTGCGACCCCTGCAGTGGAAGCTCGAAGTTTTAACCACGGGACAACCAGGGAAGTCCCTATCATGGGTTTACTATACAACAGGAAGTCTGACGGTGTTGCCGTGTTGGTTCATTGGTTCAACAGTGTCAGGGCTACTGGTGAGGTTTTCCGAAGTTCTCCAGATCAGCAGTGGACAGTGAGAACATCATGAGAGCCACATATGTCATTTAAATTTTCTAGTAGTCTCATTTTTGAAAAAAAAAAAGTAAAAATAAATAAGTGGCTAATTTTAATGTATTTAATTTAACCCAATATGTCCAAAATATTGTCATTTCAACATGTAATCAATAAGAAAAGTTGCTAATGTGATAGTTTACTTCTTTTTTTTGTTTTGGCTGAGATTTGAAATCTGGTGTGCATTTCCTACTGATAGCACCCATCACATTTCAAGCGCTCAGGACCTCATGTGGCTTGTGGCTACCATATTGGATAGTGCTGTACTAGGTATGCTCCACATGGCCACAGGATGTATGCAGCTTCTCCTAACATCACGTTCCCCCTCAACTGTATTCATACGCAGAAATCAGAGCGTGGCATTAGGCAAGGAGTCTCTCCTCACACACTCTTGCTTTTCAGGGAGAAACATACTGGTCTGTTCCCCTCAACTCCCCCAGGAGACTACCACTTGGTTATACTGGCAACCTTGGTTGTAAGAAAGGCTGAAGTGGAGTCTGGCTCTTTCATCCTCTCTAGAAGGAGGCCAGCAAGGAAGAAGGTAGTGAGGGTAAGCTTTAGGGCAACAAACAGCTGTAGCTGCCTCATTACAGGCGGCAGATACTCAGTGTGTGTGTACCGCCACTCTCCCTGGCTTGCCCATGACCAAAAGTCACTAATAGCTCATGGAACTCTTTACCATTAAACCCAAGTGTAACCTCGGAATCCTTCTCAACACCAGGTGGCAAGAAGTGACAGTCTGTGATTGTTGGCATAAGTGACTTATTTGAGGACTGGATTGTAAATACCTTGAGAGCAGGACAACATCCTGTTTGCTTTCTGTGGCACCTGTGTGCTCAAGTGGAAACTCAAAACAGTAACAGTGTTTTCCCTGTAGGCTCTACTGAATGTTACAATTTCCTCCTTGGAGAGAATGTCACAGCCCTCTTAGGTCTGAGTTCACAGGCAGAGCTGCTCCAACTGCACCAAGAGTAGGCCCTAGTTGCGTAATCAGTTACTAAAGGCCTTGACTTTGGAGCCAATTAAACCAAATTAAGAAGGAATGGGATTGGCATGACCTCCTGGTGGTATATGTGAGTCCCAAGGAAATCTGGGTCCCTTGGCCAGCCTTGTGTTGCTTGTCTGTAAGACCAGATGCGCTGACCTAAAGTGCAAGGCTTACAGAGCTACAGATGAAAACAGCTTTAAACAAAAAGAATGAAGAGGAAGAATGTGGGATTGTGTTCCTTTCTGGTCCTTTTTCCCTTGTTGGTTTTTTGGTTTTGGTTTTGGTTTTGGTTTTATTTTATTACATAGCACACTGTATATATAATTTTATAGCCTGCTTTAAAAATTCTATATTACAGTGTAAGTATTTATATTCTTTTCTTTTTCACAGTATACAATTTATTATATTATTTGTGTTTACATTGTCATAAATATTCATGTTTGACATCTTTACATGTTATATTATTACCATTTTTTAAAAACATTTCTTTACTACAAACTTTTACTATGCTAAGAATTTATATTCTTAAAGGTATACATAGTTTTTTTTTTTTTTTTGGTTTGCACATAGTCATTTATTTAACAGCTATTTATTAAGTTCTTACTGTGTGCCTAGCACTATGCTAAGCTCTAGGAATCCAAACACACCATCTCTTGTGTGTTTGGGATATAATGGGAGATAATGGCACATAAAAAAATAAATTCCTAATTGCTACAGACTGTTTGGGCTTCTCCAAAATTCATTTTTTAAAATTAATTTTTATTGGAGTATGGTTGCTTTACAATGTTGTGTTAGCCTCCACTGGGATTTTTTTAAATTAATTTAAAAAATTCATGAATTGAAATCTTTACCCCAAAAGTGATGGTATTAGGAGGTGGGAATTTATGAATGTGATTAGGTCATGAGGCTGGAGCACTCAGGATGGGATTAGTGTCATTACAAAAGAGACCCCAGAGAGATCTCTGGCCCTTTCCCCCATGTGAGGACACAACAAGAAGATGACTGTCTAGGAATCAGGCTCTCACCAGACAGAATCTACTGGCATCTCAATCTTGGACTTCCCAGCCTCCAAAAGTGTGATAAACAAGTTTCTGTTGTTCATAAGCTACTCAATCTATGGTATTTTTGTTATAGCACCCAGAATGGACTGACACTAATCATCATGCAATTTGCAGAGGTGCACAGGGACATACATGTTATTATTATTTATTTTATTTAATTTTTTTTTTGCGGTACGCGGGCCTCTCACTACTGCGGCCTCTCCCGCTGCGAAGCACAGGCTCCGGACGCGCAGGCCCAGTGGCCACGGCCCACGGGCCCAGCCGCTCCGCGGCACACGGGATCCTCCCGGACCAGGGCACGAACCCGCGTCCCCCGCACCGGCAGGCGGACTCCCAACCACTGCACCACCAGGGAAGCCCCATGTTATTTTTAATGACTGCATAATATTCTATCTGGCTAATGAACCATATTTTCTCGAGCATTTTCCATGTCTTAGGGCAGTTGCTTCTAGTTTTTCAATTATTATAATTAACCCTATGTGGGTAAAGGGTTAACAAAACCTTTCCCTATTCTGCATGAGAATTTGACTTTTGGTTAATGTTCTAGCTCTGCTTCCTTTGAGACTCAATAAAAGTGGAATGTCAACAGTGTTACCAGGCAACATTGCTATGTCAAAATGGCCTTGAGTTAGGAAACTGCATCTGGAATGGGAAAACATAAATACCTAAGGGGAAGTCATACTTAGGGCTCCCTGAGTGCAGTGACTTCTCACGGGCATGGCTCTTGTCTATGGAATTGTTAACAAGGGATACTCCTGTGGGGCGTGAGGTTTCAAAGCCAGGGTGGTTCTTGCACCTATAAGATGTGGATTTCATCTCCTTGCACCTGAGCTGTAACCTGGGGGGCAAGGAGGGAAGAAGGAAGGGAGGCAGAGATACCCTTTCCTGGACACCTGTGCAAACTGTTCATGGTCTCCTGCAGCCACTGTGCCAACATGCGTGTTTCTCCAGTATATCCTTTTGAGGGCCAAGGTGTGGCCCATGGTAGTCTTATGAGTCTGAACGTTTAGTGGTGTCTAAGAGGACGTTTGGTGGGCCTAGCACCCTACACTTAGGATTACTTCCTTAGGAGAGCTTTGCAGAAGTAGAATAACTAGGTCAAAAGCCATGGGCACTTTCAAGCCCCTTAATACAAATATAAAGTTGAATTGATTTACAAAAGGGTTGCACCACCAACTTCTACCAACTGTGCAATGAAACAGCCATTTCCAGGTACCTTCATCAGAATTTTTTAAAATTTTGTAGATTTGATAACAAAAACTGGTTTCTTGTCATAATTTGCATTTTTTAAAGATCTTAAACTATAGGTTTGAGAACTACTAGCATTTCCTCTTTTGTGAATTGACACTTCCTTTTTTCTGCCCAGCAAAAAATTTAAATTGCAAGTACATGGGATGTAGAATTTTTTAAATTGCAAGTTGCAAAGAGATGTAAGAGCACCTTCCCTTCGCCATCCTAAACTGCTCTTTCCACCCCTCCAGGTCTATGATGCCCTCCTCCAGCGGTATGCCATGCTTGAGCAGAGAATCCTGACCCAGACCCGGGGGCCTCCGGAGTGAATTCCACAGGCCCAGTCTCACTTATTCCACTTGGAGACGTGGCGTTGGACAGCAGGGAACCTCTTCCCTGTTCTAAGCAGCTCTGCCTGCCCACCTGACTCCTTGCGGTGCTCCAACCTGCCCAGGACCACCTTAAAGCCCACCTTAGCACATCCTCCTGAACACAGCTTGTGTCCCTGTGCCCTTGTGCCCAGGGCAGGAAAGCATCTCTCTTCCTGTCTTTTATCCCAGGAGGCAAGATAACACTGAGCCTGGGATATGTCCAATAAAAATTGTGACTTTTCCCCTTTTGGGACCTAAATCAGCAGAATGGGAGAGACAAAGCAAAATAAATAGATTCTTTCCTCTTTATTCACTAGTTTTCAGGATGATGAGTTGATTGCCAAGCATCCTCTAACAGCAACTAGATTTTTAGTATCAATAGGATACATTTAACATACTTTATATGTCTTAATCCATTGCAGTAATTATTTTTCTCCTTGTGTTCTTTCTGATAGCTATACTCTCCAACTTTTCTCCTACTTTCCTGCTCTATCATTCATTCTTTCTTCTTTACTGTTACTTCTGCTCTGTCTACTCCTTAATGATTGCTGGGCCCCAAATCTCTGTTCTCATTCCTCTCTCCCTCCAGTTTTGTCCTCTCTTGTTGGATGATTTCATCTAGCCTTGGGCTTCAACTGCTACTTATATACTAATAACACCCAGCTCTATGTTTCCAGCCAGAACTCTCCTTGGAGTCAGCCAGCATTCTCACAGGGGTACTTCAGACTCCACTTATCCTTTTTTTTTTTTAATTTTGAGTCATTTTTTAAAAATTTTATTTATTTTAATTTATTTATTTTTGGCTGCTTCGGGTCTTTGTTGCCACGCTTGAGCTTTCTCTAGTTGTGGAGAGTGGGGGCTACTCTTTGTTGTGGTGAGTGGGCTTCTCATTGCGGTGGCTTCTCTTCTTGTGGAGCACGGGCTCTAGGCACGCGGGCTTCAGTAGTTGTGGCACATGGGCTCAGGAGTTGTGGCTCACGGGCTCTAGAGTGCAAGCTCAGTAGTTGTGGTGCACGGGCTTAGTTGCTCTGTGGCATGTGGGATCTTCCCGGACCAGGGCTCAAACCCGTGTCCCCTGCATTGGCAGGCAGATTCTTAACCACTGTGCCACCAGGGAAGCCCCAGACTCTGCTTATCTTCCCTTGCCCTTCCCCAAACCTCCTCCTCCAGAGTTCCTGTTTCAGTGAATTGGTACCACCAACCATTCACTCATTCATTTATTCAGGAACCCAAGCCCAGAACTCAGATATCTGCTTTCCCACATCAAATCAGTCACCAAGTGATTTTTGTTCTTCCTTTGGTAACTCTTAAAGCAGTTCCTTTCTCTCCATTCCTCCCTGTTTTACTTTATTCCTTGCTCAAATTATTGCAGAAGCCTCCATAGAAAGTCTGCCTCCTGCAAAATCCTCCAGATTTTTCTTCTGCCGCAGGCCCACACCTATGTTGGGACTTCAGTTAAACCAAACCACTTGTGATCTCACCCAGAGTAGAAAAATGCTGCAACAGCTTTGAGACCTAGTGGATCAGAGCAGAGACAGAGACTACCCTAGTGGGAAGTCAAGGGAAGGGGTTTAGAAAATAAGTAGGACCAGAGATATCACTTGTGAGAAAGATGAAGTCATCTTGAAAGGGAGTGGTGTCCCTTTCAGGCTTAAAAAGGGAAACAAGAAGCTGAAGATAACAGCCTATCAACAGCAGGTCAAAGATTCAGAAGAGGAACTTCCGTGGTGGTCCAGTGGTTAAAAATCCGCCTTCCAATGCAGGGGATGTGGGTTTGATCCCTGGTCAGGGAACTAAGATCCCACATGCCACGGGGCAACTAAGCCCGTGCGCCACAACTACTGAGCCTGTGCACTCTAGAGCCCTTGCACCATAACTACTGAGCCTGCATGCTCTAGAGCCCGCACGCCACAACTAGGGAGAAGCCCACGTGCCACAATGAAGGATCCCACAGGCTGCGACTAAGACCCAATGCCACAAAAAAAAAAAAAAAAGATTCAGAAGAAAACAGACAACTCTCCCCACCACCACCACCACCTAGACATTACTTATTAAAGAAATTACATTATTGGCCAACAGTAAAAGGTCTCTTTTCTACCAAGAAACAGAAAGCCACTCAATCCATTCCCCATTTTACCCCTGCCCCCATAGAGTTGCCCATTATTACAAGGACGTCAACATAAATAGAAAAAGGAACTCACTATTTATACAAATACGGGAAGAAAACAAAGTGAGAATCATAACTTTTCAAGCTAATGAAATACACCAAATAAAAAGGAACAAAGAGGGTAAACTATAACAACCCTCCAACATGAACTTTAAAGAACAACGGTGGATGTGAAAGAATACCACAGATCAGAAATTCAGAAACTCAGAGTAAAAATGAAAAAGCAACAGCGTATATGGAAAGAGAACTGACCAAACTTGGGAAAGAATTTGAACAAAAAGGTAAAATCACCCTAGATAATGAAGACTACATTACAACATACCCAAATGAAAATAGGAACGACTGCAAGTACCATAAAGCATATAGAAGATAGGAATTTAAAAAGCTAAGACAGCAAAAACAATATAAAGGAAGAGCTGGAAAGGCCCAGAAAGAAAACGATAGACAAAGAAGACAGGCAAAGAGAAACTAACACAGTTAAAGTTGGAGCTCTTGAAGCTAAAATCTAAGACAATGGAGCAGAGTTAATATTTAAAACTAACCCAAGAGAAATTCCTGAAAACAAAAGACCTGAATCCATATCTTTTTAAAAAGTATATTTATTTATTTATTTGGCTGCGTTTGGTCTTAGTTGCGGCATGTTCTGACTAGGGATAGAACTTGGGCCCCCTGCATTGGGAGCGTGGAGTCTTAGCCACTGGACCACCAGGGAAGTTCCTGAATCTATATCTTGAAAGGGCCTATCTTGTTACTTGGAAAATTGACCCAGAATGATCAACTGAGACACATCCTAGCAAACTATTACACTTTGAAGGTGAGGGGAAATATTCTCTAGGCCAAAAGGCCTAGTCTCTTACACAGGAAAGATGAGATTGGCAACAAACTTTTCAAAAAGCAAGTAGTAATGGAGCAACATTTTCAAGAAACTCAAAGAAAAAATATGAACCAATTTTTTTGCGTCCAGCTAAGCTGCCCTTTAAGTATCAAGGATGTTTAAAAAGAGCTCAGGAAATATTGTACTCATAACCCCCTTAGGATTCTACTAAAACAAGCTTCATCCAGCTAGGAGATGATTGGGGAAACTTCAGCAGGACTCATAGTGAGCCTTGAATAGTTTTAGACCTAAGACCAACGTGAAAGTGGGGATAAGGGTGGAAGAAGAGTACCAAATGGCATGTGCTTTGACACAGTAGAAGTAACATAACTAAATAAATCAAAAAGAAGGAAAAAAACAGTACAAAGAGCTCTGTTGCAAAGGCAATATGTGCAAGTCAAAGAATATCATTTCAAGTTGACAAACCAAGTATCAACACTTAGATAAGGAAAAAGGGAGTAAATGTAGCATCATATACAGAGTGAATGTAATAAGGACAAGCATATGAGTCGTATTAGTAAATGAAAACTCATCATTTAAAAAAAAGTTCAGGGCTTCCCTGGTGGCGCAGTGGTTGAGAGTCCGCCTGCTGATGCAGGGGACACGGGTTCGTGCCCTGGTCCGGGAAGATCCCACATGCCGCGGAGCGGCTGGGCCCGTGAGCCATGGCCGCTGGGCCTGTGCGTCCGGAGCCTGTGCTCCACAACGGGAGAGGCCACAACAGTGAGAGGCCCGTGTAAGGCAAAAAAAAAAAAAAAAAAAAAAAAAAACAGCTTGGCTTACAAACTAACATCTTACCGTCTGTTATTTACAAGAGACACACCTAAAATAAGTGATCCAGAAAGGCTAAAAAGTAAAGGGGTGAACAAAAATATACCAGGCAAATACAAGTTATAAAAAGCAAAGCTTACAATTTCAATATCTGACAAGGTAGAATTCGGGAAAAAGACAAGACAAAGAAGGACACTGTAATGCTAAAAGCCACGATTCACAGTGAAGATATACGAGTTATGAATGTTACAGCCTCAATGATTTGGCTTGTCAGCTTTAAATGAAATTCTTTGATTCCCACCTATAGATTCCAACAGAATCTATATGTCTTCTGAAGAGATTACTTTGCACCTTATAATAAGGAGTAATAAATAAATAATAGAGAATACACCTATTATTCTCACTCACCAAAAAAATGAACATTTGCTATATACCACAGAGAAAACTTCTATAATTTCCACAAAACAGAAATAATACCATCTTCTTTAATCATAATAGAATAGAATGAGAAATTAATAAAATATTTTTTAAAGTCCCATCCATACTTTCTATGAAAGTACTAGGGCAAAGGGAAACTATAAACCAAAATTACAGTGTCTAAAAAATGATTGAGCGGGCTTCCCTGGTGGCGCAGTGGTTGAGAGTCCGCCTGCCGATGCAGGGGACACGGGTTTGTGCCCCGGTCCGGGAAGATTCCACATGCCACGGAGCGGCTGGGCCCGTGAGCCATGACCACTGAGCCTGCGTGTCCGGAGCCTGTGCTCCGCAACGGGAGAGGCCACAACAGTGAGAGGCCCGCGTACCGCAAAAAAAAAAAAAAAAAAGCAAATTCCCTGGCGGTCCAGTGGTTAGGACTCAGTGCTTTCACTGCCAGGACCTGGGTTCAATCCCTAGTCAGGGAAGTAAGATCCTGCAAGCCACGTGGTGCAGCCAAAAAAAAAAAAAAGACATAATGAAATCTCTGGGATATAATTAAAGCAGTGATAGGTGAAGTATAGCTTTAAAATGCAGTAACATTGATACAAATAAAAGTGTAAGAGTTAAATGAATTAAAAATACAACTCAAAAAGCAGTAATAATAATAAACTAGTGAACAAAAAAGACAGAAGTAATGAAGATGAGATCACGCATTAGGAAAAAAATGGCAATTCCACCTAATTAATCTTTTTTTAGAAAGACACTAGTTATTTTCTCTCTAGAAAGTCCATTTCTGAGATATTTTATTCTCTCTTCATTACGTTCACTTTTCCCAGAAATCTTTCAGCATATTTATAATAGCTTTTTTAAAATCCTTGACTGATAATGACATCATCTATGTCATTTCTGTTTCTATTGACTGATTTTTCTCCTGATGGGTCATATTTTCCTGTCTCCTCTCATATCTAGTAATTAAAATTTTTTTTAATTAAATTTTTTTATTATACAGTGCCAGATTTGTTCAATTCCTTTAAAAAGTGTTGGCCTGTTGTCTGGTAGGTATTTAGGTTACTTATAGATCAGCTTGATCATTTCAAGGCTTGGTAGTGTGGGCTTACAGGAGCCTTGATTCTAGGGCTAGTTTAGCTCCAGTGCCATGGAGTAACCCTCTGAGTCTTTACTCTCAGTGTCCTGGGTGTTCAGTGAGGACTTTCCACTTTGGCTGGTTAGAACTAAAAACTATCCTGTGCCAGTCTTGGAGCTATTCAGCTTGCTTGCTTTCTTCCCTCACCTCATGGAGTTTCATTCTATGTATGTGAAACCTAGAATTCAGCCAAAGCCCCGAGGAGACTCTTCTGCAAGACCTCCAGCTTTCTCTCTGCAGCTCCCTCCACTCTGGACTCTGCCCTTCAGTTTGCTGCAGCCTTCCCCACCTCCCGAGCTCCAACCTCTCTCTCTGTCCCCAACTCGACAAGGTTGCCAGGCTCTGCTTGGGATGCACTTCCTGCATTGTGGACTGGAATTTGCCTCCAGGCAGAAAGCAGGGGCATTCATAAGCCTCACTTTGTCTTCCCCCCCGCCCCCGCCAGGGATTAGAGGATTGTACAAGGTCCAGAAATAAATAGTTGCCTCCTATATTTTGTCCAGTTTTCTTGTTATGGCTCCAAAGGGCAAATACCATTCCAGCTACTACATGATGGCTGGAAGTAAAACATCTTATCCAGCTTGATTTTGGTTCCACTTCCAGAAGTTTCTCCTCCTTGGAGGAGCCTGACCTAAAAGGGAGGCTTGGCTGGTCAGTTTTAAGAGTTCACAGGGACAGACTGTTCTAGCTCTTTCTATTCTTACCAGAGTCCCTTTGCATTCACTTGCTGTTGGAGTGGAGAAAAACCCTCCTAGTTTCACCTACTGTTCTAAAGTTATTGAGCCATGCTTTCCAATGAGTATCTCTTAGCTATTTTGGGATTCTGTTTTTCCCAGGTACCTCTTCCACCCTGTTCCTCAGCTTCCCCTTGTACAGATGCTAGTCCATGAATCTTTTATTGCTGTTGATAGTTTGTAGTTGTCTCCATTTGCTTGTATTTTGGTGTTTTGGGGGAAACCTTGTCACCTAGTTTTATTGTAAATGTACATGGATTTTCTGGTGTTTTTTTTTTTCTTCTATGTAGTTGCTCTGTGAGAATTTTGGAAGATTCAAAAGCTATGCAGCCACCAACCTAGCCCCCCATCTTCTCGGAATCTGGTAGAAGTTTTAAGAGCTTGGATGTAATTTACCAGGTTCTCCTTCCCCTACCTCTGCAGTAAAGAAGCACACATATCAAAATGTTGCCTCCATTAGCCTGTGTCCCTAAGTTATTATAATGAGTACAGCTTGCTTGGTGACCCCCAGTGGACACGCAGTATGAGTGAGAAATAAATTTTGTTGTTTTGAGCCACTGGGGTTTGGGGATTTTCCATTAGCACAGCATAACCTAATCTGTTTTGAGAGTTATAGACAGTTACCTTTCCATCCAAGACAATTAATTTAGTTGACCTCAAGGTAACCACCATTAAGTTAAGAGAGAGGGTGGGAAAAAGAACTATGGGGGCAAGGAAGAAAAGAAAACAGTTTGAAATGTCTGGGAAATAACTTTTGATGTTGACGGCACATGGGACAGATTGGAAATAAATGGATACGTTTTGGGGGAATTGTATTGCCAAAAAAGCCATGCACCCATCCTATTAATGGTACCCCCTGAAATTGTTTAATGCATTGCTGTACCTAAATTACCCACTAATATATACTAATGTATATCGCCCTGTATTTCTCATAATTACCCACTGTGGCATATCTCTAACCAAGGGCCTTTCAGGAGCTGAGAGAGGCTGGGGCCAATTCTGTGTATTTAAGTGAAGAGGTCTCCAAATAAAATGACAAAAATTGTGGTTACTTTAAGAGTTTATCAGACTTCCCTGGTGGCACAATGGTTAAGAATCCACTTGCCAATGCAGGGGACACGGGTTCAATCGCTGGTCGGGGAGGATCCCACATGCTGCAGAGCAACTAAGCTCGTGCGCCACAATTACTGAGCCTGCGCTCCAGAGTCCGCGAGCCACAACTACTGAGCCTGCATGCTGCAACTACTGAAGCCCGTGCGCCCAGAGCCCGTGCTCTGCAACAAGAGACGCCACCGCAATGAGAAGCCCGTGCACCACATTGCAGAGTAGCCCCCGCTCGTAGCAACTAGAGAAAGCCCGTGCACAGCAACAAAGACCCAACGTAACCAAAAATAAATTAAAAACAAACAAACAAACCCCAACACATCCAGCATCAAGCCAGTTCTCTTCCATATATACTATCACCACCCAGCATCTCACATGTGGACCACTGCAACAGCAGTGAACTGAAAGCGATCGTGACTTGTCACCTGCTTTCATTCTCACCTGGCTAAAATACATCTTCTACATAGCAACTGAAATGATCTTTTAAAATGGAACTCATGGGCTTCCCTGGTGGCGCAGTGGTTGAGAGTCCACCTGCCAATGCAGGGGACACGGGTTCGTGTCCCTACCCGGGAGGATCCCACATGCCGCGGAGAGGCTGGGCCCGTGAGCCATGGCCGCTGAGCCTGCGCGTCCGGAGCCTGTGCTCTGCAACGGGAGAGGCCACGACAGTGAGAGGCCCGCGTACCGCAAAAAAATAGGAACTCCCTTCACATTTCGCCCCTTCAAATCCTCCTGTGGCTTCCTGAAGCCCATGGGTGTGTTTTTTGAAACCGACTTGCTGATGGACTGAATATGGGAGGGATCAAGAATGACATAAATTTTCAATTTGACCAATTGGCTGGTTATGCCATTGATTCAGACAGGGACAACTGGAGGAGTAGCTTTATGGGGTAAACGAGGAACTCTGCTTTAGCTAGGGCAATTTCGAGATATCTGATAGGCTGCCCAATAGAGATGTCAAGTTGGGAGTTGGTTATACAAATTTGGAGTTCCCAGAGATGTCAGGGTGGGAGACACAGATGTGTTGGCAAGTTGGACCACCCTGAGCCTTTATTGTGATACCCGACTTGATGTGAAGTAGAAGAGAAGAACCAGCCAATTTAATTGTTGGCACACGGATTATAGTCGCTACCTTCCAGTAGGAAGGAAGCAGTGAGTTATCTTCCCTAGAAAAGACATAGTTGCTTTCCTTGCCATCATGCGTCTATCAGTATAGCCTCCTATAGTCTTACCAGTGACTCCAAAGTGTGGTCCCTGAGGTGTTCCTGGTGCTGTGGAAACTGGGGGTGGTGAACCCTCGTTTCAACTTCAATCAAGGCAATAAACATTCTGCAAGGTGGAGTTTTACATAAGATTTCGTTTGAATAAGATTCCTGCTATTTAAAATAATGCAAAGCATGGAAGGAATCTAGCCTCCTCACATTTCCCCCCTTATTTATTTAGCCTCCTCACTTTTTTTTTTAATACTTTTTTATTTAGCTGTGCTGGGTCTTAGTTGTGGCATGTGGAATCTTTAGTTGTGGCGTGCGGGATCTTTTTAGTTGCGGCATGTGAACTCTTAGTTACGGCATATGGGCTCTAGTTCGGTGGCCAGGGATTGAACCTGGGCCCCCTGCATTGGGAGCGCGGCATCTTAGCCACTGGACCACCAGGGACGTCCCCTCCTCACTTTCTGTAGAAGGAAACTGAGGCTCAGAAGTGAAACAACTCAGACTTCCAGGCACCACCTCCTGCCTGGCTGCTCTTGCCCTGCTCCGAGAGAGAGGCTGTGGCAAATCAGGAGAGGCGGGAGGACAATTTCTGTATCCGAGGGTTCTGCGCCTCATCCCCGAGCTGTGAGGGGGCTTTCCCTCTTGAGCTGGGAGCCTCAGCATGGCCCCTCCAAGCTCTGATTGTGGTAAGGACGGAGGAATCTGAGACAGAGAACAACAGGCCCCCAAGGAGGAAGCTGGGGAGTGAAGAGGATAGCCGAGACATTCGCTAGACAAGTTCAACTGCGGGGACCAGAGGCAACTGAGAAGTTTTGAAGGTGAAGAGTGCAGGGGTGGGGAGGGCAGGTGGGTGGCAGTGCTTAGAACATTTGGGGTAAGGGTAAAGAAGCAAGTTGCTAGAGGCCTTTTTCCACCTGCTGCTGCTCTGCGGGGCGGGGCTCGCACCCTCTATCACTTGGATGGGTCCAATTCCAAGATCCCCAGCTGTGCCTTTGTGTGTGTGTGGGCGGGGGGTTGGGTTGCAGACCTGGGGGACCTTGTCATTTCAAAGAAATCAGACTTTTTTTTCTGCCGAGTAGTTCACCCATCAATAAAGACACGACTCCTGTGGTTCACTGTGACCCCCATCTCAGGTGGGGAAACGGTGGCACAGAGGGGAATTCAGGCCAGAGTCCGGGGGCGGCCCAGCACTCAGGGGTCGCATGGCAGGCTGCGTTCGGGAGTTTGGGCTCCATCCAGTGCGCGAAGCAAGAATCCCGGTGCCGCGGCCCTGGGGTCCCGGGGTCCCGCGGTCCCACGGTCCCGGGGTCCCGGAGTCACGGGCCCAAACCGCGATCTCTGCCAGCTCGCCCTGCCTCGCCCTCCAGTCCTGCGGTTTGCACGCGCCTCGGGCACGGCGCGGGCGTGGGGCGGGGCCTCCGTGTTGTTGTTTCTCTGGGGGCCCCGCCCCTGAGGGGGGCGCGGACCACGCGGCCGGAGGGCCCGCCTCCCCCCGCTCCCCTCCCAACTCGCCCGCCTCTTTGTATCCAACATCCGGGTTTCCCCGCTGGCTCGGCTCCGCGGCCGCGGCTCAGGAGCCATTTTGGACTCAGTTCAGCTCCCCTCCCCCCACCCCTCCCCCCGTTCATGGCCCCTCCGGACTCGGCCCCTGCGCCCCGGGCCCGGGCCCAGCCCCGCCGCGCTATGCCTGAGTCGGGCGCGCCCCGGCCTGCGCCCCGCCGCCGCCCCCCGGCCCCCGCGTCGCCCCGGAGCCCGGGCCGAAGCCTGTGTCGTCCGCAGTGGCCCTGAGCCCGGCCCCGCCGTCCGGCCCTTGGAGCCTGCACGCTGCCCGGGGACGAAGGCTCGGGAAGCGCGCGGGGAACAAGACCGAAGGAAGGAGCGGGAAGAAGAGCGCAGCCGCCGCCGGGCCCTGCGCGCCCCGGGAGCGCCGCGCGGCCCTGCCCGCGGGCTCCGGGTGTCCGCGGGGCGGCGCCGCGGAACATGACGGCGCCCTGGGCGGCCCTCGCCCTCCTCTGGGGATCGCTGTGCGCCGGTAAGGACGGGGCGCGGCGTGGGGGGCGCGGGGCGGCTTCTGGCGCCGTGCGGTGTTTACCAACAAAGGGCGGGCCCGCGGCCTCCTCGCCGCGCCACCTGCACCCAGCTTGCATCTCCCGGGGCGGGGACGGGGGGCGCGCGGGGCGCCCTGCTCGCTGATCTTGGGGAGATGATCTTGCCTGTGCGGCGGCCTGCAGGGCTCCGGTTCGCGGAGGCGACCCCAGGGTCGGGGTTCAGGCTACACGGGTGCGTGGAACCGAGGGAGCGTGAGAGAAAATCCCAAGCATGAGGAGGGTGGCCAAGCGGGGCGGGCAGATCTAATACGGGGGGTAGCGGGACTGTAGGTGCAGCAGCGGCTGGGGGCAGGATTGCTTGACCCTCAGAGCCACTAGGTGTAGCGAAGCGACGCGGGCCGCTTCACACAGCCCGGAGGAGTCCCTTGCACCCCATCCCACCAGCGTCTGCGTGGTATTACCCCGGAGGCGCGCCGTTGGCGCCAGCTCCTACCTGCGCCCGCTTTCCCTGCGGCGCCCCGAGACGCGAGGTGCGGCCACCCCGAGGGACTGCTTTGTTTTGGGCTCCTGGGAGGGGAGGTGGGGCGAGAAGACAAACCAACAGGTCCCTATTCGTTCTGGCCTCCGGGAGGCACGTGGCGGGGGTGGGTGACCCTCGCGGCCAGCTCTTGGCTCGCGTGCGGGTGTTTGAGGGTGTGTGGTTGCGGGTGTATAAACGCGGAGTTCCGCTGGGAGACCGCTTTTCCCCCAGGCCGAAGCACTGATTTTACTCTTCTAGCGGTGCTGGGACGCGCCCTACTCCAGTGTGCGCGCAGGGACGGGCTCAGCGCTCGGCTTCGGACGGCTCCGGGCAGCCCTGGGAAGCGTGGGGAGCCGCGCAATTAAAGCTCCAGGGAGCAGCCCGGGGTGGTCTCAGAGGCCGGTGTGCGGCAGCCCGGGAGCCTGGTCCTGCGCGTCTTTGTTCCCAGCCCCCATTACACATGCAGCGCGGGTCCCCAGACGCCCGCGGTGGCAGCAGCGTAGAGTCTGGGAAACCCGCGAAGGGCGGGGTCGGGCGTGCAGGGGCGGGGCTGGGATCCCCCGGCTGCTGCGTGGGTGGGGAACGCGCATCTCCAACTCATCCCCACTCCCACTCTACGCGCCTCCTTTGCAGTGTAGCAGGGTTTAGCTGTCTGCACCGAAGGCAAGTGAGTTCTCCGAGTGAGGCTTTGGAGCTGCGTAGCCTGAGTGCAGCGACCAGAGGATAGAGACCCGTTATTGGTACCTGGGCACAATATGGAAGGGGTGTCATGGATCTTTTGGAGCTGTTTCCTGTGTCGTAGATGCTGAGAGTTGGTGGTGTTGAACCTGTTCCTTTCTCTGCCTTTTAAGTGCTGCTTTGAGCTGCTTTTCCCCAAGAATGAGATCTCTGGATCCCTCCTGGAGGTGCTGGGCTTTTCCAAGACCATGTCTGCAGAGGGGGCCTCCTCCCAGGACAAGGACAGCCTCAGACCAAAACCCTCTCCCTAATTATCTCTGTCTGGCTTGGCCAGTCTCAGGTCCCTCCCTGATTATGCGGGGCAGGGTGGGATTGGGCCCCTGGAAGGACTGTATTTCCCTCCTCTTCCCTGGCTTGGGCAGTGCTCAGCAGTGCATCTTGCAACGTGGGGCAGCCAGAGTTAGGACAGAGTCCACCAACCTGTGTTCCTGCCCTGGAGGAAAGTGGGGGTCACTGGGTGTTTCTAGTGGTGACACCAGCTAGTCCTTTGGTGGCCACTGCCCTGACTTGTGAAGAACTATGGGAAGAGCCTCGACAGGCCCAGGTAGGAGCAGAGCTGGCCCTCCCGTTCCTTTGACTTCCTTGATACCCTTCCTTCAAGTTCCTGGCTTGCTGTTTAGAAGTACACACCCACCCACCCACCCCCCCCGCCGCAGCACACAGTGCCCTTGTACAAGGAAGATCTAGAACAGCACTGTCCAACGGAAATATAGTGTGAACCACACATATAACTTTAAATTTTTCTGGTAGTTATGTTAATAAAAGGAAAAAGAAACAGGTGTGTCTTAGTCTCCTTGGGCTGAGTGGGTGACTTAAACAACAACTTATTTTCTCACAGTCTGGAGGCTGGAAGTCTGAGGTCAGTGTGCCAGCGTGGTCAGGTTTTGGTGAGGGTCCTCTTCCTGGCTTGCAGATGGCTGCCTTCTCACTGCATCCTCACATGGGCTTACCTGGTGCTTGGGGTGGGGAGGTGAGGGGATTGTGGGTTTTTTTTTCCTCTCCCACTAACCCCATCATGGGGGCTCCACCCTCATGAACCAGTCTAACCCTTTGCAAAGGCCCCGTCTCCAAATACCATCACATTGGGCATTAGGGTTTCAATGTACGAATTTTGAGGGGATGCATTCAGTCCGTGACAAGGTCAAATTAACTTTAATGGTATATTTTATTTAACCTAATGTATATAAAATAATCATTTCAACTTGTAATCAACATTAAAACAGACATTTTCCAATTTTTGTACTGTCATAAAAATCCACTGTGTATTTTATACTTACAGAACATCTCAATTCAGACTTTGCACATTTCAGATGCTCAGTAGTCTCATTTGGCTAGTGGCTACCGTATTGGATGGTGCAGGCCTAAGAGAAAAGGCAGAATTGATGCTGCAATAATGGTACAGGGTACTTGTTACACGATCAGTGTTAGTTAGTTTTGCACGTCTTCTGTATTCTGTGCCTGGCCCAGTGTCCTTGGGAAACAAGTCATTTGGCTCTTGCCTTGCAGTGGATATCCCAAACACACATCTATGTATCCCGTGAGAACTCCTGACATCTGTCTCTGTACTTGGGGTTTAGATCAGGGCCTATGGGTTGGAGAGTGTTCTGAGTGAAATGTCAGGAGCCACTGGCTGGGGAGGAGGAACTGATTCCTGTCTCTCACAGTGGGAAGTACAGGCCTTGACTGCTCCAAGCTGTCCTCATAGGTGGGCTTCTATCTGACTCAAAGATACTGTCCATTTCCTCAGCGGAGAAGTGTGTGTGGAATGAGTGAAGTGACCCTCAGGCCCAGTGTAGTGGTAGGTGTCAAGGACACGGACCACAGAGTCATGGGCTGTTGGTGCCCTTCCCCAGGGAAGGGTGTCCTCTGCTACCTGTCCTTGTACCTGCTAAGAATTCCAGACTCTGCCCTGTCTGGCTGGCTGGGCTGCCCTTTGGGAGGAGTGGGCACCCTCCTCAGCTCTTAAGAGATGCTTCCAAGGTAGATGATGTAAGAAATTCACCCGGACTCCCTGGCTCTCCACCTGGGTGAAGACATAAGATCTGGAACCCCATGGCCTCCCACAGCTTGGGTGGGCTGCTGTGGTGCACTACTCTGCAGGGTCTTTCTGGGCATCTCCATTCCCAAATAGCACCTGGACTTCCCCTGGCACTTCGCCTAAGGAACTTCCTTTCTAGGGAGCCCAGTGAGGAGTGCCCATCCTACACCATGGGCCCCTTTGAGAATCTGACGAAAGCTGTGGACCCTTCCCCCCCAGAAAATAAATGCAAATAAGAAAGAGAACCCACGTGAGAGTATGCGCATACTTTGTGCACACTCGCTGTTTGTACTGATACCAGCTAATTACAGCCCCCTGAATTGGACTCCATGAAGGCCTGTCTGCCCTGGCTGCCCTGCCCATTGTACCAGTCCTGGCCAGGGGCTGTGCACTGGGCAAGTTCCCACACTGCTGCCTCTACCTACCCTGTTCTAGCCACTGGGCATGACTTCCCCTTTACTTCTGCCTTTTGTGACCCTGCGCAGTGTTCACATGCCACCCCTGATCCACCCCCCATCCCCGCCCCTTCCTTCAGGAAGCCCTCCCCTGAGTGCCTGTGTATTCCTACCTGGGAGCTTAGGGTAGTGCAAGTGAGGACCAAGAGACATCAGGTCAGAGTTTAGATCTACTTGCAGATACTGACCTGTTACCAGGGCCTGGGATCTGGGGGCTTAGATCGGGGTGAGCTGGTCTGGGTAATACTTTTGAGAATGACACTGGGTAGACAGCCCTCAGGCAGGATCCTGGCTGGGTAGACCTCATTCTAGAGCAGCGTTTCTAAACCTTGACGCTGTTGACAATTTGGACCCCATGATTCTTTGGTGTGTGTGTGGGGGGGTGGAGGGCATCTTGTGCATTGTAGGATGTTTAGCAGTGTCCCTTGGCCTCTACCCTCTAAATGCTAATAGCACTTCCAATCGCGAAAAACGAAAATGCTCTGAGTGGAGGGGGCACAGATCACCTGATTGAGAACCTGATCTAGAATGTTCTCATGCCTTTAAAGGGAGAGGGAGTTGTGGGCGGTGGGGTTAATGGCTAATACCACCCACCGCCGCACACCCCCCCCCATCGGATTCAGGGTGGGAGGTTGGATTCTCAAAGCCTAGGAGATTCCTGCTTCAGCCTCAGGGTTTGGTTCGAACTCGTGGTTCGGGAGTCCTGCTGGCCACCGAGGAAAGAATCCTGGCGTCCTTGAGTTTTCTCAGAAGTGGTTCGGGTTTCAGGGAGGCGGCGATTGTGGGTGGCCGGGCAGCCTGCCTGCCTCCCCCGCCCACCACCCTGACCGCGCCGCCAGCTTCGCGGCGCGCCTCGCCTGAGGGGCCGGGGCCTCTGCGCCGCGCGGCGCCCCTGTGCGCGCACCTGGCAGCCGACGTGGGCCTAGCGGAGCGCCGGGCATGCCCTCCCCGGCGAGCCCAGCAAGCGGGCTGGCCGCCGGGCGCCCTGGGGAGGCGGCGCCGCCCTGGGCCTGGAGCTCTGAGCCCGTGGACCCTGGGGCGGGGGCGCCGCCTCTCCCCAAAGGTACGGGTGCGCGGCTCCACCCTGGCCGCGGGGAGGTGCGGTGGACTGCACTGCGGGAGACGGGACTGCGCCCGCACCGCGCGGGCCCAGCCCCGGGGGTTGATCTCTACCGGAGCCTGTTGGTTGTGCTTGGCAGGCTGGCAGCCCGTGTTCGTCCTCCGCTCCTCCCCAACCTACTCGTGGCTCGGCTGGGGAGCTTTATGGGGTCTCCTCTCTGATCTTGAACTCGGCAAAACACAAGTTTGCTGAACTGGCAACGGATTACAGACGCTTCTTAGAGTAGGAGGAAGCACTCCCAAAAGCTTCAGTTTCCAAGTTCTCCATGTCGCTGGTGTGTGACGTGCTTATTTTAAAGTTTTTTTGTTTGTTTGTTTGTTTGCTGGGGTTGAGACTCTGCTTCCATCTCTTTTGGAGTCTTTCCAAAGTGGACTTTGTTGCCATCTCAGGATTCTTTATTTTTTTTCCCTTCCCTTCCATTCTGTCACCTGTTCTTTGTTCCTGAATAGACACCCACCCCCTTGTTTGGGGCTTCCTTTTTGGCCTTTCTCCACCAGACTCAGAGGCCTGCCATCCCAGCCCAGAGGTGCCTGGGCCTTGAGGTCCTGGTGGTGCTGCTCCTGGATGCCTAGGTGGTTGGGTGGGGGCGGGGATGGGGGAGAGTAGAGGCCGCTGCCCTCTTCTGAGTCTGTTTTTAAAGTTTCTCAGTGCTGTTTTTGTCTGAGACAATGGTAGGTACTGGAAACCAACTGGTAATGCAGGCTGAGATTGTTTGGGGGTCAGCTATGCCTCCCCTGGCCCAGGATCAGTCATGGCTTCCCGCATTTGGACAGCCCCATGCTTTGCCCTGGTTATCCCAGTCTGGCTGTACACATACATGCGCCTTTTTCAAACTCTCTCAGGGACTGGCAGCCCTAGCTGGGTGTTTTCATTCATGGGCACGTGATTGCTGGGACGGGGTGGGGGGGTTGGAAAGGAAGCGTGCCCCAGTGGGCGCATGTGAGTCCTCCTCCCAGGGGCCTTCTAGGGGCTGGGCCTGCCACTCAGTGGGACTTCTCTGCCTGGTTTCTGGGCTGGAGCGAGGCGTTCTGTGAGGTGAGCGCATGTTCTTGTTTGCAAACGTTTCTCTGCCGACTATTTCAGTTCCACTCTGACAACCAAGGAGGCTAAAATTAGTTCTGGGGAAGGAAAAGGAAGGCTGCTTGGAAACCCAAGCCCTTGGCTGGAGGATGGAGGAGGCTGCTTCCTGGGGCTTGGGCCCAGCATTTCGGAAGATGTGACCAGACAGCTGTTGTCTGTCCATCTGAGGAGAGGGAGGGGCCCCTGCTTACCTCCTAGACCTGAACCAGTGAAAACAGGAGGCTGACTTGGAAGCTGACGCTCTTGAGTGTTGATGCCAAGATGTTTCTTCCTTCTGGCTTGCGTAGTGGTGCACAGTGTTTTTAGGTATGAGGACAATGCCTCTTGACGTCCAGTGTCATTGACAGCCCTCCTTCCCCCTTCCCCCTCATTGATTCAGAAAGCATGCATGAGTTCTCAGAGCCTTGGGCTGGCAATCATGGGTTAAGAAACCCTTACTTTATATCCTGTTTGGGAATTTCCTTCTTACCCAAGTTTTACATTCCCTTCAGGTGCTCACAAGCCAGGCAGACCAGGGCCTTCCTTGGAACTGCTGGCTTGGGTGGGAGTGTGGGTGGGAGTTAGAGGAGAGCCCTGTGGTCCAGGTCTCATAAGTAGAGCCCTTTGTACCCTGAGGGCAGAGGGGATCAGGGTTCATCTGCTGCTGGGGCTTAGAAAATAGAGGGGCAGAAAAGTTAGGTGAATTCGGGTTTCCCTTCCCACCTGGCTGGCCCCTCCTGTGAACCCGCTACCTGAGAGTGGGTCCTGCAGGACTACGTGGGGGAGGAGAGCCAGGGCAATGCGGTCCTGTCTCCCCTACCCTGAAAAACCGCTCCCAAGTCTGCCCTCATCCAGGGGTCTCCTGGTTATAGTTGAGTGGTGGTCACATTGGCCATAACTTCTTTTCCCATTTAAAATTTTATTAATTTTTAGTTTTACAAGTAATACACATGGATTCAGTTGCAGAAATTTAGATATTACAGATAAAACCGGTGTCTCTTTTACCAGTCTGGTCCTCTGTCTGAGTCCTCCTCCAGAAGTTCTCTGGTTGGTGGATATCTTCTAGACGTTTGACATATGTATCTATAGAAGTACTTAGAGAAATAAAGCTTTTTTTTTTAAACCTAAAATGGTATTACTCTTTTTCAAACACTTAACTGACATATAAAATATGTATAGGATAGTGTAATTATCATAAGTGACAGCTTGAGGAATTTTCACAAACTGAATATGCTGATGTAATCAGCATCCAGATCGAGAATCAGAAAGTTACCGGCCTCTCCCCAAGCAAGCCCTCTCTTGCTCCATTCCAGTCTCTACCCCTAAACCCCTAAGGGTAACCACTATCTCGACTTCTAACGGCATACGTTATTTTGGCCTGTCATTGTGCTTTAAATGAATGGAACGTTACAGGATGAACTGCTTTATGTCCATCTTATGCTCACCATGTTTTGTGACTTGCGTCCGTGTTCTCGCATGTCATGGCCTTTTTTCTTTAGCTGTGCCGTGTGGCATGTGGGATCTTAGTTCCCCCAACCAGAGGTTGAACCCATGAACCCTGCATTGGAAGCTCAGAGTCTTAACCACTGGACTGCCAGGGAAGTCTCTGTCATGGCTTTTTAAACTCAGAGGTCTGTTCTGGCAATCTTTTTAATGTATATGGATCTACCTCAGTCTTTTTATTTATTTATTTACTTTTATTTATTTATTTTTGGCTGCGCTGGGTCTTCATTGCTGTGCTTGGACTTCCTCTAGTTGCGGTGAGCGGGGGCTACTCTTCGTCGCAGTGCGTGGGCTTCTCATTGCCGTGGCTTCTCTTGTTGCGGAGCACAGGCTCTAGGTGCGTGGACTTCAGTAGTTGTGGCATGCGGGCTTCCATAGTTGTGGCTTGCAGGCTCTAGAGCGCAGGCTCAGTAGTTGTGGCGCACGGGCTTAGTTGCTTCGCGGCATGTGGGATCTTCCCGGACCAGAGCTCGAACCCATGTCCCCTGCATTGGCAGGCGGATTCTTAACCACTGTGCCGCCAGGGAAGCCCCAGGACATATGTATTTTAAATTTTGATAGATATCGAGAAACGATTATACATGGTTATACTGTGTCGTGGTGATGGTGGTGATGGTAGTGGTGTGTGTGTCCTGTGTAATGTTAGATTATAGAGGTTGGAAATAGCCCACCTGATGAAGGGTGCCCGGACAGGGAGGGTGCTCACTTCCACTGACCTGGTATCTGAGGAGCGCCAGAGAGGCTGCTTCCCGTGTCTGAGGCTCCTGGTTACTGTGCCGACAAAGGGGAGGTGGCAGTGGACTAGCCAGGATGTGGTCTGGGTTTGGGGTGGATGTGCATGTGTGTGTCTGTGTGTGCTCACTAGCTAGGCTCCATGCTGCCTCCACCTCTCAGACTGAGGCTCTTGCTGAAGGTTGTGGGGAGCAGAGCTCTACTGGTGCACCCTGTGTGTTTGACAGGCTCTGGGCATGGAAGGATCCTGATGTCACGTGTGATCATAATGGTGGTAGGAGGTATGAGAGAAGCTTGTAAAAGAATTATTTTAGAGTCTGGTGAGAGGCTTTTCACACCAGAAAGGGTTCTGGTGAGCTTCAATTCCTGGCTGAGCGTGTGCCTTGTTCCCTTGCATGATCTTCTGCCTTGACTGGCTGAAAAATTAAAGAAGACAATTTGAGATGACTTGTTCTCCAAAGCCCCTGCTTTCCTAGTCCCTTCTTCAGCGTGCTCTCTACTCTTTCACTACCATTTTACTGGGATTCCTTGTGTAAGCTCACATGTCAGGCCCTGCTCGTGGAGTTAGGTGGAAGTGGGTTAAGGGTACTGTTTGCAGTGTAAATGATGTCCCAGTCAGCTTTCCCACATTGTACAGGTGATGTGCACTGTCTGTGTATTAATCGGCTTAGGCTTCTATACCGTGGAATACCACGGACTGGGTGGCTTACACAGCAGAAATTAGTTTTCACAGTTCTGGAGGCTTGAAGTCCAAGACCAAGGTGCTGTCAGGATTGGTTCTTGGTGAGTCCTTTCTCCTTGGCTTGCAGATAGCTGCCTTCTTGCTGTGTCCTCACGCAGCCTTCTCTCTGGGTCCTCACGCAGCCTTCTCTCTGGGTGTGTACACTCCCGGTGTCTCTTCTTCTTATAAGGACATCAGTCTTGTTAGGTTAGGGCCCCACCCATATGGCCTTATTGGCCTGAATTGCCACTTTAGAGACCTTATTTCCTAGGACAGTCACATCGGTGATTATGAATTTTGGAGGGGGACACAATTCAGTTCATAAGAGTCTGAAATAATAAAGTTGGCTGAAAGTGAACTTTCCTCTTGAATTACACTTTGGAATGGAAGTTACTTTTTTCAGGACTCTGCTTTGGGGTCAGTGTTCTTCTCGATTAACACTTTCTCTAGGTAGTCTTATCTCTACACTGGTACCTCAGTTGTTGTGTTTGTGTAGAAGTATCCCCTTTGGGTATTATATATGGTCCTGAAAATATATCTAAAACCTGGGTTAAAAGTGGATATGGAGATTTCCTCTTTTGATGATCAGGACCATCTTTTTCTGAAGGCACCTGAAAAGATGGACAAACTGAGCAAACACCTCTGGTTGAAAGCATTGTACAGCTACCTCTCAATGCTGAGACCTACCAGTCCAGGATGTGTGTGAGAACAGAGGCCCTGGGTGGTGACTTTTACATTTGACTCTGTTTTCAGTTCCATATGGGCAACTGAGAAGCTGAGCCTTGCATTTGATAGCCTTGGGCTAGGAAGACAGGAATTGGAGTTCTAAAGAGAGGGTGGGTATAGTGAGCCCCTCTTTTTGGGTTGGGACCCCAAAGATGTAGAGGTGAGGGGGAGCCAAAAGAAGACAAACTCTGAAGTGGGATGAAGATGTTAGATGGTAGAAATCATGTTGCTTCTCAGCTTTCTCCACAGCCAGATTAGGAGTCTGTGTGATCAGTGGCCACTTGTGTATATTTGCTTTCCAACTTCAGAACTTCATTTCTGTGGTGCTTTGCTGTTCTTTTTGTCCTTATGGGTTTATGCCTTAAAAACCTTTTCTTTGCTGTGGTTTTAGTGGGGTTACAGGAGAGAACAAAGATAACATTTGTGTATAATCCTTGCCCTTTACCTGGAAGCTCTCTCACCACTGTCCTTCAGGAATGATGGGCCCTGGAGAAAGGCAGGTGTTTCAGAGAATGGCCCTGGACCCACACCTTGTTCCATGGATGGTGCCAAGGAATCATTTACAAAGTTCGAGGTTAGAAGTGACTTGAGGTGACCTAGCTTGATTCCTTGTTCCTAGGCTGATAGAGCTCCTTTCGTCACCTTTGGAGATTGCTCCTGAACTTCCATTTCTGGCAATAATAGTGAACAAAACAGCTGAAAAACCTCTTCATACAAGACACATAGAAATGCTGGATAAAGTATAACAAATATCCTTTTTAAATGTATATGCATGATTGCATGTATAACAAAGTAAGGGACAAGCAGGAGTGGGCTGGAAGCTAGAGCTGTACTGCTTCACTGGTTAAAGCTGCTTTTTCCTGCAGGACTTTGCCTCTCTCCATAATTTAGAGATGTGGGTTTAGTAGCAGTGTGTGAGGCACAGGAGATAAGATGTGGAATTGAGACTGAGGCTCTCACATGATAAGACTTCCACAGCGTTATTCATTCAGTGAAAGTATGGACTAGAGGGAACATTCTTTTGCTGATAAAGGGAATAGATAATAAAATTGTTGGTTGGTGGGGGGTGGGTAGTTTCACTTGAGAATTTGTAACCATAGATCTGTGCTTCCGCGAGCTTGGAGTTGGAGTTTATACCATCTGTGTTTCCTGGGAGTTAAGTAATTAAAGTGATTCCAGATTGGTAATGTCCTAGAGAATTTGGCAGAATTTGGCAGAAGCAAAAATATAAATTATCTCTGGAAGTTTGCCCCCTCAAACTTGGCTTCACTTTTTATTCCCACAGAAAAGGCCCCCACTGAACACAAGCTCTGTATCCAAAAACAGAATCCAAAATTCCAAAACACACAGGGAAACAAGATACCATGAGTGAAATCATCAGAAGTAACAAGTGGCAGAAATAGATGTTCAGGAAGTTAAATTATGGAATTAGAAGTGAGGGATTTGGAAGTATGACAAAGAACAGAAGTATCAAAATTGAGGGCTTCCCTGGTGGCACAGTGGTTGAGAATCTGCCTGCCAATGCAGGGGACACGGGTTCGAGCCCTGGTCTGGGAAGATCCCACATGCCGCGGAGCAACTAGTCCCGTGAACCACAATTACTGAGCCTGCGCATCTGGAGCCTGTGCTCTGCAACGAGAGGCCGTGATAGTGAGAGGCCCACGCACCGCGATGAGGAGTGGCCCCCACTTGCTGCAACTAGAGAAAGCCCTCGCATAGAAACGAAGAGCCAACACAGCCATAAATAAATAAATAAATAAATAAAATTAAAAAAAAAATTGACCAAGAAGGTTTTTTTAAAAATAAAACTTCTAGGGACTTCCCTGGTGGCGCAGTGGATAGGAATCTGCCTGCCAGTGCAGGGGACCTGGGTTCGATCCCTATCCGGGGAGATCCCACATTCCGCGGAGCAACTAAGTATGTGAGCCACAACTACTGAGCCTGCGTGCCACAACTACTGAAGCCTGCGTGCCCTAGAGCCTGTGCTCCGCAGCAAGAGAAGCCACCACAGTGAGAAGCCTGCACACTGCAAAGAAGAGTAGCCCCCACTCGCCACAACTAGAGAAAGCCCACGTGCGGCAGTGGAGACCCAGTGCAGCCAGAAAAAAAAAAATAGAACTTCTAGAAATAAAAAAATAGATTAATTGAATTTATAAATTAAATAGAAGAACTAAACAGCAGATTAGACCCAGCTAAAGAGAAAATTAATGAATTGGAATTTAGACCTGTGGAATTATCTGTAATGGTGCTTAGACACAGAATTGAAAAATACGAAAGCAGAGTTAAGAGACTGGGAATGGTCTGATACTTGTAATAGGAATTTCAGAATCATAGAATAGGGAGATGCAATATTCAAATTGATAAAAGCCAAGAATTTTTCAGAATTGATGAAAGACATGAATCATCAGATTAAAATCATATTCTTCCAAGCAGTACAAAGAAATTTAAACATGGACTTAGACACATAGCTCATAGTGAAACTGCAAGAAGCAGATCTAAGAAAGCAGCCAGAGGGAAAAGACAGAGTATGTACAAAGTTCAACTAATAGTAGACGTTTCAGCAATAATGGTGGAAGCCAGAAGACAGTGGAATAATATTTTCAAAATGCTGAGAGAAAATAACTCAACCTAAAAGCTTATGTTTTTCTAAACTGTCAGTGAGGAAAAGGAACAAACTAACATTTTCAGAACGATGAACAAAGGCTTCTGTACCAAAAGATCTTTACTGAAGGAAGATGTTCTTCAGGAAGGACAGCGGTCCTAGAAGGAAGAGTGGAGATCTTCCTTCTAGGAAGGGTGAGCAGACAAGCTGGAGAATGTATGGACTAATAAGAAAATGTTGGGCTTCCCTGGTGGTGCAGTAGTTAAGAATCCGCCTGCCAATGCAGGGGACACGGGTTCGAACCCTGGTGTGAGAAGATCCCACATGCCACAGAGCAACTAAGCCCGTGCGCCACAACTACTGAGCCTGCGCTCTAGAGCCCGCGAGCCACAACTACTGAGCCTGTGTGCCACAACTACTGAAGCCTGCACGCCTAGAGCCCGTGCTCTGCAACAAGAGAAGCCACTGCAGTGAGAAGCCCACGCACTGCAACGAAGAGTAGCCCCCACTCACTGCAACCAGAGAAAAGCCTGCTCGCAGCAACAAAGACCCAATGCAGCCAAAAATAAAATTAAATTAAATATAAAAAAAAATGCTGACTTTAGAAAACACAAATAATATCTGCTTTGGGAGGCGGATAAGAAGAACAATTGATTAAATGTGGAACACAGATATGTTAAACTAATTTAATGTAAGTTGGAAGGAGGTAACTGGAGCTAGAACAATTAAGTTCCAATGAGGGATGGAAGAGATGTTGATTAACTTCAGGCTTTTAGCATAAATGTACATATTAAAACTTAAAGGCTGGCTTATAATAGGATGGAAATAGGGTGCATTACTTCCAGACCAGAGTGGCTGAAATAATGGAATTTAAAAAGCTAATCCAAGGTGGTAGCAGGAGAGAAAGAACAAATTTAAACATAGTGGTGATCATAAATGTAAGAGGAGTCGATTCTAGGATCAAAGACAGTATTAGATGGAGTTGGGATAAAAAAAGATACAGAAAGATTTCAAATAAAAGTTGGCAAAAGATAAACTGGGAAAATACTACAAGAAATGTCATATAGCTATGTTAGTGTCACATAAAGTAGACTTTCTGGCAAAGAGCAAACAAATGAAGGGGGTTACTATATAGGAAGAAAAGTTTTATTGGAATATGTAAAAAATTTCTATAACCCAAAGGAGAAGCAGCCCAGCAGAAAAATGGGAATGGATGCAAACAGGCAGTTCTCAGAAGGGACTGGTGAACACAAACATGATCATTCTCACAAGCAATCAGGAAATGTGGATCAAAACCATGATGTATGATTTCACCCTGACCAGGTGAGCACACATCAGGGGCTGACGGTGCGGGTCAGTGGGGCTGGAGTTTGTTGGGCACATAAATTGGTACATCCACTTGGGAGACCAGTGTGACTGTATCCAGTGAGTTGGAGATGCCCATCCTTATGTCCCATGTCTCTAACGTGTGGCTGTATTTCCTAGAGAAATGCACGCTCATGAGCACCGGAAAACATGCAAAAGAGGATTCAGGAGGGTTTACAGTGGCAGTGCTTAAGTCAGCAAATGTTGTAAATGACCTAAAGGTCCAACAGGAGGATGGACACTTAGGTTGTGGTCAGGCCATACAGTGGACTGTTCTGTAGCACCGAGAATAAAGGTGTCACAGAGCATGTAACAGGCATGTACTCTAGAGCCAGGCTGCCTGGTTTCAAAACCTGGTTTTGACACTTAATAAATAACTTGGGTAGAGTTATCCTCTTGTGTGAAAGAAGTTCAAAGATAAACGTAGGCACGTTTAGGATTCTTTTCTGCCTCTTGTATGTATGTGCCATTCCACCATTGTGTGTCCATGCACGTGTGTGTGTGTGTGTGTGTCTATGTCTATCTATCTCATGCTCTAACCCTCCCCTTCGCCCACCCCCTCACCTCCATTTAGGTTCCCTTGATCCCCCCAACATGGGCCATCCTCACTCTGGTCGTGGGAAGATGGTGAAGATGGTCCTGCGTGGATTGGGGGAGGTGGAGTCATAAACTTGGATACAGACACTGTGACAGGGAGCCCTCACCTTCAGGACCCTTGGCTCCTCTGGAGGAACCTGCGGGGACAGCAGGTGCTCAGCTGACGGCAGGACCCCCTGAGGGGGCAGGGCTGGGGAGCCTGAAGCAGAGCCTCCCGGGAAGAAAGCCTGGCCACTGTGTGTGGCGGGGGCTGCCCCTCCTCTCTGGGCAGACCTGGAGGCTGGATCATGAGGGAGAAGGCTGGGCTCGCCTTGCGCGGCCCCCTCTCGGGCGTGGCGGCTCCTGGGGGGGTGCGCTGGTGCAAGGGGCCTGAGGTGGATGTGGTGGCGGCTGGCATCGCATTCTCACCACTCTACAGTGTAGGTGGGCTGCGCCCACAGGGAGGCCGGGGCTGCCAAGGGGCCTCCAGGAGCCGGGGCAGGGTGCAGTGGCCCACTGGCTACTGGGGTCCGCGCTACCTCTGGGAGATGCTGGCTGAGCTAGATGCATCCCGAGGCCAGAGCTCGGGGGACGCCGGGGGAGGCGTGGCCCCTCTGGCTCCAAACCCTCCCCCCAGAGCTCTGCCTCACCTCTCCATCCCTCTTCCTCTCCCCACTGGATTTTCCCCCCTTGTCTCTCCAGTGCAAGTCGGGTACATCCAAAGTCAGCTGGCCTGGGAAATAGACCTCAAGTGTCAAAGCCCATCATTTAGGTTCATCCCGCTCCTGGAATGTGGGTTCTGAGTGGAATCTGCATGTATTCTTTCTTTTGGTGGTGGTGCGTGTCCAGGAGCGGGGTTTCTCTGTTCTGCCTGGACTGGGGGCTAGGGGAGCACTGGGGGCATCTTTCTGCCGAAGTGTAGGCCCTTTGGAACATAAGGACTGCCTGCTGGGGACACTGACGCTTGTATACCTGGTTCCTTTGGAGGCTACCGGTTGGGTTGGCTGGTGCTCAGGGGTAGAGTGAGCCCCTTGCCCAGGCGTCTGGGGGGTTCCCCGCAGGGCTCTGAGGCAGCACGTGAGAGGGGGCACAGCTTCCTCGCTGCCGGGATGGGCGAGTGGGCTGGGATCAGGGAGCCTCCTCTGCAGGGGTCCCCGGCTCTGTGAGTGTGGGCAGGAACCCTGTGTCTGTTAAAAGGCGGAGGCAGCCTTGTGGTTGGATTGTTGCCAGAGGCTATAAATAGCTGAGTGTGTGCAGAAGCAGAGTGCCAGGGAGGAGGGGGAATCCCTCTCCAGCTGGCAGCAGAGCCTGGGTGTGGTGAGGGGGGGCATGGAGTCTCCAAGTCTCCCCTGGTCCCCCTGGGGCTCTGAATGCAAAGCTCTTGCAGGTTGGGTATGCACACTCCCAGCCTGACAGGGCAGGGGGCTTGTGCTGTGACAAAATGGCATAGGCAGCAGGGCGTATCAGGCTCTAATATGACAGCCAACGTGCCAGGCATTGTGCTAACCAGCGTTAAAATGCATTAACTCATCTCGCTCTTGGAACAGCCAAGGAAGTAGGTTCTGTTATCATCCCCTTTTCATGAGTGGGGAAACGGAGGCACGGGTGGCTGGATCACTTGCCAGTAAGCATCAGAACCAGGACTTGAATGGGGTCAAGGGCACCTTTTGTTTCCAGTTGGTCTGTAGGAGGATCTTGTCAGGTGGGGGTCCAATATCATCCTGAACCCTTGGGTCCTACCTGGAGCCGTGAGATTTGGACTTTCCAGCCCTGATCACCTGGGTCCTGGCCACACGGTAGTGGCCAGAGGGGTCTCTGCCTGATCAGCAGCTTGGAGAGAGGAGCTGGGCCAGCCTTGGGCCATTCCTGATGTCTGGTGGCCTCTCTTGTTCGGGCTCCTTGCCTTATATAGGGGGTGGGGGCTTGTTGTCTGAGCGGAGATGGAAGCTCCCCTGAGGACCCTAGGGCTTGGGCTTCAGGCTGAGGCCACCCCTCCTGTTTTCCCCTCCCTTCAGAATCCTGCTGTAGCCAGGAGATAATTCTGTCCTTCTGTCTGACCGTTGGTCCTTCCTTCCTTCCATACATCCATCCATCTATCCGGTCTGTGTCTGGAACTGGTTCTAGCACTCAAGACAGTCAAGGCTTCTGCAGTTAAAGCATCAGCTTTGCAGTCCTGTGGGGGAAGCCTGACATTTAAAAAGCAGTTGTCAGGCACATTTGTAATGATTTGTCTCTTTCTTTCTTTTTTTAAAAAATTATTTCTTTTTTTTATTTTTGGCTGTGTTGGGCCTTCGTTGCTGCGTGTGGGCTCTCTAGCTGCGGCGAGCAGGGGCCACTCTTCGTTGTGCTGCGCCGGCTTCTCATCACGGTGGTCTCTCCCGCTGGGGAGCATGGTCTCCAGATGCACAGGCTTCAGCAGTTGTGGCACGCAGTCTCAGCAGTTGTGGCTCGTGGGCTCTAGAGCGCAGGCTCAGTAGTTGTGGCGCACAGGCTTAGTTGCTCAGTGGCATGTGGGATCTTCCCCGACCAGGGATCAAACCCGTGTCCCCTGCATTGGCAGGCGGATTCCCAACCACTGTGCCACCAGGGAAGTCCCTGTTTTGTTTCTTACGTGAGTGTTCATTATGTTATTTTCTCTGGGGAGTTATCTTTGGTTACATTTTTTTTTTTTTTTTGCCTTTTTTTGCGGTGCACGTGCCTCTCACTGTTGTGACCTCTCCCGTTGCGGAGCACAGGCTCCGGACGCGCAGGCTCAGCGGCCATGCCTCACGGGCCCAGCTGCTCCGCGGCATGTGGGATCTTCCCAGACCAGGGCACGAACCCGTGTCCCCTGCATCGGCAGGCGGACTCTCAACCACTGCACCACCAGGGAAGCCCTGGTTACATTATTTTTATACTTTTTGAATGTCTGAAATAATCCTTTAAACAACAACAGGCAATTAGTCAAGGGTGATAAATTAGGTGATGGAAGAAGCACAAAGGCCTGTGGAAGTAGAGAGAGAAGAGCCAAAATATAAAGGAGAAAGTTGGGAGCATCTTGCAGCCAGAGGTGGTAACTTGTGCTAAGCCCAGAAGCCCAGCTTGGGGGTCTGCCCCACAGGTCAAGTCTCCCGGGAACCCCACTAGAATTGCTGCTATGGATGCAGTGGGGCCCCTGAGCCCTCTGGACTGGGGGCTTTGCAGAGCACAGACGCCGAATGCTGCTGCAGGTGGGCAGGAGCCTGTGGGCATTGTCGGCACCAGCCTAGGCCCTGCCGCTGGTGCTCACTTAGGCTTTGGTCTCCGAGATCCACCCCATCCCCTCAGCCCTGCCTCTCACTAGTGGAGCTGCTCTGAGACAAGGCAGAGACAGCGGCAGGAAGCCGCCCTCCTAGTTTCTCAGACGTGGTCCCTGAGGTCTGCATCAGAACCACCCGAGACAGAGGGGGGTGGTTAAAAACATAGATCCAGGGACTTCCCTAGTGGCGCAGTCGTTAAGACTCCGTGCTCCCAATGCAGGGGGCCCGGGTTCGATCCTTGGTCAGGGAACTAGATCCCACATGCATGCTGCAACTAAGAGTTCTCATGCCACAGCTAAGGAGCCTGCCTGCTGCTGCAACTAAGACCCGGCGCAACCAAATAAATAAATGAATAAAATTTTAAAAAACCCAAAAAACAAAAAACGTAGATCCTGCCCCCACTCCAAATGGATGGGTCTGGGCAGGGCCCAGGAATATGCATTTTAAAAAAAAGTTTATTTGGTTGGGCGGGGTCTTAGTTGCAGCAGGCAGGCTCCTTAGTTGCAGCACGTGGGCTCCTTAGTTGTGGCATGTGAACTCTTGGTTGCGGCATGCATGTGGGATCTGGTTCCCTGACCAGGGATAGAACCCGGGCCCCCTGCACTGGGAGCGTGGAGCCTTAGCCACTGCGCCACCAGGGACGTCCCAGGGATGTGCATTTTTAGCACCACCCTCCGGCCCCACCCGGATGACACAGCGATTCTGACCATGCCCTGGGGTTTTGAGGGCCCCTCCATTCATTGCTGCTGCTGCAGGGAAGCAGCCCCCCTCCCACCCAGGAGCCCCCCACTGTGCATCTGGCTGTCAGTCTGGCCCCCTGCCTCCCTCGTGGGCCTGGGGCTACTCGGCAGCAGCTCTCTCCCCCGGGCACAGGTTCGGGGCGCGGGGAGGCCGAGACGCGGGAGTGCATCTATTACAACGCCAACTGGGAGCTCGAGCGCACCAACCAGAGCGGCCTGGAGCGCTGCGAGGGCGAGCAGGACAAGCGGCTGCACTGCTACGCCTCCTGGCGCAACAGCTCAGGCACCATCGAGCTCGTCAAGAAGGGCTGCTGGCTGGACGATTTCAACTGCTACGACAGGTGCCAGTGCCCCTGGGGCTGGGTGTCTGGAGCTGAGGCAGGGACACACGGGCTCTCGTGGTAGCCTGGGCGAGCAGGGGTGGTGCTGGGTCCCTGCCCCCGTTGCGAGGTCCCCAGGAGGGCTCTGGGTGCATGTCCACCCTCTGTTGTCCCTCCTGATCCTGGGTCCCGCTTTCGGGGAAGTGGGCTCACACCCTCCCCCCGACCCCACCCCCCGCCTGGTTCCCTGTGGGGTCCTCTGTGGGGAGGGGTTTGGCTGGGCTACCCCGGGGAGTCTGTCCCTCACCTGAGGAGCGGATGGGAAACTGTTCCTCCAGGCAGGAGTGCGTGGCCACCGAGGAGAACCCCCAGGTGTACTTCTGCTGCTGCGAAGGCAACTTCTGCAACGAGCGCTTCACCCACCTGCCCGAGGCAGGCGGCCCGGAAGGTGAGGTGGGGGGAGTGATGTGGGCCGGCCTAGGCCCCCCACCGAACGCTCGGCTCCTCCGTGGGGTGGGGAGTAGCCACAGGGCTCTCTGGTCTGGCCCTGGAGGTGTGCGGGTAGGCGGGCTGTGTGACGCCGGGCTCCGTGTGTCCCCCAGTCACGTACGAGCCACCCCCGACAGCCCCTACCCTGCTCACTGTGCTGGCCTACTCGCTGCTGCCCATCGGGGGCCTCTCCCTCATTGTCCTGCTGGCATTCTGGATGTACCGGCATCGCAAGCCCCCCTATGGCCACGTGGACATCCATGAGGTGAGATGGGGCTGGCTTGGGGCCGGGCAGGGTAGAGGTGGGGAGGCCAGGCCAGATCCTGTTAAGCCCTCGATCCCCCCAGGACCCTGGACCTCCACCCCCATCCCCTCTGGTGGGCCTGAAGCCACTGCAGCTGCTGGAGATCAAGGCTCGGGGGCGCTTTGGCTGTGTCTGGAAGGCACAGCTCATGAACGACTTCGTGGCTGTCAAGATCTTCCCACTCCAGGTGCGTGTGTGCCTGCGGGGCCCAAGCTCTCTGCCCCAGGGCAGTCCACATCCTGTACAGCTGGAATGAGAGAGGAGTGGGCCCCATTGGGGGTGGTGACGTTCACCATGGGCCTAGGGTAGGGCTTTGCAAAACATTGATTTGCAAAACCTCAATCCAGTCTGGTTTTCAGGGTTTTGTTTTGCCATCAGGTTCTGCTTAGAGGCCCTAGACACCAGGCTACCCCTAGCAGTTGCCTGGGACACTTGGCAAAGCCAGGCCTGCTCTGCTTCTCACTGGTTGGGTGGTCCTGGGCTCCTCACTTCTGTCTCTGGACCTCAGTGGCCTCCTTTGTAAATCAGGTGCTGGCCTTAGTGATCTCAGGGTCACTGTTGGTCTGTGGTCCTGGGCCCGGCTCAGTCCTGCTCCACCTCCCTTACGGAGGCTGAGGTTGGGGGTAGTGGGAAGCTGCAGGGTGGCGTGGCTGTGGTGGGGTTCAGCCGCATCCCTGCCTCAGGACAAGCAGTCGTGGCAGAGTGAACGGGAGATCTTCAGCACACCTGGCATGAAGCATGAGAATCTGCTGCAGTTCATTGCCGCTGAGAAGCGAGGCTCAAACCTGGAGGTGGAGCTGTGGCTCATCACGGCCTTCCACGACAAGGTGAGCACACCCTGTGGACCCTGCTCCCACGGGAGGTGACCGTGGGCCCCACTGGCCTTCCCCTGAGGTCGCCCGTCATGGGTGTGGACATGAGGGTCTGCAATAAGAACCCCTCGCCCTGGGATCAGTTCTTACGAATGGGAGCAGTGACTTCATGATTATCACTCTCTGACGACACCCCCTTCCCAACCCCTCCTGGCCTCATGAATTCCAGCATCCCGGGGTCGGGGGTGGGAAGCCCAGCCAATGGTCCATGGAGATGGCCCTCCTGGGGCTGGGCTGGATCCTGTCCTCCTGTGCCCAGAGTCTGTGCTGTTCCCTCTAGGGCTCCCTCACGGATTACCTCAAGGGGAACATCATCACATGGAATGAACTGTGTCACGTGGCAGAGACAATGTCAAGAGGCCTCTCATACCTGCACGAGGATGTGCCCTGGTGCCGTGGCGAGGGCCACAAACCGTCTATTGCCCACAGGTACCTGGGTTAGCAGTTGCCCTCTCTGCGCTTGACCTGGAGCTGCAGAGAGGGTTGGAGGGTGACAGCAGGGCCTGGGGGGTCTCAGTTTCATAAACGTGGTTAGCTGCTCCGTGGTGTGTCAGAGGCAACCGTACAAAACCCTGGGCCCATCTGACTCTTCCCCTGCCTTCTGCCCGCGTTCCCTGCAGGCTGTGGCCTCGCAAGTCAGTTCTCTGGTGCCCTCCAGTGGCCGCAGGAGGAAGTGCCGACTGCTGACTGAGTTGATTTAGCAGGTCTCAAACTTTTTGGTTAGGATCCCTTTACACTCTTGTGGGTTATTATGTCTGTTGATATTTGCTGTATTAGAGCACACATATTCCATTAACTCTCAGAGTGATGACATGTGTGTGTAGCCTCTGGAAAACTCTATACTCTGGGAGAATGAGCTTCAAAAAAGGCAAATGACGGATTATTATGAAAAGAATGCTGACCTTGCAGATCCCCTGAAACAGTCTCAGGGATTCACTGGGGTCCTTGGATGGTGCTTTGAGAGCCACTGTGCTACCTCCTCATCACAGTGGCAGGCACTGCTCTAAGCACTTAGCAACACCAAGTCATTTCAGCCGCATTACTGCCCTGTGAGATAGGTACTGTTTTTCTCTGCCTGTCTTACAGGTGAAGGAACAGTGGCACAGAGAAGTAGACCTAGTGTAGTGTGGTTCTGTGGCTGTGAGGGAGGGAGTGAGCCTCGAATTCCAGGGTTCAAAGCTGAAGGGCCCCGATGGTAATAACATGAATGACATAGGAGGTTGACTGTATGAAATTGCCATTGTTGTAGGTCAAAAACGGTTGAATGTCGACTCTTCCATATGGTTCCACCTAACGGTAGTGCATAGTAAGTGTGCCAGGGGTGGCCCTAAACATTCCTCCATCGGTTTAGCCCTCACAGCAAGGCTGAGACAGGCGCGGGGAGATTGAGGACCTGCTAGGGAGGGGCTGGGCTGAGCGCAACCTCAGCACCCGCTCCGCCGCTCCCGTAGCGGCTCGAGCCTCGGGGGCCTGCTCGGAACCCAGGCCAGTTCACTGAAACTTCTATTTTCACTCACATCCCAAATAGTGTAAATTCTTCCCGGAAAACTCGCATCCCTGGCTGCTATGCCCCCTCCTCAAGCCCTCTAAGAATGTGACGGCTGGCCTTCAATGCTGGGCACCGGGCTGGGGTCGGTGTTGCAGCTCTGGCGGGAGTGCAGTTCTGGATTCTCACACCAGTGGAGGGAGGCGTCCTAAAGCTGCCTGCCCGTGTGGCTTCGTGGAACTCCACCCTGGCGCAGACCCTGCTCCCCACGGGTGGGATGGCCTGGCCTGGGGTCTCTGGGAGTCAAGGTGGGAAGCCAGGAGGAGGGTCAGTGGGACCACATGTTCGACTCTGTCTCAGTCCACTGTCTCCACAGGGACTTTAAGAGCAAGAATGTATTGCTGAAGAGTGACCTCACGGCCGTGCTGGCTGACTTTGGCCTGGCGGTTCGGTTTGAGCCAGGGAAACCTCCGGGGGACACTCATGGGCAGGTGACGAGCCTCAGGGGGTGCGAGACGTGGGGGCACAGGGGTGGACGCTGCCCTTCTGGGGCTCAGCTGGCAGGGGGAAGCTCAGAGCTGTCTGAGAACTCCAGGAGCAACGCTCTCGTTTCACCAGTGGAGAGAGCGAGGCCTGGAGGGTGGTGTGGTCTCCTGGGCCAGCCAGTGAGAAACAGACTTCCCTTCCTCTTTCAGTTGTAATTATTAAACAAGATAAAAATAAGATAAACAAGAGTATACTGAGAATCCAAACCGGAAACCTAGAAAAAGTAACCTAAGGTTAAGCCTAAGCAAATCATCCTAAAACAACGGCTATTACCATCTTAAAGTCTTCTCCCCCGTTTGCTTTCGGCGTGCGTCTCAGTGACGTACGCGTCATCCGTGTGGCCCCTCGTGGTGCTGGTGGAGGCAGCGGCTCATGGTAGATGACCGCTGTCTCGAAGGACACTTTACAGTCGTCATTACTTCGTGACCCCGGGGCCCCCCGGGGATGCGGTGCGTCAGGGACGGCCGTCACTGTTGATGGCCCTGCTCTGCACGTGGCTGTAGCTCCTGTGTCCAGCTGTGAGTGCATTTGTGCGTGGTTGGTGACCGCAGACCCTCCCCTGTCCCCGTGCAGGTGGGCACACGGCGGTACATGGCCCCTGAGGTGCTCGAGGGAGCCATCAACTTCCAGAGAGATGCCTTTTTGCGCATCGACATGTACGCCATGGGCCTGGTGCTGTGGGAGCTCGTGTCCCGCTGCAAAGCTGCCGATGGTGAGCGGGACGGGAGCCCTCAGCATTCTGGGTGTGGGGTGTGTGTGTGGTTGGGCGTGAGGGTGACCCCGCCGGGCTCTCTCTCTGCCCCCAGGGCCTGTGGATGAGTACATGCTGCCTTTTGAGGAAGAGATTGGCCAGCACCCGTCACTGGAGGAGCTGCAGGAGGTGGTCGTGCACAAGAAGATGCGGCCTGCCATCAAGGATCACTGGCTGAAACACCCGGTGAGGGGCCTTGGGGGCAGAGAGGGCAGCCCCTCCCATGTGTGGCAGGGTCAGAGAGAGGGGCCTCAGGCAGCGGGACAGCCCCTCCACCCCTGCCTGGTCAGAGGCCACTTAGTGCAGTGCCTCCCTTCCACCAGGGGAGCGTCTGGGGAGGTTAGTGCTCTGCAGGGAGGCGGCTCTGGTTTGGGCCGCAGAGAGCGATGGGGCCTGACAGCTCCGTCGGAGCCCTGGTTGCCCCCGTGGAGCACTGGTGCGGTGGAGCCCACTGGCCCTGGGCCTGACACATGTGGGTTGGAATCCTGGATCTGCCAGTCAGTAGCTGGGTGACGTCCGGCAAATTGCTTTATTTCTCTGAGCCTTTGTCTCCTCAGGGTAGTAATAGATTTAAGGAGTTACCATACATCACCAGGCAGGACACCTATCACGTAGGTGCTTAATATGGCTTAGCTCTGTAGCCTCTGGGCCCCTCCAGTCTGAAGATACCGTACAAAAGACCCCAGCTATGTAAATCATTACCTTTCTTGGAAGGATATTTGCCTCCAGCTCCACTGAGTCCTTTCCCCTGCTACCCCAGGGTTAATTCAGAAGAGGGGCACCCTTGGGGCCAGTGGGAGCTAGCGCTCTCACCATATGGTCTGAGGTCGAGCTGTGGAGGCCAAGTTCAGCTGCCATGCTGCTCCCTGGAGCCCAGAGCCGCGAATGGAGAAAACTTAGGCATCAGGAGAAGGAAGCTGGGCCAGGAACTTACCTTCTGCCTCAGACCTCCTCAGTCTCCCAGGGCAGAGAAACGGGGGTTGCCAGTCCAGTTCCCTGATGGGGAGCAGATCCAGAGAGGTCTGAGTGTGTCCTGGTGCTGAGCAGGCCGGATTGCTCCAGGGTGTGGGCATTTTGCCCATCCTGCTGCCTTTCCCAGCTGCACACAGTTGGTTCCAGCACAGGGTGTCGCGCCACGTTCCCTGGACTCTGGGGAGGTGTCCAGGGCTGTGGGGGACAGGGTGGGATGAAGCCTTCCTCTTTTCCCACTGTGACTGCACTTTGGGCCCTTATGTGGTTTGGGCTTGGCCTAATAAGATTTCGTTTGAATATCACTGCTCCGCGGCAGCAGCCGTGTCTGCCCCCGGAGGGCCCTGGGTTGCCCTGCTTCCCACGTTGAGGTTCAGTGGACCCTTTGCAGCGCTGTGGAGGAGCCCGTGGCCTCAGGCTGGTGACTGTCGGAAGGGGAGTCTCCTTCAGACCCCTGCAGGTGGGCTCGTGGCTCTCCCCGGTCCTCAGGAACACCGTCAGGTTTGCTTGTCCTCAGTGAGGGCCACCGGCAAGGGCATCTGTTTCCTCTCTCCCGCTGGTGTGCAGGGCCTGGCCCAGCTCTGCGTGACCATCGAAGAGTGCTGGGACCACGACGCAGAGGCTCGTCTGTCCGCGGGCTGTGTGGAGGAGCGGGTGTCCCTGATCCGGAGGTCTGTCAATGGCACTACCTCGGACTGTCTTGTCTCCCTGGTGACCTCCGTCACCAATGTGGACCTGCCCCCGAAGGAGTCGAGCATCTAAGCCCAGGTCGTGAGTGGATCTCCAGACTCAGTGGATCTGAAGAGGAAAGGAAAAAAAAAAAGTTGTGTTTTGTTTTGGAAATCCCGTAATACCAACAAACACGTAAAATGCAGCTGCTATTTTACCTTGACTTTTTATTATTATTATAATTATTATTATTATTATTATTAATATTATTTTTTGGATTGGATCAGTTTTTACCAGCACATTGCTCTACTGTATCGCAAACAGCGGACACGTCAGCAGGCGTTGAGGTGCTGAGCTGTGAATGCAGAACCAGCGCCGTGCTGAAGAGCCTCGGCCACCTCCCGCCCGTCGGGGTTCATTTTTCCCTCTTTCTCTTTGTTTGTTGTCTCAGAATCTGTGACACAAAGAAACCCATCTCCTGTCTTAGGAAACTTAATGCTGCAAACTCTACCTAGAGGAACCTTTGAAGACTGTTACATAAGAACACATCTTCCTCAAAAGAGGAGTTTCCCTCTGCCCTCGTCCTCCACCCCCCCACCCCCCCCCCCACCCCCACCCCGCCTTTTACTGTGTTTTTCTCCCTTTTTAGACAGTGAGTTTAAGAAACAGCAGATGTGTCTTTCACGGATTAACGGGTGTTGTCCTGACCGAGGAAAAACTGGGCTGAGGATGAGGATGGTTTGGACCGGAGTTGGAGGGGAGGACAGCTCGGGGTGGGGTTTGGTGCACAGCTACACTGGACCCGGGCACGTTCGGAGCAACATCCTTTGCTATGAGACTACTTCTCAGGTAACCAGGAATCGAGGGGAGGGAGCGTGTGGAGGCCAAGCGTTAACGGCCAGAGCAGGGTTTGGAGAAAGTCTGAAATCAGGTGTGGCTCTGACCCATCTGTTGGCCCTGACCAGTTTTTTCCACACACTTGGGCTTGGGCATAGGACGAAACATTTTTTCTGCCCTGATTTTAAGGTTAGGTAAGGGTATAAATCACGGTTTAGTGAGTACATTCTTCATAAGACATGATACTGTAAATATCTTTAATGAGGAAAAGTTGAAATACGTACAATGCTTCCTCCTGGAGCAGTTCAGGGAAATGGCCACAGGGGGCGCTCTGCACAGCCAGGGCGGGAGAGTTTCCTGGGTTGGGCCTGCCAAGAAGGCCTGCCTCTCTGGAGACCCCCGGAGTCCTGCGGTGCCGGCTCTGCCCTGTGTGGTGACGTTATTGTCCCTTTCTGTGGCTCGTGAACACAGCTTTCTCCAGACCCTTGAAAGAGGTGCATATTCGAAAAACAGTTTCTCTGTTTTGCCATATAACCTTGCTCTCGTCAGTGAATGTTCCTAATGCTGCTGTTTCAACATTTGAATTTTTTTTTAATTTATGAAACATGCAAATTTTTTAAAGAAACAAAACACACACATCCACACACGCTTTGCTATGTGGCTTCCGAGGTTTAAATTTTGAAGAGTAAGAGAATTAAAACTTCACGACCACAGACCACCTCAAACCAGAAATACCTCAGAATTTTCTACTTGTGTAAGTTTTATTATATATTTTATTAGTTGTGTTGTCTTGTAGTAAGTATATTTTAATGTAAGTTGGCTTTTATGACAAGAAAGTTTAAAAGAAATAGAGAAAAAGAAGAAAAGTTGTGAGTCTTCTAGGGAGTGCTACCATTTTTCTTTGATAACACCCCCTTGTAAATAATTGTCATCAACTGTAGGTTGGCTGTCTGGGCCGAGTCTGGGCATTCATCACTCTTATTTGTGAAGACTTTTCCTTCCCGTTTCTTTAGACCATTTTATTTAAAAACTGGATCTCTTCACCTTGCGGGTAGGCGAGTTGGTGGGCAATGGGGAGAGGTTGACTGGCGTGAGAAGGGGAGGGGGGAGCCTCCTCCTGAGTTATTTGGAAGTTCCAGTGTTTCCCTCGACTTGATTGGTCATTGTTCAGGATGACAGGTGACCCCACTTTAACTTGGCAAAACTGTAGCCTTTAGACCCACGTGAGGTAATTTTACTCCAGACTTAATTTCTTAAGCTCATTGGCAGCAGTGATAGCGGAATTGATCTGTAGGCCTCTGGGTCCGCACTGCTCGGGGCCGGTCTGTGACGGCACGGCTTGGTGGTGAGGGCTCAGTGCACTGCCGCGGGGGTTCTGGCCCCCTGGGCCGTGTCCTCCTCTGCGTGTTTGGGCACGGGGTGTGGTAGGAGACGAGTTTGCTTCCCTCTCAGAGCTCAGTTTTTGCTTCATGGGTCAAAATGTGGGCTGGCCAAGGTGGCCACAGGGACAGGTTTTTGTTTTTGTTTTTTGGTAAGTTATTTGTCTTCTGACTTTTCCTTTTTAAGCTATTTTTTGCTGTGGTATTTTTCTTCCCTCGGAATAATTTTTAACAGAAAAACAGGCCTTACAGCAGTTGCTTTTCTTTTCCACTTAACGTCTTTCAGAAGCTTTAAAATAATTTATTGAAAAGTGCCATATCTGATTTCTCCAGCTTTCTCCTTAGGCAGTGCTGGGAGTCTCTACTTTTCAACCCTCAGAAGAAACTAATAGAATAAACCAGTAACAAATGTAGCTAATTTACCATAGGAATGATTAGATCCCTGATCCCAGCCAGTGTGGAACACTAAATGCCAGCCTCTGGTTTTAGATTTCCTCTGGGCAGTTTTTCTTTTGTGTGCTGGCTTGATTCTTCTGGGAGCACGTTTTGGCCCTGCTGTGGGACCTGCGGGGCAGGATGCAGGACGGACAGGGCAGGCCTTTTGTCTGGGGGCACTCCCACTTTGCTGACCCAGTGCTCAGCCACTGTCACTCCCTTTGGGGCCTTGGCACCAGAATGAAGTGTCCAGAGATGGCCCCGCGTGGTGTGGCCGGGCAGAGGGCTTCCGGCGGCCCTTTCCCCGCGTGCTAGGCTGAGTGTCCCTGACTGCTCGTGGCCAGGAGAAGGTGGGCATCTCTCTCCCGGGCATGCTGCTGGGACCTGGGTGGGTCTTACGCCTCTGATAAAGTTACGTTTACTGTCATGTCTTCTTCTCCGGGAAGTCAACCATCCAGAGCTCTGATTTGTGTCGATGGGGTTGGGGGCCTCTGCCTGTGCTCTTCTTCACAAAGATTTCTTGTAGCCTCCACTTCCAGCGAGCTCAGATCACTGCTACATTCCCCGCACCCCCCCCCACCCCCGCCCGGCCCGCCAAGCTCTCTGGAAGACCGGGGGGCAGGGAGCGAGTCTGATATTGCTTTCCCTGCCTCATCCAGGGTGAGAGGGTGGCCAAGTCAGGGGACAGAAGTGGCCCAGGATCCCTGCCCCTTTCTTCCTAGTGTACTGTCGTCCGGGCAGGCTTCTGGCTGTGGGGTGGACTTGGGGGAGAGTGTGTTCTGTTTGATCACTGTGGGGAGATCTCCTGAGCCAGAGAGATCCAGGAGTGAGCATGGGAGGGAAGAGACACATGGGGACCAAGGCCACCATGCCACAGTGTCCTGCAGAGGACTCTTCATGACGGGCAGCCAGAGAAGGCCATGGATGTAGTCGTTAGCTCGTGCTGGGGCTGGCATAAGCTGGGCTTTTGCCTGGGGCCATTGGTCCCTATAAGGAGTCCTTCTTTGGTTGATTACTTGGGGTGTGAGGGCTGAGAATGGACCCTTCTTAGGAGGAAGGGAGACCCAGCTGTGCATAAATGTGGTGAGCGCCATCAGCCTGGTGTTCAGATGGCCTTCCTGTCCTGTTGGCTTTCAGTAGGTGCCCGGAGGGGTCAGTCCTGCTGGGGAAGCTTCCCTGTGTGCGCCAGCTGCTTCTGACTCAGGATTCACTCTGTCTGGATGTGGTGGCACGTGTCCAGAACACGAAGGACCTTGTCCAGCCTCGAACATCCTCAGGATTCTTGAGCCCCCAGCTCACACCTTCTCAGCCAAGGGAAAGATCTGCCATCTCCAGGCCACTGAGGTGGTCCTTCCCCTGCCCCTGGGGCCAGGCTAACCCTCCTGTCATGCTTTAGGGAGCTGAGCAGGTGACCCTGCAGTTCTGTGTCCCCTTTCTCTCCAGTTGGCCCCATTCTTGCTGGCTGCTGCCCTGCCCCTCTGCACTGGGTGCTTGGGTTGCATGTGTGGTGTTTCCTTGGTGGCAAGCCCAGCCGTGTATTGAGGGTCCACCATGTGCTATGTGTGGCGCAGAAAGCCCATCATGTGGCCCCTGTGCTCTGAGCCATGAGGGCAGGGAGGCAGCTGTTCCATCCAGGGTGGGAGGACTAGATGACCCTCTTGCAAATGGAATTCTGCCTCTTTTTAGAATGCAGTGTGAAGTTCCCAGCATCTATTGGTAATACAAGGATTTGATGTTTTTTTAGTAATATAGTGAGCGTATGTATGTAAGTTTTTAGAAGTGGTACTAGAAGTTGAACAGCCAGGCATTATTCCGGAGAACTTGGCTCACTAGAAAAATATCTAAGTTGGAAAGCGTTTTCCAGGAGAACTCAGTTTACTCAGTGTGTCAGTCCCAGCTATTTCAATGGCCTGTTGGGTTCTGAATCTTTGGAGAGATGGCCAGCCCTGCCTGGTTCACAGTTCAGGGGCCCTCAGACCACATTTTTCCAAGAAGCACAGGGAATTGACTCTCTACACGCACCCCCCCGCCGCCCCCCCGCAAGCAGCCAGAAAAGGAAAGAGGACAAGATGGCTTTTTCTCCTCTTTTGGGTGATTTGAATTCTCCTAGGTCAATGGCTGTTTACAAAAGCTGAACTAATAAAATGCTCAGCAGCTAATGTGTTCAGCCTAGTAATGATGAGTTTAAGTCTCAAATCAGGAGTGATGTTTTAGGCAAAGAAACAGACCCAGTAATTCAGTTGATGAACTGTTTGTTTATTTTCTCACTCTAGATGTATAAACAATGAATTCAGGGTTATAGGCATAGTTCTTTAAGTAAGATTCCTGACAGTTAATTTGTAACCAGCAATTCATGTATGAATGTATCCCAGACCTTTAGGAGGCTTGGGGAAGTTTTAAAAGATGATTTTAGTTTTGTAGCAAAAAGAAATTGAAGTTTCAAATGCACCCTGTCCCTTGGAAATTAATTTATGTGACTCAGCCACACTTTAAAAACAATTACAGTCGGCCCTCTGCATCCACGGGCTCCTCATTCGCAGGTTTAACCACCTTGTATCAAAAATATTTGGGGGGAAAAAATTACAGAAAGTTCCAAAAATCAAAACTTGAATTTGCCACCTACTGGCAACTCTTTACATAGTATTTACATTGTATTTACAACTATTTACATAGTATTTATATTGTGTTTGGTATTATAAGTAATCTAGAGGTGATTTCAAGTATAGGGGAGGATCTGTGGAGGTTATATGCAAATGCTACACCATTTTATGTAAGAGGCCTCTGCCTCTGTGGATTTTGGATTCCCATCCCCCTGCCACACTCCTCCCCCATACAGAGGGACGACTGTAGTGGGTCCAGGAGACCTATACATTATCATCAAGTAAAAGTCCAAATTATCTAGTGGGATATTTTGAATATTCCTATTTTAAACTTATTTTGGGTCCACAGTAAACTTTGGTTTGGACAAGATTTTGAACTTAAAGGATTTACCACTATTTAAATTTTTACAATTTTTACCAAGCTTTTACATTTTTGTGACGGTATCTTCCAGGTATGAATGAAGCAGGACTTTTTGATTGTGGTACTCCATGTATCCCTGTAGTGCCAAAACCAGTGGTATTTTATTTGCTCCTATGGCAGCTCGTAGCGATAACACAAGTGTTTTTTCCTCACGAATTAAAACGCATATTCTCTAAACGCCAGCATGTGGAGATGGGCCCTGTGCTGCCCTTTCTTCTCCAGGAGTGTCTTTGGATTGTCTGGGGCCTAGACAATTCTGAGAACTACTGCAAGCCAGTTACAGGACACTAAAGAAATATACACACGGACATGTGTGTATGCAGTGGATTCTACAAATGTGGTTTCTTCTGGACATCTACAGAAAAGCGTTTCATTCATTTGCAAAGTTTACATTTTTAAGCTGACAGTTATAAAAAATACAACGCATTAGCTAATGCTTTTCACGCAGGTGAGGATGGGTTTTTTGCAAATGGATGAGTTCCATCTTGAGTCCTGGGAATTTCTGCTGTTGGTTGGGCGTGGGCTCATTCCCTGACTCTCCGAATCATGTTTGCATTGGAATGTTGTTAGGTAGCATTGTAAATAAAAGTATAGGTTATATAATAGAGTTACAACACTTGAAATTTTACTTTAAAAAATCTATAGCACTACATATATATTTAGTTATATCACCTGACAGATTTCTTCTGCACAGTGTGGAGATTGTTTTATACCACAGATTATTTTTATAAAGTCTAGTGAGTTTCGAATAAGAATGATTTTCTAATCAGAGTAATGAGCTTTACCTTTCAAGATAAACATACACTGGAGTGTAAGTGGTGTGGCGTTGACACTTAGTGCTCCTGCGGATTCTCGTTGATACACTGGCAGATTACAGACCATCTTTGGGTCTCGTTTGACCAAAACTCCACTCGTGGCTGTCTGTGTGGGACAGTCTGTGCAGGACAGGGGTGCTCAGCCCTGCTCCTTGCAGACCTGGAGGAGAGGGGCTGGGAGAGGCAAGTGGAGCCTGCAGTGTGCTTCACAGTCGTGCTTCCTCCTGAGGTTTCTTTTGAACAAAGGGTTCTGAGGTGAATAATTAGTTTCTAAGTTACTCTCATGGGTGTAGTAGTGTGAAGGTGTTTTGGGGAACAGAAATTGCATGGGTGCAGATTGGGGTGGGTTGGGACTAGAATAAGATTCAGGCTACGAACATGTGAAAAGAGGATTTGCTGATTGGAGAAATCTGCCAAACTGAGTTATCTAGGACCAAATTATCCAGTTTTCAGGACAGAATTCCCAATGGAGTAATTATTCGGAAAGGGGGAGGGTGGTGTGTAGACATAGCGATCAGATTATACGGAGAGCTGCCAGACACATGTTATCTTCCTTGTGAGGGCTGTTTGGAGGCGAGAGGGGCTGCGTTGGCTCGCCACTTTAGTCTAGCGAGTAAGCCAGGAGCCTGTGGAGGAGGCTCAGAATCCTGTACCAGCAGGGCATTTTTCCAGTATCTACAAGGTTTTCCTGCTCTTCCTACAAAGGTCAGCATCACTGCCATAATCTGGAAGGCAGTCTTCATGTTAGCCTTTTGATTTTTTGGGTAGAGAGTGGATGGTTATTGAGTAAGCCTTTTTGTTGGGGATGTATAGGAAGTATACATCATGTATACTCATCTGTACTCAAGTATAGAGTCATGTAGCTCATACTCTGTAGCCATAATGGCTGAAGGCCTGTTCCCCAGCCCCTGCCTGCTGGCTTCAGCAGCTGCGTTCGGAGGTGTTCTGATTGGGACAAAATTGTCAGGAGAGTCCCTACTGTGTCATGTGAAACCAGCTGTGCTTTTATTCGGTCTGATCGAGAGTAAAGTTTTACGCTCCCCCTTTTATACTTGAATGCATTGAGTTTCGGCAGATCCAGGAGCACTCTGGGCACCAACCATCCGCCTTTTTCCTGTTCCCCATCAAAGAACATTTCTCTGCTCTCCAGCCACATGTCTTGGAATGTAATTCTGTTGTGCCTTTGTTTTTGTCGCCTGCCTCCCCCCAAAAGCAACTGCTGTAAGCTTTTTTCTACTTGTCTTTTCTAGCCCGAAACCCCAGCTTTTTCCTTTTTCCCAGCTGTATTTTCTGGATGCAGTTCTGTGCTCCAGGTGTGTTAAGAACCAGTTACCTCAGACCTTGTGTTGAACAGTGTCACCATCTGGGTCCTCTCGAAACTGCAGGCTCGTGACATACACACGCAGGAACCCTGCCGAGTATGGGTACTTATTTGTTTTAAAGTAAAACTCTTCCCAAGGATTGCAGAAGGGGCTTCTGGCAAGCTCTTCATGTCCCTGCGGTGGGATGGGTCTCGAGTGCCACCTGAAGGGTGCTTTCCGCGCTCCACTTTGAATTCTGCCATTTTCAGTATTCTGCTGTCTGAATAGGCAGAGTGATTCAACTGGTTGGCCTTGTACACAAACGAGTTCCCAAAATGAGCTCTTTGTAACACATTTCCAGTCACTAAAGCTCAAATGAAGAACATTCCCTTAAATGGCAGGATTGAAAACCCCCGCCCCCTCTCCACCACAGTGCATTTCGGGAAGATGTCTGTAGCATATGTTGCTGTGAAATGAGGCCTTGCGGGTTATGGCTGTTTGTCATTTTGATGTATTTTAAATAAATATATATATATTTTTTAAAGAGCCTTTTTTACCAGTTCAGAAAGTTTAATTAACCAGCAGTCACCACATCTGAATTCTTGTCGCTGGGGCATAGATGGCAGACCAACATTTAAGTGGTAACTCGGCCCTACGAGTGTGGGCTGCCCACCTGGCCTGGCCTGCTGACCGTGGGACACCAGGGTCAGTGTGTCCCCACTGGGTCCCAACTCAGCCCTCGAAGTGTTCGGTCTCTACTCTGTTCAGGCGCTGTTTACTTCAGTCTCTACAAGGGCTTTAGCCCAGCTGGGGTTTTCTCAGAGCCCTGCCACGAGTTAAGTGTATGTTGAGCCAAATAATTTCTCCATAAGGGAAAAACACGCTCATCGAAATTTTACCAGCAATGACAGAGATGAGAGTAGGAAAGGTTAGGCAACATCTGGGATTTGATTTGGAAAGTGTCCAAGTCATTGTCAAACGCCATCTGAGAGCCAGTGACCGTACAGAGATTCTTAGGAGACCTCATCTGAGAGTGTGAAGACCTCCTGTGAGGGGAGGAGTTGTTAAAATGCCAGCGTCTTTTTCCTCCCTTTTTTTTTTTTCCCCTGGAATTCTGTAAAAATGCAAAGGGTGGTACTTGAGAATTGGGGGTGAGGGTTACCGCAGATGAGAAACATACTTCTAGATTTCAGTTCCACGCCACAAATCCACACAATGCCGTTTTTCAACTGTACAAAAGAATCTGCTTATGAATTTGACATGATCTTAATGGTAGCATCAAAGGCCAAATTTTTCACGTGTTAATATTTTTTCCACATTTGTCCTTGAATCTAAAGAACCTCATACAGTACTGTAAATTTAACTTACATTGAGTTTGATGTCAATTCTTGTGAAAAGAGCTTCTGCATGTAACAGACACACAGTTAAAGAACACAGCAGAGTACAACATTTGCAGGACCAATTCTGGAACCAACAGATGTCACCTCTCATTTGCCATCTTAAATGTCAGTTTTACCAGCTCCTTCTAAATGTGTGTAGTATTTGTAAGGAAAAGAAGGAAAATCCTAAGACTTGTCTAATAACTTAGTGGAGAATGTGTGTGTTGGGTTTAGGATGGATAGCAAAGTCTTTTTGAGCTGTGTTATCTAACTTGTATATAAAGCTGTAATTAAAAGTTTGGATTCACCTGTTTCTTGCGGTTTACAATGATGAATCATTTGAAAACTCTGGAAATGTGACTAGGATATGATTTAAGCCTGTAGAAGTGAAGAAGCTCTTCAAGTGCTAAAACTAAAGACTTCTAGTTTTTGGCTCAAATTCAGTAAGTACTGTTTGTATGCCAGGATATGTGAGATGTAAATGTAATAGGTCACTTTTCACCCTTGTAGCTATAAAATAAAAATTTTGTAGAACAGAAATAGATTGTACTACTGAATTAACAAAAGTTATACTAAAGTATCATGTTTAAAAAAATTATTATATATATATATATATACACACACAGAGAGTTAAGCTTGTTGCTGTTACCCTGTCTGGATTTGAAAAGTGTGCTGATTTATATATATATATGTGTGTGTATATATATATATATATATATATATATATATATAAAACACACACACACATATATATTATACACCCGCACACATCTAAAATGGCCTAAAGCAGACATCCATGTAATTACAGTTGCAAAATGAAGACATTTTGGAGAGAACATTGTATCATAGTTCATTCATTTGCAGTGGATCTTTGTTCCTTTTTACTGTGGTAATTTTAGAAATGAGTGTCAAGTTTGGAATTAGATCTGCTAAGTTGGGGTTTTGCTGCTTGAACTCTGCACTGGGTCCTCAAATAAACCGATGTGAATGTAGTTTTTTCCCCCTGTGTGAAGAAGCAGCCACACCCCAACAGATAGGAGGAAAAATCTAGAACTGTTTCAAGTTTTATCTTTTTGTATATGAAAATAAAATAATAATAATAATAAAAAAGTCCTGTTGTCTCTCTTAATCACATGGCAGGGGGTTGTGTTCTCCCACTTACAGGGCCAACTTGAGCACCTCCGTGAATTCCTGCTTGGACGACATGCAGTTAATGGCCGATACCTAGGCTGCCAAGGTCCTGTGGGTGGACTAAGCACAGGTCTCCAGTTCTGCCCTTCAGAAGCTCAGGACTTAGTTGGAGACACTGTGGGCTTCTCCTTAATGGACTGTCCTGGGACTTTGGGTATGTTCCTGCAGGACAGGGGTGTTATTTTCCAAATCCCCAAGAACCCCCCACACACAACCCTGCTCCCCAATCCTATACTTTGCAGACAACCCTGAGCAATATTTTTGTAAGTGCAGCAAAGAAACCTAGAAAATAAGTTATATTCAGGACTACTGAGAACACAAGCGCTGCCATTTCCAAACATGGCTGAGTAGCTGGGTCACTTGCTGAGCTGTTAAAAAAATACAGTGATGGAGCACCACCCCAGATCTGAATCAGCAAGCCAGATCTCCCATTTGGGAGCTCCTGAGTTACCTCACTAGATGAAAACATGGTTCCCTGCTAATAAAATAATTATAGTCTCTACTACCTAATAAAACAGGAAAGACGCAGAAATCACCTCACTGCTTTCTGCAGTAATATAAAAGATTTTTTTTTGGCCTCTGACTAATATTTGCTAAGTGGAGAAACAATTGCTTTGAATCCTCCTGGTGGTGTCAATGCCTTTTTATTCACTGTTTATTATGAAGATTAAATAACCTGCTTGGATCTCTTTGGAACAATTTTTGATGAAGGGGCCCTCTATTTAGGAACCAGTTGTCCAGTTTTTGATCCATTTTGTCCTCTCGTCAGAAAGTTCACCTTTTATTAGTGCCCTTGATGAGAAGGAGAGGAAGACAAAAGGCTAACATTTTTGAACGAAGACCTTAGCGCTAGCAACACTGGAAGGTCGGACTGCAGGGACCATCTGGTTGCTTTCTCTTCAGCAAAGGGATTCTTTCAGTTAAAAAGAAAAAATTGGACACAGAGCCGGTTCATAAAAGCGGGCTTGCCCAAGTTAGCAAGTAGAAGAGGGCTCAGGGGCCATTCAGCCTGCCCTCCCACTCCTTCCCTTAACTCTCAAGCACCCCTATGGAATACTAGGGTTCCCCTGATGATAGTTTTAAAACTACTGGTCCTTCATTTTAAAGGTGGACAAACAGGCCCAGAGGAGGTACCCTACCCAGAGCCAGGCAGCCTTTACTTCTAATTCTTGACTCTTGGGGCCCAGTGTGGGGTTCACTGTTGTTTCCAAGTACAGGATATGGGAGAGGAAGAGTCACCCACCATTTCTCTTTCTGGTGCTTAGCACAGTGCATGGCACTTAGGAGGGCCTTAAGAACTACCTCTTAAGTGAGTGTATGTATTTAGTAAATTCTGATGGAAGCTGTCAAAGCAGCTTTGAAACCTACAGATAACAGTGTTGCCTGGTTGTATTGTCTGGACTCTTGATTGCACATGCCAGACACCATTAAACAAAAAGGGGGCTTTGCTGGAAGGATCCTGGGGCAAGTGGCCAGCCAAGCCTTGGGTAAAGGCAGGATGTGTCTGGGCTTCTTCAGGAGCCTTGGAAGCTGGGGTCAGCATGGCACGCCTTCACCCGTGTCTCAGCATTTGTTCCACTGGTGTTCTGTGCAAGACCAGATGCATCTACTCTTTGTCTACTTAGCAAGAAAAAAGGCTGTAGACAGAGCGGGAGTTCCATATGTCACAGCTTTGCTATCTGGAGAAAGTTCCAGATCGAAACTCCTAAGGAAGACTCTGGTTGACTTAGCTCAACCAGTTAGTGTCAGAAGCCCTGGGGATCATACAAAATGACTTCATGACAGGTATTCCTGGGAGGGCGCATGGAGCCATGAAGCTGTCAAAACAACGTATACATTTTTTTTTTTTGCGGTACGCGGGCCTCTCCCTGCTGTGGCCTCTCCCGTTGCGGAGCACAGGCTCCGGACGCGCAGGCTCAGCGGCCATGGCTCACGGGCCCAGCCGCTCCGCGGCATGTGGGATCCTCCCGGACCAGGGCACGAAGCCGTGTCCCCTGCATCGGCAGGCGGACTCTCAACCACTGCGCCACCAGGGAAGCCCAAAACAACGTATACATTTAAGTTGGTTGTTAGAAATGGCCTCCTGCTTAGTGAACTAAATCCACATGGAATGCTGGAGATTATGCTGCAAAATGAAGAAGACCTATTTATTTGTGAGTGGGAGTGCATAAAACATATATCCTTCCTTTGACAGCAGGCATTCAGCAATCCGGATTTCATATTCTATCAAGATAAAGTAGAGCTGCCTAAATAAAAATTGCTAATATTAACAGAGCACTTAACGACATGCCCCAGGTTCTTCCCTAAATGCTTTACATGGTTAATCTCCTTTAATCCTCACAAGAACCCTATGGTCTAATAAGTATTATTATTATTACTATTATTATTCCCGTTTTAAAAAGAGGAAACAGAAAGGTAGAAAGTGGTTGAGTGGGGATCCAAACCCCTGTGCTCTGATTCAGGGTCCTAAACCACCATGGAGTACTGTCTTGTCAAGAAACTCCTTAGGAGATGCAAAGCTATCTTTAGAAGTTACGATTTGTGTACCATGCGATTTCAAAGCCACGTGTCATGAGGACATCCAATGTGGCACAGGTTTTAGAATCAGACCTAAGTTGGAATCTCGGTTCTGAGGACCTTAGCGTAAGCATGCTCAGGTGGTTTACTCACCTATTAAACGGGACTAAGAGTATTTTCTTCTCAGGACTGTATGTGCACATACTGAGCCTTCAAGGCGTCATGCTCTCACCCATCTCCCGGTCCAGGGTACTAGGGGTGGAGCCGGGACGCGCCTGGGCCTCCAGGTTTGTCACCAGGGGGCGCGCGCTTGCGCTCTGCCCTCCGGCGTCTCCTGAGAGGCTCAGGGCCAGCAACTCCAGGTAGCGCATGCGTGTCTTGGTCCCGCGGTTGCGATTGGCTTTCAGGCGGCTGACCTGCAGTGCGCATGCGCTAAGGCAAAAAGGCTAGGGTCTCGGGCAAGATGGCTGCGAAGACTTTTGCATCCCGCTTCCGAGGCTCCCGACGCTTTTTGAGTGGCTTCGTAGCTGGAGCCGTCGCGGGCGCTGTGGGAACCGGGCTAACTGTCGTGCAGTTCCTCCGGAGTCAGGACGCTGAGCCAGCGTTGGCGGTGAGGGAGCCGGACGGTGAGTGTGTGGGCCCCCAGGTCTCGGGCCCGGGCTGCTACCTCGGGCAGGAGCCGTAACCGTGGACGCGCGCTATCTCCACTCGCCAGGCCCTTGGTCGTCTGCCGTGCGGTCTCCCGACTCGGCTTCCTCTCCCCGCGTTGCGTCTCACCTGCCTGCTCCGTGTACTTCCTTCCCCCTGGGGATCTACTACCCCGACTTGTGTGTTTTTATTGTCTATGTCCTCCCCTAGATTGTTAGCTCCATAAGCGCTCGGACGATGTCAGTTTTGTTCTCCACCAGCCCGGTACCTGGTACATAATTGGCATCCAGTACGTATGGATGAATGAACGAATGAACACATAGTTTTAGCAGATCAGTTAACTGTCCTCAATTTATCGTAGTTCAAATGAAGAATACCTGCTGGCCTTTCTTCAAAGTATGTAAATCCGCAGGTTACCAGGTGTACCTTATATTTGACAAAGTAAATGAGCTCATGTTCGTTTCTTTCTGTCTCGGATACACTAATTTAACTCGCTCCTCCTGATACTTGGCATTTGGGAAGAGAGCAACTCTGGTGGGTTGAAGCCTGGAGAGCGCATCAAGAGAGAATTATTTGGAAACCGACTCCCTGTTCCGTGCGTGCTTGGTTTCTCCCACTAGGAGAAGCAATACCAGTTTTACCACTGTCTTGCTGCAGTACACATCTCTGCTTCAGTACCAGAACATTGAGGAAGAGTGTCAATGAACGATGTTTTTTTTTTTTTTTTTTTTTTTGGCTGCATTGGGCCTTCGTTCCTCCACACGGGCTTTCTCTAGTTGCGGCGAGCGAGGGCTCCGTTTCGTTGCGGTGCGCGGACTTCTCACTGCGGTGGCTTCTCTTGTTGCAGAGCACCGGCTCTACGCTCACGGGCTTCAGTAGTTGTAGCACGCGGGGTCACAGGCTCAGCAGCTGGGGCACACGGGCTTAGTTGCTGCACGGCATGTGGGATCTTCCCGGACCAGGGCTTGAACCCGTGTCCCCTGCATTGGCAGGCGGACTCTAAACCACTGCATCACCAGGGAAGCCCCTGAACGATGGTCTTTTAAAAAAATTTTAAAGGCTGTGCTTTTGTCCCCACATTAACTCTTAGAACATAATGAGTAGGTAGGCTGTCTCGCATTCAATCATATCAATGACTAGTGATGACAGGAGTTTTTCCTTTGCTGCTTTTGTATACTCTGTACTTTGTGGGGCAGAGATTTGAAAATTTGATGTGAAAGACCAGCAAGATCAGGTCCTTATTTAACAGTTAATGAGGTACTTCCCTGGTGGCACAGTGGTTAAGAATCCGCCTGCCAATGCAGGGGACACGGGTTCGTAGCCCTGGTCGAAGAAGATCCCACATGCCGCGGGGCAGCTAAGCCTGTGCGCCACAACTACTGAGCCTGCGCTCTAGCAACAAGAGAAGCCACCTCACTGAGAAGCCTGCGCACCTCACCGCAACTAGAGAAAGCCCGCGGGCAGCAAAGAAGACCCAACACAGCAATCAATCAATAAGAAAATAAATAAATTAGAAAATAAATTGGAAAAGTTAAAAAAATTTTTTTTAATTAAAAAAAAGAACAGTTAATGAAATAGCTACAGTTTACCTGGATAGAACTATACAACTGATTATAGGCAAAACCAGTATTTTGCCCACTGTCTCTTTTCTTTTCTTTATAAGTAATTGCAAAAATGAGATCACCTGGTTGATTAAATTGTTGAGTCAGTCCTTTGTCTTACCCCCTTCCTTATAATTTTTTATTCCTAGTAATAGTCACTAACTGTTATTTTTTCCCCTGTTTTTCATTTTTAGCTTCTTCAGAAAGGGCTCTCTTAGAACAATTTGGATTCCCTTTAACTGGAACAGAGACGAGGTGCTACACTAACCACGCCTTGTCTTATGATCAGTCAAAGCGGGTGCCTAGATGGGTTCTTGAACATATATCCAAGAGCAAGATAACGGGTAGGTGGTTAGAAGCAAAGGCGTTGACGAAAGACGTTTCCAAATTTAAAACAAGGAGGATTATTAATAATTTCAACCATTTCTACTTTACAGCACATTTAGAAAATGATGGTGTTTGTATGGCTCACTAGATAAATGGACCTTGCCTGGCAACCAGGGCACCCTAGACCCTTCCAGGCTGTCTCGGGTTGAGAGGATCTGTATCTTGACACATGAATTGGAGGCTTTGTCATAAATATTGTTGCAATGAGCACCACTCATTCATTACGTCCACAAATGCTTTTTTTTTTTTTCCTGCCTCAGGTTTATTTGTACAAATAGCACAGGAGGACACCAGCCCCATGCAGACAGCAGCCAGGGGTCACACCAGTCCTTCTGTCCTCACATTGGCAGACAAAGGTCTCTACTCCAGAGCCTTTGTGGGGTTCTGGGCACCTTTGGGAGCCTGAGCTAGAGCTGGAGCAGCAGCTGCACCTACAGCCTTGGCCTTGGTTTGAGCCTTGGCCTGGGACTTTGGCCGGCAGAGCCTGAAATCCTTGGCGATGTGGGCATGAGCACATTTCCCAAGCTTGGGGTGAGCAATGTAGGCAAGTTGACTGAGCTTGCGGCTGCCGCCTGTTGAGATCTTGGGCTTGACCTCCTTGGGCTTTATGAGAGCCTTTTTTTTTTTTTTTAGCTAATTTATTTATTATTTATTTTTGGCTGTGTTGGGTCTTTGTTGCTGCGCGCAGGCTTTCTTTAGTTGTGGCGAGCGGGGGCTACTCATCATTGTGGTGCGTGGGCTTCTCATTGTGGTGGCTTCTCTTGTTGTGGAGCACGGGCTCTAGGCTAGCGGGCTCAGTACTTGTGGCTCGCGGGCTCTAGAGCACAGGTTCAGTAGTTGTGGCACACGGGCTTAGTTGCTCTGCGGCATGTGGGATTTTCCCGGACACGGGCTCGAACCCTTGTCCCCTGCATTGGCAGGCAGATTCTTAACCTCTTCGCCACCAGGGAAGTCCCTTTACGAGAGCCTTTATAGCCTCAGCACGTGCACTTATGGCCTTGGCATTGTTGGCCTGCATCTTCTTCAGGCCCTTCTTGTTGTGCTTCTTGGCAAAGCGCATGTTCCTCGGGAACTTGGGGTCCACCCCCTTAAGAGAGTCATATTGTGATCGGGGTTCCTTGATGCCGTTTCTGTGCTGCTTTTGGGACTGGTTGTGCATGGTGTGGTTCTTGGACTCGGCCAGGTCTGCACTGGGGCCTGCCCACAAATGCTTTTTTTTTTTTTTTTTTTTTTTTTTTGCGATACGCGGGCCTCTCGCTGTTGTGGCCTCTCCCGTTGCGGAGCACAGGCTCCGGATGCGCAGGCTCAGCTGCCATGGCTCACGGGCCTAGCCACTTCACAGCATGTGGGATCTTCCCAGACTGGGGCATGAACCTGTGTCCCCTGCATCGGCAGGCGGACTCTCAACTACTGCGCCACCAGGGAAGCCCACAAATGCTTTTTTTTTTTTTTTTTCCCCACGGTACGCGGGCCTCTCACTGCTGTGGCTTCTCCTGCTGCGGAGCACAGGCTCTGGATGCGCAGGCCCAGCGGCCATGGCTCACGGGCCCAGCCGCTCCACAGCATGTGAGATCCTCCCGGACCAGGGCATGAACCCGTGTTCCCTGCATCGGCAGGCGGACTCTCAACCACTGCGCCACCAGGGAAGCCCCACAAATGCTTTTTAAGTGCCTACTTGTGCATGGCACTGTGCTGAGCTTTGGGGTTATATCAGTGACCAGAGTAGATGGTCTCTACCCCCAAAGCACTTTGAATTGGGGAGGGGGTGGGTGGACCTATCAAATAATCATAAATGTATAATTACAGTTGGCAATAACTGTTCTGAAGGAAAAATGATTGCAAGTTGGGATAGTATAATTAAGAAACAGTAAAGAATACGATGAGAGATTATAACAGGAGAACCTGATACTGATTAGTGAGGCTTTGAGAAAGTGGCCTGAAGAGTGGATGGCAGTCACTCAGGCAGAGGAGTTGGGTGGGCAGCGGGGGTATGGAGAAGAGCATTCCAGGCAGGGAAAGAGAAGCACAGTTGCATCTTTAAAGGCCCCAATGTGAAGAGTTTGGTTCGGTTATGGAACTCAAAGAAGGCCAGTGTGGCTGGAGCAAGGGAGAACGTGATGTGAAATGAGACTGGAGAGGCAGGCAGGTGTGTGAGCCTGTTCACGTGTTCTCAAGTTTCTTGGTGCGTTCCTGTAATTAAGATGACCAGATCTGGGCTTCCCTGGTGGCGCAGTGGTTGAGAGTCCGCCTGACGATGCAGGGGACACGGGTTCGTGCCCCGGTCCGGGAGGATCCCACATGCTGCGGAGCGGCTGGGCCCGTGAGCCATGGCCGCTGGGCCTGCGCGTCCGGAGCCTGTGCTCCGCGAGGGGAGAGGCCACAACAGTGAGAGGCCTGCGTACCGAAAAAAAAAAAAAAAAAAAAAGATGACCAGATCTTGCTATTCAATGTCAGATTGGTTTCTAGGTAGCCTACTTCAATGTACACCCCCACCATCATTATTTGTCCTGTCTCTCCCAGCCCTCACACCTAATGAGCATTATTGAGCTTTACCAATTTATTAGTTGATTTTATTTGCATTTATTGATTACCAGTGAGGGTTAATATTTTGTGAATTATTCTTTCTTTGTGAATTTTTCTTTACGATTTTCAATACGGATATTCTTTTTTTAAAAATATTTATTTATTTATTTATTTTGGCTGCGTCAGGTCTTAGTTGAGGCATGCAGGATCTTTAGTTGTGGCATGTGGGCTCTTAGTTGCAGCATGCATGCAGGATCTAGTTCCCTGACCAGGGATCGAACCCGGGCCCCCTGCATTGGGAGCATGGAGTCTTACCCACTGGACCACCAGGGAAGTCCCAGGGATATTCTTTTTTGAATTTTGTAGGAGTTCTTTTTTATATTAATGATATTACTTTTTGTCATAGTTGTTTTATTCCCATTCTCTTATTTGCCTGTTAATTTGCTATATGGCCCACAAATTATTTCTCCATTGCTTTACAGTGCATGCTATGCTTAAATATATTAAAAATGCTGATATTAAGATGAGTGTGTGCCTTTATAGAGTACACATTAACCAGCAGAATAGCAGGAGGCTTGGAATATGCTTGCTGCTAGAAGGAAACTGATGTAAGCCCAAACTTTATCATAGCAGGTGAAATTGATTATGAATTTACATCAAGAGAAACTCACTTGATTTAGTCTCAAGCCTGACAAATTTCCTTTAAATACAAAAATTTTCCCAATATGGAATTTCAGCTTTACTAATTTTATCTTGCTGTTAAGTTATCATTTTCAGAGGCATATAAGAAAAGCACTGTTTCATATTGTAAATCACGTGAGCTGTGTAATTTTGAGGAGGTAAAATAGAGCTAATTAATATTTGAAAACAAGCAATATACCTGTGATTTACTTATTTTAGTGTAAAGCATCTTCTGTTTTAGTTATGACAGACTAAGTTATTTAGATTAACTCTCCTGCTAAAAACAACAAGAAATGTTATTAGCAGTATATAAAAAGTATATAGAAAAAAAAGTCACTTAAAAAAAAACGTGAAGAGGGACTTCCTTGGTGGTCCAGTGGTTAAGAATCTGCCTTCAAATGCAGGGGAACCAGCTTTGATCCCTGGTTGGGGAACTAAGATCCTACATGCCGCGGGGCAGCTAAGCCCACACGCTGTGGAGCCCGTACACCGCAACTAGAGAGAAGCCCATGTGCCCCAACGAAGACCCAGCACAGCAAAAAAAAAAAAAAAAAAGGTCTCAGAAGCCAGATTCCTGGCTTCTGATCCTGGCTTTAAAAACAAACAAACAAACAAACAAAACATGAAGAGGCAACATGATAGTAGAGCTTTCTTTGCCAGGCCAATATTTGGGAACGCCAGAATCCAGAGGGGTAAGGGTGGCCCTGGTAAACCTGGTAAACCAAAGCCACATTGCCTTTGGTTTTGCAGCCTTATGGGGTGAGGGGGACTGAAGGCAAGACCTAGGGCTCACCCAAGGTAGATTATCTTACAGGAGACCCTTCCCACATTAACCTGGAACCCCAGAGGGCTGCACCCTCGGGGATGGGTGAACCAGAACTTACTTGCCTGCCCACCATAGGGAACTACACGGAAGGTTGCCTTGGCACTGAGCAGACAAGGATCAAAAAGGAAAATAAAAAGTTTGTTCTAGAGAAGTTGAGACCACAGACTGGCTGTCATGCAGACTTGTAGCCCAAAGCCATGTAGCCTGTACAGATCAAGGAACCTTAAACCCTGAGCTTGCTTTACTGTGGTCCTCCACTGCTAATGCCTCCAGACACTGGACAGAAGTAAGTTTACATCCTCTCTTCAGGAAGGCATCTTCATCCTAGGATTTTGGAAATTCCCACAAAGATTTTTCTTTTTCTTTTTCTTTTTTTAAAATTTATTTTTGGCTGCGTTGGGTCTTTGTTGTTGCATGTGGGCTTTCTCTAGTTGTGGTGAGCGGGGGCTACTCTTCGTTGCGGTGCACGGGCTTCTCATTGCGGTGGCTTCTCTTGTTGTGGAGCATGGGCTCTAGGTGCACGGGCTCAGTAGTTGTGGCTCTCGGGCTCTAGAGCGCAGGCTCAGTAGTTGTGGCGCACAGACTTAGTTGCTCCGCAGCATGTGGGATCTTACCGGACCGGGGCTCGAACCTGTGTCCCCTGCATTGGCAGGCGGATTCTTAACCACTGCGCCACCAGGGAAGCCCCCCCCAAATGATTTTTCAAGGACAGTGAGCACCAGATAAAGAAAACCAGACATACCAGGAAGCGATTCCAATGGTAATGACACTTAGAGAAGTTTACTAGGAATTCTCTGTTTACAGTTATTATTTTTGTTTATGGGGTGATTCTAAGCTAGACATTAGATACTTTACTCTGAACCTTGGGGTCTGATAATTTAATTTTTTTCTTGATTGAATGAAATGACATTAGAATCAGTAACTTCATTAATCCCCATTTTACACTTTTTTGAGAAGCAGCCTGAGTATATTCCATTTGTCCTCATAATTTTTATAGTTTAACAAGGCCTGTCCTAATGACAGTGGAAAACATAGTGTTAGGATTCGCTGATGTCCACGGTGGCAAACTATTCTGAAGGTATCAGAATATAAGTAAAATTGAGATTTTTATCTCTCCTGTGTGGTGCTCAGATATTTTGTGTCAGAAGTTTCTGGATTGATCTCATAACCTAAATGTTTGTTTTGTCATGGCTTAAGAGGCAGTAAGCAAGATATCAGAGGCACTCTCTCCCTCCTCTAGGCTGTGCCTGCCCAGAACAAATTGTTTTGTGTCTATATATATCCATTATTTCAGTACGTATAAACTTGTCAAATACCGTTGTACAACATACAATACATGGGGGTCTTTTTTTTTTTTTTTGGCCGTGCCACGCAGCATGTGGGATCTTAATTTGCCGAGCAGGGATCGCACCCATGCACCCCACACGGAGTCTTAGCCATTGGACCTCCAAGGAAGTCCCCGTGGGGGTCTTTTTTAAAAAGCAAGAGTGTATTTAGTAACTAAGCTTTTTCTACAGCTCAGCTATTTGATTGGTCATTGCTTTTACATAGATACTATCCAAGGGATTTTTCCACTTAACTTGAAAGGCCAGAAACAAAAGTATATGAGATGAGATAGCTGCACTGTATGAAAAACATTCTTTCCTGGACTAGTCCTTGCTAAATTCAGGTGAAGTAGCCGAACTATCCCAGGAACTTGAGACATGCGTGCTGTCACTAAGTACTAGCTGCTCAAAGAGATACCAGCCAGCAGCAGGCAGCTTGCCTTGCTTAGAGAATCTTGAGGGATATTTGTCCACTGGTAACTTACCATTTTGTGTGTTTTTCTTCAGGTGATGCAGACAGAAAACATTGTAAATTCAAGCCAGATCCCAGCATCCCTCCAACCTTCAGTGCCTTCAACGAGGACTATGTTGGCAGTGGGTGGTCACGAGGCCACATGGCTCCAGCAGGAGATAACAAATTCTCATCTGTAGGCATATTTTTTGGGAGGGATGGGAACACAGGTCTGGTATTATGTGTACCGTGGGACTTGGAAATTAAAAACCTAGGAGCCAAACCCTAACACTTGAGAATTTTCATACCCTATTTTGTATTTTTCTTCCTGACTTCACTTCCTTTCTTTGCTCAGATGCTCAGACATTTTTAAACAGGTTGACGAAAACTAAGTGCTATGCAAAAGGGAATTGGAAAGCCAATAGGAACTAAAGCTACTCACTCATTTTTATCTTGAAAAATTTCAGACCTGTAGAAAAGTTGAAAAAAGAACACAGCAAAAGTATTTTGACTTGTAGAAAAGTTGAGGATAGTACAGCAAAAACACTTTGATACATATATTTTATATATGCATTTTTTTAAACCATGGACAGTGAATTGCAGACATTGTAACACTTCATGCCTAAGTAGATTGCTTGGGAGATTGTATTGTCTAAAGATGAGGATATTTGAATATATGTCAAGTGTATCATTATACCAAGAAATGTGTGCAAGTGTATTTTTGTATATTTGTACAATAATATCCAGTATACAGCTCTCATTCAGATTTGCCAAATTTTCCCAATTATGTCCTTTAGAACTTTTTTTTGGATTCAGTATCTAATCATGAATCACATATTACATTTAGTTGTCATGTCTCTTTAGCCTCCTTTCATTTAGGATAATTTCTCTGCCAAAAAAAGGCGAGAAATGTCTTTTCTGACATTGGCATTTATTGCATGAATTGGTGATTATTATCATTAAGATAGTGGTTCTTAACCTTGGATACTCATGGTAACTACCTTGGGAAGTTTTAAAAAATCCTGATGCCCAGACCTGTAAGCCAGAGCAGTTAAATCAGAAATTCTAGGGGTTGGGACCTAGGCATCGATATTTTTGAAGCTTATTTCAATGTGCATCCAAGGCTGAGAACCACGGTTTGACAAGAGGGTATTTGGTGGCCTTGGCAGTGTAGATCAATGAAAGGAGATCCAATGACAGAGTCTTGGGTTTACAGGTCAGAAGTGTGAGAGGAATGAACACATGGTGGCTAGAAATTCAGAAGATTAGGACTTTTTTTGTGCCACTGTTGAACTAATGTGTTTGCACTGTACTACTTAAATACTACTGTGCTCCTGAAAGCTGCCCTTTGTTGAGAAACCCTCTGCCAGAGGCTTAGCACTAGAATTCACCTTTTAGCTTTATACTGGAAATTTTTCGTTCATAGAGTCTACATTATTGGTTTGAATTTTATAGATTGTGAAGAAAAGCAGCACACCAAACTACTTCTTTTGTTATAGTCCTTATTCTGAATAATAATAATAATTATTTTTTTTTTTTTTTTTTTTTCTTTTTTGCGGTATGTGGGCCTCTCACTGTTGTGGCCTCTCCCGTTGCGGAGCACAGGCTCCGGATGCGCAGGCCCAGCGGCCATGGCTCACGGGCCCAGCCGCTCCGCGGCATATGGGATCCTCCCAGACCGGGGCACGAACCCGTATCCCCTGCATCGGCAGGCGGACTCTTAACCACTGCGCCACCAGGGAGGCCCTGAATAATTATTATTGAGCTTTCTGTCATGGAGTAGCTGTGGCTTTCGTTTATCTAAACAGATAGTTGCTGTAATTGCCTGGAGCTAAGGTATGAATAAGGAACTGGTTATCTCTGCTTTGTAAAATCTCTCTCAAAGGGAAGGGTATTTCAGTGCAAGTTACTATTTTTATTTCTTTTCACAGAAAGCCATGGCTGAAACCTTTTACCTTTCTAATATCGTGCCTCAGAATTTTGATAATAATGCTGGTTATTGGAACAGGTGAGGGGTGAGAGTTTTTAAAATGTGATTCTGTGGGAGATGAGTGCTGTGACAGGAGAATGTGTGCCTAGCACCTGTTTCTGCCTTTGTTTTTTCAAATGTTAAAACTACTGAAGATAAATATTTTGGACTAGTTTTCTTTGCTAGATTTGGAAGTATAGACTTCAAAACATAGCTAGCCATTTTGGTCATGTTTCCTCTGGTCAGAAGTCAAGTTCTGGAAGAAACTACTAAAAATATTATTACTGAGGCCGTAGAACACTGTTTATAGGCAGAGGATACTGTATTTTTCTCCACTTGTATTTAAAGAGTTGCTGAGCTTTTTAAGAACAGTTTTGGTACCGTTGAACATAACCATTACCAGTTTTTGATAGAAGCTGTCTACAGTAGTCCCCCATTATCCATGGTTTTGCTTTTTGCTGTTTGTTACTCATCATCCACAGTCCAAAAATATTAAGTGGCAAATTCCAAAAATTAACAATTCATAAGTTTTAAATTGGCACGTTGCTGAGTAACCTGATAAAATCTAGCGCCTCCTGCCGTGTCCTCCCGGGGATGTGAATCCTCCCTTTGTACAGCGTATTCCCCCCATTGGTCAGTAATTGTCTTGCTTTCATAGTGCTTGTGTTCAAGTAACCCTTACTTTACTTAATAATGGCCCGCAAACGCAAGAGTAGTGATGCTAGCAACTTGGATTTGCTGAAGAGAAGCTGTAAAGTGCTTCCCTTAAGTGAAAAGGTAAAAGTTGTTGACTTAAGAAAGAAAAAAAATTGTATGCTGAGATGGTTGTGATCTGTGGTAAAAAGGAATCTTCTATCTGTGAAACTGTGAAGAAGAAAAAAGAAACTCATGCTGGTTTTGCTGTTGCATCTCGAGCTGCCAAAGTTATGGCCACTAAGCATAAGTGCTTAGTTTAGATGGAAAAGTCATTAAATTTGTACAATAAGATATTTTGAGAGAGAGACCACACCCATATAACTTTTATTACAGTATATTGTTACAATTGTTCTATTTTATTATTAGTTATTGTGTTAATCTCTTACTATACCTAATTTATAAATTAAACTTTATCATAAGTATATATGTATAGGAAAAAACATAGTGTATATAGGATTTGGCACTGTCTGCAGTTTCAGAAATTCACTGAGGGTCTTGGAACGTATTCTCTGTGGATGCGGGGACTACTGTGTAAAATCATCTGGGCATTCTGTATTTTTCTGATGCTTTCATGCAGTTCTTTCAGGGGATCTTTTAAGCATTTAAAACTGGTACAAATATTTCATGCTATTGCATTTTCCCCAGACATTACTGTGTGGTTTGAAATAATGAAGAGAGCACCCCACACTAAAAAAGGCTTCAACAATTATCAGTCATGGCCCACATTTGTTTCATCTACATACCCTCCTTTCCCCCTACGCAGATTATTTTAAGCAGGTCACAGATGTATTATTTTATCCACAAATATTTTGATATATATTTTTAGAAGATAAGAATTCTTTAAAAATATAACCACAGTACTGCCATTGCCCCTAAAAATGTAACAGTAATTCAGTAATTCCTTATTAACAATTTTATAATCAGTGTTCAAGTTTCCCTGCCGGTTTTTACCTTTTTTTTTTTTGGTTGATTGTAACACAGTCCACACATAGCTTTGGGTAATATATCTCTTCAGTCCCTTTTCATCTGTAGGCTTCTCCTCTTCTCCCTGCCCCCGCAAATTATTGGTTGAAGATCTGGGATGTTTGTCCTATAGAGTTTTCTTTCCATATTCTGACTGATTACATACCTTCGGAAGCATTTAACATTTTCCTTTTTCAAGAGATATGTTTTTTGGAGGAAAACTTTACTTTTTTTGTGTGTGTGTGTGTGGTACACGGGCCTCTCACTGTTGTGGCCTCTCCCGTTGCGGAGCACGGGCTCCAGACGTGCAGGCTCAGCGGCCATAGCTCACGGGCCCAGCCGCCCCGCGGCATGTGGGATCTTCCCGGACCGGGGCACAAACCCGTGTCCCCTGCATCGGCAGGTGGACTCCCAACCACTGCGCCACCAGGGAAGCCCAAAACTTTACTTTTAATTGGGCATATATGCTATAAGATGTAATGTTGATTTTACTTTTTAGATACAGAAACTGAGGAATGATGTCATGCATTGTTACCTCTCATAAATTGCTTCCAACTGCAGTATAACAAAGTGCATATTAAAACTACTTGCCAGGGCTTCCCTGGTGGCGCAGTGGTTAAGAATCCACCTGCCAATGCAGGGGACACGGGTTCGAGCCCTGCTCTGGGAAGATCCCACATGCTGTGGAGTAACTGAGCCTGTGTGCCACAACTACTGAGCCTGTGCTCTAGAGTCCATGAGCCACAACTCCTGAGCCCGAGTGCCACAACTACTGAAGTCCGTGCGCCTAGAGCCTGTGCTCTGCAACAAAAGAAGCCACCCAATGAGAAGCCCGCGCACCGCAACGAAGAGTAGCCCCCGCTAGCCACAACTAGACAAAAGCCCACGCACAGCAACAAAGACCCAACACAGCCAAAAATAAAAATAAATAAATTTATTTTAAAAAATAAAAAATAAAACTACTTGCCATTTATATCTAATAAATTAGCAAGAACAGTTTTTAAATGATTATTCCCAGTGTTCTAAAGATTCTTGTGAAACTGCTGTGTCATATATTGGAGTTTATAGAGTAAATTTATACAATCTCATTAAAAATATTACTTTTACATATAATCAAGCATCATTAAAATATTTATTCAATAAAGTAATTCTGGCCCTTGAAATTTAAGGAATTAATAACAATGTTGCATTATTTAAGAAATGTCAGGATAAACCCAATTGTCCTACAATAGGAGTAGTTACATAAAAAAAGATATATCAACTTTTTGAAATGATATGTAATTCTTGAAAAAAGTTTATTTGAGAACTAGGGCATAGAAAAATATGAGAGGAAACAAAACAAAATTTCAGTTATAAACTGTACATTGAATGCACACACAGGAAAATGTAGGTAGTTGTATAAATGTGTGTATTTTTAAAGTTTTTCCATGCAGTAAACACACTGGGAAGAACATTGCTTATATGCTTAATAGTGTTTTGTGCCATATTCTCTTTACATTGATTTCTCTAATTTAATATTCTTGGTAGCTCTCCTAAGGACTTGATATGGTTTGCTTCTTTTTCTACATTTATGTGTGAGAATATCACACATCTTTTTGCTTTGTTTCTCAGAATAGAAATGTACTGTCGAGAATTGACGGAGAGGTTTGAGGATGTCTGGATAGTATCTGGACCGCTGACCTTACCTCAGACTGGAAGCAATGGAAGGAAAACAGTTAGTTACCAGGTAGGAACGTGTTTTAATATTGAAGCTTATGTTATTTGCATGAGATTATAATCTCATTCTTTTTTTTTTTTTTTTTTTTTTTGCGATATGCGGACCTCTCACTGTTGTGGCCTCTCCCGTTGCGGAGCACAGGCTCTGGACACGCAGGCCCAGCAGCCATGGCTCACGGGCCCAGCCGCTCCGCGGCATGTGGGATCTTCCTGGACCGGGGCACGAACGTGTGTCCCCTGCATTGGCAGGCGGACTCTCAACCACTGCGCCACCAGGGAAGCCCTATAATCTCATTCTTTATTCTACTTTTTAATTTCATTTCTTCACCAGGATTTATTGAGCACCTGTTGGAATGTTAGGCATAGAGGATAAAATGATGGGTTAAAGAAAGCAAAGCATTGACTTCAAGGCGCTCACAGTTTAGGAGGGGAAAGAGACATGTTATCAGTTAATTATGTTAGAGTGTGATCTGATGTATGAACGCATAGATGAAGTGGTGTCGGAATGAACTGACCAACCCTATTTGTGGGGGTCAGGAAGACTTCACAGAGGAGGAGATGTTTTTTCTGGCCCCGCTGCATGTGGGATCTTAGTTTCTCGACCAGGGATCGAACCCTCACCCCCTGCATTGGAAGTGCAGAGTCTTAACCACTGGACCGCCAGGGAAGTCCCCCAAGGAGGAGATTTTTGAGCTAGATCATGATGGTTGAGTAAGAGTGAACTGAGTCAGGAGGGAAGCACGGGGACTCCAGAGGATGGACGGTGTGAGTGCAGGACACTTAAGATCAATAGCAGAATTCTGGGGTTTGGGTATCATCATAGACACGGGCTGAACTCAGGCAGATGGAGTGAGGAGGAGTAGAGGAATGCAGGAAAGAGTCATCACAGATTCGCTTTTTGGGTGAAGAAGAGGGAAGAATTCAGGAAGACATCCAGATTGCAGTTAGTTGAGTAAATGGGAGGAAAAGCTTTTCTTTTAGATGCTTGGATTTTTTTAAAAAGGTGACTTTTTTTTACACGCACGATATTTGAGAACTTTATGAACTAAAGGAAAGGGAGATTGAAGATATAAGAGAGTATAATTAGTGATGTGAGAGCTGTAGACAGCTTCTGTTATGCCTGTTATGAGATTAAGGATTCTGCCAAGATATGGACACCAAGGGGGTAAAAGGAGGGTAAGATGAATTGGGATATTGGGACGGACATATATACACTAATATGTATAAAATAGATAACTAATGAGAATCTGCTGTATAGCACAGGGAACTCCACTGTACAGTAGAAACTAACACAACATTATAAAATGACTATACCCCAATTAACCAAAAAAAAAAAAGGAGAAAAAAAAGGATTCTGCCAAGAGGGTGGCTGAACTGATGTACTGTGAGATCTACAGAGGGTCGGGAATGAAGTGAGGTGAGGAAGAAAGGTGATAGAGTCAGTGAAAGGAGAGGGATTGAAGGACTTCCTGGAAAGTCAAAGAGGAGGTGTGTTTGGGGGGAACATCTAGTAGATGTTTAGTAAATGCTGCTTAGGTTACATGGTTACTTAAGGGGGTCTGTGATAAAATTGAATGATCCGAGAAACAGTTAGGAAAACGAAAACAATTTTAGGGTGTATTCTGTCCCACTTGACTGGCTTATTATCAGCCCGTCTGGCTCTGATGAGCAGTGATGTGTAAGTCTCCAAGTGTTCACATAGGTGCTCACGCCCTCAGAGTATTCCAGGGGTTCTTGTGGGAGTGAAGGAGTGGCAACGGAGTTAGTATTCCAAGCAGAGTCATCTCTCTCCTCTCATCAACTTGCTAATTTTCATATTTTTTTGTAATACTAGAAGGAAAAAATGCCTTGAAGCTCCCTGTGTTCTTATTTTTCAAATACTAATTATTCTTGAGCTTTGGTAAATCCTCTTTACTCTTACTTTTGGAAAACAGGTTCTCCCAGCTTTCACTTCTACACCTTAAATGATCGAATTACAGTTTTGTGTGGGCTTTGTTTTCATAAAATTGAAAGATTTGTATGACTAGCTTACTGTGTAGTAGAAGAAAAATTTATACAGGGTTTAAAAGGGACAGTTAACCAGTAGTTAAGAGCATTTCCGAAACAGCTTTTTTGTGTGTGTGTGAATATTTCTGTTAAATATGTTTTGGCCACATGCTGTCGTGGGAAGTATATTGGTTTTCTTAAGTTGGATATAATTTTTATTATCAGTCTGCTAAAAGCGCCTAGAAGCAGTGATATGCTATTAGCAATGAGTGTACCCTGAGACCAGATCTTGGTTTCTAAAAAACCGCCTCCTGCTGAAAGAACCCAGCACTTGCAGAAATGGCTGATTCCAGGGATGGTGCAGGGAAAGTACAAACTGGAACATCTTGTGCCAGGAAGCAAGTAAGTGCTCAAACAAATGGTGAGGACATGTCAAAAGGACACAGGAATCAGCCTTATGGAGTTCTAACTTAATGTGTCTGAAACTCTTTGATATCAAAATAAAATGGATTATAGAACTAATAAATAGGAATCCATATCTTAATACATAAGTAAACACATGGGTGTAAGGAGAAGCTTCTGTGTACCATGGACTGTCGACTAATAAGTTTGTAAGAATGAAAGAGAAAAATCATTTTGTAGCCATCATGGTAATGTGTTTCAAACAATCATCAGTGGATGTTAAAACTAGAGAGTAGAAAAGCTTTATGACGAATAGGACATGTATATAATCTAAAAGAATCCCTCCGCAAATTACTTATTGATAACAAAGCAAGAAATTATGACTTCACAGTAGAGAAACCCCCCTCCCCCCTTAACTGAGTGATCAGAGTTAATACTGCACGTATGGGACTTACTGATAAATTGTACTTGCTGCTGTGATGCACTAAGGATACAATATCACTTCTGTGATATTTCTGCCCAAAATGCATAATGTTGAGTCTCATCATGCAGGAGTATCAGGCAAACCCCAACTGAGGGACATTACATGAAATAGCTGACTTACATTCTTCAAAAATATTAGTGTTGTCAGAGACAAAGGCTGAGAAATTAACTGTTCCAGGTTAATGGAGACTAAAAACTAAAGACTGAAACGGCTGAAAACAAAATGCATTGTGTTATCTTAGATCAGATCCTAGATCAGAAAAACAAAAGTTGCTAAATAAGACTTTATTCAGACAATTGGTAACATTTGAGGTCTCTAGATGAGATAATTATATTTTATCAGTGTTAAATTTCCTGATTTTGATCATTGTACTGTGATTATGTAAGTGAATGTCTTTGCTCCTAGGAGATGCATCCTGAAAGATGTGTCTGTGACTTACTTTCAAAAGGGTTAGGGAAAAAATAGAAAAAGAGAGTGATAAAGGGAATTGGGCAAAATGTTGAGTTGATGATTGGGCAAAATGTTGAGTTGATGAATCTGGGTGAAGGGTGTGCACGTGTTCCAATATGCCATCCGTACACATTTTAAATTTGCAGTTAATTCAGAATGAAACAAATATATACGTATATACCTTTCAGTATATCTTTTCTAGACCAGAATTCTTATTACACTGGACTATGTAAAACTAACCACTAAAAAGACTTAACCTTACTTCTCCTAAATCGTTGATCCGTGAATGATATTCAGGCATGTTCAAGTAGTCTTGAAGAGAGTTTCAAAAGAGACCTGTCAGCTCTTCTCACCCTAATTAGTGTCGTAATGGTGAATGTATGAGGGCAGTCAAGATCAGCTTCCTGAAGAGTATACTTTGAGTAACAGTCTTGTTTTTTTGTTTTTATTTTAAAGCATTATGGGTCTTACGCCTTTTCTTTCAGATTCTGGGCCTCTGAACCTATATCATTAGTTTTCCATGTCTATATTAATTAATAGGACCTATTCATGCTCACACTGGCAAATCTTTAATTCGGCAAATTCTTATGTACCTCTCATGTGGGAGGATTGCATATGGAATTGTAAATGACATGCTTCAAACTACATTCTTGATTACTTTCTCCCTTCTTTCCTCTATTTCACATCCTGGGAGTCATTTCTCTCTCTTAATTTCGTTGAGTCAACAACTTTTATCAGTTCTTTTACTTAATAACTTGTACTCAGATTTTGCAGAAGCTCTGAACACCTGTAATACTGAGGAGGACTCCACTAAGTTTCTCTGCACTTCCTACTTTCTGGCATAACAGGATGTTCCAGACTCATCTTGGGCAAACTCTGGAATCATCCATTTCTCTTGGTTCATTTTAATGGGGATTGGTATTTAGAAACCAAGATCTGGACAAGTTGATTCTGGAGTACTCGGTCTGCTGTTTGCCTTGTCATGTATGTTCACCACATTTATTTTTAGCCGTTTTTAGTGGGTGGAGAGAGCCCCCAAAAACATAGTATGTGAATTCTATTGCCTTTAGTGGCACACTGTTGGGAAGACCTTTTTTCTCCATCTTTAATATTCCTATGCTTTTTTTTTTTTTTGCGGTATGCGAGCCTCTCACTGTTGTGGCCTCTCCCGTTGCGGAGCAAGGCTCCGGATGCGCAGGCTCAGCGGCCATGGCTCACGGGCCCAGCCGCTCCGCGGCATGTGGGATCCTCCCGGACCGGGGCACGAACCCGCATCCCCTGCACTGGCAGATGGACTCCCAACCACTGTGCCACCAGGGAAGCCCCCTATGCTTTTTAAAAATTTAATTTTATTTATTTATTTTTGGCTGCATTGGGTCTTCATTGCCGCGCGCAGGCTTTTCTCTAACTGCGGTGAACGGGGCTACTCTTCGTTGCACATGTGCTTCTCATTGTGGCGGCTTCTCTTGCGGAGCATGGGCTCTAGGCGTGTGGGCTTCAGTAGTTGTGGTACGCGGGCTCAGTAGTTGTGGCTTGCAGGCTCTAGAGTGTGGGCTCAGTAGTTGTGGCACATGGGCTTAGTTGCTCCGCGGCATGTGGGATCTTCCCAGACCAGGGCTCAAACCCATGTCCCCTGAATTGGCAGGCGGATTCTCAACTACTGCTGCGCCACCAGGGAAGTCCTTCCAGTGCTTTTTGAGAAGGCGATTTGTAGACCCTGGTCGTAAAGGAAGCAGATAACTGTGTGTTATGTGTGTGTACATAAAGTTGAATGTTGATAGGAATCTATATCCCTCGATGGGTATGTAGTTTTTCATCTTTCTTGGAATCATATCAAAGTGACATCTACTTTTATATACGTATTTATATTTTTCACTAACAATTTCTATTATAGCTTTTGTTAGATTTGGCATCAAACTTGATTTCAGGTGGAATTTTAAATTTAAAAATCTTTAGTATATTTATTAGCATGAAAGCAAAATAGGATCCTTTAGTAAATTAAATTGGAAACATTGTCTCAGAGCTCACCATTTTAGGAATTTAGTTGGGCCAAAAATATTATATATATGCATACAAATATATACACGTATAAACTTGGGTGAATTTGGTTAAGGAAAACAGACATGGGAGGCAAAGCTAGGCAAGGGGAAGGGGTAGGAAAAGGTAGGATGTGTGCCGAGAAACAGTAAGTCCCAGACAGTTGGATTAGAGCACTTGTATAGGGAAGAAGATGAAAATGAAAGGAAAGGATAAACAACAAGGACCTACTGTATGGCACCGGAAACTATATTAAATATCTTAAATACCTAGTAATAACTGTAATGGAAAAGAATCTGAAAAAGAATATATATGTGTGTGTATGTATAAAACTAAATGACTTTGCCATAAACCTGAAACTAATACAATATTATAACATTATACATCAACTATACTTGAATAAAAAGTTGTTTTGAAAAAAAAAATAATAATAAAAGGGAAGGTTTGCACCAGATGGTAGAAACCTTGAATGCCCAGCTAAAAATTCAGGTTATTTTCTAGCAATTCATAACAAAATCATTGTGGATAAAACCATGTCCTTTAGTGATGCTGAGAAAGGGGACACAGCATTGCCCAGCCCTCGAGGTGGGTCTCTTCCTCTCAAGGAATTAATATGTATTTGAATCATGAATTCCTGTTTCCCGGGGAATATCTTGCAATTATGTGTGGCAATTCATGTTTTGTTTTCTTAACTCCATCCGTTTAGTATTTACTTCTTGTTTACAACTATACTCTGAACCTTATTTTAGGAGGATGTAGCTAATAAAAGCGAGGTATTAATCTACTTTTCTATCTAGGTAATGAAGCATATATGTGTCTACTTTGGAGGAAGTGAAGCGGATGAGCTGGTGTTTATCGAGGGCCGTATATACCACCCAGTGTGTAGGTGGCTTTGTTCACGCCATCCCAGTCAGTCCTCACAAACGGCTCTTACAAACAAGTAGTGGTTATCTTCTTTTATAGGCAAGGAAATTGAGGTTTTGAGGGGTCACATCCAAGTGACATTGCTAGTAATTGTCAAGGGGGAAATCCAAAGGTGGGTCTCTCTACTTGTATGAGAATTGCCAGTCATTCATAGCATTGTTTTTTAAGCTCTCAAAAGTCGACAGTGAAGGGATTGCTGTGCTCTTCATATATAGAAGCTTAAGGCCAGGAGGTAAAACATGATGTGGATGGAGAGCAGTTACAAGTGATATTTACTAGCCTGCAAAAATAAGAACAGAAAATGGGCCAAGAGGAGGATTCCTTATAGCCAGGCAGAAACGTCTGCTAGAATATGTAGGAAAGAATCACAGCATCATAGGATTTGAGTAAATGTGAGCCTGAGGGAAGATTGGTAGCAGTGATTTTATCAGAGTGAGTCATCTGACAGCTCTAATCAGAATCACCCCCTTTATTATAGCTTAGGTCATCCATGTGCCTATTTCTAGAAAAGATTGAATCAAGACAAGTGAAAACATACCTGAAGATCCTGGCCTGAACATTATAATTGACCTGGCAGGAAAGTGAGCTTCAGATTTGACAGCTCAGTAGTGGCGGTGGTGGTGATGTTAGAAGTACTTAACAGTCTGTGTTTTCCTTCTACAGCCTTATTTTCCAAACTTCCACAACTCCTGGAGGGGGAGGAAATCGAAAATATGCTTTCAGGGATCTTGAGGTATCAGCTGTAGTGATCAGGAATTTTTTTTTGAAATCTCCTCTTTTATTTTTATGCAATCTTCATTTCCATATCTATTTGTTTTAATTGAAATAAATTCTTTTATGTGTTAAATATTTCCTGACCCCCATCCTAAATTGCCCAGTAGAATTGAGAGTCTGGGAAGTTGTGCTTGTTTCACTGGCTTGGCATCTCCCACCACTATGCAGGACAGGTGCCTAGTGTGAGAAGCACCGTCTCCCAGGGTATGAGCTCCCTCAGAGGCTTTACAGGTAACACACGGGGCTGCCACACCCCTGTTGACTCCCCACCCCTGTGACTCCCTCCCTTTTTGTTTCTCCAGCCTCTCAGGTAGAGATTCCCTGTGTATCACACTGTGAATTTCACTCGATTGGCATGACCCTTATTTTAAGGGCTTCATCTCTTGATGGGTCCAACAGTTTTATTTTTGGAATTTCTTTTTTTTTTTTGTCTTACCAGGGGAACGTAACCAGATATATTACATCTATCTGAGTCTTGCAGGTACATATTTTTTCCTCATGATGCTGCTTGCTATTTCACTTAAGGCACATTTGCTGCAGATATGACATGACAGAGGGCAGGCTTAGCCTGGGTGTTGTTTGCGACCAGTCTCTGCTGGCACTGAGTCAGCATGAAGGCCCAGCTCTGTGTGTGTGGAGTTGGGGGTGGGATGGGGGAGCAAATTGTCATCTCTGTCTCTTGGATAGGAGGGAACGAGCGCAGGCCAGCACGTACGGAAACTAATTTCAGGTTGCGAGCGAGTGCCAGCTTTATGATTGTTATATATGTTGTATTTTCTAGTGATTCCCAGCTTTTGTTACAGCCTTGACAAGAGTTGAGTGCTGTTTGGTAATTTAACAGCAGCAAGGATTTCCTTTGTAAAGTATTTTTATACCTAAATGTTATATGAAAAGGATTATTGCTGATTTACTGATACTAAAAACTTGGTTCACGTTAAGCCCTCGAGTCCTTTGTTTAGGGCATCATTTGGGTCCAACCTGTTTTCTTCTCCTGAAACCCTGTTGTCCACCTTGAACTCTTCTCATTTTGCTTGATCCCATGTTTCCCCACTGTCCCTCTGCAGAACCATCTTTTGTACCAATGCAATTGCATTTTTGTCTTTTGAACGACATCCACTACAAAAATAGCTTTTTTACATAGGCCTTGCAGATTTCAAAATCTTTTTTTTTTTTTTTTAACGTGTCTTTGTATCTTCAGAACTATTCTATGAGATAGTCTGCTTGGGGATTGTTATTACCCATTTTATGAATGAAAAAAGAAGATACCAGTGGCTGTGAATTGCAACTTTGCGCAAAGCCTCAGGTCTGTGGGGTTTCAATCTGCTGAACCATTCTGCTTCAGTACCCTAGTTTCTAGAAGCATTTTCTGAAAGTCTTCCAGTTTTCCTGAAAGTGGGAAGAATTTATTATGTAGGTTGAGTTGTTTACAGAGAAGAAGATAGCTTTAAAATATTTCAGGATTTTTTTTTTAAGTTTTAAATTCAAGGAAGAAACAATGAGGGTTCTGAGTTTCCAAATAGGACTGGTTCCTATATTAGGCAGATTAAAGACGTTTACTTCCTGAGAACAAAGCAGATTGAACCAGAGAAGATAGTGGCTAAGGTTTCCATTATTCTCTTTATTTCTGGGAATAGTGTTTTACGCCCCCTTTGTTGAAATATTATGAGACCGTCATGGGTGAAAGTCACACTTTGTGGTTCTTATTAGGAATTTCTGTGTCCATGAGGTTCCTCAGAAGTAATATTAGAGGTCCTCTAGCTATGTGAGAGTTTTTGAAAATCTAATAGAAATGGTACATTTCCATGAGGTAAAGCCATGAATCTTCAAATGTCAAGCTTCTTTACTTTTGGCTGGAATTTAATAAACCTGGTTAGAAGCTCTGGTTGGCAGCACATGGCCTAACCAATTAATTATTTTTGAGAGTTGTCATTTGTAGACAAAGAGTCTATGAGGAGAGAAAGTAATCAAGTGACCGGTCTCCTGACAGTTGGAGTCTGAGATCTGTGCTGCAGTGATGGAGGATGTCCACCAGGGGGCACCAAGGATTTGCTTAACTGTTGGCTCCCCAGCTAGTTAGTGCCTGGACCACCTGAAGCCCATTTAACCGCCCCCCCCGCCCCCCACCTTGTAAACTATGGCTCAGGTGCAGCCACACCCTCAGTTCCGGTCCCTGACTTCCCCTGCACCCACCCCCTCAGCGCTGCTGCTGATGCTCTGTATCGGCGTCTCACCACATTCTGCCTGCAGTGAAGGCTGTGGGTGTTGACTCCTCTCCCGGATGGGAAGCTTCTTGAGAGCAGCACCAGCTGCATTTACTTTCAAGATTATTCCTTTCAGTATTTCCAGCAGTGCCGGGCACAGGACCTCTGAGTCGCAGTGTTGAGTTAACATCTCTTGGTGATCTGTGGGCTAGTTGTGTACTCCATCGAGCTCACCTTCAGTGTGTTTTTTGGTCTTGAAGAGCATGCATAAATGACTTCTTGGGCGGCAGCGGGGGATTTTGTGTCTGTAGGTTGTGTAGTTTCATAAACCTTACTCTAAACTGCACCCTGACCAACCACTTTCACTAACTTCCAAGACAGTTACAGAGACCATTCCTGTGGAATGATGGGTCTTCCCTGCAGTTGGCCTTGGTGGTGGGACTTCCCTGCGTGTTAGGCAGCAGATGGCCTCAAAGTTGTTAGGCTGTGCGCCATGTGGGTAGGAGCTTGGGAAAAGCAGAAAAGAATCCTCTGTAGCTCTCATCCCTCTGCCTTATCTGGGTTCCCAGCGGGGCCTCCCACAGCAAGTGGGTTTGGCCTGGAAGGGAGGCCTCTTGCCAAGGAAGGGCCGGCCCGGGAGGAGCAGTAGTACCACAAGCATATAGTAGCTGGATTGTGTCATTTATTGGAGACCATTAAGGAAATGGACGTTCATTTTTTTCTTTTCCAGAAAACAGATAATGGCTTCTAAGCCAATTGGAAGGAAATTTGAAAAGGTTTCATAACAGTGTTATTTCATTATTACAGCCAACCTACACAGGCAGCCAAGTTGTTTTCAGGCCTGACCCTGGCTCTGGCTTCTTTGCTGTGTGGATACCTTTCCAAAGTGTTTGATCTGATGACACATTCAGGGGTTCTGTGTTTGATAGCAGACCCAAGAGTGTGCAGAACTCTGAGCAAACAGCATTTACATTTACCTAATGTAATTTAAAAAATGAGCCACAGTCTAGGTGATACTGGAGATGGTAATACTGATGTGGTGTGTCTGGCTGCTTCTTGAAAGGCTGTTTGTTTAGCTCCCTAGTGAATTTGGTAAACTAAGGCCATATTTTTATTTCTAGAGCTGGGAGTTCCCCAAGCTGGCCGTTTTGACCTTTGAATGTTAGGAGCCCCAAAAGTTCTGATTATGAGACAAGGAAAAGGCAACAGCTTTTCTTGTCCATTAAAAAACCCAGGACCCACTCCTGGCATTCCTTTGTCCTACAAACAGAGCAGAGAATGGGACCCCTGCTCTTTGGGGTGGCATTGCTTTAAAGACGATCAGAATCTACCTTTTAAATGCTCATCTTCTCTGTGAATCTGTGTCTTGGTTTATTATTACCTTTGGCAGCTGAATTTAAATCCACTGGGGGTGGGGTGGGGTAGTTCGTAAGTACATTTTCAGAAATGCATCTTAAAGCTTTTCAGGAAAAATTTGGGACCTGCTAGTGCAAATTAGCATCGCAAATATGGCTGCTTTGCTTTTAGGTGATCGGCGAGGACAATGTGGCGGTGCCCTCCCACCTCTACAAGGTGATCCTGGCACGCAGAAGCCCGAGGTCTGCTGAGCCCCTGGCACTAGGGGCCTTCGTGGTGCCCAACAAGGCCATTGGCTTCCAGCCCCAATTAAGTGAGTTCCAGGTGAGCCTGCAGGAGCTGGAGAAGTTGTCAGGACTGGTGTTTTTCCCTCATCTGGATAGGACTAGTGACATCAGGAACATCTGCTCGGTGGACACGTGTAAGCTCCTGGATTTCAGGGAGTTCACTCTGTACCTGAGCACAAGAAAGATTGAGGGAGCCCGATCGGTACTCAGACTGGAAAAGGTCATGGAAAATTTGCGGAACGCAGGCATTGAACCTGATGAGGACTTCATGACTCGCTACGAGAAGAAACTGGAAGAACTCAAAGCTCAGGAGCAGTCAGGAGTCCTGGAGAGAAAGCCCTCGTAGTTCACGTCTCAGAAGCGTGATGTCATCTGTAATGAAGCAGGTGCGGCCTCTTCAGATCCTGTATTTTAGTGGCTTTGTTTTAAAATGATGGAATCCTAAATTTCAGACTAAATTTCTCCCCAAAAGATGTCAAGTGTTTTGGTTGGTATTTTATTTGACGTGGGAAACTAAGGGAACTGTTAACGCCTGCAGATCACGGGCTGGTCTTGTGTCAAGTTAACAGGAGGGCTGTGTCTGTGGGGTGACGCTGTGTGCGTGTCCCTCTGGATGTATTGTATGTGAAGGCGTTATATTTTCTGCCTCCAAATCGTACAGTGTCTTTGATGTATCTGCTCAGCCTTCTTGGAACCCGAGATTTTACGTGTTCTTTCCCTTGGACTTGAGCTGGTCTTAGAGATGGCTTTTAGATTACCTCTATGCATTGTCCTGACCATGTGTATCATATATTTGTTTCTTGTTCCTCCTCTCATGGACCTGCTGTTCCTCCTCTTCTGTTATGCAGAAGCACTCAACAACTACATTTTCTGCTCACTTAGTGTGTTCTATATACTAAGCTCAGTGCTTTACATGTATTATCCTACAACTACCCTCTGAGGGAAATACCACTATCCTCATTTTACCCAAGAGGAAATTGAGGCTTAGAGAGCTGAATTATTTTGCCCAAGGTTCATCTTCCCAAAGAAGTAATCCACAAGGAATGAGGCTTATAACATGGGGTATGTTAAAATCTTCCCTGACACAGAGACTCAAAGACATACTTCCGTGGGTGTCTGTGATCCTGGGGCTTGCTTGGTAAGAGGGGTCTGGTTTCTTGTCTGCAGTCGAGCCATAGGGACTTTAATGTCCTCTGAATTGAACTCTCCTTAGTTCTTTGGGAAGAAACAACCACAGGTATTCGAACGTTAGAGGACAGTGCTTCATAGGGTTTATCTGAGTCCCTGCTTGCCTTCAGAAATGCAATTCTTCTAGTGACTGGCTTGTGCCAAATTGACGTGTTCCTTGCTTTCCAGATGAGCTTTTTGTGAATCTCTGCCCGCAGATTCACCAGCTCATGGCTTGCTCGCCTTTGTGCCTGCCTGTCTACCTGGTTGGCCCAAAGACCCAAAGACAGTTAACTCTGGGGGAAACAGTGGCTGTTTTTCTGAGCCAGATCTCTAGATTTGGGTTTACGTAGAGTCCTTTCATGGGCTGTCATAAGTGCAGGCAGTAAAATATCTTCAAATAGAGCATAGGGACTTGTGTGACTGTGTCCTGTCAGTACTGTCTTTCCAAGTGGTGTTACCAGAACAGTTTTTATGGTGTTTTTGTGGTGTTTTTGTGTTTGTCTCTAACAGAAATGCCAAGGTGTTAAGATAAAGGTAAGATGAGAATGGTTGATCTTGTTCTGCTTTATTTGGGTAAACAAGAAAGAAGTTAGGGGGTCAGAACACTTCAGCCCGATTAATACCAGCCTGTTTTATCCCACAGTTCCCCATTAGCTTGTGCCAGTCTTTTTCTTCTCAGGGAGAAAGAGCCAACGTGTCACTTTGACCAAAAAAATCTGTTACTTTTTCTCCTTCTTGAAGAGGTGACAGTGGGGTCTGGGGGTTTTTCCAGGAGCCCGAGGGCGGCTCTGTGGGAGAGGTCCTACCGCCCATCTCCAGAGGTGAGTCCCCGTCCACTGTCCCCCGGGCCTGTCACTACGTTCTCCTCTGACCTCAGTATCCAGCAGCCTTGGGGTTATTCCCCATATGCTGCTCTCACTCCTGTGCCTCCACCTTGATGGTAGAAAGTCTTGATTTTTAGATCAGTAAATTAAAGTGTCTTAACACATTTTTAGTTCCTATGAAAAATGCTACCTAGTCATTGTGAAAAAGAGATAACTACTTATAATAAAAAAAAATGCGTCTCCCAATCCTCATTATTATATGTAAAAGTTTTGTTGATATACAACAAGTGATGCTTGAATTGTTGTCTCAACACTTCCTCTAAGAGTCCCTCCAAAACAAACTTTGAAATGTAAACACTGGGTAGAGTTCAGGACTTTCCTCTGGATCAGATCACTTCCGCCTCCCCCGTGGGACTGTTGAGTACTTGGACTCAGACGCAGCAGAGCCCTAGGCCTCCCCGCAGCATCAGGTGTGTCCCTCTGGTCAAAGAAGCACCTCATTACTGACCTGAGCCAATCACCATCCAGCCGGGCCCTCTCCGGGTCCTGCCGCGGTCTCAGGCTGCACCTGGGACTCTGCCTTCCACTCTGTTTATGCTCAGGGAGCCCCTGGTCTGAGGGAGGCTGCCAAGGGAGAAGGACCCAAGCTCTGCTGCTGGGACCCCCCCTCTGGGGGCGAGGGGCTCACTCCCTAATCTCTCTCTACCTGCAGTAACATCTTTATTTCGAGACGTCAGGCTCTTTGGTCCATGGATTGAGAGACTATTTCACCAATATCGTATGCAGCAAAGGGGAACCTTACACAAGTGGCAAAGGTAGGATGGGTGTGCTAGCCCCTTAAATACCTGTTAGTGTTTCTCCACTTGTGCGTCCATCTTCAAAAGACTGAAAACCTCCGTCCCTCCTTCAGGACTTAGAATAGAGCCCAGCAGGAGATACAGAGTCTGATCTTGAGGAAATGGCTTCCTACAGAGCTGGGCTCAGTCTGCAGCCCTGCTTTTGGAATGACTGTGAGTATTACCATGTCGCCTGTGTTCCCTGCCTTGATCGTGAGTCCATAAATGTCATTGGCGTTAACATGACGAATCTCCCAATTTCCCGTCAGCAGCCCATCCGCAACTCCAGGGTCTGCTGTTCTGTTCCCTGCTAACTCCCTCCCATGTCCACCCTCTGTGCCCTTCCCCTTTCTGGGCCCTCACTGTCCTCCTTGAGCCTCTAATTCATTCTGGTGGAGTCGGTCAGGGGTGGCCTCACATCGACCATGGAACCCCTGCTCTTGCCCACATCCATGCCCAGCTTTTTCGTCTGGCCTGCTTTTCTGGGTGTCGTCGTGGAGATGGTCTATCACGGGATCCAGTGCTGTTTTTCCAGTATAGCCCCACCTCCAGGGACCAACCCTCAGGTCATCAGAGGGCCGAGTGGGATGTACCACACTCTGTATAATTTGGGGCAAGGGGAGATGGGGTGCTTGGATGGGCTTCTCTTCCATGTTCTTGAACTTGACAGTTTGGCCAAGGACTGGTCCCTTCTGAGTGCACAGCACCTCTAGGGGTCAATGTGGCCTAATGCCACACTGCTGGGACCCCGCCCGAACACAGAGCCTCAGTCAGCAGGCTCTCAGGCTAGATGGGACAGGAGGGGTCATCTTGTCCAGTGCACCTCATGTTTGGCTCACATCAGAGTAGCCTAGGGAGTTTAATCCGCCCCCCCAATTTTATTTTGAATAATTTCAAGCTTTCAGAAAAGTTGAAAGTGCAATGAATGCCCTCCCTCAATATTGTGTCTCATTGGTGTTCTTTTCTTGCACCAATTAAAAGTAAATCATTGTCTAAAAAAAGTAAGTTGTAGACACAGCACTTCACTTTTTTTGTTGTTTTTTTATTTTTTTAAATTGAAGTATAGTTGATTTACAGTGTTGTATTTCTGCTGTACAGCACAGTGATTCAGTTACACATATACATTCTTTTTTATATTCTTTTCCATTGTGGTTTTTTAAATTAATTTATTTATTTTTGACTGCATTTGGTCTTCGTTGCTGCACACGGGCTTTCTCTAGTTGCGGCGAGCGGGGGCTACTCTTCGTTGTGGTGCACGGGCTTCTTATTGCGGTGGCTTCTCATTGCAGAGCATGGGCTCTAGGTGCGTGGGCTTCAGTAGTTGTAGCACATGAGCTCAGTAGTTGTGGCTCGCAGGCTCAGTAGTTGTGGCACACGGGCTTAGTTGCTCCGTGGCATGTGGAATCTTCCCGGACCAGGGCTCGAACCCGTGTCCCCTGCATTGGCAGGTAGATTCTTAACCACTGTGCCACCAGGGAAGCCCTCCATTATGGTTTATCATAGGATATTGAATATACTTCTCTGTGCTATACAGTAGACCTTGTTGTTTATCCATTCTATATATAATAGCTTACGTCTGCTAACCCCAACCTCCCACTCCATCCCTCCCCCAACCCCCTCCCCCTTGGCAACCACAAGTCTGTTCTCTATGTCCGTGATTCTGTTTCTGTTTCATAGATAGGTTCACTTGTGTCATGTTGTAGATTCCACATATAAGTGATATCACATGGTATTTTTCTCTGTCTGACTTAGTATGATAATCTCTAGTTGCATCCATGTTACTTCAAATGGCATTATTTTGTTCTTTTTTATGGCTGAGTAATATTCCATTGTATGTACCACATCCTCTCTATCCATTCATCTGTTGATGGGCATTTAAGTTGCTTCCATATCTTGGCTATTGTGAATAGTGTTGCACTGAACATTGGGGTGCATGTATCTTTTCGAATTAGAGTCTTCTCTGGATATATGCCTAGGAGTGGGATTGCTGGATCATATGGTAGCTGTATTTTTAGTTTTTAAAGGAGCCTTCATATTCTTCTCCATAGTGGAGAATTAATTCTTAAATAGAATAGGTCCCCAGTGAATCATCCATCCTGCTTGCCAAGTACTCTTCGGGCCACACGTAGGAGGCCTGAGGGCCAGCCCAGGAGGTGGCCTTGAGGAGGCCTCTTGCCTCTCGTGGCACCTTCCTTGTCCTGGTTAGAGACCAGAGGTGCCTCCACCCACTCTTGGGTGCTCTGTGCCCCACTTTTGCATCCAAAATTGCTCCCAGTTTTCTCACCCTCCACTGTCCCCATCCTAGTCCAAGCCCCATCCATCTCTCCCTACAGAGACCACCTGACCTGTTTCCCCTCATCTATTCTTATGCCCCACAGATCTTTCCCTCAGAGCAAGAGGTGGGATCTTTCTAAAGTACAAACCCAGATGGCAACCGTGCCCCTCCCCGCAAATAATAAAACAGCGTGTACAACAAGGCACCTCTTTGTGTGCCCCTGGGTCACGTCCACACTCCGCTCCTGGCTCCCCCTCACTCCCCATGTCAGCCACGTGGGCCATCGTTCCCTTCTGGACCAGGCTGCGGCCCTTCCCTCTCTCTGCCTGGCGACACCCACCTCAGTCAACAAAAATGCCATGTCTTCGTCAGAGGTCTTCCCTGATGCCGTCCCCTGGATATTCTTACTCGTTGTACTTTGTCCCCCACCCCGTCACTGTTTTGTAATTATAAAGAGCCCTGGTTTGTGGATTTTGAGGTTAATGTCTGTCTCCCCAGGATGGCATGGGCCGCCTCTGTGCTCATTTTTCTAACTCCAGAATCTGGGAGATGTTCAGTTCATGTTTGCTAGAGAAGAATGGACAGATGCCTCGGTCTCCCCAGCTGGTCCCGTGTGTAGGCTGACATCACTTAGCAGGAGTGAGTGAGTGAGGAAAGGGACTCCTTTGGCTCCGGGGCCTCCTGTCCCTCGCGCCTGGGGAGTCCCGCTGCCGTCAGGCCCTCAGGCCAGGCTGTGGCCCCACTGCTTCGTTTTTATTTATCCTGCAGACGTCAGAGTCTCTACAGGAGGAGGAGGGTGGTCACGCAGCAGCTGGGGCTGGCGGGAAGCAGACACATGGGGCCAGGTGGTCCTCAGCCGGGGCACAGGAGCAGAGAAATTGGCACGGGGGCCTCTGCAGCTGGGGCCTGGCAGCAGGTGGGTGGCGAGGGCTGGGCGGGCTGCCCATAATCGAGGAGCTGACAGTGGGTGTAAAGAGCCCGCTTAGTGGAAGTGGAGGACTGGGGGTGGGAAGGCCAGGCCAGAGCTTCAGCCCCTCGACCCAGCCGTGCCCCTGGCCTCTGCTAGTCTCCCTGATCTGGGCTTCTAGAACCCCCAGGCCCCCAGCCCCTGTGACACCCTCCGCTGTCCCAGCTTCCCTGTCCTTCAGCTCCCCAGTCGCCACCTCTGGCCCGTCCTGCCAGCGGCCTGGGCCCTGCTGGCCAGCCCCCTTCTCTCATCACCTCCTCCCACTCCCTGTGGCGCCCTGGCACCAGCCCCAGGTCTGTGTGGACTGATTGCCCGACACTCCTGTCCTCCCTGCCCCACACCCCCAGGGAGGGGCTCTCTTGGGGATCCAGCTTCCCCCAGAGGTCAGGTGTGGGGAGGGTGTGGCTGACAGAGGGCCTGGTCCACCCCGAGCTGTGGAGCTGAGCTAGGGAGAGGGTGGTGGGGGGAGAGGAGAGGGCATGTGGGGCCACTGCAGGGCAGGGGATGGGGTCCCTGAAAGGCCACACTACCTTGCCAGCTTCCTTGGTCTTGCCTGGCGCCATCTGCCCTTCCCAGCTCTTCCTCAGTCTCCACTGTGCCCCCTGGTCCTTCCAGCTTCTCATGGTCCCTCTCATTGGTGACTGAGGAGCTGGGGCCTAGGCCATTCTGCGTGTCAGGAAGGATGGGCTGGGGGAATTTTCTGCTGCATTGTGTGTGTAACTAGTGTCCTGGGGGTGGGTGGCTATCGGGGGTGCCCCTGGGTGGAGGAAGGGACCTGTGAGGGGTGTGTTAGTAAACAGAGAGCAGTTCAGGAAATCAGTGGATGTTACTGTGGAAGGGACTTAGAGATTGTCCCTAACAATTTACAGATGAAAAACACAGGGCTCTGGAAGAGGGAAATTGGATTGGCATGAACAAGTCACATGGGGGCTGGTAATCATGCTCATCATTATCATGCTGGGTATTTATTAAGTGCTTACTGTGTACTAGGGATTATTGTAAATTTTTTGTGTTTTAGTTTATATAGTCCTCACACTACACTAGGAGGTAAGTATTGTCATGCCCATTTTTTTTTTTTTTTTTTTTTTTTTTTTTTTTTTTTGCGGTATGCGGGCCTCTCACTGTTGTGGCCTCCCCCGTTGCGGAGCACAGGCTCCGGACGCGCAGGCTCCGGACGCGCAGGCTCAGCGGCCATGGCTCACGGGCCCAGCCGCTCCGCGGCATATGGGATCCTCCCAGACCGGGGCACGAACCCGTATCCCCTGCATCGGCAGGCGGACTCTCAACCACTTGCGCCACCAGGGAGGCCCTGTCATGCCCATTTTACAGATGAGAAAAGGGAGACTAGAACAGTGAGGTCAGTTTCTCCAGATGGTATACAGCAAGCCCATGCAGAGCGATGGAATGTTGTCACACTGCACAGGGAGTTTTGCTCCTTCAAATGGTGACATATGTATTAATATGTAAAGCATTTCTTAGAGCTCCTTAAAAACGATAGCAGACATTTCACCAAGGAGGATATAGGAATGGCTAATAAGCACATGAAAAGATGCTCAACATCATTTGTCATCATTAGTCATCAGGGAAATGCAGATTAAAATTACAGGATACACCCACCCAATTGGCTAAAATTAAAGGAAAAAAAAAGACTGACAGTTCCAAATGTTGGCATGGATATGGAGCAACTGGAACTCCCATTGCTGGTGGGAATGAATGATGAACAACCACTTTGGAAAACGTTTGACAACTTCTTATAGAGTTAAATATATACTAATCAGTATAAACTCATTAGTTGTGTCCTAGGGGTGGGTGGCTATCGGGGGTGCCCCTGGGTGGAGGAAGGGACCTGTGAGGGGTGTGTTAGTAAACAGAGAGCAGTTCAGGAAATCAATATATACTAATCCGTATAAACTCATTAGTTGTCCCCTGAAACTAAATTTCTAGGCATTTACCCAAGAGATAAAAACATATGATCACACAAACACAAGTACACAATGTTGATAGCGGCAGCTTTATTCCTGATGGCAAAAAACTGTAAACAACCCAGATGTCCAGTCCATCAACTATTGAATGCAAAACCAACCATGGTACATCCATTTAATGGAGTACCTCTCAGCAATGAAAAGGAACAAACCAACGCAGGCAGCAACACGGATGAGGTTCAAGTGCATTATGCTAAGTGACAGCAGCCGGACACAAAGGCTATGTGCAGTATTATTCCATTCAAATGAACGCTCCAGGAAAAAGCAGAACTACAGGAACAGAAAACACCTCAGTGGTTTCCAGGGACTGGGGCTGCGAAAGGGGTTGAATGCAAAGGAGCATGAGGACATGATGGAAATATTTGATATCTTGATTTTGGTGGTGGTTATACTGCTTATACATTTGTCAAAACTCACCACACTGCGCATTTAAAAAGAGTGAATTTTGGGACTTCCCTCGTGGTGCAGTGGCTAAGACTTCAAGCTCCCAATGCAAGGGGCCCAGACTTGATCCCTGGTCAGGGAACTAGATCCCACATGCTGCAACTAAGAGTTCACGTGCCACAACTAAAGATCCCACACGCGGCAACTAAGACCCAGCGCAGCAAAATGAATAAATAAATATTAAAAAAAGAAAGAAAGAAACAAGGGCTAAGATCTTAAAAAGGGTGAATTTGTTACGTGTAAATTATACCCCACGGAACGTGATCTAAGTATAGAAACAGTGGCTGGAGGGGATAGAAAGTACGATGGTCGTTGTTGCCTCATTGCGAAAGTGACATCCGATGAAGGAGGGGAGCCACGCACTCTCTGGGAGAAGACTGTGACAGAGAGGGAACAGCCACTGCTGAAGCCCTCAGGTGAGGCGCGCACGGCCTGGGCAGGAGCCAGCAAGGAGCTGGTGTGGCTTGAAGTGGAGTAAGAGCCGGGGTTGTAGACGGGCTCAGACAGGCCCTGGGGAGTGGGGTGCATTGGGGGGCTGCAGAGGGCTCAGGCTGTTCTCTGAGTACAATGGGGGCCACTCGGGGGTTCTGTGCAACTTGCCTTTTAATAGACACCACTGGCTGCTGTGTTGAGAACGGTCTGGGCCAAGGACCAACCAGGAGGCCTTTGTAAGAATACAGGCAAGAGGTGTTGGTGGCTCAGACCAGCATGGCGACGGTGGTGTTGAGGAGTGGTCTGACTTGGGATATACTTTGAAGGCAGAGCTGACAGGATTTCCTGCTGGATTGGATGTGGGGTGTGTGAGAGAGAGGAGGTAGGGATGATGCCAGGGTTTTTGGCCTGAGCAGCTGGAACTCCAGCTGAAAACCCCATGGGGGCTGCTGACTGGTGTTACCTGTCCCCTGGGGCCTGTGGCTGAAGTCAAGACAGACACCGGGGAGGGCTCGGCCCTGCTCCTGGCTCTGGGGCTCAGGGGATGGGCTGCCTATACTGGTTATTCCATTACCATTTATTTATTGGCCTTATTGGCTTTTGTCATTTCCTCATTGTCTCCTGTCTGGAGAGAAGACTATAAATGTGATGGATTGATACAGGATACAGGAGGCCCAATTATCTCTGTAGAGCCGGCCTCTCCTCTTGGTCAAGCCCTCCCCGTTCTCTGTCTTTGCAGCACCTCCCATAGCCTTGCAGGCAGAAGCAGCCTGGTCCCTGGCTGTCCAGGAAGAGGGAGTGCAGCCCAAGAGGGTGAGTGGCAGACAGACGGTCCCCTGGAGACACGGCTCAAAGAGCAAATACAGGAGGCAAGCTCAGCCCCACAGAGGCCGGGCGGAGGCCAGCGGGGTGGGAGGGCAGGACGTACCGCCGCAGGTCAGCCCACATCCGGGGAGGGGGGCTCTGCTTCGACTTGCACGCCTTTCTGGAATCCGAGCTGGCGCCTCCCTCCACGAACGCTGGGGTGATGGGGCTTTTCTCTCCGGCAGCAGGTGCCTGGCAGCTGCCCGTGGATGCCAGCCCCGTGAACTGGCCTGGGAGGAAGTGCTTGTCGGAGTGGTGATTGTACGTGCTGGGCTTGGGCTTGGGCTTGGCCTGTCCCTGTCCCCTGCCCTTCAGGCTGACTTGGGACACCCACAGGAGAGTGGCGCCTTGGGTGGGGGCCCCCGGGGTCCCTCTGGGATCCTCCCCAGGATCCCCTGAGACAGAGCTTGGCAGCTGCCAGGCTTTGAGTGTCATTTCTGAACCAGATCCCTCGGCCTCCACCTCAGGCCTGTCTGCCTGCCTCTGTCCCTGGGAATGTCCTGAGGCCCCTGGTCCAGGGTGGTTGGGACAGGAAGCCTGAGGTTCCTTCTTAGGATTTCAGGCATCTCCCTATGGTCACGCCCTGCTCGCTCCCCAACACGGACCCTGGTTGCTGTGCCTTGAGTGTGCATATGTGTGAATCCGCACCTGCCTCTCCATGTAGGCGAGGATCTCATGTAGGTGGCGTCCTTCCAGAACAAACAAACAGTGGAAGGTGGGACTGTGGGTGAGAATAGGAGCCGGGGACCTAAGAGGACAGAAGGGCAGGAAGGATTCAAATGGAGGAGAGGATCCAGGTGAACCCAGTGGACAGTGAACGGCTGGGTTGAGGGGGGGTCTCTTGTGCCAGCATTCCGGGGCTGCTCTCTGTGCCAGGCACGGGGCGGGGGCCAGAGAGTGTGGTGCGAGCGGGCCGGCCTGGCCTTCCCCAGCCCTCAGGCAGCGCACAGGACGGTGTCCTGGAGGTGTGTGCAGGCGGGGCAGGAGACAGTCCTGCGGCTTCCCCAGCCCATCCGCGGTGGCCTTTGGCATCTCCTAGCTCTCGGCCGCTGCCCGCTCTGTCTCCGCCTGTAGGAGTGAGTGCCTGTGCTCTCTCCCTGCCCCTCCCAGCCTCCCAGCACTGAGTCTCGTGGCCGTCAAGGCTGAGGCGGAAGAGCGGCTGGCACGGGGCAGGGAGCAGCCAGGGCCCTGGCCCCAGGGTGAGAGCTGACGTCTGTCTGGGAGCATCTCTCTCTCTGCCAAGGGCTGAGATCCTGGGCTGCATGCCTGCCTTCTGACACAGGAGCCGGCATCCGTCCCTCACGGAACCTGGACCCCAGCCTCACCCCAGAGTGGCCGGGTGACAGCTGTGGCGGTGTGGTGACCGCAAGGCCCACTCTTGCCTCCCTCCAGATGCGCCTGACACCTCCCAGGCCACTTCAGGCAGCTACAGAGACCCACAAGGGGCCCCACACCCAGAATCCAAGTTTTGGCTTCAAGAACAGTGAGGAGCTCCTGCACTGGCCCATTCCAAGGGGTAGTGACCTGGAGCGTGTCAGAGGGGAGGACTGGCCCTTTACTGCTTATGGTGAGTGCCCCAGCCTACCCCCCACCTCCACGGGCTCCACAGGGGGTTACTGAGCCACTGCCACGTGCCAGCCGCTGAGCGAGGGACCAGCCACGGTGCTGAGTAAAACGCACTTAAACCCTGTCCTCATGGTTTTGTTTTGCTTTTAATTCTTACTTTACATGGGAGCAGTGTATAGTTGACTAACAGTGTTCTGTTAGTTTCAGGTATACAGCAAAGTGATTTGGTTATACATACACCTGTACCTATTCTTTTTCAAATTCTTTTTCCTTTAAGGTTATTACAGAGTACTAAGCAGAATTCCTGTGTTATACAGTAGGTCCTGGTTGATTATCTGTTTTATATACATTAGGGTGTATATGCTAATCCCAGCCTCCTCGTTTATCCCTTTCTCCAGCTTACCCCTTTGGTAACCATAAGTTTATTTTCTAAGTCTGTGAGTCTGTTTCTGTTTTGTAAATTAGTTCATTTATATCATTTTTTAAAGATTCCACATATAAGTGATATCATGTGGTATTTGTCTTTGTCAGACTTACTTCACTTAGTATGATTATCTCTAGGTCCATCCATGTTGCTGCAAATGGCGTTATTTCATTCTTTTTTATGGCTCAGTAATATTCTATTGTCTCTGTGTACCACACCTTCCTTATCCATTCATTGGTAGATGGTCATTTAGGTTGCTTCCATGTCTTAGCTATTGTAAATAGCTACAGTGAACATTGGGGTGCATGTATCTTTTTTTTCTGTTTTTTTGGGGGGTGGGCACGCCAGGTGGCGTGCGGGATCCTAGTTCCCTGACCAGGGATCAAAACCACACTGCCTGCTGTGGAAGTGCGGAGTCTCACCCACTGGACTGCCAGGGAAGTCCCTGTATCTTTTCAAATTATGGTTTTCTCTGGATATATGCCCAGGAGTGGAATTGCTGGATCATATGGCAACTCTATTTTTAGCTTTTGAGGAATCTCCATTCTGTTCTCCATTGGCTGAACAAATTTACATTCCCGCCAACAGCGTAGGAGGGTTCCCTTTTCTCCACATCCTCTCTAGCATTTATTGTTTGTAGACTTTTTGATGATGGCCACTCTGATGCAAGATGATACCTTGTTGTAGCTTTGACTTGCATTTCTATAATAATTAGGGATGTCGATCATCTTGTCATGTGCTTCTTTTTTAAAGAGTGTGAGTGAAAGTTACCTCTTGAAATTGGCTTCGTGACAGTCTTCTTTTTGGATTACCTCCCCCAGGACATTTCTGGAGGGCAGGTGTCATTTACAGCCCCACAGGCCTTGTTAATATGAAGTGCCCATGAGAAATAGTTTTAAAGTTGTTGTTACGGGAAACGGCCACAAGGCGGCAGGATTTCTTCATGCCCAGCTTGGATACTCGGGGCAACCAAAGCCTTGGAAAGTCAAAAGTTGTGTTTGGGGATTGTAAATTACAGTGGAATGTGCCAGAAGAAATACCCGAGGGGGTTGTGTCTCATTACTTCCTCCCCCTTACCTTTCACCTCTGGGTAAAATCCCAACCCCTGCAAAACCGCTTTGCTGAGTGTGCTGTCGTCTGGAGGCGGGGCAACTCTAAGCAAGGAGGCTGGAGGTGGGAAGCCCACCACCAGAACACGTGGAGACCAGGTGACTTTTCAAAGCTTTTACAGCCCTGAGGGTCCACCATTCTTTGGTTGCACTAGGCTTTGTTTAGCTGCAGGAGGACCCGCCTGGATCTAGAAATTGTGATCCCATGCAGAGGGCACCAGACACTACAGGTCCAAGGGGGGCTAATTTGCTGGTACATCCTCCCCAGCTCCCTCAGCCCCAGGACAGTCCAGCCATGAAAGCAAAGCCGGCTCAGTCTCCATTGATGTGACACCAGCCCGGGTCACCGAGGCCAGAGAGGAATATAGTAGGCATTTCTTTTTTCTTTTTTTTAATTTAATTTTTAGTTTATATTGGAGTACAGTTGATTTACAATGTTGTGTTTGTTTTAGGTATTCAACAACTTGATTCAGTTATACATAGACGTATATCTATTCTTTTTTTGGATTATTTTCCCATATAGGTTATTACAGAGTGTTGAGTAGAGTTCCCTGTGCTATACTGTAGGTCCTTGTTGATTATTTTATATATATTGGGGTGTATATGCTAATCTCAACCTCCTCATCCCTTTCCCCACCTTTCCCTTGTGGTAACCATAAGTTTGTTTTCTTAGTCTGTGAGCCTGTTTCTGTTTTGTAAATAAGTTCATTTGTATCAACTTTTGGATTCCACCTCTAAGTGACATCATGTGATGTTTGTCCTTCCCTGTGTGACTTACTTCAGTTAGTATGATCATCTCTAGGTCCATCCGTGTTGCTGCAAATGGCATTATTTCATTCTTTTTAATGCTGACTAATGTTCCATTGTCTGTATGTACCACATCTTATTTACCCATTCATCTGTCGATGGACATTTTGGTTGCTAGTGTTTTGGCTATTGTAAAGAGTGCTGCAATGAACATTGTGGTGCATGGGTCTTTTTGAATTATGGTTTTCTCCAGATATTCACCCAGCACTGGGATTGTCGGATCATCTGGTAGCTCTAGTTTTAGTTTTTAAAGAAACTTCCATACTGTACTCCATAGTGGCTGTTACCAGTTTCCACTCCCACCAGCAGCTTAGGAGGGTTCCCTTTTCTCCACACCCTCTCCAACTGCTGTTGTTTGTAGACTTTTTGATGATGGCCATACTGACTGGTGAAAGGTGATACCTCTTTGTAGCTTTGATTTCCATTGCTCTAATAATTAGTGATGTTGAGAATCTTGTCGTTTTTTTTTTTTAAACAGTATGTTCCTGGGTTGTAAATTAGAGTGGAATGTGCCAGAACAAACACCCGAAGGTTGTGTCTCATTACTTCATCCCCCTTACCCTTTCACCCCTAGGGCAAATCCCAACCCTGGAAAACCACTTTGCTGAAGGTGCTATTGTCCAGAGGTGAGGCGACCCTAAGGAAGAAAGATGGAGGTAGGAACCTTCCCAGCAGGAGATGTGGAGACCAGGTGACTTTTCAAAGCTCTTCCGGCCCTGAGAGTCCACCACCCTTTGGGTGCACTGGGCTTGTTTCAGCTGTAGGAGGGCCCACCTGGATTTAGAGATTGTGGTCCTGTGCAGAGGGGACCAGGCACTACAGGTCCAAGGGGGCTTCATTTGCTGGCAGATCCTCCCCAGCTCCCTCAGCCCCATGACAGTCCAGCCTTGGGACCCAAGCCTGCTCAGGCTCCAGGAATGTGACACTAGCCCAGATCACTGAGGCTTGAGGGGAACATTGTAGGCATTTCTTTTTTTTTTTTTTAATTTAACTTTTGTTTTCTATTGGAGTACAGTTGATTTACAATGCTGTGTTTTTTTAGGTGTTTGGCAACTTGATTCAGTTATACATAGACATATATCTGTTCTTTTTCGGATTCCTTTCCCATATAGGTTATTAAAGAGTGTTGAGTAGAGTTCCCTGTGCTATACAGAAGGTCCTTGTTGTTATCATCTATTTTATATATATTGGGGTGTATATGCTAGTCCCAACCTCCTCATTTATCCCTTCCACCACCTTTCCCCTTTGGTAACCATAAATTTGTTTTCTGAGTCTGTTTCTGTTTTGTAAATTAGATCATTTGTATCAATTTGTAGATTCCACATCCAGTGATATCATATGACATTTGTCTTTGTCTGACTTACTTCAGTTAGTATTGAAACGGCGTACAAGCCCGTGTCCTTGTCTTTCTTTTGTAATAAAATGCTGACTCAAGAGTTAATGATTGGGAAATGTGAAGATAGAGAAACAAAGAATAGCTGTTGGGCTGAGGAACTGGTAACAATTTAGACTATAATTCTGCCACATAGCAGAATCATGAAACCCACAGTTCCCTGAAAGATACAAAGGCCTGACACACATTCCTGAGTTGTTTTTACAGAAAGCAGACCCTTTCCAGATGAAAACTGCTGACCACAAGAACATAGACCCTAGACTGGTTGAAACCAGAGGTTGATGAAGCTTGAAACTTCGCCTTGATGCCAACCAATCCGAGAATTGTCTGCGAGGTAATCACCCCCTCCACGTTGGGTCACACAGTCTTGAGGGCATTAGCCTGCTGTGGCCCCCTTTGCCTGGCAAAGCAGTAAAAGCTATTCTTTTCTACTTCACCCAAAACTCTGCATTTCTATTCGGCACTGGTGAACAGAGGCCGAGTTTTGGCAATAGAATTTTGGGGGCTCATCTAGGATTGACCTGTGTGCAGGTGGCCTTGAGGCGTCCCTGTGTTTGATCGGACGCTCTGAGGTTTCTCTCCACACCAGCCTCCTTCGAGAGAGCGGAGGGTTGGAGGACTCCTCTGGAGGCCGGATCGCCAGGGATCCCCTGCCGTAGGGCTGTGCCCTGATCATACCCGGCCTGCTGTCTTGGTAGTTGGAGCTCCGAGGCGGGGATGGAAGACAGGAGAGAAGCTGTCCTGGCAGCTGCCAAGGCCACCTTTGCCTTGAGGACATCCCCCTCTCCTTCTGCCCACACTGGTCCGGACTTCCTGCTCTGAGAAGATGTTTTGGGGAAGGAGCAACGTAGAGTTTGGGACATCACAGCACCTCCGCCAGCACTTTGGTAAGCCCCCCGGCGTGCACTCCGAGGACCCTCAACCTTGGCTGTTTGGGGAACCTTCTGTTGCCGTTTGGGAATTTTTTATTTATCTTTTTTGGGGGTAGATTTTTTAGATCCAGTTTGTAAGGAGCAGCTTAGACTAAGGCCACAGGCTTAGTGGGACTTGGAAACCAATTTGAGCCTTGGGCTGTTTGGGTTTTTTTTGTTGGTGGCTTCTGTTTGCCCGACAAGGATTTGGTTTGCCTTTGGTTTTGCTGGCAAGTGTTTAATTTGACTCAACATGGGAAGTGCTTCTTCTTTGATTCCATCTGACAGCCCACTAGGGAAAATTTTGGCAGCCTGGTCAACCTATAATTATAAACCTATAAATAGGGAAAAAATAATTTAACACCATGTGGTCACAATATTCTTTAGACTTCAGAGAAAACTGGTTGAGATGAGACTCTTTTGAAATTCCAAAACTGGTCCATTTTGCATGTGCAGTTAGAGAAAGCTGTCTTGATAAAAAACTTTTTTTCAGAACACTGACCTTGAGAGAACAAAACTATTCTTAGGAGAAAACTTGAAGTTAACTCTTATCATGTCCTTGAAGTACAAACACAGCCCACTGTGCCTGGGACTTCAGTCTTAATTAGTAGAACCTCAAGCCAAGGAGGGGCAGGAAAGGAGGGAAGAAAAAGAAGCCTTTTAGGGCTTCCCTGGCGGCGCAGTGGTTGAGCGTCCGCCTGCCGATGCAGGGGACACGGGTTCGTGCCCCGGTCCGGGAAGATCCCACATGCCGCGGAGCGGCTGGGCCCGTGAGCCATGGCCACTGAGCCTGCGCATCCGGAGCCTGTGCTCCGCAATGGGAGAGGCCACAACAGTGAGAGGCCCGCGTACCGCAAAAAAAAAAAAAAGAAGGCTTTTAGTCAAATGTGTAAATTTGACTGTTCTGTTATTCATAAACTGATAAGTTTAATTACAGTGCCTGATTCATGAAATATAAAAAGATGAAACAATGAGACCTCTGTCCGTCTGTCTGTATGTCTCAGTATGTGTCTTTGACTTTGGATAATATTGCTGAGGTTAATTTGTAAATGAGCTCTATTTAATTGGCTTAAAGAAAAGTAAGTGCTTACAAATGAGATCCAAATTTACCTACTTTTGTCTTCTTGCAAGAGGGAAACTAAAGATATTTGCATTTATTAGTCACATGTCTTGTGCCACTTTGAGAAAAGAAATTGTGCTTTGGGAAAATGCATGTTTTTGGAGATTATAGAATATGTTCCTAAGTTTGCTAATCAGAGAATGTCAATATGACAGACAATTCAGTTGCTTTCTTCTTGGTTCTCACTAGAGATTAAGGGTTGTTTTTTTGTTTTAATTAATTATTATTATTATTTTTGGCTGCTTTGGGTCTTTGTTGCTGCACGCGGGCTTTCTCTAGTTGCGGCAAGTGGGGGCTACTCCTTGTTGTGGTGCACGGGCTTCTCATTGCAGTGGCTTCTCTTGTTGCGGAGCACAGGCTCTGGGTGCCTAGGCTTCAGTAGTTGTGGCTCGCAGGCTCTAGAGCACAGGCTCAGTAGTTGTGGTGCATGGGCTTAGTTGCTTCACAGCATGTGGGATCTTCCCGGACCAGGGCTCAAACCTGTGTCCCCTGCATTGGCAGGTGGATTCTTAACCACTGTGCCACCGGGGAAGTGCAAGGGTTTTTTTAAGGGTTAAAAATTATAATATGTAATTAAAGCTAATAAAATGATAAGGGAAACATTTCAGTATGTAAAGCAAGTAGGCGATGTATTGCCAGTGAGAGAAGGTATAAAGATTGCAGATATTTTTGTTTAAAAAATGATAATAATTTTGTCCTACAGTTGGTTGTTTCTGGATGGAAAAAAATAAGGGACAAATTAATATGAATCCAGAAAGTGATTAAAGGGTTGTGAAAAAGGTACTTTAAGAATTTTCTATGTTGTTAACATTGATCCCCTCATTGTCAGATTTCTGTCGTCCTGCCCTTATAGCATAGAAATGGTCTACTTCTAAGTCAGGGAATTTAAAAATGAATAAACAATAGCTGTAAATTTTTAAAAATCAGGGCTATGGGAAATCCAAGATGCCCTCTTGGCTTTTCCCGGCTCCCTGACAAACCTCATTTTCTATTAGATGGGTTAAAGATTTCTCTGGCTGCAGGGAATGGCTCACAATGAAAAGGAAAAGGTTAGAAAATGTGTTTCCCACTTGGAGTATAGTGTCTACCATCTCCAGTGATCAAGACACCCACTTCACTGGACAAATCATACAAGACTTAATGTCACAAATTTCTTGAAATTATCACTGTCACTATCATCCTCAATCATCAAGCAAGGTCAATAAAACTAATGGAAAAACTGGACTCAAAACAGAACAAAATAAATTATAGGGGATTAAATGAACTGCTAAATATGATTATAGTTTTTATGAATTGTCTGACATACTGCCTCTTCTAATCTTTGTTTTTCAGGTATAGAAAAGCCCTTTTCTTCAAGCTACTTATGATTTACAACAATTTGGTAATTTACACCTATAGGTAAAATATTTTTTTCTCTCTGCCTGGTTCCTCCAGAAATTAGAGACTCTTGGGTTCTGAGCAGCCTTATCAGGTGAATGGAAAAGACTGTCTCTTGACATGTGCAGGAATCTAGATACTCTTGAGACCTGGAAAAGAGACAAATTTACCCAATGTATAGATATCACAGGCAGAATCTGCAGGCAGGCCTGGCCTTGAGAGGCCTTTTAAAAGTTTGATCTGAGATTCCTAATGAAGAGTTCCAGTGCAGCCAATATAAATGAGCCTATATGAGCAATTACGTTTATATGAATAATCAGGCCATGTATATTGAAACCAGACTTATTTTGAACAAATCAGCCTTAATTTGGCTGGACTTAGCAAAAAAATGAGGATAATCTAGAGAGAAAAATTATGCTTCAATAGTATACCTTTGTGGATATTGAAGTTTTGTATTTATTGAGGCTTTGTATTTATTATCTATGTCCAAGATGGCTCCTTATTGCTGTTACCTTATTATAAAGTTTAATTGAACTAGTAAAAGAATATTCTAAGCTTGTTTCTAAAGCCAATCATAGTAATCTATCTTTGGATGAAGATCAGATGCCCTGTGACCTACACCTAAGAGATTATGCACACTGGAAAAGACATTATTTAAAGGACTGTCAGCAAACTAAATAAAAAGATCCTTAAAAGATACTCTTAACTATGATATGTACCACAAAACTGAAGGGAATTGACTCGAATTCATATTTCCCATTGAAGAAGGGCCTCTGCATTTGAATGTCTATAGAAAAGACTGCTAACTCCAAACGACGCCCCCATCAGGATGAAAAGAAGACAACAGCAGTGGAAGACAGCTGACATAAAAATCTGGACCAGGCCCGTAAGAACCATCCAACTAATTCAAACTGCACTGTTTATCAAATGTTTGTCTTCCTATCAAAACAGAAGGTTATTGTTTTACTTCTAACCATACTTTTGACCCCAGTGTTCAGCATGAAAAAAAAATTCTCTAGTGAAGTTGTAACAGAGTATAAATATTCATGACATGTATCACTGCTTGTTTTAAGTGTATTGCTAAACGTGTACAATGCTTGTGTGATAATTAAGTACAAGTGATAAACTGTATAGCCTGCATTTTCCCATTCACATACCTCTGAGCCTGTTCATGCTATCTGATTCGTTTTCCCCCAACATGGAGAACTAAACAAACAAACAAAAAAAGGCATAGGACCGAGGGACATAAATGGACCCAGAGCAGGCAACTGGGCCACCACTCTGGCAACGTTGGAAAAACATACTGATTATCAATGCCATTTATGGAAATATTTGCAGTCGAAACGGGAAAATGATGGAAGAAATTTTCACATGTTGAGGTATGGGGAAATCATTCTGGCTTGTACATGACTGAATTTGAAATTTAGGCTAAGCAAAACAGCCTGTTTTGGGTCTATTAAACATGCATTGTACATCTGCCTTAGCCATTAAAAAAATTACATTAAAAAATCAAAATGAAATAACTGTGGTTCAGACATCCAAAATGGAACTAGGTGGCCAGTATGGATGTGGGTTCAGACACGTTCCTATACTACTGAAAACTTGAGTTCTCTAAACTTTATCAGAGTTAAGAACACCATCAGCCATTTTCAAAACAATATCTAATAGCAGCTGCCAACTGCAACCTTATCCTCTCAAAGTCTTGTAACTATGAAACCTATTTCCTACTTTAAAAATAGTAATAGCAAATGAGACAGCTCAAGCTATAGCCTCCCAGCAAAAGCCTACTTGGTTACTAAATATATGTATAAAGAAAACACTCCAAAACTTATTTTCCTGGTTGCCATCTAAAATAGGAGGATTATGTTGAAAAATACTACAAAGGTGTATTTTAACCATTATCTGCATTGTAATATGTCTAATAATTTTCAAATGTTTGTCTAGGTGCTATGACAAAGCAATCAGAGGTAATATTTTCTTAATACAAAATATTGATGCTAAGCTTCGAATTCAAGATTATTTCCAACTCTGTCCATTCCCCAAATTAGTCAGGACTACACCCCACATCAGCAGGACGTAACCAGAGCAGCTGTCACCCCATTCCCACAGAGAAGGGGAAAATTGAAACAGAGATGGACTGACACTGAGTTCTTCTGCCAAGTTTATGATTAACCTCTCAATCTAAAACATTCCCTTTCATGTTCTGTAGCTATTCCTCCTCAACTGAGGAATATCAAAGAAAAAGGGAGATTGAAACTGTGTACAAGCACCTGTGTCCTTCTCTTTGAAGAAGAACGCTGACTCAAGAGTCAGTGATTGGGAAACGTGAAGATGTAGAAACAAACAATAGCAGGTGGGCTGGGGAACTGGTAAGAATTTAGACTATAATTCTGTCAAGTAGCAGAATCACCCAACTTAAGAGTTTTCTGAAAGATATAAAGGCCTGACACACATTCCTGAGTTCTTTTTACAGGAAGCAGTCCCCTCCAGATGAAAACAACTGACAGCAAGAACATAGACCCCAGACTGGATGAAAACCAAAGGTTAATGAAGTTTGAAATTTCACCTCGACGCCAGCCAATCTGAGAATTTGCCATGAGCTGATCATGCCCTGCTTCTTAAACACTATAAAACTACTCACTACCCCCTCCAGGGTGGGCCACAAACTCTTGAAGGCATTAGACCGCTGTGGCCTCCTTTGCCTGACAAAGCAATTAAAGCTACACTTTTCTACTTCACACAACACTATGTCTCCGCCTTCCTATTCGGTACGGGTGACCAGAGGCGAAGTTTCAGCAACAATATGATCATCTCAAGGTCCATATGTGTTGCTGCAAGTGGCATTATTTCATTCTTTTTATGGCTGAATAATACTCCATGGTCTATACATACCAAAATTTATCCATTCATCTGTCTGTGAACATAGGGTTCCTTCCATGTCTTCGCTATTGTAAATACTGCTGCAGTGGATGTTGGGGTGCATGGGTCTTTTCGAATACGGGTTTTCTCTGGATATACCACAAGGAGTGGGATTGTCAGATCATCTGGTAGCTTTTTATAGATTTTTAAGGAACCTCCATACTGTTCTCTATAGTGGCTGTTACCAGTTGCCATTCCCACCAGTAGCTTAGGAGGGTTCCCTTTTCTGCACGCCATCTCCAGCTATTATAGTTTGTAGACTTTTGGACAATGGCCATTGTGACTGGTGCAAGGTGAGACCTCATTGCAGTTTTGATTTGTGTTCCTCTAATAATTAATCATGTTGAGCATCTTGGCATGTGCTTTTTTTTTTTTTTAAACAGTACGAGTAAAAGTTACCTCTTGAAATTGGTTTCGTGACATTCTGCCCTGATTTGAATGTTTTTTGGATTGCTTACTGCAGGACATTTCTTGAGGGCAGGTGTCAGTTACAGCCCCCCAGGCCTTGTGAATATGAACAGATTTACAGTTGTTATTTCAGGAACCAGCCACAAGGCGGCAGCATTTTCTCATACCCAGCTCTGGTTACTCCTGCAACAACAACCTTAGGGAAAGTTGTGTTCCCCAGTTGTAACTTTGAGTGGTATGTGCTAGAACAGACACCCAAGGGAGTGTCCCTGGTGTCCAGTGGTTAAGACTCTTCGCTTCCAATGCAGGGGGTGCGGGTTGGATCCCTGGTCGGGGAACTAGGATCCCACAAGCCCCAGGGCCAAAAAAAAAAAAAAGAAATTCCAGGGGGTTGTGTCTTATTACCTCTTCCCCCTTACCCTTCTTGCCCGGGGCAGAACCCAACCCTTGGAGAACCACTCTGCTGAGGGTGCTGTCCTCCGGAGGTGGGGCGACTGAAGGAGGAGGATGGAGGTGGGAACCTTCCCAGCAGGAGACCAGGTAACTTTTCAAAGCTCTTGCAGCCCAGAGAGTCTACCCTCCTTTGGGTGCACTGGGCTTGGTTTATCTGTAGGAGTGCCAGCCTGCATCTGGAGATGGTGGTCCCACGCACAGGGGACCAGGCACTCCTGGTCCAAGGAGGGCTCATTTCCTGGCACATCCTTCCCAGCTCCCGGAGTCCCTTGGACAGTCCAGGCCTTGGGACCGAAGCCTGCCAAGGCTCCAGGGATGTGACACCAGCTTGGGTCAGTGAGGCCTGAGGTGATCATATGAGGCATGTCTTAGTTTTAGGGTTTTTTTTAATTTTTTATTTTCTAGTGGAGTATAGTTTATTTACAGTGTCGTGTTTTCTTAGGTGTTTGGCAACGTGATTCAGTTATAGATAGACATATATCTGTTCTCTTTCCGATTCCTTTCCCATATAGGTTATTAAAGAGTGTTGAGTAGAGTTCCCTGTGCTATACAGAATGTCCTTGTTGATTATTTTATATATATTGGGGTTTATGTGCTAATCCCAACCTCCTCATTTATCCCTTCTACTACGTTTCCCCTTTGGTAACCGTATGTTTGTTTTCTAAGTCTGTGAGTTTGTTTCTGCTTTGTAAATGACTTCATTTGTATCAATTTTTCATTTCCTCCTATAAGTGATATCATGTGATCTTTGTCTTTCCCTTTCTGGCTTACTTCACTGAGTCTGATCATCTCTAGGTCCATCTGTGTTGCTATAGGTGGCATTATTTCATTCTTCTTAATGCCTGAGTAATACTCCATTGTCTATATGTACCACATCTTCTTTATCCATTCATCTGTTGGTGAATATTTTCATTGCCTCCATGTCTTGGCTATTGTAAATACTACTGTAGTGGACGTTGTGGTGTGTGGGTCTTTTCTAATATGGGCTTTCTCTGGATATACCTTATGAGTGGGATTGCCGGATCATCTGGTACCTTTATTTGTAGTTTTTTAAGGAACCTCCTCCATACTGTTCTTTATACTGGCTGTTACCAGTTTCCTTTCCAACAAGATTTAAAACTAGTGCTTTCGGGCACTCAGTATTCACCAGGACTACAGGGATGTAAATGACTCCTGCCCTCAAGAAATGTCCTTCTGTAGGTAATCAAAAAACAGTACAAAGATTGCAAATTTTCAAGAAGGCAATTGCAGCAGCCAAATTTTACTCACACTGTTTAAAGAAAGATCATGAAAAGATACTCAACATCGGTAATTGTTAGAGACATGCAAATCAAAACTACAATGAGGTATCACGTCGCAACAGGCCACATGATTATTATAAAAATGTCTACAAACAATGCTGCAGAGGGCGTGAAGAATAGAGATCCCTCCTCACTGTTGGTGAGATTTTAAAGTGGTAACAGACACTACGGAGACCAGTATGGAGGTTCCTTAAATACTGAAAATAGAACTACTATATGATCAAGGAATCCCACTCCTTGGCATATATCCAGAGAAAACCATAATTCAAAAACACACATGCGGGCTTCCCTGGTGGCGCAGTGGTTGAGAGTCCACCTGCCGATGCAGGGGACATGGGTTCGTGCCCTGGTCCGGGAAGATCCCACATGCCATGGAGCTGCTGGGCCTGTGAGCCATGGCCACTGAGCCTGCACGTCTGGAACCTGTGCTCCACAATGGGAGAGGCCACAACAGTGAGAGGCCTGCGTACTGCAAAAAAAAAAAAAAAAAACCACACATGCACCCCAAGTTTCACTGCAGCACTATTTACAATAGCCAAGACATGGAAGCAACCAAATTGTCCATCGTCAGATGAATGGATAAAGAAGAATTCGTAGATAGAAACAATGGAATATTACTCAGTCATGAAAAGAATGAAATAATGCCACTTGCAGCCACATGGATGGACCCAGAGGTGATCATACTAACTGAAGTAAGTCTGTTGCAACAAAAATAGAAATGAGGTTTTTCCTCTCCTGTTAACAAGGAAAAGAAAGGGAACAGTGAACAGGCTAGAGGAGAAACATAAACTGTCCTGAAAGAGGTAATCCTAGTTTCGTTTTAACTATCACTCATCTGTAGTGTCTGTAACTAGATTTGGTTTTCACAAAGCTAACCTCTAACACTCTCTGACACAATGTGAATTACATCCTGCACCTATCACTCCTTAACTCTGTTTGAATTATATATATCCTGCCCCTAACACACTCTAATCTTGCATGAATTACATCCTTCACTTTGTGTTTACACTCCCTGCACTCCCCTGTAGGAAATCACCCCTTGTAGCATTCTGCATTTCAGAAGGTTGCAGGCCAATAATTTAGAGACGAACGGACCCAATTACCGGGTTGCCTGACACTAGCTGTGACTGTTTTGAAATAATGCAGAAAGAAGAAAAATGCGAGACCTTCACCACTTTGATCCTTATCACCTACCCCGGACTTCGAGCCTCACCTATAGGACTTCCCCTGATCCCCCAGGGAAGGGGGTCACAGTTCTTGAGGTGTTAGTGTGCTGTATTATCCCCTTTCTCTGTCAAAGATAAAGCTATTTTTCTTTTCCTCCAAAACTCAGTCTCCATATTTCTGTTCGGCACTGGTGCACATGCACAGAGAGCCAAGATTTTGGCATCAAATCCGAGAGAGAAAGATAAATATCATATGGTATCACTTATAGGTGGAATCTAAAAATTGATACCAAGGAAGTAATTTACAAAAGAGAAAAAGACTTAGAAAACACACTTATGTTTACCACAGGGGAAAGGTAGGGGAAAGGGATAAATTAGAGATAAATTAGATAAATTAGAGAATATGTTGGAATTAACATATATACACTAATATGTATAAAACATAATCAACAAGGACCTACTGTATAGCATAGGAAATTACACTCAACACTCTGTAATAACCTATATGGGAACAGAATCCAAAAAAGAACAAATATATGTCTATGTATAACTGAATCAAGTTGCCGAACACCTGGAAAAACACAACATTGTAAATCAACTATACTCCACTAGAAAATAAAAATTAAATTTAAAAAAAAAGAAATGCTTCATATGATCACTTCAGGCCTTGCTGACCCAAGCTGATGTCACATCTCTGGAGCCTTGGCAGGCTTCGATCCCAAGGCCTGGACTGTCCAAGGGACTCAGGGCTGGGAAGGATGTGCCAGGAAATGAGCCCTCCTTGGACCAGGAGTGCCTGGTCCCCTGTGCATGGGACCACCATCTCCAGATCCAGGGCTGTACTCCTACAGCTAAACCAAACCCAGTGCACATAAAGCAGGGTAGACTCTCTGGGCTGCAAGAGCTTTGAAAAGTCACCTGGTCTCCACGTCTCCTGCTGGGAAGGTTCCCACCTCCATCCTCCTCCTTTACAGTCGCCCCACCTCCAGAGGACAGCACCCTCAGCAGAGCGATTTGCAGGGGTTGGCATTTGTCCCAGGGGTGAAGGGTGAGGGGGAAGAGGTAATGAGACATCATCACTTGCGTGTTTGTTTCGGCACATCCGCTCCAATGTACAACCCAGAAACACGGCTTTCACTAAGGCTCTGGTTGTCCGAGTCCCAGAGTGGGGCGTGAAGAAATCCTGCTGCCTTGTGGCCATTTCCCGTAACAGCAACATTAAAACCGGTGGTCTTGGGCACTTAATAGTCACAAGGCCTGTGGGGCTGTAAATAACACCTGTGCTCTAGAAATGTCCTGGGGGAGGATGGGATCAGGATGGCAGGGGAGTAGGACGTGGAGCTCAGCAGAGCTCAGCTTCTCCCCAAAGATACATTAGACATACATCTGCATGTGGAACAACTCTCACAGAACATCTATTTGGACGCTACCAGAAGATCTCAGACTTCCAAAAGGGCAAGAAAATCTCCAGGTAACAGGGTAGGGTAGAAGGAAGAGAGAGAGAGAACAGGACCTGTGCCTCTGGGAGGGAGCTGTGAAAGTGGAAAGGTTTCCACACACTGGGAAGTCCCCTCACTGGCAGGGACAGGGGGAGTTTTTGCCTCAGAGCAGAGTGCAGCAACAGGTGTTTGGAGGGCAAAGCGGAGAGAGACCTGCACACATGTTCAGAGCTGCCTGGCTCTCCACAGCCTGAGACACTTGTCCGCTCACCCACTGGGACGGGTGGGGGCTGGGTGCTGAGGCTCGAGCTTCAGACATCAGACCCGGAGGAGAGGACTGGGGTCGGCTGCGTGGAGACAGCCTGAGGGGCCTAGGGTGCAGTGTGCCACAACTGAGGGAGTTGGGGAAGAAGCCTGGGCCCACCAGAGAGGCAAGGCACCGTTGTTGGAGGGGGGCGCACGAGGAGAGGGGTGGGCCCGCCATAGGAGCTCCTCCTCTGCCCACTCACAGGCAGCAGGGCACTGCCTACCGCCTCTCGAGCTCCAGCGGGGGGCATGAGCCGTGGCTGCCATCTTGGACTCCAGAACGGGCCTGGACTGCTGCCACCACCGCCACGGAGGGTCCTGTGAGTGGGTGCAGGTCACTGCCCTCACCCTCCCAGGAGCCTGCTCAGCCCACCGCCAAGGATCCCACGATCTGGGGCCAACTTTCCCAGGAGTGTGCATGGTCCACCGCCACTGCTGATGGCCGTGCAACCTGGCGCCGACCACTGCCCCCACATTCGAGAGGCCGCACGACCCACCTCCGCCACCTAGGGCCCCAAGATCCAGGGTGATCTTCCCCAGGGGCCTGCAACCCACCGCTGCCGCTGCAGAGGGACCGATGACTATGAGCCAGCCACTGCCTCTGCCTTCCTGGGGGTCTGTGCAAGCCATGCACCTGCACACCCCCTATCAAGGGGATACCGGCCAGCACACACTGAGGTAAGAGATGGCAAGCATCCAAACCAAAAGCAGCCCTCATGCCAAAAGAATGTTAAACCCACACAAGCTACACAGGGACGCCCCCACATATAAACAGCCCTCCAAGATTACCATAGATACCTGTTTTCCTAAACTCACAGACTAAGAGAAATAGAACCATAGAACCAAAATAAAGAAGCAGAGGATCCACTCTCAGCTAAAAAACCCAGAAAATTCCCCTGAAGGAACAAACAATGGAACAGACCCCTTCAGTCTAATAGACACTGAGTTCAAAAACGAGGTAATGAAAATACTGAAGGAATTAAGAAAGGCTATCGACAGAAATGCAGAGTACTGTAAAAAGGAACTAGAAACTATACAGAGGAGCCAAGAAAAATTAGAAAATTCATTTCCCGAGATGAAAGCTGAGCTCAAGGCAGTGAATAGCAGAATGAATAATGTGGAAGAAAGAATAAGTGATCTGGAACATAGAATAATGGAAATTACCCAATCAGAAGAGCAGACAAAAAGCCAAAGGAAAAGAAAAAAAAGCAATATTAGAGACCTATGGGATAATATAAAGCAGGCCAATCTACGTGTTATAGGGATTCCAGATGGAGAAGAAAGAGAAAAGGGGATTGAAGATGTATTTGAAGAAATTATGGCTGAAAAGTTCCCAGACCTAAAGAAGGAAACATCCAGATACAGGAAGCACAGAGGGTCCCAGAAAAGATGAACCCAAACAGACCTACACCAAGATATAATGAAAATAGCAAAAGTTAAAGAGAGGATTCTAAAGTCAGCAAGAGAAAAACAAAGAGTTCTTTACAAGGGAATCCCCATGAGTCTATCAGCTGATTTCTCTACAGAAACACTGCAGGCAAGAAGGGAGTGACAAAATATATTCTAAGTCTTGAAAGAGAAAAATATGCAATCTAGAATACCCAGCAAGATTTTCATTTGGAATAGGAGGAGAAATAAAGAATTTCTCAAACAAGCAAAAACTAAAAGAATACAGCAATACTAAACCTATCCTAAAAGAAATACTGAAAGGTCATTTCTAAATAGAAAAGATGCAAGAAGAAATAGGAAGGAGAAAACCACAATTGGAAAGTAAATCACTTAAATTAGCCAGTATACAGATCAAAAAGAAAAAAAAAACCTATTTGTGAAAGCAATGATAAACACAACGAACAGCAAAAGGATAAACATGAAGATGTAAAAAGGGACATCAAAATCATAAAATGTGGGGAAGGAGAATAAGAAAATGCAGATTTTTTTTTTTTTTAGAATGTGTTTAAGCCTATATGACTTATCAGTCCAAAGCAAGCATATATAGCAAGGGGTTAACAATACTTGAAAAACAGGGCAACCACAAATCAAAAACATACAATAGATTCACAAGAACCAAAAAGAAGAGAACACAAGCATAAAATAAAAGGAAATCATCAAACCACAAAAAGAAAAAAAGAAAAAGGAATGAAGAAGAAACAATCAACTGGAAAACAAGGTTTGAAATGGCAATAAATACATATGTATCAATAATTACTTTAAATGTCAATGGAGGGCTTCCCTGCTGTGCAGTTGTTGAGAATCCGCCTGCCAATGCAGTGCACACAGATTTGAGCCCTGGTCCGGGAAGATCCCACATGCCGCAGAACAACTAAGCCTGTATGGCACAACTACTGAAGCCCACGCACCTAGAGCCCATGCTCCGCAACAAGAGAAGCCACCGCAATGAGAAGCCCATGCACTGCAATGAAGAGCAGCCCCGCTCGCTGCAACTAGAAGAAAACCCATGCACAGCAACAAAGACCCAACACAGCCAAAAATAAATGAATAAAAACATTTTAAAAAAACACTAAGGAAATCTGAATAAAGTATGAACTTAAAAAAAATGTTGGGAGACGAGGGGAAGATGGCAGAAGAGTAAGACGCGGAGATCACCTTCCTCCCCACAGATACACCAGAAATACATCTACACGTGGAACAACTCCTACAGAACACCCACTGAATGCTGGCAGAAGACCTCAGACCTCCCAAAAGGCAAGAAACTCCCCACGTATCTGAGTAGGGCAAAAGAAAAAAGGAAAAACAGAGACAAAAGAATAGGGAGAGGACCTGCACCAGTGGGAGGGAGCCGTGAAGGAGAAAAAGTTTCCACACACTAGGAAGCCCCTTCGTGGGCGGAGACTGTAGGTGGCGGAGCGGGGAAGCTTCGGAGCCGCGGAGGGTGCGGAAGGGGTGCGGAAGGCAAAGTGGAGAGATTCCCGCACAGAAGATCAGTGCCGACCGGCACTCACCAGCCCGAGAGGCTTGTCTGCTCACGCGCCGGGGCGGGCAGGGCTGGGAGCTGAGGCTTGGGCTTTGGTCGGAGTGCAGGGAGAGGACTGGGGTTGGCAGCGTGAAAACAGCCTGCAGGGGGTTAGTGCACCACGGCTAGCCGGGAGGGAGTCCGGGGAAAAGTCTGGACCTGCCGAAGAGGCAAGAGACTTTTTCTTCCCTCTTTGTTTCCTGGTGCGCGAGGAAAGGGGATTAAGAGCGCTGCTTAAAGGAGCTCCAGAGACAGGCGTGAACCGCGGCTAAAAGCACGGACCCCAGAGACAGGCATGAGACGCTAAGGCTGCTGCTGCCGCCACCAAGAAGTCTGTGTGTGAGCACAGGTCACTATCCACACCCCCCTTCCGGGGAGCCTGTGCAGCCTGCCACTGCCAGGGTCCCGGGACCCAGGGACAACTTCCCCGGGAGAACGCACGGCACGCCTCAGGCTGGTGCAACGTCACGCTGGCCTCTGCCGCTGCAGGCTTGCCCCGCACTCCATACCCCTCCCTCCCCCCCGGCCTGAGTGAGCCAGAGTCCCCGAAGCAGCTGCCCCTTTAACCCCGTCCTGTCTGAGTGAAGAACAGACGCCCTCCAGCGACCTACATGCAGATGCGGGGCCAAATCCAAAGCTGAGCCCTGGGAGCTGTGAGAACAAAGAAGAGAAAGGGAAATCTCTCCTAGCAGCCTCAGAAACAGCAGATTAAAGCTCCACAATCAACTTGATGTACCCTGCATCTGTGGAATACATGAGTAGACAACGAATCATCCCAAATTGAGGAGGTGGACTTTAAGAGCAAGATTTATTATTTTTTCCACTTTTCCTCTTTTTGTGAGTGTGTATGTGTATGCTTCTGTGTGAGATTTTGTCTGTATAGCTTTGCTTCCACCATTTGTCCTAGGGTTCTCTCTGTCCGGTTTTTTTTCTTAAAAATTTTTTTTAATAATTATTTTTATTTTAATAACTTTTTTTACTTTATCTTACTTTATTTTATTTTCGCTTCTTGCTTTCTTTCCTTCCTTCCCTCCTTCCTTCCTCCCTCCCTCCCTCTTTCTTTTCTTTCTTTCTTTATTCCTTTCTTTTTTTCTTCCTTTCTTTCTACTTTTTCTCCCTTTTATTCTGAGCCGTGTGGATGAAAGTCTCTTGGTGCTGCAGCCAGGAGTCAGTGCTGTGCCTCTGAGATGGGAGAGCCAACTTCAGGACACTGGTCCACAAGAGTCCTCCCAGCTCCACATAATAACAAATGGCGAAAATCTCCCAGAGATCTCCATTTCAACACCAGCACCCAGCTTCACTCAACAACCAGCAAGCTACAGTGCTGGACACCCTATGCGAAACAACTAGCAAGACAAGAAGACAACACCACCCATTAGCAGAGAGGCTGCCTAAAATCATAATAAGTCCACAGACACCCCAAAACACACCACCAGGCGTGGACCTGCCCACCAGAAAGACAAGATCCAGCCTCATCCACCAGAACACAGGCACTAGTCTCCTCCACCAGGAAGTTTACACAACCCACTGAACCAACTTTAGCCACTGGGGACAGACACCAAAAACAACAGGAAATATGAAACTGCAGCCTACAGAAAGGAGACCCCAAACACAGTAAGATAAGCAAAATGAGAAGACAGAAGAACACATAGCAGTTGAAGGAGCAAGATAAAAACACACCAGACCTAACAGATGAAGAGGAAATAGGCAGTCTACCTGAAAAAGAATTCAGAATAATGATAGTAAAGATGATCCAAAATCTTGGAAATAGAATAGACAAAATGCAAGAAACATTTAACAAGGACCTTGAAGAACTAAAGATGAAACAAGCAACGATGAACAACACAATAAATGAAATTTAAAATACTCTAGATGGGATCAATAGCAGAATAACTGAGGCAGAAGAACGGATAAGTGACGTGGAAGATAAAATAGTGGAAATAACTACTGCAGAGCAGAATAAAGAAAAAAGAATGAAAAGAACTGAGGACAGTCTCAGAGACCTCTGGGACAACATTAAACACACCAACATTCGAATTATAGGGGTCCCAGAAGAAGAAGAGAAAACGAAAGGGACTGAGAAAATATTTGAAGAGATTATAGATGAAAACTTCCCTAATCTGGGTAAGGAAATAGTTAATCAAATCCAGGAAGCACAGAGAGTCCCATACAGGATAAATCCAAGGAGAAATACGCCAAGACACATATTAATCAAACTGTCAGAAATTAAATACAAAGAAAACATATTAAAAGAAGCAAGGCACAAAGAACAAATAACACACAAGGGAATCCCTGTAAGGTTAACAGCTGATCTTTCAGCAGAAACTCTGCAAGCCAGAAGAGACTGGCAAGACATATTTAAAGTGATGAAGGAGAAAAACCTGCAACCAAGATTACCCAGCAAGGATCTCATTCAGGTTTGATGGAGAAATTAAAACCTTTACAGACAAGCAAAAGCTGAGAGAGTTCAGCACCACAAAACCAGCTTTACAACAAATGCTAAAGGAACTTCTCTAGGCAAGAAACATAACAGAAAGAAAAGACCTACAATAACGAACCCAAAACAATTAAGAAAATGGGAATAGGAACATACAAATTGATAATTACCTTAAATGTAAATGGACTAAATGCTCCCACCAAAAGACACAGATTGGCTGAATGGATACAAAAACAAGACCCATATATATGCTGTCTACAAGAGACCCACTTCAGACCTAGAGACACATACAGACTGAAAGTAAGGGGATGGAAAAAGATATTCCATGCAAACGGAAACCAAAAGAAAGCTGGAGTAGCAATTCTCATATCAGACAAAATAGACTTTAAAATAAAGACTATTAGAAGAGACAAAGAAGGACACTACATAATGATCAAGGCATCGATCCAAGAAGAAGATATAATAATTGTAAATATTTATGTTCCCAGCATAGAAGCACCTCAATACATAGGCAAATACTAACAGCCATAAAAGGGGAGATCGACAGTAACACAATCATAGTAGGGGACTTTAACATCCCACTTTCACCAATGGACAGATCATCCAAAATAAAAATAAATAAGGAAACAGAAGGTTTAAATGATACATTAAACAAGATGGACTTAATTGATATTTATAGGACATTCCATCCAAAAACAACAGAATACATAGTTTTCTCAAGTGCTCATGGAACATTCTCCAGGATAGATCATATCTTGGGTCACAAATCAAGCCTTGGTGAATTTAAGAAAACTGAAATTGTATCAAGTATCTTTTCCCACCACAATGCTATGAGACAAGATATCAATTACAGGAAAAGATCTGTAAAAAATACAAATACATGGAGGCTAAACAATACACTACTTAATAACGAAGTGATCACTGAAGAAATCAAAGAGGAAATAAAAAAATATCTAGAAACAAATGACAATGGAGACATGACGACCCAAAACCTATGGGATGCAGCAAAAGCAGTTCTAAGAGGGAAGTTTATAGCAATACAATCCTACCTTAAGAAACAGGAAACATCTCGAATAAACAACCTAACCTTTCACCTAAAGCAATTAGAGAAAGAAGAACAAAAAACCTCCAAAGCTAGCAGAAGGAAAGAAATCATAAAAATCAGATCAGAAATAAATGAAAAAGAAATGAAGGAAACAATAGCAAAGATCAATAAAACTAAAAGCTGGTTCTTTGAGAAGATAAACAAAATTGATAAACCATTAGCCAGACTCATCAAGAAAAAAAGGGAGAGGACTCAAATCAATAGAATTGGAAATGAAAAAGGAGAAGTAACAACTGACACTGCAGAAATACAAAAGGTCAAGAGAGATTACTACAAGCAACTCTAGGCCAATAAAATGGACAACCTGGAAGAAATGGACAAATTCTTAGAAATGCACAACCTGCCAAGACTGAATCAGGAAGAAACAGAAAATATGAACAGACCAATCACAAGCACTGAATTGAAACTGTGATTAAAAATCTTCCAACAAACAAAAGCCCAGGACCAGATGGCTTCACAGGTGAATTCTATCAAACATTTAGAGAAGAGCTAACACCTATCCTTCTCAAACTCTTCCAAAATACAGCAGAGGGAGGAACACTCCCAAACTCATTCTACGAGGCCACCATCACCCTGATACCAAAGCCAAACAAGGATGTCACAAAGAAAGAAAACTACAGGCCAATATCACTGATGAACATAAATGCAAAAATCCTCAACAAAATACTAGCAAACAGAATCCAACAGCACATTAAAAGGGTCATACACCATGATCAAGTGGGGTTTATTCCAGGAATGCAAGGATTCTTCAATATATGCAAATCAATCAACGTAATATACCATTTAACAAATTGAAGGAGAAAACCCATATGATCATCTCAATAGATGCAGAGAAAGCTTTCGACAAAATTCAACACCCATTTATGATAAAAACCCTGCAGAAAGTAGGCATAGAGGGAACTTTCCTCAACATACTAAAGGCCATATATGACAAACCCACAGCCAACATCGTCCTCAATGGTGAAAAACTGAAACCATTTCTACTAAGATCAGGAACAAGACAAGGTTTCCCACTCTCGCCACTCTTATTCAACATAGTTTTGGAAGTTTTAGCCACAGCAATCAGAGAAGAAAAGGAAATAAAAGGAATCCAAATTGGAAAAGAAGAAGTAAACCTGTCACTGTTTGCAGATGACATGATACTATACATAGAGAATCCTAAAGATGCTACCAGAAAACTACTAGAGCTAATCAATGAATTTGGTAAAGTAGCAGGATACAAAATTAATGCACAGAAATCTCTGGCATTCCTATACACTAATGATGAAAAATCTGCAAGTGAAATCAAAAAAACACTCCCATTTACCACTGCAACAAAAAGAATAAAATATCTAGGAATAAACCTACCTAAGGAGACAAAAGACCTGTATGCAGAAAATTATAAGACACTGATGAAAGAAATTAAAGATGATACAAATAGATGGAGAGATATACCATGTTCTTGGATTGGAAGAATCAACTTTGTGAAAATGACTCTACTACCCAAAGCAATCTACAGATTCAATGCAATCCCCATCAAACTACCACTGGCATTTTTCACAGAACTAGAACAAAAAATTTCACAATTTGTATGGAAACACAAAAGACCCCAAATAGCCAAGGCAATCTTGAGAATGAAAAACGGAGCTGGAGGAATCAGGCTCCCTGACTTCAGACTATACTACAAAGCTACAGTAATCAAGACAGTATGGTACTGGCACAAAAACAGAAAGATAGGTCAATGGAACATGATAGAAAGCCCAGAGATAAACCCACGCACATATGGTCACCTTATCTTTGATAAAGCAGGCAGGAATGTACAGTGGAGAAAGGACAGCCTCTTCAATAAGTGGTGCTGGGAAAACTGGACAGGGACATGTAAAAGTATGAGATTAGATCATTCCTTAACAGCATACACAAAAATAAGCTCAAAATGGATTAAAGACCTAAATGTAAGGCCAGAAACTATCAAACTCTTAGAGGAAAACATAGGCAGAACACTCTATGACATAAATCACAGCAAGATCCTTTTGGACCCACCTCCTAGAGAAATGGAAATAAAAACAAAGATAAACAAATGGGACCTAATGAAACTTCAAAGCTTTTGCACAGCAAAGGAAACCATAAAGAAGACCAAAAGACAACCCTCAGAATGGGAAAAAATATTTGCAAATGAAGCAACGGACAAAGGATTAATCTCCAAAATTTATAAACAGCTCATGCCGCTCAATAGCAAAAAAACAAACAACCCAATCCAAAAATGGGCAGAAGACTTAAATAGGCATTTCTCCAAAGAAGATATACAGACTGCCAACAAACACATGAAAGAATGCTCAACATCATTAATCATTAGAGAAATGCAAATCAAAACTACAATGAGATATCATCTCACACCAGTCAGAATGGCCATCATCAAAAAATCTAGAAACAATAAATTCTGGAGAGGGTGTGGAAAAAAAGGGAACACTCTTGCACTGCTGGTGGGAATGTGAATTGGTACAGCCTCTATGGAGAACAGTATGGAGGTTCCTTAAAAAACTACAAATAGAACTACCAAATGACCCAGCAATCCCACTACTAGGCATATACCCTGAGAAAACCATAATTCAAAAAGAGTCATGTACCAAAATGTTCATTGCAGCTCTATTTACAACAGCCTGGAGATGGAAACAAGCTAAGTGTCCATCATCAGATGAATGGATAAAGAAGATGTGGTACATATATACAATGGAATATTACTCAGCCATAAAAAGAAACGAAATTGAATTATTTGTAATAAGGTGGATAGACCTAGAGTCTGTCATACAGAGTGAAGTAAGTCAGAAAGAGAAAAACAAATACCGCATGCTAACACATACATATGGAACTTAAGAAAAAAAAAATGTCATGAAGAACCTAGGTGTAAGACGGGAATAAAGACACAGACCTACTAGAGAATAGACTTGAGGATATGGGGAGGGGGAAGGGTAAGCTGTGAGAAAGCGAGAGAGTGGCATGGACATATATACACTACCAAACGTAAAATAGATAGCTAGTGGGAAGCAGCCGCGTAGCACAAGGAGATCAGCTCGGTGCTTTGTGACCACCTAGAGGGGTGGGATAGGGAGGGTGGGAGGGAGGGAGATGCAAGAGGGAAGAGATATGGGAACATATGTGTTTATATAACCGATTCACTTTGTTATAAAGCAGAAACTAATACACCATTGTAAAGCAATTATACTCCAATAAAGATGTAAAAAAAAATGTCAACAGACTGAGTGCTCCAATCAAAAGACATAGAGTGGCAGACTGGATAAAAAAAACAAGAGCTTACAGTATGCTGCCTACAAGAGACCCACCTTAGGGCAAAGGACACACATAGATTGAAAGTGAGGGGATGGAAAAAGGTATTTCATGCAAACAGAAATGACAAGAAAGCAGGAGCTGCAAGACCCGTATCAGACAAAATAGACTTTAAAGCAAAGGCTATAAAGAAAGATAAAGAAGGACACTATATAATAATAAAGGCATCAATACAAGAAGAGGATATTATACTCGTCAACATACATGCACCTAATATAGGAGCACCCAAAAACATAAAACAAATACTAACAGACATAAAAGGAGAAATTGACAGGAATAAAATAATAGTAGGAGATTTTAACATCCCACTCACATCAATGGACAGATCTTCTAGAGAGAAAATCAATATGGAAACAGAGATCCTAAATGATACAATAGAACAGTTAGACTTAATTGATATTTTCAGGACATTACATCAAAAAAAATCAGAATACACATTCTTTTCAAGTGCACATGGAACATTCTCTAGAATTGACCACATACTATGGCACAAAACTAACCAACAAATTTAAGAGTATAGGAATTATTTCAAGCATCTTCTTTGACCACAATGGCATGAAACTAGAAATCAACCACGGGAAAAGAAATGAGAAAAAAACAATTACATGGAGACTAAGTAACATGCTACTAAAAAACCATTGGTCAATGACAAAATCAAAAAGAAATTTAAAAAATACCTTGAGACAAACGACAGTGAAAACACAACCATACAAAATCTGTGGGACGCAGCAAAAGCAGTTCTTAGAGGGAAGTTCATAGCAATACAGGCCTTCATCAAAAAAACAAGAAAAATCTCAAGTAAACAACCTAACCTACCACCTAAAAGAATTAGAAAAAGAATAACAATACCTAAAGTCAGCAGAAAGAAGGAAATAATAAAGATCAGGGTGGAGGTAAATAAAATAAATATTTAAAAAAACAACAGAAAAAATCAACAAAACCAAGAGCTTGTTCTTTGAAAGGGTAAACAAAATTGACAAACCTCTGGCTAGGCTCACCAAGAAGAAAAGAGAGAGAACCCAAATAAACAGAATAAGAAATGAAAAAGAGGTTACAGTTTGCACATGGAAAATAAAGTGAGCACTTCAACCACATGTGGCGCATGACTCAAACCCACCACCTGCCCACACGGAACATTCCAGAGGCAGAGCCTCCAAGGCACACAGACCTGCCTGTGGCTCTGGGAGGTTGCATCCCCTCCCACTCCCTACCTGTGGGTCCTTCCTGGCCGGCAGGGCCGATGCTGTAGAGCAGGTGGCGCTCATTCCAGGCTGATGGGCACACATGGAACCCATGTTTCACTGTCAGTTTTTGTGCTTGATTTTGAGAATGGAATTATGGGGATTTTTTTTAATGTATCTTAACTGACATCTGTCAGTGTTTAAGGCAGTATCTCCAGGCCTTTAGATCCCTAGTTAGCTGGACGGGGAGGCATTTTGGTCACCAGTTCACTCTTGTGCTTTGATGTTTTCCTGTCTTTCTATCCCCTTCTGTTCCCAAGAGCAAAGATTAATTTAAAGGCAAAGATGGAGTCACTGTAAACTAACCTGTCCTCATTTACACCTTCCTTTTCTTTTCCAGTGAAGAAATTAAAATAAGTATAAAGCAAAATAATAACCCCACAAAAACAAAAAAACACAAACCACTGTGCTTCCCTCGTGGTGCAGTGGTTAAGAATCCACCTGCCAATGCAGGGGACACGGGTTCGATCCCAGTCCAGGAAGATCCCACATGCTGCAGAGCAACTAAGCCTGTGCACCACAACTACTGAGCCTGCGCTCTAGAGCCCACGAGCCACGACTGCTGAGCCCAAGTGCCACAACTACTGAAGCCAGTGTGCCTAGAGCCCATGCTTCACAAGAGAAGCCACCACAATGAGAAGCCCGTGCACCCCAACGAAGAGTAGCCCCCACTCGCTGCAACTACAGAAAGCCCGCGTGCAGCAACGAAGACCCAATGTAGCCAAAAATAAATAAATTTAATAAATTTAAAAAAATGAACATTACAGGCCAATATCTTTGATGAATATAAATGGAAAAATTCTCAACAAAATATTAGCAAACTGAATCCGACAACACATAAAAAAGATCATACATCACGACCAAATGGGATTCATCCCAGGTTCACTAGGATGGTTCAACATACACAAATCAATCAATGTAATACACTACATTAACAAAAGAAAAGTCAAAAACCACATTATCATCTCAATAGGTGCAGAAAAAGCACTTGACAAAATTCAACATCCATTCATGATAAAAACCCTTACCAAACATATCTCAACATAATAAAAGCCATTTGTGACAAACCCACAGCCAATATCATACTGAACAGTGAAAAGCTGAAAGCCTTCCCCCTGAAATCTGGAACAAGACAAGGATGCCCACTCTCACCACTTCTCTTCAACACAGTATTGGAAGTTCTAGCCACAGCAATCAGAAAAGAGAAATAAATAAAAGGTATCCAAACTGGAAGGAAAGAGGTAAAATCATCACTATATACAGATGACATGATACTATATATAGAAAACCCTAAGGACTCCACATAAAAGCTATTAAATCTAATAAATTAATTCAGCAAAGTAGAAGGATACAAGATTAACATTTGGAAATTCCTTTACACTAACAATGAAATATCAGAAAGGGAATGTAAAAAAAAAATACCTTTACACTAACAATGAAATATCAGACAGGGAATGTAAAAAAAAATACCTTCTAAAATCGCACCAAAAAACCCCCCACAAAACCTAGGAATAAACCTGACCAAGGAAGTGAAAGACTTATATGCTGAGAACTATAAAACATTAATAAAGAATATTAAAGAGGATTCAAAGAAATGGAAAGATAATCCCATGCTCTTGGATTAGAAGATGTATAAAGATGATGTGGTATGTGTACACAGTAGACTATTATTCAGCCATTAAAAAAGAATCAAATTCTGCCACTTGCAGCAACATGGATGGACCTAGAATGTATTATATAGTACCTTAGTGAAATAAGTTAGACAGAGAAAGAAAAATACTCTATGTTCTCACTTACACGTGGAATCTTAAAAATGCAAGAAAGGAATGTATGTAACAAAATAGCAATAGACTCACAGAGAACAAATCAGTGGTTACTGGTGGGGACAGGGAAGCGGGGAGGGAGAGAGAGTAGTTTGTTTCTCTTAATCCAATACCCCTATGTAGAAAATAAACAAACAAGGATTATGTTGTACAACACAGGAAAATATAGCCATTATTTTGCAATAACTTTAAGTGGAGCATAATCTATAAAATATTAAATCAATATGTTATACCCGAGTCTAATGTAATATTGTAAATCAACTGTACTCCAGTGGCAGTGACATAAAGCCGCAGATCGCACAGCCATGGGGAGAGGGCTCAGGTTTCAGGCCTGCTTCCCTTGTCATGCAGTCCCGGGGGATCAGATCTGATTTCAGCCCCGCCTCCAAGGGTGGGCAACTTGCTGGCGCCTGTGCACTCCCAGAGCTCATAGAGGTGGCACCAAGAAGGAGGCTGCTATGGTGGTCCTGCACCTCCCTTCACCCTCCCCTCAACAATGGCGCTTCGCTTCTGTGGCTGGCCTGGCCTTCTTCCGCGCACACCCCCGCTTGGGCACATACTATACTCCAGCCCCTTCAGGCTGTCTCCGTGCAGCCAACCCCAGTCCTCTCCCCTGGCCTGTCCTCTGAAGCCCAAGTTTCAGCACCCAGCTCCTGCACATACCAGCAGGCATGATTCTTGGGCTGAGAACTGCACAAAGTAGCACAGATCCTCTGTGCAGGTCTCTGTTTTGTCTGCTGCAAACTGGCTGCTATGCCCTCCTCCAAGTCTCTGCAGCTCCCTTTCTGTCCCAGCTGATCTCTGCACCAGTGAAGGGGCTTCCCAGGGTGAGGGAACATTTCCTCTTTCACAGCTCCCTCCCCAGGGTGCAGGTCCTGTCCTGTTTTCTTCCTTTTTTTTTTCTTTTATCCTATCTCATTATGTGGAGATCTTTCTTGCACTCCTGGATGTCTGAGATCTTCTGCTAGTGTTCAGTAGGTATTGTGTGAGGATGGTTCCACATGTAGATGTATTTTTGATGTGTTCAATATTTGCAGGACAAGGTGAACTCCACGTCCTTCTATTCCACCATCTTGATTCAATCCCTGTATGATTTTTTTGCCCTTTTTCTTCTACTACAGGAAATCAAATGATCAGTGCCTGAAGAAGGCTGACTAGAGGCCCAAGGACACAGCCCCACAGCAACCCTAAAGCCCAGAACCTAAAGAAGCAAAAGAGGGGACAAACTGCCTTCAAAAGGACATTAAGTCATGTATACTTCCTGCAAGAGTGCATCAGAGGGCTTGTTTTCACTGATATTGACAAGAGACGCTACAAAGGCAGTTTAAGTTTCCAATATAATGGGGAAAAAACATTACATTGGCATTGTAATGTATTTTCCCCGACCATCTTTGAGGTTGGGTGCCTCTTCATATGTAAAATGATCATTTTTATTTCTTTTTCAGTGAAATTTAATTTCATAAGTTCCAAATACTTTTATTTGGTCACTTCTATTTTTTGTCTTGAGAGACCATTCAAATATACTTTATATTTGTGGTGTCTTCTCCCACAGCATCCTTCCAAGCCAATTACTGTCCACCCAGTCACTAAAAAATTTGTCAAGGAAGTTGTTTTCACAGGTCATCCACCACTCAAAACACCTGATATGAGGGCCATCTGCCTTGAACAGCCTTACATCAAGAACTCTGTACTGAGCCCTTTGCTCTCAACTTGTGGACCACATAAAGGACAGGATGAGGGTATCATTATTACCTCACAACCTGCACCCAAGCACATTGGTCAGTGCTCAAACATCATTGCCAAGGTGACAGACAACAGGGCTGGGATCTTCTCCTATGATGTCCCCAGCTTGCCACCAAGACATCTGGTCTGGACCATGTCATCAGCCACAAGGCACAACTCAAGTGTCCTGAAGAAGACTCAGTGTGTGGACTAGAGCCTGTCAAACATAAATGAGACCAGGACTCCAAACTCAGGCCCCAGGCAAGAGATCTTCCCAGGTCTCCATCCAGTTTTGCTAGAACCTCCCCCACCTCCACCCTACCCCCTACTCTACCCCCAATAAAGTAAGACTTGGGTCCTATTTTCCTCTGAGGATACTCAGAGACCTGATCTGTGGAATTGTCCATAGTCTTTATCCTCTTCCCAGTACAACTGGACTTGGATACACACGGGCACATCAAATGACCATAAGGCCACCTGCCCCAGTGCAAAGCACTGACTCCCAGCCTCTACCCAACTCACCTTGCCCAAGCCCAATCCAGGCCTGCACTGTCCCTCAACCCCCACCATCTATGCACGTTCCAGACCAACCCCCCAGAATTGTCTTCATGATGGGACAAGGGATGGGGGAAGGGCTCCAGGTTCAGAACAACTTTCATTTCATCCTCCTGAGAAGCCTGCTCCTACAAGTCAGATGTTTCACATCTTAGAGGAATCTGGGTGATCCTACCCCATGTCCCAGTCCACATTCTCCATGAGGACCTTCTGGTCTCCTCCTCTGAGGAGAGTGATCCGCCCCACCCCAAGGCACGGAAGACTCAGCCTCCAGGCTAACGTATCTTAGAGGGGACTACTGCAGTAAAAGAAAGAAGAAAAGAACAGAATTTGTCTCATGAATTAGCACTTCCCCAGGTGTGGTTTATGTACAAATTTCAGAACACCGAATACCACTGAGAGTTTCACAGCCTATTTCATGTAATGTTATGAATGATGTAAATTTAACTTGTTTTACATGGAAGTTACCAAACTGTCATATAAAGTATTTAGTAAATTAGAAAAATTGTTGTTTGCTAATCCTTTTACAATATATGCAAGTCATTATGCTGTGCACCTCCAATTTCTACAGTACTGTATGTAAAAATTGCATCTCAATAAAACTGAAAGAAAAATAAAGGAAAATATTAGTAAGTTAATAAGAAACTGAGTCAACACACTGGAAAATATTAAGCTATAATGCCAGCAGGAAGCAATTGATTAATATTTATTTGTATTCAGTGTGCAGGTAACTGGAATTTGGGAAACTCTGGATAAAATAGACACCTATGTTTTTTAAGCTGAGCCTTTCCTGAAACTAGAATTTTTATCTCTGAAGGAGTGCTACTGAAAACCATAATGGAGGATATTTTCTTCATCTTATAAATTTTGGTTATTAAAAATCACTGGAAATTATATTTGGTTAGTTTCTTCATGATAATGAGATCCTCCCAATGTGATATATTGTACAGATATTTTCACTTCCAGTCATCTCTTGTAAGGTTTATTGTTTTGTTATTTTGTCACCAAGTTTAATTTACTTCAATGTAAAAGAGGCCCTTAGTAGTCTCAGTGTACTGTAGTCTGTGTCCCTGAATTGTGTTCAGATTTCAGACTTTTAGGCATAACCCAGGCCTCTGAAACAGAAACTACCTTTTAACAATATTTTCAGGTGACTCACATGCACATTTTTTTTTTTTTACTAAGTAGGGCAAGTGTACTTATTCTCAATTTGACAGCAAATTTGAATAACATGGTGATATTTTTAAAATACTGATGCCCAGAAATACTAATTTACTGAATGCTTTTAAGTCCCGGAGATGGGAATTTTTAAATGTTTTCCAAGTAATAATGATGTGAGGCAAAGTCTGAGAACTCCTATAGATGAAGAGGTAAGGGCTTCCCTGGTGGCGCAGTGGTTGAGAGTCCGCCTGCTGATGCAGGGGACACGGGTTCGTGCCCCGGTCCGGGAAGATCCCACATGCCGTGGAGCGGCTGGGCCCGTGAGCCATGGCCACTGAGCCTGCGTGTCCGGAGCCTGTGCTCTGCAACGGGAGAGGCCACAGCAGTGGGAGGCCCGCGTACCGCAAAAAAAAAAAAAAAAAAAAAAAAAAAAAAAAACCAAGAGGTAACAGTTCCCTGACTTGTTCTGGCCTTTTTCCAGCGTGGGAAGAAACTCTGACCTGGGTCAAGAAAGTGTGGGTGGTTTTATAGAGAATGGGATTCTACTAGGAGGGGCAAAGAACCTAATCATTTTTCCACGTGAGAATCTGTCTCATGGAAGCTTCTCTCTCTCTCTCTCTAGAACTTCTTCCCTTAATGAGGAAGACTCCTGTTTGAGGCCTCAAGACCAGTGAAAAGATAAAAGCAAAGTAAAGGAAGCTCAGGATGAGTTACTCAATTTGACTCGAATATATTCCAGTGAGGAGTTCCATGAGCATTACGGTTGAATAAGATGTGCCTCCTCATGACCCCCTTCAACAACTTGGCTTCATTCACAGACAAAAGTGTCTTTGTGGGAGCTGTGGGTTCCAGCACCACACACCAAGGGGCCCAGGAGGAGTCTCACCCACCCGTGCACAGGGTAAGAGGCATAGAGACCTCAGTCCCAGCTCTGGACTTTGCAGTCATCTGTTAACTGGCTCCTCTTGGCTATAGTCCAGGGGCACCTGGAAAATACTATTTAAGCCATCACTCATGAACAAAAGAGGCTTTGTGGATATCCAGGTTTCTAGTAGAGAAGTACCAGCACAATGTTGGAGAAAAAAAAAAGTATGAGTTTGGATGCATTGGACAAAGTAAAGGGAATAGTTTCACTTTACCAACATTATGCCTTCTCCAAGATTGCACAATTTAGGGCCAAGAGATATCTTCCTGGCCCATGATTACTCCTGCAGGAGCAAGTGAAAGCATGTGAATGAGCATGTAGCTTCTCCAACTGTGTAAGATGCTGCCCAAAAGGCCCGTTGTTTTCTTGCCCCATCCAGAGTGCTGAATTATGAGTTAGTTGTATGACTGGGGGTTGGGAAGAGGTAGCAGATAGGATTCTGGTAAGGCATTAATGTGGTGCAGATTATACTAGCTGTATTCCAGAGTCCATCAAGAAGCTCATCCACTGGGCTTCCCTGGTGGTCCAGTGACTAAGACTCAGTGCTCCCAATGCAGGGGGCCTGGGTTCGATCCCTCGCCAGGGAACTAGATGCCACATGCTGCAACTAAAGACGCCACATGCCGCAACTAAAAAGATCCCGCATGCTGCAACTAAAAAGATCCCACATGCTGCAATGAAGATCTGTGTGCTGCAACTAAGACCTGGAGCAGATAGATAGATAAATATTAAAAAAAAAAAAAAAGCCCATCCATGAGCCAGTAGGGATGCCTCACCCATAGATCCTCCTAACTGGCCAATGGGTACCCTTGGTGCTCTCCACACCTCACCAACACAAACCCTCACGCTGTGGTCAGTTCACCATGTGTGATCCCAACCAAGGCACTGAGGGCAAGCTTTGGCAGACAGCTTGAGAACATACACAGAAAGTTGGCTCACATCTGCAGGACAGAGACAGACCATACATTTCTTCATTAGCACCACCCTTAGGAGAAGAAAAGAGGGCCCGTCAGCACCCAGCCTATTGTGTTGCAAGATCAACAGATGGCACATAAGCTCACGAATTCTGCCAAAAGATGTAATAAGAAGCATGAAACAGGTTTATCCATAAAGGTCTGAGAAAGCCTCAGAATCTCTAATTCTACAGGGCTGACAGAAGGTGTTTCACTCCTGAAAACAAGTAGTAAATGCTGGAGCAGGTGGCTTCACAATTGAAAGCAGCACAAAACCCCAGGAACATTTAAAAAAATCAAAGTAATTTAACACTACTAAGGGATTGCAAAAGTCTGCCAGTTACCAATCCCAAAGACTTAGAAATCTGCAATCTACCTAATAAATAATTTAAAAATACTGTTATAAGAAACCTCAGTGAGCTAAAAGGAAAGAAAAAAAGACAATTCAATGAAATCAGAAAAAGCATGAAGAAAAGAAAAACACAATGGACAAAAATTGTAAATAAGAACCAAAAAACGTTCTGGAGCTGAAATAAATTTTAAAAATGCAACAGAAAAATCTATAGCTACGATAGCATTTTAACAAATATGTGGATAAAATAAAGTATATTGTGACATAAAAATATAAAAAGAGAACGATAAAGGAATGGAACATTTGGACTCTGGGAGGGCTCACACCAAGGAGTACTTCCCAGAACTTCTGCTGCCAGTGTCTTTGTCCTCATGGTGAGCCACAGCCACCCCCACCTCTGCAGGAGACCCTCCAACACTAGCAGGGAATAAAATCCAGACTGATTAGTCTGGCCTTCAAGTCTCTGTCTTACAGGAATTTAAGAACTTAACAATCATCGAATCCTCATGTGTGAGAGGTTAGAAAAGAATTCCTAGGTCTCAGACAGAAGAAGCAAGAAGAACTATAATCCTGCAGCCTGTGGAACAAAAACCACATTCACAGAAAGATAGACAAGATGAAAAGGCAGAGGGCTATGTACCAGATGAAGGAACAAGATAAAACCCCAGAAAAACAACTAAGTGAAGTGGAGATAGGCAACCTTCCAGAAAAAGAATTCAGAATAATGATAGCGAAGATGATCCAGGACCTCGGAAAAAGAATGGAGGCAAAGACTGAGAAGATGCAAGAAATGTTTAACAAAGATCTAGAAGAATTAAAGAACAAACAAACAGAGATGAACAATACAATAACTGAAATGAAAACTACACTAGAAGGAACCAATAGCAGAACAACTGAGGCAGAAGAATGGATAAGTGACCTGGAAGAAAGAATGGTGGAATTCACTGCTGCAGGACAGAATAAAGAAAAAAGAATGAAAAGAAATGAAGACAGCCTAAGAAACCACTGGGACAACATTAAACGCAACAACATTGACATTATAGGGGTCCCAGAAGGAGAAGAGAGAGGGAAAGGAGCAGAGAAAATATTTGAAGAGATTATAGTCGAAAACTTCCCTAACATGGGAAAGGAAATAGCCACCCAAGTCCAGGAAGCGCAGAGAGTCCCATACAGGATAGATCCAAGGTGAAATACGCGGAGACACATAGTAATCAAATTGGCAAAAATTAAAGACAAAGAAAAATTATTGAAAGCAGCAAGGGAAAAATGAAAAATAACATACAAGGGAACTCCCATAAGGTTAACAGCTCATTTCTCAGCAGAAACTCTACAAGCCAGAAGGGAGTGGCATGATATACTTAAAGTGATCAAAGGGAAGAACCTACAACCAAGATTACTCTACCTGGCAAGGATCTCATTCAGATTTGATGGAAAAATAAAAAGTTTTACAGACAAGCAAAAATTAAGAGAATTCAGCACCACCAAACCAGCTCTACAACAAATGCTAAAGGAACTTCTCTAAGTGGGAAACACAAGAGAAGAAAAGGACCTACAAAAACAAACCCAAAACAATTAAGAAAATGGTCATAGGAACATACATATCAATAACTGCCTTAAATGTGAATGGATTAAATGCTCCAACCAAAAGACACATGCTTGCTGAATGGATACAAAAACAAGACCCATATATATGCTGTCTACAAGATACCCACTTCAGACCTAGGGACACATTCAGACTGTAAGTGAGGGGATGGAAAAAGATATTCCATGCAAATGGAAATCAAAAGAAAGCTGGAGTAGCAATACTCTTATCAGATAAAATAGACTTTAAAATAAAGAATGTTACAAGAGGGCCTCCCTGGTGGCGCAGTGGTTGGGAGTCCGCCTGCCGATGCAGGGGATGCGGGTTCGTGCCCCGGTCTGGGAGGATCCCATATGCCGCAGAGCGGCTGGGCCCGTGAGCCATGGCCGCTGGGCCTGCGCATCCGGAGCCTGTGCTCCGCAACGGGAGAGGCCACAACAGTGAGAGGCCCACATACCGCAAAAAGAAAAAAAAAAAAAAAAAAAGAATGTTACAAGAGACAAGGAAGGACACTACATAATGATCAAGGGATCAATCCAAGAAGAAGATACAACAATTATAAATATATATGCACCCAACATAGGAGCACCTCAATACATAAGGCAACTGCTAACAGCTATAAAAGACAAAATCGACAGTAACACAATAATAATGGGGGACTTTAACACCTCACTTACACCAATGGACAGATCATCCAAACAGAAAATTAATAAGGAAACACAAACGTTAACTGACACAATAGACCAAAAAGATTTAATTGATATTTATAGGACATTCCATCCCAAAACAGCACATTACACTTTCTTCTCAAGTGCACACAGAACATTCTCCAGGATAGATCACATCTTGGGTCACAAATCAAGCCTCGGTAAATTTAAGAAAATTGCAGTCATATCAAGCATCTTTTCTGACCACAATGCTATGAGATTAGAAATCAATCACAGGGAAAAAAATGTAAAAAAACCCAAACACATGGAGGCTAAACAATATGTTACTAAATAACCAAGAGATCACTGAAGAAATCAAAGAGGAAATCAAAAAATACCTAGAGACAAATGACAATGAGAACATGACAATCCAAAACCTATGGGATGTGGCAAAAGCAGTTCTAAGAGGGAAGTTGATACCTATACAAGCCTACCTCAAGAAACAAGAAAAATTTCAAATAAACAATCTAACCCTACACCTAAGGAACCAGAGAAAGAACAACAAACAAAACCCAAAGTTAGAAGAAGGAAAGAAATCATAAAGATCACAGCAGAAATAAATGAAATAGAAACAAAGAAAACAACAGCAAAGATCAATAAAACTAAAAGCTGCTTCTTTGAGAAGGTAAACAAAATTGATAAACCATTAGCCAGACACATCAAGAAAAAGAGGGAGAAGACTCAAAACAATAAAATTAGAAATGAAAAAGGAGAAGTTACAACAGACACTGCAGAAATTCAAAGCATCCTAAGAGATTACTACAAGCAACTCTATGCCAATAAAGTGGACAACCTGGAAGAAATGGACAAATTCTTAGAAAGGTATAACCTTCCAAGACTGAACCAGGGAGAAACAGAAACTATGAAGAGACCAATCACAAGTAATGAAATTGAAACTGGGATTAAAAATCTTCCAACAAACAAATGTCCAGGACCAGATGGCTTCACAGGTGAATTCTATCAAACATTTACAGAAGAGCTAACACCCATCCTTCTCAAACTATTCCAAAAAATTGCAGAAGAAGGAACACTCCCAAACTCATTCTATGAGGCCACCATCACGTTGATACCAAAAGCAGACAAAGATACTACAAAAATAATTACAGACCAATATCACTGATGAATATAGATATAAAAATTCTCAATAAAATACTAGCAAACAGGGGCTTCCCTGGTGGCGCAGTGGTTGAGAGTATGACTGCCGATGCATGGGACACGGGTTCACGCCCTGGTCCAGGAAGATCCCACATGCCACGGAGCAGCTGGGCCCGTGAGCCATGGCTGCTGAGCCTGCGCATCCGGAGCCTGTGCTCCACAACGGGAGAGGCCACAGCAGTGAGAGGCCTGCATATGGCAAAAAACAAAAAACAAAACAAAAAAAAACCTAGCAAACAGAATCTAACAACACATTAAAAGGATCATACACCATCATCAAGGGGATTTATCCTAGGGATGCAAGGATTCTCCAATATATGCAAATAAGTCAATGTGATACACCATATTAACAAATTGAAGAAGAAAAACCATATGATCATCTCAACAGATGCAGAAAAAGCTTTCGACAAAATTCAACACCCATTTATGATTAAAAACTCTCCAGAAAGTGGGCATAGAGGGAACCTACCTCAACATAATAAAGGCCATATATGACAAACCCACAGCAAACACCTTTCTCAATGGTGAAAAACTGAAAGCATTTCCTCTAAGATCAGGAACAAGACAAGGATGTCCACTCTCACCACTATTCTTCAACACAGTTTTGGAAGTCCTAGCCACAGCAATCAGAGAAGAAAAAGAAATAAAAGGAATATAACTTGGTGAAGAAGAAGTAAAACTGTCACTGTTTGCAGATGACATGATACTATAGAGATCCTAAAGATGCCACCAGAAAACTACTAGAGCTAATCAATGAATTTGGTAAAGTAGCAGGATACAAAATTAATGCACAGAAATCTCTGGCATTCCTATACACTAATGATGAAAAATCTGAGAGTGAAATCAAAAGAACACTCCCATTTACCACTGCAACAAAAAGAATAAAATATCTAGGAATAAACCTACCTAAGGAGACAAGAGACCTGTATGCAGAAAATTATAAGACACTGATGAAAGAAATTAAAAATGATACAAATAGATGGAGAGATATACCATGTTCTTGGATTGGAAGAATCAACTTTGTGAAAATGACTCTACTACCCAAAGCAATCTACAGATTCAATGCAATCCCTATCAAACTACCACTGGCATTTTTCACAGAACTAGAACAAAAAATTTCACAAGTTGTATGGAAACACAAAAGACCCCGAATAGCCAAAGCAATCTTGAGAACGAAAAACGGAGCTGGAGGAATCAGGTTCCCTGACTTCAGACTATACTACAAAGCTACAGTAATCAAGACAGTATGGTACTGGCACAAAAACAGAAATATAGATAAATGGAACAGGATAGAAAGCCCAGAGATAAACCCACACACATATGGTCACCTTATTTTTGATAAAGGAGGCAGGAATGTACAGTGGAGAAAGGACAGCCTCTTCAATAAGTGGTTCTGGGAAAACTGGACAGGGACATGTATGAGATCCCTAACACCATACACAAAAATAAGCTCAAAATGGATTAAAGACCTAAATGTAAGGCCAGAAACTATCAAACTCTTAGAGGAAAACACAGGCAGAACACTCTATGACATAAATCACAGCAAGATCCTTTTTTTTTTTTTTTTTTCTTTTTGCGGTATGCGGGCCTCTCACTGTTGTGGCCTCTCCCGTTGCAGAGCACAGGCTCCGGATGCGCAGGCCCAGCGGCCATGGCTCACGGGCCCAGCCGCTCTGCGGCATATGGGATCCTCCCAGACCGGGGCACGAACCCGTATCCCCTGCATCGGCAGGCGGACTCTTAACCACTGCGCCACCAGGGAGGCCCCAAGATCCTTTTTGACCCACCTCCTAGAAAAATGGAAATAAAAACAAAAATAAATAAATGGGACCTAATGAAACTTCAAAGCTTTTGCACGGCAAAGGAAACCATAAATAAGACCAAAAGATAACCCTCAGAATGGGAGAAAATATTTGCAAATGAAGCAACTGACAAAGGATTAATCTCCAAAATTTACAAGCAGCTCATGCAGCTCAACAAAAAAACAGACAACCCAATCCAAAAATGGGCAGAAGACCTAAACAGACATTTCTCCAAAGAAGATATACAGATTGGCAACAAACACATGGAAGAATGCTCAACATCATTAATCATTAGAGAAATGCGAATTAAAACTACAATGAGGGGCTTCCCTGGTGGCGCAGTGTTGAGAATCTGCCTGCCGATGTAGGGGACACGGGCTCGAGCTCTGGTCTGGGAAGATCCCACATGCTGCGGAGCAACTGGCCCGTGAGCCACAACTACTGAGCCTGCGCCTCTGGAGCCTGTGCTCCGCAACAACAGAGGCCACGATAGTGAGAGGCCCGTGCACCGCGATGAAGAATGGCCCCCGCTTGCCACAACTGGAGAAAGACCTCACACAGAAACGAAGACCCAACACAGCCAAAAGTAAATTAATTAATTAACTAATTAATTAAAATGAATATCTGCTTTAAAAAATAAAATTAAATTAATGGGCTTCCCTAGTGGCGCAGTGGTTGAGAGTCCGCCTTGCTGAGCAGGGGACATGGGTTTGTGCCCCAGTCTGGGAAGATCCCACATGCCATGGAGCAGCTGGGCCCGTGAGCCATGGCCACTGAGCCTGTGTGTCCGGAGCCTGTGCTCTGCAATGGGAGAGGCCACAACAGTGGGAGGCCCATGTACTGCAAAAATAAAAAATAAAAAATAAAAAATAAATTAATTAAAATAAAAAAAAATACAATGAGATTTCATCTCACACCAGTCAGAATGGCCATCATCAAAAAATCTAGAAACAATAAATGCTGTAGAGGGTGTGGAGTAAAGGGAACACTCTTGCACTGCTGGTGGGAATGTGAATTGGTACAGCCACTATGGAGAACAGTATGGAGGTTCCTTAAAAAACTACAAATAGAACTACCATATGACCCAGCAATCCCACTGCTGGGCATATACCATGAGAAAACTATAATTCAAAAAGAGTCATGTACCAAAATGTTCATTGCAGCTCTATTTACAATAGCCAGGAGATGGAAATAACCTAAGTGTCCATCATCAGATGAATGGATAAAGAAGATGTGGCACATATATACAATGGAATATTACTCAGCCATAAAAAGAAACAAAACTGAGTTATTTGTAGTGAGGTGGATGGACCTAGAGTCTGTCATACAGAGTGTAGTAAGTCAGAAAGAGAAAAACAAATACCGCATGCTAACACACATATATGGAATCTAAGAAAAAAAATGTCATGAAGAACCTAGGGGTAAGATGGGAATAAAGACACAGACCTACTAGAGAATGGACTTGGGAAATGGGGAGGGGGAGGGGTGAGCTGTGATGGGGTGAGAGTGGCATGGACATGTATACACTACCAAACGTAAAATAGATAGCTAGTGGGAAGCAGCCACATAGCACAGGGAGATCAGCTCGGTGCTTTGTGACTACCTAGAGTGGTGGGATGGGGAGGGCGGGAGTGAAGGAGACACAAGAGGGAAGAGATATGGGAACATATGTATATGTATAACTGATTCACTTTGTTATGAAGAAGAAACTAACACACCATTGTAAAGCAATTATACTCCAATAAAGATGTAAAAAAAAATAAAAAATAAAAAAGATGCAGGATACAAAATTAATGCACAGAAATCTCTTGCATTCCTATACACTAATGATGAAAAATCTGAAAGAGAGATTAAGGAAACACTCCCATTTACCATTGCAACAAAAAGAATAAAATACCTAGGAATAAACCTACCTAGGGAGACAAAAGACCTGTATGCAGTAAACTGTAAGACACTGATGAAAGAAATTAAAGATTATACCAATAGATGGAGAGATATACCATGTTCTTGGATTGGAAGAATCAATATTGTGAAAATAACTATACTACCCAAAGCAATCTACAGATTCAATGCAATCCCTATCAAATTACCAATGGCCTAGGGCTTCCCTGGTGACACAGTGGTTGAGAGTCCGCCTGCTAATGCAGGGGACATGGGTTCAAGCCCTGGTCTGGGAAGATCCCACATGCTGCAGAGTGGCTAGGCCCGTGAGCCATGGACGCTGATCCTGCGCATCCAGAGCCTGTTTTCCGCAATAGGAGAGGTCACACAGTGAGAGGCCCGCATATCGCAAAAAAAAAAAAAAAAAAAAAAATTACCAATGGCATTTTTTACAGAACTAGAACAAAAAATCTTAAAGTTTGTATAGAGACACAAAAGACCCTGAATAGCCAAAGCAGTCTTGAGGGAAAGAAATGGAGCTGGAGGAATCAGATTCCCTGACCTCAGGTTATACTACAAAGCTACAGTAATCAAGACAATATGGTACTGGCACAGAAACAGAAATATAGGGCTTCCCTGGTGGCGCAGTAGCTGAGAGTCTGCCTGCTGATGCAGGGGACACAGGTTCGTGCCCTGGTCCGGGAAGATCCCACATGCCGCGGAGCGGCTGGGCCAGTGAGCCATGGCCGCTAAGCCAGCGTGTCCGGAGCCTGTGTGCTCCACAACGGGAGAGGCCACAACAGTGAGAGGCCCGCGTACCATAAAAAAAAACAAAAACAGAAATATTGATCAATGCAACAAGATAGAAAGCCCAGAGATAAACCCACACACCTATGGTCAACTAATCTATGACCAAGGAGGCAAGGATATACAATGGAGAAAAGACAGTCTCTTCAATAAGTGGTGCTGGGAAAACTGGACAGCTACATGTAAAGGAATGAAATTAGAGCACTCCCTAACACCATACACAAAAATAAACTCAAAATGGATTAGAGACCTAAGTGTAAGACCGGACACTGTAAAACTCTTAGAGGAAAACATAGGAAGAACACTCTTTGACATAAATCACAGCAAGATCTTTTTTGATCCACCTCCTAGAGTAATGGAAATAAAAATAAACAAATGGGACCTAATGAAACTTAAAAGCTTTTGCAAAGCAAAGGAAACTATAAACAAGACAAAAAGACAACCCTCAAAATGGGAGAAAATATTTGCAAATGAATCAACAGACAGAGGATTAATCTCCAAAATATATAAACAGCTCATGCAGCTCAATATTAAAAAAACAAACAACACAATCCAAAAATGGGCAGAAGACCTAAACAGACATTTCTCCAAAGAAGACATACAGATGGCCAAGAAGCACATGAAAAGCTGCTCAACATCACTAATTATTAGAGAAATGAAAATCAAAACTACAATGAGATATCACCTCACACCAGTTAGAATGGGCATCATCAGAAAATCTACAAACAACAAATGCTGGAGAGGGTGTGGAGGAAAGGGAAGCCTCTTGCACTGTTGATGGGAATGTAAATTGATACCACCACTATGGAGAACAGTATGGAGGTTCCTTAAAGAACTAAAAATAGAATTACCATATGACCCAGCAATCCCACTACTGGGCATATACCCAGAGAAAACCATAATTCAAAAAGACACATGCACCCCAATGTTCACTGCAGCACTATTTACAATAGTCAGGTCATGGAAGCAACCTAAATGCCCATCGGCACAGACAAATAGATAAAAAAGATGTGGCACATGTATACAATGGAATATTACTCAGCCATAAAAAGGAATTAAATTGGGTCATTTGCAGAGATGTGGATCGATCTAGAGACTGTCATACAGAGTGAAGTAAGTCAGAAAGAGAAAAACAAATATTATATGTTAATACATATATGTGGAACCTAGAAAAATGGTACAGATGAACCAGTTTGCAGGGCAGAAATTGAGACAGAGATGTAGAGAACAAACGTATGGACACCAAGGGGGGAAAGCGGTGGGGGGTGGGGGGAGGTGGTGTGATGAATTGGGAGAAAGGGATTGACATGTATACACTGATGTGTATAAAATGGATGACAATAAGAACGTGCTGTATAAAAAAATATGTAAAATTCCAAAAAAAAGAATGGAACATTTATAGGCATACAAAGATAAGTTTCTATCAGCATAAAATGGACTGTTTTAAAGATGAGATGTTTCATGTATGCTTCATGGTAACCATAAAGCAAAAATCTTTAGAAGAATCACAAACATTAAGAAAGGAAACAGAGCATACCAACATGGTAAACCACCAATTTAAAAACGTAGACAGGCACAGAGGGGAAAAAGAAACAATGGAAATACAAAACAATCAGAAAGCAATAATAGGTCCTTGCATCTCAAAACAAATGAAAATGGAAACATAACATACCAAAACATATGGGATGCTGCAAAAGCAGTTCAGAGAGGAAAGTTTATAGCGATAAGTGCACAGCACAAAAAATTAGAAAGCTCTCAAACAATCTAACTCTACACCTCAAGGAACTAGAAAAAAAAGAAATTTATTCCAAAGTTAGCAGAGGGAAGGATATAATAAAGACTAGAGTGGAAATAAATAAAACATATACAAGAAAATCAGTAGAAAAGAGCAACAAACTAAAGGCTGGATTTTCAAAAAATTCACAAACTTTTAGCTAGACTAGGAAAATAGAAGACTCAAACAAACTTAGAAATGAAAGAGGAGACACTACAACTGATACTACAGAAATACATAGGATCATAAGAGACCACTGTGAACAATTATATGCCAACAAATTAGATACTCAGGAAGAAACTGATAATTTCTAGAAACTCACTTCCTACAAAGACCAAATCAGGAAGAAATAGAAAATCTGAACAGACCAATAACAAGGGATTGAATCAGTAATCAAAAAACTCCTGGGCTTCCCTGGTGGCGCAGTGGTTGAGAGTCCGCCTGCCGATGCAGGGGACACGGGTTCGTGCCCCGGTCCGGGAAGATCCCACATGCCGCAGAGCGGCTGGGCCCGTGAGTCATGGCTGCTGAGCCTGCGCAGCCGGAGCCTGTGCTCCGCAATGGGAGAGGCCACAATAGTGAGAGGCCCATGTACAGCAAAAAAAATTTTAAAAAAACAAACTCCCAACACAGAAAACTCAAGGACGAGGTGACTTTATTGGTGAATTCTACCAAACCTATGAAGAAGAATTAACACCAATAATTCTCAAACTCTTCCAAAAAATTGAAGAGAAAGGAGTACTTCCAAACTAATTCTACGAGGCCAGCATTTCCCTGACACCAAAGCCAGATAAACACTCTACAAGAAAAGAAAATTAGAGGCCAATAAAACTGATTAATATAGATGCAAAAATGCTGAACAAAATATTAGCAAATCAAATTCAACAATACATTAAAAGTATTATATACTGGGACCAAGTGGGATTTATCACTGGGATTTTAAGAATGGTTCAGCATACACAAATATGTGGGATACACCAGATTAATAGAGTCAAAATAAAAATCACACGATAATTTCAATAGATGCAAAAAAAAGCACTGGATAAAATGCAATCCTTTTATGATTAAAAATTCTGAACAGATTGAATATAGGTGGAACATACCTCCACATAGTTAAGGCCATATGTAACAAACCCAGCTAACATCATACTTGATGGTAAAAAGGCAAAAGCTATCACTTCATCACTCCTATTCAATATAGTACTGGAAGTATTAGCTGGAGCGATTAGGCAAGACAAAGAAAGGCATCCAAATCAGGAAGAAAGAAGTAAAATTATCATTATTTTAAGATGGTATGATTTTGTATATAAAAATCCCAAGAAATCCCCAAAAGTTGTAACTAATCAATAAAATAGGTAAAATTGCAGTATATAAAATCAACATACATCATCAGTTATATTTCTATATACAAGTAGTAAAACATCTGAAAAAATAATCTAATTTACAACAGCATCAAAAATAAGATACTTAGGAATAAATTAAATTTAACAAAGTTCGTGAAAAGTCTCTACATTGAACACTATAAGACATTAATAAAATAAACTGAAGACACTAACAAATGGGAAGATATTCTATGTTCATAGATCGGAGAAATTTCTAAGATTAAAAAGTCCTAAACTCAATGCCCATCATCTATAGATTCAAAGAAATCTCTCTCAAAAATCCAATGGCATTCTCCACAGAAATAGAAAAATCAATTCTAAACTTTCTGTGGAACCAGAAAAGAACTGAACAGCCAAAACAATCCTGAGAAAGAAGAACAAAATCAGAGACATCACAGTTCCTAATTCAAACTCTACTACAATCTATATTAATTAAAACAGTATGGTGCTGGCATCAAAATACACACCTAGACCAATGGGACAGAATAGAGAGCCCAGAATTAAAACCCTACATATAAGGCTTTTTTTTTTTTTTTTTTGCGGTACGCGGGCCTCTCACTGTTGTGGCCTTTCCCATTGCGGAGCACAGGCTCCGGACACGCAGGCTCAGAGGCCATGGCTCACGGGACCAGCTGCTCCGCGGCATGTGGGATCTTCCTGGACCGGGGCCCGAACCCATGTCCCCTGCATCAGCAGGCGGACTCCCAACCACTGCGCCACCAGGGAAGCCCAAGGCTAACTAATTTTTGACAAGGTAGCCACGAACAACCATGGATTCTTAACAACTGCACCACCAGGGAAACCCTCCACATTGGTTTTGATGATTATTTTTTGGATATGACACTAAAAGCACAAAAAACAAATGCAAAAAGTCAGCAACTGAGAATAAATCAAACTTAGAAGCTTCTGTACAACAAAATAAACAATCAACAAAATGAAAAGTCAACCTACCAAAGGGGAAAAAATGCAAACCATATATTTAGTAAGGGACATACAATCAAAATACATTTTTAAAAAACTCATAGGGCTTCTCTGGTGGCACAATGGTTAAGAATCTGCCTGTCAATGCAGGGGACACGGGTTCGAGCCCTGGTCCAGGAAGATCCCACATGCCGCGGAGCAACTAAGCCTGTGCGCCACAACTACTGAGCCTGCGCTCTAGAGCCCGTGAGCCACAGCTACTGAGTCTGCGTGCTGCAACTACTGAAGCCCACCTGCCTAGAGCCCATGCTCCACAACAAGAGAAGACACCACAATGAGAAGCCCGTGCACCGCAATGAAGAGTAACCCCCTGCTCGCTGTAACTAGAGAAAGCCCACATGCAGCAATGAAGACCCAGTGCAGCCAAAAATAAATAAATCCAAAAAAAAACCCAACTCATAAACTGCCACAAGAAACCAAACAATCCAATGTATGGATGGATAAAGGAAATAGACTTTTTTTCCATAAAAGACATACAGATGGCCAATAGGCAGATGAAAATATGCTCAACATGACTAATCATCAGTACAATGCAAATCAAAACCACAATAAGTATCATCTCACAACTGTTAGAATGGCTATCATCAAAAAGACAAGAGATAAGTATTGCTGAGGATGTGGACAAAAGGGAACACGTGAACTGTTAGTGGGGATATAATTTTTGCAGCTACTGTGGAAAACAATATGAAGGTTTCTCAAAAAAGTAAAAAAAGATCTATTATATGATTCAGCAATTCCACTTTGGGGTATTTATCCAAAGAAAATAAAGGCACTAACTTGATATATGTACCCCCATATTTACAGCAGCATTATCCACAATAGCCAAGATATGGACTCAACCTAAGTTCCTACCAACAGATGAATGGATAAGATGTGATATCTATATCTATATATACCTACACACAATGAATATTATTCAGCCATTAGAAAGAAGGAAATTCTACCATTTTCAACACTGAGGTACCTTGGGTAAATTATGCTAAGTCAAAAAGAGAAAGACAAATACTATGTGATATCATTTATATGTAAAATCCAAACAAAAAATGCCAAAACTCACAGAATGTTGGTTACCGGGGGCTGTGGTGTAGGGAACAGGAGAGATTGTTTAAGGATACAGCCTTTTAACTAATAGTAAACAGTTCCTAAAGATCTGATGCACATTGTAGTGAATATAGACAATGGTGTTGTATTATAGTCAAACTTGCCTAGGGACTAGATCTTAATTTTTCCAACCACAATAAAGAAATAATGATTATGTGACATGATAGAGGTGATAACTACCGCTACAATAGCAATCATACTATAATATGTAAATGTATAAAATCACCATGCTGTACACCTTAAATTCAAATAATATTATATGTTAAATATATTACAAGAAAAAAAAGAAACACAGTAAGCATCATCAATATCAAAACAGATCAAGCAGAAAAAATTTTCTGTGAGTTAGAAGTAAGTTGAAAATATCCATTCAGAGGAGAACAAAGATAAAAAGAGTGAAGAATGACTATGTGATCTATAGATACCATCAAAAGAAATATTCTGTGAATTATGGAGTCTTTGAAGGAAAAGATACAGACAGAAGGCTTATTTAAATAAATAGTGGCCAAGAACTTTCCAAGTCTTGGGAGAGATTTAGATATCCAAGTTCATGAAGCCCATAGGGCACCAGACAAACTTAACTCAAAAAGAAATTCTTCTCCAACACATTATAATAAAACTGTCAACTATCAAAAACAAAGAATCTTAAAAGCATCAAGAGGAGATAAGGTTTTAAGTTACAAGAGAATCCTCAAAAGATTAAAAGTTGATTTCTCAGCAGAAACCTCACAGGCCAGGAGAGAATGGGACAATATATTCAAATTGCTTAAAAAAAAACCCAAAAAACAAAACACCCCAAACAAACAAAAAAACCTGCCAACCAAGCATATCCTATCCACTGTAATTATCCTTCTTAAAAGAAGAGATTAAAAAGTCTTTTCAAAATACAAAAGCTGAGGGAGTTCATTAACACTAGATCTGTCTTAGAACAAACTCCAAAAGAGTTCCTCAAGCTAAAATAAAAGGAAACTAAATAGTACCATGAAAACATAAGAATACACAGTAGACTTATAAGTATACAGTTAAGGTAAGAATACTTCAATAGTGTGATATGGTGGTGTGTTAACCAGTTAACTTTAGTATAAAGGGTAAAGGATGAGATTATTAAAATAACGGCAGCTATAATAATTTTAATGTATAAACAATATACAAAGAGGTAAATTGTAATACCATATAAAAAATTCATGGAGGGGAATAAAAGAGTAAATTTTTTTGTATGTGATGGAAGTTAAATTCTTATCAACACAAAATAGACTGTTATATCTATAAGATGCTTTCTGTGAGCCTCATGGAACCACAAAGCAAAAACCTATATTAGATTCAGAAAATATAAAGAGAAGGAAATCATAACATACCACTATAGAATATCACTAATTCACAAAGAAAGGCAGCAAAAGAGGAAAAAGGGAACAAGAAACAAAACATCCAGGAAACAATAAGATGGCATTGGTAAGTCCTTACCTATCAATAATTACTGTAAACATAAATATATTAAATTCTCTAGTCAAAAGTCATACAGTGGCTAGATAGATAAAAATACAAGATCAGCCTATATGGGAAAAGAATCTTTAAAAAAAGTTGATACCTGTATAACTGATTCACTTTGCTGTACACCTGAAGCTAACACAACATTGTAAATCAACAATGCTCCAATAAAAATTAGGGAAAAAAATATAAGATCAAACTATATGCTGCCCATCAGCGATTCACTTCAGTGTTAAAAACACAAATTAGGCTCAAAGTGAAGCTTTAGAACAAGATATTCCATACAAGTGGAAACCAAAAGAAAGCAGCGATAGCTAGTTATACCATACAAAATAGACTTTAAGCCTATTCTCAACTTCACATTGAACATTCTCCAGGACAGATCATGTGATGTGTCACTAAACAAGTCTTAGCAAATTTAAGAAGACCAATATCACTAAGTATTTTTTTAGTGATTCAGTTTTATATATATATATATATATATATATATACATACACACATACATATAAATATATACACACATTTATACACACACACACATTCTTTTTAATATTCTTTTCCATCATGGTTCATCACAGGACACTGAATATAGTTCTCCATGCTATACAGTTCAATCTTATTGTTTATCCATTCTATATATAAAAACTTACATCTGCTAAACCCAACCTCCCACTCCATCCCTCCCCCAACCCCTCCCCCTTGGCAACCAGTCAGTCCTCTATGTCCGTGATTCTGTTTCTGTTTCATAGGTAGGATCATTTGTGTCATATTTTAGATTCCGCATATAAATGATATCATATAGTATTTGTCTTCCTCTTTCTGACTTGCTTGACTTACATACTAAGTATTTTTTTAACCTCAGTGGTAAGAAAGCAGAAATGAACAACAGGACAGAGTCTGGAAAGTTTATAAATATGTGAAAATTAAACAACATGATCCAGGGACTTCCCTGGTGGTGCAATGGTTAAGAATCTGCCTGCCCATGCAGGGGACACGGGTTCAATCCCTGGTTTGGGAAGGTCTCACATGCCGCGGAGCAACTAAGCCCTTGCACCACAACTAGCGTACCTGCGCTCTACAGCCTGCGAGCCACAACTACTGAGCCCGTGTGCAAAAACTACTGAAGCCCACACACCACAACTACTGAGCCCACACGCCACAACTACTGAAGCCCACGTGCCTAGAGCCTGTGCTCTGCAACAAGAGAAGCCACCGCAATGAGAAGCCTGCGCACCGCAAGGAAGAGTAGCCCCTGCTCGCCACAACTAGAGAAAGCCCGCGCGCAGCAATGAAGACCCAATGCAGCCAATAAATAAATAAATAAATAAAAATAAACAACACGATCCTAAAAAATCAACAGGCCAAGAAAAAATTAAAAAATAAAAGGACTGAATCATGAAGAAATAAAACAATCTGAAGAGACCAAATTACTATGAAGGAGACTGAATCAGTTCTCAAAAACCTCCCAACAAAAAACTACCAGGACTAGATGGCTTCACTGGTGAATTCTATCAAACTTTTTCTCTATCAAACTTTTAAAGAAGAAATAATTATTTTTAATTGGGTTAATCTTATAAATCTATTTGTGGATGATGCACTTTGTATTTTACAAATACACTAGGGGAGACATACACACAATGATATAAAATAAGTTAGAGCTATTGGTTCTGAGTCTTTCATGTCTTTGAAAATATCATTTGAGTTGAGCTACATTTCAGAAATTTAACACAATTGAGCACACATTAATAATATGATTCTGGTAAACTTTTTGGAAAATACAGAGAAGTGATAAAGAAGAGTATGTCTGTTGCATGAGCACAGAGTATAATGGAAACTTACAAGAACAAGCCTTGACTGATTACAACCTCCACTTGAAAAGTCAATATCTTTAATAAACAAAGGGGACAATATTCATTTTCCAAAGCAAACTACAAGCAAAGGAAAACTAAGAAGAAATTGGAGTTTCCAGATTTACCATGATGGTTTATGCACATTTCTCAGTGAATCACACCAAACCCTTACTAAACATAAAAGAAATATATAAACTTCATAGCAGAGGAATCTTGCAGAAAGCACCTGAACCAATGAACGTCAGGTGTAATGGGACAAATCATTACCAGGTGACTGAAGCACACAAGACACATTATCCCTACTGTGGTATTCTGGGTGAAAATACATAAGAAAACCATAATCTGAAGCTATCATGAAAAAATGTCAGTTTTATGCAAATTTCAGTCCACATATACCTCCCATGTTCTCTGACTCTAATAGTGTAATTAAATAGTCTTCCTTATCAATATTGTATATTGAGATTTGAGAGCAAATCTCTCCTACTTTTTTTCCCCCAGGACTTTGAGTTATCTGGACCACTAATGCCATCCCACTTAAAAGTGCGTTAAGGGCTTCCCTGGTGGCGCAGTGGTTGAGAGTCCGCCTGACGATGCAGGGGACACGGGTTCATGCCCCGGTCCGGGAGGATCCCACATGCCGCGGAGCGGCTGGGCCCGTGAGCCATGGCCGCTGAGCCTGTGCGTCTGGAGCCTGTGCTCCGCAACGGGAGAGGCCACAACAGGGAGAGGCCAAAACAGTGAGAGGCCCGCATACCGAAAAAAAAAAAAAAAGAAAAAGTGCGTTAATCCTGTTGTGCTAAGTTGATGTTGCATTCAGATGTACATTAATCATTCCACTTTCCCCTTCTTCACTAATATCTCAACATCTGAAATTATCCCAGAGGGAGTTTTGGATATTAATGCCCTCCCATGTTGATCTTTCATAAAAGGAATAATTTCAATAGTTGAAGGTCGTTAATTCATGGTGAGAATTCTCCATGCTCTGTAGGGAGCCTGGATGCAGACAATGGGGGAAAGGCTCTGGAACACAGGGGAGAAGTACTGTAAAGAGCTGACTATCATAAGAAGGAAAAAAACAAGTAGTTGAAAACAACCTTGCTAGGCAGGAACATCAGAAGTAGAAAATGAAAAGTTTGCAGGTTCTCAATCCATGACATTTCAGGAGAAAAAGCAGACATAGCCTCTGACCCAGGACAGGACGTTTACCTGAGAAGCTGCCATTTTCTCCTCTTCTTCCTCCTGCTCTGGGTTGTTTTCTCATCAGTATTATGTTGAGAAATCACATCAGCATCTTGAGAATATGCCTTCTGTGGCGTCAGCACAGCTCCTTCACCTGTTCCCACTACACCCACAGGCAAAAGGACCTTGAAACGTTGAAAAGCCAACCTTTTGAAAAAGAGAGACTCAGGAACAATGAGCTCCTGCATGGAGACCAAACTGTGCGGATTTTCTTTCCTGTCTATATGTCCTCTCCGTTCACACACAGGCCCCCAAACTCTGCTACAGCATAGAGCAAGTGGGTTACACGGCCCTGCCCCTTCCAATCCCATGTAGAGCAGACACCAATGCCTCTCCAACGGCAAAAGAACCAAAGACTGGAAGCAACGCTCACCAATGAACCCAGCAGCCCTTGCGCTTAAACAGGGCCTAAACTTAGAATCACCTGGCGTTAAAACAATGCAGATGCTCCCACGCAGATTGATAGATCCTGTGGGGAGAGCACAGGTGATGTTATTTCTAAATACTCACCATGTAGTGGGAAACTGCATGGGAGCCACGTAGCAAACATTTCTTCCAAAGATTTAAAGTGCTTACAAATTTGGCGGGAATCAGGGCCCCACTCTAAATTATGATTCTCCTGTGAGGCTCATGAAATGGTATCTTTAACAAGTTTTTTGTTGGTGCAGATGTTACTCCTCAGACCCGTATCCAGTAGCACTGAGCTAGAGCTATCAGGCAGAGCGCACCTGAGACCACTGAGTAGCATGACGGTTTGGGGTAAGAACTTCCAGAAGTGCAGGTTCCCTGGGCCTGATTCCTAGGGGCTGAGCCCCTCCTGGAATAGCTGTGGCCTTGCTGTTGCCTACGGGAGATGCTGCTGGGTTGGTGGAAATCACATGGTGGGATTAGGGTTGTGTGAGGGGTGGCCTGTAGAAATCTACCCAAAGGTACCCTTAGTCCTCAGGTCCTTTAGCCCCCTCTCCTCTCAGGGCCCACTTGACCCACAGGACTACCGGAGCAGGGCATGACCACCTGTCCTCAGGTGAGCTGAGACTCCCTACCCCCAAAGATCCAGAGCATGAAGTTGTTTGCATCACAGATTTGTTTGAAAATAAACCAAAGGCAGCAACGGAGGGTGGATTATCATTTTGTGTTGGGAATGGACTGAAGCCTTTGAAAATGATGCCATGACTGCATATTTGGTGATTCACAAAGGAAGTCGTGATCTATGTTAATAAAGCACCTTATAACTGAATCAACAGATCAGAATTTTTTGTTTATTGTGTGTCAATGTGTGCGTGTTATAAATTGTGGTGCCAGAGTTTGTTCTCTCCACCCACCCCCCCTTACATATTTATACTTTCTCAAATCTTTAAAGTGCATTGATTAAGGTAAAAATTAGAGAAAAGCATATCCATTTTTTCAAATATTCTTTGAGAATATTGAATCTTTTAATTTTTTTATTTATTTAAAAATTTTAAATATTTTATACAATCTTTAAAGGTCACTTTCCATTTACAGTTATTATAAAATATTGGAGGGCTTCCCTGGTGGCGCAGTGGTTGAGAGTCTGCCTGACGATGCAGGGGACATCCTGAGCCTGTGAGTCCGGAGCCTGTGCTCCGCATCGGGAGAGGCCACAACAGTGAGAGGCCCGAGTACCGCAAAAAAAAAAAAAAAAAAAAAAAAAAAATTGGCTATTTTCCCCAGGTTGTACAATACATCTCTGAGCCTATCTTACACCCAATAGTTTGTACATCCCACCTCCCCACTGGTCACCCCTAGTTTGTTCTCTGTATCTGTGAGTTTGTTTCTTCTTTGTTGTATTCACTCGTTTGTTGTACTTTTTAGATTCCACATAAGTGATATCATACAGTATTTTCCTTTCTCTGTCTGACTTATTTCACTTAGCATAATGCCCTCCAAGTCCATGCATGTTGCTGCAAATGGCAAAAATCACATTTTTTCATGGTTGAGTAGTATTGTGTTGTACATATATACCACATCTTCTTTATCCATCTGTTGATGGACACTTAGGTTACAATCTTGGCAACTGTAAGCAGTGCTGCTATGAACACTGGGGTGCATGTAACTTTTTGAAATAGGGTTTTTGGGTGGGTTTTTTTTGTATACACACCCAGGAATAGAATCTCTGGGTCACATGGTAGTTCTATTTTTAGTTTTTTGCATCTTTCAGTATATCCCAATAAGTGTTTCATGCTCCACATACCAGTGTATTTGAAGTTTTAAGTGATTTTTAAAAGAGGGTTTTTTTTTCCTTTGGCCATGTGGCTTGCGGTATATTAGTTCCCCAACCAGGGATTGAACCCAGGTCACAGCAGTGAAAGTGCCAAGTTCTAACCACTGGACCACCAGGGAACTCCCAAACAAATTGGACTTTAAAATAAGGACTGTTAAAAGAGACAAAGAAGGACACTACATAATGATCAAGGGATCAATCCAAGAAGATATAACAACTATAAGTATTTATGCACCCAACATAGGAGCACCTAAATACATAAAGCAAATATTAACTGACATAAAGGGAGAAATTGACAGTAACACAATAAAAGTAGGGAACTTTAAAACCCCATCTATAACAATGGACAGGTCATCCAGACAGAAAATCAATAAGGAAACACTGGCCTTAAATGACACATTAGACCAGATGGATATACATAGCACATTCCATCCCAAAGCGACAGAATACACTTCCTTTTCAACTGCACATGGAACTTTCTCCAGGATAGATCACATGCAAGACCTCAAAACAACCCCCAGTAAATTTAAGAAAATTGAAGTCATATCAAGTATCTTTTCCAAACACAATGCTGTGAGACTACAAATGCTGTGAGATTTTGATCACTGAAGAAATCAAAGAGGAGATTAAAAAATACCTAGAAACAAATGAAAATGAAAACAACAATCCAACTCCATGGGACACAGCAAAAGCGGTTCTAAAAGGGAAGTTTACAGTGACACAAGTTACCAGGAAACAAGAAAAATCTCAAATGTACCACCTAACCTTACACCCAAAGGAGTGAGAAAAGGAACAAAGCTCCAAGTTTGTAAAATAAAATTTTAAAAATCATAAAGATGAGAGCAGAAATAAATAAAAGAGAGATTAAAAAATCAATAGAAAAGATCAATGAAACTAAGAGCTGGTTCTTCAAAAAGATAAACAAAATTTAGCAAGACTCATCAAGAAAAAGAAAAGAGAGGACCCAAATTGGTAAAATCAGATATGAAAAAGGGGAAGGTACCACTGACACCACAGAAACACCAACGAGCAAGAGACTACCGTGAACAATTACACACCAATAAAATGGACAACCTAGAAGAAATGGAGAAGTTCCTAGAAATGTACAATCTACCAAGACTGAATGAGGAAGAACTAGAAAATATAATCAGACAAATTACCAGTAATGAAATTGAATCAGTTATTAAAGAATAAAAAAACCTTCCAACAAACGGAAGTCCAGGCAGATGGCTTCACAAGTGAATTCTACCAAACATTTAGAGAAGAGTTAACACCTATTCTCCAACTATTCAAAAAAATGGCAGAGGAAATTGCAGAGTCAGGAATTATAGGGCTGGGGGGAATGGGTGCAGGGTCATGAGGAAACTAAGGACACTAGATAACTGACGACTAGAATATTTGGGGGCATTAGACATACAGGACACGAGACATGGGCTGAAGTCACTGGAAGGAGAGGCGGATAAAGGGCAAGAGAGAAGGAGGGTACGGAGGATAAAAGGCTTGGGAGCAGTAGAAGGGGAGGAGGTTGGGTTGAGAGCTCTGGAATCCAGGGGATAGAGGTTTCATGGGGATGGAGGTCTAAAATGCACAGGATGGACATGGGAGAGCAATAAAGAAGCCTAGAAGGGGAAGAATTCCTTATAGAGATATCTAAAGGTCACAGAGGCAGAGAGACTGAGGTCCCAACGAGGAACAGAGGACGGTGGAGTTGAGGGGTGGAGGAGGGTGATGGTACTTGCAGCAGGTGGAATTAAGGGTCACTAACTTTTTCTCCTATTCACTAATTCCATGATTTGCATTCAAATCATAACCTAATTGTGAATAGTTTCTAGTTTGAGATCTTGAGGTAATAACCTTACTTACATAAAATACTTGTGATAATCCCTTCAAATGAATACACACTAAAGGATTAGAGAAAAAAAGTTGAGTGAACAATGACACAGTGTTTCTTCTCTCCTTTAGGGACACCGGATGCAAGGTGTGACCATGGAGGGCTCACACGGAAACCACCAGAATGAAATGGATTCTGCCTAGCACCTGAATGGTCCTGGAAGTGGAATCTCCCCCTGGAAGCTGCAGGTAAGAACCTATGCCTCATGAGACCCTGATTTTTGACCTTGTAAGATCCTAAACAGAAAGCCCAGCCCAGACCACTGGATTTCTAACTTATGAACTGTAGAATGTTTTTTAAACTGCTAAGTGTGTGGTCATACGTTACGGCAGTGATAGAAAACTACTACACATAAGAACAAATTTAATTATAAAATAATAAACATTATAAAATGTGAAATTATAAAATATTTAAACAAAATCAAGTAAAAATGCACATTAATTAACCACCCCCAGAAGCAATAAAATTTTATCTCCATGTAACATCATCAGTTCCAAATATATCCTCCTTGCTATGCAATTTCCATGTAAAAACTACATTTGAATTTGTATAATATACACCCATACACACACAAACACTAAAATATTATGTACATGGTTCAATACTGACATACATATTGTCAAATAAAACTTTCTGTCAATCAAATTGCTTTCCTTAACTAATGATATATGAAGGTGATATTTTCTCACCAGTATAAATGGATTTCCTGCATTCCCAAAAACACAGCATCATATCCCATGGTAATTATGAATAAAAAGCCTTTACTGAAACCCTCCCTAGTTATGCATTTACATAGACGCATCTGTTTTTGTCCTGCTATCACAGAATGTGGATCTTCAATTACTACACATATGGCTTATCTGGATAGTTCTGGGACATGAAACTGTTGCACCAACGTGACTGTGCATTTCTACGTTAGGTGGACAATTGCTAAATGACCTTGCAAATGGATGAAAAGTGTAATATCCCACCTACTGCGTTTCCAGGGTTAAAGTAATTAAACAAGGAGGCCATTAGGCTGAGGTGACTCTCATACTTTGGTAGCCTATTTAAGCAAACAAAACTTAATCCAGAGTCAAGGCACATTAACCTGAGAAACTAAATTAAGAACAACCAATCACACACAGCCAGCGAGGCTTTCCCAAACCGAGGTGACTGGTTAAGATACAATCAAATATTATCCTTGCTTTCATTTGGTGTCTTCTCTAGAAAACCCCCTCTCCGAGTTCCTGCAGATTAAGTGCTCCTAACCACCTTTGATTTGAGGCTGCTGGAACTGAATAGAGGTCAGCTCCAATGAACTCTTGAAAATTGGAATGTGCGTAAATTAACTTTTTCACACACGGTGCCACATTTCATTTTGAGCACTAGCACCTCGTCTAGTCCCTAAACACCTCACTCAGCTGCAGCGTGGCCTGAGGACTCAGGGTGAAGTCTCCCCCCGCTCACGCCAACAACACACCAGCACAGCTGTGCCCTCACTTGACCAGACTCCACCCTTGATAGTAACACCACGCTGCCTGTGCCGCCAGTCTCCCACCACGTGCTGAGTGGTGCACAGAGGACTTCTGGCACACACCAGCCCCTCCCAGGGCCAAAACATCCTTCACCAGCCCGGGGCTCAAGATGGCCAGCCTTGAACTCCATCTTAATGGAGCCCACACACCTGAGTTCGCAGTTCAGGCAAGCTGGTACCACAATCTGTAGCACAGACCAGTTCTCCCTCTGACCTGTGTTGTTACCCCTTGGGTTTTTAGCCTCTTCTTTAGCCCAAACCTTCACACAGGCACACACAGGGAATGCAGGTGAAACTCATAAGGACTTGAATCTAGTACCTCTAACAATGCATATGACCCAAGAGCAGGCTGGAATCAGGGACTGGCCACCCAGAATCACCCTGAGTAATACAAACGCATAAGGCACGGGTCAGTCCCACCTCTAGAGCAGCCCATCTGATGCTACAGATTCCTGTTTCAGACTTCAGGCTTAACATTGTGGGAACAGCTCTGCTGCTTCAGAATTCCCACCCAAAATATAGTCCCTCTTTCAAAATCAGACTTGCAGAGCATAATAGTGAACGTCAGTTCATTCTGTTTAAAATGACCACTTAGGGAATTCCTTAGCAGTCCAGTGGTTAAGACTCTGAGCTCTCACTGCCAGGGCCCAGGTTCAATCCCTGGTTGGGGAACTAAGATCCCACAAGCCATGTGGCCAAACCCCTCCCCTAGAACAAAAATAAATAAATAAATAAAACGTCCGCTTAAGCAACCAAAAAAAGTCCTGCCATGGTTCTGCCCCATTCTTTGGTCATGCTTTTTAGAGCAGCTCAGAGACCAGAGTTCCTGAAAACTCTGCCACCTTTGTGAATGGATCTGGCATTCACAATTTTTGATACTCAGACTCAGATAAAGGAGAGCAAAAGACTTAAAATTTGGTGGGTAGATTTTATCTTTATCATCAGTGATAATGAAAGAAAAGAGAAAAAGATCATCTCTACTCCCAGGAAGGCGAGCCCGACATCTAAATCCTCCTGGGAAAGATGAACATAGAATACCCAGTTCCCAGCAGATTATGACAATCAACTCTCATAATGTGAGGATGTTAGCACAGTATCTTGAACACAGCGCATCCCCACATACCTGTGAGCATACAGTAGGTCCTCAGGAAACATTCCTTTCATGAATGAATAAATGTTGTTTCCCCGTAACAGTCTTGCTCAGACCCCACTGCTTTCTCTAGTCCCTGCTCAATTTGAAAGTGGTGAGCAGAGAATGTCATCTTTTCAGAAGTTGTGAGTGGTCTTCACTGGGAACAAGGCATATTTGTGTTCAGATAGGGTGGTTGGGGGGCTTCCCTGGTGGCGCAGTGGTTGAGAGTCAGCCTGCCGATGCAGGGGACGCGGGTTTGTGCCCCAGTCCGGGAAGATCCCACATGCCGCGGAGCAGCTGGGCCCGTGAGCCATGGTCGCTGAGCCTGTGCGTCCGGAGCCCGTGCTCCACAACGGGAGAGGCCACAACAATGAGAGGCCCGCATACAGCAAAAAAAACAAAAACAAAAACAAAAAAAACAGATATGGTGGTTGGGTGTAAGGCACTCAGGCGCCTCCTTGATTTGTCTAGATTAATGCTGGGTGAAATGAGGTCTGGGAGAAGCAACTTCAGTGGTCACTCAAAGTGCAAATTAATGACTTTCATACCAGACTTGGAAAGTCATAACCTCTGAGTGTGGGTCCCAGTATCTGGGAAGCCCTCCAGTATCTGTTTTTAATGGGATCCGTAAGTGATTCGTATAGACGTGAAATTCCGATGAGCAATGTTCACCAAAGTCATTTTCAGCCTTGACTCCCCATTGGGATCATTTGTGTATTTTTTAAGAACTACCATCCCCTGTGTCCCACCCCCATACCTTCTGTCAATTAGTCTTTGGCAGGGCCCAGGATCTTAATGAAGTGGCCCAGGTTAAACCGTGAGACTGGATAAACACTGTGAGGCTCCCAGGTTCATTTCTGATGACCTAGTACAGGGTCTGGCCCATGGGGAAGCCTGGTCTCCATAGACTTGAATGGGGGACAGTCAGTCTGTCTCATGTTCCCAGGGTTGTAGTGGAATGTGTACGTGTCTCTAGGAGACAAGTACCTCCAAAGACAAGGGAGGAGAAACTCACATAAACTCCATAAAAGAACTTTGTTATGTGCACAGATTTTCCCAGGTCCCCAAAAGCAATGGAAGAAAAGTCAGAACATGCAGACCCTCAGAGGCCATGGCTCTGATTGGCTCTCACGCTGACTGCCATGGAAGATCACTGAAGAAAAAGGAAAACCCTTAGAGGATTTAGGAGCAGGATTCGAGTGGAGCAGGATAAGTACCTCTGTGACAGCAAGAGACATACACCTGGGCTTCTCAAAATGATTTCCACTGAAGCCTCACTTCCTCCTTCACCTTTGTACATCACTCCTGTGTTATCTGCTTTATTCATTCCCACCTACCTGGGTGTATGACTGTTGTCTCCTTTTCTTCACATCCCAGGGCTCTTTGCTCAAAAAAGGTGACCAGGTTCAGCTTAGAGACAGCAACACCTATTTATTAAACAAAGGAACATATTACTCATCCTGGGGATTCTACAATTTCCAATCCAGTACTGTGTTCAGTAGAGAAGAGAGAACATTATAAATTATAGAAAATTACTTCACCAAATAGCATTTCCTGACAGCCCCTTTAAAAAACTTAGGAAGCATTTCTAATTTGCAGATCCTTAACTCTACTTCCAAGTACTACTCAATCAAAAATAAGGAATGGATAGCCGATTTTACGATGTGGGTAACAATATCTTGTTTCATTTTATAAATATCTAGAATGATCACTGATCTAGAGTGAAAGATGCAGATCAACTCAAGAAATGAGAATGACAGATGAAACATTGTGAAGATTTTCTTTGCATCAACAAATCCCTATTTCCTTGAAACGATTTCATTTATTTGTGCTTATTATATTATAGCATTTTAGGATACTTGAACATATACTATAAGACTCTTGTGTTCTTTTCCTGAAGATACAATAAGTAATAAACAAGAGAATTACTGTGAAATGACAGTGGAATAAAAAAGGAAATTTACAGAACATTTACTAATAAAAGGCTGAACAAAAATGAGAGGCTTCATTTTCCAAAGCAATCTACAAGTAAAGGGAAATGAAGTAGACAGGGGGAGTATTCACATGAAATGCAATGGTTTATACATCAGTAAATCCCTCTAAGACCCTATTAATGATAATTGGAAAATTATTAGCTTTCCAGTTGAATCTGGCAGACAGCCCCTGAATCAAGTGAACAAAATTAACATCAGTTTTAATGGGACAAATTGTTATCAGCTGACCAATGCACATGGGATTCATCATCATTGCTGGGATAGTTTTGCAAAAAGGCAAACCGAAAAACATTAATCATAAGAACAGGGTTAAGCACGTTTAAAACCACATATAACTCTCACATCCTGTACTCTTGTGTATTTTAAATAGTAAGTCTTTCCTTGAGGCAATTGGGAGCTCTCTTTTTCAGAACTTTGGTTTATTCTGGGCCATATAACAATCAGCTTTATTGGTGCATTTTCATTATCCTTGCTGCATAGACTGATGCTGCATCCAGACAGGACGTAAATATTACATATTCTCCTTCTTCACTCATATCCCCGGACCCAACCTCATATTCAGCAGGCATCTTGTGTATCAACACATCCCCAAGTTGATATGACAAAAAGGGAACATTTTCAACATTTGCACATCAGTAATTCATGGTAGGAATTCTTTATGCTCTAAAGGGAGCCTGGATGGAGAAAAGGAGAGAAGGCAATAGGATGTAAGAGAGGAATATCCTAAAGATCTAACCTTGGCTATCATTAGGAAGAAAAGAAAAGTATTGAAAACAAATTTGTTAGGCAGTGCCACCAGCGGTAGAGAAGTAAATGTTTGCAAGTTCTAAATACATGGGATTTCAGCAAGAAAAGGGGACACAGCTGCTGATCTGGGTCACAAATTTTACCTGAGAACCTGCCATTTCTTCCTCTTTCTCCTCCACTTCTAGGTTCCTTTCTCGGGCAATATTATGTAGATACATGGCACCTGTACATCTTTGGCGGCATCAGCACAGCGCCTTCACCTGCTACCCCCACTCTCAGAGGCAGGAGGCCCCTGAAATGCAGAAAGACCACGCTCCCCTCTCCTTTGTCACGTGATAGATTCAGGAGGAAATGCGCTCCTACATGGAGACCAAGGATATTCTCCTTCCCTGTTTTCATACGCCCTTCTGTCTCACAGTCAGCCAGGAATGCTGCTACGGCAATGGGCTATGCGGGGTGCACGGCCCTGACCCACCCACCCAGACTCTACTACCTTTCCTTAAACCAAAGGCTGGACTCAACTCTCAGTATCTCTACTCAACACAGTTGAGAGTTCATATTTCAAAACCAACAACAAGCAAAGGGAAACTAAAAAGAAATGGCATTACCACATTAACTGAAGTGGGTTATGCTCATCCTTCACTATTTCTAAGACCTTTATTAAAGATAAATGGAAAAAACATGAACTTCTCAGCGATGGAATCTCAAAGAAAGCACCTGAACCAGTAAAGGTCAGATGTTATAGGATACACAGATAGCAGATAACTGAAGCACAAAGGGCACAATATCACTGCTTGGGCATTTTTGGCAAAAATAAGGAAATCATAACCTGAATCGATCATGAAAAATGTCAGTTTTATGCAAATTTCAATCCATATAAACCTCCCATATGCTCTATTCCTAATAGTTCATGTAAACAGCAAGACTTTCTTAACAACATATAAATTGCCTCTCCTACTTTTTTTTTTTTCAAAACTTTATGAGGGATTCAAGATTACTAAGGTCATCCTGTTTATATGTGCAATTTCTCAATCCTGTTTCAAATAGAATAGTGTATCCAGATGTAAAGTAATCACTACATTTTCACCTACTTCCCTAAAATCCCAACACCTAACTCCATCCCAGTGGGAATCTTGGATACCAATACTTTCCCTTGTTGATGTCTCACTAAGGGAATATTTTCAATACTTGAAAGTTATTAATTCACGGTGATAATTATTCATGCTCTATAGGGAGACTGGATACAGACAGAGGAGAAAAGGCTCTGGGACAAAAGAGAGTATTTTAAAGAGCTGATCGTGACTATCAGAATAAACAAAAAACATAAGTAGTTGAAAACCACCTCACTAGGCAAGAAGTCAGTAGAGACTTAATGATTTGTATGTTCTCAATCCACGGCATTTCAGGAGGAAAAGCAGACACGGCCTCTGACCCAGGACAGGACGTTTACCTGAGAAGCTGCCATTTTCTCCTCTTCTTCCGCCTGCTCTGGGTCGTTTTCTCATCAATATTATGTGGAGGAATCAGGTCAGCACCTTGAGAATATACCTTCTGTGGCATCAGCACAGCTCCTTCACCTGTTCCCACCACACCCACAGGCCAAACTTTCAAAGCCGACTTTGAAATGCTGAAAAGGCCAGTCCCTCCTGTCCTTTGTCTCAGGAGAGAGTCAGGAACAAACAGCTCCTACATGGAGACCAGCTGTGAATTTGTTCTTTGTTGTCAACACATGTTGTCTCCGCATAAATGTCCCAAAATACTGCTAACACAGGGTATGTGGGCTGCACTAACGTTCCCCTTCCAAACCCATGTAGAGCAGACTGTTGCCTCTCCTTAGACTAAAGCCTGGCCTCAGCTCTCACAGGTGTACCCAGAAGACCATGTGCTTCACCCTGGCCTCTCCTTAGAATCACCTGGAGCACTTAATTAAAGCAACACTGATGCTCCCAAGGACCAATATACAGATTATCTGGGGAGCACACACGTGATGCTAGTTCTTACTGCTGATCATGTGATCCTAAAGGGAATTCAGTTATATACTGAATATATATATAATCCCTATATATATATATATTTTATATATTTCTTTATCTATTTATTTTTATTCTTGGCTGCATTGGGTCTTCGTTGCTACACACGGGCTTTCTCTAGTTGCAGTGAGCAGGGGCCACTCTTCGTTGCAGTGCATGGGCTTCTCATTGCGGTGGTTTCTCTTGTTGTGGAGCATGGGCTCTAGGCATGTGGGCTTCAGTAGTTGTGGCTCGTGGGCTCAGTAGTTGTGGCTCGCAGGCTCTAGAGTGCAGGCTCAGTAGTTGTGGCGCATGGGCTTAGTTGCTCCGCGGCATGTGGGATCTTCCCGGACCAGGGCTCAAACCGGTGTCCCCTGCATTGGCAGGCGAATTCTCTTTTTTTTCTTGCGGTGCGCGGGCCTCTCACTGTTGTGGTCTCTCCCGTTGTGGAGCACAGGCTCCGGATGCGCAGGCCCAGCAGCCATGGCTCATGGGCCCAGCCGCTCCGCGGCATGTGGGATCTTCCCAGACCGGGGCACGAACCCGTGTCCCCTGCATCGGCAGGAGGACTCTCAACCACTGCGCCACCAGGGAAGCCCTGGCAGGTGAATTCTTAACCACTGTGCCACCAGGGAAGCCCAATCCCTGTATATTTTGAATGGCTGTCTCACATACTGTTTCATTTCATGCAGCTTTTCCTACAATTCAGGGGAGTTTATTTCTAGGAAAATGTATTATTTCAGATAGAAAATTGCACAGTCAAGACTCCTCTCTAATCCCCAGATTACTTAAGAGACTTCTGCTTAACACTGCCTAGATTCTGAAGTTCCACTACAAGCATTAATAAAGTTATATTTACATAGGTATTTATATGTTAATCACACAATAATGCATTTACAGTTGTATTATGATTTATTGCTTCTTTTGGAGCATAAAATTGTCTTATATGCCACTCTCTTGTAAATGACTGTTTAATAATTATACTTAGGAATCACAGAGGAATGAATAAATTAAAAACTGACCAATGTGCAAATACAGTCAATTTATATATATCTCACAAGATTAGGAAATTCTCTATTATTAAAAAAAAATAAAGGGAGTTCCCTGGAGGGCTAGTGGTTAGGATTTGGTGCTTTCACTGCCACGGCCCAGATTCAACCCCTGGTCATCAGGGAACTAAGATCCCGCATGCTGTGGCATGGCCAAAAAAAAAAAAAGCCTGGATTCTCTGCGGTTATGAATCAAGAGAATGAAGGGGATTAGAGTTAAGAAACAGACAGTAATCAACGCAGCAGATTTCACCATCCCCCAGCTGGGATTACTAAAAGGAGCCAGAGAAATGTGAAATAGGGAAGAGAGGGTTGCAAAGACACAAAAGAGCTCATCAAGGCGGGAATGCTTGGGCTTCCTTGGTGCGCAGTGGTTGAGAGTCCGCCTGCTGATTCAGGGGAAACGGGTTCATGCCCTGGTCCGGGAAGATCCCACATGCCGCGGAGCAGCTGGGCCCGTGAGCCATGGCCGCTGAGCCTGCACGTCCAGAGCCTGTGCTCCGCAACGGGAGAGGCCACAACAGTGAGAGGCCCGCATACCGCAAAAAAAAAAAAAGGAATGCTTTGGGTGGCTCTAGATTCAGGGCAGGGAGGAGATGTTAGTCCTATGGATGTGTTGACTCTGCTGCCTGTGCCTATTCAAGATGAAAACCATAGAGACATGGATCAGATCATGAGCACCTAACGTGAAACATCAGGGGATAATAACAGTCCTACAGCCAATAAGATGGTGATTCTGTTATGAAATAAAGCATAAAAGAATCCCAAATCCTTTTTCTGGTAACAAACCTAGCATAGTTAACCACTATGATATACTTACAAATCTAGTTAGCTGTGTTCTTCCAATAGCTTATGTATATATTTATTGGTATCCTAACTTGTCATCATAGTTTAAGTTGGTGGTAATTTATTTTATTGAGTACTGATGAGTTTCCATTTAGGTATAAAGATTTATTTCATAGCCCAATATCAATTATGCAAAAGACTTAGAGATATTAACTTAATGTAGATGCTCTCATCGCAATACTACAGAAACCTGCCACATGACCAAGTTGGACTTAGTGCACGCAAGACAGGCTTAATATTAGGGCTGTTACAGAAAGACTCCTTTGCTTCTGTGCCTGAACAAAATGTAATTCCACCTAACAGGAATTGTTGAATGTCACAGTGTGCCTTAAAGTAGTTGTTATGAATCACTAATATTAATAAAATTGTGTAGGGTAGAAAAATATCACTAATTTTACATAATGTGCTTATCAATTTATTAATGCATGAGTGAAGTAAAACTATTAGCAATGAGGAGAGATTTGCCTTTTATTTTATTTTAACATACATGATCGTTATGCAAAAATGGAACCTCTCGTGTAAAGTCTGGTGCATTATTAAACTGGAGTCATATATTTTTGTTGATAGACTTTTTAAAACAGAGCAAATATCACAAGATACATTTGAGCCTGACTTCTGTTCTCTGAAACTCATTATTATATATTTATATTTCCTTAAGGCTTGATTCCTTCCCTTCAAGAGGGAAGACCATCTCATCAAAATGAACAGACCGTTGACATTTGCAGTAGAAAAAATTCACTGTCCCCATTAAAGCACTTCATACACCCTGAGTTAGAGAACACATTTTTGTTCCAGCAACCGCCATTTGGATACATCATTTCTGCACAGGACATAATGGATTATGTACATTCGTCTTACTCTTTATTATAAGCACGTGGTGTTACAGGCACATACTTGCAGTAATCCTGAAAATTTAGTCTCTGATTCCCGTAATTAATAGGAACAATAGATTGGTTTCAATCTGTTGAAACCAATTAAAAGTATATTAAAGAGTATGTTAAAAAGTATATTAAAAGAGTATATTAAAAGATTATATTAAAAGTCAGGTTGAAGTATTACTTGGATTCAACACCAAGAATCCATTGTGATTTACGGCGAGCGTCATTGCGAATTACACTTAATTACATTCAAAGCATAATGGATTGATGTAGGAACTGAAATCTCAATCTCTCTTTGCTAGTTCAGCTCAAGCTTCAGAATTATTTCATCTTCCTGTGTGGCTTTGGCACTGGACAGGAATGAAATCCTGAAGAATCACTTTTTCTGACATGAGCACATACCTAAATTCCTGATAAGCTTCCTTCCATGGAGAGTCATCCTTTCAGACTGAAAGAAAAAATTGTTACCTGACTCCTTTCTGTGCCAGAATGGTGGGCTCAGTGTGGTCAAGATAGCCAGTACTTATGTTGGAAGGAGGCAGTCATAAACCTAGGTGCGGTTTTGTGATTGTGTGACCTCATCTCCCTACAGTACGCAAGGCTGCAATGAGAGAACAGTTCTGGGGAACGGAGGATATTTGTGAAAAACTCTACCCTCGTCGTTAATTACCAAAAACAACTACAACCTCCTAGTCTAGTTATTTCCAAGGAGATTATTGAAGAGTTTTGAGAGACTCCTTTTTTTTTTTTTTTTTACTTTATCCCAAAAGTAAAAGTCAGAGTCTCATGTGAAGGAAGCAGGAAATACTGAGTTGACTGTGGAAACTGGAAATACACAGAAGCCTGAAAGATCTTATAGAGGCAATAAATAAGGCTCAAATCAAAAGTCTGGTGGCACATCAAGGGGAAGGAGAGCTAAACTGAAAGAGCTCCCAAATGGCCAAATGTAGATCAACTTGAACAACAAAATAAATGGTAATAAATGTACCGAATGGTAATATAAAATATTCAATAAATACATAGGATTCCATATCAACGTTAGAAAAATAACTATAGAAATGAATGGAGAAAAGAAATATATTCCTTACCTAAAAATGATGACTAATATATGGAGTTATTCCTCTTTTATAATAGGGAAGCTTATTTTACTCCCCTCGCCCCAGCCCCACGTTGAGTATGAAAAGCACTTGGTAATTTCCTGGAGAAGAAGAGACTATGGAAAAGAAAAACACAGTCACTTCACAGTGGAGAAACTTGGCAAATGCTTTATACAAGTGATTCACCACCTTAATGATAAATCAAGTCAATTATCAAATGATATGACATGATGAGCTATTCTGGAGAAAGGTTCCACATCTCACTTATTCTAATCATGAGGAAAACATATCACAATCAACTTTAGGGATATTCTAAGCAGGGCCTCATCAGTATTCCTCACACTTGCCAAGGTCATGAAAAATAAGGAAAGACTGAAAGAGTGTTAATAGAGCATAAGAGACAGAGAACATGTGATGACTTTATGTACTGTAGTGTTCTGGACTGGGTCCTGGAAGAGAAGGATGACACAGGGTCAAAACGGGTGAGATCATATATGGAATCTATAAAAATGGTACTAGGGCTTCCCTGGTGGCGCAGTGGTTAAGAATCCGCCTGCCAATGCAGGGGACGCGGGTTCGATCCCTGGTCTGGGAAGACCCCACATGCCGTGGATCAACTAAGCCCGTGTGCCACAATTACTGAGCCTGCAAGCCACAACTATTGAGCCCACGTCCCACAACTACTGAAGCCCGCGTGCCTAGAGCCCATGTTCCGCAACAAGAGAAGCCACCGCAATAGGAAGCCCACCCACCGCAACGAAGACTAGCCCCCGCTCGCCGCAACTAAAGGAAGCCTGTGCGCAGCAACGAAGACCCAATGCAGCCAAAAATAAAATAAATAAATAAATAAATTTATATATATGAAAAAAAACAGTACTGATCAACCTAGTGGCAGGGCAGGAATAAAGACACAGATGTAGGGAACGGACTTGAGGACACAGGCGGGGGGTGGAGGGCGGGAGAAGGGGAAGCTGGGACAAGTGAGAGAGCTAGCACTGACGTATATACACGACCAAATGTAAAACAGATAGCTAGTGGGAAGCTGCTGCACAGCACAAGGAGATCAGCTCCATGCTTTGTGACGACCTAGAGGGGTGGGATAGGGAGGGTAGGAGGAAGGCTCAAGACGGAGGGGATATGGGGATATATGTATACATATAGCTGATTCACTTTGTTATACAGCAGAAACTATGTAAAGCAATTATACTCCAATAAAGATATAAAAAAACTGGTGAGATGCAAATAAAATCTGGAGTACAGTAATAGTAAAGTAACTAGTTTCCTAGTTTTCACAAATGCAGCATGGTAATATACAATGGTAACTATAGAGAAAACGGAATGAAAACATATTTGAGACCTCTCTGTTATCTATGCAGCTTTTCTACAATTCTAAAATTATTTCAAAATAAAATACTTACACAAAATTTTGTAAAAGTTTATAATTTAATTACAAATAGTTATATTAACTGATTACCTGTTTGAGTTTATTTCCTTTTTTACTTTCTCTGGAAGGCACTTAAACCATTTTCTTGATTTTCAAAAATAATCAGACTCTTTATTAAACAAAATAGATTCATCTATTCTGCCTTCTATGTTGCTCCAAATTTAATGAAAAGCTCCTCTATAAATGTATTTTCCAGGGACTTCTCTGGTGGCACAGTGGTTAAGACTCCGTGCTCCCAATGCAGGGGTCCCAGGTTCGATCCCTGGTCAGGGAACTAGATCCCACATGCATGCCACAACCAAGAGTTCACATGCCACAACTAAGGAGTCCACGAGCCGCAACTAAGACCCAGGCAACCAAATAAATAAATAAATATTAAAATAAAAGAAATGTATTTTCCAATTCAGGAGTCCATCTTGAAACCTCTTTCTTGTCAACAAAGGGGATAACACAGGAAAATCTTCCTTCTACAAATTATAAAAGGCCATTTTCCCATACACCAAATCTCTAATGAATTGTGGCCTCCCATGTGCTGTTTTCTTGAAATTCAGCTGAAACATCTTGTGTTCTTTGTAGTGACCCTACCACTCATTCTTCCACTGTTTACTGAAAACATTTCAGTAAGTTAATCTATCTCAATAAGCATGATATTTCAAAGGTCCACCATTTATGACAGCAAGACACATAAACCTAGACTTCTCAAAATAATTTCTATTGAAGCAGAGCTTCCTAAATAACATTTTAAAGCCTAGCTTCCTCCTTCACCTTTGTACATCACTCCTGTGTTATCTGCTTTATTCATTCCCACCTACCTGGGTGTATGACTGTTGTCTCCTTTTCTTCACATCCCAGGGCTCTTTGCTCAAAAAAGGTGACCAGGTTCAGCTTAGAGACAGCAAGAACTGTTTATTAAAAAAAGGAACGTGACTCATCCCAGGAATTCTACACTTTCCAATACAGGACTCTGTTCAGTAGAGAAGAGAGGACATATAAGTTATAGAAAATTACTTCACCAAATAGCATTTCCTGACAGCCCCTTTAAAACACTTAGGAAGCATTTCTAATTTGCAGATCCTTAACTCTACTTCCAAGTACTACTCAATCAAAAATAAGGAATGGATAGCCGATTTTAACTTTTTTTTTTTTTTTTTTTTTTTGCGGTACGCGGGCCTCTCCCACTGCGGAGCACAGGCTCCGGACACGCAGGCCCAGCGGCCATGGCTCACAGGCCCAGCCGCTCCGTGGCATGTGGGATCTTCCCAGACTGGGGCACGAACCCGTGTCCCCTGCATCAGCAGGCGGACTCTCAACCACTGCGCCAGCAGGGAAGTCCCCAGAACCCAGAACTCTTGACAAGACTATCACTCTGTTAAGAGAAAGGTCCCTGCCACTTGTGGGCGGAAGGTCACTTATTTAAAGTGGACATAATTTATGTTGCAGTTATGTTCCTGGCACCTCGTTTTCTGTGAACCACAGCACATGCCTTGCTGACCTGCCTATTACAGTGTCCAGAAGGCTTCCTCATCTCCAACATCTAGGTTGCCGTGTGATATTTTAAAGCTATATTCACAAAGTTTGTTTCATTCAACACCCCCTCTCCATCAAACTGCCACCAATCTAAGCCTGGGAAAATGTAATAATCTCTGTATACTAACAGCATCTAGTCTTCAGTACTGCCCAGAAATTTGTTTAAATCACAAGGACAGAATCTGATTTCCCAGATTCTCAGAAACCCAGCACATTTGCCAAGTCTCCATCTCCATCATTTGTACATCAGAACACACCACCACTAGGTGCCTAAGACCTTGGAGTGATTAAAGGGAGCTTCCTTGCAGTTTCCTCCTTCCATTTCCAAATAACTCTCCATAGTTACTTTCAACAAGTCTTACGCGTCTCTCTAAGAAAAATACCATCATCCTATTTTATCAGTCTTCACACATCTCCTAGTACTAACTGCCTGAGTTAAGACTCTGGTCCATTGAAGCTGCTCCACTCTTACCACAATTAAGTGATCATAATGTTGCATGTGAACCTTAATTCGTCACTTAAATTTCTCATTATTTTAGAAAAATATTGAAAGCACACATCAGAAACTACCAGGGCCTGCATGAATGACTGGGGGTGAGGAGAGCAGTGAGAACCCTGTGTCCTTAACAAAGGCAAAGAAGGACAATGACTGGCATTCATATATAGCGAGGATGACAATGAGGTTACACAGAAGAACTGGAAATAATTAGGAAATGAAACAAGTAGATTTTTCTCCTAAATTCAGAGTGTCAGTTGTGCACCCACAGAACATGTATCCTCTCTCCACTTGCAGAATTTATGCAGTTCTACACTTAATATATTTCTGTCTCTTCCCTCATGCTGCAGCATTACTCAATTGGAATATTTTTCTCCTAATTATACAGTATCTACTATACACCCATCACCGTCATGTGTGTTTGTTCACTCCATGTAAATGCCTAAACAACCTCATGACTTAGGGATTCTCTAGGTTTTCACCTGGTCAAATTGTCACAGTAAAGTGAATAACTTTGATAATGTCACTTATAAGAATCGGAAGAAACAATAACTGAAGAAAAGTTGTCTTACCGTTCCTCTCTAATTAAAAAGAAAAAGGGACTTCCCCGGTGGTCCAGTGGCTAAGACTCCGTACTCCCAACGCAGGGGGGCCCAGGTTCAATCCCTGGTCAGGGAACTAGATCCCACATGCCGCAACAAAAGATCCTGCATGCCACAACTAAGACACAGTGCAGCCAAATAAATAAATAAATAATAAAAGAAATATTTTAAAAAAAAGAAGAAGAAGAAAGGAATCACAAAGAATCCCAAACAGGTTAGACAGAAAGTGAGAAATGTCCACTGCAAAAATTAAATCTCTCTTCCACCCCAGTGATCCTCTCTCGAGGCAATCAATATGAAGCGTCTAAGTATCTTTCCAGTTTTCTCTGCCATATACAAATATTTATTTATTCAAGTGGGAGCTTTCTCAACATACCATTCTGTATCTGGCTTTTTCTTTTTTCTCCTCTAAATTCTACCTTGGAATTTATTTCCTAACCGCCCTAGTAGATCCTGTAGTTTCTGGAGGCTACTATTGCATCTGGGTGGGTGTTTAGATTGTTTCCACTCTTCTTATATGCTATAACTTTCTTGGACATGTGTCTTTGCACTTATTTGTAACAAATCTTCCAAAGTGGAACAGCTGTGTCACATGATACGTGCATCTTTAACTTCAGTAAATGTTGCCAAAGTGCCTTCCAGAGACTTCGTTGTGACACTCCCATAAAAAGATGGGAAGATGCCTTAAAAACAAAAATGAAAACGCTGTTTACTGCTAAGCTTTTAATCTTGGCCAATCTGATGGGTGAAAAAATGAAATCTCATAGCTGTTTCAATTTGGTTTCAGGATCACCCTCATTACTACTCAGATTGAATACCTTTTCATATATTATGATACCTTGAAGTACCTAGTCCTGTTCTTAGTCCATTTAACTTTTGGAATGTTGGTCATTTTTTAAATAGATCTATAAGAGCTCTTTTTATACTACAGAATAGCTTTTGCTTATTAGGTGTATTGAAAGTACTTTTCACAGTGCCATTACCTTCTGACTCTGTAGGCTTTGCCACACGTATATTTTAATGTCTATGAAGTCAGTTTTATTTACCTTTTCCTTTCTGTTCCTAGGTTCCCTGTTTCCTGTGAAACACCTTCACTCTAAGATAATTTTTCATATTGCCTTTGTTTCCTTCTTCAATGACACTCCAAGAAAGAAGCAGCTGGCAGCCCGGAGGTCTGAGTTTGTCCCTCTGCAGCTTTTCAGAGCAGCCTTCCTTGCCTTTGGAGATGCTTCTCTAACAAGAGTAGAGTCTGCAGAACACAGCCTGCCAGGAGGTCACAGGGGCTTGGAGTCGGGGAAGTCACAAGCGTGGAATCATTTGGGGAATCTGGGTGACGGTTATATGGGAAATCTTCTTACTATGCTGACTAGATTTCTGTGCATCTGAAATTATGCTGAAATAGAAAGATTTTTTAAAGGGATAAAACAGGGAGCAGCACAGGCCCACACAGCCGCAAGTTGGGGTGAGAGGGTGGAGGCCCCACATACCCTCCAGATGAAAGACAAGGATTTGGAGGTGGTTGCCCAAGGCAAGATTTCACCCACTCACTGCTGGATGTGCCCACAAGCCCTTCAGCTTCTTTCCTGCATTCTCTGGGGGAGACTCCAGCCTTGATGTCCGGGGCTTCCTCGGAGTCCGTCCTCAGGGGAGGAAACGAGCCCTAAATATGCAGTCCTGGGTTAGTCGTGATCCTGCCCTGGCTGCCATGGGTGGGGTTTGGGAAAGGGGCATTGATGACGAATAATAAAACCTTGGAACCTTACATGTCAGACCTAGGAACCAGGAGCCAAGATGAGCCAATTTAAAAGGGAAAGAAAATGGAGAATGACACCTGTTTGTCTCATATGTGACCCCAAAATAGGGCCAGGCCCCGTGACCTCACCTGCGTGTGGCTAGCCATTCCAGCTACCGTCAAGATCAACTCTAGAAGAGCTGGACTAAGCTTGACTAACTTTCTAGTTTTCTTTGTTTTTTCATTTCAAGTTGAAAAAGTTAGAGATGCTTGTGATTTTCTAAATTTTGTTCTATATTTTGAACAAATAATGCCTCCACATGGTTCAAAATTTTAAAAGTACCCCGAGCCACTTTAATGCATCCTAGCTGCTAGTTTCTTTTAGATCTTTCCAGAGAAGTTATATGCACTGAGAAGCAAATATGTTTATGCATAATTTCCCTTCTAATTCATACAAAGGGGAGCAATGTGTTCTGCACTTTGAGTCTTTCCATGGGAAATGTATCTTGGAAACATTGGAGATCTTTCCATCAGCATGTGGAGACCTGGCCCATTCTTTTTCATGGCTGCATAGTGTTCCATTGTATGGCTGGCCCATCATTTATTTAACTAGCACCCTATCCATAGGCATTTAAGTTGTTTTCAACATCTCACTAGTACAATCAGTACTGCAAAGAATAAGCTTGTACAGAGATCCTTTTACCTGTATGTGTGTATTATCTATAGGAAGGATTTAATGCCTTGAAGTGGAAATGTTGGGCCAAAGAGCTTAAACGTCTGTAACATTGATAGACATTAATGCTCTGCTCTCCACAGGGGCACTTGTCATTTTCTTAAGTGATGTTAATTCTACTGAAAGGAGCCAGCCTGGTGTGGCAGCAGATGTCCCAGACCAGGGGAGAGGGGATCTGAGACGGAGCCCCAACCCTGCAGTAACATGTTGCACGTCCCTGGGAAAGTCGGTTTTATTTGATTCCTCGCCTGAGAAGTGAAGGGACTGAGTAAGGTGCCCAGGGACTTCCCTGGCGGTCCAGTGGTTAAGACTCTGCGCTTCCAATGCAGGGGGCGCGGGTTCGATCCCTGGTTGGGGAACTAAGATCCCACATGCCCTGTGGGGCAGCTGAAAAAAATCGAGTAAGGTGCCCAGGACTCGACAGTCACCTTTGCTGCCATAAGGAGAGGCAGAGGTACCCCGGTCACTTGGAATAATGAGAACCGGGTCAGCAGCTTTCTGCCATCCTCCGGATAAAAGAAATCAAGCCCTAAGTGCACACAGCACTTACAAAAACCGGGGGCTGGGCTCTGTCTGCAGGGAGGCCCTGGTCCTGCTCTCGGGGCTCAGGGATGGGAGGAGGATGCTTACTTTTCTCTGTATTTCCTTTTCCATCATCAGAATTTAGCACCATGTGCATGAATTACCTATTCAAAAGTTAAATTCACTATTTAGGACAGAAACAAAGAGAAGCCTTCTGGAAAGCATCCTGGCCTGGGAGGGAGGAGGTCTGGGTTTTAGCTGCTTCACTTCTCTGGGCCTCCTTCATCTCCTTTGACCAGTGAGGGGCTTGAACAAGATGAACTTTCTCTGGTGACTTCCAAGCCAGAGTGAGTGTAAAAGCATCCAAGGGGAACAGACTTTGGGGTCAGACAGAACTGGGCCTGGGTCCTGGTTCCCTCAACAGACCTGCTGTGTGACCTTGGGCAAGTTACTTAACCACTCTGTGCCTCCATTGCCTCATCTGGAAGATGGAGATAAGAACACCCATGTCACAGGTCTGTTGGGGGAGTAGGAGGTCATGTGTCTAAAGCAGGTTCTATGGTGCCAGGCTCAGTAAAGGGTGCTGTAATCAGGTGAGGGCAATTCCAAATACTCCACAAAAAGTGAGCTCTACGGGGAACCTTAGAGAGAGTGTCCATTCTGACACCCTCAGTTTACAGATGGAAAGTGGCAGTGCAGAGAGGGTGAGATATATTGGGTGTCAGCCAAGGAACCCAGGGCGCCTTCCTTCTCTCTTCCTGCCCAGAACTTCTGGGCCTCAGGAGATGTGGCTCTAACTCAGTTCCTTGTGTGATGGCATTTTATCCATCAGCTGGTCCTAAAGAGTCGTCTATTCTCACGATCCCAGCCTGGAACAGGTGACACCAGGGTCTGGTCACAGGCCACTGGGACTCTGAGGCCCCAGTATTGCAGCCCCCAAACCACGCCAGGGTCTGGCCTTCCCAAGTGATGGATCCCAGCCAACTCCTGAGATATTGGGGTCAGGGACATCCCACTTAAGACCCTCTGCTCTCTACTCACAGAGGGGACAGGTTTCAGGCCCTACCATGGAACAGGAAGTTCAAAATGCAAACTCTCCTAGAAAAACAGGCATGGGCCGAATTTCACATTAACCCAGAGATGATGGGATGAGGAGAAGGGAGAAGAGAGAAAGGCGGGGAAGAAGGGCCTGAAAACAACAGGAGGGGTGAGAGACAGGTATACGTTTCAAAATGAAACTCACAGGGGACTGAGTTTATAGCCAGGAATGGAATCTTCTCATTTCTGTGTCCCCAGCCCATGGCCAGGTACATGGTCAGTGCTCAACAGATGAATGAATGCACGCGTCAACGAACGGGTGAGCAGCTCAGAGCACTGTTGTTTAACTGGGATAATGTGTGAGGAAAGGCTCTGCACCACGAATCTCTCAGTGCCGCCAGCGCCTGGCACACGGTAGGGCCTAAGTCGCTGTGTGCTTATAGCACGGGCGCGCCTCCCAGAGGTGGGGGAAAACTATGTCCTCTTCTTCCAGAGGAAGCTGGTAGTCTATTTTGGAAGGAGAGCCTCATCAGCATTGCTTTGGGGATTCAAACCTGACCAAGCTCTGTGAGCATCTCCCGGTTCTGAGGAAGAAGGGAGGCGAGGCCCTGTCTAAATCACAAAGACGTTGCATCCTGATACATTTTCCTCCCTTTCTTGTGGAGACAAGGAGGAGTTAGTAAATCCACATCCACAGATCTGCAGGAGCAAAATCTTGTCTTCTTGTATCAGAAGCTATAAGCTCATTTCTAACCTGACAAGTCCACACAAAAACTTGTACACAAATATTCTTAACAGCATTACTCATAATAGCCACAAAGTGGACGCAGCCCATATATCCATCACAAGGTGAATGGATAAACAAAATGTGGTACGTCCACACAATGGAATAGTATTCAGTCATAAAAAGAAATAAAGTACTGATACATGTTACAACATGGATGCACCTTTAAAATATTATGCTAAATGAAAGAAGCCAGACACAAAAGGCCATATACTGTATGATTCTATGCCTATGAAATGTCCAGAATAGGCAAATCCATAGAGACAGAAAGCAGATTTGATTGCCAGGGGGCTGGGGGTACCGTGGCATGGAGAGTGACTGCTAATGGGTGTGGGAGTTTCTTTTTGTGGTGGTAAGATGTTCTGGAATTAGACAGTGGTGATGGTTGAAAACTTTGTGAATATAGTAACAAAATACTGAGTTATACACATTTAAAAAGAAATAAGTAAAATTTTAAAACCAGAAAAAAAAATTAGTAACACTGACCTATCAGGCCATTGGCTGTTGAACCTGGACGTCAAATTGCCAGCTCCAGAGCAAACAAACTCCAACCCATCATCCAGGGTGCACACCAGAAAGACAAATACAGATACACAGTTCATTCTCTTGTCAAGATACGATACCTCTGAAATGAGTAAAGAGACACAGGGAACACTTCTTCATCTTCTTAGATGGAGACACGTATCTCTCTGCTTTCTGAAAAATGACAAACCTTCCTCTTAGACAAACATCTCATTGTGTCCCGTGGTCTCCTGCAGGCACATCTGTTGAGTTGAGAGTGAGAGGGTCTGGGTCAGCACCAAGCATCTTTATGTATCCAGCAGGCATCTGGATGGGAGGCTGAGTCCCCTCAGGACAACGTCTGCTCTGAGATGGACTTCTTCTTGCCCTATTCGTGAACTGCTCAGGGAGGCCCGGCCACCAGCTCTCAGCAGGCTTCGTGTCTGGCCTTGGCAGGGTGCCTGACTCACATATGTGAACACACCCTGCAGAGCCTTGAATGGTCTTCATCTTCCTCACAGGTAGAATAATGGGGTCAGATTTGATCATGGAGTTGTGAAGAGTGTTCCAGGGAGCATCACCTTCAGAGGGGTAGGAGGTAAGACTTGGGGAGTGCTATTAGACACTGGAAAACAGGCTCCTCGTCCACAGGACCTCTCCGGGGCTTTAACGTGCTGAAGGGTGAGGCAGGATGCTTATATGGATTAAGAGCCGAACCCTGGAGTCACACAGTGATTTGGGCATTCATTAGCTGTGTGACCTTGGGCAAATGACCCAACCTCTCTGAGCCTTAGTTTCCTCACCTCTAAAATGAGAGTAACAAGAGTACCTCCCTTCCCAGTGAGGCTGGGAGGCTTCAATGTGTCAAAGTGGGGCTAGTCAATTACCATTCTGTGAATCACAGCTTGGCCTTGGCCCCTGCGGGAGCTCAGAAAGAGCAGCAAATTGTGCCCTGTTGGATATGAAGGAGGAGTTTTCCAGGGACAGGGGAAGGAGGAGGGAATCCAAGGCAAAGGGAAAAGCAGGCACAAAAGCATGGAGGCACGACTGGCTGTGGTGGCCTCGAGAACTGCTGAGATGCAGACGTGTGGGTGACTCAGGCACGGTGAGTAGGGGAGGGAAGGAGGCAGCAAGGGAGCAGCTGGAGAGGGGGCTGGGCCACAGCAAAGTCACTGGGAGCCACAGAACAGCTCTGGAGAGCATCCGGCCACTGCCACGAGTAATGGAGGAGAGCAATGAAGGTGCTGTGTGCGTGGGGAGGAGGGGCCGGCTGGACACGACCCTCCTCTCCCCCAGCCTCGTGGCTAAGAAGGCCTTCTCTCCTGCAGGGGATGTGGAAGGAGACCTCCTGGGGCCGGCAGTCAGGCTCAGGAGAGCTGAGAGGGCTCTCAGACAGCCAGGGGAGCCCCGGGGAACTGGGGCAGGTGAGCATCGCACTTGAAGTTATGCACGGGGACAGGGTGCAGGCAGCAAACAGACTGTTTTGAACTAGGAATTAGATTCACGTGGCGTAAGATACAAAAAAGTCACGGGACCAAAAGGCAGAAGAGGTAACATGAGGGGGTGGGAGCAACCTCTGGGCCAGTTTCCTTTCCTAATAAGTAAAATAAAACTAGGCCCCCAAAGTGAGGTCAAGCTTTTCTCCTTGGGACCAAGAGAATGGACAGATGCTCCTGAATTTGAAGAGCGCCAGCCTGGGTGAAGTCAGGAAGGAACCACGCAGGCAGGCAGAGAGCAGTCAAGCCCCAGGCCTGGAAGCAGGGGGAGGAGTTTCAACTCCCCCTCCGGGAATTGCAGCTCACCCTGGTTGCTCTTACTCCAAAAAATTAGGAAAGGAAAAAAAGTAGGAAAGAATTAAGATTCCACACCTGGCAGTTTTAACTTACAAAAAAGTATTTATTAATCTAATTTTCCTTCTCTTGCCATAATCCAGAAGCATGACGCTGACAGCCTGACATATCAGTGTGAAGTTGTCGAAAGCCCCACCAGTCACTGATTCCAAAATTCCATGACTGGCCTTTGTTAGGCAACAGGACTACAGTTACAGCATGGTTTCAAGTCCATACAGGAAGCCCACCAACCCCAGGGTCTCCCACACCTGCCATGGCTCACTGGGTGGGTTGTGGAGCGTGAGAATCAACAGCACCGAGCAGACGGACCGAGAAGGCTTCGGGCAGAACACTGCTGCGGTGTACTTCCCCTGACAGAAGCCGGAGCTGTCCACCCGCAAGGCTGCTCGGTCACAGGCCTGGTTCCCTGGGAAGCATCTCTCTTTGGCCGAGGGTCAGAAGGCTGCACACCCAGATCGTCCTGAGAAGCAGTCCCCACACGCCAACCTGAGCCTGAGCCGCCATCACTGTCTTTCCAGCGGGTCCGCCCAGCCCGCTGGTGCTACTGCTGCTTGTGTGGAAGAGCCTTCCTGCGTGGCGGGAGCTCCCTGTGGATCAGGGTGAGTCCGCAGAGGATGAGGAAGACTCTTCCCCACCACAAGACCTCCTGGCACTCTCCATACAACACAAAACCCAGGAAGGCCTGCAGGACAGAGACAGCTGTGAGGCTGGGCAGGCACGTGCCCACAGGATGCAACCACGGTGGGTGGGCACCACCTGACGCCCCTGTGGCTGAGTGCCCTCCTAGGGTGGGAGGAAAGGTCTGGAACTGGAAGTCTTGGGCCTGAAACCCATCTGTTACCTTCAGCATATCTCACCTGGAGAAGTGGGGAGGGTACCTCCTCACAGCATCGGACCCAGCAAAGTGCACAAGAAAGCCCAGCAGAGGCCGGCAGCCAGGCCCAGCACACAGCTGGTCCACCAAGTCCTCCCTGCCTGGACTGCAGGGCTGACTGGCTCAGCTCCACCTGGGAGAGAAGAACCTCGACCCTCCACATCTCCTGCCTGAGTTCACAGACCCCTGAGGAGCAGCAAGCAAGTAGGCTTTTGACAGTTGGACTTCATGCCCATCTAACTTGAGAATTCCGCCAAGTTAGAGATTAGAGGAGCAGCCACCGGGAGTCAAGACACAGCCCAACCTCTGCTTCAGTTCCTGACCCTTCTCCTATGTGGAAAGCAGGGGTTGCCCAAGGACAACCCACCCAGAACCCTCCCAGAACCCAGGTTTGGGACAGAGGAACTGTACGCTCAGGCTACTTACCGAGCTGAGGATATTTGAAAAAGTCACCGTGACAGATGCAATGGCTGAAGACATGGAGAAACTGAGGCCCCGGCTAAAGAACGTCCACATCAGAGAATTGGTGGAAGCCATCACAATAATGCCTAAGACACAGAAGCCCACGTTCACCTGCAGGAGAAAGTGTCACTGCAGCTACGGCCAGCCCTGGGCAGCATGACCGGCAGACCCCCTCACAGCACCCAGGGTCATGGTTACTGCTGGCAGCCGGGCCACCACAGCCTGGGGGTCCTCAGAGCTTTCCTGCACAGGGCTTCACTTAACCCTCAGCAGGGAGCACACCCATTTAATAGCTGAAACAACCTCAGAGAAGACACTTATTTGGCCATCTTGATGGCCATAGGACCTTGGGCCGAAGTCAAATGCAAATCCATATCCAGTTATTTTCTATTGAACACCAGTCTCTTACTGCCCCCACAGTGACCAAGGCTTGAAGTTCAATCCCAGAGGGCCAAGTAGTTATTACTCGATATGAGGGATGAGTAAATCAGGGGCAGAGTCCTCACTTCCCAGGAGCAGGTAAAGCATGAATAAGTCCTGTCTCCCTGCCGTCCTGTGAAGGTTACATCCCACTCGGGTCAGTCCCATTGGGCATTCTTGAGCTTTTACTCTGTGCCAGGCCCTCTGCTAATTGTTTTAAGTACATTTGCATTTATTCCTTAGCTTCATTTTACAGATAAAAATCCTGAGGCATTAAGTAACTTACCTAAAGTGCCACAGCTGGGGGGAGCCGCCAGGATTCAAGCCCAGGCAGTGTGGCTCCTTGCTCTGAACCAGGACACAGCCATTCCTGGGGAAACCACACCTGGGACTATTTGAATGGCAATCACAAGCATCACTTGGAGAACTTGCAGATTTCTTTCTTTTTTAAAGGAGAGCCTTGAGAGAAGAGAGGACCTTCAGAAGCCTCCTACACAAAGGATATGCAGACCCCTTGCTTGGTTTTGAGTTTTAAACCTGCCTGCAGACAGAGCTGCTTCCTCTGGGGATGGTGTCCATCTAAACCTAATACTCTCATTTCTCGTTAACAGTTTCCCAGCAACTGAATATATAGTGCCTTGAGGAAGGAGTGTCTCTGCATGCTTTACACAGAAGCACTGTATATGCCAGTGCCAGCCTGCTTACGTAAAGGCTTATGAAGGTCCGCTGCACAACTGAGAAGACTAGAAAAACCTCATGGCTCATAGTCACTCATCTTACTTTGGACCACTTACTCCAAGAATTACAGCCAGCAGGATACCAACCGCGAGCATGGCAGCTCCCGCTGGGTTAGCCCTAAATAGGCTTACACCTAAAGAATCAGCCTGTCTACTGATTCTTAGGTCAGGGCCTAATCCTGGGTTGCAGATGCAATGAAACCTCTTTAACAAGCAGAAGCTGGCCTATGACTCGGGATGGAAGCGGCAAAGAGGTACACCTTAGCAGACATGGGGAGGTGGTTCAGGAGTTCTCAGCATTGGGGGGAATGTCCAGAACATTTCTCTCAGTCAAAATGAGAGGTAGAGAAGACTTCCCTGGTGGTCCAGTGGCTAAAACTCTCCCAATGCAGGGGGCCTGGGTTCAATCCCTGGCCCCGGGAACTAGCTCCCACATGCCCCAACCAAAAAGATCCCACGGGCCCCAACTAAGACCCGGCATGGCCAAATAAATAAATAAATAAATATATATATATTTTAAAAGGTAGAGAGTGGATGTAGGAGGTGTGCGTCTTCCCCAAACGCGAGCTAACCCAATCGGAGAACAGATTTTAGGTGCCCCCAAACGCGGCGCCGCAACGCGTTGGCCTGGGGAGGCGGAGGGAATCCGGCGGAGGCGTCGGTGCAGGCGGCTGCGCACACACTGCCCCTCTCGGCCTGTGACATCCCCCCTTGGAGCCCGCTGCGCCAGGCACGGACCCCCGGAGCAGCACACCCCGCGCTCGACTGCGGCCTCACGTGACGCGACGCTCACGTGGGTGCGGTGGCCAATAGAGGCTCCCCGAGGGCCTAGAGGGGCGGGGCCGCCGGAAGAGCCCCAGGCCTCCTTCTCCCGGGGTTGGCTCTTTTCCGCGTTAGGTTTAGGCTTTCGCTGGCGCACTCCTGGACCAATGTCCAAGGCTGACAGTGGCGGTGGTACTGTGGTTGCTGATGTAGACTAACTCTTCGTGGCCTAGCAGTTTCAATCCTTGTCATTAGGTGTGGTCCAACATCGGCTTCCCCTGGGAATCTGTTTAACTCCCAGGTCCCGCCCCACATCCGTTGAATCAGAATCTACTTTTTAACAAGACCCCCAGGAGATCGACATGCACCTTAGAGATACTTCGGAAGAGGGCGCCAAAGACCTGCAGACTCAGCAAGAAAGTGGGCTAGGGTTAGGGCTTCTGACAATTCCAAAGGCCCTGATGGATATATGCTCATTGTAAGAAATTTAGAAAGTATATTAGAAAATTTCATCCATAATCACTCCACTCAGATAATTGGGATTAACATTACTTCCAATTTCCAATGTACTTACTTTTTTTTTTTTTTTTTTTTGCGGTATGCGGGCCTCTCACTGTTGTGGCCTCCCCCGTTGCGGAGCACAGGCTCCGGACGCGCAGGCTCAGCGGCCATGGCTCACGGGCCCAGCCGCTCCGCGGCATATGGGATCCTCCCAGACCGGGGCACGAACCCGTATCCCCTGCATCGGCAGGCGGACTCTCAACCACTTGCGCCACCAGGGAGGCCCCAATGTACTTACTTTTAAAATGTTTTTGTTTAAGTAGTACGTTTCTTTGAAAATGAAGTGCTGTTCAAGTGTATAAAGGCCAATTACACTATCCAGGAAAGTCAGTTATTACAGTACTTTTTCTATATATATAGTTTTATATATAGCACACGTTAAAAAATAGTGCATATACCATATATGGGACTATTTTTCTAAACATGATTTCACAGTGCACATACTGTCCAGCAGCATTGTTTTTTTCCATTCAGTAAGTTTTCATGTTAATCCTTACGTGCCATCCTCTCACAACGTGGCTTTGTGGCTCCAATAAAAGCATGGATAACCCTGATAACTCCTATTAAAATTTCAAATTGGCCAATTTTGTAGTTGAGAAAAGCGAGGCTCTGAGAGGCACTGTGCCACTTTGCAAAGAGCTGTGTGAACCCCAGCGCAAAGATGATCCCATCAGAAAGCTCTTACCTTACTTGGAACCTACAGGAAATTGAGTGGTGCTGTGCTGGATCAACTGTGCCTGCTTTATAAGTTTCCTTAGAACAAATGATGCCTCTACTAGCATTAGAGGTTGAGCATCTCAGAGCCACCTCCTCTGTAAAGCAGACTCGGCTACTCCCCTACCTTTGCACCACTCCTGTGGTTGTCTGTCTGCCTCCCTGCTAGCCTGCGAGCTCCTTGAGGGCAGGGACATGTTTCTTTCTTCTCTAGGTCCCCAGTGCCCAGCACAGGGCCTTGTCCTGGTGATGATGGCTGAATTGATACCATCCTTGGACACCCAGCTAAGAAGTTATTTCTGCCTCCTGGACAAGAGCTCCCATGTGCACACGTATCACCTGCTAGCAATCTTGTTAAAATGAAGATCCTGACTCAGGTCTGGAGCTGGATTAAGATTCTGCATTTCTAACAGGCTCCCAGATGGTGCTAATGCTGCAGGGGGCGGGGGGCGGGGGGAGGGGGACACACAACACTGAGTAGCAAGTCTGTGATTAATCGTTGCCCTCAGCGCACTCACACGCCTTGCAACATACTTGCCTCCCTAACTGGGCTCCATCAGGCAGATGTTATGCATGTTTTCTTTGTTCTGCCACAGTGCCCAATATTGTGACCGGCTCCTGTCCTTGCTACAAAAGTTTGAGTGAACAGACTATGATTTGATTATAAAAGATAAAATTAAAAAAATTACCAACAAACAAACAAAAAATTACGAACAGCACCATGGTGTTAACTAGAGCACCCTTAACTGGGAGTGTGAAGGGGACGGAATACCTCATCCCACATTTATTTAATGGTATTTTAAAAAATTAATTAATTTTATTTTTGGCTGCGTTGGTTCTTCGTTGCTGCATGCAGGCTTTCTCTAGTTGTGGCGAGTGGGGGCTACTCTTCGTTGTGGTGTGCGGGCTTCTCGTTGTGGTGGCTTCTCTTGTTGCGGAGCACGGGCTCTAGGCGCCCCGGCTTCAGTAGTTGCGGCTCGCAGGCTCTAGAGCACAGGCTCAGTAGTTGTGGCGCACGGGCTTGGTTGCTCTGCACTATGTGGGATCTTCCTGGACCAGGGCTCGAACCCATGTCCCCTGCATTGGCAGGCAGATTCTTAACCACTGCGCCACCAGGGAAGTCCCCACATTTATTTAAGAAGCCATGAAAACAGACATCAAAGATGGCTTATGGACAAAGGATGACCTATCAAGTTCTGGGAGACCCATTCAAACTCTGCCTCAGATTTAGGGCCTAAAGTCACAAATTTAAGAGGCCTTAGGGGCCAAGGAGGGAATTTAAATGTGTGAAGTTCCCCACCCCCTTACCCATGAGACAGGAGGGATGGGTGTGGCCTGTGATGACCTAGGGAGTGAATGTCTGTCTTGTCTCTTTTATGCCCTCTCTCCAACCTTACCTCAGTCTCTTCCTCCCTTCACTTTGATGGCAAAATATTAGCTCTCTGCACAGACACCCAATAGAAATACAGAGGCAGAGTTTTGGAGGAAAAAGAAAGAGTCACTTTGTTCTTTGCCAAGCAAAGAGAGAACATAGCAGGCTGGCGCCTCAAGAACTGTGCCCTCCTCCCTGGGGAATCAGGAAGTGTCTTATAGGTGGAGCTTGCAGTCTGGGGTAGGTGATAAGGATCAAAGTAGTGAAGGTCTTGCATTCTTCTTCTTTCTGCTTTATTTCAAAATGGTCACAGCTGGCGTCAGGCAGCCGGGTAATTGGGTCTGTTCATCTCTGGGTTATCGGCCCAGGACCTTCTTTCTGAAATGCAGAACACTCCAGGGGGTTATTTGTTACAAGGGAGTGTAGGGGGTGTATATACCAGGGGCAGGATGTAATTCACAGAGTCAGAGAGTCTTAGAGGTTAGCTTTGTGAAGGACAAATCTAATTACAGACACTACAGATCAGTAACAGTTAAAATAAAACTAGGATTGGTTAACTCTTTCAGTCCAGTTTATGCTGCTTCTCTAGCCTGTTCATTGTTCCTTTATTTTCCTTGTTTGTCAGAAAAGAACAACCTCATTTCAACAAGACAAGGACACAGGGGCTTCTTTACGCTTCCAACTTGTGTCCATTCTTTGCCCAGGTAAACAAATGAGCACATACATACTCAGGATCAGGACTGTTCCAGGCAGAATGCCAGGATGACTAAGATCCCTGCACTCCTTGGGTTCTGGCTTTTTGCAAAACTTTCAGTTCTAGCTCCCTGTCCTTAGCTGGCCTAAAGCTTTATCTCCTTTTCCTTGCTGTGAGTGACGTTATGGGTTGAATTGTGTCCCCTAAAAAGATGTTGAAGTCCTAATCCCCAGCACTTGTGAATGTGACCTTATATGGAAACGGAGTCATTGCGAATGTAGTCAAATTAAGATGAGATCATTAGGGTGGGCCCTAATCTGACTAGTGTTCTTAGAAAAGACAGACGGGAGAATGCCATGTGACCATGGAAACAGAGATTGGAGTGATGCATCTAAAAATCAAGGAATGCCAAGGGCTGCTGGCAACACCATAAGCTAAGAGAGGCATGAAATAGATTCTCCTCTGGAGCCCTCAGCCTTGCCAACACCTTGATTTTGAACTTATAGCTTCCAGAACTGTGTGAGAATAAATTTGTCGTCTTAAGCCATCCAGTTTGTGGTAATTTTTTGCAGCAGCCCTGGGGAACTCATACAGGTTGTTGAAAAATTAACCAGTCAACCTAAGAAAAATGGAAAAAAATTTTTTTTGGCTGTGCCTTGTGGCATGCGGGATCTTAGTTCCCCAACTAGGGATTGAACCCATGTCCCCTGCAGTGGAAGCTCGGAGTCCTAACCACTGGACCATCAGGGAAGTCCCCCAAATGGAAAATTTTATTCAAGCCAAATTTGAGGATTATAACCCAGGAAGAGCAACTCAGAAAGCTCTGAGAACTGTTCTGCCTGTTAGAAGTCAAGGCACAGTTATATAAGTTTTTGGAGAAAGAGGGCTGTACATCAAATGACGTATTATTGACAGTTTACATAATCCAGACCTAAGCACCATGTGACCCCTTACGAGATCAAGACAGAATATTATCTTTAAGGAGTTGTGCTACTGATGCTAGAATATTGCTCTTTATGGTTGAGCAGTTCTGCCAATGGGGGAGCTTTGTTCAATGCATAATGCAGATGCAAGATGCAGAGTCAGGGGAGAGAGGAGACCAAAGGGCACAGAAGATTTTTTTGTTTATATATATTTTTAATTTATTATTTATTTTTGGCTGTGTTGGGTCTTCACTGCTGCACATGGGCTTTCTCTAGTTGTGGCGAGCAGTGGCTACTCTTCGTTGTGGTGGCTTCTCTTTGTTGCAGAGCACAGGCTCTAGGTACACAGGCTTCAGTAGTTGTGACACATGGGCTCATAGTTGTGGCTCGTGGACTCTAGAATGCAGGCTCAGTAGTTGTGGCGCACGGGCTTAGTTGCTCCGTGGCATGTGGGATCTTCCCAGACCAGGGATCAAGCTTGTGTCCCCTGCATTGGCAGGTGGATTCTTAACCACTGCGCCACCAGGAAGTGCTATATTTTTTCTTGTCTTGCCATAAAATATGAATTTTATTTCACGAGGTGATAAGATCCAAGCCTCTTTATTACCAGCTTCACTGCACCACCTTCTCCTACCTCCAAGGCAGTCAGTGTCTATTCTTTACCTTACACTGAATTTCAGTTCTTTCTTCATTTCTGGCTCTTAGGGATTTACTATTACTATTCCTTGAAAGTTCAACTATGCATTAATTTTCTAAAATAGTTTTTCTTCAGCATTATTGAGGTATAATTTACAAACCATAAAAGTAACTTTAAAAATGTTTTTTTTTTCATTTCCTGAATCAGTACATTAAGAATTTGCCTTTTTTTTTTTTTTTTTTTTTTTTTTTTAGTTTGGCTGTGTTGGGTCTTAGTTGCGGCACACGGGACCTTCGTTGCGGCACGTAGGATCTTTCATTGTGGTGCTTGGGTTCTACGTTGTGGCATGCAGGCTTCTCTCCAGTTGTGGCTCTTGGGGTCCACAGCATGTGGGCTCAGTAGTTGCAGCATGTTGGCTTAGTTGCCCCTCGCCATGTGGGATCTGTAGTTCCCCGACCAGGGATCGAACCCACGTCCCCTGCACTGGAAGGTAGATTCTTAACCACTGGACCACCAGGGAAGTCCCAAAATTAACCCATTTTCAATGTAGTTTAATTTTTATTAAATTTATAGAGTTGTGCAACCATCACCACAAAACACTTTTAAAACATTTCTGCAACATCAAAACGTTCTCTTGTGGGAATTCCCTGGTGGTCCAGTGGTTAGGACTCCACGCTTTCACTGCTGAGGGCCCGGGTTCAATTCCTGGTCAGGGAACTAAGATCCAACAAGCCGTGCAGCACAGCAAAAAAAGCAAAGTTTCCCTTGTGCCCAACCCCAAGCAACCAGTGATTTGCTTTCTATCACCTGGCCTTTTCTGAACATTTCACATAAATGGAATCAAACAATATATGGTCTTTTGGGTCTGGCTTCTTTCACTTAGCATGCTTTTTTCTCCCCCCCGCCACGGTTCCTGCATGTTGTAGGAACATGTATCAGTTTGTCTCTTTTTTTATTGCTGACTACTATATGTAAAAAGTGTTTGACGTCATTAGTCGTTAGGAAAATATAAGTGATATGCCACTTCATACCCTCCAAGATGACTACAGGAAAACCTGACGGTAACAAGTGTTGGTGAAGATATGGAAAAACTGGAACACACTGTAGTTGCGAACATAAAATAGTGCAGCCAAATGGTATGTTTGGAAAAGTTAGACAATATGTTAAAAAGAAGATGAACACATATTCACCAGATGACCCAGCAATTCTTTTTAACATCTTTATTGGACTATAATTGCTTTACAATGGTGTGTTAGTTTCCGCTGTATAACAAAATGAATCAGCTGTACATATACATATATCCTCGTATCTCCTCCCTCTTGTGTCTCCCTCCAACCCATCCTCACCCATCTAGGTGGTCACAAAGCACCCAGATGATCTCCCTGTGCTATGCAGCTGCTTCCTACTAGCTATCTATTTTACATTTGGTAGTGTATATATGTCCATGCCACTCCCTCACTTTGTTCCAGCTTACCCTGCCCCCTCCCCGTGTCCTCAAGTCCATTCTACTCGTCTGTGTTTTTATTCCTGTCCTGCCCCTAGGTGCTTCAGAACCTTTTTTTTTTTTTAAGATTCCATATATATGTATTAGCATACGGTATTTGTTTCTCTCTTTCTGACTTACTTCACTCTGTATGGCAGACCCTAGGTCCATCCACCTCACTACAAATAACTCAATTTCGTTTCTTTTTATGGCTAATATTCCATTGTATATATGTGCCACATCTTCTTTATCCATTCATCTGTTGATGGACACTTAGGTTGCTTTCATGTCCTGGCTATTGTAAATAGAGCTGCAATGAACATTTTGGTACATGACTGTTTTTGAATTATGGTTTTCTCAGGGTATATGCCCAGTAGTGGGATTGCTGAGTCATATGGTAGTTCTATTTTTAGTTTTTTAAGGAACCTCCATACTGTTCTCCATAGTGGCTGTATCAATTTACATTCCCACCAGTAGTGCAAGAGGGTTCCCTTTTCTCCACACCCTGTACAGCATTTATTGTTTGTAGATTTTGTGATGGCCATTTTTTTTTTGATGACAGCAATTCTGACTGTTGTGAGGTGATACCTCATTTTAGTTTTGATTTGCATTTCTCTAATGGTTAGTGATGTTGAGCATCCTTTCATGGCAATCTGTATATCTTCTTTGAAGAAAGGTCTATTTAGGTCTTCTGCCCATTTTTGGATTGGGTTGTTTTTTTTGATATTGAGCTGCATGAGCTGCTTGTAAATTTTGGAGATTAATCCTTTGTCAGTTGCTTCATTTGCAAATATATTCTCCCATTCTGAGGGTTGTCTTTTGGTCTTGTTTATGGTTTCCTTTGCTGTACGAAAGCTTTTACGATTCATTAGGTCCCATTTGTTTATTTTTGTTTTTATTTCCTTTCTCTAGGAGGTGGGTCAAAAAGGGCCATGCTGTGATGTATTTCATATAGTGTTCTACCTATGTTTTCCTCTAAGAGTTTTACAGTGTCTGGCCTTACATTTAGGTCTTTAATACATTTTCAGTTTATTTTTGTGTATGGTGTTAGGGAGTGTTCTAATTTCATTCTTTTGCATGTAGCTGTCCAGTTTCCCCAGCACCACTTACTGAAGAAACTGTCTTTTATCCATTGTATATTCTTGCCTTCTTAATCAAAAATGAGGTGACCATATGTGCGTGGGCTTACCTCTGGGCTTTCTATCCTGTTCCATTGAGCTATATTTCTGTTTCTGTGCCAGTACCATACTGTCTTGATTACTGTAGCTTTGTAGTATAGTCTGAAGTCTGGGAGCCTGATTCCTCCAGCTCCGTTTTTTTCCCTCAAGATTGCTTTTGCTATTTGGGGTCTTTTGTGTTTCCATACAAATTGTGAAATTTTTTGTTCTAGTTCTGTGAAAAATGCCATTGGTAGTTTGATAGGGATTTCAATGAATCTGTAGATTGCTTTGGGTATTATAGTCATTTTCACAATGTTGATTCTTCCAATCCAAGAACATGGTATATCTCTCCATCTGTTTGTATCATCTTTAATTTCTTTCTTCAGTGTCATATAATTTTCTGCATAGAGGTCTTTTGTCTCCTTAGGTAGGTTTATTCCTAGGTATTTTATTCTTTTTGTTGCAATAGTAAATGGGAGTGTTTCCTTAATTTCTCTTTCAGATATTTTTACCATTAGTGTATAGGAATGCACGAGATTTCTGTGCATTAATTTTGTATCTTGCTACTTTACCAAATTCATTGATTAGTTCTAGTAGTTTTCTGGTAGCATCTTTAGGATTCTCTATGTATAGTATCATGTCATCTGCAAACAGTGACAGCTTTACTTCTTTTCTGATTTGGATTCTTTGAATTCCTTTTTCTTGTCTGATTGCTGTGGCTAAAACTTCCAAAACTATGTTGCATAATAGTGGTGAGAGTGGACAACCTTGTTTGTTCCTGATCTTAGAGGAAATGGTTTCAGTTTTTCACCATTGAGAATGATGTTGGCTGTGGGTTTTTCATATATGGCCTTTATTATGTTGAGGAAAGTTCCCTCTATGCCTACTTTCTGCAGGGTTTTTATCATAAATGGGTGTTGAATTTTGTTGAAAGCTTTTTCTGCATCTATTGAGATGATCATATGTTTTTTCTCTTTCAGTTTGTTAATATGGTTTGTCACATTGATTGATTTGCTATGTTGAAGAATCCTTGCGTTCCTGGGATAAACCCCACTTGCTCATGGTGTATGATCCTTTTAATGTGCTGTTGGATTCTGTTTGCTAGTATTTTGTTGAGGATTTTTGCATCTATGTTCATCAGTGATATTGGCCTGTAGTTTTCTTTCTTTGTGACATCTTTGTCTGGTTTTGGTAACAGGGTGATGGTGGCCTTGTAGAATGAGTTTGGGAGTGTTCCTCCCTCTGCTACATTTTGGAACAGTTCGAGAAGGATAGGTGTTATCTCTTCTCTGAATGTTTGACAGAATTCGCCTGTGAAGCCATTTAGTTGTGAGCTTTTGTTTGTTGGAAGATTTTTAATCACAGTCTCAATTTCAGTGCTTGTGATTGGTCTGTTTATATTTTCTATTTCTTCCTGGTTCAGGCTCAGAAGTTTGCACTTTTCTAAGAATTTGTCCATTATTTCCAGGTTGTCCATTTTATTGGCATATAGTTGCTTGTAGTAATCTCTCATAATCCTTTGTATTTCTGCAGTGTCAGTTGTTACTGGTCCTTTTTCATTTCTAATTCTAGACTTGAGTCTCCTCCCCTTTTTCTTGATAAGTCTGGCTAATGGTTTATCAATTTTGTTTATCTTCTCAAAGAACTAGCTTTTAGTTTTATTGATCTTTGCTGTTGTTTCCTTCATTTCTTTTTCACTTATTTCTGATCTGATCTTTATGATTTCTTTCCTTCTGCTAACTTTGGGGTTTTTTTGTTCTTCTTTCTCTAATTGCTTTAGGTGCAAGGTTAGATTATTTGAGATGTTTCTTCTTTCTTGAGGTAGGATTGTAGTGCTATAAACTTCCCTCTTAGAACTGCTTTTGCTGTACTGCATAGATTTTGGGTCGTCGTGTTTTCATTGTCATTTGTTTCTAGGTATTTTTTGATTTCCTTTTTGATTTCTTCAGTGATCTCCTGGTTATTTAGTAGTGTATTATTTAGCCTAATGTGTTTGTATTTTTTACAGATTATTTCCTGTAATTGATATCTAGTCTCATAGCACTGTGGTCGGAAAAAATACTTGATATGATTTCAATTTTGTTAAATTTACCAAGGCTTGTTTTGTGACCCAAGACATGATCTATCCTGGAGAATGTTCCACGAGCACTTGAGAAGAAAGTGTATTCTATGTTTTTGGATGGAATGTCCTATAAATATTAAGTCCATCTTGTTTAATGTATCATTTAAAGCTTGTGTTTCCTTATTTATTTTCAGTTTGGATGATCTGTCCATTGGTGAAAGTGGGGTGTTAAAGTTCCCTACTATGATTGTGTTACTGTCGATTTCTTCTTTTATGGCTGTTAGCATTTGCCTTATGTATTGAGGTGCTCCTATGTTGGGTGAATAAATTTTTATAATTGTTGTATCTTCTTCTTGGATTGATCCCTTGATCATTATGTAGTGTCCCTCTTTGTCTCTTGTAATAGCCTTTATTTTAAAGTCTATTTTGTCTGATATAAGAATTGCTACTCCAGATTTCTTTTGATTTCCGCTTGCATGGAATATATTTTATCATCCCCTCACTTTCAATTTGTATGTGTCCCTAGGTGTGAAGTGGATCTCTTGTAGACAGCATATATACAGGTCTTGTTTTTGTATCCATTCAGCCAGTGTATATCTTTTGGTTAGATCATTTAATCCATTTGCATTTAAGGTAGTTATCGATATGGATGCTCCTATTACCATTTTTAATTGTTTTGGGTGTTATTGTAGGTCTTTTCCTTCTCTTGTGTTTCCTGCCTAGAGAAGTTCCTTTAGCATTTGTTTTAAAGCTGGTTTGCTGGTGCTGAATTCTTTAGCTTTTGCTTGTCTGTAAAGCTTTTAATTTCTCTGTCGAATCAGAATGAGATCCTTGCTGGGTAGACTAATCTTGGTTGTAGGTTTTTCCGTTTCATCACTTTAAATATGTCCTGCCACTCCCTTCTGGCTTGCAGAGTTTCTGCTGAAAGATCAGCTGTTAACCTTATGGGGATTCCTTTGTATGTTATTTGTTGTTTTTCCCTTGTTGCTTTTCATATTTTTTGTTTTTAATTTTTGATAGTTTGATTAATATGTGTCTTGGTGTGTTTCTCCTTGGATTTATCCTGTATGGGACTCTCTGCCCTTGTACTTGATTATTTCCTTTCCCATATCAGGGAAGTTTTCAACTGTAATCTCTTCAAATATTTTCTCAATCCCTTTCTTTTTCTCTTCTTCTTCTGGGACCCCTATAATTCGAATGTTGGTGTGTTTAATGTTGTCCCAGAGGTCTCTGAGACTGGTCTCAATTCTTTTCATTCTTTTTTCTTTATTCTGCTCTGCAGTAGTTATTTCCACTATTTTATCTTCCAGGTCACTCATTCGTTCTTCTGCCTGTTATTCTGCTATTGATTCCTTCCAGAGAATTTTTAATTTCATTTATTGTGTTGTTCATCATTGTTTGTTTGCTCTTTAGTTCTTCTTCGTCCTTGTTAAACATTTCTTGTATTTTCTCCATTCTATTTCCAAGATTTTGGATCATCTTTACTATCATTACTCTGAATTCTTTTTCAGGTAGAGTGCTTATTTCCTCTTCATTTGTTTAGTCTGGAGGGTTTTTGCCTTGCTCCTTCATCTGCTGTTTCTATGTCTTCTCATTTTCCCTAACTTACTGTGTTTGGGGTCTCCTTTTCACAGGCTGCAGGTTCGCAGTTCCCATTGTTTTTGGTGTCTGCCCCCAGTGGCTATGGTTGGTTCAGTGGCTTGTGTAGGCTTCTGGTGGAGGGGACTGGTGCTTGTGTTCTGGTGGATAAGGCTGGATCTTGTCTTTCTGGTGGGCAGGACCGCCTCTGGTGGTGTGCTTCGGGGTGTCTGTGACCTTATTATGATTTTAGGCAGCCTCTCTGCTAATGGGTGGGGTTGTGTTCCTGTCTTGCTAGTTGTTTGGCACATGGTGTCCAGCACTGTAGCTTGCTGGTCATTGAGTGGAGCTGGGTCTTAGCATTGACATGGAGATCTCTGGGAGAGCTTTTGCCATTTGATATCGTGTGGAGCCGGGAGGTCTCTGCTGGACTAATGTCCTGAACTCAGCTCTCCCACCTCAGAAGCATAGGCCTGACACCCGGCCAGAGCACCAAGACCCTGTCAGCTACATGGCTCAGAAGAAAAGGGAGAAAAAAAGAAAGAAAAATAAAATAAGATAAAATAAAATAAATTTATTAAAATTAAAAATTAAAAAAAAAAAACGGAAAGGAAGAAAGAAGAGAGCAACCAAACCAAAAAACAAATCCACTAGTGATAACAAGCGCTAAAAATTGTACTAAAAAAAAACACCAGACAGACGGAACCCTAGGACAAATGGTAAAAGCAAAGCTACACAGACAAAATCACACAAGGAAGTATACACATACACACTCACAAAAAGAGAAAAAGGAAAAAAAAAAAATATCCATGAAGCCCAGGCCTCATTCTATGCAGATAGCTGGGGATCTTGGTTTTAGGTTCATCTCTGATGTGCGTTCTCTGAAGCTGAGTCCATTTCTCAGGAGAAAGAATGGTTGTGTGAGGGAACCGTTGACCGAAACTGCCGTCCTTGGCTAGGCATGATGCAAACCGCTTGCGTGAGTTGTCTCACAACACGAGGTCCCTCCCTGATAAGGAACATGGTGCTGCTGCCGAAAAGTAATGGGGAGAACTTGGGAGAGGCTGAAAGGACCCAGCAATTCTGAGGCAGGAGATAGATGGGCCCCAGGGTGAGCAGCTGGAGTTTGTCCCCTGTGGACAGATACTCCAAAACAGCAGGAGGGAGGAGAAGCTAAGCCCTGCCCAGATAAAAGACCACATTCTCGAAGTCAAGGAGACCATCCCAACTACACACACACACACACACGCACGTGCAGAGAAAGGCTCCTTGAAGGTCAAAAAGGGTGAGGGCACCACCCTATAGCAGGTGATGTCAAGCTACCCATAGGCCTCTTCACTAGAATCCTCCTTGGCTAAGAGATGCATGTGCACACATGGAAGTGAGGCAGGAGATAGATGGGCTCCAGGCTGGGCATTTACAACTGGCCTCCTGTTTTTCAGTTCCTGAGGAAGGAGGCAGGTGGGCTCTAGGCTAGGTATTTACAACCAGCCTCCTGTTTGCACGAGATAGAAATAACAACAGCAACAGGGTAAATAGCGGGACTTTGTCTCCTGAGGACACTTTAAGATAACAGTCACAGCAGAGAAAGAAAGAGGCTAAACCCTGTCTGAGTAAAGGATCGAGAGGTCACATGTTCCCTATCCTTGGGGCAAGGGAGACACTGCACATGCGCAGAAAGGCTCCTTGGGGGTTAAAAAGGAGGGGGCGCTACCCCATAATAGGTGATGCCAAGGCCTCTGGGCTGGAATCCATCTTGGAAAAAAGTTGTGCAGGTATGTCAGGGAGGGTCCTAGGGCAGGTCAGGTGTGGAAAAAGAAACCACATAATTGGCCAAAGGTAAACAAAGAGCCGGAAGGACTGCCCTATATAAATGACTTAACCGCCTCTTTACTGTGCTCCTCATTAGGGGGTACGCCCACACCCTTTCTCTCCGGGTGTGCATCTCTGCCTTGCTTGTCTTAACTAAACAAACTGTTTCTCTGTGTGCTCTCCCACTTATTGTGCTGTGTCTCTATTAATAAACTTTGTACCTGTTTTTGCAGTTTTTGCCTCCTTGAGAAATGCATTTTTCAGTGGAGGCAAGGGCCAGGGGAATTTAGCTTCCAGCCTCTAGCCCCTGGTGGACTAATGGCTAGGATTCCTGGTTTTCATCCAGGCTACCCAGGTCCAATTCCTGGGCAGAGAACTAAGATCTTGCTTCAAGCCACTGCCCACTGCTGCCTCTCCAAGATGGCGAAGACACTGAGATATACCAAATATGGACTCAGAACCAGGCAAAGCAAGATGACTGGCCAAGGAAAACCAGAAGAAATGTCCCATAAAAGTGATTCAAACTACCATGAGGGCACGACTCACTCTCTGAGCCTGCCCATGTGTCTATCCACATGTACTCTTTTTCCTCCTAATAAATGCTTTACTTGTTTCACTACTTTCTGACTCTATGTACAAGTTCATTTCTACACTGCTGACAGGCCGGGGCCTTGTGACTGGTCACTGGTCCCTGGTGGTCTAGTGGCTAGAATTCAGCGCTCTCACTGCTGCAGCCTGACTTCAATCTCTGGCTGGGGAACTGAAATCCTGCTTCAAGCTGCTGCAGGCCGAGGCCACCCGAGATCAATTTCACCCCGAGGTATCTACTCAAGAGATATGAAACATTTTCATAGCAAAACTTACACAGGAGTATTTAGAGCACTGTTATCCATAGTAGCCCAAAATTGCCAACAGTTCAAATTGTAACCGAGCAGGACCCTACAGGGCCTTCCTGGGACAGACCCTTCCTCCACTTCCTCTGCTTTAGCTCCTCTCTAAGCACCTAGATAACAGTATCTGATGGCACATTCCCTGAGTTGTTTTATAGATGCTAAAACCCTCACTGAATGGAAGAAATTAATTACTTGATGACCCTGAGTGCATGGCCCCCAGACCAACTGGCACCTAAGGAATGATAGTGTTAACCCCTGTGACACTGCCCTGTTACCTCACCGTCAACCAGTCAGAGAACTGGGCACAAACTTATCACAAACCCTGAGATGCCTCTCCCTCATCTTGCTTTTTTTTTTTTTTTTAAAGTATTTATTATTTATTTTTGGCTGCACCAGGTCCTAGTTGCAGCATGCGGGATCTTTTGTTGCAGCGTGTGCACTTCTCTCTAGTTGTGGCATGCCGGTTTTTCTCTCTCTACTTGTGGCATGCAGGCTGCAGAGCACATGGGCTCTGTAGTTTGCAGCAAGCAGGCTCTAGTTGAGGTGCGGGAGCTCAGTAGTTGTGGTGCACGGGCTTAGTTGCCCCACGGCATGTGGGATCTTAGTTCCCTGACCAGGGATCGAACCCAGGTCCCCTGTATTGTAAGGCAGATTCTTTACCACTGGACCACCAGGGAAGTACCATCTTGCCTTTAAAAATGCTTTGCTGGACTTCTCTGGTGGTGCAGTGGTTAAGAATCTGCCTGCAAATGCAGGGGACATGGGTTCGAGCCCTGGTCTGGGAAGATCCCACATGCTGCAGAGCAACTAAGCCCGTGTGCCACAACTACTGAGTCTGCGCTCTATAGCCCACGAGCCACAACTACTGAGCCCATGTGCTACAACTACTGAAGCCCGCGCACCTAGAGCCTGTGCTCCACAACAAGAGAAGCCACCATGATGAGAAGCCCGTGCACCACAATGAAGAGTAGCCCCCGCTCGCCACAACTAGAGAAAGCCTGCACGCAGCAACGAAGACCCAACACAGCCAAAAATAAATAAATATATAAATAAATAAATTAATTGTAAAAAATGCTTTGCTGAGGGACTTCCCTGGCGGTACAGTAGTTAGGACTTGGCTCTTTCACTGCAGTGGCCTGGGTTGGGGAACTAAGATCCCAGAAGACACATGGCACGGCCAAAAAAAACCAAAAAAAACCAAAAAACCACAAACGCGGTGTCAGTAGATTGGCTGCACGAGGGTGAACGGACCCAAGTTTGGTTTGGTAACACAATGCCCATCGAATGGTAAGTAAATAAAATGTGGCATGTCCATACAACGGAATATTACTCTCAATGAGAAGGAACGAAGTGCTGATACACAGAAGTTCCTCGAGGACGGGGTTTCTGTTTGCCTTGTTCACTGATGACCAGTGCCTGGCATATAATAGTTGCTCAATAAGTATATGGTGAATGAACAATATAAATCACCTTATTAAACAATTTATTTTTAAAAGATTTTATTACATTTTGAAAAATGGCCATATTAACAGTCATAAAAAAGGCCCATGAGAACACTTCAAGTAGGAACACAAAAATAATCTATATTAACAAGTTTGCTATTCATGCACACTGCACCGTCACTAACCTCACTGTAAGTTTTGAAGCCTGTATATTGTTGGAGCTTCTGATGCAAAACTCAAAGGAGATTATGGCAGTACTGAAGGAAAAAAATAATCTGGCCGACATCCACTATAAAACTGCAGCTACGGGCTTTTATTTTAAAAGACAAAAGGTTTTCCCAATATTTACAGCTTTGAAACAGTAACCTCTAACTGCAGGCTGCGGGCTGCCACAGGTGTGCACAGCTGCAGAGAGTTCATAAGAAACTTGAGGGTCAGCCCCCCAACCCCCACATACACAGGTAATAGTCGTGGCTCTTAATTCAGCTCTACTAAGTGTGCAAGGGCAGGTCTTACTTCTATAAGAGGGAAAAAAGTCTCCAAACAAGGTAGGTAGTTGATTGGGATCCTTATGATTCATTCATTTCTTTTCTTTTAAAAATAGATTTTCAGCACGCAACTTTTCTGACTCCTGGTTAGTAATTTTTAAGAAAAGGAAAAGAAAAAAAAATTAAGGCTCTAATTCTTGCAGGAAGAGTTATTCTTGGCATTCATTAAGTTTAAGTTTCAAACTACGACTATAATTTTCCATTTGTAAACTACTTTAACAGTAAACAAGAATCTCATGTATATGATAACTGACTGAATTATGCTTACAATAGCAATGGCTGAATATATATACATTTTTAAACAGGAGGTTCCCTGAAGAAAGCAGTTAAGTGATTCAATAGTTAAATTAAATTTTAACTAAATCATCATTTAAAAACCAGAATGAGTTTATTAGGCACAATTTTCAGGAGTTTACCTCAGCAAGCCTGATGTTTTCCTTCTTCAGCCGCACTACGTACTGGATCTTCTGATGTAGGTTTTGGTGACCTACCAACTTCCCATTTTCCTCAGCGAGACACTCCACCTGCTTCCTTAACATTTCCATCTCCTGCAGGTAAATCAATCCAGGGAAGGGAAAATGAACTGTTTTTAATTTTTCTTTTAAAATAACGTTATTTCATGCCTTCCAAGAGCACAGGGAGGGAGAGACAGAGCCCAGGTTCCCAGCTTTCGTGACCACACATCTTTGCGTGCACCGGAGCAACTGTAAACCACGGGATGCCCAATCACAGCCAGGAGACATATGCTGATCAGCTCTGTTAATAAAAACCAACACACAAATGCACCTGGCATGTTCTCTCCTTTTCTTCATACAATTCTTCCAGCTTTGATCTTAGTTGTTCCTTTTCTTGGAATGCTTTTGACTCCAACATTCTAACTCGTTCAACTTCCTCAGTCATTGTAAGGTAGTCGGTCTCTTTGTTCTGAAGGGCACTCTGGAGCTGTTCTAGGCTGTAACAGTAACTATCACGTTATGGTCTCCCAAAGGCAGGTAATTATAAAACAGTACTCAAATCAGACACTTGTCATCCAAGCCCAGAATTTTTATTTGAAAGTATCACTAATATTCAGCCCTCCCCTTTCTGACAGCACAGGAAGATAGCAAGAGCTGCAGATACACTTTTTTTTAATGGTTGTTTTACCCAAAACTTTCATTCTGGAAAGCTCCACAAACCGTTTTTTACACAACAAAAATTTAGAATGGAAACTTTTAGATCTAGCCCTCAGAGCAAACTGTTACTTAAGCATTATTACAGTCTGCATGGTTTATTCAGTGCCCCATATCTTAGAGTAATCTTTTCTGGTTTCAAAAACTGGTTCTCAGATGGTGGGACACTAGTCATTTCTTCAAGGATGTACTATTTAGAATTTATACACTTTATACAACTATCAATTGAAAATAAACATTAAAAAGAAGGGTTACCCATGGATGGACCTAGAGATTGTCATACTGAGTAAAGTTAAGTCAGACAGAGAAAGACAAATATCATATGGTATCACTTATATGCAGAATCTAAAAAAAAAATTATACAAATGAACTTATTTACAAAACAGAAACAGACTCATAGACTTAGATTATGAATTTATGGCTACCAGGGGGAAAGGGAGGCAGGGAGGGATAGTTAGGGAGTTTGAGATTGACATGTATACACTGCTATATTTAAAACAGTGTTGGATAACCAACAAGGACCTACTGTATAGCACAGGGAACTCTGCTCAATACTATGTAACAACCTAAATGGGAAAAGAATTTGAAAAAGAATAGATACATGTATATGTATAACTTAATCACTTTGCTGTACACCTGAAACTAAGACAACATTGTTAATCAGCTATACTCCAATATAAAATGTTAAAAAAAAGAATAAAATAGTATTCAAAAGGGGAAAAAAAAAGAAGGGTTACCAAACAATTATATAGAATTTCACAAAACTAACTGAATCCTATAAGCTTCCCAAAGAAACAAATGATTTTTATTTATTTTACAATGCATATGGAATAGAAAGCTGATGATTTAAGTGATGTAATACACAGAATTAAAAATACCACTTAAGGCCAACAATTTCTAGGGCGGTGTTTTCAGACTACATTCTGTGGAACCTCAGGAGGACAGTGTGGGAGTGAGGGCACTGATGTTCTCCCAATTCATCTGGAGCTGTTCTGCATTTGTCTTATGTGTTTTGCTTTCGTTTCATGAAAAGGCTTTGTGGCATGGCAGACACTGCAGCTGCCTACCCAACAGCCAATCCCTTGCTTTTTATAAAAACTCAGTTTAGGGCTTCCCTGGTGGCGCAGTGGTTGAGAGTCCGCCTGCCGATGCAGGGGACGCGGGTTTGTGCTCCGGTCTGGGAGGATCCCACATGCCGCGGAGCGGCTGGGCCCGTGAGCCCGGGCCTGTGAGCCCTGGCCACTGAGCCTGCGCATCCGGAGCCTGTTGCTCCGCATCGGGAGAGGCCACAACAGTGAGAGGCCCGTGTACCGCAAAAAAAACCAAAAAACAAAAAACTCAGTTTATTCAGAGGACAAGAAAGGGAGAGGAGAAGCACACGCAGTTCCCAAAGGTTAGTAAATAATAACTGGTCTGAGCTAAAACCATGGTTATCTCTACCCCACTGCCAGATACTGGTTTTCTCAGGTTGCCCTGCAGGCATGCTAATTCTGGATAAGGAGACACAATGAATCTTGAGGGTTTCTGGGAGTTTTTTTCCCCAAAAAAAGAAAGTCCTTTTGAACCCACAACACTGCAAGCTGTGATCCTCCTGTTTATGTTGTTTGGAGCTGCAGCAGCCATCTTGTAGTCAATAGGTCACAAGCAAGAGTACCAAAAGCAGAAGAATGGGAAGGGTCTGGGTCAGTGATGGCATCACTGAGTCAACGCACCTCCAGACCTCTTGTTATGTGAAATTAAACATCTGCCTACACCACTGTTGGCTTGGTATTCAGTTCTTTGTAGCTTTTTAAAAGCATTGTCACATACGCATGTGGATAACGCAATGTTTAAAATTGCTGCTGTAGGCTGGGACTGATAAAACCGTGTGTGCCATTTTCTGGAGGTTGCTTCACTTGCCACAGTGTGGGCTCCTGTAGTCCCAGGGACACTGTAGCACTGGTTACTAGATCATGAAATAAATTACGTATCAGCTTACGTATCATTCTTTTTGCTAGAAGGTCTCAAATGGGTATTATCTATACTTCTACAAACTATACAGGTGGATTCTCATGGATCCTGTAAGTGATCCAGATTCTGTCCTAGCCCTACAGCTAACTGGCAAGGAACCAGTCCCCAAACTGCTCAAATGCAGATGAAGGTGTTGAACAAAGTTCTGTTCCACACCTATACTCTATTAAGTATATGATTCTATGACGCAAATGACTCAATAACTGAGTAACAAATCTTTCACAAGTTGGGTGGTCTTTGTCAGCTGATCATTAAAAAGATTTTTTTTGCCACACCATGCAGCATGTGGGATCTTAGTTCCCTGACCAGGGATCGAACCCATGTCCCCTGCAATGGAAGCACAGAGTCTTAACCACTGGACCACCAGGGAAGTCCCTAAAAAGAATTTTTGATGACATATCACTATGTAACTTCTGGCATATTAACTTGGATAGAGTTCAAATAATTGAAGGACAACATTCTAACAAAACTCCTTCCATTGTTATTTACTTAGTATGTGAATAAGATTTCTCAGCCTTTTTATCTATAAAAACAAAAAAGTAGGAACAGAATTGATAGTGAATACTGTCTGATTCCAGAATTAAGTGCAACAGAATGAGCTAATTAAAGAAAAAGCATTAAGATAAAATGCATTGAGAGATGCATTTCCAATAAAATTTTACTTGTATAATAATTATTCATAAAAATTTACAATAAATTCAGGATACTTTAATAATTGTAATGAAAACTCAATCCAGAAAAAATAAAACACTTAGAGCCATATGAATATAATAAATTTTTACAAATTACTTGTAATTTGCATACATATTTTCATTGCTGAGTTATGATAGGGCAGTCAACAAAAAATTTTCCAAACAATATATTAAATTAAGATATAATTCTGCATGGGTATAGAATGGAAACTTAATTTTAAAGGAAAAAGAAACAATGTAAAATTTTAGACTTACGAATTTCTTCAAGTATTTTTTAAATGGGTAGAAAGTACCAAATCGGTTGGATAACTTTTAAAAGCACACCACAAAAGCTTTATTTCTAAATGTCACTATTTTCAGTATGTCAAAACTTTTATCCTTTGCAATAATTTAAACTTACACAATGAAAAATTTTAGACATAGTCAACTCCAAAAATGTGCAAGAGGGTATATGGTGTTTCAAAATTCTTTTAGGAGGTAAAACAAGTGAAAATGTTTGAGAATCGCTGTTCCTGATGAGATCTATTCTATTCAGAGAGTAAAATATCTTTCTAACGTTTTATCACTTTGTTAATACCAACCAGTTTACTTATTTTGAACTTGATAGAAAATACAGTGTATCTTGTTTATCAAAGAATGAGGCAGTTTATAAGATTACATAAATTAAAATATAAGAACTATATGAATAAAATAAAATCATGTCCATAGAAAACATATAAAGAGACACAAGGTCAAGACCAGAAGAATCCATAGTATTGATGATCTATGGGTCTGAGAGGGCCTCAAGGTTTTAAATCAGAAGAAACCAGAAGCAAGAAGGAAACCTGGTCACTTATATAGTTCTCACTGTCCATGAGGAGAAAACCCATCAATTCCCCCAGGGAAGCTAAGGTTTTCCTGTCACTTATTTCTTTAAGTTCTTTTTTTGGAATGGTTTCATATGAGGAACCCCTTTAGCAAGTGGTATTTAAGAAAAGAATTTTGTAAATATCTATTATGTTCACATACTACTGCAGAAAGGAAAGAATTTACTTACCTTGTGGATATTATAAGCATTTCTTCCTTTAGAGGAATACTGGTTGGTATTAATAAAGAAACGATCAACAAGAACTTGAATTACAAAAGAGTGTACTTACTCTGCTTTCATTTTTAGCATTTCTTCAACCAATTTATTCTATAAGAAGATTAAAGAAAGAGAAAGAAAAAATGACTTAAGTTCTTAACATTGCTAAACAAAAGACTGAAAGTAATCAGTCTGTTCTCCCTAATGGTAATAAAACCAATTAAAGCAAATTCCTTTACAATACATGCATCTCAATGTTCACAATGGCACTATTTACAACAGCCAAGACATGGAAGCAACCTAAATGTCTATGAACAGATGAATGGATAAAGAAGATGTGGTACATATGGACAATGGAGTATTACTCAGCCATAAAAAAGAATGAAATAATGCCATTTGCAGCAACATGGATGGACCTAGAGATTACCATGTTAAGTGAAGTAAGTCAGAGAAATATCACATGGTATCATTTACAGGTAGAATCTAAAAATAGATACAAATGAGCTTATTTACGAAACAGAAACAGACTCACAGACATAGAAAACAAACTTACAGTTACCAAAGGGGAAAGGGGGAGAGGGATAAATTTGGAGTTTGGGATTAGCAGATACAAGCTACTATATGTAAAGCAGATAAACAACAAGGTCCTACTGTATAGTACAGGGAACTATATTCAATATCCTATAATAAAACATAATGGAAAAGAATATGAAAAAGAATACACATATAGGTATAACAATCATTTTGCTGTACATCAGAAACTAACACAATATTGTAAATCAATTATACCTCAATTAAAAAAAAAGGGACATCCTTTTCCACAATCCCAGCTACACACACATAAAGGGGGTACCTATTTACAATCATTCATGTATTGTGCCCTTTAAGGCCTCAAATAGGCACTAGATACTTGCTTCTAAATGGAGAATTCTGTGTGAGCAGTAGGCTTACCGTCAGGCATGAAGACTAATTCACTCAATTCTCAGCTATAGCTAAATACTGATGGTAAATATCAAACTTAACAGGAATACAAAAAAGACAACATTTCAATAATAAAATGGTTTCTAAAATATATAACCATAAATGCTAACTATAAAAGCATTTTTCACACAAGAAAAAAACAACTATTATGTAAAAACAAAATCATACTTTAGCAAGTCTTTCTTTGATTTCTTCTTGTTCATTCTTCAGCTGCTGCATGTCTGAATGATTCTGTTCACTGCGTTAGATTAGGAAGGGAGGATGGGAAAAGTGTCAAATATATTCAAGTATTGATTTCGTATCTATTACATGCAGCAATGCCAAGATGTGCAAAGAAGAGCTAATTCTATGGTGATTAGGTCAAGTTAGCACAATCAATAAGCGTGATCAACACATGAGGATGAAATAAGGTACCTCCCCAGCACTCGGGATTCCTTCCATACAAAAGTGAGATGAGCAAAGCTGGGAAATCTAATTACAGGGTTTGGTTGAGAATAAAGTATTAACTTAGAGCGGTACCATCTGAAGATCATATGTGAACAAAATGGGGCCGAAAGGACAGTCCAGGTGCCTGGCATGAATGTGATTGGCTGGGTCGGGATGGTGGGGGAAACACAGGACACACATGGGGGCGGGGAGGGCCCCTCACACTGGCCTGTCCCGTGGAGCCTCTGATGCCCCCTCTTTGCTTTGGATTTCAGGTCTGGGACTGCTGTAGCCCTTTTTATTTATTATTTTTGGCTGCGATACGCGGCATGCAGAATCTTAGTTCCCCAACCAGGGACCAAACCCGTGCCCCTGGCCACCAGGGAATTCCCTGCATTGGATATCATAGTCAGCTGGCGATTTTCTGATGCCACTTGGGCTTCCCATACATGCTGACACCAAGAAGGGGATTCTCTGAGCACCAGACATAAATCCCGTCATGGAGAAGAAACACTCCTCTGTACAAAGAAAATTACATTCTGGACTATACATCGGTATCATGTGAATTTGATTAATGTGAGGCCATCTCTGTGAGCCTGACCAGGTTGGATAATAAATTGAGTTTCTGTGGGCAGCCCCTGAATCAGGAGACACCCCTACTAGGAGAATCTGCCTGAATGCCTCTGGCTTCTCTAGAAATCTCTCTCTCACTGGTGAGTAAAGGATCATTCCTTGAAGGAAAACAGAAGCTACATTAGTTTCTTCCACTTAATGAATCTGACAGCCTAGATAAAAATGGTAGTGAGGAAAACACCCCAAATCATTAGGGCAGATGTGTCTTCTGTTGTCTAATCTGGCGGGGCGGGGGGGGGGGTAACTTTTTCTGTCAAGAACCAGACATAGGTTTTGGGAGCCATAAGGTCTCCGGCACAGCTACGCAACTGGGCTGCTGTAATGCAAAGGCAGCCACTGTGATATTTATATGAAAGAACTGGACTGCTCCAATGAAACTTCAGTTACCAAACAGGCTGACCCCTGGACTATAATTTTCTTCTATTCTAATCTTTCATGAAGAAGGTTCTGTATGGCTCCTCACAAATGGGATGCAAGGCTATGAAATAAAGTATTTTAAATTGTGGTTTTATAAATGATCTGGTAACGTTCTAAGTTCCATGCTCAAACTAACTCTTGATAAAAGGTACAATGCTTTTCTTTAATATGCCTGGACATGGGGGTGGAGCATATGGAAACTAGGTGAGCAGACTGTGGACTACCTGCATCAAAATCACCCAGAAGAGGAGTGAAATCCCTACAAGAGGATGCTTAATAAAACGAGCACCTCCTATGCTCACTAAAACTTGAAAAGAACCATTTAGGGGAATTCCCTGGCAGTCCAGTTGTTAGGACTCTGAGCTTTCACTGTCGAGCGCTTGAGTTCAGTCCTCGGTCAGAGAACTAAAATCCCCCTGCACCCCGCCACCCAGCAAAGAACCATTTAGGAATAGGTTGTTAGCACAGCCACCATCACCAACCTCAAATATCCAGTGTCTCACTTAGGTTTGGACAGTGCACGTCAGGGCTGCTTCTGGACAGGGATGGGGAGCAGCAGGAGTGGGAAAGTGCCTGTTAAGATCTTCTGACAACAGCAGCAGAAGCAGACACCCCTAATCTGGGATGCTGAATTCACAAAGGGCTTCCATCCCAAATACAGACTCCCTTTGACAAACCTCAACTTCCTGCATAGTCTCACAGACCACCCTCATCTCCATCCCTCACTCAGGGGTGGGATCATAAATCTACCGTGTCTACTTAATAGCTACCATTTATCGAGTGGCTCCCCTCTCCTAAGCACTGTAACCAGCACTTTACACACGTTATCTTTGGTCTTTAAAACACCTTGTATAAGAGCTATCATCTCTCTCACTTTATTGCTAAGGAAACTGAGGCACTAAGAGGTTTAAAGATGTGTCCAAAGTCACACAACTTTCAAGTGTCAGAGACAGGATATAACCTGGGTGCAGTTGCCCTTGACAAGACACTGTGCCATTATCAGATACAACTAGAAGACTGTCTGAGTTGAGGCCAAAACACACACACACACACACACACACACACACACACACACACACACACACACACACACACACACACACACACACACACACACACACACACACACACACACACACACACACACACACACACACACACACACACACACACACACACACACCCCTGAACGCCCCGCTGTACAGCTTCTCCTAGGAACGTGCCCTTCCCCAGAAGCCAAGAAGCAAAACCAAGGAAATTCTCCCTTTTTCTGCAGGCAGAACCTTGAGCCTTGTCTTGTTGACATATTTGCTCCCGCCTCACCCCTTTCAAATACAAGTAGACAGTTTGGTTCAAGTATTTCATGTGTTTGAAATTCACTTCAATAGCTCTATAGCAATACAAAAGTTAACAGAGTGGGCAAGATGGTGATGACCTTATTTTCCCTCTCTGGTAAAACAACCCCCTCATCAGACCTGATTGAGAAGCAACCCCTGGAGCAGCTCCTGGATCATTAAGAAACATCACACACGCTGTGAAACCTATTCTGACCTCATTCACTCAACTATACCCAGGCAGGCCAAGATTTAGCTCACAGACTGCTCATGGCTCTTTCTCACCTGTTGTCCTTTTGTCTTTTAATATCATCCAGCTGACCTTGCAGGAGCCAGTTTTTCTCTCTTAACTGCTTGGCTTCCAGGCGTAGGTTTTCCATGTCACACAACTGCTCCTAATAACATCAAATCAGGTCTTTTCAGAAAACACCTTATAGTAGGCATTATTTTGCTCCCCAGACCATGATGAGACAGGTATTCCTCTTTTAAGCTCCCTCCACACACTGAACACTGCTCTGGGTATCACTGGAGAAAAAGTAGACTATGAGAAGCTCTCAGGGGCTCCGAATGTGATTAATTTTCATATCCCCATTGTCTTAAACATAGTCTCTTATCAATATCACATAATTTGGACTTCCCTGGCAGTCCAGTGGTTAAGACTCTGCGCCTCCACTGCAGGGGGCACAGGTTCGATCCCTGGTTGGGGAACTAGGATCCCATATGCCAGGCGGCATGGCCAAAAAACCCCCCAAACAAACCTTAATTCATTAAAATTCCTCTATGAGAAAAGATGAACAAAAGCATCTACTACTTTGGTAAATGTTCTATTTGATTCTATTTATTAGATTCTAAGTTTTAAAAATGGATGTGCCACAGCCTCAAAATACTTAATTGGATTCTGACTTGAAAATCGTGAGCATAACCACCCAGAAGAAATAAATACTCGTCTGCAAGGAGTGTCCTTTTCGATTTACTTCTGCTTATCTGTTGTTTGATTTCTTTTTTTTTTTTTTTTTTGCGGTATGCGGGCCTCTCACTGTTGTGGCCTCTCCCGTTGCGGAGCACAGGCTCCGGATGCGCAGGCCCAGCGGCCATGGCTCACAGGCCCAGCCGCTCCGCGGCATATGGGATCCTCCCAGACCGGGGCACGAACCCGTATCCCCTGCATCGGCAGGCGGACTCTCAACCACTTGCGCCACCAGGGAGGCCCTGTTGTTTGATTTCTTTTAACCTGATCCAATTTCTTCTAAGTACCAAGATCAGGCCACATTCCTGAGATAGCAGCATACTGAGAGCCACCCTGAATAAAAAAGCCAGGAATGATCCCCTCTATGAGAAACAAAGCTTAACAGTGATACTGTCTTCCTACACAGTAGGCTAATTGTGTTCCTAAACAAAGACTCGCTGCAGAGCCGTGAGGTCACAGACTATCTTCTATGGGGCATCGCATCCTCCTTACACACCCTTCTGCACCCACACTACACCTACCCAGGCACTTCTCCACGCACTTCCCACCCCTAACACCACCCGAAATATACTCTCCCACACACAAAAACCATACCCCCCAAGTACCGGGGTGAAAAACACTAGAAGGAAGTTTAAAGAAATGGCAAACAAGAGAAACAGACAAAAGCAAATCTCTCTAACATATAAAGAATGCTTGTACCTCATTAAGGAAAAGTCCAACAACAGAAAAATGGGTGAAGGATATAGTTCATAGAAACAAAAAAACCAAAAGATGCTCAATCTGACTCCTAATAAGAAAAACACAAATTTAAAAATACAATGAGATAAGGTGCTTCAGCTATTAAATTGGCAAAAATCTAAAAGCTGGACAGCACTGTCATGAGAGTAGTTAGTGCAGCCTGTATGATATGACACCATAGCATGAAAAACAAATGGGGCAGGGAGACAATGCTTACGCGCCTGGTTATAGATGCGCTGAAAAGTGCTCAGAAGATAAATAAGACACTAGCTCCACCTGGAGCCTACAGGGCCAGCAAACTAGGCAGCTTGGAGTAAGGGGTGAGAGGAAGACTTTTCTCCATCTACCCTGGAGTTCTGTCCCTTTTGAATTTTGGACCCTCAGTCACCATGAAAGATACTGCTTATTTTGAAACATTAAGTTCATTGAAAAAAATTACCCAGTTACCTTTATTCTGAGGATTTCAGCATTTTTGACTTCTCTGTCTTCATTTAGCTTTGTTATAAGGTGTTGCAAAGAAATTTTGGAGGCTCTCCCATCTTCTATCTCTTGTTCTTGCGTTTCCAGGAGTTTCGCCAAATGTGTTTGAAAGTGTGGTGGTGTTTTAGGGCTCTAAAATAAAATCAAATTTCATCCAAATACCTGATTAAGTGGTTATAAAGGTTTCATTGTAAATATACATGCCAAGCACGTAGAAAATACACAGGCTACGTATATAGCTTGCTATTCTAATTCTTGTCCAAGTAAAACACTGGTACCTTTTTATCAAAAAAAAGCAGAAAAGCTGTTAGTGAAAATCTTTTTCTGTAAAGACAAAGCTAGTCTTAGCAATTTCCAACTTGCATCGCTCACAAAATTGCTTATTCCTCCTGAAATGCACTCTTTCTTATGAAAAGTACCTGGGGATACTTGGCAGCAGAATCCATCACATGTTCTAGTTGCCTCATTTTGAAGTTATATTCATTCTTCTTCTGTTCTACTTCCTCTTTCTTTTGGTTTAGCTGGGAAAATTGAACAGATATAAGATTACAAGTTAGAAAGTAATACAGGTACATGGTCCAATTAGAACAGACAATCCTCCCAAGGCATGCAGAAATGGACTTCTTACATTATTTTTTCAGGGCTTGATTGATAATTTGACATTTCTCTCACAAATTTATTTACACTTTAAAAGAAACATTTTTAAGTTTCACAAGTAATCAAAGGGTCATTTGAGGAAAGTTACAAAATATATTATAAAACTACACTAGCCAAAAAAGAGGAAAAAAGTCAGCCATGGGACTTCCCTCGTGGCGCAGTGGTTAAGAATCCACCTGCCCGTGCAGGGACACGGGTTCGAGCCCTGGTCCAGGAAGATCCCACGTGCCACGGAGCAACTAAGCCTGTGCACCACAACTACTGAGCCTGAACTCTAGAGCCTGCAAGCCACAACTACTGAGCCCACACGCCCTAGAGCCCACGTGCCACAACTACTGAGCCCACGTGCTGCAACTACTGAAGCCCAAGCGCTTAGAGCCTGTGCTCCGCAAAGAAGAGTAGCCCCCACTTGCTGCAACTAGAGAAGCCCATGAGCAGCAATGAAGACCCAACGCAGCCAAAGATAAAAATTAAAAAAAAAAAAAAAAAAAAAAAGTCAGGCATAACCTTTGCCACAGTGGTTAGAACTTGCTGGCACGAGGACAGCCACCGGGTCTGAACACACAGAAGCAACCACATTGTTAAGAGCCCACAGCGCTGCTGCCCCACTACCTACTTGCCCTGCTAGCCCACCTTTCTGAATGTAGAGAATTAGCCGAGGCAGGGACCTCATGAGCTCAACCGCCACACAGTCTTGTTCCCCCAACTCCCAAAGCCTATCCTAAGCAACGCTCACCCTGCATCTCACCTCATGCTGAAGCTCCTGGATGAGGGTGTCCTTCCTGGTCAGCTCCTCCTGGGCCGACTGCAGAAGCCCCGAGTGCTTTTTCGAGGCCTCGGTGAGCATGTTCAGCTGCTCAGTGGCGTGAGCCAGGTCCTCACAGAGCATGTCCCTCTGTTAGGGGACAATCCCCAGAGGGGAAGACTCTCTTTAATTGTGGTGCTCCAATATCAATTTGCAAATCATTACTATGTATGATTTTTAAAACGTTAAGAAAGTTTTAAGTGAGAATCTTTTTTTTTTTTTTTGCTTGTATGCTAATCCATTCCAAGACAAACCAAGCAGTTAATACTTAAGCCACGAGGTCTAGAGATAAATACTACAGTAAATTGATATAAGTATCCCAGTGGAAGTCTAACCACCCTCTGCTCCCCTCTCCCCTCAACCCCAGGTAATCTCTTAGAGCTGATCTCTCCTTCCTTGGGAGGACTCCAGGCATGCGTCTCTAGTTTACCTGTTGTCTCACCAATAGATTCCAGTCCATTATACACGGGAAGGTAAACAGTTGTAAAGATGAGTACCCCTCAGCTAATTGGGGAGGGGCTGGCCAGTTCACCAGACTGTGATACAGTGTCATAGGCCATCAAATTTTCAGGGGAGTAGCTTGATGGAAAGTGGCAGAGAGAATTAGAAGTCCTACAGGTTGCATACATAATTCCTATGTACACAGTGTATGTAATCTCTACCAAATTAGAGCAGAATCTATTCCCCCTAACTTTCCAAATGTGCATGTATATGTGCACAGATATATATAATAGTGTATATTACATATACATTAAACATACAATATTATATATGTCATAGATACAATATGTGTATTGCACACACATATCTGATAGATCACAAACATCTCCACATATACTTACTCTTTTATTATATAATTTTCATTGAGTGGGCTCTATTTCATCTTATGGATGTACCACCATTTAACCCTTCACTAAATATTTCAGTTGATTTGAATTTTTCACTATTATATGCATCTAATTCTCATATCTAGATTATTATTGGGTTGTCCCAAAAGCCAACCACCTCAAGTCAGTCACACCCAACTGTTCCCCTTTATGAGGATGCTCCACAAACATTCACAGGTGCCAGGCTTCCCTCCCTAGCAAAGTCTTATTCTAATACTGTCTTCTCCGGGAAGCTCTTTGGAATTCTCCAGGCATAACTACTCCTCTCCCTCGCTTTTCTGTGCTCCCAAGTCATTTATTACATCATAATACATCTACCTCTTAAGCTAGATTGCATGCCTCAAGGTAAGTAACTGTGTTTCATTCTTCCAATCCCAAATGACAAACAGGTACAGGTTGTATGGCAGGTGGGTTCAATAAATATTTGTTGAATTTGTTTCATGGATAGCAAGAAAACTATTTCTAAAGCAGGTTCAGAGAAGTATACATAGTGGGTTACCATCTGTGTGAAAAAAGGAAAACTCAAGGTATATAGGACTAGCCAAAAATATCTCTGGAAGGATATACAAGAGGGAATGTATATTGCTTTATATATTTTGAATTTTGAACCACACGACAGTATTGCTTAATTTTTAAAAAGATACATTTACATCAACAACAAGAGAATTAAAACTTATTTTAGCTAAAACACAAGAAGCAATTTTTGGTTAACCAGCCCTTTATTTGCTCCCTGATGCTACCACTACTTCCAAGTAAATGCAGTTTCCACTCTTCTTCCTTTTCAGAAGAGGGTGAGTTACAGGAACCTAGCATGGTGTTAGCACAAATGAATGAAAATAAATCAACTAAACAAAATATAACAATCTTAGTATTATCTATCAATTGTCTAACTACCTTAGGGAAAGTGGCTCAAATTATGACTTACTCCTTTTTAAAAGTCTTCTATTTATTCATTAATAACACACAGAAACATACTGACAAGTAATAAACAAAAAAGGGTGATGATGTGTTAACATCTACCTCTATGTCCTCGGAGAGTATTCTCAGTCTCAGGGATTCTTTCAGATCCAGAATGTCCACTTCCTGTCTCTTAATCAATGCTTTGCTCTCTTCTTTGTCAACCAAAGCAGAATTGTATTTGCCCTGCAGAAAAGAAAATGATGATACAAGATCTGTCTGCTTTATTATCAGTTTATTTTTAGATTAAGATAACTGAAGAATGAGTCTGAGTTCCAAGGTGATGACCAGATTAACACAAATAAACTCAATAACCACTTGTTGAATGAAGGAGTGGAAGAGTTAATGGATGAATGGCAAGAAGAAGTGGAAAAGTCCCACAGGTATCAGTGAAAAAACATCTGGTTTTGTCATCTTTATCAGAAATCAGTGGAGTGCAGCAAGCTCCCTTTGGAGCACAGGAGTGAGGAACATTAACAAAAAACTACCTTGACCGAAGGGACGGAGGAAGCATTCACCATTTATATGCAGGAAGAGTAAGTAGTTACTTTAGGAAATGATAAAGTCCAATAATGGGGAAACAAACTCACTTTCTAAATCACTGATGTCTCTGAACTTAACTAAAATGTGTTATTTTTTTTCTTGAAGCAATTAAGGAATACCACATACCCTTAACCATCAGAGGCAACAGCCAGTCTGTTTCTGATCTGACTTGGATCAGCAATTCCCAAATGTGCACAGAGAGCACTGTTCTCAGGTCAGTGAGATCTGAGAAATGCTGCAGCCAACTTTGCTTTCCCAAGATGCACACAGCACACACGTCAGCATGTTAAAGGCCCTGCGGGTTCTGCAGATACCCAAGCCTGCTGAGCTTTCACTAGTACATATTTTCAAACCTGGGTGACCACAGAACCCTTTTTTCTGTGGGGCATTGGTTAACCACTTGAGTCTGTGAACTATGCCTCATGCTCAAATTTAATATCTTGTTGGCGACAGAACTTACATTGATGTCCTTCAGTTCTTGCCTCAGGGTGTCTATGGTTTCTGTTTTCTCAGAGACTGAGGTTCTTAGCTCCTGGATCTGGCTCATGAGGTCAGCTACAACTTCCTGACAAGGACAGAAACAATATCTTCATACTCAACGACAGCAAGGAGAACTTTTTTTAATAATAAATCATTTATCTTTCCAAATGACAATAGAAGTCAATTTTATTTTAGCAAAATATCATGTGTCACATTACATTATTAATGTTACCAATTTATATTTTATTGGTTTTCTAATATTTTAGTTAATCATTTGCTTTGGTTTTATGAATGAATAAGAGCTAGACATATAAGGAATGTACACCTAATTTTATGTTCAGACATACATATTAATGTTTATTATTCTAGTTAAAGCCAACACCAGGGATTTGAGAATTTGTATCATGGCACTCACAATCAATGAGAAAAGGTCGGACTGACAGCATCCTAGTTAAAGGGGGCAGGGATGTGTTTTAGAAACACTGCCATCAAGAGTGATAGAACAGTTTGGGTTGAAGTTATGAGGAAACTTAACTTAAAGACTTCATTCTCTAGCAACCTTGGAAGATGAGCAAGGCCTAAGTGCATACAGAAATGCTAGCTAACCCGGGGAGCAGGAGACTGGAATGTGAAGGCAGCGTTTATAAGGAAAATGCAGGGGGCTATAGCCTCAACCTCTACCTACCTTGTCAGCATCTCTAGACTTCTCCAGAGAACTGATTACTTTTTCGGTAGCACACAAACTCTCTTCTAGTTTTTGTACTTTTGCCATCTATGGGGGAAAATTAATATTTTTAGAAAGAGAATTAAATCACAAAGTTAACCACACACATGTATTTTAAAAAGCATAAAAGGAGTTGAAATCTGCTTTTCATATTAAACAGTGTATACTATGGAGTAATATTTGAAAATAAAAAGTTGGGTTAAAAGATAATGATTTTGTGGTCTCTATCAGGAAACCACCAACAAATTATGATTACAGCCATCTGGAAGTTAGAAAAACAAGAGTTGAAAATAATACAACCAACCAAAAATTCCATCTTTTTATTATAAATTTTCAACATCTGAAAGCTGAAACAGTTTTTATAACAAATCTCTTTGGACATCAGGAATAAAAGTTATAAACCTCAAATTTCAGAGTTAGAGTATAGGACATATACCTGCTGCTCACACTTGGCCATCTCCTTCTGTTTCTCCTGACGTACAGCTTCAAGAACTTCTAAGATTTCTCTGGAAAAGAAGAACTATCTTTTACTCATGACTCATTCAATGGAAACAGGAACTGAGTCCATTCGTACAGAAGAGACTCAATGCAATGCAACTGAACTTTATTAGACACGTACTTGGTGTTAGGAATTGTATTCCAGTAGGATCAGAAATTTGAACCAGTTTCTTCAACAGTTATTTAACAAGAACCCAGTTTTGTGCCAGGACAGTTTATTTTTCCTCCAGAGTACTTAGGACTCTCTAACATAATATGTAGTATTTACTTATTACCCATCTCTCTGTGCTACAATGTGAACCTCAAAAGGGCGGGGCTACTTTGTTCACTGTCTTACCTCTAAATGTCCTGGCATTTACCAGAACAGTGCCTGGCTTGCTGGATATCACTAAGCGTTTGAATGAACGACTAAATGTTAACTGTCTTTCCCAATTAGATGGAATCACAGTATACAGCAGGGACTAGAAGAGAATCTGTCTCATAGTAAGAACTCTACAAGTATCTGCTGAATACACTAATACAAATTCTTCTTATTAGAGTAATAATCCTCCTGTTGGCTGGAACGAAGAGACTGAGATAGATCATCAAGGAAAAGAATTTGGAGAGAGGAAAGAAAGACAATGGTGTTCATATAAGGGACCAGAAGAAAAAAAGAGCAGAGAGAAATCAAATAGTAGAGACAGAAATAAATCAGTCCCTACCTTTCAATAATAAATACTGTGATTTATTTACAGAAGGTCCCGAGTTCTGATCACCACCAACTGCTATTCATTTAAAAAGTACTGTAGCTAGTTATTAAATGTTTCGAAAAATTAAGTTTCTCTACATAGCCATTTATACAAAAAAATCTGATATTCGTTTTGGAATGCTTTAAAAAAAAACTTAACAGGCTATTAGCAATTAAAAAAAGAAAAAAGAAAACCCGCAAGATAAAGAATGTGGTAGTAAATGATATTCTAGTCAACTATGGAAAAGATAAATAGCACTCACTTAGAACTGTTTTCTTTATCTTCTTCAAATTGTAATAATAATTTGTTATTGCGTTCTTTCTCTGCCTCAAAAAGCTCCATCAAATTCTAAAAGACAATGTTATATTAGATTTTAAGGTGTAGTCAACAAACACATGGAGTGCCTTCTACGTGGCAGGCACAATGGGCCAGTACAGAAGTTAGGAAGAGGTCAAACAGTCACACATCCAGAACAAGTTCACCAATAACCAATATCCTTCTTAACTTACATTCAGATCAGATTTCAGAGTTTCATTTTCTTTTTTGCAGTTTTGGAGGTTTTTTGAAAGTTGGTCAATTTCAAACTTCATTACTTCTTGTAAGTTGTCATAGGAATCCTGTAGGCAGGTTTTGCTCTCAAGAAGCTTTTCATTTTCCAATCTTTAACAGGAAAACATTTTTACAAATGTAAATATAGACATCAAATGTAGTTCTGCTAGTCAGATTTATCTGCAGTTCACTTTATCCCATCTACAGACCATTCCCAACTTACAGAAGGCTTGACTGATGTAAAGCTCCTTACGGACTTCTGTGAAATGGTCATTATGATGTGATGCACGAATATTAGTGTGATAGGGATGGAAAAGACAGGTTGGGCATGTTAGCCTGCAGCCATTTACTTCTTCATTCTTTCTCCCGTGATTTCAACCAGACATGTTTAATTGACTGGCAATTTCGGGTGATGAGACTCATTTAGGGGGTTCCAGACCTAACCCTCATGTAAACTAAAGACTGCCCATTGATTTAATTTTGTTGATAGCTGAACTCTATAGACTCAACACCTATTCTCCCGACTCTAGGAAGGTTTTTCAAGACGGCAAATATGGCTTTGATCTGAGCAAGAGAATAAACTCCTTTAGGATAGAACTATCTTTTAAATCACATGATTATTACTTATTGCTTTTTAGGTTTTCACCCTCTTATTCTACTTCGCAACATACTGTGACATGCCCAAACAGAGTTCATCCAAAAACTAGTAAACATGACCTCTGGACCACCCAAAACAGATGTCCCAGCTTGTACACAGAGGGCTATGAGACCTGGATCTATCTGGCTTCACTAACTCCATGCAGAGCAGGAGTGGCAAATTACGAAGTAGGATAAATCAGTTGCTAAAGATAGATATACAGACAATACATGGTAGGGAGGGAGAACATATGATTTATGATACAAGCTGTATATATAAAGCAGGTAAAATAATTCAAGAAATACAAGGCAGTTGGGTGGTTTCACTTAGAGGTCTTAACAACCTTTGAGAGCCATGACAGTTTAAGCAGCCCAGTAAGTGATATACTCAATGTATGTCACATTGAGTGCAAAAAAAATCACACAAAATTAGTTTACAACAGAACCAAGATAAGATTTAGTGATTCAGATGTTAAAAACTAATACCAGGTGTAAGAAAAAACAACAGTGCACCTGTGATGATAAATAGCCATTGACCAGCAGTCTTGGTGCTGGGGAAATGGCGCCGGGGAGTGGAGGCTGTGCTGACTTAGCACAGGCCCCTCTCTAAAGGATGGCTGCCATACAAGAATGTGGGCCCAGTGCCACCAACTTGTCGGATTTTTAAGAGGATGCTGAAATATGGATCTTTATAAGAAAGTTCTCAATTTTAAAAATGCTATGCTAAATTTTTTTCAAAAACCATACTGGGCAGGCAGGCCCAACAAAAACATGTCTATGGAAACATGCAGACCTCAAATTTTCTTCCTCTATTTTTAATTCCTTGTTGCATATTCAAAAAACACTCAAGCATTACAGGTTTTAGTCTTTGCAATGTCTATAAAAACTAAATTCAAGGTTATCTATTAGCAGCTTTTCTAGAGTAAGCAGTCACACTCATATCACACTCACAGTGTCAAAATCAAAATGTCCATTATTAAATTATTGCCATAGACTTGGGAAATAGCATCAAAACCACAAGATGGTTATAAGTTACGTTTTACAAAAGGTTGAAATTAGTGAGAAAAAAAAACAGTAAAAACAAACAATTTACATCTTAGATTACTTTGTTTCAAGATTACCAGCACTTGACTAACTAGCCAGCCTCTGGAGTTACTGTGGACAATGGTGGCAACTACTGATTTGGTCTACCTTGTACTGTCCCTTCTAGTAAGAGCACACCTTTCCCGCTGGAGAGGGAACAGACACATCACCTCTGTTGGGCTAACCCCTGGTAAGTGACTGATCCAAAAGTAAGCAGATGACTCAAGCAAGAACAATACCAATTTTCTCTGGGATTGATATATGGCGATGGGGAGAGAGAATTTCTTCGCAGGGATTGTTATGCCAGGAGACAGAAGATGGAGCTGTCTGAGGCAATCTGTTCCCTGTCACATAGAGGAAGGTCTTCAACAGTAGAAGAGAATAAGGGCAATACACAGAGGGAAGAAGAGCAGAGAGAAAGGGAGGGAGGGAGAGAAAGAGGAAGTGAGGGAGAGAAGCTGGGGGGGATGGGTGTATGGGGATGCACACTGACAATATTGTTTGAGATTCAATCTAGTTTGTCCGTGAAACCAAAATCACCTCTGGGGCTTCCCAATGTCGTGAGCCAATAAACTACCTTTTTTTTTTTTTTTAAATGGGGGCACAGTGTGGCTTGCAGGATTTAAATTCCCTGACCAGGGATCAAACCCAGGCCCTTGGCAGTGAAAGCACAGAGTCCTAACCACTGGACAGCCAGGGAATTCCCAATAAATTACCTTTTAGTTTTGTTTTTTTTTTTTTTTTTTTTTGCGGTATGCGGGCCTCTCACTGTTGTGGCCTCCCCCGTTGCGGAGCACAGGCTCCGGACGCGCAGGCTCCGGACGCACAGGCTCAGCGGCCATGGCTCACGGGCCCAGCCGCTCCGCGGCATATGGGATCCTCCCAGACCGGGGCACGAACCCGTATCCCCTGCATCGGCAGGCGGACTCTCAACCACTTGCGCCACCAGGGAGGCCCAACCTTTTAGTTTTTTTAAACTAGTTTGAGTTGGGTTTATAGCACTTGTACTTCAAGTAGTCCTGGGTTACAGGCTAATCAGGCAACTTGAAACAATAACAGAACAACTCTACCTGACATTATCCAGTTGAAGCTGTACATGCATGTGTCTTTCAGAAAGGCTGTTGAGTTCTTTCTCCTGACTCTCTCTGAATGAAATATACTCCAGTTTCACTGAAGACAGCTCCTTGTCTGCAGAATGAAGAACTACTCGCAGGTCATGTACCTCACTTTCCAAAACTAAAACAAACAAACAAACACATAATAACTCTTAACAGACTTTTCTTTACATGTATTTTTTACAAAGGAGGCAAATAAATTTGATAGGTACCCTTCACACAATCAGCAAAAACAAGTTGAAGAGACCATTTTAAGAGTAAAAATCTTGAACAACTAAATGGGAGGTATCTAAGGAGCACTGAAATTTGTATTTTCTTCCTCTCCCTTGCTCACGGTTTTTGGTATATTTCTACCAAAAAAAAAAGCTAACACCTGTCCCTCACATGTAGGTCATTTGATTTTTCTACATTTCTCCTGCAGAATGTGCATCAAAACTCTTCAAATAAGAAAAAAAGCCAAGAGATTTAATGTATTTTAAGTGACCTAATCTTACTTATTGAAAACCCTTGGAGATGCACCAGAACTTTCCAAAATAAGCTAAACACTCTGGTCTTCTAAGGAAACTCCAACTGGAATTAAAATTAGGTAACTTTGGGGCTTCCCTGGTGGTGCAGTGGTTGAGAGTCCACCTGCTAATGCAGGGGACGCGGGTTCGTGCCCCGGTCCGGGAAGATCCCACATGCCGTGGAGCGGCTGGGCCTGTGAGCCATGGCCGCTGAGCCTGCACGTCCGGAGCCTGTGCTCCGCAATGGGAGAGGCCACAACAGTGAGAGGCCCGCGTACCGCAAAAAACAAAACAAAACAAACAAACAAACAAAATTAGGTAAATTTTAGATCAAAGAAAAGGAAACGGCTGTCTTTTTTTGCCTTAGCTTTATCATAAGCTATTGCAAATATTCTGATGAAAGAAGAAACTGAAAAAACTGGGAATTAAATGATATTCCCACATCTATGAATATATACAAATATATTTTATGCTTTTTTGTCACTAGTAAAACGTTCATCTTATGAATTCAAGACGCTTTGTTTTCAAAGCAGTATTAAAACTTTAAGCAAACATTTGTATCATTTGTTTGAGAGCAGTCCTGAAAAAAATTACCTTTTATAATATATTGCTATTACTCATCTGGTTTAATTTAAAACAAACAAACAGAAACAACCAACCAAAAACACAGGGACAACATTTTATCCATAAGAGTAAAAAGATACTGAGTTACAGTATTCAGATTAGGAAGCCTCCAGTGTTCAGACTCACAGTCATTCTTCATTTGAGTGTCTTGAAGCTGCTTTTCAAGGACATTCAACTGAGAGAGATACCCTTGCTGCTGTTTGGTCCAATCAGTTCTTTCTGATGAGAAAAGCTTTGGGAAAGAGATAAATTTACTGGAAAAAAAATACTGGCATGCTAAGACACACTCCAAATCATCACCTTGTTTCTGTTTTTAAAATCTAGTCTTAAATTCAGACTAGGGATGTGTGTCTCATTATAGTAGGTGAAGTAACAAAATAGAGAATACAACTCAAATAAACCTTGATCAAGGCTTCATAAAGTCATTTCCTTCCTGGGATGCGCTTTTTTTTTTTTTTTTTTTTTTAGTTTCTGCTTTATAACAAAGTGAATCAGTCATACATATACATCTGTTCCCACATCCCTTCCTTCATGCATCTCCCTCCCTCCCACCCTCCCCATCCCACCCCTCCAGGCAGTCACAAAGCACCGAGCTGATCTCCCTGTGCTCTGCGGCTGCTTCCCACTATCTATCTACCTTACGTTTGATAGTGTATATATGTCCATGCCTCTCTTTCGCTTTGTCACAGCTTACCCTCTTGAGGATCTGTTTCATATATTTTCTGAGGCAATGCTCATGGTCTCACCTCCTGCATTTGAGTAGAATGATGTTCCAGTTTGTCAATGTGCTGCTGAAGCTTTAGGTTTTTATGCTCTTCTTCATCCAACTTGACTTGAAGGGCACACATTTGTTCCTGCAATACAAGAACTTCAGTTGTCAAAGATTCTTTTAATGGACATCTTAAACATTGCATTATTTCTTCTGCATTAAAAATACAAAACTCAAAACCTCATATGGACAAAGGTATCAAAGGCCAGTCTGGAGCCAGAAAACCATTTCAAAAGACTACACTAATGATTTCTCATGTTTCAGAATTATACTTGTGGCCCATCAAAGTGGATAATTTCAAACACAAAGGAAAGAAGTGATTAAAATTAAAATCATAGATTAAATCGTAGAGCCATCTTGAGACTTCTAAGAAGCTTTCTCAGGCCTATATGAAGTGACTTCACCAGAAAGGCCTCCATACCCGTGGAAGGGCAAAATTTTGGAATTTGGGGTGATGTGGCTCCCTATAAGTTTTACTAGACAGCAGATAAACTTCTTAAAAGAAAAAACATATCACTGAATTCTGAGATAAACAAACTTCACATGTTATTTCAAATATACCAAAAGCTGTCTAAAATTTGATCACAAGATTCTTTCAACTATTTAATCTTCTTTAGCAGGTACAACACTGTGCCATGTAAACCAGTTCTGGAACTAGAAGCTAGTGGCAAACTGGTCTTTTTACACACGAGCGAATCAAAACTCAAGGAGAGTGGAAACTGGCTTGCTAAATACTGCAAAACAGATTAAAAGAACAAGAGCAGGCTGATTTCTAACCCAGGGATTTTTACACACTCATCCTTAAAAAGATACGATTTTAATACTAAACAGGTACCTGCACCATTCTGTGCTCTTCAGAAATGGCTTCAAAAGCTTGTTCATTAATCTCAGGTGGCAATGGTTCATTTAAGATATCCTTATCCAATCTGCTAGAATTCTGAGTGTGTGCAGAGCTAAAGCTCTCCAGTTCAGGGCTTAATTTTGGTAGTGGTCGAGACCAAAGTTGATAAGCCTTGGTTGGTGTCGTTATGATCTGCAGCAAAAAATTATTAGGAAAACAACATTAGCACACATGAAAACAATAGCATATTTATAATTATGTGAACAGAGAGGATAAAATTATAATTCTATTCATCAAGAGAAAAGAAAAGGTATCCCTGGGACTTCCCTGGTGGTCCAGTGGCTAAGACTCCATGCTCCCAATGCAGGGGGCCCAGGTTCAATCCCTGGTCAGAGAACTAGATCCCACATTCCACAACTAAGAGTTCACATGCCGCAACTAAAGATCCCACATGCTGCAACTAAGACCTGGAGCAGCCAAATAAACAAATATTTAAGAAAAAAAAGAAAAGAAAAGGTATCCTTGAGAGGCTGCATAGAAATGCCCTTGTGGAAACAAACCTATCAGTTCAAAGCAGTCTCAAGCAAAAATTGTAAGATTTTTTAAAACGAAACTTGATAAGTCGACTCCAAACTGTATACAAAAAAAAAAAAAAAAAAAAAGCACAAAAAGAGACAATTAAAAAGACAACAAATTAGGAAGACTTCCCTGGTCAATATAAAAATATAAGTGTATGGTCACTAAAACAATACATTATTAGCATATGTATAATCAAATAGAACACTGGAAGAAAATAAAAAGTCCAGAATTAGAATAATTTATATATGGAAAGTTCAAATTGAGAAAAACATGGTCTATTTTTATTATTTTTTTAAACATCTTTTTGGAGTATAATTGCTTTACAATGGTGTGTTAGTTTCTGCTTTATAACAAAGTGAATCATCTGTACATATACATATGTCCCCATATCTCCTCCCTCTTGCATCTCCCTCCCTCCCACCCTATCCCACCCCTCTAGGTGGTCACAAAGCACCGAGCTGATCTCCCTGTGCTATGCAGCTGCTTCCCACTAGCTATCTGTTTTACATTTGGTAGTGTATGTAAGTCCGTGCCACTCTCTCATTTTGTCCCAGCTTACCCTTCCCCCCTCTGTGTCCTCAAGTCCATTCTCTACGTCTGCATCTTTATTCCTGTCCTGCCCCTCCCTAGGTTCTTCAGAACTTTTTTTTTTTAGATTCCATATATAAAATATGGTCTATTTTTTTAAAAAGGTAAACCTGTATGTCATGCCATTTAAAAATAAAATAGCAGACGCATTAAAAATCTCAATGTAGGGACTTCCCTGGTGGCGCAGTGGTTAAGAATCCACCTGCCAATGCCGGGGACATGGGTTCGAGCCCTGGTCCGGGAAGATCCCACATGCCGCGGAGCAACGAAGCCCGCGCACCACAACTACTGAGCCCGTGCACCTGGAGGCCATGCTCCGCAATAAGAGAAGACCACGCACCACAGCGAAGAGTGGCCTCTGCTCTCCGCAACTAGAGAGGGCCCACACGCAGCAATGAAGACCCAAGGCAGCCAATAAATAAATAAAAAGAGTAACTATTTAAAAAAATCTCAATGTAAAAAGAAAATTATAAAAGTAGTAAAAGAGGCATCCGTGCCCGAGGCTCTGCGGGTCTGTGGCCACAGAGTGGGGCGGCGGAGCCCGAGGGGTGGGGGATGGGAGCGGGGCGGCTGCTGCCACAGCCGGGAGTCAGGGCATGTTCGATGCCATCGTGATGGCGGATGAGAGGTTTCACGGGGAAGGGTTATCAGGAAGGCTATGAATACGGAAGTAGTTTGGGTATGATTGAAGGAAGACAGTATAACACGTTACATGGAGCTAAAATCAGATCTGAGATCAGATACTACCAAGGTTTTGCTTTTGCTTGGAGATGTCTCCTGCACGGTTCTGCCACTGAGAAAGACAGCAAAAAGATGAAGGTCTTAGAATCGTTGATTGGAATGATTCAGAAACTCCCTTATGATGACCCTACTTACGATAAACTTCACGAAGACTTAGACAAAATTAGAGGGAAATTTAAGTAGCCTTGTTCATTACTAAACGTTCAGCCCGACTTTAAAATTAGTGCAGAAGGTTCTGGACTTTCATTTTGAGGATGACAGAGGAACAAAGAGGAAACATCAAGGAACAGATGTTTGTATGTTAAGTGTTTAAAAATGTGATTAAAGGCAAAACAATGAGGAGGGATTCAGTTTTGCAGGGAGAGTTCCAGCTTGGCCGGTGCCTTCACCTGAGGTCTGCCTGCATCGCCTCAGTGCCCCCCATGGGGCCCCTCCACAGAAGCCCGTCCTTTGTTGGGCCCTGTCTGCTCTGCAGTCTGAACGCGGCCCTGGCAGAGCCCTGGCAGAGCCCTGACGGGGATGCTCTTCTCTGGTCCAGGGTCCAGGCCGCTGGCTCACGGGTTCTCGTCACCTGGCAGGCCTGGCTGGATCTAGATTTGGGTTGGCTCTGGATAGGATAAACCTCCCCTTTACCCCCCAGGCTTTGGTCAGCGCTCAGAGGGACAGTTTTAAAAAAAAATGAGAGCCACAGGGTTGACACGAAGCAGGTTAATGGGAAGGAGTGATGGGTATTGTGACATTTATTGACCCTTGAGATGCGCCAGTGCTGTGACCTGCTTCTCATGTTTTATTTAGTCCCTTCAGGAGCCCATGAGGTGGGCATTATTCCCATTTTATAGATAAGGAAACCAAGGCCCAACAGACAGCCTGGTCCAAGGGCAGCGGGCAGTAAAGCTGGGACTCCAACCCCGGCACCCGGCTCTCTCCCCCGTCTCCTGGTGCCTGCTCTGGACCGTGCGGTCGCACCCACAGGCTCAGGGTCCCTGCCCGCAGGTCCCCGCTGTGCCCTGGGGAGCCCTGGGGCATCCCCTGTGGCCATGGACGTGGGTGTCTGGCTGAGAGGAGGGGAGGCCAGCCCTGTCCTCAGGAAGCCGGGACATGCTCTTCCTGTGTCCCCTGGTGGGTGGGGCTCTGCAGCATCAAAAATGGTCACCGTTCTATATGCAGAAACTTTGGAGCCTTACTGCAGCCTTCCTTTTATCGTGAGTTCTTCTGTCTTCTGCCCAGACTTAAAAGGCATCGCCTGTATGCGGTGAGGTCCAGGCAGGCCAGTCCCCCCTGAGATGCGTGGCTCCCGGGCATTTCTCTGCACATGACGGCCCGTGTCCAGGCCCCTCGGGCACCCTGGCCCGAGGCCTCTCCCCACCCGCTTCTGGCCCAGGGAGCAGATCTGGAAGCCGTGAGTGAGATTAGCACAGGGGTAGCCGTGAATCCGCTCCAGATTTTAAAATCATTCCAGAGCATCTGGGTAAACCGTGCTCCCCTGGCAGATGCTGGGGGGCTCCCTGCGGGGCCTGGGACGCTGGCCCTCACCGTGTGCCAAGGAGGGAGAAACAGCTTCTAGTTGTTGGAAGACAAGACTCTGGCTTTATCCTGCTCAGCTGTCTTATGTGTGTCTCGCTCTTTGTTCCTGGCCTGCAGCCCCACCTCAGATCTGCAGAGGCCAGGGCTGGGTGCACGGCCTCAGATGTGCCTGCGTCACAGACACCAGCAGCGCTTATCTCTGGCTGGTGGAATGGAGGGGCTTTTGTTGTCGTTTCCCTGGGTGGATTTTTGTGTTTCCTAAACTATCTGTTTGGATAATGTATTATTTTTATAATTGGAGAAAAAAATAAACAGCATATTTTAAAGCAAAAAAATAAATAAATAAGTAAAATAAAAGTAGTAAAAGAAAGTAGACTATACTGATGCTCTTGAGATTGTCTAGGCCTTTAAAAATGTATTTAAAAAGTCACAAAGAGGGAATTCCCTGGCAGGCCAGTGGCCAGGACTTGGCACCTTCACTGCTGGGGCCCGGGTTCCATCTCTGGTCAGGGAAGTAAGATCCAGCAAGCCACTCGGCACAGCCAAAAAAAGAAAGTCGCAAAGATAAAAGATCAATAAACTTGGCTATATCAAAAATTTTTAACTTCTGTTTAACAAAAGTATCGCATACAAAGATGAAAGACAAGGAACATGATGACAGAATATACTGGCAGTATACATAACAAACAAAAGATTAACACATAAAACGCCTACAAATCACAAGAAAAAGATAAATAACTAGTAGGGAAATAGGCACTTTTTCATAGGTCAAACATCTTTTCCTGTGTTCCAACCAATGGCAATGAACATAGGAAAAGGTGTGGTCTGACCTCACTAGAAATGAGGGGAAGTAGAATTAAAACCATTTTCACCCATCAGACTGTCGAACAATGCCAGTTCTGGGACCAGTGCATGGAAGGAGTGCTCCCAAGTTTCCTGGGAAGGAATGTGGTGCAGCCACTTGGAGGGCACTTCAGCAGGATGCTGAAACGTCCTAAAACTACCACTTCTCCTTCATAAAACCCGCCTCGGAGAATGCCTGCACTGGAAACCACCTAAATAAGCCACGGAATTGTTCCAAAGCACAGAAGCCTGGGTTTAAAATAAGGTAGAGTTCTAAGTACTAGTTCATGTGGAAAGACCCAAGGCATATTCCTGAGTTAACAAAAGCCCATTGCAGAATAACATATGTAGGATGATTCCATTTATTTTTAAAAACAAAGTACAACAACAACAAAAAAACTCTATGAAATAACTCCACATATCTTCTCAGACTATGTATATTTACTGTACAAAATTGCTAAGAAAAAGGATTCCCAAATTGATAATAAATTACCCCTGGGGATGGGGATGGGGGATGAAGGACCAGATTAGACCCAGACTGGCAGTGGTACTCAAAAGGAACTTTAACCAGAACTTGTATACATATGTATACTTTCTTTAAACAAGGGTAATGTATCCATAAAGTTCTCACATAATTAAAAATGAACAACAACAACAAGACCTGAATTGCTATGCTACTCTTGGCAAACCTTTTAATTCCCTTCATCCTGTTTGCTCAGCTATAAAAAGAAGTAGACTAGAGGGCTTCTCTGGTGGTGCAGTGGTTGAGAGTCCGCCTGCTGATGCAGGGGACACGGGTTTGTGCCCTGGTCCGGGAAGATCCCACATGCCGCGGAGCGGCTGGGCCCGTGAGCCATAGCTGGTCCAGAGCCTGTGCTCCGCAACGGGAGAGGCCACAACAGTGAGAGGCCCGCATACCGCATAAAAAAAAAAAAAAGAAGTAGACTAGAATGCCACAGTGCTTCAAGCTCTATAATTCTATTGCTAAGGGGCTACAAATTCAAATTATGAAACATTTAGTGATATTCTGCAAGTATTTTAAAATAATTTCCTGCACAGATTTTAAAGGCCACCTTTTTAAAAAAGCAATCTTAAAAATTCTGCCTTTATAAGAAAAAATAGTATTTTTCTTGTATTTACTTGAAAATAGTATTTTCAAGTTAAATAATAGTATTTAACTTGATATATATCAAATTAAATCATGATATATTCGTACAGTGTATTCCTGTGCAGCTGCCAAAACAAAACAAAAAACAAACAAAAGCAAAAAGGAGAGAGGGACTTCCCTGGTGGTGCAGTGGTTAAGAATCTGGCTGCCAATGCAGGGGACACGGGTTCAAGCCCTGGTCCAGGAAGATTCCACATGCCGCAGAGAAACTAAGTCTGTGTGCCAGAACTATTGAGCCCGCGTGCTGCAACTACTGAAGCCCATGCACCTAGAGCCCGTGCTCCACAACAAGAGAAGCCACCACAATGAGAAGCCCGTGCACTGCAACAAAGAGTAGCCCCCGCTCACCACAACTAGAGAAGGCCCATGAGCAGCAACAAAAACCCAACGCAGCCAAAAAATAAATAAATAAATAAATAAATAAGGAGAAGAAAGTTTGTTTTTCTCCCTTTAGACATGGGACAAACTCTAAAATATCATTATGTTTAAACAAAAAATTGAGGTGTAGAATGATGTGTATGTGTATGCTACTGTGTGTGAAAAATAAAAAAATATATGAAAAAGAAAGAAAAAACAAAAAAACTTTGTGACATTGTCTGCCTCCAAGGAGGGTTTTGGTTGGCTGAAAGGACAGCAGACAGAATGAGACTTGTCACTTTGTACCTTTAAAAATTCCAGTCATGGGACTTCCCTGGTGGTGCAGCGGTTAAGACTCCACGCTCCCAATGCAGGGGGCCCAGTTTCGATCCCTGGCCAGGGAATTAGATCCCACATCCATGCCGCAACTAAAAGTTTGCATGCCACAACTAAGGAGCCCATGTACTGCAACTAAGGAGCCAGCAAGCCGCAACTAAGGAACCTGCGAGCTGCAACTAAGGAGCTTGCCTGCTGCAACTAAGACCCAGTGCAACCAAATAAATAATATTTAAAAAAAATCCAGTCATGTGATTACCTATTCAAACAAATAAAATTACTTTGAAAAGCAGTATCCTATTAAGTGATACCAAAAGGCATCACTGATAAAGATAACCATTAGAGATAAACACCTATTTTTTTAAAGATGTATAAGGAAAGGTTTTTTTTTTAGCCTTCAGAGAATTTGGCCCAAAAGTTAAAATAACCAAGATGAGCAGCATCAGCTTCTTAACCTTTGCCTTCCTTATGCATTCCCCTTCCCTCTCCTCATTCTCAGATGTTCACAGTTTTCTTCTTTCATGAGGGCTTCGGTTATTTAGGGCAACAATCCCTTCTATTATCCCCTATGTTACCCTTGATCCTTTAGTGGTCTTTATCTTTAGGATTTCTATTCTTCCACTGCAAGCTTTGAGCACACAACACATTATAGCAACAATTGCCATATACTGAGAGCCATCAGGTGCCAGGCACTTTATTATCTCATTTAATGCTCTAAAAACCCCGTTATTAAGTTGGCCTCGTCTCCAATTCAGAGGCAATAAATGAGGCTCAGAAGTTAGGAAACCCTGCCTAAGGTTACTGACAGATTAGAATTTAGATTAGAATCAGATTAGAATTAGACAGGTCTGATTCCAAATGCTGTATTCTTCCCTACATGACCCTGCCACTGGGGGTATACATCAGAACCCTAGGACTAGTATTACCCTGGGGTTAACTGTTGGCAAGGGATTCTGTCTGTATCTGGAGATAGTCTGTGCAGACTCTCCATTATTAACAAAATGAGACAGCACTGATTTAAGGTTGAAGTATTGCCTCAGATGACCTACCTTAAGTGTTTCAGCATGAATTTTATTCAGCTGGGAAACTTCTTGCCGCTTGCAGGCTTTTGTTGCTTCCAAAAGGTTTTCAAGATTAAGGTTCGCTTTGTGCAAAGACTGAAGCTCTGATTCTAATTCCAGCTGCCTTTTCCTAACACATATTATAATATTGAGTGTTTCAGGTAATAAGTAATGTCATACATTTGTAGAGTACTTTACAGTTTATATTCTCACAAAACTTTATAGTTAGCTCTTTAAATCAGAGATATTTTCAGATTATTACTGGGATTTTCCAATTGGGTAAAATACAACTCAGAGATTGATGACTGTTTAAGGTATTCAACTAGCAAATGGTAGAGCTCCAATTCAAAAGCCCAAACAATCCACAATGATTCCATATGTAATATGTTATTTTTAAAACAAACATTTCTATATATTTTAGAATGGGATTAATCTTAGTTATAATATGAATGCGGTTTATCTGTTTTCTTTTACAAAGAATATCAAGTGAGAATATTAACAGGAAAAATTTAATAAAAAATAAATAACTGCATAGAACTTGAATCTCAAAAAAAAAAGAATATTAACAAACCTATAATTTCTAAAAATCCTGATCTAATTCATAACAGTGGTGATTTAAATTTGCTGGCCAGATAAAGAATTTACAAGTAACTTTAACAGATACTCATCTTAACAGGTATATCCCTTAAAACATCTGTATCACCTAGTTCATTGAATATATTATTAAAGACTAGAAGTTTATGTCAACTGTACTTCAATTTTTAAAAATGAGTAAAGAAAAAGAGCTAGATGCAAGCTCTTTTCCTTCATGTCAAAACAAGTTAGCTGCTATATTAGAATATTTAAGGTAAATGCTCAATTAAATCATCAATGCTAAACACCAAAACAAACCAACACTAAAAGATCAGAAATAGTAAGCATGAATGTGTATTTATACTTTACCTAGTTAGTTCTTTGAATTCTTCATATTCTTGCTTTGAATTATTCAGCTCTGTCTGAACTTGCAGGAGTTGTGCTTTTAACTTCTCAGTGTTTGCTAACGAACATGGCTCTTTCGGAGCTTTGGGAGAGAATCTTTGCTGACCTGATAATAAGGAAACAACCTGGTCTTTGAAAGAGAAAAACAACAGAATACATATTCTAAGTTCTCTGCCAGGTATCAATTTTGAAGCACAAGGAGGAAAAAAGAGAAATCATTGGAAAGTGGACCCTAAAATACAAGAGCCTGTAACTCAAGAGGAGACATAAGACACAACCCAGTGCATCAAAGAGTATCAGAAGTTGTTTTTGAGAAGCTGTGAAGCCACAGGATGAAGGGGCATATTTAAGCCAACACCTTTTCCATTAAGAGAAAAGAGCAAACAATGACTGAAGTATAACACCCACACTGCTGGACAGAGAAACATCACCAACTGAATCTTGCAGGATTTAGTGCCAACGGTCAATGAATTTTTAGCAAAAGAAACAAATAGCAATGGCAGCCAACTGAAAGAACTTGGTATCATCTACCAGGTAGAATATATTAATTTTCAGGGATTGCTTAGAAGGCTGAATTTGTTGAAAAGAGTGCCACTGAGTTTCAGTATGGGAAGTAACATGTAAAACTGTTTAGAGAGGGACTTCGCTGGTGGTCCAGTGGTAAAGAATCAGCTTTCCAATGCAGGGGATGTGGGTTCGATCCCTGTCCAGGCAACTAAGATCTCACATGCCATGGAGCAACTAAGCCCGTGGAGCAGCTAAGCCCGTGCACCACAACTATTGAGCTTGTGCGCCTCAATGAGAGCCCACCTGCTGCAAACTACAGAGGAGCCCATGAGCTCTGGAGCCCACGTGCCACAACTACAGGGCCCACGAGCCCTGGAGTCTGTGCACCACAACTAGAGAGAGAAAACCTGTATGCCACAACTAGAGAGAAGACCACGTGCCGCAGCTAGACAGAAACCCGAGCAGACGGTGCACTGTAACGAAAGGATCCTGCATGCTTCAACAGAGATGCCTCAACAAAGAACCCATGTGCCCCAAGTAAGACCCGACGCAGCCAAAAAAAAAAAAAGGAAAAAAATAATAATAAATATGTTTTTAAAAAGGAAGAAAGATTGAAGTAAATACCCCAAACTGCTTATTAAAAAAGAAATTGTTTAGAGAATGATGTATGTTTAGAAGATGGTGAGTCCAGAAATTACCATTAGTATCTTTCAAAGGCAGTAAGTTAAGGTACTATTGAGGGCAAAATGGCCAACAAAATACAGAGCACTGTAGGAAAAAATAGTTAATACAGAAAACCTGATTTTAACTTTGCATCTAAAATTGTGGTCTCTCTACAACCCATATTCTGTGAATTTTATTCGTTTGTTAATTCATAACAGAATGGAAGAAGGCTTGGAAAAGGAAATTTAAAAAATATTTTTTTCTTTTATCATTGCAGTATAAAAAGATTAGAACTATCTCAATTTCAACCTAAAGAGAAACAAAGGCTGAAACAGAGTGTGATAAAAGACCATGAAGATATTCACTCTAAGAATGGAGCAAACATAGACTTTGTTACCAAATTCCAGAGCATTAACACCAATAGCTGCCAAGCGTGTAAATCAGATCAGTAACTAAACCACTTTTCAGAGAGTAACAGTAAACTTACAGAACTAATGTAGAGCAGAACGTACACTGGCAAGCATGGCCCGCAACCATGACATCAGGACCCATCACTGTGCTGGCTGGACTGTGAGTCTGATCACTCTGACATCTCTCACACTGTACAGATGTTCGTCAGGTGAATAAATATCTCAATTCTACACTCATTCATGTTGTCATTAGTTAAGCACGTTTCATTTCAAATACTTAAAATAGGAAAATTCCATTTAATAAAAGTGTAAAGTAATATCTGAATCAATCTTTTATCTGTAAGACAGAGATATTCTTTGAGTATTCCTTTGCTAATGGGTATCTATTAGCTTTCATAAAGAATAAGTATGTATATAAGAAATTTGTACACCAGGTCTAGAAGCTAAAATGAAAAACCTCAATGCAAGGCAATATCGATGCCCTTTTAAACAGTCCCCTCGCCCCTAGAAGGCAGGTTTACAACTATCACGTCTTACTTTTGTCATTTTTCTCTGTGCCAGATACTTCAAAGAAAGCTTTCTCCAGGATTGTGATGGTCTGGGCATCCATTTCGTGGGCTCTTTTCACAGGCTGTGACAATCTCAGTCTTCTGTTCTCCTCCCTGAGGGAATGATTTTCCATAGCATATTTTGCAACTCTGGGGTGATGCTCTACCTGTCACATGGAAGAATTAGAGACGTACGTATTTACAAACATGACCTTAGTGAACAAGTCTTTCTGAAAGCCAAACACTGTGCAACACTGTGGACACACAGGCACTGTGGGGGTGGGGAGCACCTCAGCTTTTACCATCAGACTGAATATGTGCATATTCTACAACTCTGAACTCTACATTCAGGTCTGGAAACTCGAAACTTCCCCGTCTACCCCTGAAACGTTCACCCAGGCACCTGCAGTGATAAGCACAGGGTGCACATTGTGGCATGCTCTTCCTGCAAAGGAGACGGCTTGAATTAACACACTGAAAAGAATTAGGAAACTCTCTACTGACCAGGGAGGAATGCCCCCCAAAGACACATTAAATGAAAAGGGCAAGGTACAGAAAAGTGTGTATGCTGTCTTCTGTGCACAAAAGGGATAAAAGTAAAAACATCTATCAATATTAGTTGGAAAATGCAGAAAAACCTCTCAAAAGATATCCCTTCTGGTAAGAGATTATCCTTGTTTTTTAATTACGTGCCTGTGTCAACTATCCATCCTCTCAGGGAAAAGGAAAAACAACAACACTTCAAAGGGCTCAGCTGCGAAGAGACTACTGGCTCCTGGCTCCGATAACCCCAGGTGCCCACTGGGAGGAAGTGGGCTTGGCCTGCTGGGGCTAAATGCCACGGCAGCGACACCACCACCACATCCTCCCTTCTCCCTTCAGGTTTTACTACTTTAGAAAATTGGGCGGGGAGCGGGGGCACATTATGCAATCATACTGTCAGTTGAATTCATTTAAAACACTTTCTCTTGCATTAAATTCCAAGAATTTGCTGACCAATTTGGTGACTGATTCATACTTGCCTTGAACTTCTTTTAGTTTTACAATTACTGCGAATGTCATGTACTCACTTGTTCTCGCAGAGTTTGAATCTCATCCCTCAATTCCGACAGCAAACGATCCTGCTCCTCGGGCAGAAAACTTCCCCGGGATTCCTTGTGGAGCTTCTCCAGGCGCATTATTTGATCCTCTCGGAATTTCACGATCATTTTATTAGATTGAATAAATTTTTCTTTTTTGAGGGTGAGGTCTTCCAATTGGCTAACTTTTTCTACCAAAGACTTAAGAAATTCATAATTTGGTTAAACATAAAAAATAATTGGGCTTCCCTAAATTTTCACAAAACAAGCAATAAACACTAACTTCACATTTAATCTCAAAGGCAAAATTAGGTTTTTCAGTCTTCCTTTGTTTTATTTACCTGTGCCATTTATTTCACTCGGAAAAGCTCTTCATGGTGAAAGCCTAAAATATCTTGAATTCCCTTTTACTAATTCAGTTTCCTACCTTCTTTTCCTGTTCAGATTTCTTAAAGAATAACATTGCCTCTCGGAAATACTTCATGTAGTCAGTCTCGTCTTTGTCTGTAATGGGTCCAGTAAGAAAGAAAAGGAAAGAGGAAAAATGTTTTATCTCCCAAATTTTAAGAACAAGAAATGAGCTAAAATAGCCTTTGATTGACTGCTCTCAATTCGTCTTAAAGAATCACTCTCTCTCTCCCAAAAAAAGAAAAAAAAAAAAAAAAAAAAAAGAATCAGACTCTCATCACCAGTTCATGAATTTCAAATTAACCCAGTCTACAAATTACCTATTCTTTGAAGAAAAGTAAGTCTCTCATATCCAATTTAGTAAACATATAAAGATTACATATGACAGAATCTTGGAAGTGGATCTAAATGAAATTTACTAGTATCTCTTTTTAGCACTTATTAGGGATGAATTATTCAAAATTATTTCTACTGCCCCTTCCCACCACATCTCACAGAAATCAGTACCTGTGGTAACTGTGTCTGGTTACAAAGTACCATGTTCCTATGTAGGTGAAATAAACAGGAACAGACACTTGTGGGAAATCTGGGTAGCCTTACTGTGTTGTGCCTGTCACTGGAGGGCTCTCATACTAATACCCACACCTGGATTTCCTCAGGTTAGAGGACACTGCGCTCATCGTACCTCCGGTCCGAAAGCTTTCTGGTGGTACCTGCCCTGCAGTAAGCTGGGCCAGCTGCTCTTTGAGCCTCTTTACTTCAGCTTGGAGCTGGGTCACATTTCCTTGCGTGTCTTCATTTACCACTGCCTGTTCAAGAATTTTTTTAAAAAGCATTAAAAGAATGCTAAGTCATACAGTCTCGTGTTTATATTTGTTTGTATGATTTGGAGTGACGAAGACCAAACAAAACTGCACTTGCATCTCACAAACAGTCCAAAGGCCTCCAAAATCAGTGCCCTGGAGTGCGGAGGGAGCTTCCTTCCCCTCTGCCTTCACACCAAGAGCCAGAGACTCTTTCCCCTCCCCTCCCCAAGCCCCCACTTAGGTCTCTGCTCTGTTGACTAGCCCTGGGCCCTGCTGGGCTGGGTCACCTCTGGGATCAACGTATATTCATCTAACACTGCCTTCTTCCTGAGATAACCCCACCCCATGAAGAAGAGCAAACACCTCCATGAATGTCACCTCCCCCTGTCTTCGCTCACTAAAGAGGTGTAAGGAACTGCAGAGCTGACCTGAGCTCCACTGGCTTGGAAGAAACCACCCTCTCCAGAAAAATCCAACCCTGTATTTCCTAACAGTCTCCTGGAAGGGAGAGTTGGTTTGACAACTCCATTTCTGTTTTATTATCACACTAAATGCTGTTTTAAAGAAATGTCTTATTTGAGACGACTTCTAAGAAGTTCATAAAGTCCCACAAAACCTAGAGGATGATAACAAGAGTCAAGAGCTGAGAACCAACCAAATCAAATACCCAATACTCCAGAGTGAGGGAGAAACCTCTGACAGCCCCAAGGTCCCCATGTTCCTGTCTGTAGCTGGGTCTGCCCACTGGGAAGGACTGTTCACCCCTAAACAAATTCCAGACATCCGAGCCACTTTCCCTTGGTAGGCTGCAGCAGAGGACTCACCATTGGCAGTGACTAGTATAAGGCTCCTGGTTTGGTTATTTCATGTGTTAAGAAGCCAGTTCTAGTTGTTTCTGATTCTTATGGACAGCCTCATTAAAAGGCACTCCTATACACTGTGACATCACTGTCACATTAATTCTAGTTATCCCTGCAGTTCTCCACTCTCCAAAATTTTCTAGTAAGTCCCAAGAGATAGGGTCAGGAAGCTCTAATGATTTTCCTCCTCATATTACAAATATCCCACAGGGGGTTCATAATCCAATAAAATGAATGAATAACCAGACCTATACTCTTCTGCCTTACCCAAGGGAAGAGGCAACATGGACCTCTTTGCTTTTACCATGATAAGATCACCAGGGAGTCTATTTTGGGAGGTAACAATGACCACTTTCTCTGTTGAAAGAGAGAGGAAATTAATTTGCCAGTTTATGCCCTTTGATTCTTTTGTCTAGAACCAAAGAGCCCTCCAACCTCTCCAAAGCAAGTGGGGAACTCCTTGGTCTTCTGACAGTTTGCACCAGGGGTTGGAGAAGTGCTGCTTGAACATAGCCATGCCTGTATGTTTACATATCATCTACAGCTGCTTTCTCACTACAAAGGCAGAGCTGAGTAGTTGGGACAGAGACCATATGGTCCAAGAAGCCGAAATTATTTACCTCGTGGGCCCTTTACAGGAAGTTTTCTGACCACTGGTGTACACAAGTATCAAGGAAACTTCTTGTATATAAAGAAAAATGAGGAATCCTTAGAGTTACAGACAACTTGAAAGACAAAGTTGGTCAATAGCATCAAATTACGTTCATAGCAGATCCTCCTGCTCCCAACACCCAGCTCCGATAGCGTGGTTTAGGTAAATAAATTTAGTCTCCAGCCCAATTACAAAAGAAAAACTTTGCCTTCCCTTGAGAAAAAACTAGCCAAACAATAATGACCACAAGACCTATTCTAGTGTCAAATTACATGAGTGATATAGAAGGCTCAGAAAGGTAAAATAGAAACCCTGCTTAGAGTTAGGCTTTCACAACAGAGAAATACAATAACTAAAAGCTAATGTTAATATGAGGGCAATCACAAAAGTGAGATACTGCAAGCTTAAATATTTTTCTAATTTACTTAAGTATACTCAGTATTTTACCTTATTTTTAATCAGCTTGGCTCTTTGGGCAAAATTAAGCGTTGATAGGGTTTCCCCAAAACACCTAGATCCAGGATGAACATTTGCAATTATGGCTGTTTTGGCATTACCTCCAAGGGAATCCTGTTTAATGATATGAATGGTACACATTTTCAGGGGAGAAACCACAAGATGTTTTTTAAGCAAAGAAAATGTATACTATTAGCACCAAGGCTGAGAGATTATCCGACTACCAACCATAGTGAGCATAACCAAAACAGGGGCCCAGGAACCCAATGATCTACTTTACCCGGAGTAAGAAGGTAAGTTTGGAGTCTCTGTAGCAAACGTGTCTCTGTTTTCCATTACCCACATCGACAAGCGCAGTAATCACCTGGCCCAGGCAGCTCAACGATCGGTTTATGTTACCTGCTTCCTAGGGCATTGGGGAAAAAGAACAAAAAATTGAGGTGAACTGATGTCTTTTTAGTATTTTGAATTAAAATATACCTAGCAGGGTGGCAATTTTGAATGGAAAGGCAAGACAGGGACAATATTAGTTAAGGTAACTAACTTCTCAGCAAAAAGATGTCCTCAACTGTCCACTAACCTTTTCCTATTCAAGGCACACACTGCAATTTTAGTACTATTCAAATACAAACACAAAAATCATGTGAAGGAAAAAAATATCAATGTCACCTCATAATTGTAATAGTTTTAAACTGACCTATAGGTAGGGATAAAATCTAGAAGAGAACACAGGAAAAAAATTTGGAGTGCATTAATAGGCATATTTTTCAATCCTTTTATGTTAAAATGTTTGCTACATTATAAGGGTATGGTAACTAATAACCCACTCTCATGTCCCACAAAGCCACCAATGAACATATTACAAGAGAACATTCAGTCTAATTCTGTAATGTAATGTATAATAAAACCCCTTTAAAAGAGTGGTTTCAGGAGAAAAGAAAAATGTTTGGGTTAAACATGTTACACTGGATTTTTACCATAGGGAGCATATTTCGATAACTGGGTCTGCAGAAGTGGGAGAATAGAAAAAAAGAGAGGAGGAATAGAAATTATTAAGCAAGATGTGATGAGTCCGGAGTTGCCACTATCTGTTACCATTCAGAAAGGTGGTTTAGGGTCACAGTTGAGAGCCCTGTCAGTGGAGCTGGATTACCATCTGAATCTCAGCGACCCTTAGCCATGTGCCCCTGGAAAATTTCCTCCAGTTTCTTCAAAATAGAAAGGATAATAGGATCACTTCCCAGAGTTGTTGGGACAGTTAAATAGCTAATATATATAAAGCATTGAGAATGGGCCCAGCATATGTCCTATTTTGAACTTATGCTATTTTTCTTTGCTTCATGTCCCCATAGAAACACAAATGTGAGACAGACTGAAACTGCCTGAGAGTTCAAGTGGCTCAGACCCTCACTTTTAAGGCAAACAAGACCCTCTCCTCTACCATTTCTGACTGTTTTCCCCTCTGCCCTTATATATCCTAAACTGTAGAATCCACACACATTTTATTTTTTTAATTAATTTTTATTGGAGTATAGTTGTTTTATAATGTAAGAACCTTTTTTTTTTTTTTTTTTTTTTTTTTGTCCACAGGGCATGTGGGATCTTAGTTCCCTGACTAAGGATTGAACCCGTGTCCCTTGCATTGGAAGCGTGGAATCCTAACCACTGGACCGCCAGGGAAGTCCCCACACACATTTTATTGACAGTACATATTACAATACATATACATATACACATTAGCAATTACATATTACCAAGAACTTCTGGTAATACCTTAACCTAGAACGAGGTCCTTAACCCTTAACTCAAGGACTACTTTGCCATGTTTCCCCCAAGCAGACCATGTCATACCCTTCTTCCTCTGACCCCTGCTACCACTCATATTATCACCCCTTTTGGCATGAATTCAAATACTCTTGCTACTGACACTTGTCATATCCCATGTATGTTTACTGTCCCTACCCCACAACAAAAATTTCTATACCTTTTGGATGAAAGCAATTTCTTAATCTTTTGTAGCCCTCAAAACACTTAGCTTGGTATTGACTTCTAGTAATAATTCAGTCAAGAATTGAAGACCATAATTCTATTCTTACCTTCAATCTCATCCCTTCTGCATGGGTATCTTTTTGCCTTTCAGATCCTGCTAAATCCACCAGATTGAGAAGGGAGGTCCGTATGTTCACAGTTTCATGGCTCTTCTCCATCGACTCTATTGTAATTGTAAAGACTGCATGAGACCTAGAGGATTCTCTATTCATTGATGTTGATGCTACACGTCTGTTTCTCCACCCTCCAGACAACACCTAGGCAAAAGGAAAATACGTTATCACGACTTCCAAGTGGTCACGACAGCCACGAACATCAGTAGGAAATTTGCAAAGAGTGGTGAGAGACTATCTAATGAGGAATACACTCAAGTTATTTTCCTTTCTCTTTCTTTTTTGATTCTTCTCCATGTCATGAAAGAAAACAAGCAGGAAATCAGAAGGCATAGGATCTAGAATGGGTTTTGCCATTTCTCTATTTGTATTAACTCAATGCAAATCGCAAAATCTCTCTGAACCCTCTTCTTTACCGAGACTAAGAGAAAGTTAGATAAAATAAATCTTAAAATTACCTTCAAGCCCAAAGTTTTATTAGCTCTTTTGGTCTACAAAGTATTTGTTTTCCCTCCCTATTCCCTGTGGCAAGTAGATACATGAAGGTTCAGACTGCAGACTCTAGAATAGGATGAACATGAGTTCAACTCTTGGCTCCACTATCTACCAGTTGTGTGGTCTGGGGGCCAGTTGACCTTTTCAAGGCTCAGTCCCATATTTGTAAAATGGGAATATGGGTACCTACCTCACAGGGCAGAACATCTTAAACTGTAATATAAATACTAATCAGCTAGGATCTGGTTAAAATTCAGATTCTGACTCAGCAGACGTGAGGTAGAGACTGAGATCCTGCATTTCTAACAACCTCCTATGTGACACCCATAGTCTGAGAACTACATTCTTTTTTTTTTTTTTTTTTTTTGGTGGTTCGCGGGCGTCTCACTGTTGTGGCCTCTCCCGTTTCAGAGCACAGGCTCCAGACGCGCAGGCTCAGCGGCCATGGCTCACGGGCCTAGCTGCTCCACAGCATGTGGGATCTTCCCGGACCAGGTCATGAACCCGTGTCCCCTGCATCAGCAGGCAGACTCTCAACCACTGCGCCACCAGGGAAGCCCAAGAACTACATTCTTGAGTGGCATGGTTATAATATGCATTGGATAAAATGAAGAAATTAGTAGCTTACCTCAAAAAGTAGATAAAAAATTAAATGAAATAACGTATACAAAAGAAGTTAGCACAGGGCTTAGCACATACACTCAATAAATGGAGCTGTTATAACCCTCTCTATTAACCAGCCATAGCATAAAAATGAAATTGTTTATATCTTTATTTTTTTGGTTAGTAGTTCATGCTTCCTTTTCATAACACTATATACTGTATATTAAATATTAGATAATGATACATTCATACAGCTGCAAAGAGAAAGAGAGAGAGATCCTCAAACATGGGACAAATTTCAAAATACTATTAGCTTAAAAAAGCAAGTGCAGGGCTTCCCTGGTGGTGCTGTGGTTAAGAATCCGCCTGCCAATGACGGGGACATGGGTTTGAACCCTGGTCTGGGAAGATCCCACATGCCGCGGAGCAACTAAGCATGTGAGCCACAACTACTGAGCCTGCGCTCTAGAGCCTGCGAGCCACAACTACTGAGCCCATGTGCAACAACTACTGAAACCCATGCACCTAGAGCCCGTGCTCCGCAACAAGAGAAGGCACTGCAATGAGGAGGCTGTGCACCTCAACAAAGAGTAGCCCCTACTCGCCTCAACTAGAGAAAGCCCACGCACAGCAACGAAGACCCAACACAGCCAAAAATAAATAAATAAATTTATAAAAATAAAAATAAATAAAAGTTTTTAAAAAGCAAGTGTAAAAGTAGCACAATATGCTATCATTTGTGCAACATAAGGTGAAAAAGCAAATACAAGTATGCTTAAATACTTATGCAAAGGCCAAATACAAACAAAAATCAAAAACAAAACACAAAACTATTTGGTGAATACTCATGGATTGGAAGACTCAATATTGTTAAGATATTAACTCCCCCCAAATTGATTGACAGATTCAACCCAATCCCACTCAAAAATCCCAGCAGTCTTTTCTGTAGAAACTAACAAACTAAATCTGAGTATATGAAAATGCAAAGGACAAAAGAATAACCAAACTAATTTTTAAGAAATTAGAGAACTTACTCTACGTGATCTCAAGACGTACTTCTCAGCAATAACAATACAGGCCTAACTCATTTTATTGTGCTTTGCAGATATTATGTGTTTTACAAATTGAAGGTTTGTGGCAACACTGTGTCAAGCAAGGCTGACTCCCGTTAGGGGCTAATGTAGCTGGTGACTAAGTTGAAGCCAATGCTCATTTACCATTCTAAAATTCCTAGGGCCTTAAGAATTATGCTAAATCTACTCTGCTTATGCTCTATAACTGGAACAACAAAGCCTGGATGACAGCACATCTGTTTACAACATGGTTTACTGAATATTTTAAGGTCACTGTTGAGACCTATTGCTCAGAAAAAAAAATTCCTTTGAAAATAGTATTGCTCATTGACAATACACCTGGTCACCCAAGAGCTCTGGTGGAGATGTACAACAAGGTTAATGTTGTTTTCACGGCTGCTAATACAACATCCATTCTGCAGACCATGGATCAAGGAGTCAATTTGACTTTCAAATCTTATTATCAAAGAAATATACTTCATAAGACTAAAGCTGCCGTGGATAGTGATTCCTCTCATGGATCTGGGGAAAGTCAACTAAAACTTCCTAGAAAGGATTCACCACTCTAGATGCCATAAAGAATATTCACAACTCGTGGCAAGAGGTCAAAATATCAACATTAACAGGACTCTGGAAGAAGCTGATTCCAACCCTCATGGGTAATTTTGAGGGGTCCAAGACTTCAGTGGAGGAAATAACACAGATGTGGTAGGAAGAGCAAGAGAAGTAGAATTAGGAGTGGAGCCTGAAGATGTGACTGAACTGCTGCAATCTCCTGATAAAACAGATGAGAGGTTGCTTCTTATGGATGAGCACAGAGAGTGGTTTCTTGAAATGGAATCTACTCCTGGCGAAGATGCTGTGAAGATCGTTGAAAAGACAACAGAGGATTTAGAATATTATATAAACATAGATGATAAAGCGGGGCAAAGTTTGAGAGGACTGACTCCAATTTTGAAAGAAGTTCCACTATGGGTAAAATGGTACCAAACAGCTGCAGAGACATCATTCATGACAGTAAGAGTCCCCTGACGCAGCAAGCTTCATTGTTGTCTTATTTTAAGAAATTGCAACATCCACTCCAACCTTCAGCAACAACCATCCCTATCAGTCAGCAGCCATCACCATTGAGGAAAGACCTTCCAGCAGCAAAAAGATTATGATTCACTGAAGGCTCAGAGAATGGTTAGCATTTTTTAACAATAAAATATTTTTAAATTAAGGTATATACATTGTTTTATTAGACATAATGCTATTGCACACTTAATAAACTACAGAAGAGCGCTTTTATATGCACTGAGAAACCAAAACATTCATGTGACTCACTTTATTGCAATATTTGCTTTATTGTGGTGGGGGGGACCAAACCTATGATATCCTCAGGTTTGCTTAATATCGATCAACAATATCAATATAAAGACAGTTGTGTATTGGTAACTGATTCAGACACAGAGATCAATGAAACAGAATACAGTCAGATATAAACTCATATATGTACGGTCAATTGATTTTCTTTAAAGGTGCAAAGGCAACCAAATGAGAAATTTTTTTTAAAAAAATGGTGCTGCATACGGGATCAAAACCAAAAAGGCAGCCCAAGATTGAACTTCTGATGTCAACTATGGGCTTTGGGTGATTATGATATGTCAATGTAAGTTCATCAATTGAACCACTTTAGCGGGGAATGTTTAAAATGGGGAAGGCTACCCATTTGGGGGAGCACGGGATATATGAGAAATCACTGTACATTCCTCTCACTTTTGCTGTGAACCTAAAATTGCTCATTTTAAAAAGAAGCAAGAGGGACTTCCCTGGTTGTCCAGTGGTGAAGACTCCATGCTCCCAATGCAGGGGGCCCAGGTTCGATCCCTGGTTGGGGAATTAGATCCCACATGCTGCAACTAAAGATCCTGCATACTGCAACTAAGACCCGACGCAGCCAGATAAATAAATAAATATTTTTTAAAAAGAAAGGAAGAAAGGGGAAAGAGCATTGAATAAAACAGAACACAAAACACTAAGAAAGATGGTAGAAAGATGGTAGAAACCAGTCCAACAATATCAACAATCATACTTATGTAAAGTTAGGTAAAATGCTGTCAAAAAAAATTTTTTTTTAAAGCAAGATATAACTACATGGTTTTTCTTGTAGAAAAACTTAAAACATTAAAACACAGAGGACTGATGGGAAAACATATGCCGGGCAAATAACTAATCAAAAGAATGCTGAATGGTAGGTCAATATCAGACAAAATAAATTTTTAAGGCAAAATATGTTAATAGAAAACTGTGTTAATAATAGAAAACTAAGGACTTCCCTGGTGGCGCAGTGGATAAAAATCCACCTGCCGGCTTCCCTGGTGGCGCAGTGGTTGGGGGTCCGCCTGCCAATGCAGGGGGCGCGGGTTCGTGCCCCGGTCCGGGAGGGTCCCGCGTGCCGTGGAGCGGCTGGGCCCGTGAGACATGGCCGCTGGGCCTGCGCGTCCGGAGCCTGTGCTCCGCAGCGGGAGAGGCCACAGCAGTGAGAGGCCCGAGTACCGCAAAAAAAAAAAAAAAAAAAAAAAAAAGAATCCGCCTGCCAATGCAGGGGACACGGGTTCAAGCCCTGGTCCGGGAAGATCCCACATGCCATGGAACAACTAAGCCCATGTGCCACAACTACTGAGCCTGTGCTCTAGAGCCTCCATGCCACAACTACTGAGCCCGTGCGTCTTGAGCCCATGCTCCACAACAAGCGAAGCCACTGCAATGAGAAGCCTGTGCACCGCAACGAAGAGTAGCCCCCGTTCTCCACAACTAGAGAAACCCCGCACACAGCAATGAAGACCCAACGCAGCGGAAAAACAAAACAAAACAAAACAGAAAACTGTGTTAATATAAATACAAAACTATGAATTCAAATCAAAGGAAGATATATTAATTCTACTACTTGCATATGCCCCTAATAAAAGTCTATCTCTATATGTATACATATATATTTACGTAAATAGACAAAAGCCAAGACAAAACCAACACTTTAGTTGGAGATTAATATATCTCAAGTACTGATAGATTATACAGACAAAAAAATATTAGTAAAAATATAAAACCCTATATCCAAGGATGTACACACTTCTTCTCAAGCACACACTTATAAAAGTTGGCCATTGTATTAATCCATAAATTATTTCTCAATAAATCTCAAAGACTAGGAATCAAACAAGACCGCATTCTCTGATCCCAATGCAATTAACAATCAACATGAAAAATAAATATAAATTTCCCATAAATTGGGGAATTTAAATCACATTTCTAAGTAATTCATGGGTCAAAAAAGAAATTATAATGGCATAATACTTAGATCTATATGACAGTTAAGATATTAAAACTTGTGTGAACTTTAAGTAATATTAAGTAAATTTATAGCATTAAATACAAAAGAAAGGCCAAAATGAGCTAATAAGCATCAAGCTTAAGAAGTAGGAAGGACAGTAGGATAAACCCAAAGAAAGTAAAAATAAAACATTAAAGAGTAAGGCCATATAAACCATCACAACTGTTCAAAAAGAGAACAAAACTATAGTTACAGCAAAGATTTTAAAAATGAGAATACTAGGAACAGCTTTATGACAATATATTTGAAAACTTAGAGGAAACTAAAATTTTTCTAGGAATATGCAACCTATCAAGACATCTGACCCAAAACGCCTGCATAGGTCTATTAAAGAATTTTTATTTGTTGTTAAAAATCTTCTTACCAAATAAATAAATAAACAAATAATCAATCTAACTAAACACAAGGCCCAGATGTTTTGGGGGATGAGTGCTACATGCTTTTTAAGAACAGGTCATTCTAATCACACGTATTTCCAGAAAACACATAAAGGTGGTAATAAAGCAAGACAAGGAAAGTAGGAAAAAGGAAAATTACAAGTTTATCTCAATCTTAAGCCCTGATGAAAAATGATAAACAAAATACTGACAAAGCTAATCCAATATTTTATCATGTTAACATGTTAAATGAGAAAAACCATATGATCATCTCAGTACAGGTAGAAAGAGCATCTGACAAAATTTAACACACATCCTTGATTTTATAAGATAGCTAACGGGGTGGCTGTTTATAAAAGCATTCTATTAAAAAACCTGCATTTCTATACATAACAGACAACATATAATTTTAAAAAGAAGTTATCCCGCACCAGAGCAATAAAAAATATAAGGTATATTAGAATAAAGGTAACAAAAAAAGGTAAGACTTTTATGGTGAAAATTATTGTAATGTAAGACATTAAAGACCCAATTAAATGAAGAGACATACCATGTTCATGTATGAACTCTATTGTAAAGATGTCAATCCCTCCAAACTGGTCTCTAACTACAATGCAATTCCAATCAAAATCTCAACATTATTTTTTGAATATGCATATATATATACACCGGATCACAAGTAAAACCTATCTCTTACTATGAGAGTCACAGTTTAAGAAGTTTGAAAAAGATTTGCTGAAGATAGAAGAATAAATTAATGAACTCTGATATATGTATATTTATTTATTTATAAATATTCATATAATGGATTACACAGCAGTGAAAAAAAAGCAACATAGATGAATTTCATACACTGTGTTGACTTTAAAAAAGTTATAGAAGGCAAAATACATACCTCTTTTTAAAACTCAAAAACAGGCAATACTAACATTTTAAGAAATACATACATATGTGATTTAAAAGTCCGGCTTCCCTGGTGGTGCAGTGGTTGAGAGTCCGCCTGCCGATGTAGGGGACACAGGTTCGTGCCCCGGTCCAGGAAGATCCCACATGCTGTGGAGTGGCTGGGCCCGTGAGCCGTGGCCGCTGAGCGTGCACGTCTGGAGACTGTGCTCCGCAACAGGAGAGGCCACAACAGTGAGAGGCCCGCGTACCGCAAAAAAAAAATAATAATAATAAAAATGAAAATAAAAATAAAAGTAGAAGAAAATGATAATGACATTCAGCACAGTGCTTATGTTTAGGGAGGAACCAGGGATATGAGATAGAAAGAAGCACACAGGTAGAATGATAATATTGGTGATATTTAAGTCTAAATTGTCTAATAGGGTCCTGCAAGTTCATTTTAACATTATGCTTAGTAAGTTATATGCATATGGCAATATTGTATATGCATCAAATATTACATATAAAAAATTGTTTAAATTCAACTGGCCAGGTTAGAATCCATAAAATGTGAATAGAGGAAGAAATAGAAAATATGAACAGACCCAATCAGAAGCAATGAAATTGAAACTGTGATTAAAAATCTTCCAACAGAAAGGGATAAAACAGTATGCTGACAACTGTTTACAAGAAAGTGGAGAAAAATGTACATACATTTTTGTATGTTTAGATATTACCATAAATACTCAGGATTGGAGCTGCTTGTAAGTATAACAATATACAGAATAACTTTATTTTATCTTGTCAGAGTCCATCACTAATCTAAAACAAAGGTGGCACTTTTTCATGTTAACCTTAAACTCTAGGCCTTACTGGAAGCCACTGAAGGGGGACACTTCACTACCAGATGGGTATGCAGTGCCACAGATGGTCATTTACACTGTGAGGCACTGATTCTGCCTTCAGAGGTTCTGACCAGATTGGCTGCTGAAATAGCCCCTAATTTTCTGAAGGCTTGAAGAGGAAAAAATAAAGTTTACATACTCTTGATGTGAAGTGCATTTAAGTGTTTGTTGGCTTGTTGCAGTACTATAAACACAGAGCTGTTAATAATGGTTATGTAGATTACTGTGATTTGAAAACTGAATTCACAAAAACTTACATTAGTGAAGAATTAGTAAGTCTTTTTCTTAAATAGAGAACTTTAACACTACGTATTTTAACAGTAAACAGGAATCGCTTTTCCTTTAGCGTTCAGAAGGACACCATGTTCTTAAACATACTCCTCCCCTGAAGCGTGTTTGTGTGTGATGCCATATTTCTTTTTCAGGTAAATGCAGTCTTCCTTATAAAAATGAAATTAAACTTATTGCTCTTTCAGTTCTTTTATATTCTAACAATAAATAAAACAAAAAGATCACTGACTGTGCATTGTACCTGTATTTATAGCTTATGGTTGTTAACAGGAAGCTCACTGAGAAAAAAAAAAGGTAAGCCTCCAGGTAAACAGCTAGTGGAGGTTTTACATTTGTTTGCACATCTCAGTATATTCCTGTTGAAGTCAAGTTTGCACAGTCTTCTGACTTTGGAACAAATGATAGACTTTAACTTGTTTAAAATTTGTCTTAAATGCCGGTAACATGGCTCTGGTTTATCAGCTAATCTTCAATTCTGTGGTAAATCTTTGGGCTGTTGAGTATCTTTGAGATAGATTGAATTCAACTTCTGTTGAATTGAAAACTGTCTTAATTTTTCCTCTATGTATATGAATTATTTTTGTTACAAAGCCACTGATATGTGCACAATTGTAATTTTACTCAAGTATGTTGCAGTTGTAAATATTAGAGAGTTTAATCTCGTGCTCTACTCTTATTTAGCAATTACCTGATTTGCCAGTAGCTTTATAATTTTTTTTTTAAGATAATTGTTCATTATTTTGTCAATGTTATTTGAACTTAGGATACTAGGATCCTCTTTCTAGGGACTTTGCCTAGCTAGCATGTCCTAACTTTGTTCTTGTCTGGCCTAACTTTAGTAATCTTTGTCATTACATGTAACTTTGTTACTCTGTATGACATTATTGTATCCATAAACATGGTAATTTTGATACAGTTATACTTTTACAGTGGTACATAATCCAAGGACTAGTATAGAATTAAGATGAGTGCAAGATGAGGGAGGGAAGGGTTTTGTTCTTGGTAATTTAGATGTGAAACCTCTAAGGAGCTATCATGTGAAACGTCGTAGGGTGGTTGTGCTACTGTATAATTGGGGTGATAATACCAGGAATTTTAATGAGATTTTGTAAAGAATATCCAGAAAAGTAATGAACTTATTTTCAGTATGACATAGAAAACAATGTGAATATTTAAGGTCTGTGACTATACTTCACTAAGAATTTGCAGAATTGTTTTGAGATGTGAGAATAAAGGTAATTTTGTTGAATCTTTATTGGTGCTAATGATGGACAGTTAAAAAGGTAGCTAGTGTATATTGTTATGGGTCAGTACTTATTAGTACTTCCAAAATTGAATTTGAAATGCTATGTATTCACTTTTCACTCTGTAAATGTAATTCTTTACAATGACTTTATTTATTAAAGGGCAGCCAGTTGTAATTTTTACAGGATTGTGTGAGCTATTCAAACTCTTCAACCTCTGAACAGGATATTAGCTTCCGTAAACCACAATGGGGATAAAATATGGAATTTCTTTTAAGTTTCGTTTCCATTAAATGAGAACCCTTATAATTCATATTGCCATGAATTTAACCATCTCATTTGCATAAAGTAGTTCATCAGCCTGGTCCCAATAGGCTCAACCAAAGAAAAAGACTCCAATGAATGGACATTATTACTGAGTCTTCTTGTAAGTAGCCATAAATAAACCAAAATAGTATCAAATTTAGGTATGAAATTCCACATGTGCAAAGTACTGTTAAGGTGATACATTTTTGATGAGATTTTTAAAAATATTTGAACTATTAAAAAGCATTATCTTTAAACATCAAAAAAAAAAAAAAAAAAAAAAAAAAAAAATCTTCCAACAGGGCTTCCCTGGTGGCGCAGTGGTTGAGAGTCTGTCTGCTGATGCAGAGAACATGGGTTCGTGCCCCGGTCCAGGAAGATCCCACATGCTGCGGAGTGGCTGGGCCTGTGAGCCATGGCCGCTGAGCCTGCGTGTCAGGAGACTGTGCTCCACAACGGGAGAGGCCACAACAGTGAGAGGCCCGCGTACCACAAAAAAAAAAAAAAAAAATCTTCCAACAAACAAAAGTCCAGGACCAGATGGCTTCACAGGTGAATTCTATCAAACATTTGGAGAAGAGCTAACACCCATCCTTCTCAAACTCTTCCAAAAAATTGCACAGGAAGGAACACTCCCAAACTCATTCTATGAGGCCACCATCACCCTGATACCAAAACCCGACAAGGATACTACAAAAAAAAGAAAATTACAGACCAATATCACTGATGAATATAGATGCAAAAATCCTCAACAAAATACTAGCAAACAGAATCCAACAATACATTAAAAGAATCATACACCATGATCAAGTGGGATTCATCCCAGGGATGCAAGGATTCTTCAATATGCACAAATCAATCAAAGTGATACACCATATTAACAAATTGAAGAATAAAAACCATATGGTCATCTCAATAGATGCAGAAAAAGCTTTTGACAAAATTCAACACCCATTTATGATAAAAACTCTCCAGAAAGTAGGCACAGAGGGAACTTACCTCAACATAATAAAAGCCATATATGACAAACCCACAGCAAACATCATCCTCAATGGTGAAAAACTGAAAGCATTTCCTCTAAGATCAGGAACAAGACAAGGATGTCCACTCTCACCACTATTACTCAACATAGTTCTGGAAGTCCTAGCCACGGCAATCAGAGAAGAAAAAGAAATAAAAGGAATACAAATTGGAAAAGAAGTAAAACTGTCACTGCTTGCAGAAGACATGATACTATACATAGAGAATCCTAAAGATGCCACCAGAAAACTACTAGAACTAATCAATGAATTTGGTAACGTTGCAAGATACAAAATTAATGCACAGAAATCTCTTGCATTCCTATACACTAATGGTGAAAAATCTGAAAGAGAAATTAAGGAAACACTCCCATTTACCATTGCAACAAAAAGAATAAAATACCTAGGAATAAACCTACCTAGGGAGACAAAAGACCTGTATGCAGAAAACTGTAAGACACTGATGAAAGAAATTAAAGATGATACAAACAGATGGAGAGATATACCATGTTTTTGGATTGGAAGAATCAATACTGTGAAAATGACTATACTGCCCAAAGCAATCTACAGATTGAATGAAGTCCCCTACCAAATTACCAATGGTATTTTTCACAGAACTAGAACAAAAAATCTTAAAATTTGTATGGAGACACAAAAGACCCTGAATAGCCAAAGCAGTCCTGAGGGAAAAAAATGGAGCTGGAGAAATCAGACTCCCTGACTTCAGATTATACTACAAAGCTTATCAAGACAATATGGTACTGGCACAAAAACAAATACAGATCAATGGAACAAGATAGAAAGCCCAGAGATAAACCCAAACACCTATGGTCAACTAATCTACGACAAAGGAGGCAAGGATATACCATGGAGAAAAAGACAGTCTCTTCAATAAGTGGTGCTGGGAAAACTGGACAGCTACATGTAAAAGAATGAAATTAGAACACTCCCTAACACCATACATAAAAATAAACTCAAAATGGATTAGAGACCTAAATGTAAGACTGGACACTATAAAACTCTTAGAGGAAAATATAGGAAGAATGCTCTTTGACATAAATCACAGCAAGATCTTTGCTGATCCACCTCCTAGAGTAATGGAAATAAAAACAAAAATAAACAAATGGGACCTAATGAAACTTAAAAGCTTTTGCAAAGCAAAGGAAACTACAAGTAAGACGAAAAGACAACCCTCAGAATGGGAGAAAATATTTGCAAACGAATCAATGGACAAAGGGTTAATCTCCAAAATATATAAACAGTTCATGTAGCTCAATATTGAAAAAACAGACAACTCAATCCAAAAATGGGCAGAAGACCTAAATAGACATTTTCTCCAAAGAAGACATACAGATGGCCAAGAAGTACATGAAAACCTGCTCAACATCACTAATTATTAGAGAAATGAAAATCAAAACTACAATGAGCTATCACCTCACACCAGTTAGAATGGGCATCATCAGAAAATCTACAAACAACAAATGCTGGAGAGGGGGTGGAGAAAAGGGAAGCCTCTTGCACTGTTGGTGGGAATGTAAATTGATACAGCCACTATGGAGAACAGTATGGAGGTTCCTTAAAAAACTAAAAATAGAATTACCATATGACCCAGCAATCCCACTACTGGGCATATACCCAGAGAAAACCATAATTCAAAAAGACACATGCACCCCAATGTTCACTGCAGCACTATTTACAATAGCCAGGTCATGGAAGCAACCTAAATGCCCATCAACAGACAAATAGATAAAAAAGATGTGGCACATGTATACAATGGAATATTACTCAGTCATAAAAAGGAATGAAATTGGATCATTTGTAGAGACGTGGATTGATCTAGAGACTGTCATACAGAGTGAAGTAAGTCAGAAAGAGAAATACAAATATTATATATTAACGTATATATGTGGAACCTAGAAAAATGGTACAGATGAACCAGTTTGCAGGGCAGAAATAGAGACACAAATGTAGAGAACAAACGTATGGACACCAAGGTGGGGGAAGTGGTGGGGTGTGTGTGTGTGTGTGTGGTGGTGTGATGAATTGGGAGATTGGGATTGACATGTATACACTAATATGCATAAAATGGATAACTAATAAGAACCTGCAGTATAAAAAAATTAATTTAAAAAAATTCAAAAAAATGTGAATAGAATATTTTGCAAATTCCTGTCAAAAGGTTTCTTTGTCCTGAGCTGAATGGCCAAAAGAGGTTGCCTTTTGACACCTAACAAGTAATAAACAAGGGTAGAAAATAGAGAGAAGAGCCAGCTGGTTTGAAGGGCAGAGATCCTAGGAGCTCTTCAAAAGGGCAGCTCCGGGCTTCCCTGGTTGCGCAGTGGTTAAGAATCTGCCTGCCACTGCAGGGGATACAGTTTCGAGCCCTGGTCCGGGAAGATCCCAATGCCGCGGAGCAGCTAAGCCCATGCGCCACAGCTACTGAGCCCATGTGCCACAACTATTGAAGTCCATTCGCCTAGAGCCCATGCTCTGCAACAAGAGAAGCCACTGCAGTAAGAAGCCCGTGCACCACAACAAAGAGTAGCCCCACTCGCCACAACTAGAGAAAGCCCCCGCGCAGCAACAAAGACCCAATACAGCCAAAATTAAATAAATAAATAAATTTATTAAATAAATAAATAATAAAATAAAACTGTAACTCTATATCCTTTAAAAAAAACCAAAAAAAACAAAAGGGCAGCTCCCAGGAGGAACAACTAAAGGGATATGGTCACTAACAAACTGTCCCCCAGTGACATATAAGGTAGTTTTTAAGAGTCTATGACCAGAATGAACAACACCAAAATAACAAATAATCAAGGGGTCAAACTTCTATTTTAACTAAGGGGAAATTTATAAAACAGTGTCATATCCTTCTTTCATTTCTTCTCATGAACATTCTGGTTATGGCTTTATAAAACATTTTTAGTAACTCAACTCTTTCTTTTTTTTGAGATCAAGGTGCTCATCACAGCATGCTATATTGCCTACAAATCAAATTGCTCAAGGCAGGGTACCTGATAGGATTCAGCAGCTGAGGTCACCACCTGCTCCACAGCACCAACAACGAAGACTCCCTTCTTAATATGCTCCCTTAAGTACAGTCCAGCCGAAGCAGAGTCCAGGAGGTCATAGATCTGCTCGTTGTAGATTTCAATAAAGGAACACTTACAAAGAAAACTCTTTCCAGCTCCAGCCTGTAAAAGAGAAGCCTGGTTTAGCTATATTCTTTTCATGAGTTCATCCTTACCTTTCATGAGCATTCATCTTTCACTCACTTCACAACATATAAATTTCCTACAACATTATCCTTTACACAATACAGGACACTTAAAAGTCAGTATTAAAATGTAGGTTACTAGTTTCAGCACATCAGTACACTTTAAAGCAGCATCAAACTGTGGTCCCAGGAGCCCTAAAGTTCCCAACAGTGCCTCAGAACAAAGACAGGGAGGTGGGACTTGAGCATTCCAAATAGGCAATTCCATTTTTTGTTTAATTGAGGCATAATTGATATACAGCATTATACTAGTTTCAGGCGTGTAACATAATGATTTGATATTTGTATATATTGCAAAATGATCACAATAAGCCTAGTTAACATCCATCGCCATACATAGTTACATAATTTTTTCCCCTTGTGATGAAAATAGCAATTCCATTTTCACCTGTCTTATATATGAATCAAGTGTTATATTCCTCAAACGACTGAAAACAATGTATTTTAAAAGTCTCTCTTTAAAAAAATAAACAAATAAAAGTTTTCTTTAAAAAGCCTTGCTATAGGATTTTTAACCACAGAAATGCACATCACTAAACTTACTTCACTGGCAAATAATATGTGTGTCTAACTGCAATGGTCAGGCATAGTTTCTGCAAAGGAGTAAGTGGTAAACCAATGCTATATATCAGACTCCTTGGCACAAACGTAATAGAACATAAAACACTAATGGCTCTTAAGCCTGGAATTCCCTAAGCTAAAGACGCACAACCAACAGAATGACCCAATCTGGGAGTCAATGGAAAATGGAAGGCCACATCGCTAGGATGATGGAACACCATGTGTGAAGCAAGGAGAGCATAGTCAGATGGTAGCAGGTGCTGCAAAGGAAGTACAGATGGGCCCATTACTAGTGGCTGTCATGAAGATGTAGGGACAGCTGCAGTCAACTGTGAGCCTAGGTGCAGGTAGGTGATGGAGCTTAATGAATTTGTTTTCCTCAGTTAAGATTTTCTTTACACTTTCTCTCTTGTAAAATCTGAGAGCCTAAGAAGCACTACATTCTTCTTTCTTTCAATGTGGGTTCATGGATGATGCATGTTTTATAGACTAAAAACGTGTAGAAAATAAAAAACTCAGAATCCTTAATTTTATCTTAAGAATTGAAAGATTTTTTTTATGACTCTAGCCTATCCACACTGTAGACTACCAATGATGCCCTTCCATGTACCATGAGCTAATTATTAGTAGTTAGCTACTCAAAACTAGGTATTTCATAGAATCGCTTTATTTTTACAATAAGTTTTACCTTCTCTTTTTCACGTTCAATTAAGGAAAACAAATATTCAAAACTTCGTGGAATTACTCCTCTCAGGTTATGAGAAAAATGATCAGATTCAGATGGTCCTAAAGAAAAATGTAAAAATATATATATATAGCTGTTCATTTTTATTCTGTTAACAGGAGTCTTTCAAAACAGCAAAACTGAAAGGCAATTCATATAGAAAAGACAAATTGTATAATCAGTTTCTTTCAGGCCCCCAAACAAGATAAATCGTGGTAACAGATGGCATAATAGAACCTGCCTATCAATGGGACTGAAGGGAAGGGCCCACAATAGCCACTAAGCAATTTTAAAAAGTAGTTGTTGTTTGATAAATTAAAAAATCCATTTCAGTCCCAAGCTTGAAAATTTTCCTTCTGCAGGTACCAAAAGTAGCAGAAATAACAAATAATTGTACTTTACTGTTGCATAAGACATTCTGTCTCCTAGGCTGATCTTTATACACTGGTTCTGTGGCCACAGGCTAATTACTTAACCTCTTGGAGTTTTCAACTATAAAATGGAAATAGTAATGGTAATAACTATCTCACAGGGTATAAAAATTAGCATTAGCTAGTATTTTCTTAATTGGGCAGTAAAAGCCAAGCTGGTAAGAAAGATACTATAGGAATTCTTCACAAGATTTCTGTACAGACAGAAAATTGAAGAGCAATCCAATCTCTATTTTGTTAACACTGGGGAAAAGGGGAGATGTGAGTGGATATGTAAACAGCAGGATTTTTTGGATACTAATTCAAGCTATAGCTATATTTGCCAGAAAAAAAACTATAAAGCTAGAAAAGATCCAGAAGTTACTATATGTATTAGTTAAACATGCCTTAGAGGGACTTCCCTGGTGGTGCAGCAGTTAAGAATCCACCAGCCAATGTAGGGGACACAGGCTCAAGCCCTGGTCTGGGAAGATCCCACATGCCAAGAAGCAACTAAGCCCATGCGCCACAACTACTGAAGCCCATGTGTATACAGCCCATGCTCCACAACAAGAGAAGCCACCGAAATGAGAAGCCAGTGCACTGCAATGAAGAGTTGCACCCCGCTTGCCACAACTAGAGAAAGCCCACACACAGCAATGAAGACCCAACACAGCCAAAAATTAATTAATCAATAAGTAAATTTATTTAAAATATATATATATGCCTTAGAGGCCAAAGGAACTAACAAAATGCTGGTGTACGCAAGAAAATTACAGAAAATAAATTTTAAGATATTACTGTCATCTCGGTGTGCCACACCTAAAATATTTTAAATGGCCCTTGTAAACTGTACCTTAAAAAGATAAAAGAAAAAAATAAAAACAGGGCAGAGAAATGCAAGTAAATGAACACAGAGGACAGATAATATTAGAATACGTGCAGATAATTTTATAACATTTTCCTGCTAAATACTATATAAAGATACTCAAAATATTCATTATAGTTACCTTATCATCTCTTGCCTAGTCTCCTGCCTTGGCTCCCTATCTTGCTTCGGCTCTAGCCCCTCCTAGGGTCTCTATTCCATTCAGCTGCCTGAGTAGTCCTTTTAATTATACATCAGACCATGTAATTCTTCTTTAAAAAAACAAACAAAAAAAACAAACAAAAAAACCCGTTCCCATGACTTCACATACACTCATGAAAAATTCCAAAATCCATGACCTGGCTTCAGGCTACAATTTCAACTTGCCCCTTATTCTGTAAAATTCCACTCTAGCCCCATGTGTCTTCTTGCTGTTTCTTGAATGCTCTTGAGCATGCTCCCAACTCAGGGCCTGTGCATTTGCAGGGATGGTCCCTCTGCCTGGAAGATTCTTCTCCCAGAGTCTTATGGTTCCTTCTCATTTCACTCAGTAATTCTCTTCAAATGTCATGCTGAGAGGCCTCTCTGACCCACCTAACTAAAACAGCACCTGCTGCTCTTTTCCATCCTCTTATTTTTCTTCATAGTACTTACTACCTCTGGCATAATTACTAGACATTTATTTGTTTTTACTTGTACATCCCCCGTGAGAATATAAACTCCATGAGAGCCTGGACATTGCCTTGTATTTGAACAGACCACCAGAGCCTTGAAGAGTGCCTGGCATATTTTAAGCACTCACTTATATGTTGTCATAACCTCAGAGAAGGGAAAACCTTTCTTACTAAAACTCACAATTCAGAAACCATTAAAAAACAAAACAAAACAAAGAAAACCTGAAATTCAACCACATAAAAATAAAAAACTTTGGCATCAGAAAAAATTAAATAAGCCAAAAGAAAAAACCTACAGAAAAATCTGTAATCTATATCATAGACAAAGAGATAATCTATTTTATGAAGAATCCCCACAACTGAGTAAGAAAAAGACAAGATAATTCTTAAATAAGAAAAAAGCTTGAGGGACTTCCCTGGTGTCGCGGTGGTTAAGAATCCACCTGCCAATGCAGGGGACATGGGTTCAAGCCCTGGTCTGGGAGGATCCCATATGCAGCAGAGTAACTAAGCCCATGCACCACAACTACTGAGCCTGTGCTCTAGAGCCCTCGAGCCACAACTACTGAGCCCACATGCCACAACTACTGAAGTCCGTACACCTAGAGCCCATGCTCCACAGCAAGAAAAGCCACAGCAATGAGAGGCCCACGCACCACAACGAAGAGCAGCCCCCACTCACTGCAACTAGAGAAAGCCTGCACACAGCAAAGAAGACCCAATGCAGCCAAATATAAATAAATAAATTTATTTTAAAAAAAGAGAAAAAAGCTTGAATGGGCATTTTACAGAGAGGCTATTCAAATGTCCAATAAACGTATAAAAGGTGCTTAGTAGTCAATGGACATCAAACAAGTGCAAATAAAAACACGAGATAGTACTATACATACTCCAGAACAACTAAAAATTTTAAAACGGACAATACCAAGTGTGGACATGGATGTGGAGCACTGGGAAATTCTATGTCTACGCATCTCCATCATGACATTTTTACTAAAGCTGAACATACATATACTATAACCCAGCAAGTCCACACCCAGAAGTTCAATAGATATGCACTATAAAAGACACACACAAGAAAAAAATGTCCATAACAGTACTATTCATGTGCTCTAAAACTCTCTAGCAACAGCAGAATAGAAAATGTGGAGCTCCTTTAAGATGGCAGTGTGGGAAGACGCAGAGTTAGTGTCTCCCCACAACTAGGGCGCCTGCCGGCCACTGGTGGGGGGCTCTGACCCCAAAGAGATGGGAGGAACCCCAGAGTGAACCAGTAGGACATAGGGGGACCAAGGGAGGAGGAGAAGTGGAGGCCAGACAGGATCGGCTCCCCTGAGGCTGCGGAGATCAGGAGAGGGAGGTGGGAGGGACTCTCCGGGAAGAGTGGGAGAGGAGCGTAGGGCAATTGCCTGGCCCACTGGTCTCGGGGAGACTGCTGAGCTCCCAAGCCAGTCCCCCCCCCACAAAGCCCCATCCAGGCTGCATGGGTCCTGGGGGCACAGGAGGGAGGCCAGGGAGATCAGGAGTGGCAGGTGGGAGGGGCCATCAAGGAGGAGGGGGAGAGGAGCAGAGGTTGCTTTCCCCGCCCACTCGGGCCCAGGGAGCCTACTGAGCTCCCAGACCACTTCCCTGCCCTCCAAGGCCCACCCCCAATTGGTCCTGGGGGTATAGGAGGGAGGACAGGGAGATCAGGATTGGCAGGTGGGAGGGGACCCTAACCAGACCCCAGACGGGAGGAGCAGGAGAGGAGAGGAGAGGAGGGCGTTTGCCCCACCCACTCAAGCCCAGGTAGCCTGCTGGGCTCCCAGGTGAGGTCCCCCGCCCTCTGAGACCAGGCCCATGCCTGAGCCCCTTCTGTTCCTTGAGTCTAAGCCCCACCCCCACACAGCCCCCAGGGCCTTTTCCAGCCCTGTGGGTGCTGAGCACTGGCCCCACCCACCGCCCAAACCTCACCCTTGCTTAGGCCCTGCTCTCCACAGCCAAGGCCTTCCCCCCCCCTTTCCTTTTTTTTCTTCTCCCTCCTCCTCTTTTTTTACTATTGTGGTACTGACGTACCTTCCAATTGTTGATTCATCTATATTTTTATTGTTAGATTCTTTCTAATATATCTATTAGTTTCCTAGTCTAATTTTGTTTTTTACTTTGTTATTGTTCTCTTTTTTTTGCCACCCCATGTGGCTTGCGAGATCTTGATTTGTGAGCACAGGGTTGGGCTGAAGCTCCTGCAGTGGGAGCTCCGAATCTGAACCACTGGACTAACAGAGAACCTCAGACCCTAGGGAATATTCATCAGAGTGAGGTCTCACAGAGTTCCTCATCTCAGCACCAAGACCCAGCTCTACCCAAGAGCCTACAAACTCCAGTGTTGGAAGCCTCAGGCCAAACAACCAGTAAAACAGGAACACAATCCCACTCATTAAAAAAAAAAAGGAGACAGCAAAAAAATATGTCACAGATGAAGAAGCAAGGTAAAAAAACCTACAAGACCAAATAAATGAAGATGAAATAGGCAATCTACCTGAAAAAGAATTCAGAGTAATGATAGTAAAGATGATCTAGAATCTCAGATATTGAATGGAAGCACAGATTGAGAAAATAAATGTTTAACAAAGATCTAGAACTAAAGAACAAACAAACAGAGATGAACAACACATTAACTGAAATGAAAAATACACTAGAAGGAATCAATAACAGAATAACAGAGGCAAAAGAAGGAATAAGTGAGCTGGAAGACAAAATGGTGGAAATAACTGCCGAGGAGCAGAATAAAGAAAAAAGAATGAAAAGAATTGAAGACAATCTCAGAGACCTCTGGGATAACACTAAATGCACCAACATTCGAATTATAGGGGTCCCAGAAAAAGAAGAGAAAAAGAAAGTGTCTGAGAAAATATTTGAAGAGATTATAATGGAAAACTTCCCGAACATGGGAAAGGAAATAGTCACCCAAGTCCAGGAAGCACAGAGAGTCCCATACAGGATAAACCCTAGGAAAAACACACCAAAACACATATTAATCAAACTAACAAAAATTAAGTTCAAAGAAAAAATATTTTAAAAAATAACACACAAAGGAATCCCCATAAGGTTGTCAGCTGATTTTTCAGCAGACTCTGCAGGCCAGAAGGGAGTGGCAGGATATACTTAAAGTGATGAAAGGGAAGAACCTACAACCAAGATTACTCTATCCAGCAAGGATCTCATTCAGATTCGATGGAGAAGTCAAAAGCTTTTCAAACAAACAAAAACTAAGAGAATTCAGCACCACCAAACCAGCTTCACAACAAATGCTAAAGAAACTTCTCTAAGTGGGAAACACAAGAGAAGAAAAAGACACACAAAAATAAACCCAACTGGGGCTTCCCTGGTGGCGCAGTGGTTGAGAGTCCGCCTGCCAATGCAGGGGACACGGGTTCGTGCCCCGGTCCGGGAAGATCCCACATGCCGCGGAGCGGCTGGGCCTGTGAGCCATGGCCGCTGAGCCTGCACGTCCAGAGCCTGTGCCCCGCAATGGGAGAGGCCACAACAGTGAGAGGCCCGCGTACCACAAAAAAAAGAGAAAAAAACCAAACCCAACTAACACACCATTGTAAAGCAATTATACTCCAATAAAGATGTTAAAAACAAACAAACAAACAAACCCAAAACAATTAAGAAACTGGTAATAGGAACATCCATATCGATAATAACCTTGAATGTAAATGGATTAAATGCCCCAACCAAAAGACACAGACTGGCTGAATGGATACAAAACAAGACCCATATATATGCTGTCTACAAGAGAACCACTTCAGACCTAGGAACACATACAGACTGAAAGTGAAGGGATGGAAAAAGATATTCCATGCAAATGGAAATCAAAAGAAAGCTGGAGTAGCAATACTCGTATCAGATAAGATAGAGTTTAAAATAAAGACTGTTACAAGAGATAAGGAGGGACACTACATAATGATCAAAGGATCAATCCAAGAAGAAGATATAACAATTAAAAATGTTTATGCACCCAGCAGAGGAGCACCTCAATGCATAAGGCAAATGCTAACAACCATGAAAGGAGAAATTGACAGTAACACAATAATAGTAAGAGACTTTAACACCTCACTTACACCAATGGACAGATCATCCAAACAGAAAATAAATAAGGAAACACAAGCTTTAAATGACACAATAGACTAGATAGATCTAATTGATATTTATAGAACATTCCACCCCAAAGTGGCAGAATACACTTTCTTCTCAGGTGTACATGGAACATTCTCCAGGATAGATCACATATTGGTTCACAAACCAAGCCTTGAAAAATTTAAGAAAATTGAAATCATATCAAGCATCTTTTCTGACCACAATGCTCTGAGACTGGAAATCAATTATAGGAAAAAAAGTGTAAAAAAACACTGGAGGCTAAACAGTGTGCCACTAAATAACCAAGAGATCACTGAAGAAATCAGAGAAGAAATTTAAAAATACATAGAAACAAATGACAATGAAAACACAATGACCCCAAACCTATGGGATGCAGCAAAAGCAGTTCTAAGGGGAAAGTTTACAGCAATTCAACCTCACCTCAAGAAACAAGAAAAATCTCAAATAAACAATATAACACTACACTTAAAACAACTAGAGAAAGAAGAACAAAGAAAACATAAAGATCAGAGCAGAAATAAATGAAATAGAAATGAAGCAAACAATAGCAAAAATCAATAAAACTAAAAGCTGGTTCTTTGAGAAGATAAACAGAATTGATAAATCCTTAGACTCATCAAGAAAAAAAGGGAGAGGATGCAAATCAATAAAATTAGAAATGAAAGGGAGAAATCACAACTGACACTGCAGAAATACAAAGGATGATAAGAGACTACTGCAACAACCATATGCCAAAAAAATGGACAACCACGAAGAAATGGACAAATTCTTGGAAAGGTACAATTTTCTAAGACTGAACCAGGAAGAATTAGAAAATATAAGCAGTCCTATCACAAGTAATGAAATTGAAACCAGAATTAAAAACCTTCCAACAAACAAAAGTCCAGGACCAGATGGCTTCACAAGCAAATTCTATCAAACATTTAGAGAAGAGCTAACACCAATCCTTCTCAAACTCTTCCAAAAATTGCAGAGGGAGGAACACTCCCAAACTCATTCTACAAAGCCACCATCACCCTGATACCAAAACCAGAAAAAGATATCACAAAAAAAGAAAATTATAGACCAATATCACTGATGAACATAGATGCAAAAATCCTCAACAAAATACTAGCAAACAGAATCCAATAGCACATTAAAAGGATCATACACCATGATCAAATGGGGTTTATCCCAGGGATGCAAGGATTCTTCAATATACGCAAATAAAACAATGTGATACACCATATTAACAAACTGAAGAATAAAAACCATATGATCGGGCTTCCCTGGTGGCGAAGTGGTTGAGAGTCCGCCTGCCGATGCAGGGGATGCAGGTTCGTGCCCCGCTCCGGGAGGATCCCACATGCCACGGAGCGGCTGGGCCCGTGGGCCATGGCCGCTGGACCTGCGCATCCGGAGCCTGTGCTCTGCAACGGGAGAGGCCACAGCAGTGAGAGGCCCGCGTACCACCAAAAAAAAAAAAAAAAAAAAAACCATATAATCATCTCAATAGATGCAGAAAAAGCTTTTGACAAAATTCAACACCCATTTATGATAAAAATTCTCCAGAAAATGGGCATAGAGGGAACCCACCTCATCATAACAAAGGTCATATATGACAAACCCACAGCAAGCATCATGCTCAGTGGTGAAAAACTGGAAGCATGTGCACTAAGATCAGGAACAAGACAGGGATGTCCACTCTCACCACTCGTATTCAACATAGTTTTGGAAGTCCTAGCCACAGCAATGAGAGAAGAAAAAGAAATAAAAGGAATAGAAATTGGAAAAGAAGAAGTAAAACTGTCACTGTTTGCAGATGACATGATACTATACATAGAGAATCCTAAAGATGCCACCAGAAAACTACTAGAACTAATCAATGAATTTGGTAACGTTGCAAGATACAAAATTAATGCACAGAAATCTCTTGCATTCCTACACACTAATGGTGAAAAATCTGAAAGAGAAATTAAGGAAACACTCCCATTTACCATTGCAACAAAAAGAATAAAATACCTAGGAATAAACCTACCTAGGGAGACAAAAGACCTGTATGCAGAAAACTATAAGACACTGATGAAAGAAATTAAAGATGACATAAACAGATGGAGAAACATACCATGTTCTTGGATTGGAAGAATCAAGATTGTGAAAATGACTATACTGCCCAAAGCAATCTACAGATTCAATGCAATCCCTATCAAATTACCAATGGCGTTTTTCACAGAATTAGAACAAAAAAACTTACAATTCGTATGGAAACACAAAAGACACCGAATAGCCAAAGCAATCTTGAGAAAGAAAAATGGAGTTGGAGGAATCAGGCTCCCCGACTTCAAACTATACCACAAAGCTACAGTAATCAAGACAGTATGGTACTGGCACAAAAACAGAAATACAGATCAACGGTACAGGACAGAATGCCCAGAGATAAACTCACGCACATATTCGCACCTAATTTACGACAAAGGAGGCAAGAACATACAATGGAGAAAAGACGGCCTCTTCAATAAGTGATGCTGGGAAAACTGGACAGCTACATGTAAAAGAATGAAATTAGAACACTACCTAACATCATATACAAAAATATATTCCAAATGGATTAAAAACTTAAATGTAAGACCAGAGACTATAAAACTTTTAGAGGAAAACATAGGAAAAACACACTTTGACATAAACCACAGCAAGATCTTTTTTGACCCACCTCCTAGAGTAACAGAAATAAAAACAAAAATAAACAAATGGGACTTAATTAAACTTAAAAGCTTTTGCACAGCAAAGGAAACCATCAACAAGACAAAAAGACAACCCTCAGAATGGGAGATAATATTTGCAAATGAAATAACAGACAAAGGATTAATCTCCAAAATACACAAACAGCTCATGGAACCCAATATGAAAAAAACAAACAATCCAGTTAAAAAATGGGCAGAAGACCTAAATAGACATTTCACCAAGGAAGACATACAGATGGTCAAGAGGCACATGAAAAGATGCTCAACATCATTAATTATTAGAAGTCAGAGTAATACATATGTCAGGGGACAGCAGTGGGAGTAGTTACGGACTAGGAATCTTGGTCTGGGTAGTGGTTATACAGTACATAATATATAAAAGTTCATTAAACCCACTTCAAAAATTGTTCATTGAGCACATACTCTGTGCTAAGCATTGAGCTGGGAACATAGCTAAAAACACAGACTTTGCTATAATGGAGGTCGCAATCTGACAGAAGCTTGGGAAATAACCCTAATTTTAAGAGGTCAACATCATATACCAGAAAGTATTCCTTTCCAAAAAATATACTAAGTTCTGTCATCACAAAAAGAGTAGACTAAGCCAGTAAATGTTAATCTCTAATTTACTTACCCATCATAGTAAATGTTTTCCCTGAACCAGTCTGTCCACTGTAAAAAAGAATGTTTCATATATTATTTTCACACATGAAATTTAGAAGACTACCCTGTTTTAATATGGTCTACTAGTATATAAATTTTCCCCACAAAGAACTAATTGTCTTTCTTTTTAAAAATTATATCAGGTAAAAAGTGAATGATACATTTTCTTTCTCTCCTATTCTACCACTAAAACTTAACCACTCTTAACTGTCTAATAAATGCTTCTGGATTATACAGACATGGCCATCAGAGTTTTCATTTAATTTTTATTTACAAAATTGGAATGATGCTATTCATACTTCTCTGCAACCTGTTTTTTCCCCTAAATTTTTATCTCACACATCTTTCTATGTTGGTAAATAGAGATCTGCCTCTTTATTTTTAATGGCTACATAGTATTCCATGAATGTATCATAATTTATTTAATCAGAACCAACTAGACTTTTTTTCCCCAATTTTTGCTATTCTAAATAATGCAGCAATTATCTTCCTAAATTCTGCCTTTAAAAGATACTAAGATGTATGTCTTCATTTAAAAATAAAGCAATTAAAAACATCCTTATGCTATAGGCTTGATTTTTTTTTTTTTTTTTGTATAGTGTCATATCTCCTCAGGTACACCAAGAAACAACTAAAAAAATTTAAATTTAGGGATTTCCCTGGTGGTCCAGTGGGTAAGACTCCATGCTCCCAATGCAGGGGGCCCAGGTTTGATCCCAGGTCAGGGAACTAGATCCTGCATGCATTCCACAACTAAGAGTCCACATGCCGCAACTAAAGATCCCACGTGCCACAACTAAGACCTGGTGCAGCCAAAATAAATATAAATAAATATTTAAAAAATAAAAACAAAATAAAAATTTATGTTGAATATAGATGTCAATTAGGATGTTAAATGTGTTTACATTGGATTCATGGCACAAATATAAAATTTTGAGTTTACTTTTTGGTTCAATGCTCCCAAGAGCTAGAAAACAGTATAATCTAGTTGTTTACCTCTTTCTTTCGGAAGTAGGGGGAAAAAAGTTCTTCAGTTAACTCAGAATAAGAAATGGATATCGTTGAGCGTCCTACTTGAAAGTGAAGGGGACACTATTAACAATAACTCGAATTGAGAATGTCTAAAGTAAACCAGAAAGCATGCTCACCCAACCAATAAATCAATGCTCACTTCTCTCCGTATGTTTCTCATTTCTGCCCTCGACTACCAAAAGCAATTTTCAAATTAAATATTATAATTAGTATGCCTAAGGATCTTCAAAGAAAACAGTTCTGAAGACATATAATCTCTGGTAATTATGGCTCTTATTTCAAATTGATTTTTGAACTTTACCACTCAAAATATTCTGTGGAAAAAAAAAATCTTTTTTTTTTTCTTGAGAAGACATGAGAAAATGGTTATCTGCTTCACAGGTCAAGAGAGAATATTTAGTTCTGCTGAACACAACTGAAAAGTAAGCATGAAAGGCAAAGGCAAATTTTCAAGGAAGAATTTGTGCACAAGATGAATGCAAGCTTTAAACTTCTTATTTTTTATTTTCTTGTATTTTGAGCCAATTACAGATGAACCAAGGGCACACACACAAAAAAAGCATCAGCTGCTCAAAATTAATTACATAATTCACTACATCCTATTAAAAACCTCTGGTTCTAAATAAAATTAGGAAGTCTATTGCTAGAAGAAAAGGAAAAAATAATTGTACTACAAATTATATTCCTATTTATGAAATAAATCTGAGATGATTCACCTTGTAAAAAAAACTGACCTTGTAGAACGGCCAAGGTTGTCAGCTTACATTCCAACATTAAACCTAGAGCAGTATTTTAAGGCTGCCAGCATTTAGAAACTCAGAATCATCATGCACTTTTTTTTTTTTTTTTGGCTGCGCTGTGAGCCTTGCAGAACCTCAGTTCCCCGACCAGGGATTGAACCCAGGCCCTTGGCAGTGAAAGCACCAAGTCCTAACCACTGGACCACCAGAGAATTCCCATCATCATGCACTTTCAATATATATTTGGAAGACAGATTGACAGTTTCTTATACTATATGACCCAGCAATGTATTCCTACGTATTTACTCAAGTGATTTGAAAACTTATGTTCACACAAAACGCAATATTTGAATGTTTGTAGCAACTTTATTCATAATTGCTAAAAACTGGAAGCAACAAAGATATCCTTTAACAGGGGAGTGAATTAAAAAAACGGTGGTAAATCCACACAGTAAAATACTACTCAGCAAAAAAAAGAGAAAAAAGGAAAGAAAGAAAAAGCAAAAGCTACTGATGCATGCAACAACATAGACAAATCCTAAATGAAAAAAGCCAGAACCAAAAGGCTAAATATTGTATGATTCCAATCATATGACACTCTGGGAAAAGCAAAGCTATAGGAATGGAAAATTTATTAGTGTATCCAGAGGTTGTGGGGGGGCGGGTAGGAGTGGCTGACTATGAATGGGACAAACAGGAGGAACTTTGAAGGTGGAGGAACTGTTCTCTTCAATAGGGGTGCTAAATGCTTGGGTCTCTGCATTTGTCAAAACACTATGCAACTGTACATCACAAAGGGTGAACTTTAAAGTATGCAAACTAAATAAACAAACAAAACACATCAACTAGGATGTCAGAGACCCCAGGATGGAATGCATCTAACTGAATTACAAGTTCATGACATACTGCACTGAAAGGTATAGGTGGAAAAGGGGCTGGCCTAAGTAAGTTTACAAAATGAGGTTTTGACTAGAAATTGTAGGACTTAAGGAAAAAAAAAAGGATCTGTACATAAACACTGTACGCAGTAAATTTGTTCTTCACAGGGATACAGGCTAACAATTCTGAAACTGCTTTACACGTGTACTGGGGATGAACAAATAAATAAACGGATGGTAGCAGTGGGAGCCCGGGTTTCTCACTGTCAGCAAGGGAAGTTACAGATAAACAAGAAAGAAAGGCTAGAATGAACCCACGTGGATTCTAAACCCTTGGATTAGAGTCAGAGACATCAGTATGAACTCAAGTTTACCTTACTGTATATAGAAATGGATAGAAACAGAAACAATTATAGATATGTCTGTATACATGACTTAGTATACATACATATATTACCTAGCTCTATCTGCTGAAAAGGCCTAGAAGCAATGACACTCCAGTAGCAACAAACATACCGAGTGCCCTTAGTTTCTAAACACCATTCTCCAACAAAAGGAACCAGGGCTCCTTGCCAAAATGGCTGATTCTAGGTCTCAGACGGAAAATATAAGATGAGCCAGGAGCATGCTGTAGCATCGTAAAGGAAGTGCTCAAAAAACGAAAGCATGTGACATGTCAAAGGGACACAGAAACCAACCTCAAAAAGCTCCCAATGGCCAAGCTAGAACAATGTAAGCAACAAGATAAACATAAGGTAGCATTAGATTATAACCCAAAGTATGAAATAAATATATGTAAGTCCATACCATATAAATGAATGAATTAATTAATGGGGCAAAAAGACAAATCTTCCTTACAGAAGAATCCCGGATAACATGTAGATCCTCTCCAGGAGGTAGAGTTTAATCCCTCCCACCTTGCTTACACAGGTGGGGCCAATCAGATCACATGAGTTCTTAAAATTAAAGAACATGCCCACCTCAGTCAGAGAGCAACATGACTAAGGAAGAGCAAGAGTTGCATGTCACTGGCTTGGAAGATGGAGAAAGGGGGCTGTAAGCCAAATAATGTACATGGTCTCTAAAGTCGGAAAACTAGATTCTAGATTCTCCTCTAGAGCTTTCAGAAAGGAACACAGCCCTGCTGACACCTTTATTTTAGCTCAGAGACCAGCGTCAAGCTCCTGACTTACAGAACTGTAAGACAATAAATTTGCGTTGTTTCAAGCCACTAAGTATGTGGTCATTTGTTACAGAAGCCATAGGAAACAAATAGAAGCACTTGCTATTATACCCTTGTATAAGGAAACAGTGAACAACTTACTATGCAAAGATGGTACCATTATAGCCACTCATGCAAGACTCCACAATGCCTTTGGCCACAGTTGAGAACACAGACTCCTATAAATGTTAAGCACCAAATATGTTAACATTTCACAAAAATGAAAACATTTTTCCTAAACTACATTCTAAAATATAATAAAATGTGTGTGCAAATTTTCATCTGCAATAACATGAAAATTATATCTACTATAGGAAAGGCTAAAATAGCTAAGATGATAAAACTGTAAACATAATTATGTCCATTAATCTCCTATGCAATTATAGATTTAAACCTCACATCTAGAGTTTATATAGAATTTAGCATACTGCATGCAATATTATACTGGTATCAGCATAAAATACATAGCCCTATATGTTCTTCAGTACTTTTCCCACAAGCTTATACTAAATAATCAACATCTGATTATTATTTTCATTTTTATATATAAATAGATGCAGCCTTATCAACAATGCAAGAATTTGTAGATCTGCATCGTCTAGTATAGTAGCCATGAGCCACATATGGCTACAGAGCACCTGAAAGGTGGCTAGTCCAACTTGAGATGTGTTGTAAGTATAAAACATACACCAGTTTTGGAAGACTGAACATGAAAAAAAAAAAAGAATGGAAAAATATCTCATTAATAACTTGCTTTATATTCCTTACATGTTGAAATGGTATTTTAGATATACTGGGTTAAATAAGATACAGAATTAAAACTAATTTTACCTGTTTCTTTTTTACTTCTTAAAAATGTGGCAGGCTTGCCTGGTGGCGCAGTGGTTGAGAGTCCGCCTGCCGATGCAGGGGACACGGGTTCGTGCCCCGGTGCAGGAAGATCCCACATGCCGCAGAGCGGCTAGGCCCATGAGCCATGGCTGCTGAGCCTGCGCGTCCGGAGCCTGTGCTCCGCAACTGGAGAGGCCACAACAGTGAGAGGCCCGCGTACCGCAAAAAAAAAAAAAAAAAAAAAAATGTGGCTACTAGGGAAATCCCTAGTGGTCCAGTGGTTAGGACTCTGCGCTCTCACTGCTGAGGGCCCAGGGTCAATCCCTGGTTGGGGAACTAAGATCCTGCAAGCCGCACGGCACGACCAAAAATGTGGCTACTAGAAAATGTTAAATTATATATATGCCTCACTTTCTATTTCCATTGTCCAGCCATGCCCTAGATGAAAAAGATCTAAAGATCTACATGTCTCACCAAAAACATCAAAAACATCCATGTGTATGAGGGAATAATCAAGATGTGTGATGTCCAATGCAATAGCCATTAGCCATGTGTGGCTATTACTTAAATTAATTAAAATTAAATAAAAATTAAAAGTCAGGTCCTCAGATGCACTAGTCATATTTCAAGTGCTCAACAGCCACATGTGGTTAGGGCATCTGAGAAATTAATAATCTGAAAAGGTGAATTTGAAATTTTAATTAATCTTAATTAATTTAAACTTAAATAGCCATGTGTATCTAGAGGCTCATGTAATGGACAGCACACTTACAGAACATTTCCATCACTGCAGAAAGTTCTATTTAATAGTGCTAGCTAGATTTTAACTAAATTGTCCTTAATTAGAAAAAGTTATTGACACCATAGCAATTTTTTTTTTTTTGGCCACACCTTGTGGCATGTGGAATCTTAGTTCCCCAACCAGGGATCGAACCCGTGCCCACTGCATTGGAAGTGCGGAGTCTTAACCACTGGACCGCCAGGGGAGTCCCAACACCATAGTAATCTTAAAGCAATCACTCTCTGCTATGGATTGAAGGTCTCCCCGAAATTCATATGTTGAAACACTAATCCCCAACGTAATGGTATTTGGAGATGGGGCCTTCGGGAGGTAATCAGTCATGAGAGTGGAGCCCTCAGGATAGCAGTACAGGCACACCTCAGAGATATTGTGGGTTCGTTTCCAGATGAGCTCAATAAAGTGAATATAGCAATAAAGCAAGTCAAATGAATTTTTTGGTTTCTCAGTGCATATAAAAGTTATATTTGTACTATACTGTAGTCTATTAAGTGTGCAATAGCATTATTTCTAAGAAAACAATGTACATGTCTTAATTTAAAAATACTTTATTGCTAAAAAATGCCAAAACAACTACAATAGTAACATCAAAGATTACTGATCACAGATCACCATAATAATAACAAAAAAGAACAAAATATTTCAAGAAATATTGACCAAAATGTGACACAGAGACATGAAGTGAGCAGTGCTGTTGGAAAAATGATGGTAATGGAGGTGTTCAATGCAGAGCTGCCACACGCCTTCAATTGTAAATAAACACAGTATCTGCAAAGTGCAATAAAGTGAGGTATGCCTGTAGTGCCCTTATAAGAAGAGACACAGAGAATTCTCTCTCTCCACCATGTGAGGACACAGTGGAAGACAGCTGTCTACAAGTCAGGAAGTGAGTCCTCACCAGACGCTGGATCTCTTGCACTTGATCTTGGATTCCCAACCTCCAGAACTGTGAGACATAAATGTTTGTTGTTTAAACCACCCACTCTATGATATTTGTGTAATGGCAGCCAGAACCAAGACACTCTTCTTGGGCTTCCCTGGTGGTGCAGTGGTTGGGAGTCCGCCTGCCGATGCAGGGGACACGGGTTCGTGCCCCGGTCCAGGAAGATCCCACGTGCCGCGGAGCGGCTGGGCCCGTGAGCCATGGCCGCTGAGCCTGCGCATCCGGAGCCTGTGCTCCGCAACGGGAGAGGCCACAAGAGTGAGAGGCCCGCGTACCGCAAAAAAAAAAAAAAAAAAGACACTTCTTAAACTAGGTAGTTCAACTTTACTTATCAATCATCCAAGTGGCTCTGAAAAGTACACCTTCACCAACCTCCATCACAGGTTGGAGAGGGAAAATAAAGCAGGCTTGTCATTGTAGTACAAAGTCTGATGAAGGAAGAAAAATATTTAATAATATTAAATTTTAAATATTTATGGAATGTTTGAGCTTCCTTATCTGAGATCTGTCAAACTAAAGAGACCAGAAGTGAAATCCTCCCAAATAACAGAATCTTATATGTTCCAAATGAAAAGTTGAGTTCCCAAAATCATCATTACCTGAGTGGTGTCCATTTCTGCCACATGATCAAATACGAAGGTTTTGGGCTCAGGGTTGGAGTGCAGCCGGACAGTCGTAGAGGACAGCACAGATAGGCATAAGTTTTGCTCTCCATCAGCTGATCCAGAACCCTCTGTAGGTGGGCGAATTCGCACAAAAACTTTGATAGCATCGCCTTCATTACTAAAGACAAAAAAATATAGCAGCTAAGTTTACTGGAGAAAAAGGATCTAAGCCTCATATTACCTCTAGTGTTTCTATTCTGAGTTTCCCCAACAAAGTCCGAGATCTACCCATTTACGTTGACCTTTTTTCAAGAGTCTCCCATAACCCACAGCCTTTATTGATTTGCTTCACATCAGCCAACTTCAAAAGCCTTTACTTGAAATCATCTGAAAGGCAGCTCTAAGCTCTGCTTGTCTCTGACTTCCTTTTTAATAGCAATAATAAAATAAGTCATCCCAAGGGATGTTACGGATTCTATCTTTTAGCCTGGAAGGTGAGGGGACAGAGGCTGGGGAGATGTGATTTTTCCATATTTCCAGGTAGCCGAGGACAAAGCTTAATGCTGAAACAAGAAACCCTTACTTATTATGCTAAATGGTTGTTTTAGGAATACTACATCCCTAATTCTTTTGGTCTCATCAACAAGATTTTTTCCTTACCTTGGTTGGTTAGACTGACAATTTGTCACACTGCGTAACTCAGCTAGAAAAAAAGATAAGAAGTCATTAAAGGTTTTTAAAAGTACAACATGAAAACCCCATTCTTCTAGCCTATTCTTCAGTTGCTGACACTCCTCAGTCTCCCGGCTCCCTGGCCTGGGCGTGACAGGGGACAAGGCTAGATCTTCCACTCCATTCTAACTGTAAGCAGATAGGTTAGGGGGTCCCCGGAGAAAGAGAACCAGGAATGGCTTTCTTGACATAAGAGAACCCATTTTGGTCTAAGCCTGGCGCAATGCTTGCCCTCAAACAGGTCTCAATAATTAATGACCTTGAGGGAGGAAATGCAGAAACAAGGAGGAGCAGTCGAGAAACCACAGTACAGCCTTGGGGCAGCGTCCAGGTTCCTCAAGGGATATACATAATAACATACCTTTGAGTTCTGCAGGAACTAAGGCCCATAGTCAGGTGGAGGATGGAATTACGATGGTGACCCTCCAGACTTCAATCGACTAAGGTTTGGACTCTTGTCGACCTTTGCCCCAACTCTATGCTAAATTTCCTCAGTTCAATCAAGTCCCTTCATGAATATGTATGTACGCTTAGCTTAAAACTTCCCCAATTTGCTGTTCAGGGAGAGTCTGCTTTGGGAAAGATCCCGGTATTCTCCTCTTGCTGTAAGTAATAAATCCTAGAGAATGGGGAGACCAGTACCCAGAGTTGCTGTAACATATTATCTAAGATGTCAAGTTTCTAACAAAAAAATTATAAGGAATTCAAGGAAGTATGATCCATAAACCAGAAAAAAAGCAGGCATCAGAAACTGCCTGTGATAGTGCCTACATGCTGGGTTTGTCAGGAAAAAACTTCAAAGTAGCCATTATAAACACGTACAGAACTAAAGGAAATCAAAATTAAGAATTAAAAGAAGGTATGAGGACAATGTCCACATCAAATAGAGAATATCAATGAAGAAAAATTATAAAAAAGAAACAAATGGAAACTCTGGAGTTGAAAAGTGTATCAAGTGAAATAAAAATTCGCTTGAATGGCTCAAAGTAGATTTGAACTGGCAGAAAAAAGAGCAAGCAAGCTCTGAGATAGATCAATAGAGATTATAAAAGTCAAAGAACAGAGAGAAAAAAGGATGAAGAAAAGTGAAGTGAGCCTCAGAGAAATGCGGGACGTCATTAAGCATGCCAACATACATAAATGGGGAGTAGCAGGAGAAAGAACAGAAGAGAAAGAACAGAAAAAATTCAAAGAAATAATGGCCAAAAACTTCCCAAATTCATTAAAAAGCAATCTACACATCCAGGAAGTTCAACAAATTCCAAAAAGGATAAACACAAACAGATCCACAGATACATCATAGTAAAAATGCTGAGAGTCATTACTTATGAGAGAACCCCAATCAGATTAACAGCTGACTCTCAGCAGAAACAACAGAAGTCAGAGGAATTAGAGACGGAGTTTGTTGTTAGAAGGCCCACCTTACAAGAAATAGTAAAGGAAGTTCTTCAGCCTGAAAGTAGTGACCACAGACAGTAAAATTCAAATCTACATGAAAAAAATCAAAGAGCACCAGGTAACAGTGATTATGTAATTATAAAAAACAAAAGAAATGCCTATTTTCTCCTCCCCTTACTTGACTTAAAAAACAATTGTATAAAATAATATGTATATAATGTATTGTTGGGCCTACAACATATAGAAACATATGTATATTTGCCAATAATAGCACAAGGAAGGTGGGTAGGAACAAAGCTGTAACAGCCTAAGGAAATGACTAAAGATGGTAATGTATTGTTGGGTTTTTAATAATAGACGTACTTGTTTAACAATAATACCAAAGAAGGGGTGAAAGGGAATAAAGCTACATAGCCCCTGCTCGCTGCAACTAGAGAAAGCCGGCGCACAGCAATGAAGACCCAACGCAGCCAAAAATAGAAGCTGACACTGTTAAGATGTATATGTTAAACCTTAGAGCAACCATTAAAAAAAAAAAAAAACTTCAAAAAAAGCAGGGAGTTCCCTGGTGGTCCAATGGTTAGGACTCCACACTTCCACTGCTGGGAACACGAGTTCGATCCCTGGTTGGGGAACTAAGATCCTGCATGTGGCATGGCCCCCCTCCAAAAAAAAAAAGAGCAGTAACAAAATGGAAATAGAGTCACAGATGTAGAAAACAAATTATTTATGGTTACCAGGGCGTAACAGGTGGGGAGGGATAAATTGGGAGATTAGGATTGACATATACACAGTACTATATATAAAATAAATAACTAATAAGGACCTATTATATAGCACAGGGAACTCTACTCAATACTCTGTAATGGCCTACATGGGAAAAGAATTTTAAAAAGAGTGGATATATGTATTATATATATGTATAACTTATTCACTTTGCTGTACACCTGAAACTAACACAACATTGTAAATCAACTATAATCCAATAAAATTTTTTTAAAAAAGCAGTAAAGATGGAACAGAGAAACATAAAAAACATGACATATAGAAAATGAAAAGTAAAATGGCAGATGTGAATACAACCAAATCAATAACAACATGTGAATGGATTAAACAACCCAATCAAAAGGCAGAGATTGTCAGACTAAGATGAAAAAACATGCTCCAACTATATACTATCTAAAGGAAACACACTTTAGATTCAAAGATATAAACATATGGAAAGTAAAAGGATGAAAAAAGATTATCTCATGCAAACAGCAATCATAAGAAAGCAGGAGTGGCTATACAGGTTTCAGACAGACTTTAAAACAAAGTTACTAGGGGTTTCCCTGGTGGCGCAGTGGTTGGGAGTCCGCCTGCCAATGCAGGGGGCACGGGTTTGTGCCCCGGTCCGGGAGGATCCCGCGTGCCGCGGAGCGGCTGGGCCCGTGAGCCGCAACTACTGAGCCTGCGCGTCTGGAGCCTGTGCTCTGCAACGAGAGGTCTCAACAGTGAGAGGCCCACGCACCGCGATGAAGAGTGGCCCCCACTTGCCACAACTGGAGAAAGCCCTCATGCAGAAATGAAGACCCAACACAGCGAAACATAAAATAAAAATAAAATAAAATAAAAAGTTACCAGAGATAAAGAAGAACATTTTTTATAATGATAAAAAGGTCAAACTACCAGGAAGATAACACAGATATAAACATATACTCAGGGACTTCCCTGGTGGTGCAGTGTTAAGAATCCACCTGCCAACGCAGGGGACACGGGTTCGAGCCCTGGTCCAGGAAGATCCCACATACTGCAGAGCAACTAAGCCCGTGCGCCACAACTACTGAGCCTGCGCTCTAGAGCCCGCGAGCCACAACTACTGAAGCCCACGCACCTAGAGCCCATTGTCCACAACAAGAGAAGCCACCGCAATGAGAAGCCTGCGCACTGCAACGAAGAGTAGGCCCCGTTCGCCGTAACTAGAGAAAGCCCATGTGCAGCAACGAGGACCCAACGCAGCCAAAAATAAAATTAATTACTTAAAAAAAATAAAAACATATATTCACCTAGTAACAAAGCACCAAAATACATGACAAGAAATGAAGGGAGAAATAGACAATTCAACAATAAGAGCTACCATATGACCCTGCCATCCCACTCATGGGCACATATCCAGAGAAAAACATGGTCCGAAAGGATAAATGCACCCCAGTGTTCATTGCAGTACTGCTTACAGTAGCAAAGACATGGAAGCAACTAGATGGATAAAGAAGATGTGGTACATATATACAATGGAATATTAGCCATTAAAAAGAATGAAATAATGCCATTTGCAGCAACATGGATGGACCTAGAGATTGTCATACTGAGTGAAGTTAAGTCAGACAGAGAAGGAGAATGATATCACTTATACGCAGAATCTAAAAAGAAATGATACAAATGAACTCATTTACAAAACAGAAACAGACTCACAAACTTAGAGAATGAATTTATGGTTACCAGGAGGGAAGGGTGGGGCAGAGGGATAGTTAGGGAGTTTGGGATTGACATGTACACACTACTATATTTAAAATGGATAACCAACAAGGACCTACTGTATAGCACAGGGAACCCTCTGTTCAATGTTATGTGGCAGCCTGGATGGGAGGGGAGTTTGGGGGAGAATGGATACATGTATATATATGGCTGAGTCGCTTTGCCCTGCACCTGAAACTATCACAACATTGTTAATTGGCTATACTCCAATATAAAATTAAAAGTTAAAAAAAAAAGAAGAATTTAGAGTGGGCAGACGACACAATCAGAAAATAAAATAAAATAAATTAAAAAAATATATGTAACTGAATCACTTTGCTGTACACCTGAAACACTGTCAGTCGACTATACTTCAATAAAAACCAACCAACCAACCAACCTTAGACGCTTACTCTGCAGTCCAGATAGCTGTGGATCATCTAAGCAAATATGATTAAGTTCAGAAAGGGACTCTTACGCTCAGTCAATGTCATGAGGGTTATTTCACGTTCTCATTTCTCTGATTTCAGTCAGCAACCCATGGTGCCAGTGTTGTCACAAGAAATAACCTTCACGAGCACAAAAGTAAGAGCTGCAGGGAGCACTGCATGGGCTCCCTCCTTCCCTGTGTTCCCACTCCATGTTCCTGGTCTCTAGCCTGCTGGGAATGCACTTACCTGGGGTGTCATCAACCTCAACTTTGCTAACAAACTTAAAGGAGCAGGAGAGTTCCCCATGGAAATCACCACCATCATAAAGGGGAGCTGTGTCTCATTGCAGTGGCTTCTCTTATTGCGGAGCATGGGCTCTAGGCGTGCAGGCTTCAGTAGTTGTGGCACATGGCTCAGTAGTTGTGGTTCACCGGCTCCAGAGAGCAGGCTCAGTAGTTGTGGCACATGGGCTTAGTTGCTCTGCAGCATGTGGGATCTTTCCGGACCAGGGATCAAACCCGTGTCCCCTGCATTGGCAGGTGGATTCTTAACCACTGTGTCACCAGGGAAGCTCTCCCATCACTTCCTGATGTGTACAGACAGGACAGAGTCCTTTAACACAGTCATATACATATGTCACTTTCCATTAAATAAACAGATGCTCTAATATCACAAACATCAATTCTCTTGCTCGAGTCCAGATTTACTGAACACTGTGATTGTGCAGAAAGCGCGATCAACATTTTGCTCCAATAACGTACCAATTTGTGTGCTAATATTCCCTGAATACTGAAAATAGGGGAGGAAAAGGAACATTTTAGATGGAAAAAGAGAGCATAATGAGGTGTTAATGGTATGATGGACCTAAAAGGTAAGTAAAACAACAAACGTATCAGGAAAGAATTGCAACTGATAGCTAAAAGCATTAACGTTATTGAAAGGTTCAAACACCAAAAATTCACCATTTCTTCAATCTTCTAACATAGGCATCGCCTCGTTACCATTCATAGCATTCACAAAAATCCATCTAATCGGCTCAAAATCAGCTTTGAAAAACCAAGACTCCTTAAAGGGTTAGGCGATGTAAGAGGCACGTATACAGGAACAGCAAAGGACCAAGAAATTAGTAAAAATGAACGGTTTATCAAAAGCAAAAATGACAGGCTCCCTTCTATGAGAAAAAGGAAGAAATTGAAGGGGTCTCCTGGAGAAGAAAAAAGGGACTGTGAGAATATAAAGACACTACTGCATTCTGTGCTTTAAAAGTCCCTTACCTAAGGAGAGTCCACAGCGGACCCTCCAAAAGAGAAAGACATGCTTGGAACAAGAATAAGTTCTTCCCTTCAGGAAACAGTACTGTGGAAATACGCAGAAGGTAGTGAGAGCTGGAGCCGACCCTCAGGCGAAGATACCTAGAGAGGCAGCCCGGGTCCGGACTCGGGAAGAGGCCAGCGACGAAACGGCAGGACCGAGAACGGGAGGGAAGAACCAGAAGGTCGCTTAGGAGCCAAGCGCCTGGATGAGGGCTCGGTTCCGGTTCTCTGCTCAGCCCCAGAGCTTAGAATTGCGCCAGGTTCGTAGCGTGCGCCCAACACATAGACGAAAGGGAAGAGAGCTGTTCCATTAGTGTATTATCTTGGAGAGACAGAGGGAGATTTCAAACATCCCCCGCCGCTCAGTCCGCTCCTGCCCTTCCCGCCCAGCAGGAAAGCTCGTATTTGGGGACGGAGACGGGGTCACGAAGCCTGGGCTTCTCACTTACTTTTGCAGCCGGACGCCATGGTGCCCTCACCCCTCGACCCCGAGACCGACGGAGCGACTGCACTCACTCCTAGCCCAGCCGCGCGCGGAGATTCCGCCCACTCAAGATGGCCGCGAATTTAAATTTGGCGCTCAGGTCGAACGTTGACGCCAGCACGGAGGCTGCCATGTTGCCAGGCCCTGTGTCAGGGGCGGGGCCAACGTGACGTCACGAGTAAGCGCCGTCGCCTCTGTACAGTCTCCAGGCGGCTGGGGCATCCTGTTTTTCTCTAGCGCGGCTATGAGCAAGCGGAACCAGGTGTCGTACGTGCGGCCAGCCGAGCCGGCGTTCCTGGCCCGCTTCAAGGAACGGATCGGCTACGAGGAAGGGCCCACGGTAGAAACCAAGGTGAGCCCGGGCCAGTCCCGTTACCGCAGAAATGCGGCCCGCTCCGCCAGTTCCAGCTTCTGGCTTGACTTGGAGGCCAGATACTGATGGGTCCCTCCTCGCACCCGCGCCCGGCCCGTAGTCCGAGTGTCCTCGGACCCCAGGCTGGTCATCTTCAAACAAACTACTGCCTCTTTCGCCCAGGAAGCTATTTGTCGTTTTCACAGTGCTGCTGTGTTCTTGAAAATGACTTCACGCAGGTAAAGCGCCTCGTCCTTGGTAGACGGTTAAGAAAGATCATTTTCCTCTCTTCGTTTTCACTTGCTTATCCCATAACCTGTAGTTAGCAGTGTGGGTGGTAGCGTCGTCCCATTTTCCAGGTAAAGAAACTGAGGCCACTCGATCAAATGACCTGATATCCTAAGCCTTGAGTCTGGAACATCCTTAATGAATGCCCTAGATCTACTTCTGTGCTTGTTGTCACCAAAAACAAAAAACAAACAAAAAAAAAAAACGGAAAGCAAAAACCTTTTATATCTTGGATCTCAATAGAAGAAGAGGAGCTTCAGGAAGGAGCCACACCTGGATAGTTAGAAACGGGGATCGGTGGGAGCCAACTTCTAAGCGCCCCCAGGCTCCTACCCGAACTGATTCACATCAAAATCTGCCCTACCTTTTTTAATAGAAAGAGACTATTATGCTTAGGGCATGTGTGGAGAAATAGAGAATTTATTTAGCACTTTGTTTTTAGCACTTGCACAAAGACCCACCCCTCAAGTCACTTAGTAGAAGGACACAAGATTGGCTTAAGTGCAGTTAATCCAGTGAGTATGTGCTAAATCCAGGCCCTGGGCCAGGCTCTGAAAGGACAAAGAGATGGATCTCCAAAATGCCCTGTTCTTTAACACCTTCCTGCCTACCTCATCTCAGCCTTCACAGGTCACCACCTCAGTGAAGCCCTTTGAACCTCCCCCAGACAGTAACTCCTCCTCTGTTCTTCTCTTCACTCTATCCGCATCTTATCTGCAATACTCATCATTATGCATGGCAACTACTTGCTCTCTTGGGTATCTCCACCACTAAATCGAACACTCTAAGTATCTTAATCCCTCTATATTTTCCTAGTACAGTGCCTGTGGCACCAAGTAGTGGGTGACAAGTTACATTGGTTAGATGACTGTGGTTATCATCAGGCAAGGCTTCATGGAGGAAGGGACATTTAGATTGAATCTTGAGCATAGGTAAGTCAGCAGGTAGAGATGGAAGGAACAGCATGGGTAAAGGTGTAGAGATAGTGAGTCATGGACTGACTGTGTTTAGAAGTGATTGAGGGACTGATAGAGGTGAGGCCATATGGACTATTCAGTAGGCGACAAGGAGCATGTTTGGATAGAGATAAGATGATCAGGGAGTGACTGGTGCCCAGGACCAAAAACAGTGACTATAGCAAAGAGGATGAGGTTTGAGAAAAGGGACATGGTTTCAGCAATGAGGAGAATATGGACCTAATTTTATAGTTTGCTTCAGGTCCTAGTGATGATCATGTGTGTACCTAGTTAACACCTTGAAGATTGCAGCTTAGAATGCTATCTTAGGAGAACTCGGGGGGTTGGGGGGGGGGGAACTTTCCAATTAATATCAGTCATTCGGGCTAAGACATTTGATCAACAGACTTTTCCATAGACAGATGTCCCAGGTTCCTGTGTTTGCGAAAACAACTTCATTCTTAATCATTTTGGCAGTATAATCATTCTAGGAATCTGTTAACAAAAAGAAAAGAGTTTCATGGGAAATCACTATATAATTATAGTTTATAGTTTAAGATTATAGCTGTGGTTATTGACTGAAGCCAGATCCTGCAGGGCTTTGTTGCCCTGTTTGGGAGACAAGGAAGGCTCTGTAAGAGGTGGACTGACAAGCTATTTGCATAATGTCTGGTGGGTGTGCGTGCCTTTCAACCTAGCATTTCCATTCGAGGAATTTATCTATGTATAAGTTTGCAAAAGTGAACAAAAATGTGCAAAAATTTTATTATAGTAGAAAAAAACTAGAAACAACCAAAATTTTTACTTACAAAGAACTGGTCAAATAAACCATGAGATAACCATATGTATAATTAAATACTGGGCAGTGATTTTTAAAAATAGATGATGCCATATGTATCTCTAGGCATTGTGCAAAGGTTTTTTTGAGTAAAAAACTTGGGTGAGTGGGGCTTATATGATATCTGACATTTTTTTAAAATCTCAGTCAACTAGCCAAATATTACCATTTGTTGCACCTGTAGAGTCAGTGCATGGTTTCTGTTATTTTCTGTACTTTTTTATGTTTGGTAAATTTCATAATTTAAAAAGGAAAACGAAAGCGAGTCATATAGTAGTATGTTCCGTGTCTTGTTTGTATACAAAATGTTTTCTGTACCTCCGTATTTTTATACATTTAGAATAACACTTAGGATACCCACCAAACAAGCTACTGGAAGTGGGTAAAGATGAGCAGAAGTAGGTGAAGGAGGACCTTTTACTTGCCGTTTTCTGTACTTTGGTGGTGTTTATTTTTTGTCACACTTTGTGAAGAGATGTAAATGAAAAGGGTTGATGAAGAGCAGAGAGAACTCCTGTAGTCAGCACTACCCTGAGTAGGCTGAATGCTGGCACAGCATGAAGCAGAGGGCCCCTGACATCAGGAACTGCAAGCTGGGGTCCTGCTGAAATGGAAACCAGTTTCCTTGGACAGGCACCCCAGGATAGCTGGCAGGACCTCTTCCCTACTCTGGTGAGGTTAGATTCTTAAGAGTTACTTGAAAATTCATTGCCAAACACATTTAGTCAATAAAGTTACCCTTCTCACTCTAGTAATTACAGTTTCTCACAGAGACAGTGGTTGTATTTAGTTCAAGGTCAGCAACTTAAATGTTATGTTTGTGTTTTTTCCTAGAGAATCCAGCTTCAGCTCCCAGGTGAAGATGATGATCACAGTGACAAAGAAGATGAACAGCCCCAAGTGGTGGTTTTAAAAAAGGGAGACCTATCAGTTGAAGAAGTCATGAAAATTAAAACAGAAATAAAGGCTGCCAGAGCAGGTATGTCTGAAAGTAAGCTGGTTTTTCTACCAACTTAACGAGTTAGGTATGAAATCATTTTATACAGTGGTATGCTATGTTTGAAGGAGACAGTCCTAGGTTCAAACTTTGGCTTTAACACTTACCAGATGTGTTACCTTGAACATGTTATTTCACCTCTCAGCCTCAGTTACCTCATCAGTAAAATGGGGACAAGTTGTGCCCACTTTATTGGGCTGTTATAAGGATTAAGTACAAACTTAAGTAAAAACATCCTGTTTTTTAAAAAAATACCTGGTTAGGTTTACAAACTAGTCAACAGAGGTGTATTTAATTAGTGCCTGAAGTGTGGTATGCTATGTAGTATTTTTTTCATTATTTGTAGTATTTATTACATTGCTTTAGGAGGAAATGCTGGAGTTCCAAACAATTGCTTTTTGAAATACTTAAAAAATATAGCCTGATTGTAATGAATTGGGGACTGGCAATATTACACTATACTTCGTTTGGTACATGAGGTTTGTTTTTTTGTTTTTTTGTGTTTTTTTTTTGCGGTATGCGGGCCTCTCACTGTTGTGGCCTCTCCCGTTGCGGAGCCAGGCTCCGGACGCGCAGGCTCAGCGGCCATGGCTCACGGGCCCAGCCGCTCCGCGGCATGTGGGATCTTCCCGGACCGGGGCACGAACCCATGTCCCCTGCATCGGCAGGCGGACTCTCAACCACTGCGCCACCAGGGAAGCCCTGTACATGAGTTTTTATTAAGTGACTGCATGTCTTGTGGCTATATAGCTAGAGGCAGTGGAGAAGACCAGACTGAACTGACTCAAGGACATCCATAAATACCGTATGAGATTTTCTTGCCATTTGACTCTCTGATAAAGTCAAAATAACAAGAGAAAGAAAGTTTTTTAACTTTGTTTTTTGCTGCAGATGAAGAACCAGCTTCAGCTGATGGAAGAATTATGTATCGAAAACCAGTCAAGCGTTCCTCAGATGAAAAATATTCCGGTTTAAGAGCAAGCTCAAAAAAGAAGAAGACAAATGAAGAAGATGAAATAAATAAGCAGGATTCAGTTAAAAACAACTCACGAAAGCAAATCAAAAATAGTAGCCTCCTTTCTTTTGACAATGAAGATGAAAATGAATAAGTGTAAATAAATATTTTGGACTTAGTCTTCTTTAAGAACATACGGAGTATTTTTTTAAATAACATCTTTTTTTCCTATTATAATACAACTTCAGGGACTTCCCTGGTTGTCCAGTGGTTAAGACCTCATGCTTCCACTGCAGGGGGCACAGGTTCGATCCCTGGTTGGGGAACTAAGATTCCATAGGCTGCACGGTGTGGCCAAAAAATAAAAATAAAACATTAAAAGAAAAAAAAAAGATAAGACACGTTCACTGGAGAAAATTTAGAAAATACAGAAAACATTCAGTAAGATAAAACATACCTATCCATCAATACCCTTTTGACCTGAACTGCTAACTCTATAGACATTAACTGCCACTAACATTTTGTTATTTCCTGTGTGTGGGATGTGTGTGTATGTAAATAACAGTACCTAACATATTAAGAGCAGAATAAATATAGTTAGAATAAATGAGTGTTTAATTTTTTTTTTTTTTAACAGGCCGGTGGTTCTCAAAGTGTGGATCCTGGACAAGCAGCATCAGCACCCCTGGAAACCTAAAGATGCAAATTTGCAAGGCCTTGCCTGAGAATCAGAAATTTCGGGTGTAGGGCCCAGCATTCTCTGTAACAAGTCTGCCAGGTGGTTCTGATGCTCACTCGAATTTGAGAAATACTGATAAAGCCTATTATAAGGGAGATAAAACAAAAAATTTAAACAAGTAACATGAAAGACTGTTTAAAAGATCTTAAATCTTGAAACTTATCATATTGACAAAGTCTTTACTGTAGGTGATATTTCTAACAATGTAAATGTAAGTGTTACCAGCTAGGAAGCATATCTCATGATGAAAGACCAAGACCAAGGTAGGGTGGCAGGTGACATCTGCTAAGCAGCCTTAAGAAAATTGCTTCACCTCTGTAAACTGCTTTCTAAGAACAGTGGGTCCTGTTAATTGCAGAGAAAGGTGAATGAGTTTGGGGCCAGAGAAGAGAGGCTAGTCCTTTTCCCTCACGAACTATCCCCTTGCTTCTCAGAAATGGACCATAGGAGCAGGGCTAGACAAATAGGCCAGTAATGTGATCCCAGGGCTGAGGCAGGAATAGTAAAAGAACAAGCCTGGAACATCTTGTGCCCAAAAGTAAGGCGGTCCTCAAAGAATAATGGGGGCATGTCAAAAGAACACACGTGGAGGAGAAGGGATAGGTCTTCCTTGCAGTAGAGTCCCAATTAATAAATGTAGGAGGAATGATGGAAATAGAAAAATCACCATTTGGGGGACTTCCCTGGTGGCGCAGTGGTTAAGAATCCGCCTGCCAATTCAGGGGACACGGGTTCGAGCCCTGGTCCAGGAGATCCCACATGCCGCCGAGCAACTAAGCCAGTGTGCCACAACTACTAAGCCTGTGCTCTAGAGACTATGAGCCACAACTGCTGAAGCCCGCACGCCTAGAGCCCGTGCTCCACAACAAGAGAAGCCACTGCAATAAGAAGCCCATGCGCAGGAACAAAGACCCAATGCAGCCAAAAATAAAAATAAAATAAATAAATTTTTTAAGAAAAAAAATCACCATTTGGAAAATTCCACAATAAGTTGCAGTGGTCTGAATGGCAGCCTCCTAAGAGATAGGTCCTAATCTCTGGAACCTGTGAATGTTACCTTATGTGGTAAAGTTTTTGCAGGTGTGATTAAGGCGCTCAGAGAATCCTGGATAATCTGGGGAGGCTCTAAAAGCCATCACACATTTCCTTGTAAGAGAAAGGCAGACAGAGATTAGACACAGACAAGACAATGTGAAGAGAGGCAGAGAATGCTCACAGCCACCAGAAGCTGAAATAAAAAGATTCTCCCCAAAAGTCTTCAGAGGGAGTGCAGACCTGCCAACACCCTGACTTCAGCCTAATGAAACTGATTTCAAACTTCTGGCTTCTAGAACTCTGAGAGCATACATTTCTGTTCTTTTAAGCCACCAAGTTTGTGATAGTTTGTTACAGAGGCCATAGTAAACAAATACCTAAGTGGTGTTGGAAAGATTCATCAAAAGATGTCAAAATTAGTGGCCAGAAATAGGCTGAAAAGATCACTATTTGCATAGTCTCAAAGTATATCTCCACCAGATATTACAAAAGGAAAACAAGTCGTTTACAGTGGAAAACCAGGCAGATGCCACCTTATGTAAATGATCAAAGTAACATTACCACTAATAAGTCATACTGACATCATGACCTCCTTACATGATGCACTGAGATGGGCACGTCACTTTCCAAAGGCCGAGAAGATCCCCTAGGGCCTTCCTGATGCCCTTTTCAAGGATAGGGCTCAAGTGCAGTACTAAAGAGGCCCAAATCCTACAAGCTGACAATGGCACAGGAATGTCAATACAGGCTCCAGGGCTTACCTGTCAGTGTCAGTGCAAAGATGCCCATTTATGCTTTCTTCTGAAGAAGTCCTTTATTCTGAGATTATAGGTTTCTTATCTCTGGTTTTTATTTTATGAAATAATGGTTATAGCAAATAGCTGGTTAATCTAATGTGCTTACTCGTCAAAATAAAAGGTCATCAAATCTATATCAGTGTCCAAAAAATATTTTGAAGTTTATTGCCTAGGAAAGCCAAACATCAAGGCCAGCACTGTCTGATAGAATATTCCACAATATGATTCACTTTGTTATACAGCAGAAACTAACACAACAATGTAAAGCAATTATACTCCAATAAGGATGTTAAAAAAAAAAAGAATATTCCACAATAATGGAGATGTTTTACAGCTTTGCTGCCCCTAGCCACATGTGGTCATTGAGCACTGGAAATGTGGCTAGAGTGAGTGAGAAACTGAACATTTCCTTCTGTTAATTTTAACTAGCTTAAATAGCCACATGTAGGAAATCCCCTGGCGGTCCAGTGGTTAGGACTCAGCGCTTTCACTGCTGAGGGCCCAGGTTCAATCCCTGGTCAGGGAACTAAGATCCTACAAGCCACACGGTGAAGCCAAAAGAAAAAAAGAGAACAAAATAGCCACATGTAATTAGTGGCCACTCCATTGGACAGTGTAGTTTTAGGTATTATTGGAGTAAACGGGATTTTTTCTTTCACTCATTAGGAGTCCTGCAACTCCTGAGGAAGTCTGCCACTTTGTAAGGGTCAAAGGTATTTTCACATTTGACACAAAACAGTGCAAAATGCAATCATATCTGACTGCATGGCTCAAGATAACCAGGGCAATGCAGTCAAGTCAGGAAGCAAGACACATGTCTTCTGAGTTTTCAAGCTCCCACTTCTGTGGCCCTTTCCCCAGTCCTGGGCCCTGTCTCTCCAGAGGTTCTTGCTTTCTGAGCCTCACAGTGCTATGGAAACAGTTTGGACTGACATCTACTCTCACCAACCTACTGCTTCTCCCAAGTTATGCATGAAGTCTTTCAGACAGGAGAAAGGCTAGACGGAAGGCGTCTGTCCAGGCCTGAGGTTAGGAATCCTCCATTGCCCCACAATCATTCTAGGCTAATGGCAGCCCCAAGTTTAACGTGATTTAGGCATATGTGGTCCCAGAAGCTGGGACAGAAGGGACCATTGAGATATCATCACTGATTTGAACATTTCCTTAGAGACTGGCAACAGCTAGCACAGTCCTGGTCCCAGGAGCTGCTGGGGGAGAGCTGACCAAGTTCCTCAGCTGCAGGATGGGACCCCGAACTTTGTATTCGTGTAGCTGTTTCCCCAAATTCTCCCAAGTCTAGCCATAACTTCTCTTGCTCCTCATCCCATCACAGCCTCCATTCTCTCCAAAGTCTGGATCCTCTGAATCTGCAGTGTGGGGTCCTAGAACACAAACCATCTGTCCTGCCTTGACACTCGCAGTCCTTCCCACCATTCTCCTCCCTACACCAATCCAGCTGTGCACCACTACACTTTTCCCCTCCTACCCTGGGCGCCTGAGGAGATGGTAGCACAGAGTCGGTTTTCCCATTGCCCTTGCCTCTCCCTGGGCCAACAAGTCAAGCTGGGTCTCTGGTACAACTGCGGCAGTATTGTCTACCTCTCAGAGAAGGTTCTCTGTAAACTTGTGGGCAGTGGAAGCTGGACACCCAATTAAAGATGGGGAAACATCCTGAACAGATACCTCATCAAGGAAATATACAAATGGCAAATATGCATAGAAAAGATGCCCCACCTCATATGTCATCAGGAAAACAAATTAAAACAACAATAAGCTGCCACTACACACGTATTAAGATGGCTAAATCCAGAGCACTGACAACAGCAAATGTTAACAAGAATGTGGAGCAACAGGAACTCTCATTCATTGCTGGTGGGAGTGCAAAATGGTCACCACTTTGGAAGACAGTTTGGTGCTTTCTTAAAAAGCTAAACGTGATCCAGCAATTGCGCCCCTAGGTATGTACCCAAAGAACTTGTAAACTTAGATCCACACAAAAACCTGAACACAGATTTTTATTGCAGCTATATCCATAATTGCCAAAGTCTGGAAACAACCAAGATATCCTTCAGTAGGTGAATGGATAAATAAACTGCGGTACAACAAGACAATGGAATGTTATTTAGCGCTAAAAAGAAATGAGCTATCGGGTTTCCCTGGTGGTGAAGTGGTTAAGAATCCGCCTGCCAATGCAGAGGACACGGGTTCAAGCCCTGGTCGGGGAAGATCCCACATGCCGCGGAGCAGCTGAGCCCGTGTACCACAACTACCGAGCCTGCGCTCTAGAGCCCGCGAGCCACAACTACCAAGCCTGCGAGCCACAACTACTGAAGCCCGTGCACCTGGAGCCCGTGCTCCACGAAGAAAGAAGCCACTGCAATGAAAGCCCGCGTGCAGCAACGAAAACCCAACACAGCCATAAGTTAATTAAAAATATTAAGAAAAAAAAAAGAGGGCTTCCCTGGTGGCGCAGTGGTTGAGAGTCCACCTGCCGATGCAGGGGACATGGGTTCATGCCCCGGTCCAGGAAGATCCCATATGCCGCGGAGCGGCTAGGCCCGTGAGCCATGGCCGCTGAGCCTGCGCGTCCGGAGCCTGTGCTCTGCAACGGGAGAGGCCACAACGGTGAGAGGCCCGTGTACCGCAAAAAAAAAAGAGCTATCAAGCCATGAAAAGACATGGAGAAAATTAAATGCATATTACTAAGTGAAAAAAACCAATTCAAAAAGTCTGCATAGGGGCTTCCCTGGTGGCACAATGGATAAGAATCTGCCTGCCAAAGACACGGGTTTGATCCCTGGTCCGGGAAGACCCCAGTTGCCGCGGAGCAACTAAGCCCATGCACCACAATTACTGAGCCTGTGCTCTAGAGCCTGTAAGCCACAACTACTGAAGCCCACGTGCTTAGAGCCCATGCTGCACAACAAGAGAAGCCACTGCAATGAGAAGCCCACGCACTGCAACGAAGAGTAGCCCCCTCTCGTTGCAACTAGAGAAAGCCTGCGTGCAGCAACGAAGACCCAACACAGTCAAAAAAATAAAGAAATAAAATAAAAAATTTAAAAAAGGCTGCAAACTGTACAATTCCAACTACATGACATTCTGGAAAAAGCAAAACTATGGAGACAATAAAAAGATAAGTAGTTGTCAGGGGTTGGGAAGAGGTGGGGATGAATAGGTGGAGCACAGAGGATTTTTAGGGCAGTGAAACTATTCTGCATGATACTATAATGGTGGATACATATCATTATACATTTATCCAAACCCATAGGATGCATGACTCTTAAGAGAACCCTAATGTGTTGGAGAAAAGGGAACCCTCCTACACTGTTGGTGGGAATGTAAATTAGCACAGCCACGATGGAGAACAGTATGGCGGTTTCTCAAAAAACTAAAAATAGAGTTGCCATGTGATCCAGCAATCCCATTCCAGAGAAAACTATAATTCAGAAAGATACATGCACCCGTGTTCATAGAAAAACTGTTTATAATAGCCAAGACATGGAAACAACCTAAATGTCCAATGACAGATGAATGAATAAAGAAGATGTGGTATTTAACACAGATGTAGAGAACAAACATATGGACACCAAGTGGGGAAAGTGGCAGGAGGAGGTGGTGTTGATGGGATGAATTGGGAGATTGGGATTGATATATATACACTAATATGTATAAAACACTAATAAGAACCTGCTGTATAAAAAATAAATGAAATATTTTTAAAAGATGTGGTATTTACACACAGTGGAATATTACTCAGCCATTAAAAAAGAAATAACACCATTTGCAGTTACATGGATGGACCTAGAGATTATCACAGTAAGTGAAGTAAGTTAGAAAGAGAAAGACAAATACCATATGATATCACTTATACGTGATATCTAAAATATTACACAAATGAACTTATCTATGAAACAGAAACACCCATAGACATAGAGAACAGACTTGTGGTTGCCAGGGGGTTGTGCAAGGGAGGGATGGATTGGGAGTTTGGGACTAGCAGATGCAAACTATTATATATAGAATGCATAAACGACAAGGTCCTACTGTATAGCACAGGGAACTATATTTAATATCCTGTGATAAGCCATAATGGAAAAGAATATATATATATATATATATATATATATATATACACATACATACATACATATATATACATACATATCTGAATTACCTTGCTGTACACCAGAAACTAACACAACACTGTAAATCAACTATACTTCAATTAAAAAAAAAAAGTTAACCCTAACTTGAACTATGAATTTTCAGTTCATAATGTGTAGGTTCATGGACTGTAACAAATGTATCACCCTGGTGCAGGACATTGATAATGGGGAGACTGTACATATGTGGGAACTCCATGTACTTTCCATTCAATTTTGCTGTGAACCTAAAACTGGGTGTGTGTGTGTGTGTGTGTGTTTTTAATTTATTTATTTTTGCCTGCAGTTGGATCTCTGTTGCTGTGTGCGGGCTTTCTCTAGTTGCGGCGAGCAGGGGCTACTCTTCGTGCGGTGCATAGGCTTCTCATTGCGGTGGCTTTTCTTGTTGTGGAGCACGGGCTCTAGGCACACGGGCTTCAGTAGTCGTGGTGCGTGGTTTCAGTAGTTGTGGCTCACGGGCTCTAGAGCGCAGGCTCAGTAGTTGTGGCGCACGGGCTTAGCTGCTCTGCAGCATGTGGGATCTTCCCAGACCAGGGCTCGGACCCGCATCCCCTGCAGGGGGGGTTGGATTGGCAGGTGGATTCTTAACCACTGCACCACCAGGGAAGTCCCCTAAAACTATTCTTAAAAAGTCTATTTTAGAAAAAGGAGGGAAACACGTTTCCTTGTTTATAATCATCTGTCTCTGGAAGGAAAACAAGCAACTGATAATATTTTTTATCTGGGGTGGCTGGCAAGAAGGCTTTTCACTGTTTAACTTTTGTGCTTTTAGAATTTTAAACCATAAGCTTCTATTGTCTAGTCAAAAAAATGAAATTTTAAAAATAAAATTAAAGATCATACCTTCTGAAAATCCTAAGGCAATAATTTAAAATGATGAAAAAGCTTTATATACAAACATGTTTCACTGCTGAGTTAATAATTTTACTAGCTAACATGAGCACGTACCATGTGTCAGGCATTGCACTAAGTGGACCAGCTGATTTATAAGAAAAAAATGGCATTAATTTAAACAACAAACAGAAGGGAAACAAGTCAGTAACTTATGAGCAGGTCAATAAAATGTTAGGCAACCATTAAAACGAGGTTTAAGGCTTCCCTGGTGGCGCAGTGGTTGAGAGTCCGCCTGCCGATGCAGGGGACACGGGTTCGTGCCCCGGTTTGGGAAGATCCCACATGCCGCGGAGCGGCTGGGTCCGTGCGCCATGGCCGCTGAGCCTGCGCATCCGGAGCCTGTGCTCCGCAACGGGAGAGGCCACAGCAGTGAGAAGCCCGTGTACCACAAAAAAAATAAATAAATAAAAATTAAAAAAAAGTAAGTAAAACGAGGTTTATAGAAAGTCTGTAATAGTATGGCTAAATCCTTATGTTAAATCAAATAGCAAGATGTAACATAATAATCATAGTTACTTTGTTTTTTTCTTTTGGCCACACAGCTTGTGGGATCCTAGTTCCCTGAACAGGGATTGAACCCGGGCCCACTGCAGTGGAAGCACGGAGACCTAAACACTGGACCTCTAGGGAATTCCTCATAGTTACTTTTTTTTTTTAATGGAAGAAAGAAAAGCTAAGCAGAGAAGAAAGGCTAGAATAAATATACTAAAGTAAGTACTTTAGTATATATGTGCTTGGTGAAAGTATGTAATTTTAATTTTTTCCACTCTTATTTTATAAATGTATTTCAATGAGCACACATTAAGTTGAGAAAATACCTCCCCCCCGTTTTTCACAATTTTGGCATCTCACACAATGGAAAGGTTCAGTGATGGAAAATTACCTGTGAGTTTGGTACTATAAAACTAGGATCTAGACTGAGATTCAACTCTGACATTAGCTGTTTGACTTTGGGAAGTCAAGTTCCTCTTTCTTTATCCCTGACTCTGGAAATGCGGAAAATATCTCCTACTTTTCTTACAAGGGTACCTTTTAGTGTTAGATGTGCTTGTTTACCTTAAGTACCTTATTAGCATTGCATGAAGCAACATTAAAAGTATCCTTTGAGGGCTTCCCTGGTGGTGCAGTGGTTAAAAATCCACCTGCCAGTGCAGGGGACACAGGTTCAAGCCCTGGTCCGGGAAGATCCCACATGCCACGGAGCAACTAACTAAGCCAGTGCACCACAACTACTGAGCCTGCGCTCTAGAGCCCGTGAGCCACAACTACTGACCCTGCGTGCTGCAACTACTGAAGCTCGAGCACCTAGAGCCCATGCTCCACAATAATTGAAGCCACTGCAATGAGAAGTCCGCAAACTGCAATGAAGAGCAGCCCCTGCTCTCCGCAACTAGAGAAAGCTCGCGTGCAGCAACAAAGACCCAATGCAGCCAAAAAAAAAAAAAAAAAAAAAAGAATCCACCTGCCAATGCAGGGGACACAGGTTTGAGCCCTGGTCTGGGAAGATCCCACATGCTGCGGAGCAACTAAGCCCGTGAGCCACAACTACTAAGCCCATGTGCCACAACTACTGAAGCCCACAAGCCTAGAGCCCGTGCTCTGCCACAAAAGAAGCCACCGCAATAAGCCCATGCACTGCCACAAACACCCAACACAGCCAAAAATAAATAAATTGTTTTTTAAAAGTATCCTTTGATTTCTTTGCTTCTTTTGAGCTCTAAGAAGCCATTATTTGTTGTAAGTGAGGCACCCCCACCCACTTATCCCCAAGACGCTATTCTCATGTTGGCCCCACCTGCTGGCGCCTAAGAACCCAATGGCTCCTATCCTCCTTTTCCCTTAAGAGGCTCCCCTTTAGTGTTGTGCTCCTAGATTTCAAAACAAGTAAAGACACGTCCTCATCAACAGACTTATATTCTCTATCTTATGCCCCCTCTCTATTCTCCTGTGTCTTTTCCTCATCCCACTCCACCTCAAAACACACACAAAAGTCCTAAACACGAGTTTTTACTCAGTTAGTGTTAGTGAGGCTTCCCTTTTCATGGAAACGAGAAGTCCAGAGCTTGAAGTGAAATTAGATCCAACAATGGAAGGTATCAAAATCTACATAAAGCTTTTCAGAGTACCCAAAATGTCCACTCAAATCCCAATCATTTATTTTTTCTCTGATTAAGTCTGAATTTTTTCAAGGAGAAACTGGTCTTAAATGTGTTCTCCTATTTAAATCTATATGTTATAGTTTAAATAGCCTTCTGTAGATTAAGTATGAAATCACAGCCCAATTACAAGAATATTCTTAAGAAAAAATATATTATGAGAAACAAAAAGTTGACCTTTGTTTTCAATAACCAGATTTATAAACTTTTGCAACATCTATCACTCAAAACCAATTACTGGCAGTTAGTTATTATATACCACTCATTTTACTCTCAAGACAACCCTAGTAAGTATCCTCATTATTCTTTGGGGAGGATGGGAAAAACTGAGGCTCAGAGCGGTAAGGTCAGACACCCCTTAAGTGGCAGAGAGGCCATCAAACTTAAGACTATCTAGTTCTGAGTCTATTTTCTTAATTTTTAGGACACATTGCCTTGTGCTCAACATACAAAACATTCATCCCAGGGGAAGATTTGAGTCCTAATCTCCTAAGAATTTAGAAAAAAAAAAGAAGTGTTTTCATATTGATACAAGTCTTTCCACCCTAGTTATATCCCGAGTTTTATTCCCCAGCATGAAGCCTCTGATGTCGAGCAAGTGCTGAGCTGTGCCTGAAGGATTTCCCACAGTTAGCACATTCATAAGCTTTCTCTCCAGTGTGAATTCTGTAATGTTCACTAAGGTGTGCTTGCTTGCGGAAGGTTTTTTCACACTCACTACACTTAAAAAGTTTCTCTCCAGTGTGAGTTCTCTCATGTTCAACAAGCAAAGAGTTCTGAGTGAAGGCTTTACCACATTTGGTACATGTGTAGGGCTTCTCTCCTGAGTGGATTCTCTGATGCTGCCTGAGGCACGCACTCTGATTAAAGGCTTTCCCACAGTCGTTACACTTATAAGGTCTATCTCCAGAATGACTTCTCTGATGACGAGTAAGGCATATGCTCTGACTGAAGGCTTTGCCACACTCGCTGCATTTATAGGGCTTCTCTCCGGTATGAATTCTCAGGTGTTTAACAAGGGATGGACTCTGACAAAACGCTTTGCCACATTCATCGCATTTATAGGGTTTCTCCCCAGTATGAATTCTCAGATGCTGGACAAGGACTGCTTTTGTTTGAAAGGCCTTCTCACATTCATTACATTTATAAGGTTTCTCTCCCGTATGAATCCTCAGATGTTGAGTAAGATTTGACTGTTTACGGAAACAAGTTCCACATTCAGTACATACATAGGGTTTCTCTCCTGTGTGAATCTTCTGATGCTGGGTAAGAGATGATCTCTGAGTAAAAAACTTTCCACATTCACTACACTTGGAAGGTTTCTTCTGTCTTTTAAGTCTCTGATGTTTCACTTGCAGTGAAATCTGGCTGGAACTCATGCTTTTTGTAACACGATGAAGGGGCATCTAATAGGTTCCAGTTTAAAAGAAACTGTCTCTCAAATTCAGAATACTTACAAGGTACTTTCTCAAAGATGATTATCCTTAGAGTAACACTGTTCTCCTTTGAAAGGTCTGTGTGCATATGGTGTCCTCCCAGTCATTCCTGCAGGATTTCCCCTTCTAGTCCTTATTCAGCATGCATCTTCAACTTCTCCTCATGTGAACCCCTGATGACCAGGATCTCTGACCCTCCATGTCTTTTCAAGTCATTTAACACTGTGCCATCAGGCTTAGTTTTCTTGCCTGAAAAAAAAATTCACAAAGGAAAATGTCCTCCGTGCAGAAGAGAGGACCTGCATTGTGAAGTCCTGATTTTTATCCTCTTCTCAATAATAGAGAAAGAAGATCACAATGACCTGGGGAAAAGATTAGAATAGGTGATTGGGAGAAAGAGATTAAGTAGTGACAGGTTTTGGTAAATCTACAAACTTCCCTATTGTGATCAATTCTGAAATGCTCAAATACTAAAAACTGACCCAGGTAATTTAGGATCATCCAAAGTGATAAATGGTAGAAGAATGTGAATGGGATAAGTACATTAGTCTTGGGTAAGTTAAGTGTTGGGGAAAATTACCACTCACCTACAGTTTCTAGTCCTCAAAAATGGGTGAAAAGTAATTATATTTCCTTAGGTTGCCTATAATCAGTACCTTGGCAGAGCAGTGATAATTGAAGAGTTCCTCTTTCAAGGTTTCAAAGGTGATCCAGGCTGTAACTTTTGCTAGGTCCATTTCACCTATCCTTCCCTATTCACTCACCTTGATAGGTGTCTCTTTGGACCTCTCTTTCTCTCCAAAACATTCAGCCCCTAGGTACAACTGGGAAGGATCTAGGTTTGAAAAGTAGAGTTCTGCTTAATGAAAGAAAATAAGATATCACTGTTTTGTTTACATAAAAATAAGACAGAGGTGGTCCTTAGGGAAGAAGCCCCCATTGGACAGTAACTTCACTATAGCATCATGATCCAGGATCTGGCCCTCACCCTTGAAGCCAAAAAATGCTTCAAAATCTGATGTGTACTAATCAAATTTACAAGGAGAATGATGTAGAAAACAGAAAGTCACTTCACTAGTTTACAATGAAAATTTTGTATGCTTAATGTCCAGCTGGTTAATATATTCTCTCCAGTATAGAAAAACTGTATGGGAACCAAACTGTTGTCATCAGGACACTCCTTAGGAAGCACAGAACTGGAGAAAGAGTGGACTACTTAGACAATCTTAACGGCATCAAACTTTGAACCTGATGCCCTCAATAAAGGTGCACAGAATCAGAGAATGGATATTCAGGAACCGCATATCAGAGCAACCTCTTCTCTGGATGGTCTGGAGACACAAACACATTCTTATTCCCTGAGGCCTCCTTCTATTTTAGTTTTCTAATTATACAAGTTACACATGGATATATCCTCACCTTAAAATATTTAGATAATATGAAAGTATACAGGATAAGACAGTAATTTTTATAACCATCACCACCCCACTCTACCCAAATGAAACCACCCCCTTCCCAGAGATAATTTGGAGTATATTCTTTCAGTCTTTTTTCTCCATATTTTTAACACACATATAGCATTTGATTCTTTTTACATAAATAAAATCGTTGTATAGATGCTGCTACCCAATTTGATTTTTTTTCACCAAGGAATGTGTCTTTGAGATCATTTCATGTTGGTACATACAGATCTACTGGGGCTGAGAGTCAACTGGTACACACTGGAGTATCTGCACAAATGGTTTACAGTTGGAATCTCCAAAATATACAAACAGCTCATGCAGTTCTATGTCAAAAGAAACAACCCAATCAAAAAACAGGCAGACAGGGCTTCCCTGGTGGCGCAGTGGTTGAGAGTCCGCCTGCCGATGCAGGGGACACGGGTTCGTGCCCCGATCCCGGAAGATCCCACATGCCGCGGAGCGGCTGGGCCCGCGAGCCATGGCCGCGGACCCTGTGTGTCCGGAGCCTGTGCTCCGCAACGGGAGAGGCCACAGCAGTGAGAGGCCCGTGTACAGCAAAAAAAAAAAAAAAAAAAAAAAAACAGGCAGACATTTCTTCAAAGAAGGAATACAGATGGTCAAAAAGAACATGAGGGCCTCCCTGGTGGCGCAGTGGTTAAGAGTCCGCCTGCCGATGCAGGGGATACGGGTTTGTGCCCCGGTCTGGGAGGATCCCATATGCCGCGGAGCGGCTGGGCCCGTGAGCCATGGCCGCTGGGCCTGCGCATCCGGAGCCTGTGCTCCGCAACGGGAGAGGCCACAACAGTGAGAGGCCCGCATACCGCAAAAAGAAAAAAAAAAAAAAAAAAAGAACATGAAAAGATGCTCAACCTCACTAATTATCAGAGAAATGCAAATCAAAACTACAATGAGGGGCTTCCCTGGTGGCGCAGTAATTGAGAATCTGCCTGCCAATGCAGGGGACACGGGTTCAAGCCCTCGTCTGGGAAGATCCCACATGCCGCAGGGCAACTGGGCCCGTGAGCCACAACTACTGAGCCTGCGCGTCTGGAGCTTGTGCTCCGCAACAAGAGAGGCCGCGACAGTGAGAGGCCCGCGCACTGTGATGAGGAGTGGCCCCCGCTTGCCACTACTAGAGAAAGCCCTCAAACAGAAACGAAGACCCCACACAGCCAAAAATAAATAAATAAATAAATATTAAAAGAAAAAAAACTGTAATGAGATATAACGTCACACAGGTCAGAATGGTCATCATCAAAAAGTCTGCAAACAATAAATGCTGGAGAGGGTGTGGAGAAAAGGGAACCGTCTACACTGTTGGTGGGAGTGTAAATTGGTAAAACCACTATGGAGAACAGTATGGAGGTTCCTTAAAAAACTAAAAATAGAACTACTATATGATCCAGTAATCCCACTCCTGAGCATATATCCAGAGAAAACAATAATTTGAAGAGATACATGCACCCCAGTGTTCATTGTAGCACTATTTACAATAGCTAAGAAGCAACCTAACTGTCCATCAACAGAGGAATGGATAAAGAAGATATGGTACATATATACAATGGAATATTACTCAGCCATAAAAGAGGACAAAATAATGTCATTTGCAGCAACATGAATGGACCTAGAGATGATCATACTAAGTGAAGTCAGACAAAGAAAGACAAATATCTTATAATATCACTCATATGTGGATATAATTTTTTAAAATGATACAAATGAACTTATTTAAAAAACAGAAACAGACTTACAGATATCGAAAACAAACTTATGGTTACTGAAAGGGTAACATGGGGAGGAGGGATAAATCAGGATGTTGGGATTTACATACACACACTACTATATATATGTAAGAAAGATAACCAACAAGGACCAACTGTATAGCACAGGGAACTCTACTCAATATTCTGTGATAACCTGTATGAGAAAAGAATCTGAAAAAGAATGAATACATATATATGTATAATTGAATCACTTTGCTGTACACCTGAAACTAACACAACATTGTAAATCAACTATAATCCAATAAAATTTTTTTTAATGGTTTACAGTCAAGAGCCTGATTTGGTTGGGCAGTCTTGTACCACACTGGTTGTTAATATATTGACTATTTTGTGTAAATCTATCTTTATCTGCTGTATAAACGTCCAATATGGACATATATATACAAAAATAAACTCTAAGTGGTTTAAATAGCTAAACATAAAACCAAAACTCTAACCACACCTTTATTTCCTTTATTTTTATTGTCCAAAATAAAAAAGGTTTCCTTTTCTTAATCATACAAGGAAAAAAAAAAAAGCTCATTCTGTAAAACAGTCAGTTAGTCCAAAAATGAAATTACTTGAAATCCCACCACCCAAAAGAAACAGTTGGTATTTTGATGAATTTTCTTCTAGGATCTCTCAATGCACATATGGGCACATATGTGTACATGTATTATGTGTACATATTAGGCTAGACTGAATTCTGCAGGACATAAATAGTCTATTATATCTATTCAAAAAGTTCCCATTACCTAAAAATCCAGTTCACCCAGTACTATTCTTACTTAGTTTAACAGATACCCAGGCTCCACACTGCCATCTGATGGCCAATGACAATGGCAGTTGTGATTACTTAAGCTCTTGTTCCAAACGAGGCCAGAAGCCCATTGCATACCCTCTGAGGAAACAATCACCTTTGCAATGGGTCTTCCAATAATTTACTATCAGTTTCTGACCGCTACACCATTAGAGCATCATACTTAGCAGTTCAGCAAGTGGTTTCAGCGTGTTCCACCAGATGACTGCAGTTTAAGTTCATGTGATAAGAAATTACTGAGACTTCCCTGGTGCGCAGTGGTTACGAATCCGCCTGCCAATGCAGGGGACACGGAGTCGAGCCCTGGTCCAGGAAGATCCCACATGCTGCAACTAAGCCCGTGTGCCACAACTACTGAGCCTGTGCTCTAGAGACCACGAGCCACAACTACTGAGCCCTCATGCCACAACTACTGAAGCCCACATACCTAGAGGTGGTGCTCTGCAACAAGAGAAGTCACTGCGACTAGAAGCCCATGCGCAGCAACAAAGACCCAACGCAGCCATAAATAAATAAATAAATAAATTTATATAAAAAAATTACTGCACACTCTGATCTATCCTATAACCAATTACTACATAGCGTTCTTTCACAATAAGCCACTCTAAATCTGATTTGAGTAAGATGGTCCCATTTCTGGGTGGTTCTGTGTTTTCAGTCTGCAGGGTCTAGGTATAGTGGTCACTGCTGGGTCCCACCTTAGGTGTGCCTACTGAGCAGCCCCATCCTGGGCTCTCTAGTTAGATTTCACTTACCCAGAGACAAGCTGTTAGGAATACAAGTGACTATGGTTTGTCTCTTGGGGACTCTTCTCATGAGGAAGAGCAGGAATTTGAGGCACAGAGGGAAGAGAAAGAGCACCCATAAATTGTCAGCCTACTTCCTTCATACTCTGGATTCAAGGGAATCCAGGAATAGCCCATCCCTAACCAAATGACTATTTTAAGTCTGAATGAATGTCCTTGTTCTCATAGGCATGTATCACCAATGACAAAAAGTCAGTGAGGGCTTCCCTGGTGGCGCAGTGGTTGAGAGTCCACCTGCCGATGAAGGAGACATGGGTTTGGGCCCCAGTCTGGGAAGATCCCTCATGACGCGGAGCGGCTGGGCCCGTGAGCCATGGCCGCTGAGCCTGCGCGTCCGGAGCCTGTGCTCCGCAACGGGAGAGGCCACAACAGTGAGAGGCCCGTGTACCTCAAAAAAAAAAAAAAAAAAAAAAAAAAAAAGTCAGTGAGATGTGACAATGCACAAAGAAAGAGGGCAGGTGCTCTTAAGGACCAGGCATCCTGGGGTAAAAATTCCTCCACCAGAGATAAGACTGGAGCCCAAAGGCACCCCCCCCCCAAACCTAATGGAGAAGTCACTGACTTCAGAAATCAAAGACTATGGGGCTACAGAAGGCAGTGAGACAAGCAGTGGACTCAGTCAAGAGGTCTGGGTTCTAGTCTCTGCTCTGCCCCTAACTTGCTTAATGACCTGAAGCAAGTCACTCAATTTCAACTGTGACTTTTTAAATCTGTGAAATGAAAAACTAGTTATCTAAAGCTTCCTCTAGTACCAACATTTTGTGATTCTTTGACTCTAAAAACAGATAGAAAAGAGCAAGAACCTCAAATCAAGCCCTTCCAGTCCCTCTTTGATTGAAGCTGGTTATTAATTTCTGTGAAAAGTACTAACTGAGCAGCTACTATGTGTCCAGCAGTGAGATGCCCTCTTGTTAAGAATAGGCTGAGTCAATAGCAGGGCAACACCCCAGCACTTAGTCTCCCACAATCAGAGGCCTATCTATGAATTTCAGGAAAATAAGACTGCCTCGGTGTGAAGCAAAATCTCCAACAAAAGACAGGGGGTGTCTGTTGGAAGATGTTAAGAACCCCTCCTTAAAGGAAAGGTTTTAAGAACCCCTCTGAATAGAAAGACCACCGTATCAAAAGGCGGTGACCTGGTTTCCAGTCTAATCCATCCCAATCCACTAGCACCTCTTGACACTAAACAACTAATTATCTTCAAACTTCTAATTAGATTAAGTTACTCTTCTAAACAATTTTAATATTCAGGTCAAGTATGAACCACCACATTTCTTCCTTGAGGAGAAGTTTTCTTCACGCTTCCAAGGCACTTCCTCAACATTCTGGAAAAATTTCACAGGTCTACTATAGCTTCTTCCACTCTTGTGTTTAATACTCTGATTACATCCCATTTTCCTCTACCAAACTTGAAAACAAATATAGCATGGGCTCGGGGCTAGTGGTCTCTGGGTTTGAATCCCTGTGCCACCCTTTATTAACTAAGTGATATTGGGTAAGTTACTCTATCTTTCTGTACTCCATTTTTAACAAATGTTAAATGGAGCTGATAATAACTACTTCATAGGGTGATGATGTATAAATGAGTTAACACATGGAACGTATTTAGAAGAAAACTGACTGATAAGCATTCAATAAATAGTACTTGCTGTTAAATTATTATTGATGTCTTCGTACAGCACCTATCCTGTTGCTATTAGAGAGGAATATAAACTTAATGAAAAGAAAGAGATAACTTGCACATATACTTATTCAACCCGTACAACTCTGTGAAGTGGCAAAGCGAGGAATAGTATTCGCTTCTGGAACACAGAAAACGGAACTTAGGGGTTCGCTGGCTCAAGTGCAACCCCGGCCTCCCGACTCCCAGACCAGGGCTCTGGAACAGCCTTCGCCCCTCCCTCTTCAGGGGAGCCGGCCCCGGTCCCCGGGCCTCCGGTCCAAAGGGCCCTGCTCGGCCGGAAGGAAGAGGCGCTGCGGCCGGCGGGGTTTCTCCTGGAACCAGCCGCAGCCGGGTACGGCCGACTCCGCTTACCACGCGCTCCCCACGACGCCGCCGGCCACACCTCTCCACCCTCTGTCGACTGCGCGCTCCTGGGCCCCCCGCGCAGCTCTTCCTGGGCGCTCTGGGCCGCCACGACGTCACCAGTCCGCGCCACGCCAGCAACTGCAGCTGTCTCCTCCCTAGGAGGGCAGGGGGCTTCCTCCCCGGCTCAGAAACAGTGGCAAATCCATCAGTACACCTCTTCCCAGAATAAGGAGGCTGACCGCAAGTGAGACTGGGGGACGCCACAGGGAGTTCTTACTCCAGGTTAATTCACCCAGCAATTCGACCACATTGATCTTCCTAAAAACTCTTCTGGGGCCTCCCTGGTGGCGCAGTGGTTGAGAGTCCGCCTGCCGATGCAGGGGATACGGGTTCGTGCCCCGGTCTGGGAGGATCCCATATGCCGCGGAGCGGCTGGGCCCGTGAGCCATGGCCGCTGAGCCTGCGCGTCCGGAGACTGCGCGTCCGGAGCCTGTGCTCCGCAACGGGGGAGGCCACAACAGTGAGAGGCCCGCATACCGCAAAAAAAAAAAAAAAAAAAAAACTCTTCTGCAGGTCACGGTCCTTTGGAGGTCTTCTAAAGGTTTTCCCAAAGCTTATAGAACACACTTATACACATTCTCACCTGCCGGATAATTGGCTTCCTCAGAGGAACCGCAAACACCCTTCCGGATCTTTGTTCAACAATCAGCCAAAAGACAAGAGCTCAGATTCTCAGTGTGTGAACTTGGGCGTTACTTTACCCCTCTGTGCGCACTCCTTAATGATACCAAATTTCATAGGGTTGTGAGGATTAAATGAGGCTAATTCGTGTAAATTACCAAGAATTTCTGGTACTTGAAAAATGCTCAATAAATGTACGTCCTATCATGTTCCCCAAATCCCAGCTCCAGTCCCTCATTGACTGAATTGGCTTCCAGGACGTCTCAAGCCTTCCAGGTAGCACCCCTGCCCCCCTTTTGGGAAACTTTAGATCCTGCTTATCCTCATTAAGGAATATTTGCGCATAAGGTCTCATCCTGACAAATGTATCCCAGGGATGAAGGCATGGGCAATATGGCACCTGACCTACTTCCAGGCATTCCCACTGATCTGCAAGCTCAGGAAAATAGGGCTCTCTGCTTACCATCATATCCCTAGTGTGAGTAGGCTCTCAGTAAACAATTAAAAAATGAATGAGATGCAGCAAAGAAGTTACCTGCTCAAATTTCCAGATGGACTGTTTTCCCAAAATGGAATCCATTTAGGATGCTGAAAACAGGAGTGGAGATGCCAGACTGAAACCATCACTAACTATCTTCAGCTAAAAGGGGACCCTTTGTAGAACTGTTAGCTGACATGCCAGGGAACAATGTTGGGCTTGCCTTTCCTTTTACCCAATGTCACAGTCTCAGCACTTCTTTTGAATCAGATAGCGGGTTCTTCCTCCATAGCCCTAACATCCCACATGCCACAGAGCCTAGGCCTACTCATTTCCCCCCTAAGTTTTAGGCTTCAAAGAATCTCTAAATCAGCAGGCTCTGCTGGGTGGAAACTAACCCTGGAGTGGGGTACCCTAGGCAGAGCAGGTTAGAAACAGGAATCTGGGGCTTAACTGCAATTTGGGTTGAGATTTTTCAATGACAGGTGGAAAATGGATTGGAGGAATGGACACCAAAAATATTCCACAGGGCTTCCCTGGTGGCACAGTGGTTGAGAGTCCGCCTGCCGATGCAGGGGACAGGGGTTCGTGCCCTGGTCTGGGAAGATCCCACATGCCGTGGAACGGCTGGGCCCATGAGCCATGGCCACTGAGCCTGTGCGTCCGGAAGCCTGTGCTCCGCAACGGGAGAGGCCACAACAGTGAGAGGCCTGCGTACCGCAAAAAAATAAAATAAAAATAAAAAAAATTCCACAAAGCTAAAATGATCCTAGCCCTGCTCTAGACAGCAGCTGCAAGAGTGAAACTAGAGCTACCCCGGGTCAAGACCAGACTTCTGCATTATGTGGAAAGATGGGGTCAAAATGTAAAATCAACTTATTTCTCACCCTCACTTACATGCAGTAAGGTCTTATTCTGTGGGCCAAAAAGCTTCTTGATCTAAAGTGAGCTTCTCCCATTCTCAGGAGTAGGGCCTAACAGACACAAGCAAAGAGGCGTCATGGAGCAGAGTTACAACCAGTAAAGAGAAATCTGAGGGGAAAGCAAGGACACTGGAGTTTCAGTTTTACCTGAGACTAGGTGTGTGACCTTGGGCAAGTCCAACCATCTTTCTGTTTTTCCTTATGTCGTTTTGAGGATCTCATGTGGCCTCATCCCATGTCCTTCTGAAGTCACAAATTGCATTTCGGCACACTGAACAAAAGCAACACATTCTAATTTTTTATCATTCCAGAGCCCAAGGAAAGCCATAAGCTTCCATGTTGGGGTTTCCAGCTCAACTGCTCTCCTGCCAGGCCAGCATCACTGCTCAGCTCCTGCCTCTCTTATTTCATGGATATTCCAGTTGACATAGCTGTGCTTCTACAGCTGCATGGATTTTCCTCTTCCTGTTGACCCTGACATCAGTATATCTAAAGCACTTTGTTAAACTACGATGGGACATTTAAATGCCTAATTTGTAACAAAACCAAAAAAATTCTTTGCTACATATTACTTTTTCTTATGAGATCCTCTCTGTAGGATCTCATAAGAAAAAGTATCAGAGTGGGCCACACACTCTTTACCTTGGAGGAAGGTGCAGAATTCTTGCTTCTGGCAAATGCTTCATGACACATTCATGTATTCACATTTCTGCTCAGGTATACTCACGTATACCTCCTTTCTGCTGCTAACTGTGGACCTAAGTCACGAACTGCAGGTGGGCATGGAGAAATGTCTGACTTGATTTTAGTTGAACTCAACAAATATTGAGTACCTACGAAATGCCAGAGACTGAGGATACAAAGAGGAATAAATTTCACATGGCTCCTGCCCTGATGGAGCTGACAGTTCAGTGGAAAGAGAGATTTGTAAACTAGCCGTTACAACCTGATACATGAAATGACGAAGTTACAAAACACAGAAATAATACAGAAATGTGAGGTCAGAAACAGCTTTGAAGAGACGTTGCCTGAGCACATTCATAAGTGACAAATGGGAGCCTCCCAGGCAAGCAGAAGCAAGGAAGGCAAATAGGTCATAGAAACAGTGTGTGCAAAGGTGCCAGAGTCCAGAGATGAGGAGTCGTCACAGGAACTTGCACTATGGAACAGAACATGCAAGGAATGTCCTCTGAGAATGGCAAAGGAGGCCTGGGCCAGGTGAGAAGCCTCAGATGCCCGTTGAGGCTAGCACTTTATTCAGAGAGAGAACAATAGAGCTGCCACAGTTGTGTCTTCCAAAGACCACCCAGAAGAAATGTGAAAGATGGCCTAGTGGGGCAAGAAACTGCAAGACTGGTTGGGAAAACATAAAAATCGCCTAGGAAATAAACCAGGGAGCTGGAATAAAGCAGCAGCAGTAGAGATGGCTTCCAGACTTAGGAGGTAATGTCAACAGGATATAGTGGTTGATTGGATATGACGAGGGAAGGCTGAGGAAGAGGACAATTCCTAGACTTGGGGCCAAGCTGGAGTGGCTAGGTATATGGTGGGCCAGCAACTGAGAGAAAATCAGGAGCAAATATTGCAAGGGTGAGAATATAGGATGAGAGTAAAGATGATACGTTCCTTTCCTTCCTGCTTCCCCAGGAAGTAAAAATGGTACCGGACACTCTTAACCTGAGGATTAAAAACTCCATTTAATCCATTTTCTCCATTCCATTTTAGAAAATCTTTCTAACAGCAACTTAGGCATCTTTCACCCCTAAGGTTTTCCCATTTCCTCCTCAAGAAAATTCTCCCTTTCCTCTCTAATCTCCACTCAAGACTCCAAAGATGGTAGCATATAAATATTACTCTAAATATCAGGAAGTTCCTGAAGTTTTGGGTGGGCAAAGTTTGACTAAAATATATTAATCCAACAAATAAATATTTATTGAACATTTACTACATGCTAGCAATGAGTTTAGTGGGTTTTTTTCATTTAGAAAAAAAATACATTGACATTTGCTTTCAGTAGACTATATTTTTTTTCCATGAGCATAAAATGTAAAGTTTTCATAGGGTTACTTTTGCCCATATTAATTTACTCAATTATGAATTGTCCTATGGCAGGTTTGAGAACATAATCTTTATAGCTGGAGAGGGAAAAGTATGTTATTTCTGCCACATTCCCATTATTGGTAATTAATTGCTCAAACCAATGCTTGTAAGACACTTGCTCTGGAAAAAAAAATCGATGCTGAGTTCCAAATAACCATTCCAGAATTAACTTACTTTAGTTTTTTAATAGTCATATTTTTAAAACTGTATAAGCTTCAGAGCATAGAAACGATTTCAAATACTAGTCAAAGGCTATCCTCACTTAATCTTCCAGAGCTGAATCTCTGGGTAGCAGTTAAGAACATGAAAGAGAATGGGGAAATAAAGGGGAAACATGCCCTTCCTTTCTCTCAAAGAATAAAATACCATCACAGTCACGGCAAACCATGTTACCTCAATTTTCAGGGATTTGAAAAAGAGGTAATTCTCTCTAGAATTCTTTCCAAATTCATCCCACGAGAGGTGTTTCCCTAGATACTCCTAATCCACAGGGAATGATAAATATCCTGGAAAAAGAGGGCCAATAAAAACAAATATCTGAGATCTAATGAATCCGTGGTTAGAGCCACCAATGCCATGATTACACAAAACCTAGCCATCCCCACTACGGTGACCACTTCATCACTAATGCTTTCTCCTCTCTAAAGGCTAACAAACCAAGTCCCACTTTGTTAATCCCAGTGGGCCCCACTCGCCTGGTCCCTGTGCACTAGTGCCCCAGCCAAACTTAGAAGAGACAGGTGTACGCCCTAGTCTAGGACAGGGATATGTGGGTAGCTTGCTCAGTCACAGGCAGGCTTCCTGCTCTGAGGCTTCTTAGCACTAGCAGCCTAGCACAAACCATTTTCTTTCTGGGTAAGAGAATATTCCTCTGGGAAAGAGGTTAGGTCTTCCTCTCTGTGATCCTCTGAGCAGATCTGACTTCCTTCCCACAAACTGACATCATTCAAGAGAAGTCTCTCTTGCTCTCTTATTTCCTTCTTAGCCCCAAGTCACCCTCCAGCTTGAAAGGATCAGGAAGCTCTCCCTCACCCTGATAAAAGCCTTCTTCACCAACTTTTCTGTAGCGATCAGCCCAGCTCTTGCCACATATCCCCTTATTTGCTGAATAGATGAATGACTAAGGATTCTGTTTTCACTTGTTTCTATCTCCCCTTCACGGGAACACTCCCACAGATGGGCAGCCTCCCCACGGTGGCATGCTCAGAGCGGCCTCAGGCATCTGCAGGCTACTCAGCACTACCTCAGAGTTGCTGCCACTTTCACACTGACAATCAATTTGGAAAAGCGCCTCAGCCTATGACCAGTGAACACAGGTGACAAGTTGGGAAGGTGAAGCAGGGGTGTAATAAGGGAAACACAGTGCTAACTTAAATGGCACCTCCAGGTATGAGAATGCCATGGAGACAAAGGAATGGCAAAGGGCAAGGATTTCTCTGAAAAGTAGGAACTTCTTTCCTACCCTGTATTCCCAGATGCCCACCTGGAGTAGGCTCTGCATTCTCCAAGCTCCCACCTCCATTTCTCAAAACACCCTCCTGAGTGCAGTATCCAAGGCTCCTTTATCCTTTCCTCTAGGAACTCTTCCTGTCCCTCTTCCCTAGCCAGATTCCTAGTCACTGTCTCTAGAGAAACTGTCATAACCTTAATGCCAGGTTTATTCACCACTGTGAAGTTTCTGATGTCTGAAAAGGACTGAACTATGTCTGAAGAATTTTCCACATTCAAAGCACTCATAAGGCTTCTCACCAGTGTGAATCCTGTAATGTTCACTAAGGTGTGCATACTTGCGGAAGGTTTTCTCGCACTCACTACACTTATAGAGCTTCTCACCAGTGTGAGTTCTATGATGTTCAGTAAGAGACGTGTTGTGAGCAAAGGCTTTCCCACATTCTTGACATTTATAGGGCTTCTCTCCAGTATGAATTCTCATATGCTGAGTGAGGCAGGTATTCTGGTTAAAGCCCTTCCCACATTCATTGCATTTATAGGGTTTTTCTCCGGTGTGGCTTCTCTGATGCCGAATAAGGCAAATGCTCTGAATGAAAGCTTTACCACACTCACTGCATTTGTAGGGTCTTTCCCCTGTATGAATTCTCTGATGTTTAGTGAGTGGGGTGCTCTGAGCAAAAGCTTTGCCACATTCCTTACACTTATAGGGTTTCTCTCCAGTATGAATTCGCTGGTGTTTAATAAGGGATGGGCTCTGACAAAACGCTTTCCCACATTCCTTACATTTATAGGGTTTCTCTCCAGTATGAATTCTCTGATGCTGAGAGAGGTTTGCCTTTGTATGGAAAGTCTTCCCACATTCATCACATTTATAGGGTTTTTCCCCAGTGTGAATTCTCTGATGTTGTGTAAGATTTGAGTGTTTGCGAAAAGAAGAGCCACATTCATTGCATAAATAAGGTTTCTCACCAGTGTGAATTCTCTGATGATGAATGAGGTGTGTGTTCTGACTGAATGTCTTCCCACATCTACTACATTTATAAGGTTTCTCTCCAGTGTGAATTCTCTGGTGTTCAGTGAGATGTGAATGATTGCGGAAGGAATTCCCACAGTCATTACATTTATACGGTTTCTCTCCAGTGTGGATTCTCTGATGCTGAGTAAGAAATGATCGACATCGAAATGTTTTCCCACATTGCTCACATCCATATGGTTTCACTCCGGTGTGAATTCTTTGATGTCGAACAAGGAATGAGCTACGACTAAAAGTTTTCCCACATTCCTCACATGTGTAGGGTCTCGTATGAGTTCTCTGATGCTGGGTAAAGGATGAACTCTGATTAAAAGTTTTTCCACATTCACTACATTTCCAAGATTTTTTCTGTGTAGAGAAGATCGGACATTTACTTTGGTCTGAAATCTCATTGGTGTATATGTTACTTGTCTCCCACTGATGTAGGCTCTCTTCTGTAGAAACCCTGAGATGTGTAACAAGGCTTGAGGTCAAAAGCAGGCTTCTCTCAAAATTATATTCTTGTCTAATCATTTCTGGAGGTGCTTCCTTGTGGATGAAAGCTATTCCCCCAAAACCTTCTTGGAAAAGGCATGGTCCAGGAACCTCTCTGGGAGGGTTTTCCTTCATGCTCTCACATACATATTTTTCTTCAAATGTAGAATCCTGGTATTCATACTCTTGGAATCTCTTTGTTGCTATCCCTGGCAAATCAATTTCAGAGCCATCCTGCTCTGGAGCAGGCTTGTTCACCCAACCTGAAAAAAACCACCACAGTGAGTATCTCTTGTGCAAGGCAGAGTGCAAGCCCCTGAACTTATAGGGACCTAACTTTGACAGGTCTCAGTAATGGCCTATGAGTAATGGCCAATAAGAGCCAGTGGGGGTAGGACTTCCCCGGTGGCACAGTGGTTAAGAATCTGCCTGCCAATGCAGGGGACACGAGTTCAAGCCCTGGTCTGGGAAGATCCCACATGCCGCATAGCAACTAAGCCCGTGTGCCACAACTACTGAGCCTGCAAGCCACAACTACTGAAGCCCGCACGCTTAGAGTCCATGCACTGCAACGAAGAGTAGCCCCTGCCTGCTGCAACTAGAAAAAGCCCGCGTGCAGCAACAAAGACCCAATGCAGCCAAAAAAAAGAGCAAGTGGGGCAAGTAATTCAGAGTTACAACTGGTGAAAGAGATCTGCATCAGGGTAAGGTGATCACCATTAATGAAAAATGAGTAGCTGCAGACACCAAGGAAGTGACAGAATCAGAGACCAGGGAGATAAAGGGAAAAAAACAAACAATAACAGACTAAGATTAGGGCAAGACAAGAAACATGGATGGTTTGTATTCAAAGAGTGGAGAGTGGAAGAATGTAAAAGTGCAAAATAGTGGAAATGAGATCAAGTGAGTACCAGGGAAAAGCTGGCCTCAAGAGATGCTCACTCAATAGATGTTCACTCACATTCACCCCAGCATTCTTAAAAGAGAGGGTAATTTGCTCTCCTGAGCTTCATTCAGTTTCTCTTGTAAAATTTCCAAAGCCCTCCTGTTTCTTCCACTGGTGATCCCTTGCTTACTCACCTGGACAAATCTCTCTTTCAATCTCTCTCTCTTCAGCTCCTTGCATATTCGACATCCACAAATCTTCTCTTTGCTTTGATTGTAAAAGACTTCAAGGTTGAAAAACTGGGAGCCCTGCTCATAGAGGAAAAAAAGGTGGGGGAGGGGATATCACTGTCCCAGTAAACAGAAAAATAAGATAGAGCTGTTGCCTAAGGATACTATCCGGTAACTCACACAAAACCTGTCAGGACAACAATGTGCCTGCATCACCAAGAGTCAGGGGTGGCTTCCAGCTTTCTAGGTTAACAAACTCCATTTGTCAGCTGTCCAAGAAGTGGCAGCCAGACAGACTGACATATTAGCAAACACTCAAGTACTTGAGAAATAAATCAGAATGTTATTTATAAAGATAAAAATAACTATGAAGTGAATAGGAATATCCATGTCAATTAGTGCACTCTTTCCACTATACAATAATCTATATGAAAAGTCAATTAATATGGTCAAACGTTGTGTTGGGAAACGGCTTCATAGCAAGGCTAATGCATTAAGTCTGATCCACCCACCTCCCCTATATGTCAAGGAGCTGGATAGTAATTAGGGATTTCTATTTGATACAACCTAGAGATATGCTGATTGTCCTTTCTTCAAGATGTCTTATCAATTCAAAATCTTTTCTTCAGGCATAGCTCAGTGTGTAGGCTGCAGTTGAAAAAACAAAAACACTTTGTGAAATAATTTTTGACTTACAAAGAGTTGCAAAAATAGTAGAGAGAGTTTCTGGTTTTTGGAAGGTCAAAATCATAACTATTCATCCAAAAATGTCTCTCCGTATAACCCTGAAGTGAGGAGTAGAATTGGAAGCATTATTTCAAGAAAAACAGAAGGCAGAGAGATGGTTTACCATAATCAAGAGCTCAGAAGGCATGGAAGAATAGGATGTCTGGTGAAGTATAGAATAAGGCTGGCCCTGGGGACTTCTCATCAAGGTCTGTGCCTCGGTGTTGAGTTTTAGAGGTTTAAGAGGATCCTATCTGGGATTTCCTGATCCTCTTCCATAGCAGGGACATAAAGTGGACCCACTGCAGAATCCTACGGAGACTCATGAAGTAGTGTGGGGTTTGGCTATAATCAGAGCTAGACAGTGGAGAAAAAGTCAGAAATGCCCCTGCCTACCCAGAGCTTACGTCACAGCTCAACAAAGACATTAACACCAGTAGTTACAAATAAGGGAATTATAAAAGGAGAAATATTGGGTCCTGTAGAATGCAGAGCAGAGGGGACCTAATCTAATCTGGGAAAGAAAGCCTCCCTGAAGAAGAGTTAAATAAGAATTAGACAGGTGAAGAGGGAAAAGAAGATACTAGAGAGATTAAACAGAATATACAAAAGAAATCAAGCCCCATACTTCAGAAGAATGAAAGAGATCTAGTAAGGCCAAAGTATTAGGCACTAGAAATAAGACATGAAGCCCGAGGCAAGCAAATACAACCCTGCAAATCACTTTAAGGAATTTACCCTAAAGTGAGCAAAAAGCCATAAAAAGTATTGGAAGAGGTTTGAAAAATATGTGACATGATTAGATCTTATATTAAACACACACACACAAACACAACTTATCCTTTTGCCCACAGAGCAAAGTGTGTACAAGGGGTGGAAGGTAGGAGGCAAGGTGAAGGCTGGAGGACCCCTTGGGAGGTTGTTTCAGCAGTCCAATAAGGGGACTTGGATGACTAAGAGACAAAAGCAACAGGACAGGATGACTACTGGAGCGAGATGTGAGGGAGAAGGAGAAGTTAATGACAATTTGCTGGTTTGGGGCTTGAGAGATGACAGTGACCTTTAGTGAGAGTGGTAACACTGGTTTGAGGAGGAAAAAGATACATTCAGTTTGAAATATCAGGCATACATATATGGAGCAGAGGACAGAGGTGTGGGCTGAAAACTTGTATTTAGAGTTTTTGTCATAAAGAAGGTAACTGAAATTCTGGGGATAACAGATAAAATCATCAAAAGAGTGTAGCTAGGAAACCTCAACAGGGAGTTTACACATTTATAAGGAGGTTTAACTCTGGCTTTTGATTTTAGAGATTCCTAATCCCTAAGAGAAATAAGTAAACTAATTTAATATATGATAAAAATTGGCATTTCTAATCATAAAAAAATTGATTACTCAAAATTTATGTTGGGATTGTTGCTTAAGTATCTGGAAAATACACTTAGTGAGATTCCTACCTCACACCACATACCAAAATAAACCAAAACCCAGTAAAGGGTTAAAAAATGTATTTTTGATTTATACATCAAGGAGTAGATAGACCTGATAGATAAAAGACTTCCTATTAACGAGTAAAGAAAAAAGATGAACTGATAGAAAAATGCAAAGTACAACAAATACACCAAGAATTACAAAAGGCCAATAGACATACCAAAACAAAGTTTCACCTCACTGGTAATCAAAGAAATGGGAACTGAAAGAATGAAAAATCAATTTTTATATCAAGTTGGAAACTCTCTCTTTAATGCTAAAACTCAAAACTGGCAAAGGCGCAGGGAAAGAGAGCTTCTCACACACCACTGGTGGGAATGTAAACTGGTACCATCTTTCTAGAGCTAACTGGCAATATACTGGGATGGCCAAAAAGTTCGTTCATAAGATGGTATGGAAAAATGCGAATGAACTTTTTGGCCAACTCAATATATTAGGTCTTAAAGTTGTAGGCTGAGTGGCAGTTGGGACAGCACGATCACCATTTTGTAGGTACAGAAAGTCAGAACAAAATTCTCAATCTGTACTACATACAACACCTGCAATGGATCTCAGAAGATCCTCAGTCATCAGTATGTAATAAAAATGCCTATATTATTTAACCTAGTAATGCTACTGTTAGAACTTTTTCATAGAGAAGGAACCTCCCAGAGTGAGAGAAAAAAAAACAAACTGAATTCTTTTGTTACCTGTAAAAAAAAAAAAAATCCCCTGAAATGTTGTTGGAAAACACACTTTTTCTGTTGATGGACACTGAGGCTTAGCAATTTAGCAAAATATGGTACTTCCACTTGGTGGAAATTAAACAGACATCAGATAATTGAAAATGAAAATATGTGACAATGTGGAAAAATACTTACAGGCAAATGTGAAAAAAAAACACAAGATATTAAAATTTCAAATACAATCTAACATCATATATGTATGTTAAAATATACATATGAATAAGATCAAGAAGGAAAAGTAATTATCACCATGGTGATATAAATTATGAATGATTTTCTCTTCTATTTTCCAAATTTCCTCAATTATCTATATTTTGCCTTTTTTTAAAAAAACTTAAATCTCTCAGAATATCTATCAATTTGTTAGCCATGATCATCTTGAGGAATAAGATTATGGTAAATTTTTATTTTAAGGCCTTTCTTTTTGCAATGTTTGAAAGTTTTCCTGTAGAAATAAGTAAATAACTCTGTAATCAGAGAAAACAAGTGAAAAAAATATAATCAGAGATAAGCACAGAGATTTATGTACAAAGATCCCATTGTTACTATAACTGTACAAAATACAGGCAAGTAAACATTGATGGCATATCAATATGATAGATTATGAAACTATTAAGAGTTATGTTTTCAAAGAATATTCATGAGAAAATACAATATGTTAAAACAGGAGACTACAAAACACTAAAACAAAACATATGCCCATATATACCAGTACTAAAGTAAGCATTCAATAAACAGAAACTATTATTACTACACAGATATATACAAAACACACACATAAAAAAGGACAGAGGAGGGCTTCCCTGGTGGTGCAGTGGTTGAGAGTCTTTCTGCCGATGCAAGGGACACAGGTTCGGGCCCTGGTCCGTGAAGATCCCACATGCCGCGGAGCGGCTGGGCCCGTGAGCCATGGCCGCTGAGCCTGCGCGTCCGGAGCCTGTGCTCCGCAACGGGAGAGGCCACAACAGTGAAAGGCCCGCATACCGCAAAAAAAAAAAAAAAGAAAAAGGACAGAGGAAAACCCACTAAAATGTCAACAACTGATCTCTAGGTCATTTAATGGGTTACTTTATTTTGTCTTTTATATCCTTTTACATATTTCATTTTTCCTGCAATAAACATGAATTACTTTTATAGTCAGTAAAACATTTAAAAGTGAGAGATCTCACTCAGGGGTTTAAGCACCCTCCCCCCAAAAAAACTTTCTTTTTAATGCCACACCTAATGGATATGGTATTGGTTTCCCTTTCAAAATAAGATCAAAGTGGCAAAGTGGACTGGGCTGGGACTCAGGAAACTTTGCTCTGCCATAGCCCACATGAGCAGGCTATTTATCTGAAAAAGGTGACAAATTAGATAATATCCACGAGTCCTTCCAGCTCCAACGTTCTGTGAAACCCCTGACTAAATAATTTTTTTTTTTTTTTTGGCTGCGCCGCACAGCTTGTGAGATCTTAGTTCCCCGACCCCAGAGATTGAACCCAGGCCCTCAGCAGTGAAAGCTCGGAGTCCTAACCAGTGGACCACCAGAGAATTCCCTAAATGAGTTAATTAATTCACGTAAAGCATTTATAAAGATATCTGCCACGTATCAGGCACTCAACAGGGGTTAGGCATTATTATGTTTGAGAAGGACAGGTTGGTGACAACCACTGTCCTCCAGTCGTGGATCATCTGAGCTGTTTGTCTACGCCAAAAGTTAGCAAACCTTGCCTTTGTAGTTTGAAAACAGAACTAGACAATATGTAAACAAGTGATCTTGGTTGTGTTTCAATAAGTTTTTTTTTTTTAACAAAAACAGGTGGTAGACCAAAATTTAGCCCATGAGCCACAGTCTGCTGTCCCCCTGGCCTCTAAGTTGCCCAGAATAGGATGTATAGGTGCTTCCACAAATACATAATGTGGAATAATCTGTTGGTGATTTTAAGATCTGAAAGGATCTATCTGAATCCAGATTTGGGGGAAACGGGTATTATGGTGAACGGACATATATATCTCCATCCTCATCTTGCTAAACTAAGAGGGATCTGGCTTCCTCCTCATGCCTTGTAAGCTTTCTCCCTGCTGCCACTTCCCTATCCCTCTTGAAGGATTCTGGGGAAGCCAGGTGGGGTTTTCCAAGAATTTGAAACTACAATTCCTTCAATAAGACCACACTTAAATGTACTCTTCTCTGAAGCCCTTCTTGATTTGCCTGTTGGCTCCAAGTAACGTATTCTTCTAGGCCTGCAGCAGCACACTGGATCTATCTCTTCTGCAGCCTTGGGTCATTCAGTAGCAATGTGTCCTCGGATAAGTTACCTATTCTCTCGTACCTCAATTTCCTCACTAAAAACTAGATAATACGTTGCTGTGAAAGCTAAATAAATTAGCACAACTGCTTAAAACAGTGCCTGGTACACGTTAAGTGCCAAATAAATGTGTTTTAAAACATTACCACAGAAATCTGCTCACATATATATCTTCCAGCACTACAGTGGCAGCGTCTTCCCATTTGGCGGGCTCCGAGGTCACTCACGCTGCAGCCCCGCCTCTAAACCCTGTGTAATATTTGGCAAGTAATGGATAGTATATTTTTGTTGTTAGACGTTAACATTTCCATACGTGCTATCACGTACATGCTATCAACTGAGCTTTAGAGAGAAAAGAAGGCAGTGACAGTCCAACTTTATAAAGATCAAGAAATCGGCTCTATCATAGGTAATTATAACCCAGGTCTTGAGACTCCCTAGCTGGTGCGCTTTACACTATTTGCCTTCTGCTGTTAAGTCGGTCCCTTAAAAAATTTGAGCTGCAGGACTGGTTGGGGTACAAGTAGCTGGTATCCAGACCGAGAACTCTGGCCCCAGGATTTCATTTACGAACACGGGTCCTAGGTCTTGATCATTTATCCATCACTCAATCATCATTCATTCATTCATTTATTCACTCCACCATCTTCTTAGGCGCGTCCTCTGTGCCAGGCCCTGGTGAGTGCAGTGTTGAAGCTGCAAGCCGGGCCGGGCCGCCGGGAGTTCGGAGCCGCCGTGCAGGCAGCAATCCGGGGAGAACGAGGCCCGGGAGGGCTTGCTACATAAACCTGGGCCGCCGCCACAGCCGAGACGCACCCGGAGCCGCTGCCTTCCCCTCCCTTCGGCCCCGCCCGCTCACCGTGATGTCCGGCGGCTCCCAGCGGGGCGGCGACCACGGTCCCGGAGGTACACGGAAACCCAGGGCGCAGGCTCATCCGCCCGGACCGGAAGAACAGCAGCGCGGCCGGTAGTGCGTCATCAGCGACCCGGAAGCGCAGCCCTCGCTTGCCTCTCTAGGAATTGGAAGGAGCCTCTCGATAGGGGCCTCATAGAAGGCGGTCGCGGCCTGGTTTTCCTCCAAGCCCAGTGGCGTGCCTGATGTCCCATGAAAGACTGCCTTCACCCAGAACACAGTGACCACCTGATGCCTGGGGAAAACTGTAGATGGGGGCGTTAGGGTTGGAAAAAACTGTAGATGGGGGCGTTAGGGTTGGAAAGAGTGCTAAGTGGGAGTCAGAATGGGCCATCTCGGGCTTCCGTGGTGGCGCAGTGGTTAAGAATCGGCCTGCCAATGCAGGGGATGTGGGTTCAAGCCCTGGTCGGGGAAGGTACCAAATGCCAGGGACCAACTAAGCCCGTGCGCTAAAACTACTGAGCCTGTGCTCTAGAGCCCGCGAGCCCACAACTCCTGAGACCACGTGCCACAACTACTGAAGCCCACTTTCCTAGAGCTGGTGCTCTGCAACGAGAAGCCACCCAATGAGAAGCCCGTGCACCGCAACGAAGAGTAGCCCCTGCTCGCCGCAACTAGAGAAAAGCCCGTGCGTAGCAACAAAGAGCCGAGGCAGCCAATAAAATAAATAAATTTTTTTATTTAAAAAAAAAAAAAAAGAATGGGCCATCTCAGCAAGGGAGTAGTACATTCCATCTGCTAAAAATAGCTCCTGATTATGAACCTTGACCTCAACACTGGGCTCTGACCAGGGAGGCCGGCCTGGTGTTTCTTCTGGGCGTGAGTAGTCTGGTGGCAGACGAGATGGGAGCTCTGGCCGAAGGCCTTCCTGCACTGGGTGCGGCAATAGGTCTTCTTGCCCGTGTGGCTCTGCGGGTGCACCAGGAGGCAAGGGCTTCAGCTGAAGGCCTTGCGGCACTCAGGGCACACGCAGGGCTTCACCCCAGTGTGCACCCTCTGGTTCAGGCTCAGGTGGGAGCTGCGCGTGAAGGCCTTCCCACACTCCCCGCACCCACATGACTTCTCCCGTGTGCATTCTCTGGTGGACCATGAGAGTGGAGCTCTGGCTGAAGGGTTTGCCACACTCAGTACACGTGGAGAGATTTTTGCTGGGGGCAAGAAGTGTTTGGTTTTGTTTTTTAACTTTCATATACCCCCTGATAAAAAGGGAACAAGATTGGAAATGCACCATGCAAGGAAGTAGAATAACACTCCCTCTGGGATAAAGATATATCAATAACTGGCCTTTCATGGGCCTTCTACTTTTTCAGAATAAAACGAAAACACACACTCATTCACAAGAGAGGTACTTGAAAAGAGGTGAAAAGAACAGAGTAAAGGCACCCATCTAACCACAAGTCTATCTGTAGCATCAGTCTCATAAAGATTCTACATACATTAAATCAATATATTCCTGAATTGAATTCCCTTTGAATTAAAAATTGCCATTGAAAAAAGTTCATTAACAAGTCTCTCCTCACTTACTTGTCTGCAGGCTGTTCAGAATGCCCTGCTGTCCTGCTCCCCTCTTCTCTGGCTTCCCCAATGCACAAACCTCTGGAATCTCGCTCTGGAATCTTAACAAAGAATTCTCCTTTCAGTTTGCTCTAGAGTCAAATCCTCCTTTTCAACTTTAGTCTCACTATCTGAGCAAGGCATAGAAGATAAAAACAAATAATATATAGCAAAAAGAAAAAGAGAATCAGCTTTATATTCTAGACAGGTAAAAGAGACTATATTGGGATTTGAGGAAACCCAATAAATGACTTCTCTCTTTAAAGTAACATGGGGGAATTCCTTGGTAGTCCAGTGGTTAGGAGTCCGTGCTTTCATTGTTGAGGGCCTGGATTTGGGGAACTAAGATCCTGCAAGCCATGGGGCATGGCCTAAATAAATAAATAAATAAAAGTAAAGAATCAACGTAGCACTGGGGCCAAGTGTGGTCTCTGGGGCCAGACTGCTGAGGTGAAATCCTGCCTCTGTCACAAGCAGTTACTTGACTTCTCTGTGCCTCAGTTTTCCTATCTGTAGAATAGGTTAATGCTAGTACCTATTTCATGTTTTTAGAATTAAAAAATTTAATGTCCATAAAGTGTTAGCTAGGTAAGTGTTAGCTATTAGTAAAATTCTCTGCTCAATTGACAAATAAGATATGCAAAGACCAATATATTGTCTTTATTACTGAAAAGCTGATATTGTTGAATGTGGCTTATAGTTGCTGGCAAGTGAGGTTACTAACACCGAATCCCAGGATTAGACAGCATTAAGCACCCAGGGACACAGTGCTGGGCTACCATGGGTTTGCCCCTGTAACACCTGCAGCAAAGAGGAACAGGGCAGACACATGGTCTCTGTGGAAAAACTGGACCCTAAGGGTGAGGAAGGAGGAGGGGTGGCTTTCACACAGTCCACTTCTTTTCCAAAGTCATCAATCAAATCCAATCCCTTTTTGTCCTAGGGCAAGAGTGAGTGTGGGGTCAGAGAGAGGATACAAGTGTTACACCAGTGAGCTTCCTGAAACATCAGGAGTGAGGGAGTACAGTATTTAAATTCATAATTTTTCTATACACGCACCATGGTTTCAGAGTATGGGCAGAGGAAGAAAAAAAAAAAAAAAGAAAGGGCAGTAAAGGAAAGCTTGCATTCTGGGGAAGAGGCAGAGATGGCTCTGTCACCAGAAACGTTGTGCCCAGGGTGGGCCATGCCTGCAGATGTAAAGACTGCCAGGGCTTCCCTGGTGGTGCAGTGGTTGAGAGTCCGCCTGCCAATGCAAGGGACACAGGTTCGTGCCCCGGTCCGGGAAGATCCCACGTGCCGCGGAGCACCTGGGTCCGTGAGCCATGGCCGCTGAGGCTGCGCTCCGCAACGGGGAAGGCCACAGCAGTGAGAGGCCCGCGTACCGCAAAAAAAAATAAAAATAAAAATAAAGACTGCCAAAACAGGAGGGGACACACGGGATGTCTTGGGAACTGGCCAAAGCAGCAAGTGAAGGTCAGAGAAGGGCTTGGATGTAGACTGTGGGGTCCCAGGAGTCAAGGAGCTTGAGCACATCCCCCTTGCCAGCAAGAGAGAGGCAGGACGAAAACTCCTGAGAGGGAACTGAGGGGTCCATGCAATCAGGTAGGGCAGGGGAGCAGGGAGCTACAAGGTAGGCAGGGTGGACAATGTGGAAAATTCAACCACTGTTAATACCTGATGCACTTATTTCCTCCCAATCTTTTCTATACATGTACATTTAAGGAAACTGGGCTGTCTGTACACACCACTGAATTTTATACTTTGCCTTTTTTATTTAATATTATTGTGAACGTTTTATCGTATCACTAAATACTCTTTAAATTATGATTTTTGGTGGTTGCATAATATTCCATCACGTTGTAATTTAATCATTCCACTGTTGTTAGTCATTTGGGTTGTTTCCATTTTTGTAAAATATGGACATTGATAAGTATATATACCATTGTCAAAATACTCATTTTTAGGATAGCTTTCTAAAAGTGGTACTACTGTATCAAAGGATATAACATTCTTTTTTAAATTGTTCAGCTTCCCCTAAAACAATAATGTATTAAAATGGTTTAAAATATATAAATAACAATGATGGGACAAGGGGAACAAATTTCTAGAAAATGGAAAATGGATGAAATGGTAACTGAGAAAGTTGGGTGGAGGGAGTGACGGCTTGAAACACTTGTTGAGGGCAAGATAGTGGAAGGATGCAGCTGAAGTACCTGCCGAACCCCAGCTGACTTGGGACTTGGAAACCCAAGGTGCAACGAAGGGTGAGAGGGAGAAGTGGGGCTAAAAATAAGGGCATTAACTGAAGGTATGTAATAACATTTGATACCCTTCTCTCCCACTCTAGAGAAGCACTTACATCATCCAAACCCCAGACAAAAACATCAGAGGATTTTTTGCTAAGAAAATGTAAGCACCCCAGCCAAAGATCTCTACATTCTGGCATTTAGAGGTCGCCAGGGAAACAGCTTGCTCATTACCAACCACTCTAGAGGGAAGCCTTTTACTGAGCCAATCCCACTACCCACCTTCCCACCACACAGATATGTGCATGTATTTGTGTGTGTGTGTGTATCACTAAGAATCACAATATATTTGAGGAAAGTCTCCAAAGATAGTCAACAAAATAAAGAGAAAAAAGGACCCAGAGCAGGTGAACGAAGATGGTGAGACAATTCATGTGACAGAAGAAACTTTTCAGAAAATCCTTCTAATTACAATACTCAGATTTGACAGGTATCTCTAAAACGAGAAAAGTATGCTACAAAAAAGGAACAAACTGAAAACAAGAAAAGGCTCTTAGAAATTAACTACTGCCAAAAATAAAAAAATTCACTAGAAAGGTTGAAAATAATCAAGGTACTCTCCCAGAAAATGGCACAAGGAAATGGAAATACTAGAGAAAGTAGTTGATGATCAATCCAGAAGGTCCAACATTTGACTGACAGGAATTCCAGAAAGAGTGAGAATAGAAAAGAAAAATATGGAAACGGAGAACTGTCACATAAATAACATGAGAAAATTTCCAAGAGCAGAAGTACCTGAGTCGCTAGATTGAAAAATCTCAGAGTACATTAGGGAATTGAGTACATCAAGGATAAACAGGAGACTTTAAAAGCTTGAAAGGGGTGGGGAAACAGATCACAAAAATGTAAATTCTATTTATTGTCAAAGAAATAAGAATCAGACTGGAATCAGGCATCTCATTAGCAACACTGGATGTTATAAGTCAGGGAAGCAATGCCTACAAACTTTGGGGGAAATTTTTCAATCTAGAATTCCAGAGCCAAACTACCAATCAACTGTGAGGGCAGAGACAGTTGTTTTAGATATATAAGCACCCAACAATTTTGCCTTCCACATACTCTTTCTTGGCAAGTGACTTGACGTGCTGCAGTGAAATGAGTGTGTAAACGAAGAAAGGAAGAAATGTGGATTTTAGGATGCAATGGAGCCCAGTGTAACAACTGGACAGTACGCAGACAGAACATGAAGGACAGGGACTTTCCCGTTGGTCCAGTGGTTAAGACTCTGTGCTTCCACGGCAGGGGGTGTGGGTTCGATCCCTGGTTGGGGAACTAAGATTCCACATCCCACACGCTGCAGGGCATGGCCAAAAAAAAAAAGTTAAAAAAAAAAAAGAACATCAAGGACAGACTAGAGCAGAAGGCTGGAGGTCTCTGGGAGGGATATATACAGGAGAAAGGGGGACTCAGAAGAGTGTCTAATTGGACGGAGAATTTGAAAATAACTGAGGATATGTTAAAAGCAACCAGTACAAGGGAAAAAGAAAGACAACCAGAAACTTCGGTAAAAATTAAATGCTGCTCCAAAAAGGAAATATAATCACAATAAACTACTTAGGTCTGCAGTGAACAACATTTACACAGTCATAATAACATTCATGCTGTTTATTTCAACTTTCAGAACAAATCAATAAACAAAGCATAAAGACTATGGTTTCAGAACAGAATTCAAGAATTATCAGACTTGACATTGTCAGAGGCAGAGAGGTGGACAAGGGGAGGAGACAGAAGCAGGGTGCATCCCCCATTCTACAAAATGGAGAATTGAGATACTGTTTACAGTTAATACAATAAAACTAAATTTGTAGTTACAATAAATAATTTATTTTTCCTGATTATAAAATTTTTGTTCCTTATAAAAAATATGGAAATTACTTAAAAAAAACTTTTAATCACCCATAATTCCATTATCCCTAGGACCTGGGTTTGAGCCCAGGCTCTGCAATTTACCATTTGTATGGCTCTGAACAAGTCAACCATTTATAACATTTTCTTATATTTCCTTCATGTTTATCTATATACTTTCTCATAGTATATAGTGTACATAACAACATTATGTGAGAACTGTACTATATACACAATTTTGAATCCAGACTTTTTTCACTTTTAAGCATAAAGTAAAACTCTGGATACAAATATCATGCTCTTCGATACTTCTAAATATACTTCTTGGCCATAGGGCAGTCAGAGGTTTCCCAGAGATGGGCCTGAGCCAAATCTTAAAAGAAACCAAATGTTAGGCAAAGCAGACAGGGGCTGTGGGGCGTGGTGGTGAGGTATCACAGGCACCGAGGACAGTGTGAGCAAAGGCACGAGAAGAGCAAGCACGTGCCTCCAGGCTGCAGTAAAGGTGCGTGTGAAGTGAAGCGATGAGGCTGGGAAGAGCTCAGTAAATCATGTTGAGGGATCCAGACATCTTTCCCATGAGAGACATGAAAAGGGGGTATGGTAGACCTTGTTTGCTTTGGCAACCCAGGACCTAGCACCATGTTTGCCACAAAGAGAGTGCATAATAAATATTTTTGTAATCAACGCATGATACATCGGAAGCCAGAAATGCCTCCTGGGTTTCCAGTCTGAGTGCTGCATAATGCCACCATTTGCTGAGGGAGGGAAGCCAGGAGAAGCAAGACTGAAAAGGTTATGTATCTGGGCAACATCCTCAGAGATTCTGTAGTCTGACCTCATTTTTTAAAAAGCCACCATTTTGTGGCATGTGAGGGCAATTATGTAGTGCATCCCCAGGTCTGACTTGAGGCCCTGGAGGCTCCACGGATTGGCCTCAGCGAATTTATATGCCTCCACAAATAAGCACAGAACTGAGAGTGCAATCCGAGTTTCTCCTGAAGAGGGTCCACAACCTCCATCAGATTCTCAAAGGGGCTGTGACCCCAGAAAGGTTAGGCACACAACGGGAGAAGTGACAGAAGTGGGAGAGGGATGACCACCTACGGGAGGGAGGGGATCTAGAGCATAGAAAAAGGACTAGCTTCCTGAGCCTGGAGGAATTCACAGCCAATTGTGTTTGAGAGGGGTGTGTGTGTATGCGTGCTGATGAAGAATCTCTCCCCACAGAGCCTCCAAAGCACTTACACATGATTTCACTTCCTCATCCCTGTGCTCCACGTAACACACATCTGTTGGTCTCATTTGAGGGTAGAAACAGGCTTCTTGGCTCTACCCTTAATACTCATCACTAGGTCTGACTCTTTGTCTGAGATCTATAAGACTGATAGCTCTTGGCAACTTAAGAAAATGGGGCTTCAGAGCTCCCATCTACTTCTGGCAAGACCAGCCCAGAAAGAAGGGAGATGACCCCAAGGAAAAGGAAAACCTAAGCCAAGTCTGACAACAAAGGGTAGTCACTCCTCTCCTATCAGAAACCCTGTAGAAAAAAGTGGGAGGTAATTTATTTTGCGGGCTGGAATTTAATTGGGAGGGAAAGTTGTTATGAGTTGGGGAAGGAACTGATCTGTCTAGTAACCTACTAGGCTCACAGAATTTGTGTAGGATCGGGGGTCCTGAATCTGGGTGTAGATTTGTGGAAACCCAGACCTGGAGATGAAATATAAGCAAAAGTGTAAAAAGTCATTTTGTTGAATGAGGAACAGAAAAGCATGTTACGTAGAACTTGGTTTGCTCATATAAATAAAATGTTTGGTATATTCACTTAAAATACAAATACAGGAAGTTAGGTCACAGAGTCCCAGCAGCCAAGGGTTGTTAGAGGCACAGAAGGCAATGTAGTTACTGTCCTGTTTTGCTGAAACAGAACAATGCGCATCCAGATCCTTATACTGGAGTTCCCCTCCACCTTTGATCACACACATTTGTGGCCTGCAGGTTTTACTTGTCTGTAGTGGCTCATTCCCCTCCTAAGTTTTAAAAAATACTGAGGCCTAAAATGGAAAAATTTTCACGTGTCCTAGATGATTCTAACATGCAGCCAAGGTTAAAAACCACTGCTGTAAAACGGTGGGTCAGTGATTCTCAAACTTGGCTTTATATCACAATCACCTGGATAGCTCTTCTGAGCTCCTTATGAATAGAAATCTCTAGCCAGGAGATCACAATCAGTCATGACTGAGTATTCAATTACGAGGATAAATATACAACGTGTGGCTCAAACAGTTTAACCATCTTAATGGTCACAAATCCCAGCTGATACCTTTCAGGAAAGTACACTTTTGGTCTCTTGGTGGGTCAGGGTCACGGATCTACCCCAAATCTTCAGACCTGCTTGCCCTCTCTAAGCCTCCTGATCATGCAGGGGGAAAAACCTAACTTGTTCCTAATCTCAGCAGAGACATGCGGTGTTATCTTTGGGTCTTTCCACTCCCAGACAGGGTACAGAAAGAGTCACTACCAGGGTCTGTGAGGGCATGGGCATTTTTGATTCTTACTTTTGAACTGTATTGATGTTTTTGTATTTGTGTCTATATGATTTAGAGTGAAACTGGGAGAAGTTGTCACACATGCTTTGATGAAAGACTGTGGTCAAGGGGGGAAAAAGAAGTTAATAAGCTTTCTTGTGTATGCCTTCTGTATGTGAAAGTGCTCTGTAAACTACAAAACGCGATGCTAATATTTAGTCTTGTAGAAATGACACAATAAATGCGTGGACTTATGCAGGAGAGGTGCCCCCAACTGCTTTCACCAGGTATAGCATTTATGATAAACACTCCTGCTTGCTGAGAGCGGGAGTGGAGACAGACCCAGAAATTAGGAGACTCAAACCCCAGCCTTAGCCTTAGATTTGCTGCTTGCTGGTCACACTGCCTAAGGCAAACCCCCAAATCTGTCACCTCAGTTTCCTCACCTATATATATATATATATATATATATATATATATATACCTTTTCTATATACCCTTTTCTCAGGCTTTCCCACACATCTGGGTGGGGTTACAGGTGGTGAGACATGGGATAAACATAGAAGAACAGAGGGAACCTGGATTTAGGACCTGGGTCTGAATACAGGCTGTCACTTGTTACTTGGTCTTGTGTTAAATGACCTCTCTCAGGTAAAGGGGGCAAACACCTCTTTCAGTGTTACAAGGATTAAGGTAATGATCTATCTGAAAGTATGAGGTAAGTGCCGGGTATCATGACTCTACACATGAAGGTACACAAAGAATCAAGTTCTATATAAATACAAGGCAATATTATTACATAACTCTACCTATTGCATAGTTGTAGAATTTGTTTTTCCGGGAGTAAAGGCTCAATGGTAACAAAGGTATCTTACCTTAGCCAGTTTCTTCATCCTTCTAAGTTTGCATATTCCAATACCTTTGAACTTCTAAAAAAAAAAATGAAGACCTTAGGAATCCCACTCTGCTTCCTCCCTCTCATTTCCCTCTTGGCTCCTCTCAGAATTAGAAGGGCTCCATTATTTCTTCTAAAGACCATCCAGAAAGTGACAGTGACACCCAGCTGAGCCCCCTGCTTGGGCCTGAGCGGAATGAGAGCGGAGACAAAGCGGGCATACCTCCAGGGAAGCTTTATTCTCTGATGCCTCTATCTGGGAAGGGGGCTGTTAGCAGCGTCTCAAACGGAATGCAATGGCACCTGGGGTTAAGTTATGGGAAGAGCTGTTGACCTTAGCAAGGGGACACAGCCCAGCTGCGTCTGTGGCTGTCTCCATCAGTCCTCAAGTGCTTGGCCATGCAGGCTGGGAGATGGTCAGAAGAGACTCTCGTCAGAGGTCCCCAGAGCTTTACCACAACAACGTTCATGAGGTACAGACGATGAGGGAAACGAATGTTTCCTACTTCCATCCATGTTAGGAGCAGTAGGTGGTTAGTAGGGTTTTTTTTTTTTTTAATTACCTAGGGAATGGAAGAACCTATAAATGTTTATAGGTGAGTTGTTGGTGAACCGCTACCCCAAGTGGTTTCCTTAATGAGTCGCTGCTTAACCCAAAATATTAGAATACAAGGTTCAAAGCTCCGGAATTCCATCAGGCAGACCTCCACCAGTAACCTGCCCATCGCCCAAGAAATTACCAGAGTTTTCAAAAACAAAGTTAAGTGAAAAATGCCTTTCCCCCAAAGGGATCTTTATCACTGAGCTCTGTATGATCCATTTCTAAGAAAGCCACATTCCACTTCAGACACCATGACCACTTGGGGCACCAAGTGAAAAACAAAATCCTTGCCTTGAGGCCTTCGTTTTTATTTTCTTTAAATTAGCCTCTGAAATGCCCCTCTTGTGTTTTGCACTGCACTCCTGAAAACTATTACTTTTAAGGACAGAGCAGGCCTCGTTTTCACCAAGGAGGAGAAAACAGCCAAGAGGTGTCTGACTTGGAGGGGCGGGGGCAGGGGCGGGAGGTTCTCACTGGCGCCTGGAGGTCTCCCTCGTCCTCTATGTGCTCTCAACGAGATGGGTTCTGTGGTGGCGCATGAGGTGTGAGTTGGAGATGAAAGCCGCGCCGCACTTGGCGCACTCGTAGGGCTTCTCCCCGGTGTGGGTTCTCTGGTGCACGGTGAGGCTCGACCTCTGCCGGAAGGCCTTGCCACACTCGCTGCACGTGTACGGCTTCTCCCCATTATGGATCCTCTGATGAATCAGCAGGTACGAGCTGCAGGTGAAGGCCTTCCCGCACTCATTACACACATACGGAAGGTCCCCGCTGTGAATCCTCTGGTGCACGATAAGGCAAGAGAGCTGACTGAAGGCCTTCCCGCACTCGCTGCAGTCGTAAGGTTTCTCCGCGGTGTGGATTCGCTGGTGCACGATAAGGTGTGAAAAACAACTAAAGGCTTTTCCGCACTCTTTGCACTCGTATGGCTTCTCACCAGTATGGCTTCGCTGATGCACGATAAGATTTGCACTCTGGGTGAAGGCTTTGCCGCAGTCGTTACAGGCGAAGGGCTTCTCCCCGGTGTGGATCCTCTGGTGGACAATGAGGTTTGAGCTCCGAGTAAATGTTTTCCCACACTCGTTACATTCATAGCATTTTTCTGTAATGTGGACTTTCTGGTGCCGGGCAAGTTGTGAGCTGTAACTGAAGGCTTTCTCGCATTCACTGCACTTAAAGGTTTTCTCTAAGGAGTGGATTTTTTGATGTACAGTCAGGTTTGAACTCTGAGTGAAGGCTTTCCCACACTTTGAACAAACATACGGTTTCTGTCCAGTGTGGATTCGCTGATGCACAACAAGGTTTGCGCTCTGAATGAAGGCCTTCCCACACTCATGACATTCGAAGGGTTTCTCTCCAGTGTGGATTCGCTGATGCACTACAAGGTTTGCGCTCTGACTAAAACCTTTCCCACACACACTACATGTAAAAGGTTTCTGCCCAGGCTGGCTTTTCTGACTTTTAACAGAGCCAGAACCAAGGCTATATCTCTCCTCAGATTGGTGACACTTCTGGTCTTCCTCTTCTTTGAAGTTTTCAGGTATGTGACAGTCCTTCACTGCCACTTGTCTGAAATCTTTCTTTTCCCTCTTTATTCTCTGCCTTTTTAACATGTTCCCTTTTTCACAGCCTTCTCCTAACTCAGGTCCTGGAGGGTCAACTTTCTGGATTCTTCCTGATATTATGAAAGGTTTTTCTGCTTCATCACATATCTCAGTTTTTGGAACCAATAACTGTGGGTTCTTGGTTTCAGCACCTGAAACAGCAAACAGAAAAAATATATGTCAGATTTTTTTGGCCTAGAAAAAGAATAGGATAGTCAAGTCATAACGGTCAGGAAGCGTGTGACTTCAGCTGTGAGCTGCAGGTCATGCAGGAACTGCACAGGGGAATCTAATGTCCAAAGACATCCTACTGGCACAGGCCAGGGCAACTCTCCAGCCAGTAAGGTGAGTGGGTGGGACAGGGATGCTGTGAGGCACAAACGAATACTGGGCAAGGAGGATAGCCCAGTTTGGTTGCCAGGCTAAGGCCATCACAGTCATTCAGAAAGAAGGGCAATGTCAGAGAAAGGGAATGCCTGAGCGCTGGATACAGCAAAGCCCTGAATGTGACAACAACAAAAAAACCCCTGAAAGGCTAATCTTTTTCTGGTTATTTCTATTACTACTGCTCTGATTTCTCAATCTACTCCACTTCTCTCCCTGCAGTTTAAAACTGCTATTACATCTCCTTTTCTTCCTTCTTATCTTACTTTCTCCCTGTTACCTCTTTCCCCTACCGCCTCTCCACCCTTCCTTTCCTGGTTTTTATGTAAAAACATTTTTTGTTTGTGAAATATTCTGAATTTTTCTAGATGTATAAAGGACATAAAAATAAGTTATGCTTAAAAGCTTAAAAACTTGGCTTTAAATATATAAACTTTAATAAATTCAATATTAATGAATACATACCAAACTGTAGATAAAACTCACAAACATTAACATCAAAATTTCCAAAGTACTTTCATGTATATTATACAATTTTATCATCAAGATGAAACTGTTCTCCTTCACTTGTATGGAAGCTAAAAAAGAGCAAGGCTGTTCTTACTCACTGCTATATCCCTAGCACCTATCACACTGCCAGCTCCCAGGAAGCAGGCCCCCAACGAATCTTGTATTTACTGAATGAATGCACCCCAGTTTACAGAATAGGAAATGGACGTCCAGAAGAGAAAGGATTTGCTCAAGGTCAAAGAGTTATCAGAGGTAGGGCAACAACTACACTCGTGACTCCCTCTCAATTCCTAGAGCTCAGTGATCTCGCTATTACGTTTTTTTTAAAAAATATTTATTTGGCTGCACCAGGTCTTAGTTGTGGCATGTGGGATCTTCGCTGCAGCGTGCAGGGTCTTTAGTTGCGGTATGCAGGTGCTTAGTTGTGGCCTGTGGGATCTCGCTCCCTGACCAGGGTTTGAACCCGGGTCCCCTGCATTGGAGCTCAGAGTGTTAACCGCTGGACCACCAGCGAAGTCCCTCGCCATTACCTATTACAACAGAAATGGCTGGCAGAAAGGTGAGTCCTGGCTAGGAATAGCAGAGAAAGAAAACAGTGGCCATTCCTGGTGGATGGGGGCAGCTGCTGGAGTTAAGACTATAAATGACTGACTGATAAAGCAAGGAAACAGAAAAGAAGTGATACACAGGGGAATGCTCCAGAGACAATGGAGCAGAAAGCAGAAAGCGGGAAACAGAAGCTGCTGAGAGTTTGGGGAATTAAAGAAGAGACAAGAAAATGAAAGGTGGCAATCCTAGCCTTCCCTACAACACTGGTTTAAGAAAATGACTTGGCTTGCAAATGCCTGAGTAATTGGCTAGGGAGGAGAATAGGTTCAGGATATTCAGGCACAGCCCTATACTCATAGCATATGAGTACCAGAGGGGTCTTGGCAGTCATCCAGGGATTGCTTCCACAACACAGGACTCACGGCTACCACACTGTTGACCCACAGTTACATGTCACTCCTTCACAGGCAAGCTTCCGCCACTGCTAGCCAGACACATCCTGAGTCCCAGATTAGAGAACCAGGTGATAAGCCAGCCATCAGTAGCCTCCGTGAAGACCTAGCTTTAAACCTCATCATGGCTGACGCAAGTGCTCAAAATCCTCTAGAATCTGCACAAAGATCTTTGAAAACAGAACACCTCCAGGGCATTTCCTCAAAATATCACCACAAAAGGTGACCCTTCCTACCTTAGCCAGCTTCTCTTGCAGGCTCACCAAGCTACAATAAACACGAAGCATATGAAGAGGACATGTGTCTACACGGGTGAATAAATATGAAACGTGCTGAACAATAAATGTGATTAAAAGGTAAGTTTGGAGTTCACCTGTGTTTGTCTGGTGTCTTGAGACTGTGCAAAATAAGCCACTTCCTGTGACAAATGCATAGGCATCTTTCAGTATTCCTCTGTCCAGCTCTCCCTGACACTTTCAACACCTCAATACTCTCTGTTGTTGAGGTTAGGAGACGAGACCACCAGTCTCTGAAAAGATTCTGAGAAACCTCAATGGTCAGATTCTGAATTGGGGTTGAACCTCACCTAGACAGGTCATGTTCCCATGAGTCTCCAGTAGCTCCCTCTTGGCCAGAGTCTCTGGTAATGAGGAGCTGCCTGGGGTTGAAGCAGCAGACGCCTCCAGTGTTGGTTTCAGGACAACAGCCATGTCCCAGAACATGTTCTGACCCTAGAAACAAGCAGGCACAGGTGGGTTTATGAGGAGACTGTCACTGGGAGATGGTACAATTATAGCTTTGAGGTTGAGAACATAAGCACCTGTTCTTGGAGACCGTAAAATAAAAAATTTAAAAAAAGAAAGAAAAGTACCAAACATTTAAAGATAAAGAAAGGAAAAGGAAGCCAGAGTCTTCCCTAATTCCCAAGATGGGGTGGGCAGAGAAGCAAGCCTGCTACCTTCCTCCTGATCACTTTGATTTCATCTCATTGTCCACTTCAGCACCCAAACCTAACTTGCCAGTAAGAGCACAACACAAGAGAGCATATGGGGAGATCTTCCAGAGTAGACTTTCCCAAGGTCTAAAGATCAAAGAAGCAAGGTTCTAATCATATTATTACAGAGAGGCTTTGGGGAACCTCAGGTCTCATTTGGCTAGTGATGGAAAGGTGTGTGTTTGAAAACATACAGCCTCATAAACTCAAATCGTGGTCTGCAGATCAGCAGAATCACCATCACCTGGGAGCCTGTGAGACCTGCAGAATCTCAGACCACACCCCAGACCTCCTGAATCAGAATCTGAATTTTAACAAGATCCCCTCCCCCACATCCTGGTGATTCCTTTGCTTATTAAAGTTTGAGAAGTACAGGTTACAGTTATCAAATCCTACCTAGAATCACCTGAAGAGTTTTTTTTTTTAAATACAGAGTTCTGGGTCCCATCCCCCAGAGATACTGGTTTAATTGACATGAGGTATGGCGTGGGTATCATGACTTTATAAGAAGCTCCCCAGGTAATTGCAAACTGTAGCACAGTTTGAGAAGCACTGGGTTATAGAAAGTACCGAGTGTCACATCAATAAAATAATATAATGTTTCAATTATATTGCAAAAGACTAGAGGCCAGAGCCCTCACCAGACAACAAGACTGCAGATGTGGGAGCAGAGGGATAGGGTCCCCTCTGAAATCACTTGAGATCTTTAGCTGTCTGCTGTCTCCTTCCTCCTTCCTCCCAGACCATTGTTTACCTTTTCCTCCTGTTCTGATACATCGAGGCCTGTCTGAGGACACTCCCCAGGAGCCCAGACTTTGATGTTTTCAGAGTGCAATTGTTGGCTGGACGCCTGACCCACGAAGGTTTCCTCCTCTTCCTCCTCCTTTTTCACTGTCACTGGGCCCCAAGGGGCCAGGGTCATGGCCTCTCTCAATTCTGTAGTCATCCTCTCTGCTCAGCAGGGGAACTCCTATAGCTGGGGGCTGCCCAGCAGAAGTCAAGCCCCATGTAATCTTTAAGTCTCAAAAGCTTCTTCTTGAGTTTCTTCCCGGGGCCTGGATGAGTAATGTCTACTGAGAAATCAGAAAACACTGTTAGCAGTAGAGGAGGTCTGCCTGGATGCCACCAAGCCCACAAGCCAATGTCACCAGTGTCGAGGCAGCAGCCACTAGAGCTACAGGGTCTGCTCTACTCAAGAGGATGGAAGGAGTTGTACTGTATACAAGCGATTTATCCCCACAATAATCACATTACAAACACCTTTATATAATATTTATTGATTTCCCCCGATTATAAAGTTAATATATTTTAATGGTAAAAACTTAAAAAATACAGAAAATGATTAAGAAAAATTACCCCTGGTTCATCTCCAAAGAGATAATCGCTGTTTAATAAAGAATTTAAGATATTTCTTTTAAGGAAAAAACCTCCAACCATACTGACGATTATGACTTACATTTCTTAACTATGGTTTCTTTTTAAGAAAGGACATTACAATGCAAAGTTTTTTGTTTGCTTGGTTGGTTTTTTTTAATCACCAAGGACAACAGCATGAACAAAAGACTGCAACCTGAACTGTTTGCTTTTTGAACTCAATTTCTATGTTTCACAATAGTCTTAGGTAGATGTTTCAATATAAGTACATATAGCACCACCTCCTTCTACCATGGTACTCTTAAGTTACAGCTACATTATAATTTACTTAAACAGCCCCTACTTATTTGTTTTAAAGTGTTTATTTATTTGGTTGTGCCAGGTCTTAGTTGCGGCTCGCTGATTCCTTAGTTGTGTCATGAAAACTCTTAGTTGCAGCATGCATGTGGAATCTAGTTCCCTGACCAGGGATCGAACCCGGGCCCCCTAACCACTGCGCCACCAGGGAAGTCCCCATTCCCTATTTATTAGTCACTGCTTTAGTAAAAGGACTTTTGTTTCCAGTTTATTTTCTTAATAATTGTTAAGATTCTTTTCATGCAAATAGTTTTTTTCTGCTGCTGAGTTATTCCTTTACAATAGGGGGATTACTGATTGAAGGATTTTATGAGTGACATGTATTGCCAAATTGCTTTCTTTTTTTTTTCTATTTTTTTTTAATATTTATTTATTTGGCTGCGCCGGGTCTTCATTGCAACATGCAGGATCTTTTAGTTGCAGCATGCAGGATCTAGTTCCCTGACCAGGGATCAACCCGGGCCCCCTGCATTGGGAGCGAGGAATTTTAACCACTGGACCACCAGGGAAGTTCCCCAAAGTGCTTTCTAAAAGGACTGCACCAAATCATACCACCACCAACTTAACAGTACCCCTGTATCATAGCCAAGCCAACAGATTTTTTTTTTAATTTGTGAGTAAAATAACCTTACCATTTTAGTTGATTATGAAGAAACTGAAATTTTCCTATTCCCCTTTAGATGTCTTACTAGGAAAAAAAGTGCTACATTTCATTAAGTCCCTTTTTGCTGTTACTGAAGTGATCACATACTTTATCCTACATTAACGTACTGGCAAGTTAATGTATACACTGCATCTCTTCAATAATGCAATATTTTCAGTCCTGCAACACATCTTTAATTCTGGAGAATTATTCTCTCTATGGCTATCTGAATTCTACCAGGGAAGAAGGCCCTTAACACTCGTTTCACCTATCTATACGCGATTGCCTACTTTGAGTATTGTCATCAGATTGCTGATCAAACTCTAATCGGCCTCCAGCCCTAGACAGCAAAGTCTCCTAACAAGGGGTTCCTTTCAATGTCCTTTCCCTAGTTCCAAACGTGGCAACGCATCTCCTCCTTCTCCAGGCCCCACGCAGCCCTGTTGCGGGGTCGACCCTGGCCCCTGGGGCGGTCCGTGTCCAACCTCCCGCGGGCTAGGCACCCCCATAAGTAGGCGAGAGCCGAGTTTCCGAGGTGGCGGGGCGCGGAGCCGCCTCCGGACAGACAGGGCTGGGATCCCCGAGGGGAGGACGGGGCTACCGGCCCCTGGGATGGCCGCTCCCTCACCACCGACGTTCGCGCCCAAGCCACGCCAACCCCGCTCACCGTGCGCGGAGAAGAAGCCCGGCCGGAGCTCGCGGGCCCTGGAGCAGAAGGCGAGCGGCCGCGACCCCTGCGCCTACCGGCGCGAGAACAATGACCGGACAGGAAGTGCCTGGGGATGGGCTTCCGGCTCCCCAAGTCGCCAGGCCAGCCTCTCTAGGAATCTCGGAGGTGCTGTCTTCTCGTTGGGTGTCCAATATCGCTACCGACCAGTGATGGGGGCAAAAGCGCTTAGAGGAAGAGTGCAGGTGGATTGGGGAACTGAGCCTCAGAGCGCGGGGCATCCCTAGGCCGGGTAAGGCCACTTAACCGAGGCGCGCACCCGACAGCCTGAAGCTACAAAGCATCCATCTGTGGAAGGCCCTGATAATTTTGCCCTAAATGTTCTGGAAATAACAAACAGTACAGAGAATGGTACAACGAATGCCTGTATCCTCCTTCTGTACTCAACAATTAACACTTTGCTATGTTTGCCTTACCTCTCTATATACTGAAGACATTTTTAAAAGTTGTAATCATCAAAACACTTCATTCCAAATACTTCAATATGCATCCTTCAGTAATAAGAATAATCTCCAAACTAACAATACCATCATTACAGGTAGGAAAATTAACAATAATTCCGTGAAACCATCTAATAACCATTTTCAAATTTCCAACTGTCCTAAAATATATATTTCATAATTTTGTTTTTCCAAATCAGTTTCACACACTGCATTTGGTACGGCTCTTCAGTTTTGCTTTTTATTTTGAATTTACAGATTCACAGAAAGTTGCAAAGATAATACCCTTCAACTAGTTTCCCCCAATGGGTACATCTTACATAGTTTAATATTAAAAAATCAGGAAATTGACATTGGTACAATGTGTGTACATTTTGTCATTTTATCATGTGTAGATTTGTGTAACCACCATCACAATCAAGATACACAACTGTTCCAACACCACCAAGGCCTCCCTCAGTGCTACCCCTCCCTCTTCCCCTGCTCCCTCCCACTATCCCCAACCTCTGGCAACCACTTATCTGTATACTTTCATCTGTATACTTTTGTCAATTTAGAATATTATATAAATCTGGCCATACATTTCAGATTGGATTTTTTTCACTCAGCGTAATTCTCTTGGGATACACTTGAGTCACTGCAGGTATCAATAGGTCATTCCATTTTATTGCAGAGTAGTATTACATGGTATAGATATACTGCAGTTTGTTTTAACCACCAGTCAGATCTTGACTATTACAAATAAAACTGATTTTAACAGTCACGTACAGGTTTTTTTTGTGAACACGAGTTTTCATTTATCTGGGATAAATGCTCAGGAGTGCAAATACTGGGTATATGGCAAGTGCATGTTTGGTTTTATAGGAAACTGCCAAATTATTCCCCAGAGTGGCTGTAACATTTCTCATTCCTGGCAATGTAAAAGATTCAGTTCCTTTGCATCCTTGCCAGCATTTGGTGTTAAAACTTTTTTTAAAAAGCTGATAGCTGTGCAGATTTTTTTTTTTTTTTTTTTTTTTTTTTTTTTTTTTTTTTGCGGTACGCGGGCCTCTCACTGCCGTGGTCTCTCCCGCCGCGGAGCACAGGCTCCGGACGCGCAGGCCCAGCGGCCATGGCTCACAGGCCCAGCCGCTCCGCGGCATGTGGGATCTTCCCAGACCGGGGCACGAACGCGCGTCCCCTGCATCGGCAGACGGACTCCCAACCACCGCGCCACCAGGGAAGCCCTGTGCAGATTTTTAACTTGCATTTCCCTAATGGCTAATGATGTTGAACGTCTTTTCATTTGCCATAAATATCTGTTCATGTCTTTTGCCCGTTTTCTAATTGGATCTATTTATTACTGCTGAGTTTTGAGAATTCTTTAGTCTAGATACAAATCCTGTGTTGCATGTATGATTTGCAAATATTTTCTCCCAGTCTGTAATGCTTTTTCATCCTCTTTAAAGAGTCTTTTGGAGAGAAAATTTTAATTTTGACGAGGTTCAACTTATTTTTTTCCTTTTATGGAGCATGCTTTTGATATGTCTAAGAATTCTTTGCTTAGTCTTAGTTCCTGCTGTGATTTTTATTTTTTGCCTATGGCTATCCAATTGCTGCAGCATTTGTTGAAAGGCTATCTCTCCTCTACTGAATTGCTTTTGCACCTGTCAAAAATCCATTGGGCATCTGTGAGTCTATTCCTGGCTCAGTATCTTATGGCTCTTTAGTATCTTTTAAAAACAACCCTCTCCTCCACTTTTTATACCTTTCATTATGGAAAATTTCATACATATACAAAAGCAGTACAATGAACTCTCAATATTCACCCAGCATTAACAATTATCACCCCTCCCTTTTTCATCGCATCTTTTTGAAGAATCCAGTTTTCTTTTTGTTTTTCTTTTTTGGCCGTGCCGCTTGGCTTGTGGGATCTTAGTTCCCCGACCAGAGATCAAACCTGCGCCCTCAGCAGTGAAAGCAAGGAGTCCTAATGACTGGACCGCCAGGGGATTCTCCCAATTTTCTTACACAATATCCCATGTTTTAAACTTGTTTCTCATGGTGTCTTTTATCTTGCTCCTCTGCCTCCTGTACTTCCTGTAAACTGGCAATCAGGTCTAAGAAGCTTGATAAATTCAGGTTATACTTTTGGCTTTATTGCATTACATGTGGAGAGGCACATTATGTGAGTTGTCCCAGTCTTTGCAATGTTACATTTTGTTAAACTGATTAAGAGGTAAATGCCAACTCTTCATTGTTAAAGTACATCTTTCCCTGTGTAATTATTACATAATCCGGGGTGATTCTTCTGTATGGACATAAAGCATCTTCATATTCATTACCTCATAACAACTTGGTGAGGTAGATATTCTTCCTTCTGTTTAACAGATAAGGAAATCGAGGCTCCAAGAAATGAAGGCATTTGTCCAAGGAAGAGTGGCAGAATCTGACTCATAGGGTCTTCAGACTTTTAACCTGGACCCCTTCCAGTTTTCACTCTTGGTCCTTTCAGTCTAATGAGGAACCAGCCCTCAAGGAACTTTGGGGTTGAATTAATAACACTTATTATAATCAACACACCACTTCAATGCTGCTAGTATTAGAAAACACAATCCTAATATTAAGGTATTTATACTCCAGTGACAGGACTGGAGTTCTGAGAATCACAACATAAAATTATCAAATAAAGAATATAGGAAGAGGGCTTCCCTGGTGGCGCAGTGGTTGAGAGTCCGCCTGCCGATGCAGGGGACGCGGGTTCGTGCCCCGGTCCGGGAAGATCCCACATGCCGTGGAGCGGCGGGGCTCGTGAGCCATGGCCGCTGAGCCTGCACGTCCGGAGCCTGTGCTCCGCGGTGGGAGAGGCCACAACAGTGAGAGGCCCGCGTACCGCAAAAAAAAAAAAAAAAAAGAATATAGGAAGAAATAAATTTACAAATGTAGAAAAGGGTACAGACTGAATGAATGATTGGTTCACTGGGAGTAAATGGGCCTGACCACTCAGAGGTGGATTCTGAATTGGTTTAATCAGAGCTTTGAAGGGCTTGGCTCTGTGTAAAAAAACTTATGTAGTAAGTTGAGTGCTGGGACAGAATGTTGTTTCTTAAGTAACAAGCTATTTGTATGTCAGTAATGATGAAATGCTGATTAGAATTCAGAATGACAGGAGCAGGGATAATCAGCTCAAGGGGTGGGGTTAAGGATTTTTTCCTGTCGACAAGGAAAGCAACGTAGGACTGTCCTTCCATTTTGACACTCTAGGTCCACTAGTTTTAAAATCCAAAGGTTGAAAAATAAATTGTTTTTCTTGGCATCATACTAATAGCTGGACATACTATTTAATAAGCCAATATTTTTTCCATTAAAACAAACTAATATATTATCTCCCTTAGACATTTAAAAAGCTGTTTTAAAAAGGTCTTTTTAAAGTACAAAATTCCAAAGTTAGCTATCCACCATACTTCCTCTTACTATAAAAATGAATCTTTTGAGGTGCATTAAGTCCTAATATTAACTTAATGAACAAACGTTACATTATGCCATGTTCTAGATTTTGTTCTAGATCATGTTCTTTTATCCAACTTTATTGACAACTAAATTGTTTCATAAAGTACTTTCACATGATCCTTCTACTGAATGCTCACAACAACGCTATGAAGTAGGCATTATACCAATATTTGACTGACAAGAGAAACTGAGACTTAGAGGCTGACTTAATAACATCACAGAGCTAGTAAGAGAAAGAGCCAGGACCCAAACCTAGGTTTTCTGATTCCAAATCCAGTGTACTTAAGTTGTCCTCAAACAGCAGACTCTTGCCCACCCAACTCCATCTTTGATATGTCTTAATCATACTGTCTGTAGAGACTTTCTCTAGCAGTAATACTATATTTTAAATGTACAATGTATATATACCTTTTCAAAAATGTACACTTTTTAATACCAAGATATTTTTGCTGTCATTTATAATGACACCATTACATCTTATAAAACATAACCCAATTTCTTCAGAATCTTTGATCGCTCCAAGGTCCTTTTCTAGGTTCATAACAAATGGTTTGGGACAGAGTATTTAACTAGAATTTGGCTTATGTTTTTGTAGTCTAGATTAACTTTCTTCCTCATGCAACATACTTGTCTATAAAGGGGTGATCATGATTTTTTTTCCTTATAAAAACCATATGCTGCCATTTATCCAACAGTTACTTAAGTAGGCGGGGATTCTATTCCATTTGACACATGATACTAGATTTTCTGAATCTCTGTCTTGGACTCATTGGCATTTTGGAGCCAAGAGAATTCCTCCACAGAATGGATTTTTTGTTGAAGATGAAGGTTTGAAGTCTGAGAGAATTGTTTTTCAGACTCATCACATTCACAGTTTTTTTCATCTGTATGAATTTTCTGATGTACAGTAAGGTTTTTTCTTTGCCTAAAAACTTTACTACAATCATTACACCCATATGGTTTCTCCCCTGTGTGGATTCTCTGGTGGCCAACTAAATTCCTCTTAGAAGTAAAACATTTTCTACACTTCTCACACTCATATGGTTTTTCCCCAGTGTGCATTCTCTGATGTACAACAAGGTTTTTATTCTGACTGAAATCTTTTCCACACTCATTACATTTATAAGGTTTCTCTCCAGTATGGATTCTTTGATGTACCATAAGATTTCTACTAGAGGTAAGGACTTTTCTACATATATGACATTCATAGGTTTTTTCCCCACTGTGAATTCTTTGATGTTCAATAAGATTTCTGTTGTAAGTAAAGCCCTTCCCACACTCACTACATGCATAGGGCTTCTCACCAGTGTGGATTCTCTGATGGGCTATAAGGTTTGAGCGGTAACTGAAGACCTTCCCACAGTCATTACATTTATAAGACTTTTCCCTTGTGTGAATCCTCTGATGGCCAATGAGGCTTTTCTTCAGAATGAAGCATTTGCCACACTCATTACACTCATAGGGTTTCTCACCACTGTGGATTCTCTTATGTTCAATGAGGTTTCTGTTAGAGCTGAAAGCTCTACCACACTCACTGCATTCAAAGGGCTTTTCCCCAGTGTGGATTCTCCGATGTACGAGCAGGCTTGAATTGTAACTGAAAGCCTTCCCACAATCCTCACATTTGTAGGCTTTCTCCTGTGTATGGAGCTTCTGATGGACCATGAAACTCTTGCTCATAATGAAGGTTTTTCCACATTCTCGACATTCATAGGGCTTTTCCCCATTGTGGAGTCTCTCATGGTCAATGAGGTTTCTGTTAGAACCAAAGACCTTGCCACAGTCTTTACATTCATAGAGATTCTCTCCTGTGTGGAACCTTTGATGTAAAATGAGGCTCTTTTTCAGAATGAAAACTTTCCCACATTCATTACATTCGTAGGGCTTCTCCCCATTGTGGAGTCTCTGATGGTCAAAAAGGTAAGCACTCTGAGTAAAGGCTTTCCCACATTCAGTACATTTATAAGGCTTCTCTCTGCTATGCATCCTCTTATGGTCAATGAGGCTTGACTTAGAAGTGAAAATCTTCCCACATTTTTTACAACCAAAGGTCTTCTTTTCTGTGTGAACTCTCTGGTGTAAGAGGAGGCTTTTGCTTCGAATGAAAACTTTTCCACATTCTTTACATTTATATGGGTTCTCTGTGCTGTGGAGCCGCTGATGGTCAACAAGGTAAGTGGTCTGGGCAAAGGTTTTTCCACATTCGTCACATTTATAGGGTTTTTCCCCAGAGTGGATTCTCTGGTGCAGAATGAGGCTCTTCTTCAGAATGAAAGCTTTCTGACACTTGTTACATTTATAAGGTTCTTCTCCTTTGTGGAGCCTCTGGTGATCAATGAGGTAAGCATTTTGAGAGAAAACTTTGCCACACTCATTACATTTATAAGGTCTCTCCCCAGAATGGCGCCTTAGATGTATAATAAGGCCTGAGTGCCTATAGAAGCCCTTTCCACACTCCTTACATTTATACGGTTTCTCCCCAGTGTGGATTCTCTGATGGTTTAGAAGGTAAGCACTTTGAGAGAAGGCTTTCCCACATTCATTACATTTATAAGGTTTCTCCCCAGAATGGTTCCGTAAATGCATTAGAAGGCTTGAGCGCTGAATAAATCCTTTTCCACACTCCTTACATTTATGAGGTTTCTCCCCAGTATGGATCCTCCGATGGTTTATAAGATGAGAGATTTTATTGAAATGTTTACAACATATATCACATTTATAAAGCTTCTTTCCTTCAGTGCCTATTAAACTTTCAGAAAAAGCTGAATCTGAAGTTAAGCTTTCTCCAAATTCCTTCCACTTTTGGCCTCGTTTTTCTGGTGGAGTCCTTTTCTTCTTTTCTCGTTCACACAGGGAACCTTTCTTCAGTGTATCTCTTTCCCTTGTTTCATTTCCCCACTGACTTGCTAAAACTTGCCATTCATACTCTTCCTCAAAGTCAAGAACCTGGGGAACACTTCCTTGAAGTCTTTTTGATGTTCCTTTCTGAGAATCTGCTCTTTGAGATAGGCTTGACTTTGATGTCACCTCCTCATTCTCAGTCATGGTCTCCCACTCTGGTAAAAGGAATTAAAAATGCAAATATTATCATATCCCTGTGTTAGTGAGAACAAGATCTTCAAATGACTTTGAAACAAGCCAGAAGGAAACTTTTATATGCATACAAAAAGGAAAAGATTTTTGTTAAATGAGGGTACAAAGCAGAATGCTACTGACAGAATGTTGTAAATGGATTAACATAAAATTCATTCTGAGATACTTCTAAGCTCTTTGCCTTCAGGGAGCAGATGGAAACATAGAAAGGATTCTGAAAAAACAGATGTAAGGAAGAACCAGAGAAAGAACATGGGATCTTTCGTAGGTGGTTCACACCTGAGGCTCAAGAATTTGGACGGGACAAAAAGAACCATTTGGCTTATAAAGAGCTGTCTTTTTATTTTCTTCTTGCTAGGAAGATAGGAACTCTAAAAGAAAGAAAATATACCTAAAAACTTGGAAGGCAATCTTTAATTTTTGAAGTCAAGTGTATAAACACTTTTTAATTACTTGAAAGCAATTAACCTACAGGGAAAAAAATCCATGAAAAAGCAACTTAATGCTTAGAATTCTCCTTCCAAAATTGAGTAACAGAATTTTAAAATTCGTTTCACAAAAATATCAGGGCTAGGTTAGACTCCCTCACTTAATTAAATATAAAAGAGAAGAAATACAGAACAAAATGAAAAAATAGAGACATTGAAAACCATGAAAACATCTTTAAAATAATGAGGCTAAACTAGTTAACCTCTTTTCTACTCTAACATTCTCAAATATTTTAAAATGTGAAATTATATATATTTTAAATGTTTTGGAAACTTATTTTCACCATCCAAATGTGAGAAAAATTATGAACTAGTTCCCCAAATTATCTAATAAGTAAAATTATGTAAATAATAGTAACATTATCTTCTATTTGAGTATAAAAACACTATTCTTCTACCTAAATAGAGAGAAAAGACATGGGAAAGGAGTGTAACTATTTTACTCTATTATGAACTTCTTTAAGTTTATGAGAGTGTGAAAATAGAAAACATCCAATAAATGTTAAAGTGAACTACATTCTTAGATCAGGCCCTCATATCTCATCTCAACCGTCCCTCTCTCTGGATTTTGGGCAGGACTGCCCATCACACTACACTGCTTCACTTGGCAGTAGGGATGGGCATGTGTCCTAGGCGTATCCAATACCAGTACTCCAGTTTCCTTGTCCACAGTGATTGTATCAAGACTGGTTTCACAATTTAAGCAGGATGCTGGTGGAAAGGAAGGTTCTCTTTCTTTAAGGAAGTAGAAGTGTTTTAAGGAATAGAAGTGTTGCAAGTGGTTAAACTGAGATGGAAAATGGTTAAGAAATGAGCAACTTTTATATATACAGTAGCTAATTAGCTGGTTAAATGATCTGAAATTTTAGTATAGAAATCAGACTATGTATGGGCCTATTGAGCTTTAAGAGATTTGGGAGAAAAATATCAGAATGAGAGAGGAAGCTGGTTACTTTCTGCAATCTTTGGTGAAGGCTGCAAGAAAAAGACAGCGTTCCCTACCTCCAATACTGCCCACTCCTCTAATCCATGTCCACTCCATTGTTAATTATCTTTCCGATAAGTATATTTGATCATGTCACTCACCTGCTCAAAACAAATAACTCTTCACTGCTTATAGGATAAAGCACAAATGACTAGAACAGCCCAAGAGCTGCCTTCACCCTATATCTGCCTATTTTTCTGGCTTCACTTCTTGTTAGTACCCTTTATGCCCAGAGACTCTAGGCATGGAAAACTACATAGAGATGCCCAAACATGTCATGTTTTTGCTTGCTTCTCTATCACTGCCCTTGCCCCTTTCTCTTCCCGAATTGCTCTTCCTCGTCCCAATTTGCTACCTGCCCAAACCTACAGCCTTAAAAACTAAGTACAAAAGTCACCCCCTGCCCCTGGAATTACCACTGATCTTACATAAATAAAAAAAGGATTATAAAGGAATACCATGAATGATTCTGTGCCAATAAATTGAACAACTTAAGATGAAATGGCTAAAATCGTAGAAAGACACAAACTACTAAAATTGACTCAAGAAGACATAGAAAATCTGAATAGTTCTATAATAAGTAAAGAAATTAAATCAGTAACCAAAAAACTACCCACAAAGAAAAGCCCAGGCCCAGACTGTATGACTGCTGAATTCTACCAAACATTAAAAGAATACCAATTCTTCACAAACTCTTCCAATAAATAGGAAAGGTGGGAACACTTCCCAACTCATTCTATGAGACCAGTATTACCTAGATACCAAAACCAGGCAAAGATATGACAAAAAAAGAGAAAACTACAAACATATCTTATGAATACAGACATAAGAATCCTCAACAAAGTATTAGCTAACTGAATCCAGCAACATATAAAAAAGAATTATACACTATGACCAAGTGGGATTTATCACAGGAATGCAAATGCTGGTATAACATCAGATAATCAATTAATGTAATAGACCATATCAACTGTATAAGGGACAAAACTCACATAATCATCTCACAGATACAGAAAAAGTATTTGGCAAAGTCCAAAACTCCTTCATGATAAGAACACTCAACAAAGTAGGAATAGAAGGGAACTTCCTCAACTTGATACAGGACACCTACAAAAAATTTAAAGCTAACATCAAACTTAATGGTGAATGATTGAATGCTTTCCCTCTAGGAGCAGGAACAAGAAAAGGATGTCTGCTCCTGCCACTTCTATGCAACAGTACTGGAGGCTCTAGCCAGGTCAATGGGGCAAAAGAAAGAAATAAAAGGCACCCAGATTGGAAAGGAAGACATAAAACTATCTCTGTTTGCAAAATTTGTATATAGAAAATCCTAAAGAATCTACCAAAAAACTATCAGAACTAAGTAAGTTCAGCAAGGTTGTAGGATAAATATCAATATACAAAAATCAGTGGTATTTCTGTACATTAGCACTGAACAATCAAAAAACAGGAAATTAAGAAATAATAGCATCCGGGAATTCCCTGGTTGTCCAGTTAGGACTTGGCGCTTTCACTGCCAGGGCCCAGGTTCAATCTCTGGTTGGGGAACTAAGATACTGCAAGCCACACAGTGCAGCCAAAAAAACAGAGACCAATATTCCAAAAGTTAAGTGGGCAAAGAACAGTACTAGGTAGTTCATAACATATGAAAAGATACTCAACCTGACTAGTAATGAGGGTGCTCATGAAACCAAATTGAAACAGCAATGAGATTTCATTTTTTCACCCTCTGTAAATCCTTCCCTAAACCACCCACCCCTCCCCCACCCTCCCAGTTCTTCCATCTAACCAAGCTCCTATGTGCTCCCCGCACTCATGCATACTTTTATTATATAACATTTGTCGCACTGTATTGTAATTATTTGTGTAAATGTCTTTTACTCCAACTTGAATGTACTTTATGGCAGGGGCTAAGCTTGATGTGGGAGATACTTAATATTTCTTGAATAATTGCCTTCAAATCCTATTCCAATCTCTTAAATGAACATATACAAGTCTTTTACATATTGAAGAAGTATGTGCAAGCTATCTGGGAGTCTGCTTTTCTACCAGCTTATCAATGCACAGAAACTGAGTGCACAAAACTGTCAAATATGATAGTGTCACAGTCTACCCCAGGTCAAAACACCATGGGCTGTGTAGTACTTTCTCTGTCTGGGGGAATTTGGTCGTGCCCAACTTTTAAACATTATAAATCCTTCGCGGGGACTAGATTCTTTAGACACATTACTTATTTTCCCTCTTTCTGAACCATTTCTTTAAGGTAGCCTCCTCAAGTCAGAATTACTAGGTCAAAGAGCGTAAACACCTTGGTATCTGTTTGCCCAAAGCCCTAACAGCATTGCAGTTAGAGCATATCTTACTTATTAAAGTTGATTCAAACTTCTCTTCCCTTAAAGAGTTGGAATAAATAAGGAATTACATCTTCTTCTTATTTTTTAAATTTAACTCCTACACCCATCTGGAATTTATTTTGGCTTACAGCGTGAGGTATGGATCCATGGTGAGTGCTTTTCATAAAATTAATCAATTAACCCATAAAGCAGGTTTTAAAGTTCTTCAAAGAAAAGATGAATTATTGAGTAAATAGCATTAGAACTACTGAAAGCCACTTGGGTTAAAAAAAAAAAAACGGGCTTCCCTGGCGGCGCAGTGGTTGAGAGTCCACCTGCCGATGCAGGGGACGCAGGTTCGTGCCCCGGTCCGGGAAGATCCCACATGCCACGGAGCGGCTGGGCCTGTGAGCCACGGCCGCTGAGCCTGAGCGTCCGGAGCCTGTGCTCCGCAACGGGAGAGGCCACAACAGTGAGAGGCCCGCGTACCTCAAAAAAAAAAAAAAACATAAACAAAAAAAAACAAGCAAACATACAAACTGGATTCCTATGTCATTCTGCATAACAAGATAAACTTTATTTATTTATTTTTTTTGCGGTATGCGGGCCTCTCACTGTTGTGGCCTCTCCCGTTGCGGAGCACAGGCTCCGGATGCGCAGGCTCAGCGGCCATGGCTCACGGGCCCAGCCGCTCTGCGGCATGTGGGATCTTCCCGGACCAGGGCACGAACCCGTGTCCCCTGCATCGGCAGGTGGACTCTCAACCACTGCGCCACCAGGGAAGCCCCAAGATAAACTTTAGATGGACTAAAGCTTACATGTAAAAACGAAACAATGAAAATGTCTGAAGAAAATACAGGTGATTTAAAAACTAATAATTTTATGGAGGAGACCACAAAGGAAAATATTGCCGTTTGACTCCATGAAAGATTTCTAAGACTTAAAAAATAATGATAATAATAATACCACTGAAAGGCAAACAAATGGGAAAATGTGCAACATGTGACAAAGTGTTAGCAGTTCTAATAAATAAAATATGTAGAAAAGATATGAATAAGCAGAAAATGACCAATAAACATGATAACACTAATAATCAAAGAAATGAAAGAAAAATAAACAAAAGATAGTATTCTTCATCTAGCTAGCAAAGTTTTAAAACAGTGACCGGGGCTTCCCTGGTGGCGCAGTGGTTAAGAGTCCGCCTGCCAATACAGGGCACACGGGTTCGAGCCCTGGTCTCGGGAGATCCCACAAGCCGCGGAGCAACTGGGCCCTGGGCCCATGCGCTATAACTGAGCCTGCGCTCTGGAGCCCGTGAGCCATAGCTACTGAAGCCCACGTGCCTAGAGCCCATGCTCTGCAACGGGAGAGGCCACCGCAATGAGAGGCCCGCGCACCTGAATGAAGAGTAGCCTCCGCTCGCCGCAACTAGAGAAAGCCCGTGTGCAGCAACAAAGACCCAACGCAGCCAAAACAAAATAAAAAATTTAAAAAAACTCAAAAAAACAGTGACCAAATCATAAACACATACAGGGGAAATGGGCCCTCTTGTACTCTTTTTGTATAAGTGTAAATTGGTACATCACTGATAGAAAGCAGTTCGGGAATATGTATCAAAATATAAAATCTACAAAATGTTTGACCACCACACCATAGCTGAGACACTGAAAGACATATTCTCATATACGTAAAAATATATAGTATAAATTACTATGAGCAATAAAAAATTTACTAAGGTTGCTGGGTACAAAATTAATATACAAAAATTAAATATTTTTATGTATGCAAACAATGATTAGAAAACATCAGAAAAGTTTCCTATTTCAAAGAATCAATGTAACCAGAATATGTAAGATCTACCTGAATGCAATTTTAAAACAGGCCTGAAACAGACAAAGGCAGTATGAACAAATGGAACAATATGTAATGTTCTTGAATAGAAATTCAGTATCATAAAGCTGTCAATGTAAAGCATGATACTCAGACAATGAAATACAAAGCTACTTCCTTCATGGCCTTTCCTAATCCCAGGAACGGTACTGGTTGCTTTGTCTTCTTCATTTCCATCTCAAGAGGCTTACGTCACTCTATTATCAATTATTTTACTCTGCCTTGTTTATTCTTTTTATGCTCATCTCCCAAATCATGCTACTTAAGGGCAGAATCACGTCATACCATTACATGGTAGGTGTTTAATGTCTGTTGGAAACATAAATGGCTAACAGTTTTTTAAAAAATTCTCTGTTATTAATCAAAGAAATCCACTTGAGGGCTTCCCTGGTGGCGCAGTGGTTGAGAGTCCGCCTGCCGATGCAGGGGACACGGGTTCGTGCCCCGATCCTGGAGGATCCCACGTGCCGCGGAGCGGCTGGGCCCGCGAGCCATGGCCGCGGAGTCTGTGTGTCCGGAGCCTGTGCTCCGCAGCGGGAGAGGCCACGGCAGTGAGAGGCCCGCGTACAGCAAAAAAAAAAAAAAAAAAAAGAAATCCACTTGAGAATAGATATTATAACTTAAAAAATTATATTAACAATAATTTAAAAGAATGGGACTACTCAGCAGCAATGAAGGCAGAGCCAAAGGAGTGGTTCTTACGTACAGCTGGTAAGAGCAGAGAGGACTGAGATCACTATGGAAAGCAGTTTGGCAGTATGAAGCAAGAGCCTTAAAACAATTCAAACACTTAGGCCTAGTAACTCTACTTCTAAAAAATAATGAGAAATTAAAAAAACAAAAACAGGGGCTTCCCTGGTGGCGCAGTGGTTGAGAGTCTGCCTGCCGATGCAGGGGATATGGGTTCATGCCCCAGTCTGGAAGGATCCCACATGCCGCAGAGTGGCTGGGCCCGTGAGCCATGGCCGCTGAGCCTGCACGTCTGGAGCCTGGGCTCCGCAACGGGAGAGGCCACAACAGTGAGAGGACCGTGTACCACAAAAAAAAAAAACAAACCTTAGGCATAGAGATAGATTATTATTATGGCAATTATTTAAAATAAAGAAATGGCTAACTAAATTATGACACAAATTACGCAGCCAATATAGATAATTGTTGCAAAGAATTTGTGATAATACGAGAGTGAGGTGACTGCAAAGAACACAAGCTATAAAACTGTATATATTCATAAATAAACACTCTCAAAACAATGTAAAAAACCTCAAACACACAAAAAAAGCCAGAAAGGTAATATATCAAAATTCTGATAGTAGCTGTTTGCAAATAGTGGGTTAAAAAAATTTTTTTTCTCCTAATATTCTGTTTTCCAAAATAAGTATGCTATACTATGTTCATAATCAGAAAAACAAACAAAAGCTGGGACTTTCCTGGTGGTCCAGTGGTTAAGAACCTGCACTTCCACTGTAGGGGGAAGAAAAAAAGAAGAGAAAAACAAACAAAAGCTGATGAAGTTGGCCGGGAGGGAGACGCAAGAGGGAAGAGATACGGGGATATATGTATATGTATAACTGATTCACTTTGTTATAAAGCAGAAACTAACACACCATTGTAAAGCAATTTATACTCCCATAAAAACGTTAAAAAAATGCTGATGAAGTAAAGGTAAGAATTATGGGAAGAAAGTGTCCTTACCTAAGGAAGTCACATTTCCATAATTCTCCAGCATCACATCCCAGTACAAAGCCCTCTGAATTGGGCCCAGACATGCCCATTCCTCTGAAGTGAAGCATACTGATACCTCCTCAAACATCACCAATTCCTGAAATAACAGGTATGTGTGAGATTATCCATGCCCAGGAAGCTCCCCTACTGAAAGGTCCCTTTCACTTCTGGGGAAGACATGTTGTGAGGGCATGAGGTGGGCAAGGGATATCAGGGAGACATAGGAGACCCCACATGAAGTCTGCCTTCCAATAGCATGGACCTTGATTTAGAGATGGGAGCTGAGTGGACACCCAAGCACAAGGATGAGGGATACTCCAGCCACAACTAGGATACTTCAGCCACAATGAAATAGTGAAGATAGGATCTTAGGAAGAAAAGAGGATGTAAATCTTACCTGTGGCTGGGCTGTCAGGAGCATGAGAGCCATTAATTGATTTCTTGGGTTCTCTTCCTGGGAAAGGGCAGAAGCTTCAGGGGCAGAAGAATCTGAAGGAGAAAAAGCTGCATATGAGGTAACTGTTGTTCCTGCCCACTACTCCAAGTCCAATATCTTTATCTTCTAAAAACAAGGAATTCAGAAAGACACAGAGCTCCCGGAACTAGGCAACGATGGCTATAAAATGACCTACAAATCTTTTCTGACCCCCACGTGCAGGGCTGGAATAGCACAAAGAATAGCAATAGAATGGATAAAGGGGGACTTCCCTGGTGGCACGGTGGATAAGACTCCGTGCTCCCAATGCAGGGGGCCCGGGTTCGATCCCTGGTCAGGGAACTAGATCCCACATGCATGCCGCAATTAAGAGTTCACATGCCACAACTAAGGAGCTGGGGAGTCTCAACTAAGGAGCCCCACGAGCCACAACTAAGGAACCCACAAGCCGCAATTAAGACCCAGCGTAACCAAACTAAAAAAAATTTTTTTAATTAAAAAAAAGAAAAAGGGCTTCCCTGGTGCTGCAGTGGTTAAGAATCTGCCTGCCAATGCAGGGGACATGGGTTCGAGCCCTGGTCCTGGAAGATCACACATGTCGTGGAGCAACTAAGCTCATGTGCCACTACTACTAAGCCTGTGCTCTAGAGTCTGTGAGCCACAACTACTGAGCCCGCATGCTGCTACTACTGAAGCCCATGTGCCTAGAGCCCATGCTCCGCAACAAGAGAAGCCACCACAATGAAGAGGCCATGCACTGTAACGAAGAATAGCCCCTGCTCGCTGCAACTAGAGAAAGTCCGCGCACAGCAACAAAGACCCAACACAGCCAAAAATAAGTAAATAAAATAAATTGAAAAAAAAAAAAAAGAAAGGATAAAGAGTCAGAGGGACCCAGGAAAGGACAAGAGGGAGAACAGGAAAGAGCTTGGTACCATAAAGGGTTCATATAAGGGCAGGAGAGGAAGCAACTATCTGGGAGTAGGGAAATGATCCACAGTAAGAGTCCCGAGAAAAGTCCAAAGTCAGAGCCAGTAAGTTACCATGTTGAGGATCTTGGAGCAAGTTGAACACCACTGGGTCAGTAAGAGGATTTGAGTGAATTTCAGCTGATATGTGGCTGCCAGTGGGTGCATGAGGAAGTGCTATTCCTGGAGTGCTCAGACCCTCCTGGAGAGTGTCCTGATCCTGGACAAGGACTGGAACCTGGGAACAAGCAGAACAAAATAAGCTGACTCTCCTTGTACCTCCAGAAAATGGACTCACCTAACATGGACCTCTTTCTGCCCGTAATCTAGAACTGTGAGATGAGAGTGACCCACCTCAAGTATGGAGCATCAAAACAGCAGTAAAGCTTTGCCTTGAGAACAATGGAGCTGCCCTCTAGCCCCACTCATGGTACTGGTGACCTCTCCCAGAGGAGACTGAACACAACGGTGGAAACAGAAGCCAGACCTGGGTGTGGGTTAAGGAGGGAATGGGAAGTAACAAGCAATTAAGAGCTTCAGACCTCGTTTTAGATTACACCTGGGTTCAATACACTCTTCTACTTATTTACCCCTTTACTTATCCCTTCCTGCTCCAACAGAAGGAACACTACAAGTCTAGACATTTGCTTTTGTTGCTAACTAGGTGTCTCACCTAAGACAATGTAGTGAACCTTTTCCTGCCTCCATTTTCTTATCTCTCAAATGAGAAAGATGGATTAGTGATTAGTACTGAAATACGTAGCTCTAAATTCTTCATTTTTATGATTTAAACAAATGAGCCCATCCTTGGTACCGCTCCCAAGTTATATTCCAGACTTCTTATATAGAAGTGTTTCTAGTGGGCTCCAGATTGACAAAAAGAGATCTGACACATACTAGAACCTATATTAAGATCCCAATTTAATAGCCAAGGATATAAAATCTTATCAGAGGCAAATATCTCAACCCAATCCCTTGGCTCACAGAATCCCCAGTAGGGGAAAACATGGGAGGTCTTGCCAGATCTAGAAAGCTTCATTCGTGCTTTCTCACTGCCTTTTATACTTCAGGCTTACAACATCACTCCAAACATACTTATACAAACAATACATACGTTTCTGTTTAGAGGAACACTTACAAACATTACGTTCTTCAGATTCTTGAACCAAACTCAGCATTAGCAAGCATCACCCAAGGAGGCAAAGCAGAGTCAATGCCTTGTGTTGATTCTGAATTGGCCCAAAGACCCCAATCATAAATCCATTTCTCTCAAAAGACATTCTGTGGTCTGAACAGCTCATGAACCTGTTTTAATTAGCATTAGGGTTGCTACTGTGTTATTAATTGTTAATGAAAATCATAGCATCATCCTCTATCCCCTCTGTCCTGGGCCTACTCCCTCCTTCCACCTCAAACTCTTCCCCCTTCCCCTTTCTCACTTTTAGTGCTGGTCCATCGAGGTCTTTCTGCAGCTCCTCTACCAGGGCCACTGCCTCCTCACCACTCCTGGGGCGATGGATCTGCACCCAGGTCCGTATCTCTCCGGGCAGGATGCTCAGGAACTGCTCCAACACCAGCAGCTCAAGGATCTGTGCCTTGGTGCGTGCTTCTGGCCTCAGCCACCGGCGACAGAGCTCCCGGAGCCGGCTCAGTGCCTCCTGGGGTCCAGATGTCTCATGGTAACGTAACTGTCTAAAGTGCAGGTGGGAGGTCTCCCAAACAGAGGAGCTGCTCCCTTGGAAGCTGGTTCCCCACTTCCAGGTATCATCCTTCCCTTTAACAAGGCCCTCTTGTCTCAGAGCACTGTGGGCCCAATTTTCTCTTGTCATTGTTGTTATTTAAGAAAGGCTCCTCTCTAGGGCCCCTCAATCCTTGCTTGCCTTCTTCCTTAGAGCTTGGAGAACATCATCTATAAGACCTCAAGAAATCATTGTTAAAGTTAACCCAGAGAAACAATCAGGTTTTCCAGACCCCAGTTAGCTCTCACTAATGAAGAAACCTCCCTGAATGCAAAGTTCTAGATTCTGGGCCATGCCTCCTCTAACAGAAGCCCGGGCCCAAGGCTCTAGGGACACTAATACGCATGTTACCCAGACCATTGCTCATATCAAAAACATGAAATTCCTTTGGTCTTTTTTTTTTTGGCCACGTGGCATGTGGGATCTTAGTTCCCCGACCAGGGATCCAAGCCGTGCTCCGTGCATTAGAAGCATGGAGTCTTAACCACTGGACGGCCAGGAAAGTCCCTCCTTTGGTCTTTATTCACAGTTTCTCCTCCACCTAATTACAATAAATCCTTTATCCACCATTCTAACAATGGGCATCCTGGCTACTCCTGTGTGACCTTGAACAAGTTACCTCACTTCTAAGTCTCAGTTTGTTAACCTGTAAAATAGGGGCAACAACAATTCCTATCTTATGGGCTTGTAAGAATCTGATGTGAAATACATTTCAGGCTTTTGAATAGTGCCTGGTATATGGATTCAAATGTTAATCATTATCTTTCTGCAACTACCACCTTTTCCTATGTTCTTAGGCTTCTGCTTTCTAGAAATAGTGCGTTCTTTAGAAATAATATGTATCTTTATTACAAAATGGAAAATCTGTAAAACCAGAAAACACATACAAAACCAAAGAACAATCACTGCTATTGTTCTGGACTACATTCTTCCAGTCCTTTCTCTAACGGACAATTTGGATCACAAAACTGGATCCAACTGTACTGCTCCATAATTTCACACATATTGTGTTGTGAACACAATATCAAATATTCTTCATCATTATTTTCAAGAGTACATCAGCCCATGGGACTTTCCTGGTGGTGCAGTGGTTAAGAATCCGCCTGCCAATGCAGGGGACATGGGTTTGAGCCCTGGTCTGGGAAGATCCCACATGCCGTGGAGCAGCTAAGCCCGTGTGCCACAACTACTGAGCCTGCGCTCCAGAGGACGGGAGCCATAACTACTGAGCCCGCGTGCCACAACCACTGAAGCCCGCGTGCCTAGAGCCCGTGCTCCACAACAAAGGGAGGCCACCACAGTGAGAAGCCTGCGCACTGCGGGGAGTAGTGGCCCCCACTCGCTGCAGCTAGAGAAAGCCCGCGTGCAGCAACAAGGACCCAACGCAGCCAAAAATAAATAAATAAATAAATAAATAAATAAATAATTTTTTTAAAAAGAGTATATCAGCCCATTCATACTTTAGTCCCCTGTTGTTAGACGTTTAGATTATTTATAATTTTCTCCTATGACAAATTCAGCTGCAATGACCATCTTTGCTAATGAATTTTTGGTTACATTTCTGCTTATTTCTTCAGGAAAAATTCCCAGAAAAGAAACTGTTTGGCTGAAAGGTACAAATAGTTTAAACTTTTAAGGTTGTAATAGTTACATTACTATCAGTAACATATAAGAGTGCCTCATTGATTTTATTTAACACATGGACCCTTAAAATTCATGCTTATAATGGAGCAGAGGAGGCCAAAATATAAACATAATTTCAATATAATGTGTGAGTACAATTAACAGGAGGACATATAAGCACAGTAAGAATTCATGAAGGTAATTTTGGGTTGGGCTGTAAAGAAAAAAAGACCACTGGAGTGTTAGGAAAGCCATTCCAGGAATAAAGAAACTGCAATTTCAAAAGCAAGGGAGAGACAGCACATATAGCTCTGTTAAAAAGGTTCTTTGCACATCAGAGAAGGAAGTAAACTTTGAGGGTAATTTTGTAGAATTAGAGTGAAGAGGTAAACAGAAGCCAATTCTACAGGCTACTGAGAGGCAGCCAGAGGCATCCCAAGTAGCCAGAGTGGCACTGCCAACCAAGCTCCTTCCACAGGAATTACACTCAGCATCTCAGCATCAAGCCACTGTAGATTTAACCTGTGTCTGTGAGCACCTCTGCTTTATCTAGTTTTACTTTGTGCATCTGTTAGCAAGACGCGTCCTAAGGGAACTGCTTCTTTGCTTTACATCATTTCAGCTTATGAAAGGTTTCATAAGAATACTCTACTTTCAGGGATTTCCCTGGTGGTGCAGTGGATAAGACTCCATGCTCCCAATGCAGGGGGCACAGGTTCAATCCCTGGTCAGGGAACTAGATCCCACATGCGTGCTGCAACTAAGAGTTCGCATGCCACAACTAACGAACCTGTTTGCCGCAACTAAGGAGCCCACAGGCCGCAACTAAGGAGCCCACCTGCTGCAACTAAGACCTGGCGCAACCTAAATTAAAAAAAATAAATAAATAACCCTACTTTCAGACATTAGGGGAAACCTGTAGTCTAAACAAATAATTAAAGTTCTAAATTAAGTAGTAGTAGGGATAGAACAATTGAGAAAAACTGAGCAGTTCTTTGGTAACTGATCTAGGGGTGATGGAAAGGAATTTAAAAAAAGGATTTCTATCCCATGTTCACAGATAGGAAGACTCAATATTGTCAATGTTTCAGTGCTTCTCAACTTTACCTATAGATTCAATGCAACTCCAATCAAAATCTCAGCAAGCTATTTTGTGGATATTGACAAACTGATTCTAAAGTTCACATGGAGAGGCAAAAGACCCAGAATAACTAACACAATATTTAAGAAGAAGAACAAAGTTGAGGGACTGACACTACCCACATCAAAACTTTCTAAAAAGCTACAGTGATGAAGACAGCATGGTACTGGCAAAATTGTAGACAAATCAATGGGACAGAATAGAGAGTCCAGAAATAGACCCACACGAATAGTCAACTGATCTCTGAGAGAGTCAAGGTAATACAATGGAGCAAATATAGTCTTTTTGGCAAATGGTGCTGGTACAACCGGACATTCACATGCAAAAAAATGAATCTAGAGACAGATTTTACATCTTTCACAAAAATTAACTCAAAATGGATCACAGACCTAAATGTAATATGCAAAACTATAAAATTCCTGGAAGATAACCTAGGAGAAAACCTAGATGATCTTGGGTATGGTGATAGCTTTTTAGATACACACAAAAGGCACGATCCTTGAATGAAATAATTAATAAACTAGACTTCATCAAAACTAAAAAATTCTGCTCTGCAAAAGGCAATGTCAAGAATGAGAAGACAACCCGGAAGACTGAGAGAAAATACTTGCAAAAGACACACACTATTATCCTTCCTTTGTATATTTTATACAAAGAACTCTTAAAACCTAACAATAAGAAAACAAACAACTCAATTAAAATATGGCCCAAGGGGGAATTCCCTGGTGATCCAGTGGTTAGGACTCAGAGCTTGCACTGCCAGGGGCCTGGGTTCAATCCCTGGTCAGGGAACTAAGATATTACAAGCTGTGTGACGAGGGGAAAAAAAAAAAAAAGATAAAATGACTCAAAGACCTAAACAAATACCTCACCAAAGAAGATATACATATTTCAAACAACTGCACGAAAATATGCTCCACATCATATGTCATCATGGAAATGAAAGTTAAAACAATGAGATACCTTACGTACCTATTATAATGGCCAAAATCCAGAACACTGGCAACACCAAATGCTGGTGAAGATGTGGAGCAACAGGAACTATCATTCATTGCTGGTGGGAATGCAAAATGGTACAGCCACTATAGAAGACAGTTTGGCAGTATCTTACAAAACTAAACATAATCCTACCATAAATTCTAGCAATTGTGTTCCTTGGTATTCATCCAAAGAAACTGAAGACATACATCCACACGAAAACCTGCACATGGATGTTTACAGCAGCTTCATTCGTAATTGTCAACACCTAGAATCAACCAAGATGTCCTTCAATAGGTGAATGAATAAACTGTGGTACATCCAGACAATCGAATATTACTCAGTGCTAAAAAGAAACAAGCTATTAAGCCATGAAAAGATACAAAGGAAGCTTAAATATGGACTACCCAGTGAAAGAAGCTAATCTGAAAATCTAATATACTGTACAATTCCAACTATATGACACTCTGGAAAAGGCAAAACTATGGAGACAGTAAAATGATCAGTGGTTGCCCAGGTTGGAGAAGGAAGGGCTGAGCAGGCAGAATACAGAGGACTTCTTAGGGCAGTGAAACCATGCTGTATACTAAAATGGTGGATACATTATACAAATCATTATAAATCTGTTCAAACCCATAGAATATATAAACACAGAGAGTGAACCTTTATGTAACCTATGGACTTTGGGTGATTAAAATGTGTCTGATACAGGTTCACCAACTGCAACAGAAGGTACCACTCTGGTGGGGGATTTTTTTTTTTTTTGGATTGAAGTGTAGTTATTACACAATGTTGTATTAATTTGTGCTGTACAGCAAAGTGATTCAGTTATACATAAATATACACTCTTTTTATATTCTTTTCCATTATGGTTTAGCACATGATACTGAATATAGTTCCCTGTGCTATACAGGAGGACCTTGCTGTTTATCCATTCTATAAATAGTAGCTTGCATCTGCTAACTCCAAACTCCCACTCCATCCCTCCGGTGGTGGGGGATGTTGATATGGGGGGACGCTATGCAAGAGCGGGGGCAGGGAGTATATGGGAAATTTCTGTATTTTCTGCTTAATTTTCCTGTGAACGTAAAACTGCTCTAAAAAATAAAGTCTGTAAGTAAATAAAACCCGGGGCAGGGGGGAGAAGAATTTCTAAATAATTTTCTACAGTAAATTATCAGAATTCTATTTACTCTTACTTTGCAGATAGATACAAATAATAAATCCTTAAACATACATTTTGTTTGCTTCTCACAAAAGGTTTGTGAGCCACAAGTTAAAAAGAACAAAAGAAGCCTCAAAGGAACTACGCGATTCACTCAAGGCCACTCAGTTATGGGAGCAAATTCTGAACTCAGGGATTCTAACTCCAAAAGTCCAAAATAACTACATCTAAGAAAAGACTTCTGAAACCCAAACAACTCTTCTAAAGCAATGGTTTAGAATAATAATGACAACAATTCATTATAAAGCTTTAATCTGGCAAGCTGTAAAACGAAAATAAACAACCATACGTAGTCACTCACAGGTTGGCAATGACCTTTCTTGCAAAAGCCGGCGTTTACGCTGAGTTTACCATCTTAGTACTTAATGTGAAAATACATTCTCTGAAGCAATGGTGGTACGGCTTGTCTAAGTTTGCTTCTTAAATACCATTATATTACAAAATTAAAAGATGAGAACCGGTCCATACCTCAAGGGAAAAAAAAAAAAGCCCCCAGAAGTCTGGGAGTCCCTGCTCCAGGGAAGTCTCAAGCTGTTTCTCAGCATCAGTCTCAGAGAAGATGGGAAAAGAGCAGAAAAGCCTGAGCTGGGGAACCTGACTACTGAGGGCGGTGTTCTCAAAGGGGCAGCACATTCTACTAACTCGAGGGCCGGTCCACAGACACACGGACTCAGGGGCGCTGTCTTCAATACCTTCCCCAAGCCGCAGCCAAGGCGTCCACCTCAACACGGAGTGGAGGGACCGCGCTGGGGGTAAGGGCCGGAGAGGAGTCGGAGAAGGCTGCGCTGCCCTGGCGAGCTCAAGCCGCACCCCGGGCCGCCCTCCCCGCGTGCCAACCTGACCCGAGCCCAGCCCGCTCACCAGGGGCTCCCGCAGCGGCTCCGGCCTTGAGGACCGCCGCCTCGGCGCCGGGACGCCGGGAGATGACACGGGAACTGGAGCCCACGGCACCTGAGGCCCAAAATAATGGCTGACCCGCGGATACCGCGACTTCCGGTCGCTCACCCCACCTCCCAGTCCCGGCTCTCTAGGAAGCCATAGCTCTATGGTTCCTAGTTTTTCCCGGTGAAGGCGAAGAAAAGCAGAGCTCCTGGACCCTTGGGTCTTCATTCCTCCCAACCAAAGAGTAGGCGTAGCTGTACTCCGGAACACAAGGATCAGCGGTGAATCACACGGTTCAGGCCCTCAGGACGCTTGTTGCCTCCTGAAGGAACTGAACCTTTTAATTTGCAGTTCAACTGAGGTTGATGGGGAGTAATTCTTCATATGTCTGAGTGACTTCGTGGGTGACTTTTCCAATCTATTCTTGAACCTAGAGCAGTTCTCACTGTAAATAACATGGCTTATAAATGACTCCCTTGTGAACTGGCTTACTGTCGAGTATCTCTTGCCCAAATGATGAGATAATGGAGCTCTGGTGTTAAATATTAGTCAACCTGAAACTGCGATAGAGAGACACTGCCTCTCTGGAATGAGAAAGTTGTTGCAGTTGTCCATCACCCTGGGTGAAGTTAGGTCTGTGTAAAGGAAACTGAACTCTGATTCTCTCTTTGATACTTAGATATTTTAAGTTTGGACTCCTGGAGTCGTCAACCCCTATATGAGACAGACCAGAAAGAGGCTCCAAGAGTGTGTTGCAGGAGAGGGAAATGTCATGTCCTGGGACCCACAGGAGCCATTAGGACGGACCACGGCCAAGTGAGGGTCCTTGGCGTTGTGCAGGAAAAAATTCAAGAGCTCACCAAAGAAAAGTGAAAGCAAGTTTATTTAGAGCGATACACACTCCACAGGCCAAATGTGGACTGTCTCAGAAAGTGAGAGCGGGCCCAGGGCGTGGGGTTGTAGTTTTTATGGGCTAAGTAATTTAATACGCTAACGAATGGGAGGAATATTGCTGTTACCAGAAGGAATATTGCTATTTCTGGGAAGGGTGGGGATTTCCCAGGAATTGGGCCACTGCCCACTTTTTGGCCTTTTCTGGTCTGTCTGGGAACTGCCATGGCTGAGGGGGCTTGATTTTTAGTATTACAATGAAGGTATAATGAGCTAAAGGTCAATGACCAGACTTTTCTCAAAGCTACCTTGGTTACCAAGCAGGTTCTGGCCGGTCTTTACTGAATCCCAACAACTGCGCTCCATCTTCATTTATCTAGAGTTTGTGTCCTGCCCCTTTCCCTCCTGTATCAAGGGCCAGGGCCATGTCTGTCTGGATCCCTTGTATACTTGGCACCTAGCACAAAGCCATACTAGGTGCTAGATGAACGTTTGTTGAATGAGCAAGGTGTTATTCTGTATATATGTTCTCTCCTGGCTTTCACTGAACACTTGCCTAAACATTTCAGCCTCTACTCTTTCATTCATTCAACAAGTATTAACTAAGTACTAACCATGTGCTAGACACTATTTTAGGCACTAGGGACATAAATGAAGAGGTAAAGTCCCTAGAAGCTTACATTTCTAGTGGGGATAGTCAGGAAAACAAATACAAAATATGTCAGGGAGTGATCCATGCTAAGCAGAAAGATGGTAAAGGAGGCTTAGAAGCAGCAGCCAACCAAGTAGAAGGAGAACCAGGAGATAGTGCGTTATAGGTCTCAAAGCATGAATGGGAGATTTTGCCCCTGCTCCCCCTACACTAAATCATTTTGCTTGTAACCTGAGGCCCCTTCTCCTCTCCTGCCTGCCCAAGTAGACAGAGGTTATTCACTGTGAGACTAGAAACAAAGGGTACAAAGACTATACTGTCAGGTCAATAGACACTTTTGGGAGATGGAAAGACATGCTTGCCGAACAAGTGTTTCTGCTGGGGAAGAAGAAAGGAATGAGAGGAGCCAAAATGACTAATTGGGCTGTGGATGACTGACCAGTGAGCCTATAATCCACACCCTACCAAGCAGTGGCCTGGAAGGATGTAACCAGAGTTGTCTGCCAGTGAGGACCACTAATTGCCAATGGTCAGCCTAGAACCACAGTTTTATCATTCAGTTTGTGTCCTGAGATTAAGCCTGGTGCCCATCTGACAGTCAAGGAATTTGAAGCCTCCTCATCCTCATCCCAAGATGAAAGACTTGGTTATCTTGTGGGATGATGGTGGTAGAAAAGGGACACCCTACCTTTGAAGAAGATGGAACTATATGGAATCTGTTTAAAGTGGCCCAGAGAGCTGGGATGTTGGTGGAATACAACACATAGCCTGTGTTTTACGTACACTCACACATTCTTAGCACATAGAATTCCCACAGGTGAAATACACTGGATTTGGAATCAGAAAACCTAGGTTTGAGTCCTGGCTCTTTCTCTTACTAGCTCTGTGATGTTATTAAGTCAGCCTCTAAGTCTCAGTTTCTCTGTTGGTCAGATATTGGTATAATGCCTACTTCATAGCGTTGTTGTGAGCATTCAGTAAAAGGATTATGTGAAAATACTTTATGAAACAATTTAGTTGTCAATAAAGTTGGATAAAAGAGGTAATGGTCAAAATCTAGAACATGGCATAATGTAATATTTGTTCATTAAGTTAATATTAGGACTTCATGCACCTCAAAAGCAAACAAGAATTAAATGAGTTTGTTAGGGCTATACAGTTAATTAGGGACATAGGCAAGAATGGAACCCAGATCTTTCTGCTCTTTCTTTTGCAACAGGTTACATGCACCTAAACTGTCCAGATACCATAGAAATTCACTTAAACATAGAACATGCCAACTCTGAAACATTCTTCTGAATAAGCCCCTACTTTAATGCCAATAAATAGCTTGGAAACTTGAGTTCTATTCTTAATATTGCAATTTCCAAACATCCCTTCAACCATTCCCATAGTTTTTAAGGGCCCAGACTCTGGAGCCAAAATCTCTGGTTTTAAATCCAGGTTCATATGTGAATACAACCTCCTTTTTGTGGGAAAGAAAAGGACACTAAAAAATAAGAGGGACCTCGGACTTCCCTGGCGGTCCAGTGGTTACAACTCCCCGCTTCCAATGCAGAAGGCATGTGTTCGATCCCTGGTCGGGGAACTAAGATCCCACATGTGGTGTGGTATGGTTAAAAAATAAAAAAAAAAAAATAAGAGGAACCAGACGTACACTCAAGGCTGCCTCACCTTCTCGTGGACCACTTTGTCTCTGAGAAGCAAGATCAACACATCCTCCTATCTCTGTGGTTCTCCTGTTTAATTTCATTGTCTTGACTTAACAGGAAGGAAAATTGACCCTTCATTTTGGGGAGGGAAGAATTATACCAGATCCTTTGTCATAGGTCAGTCACACACCAATCTGCATTTAAAAACAAACAAACAAACAGCCCCACAACACTGGTAGAGTAGGATTTTATAGAAAGATGAGAAACACGACCTTAACATTCAGACTAGGATTTCTGTTTTAGTTGACCAGTATTCTGAGGTCTTAGCCCCATCTTAGACTATTGGTCCTCTCCCTCCAGCCTCTTCTCAAATATCTATCTATGATGTTGATTGATGCTCTTACACCTCTAATTTGGAGAGGCCCAAAAGCACACTTTTAAGACAATCTAGAATCTTCCATCCTTAGCAGTGGCTAGGTGTCTGGGCAGCAGAACAAAATGTAACTGAGGCCCTCCCCAGTCCAAGAGATTATGCAAATACTTCTCTTTCAGGTATTGGAAAATAATGGAATTAGTACTACATCGTTGAAGGGATTATTTCTAGACACTAAATTCTGAGTCAGGCATACAGAGAAGAGAGATCATGGAGCTCTTCAAGAATGCTAGCACTCCCTTTGCCAATTTATTTCTCATAGTATTGATGAAAGTTTTGTCTTCTGGACCCTCCCAGTGTGGGTGAGTAAGTCTTGAATGACAAATCCACTTTAATAATCCAATCTCCCTAAACCTTTGAATTCCACCCTGTACATTAAACCAAGGCAAGGAGAGCATTTCTGATTCATTCACAACAGGCCATCTTTTGGTCCATGTTTCAGCCAGTCAACCAAACTGTCAGAGCCCTTTCTAACTCCCAGATTTGCAGATTAAAATGCTAATCTCTTCTGAAAACAACCTCACAGACACACCCAGAAATAATGTTTTGCCAGCTTTCTGGGCAACCCTTAGCCCAGTCAAATTCAACATAAAATTAACCATCATAATAATTATCCCTTTAAGTAGTGTAGAATCTCATCTAATTGGTGTCTTCTCTTTCATTCCTGACATTGGTATTTTGTGTCTTCTTTTAGCCTGATCAGTCTTGCTAGAGGTTTATCAATTTTATTGATTTTTCTAAAAGAACCACTTTTGGTTTCATTAATTTTTTTCTATTATTTTTATTTTCTGTTTTCTAGTTTTCTACTCTGACCCTATTACTTCATTTCTTCTGCTCACTTTGATTAAAAAAATTTTTTTTATTCAAGTATAGTTGATTTTAAATGTTGTGTCAGCTTCAGGTGTACAGCAGTGATTTGGTTATATATATATGTTTCCTCATATATTGTGCCAATCAATACTTGTGTCAGTGAAGGGCTCTAACGGCCCAGACCTCTCACTTCAAGTTTGGGCAATCTTGAAAGGCCATCCCAGTCTGAGTCTGAAGTCTGAAGTAAAGGGAACACAGGTAACTCTGTGACTGCAACACAGCTATCTTCTCCCACTGCTAATCCTGCTTTCGTCCCTCTCTCTACAGATGTTAATCCCAATAACACTCTCCAATAAATTTGCTGCATATTATCCTGTCCCAGAGTTTACTTCCCAAAAAGTTCAACTGAAAACAATTAGATAACTCAACTTTTTTAATTGTTAATTTTTAAATAACTGTTCCAGGTGTACTTGGATATGTAAATACCTAATTTTATATTACTTTCTTGGTCTGGTGTTTACCAAATTTGAACCCTAAAATACCATGAGGATTGATCCATGGCTATAAATTATTAGGGAGACTTTTATTTTACATTTAAAGCCCAGGACAAGCCCCACAAGCTTCCTTAATGTCTTCCCTCTGCTCCTGACTTTTTTTTCTAATGTATGCTTTCACTGAGGGTGTAGCCCTGTAAAGATCTAGGTTTCTTGTTAATCTAGGTTCCAATTTTCCACCTCTTTGTAAACCCAAGGACTCAAATCCTGCCCTTGTGGCTGATAAAATCTAAGTCCCTTGGTGACCAAGATCTCCAAACTGCTGCATGGCACCCAAGGCCTTATCACCCACTTATCTTTCTGACTTCCATTTCCTCTTCTAGGCTCTGAGGATTTATTTCACTTTCTTGAAAGCCCTGTAAAAGGATGTTCAAGTTTTATCCAGCATTTCTAGGTTGTTTCATAGCCAAAGGGCTTTGATTATCTTGTTTGCCATATTGTTCTATTATAAATTTTTAAAACATGAATCTCTGTTCAACTCTGTTGTTAAACCAACACTGCAAATGTGACCGCATTTTCTTTCACTCGGTAAACTGGTTGCTAATTTGTTATGATTATATTAACTTTGGTATATGTCTCAATAATTTTGTGACTATAGACTTTTCTGAGGGAAAATGGACAATCATCCCACAAATAGTCATGTAAAGAGTCAAGGCTCCTAATGGAGAGTTTTCTTAAATCCCCACTGCAAAAGTTTTGCTTTATATAGATTCCTACGCCCTGTCCCAGAAATGCTGATTTGCTGGGCCTGGGAAATTACTTATATTACTTCTTGTGATTCCCAGATTTGGACTTCACTGGACTTAGAGACTGGTTATAGTTTTTTCGCATCTACAACCCTTATACATCAAATTGTGCCACGTGAATTTGAAATGGTCGGTGGAAAGAGTGTGACCTAGTCAAGTCCTGTATCTATGTTGCCCAGAAAGGAATCTGCCGTATCCTTTTTGACCCCTCACCAACCTGCCTTCTGGAGCAGAAATGGACTTCAGGGAACATGCTGGTTTTATTCAGCCAAATGACGTCCACATAATAGTATAGGTTTGAAACACAGATGAGGCCAGAGAGGGGGGTGGGACAATAAGTGGCTGTTCAAGTTCTCTAAGGAAATAACAGAAGGACACTTTCTAATGGTTAGAGCTCTGGTTTATGTAGAGTTGGCCTTCCGTGTCTCTGGGTTCTGCGTCCATGTGTTTAACCAACCACAGTTAAAAAATATTAAAAACAAAAAAAATTCCAAAAAGTTCCAAAAAGCAAAACTTGAATTTGCCACACTGGCAACTATTTAGATATCATTTACATTGTATTTACAACTATTTACATAGCACTTACATCATATTAGGTATTATAAGTAATCTAAAGATGATTTAAAGTATACGGGAGGATGTACATAGCTTGTATGCAATAGTTTGCCATCTTATATAAGGGACTTGAGCATCCTTTGAGTTTGGTATAGGGGTGGGGCTCCTGGAACCAATCCCCTGCAGTTACCAAGGGACAACTCTATTATGAGTGTGAAAAGAACAAGCTTCATGTTGTGTTTGAATCTCGAACAACAGAATCATTCTTTCTAAAAACAGCTGCTTGAAAGAAAAGCAAACTGGACAGTTTTCTTCCCACTCTCAATAAAGGAAGGAAGCAAAGGGAAAAAAATTCAGTGATATTTATAACAAGTAACTAACAACAGATATTTATTGGAGGAATTATAACTATCTTCTGCAAAAACAGTTTTATGACTCCAGTTTTATAACATCAGAGGTAACTATAGACAGTCTAGTTTCTAAACACAATCTAACAATATGAGCATACTATTTTATTTATATTGAATGGGAGAAAATTAAAAAGCAAGTCTGTCTCTCAGGATACAGAGCTGAAATGAAATATAGTCTTATGGGATTCATATTCAATGGAATTACTCAGCTATTTAAAGCTCTTTTTGGTTTCAATTTTCTTCTCAGTTCCTAGTAAGACCTAACATAGTACACACCATCAATGAAAAATATCTCTAAGTCTAGGAAGACACTTTCCTCTCTATGCATGATTCTTTGTCTTTCATATTTCTCTTTAATCAAGGCTACGTAAGATTTTAATTTCACACCTTTTCTCACAACTAAAAAGAAACATATACATTTCTAGTCCACACCAAAGCAATTCTCAAGAACCAGGGTATCTGTGACTGAAAAATACTTGCCTCTTCATATTCCTCAGGAATATTCAGGGTACTGAAAACTAAAGTGAATAAATGTGAATGCATAGGAAGCTGGCAGATGACAAGAACAGGGATGGGCAATACACAGTAGTTTAGTGATGTACATTTCAAGATAGCTGGGGTTTTGATAGAATAGAGAAGAAATGGCCATACAAAGAGGTAAACAGGTTGGGGGAGAAAAAACTAGCAATTGAGGGACTGCAGAGGAAGCACTGCTGTTAGGGAACAACCAGGCTTCCATTAGAACAGGAAGTTGGAAAAAACACATTCAAAGAGACAGATCCTGAATTCCAGAGTGTATCATGAAAGGGCTTGAAAGGAACTGCAAAATTAAACTCTGGCTGAAGCAGGCAGCTGGTAGTCTTGAAAAACTTCTGGAGGAAGGTGGATGGTCAGTTCAAATTATATTGCAAAATATTTATATGAAAAGGTACAGAGACCATCTGTCAACATTTACTCCTGCAGCTCAAGACAGGCATCAGCCTCTCAGACTAGAAGCTAGTGAAGGCCTCCTCCAGGGTCCGCTACCTTAGCTTGTCTGGGCTAGAAAAGTGAATGTATTCTGATCTCTGGCAACCCTCCTAGAAGGTATTTACTCTTGAAGATCACAGAGTCTTTTAAGATGAAAAAGAAAGCCTATTTGAAGAAAAAATTTCAGATGCTATGACACAGTGGTAGGAAAATGTTTTGGTCAGAGAACAACACTTGCTCAGCAACATAGGAAGCATCAACAACTCTGCTCAGCAATAATAAATGCTTAAAAAGTACCACTTGACAGGCACACAGGAAGCTGTTTGCCTATTTTCTTAAAGCAGTTTTGGCAGGGCCAGGACACATTAGTCCTGGGAGTTTCCACATAGGTAATGAGGAGGTGTGGATGGCTGCCATGACAAAAGGCATGAATATTGATTACAAACCCCTTGTAGAATTTTAAAAGGACACATGACAAGGGAAAAATGATGGAAGTGCCCTTACTGCTGCAGTTCTGTTTAGCCACTGCCACATGTGGGTGACCCTACTCTCGTGTCCACCCAGACTCTTGGGGAAGTGCCTACCCAAGGGTGACCAATGATACAAGAGTCCTACCCCTTGAATGCAGCAGATCTGTTCTAGAGCCTCCAAACCTTGCTTTGAATAACTATGCAAAGAGGGACTATTGCATCACAAAATAATATGTAAGCCATTATCCTATCAAAATAGGATGAAACCAAACAATCCCTTTTCACCCAAATATACCCTTCACACCTTCCACTTCTTTCTAGTAACAGCAAGGAAGAAGTATATAATCCTTAAAACTAAATTACAAGGTGCAGAGACAGGCCATAAATCTAACTTAAAGAAGACTGACAGCATCTTCCTTATGAAACCATGATCAAATAACTGTCCAGATATAATCAACCACCTTTCACAGAAGTGGTTACTCAGGAGGATCCCAACTGGTCTCCCCCTCGCATAGAACCATCATGATGGACAGAGGCACTTTGGTATAATAAAGAAAGCATGGACTTGAAAGTCAGATCTGAGTTCACATTCTGGCTCCAACCACTTACTAGCCAGTCACCTAACCTCACTGAGACTCAATTTTCTTGTACCAATGTTATGAGGATTGGATGGAATATCAAATCCTTAGTAATCCCTGAAACAATAAATCACTACGTGCATAAGACAAATGGTGTTAGGCTTGGGCATTCACTGTATACAAAGAAAGAGGAATGGCTGCGTTAAGAATGGGGAGATTCTAAGGGTTCCCAGACGGATTATGAGCTGTCTTAAAAGTTTAAAATATTGGTTGTAAACAGATTAAGGCCTTCTCAGAGGGCTAGACAAAAAGAAAGGCTTGTCACACATTTACATGCATTATCTCATTTAATCCTCACAACAACCCTGTGAGGTAGGTCATTATTCCCATTTTACAGATAAATCTGTGGCTCAGAGCATCTGAGGGACTTGTCCAAAACTGACAAGCTAGGGCACAGCAGATCTGGAATTAGAACTCATATGTCTCTGACCCAAAAGTCTGCACTTTCAGCTACGAAACTCCATGTAACACGTGAAGGCAGAGTCTTCTCCTTGTTTGAATTATGCTGTGTCTCTTTAAAGGCTTTGAAACTGCAATTGTTCCAATTTCATAAGGGGGCATTTTTTTCTGTAGACATATATTGAAAAGGTGGAGCCTAGGTGGTTCTTTATTATCTGTGGATCCTTCTACAACTGTGGGAGAGGAGAATGTAGTAAAGCTTTGCTGTTTTCTTTTAACCTAACAGTGATTAAGAAAGTGGATTATATATTCTGTTGACAACTGTAAAGTCAATTTATCTCAAAACTGCAAAAGCCAACTGGTATTTATGATGTAATACACAGGAAACAGGCTCTAAAGGAAGTGACGTGCTCAGGGTTCCCCTGCTACTAAGTGCCAGTATTAGGGTGCAATCCCAGGACTTTAGAGTCTATGTTCTATGCGCCTTTCATAACCCTGTTGAGTGAAAATGAACATGTACTCATTGTATTTAAAAAATACAAAAGTAGTACATTCTCACTGTAGAAAAATATAAAAGTAGTACATTCTCACTGTAGAAAATCTAAAAAGCATAGAAAAGTACAGAGAAGAAAATAGAAATTACCTATAATCCTATTACCCAGAGATAATCACTGTTAACATTTTGCTTTGGTATTATTTCATTCCCATTTCTTTCCTTTGCATAAATGTTTTTTAAAAATTTGGATCGTATTTCATTGTTTTTCTCTTTATCTTCCATTTCATCTAAATCATTTCCCCCATGGCATTAAATATTCTTTAAAAATGTTTACAATGGGTGCAAAACCATCATATGGCTAGACCATCATTCACTTAAACCCTGTATGGTTGAAAATCTAGTTTTCTTCCTCCGGTTATATATGATGCTGGCATGAATAGCCCTTCTGTTAATCTTTGTCTACTTCTGATTACTTTCCCTGTATGAATTCTTAGAGAATTAAGGTTGATGATACTGAAAAATTACTTTTCCAGAAAGTAGCAATTAGCCCCACTTCCAACAATATATGTCATTTATGACGTTTCTTTCTCCTCATTATGTTTTCTCTGGTGTTGAATAAGCTGTGAGCTATAACGATAGGCTTTCCCACACTCACTACATTTATAGGGTTTCTCCTTTGTGTGGGTTCTTAAATGTAGAATAACTTGAGAAGTCTGCCTGAAGGTTTTTCCACACTCATTGCATTTATAGGGTTTCTCTCCAGTGTGCACTCTCTGATGATCAATAAGATTTCGATTAGAAGTAAAAGCTTTCCCACACTCATTACATTTGTAAGGTTTCTCTCTACGATGAAGTCGCTGATGTTCATTAAGGGTCTTCTTTAAGATGAAAGCTTTCCCACACTCATCACATTCATAAGGCTTCTCCCCAGTGTGAATTCTCTGATGGTCCATAATCTTTGTATTAGAAACACATGTTTTCCCACACTCCTTACATTTGTAAACTGTTTTTCCTTTGTGCATTCTCTGATGTTGAGTAAGGTTTGAACTACGGCTAAAGGCTTTCCCGCACTCAATACAAGTGTAGGGCTTCTCGCCAGTGTGAACTCTGTGATGTGAAATCAGACCAGAACTCCGACTAAAGGCTTTCCCACACTCCTTACATTCATAAGTTTTCTCCCCACTGTGGATTCCCTGGTGCCGAATGAGGTGTGACTTACCGCTGAAAGATTTCCCACATTCGCTGCACGTGTAGGGCTTCAGTCCAGTGTGGATTCTCCGATGAACAACCAAGTTGGAGCTATGACTGAAGGCTTTTCCACACTCCTTACACTTATAGGGTTTCTCTCCTGTGTGGATTCGTTCATGTACTGTGAGGTTTGCACTCTGACTAAAGGCTTTCCCACACTCAGTACACACATATTGTCTCTTTTCAGCCTGACTTCTCTCATTTATTGTAGGGTCATCTTTTTCAGATTCTTGGTCACTCACTTCTGTGAATGTTTTATTATCCTTAACTGTCTTCTGTTTGAAGCTTCTTGTCTTTCTCCTCATTTTCTCTTGCTTGAAGCATCCCAGTGGCCCCTTGAGTCTTCCTTTTCCCTTCAGAGGAGCTTTCTAAACATCGACTTCCTTGGCAACACCTCTGCAGAATTCTCTTGAAAGTATGAGATTCAGATTTTTGGGGAATGATGTTTTGAAATCAATACTTCCTCAATCCCCATTTCACCATCTGACAGAAGAAAGAAAAGTTGCACATGTCACTTGCTCTCTATACTAGAGGAAGGAGAATTATCCAAGGATAACAAGATGTGGCAGAACACAAGGTCCCTCATGGAAAAGTAAGTGTTCAAAGGCAGGGGGACCTGATCAAAAAGATGAGAAAAATGAGGATAGACATAGAAGCCAATGGAAAGGCTTATGGAAATCCAGGGGCTGACAGGAGCCCAACATGTCCAGCATCAGAATGAACGATGAACAGTATAAAACCCATCCTGGTTTCTTCCTGTCTCATGCTCTACTCCCAGAATTGGAGCCATCTAACTCCTAATCTGATCCCTAGAAAAAATGCACTGAAAGATCCTTCGTTCAGTAGCTTAAGTGACTAATCTTCAGATCAGTTTGGTATTTAGTTCATGCTGACCTATTCCCCTAGTACCAGTGATATAGTGGCTGGAACAAAATAGGTGCTCAAAAATTGTTTTATAGAATAATAACTCATATTTTGTCTTAAGGTATGACTAAGATTTCATCTTTTGCTTTGGTCTAGGTACTACATCCCTCTTCTTAAACTTTGTTGTGATAGGGGTAACACAATTCTTCCAATATTGGAGCGTAGTCACATCATAGCCTACTCTGTAGGGGCTGGTCTGTAGCTGGATCCAGCTGTATGTGCTAGTTCGGTCTGTCTGCTTTTCACCAAGCAGTCTACTGGGTGAACCTGAAAGGCTGAACTGGGAAACAGGGTTAATTAAAGCATGGCAGGGGAAACTCTAATAGGACCTTGCATGGTACAGTGGTAAAGTATCTAAAGATGGCAATAGGGTGAGAGCAGCGGGCAGCACAACCAAGAGGGGCCGATACATGAAACCAATGTCAGGGATGAGCAGGAATTTCTCAACTGGTTTGACGTAAAACTCTGAACATATAGATATCCCTAGCAGACCTCAATCTAGAGGGGGTTGAGTCATAAAAGAAAACTGAAAGATGACTCCATGATACTAACACATGACTAATTTTCCTTTTACTATGTTCCTTTTCAGACTTGTCCATATTCATAATTATATAGTTGTAAATATACAGTAGATATAATTTTGCATCCTACTTCTTTTACTTAATTTTTATAAGTATTTTTCCATATTGCTATTAACTCTTCATATGATCATTTTCTGACTGCATAATTCACCACCAATTAAACTCCTTACAGTTTACCTACAATTTTGCTAGTGTCAAGACATTTCTGTTGTTCCCTGAGGTTTAACCACTATTAATAATGCTATCATGACCACTCTATATATATAAAGTTTTCTTCTCATTGAAATATATTCCTAGGATAAAAGTTCCACAAGTGAGTGATTGGGTCAGAAGGAATGATGCTGTTTTGTAGTACTACCTACTGCTTTTCAAAAAGTTTGACCAGTTTTCATTATCCCATAGCTTTCTGATAAACTGAGTCAGGATCTCTGAAGGAGGGACATATCCAATGGTGAGTGCTCAAGGCCAGCAAGAAGAGAACTGTGGAGGTTAGAGTTCACATCTCAGAAGGGTGGGTGCCACCGATATGATACACAGGCACATATACACAGACTCATGCCCAAAATATGGAGGGCAGGCAGAGAAAATGGTGGGGGAGAAGGGGTTCTTGGCAGGATCCTGAGCACACTCACATCCAGCTGCTGTTACCCTCCTAATCAAACAGGAGTTAGCAGGTGGAGGAAACTCAGTGAGAAGCCAGGGGAACTGCAGAGCAGAGTGGGACAGCAAGTGAAGCCGCCTCCAGAGTTCTGAGAAAGTTGATGGTTCTCTCTCAGCTTCTTTTCCATTTTTAATCTTCTCTGAAACTTTCTTTTCTTCATACATTTCTTAAACTAGTAATTATTGAACACTCTACCCTGTACATATCTCTGTCCTGGGTCTCACGCAGGGAAATTTTTAAAAAGCATTGTTGCAGAAAAGTGAAACCATTTGTGGTATGAATGAATGGATGGATGACTAGGTGGATAAGTTTATGGATTTGCTGTTATGAAAGCCTCCCATTTTGCTGGTAAATTGTCCTCTGCTAACTTGTGTTATTGTTTAATTCTTCTTCTTTCTACAGTATTACGTATGAAAACTCAGGAAATGACTTTATAGAGGAACGGATTCCCATAATTACTAGAACAAAGTATGTTAGAGATTCAGAATGAGACAGTGCCCTGAAGCCAGCCCCTTCATTTCTAGGCATGGCTGATCCAATGCTCCCCAGTTAGCTAGTGGAGTAACTATTATATCCTTAAAGGCTATTACGGAAAGATCAGTCTTGCAACCTTCCAAAAAGAGGTGTTCAGGAAAAACATTAATAACCAGGTATTTACACAACTCCTTCTTTCACAAGCAATAAATGCCATTATTGAATGCAAAAAAAAAAAAAAAAAAGTTCTGTTACACACTGGGTCCCTCCAAAATTCATATGTTGAACCCCAAGCCCCCAATGTGACTATATTTGAAGATGTGAGTTCTAAGCAGGTAATTAAGGCTAAATGAGGTTATAAGGGTGGGCCCTGACCCAATAGGATTAGTGTGTCCATATAGGAAGACATACCAGAGAGTTAGCTTTCAACTTGCACTCCTGCCCCCTTCCCACCACATACACAAACCGAGGAAAGCCATGTGAGCACACAGCAAGAATGTGGCTATCTACAAGCCAGGAATAGAGTCCTCACCAGAAACTGAATCAGCAAGTCACCCTGATCTTGGACTTCTAGTCTCCATAACTGTGAGAAAATAAATGTCTGCTGTTTAAGCCACCCAGTCTATGGAATTTTGTTATGGAGGTCCAAGGAGACTAATATAAATGTGAAATATCATACCTACTTTTAAGGAACTTACAATGGAGTGATGACAATACACTAAGAGAGTAAATTACAAATTTACAAAGTATCCTATCAGGGGATGAAGGGGGCTAGGAGAGGGAGTGAGTACTGGGGCTTGAGATGCTTGTGGAAGGGTGCTTTAAAAAGGCAGAAATTTGGCTGAACCTGAGGATAAGCAAGAACTGTTTTCTCAAAAGGATGTTAGCACAGGGTTGATGTACTCAGAAATAAGTGGGAGGTTACACTATCACATAGCTTTATGAGGGCAGGGATTTTTGTCCATTTTGTTCATTATTGTATTCCTAGCAAAGTTCCAGGCACATACCACGCACTCAAAAAAATTGTTTTTTTGTTTCATGAACAAATGAGGAAATGAAACAATAGAGTTGCGTGAAGTGATACCAGCCAGAACACTGAAATCACGGGGCAAAAAAATATGGATATAATCTTCTGGTCAACAGGAAACAAGTTCTAAATGGAAGAGTGAAATCTACCCTTAATTTCCTCTCTGTTTTCTATATTCTTTTTTTGTTTTTTTTGGCTGCGCCATGGCGCAGCTTGCAGGATCCTAGTTCCCTGACCAGGGATCTTACCTGTGCCCCCTGCAGTGGAAGCTCGGAGCCCTAACCACTGGATCACGAGGGAATTCCCTCTATTTTCCATATTCTTTTTTCTACCTTGCTATTCTCTTTTCTTGTTACTTTCCTTCTCATTCTCACTTGTCAAGAACAAAGTTTTTCAAGCATTACCATTAATTTCCCCTAGTCCCAGACTTCCCTCCACCCCCAGAACATTCATGTTTCTCTGGGCTTCATGAAGTGGAAAACAGGAAAGAGGCAGCTGGGGTATCCCATGAGGAGTAAACTGAGGAAAATAAAAAGAAAGAATCCAAGAGCTGTCACCTAGGAGTAGGGTGATCATATACCCTGGTTTTCCCGGAATAGTCCTGGTTTATACCTACTATTCCAGCATCATTATTCTTTATTTTTTTATTAAAAAAATTTTTTTCCAGCATCATTATTAATAGTGCCCCCCTTAATTCACAAAAGCATCCCAGTTTGGATAGTAAATTTTGTATCACCCTACCCAAAAGTGAAATTAGGAAAAGAATGCTTTCGGAAGATTAGCCCAGATGGATTAGAGTTGAAAAAAAGAATGGAGGAAGGGAAATGAGTTGGGAGAGAAGTTTAGGAATGCAGTATGGGTGACCATTAGAGGGCCTGCGACTTTCTAGGTGCTGAATAAATGTTTGCTGAATGAATAAACAAATGTATGAGATAGTGAGACTCTAGTCCAGAATAACAACAGGAGAGAAAACAAGTCCAGCTATTTCCAGGAAAGCATATGCATATATCAGACTGGATATAGAGGATGACTAAAGGAAAGAATTCTAGGCCATTAGATCCAGGTCTAAATATTGAGAATGGTACTATCACTAAGAAAGATGGGGATGTGGGAAAACACTTTAGACAAGAGGAGGAAGAGTATGTCAGGAATACTAATTTGAGAATAAGACATAGGGGACAGATGAAGTCATGAGAATGTATAAGCTTGCTGAAATAGAGATTGTGGTTAAAGTGCAGGCAGAGAGAAAGAGAAATGCACAAGGACGTGCTGTAAGGATGCTCAGGGTGGTTCTGGGGGACCTGAGGAGGAAGCGAGACTTGTCAGGAGAGCAGGGAGGGATAGTTTGAAGAGAGTTTGATCAAAAGGAAACCTAACTATTTGCCCTCTGCCCAAATGGATGGGAAATTCCCTCAGAAATTCTGGAAGAATCCCCAGGCAGTAGGGAGGTGGGGTCTTAGCTAAAGAAGTAGGAGGAGGGACAGATGAGGCCGTAAGATAGCAAGTCACTAGGGGTATCCAGGCAACTGGGCAAAAAATTACAATCTCAGACAACCAGTAAATGGAAGAGGACCAATGAGGCCCCATAGGTCTCTGACCCACAAATCCCTGAGACTGATGGATGAGTGTCCTGATCTCAGGAACAGCATTTATTTCAGGCTGTGAGGAACCCACAAAGGGCAGAGTTCTATTCTGAGAGAGAGAGACAGAGGTTTTACCTAGAGACGTTGTATTCCTTTAATTCACCAGCATCACCAGCCTTTCAGGTCCCTCTGGGCAGTGGTCACATGGTCTTTGGTTACTGTTTAGCTGTAGTGGAGTGATGAATAGAGGCAATACCTGAAAATAAATTCCAGAGAAACAGATGAGTGAAGTGTAAAAATTTAAAGGAAAAAAAAAAGAACTATTAGAAATTATCTTGGTCTCAGGGAAAGGCCTAGGCCTTAAGCATAAAACAAAAGCTGACACCATAACAGAAAAGCTGATAGATTTGATCATATAAAAATTTTTTCACTTAAAAAAAAAATTAAAAATCTGTAATATAAACTAGAGTTGCCTTACACCATAATTCCTTTTGTGTATGTCTGTGTCCCTCCTCACATGTATACTTTAAGCTCTAAGCCCCCAGAGAACAGGGCCCATGATATTCGTATGTGGATCCCACACAGTGCCTGGCACATAGGGCTCAATAAATGTTTGATTTGAAACGTTAAGTAAGTTCAGGATTCTATCTAATTCTACCTGGGTGTAGGGATGATGAGAAGTGCACCCTCGGGCCTCCCTGGTGGCGCAAGTGGTTGAGAGTCCGCCTGCCGATGCAGGGGATACGGGTTCGTACCCCGGTCTGGGAGGATCCCATATGCCGCGGAGCGGCTGGGCCCGTGAGCCATGGCCGCTGAGCCTGCGCGTCCGGAGCCTGCGCGTCCGGAGCCTGTGCTCCGCAACGGGGGAGGCCACAACAGTGAGAGGCCCGCATACCGCAAAAAAAAAAAAAAAAAAAAAAAAAAAAAAAAAGAAGTGCACCCTCCACACATGACCACCCTCATCCCTCCTCTCCACCTGTTTATCTCTTTGGTGCTTCATACTGTCGAAACACCATGACAATACTGACGTTCTTGGCAGTTCTGTCTCAACAGGGCCATCCAAGGGCTTAAATTCCCTAAGAGACTGACCTAGTCTAACTGCTCAGAGATTCTCAGAATGTCAGAGTTGTGAGGAAACTCCTAGACCACCTCGTCTCATATTAAAATTTTGAGCTGGGGAAACTGGAACTTAGAGGAGAGCTGGGACTCAAGCCAAAGTCTCCTGACACCCAAAATTGAGTTCCACTACATCATCTTTCCTCACCAAAACTCTACTCCTCAGGGTCCAGAGGTCCTCCTCCCACTTCTCTGTTTCTCTCGAGAAATGCTCCCTTTCGGACCCGGTTCCCATACTCTCGAGCAGGCAGGATTCCCGTCCCCAGACTAACTAATTTCACAATAAAGATCTCACCTGCCAAAGAGAAGGGAATGGCTCACTTTCACACCTGTACACAGTAGCCTCACTCCAAAGGATCTGCCCAGCACAGACCTTGCCTCATCTCTTCCTTCGGTTTGGTGAAAAAGTTCCTAGTGGGGTCTTGGATCACTGTAAACACACAGAAACGACTTGAGTTCTCTGAGAGCTCAACTGCAAGTGGACACTCAGGGCAATGTCCCATCCCTGGGTCACTTCCCTTCCTATTGAACTGAGAGCAATAAGGATAATCATTCCCATTTTAAAGATGGGGAAATGAAGCTCCCAGAGATGGAATGACTTGCTGAAGGTCGTATGGGTAGTAAGAGATAAGCCTTCTGCGTCGGAAGGAAATCCTCATTCCATCACACCACGGTCGCTCCTTTTCACCTGTTCTGTTGATATCTAAGTCTCCACATTCTCCTCTAACTGAAAAATGCATTCTAAATGAGAAGTTCTCTGCAATCCAGCTTTCCAACAAAAGTTTGCAGAAAAGGGATGAGGGAAACTCTGCTGAGTCAAATGTCTTTAAAGACAGGAAGAAGGGCTTCCCTGGTGGCGCAGTGGTTGGGAGTCCGCCTGCCCATGCAGGGGACACGGGTTCGTGCCCCGGTCCGGGAGGATCCCACATGCCGCGGAGCGCCTGGGCCCGTGAGCCATGGCCGCTGAGCCTGCGCGTCCGGAGCCTGTGCTCTGCAACGGGAGAGGCCACAACGGTGAGAGGCCCGCGTACCGCAAAATAAATAAATAAATAGGAAGAGATAAGGCTTTACAGGGATGCTAGAAGGAGAATTTTTTTATGATTATCCATCTCTCAGGATCACTAGGTCTCAAAATCGGTTTTGTGTTTCCCCCTTCAGATTCCCAGACCCCGCGTCTAACCCTTCAAGCTTGTTCCATTTCTTCCCTACCAGAATATAGCTCTGCCTTGTACACAACTGTAATCCCTGGATCTAATACACTGCAAGCTGGTGCTAAGTATTTGTTGAATGAATGAACGAGTAACCTTCGGCAAGGCTCTGCCCTCCTCTCTGGGTCTGTTCCTCACTGAGAACACAGCAGGGATTGGATTAGTGATCTGAGCCAAATACTTAGGTACTGCGGAGCCCTTTGAGAGCCTGGGCGGGACGTGGACCGCTTTTACCAGGGAGGCCCCATGGCTAGAACGAGGATGATACTGTTCTGTCACCACTGCCAGCTGGTCCGAGTGAGCAGCTACGCGGAGCAGGAGACGAGACCCAAGACAAAGGGGCAGCGCAGAACAAGGGAAGCGGGGCCCACGACAACCCCTTGACCTGCCGCGCCCCCGTTTCCGCAGCGGGCAGCGGTGAAGGAGGCCTGGCCCCCGGTCTATGTGCCCCACCCGCTCCCAGAACCGGCCCGAAGCCCCACACCAAGCTGCCACATACCCCGCACCGAAAGCGCCCGACCCACATCTTGGAACAAAGCGGAGAAGGAACTACGTCACCGACTCCCCACTAACTCCCACCCTAACCCTCCGGTCCTTCTAGGCATCGGGAGGTTTCTGCATCTCTGTGCCCCCTTCGCGAGCCCTCAGGTCAGGGGACGCTCTGGCCCCGCCTCCCGCCCAGTTTTACCCTACCATTGGCTGAGAGGGCGAAAGGGCGTGGAGAGTTCAGCCAATAGGCGGAGAGACCCTGAACGGGGTGGAGCCTGGGGAAAGGACTTGGTTAGGGCGGGAAGAGGGACCAATCAACTGGGCGGCCAGACTACCTTCCTCGAACTGAAACTCTCTGAAGTCACACCCCCAGCTCTGGCTGCTAAGCGGAAAAGTCGTCCTTTTCACACATTCCTTCTCCTTTCAGCCTCAAAGTCAGGATCGGCTACCATCTATCGGCAGCATATAAAAATACGTGTCGAGTGCCTATTATGTCATTGTTCTAGGTTCTGCAGATACAGTAGTGAAGACAATGAACTTACTGCCCCATGAAGCTTACCTTCAAGTCAGGGAGACAACGGATAAATAAATACCTAGAATGTAGTAGTGCCTAAGGGGAGAGAGAGAGGGAGAGAGGAAGAGAGGGAGGTAGAGAGAGAGAGAGAAGGGGGTAGGTGGTGGCGGGGCTACTTTATAGATGACAGGGAAGGCGGAGACAGATAGTGAGCAATTTAGGCATGTGGGTAGCTGGTGGAGTATTCCTGATAGATGGAACATCAGGAAGCAAAGGCCTTAAACCAGAAGGAAGGGGGCGCACGTTTTGGTCCATAAGGGATTTGGATATGTCCCAAATAACACTGGAGGGTTTGGGGACTGAGAAGTGACATGATCTTACCTTTTTTTTTTTTCCTGCCACATGTTCAAAGGTTTATTAGCTATCAGATATGAATGGAGCCAAGAAACCTGTTTTTCTATAAATTCTAACTTCTTGCTTTCAGTCCTTAGTCATTTTGACATAAACCTTGCATAAAAGTTTCACTCCATGACATAACGTTTTAAAAATTTGCTCTGGCTGCTCTGCTGAGAACAGTCTGAAGGTGGGCAAGAGTAGAAGTAGAGAGATTAAGAAGCTACTGCACTATTCCAGATGAGAAATGATGGTGGCTTGGACTAACTTAGAGGTGATTTAGGTGATGAGAAATGGTCTACATATATTTTGAAGGCATGTCCAGCATGATTTGCTAATGAATTGGATGTTGATTAAGGATGACTCCATGGTTATTGATCTGAGCAACTAAAATAAGACTGTCTTTTGGAAATAGAGTAGACTGAATGAGGAGCAGGTTTAGGGAGAGGGATCAATAGTTTTGTTACGGATGTGTTAAGTTAAAGATGCCAATTAGACATCCAAGAGTAAATGTCAAACAGTCAATTGAGATAGGAGTCAGGAGTTCAGTGAAGAAATCACAACTAGAGATTTAAATTTAGGTGTCGCTATATAGGGCAGGATGGGACAATCTAGGGAGTGACTGTAGGTAAAGAAGTCATCTGAGCAATGAGCTTTGAAGCTCATTAATCAATAGATGTGTATTGAATACTTAAAGCATACCAGGAGCATTCTTATCCATCAATTCTTATAGGTGGCACAACATTTTCTAAAGAAGATTGAGGCACAGAGATTCAGAGGAATGATAAGACTTGCACAAGTTCATACCCCCAGTCAATGCTGGAAGTAGAACTCAGGAGCACAACACTATTGTCACTACATCAGGAAACACTTAAGAAGAATATTCATGTACATTATGACCGTAATGATCAACTTGGTCTTGCTTTTCACCTATTCTTTTATTTGGGGGAGGAGTTATTAATTCTGATTAAAACTCTTAACTCCACCTCTGGTCCCAGGGGGTAACAATATTTCATTAATATTCCAGCCCCAGCTGGTCTCTAATTTTAGAGAGCATAATGAGGACACATGTTAAAAATACAAATTCCAGGCCACCCTATCCAACTTGTTGCCTTTATCCACAAGGATATTTATTTTTTCTGACAAAACCTATTCATTCAGTCCAGAATGATGTCACTGTTCAGAATCAGAGTATTTGTGGGGTTCATAATTGCCTAAATATTCAGCAATTTCAATCTTTATCATGACATCTGTCAACCAAAGAAATTACAACTCATTTTTGGGTAAATGAAATCAATATCTAGTTATTCAGGTCTTACTTTATTGGTCAAAATGGTGATAACACAATGCTTCCCTCTGGTAATTCACAGTCTCTTTGAGGATATGACTCTCTGGCTTTAAGAAAAGATCAGGGGGGAGTTTCCTGGTGGCGCACTGGTTAAGAATCTATCTGCCAATGCAGGGGACACAGGTTCGAGCCCTGGTCCAGGAAGATCCACATGCCTCAGAGCAACTAAGCCCCTGTACCACAACTACTGAGCCTGCGTTCTAGAACCCGTGAGCCACAACTACTAAGCGTGTGTGCCACAACTTCTGAAGCCCGTGCACCTAGAGCCCGTGCTCTGCAACAAGAGAAGCCACCACAATGAGAAGCTTGCATACCGCAATGAAGAGTAACCCCTGCTCGGCGCAACTAGAGGAAGCCTGAGCGTAGCAACGAAGACTCAACGCAGCCATAAATAAATAAATAATAAATTCACTTAAAAAAAGAAAGAAAGAAAAATCAGGGACTTCCCTGGTGGTCCAGCAGTTAAGAATCTGCCTTCCAATGCAGGTGACTCTGGTTCAATCCCTGGTCAGGGAACCAAGATCCTGCATGCTGCGGGGCACCTAAGCCAGTGCACCGCAACTACTGAGCTCGCAGGCCACAAGTAGAGAGAAGCCCGTGCACCACAGCAGAGGATCCCACATGCCGCAAGGAAGATCCCATGTGTGGCAACCAAGACCTGATGCAGCCAAAAATAAAACAAATAAATAAATAAATGTTTTTTAAAAAAGATCAAAGTATACTTCAGAAGTATAAAAGTGAATGGGACATTACTGCCATACACACACACACACACACACACACACACACACACAGGGCTTTCATGGGCATTGAATAATTTAAGCCTCAGAGTAATTTTATGGCTTAATTCTGTCCTTATTTTTATTTATTTTTACTTTTAGTTTTTTTGACCATGCCATGCAGCTTGTGGGATCTTGGTTCCCTGACCAGGGATTGAACCTGGGCCCTCAGCAGTGAGAGTGTGGAGTCCTAACCACTGGACCGCCAGGGAATTCCAATGCTATCCTTATTTTTAGATAAGGAAACTAAAGCCTGGATATGTCAAATGATTTGTTTATGGTTGCACAGCTAGCAGTGGACAATTTGAAACTTGGACTGGGTTTTCTGACTGTAGATCCTGTGTTCTTTTGTCTACTGCCACACTGCCTCAAACTATAGATTACATTTCATCTAAAGGGTGTTGAGTTATAACAAGCCATCCATAATCCCTTTTTACCTTTTTCAAACTTTATTTTGAAACTTTCAAACATGCATATACCCTCTAGGTAGATTCAACAACCATTATTTTGCCATATTCACTTTTTCTCTCCACACACACATACACATTTTATTTGTTGTTATTGTTATGCATTTGAAAATATGTTGAAGAGATCATGAGCCTCTAACCCGAAACACTGCAGCATGCATCTCCTAAGAATAAGGACATTCTTCTACAGAAGCAAAATATAACTGTCAGATTTAAGAAATCTAAACAATTGTATATTATCATCAAATGGGCCTACTATTAAATATTACATCCATTCCATATTTAGTGTCTCCATTGATCCCCAAATATCTGCTACAGCTGTTTAAAAAAATTCAAAGTTCACTCACTGCATTTGGTGGTTGTGTTTCTGAAGAGTCTCTCTTAATCTAGAACAGTTGGCCAACTTTTTTCATTTCACTGACTTTTCAAAGAGTCTAGGTCAATTGTCTTATATAGTGTTTCACATTGTACAAATCAAAAATCAGTGAATCTGACTTATTTTCTCATCATATCCCCCTATATTTCCTGTAAATTGGAAGGTAGGAAAAGAGGCCTGATTAGATTCAAGTTAAATCTTTGCTTCACTGGTGGTGTTAGAACTTATGCATTACATGCCATCCTTAATTTCTTTTTCTTTTTCTTCTTGTTTTGTATTTTGTGTGTACATTAAAATTTCTCCATAATAAAAAGTAAAAACAAAACATTAAGGCTGGCAGAGGGGGGAATTAGGGGAAGGGATATGTAAAAAGTAGGGAATCTCTTTTTGAGGTGATGAAAATGTTCTAAAACTGCCTGTGGGGATGGTTGCACATGCATGTGAATATACCAAAAATCATTGAACTGTACATTTTACAAGGATGAAGTATATGGTATGTGAATTATATATTTCAATAGAAACGTTAAAAACAAAAGTCAGGAACTCACCTCAGCGAACAATTCATGTGCCTGCCATAGTGCTGAAATGTCCAGGTTTCAATAGAGAGTAAAATACAGATTGAGGAGCCATTTGGAAGACAACCCAGGAGGCAGTGGCCACAGTGTTCAACCTAGGGGGAAATGTGTTCACTTAAGAATAAGGCCGACTCCCCACATTAGCAGGTCAATCCAGACTTGCCCTTCCATTAAACTGATATCATGGGCTACATTGTGTCCCCCGCAAATTCGTATGTTGAAGTCCTAAATCTCAGGACCTCACAATGTGATTATATTTAGGGATAGAGCCTTTAAAGTGGTAATAAAGGGTAAATGAGATCATTAGGGTACATCCTAATTCAATACCACTGTATAAGAAAAGGAAATTAGGACATAAACTAACAGAGGGAAGACCATGTAAAGATAGAAGGAGAAGATGTCCATCTACAAGCCCAGGAGAGAGATTTCAGAAGAAATCAACGCCGCTGACACCTTGATCTCAAACTTTCAGCTCCAAAACTGTGAGAAAATAAATTTCTGTTGGTTAAGCTACCCAGTCTGTGGAACTTCGTTATGGCAGCCCAAGCAGACTAATACACCCAACTTCCTTGAGAAGCAACATAGTTCCTTGAGAAGCAACCAACTCATGATTCCCCCAAGAAGAGGAAAAAGGGTGTTCCAGAACCTGGAGATACAGAGCAGGTGGCATGTCAGAAGATGGCTTTACCCTTGATATTAATTATGGGCCAAGACATTATAGCTTCTTGTTTGGGGGAGGGCAGGTAGAGCACAGCTTTAGCTCTGCCCCAATGCAAGATATTCCTGACTCTTATTCGAGCATATTGCTCTGGGCAAATCAGAGGCCCCCAACCAGATGTGCAACTTCCTTAGTTCTTGCAGATTTTTGGGAATTGCCCAGCTGTTCCTGATTATACAGTTCAAATAGCCCACATATCCACTCTCAGTGGAAACCTCAGGGAGCCCCTGAGAAGAGGTGAATTGTCTAGAGTTCTTCTAATGGTTCTCTTTTGAAAATCTTTTAAGTAACTCACTATCTCGTTATTTCAGTGCTGCTCATTAGGACAGATGTTGACAATGGATAGCGTGGTAAGTGCACAGCTTAGCCTGGAGAATACAGTTGCCAGTGGCTTTAATTTTAGCACCATAACAGCTTCCAGACCACCTTCTTCATAAATGGCCCCTGTAGTAGGCTGCACATACCTCAAATCCTAAGGGCACCAGTAGTGTGGCTCCCCAGTGAGAGCTTGAGTGTCATCGATTTTTGCTCATTGTTGAGGCAGCCTGACTAGAGGTTTCACTAGTGGCATTTTTCTGAAATCAGGTCATGCTGACTTGCCAGGGTCCCTACAGGTATGGTGTAATTGCATCATTCTGTTCCCTCCTTCCCTAGGGAGCAACACAGACAGTCTCAGAGAGGGATATAGCATTTTTCAATCTCACCCAAATGGAAATCAAAGTATAATGTATACAACCTGGTGGATGAGCATGTACCTATGCACCCCGTGACCCTGAACATGCAGCCGTTGTTACCACTCCTCATTTAATCTTAGAGGAATATATATTGTCCTGTGATTACTCTGTCCTTTCATCTCATTGTACTCAAATCTTGGGTGACTGTTGGCCCTGTCCCTTTCCATCCACAATCCATATGACACCAGCTTGGGAAACTTAATATCTTGTAAATGTATCATCCATACACAAGACAATGCAACTGGAAGGGACTTGGGGGAGAAGCCTGTTAGATTTCATAAAATGCCAACTGTACATACATCTCTAGAAAAGTTTAAGTCATTGGACTGTGCCACCTAGGGTGGAAAAACATAATGTTTTCAGTCAGCTGCAAATTCCTAACCAAGAGTCACAGGTCAGAAAATGGGGTAGAACACCAAATATTCCTCTCAAACCGTGTTTTCATGCAGGGTATTCACAGGTCTTGAAAGGGAAAGCACTCTCATCCTACAGGGCATCCACCTGGGCAAAGTACAGGACATTGGTCCTGTGCATATATTAGTGGGAGGACTGTTGTGGTTCAGTAAGGAATCAGTCTACAATGTCCTATCCTGGGTCAAATACCTGTACCACAAGGTACTTGGAGCCAGTTGACATCATAACACCTTCCCATTATCCCCCTTGGGCAAGAGTTTTAAAAGGCCCCATCAGGCTAGAACACATCCTAATGTTAGGGGGGATAGGGGGGTTGTTTTTAATTTTCTATAGAGCAAAAGCCACCCTGTGGGTATTCACAATTTGTCCCTAACACCTAGAGTATCCTTTGTAACCCTCCAAGAGGTCGACAACTTCACAGAAATGTCTTCCAGCATGGGACAGTACTCGTCAACTTGTCGGCACCCAAAATCTCTGGACCTTTCCTACTGGTCTTAGAAGTTGAATTACCAGGGCTTGGGATGCAGAATATAGCTGTGGAATATTTTCTTTGTGTGTAAGAGGTAAGAGGGTAAGCGTCCAGCTCCTAATACGTTTACCACCATATTTGGTCACTGGGTATAAATTTTGTCTGTTGTTTTGGGGTTTTAAAAAATTTTTTGGCTGTGCCACGCATCATACAGGATCTTAGTTCCTGGATCAGGGATCGAACCCGTGCCCCCTGCAATGGAACCGTGGAGTCCTAACCACTGGAGCGTCAGGGAAGTCCCAAACTTTGATTTTAAAAAATAAATTGGGAGCTCTATCACATTGCTTACTGTAATTCTTTACTTGCATTGTGGACTCATGAATGGAGCAGAAGCCACGTGCTATAACTAAAAGCTTTCTACACTTATTCCAGGAATAGTATTTTTCAAAAATGTGTACAAAATAATAGAAGCTCTGGATGAATGATTTCTTGCCCTCTAAAATCCAAAACAGATTATAACCCAGGTGGGTTTTGTTATGTCAAACAAGAAAACTATAACCAAAGCTTTCCCATACACAAATAAGTAGACTTCCTTGTAAGCATAAAGTCTCTGGTGGATGTTTCACACAACTGAATGTTTTCTCACACTTATCTCAGGAATAGCTTCTTTTCTCAGTTTGGAGTTGCCGAGGTAGAATAAAGTCTGAGTTGTGACTGAAGGTTTTTCCACATTCAGTTCTTTTAAAACAAAGCTATTCGCAACAGGTAGAGCACATGGAAGGAGCCTCCGCTGTACCCATAGTGTGAAGGCTGAGCGAAAAAGAAAAGAGGGCTCTGGGCGGAAGGTTTGCAACCAGATTAGCAAAATGTCGAGCTGCTCCTTTACTTCTTTACTGCTGCACAGCATATTAGTAATATAAATTTATAACTCACCTTCTAGCTCCAAGTCTAAACAGACAATTTTAAGAGCATGCAAATAGAATATAAAGCAATTCAAGGAAAACCCACTTTCCCTATCTTGGGGCAAATATTGTTGATTAGTGAAGAAAAAGACAAATGAAATATGAGGCTAATAAAAAGTCTCTGCAACTTGAGGCAGTAAAAGGACATATGAAAAAAATATATTCAAGGGATCTCCCTGGTGGTCCAGTGCTTAAGACTTCGCCTTCTAATGCAGGGGGTGCGGGTTCAATCCCTGGTTGGGGAGCTAAGATCCCACATGCCTCTCAGCCAAAAAACCAAAAATCATAAAACTGAAGCAATATTGTAAAAGATTCAATAAAGACTTTAAAAATGGTCCACATCAAAAAAAAAAAAACCAAAAACTTAAAAAAAAAAAACCCAAACTTGGCAATCATGAAAGGAAAACTGAAAGGAAACCAAAATGTAAAACATTATGGATGGGGCTTCCCTGGTGGCGCAGTAGTTGGGAGTCTACCTGCAGGTGCAGGGGACATGGGTTCAAGCCCTGGTCTGGGAAGATCCCACATGCCGCTGAGCAACTAAGCCCATGCGCCCCAACTACTGAGCCTGCGCTCTAGAGCCCACGAGCCACAACTACTGAAGCCTGCAGGCCTACAACCCATGCTCCACAACAAGAGAAGCCACTGCAGTGAAAGGCCTGCGCACTGCAGCAAGGAGTGGCCCCCGCTCGCTGCAACTAGAGAAAGCCCGCACACAGCAAGGAAGACCCAGTGCAGCCTAAAAAATAAATAACTAAATAAAATCTATTAAAAAAAATTGTGGATGAAACACGGCTCTAACTACATATACAAAAGGGAGTAAAAGAACTTTACAGGGCTTCCCTGGTGGCACAGTGGTTGAGAGTCTGCCTGCCGATGCAGGGGACACGGGTTTGTGCCCCGGTCTGGGAAGATCCCACATGCGCGGAGCGGCTGGGCCCGTGAGCCATGGCCACTGGGCCTGCACGTCTGGAGCCTGTGCTCCACAATGGGAGAGGCCACAACAGTGAGAGGCCTGCATACCGCAAAAAAAAAAAAAAAGAACTTTACAGAATACTAGGTGCAGCTTTATGCCACTCTCTGACAGTCCAGTAGAAGGGATGATTTCCAGATACAGATCACCAAAACTTACACAGAGGTAGAAACTTAAAGAGGGCAGTAATTGAAGAAATCAAAATGTTGCTAAAGATTTATGCTTCTTGGTGCGGGGCAGGACAAAAAAAAAAAAAGACTTGTCCCTCTCAATTCCCTCATCCCCCAAAATGGATCAAGCCCAGTTATTTTTACTGTTCAAAGAATAATCCCCACATTATTCAAACTCTTCCAGAGAAATTAAAGAAAAACAAATACATTTTTCAAGGCAGACAAAACCTTTTTAGTAAATTCAATTTAGTTCTGTACTTAAAACATCATTAACAAATGGATTTTATTCCAGGAGTGCAAGGAAATTTCAATTATCTAGAAACTTGCTCCCCCTAAAATTACAAAAAAAAAGGACATTATCCGTAAAATTAGATTAAAAAAAAAAAAACGTGGTAGAACTTAAAAACCATAACAAAAACTCAAAATGCTAAATAGTAATTATTATAGGGTATAGTATGTGCCAAGCACTGTTTTAAGTGCCTGACACTTATGAACTAATTTAACCCTCACAGCCCAGAGGTAGCTCCATTTTATACATGGAAGAGCTAGACACATGGAAACTAAATGACTTACTCAGGATCACACATGTAAGAAAGGAGTCAGGATTTGAACCTAGAGTACCAGGCACAAAAATCTATTAACTACTTTATTATATTGCTGCTTCTAAAAATAGGAATAGGGACTTCCCTAGCGGTCCAGTGGTTTAGACTCTGAGCTTCAGATGCAGGGGATGTGGGTTTGATCCCTGGTCAGGGAACTAAGATGCCGCATGCTGTGCAGAATGGCCAAATCAAACAAACAAAAAAATAGGAAAAGAAGAAAACTTCCTAAACCCAATAGAAAATTTATCAGAAACCAACAACCAAGTAACAATAGTGAGACTTCCAGGGGTACACATAGAAGATATCAATGAGGGCTTTATATGAGATATCCTATGAAGAGATGTCACTTCTATCTTTAGAAGCTTCTAGTCTGGTGGGGGGTGGGGGGAGGGGAGATTGTGTCTAATTTAAGGATGATTCAATTACAGAGCTGAGTTTTCAAAAGGTATTTATTAAACAACTACCATATGAAAATTATTATCTATATACTAAAAGAAATAGATACTATACCCAACCTCAAAGAGCCTATAATAAGTTGGTATGAACACATATGCATTAAACTGAGAATAATTTACAATGCAATTTAACAACAGTTGTACACATAGCACCAGCTAACTCAAAGCACTGAGGTCCAATGAATAGCAGTTTAAGATGAATGAAGACGTATTTGAAGAAGAAAGTTTTTCAGAGATGAGTTGGATCTGGCAGGTTCTGAGGGACACAGATTAACAAAAGAAAAGAAAAAAGATTTTCTAGACAGGGAACATAAGTGATGAGGGACTATATTAGAGTAGAAGTTCAAAAAGTAGATAAGGAGGGCCACAGCCAAGAGAAAGAATGAATGAATCAGTACCTTGGAGAACTTTATGTAAATGGTAAAATGAAGTGGAACAGAATAAGGAAATACCTCTGTCCTTGAGAAGTACACATTCTGATTTTGGGATGCCTAAGTAAGAAATGAGATAGATTTTTAAACAGGTGTAAAAAAAAAAAGGAAAGAAATCTACAAGCACATGAAATATGTAGTCCTTAGTGGGGAAGGACGGTACTGCTACTCCCACTCTCCCACCTTCCTGACCACCAGAGAGCATTTAGGGAATGATCCACTTGGATTAGTGGTTCCAAGAGGAGACCAGGGTGAGCATACTTCTTATATAGAAACCTTAACTCAGAGTTCCTTGCTGTCTTAGAGAATCATGTCTTAAAAAATAGACCGAGCCAGACCTGAGTGCTTTTCTCCAGTGTGAGTTCGCTGGTGGTGATTGAAAGTAGAACGCTGACTGAAGGCTTTCCCACACTCAATACATTCATAGGGTTTCTCTCCAGTGTGAACTCTCTGATGCACAATGAGCTGTGAGCTGTCACTAAAAGCCTTCTCACAATCTTTGCACTTATATGGTTTCTCCCCAGTATGAGTTCTCTGATGTACCATAAGACTGGAGCTATAACTGAAGACCTTCCCACATTCATTACATTCATAAGGTTTCTCACCAGTGTGAATTCTCTGGTGTATACTAAGATGTGAGTTTTGATTGAAGGATTTTCCACACTCTTTGCATTTATAGGGCTTTTCACCCGTGTGAAGTCTCTGATGTCGAATGAGACATTTACTCAGACTGAATGCCTTACCACACTCATTACATTCAAAAGGCTTTTCTCCAGTATGAATTCGCTCATGGTCAACAAGTTGAGAGTTCTGATTGAAGGCTTTCCCACACTCACTGCATTTGAATGGTTTTTCCCCAGTGTGGAGGCTCTGATGTCGAGTAAGACATTTACTTCGACTAAAGGCCTTGCCACATTCATTACACTCATAAGGCTTCTCCCCAGTGTGGATTCTCTGATGGTCAATAAGATTTCTGTTGGAACAGAAAGCTTTCCCACACTCATTACACTTGTAAGGTTTCTCACCAGTGTGAAGTACCTGATGGTGGACAAGGCTTTTACTCCGAATGAAGGCCTCCCCACACTCATTGCATTCATAGGGTTTCTCCCCAGTATGGGTTCTCTGGTGGTCAATGAGTTGGGAACTCTGAGTGAAAGCTTTTGCACATTCATTACATTTATATGATTTCTCCCCATTATGGAGTCTCTGGTGTTGAATGAGATGGGAGATATGGCGATAGGTCTTTCCACAATCACTGCATTCATAGGGCTTTTCCCCTGTGTGGATTCTGAGATGGACTATGAGCTGAGAGGTCTGCCTGAAGGTCTTGCCACACTCATTGCACTCATAGGGTTTCTCTCCAGTGTGGATTCTCTGATGCCCAATGAGGTGAGAACTCCGATTAAAAGCTTTGCCACATTCATCACAGTGATAGAATTTCTGTCCCTTCAGAATTCCCTGATGTTCTGCAGGACTTGAGGACAGATTTGGATGTTCCTGAAGTTCCTTATATTCATCACATTCATCTTTTGTGCATTTATTTTTATCCTCCTGTGTTATTTCCAAGAAATCGCTTTCCAGTCTGGTCCCTTGTTCACCTGAGGGTTGAACTTCTAGCTTCTCTAAAGCCTCTTCACAGGCATCTCCAGCTTCCGGTCCTCCAGGAATCACTCCATAGAGTATTCCTGAGGTCCTATCACATGACTCCAATTCTTCAGAAATTTCCTGCTTTGGAGGCAACTCTGAACTCTCCATCCTGTTCTCACCTGCTGCCAAAAGAAAGAAGAAAACAACTCTTACTCACTCTTACCCTACTGAGGAAATGAACTATCAGGAGCCTATGTACCTAAAAAAAAATTCATATTATGGGTAAGGAATGAGGAGACACATTGAGAACAGGAGAGAAAATGAGAAAACAGCTCAAATTTCTCTTCATGGACAGAAAAACAATGAGGGGAAGCTGGTCAGTGGAGGAAGGCAGAAGAATAGCTATCAGGACAGAGGGATGCTGAGCCAGCACAGCCAGGTGAACAGGCCAGTTGAAAGGCAAGAGACCAGACTAAAGCATGGTGAGATCTTCCAGAAGTCACTTAGATGCGACATCTCCTTAGTAAAATGATGAACTCTAAGGCTCTTTCCAACCATGACACTGTATGGTGTCATGACAAAAAACCAAAACAAAACAGAAGCAATATTGTAATAAATTCAATGAAGACTTTAAAAATGGTCCACATCAAAAAAAACCCCAAAAAACCAAGAATGGTATCAATAACTTGAAATATAAATCAAACATGTTTTTGGTATCTTGATAATCAGGAATCATAAGGAAAGTGAGCAGTTGAATATTTGCTTTTAAATTCTAGGATTTTTCAGTACAAAAACTGGGAGAAGGCAGAGCAATTATGGTTATAGTTTAACCTAAAAATGTTGGTTCCTTTCAATGACATCTACATCAGGGCTATAAACCTTCATGCTAATTTAGTGTGTGCAAGTTGTAGATGTCTGAATCTCTCACTTCTAAGCCCACCCTCTGCAGAGCAGGCTACTGTCCTAGACCGGTCAACCCCAGAACCTGCCCTGACAACAGCTCCTTCCAGGAAGCAGCCCTGCCCCAGTCTTTCTGAAGGAGAAGCTGAGGCAACCATGCTTTGTGCCAGGCAACCCAGCTCTTCCCATGATGGACAACAGGTGACTGGAACAGGGCCAAGCACTAGACCCAAGTGTGGCTTATCTGTAGATTAATTATCCGCCTCTGTGCAGGGAGGACCAAAGTTCTGCTCAAACAAAGATGTTATTTAATGGCTGAACCACCCTCGGAGTTCCTCTCTACATAAATTCTGAACTAAAGGTAGGACAAGATGAAGGAAATTACAAGTAGAAGCCCAAGCTGAAATGATGCATGGAGAGAAGGCAAGCCATCGGGAGCCAAAGCAAGCAGAACGTGTGAGGAAACAGAAAGTCTAACTAAAAAGGAGCTCTGACAAAAGATTCAGAGTGAAGAGAATGGGTATCAGAGGGAGGAAAAAACAGATACACAGCACAGCTGTCTTACGACACTGGTGTAAAAATCCTTTCACTTTTGCTGCTGTGGCTCCCAGGCTCCCAGGTCCCTACAAGGCTTTGTTTCCTGAAGTCTGGTCTAGCTGGTCAGTTTGTTCTAGGTTTCCATTCCTTTAGCCTTATTGTAAGTAACTTAACTCATTGCTTACAACAACTGAGTGGCTTTCTATTCCTTCCAACTACAAACTCTAACTAAACCAGCCCAGCTCAATTAATAAGAAAGTAAAAAGAATGTTAATAACTGTTAAAGTGGATGATGACGTAGAGGGGTTCATTATACTATTCTCTCCACTTTGACTCTTCATATTTTCATAATAAAAAGTTAAAAAAAGAAAAAGAATATAGCAAAGAATATGTAAAGAAGGCAGACTCTAAGTTACTGGGTAACAGAGTCATTACCCAATGAAGCCAGGCTGCAGCAATTTTCTGGCACGATGTTCCGGTACAGGGCTGCTTTCTGGCTGAGTGCTGGACCTTTCCACTTCTTCTGAGTATAGTCCACAGACAGGAACTCGAACTCTGCAGCCTCCTGGAATGACAAGTTTCTATTGCTCAGGGACATTCCCAGCCTGGAAAGTAGTCCTTAGGGGCACCAAGAGCACAGGGTCGGGGAACCTGGTGGTAAAATGGGCGGGGTGGGGGGGCGAATCTGGGAAAGACAGATTAAAAGGACAAGTCCAAGGAATTACCTGGTGGTCCAGTGGTTAAGACTCAGTGCTTTCACTGTCATGGGCCTGGGTTCAATCCCTGGTCGGGGAACTATTATAAGATCCCACAAGCTGTGGGGTGCGGCCAAAAAAAAAAAAAAAAAAAAAACAAGGACAAATCTAGGACAGGACCAGCTCCAGGGGAAGCCACAGGAACAGACTCAGAACGGGCCAGAGGCCCGAAGATAAGCTCTAGCTATTCCTGGGCCACAGACTTGGAACTCAGGAAGCTCACCTGGAGCCTGACCATCCGGAGCACAGTTGCCGCTGCTTGGTCTCCTACGTTCCCCACTTGGGGAAGGGCAGGCACCGGGGAAGCATGCTGAGCTGAGGGAGGAAAGAAAGCTCTGAGTGGGACCAGCCCTGCTCTTGGCTCCAATGAGGTCTGTATCCCAGCAAGTGGATTCAGGAGAACCCAGGTGGCTCCACACACACGGACCCTCATCCCTGTTCCATAAAGGCACTATCCTTTGTAAGCTGTGAACTTTTCCTGGAAGCAAGAAGGTCCCTGTTCAAACCGAACTGGTGGCTCTTTCCAGCCCTCTCTCTGCCACTCTCGGAAGGAAGCTACACTTCTGACCACCTTCTGTCTCCCGTGGCTTCCCCAGCAGCAGCCTGCCTGGCCTCCCCCTCATCTCTCTGCCCCTCATTCCCTGGCTTCTCTTCCTGCACCTGCCCTCTCATCACGGACACTGCAGGCGTTCAGGCCTCGGAGCTTCCCCTTTCCCTCTCTCAGAGATCTCACAACTCCCATTCTCTGCTCTTAAGCTGTCAGTTCTTTCTGAGACCCCTATCACAAGCCTCCAGTTGCCTATTGGACATTTCATTTGGGTGTCCCACAACACCTGAAATTCAGTGTCTAAAGTGCATGTTTCCATCTTCCTTTCCTGACTTCCCAGGTTTTCTCAGTGATGCCAAACATCGGCCAAAACCCGCTAATTCTCCCTCCTCTCCATTGTCCCATGGATTCTTCGTTCAAATATGTGTCACATCTATCACTTTGCATTCCACTCAAACCCACTCAGGCAATTACTGCCTCACAACTGCTCTACACCAGCCTCCTAGTGAGGCTCCCGGTCACTGGTCTTCACATTCAACCCACAGTGCTCATGTGCCACAGTAATCCTTCTGAAATACTGTTTCTAATGCTTCAATCCCCTGCCCCCCAAATCTTCCTGGCCTCCATCCAAAGGCCCTGCACAAGCAGACCCCAGGCTCCCAAATAAGTCCTTTCTGACCCGACCTCAATGGGGTCCAAGGAACTCCCACTTAGCGAGTGTCTTTGCTCCAGCCCTCCATGATCTCGCTCACTGTTTACAATGTCCACATGGCTCATTCGTGACGGCATCAAATGCCTGCGGACAGATATCACTCACATGTATCTTATGAGGTTGCCTCTTCTTGCACTTACGACTGACTCTGCCAACTAGATAACAAGCTCTTTGGAAGCAGTGCCGGCCTACTACATCTCTCTGGTCCTCAACAGTGCCTTTGCCATGAAATGTGCTTGACAAAAATGTGCTAAATACACGAATGATTGGAGAATAAGCAAAAGGAACAAACAAAGTCACTAGGGAAGGAAGACACAGGGCAGGGCAATAAGGGACTCCAATGGGGTGGGAGATGGGGAGATGAAGGAAAGGAGACGCCGAAAGAGAGAAAGGAGGAATGACTTAAGGCCAAAGCAGGGGAGGTGAGTACCAGAGTGCCCACTGGGGAGGTGGTGGTGTGCCCCAGGGTCACCAGGAGGCTCCAGGTGGGCTCCAGGTGCCGAACCCTCACTAAGGAGTGAGGTAGGAGGAGATTCCTCTGTTGCACCCAAGGCTGTCATCTCCTCTGAATGCATTTCCTGTTCCTGTGCCGGAGCTGAAACCTAGAGACAAGGAAATAAAATTGGGTCCAAAAGAGCATCCTTGAAGATACAGAACCCAAAACCTCTAAGAAGCACCCCCAGGAGAGGAAGCCAGGGAAAGAAGAGCCAGAGGGTCCTTCTAGCCCCACCAGTACAGCCAACTGGGGCAAAAATGTCAAAGCAGGATCTACAGCTTATAATCCTATTTGCCATCCCTCTGTTGACCCTTTTGGTAGGAGCTTCAAGACCAGATTATATAACCATTTCCACTCTGTGTCAGTGCTTCAGACACACATTTGCTTATGAAGAACCCCCTGGAAAAAGGAGTCAGGAAAGTAATTCAGTACACTCCCTAGGGCCTCAGCCTACAGAACAGATCAATCAGGAGTACCAAGGAAGTAAAAAGTGACAGGTGTATGTACCTGTATGTGCATAAATAATGCTACTGAGGCCGACAGCTGGAGCAATACCCCAGACGGCAGCTGACAAACCTCAGCTTTTCCAACTTCTCTCAGCAAAAGTGTCTCCTCTTCAGAGAAGCCATCCCTGACCACACTGACAAAGCAAGGATAGTCACACTCTCTCAAATTACCTGGTTATGTTTCCTAGGGCATACATTAGTCTTTAAATTATCTTATTTATACCTTTATTGTCTATTTCTCTGCCAATGAAGTATAAGTGTTTTGAGGGTGAGCACTCTGTCTTGGTCACTAGCTCCTAGAACAATGCTTAGCCCAATGGTGGTGTTCAATTAATATCTGCTGACTGACTTCCTCTCGATATTTTGTTAAGAGTTATCTGCAAACTTGATTTTCAATATGTACTACTTCTCACCAAAAATTTATACAAAAAGTCAAATAGAAAAAAAAATTTTTAAAGAAAAGTCAAATAGGATCACATAACACCAATCTTTAGAGACCTCGAGAATATCTCAGAGCATAGACCTTTTATTTTCTAACCCTTGCTTGTTGTCATCAAATCAGTTCCTCACAATCTCATGGTTACTACTTGTACCAGCATTTGGAGCAGAAAACCTAAAAAATTGTCTAAATAAATCACTTTTTTTGTGTGTGTGTGGTACGCAGGCCTCTCACTGTTGTGGCCTCTCCTGTTGCGGAGCATAGGCTCTGGACGCGCAGGCTCAGCGGCCATGGCTCATGGGCCCAGCCGCTCCGCGGCATGTGGGATCTTCCCGGACCGGGGCACGAACCCGTGTCCCCTGCATCATCAGGCGGACTCTCAACCACTGCGCCACAAGGGAAGGCCAATAAATCACTTTTTAAAAATTGAAATATAGTTGATTTACAGTGTTGTGTTAGTTTCAGGTGTACAGCAAAGCAATTCAGTTATACATACACATATATTCATTCTTTTCCAGATTCTTTTCCCTTATAGGTTATTAAAGAATATTTAGCAGAGTTCCCTGTCCTATACAGTAGGTCCTTGTTGATTATCTTAAATAAATCACATTTATAAGCTCACTCACTCTGGCATGTACATAGCACAGGATAAGGTGAAAATAACTTCTGCTTCAACAAAACACATGGATTTGCCCTACTGGGTTACATCTGCTGAGAAGTTAGGGGGCTCTCTCCTTTAGTGTATATCTCTCCAATGGAATGGTAGGTCCAAGAGGCTCCCTGCAGTCTGGGGTTCCCCAGCTCTCCCATGGATGGTTCTTATAAATGGGACTTAGAGCTCTTAAATACAGCAGCTGTGGGTACTGGGAGAAGATAGAACTTAACTGCACTGTGATAACACAACCTTGTAATTCACTGACAATTAAATCCTGATAAAGTTCCTATTCATTACCTAGGACTCATAAGTGTCCTCTCCTCACAGGCCATGAAAACCCCATTCCAATTTTCATTCCAAGATGGCATTCCACAGCAAGACATTTGGGAAAAGGTAGTGGCTTAGAATCTAGGGAGCTGGAAAATCCTGGTTCCCACACACATGGACAAAGGGACTGCTTACTAGCTCTGTCACCTTAGATGAGCCAATTAACTTCTCTGCGTTTGCATCACTTGTCAAGTGGAGATAATGATTACTATCTGCATACCTTGTAAGCCTGCTAGGAGCTCAAATTTTAAAAGATATAGGACTTCCCTGGTGGTGCAGTGGTTGAGAGTCCGCCTGCCGATGCAGGGGACACGGGTTCGTGCCCCGGTCCGGGAAGATCCCACATGCCGTGGAGCGCCTGGGCCCGTGAGCCATGGCCGCTGAGCCTGCGCGTCCAGAGCCTGTGCTCCGCAACGGGCGAGGCCACAACAGTGAGAGGCCCGCGTACCACAAAAAAAAAGAAATAAAAGCATTCTGTAAATTCTGCAGCCCAGTAGGGATGCCTCTACCACTCTCTCCAGCCCCAATGTGCACACATGTGCATGCTCACTCCTGCTGATCAGAATGACATTCCTTAATCTCCCCCTGGCAAACTCCCATGAAAAAGCCTGTTTTTTCATTTAGTCATAAAAACAATTTCTGAATCCAGGCCAGGTGAGATAGTCCTGTTCTCATGTCCTTATGTCAGAAAACTTAAGCTGATGACACTGGCAGAGTAAGAAATGGAGTCCAAAGATCCCACTTCTAGGCTAGAGCCATGAGTGTTCAGCTGCCCTGTCAACTGTTAGTCACTCTCTTGGGTTTGTGACTCAGTCACCTTTCTTCTGAGGCTCCCTGGATAAAAGACGGTTTTAATGGAGGCTACATTCTCTTCTGCTTAAGCAAAAGGCAGCGGGAGATAGGGAAATTTTCCTTCTATCCTCCTCACTAAATAGCACTCTAAACATTTCTTCAACCACTTGTCCTTGCCTACGGTTGGGCCTAGCTGCTCTCTAGACCCTACTGATACTTGATTTATCCCTGTGTTTACTTGTTTAAACAAGGAAATAACGATTGCCAATGGATCTGATACTGTCAGAGGGAACTGGCTATTACCCCTGGAAAAAGTCTAGCCCTAAGACTCCCATCAATTGGAATTCATTCCCTAGGCCTAGATACGTAATAATTTTTGAAAAAGCACTGAATAAAAATAATGTACTGGGTACTAAGGAAATTTCACTGGTACTGGTTTTCCCTGGTAAAGCACAAAGGAGGAAAAGTAGAGGGGACCCTAAAACATCCTGCTCAGTTACAAGGAGCAACTGGAGACTCATCAGGAAGAACTGACTCATCCACGGTGTGATGGTCTTTTGATGTCAGTTGAGCTCTAATCTAGGTGTTGCTGTGATGGTATGGTGTACAAGTGATTAAAATTCATAATCAGTCTAAGTAAGGGAGGTTATCTAGATAATCTGGATGGGCCTGATTCAATCAGTTGCAAGACCTTAAAATCGGAGCTGAAGGTTCATGAAGAAGGAATTCTCTTTGTGGACAGCAGCTTCAGCCTATGCCTGAGAGTTCTAGCCTGAACTTTCTGATGGCCTACCTTACAAATTTCTGACTTGTCAACTCCCACGATGACATGTCACTTTCTAGCAATATATATAGATATGTATGTATACATATAATTTCCTACTGGTTTTGCTTCTGTGGCTGAACCCTGACTAATACACATAGTCACTGAACCAGTTAGCTCTGTGACCCTAGAAGCCAGATTTCCCACTGTTAGGACACTGCTGACTCTCCAACTTTTCCTTTTGAGCTACCCTGGCTTAAACTTTGAGAGAATCCCAGGAAGTAGGGAACCTCAAAAATAGAATTAAAGAAGCAAAAAGATCCCAGCTGGGTTTGGAAAGCTAGAAAAGAACAAAATGATGAGGCCCAGAACTGTTACATCTCATCAGGAACCTAAAAGGCAGGAAAACAGCACAGTAAAATGAGAACTTCTCAAATGAGGGCCCATGTTATCAGCATACCCTAAGGGCTACTTTCTCCCTGACCTGCTTCCCTATTCTAACAGCTCCTGCCTGTCAGGAGCACTGTGTGGAGCTCCAGGCTGCAGCTAGGTTCACGACACAGCACTTCACAAAGGAATTCACAGAGCGTGGCTGGGATCTACATTTCTGTTGAAGGCTAGGAGCACAAAACTCTTTCCCCTTTATACATGGCACTGGTTCAGGAGTCCCAAAGGCCAACCAGCTTAGAGCCTAGGCGATGGAGCCTGTCTATTCTCAGGCTACCCTAAGCAGTACAGAATGGTTCCAGATGCCATTCTAGACTCGGCCGCTCACCTCTCCTGGTCCACGAACGTGTCTCTGGAAACCCTCCACCACAGCCACAGCCTCCTCACCACTCTCAGGGTGATGCAGCTGCACCCAGGTCCGCAGTTCCCCTGGCAGGATGCTCAGGAACTGCTCCAGGACCAGCAGCTCCAGGATCTGCTCCTTGGTGCGCACCTCCGGCATCAGCCACCAGCGGCAGAGCTCCCGGAGCCGGCTCAGCGCCTCCTGCGGCCCAGACATCTCGTGATAACATAACTGCCTGAAGTGCAGCCGGAAGATTTCACAGACAGGAGGGTGATTCTTTTGGAGACGGCAGCCCTGCCCCCAGCTCTGGCTCTCCGGCTCCGGTTTCACGGTCAAGTGCCCCTCCTGCTTCTGGAGAACAGCACCCCTGGGGATGAGGCCTGAAGTTCCCCTGCCTTGGCCGGCCATCGTGACACCAAAGAGAAGCTTGCTTCAGTTGTGGTTTGTCCGATTAAAATGATGGTCTGTAATTCAGGTCTCAGAAGCTGTTGTCAGAGTTGAGGACGTGGGGTGATGGGAACGTCACCTACAGAAACATCAAGAGAGAAATCAGAGTCCCCAGAGTGCTCAGCCCTAGGCGGATGACAGACCCTCCACAGTTAAAAAGCAAAGCTCTAGAAAAAAGAAAAAGGAGCACAACTAGGGCAGTCTCTCTAAGCATCTCTCCAAGTAACTTCCTTAAAGTTTCAGTGGCTCCCATCACCTACAGGATAAAACCTAAATGTCTATGCCTAGCATCCAGAACCTGGCCTGAGGCCTCTGTTCTAGCCACACCCCCTACCACTTTCCCCAGGTACCCACCAGGCTAGAAAGCCTGCAATGATCTCCAAATGTGGGATATGCAAGATAATCCAAAAGGTGGATAAAGAAATACGAAGTTGTTATTTAACTATTTAGTGGATATTTTATTTTATTTTATTATTATTTTTTTTTGTGGCCTCTCACTGTTGTGGCCTCTCCCGTTGCGGAGCACAGGCTCCGGACGCGCAGGCTCAGCGGCCATGGCTCACGGGCCCAGCCGCTCCGCGGCATGTGGGATCTTCCCGGACCGGGGCACGAACCTGTCTGCTCTGCATCGGCAGGCAGACTCTCAACCACTGTGCCACCAGGGAAGCCCTTTAGTGGATATTTTATAATGTGCACTGAAATTTGTACAACAGTACAAACCTTTAATTCACAAATAAACCTATGTTGGAAATGCATGCTCAAAACTCTGCTACTCTACTCTTTTGTAATAGAGATGCACAATAAAGGAAGTTAGCGACTAAAGCTCTAAAGACACAGCTAGAAGCCACACATACTCTTTCTCTGGAGTTTTCTGCTTCCGAAACTTTCGACAAACACCTACTCACCTGTCAAGACCCAGAACAAATGCTAGTTTTCTCTTGAAGGCATTCCTGATTGCCCCGTGCAGGAAGGGGAGCTGGTCACCTCCCTCTCCGTACTTCTCAGTGTAACATTGTATTTTAACTAACTTATGCACAACTCATCACTCACCCTCTCCAAACTGCTGGATGGCCACAAAAGAAAAGGAACCCAATGGAGTAAGAAATGCCAGACCCCATAGCACAGGGAGATCAGCTCGGTGCTTTGTGACCGCCTGGAGGGGTGGGATAGGGAGGGTGGGAGGGAGGGAGACGCAAGAGGGAAGGGATATGGGAACAGATGTATATGTATAACTGATTCACTTTGTCATAAAGCAGAAACTAATAAAAAATAAAATAAAACAAAAAATAAGAAATGCCAGACCCTTTTCTACTCAACCCGCTTCCCCTAGAAAGCCTTGCTGATCTCTCCAGGCTTAAGTGTGGTTACTGCCTCAGTGAACCCACAGTACCTTTTTCATTCTGACCTCTGCTAGAGCGCTTCTCACACTGTGTTTGGGACTTACACGACTGCCTCCTCCACTTTATGGGAGGACTCAAAGGGCAGAGCTGGTTCCCAGTCATCTTTGTACGTGTGTGTGTACTTGGCATACAGAGGCACATATCTGGGAAGCGAACTAATGATACTGAAGTTGGGGGTGGGGGCGACTTTTATCCAGTTTACATACTGTAAAACCCTGAAAATCAGCACCTTAGTGGTAACTAGGGCATCTGTGCTATGCTTCCAATTCACCATGCATCTTGGTACCTTGGGTAAGCTACTCTCTCCAGGGCTCAATTTCTTTAAAAAGACAAAGATAGACTTAAAAATCTGAACTCTGCTCTGAAATACATAGAAAGTTCAGGCCATTTTCCTACTTCCCTTACTGCTCCGAATGCTCAGCCCCTCATCTCATCTGGATTTTTGGCTCTCCAAGCTATACTTCACGTCTGAAATTCTGACTGGGTCTGACCCACTTCTGAGGCTTCGTACTGTCTTCCAGCGCAAGGCTGGGAAAACGTCTACCTACATTTCGCGTTCGACCAGGCTTCTGCGGCGCCGCTCACCTGGCCACGTCTGCCCTGCTCATCGCTGTACCCACAGATGCTGGGCTCTGTGCCAGGCACGGCTGGTCAGGGCACTGGGACAAAGAGGCGGCTCTACATCTGGCGGCTTCTGAACGTCACGGGGACCGCGCCGCCAGCCGCGGGGGCGAGGAGTGGGTCGGTCCGGCGTAGCCGACCTGGGCTGTGGGCGGCCGCAGCTCCAGCCTAGCAGCCCCGGGCTCCAGCAACACTTCTCTCCCCGCCCCGGGCCCGCTCACCGGGGCACCGCGCCCGCGACCCCCGAACACCAGACGCCGCCGCGGCCGGCATAAGCGAAAACAATGGCCGGGCCGGAAGCGAGAGAAGCCCCACTTCCGGCCCCTCCAGGATCCCGGAAGTCTCGGTTGAGAAAGTGGGCGCCCCACGCGCCCCCGCAGCCACACAGCTGGTGACACCTTGGGCGCGGAGACCACCCCCTCCGGGCCTGGCTGGGGCACAGCGGCGGCAGCGGGGAGGGGGTCTCAACTGAGGCCTCAGGGAGCACACGTGCCGCTCTCAGACCATTCTAGGTCTGGGCCACCCTGCCGCACCCCGGCTTTGCCCCTTCCCCTCCTGGTGGCCTTGGGAAAGAAAACCTAACCTCTGAGCCTGTTTTTTCATTTGAAAAATGCAGAGCACAGCGTGCGCCTGACAGGGCTGTGAGAGCTGAAAGGGGTAACATAAGGACACTACACAGCAAAAGACCTGACATATCCTGAGCGCGCAGTCAGATATTATTATACTGTATGTGATGCCCAGGGCATTTTCACCCAATGTGAGTCTTAATGAAATGAGCAACAGGTATCTCCGTCTTACTAAAGAAGAAATGAGCCCAGAGATTGTGATATTTTGGCCAGCAGGTGTGGTTAATCTTTCCTAAAACAGAACAAGCACTCTGGTGTCTAAGGAGAGGCCCCCTAGGGAGGGCCAAGGAGCTGATAAAAAGTGGGAAGTTATGGAGACAACATAATCTAGATGCAATTGTCTAGTCTAATATCTGGGAGGCAGGTGTTACCCAGGTGGACTTAACCTGAAACAATGGTTTACATACAGAAGCATGTGAACAGGTCCCTGCTGCTAACATGATTGAGGAGGCTCTGAAGGCACAGCCTCCAAAAGCGATGATATATGGGGCTAACGAAAAGCCTCTGCAACTTGAGACAGTAAAAGGACATATGAAAAAAATATATTCAAGAAAAACTTGAGTTCCAAAGAGAAACGAAGGGCAAAGGATAACATCAGCCACATTTCCAATGGAGTTAACTATGTATCTTATGCATTGGGTTGGCCAGGAGTTTCTCTCGGGTTTTTCCATAACATCTTACGGAAAAACCCTGATGAACTTTTTGGCCAACCCAATATCTTGCTGTAGCCCAGCAAGTAGTTCCTTTACAGGGTCCGAAGTAACAGTAACTTGTGCTGTCCAGGCCATCAGAAATATCCCAAGGATGTTCTGGGTCTACCTCTGGACCTGACATGTGTCCATCACATCTCTGCATAAGCCAAGACAGAAACGAAGGCATAAGAAGACCTACTGCAGGGATTTTACAGTCTTTAAAGAGGTCTCTTAGAGAAGTCTTTGCCCACTGAGCCTGATGAGTGGCCTTCTGATATCAAGGTCACCCTCTACATTTGGAAACCTCACAGGGAGGTCTTGGCTATCTGGTCCTAGCTTCTGCCTGACATTGCCACTGCGTGTGGCCCACTGGCCCATTAAGGCCTCAGAGACTCAGGGATATCAAGCAGGAAATCTCTTAAGGCCAGGCCAAATGCTGTCAGCTCTTTTTCGGGTTTCCCTGATGATGCATTGTCCTGCAGTTCTGGTTGCCTGGTATGTAGGAGACTTAGGGATCTGGAAAACAAGATTAAATTTTTTCATTCCTCAGAGCTATTTCATGCCCAGGTGGTTGGCTTTCATTGTCTGTGAGAGCCAGCTTCATCTGGGAAGGGTGTCCAGACTTCATAGGTTCCTCTGTGGCCAGCACTGTGGGTCTAACCTAATCCATGACTGGATTGGGTTCCAGTGGAGGAGACATGCTACATAATGCCCCTCATATAGCACCTTGGGAAACCTATATTTGGGCCAAAGACAGTCCCAGAATACCTGAGGGAACACCACCCCTGACCTCTCTGGGAAACTATCACACCAGCTTTGGTATGAGAGCTAATAGAACAAGTAACCCAGTTCTATGTGCCTGAAGCAGAGCTCACCATCTACCCCCAACCCTGAAGCTCCACTCACATTCACATCACTATAAAGGGCACTATCATTCATCCAAGAGCCCAAACTAGAACCCTGGATGTCATACCATGGGCTGGGTGACCATAGGAGAGCTACTTAGCCCCTCTGTGCTACAGCTTCCTCATCTGTAAAATAAGGAGAATAATAATAATGATACCTAAATCATAGAGTTGATATGAGGATTGGATGAGATTTTATATATATATATATATATATATATATATGGCACTTAGAATGTGCCTGGCACATTGTACGTATTATAGGTGTTTTCTAGTATCATGTTCACTCACACTTCTTTATACCTTGTATCCAGATAATTGCTGAGTCTTTGCCTCATTTGTATGTAATAACAATAATAATGACAACAAAAAACAATAGAAAATACCTATACCACTTACTGTGCTGCTCTGCATCATCGCCACTGCTCACTTCCTTGTCTTAAGTCCTGCCTGGTGTGAGGGCAGCTGTGAGAAGGATGTTCCTAGGGACCTTTGGGATTTAAGGAGACCACAAAGAGAGGAGCATTGTCAGGTCTGGAGATTCTTTGTCCCCAAACTGCTCATACCTTCTGACATCATCTGTGTGGACAGTCCCCTTTTCAACAGCCAGGACACTCTTACACACCCTGAAAATAAGATGGGGGTCCTAGAACTGCCCCCTGTGGGGGGATAGTTGTAATATGGACAGGAGACCCCAGCTACTATGCTTGAATGGGAATGTATGAGGCCCAAGCTCTAGCCAAGAGAGCAAAGAGACTGTCCTATTACCTTGAAAACTTCTCCTTGTCCTTCAAGAATTAGCTGAGAAACTCCATTCTCCAGGAAGATGTCCCAGGACCCCATCTCCCCACCTGGATTAGGTGCCCCTTCCTTTGTGCTCCTGTGGTGGCCTGCCATGTGCTTGTCACGGCCCTTATTTGTTGCACCAGGTTAACACTGTTTACTTGTCAGCTTCCCCCATGCACAGTAAGCCTTATGTGGGCTGCCACCATGTCTCCCTGGTTCACAGTTGGGTCCCAAGGCACAAACTGTAAGCCTGGCTGGTTTGAATATCTGTCTTGGCCGGAAGACAAGGTCAGTCCACCTTTATTTCCCTGGTGTCCAGTACAGAGCCTGGCCTAACCTCTAAGAAATGTGTCCTTGATCCAGGCTGCTGTGGAAGGCTTTTTAAGCAGGGAAAGAATCTGTTCAGTCTGGGCTTTGATTGCCAGCTATACTGAGGGGCTTGGAGGGAAAGAGATTGACACATCCACTGTATCTGCTTATCTGCTTTGCCACCCCAGTGCCTCTGTAAGACACAATCATTAGTTTACAGGCGAGGATTCTGAGCCTCGGCAAATGTCCTGCTTCCTGGGTAACAATTTTACTGGCTGAAAAGGGCACAGAAGGCTTTGAATTCAGGTCTATAGACCACCCCCACCCTCCTCTTTTTTTTTTTTTTTCTGTTTTAGGATCCTATCTCTAACCCTCATTCTTTAATTACTCTCAGATTTCTTCCTGCTCGTGGTGTGTCAACGATGGTCACAGAACATGGCCTCGTGGTAGACTCGGGAAAGGCAAGGATTCTCTAGGTCTTCTAGCCTCAGCTATCCCGCTAGGAGCCAACCCCCGGCGCGGAGACCAACGAGATAAGAAGGCCTCCGAGCTTCCTAGACGGAACCGGAAGTGGCTCCAAGGGCCCGAAGATCGGAGAGAAATTCGCTTCCGGCGCATCTTTTGTTCAGGAATCGTTGGAAGCTACTGCTGGTGGGGAGGTCATCGGGCTAGTCGTGGAGCTTCCTCAGGTTGCCAGGAGTGGGAGCCGTGGTCCCGGGCTGTTCCTGCCCGCTGTTGGCGCTGGTATTGACCCTACCCCGTGACACACGTGATGAGACAGGCCCAGAGGGCAGCAGGAAACTTCCGGGGATACCAGCGCATCCCCGACGGGGTTTGGTGGGAACGCAGGACTGTCTCCCCGCCTCATACCGCTCGACTCTCCGTGCTTCCTTCCCGGGGTTTACCCCAGAGGTCTTCGGAAAAGCGGGGCACTGTATTCCGTGGTCTTTTGTTCTAGCTTAATCCCCGTCCCGAAACCCCGAAACCCGACCCTTAGCTCAGTCTCTGGCCCACCGAACTGCAGATTTGCCAAGTGGAAAGAGCGTTTTCAGTCTGTCCTACCCACAGCTCCCACAGACACCAGGGATGTTACTAGCATGTGCTCGTGGATTGCACAAAGGATCCTTAGAGTCGCTGGTCCAGCCACCACCTTCCTACCTGTTATGGGTGGGGAAACAGGACCATGGAGGGATTTGAACTGAGACCTTCTGCCTCCCATTCCAGAGACCTTGACTCTTTCTGAGCCAGTGTATGTGACCTCGAGTCTCCTAAATAATAATAAACTTGATACTATTGGCTGTAATCTTTCAGTTTTTGTGTATTGTTGGGCCTTAGATTTGAAATCCAAATTCTTCCAGAAACATCTCAAATATAGATTGGAATTTCTTTCCAGCCTGTGAGTATGGCAGACCTCAACTTTGCAACTTACAATCTGGGATTTGCAATTTGGGCAAGTTATATATCCACTGAGTCTTAAGTTTCTTCATGTGTGAAATGGAAAAAACCAATCCATGCCTGCTTATCCCTCAGAGTTGGGAGGATTGAGTGAGGTAAGTTGTGAGTTTTGACATGTCCTGTTAAGCAGTATTCAAAGATTAACAAAAACACCTACACAAGAAACTTTGGATTCAAGGAGGGAGACGGAAATGACTGGACATTGGAAACATGAAGGGCAAGGGGCAGACAGACACTGGTGACTTACAAAAGGCAGTATCTAATAACAACATAAGAGAAGTTCAGAGAGCCAAGGAAGGGATTGATCTTGAAAGGGATCAGAAGCAGCCTCAGAGGGAAGAGCATTGAGTTGAGCCTTGAAGCAAGATTTAGGGAGGTTTGGGAGGGAGAAGGAACAATATGATCAAATGTTGAGAGATACACATTTCTGGGGGGGTCGTTATTTCCGTCCAGTATTATAAGCTGTAGGGAATTTAAAAACGGTGATGAGATCTCTAGTTTAGATGTATAAAATCTAGGTGCCCCCTAAGCCACCATAATGTCCCCTGATGATCCTGTTCTTCCACCACTTTAGAGGACAGGTGATATTGTATTTCCATTCCTTATTGCTAGTTGCACAATCAGGAGAAAGCCAAGAAGAAGCTGAGCCCTGATACTCCAGGGAAATTGTAAATTCTCTTCCCATATTAGGCCTCCAGGATGTCTCCATCTGCACTTGGAGGGCTTCCATGACTAAGCCTAATCTTTTCTAAGAGTATCTAGCAGATTACCCTGTGCCCCAATAACACCAGTGTTCCATACACTAATGTTTCTATAGAGTAAGCGTGCAGAACTTGCTAAGTGAGTGGATGTTTCCTACTTCCTCAGAGAAGGCGTTCCAGAGGGCCAGGTTGCTTCTCCCAGGAGGTGGACAGGAGTATTGTTCTCTCTTTCCTAGCAGTGTCTGGAACAAGGCTGTCTCCAAGGGTTGCTCACCTGAAATACGTTGAGCCTGTTGCCCTGTCATCCTAAATCCCTGTCATTTCTGGCTTCCTCCCATTGCCCAGAAGCTGGTGGAGCCTGGGAAGAGGATAACAGTGAAGAAAAGTCTGATCTCTCTCTAAGTACCATTTAGGGTAAAAGGGCTTGTCATTGGCATCAAGTTTACTGATAAGGGATGCACAGTAAAGTTCGGAGAGTAAAGCTCTAGTGGAAACTTCTCAATGTGAAAAGGTCAGTTGTGTATTGGAATTTAGCTGTGTTTGCACTTTGCTTTTTGGACTATGATAAGTGCTACAACTCTTCTGTGGAAGAAGCACTTCCCTCCCCAAAGTTTTAATGTATCTTTTCTTTTAGGACTTTTCTAGCCCTCTTGCCAGAATTTTGTTTCATTTCATTAATCCTAATCTCACACCTTTGTTCCAAACAGTTTCACTCTGCTGTGATGTCCTCCCAATTTCAAAACTCAGAGCAAATACTAACCATTAAAAATTCCTGGTAACACTGTCTGAAAAATGGACTTCTAGCTGGCTTCCGCATTTGTCTTTTTTTGATTATCTATTAAACTTTCTTTTTTATACAACTATATTTTATTCCAGTGATCTATGTGTCATAGTTTGTGTCTGATTTTCCCCTTTCTTTTTTTTTTTTTTTTTTTTTGCGGTATGCGGGCCTCTCACTGTTGTGGCCTCTCCCGTTGCGGAGCACAGGCTCCGGATGCGCAGGCCCAGCGGCCATGGCTCACGGGCCCAGCCGCTCCGCGGCATATGGGATCCTCCCAGACCGGGGCACGAACCCGTATCCCCTGCATCGGCAGGCGGACTCTCAACCACTGCGCCACCAGGGAGGCCCTCTTTTTTTTATTGAATAAAAGATTCTTTAAATTCTATAGTGCTTTACAGTTTTCAAAACTTTCACACATGTGATTTCATACAATACCATAATAACTCTTTTTTTAATCCCCTACCCCTATACTGCCCTCCCCACTTCCCTCTCCCCACTGGTACTAGTTTGTTCTCTGTATCTGTGAGTCTGCTTCTCTTTTGTTTTATTCACTAGTTTGTTGTATTTTTTAGATTCCACGTGTAAGTGATATCATACCGTATTTGTCTTTCTGTGACTTATTTCACTTAGCCTAATGCCCTCCAAGTCCGTCCATGTTGCTGCAAAAAGCAAAATTTTGAAAAAATTTTGTTGAAGTATAGTTTATTTACAATATTGTGTTTAATTTCTGCTTTACAGCAAGGTGATTCAGTTATACATATATATATATATTTTTTATATTCTTTTCCATTATGGTTTATTACAGGATATTGAATATAGTTCCCTGTGTTATACAGTAGGACCTTGTTGTTTATCCATCCTACATATAATAGTTTGCATCTGCTAATCCCAAACTCCCTGTCCTTCCCTTCCCCACCCACCTCCCCCTTGGCAACAATGTCTGTTTTCTATGCCTGTGAGTCTGTTTTTTTTTTTTTTTTTTTTCTTTTTGCGGTATGTGGGCCTCTCACTGTTGTGGCCCCTCCCGTTGCGGAGCACAGGCTCCGGACGCGCAGGCCCAGCGGCCATGGCTCACGGGCCCAGCCGCTCCGCGGCATATGGGATCCTCCCAGACCGGGGCACGAACCCGTATCCCCTGCATCGGCAGGCGGACTCTTAACCACTGCGCCACCAGGGAGGCCCTGTGAGTCTGTTTTTGTTTTTTAAGTATGTTCATTTGTGTCGTATTTTTATTTTATTATTTATTTATTTATTATTATTATTATTTTGCTGTACGCGGGCCTCTCACTGTTGTGGCCTCTCCCGCTGCGGAGCACAGGCTCCGGAAGCGCAGGCCCAGCGGCCATGGCCCACAGGCCCAGCCGCTCCGCGGCATGTGGGATCTTCCCGGACCAGGGCACGAACCCGTGTCCCCTGCATTGGCAGGCAGACTCCCAACCACTGCGCCACCTGGGAAGCCCTATTTAATTATTTTTAAAATTAATTTATCTTTTTATTTTTGGCTGCGTTGGGTCTTCATTGCTGCACATGGGCTTTCTCTAGTTGCGACGAGCGGGGGCTGGTCCTTCTCTTGTTGCAGAGCACAGGCTCTGGGTGCGCGGGCTTCATTAGTTGTGGCACGTGGGCTCAGTAGTGGTGGCTCGCAGGCTCTAGAGCACAGGCTTGGTAGTTGTGGCTCACAGGCTTAGTTGCTCTGCAGCATGTGGGATCTTCCTGGACCGGGGATCAAATTCGTGTCCCCTGCATTGGCAGGAGGATTCTTGACCACTGCGCCAGCAGGGGAGTCCCTGTGTCGTATTTTAGATTCCACATATAAGTGATATCATATGGTATTTGTCTTTCTCTTTCTGATTTACTTCACTTACTATGATAATCTCTAGGTCCATCCATGTTGTTGCAAATGGCATTACATCATTTCATTCTTTATATTTATTTATTTGCTTGTTTCTTTGTTTATTGGCCACACGGCACAGCCCGGCATGCAGGATCTTAGTTCCCCAACCAGGGATCCAGCCCATGCTCCCTGCAGTGGAAGCCTGGAGTCTTAACCACTGGACCACCAAGGAAGTCCCTATTTCATTCTTTTTAGTGGCTGAATAGTATTCTATTGTGTGTGTGTGTATATATATATATATATATATATATACCTATAGGTATATATATATATATATATATATATACCTATATGTATATATATATATATATATATATATATATATATATATAGGTGTATATATATATATATAGGTATATATATATATACCACATCTTCTTTATACATTCATTAGATTGTTTCCATGTCTTGGCTGTTGTAAATAGTGCTGCTGTGAACATTGGGGTGCATGTATCTTCTCGAATTATAGTTTTGTCTGGGTATACGCCAAGGAATAGGATTGCTGGATCATATGACAGCTCTATTTTTCATTTTTAGAGGAACCTCCATACTGTTTTCCAAAGTGGCTACATCAATTTACACTCCCACCAACAGTGTAAGAGGGGGTTGGGACTTCCCTGGCAGCTCAGTGGTTAAGACTCCAGGCTTCCACTGCATGGGGCATGGGTTCAGTCCCTGGTTGGGGAACTAAGATCCCGCATGTCACATGGTGCAGCTAAAAAGAAAAACAGTGTAAGAGGGTTCCCTTTTCTCCACACCCTCTCCAGCATTTATTATTTGTAGACTTAAAAAAAATTATTTATTTATGGCTGCATTGGGCCCTCGTTCCTGCACACGGGCTTTCTTTTAGTTGCGGCGAGCAGGGGCTACTCTTCATTGTGGTGCACGGGCTTATCATTGCGGTGGCTTCTCTTGTTGTGGAGCACGGGCTCTAGGCGCGTGGGCTTCAGTAGTTGTGGCACATGGGCTCAGTAGTTGTGGCTCACGGGCTCTAGAGTGCAGGCTCTGTAGTTGTGGCTCACGGGCTTAGTTGCTCCACAGCATGTGGGATCTTCCCAGACCCGTGCTCAAACCCGTGTCCCCTGCATTGGCAGGCGGATTCTTAACCACTGTGCCACCAGGGAAGCCCTATTTGTAGACTTTTTAATGATGGCCATTCTGACTGGTGTGAGGTGGTACCTCATTGTAATTTTCATTTTCATTTCTTTAATTAGCGATGATGAGCAACTTTTCATGTTCCTATTGGCCATCCGTGTGTCTTCTTTGAAGAAATGTCTATTTAAGCCTTCTGGCAAGTGGCAAAATTTCATTCTTTTTTATCCACCTATGTCTTTTAATTCCCTTTTCCAGTCTACATTACTTCAAGCAGTTTCTGGAAAGTCAGCTTCATTTAGATCAGACTGTCATTACATATACATATCTGTTACATCCCAACAGATTGAATTCAGAAGCAGATAAGAGAATCCAGCCATCTTCTGTTAAAAATCTTTAGTCAGCAAATCCGTTTACCACTTCAGTCCACTCAGTGCCCTCTGATAAGTGCACCTAGAGAGCAGTAAATTCAGTCCCATCTAAAGTTATGGTCTTCTCTCTCAAATCCCCCCATATCTATTACTATACATATTCTTTGTATCTAATTTATGGGATTCTCACAAAACCTCAGGCAGATAATACCCTCTTAAGAAAGCTGTATTCTCTTCAATCTCTACTTTCATAATTCTCTTGTAGGCTCTGCTGAAAGCGGCAAGAAGTAAAGAGCACACACCAAAATTCTGAGACTTTCCTGCCATTTCCTCTAACATTACAGCTTTGGTGGGCATATGGTCTGCATTGCAATGGACAACACATAACTGAACCAGTGCTTTTCCACTGCATAACCAGGTTCATCATCAGCATCCTACTACAACAGGGTTTCTCACTCCCAACCATTTTGAACCAGACAATTCTCTGTTGATGCATGTAGGATGTTTAGCAGCATCCCCGGCCTCTACCTATGAGATGCCAGTAGCACCCTACCTCCAGCTGTGACAGTCAAAAATGTCTACAGATGTCCCTTGGGGAGCACTACATGTTCCAAATTCTGTATCAATGAATAATTCTTTGAACAGTAACAGAAATCGGAAAAACAGCAGCTTCAGCAAATAAGAAGTTTATTTTTCTCAGTACCATCAGGCATTGCATCTGTATTGTAAGCAGGACTGAGGAGGAAGGTGAAGACTTCTCACCAGAGGGCTTTAAAAAAATTATGTGGTAAGAGACACCCCCACCAAAGACTTTCTTTTAAATGTTAGAACTGTGCATATGGCCCCCCTTAGTTCTAAGAGAACCTAGAAGACTGATTATTTGAGGTTTCTAGCCTCTATAGCAGCTCTGTCAAAAGGTTCTGTGATGATGGAAATGTTCCATATTTGCTCTAATAATATGATAGCCACAAGCCACATGTGGTAAATGAACACTTGACATGTAGCTAGGATGACTGAAGAAATCAATTTCTAATTCAGTTTAATTTAATTTAAATAGCCATACGTGACTAGAGACTACCATATTGGCATATGGTAGTCTAAAATAAAACTCTAAAATAAAGGAGAACAAGGAGAAAAGGGGTTGGAAAAGATGCTGGGTAAGCCAACCTAGAGTATCTGCCACAGGACTACTCGTACTTTTTGAACTTCCCTTCTACCTTGACTTCAGGGAAACATACTCTCTCAGTTCTACTTCTTTGACACACCCTTTCTAGTATAAAGCATCACGCAACTATGGGGCTCTCAATGTGGACCAAGTTCTTCATCCACCCCTTGAATGTCAGTGTTCCCCAAGGTTTTCCTGACCTTTTTATCTCACTTTTCACACTTTCCCTCTCTGGGTAAGTTCATCGATTGATTGTTTCACCCACCTCCCACAAGTTGATAACTTCCAAATCTAAACATCTGCTAGAGTGAACTCCAGCGTCATACATATGTCTCCTTAGTTGTCTCTACCTAGATGTTTCGTGGGCACCTCAAAACTCAGTATGTCTCACATGGAATAGTTACTGATGGAACAAATATTTGTTTGGCACTAACTGAATATCAGACAGTGGGTTAGATGCGAGGAATAAAGATATGAATAGGCTAGCTGTGGATCCTTTTGGTTCTTATAGTTTAGCAGATGGAGTAGATAGGTTCTCTGTACTCAACTGTCTTCATTTGGTTCCTCTTGTTCTCAACCAAGGGCAGGGTTTTTTTCCTTTCACAATGCCATCCTTCTAGATCAGCAGTTCTCAAACTCTTTAGTCTCAGGAAACTTTGAAACTCTTAAAAATTGTTCAGGACCCCAAAGAGATTTGTTTGTGCGGTTATATCCCTTGAGATTTAGTTATTAGAAAACTGAGATAAATATATGTATTAATTTATTTAGAAACAATAATAATAAATCCATTACATGTTAATATTTACATCATTTACAATGTATTTTTATGAAAAATAACTATATTTTCTAAAAAAAAATTACAAGAATGTTTTATATTTTTGCAACTCTCTTTGAAGACTGGTTTAACAGAAGTTGGCTAGATTCTCATATCTGCTCCTGCACTCAGTCTGTTGCACTATGACAGATATGTAGCCTCTGTATACTCCATGGTACACTCATGACAGAATGAGAGTAAAAGGCAATGACATTTGATTATTATGAAAATAACTTGGACTTCATGGACCCCCTGAAGGTGTCCCCGGGATCCCAGGTGTCCCCAGGCCATACTTTGAGAACTGCTCTTGTTCTCTGGACCACCAGAGTAATTCTCTTGTTTTAGAAGGCTTACAAATGTCCCAGGCTATTGAAAAGGTGGTTTGGGTGAGCTGTGTGTGCCTCAGGTCATGTGCCCCCTGCTGGTTGACCAAGGATAGTCTGCAGGCAGCTGCTGAAGAAAGACCCTGGACAGATGGCTCCTGGCACAGCAACGGGCACTTGAATTTCGTGGGGTGGTCTTGAGTCTCTGGCACAAGAACGTTGTCTGGTAATAATGACGCGGGCACAAGTGGAAGCTGGGCTCACTCACATATATGTTCGCCTCCTCTGCTCGTGATTTCCCCGGTTCCAGAAGGCCCCACCAAGCTCCTCCCTCTTCATGCTTCTTCATTTCTCTTGTGGCCCTAGGTTTTTCCCCTGTCCCAGCCCTCATATCCTCTTATGTTACCTTTTTATTCAATCTGTCATTTATGAAAAATCATTGTCCCTTGTTCCTTTGATTGGCTCTTATTAATCAACATCTTAGTTTTCAAAATTGTCTCTGATGGGCAGTCCAGTCATCTGATTTGGATGTCAAAGCTAAATATTATTTCATTCCCTTTGCATTTCTGTTGCAACAACCCTAAATTCTCCCTGAACTGCCTCTAACTGACGAGGGGAGGGACACCTACATGGTAGAATGGGGGGAAAATCAAGTCAATCAACATTCCAAAAGATTACCCTGCCAAACAGGGAGTTGCCTACCTCCGCTCCCTCTCCCCATAAACCCGCTCCTCTTGGAGGAGCAGTAGAGTAAACGTGAGACAGTTACTGCCTGAACCCAGGTGGTGAGAAGCAAAGGGAGGATGTGAGAGACATTCTCAAGGAATAACCTAGGGGAGGGAGAGGGAGAACCACAGCTATGGGAGGTAGCCACGAGGATGCTGACATCTGAACTGCGGCTTGAGGAAAGAGAGTTGGTTTTATAGGAAGAGGTGAATTTTAGACATAGAGTTTACAGTGCTGAGGAACGTCCAAGTGAAATGTACAGCGAGCAGGAGAAAGCATGGGGGAGGCTTTGGGAGAGAGTCTGGGCTCCCATTTTTTCAGAGGCCCATGGTAGTCTATGTAGAAAGACAATGTCTCACTTTACCACGTGCCAAGTCCACCAAAAATGAAATCAGCCAGCAAAAATATTTTTACCTAGGCAGGTTAAATATCAAAAATATGCCAAACATTATATTACAAGAGATGCAAGAGCAGCTGAAGCCCTGTACCTGGTAAGAACAGAAAAACAGGTGATGGATTGCCGTAGCTTTATTCACAGGATGGACCGGGGGCCCGTCCTTGCTATGAATTTGCCATTTTTGCCATTCTTGTCATTTTGCAAACATTTTGAGAGAGGGTGTGTCTTTTTCTCTGACCATTTATAGTGGGCATGTGAATCAAATGCTTTTAGAATAGAACTGAAATGTTTAAAGAACTCTTTTCAGTTCATTTTTCACCCACGATGATCCCAATCCTCAGTTCTCTGTTTTCATCAAATCTTAACATTTCATCGAGTAATCTTAATAGTCCAGAACCTTCAGCAGTTGATTTATAAAGTTAACACATAGGTTGGAAGACAAATACAGTAATTCTTATCCTCCTGTATCAACAGTGTACCATTTATACCTTTTTATTTTGAAATAATTTAAGACTCACAGGAAGTTATAGGGACTTCCCTGGTGGCACAGTGGTTAAGACTCCTTGCTCACAATGTAGCGGGCCCAGGTTCGAACCCTGGAGCCCACATGCATGCCACAAGTAAGATCCCACCTGTCACAACTAAGGAACCCTCCTGCCTCAACTAAGACCCAACACAACCAAATAAATAAATAAATAAATAAATAAATTTTTTAAAGTTATAAAAATAGTACAGAGAGATCTTACAATCCTTCAGCCAGCTTCCCCTAATCATAACCACTTATATAACTAGAGTATACTGTCAAAACCAGAAGTTGACATTGGTACACTACTATTAACTAAATCACAGACCTTATTTGGATTTTGCCAGTTTTTACGTGCAATCTTTTCATGGTGGCAGTGGGGGGAGGTGTAAGCTGAATAATGGCTCCCCTAAAGATATCCACCTCCTGATCCCTGGGACCTGTATTATCTTATATGGCAAAAAAAAAAAAAAAAAAGGATTTTGCAAATGTGATTAAATTAAGGATCTTGTGATGGACAGATTATCCTGGCTTATTCAGGCGGATCCTACGTACAATCAATCACACGTATCCTTGTAAGTGAAAGACACAGAGTCGAGGAGAAAGCAGTGTAACCACAGAGGCAGAGATTGGAGTGGTGCAGCCACAAACAAAGGATAATGGCAGCTGCCAGAAGCTGGAAGAGGCAAGAAACTGATTCTCCCCTAGAGTCTCTGGAGACAGTGTAGCCCTGCTGACACCTTGATTTTGGTCCAGTGAAACTGATTTTGGACTTCTGGCTGCAGAAGTGTGAAAAGATAAATTTCTGTTGTTTTAAGGAACAGATTTCTGTTGTTTATAGTAGCTTGTTACAGCAGCCATAGGAAACTAATAGAAGGTGTATAGTATTATGAAATGTTATCACCTGTATAGATTCATATAACCACCACCACAATCAGGATATAAAACTGTTTCATCATTACAAAGAAACTCTCTCGTGCTACCCCTTTATACTCATAACCGCTGTCCCCTCAGCCCTAACCTCTGGCAACCACTGATCTGTTCTCCATCTCTATAAACTTGTTACTTCAAGAGTTCCACGGGTGCCTTTACAATTACTAGTCAACAAACACAAAAAAGCAGAGACCATACAAAACATAACAAAAGCAACCCAGCATTCATCAGAAAGTTGGACCTAAACTGAGTGTCCATAAACAGGTATCTCCAACAGAGCCTAAACCCGAGATACTTGCCCAATTCTGAGGGAAACCCCCTAAGGGTATTGTCCCAGGGGGGCTGGCCTCAATTTCTTTCCCAGGAACTGGGCTCCTGGTGCCCCCTGAGTTTTTCCTTTCCCTGTTTCCCTGCCTCACACTCATTCCCTGCAACTGTCAGGGACATGTAACCAGCATGCCGCCACCCATCCCAGCACAGCTAACTCTTCCAACTCTCAAGTTTCCCAGGAAAGCCAGGATATGTTATCTCAGGATTTGGTGGCTTTTGAAGACATGGCCTCCTCCTTCACTCAGAAGGAATGAGCTGGACTGGCCCCTGCTCAGAGAATCCTACCTGTACAGGGATGTGGTGCTAGAGAATTATGGGGACGTGCCCCCCCCCCCCCCGTGGTAGGCCCCAGGTGGTCCTGGGAATGAGATTCTGCCCTTTAGGGCTCCCTGACTTTTCTCTAGAGGCCCTAGAATCTCAGATGATTCTAGCATAGAAATAATCACCCTCTGCCCTGCCCCTCTCAGGTTGCTTGTCACCCAGATCTCTGTTTGGGGCTGCCTTGGGACCTGATGCAGCTGAATTGGCTATGGTGAAAAGGAAAGCGAGCTGACCCTTCTTTGACCCGAGGACTGGACCTTCTGGGATCAGGATTCAGAGCTCGTTTCCTGACCTCCCTGAACCTTCCTCACTCTCCCTTCTGGGTATTTCATTTTTTTTGTTGTTCCACCAACCCCCACATGAATGAACCTGGAAAGGGATCTGGGAGTAGCTCTCTGACACCTCACTCATCTTTTTTTGTCATTTCATTTCTTTGAGTAGCATTTCCATTCCCAAACTGTGTTCTTTTATCCAAACTGGAAGAAGAAATGAACCATGGAGTCCTGATCCTTACAAAGATCTGGGTAGAGAAGATTCTTGCAACCTGAGGAGAGGCAAGTGATGGAGAATGTTCTTTTTTTGTTGTTGTTCTTTTTTCTTTCTTTTTTGGTTGTGCCAGGTGGCTTGCAGGATCTTAGTCTCCTGACCAGAGATTGAACCCATACCCTTGGCAGTGAAAGTGTGGAGTCTTAGCCACTGGACCACCAGGGAATTCCCTGGAGAATATTCTATTCTTTCCTTATGACAGTTTCTTTTCCAGTCTCCTTACATATTTAGGGCTTCTCTGTGGTGTTGATTTCCTGATGCCTCGAAAGAGATGAGCAATGGCCAAAGGCCAAGGCCATAAGGTATCAGCAGACACCAGAATTGCTCTGCTGCCCAGAATTAGTCTAGGAGGGCCTGACTAATATCTGGCTGGAAATGCCTTCTTGAAAAAGACATGCCAAAACCATGCTTTGGGGGTTTTCCTTTTTTTTTTTTTTTTTTTTTTGCCAAAAGGGGATGTGGTCTCTTCACTATAAAAACTGGTGGTTATGTTGGCTGAAGGAAAGAAATTTGATCACATAAAGAGCATATAGCTCTTTCTCCATTTTCCAGCAATTGCTTAAATGCTAGTAATGAAAAGGCTTTGCGATTTGGGGCTGCTATAACAAAAATACCATAGACTTGGTAGCTTATAAAGAACAGAAATTTGTTTTTCACTGTTCCGAAGGCTGGGAAGTCCAAAATCAGGTCACCAGCAGATTCAGTATCTGGTGAGAGCCTCTTCCTAGACAGCAGTCTTTTCACTGCGTGCTCACATGGTAGAAGGGTAGGGGGTCTCGATGGGGTCTCTTTTATGGGCACTAATCCCATTAATGAAGGCTCCACCTTCATGATCTAATCACCCACCAAAGGCCCCACCTCCTAATACCATTACCATGGCGGTTAGGATTTCAACAAGTGAATTTTGGTTGGACACATATATTCAGACTATAGCAGGACCCAAATATAGCATGCAGCTCAGAGCTGACCATGGATATACTATTAAAAAAAAAAAAAAAAAAGCTTGCCCACTCCAAGCTCTAAGCTCACTCATGATTTTCTGTCACAAACAGGAAAGTTCAGAACCCTCAGACATGACACCAAAGCCCTCCTCCACTCAGGTTCATGCCTTACTTTCTAGCTTCATATATCCCTCCTTCTCTCCCATCATCCTCAGAGCAACCCCCCCCCCCATGCAGAGTGGCATCCTACCAGGAGGCTCCTGATTTAATCACTAATCATGTGTCCCTCACCCCTGTGCAACCAAAGTCTCACTTAGGGGAAAGCAGCAATCACTTTTTCTCTACCTTGGGCTTCCTTTATAGGGCCCGGTTCTTATATATTCTCCGGTTCCTAACAATCCTTAATGTTGACAAGGAAAGAAGTGTTGAAATAAATTGACTGCCAGATATTTCTCCAGCAAAGATGGGTGTACTCAGGATCAGCAAAGAATTGCAATTCAAGGTCTGCAGTCGTGGCAAGCCACATGCAGTTTCCTCATATGGCAAGGGAAGGAGAACACTTTTATAGAGAGGAAAAGGAAATTGGGATGGCTGTAGTAAACAAAGAATCCATGGCTTTTCATTGGTTGGGTCCTTGCCAGGAAAGGAGTCCTTCTTTCTGTTGGGCCCTGCTATCATCACATATAGTGAGAACTCCCCCTTCTAGTCTCCCAGCTCTATTTAACTGATGTTTCTGTTTATTAATTTTTTACATTTCCCCCTTTTGATCAATATCTTTCTCTGAAAGCATCACTGGTTGAGTCAATTTTTCTAGTTTCAGTGGCTTTTTGTCCCTCAGTATCAAGAAGGATTTTTTCTGGGGGTAGTGTCTCATGTCGGAGAGAAAGTACACAGATTGGAAACCTATCCAAGTAATAAGGAGGGGTAAGAGGGAGAACTCTCAGGTGCTCTTTTTCTAAAGTTCATGTTATCAAGATCATAGAAATTTTTTTTTGAGATCTGAAGCATTATATCATCAAAGGTTTGACAACAAACTTCCAACAGGCCTGGTCATCTTGGGAAAGCTATCTCATCAGATGTCATCTGCCTCAATTTGGGGAAATCTTTACTTTCAGGTCACCAGATGATGTGCAGGTCCAGTCAGGATCCAGTGCTTTCTTTAGATGGGTCATGTGAATCCAAGAATTCCTTGGGGTTTGGTGGCACAAGGGTTTGGTTAGCAGTACTTGATAGGGGCCTTTCCAGTGATGCTGTAGAGAGTTCTTCTGAAAGTGTCTTTTCCAGTAGACAGAAATCTCTAGTTTGCAAGGTGTGATGCTTAAGGTCTTTATCTCCTGAGGGTGCACTATGAAAAGATTGACCTACTAAAGCATGGTTATTTTTAATAGAAGCGATTAGGCCTTTATGGTATTGAAGTATCTCTGTTTTTATCAGCTGTGGGTCAAAAGAAGTAGGAACCAAGTGCATTTGGCATCCTATGACTATCTCAAAGAATGAGAGTTTGAGTTCCAAAAGGGGTGGATCTGAGATTTAGAAGGACCAGTGGCAATGCTTTTGGCCAAGGTATTTGGAGGGCCTCTATAAATTTTGCCAACTGAGTCTTAATAATATTGTTAGTGTATTGACTAGACTAAAGGAGTGAGGATGGTAAGTACAGTGAAAGTGTTGTAAAACCAGCTGAACAGCACAGACTTCTTGAAGCACCTGCCCTGTGAAATGGGTAACTTGATTACTATGAAGTTTGAAGTTACTCACATAAGAGGCAGTAGGCTGTCTGCAAGGGGAGGCTTCAGTCCAGTGTGAAAAAGTACAGACCGTGACTAAAACATACTTGTATCCAAGAGACAAAGGAAGTTGTATGAAATCCATTTGCCAGACCTCGAATGGTCCATTTGGCAGTTTAAAATGTCCAGGAGCAGTATGAACAGGCTTCCCTGGGTTGTATTTTGACAAGTGGGACAAGTGAGGTAAGCACTTTTTGCAAATTTGTTAATGTTTCCCCAGCAATATTGATTCATGAAGGCTATCATTTTGTCAGTAGTTCAATGGTTTAATGCATGTACAGTGGTGAGGAGTGGGAATTTTAGAGCCTCCAGTAGGACTGGATTGTTATTTGGTACAAACCAGAGCTTTCTCTTTTGAACAAACCAACAGTTGTTGAATTTCCAATCTTGTTTTTCCTTTTTTTGAGGCCAAATGTTGGGCTTCTACAGCCAGTTTTTCTAAATTATCCTTTGGTGAACTAATCTCTTTGGAGCATGACAGAGGTTTGGCTGCTGTTGGTCCCTTTAAGGGCAGCATTCCTTGCAAAAATATCAGAGGTGATTTCCCTCAGCTTCCAGAGAGTCAGGTTTAGAATGCCCCAGAATCTTAATAATAGCTAAAGCAGCAGGTAAAGGGTTACATTCAGTAATTCCCGAACATAGGACCATTTAAAATTTTATTTCTGCTGGAAGTAAGGAAGCCACGTTGCTTCCACAACATTCCAAAGTCATGAGCTACTCTGAACGTATATCTACTATCAGTATAAATATTGGCAGTTTTGTCCTTGGCTAAAGCACAAGCCCGTATAAGAGTGTATAATTCATGGCCTCCCTGGTGGCGCAGTGGTTGAGAGTCCGCCTGCCGATGCAGGGGATACGGGTTCGTGCCCCGGTCTGGGAGGATCCCATATGCCGCGGAGCGGCTGGGCCCGTGAGCCATGGCCGCTGAGCCTGCGCGTCCGGAGCCTGTGCTCCGCAATGGGAGAGGCCACAACAGTGAGAGGCCCGCGTACAGCAAAAAAAAAAAAAAAAAAGAGTGTATAATTCAGTATGTTGGGCTAAAGCAGCCATAGTTAAAGACGCTACCTCAACAATATCAAAAGGAGTTGCAATAGCATACCCAGCACAATATTTGCCATTGTCACCTCTTTTTTTTTTTTTTGGCTGCACTGCACGGCATGTGAGATCTTACTTCCCTGACCAGGGATCAAACCCATGCCCCCTGCAGTGGAAGTTCGGAGTCCTAAACACTGGACCATCAGGGAATTCCCCATTGTCACCTTTCAAATAAGAACCATCGGTGAACCATGAGAAGTCAACGTTACCCAGTGGAATTTCCTGTAGATCATTACAGGAGGTGGTCCGTCAGTGTTATGCACTTGTGAGGTACTTGATTAGTGACAAGGGGAGAAGAGTAGCCGGGTTAAGGTTAACACCAGGTAAAAGAGTTACGTGAGGAGCAGTTAACAAAAGGACTTCGTAGGAGGTGAGGTGGCTGACAGAAATGTTGAGTATGATGCGCATTCTCCTTTAAGGCCTTGAAGGCTATGTTGTCCAATTCTTCCCATTAAGTTAGGTTGGATTGTTACTGTTAAGTAAAACATACAGAGATTTGGCCATAAGAGAGAAATTTGGAATCCAATTTCATCAATCAACTAGCCCAAGCAAACCTCACAGTTAGCATTTGTTCTTGGTTTGGGGAAACTTACAACACCATGAAGTCTATTTGGTTCTAGGTATAGGTCTTGTTCTGATATCAGATGCCCTAAATATTTTTTTAATTATTTTAATTATTTATTTATTTTTGGCTCTATTGGGTCTTTGTTGCTGCGTGTGGACTTTCTCTAGTTGTAGCGAGTGGAGGCTACTCTTCGTTGTGGTGCGTAGGCTTCTCATTGCAGTGGCTTCTCTTGTTGCAAAGCATGGGCTCTAGGTGCATGGGCTTCAGTAGTTGTGGCTTGCGGGCTGTAGAGCGCAGGCTCAGTAGTTGTGGTGCATGGGCTCCGTGGCATGTGGGATCATCCTGGACCAGGGCTTGAACCCGTGTCCCCTGCACTGGCAGGCGGATTCTTAACCACTGTGCCACCAAGGAAGTCCAAGATGCCCTAAATATTGAACCTGGGTTTCAGAAAACTGAAATTTTTCTTTGGGGACCTAATGTACTTTTAAAAGAAGCTTTAGTAAGCGTATGCTGTATTCCTGTGAGGAGGCTCGGGAAGGAAAGCAAAGAAGCAGATCATCCACATATTGCAACAAAGTAGAACCTCTAGGGAGCTTTATATCATATAGATCAGCCTTCAGGATTTGTGAGAAATAAGGACTCTCAATATAAAACTGAGACATTATTGTTCAGCTGAATTGTTTTTCTTTCCAAGTGAAGGTAAAAGGTATTGGCTAGCTTCATCAAGTAGAATACTAAATAATGCATTAATCAGTTACAGTAAACAATTTACTTCCAGTGGGAATGGATGTTAATAACTTATGAGAGTTAGGAACAACAGTGTGTTGAGGGATAACAGTGTTGTTTATTTGCTCTGAGGTCGGAGACAAACCCCCATCCTTGGCCCTTAGGTCTTCTCACTGATAAAATGGGAGTATTACAGGTGCTAGTACAAGAGATAATGAGGTCTAACTCTTATAATCTATTATGGGCTTTATGCCTGGAATGGCTTTTTTATTTATAGGGTATTGATTAATTCTGGGAAGAAATTTTGAGGGGACTATTTGAATCTTGATGGAAGGTGTGCTGTGAATTTTGCCAACATCAATTGGAGATTTTGCCCAAAAGGAAAGTGGTAGCTGATTCAATAGGAACTAATGGTCAGTGTTTCCAGAATCTGCTTTAGTACAGTCAGAGACAGAAAAAATAAAAATATCAAAGAGTTATTCAATTCATGTGTTGGTTACTTTAATGGCTACTGTCAATTTCTAGAATTATTTCAATTTTGGGGGAGAAATTCCATCATGATACTTCTCTAATAATAAATAAATGGATGGGCTGGAGGAACTAAGGAGAAAAGGGTGTATATCTCTCAAAGAGCCTAAACAAAAGGGAATAGGTTCAGAGAAAGGAACCGCTTAGAGATCCCTACTATTTGAACGGTTTTAGTACTCCAAGCTGGGGGCTGTTCCATAGTGGTGGGGTTGAGAACCAAGTGTGGGGCTCTGGTGTCAATTAGGACTGGAAGAGATTCATCCCCAGTCTGGAGAAATGTTTCTCCAACCAATTAAGAGGGAGGATTAGAAAGAGCCCCCTGTAGTTCCTCGGAACCCCATCTTTGAAAATAGGGAAGATGTTGGAAAGGCTGGTTGGAGGGCTGAAGGTGCCTAAAGTGCTTAAATTTGTAACAATCTCTTTTGCAATGTCCTGGCTATTTGCAATAATAGCAGAAACTAGGAGGGTTTTGATTTCATTTCTGAGCCTTCATTTGTTGAAGATTAAGAATTTTGGCAGTCTTCCTTGGAGGTGACCCATCTAGAGTACGAGAGAGCTGGCTTGCCAGATTAACTAAATCTGGAGTGGACACAGTTTCCCATTCCATCCTGGTCCTTTTTACTAGAAGGGAACGGTCTCAGTTCAGCCCATTAATAGACACAGTTAAAAGCTACTTGGATGGAATCAATATCTGAAGGAAGACCAGAATTTCCTTTAAAAACAGACTGAAGTTGATTGTAATAATCATGAACAGGTTTGTTAGATTTGTGTGTAAGCCTGAATTTTGTTCCAATCAACAGGCCTTGGAAAGGCCCCAGGAATTGCTTGATGAAGTTGCCTAGCGATTGCCCGAGCCTGATCATGTAAGTTCGGTGGCTGGTCTACCAGTTGTAATTCTAGAGACCTTTCAGGACTTTCCTAATTGGTGGTTTTCATCCAAAGCTGGGTCTGGCCTTCACCAACAAGCATATGCACTAGATGATATAAGTCAGAGAATCCAGGCTGACAAGTTAGAATGGCTATATTAAATTCCCCATCAAATCTGTGAGGAACTTCAATTACTTTGGGAAAATCTTTGATTATGGCTCGCAGTTCAGCTTTACTCCAGAGATTATAAGAAATTAAGGGTTTAGCTTCTGGAAGCTTGGAAGGCTTAATTTTAAAGGGACAGCTTCTGACAAGTTCAGAGGAAAAGGGAGCCAGAAGAGTTTCAGAGAAAAGGGGAAGTATGGTGGGAGAATTACTAAGGGGAACTGAGGGTATAGAGAAGGCGTAGGCAGCATAGATTGCAGAGAGACAAGATGGCGCCCGAGGCAGAGCCTGAGGCAAAGAGGCCAAGGGAGAAGAGCCTGAGGCTTTGGGAACTATTTCATCTTTCTTTAATCGTTTGTTTGCCTCAGTTGATCTCAGAATCTTACTTTGCAGAGAGGCAATTTAGACTCTTGATAATGTTGGAAAGCCTTAAAATATCAATTGAAGTAAGCATTCCACTCAGTTCTGGAAATTTTTGAACTCTTGTAGTCCATTTCAGTTTTAAGGAAATTAAGTTTGGGGATTTCAGAAGTTCCCCATAATGGCCATTGATATTACAAGTTGCCTTTACTCAGGTCAGTCCATTTAGTTAAAAATGCACATGAGGGGACTTCCCTGGTGGCACAGTGGCTATGAATCAGCCTGCCAATGCAGGGGACACGGGTTCGACCCTGGTCCGGGAAGATCCCACATGCTGCAGAGCAACTAAGCCTGTGCCACACAACTACTGAGCCTGCGCTCTAGAGCCCATGAGCCACAACTACTGAGCCCGTGCACCACAACTACTGAAGCCTGCGGGCCTAGACACCGTGCCCCCCAACAAGAGAAGCCACTGCAATGAGAAGCTCGTGCACAACAGCGAAGAGTAGCCCCCGCTCTCCGCAACTAGAGAAAGCCCACGCAGCAACAAAAGACCCAACACAGCCCAAAGGTAAATAAATAAATAAATTTATTTAAAAAAAATCCCGCAGCATTGTAAATCAACTATATTTCAAGAAAAATTATTTTTCTAAAATGCACATGAGGAAGCCATAATACATAAAAACATAAAATTGGCCCGAGTCCCTGTAGGCACCCTCAAAATATTTAGATAACTGGGATCCCATTTCTCAGAGGTTTTTCTCTAGAGTAAAGAACAATTTTCAAACAGCTGCAAGAGCTTACAGCACAAATAGCTCAATTTGTATAGCTTGCAAGCCTGAATACCAGCCAGTCCTAAGGAGATAGCTTGGTCTCGGAGAAGCCAGGTGGAAAGGCTTTTTCAGCCAGTTTCCAGAGAATGGCCCTTTCCAAAGGGATAGGCCAAAGACTGAAAAACCAGCACAATTTCAGAGAAGCAGCCCCTGTTTCTGAAGGAATCAGCCAAAGGACTTTTCAGCCAGCTTTGGTTGACAGTCTGACTTCAAAATCAGATCAAAGTGCCAAACACATACAAAACAAGGCTTCAACCAGAAAGATGAAACCTTTAAGTAGATCCCAAATAAACCCTGTGGAGCTTCAAATGCAAAGAGGGCATGAGCTCAGATCCAGGAGAAAGGCTTGCCTTCAAACTCCAGGGTCAGCAAGAAAGCAATGAGCTGGAAAGCTCAATAGGCTAAATTGTGGTTACCACACCTGTTTGCTCACCAGCGTGGAAGCCATGGGAGGATCTTCAATGGTCCCTGTGTGGGCTACCAAAATTTTGACCTGAAACAAATAGACTGCCAGATATTTCTCCAGCAAAGGTGGGTTTATTCAGGATCAGCAGAGATTTTCAACTTGAGGTCTGTAACCATGGCAAACCACATGCAAATTCCTGAACGACAAGGGAAGGAGAACCCTTTCATAAAGGGAAAAGGAGTACGGTGGGTATAGTAAACAAAGAACCCATGACTTTTCATTGGCTGAGTCCTTGCCAGGATATAAGAGGGGTATTTCTTCTTCCTATTGGGCTTTGCTATGGTCACAGGGCGTAAGAGCTCCCTCTTCTGGTCTCCCAACTCTATTTAACTGAGTTTTCCGTTTATTATTTTTTTTAAAAGAGATTTATTTGGCTTTTGCTCCTTTAAGTGTGGCCCTCGGAATAGCAGCCCCCATCCATTATCTGGGAGCTCGTTAGAAATGCAGAGTCTCAGACCCCAGCCTAGTCCCATGGAATCAATTTTCTTTTTAGCGAGGTCCCAGGTGATTTGTATGTACCTTAAAGTCTGAAAAGCACTGGTCTGGGTGGAGCCTTCTGTTTACAATTCCTGCTTCATCTCTAGGAGCCCCAACAGTCCCAAGGAGGAGAGGTTGGGACGCAAAGGGTACATATGAGGTTAAGGTCTTCTAATCAGTGGCACCTGTGGACTCTAAAACCTAGGGACAGAGGGCAGGAGGCTGAAACCATTGGCCACCCTTGGGGTCAAACACAACTTAGGTGGAGCAGATTTTTATACAGCCCCACCCTCCAATTAGACAAACAGAGGAGGTTCCTATCACTTTTTCTTAAGAAATCCATGTGGAACTTTTCCCCACGAAGCAAAACAAATTTAGGGCAGTTCTTCTCAACTCTAATGCACAGAAGGACCTTTTTAGAGCTTTGTAGAAATCCAATGCCTGGGCCCTGCCCATGGGATTCTGGTTGAATTGGTTTGAGGTGGGGTGGAGGGCTGAATTAAAAAAAATTCTCCTGGGCTTCCCTGGTGGCGCAGTGGTTGGGAGTCTGCCTGCCGATGCAGGGGACGCGGGTTCGTGCCCCGGTCCGGGAAGATCCCACATGCCGCGGAGCGGCTGGGCCCGTGAGCCATGGCCGCTGGGCTTGCGCGTCCGGAGACTGTGCTCCGCAACGGGAGAGGCCACAGCAGTGAAAGGCCCGCATACTGAAAAAAAAAAAATTTCTCCTGATATTCTAACGTGCAACTAAAGTTGAACTGCCAACTTAGAGGGTTTCCATTAAGATAGTGGGTTTCCAAATGTGGTGCCCCGAACCTCTGCATGAACATCACCCAGGAACTTGCTACAAAGGCAAATTCTCAGGTCCCACTCTAGACCTACTCAATCATAAACACTGGAGTAGGGCCCAGCAAACAGGGCCTCCAGGTGAGGCTGATATGTTTCAGAACCACATCATAAAGGCTTCTTTTGCCTTTACAGCACAGAATGCAAGCTGAAAGTCCCTTTTGTGGATCTTTCTAATAAACTACAAGTTCCAAAAAGAACTTAAAGGGCTTAATCCATATTCCTATTTATTTAATGTCATGGCCAGCAAGCTTCATAGGGGATTGAGTCTGCCTTGGAAAGCTGTCATAGTGTCTGTTCTTGAAGGAGTTCCGAACAAGTCCCTGAAAAGATGCCACTTTTTTTTTTTTTTTTTTTTTTTTTTTTTGCGGTACGTGGGCCTCTCACTGCCGTGGACTCTCCCGTTGCGGAGCACAGGCTCCGGACGCGCAGGCCCAGCGGCCACGGCTCATGGGCCCAGCCGCTCCATGGCATGTGGGATCCCTCCGGACCGGGGCACGAACCCGCGTCCCCTGCATCGGCAGGCGGGCTCTCAACCACCGCGCCACCAGGGAAGCCCAAGATGCCACTTTTGGCATGAGGATTATTTTGCTTAGAGGTCAGTCAAGACCCAGCAGACTCAGGAAACGCTCTTTACCTCCCCCTTAACTGCCTAAAAGAAGCAATCAGTTCCTCCATTTGTGGGGATGTTACCGAGCAAAGGGTTTGCTTTCTAATGGGCTTGGAAGCCAGTACTATAGCTCCAGCTTTTAGGCTCTCAATCTGCCTCCCCCATCCAGTGTTTGGGGCAAAATTTAAGAGGTAGGGGAATTTCAAACTTGGAAGCTGGTTGGCTAGTCCTGAATTAGTCCAGATAAGCTACTTGTGCTGCTGGAAGCCAGATTTTTTTTTTTTTATTATTAAAGGACTTCTCGCTTCCTAAAGGGCTTCAGGGCTTTCCTGGTGACACAGTGGTTAAGAATCCGCCTGCCAATGCAGGGGATGCAGGTTCGAGCCCTGGTCCGGGAAAATCCCACATGCCGCAGAGCAACTAAGCCCGTGCACCACAACTACTGAGCCTGCGCTCTAGAGCCCGCGAGCCACAGCTACTGAGCCCGTAAGCCACAACTACTGAAGCCTGCATGCCTAGAGCCCGTGCTCCGCAACAAGAGAAGCCACCGCAACGAGAAGCCCACGCACCGCAACGAAGAGTAGCCCCCGCTCGACGGAACCAAAGAAAGCCTGCCTGTAGCAACAAAGACCCAACGCAGCCAATCAATCAATCAATCAATCAATCTAAAGGGCTTCAGTGGCAAGACTGAAGATTCTTGGTTCCAGGGTCATCGTGGAGGCCTGGGTCCCTGCCTTACACACGTGTGGTGCTGTCTCTGTAAAATAACTCAAGGTTTGATTAATCAACCACCTATTTAAAGAGGCAAAACTAGTTTAAGCTGGTGCTGTTTCACTTTGATTACAGGATTAAGAAAGGAATATTATCTCCTAAGGAGTTATCTTGCTGGCATCAGGAGAAAACTGCTCTTTTCGGTCAAGCAGTCATCCCTGAATCTTCTAAGGAGGTCTGGTTAATGTATAATGTAGATGCACAATGCCCACTTAAAGGGGTTTTCCAGAAAGCAGAAAAAGAAAACCAGCACTGAGTTAAGCAGTGACTGATAAAGTATAATTTTAAAGTAAAAGATAAATTTGCACAGCAACGAAGACCCAATGCCGCCAAAAAAAAAAATTTAATTAAAATAAAGAAATTAAAATAAATAAAATAAAGCATAAGAACTATCTAAAAGAAAAAAGATAAATTTTTATTATTCTAATCTTGCCCTAAACATATCTTTAATATGAAAAAGGTAGCTTTCGGTATGAAAATTTAAGGCATTTTTATGACTAAATCAAGCTTTTCTAACTTCTCTGCTCTTATGCCCAAGAAAGATCCTCTGTAAAGATCTCACTCATGAACAGCTCCTGGACTTGGATGAGCCTCGGAGAAGCCATGATTGATTTCAGTTCGGTCAATGTGGAATCTTGCCTGAGCCCTGTGATCCTGGTAAACAGTGAAGGTTAAGAAATCCCCTCACACGTTTGTGTTCCAGAAAACAGCTTACTGCACAGAACCACCCTCCCATATATGACTCAGTTAAGACCCACAGACACCCTCCTTGGTACTTAAGACAAAGCGAGATACAGACTGGCCAAATTCCCATGCTTGTCTCATTAGCTGAGCTGCTTGTCCCCACTGATCAATCAGAACAAAATGCTTGCTAGCCAGACTTCAGTCAGGCTTCTCTTTCCTCCAGGCCCCTGACCTCTGCTGTTCCCCAAGGCTGAGCAAGCACAGAAAAGTGGAACATGCCCCCTTATCAGCTTCTCCCGGGAATCGGGAGTAGGACCCCAGGGAGATACTTTTCTGTCAGACCCCACTAGTCATTTCACCTTGCTCGTCCAGCTTTCCCCCCAAAGATTCTGCTTATCTTTGCTTCCTCTTTACCCTATAAAAGAAAAACCATCTTCTGTTTGATTGGAGACACTTGCAGACCCCAGGGTCACGATCTCCGTCTTGCAATAGTCCCCCTTTCCCTCTTGCATTAATTCTTTTGAATACAAGTCTCTATTTACTAAGTCCGGATTGGTTTTTCTCTGGCAGTTTCCTACCATGCTGGCCATCTTTCAGTTTGTAAACACACCAAGCTCGTGACTTGGGGCCTTTGCATGCTGCTCTCTCATCTGGTACATCCCTTCCCACCTTCTCTGACTGGCTTCACAGCCCTCCTGCCTGTCCTGACCCTGGCCCTGCTCACTGTATACCAGAGCCTAGGGTCATAGCCCTGTTCTGCACATTTGATATAAGTGGAATCATATAATATGTGGTCTTTTGTGACTGGCTTCTCTCACTTAGTATATATTTTCAAGGTTCATCCATGTTGGAGCATCTATCAGTACTTCATTTTATTGCCAAATAATGTTGCATTGTATGGATATACCACATTTTGTTTAATCATTCCCAGTTGATTCCCAATTTGGGTTGTTTCCACTTTGGGGCTATCACATGAATGCTGCCACAGACATCCATGTACAATTTCTGTGTGGACATATGTTTCCATTTTTCTTTGGTATTCTATTAGGAAAACCACCAGTTTTCTCCTCCTGAGTAGGGAAGAACCCATTTCTTCCCTAATGTGTCTTTCTTTCCTGTGTGTCTCCTTTACTACTCACACAAAACACTTAACTTCTGATACTTTTGGTCACCAAATGCGTGAGGTTTCTCCCCACACCAAGCAATTCTCTGAGACACCAGTTGGGTGTCCTACAACTTAATTCTGACACTATGTACCCAGAGATAGTGTCAGATCCCACAGATTAAGGGCTCAGTCCCACAAGACTGCCCCACCCCACTTCAGATGCCGATCACAAGTAGTAGGTCCCCAGGTTACCCACAACTTCTGTCTGCATTGTCTACAAATCAGAGGTTCCCATGACCCCCTCCTTGGGTTGGATTAATTTGCTAGAGCCACTCACAGAACTCAGAAAACACTTATATTTATTTACCAGTTTATTAAAGGATATGATAAAGGATACAGATGAACAGTCAGATGAAGAGATAACATAGGGTGAGGCCTGGGAGGGTCCAGAGGGCAGGAGCTTCTGTTCCTGTGGATTTGGGGTACATCACCCTCCCAGTATGTGGATGAATTCACCAACTTGGAAACTCTCTGAACTCCATACTCTTGGGATTTTATAGAGGCTTCCTCGCGTAGGTATGATCAATTATTAACTCCATGTCCAGCCCCTCTCCCCTCTCTGGAGGATGGGGGGCAGGGCTGAAAATTCTAAGCTGCTAATCATGGCTTTTACTTTCCAGTGACCAGCCCTCCTCCAGGAGCCCATTCAGAGTCACCTCATTAAAACTGAAGATGCTCCTAGTGCTCTTCTTATTACTTAGGAAATTACAAGGGTTTTAGGAACCCTGTGTCAGGGATCAGGGACAGAGAACAATATATATTTTTTCATATAATAACACTATGTTTAACATTTTAAGGAATTGCCAAACTGTTTTCTGAAGTGGCTGCAACATTTTACATTCCTACCAGCAAAGTATGAGGGTTCCAATATCTCCACATTTTTGACAACATATGTTATTATCTAACAGTCATCCTAGTGGGTGTGAAGTGGTATCTAATTATGGTTTTCATTTGCATTTCCCTAATGATTAATGGTAATGAGCATCCTTTTTATGTGCTTATTGGCCATTTGTATATATATATATATCTTCTTTGGAGAAATGTCTATTCAGATCCTTTGCCCATTTTTTCAACTGGATTATTTGCCTTTTTATTGTTGAGTTTTAAGAGTTCTACGTATATTCTGAATATAAATTCTTTATCAGAAATACATTTTGCAAATATTTTCTTGGGATTTTCCCTCATCCTTGAATGATAGCTTAGCTGGGTGTTGAATTATAGGTTGTAGCCATCTTCCAATGCAGGAATCAGAAAATTTTCTCTGTAAAGGGCCAGATAGTAAATATTTTCAGCTTTGAGGGTCATATAGTCTCAGTCATAACCACTCAACTCTGCCACTGTAGCAGGAACACAGCCACAAATAATACATAGATCAATGGGCATGACTGTATTTCAATAAAACGTATAAAAACAGGCAGCAGGCTTGATTTGGCCCATGGGCTGTCGTGCAGCCACTCTGCCAAATTTGGCATGTATGTTGAGATTAGTGATACCACACATTCATCAAAGGTTTATTACTCACGTAATGAGGAATTCTGGGAGAGTAGGGTGACTCCCACACAGATCCAAAATGGCTTGAGGGACTTCCCTGGTGGAGCAGTGGTTAAGAATCTGCCTGCCAATGCAGTGGACACGGGTTTGGTCCCTGGTCCGGGAAGATCCCACATGCCACGGAGCAACTAAGCCCATGCGCCACAACTACTGATCCTGCGCTCTAGAGCCTGCGTGCTGCACCAACTGAGCCTGCGTGCCACAACTATTGAAGCCCACGCACCTAGACCCCATGCTCTGTAACAAGAGAAGCCACTGCAATGAGAAGCCCGTGCACGGCAACGAAGAGTAGCTCCCACTCGCTGCAAAAGCCTGCAAGCAGCAACAAAGACCCAACATAGCCAAACAAACAAACAAAAAAACAAAAAAATCCAGAAAGGCTTGAGAGAGCAGGGAAAGGAAATTGGTCTGAGGTTTTTATGGTGGTTCAGGATTGGGGCCAAGGTAGGGTTCTCACAGATGGGCAGAACCTGAATGGTTTGGATTTCCTACTGGTGTAAACGGAGGAAACACCTGGGATTTCTTACCAGCTTGCTCAGATGTAGGAGAGAAGTGGAAGAGGAGAGTTAGGCTTAAAAGATGTCACTTGTCAAACGTAAAAAAGATGAAGCAGACTCTATTACAGGCTGTAGTTGTCTGACTCCATATTCAAGGTTTTTGAAGATACCACATTATCTTCTGACTTCTATGGTCTTGTTGAGAAATCTGTTGTCAGTTTAATTGTAGTTTCTTTGTAGGAAGTCCTTTTTATCTTTGGTTGATTATAGGATCTCTTTAAAGCCTTTGATGCCCTGCAATTTCATTACAATGTGTGTAGGTGTAGATTTGTATTTATTTATCCCATTTGGGATATGTTAAGTCTAGGGATTTCTGAATCTAAAGATTCAGCCCTTTAAACAATTTTGGAAAATTTTCGGCTATTCTATCATTGAACATACCCAGATATTTTTTATTCTTTTCTGAATTCCTAATTGATGTAGATGAGACCTAATTCCTTCCCCTAAGTGTCTTAGTATCTCTTTCACATTTTCAATCTCTTTCATATTTTCAATCTCTGCATTTCTGTGCAGGAGGGCTTGTTTTCAGGTTATCTAATATGCAAAATTACTTGAAACAGAAATCCTGTCCCACCACTGTTGACTGATCTCGGAATGAACATGCAGCCTCAACCTGGATGTTCCTGAGTTTTTTGTTTTTAAGATTTATTTTTTATTTATTTTATTTATTTTTCACTGCATCGGGTCTTAGTTGCGGCATGTGGGATCTTTCATTGTGGTGCACGGGCTTCTCTCTAGTTGTGGCATGCAGGTTTTCTCTTCTCTAGTTGAGGTGCGAGACCTCAGTAGTTGTGGCACGTGGGCTTAGTTGCCCCGCAGCATGTGGGATCTTAGTTCCCTGACCAGAGATCGAACCCCCGTCCCCTGCATTGTAAGGTGGATTCTTTACCGCTGGACCACCGGGTAAGTCCTCTAAGTTTTTAAACTGCAACTGAGAACAGAGCTATTTGGTATGTTCTGACAGACTTTCTGGTCTTTTTCCAGTGACTGTTAAGACCCAGCTGCACCTCTGTTGTTCAAGTGTTTATCTAAGTTCTTTTCAGTAATGTTCCCTTTTGCTCAAACTATTTTGAATTGTGTCTCTTAAGTGTGATGAAGAAAGTCCTAACTAGTGCAGCGGACTACCTCAAAATTTCCAAGTACCATTTCAGAGAGGGAGTCAGGAACTGCAGACCAAGGACAATGTGAGAAATTTGAGCGTTCTTAAAAACATTGTGTGTTCGTTATCTATTGCTACATAACAAATTACTCCAAAACTTATTATTAAACAACAACTTTATTATCTCACAGTTTCTGCATTCAGGAGCAGCTTAGCTGGGTTGTTGTGGTTTAGGGACTGAGACTGAAGTCATGATATTGGTTAGGGCTGAAGTCACGGGCCTTCCATAATGCTGCTCAAATTTTCTCAAGTTATGGAAGCTAGCTTACCTCAATGTGAGTCATCTCAGAAAGACAGAGAGCAGAGAGGTAGCCTCAAGGTCTTTCTACAACCTAGTCTTAGAAGTGACACATCATCACTTCTGCCTTATTCTATTTGTTAGAAGCAAGTCACTAAATCCAGCCCACACTCAAGGGGAGGGGAATTATGCTCCATCTCTTGAAGGTAGGAGTAGCAAAAAATTTTGGACATATTTGAGAAACACTACACTTTGTCATTCCTCCATGGGTTATAAAGGTGACACTACCTCCACAGCTCCAACTAGACCATTATTCCATCTGAATTTACAGCCTCTCTTCGTTTGAAGTTCTTGGTGCCAGATTTAGCACCCACTACGCCTCATGTCAGGAATTAAAACCCATGTTTTGCCATTCATGAAACCTGCATCTTAGCCATGGCTAAGCCTGGGAGGCTCGAGGGAATGTAACAGTTATTCCAGACCCCTAAAACCCTCAGATGGGTTACCCCAGACCTCATCACTGACCTACATCCCCCACAGGGTGGCAGTAGATAGTACTGACACACTTCACACGAGTCCCCTGTCCACATCAGTCCTGACCTACCTGTTCATCAAGGAGGTACCCTGCTCCTATGACTCCCTAACCCCTTAATTTCTGAATACTGTCTCCAGTCTGTCTCCTGATTTTGGAAGGAACAGTTGAGGCATTCTAACTCTATATTTACCCATTCCCTGCCCAGTTTCTACTGACTGAGGACCACACATGAAGTGTTAACTGTGTGCTCAAGAACATCTTCCTCATAACTCTCCTGGTTCTCTCATCTTGCCGCCTACAAGACGGCATCCAACTTGTACTCCATCATCCCCAACAGAACAATTACGGCCTCTACATCTCCCTGCTCTGTACACCCCTAACCCCACTGACACCCTGGCAGTCAGGTCACACAAGGGAATCTATAACTTCTGCTGGTCTGGAAAGTAAGGTAACCAGAGCCAGGCCATGTGGGAGGCCATGAGCATGGAACACATCTATCTCTCCTTCTAGCAGGCACTCCCACATCTTCCACCCATGCAGTGAATAATTATCCAGGCTTGTGGAGAATGGATGAGGTCCTTAACCCCATTGCCCTATGATACCAGCTCTCCCTACCTTCCTTTTCTTTTTTTAAAAAAAATATTTATTTATTTGGCTGCACCAGGTCTTAGTTGTGGCACGCGAACTCTTAACTGTGGCATGTGGGATCTAGTTCCCTGACCAGGGATCGAACACGGGCCCCCTGCATTGGGAGCACAGAGTCTTAGACACTGGACCACCAGGGAAGTCCTCTCTCCCAACATTCTTAATCTACTCCATCTTTCATTGCTCTACAATCATGCTAACCCTGATCATCCAAATGATCCAGCAACTAAGGAGTTAATTAGGAGATGCTCTTCTTCCGAAGGAAAATAAAAATGGAGTCTGTATTGCCAAGAGAGCTCTCTAACAAGCTATTGAGGAAGCGTGACTTATGCATGTCTTAGCCTGTGGAACCTGACCTTTTGACCTAATGAAGTCATCCCGAACATCTGCCAGAAACAATATATCTACTTATTGACACCCTAAAAAAACTTGTGATTCCTGAGGACAAATCTTTTCCGATCATGTCAGTGCCAACCACAATTCTTGCCAGGCAACTTTTTTTTGTGTGTGTGTGTGGTACGCGAGCCTCTCACTGTTGCGGCCTCTCCCGTTGTGGAGCACAGGCTCTGGACGCACAGGCTCAGCGGCCATGGCTCACAGGCCTAGCCGCTCCGCGGCATGTGGGATCCTCCCGGACCGGGGCACGAACCCGTGTCCCCTTCATCGGCAGGCGGACTCTCAACCACTACGCCACCAGGGAAGCCCCGCCAGGCAACTTTTAAGAGCCTCGTGCCTTTGTTTTTTTTTTTAATAATTAAAAAAACCCACATTTATTTATTTATTTATTTATGGGTGCGTTGGGTCTTCGTTGCTGCGTGCGGTCTTTCTCTAGTTGTGGCAAGTGGGGGCTACTCTTTGTTGCAGTGCACAGGCTTCTCATTGTGGTAGCTTCTCTTGTTGCAGAGCTCGGGTTCTAGGTGCCCGGGCTTCAGTAGTTGTGGCACACAGGCTCAGTAGTTGTGGCTCACAGGCTCTAGAACGCAGGCTCAGTAGTTGTGGTGCACGGGCTTCGTTGCTCCGTGGCATGTGGGATCTTCCTGGATCAGGGCTCGAACCTGTGTCCCCTGCATTGGTAGGCGGACTCTTAACCACTGTGCCACCAGGGAAGTCCCAGCCTCGTGGCTTTTTGTCTTTATAAGCCCCTGTTTCTCTTCCCCATCAGGGAATACTCTTTCAAGAGTTACCTGAATCTGTGTCTCCCAAGCTACAGTTATTGCAATTGCAATAAGATCCCAAATAAACTTTTTTTTTTTCATCCTCCTACATTATTTTTTTGGTTGACACTTCCTACCTGGTCTCATTCTACCTGTGAGGAGGAGTTCCAGGTAGGGAGGGATATTAGGCCCCTTCAAAGACTCCAGTCCACAGACAGAACTGAAAGTGCTACTTAGGTCTCTTTCTCACTTAGGGGTAATATTTAAATTATTAACAATTTACTAGCCTAAATGGATCAAAGCAGATCTGAAGGGTCCTTGATGGGATAGGTATTAACTCTTCAATTGTTGTCTCATATGAGTGATCCGTGAGGGGTTGGTTGGCGGGGGAGCTCCTGTGGGGTTCAGCGTGTGTTTAAATAGTTCAGCCACGGTGGCGCAGTGGGTGAGAGTCCGCCTGCCGATGCAGGGGACACGGGTTCGTGCCCCGGTCCGGGAAGGCCCCACATGCCGTGGAGTGGCTGGGCCCGTGAGCCATGGCCACTGAGCCTGCGCGTCCGGAGCCTGTGCTCCGTAATGGGAGAGGCCACAACAGTGAGAGGCCCGCGTACCGCAAAAAAAAAAAAAAAAAAGTTCAGCCACTATTTACCAACTGGAACATGGGAACTTTAAAAAATGATAAGAAAAAAATGGTTGGAATCAGAATAGCTATAACCATATGTACAAAATAAAATTTATACTGCTTTGTACCTGCTTCTCCAGCAGATAATGCCACAAAGTCTTTTCCAGTTAGAGCCTAGGAACCAGCCTGCTCTGACTTTCTGATGTGAGTTTTGACCTTCCTCCTTGCCTGTTGTTCTTGATATACTCTTGGCCTCAATATTTTGAATCATCCCTGCTTCTCTGGGTGGTGCCCATTCTTAGACAGGGACTTAAGTTTTCATTGGAAACTTGTCCTTGAGCCTAACTAGCCCTCCTCACTACCCTACCCACAGACCCCTTTCCGTAGCTTCTGGGATCCCAGGTCAGAGCCATGCCATCCCCTGCTCTTCCTCTAGATGGAGATGGAACAGGATATGATGGAAAGCTGTAGTGAAAAGACGGAAGGATTTGTCCTGGGTGGGTATTCCACTTACCCTACTTACTAGGGCAACCCAAACCAATCTATGGCAGGCAGTGTGCTAGGAGCTACAGGAATTGTGAGGTGATTAAGAAAATATACAGGCAGGCATGGTAATCAGTCACTCTCAAATAACCCTGTTACTTTATTTCTTTTCCTTGGCCACACTGCTCGGCTTGCAGTATCTTAGTTCCGCGAACAAGGATTGAACCCGTGCCCTTAGCAGTGAAATTGCGGAGTCCTAACCAGTGGACCAGCAGGGAATTCCCTACATTTTTTTAACTTAGCATTTGTAAATATTTGATGTGAAGTTATTAGTGAAGTGGCCTATCAATTTTCCACACTGGACCACTGGCTCTTTTCGTAGTAGGTACTTGAGTGCCTTATGTCTTCAAAGACAGGGCCCAGATTTGTGGCTAGAAAAAGGGTGAAAATCCCAGCAGGACATTTTACTTTCTGTCACTTGGCCACAGCTGATTCTTAGGCTTACATTCTGATCTATTTTCTTTGGCCACAGTCCTGACCACATTCCCACTCCCCATACCCAAACTTCAAATAGGAGGGAAAAAATTAAGCGGAAGCTTTTCCCCTTCTTTTTAGAGGCAAAAAGCTGATGCATTTTAAATTTGAAAACACACAAATGAACAAAACCCTTCAGCCTGTGGCTTTTGCACGCTGCAGGGAATCAGGGTAAAAGGAAGGATCCTGCACTCCCAGGTTGTCAACTTTGGTTACCTGTTGGGATCACCTGGGGAGTTAAAGAAGTAGGAACACCTGGGCCCTACCCACAAAACTTTGCGCTTAATTGATGTGTAATATAAAGAGCTCCCCAACTGTGCAGCAGAATTAAGAGCCGGTGATTTACATTCACAGTTCTTTGCTACTCAAAGCCTGGCACAGGAACATAACACGCTCACACCTGTGAGTTTGTCAGACACAGTCTTTGCCCCCTCGCACACCTCCCAAATTAGAATCTGCAGTTTAACCAGTTAAGCCTGTTTAACCTCAAGTGATTTGCATTCCTATGCACATTAAAGTTGGAGAAGCTCTGCCCAGGGCTCCTGCCAAGCAAACTGGCCCAATGCGGAAGGAGGTAAAGCACTCAGGAAACAGAGCTCCAAGAATAGGCCCCCAACCGGAGGACGGAAGAGATCTCCTTGCTACAGGCTCTGTGTTGTGGCTCTCAGAGAAATCAGGTAGTGGCCGAGGTGGATTGAGCCTCAGGGAGCTGGGCAGGACTTCAAAACAGAGCTGCTCTCTGAGCAGAGCAAACAGAGCAAAGAGACTGCTTCTGCAGCGGTGCAAACGCTGGAGGGGCCGATCTGCTGGATCTGTTTGACCACACCAGTCTGGGTGCTGTCCACGTTAGCTGCGGTCCCATTGCATAAGCACACCCCAAACAGAACCTGCTTGAGCTCCTCTGTGATGGGTACACTGTGCTCTCAAACAGACTGTAAAACAAAAAATGTTGCTCACCATCCAGTTTTATAAGGATTAAGTCATTTGCCAATGCAGCTGCTGACCGACAGTGCACCCTAGGAGGAATTCCGGATGAAAACCAGGATGAGGCGCTCTGTGCTTTGGAAAAACAGGCCCCTCAGACAGATGTGTATCTCAGGAAGAATTTTAATGAGTCTGGATTCTTTCATTTTCCCAAACATAGAAAAAGCACTAAAATAATTAACTGAGATATCTGTTCCTTGTGACCTTTCACTGAGATGTATGCTTGACAGCATATATTCCCTAGACAAAATCATATGTGTACTGGCTTCTCCTCTATCTCTGTGGAGCAGCTCTCTCAGAGCTACTGAGAGGATGTCTTCTGGGCTATAGTCCTCAATAAAACCCAATCTACCAGCTCTTATGTTGTGTGTTTTTCTTTCAGGTGATGAGACAAAACTCAAAACTCTTTCCTGTGTGTGGTTGCAGATGTTCAATCCCTTACCCACTCACCCACTCCTTGGAGACAAGTTACTAAGAACATTATTTCAGAAGGAAAACTGTATAGACAAGCAGTTCCCACTTTCCTTTTTAAGTGTGTTGGATATTTTCCAGTTCTCCCCCATATTCACTCTCAATCCTTCTCAACGCTGTCCTGAGACCTGAGAAGCTGACCTTCTTCCACCAGCTTCCAGTTGAGTCATGTTGACTTAAAGAAAAACACACAACATAAGAGTTGTGAGTTTACGTTTTGTTCAGGGTCTTGCTGAGGACTAGAGACCAGGAGACAGCCTCTCAGTAGCTCTGATGAACTTCTCTGAAGAGGTGGGGGGGAACCAGTTCATATATGGTTTTTTCCTTTTCTTTTGGCTAGGAAATGCATGTAGCCAAGCATACATCATGGTAAAAGACTACTGCTAATCACAAAGAACAGATATCTCAAGTTAATAATTTCATTGCTTTTCTATGTAGGGGAAGATGCAAGAATCTGGGGTCATTGAAATTCTTCCTGAGATATACATTTAACTATCTAGGGGCCTGTTTATCCAAAGCACAGAGTGCCTTATCTCTTTTTCATCCTGAATTCCTCTCAGGGTGCAGAGTGCAGTGGGTTGCAACTTAACCCTTATATAATTGGGTGATGAGAGATACTCTTTGTTCACAGTTGGGCCAGTGGCAGGCCCTGGCAGGAGATCAAAGGGAGAGTCAGGAAACATTACCCCAGCTCACTGTGCTGGACCATGGGGTTGGGCGTGTCCCTGAACTGAAGGCCACAGCTTCCGTCAGGTTGCCTGCTCCTAGGGGTGGTAATAGTTTCCAAATATCGCTAGCCCAGGGGTTTTGTACCACCTCATGTTGTGTTTTCTTAACAATTACACTTTTTTGTGTGTGTGGTGGGGGGCGCGCCACGAGGCATATGGGATCTTAGTTCCACGACCAGGGATCAAACCTGCGCCCCCTGCAGTGAAAGCGCAGAGCCTCAATCACTGGACCACCAGGGAAGTCCCCAATTACACTTTTTATATGTTGCTGCTTGAACCCTCCTCACTTATGCTGTGCCGTTGGTTTCTCTTCCATCTCATCAATAGCTCTCTGGTGCCAGGATCCATTCTCTCTTTCCATCCTTGGTGGCTGGGGCATTGACAAAGAACCTGGGGTGGTTCAGACGACTGGAACAGAGCCTCAGCGCACGGATAAGCATCCCTCCTACTGAAACATCAGTTGGCAACATGCTGAGGCCTGGCACTAGGATGCATGTACCAGAGGGCAACCGGACAGCTACCTGGCCCCTTGACACAGCAGCTTGCACGTGTCCTCCAATGGCAGCAGGTTGTCTTTACGGCATTGGCTCCACACCCTCCAGGTTCTCTGATGCTGTCGATAGAAGACATTTGTCCTACAGGGACTGGGCAGTCTCCTGATGTGACTTCAGCCCTTCTTCAAGCAGCCCCTCTCTCCCCAAACCTACTCCTCCAGGATTCCACATATTGGCAAATAGTACCATTGTTCACCCACTAGGTAAGCCTTGTTAGAAGTCACCCATAAGATAAAAGAGCTGGAAGCTGTGGGAAGGTAGAGTTTTGTGTGCCTGTGGGCTGGGAATAAGCAAGTACCCCTGGTTGTGGTGGTGATGGGGGAAGAGACTGTCCTGGAACAGAGCCTCCCTGAGCATCTGGTTCCCCTTGTTGAAAGGGGCCCCAGGGAGTAATGAGTGGTCCCCTTAACAGCTCCTTCTGGCCAGCCTGGTCAGTATTTTGACTCCTGGCTTTGTCACCGGAAAGAGACCCATAACTGCACAGAGGCTAACCTACTTTCTCTTTTTGTTCCCACGCCACAATCTGCTAATCTATGCCACAGCCATGCTTGCTTAATAGAAAGGAAGGCAGAAGGCCACATAAGCAAAACCGAAGAACCGGCCCGAGCCAGAAAGGCCCAAGATGGCAAAAGTCAACTCTCCTGAACCGGTTCTAGTCTGACCACGAGGGCAGCACCTGTGCAATGAGATGGAAGTGTGTGAAAGCTGCCCTTGCTTCATTACCATGCTAGGATCACTGCCCAAAGTGGAGACTTGCACTTTGCTAGGCACAGCTAGTGCTGACTGCAAGGGAGCCCAGAGGAATGCTCTTGCTCCTGCTGTTTCTGGAAATCTCCACCTCTTCCCCCAAATTCTGATGGCACACCCACCTCTTACCCCTTAAAAGTTGCAGGCTTCCCTCCCTCAAGGGGAAGGGGGCTTCAGAACAGGAGGCACCCCTCCTCATTCCTTGATCAACAAATAAAGTTTCTGCTCTGCTGAACCTGGTCTCATTCTATTGAGCCAGTAGCACCTAGCAAGGAAAGACCCAGTTGGGGTCCACTCAAGCAGCTGGGGATAAGAAACAGCTTTGATATCATTCTTCCCTGGAGTGAAGCCCTGCACACACATGGGAAGGGGTGTAGGAAAACAGGACAAGACTGATAGAGATCTGGGGCACGAACAGAAGGCAGGCGTCCAGCGGGTTAGGTTAGGTGGGGAGTGTGGGGGACAAGCCTACGGGCTGGGCTCAGAGGTCGCCCAGAAAGGCACTAGGGCCTGGGAGAAGCCGAGACGTTGGCCCTCCCTGCTTCCTAGAGGGGCCTAGAGGCCCGGAGCGGCATGCGCGTGCGCGATACGGACCAGCGGAGTGCCCGGAAAGGGGGCTAGCGTGGGGCGGGTCGTGCAGTCCGGGGACGGAGAGTCTCGCAACCGCGGGCGTCGGTGAGCGGGGCAACAGGGGGCGTCGGGGGCTGCCGTGCGGGCGCGGGGTTCCCGGGAGGCGGCGGGTGAGGCTTGGCCTGGAGGCTGCCCCCGGGCGGGGGTCTGGCCAGGGAGCCCGACCCGCCCCGGTGAGGGCGTATCTGCCTACGCTTCGCTTCCCGGGGCGCGAATTTGGAGTAATGGTTTCTGTGTTTTATCACTTCTCCCAATTATGCAAACAAAGCGTATTCATTACAGGTAATTAGATGACGCGGGTGAGCGTAAGAAAAGTAAAAGTAACTGCAGTCCGTTAATGTTTTTGTCTGGAGGCTTCCTGACCTTTTAAAATTTGTGCATGATTATGCAAACTCTTATACGTATATGTAAATTTTAAACTACGAAACAGGATCCTACTATTGCTTAAAATTTTTCTAGTATTGTAATAAAACAGTATTGTGATAATATATGCATAACATTTACCATATGCTACATAAAAATTTACCATTTTAACCATTTAAAGTGTATAATTCAGTAGCATTAAGTACATTCATACTGTTGCTTCTTGAAAATTATATCTTCAACTTCCGGAATGCATTTGTTCCTTTATTGGTTAAAATTGATGCCAGCATTATGACACCACTGAGATATATATTTGCAAGTATAGTTAAAATAAAACATTTTGTTTGCAGTTTATTTCGTATAATACACATTACATGAAGCTGTAAATGCTGAGCAAGTGACGTTTGTGCAGAAAAATAGCAAATTCTTTATTAGGGTGATTATTTCTATTTTCAAAATAAAAGTAGTGTCTATAAAATGCAGTTTTTAAGTACAAGTAACAGCACTAACCTAAAACCACTCTACTGTCGTCTGACATATAGGCTTAAGAAATAAGAAAATAAGGGCCTCCCTGGTGGCGCAGTGGTTGGGAGTCCGCCTGCCGATGCAGGGGACACGGGTTCGTGCCCCGATCCCGGAGGATCCCACATGCCGCGGAGCGGCTGGGCCCGCGAGCCATGGCCGCGGGGCCTGTGTGTCCGGAGCCTGTGCTCCGCAACGGGAGAGGCCACAGCAGTGAGAGGCCCGCGTACAGCAAAAAAAAAAAAAAAAAAAAAAAAAGAAATAAGAAAATAGTCTCCTTCCTAAGTTAAAAGTGGTGGCAAGGAAAAGAACACCATCCTCTTTCAAACTGTTTGCGAGTCTGTCACCAACCAGGGTTCTTGGCCTCCTTAATCAATAGAAATTGAGAAGAGGCCTGACAAGAAATTCAGGCAAGGCAGCAGGAGGGAGCGAAAACAAGTAACAGGTTCCTTTGCTTGCTCCCTGAAGCGGCGGCGGGGGGGGGGGTCTTACTTGGGGTGAGGGTAGAGGTAGGTCTGGGGGTCCCAAATGAGGGGTGGCTTCGGTGGTCTACCCACCCTTGGTGGTGCTGTGTGCAGGGTACATGGGCTATACTCTGCTTTTGCTCCCAGCTCCTCAGAAGTGGCAGTTGGGTTTTTGGTCTTTTTGTATCTTGTTCATAATTTGCCCCAGCTGCGCCTGGAAGCAGTGATTTTTAGCCCCTTATAGTTTCTTTGTGTTTTGTTGGTGGAGGAGATGTTTGTCCAGGTGCAGGCACTGCAGCGAAGGGTCCCAGGTCCCAGCCTATCTCACTTCCAAACTGAAAACTCCTTAATGTTTGGTCGCTTATTTTGCAAGGAAGTAATTTGCTTAGGGATTTCAGGGAGTTTCCATTTGTTATACTCATGTGTATATGTGTGCATTTTCAGGGACTAACAGATGAGGCTGCTCTTGCATGTTGTTCTCAATGCTGAAGAAAGGCAGACAAATTTTGGTTTAAAAATAAGCCAAAAAGATGGGATTGTTTTGAAGATAAACCTCTATATGTACTTATAAGGAAGGGAAACTGACAAAAACATGAAAAATAGTAGCTATGCCAAGGTTAAGATTTCTGTGGCTCTGGTATCCAGGAAGTATTAGTGCATGAGCATTCTATGCTGTCATTCTCCAGAGAAAAAATACAGAAAATGTAGTAAAATATAAGTCATTTTACTTTGCAATCTTCAGTATTTTTAATATCAGAAACTGTCTGAAAGAGGTCCCTCAGGTGAGTCGTCATGTGCTCTAGACTGAATTTTTGAGCTTATACTTTTTCTGCCCTGATTTTAGGCCTCTTATCCTCTTTCCTTGTTTTATTATATTACGTAAGACCTGTTGCTGTCTTTATTTCATTGTCTGCTCATAAGCTACTCAAGGCCGTGCTTTTTGTCTGCTTTATTCACTGCAGAGACCTTAGTGCCTAGGACATAGTAGGTGCTCAGTAAATATTTGTTAAATTAATGAAAGAAAGAATACAAATTGGAGATGATAATCATTGACAGTATTCAGTGCCCTTATTGCCAAGTTAATCCATAATATCTAGACATTAATATTTCTAGATAGAAACAAACACAGTAACAACTCAGACTTCTTCAGTTTAAAAACCTTTTTATTTGGGGACTTCCCTGGTGGTCCAGTGATTAAGACTCAGTGTTCCAATGCGGGGGGCATGGGTTCAATCCCTGGACAGGGAACTAAGATCCCACATGCTGCATGGTGCGGCCAAAAAAAAAAAAAACCTTTTTATTTTGACTAATTGTAGACTCACAGAGGGTGTCTGAACTTTACAGAGTTCCCTTATATCTTTACCTGTTTTACCTAAAGGTCGTATCTTGCATAGCCATAGTATAGCCATCAAACTTAAGAAATTTACAGGGGTCCAATACTGTTAATTAAAGTGCTGATTTATTTAGGGTTCATCACTGTCTCACTAATGTTCTTTTTCTGTTCCACGATCCAATCTAGAATCCCTCATTCCATTTAATTGTCATGTCTTCTTGTTCTCCTTCAGTCTGTGACAGTTCCTCAGTTTTACTTGTTTTTCACGATCTTGACACTTTTGAAGTATTTTATATTTGTAATTTTAGAATGACCCTCTCGATTTGGTTGTCAGATGTTCTCGTGCTTAGATTGAGGATGATGTCAATATGTCTTCTTACTAGTGATACTACTTTTGATCCAGTATTTCTGCCAAGTTTTATCACTGTAAAGTTGCTGTCTTTCCTTTGTAATTAGTAATTATTTTGAGGAAGACATTTTGAGACTTTGCATAGAAATATCCTTTCTCCTCAACTTTCAGCCACTAATTAGCATTTCTTGGTGGATCTTGTCTGTAGCAGTTATTATTGTGGTGTTCTTCTAGGTGCCTTTCATTTCTATTTTTTCTTCTACATTTATTAACTGGAATTCTTTGTGAGGAAGAGTTGTGCCTTTTCTCCCTTTTGTTTATTTACTTAATTATATCAGTTACATCAGTGTGTGATCAGTGTTTATTTTGGGGGTTTATTGCATGTATTGTTATTTATTTTGTGGCTTAAGTTATTCTGAGTTTGGCCATTGGGAGCTCTTTCAAGTTGGCTTCTGTTTCCCCTTACATGCTTCCATCCTGTTGTGTGTCTTTCTCTGATTTTCAGGCACCACAGTTACTCATCTTGTATTTTTACCTCCCCCAGCCCTGGAGTCAACCATTTCTGCAAGGATTTCTGGTTTCATTCATTGTAGAGTGGTACTTAGACACCAAATTTTGGGCACTAGGTTGAGCTTATTTTTTAATTGGCAAATTAGTATAAATATTATTTTAACATTTTAAATGTGTAAATTGAAGTATAGTTGATTTACAGTGTTGCACCAATCTCTGCTGTACAGCAGAGTGACTCAGTTAAACACATATAGACTTCTCTTTTAAAATACTCTTTTCCATAATGGTTCATCACAGGATATTGAATATATTTCCCTCTGCTCTACAGTGGGATCTTGTTGTTTATCCATCCTATATATAATCATTTACATCTGCTAATCCCAAACTCCCAGTCCTTCCCTCCCCCAGCCCCATCCCCCTTGGTAACCACAAGCCTGTTCTCTATGTCTGTGGGTCTGTTTCTATTTTGTAGATAGGTTCATTTGTGCCATATATTAGATTCCACATATAAGTGATATCATATGATATTTGTTTCTCTTTCTGACTTACTTGACTTAGTATGATAATCTCTAGTTGTATCCATGTTGTTGCAAATGGCATTATTTCGTAGAAGCAATCTTTAGTGGCAATTGCCTTAGAAACTTATTTACTTACTATCAGCGTATAAAGTAAACCTTATGTACACTCTCACTGGGCAGGAAAAGCATGAGAACAAGAGACTACTTAATGAGGATTTTAAAAGGAAATCAAAATTACATTGCATATAAGCTGATAAAAGAAAATGACAGAAAGAAGAAAATGTCCCTGAAAAATGCCCACATGATTGCTTGGGATTTCCCCTGTTCTTTTGAAAGCCATTTTCATTTGGGAATGAAACTGGGCGGAGAGATGAAGCTCTATGGGAGAAGAGGCCTGCTCCATCTCAGGTTGCCCCCCCAGGCCTGGGGGCTCCCATTGTGGTATAATCTTAACAAGTTGATGAATGAAGCTTTTCTTCTGTCCTCAGAAGCTAGTTGGGACCTGGAAGGAACCCTGAGGCATTAGGATACCTGAATTTAATTGGGCAGTTTCAGCTCACTGGCCCCATCTCTTTACTATGCTGTGGGGCTTTCATTCAGACTTCGAAAGGCCCAAGAGGTCATTAACTTTTTTTTTTTAAAGGAATGGTTTTCTTTTAAAAAATTTTTTTGGCTGTGTCGGGTCTTAGTTGTGACATGTGGGATCTTTGTCTCAGCATGTAGGAATTGTGCTGCACTGGCTTCTCTCTAGTTGTGGTGCTCGGGCTCCATGGCGTATTGGCTCTCTAGTTGTGGCGTGCGGGCTTAGTTGCCCCACGGCATGTGAGGTCTTAGTTCCTTGACCAGGGATTGAACCATCGTCCCCTGCATTGGAAGGCAGATTCTTTAACACTGGACCACCGGGGAAGTCCCAGGAAGTACTAACTTTTATCCAAGTTCATAGTTGCAGGGGCTGGGCTCAGAGGGCTGGAATCTTTTGCCATATACACAGGCAGTTGCCCTCATTTTTCTGTTGGTCCGTCTTCTCATCACCTCTTTACAAATATTTCACTGACCTCTTTGGACATTTCTGCAGCAGCTGCTTCAGAACAGGTCGGCTTGGAGGCTTATGTTTGGTGCTGACTTCCCTGTGGGTCTCAATTTCCGGAGACAGGTCAGTGCCATTTACATTTCCCGCTGGGTGCGTTTCTTCAAAATATTTCCCTCTGGTCTCCAGTTGATTCTGTTGCGTCTCACTCCCGGATTTCTCTGCACCTGAGTGTCCTTCTCTTCCCCAGTCTGTTCTGCAAGTTTGGCTGGGAAAGTCTCTCACCTCTTTCTCTGACTCTCAGCTCCCTCCTGAGCAGCTCCCGTTGGTGCTGCTGCGGCTCAGCAAGGCTGGAGCCTGCCCCTGCCGCTCCGGAAGCACCTTTCCTCTTCAGCCTCCTCTTGTTGTTGTGTCTTCAAGTCTCTTTTTATAGGCCTGCAGTTATGTACCTTATCACTTCTCAGTTTTCCTTTGCTTTTGTTTTCTCTGTGTATTTATTTTCCTTACCCCACCCCCTTCTTTCACAGCAAAGTTTCATTTCTCTGCCAGAACTTCAGCAGCTTCCAAAGTAGTTCTTCAATTGATTCTCCATCCCCTTGTAGCAGCACTGCAGTTTCTTTTATCCGAGTGATGACAGGCTTTCTGGTGTGAGCCTTCTTCCCATCTCAGTTTACGGTTGTCTCTTTTTTGTCAGTCCTAGTAGTGCTCGCTGAGTCCAGGAGACATTGCCTAGGTATTGGTTTGTAGCAAATATAGGAGATGATGGACTCTGTTTTAATCGTGGATGAAGGTAGTGATTTTTTTTGAAATTTGCTTAACCATGGTGGGAAACAGAGGGTTCCATGCTCTCAGGGAAAGCTAGCCGTCATCTGTGATTTGGTACACAGAGCAGTGGGGCCAGTTTGCAACAGGTGCCAAGGCCTGCTGTCAATATAATTTTCATATATAGTCTGAGGTGCGGGTCTAACTTCATTCTTTTGTATGAGTACATCCAGTTGTCCCAGCACCATTTGTTGAAGAGTCTCTTTCCCCTTTAAGTGGTCTTGGGACTTCGTCAAAAATAAGTTGACTGTAGATGTATCGGTTTATTTCTGGACTCTTAATTTATTTCACTGGTATATGTCTATCCTTATGCCAGTATCACACTGTCTTGATTAGTGCTGCTTTGTCAAATGTTTTGAAATTGTGAAGTGTGAATCCTTCAACTTTTTTTTTTTTTTTTTTTTGGCTGTGCCGTGCAGCTTGTGGGATCTTATTTCCCTGACCAGGGATTGAACCCAGGCGATGGCAGTGAAAGTGCCAAGTCCTAACCACTGGACCGCCAGGGAATTCCCTCAGCTTATTTTTATTTTTCAAGTTTCTTTTGCCTTGTACTGGAACTCTTGAATTTTCAGTGAATTTTTTTATTATCAGCTTGTCAATTTCTGCAAAGGAACCAGCTGGGTTTCTGAAAGGGATTGTGTTGAATCTGAATATCAATTTGGGGAATATCGGTTAGATGTGGGTTTAAAGAAAAGAGAATGTAAATTAAAGGTTTTGACTGATGTCTGGAATCATTAACAAAACGTGGGAAGATAGGAAATGAAGATAGTAAGAAGATGCGTTTTTGACACTGAGTTTATGCTACTATGGAACACCAGATGAAATGTTCAGTAGGCAATTAGAGCTTGTGTTAGATGTGGAGGAGAGAACAAGGAACTGTGAGAGCAGCATTAGAGAATGAGATTTCTGAGAGATGGAAAGGAGAACCTCTGAGACCTGAACACCTACAGTGTCCGTGATGAGAGGGCAAGTGAAGGAAGAGAAGCCAGGGAATGAGGGGCAGAGAGGTGAGGGGGAGGCCAGGCAGGCTGCTGCTGGGGAAGTCATGGGAGAGAAGGTGGTCAGAAGTGTAGCTTCCTTCCGAGAGTGGGAGAGAGAGGGCTGGAAGGAACCGCCAGTTCGGTTTGAACAGGGACCTTCTTGCCTCCAGGAAAAGTTCACAGCTCACAAAGGATAATGCCTTTATGGAACAGGGATGAGGGTCTGTGTGTGTGGAGCCACCTGGGTTCTCCTGAATCCACTTGCTGGGATACAGACCTCATTGGAGCCAAGAGCAGGGCTGGTCCCACTCAGAGCTTTCTTTCCTCCCTCAGCTCAGCATGCTTCCCTGGTGCCTGCCCTTCCCCAAGTGGGGAACGTAGGAGACCAAGCAGCGGCAACTGTGCTCCGGATGGTCAGGCCCCAGGTGAGCTTCTTGAGTTCCAAGTCTGTGGCCCAGGAATAGCTAGAGCTCATCTCCAGGCCTCTGGCCCATTCTGAGTCTGCTCCTGTGGCTTCCCTGCCTAACTGCTTCCCCTGGAGCTGCTCCCGTCCACTGAGTTCATTGACTGTATCTTGCCCTGGACTTCTCCTCTTATTAACGTGTCCTTTCAGCTTCCCACCCTCCCCCCACCCCTTTTGCCACCAGGGCCCCGACCCTGTGCTCTCAGTGCCTCTAATGACTCTGCCCCTCAGACTGGGAATGTCCCTGAGCAGTAGAAACTTGTCATTCCACGAGGCTGCAGTGTTCGAGTTCCTGTCTGTGGACTATACTCAGCAAAAGTGGAAAGGTCTGGCACTCAGCCAGAGAGCCCTGTACTGGAACATGGTGCTGGAAAATTGCTGCAGCCTGGCCTCACTGGGTAATGACTCTGTTCCCCGGTACTTAGAGTCTGTCTTCTTTACACTTTCTTTGGTATATTCATTTTCTTTTTAAACTTTTTATTATGAAAATACAAAAAGACAAAGGGAGAGAATAGTATAATGAACCCCTCTCCTTCATCACCCACTTTAATAGTTATTAACATTCTCCTTATTATTCACTGAGCTGGGCCAGTTTATTAGAGTTTGTAGTTGGAGGGAGTAGAGTGCCATTCAGTTAGTTATTGAACGTGATGAGCTAAGTTACTTACAGTAAGTGAGCAGTTGTTGTAAGCAATGAGCTAAGTTACTTACAGTAAGACTAAAGGAATGGACGCCCTGAACAGACTGACCAGCTATAGACCAGACTTCAGGAAACGAAGTCTTCTGGGGACCTGGGGACCTGGGAACCTCAACAGTGGAAGTGAAAGGATTTTTACACCAGTGTCGTAAGACAGCTGTGCCCTGCGTATCCGTTTTCTCCTCCCACTGATACCCATTCTCTTTACTCTGAATCTTTTTTCCCCCTCCAAGCTCCTTCTTAAGTAGACTTTGTGTTTCCTCCTATGTTCTGCTTGCTGTGGCTCCTGATGGTTGCCTTCTCTCCATGCATCGTTTCAGCTTGAGCTCTTACTTGTAATTTCCTTAGTTTTTCCTACCTTCCATTCAGAATTTATGTAGAAAGGGACTCCAAGGGTGGTTCAGCTATTAAATATCATCTTTGTTTGAGCAGAGCTTTGGCCCAGGCCATGCAGAGGCGGATGACCAATCTACAGATAAGCTACACTGGGGTCTAGTGCTTGGCCCTGTTCCAGTCACCTGTTGTCCATCATGGGATGAGCTGGGTTGCTTGGCACAAAGCATGGTTGCCTCAGCTTCCCCTTCAGAAAGACTGGGGCAGGGCTGCTTCCTGGAAGGGGCTGTTGTCAGGGCAGGTTCTGGGGTTGACCGGTCTAGGACAGTAGCCTACTCTGGAGAGGGTGAGCTTAGAATCAAGGAACCAAATATCTTTAACTTTCCGTATGCTAAGGTAGTATGATGGCTTGCCGCCTTGGTTAAGATGTGATTGAAAGGAACCAATATTTCTGTGTTTAGCTATGACCGTGATTGCTCTGCCTTCTCCCAACTTTTGTATTCAAAAATTCTAGAATTCAAAAGCAGATACTCTGCTGGTCAGTCTCATTATGACTCCAGATTATCAAGATACAAAACATGTATTTTGATTTACGTTTCAAATTATAAAAATTAATTTTTATAGGAGTGCCTACTGGCACCTACCAGTCCAGTGCTCCAGGGACTAGGGGATACCTAATTTTACAGCTTTGCTTTCCCTTTCAGTACTTTTCCCCAGTATTTCTCTACCCATGGCTTCTCCAAATCTTGTCACTGTCCTGTTATACCAGAATCACTTCTTTATGTACACTTTTTCCTAATCACATCCTCATAATATAAATTTCCCTTCTACTCTCAGGTTTGCCCACATTGTTTCTCATATTTGTTTTGAGGTATTTGCCACCACTCTCTCTCCCCAACATCTTTGCTGAGAACTGTGGAACCATACAATGTCATGGTTGGAAAGGACCTTAGGGTTCCTCATTTTACTAAGGAGACATCGCATCTAAGTGACTTCTGGGAGATCACACCATGCTTTACAGTCTGGTCTCTTGCCTTTCAACTGGCCTATTCACCTGGCTGAGCTGGCTCAGCATCCCTCTGTCCTGAGGGCTGTTCTTCCGCCCGCCTCCACTGACCAGCTTCCCTTCTTTGTTTTTCTGTCCATGAAGAAAAATTTGAGCCATTTCCCATTTTCTCTCCTGTTCTTAATTTGTCTCCTCATTCCTTACCTGTAATGTGAAGTTTTTTCAAGTACATAGACTCCTGATGATTCTCTTTCTTCAGTAGGACAAGAAATGAGTGAAAGTTGTTTTCTTCTTTCTTTTGGCAGCAGGTGAGAACAGGATGGAGAGTTCAGAGTTGCCTCCAAAGCAGGAAATTTCTAAAGTTTTGAAGTCATCTAATAGGACCTCAGTAGTACTCTGTGGAATGATTCCCGGAGGACCAGAATCTGGAGATGCCTGTGAAGAGGCTTTAGAGAAGCTAGAAGTTCAACCCTCAGGTGAACAAGGGACCAGACTGGAAAGCGATTTCTTGGAAATAACACAGGAAGATAAAAATAAATCCACAAAAGATGGGTGTGATGAATATAAGGAACTTGGGGGACATTCAGACCTGTCTTCCAGTCCTGCAGAACATCAGGGAGTTCTGAAGGGGCAGAAATTCTATCGATGTGATGAATGTGGCAAAGCTTTTAATTGGAGTTCTCACCTCATTGGGCATCAGAGAATCCACACTGGGGAGAAACCCTATGAGTGCAATGAGTGTGGCAAGGCCTTCAGGCAGACCTCTCAGCTCATAGTCCATCTCAGAATCCACACAGGGGAAAAGCCCTATGAATGCAGTGACTGTGGAAAGACCTATCGCCATAGCTCCCATCTCATTCAACACCAGAGACTCCATACTGGGGAGAAACCGTATAAATGTATTGAATGTGGAAAAGCTTTCAATGAGAGTTCCAAACTCTTTGACCACCAGAGAACCCATACTGGGGAGAAACCATATGGATGCAATGAATGTGGAGCAGTCTTTAGTCGGAGTAAAAGCCTTGTCCGCCATCAGGTACTTCACACTGGTGAGAAACCTTACAAGTGTAATGAGTGTGGGAAAGCTTTCTGTTCTAACAGAAGTCTTATTGACCATCAGAGAATCCACACTGGGGAGAAGCCTTATGAGTGTAATGAATGTGGCAAGGCCTTCAGTCGAAGTAAATGTCTTATTCGACATCAGAGCCTCCACACTGGGGAAAAACCATTCAAATGCAGTGAGTGTGGGAAAGCTTTTAATCAGATCTCTCAACTTGCTGACCATGAGCGAATTCATACTGGAGAAAAACCCTTTGAATGTAATGAGTGTGGTAAGGCATTCAGTCTGAGTAAATGTCTCATTAGACATCAGAGACTTCACACGGGTGAAAAGCCCTATAAATGCAATGAGTGTGGAAAATCCTTCAATCAAAACTCATACCTCATTATTCATCAGAGAATTCACACTGGTGAGAAACCTTATGAATGTAATGAATGTGGGAAGGTCTTCAGTCATAATTCTAGCCTTATGGTACATCAGAGAACCCATACTGGGGAGAAACCATATAAATGCAAAGATTGTGAGAAAGCCTTTCGTGACAGCTCACAACTCACTGTGCACCAAAGAGTTCACACTGGAGAGAAACCCTATGAATGTATTGAGTGTGGGAAAGCCTTCAGTCAGCGTTCTACTTTCAATCACCACCAGCGAACTCACACTGGAGAAAAGCACTCAGGTCTGGCTCGGTCTGTTTCTTAAGGCATGATTCTCTAAGACAGCAAGGAACTCTGAGTTAAGGTTTCTATATAAGAAGTATGCTCACCCTGGTCTCCTCTTGGAACCACTAATCCAAGTGGATCATTCCCTAAATGCTCTCTGGTGGTCAGGAAGGTGGGAGAGTGGGAGTAACAGTACCGTCCTTCCCCACTAAGGATTACACATTTCATGTGCTTGTAGGTTTCCTTTTTCTTTCACCTTTTTTTTTTTTTTTTTTTTTTTTTTGGCCACGCCATGCGGCTTGCAGGGGAGCTTTCCCGCCCAGGGATCAACCCATGCCCTGAGCAGTGAAAGCAAGGAGTCCTAACCAGTGGACCACCAGGGAATTCCCTTCTTTCACTTAAAAAAAAAATTAAACTCTATCTTGTTTCTTAATTATTTGTCCCATAATTATATTCTTAAGGAAAGAGATATTTCCTTATTCTATTCCATCTCCTCCATTTTACCATTTATATAAAGTCATTCTCCAAGACTCTGAGTCATTCTTTCTACCTCTTGAATGTGGCCCTTTTAAAACTACTTTAATCTAGACTCTCATCACTTGTGTTCTCTACCTAGAAAAGCTTTTCTTCCTGTTGGCCAATCTGTGTCCCTTGAACCTTTAAGATCTAGGTCATCTCTGAAGGACTTTCTTCTTCAAATGCTCCTTTTTTCCTCCTAACCTGTTGATTGACCTCAGTGTTTTGAATTAACCTGTGCTATAATTTGCAATTGTTATATAATTGCCTTGTCAATTCTCAACCTAATGCCCCTTTGTGTCCTTTTATACTAACTTCATGTTGCCTTTGAGGTTGGGTATAGTATCTATTTCTTTTAGCATATAGATAATACTTTGCATATTCTAGTTGTTAAATAGCTTTTAAAAACTCACCTCTCCAACTGAACCATGCTTAAAGTGGGCATGAACTCCCCTTTCACCACCAGACCTAAAATTTCTAAAGATGGGTATCATAGTATATCACATACAAAGGCCTCATTCGTATCATCTCCTTGTGTCCTTTAGAGTCTTACTACTGTTACCTCAGCCTCGGAGAGTTAATGGATTTGTGTTTGAGTGTGTGCATGTGTGTGTTTGTATGTATGTATCTAGGTATTGGAGGCAGCTGTCATGTTCCAGTGATAATGTACTTTGTCATGAACATGGACTCCAGTTCTGTACTAGCTTTCTCCACCCTGCTGTCTAAGTAAACAAGAACAGCATCAAAGTTTACTGCAAAGAAGACTCAACTTCCATGGAAATTTCAACTCCTAGCATTCTTGGATGATTGGAATGAACAGTAATGAAGTTTGTGACAAGATAATAGAGTCACACCATTCTGATTTCCTTACCAACTAGTTCTAGATGCCTGCAACTGTCATCTGATTTTTAGGTGAGAGGTGTATGCTTAATTATTGTGATTATCTTCTGGGCCAACTTTCATACCTCAAAGGCATAAGAAAATCTTTTCAGGGGATTTCCTCTTCTGCAGTCATGTATCAGACACAAGTTTTTCTTTCCATCCTTGTAGTAGGGCCTCAATGCTAGGGGAACTTTGCCCCTGGTAGCTACCCCCTTCCTCTTAGCAGTATGACAGGATCAGCAGTGTGGCAGAGGAGGAGGTGGTTAGAGGGACAATGATCAGGCACATAACCTAGAGGAGAGAGATTTTTGTGAGCTGTGATTTATGTCTCTGAGACAGTGGAGAAGAAGGGGAAGAGAGTTGAGGCTCAAGAAAATAAGAATTAGATATGATTCTGGGTGAGGCATCTCAGAAAAGGTTAGAGTGTTTATTAGGAGCCTAAAAAATTACCGAACCGAGGACAGAACTGGAAATTTGCCATTTGTGAGTATTTTAAATTTCTGTTATAGCTATATTTTTGGTGTTTATTTTCATTTTTTTTAAACCGATAGGACTTTCTTTTTTAAAGTGTTTTACTTTGGAAGCTCCCAGATTCCAGGGGAGAGCCTAACCCTATATGAACACACAGGTCCAGCCCTCTACTCTGATTTCAACATGACTGGTTATGTCTTTAGTAGAGAACCCTCTGTCGAGTATTGTAATTTTTTATCTTCTGGTTCTGCTCATACCGTACCACACTAAGTCTCTGGAGGGAGGGATCCAGCACTGTTCATAACCCTGTTAGCTGACCACCACCCGTCCGAGTTAGGTGCTAAGTAGCAGTGAATGTCCTCACTTGCTAGAAAAGCACTCAGGCTCTTGGTTGGAGGAAAAGGGGCTATGTTTGAAAGCCACACCTCAATTTCTACTGGTTATTGCTAGTATTATAATAATTAGTGATTTAAAAAAAATTTACTTGGATCCAGTTACCTTGCTAGTTTTTTTTTTTTTTTTTTTTTTTTTTTTTTTTTGTGGTACACGGGCCTCTCACTGTTGTGGCCTCTCCTGTTGGGGAGCACAGGCTCTGGACGCGCAGGCTCAGCGGCCATAGCTCACGGGCCCAGCTGCTCCGCAGCATGTGGGATCTTCCTGGACCGGGGCATGAACCTGTGTCCCCTGCATCAGCAAGCGGACTCTCAACCACTGCGCCACCAGGGAAGCCTTTAGATTAGTTGTTGTTTGAAGAGTTTTTCAGTTTCACTTCCTTGCTTTTCTAGGTATACAATAAATAACGATTAGTGTTCTCTTAATTCTAATCTGTATGCCACTTAATGTTGTGCGTGAGCACAAATATTTTAAAAATGTTGAATAGTGAATAACAGGCATTCAGTGTCTTGTTCCTAACTTTCAGGAGAAAGGTTTTTTAGGATTTCACAGTTTTATATGGCATTCACTCTCATTGTTTCTGATAAATATTCTACTCTGGGAAGTTTTCTTCTGTTCCTGTTTTTAGAAGAAGCAATATGTTATAGTGGTAAAGAGCACAGATTTTGTGCCTGGAAGCCTAGGTTCAAATCCTGCCTCCACCACTTTCTTGAGGTGTGTGATCCTGGGCAAGTTGCTTTGCTTCCTTTTGTCTTCCATGTGTAAAATGGAGCTACCTCATAGGGCCTTGAGGATAAAATCAGTTCTTAAGTGTAACACACTTGAAACAATACTTGGCATGTAGTATACCCTATAGCAAATTATTATTATACTTAAGTTTTTATTAGGAATGGATGCTAAGTTCTGTCAGACTTTTTAAAATCTGTTGGTGTAATGTTATGGTTTTATCCTTTTCAGAATCGATTTTGCTGGCAAGTTTCCAAATGAAATTTCCTTGTGTTCCTGGAATAAAATCCATTTTTTTGTGGTGATTTTATTTTATTTTTTAAATACAGAACTAGATTCAATTTGCTTTGCAAAAGGAATTTGGAAGTTTTGTTTTTTTCTCTTTTATTACCTGGAAGAGTTTGCATAATGAGGGGATTATTCTTTGAAGCATAATAATAACTGGGCCTGATCCCTTTTTGGGAGGAAGGGGATTGGGAGGGACATATCTTTAGCAGCTGTCTTAGTTTGGGTTGCTATAACAAAATACCGTAGACTGGGTGGCTTAAACAACAGACATTTATTCCTTACAGTTCTGGAGGCTGGGAAGTCCAAGATCAAGTTGCCAACATGGTCAGGTTCTGGTAAAGATCCTTTGAGTCTTAGCTGCCGTCACCTTCTTGCTATAGCCTCACATTGTAAAGAAAGAGAGCAGCTCTCTGTCTCTTCCTCTTCTAATAGGGACATTACTTCCATCATGAATGCCCTACCCACGTAAACTAATCTAACCCCAGTTACTTCCCAAAGGCCCAACTCTACATACCATCACCCTGGGGATTAGGGCTTTAATATATGAATTTCAAGGAGGCAAACATTTGGTCCATAAGTTCTGAGTCCGGCTTCCCCAAATTCATGTTCTCCTCATTTGCAAAATAAGTTAATTCCATCCCAACAGCCCCAAAGTCTTAATTCAGCATTAACTCTGAAGTCCACAAAGTCTCATCTAAATCAGATATGGGTGAGATTTGAGCTATGATTCCTCCTGAGGCAGAGTTCCTCTCCAGCTGTGAACCTGTGAAACCAGACAGGTTATGTGCTTCCAAAATACAGTGCTGGGACAGTTAAAGGATCAACATTGTATGTTGAAAAAACCTGCAGTTCTTCCCTACTGTGTCACCTTCACTACTCACAACGTTTCAGTTCTTACACTTGAGGTCACCAGATGTGTGGGTGTCTTCCCCCACACTAATTCTCTGCAACACCAGCTGGGTGTCTTCCTATTTAACTCAATTCTGACACTACGTGGAAATAGATCGCACAGCTTAAGGGCTTAGTCTCATAAGACTCACACATACCTCATCCCCCCACCCCACCCCCACCAACTTTAGATACTAGTTCCAAGCCCAAGTTATCACCTGTGTTACTGACCAACCAGCTATAGATCAGAGGTTCCAACAACCCCCTCTTTGGGTTTTGCTAGAGTGGCTCACGGAACTCAGGAAAACAGTTTACTTACGTTTACCAGTTTATTATAAAGGTATATGATAAAGGATACATATGAATAACCAGATGAAGAGATACATAGGGTAAGGTCTGGAAAGGTCCTGAGCACAAGAGCTTCTGTCCCTGTGGAGTCAGGATGTGTCACCCACTGGGGAGCTCTCTGAACCTCGTTCTATTGGGATTATTATGGAGGCTTTGTCGTGTAGGCATGGTCAATCATTAAGTCCATTCCCAGCCCTTCTCTCTTATCAGGAGAACGGGACTGGGGGAAGGGGGCTGAAAATTCCGAGCTCTGAATCATGGCGTGGTCTTTCTGGTGACCAGCTTTCATCCAGGAGCTCACCCAGAGTTGCTTTATTAGAATAAAAGATGCTCCTATCACTTAGGAAATTACAAAGGTTTCAGGACCCCTGTGTCAAGAACCAGGGTCAAAGACCAAATATTAGAATAAAAGATGCTCCTAGAGCTCTTATGACTTAGAAAATTACAGGGGTTTCAGGGGCTCTGTGCCAGGAACTGGGGGCAGAGACCATTGTAATCTCACACATTCCAATTTCAAAAAGGAGAAATCGGAAGAAAGTGTGCTAGGGCCTGAGCAAGTCCAAAACTTAGCAAAGCAAGTTACATGAGATCTTAAGGCTCAAGAATTAACTTTTTGGTCGGTCCTCTGCCCTCCAGGACCACTGGGGTGATGGTCCCACCTTCTGGATGCTCTGGGGAGCATCCAGAGCTCAGACAGAGTCAGAGCTCCAGGGGAGTCTATCCCAAGGCTCCAGGTGGATCTGCACCCATGGCTTCTGTGGAAGCTGTCTGGTCTGTTTGAAACTGAGGTGGTAAACCCTGATCATCTCTGAATCACCTTTAGGGTTATTCTTCCTTTGTCTTGAAGAATAAGCACACTTTTGCAATCTGTCTTCATTTCTCATTTTAGGACTTCAGATGCAGTCAAATTGGAGGTTAGGGCTTCAACATGTTAATTTAGGGGGTGCACAATTTAGTCCATAGCAATACCTCAATTCCTCTGCAGTACACTGCCAGTGGTAGGCCTAGATCTGCAGCAAGCCCAGTTATCCCTAGAACTACTTTTCATCCACTGTGTTGACGTCCTCATTGCTGGCCTGACCAAGAAACAAGTTGACCAGTCCGTACACAAGGTTGTAGATCTTATGACATGCAGGAAGGGCCGACAACACTGACGAGATGCAGGGACCTGCTCAAAAGTGCAGTTTCTGGGAGCCACCTGGGCCAGTAATCGGAGTATTCCTGATAAAGTCAGCCGAAAACTGCTGTCCTTGGCAGCCCCCACCAGCAAGAGAGAGCCTCCATAACTGGTAGGCCTTCTTGGCTATCAGAGGTAACATGTATCAAATCTGGGTATTCTTTTGGTCCTTTATGTCATGGTTACCCACAAGACAGCCATCCTTGGATGGGATCCCCAACAGCAGCAGACTCTAGAGGCTGTGCAAGATGCATTGGCATGGACCCCGTCATTGGGACCAATGGTGCTTGCCAGCCTTCTGGAGCTCCACATCTTGGCGATTTACTTGTGAGGATTGGAGCCTATGGCAACAAGAGGCTGCTACTTGCGTACGTAGGCCCCTTGGGTTTTGGACCGGTGAATACTGAAGATAGCTGCCAGATACACCCCCTTCAAATGGCAACTCCTAGCTGGTTTTTGGCCCTAATGGAAACAGAGCTCCTGACCACCAAAACCCTGTATGTGACCTTAAGACCTGAGCTGTCCATCCTCAAGTGAGTACTCACTTATCCTACTAATAAAATAGGACAGGCTCATCAAAATGCTATCATTAAATGGAAATACTACATCCAAGATCAAGCCTGAGTGGGATTCCAGGGTGTCAGCCAACTCCATGAAGTAGCTGCCTTTCCAGAAAAGGCTGAACAGGCTGTAGGCTCTCGCCACTCCCTTAGTGAAGTGCAGCCCACGGCTCAAAGATGTTCCAGCTGATGGTATGGTTTGTGTTTGCACTTTTTTTTAATGAGTTGGTCAGTCAGAGGCAGCCAGAAGAGGAGACAGAGGAGAGGCACAGGAGAAAAAAAGACCCAAACTTTATTATACTCACTGATCCTAGAGACAGGAGGCATGGCACTCCACGCTGGACCACGTGGGTAAGCCACCAGGGTGGTGAAGAGTCAGGGGTCAGGAGTGAGGGGAAGGTTTAGGTCATGGTCTTTACAGGGATTTTCAAGGGAAAGGCAAGGCAGGATTTGATGGGTTTGGGGCTGAAGGGGTGGTTCCTAGTTGCCTAGCACCTGGCCCTGGGATGATAAAGGCAGAGGAATATTGTCTCCTGGGGTGTATGGGCCAGTAGAGGTGGTGAGGCTCTGGACTGGTTAGTTTGCATATCAAAGACATGCCTCTGGCTGGGACATTTGCTACCTCTAAGAATTGGCTAGCCCTAGGAAGGGCAGTCTCCCCAGCCAGAATGGTTTTCTTGGGGGGGATGTCAAACATCATAGCATACAGAAAATTAAAAAAATATTTAAGTACAATCAGTCCCCTGAAATTTTGGCATCATGTTAACGAAAGTTTGGGGTGATGATAATGGAGATGTTTAGAGAGTAGGGCAAAGTTGCCCTAAACAGCATAGAAAAGATTTTATTACGAGAGTAGAATAGAGGAACATTCTATTCTAGAATGTAGAATTATAAGGAATTATAATGTCGAATTATAAGGAATCTCTGCAGGCCAACCCATAACTAAGTTTCCCATTTTTATGGCATTAGCCAAGAAAAATAGATTTGAAATTTTGGGAGTCTAATATCCTCAAGGTTAAGAAAAACAACCAATCACAAACAAGTCACTGGGTTTTCCCAAATAAATTCAACCACTTCAGCTATAGCCAATCAAGCAATTTCCTTGCTTTTCTTCCTTGTCCTCTCTATAAAAAACCTTGCATCTAGCTCCTGTTGGTGGAGTGGTCCTAATTACTTCCAGGTCGGTGCTGATTTGAATTGATGTTTGCTCAAATAAACTCTTAAAAATTTTAATGTCTCAATTTATCTTTTAACAGTACCAACTGTTGGTGATGTTAAAGGGACATAGAAATTGTCATGACTCCTAGTGGAAATAGGCTGAGTTTTTTTGTTTGTTTGTTCTGTTTTGTTTTTGTTTTCTGGCCGAACCTTGTGGCTTGTGGGATCTTAGTTCAATGACCAGGGATTGAACCCGGGCCCTCGGCCGTGAAAGCGTGGAGTCCTAACCACTGGACCGCCAAGGAAGTCCCAAGTCTGAGTATTTTAGTGAGAAATCTTGTATTGCTTGGAGAACAGCGTGAACACTCAATTTGGAATGTAAAGATAAAACTCAGAATTGGTCCCTTCCATCCAGGAGCTCTCAAGCCAGCAAGGGGCATAAGATCTATAAAAACATAAATATGGCATAGGCTGAACGTAAGAAGTATCACAAGAGAAAAAACCTGGCTTAGATTTAGAGAATGTTCGTTTATTTCTTCAACAAGTGTTTACTGAGCATCTGCTATGTACCAAGTGCTATTCTAAGTATTTGCTGTGTGGCTGAAGCACGGACTCTAGTTTGTCAGCTCCATTTTAGGCCTGCAGTCCCCTTTCTGCATGACGGAGCTTTAGCCTACTCACAAGAAATGCACCCAAGCTAGATATGTTCCCTATCAATTTTTTTTTCTTTTTTAAAAAAATTTATTTGGTTGCACCAGTCTTAGTTGCAGCACGTGAGCCCCTTAGTTGTGGCAGGCGGGCTCCTCAGTTGCCGCTCGGCAGCTCCTTTTTTGTCACACGCGGGCTCCTTAGTTGTGGCATGCATGTGGGATCTAGTTCCCTGACCAGGGATGGAACCCGGGCCCCCTGCATTGGGAACATGGAGTTTTATCCACTGTGCCACCAGGGAAGTCCCTCCCTATCAATTCTTACCTTTGCCTTCCTCTGATCCTAGAACTGGAATAATGCCTTTTGCTGATACAGATGGTTAATGATCCCTGAGGAATAATGGTCATGAGTCCCCCAGGGGGAGGAGAAACCTCCGGTCCGGTTGATATGAATGTGCTTCTTCATTAGTGGTCAGATTCTATCTTTGGCTTTGGCTCAATGTTTTACCAAGGCTCTTGCCCCAGAATCATACTCCTGCCCCTTCCTTGAATAGAAACCAATTATCTCAGTTTCAGAAGGAAGCTGCAAAGAGAAAAAAAACACGGACTACTTAGAACCACCTAGGCCCAAGATGGTGGAAGATTTGACTTCCAGTAGATCTTGAGCCTCATTATACACTCATTGTAATACATTAGGATGCTAAAAGACACACCCACCAGCACCGTGACAGTTGACAATTGCCATGACAACAACCGGAAAAACCCATTCAAGGACTGAAAAGGCGTGTTGCATCAGTTCCGCATCCAAACCATACCCCTGTTCTTAGATAAGTCATAACTATTCCTCCCACTCTTTCTAATTCCCTACCTTTAACCTCCACCCTCCTATGTATTTGGCGTCTCTGCCCGAACTGGGTTGAGAAGTTGATTTGTGAACTAGGTTTCTGGTTCTCCATTCTTTGGCCATTGAATAAAGCTTCTGCTGTTCTGGTCTCAGCATTGGTTTCATAATTGGCTGCATGAATCTAATCGGGAAAAGAACCTCCCTGGCTGAGACAAAAGGTCGCGGGTCCAGTCAACCAATTTGGGAATACTTTGAATCCCCCTGTACCTCTTTCAGCGGCACTGAGTACAGCTGCTAATGCCTCTGGATGGTCATCTGCCTGATCCTTCCTGTATGCAAATTACCTACAACATACTTCATAATTGCACTTTATGGAGTTGCCTGCTTCATTTCTTTGGTCTCAAAGTTCCTTCTCAGTTCAGAGGTTATTGTGGAGCTTAACAATAGAACAGCCATCTTAGTCTGGGGAGGTCATTTCAAGATAAGACAATTGCACCCTCCCCCAATGGAAAATTACCAGCAGTCACAAGCAGTTGGCGGTCCTGGAAGAGTGAACAACGACACACCCAGCCCTAACCACCACATGGGTGGAACATTAATCCCAGGGTGACCAGAAGGGACGACAAAAGAAGTCCAGTTTCTCTCCCCCGGGGGCAGACCTCCTCTTGGTCTCACCCGCTGCACCCTTGCAGTGTACTCAGTAAATCTCGCTTTCTACCCTTGCTTCTGACTCGGTAAATTCTTTTACAGCTCGAGTTGCTGGCCCCATCACTTCACCCTGCGGCGGTTATCATTACATACCCCTGCCATCCAACACTTGGAATACAGCGATAAACAAAAACAGATTCCATAGTCTTTCTTCCCCATGTCTATGGCCTGACACAAAGATAGACAAATCCCTTACCCATTACCAATAGGGTTTCAACTCCCCATGAGAGCCTTCCTGACGCTGTCTCTACCCCTGCACCCAGAGGCATACCATAATCTTTTTGGAGGAAGGTAGGGGAGGGTTTAGAGGGGTAAGGGATGGGGGAAGTATGTGTGTGAATTCCTGGTAAGGGAAGGGGGGCTGAATTCCATTTTAAATCCTTTTTAGTACTACTTAAAGTATCAGTATTTCTTTGATATAAGTTAGACAGTAGTTAAAAAATTCACTTACAAACATCACTTTGTAAAAGAGACCACATTTTTTGATTTCCTGTTTTTTCCCCCACAAAGAGGGGCTCAGGGTTTGTGACCAGAAGGAGTGAAAATCCCACCAGGACAATTTTCTTTCTGTCACTTGGCTACAGCTGATTCTCAGTTGTACATTCTGACCTTTCTTCGGCCACAGTCCAGACCCCCATCCTCTCTCACCATACCCACACTTATCTCTTCACATTTCAAAATAGGAGGTAAAGGAAATTCCCTGGCAGTCCAGTGGTTAGGACTCCCAGCTTCCACTGTTGCGAGCTTGGGTTCGATCCCTGGTCAGGGAATTAAGAACCCCACAAGTCTCGTGGTGCAGCCAAAAATAAAAAAATTAACAAAATAGAAGGTAAAAATTAAGGGGGACCTTTCCCCCTTCTTTTTCAAAGTCAGAAAGCTGATGCATTTTAAATTTGAAAACACGCAGATGAACAAAACCCTTCAGCCCGTGGCTTTTGCACACTGCAGGGAATCAGGATAAAAGGAAGGATCCTGCACTCCCAGGTTGTCAACTTTGGCTACCTGTTGGGATCACCTGGGGAGTTAAAGAAGTGGGAAAGCTTGGGCCCCACCCACAAAGCTCTGCGCTTAATTGATGTGTAATATAAATGCTTTAAGAGCTCTCCAGGGGATTATACTGTGCAGCAGAATTAAGAGCCGGTGATTTACATTCACAGTTCTTTGCTACTTAAAGCCTGGTACAGGAACACAACACGCTCACACCTGTGAGTTTGTCAGACATAGTCTTTGCCCCCTCGCACACCTCCCAAATTAGAATCTGCAGTTTAACCAATTAAGCCTGTTTAACCTCAAGTGATTTGCATTCTTATGCACATTAAAGTTGGAGAAGCTCTGCCCAGGGCTCCTGCCAAGCAAACTGGCCCAATGTGGAAGGAGGTAAAGCACTCAGGAAACAGAGCTCCAAGAATAGGCCCCCAACCGGAGGACGGAAGAGATCTCCTTGCTACAGGCTCTGTGTTGTGGCTCTCAGAGAAATCAGGTAGTGGCCGAGGTGGATTGAGCCTCAGGGAGCTGGGCAGGACTTCAAAACAGAGCTGCTCTCTGAGCAGAGCAAACAGAGCAAAGAGACTGCTTCTGCAGCGGTGCAAACGCTGGAGGGGCCGATCTGCTGGATCTGTTTGACCACACCAGTCCGGGTGCTGTCCACGTTAGCTGCGGTCCCGTTGCATAAGCACACCCCAGACACAGAACCTGCTCGAGTTCCTCTGTGATGGGAACACCGTGTTCTCAAACAGACAAAACAAACAACTCTTTCCTTTGAGCGGTTATGAATTTTCATTTCCTACCCCCCCACTCCCTTCAGCCCCACCCCTATGGCGACAAGTTATCTGGAACATTATTTGTCGAACAGTAATTAGTACCAAGGCTGCAAAGAACTGTTGACTTATAGAAAGACACAAAGTTAGTGTTTGAGTTTTATCTGGGGTCTTGCTGAGGACTAAAGCCTAGGAGAGAGCCACTCAGCTCTGATGAACTGCTCTGAAGAGGTAGGGGAGAAGCCAGTTTATATATGGCTAGGAAATAAGTGTAGTCAAGCGTACATCTTGGTACAGAATTTCATATGCGTGCACCAAAAGAAAAAGATACTGCAAATCGTAAAGAACAGACGTCTCAAGTTAATAGTTTTAGTGCTTTTCTATGTATGGGAAGTTTCAGAAATCCAGGGCCATTAAAATTTTTCCTGAGATATACATCTAGCTATCTATGGGCCTGCTTGTTCATGTGTATCCAAAGCACAAGGTGCCTCATCCTGTTTTTTTCTTTAAATTCCTCCTGGAGTGCAACTGTCAGGCCAGCAACTGCAGTGGGTTATGACTTAACCCTTGCAGAATTGGGTGGTGAGCAACACTCTTTGGCTTAGCGATCCTAATTTTTCTGTGTCCATAGAACAAAGAACTTTATTTGGGGTCTTGGGAATTGCAAATTGGGAGACACAGATTTGGGTAAAACCGAAAGAGTGTTCTGAAGAAGAGGAAGAATCAGGGGCTTATAAAGGCAAAAGCCGCAAGATTGTTAAAGTTGTCTTGCAAGAATTATGGTTGGCTCTAATGCAAAAAGGAAATATTTGCCCTTAAGGAATAGGCTGTCATGAGTTATTTAGGGTAAGGGTCTGTTAAGTATCTTAAGTTTCTGGAACACTGTGCCTTTATTAAGTCAATAAGTGGTCAAAAGTTCAGATTCCATCCTGGCTGAGATGTGTATAAGTCCCACTTCCTCAGTTACCTCCTGGCTCCATTTGAGTGAGCTCTCTTAGCAATACTGACTCCATTTTTATTTTCCTTTCACATAGTTCAAAAGGAAATTCATGGACACATTAGGCATAGACGAGCAGTCCCCATTTTCCTTTTTGGGTATTTTGGATATTTTCCAGTTGCACCTCCCCCTGCCCCCCTATATTAACTCTTGGTTCTTCTCAACCCTGCCTTAAGACTTGGAAAGCTGACCTCTTGGACTGCCCTCCAGCTTCCAGTTGGGTTGGACCAGTGGCAGGCCCTGGCAGAAGGTCAGAGGGAGAGTCAGGTTCAGGTACTTATTCCCCCAGCTCACTTTGTATTGGACCATGGGTTGAGTATGTCCCTAAACTGAAGGCCACAGCTTCTGTCAGGTAGCCTGCTCCTACAGGTGGTAATAGCTTCCTATTAAAAAATGAAATTCGGGCCTCCCTGGTGGCGCAGTGGTTAAGAGTCCGCCTGCCGATGCAGGGGATACGGGTTCGTGCCCCGGTCTGGGAGGATCCCATATGCCGCGGAGCGGCTGGGCCCGTGAGCCATGGCCGCTGGGCCTGCGCGTCCGGAGCCTGTGCTCCGCAACGGGAGAGGCCACAACAGTGAGAGGCCCGCATACCGCAAAAAGAAAAAAAAAAAAAAATGAAATTCAACGGAGCAAATTTTAAAGATCTTGTTGGCCTTATTCAGCAATTCATGAATCAGGCAGCATCCAACCTAGCATATAGAAAGGAGCTCTGAGGAGCTTTGCAAAATGAAATACTTTTATAGGCAGAAGGGAGCAGGAACAACGAAGTTATACAAGGCAAAAAAGCGGGTTGGTTATAAGGTTACTCTCCTTTACAAGGGAATGGCAGGGGTCTATCAGGCAGATTACCTAACTAGTGCTGATCAGGAAATTCCTGATGGACTGGGGCTGGTTTAAAATTCCACTTTTGGAGGCGCCAAAACTTTAAAAAAAATTTTATTTATTTATTTTGTCTGCAGCAGGTGTTAGTTGCGGTATGCGGGCTCTTCATTGCAGCATGTGGGCTCTTTGTTGCGGCATGCATGTGGGATCTAGTTTCCCAATCAGGAATCGAACCTGGGCCCCCTGCGTTGGGAGCATGGAGTCTTACCCACTGGAGCACCAGGAAATTCCCCCAAAAGTTTTAGTTAAGTTTTATTTTGGTGGCTTGGCCCTTAGCATGAGCTACTCCATTTTGGGCCTGTTGCTTTGTTTTTACCATTTCAAATATTGTTAGCCTTGGCGTTTTGTGCCACCTCATGGCCCATTTCCTTAACAGTTACAATTTTATATGTCACCCCTTGAACTCTCCTCAGTTATTCAGTTTTCATGTGCCGTTGGTTTCTCTTCCATCTCATCAATAGCTCTCTGGTGCCAGGATCCATTCTCTCTTTCCATCCTTGGTGGCTGGGGCATTGACAAAGAACCTGGGGTGGTTCAGACGACTGGAACAGAGCCTCAGTGCATGGATGAGCATCCCTCCTACTGAAACATCAGTTGGCAACATGCTGGGGCCTGGCACTAGGATGCATGTACCAGAGGGCAACCAGGACAGCCACCTGGCCCCTTGACACAGCAGCTTGCACGTGTCCTCCAATGGCAGCAGGTGGTCTTTATGGCATTGGCTCCACACCCTCCAGGTTCTCTGATGCTGTCGATAGAAGACATTTGCTCCTACAGGGACTGGGCAGTCTCCTGATGTGACTTCAGCCCTTCTTCAAGCAGCCTCTCTGCCCGCAAACTTACCCCTCCAGAATTCCACATACTGGCAGATAGCACCATTGTTCACCCACTAGGTAAGCCCTGTTAGAACTCACCTATAGGAGTTTTAAAGATGAGACAACAGGCCCAAAATGGATTAGCTCATGCTAAGCCCCGTGTGACCCAAATCAAACTTAATTTAAAGTTTTGGCCCTGCCAGAAATGGAATTTTAAACCAGTCCCCGTCCTTCAGGAATTTCCTGATCAGCACTAGATAGGTAATCTGCCTGATAGACCCCTGCCATTCCCTTGTAAAGGAGGGTAACCTTGCAATGACCAATATCCTTTTTGTCTAGTATAACTTCCTTTTTCCTGCTCCCTTTTGCCTATGAAGTCTCTTGCATTGCATAGCTCTTTGGAACTCATGTCTATCTCCTAAATTGTGTGCTGTCTGATTCATGAGTTGCTGAATTAAGGCCAATAAGATCTTTATTTATTTTTTTAATTTTTAAAATATTTTTTTGGCTGTGTTGGGTATTCGTTGCTACAATCGAGCTTTCTCTAGTTGCGGTGAGTGGGGGCTACTCTTCGTTGCGGTGCACGGGTGTCTCATTGTGGTGGCTTCTCTTGTTGCAGAACACGGGCTCTAGGTGCGCGGGCTTTGGTAGTTGTGGTGCACAGGCTCAGTAGTTGTGGCTCGCAGGCTCTAGAGGGCAGGCTCAGTAATTGTGGTGCACGGGCTCAGTTGTTCCACAGCATGTGGGATCTTCCCAGACCAGGGATCGAACCCGTGTCCCCTGCACTGGCAGGCAGATTCTTAACCACTATGCCACCAGGGAAGTCCCAAGGCCAATTAAATTAATTTACTTAATTGAATTTTGTTCTTTAACAGTTTTGGTGATGACAGTGGGATCCAAGGGAGTCTACTAAAATCCTCAAGGACAATGCGAAACACAGGCACTGGCACCTGCTGAACACTTTTGTTCTCTTTCTCGCTGCTTCTGAAAGCCATGAGTAAGTTTCTCTTGGATCTGAGCTCTTCTCCCTTTGCATCTGAGCTTGCTGCTCTCATTGGTTTTCCAGTCCAGGGTTAACAGGGCAGTCTGGACTGACAGGAGGCTCTAACAGAGCACCAGTCCCTAGCTCCTGGTCAGTCCACTCCACGATACCATTTCTTTGGTTACTGCTGACATCCACAGGTCTATTTCCTCCTCAGTTATTACTGGTTTCTGCTGATATACACATAAGGTAAAAGCATGATCGATCTATTGTTAATGGGAATCTTGGAAGGCAAAGTTGCAAAAGATGGGTTCAGGTTGAGCACCTAAAAGCTGTTTGAGCTCACCATCTAATCTAAGACACCCATTCTAGGATAAATTGGTTAGGGAATGGGTTAGATCAGTACTAGGTCACCTGCCAACCTCCAGAAAATTTTTGTGCAATGAGATGTCCTGTAAAACATAAAACATCACAGAATCTCTAACCCAGTGGTACATTCCTGTTAGGGATGAATTTGGTTCCAAGAGACCAAAGGCTTCACTGAAGAAATAGGGCCCTCAAGTTCCAAAGAACTGAGTATTCTATCTTCTGGCACACCTGCTTATTTTACATCTAAGAACTATGGTCCTGGAAGCTATAGATACATACAAAAATGTCAAAATCTTACTAAAGACAACCTAGATTTACAATGACCATTATGGGGAACATTCCAGTTAGACAAGGCCATTCATTCAAAAAGTACAATTGTAATCGAGTGTTCCCAAATCAAACCAACAGAATGGGATACCTATTATTTTAACTGATATGCAGAAGCCTGCAAAAGGCTTCAAGATTCCAAAATTGCTTCATTGAAAGATTCATTGCAAAAGGCTAATGAAGGGACTTCCCTGGCGGTCCAGTGGTTAAGATTCTAAGCTGCCAATGCAGAGGACATGGGTTCGATCCCTGGTCAGGGAACTAAGATCTCACATACCACAGGGCCAAAATATTTTTTTAATAAAAGCACTAATGAAATGTTAAAGACACAAGAGTTACCCAAAACCAAAAGCTGTAAGAGTGACGTGACTCCTACCACTCCCTTCTATCTTCCTTTACCTGAGTACTCCCAGTCTACTAATCCTCTATCTGAATCGCCTTTTCACTCTGAAGAGACTATTAGTTACCTTTTATTTTATTTTTATTTTTTGTTTGTAGTAAAGTTTATTTTCATTGATTTCATTTAACATAATTTCAAAGTAGGTCTGTACTCTAAGATAAGCAAAAGAACAGATATCCTAAATCTCATAAAGAGATCTTCTTCACACTGTTCCTCTGATCAGGACACGGGGTTTCAGGGGCCCCAGTGGTGATACCTAACATTTTATCCCTGGAGATATTACCTGTAGATACAGAAAAAACAGATAACACCAACACACAAGAATCAAACTGTATGAGAGTACTACAGGAAGAAGCTCTTGTGTTATACTTTACCCACCTCTTTAGGGTTGTAATGATAATGACTGACTTTTTTCTCTGCAAAGTTCAGTGTTGTTTTTTGTTGTTGTTGTTTGTTTTTGTTCAGTGTTGTTTTAAATAAAATGTCAGAATATGTGAAAATGCTGTACTCATTTATCTTAATACACTAAAAATAGTGGAAGTTTAAAAATTCTTCATGATTTCAATCTGGGCCATGACTACCACGGATGGGGTTTACCCAACACACTAATTCCAAGTTTGGCGACCATCAGCAAACTGGCACCTGCAATTAAGCCTGCAGGCATAAATTTTCCAGAGTGGTAGAATCTCATTCCCATAATGCCAGCCAAGGTTCCAGATGTAATGAAGAAAACCTAAATGTTCCTTGGATCCTGAGACCCCTGATAGGCACCCAGGCCCACTAAACCACTGAAGAGGAGCCCGGCAGCCAGAGATGGGACACTGCCTGCTTTTGCATAGCCAGTGATCCCACTTATCCCACCGGAAGCAACCAGTGCTGCGTAGCCAAAACCAATACAATATAAAGGCACTAGTGGGCTGGAGTCCTTCTGCATTGTTCTCTTTCACTCTGTCCAGACAGATTACACTAGGCCTGCACCTCCTTCCCGAAGGTCTGCACTGGCCAACAAGGGCGCACATGGCTTGGAGTGGAGAGTCGCCAAAGTTAACTTCTAACTTTTTTTATTTAATTAATTAATTAATTTTTTGGCTGCGTTGGGTCTTCGTTGCGCACGGGCTTTCTCTGGTTGCGCTGAGCGGGGGCTACTCTTCGTTGCGGTGCACGGGCTTCTTATTGCGGTGGCTTCTCTTGTCGCAGAAGACAGGCATTAGTGCGTGGGCTTCAGTAGTTGTGGCACTCAGGCTCAGTAGTTGTGGCTCTTGGGGGTCTAGAGCTCAGGCTCAGTAGTTACGGTGCACGGGCTTAGTTGCTCCGCGGCACGTGGGATCTTCCCAGACCAGGGCTCGGAACCCATGTCCCCTGCATTGGCAGGCGGATTCTTAACCCCTGCGCCACCAGGGAAGCCCTTAACTTTTAATGATCTCCTTTGGGTATCTTTCAGTCCTTTGTCACAGACTAAGGGCCACAGTTAAAGAATTTTTCCTAAACACAGGGAGCATCCCCAAAAGTATTTTGAAGAATTTAGAGTCCTCATCTGGGCTGTCAGATCTTCACCAGCTTGTGCACATGTAGGAAAGCCCCAGAATGGATGCAGGAGGCAGAATGGTGTAACTCCGAGAATGATACTCAAGATCCTGGATCTCCAACATGGTCCCCTTGTGGACCAGAAAAAGCTCGCAAAATAGCAGTGGATCTTTTAAAATCTCTTCTCAAGGTTTTCCCTGCCTGCAGTGGTTGCTCTATCATTCACACCTGCAAACAAAAGAAAGATGAATTTAGGGCAGACTTTAAAGCCCATCTGGAAGCTATCTTCCTACGGCATTCTGATTTCCATACAATAGATGATGCTGCCCAACCTGCTCTAACTGCCTTATTGGTAAATGTATTTTCTCCTGAGATAAGTGGATTGATTAAAAGGCAGAAAATAGATGAGAAGTCACAGGTCTGACCAAATTTTGAGATGTTTGTATATTTTGGAAATTAAGCCCTATTGGTCGCATCGTTTGCAAATACTTTCTCACAGTCCTTAGGTTGTCTTTTCCTTTTGCTTATGGTTTCCTTTGCTGTGCAAAAGCCTATAAGTTTAATTAGGTCCCATTTGTTAGCTGAGCACTTTGAAAGGATATCTCTTTTTTTTTTTTTTTTTGGCCGCGCAGCTTGCGGGATCTTAGGTATCTGACCAGGGGTCGAACCCAGGCCCTCGGCAATGGAAACACAGAGTCCTAACCACTGGAAAGGATATCTTTTTATGTGCCCTACAATCTGTCCTTGGTATAGAAGAGGAAGAATTCCAGCCAAAAATCCCTAATTTAATCAGTTACCCTAATATCTGCAGGCTACCTCTAACACTGACATTGGGAGATTAAAAAGTGCAGAACCTATAAATATTCAGATAGACGTAACTAAACCTCTTCCCAAATTATCTCAATATCCATTAAAATCCGATGCCACACAAGGCCTCACGTTAGACCAAATCACCCAGGGGCTAACCGTTCCCTGTACCAGACCTGGTGTGTGGCTGTTAGCATAACTGATGCCAACTTGGGCCCTTACAATTTCTACTGTTTTTCACTGACCCTACCCAGGACTGTACTGTGCAGTGAACCACTTCTGTACTGTACCGTGCAGTGAATCACTTCTCTGTCATCAAGGGCTTTTTAGTTAATAAATATCGTTTAATAATCATTAGGTCCAGGTAGCCTCTATGCTCTGTTAGTCCCCAAACAATGATGAAAACCTTCCCTGACGTATTCCCAGCACCCATGAGACTAGTTACCCGTTCATAAATCTTAAGTTACGAATGCACCTACCCCCATATCCTAGGTTAACTATAAAAAAATTGTCCCAATGGTCCTTCATTTCTATTCCCTTCTGCCTATAAAACCTCTTGCTTTGTATACTCTTCAGAGCTCCTCTCTACCTGCTAAACTGGATGCAGTCTGACTCAGGAATGTCATGGTCCCAACGCGGGTTGGGAAAGAATTTCCAGATACAAGGCAGAATGTAAAGAAGATAGAATTTATTAAAGGGAAGGGTCGCTGCCAGAAGAGCAGGCCGGCTTCCTGATAATCAGGGAGAGCCGACCCGGAGCAAGGGTTACTGGTCTGTTTTTATATCCAGGGAACAAAGGAAGTTACCAGTCACCTGCTGATTGGGCAGGGTATGCATACTTCCAGTGTGCAGAGCAGGAGAACAGGGGCAAATACCTTTCCTTATATGGGTTGGGAAAGGGACAGGGCATGCTACTTGGGAGGGATCAGGGATATTGTGATGGTTGCTACGTGACAGAGTGATAAGAGTCCGGTAACTCCCTGTACCTCGATGTTGGCCCTTTGAGTTTATCTTGTCCCTTGTCCTTGGAGCACCACAATGAATTGCTAATTAAAGCCAAAAGAGCTTTAAAATTTACTCAGTTGAATTTTGTTAACGGGAGAAAACAGCTGAAAGCTGTGGTAAGGAAAAATTTTGTGTGCCTGTGGACTGGGAATGAGCAAGTATCCCTGGTTGTGGTGGTGATGGGGGAAGGGACTGTCCTGAACGGAGCCTTCCTTAGGATTTGGTTCCCCTCCTTGAACGGGGCCCCAGAGGGTAATGAGTGGCCCCCTTTACAGCTCCTCCTGGCCAGGCTGGTCATCTAGATCTTGCTGGTCCCTGATTTGACCCCTGGCTTTGATCCCGTTCTTCCCTGGGGGAAGGGAGCCCGGGAGGGAGCCCTGGAGGGATGCCCTGCACACACATGGGGAAGGGTGTAGGAAAACAGGATAAGACGGATGGAGCTCTGGGGTACCAAAAGAAGGCAGGCGCCCAGTGGGTTAGGTGGGGTGTGTGGGGACCACCTCTTGGGCTGGGCTCAGAGGTCGTCCAGCAGGGCACTTGGTCCCGGGAGAAGCCGAGACGTTGGCCCTCCCAGCTTCCTAGAGAGGCCGAGAGGCCCGGGGCGGTGACGCGCTTGCGCGATACGGGCCAGCGGAGAGCCGGGCGCGGGGCTACTGGCGCGGCCTGGGTCGTGTGGTCAGGGGACCTAGGGGCTCGCGGCCGCGGGAGTCGGTGAGTGGGACGGCGGGGCGGCGGGGCGGCGTGGGGGGGAGCGGGGCGACGTGGGTTGTCGTGGGGGCGCGGGGTTCCCGGCGGGCGGCGGGTGAGGCTCGGCCTGGAGGCTGCGCCCGGGCTGGGGTCTGGCCTGGGAGCCCAGCCGCCGCGGTGAGGGCGTATCTGCCTGCGCTTCGCTGCCCGGGGCGTGAATTTGGAGTAATGGTTTCTGTGTTTTATCACTTCTCCCAATTATGCAAACAAAGCGTATTCATTACAGGTAATTAGATGACGCGGGTGAGCGTTAAAAAAGTGAAAGTACCCGCAATCCGTTGTTTTCGTTCGGAGGCTTCCTGACCTTTTAAAATTTGTGCACGATTATGCAAACTCTTATACATGTACAAATATATTTTTTTAAGAAGTGGGATTATTTTACTGGTTTTTAAAGATATATAATCCATATATTTTATTTTTAATTAAATTGAGGTGTAATCCACATAGAACAACATAGTGGTTTTAGGTGTACAACATGATTCCGTATTTGTATACTGTTGCTTTTAAAAAGCTTTTTTTAGTATTATTGTGAAAAAATGCACATAACATTTACCACACGATACATAAAAATTGATCATTTAATCCATTTTAAAGTGTATAATTCAGTGGCATTATGTACATGCATATTATTGCTTTTTGAAAATTATATCGTCTTCAACTGTGGAATGCATTTGTTCATATATTGGTTAAAATTAGGGCCAGCAGTGTGACACCACTGAGACATATTTTTGCAAGTATAATTTAAAAAAAAACATTTTGTTTGCAGTTTATTTTCCATAGTACACATTACACGAAGCTGTAAATGCTCAACAAGTGATGTGTATTAGGTTGATTGTTTGTTTTCAGAATGAAAGAGTACTATATAAAATACAGTTTTTAAACACAAGGTAAAGCTGTAACCTAAAACCACCCTACTGTCTTCTCACTTACATTGGCCTAAGAAATCAGAGAATGTTCACCTTCTTAAAAGTGTGGCGCAGTGGTTGAGAGTCCGCCTGCCGATGCAGGGGACACGGGTTCGTGCCCCAGTCCGGGAAGATCCCACATGCCACGGAGCAGCTGGGCCCGTGAGCCATGGCCGCTGAGCCTGCATGTCCGGAGCCTGTGCTCCGCAACAGGAGAGGCCACAAGAGTGAGAGGCCCTCGTACCACAAAAACAAAAAAACCCTTTTTATTTTGAATAATTGCAGACACACAGAGCGTGTCAGAACTTTACAGAGTTCCCTTATATCTTTACCTGGTTTACCTAAGGGTAATGTCTTGCATAACTACAGTACAGTCATCAAACTTAAGAAATTTGCAGGGGTCCAGTACTATTAATTAAACTGCTGACTTATCCAGAGTTCATCACTGTCTCGCTAATGTTCTTTTTCTGTTCCAGGAGCCAGTCTACAATCCCTCATTCCATTTAGTTGTCATGTCTTCTAGTCTCCTTTAGTCTGTGACAGTTCCTCAGTTTTACTTGTTTTTCATGATTTTGACACTTTTGAAGTATTTGTAATTTTAGAGTGACCCTCTCGATTTGGTTTTGTCAGATGTTCTCCTGCTTAGATTGAGGATGATATCGATATGTCTTCTTACTGGTATACTACTCTTTTTGGTTTTGGTTGTGTGGGGTCTTAGTTGCGGCTCGTGGGCTCCTTAGTTGTGGCAGGCGGGCTCCTTAGTTGCAGCTCGCCAGCTCCTTAGTTGTGGCATGCAAACTCTTAGTTGTGGCATGAATGTGGGATCTAGTTCCCTGACCAGGGATCGAACCCCAGCCCCCTGCATTGGGAGCGCAGAGTCTTATCCACTGCGCCACCAGGGCAGTCACTAAATTATTCTGACTTTGGCCATTGGGAACTCTTTCAAGTTGGCTCCTGTTTCCCCTTACATGCTCCCTTCCTTTTTTGTGTCTTTTTCTGATTTTCAGGCACCACAAGCTACTCATCTTGTATTTTCACCTCCCCCAGCCCTGGAATCAACCATTTCTGCAAGGATTCCTGGTTTCGTTTATTGTAGAATGGTATTGAGAAACCAAATTTTGGGCACTAGGTTGAGCTCATTTCTTAATTGGCAAATTGGTATAAATATTATTTTAACATTTTAAATGTGTACTAGAAGCAATCTTTCTTTAGTGGCAATTGTCTTAGAAACTTGTTTATTATTAGTGTATAAAATAAACCTTATGTACCCTCTCACTGGCAGGAAAAAGATGAGAACAAGAGATTACTTAATGGGGATTTTAAAAGGAATCAAAATTACATTGCATATTGCTTTGCAATGTTGTGTTGCTTTCTGCTGTGTAACAGGGTGAATCAGCTATATGTATACATGTGTCCCCATATCCCCTCCCTCTTGCATGAGCAAATATTTATTGATTACCTGTTGTGTGTCAGGTAATGGGGACCTATTTTACTAAATATGGCAGCTCAGATTCCTAATCTTACGAAGTTTACACTGTAGTTGGGGAAAAAGGGAACAATAGGCACATCATTGAAATTTCTGAATATATTACCTAAAAGGTATGTAACCTAAAAGGTATGTAAGAAAGAAAACAGAAATTCATAAATTCATAGAACACCAATGACTTAGATATAATTTTAAAATAATCCTTCTTTGACACATCTGTTGACATAGCATTTCTTAAAGATGTGTCATACTGAAAAATGGGGAATACTATAGTGCCATTCTATTGGCAGATACTCTTGGAGATTCCCAATTAATATATTACCAGGCTCTGAAAAGTTCTGAAAGTAAGATATCTGTTTCATTTTCTTTAAGCTTTCCAAAGCTTGTATTTTTTTTACAAATGCAGCTCTGTAGTTTTTACCAGATCATATAAAAATGTATTTGAAATACTATCATAAAGAACAGTATAAAGAAGCAAATATAAATCATCTGAAGTCACAACATCCTGAGATAACCACATAAACATTTTGCTGCTGCCGTTCCTTTCTTTCATCTCTCCATGTCTGTATAACGACACAGTCAAATGTGTATTTAGAGAGTGTTCTAAAATACTGTCCTTATTGTATATGCACTTTTCTCTTTTTTCCTTTTCTCTCACCTCTCCATCCTCCATCCTGAAAATCACTATTAAGGATCTGGCTGTTACTTTATTCCATATTCATATTATCATGTACAAATTTTTGTGTAAGAAGATGTTAAATGGGATTGGTCCTGTACTCGGAGTGGGCTGAAACCCTAAACAGAAATGATGAATGGTAAGTGTCAAAACATTCTAACCATTTTTAGAGAGACACATTTTCACATGACTTATTAAAAGGTAAACAAAATTGGGCCTGTGAATCTTAGTCACCCCCCAACTTGAGCCTATGTGTGAATATTTATTTATATGAAGAGTGTTGGTTGGCCTGAGAGTGAGCCAGCATTTCCTCTTCCTAATATAGCAGGGGATGCTATCTTCCCAGGTGCCAACCCAAGTGCAAGAGTAGGGAGTGAGGAAGGCAGTAATAAAGTCCTTTGAGAAGATTAAAGGAGGCTTGCATAAGAAGACTCTGCCGTGTTATTTTCTGACTGGATGCTTGTTGACCTAAGGAAACTAACTCATCAGCCCAGCCAGCACCACATCCACTTCTATTACAAAAGAATTCTGAGAATATGATATAGTCCTACAAGAGTTTGGGGAATACGCCATAAAATCAGAGGCTGCTAGAATTCCCCTGACATCAGAATAAGAAGAGAAGATTGTGATGGGAGTAAAGTACACTTCCACAGATGTGGGGCAAGAGGGTAAGTTTTCCATAAGTCAAGTGATACCATAGATGTAAGTAGGCTGAAGCTGCCTTAAAAGAATCCCCTTTCAGGGTACCTGGCGAAGGAAACGACCCCAAATATAAATCCTTTGAAAAGGAGGTAAGAGAAAAATTTAAAAGGATAAACCAAAAGTGCATCACTCAAATTAGGAAAAGGTGGACTATAAAAGGCCACTGCACCAAGGTGCCTGGGGTAGGGGTGCCAACGAAGAATCTACAAATGCATTCTCAAGAGGAGCTAGCAGCAGTTGGATGTCTGCCGTAACAGACAGCATATAAGAGCCAGGAAAGAACGCCAGACAGCATCAGGTTTTGCCTGGTTGCCTCTTGTTTCTTTTCCCTGCTCTGACACTGGAAGAATCAGAAGCAGCAAGAAAGTGAGGAAGGCAAGCAGAACAAGATAGAAAAACAGTGAAAGAATAGATGATACTACATCACTACTCACCCCATCCCTTCTCATCTTCCTCACTGCCGCTTCACAGAAGCAAGAATCCAGCCTGAGCTAGGGGTAAGGGAGAAGATTTGAACTAGTTGAGAGATTGAAGTTTTGGTATTAAGTTAGACTGGGTTTTTTATTATCTTTTTAAAGAACTATTTATTTATCTATTTGGCCGCCTCAGGTCTTAGTTGCAGCACACAGGATCTTTGTTGCCGCACCTTTTTAGTTGCAGCACACAGGATCTTTAGTTGCGGCATGCGGGATCTAGTTCCCTGACCAGGGATCGATCTTGGGCCCCTTGCATTGGGAGTGCAGAGTCTTAGCTACTGGCCCATCAGGGAAGTCCCGGTTTTTTATTATCTTAAAAAATGGGTGGAACTACCAAGAGATCTGAGATCAAGATTAATTCAGGGACAAGGAATATCCCAGAAAGTCTGTTTGGTCATCCGTGGAGAAAAGTAAGTTATTTCTTTTTTGCATTCCCTTGTGACTATCACATTTAATAAATAATATATAGATATAGATAGATAAATATAGATATCTTGTATATATGTATCATGTGTGTATCACTATTTGATATATAAAATGCAAAAAAAAATTACATTGCATATAAGATGATAGAGCAAAATGACAGAAAGAAGAAAATGTCCCTGAAAAATGCCCATATGCTTGCTTGGGATTTCCCCTGTTCTTTTTTTTTTTTTTTTTTAATAAATTTATTTATTTACTTTGGCTGCGGTCTTCGTTGCTTCGCGCAGGCTTTCTCTAGTTGTGGTGGGCGGGGGCTACTCTTCATTGCGGTGGGCGGGCCTCTCATCTCACTGGCGTCTCCTTGTGGAGCACGGGCTCTAGGCGTGTGGGCTCAGTAGTTGTGGCTCGCAGGCTCTAGAGCACAGGTTCAGTAGTTGTAGCACACAGGCCTAGTTGCTCCGCGGCATGTGGGATCTTCCCAGACTAGGGCTCGAACCCGTGTCTCCTGCATTGGCAGGCGGATTCTTAACCACTGTGCCACCAGGGAAGTCCTCCCCTGTTCTTTTGAAAGCCATTTTCATTTGGGAATGAAACTGGGCGGAGGGATGAAGCTCTGGGTGAGAAGAGGCCTGTTCCATCTCAGGTTGCTCCCCAGGCCTGGGGGCTCCCATTTGTGGTATAATCTTAACAAGTTGATGAATGAAGCTTTTCTTCTGTCCTCAGAAGCTAATTGGGACCTGGAAGGAACCCTGAGGCATTAGGATACCTGAATTTAATTGGGCAGTTTCAGCTCACTGGCTCCATCTCTTTACTATGCTGTGGGGCTTTCATTCAGACTTCGAAAGGCCCAAGAGGTCATTAACTTTTTTTTTTTTAAAGGAATGGTTTTCTTTTAAAATTTTTTTTTGGCTGTGTCGGGTCTTAGTTGTGACATGTGGGATCTTTGTCTCAGCATGTAGGAATTGTGGTGCACGGGCTTCTCTCTAGTTGTGGCGCTCTGGCTCCATGGCGCATGGGCTCTCTAGTTGTGGCGTGCGGGCTTAGTTGCCTCACGGCATGTGAGACCTTAGTTCCTTGACCAGGGATTGAACCATCGTCCCCTGCATTGGAAGGCGGATTCTTTAACACTGGACCACCGGGGAAGTCCCAGGAAGTCACTAACTTTTATCCATGTTCATAGTTGCAGGGGCTGGGCTCAGAGGGCTGGAATCTTTTGCCATATACACAGGCAGTTGCCCTCATTTTTCTGTTGGTCTTGTCTTCTCATCACCTCTTTACAAGTACTTCACTGACCTCTTTGGACATTTCTGCAGCAGCTGCTTCAGAACAGGTCGGCTTGGAGGCTTATGTTTGGTGCTGACTTCCCTGTGGGTCTCAATTTCCGGAGACAGGTCAGTGCCATTTACATTTCCCACTGGGTGCGTTTCTTCAAAATATTTCTCTCTGGTCTCCAGTTGATTCTGTTGTGTCTCACTCCCGGATTTCTCTGCACCTGAGTGTCCTTCTCTTCCCCAGTCTGTTCTGCAAGTTTGGCTGGGAAAGTCTCTCACCTCTTTCTCTGACTCTCAGCTCCCTCCTGAGCAGCTCCCGTTGGTGCTGCTGCGGCTCAGCAAGGCTGGAGCCTGCCCCTGCCGCTCCCGAAGCACCTTTCCTCATCAGCCTCCTCTTGTTGTTGTGTCTTCAAGTCTCTTTTTATAGGCCTTCAGTTATGTACCTTATCACTTCTCAGTTTTCCTTTGCTTTTGTTTTCTCTGTGTACTTATTTTCCTTACCCCACCCCCTTCTTTCGCAGCAAAGCTTCATTTCTCTGCCAAAACTTCAGCAGCTTCGTCAGCACGCATGATCCCAAAGTAGTTCTTCAACTGATTCTCCATCCCCTTGTAGCAGCACTGCAGTTTCTTTTATCTGGATGATGGTGGGGATATTGAATAATAGCCTCTGAACTGAGAAGAAACTTTGAGACCAAAAAGTGAAGCAGGCAACTCCATGAAGTGTAATTATGACGTTTATTGTGGGTACTTACATAGGGGGCAGTACGGGTGGACAACCACCAGAGGCATTTGCAACTGAACCCTGTGCTGCCAGAAGGGGCGTGGGAGAATTTATTTATTTAAAAAAATGTTTTCTTGTTTATTTATTTTATTTATTTATTTTTGGCTGCACTGGGTCTTTGTTGCTGTGCGCAGGCTTACTCTAGTTGCGGAGAGCCAGGGCTACTCTTCGTTGTAGTGCGCGGGCTTCTCATTGTGGTGGCTTCTCTTGTTGCAGAGCACGGGCTCTAGAGCACAGGCTCAGTAGTTGTGGCACACAGACTTAGTTGCTCTGCAGCGTGTGGGATCTTCCTGGCCCAGGGCTCAAACCCGTGTCCCCTGTATTGGCAGGCGGATTCTTAACCACTGCACCACCAGGGAAGCCCCGGCATGGGGGAATTTAAAGGGACCAAAGCTAAAGATAGAATCTGACTACTAAGCGAGAAGCACATTCGTGCCAGTGGGAACTGGGGGTTTCTCCTCCCTTCTGAGGTCTCATGAACATTATTCCTCATGGACCATTAACCATCTGGACTAGCAAAATGCATTCTTCCAGTTTTCGTATCAGATGAAGGCAAGAGTAAGAGTTGATAGGGAACTTATCTGGCTTGGATTCATTCCTTGTGAGTAGGCTAAAGCTCAGAAAGGGGACTGTGGGCCTAAGATAGAGCTGACAAAGTGAAGTCAGTGTGGTCCAGCCACATAGATGGCATGCTTTCTTCATCCCATCTCAGTTTACAGTCATCTTTTTGGACAGTCCTAGCAGTACTTGCTGAGTTCAGGAGATGTTTGTAGGTGATGATGGCTTCTGGTTGAAGTTATGGTTTCTTTAAATTTTCTTAACAGTGGTGGGAGGTGGAAGGTTCCACCCTTTCAGGGGAAGATGACCATCATCTGTGACTTGGTCCACTGAGTAATGGGGCCACTTTACAACAGGTGCCAAGGTCTGCAGTCTACCTCATACTTCAGTTGGAGGATGGAGGGAATGAAAAGTGCCCGTTGAACTGAGAAGATAGCTTAAGACTGAAAAAGAAGGCAGGCAGCTCCGTATAATCAATGGATCAGTTAAATTAGAGGGTAATTTACTCACATGGTGAGATCAGGTGGATGAACTAGAAGCATTTGCAGCTGCACTCGCACCACTGAGGGGCCACTGGGACAGTTTTATAGTTAACCTAGGTATGGGGGTATGTGCTTGGAAATAGGAAGTGCATTTCTTCTTTCTTTTTTTTTTTTCTGGGAAGTGCATTTCTAAGTCAAGTTTTATGAATGGGTAACTAGTCTGGTGGGCTATGGGAATGTGTCAGTGAAGGTCTTCATCATTGTTTGGAGACTGTTAGAGCATAGAGGCCACCTGGAACTAACGATCCTAAAACAGTAAGCGCTTGATGACAGAAAAGTGATTTTACCTCATAGTACAGTCATAGGAAGGGTCATTGGAGGGACAGGAGGAATTGAATGGGCCCATGATGGTGGCAGTTATGCTAACAGCCATACATACTTCTTTGTAGACTCTTGGTTTGATTTTGTTTTAATATGCTCTTTCTTGCTTTTTTCTTTTGCATGTTGTGGTTTTGGGCAGCATTTTACTCTCTTTTGTTCTCTACCTCAGTTGTCAATTTTTGTCTTACCTTGTTCTCAATTCAGCCAGCCTTCTTTGGTTTGGTTGTTGACTCAGTGGCTAAAACAGAACAAGGGTCAGCCGGGTTTCTTTTCCCTTTTGCAGTTACTTGAGCTGCAGCCACCATCTACATACAACTGCCCTTCAAGGACATGTAACCTATTCTGCTGAGTGCCCACCTTTTCAGTCCTGGGAGCTGATACTCAGTACCTTTTTTTTTTTAATTGGCTGCACCACGTGGCATGCGGGATCTTAGTTCCTTAGTTTCCTGACCAGGGATTGAACCTGGTCAGTGAAAGCATCCAGTCCTAACCACTGGACCTCCAGGGAATTCCAGTTGCTTTGTTTTTTAAGAAGAATTATTGATCACTTTGCTGATTATAAAAATAATGTACAATTCAGGGAACATAGAAAAATAGGAATGGAAAGCCCTCTAATCCCACTTGCCAGAGAAGATTAACTGCTGAAAACACTTTGGTGGCCAAGGCTTAGGAACTTTTTTGTGCATATGCAAACTGTGCTTTATTTTTATTTTGTTTAAGACATAAGTGAGCTTATAAGTGTAATTTCTAAAACTTGCCTCTTAATTTACTTTTTTGGGGGGGAAATTGGGAAAAGACAAAAATATAAAGAAAATAACAGGCAGGCATATTTCCAACACACAGGAGTAACCTCTTCTAACATTTTGGCATATGTGCAGTCATCATTGTACAATCTTAAAAAAAAAGAGACCTTGAACATAAATGTTGTGTTAAAAAAATCAAATCACTACAAATAAAGTCTCCCTTTAACTGTTATTTCCAACCTCTCCACTCCCACATCAGTAGGAGTTTTTGTCAATCTTTTTAGGCCATTTAAAAACCTTTCGAGTGCTTTTATGTACATCACACCTAAGAAATTTACACATAAATATGATTTTAGGTTTTTTCTCCAATTATACTTAAGTTCTTTTTAACTTAGCATACATTTTTGATACTGTTGGGAAAAGCAGTCAGGCGCAGCTGCTTCTCTCTAGCATAACTCTGCAAGAGTAGCCCTGGCTGAGGACATTTTCTTGCAAAGAAATCAAGAGCCCTCATAGCCTGTGGTGTGCTTACAGCCTTTTGAGGGACTATCTTTACCTGTTCAGTGCTTAATGTATACCCCTTTTTTCTTCTTTTTTTTTTTTTGGAGAATTATGTTTTTTAAAAAAATATTTTATTTTATTTTTGGCTGTTTTGGGTCTTTGTTGCTGCACGCAGGCTTTTCTCTGGTTGAGGTGAGTGGGGGATACTCTTCGTTGTGGTGCGTGGGCTTCTCTTGTTGCTGAGCACGGGCCCTAGGCATGTGGGCTTCCGTAGTTGTGGCATGCGGGCCCAGTAGTTGTGGCTCGCAGGCTCTAGAGTGCAGGCTCAGTAGTTGTGACGCACGGGCTTAGTTGCTCTGCGGTATGTGGGATCTTCCCAGACCAGGGCTCGAACCCATGTCCCCTGCATTGGCAGGTGGATTGTTAACCACTGTGCCACCAGGGAAGCCCCCCTTTTTTCTTCTTAGGTGCATGTGTCAATGGCCCCCAGGCCTTCCCTTGCTTTCTGTATTTCAGACCCCATGGGTAAGGGGCCAAGGTCCTTCTACTGTATCATGAAGGGTGGTGCTGGTATCTGTTCCACCTGCATGGCTTTGGCTGTGAAGTGGATCCATTGGTCATGGGGGACCAATAGATTGCAGGGGGTTCAATCTTGTACACTCTATTTTCTTCTCTTGCTCTAAGTGAATACTGTATCACTTGAGCCTAGTGTGTGTGTTGTCTGTTCTCAGGAACTTAGAATTAAGCTCTGGTCTCTTCTGTGGGTGGCACTGATCTGCTTTTTAACCTTGGCTGCATAGCTTGACCACCCAGTGAACAGTGAAACAATTGTATTGTTTCTTAAAGGTCTTGTACAGTCTTTTAAATTGTTGTGTGGTATTTCATCCTATAAAGTGCTACACTTTTATTTAGGTGTATTGATGGGCAAGTAGGTCATTTCCAATATTGTGTTATTACAAAGTACTCTAGTGAACACCTGTGTAAATGCCTGAATACCTGTGCAAGTGTTTTTCCAGGGAGCTTCCTAGAACTGAAATTTCAGGGGCATAGGTAATATGACTTTTTAGCTTCACTGCAGACTTTGAAACTACTTTTCCTAGTGGCTATACACATTTACACTTCTGTCCAGTGGTTTGTGCTTTTGTTCTTTTTTTTTTTTTGGACAAGAGGTTTTAAAATACTGACATAGTCATATATCACCCTTTTTCCTTTGTTTTCTTAAGAAATCCTTGCCTACCCCAGGGTTCTTACTCTTTTTTGTTTGTTTTAATATTTATTTATTTATTTATTTGGCTGCGTCAGGTCTTTGTTGTGGCACACAGGATCTTTAGTCGCGGTATGCGAACTCTTAGTTGTGGCATGTGGGATCTAGTTTCCTGACCAGGGATCGAACCCAGCCCCCATGCATTGGGAGCATGGAGTTTTAGCCACTGGACTGCCAGGGAAGTCCCTGTTTGTTTTTGAAGTTAAATCTTTAGCTAGAACTTGTTTTTTGTGTGATCCCCTGCAGGTACTGAAGGATGGTTGTAACCGTCTATCTAGGAATGGAGTTGCAAGTAGTAACTGTACGTTTAACTTAATTATGCGTGACTGTTTTCCAGTGTGGCTGCACAATTTACATTTCCACCAGCAGTGTATGAATGTTCCAGTATTTATCTCTACATCCTTATCAACATATGTTATTTTCTGACTGCTTGATTCTAGCCATCCTAGTGGATGTGAAGTGGTATCTTACTGTGGTGTTGATGTGCTTTTCCCTGATGACTAATGCTGTTGAGGATCCTATGTGTTTTTCAGCCATCTTTATATTTTCTTTGGAGAAATGTCTGTTAAGATGCTTTGTCTAATTTTAATTGTGTTGTCTTTTATTATTGAATTGTAAGTTATTTATATTTTCTAGTGACAAGTCCCTTATAAGGTATGTGATTTGTAAATTTTTTTTTCCCTCTCTGTGGGTTGTCTTTTCACTTTCTTCATGAGACCTTTGAAGTACAGAGTTTTAATTTAGGTGAAGTCCAATTTATCTATTTTTTCTTTTTTTTGCATGTAGTATGCATTTGGTAGAATCCATTGACTAATCCATTGTCACAAAGTATTACGCTTACATATTATGATAAGAATATTATAGTTTTAGCTTACATTTGGGTCTTTGATCCATTTTGAGTTAATTTTTGTATATTGTATTATGTAGGGGTCCAACTTCATTCTTATTCATGTAGACATATAGTTGTCCAAGTACCACTTGTTGAAAAGACTGTTCTTCCTCTCTTTGTGTGCTCTTGGCACACTCGTTAAAAATAAATTGACCATAGACAATTTTTGGACTCTTAATTCTGTTTCATTGATCTGTACGTCTGTCCTTATGCCAGCACCACACTGTCTTGATGACTGCTGCTTTTTTATAAAGTTAAGTTATGAAATCTATTCTCCCAGCTTACGCTTTTTAGTTTTAGTGATTCAATTTTTTAATAGATTATACTCACTCAAAGTTACTGTAAAATATTGCTGTAGTCCCTGTGCTGGACAATATATGCTTGTAGCTTATTTATTTCATACATAGTAGTTTGTACCTCTTAATCCTCTACCCCTGTTGTGCCCCTCCTCCCTTCCCTCTCCCCATTGGTAACCACAAACGTTTTCTCTGTTCCTGTTTTGTTATATTCATTTGTTTGTTTCATGTTAAATTTTAATTAATTTATTTATTTGGCCATGCCACACAGCATGTGGGATCTTAGTTCCCTTACCAGGGATTGAACCCACGCCCCCTGCATTGGAAGCTTGGAGTCTTAACCACTGGACTGCCAGGGAAGTCCCTGTTTCATTTTTTAGATTGCATATTTAAGTGATAACATACAGTATTTGTCTTTCTTTTTCTGATTTATTTCACTAAGCATAATACCCTCCAGGTCCAGCCATGTTGCAAATGGCAAAATTTCATTCTTATTTATGGCTGAGCAATACTCCACATCTTCTTTATCCTTTCATTTGTTGATGGACACTTAGCTTGCTTCCATGTCTTGGCTGTTGTACATAATGCTGTTATGAGCACTGGGGTGCATGTATCTTTTCAAATTAGTGTTTTTGTTTTCTTTAGGTATATACCCAGGAGTGGAATTGCTGGATTATATGATGGTTCTATTTTTAGTTTTTTGAGGAACCTTCATACTGTTTTCCATGGTGGCTGCACGAATTTACATTCCCACTAACAGCGTACTAGGGTTCCACATCCTCACCAACATTTGTTATTTGTTATCTTTTTGATGATAACCGTTCTGACATGTGAGGTGATATCTCACTGTGGCTTTAATGTGCATTTTTCTGATGATTAGCAGTGTTGAACATCTTTTCATGTGCCTGTTGGCTGTCTATATGTCTTCTTTGGAAAAATGCCTATCAGGGATTCTGCCCATTTTTTAGTTTGGTTGTTTGGTTTTTTGACATTGAGTTGTGTGAGCTGTTCATATATTTTGGATTTTAACCCTTTATCGGTAATATTGTTTGCAAATATTTTCTTCCATTTAGTAGATTTTCTTTTCATTTTGTCAGTGGTTTCCTTTGCTGTGCAAAAGCTTCTATGTTTAATTAGGTACCATTTGTTTATTTTTGCTTTTGTTTCCTTTGCCTTAGGAGACAGATCCAAAAAAATATTGCAATGATTTATGTCAAAGAGTGTTCTTCCTATGTTTTCTTCTAGGAGTTTTATGGTTTCTGATCTTACATTTAGGTCTTTAATCCATTTTGAGTTTAATCTTTACTTCATTTTGAGTCTATTATTGTGTATGGTGTGAGAAAATTTTCTAATTTTCATTCTTTTACATGTAGCTGTCCAGTTTTCCCAGCACCACTTATTGAAGAGACTGTCTTTTTTTACATTGTATATTCTTGCCTCCTTTGCTGTAGATTATTTGATCATAAATGTGTGGGTTTATTTCTGGACTCTCTATTCTGTTCCACTGATTTATGTGTCTTGTATGTGTGTGTGTGTGCACACGTGTGCAGCACCATACTGTTTTGATTACTGTAGCTTTGTAGTATAGTCTTAAGTCAAGGAGCATATCTCCAACTTTGTTCTTTTTTCTCAAGATCACCTTAGCTATTTGGGATCTTCTGTAGTTTCATATAAATTTTAGGATTATTTGTTTTAGTTCTCTGAAAAATGCTGTGGGCTTTTTGATAGGGATTGCATTAAATATGTAGCTTGCTTTAGGTAGTATGGACATTTTAACAGTATTAATTCTTCCAATCCATAACCACAGGATTTCTTTCCATTTCTTTGTTTCATCTTCAGTTTTCTTCAATAATGTTTTTTTAAAAATTAATTTACTGGCTGTGTTGGGTCTTTGTTGCTGTGTGCAGGCTTTCTCTAGTTGTGGCGAGTGGGGGCTACTCTTTGTTGCGGTGCACGGGCTTCTCATTGCAGCGGCTTCTCTTGTTGTGGAGCATGGGATCTAGGCCCGTGGGGCTTCAGTAGTTGTGGCATGCGGGCTCTAGAGCGCAGGCTCAGTAGTTGTGGCGCACGGGCTTAGTTGCTCCACAGCATGTGGGATCTTCCTGGACCAGGGCTTGAACCCGTGTCACCTGCATTGGCAGGTGGATTCTTAATCACTGCACCACCAGGGAAGTTCCTCAATAATGTTTTATAGTTTTCAGAGTATATAGGTCTTTCACCTCCTTGGGTAAGTATATTCCTAGGTATTTTATTCCTTTTGATGCGATTTTAAATAAGGTTGTTTTCTTGCATTTTCTTTCTGATTCTTCATTACAAGTAAATAGAAAAGCAATAGATTTGTGTATATTAATCTTGTATCCTGCAACCTTACTGAATTCATTTAGTCTAACAGTTTTTTGGTGGAAGCTTTGGAGACTTTAGGGTTTTCTATATATAGTATTATGTCATCTGCAAATAGGGACATTTTTACTTCTTCCCTTCCAGTTTGGTTGCCTTTTATTTCTTTTTCTTGTCTGATTACTGTGGCTAGGATTTCCAGTACTATGTTAAGTAAAAGTGGCGAGAGTGGGCATCCTTGTCTTGTTCCTGGTTTTCGAGGGAAAACTTTCAGCTTTTCATCATATGGTGTTAGCTGTGGGTATGTCATAAATGGCCTTTGTTATGTTGAGATATTTCCCTGTAAGCCAACTTTGAAGAGAATTTTTATCATGAATGGATTTAAATTTTGTCAGATGCTGTTTCTGCATTTATTGAGATCATGTGGTTTTTATTCTTTATTTTGCTAATGTGGTGTATCTCATTTATTGATTTATGGATGTTGAGCCATCCTTGCATCCCTGGAATAAATCCCATTTGATCATGGTGTGTGATCCTTTTTATATATTGTTGAATTTGGTTTGCTAATATTTTGTTGAGGATTTTTGTGTCTAGGTTCATCAGAGATACTGGCCTGTAATTTTCCCTTTTTGGTAGTGTCTTTGTCTGGTTTTGGTATCAGGGTAATGTTGGCATTGTACAATGAATTTGGGAGTGTTCTCTCCTCTTCAAAAGTTTGAGAAGAATAGGTATTAGCTCTTCTTTATATGTTTGGTAGAATTCCCCTGTGAAGCCATCCAGTCCCGAGATTTTGTTTGCTGGGAGTTTTTTTATTTCTAATTTAATTTCACTACTAGCGATTGGTTTGTTCAGATTGTCTGTTTATGATTCAGCCTTGGAAGAGTGTAGGTTTCTAGAAATTTATCCATTTCTTCTAGGTTGTCCAATTTGTTGGCATGTAACTTTTTGTAGTATTCTCTTAGGATTTTTTTGCATCTCTGTGATATCGGTTGTAGTTTCTCCTCTTTCATTTATTATTTTGTTTTTTTGGGTCTTTTCCCTTTTTTTGTTAAAGAGCCTGGTTAAAAGCTTATCAGTTTTGTTTATTTTTTCAAAAAAAACACACCAGACAGTTCTTAGTTTTATTGATCTTTTCTGTTTTTTGAAATCTCAATTTTATTTATTTCCTCTCTGGTCTTTATTATTATTTCTTTCCATCTGCTGACTTTGGGCTTCATTTATTCCTCTTTTTCTAATTCCTTTAGATGGTAAGTTTGGTTGTTTATTTGGGATTTTTCTTTTCTTGAGATAGGCCTGTATTGCTATAAACAACTGCTTTATCTGTGTCTCATAGATTTCGGAAAGTTGTGTTTTTATTTTTATTTGTCTCAAGGTACTTTCAGATGTCCTCTTTGATTTCTTCTTTGACCCATTGGTTTTTTAGTAGCATGTTTAGTCTCTACATGTTTGTATTTTTCCCATTTTTCTTCTTGTAATTGATTTCTAGTTTCATATCATTGTGATTGGAAAAAATGCTTGGTATACTTTCTGTCCTCTTAAATTTGTTAAGATTTGTTAAGAGTGTTTTGTGGCTTAGCATGTGATCTATCCTGGAGAATGTTCCATGTGCACTTGAAAAGAATGTGTATTGTGTTGGTTTTGATGGAATGTACTATAGATATCTATTAAGTCCAGTTGGTCTAATGTGTCATTTAATACCACTCTTTGTTGATTTTATGTCTAGATGATCTGCCCATTGATGAAAGTGGGGTGTTAAAGTCCCCTACTGTTATTGTATTACTGTCAATTTCTCCCTTTATGTCTGTTAATATTTGCTTTTTGTATTTAGGTGCTCATATATTGGGTACATGTATGTTAACGAATGTTATATCCTCTTTTTTTTTTTTGGCTGTGCCGTGTGGCTTGTGTGATTGTAGTTTCCTGACCAGGGATTGAACCTGAGCCATCGACAGTGAAAGTCCTAACCACTGGACTGCCAGGGAATTCCCACATATTTTCTTCTTGTATTGATTCCTTTATTATTGTGTAATGTCTGTCTTTGTCTTTCGTTATAGACATTGTTTTAAAGTCTACTTTGTCTGATATGAGTATAGCTGCCTCAGCTTTCTTGTTGTCTCCACTTGCTTGAAATATCTTTTTCCATCCCCTCATTTTCAGTCTGTGTGTGTCTTTAGCTCTGAAGTGAGTCTCTTATAGGCAGCATATAGATGGATCTTGTTTTTATATTCAATTAGCCACCTTTTGTCTTTCGATTGGAGCATTTAGTCCATTGACATTTAAAGTGATTATTGATAAGTATATACTTTTTGCCATTTTATTACTTGTTTTCTTGTTTTTTGTAGTTCTTCTTTGTTCTATTCTTCTGTTCATTTCTTTCTTTGTGGTTTGATGATTTTCTTTAGTAGTATTCTTGTGTTCCTTCTCTAGTTTTTGTATACCTATTATAGGTTATGGATTTGTGGTTATCATGGGGTTCATATATGTTGACCTGTAACTATATATACTTGTTTTAAACTGATAATCATTTAAGTTCAAAATACATTCTAAACAATTTATATTTTTCATTCCCCTCCCCCACATTTTGTTTTTAATTTCATATTTTACATCCACGTTTCTCCCTTAACTGTTTACTGCAGTTACAGTTGATTTTACAATTTTTGTGTTTTAATCTTTGTGCTAGCTTATTTAAGTGGTTGATCCTCGGCCTTTACTATATATTTGCCTTTACTAGTGGGGTTTTTCCTTTCCTATAGATTTTTTAAAATTAATTTATTTAATTTATTTATTTTGGGCTGCATTGGGTCTTCATTGCTGCGCACAGGCTTTCTCTAGTTGTGGCGAGTGGGGGCTACTCTTTGTTGCAGTGCCCGGGCTTCTCATTGCTGTAACTTCTCTTGTTATGGAGCACATGCTCTAGGCGTGTGGGCTTCAGTAGTTGTAGCACATGGGCTCAGTAGTTGTGGTTCATGGGCTCCAGAGCTCAGGCTCAGTAGTTACGGCGCACGGGCTTAGTTACTCTGCGGCATGTGGGATCTTCCTGGACCAGGGCTCGAACCCGTGTCCCCTGCATTGGCAGGTGGATTCTTAACCACTGCACCACCAGGGAAGTCCCCTTTCCTATAAATTTTTACTTTTTATTGTAGCCTTTTCCACTTAGAGAAGACTCTTTAACATTTCTTTTAGGGCCTGTTTAGTATTGATGAACTCTTTTAGTTTTTTGCTTGTCTGAGAAGTTCTTTATCTTTCCATCAATTGTGAATGATAACCTTGTTGGTTAAAGTGTATTAGGTTGTAGGTTTTTCCCCTTTAACACTGTAAATATATCATGCCACTCCCTTCTGGCATGCAAAGTTTCTGCAGAAAAATCTGCTGATAGCCTTATAGAGGTTCCTGTATATATGACTCTTTGTTTTTCTCTTGCTGCCCTTAGAATTCTCTTTATCCTTCATTTTTGCCATTTTAATTATAACATTTCTTGGTGTGGGTCTCTTTGGGTTCATCTTGTTTGGGATCTCTGAACTTCCTATACCTGGATATCTGCTTCCTTCTTCAGGTTCAGGAAGTTTTCAGCCATAATTTCATCAGATACCTTTTCAATCTTTTTCTCTGTCTCTTCTTCTGGAACCTCTATAATGTGAATGCTGATATGCTTGATATTGTTTCAGAGGTCTCTAAAACTGTTCTCATTTTTTAAAAAAATCTGTTCTTTTCTTTGCTTTTCTGATTGGGTGACTTCTCTTATTCTACCTTCCAGATCACTTGTGCATTCCTTTCTATCAGCTGGTCTGCTGTTAATTCCTTCTAGTGTGTTTTTCATTTCAGTTATTGTATTTTTCATTACTGACTGGTTCTTTTGTACATTTTCTAGTTCCTTTTTAAAATTCTCACTGTGTTTATCTATTCTTTTCCTAATTTAGTTACCATTCTTATTACTGATGCTTAGAACTCTCTGTCTGGTAAATTACTTATTTCTCTTAAATTAGTTTTTTTTTTCAGGGCGTTTCTCTGGTTCTTTCATGTGAGACAGACTCTTCTGTCTTCTCATTTTACTTAACTTTCTGTGTTTCTGTGAAATTAGGTGAAACAAGTTACCTGTCCCAATCTTGAAGGGGTGTCCTTGCGTGAGAGCGTTCCTATACAATCTGTGTGTGCCCAGTGTCTTTGGTGCGAGAGCTGGATCTGACGTGAGCATGAGTCACACCTTCCCCCAGGGTGTGCTCACAGCTCTCACCTTAGTGGGAGGTGGGGCTGGAGATGGAGGGGTTAGAGCTAGAGCCAGGTGTGAGCCAGAGCTTCTCCTATGCTCAATAGCCGACACCACCCTGTTGGGAGCAGGGGTGTGTCTCAAGTTGCTGGAGCAAAAGCCCTGAGGGTCGGGTCCAAGCCTGTTCTGTTTCTTCTAAGTATGTGCTCTCCTCCCTCCCAGGACTGGCACCCTTGCCACCCTTGCCCAGTCTGCTGCCTCTGCATCTCCAGCAATAGCCACCCTCAGATGCAGTGTCAGGTCTGTTGCCCAAGTGTGCACTCTCCTTAGCAGTGGCAGCCTTCACCCTAGTGGGGAGCTGCACCAGAGTTAGAGGGACTGGAGTGGGTGCTTGCTGTGGGCCAGGTCGCATGCTGGGGCGGTCGCGGGAAACCAGCCAGTGCCCCGGGTGGTTTCAGTCTGCTTCCTTTACTTTGTTTCTGGGAGTAGGCAAGTTTGTGCATGCTGTTCACGAGTGGAGCCCTCCTGTAAGTCCCACTGGTTTTCAAAGCAGCCAAGGGGACTCCTCTTCCTGGTGTTGGACTCCAGATCTGGGGTGCCCAATATGTGGTTTGAACCCCTCATTCCCCAGTGAGGATCTGTGAGCCCATGATTATCCCCCCTTCTGTGTCCCCTCCTCTCAGCTTAGGTCCCAACATAATTTCTTCTTCTCCCTTCCTGCCCAACTCCTTGTGGATCTTTCTTTATAGCCTTGGTTGTAGAAGAGTTTTTCTGCCCATCTCCAGCTTGTTTTTAGTGAGAATTGCTCCACATGGAGATGTGTTTTTTTAAAAAATATTTATTTATTTATTTATTTGGCTGCACCAGGTCTTAATTGCCTCATGTGGGATCTTCGGTTGTGGCATGTGGGATCTTTTAGTTGCAGCATGCGAACTCTTGGTTGCAGCAGGTGGTATCTAGTTCCCTGACCAGGGATTGAACCTGGGCCCCCTGCATTGGGAGCGCAGAGTCTTAGCCACTGGACCACCAGGGAAGTCCCATAGATGTATTTTTGATGTGTTCGTGGGGATGTGAGCTCATTGTCCTCCTACTCTGCCATCCTTTTTCTACTCTGCCATCTTGATCTCTTCCCTCACTTCCAACTTATTCTTTTTCTAGATTGTGTTGTGTATTATGTGGGTCTCTTGAGTTTCCATATGTTAGGATCAGTTTTTCAATTTCTACAAAGAAGCCAGCTGGGATTCTGATAGGAATTTTTTTGAATCTATGGATAAATTTGGACAATATTGTCATCTTAACAGTGTTTTGTCTTCTGATCCATGAACAACGAATGTCTTCCCATTTATTTAAAGTTTTAATTTTTTCTAACAACGTTTTGTAGTTTTCATAGTATAAGTTTTGTTCTTATTTTGTTAAATTCATTCCTGAGTATTTTATTCTTTTTCATGTGATTGTAGATGGAATTGTTTTCTTAATTTTATTTTTGGTTTGTTCATTTTTACTATGTAGAAATACCACTGATTTTTTTTAAAGTAGAAAAAAATTTTTTTTTCTATTTTTTTGAGATATAATTGGTAACAGCACTGTATAAGTTTAATGTGGACAGCATAATGATTTCACTTACATACATCATGAAATGATTATCACAATAAGTTTAGTGAACATCCATCATCTCATTTAGATACAAAATTTAAAAAATAGAAAAATAATTTTTTCTTGTGATGAAAATTCTTAGGATTTTCATCTTTCTTAACAATTTATATATATAATGTACAACAGTGTTAATTATATTTATCAAGTTGTACATTACATCCCTAGTACTTATTTATCTTGTAACTGGAAGTTTGTACCTTTGACTGCCTTCATCCAGTACCCGTGACCCCTGCCTCTGGTAACCACAAATATGATCCCTTTTCCTGGCCTGCTTGATCCTGACAGGCCCCACTGTGCAAATGTTCATGAGTCCTTTTCTCAGAAATCCAAAGATGACCCTAACTAACAGCATCTACTTGCACCATCTTTCTCACATCCCTCCTGAACAGTAATGTTGGTTATTTCAGTCTCTTGCCAGTGACTTCTGATGTCCCAGCAAATGGCATTGTCCCCAGTAGTGCTGAAAAGATACTCCCGAGAGCCCAGCAGTGATACATACAACTAACGCAGACTTGCTTGCACTCTGCTGGGTAGACCTTGAACAGGAGTGATGCCTCCAGGCAGGTGGTATGCTGTCCATCCAGCTCAGACCAAGGCTTCAAGGGAGCGAGGACACCTTCAGATGGTAAAGAAGGAAGAAGAGGATGAAAGCTACACTTCAGTGCCAGCTGCCAGACCACAGACACTCAATCGTCCTGGCCAGGAGCTGTTCCGCCAGCTCTTCAGACAGCTTCGCTACCATGAGTCTTCTGGGCCTCTAGAGACTCTGAGCCGGCTCCGGGAGCTCTGCCGCTGGTGGCTGAGGCCAGATGTTCTTTCAAAGGCCCAGATTCTGGAGCTGCTGGTCCTGGAGCAGTTCCTGAGCATCCTGCCAGGGGAGCTTCGGACCTGGGTGCAGCTGCATCACCCTGAGAGTGGTGGGGACGTTGTGGCCTTGTTGGAAGAGCTACAGAGGGACTTCTGTGGGACACCATGGAGGGTGAGTGTGAGCAAGTGTGCGGTGCCCAGTGAACTCTGCCTGCTCGTGAGCCTGCTTGTGGGTGTGGGGGGGGGGGTGGGCCTCTGAACCTTCAACACGGAGGAATTCAGGGGAAGTCTTCCCTTCTCATTCCCATGGCACCTGAGCAGCTAAGAACTCGACCCTAAGCAAAGGACCATTTAGCAGGCAGCCCTTCCCTCTTTCCCAGAGGAATATAAGCTCCAGGAAGAAGAGGGTCTGCAAGTATCCATAAACAGTAATGAGGTTTTGGACACATTGACTTACAGTGCATAAAGTACATCTCCACCTAACTTGACTTGTACTGACCTGTAAAGTGGGGGTGGTATCTCTTGCTCGTACATGGGGGAATTAGTGTCAGGATCCTTGGCTTCTAAGTACATCTTGAGACCTAGAAGAGCAGTCTACACAAACCATGTTACTTCTTTCTCAGTAAACTTTTGAGGATTTGTTCTTTGCGGGAGAGATGGGGAAGAAGAGTGGTGAGGGGCAGCCCAGGGCTAGGAAATTGGAAGATCACAATTTTAGACTGCATTCCACAACCTCGGTGTTCTTGCCAACATTGTGGTACCTTCAAAGCCTCAGTTTTTTAAAACAAAATGGAAAACTGATCTAACAGTGAGAATTTGTTACATATTTGAGTGCCTACCATGTGCCCAGCCCTGGGCTTGGTGCTGGGAAACAGAGCTGACAGTCCCAGTGCAGGCAGTGGAGCAGTGGGTCAGTTAAAGTGCACTCTGCATGCCCCTCTGCCCCACTCAGGCCAGCCTCTCAATACTTCTCCGTACCTTTGAGGTTTTTTTTTTTTTTTTTTAAAGAGCACTTATCATTTTTGTAGGCTTTTAAAAAATTTTATAAAGTATGTATAATTCTACATGTATGATTCATGCATAAATGAAAGTTATTTTTAAGATTTCTGAAACATATTTGACATACTTCTCCCCTAAATTTAATATAAAAATTAGATCAATCAATTAAAACATCTGAACATTGTCTACCAGCAATAAATGGTAACAAATACTAAACAAGAAAACCTTTTGCCCAACATTGGGTACTATTTTTTAAAATCTAAAAGAACATTTATAATTTTTACTGAAACCATGAGTTGATCAGAATGACCTAAAGATAACTTTTAAAGCAAATAAGGTACATAGTAGGTACAAAACTGTGGCTTGGGTATATTGAAGTCAGTCGAGAGCTAGGTGTGTGGTTTAAAAATCCATGAAAACATTGCCAAACGAGCGGAAAGGGCCTACCTGGTTGAAAGCTAGTTAGAAATTAGAAAACAAAAAACAGAGCCTGGAAAAAAGCCTACCAGATTCTAAAAAATGAACATAAATGCTCAAGATGCATATAAATTATAGTTTATCAAAATTACCAAAATTTGAGAAACAGGGGTCTGAGAAAGTTTGTCCTTAAACTCATTTGTCTATGCTTCCATATTGTTACTGTTTCTTTATTCTCCCTTTGGTAGGATTTGGGAGGAACAGGAGATAAATTGCTGTGATCACTTTATCTTCTTCAGTCTGTAGCTCCGTATTAGGTACTTAATGGCCTCAGTCTAAGATTCGTCCATTTCAGTGTAGGGAATGCCTTGGCCACAGGACCAGAAAAACCTGAAGTTCACTGGCTGTAGCTTCCTATACTCACTTTTGCGTCAGGGATAGCCTTGCCTCCAGAGACCAGGACTGTTTGAAGTCCCAGTACAGAGACCGCCTTTCTCCAGGTCTCTGCTTGGATGGGTACCTCCCTGTTTTTGCACCTGAGACTTTTTCTTCTGTGATTCCATAGCTGACCCTCACAGTTAGCATTGTCTCTCTAGTGGTGTTGCTATTTTAGTCAGGTTTATAGTCTGGGAGCCTTCCTGCCTCTTTGAGGTCACTTTGCATATCATTACCTAGAGCAGTGCCCGAAACTTGATAGATGTTATCTGACTGCATCTCTGCTGTGAACTGTTATCAGTTTAACTCTCAGGGATAAATTTCTTTTCTTATTTCTAAGTTCCTGGCCAGGGGTGGGGACTGAGGGCTAGTGGGGAGGTATCCTGCAGCACCCGAGGCCTGACAGCAGTGCTGTCACTGACTTGCCATTTGCTTTCCTATGTCAGGCAGGAATCTGGCTTCACCTGTCTCCCCATGGCCCTCATTAGAGCCCAGGGAGGTGGAGGGGTGAGGGGATCCTCCCTGGGCTTTCTATTCCTCCTTTTCCCACTACCTGTAGGTAATAAAGGGCCCAGCTCACCGTTCCCTGGGCCTCTACCTTTTAGAGATTGGCCATGTGGCCTGTTCTGTGAGTTTGCTTTCTGATTCCCACGAGGATCCTCTCACAACATTTTCTTCTTGCCAGGACCCAGCCCCTGCCCAGAGCCCAGATGTGCATTGGATGGGGACAGGAGCCCTGCGAGCCGCACAGATATGGCCCCCTGCTTCACCTCTCAGGAGCGGCTCAGCTCTGGGGGACCACCTGCAGCCTCCCTATGAAATAGGAGTGCGTGACTTCCTGGCTGGGCAACCCGGTACTTGCCGCCTGGCTTTAAGACCCCAGCCTATGCCACACTTCCCGAATTTCCTATAATGTTGTCTTTTCACCCTCTGTCCTCTCAGGAGAATCCCTTCTGTCCTGGCCTTGAGCTCTGTGTCCTTTCTATCCTGTGACCCATGTCTACCTACCTTCTCCTCCCATTGTACCCCCCACTTCCTGACCCCAGCAGACACCGGGGAAATGTGAAATGGGTGTTTAAAACAGTCCATACCTGCCTGTGGGCCCGGGAGTCCTCCACGTGGGGGGAAGAGTGGGCTTCTCAATGGGATACCAGAGCCGGGCTGCCCTCTCTCATGACTCTTTCTTCTTCAGATCCTCCTGCTGCACAGGTTCCTGCCCTTTCCCAGAGAGAGGGATGTTCAGGAGACCTGGTGACAGTCCAGCCTCAGGTGAGCCACAGGACCTTCGGTCCTTCCTGATGTCCCACTGTTGCTGCCTCATGGGGTAGCTGTAGCTCCCCCCTGTCCAGTGACCTCACATCCCGAGACGCATGTCCCAGAGACCAGATTATCCCCCAGGAGCCCAGAGCTCTTCTGCTGGGTGATGATCGTCTCTTTCCCCTTTATCAGATCCATCCTGTACTCACTCAGAGCCAGCCTCATTCCCCTGCCCCCTCCTAAAAGCTGGGAGTTGGGGACTGGCTCTAAGGCATAGGACCGTGTTTTTTCAGGAGGCTGTCACTTTCAAGGATGTAGAGGTGACCTTTTCCCAGGATGAGTGGGGATGGCTGGACGCTTCTCAGAGGAACCTGTACAGGGATGTGATGCTAGAGAATTATGGGAACATGGCTTCTTTGGGTAAGGTGTTGATATCCCCGTGCTTCTACCTACCTCTACTTCTGCCTTCTTAGTTTTCATTATGGTGCATAGAAAGGGGCCTGACCTGGGTTTAGGTCCTGTCTCTCTAACTACTAACCAAATCACTTAATCTTAATGCCTGTCATGCTAAGTTAATATAAAGATTAAAAGTCATATGTGTCAAGTTCCTAGTCCATTTAGGCATCCAGAAAAAAGTTGGCTGATTTAACCAGTTGACTTGTCATGTGGTTCTGGAGAATGCTAGCGATCCTTTTGTCTGTGGCTTCTCTCAGCCTCTCTTGTCTCTGCTCAGAGCTGTCAGAAATTCCTGTCTAGGCCTCCTGTCCTAACTTCCTCCACCTGCCTCCCTGGCTTTCCCTCCTCCCTACCAGGAGCTCAGGCCTGAGAGGGTCCTGGAGAGTAGTTCTGTATGATTCATCTACCTTCCATTCACATCCCATTTTCTTCTCTTCTGCAGTGGGGCCATTCACCAAACCTGCTCTGATCTCCTGGTTGGAGGCAAGGGAGCCGTGGGGCTTGAATGTCCAGGGAGCTCATCCTAAGGGGAGTCCAAGTGCTGCCCCTGCAGGTGAGTTCCAGAGAACTGACCAGGTCTTGCTCCTCCCGCATCTACTCTCCTCTTTCTTAAAGTCTTTTATACTAAGTAAATCATGGGGAACTTACTCCATTGTTTGCTGGAAGGAAGATCCTTAGCAGTGTTGCTAAGAGGTACTGGGTGCCTGGGCTTCCCCCCTCCAGACTGGCCAATTAGACATGGGTTTCTGGTCCTGCCCCTTCCCCAGCAGCCCTCTCAGTAACAGCTCTTGCCCTCTGAGGGCTTCACTGTCCTTGTCAGTTCACTGATGCTCCTCCTCAGCCCTGTGCTGCTCTCCCCTTCCCGCTCCTAGGAACCCTCGTCCCACTCCTGCTGCTCCTCTTTGCTTGGTCCTTCCCCCGTGGTAGGCTTGACCTCTAGCCTTGCAGCCAGTCCTCCTAGGAGCCCCACCTCTCAGCTCTTGGAGACCTTCCTATCATGCTCTGTGTCATGATTCCTCTCCCCTCTCTTGCTGTTTAACACTCCCTTCTCAACCCTTTTTGTTTTTCACCTGGATGTGTACAGCTAGCTGCTGTACCTGTCTTGCTTCTCCTCTCCCTTTTCTGTTGTCTGGAATATTCTTCCATGTTTTGCCTTATCCCTGACTATTTTGTAAAGGTATTGGCAGTCAGGCAAAAGCCTCATCACCTAAGTTCCTGACATTTTTTGGTCCCTTGGTGCTTTCTGCAGTTCCGAGTATGGGAAAAGAGAACATTCTCTTTCCCTTTTTTTTTTTTTTGGCCACACCTAGTGGCTTGTGGGATCTCAGTTCCCCAACCGGGGATTGAACCCAGGCCACGGCAGTGAAAGCCCGGAATGCTGACAACTAGGCCACCAGGGAACTCCCAAGAGTACATTCTCCTATGTTTTATTTGTGTCAGGAGATGAGCTCCATGTGAAAACAGACAAGTTCATCTTAAAACATGAACCTTTGGAAGAAGCTATGCCATCAGAATGTCATGGTGCAGCAAATGTTTCTGAGGGAACAGGGCTCAGAGAATCTTTTGCACAGAAGAGCAAGTTAAAGGAGCAATGTGGAAACCCCATACAAGTGAGAGTTAAGAAAGAAGAGACCAATTCCAGCCACAGGACAGGAAAAGACTGTGAAGAATCGGGAAGAAGTAACAGTCTTCATCTAAAACATATTACATGTTTGAGAGGACCCAGAAAAAAGCAGTCCCTTAAACATGGCTATGGCAAACACTTCAGAGGGAGTTCATACCACTGTGATTACAAGGAATACGGGAAAGGGCTCAGACGCGTGATTGGCGGGTTTAGCCTACATCAGAGAATTCATGCTGGACTGAAAGGGAAGGCAAAGGATGCGCACGGGAAGGACTTCAGCCTTAGTTCTCATCACCAACACGGGCAGAATCTTCATGTGGTGGGGACATTGTATAAGTGCAGTGACTGTGGGAAGACCTTCAGTCATAGCTCCCATCTTGCATGTCATCAGCGACTTCACACTGAAGAGAAGCCGTTTAAATGTAGGGCCTGTGGGAAAGCCTTCAGGTGGAGCTCGAACCGTGTGCGACATGAGAAAATTCACACTGGATTGAAACCTTATAAATGCAGTTTATGTGACAGAGCTTTCCGACGCATGTCTGCCTACCGCCTACACCAGGAAACTCATGCTAAGCAGAAATTTCTTGAATCTCATCAGGCTGAAGAAGCTCTCTCTTGTGGCTCAGGGTTTGATCATCATTTGAGAGATGAAAGTGTGGAGAAACTCTTTGACTGCAGCCAGTGTAGGAAATTCTTCCACTGTAAGTCATATGTTCTTGAACATCAAAGGATTCACACCCAGGAGAAACCCTATAAATGCACCAAATGTAGGAAAACATTTAGGTGGAGGTCAAACTTCACTCGTCACATGAGACTGCACCAGGAAGAGGAGGTCTGTGATCCAGACAAATGTAGAGAAGACTTTAGGCAGACCTCCAACTACAGTCAGCCCCAGGGTGCCCCCACTGTGGAGAAAGCCCTTTTGTGTCAGCAGTGTGGGAAGACCTTTAATCAAAAGAAAGCTCTCATTGATCATCAGAGAATTCACACAGGCGAGAAACCATACCGATGCAGCAAATGTGCAGAAGAGTTTCCTCATAGGTCGGCCTTTATCGTTCATAAGAGGCAGCATGCCGTCGAAATAAAGCCTGAGGACGCGGCATCGTTCAGTCAGGACAGAGCATTCCAAGTTCCTCAGAGCAGTCACACCACAGAGGAACCCTACAAATGCAGCCAGTGTGGCAAAGCCTTCCGTAATCACTCATTCCTCCTTATCCATCAGAGAGTTCATACCAGAGAGAAGCCTTATAAGTGCAGGGAGTGCGGGAAGTCTTTCAGATGGAGTTCTAACCTCTCCCGACATCAGAGGATTCACTCTTTGGGAAAACCGTATGAGTACCATGAAAGTGAAGATGCTCCAAATCTGCAGTCACAAATCCTCACTGGTGCAAAACCTTTTTGGTGCCAAGAATGTGGGAAAAGCTTTACACGTAAAAGAAGTCTTTTAGATCATAAGGGAATACACAGTGGAGAGAAGCGCTATAAATGTAATCTGTGTGGGAAATCTTACGACAGAAATTATCGCCTTGTTAATCATCAGAGAATCCACACGAAAGAGAGACCATTTAAATGTCAGTGGTGTGGGAAAGATTTCATTGGAAGACATACTCTCTGTATTCATCAGAGAAAACACACCAGAGTGGCCCAGTCTGAATGCAGTGTGGCTGGGTTGTCTTCTCGCCAGGATACAGGGGTGAGCTTACAGGAATTAAAACCAAGTGAGGAGAAGCCTCTTGAAGATTGTGAGAAAACTTGTGATCAGAACTCTGGACTCACTGGGCTCCAGGACATACCCACTGGGGGAAAGTGCCACAAATGTACCACGTGTGGGAAAACTTTTAGCAAGAGCTCACAACTCATTAGCCACAAGAGATTTCATACTCGAGAGAGGCCCTTCAAATGTAGAGAGTGTGAGAAGACCTTCAGGTGGTCTTCAAATTTGGCTCGGCATATGAAAAACCATACTAGAGATTAGCTTGGGGTCTGACAGTGTGGGGAGGGGGTCCTGGCTACCCTGCTAGAGAACCCCTGATTGTAGGCAGTGTGGGGCAGACCTTCCTAGAGGGCCCAGCCCTTTCTATTTTGGAAGCTAGTGGCAGAGAATCCTGAGGATTCAAAAATGCAGGGCAGGCACCCCATCCTACTGCTGGAAAATGAGATGCTGGGGAAGAGCAGCAACGTGTTCCAGAAGGAGGCTTGGGCGCCCCAGGAGTGGTCTTTGCACAATGGCCTGGAGCTCCCCCAGCCAGATCTCCTTCTATAACTCTAAAGGGAGAGACCATTGCCCTTCTTGGTTCAACAAAATGTCCGTGGCATGGTGGGCTGTGGCTGCTGGGAAGGGGCCAGTTGGATCCTAAGTTTCCCTTTGAGTTTGGCTTGTGATGGTGCCTAGTCTCTTTGACCTTAAAAGCACCAGCAGCAGCAAGAACTAGTCTCTCCTGATGCCTCCAGGGGAGTTCTGGCTGCAGCTTCAGTCTTCACAGCTGACTTTGGATATTTGCCATGGGCATAGAGTTGTCTCAGCTGCGAGTGGAGAACAGGGTACTGGGCTTGATCACCTGGAGAACGAAGCTCGACCAGTGCCCCATCGCCATCTCCATCCCACAGGCCTGTATGGGCAGCAGCGGTTCATCTGCTAAGCAGAAATGTGCTGAGCATCTCTCATGTGCCAGGCACTGTTGTGTGTGCCAGAGACCCAGCAGTGAGTGGAACAAAAAAGTCTGCCATCTTGGATCTTTACAGACAATAAACAAATAAGATATATATAGTATTTTGGATGATGATATGTGTTGTGGACAAACTTAATCAGAGTAGAGTGAGAGGGAATGCTGGATTGGGAGGTAGGTTGAGATTTTAAATGGGCTGGTCAGAGAGGGCCTCGACTGAGAAGGTGAGATTTGAATAAAGACCCAAAGGAGATCATGGCGGAAGCCCTGTAGGTCCCTAGATGCTACATAGGACCCTTCACAGGAGGTAGGGTCTTGTCTGGTCTCCTAGGGAATGGCAAGTAGGCCCCTGAGCCAGAGTGGAGTGAGCCAGCTGGAAGTGAGGAACCCAGAAAGGTGGAGGGCCAAGGCGCATGAGCATCGTGGGTACTCACTGGGGCTTGGCTACCTCAAAGGGAGGTAGGGGGCTTTTGGACAGTTTTGAGTTGAGGATTATTGTGGTCTGAATCTGAACCCTTATATGTAATTACTTATATGTAATTCAGATTCAGAGTCCCATGTTGAGGGCCCAGGGTCATGGCAAGGGCCTTGGAGTCATCAGTTCTGCGTTCCAGGCTTGGTGTGTCTTTTCTTGGCAGGATGATCTTGAGTGAGTCACTGAACATCAGCATCTATTTCCTTGTGTGTGAAATTAGAGTAGCTAGCTATGCTACCTGGCTATTGGGATTGGTGAAAAGAAGGCTTGGTTTACTAAGATTCTGGGTGAGGGGTCTGATCTCTAGACCAGAGCCTTCACAGAGCTGCAGCTCCCATGTCAGTTGTTGCTACAAGCACAGAAATACCCCTTTACTGTCCAAATTTTTCATCCTCCCACTCCTTGTGTGCCACCTGGTACCTCATAGAGTTCCTGCCCCAATAGGGGTGTTTCTACTGCCATTTTTATGAATTGATATATATTTATTTTTAAACATTCAAATCAAATTTTAAAAAATGTAAATGAAGTAAAAATAAACAGAAATCCCTCTGTACTGAGGTAAGCCTTGAATATTTGGGGATAGTGCTGATGCAGTCTGTTCAGTAACCTGAGTTTTAAAATAATTTTAATTATATAAGTAGTATGTGAGCATTATAGAAATATTAGTAAATACAGATCAGCTGAAAGGAAAAGTCTGACTACTTGGAGCTAACTACCAAACATTTTGGTGTAATCAGTGTTGGGTTTAACTTCATTGCCGCTTGCCTGAATGCCCCTGGGCGGACCTGCCTTGTGCTGTCTCCCTTCACCTTCACGCAGAGTGCCACACCCCTGTACAAGCTGGCCCAGGTCCTCACTCTTTTAAGTCCCAGCCTTCCCTGACCTGTGTGCCTCTAAGCCCTCTCCCCAGGTCCCACCTCTCCTAATGCCTGTATGTTGCTCTGTTAGGTGTTGTCTGGGTTTCCAAAAGTTATTCCCACTACTGCAGCCGGACCAAGTACTTTGGAAGCCAGGTTTGGGTGCTTATTTAGCCTTTGGCTGGACAGAGTAGATTTTGCACAAAGTTGACTCTTTTAAGGAATATAGAACTGGATTTATTATTTCAGTTAAGTCAGGATTGGAAGTTTTTGAAGGGGTCTGTGAGTGAAATGTTGACTAGAGACCTCCCACAAGCGCGCCTGCTACTTGGGAGGCCAGCCATGGGTGGTTCCGAGTCATAGGGAGCTCAGACAGTTTCTGACTGCCCCAGCTATCAGTGCTCACCTCACACCCCATCCTGGCCTGGAGAACGTACCCCTTATTCCAGCCCTGCCCCGCCTTCTCTCCGCTTCCTAGGAAGAACTGAAGTTAGGGCCGGCGGGAGCCAGATGGGCTGGGACTCCATGGAGAGGAGTGGGTATCAGGAGGTCTTTCAGGCAGGTGTTCAGTGTGGTCGGTTTCACCCTTGCTGACAGAGACTGTCAGCCCAGACAGAGGCATGTGCAGAGAAGAAAGCGCAGGAAATGTAAATTGATATGGAACATCTTACACTCATAAAGTTGGCAAATTTTTAACAGCCGTTGTGTGGGTAAGTGTATGGCACATGGGAACTCACTGCCATGGGAGTGGAAATTGTGACAACTACCGTGCCAAGCAATTTGCAACATCTTGTAAAATTGTGTGTACTCTACCACTTAGAATTCTACTCTTGGATAAACCCTAGAATAACTCCATGTGAAGAAGGAAATGTGTATATGACTGTTCATTGCAGCACTGTGTAGATAGTAAGACTGGGAGAAGCCTAAATTTCCATCAACAGAAGAACAGGTAAATACATGGGTTGTTTGGTACTTTGGGAAGTGAACATGAAAGATCTAGAGTTACATCTGTCAACACAGATGAATCAAAAATGATGCTGAGAAAGTTGCGGAAGCTACGAATACCATTTATGTAAAGTTAAACATACTGTGTATCTGTGGGCACATTATTTAAACTTGTGTTTCACTTTTTCTGTAAAATGAGATAGTAGTGCCAACCTCACAGGGTGATGGGGGGGAGGGGGACAGTTAATGAATTAATGCATGTAAAGTGCTTAGAATAGTGGCTGGCATGTAAGCCTTGTTGGCATATAGTAAACAGTGTTACTCTTTTATACAATAATATATTTCCTGTGGATTCAAATTATATGAAATGAAGAGTGTAAAATCATGTGTTAGAATGAGGTGTGAAAGCCATGCTCTGCCTTCCCAGAGCAGGAGTTGCTGATGGAATCATGGAGGGTACAAGGAAGCTTCAGTTGTGATTTATTTCTTTTAAGACGTTGATGTAGATGGGTCAGCATGTTGATTTAATGGGATAAGTGGTGGATTCTTTTTTAACTGTTTAAAATATCTCAAAATAAAAATATTTTTGAGCATGGGCTCTGCCATTTTATGATTTTATAGAAATCCTGGCTCTGCCATTTATGTGATGTTTCTTAGAGCAAGCCACTCCATCTCTCAAGGCTTCAGGTTCCTCACCTGCAAAAATCAGGAGCAACACAGATGGCTCTTAGTAAAGGAGTGGTTAAACAGGTCTGATACATCCATGATAGAGAACTGGGCAGCAGTTAAAAAGAATGGGAATGTTCTCCATGTATTGACACATGATCCCCAAGGCCTGCAGTTTATAGGAAATTATAAGCTCCATTTCCTTTCATTCCTCCTTGCCTAAAAATAACAAGTGATGCCAGAAGCTGTAGCCTTATAAGTTTAATGAAGAAGTGGGAGCCTGTGAATGGAAGATGCCTAGTCATCCATTCCACTTTTTTAGGTTGGTGAGTAAATAGGTTTACATACCAACTACCCCACCTTTTAAGTCAATGCTAACCCAGCTAAGAAGAGCAAAGAGGTTTTGTGTCAGCAGGTTCTAGTCAGGAGCCAGAAACCATATTAGTTAATTTAACAAAAAACTTGTAAAGAATTGTTCACTAGATCTGTCTAAGTGACTATAAAGGCAAAAAGAGAAGGCTAAGGTATCATGGAGGAAGTAACTGTGAGAAGGAGCTACCACCCAGGACTGGAGGAGCTGTGATAGAATCTGGCCTCATTTTGGATGTTTGACCACTGACAGCTTTCAAGCCCTGTCCCCATTTTGCCTCACATCTGGGCAAGCTGATAAGAAATCCCAAGCACACCCTCTCAGCTCTGAAGGGGAAGTTTATGCAAATCCTGGCCTTTTTTTGTTGCACTGGAATCCTCACCCCTAACCACAATAAAAACCAGAGCCACTCACCCCTCCTTTATCAAGGCAAACCAACTGGCTTTGGTACCTGTCCTGCTCTCTCCACAGAGCCTCATTATATGTATAATAAACTTTTTCATAACCTCTTGATGTGTGTGTGGTCATTATAGTTTCAACATCTGAACCAGTTTGGGGTGGTGGTATCATATTGATCCCGCCTCTACAGGACAAGATACAAAGCAGAAACAAGGAGAAACGGTTAGAATCGTTAAAGGTTAGACATTGGAAGAGAGCCCCTGTGGAACTGAGCTCAGACCTGTGAGGAGGATAGCACTGCTGGGCTGGTGCTAATGTCTGAGCTTGGGGGAAGGGCCCCATGTAGGCAAAATCTGCAAGCTGGACTCTGCTGCTACCAGAAGGAATTGCCACTGCTGGGGTGAAGAAACATTGGGAACAGGAATCAGTGCCCACAAAAACTAGGAAGGAACAAGCCCCCTGTTGCTCCTTGTATTAGGATTCTCCAGAGAAATCAATCAATAGAGAAAATATATAGGAAGAGAGAGAACAATGAATTGGCTCATATGATTATAGAGGCTGGCAAGTGCAAGATCTGCAGAGTGGGCCAACAGGTTGGAGACCCAGGAGGGCCCATGTTCCAGTTCCACCCAAAGGCTTTTTGCTGTAGAACCTTTAAGAGCTGATGTTGCAGGTGAAGTCCGAAGGCAGACTGCTGGAGAATTCTTTCTTGCTTGGGTTGGCCAGTCTTTCTGTCTATTCTGGCTGATTAGAAGAGGCCTGCCCTCATTATGGAGAGTAATCTATTTCATTCACAGTCCACCAGTTTAAATGTTAATCTCATCCAAAAAAAAACCCTCGCAGAAATACCCAGAGTAACATCTGAACAAATGTCAGTGACTCAAGACAAGTTGACACACAAAATTAATCATTACACTCCAACATTGCAGCTTTCCTCTTGGATTCCTTGATTGCAGAACCTAATGGAACCAGCGAGCAAAGCAGAGATGTGGATCGCAGAATTCAACCCCGTCATCACAAAACATATAGGAGGGCATGTTTGAAGCAGAGAGACAATAAGCTAAATAAATGGTGCAGCTTTCTTGAATTATTTTTTAAATTCCTAGGCTATTTGACTTAAAATTTTGAGACCAATAATATTTGTTGAGGAAATCATGTGGTGACTGGTGACTTAAAGGTATAAATTATGTCATAAGCAGTTGATTTTACCCACTGATCTTGTTAACTAGCTGTTCACTGACCTTACTCATCTTGCTGTAATGAACTCAATAAAAGCCGCAAGAAGAGTCTCTCAAAATTAAGAACACAGTTAAAGGTATTCCGCTTTATAAACATTATTTTACAAGTTTCAATAAATTAATAAATTTAATAAAGCAAATTTGTGACTTTAACAAAACATAGCAGAATCCCAATTTGCCTCAAATGGAGCAGTGACTTGGATAAACCCCCAGCAGAGCACAGGGGAAACCAGACAGCGAAGTCCTATAGCCCTGAATTTGAAAAGAATCTTCCAATTAAAAAGACAAGGATGCCTCCATTTAAATCCATGGTTGAGCTCTTTGTTGCCCAAATGACCTGGGAGCACATCAGTTCGTGCCTTTCACAATTAAATCTGTATAAGTTAGGTACGGCTAGGAGAATGTATGCATCTAGTTCTACTGGTTAAGATTCATAGGCTATTAATGTGGTTTCAACAGATGGGTTACTATTTGTGTGAATCAAAGAATCTGATAAATATACTGGGTAGAGGTAGAAGAAAATTTGTCTAAGTATGGATGTTTTCCCTCTGCAACTTTAGGTTTGAATGAGAGCAGAAAACAGACTGCCTGCCCTCAGATACATCATTGTGGTTTATTTAAAATGGCTGTGGAAGATTCTCCCTAGGTGAGAAAGAGTCCAAGGAGTCATTATGTACATAAACCAATACTAAATATTGAAGTCAGCAACCCGAGAGAAGTATACTTTTAGATTAGTGCAAACATTTCCACATACTAGTTGTACACATGAATCTTATTCATATAGAAATATAAAGTTGGGAAAATCCACAAGTTTTCCTTCTTTTTGCTCCATTTACGATTAAAATAATTATATACATTTAAGGTTCTATCATCAGATCCACAACTGAGAAGCTCGTTCTACCAAGGTGCAGTCTAATGTGAACATAAGCAGAAACTTTTATATGTTAAAAAAGAGAAACAAGTAGCAGTTATACATAAGAAGAAAGTCTGGTTGGAGTCCTAAGAACAAGCATGGTGGCTAAAATATCAGAAGGAGCTATGTTAGGTAAGTAGAAAGTCTTACTACTATGATTTTAATTGTATGAGGTGGATTGAAGAAAAATGTTCCAATTGGTAAGCCTTGGTCACTAGTATTAGAGTAATCCAGTGTCCAATAACAGGTGGTGTTTTCCTGTCCTCAAATGTGTCATTCACACGCTATGAAGCTTCAACCATAGGATGACTTTTACCATTGGTCACATTATTTGGAGCTGGCAATCATTCATTCATGGGAATCGTTTTTTTTTTTTTTTGGCTGCATGTGGCTTGTGGGATCTTAGTTCCCTGACCAGGGATCGAACCTGGGCCCTCGGCAATGAAAGTGCAGAGTCCTAACCACTGGACCACCAGGGAATTCCTGGGAATCTTTTTTTTTTAATTGAGGCAACATTGGTATATAACATTATATAAGGTTCATGTGTACAACACTATAATTCTGTATATACTACATTGTGCTCACCACCAAAAGTCTAGTTTCTATCCATCACCATACAGTTGGCCCCCTTTACCCTTTTTGCCCTTCCCCCCAGCCCCCTTACCCTCTGATAACCTCCAACCTGTTCTTTGTGTCTATGTGGTTATTTTTGTTTGGTTTGGTTTTATTTTTATTTTTTTATATTCCACATATGAGTGAAGTCGTACAGTAGTTTATTTTTCTCCATCTGACTTATTTCCCTTAGTATAATACCCTTAAGGTCCATTCATGGTGTTGTAAATGGCAAGATTTCATCTTTTTATGGCTGAGTAGTATTCCATTGTATATATATATATACATCTTTATTCTTCTGTTGATGGGCACTTAGGTTGTTTTCATATCATAAATACTGCTGCAATGAACATAGGGTGCATATATCTTTTCAAATTCATGTTTTCATATTCTTTGGATAAATACTCAGAATTGCTGGATCATATGGTAGTTCTATTAATGTACTGAGGAATCTCCATATTGTTTTCCATAGTAGCTGCACCAACTTAACTTTCCCACCAACAGTGTATGAGGGTTCCTTCTCCACATTCTCTCCAACACTTGCCTTTTCTTTTCTTTTTTATAACAGCCATTCTAATGGGCATGAGGTGATAGCTCATTGTGTTTGATTTGCATTTCCCTGATAGTGATATTGAACATCTTTTCATGTGCCTGTTGGCCATCTGTATGTCTTTGGAAAAATGTCTATTCAGATCCCCTGCCCATTTTTCTTTTTTCTTTTGGCTACCCTGTGCAGCTTATGGGATCTCAGTTCCCTGACGAGGGATGAACCCGGGCCATGGTAGTGAAAGCGCCAAATCCTAACTACTAGACCACTGGGGAATTCCCATGCCCATTTTTCAATAGGGTTTTTTTTTGGGGGGGGTGTTACTGTTGAGTTGTATGATTTCCTTACATATTGATATTTTGGATATTAACCCCTTACTGGATATATGATTTGCACATATCTTCTCCCATTCAGTAGGTTGTCTTTTTGTTTACTGTGCAGAAGCTTTTTAGTTTGATGTAGTCCTATTCGTTTATTTTTGCTTTTGTTTTCCCTTGCCTGAGAAGACATATCCGAAAAGATACTAAGGCCAATGTCAAAGAGCATGGTTTTGTGGTTTCAGGTCTTACATTCAAATATGTAATCCTTTTTGAGTTAATTTTTGTGTATAGTGTAAGATAGTAGTCTGGTCTCATTATTTTGCATGTGGCTGTCCAGTTTTCCCAATACCATTTATTGAAAAGACTTGCCCTTTTCCATTTTATGTTCTTGGCTCCTTTGTCATAAATTGGTTGTCCATATATGTGTGGGTTTATTTCTGGGCTCTCAATTCTGTTCCATTGATCTGTGTGTCTGTTTTTCTGCCAATACCATGCTGTTTTGACTACTAGCTTTGTAGTATAATTTGACATCAGGGAGTGTGATACCTCCATCTTTGTTCTTTTGGCTCAGGATTGCTTTGGCTAGCTAGGATATTTTGTGGTTTCATACAAATTTTAGGATTTTTTGTTCTATTTCTGTGAAAAACATCATTGGGATTTTGATAGGGATTGAGTTGAATCTGTAGAGTGCTTTAGGTAATATGAACATTTTAACAATGTTAATTCTTCCAATCCATGAGCATGGAATATCTTTCCATTTCTTTGTGTCTTCTTCAATTTCTTTCAACAGTATCTTATAGTTTTCAGTGTATAGGTCTTTTTACTCCTTGGTTAAATTTATTCCTAGGTATTTTATTCTTTTTCTTGTGATTGTAAATGGGATTGTTTTCTTAATGTCTCTTTCTGCTAGTTCATTGTTAGTGTATAGAAATGCAACAGATTTTTGTATGTTCATTTTGTACCCTGCAACTTTACTATATTTATTTATTATTTTTAATAGTTTTTTTTGTGTGTGGAGTCTTTAGGATTTTCTATATATAAAATCATGTTAGGCTTCCCTGGTAGTGCAGCGGTTAAGAATCCGCCTGCCAGGGCTTCCCTGTTGGTGCAGTGGTTGAGAGTCTGCCTGCCAATGCAGGGGACACGGGTTTGTGCCCCAGTCCGGGAAGATCTCACATGCTGCGGAGCGGCTGGGCCTGTGAGCCATGGCCACTGAGCCTGTGCGTCCGGAGCCTGTGCTCCGCAATGGGAGAGGCCACAACAGTGAGAGCCCCGCATACCGCGCAAAAAAAAAAAAAAAGAATCTGCCTGCCAATGCAGGGGACACGGGTTTGAGCCCTGGTCTGGGGAGATCCCACATGCTGCGGAGCAACTAAGCCTGTGTGCCACAACTACTCAGCCTGTGCTCTGGAGCCCGTGAGCCACAACTACTGAAGCCCGTGTGCCTAGAGCCCGTGCTCTGCAACAAGAGAAGCCACTGCAATGAGAAACCCACGCACCACAACGAAGAGTAGCCCCTGCTCACTGCAACTAGAGAAAGCCCGCACCCAGCAACAAAGACCCAACTCAGCCAAAAATAAATAAGTAAATTAATTAATTAAATTAAAAAATCATGTCATCCACAAATAGTAAACGTTTATTTCTTTTTTTGGCCACAGTGCATGGCTTGTGGGATCTTAGTTCCCTGACTAGGGATTGAACTCGGGGCCATGGCAGTGAAAGAGCTGAGTCCTAACCACTGGACTGCCAGGGAACTCCCAAAAGTTCACTTCTTCCTTTCCAATTTGGGTGCCTTTTATTTCTTTTTCTTGCCTAATTGCTCTGGCTAGGACTTCCAATGCCATGTTGAATAAGAGTGGTGAGAGTGGGCCCTTGTCTTGTTCCTGATCTTAGAGGGATAACTTTCAGTTTTTCACCATTGAGTATGATGTTAGCTGTGGGTTCATCATATATGGCCTTTATTATGTTGAGGTATTTTCCTTCTGTACACATTTTATTGAGAATTTTTTTTATCATAAATGGATGTTGAATCTTGTTAAATGCTTTTTCTGTGTCTATTGAGTTGATTATATGATTTTTATCTTTCATTTTGTTAATGTGATATATCATGGTGATCAATTTGCAGATGTTGAACCATCTTGCACCTCTGGAATAAAATCCCTCTTGATCATGGTGTATGATCTTTTTAATGTATTCTTGTATTTGGTTTGCTAAGATTTTGCTGAGGATTTTGTCCATCTGTGTTCATCAGAGATTTTGCCCTGTAATGTTTTTTCATGTGTGTTGTCCTTATCTGGTTCTGGTATCAGGGTACTGTTGGCCTCATAAAGTGAGTTAGGAAGTGTTCCCTCTTCTTCAATTTTTTCAGAGAGTTGGGGAAGGATAGGTATTAAGTCCTTTCTTATTTTTTTTCTCATTAAGAGCTTTAATTCCAATAAAATTTACTTTCTGTTTAACAATTATTTATATAAATTTACAATGTTTTTTGTTTTGATTGATTATAATAAGTGCAATTATAATTCAATCCAGGAGAAAAATTCCTCCTCCCCACCCACACTGTATACTTTTTTTTTTTTTTTTAAGTCCTTTTAAAAAAATGTTTGGTAGAATTCACCAGTGAAGGCATCTGATACTGGACTTTTGTTTTTTGGGAGTTTTTTGATTACTGTTTAAAATCTCCTTGCTAGTGATCAGTCTATTCAGATTTTCTATTTTTTCATGTTTCAGTCTTAGAAAGTTATACTATTTAAGAATTTATCCATTTCTTCTAGGTTGTCCAATTTGTTGGTGTATCGCTGTTCAAACTAGTCTCATAATCCCTTGTGTTTCTGTGGTATCTGTTGTACTTCTCCTCCTTTGTTTCTGATTTATTGAACCTTTTCTTTTTTTGTGAGTCTAGCTAAATGTAAATTTTGTTTATCTTTTCAAAGAACCAGTGCTTAGTGTCATTGATCTTTTCATTCTCTTTTTAACTCTACTTCATTTATTTCCACCCTGATTTTTATCATTTCCTTCCTTCTACGGTCTTTGGGCTTCATTTGTTCTTCTTTTTCTAGTTCCTTTAGGTGTAAGGTTAGATTGAGATTTTTCTTGTTTCTTGAGGTAGGCCTGTATTGCTATAAACTTCCCTGTTAGTACTGCTTTTGATGCATCCCATAGATTTTGGTATGTCATATTTTTATTTTCATTTGTCTTGGCTTTTTGTGTGTGTGTGTGGTACGTGGGCCTCTCACTGTTGTGGCCTCTCCCGTTGCAGAGCACAGGCTCCGGATGCACAGGCTCAGCGGCCATGGCTCACGGGCCCAGCCGCTCCGCGGCATGTGGGATCCTCCCAAACCGGGGCACGAACCCCTGTCCCCTGCATCGGCAGGCGGACTCTCAACCACTGCGCCACCAGGGAAGCCCTGTCTTGGCATTTTTTAAAAACATAAATTTATTTATTTATTTTTGGCTGTGTCAGGTCTTCATTGCTGCATGTGGGCTTTCTCTAGTGGCAGCAAGTGAGGGCTAGTCTTCGTTGCGGTGCACAGGCTTCTCATTGCAGTGGCTTCTCTTGTTGTGGAGTATGGTCTTTAGGCGTGTGGGCTTCAGTAGTTGTGGCACTCAGGCTCAGTAGTTGTGGCTTGTGGGCTCTAGAGCACAGGCTCAGTAGTTGTGGTGCATGGGCTTCATTGCTTCGTGGCATGTGGGATCTTCCTGGACCAGGGCTCAAACCCATGTACCCTGCATTGGCAGGCAGCTTCTTAACCACTGTACCACCAGGGAAGTCCCTGTCTTGGCATTTTTAAATTTCTTCTTTGATTTCTTTGTTGACCCAATAGGTGTTCAGTAGCATGTTATTTAATCTCCACATATTTTGATTTTTCCAGCTTTCTTCTTGTAGTTGATTTCTAGTTTCATACTGTTGTGGTCAGAAAAGATGCTTGATATGATTTTAATTTTCTTAAGTTTATTGAGATTTGTGTTCTAACACATGGTCTATCCTTGAGAATGTTCCACGTGCAGTCGAGAAGAAAGTGTATTCTGTAGCTTTTGGATGGAATGTTTTATATATATATATGTATGTACATGTATATATATATACATATATATATATACTTATATATGTACATATACATGTACATGTATATATATACGTGTGTGTGTGTGTGTGTGTGTGTGTGTGTCTACTAAGTCAATCTGGTGCAATGTTTCACTTAAGGCCAGTTGGATGATCTATCCATTGATGTAAGTGGGGTGTTTAAGTCCCTTACAGTTATTGTGTTGATGTCAATTTCTCCCTTTAGGTCTGTTAATAATTGTTTCATATTTTTTGGTGCTTCCAGGTTAGGTGCCTATATATTAATAAATGTTATGTCTTCTTGATGAATTATCCCTTTTGTCATTATATATTGTCTTTGTCTCTTGTTAATCTTTTGTGGCTTGAAGTTTGTTTTGTCTGATATGAGTATGTCTGCACTCTTCATTTTGGCTGCCGTTTGCTCAGAGTATCATCTTCCATCCCTTCACATTGAGCCTACATTTGTCTTTACTTTATTTATTTATTATATTTATGTATTTGGCTGTGCCGGGTCTTAGTTGCAGCAGGCGGGATATTTTAGTTGTGACATGCGACCTCTTGGTTGTAGCATGCGAACTCTTAGTTGCAGCATGTGAACTTAGTTACGGCATGTGGGATCTAGTTCCCTGACCAGGGATTGAATCTAGGCCCTCTGCACTGGGAGCGTGGAGCCTTAGCCACTGGACTACCAGGGAAGTACCTACCTTGTCTTTAGAGCTGAGTTTTTGGAGGCACCATATAATCGCATCTTGTTTTTTAATCCATTTAGCCACTCTGTCTTTTGATTGGTGAATTTAATTCACTTACAGTTAGGGTAATTATGAAGACTTATGACTGCCGTTTTATCTTTTGTTTTCTGGTTGCTCTATATTTCCATTGTTCCTTTTCCCTTGTGTTTCTGTCTGCCATTTTAGTTTGATGGTTTTTCTATGATGTTTTTCTCAGTTTTTTTTCTCATGTTTCATGTCTCTGCTCTAGATTTTTGTTTTGTGGTTATCATGTGGTTTATCTAAAATGTCTCATAGATAAAATAGTCCTTTTTCTGCTGATAGCATCTTATCTTCATTTGCCTATACAGGTTCCATCCTTTTCCTCTTACTCTTTTATGTTTCTGTTGTAATAAATTATCCCTTTTTATGATGTGACCTCTTTACCAAATTGAAGTAGCTGTAGTTATTTTAAATGTTTTTCCCCCATTTAACGTTTATGCTATAATTAAGTGCTTAACAACCTATTCTGATATAGAGTTGGAATTTTCTGATTCTGTTTGTCCGTTTATCACCTTTCTCAACATTTTGTGTACTTTTGCCTTTTTGTTTCAGGTAGAAGAGCTCCTTTCAACATTTTTTTGGTAAGACAGTTCTAGCGGCGATGAACCCCTTCAGCTTTTGTTCGTCTGGGAAAGCCTTTATTTATTCTTCATATCTGAAGGATAACTTTGCTAGCTAGAGTATTCTTGGCTGACAGTTTTTAATCTTTCAATATTTTGAGTATGTCATTCTCCTCTCTTCTGGCCTGTAGAGTTTCCTCTCAGAAATCTGCTGATAGCCTAATGGAGGTACCTTTGTAGATTACTGTCATTTTTTCCCCCTGCTGTCTTTAAAATCCTTTCTTTATCATTGACTTTTGACAGTTTTAATATAGTGTGTCTTGGAGCAGGTCTCTTTATGTTGAGATAATTGGTTGTTCTATTAGTGTTGTGGACTTGTATATCCAGCTCCTTTCCCAGGTTTGGGAAGTTCTCAGCTATTATTTATTTAAATAACCTCTGCTCCCTTCTCCCTCTTCTCCTTCTGGAATACTCATTATTTTAATGTTGCATTTTCTAATGGAGTTGGATAGTTTTTGTAGAGTTTCTTCATTTAAAAAAAATCTTAGTTCTCTCTCCTCTTCTCCCCGGATCATTTCTAGATTCTGTTTTCAACTTGCTAATTCTGTCTTTCATTTGGTCTACTCTATTTCCAATGCTTCGTAATGTATTCTTTGTCTCATGTATTGAGTTGTGCAGCTCCAGAATTTCTACCTGGTTCTTTTTTAGCGTTTCAGTCTCTTTGGTAAAGTATTCCTTAGGTTCATTCATTTTATTCCTGAGCTCATTGAACTGCCTTTCTGGGTTTTCTTATAGCTCATTGAATTTCTTCATGACAGATATTTTGAATTCTCTGTCAGTTAGATCACAGTCTTCCATGACTTTAAGTTTGGTTTCTGGAGAACTGTTATTTTCTTTTTGTGATACTGTATAACTGTGGCTTTTCATGGTGCTCGATGAGTTTTCCCTCTGCCAGTGCATTTGAAGTAGTGAACACCTTTCTTATTTAGGTAAAGCTTTGTTTAATTTGATTCTAACAGTTCAACGGATTGGTAATTAAAGGCATTTATTTTATTTTTCAGTAGGTTTCCCTATAGCACAAGTTTTTTGTTTCATTTACCTGAGCTGCCTCTGGCTACATTTGGAAATTGGCACTTTCCACCCTCTGCTGCCTGTGCCAGAGGTGTTGCTGGTGCCCTTGTTGTTGCTGCTTGGGCCTCTGTGTTTGCTGGTACCTTGCTGCCAGTGTCACTGCTGTCACTGGTGTCATTATGGGGGCACTAGGATGGCGGGCACCTCTGCTGCCCCCAGGATCACCTAGGGCATAGGCACCACTGTTGCAGTGGGGGGAGGGGGGAAATGGAAGGGGGAGCCAGGATCTCTGGCACCTACACCACATTTGGGGTAGCTGGGCTTTTGAGCTCTGCTGCTGCAGGTGGGGTGGGGTGCAGAGTCACGTGGCTAGAGGGACCAGGGTTTGGGCCCTGCCACTGCTGCTGTTCACTTCCTTGTGGCCATGGGCACGGCTGCAGTCAGGAGGCGGGTTCATGTGCGCTGCCTCCACTGCTGCTACTAGGTTCTCTGGGCTGTGGGACTCAGTCACTTCAGCAGGGGAGCCAGGATCGTAGGCACTGGTTTCACTCTTCCCTGGGTTCTGCCTCCTTTATGTGTTCCAGTCTACCCACCTTCAGAGATGCAGATGTACAGATCTTTCCGGGGTCCTGGTGTGTTGGTCAGGGGAAACTTTGTTGAGTTATAGTTGTTTTAGATGGAAAGGGAGAGACAAAGAGAGTGTCTCATGCCACCATGATGCTGACATCACTCGGCAATCTTTTCAAAATCATTTTAAATATAAAAGTAACGCAGATGGTCTGGTCTCATATTGGCTGAACACTGATAAGAGACATACCTGATTCATATTTTTGGGCACTGAACAAATTCAGTAATTAAAACGTGCTTTCTTATGTGGTGGTGGTGGTCTGAGTCAAGTTGAGAACAGATTCCTTTCCTATCCTCTTTGTTTTTTAACAAAGTTGGGAAGAATGTGAGAACTATCAGTGAGTTTATAATTTAGTTTGAATTATTTGACTGAGTTCCTATTTTAAGTTTGATAAAAATTAACTGCAAAGCAGAATTAAATCCAAATAGTTTTGAACAGGGAATTAATTTTTACAATGGGAAGAGGCCTTAAGATTGTAAATGACTTAGAGAACTACAGTTGACCCTTGAACAACACAGGGGTTAGGGGCACAGACCCTTTGTGCAGTCAAAAATCCAAGTATAATTTATAGGTCCTCTGTATTGCAGTTCTGCATCTGCAGTTTCAGCCAGCCATGGATCGTGTACTACTATAGTATTTACTATTGAAAAAAAAATCCTGTATAAGTGGACCTGCACAGTTCAAACCTGTGTTGTTCAATGGTCAACTCTACTTCTAGTTTTGGAGGGCCTACTCAAAGGAAAATCATGAGGCTTAAAAGCTCTGGGTAATATTCAACTCTGGAAGTACAGTGTAAGTAACAATATTTAAAAAATATTTCTATCATGAAATGTAGTAGTATATGAAGTTAAAAATGTACAACCCAGTGAAGTTTCATAAGATAAGCTCCCCTGGAATCACGAGCCAGACTCAGATCTAGAACTCTGCGGGAAACTCAGAAGTCCCCTCCTGCCATTCTCGATCAATTCCTCTTCCTTCCCTTTCCTACAAAGTAAACTATATTCTGATGTATTGTAACAATTTCCTTGCATTTCTATATTTTTACCACCTAAACACACTCCCCTAAACATAGTTTTGCTGTTCTTTGTTTTGTGTGTGATTTTACTTTAAGTAGATGGGACCATATGTATTCCTTTGTGTCTGGTTCCTTTTCATCCAAACTTATGTTTGTGGGATTCATTTCTGTTGTGTACCCCTGGCTGGTTCATTTTTGCATGAAAGTGTAGGCAGCACAAGTGGTCACAGAAGATCTCAGCAAGTGAGCTTTTCAAAGTCCTGACAAGAAGACTGGAAAGTAAAGTGCCATAGGAAAGGAATAGATACCCTTTTTTTTTTTTTTTTTTTCGGTACGCGGGCCTCTCACTGTTGTGGCCTCTCCCGTTGCGGAGCACAGGCTCTGGACGTGCAGGCTCAGCGGCCATGGCCCACGGGCCTAGCCGCTCCGCGGCATGTGGGATCCTCCCGGACCGGGGCACGAACCCGTGTCCCCTGCATGGGCAGGCGGACTCTCAACCACTGCGCCACCAGGGAAGCCCAGGAATAGATACTGTTGATCACTCACCACCCTAAAATTTCCTGGAAGTTAAGCCTTAGTTGTTTTCATCTTTCCAGCTGAGATGAAGGGAAGTTTTGGATGTGGAAATTTTGCTGAAGAAAGGAAATCGAACAGACAACCCGGTGGAATCTTAGGAGCTATTCTCAGGACCCATATCTGTGGGGTCTGGTGGGGATATAAGGGTAAATGCCCAAGGAAGGAGAGTGGGGTTCAGCAGTTCAGGGAAGATGTTCTGGATCCTGATCTTAGATGGACCAGACCTGGGGAAAGAAGGTTGTAAAGTCAAGAATCATCAGCTTAGGGAATTCCCTGGTGGTCTAGTGGTTAGGACTCAGGGTTTCCACTGCCGTGGGCCCGGATTCAATCCCTGGTCAGGGAACTAAGATCCCACAAGCCTTGCAGCGTGACCAAAAAAAAAAACACAAAAAAACATCAGCTCATTTTCCTCGTCACCATAGCAAATGTAGCACCTCAGGTCCCGTGCTGGCTCCATGGGTGTGCAGTTGCACAGGGCCCCGTGCTTAGAAGAGCTTCACACTTGCTTTAGTGCTCTGCTGTCATTCTTTAGAAATTCAGAATATTTTTGAACATTTTGCACTTGACCTGGCAAATTATGTATCTGGTTCTGATCAGATCACAAGGCAGCCCCAAATTAATACTTCAGAGACCAGCACTGCCCACTGAGAGTGGCTTTTGTGAGCTGAGAATTATCTGAGACTTGAGGCAGCCCCTTTGGAAAACATTTTGGTGGTTCCCCAAAATGTTAAACGTAGAGTTACCATACGACCCAGAAAATCTCATGTAAAATTGTCTCTTGTGGCCCCTTTAAATACACAGAACATAAATATGAATATACAGAACAAAGAATGGAGTTTTGGAAGACAGTGGACACCCTAGCCAAGTTGAGCCAAGTTTATTTCCCATACTGACATGTTATGTGTCTAACCAACATGTTTAGAGTAGTTGCTACTTCTACACGGCAGGTCTCATCACCATAATATCATCAGTATAATGGACCAGTGTGGTATCCTGTGGGTGGAAAAGTGATCCAAGTACCTGTAAACTAGATGGTGACTAGGGCTTTTGAGTTGATATAGCGCTGAAGTAGCGTGAAGGTGTATCCAGCTGAAAGCAAACTAACTGCTTTTAATGGTCTTTACTAAAAGGTATAGAGAAAAGATTTTGCCAGATTAGTAACTGCAAATAAGGTGCCGAATGTGTTAATTTGCTCAGCAACAAAGCTACATGTGGAAACAGCAGTTGCTCTTGGAGTCACTGCGTGATTAAGATCATCCGCTGTCCTCCAAGATCCGTCTGTTCCGCACAGGTCATGTAGGCGAATTGAATGGGGATGTGGTTTCAAGTCTTTGATGGTGGCACTAATCTAGGCAATCTCTCCAGGGATGCAGTACTGCTTCAACTTACTACTTTTGTGGGTAGAGACAGTTCTAGTGGCTTCCACTCGGGATTCTGCCAGCTGCTGAGTATGTCTGTTCCAAATATGTATTCCAGACTGTGAAAATAATCACAGGATCGGTTCACAGTGGGATGTGCCTACTGTGAGATGGATCTGAGCCAAAACTCCATTGATCACTTGAATTCCGTATGCTCATACGCTGACCAGGGGACCACAGTGCCATTCTGAGTCTCCCGTAATTAGTGTCAGTTCAGAACCAGACTCTGGCAATCCCAGGAAAGTCTGATTATATGCCCTTCCCAATGCACAGTCACTCTGATAAATGTTCTCGGGTGCCTTTGGGGAAGAGGAGGATTAAAAGTTTAAATACTTCTCATTGGTAGCAGGGTTCTGCTTCAAAGGGACCTGCCTACTCTTCATTCAAGCAGTTCTAGGTCTGTGAACTAGCTTAAGTCTGGAAACTGAGTGATGGATTGTAACTCTGTTTTTGTGATTCAAGTCAGACTTCTATTTACTAGACCTGGAGCTTTTCCACTTACTTAGATCAAGTAAAACTTTAGTAGGCTGCTCCATCCATTTCAGTTCTAAGGATACCATGAGCAATGAGCTAACATCAAAGGCCTCTGTGGGTCAGACTCTGCAGTTTACTCCTTTGACTCTGTTGTTCAGTACAGTAACCACACCCGCCTTCTCTTTGGTGAGTGTTACCACATGGTTGCTGTCTCCTCAGGATTCCATCAGCCCCATTGCATTTAGGTAGTGATTCCCAGTCTATAGACCTCCTTGTTTTTTTCTATGTAGGTAATCTGAGCAACTATACTAATGGCAGTTTTGTTTCTTCCTTTCCAATCTTTATACTTCTATTTCTTTGACACATGTTAATGAACTGGCAAGTTTTGCAATTTGAATCCTCATCTGATTCCTGATTTTAAAGGGAATTATTCTCAGATTTCACTATTAGGTATGATGTTTGTTCTATGATTAAAATACTAGCCTTATTGTGTTAAGGAAGCTCCCCTATAGTTTTAGTTTGCTGATATTTTAAAAATTATGAGTGGGTGTCTTATTTTGTCACAAGCTTATTCTGCTTCTGTTGAGATGTGGTGACTTAAATGGATTTCCTAATGTTAAACCGTTTGTGAATTCTTAAGATAAATCCAAAGATGTATTTTTAAAAGTATCTATAAGCTGTTAGATTTGATTTGCTAATATTTATAATTTTGCATCTATGTTCATGAGTGAGATTGGCCTATAATTTTTTATTTTCCTTATCTAAATTTGGTGTCAAGTTTATACTAGCCATATAAAATAATTTGAAATATCTTCTGTTTCCAACTCTCTGGAAGATTCCATATACAATTGGTGTGGCAGTGACCACTAAATGTCCCCCATGTTTTGGTCTCCCTTCTTTTTCAATAGTAGAAGGCTTAGCTATTTATAGGACCACTGAAATTAAAGACTCTAGGTCTCAGCCTTTTTTGAAGCTAGGCATGGCCATGAGATGTCCACTTAGTGTTGTAGGGGTTTTCTGGGATCTTCTTCAAGAGTTAGCAGACAAAATAGTGGCTCCTACTTGAACTCTTCCTCCACCATGTGGTTTGGAATGCAGATGTCACTTTCTTGCACCAGAAGGATGAGGTTCAGTCCCTAGGGATGGCAGAGGGTGAGCTGGGAGGATCATGCATGCTCAGGGATTTCCACACAGCACATGAGATGTAAACTGCACATTTCTGGACTTTTATGTGAGCATGCAATAAATAAACTTGTATCTTTGTTAGCTTACTGTTACTCATTGGCCAACCTAATCTTAATTAACATAATTGACATTTTCCATGCCTTGTATGTTCGCTCGATTTTTCCTATAAAGTTCCTATGACTTTGCTTTGTGTGTGTGTGTGTGTGTGTGTGTGTGTATCTTTTTTTTTTTAACTGGAGTATAATTGCTTTACAATGTTGTGTTAGTTTCTGCCGCCCAGCGAAGTGAATCAGCCATATGCAATGTGTATCATTTTTAACTTCTCATTAAACTTCAGTGAGGAGAGAGCTACTTAGGTTTTATATTTTTCTTTATATAGATTTTGGAAAACGAGATTGTTTCAGGAAATTGACCATTTAAGTTTTAAATATAATATCAAAAAGTTATTCAAAGTTATGTAATATCAAAAAGTGGATTTTATTATTTTAATTTCTGCTATAGCTAGACTTACACCTGTTTTAAAATTTCCATGATTGTGCTTTTTATTTTTCTCACTCTTTTAAATTGAGTAATCTTACCAGTTTTCTCACTTTTTCTTTCTTTTTTTTTTTTTGTGCTCAGAGAACCAAGATTTGCTTTTGTTGATTCCTTAGATAATATCTTTGTTTTTACTTTATTATTTCTTTTATCCTTTACCCTTTCTTTGCATTTATTATTTTTAAATCTTAAGTCAGATACTTACTTAGCCTATTAATTTTCAACCTTTTCTATTAAATAGGAAGAATTTAAGGCTATACTTTTCCTGTAAGTACCATTTGAGCTGTGTTATACAAATTTTGATTTGGAGTATTTTCATTATAATTTAATTCTGATTTTCTTATTTCCATTTTGTTCTCTCCTTGGCCCATGAGAATGACAGATTTTCTGACTGTCAAGATCAAAGTTCTCTGAATTGGATCATGTTTAGGAATTGTGTTATTCCCATGATTGATAGCCTTACTAATTATTTTCTGCATCCTCTCTCAATTACTGAGAAATACATGTTTTTTAAACCCCTCAATGTGATGGTAGGATTACCATCCTCTCCATGTAAGTATATCTATCTTTGTTTTGTCATGTATATTTAGGACAACATTAATGAGCTGAATTCACACTTAGGATTGTTAAACATTCCTGGAGAATTGTTATCTTTTATCATTATGTGAACCTCTATATCCCTGATAATGCTTTTTGCCTTAAGGCAGAGGTTGACAAACTATGGTCCATTGGTAAATCTGGCTGCCACCTGTTTTTGTATGGCCTGCAAGTAAAGAATAGTTTTTACATTTTTAATTTTTTTAAAAAAGTTTTTGGCTGTGGCATGTGGCATGTGGGATATTAGTTTCCTGACCAGGAATCGAACCTGTGCCCCCTACACTGGGAGCTTGGAGTCTTAACCACTGGACTGCCAGGGAAGTCCTGGTTTTTACATTTTTAAATGGTTGGGAAAAGAATCGAAGGAAGAATATTTTGTGACATGTAAAGATTATATAACATTCAAATTTCAGTGTCCCTAAATGAAGTTTCACTGCAACGGAGCTACACTCACTCATTACATATTGTCTATGGTTACTTTCACTCTTCAGGTCAGAGATAGCCCACAACTTTTACAGAAAGTTTCCTAACCTTTGCTTTAAAGTTTTTTGTTTTGTTTTGGTATGGGAGCTCCACCAGCATGTTTTGGTTAGTATTTTTATTGCAGACCTTTCCCCCTCCTTTTACTTTCAGTCGGTGTCCTTATGTTTTTGGTGTATATCTTGAAAATATCATTTAGTTGCATTTTTCCTAGTCTGACCATTTACTTGCCTTAAAAATATCACATTTACTGATATTCTTGGAATCAGTTCTATAATCTTATAGTGTTTTAATTTGTCCTGCTTTATCTAAGGTGTTCTTTTCTACTTTTGTTTGGATTCATTGAAGCCTTTAAATTCAGTTTTTCCTCTATACTGTTATATGCTGTTTCTACTATTTGAAAAGATCATGCATTTTTATACTATATAAACACACTTGTATTGTACTTGTATTAACTTATAAGGTTAATACATCTACCTCAATTACTTTGAAACACTATCTTTAATCACTCTCCATCTTTTAAATGTTTTTAATTTTTGAAATTATTTTTAGCCAAAAAATTAAAATTAGCAATTATTGCTTACATAATATAAAGTTTTATAAAGAAAGAATTAATCAGATGCTCAACCAGAACTGCTTGAATCTCTCCCACTTCCTTTTTTCATTTAACAGTATATCATGGACTTCCTTCCAAGTCAGTATATATAGACACCCTTTATCTTATTATCTAAATTTTTGTTTGGTTTGGTTTTTATCCCATAAACTGGACATTTTTATTATTGGTTTCTACAATGTTTACTACCGATGTAGACATCTTTAAATATAGTTTATTTTTTCCTGTTTTTTTAACTTTTTTATATAAATGGAATCAAACTGTTTTCTGTCCTTCATCTTGCTCAAAATTATGTCAGTTTTATGCATGTTTCTACTGCATGTCACTGTGCTTTATTTTGTTTTATGATATTCTGTATGATAACACCACAATTGATATCCAGTCTACTCTTTTTAAAAAATTATTTTTATTTTTATTTATTTATTTTTTTATGCACTTCTTTCATTTTTTATTTTTTTATTTTAAAAATATTTATTTATTTATTTGGCTGCACCGGGTCTTAGTTGCTGCATGCGAGATCTTAGTTGCTGCGTGTGGGATCTTTAGTTGCGGCATGCGAATTCTTAGTTGCGGCATGTGGGATCTAGTTCCCTGACCAGGGATCGAACCCGTGTCCCCTGCACTGGGAGCGTGGAGTCTTAACCACTGGACCACAAGGGAAGTCTCATATCCAGTCTACTCTTGATGAACATTGGGCTCTTTCCAGCTTTTGTCCTGGCTCATTGAGAATGCCTATGTCCTATGTTCTAAAATAATGCCAAATTGGAGCAGTTCTCATTAATGCTTGATTTTTTGTGAGCTTTCTTCACATTTACCAATATGATAGATGTTACAGAAAAGCAACACCCTTAAACTCATCTTTGCTAACAGCACCAGTGTTATCTTCTGCAAAGTCTGCCTCTTCATAGCCACAGCTAATAACTGCCTTGGCTGAGTATATAGAAGTGGTTAGTTTTCTCAAACTTGTAAGGAAAAAACTTATTCAACTGTCTGTGTATGGCAGGCCACAATTGGATGTTAACTACATTAGCAACACTCTGGATCCTTCCAACTCTCATTGCATACTGGCTAATTCCAGCCAGGGACCACTTTTCTCACAGGACTTTGCTAAGAGCAGCCAAGGAGCAGCCAACAAAACTACCATTCTGGATTCTTATTACCATTTTCTTTTCTTTCTTTCTTTCTTTTGGCTGCACCATACAGCTTGTGGGACATTAGTTCCCCAACCAGGGATTGAACTCGGGTCCACAGCAGTGGAGTCACAACAGGACCACCAAGGAATTCCCTTATTACCATTTTCTTAATGCCACAGATGTGTTCACATTGTGGTCTCCCTTCCACACAGATGTAGAGAACAAATGTATGGACGCCAAGGGGGGACAGTGGGGTGGGTGGTGGTGGTGGGATGAATTGGGAGATGGGGATTGACATGTATACACTAATATGTATAAAGTAGATAACTAATAAGAACCTGCTGTATAAAAAATAAATAAAATAAAATTAAAATTAAAAAAAAAACCAAACAGGGCTTCCCTGGTGGCGCAGTGGTTGAGAGTCCTCCTGCCGATGCAGGGGACACGGGTTCGTGCCCCTGTCCGGGAAGATCCCACATGCCGCGGAGCGGCTGGGCCCGTGAGCCATGACCGCTGAGCCTGCAGGTCTGGAGCCTGTGCCCCGCAACGGTGGAGGCCACAACAGTGAGAGGCCCGTGTAGAGCAAAATAAATAAATAAAAATAAATAAAAATAAATAAAAATTAAAAAAACCCCAAACAAATTGTGGTCTTCCTTCCAAATTAAGATTGCAACCTGACCAAACATTTTAAAGCACTGGCCTTCCTGTCTCTGCCCAGCTGAAGTCCGGGATTTCTATTACTAAGGAAAAGCCGAGAATGGACATTGGTGAACCCTAACCTTGTCTTTCTTCCAGCAAGCTCTGGCATCATTTTCTTTCTTCCTGAATAACACCCTTTAGACCAATGGTTTTCAACGAGGGGACATATGGCAATGTCTGAAGACAATTTTTGTTGTCACAACTAAGAAGGGTGACATCCAGTGGACAGAGGACACAGGTACTGCTAAATATCGTATTGATACAATACACAGTACTGCCCCCCAACCCCCCACAAAAAGGAATCACAGCTGACCCTTGAATAACAGAAGTTTAAACTGTGGGTCCATTTATACATGAATTTTTTTTTCAACAGTAAATACTTCAGTAGTACATGATCCCTGGTTGGTTGAATCTGAGGATGCAGAGGCACTGTGGATACCTGGATTTTCCACTGCATGGGGGGTCTGAGCCCCTAACCCTTGTGTCTGGCCCAAAATGTCAAGGGTTCTGAGGTTAAGAAACACTGCTTGAGGTATTCCTTTAGTCTAGGTCTGATTGTGATAAACTTTTTATCTCGAAAGTCTTTATATTTTCCAATTCTTGAAAAATTAGGTGAGCACAAAAATCTGGGGTAACTGGTTTTTCTAAGTATGTTAAAAATGTTATTTGATGAAATTCCATCATTGTTGTTGTCATAGGTTATTTATTTTCTTTAGCTGTTTTCAAGATTTGTCTTCAGGGTTCCATGGTTTTGCCACAATGTGAGTGTGGATGTTTTTAATTATCCCACTTGGGATTCAGTGGAATCTCTGAGAATTCCTGTTTTGCATCAGTTTTGGAGAATGTTCAGCCTTCTATCTTTGATGTGGTCTCCTCCCAGCTCTCTGATCTGTAATCCTCAAGCTTTCTTTCTGTGATTTGTATATTGTCAAACTTCCTCATCTCTATACCCCTGAAGGAAAATGGCACTTGAGATCCCGTTCAAGTTCGCTTAGCCCTTCTGCCATCTGTGTCCTATCTTACATTCAATCTGTCCACTGAGTTCTTATTCCTAATGAGCATATTTTTTCTTTTTTAAAATGGAAAACACATAGTAACACAAAGACTCAAACGTTGGATATTATTTTTTTTAATTTATCTAAAAAGAATTTTATGTATGTATACATAATGATAAAAAGAATTTAAGAAAGCCTTCAATATTAGATTTTGAGAAATTTTAAAGGTCAAACCAGGTCATGATTTGTATCAGGCTGGGGGCCTCTGAGGACCCTGTGCAGGGTCCTGTGAGTAACGCTAACAGCCTGGAATATGACTTTCTGGGGGATGAAGGATGTCACCTTCATGGACAAATTATTAAAGCAGGAATGCTCTTGAGCTGGGAGAGTGCCTGGAGGGGAGGGAAATGTAGAGGGCAGTGGCCGAGGGGGTGGTACCAATGGCCTACAGAGCAGGGGAGGGCCTGTGTCTGGCAGCGAAGGAGGGCTGTTGATGGCAGCAGGCACCCAGCCAGCGCCTGGAGAGTAGCCAGGGCTCCTTGGGCTTTCTTTTGGGGAAGCGGCAGTAGGGGGTGCCACTGGACTCCATGTCTGTGCAGGGACAACAGGTGGGCCTCTGGAACAGGGGGGAGCCACATCCCCAGCCCTAAATCCAGATAGAGGTTCATATCTCAGGCTCAGCAGAGAAGCAGGAGATGGTGCCAGAGGATCTATCTTCCACGTGGGGTAGGTGATTTGGGCTGTGACTTCATTTACCCACATAAATGTAGGTAGAGGCCGGTTCTTTGACCCCACCTGACTTCTAGACATCTAAAGGAGAGGAGAGAAAACCTGGGTGAGTTCTCCATCAGTGGGCAATGGAGGGGCCACCCATCACACAGCATGCGTTCTTACATAGCAAGGAACCCCATGGTCCGTGGGCTTCAATGAACTAACCCCATACCCCGTGGGGCTACAGCTTTTCAGAAGCTTTTGCAGGAACAAGAGAGGTCTCATAAACTGTCCAAAGTTCATTTTTAGGTTTGATCAGAACTCCAGTAAGAGAAACACTGGATGTCTCCAAGTCCAATCCTGCTCTAAATAACTGACACGTTTGCCAAAGGCTATTTCTATGCATTTATAAGTTCTATTTCTTTTATAAGGTATGAAGTGACGTTCCTTCCTGGTGAAATCTGAAAGCCCTTACCTTCTAGGTTAGAGTAGGTTTCAAGGTCTGAGCAGCTTTTCAGCTGTTAGATGCTGGGTGGGAAATGTGGGTCCGACTGAGGAGCAGTGAGAAGTCTTCAGGCCTGGGACTGGAATGCTACATGGGTTCCAAGGCCATGTTCACTGGGTCTGGGGGAAGGAAAGCTGCGCCCACTTCCCATGGGAAGTCCCCTCTCCGCCCCATGGCCCTCTCCTTTTATTCTCTGGCACTAGCACCTGGCCTTTATGACAGCAAGGTCTTCATTCATCCAATCATAGCACTCACCCTTCGCTGTCACAGTGGACTCTCCAAGGCAATTTGTGGAGGAGAACACCTTTGCTACCAGTGTAAATATGTACCTCTTTGCTTTTGCCAGTTGGCATGCCTGGGAAAGGGCAACTATTTTAGTCCTGTGGACTTTAATTTTGGGAAATTTAATTTTGGGGAGTGGTCTGTATTTTTAAGGGTGAATTTATTTCCATGATATTTAAAAATATGAACAAATAAAATTAGATCAGAGCTATGCAAGGGAATCACTAACAAGATGATTTAAGTGTATGCCAAAAGTACCGAGAGTTAACAGAATAGTTTGGTGACAAAAAAGGAACCTCTATAATTTAGGCATTTAAAAAAGTAGTAATTTTACCTGAGAGACTGTATTAGGGTTGCCCAGAGAAACAGAACCAGTAGCATGTATGTGTGTGTGTATGTGTGTGTATGTGTGTGTGTATGTGTGTGTATGTGTGTGTATGTGTGTGTGTATGTGTGTGTATGTGTGTGTGTATAGAGAGTTCTTATAAGGAATTGTCTCACATGATTATGAAGGCTGAGAAGTCCAGACCTAAGAGGGCTGCTGGTGTAGTTCCAGTAGATGTTGGAGGGCAAAGGCATGAGAAGACAGACGTCCTGGCTTGAAAACAGCCACACAGAGATTTTTTTCCATTCAGGCCTTCAATGGATTGGATGAGGCCCACTTTCCACTAAGTTATGGAAACAGTAGAAACATTTAACTTATGAAACCAGTATAGGAAATATAGGAAGTTTGAATCATGAGAAATATAATATTGGTCTTAGTCAAACCAAAATATTGTGCTAACATGTTTTTAAATGATAAAGTAATAAAGACTGAATAATGCTAAAGTCCTTTTTAAAAAATTGATGCCTTATTATCTCATAAGTAGTTACAAAGGCTATTAGGTAAATATACCTTTTTTTTGTACTAAATTACTGGTTTATTATAAAAGGATATAACCCAGGAACAGCCAGATGGAAGAGATGCACAGGGCAAGGTATGGGGAAAGGGTATGGAGTATCCATGCCCCGTCTGAGCAACTGCTGTCCCAGCATCTCCATGTGTCCACCAGCCCAGAAGCTCCTAATTATACTTTCTAATGTCCGTAAATAGAAACACTTCAATAACGTTTCTTTCCTTTTTCTCATTTAGACAATTTTGGCTTTATCCAAACTAAATGTTCGTGGAGTATATGTATAACAACTGAATGTATTTTTTGATGAGTAAATCCTTCCTGTCTTCAAGAGAGGGAAAAGAGAGGAAGTGTGATAGAAAAAAATAAGAGGGAATTGGCTTTAGACAGATAGCTAATCATTTTTCTCTGTAAGGAGAGAGGAGAAAGTTTAGACATGCACACACACAAAAAAGAGTGTCATATATCTGGTTCTGACATAATTTGGTCCTTGAAAATTATATCCAGCCATGAGATATTTAAAGCCAGCACTTATTAATTCCTTATGTGTGGAAAGGAAGGAAGTAATGCTTCCTGAGTGAAATAAAATTATGTGTTGCTCAGGCAAACAAAATTAATCATTTCCTCATGAGAATTCTTTCACATTTTGGTGTCTAAAGTCTCCTTAAAATATATAACCGAATGTCAATGTTTGTTGATGAAAATTCAATTAACAAGTTAAGAAAAAAATTTGTTCAAGCCAAACTGAGGATTATAACCTGGGAGACAGACTCTCAGAAGCTCTGAGAACCGTTCTGCCTGTTAGAAGTGGAAGGCACAGTCATACACATTTTTGAGACAAAAGATTGTACATCAAAATGACATTGACATTTTATTTAAAGTTCAACAAATATACATAATCCAGGTAACAGGTGCAAAGAGAGAAGCAAGTCACCATGACCCCTCACAGAATTGGGAAAGAATGCTCATCTTTTAAGAAGTTACATTACTAGCATCAGAAGAAAGGAAAAAAAATTGAACTTTACAGTTGAGCAGGCATTCCCACCTTTGAGGAGGTCCGGTTAATGTATAAGGCAGATGCACATTAGGGAGGGAGGGAGGAGGCTGAAACAGAAAGAATTTTATCTTTAAATTTTCCTGTCCTGCCTTAAAATATAAAGTTTATTTCATCATGCCACGGAGTGATTTACCAGCCAACATTTTTGTTTACCTAATACATCTATGATTTCTGACTTTTAGCCATTAACCAACAGTGGAAAGAGCACTGGAAATAACATCAAAAGCTAATCCTGAACACTGTCTGAAGGTGCTGATGAAGGAGAAGATTCTCATATTTTACATTAGTTTTCACTAAGTAATATTTAGGGAGGCAATTTTTGAGTTCAAGTTGTGTTTAGAATCCTTCTCATACCAATTAAGAAAGCACACCATTGGACAGTTAGAATTTTGCTTTGTTTTTTGTTCTAAGATGCTTCTCAAATGAGTAATTTTGTCCATATCAAATTTCCTCAAAAGTGGCTACTAGGACTTCCCTGGTGGCGCAGTGGTTAAGAATCCGCCTGCCAATGCAGGGGACATGGATTCTAGCCCTGGTCCAGGAAAATCCCACATGCCGTGGAGCAGCTAAGCCCGTGCGCCACAACTACTGAAGCCCATGTGCTTAGAGCCCATGCTCCCCAAAAAGAGAAGCCACCACAGTGAGAAGCCCATGCACCGAAAAGAAGAGTAGCCCCTGCTCGCTGCAACTAGAGAAAGCCCACGTGCAGCAACGAAGACCTAACACAGCTACAAATAAATAAATAATTTTAAAAGTGGCTACTATAATTCCAAATTATAATTGCTTGAGCCAGTGAGAAAGATACGCACAGGCATTAGCATCATAGTGAGAACACATTCAGGGAGTAGGTGTTTCAGAGTTTTAGATGGATAACACCCCAGAGAACTGGGTGTGTGTCCAGAGGTGTGTAACTTTTCCTCTTGGAACTTGTCAAAGGCCAGTCATCACCAATCAGAGTTTTCAGATGCGTGGAAGACAAAGCTCTCAGAGCACGAATTTTAAGAGCTGGACACTGTGGTGAGAGCAAGTGAAATCTTAAGCTTGGTAATATTCTCAGCAAGCTGAGTTTCCAAGCTCAGTGAGATGAGGTCTGAGTTAACATTCCTGGGGGAAGCTGCCCTTGTGTGTACATGTCCAAACTCATACTGCTCACCACAAGACAGGGCAGTAAATCGAGAGACGAGTTGTTGGGGCCAGGTACAGTGACTTTATTTGCAAAGCCAGCTGACCGAGAAGATGGTGGACTTGTGTCCCAAAGAACCATCTTCCCTGAATTAGAATTCAGGCCTCTTTTATGCAGGAAGGGGAGGGAGTAAAGTCCTGGTTCCTGTCAAACTCTGGAGGGGATGTGTTAATTTCTCCCTTCCTGCAGTCATTCACAGGTGGGCCTGGTCAGGATGTTTGCTGTGAGCTAAACAGGTATATTTGCTTAATGCTGGTTACCTAGGAGGCAGGGTTCCCAGAGATGGGCCATTATGTATAATTTAAGCTTATAGGCAACATCCCTTTAGTGATTAACTTGTAATAGAATACAAAGGTTCTTCCCTATCACAGACAGAGATGGGAGTGCTGGGGAAAGAAGTGGGAGACTCACTTAGGCCTAGACAAGTAGCAGGAGGGGATAAGTAGAGCCAGGGAAGGAGGAGACAGAGGGCTTTTCCCTTACCTTAGCAATGGCCTCATGCAAAGGACAGGCTCACAGCACTCCCTGGGAAGAGTCAAGGCCACAAATGCCCAGGGGAGAAAGTTGTCGGTGGCAGGCTGCCAGGTGGAGAACACCTGGGGGCATAGAGGAGACTCAGCAGTGTTTCTGAACTGCCCTCCTTCAGGCGGGCCGCACCAGGCAGATGAGAAGAGGGGAAAAGCCTAATGGGATGACCTGGGGCCAGTCTAAGAGGTCTGCCATTCCATCTCCACCAGCGTGATGGGCCGGCACCCTGTAACACTTGGCAGCTGCTGGGTCCACAGAGTGGGGCAGCCCCAGGTCAGAGGCAGCTTGGTGAAGATTCAAGGTGGTCCTGGGCTGGGGCAGAATCTCAGTGAGCAGATGGTAACATGGGGAATGGGTCTAATTCTCAGGGAGCTGAGGCCGTGAAGAGGTTGTGGGTCCAAGGATGAGCCAAACCCAGCTGTGAGCCAAACCCAGGGAGTGGGTCTGTGAGAAATCCCTAACTGAAGAACCCCTGGTATCCACTACGCTAAAAAGAAACTAACCTTGCCAGAGGAGGGCATCCTCCCTTGTCTGTAAGTTTATGTCCTAGAAAAAAGACACTGCTTGTGGAGCCACACAGTGGGACTGGCAAAAGTCAGGAACTATGGGAAGGGGAAGGGTGGGTGTCAGGGACACCTCTAGGTTGGGGATATCAGACACTATGACAGAGGGGACTGGAGCAGGAGTGAGGTGTGTTTGTGGCTGTGCTGGAGAGATCTGAGGTCACCAGGTGGAATCAAGGCTGGGATAGGGTGGGAAACACTTTACACGATAAAGATTGGGTTGCTAGGAGCCCCTGGTCTTCTACTGCTCCTTCTCCTCTCTGAAGCTCCCTCCACAGACTTCTCCCCCCAACACCTCCTGACAGGTGAGCTTCAAACCCTTCATACCTTTTTAGTCCCCTAGCTCCTGGCCAGCCCCTACCTGTTCAACCCACCGAGCCCTTGCTACCAGCCACCCTGACTCTGGGAATCCCTACAGGATGTGCTGACTTCCCCATGGCCCTGTGGACCATCAGGGGAAGGTGGGGGAAACCCTCTCTTCCTGAGGGCAAATTGGAGCTTCACGTAGGATGCAGGTGTCAGGACCTTGAAAACTCGTTGACTTGGTTGATGTTCTAGGTAGTGTAACTTGATGTTTCTCAGGGGTGACAGTCACTGTCCACTTTCAACAAGGTGAAGCAATCATCAAGCTTGACAGAAGGAAAGTAGGAAGAGTCCCCAGACTGGCTAATAGGCCCACACCAAAGGCAGGCTTACCCTGAGCTCAGGAAGAGTCAGCTTTGAAGCCTCTCTCTTGCACTGTTCCTGGAAAAGTGTTCTCATGGTGTATGAGTTTGTTGCTGCAGTAATAAATGACCACAAATTTAGCTGCTTGGAACAAGAGCCATTTACCATCTCACAGAGCCTGAGTCTGGCAAGTGTGGCTTGGTACACCACTTAGGGTCTCACAAGACCACCATCAAGGTTTTGTCCACCCTGGGCTCTTACCTGGACACTCTGAGGAAAATCCACTTCTAGGCTCATTCATTTTGTTGATAGAATTGATTTCCTTATGGTCTTCACTTGGTCCCTGCCATCATCAAGCCAATGGTGGGAAAGTCCTTCTCATACTTAATCTGTCTTCCACTTCTCCTTCTGCTCCATTTCTCTGATCCCAGCCAGAGAAATCTCTCTACTTTTCAGAGCCCAAGTGATTAGATTGGGGCACCCAGGTGATACAGGATAATATCCCCCTAGTTTTAGGTCCATAATTTTAACTACATCTGCAAAATCCCTTTGGCCATGTAATAAAACATATTTACAGGTTCCGAGGATTAGCGCAAGGACATCTTTGGGGAACAATTCCACAGACTACACATGGTCATGTTTTTGTAAAATTTGTAAGAGTGATTTTTTTGTCTCCATTTGTAGAAGCTCCAACATTCTCCATTCTCCTCTTAATCTCAGACTGTTTTTGAAGCTATAGTTTATTAATCATTGCTGCTTCCCTTATAAAATGAGTTTAAGGAATGGCAAAGAGCATTTTTAAAGGAATATAGGAAAACTCAATTGCATAGAAAAATATCAGAGACCGCCGCACACAACCACTCACATTCCATGAAATTGTTATCATTCATCCATACACACATGCACATGCATTCACACACACACGCACACACAAATATATCTGAACTAGATCAAGATGTAAAGAATACTTTTTAGTATGCTTGGTTAAAATTTTAAAATTTGAAAAGATAATTAAGAAAAGACCCTAGGGACTTCCCCTGCAGTTCAGTAGTTAGGACTCCCTGCTTTCACTGCGGTAGCCTGGGTTCAATCCCTGGTTGGGGAACTAAGATCCCACAAGCCCACGTGGCACTGCCATTAAAAAAAGAGAAAGAATAAAAGAAGAAGAAGGAGGAGGAGGAGGGGGAGGAGGAGGAGGGGGAGGAGGGAGAGGAGGAGGAGGAGGAGGAGAAGAAGAAGGAGAAGGAGAAGAAGACCCTCGAAATCATCAGAGCCTCCAGGTAGGCCTGCTTTTGGTCCTGGGAAGATTTCTGGAGCATCTGGGACGACAGAAGCCTAGCACAGTTTGTTTACAGAAGCCCGGGGCTGGTGGCTCCCTTTGATGCTGGTTGTGTAGGTGGAGCCCTCCCTCAGTATGGACGGCTGAAGACCCTCCTGTGTTGTCTCCATTTTCTCCTTTGCAGCGATGTCAAAGAGTCAGTTAGGACAGGGGAAGAAGCCTCTAGATACGTTTTTCTGGGTAAACGAGATAACTAGAGAAATCACCTACCCCCCGCTGAGGACAGACACACCCGCAGCTTCTCCAGCTCCGGTAGAGAAGCCAGGAGAGAGACCCACATCTCAGCGGGGGAGCGTGCAGGGGGGTCCTCCCGGCGCCCAGGGCTCAGCCAGCACACGCGCAGAAGGCCGCCCCTCCACCCCGTCCTAGGGCTTCACTGGAAAAGATTGGCTCCCGAAACTCCGTCCCAGCTACGCCGACCCATCTCCCGGCCAAAGCGAGTCCGGAGCCCCACGCTGTTCTCAGCAATTCCTGTCACCATCTCACCGCCAGGAGGCGCTCCTCCGCCATTCGGCCCCCTTGGGCTACCGCCTCTGCCTCGAGCCTCTACTTTTCCTCCCAGCCCTTCTGCGCCCCCACCTGCGCCTTCACCTGCAAGCTGAAAAACGTCCTTACTGGGAATAACCGATTTTCCTTTTGAGGCTGAGAGAATGTGCCGGGGCACGCCCTCTGAGCATCTTTCTGAGCCATTGTCCCCTGCCACCTGTACGCCTTCATGCCCTGCAAGGACCATTCCGCCTCCCCTGGAAGCACTCAGGACCCTCTGTGGAGTTCTTATAGGAATGTGCCCAATGTTTTCAAACCCCATATAAATTTAACTTAGATTTTGACACATAATGTTTTCTAGAACTTCCTTTACCTCTTGAGACATCTTGGTGTTTTTAACTCTTTGGGGTTCAAGAATCCAATTCTAATGTTGGCAGTGGAGTAATAGTTCCCAGCAAGAGCCAGAAGGATCCCCCACTTGGTTGAGATAGGAACAAGCCAGGATGAGTGGGACTCGAAGGGCTGGTGTCCCTGGGCACAACCTGGGGCTACCTGGGTTTGGGGGCAGCATTGAGGGCCAGCCTGGGCCCTGATCAGAAAGGAGCTAGAGCCGGGGCTGGAGGGACGGCCTGAAGCCAGGGGGCCTTTGGGCAGAGGGCCCCACCCCCAGCCCAGCTCTGTGCCTTCCCTGGTGGAATAGGCTCTGGGTGATGCTTTGTGGGGCCAGTGAGCAGCCTCTCGGCCCTCCAGGAATGGAGTGACTGCTGCCTACTGATGCAGCCATGCTGGGCAGGAGGTGGTAAGTGGAGGCTCTGAAACACACTGTCCCAGCCTGAGGACCCCCAGAAATGTCAGTTCTCTGGGCTGGAGAGTAAAGGCCTGGGGTCCAGCGTTGATTCTCTGGCTAATGGCCCTCTGACGCAGCCAGGACCCCTCCTCTCTTGGCCTCAGTTTCCTTCCCTGCATGATGTGGGGGTGAGCAAGCATGTCTGCACTTCTGTTCAACTGCACAGTCTGTGACTGTGTTCCCAGGAACCAGGACTGGGTGAGGCCCCGGGGACACAGGGGGCCTGGAGGTCAGGCCTGGGGTGGGGTCAGCTGATGCCAAGGGCATGACTGCTTCTGAGAGTGGCAGGGGCCATTAGCTCCACAGGGTGGGTGGTGGGAGGACCAGAGTACACTCTCCAGGCTCCCTGCTGGTTGGCCTTGACAAAGACCTCGTTGTCATGGCTGGGGGTGCTGGCTTCTCAGGCAGAGCTGTTGGGGCCAGGCCCCCAGCCCTGACCTTGCAGGGGCTTTTAGCCTCACTCCCATCCAGCCCCCAAGAGTCCCAGCAAGTGTCTCAGAGAGGCTCAGAGAGGTTCAAGCTCAGCCTGGGGCAGGGACCAGGGCTCAGTCTACACCAGCAGAGTCCCCAGGGTAACAGTGACTGTTATAAATCCCACGGACAAAACCGTCCAAGCCCTTCTGGGACAGCATGGCTTGGTCCTCTACTTCATGACCTCTCAGGGCCACTTCCGCTGACAGTGTATATGTGAAAAATTCTTGGCAGGAGTTTCCTGTCAAGTTTGGCCTGATTGTCCACGGGGTCTCTAATCTGGAAAACCAGCCAGCAGTGGGTATAACCCTCGCCTCCAACCCTCTCCAAGCAAGTGGATAACAACAAAGGCCCTGCAGTTAACGAAACCACAGTTTTGTTAACCTGCAGTTAACGAAACCTCCAAGGCTGGAGGTACTGCTGAATCAGGTGTGCATGTCCTACTTCCTCAGTGGCCTCCTGGCTCTATTTTAGAGAGCTCTCTTAGCAATACTGGCTCCATTTTTATTTTCCTTTCACAACCTGGAGATAGCATCAGATTTCACAGGCCAAGGGTTCAGTTCTACAAGACTGCCCACCCTGTCCCCCACTTCAGACACCAGTTGCAGGGCCAGGTTGTCACCTGTGCATCTGACCCACTATAGATCAGAGGTTCCCACAACCCCTTCCTCAAGTTTGATTAATTTGGTAGAACAGCTCACAGAACTCAGAGAAACATTTTACTTCCTAGATCAACAATTTATTATAAAGGGATAAAACTCAGAAACAGCCAGATGGAAGAGATGCCTAGGGCAGGGAACGTGGGAAGGGGCACAGAGCTTCCAACCCTCTCTGAGAGCCCCACTCTCCCAGCACCTCCATGTGTTCATTAACCCTGTCTATTGGGGGGTTTTATGGAGGTTTCATTACCTTACAATGGTTAAATCATTGGCCAATGGCAATTGATTCAACCTGTAGCCACTTTCTCCTCCTTGGAGGTCAGGGGGTGGGACTGAAAGTTCCTACCCTCTAGTCACATGGTTGGTTTCCTGGGCAACCAACCCCCATCTGCAGGTGTTTGCAACAGTCACCTCATCAACGTAACAAAAGACACCTTTACACTCTCAGCACTCAAAAAATTCCAAGGGTTTTAGGAGCTCGGTGCAGGGAGTGGGGACAGGGATGAAGACCAACAATATATCTCTTATTATAAATCACCATATCACACTGACTGAGCAGGACCTCTTATTCCCTTTGTGTGCTAATGTTTTCATGCAGCCATCAGCCAACCCTGGGAGACCCCGAGCACCTTATGGCCCCTTCACTGGGTGAACCTTCCAATGTTATGCCAAGCCTGGTGCCTGCCCAGAGAAGGCCTTGGGAAACACTCCACAAAGGATTTCAAGACCCCCAAGACTGCAGGACTCCCTTCCTCAGGGTGCTCATGATCCTGTAAAGTACCTGTTCCCCTGGGGCTGGGCCCCCTTGGCATCCTGATCTTACCTGTTCCAGGTCACTGTGGGCTGCAGGATGCCTTTGCTGATGGGCTGACCTGGAGCCAAGAGCCTCCAGGGCCTGCACATCCCCGCTGGTGACCTGCATGGATGGGGGTCCTGAATGGGGAGGGGGCTGTGAACCTCAGTTGCTCTGACACTGGCCGCATGAACATGGGCCAGCGGCCCATGAGCCCGCCCCCTGCCCCACCCCAGGTGCTGGAAAACAGTGCTGTCCTTGTGCCCCCAGCAGGTCGTCACTGAGCCTCTGAGTTACTCTGGTGGTCTGTGTTGCTTCCCAAGTGATAGAATCACCACGTCCTGATTCTGGTGAGTTCTCTGATGGTCAGGAAGTTCTTCCTCCTGTCTAGCCACTGCCTACCTTGCTTTGACTTAAGCCAATCCAAAGGTACCTGGTTAACTGTCCAGGATGATAGACCAGGATAATAGGCCAGTGCGTGAACAACATGCAAACCTCAGGCTATCAGGGGGAAAATGGCCCCAAATTCTCTGCTGCCCCCTTGTAGAGTTCACCTCTCCCCAAGGAAGCAGTTTTGGTCAGAGCAGAGTGATCCAGCCATCCCAGGCGATGGCCAGGGACAGAGGGTAGGCCTGAATGGCTGGCCCTGCAGATGGGCAGTGGGGAGGGTCCTGGGCTGGGAGATGCTGGATGGCTTCAGCTGGCTCTCTGTACAATGATCCCCTGGCCCTGGGTTCCAGGGTCACGTGCAGCACAAACGACCCCGGCTTGGCCCAGTCCTCCATCGCACTTTTGGTGTGTGTGTTGCTGGTCAAGTGCACAGGGTCCTCTGTGCGGTTTCCCTGAACGTGTCATCAGGCATGTTTCAGAGCCAGCTTCGCCCGCTATCATGCGGTGACAGGTGCTGAACCTTCCTGCCCAGGGCTGTGGCTGGGCAGAGCATAGACGGCTTGTGCTCTGTTTGTTTGTTTTGGCCACACCACTCGGCTTATGGGGTTTTAGTTCCCCGACCAGGGATGAAACTGGGCCTTCGGCAGTGAGAGTGCAGAGCCCTAACCAGTGGACCGCCAGAGGGCTCGTGCTCTGGAGCCAGTGGGTCTGGGTTTGACAACCGGCCTCTCCACTTCAGGGCATGTTGAACCTCACCTAGAGGATGGGCTGCGCCTTGCCCTGCCCCCGCTCGGGAGGCTTCAGCAAAGACTTCAGCTGGGGTCTCGCTCCAACAACTTTCTGTGCTGAGACCACTGGCCCACTCCCTCCCTCCTATACCTCCTGGACGCTCCTTTCAGGCTTGCCCTCCAATCCCCGTGCCTCTCCTGCTGGCTGAGAGCCGAGTGGGTGGGTCCTGCCCTGACCCCCGTGGATCACTGCATGCTCTGGGGAGACTGCTGGGTGGGGACAGCCCCCACCTGTGCCATCTCCTGTTCCAGGCCACACGGTGGAGGGGCTATCGCACCTTCCTGGTCTCATCTCGGACTTGGCTTGGTGAGACAAGGCGGGAAGTGACAACCCAGCCCGGGATGGACCATGGGTGCTGCATGGGTCCCAGAGTGGGGGACGAGGGGCTGGCCAAATGGGCTGCACCCTGAGCCATGTGGAGCTGTGCATCACCCTTGTGGGTCATGCACTGGTTCTGGCTGGGATGCACCTGATCTTGGAGAGACAGCAGTGAGTGGTGGCTTGAAGCAAGATCTTCGTTCTCTGCCCAGGAATTGGACCTGGGTAGCATGGGTGAAAATCAGGAATCCTAGCCATTAGTCCACCAGGGGCTAGAGGCTGGAAGCTAAATTCCCCTGGTCCTTGCCTCCATTGAAAAATGCATTTCTCAAGAAGGCAAAAACTGTAAAAACAGGTACAAAGTTTATTATTAGAGACGTAGCACAAGTGGGAAAGCACACAGAGAAACAGTTTGTATAAGACAGAAGCAAGGCAGAAATACACACCCGGAGAGAAAGGGTGTGGGCGTCTCCGCTACTGAGGGGGAGCACGGGAAAGAGGCAGTTAAGTCATTTATATAGGGCAGTTCTTCCGGCTCTTTGTTTATGTTTGGCCCATTATTTGGTTTCTTTTTCCACACCTGCCCTGCCCTAGGACGCTCCCCGACATGGATTCCAGCCCAGAGGCCGATGGGGGGCCTTGGCATCACCTATTATGGGGTGGTGCCCCCTCCTTTTTGACCCCCAAGGAGGCTTTCTGCACATGTGCAGTGTCTCCCTTGCCCCAAGGATGGGAAACATGTGACCTCTTTATTTTTTACTCAAATAGGGTTTAGCCCCTCTCTGTCCCGGCCATGACTGTTATCTTTTTTTTTTTTTTTTGCGGTACGCGGGCCTCTCACCGCTGTGGCCTCTCCCGCCGCGGAGCACAGGCTCCGGACACGCAGGCTCAGCGGCCATGGCTCACGGGCCCAGCCGCTTTGCGGCACGTGGGATCTTCCCGGACCGGGGCACGAACCCGCGTCCCCTTGCATCGGCAGGCGGACTCTCAACCACTGCGCCACCAGGGAAGCCCCATGACTGTTATCTTAAAGTGTCCTCAGGAGACAAAGTCGAGCTACTTACCCTGTTGCTGTTGTTATTTCTATCTCCTAGTGCAAACAGGAGGCTGGTTGTAAATATCTAGCCTAGAGCCCACCTGCCTGCTTGCTTCCTCAAGAAATGTAAATAGGAGGCCAGTTGTAAATGCCCAGCCTGGAGCCGGACAACCGGTGGGAAGCAACCAGAGCAGGGTTCTCCAGGGCACTCCCAGGTCCTAAAATCCCCCATGAGCCTGCTCTTGGCCTGCCTTGGCTTCACAGTGCCTTACTTGATTCAGAAGCCCTGAATGTTTCTCTCCTGCCGGTTTATACCCAGGCAGGTTCAGGTTCACGCTGCAGGGCCTAACTGTGCAGACAACAGGACCACAGCAGCTCTTCCTTCCAGAACACATTCAGGCTTCCCCCACCTGAGAAATGTCACAGAGCCTGTGAGCTTTTTTTTTTTTTTTTTTTTTTTTTTTGCGGTACGCAGGCCTCTCACTGTTGTGGCCTCTCCCTTTGCAGAGCACAGGCTCCGGACGCGCAGGCTCAGCAGCCATGGCTCATGGGCCCAGCCGCTCTGCGGCATTTGGGATCTTCCCGGACCGGGGCACGAACCTGCGTCCCCTGTATCAGCAGGCGGACTCTCAACCACTGCACCACCAGGGAAGCCCGAGCCTGTGACCTTTATGTCCTTTGAGGAAGAGGTGGGCTGCTGAGGCCGAGCCAGCCTGCTGTATCTCAGCACCAAGGATATAGTCAATAATTTTTTTTTTAAATGAATGACCAGTATGCTAGCTGGACTCAGAAGGCTGGAGCATCTGTGCAGGATCCTCTAGGTGGGGAGCACCTAGGAGGAGTGAAGCCTGGACTCATCCCCAAGGCTGGAGGTACTGCTGAATCAGGTCTGGGTCCAATCACAAGACGGTTTAAACGGAGAAACAATATAAAAATTGGTAAATTTTGTCTGATCAGGTCACCCAAGATGGCTGTTCTCTTGCTCTCTGTATATCCCCTGCTCGACCAGCCCCTGCTTTACCTATACCTTATTCACGTGACCGACCTTCCCTCTCAGTCGTAGAGCCTGATCAGTAAATGCCTGTGTACTTGCTTCTGGCCCCAGCTGGTGATTGTTCTAATCTTTAGATCAGAACTCTCTCCACTATGCTGATTTATCAAAGGGGCAGTGAGGGGCGTGCTCCTCTGCTGGTTTCTCTGGCAACCAGTGAGTCAGTCTGACGTCAGTTCCTCCTTTAACAGGTAACCTCTCCCCGCTCCTCTCCCGCTGGAGTGAAGACTGCCGCCACGTCCCGCCCGCTGTTTGCTGCACGCCATGGGTGTCTCGCTCCAGGACCTTGCTTCAGACGTGTAAGATCCTCCTATCCGTTAAACCATTGAGGATGCTCTTGCTGACTCTGGGCTGCTTCTTCTGGCTTGAGGCTGGGCAAGCACAGGGCTTGCTGGCTTGAGGGGTGCAGCCCAACAACTTAGATAAAAGAATGACTGTAAGATGTAATAAAACTCAATATGGGCCCTAGGGCTGAGGGAGAGCCCCCCAGGAAGAAAAAAGCTTGGAAGAGGTCCTCTCTCAAGGTCCTGTGTTCAGGCCTCATTGGTGGCAGAGAAGTTGGCTGGGTTGCTCCTGCCGTGGCTCCCCAACCACTGGGTAAGCAGGAAGCAACTCTCTGGGGCACAAACCAGGTGCAGGCAGGTCAGCTGATGGCTAGCCTTGTGGACAAGCAGAGGAGGTTGGAGTGCCAGTGTGGGCAGGAGGCCCAGAGTTTGCAGTGTGTTGACATTACTGAGTCCAAGCTCATACTGCTCGTCTCATGACAGGCCAGTAAATTGAGAGACAATTTGTTGGGGCAAGGAATAGTGACTTTATTTGGAAAGCCAGCAGACCGAGAAGAGGGTGGACAAGTGTCCCAAAGGTCCATCTTCTCTAGAATTCAGGCTTCTTTTATACTAAAAGGGAATGGAGTAAAATCCTGGTTCTGTTCAGACTCTGATTTCTTCATTCCTGCAGCCATTCACATGTGGGCCTGGTCAGGATGTTTGCTGTGAGTTAACAAAGATATTTTAGCTTAATGCTCATTACCTGGGAGGCAGGCGTTCCAGAGGTGGGCCATTATGTATAATTTAAGCTTACAGGCAACATCCCTTTAGTAATTAACTTGTAGCAAAAGCAGTAGGATACAAAGGTTAAAGTAAAAGAAACAGATCCGATATGGAGTCAGATTTGTCTTCTCTATTACATTGTGAGGGCCACGGGTTCTGCGCCCATGGCTGGGCAGGTCTGCACCAGATGCCATCACACCTACACTTGTGACCAATCAATCTTGCAGCCTCCAAAACCAGCAGGAGGGCCCTTCTCTCTGCAGTGTCCCCATAGCGCCCTCTACTGGAAAAGTTTACCATTGTGCTCACTCTGAAGGACAGAAGCTTAAAGGAATCCTGTTCATTACTGCAGAGCATGTGTGAAAGGTGGGTTGGAAGTTGAGCAGCAATAAAGGGGGAACTGGCACAGAAGACCCATGACGCAGCTCTATCCTGGAACCCATTGGCCCAAGGAGAAAAGAGAAGCGCTGTGCACAAAAAACTCACAATTAGCCAATTAGAAAAGTGAGAGGCTGGATCCAACCCAAGTGCCCAATGAATAGGGCAGACTCAGTAGAGGCTGGAATCATGGGAGACCCTAACTTTGGGGGTGTGAGTGGATGTGAAATAATGCCAGGTGGACTTGGCGTGACAGCCACAGATGGTGGCTTCTCTCTGCAGAGTCATTCAAAGGCAGAATGAAACAAAGGGGAGTTTATAATGGTGATCCCGTCACCAAGTGTAATGGATTGCATGCTGGCTCCAAAGGATGTGTCATGTCCTAATTCCTGGAACCTGTGAATTTTACCTTGTATATTAAGGTATGTGACTTAGATTTCAAGAGGAGGTGCTTATCCTGGATTATCCCATGAGCCCTGCATGCAGCCACATGCTTTTTTTTTAAAACTTCATAGGAAGAATTTTATATTTTTCAATAAGATGTCTTTAATATGGGTGCAATTTACGTCATTTTCACTTTCATTTTACCTAAAGATTTGGTAATGCTCTTTTTTTTTTTTTTTTTTTTTTTTTGCGGTATGCGGGCCTCTCACTGTTGTGGCCTCTCCCGTTGCGGAGCACAGGCTCCGGACGCGCAGGCTCAGCGGCCATGGCTCACGGGCCCAGCCGCTCCGCGGCATGTGGGATCCTCCCAGACCGGGGCACGAACCCGTATCCCCTGCATCGGCAGGCGGACTCTCAACCACTGCGCCACCAGGGAGGCCCAAGATTTGGTAATGCTCTTTTTTTAATTAAAAATTTTTTTATTGAAGTATAGTTGATTTACAATGTTGTGTTAGTTTCCGGTGTACAACAAAGTGATTCAGATATATATATGTATACATATATATACACACATATATATGTGTATATATATATGTATACATATATATGTGTATATATATATATACACATATATATGTGTATATATATATATTCTTTTTCATATTCTTTTCCATTATAGTTTATTATAAGTTATTGAATATAGTTCCCTGTGCTATACAGTAGGACCTTGTTGTTTATTTATTTTATATATAGTAGTGTGTATATGTTAATCCAAAACTCTTAATTTATCCCTCCCCCACTTCCCCTTTGGTAACCATAAGTTTGTCTTCTATGTCAGTTTCCCCCTGACTCTTGTAGGGCACGTTCATCCCTTTCTAAGGGAAAGAGGCATAGAGTCGCATGTAGTCATGGCATCAGGCCAGGATCTCAGAGTGAAGTACAGTTGTTGCTGTTTTATCCTCTTAATTTTAATTCAGTTTTAAAATAGGCAAAACAGGTATAGGTTTCAAAAATCAAAGCTAAACACAAAGTTTACTCAGGAGTTTCACTCCCATCCCAATTTCATTTACCCCAATCGCATTAACTTCCTGTTGGCAGTCATTTTTATTCTTTTCTAGGTTGTTCTGCCTGTTTTTGTTTTTGGCAAAAATGGAAATATGTATCAAAAAATAATTTTGAAGATTTAGTCCTTCACTAACAGGAAATTCTCTCAGCTACTCATGGGACTGTCATAGCTGAGAGTGGTGTATTATAATAAATTAAACAAAAATAAATGGACTGTTCCTAATTTCAGATCACACTGTGTTTCTGAGAAGAGACCTATAGGGATAAGAAGCATAGTTATTATTTATGCCATTTCTTGGAGCTGTTCCTTCACTAAAAGACATTTCTTTTTTCACTTAACAGTATATCCTAGAAATCACTCCATGTCCTTTCATATATATTGCTCGTGTCACATTCTTTCCCCCTTTTTTTCCTTTTGGTTGTGTAACACTCCATTGAATGAAGATACCATAATTCAACCAATCTCTGGATAGGCATTTTAAGAGCCTTTTATATAGAAAGAAATTAGCTCTTTACTATGAAATAACTTGCAAATATTTATTCCCAGTCAGTTTTTGTCTGTAGACTCTTATGTGTGTGTGTGTGTGTGTGTGTTTTCCTTAAAAATGTGTGGTTTTTATGTGTTCTTTTTTTAAGATTTAAAAAAATTTTTACAATATTGTGTTAACTTCTGCCATACAGCACAGTGATTCAGTTATACAGAAATATGTATATAGTTTTTCATATTCTTTTCCATTATGATTTATCACAGGATATTGAATATTGTTCCCTGTGCTATATTGTTTTTAAACTATCTTAGGTAATTGGATTTATCAATCATTTATTACTTGAGATATTCAGTCATAGTTAGGCTTTTCCCACATCTAACTCAGCCATGTTTTCTCTAGTTCTTATATGGCCACTTTTTTTTTTTTTTTTTTTTTACACACATCTCATCCCTATGGAGTTCCATGTTGTGAGGTGTGGATCCAATTTTATCCTGTACTGAGGAGCTATGAAATCCCACCATTTTAAATACTAAATTCTTTAATACACTCAATAATGTGTTTCAAAGGTCAGGATATAATTTCTGATGTTTCCTTGTTCTATTTTGTGTATAAATGCCTCTTAATATTTTTTTCCAGGAAGTCAATGAAAATTCTCTTAAGAGATTAAGTGCCTGCTTAGAAAACCTCCAGAAACCAGGCTTCAAGTCTTTGAAACCAACCCAGCTTGTGTTTTATGTAAGAGAAACAGACCAGAATTCCTCTGATGGCCAGGAACACTTAAGCACTTCCGGTACGTTTCTTATTTCTCGTGTGTCCCTTGCAGGCTTGGTGTGATGTGTCCGATCTGTCTAACATTGCTAGAAGACCTTCGGATTGAAGCCTTGTCATAGGAAATGATATCATTTAATTGAGTGTTTTCCTGGAGTTAGATTCTATTCCTGGCTGCATGTGTTTGATGAGCCATTTTTTATGTTTAAACTTTTCTGACTAGAAAACTATTCAGTGCTGTTTTAAGTATTAAATGTCTATATAACAATTTATATCTTTAAAAAATATAGCTTACATTCTCTAATTTAGTCCTCAAAGTACCCTGTGAGGAAGGTAGAATTTGCCCAATTGTAACTTAGTAATGTCCCAGGACCATGGAGACAGAATAGGGGTCTTGAGCCCTTTAACTCTAGCCTCATGCTGTTTCTAAAATCTATCAGTCCTCATGTACAGCCTTCTCTTTTATCCTTTGTCACTGCTTTAGCCATGATCCAGTGATCCTTTAAACTAAGGATGAATGTGGGTCTGTCCATCCTTTTCGTGATCCTTGAGGAAATAACTTTATTTTTAGAATGAACTTTAAAGCAGTTTAAAGATTTACTAAGAGCTTTCTGTGAACAAATGCTAACACAAATAGCTGTCAGCTCTGGCTGAGTAAAGAGAAAAATGCTCTACTTTCAGTTAATGGTTAACTTTGAACCATTTATTAAAAGAAAATAGATTATAAAACAATAAATTAGTGGGAATTCCCTGGTGTTCCAGGGAATTCCACGCTCTCACTGCCAAGGGCCCAGGTTCAATCCCTGGTCAGGGAACGACGATTCCACAAGCTGCATGGTGCAGCCAATAAATAAATAAATAGATAGATAGATAGATAGATGGATAGATAGGTAGACTTCTCTGGTGGCGCAGTGGTTAAGAATCCGCCTGCCAGTGCAGGGGACACGGGTTCCATCTCTGGTCCGGGAAGATCCCACATGCTGAGGAGCAACTAAGCCTGTGCACCGCAGCTACTGAGCCTGCACTCTAGAGCCCGTGAGCCTCAACTACCGAGCCCGCGTGCCACCACTACTGAAGCCCAGGTGCCTAGAGCCCGTGCTCCACAAGAGAAACCACTGCAGTGAGAAGCTCGCGCACCGCAACAAAGAATAGCTGCCGCTCGCCACTAGAGAAAGCCCATGCGCAGCAGGAAGACCCAAACACAGCCAAAAATAAATAAAGTAATTAAAAAAATAAATTATATATATATGGAGTTCTTAGAAGTCAAAAAGAAAACAGAGTAGCTTGGTTACAAAAATGGGCAAACACAATGACTAGACAGTTCAGGAAGTAATACATATAAATTGCCAATAAGCATATAAAAATGTTTAGCCTCAGTAATCAAATGCAAACTAAACTAATTAGGTAATATTTCCCAATAAAAGTTGTGTGCAGTCTGGCACAAGCATCCCACACTATAAAGTAGCATTTACATTGGATTAAATAATTAATGGAATTGATAAGAGAGAAACTGAGATTATTCCTTGACTTACCTCTTCTGAGGATAAACTATTTCTTCCTAACTTCAAATGCAGGAATTTGGATTTTCCTTTCCTCTTTCACTGACTAGAATAATTTTCCTACCAGTATTTCTCATTTTACCATCAATGATTCAACTAAAAAGTCTTTCTGGGCCTCCCTGGTGGCGCAGTGGTTAAGAGTCCGCCTGCCGATGCAGGGGATACGGGTTCGTGCCCCGGTCTGGGAGGATCCCATATGCCGCGGAGCGGCTGGGCCCGTGAGCCATGGCCGCTGGGCCTGCGCATCCGGAGCCTGTGCTCCGCAACGGGAGAGGCCACAACAGTGAGAGGCCCACATACCGAAAAAAGAAAAAAAAAAAAAAAAAAGTCTTTCTTAGTTTGCATGTTATAGATTCTATAAATCTATGTGACAGGCATAGCAGGTATATCTGAGAATGATTTAGATTGTGGTGATGGTCATCATGGCAAAGAAAACACAGTCTTGTATGGAATGGTGAAAAATTAAAAACAACTTTTATGGTCATCAGTTTTGGAAGTGTTAAATAAATTGTACTACATTGATTATGTAGATGATTAGTATAAAGCTACTAAAAAGAAAGAGAATGATGTATACATACAGATAATGGAAGAGTCACCAAGGTTAAATAACAAAAGCAAGTTCAAAGTAATAGATTCAGGGAATTCCCTGGCAATCCAGTGGTTAGGACTCTATTCTTCCATTGAAGAGGTCCCAGGTTTGATCCCTGGTCAGGGAACTAAGATCCTGCAAGCTGTGTAGAGCGGCCAAAAAAATTAAAAAAAAAAAAAAAGTCATAGGTCTAGAATGGTGCAGTTTATAAGTTAAAAAGGAACAATTCACACTGTGGATGTGTGCTCATGCAGACACAAAAGTGTATATATCATATATAACATACACACAAAGCACATAGAAAAGGTCTAGAGCAATGCTGTCCAAGAGAACTTTCTGCGGAGATGTAACTGTTCCATATGAGCGCGGTCTGGTACAGCTGGCACTAGCCCCATGTGGCTACTGAGCACTTGAAGTGGGGCTAGTATGACCAGGAACTGAATTTTAAATTTTATTTAATTTCAATCAATTTAATTTTACCAATAAATAGCCACATATGGCTAGTAACTACCGTATTATACAGTGCAGTTCTAAATGCTTGTGTACCTAAATGTTAATAGAGTTACATCTAGTGAAAGTGTGAGGTTGTGTGCCTGTCAACAGGAGACTTTTACTTTGTATATATAATTTTACAAGAAGGATGTACTTTTATAACACTTGTATAATTTTCAAAACCAATTTTAAAAATTTTTCCAAAGAAAGAAAAAAGAGTCAGCATGTTATAATGGGGATAATGCTTGGCTTGGTGGCAGCTCAGATTTCAGCCCTCACTTCACGCTTCTTAACCTCCTTGAACCTCTGCTTCTTCACATTTGAAAAGAGAGATAATAATGGCACTGGTGAGAGTGTTCATTGAAAAGTTATGTAAATTCAACTAGCGCCATGTTTAATACCCAATAAAGGTGCAGGGGAACCAGTAGATTTCCTACTGTCGATGTAAGTTAGATTACTACCCTGAGCCCAGTGACGACTTGCATTAAAGTCAGATTGTGAAGTGCTAATTTTAAAATATTAGGGAATTTTGAGTCACTTCTGAAAATATTGTGTCCCTAGCTAGTTGGATGGGGGAGTATGAGGACAGTCTCTTTCAACTGTAGAGAAAATTTGAGATGGGTTTCTGTGACCCCTGAGACTGGATTGGCCCCACTCTTGAACCACTGTTGCAGGGCAGCCTGCCCCACCCTCCCCCTTCTCTTTAGTGCTGGACACCCTCTCTGGTGGACACTTGCTCATAGGAGAGCTTTTCCATCCCTTAGACTGTAGAGACCAGATTTATGAACAGCATTGAAAATACTTTCAATCCCCTTCTTGGGCTGGGGTGGGTTTGGTCACTGGTGCCAAACTAGAAAAGGGAGCTGGCAGAGGGCTTCATGAAGATGGAGGTAGTGTGGTACAGTTTTGGAGAAGGGATGTAGTTTTCCATTTACAGATGATTTTCCAATAGGATGAATTGTAATCAGTAATGGAGTGTTTTAAAGATTTTGATTCTATAAATGTTGTATGAAAAGAAATGTTTTTCAAGTAAAGCAAATAATCATCTGTATTAACTGTTTGGGGGAATTATATTCTCTAGGATTTCGAGCAGTCAAATTTACTTTGCACACCAGAGATCTGCTAAGCACAGTGTTATATATTCTCAACTCCTGCAGTTTATCTATTGAACATGTCCAAAGCTTGAATACTAATGTGCACTCCCAGCCTCTCAAAGAGGCGAAAAGGATATCTGACAGGCCCATCAAATGGGACAAGTCTTACTACTCCTTTACTGGATTCAAGGACCCTGATGAAGACCTCGAGCAAGTCTGGAGAATGGAAACAACCCTAACGTATGTAAGAGTTTTTATTTAACTAAACTTACTTGTAGTTAGTAGCCCCCACTCGCCTCAACTAGAGAAAAGCCTGCATGCAGCAACAAATACCCAATGCAGCCAAAAAGAAACCCCAAAAAACATGAGCTAGAAGAGAGGGTCTCAGCCTTGCATGCACTGGGATCCAGCCCATGAAACTTCTGCTTATACCGATTGCTCTAATTATCTCACAGTGTGTCCAGATGAACAAAAACTTGGGAATGTCTGACCTACCTTTTGGTATAGAAAAAAAGTGGGATTGGATAAGTCAAGGCATAAAAGCAACAAAGAGAGCTGTTGGACCTTAAGTCAAGAGGCTTTAGAATAACATATTAAAGAAATTCAGCAATTAGTCTGTGGTTCAGTTGAGTGTTTCATAGGGTACAATTTTGGTCTGGAGCTAGATGTGTAGCCATCATGAAAAGATTGTCCCGGGACCCAGAACTCAAAGTTAGTCAGCTGGCGAACAATGCAAACAGACTGGAACTGGGAAAAGCTAATTCACCAAGATAAGTGCTATTCCACTGGTTCCTTGTCCAAGCTGAGTATTTATAATTTCCTTATTTGTATGTAGTTCATCCAATAAAATTCTTCAGTCTTTAATAAAAGTAGACACTCTTACATTATATTATATTACATGTTACTAGATAATGCATTTTTAAGAGTAGGGAACATGTTTTAATCATCTTTCTACTAATCTGCTTTGTAGATTCATAAAACCCAACCAGCATTTTTATTTCACTGAATTAAAGAATTGTTGAAAAAGTGTGAATGTGAAGTGCTGGAGGCTGGGTGTGGAGAACTCAAGGTTTAATATGGAAATGTAAAGTAGTTTAATACAGATGGTAGCAGAAGAAGTGACTCAGCAATGAATGTAGAGGACCATTTTTTGTTAGTGCCTCTGTTAGTTTCATTAGTGTTGACTTAAAAGTATCTGCTGTTTTTAGCAAGAGATACATTGTCTTAAGGAAAATTTCCAGTGTACATGAGTTGTGTTACTATGAATTCTTCATTTCCTCCAGAGGGATACTTTGTTTTAAATTCAAGCTCTCATGTTGACAATTACCAGGACAAGCTCAAAACATGTCATTTTGATTTGTCTACCCTTAAAGAAGATAGCAACATAAATTAAATAGACCACTGTTTTAGAAATTGAAATCAGTGGAAATATAACTAATTTATTGATCATTATTATCCAAATTCAGTTGTCAATAGCTATGTATCTTGTCAAAGAATGAAGTAAACCCATTCATAGCCAGATAGAACCTTTGTTTTCTTAGCTTTGACAAATGAAATTAACAACAAAAAAGCATTACATGTTTTAGCCTTGTTTATAAGAGAGATCTTGCATTTGCTTTAAAACTGTAATTTAAAATTAATATTGAATTATCCTAAATGAAACAGACAAAAGAGCTGGAATAGGGCTGTGGCTGGTTCTTGGTGTAATACTGTTTCATATCTTTTACTTCCATATATGTTTCTTGGGCTAGAGAATATTGAGAGTTGACTGGTATCACCTTAAATCTTCCTACTCAGAGCTTCTCTTCTAAAATCGACCGGTTAGAGATTTCAGTTTTGTTTAGTTTTTGAGGCTTGTATCGGAGGTGCTTGGGTTATATTTCTTGAACATTGATATGTTAGTGACTTACCTGAACCAGATCATTACACCTCATAGAGTTTGAGTTTAGCTTATTAGGTATAATTTTAGAGCAGAGGGTCCAGGCTGGGTAGGAAAGGAGAGGACAGCTCTACACTGAAAAAAGGCAAGAAAAGGAATACATACTGCTCTTTGGGCCCTTTGGGTAAATTACAGTATAGACTAAATGCCGCAAAAAAAAAGCTGTTGCCTTTACCAGCATGCTTTAGAGGGCCGATGCCCCAGTTACGACAGTTGTATGAATTTGGAAGATTTCATATCTCTTATTTCCATACCCTAACCTGGTCTCCCTGGTCCAGTGTGTTTACACAGGCCCAGCACCCCTTTCCAATCTTGACCTTTTCCCAAATATGGATGTTGCCCAGTTTGCAGGAACCCTGATGAGGGTTTGTTCAAGGTTTTGTCTTATGTTAGTTTTTCCCAGTAAGGATTCCAGGAGTTTATGTCACCAAAGCCAGAGTGGTGTTTGTATCAGTTTCTTGTTTCAGTTATTAATTTTTTATTTGGCCATGCCACGTGACACATGGAATCTTAGTTCCCCAACCAGGGATCAGACCCGAGCCCCCTGCATTGGAAGTGTGGAGTCTTAACCACCGGACTGCCAGAGAAGTCCTAATTTTTAAAATTTGTTATTATTTTGCAAATAATTATAAAATTGTTGAACCTTTGAGAGGTTTCAAACCATATGAATGGAGTGACTGTCCCATAGTCAGGAGATTTAGGGGCTGTAATTCAGACAAAACTTATTCACCACCATGGTCATTTTGGCCATATATGGTTTGTTTTTATTTTTATTCTTGTATTGTTTACCTCATCTTTATTAATATGAAGTTATACAAGAGGATGCATAAGGAGCACATGCTGAATTATACAGTACAGAGGGAGCATAAAAATAATTCTGCAAATTTACATCCAGCTGATCTTCACCTGATTTACAAATTGCATTCACCTGATCGAAATTTAATCTTGAAAACATGTTATTTCTAATATTTCAGAGTGTAATGTTAAAAAGAGAAAATATAAGTTTTATTTAGTGTAAACTTTCAAATAATTTTCCTTATGTTTCCACAGAGACATGCAGGCTGAAATAAAACAGAGAAATTATGAAAATAAATTAGTTGAGTTTTAAAAAATACAACATAGAACAATTATCAGGTCATAAAAGCTCCATTTAATCTATTCTCTTCTTATATCTGGCAGTTACATTTCAATCTACATTTTAGGACATGCTGTGTAATTTTGTATTTCTCAGTAAATTATGCTTTATCTTACTGTAAAATCACTTTATAGTGATAAAAACACTACAGTGAAATGTTTAATATGTAAGGTTTTCTAATTTTATACGATAATAAAAAGAATTTACCAGTCTAAAAAAAATTAGAAAATGCTACTTTGTGTTGTAGCTTTTAGAATTTCCCTATTTTGCATATATTCTCTGATTATCAAATAATTTTATAACTAAAATGTATTGCAATTATAGAATTTGTGTTTGGAAGGAGACAACAGGATCCATTTGTATCTAAACAAAATTATCCCATATGTAATGTCTACCCCACTGAAAAAAACATGTCATTGAACTATAGAAAGACCATTGAAATGCTATTCGTTTTTTTTGTTTTGACAAGGAACATGTCATGTTAACTTTTCTTTTTTAATACAACAGGTTCTTATTAGTCATCCATTTTATACACATCAGCATATACATGTCAATCCCAATCTCCCAATTCATCACACCACCATCCCCACCCTGCCGCTTCCCCCCCTTGTGTCCATATGTTTGTTCTCTACATCTATGTATCAATTTCTGCCCTGTAAACCGATTCATCTGTACCATTTTTCTAGGTTCCACATATATGCGTTAATATACGATATTTGTTTTTGTCTTTCTGACTTACTTCACTATGTATGACAGTCTCTAGATCCATCCACATCTCAACAAATGACCCAATTTCATTCTTTTTTATGGCTGAGTAATATTCCATAGTATATATGTACCATATCGTCTTTATCCATTCGTCTGTCAGTGGGCATTTAGGTTGCTTCCATGACCTGGCTATTGTAAATAGTGCTGCAATGAACATTGGGGTGCATGTGTCTTTTTGAATTATGGTTTTCTCTGGGTATATGCCCAGTAGTGGGATTGCTGGATCATATGGTAATTCTATTTTTAATGTTTTAAGGAACCTCCATACTGTTCTCCATAGTGGCTGTATCTATTTACATTCCCACCAACAGTGAAGGAGGGTTCCCTTTTCTCCACACCCTCTCCAGCATTTGTTGTTTGTAGATTTTCTGATGATACCCATTCTAACTGGTGTGAGGTGATACCTCATTGTAGTTTTGATTTGCAGCTCTCTAATAACTAGTGATGTTGAGCAGGTTTTCATGTGCTTCTTGGCCATCTGTGTGTCTTCTTTGGAGAAATGTCTATTTAGGTCTTCTGCCCATTTTTGGATTGGGTTGTTTGTTTTTTTAATATTGAGCTGCATGAGCTGTTTATACATTTTGGAGATTAATCCTTTGTCCACTGATTCGTTTGCAAATATTTTCTCCCATTCTGAGGGTGGTCTTTTCGTCTTGTTGATGGTTTCCTTTGCTGTGCAAAAGCTTTGAAGTTTCATTAGGTCCCATTTTTGGTTTTATTTCCATTACTCTAGGAGGTGGATCAAAAAAGATCTTGCTGGGGCTTCCCTGGTGGCGCAGTGGTTGAGAGTTCACCTGCCGATGCAGGGTACGCGGGTTCGTGCCCCAGTCTGGGAAGATCCCACATGCCACGGAGCGGCTGGGCCCGTGACCCATGGCCACTGAGCCTGTGCATCCGGAGCCTGTGCTCCACAATGGGAGAGGCCACAGCAGTGAGAGTCCCGCATACCGCAGAAAAAAAAAAGAAAAGAAGAAAAAAAAGATCTTGCTGTGATTTATGTCAGAGAGTGTTCTCCCTATGTGTTCCTTTAAGAGTTTTATAGTGTCTAGTCTTACATTAAGGTCTCGAATCCATTTCGAGTTTATTTTTGTGTATGATGTTAGGGAGTGTTCTAATTTCATTCTTTTACATGTAGCTGTCCAGTTTTCCCAGCACCACTTATTGAAGAGACTGTCTTCTTTCCATTGTATATCCATGCCTCCTTTGTCATAGATTAGTTGACCATAGGTGCGTGGGTTTATCTGGGCTTTCTATCTTGTTCCATTGATCTATGTTTCTGTTTTTGTGCCAGTACCATATCGTCTTCATTACTGTAGCTTTGTAGTATAGTCTGAAGTTAGGGAGTCTGATTCCTCCAGCTCCGTATTTTTCCCTCAACACTGCTTTGGCTATTCGGGGTCTTTTGTGTCTCCATATAATTTTTTTTTTTTTTTGCGGTATACAGGTCTCTCACTGTTGTGGCCTCTCCCGTTGTGGAGCACAGGCTCCGGACGCGCAGGCTCAGTGGCCATGGCTAACGGGCCTAGCGGCTCCCCGGCATGTGGGATCTTCCCGGACTGGGGCACAAACCCGTGTCCCCTGCGTTGGCAGGCGGACTTTCAACCACTGCGCCACGAGAGAAGCCCTCCATACAAATTTTAAGATTTTTTGTTCTAGTTCCATAAAAAATTCCATTGGTAATTTGATAGGGATTGCATTGAATCTGTAGATTGCTTTGGGTAGTATAGTCATTTTCACAATATTGATTCTTCCAATCCAAAAACATGGTATATCTCTCCATCTGTTGGTATCATCTTTAATTTCTTTCATCAGTGTGTTATAGTTTTCTGCATACAGGTCTTTTGTCTCCCTAGGTAGGTTTATTCCTAGGTATTTTATTCTTTTTGTTGCAGTAGTAAATGGGAGTGTTTCCTTAATTTCCTTTTTCAGGTTTTTCATTGTTAGTGTATAGGAGTGCAAGAGATTACTCTGCATTAATTTTGTATCCTGCAACTTTACCAAATTCACTGATTAGCTCTAGTAGTTTTCTGGTGGCATCTTTAGGGTTCTCTATGTATAGTATCATGTCATCTCCAAACAGTGCCAGTTTTACTTCTTCTTTTCCAATTTGTATTCCTTTTATTTCTTTTTCTTCTCTGATTGCCATGGCTAGGACCTCCAAAACTATGTTGAATAATTGTGGTGAGAGTGGACATCCTTGTCTTGTTCCTGATCTTAGAGGAAATGTTTTCAGTTTTTCACCATTGAGAATGATGTTTGCTGTGGGTTTGATAAATATGGCCTTTATTATGTTGAGGTAGTTTCCCTCTATGCCCACTTTCTGGAGAGTTTTTATCATAAATAGGTGTTGAATTTTGTCAAAAGCCTTTTCTGCATCTATTGAGATGATCATATGGTTTTTATGCTTCAGTTTGTTAATATGGTGTATCACATTGATTGATTTGCGTATATTGAAGAATCCTTGCATCCCTGGGATAAATCCCACTTGATCATGGTGTATGATCCTTTTAATATGTTGTTGGATTGTGTTTGCTAGTATTTTGTTGAGGATTTTTACATCTATATTCATCAGTGATATTGGTCTGTAATTTTCTTTTTTTGTAGTATCTTTGTCTGGTTTTGGTATCAGGGTGATGGTGGCCTCATAGAATGAGTTTGGGAGTGTTCCTTCCTCTGCAATTTTTTGGAAGAGTTTGAGAAGGATGGGTATTAGCTCTTCGCTAAATGTTAGAATTCACCTGTGAAGCCATCTAGTCCTGGACTTTTTTTTGTTGGAAGATTTTTAATCACAGTTTCAATTTCATTACTTGTGATTGGTCTGTTCATATTTTCTATTTCTTCCTGGTTCAGTATTGGGAGGTTATACCTTTCTAAGAATTTGTCCATTTCTTCCAGGTTGTCCATTTTATTGGCATAGAGTTGCCTGTAGTAGTCTCTTAGGATGCTTTGTATTTCTTTTTTTTTTTTTTTTTTTTTTTTCGGTATGCGGGCCTCTCACTGTTGTGGCCTCCCCCGTTGCGGAGCACAGGCTCCGGACGCGCAGGCTCAGCGGCCATGGCTCACGGGCCCAGCCGCTCCGCGGCATATGGGATCCTCCCAGACCGGGGCACGAACCCATATCCCCTGCATCGGCAGGCGGACTCTCAACCACTTGCGCCACCAGGGAGGCCCAGGATGCTTTGTATTTCTGCGGTGTGTGTTGTAACTTCTCCTTTTTCATTTCTAATTTTATTGATTTCAGTCCTCTCCCTCTTTTTCTTGATGTGTCTGGCTAATGGTTTATCGATTTTATTTATCTTCTCAAAGAAGCAGCTTTTTGTTTTATTGATCTTTGCTACTGTTTTCTTTGTTTCTATTTCATTTATTTCTGCTCTGATCTTTAGGATTTCTTTCCTTCTGCTAACTTTGGGTTTTGTTTGTTCTTCTTTCTCTAGTTCCTTGAGGTGTAAGGTTAGATTGTTTACTTGAGATTTTTCTTGTTTCTTGAGGTAGGCTTGTGTAGCTATAAACTTCCCTCTTAGAACTGTTTTTGCTGCATCCCATAGGTTTTGGATCATCGTGTTTTCATTGTCATTTGTCTCTAGGTAGTTTTTGATTTCCTCTTTGATTTCTTCAGTGATCTCTTGGTTATTTCATAATGTATTGTTTAGCCTCCATGTGTTTGTGTTTTTTTACATTTTTTCCCCTGTAATTCATTTCTAATCTCATAGCATTGTGGTCAGAAAAGATGCTTGATATGATTTCAATTTCCTTAAATTTACTGAGGCTTGATTTGTGACCCAAGATGTGATCTATCCTGGAGAATGTTCCATGCACACTTGAGAAGAAAGTGTAATCTGCTGGTTTTGGATGGAATGTCCTATAAATATCAATTAAATCTATCTGGTCTATTGTGTCATTTAAAGCTTCTGTGTCCTTATTTAGTTTCAATTTGGATGATCTGTCCATTGGTGTAAGTGAGGTGTTAAAGTCCCCCATTATTATTGTGTTACTGTCGATTTCCTCTTTTATAGCTGTTAGCAGTTGCCTTATGTATTGAGGTGCTCCTATGTTGGGTGCATATATATTTATAATTGTTATATCTTCTTCTTGGATTGATCCCTTGATCATTATGTAGTGTCCTTGTCTCTTGTAACATTCATTATTTTAAAGCCTATTTTATCTGATATGAGTATTGCTACTCCAGCTTTCTTTTGACTTCCATTTGCATGGAATATTTTTTCCCATCCCCTCACTTTCAGTCTGTATGTGTGCCTAGGTCTGAAGTGGGTCTCTTGTAGACAATATATATATTGGTCTTGTTTTTTTTTTTTTTTTTTATAACTATATTTTTTTATTTTTTTTTAAATTTTATTTTACAAATTTAATCAGTTATACATATACATATGTTCCCATATCCCCTCCCTTTTGCGTCTCCCTCCCACCCTCCCTATCCCACCCCTCCAGGCGGTCACAAAGAACCGAGCTGATCTCCCTGTGCTATGCGGCTGCTTCCCACTAGCTATCTACCTTACGTTTGGTAGTGTATATATGTCCATGCCGCTCTTTCACTTTGTCACAGCTTACCCTTCCCCCTCCCCATATCCTCAAGTCCATGCTCTAGTAGGTCTGTGTCTTTATTCCTGTCTTACCCCTATGTTCTTGATGACATTTTTTTCTTAAATTCCATATATATGTGTCAGCATACAGTATTTGTCTTTCTCTTTCTGACTTACTTCACTCTGTATGACAGACTCTAGGTCCATCCACCTCATTACAAATAGCTCAATTTCATTTCTTTTTATGGCTGAGTAATATTCCATTGTATATATGTGCCACATCTTCTTTATCCATTCATCCGATGATGGACACTTAGGTTGTTTCCATCTCCGGGCTATTGTAAATAGGGCTGCTATGAACATTTTGGTACATGTCTCTTTTTGAATTATGGTTTTCTCAGGGTATATGCCCAGTAGTGGGATTGCTGGGTCATATGGTAGTTCTATTTGTAGTTTTTTAAGGAACCTCCATACCGTTCTCCATAGTGGCTGTACCAATTCACATTCCCACCAGCAGTGCAAGAGTGTTCCCTTTTTCCCACACCCTCTCCAGCATTTATTGTTTCTAGCTTTTTTGATGATGGCCATTCTGACTGGTGTGAGATGATATCTCATTGTAGTTTTGATTTGCATTTCTCTAATGAGTAAAGATGTTGAGCATCCTTTCATGTGTTTGTTGGCTGTCTGTATATCTTCTGTGGAGAAATGTCTATTTAGGTCTTCTGCCCATTTTTGGATTGGGTTGTTTGTTTTTTTGCTATTGAGCTGCATGAGCTGCTTATAAATTTTGGAGATTAATCCTTTGTCAGTTGCTTCATTTGCAAATATTTTCTCCCATTCTGAGGGTTGTCTTTTGGTCTTGTTTATGGTTTCCTTTGCTGTGCAAAAGCTTTGAAGTTTCATTAGGTCCCATGTGTTTATTTTTGTCTTTATTTCCATTTCTCTAGGAGGTGGGTCAAAAAGGATCTTGCTGTGATTTATGTCATAGAGTGTTCTGCCTATGGTTTCCTCTAGGAGTTTGATAGTGTCTGGCCTTACATTTAGGTCTTTAATCCATTTTGAGCTAATTTTTGTGTATGGTGTTAGGGAGTGATCTAATCTCATACTTTTACATGTCCCTATCCAGTTTTCCCAGCACCACTTATTGAAGAGACTGTCCTTTCTCCACTGTACATTCCTGCCTCCTTTATCAAAGATAAGGTAACCATATGTCCGTGGGTTTATCTCTGGGCTTTCTATCCTGTTCCATTGATCTATCTTTCTGTTTTTGTGCCAGTACCATACTGTCTTGATTACTGTAGCTTTGTAGTATAGTCTGAAGTCAGGGAGCCTGATTCCTCCAGCTCCGTTTTTCGTTCTCAAGATTGCTTTGGCTATTCGGGGTCTTTTGTGTTTCCATACAAATTGTGAAATTTTTTGTTCTAGTTCTGTGAAAAATGCCATTGGTAGTTTGATAGGTATTGCATTGAATCTGTAGATTGCTTTGGGTAGTAGAGTCATTTTCACAATGTTGATTCTTCCAATCCAAGAACATGGTACATCTCTCCATCTATTTGTATCATCTTTAATTTCTTTCATCAGTGTCTTATAATTTTCTGCATACAGGTCTTTTGTCTCCTTAGGTAGGTTTATTCCTAGATATTTTATTCTTTTTGTTGCAATGGTAAATGGGAGTGTTTCCTTGATTTCACTTTCAGATTTTTCATCATTAGTATATAGGAATGCCAGAGATTTCTGTGCATTAATTTTGTATCCTGCAACTTTACCAAATTCATTGATTAGCTCTAGTAGTTTTCTGGTAGCATCTTTAGGATTCTCTATGTATAGTATCATGTCATCTGCAAACAGTGACAGCTTTACTTCTTCTTTTCCAATTTGGATTCCTTTTATTTCCTTTTCTTCTCTGATTGCTGTGGCTAAAACTTCCAAAACTATGTTGAATAAGAGTGGTGAGAGTGGGCAACCTTGTCTTGTTCCTGATCTTAGTGGAAATGGTTTCAGTTTTTCACCATTGAGGATGATGCTGGCTGTGGGTTTGTCATATATGGCCTTTATTATGTTGAGGAAAGTTCCCTCTATGCCTACTTTCTGCAGGGTTTTTATCATAAATGGGTGTTGAATTTTGTCAAAAGCTTTCTCTGCATCTATTGAGATGATCATATGGTTTTTCTCCTTCAGTTTGTTAATATGGTGTATCACGTTGATTGATTTGCGTATATTGAAGAATCCTTGCATTCCTGGAATAAACCCCCCTTGATCATGGTGTATGATCCTTTTAATGTGCTGTTGGATTCTGTTTGCTAGTATTTTGTTGAGGATTTTTGCATCTATGTTCATCAGTGATATTGGCCTATAGTTTTCTTTCTTTGTGACATCCTTGTCTGGTTTTGGTATCAAGGTGATGGTGGCCTCGTAGAATGAGTTTGGGAGTGTTCCTCCCTCTGCTATATTTTGGAAGAGTTTGAGAAGGATAGGTGTTAGCTCTTCTCTAAATGCTTGATAGAATTCGCCTGTGAAGCCATCTGGTCCTGGGCTTTTGTTTGTTGGAAGATTTTTTATCACAGTTTCAATTTCAGTGCTTGTGATTGGTCTGTTCATATTTTCTATTTCTTCCTGATTCAGTCTTGGCAGGTTGTGCATTTCTAAGAATTTGTCCATTTCTTCCAGGTTGTCCATTTTATTGGCATAGAGTTGCTTATAGTAATCTCTCATGATCTTTTGTATTTCTGCAGTGTCAGTTGTTACTTCTCCTTTTTCATTTCTAATTCTACTGATTTGAGTCTTCTCCCTTTTTTTCTTGATGAGTCTGGCTAATGGTTTATCAATTTTGTTTACCTTCTCAAAGAACCAGCTTTTAGTTTTATTGATCTTTGCTATCGTTTCCTTCATTTCTTTTTCATTTATTTCTGATCTGATTTTTATGATTTCTTTCCTTCTGCTAACTTTGGGATGTTTTTGTTCTTCTTTCTCTAATTGCTTTAGGTGCAAGGTTATGTTGTTTATTCGAGATATTTCCTGTTTCTTAAGGTGGGATTGTATTGCCATAAACTTCCCTCTTAGAACTGCTTTTGCTGCATCCCATAGGTTTTGGGTCGTCGTGTCTCCATTGTCATTTGTTTCTAGGTATTTTTTAATTTCCTCTTTGATTTCTTCAGTGATCACTTCGTTATTAAGTAGTGTATTGTTTAGCCTCCATGTGTTTGTATGTTTTACAGCTCTTTTCCTGTAATTGATATCTAGTCTCATAGCATTGTGGTCGGAAAAGATACTTGATACAATTTCAATTTTCTTAAATTTACCAAGGCTTGATTTGTGACCCAAGATATGATCTATCCTGGAGAATGTTCCATGAGCATTTGAGAAAAATGTGTATTCTGTTGTTTTTGGATGGGATGTCCTATAAATATCAATTAAGTCCATCTTGTTTAATGTATCATTTAAAGCTTGTGTTTCCTTATTTATTTTCATTTTGGATGACCTGTCCATTGGTGAAAGTGGGGTGTTAAAGTCCCCTACTATGATTGTGTTACTGTCGATTTCTCCCTTTATGGCTGTTAATATTTCCCTTATGTATTGAGGTGCTCCTATGTTTGGTGCATAAATATTTACAATTGTTATATCTTCTTCTTGGATTGATCCCTTGATCATTATGTAGTGTCCTTCTTTGTCTCTTCTAGTAGTCTTTATTTTAAAGTCTATTTTGTCTGATATGAGAATTGCTACTCCAGCTTTCTTTTGGTTTCCATTTGCATGGAATATCTTTTTCCATCCCCTTACTTTCAGTCTGTATGTGTCTCTAGGTCTGAAGTGGGTCTCTTGTAGACAGCATATATATGGGTCTTGTTTTTGTATCCATTCAGCCAGTCTGTGTCTTTTGGTGGGAGCATTTAGTCCATTTACATTTAAGGTAATTATTGATATGTATGTTCCTATTCCCATTTTCTTAATTGTTTTGGGTTCGTTATTGTAGTTCTTTTCCTTCTGTTGTGTTTCTTGCCTAGAGAAGTTCCTTTAGCATTTGTTGTAAAGCTGGTTTGGTGGTGCTGAACTCTCTCAGCTTTTGCTTGTCTGTAAAGGTTTTAATTTCTCCATCAAATCTGAATGAGATCCTTGCTGGGTAGAGTAATCTTGGTTGCAGGTTTTTCTCCTTCATCACTTTAAGTATGTCCTGCCACTCCCTTCTGGCTTGTAGAGTTTCTGCTGAGAGATCAGCTGTTATCCTGATGGGGATTCCCTTGTGTGTTATTTGTTGTTTTTGCCTTGCTGCTTTTAATATGATTTCTTTGTGTTTAATTTTTGACAGTTTGATTAATATGTGTCTTGGTGTATTTCTCCTTGGGTTTATTCTGTATGGGACTCTCTGTGCCTCCTGGACTTGATTAACTATTTCCTTTCCCATATTAGGGAAGTTTTCAACTATAATCTCTTCAAATATTTTCTCAGTCCCTTTCTTTTTCTCTTCTTCTTCTGGAACCCCTATAATTCGAATGTTGGTGCGTTTAATGTTGTCCCAGAGGTCTCTGAGACTGTCCTCTGTTCTTTTCATTCTTTTTTCTTTATTTTGCTGTGCAGCTGTTATTTCCACTATTTTATCTTCCACCTCACTTATCCGTTCTTCTGCCTCAGTTATTCTGCTATTGATCCCATCTAGAGTATTTTTTATTTCATTTATTGTGTTTTTAATCGATGCTTGATTCGTCTTTAGTTCTTCTAGGTCCTTGTTAACTGTTTCTTGCATTTTGTCTATTCTATTTCCAAGATTTTGGATCATCTTTACCATCATTATTCTGAATTCTTTTTCAGATAGACTGCCTATTACCTCTTCATTTGTTAGGTCTGGTGGGTTTTTATCTTGCTCCTTCTCCTGCTGTGTGTTTTTCTGTCTTCTCATTTTGCTTATGTTACTGTGTTTGGGGTCTCCTTTTTGCAGGCTGCAGGTTCGTAGTTCCCGTTGTTTTTGGTGTCTGTCCCCAGTGGCTAAGGTTGGTTTAGTGGGTTGTGTAGGCTTCTTGGTGGAGGGGACTACTGCCTGTGTTCTGGTGGATGAGGCTGGATCTTGTCTTTCTGGTGGGCAGGTCCACGTCTGGTGGTGTGTTTTGGGGTGTTTGCGGACTTTTTATGATTTGAGGCAGCCTCTCTGCTAATGGGTGGCGTTGTGTTCCTGTCTTGCTAGTTGTTTGGCATAGGGTGTCCAGCACTGTAGCTTGCTGGTCGTTGAGTGAAGCTGGGTGCTGGTGTTGAGATGGAGATCTCTGGAAGATTTTCGCCGTTTGATATTATGTGGAGCTGGGAGGTCTCTTGTGGAGCAGTGTCCTGAAGTTCACTCTCCCACCTCAGAGGCACAGCACTGACTCCTGGCTCCTCAATTTGGGATGATTTGTTGTCTATTCATGTATTCCACAGATGCAGGGTACATCAAGTTGATTGTGGAGCTTTAATCCGCTGCTTCTGAGGCTGCTGGGAGAGGTTTCCCTTTCTCTTCTTTGTTCTCACAGCTCCTGGGTCTCAGCTTTGGATTTGGCCCCACCTCTGCGTGTAGGTCGCCGGAGGGCGTCTGTTCTTCGCTCAGACAGGACAGGGTTAAAGGAGCAGCCTCTTCGGGGACTCTGGCTCACTCAGGCCGGGCGGGAGGGAGGGGCACAGAGTGCGGGGCGAGCCTGCAGCGGCAGAGGTCGGCGTGACGTTGCACCAGCCCGAGGCGCGCCGTGCGTTCTCCCAGGGAAGCCGCCCCTGGATCCCGGGACCCCGGCAGTGGCAGGCTGCACAGGCTCCCGGAAGGGCGGTGTGGACAGTGACCTGCGCTCGCACACAGGCTTCTTGGCGGCGGCAGCAGCAGCCCCAGCGTCTCACGCCCGTCTCTGGGCTCCGCGCTTTCAGCCGCGACTCGCGCCCGTCTCTGGAGCTCCTTTACGCGGCGCTCTTAATCCCCTCTCCTCGCGCACCAGGAAACCAAGAGGGAAGAAAAAGTCTCCTGCCTCTTCGGCAGCTCCAGAGTTTTCCCGGACTCCCTCCTGGCTAGCTGTGGCACATTAGCCCCCTTCAGGCTGAGTTCTCGCCGCCAGCCCCAGTCCTCTCCCTGCGATCTGACCGAAGCCCGAGCCTCAGCTCCAGCGCCGCCCGCCCCGGCGGGGGAGCAGACAAGCCTCTCGGGCTGGTGAGTGCCGCTCGGCACCGCTCCTCTGTGCGGGAATCTCTCTGCTTTGCCCTACCCAGGTATGTGGGGAGTTTCTTGCCTTTTGGGAGGTCTGGGGTCTTCTGCCAGCGTTCAGTAGGTGTTCTGTAGGAGTTCTGGTCTTGTTTTTGTATCCATTCAGCAAGCCTGTGTCTTTTGGTTGAAGCATTTAATCCATTCACATTTAAGGTAATTATTGATATGTATATTCCTATGACCATTTTCTTAATTGTTTTGGGTTTGTTTTTGTAGGTTCTTTTTTTCTCTTGTGTTTCCCACTTAAAGAAGTTCCTTTAGCATTTGTTGTAGAGCTGGTTTGGTGGTGCTGAATTCTCTTAGCTTTTGCTTGTCTGTAAAGTTTTTCATTCCTCCGTTGAATCTGAATGAGATCCTTGCCCAGTAGAGTAATCTTGGTTGTAGGTTCTTCCCTTTCATCACTTTAAGTATATCATGCCACTCCCTTCTGGCTTGTAGAGTTTCTGCTGAGAAATCAGCTGTTAACCTTATGGGAGTTCCCTTGTATATTATTTGTCATTTTTCCCTTGCTGCTTTCAGTAATTTTTCTTTGTCTTTAATTTTTGCCAATATGATTACTATGTGTCTCGGCATGTTTCTCCTTGGGTTTATCATGTATGGGACTCTCTGCGCTTCCTGGACTTGGGTGGCTATTTCCTTTCCCATGTTAGGGAAGTTTTCTACTATAATCTCTTCAAATATTTTCTCTGGTCCTTTCTCTCTCTCTTCTCCTTCTGGGACCCCTATAATGCAAATGTTGTTGCATTTAATGTTGTCCCAGAGGTCTCTTAGGCTGTCTTCATTTCTTTTCATTCTTTTTTCTTTATTCTGTCCTGCAGCAGTGAATTCCACCATTCTGTCTTCCAGGTCACTTATCCGTTCTTCTGCCTCAGTTATTCTGCTGTTGATTCCTTCTAGTGTAGTTTTCATTTCAGTTATTGTATTGTTCATCTCTGTTTGTTTGTTCTTTAATTCTTCTAGGTCTTTGTTAACATTTCTTGCATCTTCTCAATCTTTGCCTCCATTCTTTTTCCGAGGTCCTGGATCATCTTCACTATCATTATTCTGAATTCTTTTTCTGGAAGGTTGCCTATCTCCACTTCATTTAGTTGTTTTTCTGGGGTTTTATCTTGTTCCTTCATCTGGTACATAGCCCTCTGCCTTTTCATCTTGTCTATCTTTCTGTGAATGTCGGTTTTGCTCCACAGGCTGCAGGACTGTAGTTCTTCTTGCTTCTGCTCTCTGCCCTCTGGTTGTTGAGGCTACCTAAGAGGCTTGTACAAGTTTCCTGGTGGGAGGGACTGGTGGTTGGTAGAGCTGACTGTTGCTCTGGTGGGCAGAGCTCAGTAAAACTTTAATCCGCTTGGCTGCTGATGGGTGGTGCTGGGTTCCCTCCCTGTTGGTTGTTTGGCCTGAGGCAACCCAACACTGGAGCCTACCTAGGCTCTTTGGTGGGGCAAATGGCAGACTCTGGGAGGGCTCATGCCAAGAAGTACTTCCCAGAACTTCTGCTGCCAGTGTCGTTGTCCCCACGGTGAGCCACAGCCACCCCCCACCTCTGCAAGAGACCCTCCAACACTAGCAGGTAGGTCTGATTCTGTCTCCCCTGGGGTCACTGCTCCTTCCCCTGGGTCCCGATGTGCACAGTACTTTGTGTGTGCCCTCCAAGAGTGGAGTCTCTGTTTCCCCCAGTCCTGTTGAAGTCCTTCAATCAAATACCAGTAGCTTTCAAAGTCTGATTCTCTAAGAATTCCTCTTCCCGTTGCCGGACCCCCAGGTTGGGAAGCCTGACGTAGGGCTCAGAACCTTCACTCCAGTGGGTGGACTTATGTGGTATGAGTGTTCTCCAGTCTGTGAGTCACCCACCCAGCAGTTATGGGATTTGATTTTACTGTGATTGCACCCCTCCTACCATCTCATTTTGTCTTCTCCTTCGTCTTTGGATGTGAGGTATCTTTTTTGGTGAGTTCCAGTGTCTTCCTGTTGATGATTGTCCAGCAGCTAGTTGTGATTCTGGTGTTCTCACAAGAGGGAGTCTGAAATACTATTCTGTTAGCTACTAAGATATTAGTAAATGTCAAACTTCCATTTTTTATCTTTGAAGTTTGCGCGCAAAGTTTTATTTCACTTTCATTGTCTAAGGTCTGAATCCTCTTAGTGTCCACAAAATGCCACATTGGACAATTACAATATTGGAATTATTTCTGTAGGATATTTGGAAATGTTACAGTCATGCTTTAACTCATATCATACATTTATTCAGTCTTCTTATTTATAGGCTAAGTCATTGTTTTTCAAATTATGTCATAACTTTAGTCTCTGTAACCTCCTTTAATCGGGAATGGTTCCTCAGTGTTTTCTTGTCTTCCATTACCTTGCTGCTATTTTGTAGAATGTCCCTCAATTTGAGTGTTTGGAGTTTATCTGGTATTTGTCATAATTAGAGTCAGGTTATTCATATTTGGCAGGAATACCCGGCAAGTGAAGTGTGTTGTTTTCAATGTTATATAGGAGGCATATGATGTTGATTATCCCATTACTAGTGATATTAACTTGGATCATTTGATTAAGGTGGTGTCTCCCAGTTTTTTCCCCAGTAAAGGAACTATTTTTCCCTTCAGTTAGTTTCTTTTGAGGAGATGCTTAGGGCTATGTAAATATCCTCTGAACACTGAGTTTTTACCCCTTAGCTCTAGTGCTCATTGATGATTTTTGCCTGAATCACATATTATGATGATGGTTGCCAAATGGCAATTTTCTAACTTTATCATCCCTTCAAGCCGGCTCCTATGTCCCCGTCATTCTTTGAGAACTCTCTTACTTCCTGGTTCACCAAGGTGTTCCAGGCTCATCTGGACTTTCCCTGGCTCAGTGTTTGACTGAACCATTTTGCTGAGAAGCTCTGGTTCTTTTTAGGAGGGAATGATTTTTAGAAACCAAGATCTGGGTGGTGCATGTCCTAACTGCTACTGAACTTCTCAGTGGCAGAACTACGAAACATGTATCTTTGTCTTTTTTTTTTTTTTTTTTTTTTTGCGTTACGCGGGCCTCTCACTGCTGTGGCCTCTCCCGTTGCGGAGCACAGGCTCCGGACGCACAGGCCCAGTGGCCATGGCTCACGGGGCCAGCTGCTCCGCGGCATGTGGGATCCTCCCGGACCAGAGCACGAACCCACGTCCCCTGCATCGGCAGGCGGACGCTCAACCACTGCGCCACCAGAGAAGCCCCATCTTTGTCTTTATATCTATAGATAGATCTAATATCTACATAGATAGATAGAAAGAAAATGCCATGTGTAGAACCTTCATTTTTAGCTTAGTGATTAGATACAAAACACAAAAATTGTTAAACTAGATCAGTTAAATTTTATACACTAAATGTAAGAATTCCAACAATCAGGTCATGAATATATGATCATAAGATTATATTTCAGTCTGCAGTTTAAGACATTTGGTCCCCAAACCCAACCTTGTATGCCATTTGATAATTCATTTGTCAAAAAAAATCACCCTTTCTATTACATAATTTAAAGTGAATTGATTAACAGGTATGAGTTAATAAATGACGAAAATGTTGAAAAATTGTTATAGCTAATAATCGTGACATAAAATAAGGTATTATTTTCTTATTTCTCACACAGAAAGCAGAAATAAAATCTTTATCAATATTCTTAAAGGGGGAGTAGGAAGAATTATTAATGACTGTACACATTTAGTGAATCAAAAAAATGTGGAATATAGGGAATTCCCTGACGGTCCAGTGGTTAGGGCTCCGAGCTTCCACTGCAGGGAGCACATGTTTAATCCCTGTTCCAAAACTAAGATCCCTGCAAGCCCCTCCGCATGGCCAAAAAAAAAAAAAAAAAAAAAAGGAACATCTTTAGTTAGAGGAAAAGGTCCTAATTCCTTATCCCAATGTGCAAGACCTTTTGTAATCTCACACACACACACACACACACACACACACACACACACACACACACACATATACATGCCTCTCCAGTCTCATCTCGCACCCCCTCCCTCTAGTCATTGTGTGATCTGGGCACGTTTGTTCATCTTATACTTCCCTGTGCACTGGTGTGGTTGGCATGCCCTTCCCTTTCACTAATCTGCCTGGAAAAATCTGGTCCATCTCTCAGGTTCAGGTCACATATCACCTGCTCTATAGAACCTTCCAGGCAGAATTAGTTAATTCTTCCTCTGTTCTCCTAGAAGCTCATATATTCTCTTCCAGTTGCTTCTCTCTCTATTCCTTACTAGATGTATCTTCCTTATATTCCCAACACAACACACTGTTAGGCTTTCAGGATAAATATTTGATGCCTGCATAATGATCTGATTGGTTCTGAGAGTTTCAACTTGATTACTATTATTATTTTTGTGGCTGCGCTGTGTAGCGTGCAGGATGGTTGTTCCCCGACCAGGGATAGGACCCAGTGTCCCCTGCAGTGGAAGCGGGAGTCCTAACCACTGGACAGCCAGGGAATTCCTTGAACTTGATTATTTTTTAAATGTTTTAGATCACAACATCTCAAACTTTTTTTTTTTTTTTTTTTTTTTTTTTTTTTTTGCGGTATGCGGGCCTCTCACTGCTGTGGCCTCCCCCGTTGCGGAGCACAGGCTCCGGACGCGCAGGCTCCGGACGCGCAGGCTCAGCGGCCATGGCTCACGGGCCCAGCCGCTCCGCGGCATATGGGATCCTCCCAGACCGGGGCACGAACCCGTATCCCCTGCATCGGCAGGCGGACTCTCAACCACTTGCGCCACCAGGGAGGCCCACATCTCAAACTTTTAAAGTGACTTAATAATTAAGGAACCTTAAAAAGGTTTATTTGGCAAGCACTTTTGAGATGGACATATGAGCCCTTCTGCAGAGTTATCCTAACACCTGACCATTAGTCACTGACAGGTGTCCCACAGGGGCTTTCAGGTGGCCTGGGGATGGGGTGCTTTAGACCATTTTTCTCCTAACGCCCTGGAGCTCTCTCTTGCACGGCTGTACCAGGGCCCACGCCACCACTACCATCTTGGACCCAAAATGTTCCTCTGATCCCCGAGTCCCCTTGCCATTCTGCCCTGCCTACCCTGCGGCAGCCATTCAGCCTCCTAGGCACCACTCAGGCCTCTCGTTTGTCCAGCCTCCCCTAGGGGACTAGAGGCTCTGAGCGACAGCCAGCATCCCTTGTGCCATGACCATTATAACACCGAGGAAGTGATAACATCCCAGGGGGCCGTGCTGCTCGGTACGAGGCCACCCGGGCTGCCCTCAGCTCTTTTCTGAAAGCTCTCCCCTTCTAATCCTTATGCCGACTTTGATGTTTATTTTCTCTTTTAAGACTTCATTGAAGTAAACATTCTAAGAAATGCAGAATTAAAAGAACATCTTTCTGCTGAGCCTATGTGTAGTTGATGGGGGAAAAAAATAAAGGTGGAGAGAGGTGAGACTAGAGCTGGGCATTTGGTTGGGTGGAAAGGAACCGAGGGGCCAACAGACCCACCCGACAGGAGCATGTGGATGGAGACACCGAGACTGGTGAGGTCTGACCAGTGGGAGCCCTTGGACAGAGCGCTGAGGGGGTGAGCAGGGAGGCTCAGGGTGCTAACAACCAAGACGAAAACAAAGGAAGAGACTGGATCTACCCAGTTAGAATCCACAAAGTTCCCTTGGCAAGTCCCTTCATCAGGAAATACTGCCTTTTGAATGTCACCAGTACCATTAGGTGCATCTTCTGAATTGACTTTTTCACCGTCTGGCTGCACTAGAACATCGTCTGCTCATTTGCTCCAGTAGGAAAAGGGTCGCCTGTAGATGACTGATGTAAGTGACAGTCTAGTATAGCCTGCCTAAAAGTGCAATAAACATAAGTGAGGTTTGAAGTATCTTTAATTCTTTAAAAATCATCCCATCTTTGGAAATCTAGCAACAGGCTTGGTGTAATTTAAATTGAATTTTTTTGATAGACAAAGGAAGTTGTCATAAGTAGAATATGATTTATCAGATGCTGGCAGTTCCCCAAGAAACCTACTTTAGAAGTATTTACTCTAAAAGAATAGGCTTGACCTCAGTACTTATAATTTGGTAAATGTTTGTTGGCAAATTCGGTTTAACACTGGGGCTGCTTTAAGTCAATGAACACGTCGTTCAATAGTAGAAATGTTTGCTTTATGGTTAGTATTGCAAAGTGTATATCTCTGTTTTTTCTTTCTAGATAACAATGGGAAAAGTGCTGTTAAAAAGCTGAAGAATAGTTTGCCACTTAGAAAAGAACTAGATCGTTTAAAAGATGAACTGTCCCATCAATTGCAGCTCTCGGATATCAGGTAATGAAGAAGAGAAAACCTAATTTAGAGATTAAAATAAACATGCTTTACCTATTGGTAAAGGTTTGTTTCTAACAGTTAAATAGTTGCATCTTTAATTATTCTGTTAACTAAATATTCTTTTGTTATCTTTTTATGAAAGTAATCAAATATTTATGTAGGAAAACTAATATGAATTTCTTGTTTAAAATAGTGAAGTAAAGTTTAGATACTGACATTTTTAGCATAATAGTTTTTTTACACAATGAATTTGTAATAAAAATATCCTTTTCCATATGCCCACAATGTATAAAAAATATTTCCCCCTCATATACGATTGGTATTCCAGTTTAAAAAGATAAAGGGAAGTTGTGACAAAGCGAGAGAGAGGCATGGACGTATATACACTACCAAACGTAAGGTAGATAGCTAGTGGGAAGCAGCCGCATAGCACAGGGAGATCAGCTCAGTGCTTTGTGACCACCTGGAGGGGTGGGATAGGGAGGGTGAGATGGAGAGAGACGCAAGAGGGAAGGGATATGGGAATAGATGTATATGTATAACTGATTCACTTTGTTATAAAGCAGAAACTAATACACCATTGTGAAGCAATTATACTCCAATAAAGTTGTAAAAAAAAAAAGATAAAGGGAGAGAAAAATAAATGTTGTATTCTTTGGTTCTATGTTATATAGCATGACTTTTGTTCTAATTGATGTATAATTGACATATAACATTATATTAGTTCCAAGTGTTTTACATAATAATTCATTATTTGTATACATTGCAAAGTGATCACAATAATTCTAGTTAACATCTATTGCCATAAATGGTTACAAATTTTTCTTTCTTGTGATGAGAACTTTTAAGATCTACTCTTTTAGCAACTTTCAAAAATGTAATACAGTATTACTAACTATTGTCACCGTATAACATGACTTTTTAAATAAGTTTTTATAAACTTAGGAATCATAGTTATATAAAGATACATGCTGAAGTTTATTATAAAAATAGATTTAACAGCTGTTACAACCCTAAGGAGGGGGTGGTGTGATTCAGTCATGGGACTCTGCATTACAAGAACTCTGAGATATTGTCATCTGGCCTGGAGTTTAAACTTCTATTACTCTTTGCTGTAGCCTGTTTTGTTGTTTTCAGCCATCATTATCAGGACTTTTTACTTGTATTGAACCAAATGACCATTTGGGTACCATAACAGCACCTTTTTCCTGGGCTTGCAGAATAGTACTTATATGTTCTGTTTTGTGTATTCAAATCATAGTTGTCTAAGATAATTGAAATTTCAAAGGAAAGTGTTTACTCTTGGACTGTGTGGAATGTTTGGGTTTGTGCTGATAGCTGCTGTCTTTTCATCACATCCAAGCTTTGATTAGAGGGTGCCCTTCCAATTCCATAATCTAGTAACATAGACTTTACCAACTAAAAACAAAATAATAAGATCCTTGGGCTTCCCTGGTGATGGAGTTGTTAAGAATCTGCCTGCCAATGCAGGGCACACAGGTTCAAGCCCTGGTGCGGGAAGATCCCACATGCCACAGGGCAACTAAGCCCGTACGCCACAACTACTGAGCCTGTGCTCTAGAGCTCATGAGCCACAACTAGTGAGCCCACATGCCACAACTACTGAAGCTCGTGCACCTAGAGCCCGTACTCTGCAACAAGAGAAGCCACCACAATGAGAAGCCCATGCGCCGCAACGAAGAGTAGCCCCCGCTCACTGCAACTAGAGGAAGCCTGCATGCAGCAACGAAAACCCAACGCAGCCAAAAATAAATAAATAAAATAAATAAATTAATTAAAAAAAATCCTCTTTAAAGGGTTATAAAAAATAAATTAATATGCATGAAAATAACTTTTTCTAAATAAATTTTTAAAAATCTGAGAAAGCAGACTGGGATCAGAAAAATGAAAGGGTTTCGTAAACATAAAGAGTAATAAAACACGGACTTCCCTGGTGGCGCAGTGGTTAAGAATCCACCTGCCAATGCAGGGGACATGGATTCAAGCCCTGGTCCAGGAAGATTCCACGTGCCGCGGAGCCACTAATCCCGTGTGCCACAACTACTGAGCCTGCGCTCTAGAGCCTGTGTGCTACACAGCAAGAGAAGCCACCACAATGAAGAAACCCACACACCACAAAGAAGAGTAGCCCCTGATTGCCGCAACTAGAGAAAGCCCGCGAGCGGCAACGCAGACCCAACTCAGCCAAAAATAAATAAATAAAATTTAAAAAGAGTAATAAAACATTATTTTACAATATAGTGGAGAAATTTCTCAGCTTTAATTCTTACTATGGTAAATATCAATAACTATAACCCATTTAAAGAAAAGCTCTTCGAGGTTCTCAGTTTTTAGGAGTGCAAAGTGGTCCCGAGACCAAAACATTTGAGGACCGTGGGCGTGAGTGTCTCAGCTTACTGAGAAATTAACCAAGTCTCCAACAAAAGGAAGCATTGTGACTGATGACATTGTGTGTTAAAGGAATGATTTTGAAAGCGGATTTCACTTTATCAGAAATGACGTTCATCAGAATTGGTATTAGGATGAAGAAGGAACCTAAGTTTTCTGAAAGCCTGTTGAGCGCCTTCCTCCTTCACATGTTCATCCCCTATGATTTACACTACCTGTGCTGTAAGAAGTGTCCCCACTGGGCAAGCATGAAGAGAAACCTTAGGAAGACTAGAGGCAGTTTGTTGAAGGTCACAGAGCTAGTAAATCACAGAATTAGAATTCGAAGGTTGGTTTTCTGATACCACTTAATGCTCTTTACACAATACACAGAAGTGCCTCTGTGACATCATTGAATATCAAGTTCCATTTTGTCACTGAGATGTAATAATGTTCATCTATAAAATGAGCAGATTACACGATGTCGTAAAAATCATTTTCTCTAGAATATGATAAAAAAATTCTGATAAACCAAACTGGAATTCCTAGTTGGAACTTAAATCTAAGACAACATCATCGTCATTAAACAATGTAAAGAAGAAAAAGATCTTTGTCACAGTTTTCCCCATTTCATCCTCTTATTTTAAGAGAAACAACACAGTGTATTTGCGTGTTTTAAGTCTTTGGATAGCTGAATATAGTGCTAAGATTTTTACCCTCTGGTAAACGATTCATTTCCCATTTGGCTGCTTCTTGAAAAATGAGTTAGTTTGGAAACATGTTGTGTGTCTCCTTGAGAAAGCAACTCCTTGGCTTTCACGGGAGTCAAGCCACGGGGCGAGTGTGTGCCTCCCTCTGGGGGGGAGACGGGTGTTAATGGGCCGTGTGCTCTGTTGGACCAGGTGGCAGAGGAGCTGGGGCATCGCCCACTGCTGCAGCCAGCTGCACAGTTTAGGCCGCTTAGCCCAGCAGAACTTGGAAAGCCTTAAAAATGCAAAAGGTAAACAATTTCCATTCACTTCCGAACTCCATATCCCTTAACGGCTATACACATCTGTAAATTCTAGAGGAAAGCTAAGTGTTAAAAGTCTTTGTATACTAGGGGCTTCCCTGGTGGCGCAGTGGTTGAGAGTCAGCCTGCCGAGGCAGGGGACACGGGTTCGTGCCCTGGTCCGGGAAGATCCCACATGCCGCGGAACGCTAGGCATGTGAGCTATGGCCGCAGAGCCTGTGCGTCCGGAAACTGTGCTCCGCAGCAGGAGAGGCCACAACAGTGAGAGGCTGCGTACCGCAAAAAAAAAAAAAGTCTTTGTATTGATAGATGTGACTTTATATCAGCTGAATTTTAAAATCTGTTCCTTTGACTTAAACAGTGACATAAAATTAGGCTTTAAACTTCTACCGAATTTAATCCTGAGTTGATACGTGACGTTTACATAATTATTTGCACAGTGCTGAAAGAAGGAAGCCTCTCTGAACAGTGACCAAAGGTTTGTGTTTTACCATCAGGATGTACAATAATATTTACAGACCTGTCCGGGATGAGTGCAGTGGGCCATGTGATGCTGGGAACAATGGATGTCCATCATCACTGGACAAAAGTAAGAAAAAGCTTAAAAGCAAAAATAATCTCAAATTTGTTATCGACATACTTTTGTTTCAAACTATGCTAATATATCAGTAAACTGAAAGAAATTTGAATCATCTGTTTGCAGATCAGATGCGTAATATTTTGTAGTTTAAATTCTTAGAGGACTGATTTTTAAGTCCGTTTTTATTTGGAAATGTTATAGTCTTTTCTGAAGCATAGCCTAAAGGCCTTCATTCTGTTGTTTTGTTTGTTTTGTTTTTAGCAGATTTACTGTGGTATAATTGACTTACAATAAACTGTACATATTTAGTGGGTATAATTTGATGAGATGTGACATATGTAAATACCCGTGAAACCATTACCATAATCAGGATAGTGAACACATCCATCACCCACAAAAGAATGCTCACATCCCTTGTAAACCGTCTCTTCCATCCGCCACCCACTACCCAAGCAACCACTGGTCTGCTTTCTGTCACTATAGATTAGTGTATATTTCTAGAGTTTTGTATAAGTGGAATCAGAGTATGTTGGGGTTAGGATCTGATTTCTTTCATTTGGCATAATTTGAGATTCATCCATGCTATTGTGTGTATTTATTCCTTTTTATTTCCACGTAGTATTCCATCATATGGATATACCAGTTTGTTTATCCATCACTTATTGATGGATGTTGGGTTGTGTCAGCTTTTGACTACTAGAAATAAAGCTGCTATGAATATTTATCTACAAAGTTTATATGGACATATATTTCCTTTTCCCTTGGGTAAATACCTAAAAGTGGAATGGCCAGATATGTTAGGGTATTTTAACTTTTTGAGAAACTGCCAACACTTGCTATGGTCCTCTTTTTAATTTTAGCCACTCTAAGAGGTGTGTGGTTCTATCTCATTGTGGGTTTAATTTGCATTTCTCTAATGACGGACGAATGGTGGTGAGCATCTTTTCATGTGCTCTTTTGCCATCCATATATCTTCTTTGGTGAAATATCTGTTCAAATCAAATATCTGGTAGAAAATATTTGCAAACCACCTATCTGACAAAGTCTTTGTATCTAAATATATAAAGAACTCTTAAAGCTCAACAGTAAAAAAATAAACAATGAATTAGGAAATGCATAAAATACACGAACAGATAGGTCACAGAAGAAGACATATAGGTGACAAATAAGCACATGAAAAGCCATAGGGAAATGCAAATTGAAACTGCAGTGATGGGGGCTTCCCTGGTGGCGCAGTGGTTGAGAGTCTGCCTGCCGATGCAGGGGAAACGGGTTCGCGCCCCAGTCTGGGAGGATCCCACATGCCGCGGAGCGGCTGGGCCCGTGAGCCATGGCCGCTGGGCCTGCGCGTCCGGAGCCTGTGCTCCGCAACGGGAGAGGCCACAACAGTGAGAGGCCCGTGTACCGCAAAAAAACAAAAACAAAAACAAAAAACTGCAGTGATGGACTTCCCTGGTGGCGCAGTGGTTAAGAATCTGCCTGCCAATGCAGGGGACAGAAGTTCGAGCCCTGGTCTGGGAAGATCCCACATGCTGCAGAGCAACTAAGCCCGTGCACCACAACTACTGAGCCTGCTCTCTAGAGCCCGTGAGCCACAACTACTGAAGCCCACGCACCTAGAGCCCGTGCTCCGCAACAAGAGAAGCCACTGCAATGAGAAGCCCGCACACTGCAACGAAGAGTAGCCCCTGCTCGCCACAACTAGAGAAAGCCTGCACTCAAAGCTTTCAGGGATCTTAGTTCTCCGACCAGGGATTAAACCTGTGCCCTTAGCAGTGAAAGCACAGAATCTTAACCACTGGACCACCAGTGAATTCCCACTATTTTTAGTTTTTTAAGGAACTTCCATATTGTTTTCATAGTGACTGTACCAATTTCCATTCCCACCAACAGTATAGGAGGGTTCCCTTTTCTCCACACCCTCTCCAGCTTTTTTTCTTTTTAATTTATTTTTGGCTGCATTTGGTATTTGTTGCTGCGTGCAGGCTTTCTCTCTAGTTGTGGTGAGTGAAGGTTACTCTTTGTTGAGGTGCGTGGGCTTCTCAGACCGGTGGCTTCTCTTGTTGTGGAGCATGGGCTCTAGGGCATACAGGCTTCAGTAGTTATGGTGCACGGGCTCAGTAATTGTGGCGCATGGGCTTATTTGCTCCATGGCACGTGGGATCTTGTCTCCTGCATTGGCAGGTGGATTCTAAACCACTGCACCACGAGGGAAGTCCCTCCAGCATTTATTATTTGTAGACTTTTTTTTTTTTTGTACGCGGGCCTGTCACTGTTGTGGCCCCTCCCGTTGCGGAGCACAGGCTCCGGACGCGCACGCTCAGCAGCCATGGCTCAAGGGCCCAGCTGCTCCGCGGCATGTGGGACCTTCCCAAACCGGGACATGAATCCATGTCCCCTGCATCGGCAGGCGGACTCTCAACCACTGCGCCACCAGGGAAGCCCTATTTGTAGACTTTTTGATGATGGTCATTCTGGCCAGTGTGAGGTGGTACCTCATTGTAGTTTTTGTTTTTGTTTTTGTTTTTGTGTTACGCGGGCCTCTCACTGTTGTGGCCTTTCCCATTGTGGAGCACAGGCTCTGGACGCGCAGGCTCAGTGGCCATGGCTCACGGGTCCAGCCACTCCGCAGCATGTGGGATTCTCCCCGACCAGGGCACGAACCCGTGTCCCCTGCATCGGCAGGCAGACGCTCAACCACTGCGCCACCAGGGAAGCCCTCATTGTAGTTTTGATTTGCATTTCTCTAATAATTAGTGATGCATCTAACCTTCTCTAAATCCTCTTTATCTTTTCATATTGGTTATGTTCGACGTCCTTGGAAACCTTTGCTTTACCCTCCAATCGCTTCACCCTGATGTGGCACTTAGTACACTGAATTCTGACTCTTGTTTTGCTTCCCTGCACCCTGACCATAAGCCCCTGGGAGACAGGGACACAAATTCTTATAATCTGTATACTCCAAGGGCCCAGTTTAGTGTTTAAGTACATGGTAGGTGCTTCATAATAGAATTTAGTTGAATTAAGGGAAATTCTGAGGAAATAGATTTGCAATTGAAATATGTAGACTTTATTTATAAAACCCTTCTTTATTATACCATTTAATCATTCTAACCTAATTTGAGATTCTTACCTGAATTATTAAATATTAGGACTTATTTTTATTTGGAACATATTTCTTTTCTTCTGCAATCTCTTCAATTCCTAGCTGAAAGTTCCTAAGATTTAGGGTGGTTTGTTTTGAATATTAATATTTCCAGCATTCCATAGCTTTTTTCTTATTGCTTACTTGAATTTTCCTTCTAGGAAAATAATTTTCTTGTTAGAATTCCTCAATACCATTTATTGGAGTCCTAAACTTGGACTATTAAAGTACCATAAAACTAAATATTTCTTCCTTTTTTTTAAAAAAATACTGTAGCATTTTGAAAGATTACCGAGTTATTTTGACCTGCAGAGGAGGCTGATGCTTCTGGAGGACCAAATAAGCTATCTTCTAGGTGGCAGCCAAGTTGTTTATATCGAAGAATTACAGCCAGTGTTGACACTTGAAGAATATTACTCTCTTCTTGATGTGTTCTATAATAGACTCTTGAAAAGTCGAATACCTTTTCACCCTCGAAGTTTGCGTGGTTTGCAAATGATCCTTAACAGGCAAGTATCTAAAACAATTACTTTTATTCATTCACTCAGATGGGCTGTGTGTGTCCATGCATGAAATTTTTTGTATTTCCATGTGTGATTCTTAGGAATTAAAGAAAGGAACCTCACCACCTCTGTTGGCAACACTCTTTTACACATGAGAAAAGCCAACATGAGAGGATTGAAAGATTGAATCTCTAGAACATTCTGTAAATATATTGCCACTTACAGGGCAAATCAGTCCTATGGAAAACTTTATAGGATTATACTAATGTGAAATCAACAGTGTGCATATCAGGCACCGTGCTTAGTACTTAAATGCATTATCTCTTTAGCTCTCACAACCTCACCATGGAGTGGGTTACTACCCCCATCTTACAGATGAGGAAAGTCGCAGGGCCAGGAGGGTGTGGTCATCCTGATAGTGTGTCTCTTTGGGGACAGCAAAACTTCAAATCAGTTCTGCTATACAGGAAGTCCACTACATATGAACCTTCAAGTTGCAAACTTTCAAAGATGCAAACGTGCGTTCACATGTCCAATCTCATAAGTTAGTTCATGTGTCTGCTGTACATTGTCACATGCGTGCATCCTCTACAAGTGGTTGTGCTTTTGTGTACTTCACTGTACAGTACTGTAGAGAGTACAGTAGTACAGTATCTTTATTTCAAGTGTTTGTTTTTTATGTATTCTTTGTGTGAAAAGTATTATAAACCTACTACAGTACAGTGCTATATAGCCAATTGTGTTAGTTGGGTACCTAGGCTAACTTGTTGGACTTACGAACAAATAATTGGACTTAGGAACGCACTCTCGGAAAGGAACTCATTCATATGTAGGGGACTTACTGTACCTTTAAGGTAGATTTTCTTGATGAGTTCCTTTTCCATTAATCAGACCAAGAAAGTCATTTCTTTGGGGGTGGAGAGGTCACTGATTTTTCCTTTTACGTATGCTTTGTTACAGTGACAGATATGCTCCAAGTTTGCATGAACTTTTTAACATTTTAACATTCCAACCCTCTGCGATCCAGCAAACCTCCAGTGGTTTATTCTCACCAAAGCCCAACAGGCAAGAGAGAACATGAAAAGAAAAGAAGAGTGAGTGCTCTTAGCCCTCTTCCTGTCTTACCATTCCGTCTAATCGTTAAAAATATTCAGGTAGTCAGAACTCATAAGTAGGGGAAATTAAAACTGTATTGAACTTAGGCAAGCGACTGTATTAAACTGTATATCACTTAGGAGTAACATATTTATTTATTCCCCCGGGTTGTGCCAGGGATTGGATGTGGCTGTTTTCTCAGTATAATAACCTCAGTTGCATTCCCACCATGTACCTCAATTTGAGAAGCAGGGCTTGCTAATATAAAAGTCAACTCAGGAGCAGAATGAAAGATAAGGGTATCAGAAAGAAACTGTGCAGGTGGAAAAGGGTGGCAACAAGGGGGGAAAACTCAGTTACTACTTGATTAATTGGAATCGTCACTGTTTAAAATTTTGAAATCTGCTGATAGAAAACAAGCCTCGTCTGCACTGTCATTAAACTGAGAACAAATCTTAAAGTGAAAAAGGGTTTTGGCTCATAAGCAGTGCTGTCTCTATGCCATTTGTATCTTTGAAGGAATCCTGTTATAGACAGTAGTTTTGTAGGCAGTGAGATAGTGTTGATGATGTTTCATGGATCTACTATGAAGAAAGGGAGAGTATTGTATTCAAAACAGGGTGGTTTTCCTAAAGATGTGGCCTAAGGAGGTTTGGCTAGCAGGGATTCATTCATTCACGCAGCCATCATTTGCTGTGACCGTTGTGGATCAGAAGCTGTGCAAGGCGCCACTGGTAGAAAGATGAAGGCCTGCTGCCCAGGCTCGCAGGAGACGCAGGTGCCCTCGGTGTCAGGGGTGGTGGACGGAGAGGCGTCATGCGTGAGAGGAGCCAAGGCTGATGCTCTGGGAAGGGAACAGGAAGCAGAGGCTGTGGCCAGGAGGCCGAGGCTGATGTGTCTGGGGCGGAGGGTAAGGAGGGTGGGGGCAGGAGCCTGGTGGGTGGAGGACTGGGGTGATTGTCCGAGTGTGCTGCTGGGGCCCCCCGCTGGCTACTTAGTTCTCTGGCCTCACTGCCCGTTCTCTCCTCGATCTACACAAATTGCTTGTTTAAAAAGCCAAGGATGTGAAACAGAGAAAGGGTGGCCACACGGGAGGGCTGTGGACATGATCCGTTTCTCAGGAGATGATGGGGTCATTTTATGCATCAAATAAGTGAAGGAGTCACATATCTGTTTCACTTGTGGAATTGGTGACAGTTCCTGGCCAGATCCTATTGAACAAATAACCTGCTTGTTGATTGGTTGGTGAGCATTTGTGTTTGTGTCGTTACCTTTTCTAACCATGAGTTTGTTTTCGAACTCTATGAGTCTGTTTCTGTGTTGTTAATAAGTTCATTTGAATCATTTTTTCTTTAGATTCCACATGTAAGTGATATCATATTTGTCTTTCTCCGACTTCCTTCCTTCCCTTAGTATGATCATCTCTAGGTCGATCCATGTTTCTGCAAATGGCATTATTTTGTTCTTTTTAATGGATGAGTAATATTCCATTCTATGTATGTACCACATGTTCTTTTTCCATTCTTCCGTCAGTGGACATTAAGGTTGCTTCTCTATCTTAGCTCTTTTAAATAGCTCACGAATGTTCTGGTGCATGTGTCTGTTGAAATGATGGATTTCTCCAGATATACGCCTAGCAGTGAGATTGCTAAATCATATGGTAGCTCTAGTTTAAGTTTGTAAAAGGTCCTCCATACTGTTCTCCATAGTGGCTGTTACCAATTTCCATTCCCACCAAGACGTAGTAAGGTTCCCTTTTCTCCACGCTCTCTCCTGCATTTATTATTTGTAGACTTTTTGATGATGGCGATTCTGAATGGTGTGAGGTGGTGTCTTGTTGTAGTTTTGATTTGCATTTCTCCAATAATTAGCGATGTTGAGCACATTTTCATGTGTTTTTTTTTTTATACAGTGTGAGGAAAATGTACCTTAAGAAGCTGGCTTCCTGAAAGCCAGCCCTGTTTTGAATTCTTTTTCCTTTTATTTTTTAACATCATTATTGGAGTATAATTGCTTTACAATGGTGTGTTAGTTTCTCCTGTATAACAAAGTGAGTCAGCTATACATATACATATATCCCCATATCCCCTCCCTGTTGCATCTCCCTCCCACCCTTCCTATCCCACCCCTCTAGGTGGTCACAAAGCACTGAGCTGATCTCCCTGTGCTATGCGGCTGCTTCCCACTAGCTATCTATTTTACATTTGGTAGTGTATATATGTCCATGCCACTCTCTCACTTCATCCCAGCCTACCCTTCCCACTCCCTGGGTCTTCAAGTCCATTCTCTATGTCTGTGTCTTTATTCCTGTCCTGCCCTTAAGTTCTTCATAACCATTTTTTCAATATTCCATATATATATATATGTGTTAGCATATGGTATTTGTTTTTCTCTTTCTGCCTTACTTCACTCTGTATCACAGACTCTGTCCATCCATCTCACTACAAATAACTCAATTTCGTTTCTTTTTATGGCTGAGTAATATTCCATTGTATATATGTGCCACATCTTCTTTATCCATTTTTCTGTCGGTGGACACTTAGGTTGCTTCCATGTCCTGGCTATTGTAAATAGTGCTGCAATGAACATTGTGGTACATGACTCTTTTAAAAGTATGGTTTTCTCAGGGTGTACACCCAGTAGTGGGATTGCTGGGTCATATGGTAGTTCTATTTTTTTTTTTTTTGTGGTACGCGGGCCTCTCACTGTTGTGGCCTCTCCCGTTGTGGAGCACAGGCTCCGGACACACAGGCTCAGCAGCCATGGCTCACGGGCCCAGCTGCTCTGCGGCATGTGGGATCTTCCTGGACTGGGGCACGAACCCGTGTCCCCTGCATTGGCAGGCGGACTCTCAACCACTGCGCCACCAGGGGAGCCCTATATTTGTTCTTTTAAGGAACCTCCATACTGTTCTCCATAGTGGCTGTATCAATTTACATTCCCATCAACAGTGCAAGAGGGTTCCCTTTTCTCCACACCCTCTCCAGCACTTATCGTTGTAGACTTGTTGATGATCACCATTTTGACTGGTGTGAGGTGATATGTCGCTGTAGTTTATTTTTTTAAATTTTTATTTAATTTTATTATTTTTTGGCTGTGTTGGGTCTTCGTTGCTGCCTGTGGGCTTTCTCTAGTTGTGGCGAAGGGGGGCTACTCTTTGTTGTGGTGCACGGGCTTCTCATTGTGGTGGCTTCTCTTATTGCAGCTCACGGGCTCTAGGCGCATGGGCTTCAGTAGTTGCAGCACGTGGGTTCAGTAGTTGCTGCGTGTGGGCTCTAGGGTGAGTGGACTTCAGTAGTTGTGGCATGCAGGCTCAGTAGTTGTGGCTTGTGGGCTCTAGAGAGCAGGCTCAGTAGTTGTGGAGCATGGGCTTAGTTGCTCTGCAGCATGTGGGATCTTCCTGGACCAGGACTTGAACCCGTGTACCCTGCCTTGGCAGGCGGATTCTTAACCACTGCGCCACCAGGGAAGTCCCTGTTTATCTATTTTAAGTGTAGTAGTGTGTATATGCTAATCCCAAACTCCCGTTTTATCCTTCCCCACCACCTTTCCAATTTCGTAACCATAAGTTTATTTTCTAAGTTTATTTGTATCATGTCTTTTTGTTACTGAGTTGTATGAACTATTTGTATATTTTGGGAATAAGCCTTTTCAGTCAAATTGTTTGCAAATATTTTATTCCAGTCCACAAGTTGTCTTTTCATTTTGTTTATGCTTTCCTGTGCTGCACAGAAAGTTTTAAGTTAGATTAGGTCCCATTTGTTTATTTTTGCTTTTATTTTGTTTGCCTTGGGAGACTTACCTAAAAAAATATTGGCACGATATATACCAGAGACTGTTTTGCCTGTATTCCTTTCTAGGAATTTTATGATGTTACGTCTTATATTTCAGTCTCTAAGTCATTTTGAGTTTATATTTTTGTATGGTACAAGGGAGTGTTCTAACTTCGTTGATTTACATGGCCCTATCCAGCTTTCGCAGCACATTTTGCTGAAGAAACTGTCTTTTCTCCGTTGAATATTCTTGCCTCCTTTGTTGAACATTAATTGACTGTAGGTGTGTGGTATTATTTCTTGTCTTTCTATTCTGTTTCTTTGACCCATATGTGTGTGTTTGTGCCAGTACTGTACTGTTTTGATTACTGTAGCTTTTTAGTATTGTCTGAAGTCTGTGGGGGTTATGCCTTCAGCTTTCTTCTTTTTTCTCAGTTTTGCTTTGGCAATTCTGGGTCTTTTGTGTTTCCATATCAATTTTAGGATTATTTGTTCTAGTTCTGTGAGAAATGTCATGGGTAATTTGATAGGGACTGCCTTAAATTTGTAGATTGCTTTGGGTAGTATGAACAATATTAATTCTTCCAGTCCAAGATCATGGGATATCTTTCCATTTCTTTAAATCATCTTCAATTTTTAAAAATAAATGTTTTATAAGTCTCAGTGTATAAGTCTTTCACCTCCTTGTTCAGGTTTATTCCTAGGCTTGTTTTTTTCTTTTTTTTTTTTAAGATGCACTTTTAAAAGGGATTGTTTTTTTACTTTTCCTTTCTGATATTTTATTAGTGTAAAGAAATTCAACAGATTTCTCTATGTTAATCTTGTATCCTGCTACATTGCTGAATTCGTTTATAAGTTCTAGTAGTTTTTTGTGTGGAGTCCATAGAGTTTATACATACAATATCAAGTCATTTGCATATAATGTCAATTTTACCTCTTCCCTTCCACTTTGGATATCTTTTATTTCTTTTTCTTGTGTTGTTGCTGTGGCTAGAACTTCCAATACTCTGTTGAATAGAAGTGGTAAGAGTGGGCATCCTTGTCTTGTTCCACATTTTAGCAGGAAGGCTTTCAGCTTTTCACTGTTGAGTATTATATTGGCTTTGGGTTTGTCATAAATAGCCTTTATTATCCTGAAATATGTTCCCTCTATGTCCACTTTTGTAAGAGTTTATATCATGAATGGATGTTGCATTTTATCAAATGCTTTTTCTGCATCATTTTAAATGATCATGTGGTTTTTGTCTTTTCTTTTGTTGATGTGGTGTATCACATTGATTGATTTTGTGTATGTTGAACCATCCTGTGACCCTGGTATGAATCCAACTTGATCATGGTATATAATCCTTTTTATGTGTTGTTGGATTCGGTTTGCTAATACTTTGTTGAGGATTTTTGCATGTATGTTCATCAAAGATACTGGCCTGTAATTTCTTTTTTGGTAGTGTCTTTGTCTGGTTTTGGTATCAGGGTGATGGTAGCTTCATAGAATGACTTTGGGAGTGTCCCTCCCCTTCAATCTTTTGGAAGAGTTTGAGAAGCCTTGGTATAAGTTCTTCTTCTTTGTATGTTTCATAGAATTCCCCAGTGAAGCCATTTGGTCCTGGACTTTTGTTTGTAGGGAGTTTTTACAATTACAGATTTTATTTCACTTCTAGTTATTAGTCTGTTCAAATTACCTATTTCTTCTTGATTCAGTTTTGGCAGGCTGTATATTTCTAGAAACTTGTCCATTTCTTCTAGGTTGTCCAATTTGTTGGTATATAGTTGTTCATAGTATTTTCTTACTGTTTTCTGTATTTCTGAGGTATTGGTTTTTTTTTTTTTTTTTTTTTTTTTTTTTTTTTTTTTTTTTTTTTTTTGCGGTATGCGGGCCTCTCACTGTTGTGGCCTCCCCCGTTGCGGAGCACAGGCTCCGGACGCGCAGGCTCAGCGGCCATGGCTCACGGGCCCAGCCGCTCCGTGGCACATGGGATCCTCCCAGACCGGGGCACGAACCCATATCCCCTGCATCGGCAGGCGGACTCTCAACCACTTGCGCCACCAGGGAGGCCCTGAGGTATTGGTTTTTATTTCTCCTCTTTCATTTCATATTTTGTTTATTTGGGTCCTCTCTCTTTTCTTGGTGAGCCTTCTCAGAGGTTTTTTGATGTTGTTTATACTTTCAAAAACTGGCTTTTGGTTTTATTGATCTTTTTCTATTTTTTAAAAATCTCTATTTGTTTCCTCTCTGATCTTTATTATTTCCTACCTTTTTCTGACTTTAAGTTTTGTATGTTTTTCTTTTTCTGATTATTTTAGGTGATAGGTTAATTCGTTTATTTCAGATTTTTCTTATTTTTTTGAGGAAGGCCTGTATTGCTATGAACTTCCCTCTTAGGACTGCTTTTGCTGTATCACATAGATTTTTGTATGGTTGTGTTTTAATTGTCATTTGTCTCGAGTATTTTTTTTTTTTTTTGAGGTATGCAGGCCTCTCACTGCTGTGGCCTCTCCCGTTGCAGAGCACAGGCTCCGGACACACAGGCCCAGCGGCCATGGCTCACGGGCCCAGCCGCTCCACGGCATGTGGGATCCTCCCGGACCGGGGCATGAACCCACGTCCCCTGCATCTGCAGGCGGACTCTCAACCACTGTGCCACCAGGGAAGCCCTGTCTCGAGTATTTTTAATTTCCTCTTTGATTTCATCATTGACCCACTGTTTTTTTGTTAACATGTTGTTTAGTCTCCATGTGATAACTTTTTTCTTATTTCTCTTTCTGTGGTTGATTTCTAGCTTCATGCTACTGTGGTCAGAAAAGATGCTTGAAATAATTTCTATCCTTTTAAATTTGTTGAGGCTTGTTTTGTGTCCTAGTATGTGGCCTATCCTAGGGAATGTTCCATGTGTGCTTGAAGAGTATGTGTATTCTGGTTTTTTGGGGGATGTAATGTCCTGAAAATATCAATTGAGTCTAACTGTTCTATTGTGTCATTTAGGATCTCTGTTGCTTTACTGATTTTTCTGTCTGGAAGATCTCTCCCTTGATGTCAGTGGATTGTTAAAGTCTCCTACTATTGTTGTATTCCTGTCAATAGCTCCCTTAGTCCATTAGTATTTGTTTTATGTATTTAGGTGCTCCTATATTGGGTGTATATATGTTAACAAGTATAATATCTTCTTCTTGTATTGATTCTTTTATATAGTGTCCTTCTTTTATGGTCTTTGTTTTAAAGTCTGTTTTGTCTGATGTGAGTATTGCTACCCCTGCTTTCTTGTCATTTCCATTTGCATGAAATAACTTTTTCCATCCCTTCACTTTCAATCTATGTGGGTCTCTTATAGGTAGCATATTGCAGGCTCTTGTTTTATTATCCAATCTGTCACTCTGTGTCTTTTGATCAGAGCATTTAGTCCATTGACATTTAAGGTAATTATTGTTAGATATATATTTATTGCCATTTAAAATCTTGCTTTCCAATTGATTTTGTATTTCTTCTTTGTTCCTTTATTTTTCTTTTTGTTTTCCTTTGTGGTTTGATGGTTTTCTTTTGTATTATGTTCTCTTTTTTTTTGGTTTTTGTGAATCTATTATATGTTTTTGATTTGTGGTTACCCTGGTTTTCAAATATGTTAACCCATTATTGTGTCTAATTTCTTTAGACTGGTAGTCACATAAGCTCAAAAACGGTCTAGAAAAACCCCTACATTTTCTTACTCCCCTCTCCCACATTTTATGATTTTTGATGTCTTTTACATCTTCACGTTTTGCTGTTCATTGTAGTTGTAATCACTTTCACAAAAAATATTTTTTAATCTATTTACTGGCTTATTTAAGTGATTTGCTTTCCTATTTTGATTTTATCTTTATAATAGATTCTTGCTTCTTTTCTGTTTAGAGAAGACCTTTCAATATTTCTTTAGGATAGGTTTAGTATTGCTGTATTCTTCTAATTTTTGCTTGTCTGAGAAATTCTTTATCTGTCCTTCTATTCTAAATGATAATCTTGTTGGGTAGAGTATCCTAGTTTCCCTTTCAGGACTTTGAATATATCTGGCCACTCCCTTCTGGCCTGCAAAGTTTTTGCAGAAAAATCCTCTGATAGCCTTATGGCGGGTAGGGGGTTCCCTTGTAATTGACTCTGTTTTTCTCTTGCTGCCTTTAGAATCTTCCCTTTATGTTTAAATTTTGCCATTTTGATTATAATATGTCTTGATGTAAGTCTGTTTGGGTTCATCTTCTTTGGAATTCTCTGTTCTTCCCGTATCTGTATATGTGTTTCCTTCTTCAGATTTGGGAAGTTTTAAGCTATAATTTCTTCAAATCGACTTTCAATCCCCTTTTCTCTTTCTTCTCCTTCTGGGATCCCTATTATGTGTATGTTGGGTCTCTTTGTATTATTCCAGAGGTCTCACATACTGCTTTCATTTTTTTTATTTGTCTTTCTGTCTGTTTTTCTGATTGGGTGATTCCCATTGTTTTATCTTCCAGGTTACTTATTTGTTCTTCTTCTTCACTTATTATGTAGTTTGCTATCCATTGCCTTTAGCTCGGTTTTCATCTTGGCAAATGAGTCTTCTAATTTTGATTGGATCCTCTTTATAGTTTCTAATTCCTTGTTACAGTGACCTGCATTTCTATTGATAGCTTTTCTTAATTCCTTCATTATTTTTATTATCTCCTTTTTGAACTCGGGGTCTAGTAGACTGGAAAGGTCTGTTTCATTGTTTGTTCTTTCAGGGAAATTCTCTTGTTCTTTTAATTGGGAGTGGTTTCTTAGTTTCTTCATTTTACTTATTTCTTTGACTCTGAATTTAGGAGTAACAGTTATCTACTCTGCTCCTGAAGGGCTGTTTTTATGTGGGAGCATCCCTGTGTAGCCTGTGTGAGTCTAATATTTTTGGTGTGAGGGCTGTCTTTAGTATGGATACCTGCCATGTCTTTCCTCAGTGTGTACTGGCCGTTATCCCCTGGATAGGGAGTGTGATTGTTTTTGTGATGACCAAAGCCTGCACTGGATGTTGAGTGGGGCTTCTTGTTTGCTCTGTGGTTGTCACTGGCCTGTGACAGAGTCTGCTCCCCAGCTGTCAGAGTAGCAGCCTCCAGATCTGTCTCTAAGCTGTGGTGTGAGGTAGGTGAAACTGGAGTGCTCCCGCTGGGAGAGGAGCTGCCGGGTATTCCTCTGCAATAGGTGTCCACTGGGAAGTGTGCTTTACGGCATTGCCCAGCACCCTTTGTGTGTGCTCACAAAGTACACTGTTGTTGGCCTCAGTCATGGGGACGCTGGCAGTTGGCCCAGGTATTTCTCAGGCACTGTGCTTACAAAGCCACAGGTGCAGATCTGCCAAAGTCCGGCACCAGACCTGCTGTAGTCACACACCTGGACCTACTGTGGGAACTATGGAATCAGCATAGACCCTGGCCCTGCCTCTGTGTGTGCGCCTGCAAAGCCCGCCGCTGCTAGTGCCGGGCCCACCCCAACCATGGAGCACCAGTAATCCACATAGATGTTCCACAGGCACTGTACTTACGTTGTCAAGCAGCCCCTGGGAAATGGCTCTGATTTCAGCCCCACCTCCACATGTGGGCCACCTGCTGGGCTTGTGTGCTCCCAGAGCTCATAGCAGCAGAGCCGTGCCCACTGTGAGCACACCGAGAATGAGGCTGCTATGGCAGGGACATGCCCCTCCCTTTGCCATGTGTTAACAGTGGGGCTTCTGTGGCGGACCCAGGCTCTGCCCTGCGCACACCCCCAGTTGTGGCCTGGACTACGTTCTAGTGTCTTCAGGCTGTTTCCATGCAGTAAACCCCAGTCCTCTCCCCGGGTTTGTCTGCTGAAACCTGAGTTTCAGCACCCAGCCCCCATGTGCACCAGTAGATGCATGACTTGGGCTGGGGGGTGCAGCGAGGTGGCCAGCACCATCTGTGCTGGTCTCTGTCCTGCCTGCCACAAGCTGACTGCTCTCCTCTCCTCTGAGCCTCTGAAGCTCCCTTTCTGTCCTGGCTGATTTCCTTGCCAGTGAAGGGGCTTCCCAAGGTGAGGGAACCTTTCTTCTTCCACAGCTCCCTCCCAGGGGTGCAGGTCCTGTCCCGATTACTTTCTTTTGTCCTACCTGGTTATATGGTGATCTTTCTTGCAGCTTTGGATTATGAGATCTTCTCCCCGCATTCAATAGGTATTCTGTGAGAACTGTTTCACATGTAGGTGTATTTTTGATGTATTTGTGGGAGGAGGTGAGCTCCACGTTCTTCTATTCCGGCATCTTGATCTACGCTCCCCTACCACCACCACCCCGACATGCATTCTTAGATGAGACAGGAATGTTTTGAGACAGACACACAGAGGACACGGAAGGGGAAGCGCTGTGACCACAGAGGCAGAGATCGGAGTGATGTGGCCACCAGCCAAGGAACACTGACAGCCCCCTGAGGCTGAAAGAGGCAAAGAAAGGAAGGGAGGGGCCTCTGGAGAGAGTGTAGCCCTGCTGACACCTTGATTTCGGACTTGTGGCCTCCAGGACTGGGAGAGAATAACTTTCTGTTGTTTTAAGCCCCGCCCAGCTTGTAATTTATGTCAGCCACGGGACACTAATACACCAGGGAGGGCTAAATGATGCTCAGCGTCCAGCTCCTCAAAGGCTCAGTCCCCGCTATGTTCCTAGAGCCCTCACACAGGAGGTGCTGCCCAAGTTCTCACTGAATGGCTGATAAGAAAGGAAAAGATCTTAGGAAATCTCTTAGGAAAGATTTATCCCAAACTTTAAAAATCCTGCCTGGGGTAGTGACAAAAAGAAAAACTGACCGCCTCCTAAAGATTCTGAGGGTGAACTCCGATGGCCCCCTCCCCATGTGGCTCACCACGCCCACGTGAACTGCCGTGATGGACATTGGGGCAGTCGCGTGCAAATGTTGCTTACAGAATGACACTTATGAGCACTTGCGGGGGCCCAGTGCACACCCTGGCCCAGCTTGAGCAGGGACAGTGGGGGCTGCCCGAGCCATCTGGATGGAGGGGCAAGGCTGACTGGCACTGCCAGGCCCCTCAGGAGGAGCAGGAGGGGTGCCACCCCTCCCGGTTCCCACAACCCGAGTGGGGCAAAGTCAGCTCTGCCCCCCGCTGACCCGTGTGCATGATCATGGCCAGGACTGACATGCCTGATCCCAAGGTCACTGTCTCTGCTATGGTCCCCGCCCCCATGGGGCTGTACTGCTTGACCTGTGATCCTGTCAACCCCTGGCGCTGACCTGGGGGTGGACTCCCCCAGAGCTGGGGGTGCTCCTGTCTGTGCAGATGCCTCCCAGCCCTGGGGTTTCCTGGGTTCTAATCCCACCTCTTCAGCCTGCAGCAGGCAGAAGGGCCTTGCAAAGGTTTCTGCACTATTTGGGGCCTCATTTTCCCTTTATGTAACATTTGTCAGCTTATGGGAAAAAAATCCCTAAAGTGCCTGTAAAAGGCATGTCCCCACGAGGGAAGGTTTTTTTAAATTTATTATTATTATTATTATTAGCGGTACGCAGCCCTCTCACTGTTGTGGCCTCTCCCATTGTGGAGCACAGGCTCCGGACGCGCAGGCTCAGCAGCCATGGCTCACCGGCCCAGCCGCTCCGCGGCATGTGGGATCCTCCTGGACCGGGGCACGAACCCGCGTCCCCTGCATCGGCAGGCGGACTCTCAACCACTGAGCCACCAGGGAAGCCCGAGGGGAAGGGTTTTGAGTGACCAGTAGAACCAGGCTACAGTGGGAGGGGCATGGAGGGAAGAGGGTCCCATGGCGTTGACCCAGGTCTGCTCTGTCTGGTCACCGGCTGCTCCATCTCCTCTCCTTCCTCGTCCAGCTGTTAAGCAGCAAGAGGCACCTGGGCTGGTGGCCAAGGGCCATCCAAGGGAGGACTCTGTTTTCCTGGGACAGACTCATTGGGTGAGAAGGAGCTCCAAGAATGGGCATGTTTCACAGATGGAGAGACTGAGGCCAAGGGAGGGGTGGGTTAGAGGTTCCAAAGGTGAGCTGGCTCCTGAGGCAGCCCTGGTTCCCCTTGCCCGCCTGTCCACCCCTCAAGGCCCATAGCCCCTCTCATGAGCTCAGGGAGGCTGCCTGGAGGCAGAGGCTTTGAAGAGAGAAAGGAGGAAGCAGGGCCTGGGGAGACCTGTCCTGTGGACGGACGTGGCTCTGGACATACGCCTCCCTGACTGGACAGCCTGGGCAGAGGGTACAGCCCCCAGGCAAGTTCATGGCCTGGTTCTTCCTTGGGAGAGCTCTGGCCTGAGGCTGGAGCTCAGGTCCCTCTGGAGATCACTTCTGACCCAAGGCTTTGAGGTTAGAGGGGTCTCATCCTGTCCTAGTTTTCAGTGGTGGGAGAGCTTTCCAGCACTTTTATGTTCGATTGGAAGAGGAAGTCAAACAGGCATAAACAGGCCACCAATTTTTTGTAGATTCCTTTATGTTGAAATAGTTATAAACTATTAACAAATGAATAATGAGAAAACAATTATCTGGTTAACGTATTACTTATTATGTAACAATTAGTTCTGAGACAAAGTCCAATTCAAAACATGTTACTGAGGATTCTATATTAGTTGATTTTAGAAATGGCATAATCCAAACCTATATTTCCATAAATTATTATTTTTTTGGCCACACTGCATGGCTTTTGGGATCTTAGTTCCCCAACCAGGGATCGAACCCTCACCTTTGGCGGTGAAAGTGTGGAGTCCTAACCACTGGACTGCCAGGGAATTCCCTCAAATAAATTTTCCTATGTAACCTCTAAAGAATTTTTCACTCCCATCATTTGGCTCTGGAAAACTTTTATAGGCATCAACATTTTTTTTTTTTTTTTTTGCGGTACGCGGGCCTCTCACTGTTGTGGCCTCTCCCGTTGCAGAGCACAGGCTCTGGACGCGCAGGCTCAGCAGCCATGGCTCACGGGCCCAGCCGCTCCGCGGCATGTGGGATCTTCCCGGACCGGGGCACGAACCCCTGTCCCCTGCATCGGCAGGTGGACTCTCAACCACTGCGCCACCAGGGAAGCCCAGCCAACATTTTTACATGAGAAAAAAAATTAAGTACAGTTGTTAGGCACAGCTTAAAACGGGTGATATGCACAAACTATAATAATTACAAATCAATACTTATTCAAACACACAATTTGAATTTAAAGCGTTCAAATAATCATTGTTATAGATAAATTTAACATATGCTTCGAGAATCATTTTTAGCATCTCTTTTCCTTTCTAACGCACTATGGAAAAAATTCCTTTCTTATTTCTTCAGCAGTTAGAGTCTCAAAAATGTTGTTACAAACCTGGATTCACCTTGTCCTCTTGAGAAACAAGCTGAAGAGGTTTTTGGATCTGGTTAAAAATATTATCCTAAGGGGAATATCCACAGAGAGAAGCCCTGTGTTTGTCTGTAGGGCTTGGGGCTGGGCTGGGTGGTGGGTCCAGGAGTCCACACAACTATGGACAGGGGGTGACTCAGAGGGGCTCTAACCAGCGTTCTAATCATTGGCAGACCGGGGTTGAGAGGGGTGGCAGATCCTGAATGGCCCGAATCATTTTAAACTTGGCCCTACTTGATGGAACTCTTTGAGAAACAAGGATTTTTCTGGATAGTGTTTGTCCTTCAAACAAATGAATCACCTCATTCAGTGTTTCAAAAAAATTCACTGTCTCTTGGTTATAGGCTATCAACAGTTAGACTATCTTAATGCATAGGAAAACTTTAAATTCTCTGTTTCTGGAAATGCTTTAACAAACTGTATCAGACAGCTTATGATAATGTCAATATCATTTATTCATTCAATTGCTTTTTCCCATCTACTCTCTCTTTAGGCAAAATTTGATTAACGAAGTTTTACTACCCATCAGTCATCTGTTTTGGACTCAAACTGTCCATGATTGGCTGCAAAATACAGGTGTGTGTATCGATACATGTGATGTAACTATAAAGTCGCACGTTGAATTGTTACAAGTGGAAATGAGTTCCGCAACTCCAGAGCTATACTGAACGAGACCTGTTTATACTTACCAACATTCACTCATAAAAAAATATATATATATATGTGTGTGTATATATATATATATATATCTCTATATATCTATATATATATATCTATCTTTCACCCTGTAGAATCCTTTCTAACATCTTTTCAGCCAGTCCTGCCAATCAGATAAGAAACACTACAAGATTGGGAGATAAAACCTTTTTAAAACAAATTTCCTAATAGAAATTAATTTTTTAAAGGTCTACTTTTAAAGCAGCAGTTAGAAACTTTGTTCTTGTAACACATCAGTAATACTGTTACATCAAATTGTGGATTTAAATAAGTTTAGCAGTTTCTTATCTCTTTAAAAAATAATACAGATTTCTGTGTTATTTAATGGCTTCTCCATTCTTCCAATTCCAAGGAATACAAAGGTCTCCATCCTGCATAACAGAGTAAAAATGTGAAATGCACAGGTGCATCCCTTGTAGATAAGGCAGTGATTGTTCTAGAAGTCTCTTACAACAGTCCACCATTTGTATACTTGAAACGCTGGGCTCCTTATAAAACTTTTCCAGAGAAAATTTCTTCGTGGAAGCCTGCATCAATTCGTTTTCAATGACTTTCAACCTGTTATGTTGAAAACAAACATCTGATTGCCACAAGCTATAACCAAATAAAAGAACATAAAATGTAAAAGATATTTTTGTATATTGGGCCATAACTTTCTACTCTCAACACTGAAAATGGTATCCACAAAGGCCAAATTATACGCTCAGAAGACTGTCCATAGGTATCTTGTAGCACCTATTATTTCCACATGTATCTCTAAGTATTTGTTAAATCTTTTTACCAGTAATGGGGTAAAGATAATTAATACAATAATTCTTCTGGCTTTTTAAAAATTTTTGTTTTTTATTTAACTTCTAATTAAAAAATGTTTTTAATTGAAGTATAGTTGATTTACAATGTTGTGCTGGCTTCTGGTGTACAGAGAAGTGATTCAGTTATACATACATATATCTACTCTTTGTCAGATTCTTTTCCCTTATAGGTTACTACAAAATATTGAGTATGGTTCCGTGGGCTCTACAGTAGGTCCTTGTTGTCTAATTAATGCATAATTCAAAAGCCTCTTATCCCTCCTCCGGGAGCAGCTGTTGGTGACTGAGAAAAGCAGAAAGCTGAGAGCACCACCGGCAGCTTCAGGAGGCCCTACAGTCCAACCCTGACCCGGGCAGGAGCGACTTCTGGAGATTCCTGAAAAACCCCAGGACCAGGGGCTGGAGGAGGCCGCCCTCCCCACTCTCTCCCCACCACGGCACAGGTTCTGTCTTCTGCCCGCCAAGGGTAAGACACAGGCGCTGCAAGTCAGGCAACCTGCAGAAAGTTGTGCGGGGGCTGGAAGGACAGGACCCAGATGTTAGCTTAGAACAGTGGTCTTTAAACGGCTCAGCAAGCCGAGGGTGGTGCAGAGGTGCTCTGAGGGCTCTCGTGGGTACGGATGGCCTCCAGTTCCTTTCCTCTTCAACTGGAGCACCTGCCAACCTTTATCTTTCTTTATCAATTGGGTTTCCACTTGAGAATCCACTTTATAAAGAGAGATGCAGCTCAAAGTGTCTGAAAACCACTGTCTCAGAACAGGCTTCATCTAAGGCAAGAAGGCTGCCTAACCGGCACCGAGTGGCTGCGATGCAGGCGGCCAGACTAGGGAGGGAAGGCGGGGCAGGGAGAGGAGAGAAGGCGGCAGGGAGGGGAGACTCAGCCGGGCCGGGGCAGACGGCTGCAGGGGGCCCAGGCCAAGGGGGAAGGCGGGACGGGACCAGCAGGAAATGGTTTCTTACCCTCCGTGTTGGAGGGGACAGGGATGAAGGCTCCGGAGCCCAGAGCCAGAAGGAGGCCAGGGGAGCACGAGCGTCAGTGGATCCGGTCGGTGAGTATTGACTGAAGCCTCCCATGTGCCAGGCCCCGACCCCAGCACTGGAGCGAACAAAGGAGACAAAGCCTCTGCCCTCATGAAGCTCACATGCTATCTGGGGGTGGCGGGGGAGCAGACAGTAAATGAACAAGGAAAACAGCGTGTCATAGGGAGATGGGCGGCAGGTGGGAGGGATGAGGGGAAGCTGCTGGGTGGCAGGGGAGCTGAGACCTGAGGCTGGGAAGGGGCGGAGCCTGAAGCCACGGGGGAGAAGGGCTCCAGGCAGGGGCGCAGCGCGTGTCCCTGAGGAGGTAAGAAGCTCCTCTGGCAGGAGCAGCAGGGGTGAGGGCAGCGTCTTAGGAGGCGAGTTCAGGAGGCCGACGGCGGGGCCTCGCAGGCAGGAGCACATCCGGGCTCTCAAAGGACCACTCGCTCCGCCTGCTCGGCTGAGAATCCACTGGGTGGGGGCGTGCATGCGGGGGCGTGGACACCGGACAGGGCATCACAGGATGGTGGAGGCTGAGACCCGGGCGCAGCGGGAAGGGACACGAGACGGGCGGGGTTCTGGAGAGACGGAGAACGTGGAGCTGAGAGGTCGGCCGGCCGGGATGTGGGGAATGAGGAAGCCGGACAGGAATCAAGATGGATCACGGGGTTTGATTTACCTCAGCAACTGGTGGATGAAACGCTCAAAAACTAAAATATTTGATTTTTATTTCTTTTTATTTTCCTTCCTTAAAAATCTACTGGCACTATTTCAAAGCTATAGAACGCCCAGTGTGAAAACAGAAAAAGCAGCAGATACGATGTAGCAAGATCATCAGGCCTCATAACGGAAGGTAGGTGAGACTTACAATTAATTAATTAATTATTTAATTTCTGGTTTATCCTTCAGTGCCTATTTTTTTAAAGATTTTATTGGGGTATAGTTGATTTACAACATTGTTAGTTTCAGGTGTAAAGCAAGGTGATTCAGTTATACATACACATATATTCTTTTCTCATATAGATTATCACAGAATATTCAGTAGAGGTCCCAGTACTATACACTAGGTACTTGTTTTTCTGTCTTACATGTAGTAGTGTGTGTATGTTAATCCCAAGTTCCTGATTTATTCCTCCCCCCCAATGTTTCCCCTTGAGTAACCATAACGGTTTTTGAAGTCTAAGTCTGCTTCTGTTGTGTAAGCTCATTTGCATCATTTTAAAAAAATTAGATTCCAAATATGAGTGATAATCATATTTATCTTTCTCTGTCTGACTCACTTCACTGAGTATGATCATCTCTAGGTCCATCCATGTTGCTGCAAATGGCATTATTTCATTCTTTATTATGGCTGAGTAATATTCCACTGTATATATGGACCACATCTTCTTTATCCACTCCTCTGCTGATGGACATTTAGGAAGCTTCCATGTCTTGGTTATTGTAAGTAGTGCTGCAATGAACATTGGGGTGCATGTGTCTTTTCAAATTATGGTTTTCTCCAGATATGCCCAGGAGTGGGATTGCCAGATCATATGGTAGTTCTATTCTTAATTTTTAAAGAAACCTCCATAATGTTCTCCATAGTAGCTGTTACCAGTTTCCATTCCCACCAGCAGCTTAGGAGGGTTCCCTTTTCTCTGCAACCTCTCCAGCTACTATAGTTTGTAGACTTTTGGGTAATGGCCATTGTGACCAGTGCAAGGTGAGACCTTGTTGCAGTTTTGATTTGTTTCTCTAATAATTAGGGATGTTGAGCATCTTGTCATTTTTTTTTAAACAGTGTGAATAATGTTACCTCTTGAAATTGGCTTCTTGAAATACTGCACTGATTTGAATTCTTTTTTGATTACTTATCCCAGGACATTTCTTGAGGACAGGTGTTATTTATTTACAGCCCTGCAGGCCTTGTGAATATTAAGACCTGGGCAGGTGTCACATCCCTAGAGCCTGAGCAGGCTTGGTTCCCAAGGCTGGACTGTCCTGGGGCTGAGGGAGCTGGGGAGGATCTGCCAGCAAATGAGCCCCTCCTTGGCCCTCTAGTGCCTGGTCCCCTCTGGATGGGACCACAACCTCCAGGTCCAGGTGGGCCCTCCTACAGCTAAACCAAGCCTACTGCACCCAAAGGATTGTGGACTCTCTGGGCTGGAAGAGCTTTGAAAAGTCACCTGGTCTCCACGTCTCCTAGTGGTGGGGCTCCCACCTCCAGCTCCGTCCGTACAGTCGCCCCACCTCTGGACAACAGCACACTCAGCAGAGCGGTTTTGCAGGGGTTGGGTATTGTCTGGGGGTGAAGGGTAAGGGGGAAGGGGCAGTGAGACAAAAGCCCTTGGGTGTTTGTTCTGGCACATTCCACTCTAATTTACAACCCAGAAACAAGAGTCTCGCTAAGGCTCTGGGTGCCCAAGGCAGCAGAGCTGGCATGAAGAAATCCTGCCGCCTTGTGGCCATTTCCCAGAAAAACAAGTTAAAAACCAGTGCTGAAGGGCACTTAATAGTCACAAGGCCTGGGGGCGCTGTAAATGACACCTGCCCTCAAGAAATGTCCTGGGGTTGGTAATCGCAAAAGAATTCAAACAGGGCAGACTTTCAAGAAGCCAATTTCAAGAGGTAAATTTTACACTGTTGGAAAAAAAGGCACATGAAAAGATGCTCAACATCGGTAACCTTAAAAAATTTTTTTGTATATTTTAACATCTTTATTGGAGTATAATTGCTGTACAATGTTGTGTTAGTCTCTGCTGTATAACAAAGTGAATCACCTATATGTATACATATATCCCCATATGCCCTCCCTCTTGTATCTCCTTCCCACCCTCCCTATCCCGCCCCTCTAGGTCATCGCAAAGCACCAAACTGATCTCCCTGTGCTATGTGGCTGCTTCACACTAGCTATTTTACATTTGGTAGTGTATATATGTCCATGCCACTCTCTCAGTCCGTCCCAGGTTACCCTTCCCCCTCCTCGTGTCCTCAAGTCCATTCTCTACCTCTGCATCTTTATTCCTGTCCTGCCCCTAGGTTCTTCAGAACCATTTTTTTTTTAGATTCCATATTTATGTGTTAGCATATGGTATTTGTTTTTCTCTTTCTGACTTACTTCACTCTGTATGACAGACTGTAGGTCCATCCACCTCACTACAAATAACTCAGATAACTCAATTTCTTTTTTTATGGCTGAGTAATATTCCATTGTATATATGTGCTACATCTTCTTTATCCATTCATCTGTTGAACATCGCTAATTATTAGAAAGATGCAAAGTAAAACTACCATGAGGTACCACCTCACACCAGTTGGAATCGCCATCATCAAAACATTTACAAACAATAAATGCTGGAGAGGCCACGGAGAAAAGGGAACTCTCCTATGTCACTGGTGGGAATGGACATCAGTAACAGCCACTATGGAGAATAGTATGGAGGTTCCTTTAAAAAACGAACACTAGAGCTATTATAATATGAGCCAGCAATCCCACTGCTGGGGTGTATATCTGCAGAAAACCATAATTTGAAAAGCCACATACACCCCAACGTTCACTGCAACACTATTTACAATAGCCAAGACATGGAAGCAACCTAAATGTCCATAGACGGAGGAATGGACAAAGAAGATGTGGTACATACATAGAATGGAATATTACTCATCCATTAAAAAGAACAAAATAGGGCTTCCCTGGTGGCGCAGTGGTTGAGAGTCTGCCTGCCGATGCAGGGGACACGGGTTTGTACCCCGGTCCGGGAAGATCCCACATGCCGCAGAGCGGCTGGGCCCATGAGCCATGGACGCTGAGCCTGCACGTCCGGAGCCTGTGCTCCGCAACGGGAGAGGCCACAACAGTGAGAGGCCCGTGTACCGCCAAAAAAAAAAAAAAAAAAAGAACAAAATAATGCCATTTGCAGAAACATGGATCGACCTAGAGATGATCATACTAAGGGAAGGAAGGAAGTCAGAGAAAGACAAATATGATATCACATGTGGAATCTAAAGAAAAAGTGATTCAAATGAACTTATTAACAACACAGAAACAGACTCATAAGAGTTCGAAAACAAACTCATGGTTAGAAAAGGCAACGACACAAACACAAATGCTCACCAACCAATCCAGAAGCAGGCTATTTGTTAAACAGGATCTGGCCTGGAACTGTCACCAATTCCACAAGTGAAACAGATATGTGACTCCTTCACTTATTTGATGCATAAAAAGACCCCATCATCTCCTGAGAAACGGATCATGTCCACAGCCCTCCCGTGTGGCCACCCTTTCTCTGTTTCACATCCTTGGCTTTTTAAAAAAGCAATTTGTGTAGATCGAGGAGAGAATGGGCAGCAAGGCCAGAGAAGTAAGTAACCAGAGGGGGGCCCCAGCAGCACACTCGGACAATCACCCCAGTCCTCCACCCACCAGGCTCCTGCCCCCGCCCTCCTTACCCTCCGCCCCAGACACATCAGCCTCGGCCTCCTCGGCCACAGCCTCTGCTTCCTGTTCCCTTCCCAGAGCATCAGCCTTGGCTCCTCTCACGCATGACGCCTCTCCGTCCACCACCCCTGACACCGAGGGCACCTGCGTCTCCTGCGAGCCTGGGCAGCAGGCCTTTATCCTTCTACCAGTGGCGCCTTGCACAGCTTCTGATCCACAACGGTCACAGCAAATGACGGCTGCGTGAATGAATGAATCCTTGCTAGCCAAACCTCCTTAGGCCACATCTTTAGGAAAACCACCCTGTTTTGAATACAATACTCTCCCTTTCTTCATAGTAGATCCATGAAACATCATCAACACTATCTCACTGCCTACAAAACTACTGTCTATAACAGGATTCCTTCAAAGATACAAATGGCATAGAGACAGCACTGCTTATGAGCCAAAACCCTTTTTCACTTTAAGATTTGTTCTCAATTTAATGACAGTGCAGACGAGGCTTGTTTTCTATCAGCAGATTTCAAAATTTTAAACAGTGACGATTCCAATTAATCAAGTAGTAACTGAGTTTTCCCCCCTTGTTGCCACCCTTTTCCACCTGCACAGTTTCTTTCTGATACTCTTATCTTTCATTCTGCTCCTGAGTTGACTTTTATATTAGCAAGCCCTGCTTCTCAAATTGAGGTACATGGTGGGAATGCAACTGAGGTTATTATGCTGAGAAAACAGCCACATCCAATCCCTGGCACAACCCGGGGGAATAAATAAATATGTTACTCCTAAGTGATATACAGTTTAATACAGTCGCTTGCCTAAGTTCAATACAGTTTTAATTTCCCCTACTTATGAGTTCTGACTACCTGAATATTTTTAACGATTAGACGGAATGGTAAGACAGGAAGAGGGCTAAGAGCACTCACTCTTCTTTTCTTTTCATGTTCTCTCTTGCCTGTTGGGCTTTGGTGAGAATAAACCACTGGAGGTTTGCTGGATCACAGAGGATTGGAATGTTAAAATGCCCAAGTTCGTGCAAACTTGGAGCATATCTGTCACTGTAATAAAGCATACGTAAAAGGAAAAATCAGCAACCTCTCCACTCCCATTCCACCCCCCAAAGAAACGATTTTCTTAGTCTGATTAATGGAAAAGGAACTCATCAAGAAAATCCACTTTAAAGGTACAGTAAGTCCCCTACATATGAACGAGTTCCGTTTCGAGAGTGCGTTCCTAAGTCCAGTTTGTTCGTCAAGTCCAACAAGTTAGCCTAGGTACCCAACTAACACAATTTGGTTATATAGCACTGTACTGTAGTAGGTTTATAATACTTTTCACACAAAGAATACATAAAAAACAAACACTTGAAATAAAGATACTGTACTACTGTACTCTACAATACTGTACAGTGAAGTACACAAAAGCACAACCACTTGTAGAGAATGCATGCATGTGACAATGTAGCAGCAGACACATGAACTAACTTACGAGATTGGACAGGTGAACGCACGTTTGCATCTTTGAAAGTTTGCAACTTGAAGTTTCATATGTAGTGGACTTCCTGTGTAGCAGAATTGATTTGAAGTTTTGCTGTCCCCAAAGAGACACACTATCAGGATGACCATACCCTTCCTGGCCCTGTGACCTTCCTCATCTGTAAGATGGGGGTAGTAACCCACTCCATGGTGAGGTTGTGAGAGGTAGAGATAATGCATTTAAGTACCAAGCACGGTGCCTGATATGCACACTGTTGATTTCACATTAGTATAATCCTATAAAGTTTTCCACAGGACTGATTTGCCCTGTAAGTGGCAATATATTTACAGAATGTTCTAGAGACTCAATCTTTCAATCCTCTCATGTTGGCTTTTCTCATGTGTAAAAGAGTGTTGCCAACAGAGGTGGTGACATTCCTTTCTTTAATTCCTAAGAATCACACATGGAAATACAAAACAATTTCATGCATGGACACACACAGCCCATCTGAGTGAATGAATAAAAGTAATTGTTTTAGATACTTGCCTGTTAAGGATCATTTGCAAACCACGCAAACTTCGAGGGTGAAAAGGTATTCGACTTTTCAAGAGTCTATTATAGAACACGTCGAGAAGAGAGTAATATTCTTCAAGTGTCAACACTGGCTGTAATTCTTCAATATAAACAACTTGGATGCCACCTAGAAGATAGCTTATTTGGTCCTCCAGAAGCATCAGCCTCCTCTGCAGCTCAAAATAACTCGGTAATCTTTCAAAAAGCTACAGTATTTTTTTTTTGAAAAAAAGGGAAGGAATATTTAGTTTTATGGGACTTTAACAGTCCAAGTTTAGGACTCCAATAAATGGTACTGAGAAATTCTAACAAGAAAATTATAAATTATTTTACTAGAAGGGAAGTTCAAGTAAGCAATAAGAAAAAAGCTATGGAATGCTGGAAATATTAATATTCAAAACAAACCACCCTAAATCTTAGGAACTTTTAGCTAGGAATTGAAGAGATTGCAGAAGAAAAGAAATATGTTCCAAATAAAAATAAGTGTTGAGTACTAACATTTAAATATTCAGGTAAGAATCTCAAATTAGGTTAGAAAGATTAAATGGTATAATAAAGAAGGGTTTTAGAAATAAAGTCTACATATTTCGATTCCAAGTCTATTCCTTCAGAATTTCCCTTAATTCAACTAAATTCAATTATGGAGCACCTACCATGTACTTAAGTACTAAACTGAGTCCAGGAAATATAGAGATTATAAGAATTTGTGTCCCTGTTTGCCAGGGCTCATGGTAAGGGTGCAGGGAAACAAAACAAGAATCAGAATTCAGCGTACCAAGTGCCACATAAGGGTGAAGGGACTGGGGGGTCAAGCAAAAGTTTCTAAGGACGTCTAATGTAACCAATATGAAAAGATATAGAGGATTTAGAGAAGGTTAGATGCATTGCTGATTATTAGAGAAATGCAAATCCAAACTACAATGAGGTACCACCTCACATTGGTCATAATGGCCATCATCAAAAAGTCTACAAATACCAAATGCTGCAGAGCATGTGGAGAAAAGGGAACCCTCTTACACTGTTGGTGGGAATGTAAGTTGCTGCAGCCACTATGGAGAACAGTAGGGCGGTTCCTTAAAAAACTAGAAATAGAGTTGCTATATGATCCAGCAATCCTACTCCTGGGCATATATCCAGACAAAACTATAATTTGAAAAGATATATGCACCCCAGTATTCATAGCAGCACTATTCGCAATAGCCAAGACATAGAAACAACCTAAATGTCTATTGATGGATGGATAAAGAAGATGTGGTCCATATATACAATGGAATATTACTCAGCCATAGAAAATAATGAAACAGTGCCATCTGCAGCAACATGGATGAACCTAGAGATGACCAAACTAAGTGAAATAAGTCAGACAGAGAAAGACAAATACCATATGATATCACGTATATGTGGAATCTAAAATATGACAAATGAACTTATCTACGAAGCAGAAACAGACTCACAGACATAGAAAACAAACATGGTTACCAAAGGGGGAAGGAGGTGGGGGACGAATAAATTAGGAGTTTGGGATTAGCAGATATAAACTACTATATATAAAATAGATAAACAACAAGGTCCTCTTGTATAGCACAGGGAACTATATTCAATATCCTGTAATAAACCATAATGGAAAAGAATATGAAAAAGAATATGTATATGTATGTATATTTACTGAATTACTCTGCTGTATACCAGAAATTAATACAACATTGTAAATCAACTATATTTCAATTAAAAAAAAAGGAATAGAGGAGGTTAGCTGCATGTGGGAAAGTTTCAGGGGAAGAAAAAAGCATGTGCAAACCTGGAAGCACCAATAGGGACAAAGCAGGTTCAAAAACAAGGAGTTTGGTGTGGCTGGAGGGTGGCACACGTGGCCTATGTGGAAGGAGGCGAGGCTGAAGAGGCAGGTGGCGCTGGGTCGGGGAAGGACCTGTGTCCTACATATGGACCCAGATTTTATACAGAAAGTTGCAGTTATATTAGAGGAGTTGAAAGGCATCAAAAACTGCTATAATAAAAGCAATAGCAGTATAAAAATTCTACAAAGTATTTATAATATACTTCTAACACTTTTTGAAAAACAATTGTACTACCTACTTTTCAATTTTTCTCTAAACGAGTTATTCATGTGTAAATGGTAGCTACGTTTTAAACACCTTTAATTTTGAGATAACTGTAGATTCACACGTCTTTCACCCAGTTTCTCCAATGGTGACATCTTGCAAAACTATATACAATCACAACCAGGAAACGGAAATGGCTACAGTCCACTAACCTTGTTCAGATTTCATCAGTCTTACTTCCACTCGTGTGTATTTAATCATATGCAGATTTATCACATGTAGAGATTCATGTGACATGACCACAGTCAAGACATAGAAGAGTTCCATCACAAGGATCCCCTCTGCTGCACCTCCATAGCCACAGACACCTCTGCTCTCCCACCCCCTGACCCCTGCAACCACTAATCTGTTCTTTCTATAATTTTATTATTTGAAGAATGTTATATAAATGGAATCATACAGCATGTATTCCTGTATTGACTTTTTTCACTTTGTACAATGCCCTTGAGAGCCACCCAAGCTGTTGCCAGTATCAGCAGTTCATTCCTTCTTACCACCGAGTGGTGTTCTGTTGCATTGATGTGCCAAAGTTTGTGCCACCATTCAAACACTGGAGGGTATTAGGGTTCTTCCTAGTTTTCTGCTATTACGAACATTTGTGTACAGTTTTGGTGTGAATATAATTTTTCATTTCTCTAGTATAAATGCCCAAGAGGGCAGCTGCCAAACCACATGATAAACACGTGTTTACTATTATAAGAAACTGCCAGACTCTTTGCCAGAGTGCCTGTGCCACTTTACATTCTCAACAGGAATGGATGAGTGATCCAGTTTTTTTGCATCCTCGCCAGCATTTGGTGGTGTCATTATTTTTCAGTTTAGCCATTCTGACAGGTGTGCAGTGACATCTTCTTGCATTTTCCTATGGTTTTTCATGTGCTTATTTGTCATCTGTATGTCCTCTTCTGTGACATATCTGTTCATGTTCTTTGCCCATTTTCTAATTGTTTATTTTTTTACTGTTGAGCTTTGAGAGTCCTTTATATATTTAGATACAAAGACTTTGTCAGGTAGGTGGTTTGCAAATATTTTCTACCAAATATTTGATTTGAACAGATATTTCACCAAAGAAGATATATGGATGGCAAAAGAGCACATGAAAAGATGCTCACCACCATTCGTCCGTCATTAGAGAAATGCAAATTAAACCCACAATGAGATAGAACCACACACCTCTTAGAGTGGCTAAAATTAAAAAGAGGACCATAGCAAGTATTGGCAGTTTCTCAAAAAGTTAAAATACCCTAACATATCTGGCCATTCCACTTTTAGGTATTTACCCAAGGGAAAAGGAAATATATGTCTATATAAACTTTGTAGATAAATGTTCATAGCAGCTTTATTTCTAGTAGCCAAAAGCTGACATAACCCAACATCCATCAATAAGTGAATGGATAAACAAACTGGTATATCCATATGATGGAATACTACGTGGAAATAAAAAGGGATAAATACACACAATAGTATAGATGAATTTCAAATTATGCCAAATGAAAGAAATCAGATCCTAACCCCAACATACTCTGATTCCACTTATATAAAACTCTAGAAATATAAACTAATCTATAGTGACAGAAAGCAGACCAGTGGTTGCTTGGGTAGCGGGTGGCGGATGGAAGAGAGGGTTTACAAGGGATGTGAGCATTCTTTTGTGGGTGATGGATGTGTTCACTATCCTGATTATGGTAATGGTTTCACGGGTATTTACATATGTCACATCTCATCAAATTATACCCACTAAATATGTACAGTTTATTGTAAGTCAATTATACCACAGTAAATCTGCTAAAAACAAAACAAACAAAACAACAGAATGAAGGCCTTTAGGCTATGCTTCAGAAAAGACTATAACATTTCCAAATAAAAACGGACTTAAAAATCAGTCCTCTAAGAATTTAAACTACAAAATATTACGCATCTGATCTGCAAACAGATGATTCAAATTTCTTTCAGTTTACTGACATATTAGCATAGTTTGAAACAAAAGTATGTCGATAACAAATTTGAGATTATTTTTGCTTTTAAGCTTTTTCTTACTTTTGTCCAGTGATGATGGACATCCATTGTTCCCAGCATCACATGGCCCACTGCACTCATCCCGGACAGGTCTGTAAATATTATTGTACATCCTGATGGTAAAACACAAACCTTTGGTCACTGTTCAGAGAGGCTTCCTTCTTTCAGCACTGTGCAAATAATTATGTAAACTTCACGTATCAACTCAGGATTAAATTCGGTAGAAGCTTAAAGCCTAATTTTATGTCACTGTTTAAGTCAAAGGAACAGATTTTAAAATTCAGCTGATATAAAGTAACATCTATCAATACAAAGACTTTTAACACTTAGCTTTCGTCTAGAATTTACAGATATGTACAGCCATTAAGGGATATGGAGTTCGGAAGTGAATGGAAATTGTTTACCTTTTGCATTTTTAAGGCTTTCCAAGTTCTGCTGGGCTAAGCGGCCTAAACTGTGCAGCTGGCTGCAGCGGTGGGCGATGCCCCAGCTCCTCTGCCACCTGGTCCAACAGAGCACACAGCCCATTAACACCCGTGTCCCCCCAGAGGGAGGCACACACTCGCCCCCACTGCTTGACTCCCGTGAAAGCCGAGGAGTTGCTTTCTCAAGGAGACACACAACATGTTTCCAAACTAACTCATTTTTCAAGAAGCAGCCAATGGGAAATGAATCGTTTACCAGAGGGTAAAAATCTTAGCACTATATTCAGCTATCCAAAGACTGAAAACAAGCAAATGCACTGTGTTGTTTCTCTTAAAATAGAGGATGAAATGGGGAAAACTCTGACAAAGATCTTTTTCTTCTTTACATTGTTTAATGACGATGATGTTGTCTTAGATTTAAGTTCCAACTAGGAATTCCAGTTTGGTTTATCAGAATTTTTTTTATCATATTCTAGAGAAAATGATTTTTACAACATCGTGTAATCTGCTCATTTTATAGATGAACATTATTACATCTCAGTGACAAAATGGAACTTGATATTCACATGATGTCACAGAGGCACTTCTGTGTATGTGTAAAGAGCACCGGTATTAAGTGGTATCAGAAAACCAACCTTCGAATTCTAATTCTGTGATTTACTAGCTCTGTGACCGTCAACAAACTGCCTCTAGTCTTCCTAAGGTTTCTCTTCATGCTTGCCCAGTGGGGACACTCCTTACAGCACAGGTAGTGTAAATCATAGGGGATGAACATGTGAAGGAGGAAGGCGCTCAACAGGCTTTCAGAAAACTTAGGTTCCTTCTTCATCCTAACACCCATTCTGATGAATGTCATTTCTGATAAAGTGAAATCCGCTTTCAAAATCATTCCTTTAACACACAATGTCATCAGTCACAATGCTTTTGTTGTGACTGTCCTTTTGTTGGAGACTTGGTTAATTTCCCAGTAAGCCAAGACACTCACATCCACGGTCCTCAAATGTTTTGGTCTCGGGACCACTTTGCACTCCTAAAAACTGAGAACCTCGGGCCTCCCTGGTGGCGCAAGTGGTTGAGAGTCCGCCTGCCGATGCAGGGGATACGGGTTCGTGCCCCGGTCTGGGAGGATCCCATATGCCGCGGAGCGGCTGGGCCCGTGAGCCATGGCCGCTGAGCCTGCGCGTCCGGAGCCTGCGCGTCCGGAGCCTGTGCTCCGCAACGGGGGAGGCCACAACAGTGAGAGGCCCGCATACCGCCAAAAAAAAAAAAAAAAAAAAAAAAAAAAAAAAAAAACTGAGAACCTCGAAGAGCTTTTGTTTATATGGGTTATAGCTATTGATATTTACCATAGCTGAGAAATTTCTCTACTACATTATAAAATAATGTTTATTTCTCTTTATGTTTAAGAAATCCTTTCATTTTCCTGATCCATTCTGCCTTCTCACATCTCTTAAAATTTATTTAGAAAAAGTTATTTTCATGCATATTAATTTGTTTTTTTATAAACATTTAAGAAGGATCTTATTATTTTGTTTTTAGTTAGTGAAGTCTATGTTACTAGATTATGGAATTGGAAGGGCCCCTCTAATCAAAGCTTGGATGTGATGAAAAGACAGCAGCTATCAGCACAAACCCAAACATCCCACACAGTCCAAGTATAAACACTTCCCTCTGAAATTTGAATTATCTTGGACAACTATGATTTGAATACATAAGAACAGAACATATAAGTACTATCTGTATTCTGCAAGCCCAGGAAAAAGGTGCTGTTATGGTATCCAAATGGTCATTTGGTTCAATATAAGTAAAAAGTCCTGATAATGATGGCTGAAAACAACAAAACAGGCTACAGCAAAGAGTAACAGAAGCTTAAGTTCCAGACCAGATGACAATATCTCACGGTTCTTGTAATGCAGAGTCCCATGACTGAATCACACCACCCCCTCCCTAGGGTTGTAACAGCTGTTAAATCTATTTTTATAATAGACAAAGATTCAGCATGTATCTTTATACAACTGTGATTTCTAAGTTTATGAAAACATTTAAAAAGTCACGTTATAGTGACTAAAGGTAATAATACTGTATTGTATTTTTTTTTTTTTTTTTTTTTCTTTTTTTTTTTGCGGTATGCGGGCCTCTCACTGTTGTGGCCTCTCCCGCTGCGGAGCACAGGCTCCGGACGCGCAGGCCCAGCGGCCATGGCTCACGGGCCCAGCCGCTCCGCGGCATATGGGATCCTCCCAGACCGGGGCACGAACCCGTATCCCCTGCATCGGCAGGCGGACTCTTAACCACTGCGCCACCAGGGAGGCCCTACTGTATTGTATTTTGAAAGTTGCTTAAAGAGTAGATCTTAAAAGTTCTCATCACAAGAAAAAAAATTTTTTGTAACTATGTATGGTGACAGATGTTAACTAGACTTATTGTGGTGATCATTTTGCAATGTATACAAATAATGAATTATCATGTAAAACACTTGGAACTAATATAATGTTATATGTCAATTATACCTCAATTTAAAAAAAGAAAAAGAAAAGAAAAAAAGTCATGCTATATAACAGAGAATAAAAGAATACAACATTTATTTTTTATCTCCCTCTTTTTAAACTTAAGTACCAGTCTTACGTGATTGGGAAATAATTATTTTTTATACATTATGGGCATAGGAAAAGTATATTTTTCACAAGCCCATTATGTTAAAAAAAAACTATTATGCTAAAAATATCAGTATCTAAACTTTACTTCACTATTTTAAACAAGAAATTCATATTGATTTTCTTACATAAACATTTGATTACTTTCATAAAAAGATAACTGAATATTTAGTAAACATAATAATTAAAGGTGCAAATATTTAACTGTTAGAAACCTTTACCAAAAGGTAATACATGTTTATTTTAATCTCTAAATTAGGTTTTCTCTTCTTCATTACCTGATATCCGAGAGCTGCAATTGATGGGACAGTTCACCTTTTAAACGATCTAGTTCTTCTCTAAGTGGCAAACTATTCTTCAGCTTTTTAACAGCACTTTTCCCATTGCTATCTAACCAGGATCTAGAAAGAAAAAAACCAGAGATATACACTTTGCAATACTAACTATAATGCAAACATTTCTACTGTTGAACGACGTGTTCATTGACTTAAAGCAGCCCCAATGTTAAACCGAGTTTGCCATCAAATGTTTACCAAATTATAAGTACTGCTGCAAAGTCTATTCATTTAGAGTAAATACTTCTAAAATAGGTTTCTTGGAAAACTGCCAGCATCTGTTAAATCATATTCTACTTATGACAACTTCCTTTGTCTATCAAACAAATTCAATTTATATTACACCAAGCCTGTGGCTAGATTTCCAAAGATGGGATGATTTTTAAAGAATTAAAGATATTTCAAACCTCACTTATTTTTATTGCACTTTTAGGCAGGCTATACTAGACTGTCACTTACATCAGTCATCTACAGGCGACCCTTTTCCTACTGGAGCAAATGAGCAGACGATGTTCTAGTGCAGCCAGACGGTGAAAAAGTCAATTCAGAAGATGCACCTAATGGTACTGGTGACATTCAAAAGGCAGTATTTCCTGATGAAGGGACTTGCGAAGGGAACTTTGTGGATTCTAACTGGGTAGATCCAGTCTCTTCCTTTGTTTTCGTCTTGGTTGTTAGCACCCTGAACCTCCCTGCTCACCCCCTCAGCGCTCTGTCCAAGGGCTCCCACTGGTCAGACCTCACCAGTCTCGGTGTCTCCATCCACATGCTCCTGTCGGGTGGGTCTGTTGGCCCCTCGGTTCCTTTCCACCCAACCAAATGCCCAGCTCTAGTCTCACCTTTCTCCACCTTTATTTTTTTCCCCCGTCAACTACATCATAGGCTCAGCAGAAACATGTTCTTTTAATTCTGCATTTCTTAGAACGTTTACTTCAATGAAGTCTTAAAAGAGAAAATAAACATCAAAGTCGGCGTAAGGATTAGAAGGGGAGAGCTTTCAGAAAAGAGCTGAGGGCAGCCCGGGTGGCCTCATACCGAGCAGCAAGGTCCCCTGGGAGGTTATCACTTCCTCGGTGTTATAATGGTCATGGCACAAGGGATGCTGGCTGGCGCTCAGAGCTTCTAGTCCCCTAGGGGAGGCTGGACAAACGAGAGGCCTGGGTGGTGCCTAGGAGGCTGAATGGCTGCCGCAGGGTAGGCAGGGCAAAATGGCAAGGTGACTCGGGGATCAGAGGAACATTTTGGGTCCAAGATGGTAGTGGTGGCATGGGCCCCGGTACAGCCGTGCAAGAGAGAGCTCCAGGGCGTTAGGAGAAAAATGGTCTAAAGCACCCCATCCCCAGGCCACCTGAAAGCCCCTGTGGGACACCTGTCAGTGACTAATGGTCAGGTGTTAGGATAACTCTGCAGAAGGGCTCATATGTCCATCTCAAAAGTGCTTGCCAAATAAACCTTTTTAAGGTTCCTTAATTATTAAGTCACTTTAAAGGTTTGAGATGTTGTGATCTAAAACCATTTTAAAAATAATCAAGTTCAGGGAATTCCCTGGTGGTCCATTGGTTAGGACTCCTGCTTCCACTGAAGGGGACACTGGGTCCTATCCCTGGTCGGGGAACAACCATCCTGCACGCTGCACAGCACAGCCGCAAAAATAATAATAGTAATCAAACTGAAACTCTCGGAACCAAATAAATCATTATGCATGCATCAAATATTTATCCTGAAAGCCTAACAGTGTGTTGTGTTGGGAATATAAGGAAGATACATCTAGTAAGGAATAGAGAGAGAAGCAACTGGAAGGGAATATATGAGCTTCTAGAACAGAGGAAGAATTAACTAATTCTGCCTGGAAGGTTCTATAGAGCAGGTGGTATGTGACCTGAACCTGAGAGATGGACCAGATTTTTCCAGGCAGATTAGTGAAAGGGAAGGGCATGCCAACCACACCAGTGCACAGGGAAGTACAAGATGAACCAACGTGCCCAGATCACACGATGCCTAGAGGGAGGGGGGTGTGAGATGAGACTGGAGAGGCATGTATGTGTGTGTGTGTGTGTGTGAGATTATAAAAGGTCTTGCACATTGGCGTAAGGAATTAGGACCTTTTCCTCTAACTAAAGATGTTCCTTTTTTTTTCTGGCCATGTGGAGGGGCTTGCAGAGATCTTAGTTCTGGTACAAGGACTGAACCTGTGCCCCCTGCAGTGGAAGCTCGGAGCCCTAACCACTGGACCGTCAGGGAATTCCCTATATTCCACATTTTTTTGACTCACTAAATGTGTGCAGTCATTAATAATTCTTCCTACTCCCCCTTTAAGAATACTGGTAGTGATTTTATTTCTGCTTTCTGTGTGAGAAATAAGAAAATAATATCTTACTTTATATCACGATTATTAGCTATTACAATTTTTCAACCTTTTTGTCATTTATTAACTCATACCTGTTAATCAATTTACTTTAAATTATTTAATAGAAAGGGTGATTTTTTGACAAATGAATTACCAAATGGCATACTATGTTGGGTTTGTGGACCAAATGTCTTAAACTGTAGAATGAAATATAACATTACGATTATATATTCATGACCTGATTGTTGGAATTCTTACATTTAGTGTATAAAATTTAACTCATCTAGTTTAACAATTTTTGTGTTTTGTGTCTAAACACTGAGATAAAAATCAAGGTTCTACACATGGCATTTTCTTTCTATCTATCTATCTATCTATCTATCTATCTATCTATCTATGTAGATATTAGATCTATCTATAGATATAAAGACAAAGATACATGTATCCTAGCTCTGGCCACTGAGAAGTTCAGTAGCAATTGAGACATGCACCACCCAGATCTTGGTTTCTAAAAATCATTCCCTCCTAAAAAGAACCAGAGCTTCTCGGCAAAATGGTTCAATCAAACACTGGGCCAGGGAAAGTCCAGATGAGCCTGGAACACCTTGGTGAACCAGAGAGTAAGAGAGTTCTCAAAGAATGATGGGGACATAGGAGCCAGCTTGAAGGGATGATAAAGTTAGAAAATTGCCATTTGGCAACCATCATCATAATATGTGATTCAGGCAAAAATCATCAATGAGCACTAGAGCTAAGGGGTAAAAACTCAGTGTTCAGAGGATATTTACATAGCCCTAAGCATCTCCTCAAAAGAAACTAACTGAAGGGAAAAATAGTTCCTTTACTGGGGAAAAAACTGGGAGACACCACCTTAATCAAATGATCCAAGTTAATATCACTAGTAATGGGATAATCAACATCATATGCCTCCTATATAACATTGGAAACAACACACTTCACTTGCTGGGTATTTCTGCCAAATATGAATAACCTGACTCTAATTATGAGAAATACCAGATAAACTCAAAACACTCAAATTGAGGGACATTCTACAAAATAACAGCAAGGTAATGGAAGACAAGAAAACACTAAGGAACCATTCCCGATTAAAGGAGGTTACAGAGACTAAAGTTATGACTTATAATTTGAAAAACAATGACTTAGCCTATAAATAAGGAGAAGACTGAATAAGTGTATGATATGAGTTAAAGCATGATTATAGCATTTACAAATATCCTACAGAAATAATTCCAATATTGTAATTGTCCAATGTGGCATCTTGTGGACACTAAGAGGATTCAGAGCTTAGACAATGAAAGTGAAATAAAACTTTGTGTGCAAACTTCAAATAGAAAAAATGGAAGTCTGACATTTACTAATATCTCAGTAGTTAACAGAGTAGCATTTCAATGGTCTTTCTATAGTTCAATGACGTGTTTTTTTCAGTGGGATAGACATTACATATGGGACAATTCTGTTTAGATACAAATGGATCCTGTTGTCTCCTTGCAAACACAAATTCTATAAATGCAATACATTTTAGTTATAAAATTATTTGATAATGAGAGAATATATGTAAAATATGGAAATACTAAAAGCTACAACACAAAGTAGCATTTTGTAATTTTTTTTAGGCTGGCATATTCTTTTTATTGTAGTATATAATTAGAAAACCTTACATATTAGACATTTAATTATAGCATTTTTATCACTATAAAGTGATTTTACAGTAAGATAAAGCACAATTTGCTGAGAAATACAAAATTACACAGCATGTCCTAAAATGTAGATTGAAATGTAACTGCCAGATATAAGAAGAAAATGATTAAATGGAGCTTTTATGACCTGATAATTCTTCTATGTTGTGTTTTTAAAAACTCAACTAATTTATTTTCATAATTTCTGTGTTTTATTTAAGCCTGCATGTCTCTGCGGAAACATAAGGAAAATTATTTGAAAGTTTACACTAAATAAAACTGTTATATTTTCTCTTTTTATCATTACATTCTGAATTATTAGAAATAACATGCTTTCAAGATTAAATTTCGATCAGGTGAATGCAATTTGTAAACCAGGTGAAGATCAGCTGGATGTAAATTTGCAGAATTATTTTTATGTTCTCTCTGAACTGTATAATTCAGCATGTGCTCCTTATGCGTCCTCTCCTATAACTACATATATAATAAAGATGAGGTAAACAATACAAGAATGAAAATAAAAACAAACCATATATGGCCAAAATGACCATGGTGGTGAATAAGTTTTGTCCGAGTTACAGCCCCTAAATCTCCTGACTATGGGACAGTCACTCCTCCATTCATATGGTTTGAAACCTCTCAAATGGTTCAACAATTTTATAATTATTTGCAAAATAATAACAAATTTAAAAAATTAGGACTTCTCTGGCAGTCCGGTGGTTAAGACTCCACACTTCCAATGCAGGGGGCTTGGGTTCGATCCCTGGTTGGGGAACTAAGATTCCACGTCCCACGTGGCGTGGCCAAATAAAAAATTAATAACTGAAACAAGAAACTGATACAAACACCACTCTGGCTTTGATGACATAAACTCCTGGAATCCTTACTGGGAAAAACTAACATAAGACAAAACCTTGAACAAACCCTCATCAGGGTTCCTGCAAACTGGGCAACATCCATATTTGGGAAAAGGTCAAGATTGGAAAGGGGTGCTGGGCCTGTGTGAACACACTGGACCAGGGAGACCAGGTTAGGGTATGGAAATAAGAGATATGAAATCTTCCAAATTCATACAACTGTCGTAACCGGGGTATCGGCCCTCTAAAGCATGCTGGTAAAGGCAACAGATTTTTTTTTTGCGGCATTTAGTCTATACTGTAATTTACCCAAAGGGCCCAAAGAGCAGTATGTATTCCTTTTCTTACCTTTTTTCAGTGTAGAGCTGTCCTCTCCTTTCCTACCCAGCCTGGACCCTCTGCTCTAAAATTATACCTAATAAGCTAAACTCAAACTCTATGAGGTGTGATGATCTGGTTCAGGTAAGTCACTAACATATCAACGTTCAAGAAATATAACCCAAGCACCTCCGATACAAGCATCAAAAACTAAACAAAACAGAAATCTCTAACCAGTTGATTTTAGAAGAGAAGCTTTGAGTAGGAAGATTTAAGGTGATACCAGTCAACTCTCAATATTCTCTAGCCCAAGAAAAATATATGGAAGTAAAAGATATGAAACAGTATTACACCAAGAACCAGCCACAGCCCTATTCCAGCTCTTTTGTAAGCAACTCTAAATACTGTCTGTTTCATTTAGGATAATTCAATATTAATTTTAAATCACAGTTTTAAAGCGAATGCAAGATCTCTCTTATAAACAAGGCTAAAACGTAATGCTTTATTGTTGTTAATTTCATTTGTCAAACCTAAGAAAACAAAGGTTCTATCTGGCTATGAATGGGATTACTTCATTGTTTGACAAAATACATAGCTATTGACAACTGAATTTGGATAATAATGATCAATAAATTAGACAGTTATATTTCCACTGATTTCAATTTCTAAAACAGTGGTCTATTTAATTTATGTTGCTATCTTCTTTAAGAGTAGACAAATCAAAATGACATGTTTTGAGCTTGTGCTGGTAACTGTCAACATGAGAGCTTGAATTTAAAACAAAGTATCCCTCTGGAGGAAATGAAGAATTCATAGTAACACAACTCATGTACACTCAGAAAATTTCCTTAAGACAATTTATCTCTTGCTAAAAACAGCAGATACTTTTAAGTCAACACTAATGAAACTAACAGAGGCACTGTTTTTAAAAAAATGGTCCTCTACATTCATTGCTGAGTCACTTCTTCTGCTACCATCTGTATTAAGCTACTTTACATTTCCATATTAAACCTTGAGTTCTCCACACCCAGCCTCCAGCACTTCACATTCACACTTTTTCAACAATTCTTTAATTCAGTGAAATAAAAATGCTGGTTGGGTTTTATGAATCTACAAAGCAGATTAGTAGAAAGATGATTAAAACATGTTCCCTACTCTTAAAAATGCATTATCTAGTAACATGTAATATAATATAATGTAAGAGTGTCTACTTTTATTAAAGACTGAAGAATTTTACTGGATGAACTACATACAAATAAGGAAATTATAAATACTCAGCTTGGACAAGGAACCAGTGGAATAGCACTTATCTTGGTGAATTAGCTTTTCCCAGTTCCAGTCTGTTTTCATTGTTCACCAGCTGACTAACTCTGAGTTCTGGGCCCCTGGGACAATCTTTTCATGATGGCTACACATCTAGCTCCATACCAAAATTGTACCCTGTGAAACACTCAACTGAACCACAGACTAATTGCTGAATTTCTTTTTTTTTTTTTTTTTTTTTTTTTTGCGGTACGCGGGGCTCTCACTGTTGCGGCCTCTCCCGTTGCGGAGCACAGGCTCCGGACGCTCAGGCTCAGCGGCCATGGCTCACGGGCCCAGCCGCTCTGTGGCATATGGGATCCTCCCGGACCGGGGCACGAACCCGTGTCCCCTGCATTGGCAGGCGGACTCTCAACCACTGCGCCACCAGGGGAGCCCCTGAATTTCTTTAATATGTTATTCTAAAACCTCTTGACTTTAAGTCCAACAACTCTCATTGTTGCTTTTATGCCTTGACTTACCCAATCCCACTTTTTTTCTATACCAAAAGGTAGGTCAGACATTCCCAAGTTTTTGTTCATCTGGACACACTGTGAGATAATTAGAGCAATGGGTATAAGCAGAAGTTTCATGGGCTGGATCCCAGTGCATGCAAGGCTGAGACCCTCTCTTCTAGCTCATGTTTTTTGTTTTTTCTGTTTTATTTTTGGCTGCGTTGGGTATTCGTTGCTGCATGCGGGCTTTTCTCTAGTCGAGGCGAGTGGGGGCTACTAACTACAAATTAGTTTAGTTAAATAAAAACTCTTACATACGTTAGGGTTGTTTCCATTCTCCAGACTTGCTCAAGGTCTTCATCAGGGTCCTTGAATCCAGTAAAGGAGTAGTAAGACTTGTCCCATTTGATGGGCCTGTCAGATATCCTTTTCGCCTCTTTGAGAGGCTGGGAGTGCACATTAGTATTCAAGCTTTGGACATGTTCAATAGATAAACTGCAGGAGTTGAGAATATATAACACTGTGCTTAGCAGATCTCTGGTGTGCAAAGTAAATTTGACTGCTCGAAATCCTAGAGAATATAATTCCCCCAAACAGTTAATACAGATGATTATTTGCTTTACTTGAAAAACATTTCTTTTCATACAACATTTATAGAATCAAAATCTTTAAAACACTCCATTACTGATTAAAATTCATCCTATTGGAAAATCATCTGTAAATGGAAAACTACATCCCTTCTCCAAAACTGTACCACACTACCTCCATCTTCATGAACTCCTATATCAGCTCCCATTTCTAGTTTGGTGCCAGTGACCAAACCCACCCCAGCCCAAGAAGGGGATTGAGAATATTTTCAATGCTGTTCATAAATTTGGTCTCTACAGTCTAAGGGATGGAAAAGCTCTCCTATGAGCAAGTGTCCACCAGAGAGGGTGTCCAGCACTAAAGAGAAGGGGGAGGGTGGAGGTAGGGGGAGGGTGGGGCAGGCTGCCCTGCGACAGTGGTTCAAGGAGGGGGGCCAATCCAGTCTCAGGGGTCACAGAAACCCATCTCAAATTTTCTCTATGGTTGAAAGAGACTGTCCTCATACTCCCCCATCCAACTAGCTAGGGACAATATTTTCAGAAGTGACTCAAAGTTCCCTAATTTTTTAAAAGTTAGCACTTCACAATCTGACTTTAATGCAAGTCGTCACTGGGCTCAGGGTAGTAATCTAACTTACGTCAACAGTAGGAAATCTACTGGTTCCCCTGCACCTTTATTGGGTATTAAACATGGCGCTAGGTGAATTTACATAACTTTTCAATGAACACTCTCACCAGTGCCATTATTATCTCTCTTTTCAAATGTGAAGAAGCAGAGGTTCAAGGAGGTTAAGAAGCGTGAAGTGAGGGCTGAAATCTAAGCTGCCACCAAGCCAAGCATTTTCCCCATTATAACATGCTGACTCTTTTTTCTTTCTTTGGAAAAATTTTTAAAATTGGTTTTGAAAATTATACAAGTGTTATATAAGTACATCCTTCTTGTAAAATTATATATACAAAGTAAAAGTCTCCTGTTGACAGGCATACAACCTTACCCTTTTACTAGATGTAACCCTATTAACATTTACGTACACAAGCATTTAGACCTGCACTGCCTAATATGGTAGCTACTAGCCGTATGTGGCTATTTACTGGTAAAATTAAATTGATTGAAATTAAATAAAATTTAAAATTCAGTTCCTGGTCATACTAGCCCCACTTCAAGTGCTCAGTAGCCACATGGGGCTAGTGCCAGCTGTACCAGACCGCGCTCATACGGAACAGTTACATCTCCGCAGAAAGTTCTCTTGGACAGCACTGCTCTAGACCTTTTCTATGTGCTTTGTGTGTATGTTATATATGATATATACGCTTATGTGTTTGCACAAACACACACCCACAGTGTGAACTGTTCCTTTTTAACATATAAACTGCACCATTCTGGATCTATTACTTTGAACTTGCTTTTGTTATTTAACCTTGGTGACTCTTCCATTATCTGTATGTATACATCATTCTCTTTCTTTTTAGTAGCTCTATACTAATCCACATAATCAATGTAGCACAATTTATTTAACACTTCCAAAACTGATGACTATAAAAGTTGTTTTTAATTTTTCACCATTCCACAGAAGGCCGAAATATGTTTTCTTGTCTTTGCCACGGATGAAAGTCATCGCAGTGTAAATCATTCTCAGATACCTACTATGCCTGCCACATAGATTTACAAAATGTAGAACATGCAAACTAAGAAAGATTTTTTTCATTGAATCATTGATGGTAAAGTGAGAAATACTGGTAGGAAAATTATTCTAGTCAGTGAAAGAGGAAAGGAAAATGCAAATTCTTGCATTTGAGGTTAGGAAAAAATAGTTTATCCTCAGAAGAGGTAAGTCAAGGAATAAATCTCAGTTTCTCTCTTAATTTATCAATTCCATTAATTGTTTAATCCAAGGTAAGGGCTGCTATATAGTGTGGAATGCCTGTACCAGATTGCATATATCCTTTACTGGAAAATATTACCTAATTAATTTGGTTTGCATTTGATTACTGAGGCTAAACGTTTTTATATTTTATTGGCTATATATGTGTATTATTTCCTGAACTGCCGAGACATTGTGTTTGCCCATTTTTGCAACCAGGCTGCTCTGTTTTCTTTTTGACTCCTAAGAACTACTTATATACTAACATTATCTTTTTGTCACTTATGCTGTATGTTTTCTCCCATTTTTAATTTATTTGTTTTTAATAATTTTGTTTGTTTCTTTGTTTGTTTTTGCGGTACGCGGGCCTCTCACTGTTGCAGCCTCTCCTGCTGCGGAGCACAGGCTCCGGATGCGCAGGCCCAGTGGCCATGGCCCACGGGTCCAGCCGCTCCACGGCATGTAGGATCTTCTCGGACCGGGGCACGAACCCGCGTCCCCTGCATTGGCAGGCGGACTCTCAACCACTGTGCCACCAGGAAAGCCCTAATTTATTTTTTATAATCTATTTTTATTTAATAAATGGTTCAAAGTTAACCATTAACTGAAAGTAGAGCATTTTTCTCTTTACTCAGCCAGAGCTGACGACAGCTATTTGTTTTAGCATTAGTTCACAGAAAGCTCTTAGTAAATCTTTAAACTGCTTTAAAGTTCATTCTAAAAATAGTTATTTCCTCAAGGATCATGAAAAGGATGGACAGACCCACATTCATCCTTAGTTTAAAGGATCACTGGATCATGGCTAAAGCAGTGACAAAGGATAAAAGAGGCTGTACATGAGGACTGATCAGATTTTAGAAACAGCATGAGGCTAAAGTTAAAGGGCTCAAGACCCCTATTCTGTCTCCATGGTCCTGGGACATTACTAAGTTACAAGTGGGCAAATTCTACCTTCCTCACAGGGTACTTTGAGGACTAAATTAGAGGATGTAGGCTATATTTTTTAAAGATATAAATTGTTATATAGACATTTAATACTTAAAACAGTACTGAAATAGGAAGGGAAGAAATAGGAACCCTTCAGTTTTCTAGTCAGAAAAGTTTAAACATAAAAAATGGCTCATCAAACACATGCAACCAGGAACAGAATCTAACTCCAGGAAAACATGCAATTAAATGATACTATTTTCTATGACAAGGCTTCAATCCAAAGGTCTTCTAGCAACGTTAGACAGATTTGACACATCACACTAAGCCTGCAAGGGACACATGAGAAATAAGAAACGTACCGGAAGTGCTGAAGTGTTCCTGGCCATCAGAGGAGTTCTGGTCTGTTTCTCTTACATAAAACATAAGCTGGGTTGGTTTCAAAGACTTGAAGCCTGGTTTCTGGAGGTTTTCTAAGTAGGCACTTAATCTCTTAAGAGAATTTTCATTGACTTCCTGGAAAAAAATATTAAGAGGCATTTATACACAAACTAGAACAAGGAAACATCAGAAATTATATCCCGGCCTTTTAAACACATTATTGAGTGTGTTTAAGAATTTAGTATTAAAAAATGGTGGGAGGGCCTCCCTGGTGGCGCAAGTGGTTAAGAGTCCGCCTGCCGATGCAGGGGATACGGGTTCGTGCCCCGGTCTGGGAGGATCCCATATGCCGCGGAGCGGCTGGGCCCGTGAGCCATGGCCGCTGGGCCTGCGCATCCGGAGCCTGTGCTCCGCAACGGGAGAGGCCACAACAGTGAGAGGCCCACATACCGCAAAAAGAAAAAAAAAAAAAAAAAAAAATGGTGGGATTTCATAGCTCCTCAGTACAGGATAAAATTGGATCCATACCTCACAACATGTAACTCCATAGGGATGAGATGTAAAAAAAATGTGGCCACATAAGTACTAGAAGAAAACATGGCTGAGTTTCTTTATAACTTAGACGTGGAAAAAGCCTAACTATGACTGAATATCCCAGGTAATGAATAATTGATAAATCCAATTACATAAACAAATTTAAAAACTTAATATAGCACAGGGAACTATATTCAATATCCTGTGATGAACCATAATGGAAAAGAATATAAATACATATATAACAATCACTGTGCTGTACAGCAGAAATTAACACATTGTAAATCAACTATACTTCCATTAAAAACTTAAGAACCCATAAAAAACCACACACACACACACACTAAGCAGTCTACAGATAAAAACCGAGTAGAAGAAAATATGTGCAAGTTCTTTCTTTTCTTTTTCTTTTTTGGCCACCCTGTGCATTTTGCGGGATCTTACTTCCCCGACCAGGGATTGAATCCAGGCCCACCGCAGTGAAAGCACCAAGTCCTAAGCACTGGACCACCAGGGAATTCCCCAATTTGCAAGTTATTTCATAGCAAAGGGCTAATTTCTCTATACATAAAGGGCTCTTAAAATGCCCTTTCAGAGACGGGTTGAATTAGGGTATCTTCATTCCATGGAGTGCTACACAGCCAAAAGGAAAGAAAAGGGAAAGAATATGACACAGATGTATTTAGGAATGTACACAGAGTGATCTCTAGGATGTATTGTTAAGTGAAAAAAGAAATGTCTTTTAGTGAGGGAAGAGCTCCAAGAAATGGCATAAATAATAACTGTGCTTCTTATCCCTATAGGTCTCTTCTCAGAAACACAGTGTGATCTGAAATTAGGAACAGTTTGTTTTTGTTTGTTGAATTTATTACAATATACCGCTCTCAGCTATACTGTGTTGGGGGTTTGATGATTCACTAGAAGGATTTACAGAACTCGGAAAAGCTGTTATACTCACAGTTACAGTTTATAACAGCAAAAGGATACAGATTAACATCAGCAAAGGGAAAAGGCATGTAAGGTGGAGTACCGTAGGGACCAAGTGCAAGGTTCCAGTTGTTCTCTCCCAGGGGAGTTGTACAGACAGTGCTTAAGCCCCCAGCAAGGATGTGTGACAACACATGAGAAGTGATGCCAACCAAGGAAGCTCATCCAAGCCTTGGGGGCCAGGGCTTTTACTGGGGCACTACATGCCCACATGACTGACCATAGCTATTCAGTCTCCAGCCTCCCCAGAGGGCCTCAGACATGAGAAAACAGGCATTCACCATAAAATACATTGTTAGCATAAATTATCTGGTGTGGCCCAAGGCCCCGGCATACAAAAGCATTCTTATCAGGCAAGGATATCCCAGGGGCTCAGAGCTCATCTCCCAGGAGGCAGTGAAGGGCCAGTACTGAAGCCAGGCATTTCTTTGCAACAAAGCAACCCAAGCCTGCTGAGTTCACCTTTTATAGCACACAGAAGTTTTAGCAAAAAAAAGGGGGGCTTCCCTGGTGGCGCAGTGGTTGAGAGTCCACCTGCCGATGCAGGGGACACGGGTTCGCGCCCCGGTCCGGGAAGATCCCACATGCTGCGGAGCGGCTGGGCCCGTGAGCCATGGCTGCTGAGCCTGCGCGTCCGGAGCCTGTGCTCCGCAACGGGAGAGGCTGCCAACAGTGAGAGGCCCGCGTACCACAAAAATAAATAAATAAATAAAAAGGTACACTGGTAGAGGAGGGAAACCAGTCACCTAGTACTAAGCTTAATTTTTCCTCACACGTTGGATTTAAAAACTTTAAATTATTAAACATTAAATTAAACTGTATTAATTTATGACATCCCCAATAATTTGTATTAAATTATTACATCTCCAAGGTAGTATTTCTCTGTTGATTCAATTTACTAATTACTTAAAAAGGATCTGACTTCGAATAGCCTATATATATATATATATATATATATATATCAACTATCATAAACAGAATATTTTCCTAAAGCAAAGAAGCAAAACTGATTTATTTTCCATGGCAAGTAGAAAAAAGCAATACAGGGAATTCCCTGGTGGTCCAGTGGTTAGGACTCCTTGCTTAGTTGGGGAACTAAGATAGTGCAAGCCACAAGGCATGCCCCCCCACCCCCAAAAAAGGGGGAAAAGCAACACAATAATGTTCTAATTTTCAAGAGTTTTAAATTCCTTTTCATGTTAAACCAGGTGTCAGTGTTAAGGAAGATAAAAGGAACCAATGAAATTATTCCATAGCATCTGGCTTTGCAATATATTATCTAACATTAAAAAATAGTGACCTTCCTAACTAAGTTCATCATGAGTTTGTATTCCTTGAGCAGACATTAACTGATGATACAGGGAAGTGGACCAGCAGCATGCAACATAAGGAAAAACTATTTGGGCACTGAAAAACTCTCCTTGCACCAACCTTAAAAAAAAGGACTGATCAGGGTATCAGAGCCCTTGTATTTTCCTTCAAACCCTCAATTTTACCTTCAAACCTGGTACAGAAAATGATTACTAATACTCTAAGGAGTTTACATGATATCTTTATTGCCTGCATAAAACATGACAGCTTTCATTAAAATAAAACAATAGTTTGTTTCAATTTTCAGTATCTATAGTTCAAAGCACTGATTATTCTACCATGACAAAACAACCCCGATTTATAGAACTCTCTGTATTATACTGTAGCAAAGGTAAATAAACTAAACAGAAACATAGACTAACGTTAAAAGATAAAAAAATAATTGTTTACCCTTTCCCTGGGGTGCTGTCCAAAGAAATCTGGATGTACAGCAAAATAGAATGGCCTCAAGGCATTGACTGCTTCACCTCCTGATAAAGCTCTCGAGTAGAGAAACCAGTATGGAAATATCTTTCCTGGACATAACCTTTTTAAAAGATATGGATTTATTATTCACCAGAGCACTGACATGGACACAAATCCCCCGTGTATAAAGTAACAGTAGCATTAAGATTATTGTGTATAGAAGATACCATAGAAATAAGACAGAAACCAAAGTGTAAAATTTTGTAGGTTTTTTGAAATCTACAAAAGTTTTGAAAGCAGTGAGTGCCACATGATTTCTTTTCTTTTTCTTTTTTAAAAATTTATTATTTACTTTTTTTTGGCTGCATTGGGTTTTAGTTGTGGCACGCGGGATCTTTCGTTGTGGTGCACAGGCTCCAGAGTACACAGGCTCAGTAGTTGCAGCGCGCGGGCCGTAGAGCGCAAGGGGGCTTCAGTAGTTGCAGCACATGGGCTCAGTAGTTGCGGCATGCGGGCTTAGTTGCCCCGTGGCATGTGGGATCTTCCCGGACCAGGGGTTGAACCCATGTCCCCTGCATTGGCAGGTGGATTCTTAACCACTCCGCCACCAGGGAAGTCCCAAGACATTCCTTTTAACAATGACTATTTACTGAGATATTCATGTACATAATAGTTAATTAAAAGTACTAATTATTGCCAAATATGTTTTAGAAATCTAAAACTTCACGTCATTTTTATGGAACAGATCCAATTTTATTTTGGTTATATACTTTGAGCCAAATAAACACTTTATTTATCTCTTTTGAGTTGGCTACCAAGAAGCCAGAATGAAATTTGATGTTTGAATAATTGTCTCATCAGTTCTATTTTTTTAACAAATGATCTTTCTCTAGAGGGTATCTGGTCTCCATTTTGATTACCCTATATATGCCTATTACTGTGCCAATTAAATTTTACTGAACTCCTTAAATCCTTTCTTGAAGTAGATAGGGTTTAGACTATCTACTATTTACTACATAAATAGCAAATATAATAGTCAAATGACCTTACTGTACAATTTAAATGTAATGTGGTTTTCTATATGACGGCAATAGACTTGAGGGCAACATGGTAATAAGAACTGTGCTAAGGACAAACTTTATCTTTTTTTCCTCTTAAACTTTTCACACTGAACTATTTTGAAAGATGGTATTCTTTTCACCTTCTACTCTGAATGGACTCTTGGGAGAACGGACCTGGATGTTCAAATGAATTTTGTTTCTTTTTTTATCCCTGCCCTCCACTATATTATCCACAAAATAGTTAGAATTTGATAAATTATAATAAATTGAAATTAGCTAAACACCTAACAGATTCCACACCCCTCCACCCCCACAAATACTAATAACAAATGGAACCACAAAGCTTACCTCCTCACAGGTCTCAGGTGGCAAAACATTTCTGAATATATATGTAGGTCAACTTCCAGGCATCCATTAATCACTTAAAAAGTTAAGCAGATACCAGTAATGAACAAGTGGAATTTGAAATTAAAAACACATTATCATTTATATAAGCACCCCCCAAAATGAAATACTTAGTTATAAATCTGACAAAATATGTACAAGATCTATATGAGGAAAACTGTAAAATTCTGATGAAAGAAATCAAAGAAGAATTAAATAAATGGAGAGATATTCCATGTTCATGGATAGGAAGACTTGATATTGTCAAGATGTCAGTTCTTTCCCACTTGATCTACAGATTCAATGCAATCCCAATCAAAATCTCAGTAAGTTATTTTATGGAAATCAACAAACTCATTCTAAAGTTTATATGTAGAGGCAAAAGACTCAGAATAGCCAACTCAATACTGAAGAATAAAGTTGGAGGACTGACGCTACTGGACTTCAAGACTTACTGTAAAGTTACAGTAATCAAGACAGTGTGGTACTGGTGAAAGAACAGACAAATAGATCAATGGGACAGAATAGAGAGCCCAGAAATAGACCTACAAAAATATAGCCAACTTATCTTTGACAAAGGAGCAAAGGCAATACTATGGAGCAACAATAATCTTTTCAACAAATGTAAGGAACAACAAATGTCCAGGAACAACTGGACATCTACATGCAAAAATATTAATCTAGTCACAGACCTTACACCCTTCACAAAAGTTAACTCAAAATGGATCAAAGACCTAATTGTAAAACAAAAATACTATAAAATTCCTAGAAGAGTACCTAGGAGAAAACCTAGATGACCTAAGGTATGTCAGTGACTTTTTAGATACAACATCAGACACATGATCCACGAAGGAAAAGAACTGATATGCTGAATTTCATTAAAATTAAAAATTTTGCTCTGCAAAAGACAATGTAGAGAGAACAAGAGGACAAGCCACAGACTGGGAGAAAATATTTGTAAAAGATACACATATCTGACAAAGGACTGTTATCCAAAATATACAAAAAACATTTAAAACTCAACAATAAGAAAATGGACAACCTGATTAAAAAAATGGGCCAAACACCTGAACAGACACCTCCTGCAAGAAGATATACAGATGGTGAATAAGCTATGAAAATACGCTCCACATCATAGGTCACCAGGGAAATGCAAATTAAAACTATGAGATACTGCAACACACCTATTATAATGGCCAAATCCAAAACACTGACAACACCAAATGCTGGTGAGGATGTGGAGCAACAGGAACTCTCGTTCATTGCTAGTGGGAATGCAAAATGATACAGCCACTTTGGAAGACAGTTTGGGGCTTTCTTACAAAACTAAACATACTCTTACCATATGATCCAGCAACTACCCTCTTTAGCATTTACCCAAATGAACTGAAAACTTGTCTACACACAAACCTGCACACGGATGTTTATTGTGGCTTTATTCTTAATTGCCAAAACTTGGAAGCAACCAAGATATCCTTCAGTAGGTGAGTGGATAAACTGTAGTACATCCGGCCAATTGAATATTATTCATTGCCAAAAAGAAATGAGCTATCAAGCCATGAAGAGACATTGAGGAAATTTAAATGTATATTACTCAGCAAAAGAAGCCAATCTGGAGAGATTATATACTGTATCATTCCAGCTCTATGACATTCTGGAAAAGACAAAACTATGGTGATAGTAAAAAGATCAGTGGTTACCAGGGGTTGGAGGAGAGGGAGGGATGAATAGGTGGAGCACAGAGGATTTTTAGCACAGTGAAACTACTCTGTATAATAATACTACAATGGTAGGTACATGCCATTATACATTTGTCCAAACCCGTGGAATGTACAACACCAAGAGTGAACCTTAATGTAAACTATGGACTTTGGGCAAGAATGAAGCGTCGATTTAAGTTCATTGATTGTAACAAATGTACAACTCAGGTGTGGGAGGCTGTGTGTGGGGAGGGGGTATGTGGGAACTCTTGTACTTTGGTCAGTTTTGCTGTGAACCTAAAACTGCTCTAAAAAATAAAGCTTATTTTTTTAAAAGGTTAAGCAGATAAAAGGGGGAACATGATTTGAATCACATGGACTTTTCCAATAATTTGGAGCTTCAGCAAGAATTTCAACTATACTATAGTCTCCATGTCAACTGACCAAGTGATTTTAAAAATTCTATGAGCAACCTGTCTTGAAAGGCCATATTATTCACACGATAATCACCAGGTAAAAAATCCTTTCTTCCCCCTGCTTATGAAGCTCTGAGCCTGTGGAAGAGTGTATTTGCTCAAAACAAACCACCACGTGGCTCAAGTCCTATTCTGTCAAATCTTTTTTTTTGCGGTACGCGGGCCTCTCACTGTTGTGGCCTCTCCCGTTGCGGAGCACAGGCTCCGGACGCGCAGGCTCAGCGGCCATGGCTCACGGGCCCAGCCGCTCCGCGGCACGTGGGATCCTCCCGGACCGGGGCACGAACCCACGTCCCCTGCATCGGCAGGCGGACTCTCAACCACTGCGCTACCAGGGAAGCCCCTGTCAAATCTTAAGCATTAAAAAGTTAAAAAAATTTTTTCATAATGCAGTTAATATATCTGAACCAAGGTAATGAAGCAAAACTGCCATTAACAGGATAATAGGTGTATTTAAAAGACAAATCAAGAATTACCTATTTAAAAAGTGCATTTGCAAACAACAGTGGGTGCTTCCATTTATTTTCTGGTTGACTGATGTGGCAAGACCCTCTTGGATACAGAATGTGTTTATAGGTATTCATTTAAATGTTTTAAAACGTGATTTTTATTTAACCATTCACCTTGCTATTTTGTTTAAGACAAATACGGATACCAGAAATACTCCTACCACTTGGAAAATTTCTGAGATTAAATGGAGATACAATGAGGAAGAAAGAACCATTTTGACTAAAGTTTCAGTGCTGCCCATGACTGACTGAATTCTCACTAAACGTCATTATGAAGTAACTGAACAATCTCGACTTAGTTAAGATAGAACAGGTACAAGCCTCCAAGCTTGCAAAGAAGAGACCAGAAGAATATACATATCCAATCCAGCACTGGCTCTCTTTAGGTGGTAGGATAGGAAGCCCTTTACTTTTTTTAATTTCCTAGTTTATTTACAATGAGCACGCGAAGTATGCTCTTAAAAAAAATAATCAGTGCTTCTAGCATACAAAATTAAACAATGAAAAGGAATAGAGCAGGAATACGTGTTGTTCATTCAGTATTTAAGACAGGCCCCTGGCCCTGGGAAGTCTGTCCAGTGACAGCCCTGGACTGTGATCCCAATCTAGCCCAAGAAGAAAACAGCCCCTCACATTCACACACAACGACATTTCATTTTTAATATTAGTAAGAAAATTTATGCCACTTAACTGCAAAGATACTAATAAATGAGCTAAAACTTGGGTAAGAAATGAGGAATAATACTCGAGGGGCATATGATCAACCAAGAATATGAATGGGCAATAGATGAAAATAATATGCAGCCAAGTTCTAACCATCATCCTTTTCTGCATCAAATGATCCTATAAGAAGCCTTGAAAAGTCAGAAGTACTGAACAATGGAAAGCACTTAGGCCTACCATTGCAACAATGATGTAACCTGTTTTAATGGTCTGTTGCAGCAGTATCTTAGAAGTTCATGAAATCACAATGTCTCCATCTGATGTGCAATGTAGGTGATCCAAGTCATACTCTACTCTCCATTTCCAAAGCAAGACATCAAAACAAATAAGACAGTGAAAAGGAATTGTCATGATCACTGATTTGAAACAGAAGTTAAAGCACACTAAAAAGACAATAAAATTTTTGGAAGTTGATTTAGAAAAGACTGGCTGTCTCCAATTTGATTCATGAAGAATTTGAGAGGCAGGCAGCCAAGTTACACTGTTTAGAAATGTACATATCTAAACATCTATAAATAAGAATTGTTAGGATCGATTTCCCTGGCAGTCCAGTGGTTAGGACTCGGTGCTTCCACTGCAGAGGGCGCGGGTTCCATCCCTGGTTGGGGAACTAAGATACTACAAGCCATGTGGCCAGGCCACAAAAAAAAAGTTGTTAGGAAAAGCTGATTTAGCCAAGAAAGAAACTTACAGGATTCGTCTTAAGAGTTACTTCAGAATTAGTCTCCAAAGAGTCACTCACAGCAAAGCTGCAAAAATTAGGGACTGTATCCTCAGTGACTTTCAAACATGGAGCATAAAGTATGTCATGCAGAGAATTATGGAGCATGTTTTAGAAGTGATTCTGTCAAAAATAATCAAAGCAAAAAAAAAAAAGTTTCTGTATTTAAAAGTCCGGGTCTTCAGTTGCCCAGAAAATTAATTCATTCATTGTTCACTCTGTAATCATAGGGTATAATTAAACTTAGTACTGAGCAATGACTAAAAAAGGACATTAATACTTGGAAGTGTGACAAGAGATTCTCCCAATGAAAATAAAATGTTCTCAAATACAAGTCTGAACATTAAATCATGGTTTCTAGATTTAGAAAGAACTTAAAAAAAAATTAGGCTACTATAGGTTAAAAGTTAGGTATTTTCTGCCTGCTTTTTTTTTTTTTTTTTTTTTGGTGAGTTGGCTATTTCCTAAAAAGGTTCAAACTGCAGTAAAGAGAATTCGAATCTAGACTTGTGCTACCTAATAAGGGAGCCCCTAGCACATGTAGCTACTGTGAACTGAGACGTGTTTTAAGTGTAAAGTACCCATTGGACTTTAAAGATTTAGTATGAAGAAAATGCAAAGTATCCCATTAATAATTTTTAATCCTGATTAGATGTTGAAATGATAATTTATTAATTTCACTTGTTTCTTTTTGCTTTTTAAAAAGCAAAACACGACCTGATCTTTTGTGATTTACTGCCAGAAAAATTTAAATTTTTGTGGCTCATATTGTATTTCTATCGGACGGCGCTGATCTAGGCCAATTCAAGGCAAATTTAAGTGAACATGACACTGTCAGGGAAAGCTCAGTAATTGTGGCACACAGCCTGTTGCTCCGCAGCATGTGGGACCTTCCCGGACCAGGGCTCGAACCCATGTCCCCTGCATTGGCTGGCGGATTCTTAACTACTGCGCCACCAGGTAAGTCCTGTGCTGTTTAAAGTGAGGCATTAAATCTTCTAGGCAGTTTCAGATCAAACTGGATAGAAAGAGATATCTAAATTGGTGGAAAAGCCAAATTATGGGTAGTCTAAGAAGTTTTGTTTAAATTACATTCGATAGAAACCACGTTTGCCACACAGAGGTCCTAGTAACTTATTTGAACAGAGTTAATATTTTCAGGCTACTCTCATTTAAACTGTGACTTTCCTTAGTAACTATCTTGTAAGGTTTTAAAAAGTAGTTTGTTCTATCAAGGAGAGATAAAAGCAGGCAACATTTCACTGTTCTTCGGTTTAACACTTCTTAGGGAAGGGAAAAAGCAGGAAGCCCTTTAGATAAATTAATAAATTGCAGCAAAGCAAAGTATCAAGGCTTTTAAAGCTTCCTTTTGTAAATCTTTTGCTATGAGATTTGAATCATAACCATATCCTAGGATAAGTCAAAGACTTCGGGGGAATATGATAGTCGGAAACAAAACCTAAATCGTCTCACGTTTCTCATTTCAAAACAAGTTAAAACAGATACTATGCGGGTACTCCGATCCCGGCACTGCCTGGGTTCAAAAGTTAGCACGTCGAGCTAAGGCGACTCTGATCGCTGTCCACCCGCTTCTGCCCCGAGCAGCCTGAAAGCACAAATGGAGCCCCTCCTGTCCTGCTCCTTACAGTTCTGGCAAGGGTCCGCCGCGAGGGCTTCCTCCTACCTGCTCCACCTCCCACCAGGTACCAGGAGGAAGGACGGTCGAACCTCTCGCAGGGCTCTGCAGGAGTGCGCTGGGCCAGGCAGGAGCGCATGCGCACCGGGGCGCCAGCCCTGCCAACGAGCGCGCGCCGCCGGGCCGGCGCTCCCGCCCGCTCTCGCCCCACCTGACGACAGGCTCTGACAGGCTCTGACAGGCTCCTACCCGCGGTGCTCTCTGAGTCCCCACCCTAGAAATCTCAGCTGGGCGCGTACTGCTCCACCCGTCCGTCAGCGCCTGCCGCGGAGGCTTGCTGGACAGGAGTCCGGGCTCTGGGCCGGGCCGCAGGACGCGTTCTCATTGGCTGAAGCGTGCCAGGTCTTCCTCTCTGGGGCGCCTGCGCACAGCCCCAGGACGCGGCTTAAAACCCTAGCGGTTCTCAGCCCCACCCTGACGTCAGCAACTAGGTGACCGCCCACCTTCTCGCAGCGTGGAAGCTCCTGTTCCTCCGTCTTCTTACAGTCCGGCCCGGAGCGGGCTCCGCGCACTCAGCTGAAAGCTTTAGGAGGCGCGAATGAGCGCTTAGGGATAGGATGGACTAGGCGGGAGCGAGTCGGAAAATGACTGGGCGGCAGGTGGCCGGGCCTGGACCGAGGGTTGGTGGGGAGGGCAAGGAAAGAAAGGCGACCGAGCGTGCGCATGCGCCGGCCCCGCTTTCCGCGCCAGCCCAGCTTTCCTCCCCGGCCCGGGGAGGCCCAGCCCCCGGCGTCTGGGAGGGGAGGAGGCTGGCTCGGCGGATCAGTCCGCAGAGCGTTCGGCTCTGAAGCCTTAGGACGACTGTCGCTTGAGACTTCCAGATTTTAAAGGTCTTACTGAGTATAGCCTTTGGCTTTCTTTACATAAATATAGCTAATTAAAACTATTTTCTCCGGTTTGCATTTTCCTTTTGACTTTGGCCCTTAAGGAATTCTCCACTATCAGCTTGGGGTTTTTACTGTTAGCTGTATTTCGCTTCTATGACTTTGGTTATTTCCATAAACTGCCACAGATGGAATAAGACAAATAAAATAACCGCTCCTTTCCTACCTTTTAGCACCGTTGACCGAGGTGGGGGAAAAAAAAAAACCCAAACCAAAAAATACCCGCAGAATACCAAAAAAACAAAACCAACCAACCAACCAACCAACCTCCCTTTTTTCCAGCCCTAAGGGTTCTTGACTTATCATTCATTAGAAACCATCTGGTCAATTTGTGGTCCGTTCCATCCAATCCCATTTTTCCTAAAAGCTTAATTTATCATCTTTCGCATCTTCATCCTTTCAAATACATCCTTGCCACCAGCATAAAGTTATAATTGCCCACTTAACCGTTCTTCACTTGTCTTCAAAGGCACTTCAAACTGATGGTGGTAATCTCCGAACCCAATTTATTTCTTAGGTGCTGAATTTCAGTAATGGCAGTTAGTCACCCAATTTGTTCATACTAGAGAACTGGGCCTCTTTCTTGATGTCTACTTATGCCTTACTTCCCATATCCCATTCACGAGAGTACTCATTCCACATTTTATCATAGTAAGGCATTCTGCTAAGTGCTAGGTTTTAACTTTTTTATTCTTGTGAGGTTATAGACATTCCAGTGATGCTGCCATTACCATATTTTGGGAACTCCTTTAAGAAATACTTTCAGCCCCCCTAGTCACCACCTACTCTTTTATTACTCCCCTTACTCAGACATTTTCTCTAAATGATTTAAATTATGGTTTAAAGTATCAAATCTAAAGTATCAAATTAAGGATTGAGGATGACCACCTTGGAGAATGACTGCTACAGATTCTGCAGATGGCTTCAGAAAAGGAGCTTAAACTTCCTAAGGTGGCTTGAAAGGTACAAGTCTTGTTTGGATAGGTTCTGGTATATTTGTTTAAAATACTGATTTCTTTAGTCATACCTAATGTAATGTACATAAATTACAAATTTTCAAGATACACATAGTATTTTAAGATACACTAAAGGAAAACTTTAGAGAATAATTTAAAATTTCTGGTATAACTCAGAAGGTACTCTGGAATTTTAGTGTTTTGAGTCATTTTCCAGTATTATTTTACTATTCTATATTACAAATATACAATAGGCTTTAGAGACTGGACCGAGTGCTCACCAAATCTACTTCATAACCCTAAAGGTTGTTCTGAAAGCTCCAGACACCTGCTTGAATATTTTCCCCTTTATGTCTCCCTCTTATTAAATGCTGCACAATACTCAGTTTTTGATTTTTCATTGTTTGGATTTCAGAATAAATTGGGATTCACCATACTTAGATTTACCTAAATTAAAGAGACGTCAAAAAGTAATTTGAAAAATCATTTGCAGTATGGGTAAAACTGTTATAAACTGCATACCTCAAACAAAATTTTTAGTGTTTGAAAACTACTGACGTACTATAAATCAATAAAGAGCAAAAGCTGAGTATAGTGAAAACTGTCTTTATTTTTATTGCCTTTTATTTTCAACAATGATTACTTGAACTTAAAAAAAAAAGCCTTTAATAACTAATGGTTACTGAAAAGCCAAACCTTTCCAGCCCACTTCATATTCTCTTTCAACCATTTCAGGGCAGAATAATGTTCCAAACTATAAACCTGTTCCTTATTAACATTGACGGTCATGTGCTTAATGAAGAGCTTTGGATCTGATATACGAGCAGCCATAATTAATCTTTCCACTGCAGCTTGATATTCATCCTTGCTCCAAGATTTGTTTTCTTCACATCTACAAAGTGAACACCTCACAAAGTCAGAAACTCTAAAAAGAAGCTATATAGTTTCTTCAAAAGATAGTAATTTACATTTATTGGTTCTAAGCTATGACAGTCTTTTTACTATATTCTTACAGTGGCTTTCAAACTTGTTTGACCATGACACACAGTAATAGACATTTTATATTGTGACCCAATATATACCTGCATACATAAAAACTGAAAAGTTTCACAAGACTTACCCTTATGACCCTATTTTCTATTGTTTCATTTTTTAAAATAAAATGGTTGCAACCCCCTAAATTGATTTCACTACACAAATGGGCCACAACCCACAGTTTGGAAACACTGATCTAGAACACAACTAATAACCTCTTTGTATTTTCAAATTAATAACTGTATAATTATTCATTATAATGCATAAAAAATATTAAATTTAATCGAGTTTGGAGTTACTAACATTTATGTGTTTTACCTTGATATGGCTATTTTAAATTATAAGCATATACTTAATTTGTAGCTCACATATGGTTAACAGAAATTGTAGCTGTATGCCTTTATACTAAATTTTTATAGTATAATATTATAGTATATTATATGGTATATATATACTATAATATAGTATATTATATAGTATATATATACTATAATATAGTATTATAGTATATTATAGTATACTATAATATTTATAGTATATTCATATCTGAATAAATTTCTACTAAGTTATTTTCAGTCCTGATTTAAGGTACTTCACTAAAGTGATGGAATTTTAAAGTAACTTTTCTAACAGTCACCAAATTTCATAAAACTCATACCTTATGGCTATTTCTCCTATGGGATAGGGAGTAAGAAGTATATAAAATAGAGATGTAGGGCCTCCCTGGTGGCGCAGTGGTTGAGAGTCCGCCTGCCGATGCAGGGGATACGGGTTCGTGCCCCGGTCTGAGAGGATCCCATATGCCGCGGAGCGGCTGGGCCCATGAGCCATGGCCGCTGGGCCTGCGCATCCGGAGCCTGTGCTCCGCAACGGGAGAGGCCACAACAGTGAGAGGCCCGCATACCGCAAAAAAAAAAAATAAATAAAATAAAATAAAATAAAAAAATAAAATAGAGATGTATCTGTTATTAGGCATCACTTTTTCTCTGTGTTCACTGCATCCTGCTCTGGGCACCTATAAGGCTCAGCAGCAAGGCCCGAGTATGAGCCTACCTGTGTTAGCACAACAGTGTGGTCCACAGAGTGGTGGGAGTAAGGACTTCCGCTTTGAACAGGAATCAGTGATCATAGAGAGCAAAGATTGGTCAGGCCGCTTCTAGTACATTCTAGCTTAGGATTGGTGCCTGAAATCTGGTAGACTGGGCATACACTAACTATATGCAGTTTTTGAAAGTCTTAAGATGAATAAAAACTCTCTCAGAGGTTAATGTAACAAAGCAGGCCTTGGTATGATAACAGTAATGGAGAAAACAATATTGGTTAGGACAAAATAGAAGATCCAGGCATGTCACTAGTTATGTGCTGGCATCACAAATACCCCAAAAATTCAATAATGAATACACAGACTGCATATGTGGGGAATGGAAAGTTATGAGAAAACCAAACCCTCATTAGGATGATGGAGAGCCCAAATGCCTCATGCAACTGTAGTGCATAGTTGTAAACAGAAGGCCCTCAGGAAAATTAACATAATTAATAAATTTTGTTAATTTTTTAAACCCACTAAAATTAACAAAAAAGCTAATTTTAGTGGGTTTTAAAAAAAAAGGTGGACCTAAAATAAATTCTCCTCCCCTTAAGTGTAGGCTGGATTGAATGACTTGTTTATCTCCAATAAATAGAGCAGAAATGATGCACAACTTTGGACACTAGATTGTTAGATATCAATTTTCATGGTCCCTTGCATTTCTGGAAGTTCTGAGAGCAGAGACACTGATTACCCCTTGTTCCAGATTTCAAGGATGTTTAATATAGTGGACAACCTTGAAAGACAAAGATAGTTTCTCCTTCAGGAACAAAAGACAGGTTTGCTTACAGCCTTACAAGGTGGAGGTAGCGTTTCCATCTGAAGAGCAAAGGGGCAGGTATGTTTATTACCCATTATAAATGATTAGGCTTCCTAAGTTCAGGATTCCTCTCATGTAATGGAACCCACTGCATGTGCAGGTATCCATCTGGGCCCAAGTGTGGGACTTGGGAGCAAGAGGAAGAGATACAAATATGCAGATAATCATGCTGCTTGCTGTGCCACGAGTAATAAAGTCCTGTCTCCAACCCAGGAAGTCTTGTGTCTTATGCCAGGATCCGTGAAACTATGGCAGGCTGACTTACAGCCTGCAAATGGGGTGGAATCTCAGAGCCTTCACAGTTCTTGATGTAGGGTCACAAAAGGCACTGTAGCTTCCTCCTTGCGTTCTCTCTCCTGGATCACTCACGCTGAGAGAAGTTAGCTGTTGTGTCATGAAGACACTTAAGGATCCTATGGAGGGGCCCATGTGGTGAGGAGCTGAGGCTTCCTGCCAACAGGCATGAGTGAGCCAGCTGGGAAACAGATCCTCCGGCCGCAGTGAAGCCATCAAGTAGGCGACTGCAGGTCCTGACCACATCCTGAGTCCAATGACATGAGAGACCCTGAGCCACAACCATCTGGCTAAGCTACTCTAAAATTCCTGACCCACAGAAACTAAGAAAATACTTGCTATTTTAAGCCACTAAGCTTTGGGATAACTTATACACTGTAATAGATAACTAACAGAATATTCAGTCTGAGGATCTGGTTTCTAACACCAGTAAACGGAAGCAAAATTCTTGTTAAGAAATGCCAAAACAGGAGTCCCATGAGATCCTTATATTACAAGTTTCCTAGATAAAGCTGACAAGAAATTGGAGTGGTGTAAAACTAAATTCTTGGATTTTGAACAAAATCATCTGAAGGGATGCCACTCTGGTCCAACAGCTACATTATAATATTTATGCATTTATAACAACATTTTAAAATATTGAAACTAGGCTGATGGCTTTATTTTGAACAGGATTCTTGACTGAACCTAATAAATTATCATATGTTTCCCTTTTAGACCTTAGATCTTTTGTGTTGACCAGAAAGATAACTTTTAGGTACCTAACTAAAAACCACCAGTACACGAGAAATGTCCACGCCTAAAAAAGACCCATCTCGGGCTTCCCTGGTGGCGCAGTGGTTGAGAGTCCGCCTGCCGATGCAGGGCACACGGGTTCGTGCCCCGGTCCGGGAGGATCCCACATGCCGTGGAGCGTCTGGGCCCGTGAGCCATGGCCGCTGAGCCTACGCGTCCAGAGCCTGTGCTCCGCAACGGGAGAGGCCACAACAGTGAGAGGCCCGCGTACCACAAAAAAAAAAAAAAAAAAAAAAGACCCATCTCTTTGAACACCTAAACAAGATCTTTGAAGTTGTCAAAATGTTTACTGAAAGGTACTAACTTGTTTGGATTTAAACCTCAAATAGGTCAAATCCTTTCTCAATATAAATGCTACCAAAGTTTGCCAATACACACATGCACAAGTATATAAATATATAAATATGCAGTATATAAATATATAAGTTTATATATATACAAATAAATGAAACATTTACATCCTAGGGCAAGTGTAGGGAGCCATGATCTGCTTTCAGGATGCAGTCAGAAGTTATTTCAACCAACCTTTTTAAAACTATCTGCAGCATCTGTGTAGAAGGTCCAGGACTCTGAATACTACTAGCATTAGATACCATGAAGATTTCAATAGCTAAAAGCATTTCAATCTCAGACATATATGAAGGAATCAGTAGAAGTTTTCGGTATAAATTTCCCTCCAATGGTGGGTAGCAACCCAATGAAAGAGCACCTGAAAGTCAAGTAACAGATTAAACTTTACTAAAACCCCAATAGGTGAAAACCTAGACTTCCAAAATATCCACAGGTGATAATTACTTTTGTTTCAGAATAATTCTTCACATTAGAAGCAGATTTATTGCATAAATTATATGGTAGTGAGATTATCCTAGTACAATTGAGATCATTCTTTGTAAAATGGTTTTGAAACATTAACCATGAAGTGAGAAATTAAAAAGAAAACAAACCCTGAAAAAGAACTTTTGAGTCTCATTGTAGCAAATGTCCATTTATTTTAAGCCATAGTCAACACAACGTAATTTCAGAATAACTAAAAAACCAGAATAGCTACTTGGGTTTTGTTTTAATGGGATCTGGGTCTAATAGCAACTACATATAGTTATTATATATAATTATATATATAACTACCTATCTTGAATTATGAATCCAAAATGTAGAAAGAAAATAGAAATTATAATTTGAAGATTTTACTTTCTATCACAGTTTTATAGTATTTTTTAGTATACTTATTTATAGTGCTGTTAAAGTTTGTGCAATAAATATTTGCTGTTCCTACAAATGTCTGGCATTGCGCTAAACACTAGATATAAAAATGAGTAAGATACATTTCCATCATGTAGGTGCTCAGTGTGTTGTTCTCCAATTCATGTTCTAAAAATTTTGCTTTTCCAAAGAACAGATTCAACTTTTAAACTGTTTAGGTTCTTATTACAAGTGATATACAGGGAAATCCCCTATACATCAGTCCAGGACATCCAAATTGTATATAGGCAATATTATATTGTTGTCTTTTACTGAAACCAATTTAAATCTGTGTGTAAAATTTGTTTAAAATGTTTTATTAAGTTAAATATCTTCAATAAATCTTTCTAATATGGATAATGATGACTAATCTTTGAGGACCTACTATATGCCAGGTACCTGAGCTAAACACATAGGTTTTATCTACTTTTAACCTGACAGTTTACTACCTTTGCAATTAGGTACAACAACTCCCATATTATAGATGGGGGGCTTTGGGTAAGTGCCCTGGCCTTCAGACTCCAGATTTTGGAATCTTAACCACTAGGAAGTCCCACCTTCCTAGATCACTGCCAGGACCAACAAACTATTGACTCGTTAACATTCCTAAATATTGGTAGGTATAATTTACATGCATACCTGTTTTACTTCTGAGCAGAAGAGGAAAACAAAAGCCAACAAACTAAGTAGAAATTTACTAATATTATCTTTCCCCCTAAAATCAAACATGAAAAGAAAAATACTCCTATTTGGTTTTAGCAGGGGAAAGTAAGGAAAAGATTTACTAATAACATCTTCCCTTCCCGACTTTTCAGTTCTGACAGAAAAGCCGTATTTTTAGGACTAAGTAGTACATCAGGAGCATCAGGAAGGCAATTCTGCTGCCCCTGGATAATTTCCTTCTGATTAGTTAGGGAACACAAGCAAAGCCATCAAGAAAGTAAAAGATAACTCCTGGAATAGAAAAAAAATTGAATTCATATATCTGACATGGGACTTGTATGTAGAGTGCATATGAATAGTATGTATTTATATGTACCCCCGCACATAGTTAACACACTCAACCAGAAAAAACAAGAGGGCTTCCCTGGTGGCGCAGTGGTTGGGAGTCTGCCTGCCGGTGCAGGGGACATGGGTTTGTGCCCCGGTCTGGGAAGATCCCACATGCCGCGGAGCAGCTGGGCCTGTGGGCCATGGCCGCTGGGCCTGCGCGTCCGGAGCCTGTGCTCCGCAACGGGAGAGGCCGCAGCGGTGGGAGGCCCGCATACCACAAAAAAAAAAAAAAAAAAAAAAGAAAAACACCTCAATTTAAAAAAGTACAAAGAAAAAAATGGGCAAAGGATTGAATAGACATTTCTCTACAAAGATATACAAATGGCTAATAAGCATGTGAAAAGATGCTCAACATCATTAGTCATTAGGAAGATGCAAATCAAAACCTCAGTGAAGTATCACTTTATATCCACCAGGAAGGCTAAAATAAAAAACTCAGTGAGGATGTGAAGAAACTAGAAATTCCATACATGGCTGGTGGGAATATAAATGTAAAACAGATAGCTTCTTTGGAAAGGAGTTTGGCAATTCCTCAAAATGCTAGACATAGATTTACCACACGAGCCACCAATTCTGCTCCAAAGAGAAATGAAAACCATACACCCACACAAAAACTTGCATGTGAATGTTCACAGCAGTGTTACTTATAATAGTCAGAAAGTGCAAACAAAGCAAATGTCCATTAATTGATGGATAGACAAACAAATTCCATACAATGGAATATTATTCAGTAATTAGAAAAGAAATAATGATATAGGCTAACGATATGGATCTTGAAAACATTGAAACCTTGAGAACATTATGTTAAGTACAAGAAGCAGTCACAAAAAAGTACAAATTGAATGATTCCATTTATGTGAAATGCCCAGAACAGGCAAATCCATAGAGACAGATTAATTGTTGCCTAGGACTGGGTCGGGTGGGAAACATACATGGAATGGGGAGTGAATATAAATGTGTTCAGTGTTTCTTTTTCTAGAGGTGTTGAAGATGTTCTAAAATTAGATTGTGGTGCACAACTCTGTGAATAAAATAAAAATAAATGCACTGTAGGGACTTCCTTGGTGGTCCAGTGGTTAAGAATCCACCTGTCAATGCAGGGGACACGGGTTTGAGCCCTGGTCTGGGAAGATGCCACATGCCGCGGAGCAACTAAGCCCGTGTGCCACAACTACTGAGCCTGTGCTCTAGAGCCCATGAGCCGCAACTACTGAGCCCGTGTGCCACAACTACTGAAGCCTGCATGTCTAGAGCCTGTGCTCCGCAACAAGAGAAGCCACCACAATGAGAAGCCCACGCACCTCAACCAAGAGTAGCCCCCAGTCGCTGCAACTAGAGAAAGCCCGCGTGCAGCAATGAAGACACAGCATAACCAAAAATAAACAAACAAATAAAAATGCACTGTACACTTCACATGTGTAAATTTTATGGTATGTGAAATTATCTCAATAAAGCTGTAAAAAATATTAAAGAAAAAAGCAAAACAAAGGCACTGGCACTACAGCCTTAACAGTGCCTTGATGAAAAATTAACTGTAAGCTCAGAATCAAATATGTACTACTAGATGTGATTATAAGGCACTGAAAGGCTTTCCTAGCATGTGTTAACCTGTGTGTGAAGATAGATCCAAAGAGAGTTCCACTGATATTTTAAATGTCAACACTGTCAGGAAATGAGATGTTCTGAAGACTGATCAGTGACTATAAATGACTCACTTCATTTTATAACTCAGGTACATTAAAAACAAAACAAAACAAAAATACTCTTTACCCTATAACCTCACTTGCATAAGTCCCGGAAGTTTCACTACATATGAAATTAAGCATAGATGTGTTAAGCTAATAAGAAAGGTACTGAATTGTACTCAGGCATTAAATGCTTGAACACATCGCTTAAAAAAGTCTTTAAAACTAAATTATTACCAGGGTTGAAAGAATTTGGGGGAATGGGGAGTGGCTCAATGCATATGGGGTTTCTTTTGGGCCTGATGAAAATGTTCTAAAATTGATTGTGGTGATGGTTGCACAACTCTGTAAATACACTAAAACCATTGAATTGTACATGTTTAAATGGGTGAACTGTGTGGCATTTGAATTATATCTCAATAAAGCTGTCAATTGAAAATTTTTTAAATGATTAAGTTTAGCTGTTGTAATACAAAATTTTATTTTCAACTAAAAAACAGAAAGATTCATAGAAATCTCATTTATATGTTTCCAAGTTAACACATTATTCCTGTGGCATATAAATGCCTTCTGATGGCATTTTTCCCAAATTGCACAATTATTTGAAAAAAATACCTCATTAACATCAATTCTAAAAACTAAAATCAAGAAGTTATAGCAAATAGTACATATATACTTTGTGGTGTGATTTCTAGCAGTCTGCAGGGAAATAGTATAAGGAGTTGAAACATAACCACAAAATTGAAATGAGGTGTTATGAACAAATAATTCCACCTTGCCTCTAAATTTCTGATCCTTTTATAAAAATTCCGCTTTCAAAACTTTTTATTGTAACCTACAATAAGAAATACATTTTACGGGCCTCCCTGGTGGCGCAAGTGGTTGAGAGTCCGCCTGCCGATGCAGGGGATACGGGTTCGTGCCCCGGTCTGGGAGGATCCCATATGCCGCGGAGCGGCTGGGCCCGTGAGCCATGGCCGCTGAGCCTGCGCGTCCGGAGCCTGCGCGTCCGGAGCCTGTGCTCCGCAACGGGGGAGGCCACAACAGTGAGAGGCCCGCATACCGCAAAAAAAAAAAAAAAAGAAGAAATACATTTTACATAATGCCCTAGCACACATATAAGAATACATGTAACTGAAATGAAAATCTGATCAAATAATATGTTATCTTACTACCTGTAATGCAAACTAATAGTTTCTTTCCCATTTCACTGGGGAAAAAAAGTTACCACTTGCTAAACTGATCACAGCTGGGAACATGAAAAACACTTCCAAGTTCAGAGAGGTTTTTGTTGGTGTAGGATGGCTGGGATGTTTGACACATTTGGCACAGTGGTGACACAGAGTAGGTACTCAAATGTTTGTCATATAGTTGATGGTGGTAGAAATGGAAATTTAAGACAAATTACTGCATGAAGGCAGAAAAGAATGACTTTCTAGATCTAGATTCTACACAGAATTGTTTTCTAATTAAAATACTTGCAAGGAGATTGGGACTAGAGAAAGTATTCGTTTTCTAGGCTTACTCGTTAGAGAGGAACAGTTGTAAACATTACTAGGAGCCATGTGAAAAACTGTTATATATCATGTTGCATTGTAATGACGCCCTCTGTACTTCCCATGTGCCTGTTATAACATATTCTAACCAAAAAGATCAGGGATATACCAGGGATAAATATGTATTCCTTAAGCTTCATTCTACCAATTGGTTTACTCCTATATATTTATAAAATATGCCAAACTGGTACAAATTCTGTCATTTATTTCCGTTTCATATCCTCCCGTGGACATGCCAATACAGAAAGAAATAAAAATATAGCAATTAGAAATGAGAAATAACAGGCTTCAAAAGAGCACAAATCTACGTAGACCACTATTTTTAAATGTGTATCAACTGCTCTTTTTACATATTTAATGCCCCACCATGAATATTATACATAGATTTCAGGTTAGAAAACCAAATTCAAAACCAATATATCAAAATTTAAAATTTTAAAGTGTAACTTACTTTTGTAGTGGGCTCTGGCTTTGAGCCATAAACAACTTCTTCCTAAAGAAGTAATTAATCTTCTAAGAAAGGGAAAATCAATAGGGATGCTCTTTGAAATCATGAATTCTGCTACGGAGGATGATATACCAAGACTGTTGCTTTCTATACAGGCATCTAGAAGTTTATTAAAAAGGAGGCTATACTGTGAGACCTCCACAGTTTCTGAAAAGAAAAAAATCATTGATATAGTGAAACTGATCTATCTTCTCTCAAACTTCTCTCTTACTCCTTTCCCCTCTACTCTCCTTGGCCCCTTCCTACCTGCTCTAAGAGTCAGAGTCACCAAAATGCAATCAGCTTACATACTAAATTAACAAAGAAACAAAAAATTCAACAAAAGCAAAACGGTTCATTCACTTTGTATTGGAGAATGTGAAAGGAATATGATTTCAGAGGCTACATTAACACCTCTGTCCATGGTCCTCAAGTGTGACTGCATCTGCACGGTTCTGTGTGCATTCTATCTACAGTGCAGACCTCATACTTGTTTTTCCCATGACTAAAAATAAATCATCCACTCATAAATATTCACTCTCAAATTAAAAAAAAAACCAAAACCTCCTTTCTTGGGTATGTCTACTCCTTTCTGCTTTTCACTTAGAAGAAAGTGAAGTCACCTTGGATACTTCCAACTCTTTTATCCCCTATATTCAGTCAGGTGGGTCTATGACCTAGACTCTAGGTCTTTATCACTTTAGGACATTTTAGTGGTCTAGGCCTTATCAGGAAATTTATCTCCTTACCTTTAGCCTCTTTCTAAACATTACCACCAGAGGAACTTTCCTAAAACACCAACTCCATTATGTCACGCCCTGGCACCGAAACTCTAGTAACCCCTTACTACACATAGAGAAGAAAATTCCTTTAGCCTGCCATTCGGGGTCTTCCAAAATCTGACACAACTATCTGTTTGATCTCACTATTATACTTTGTTTCATTATCACGATAATTGTATATCAAAAGCCAGTTCTACAGCAGCCATTGTACCAGGGATACCACGATAAAGAAAACAATTGCCTTTAAGGAGCTAGATAAGAATGTTAATGACAATACAGTATCTCAGTGGAATACATGGGAAAATGGAGAGTGATAAAGCACTGAGGGGAGGCCTTCAAGTATATGTTTTCATTAAACATTAACCCACCACTCTGAACCCATTGCCCAGCTCATTCCTGACCCAAAGCGTTTGCTGTTTCCCTTCATAGAGACTCTCTCATATGACTTGCAAGCATTCAAGAGCACTGCCCGCCATTGCCCACACTGGCATTCTCTTTCTTTGAACCCATCATCTGCTTAATTTCCTCCATTTATTTCATGTTTTCCTATGTTCCAAGGTAATGGAAACTATGTTCTATGTTTGTTAAGTGATCAAAGAAAAGGTATTCTTTATTATGCCAATGCAAAAAATTATTTTAAGGTACAGTATAAAGCTTGCTGGGGGCACTTAACATTGATTGCTGATGACTTGACAGAGGTTAGAAAAGGAATGATGAAATGCTCCTTGTAGGAACTGCTGACAAAAGATAAGCATCTCTGGTTTTTTTTCTTTTTCTTTTTTTAAACCATCAGGAAAGCATATTCAATTTGCAGAGAACACATTTCACAAAAAACATCATTAAAAATATATGCTGGAATATAAAATTCAACCAAAAGAGGTGGAGAACTGTTTCTTATTAAATACCAGATGGGCCAGAGATAATTAAGCTAGACTTTTTAAAAAACATACCTTGAGAATTTTGAAAACCTGGTAGATTTTGCAAAACTTCAAATGTCTGTCTGTAAAGACTCTTCGCTAAAATTTCATTTGCAATTGTACAGAGCAGATTATGCCGATTGAGCACATCCAGTCTATCACAAGGCCACAGTGGTGTATTGATGACCCACTCTGACTCTTACAAAAAGAAAAAGTACAAGTACTTTACACCATGAAAATTACATTTAACAGTATAATCACAACAAATGTTTTTAAGTATCTTTTGGAGAAAGTGGAAAAACTTAAATACGTGTACTCAGAAAGATAACCATAGCTCAAATTTATTAGAAACAACTTATATAGTGATGATCATCATCCTAAGAAGATGCAACTAATGACCATTTTGTTATTTTTACCTTTTTACTAATTCTTCATTTTTCTAAATGTACCAGTTGTTGATTCTGAAGTTAATGATTATTTTTATATGACAAAATGTTCAGATTATAATGAGTATACATTATAAGGTAAAATATTGTTTGTGTAGACAACTTAAACAATTTTACAGTAAAGAATAATTTAATTAGTTTTGGTATTCTTGGAGAGCAGCTTTCCCCCACAATATCTGCCTATTTAAAAATTTTTAAATAAAATACTTGCTATGTACAGAGGAATATCTAACATATGGAAGTTACAAAAGCATAATAATAAAATAATAAAAAGAATCCTTAGGTACCCATCACACAGCTTAAAGAAAAGAGAATATTACCTATAATGCTGAAGTTCCTTAATTTCTGCCCTGATTTTCACATTGAGAAAAACAATAGGAGACTGTAGTATAGAACACGGAGGTGTTAACATGTTAGAAATGTCAGCATCTTACCATTTACCTAATTCCCTCAATCATTATACACATAATGAGACACATAATGAAACGCTGTCATGTAACATTCAAATCACGTTCCTGTGTTCTTTTTCAACAGGAGTAAGAGCAGGAGTCAATCCTTTTCTTTTGTGGCCTTCCCAGCACAGTAAATACAGAAAGTATTAAAGAAAGATTTGATAATTCAAGCATACAATGCCAAAATAAAGACTTAAGCATCGAGTAGAAAACTTTAAAGTAGGAGCTTGTTTTTAAATTACTAGAGCTCACTTGACTAGTTGACTTGATTTATACTACCTACGAGGCAGTGTTTTATAAATATTAGTGCTTTACAATCATTAACTCATTTAGACAGATACCTTCATTAATTTACTCCTAAATTGATTAAATCAATAATGAAGAGAAATATTAATATTAAAAAACAGACCAAGAATGTGAACTGGTAAGTCACAAAAGAATAAGTACAAATAGAAATAAAAAGAAAAATAGTTAAATTTTCTAATAAGCAACTAAATGCAAAACAAACCAGTGAATATCACTTTTATCCTGTCAAACTAACAAAGAAATAGGAAAAATAATAATGAATTTGGCAAGGGTGTTTCATAATACGCATCTTGCAATGCTGGCAAGATGACTATAATTAGTACAACACTTCTAAAGGCGTAGAGTACTTCTGTATTCTATTCACAGAGGTAACACCTGGAATGCAATGTTCGGAATAGCCAGATTAGGATTTGCATAAACTGAAGTGCGCCAGTCTGTCTGGTAACTAAAAAACATAAAATTGGGCACTAACATCTGGACTGTTTATGTGCACCTGTGATGCCTAACAGGACAATGACTGTATAGACAATACCTATGCAATTGTTCTCTAAGGATTTTCTCACAAAGGGAGGCTTTCTAATAAACTCAAAATAACTTGCTGCAAATCTGAATGGCAACAAGGGCAAATTTGCCAACATTTATCAAAAAGCTTTAAACTGTTCTTACCTTTACCCAGCAATTCCATCAGAATTTATCCTAAGGGCGTAATTAAGATTTAGCAGGGATGTTTAGTAGGGATTTTGTTTATCATAGAAATTTAAAAACCAGCTAGTTCAAGAGAAGTGGACTCATGGACCTATCTATGTATCTATGTTTATCTATATTTGTTTATAAGATGGAAAACTATGCAGCCCATTAAGTGATGTTATAGAGGAATATTCCCTTTCACAGAAAGATGTCCACAGAAAGACTGTTGCCTGATGAAAATGAAAGGCACTAAAGAGTCTGTATAGTAACACTGCAGTGTTATTTATAACACTGGGTGGGTGGCTGAATAAGGATTTTTTGTCATCGGTTTTGCTTATCCACCCCTTCTTATTTCTCTATAGAAATTTCTCTATATTTCATTATAGAGAAATAAGAAGGGGTGGATAAGCAAAACATATTATTAAATCGTTATAACCATGTATTACTTATATAAAGGCAATAAAAGTTATTTTAAAATTCAAGAGCAGTTTCTCAATAAATAGCACATATAAATTTTTTTTACAAAATTTGTATTCTAGAATGTTAAGACATTTATTTTTCCACCCCCAAACCTTAATTATAAAATTATAAAGTTTTTTTTTTTTTTTTTTAATGCTGGTAAGGGTATAAGGCAAGGTAGGAATTTGTTGTTCATTTGCCAGGATACAAGGTACCAATGCTGAAAAAGAGTTTAAAATGTGAAAGTGACAATGTGTAAGGCCCAAACAATAGAGCAGGGGTCCCCAACCCATGGGCTGCAGACCGGTACTGGGCCGCACAGCAGGAGGTGAGCGGCGGGCAAGCAAGCAAAGCTTCATCTGCCACTCCCGATCATTGGCATTACCATTCCCCCACCGACCCTGCCCCCCCACCGTGGAAAAACTGTCTACCACGAAACCGGTCCCTGGTGCCAAAAAGGTTGGGGACTGCTGCATAATGGCTGCCACCCATTAAATAAAAATGTATAAAATATTCTACATTTCTCAAATGTGAGTAAGTGTATGTAAACCCCCTCTTTAAAAAGTTTAGTAGGTAATAAATGCACATATTTTAAAAGGAAAAAATATAGAAAAAATATGTAACAAGTTAATATACCTCTCATCCCTGTCCTCCAAGCAGTCAATTCTTCTTCCCAGAAGCACCCACCATTACTAGTTTCTTGTGCATCCTTCTGCAAGTATTTTAAGGGTATAAAGCAAGTATGTATGTATCCATTTTATTTTTTTACAGAAGTGGTAGCGTACTGTGTACACCGTTGAGCACATTCCTTTTTTCACTTGTAGTAAATCCTGGAGATCATTCCAATGAGTATTTGCAGCTCTACGTCGTTCTGTTCCATCATATGGCTGTCACACAGTTTCACTAACTGGTACACCCTTAACAGACACTTAAGTTATCTGGAATTCTTTGTTATCATTGTTGATGGTTTAAAAAAGAGATTTCATATAACTTACAGTGCATACCCCTGTATACAGATATAAATGTGTTTGTGGGACAAATTCCTAGAAATGGAGTTAACAGATTAAAGGAAATATGCATTACTAAATTTTGACAGATATTTTGTCAAAAAGCTCCTAAAGACAATATATGTGAAGGCTCATTTCCCTATACCCTCACGAAAAGCATATCACAAAACTTTAATCTTTGCTGGTCTGACAGGTGTTTAGGATTTTAATGTTTATTTCTCTTAATACAAGTATTACTCTCACTTATTACAAGTGAGATCAAGCCATTTGTAATTCCTTTCTTGAGAGTGGCCTGTTCACTGCAGAACCTTTGAAGAGCCAAAAAATTCTGGGGACAACTTAACATACTTCTGTGGGCCCTTTTTTTTTTTTTTTTGCGGTATGCAGGCCTCTCACTGTTGTGGCCTCCCCCGTTGCGGAGCACAGGCTCCGGACGCGCAGGCTCAGCGGCCATGGCTCACGGGCCCAGCCGCTCCGCGGCATATGGGATCCTCCCAGACCGGGGCACGAACCCGTATCCCCTGCATCGGCAGGCGGACTCTCAACCACTTGCGCCACCAGGGAGGCCCGGCCCTTTTTTTTCAAAGAAATAAAATTTTACTTATGAAAAATGACTTTCAATTGGAATGGTCACTGCAAACGAAAATCCTGTGTTTATAACTGATAGAATTTTAAAAGATAATCTCAAAATTGAAACAACAAAATTGTAAAAATTTTAAATCTCCATAGACCACTCCACACCCCTCCCACAAACCCTCCCCCAGTCTCTAGTTTGAGAAAGACTAGTTTTGCCAGAAACTTTTAGGCAGAAGATCATCCAGGCCCATTTTTACCAACTATTTTACCCTTTCCATTTCTTGCCACATTTTTTCTTTCTCACAGAGCCTGTGAGCTCTGGCTTGCATTTTGCTACTTCCTATTTTTATAAACATTCTATTTTGTATTTGTATATTTGTATTTTGTGTGGTATCTTTCTTTTTTTTTTTTTTGCATTACGTGGGCTTCTTACTGCTGTGGCCTCTCCCGTTGCGGAGCACAGGCTCTGGACGCGCAGGCCCAGCAGCCATGGCTCACGGGCCTAGCCGCTCTGCGGCATGTGGGATCTTCCCAGACCGGGGCACGAACCCGTGTCCCCTGCATCGGCAGGCGGACTCTCAACCGCTGCGCCACCAGGGAAGCCCATCTTTCTATTTTGATTAATCTTCCCGTCCTAGGAAAACTCACTGGTTACATTTGTTAAGTTGAAGAAAAACTTTTCCAACAAGCTTTTGATCTCGAAGTCTAATCACAGCCTCTATATTCCATAAACCCTCAGCACTGAACAAATACGGTATTTTATGTATATATGAATATGTATGCATGCTAGTTTTGTGTGTTAGTGTAAAAGTTTTCTATTTTATTTACTTGTGAATTTATTCCATCTTCCACCTAAACTGAGATTCTCGAAGTTTCTTCATTCTTATCTATCTCATTTTATCAAATAAAATCTGCTTGATGGTCCAAGTAGCCAAAGCTACATTAGATGCTGTGCTACTACTGTGCTCTCTGAATTTTATTTACCTCACGCCAAACTAACCTTAGTTGCTTCTGCTGGCTTAATTTCATGGTAATTTCTGTTAGCTGATTTGACTTACTAGGGGAAATAATCTTTACTGTCTTGGTTTGGAGCCATGGTTGCCAGCACATGCAAAGACAGAGTTATGCAGACTGCAATCAGGATTTCTCTGTCTCAGTAGCTGAAGCTTGGGCTCTGAAGCTGGACTGTCTGGGATTAAATCCGGCCTCCACTCCTTACTTGTTATGTCATTTGGGGCAAGCTGCTTACTGTCTCTGACAACATTTTCTTATCAATAATATGGGGACTGTTAATAATTCCAAACTCATAGGGTTTCTATGAAGATTAATTGAGATAATCAGGTAAAGTATCTATACAGTGCTTAGGCCAAAGTAAGAACTAACTTTTCAGCAAAGGTTCACACAGTTTCTTTTTAAAGCTAGGTTAACATTCTCCTTTCATTTTATATAACCTCTCCTACCCACATGATCACTAGGGGTTTAGACCAAATGGTCACCCACAATTCAATATCAACTTGAGGTAACTACAAAACCAAGAATTTATAACAAGCTTAACAAATTATTTCATGCTGGCATATATCAGAACTTACCCCTTAATACCCAAATGGCACCATCTAGGCTTCCACTTTTTAGAAAAATTTCTGCTGCAATATTCACAATTTGACATCTCGGTGCTAACTTCTCAGGCCCTGTAAGTCCTTTTAAACTTGTAAAATGTATTTTTAATTCATATAGTTTATCTAAGACCTTCCTTCCCTAGAGTTAAAAAAACAAAGACAAAAAAACCCACTGAGTATCAATCATTAAGAGTATTATAGAGGTACAAAGTCACTGATAATTATATAGAAGCCAATTATGCAATTTGAATAATTCTAGACTGATGGTTGTCAAACTGCTCTAAGACTCTCTCCTTAAGCCCTTTCCTGCTCAGCCACAAAGGTGGAAAGGGAAGGGTAGCAAGCCAGGCTTTGTCTCATTAACCACGCCCACCACTGGGCCCCCTTTCATTGGTTCTCCTTTCATTTGTTTTATTCACTGTGCCTCCTCTAGAGATTTCATTTGGCAAAAGGATTTCATGCCTTAATGTGGAAAGCTACCCATCATATGTTTTTGCTCTTCTTCTGTTGATCACCCTGAGATCCAGGAGGGAAAGTCAATGAAAAGGAGATTATTTCATATGAAATTTAGATAAAGGAATGATAAAGGGAAAAAAGGGGGATAAAATTGTTGTCTGAAAATCATTTTTTTGAGTCAATAGGCTAATTATTTCACATTGTCTACATAAAAGCTATCTCTAGGGTGGACATCAGAAATTGGACATGTGTTATTATTTTATACCAGGGTCAGCAAAATTTTTCCATTAAAAGCCAGACAGTAAATGCTTTAGGCTTTGCAGGTCACATTTGGTCAGCTGCATATTCTTTTTGGTTGTTTTTAAATTTCTAAATCTTTAAAAATGTAAAAAACATTCTTAGCTCATGAGCTGTATGAAAACAGGCTGTGGGCCAGATCTGGCTTTTGGTTTTCAGACTCTTGTTTTATATTATATTACATGCTATTTTGAGTCAGATGCATATTATGATGTCAAAGTACTTTCAATCTGACTGTATAAATGAGTGCATTTTTCAAGGGATACCTTAAGTTTAATTTCAATGGTTTTACTTTTATGTTCAAAATGGAATGTTTCATTAAAAAATTCATGCTAAGTAAGATAATAAAATACTCATTCTAAATAAGACAGTTAACATTTAAAATTAAAATACAGGCATTGGGACTTCCCTGGCGGTACAGTGGTTAAGACTCCATGCTCCCACTGCAGGGGGCACGGGTTCAATCCATGGTCTGGGAACTAAGATCCCCCATGCCACGCAGCAGGCCAGGAAAAAAGAAAAAAGAAAAGAAAAGGGCACAAATTCACCAACCGCTTATATCCTAAATAAAAATAACCAAATAAAGGGGACTTCCCTGGCAGTCCAGTGGTTAGGACTTCGCCTTCCAATGCAGGGGGTGTGGGTTTGATTCCTGGTTGGGGAGCTAAGACCCCACATGCCTCATGGCCAAAAAACCAAAATAAAACAGAAGCAATATTGTAACAAATTCAATAAAGACTTAAAAAATGTTCCATATCAAAAATAACTCTTTAAAAAGAAACCAAATAGAATTAAAACATACTCTAAAATTTCAGCAAAATCAGTCTGAGTTTTAAAAAAGGGTCTTCTAACTAGGTAGTCCTCAAATTCTCAAGCATTAAATACCCAAGAAATTAATGCTATGACAGACTTTAAGCTAGAATGTGAGAGCGGAGCCAAGGTACATTTTGCCCATCCCAGGCCTACCACACAATAAGTGCTAAACCACTTAGAAGATGTTGGAGACTGGAGACCTTCTGTACAATGATTATTTAAAAATTATTTTCTTTTTAAAAAAAAATTCATGAATTTTGTATGTGTACCCGAGTGACCATGTCCTTAAATATTATTTCAATTGTGAAATAACCTCTTTATAAAAAGAAGGAAGGAATAAAAGATACATTTTAATAGTTGATTCAATAGTAACCCCACTCTCAACCATCTCACTCTCCATCCCTCAGCACTTCGCTCCCTATTTTGGATTTTTCTGTCCTTCACTTTACTTAACTTTATTGAATCTATAACTCCACCATCACCTCAGGGAAATCTAAACAATGATAGTACAATATGGTCTAGAATCACTACACCACTTCTATGGTGAGCTAAGCCTCAAAGGTAGACATGAAGATATATGGTATACAGTATTCCAGAGGATCCTAAGAAGTGATTTTAAAAGAGTTCTGTTCATTGTTAGTATCTCGGGTTCATCTTAAGAGAGAGCTTCCAAAATTATAATACCACCAATACTCAGAAGCTGGCAAAATAAATTCTGAATTGAAAGGTGCTTCAAATAAATACGATATTTAGCACAGCTTCCTATGTGTTCCTCATACTGAGATTCTTCATAGTAGTCATAGATATTCTTCTCATGCCATCTCCTTTCCATATTTGCCTAACATACCACCTAATAATTCACTTATTGTGTAAGTTTCAATTTGCCACCCATAATGATTATTAGCAAATTTTTAGCAAATTAGCAAATTATCAGCAAAGTTTCAGGGTTAACCTATATTCTGCTCAAATATTTTAAACTAACACTCTATATACCAAGCCAAAGTAAAATTTTGTGAAGTACCTTGGACCACTGCAACAGCTTGTGGTAGAAGTACATAGCACTGATTCCGATTCTTCCCAGCAAAGTTTTATCTACTTCACTGTTTTGTGGATCTTTGCTAACTGAAACACAAAGCAGGCATATGGAAGAAAGTGAAACAGTCACTTAGAATGATGGAAAAGGCAAATTTAATATGGAATCAGTGATATTACCACAAATACCAGGTATCGGCAAACTATAGCCCATGGGCCAAATCTGGCCTGTGGCCTGTTTTTGTATAGCCTATGAGCTTTTAAGAATGGTTTTTATTTTTAAAGGGTTGTTTGAAAAGAAAACTGTGTGACACAGATTATATACTGTGCGTGCAAGGCCTAAAATCTGGTCCTTTACAGTTTGCCGACCCTGACAGAGAATATAGCAGTGAAGAGCTGATGTAAAAAGAAAGGTCTCAAAAATATACGAATTTTGTTGACGCAGCAATAGTGAAGATAGTAACAATTTAATGATTCAAAAATTCAGATGCTCCACTACAATTTCTTAGCAATAGTTTTACCAATCTGAATGAAAAGAAAAATAAGAACATGAAACATCTGATATCCTATTGACCTTTTATCATTATAATCTAATTTAACAATAAATAGATGGAAAAATTTATAAAAAGAAGGAAAAGTATCTAAAAACTGCAGTGTTAACTTATCCCCAACATGGAGATTATTAAGAGCTTTATATGTTATGAACATTGTACCAGTCAATCCATCAATCAATAATAAAGGACACTGTATCACCCTAACCCACAATACTCAGACCAAAACAGTGACATTTACTTGTTTCAGCGAATTCACAAAATGGAACACTTGGTCTCTCTTCTTTACAGTCTTTTGTCAGTGTTTCAGCAATACAAGCACAAAATCTCTGGAAATCTCCAAAGTTTTCACAGCCCAGTTTTACGTTAATGTATAAATTTCCCAATTTGGTCCAGTCACCTTTTTCTTTATAATGCTATGAGAATTATTAAAAACAAAACAAAAAATGCAAGTTGTCATTTATGCAAACATATTATGGGGTAGGCACATGCAGGCATTAGATATACAGAAATTAATAAGACAATCTCTGCAAATCTTATAAACGTACCTACAAGTGTTACAACAGCAGTAACATGTTACTGTACAATTTGCTTTTCTGTCCATAGCAATGCCTCTATAAGCTCCAGATGTCAACATACACTTGTTTTAATTATCTAGCTCCTAATGTACTTAATGATGTCACCCTCAAAGCTGAACTACACAGTGGAGATAGATTTAAGGAAAACAGATGATTAGCAGCATGATTTGAGCTACTTCCACAGCAATACTATTTTACTACTTTTAGAGATTGCATTTTACAGTTAGTTGGCCATTTATGATTTGCAGCCCACACATAATTTTGGGCATTACATTTCTTCTACAAAAGGCGCTACAAGGTAAATTTCAGTAAACTTACTATCTTCCTATTATTTTCAGTTCTAAACTAAGAAAGTTTCCCATGCCAACAAAAAATTGTTTCAAGGATATAAATTCTAATTTAGACTAGATCAACAATTACTAGAATGAGTACAAAAATGATCTTAAATTAAAAAGTACAGTCATCCTGAAAGTCCTCTATTTCTTATCCAGACTTTAAATGCTTGGAGAGTGCACAATGACCTTGGCTTTACCCGTCATGTCACATACTGCAGCCACCTATGGATCTCGACAAGAAAGCCAAGTCATTTGTGCACTGAGGGAGTCTGCCTAGTGACAAGAATTAAAGGCTAAGCTATAGATTATTATGGCTTAACATAAGTTAATTTTAAACCGAACTATTTCTAGAATTATTTTTAGAACAGTTCACAACTCTAGAAATTATGTTTGCATTTCAAAGTATTAACCTGCAAAAAATTAAACTTCTTTTCCTTCTTTTCTCTGTGTAACAGCTGCATTGTAAAACTTTTCTAAAACTGGGTTACTATCCAAAGTTTCTTTGTTGTTATTGGTTTTCGGAGATCCCAGAAATTTATTTAAAAGATAAGCAACATACCTCTATTTCATTCAAGGCTGACTCTAAATCACACTTCCAGTTCTTTATAAACTGCCTCATCTGTAACCTTTAACAATAAAAAAGGGTTAATTATGTTCATCACCCAAAAAGTCAATATTGCTCCTAATTCATTTGTTCTATAATTTATACCTAAGAGACTGGAGAAAGAGAGAGTAATATACTATAAAAATTATTCAGCGCTGAAGAAAATGGCAACTGCGCAGATACCTAACTTATATTATTTCCTCCTAAACCACAGGCAACAAGGAGGAAAAAGCAAATTCCACATGAAATCATACCTTCATCCTAACTTGAAGACAGAGAATGTCAAAACTTTAAAATAATTGTGAATAAAAAGAGAAAAAAAATTAAATCTCAGCACTTGATCTCTACTGCTCCCACTTCACTCTCACTGGTCCATAAGGATTTGTGGTAAGCAAATACTGACCAAAACAAAACAAACAAAAATACCTGTAGGGGAGAACCAAAAAGGGAAACTACCAGAGGGACCTAACATTGATTAAGAACTACCATTACAAAGACAAAGTCCACACTAAATTTGAAAATGCTGAGAAAAAAACTGTCTGGGTATATTAGAACACAAACCACACAGAGGAACTTAAAAGTTTTGTATGATTTAAAGAAAGCAATCTGTGAAATGTACAGATAGCTTGTGGGAAAGAAAAAAAGACAAAAATGAAAGAAGCACACTGGCAACTGGGAAGAGAAGAAGAAAAGGAGAAAAGAGGAGGGTTCCATTAAACTAAGAATACTGTGTGACAGCCAACTATGGGGTCAATTTTGGTAATTAGTCCCGATGCTTTATAAATTATTCCAGAGCATTAAAAAGGAAGGACAAGTTCCTAATTTTTATCCATTCATCTGTCAATGGTCATTTAGGTAGCTTCCATGTCTTGGCTATTGTAAATGGTGCTGCTATGAACATTGGGGTGCATGTATCTTTTTGAATTACAGTTTTCGTCTTTTCTGGATATATGCCCAGGGATGGGATTGATGGATCATACGGCAACTCTATTTTCAGCTTTTTAAGGAATCTCCATACTGTTCACCATAGTGGCTGTACCAATTTACATTTCTACCAACAGTGTAGGAAGGTTCCCTTTTCTCCACACCCTCTCCAGCATTTATTATTTGTAGCCTTTTGGTGATGGCCATGCTGACCGGTGTGAGGTGATACCTCGTAATTTTGATTTGCATTTCTCTAATAATTAGCGATGTTGAGCATCTTTTCAGGTTGGCCATCTGTATGTCTCCTTTGGAGAAATGTCTATTTAGGTCTTCTGCCCATTTTTTGATTGGGTTGTTTGGTTTTCTGATATTGAGTTGTATGAGCTGTTTATATATTTTGGAAGTTAAGCCCTTGTTGGTCGCATCGTTTACAAATATTTTCTCCCAGTCTGTAGGCTGTCTTTTGTTTATGGTTTCCTTTGCTGTACAAAAGCTTTTAAGTTTCACTGGGCCCCATTTGTTTATTTTTGCTTTTATTTCTTTTGCCTGGGGAGACTGATCTAAGAAAATATTGCTACGTTTTATGTCCGAAAATGTTTTGCCTATGTTCTCTTCTAGGATTTTTATGGTGTCATTATAACTAGGTCTTTAAACCATTTTGAGTTTATTTTTGTATATGGTGTGAGGGAATGTTCTAACTTTACTGATTTAAATATATGAAGTTGTCCAGCTTTCCCAACACCACTTGTTGAAATGACTGTCTTTTCTCCATTGAATATTCTTGCCTCCTTTGTTGAAGATTAACTGATCAACTGTGTGTAGGTTTATTTCTGGGCTCTCTATTCTGTTCCATTGATCAGCATGTCTGTTTTTGTACCAGTACTATACAGTTTTGATTACTGTGGCTTTGTAGTATTGTCTGAAGTCTGGGAGGGCTCTGCCTCCAGCTTTGTTCTTTTTCCTCTGGATTGCTTTGGGAATTCTGGGTCTTTTGTGATTCCATATAAATTTTAGGATTATTTGTTTTAGTTCTGTGAAAAATGTCATGGGTAATTTGATAGGGATACCATTAAATCTGTAGATTGCTTTGGGTAGGATGGTCATTTTTTTTTTTTTTTTTTTTTGCGGTACGCGGGCCTCTCACTGCTGTGGCCTCTCCCGTTGCAGAGCGCAGGCTCCGGATGCGCAGGCTCAGCGGCCATGGCTCACGGGCCCAGCCGCTCCGCGGCATGTGGGATCCTCCCAGACCAGGGCATGAACCCGTGTCCCCTGCATCGGCAGGCGGACTCTCAACCACTGCGCCACCAGGGAAGCCCAGGATGGTCATTTTAACAACATTAATTCTTCCAATCCAAGAGCAGTAGCATTGTTTTAAATTGCAAAATATTGGGGACAACTTAAATACCCATCACTGATTGAATAACCTAAAGTATATCCATTAAATGGAGTACTTTGCATTGTTTAAAAGATGACGAATTTCTCTATGGACTGATTTAGATTGATTTCCAGGATATACTGTCTGAGTGAAAAAAAGCAAATTAAAAAAAAAGAGTATTCATTATTTTCTAAACTATATATGTAATAAAGAAGTAGATATAAGAAAATACATACACATCTGCTCATTATAAGAGGATAAAACTGAAAGACTGGTTACCTCCAGTATGTAGGTGGAAAAGGGGTAGAGAGAAGGACGAAATGGAAACGGTGGAGCAGGAGTAAGCTGGAGCAACATTTCTCATTGCATCTTTTTAGTACAGCATTGACTGTTAGAACAGACAGCAATTTTTCACATACTTCCCTAAATAATTCAAACCAGCTAGGATGTGGGATAACTGAAAATATAATACAAACAGTAATAAATAAACCTAAATGGTCTACAAATGAATAACCACATTGAATGGGCATAGGGGAAAAAAAAGAACTAAACAAAGTAACTTAGGAAGCAATATTTTGGCTGAATACTATAATAACCTTATACTAAAAATGTACTAAATTTTTTTCCCACAGAGGTATGGGTTAGCAGTTCTGAAATTACTTTTTGTGGATCGTAAGACTGAATAAATGAGCAAATATATTGTAGATAATTAGAGTCAGGTTTCTCACTGTTGGAGAAAGAATTTATAAATATGAAAAAGGGAAGGCTAAGATGAACCTGTAGTGCTGGATTCGAATCAAGCTATCAGTATGTACTCATGGTTTTTGTAATATACATAAAAATAGAGAAATAAATATATATATCTTGTGTGTGTATGTATGTTGTGTATACATACATATATTTCTTAGCCCTGTCCACTGAGAAGACCTGGCTGCAATGATACTCTAGCAGCAATGAACACATTCAGGTCTTGGATTTGAAATATCATTCTCTAATAAAAGGAACCAGAGCTCCTTGGAGAAATGGTTGCTGCCAATGTTGGAGCAGGGAAAAGAGAAGATGAGACTTAACTCTGTGGCTTCAAATAACACGAAAGTGGTAGAAAAACAAAAAAAAAAAATGATGAAAGGATGTAGGAACAAACCTGAAGGAATTCCCAAAGGTCAAATTTGGAACAATCTGAGCAACAAAATAAATAACTATATTATTAGATTATAAATAACCCATAGAATAAAATAAATAGCCATGAGTTCACACTGACATAAATTTTGAATAAGTAAATAAATGGAGAAGGGACAGCTCTTCTTTACTGAAAAATTCCAATTAATAAATGTAGAAAAGGGACGGACTTCCCTGGTGGCACAGTGGTTAAGACTCCGCACTCCCAATGCAGGGGGCCTGGGTTCGACCTCTGGTCAGGGAACTAGATTCCACACGCATGCCGCAACCAAGAGTTCGCATGCCACAACTAAGGAGCTGGTAAGCTGCAACTAAGGAGCCCACCTGCCACAACCAAGACCTGGTGTGACCAAATAAATAAATAAATATTTTTAAAAAAACCCAGCAATAATAGCTATTAAAAATAAAGGAAGCATGCTATTTAAAAATAAATAAATAAATGTAGAAAAGGGACTTTCTTGGTGGTCCAGTGGCTAAGACTCAGTGCTCCCAATGCAGGGGGCCCGGGTTCGATACCTGGTCAGGGAACTAGATCCTGCATGCCGCAACTAAAGATCCTGCGTGCTGCAACAAAGGCCCAGTGCAGCCAAATAAATAAATAAAAAAAATTTTAATGTAGAAAAAATGGGGAAAATACAAAATCACCATTGGGTAAATACCACAGTAGTAACCTGTAGTAAAGAGTCACTGAAGAATACTAAAATTAATGTATGAAGTTTTGAGGAGAAACAGCATAATACACAATGCTAAAATCTCTTCCCCAAGATATTTATTCATTACAATAGGACAAAGAGTAACTTTACAGTGTAGAAACTTGGCAGATAATCTTTTTAACTAAGTGATAAAGGTTAACTTAACCAGTAATAAGATATACTGAACCATGTGCATCCTACTACAGTGCAATATGATCTGTAGTGAGTTAATGGATTTATACCAAAATTAATTTCCTAGTTTTGATAATGGCACTATTATTATGTAGGATGTTAACATGAAAGGAAGCTAGATGACGGGAACATGGGAGTTCACCACACTAATTTTTGCAACATTTCTGTAAATCTAAGATTATTTCAAAATACTATTTTTAAAGTCATTAAATGTATGTTAACAAATTTCCTAGATTATATACACACCTTAATTTTCACTGATGTCCTGAATATAAATAGCAGAATTCTTAGTAGCCTTATCCACTGAAAGTGAAAGCCTTTCAAATGAACTATAGCTAACTAAAAATTATAATCAAAATAAGAATGTCCATTAAAATTCATTTCCCTTGTCTAGAAACGGGTAATTATTTCAAAGAGCATCAGGAAATATAAATTCAAATATAAAATAATAAATACTAAATTTCTTTTTCCTTCTGCCTTGGGGCTGGGTCCATATCCCCAACCATGATCTATGCCTCTTAGCCACCCAGAGTTATTTTTAAATTTTTTCCTTCACTAATAAATAGGTCACCAATGTTAATACCTCCTAAAAAATACAAGGTAACTATTTTGAAGCAAGCACATAGGAAGGGGACGAGTGCATAAGGATACAATTTTCAAAATTAGGGGTTACCAAATAAATTGTCATAACTTTCATATGCAACATAAATATTATTAACTATCACTAGGTAAAGGAATTTAAAAAAATCATAGAACCTGAAGAACTCAAATGTACCTTAAATGCTGGTGTTTGAAGGGAAGTAGTATAATTAGAGCTGAAATTCCCTAACTGCACTATGGCATCCAGAGCAGAGAGCAAATTCACAGGGGCTCCTCAGGTTATTTTAAATTTTCAAGCGACATCTGTCAGACACTGTCAAACTGCTATTAACTTGTTTGGATTTAACTACTTAATAAATGGTACTATTAATGTATTTATTTTGGCCTCTGGACACTGTGAACCAAGAAAGTTTGGAAACCTCTGTACTAGAGGATAATAAGAAATAAGATAAAAACAACTCTGGAAGCTCCTCTGAAGGAGCTTTCTGGGCACTCTCAAGGACTTTGGTGGTTGATATCATTTGCACTTTATCAAATCTGATTTTGTTAAAAAGTTATAGTTCATTTAAATACTTAAAATTTGTATACTTTTCTCTATGTATGTGACAGCATAATAAAAAATTTTATATAAGTCATGGCTTTCCTTTTTCTCAATACAGGTATATTATGGTACTACTCTTACAATTAGCACAGGGTATTTTTTTTTAAGGCCTTTGGAGGCCCATAAACTGAATAGAGAAAGTGAACAAGTGAGAGAAAGAATGAAGGAGAGGGCTTCCCTGGTGGCTCAGTGGTTAAGAATCCACCTGCCAATGCAGGGGACACGGGTTCGAGCCGTGGTCTGGGAAGATCCCACATGCCGTGGAGCAACTAAGCCCGTGCGTCACAACTACTAAGCCTGCGCTCCATAGCCCGCAAGCCACAACTCCTGAAGCCCAGGCACCTAGAGCCCATGCTCTGCAACAAGAGCAGCCACCGCAATGAGAAGCCTGCGCACCACAACGAAGAGTAGCCCCCGCTCACCGCAACTAGAGAAAGCCCGTGCGCAGCAACAAAGACCCAACGCATCAATCAATCAATCAATCAATCAATCAATAAAAAGAATGAAGGAGAGACATTAAAATATTTTATTTAGTTAATGTGGCAAGAAGTGAAAGAGAAAAAAGAATTAAAGTAATTTGTATACACATAAGAGAGTGCATTAAGTAGAATCAAGTAAGTTGTGAAACAGAGCAAGGGAGACTTTACATTTGATCTGCCAGGTACTGAGATGAAATCAGGTACTGAAAAAGATCTGGTGAGGCTGGCCAGGAGGGTTGGCTAGAAGCAGCTGATGACAGTGTGACTAGGCCATAGCCAAAAGAAGGAGAAGGGCTTATGGTGAGCATATGAACAACAATAAGTGCTTTGCCTTCATCCTTTTTTAAGTCCCCACCAAAATACATATATTTTAGTCCTAATTATAATAATTCTTCTTACCTGGATTTCATTTCCAGAACTTCAGTTATTTCTTGCTTGGAAGCCTGTACTTGGTATAAAAGCTTAATAATATAGTTAAAGTGTTCTGGATCAAGTACCATCCCAGCTTCAACAAGCTGTAGAATAGGGAAAACAGTAGTCATTCTCATAAAAATATGAAAGAGTCAAAACCAATGTGTGTGGAAAAAACTAACAGACTGATGGAAGAAATGAAACATGAAGGCAAACAGAATTAAAATTCATTTTAAAACTTTGAAGCATATTTTTCTTCAAATATTTGAGAACCACCATAAGACTGCTTACATCAAGAATTTAAAGCAAAAATGAAAATAATACTTTTGAATGCAAACTTGAATATTCTTCCTGTTCTCCAAGTTAGCTCAAGCACTTTATCAGCTGTACCTCATTTGGTGTTCATTCTGTCTTTTAGTAAGTATAGCACTGGTGGTTGTACTGTATCCCTGATGATAAAATTCCTGAGAGGTATTAAACTGAGGTTTTCTACAATGACTACAGGTGAGTAGTAATTTCTTTTTATTTTTTTAATTTTAAACTTATCTATCTATCTACCAGTTTTGTTGAGATATAACTGACATGCAGCACTGTATAAGTTTAAGCTGTACAGCATAATGATTTGACTTACGTACATCACGAAAAGATTACAGTAATTTGAGTGAACATCCATCATCTCATATACATACAAAATAAAAGAAAAAAAATTTCTTCCTTGTGATGAGAGCTCTCAGGATTTACTCTCTTAACAACTTTCATATAGAACACACAGCCGTGTTCATTCTATTCTTCATGTTGTATAATACATCCCTAGTTCTCATTTATCTGATAACTGGAAGTTTGTACGTTTTGACCACCTTCATCCAATTCCCAATCCCCCCACCTCCTGCCTCTGGTAACCACAAATCTGATCTCTTTTTCTATGAGTTTGCTTTCTGTGAAGTATAATTAACCTACAACACTATGTTAGTTACTGGTGCACAACATGGTGATTTGATATTTCTGTACATTATAAAATGATAACCATAAGTCTAGTTACTATCTGTCACCATACAAAGATACTACATTATTACTGATTATATTCCCCATGTCGTACATTTCATCCCCGTGACTCATTTGTTACATAACTGGAAGTTTGAGTAATTCTTTTTTTTTTTTTTTCTTTTTGCGGTATGTGGGCCTCTCACTGTTGTGGCCTCTCCCGTTGCGGAGCACAGGCTCCGGATGCGCAGGCCCAGCGGCCATGGCTCACGGGCCCAGCCGCTCCGCGGCATATGGGATCCTCCCAGACCGGGGCACGAACCCGTATCCCCTGCATCGGCAGGCGGACTCTTAACCACTGCGCCACCAGGGAGGCCCTTGAGTAATTCTTGATTCAAAAAGTTTCCAGGCAAGTAACTTTGTCAAGTTTTGTAATGTGGAACTAGAGGTATTCACTGAAATATCTGTTCATCTGCTAGAGTGGTTCCAATGCTGCTTCCTAAAGAGAATGGGTGAGAATTGGGTGTTTTCCTGCTATTAAGCCTATTCTGAAATGAATGGCTGGGTAGTACCAAATACTAGGAAATATTCAACAACAGTAAAAATTTTAATATACCTTTAAAAAGCTGTAAAATTTTTTGTTTTTCTTTTTGCTTAATGCCAAATAGAAAATTAACTCCTTGCCACCATATTCTTATCTATCTGCTTTGTTTGGTAACAATGTACTATTTATACATTGATTTGTGTATTTACTTTTGTTATATATGACCTCACATCTTTTTGAAAAAGAAAACTTTCTTTAATCATCCTTAAGAAGTAGAGATGAAGACAGTTCACGAAGCTGAAAGAAGTCACCTCAAGTGCTTACAACTATTTAATTAAGGGGAAGCTCTGTCAGTCACTGGAGTCTGTTTATAAACCCTATTTTGGGAGAAAAAGAACATTTCTGAAAACAATTCTTTGGCATTAAGAATGTGAGTAAAAGGCAATTTAAGAGTGTAAGCAGAAATCATTATTTTCTTGGTTATTCAGTACTAGAGAATAAAAGGGATAAAATGAAATCATACCTTGCAAAAGATATCAATTAAAGCAGGTACAGCATTCCTTAATTTCATAGTTGCCACACACTCAAATGTTTTTAGTAATATTTTCAGAGCAGGCTGCATAAAACAAAAAAATTACACTCATTTTCATGTCTTCTTTCAGTACACCTTAAGTTTCTCAAATTCGTTTATGCTGAAAAACACAAGTGTTCTCTACGAAGTATTCAACAAACAGAAATGTAACTGCTCAATTATACAAACAAAAAATATAACAGATAAATTAACTTAAAATATTAGAAAAATATATTTTCAGGTTACTTACCAGCATTTTAACCATTATGCTGAGGCTCATGACCTGAAATACTTCTCTCAGTAAACAATGTTTGAGTAAAGAATTGAGAAGGTTATTTAGCACTTGTAGATCAAAGTGTATACCCGGAGGGAACTTGCTGTAGTATGCCATAAACATGTTTACTAAAAAGGAAGAAGTATATATTAAAGTTATTTGCTGCTTTTAAGATATTCATCTTTCCTAAATTAGACAATCTTTCCATATTTAAAGATCAAGTAGTATAAATTCATTTTCTTAAAAGGTACACTTCCAGTATCAGAAATACTTGATGAAAATAAATTAAAGCAAAAGTTAATGGCAATAACATGTTAACCAGGATGTTAGGCACTAGATTGGGAGCTAACTCACGTGCTATCCACAAAAAACAGGGCCAAATTGCCTCATACATAATGGTCTAAATACAAACTCCTAAGGAGCCACACTCCCATGGAGACTTTAGGCAGTGGCTTGTTTAGGGGTGGATGCAGACAATTTTGACATATACCCCTTCTTGCTGTTTTAACCCCCACCAACATGTTGACCCTGGGGATATTTTTATTCCAATTTATGATATGAACATTCTACCAAAAATTATAACACTTATTTATTTCCTTTGAGAAAGTAGTTCCTTAACAGACACTTGGGTTGCTTCACATTTTACTGTGAATAATGCTGCGATAAACATAGGTGTACAAATATCTTTTGAGACCCTGCTGTCAATTTTTCTGTGTATATGTCAAGAGAAGAATTGCTGGGCCATACAGTAACTCTATTTTTAATTTTTTGAGGAACTGTCATACTGTTTTTCCACAGTGTCTGAACTATTTTACATTCCTGCCAATAGGGTACAAGGGTTCCACTTTCTCCACACCCTCACTAACACTTGTTTTCTATTTTTTTCGATAGCAGTCATCCTAATGGGTGTAAGGTGGTACCTCAATGTAGTTTTGATTTGCATTTCCCTTAGGATTGGTGATACTGAGCATCTTTTTACATGTTTATTGGCCATTTGTGTATCTTTGGAGAAATGTCTTTTCAAGTACTTTGCTTATTTTTGAATCAGGTTTTGTTGTTGAGTTTTAGGGGTTCTCTGTATATTCTGGATATCAATCCTTTATCAGATATATGATTTACAAATACTTTCTCCCATTCTGTGGGCTGCTGTTTTATCTTGCTGATATTCTCTTAATGAACGAAATTTTAAATTTTTTATGAAGTTCAATTTGTCTATTTTTTCTTTGTTGCCATTGTCTTTGGTGTAATATCCAAGAAATCACTGCCAAATCCAATGTGTGATGCTTTTGTCCTTATGCTTTCTTCTCAGAGTTTTATTGTTGTAGGTCTTACATTAAGATCTTTAATCAATTTTGAACTAATTTTTGTATATAGTGTTAGATAAGGGTCCAATTTTATTCTTTTGCTTGTGGATATTTAGTTTTCCCAGCACTAAAAAACTATCCTTTCACTAGTGAATGATCTTGGCATCCTTCTCAAAAGTCATTTGACCATATATGTGAGGCTTTATATCTGAGCTGTCTATTCTAGTCCATTGGTTTATATGTCTGTCTTTATGCCAGTATCACACTGTTTTGATTACTATAGCTCTGTAGTAAGTTTTCAAGATAGGAAGTATGAGCCCTCCAGGTTTTTTTCTTTTTCAAGATTATTTTGGCATTCCTTAGGGATCACTTGGGAAGTAATGACATTTTAACAATACTAAGTTTTCCAATCTGTGAACATGGGATGCATTTCCATTAATTTATCTTTAGTTTCTTTCAGCAATGTTTTGTAGATTTCATTGTACAAGTCTATCACTTCCTTGGTTAAGTTAATAAGTATTTTATTCTTTTTTATGCTATTGTAAACGGAATTGTTTTTGTAATTTCCTTTTCAGATTGTTCAGTGTCGGTGTATAAAAATGCCCAGATACGGCTTTTTAAATGTTGAGGTAGTTTCCTTTTATTCCTAGTCTTTTGAGTGTTTTTATCATGAAAAGGTGTTGAATTTTGTCAAATGCTTTTTCTGAATTAATTGAGATGATCATGTGGTTTTTCCCCTTCATTCTGTTAATGTGGTGTATTACTTTGATTGATTTTTGTATGTTGAACTATCCTTGCATTCTAAGAATAAATTCCACTTGGTCATGGTCTATGATCCTTCCAATATGCTGCTGAATTTGGTTTGTTAGTTTTTGTTGAGGATTTCTGTATCAGTGTTCATAAGGGGTATTGCTCTGTAGTTACCTTTTTGGCAGTTTCTTTATCTGGCTTTGGTATCAGGGCAATGGTAGCCTCAGCCTCATAGAATGAGTTAGCAAGTGTTGCCTCTTCAACTTTTGGGAAAAGTTTGAGGATTGATATTAGTTCTTTAAATGTTTGGTAGAACTCACCAGTGAAACCATTTGGTGCAGGGCTTTTCTTTGTCAGAACATTTTTGATTACTGATTCAATCTCCTTACTAGCTGTAGATCTATTCAGATTTTCTATTTCTTCATCATTTAGTCTTGGAAGACTTTGTTTTTCTAGGAATTTGTCCATTTCATCTAAGTTATCCAATTTGTTTGGCACACAGTTATTCACAGTATTCTCTTATAATCATTTTTATTTCTGTAGAATTGTATTATTGTCCCCACTTTTTTTATTTTAGCGATTTCAATCTTCTCTCCCTTTTTCTTAGTCCATCTAGCCAAAGATTTGTTAATTTTGTTGGTCTTCTTGAAATACCAGCTTTCAGTTTTATTGATTTTCTTCTCATTGTTTTTCTATTCTCATTGTTCTCTATTTCATTTATCTCTGCTCTGATCTTTATCATTTCCTTCCTTCTACTAGCTTTAGGTTTAGTTTGTTTTTCTTTCTCTAGTTTCTTAAGTTGTAAAGTTAGGTTGTTGATTTGACATCTTTCTTGTTTTTTAACATAAACATTTATACAATAGCTATAAATTTCCCTCTTAAGTACCATTTTCACTCTATCTCATAAGTTTTGGAATGTTGTGTTTCATTTTCATTTGCCTCTAAGTATTTTCTGATTTCCCTTGTGATATCTTCTGTGATCCCTTGGTTGCTTAAAAGTATGTTTGATTTCCACAATTTTGTTAATTTTCCAGTTTTCTTCTGTTACTGGTTTCTAATTCCATCCTGTTGTGATCAGAGGAGATACTTTGTATAATATCTATCTTTTAAAATCTGTTGAGACTTAATTTGTGGCCAAACACATCGGGAAGATGCCCCACGTGCTCTTGAGAAGAATATGTATACTATTGTTGTTGGGTAAAGTGTTCTGTATGTGTCTGTTAGATCTAGTGGGTATATTGTGTTGAGTCCTCTATTTCTTTACTTATCATCTGTCTGGTTGTTCTATCCATTATTGTGAGTGGGGTATTGAAGTCTCCAACTAATACTGTAGAACTGTCTATTTCTCTCATTAATTCTGTAAGTTTTTGCTTTATGTATTTTGATCGTCTGTCATTAGGTATAAATGTTTATACTGCTGCTGTACTGAACCTTTCATTACTATATATAATGTCCTTCTTTGTCTCTTGTAACCTTTTTTGATTTAAAGTCTATTCTGTCTAATATTAGTATAGCCACTCCTGCTCTCTTCTGGTTACTATTTGTATAGAATATTTTTTCCATCCTTTCACTTTCGATCTATTTGTCTTTGGCTCTAAAGTGAACATTTTGTAGACAGCATATAATTGGATAACGTGTTTTTATTCATGCTGCCAATCTGTGTCTTTTGAATGGAGAATTTAATCCATTTACTTTAAAAGTAATTACTGATAATGAAGGACTTACTTCTGATTTTTCTATTTGTTTTCTGTATGTCTCATGTCTTTTTTGTCCCTCGTTTCCTGCATTACTCTCTTCTTTTGTGTTTAGCTGATTTTTTTGAGTGAAAGTTTTAACTCCTTTTTCATTTCCTTTTGTGCATATTCTATAGCTATTGAGGTTACCGTGGGATTTATACCAGCTTAACTTCAATAATATACAAAAACTCTGCTTCTTTACAGCTCCATCCCCACCCCTTTCAGTTGCTAAGGTAACAAATTACATTTTTATATACTGTGTGCCCGAAAACATTAACTAACAGTTCTTTCAAATGCATCAGTCTCTTTTTTTTTTTGCGGTATGTGGGCCTCTCACTGTTGTGGCCTCTCCCGTTGCGGAGCACAGGCTCCGGACGCACAGGCCCAGCGGCCACGGCTCACGGGCCCAGCCGCTCCGCGGCATGTGGGATCCTCCCAGACCGGGGCATGAACCTGTTTCCCCTGCATTGGCAGGTGGACTCTCAACCACTGCACCACCAGGGAAGCCCTTTTTTTTTTTTTTTCTTCATCAGTCTCTTAAATAATATGGAAAAGAGGATTCGGAGTTACCAGTCAAATTTACAATAATACTAGTTTTTACACTAATAATATACTTTTCTTTAAAGGTATTAGTTTCTTAAATCATGTAAAAACCAGAAAGTACAGTACAAACCATTGTTACAATAATACTAGCTTTTATAACTATCCAAGTATTTACTTTTATTGAGATCCTTATTTCTCCATATGACCTCAAGTTACTGTCTCATGCCCTTTCATTTCACTTTGCAGGCCTCCCTTGAGCATTTCTTGAAGGGCAGGTCTAAAGGAAACAAACTCAGCTTTTGTTTATCCGGGAATGTCATACCTATAATTTATCCCTCAATTTTGAAGGACAGTTTTGCTAGATATAGGATTCTTGGTTGACAGATATTTTCTTTTAGCACTTTGAATATATTGGCCTACTGCCTTCTGGCCTCCAAAGTTTCTGATGAGAAATCTGCTTATAATCTTATTGAGGATCGCTTGTATGTGATAATTTGCTTCTCTCTTGCTGCTTTCAAGATCCTCTCTTTGCCTCTGGCTTTTGAAAGTTTGATTAAAATGTGTCTTGGTGTGTGTCTCTTTGAGTTCATCTTAGAGTTTGCTGAGCTTCTTGGATATTTATATTTACAACTTTCATCAAATTTGGGAAGTTTTCAGCCATTATTTGCTCAAATATTCTCTCTACCCCTTTCTCTTTCTCTTCTCCTTCTGAGACTTCCACAGTGTTCTGTTTCGTGGTGTTCCTCAGGCTGTATTCACTTTTCTTCAAACTTTTTTCTTTCTGTTCCTCAGACCTGATAATTTCCACTCTCCTATCTTCAAGTTCTCTGATTCTTTTGCCTGCTCCGATCTGCCTTTGAATCCCTCTGGTGAATTTTTCATTTCAGTTATTGTATTTTTCAACTCCAGAATTTTTCTGGTTTCTTTTTAGGTTTCCTATCTCTCTGATATTTCCATTTTGTTCACACATTATTTTCTTGACTTTCCCCACATCTTCCTTAGTTCTTCAAGCACCTTTAAGACAGGTGTTTTAAAATCACTAATTTATCTGCCATCAGGTCTTTTACAAGGATAGTTTCTGTTGATTTATTTTTTCCTTTGAATAGGCCATATTTTGCTCATTTCTTTGTATGTCATATGACTTTTTGATTGAAAAGTGGGCATTTGAATCCAATAATGTGGTAACTCTGGAGCTCAGAATACATATATTTTAAAATATTTGAAGCTAATAGCTTTTTTCAGTTTACATTTATATAAACAAACTTTTATCTTTTGTGCTTCCTTTGATTACTCTAAACCACAGAAATTATCAACTTTCAAAAAAATCTGATTGAAAATGTTAATTCTTTTTACTGAATTACCAACATACTACAATTATTCATTTTGGTGTATGCTAAGCAGTAGTAGTTTTTCACAATGTTTTTAGTCAAACAACTTCTAGAAAAATAATTTTATGTGGAAATTCAAATATAAAACAGATAAAAATGAACTTATGGTTAAATAGGGTAATGGGGAGTCCCACCCTCTCAGTACCTCCCCTTGTGAACTAGGTGGTCCCTGAGGCCTCTCTGTAGGGCCTGAGCAGTTAGACCTATACTTTATACCAGTGATACTCAGAGTTTCTCTTTCTAAGTTGCTATCCAGTTTTCCTAACATCATTCATAAAATGAGTCTTCCTTCCCAAACCCTATGGTCTTTCTAAACACTAAACCTCTTTATACATAATATCAAGTTTATTCTGAGCTATCTATCTGTTCCGCTGATCTAACTTTCTATTTTCACATCAAAAGTAATTTATATAGGTTTTTGCCAACTTCCTGCACTTATTCTTCACTATAGGTTTTTTTTTTTTTTTTTTTTTTTTTTTTTGCGGTACGCAGGCCTCTCACTGTTGTGGCCTCTCCCGTTGCGGAGCACAGGCTCCGGACGCGCAGGCTCACCGGCCATGGCTCACGGGCCCAGCCGCTCCGTGGCATGTGGGACCTTCCCGGACCGGGGCACAAACCCCTGTCCCCTACATCGGCGGACTCTCAACCACTGCGCCACCAGGGAAGCCCTAGGTTTTTATTTTTGTTTGCTGTATTTATTATTTTATAACTGAATAAACATGTATTTTTCCTTTTCCCATACTGGATATTCACACAACCAGAATTATGTTTGGGGGAATTTTGCATTTTTCCCATGTCATCCTCTTTTCTTCCATATATGTTATGGAATTATTTCTGGAATATAAATGTTCATCCATATCTAACCATATGTAGCTTCTCCTCCTTGGTTATCACAACCTGTCAGGTGACAGGTATATTCCCTATATAGGCTCCTATTACTTCTACCTTAACTACTTCCTCCTTGCTACAGCTGGATTAAGTCCAGACTACCAGTTCCCTCATATGCTTCCTCTAATCCTTAGAGGAGATGATATCACCAGCAAAACAAACTTGTCAGAGATTTTGTTTTTAGCTAGATGAGATTTTAAGCAGATGAATATGGTGCTCTGTTACTATCATACTATGTGGTTTTGGTGGCTGTGTCAGGGTGACAAATGTAAAGCTTGGTCCCTTCCTCTTGGGGCTCACAACATAGTAGGGGGAGATGGGAGCAGGGAATGGGATGAGGCTGTGGAGTCAGATAAGGGCCTAATAGAGGAGATTATCCTATTTCCTATGAGTAAGCTTTGAAAGATGAATAGGTCTTTGCTGTGGGGAAGTGGGATAAAAGAAAGGGATCCCGGGTAGAGACAGCAGTGCCCTCTCTATTATAACACAGCATGCCCTATTTAGGGAGCTGCACAGAATGATGGATGGTGCACTGGCTACAAGGGATAGTGTAAAAAGAAAAGGGCTAATAAGTAAGGAAGATACAGTTTCTGAAAGATCCCTTTAGAAAGATTTTAAGCCAATTAACAATATCCTTTTTCCTGTCTTACAACTGTAAATAAAATTTCTATGTCACGAAAATATTAGTATGTGAGGGAATTACAGTGTTAGGTGGCTTATAATTTTTTTATTAACCAAAATGCCACACTTATTATTAATCCTTTCTAACACCAAGAGAGCTACTCTAAGGCATTCAGTTTTCATACTCAAAAGTACTGAATTTACTTTCAAACTATTAAGACAATAGCACATTGTTTGAAATTCTCATATTAATAAATTCATAGTAATCATTCCATTGTCTCATACCTGCACGTTGTAGCAAACAAAGCTCGTTGATACTTATGTATTTCTTAAACACATCCATACAAACCTATAAAAGTCAAGAAAAATGTAAAATTACCTTTTTGTATTTCATAAAATCTACACAAATTTCAGTCCTATCTTTTTGCTTATTCCAATTTTTTAAAGTTAATTGAAAGCAATGGAATAAAGAAGCTGATGTTAGGTTAACTAAGATTTGAAATGTACATTGAATTCATTACAAAAATCTTATTCAGAGAATCTCTGTCAAAGAAATAGTCTAGGAAACAGAGTCAAGATTAGCAATCAACTGAGGAAGGGAGGACATCTTTTACTGGTATAAGGAGAAACACATGGACCAATGGATTAGAACAGAGATCCTATAAATAGACCCACTCATACACAATCAGCTGATTTATGACATGGTGATACTGCAGTGCAGTGGGGGAAAGGATGGTTTTGGGTCACCTGGAGATACACATGGGAAAAAATATGTATCTAGACGGTCTCACATCATAAACAAAAATTAATTCTAGATGGCTTAGAGTTCTAAATGTAAATATCAGACAAGACAAGAAAACTTTTAAAAGGAAAAACATAAAAGAACATCTTCATGATCTTGGCAAAGCTTTCTTGAACAGCATGTAGAAAGTCAACACCATAAAAGGGAAAAAATGGATAAGATTGGACTATATAAAGATAAATAATTTTGTTTACCAAAGACACTTTTAAAAGGGTGAAAAGTTTGACCCACCTCCTAGAGAAATGGAAATAAAAACAAAAATTAACAAATGGGACCTAATGAAACTTAAAAGCTTTTGCACAGCAAAGGAAACCATAAACAAGACGAAAAGACAACCCTCAGAATGGGAGAAAATATTTGCAAATGAAGCAACTGACAAAGGATTAATCTCCAAAATATACAAGCAGCTCATGCAGCTCAATAGCAAAAAAACAAACAACCCAATCCAAAAATGGGCAGAAGACCTAAATAGACATTTCTCCAAAGAAGACATACAGATGGCCAAGAAGCATATGAAAAGCTGCTCAACATCACTAATTATAAGAGAAATGCAAATCAAAACTACAATGAGGTATCACCTCACACCAGTTAGAATGGGCATCATCAGAAAATCTACAAACAAATGCTGGAGAGGGTGTGGAGAAAAGGGAACACTCTTGCACTGCTGGTGGGAATGTGAATTGGTACAGCCACTATGGAGAACAGTATGGAGGTTCCTTAAAAACTACAAATAGAACTACCATATGACCCAGCAATCCCACTACTGGGCATACACCCTGAGAAAACCATAATTCAAAAAGAGTCATGTACCACAATGTTCACTGCAGCTCTATTTACAATAGCCAGGTCATGGAAGCAACCTAAGTGTCCATTGACAGATGAATGGATAAAGAAGATGTCGCACATATATAATGGAATATTATTCAGCCATAAAAAAGAAACGAAATTGAGTTATTTGTAGTGAGGTGGATGGACCTATAGTCATACAGAGTGAAGTAAGTCAGAAAAAGAAAAACAAATACCACATGCTAATACATATATACGGAATCTAAAAAAAAGCAAGAAAAAATGGTTCTGAAGAACCTAGGGGCAGGACAGGAATAAAGACTCAGACATAGAGAATGGACTTGAGGACACAGGGCGGGGAAGGGTAAGCTGAGACGAAGTGAGAGAGTGGCAATGACATATATACACTACCAAATGTAAAACAGATAGCTAGTGGGAAGCAGCTGCATAGCACAGGGAGATCAGCTCATGCTTTGTGACCACCTGGAGGGGAGGGATAGGGAGAGTGGGAGGGAGATGCAAGAGGGAGGGTACATGGGGATATATATGTACGTATAGCTGATTCACTGTGTTATACAGCAGCAACTAACACAACAATGTAAAGCAATTATACTCTAATAAAGATGTTAAAATAAAATAAAATTAGAGATTTAACTAAGCAAAAATAAATAAATAAATAAAATAAAATAAAATAAAAGGGTGAAAAGGCCTGTTGGTGGAATGTAAATTGGTACCATTATGGAGCACAGTATGGAGGTTCCTTAAAAAACTAAATATAGAACTACCATATGATCCAGCAATCCCCCTCTTGGGCATATATCTGGAGAAAATCATAAATTGGAAAGATACATGCACCCCAACATTCACTGCAGCATTATTTACAATAGCCAAGACATGGAAGCAATCTAAATGTCCAATGACAGAGGAGTGGATAAAGAAGATGTGGTACATATATACATATATATACATATATACATATATTACTCAGCCATAAAAAAGAACGAAATAATGCTATTTGCAGCAAGATGGATGTAACTAGAGATGATCATACTAAGTGAAGTAAGTCAGAAACAGAAAGACAATTATGCTTATATGTGGAATCTAAAAAAATGGTACAAATGAACTTATTTACAAAACAGAAATAGAGTCACAGATGTAGAAAACAAACTTATGGTTTACCAGGGGGAAAAGGGGAGGGGAAGGGATAAATTGGGAGATTGGGATTGCCATATACATATTACTATATATAAAATAGATAACTAATAAGCACCTATTGTACAGCACAGGGAACTCTACTCAGTACTCTGTAATGACCTATATGTGAAAAGAATCTAAAAAAGAGTGGATATATGTATATATATATAACTGATTTACTTTGCTGTACACATGAAACTAACACAACATTGGAAATCAACTATACTCCAAAAAAATTAAAAAAATAAAAGGGTGAAAAGGCAACTTGTAAAGTAGTAAAAGTTATTTGCAATACGTATATCCAACAAAGCATTTGTATCCAGAATATATACAGAATTCTTAAGATGGACAAGAAAAAGATAATCCTCTAGAATATAGGCAAAATATTTAAATATTTACAGAAAGGGGATATTCAAATACCCAACAAACATTGTGAAAGATGCTCAACTTCATCAATCACCAGGGAGGTTATCACTCCCCACCCACTAGAATGGCTTAAATTAAAAGGCTGATAACACCAAGAGCTGGTGAGGATGTAAAGCAACCAGAACTCTCAAACATTGCTGGTTAGAGTGTAATTTGGTAAACCACTTTGGAAATCCGTCTGGCAGTATCTACTAAAGTTGAATATATGTAGATCCTTTGACCCAATAATTCCAGTTTTAAGTATAACCCATCAGAATATGTTCATATGTTCACCAAAAGACATGCAGCACACTACTGTATTTACCAAATTTAGAAACCACCCATCAAAAGCAGTATTGATCAACAAAAAACATTTTGATATACTCATACAATGGAATATTTAATATTATACAGCAATGAGAAAGAAACATCTACAATTAAGTAAAAAAGTACAGATGAATCTCAAAAATGTTGAGCAAAAGCAGCTAGAAACAAAAGAATACAAATTGTATGATTCTATTTATGTAAAGCACAAAATCAGACAAAGCTCATATATTAGGAGTTGATGAAAATCTGAATTAAAACATATGACTGAGATGGTTATTAAAACAATCTCTACTTCAAAGACTTAACATATTTTACCTTTTCATTCCCTTGCTCAGGCACGTGAGCAAACTTGCACTGTGATCGCTCACAGCCACGTAATGTATTAAAATGAAATTTGCAATATCTATGGGGTATCATCAACCCTAGGGGCTTCTGGAACACCTAGAAAATTAGACAAATTCCCTTTCTGTGTTAATTGTAAAACACTTACTGCAATCAAGTGAGAAAGTATTTGAAACAACCAGAAGTATTATACATCCAAAAAAGTATCACAATAAATTGCTGACTTGATAAAAAGTAACACCAAACAGTTTATATTTTTAAAAATTATGAAAAAAATCAATTTAAAGTTGTCTGAATTTTTGCAATTTCCTTTAGTGTAAAACTTTTATATTTCATCAAAGTTACTATCATTTTACTTTACATGGTTTTAAAAGTTTATACTTTCCCTCCTCCTTCTCATGTGCCTGCCCTTTTAACTTGTATAAAAAGTTAATTCTGTAATAATATGCATATTTCAGATGTATTTATTAGAACCAAAAATTTCCTTAGCTTTTCTGATTAATGGAAAAAGGCAATGAGTGAAAGGTTTTTACAACAGGCTTTTCCTATCAATTGCTTTATATGACTAGCTTTCTCCTTCATCACAGGGAACTATTCATCCTGTATTTTCTGTTTTGGATATCCCATCTCCCACCCTTTTGCCTTAAACCTGTTATACTGTTTGTGAATATCCTCTGAATCGCTACCCATTTTCTGTCCCTTACCACCAACCCCCATTTAAAAATCCATAAAATATCCAGAACTGCTTAAATGATGATAGGGAAATTAATCAGAAAGCCCCAAAGTACAAGCTTATAAGATTATTATTTTTTTAAATGGGGCACTTACCCCTACATTTTTTTCCCTCTTAAATATTTCACAAATTTCAGGATCATGCGGTTTTAGAAGAGAATGTTTTTCTGGAAATCTGAAATCTAGAAATGATTAAGAATGACATTACATTCCAATATGTCACAACTTATTCCTTTCATAACAATCAAACAGATGATTACTACTATCTGCTTTAATATTTCACTTTGGACTTCTTGTGCTCCATTCAAGGTCTGCTGCTGTGGTATGTTCCTGTGAAATATATAGTAATTTACATCTTAGGTGTTCCTTAAGGATGTCTAGATCTGAACTTAACATTTTAAATTCATTATAAGCTAAAGATGCTTTCTTAAAAGCCTTACACAGCAGAATTGAGTATATATTCAAATGATTGTAAGTTAAACAGACAAATATTACACACAATAAACCTTTCTTAGGGAAGAAAACTACTGACAAACCCAGGTGCTATGGACCAACTGTGATTCCCCCCAATTCATATATTGAAGCCTTAACCCCCAAAGTGACTGTATTCGGAGTTAGGGCCTTTTGCAGAAGTAATTAAGGCTAAACGGGGTTGTAAAAATGAGGCCCTGATCTGACAGAATCAATGTCTTTATAACAGACACCAGAAAGCTCTCTCTCTCTCTCTCTCTCCCTCCCCCCCCCAACCCGCATGCACATGCACTAAGGAAAGGCCATGTGAGGACTTAGTGAAAAGGCTGCCGTCTGTAAGCCAGGAAGACAGCCAGAAACTGAACTCTACCAGAAACTTGATCTTGGACTTCTAGCTTCCAGAACTGTGTGAAATGCATATCTGTTGTTTAAGCCACCCAGTCTGTGGCATTTTGTTATGGCAGCCCGAGCTGACTATTATACCAGGGATCATTATCCCTTAATGTTAGTCTTTTAAAATGAGAATTAGGACATTTAAAAATTATTTTTTCTAAAGATAACACAAAAATGTTTTTATCTTAAGTAATTTCATTTTTCATTTTGGCAGCATCCAGATATAATTTAGGACAAGCTGATGTTTTTGTTGCATAGCTTTGCAGTACTTTTCATTATGAAACCTGTAAAGCTTTTTAAGATAAAACATGTGATCATCATGGGCTTGCTGCTATAGTACACAACACCAGGCAGCATGAAGTCAGTAATGGGAGGTCCAGAAGAGTTAGGTGTGAGCTACATACACAAGAGGATTTTGTTGTTTCTAAATTAATTCTTCAATCTAGTTTATTTTTTCACAGCATTATGAATTATCAAAAAAAGACACAAATTCTAAACTATATTCTAAATTTCTAAAACACTCACTTAAAATATGAATATTTTAGGTATAGACTATACTTTACCTATACTACCACTATCGCATAAATATGGATATCTCAGAAGTTGTTCCATCAAAAGTACTAACTAAATGTACACAAACCTTCTAATCTTAGCATATCCTATACTTGTTTCAATTTTCTTCTTTTCTTTTTTTTGGGGGCCCTGCCACACAGCTTGCGGGATCTTAGTTCACTGACCAGGGATTGAACTCATGCCCCCTGCAGTGGATGTGCAGAGTCCTAACCACTGGACTGCCACCAGGGAATTCCCTCAATTTTTTTCTTAACTTTTTTGTTTTGGGTGGAAAAATCTCCTGTATCATTTCTATATTATCAAAAGCCAACAGAATTTTACTTAGAAAATTGTACCATTCATCCAGGGCTTCAGTAATGTGTCTTCCTGATGATCACTTAGATTCAAAGGTGGCACTGGCACTGAAAAGCACAGAGGTTTGGGGCCCAGCGCTGCCAACTGACATTCACCAACCACATTCTCTGTATTTTTAGAATCGTTGCTGTGTGAGCAGAAAAACCAAAATCAGAATTTAAATTTATTCTAAAAACATAAAGTAATGAGAATCAAATAAGTAGAAACACATCCTAATGACAGCATTGATGTAGTCTACATACTATGCTGTGTACTACCATCATATACTGATTCTTCAGTATTTTCAATAGGTTGTTCCTGCCTTCTTAACTAGAAGAATGATACTTGTTAAATGGCTAGGGTATGGGTAGAAGTGGGGTGGTGGGGTTAAAACTAGAGCAAAGTATTTCTTATCATGTCAGACAAAAGGTTTGAGGAGGAACTGGACTAGCATCCAAATCCAGAAAAGATCATGCAATGATTCTATTAATAGTGCAATAAAATAAATGAATTGTAAGTTATTCTTCAGGACATGTATATATAATAAATTTATACATGTACTTGAGACCTTCCTTTGGGAAGAAGGTATAAGAAATGTATTGTTCTAGGCTACTGATTTAAACAGCTTTGACTGTGTTCTAATACGTGAGATCCTATATAGCCAATTAAAAAAAAAACCCTTAATTTGGAGGTCACTTACCTAGAAAAATAAATAACTTAAGCAAGGGGGAGGGTGGAAAGTACCTCAGAGCTATCAGATATAAATGAATTTACTTTTTTGGAGAAAGACTTATACCCTCATTCAGATACTACAGTATTTTACCTTAAACACATTCTAATAAAGCTTTTTCAGCTGGGGTCCCCTTGGCCAGCGGAGAGTAAAAATAGTAAGAAAAGGGGCCAATGCTTATAACAGTTGAAACCTAGTAGCACTGATGGGAGTTCAATAATTTCACACAAAATAAAAATATTTGCTTCTCTCCCCAACTTGGGATATCATTGATATGTGCAATTATCATACCCCTCCAAATAAAACAAAATAAAAGCAGTAACATAACACAAACAAATATGAATTATAGAATTTTATAGATGGAAAAGATTATCTAGAAAAATTCTTTTATTTTGATTGGGTAATGAAATCCAGGGTAATGTGGTGACTTACCCAATGTCACATTCCTGGTCATTACGGCAGAGCCAAGGTGATGACAAAACTCTGCAGGTTGCAACTATTTAGCTTGTAAGCAAAATGTTTTTAATAGGAAAAAAAAAGTTAACCTTGTCACATTTTCTTTTTAAGATCTTCAAGTGGGCATGAACCATACAGGCTTCTATGCCAATCTAATTCTTACCTAGGCTTTTCTTTAACGTAATGGTTCTCAAACTTGAACATGTAGCAGTATTAGTTGGTGACCTTGTTGAAACACAGATTGATGGGCCCCATTCCCAGAGTTTCTGATTCAGTAGGTTAGGGGTGGGAACAAGTAATTTACATTTCTGACAAGTTCCCACATGATGCAGCTGCTCCAAGGACCACACTTTGAAAAACACTGTCTTAACATTAAAGAACTTGAACATATTTGTCACCTGACCTGACTGTGCCTTGCCTCAACAGCAAAACAGGTGTGTGTGGGGGATCAAATGACCTCCAAGTTGTCCTCTAAATCTAAATTTGGTATCTGTATATGTTCCAGTGAGTGTACTGTAGCTCTCAGTACTAATCGCTGCAGACATAGTAGATACCTGCAAATTGCAATGTTCATCTGATTTCAGCTAGTCTTACCTTCATAGAAGTCACATACACATCTTTTTTTCTTTTATTTTATCACTATTCCTCATTCCTCCCTCAAAAAATATTTTAATGGCTCCAAACACTTAGTGATAGCTTTAAGGTAACTTACAATATCCCTGACATGTGTATACACCTGACACATTAATTAAATAATACCCATGTATTGTTTACGGCATAGTAGCCCAAGAACATACAGGAGAGAATGAAAAATATGCTCAAGATACAAATTACATGAATGACTATTTTAACATTATGTAATTAAAAGTTATGTTACAGACCTTTTGCAAACTTCATAAATATCTTCTTTTTCTTCTTGAATAGTCACCTTGCCCAAAAATCTACACTGTGAAGAGATTATAGTTAAATAGTATAAGTCTCTGCATTCCATATTAGGCTATGAGGCTTACCAGATCAGAATGTACTAGATGTTAATTAAACGACTAGCTTATGGTCAAGCAGGAAAATAATTCTACTCTACATTATTTAAATTATGAACACTGATTTTAAAATTTCTGCTGTTGAGAAAAACTAATATAAATCAATACATTTTTCCCAGTTTTTGATGTCACCTTTAATTATACAAGCCACCATTTCAAATTATTTTGGACAATTAAAGTTATATTTCTTTTTATTCAGAAAAAAACAGCTTTGAGTGATTTTTATTTTTAGGTGGTATTTACCAACATAAATGTATTTTTCATTAGAAATATTTATATGTATTTAAAACATTGCTACACTTAAAGCACTTTACAATTAGTAATTAGTGTTTTGGGAATTGTGATTCTCTAATTATAAGAAAATTATACATATTAGACCTTTGAAAAAACAGACACCAAGAAAATAAACACCCCAAATCACCCATCATTTGGGCAGCCAGAGATAACCACTTAATATCCTACTTTGTATCTTTCTAGTCTTTTTGAAGTACACAATCATATTTTACAATAATGGTACACACTATATATACTATTGTAACTATAAAAATCAACTGAGTAACGCGAAACACTAGCAAATAGAAAGATATACCATGTTCCTAGATGAGAATGTTAAAGGTAAAAAATGTTAATTGCCTGCAAATTGATTTATACTTTTTTTTTTTTTTTTTTTGCGGTATGCGGGCCTCTCACTGTTGTGGCCTCCCCCGTCGCGGAGCACAGGCTCCGGACGCGCAGGCTCCGGACGCGCAGGCTCCGGACGCGCAGGCTCAGCGGCCATGGCTCACGGGCCCAGCCGCTCCGCGGCATATGGGATCCTCCCAGACCGGGGCACGAACCCGTATCCCCTGCATCGGCAGGCGGACTCTCAACCACTTGCGCCACCAGGGAGGCCCTGATTTATACATTTAAAAAATTACTTTACAATGTGTGTTTAAAGCTCTTAGAAGAATATAAGAATAGGCAAAAATATTTTAGATTTATAATACATGTTAGTATCTTTTAAAGCAAGCCTTTCTGTTTTTATTTTTCAAGTAATTGACAGTATGGAATTGGTACAGGACCTGAGCAATTAATGAAATAAAAGACAAGTAAAAGAATCATTCTATACATAAAAATTGAAACTATTAAAGATGGCATTTGAAATTTGTGAGGAAATGATTCAATAAATAGTAACAGAACAGGCTAGCTGACTGGATGGAAAAAAGCTTGGTACCAATTCACCATATGCCAAAATACTTTAGGTTCATTAAAGCTTTAAATATAAAAAATACTGAAAGTATCAAAAATAAAATAAACGTGAGTAGTTATATAATTTGGAGGCTGGAGAAAGCCTAAGCTGACACCAAAGGCAGAAACCATGAATTACAGTATCAGTAGGTTTGAATACAAACATTTAAAATATTTTCATATGCTAAGATGACAAAAGTCATCTGTCAAAATAAGAACAGAAAGGTTACATTGTTTCTACTTTTTTTCTTCCAAGATAAAATTTAAATTTATATTGATAAAAAATCTAAACATAATAAATAACACCAAAAAAGCACTAGAAAAAGATACAGGTGAACATTTTTAATCCAGAAACGGGGAAGGGTTTCTCTAAATACAACTCGTAACTCAAATATCATGAAATAAAACATACATTTGAGGGGCTTCCCTGGTGGCACAGTGGTTGAGAATCTGCCTGATAATGCAGGGGACACGGGTTCGAGCCCCGGTCTGGGAAGATCCCACATGCTGCGGAGCAGCTAGGACCGTGAGCCACAGCTACTGAGCCTGCGCGTCTGGAGCCTGTGCTCCGCAACAGGAGAGGCCGCAACAGTGAGAGGCCTGGGCACCGTGATGAAGAGTGGCCCCCGCTCGCCGCAACTAGAGAAAGCCCTCACACAGAAACGAAGACGCAACACAGCCAAAAATAAATAAATACATTAAAACAACAACAACAAAACAAAAAAAACACATACATTTGACTAAATAAAAATAAAAAGCTCCTTCAAGGTAAAAAAGCTCCTAAACCAAATCAAACACAAATGAAAAAACAGGAAAAAGTATGGCAACATATGACAAAGAACAAATATGCTCAATATATGAAAAGTTCCTGCAAATAAAAAAAGATCAAAATCCCAAAAGAAAAATGGGCAAAGGATGTAAAAAACAAGTTCACAGAAGAAAATGTAAATGGCTTTTACACATACTAAAAGATGCTTAACTAGACGCATAAGAGAAAAGCAAATGAAAAGTCATTTGTAAAAATGTACAGATGGACAAAAATAAAAAAATTTTAATACTGAGTTGGTGAGTGTGTGGGGGAGAAAACTGTCATTCCCATACAATGTTGATGGAAGCATAAATCAAAGCAATCTCTATGTAGGGCAATCTGAAAATTCTACTTCTAAGAATTAATCCAAAAATGCTTGCACATATGCAAAATGCCTTATGCTCAAGGATGCATAATGCAACAATGTTAAAATAGCAAAAAATGGGAACAAACCAAGTGTCCATCAACAGTGTAACTTGTTGAATAGAGTATACCCATATAGTGGATAATTATATAATTGTAAAAACAAAGTATCATTACATATATGGAAAGGAAACAATCTCCATTATACATTAAGTTAAAAAAAGACAAAGAATGATAAGCTGTCATTTGTATAAAATTAAAAAGAATACACAATAAGTCCAGTTTGAGAAATGGCAAATAAGTATCTCTTATTGTGCTAATCCTTCTTCAGGTAACAATTATAACTCTCAGATGAGCTATAAAAAAAAACTCTGCCTGAAAACACGAGAGATATGAAAAGTAGGCAGAATCTGGAGGGAAAGAGGGAATGACACTGGGTAACAGTCCTGTTTTTATGGATTTATTTTTTTTATTTTTTTATTTTTGCGGTACGCGGGACTCTCACTGTTGTGGCCTCTCCCATTGCGGAGCACAGGCTCTGGACGCGCAGGCTCAGCAGCCATGGCTCATGGGCCCAGCCGCTCCGCAGCATGTGTGATCTTCCCGGTCCGGGGCACGAACCCGTGTCCCCTGCACTGGCAGGTGGACTCTCAACCACTGCGCCACCAGGGAAGCCCTGGATTTATTCTTAAAGAGACGCCTTAATTGGCTGGAACCACTGGCGAAGGCTAAACATCTGCAATACTGACACAAAGAACCAGAAGACAGAGTACAGGGCAAAGTCAGAAACTGGGAAGTGAGTCTGGGAATCCTGGAAACGGGAGAGCCTATGAGAGAAAGCCCCCAAATCTGCTTTAAACTTGGTCCAAATCTCTAGCTGACCCTTGAACTACACCTTTGTAAGGTAGACTCCAAACAACCCAGATGACACTAAATGAACTGAATAAACATTTCAACTGCCTACTACTGCAGGGGAGTAACCTGGAGGCCAAGTCCACCCAAGTTAAAACCTAAGCATGCAATTGCCAGACAGCCCAGCAACTGCAAACCTGGGCATTTATTTCAAAATACCAAAGTTACAGAGATGGAAAACATATTAATGGTTACTAAGGTTACAGAAGTTAGGGGTAGGGAGGGATGTGTGACAAAGGGGTAGCATAAGGAATATCTTTGTAGTGATGGCATAATTATCTTGATTGCAGTGGTGGCTACAAAAATCTGAACACTTGATAATATACACAGAACTACATACACTCACTATACTAATACCAAATTTCTGCTTCTGATATTGTGCTTTAAGATGTAATCATGGGGCTTCCCTGGTGGCGCAGTGGTTGAGAGTCCGCCTGCCGATGCAGGGCACACGGGTTCGTGCCCCGGACCGGGAAGATCCCACATGCCGCGGAGCGGCTGGGTCCGTGAGCCATGGCCGCTGAGCCTGCGCGTCTGGAGCCTGTGCTCCGCAATGGGAGAGGCCACAACAGTGAGAAGCCCGCGTACCACAAAAAAAAAAAAAAAAAAAAAAAAAAAAAAGATGTAATCACGGAGGAAAACTACTTTTGCAACTTTCTGTGAATTTACAATTGTTTCAAAATAAAAATTAAAAAGTACACTAGCATTTCAACTATCTGGGGCTCAAAACTAGAATCATTAAGCAACTACTACCATGGTAAATCTAAAAATTGTTATATATGGATTCTGAGTATAACTGATATACAAGAGAAAGAAAAAACAAGATCTGTGGAAAAGACAGAAATATATATATATATGTAAAAGATCAGTAAGGAAGCATTTCTAAAAATTCACAGAAAACCATACATAAAAGCAGAAAAGTGGTATGCTGGACATATGTCTAATAAATTAACCTATTTACCCTCTAAAGTTCCTAAAATATAAGGTGAGAGATGGATAAAGTTTGTTGATTCCCAAATTTTGGGGCCAGATATTTTAATGACAAATATTATTGACAGGGTCATGTATCAATATTTTCTAAAGAGTTGCTACTTTGAAGCTTACCACGTATCAGAAAGATAAAAGTATCATTCCCCTTCCTTTAAACAAATCCAAAAAGTAGTACCACACTAGGAAGCAGAAAAATGATTTTGGGAATTATTTTTAAAAGAGCTAATATTGAAAATAGTCTACATCTTTAAATATTCAGTGTTAAGAACTCAGTGAATTCTGGCAAACATCTCTTAAAATCTATCTTTGCAGAATTGAAAGCAAAAAGTCTTCTCTTCTGCTTTAAGTAGAATAGAGTATAAACTGTTTATTTTTTAATGCTTTAGAGCAAAGGTTGGCAAGCTATAGCCTGCAGGCTGCCTGTTTTTGTAAATAAAGTTTTATTTGAACACAGCAATTGACATTTGTTTACATATTGTCTATGGCTTCTTTCTCCTTACAATAACAGAGCTGAATAGCTAGGACAGCAACCATATGGCCCACAAAGCCAGACAAGTTTTTTTTTTTTTTTTTTTGCGGTCCGCGGGCCTCTCACTGTTGTGGCCTCTCCCGTTGCGGAGCACAGGCTCCAGACACGCAGGCTCAGGGGTCATGGCTCACGGGCGCAGCCACTCTGAGGCATGTGGGATCTTCCCGGACTGGGGCACGAACCCGTGTCCCCTGCATCGGCAGGCGGACTCTCAGCCACTGCACCACCAGGGAAGTCCCAGACAAGTATTTTTACTATCTAGTCTTAAAAGAAAAGGTTTGCTGACCCCTGCTATAGAAATCAAGGGATTCTACTGTGTGACCCTAGACAAGATACTAAGTCTCAGTTTTTTCATCTGCAAAGGGAAATAGCAGTACACACTTCATGTGCAGTAAAGGATTAACTCAGTAAATCTGGGTTGTCCATATGCCATATGTTAAAGGCCTGGCCTGTGACCTGCTCCTAGAAGGTAACTTCTAAGCCCTTGGAACATGCTGCCTAACTGTGTGTCTTTCTTTACCCGGGTGTCTGGGATCACAACAGATAATGTAAGCTAACAGTGTAATTTATGGAAGAGGCCTTGGGCCACTCCAGAAAGTCTTTGTGATTTATGACGGGGTCCTTGAGCCATGTGGTATTAGCTTGACCTCTGGAGGGACTAGATGGAGACTGAGTGACTAAGGTCAGCTACGCACGTGGTCAACCATGCTTATGTGACTGACCCCAACAAAAACCCTGACCAAGCTTCAGGCAAGTCCCTGGCTGGCAATATTCTGTTTTTGTCATACATCACTCCTGGGAGAAGCAAGCAGTGTCCACGTGACTCTATTGGGAAAGAAAAACTGGAAGCTTGTACTCAGTTTCTCCTGTGCTCTGCCCTACGTGACTCTTTCTTTTGCTGACTTTAATCTGTATTCTTTCACTGAAATAAACTATAACCTTGAGCTACAATAACAGCTTTGCTGACCTCTGTGAGTTCTTCTAGCAAATCATTGAACCTGAGGGTGGTTTTGGGAACTCCTGAACAGCACCTCCTTATATCATAGGGATAAGATATAACCAGTGCTAAGTCTCTAGCACTGGCTGGCTGGCATTTAATAAAGGTTCAATACACAGTGGCTGTTATCATCAAACCATTAAGCAAGTACTTTGTGATATTTTTATTCATGCTACAGGACACTTCTAACACTTAAAGACTATTTATTTTTTTGATGTGGATCATTTTTTAAAGTCTTTATTGAATTTGTTACAATATTGCTTCTGTTTTATGTTTTGATTTTTTGGCCCCGAGGCATGTGGGATCTTAGCTCCCCAACCAGGGATCGAACCTGCACCCCCTGCACTGGAAGGTGAAGTCTTAACCACTGGACCTCCAGGGAAGTCCCTAAAGACTATTTTCAAATGAGGTTCACATTCAATATTCATTCAACAACCATTTGGGATTTCCCTGGCAGTCCAGTGGTTGATTCTGCACTTCCATTGAAGGGCACACAGGTTTGATCCCTGGTCGGGGAACTAATATCCTGCATGCCATGCGGGGCGGCCAAAAAAACCCAATCATTTGTGTTATTACTCTGTATCAGCCACTGCTCTAGGTGCTAAAGATTCATTTGTGAGCAAAATGGACAAAAATCTTTGCCTTCATGGAGTTTCATTCTAGCAGGAAGAGACGGAGGTAAACATAAATAAGTAAATGTAAAGTATATTATATCATGATAAGTACAAGAAAGGGGGATATGAAATGTTGACAGAATGGAGAACACTGGAATTTTAGGTTGGATGGCTAGGGGAGGTCTCTCTGAAAACATGAAATTTGAGTAAAGATGTGAAGGAAATAAGAAAGTAAACTATACCTTTTTTTTTTTTTTTTTTTAAGGAGATAAAATGGCAAGGGCAAAGGCCGTGAAGTGGGAGAAAGCCTGTTTTTTTCCAAGAACAGCAAGGAGGCTAATGTGGTCAGAGTAAAATGGATAAGGAGAGTAGTCAAAGAGATCAGAGAGGTAACAACGTAGGGGAGGGGTAGGGGGAACAGATAAAGGGCCATGTAGGTCACAGTAAGGAATCTGAATATTAAAAGCCACTGGAGAGTTTGAAGCAGAAGAATAACATGATCGAATTTATGCTATGTTGAGAATAAACTACAAGAGGACAATATCAGAAGCTGGAGAAATGTTAGGAGACCACTGCAGTAATTCAGGCAGGAGATGATATTAGGCGGGGCCTGGGCCTGTGTGGTATGTGTGGGAGTGATGAAAAGTGAATAATTTCCAGACATCATCTGAAGCTAAGGCCAGCAGGATTTCCTTACAGTCTGGATATGGAGTGAGAGAAAAAGAAAGTAAGGAAATCCAAGGTTTTTTAGCCTAAATAACTTATAAAGGATACAGTTGCCTTTAATAGAAAAGGGGAAAATTACAGAAATGGCTGGTTTGAGGTAGGGTAGGGGACATCTAACAGGTCAGTTTTGAACACGTTAAGTTTGAGAAGTGTAATTGGACAGCCAAGTGGAAAAATCAAGTAGGCAACTAGATAGAAAGGTCTGCAGCTCAGAGACAAAGTTCAAGCTGGAGATATCAATTTGAGAGTCTTAGCACACAGATGGCATTCAATGCAATGAGGTTGGATGAGACCATCTAAGGAGCAAATCTAGATAGGAAAAAAGAACAGACTCCTGGTCTAGGCACTGGGTCGCTCCAACATGTAGAGGTCAGGGAGATCAGAAGAGACCAGCGAAACCAACTGGGAAGTTGCAGACAGACAGGACACTAGGCATGCATGTTTAACCTGAAAGTCATGTGAAAAAAATGTTTCAAGGAAAGCATGATCAACTGTTAAATACTGGTGATAGGTTAAGTAAGATTAAGACTGAACTATGTCTATTAGATTCAGCAACGAGCAGGTCACTGGAGAGTTTAAGACAGGTAGTTTTGGTGGAGGTGAAGGTGAGTATCTTTGGAACTGGAGGAGAGAAACTGGGGATAGAGGGTCTAGACAAGTCTTTGGAGAAATAGGACGACAGGTGAAAAGGAAAATGGGACCATGAAAGTGTATTTTTGGTTTTGTTTGAAGATGGGAGACAAGCATGCTTATGTTGAAGAGAATGATCCAGTAATGAAAGGAGAATTACTGGAGTAGTATTTTAAGAGAGGGAAGAGATGGATTCTAGCACACAGGTGAAGGGAATAGCCTTGGCCTGTTCATCCAGTGTAATAGAGTGAAGCTGGAGTTTTGGGAACAGGTGCAGGTAGGTGGCCTAATGTATTGGTAGGAACTTAGGAAGTTCTTTTCCAATTATTTCAATTTTCTTGGTAAAGTAGGAAACAAGGTTGTTAGCTATGAGGACAAATGAGGAGGAATAAGGAGAAAGAAACATGAAATAGTTGTCTAGGAGTCAATTAAATTATTCAAAAGGTTAAGACAATCATACACATTATCTGGCAGATAACTGATACCCCAAATTTTCTCCATATCATACACCAGTGGTATGTTCCAACATCAAGTTAGGTTTAGCTCCGATTCCTATGCCTTCTACATCTGTGGTCGAATAACTGATGCCTGCATTCATAGCACTCAGGCACTATGATATTCTAAAATTTCAAAGAAGTTCAAATGATATTCAGTACTTTGTACTTAGTGAGGCAGGAAGATATGTAACAATTTAGAAAGATTTACATAGGTTTGAGAAGAACTTTGGGATTCTAAAAAGCTAAATATATAATTAAACAGCACACCCCATTTTCCCAGACAAGTGAAACTCTATTAATACTGTGCTTATGGCAAGCATCAAGCAGTATGTCCCATGGCCAGAATGACGTGACTCTTTTACTCAACAAAAAGGCCATTCCCTTGTCACCTGACAGCATGGCTAAGATGGACTTCTGTATTTACCACTATCTGGACCAAGAAATAAGAAAATGCAAAAGATTCTCTAGTACCTTTTCATCCAAGTCTGAACTTTTTGTGTGTTCACTGACGTCTCCCAGTTCTTCATTTGAAGAAGTCTCATTAGTAACTTCACCTAAGGAAATGTTTGCACCTTTGGAATCATGTTTTATCTCACTTGCTGAAAAGAAATAATATTCAACTGTAGAAACTTTAAATGACAAAATAACCAAATCATTTAAAGATTGTTCTAAAAACGAGTTAGAATTCAGAGACTCTTTTAAAGTCCAATGTGACAAATATGAAGCAGCATTTTCAGCAAATTATACATTTATTCCTCCCTCTCTATCAAAATAACTCCATTACATGGTATAAAAAGAATTGGCAGTAAGACAAAATTGAGACATAAAGATAAATTTAAGAATCTTTCTTGATCATGTCCAGCTATTTTTCAATATATTTTTAAAACTTGAAAGTGTTTGAAATTACTTTCAAATTATTTCCTGTAAAGATTCAGTTATTTAAACTTAGGATTAGCTATTATTAAAAAATATTAAAAAGGACTCAGATTTAAAATGTGGTAAAGCTTAAATATATATTTCAATTTCAAAAATGAGACTACAAAAATTGCTAAGGTCAATTATCTTTTGTAGATAAAGCCTAACAAAGTTATTTATTAAATAATCAACTGGAAAATTTCTCAAAATCTGATCTGCCAACCAGGCAAAACTGAGGAAAACTGACAAACTGTAAAACGTGGTTGACAGACTCTAAAATGAAAAGTTTCCTATTTTAATGAATTCATTCTGACTATGCCTAAATAGAGATATAAAAATACTTCAATATTACACATTCTGAAAATGTCAAATTTTACCTGCTGACAAGGAAGCACAGACCTCTGACTTCATCAATTCAGGATCCAGTACAGGGAGTTCTCTATTATAAAGCAAACAGAGTACACATTATAACATATTCTAGCAGAACTATCCACTCCTCTAAACATGACACAATACTAGCTTTAGCAGCTGGTGAACATCAGCTCAAGTCCTCCAAGGTCAGAGTACTATTCTGGGATAGCACACCCAAGCAGATTCTGCATTTTGTTCTTTAATCACATTTGCCACAATTGTTAGGGAGTGCTGCCACTCAAACTTTGTTACTCAGAGAGAACTGATGACATACACCAAGCATTTAAAACATTTTTAAAGTATTACACCAATGCAAGATAACGTTTACCTCCTACTCTTAAGCATGTGTATGTATGTCTTACCGCCGATGTAAAAGGAAGAGTGTGAAAGCAGTTTGAATCTCTTTTTGTAGTCTCTGAAGACAACCTAAGGTCTAAAGGTAAAAGCTATGGAGATCAGAGTTAAACCAACCTGGGTTCAAATATTGTTCTGCCACTTACTATGTCAACCGTGGCAAAATTATTTAAATTCTTTGAGTCTAACCATATCTGTAAAATGAGAATACCACCTACCCACGAGGTTACTGAGAGGATTAAATTAGATAAAATGTCCTTAAAGCCAATGACATAGGCTCAACAAATGAAAACTACAGCTATAGGAGCCACTCAAAAACAAATGGCCAAACACTATTCCATTTTTAAAACCTTGGACATGGGCTTCCCTGGTGGCGCAGTGGTTGAGAGCCCGCCTGCCGATGCAGGGGACACGGGTTCATGCCCCGGTCCGGGAAGATCCCACATGCCGCGGAGCGGCTGGGCCCGTGAGCCATGGCCGCTGAGCCTGCGTGTCCGGAGCCTGTGCTCCGCAACGGGAGAGGCCACAACGGTGAGAGGCCCACATACCGCAAAAAGAAAAAAAAAAAAAAAACCTGCTTCAGGGCTTCCCTGGTGGTGCAGTGGTTGAGAGTCCGCCTGCCGATGCAGGGGACATGGGTTCATGCCCCGGTCCAGGAAGATCCCACATGCCACGGAGCGGCTGGGCCCGTGAGCCATGGCCTCTGGGCCTGCGCGTCCGGAGCCTGTGCTCCGCAACGGGAGAGGCCACAACAGTGAGAGGCCCGCGTACCGCAAAAAAAAAAAAAAAACAAACCTTGGACAAAAGTATATAAAAGTACACAGAATAAAATATAATAGGACTTCCCTGGGGGCGCAGTTAAGACTCCGCCTGCCTGGACAAGAAAAAAGATGCAGACATAGATAATGGACTTGAGGACATGGGGAGGGGGAAGGGTAAGCTGGGATGAAGTGAGAGAGTAGCACTGACATATATACACTACCAAACGTAAAACAGCTAGTGGGAAGCAGCCACATAGCACAGGGAGATCAGCTCTGTGCTTTGTGACCACCTAGAGGGGTGGGATAGGGAGGGTGGGAGGGAGACACAAGAGGGAGGAGATATGGGGATATATGTATATGTATAGCTGATTCACTTTGTTATACAGCAGAAATTAACACAACACTGTAAAGCAATTATACTCCAATAAATATGTTAAGAAAAAACAGTAAGTGCATTTATATAACTTTAAGTTTATAGACACATGTATGAAAACCAATGGCTTTTAAAATTATATGATATACTTTGTGAGAGGGATTTTCCTTCCAAGTTTCAATGTTACCTCAATTATTCAGAACCTTAATTCTGCTTTTTAAAAAAATTTTCTCTGAAAATAGTATCATCTTTGATTTTCTGCTTTAAATTACCTTATCATTTTAAAAAACTTGTGTATATAACAAAAAAAAAGGAATCTGCCTGCCAATGCAGGGGACACGGGTTCGAGCCCTGGTCCGGGAAGATCCCACATGCCGTGGAACAACAGAGCCCATGCGCCACAACTACTGAGCCTGCGCTCTAGAGCCTGCAAGCCACAAGTACTGAGCCCACGTGCCACAACTACTGAAGCCCGCGTGCCTAGAGCCCATGCTCCGCAACAAGAGAAGCCACTGCAATGAGAAGCCCACACAACACAACGAAGAGTAGCTCCCGCTCGCCGCAACTAGAGAAAAGCCTTCGTGCAGCAATGAAGACCCAACGCAGCCAAAAATAAATATAAAATAAATAAATTTTAAAAAAGAATGGGAAAATAAAATTACAAACAAGACACAAATATATACAAATCTCCTCCCCCAATTCATACCTCTTGACTCATATCTGTCTACTAGAATATCTCCATTTCAGTATTTCAAAGGTCTCTCCAACTCAACATGTCTAAATTTGACCTCATGACCAGCATCCCTCCCCAATCCTGCCTGTTTTCATCACGGAATTGTAATGCCCTTCTTTGAAACAAGAGAAACCAGGTATCATCCTTAACTCCTACCTCTGACCTCGCTCCCATTTGATTAATCAATCTTCACTTCCTAAACCTCTCTCAAATCCACTCCCACTTCTGGTTGAAGTCACCATGTCCTTTGGTCTAATTATGACAATAGCTCCTTGCCAATTTATTCTCCACACCAGAGCTATGATGATTTTTAAAATGTAAATCTGATCAAATTCTCTACTTGAAGTAAAGTCCTTCAGTGAATCCCTATATGCTCTTAGGATAAAGTTCAAACTCACCATGAATTCTAGTTTGTCTAGGATGATCTGTGTATGCCTCTTATCCTGGAATATTAATTATTAATACCTCCCCCCCATTTCCCTCTCAAAATTTTTGCAATTCAGAAGATCAATTCTATGGTCATCCTATTTACAAAGCCCTGCACGACTGAGCTTTCTGAATATTCTGTAGCTTCATTTCTTGCTACCTAAACACTAAGCCATGGGATGTTATTTCTGTCTCTCAGTTGTAACATGCTCTTCCCTGCAGGCCTACCTATAGACTACTCCTTCCCTCTCAATTTTCTACTCACTTTTCTTCACCTATTGCCTAGTTCTTACTCATTCTTTAGTGTTCAACTTAAATGTTACTAGGGCGAGGAAGCCTTCAACACCTTGCACTTTTCCTATCATATTTTATTGTATTTGCTTAATCATTTGCAGCCCTTGATAGACTAAAAGCTCTGTGAGAACAAGGTCCATGTGCATCTAGTTGCTAACCATATACTCAGCACCTAACATCCTCCTGGCCAGACACTAGGGAGACGCAAATGAAGATGGCTCTCTCCTGTCTACAAACTCCCAGCATAGGAGGAGGTGCACATACAAACAGACATAATATGCTGAGATCTGTGCCAAGAGAACTACTGGAACAAATCCCTAGAATAATATCTCAGATGTGATTTAGAGGACAAATGAATATAAAGAAAGGAACTTTTGGATAAAGAAACACATGCAAAAGGATTCAGATAATGACATATCGTGGAAACAGTGAGCTGCCTGCTCTGATTATCTTTTATTAGCCTCTCCCCACACTTTCCTCCCCACCAACCCCATAGCTGCCAAAGAGAGAATGGATGCAGATCCACCAAAGAGCCATAAAAAGCCATGCCAATCAGTTTAGACTCTATCCTCAGGTGGCTGAGAGCCACCGGAGCACTGTAAGCAGTCACTGGCAGATCAATTTCTACTTCAAAATATTACTGTGGAGGAGGATATACTAAGAGAGTTCAGGAAGATTAACCAGGAGCTAACTGCAATAATTTAGAAGAAATATGAATAAGATAGTAGCAGTGAGAATTGAGAGAAAGGAAAAACCATGAGAGATATTCAAGGTAATAGCATGAATAGGATTAACTGACTCAATAAATAGAGAAGAATTGAGGGCTGTTTCTAATTATACTGAAAGTTACATTCACAAATAGGTACAGCCCAGACACACAGAAGGTTATTCCTTAAAAAAAAAAAAAGCCAAAACCCAAAAAAGTAAATAACTATAGCAAGTGTACTGCTTTAATTTCAAAGTATTACAATAGTATTTTTAATACTGCTGGTATAGTTCATAAGAGTGAGAAACTTTTTACTATGAATAAGTAACTTACAAGGAAGGTAAAATTGCACATGCCACTCTTGTTAGAAGTAATTTAGTTTTGTTTTGAATTTGCAAGACACAAAGAGATAGGAAAAACTTAAATTCATCGAGATTAGGAAAAATAAAATTGTAACCCCCATAAATATATTACAGCTTTGCATTAGTGGAGTAGAAAGGGGGAAAAATGAAGGGTAGAAAGAGGAAAGTAGAGAAACAGACTTGGGTGAGGCTACAGAATACAGGGAAGCAAAAGAGAAGATCTGAGCAAAAAGGAGAGGAGAATAAGAGAGGCTTCTGAAGAACTACATAGATTACATCAGGTTTATCCTCTAACACAGCATTTTTCAAGGGGATGATGTAATTTAATGGGTTCCAACCAGGATTTTTAAATAAAACAGAATAAAATACAAAATATAATACTAGACCACATGTAGCAAGGGAAATACTATTTTTATAAATCTATTGTCTTACATATTCATAGGTAGGTACCAGACTGTAATGTAAAATGTATCTTTAGTATGGGCAACTGACAAACAGGTTTGAAGACGACAGTTCTAGAATAATTATTAGCAGAAAAAGCGTGAAAACTAAGAGAATGTTATTGCCCAAGAAAAATTCAGAACGTTATTGCTCAAGAAAAATTCAGAAAAAATTCCTAAGAAAAATTCAGAATGCCCAAGAAAAATTCAGAATGTTATTGCTTCCTTTTGAGATGCTAACTAGCTGAATGCAGTCAATGTTCACTTATTTACACATTCACATATTGTTTGTGAAAAGGACTACCATAAACTTACTGGGGCAATTACTCTGTAGATAACAGTGGCCAAAACCAGAAATATTACAGTATCCAATTCACTGGGCCAGAGGTTCCCAAGCCTGATGCCAGGATGTGAGGTGCTCAGTCTCCTGATATTAGAAACGATAACTCCATCAAGTACAGTACCATTTATTTCAGCAAAACAAACAGTGGTTTATGTGGTCCAAAAGAGAAAAAAGTAAAAATCAGAATGATGCGTCTTCATACTGCACCACCTGCTACTTTAAAGAGAAGGATGAGGGCTTCCCTGGTGGTGCAGTGGTAGAGAATCCGCCTGCTATTGCATGGGACACAGGTTCAAGCCCTGGTCCGGGAAGATCCCACATGCCGCAGAGCAACTAAGCCTGTGCATCACAACTACTGATGCCCGTGTGCCTAGAGCCCGTGCTGCGCAACAAGAGAAGCCACCGCAATGAGAAGCCCGCGCACCGCAACGAAGAGTAGCCCCTGCTCCCCACAACTAGAGAAAGCCCGCGTGCAGCAACGAAGACCCAACGCATCCATAAATAAATAAATGAATTAATTAATAAAAAAAATAAAGAGGAGGACGAGATGAGAGAGGAAAGGGGTCAAAAAGTAAATAATGTTCTGTGGCAGTCTATAGAATAATGGATTTGAAGCCATGTAAAGAACCAAAGTGCCACTCTTCCAGCATGCTGTTTTGGGGAGGGGAGGTCGACTTTGGAGCAGGTTGCCCTGTGTCCAGATCTCAACTCTGATACTTACTGTGTGTCCTTTGGAAAGTCAGTGACTTTGACTCAATTTTAAAGATAGGGTCAGTTTCAATCTCAGAATTGTTCTACTTAATGAAATAGCATAAGTAATGTATCTAGCACAGGGTAGACACTAAATGTCAGTTCTTACAATTAAGTGTAAAATTGTGCATTATAGTTAGAGTGTCTCAGATATTCAGTGGACAGGGAGAATGGAGTAAGATGAGCTTCTTGAAAGACAGGCCAAGGAGTCTAAATATATGAGGGAAAGAAAGAGAATGACCTTTACTTTTGCTGGAAACCATTTTTTGTTTTTGTTTTTGGGTTTTTTTTTTTGGTCATTTGGTATTGTAAACCTGGTGACAGAGGCCAGTCTCTTGGGGAACAAACTGATTCCCCAAGATCTGAGAAAGTAAGTGGGGTGGATTTCTTGAGACAATATAATTTACCCAGGATAGATCCATGCTAGGCATGGTCTAATGGGACTCAAATGCCTGAGCAAAAGTAATAGGCTTTTATTTTCTGTACAGTGATGCTAGGTATTTTCCCCCCTAGAAGTTTATTATTTACCAGCTCTAGAATGTACAATGGCTTTTCATGGATTTAAGTCCAAGTTGCAAAGGTGGTATAATGATCCAAACTGATCACCAGCACCAATTCTATACAAAGTTCAAATTTTGATGCCTAATTTTCCAACCTTAGTCTGGTATCACCCTACTTATCAAGTCTTATTTTTACTATTCTTAAACATCTATCTGCTTTAGAAAAAAAGGATTCACTGTCCCCATTTACATATATTCCAATGCTTGAGAAACAGCCTACAACATAGTAGGAATTGAAACCTTAATTCTCTCCCCTCCCTCAATGTATGAGTGACTGGGTTTACAAAGGCAAATGAGACATGGACATTTCCCACTCTCAAGAAGTCCAACAGTTTATGTGAACCATAGAATACAAGATATGGTACACAAAAGTTAAATATCTGTCTCACACACACACAAAGAGAAAATGATGTTCCCATGGAAAAGTGTCTGAGATATCTACTCTAAACCAACAACTTATTATAGAGGATAACACCAGAAACAAAAAGGAAAGAAAAAAAAACAGAGAATATACACAAGAGTATTATTCTTGTGCAACTGTATTTACATCGGTGGGTACCAACATGAAAATTAGCCTGTATTCAGTAACAAAAAATATGTTCTCCTCTCAAGACTTCACTGAACTCACTAAATGTTGCATCTACAAAGAAAATAAAACAAGACTAATAACTGTGTTTACATTAAAATGGGCAAATAAAACATATTTTATCAAAATTATTAAGGTCTACTAGATTAGTGTATGTTTTGTTGGCTAAAGTTAAATTTTCTGATTCCTGTTGTGTAATCAGGCCTGTACAAGGCTCTTAGTTGGCTGACTCAATCTGTTGAGTTCCTAACTATGTGAAGATTAAAAAAAAGTAATCACGTTATTTGGTTTTTTGTTATTAAGTTATATGAATTCCTTATGTATTTTGGATATTAATCCTTCATCAGATACATGATTTGCAAATACTTTCTCCCATTCCATAGGCTGCCTTTTCATTTTGTCTAGACAAATAGTGTATGATCTCACTTATATGTGGAATCTAAAAGAAAGAACTCATAGGAACAGAGATGAATGTGTCAGCTAACCTTATTACGGTAATTATTTTGCAACATATACATATATCAAATCATCAAATTGTACACCCTAAACTTACATAAGTTATATATCAAATATGTCTCAAATATGTCAAATGTCTCAATAAATTTGGAAATAAAGAGAAAAAAGAAAAGTTAAAAAAAAAATGTCCAATAGTATTAGCAGGTGAGAGATGTAAATTATATCATCATGAAATCAGTGCCATAAGTGAGGTAGCAAAAGGTGCTGTGGGAAAAGAGAACAGCTCCTACTTCTATCTGAAGAAGTCATAATCTTCCCTGCACAACCATATTCATAGCTACCTTTACCTTCTGCCCATATTTTCTTCATTAATTTTCTACCTCTCCAAACTTTCTTCCTTCTCCCCCCTTGTTAATCTAAATCAATCCAACCATTAAGGATCAGTACAAATTTTGGCTTTTCCAAGAGGCCCTTTCAACCCTCTTTTCTAAACTACTAGTGTTCTTGTACCTCAGTTTACATATTTTTGTTTCAAACACATTAGTCCCCACTTCCCCAGCTATATAGTAATGCCCGTGAATATTTGGCAGATTCTTAAAATCTCAATGATCCACTGTATAATATCACTTGACTGATATTTTAGCATATGTGATTGAACATAATCCTATATTCTAGTACAGATTAACTGTCCAGCACTGACTATTACAGACGTTCTCAGATCTCTAACTATACTTACAGGCTAATTCAAAAGTTTTACCTATTTCACTCATTATATATGTCTAAGGTCATCAGTTCAAGTCTTAGGGAATTATTTCTAATATGCTTCTAATGCTGTGGATTTTAATATGGACTTCTCCCACAGTGGAGACTGACAATGAATAAGTATTCTAACATAACCTAAATACCTTACAAATAAACTCATGTTTGTCTACCTGTTTTACCAATAAGAGGTAGTCCAGAGCTTCTGACAATTTCTGGGCATAGCCCTCCCATCTTCAATTTCTATTTCTGTAAAACAGAAACTCATTCTAACAGGTTTCAACCTCTCAGTGTCGTAGAGTGAGGAAACAGTAATGTACTAATTAGCAACTGATTGGTAAAAGGGAGACAGCTGACATTAAAAATTATATTTTAAGCTTCATCTAGTTCTAGAACCATTAACAATTTTCTGTATAACTATTAGCAGACCCTCTGGTGATCATGCATCCATTTTTCCCTGTTAAGGTTTATCCTAGCACTGTGGATGACTGTAAAACTGGTATTTCCAGTGCAGAAAAATGAAAATATTAAAATAACTACTGAGGAAATTTTAAAGTTTATTTAAAAACCAAAACTTCAGAAGCAGGGATGAAAGAAAAAGAAGAACTAAAAACAAGTATAATTGGTGCTCCTGCCATAACAGGAAATGAAGTTACAATAATAGAAAAATTATCTGAAGTAAATTTGATTCTTGGTTTGTCTTTTATATCAGGAAAGCAAATGCTGCTGTCTGAAGTTAGAACACAAATTTTTAAAGTCATGATAAAAAAACTCAAACTTTTAAATAATCTTTCTTATTAACTTGGGAGAGACTTTTAGGAACTAATTTCTTTTTTTTTTTTTGCGGTACGCGGGCCTCTCACTGTTGTGGCCTCTCCCGTTGCGGAGCACAGGCTCTGGATGCGCAGGCTCAGCCGCCATGGCTCACGGGCCCAGCCGCTCCGCGGCATATGGGATCCTCCCAGACCGGGGCACGAACCCGTACCCCCTGCATCGGCAGGTGGACTCTCAACCACTGCGCCACCAGGGAAACCCAGGAACTAATTTCTTGTTGTAAAGAAGTATATTGATTCAGCAGTTCCTTTAGTTTCACTTCAGTCCCTCCTTCCCCAAGTTAAACGTAAGTAAAATTAAATGTTTTTTACTAAAAAGTGGCAATGATCCAACTTTTCTGAAATTATATCCACATATATGCCTAGATAGGCATACAAATTTTGAGTAATTAATTTGTTATTTTGGGTGGTGAGATTCCCTCCCTCTTACACTTTTAATATAATGAACACGTATCATTTTTATAAAATCAGCCATTATCCTAAGAAAGAAAAAAAGTATAAAAAACAAACTTTTTGCCCAGTTTACAACATTTCTCTCTTTCTACCTTCAACTGCAGTTCATTGTCAACATCTTGTTAGCTAACAGAGATGTTTGCCTTTGAAAGAGTTAAAAGCACCTTTAATTAATTACCTTTTATTGAGCTCTTACTATTCACCCAGTATTACACCAAAACCTTTCCCATCCCTTCACTGATTAATCCTCATGACCTTGAGAGGCAAGTACCTTCCCTTTTTACAGATAAGGTAAAATATCAATAATTTGCCTACAAGGTGACAGAGCTACTAGGGAAAGGAAAAGATTCAAAAACCTAGGTCAGACTATAAAGGTTAAGTTCTTGACCACTAATTTTAAACTAACATAGTTCAAATCCAGATTCTGTTACTAGCAGTGTGAATTTGGACAACTGACAACTTGTCATCTTTATCTTTTCCACCTCAAAATGGGCAGATTACCATCCTCATTATGGACGGTTTTAAAAAATAACAGATAAAGCTCTTGGTCCTTCCTTTGGGATATAGAAAGTACTCTATTTGGTGATAAGTTACAAGTTATTGTCACACTAAGAACATCAAGAGGAATGTAATATCACAAAAGTAACTAAAATTTATGAATACCAGACAAATTTAAGTCATGTACTATTGAATCTTAGTGGAAAGTGTTTATGTCTGTTCACAGAACATTCCAATATTCAAGTACTGTAACATACAAATATAAATTAGAGCTTAAAGAATTATCAAAATTTAGTAAAATATGACATAATAGTAAATAAAATTTAGGCCAATCAGATAGGTCAATTTCCAAAACAAGAAGGTTATTACTTGGCTCCATTTAAAGTTGATTCAGGCAAACTCATTCTCTTTGGGGGCTAAGTCATCATTTAAAACCATCACCTTAGATGGATCTAGAGACTGTCATACAGAGTGAAGTAAGTCAGAAAGAGAAAAACGAATATCGGATATTAACGCATATATGTGGAACCCAGAAAAATGGTACAGATGAACTGGTTTTCAGGGCAGAAACAGAGACACAGATGTAGAGAACAAATGTATAGACACCAAGGGGGGAAAGTGGTGGTGTTGGGGGGATGGTGGTGTGATGAATTGGGTGATTGGGATTGACATGTATACACTAATATGTATAAAATGGATAACTAATAAGAACCTGCTGTATAAATAAATAAAATTCTAAAATAAAAAAAAAATTCTATTTATGGCAAAAAAAAAAAGAATCACCTTTACTTGCTTTTAACCAAGATGCCTATTTTATCCTTGCTGATATTAAAGCAACATTTACTCAAAAAATAATAATAATAATAAATTTTAAAAAATAAAACCATCACCTTAAAAGTAAAACCATGAAAAAAATTTCATGCTTTTCCCCTCTGAATATTAGTTTAACTTTTGATTCGACTTTCAAGTTCTAATTCAAATAAAGTTTTCCAAGGCTTCTCTGGTCACTGAAAAATGGATTTTTTATCTAACAAGGAAGTCACAGAAAATGGGTTAAAATACATAGCACTGTTCTTAATACGTAACTTGGCTGAAATAAAAGTATATCTGTATATTTACAATTATTTAAAAACATATGAAAATAAATTTGACTTTTGAAAGAAGCAATCTCAGTAATTTAAAAAGCCACTTTATAAACCACCATTTAAAATTCTGAACAGCTAATATGCTCCATTATAATTTCAAATATATATAATTGTTTTATTTTGATTCTAAGTTTCAGCATTAATGACATTTCCAGGTCTTAGCAATTATACACTATATTACATTTAATAAATAACTGGGTTAAAAAAATAATGGAGCATCAATGATCACTGAATAAATTAGTGACACCTAAGAGTAGAAAGTGCTTTTGAAACCTGCAACAATAATCTGTACCAAAAGGCATACCTGAATATGCATACCTCAAGTCATCACTTGGTTCTTTTTTTTCTGGAAGTTCCATGTGCTTGAAGTCTGCTGACTGATGCTCTTCAGCAACATTGGGCTCCTGGCTTATCATGGGAACCTCGGAAGTAAATGAGGGCTCCCCTTCATTGGAGACTCCAAAGAGGTCTGGGTCATCTTGAATTACATCAATTAAGAGAACATCATCTTCATATGCTTTAAGAATATCTGGAAACCCCACTTCAATTTCTGAGAAGTTCTTAGTCATTTTTCTACCACTAACTTCAGAGAAAACTGCTTTGAATGTTTCTTGTTCACTAGAGCAGAAGGCAGGACTTTTCTTTATACACCCAGGATCACAAGAAATAGCATTATTTTCAACTGTGAGAGAAACAGCTTCCTTATTAGAAACAATATTGCCTGGTTTAGAGATGTGGTTAGATGGTTTATTATCATTACCTTGCTTTAAAAAGCTTGGAGAAATAATACAGGAATTCTTACTGCAGTATGAGTTAGAACCAGCTTGCACTGGAATTACACTATTTTGTATGCTCAAAGATTGAGGTCCTGAAGTTACTGTGGTGACATTTTCTTTAGTCCTATTCTGCCTTACCTCTGCTCCAGATAATCTGTCAAGAAGTTCTAGGGGACTATATACTTCTCTCTCTGATGACTTGCCATTTATTTTCCTTTTTTCTGTTTTGTTCTTAAGTAAGGGAATTTTAAAATTAGTCAGCCGTCCTGTGTTCAATATCCTAACCAAGTCTGGAACAACCAGTGTCTGCTTAGCAATGCATGCTTTTTGATGAAAAGTTTTGCCTGTAGAGCTATTTGCTTCCTGGCCATCCTGGGAAGCCACTGTCAAATTCAGTTTTGTTAAATTCCCTCTATCTTTTTTTTTACTTCCTGTTAAGTTTTGAGTCACATTAGTTAATGGAGTATCTTCAATAGTATTAGAAACTACCCCTGACGCACTTCTGCTTAGTTTCTCTGACTTCATTTTTTTATTACCATTGATGATAGGTTCCTTTATAACCATTAAAGTAGGTTCCACTGTAGAGACTGAAGATAAACAATTTAAATTAGAATCCAATTTCTCTCTACTTGAAGATTCACTGCTTGTTTCTGTTAGAGAACTTTGTAGCATCAATTTGGAGTCAGTTAAGTGAGTTTGATTTGTTTGGTGTTTAAGAAAATCATCTTGCCTAAAACTTTCCTGAGACCCAGGAAGAAAGTTATTTGACTGTGGCAAGGAAGCCTTTTTCCAACACCAGGCAGATATTCTAGCACATGAATAACAAGGCCAAGTCCTTTTGCCAGTCATTGGTATTGTTCTTTGACAGCTAAATTTAGATTCTTCAGCTTCATTCTTCGAGTCTTCCCTCGAAGCTCTCTTTTCAATAGGATGGCAATTGCTAGGTGACTTCACTATTGAGTTTTTCATCCACTTAAAATACTCCTCTGGATCCATCCTTTTACATCCTAAAGGCTCTGAAGCATTCTTTTTTTCTTCTTTTGAAAGTGGCTCAAGAGTTTTCTGAAACACAGGATTTACATGGTGTTCATGACTTGTTTTTTTCCCTGTTTCTGGAAGACTTAATAAATGATCCATTGGTGACAGCGTGTTATTGTTTACTTTTCTCAAAACTTCTAAAGGATTTTTTTTAGCCTCTGAAGTCTCTGTTTCTTTACCTTCAGCACCTGTTTTTTCTTGTAACACCAGCTCATATTTGTTATACACCTTAGAGAATTTCATCTTAATAACCATTTCATCTCCTTTTTCAGACACCTTCATCTTTTTTCTGGGTTTTCTCCCAACACTGCTCTCCTCTAATGAATGTTTATTTTTTTCACTTTGAAGGCAGGAAAGCAAGTCCTTATTTTTACTTTGGTATGAATCATTTTCTTCAAGTAATAACTGATTTACTCCCATTAAGTTTTCTTCAGTTTGTAAAAGCTGAGGAATATTATTTGTGTCACTCTTATCTGCAAGACTCCTAGGGTTTTCTTTCTTTAACTCTGAGGAATTTTCTGGTACATGCATACATCCACCATCAGTTTTATATGCAAGGTTATTTTCATCATTACAACCCTTGAAATGGGGGAAACAACTGCAATCATGTAATCTTAAAATGGAATTGTTTTCTACTCCAAGTGACAAGCTGTTACAAGAATATTTTGGAGTATTCTTGTACAGTTCATCTTGGAATTCAACCTTACTATCTTGTGTAGCCTTATTTTCAGTTATTTTGAGAGGTGGCCGTTCTAAGCTTTTAAATTTAATTCGAATTCTTCTTTTAATACCTTTTACCAAACCTTCCTTACCCAAAGACTGCAAGAAAGCCATACTTTGAAATTCACTGCATTCCACTGTTTGCAAAGATTCCGAACTGTTTAATGATTCCTTTCTTACCAGGTCAATCCCTGGCTGTGGATCATCACTTGAGGCTTCAGTAACTTTTCTTTTTTCCTTGGCTGATCAAAACAACAAAACATACCAGAAAAGATTTTACACTGAGGAGGAAAAAGCAATACCACTTAAAATTTTAAAAAAAATTGTGAAGCCATCCATTTTTATTTCCCTGAATAGCTGTATGGAAACATACATTTGTTTTTAAATCAAAGACCTAATTTCTATTAAGGTCCTGTATAAACCTGTATAAATTCTAAGGCAGCTGAATAACCTCTAGCATCATGATTTCATACAAGCCAAAGTGAATCACTAGTAGGAATTCCTTTTACAGAACTTCTGAGCAAGGGATCCTAACAGGACAAACACCTTTTAAGCGAATTCCTGTTTTTTTCTCTCCGGGTCAACCCTGTGCATCAGTAAAGCCCATGTAGATGCAAGTGAAACGACAGTGGTAAAACACGGGTGCAGGAGAAGGGGTGCAAAGGCTAGAAAGGGAGTGACCCCTGCGTGCTTCCTTACTGTGTCTTCCCGATTGCAAGGGGAGCTCCACCTCCTTCGCTGCTTCGAAGCCCGGCCGGTCCGACGGGTCTGGAGAGCCCACCTGGCCCCCCAGACCCTCCACTCGCCGCCTCGCTGAGGCCTTCCCAGCCCCGAAAGCCTCACCCGACTTGTCACTTTCTACCTCTTCTCTACCAGACGCCCGGGCCACCATCCTCCTCTTTTGCCTGCTCTCTTCGCGCCCCGCCCCCGGCCTCAGGGCCACAGCCTCCCGCCTCATCTGGTCCCGGCCACCTGCCTCTCTTCCTCGGGCCTCGCGCGTCGCCTTCATGCCCCGGGGCCGTCACGGGGCCCGACGTCCGCGGCCGCCGCATCCGCCCCGGGCCGCCCGTCTGCCCACCGAGGCCCGCCACGCCCGCTTGCAGGAGCCCACCGGCCACTCAAAAGCTGCTCCGGCCGCCAGGCACCAGCGGCCCTCAGCCCCGTCCTGCCCCGCCGCGCCCAGCCGCCAAGACCCTGGGACCGGAAGCGGAAGTGGGGTCCGCGATGCCTGGCTGGGGCAGGCGCGGCAAGGCCCAACGGGCGGAAGGACCTCGAACCTTTGCAGCTGGCCCCTCCGCGGTTCGTTGCGGGGCGTGGGGGTGGAGCCTTCCAGTAGGCCGGACTCTCCCGGCCATCTCTCGCGCCTGGTTGCTCGCAAAAACCGAGTGGCTTCTAACTCCGCCCCAGGTCTCTTGGGGGGGGGGGGTCCCTTTCCATATGCCTTCCTGACATCCTATACGCAGCTCAAACTTAAGTTGTGCAAAACTGACCTTGTCTTTCATCACGGGCTTGCTCCTCTTGTGTTGGTGGATGCTTCACCGTCTACCCAGTTGTCTAAGTCAGAAACCTAGAAACCATCAGATACCCTTCTTTCCACTTCATCCCTCGCGTCCACTTTCATTAGGTCCGCTTGATTCGACTTTCTGTGTTTGTCAGCCACTCGCCTTGGCTCTGGCTTGCAGACTCTGACCCACTGCATCAACCTCCTAGATTTTATTCGTGCCTCCATCCTTGTGCTTTTTCAGTCAGCTTCCACCTGCCGCCAGGCCATGCCCTTCCAATGAAAGGATATCTTGGCATTTCCCAGCTTGACCTTTCATGAACCTCTTTTGCTCAAAGACTGAAGCTAACAAAGCCCAAACTCTTTATTGTGGTATTTGTGGCTCTTTCTGATATGGCCCCTGAATAGTTGATTTCGTCTCTTACTGCCACTGTAGGGGAGAAGGTGTGCTTCAGTAGAAATCTATGCACAGGAGTCACCCTTCTGCATTATCTGATTCTGATTCTATGGGAGATATTTTACAACTATATAAGTTGTAAATGAGTGGTAGCATTGCAAAATAATGGTCTATAGATATGCAAATTCTCTCCTACAGGAAGTTCAGTGGACTTCCCACTCCTTGTGGAAGAAGCCAGTTTTGCCTCCGTTTGCACATTCATTTCAATATTCCTGGTCTATAAACGTGTCTGTTCTTTGGACTCACCCTTTGAGTGGTTATTATAAAATCTGCCTGATGGGAGAAACAAAATCTTTAACATGTTCATTTTTACATCTATAAGACAGTCATGATTTTGAAACTGAGCAGGACCCTGTGGGGCCCTCCTGCTTACAAAAGGCTTTCTGTTTTCCCATTTCTTGTTTATAGGCTTCCCCTGAGTTCCAAAAGGGCAGATTCAGACAGTTACTAATTAGAGAAGTGAGGGAATGTAGAAACAAAGGGAAAACAGTAGTGCAAGAAACAACAGTGCATTGATAAAGCAGAGTCTTAATTCCTCCTCAAGGGATATACAGAACAATCTGATATCTTTGAGTTCTACAGGAACTAAGTAGCCCACCCAGGTAGAGGATGGTAACTTCAGACTGAGCACAAGCACATAGAACCCAGCCTAGTTTGAACCAGAAGACTGATGATTAAGATTCCTGAAACACCACCCTGTTTCTTCGCCACCAACCAATCAGAAGAAAGTCACGCATCCTGCGGTCCTCACCCCTAAATGTTGCTTTTAAAAACTCTTCCCTGAAGACCATCAGAGAGTTTGGCTCTTTTTCAGCATGAGCTGCCTGTACTCCTTGATTGGTGCCCTGCAAATGAATGCTGTACTTTCCTTCACTACAACATGGTGTCAGTAAATTGGCTTTGCTGTGCTGTGGGTGAGCAGACTCAAGTTCAGTAACAACTTTAATTGGGGGGGGGGGGCGGCTATCTTTTAACACCACACATACCCTTGCCTGCCTGCACTTAAACCACATTGGAATACTACTGAAGTTCGCTAGATTCCATATGATCCATCATGCTGATAGGGATAGAGTAGGATAGTTACACAGGTAGCTTTAGAAATCCCACTAGGGGATTATAGATAGAGAAGGAACTTTGGGAGACCATTGTAAGTTAACGACCACTCAAGAAAGTAATCAGAACATTGTGAAACAAGACAGGCCTGCTTAACAATGAAACCATGCAATAAAAGCGTTGCAGGAAGGGGGACCCCTGCCAGGGCCCAAGAGTGGGCTCTTGTCTAACACTTGGAAATGAGTTGTCCGAAGAGACACACGTGCTGACAAAGCAAGAGACTTTATTGGGAAGGGGTGCCCGGGTGGAGAGCAGGAAGGTCAGGGAACTCAGAACTGCTCTGCCACTGTGGCTCACAGTCTCAGGTTTTATGGTGATGGGATTAGTTTCTGGGTTGTCTCTGGCCAATCATTCTGACTCAGGGTCCTTTCTGGTGGTGGGCACGTCGCTCAGCCAACATGGATTCCAGCGAGGAGGATTCTGGGAGGTTGGTAGGACATGTGGACTGGAGTCTCCTCTCTCCTTTTGACCTTTCCCATGTTCTTCCGGTTGGTGGTGGCTTGTTAGTTCCGTGTTCCTTACGAGGATCTCCTGTCCTAAAATAACTCATGCAAATTGTTACAGTCTTTGCCTGGCCAGGGTGGGCAGTTTCAGTCAGTGTTTCCCCTAACAAAAGCACGAGATATGCCCCAGGCCATTAAGTGAAAAAATGAGACCTGCATCCTGCTGGTTGAGGTCAGCAAGATAATGATCCTTAGGACATGCACCTCTGCATGTACCAAGGACAGGAATAGAGGGGAAAGGTGACATTCCAAAGTAGAAGACCCTCATACTGAAACCTGAGATGATTTAACATATTTTACTGTATGTTACCACTCTTATTTGAATAGCCCCATGACATGAAGGAGGAGCTAATGATGTAAGCCTGCTGTCTACTCAAAGAATGAGGAAGAAGGTGGTCTTCTCCCCCTCCCCACTTTTCCTTGGATTATAAAAATGTAGCCCACTTAGTTATCAGGGCAGAGCTCTCTTGGCCTGCCCGCTTGTATCCTTCACAAGCACCCTATACTAATCCATCCTATACTAATAAATCCACAAGCATCCTATACTAACAAATCCACTTCTTACCACTTTGCTCCTCACTGAATTCCTTCTGTGCTGAGACATAAAGAACCTGAGCTTCATTAAGTCCTGAGATGAATTGTTCAATGCCTGTGTTTTGCTGAAAGCCTTACTTTCGGTTTCAAGGTTCATAGGATTAGCTGGCAAAATAACCACTCTACACTCAGTTAAACAAGAATTTAGAGAGAGTTTATTGAATTAACAAATTGCATTATACTAATTAAGAAAAGACTAGTATAACTAACTAAGAGAGAATGGTAGAGACAGAGGTTTATACATCTCCGAATTGGGGAAGCACCTACATCCAGATCCAAGCAATGCTGGGAAGCCCCTTGAACAGCAATCTGGAGTCCCAGTTGGGAAGGTCCCGGTGGTGCGTCCACCCCACGGGTAAGACTTCAGTTTGCCACTCGAAGGAGCACAGCTTTTAGCACCAGGCCGCAGGATGATAACAATCAGCCTACATGCAAATTTGCAGCTCTGGTAAGTTTTGGAATGTTCTTGATCCCGGGGGCTGGCCAGACCCTCAAGATGCAAGAAGTCCCATGACTGACTCGATCTTATCTAGTGGTTTATGATGTGGGCTGGTGCCACCCTGCTGGCCTGGGTGTAGCTCAGCAGTTGGGCATGAAGCCAGCTTTAGCGTCATTGTCCAGTCAGTGAGAGGCCTGGTGCCGCCTCTGAAGCCTGAACAAGACTACTTTACTAGCTTCCCCAACAGCCTGCCTCTCTACATGCTGGTCCTGGAAATTCTTCCTTTGCTTGTCTGCTTGATGAAGTACACTTTCCCCTCCAAGATTCAGTGCAAGGATCACCCCTCAAGGAAGCTTCCCGCCTAACTTTCTCCTTACACTTGGAGGGGTCAGGTGTTTCTGCCTGCAAACTCATCACTTTCAACTGTTTACTTGTATGTCCCCCTCAGGGCAGGTACCTTATTATTATTTTTTCTTTTTTTATGGCTGTGTTGGGTCTTCATTGTTACGCCCAGGCTTTCTCTAGTTGCAGGGAGTGGGGGCTACTCTTCGTTGCGGTGTGCGACCTTCTCATTGCGGTGGCTTCTTTTGTTGTGGAGCCCGGGCTCTAGGCGCGCAGGCTTCAGTAGCTGTGGCTCGCGGACTCTAGAGCACAGGCTCAGTAGTTGCAGTTCAGGGGCTTAGTTGTTCCGCGGCATGTGGGATCTTCCTGGACCAGGGATTGAACCCACCACCAGGAGTCCAGCTTCCTTGGTCCCCTGCATTGACAGGCGGATTCTTAACCACTGCGCCGCCAGGGAAGTTCTGGTACCTTCTTTTAATCTGTGCATTTTGTGTGTTTAAAGAGGAAGTTGGTGATTTTGAACCCAGTGTGTGTTAGGCATTCAAGAACGGTAGGTATGGTGCAGAGACTGTGAGTACTGTGGCGTTTGGATGAGTGGAATATCCTTAGGAGCTTCTAGAAAATAGAACTTAGGTAAGGGAGGTGTAAAAGATCTCGAAACTTTGTTTCTTTCTGCTTGTGAATGCTTCCAGTGAAAGGGAAGACAGTTGAAGAATAACAGAATTTAGAAAAAGTTATTTTAGGGATTTCAGGCGACATGCTCATTCCAAGTTCACCTTGTGCCTCAGTTTCCTCATCTGTAAAATGAAATAAGAGCACCTCCTGAAGGAAACCAGAATATGTCATCCCAAGCTATGCCTCTTTGACATAAACATTTTTTTGAGCTGAAGGCAATTAAGCAGCAGGAAATGCAGGAAAAACTATCTACCCTCCCTCAAGTCTGTGTGGAGGCAAGATATAAATTCTCCTTTACTGGAGATGACTCTAGACTCTTATCAGCTTGGAGATGGCACTAGAGGAATCTGCAAATAAAACTTACTCTGTTAGTTTCCTCCCATATGCTTACCTTCTTGCAGTTTGCCACCCTTAGACACCTAAAACTGCTTTCCTTTGTCCTGTAATTTCTATACAAGTTTATTGTTCCCTGTTGAAGATGCTATAGAAGGTGGAGTTCTAAGGAGTTCTTGTGAGAATTAAATGTGCTAATATTTGTAAAGCACTTAGAACAATGCCTAGCAGATTGTAAACAACAACTAGATTTGTTAAATAAAAACCTCTATATTGAAAGATAAATCCTATATAATTCTGACATTTACTACCTTCAAAATAAACATTGTTACTAAGATCTTGGTAAAATAAAAATAAAAATTCAAGAGTCCAGCTTCCTTGGTCTTAACAAAAACAGAGGGTCTTAAGGTTGGATATAGGCCCAGGAATTTAGAGACTTAAGCCTGTAACTGTTGAGCAATGCATAAAAGAGAAATGGGAAGAGCTTAGTAGCATAGGAAATTGCAAAATCAAGCTCCCTGAGTGTTCTGAATAAGAAAATTATAATCTTTATTACAGTTTTAAAATTCCTCATACCAAACTGCTTTCACTGAAAACTTGAGGAGATTAGGTGTGTTTATACAAGTTTTCTTCTGTGAAATGATTATCATAATCCTACTATTGTGCTTGGCAGTGTCTGGAAAGGGCAGGCACAGTTGTTTATCAGAAAAGACTCAGTCTTCCTGGTGGCAGATCTCTTACATTTGGGAGTCCAGAATATGGAGCAGAATATTTACCCATATCTATTGGACTGCACCTCAGTCCACTCAGAGTCAGCCCTTTGGGAGTCCCTTCTCTTCTAGTTCCCCTCCCCGCCTTTTAATTTTCTACCCCTTTCCCCTTGTCCCTGGATCCCGATGGACACTACTGCTTAGCCCTTGAAGTCAGCTTCAGGATCACTGCTTCAGCCATGTCCCTTGTTCATGGCAGGTCCTAGCTCTATGCTGGAAAGATGACAACAGAGCCACATTCTCTGCATTCTACAACTATAATTTGTAGATGATGAATGCACACGACTGGCTACACAATTTGTGAGGCTTAGTACAAAATGAAAATGTACTTTTTGGAGGCCCTTTGTTAAAAATTAAGGATTTCAAGACAGAGACAGCAGAGTATTAAACTAAGTGTGGCTCCCTGTGCAACTACACAGGTTGTGTGCCCATGAAGCTAGCCCTGTAGATCCACGGTCTACAAACCTCTCTATGGCTAATATTTATCAGTGTTGACATCATAACTTCTACTCTTCATTGTGCCAGTTCTTGGTCAGTTTGAACTCAGAGAAATTCCACTCTCTGCCTCTGCCCTGCTCTGAATCACAGGGGCTAGCCCCTCAGCCTGTGTTTTCCATGCTTCTGGATCATGGGTGAGATTTGGTCAATGAAGGACACTGGTAGCAGAATGGAGAAGGGAGACGTTTCCCCAGATCTTCCTCTGCTTCAGTCTGTCTATGAGACAGAAGTTGCATCTCCTCTGGGCCTCCATCTCTTGCTGGGCAGGCTCACTGGGGTGTAGCTTCAGCCAGGTGCCCTGAGGTCCCTTTACCCTCCATCCTCAGAGTAGCAGTGCCTTTCTGTTTTTACTGATCTCTGGGCACCTCATCAAACCCTGTTTGTTTCTCAGTTCTTCTACCCCTGCATTATATTCCTCTGTTTACGATACTTAAAGTAATTTTTTTTTTCTTGGTAAGAGAACCCCTCTGTAACTAAAAGTGAGGATGAAGGAACAAAGGGGATAAAAGGAAAGACTTCTGTTCTGCCATAATGGCAGGAAATGTTCTTTTGCCATCTTGAAATAAATGTCTAAATAATGCAAGAATAACCATGGTCTTCTCCCAAGACATGGTCGCTTTTCTTTCTCCTAAGTTATTTCCAATATTTTCACCAGGGGTAGCTTCTTATTCGACTTTAGATTGTGAATCTTCCATCCAGGAATATCACCGAATCTTATATTCAGCAGAGAATAACATATTGGAACGCTTTAAATGTAAGAAAAACAAATCTATAATCCTGTTTTACCTCTAGGGGGAAAAAGAGTCAAAGATTTCAAAACTGGCCAGTGGGTCCCAAATATTTTACTTCAGATATTAAAGCCCGGACTTGGAAACTCAATTGACTTTCTGTCCACTAGAGGGCCCCAGATCCAGAGCAGCCGAGGATGACGCACCGCTCTTTACTCTGGCTCCAGGAACTCCATGCTCTTTAAGAGCCTTTGATTGTGTCATTGAGTCAGATGAAGTCAATTACTCAATGTAATAAGTCCAAAATGGAACACAATGAGAATTTGTCAGCAGAACAGGACCTCAGAAATCATCCAGTCTCACCTCTTCATTTTACTACTGTGAGGCAGGGGAAGCTAAGTAATTTAAAAGTGCTGTGAATCAGTCATTTCCTAAGTGTTTCCGCTGCTTGCTGCTGAGTTGCCCGCACTTCCAAGTGGCCATTCTTCAGGAGACAGTCACCTCTGGTCTGAGAGAGAGAGCGAGGCAAGCACAAATTTATTCTCCTGCTTCTGCATGGGGCTGCACACCTGTCTAAGGATGTTTGTGGTGCATGTGCCCGTGTTCTAGCATCTCTGTAAGGAAGCTTGTATTTATGCCTCTCAAATTTTCCAGTTGAATTAGAGCCAACATTGTTGTCTATTATATCATTTTTGGAGGAGGGAATTCCCATTTCACTTTCCAATATGGGAAAACCTCAGAGGGGAGGGGACTCTGCTGGTAGCTACTATGTCAAAGTCAAGCTCACCAATGGATAGAGTGGATGGTTGTCTAAATGGTTTGATTTGAAGTGTGACAGGGAAGTTTTCCTCCTTTTTAGCCTTTTTCCCACTCAAGAGAATATTATACGTTTACATATACACTGATGACTTCATATCTCCAGCCCAATGGTTTGAAGCCTCTTGTCCATGCCTTTGATCAAGTGGCTGGGATAAACACTTCCTTGCAGGGTTTGACTCATTTAGCAGAGAGCAGTCACCAAGAATTTTCCTTTCCTATCCCAGGGATTCCTCCAGTGCCCCACAGCAGACAGCTGGCTTCATTCAGGGCATGGGCAACTAGAAAGTGCAGTGATGTTAGCATGCCTGGAGAAACTCTCAGCCAGCAGGGGTGGGGAGCTAGTGGAAAAAATGGTCCTGCCTCCTGCCCTTCAGGCAGAAGATCCTGGGGGCATTTGGTATATTTTCTCAGGTATCTCTGAAGATTTGAGCCATCATCACACATGGCAGCTACCTTGATAGCACACCTTTTTAAAAAAAATTTATTTTTTATTGAAGTATAGTTGATTTACAATGTTGTGTTAGTTTCTGCTGTACAGCAAAGTGAATCAGTTATATGTATACATATATCCATAGATTTAGATTGAATTTAGATTCTTTTCCCATATAGGTCATTACAGAGTATTGAGTAGAGTTCCCTGTGCTATACAGTAAGTCCTTATTAGTTATCTATTTTATATATAGCAGTGGATAGCACACCTTTTTATTGGATTCTCTTCCATCCTGGTCTCACTATCCCTATTCTTACCACTGGCCCCTGCATCTCCTAAATAAATGACTTACACATAGGTCCTCGCCTTGGGCTCTGTCCCAGCTAAGATAATATCTAATTGACATTTTAAATTCACGTGCCCCAAATATAACCCTTGATTCCCCCACTTCTCCCATAGCTTCATCAGCTCAGTAAATGACAACTCTATAATTTTAGTTACTCGGGTCAAAAACCTTAGACTCATTCTGGGATCCTCTCTCTCACTGGCCCACTTCTCCACCCCCATCCAATCATCAGCAAACTCGGTCTGCTTTCCTTAAAAACATCCCAAATCTCACCATTTCTCATCATCTCCACCACTTCTGTCCCCTAGTTAGGCCACCATCCTTCTTGTCAAACTACTGTAAAAAACCTAACTTATTCCCCTGCTTCTAATTTTGCCCCGCTATTCTTCACACGGTAGTCAAGTTGATTCAGTAAAATGCAAGTTGTCTCTGCCTCCAAATCCTCCACTGGGTACCCGTCCCATTTAAAATAAAATCCCAAGTCCTTCTGATGTTCCACAGGCTCTGCATAATCATGTCCCTGGCATCCCTTTGCCCTAATATTTGACCACCTTCTTCTTCCTTGTGATACTCTAACCCACTGGTCTTCTCATTGTCACTTGAACATGCTAAGTGTGTTCTCTCCTTGGGGCTTTTGTATTTGCTCTCCCCGTGCCTGGAATGTCTCTTCCCACCAGAATCAATCAGCTCCACGTCCTGACTTCCTCACATCTCTGCTGAAACGTTCCTGTGGAAAGAGACTCTCCCTGACCAAGCCAAATAAAAAACACATCTGGACTTAGCGAGGAAAGACTTCTGTTCAAAAGGATTATTGCAAGGGGGGAAAGAGGCTATTACAATGGAGAGAACACTGTGACCATAAGATCTACAAGTGCCTCCAGAGTTGGGCAAAAAGTTTGTTTTTAAGTTTATTTTTTAATTGAAGTATAGTTGATTTACTGTAACTTAAACATACATAATATTCTTTGAGTATTTTCTATGTGTCAGGTACTGTTCTAAGTTGTTAATATTCACTATATCATTTAACTTTATGAGATAGTTAATAGTATTGTTATCTCCATTTCACAGTTGGGAAAATTATACTAAAAGCAGATGAGCACTTGGATTCTTGGGAAACAGCAAAAACACAGTAAATATCAAAGGGATAGGAAACCACTGTATGTACAATGTATACACATAGTACCATGATTTATATACACAGTTCAAAGATGAATGATCTAGGGACTTCGCTGGTGGTCCAGTGGGTAAAACTCTGTGCTCCCAGTGCAGGGGGCCTGGGTTCAATCCCTGGTCAGGGAACCAGATCCTGCATGCATGCCGCAACTAAGAAGTCCCCATGCCACAACTAAGAAGCCCACATGCCACAACTAAGCCCCAGGGCAGCCTAAATAAATAAATAAATATTAAAGAAAAAAATGAATGATCTAAATCACCAAAAAAACTTAATATGGGCAGGTGCTTTGCAATATACTTAAATATTTCAATCCAAATGATCTTTAATTCAGTATTTAAATAAATAAACTTCAATTTTCTAAAGAATGCTCTTGTCTCTACTGGCCATATGTAACACTTGGAGCAGTTGAAAGGTAGGTGATACAACTGAGAAGATGAACTTTTAATTTATTTATTTTTATTTTATTTTATTTTACTTTTTACTGAAGTATAGTTGTTTTACAATGTTGTGTTAGTTTCAGGTGTCCAGCAAAGTGATTCAGTTATACATATATCTATATCTACCTATCTCTCTCTATATCTATTCATTTTCAGATTCTTTTCCCTTATAGGTTATTATAAAATATTGAGTAGAGTTCCCTGTGCTATACAGTAGGTCCTTGTTGATTATCTATTTTATATATATTAGTGTGTATTTGTTAATCCCAAACTCCTAATTTACCCCTCCCCACCTTTCCCCTTTGGTAACCATAAGTTTGTTTCCTATGTCTGTGGGTCTACTTTTGAACTTTTCATTTTATATCATCTTCATTAACATAATTTAAATTTTAAAATAAGAATAGAATAAATAAATAAAATAAGAATAAGGTAGTAGTGTAGTTCACACACTGGGAAAGTACATCGTTTCACATATTACACATAAACACATCGCTGATCTAGTCGGTGTCAATGGATTGATTCCAAGAGATTATTTACAGAGAGGAGTAAATAAAGCTAGAATCAACCAGGTTTGGGGTAGTGGGATGACAGGGTGGCGTGATCGGATAGATCGGAGGATGTCTGACCCTGAGGCCAGCCTGTTCTCAGGGGAGGTCGTATGTTGGCTCAGGGTGAGGGCGGGCCAAAGTTCAGGAACCTAAAGGGAGGAGAGAAGCTTAGCCAAAGTTTGGTAGACAAGCATTTTGTTACAATTGATCAGTGGGGACAAACAGTTCAGTTAATTATGCGGCAAAGAAAGGGAATTTTGAGCGTCTGGCCTTGTCATGGATAAATAAGAGGCACCTGGGAGTCTTGTCTCAGTTATGGCGGAAAGGTGGTTCTTTGCAGTTAGCAGTTTTCTGGAACACAAAGGGTGGAGTGAGTGGGGTTTCCTTAACCTTCCCTGCTCCACAGGATCACAGGGCTTAGGTAAACTCCAACATTGACACCACTCAAAGATGGGATATTCCTCCCAGGCACTTCCCTGGTTTCATTCTCCTCCTGGCACTTCCAACACGTGCCATATGGTGTGCTTGTTCATTGTCGGTCTGTTCCAGCCCGCAGCTGGAGCAGGGTCTTCCTCCACGCCCTGCTGTATCCCTCCTGCTGAAAATAGTACCTGGCCCAGAGTACACATTCATTGGATGCATGGGGCCTGAAATCTCCTTTTTGAGCAGTGTGGAATGGTAGGACTGTCAGAGTCGAGGCTCAGGAAGGCTGATCTGGAAGAGCTGAGCATTCAGGAGGGAGGTAACCAAGCAGAGGGCCCTCTCCACAGCCATTGCTGTGAGCGAAACACTAGAAAAGCAAGTGGCAGGTTCAAGAGACCCCGAGGAAGAACAATTCCTCTTTGAGAGCCAAGAGAGTGTCTTATTGATCTCTCTTCTCCCAGCACCCAGCGTGATGCCTGGCCACTGGTCGAGCCTTAGAAGTAACAGTCAGCTAACGTTTATGGTGGCTCAAATGGATATTCAAGGGAGAGAGCTGCCACTCTGCTGAATCCTTTCCCTTTGTGAGGAGATATTTTCTGACATAAGCCCAGCAAGCATGGCTTCCAGGAAACCACTTGGGGAGTTTGATCTGGACTCCATCCAGTTGGGACACCCGGAACTGAGGCCTGACCCATGCCTCAGAAAAACTAAAGTGAACCACAAATGGAGCCTGACGCCTTGCTACCCCAGAAAACCCAGAGTGGGAAAGAGCTGACTCTCTGCCTTGGTAGTGGAGCCAGTTGGCTGGCTAGGTGGGGATGGGTCTGGACTCCTAGAACTAGTCTGGGCGGGAGACTGGACAGCATCCACTGTGCACCAGATGGGACCATACAGGGGAGAGCTGACATAAGGGAGTCATGGTCATGTCTAGTAGGGTCAGCTCATAGGATGCGGTGTCCTTAGGAGGAGGAGGCTGGGTGCCTGGTGGCTAACGAAAGAGTTTCAAGGACTACCTGGAAAATAGATGCACCTGCTCAGGTTCAGGGTCAAGAGGAGGCTCTGCAGAGCCCATGAGAGATGACTTTGACCACTGCTTCTCTCTGAGACAACTAGCAAGGGAGGAAAAGCAAAGGGAGACAGGAAGGACAGTGAGCTGGAAAAGAGGGGCAAGGAAAAGGGGGATCCCTCTTCCCATTGGAGGCTTTCATCTGGGAGCAGGAATGAGCTGAGAGGGGAGACAGTGCAGAGCCAACTGACAACCACGGTTGTCGAGACCAAGACCATCGCGAGGGACTAGACACTTTAATTTCTGTGATCAAGATTATCTATGGCTAAGACCAACAGAGGACTATCTGGGAGTGACCAGAAAATTCTCATCCTGCCAGAGTCTTCACCCAGGCTCAGGATAATATTACTCCTCACTGTAGGAAGTCTGAAAGGACAGAGGAAAACAAAAGAATAGTTGTGGTCCCACACCTATGTAATGCTTGCTCAATACAGGTTATACGTTTGTTAAAAGAATCACGATCTGCGTGTGCTCTATGAGGGACATGGTGTTTAATATCCCCCTACCAGCCCTACAAGGAAGGGCTTGTTGCCGCTGCAGGATGCTTGATCAGAACACTGAGGCTCAGAGGGGTGTCCTCTCAGTGGGTTGGAGCAGGGCGGAGATTCACGCCTGCATTGCCCATCAAGTTCATCACTGAATCACAAGCCTCCCTTGAATGTATTTCTCTAGTGCTTAAGCCATCAACGCATTTTATCTTTATGGTCATGCCATGAAGTGGGCCAGTGCATGGTGACAGGCCCAGTTTCACAAAGGGAAATGATTTGGAGAGAATCAGTCTTGCTCATGGCCACTGGCTCTGTGGCCAGGTTTTGGATTCTTGCTCTCTGCTGGGCCTTCTGCATTTCTCTAGGGTGCCTTTCAGATACTACCTTTTGCTGCACTTTGAAAGATATGCTTGGAGACAATTTTCTATTCACTTTAACTTTTTTAAAAATTGTGAAATGCAACACACATACAGAAACGCATTTAGAAATGCAGCACACATACAGAAAAGTATTTGGAACACATGTTCAGCTTAAGTGAAGGTCTGGGTAACCACCATCAGTTCAAGAAGCAACATTTCAGCACCCTAGATACCCCATGTGCCTTGAACACAACCCTGCCTCTTCAAGCAAAGATAGTCACCATCCTGTGTTTTACAGCATTTTCTTGACTTGCTTTTACAGTTTCGTTACCTGTGTGTATGTCTCTAAACACTATAGCATCACCTGCTTTTCAACTTTATATTAACCGAGTTGTAATGATGTATTCTTTTGTGTCTACTTTTTACTCAACAGTGTTTTAAAAGTTCATCTATATTGTTCCATGTAACTCCAGGCTTTTTTCATTGTTGTGTAATAAACTTCATTGTATGACCATACCAAAGTTATTGAATCCATTTATTATTGGATAGTAGGTTATTTCCAGTTTTGAACAGTTACAGACAAGACTATGTTTCTGTATGTGCACATATGAACACGTTTTCTAGGGTGTTGTGGAATTTCTGGGTCATGGGCTGTGGCCATGGCAATATATATGCTGTAGCTCATGCTGGCCCATGAAGCCAAACATTAAATTTTCAGGAATTTTGTAATTAACACAGCTCTTATTAAAAACTAAATTATATAAATTTGCAATTAATTATATTTCTAAAAAAGACTCATCACTTCCTAGTTTTTACACCATGGAAATCAGCAAACACTATAAATTAGGGCTTTGCTTCCAGAGAGCTGGCTGTTGAACATTTCACAGCTCTCACTGGATGTGTGTCCTTAAATTTATCAGATAATTCCAAATTATTTTCAAAGCAGTTGTACCAATTTACATTCCCACCAGCAATTTCAAAGTCCCTGTACATCTCTGCCAACACTTTAAATATATTCTGGTGGGCATGTAGCAGTGTCTAATTGTGGTTTTAATTTGTATTTCGCTTCAGCACTTGTCTTGCTTATTGGCTATTTGGATATTCTCTTTCTGTGAAGTGCTTCTTCAAGTCTTCTGCCCATTTTTCTCTTATGTTGACTGTCTTTTTCTTACTGTTTTCTAGGAGATTTTTTCTCTGACAAACAATGTGAACCCCGTTGATCACGTGTATCTCTTTTTCCCACTACTTTTTTGCTTGTAAAACAGGAACAGAATATCCACATAAAATATAGCTTGATAAATTATAAAACAAATACCCTTGCAATCATTACCCAGGTCGAGAAATAGACCTTTGCCATCTATTTTGGCAGCACTTTTGTGCCCTGTGCAATCACAGCTCTTTGTTGCTTTTCTTTATAGTTTTAACCCCAACATGTGCATCCTTATATGCAGTAATTTAGCTTGCTCCTTAAAAATAAATGTCTTTGAAATCTTTTAAACTACAGGTTTCCACCACCTCCCTTTTTCATTTTGCAATTTGAAGAAATTGAATCATTTGTCCTCTAACGCAGCGGTCCCCAACCTTTTTGGCACCAGGGACCAGTTTCGGGGAGGACAACGTTTCCACGGACCGGGGGTGGGGGATGGTTTTGGGATGATTCAAGCTCATTACATTTATTGTGCACTTTATTTCTATTATGATTACATTGTAACATATAATGAAATAATTATACAACTCACCATAATGCTGACCGGAGGTGGAGCGCAGGTGGTAATGCAAACGATGGGGAGTGCTTGTAAAGACAGATGAAGTTTTGCTCGCCCAGTGCTCACCTCCTGCTGTGTGGCCCGGTTCCTAACAGGCCATGGAAGGCTACCGATCTGTGGCCTGTGGGTTGGGGACGCCTGCTCTAAAGTTTCCCATAGATTGGATTTTGCTGATGGCATCCCTATAGTGTAATTTGTCACTGTCTTCTGTTCTCTGAATTTTGAGATGGTCCAATTCAGGTTCTTTTTTTTTTTTTCAAGATAATTTCATAGGCGGCAATGTCTTTTTGCATTGGGAGGCACATAATGTCTGCTCACCTCTCCTTCTGTGGTATTATTAGCCTTTGATGCTGCATGCATTAGTTCACTGGGGAGTGCAGAGTGGTGATATTCTAAATCTATTATTCTTTTATGTATTAGCTGGGTAGCTACTTCCATACAGAGAAACTTCCCCTCATCAACTAGTTGGTTACCTAGTGGTTCCATCTATATAGAAAAAACAGGGACATTATTTGGTTCAATTTACTACTTTTTTTTTTTTTTTTTTTTTTTTTTTCGGTATGCGGGCCTCTCACTGTTGTGGCCTCCCCCGTTGCGGAGCACAGGCTCCGGACGCGCAGGCTCCGGACGCGCAGGCCCAGCGGCCATGGCTCACGGGCCCAGCCGCTCCGCGGCATATGGGATCCTCCCAGACCGGGGCACGAACCCGTATCCCCTGCATCGGCAGGCGGACTCTCAACCACTTGCGCCACCAGGGAGGCCCCCAATTTACTACTTTTTAAAAAGAGTTTGTTCTCTATCATGCTCCAGAGGTGACTTGTTTCCTTTTAGTAACATTTCATAATGGATTTACTGATGACTTAACATATTTGAATGTTTCTGTTTATTACCATTATATCTTTTTATTACCGTGTAAATTCTCTCATCTATGGCCTGTGCCTCATCAAGTCCTTGGAAACACAATCTTGTTAATCTTTGATAGCTTTGATAGCTTCCTTAACTTTCTGACATGGCAAGATGTTCCAGACTCATCCAGTACATTTTCTATCCTGCCCCTGGAATCATCTATTTCTCCAAGAAGCCCTGGTTTCTTTGAACAGAAAATGGTGTTTCAAGGCCATAGTCTGGGAGCTAGGGGTGCTCATTGCTAACAGGTTGGTCATGATTTCTAGACCTCTTCAGCAGAGTTAGGAAGCTAAATGAAAATACCCTGATTTCATGCTAATATTTTTATTTCAAATTCATGAGTGCAGGATTTTTACTTAACTTCTTTCATCTTATCTCTGTCGTTTCCTTTCTTCCATATAAGAGAATCCTGGTTCTCAAGGATACAGAAGATGATAGATTGGAATATTCGTAATTACACATTTGCCCTCCTACATCACACACACTGTACTCTCAGAGCTACAAAACCAATGCTGCTACCACCACCGAAGTGAATGCTGAAGACAGCTAACTTTTCCATGTGCTTTCTCCATTCTGTCTGCTTTTAATGGTTTGCTCTATCTATATTGCCAGAGCAAATAGATATTACATCTTGTATTCTCTCCCTTATAATCCTGATTCCCTATAAGCAGGAGCTTACCCCGGAATGTTTAGGCTAAAACTGACACTTGAGCATTTCCTATGTACAAGCACTTAACATATTAAAAAGAGCAGATTTCAAAGAAAAGGGAGGCACACTTGACCAAGGTCATATATTACACAGATGTATTTTCATCTTTGTGAACATGTACACTCTTTCCTCCCTTTAACTGACATCTTGGGTTACGCTAATTGCAGAATTAGAATGCTAATTGCATAATTAGAATGCTAATTGCATTCTAACAATCTCACTAGATGGTGTGTTATCATAAAGAATGTGAAGGTAAGATAACAGTCATGGCTGTTTCCAGGTTCTTTTTTTTTTTTTTTTTTGCAGTACGCGGGCCTCTCACTGTTGTGGCCTCTCCCGTTGCGGAGCACAGGCTCCGGACACACAGGCTCAACAGCCATGGCTCACGGGCCCAGCCGCTCCGCGGCATGTGGGATCCTCCCGGACCGGGGCACGAACCTGTGTCCCCTGCATCGGCAGGCGGACTCTCAACCACTGCGCCACCAGGGAAGCCCCTTCCAGGTTCTTAAGCAGACAAATAACGGACATACAGGAAACTTCTAGAGTTTGGAGGATTACAAAAGGAAGGGCAATTCTTAGAGGAAGGGCACAAAGTTTTGTTTTCAAAGTTTGTATCTCTTTAAAAAAAAAACCCACATGCCTTTTGTTACACATTCTAACAATATAGAAATATATTTTCAGAAAATTATTCAAACTCACATCACCCGGAGGGACTCCTAAAGTTGGAATTCCATATTGTCAATTAAAACTTCAGTTCTGATTATGCTACTTTTCATCATAACTTCCACCAGAACTTCCAACATTCTCAAAGTCACTTCAGATAAAGAAAAGAAACAAACAAGCTATACTTGGAATCATGAAAATGCAACTCAGATGTCTTGATAAATATAGTAATATGTTCCCTAAGTGGAAGCTGTCAGGAAATTACTGGTGTATTGTAAGTTGTACAATGTGGTCATCAAATGCAAGCTCTACCTGTAGAAAAGCAGAGCAGCAATTTCCCTGCCCCAATGTACTTGGTAATGCAGGTGTAAGTGACAGGAAAACAGATAATCAGGTTCAGGAAATGAAATCAATTAATCATGCAACCCCCCCCCCCCAATTTATCTAAGTTGTATTGGTGCTGACATTTGTACTTCACTCCTATCATTATCCCATCAGACAAAGCAAACAGCAGCTCAGCCGTTCTCATTTGTATACATTTTCCAGAGCCTTTGGTACCTGCTTTGACTTTCTCAAAAACCATTTACGTAAAAGGTCAGCACTTCCAGTTGGAAGTTAATAGCAAACTTCTGACTTTACGCAGATACAACCCCAACTTTCTTCTGGTGTATTCACAAAAGGGAACACACAGTTTACCTCAGAGAGCTAGGTCTTTGTTGAAACTGAAATCCTTTGCTCTTCATGAAATCAGCGGCTTCAGGCAACGTAACCATCTTTGTATATACACTAACATTTAGGAAGACACCCCTATTCGCCTGCAGTTCTACCTAAGTCACTACTGAAACTACTGCCCTTTCCTATGCACAGTATTTCTGCCAATGACAAACATCCCTGACCAAAATCATCAGCCTCACCTGGGGACTTGCTAGAGTGCAAGTCCTTCTGAGTATGAAACACTGGGCTGAGGCCCTGCAATGTGTATTTTAACAAGCCCTGCAGGGGATTCCCATGCACATTCACGTTTGAGAACTGTCATCTAAGATATGGGTGAGAAGTCACTTCCTGCATGCCTTGTGAGACTAAATGAGGTAAGATTCTGCAGGATGCTTGGCTTAAATATGCTCCAGAAGCGTTTGTTCCCCTGAGTAGAACCCAGACTTTTAAAAATCTACTGCCCTGTCACTGTGATAAGCCACATTCACACTTTATGGGTCTGTGGTTTTTCCCTGATACTGGCTTGGCCCCCAGTCACTGCTTACCTGCCCTGTGATTCACCTTGAAGACAGCTGGAGCCACTACAGAAAGTTACAAACCAACCCTAAATCATTTAGCAGTTGCTCCCCTTTATGTGGCTTACCCACACAGGTAGCAGACCCCTTCTAAGCAGCGTGACCTGGCTTCCCCCCTGCCAGTCATATCCCCCAGTGATTCTCTCTATCTGTTGCAAGTTACCCCCAAAACCTCCACCTGCCCCAGTATAACATGTCCAAGCCTTTGGTTTCAAGTGAGGCAAGGAGGCTTCTAAGTTTGGGGGGATACTTGGCCCCCTCAATTACTGCCAGAGGGGCCAGTGCAACAGGAAAACAGGGGCACCTGGCCTTAATGCTCTTCAAGCCCCATTCAATGAGCTACATTAGGTACTGTCCATGAGCTCGCCAGCTGTGCCTTCTTCCTGAACAATTTTTCTTCTAGGTCCCTTCAAGTGGGAAGCAGAGCCAGCAGGAAAGCAACTCCAAAGGGCTGTCATAAAAGGCATCCTTCCTGTCTCCTGCAACTCCCAAGCGGTTATCCAGTTACTTTTATTGTCCCCTTGATCTTCCCAATGAGAGAATGGCAGGAATTTTGGGAGAGGCAGAGACAGGCAGCTGGGAAGTTGAGACATGAACACACCAGGCTTTAAGTACATGCTCCTGTAAGTAAAGATCAGCATCTACATCCCAGCTCTCCAGCCTATCCCTGCTCTTTATTCTTTCCTTGGAGCTCTGCCTTCTCCTAGTCACCTAGTTCTTTATTAGGACCACCAAAGGAGTGAGGAGTTCAAACTGGAATAACATTGAGATGCTCAATTTTTTGGATCTCCCCTTCATCTTAGCCTGAGAGGTGTCTCTCCCTTCTTGACAGATTTTGCTGCCTAGACTGCTCGGCTCAGTTAGGGTTCACAGGGAACAGCTGGCTCAAGGGAGGAGTCTTAGTTTACTGTCTCCACCTGTCTATCTGCCTCCCCTCCCCATCAACCCACCCCAGGTCCCGAAATGCTAGATTTCTTAGTTAACCTCCAATTCAGCATTAGTTCAGACAGTTGGATATTTCAGACAGCCCATTGTTTCTTTCTTCATGGAAATATCCAAACCAGGATAGACATCTCCTAAGAATCACTTTTTCTCTCTCAGAAAAAGGAAATAAAGAGTTCTGGCCTCTTGTTCCTTTTGAGCAGGATTTTGTGAAGGAAAAATTTGGGGAGGAAATCTAGTTTTCAATATTGGATGCTATGATTTTTATAAGTGTGGCAAGTCTTGCCTCCAAAAATTTGATGAGGCTCTAAAATCCCCATAACTCCCTCCTTACCTCATTCTGTATCACTTTAGATAACGGCCACTCCACTGTCGAATTGAGAATGTTACACAAAGGCAGTATGCACAGAAGGGGGTAAATGGGACCCTTTAGTTACCCATCTACACCCATCACTGTCCAGGTGCCCCTTTGAGAGAAATTTGAGACCCTTAAGTCAAAAGGACGAGTCAGCATACACAGAACAAGAACACACCATCAGTGGCAGATTAGGGCAGAAGGTAGACTAGAAAAGTAACTCCCCTGAGTGCATAGAATGCTAGAGATGTTTGAAAGGCAAGTCCTGACACCAGTGTTAGCTTTACATTCAAGACAACTTGACATAGAGATAGCAAGTTCTTAAGCACAGTACTACTATATTGCCAATACCTAGCTCAAAATTGGGTTTGTTTTTGGTCACAAGTTTTTGACCATTTTCTAGGCTTCTTGATAGACATCCTCTTGGTTACTGACTACACTTTGAGGAATAAGAGGAGTCTCAAAATACCTCACAAAGAGCAAAGTACATTTTTAAAAAAAAGGCTATTTATACCACAGTGTCCCAAGCAAGCAGTTGGGCGTTGTGAGCCTCGATGGAAATGACTAAGAATTAAGGAGGAAAGGGGCTCTGGAATCAACCCCCTCAAAGAGCCTTGAGCCTTGTCTTTAAGCTAGAATTGCTATAGAGCTGCTAATTTCACCTCATACCCCACATCCAAAGCCCTTCGTAAGGCTGCAGCCCCTTTCCTGTGCAGGCACTAAAAGTCTCTACCTTTCTGGACTCAAGCTTTGTGTTCTCTCCCCAGGCCTGACCTCACTCCTTGAATCTGTTCAAAGAAATTGTCTTCTTGACATCCCCACCCACCTATGCCTGAGGACCCCAAGACCAGTAGGCTCTGGCTCAGCCTACCTCTTATAACCACCTTCCTGCTGGTTAGCAGAGTCAGTTCAGCCGAGTGTGTGGCCACATGGAGCATCTTCATAATCTGGTGCAGGGTGAATTCTGAGCTTAACTTTCTTCCCCCTTCTCCTTCCTTCAGTGTTGAGACTCATAAAATTGAACTATGTTCCATAGTTTAATACTGAAATTCTCATAAAGGTAGAAGGACTGATTTTCACTTGTTACAAACAATTTCATGTAAACACCTAGTAACAAATCTTACCAAATAGTTTAGAACACAAAGGAGAATCAAATCTGTATTTTTTAAAAAAGGGTTAAAATTATGCTTTTAATTGTGAACTATAGCATTCCTAGATAAAATGAATATTTCAATCCATAATTGTAAAGCACACACCTGTGTGACCACCACTAGGGGCCAAAAACAAAGGGAACATTTCCCTATTATGAGAAGCTTCCCCCACTCCCATTCTTTCTTGCCTCCTGTGATAACCATTTCTTTTTTCCTTTATAGTTTTACTCCCTATGCATCTGTTCTTAAATGACCTAGTAAAGTTTTGGCTCTTTTTGAACTTTATTTAAATAGGCCATACTGAGTCTTTTTCTACTTGCCAGTCTAACCACTGGCCACCCTGCTACCATGTTCACACCAGCCTCAGTGTTTATAGACTTCATATGACCTTCCTTCTGTGATTTCACTTTTCTTTTTCTTATTCTTATTTTTCAATCTACCTGAATATTCTTCCTACTTCTTTCTGCCTATGTTATTTCAGCTCAGTATTACAAGTTCTGCTCAAATGCCAGCCCTTCTGAAGACATCTCCCACTGGGAATTTTCTGATCTTCCAAATCTCTCATGTACGTACATACTTCACTCTGTCTTTTATTCCATTGGTTGCTTGGATGTTGGTCTCTTTCTCCCTCGACTACAGTTTACTTGTAGGTGTCTTTTTATTCATTTTTTTAACTACCGCATGGTCTAGCCTGTCATCGGCTTTAGAAGCATCCAATCAATACTGGTTAAATAAATGAAGTTACTCATAAAGAGATTTTAAAAGTCTCTATTTTAATGAAGATGGAAATTACAATATAAAATTCTATTCCTGATGGTGAGTGGATCTGCACAGAGCCTGAACTCCTTGCTCGGCTTCTCTTACCTCCACAGTCTCAGATTGTCCCAAAGACTGAGAGGAGGGTGGCGCAACCCCCAACCCCACCCAAAGCCTCACTGCCACTGCGTTTGGGACAGACCCTGGCGGTCGAAACCCTGTCTGCCCTCTGGGCTGCGTGCTAGGTGTTGCTGTCTCTAAGCTGAACCTGGTCACCTTTTTTGAGCAAAGAGCCCTGGGATGTGAAGCTAAGGAGACAACAGTCATACACCCAGCCATGTGGCTGACAGGGTCCTGGTGCTCCAGTCAGGTGTCAGACCTGAGCATCTGAGTTGGGAGAGCTGAGTTCAGGACATGGGTCCACCAGAGACCTCCTGGTTCCACGTAATATCAGTCAGTGAAATCTCTCTCAGAGATCTCCATCTCAACGCTAAGACCCAGCTCCACTCAATGAGCAGCAAGCTAAAGTGCTGGACACCCTATGCCAAACAACTAGCAAGACAGGAACACAACCCCACCCATTAGCAAAGAAGCTGTCTAAAATCATAATAAGTTCATAGACCCCAAAACACACCACTGGATGCAGTCCTGCCCACCAGAAAGGAAAGATCCAGCCTCATCCACCAGAGCACAGGCACCAGTCCCCTCTACCAGAAAGCCTACACAACCCACTGAACGAAGCTTACCCACTGGGGGCAGACACCAAAAACAATGGGAACTACAAACCTGCAGGCTGCAAAAAGGAGACCCCAAACACAGTAAATTAAGCAAAATGAGAAGACAGAGAAATACACAGCAGATGAAGGAGCAAGGTAAAAACACACCAGACCTAACAAATGAAGAGGAAATAGGCAGTCTACCTGAAAAAGAATTCAGAGTAATGATAGTAAGGATGATCCAAAATCTTGGAAATAGAATGGAGAAAATACAACAAACGTTTAACAAGGACCTAGAAGAACTAAAGAGCAAACAAACAATGATGAACAACACAATAAATGAAATTAAAAATTCTCTAGAAGGAATCAATAGCAGAATAACTGAGGAAGAAGAACGGATAAGTGACCTGGAAGATAAAATAGTGGAAATAACTACTGCAGAGCAGAAAAAAGAAAAAAGAATAAAAATAATTGAAGACAGTCTCAGAGATCTCTAGGACAATGTTAAACACACCAGCATTCGAATTATAGGGGCCTCAGAAGAAGAAGAGAAAAAAAAATGGACTGAGAAAATATTTGAAGAGATTACAATTGAAAACATCCCTCATATGGGAAAAGAAAGAGTCAATCAAGTCGAGGAAGCGCAGAGAGTCCCATACAGGATAAATCCAAGGAGAAACACGCCAAGACACATATTAATCAAACTATCAAAAATTAAAAACAAAGAAAATATATTAAAAGCAGCAAGGGAATAGCAACAAATAACACACAAGGGAATCCCCATCAGGTGAACAGCTGATCTTTCAGCAGAAACTCTGCAAGCCAGAAGGAAGTGTCAGGACACATATAAAGTGATGAAAGGGAAAAACCTACAACCAAGATTAGTCTACCCAGCAAGGATCTCGTTCAGATTCGATGGAGAAATTAAAACCTTTACAAATAAGCAAAAGCTAAGAGAATTCCGCACTGCCAAACCAGCTCTACAACAAATGCTAAAGGAACCTCTCTAGGCAGGAAACACAAGAGAAGGAAAAGACTTACAATAACAAACCCAAAACAATTAAGAAAATGGTAATAGGAACATACATATCAATAACTACCTTAAATGTAAATGGATTAAATGCTCCAACCAAAAGACATACACTGGCTGAATGGATACAAAAACAAGACCCGTATATACGCTGTCTACAAGAGACCCACTTCAGACATAGGGACACATACAGACTGAAAGTGAGGGGATGGAAAAAGATATTCCATGTAAATGGAAATCAGAAGAAAGCTGGAGTAGCAATTCTCATAGCAGACAAAATAGACTTTAAAATAAAGAATATTACAAGAGACAAAGAAGGACACTACGTAATGATCAAGGGAAAAATCCAAGAAGAAGATCTAACAATTATAAATATTTATGCACCCAACATAGGAGCACCTCAATACATAAGGCAAATGCTAACAGACATAAAAGGGGAAATTGACAGTAACACAGTCATAGTAGGAGACTTTAACACCCAACTTTCACCAATGGACAGATATTCCAAAATGAAAATAAATAAGGAAACACAAGCTTTAGATGATACATTAAACAAGATGGACTTAATTGATATTTGTAGGACATTCCATCCAAAAAAAGCAGATTACACTTTCTTCTCAAGTGTTCATGGAACATTCTCTAGGATAGATCATATCTTGGGTCAGAAATCAAGCCTTGGTAAATTTAAGAAAATTGGAATCATATCAAGTATCTTTTCTGACCACAATGCTATGAGACTAGATATCAATTACAGGAAAAAAATCTGTAAAAAATACAAACACATGGAGGCTAAACAATACACTACTAAATAACCAAGAGATCACTGGAGAAATCAAAGAGGACATCAAAAATTACCTAGAAACAAATGACAATGAAAACACAACAAGTCAAAACCTATGGGATGCAGCAAAAGCAGTTCTAAGAGGGAAGTTTATAGCAATACAATCCTACCTCAAGAAACAAGAAACATCTCAAATAAACAACCTAACCTTACACCTAAAGCAATTAGAGAAAGAAGAAAAAAAAAAAACCCAAAGTCAGCAGAAGGAAAGAAATCATAAAGATCAGATCAGAAATAAATGAAAAAGAAATGAAGGAAATGATAGCAAAGATCAATAAAACTAAAAGCTGATTATTTGAGAAGATAAACAAAATTGGTAAACCATTAGCCAGACTCATCAAGAAAAAAAGGGAGAAGACTCAAGTCAATAGAGTTAGAAAGCAAAAAGGAGAAGTAACAACTGACACTGTAGAAATATGAAGGATCATGAAGAACCTAGGGGCAGGATGGGAATAAAGATGCAGACCTACTAAAGAATGGACTTGAGGACACGGGGAGGGGGAAGGGTAAGCTGAGACAAGGTGAGAGAGTGGCAGAGACGTATATATGCTACCAAATGTAAAACTGATAGCTAGTGGGAAGCAGCTGCATAGCACAGGGAGATCAGCTCGGTACTTTGGGACCACATAGAGGAGTGGGATAGGGAGAGTAGGAGGGAGGGAGACACAAGAGGGAAGAGATATGGGGATATATTCTTTTTTTTTTAATATGTATAGCTGATTCACTTTGTTATAAAGCAGAAACTAACACACCATTGTAAAGCAATTATACTCCAATAAAGATGTTAAAAATAAATAAATAAATAAAATTCTATTCCTACTGTTATGGTTAATGTTTTAATTTTTTACCTTGTGATCAGCAAAAAAGGGCATATTCTAATTTGTACTTCATTGAATATTACTGAGGTTCAACATATTTCATGTATTTATTACTGTTGTTTCTTCTGTGAATTTGTATTCCTGTCCTTTGACAATTTGGGGGGTTTTATTATTTTTCTCTATGGATTTATAGATTCTCTGTATTATGGATATTACTACCTTCCTGGCTGTGTATGTTACTGGTATTTTGTCCCATCAGTAGCTTGTCTTTTAATTCTGTCTGCAATATCTTTTGTTAAACAAAACATTTGGATTTTTATGCTTCAGTCTGTCAGTGTTTTCCTTTCCACACTTGGTTTTAATAAGAACCTCTGTTCTGTGAGAAGAGAAATATGAAGGAGGCCCCCTTCCTGAGAGATAGCTATTTTATGGCTAATAAAGATTCTTAAGTAGGGTGGTGATGAATCTTTCCTCATATTTAAATTTGGGGGTCCAAATTTTCATATGCATGCTACAGACACATAATAGTATGTCAAGATTAATATTTTTTTAATGTTTCCATACATTTTTCTTCATCACTGGCTGACATTAGCATTCATCACTTGGTTTTGTGATTCACTGAATGTTTTAGGTGGTTCAATAATTTCTGTGTGAATCAGTAAGAAATTCTTCAGAGATAACCCCTTGAGGGTGCATATTCTGTCAAATTCCCTCTGATCCTTCAACTGCTAATCTAACCGAAACTAAGCAGTATTAACAAGAGAATATTGCCTATTTTTAGAATCTAAAGTCCAGGATTCATGAACATACTCTGGTAGGACTGGAGTCCAGCACTGGCTTGGGCTTTACTGTGGACTGTTGTCATTTTTTTTTTTAACAGTCAGACGTCATTATTCCCAGGACACGTCAGAATAATATAATGAAGATTTTAAGTGATAACCTTGCTTTCAAGTATACTCTTTTCAGCTCTCTCCCTCATGGCACACCAGGTCAGGACCAGCCCAGTAGTACTTTGTAACCCTTACCCTTATGGCCTTGCATCTTCTGAGGGTTCATCTTTCTTTCTTTCTTTTTTTTTTTTTTTTCAGTACACGGGCCTCTCACTGTTGTGGCCTCTCCCATTGCAGAGCACAGGCTCCCAACGCGCAGGCTCAGCGGCCATGGCTCATGGGCCCAGCCGCTCCGCAGCATGTGGGATCTTCCCAGACCGGGGCACGACCCCATGTCCCCTGCATCGGCAGGCGGACTCTCAACCACTGTGCCACCAGGGAAGCCCTGAGGGTTCATCTTAATCACAGTGTGATCAGGGCCTTGGAAAGTGCAAATGGGGAAAATGATAGTCATTGAGCAATTCTTAAAGTGTGATGAATTGTTTTGTCATCAACCGTAGCCCTCCCTACACATTGCTAACAAACTCATTGCCCTGTTGTGGAGGGCACAGATTGTATTTGCTGTCCTTTGAGTGCATGGGTCATTTGTGTGCTCCTGAAATCTGAATTTGCATGAAAAAATAATCACCTAGAATGGTTCCTATTAGTCGTTTTCCTTTGTACTTAACTTGATTAAATGTTTAAACTGATGTAAATTCTGGGCTTTAAACTCAGGATGGATACCCTGAGATGATTATCTGGTAGTGAGGTCTACCTTACCTTAGCCTGAGAGGGCGGACCTAGTTTGTACCCGATTATCAATGGAGATCTTTTTTTTTTTTTTTTTTACTTTAGCAGCAACCCAGAAGAGTAAGAGGACTGATCATAATATTTTCACATTTTGAACCTAGTAATAGCAAACACACAGTGCTTACTATGTATCAGGCTCTGTACTAAGTCTTTACACGTAATAACTCAATCTTCACAACAACCTTATAAGGTTGGCCCTTCTATTGTCCCCATTTAGCAGATGGTAAGACTGAGGCTCAGAGAGATTATAGAGAAATGACAGAACCAGCTTTAAAATCCAGATGATCAGCTCCAGAATCAGGTTCTTAACCACTAAATGCCGCTTAATTTATTTATTTAGAAAAATTGGAGATAGGATAAGAAGAGCCCCATAAATTGGTGGTCAATACATTAGAACAGATCTCTCCAAAATTTGTTCAAAGTGGAATCTGGAATGTACAATGAAAGAGCAAACACGATAATAAGAGCAAAGTAGGAACTAGATGTTTTTCTAAAGTTCTTAATATGTATTAATTCATTTAGTACTCACAACAACTTTATGAAAAGGGTACTACCATTCTGCCCACTTTACTAATGGACAAACTGAGGCCCAGGGAAGTAAAATAGTTAGCCTGATGAGACACAGCTTAAAGTGTTTTACTATCAACTCCTTAATTATTTCTAGCTCTCAAATCATTTGTTCTCTATAAAACTTCAAGGTGCTTTTCATATACGTCATCTCATTTTATTCTCAAAATAATAGTGTACCAAACCGTTCCATAAGTCAGGGTTCACTTTCCTTTAGCAGTTAAGGTGTGTTTTCTACGTTAAGCCATTAGGAGATAAGGAAGAGTTCTTTAACGCTCAAGGTAAAACTTCCAGTCTTTTTTGTTGAAATGGAATCAGGGCAATCAGTTGTTAGCAAGAATCACAATCCAGGGTTGCAGGGCCGGGGAGGAGACAAATAGAGTCCCCAGATGATCAGTACAGACTCCGGAAGTAAATAGAAATATTTCAAACCCAACCAGGAGGAAGGCTGGGGTTTCACATCCATTCTGCTCTTGGCTCTGGCCTTCTTTTGTGGGCCATGCATTTCAAGAGAATTGTTTAGGAGATTTAGGTGAGTTGGGCCATTTGAAATGTGGAAGAATCACCACTGTTTGATTGTTGACACAAAGGAGGGTCAAAGCACAGGTCAGCTCTACTGCCCCAGGCTAGAAAGCACACAGTCTGAGATGGAGTTCCCCTCAGGCAGGATTGCTACATACTGCTAAGTACATTGTTGAGTGTACAACCTAACCAACAACACACAGTGGCCCTGCTTTTATGAAATGCTCTTGGGAGAATTTCTTATTGTGTAGACCTAATTGTAAACAAATCCACCAAAAAAGATTTTCAAAATATAGAATAACTTGTTCCATTAGACCTTGTCAGTTTTATTCCAATGGGTTTTTTAAAAAATGAAATGACAACTTTACTGAGATATAATTCATATACCATACAATTAACCCATTAAAAATGTACAATTAAACATTTTTTAAAATATATTCAGAGTTGTGCAACCATCACCACGATTGATTTTAGAACATTTCATCAGGTGCAAAAGAAACTCCATGCTCATTAACAGTTATTCCTCATTTCCTCCCAACCACCCCAGCCCTTGGCGACCAACCATGAATCCACATTCTGTCTCTATGCATATGCCTATTTTGGACATTTCATAACAATGGAATCATACAATATGTGATCTTTTGTGTCTGGCTTCTTTCATTTAGCATGTCTTCAAGATTCATCCATGTCATACAGTATATTAGTGCTTTTTTCCTTTTTATTGCTGAATAATATTCCATCGCATAGCTATACCACATTTTGTTTATTCATTTATTTGTTGATGGACATTTGCGTTGGATCCACTTTTTGACTACGAAGCATAATGCTGCTTTGAAGGTTTGTGCACAAGTTTTTTGCATAGACATATGTTTTCATTTCTCTGGGGTATATATCTAGAAGTGGGGTTGATGCATTATATGGTAGCCTTATATTTAACCTTTTGAGGAGCTGCCAGACTGTTTTACCATTTTGCATTCCCACCAGCAGTGTATGAGGGCTCCAATTTTTCCACATCCTCACCAACATTTATCTGCCTTTTTGATTCTAATCATACTAGTGGGTGTGAAGTGATAATTCATTGTGGTTTTGATTTCATTTCCCTAGTGACTAATCACGTTGGACATCTTTTCATGTGAATTTGTCCTTTTGCATATCTTCTTTGGAGAAATGTCTATTCAGATACTTTGATGGCTTCAGTGTAAACGAGAGCCTCTTCGATGTGGTATCTCTGTCTCTCTCTGTCTTTTTTTTTTTTTTTTTTTGTAGTTAATCTGTATTTACTGTGTACCAGACTGTATAGAGAACATGACACTTGGTTCATTCTTTGCCTTATGTTCAGTCTTTCAGAAGAATCAGAACTACACTCTCTGGATTCCCCTCTATGCCTACAACTCCCCTCTTAGTCTCCTTCACCAACTTGTCTTCCTCCACCCCCTCCCTGCATTCTCAGTTCCTTCTTCTTGCTGCACTCCAGTTGGAGACCATATTTCTTCCCACAACCTGTGTCATCCTGTCAGCTACAATGATGAGCTCATCAATATCAGAGATCATGTACATTATCCTCTCAACTCACAATTCCACCTGACTGTCTGGCAGAACCTTCCATCTTTTGACAGCTAAAGGGATCTTCATTTACTATAATCAGACCCAGCCATCAAGGTCCAGCATTAATCCTCCTCCCACACAGGACTTACCCAACCTCGATGTGGTATCTCTTTGCAGTACCCACCCTTGTGTGGCAGCTCTGACTTAGGGGGACCCGGCATTAAATCAGATCTATAAATACTTGGGGTGCGCCTTCTAATGGGCAAGGCACTGCACTTGCCTCTAGGCATCAGGGGATGTGTGAAGGTGCAGTGATTAATTTTAACAACTAGTGATTGAGCACCTACTGCATGGAAGGCTCTTCCAGGGCACGAAGAGGAGTAGTGCACAGTCCTTGTCCACAACGAGCTTAGAATCCAGTGTGAGATAGACAAATTGACACTTATAACCACTGTATAATTCAGCCATCTTTGTGGGCCGCTGCCATTTCGATGATAAAGTCGGCCTCAGCTGCTTCCCAAGCTGCCCCAGATAAGCACATTATCTAAGCCTAAGTGGTGTTCCCTGGTCCCTTCGTCCAACAGCCAAATCCCTGCCCCGTGGAGAGGTTCTGGAGCCACCACTGTTCACAGCACAGACACAGGCTTGGAGTTAGTTGAGTGTATCCCAGACGAATCATGGGGTGCTTGATACAAATATAGAGTCACAGGCTACTGAATCAGAACCTCATGGGCTGGGACCCAGGAACTTGCACCTTAATAAGCTCCCTAGGTGTGGCCCATCATTCATGAATGATGAGGTCTGAGAACCACCTACTTAACCCCTGCTTGCAAGTGCTGTTTGAGCAGTAGTTTCTCCCAATGGCACATTAGACTCTGGGGAATGACCCTGTAGTTCCTGAAAATTACAGCCACTCCAAGTTTTCTTAAGAACCCACCTAGCATATTCTTTGTAGTCAAAGAAGTGTTGATTGCTGGGTAAAACAGTGCATTGTTGCTCACCTGAAACCTCCCTCGAGTGATATGAGACAGCTGAGTGGAATTTTGGGTTCCCCCTCCCTTTCCGGTTTCCCTGAGCAGCAAATCTAGCCATAGGTTATAAGCTCTCTCTGGGAAGCAGCAGCCTTTGCCTTCACGGGTGGTGGGAGAATCCAGCCTGCGGCCTAGAGTCCTTTTTGAAACTTGCCGTTGATGTGAGCTTCATGGCCTCTGGAAGGTAAGTCCAGGATGAACAAATGGGTTTGTAGAAAGAGCTGCGTCTCTAAGAGTGAAGAATAGCCTAGGTCAGCTCTGTGTCTCACTGTCTCTGTAGAGATGAATTCCACTGAGCTTTTAATCTGCTCCCTGGAGAATATGGCCTCCAGCAGCAGCAACCCCATCCATCCAAACTTGCTCTCAAGGACCATGTGTTTTCATGCAGTTACAAAGGGGAACAGCGGGGTCCTAAGCCTAAACAACCTTTTTTTGGGGTGTCCAAGGAGCCCCACCTTAGGGAGTGGTAATTTGCAATTGCCTCAGGGGAGTAATTTTTGATTTCAAGCTATTCTCTATTTTAGATTGAAGGCTTTTCTAAAATTACTAAGATGTTGAATTGTAGCTTTGTTTTTAACTCCTAAGTAGGGGGAAAGCCCGCATCTAACATTAGGATATTCCCTAAAAGGGTGTAGGGCCCACATCACCTCATCCATGATGCATTCAATTCGATGCTTTGAAAATGGTGTTTAAAAGTTATATTAAACTTTTTTTTTTTTTTTTTGTGGTACACGGGCCTCTCACTGTTGTGGCCTCTCCCGTTGAGGAGCACAGGCTCCAGATGCTCAGGCTCAGCGGCCATGGCACACGGGCCTAGCCGCTCCGCGGCCTGTGGGATCTTCCCGGACCGGGGCACGAACCCATGTCCCCTGCATCGGCAGGCTGACTCTCAACCACTGCACCACCAGGGAAGCCCCAGGGCCTGGAGTTAAGCCGTGCAGCCTGCCCAGAATAACGGTGCTTTAAGGGAGGTTGGGTTATTGGTGTATTTCATGGGTCCTTGAGGCTTTGGTTAGAAACCGAAGTTTGAAATTGAATTGTAATGATTAGAAAAAAAGAAGTAAAATGCAGGACCATGTGGGGCTCCTGGGGACCTAGTTGCTCTACCCAAGGGACAGCCCAGTCTGCAATGGTGACAACTGAATCACTATGGAAACAATACCCAGTTGCTTTAATTTTGGTCGTGGCTATGAAGATGCCAGATGGATGCTATTTTGGTTGATAGTAAATTCCTGGGTTTCTGTTTTCAACTCAGTTCAGGTGTTGGGTCTTGATTCTATTTCCTGGCTGTAAAGTATCTGGAGACAAGCCCGGATTGAGTCCCATTAAGTTTGAGCACTATTAAATAAAAGATAGTACTTCCTTGGGCATCTGCACTGGTTTGTTAGCCCTTGCTCCAGGTCACCTATTAGTCTGGAATACCTCTGTCCTTGGCCACCCAGCCTAGGTCATCAATGCAGCTGCCCAAGCACCAAGACCAGCACAACCCCGTGCCTTGTCAAAGCCTTGCCTCTCAGTTGCATGTGCTCATCAAGACCTCATGGGCTGTTTCTCATTCCCTTCCACGCAGGCCACTGCTGCTTTGAAGGAAATGTTCAGTGAGACTTTGAACCTGGAGATATTCTTGTTTTTCTTCCCCAGTATTGGGTTGGCTTTGGAGGCTGTACCCAAATTAGGAAAAAGTGGGTGGTAATGAAGCAGCCAGAGAACTTGGCTTTTCCCATGTCTGCTTGGGATATGGATTAAAAGTCTTTAACTCTGAGCTCGATTTTTGATAAAAGAAATTCTTTATTCCTAGTTTTTAAGCTACAGTTAACTCCTTGCCTTCAGATGGCCTAACGTATTGACAGTAGGGAACAGGTCGTACACTCCCATGACTCACACTGAATTAACTCAGTGCCTAGTGTGAAATAGCTACTCAAAGTGTTGATTAAAATGAGATGCAGGTTCTCTGGCATTTGAAAGTCTTCAGAAAACTTCAGGTATGCTTGAGAGGACCCTAATTGATGATTAAGGTCTACAGCAAACATGTAGACCATGCATGATCCTGATTGAAAGGAAGCTAAAAATAGGCCTAGGAGACCAGGTACTTTGATATTGGAGAAATTGAGCTGAAGGGGGCTTAGTGATGATCTAGTCTGCCCTACCTCTCTTATTCTTTCACAAAGTGACAGGAATACTGTTTTCCCCTTCCAGACTCGACAATTGAAACCCAGTTGTCAGACTTTTCCATAACTAGTTAATGGTAGGGTAGTACTGGGGATCTGGCATGATGCTGATCATATTGTCCATCCCATCTTGTCCACTTTCCTATGGCAGAGAGAGATGCGGTGAGTTCACGAAACTGTTCAGCTTATCTGCTTGACATCTTCCTTCAGAAGGTTGACAGCCTGGACTGTAGGAACATTTCTCTTTGGATTTTATTTCCAATTCTTAGTGTGTGTGTGCTCTTAGGCTCTTTAACAATCAGGTGCTTCATGTACAGATAGAGCTGGTAGGGGCCCAGCTGGTTGGTTTATTTCTTCAAGTCGTTAGCCTCCCTTTCAGAGGTAGTCATTTCCTTTTGGCCACCCTCCAGCTGTGGCTCCATCTAGCTCTCTTGTCTCCACCTGGCACAGGTTCAGAAAACCCTAGAAGACTCCTTCGTGATCCCAAAGGCTGTGTTGGTAGAGGAGCCCAGCTTGGTCTCCCTTCCATGTTGATTAAATTATCATTGCTTTTGGCAGAAAGCATCCGACTATATTCTTGGCATTGGTCCCCAAGAGCCAGTTGGCACACTTAAAGCTAGAGCTTTGAGTGGCACCTCTGTGGGGAGCTTCAATCTACCTCCATCACCTTTTAATTATAACCTTATGAATTATGCATCTGTGAAGATGGCAAACGCTATTTGTGAGATGTATGATTTTTCTCCATCAGATTTTCTGTAACAGAACTGCTAATGACAGGGTCACTGCCCTTCCTTTTACTATTGGTTTGATTCCCTGGTATTTTTTTTTCTAGATGTTTGAAGGCCATTCCAAATAGCAGGAGTCAGAAGACTGAGGCAGTTTGTGGAAGGGAGGTCCTTGTTTAGTACCTGTTCTCTGCCAGAACTGTGCTAGACTAGATACATTTTCTTTAATCGTTATAACTCTGCCTGAAATGTCTTCTCTATTAAGGCTCATGGAGGTTTAAATCATCCTGAGTCTTTTCGTTGCATCCCTCTGGGAACAGTGTTTTCTAAATGACTACATATATATATAGTGTACATGTAGTTATTGCATTTCTAACACTGGTTATGGGAAAGTTTTGGATTGTTATCATAGCACATAAAATAGAAACCAAATCATTTATCTCCTTTCTCTTTACTCAGGAGGTACGTTGGTTGTTAGGGTCACTGGTTTTATAGTTGAGTTTACTAGAGACTAGTCCAGTAACAGCTGGACTTGGAACCCTTTGCTGTAGCTTATGTTGGTGTTGAAATGGAGTTTCAGGGTCTCTGTTTCACTAAGGTCAAGACTGTAAGTTGAGTGAACTTTGAGTCTTCTCAACTGGTCAAAACTAGAAGCCTCCATCTAGGTGGTTTGCTAGGATTTGTAACAAACTGTTGAGTTACTGATGCCATTCATTAGGCACTGGTTGGCTCCTATATTCAAGCACATACTGACATATTTTGTAACAGAGCTTGGAGATTGAAATGAAGACCATCTTGGCCTTAAGGTTCCCATAGCCTGAGAGGAGATGGATCTGTGCATAGCTTGACAAAGCACACCCAGAAGTAGGTTTCATATTCACGTTTTCCCTTCCTTTGTTCTTTCTTTCTCCCCCTCTTTTTCCTCTTCTGCCAGTAGCATCCACACCATTTCTTTGGTACCCTGGTAAACACCCAGGGTAAAGCAACTGGCTGTGTGGAAGTACTCACATACTGGAGGAAACTGTCAGTGGGATCTGACAGCTGATGTCAGTGCATAGGAAGTCACATTTCTTCCTCCCATGCAGTGGATAGGCTGAGAGTCACAGCTAGCCAGCCATCTTGTCCCCTTATTGGCAGTTTGCCTATGATTTCCTTAAATCTTATCAGATGTTTTAGAAAATGAAAATACATTTTTGGAGAATCCAAAAGATATTTGGGAGTCTATCGATGACTGAAATTTTACTTCAATGACATCAGATTGTTCCTATGTTAATGTCCTTAATGTTCTTAAAGCAAAATATGAATTGCTTCTTCAGCAAATAGGATGTGTGCAGATATTTATTTCCTGCATTCGGACCACACAGGGCCTCAATTTCTCCAAAATATGGAGACTAATCTAAAGAGACACAGATTAGAATAGGCCTGTTTGTATCTGATCACCTTTCTCTCTTAAATTCTACAATCCTAGGAGAAGAACCGTGGGGTCACGGTGGGATGATGAAGATCTCATTTTTCTAGATTAAAAATCATATTATCACTACCTTTAGGAAACAATGGTGCTTATTCTTCTCAATTCTTGTTAAAGCCTTTCATTCAAGATATTGCTTAGTCATCTAGGGCAAAGTCTATAGGAGTTAAACTGGTAGCAAATGTGGGAAGGAGGCTTGCCTTAATAAGTAGGAGAGGGCTCCCCTGGTGGTGCAGTGGTTGAGAGTCCGCCTGCCGATGCAGGGGACACGGGTTCGTGCCCCAGTCCGGGAAGATCCCACATGCTGCGGAGCGGCTAGGCCCGTGAGCCATGGCCGCTGAGCCTGAGCATCTGGAGCCTGTGCTCCCCAATGGGAGAGGCCACAACAGTGAGAGGCCTGCATACCGCAAAAAAAAAAAAAAAAAAAAAAAAAGAATAAGTAGATTCCTGTGAAATCCAAATGAACAAGGGGGGGCTGTTGGCCTCTTAAGATAAATCAACCCCAGAGGAGTAAGAAAGAAGAGTCGAATCTAGGAACTTACAAAACAGACCAGATAATGTCTCTCTAAAACTATTGACCTATATAAACTATATTAACTGACATTCCTAAAATCACCGTGAACCATGCACAACTTTTGAGTCTGCAAAAGGTATAGTGTGATCCAACAAGCAGCTGCCATGGTCCAGGAGTGATGGATGATGGGTGGGGAAAGCCCTGTGGGTTTCAGTGGGCTACAGCTCTGGTCACCCTACTTAGGCACTTCTTTAGTAGAAGGTGTGGTTTTCAGGCAGATAAGGGTAGCAGGCCTGCTGGCAAGCCTGGGCAACTGTTCATTTTATTGTTTAAAATTCTAAATTACCTGACAGATGGCTGGGGTCTTAATGTCAGTGTATTTCATAAGCCTTTCATCCTCCGCTTAGAGCTGTCATACTGCCCAAGGGCAGCTTCCAAGCGCCTTTTCCTGGCTGGGAGGAAGGAGAGAGTAAAGGTTGAGAAAATGTCTACATGGTTACTGCAGCTTTAAAGGATGTTGGCTTTGTCTCAGTGAGTGAGTGGCAAGCCCACTTAACCAGGGCAGAGATGAGAACACACAGAAGCAGGCTCTGTATCCACCAATAACTCCCCCCCTCCCAGTGCTGGAAGCAGGGGGCTTATAAAGGGGCTGGAGGGGAAAATGCTCCCTCACCGGTTTCCAGATGACCCTGCAGTCTCTATAAGAGGCAGTATTAACCTTGGGGTTCGTGGGAATAAGCTTTGGGGGTCAGTGAACCACCCACAGTCAAATGTAAGATTTTGTGTGCATTTTTCTGGTGAACCAGAAACACTGGCTTCCCAGAGGTGTTTTCGAAACCAGAAAGGGTTAAAATCATCATTCTGTTTGGGGGTCCTGAAAAGAATGATGGTGCTGAAAATAGGGGAAGGATGGAAGCTTTTTTCATCTACTTTTTGCCCCTGCTCCATGGAAGTGCTGCCGCCTCCACCACTGCTCTCGCCCACTTACATTTGTGGCTGCTTGTGGGAGGGCCACCTGACAAGCCTAGATGGCTTGTTTAGCTCTAATGAGTGGTGAGTTGAGTTTCAGTGTAGGAATGTCATTGGCTCTAACACTGGTTGCTGGTGAAGATATTTAGTGCTTGTTCTATACCAGGCATGGGTATGAGCACTGCATGCGTGGGCACTTTTATCCTCACAACAAACTTGGGGATAAATGCTGTTATCTTCACCCGAGATGATGAAAAGTAGGAGGATTCATTCAAATGACGGCAGTCTGCACTGCCATCATGAAGGTCCAATGGAGGGTCCTCCCTTTGGGGAGGGCCTAGAATGCAAAGAAAAGAGGTTTCCAGGATGCATAAACTCCTCCTCTCGCCTCCAATGAGTTTAACGAAAAAATAAATAAAACTAGAGCTTTTTTTTTTTTTTTTTTTTTTTTTGCGGTACGCGGGCCTCTCACTGTTGTGGCCTCTCGCGTTGTAGAGCACAGGCTCCGGACGCGCAGGCTCAGCGGCCATGGCTCATGGGCCCAGCCGCTCTGCGGCACGTGGGATCTTCCCGGACCGGGGAACGAACCCGTGTCCCATGCATTGGCAGGCGGACTCTCAACCACTGCGCCACCAGGGAAGCCCCCAAACTAGGGCTTTTTGAGTTCTTCTAGACACCACTAGATGGTGGTGTGCCAAAGGCTATTTCCTACCAGGATGCCAACTGCCAAGGAATGCAGGTAAGTTTTGCTCTGGAGTGTAAAAATCTGCCGAATAGTTTGAAAGAAAAGTTTTAGGAGGGAGCTGGGAATCTCTCCCAACCTCCTGCCCCTCCTCCCCACACACCTGGTTCCAGAACAATTCAAAGTGAATGTTTCACATTTTGGCTAAATTGTGCTTCCAGCCTGCCTCTGCCCCCTGGCCTAATTCTGGGTTTTCATCTGCAGAGCATTCGTAATGAAGGGGTGTGATCTCTGCGTCCTCAGCAAGTCGCAACTGTTTCACAGTGATGGTAAGGCATTTTATCTTCACCTCTTTACAAAGTTCTCATGGTGCACAGATTCTAAGGCATGGAAGTCTTGTGATACACTGTAGTGTGGAGCCAGCAAGTGTGTGTTGAAATATTTTATTGCTGAAGTCAGTAGGAAGACAAAAACATTATGACTCTGTACCCTTTTCTCTGTCATTCACTTTGTCCTCTTACATGAAATCCGGCTTGGGTATTCCCTGCTGTTATCTGTAGCTTTCAGGCACCTCCCCAAATGTAGACAAACAATCAAAATGTATTTTATATCACTAGGAGCCTAGTCCTTTCTTGGTTTTGTGTGAGTACCACAGTGAGACCAAAGCAATCTCATTCAATTACAAGTTTTTCTTTAAGGAGTCATACAACTTTAATGGCTGTTGCTATTTCCATGGGGTCATAAGTGTATTTTTATGGCACCCTTTCCAGCAGTTAGACACGGAGATGAGTCTCTAGTCTAAAAGCCTCATCTAAAATCATATATAATTCACGTACTAAATGGCTAAACTGGAACTGCGCCACTTTTCTCTCACATAGGAATTTAAAACAGAATTATTAAGGGGTTGGATCTTCCTCTCATATGTGCCAGATGAAAATGTCCTACAGTCTTGTGCAGCTTGTTTCTAGAAGAGAGTTAAAGGCCAAGTATGAATCAGTGCATGTGATGTGTGTTCAGGGTTCTTTGCAATTCCTTTACAGATCCATAGCAGGGTTTGTGGTTAAGTGGAAGTTGGTCTCAATTCTAACAGGACTGTTGTGAGGCTCCCCTTAATGGTACCTGAGTTATCATATTACGGTTTCTAACAACCTTTCCTTTGAAAAACATAGACAAACACTATTATGACTTAAGATTTTTTTGCATCTACCAGAAAATATACACATTTTGCAAGTGTGAATATCAAAGTGCTTTCCTTAACTAAGTATATTTTTATTTGCTATTTCTGCAAAGCAAACTGTGCCATTGGACTGTCTTTTAAGCAATCCTTAACATTGTCTTTGTATGCTGATCACACATAGCCTCTTTAAAATTTTTTTTTAATTTTAATTAATTGGTTTTTAACTGAAGTATCGTTGATTTACAATGTTTCAGGTGTACAGCAATGTGATTCAGTTATATATGTGTGTGTGTATATATACATTTTGTCTTTTTCAGATTCTTTTCCATTATAAGTTATTATAAGATATTGAATATACGTCCCTGTACACATATACTCTTTCTTTTAAAAAATTAATTATTTATTTTTGGCTGTGTTGGGTCTTTGCTGCTGTGCGCGAGCTTTCTCTAGGGCTACTCCTCATTTCCGTGCGCGGACTTCTCATTGCAGTGGCTTCTCTTGTTGTGGAGCACCGGCTCTAGGTGTGCGGGCTTCAGTAGTTGTGGCTCACGGCTCTAGAGCGCAGGCTCAGTAGTTGTGACACACGGGCTTAGTTGCTCCGCGGCACATGGGATCTTCCTGGACCAGGGATCAAACCTGCGTCCCCTACCTTGGCAGGCGGCTTCTTAACAACTGTGCCACCAGGGCAGTCCCCACATATACTCTTAATAGCATCTACTTTGAGACTCCCATGTCCAACCTGTTGTCTTTTTGTGTTGTCTCCTTGCAGTTGTTGAGTTGAGTAACATTTCATGGTCACAGGTTCTCACCCTTGTTCCTACAATTCACTCCCATTCCACCCTAACCTTTCTAATGCATTTAATAATATGTTCGTATATATGCTTGACTCTTTCAATGTACAGTGGAGTGGAATGTATTCCAAATTACATAAGCGGTTCCACATTATGGACCTGTAATTCTCTCCACTCATTGTTTGTTTAAGATGTATGCATGCACAGCAACATGGATATATCTTATTCATGGCATATAACGGCAGCATTGTGTGCTAGAATATTTCCTTATCTGATCCCCAAGTGATGGTCACTATATCAGTTAACATAATATTAGCTAATGGACCAAACATGATAAATTTATTATTAGGAGTACCAAAACAATTATTCCTGAGAGGAGGCATCTCTCTTCTAAAGCAGGGCTCTGAAGATACAGGCACCTGTCTTTGCAGCTCTATTATCTTTAAACCAAGATTTCCAAGGCTGCCAAGGTTTCTGGTAATAAGGAAGGGGAGAGAGGACTGAGGATTATAACTAGAGGATTATCTGGGCCATTCCTAGAGCAGTGCAGATCACCTCTATTAAGTTTGGTCAAAGACCACACCTAATGCCAGGGAAGCTGGAAAGCTATTGTAAATGGTATTGTTTTTTACATTTCAATTTTTCAATTGGTATATAGATACACAATTGATCTTTTTCAATGTTGACCTTGCATTTTATGACCTAACTAAATTCACTGGTTCTAGTAATTGATTTATAGATTCTTTAAAGTTTTCTACACAGTCACCTTTGAAAAGAGAAAGTTTGATCTTTCTCTTACGATCATGATGGCTTTTCTTTGTGTTATTGCAGTGGCTTCAATTTTGAGTACAATGTTGAGTAGAAACAGTAAGAGTGGATATTCTTGCTTTGTCACTGACTGCAGGGAGAAAACATTTAGCATTTCATCACTGAGTATGATGTTAGCTGTAGGTGTTTTGTTTATGCATTTTCAGACTGAGGAAATTCCCTTCTCTTAGTGTGCTGAGTGTTTGTTCCTTCATGAATTGGTATAGGATTTTATTAAATGCTTTTTCTGTATATATTAAAATAATCATGTGATTTTTTCCCCGTTAATATGAGGAATTTTATTGAATGGTTTTCAATCATAAACCAACTTTGCATTCTGGGCATAAATTCCATTTATTCACAATATATTGATTTATTAATATTTTGCTAAGGATATTTGCATGTAATGCTCATTAGAGATATTGGTCTACAGTACTCTTTTCCTGTATTGTCTTTGTCTAGTGTTGGTATTGGGGAAATGTTGGCTTCATAAAATATGTTGAAGTGTTTTCTACTTGATTTTCTGAAGGTTTGTGTAAGACTGGTGTTATTTTTTTCTTAAATGTTTGATAGAATATGCTAATAAAACCATCTGGGCCTGGAGTCTTGTTTTTGAGAAATTTTAGTAGTTAATTTCTTTTATAGATATTGGCATTCAGATTTCTTATTTCCTCTTGTATCTCCTTTAATAAGTTGTATGATTTATAGACTTTGTCCGTTATATCTAAATTATTTAATTTATCATAAAGTTCATAATATGTACTTTCCCTTTTAATGTCTTTCATTCCTGATATTGGTAATTTGTGTTTTTATTTTCTTGATTAGTGTAGCTAGGGGTTTATCAATTTTCTTAATCTTTTACTAGAACAACTTTTCATTTAATTTTGTTTTTATATTTTCTCTATTAGTCTTTATTAATTTTCTCAATTTCATAAAATTATTCTCTTATTTATGTTCTACTTGCTTTGGGTTTACTTTGCTCTTTGTTTCTAGCTATTTAGCATGGAACTTTATAGAGTATTTATTGAAGAGGTTTCTTCCTTTCTAAAATAAACATTTGTAGCTATAATTTGCCTTTTAGCCACGAAGCCATGTTTTAGGTGCATCATATATATTTTAGTATGCCTTATTGATTGATTGACTGATGGCAGGTTTAATAAGCAAGGGTACATACTTATGAGGCTTGTCTTGGGCAGTTGCAAGATGAGTAGATTGCCATACCTGCCGTCCAGATTCTTAAAAGTTTATATAGAAGCCTTAACTGGGTTCAGTCATGTGTACTCTCCAGATGGTCTAAACAACACATTACTCTCTCAAGGCTGTGTCTTCCTGGGGCAGCTTCTAGCATGGGGAAGGTAAGTGGAATGCATATCCAAGGACAGGGGAGTGGGTAGGAGCCTCCCATTGCCTAGGTCCAGCTCACGGGTCAGTCAGTGTTCATGTCTTCTCATGACCTCCTTCAACACTTCAAGAATCATGTTAGTGTTTCACACACTCAAAAGTAATGAATTTTTTAAAAATCACGTAGTTTGAGTAGAAACCCAGCCTCAGGTTAGTTTTATTCAGAAAATCTGGGGCCTTGGCACCTAATACACTTTATTTTATTCACTTCAAAATATTTCATAATTTCCTTGATTTCTTCTTTGACTTGTTTAGATGTATGTTGTTTAACTTCCAGATTTTTTTTTCTTTTTAGATATTTTGTTATTAATTTCTAATTCCATTGTGGACAGAGACATAGGATGTATGTGTGATTTTGATCTTTTGAATTTATTGAGACTCTGTTTATGGTCCAGCACATGATCAGTGTTGATCAATGTATCATATGTATTCTGCGATTGTTTGCAAACTGTTCCACAAATGTCACTTAGGTCAAATTGCTCAGTAGAATTTTTCAAATCTCTGTCCTTACTGACTGTTGGTTTTTGTCTAGTTTTTCTATCAATAACTGACAGAAGAGTGTTAAAAAAAATCCAACTCTGATTATGGATTTGTTTTTCTCTGTTTTGGTTCTACCTACTCTTGCTTCATGTACAGGCACACCTTGGAGATATTGCAAGTTCAGTTCCAGACCCTGCAGTAAAGCGAGTCACATGAATATTTTGGTTTCCCACTGCCTATAAAAGTTATGTTTACACTATACTGTAGTCTATTAAGTATGCAATAGTATTATGTCTAAACAATGTACATACTTTAATTAAAAAATGTTATTGGAAAAATGGTACCAATAGACTTGCTCAACACGGGGTTGCCACAAACCTTCAATTTGTGTAAAAACAAAACAAAACAAACCATAATATCTGCAAAGTGCAATAAAGCAAAGTGCAATAAAATGAGGTATGCCTGTACTTGCAAGTTCTGTTATTTAGTTTATAAATATTTATGACTTTTTCTCCCCTGATTTGACCTGTCTGTAATTTGAAATGTCCTTCTGTATTGATGACAGTTCTCTTTGTCTTAAAGAGTACCCTATCTGGTGTGTAACCATTCTAATTTTCTTATGCTTCCTGTTTGCAGGGTATATGCTCTTCTATAGGTTTACTTTAAACCTGTATATATATGTTTATATTTGAAATGTCTCCTATAGATAGCATGTTAGGTATATCTTGCTTTTCTTAGCCAGACCATTTCTGCCTTTTTTTTTTTTTCTTTGCGGTACGCGGGCCTCTCACTGTTGTGGCTTCTCCTGTTGCGGAGCACAGGCTCCGGACGCTCAGGCTCAGCGGCCGTGGCTCACGGGCCCAGCCACTCTGCGGCATGTGGGATCTTCCCAGACCGGGGCACGAACCCGTGTCCCCTGCATCAGCAGGTGGACACTCAACCACTGTGCCACCAGGGAAGCCCATTTCTGCCTTTTAATTGGAGTGTTTAGTCCACTTACATTTTAGTCCACTTACATCTAATGTAATTATTGATATGGTTAGATTTAGGTTTGCCATTTTGCTATTTGTATTCTGTTTGTCTTAGTTGTGTTTTGTTTCTCTGTTCTTCCCTTTCTATCATCTGTGTTAAAATATTTTCTTCAATTCCATTTTTATCTGCTGGTTTTTATTTTAGTGGTTGCCCTAGGGATTACAATATATATTCTTAACTTTTCACAATCTAATTGAATATCACACCGTCTCACCTAAACTGTACCTTGTAGTCATGTACTTCCATTTACCTATCTTATCCTTTATATGATAGTTGTGTGTCTGTGTGTATATATATACACACACACACATGTCTGTATATATGTACATGTATATATTTATGTTTATATATATGTACATAATATACATGTACATATATTACATCCACATGTTTTATAAGCCCCGTGATTCAGTGTAATAGTTACTGCTTTATACATATTGTCATATGTATTTTTTAAAGTAAGACAAAATACTGTTTCATGTTTGCCCATATATTTTCTATTTCTGGTGTTCTTTATTCCTTCTTGAAGATCCAAGTTTCCATCTGGTATTATTTTTTTCAGTGTGAAGAACATTAACATTTCCTGTGGAACAGGTCTGCTGGTGATGAATTTGAATTTTCTTAGGTTTTATTTATTTAAAAGTGTCTTTATTTTGCCTTTATTCTTGAAAGATTTATTTTGGCTGGATATACAATTCTGGGTTTGACAGTTTTCTTTCATCACTTTTAAAGATGTCATTATGTTGACTTTTTGCCTGCATTATTTCTGATGAGAAGCAAACCGTAATTTTTAATTTTGCTTCCCTATGTGTAAAGTATCCTTTTCGTCAGGCTTATTTCAAGGTTTTCTTATTCTTTGGTTTTCAGCAGTGACTATGATGTGTCTAGTGTGGTTTGTTTGTATTTATCCCACTTAGAACTAACTAAACTTCTTCAATCTGTAAACTCACATTTCTTATCAAATTAGAAATTTGGACTGCTATTTCTTGAAGTATTTTGTGCCCTCTCTTTCTTCCCTCCTTCTGGACTCTGATTACACCCATTTTAGACCTTTTGATATTTTACCACAAGCCATATTTTTTCCTCCCGTCATCTCAAATATGCTATTAAGCCCACCCAATGAAATTCTCAACCCTTCTCACAGCCAGATCATTCCCAAACACTACTCTCACTATGTCAGTCTTTTAAAAACTACAGTATGCATTTTATATGTAAATTACACCTCATGAAAAAAGACTACACTGTTTCCCTATTGCCTACTAGACACAGACAAAGTGTGTTACCTTGGCATTCAAGGCTTTCTAGAATAGTTATGTATATTGTTTATGCAATTTTTTTTGTAAAAAAAAATTGCTGTATGATATGAGACTGATAACATTGTTTTCCTCTAGGAATGGGAACTGAGTGGTTGTGAAACAGGCATGGGAAGGAAACTTTTCAGCATTTACTTTAGAAATTTAAATCAATTTAGAATGTATTTATTCCAACAATACCATAAAGTGTGCCATCCTGTATACAATTTCTGACCAATCGTTTCTTCCATTCCTGCATAGCACACCTGCTTCTTTAGTCTGATCATTGCAGCTCTCCTTGTCCTCTCATGCTCCTTTTTCTTAACATGCATCCAGGGCCTTAACCTGCCTTCAAGACCCAACATGTATATCCATTTATGAAGCATTCTGCAGTAGGACTCTGTCAGTTGCAGGTTCCAGCCTTTTCCCAAGAAGGGGTGCAGTTGGTGCTGATCTAAGGGTAACTAGACTGAGAGACTTGGATGTCATTGGTATTCCCCAGCTTTTGTATCTACCTCTCTTTGCATGCTGATTTTGTTCTCCCAGGTTCCCTGTACTGAGGAAACTGAAACCAAAGCTTTAGGCAGCTCCAGACTTAGATTTTTCATAGTCATATGATCAGAGAGGAAAAAGAGCATTTCCTTGACAACTTCACTAAGTAGAATCCCAGGGAAGGACTCAGATTGGCCTGAATTAGGACAGGGCAAGGACATGACTAATCACTGATCAGCTCAGCCTGTGATTGGCAGGCTGACCAGAACTATATGTCTGGAGGCGGGCGGGGGAGCAATCTTCCAAAAGGAGAGGGGAGAGACGCTCCTCTCTGTGAAAAAATATCGATACACAATCACTGTTCCTTCCCTGGCAACTGCTATGCCCACTGACCTGTCTGTTTCCCATAGCACTCTTTTTTTTCTTCCTTTTTTTGGCTGTATTCAGCATGTGGGATCTTAGTTCCCCAACCAGGGATCGAACCCGTGCCCGCTGCAGTGGAAGCACAGATTCTTAGCCACTGGACCGCCAGGGAAGTCCCTAGCACTCTTTTACATCATATGTTGGGCAGTTATACAGAGCATGCCTATGTCCTTTGAAGTCTGACATGGGGTAATCTTATTTCTCCCAATCAAATTTTACTCTCTGAGAAAATAAGGTTATAAGTGTTTAAACATCAACACATCCTGGCATAGGTGTGAACCTGGAGGTTTGCTAACACATCAAAGCTGAAGTCAGATGCAAGATGCTTTGATGTGTTGTAGTGTGACTGCTCAGAGAGCTGTCTCTGGGCAAAAGAACAATTGGAAGGGCAGGGGGTGCTGGGGCTGAGTTCAGGGTAACCACAATGGGCAGTTTCTGGCTTTAGCACTGGATTAGGCTGCTTCTTCCCTGAGTCACCACCACTACTTATTAGTGACAGTTCAGCCTGTATTGAGACCACCTTATAACTTCTGTATGTGTAATAGATACATGACATAGATGTTACACTCTACTAGCTACCATGTTTAACGTCTTCAGCTCTGTTAATGCTATTTGAATCACTGTCCTTATAGGAAAAAATTGTGACAGCTCACCTTTGCTTAATGGATTTGAGAAAGAAAGTGGTTAACTGAGTGAGGCTTGTTTTAGACTTAGAGATTCTTTGCTGACAAAGGTGTTTAGTGACTGTGTCTGTGTTATAATATCACTAGGAATGAAGAATGAAATTAATATATACTTGTTTATAAGGAAAGAAATGAACAAACCTCAAGCTCTTTATTTCATTCATAGTTTGCTTCTTTACTTTGCCAATGGTAGTACATTCAGAGATGTTATTACATTAAGTAGTCCAAGGTTGGAATTCCCCACCCCCATAGGCTTGGTTTTTTGTTTTTTTTTGTTTTTGTTTTTGTTTTTGGTTATTGCTCACCTGCTGGCAATTTTGAAAAAGGGCTTTCCCCAAGAGAAGATGAGGAGATGGCTTTCAAATCTAGCTGGAAATAACTTTAGGTAAACAGTTTTGATAACTGGAAAAAGTTGAAACATAAGGAAGATCTTCAGGTTATCAGTAGAATAAATCCATCATTCACACCTTTGCCCAGGTGAATGTCATGGGCAAAGGCAGGCACTTTGCTGTCATCAAAGTGATGAGGAACCCTGGGTCACGTCTTGACTCAGCCTTTCCTGGGAGATCCTTGAGGGACCTCCACACACAGGAACAAGAGGGCATGGGAGAGCAGCTGCTTCTTCAGCAGAGTCTGACATATACTCCCCAGGCCCCAAGACAGAGTCTGAGAAGGTGCGCTGGGACCTGAGACTCATGCTTGAGACCTAAATAGGCTCTCTTCTCTTAAGCCCCAAACCCAAATCTTGGGACCCTGTTCCCTCTGCCCAGCCTCATGGTAACAAATCCAAAAATGCGTAGGCTAGGGTGTGCATGAGGAAGGGAGAGAGATCTGTGTTTTGCTTCCTTTAGTGATGTGGGGCTTGTTCCAGAAATAACATTGAAAGTGACCGAACTTGGGCAGCTATCATTTTGACAGGCAACGTGGTACTAATCTTCTGAAATGCATGAAGTGCCTTGAGAGCGTAGCAGTGGGAGGGATATGGGATGCCTTACCCGCCTCACATCCCATTGGCCTGGCCTCCGATTCCAGGCACTGCTAGAGTGTGCAGTTCCCAGGAGTCAGCACCTTCTGCTGGCAGGGCCACACCTGCCCTGGGGCTGCTCTTACATCCGGAGGGGGGTGGGCTGTAGGTGCCTGCCTCACATGGCTGTGTGTGCAATCCAATGTGCGGGGCCCATGGGGCACCCCCAGCCCCAGTGATCCCCAGTGTGACCAGTCAGTGATGAGGGCACATCTGGGGATGGCCTCCTTTCTGTCTCACACTCCCCTTCCCCTTACTGCTGATCCCTAAAAGCCTCATCAAGTGTACAACCTGTAAGCAAGTTCTTTCTCAGCTCTGCTTTCAGGGAGCAGGGAATCAGCCAAGGCACTTGATGTAGAAGGCTGTTTGTGTGGTGGGAAAGTGGCCATTTGGGACCATTCTTTAAGTTTTGTTAATTAGCAGTAAGGGCTCACCCTCCACCTTTCAGCTAGCCCCTCAAGACCATGGCTCTTATGTCTCTGCCAGAGCACCTCCTCCAGGCATGTGCCCACCCTTGTGACAGTGGTCACGGCTCAAACTGAGAGAACAATGCACCAAGCAAGGACCCCAAGCCACCGGAAATAGAGAGTTCCCTACAGGGGGAAAGGGTGCCTCAAGCAGATGCAGAATTCTGTTTTGGGAGACACTGGAGTCTTTTCCTATTGCAATAACTTCTCTTCCTTTTTCTGTCTCTTGGAGGCTGTTGAAAGTCCGGTTTTGCGTTGCAAGTACTGATTCTGGCTAACAAGCAGAAAAGAAAGTAATTTGCAGGAAGGAAGAAAAGCCAGATTAGGAAGCTTCACAGCCAGGAGCAATACCCCCAAATAACATCACAGAACTGGTCCCCTGAAGGACACACAAGTGGCAAAGTATACAATACTACACCAGGTTCTGAATTTTCCAGCCACTTAAACGACTGCCATGTTGCCATCACTGGCACCAGAACAGATTCGGCTGGGTCCCCCTGGGCGACTCCCCACGGTGCTTTAGCTGGACCTGGAGGCTTTGCTTGTCTTCAACCTATAGTGCCCCCTGTAATTGGCTATCATTCCACAAAAACAAAATAGACATCAGTGTGGGCAACCAAATGAAGGGCACCCATTTGGCCACGTTTAAAGATACCATCTAATGTTACTGCATAGTTTCTAACTAGGTTTGGTGGGCCTCTGGACGCCATGTCCCCTCATTTAATCAAAATTTCCACTTTTCACCTATTCTATACATTGGGGTTCTTGTAATTTTGTCTTTAGAGTCAGTTTAGAAACCACCGCCCTGTGGAAAATAAGCATCTTCAGTGTCAAGAGACCTTAGGATGATTACCTGCCAGAGGCTCCTAAAACTGTCTTTCTAGGTGTGATCTGACCATGGAGGGAAGAGGCACCACTGGAAAAGCCCCTGATGCGTTATTACTGAAAGTGAGCCTCTAGCAGCATGGCTAAGCCTCATGCTAACCAACTTCCAGCTCCCATTCTCTGAAGTGCTCAAAACATTAAACGGACTGCCGACACCACACCAGGGACTGAAGGAAATAGACTAGCTGTTGTAGAGAACCAAACTTCCAAAGCCTCATGACCCTAGGCTTATTCTAGTGACATGAAATCTGTTTGTCTTCAAGCACAAGACAGAAATTAATTTTTTTTCCAGAGTTTTGGAAATGATTCTAATTCTGAGTGGAACAAGGTCCTGACAAGGCCAATGTGTACGTCACAGATTGGATTCTATGGGCAGCTGATGGCCCTTATGCCCTTACTCACAGGTGTTCAAATCCATCCAAGGGGCCAGGAGAAGAGCTGTCTCCACACCTCCCCCAGCTCCTGCCTTGGTTGGCTTCCTCTCCACTCCTCCTTGCCCACCCAAACCTCTTCTTCTTCCTACAGTTAGGAAGCAAAAGCCCCTATATGCCAGTGGATGCAAAGGGAGACTGATGGCTAAAAAAGAGGCTTTGCTCTGGCCATCAGCCCAGCTCAGCTCATGCAAACACCCAATGATAAAGGCCACTGGTCATTCACTTTGACCTTTCTTAACACTTGACCAAGGCCACTCATCATGAGTTGCCCTTGCCCTGATTCCACAAGCTCGTATTCAGTATTTCTCAGCTTTCCAGCTTCCAGATAAGAGTTTAAAATCAAACTCAGTCCTTTGAGGGTGGATGCCTTGTCACAAGGTTGCAATGAAGAATCATCAGAGTGAAGGTGATGTGAATGTACCTTCTTTTTTTTTAATGTATTTATTTATTTATGGCTGTGTTGGGTCTTTGTTTCTGTGCACAGGCTTTCTCTAGTTGTGGCAAGTGGGGGCCACTCTTCATCGCGGTGCGCGGGCCTCTCACTATCGCGGCCTCTGTTGTTGCAGAGCACAGGCTCCAGATGCGCAGGCTCAGTAATTGTGGCTCACGGGCCCAGCTGCTCCGCAGCATGTGGAATCTTCCCAGACCAGGGCTCGAACCCGTGTTCCCTGCATTATCAGGCAGATTCTCAACCACTGCGCCAACAGGGAAGCCCTGAATGTACCTTCTTGAGAGGAAACCCTGTGCTAGTTTAGAGGAGTTCTTTTAATTCTCAGGATCCAAAGTGAGTTTGTTTAGGACTGTAAAATTTTCTAATGGAAGCAGTTAGAAGTGGTGGAGCTGCCTACAACTCATGGTTTAGGGAGGTCACTGGCACCGTTCTGGAAGTATCCTCCTGTGGGATGTCTCAAGACAAGGGTACCCCTGGGCAAAGACTTAGGTACTGGAAGAGAGACCATGGGAAATCTCTCTGGAGAGGGTTGGGTTCCAGGCTTTCCCACCCCAACTTCTCTCTTAGGTTCTAGGGTCTCCATTTTGTGTCCCCTAGCTTCATAGACCATGGAGAACAAATGTCAGGCACATCACGAGATGAAGTATTGGGTTAACTCTTCAGTGCTTTAGTTTATAATCGTTTCTGGCTTGTCATCAGAGTACGTATAGAGCTAAATGATGAATGGCCACTTTAAAAATCAGCAAGTGCCATAATACTCAATTCCCAATGACAAGGGGGCATGATGCTAAAGCTCTAGGCAAGTAAGAAAAAAAACACAAAACAGCAAATGTTCCCCTTCTGTGTAAAAAAAAAAAAAAAAAAAAAAGAGTGGGAGGAAGGAAGTGACTACCAAGGATCTGCTGCTCTTGAAAATCACTCTTTACCTTAAATCACCCAGTGTGAGTTCCTGTGCTGCCCAGCCTGTGGACTTTGGCTTAAAGCTTGCCTGGGAATTCTTGGTTCCTCAACTGGTATAAGCCAGGAAGGCACACTTCCCTCTGCTGACACACAGAACAAATGCTGTACAGAAATTGTATCATCCAGGAGTGCCCAGTACAGAGCATGGCTCAGCATCCCTCCCCAGCTGTCTGCCTCATTCACTTCTCTCTCCTAAATCAGCTTCTCTGCCAGAGGGTCAGTGGCACCATCTGGGCAGAAAAAGGACAATACTTCTATACTCTGTTGCTGGCCAATCATCTAATTCCTAATTTACTAGGTTCAGCATCCACTTTATCTATTGAAGTGGGGCTATATCAGTTATCTATTGCTGTGTAACAAATTACCCCCACACCTAACAGGTTAAAACACTAAACATTTATTATTTCACAGTTTTTAAAAGTCAGTGATCTGGGAGCAGCTTAAGGGATCTGGTTCAGAGTCTCTCATGAGGTTGCAGTCATCCTGAGGACTGACTGAGGCTGGAGAATCTGCCTCCAAGTTCACTTATGGGGTCATGGTCAGCCTCAGTTACTTGCAGTCTGTTGGATTGAGGGCCTCAGTTCCTCACAGGCTGTTGTCCAGAGGCTTCTGTTCTTTACAATTTGGGCCTCTCTTAGAACGGTTCATGATGTGGCAGCTTCCTTCTCCCAGAGAGAGTGATCTCCCGGGGCGGGTGGGGGGGTGCGGAAGAAAGAGAGTGGCCAGGACAGAGCTGCAGTCTTTTTATAACCTAATCCGAGAAGTGATACGTCATCACTTCTGCCATAAGCTCTTTGTCTCACACAGACCAATCCTTGTAGAGCGTGGGAGGCGACCACCCGGGGTGTAATATCATGGGGTGGGAATCATTAGGAGCCATCCTAGAGACAGGCTGCCTACCCATGATTATCAGCAGAGGAGCTTGGACTCAAGTTCAGACACTGCTTCTGACCTCTCCACCTTCAATTTTGGCCGCGCTGTAAAGGAGCCAGTTTGAACCTCCATCTACAACCCCAGGTATATGAAAAATAACTGATTTTGAGCCTCCATTTTACTGAGTCTTAGGAAACTTCCTCACTCTTGGAGGAGTCAGGGTGTTGGGAGGAATCGCCCTGGTTTTGAAGCATCTTCCTGGAGGCTCTCTGTTGCTTCCAGACGGTAGCTGGGAATCCACCTGGGCAGCCATGTAGAATCTCATTTGTCTTGTACGGCATCACTTTCCCTTCTGGGATCTGGCTGCTTCCCAGGTAGTTCTTCCTGCCATGTTATGAACAGCCTCTGCCATGGGACCCCCAGACACCTCTGCTTGTTTTCACCCCCACAGCCCAGGGAAAGCTCTTTCTAGGCTATTCTCTTCATTTCATGACCAAAATACATTTCTGGAGAATTCTACCCTAGACCCAAGAGGTTCAGGCTTTGGAAACAAGCCCTGTGGAGTCTCAGGTTGCTTGTGACTTCTGCCCTATATTTTTGAAAGGTGAAAACACAGGAAGGAAAAGGGAAGATGGAATATCCTGCCACACCAGCACCCTCCCTGTGCTTCAGTTGGCCAGACTGCATTGTCCATCCCATCTCTGGGCCTTTGCTGGCTATGCTGAAATTTGGCAGACTTATTATGCACACCTGCCTGCCACTCTACCTGAGTCATGTTCTCCAGTATAAGACTTGTCTCCTTTCTGACACCTTTCCTGACCTCAGGCTGGGGGTCATCACTCTTCATTCTGCATTTATGAAGCTGCCTTCCTCTCATCCCTTACTCGCTGTAACCTTCTCTGTGTCAATTCAGAGATCACAAATGAGCAGTGTGTTTGCTGAATCTGTCCCAAAGGTATAGTTTCACCCATGCCACTTTTTGTTTTTAATTTGAATGAGTTGCCAACATTTTAAAAATGGAGGGATGTCACATAAATTTGGCTTCTGGCTTGCACTGAAAAATCATATCTGGTAGCCCCAGACTTGCTTTCCCATGGAGTAAAAATGAGTCAGTGCTGAGCAGCAGCTGCCCCTTTAGATGGGTCCTGCTTCCTCCAGTTGGCTTCTGCCCACTTCTCTCTTGCTCATCACCTGCTACACCTCTGTTTGTGACCTCTGCTCTGATTTCTCACCTCTCACAGGCTGATTGTTCGTTCTGGATGCTCCTTTTTTCCCACTTACTGATTGCCCAACATGCTGGGCTGAGCTGGATACAGGTGCAAGAAAGTTCAAACCATGTCATCTACATATTAAAGATTAGGAAGGGCCTTACTATGCAATGGGCGCTGTCAGCTAATTTCACCCAGAATCCAAGGGCTGCTGAGTAAGCAAAGTCTTCTGTGTGGTAGGCAATTCCCAATTTATAATTGGTTTATAGCTAATGATCCCAGGCAGCAATTTCCCTTGTTAGTCTGTCTTGATATATACATTTTGTAATTCGTTTGCAGTAGGGGCAGAGGAGATCTGTATTATATGGAAATGCTTGTTCTCTACTGGAAGTTCAGCTTACTCTCCAGTATGGATCTAATCTAGGGAAGTAAGTGCAAAAGTCCTGAGGCAAGGTGCAGGGAGGCAAAGTAAGTGTGTCGGGGGGAGTAGTGGGAGATGAGGCCAGGAGTCTCACAGGAGGATGGCATGCAGCTGCAGGTGGTCAGGTTCTGGGTTTGCCAAAGGACTGGCATTTGCATTGGCTTAATCTCAGTGAGGTCCCCAATCCATCCTGCGTGATGGGACTGAACAGGGCTCAAAGCTCATCTTTGAGAACACTCCAGGAGAAGATGAAAACACATCTTTGATATCCTGTCACCCTTGTGCAGAGCCTGTGATCTGAGATCTCGGGAAGCTCAGCACCTCGCTCAAGGTCATAGTCAACCATGCCCTGCTCTGACCCTTAGCATCTAAAATGCAGAACTTCTGGACTCTCTTGGGATGATCTTTGCCCCAGAGCATTGTTAGAGAAACATGGCATCTCTGGGAGTGAAGGGGGTCCTTCCCTGTCCCTTGCTGGCTATTCAAAGTGAGCTGGCAATTATACAATAACACATTTTCTTGATTCCTTCTGCCCAGTTCTTTCTGAGCCTTCTGGCTTCTGCTTGTGACAGCTCCTGTCTAGAATGGCTCCAGTGCAGAGCCGGTTTGACTTTGGAGGCTGTTTTGCAAAATTAAGAGGCTGCTTTGACATGGCTTCAAGGAACATGCTGCAAGCTTCAGCAGCAGCAGCGATCGCCTCATTCAATCCTGGAAGACAACAAATGCTCCAAATAGGGCCATGCACGCCTACTGTCATGCAGCCACCCAGCAAGTGGCCGTTTAATCTCAATTGCTCCCCATGGCGTGGGCCAATTAAAGAGGAAGCCAGCAGGGCAAGGAGCACTGGCAAATCTTTTGAGGGAAGGAAACCCCAGGGCTGCATTGCCAAAGGCTCTCCCACTCCATTCACACACTGTGCTAGAATGCAAACCATGGGGCTGCAAGTGGGATGGAGGGCTGCCTCAGAAATGGGAGCCGAGATGCAGTACAGATGGCAGCAAGAGTGGCGGTGACACAGAATAGTATCCCCAGGGCTCGAAACTTCCAAAATGAGATTTACAGTTCTGGCCCGCCCTCTTTCGGGAGGAAACACCTGCTCCAGCAGCTTTGGAAACGGCCTCTTATTATCAACTTCTGTGCAGGGATCAGATTTTTGCAGCTAACTAGCGCCTGGTGTGAAATAAAAGCTATTTTGAGGTGGGAGGAGTTCTCAACCTTTTCCTCAATGCATTTTGCGTCCTGGTTAATTTCTCTCTAATCCTTTATTTCCGAGTCTACATTCTTTCACAACTCCTCCTTCTCTGCCATTCTATCTACCATACTCTCCTCTCTGAATATTCGCAGCCTCTGCTTGGGAGACCAAGCCAGGTCTTACCAGTAGTTCCCAGCCCTACCTGCCCATCAGGATCACCTGGGGCCCCCAAATAGTTGTATTTGGGTCACTTTCCAAACCACTTAGGTTAGAATCTCTTGGGGTAGGGCCCTGGCATAGACATCTAAATTACTCAGCTGATTCTAGTATACAGCCAAGGTTCCGAAATGCTGGCCACGGAAATGATGCTAAGAAACAAGATAGATTTGACTGTCTTAATCCACTGGAGCTACCTGAATCCTCACAGTCGAGTTTCTAGAAGCAGGATTGAGTCCCAAAGATGAGGTGTGAGGAATCAGATTATTTTTTCATAGCTGTTCTCTTACTATACACATGATCCATGTTTATTGAAGAGGATTTAGAAAATAGAGACAAAAAATCTGTAATCTAGCCCCTCAGTACCATTTGGTAGATATTTCTTAACTCTTATTTTTATGCATATATACAGAGAATTTTTTCAATAAAAGCAGGATTACACGAGCTATAGCCTCATAACTATTTTCTCTTAATATCATGAACTGATCTCAGAGAGAGAGCAGTGGGCAGTGGCTTGAAGTGAGATCCTAGTTCTCTGCCCAGAAATCGGACCTGGGTAGCCTGGATGAAAACCGAACCTCTTTTCTTGTGAGCAAATACATTATAGAACACAATTCAGTTGATGGCATGGTACTATTTAATCGGTCTCGTATCAGTGGATTTTGGGCTACTGTTTTGTTCTCTTATGATAAACACCATGATGTCCACCCTTGTAGGCACTTCTTGGCCCTCGTCCATGGTATTGGTCTGATTTTTTCCTCTGTACTCATTCACTGGGTCATCACTAGTCTCATGCCTTTAATTGTACCCCAAATACTAACACTCCAAAATTTATGTGGATTTCAAGTCACTTTTGTTCAAAAGGAGCTCTAAGGATGCCCCTCTGGTTGCCCAAACCTCGTTTCCTATCTACCTACCTCTGGTATGTTTGTTTTTTCTTCAAGCCAAAGACCTAGACATCACCCTCAATTCTTCCTTTACCCCCAGCACAGAGCCTCTCCCCACCAATCCACATGAAAGTAGTGCTGGTTCGAGTTCCATATTGTTTTGAATCAATCTACACCTTTCCAACTTGCTCTCACCTCCTAATTAAGCATCTTCATCTCTCATCTGGACTAAACTTTTCACTCTTGATCTCCTCCTATCTTTTCTCCACATGGCAACCAAAATGATCTCCTTCGGGCATAAATCAGATGATGGCATTTCCTACCTTGAAGAGTTACATGGCTTCCTATCTTCCAGAATGAAATTCAGGCCTTCCTACCATGATCCATAAGACCTGCAAATCTGGCTCCTGTTTACCTTGCTAATCTTTTCATTCTACTTCTCCCCTCGATGACCAGGCTCCAGGCACACTTGTATTATTTCTCTTCTTAAATGTGCTAATGCCTTTCCCACCTTGGGACTTTGATACCTGCAGTGCAGCATCCACCTGATGCAAGAGGAACTATGTAAACATGTGGCTTATGCTTTTGTTCCATGAGAAATAAAGTCCTGTGATCTAAGAGTCTCCTATCTTCCACCATGAAACTGTAGCAGGCTAATTTGTTAGCTTGCAAGTAGGGTAAAATCTCAGACCCTTCACCTATTAATGCTCACCATTCCAGTGTGCTTGGGAAGATAACCTACCTCAGGAGAGATCAAATGTGCTTGGCTGTAATATATCCAATTCACTTCCCATATACTATAGTTTCCCCTCCCCCTTCCCATTATACACACTTTAAACTGAATATTGAATAGTACTGCCTTATGGGACAGCATTAAGAAATTTCAGTTGTAATAAGTGGAAGGAGGAGTGATCATCTCTCCATCTTAATAATAGTCCTATTTGGCCTAGGAGTAAAGCAGGTGGCTCTGGGAGACTAAATGTTGGCTATCATGGCTTTTCACCAAACTAGACGCAGTGAAAACTGTTAGAAAGCCCAACAGGCTAAAATTAGACAGATTTGACTAATGCTTGCTTTTCTATATAAACTTTGGGAGGAAGCCAGGCACAACTCATTTTTTAACGAAAGGAATGCAGGATCCATTCACTGTCTTCCTGCAAGGGTGCCTGAAGTCTCCATTATATGGTCACAACCCAGTGAGAAGAGATTTAGATTTGGTTGCCATCAAAAGTAAGTTGTTTTTCACACTGATGTTGTGATGATCTCCATCTCAGAAGCAGCAGTGAGGGAAAATTGGAGAACTTCAACAGTACCTACAACCAGCTAAAGATGGTTAATTCACCTGGCTAAAATTCAGGGCCCAATCAGTTCAATGCTTGGGAATAACTTGGGCCAAGACTAAGGAGATGAAAGACAGTGCTGCTTAGGATACTAAGTTTCAGTTTCTTGGAATTTGTGGGGTTTTTTCCCCCATAGCTGACCAAAAGACTCTTGGTCTTTTCTCTTTGGAGCATTAACGAAAAGAATTGTTGAGATGATAGGCTACTGATTAAATTGAGTCTGGTTGAGGATTATAGTCTGTACATGCACATTGTCAAAACTGGTTATTGGGTAATGAGTAATTGGCATTGATGAGATGCAGCTGCCTTGAAGAATGGGTGGGGGGCAGTCACATGCCTGAGGGGCTACATGACCAGCTGGCATAAAGCTGAAGGGGGCTCAAAGCTGATGGTTTCCCTGAACTGAGGTCACTTGCACTCAGTCTTGTCTCTTGTGAGAACACATGTCCCAAGTTCAGAATGACTGTGCCTAGGATTTCTACTGTGCCATTGCGGTGCATGCCAGGGTATACCATGTCCTGTATCCTTTAGTAAAGCTAAGTAAACTTGGTGCTGGGTGGGGTCTATTGTGTCTTGTGAATTTGTCTGTCTGAACCCAAGTCCATTGTGGCTGGTAGAGCAGAGTGGACATTGCAATTACGTAAACCATTCTATGTTTTAAATTGTTTTTTTCTTAGTCATAGTCTTAAATTCACAGCCATGATAAACACTTGATGGAAGGCAGGAAACATGAGGAACACTGATGTTGAAATACGTATTTAAGAAGATAAATGATAATTCCTCAGATATGCCTCAAGATGTTCTTCCCAGATCTGTAAGTTGCATATTTATCTGATTGAGATCTTTACATAGCAGAACAACACTGTTATCTCTCACTTAAGCAACCAGTGCTAAAGAGAAAATATGGTGGAAATTACTCCAGTTTAGCTTTCTATTTATTGGGAATAAATACTATCCACATCTGTAATGTTATTTGTAGAGCAACGCTTGCAAATAGCAACCTCAAACTTTCTCTCCAAATGAGTCATTTAAAAAAATCATGATGATTATAAAAGAAGCTAGTTGATTTTTATCTCAAAATAAAAGAACTCTATACATCTAATATATTGACTTCTATTTGTCACTAATCAAGACTATCAAAAGCACTTGAAGGATTGAACATAAGGTATGAAACATTTTGAGATAGCAAAAGCAATTTCATTCAAGTCCCAGCTCACTTGTCGCCTCTTCAAGAGCCTGTCTGAACCATTCCACCTAATGTCTTCCCCTGGCTCCATCCATTTGGGTACTTGTCATGCTACAAATCAGGGTTCTCCATCTTATTATCCTCTTTTATTTTGTACCCTACCACTTCCCCCTCTAGAATGTAAGCTCCTGTGGGCAGAATCTGTCTTGTTTTATCACCATGTTCCCCCAGTGCCTAAGAACATTGCCTGGAATATGATAGATGTTCAATTTGAACATATCAAATATATTTTGATGATATATTTTGTTATATTTCAGGGATAAAAGGTAGATATTTTGTACCAATTGGCATAAATGGAGTATGGTGTGCATTTTTCCTGTGACACAGTATCTAGACAAATGCACGATGCCAAGTACTTACCTGGTCAGAGAATATATACCATGCTTTGCAGTTAGAGACCACTGGTGATTCTGTTCCAGTGATTTAAATATAGATTGAGTTTTAAAACCAAAAGTGGTGACTGTGGAAACGTGCTGCTCAGATCTCCTGCTGAGGAGAAACTGGTTGACTGGCAGCTCCAGCTGCTGCTCCTCTGGATTCACCACCATGTTTGCACTGAAATCATGCTTCCCTTGGGCTGCTCCCAGCCATTGACCAACATGGTGGGCATCCTAGCGGCATGTGGGACTCCTTTAACTGAGGAGTCCTCTAAGCTTTTGCTTGAGGACTCCCCATTGCCTGGGTGGAAAACTTCCTTGGAACTACAATGTAGTCCTAGACTCTTCCTCCCCAGTCCTCCTTCCTTCCTTCTTTTCTTCTGGGAGTTCCAGCCAATGGGAGGCATTGGCAGAAATGTGAAGAGTTGGAGGAAAGGAAAGGCAAGGGTCTTTTTCTGTGGTACTTCTGCTTCCTGTGATACCTCCAGCAGCATCTATTTGTGTCTTCTTCATGTCTACATCTCCCTGCATATAATACATTCCTTCCCTCTGTGGTCCAGTTCCCTCCAGCCTCCTCCCACTGAACCTCTAGCCCCATCCAATGACCACTGCAATCAAACATTTTCTATTGGCTTAGGGATTGACAAGTACACAAGTTCCAGGAGAAAATTCAGAAAGAGATTCTAATTTCTAAAAATTTAATATTTCAAAGAATTAAGGGATTTATAATAGATAATATAATAAATGGTGCTCATATTGGAAAAAAAAGTATGTGGACTTACTTTACTCCACATAAAAAAATTAAATCCAATAGATTGAAGACTTAAAATGTATTTTTTTAAGTTAAAACCATGCAAGAAATTATAGGAGAGTACAAGTATAATTTGGGATAATAGAAATGATTTGTTACTGTATTACTTATCTATCACTGTGTAACAAATGGCCCCAACACTTTGCAGCTCAAAACACCAAACATTTATTATCTCACAGACTTTCTAAGGATTAGGAATCTCACAGTGACTTGCCTGGGTGGTTCTGGTTCAGTTTCCTGGGAGGCTGCAGTCATCTAAAGGCTGAACTGGGGCTGGAGAATCTGCTTCTAAGTGCACACATGTGGTTCTTGGTAGGTTTCAGTTTCTCACTGGTCATTGGCAGGAGGCCTCCATTTCTCCCCATGTGAACTTCTCCATAGGGCTGCTCACATCATGGCAGCTTGCTTCCCCTGGGGTAAGAGATTCAAGATGGAGAGAACGAGAATGAGAATGAATGCACCCAAGGTGGAAGCCTCAGTCTTTTTCTAACCTAATTTTAGAAGTGAAATCTCACCACTTCTGCCATATTCTGTTCCTTAGAAATAGATTATTAAGTTCAGCCCACACTCAACAGGAAGGGAATGAGGCTTCCTCTTGATGGGAGGAGTATCACGGAATTTGTGGGCACATCTCTAACACCCCCACTGTAACTAAGAGGAGAAAAAACTACAAAAAATCTGATTACATGAAAATATGGAACATTTGCATGGCAAAATATTGTAAAGTTTAATAGACAGGAGACAGCTTGAGAAAATGTTCGTAGTTCAGATAAGAGAACATCTCTCCAATACATAAAGAACTCGTAAAATTTGACAAGAAATAGACAAATATGCAAAGGATATGGAATCAGTAAGGACTTTTGTTTGATGGCTGGTGACAGAGACCCGCCTGTAGTGGCTTAAAGACTTGAGGGTTTGTTTCCTTTTGTAATAGGTCCAGAGGCAGGAGATGGCTGACACTGGTTTAGGGCTGAAGTGTCTTCATTTGCTTGGCCTTTTTCTTGTAGTTACAAATGGCTCCTAGAACTTTAGACAAGACATGCCCATTCCCAGTCTCAGGAAAAAGATGGCAGGAAAAGGACAAAAAGTGTTTTGTCATTGGTTTTAGCTAATGACTTCTCTTTACATCCTATCCAAAAAGCTACTAGAAACAAACAAGTTTACCTACTGTATCAGATAGGATGCTTTTTGGTGCAAACAACAAAAAACCTAATTGAAAGAAAAATTTTTTTAAATGAGGAAAATGCTTTACATATAAGTTCTGAGGCAGGAAAGTTCCAGTATTAATTCAGTGGCTCAATGTTACCAGATATCCAGATTATTTCCATTTTTGGCTTTGCTTCCCCTAGAATATTTGCTTTTTGCTCCTAGGCTATTACCCCATGGTTACAGATGGTACAGCTACTTGCATCACTTATCCACACAACAATGACCAAAGGTTAGAAAAGGCAACTCTGTTTTCCATACAAAAAACAATCATGGCAAGGGGAATGGCATTAGCATGATTGAATGATTAACTTGGACCAGAGAATCTTAGCTGGTAGGCAGTGCTGAAAGTGGGTGACAGTCCTGAGACTTTGATCCTCTCATTTCTTAGGGAAGCCTGGATGGCACCTGGGGTGCCCAGAGCCTCCCAGGCTAGTCATCTCCCAGGATAAATGGAAGCACTTAAAAGGTGTCCTAAAAAAAGCATATCCTATGTGGGCCTTGATGCAAAAAAGGATGGGAAGCAATGGCTAAGAGTAATTGACCTTCACCCCCTGGGGCTAGATAGAAGACCGTGCACACTGGCCAGTAGAAACCTGAACAACACTCTGGTTCTATCAGAAGGAAAAGGGGGAGGCCACAGATTACTTGCCACAACTCTAAAAGAGCTAGAATTAGATCGAATTAAAATTTGAATCAGTATCTCTAAAAGTAAGACAATAGGGTTACTGCTTTAAAGTAGTGAAGGAAAAGAACTTTGATCTAGAGCTTTAGACCCAGTAAAACTGCTCCAGTTTGGGCTCACAAGGAAGCAGATGCTGAGATGGAGATTAGCATAGGGGAGTTGCATCAGGAATCAACACTTGTGGAGGAAGGGAAGGAAGCCGGATTAGGCAAAAAGAAAAGTTAGGCTGCAATGGAGCCCTGGCAAAGGCTACAGCAGACCCCAAGGGGAGCTCTGAGGTGGGATGAGCTTCAGAGTTGTCCCGCATTGCATGGGGTCTTTCTGCTCCCATATGGACCAGTCACTGGGTGCAGGATGCCCCCAGGAAGGGGGTGCAACGTTGGATGAGACAGCTCTTGCTAGCTGAGAGACATTTCTGGAGAAGGCTAAAAGCTAAACTATGCCTGCCAGCAACACTGCTAGCTGCTGGGGGAGTAAGTTCTTCTGTCTTGAGGGAGGGATCTGGGGGTCACATCCCAACATCAAGCACAGAGATGAACATTTATTCAACAAATATGTATTCAGCACCTACTCTGTGGCAGGCACCATACTAGGCACTTGCTGCATATCAGTAAACAAACAATGATCCCCACCCTCTTGGAGCTTATGGGCAGGCAAATTATAAAGGTAATAAGTAAGGAAGTTAAACAGTTTTGTGGCAATCAGTGGCTAGCCAAGAAAATCAAACCACTATAGGATTTTCATATGGAAGGAGTTTCGTATAGGGGATTAATACAAGTATTGAAAGAGTGGGGGAGCCAAACGGGATCTAATGTACCTCTAGGGCCAGAGGGACAAAAGGAAGGGACAGTTTTACCAGAACCTAGAAGTTGAGGCTATTGGTGCGGGCTAGAGGATCAGGGGGCAGCCTGGAAGGCCCTGGATCACAGAGGAAGGGGATAAATGGAGGGATATGGAGTCACGGAGAGGACAGAGATGCTGTTGGAGGTGCCCCGAAAGCAGAGAGAGGAAAAGGACCTCAGTCTTTTTCTTCTTTCCATCCTTCAACCTCCTGTCAGTACCTCCCATTGGCTGAATCTCCCAGAAGCCAGAGGGCAACTGAACCTGGGAAACTTAGTTCCCTGTGATACAGAACAGGGCAGGAGAATGGCGGGGATTAGTATGAGAGCAAATGGCCGTTGAACAACAGTGTGTTTAGAAGGTGGTAAGTTTAAGATTTTTTAATTTTGGGGAAAAAAATTGTAGAGAAAAATAAAGGGAACCAGGTATTTTAGAGTGGAAGGAAGCAGTGAGGTTAGGGAAGACCATGCTGAGAAAGTGACTTTGAGGCAAAGAATTGAGGTGAGGGAGTTGGCTGAATGATTGTCTGGGGGAAGAAGACAGTATGCCAGAGAGGAAACAGCTAGAAACAAGGCACAAGATGAGACATCACCTGTCTGTTCTTATCAGAGAAACAGTGAAAAAGGTGGCTAGAGCAGGACTAATGTGGTGTCCGTGGCCAGTGATGTGGCCAAGAGGAATGGGAGCCGCATCATGTGGGCACTTAAGAAGTGTGACTTCTACTCTGAGTAAAATCAGGAGCCATTGCATGGTTTTAACCAGAGGAGGGACATTCGAATATGTGGTTTAAATGTAGGCTGTACCAAAGCTGTGGACTTAAAGCACCCCATCCCCCCCACCCCCACCCCCCGACTGTTTCTGACACTACTAGAGGCTGTAATTCAGCAAGAAGAAAAATTAGTTCGGGAGGAAGCGGAGAGATGCAATGGTGAGTAAAATCTAGAGCTCTCTAAATAAGTGCTAATTGAGGAAATGTTTTAGAAGAGTGATCTGGAATTAGAATTCTAGATGATTTCAGCATGGAAGTAGGGCAGCAGGTGGTGGGGGAGAGTAGGGAGGGGTATAAAAACACAATATGCTTCTTTTTTTTTAAATTGAAGTGTCATTGATCTACAATGTTGCATTAGTTTCTGGTGTACAGCAAAGTGATTCAGATATATATATTCTTCTTCATATTTTTTCCATTATTACAGGATATTGAATATAGTTCCCTGTGCTATACAGTAGGACCTTGTTGTTTATCCAATGTTATGCTTCTTGCCTTGTCTTGGGGGGGAGTTATAAAGAGGGACCTCATTAGAAAGATACGTGAATTAAACATTTAAAGCTTAAAATGAAAGGTTTAAAGTTTAAGGGTAAATCGCTAAGAGAATAAATATAGAATATATAACTTTCTAACCAGTGGAAGAAAAAACTGGAACTAAAGAGACTTCAACAAAAGGCAAGACAAAATGTGTGTGGATGGTAGGTAGTACTGATAGAAGAAAGAAAGAGCTTGGAAAACAAAACAAACAAACAAACAAAATGAGGTAGCAGGAATCTGTTAAACATAGAGTTACCATTTGACCCAGCAATTCAACTCCTGGATATCCATCCACGAGAAATGAAAACGTAAGTCTACACAAGGCTGTACACAAAAGGCTACAGCAGCATTATTTGTAACAGCCAAATGGTGGAAACAGCCCAAATGTCCATCAGCAGATGAATGGATAAACAATATGTAGATCCATATACTGAAATATTATTCAGCCACAGAAATGAAGAGTGCTTATACATGCTATAGTATGGCTGAACCTTGAAAACATTATGCCAAATGGAAGAAGGCAATCACAAAAGACCACATATTATGCGATTCCATTTATATGAAATGTTCAGAAGAGACAAATATATAGATACAGAAAGTAGATCAGAGGTTGCTTGGTGGGGGGCAATGAGGCTGAAATGGGGATCATAGCTAAAGGGCAGAAGTACAGAGAGAAACTGACAGACAGAATGGTTAATTTCTCCATGAGCTCTCTTGCTGTTGGGTGTGTTAGGTTCCCCTGCATCTTTCATAGAGTTTGCATAGCATTGGGCATTTTGCTAATTATCTGTCAAATGTTCATGGGCACTGGTGATGCCACAGTGAGTGCCATGGACCCAGGCCTAGACTCAGAAAACACAGAACGGCCACTTGGAACGTGTTCACCTACAGAAAACCCTGGGGAAACATGTTAAATCAGAATGGACTTCCCATGAGCAGAGTGCGGGGAATGACCTTGAACAGAGGGAAAACCAGGCTTCCATTTTAATTATGCATTCAGTGTTGGTGAAATTGAATTAATTATCTTTATCATCTTTGAAAATGCTGCAGTGCACTTCCTATCTTTTGTTTCATGCTCCTTGAGATACAGGCATCCTCACAATTACTTGCAGGATGTTTAAAAACAAAGGCTGCAATGTAGTCAGTAGAGAGACAAAGCAGATGATTTTCTGAGCTTGATTAGAGCTGGCCAACCTATGGTATATATATGTACACATTTTTTTTTTTACTGCATTGCTTTTTATTTTTCCAGCTTTGAGAGATTATTGACATGTAATATATATAAGTTTAAGGTGTAAAATGTGATGATTTGATATATGTATATATTGTGAAATGATTATAGGTTTGGTATATTTTGATCTCTGCTTTTAAATATGAATTCAGCTGTCTGTAGACCCAGTCCTGACTCTGTCTCTGATTTAATTTCTGTGACTTTGCAAAGGTGACTTAATCACTCCTGGGTGCTGATGGCTGGATGAGTTTTCGATACCATCCATATGAAGTTGGCATCCCTTCAAAAAGGGAAAATGTGAAAAAGCATTTGAGATGAAAACAAATGAATAGACTATTTTTCATTACCCCTAGCCCAGAGTTTATAACCTGCCCATGAAAATGAATCCTAGCCAATCTACTCTTTCTTCAGGGAGTCTACCAAGTATTTATACAGAGATTTGTGTACACGTTGGGTTTTGAGTATTCCTGCCCCTCTTTCTGTTGATGGGAAGACTCTGACCGTAACCCACCAAGGGGCAACTGGGCATTTGCCACGTCTGTTCCATCTGGACCCACCTCTCTGGCCATGGCTGTCTGGACATTGAGTCAAGTGTCTGAATCAAGGGAAGTCCAACAGTACACTAGTCAATGACCCAAGTGGCCTGATTTGAAAGACTCAGTAGAGCCAATCCGATTCCCCTTTGGGGAACGTGGAGTTAGCCAACAGAGACTGAGGTGGACAGTATGAGGAGGAAAGAGGTGAGAAAATGTTATCAAGGGACTTCCCTGGCGGTCCAGCGGTTAAGATTCCACGCTTCCACTGCGTGGGGGGGTGCGCAGGTTTGATCCTGGGTCTGGGAATTAAGTTCCTGCCTGCCGTGTGGCAAATCAATCAATCAGTCCAGAAAACGCTGCCAAGCTGAACAGGGGCTGTGATGAGCCCATGGCCAGGCAGTTAGGAGTGGGGAGAAGAGGAGGAGTTAAAAAGCGTGAGCTTGGGCTTCCCTGGTGGCGCAGTGGTTGAGAGTCCGTCTGCCGATGCAGGGGACGCGGGTTCGTGCCCCGGTCTGGGAAGATCCTACATGCCACGGAGCGGCTGGGCCCGTGAGCCATGGCCGCTGAGCCTGCGCGTCCAGAGCCTGTGCTCCGCAACGGGAGAGGCCACAGCAGTGAGAGGCCCGCGTACCGCAAAAAAATAAATAAATAAATAAAAGAGTGAGCTGGTGTCATTCACCAACCTACCAAACTGAACCGGTCTGGTTAGTTGGTGAATGTCAGGGGTGTGGCTGGGGTGTGTGTGTGAGTGAGTGAGTGATAATGTCACAACTGGCAGCCTCACTGCTTCCTAATGTCACAACTGGCAGCCTCACTGCTTCCTAAGTCTCGGACCAAATTTGACCAAGTGTACGGGCTGTGCTAACAGAGGTTTCCCAGCCTGTCTGGAGTGGGAAAAATCCCTCTCTATCATTCTCCTCTGGCAGTTCTCCCAGCACTTGCTTGGAAGGAACCCTCCCAAGCAGATGGGACATCTTAAGGTTGGGAGGTGGCAGGATCCTTCTTAAAACAGACCAACCCCAGAGGAAAGGCTTCTATACACTGAGAGGGTGCTGGTGGCACCGGCTCCTGTGCTTTCTGATTCTTCATGCTGTTTTCATGGAAGGTGGACGTTTCTCTTGGATGCCTCCTAATCCGTTCCGTTTTAAGCATCACTAATGCCCCTGATGAAAACCGCTTCTAATGCTAATAAACTAGTCCTAGTGTCGATACAGATGAGGATGAATTTGGTTAAACACACATCACAATCATCGTGCTGAGGCATTGCAGAGTCGATCCCACGAACCCCGGCCCAGAGGGCAGCTCCATGTTGTGTATGTGTGTGGTCGGGCAGAGCCTAGAAAGCTGCTTCTTGATTATTGGTTGCCTCTCTTGGTATCTGAGTTAGGCGGTGGTGGTGGTGTTTTACTATACATGTATTTGGGGTTTTTTTGTTTTCTGGTTTTAATTTTATCAGAATATAGGGGGTTTTTTGAGAGTTGAAAGAATTTTATGGTAAACGCTCACATGTTCATCACTTAGATTCTACAATTAACCTAGATTCTATAATTTTACTTTATCACATGTCGCTTCATCCCTCCATCCATTCATTTATCCATCTCATTTTGGTTAATGTATTTCATAGTCAGTTGCAGACATCAGTACACTTCACTCCTAAACACTTCAACATAAGACTGAGCTTTATGCAAGAAACTAGCTCTCCCTTAAACTTCGGATGTTATTGACAAGTAAAATTTATGAGCTATAATGACCCTCCTGCATGTTTTATAACTTATAATTATCTGATCAAGATTCTTCAACAAACATTTACAGTTTGATGGGCAATAAAACAATTTGAAAGCAGCATTTTTGTATTTTTATAATGATTGGCAGGAAAAACATGACACCAACCACTTAGGATCAAACAGTTTTAGTCTTGAACGTTTCAATCTGATGGTTAACAGCCAAGTTTACTATTTAGCTCCATCTTCTTAAGTTTTCTCCATCCCAAGCACCTTCCTTTGGGGGCGGCAGCTGTGGATCTGAGTGTAAACGTGTACCTGGTCTCTACCTTGGCTGCCCCCAGGGTTTGGCCAGGTGTGTGCATCTTCCCCCAGGGACCAGAGACTGGCTTCCAGATACTGCTGTTGGGAGGCGCAGAGAGAGACCTTCGAGCTCTAGGTCCCGAGCTCCACAAATAATTATCGGAGTGTAGTTGATTTACAATGTTGTGTTAGTTTCAGGTGTACAGCAAAGTGATTCAGTTACATGTATACATATATTCTTTTTCAGATTCTTGAGTTGGTGTTAGGGGAAGGGTGTGTCTGTTTCCATAGGGAGAAAGATCTCTTGGGAGCAAGGAGAACAAGATCCTGCTTTTCCTCCTTTGAGACTCCAATTCTCCTGTGCACGTGCTCACTCTCACACTCACAATTGGATCGTTCATTTTTTTTTTTACATCTTTATTGGAGTATAATTTCTTAACAATGGTGTATTAGTTTCTGCTTTATAACAAATTTAATCAGTTATACATATACATATGTTCCCATATCCCCTCCCTTTTGCGTCTCCCTCCCACCCTCCCTATCCCACCCCTCCAGGCGGTCACAAAGCACCGAGCTGATCTCCCTGTGCTATGCAGCTGCTTCCCACTAGCTATCTACCTTACGTTTGGTAGTGTATATATGTCCATGCCTCTCTTTCGCTTTGTCACAGCTTACCCTTCCCCCTCCCCATATCCTCAAGTCCATTCTCTAGTAGGTCTATGTCTTTATTCCTGTCTTACCCCTATGTTCTTCATGACATTTTTTTCTTAAATTCCATATATATGTGTTAACATACGGTATTTGTCTTTCTCTTTCTGACTTACTTCACTCTGTATGACAGACTCTAGGTCCATCCACCTCATTACAGATAGCTCAATTTTGTTTCTTTTTATGGCTGAGTAATATTCCATTGTATATATGTGCCACATCTTCTTTATGCATTCATCCGATGATGGACACTTAGGTTGTTTCCATCTCCTGGCTATTGTAAATAGGGCTGCTATGAACATTTTGGTACATGACTCTTTTTGAATTATGGTTTTCTCAGGGTATATGCCCAGTAGTGGGAATGCTGGGTCATATGGAAGTTCTATTTGTAGTTTTTTAAGGAACCTCCATACTGTTCTCCATAGTGGCTGTACCAATTCACATTCCCACCAGCAGTGCAAGAGTGTTCCCTTTTTTCCACACCCTCTCCAGCATTTATTGTTTCTAGATTTTTTGATGATGGCCATTCTGACTGGTGTGAGATGATATCTCATTGTAGTTTTGATTTGCATTTCTCTAATGAGTAAAGATGTTGAGCATCCTTTCATGTGTTTGTTGGCAGTCTGTATATCTTCTTTGGAGAAATGTCTATTTAGGTCTTCTGCCCATTTTTGGATTGGGTTGTTTGTTTTTTTGTTATTGAGCTGCATAAGCTGCTTATAAATTTTGGAGATTAATCCTTTGTCAGTTGCTTCATTTGCAAATATTTTCTCCCATTCTAAGGGTTGTCTTTTCGTCTTGTTTATGGTTTCCTTTGCTGTGCAAAAGCTTTTAAGTTTCATTAGGTCCCATGTGTTTATTTTTGTCTTTATTTCCATTTCTCTAGGAGGTGGGTCAAAAAGGATCTTGCTGTGATTTATGTCATAGAGTGTTCTGCCTATGTTTTCCTCTAAGAGTTTGATAGTGTCTGGCCTTACATTTACGTCTTTAATCCATTTTGAGCTTATTTTTGTGTATGGTGTTAGGGAGTGATCTAATCTCATACTTTTACATGTCCCTGTTCAATTTTCCCAGCACCACTTATTGAAGAGACTGTCCTTTCTCCACTGTACATTCCCGCCTCCTTTATCAAAGATAAGGTGATCATATGTGCGTGGGTTTATCTCTGGGCTTTCTATCCTGTTCCATTGATCTATCTTTCTGTTTTTGTGCCAGTACCATACTGTCTTGATTACTGTAGCTTTGTAATATAGTCTGAAGTCAGGGAGCCTGATTCCTCCAGCTCCATTTTTCGTTCTCAAGATTGCTTTGGCTATTCGGGGTCTTTTGTGTTTGCATACAAATTGTGAAATTTTTTGTTCTAGTTCTGTGAAAAATGCCAGTGGTAGTTTGATAGGGATTGCATTGAATCTGTAGATTGCTTTGGGTAGTAGAGTCATTTTCACAATGTTGATTCTTCCAATCCAAGAACATGGTATATCTCTCCATCTATTTGTATCATCTTTAATTTCTTTTATCAGTGTCTTATAATTTTCTGCATACAGGTCTTTTGTCTCCTTAGGTAGGTTTATTCCTAGATATTTTATTCTTTTTGTTGCAATGGTAAATGGGAGTGTTTCCTTGATTTCACTTTCAGATTTTTCATCATTAGTGTATAGGAATGCCAGAGATTTCTGTGCATTAATTTTGTATCCTGCAACTTTACCAAATTCATTGATTAGCTCTAGTAGTTTTCTGGTAGCATCTTTAGGATTCTCTATGTATAGTATCATGTCATCTGCAAACAGTGACAGCTTTACTTCTTCTTTTCTGATTTGGATTCCTTTTATTTCCTTTTCTTCTCTGATTGCTGTGGCTAAAACTTCCAAAACTATGTTGAATAAGAGTGGTGAGAGTGGGCAACCTTGTCTTGTTCCTGATCTTAGTGGAAATGGTTTCAGTTTTTCACCATTGAGGACAATGTTGGCTGTGGGTTTGTCATATATGGCCTTTATTATGTTGAGGAAAGTTCCCTCTATGCCTACTTTCTGCAGGGTTTTTATCATAAATGGGTGTTGAATTTTGTCGAAAGCTTTCTCTGCATCTATTGAGATGATCATATGGTTTTTCACCTTCAATTTGTTAATATGGTGTATCACGTTGATTGATTTGCATATATTGAAGAATCCTTGCATTCCTGGAATAAACCCCACTTGATCATGGTGTATGATTATTTTAATGTGCTGTTGGATTCTGTTTGCTAGTATTTTGTTGAGGATTTTTGCATCTATGTTCATCAGTGATATTGGCCTGTAGTTTTCTTTCTTTGTGACATTCTTGTCTGGTTTTGGTATCAAGGTGATGGTAGCCTCATAGAATGAGATTGGGAGTGTTCCTCCCTCTGCTATATTTTGGAAAAGTTTGAGAAGGATAGGTGTTAGCTCTTCTCTCAATGTGTGATAGAATTCGCCTGTGAAGCCATCTGGTCCTGGGCTTTTGTTTGTTGGAAGATTTTTTATCACAGTTTCAATTTCAGTGCTTGTGATTGGTCTGTTCATATTTTCTATTTCTTCCTGATTCAGTCTTGGCAGGTTGTGCGTTTCTAAGAATTTGTCCATTTCTTCCAGGTTGTCCGTGTTATTGGCATAGAGTTGCTTGTAGTAATCTCTCATGATCTTTTGTATTTCTGCAGTGTCAGTTGTTACTTCTCCTTTTTCATTTCTAATTCTATTGATTTGAGTCTTCTCCCTTTTTTTCTTGATGAGTCTGGCTAATGGTTTATCAATTTTGTTTATCTTCTCAAAGAACCAGCTTTTAGTTTTAATGATCTTTGCTATTGTTTCCTTCATTTCTTTTTCATTTATTTCTGATCTGATTTTTATGATTTCTTTCCTTCTGCTAACTTTGGGATGTTTTTGTTCTTCTTTCTCTAATTGCTTTAGGTGCAAGGTTAGGTTGTTTATTTGAGATGTTTCCTGTTTCTTACGGTGGGATTGTATTGCTATAAACTTCCCTCTTAGAACTGCTTTTGCTGCATCCCATAGGTTTTGGGTCATCGTGTCTCCATTGTCATTTGTTTCTAGGTATTTTTAAATTTCCTTTTTGATTTCTTCAGTGATCACTTTGTTATTAAGTAGTGTATTGTTTAGCCTCCATGTGTTTGTAATTTTTACAGATTTTTTTCCTGTAATTGATATCTAGTCTCATAGCATTGTGGTCGGAAAAGACACTTGATACAATTTCAATTTTCTTAAATTTACCAAGGCTTGATTTGTGACCCAAGATATGATCTATCCTGGAGAATGTTCCATGAGCACTTGAGAAAAATGTGTATTCTGTTGTTTTTGGATGGAATGTCCTATAAATATCAATTAAGTCCATCTTGTTTAATGTATCATTTAAAGCTTGTGTTTCCTTATTTATTTTCATTTTGGATGATCTGTCCATTGGTGAAAGTGGGGTGTTAAAGTCCCCTACTATGAATGTGTTACTGTCAATTTCCCCTTTTATGGCTGTTAGTATTTGCCTTATGTATTGAGGTGCTCCTGTGTTGGGTGCATAAATATTTACAATTGTTATATCTTCTTCTTGGATTGATCCCTTGATCATTACGTAGTGTCCTTCTTTGTCTCTTCTAGTAGTCTTTATTTTGAAGTCTATTTTGTCTGATATGAGAATTGCTACTCCAGCTTTCTTTTGGTTTCCATTTGCATGGAGTATCTTTTTCCATCCCCTTACTTTCAGTCTGTATGTGTCTCTAGGTCTGAAGTGGGTCTCTTGTAGACAGCATATGTATGCGTCTTTTTTTTGTATCCATTCAGCCAATCTGTGTCTTTTGGTGGGAGCATTTAGTCCATTTACATTTAAGGTAATTTTTGATATGTATGTTCCTATTCCCATTTTCTTAATTGTTTTGGGTTCGTTATTGTAGGTCTTTCCCTCTGTTGTGTTTCTTGCCTAGAGAAGTTCCTTTAGCATTTGTTGTAAAGCTGGTTTGGTGGTGCTGAACTCTCTCAGCTTTTGCTTGTCTGTAAAGGTTTTAATTTCTCCATCAAATCTGAATGAGATCCTTGCTGGGTAGAGTAATCTTGGTTGCAGGTTTTTCTCCTTCATCGGTTTAAATATGTCCTGCCAGTCCCTTGTGGCTTGCAGAGTTTCTGCTGGAAGGTCAGCTGTTAACCTTATGGGGATTCCCTTGTGTGTTATTGGTTGCTTTTCCCTTGCTGCTTTTAATATGTTTTCTTTGTATTTAATTTTTGACAGTTTGATTAATATGTGTCTTGGCGTATTTCTCCTTGGATTTATCCTGTATGGGACTCTCTGTGCCTCCTGGACTTGACTGACTATTTCCTTTCCCATATTAGGGAAGTTTTCAACTATAATCTCTTCAAATATTTTCTCAGTCCCTTTCTTTTTCTCTTCTTCTTCTGGAACCCCTATAATTCGAATGTTGGTGCGTTTAATATTGTCCCAGAGGTCTCTGAGACTGTCCTCAGTTCTTTTCATTCTTTTTTCTTTATTCTGCTCTGCAGTAGTTATTTCCACTATTTTATCTTCCACGTCACTTATCCGTTCTTCTGCCTCAGTTATTCTGCTATTGATCCCATCTAGAGTATTTTTCATTTCACTTATTGTTTTTTTAATCATTGCTTGATTCATCTTTAGTTCTTCTAGGTCCTTGTTAACTGTTTCTTGCATTTTGTCTATTCTATTCCAAGATTTTGGATCATCTTTACTATCATTATTCTGAATTCTTTTTCAGATAGACTGCCTATTTCCTCTTCATTTGTTAGGTCTGGTGGGTTTTTATCTTGCTCCTTCTCCTGCTGTGTGTTTTTCTGTCTTCTCATTTTGCTTATCTTACTGTGTTTGGAGTCTCCTTTTTGCAGGCTGCAGGTTCATAGTTCCCGTTGTTTTTGGTGTCTGTCCCCAGTGGCTAAGGTTGGTTCAGTGGGTTGTGTAGGCTTCCTGGTGGAGGGGACTAGTGCCTGTGTTCTGGTGGATGAGGCTGGATCTTGTCTTTCTGGTGGGCAGGTCCACGTCTGGTGGTGTGTTTTGGGGTGTCTGCGGACTTTTTGTGATTTTAGGCAGCCTCTCTGCTAATGGGTGGTGTTGTGTTCCTGTCTTGCTAGTTGTTTCGCATAGGGTGTCCAGCACTGTAGCTCGCTGGTCGTTGAGTGAAGCTGGGTGCTGGCGTTGAGATGGAGATCTCTGGAGGATTTTCGCCGTTTGATATTATGTGGAGCTGGGAGGTCTCTTGTGGACCAGTGTCCTGAAGTTGGCTCTCCCACCTCAGAGGCACAGCACTGACTCCTGGCTCCTCAATTTGGGATGATTTGTTGTCTATTCATGTATTCCACAGATGCAGGGTACATCAAGTTGATTGTGGAGCTTTAATCCGCTGTTTCTGAGGCTGCTGGGAGAGATATCCCTTTCTCTTCTTTGTTCTCGCAGCTCCCGGGTCTCAGCTTTGGATTTGGCCCCGCCTCTCCATGTAGGTCGCTGGAGGGCGTCTGTTCTTCGCTCAGACAGGACGGGGTTAAAGGAGCCACTGATTCGGGGGCTCTGGCTCACTCAGGCCGGGGGGGAGGGAGGGGCACAGAGTGCGGGGCGAGCCTGCAGCGGCAGAGGCCGGTGTGACGTTGCACCAGCCCGAGGCGCGCCGTGCGTTCTCCCAGGGAAGCTGTCCCTGGATCCCAGGACGCCGGCAGTGACGGGCTGCACAGGTTTCCTGGAAGGGGGGCGTGGACAGTGACCTGCGCTCGCACACAGGCCTCTTGGCGGCAGCAGCAGCAGCAGCAGCCCCAGCATCCCACGCCCGTCTCTGGGCTCCGTGCTTTCAGCTGCGGCTCGCGCCCGTCTGTGGAGCTCCTTTAAGCAGCGCTCTTAATCCCCTCTCCTCGTGCACCAGGAGACAAAGAGGGAAGAAAAAGTCTCTTGCCTCTTAGGCAGCTCCAGAGTTTTCCCGGACTCCCTCCCAGCTAGCCGTGGCGCATTAGCCCCCTTCAGGCTGTGTTCTCGCTGCCAGCCCCAGTCCTCTCCCTGTGCTTTGACTGAAGCCGGAGCCACAGCTCCCAGCCCTGCCCGCCCCGGCGGGCGAGCAGACAAGCCTCTCGGGCTGGTGAGTGCCGGTCAGCACCGATCCTCTGTGCGGGAATCTCTCCGCTTTGCCCTACCCAGGTACGTGGGGAGTTTCTTGCCTTTTGGGAGGTCTGAGGTCTTCTGCCAGCGTTCAGTAGGTGTTCTGTAGGAGTTGTTCCACGTGTAGCTGTATTTCTGGTGTATCTGTGGGGAGGAAGGTGATCTCCGTGTCTTACTCTTCCGCCATCTTCCCCGGAAGTCTGGATCGTTCATTTTCATGCACATGACATCCATCTGTGTTCGATGGCCATCTATTGTGTTGCGTTCAGCTGAGGCTTGTTGAGGACCCACTTGGGACCAGACACTGTGCCATGGAGATAAATCTAATGCATTCACAGGCTGGAGGAGAAGCAGTCAGTTCATTGCTTTACTCCTGGTGGTGCATGTCTCCTCATCTCTAGAACAAGGAGTGCAGAAGTGCCTGCATTTCCCCCATTAAAATTTGTGTAAGCTGGGCTTCCCTGGTGGCGTAGTGGTTGAGAGTCTGCCTGCTGATGCAGTGGACATGGGTTTGTGCCCCGGTCCGGGAAGATCACACATGCTGCGGAGTGGTTGGGCCCGTGAGCCATGGCCGCTGAGCCTGAGGGTCCGGAGCCTGTGCTCTGCAACGGGAGAGGCCACAACAGTGAGAGGCCTGCATACCGCAAAAAAAAAAAAAAAAAAAAAAAAAAAAATGTGTAAGTAGATCATGTTTCCTCAGCATCCAAAATGACAAAATATCATCCAGCCTATTCCTTTTGCCTTGGGCTGGGATGGAGTTCTCCTCAGTGGGATTAGTCATTGCCAAAGCCTTTAGGCAGCCAGACATCTAGCCACAGGACATCAGAGCCTGGCATTAGGCTGCTTTGCCCCTCTCCACCCAGCCTCATCGTAGCAGAGAAGTGGTTTAGAGGGACATGTTCAGAAAAGGGTGGGAGCCTAGTTCCTCCATGGACTGTCATCATGGTAGCCAGGGGTTACCACTCTAGGGATCCAGCATCCATTTATTCATCACATATGAATATGTTCTAGGTGCCAGGTACAGATCTAGGGCTCCATGTACAGCAGTGACCAAGGTGGACAAGGCATGCTCCCCCACAAAGCTTTCCCGAGGGACGATGGCAAACAAGTAACCAAACTGAGTGTGACAAGGGGGCACGTCTGCTGAGAACAGAGCATTGGCATCCCTAGCTCTTGGCTCAGAGGGGCTGATACCCACTGAGGGGGCTCTTAAGAGGCCATGTCTCTGGCTAGAGATGTCTTCTGGAGAAAGCAGGGCTGGATTTTGGATTTGGGCTCCTGTATCAGATAGGCTTTGTCTGGGTTATTTCCTAGAGGAGCTATGTCCCCACTCTCTGAGCCTGGACCAAGGCAGGCAGACCTCGGCTCAGCCCTCTCCAGGGAGCGGTTGGTTATACCCAGGGTGTGGTCTGAGTTAAGGGCCCTTTCTCTCCCAGACTGCACAGCTTTCTTAAGGTATACCGAGGGGTATACGTTGTGACCCCTCCAGCCCAGGTGTGAAGCATCGAAACATACAAATTTGGGACTTCCCTGGCGGTCCAGTGGTTAGGACTCCATGCTTTCACTGCACGGAGCGCAGGTTTGATCCCTGGTCAGGGAACTAAGATCCTGCATGCCGCGCAGTGCGGCCACAAAAAGAAAAAAGAAACATACAAATTTGTATTTGTGCCATGACTGTGGGAATCACAGGCTTTCACATAAGCACTTCTCCACCACGGCCTGTGAGGACTTGCTTCCTGTGCCTTTCCCACCTCAAGTGGGGTCCTCACCTTTCTCCCCTAGACTAGAATAAAAGCTTCCCATTCAGTGTCCCGCTCCCAACCTTGTCTGTTCCTTTTCAACCATCCTGTGCAAAGCCACGAGAGTTGCCCACTCTTAGGGGTTTCTGAAACACATCAGATTCTTTGCTGCTTCTGGGTCTCTGCTTGGGCCATTTCCTTTGGTTCGGTGCTAGCCCCACCTTTAACACCCCTGTTCCACCCTCTATACTGGGGAATGCCTTCATCCTTCAAAAGGCACCTCCATCCTCCCTCCTCTGTGCAGCTTCCCAGATCCACCAGCAAACCTGTTCACTGTCTCATCGGGGCTGGTTCTTTTTTTTTTTGAATTTTTATTTTTTAATACAGCATGTTCTTATTAGTTACCTATTTTATTTATTTATTTATTTATTTGCGTTATGCGGGCCTCTCACTGTTGTGGCCTCTCCTGTTGCGGAGCACAGGCTCTGGACCCGCAGGCTCAGTGGCCATGGCTCACGGGCCCAGCCGCTCCGTGGCATGTGGGATCTTCCTGGACTGAGGCACGAACCTGTGTCCCCTGCATCAGCAGGCGGACTCTCAACCACTGCGCCACCAGGGAAGCCCTAGTTACCTATTTTATACATATTAGTGTATATATGTCAATTCCAATGTCCCAATTCATCCCACCGCCATCCCCCCCGCACCCCCACACCACTTTCCTCCCTTGGTGTCCATACGTTTGTTCTCTACAACTGTGTCACTATTTCTGCCTTGCAAACTGGTTCCTCTGTACCATTTTTCTAGATTCCACGTATATGTGTTAACATACGATATTTATTTTTCTCTTTCTGACTTACTTCACTCTGTATGCGTCTCCTCTAGGTCCATCCACGTCTTTACAAATGACCCAATTTCTTCCTTTTTATGGGTGAGTAATATTCCATTGTATATATGTATCACATCTTCTTTATCTATTTGTCTGTCAATGGGCATTTAGGTTGCTTCCATGATCTGGCTATTGAAAATATTGCTGCAATGAACATTGGGGTGCATGTGTCTTTTGGAATTGTGATTTTCTCTGGGTATATACCCAGTAGTGGGATTGCTGGGTCATATGGTAATTCTATTTTTTGATATTTAAGGAACCTCCATACTGTTCTCCATAGTGGCTGTATCAATCTACATTCCCACCAACAGTGCAAAAGTGTTCCCTTTTCTCCACACCCATTCCAGCATTTGTTGTTTGTAGATTTTCTGATGATGCCCATTCTAACTGGTGTGAGGTGATACCTCCTTGTAGTTTTGATTTGCAATTCTCTAATAATTAGTGATGTTGAGTAGATTTTCATATGCTTCTTGGCCATCTGTATGTCTTCTTTGGAGAGATGTCTATTCAGGTCTTCTGCCCATTTTTGGATTGGGTTGTTTGTTTTTTAATATTGAGCTGCATGAGCTGTTTATATATTTTGGAGATTAATCCTTTGTCCATTGATTCACTTGCAAATATTTTCTCCCATTCTAAGGGTTGTTTTTTCATCTTGTTTATAGTTTCCTTTGCTGTGCAAAACTTTTAATTTTCATTAGGTCCCATTTGTTTATTTTTGTTTTTATTTCCATTACTCTAGGAGGTGGATCAAAAAAGATCTTATGATTTATGTCAAAGAATATTCTTCCTGTTTTCCTCTAAGTGTTTTAGAGTGTCTGGTCTTACATTTAGGTCTTTAATACGTTTTGAGTTTATTTTTGTGTATGGTGTTAGGGAGTGTTCTAATTTCATTCTTTTACATGTAGCTGTCCAGTTTTCCCAGCACCACTTATTGAAGAGGCTGTCTTTTCTCCATTGTATATCCTTCTCTCCTTTGTCATAGATTAGTTGACCATAGGTGTGTGGGTTTATCTCTGGGTTTTCTATCCTGTTCCATTGAACTATATTTCTGTTTTTGTGCCAGTACCATATTGTCTTGATTACTGTAGCTTTGTAGTATAGTCTGAAGTCAGGGAGTCTGATTCCTCCAGCTCCATTTTTTTCCATCAACACTGCTTTGGCTATTTGGGGTCTTTTGTGTTTCCACATAAATTTTAAGATTTTTTGTTCTAGTTCTGTAAAACAATGCCACTGGTAATTTGATAGGGGTTGCATTGAATCTGTAGATTGCTTTGGGTATTATAGTCATTTTCACAATATTGATTCTTCCAATCCAAGAACATGGTATATCTCTCCATCTGTTTGTGTCATTGATTTCTTTCATCAGTGTCTTATAGCTTTCTGAGTACAGGTCTTTTACCTCCTAGCTAGGTTTATTCCTAGGTATTTTATTATTTTTGTTGCAATGGTGAATGGGATTGTTTCTTTAATTTCTCTTTCTGACCTTTCGTTGTTAGTGTATAGGAATGTAAGAGATTTCTGTGCGTTAATTTTGTATCCTGCTACTTTACCAAATTCATTGATTAGCTCTAGTAGTTTTCTGGTGGCATCTTTAGGATTCTCTATGTATAGTATCATGCTATCTGCAACCAGTGACAGTTTTACTTCTTCTTTTCCAGTTTGTATTCCGTTTATTTCTTTTTCTTCTCTGATTGCCGTGGCTAGGACTTCCAAAACTATGTTGAATAATAGTGGTGAGAGTGGACATCCTTGTCTTGTTCCTGATCTTAGGGGGAATGCTTTCAGTTTTTCACCATTGAGAATGATGTTTGCTATGAGTTTGTCATATATGGCCTTTATTATGTTGAACTAGGTTCCCTCTGTGCCCAGTTTCTGGAGAGTATTTATCATAAATCAGTGTTGAATTTTGTCAAAAGCCTTTTCTGCATCTGTTGAGATGATCATATGGTTTTTATTCTTTAATTTGTTAATATGGTGTATCACATTGATTGATTTGCGTATATTGAAGAATCCTTGCATCCTTTGGATAAATCCCACTTGATCATGGTGTATGGTCTCTTTAATGTGTTGTTGGATTCTGTTTGCTAGTGTTTTGTTGAGGATTTTTTCATCTATATTCATTTCTCAAAGAACCAGCTTTTAGTTTTATTGATCTTTGCTATTGTTTCCTTCATGTATTTGTCATTTATTTCTTATCTGATTTCTTTCCTTCTGCTGACTTTGGGGTTTTTTTTGTTGTTCTTTCTCTAATTGCTTTAGGTGTAAGTTTAGGTTGCTTTTTTGAGATTTTTCTTGTTTCTTGAGGTAGGACTGTATTGCTATAAACTTCCCTCATAGAACTGCTTTTGCTGCTTCCCATAGGTTTTGGATCGTCATGTTTTCATTGTCATTTGTCTCTAGGATTTTCTGATTTCCTCTTTGATTTCTTCAGTGACCTCTTGGTTATTTAGTAATGTATTGTTTAGCCTCCATGTGTTTGTGTTTTTTACATTTTTCCCCCTGTAATTGATTTCTAATCTCACAGTGTGGTGGTTGGAAAAGATGCTTGGTATGATTTCAATTTTCTTAAATTTACTGAGGCTTGATTTGTGACCCAAGATGTGATCTATCCTGGAGAATGTTCCATGTGCACTTGAGAAGAAAGTGTAATCTGCTGTTTTAGGATGGAATGTACTATAAATATCAATTAAATCTATCTGGTCTACTGTGTCATTTAAAGCTTGTGTTTCCTTATTAATTTTCTGTTTGGATGATCTGTCCATTGGTGTAAATGACGTGTTAAAGTCCCCCAATATTATTGTGTTACTGTCGATTTCCTCTTTTATAGCTGGAAGCAGTTGCCTTATGTATTGTTGTGCTCTTATGCTGGGTGCATATATATTTATAATTGTTATATTTTCTTCTTGGATTGATCCCTTGATCATTATGTAGTGTCCTTCCTTGTCTCTTGTAATGTTCTTTATTTTAAAGTCTGTTTTATCTGATGTGAGAATTACTACTCCAGCTTTCTTTTGATTTCCATTTGCATGGAATATCTTTTTCCATCCCCTCACTTTCAGTCTGTATGTCTCCCTAGGTCTGAAGTGGGTCTCTTGTAGACAACATATATATAGGTCTTGTTTTTGTATCCATTCAGCAAGCCTGTGTCTTTTGGTTGGAGCATTTAATCCATTCACGTTTAAGGAAATTATCAACATGTATGTTCCTATTACCATTTTCTTAATTGTTATGGGTTTGTTTTTGTAGGTCCTTTTCTTCTCTGTGTTTCCTGCCTAGAGAAGTTCCTTTAGCATTTGTTGTAGAGCTGGTTTGGTGGTGCTGAATTCTCTTAGCTTTTGCTTGTCTGTAAAGCTTTTGATTTCTCCATCTAATCTGAAGGAGATCCTCGCCAGATAGAGTAATCTTGGTTATAGTCTCTTCCCTTTCATCACTTTAAATATATTGTGCCACTCCCCTCTGGCTTGTAGAGTTTCTGCTGAGAAATCAGCTGTTAACATTAAGGGAGTTCCCTTGTATGTTATTTGTCATTTTTCCCTTGTTGCTTTCAGTAATTTTTCTTTGTCTTTAATTTTTCTCAGTTTGGTTACTATGTGTCTTGGCGTGTTTCTCCTTGGGTTTATCCTGCCTGGGACTCTCTGCACTTCCTGAACTTGGGTGGCTATTTCCTTTCCCATGTTAGGGAAGTTTTTTACTATAATCTCTTCCAATATTTTCTCGGGTCCTTTCTCTCTCTCTTCTCCATCTGGGACCCCTATAATGTGAATGATGGTGCATTCAGTGTTGTCCCAGAGGTCTCTTAGGCTGTCTTCATTTCTTTCCATTCTTTTTTCTTTATTCTGTTCTGCAGCAGTGAATGCCACCATTCTGTCTTCCAGGTCACTTATCCATTCTTCTGCCTCAGTTATTCTGCTATTGATTCCTTCTAGTGTATTTTTCATTTCAGTTATTGTATTGTTCATTTCTGTTTGTTTGTTCTTTAATTCTTGTAGGTCTTTGTTAAATATTTCTTGCATCTTCTCGTTCTTTGCCTCCATTTTTTTTCCGAGGTCCTGGATCATCTTCACTATCATTATTCTGAATTCTTTTCCCTGGAAGGTTGCCTATCTCCATTTCAGTTAGTTGTTTTTCTGAGGTTTTATCTTGTTCCTTCATCTGATACGTAGTCCTCTGCCTTTTCTTTTTGTCTATCTTTCTGTGAATGTGGTTTTCATTCCACAGGCTGTAGAATAGTAGTTCTTCTTGCTTCTGCTGTCTCAGAGCTGGTTCTTAATCATTAGCATATTGCCACCCAAGTTGTGGAGGTTTGATCACCACTGGCTCCTTGATGCTGTTAAGTTCCTTGCAGCAGGATTCACTACCGGCCCAGCCTCGTCTTCCAGGAGCATTATGGGCCAAGCACAAAGCGTATCATTTCAGTTTAGGTTCCCCCAGAACAGCTCCTGAGACAAGGAATTGAATGTAAATAGTTTATCTGGGAAGTGAGCCCAAGAGGCACTGGGGCGGGGACCTGGGGAAGTGAGAGATGAGGGGAGGGAGTCAGTACAGGGAGTGTCATCAAGCCAGTGATCACTGTGGGTACCTGGGAACTTGGGGGACAATGCAGAACAGTGTAATGGCTGATTTTATGTGTCAGCTTGGCTAAGCCACAGTACCTAGATATTTCATCAAATATTATTCAAGATGTTTCTGTCAAGGTATTTTTTACCTTGAGATTAATGTTTAAATCAGCAGACTTTGCATCAAGCAGATTCCTCTCCATAATGGTGAGGGCCTGAATAGAAAGATGGATCTCCCCCAAGCAAGAAGGAATTCTGCCAGCAGTCTGCCTTTGGACTTGGGCTGTAACATCAACTTTTCTCTGGGTCTCCAGCCTGCCAGCCTTCCTTACAGATTTTGGACTTTCCAGCCTCTACTTCCTTAAAATGTCTCTCTGTGTCTCTCTCTGTCTCTCTCTCTCTGTCTGTGTCTCTGTCTCTCTCTGTCTCTCTCGCTATCTCTCTCTCTCTCTCTCTCTCTCTCTCTCTCTCTCTCTCTCTCTCTATATATATATATATATATATATATATATATATATATATACACACACAGACACACACACCCCATGAGTTCTGTTTCTCTGGGAGACTCTGACTATTACAAACACACACGTCAGAGTAGCCCTGGTCAGTCATTGGACATTAATTTCCCAGCACTTCCAGCCTGCTGCACACATGGACAGAGGGGCTCTGGTGGACAAAGACAGTCCTTAGGCAAAGATTTTCAGGTGCTGGCAGTGAAAAATCTGGCCCATGAGGTTGGAAAGCTGCCTACAGATCTGGGTGAGGCACTGACAGTTCCTGCTACAAGCGTGTTCATTGAGTGGAAAGCTTCTCATAAGACACTCCTTCATCACCTCATAGGACGCCATGATAGATTTCTATGGCCTGACTTTTGAACATTGAGCAGGACACCCCACAGCTTTCCCACTTCTAAAATAGAACAATAGCTCACAGGATTGTTGGAGAAATAGTTCACAATGATATAATACATACCAAATGTATGCACACTGTTTCATGGATAGAGCACACTCCATAAATGCTAGTTACTATTATCAGCCCTTGGAGCTTCAAAACTCTTTTTTCAGAGTGTGGTCTCCAGAGCAGATGTTGGAACTCTGGGTATGCACTGCTCTCCATTCCTCATCATTGCTCCCTGTGACGGGGAGACAGAGACACATGGCAAATTGGATGTAGCACTAACATGACCACTGAGAAACCCTGCCCTTGAATTTGGGCAGCTCTTCTGTCAGTTAAAGGGCTTCCCATCAAATTCAGTCCTTTCCAACGGCCTTCCACCTTGCCATTTCTATGACCGATAAATAGAAATGGAAGGTCATATAGCCTTTGATGAAAAATAGATATCATATGATCAGTGAAAAGAAACAGACTCGGAAAATGAAGATACACTGGGGAGAGTGGTGTGACCAGCATTTGCATCAGGTTTACATGAGCTAGACCCTTCCATGCCTGCATCTGTGTGAGGCTGGCAGGCAGGAGAGTACTGGGTCACCTTCCTCAGGTAGGTGAAAAGGATATCCATGTTTACTTGCTGAAGAGTGTGAAAATCTCTGCACCACAATGTGTTAACTGATTGGGGTATATTGTCAACATTTCAGTAGGTGAATTGCAGGACTTAAAGATGTTTTGAAACTGCCTTTTGAAGAGGAGAAAATGCATTTTATTTCATTATGGGGTAATTTTTAAAATTTAATTTTTATTTTATATTAGAGTATAGTTGATTTACAATGTTGTGTTAGTTTCAGGTGTACAGCAAACTGATTCAGTTATACATATACATATATCCATTTTTTTCCAGATTCTTTTCCCATATAAGTTATTACAGAATATTGAGTAGACTTCCCTGTGCTATATAGTAGGTCCTTGTTGATTATCTGTTTTATATATAGTGGTGTGTGTATGTTAATCCCAAACTCCTAATTTTTCCCTCTCCCCATTTTTCCCCTTTGGTAACTATAAGTTTGTTTTCTAAGTCTGAGTCTGTTTCTAAAACAGCATTTATTATTCCAAGAAATTGGGAGCTATCATTTCATTCCTTCCCATATTCTTCAGTGGTTGGTTATTTCATAGCTGTACTATGTGTCCCTTCCTATGGAACTGACCTGGTTCGTCAGTGCAGTAGTGACTTGCTTGGCTCTGGATGGATATTTGCTAACAGGTGCAGTGAAGGAGGCTAACTTGAGGGAATTCCACTTTCTTTCCTGGAGATAAGTAGGGTTTGTGCAAGATGAAGGTCAGAAAAACCCTCAGTACCACTCATAATGCAAATCATTAGATTCCACAGGAGGCTGGCATAGCTGATAACAAGAGAATTGTTAAAAAAAAAACAAAACAAGTATATTATGGACTTTCAGAAATTCCCAATTGGGACTTCAATGTAGATAAAGACACGCTGGCTGGAAATGAACGCTCTTGGAATATTGATGGAGACATTTATTCCCATCTTACATATTTTAGATAACTTAGGTTGCATCATACCCCATGTTTATTTATTTTTATTTTATTTTTTTTCATAAATGTGCTTATATTTCTTTTAAAAACTGGAGGGTTTTTTAAAATTTTCTAAATATGATTCTTTTTTTTATTAGTTTCTGCTTTCTAACAAAGTGAATCAGTCATACATATACATCTGTTCCCACATCCCTTCCCTCCTGAGTCTCCCTCCCTCCCACCCTCCCCATCCCACCCCTCCAGGCGGTAACAAAGCACCGAGCCGATCTCCCTGTGCTATGCGGCTGCTTCCCACTATCTATCTACCTTACGTTTGGTACTGTATATATGTCCATGCCTCTCTTTTGCTTTGTCACAGCTTACCCTTCCCCCTCCCCATATCCTCAAGTCCATTCTCAAGTAGGTCTGTGTCTTTATTCCTGTTTTACCCCTAGGTTCTTCATGACATTTTTTTTTCTTAAATTCCATATATATGTGTTAGCATACGGTATTTGTCTTTCTCTTTCTGACTTACTTCACTCTGTATGACAGACTCTAGGTCTATCCACCTCATTACAAATAGCTCAGTTTCGTTTCTTTTTATGGCTGAGTAATATTCCATTGTATATATGTGCCACATCTTCTTTATGCATTCATCCGATGATGGGCACTTAGGTTGTTTCCATCTCCGGGCTATTGTGAACATACCCCATGTTTAGAATGCAATAATTTAAGTAGCAATAACAAATTATCCATGCCATTGACCATGTTCAGTCTTGATAGTGCTCAGTGTAGCTGCTCACACTATTTTGCGTTTCATAAACGCCTCCAGACATATTGGAAAATGTCATGACTTCTCATCTACAGGAAAATCAAAATGCCAGGCAAGCATTTCATTGCTTCTCTGAATTACAGATTGTCTTCTGACTCCAGTCTTGTGTGCAGTGAAGCCCCACTCTTTACAGTATCATAATTCCTAAGAGCCAATCAATTTATTTTGTGTTATTCTGGTTCTGTTCAAAGGGAATTTAAGCCGAGTGTTAAAATTACAAAGGAAAAGATCAGCATGTGTATTAGTTGCCACTTATGTGGTCTGAATACTCCGTGTGTGGACTTCTCTAGGAAAATGGAGAGAGAAAAGATCAGTAGTCATTTGATTAGACCAACAGAGCTCTGGGTGGGTAGCAGTATTTTCATTTTATGATGAGAAAGTAGTTTCTGAGAGGTTAAATATCTTGCCTAAAATCACTCAGCAATTAACTAACAAAGTCAGGAATCAAACCTGTATCTTTTGGACAAAAACCCATGATTTTTTTTTTCACTCCATCCCTCTGCTGTCTCACTATAGTCCAAACCCAACTCTATGAGCACTTCTGCTCTTCAAAGCAAGGATTTAGGTTTTGATTTCCTGGAAGATGTTGCTGTGGTTTAAAACTCTGAACTAATGACAAACTTGGCAATCCATAGCTTAGCTCAGTGATCTCAAAAATACTGTCTGAAGCAGGAAATGCAGGTTAACTAGACACTAAGGAACAGAAGTAAAAGTCCTCCATATTGTAAATCTTGTTTCCAAATGTGTTTTGAAGAAATTCTTGTGGATCTTGAAGCCAAATCTGGCCTCTGGACCCCAACACCAAATTAATTCTCTGAGACAGAGTTTTGGGTGAAGTAGAAAAGAATAGCTTTATTGCTTTGTCAGGCAAAGGGGGCTCCAGCAAGCTAATGCCCTCAAAACTGTGTGTCTGACCTGGAGGGGGTATGGGGAGTTTAATAGTAATGGTTCAAAGAGGGCATGATCAGCTCGTGGACATTCTTCTGATTGGTGGTGAGGTAAGTGGGAGTGAGCATCACCAACTTTCAGATCCCAACCGGTCTGGGGTCCATGCACTGTGGACAGCTTACTATTTACTCCTCCCACATGGTGGGGGTTTCAGTATCTGCAGAACAGCTCAAAGATATTGTTATGTGTATCCCTTGAGGGAAAACCAGGACCCTGCCCCAAGGCTGCACTATTGTTTCTTTTGACTGTTCCTCCTTGGTCTGTGCCTCCCCTCCCTTACATAATTAGCAACTGTTTGAACCTGCTCATTGGAACTAAGGGAAGGTCATGGAGGCTGAATGAAGCTTATTTCCTGTAATCAAGAAATGGGGGACACAGAAAGGCTTTTGTGCCCAGGAGCCCCACAACGTCCTGCTTGCTATCAATCTTTGGAAAGGCCTCATGTTTTGAGGCAAGCCTGGTCCAGAGAGAGCTGCATATTCCTTCCTCTAGTTGGGAATAAGAAAGCCCATTGGCTGGTAGGGAGAATCCAGTAGCTACAGCGGATCCTGTTGACCGCCAGCCTGAAATCCACACCCATCACCTCCCACACACTCTTCTGGTGTTCCTAAATATGTACCTCCTAATGTTCATACATCCCGGGTTTCAGAGGAGGCTAACCCATTCTGTCCTCAGGGGTGGGTTTGACTGGTGTAATCAGAAAACTCCTATTCCCTTGAAGGAAATTGGATTAGGCAAGGGTACAGTGACAAAATGAATGTGAGAATTGGGGGCTGGGGTCTTTCTTGAAAGGCTGTTTTTCTTTCTTTCTTTCTTTCTTTCTTTCTTTCTTTCTTTCCTTCCTTCCTTCCTTCCTTCCTTCCTTCCTTCCTTCCTTCCTCCTTTCTTCTTTCTTTCTTTGTTTCTTTCTTTTTTAATTGAAGTATAGTTGATTTACAATGTTGTGTTAATCTCTGCTGTATAGCAAAGTGATTCAGTTTTACAATATGCACAATTTTATATATATATACATATATATACACATTCTTTTTTATATTCTTTTCCATTATAGTTTATCATAGGATATTGAATATAGTTCTCTGTGCTGTACAATAGGACCTTGTTTATCTGTTCTATATATAAAAGCTTACATCTGCTAACCCCAACCTCCCATTTCATCCCTTCCCCAACCCTCTCCCACTTGGCAAACCACCAGTCTGTTCTGTCCTTGATTCTGTTTCTGTTTCATAGATAGGTTCGTTTGTGTCACATTTTAGATTCCACGTAGAAGTGATATCATATGGTATTTGCCTTTCTCTTTCTGACTTATTTCACTTAGTATAATAATCTCTAGTTGCATCCATGTAACTGTAAATGGCATTATTTCATTTTTATGGCTCAGTAATATTCCATTGCATATATGTACCACATCTTCTTTATCCATTCCTATGTCGATGGACATTTAGGTTGTTTCCATGTCTTGGCTATTGTGAATAGTGAAAGGCTCATTCTTTAGTTGCAAGAGAGAGGCAGAGCCTCTTCTGCTTCTGGCTATTTGCCTGCTTGTGATGCCTGGGATGGTGATAGCAACTGCAGGATGAGAATTAGAGTTAGATTGAATGAGCTGGAGTGATTGGAAGTGTAGACTACGATATCATTTTTGAGCCTATCCTGGAGCTGCCCTGCTCATTTTTTATTCTTTTGTGTGAAATAATTTCCTTGTAGTTGCAGCCAGTTGAGTTGGTTTTCTGTTACCTACAGCTTCAGGTGTTCTACTTGGGAGTGTGGGTGAAGGTGAATCCCTGGTCTTTTGGAAGGACCTTGGGGTAACCTCAAAGTTTTAAAACACCTAGTCCAGTTGAAAAACACTTCTGGACAAAACTGGTAAATTCACAAGACTGCTGGCTCCTCCTTTATTCCACAACTGATTTCCAAGAGGCCTTAGGACCTCTCAGGTCAGTTCAGTAGTTCTGTCTTGGATGGTCCTAAAAGTGCTTTCAGTTCTGAGAGAACCTTGTCTTCCAAGCACTCTCCATTTATTGGTGGTTGGTGTTTTCTGATTGCACAAGTTTTAGGTGTTAATCATAGAAAATAACAAAAAGGATGCCAAAAAAAAAAGAAAAATAAGAATTACTTGTAATCTTAGCATTCAACTACTTTGACCTATGTCCTGGGTTTGTGTGTGTGTTTCTGATTCATTTCTTCCCCTTTTCAAAAATGTGCTCATTATATTGTATATGTAGTTTTACATTCCATTACTTGAACTCAATACTGTAACATGACGTTATTTTCTGTACATCATTAAATATATTTTAAAACTTAATGATTGTACATTCATTTATTGCATGAATATGTAATAAATTATAAACCGTTTATACTTTACATGAAGGATGCATTCATGACAGTCTTGCATAATTCAAGCTCTGCATAATTCTTTTTCATAAATAGGAACACTCAAGCGGTTTCTCCCTGTATTAATAAAAAACACCACTGATATTCAGCTTTGGACCATGATTCTTGAAGAACTTAAAATTTGGAGGTGATTTACATTATTTCAAAATTTGTCAACAAATGTTGGAATGCTTATTATGGACTGGCCACCTGTCTAGGCTTTGGGGACTCTCTGAATAGTGATCTTGGAGAGACAGCAGTGGGCGGTAGCTTGAAGTGAGGTCTTATTCCCTGCCGAGGAATTGGACATTGGTAGCCTGGATGAAAACCAGAAATACTAGCCATTAATCCACCAGGGGATAGAGGCTAGAAACGAGGTTCCCCTGGCTCTTGCCCCCATTGAAAAATGCATTTTTCAAGGAGGTAAAAACAGGTACAAAGTTTATTATTAGAGACACAGCACAACAAGTGGGAGAGCACACCGAGAAACAGTCTGTTAAGACAGAAGCAAGGCAGAGATGCACACCTGGAGAGAAAGGGTGTGGGCATCCCACCTAATGTGGAGGAGCACAGTAAAGAGGTGGTTAAGTCATTTATATAGGGCAGTTCTTCCCGGTCTTTGTTTATCTTTGTCCAATTATCTGGTTTCTTTTTCCACATCTGACCTGCCCTAGGACCTTCCCCAATATGTGTGTGCAACTTTTTTCCAAGATGGATTCCAGCCCAAAAGCCTATGGGGGCCTTGACATCACCTATTATGGGGTGGCGCCCCCTCCTTTTTGACCCCCAAGGAGGCTTTCTGCGCATGTGCAGTGTCTCCCTTGTCCCAAGGATGGGAAACACATGACCTCTTGATCCTTTACTCAGACACTGGTTTTAGCTCCTCTCTGTCCCCACCCTGACTGTTATCTTAAAGTGTCCTCAGGAGACAGAGTCCCGCTATTTACCCTGTTTCTGTTGTTATTTCTATTTTGAAGTGCAAACAGGCGGCTGGTTGTAAATGCCCAGCCTGGAGCCCTCTATCTCCTGACTCAAAAGGAGTTAAGATTATAGTTGGAGACAAACAAGAAATATTATCAGATTTACCTCTTTATCATGTTTGTTACATTAAAAGCTGTGGTAAGAGGTATGTGGAAAAAGAACAAAATGGGGCAGGGCAGGACAGATCAGAAGTGCCAGTGTCTAAGAAGTGGTGTGGCCATGAGTGGCTGGATTTACAGAGCATTGAGAACCTGATTAGCCTATCCTATCAGCAAAATGCTTTGCTTTATGACTGATGCAGGCATTGACTTGTGAGCATTAATTTATCATAATGGTTGGTCAAAGAGCCTGGCAAGAGAGATGCTCAATTGATGTATCCTTAATTGGGATAAAAGCTGTCTATCCAAGGAAATCATATCCTTATCACTCCCAAAGTGCCAAGTCTCACCAAATGAGTAAATGAGAAAATGGCTTCATTGTCAGACCTTCTCCCATCTAGCACTTTGCTGATGGGAGCCCCCCAAACTGAAGAACATTATTGCCGAAGGGCTCTAAGAGGTATACTAGTGCTCTCACCAAAACTCCCATTTTGTTTCCAATGAGGAAACTGAAGTGTAAAGAAACGGAGTGATTTTTCTGAAGTCATTGGATGCCCTTCCTGGTCCTCTTTACAGGCTCTTCCTCCTGTACCCAACCTGTAAATATCTGCAGTCTTAAGGGCTCAGCTCTGGGTCCTCTTCTGGCTCTCTTCCCTGGATTTCAATACTATCTAATTGCTGACTGTTCCCAATATCTCAACCTTTGACTTCTCCTCTGAGGCTTTGTCCTCAAATCTCTAATCACCCACTCAACAGCAGGCAGAACCCTTCCTGCCTTAGTCCCTTCCTGTAGTCTTTCCAATCTCTACAAATGGCTCCACGCTTCACCCACTTCCTACAACCAAAAATCAGCTGTCCTTCTACAATCCATTTGTTAAGAAGCAGAGAAGTCTTTTAAAGATTTAAAAGGCATACAGTTTGGGAATGAAGAAATAAAACTGTCCCTGTGTGCAGATGACATACTTCTCTGTGTTGAAAATCCCAAGGTATTTATAAAACTCCTAGTGATTTCAGCAGGGCTCAGTGGTACAAGAGAAACATACAAAAATCAATTACATTTCTATTTACTGACAACAAATATGTGGAAACTAACATTTAAAAGAATACCCTTTACAGTCACTCCAAAGAAAATGAAATACTTAGGTATTAACCTGACAAAACACATACAGGATCTGTATGCTGAAAATTATAAAATGCTGTTGCAAGAAATCAGAAAATCTAAATAAATGGAAAGACATACTGTGTTCATGGATTAGAAGACTCAACATAGTGAAGATATCAGTTCTGCCCAAATTGATGTATAGGTTTAATGCAAATCCTATCAAAATTCTTGTTAGTTAATTGCTGTTATTTTTTTTTGTAGTCATACATACACAAGCTTACTCTAAAAATTTACATGGAAAGATGAAGGAACTAGAATAGCTAAAACAACTACCACAAACAAGAGTTATGGGGGAGGAGTCGGTCTACCTGACTTCAAGATGTATTATACAGCTACAGTAATTATATAATACAGTAATTATATAATACAAGGTATTGCAGAGTCAGGGACACATAGATCAGTGGAACAGAATATTGAACACAGAAAGAGACCCACAAAATTCTGCCCAACTGATTTTAAAAAAAATTTGCTATTTTTCCATTCTGCTTTTTTTTGTTTTAAATTTTATCTATTTATTTATTTTTTGGCTGCGTTGGGTCTTCGTTGTTGCATGCGGGCTTTCTCTAGTTGCGGCGAGTGGGGCTATTCTTAGTTGTGGTGCATGGGCTTCTCATTGCAGTGGCTTCTCATTGTGGAGCATGGGCTGTAGGCATGCAGGCTTCAGCAGTTGTGGCTTGTGGGCTCTAGAGTGCAGGCTCAGTAGTTGTGGCACACAGGCTTAGTTGCTCTGTGGCATGTGGGATCTTCCTGGACCAGGGATCAAACCCGCATCCCCTGCATTGGCAGGTGGATTCTTAACCACTGTGCCACCAGGGAAGCCCTGCCCAACTGATTTTTGACAAAGGTGCAAAAGCAATTTAGTGCAGGGGTGGAGGGAGCAGCAACAGATGGTGCTGGAACAAATGGACCTCTGAAAGTGAAAAAAAAAAAACCCAAAACAACAAAACACCCCAAACCCCAAACCAACCTTGATCTGTTGGTTGGTTTATCCATTCTATAGATTGTTGTTTATCCATTCTGTATATAATAGTTTACATCTGCTAATCCCAAGCTCCCAATCCATCCCTCCCCTACCACCCTCCCCCTTGGCAACCACCAGTCTGTTCTCTATGTCTGTGAGTCTGTTTCATAGATAAGTTCATTTGTGTCATATTTTAGATTCCACAAGTGATATCATATGGTATTTGTCCTTTCTGACTTACTTCACTTAGTATGATAATCTCTAGGTCCATCCATGTTGCTGCAAATGACATTATTTTATTCTTTTTATGGCTGAGTAGTATTTCATTGTCAGTATGTACCACATCTTTATCCATTCATCTGTCAATGGAGATTTAGGTTGTTTCCATGTCTTGGCTGCTATTGTAAATAGTGCTGCAGAGAACATTAGGGTGGATGTATCTCTTTTCTTTTTTTTTTTTTTTTAAGGCTATGGACAGTACTTTTTAAAAAATTTATTTATTTATTTTTGGCTGTGTTGGGTCTTCGTTTCTGTGCGAGGGCTTTCTCTAGTTGCGGCGAGCGGGGGCCACTCTTAATTGCCATGCGCGGGCCTCTCACTGTCACGGCCTCTCTTGTTGTGGAGCACAGGCTCCAGGCGCGCAGGCTCAGTAGTTGTGGCTCGCGGGCCCAGTTGCTCCGCGGCATGGGGGATCCTCCCAGACCAGGGGTCGAACCCATGTCCCCTGCACTGGCAGGCAGACTCTCAACCACTGTGCCACCAGGGAAGCCCCTGGACAGTACTTTTAATGATAATGTATCATAGTCACAGTAACAGAACAGTTCTCTTCTTTGGTAGAGTTAGGGAATGAGGCCCATCCTTTTGGGTGGCTGAAAATTTCTGAAGTGGAGTAAAATGAAAGTAGAGGGTTTTACATTGTTATTTAAATTTTAGATAACATTTCTAGCTCCCAATTATCTTGAAATCATAGACCTGATAGCCTTCACCATTTTCTTCTAGGACATTCCCACTTCCATATATATATATATATATATATATATATATATATATATATATACACACATACATATATATATATATAATATTTTATATATTATTTTATTTTATTTTATTTTACTTATTTTATTTTATTTATTTTTTTTGGCTGCACCATGCCGCTTGTGGAATCTTAGTTCCCCGACTAGGGATCGAACCCAGTCCCATGGAAGTGAAAGCGCCTAGTCCTAACCACTGGACCGCCAGGGAATTCCCCATTCCTGAAGGAGAGAGAGGACCAGCAAGCAGCCCCACAGAGCTGGAGGCAGATGTGTTTTCCAGCCCACTGTCTGGGATGCATTTTGGGGCTCATGTATGTTTTCGAATTATAGTTTTGTCTGGATATTTGCCCAGGAGTGGGGTTGCTGGGTCATATGGTAATTCTATTTTTAGTTTTTTAAGGAACCTCCATACTGTTCTCCATAGTGGCTGTCTCAATTTACATTCTCACCAACAGCGCAAGAGGGTTCCCTTTTCTCCACACCCTCTCCAGCATTCGTTATTTGTAGATTTTTAAATGATGGCCATTCTGGCTGGTGTGAGGTGGTACCTCACTGTATATATAACATTCTTGAAATAATAATGTTATAGAGATAGAAAAGAGATTATAGGTTGCCAGAAGTTAGGTGAGAAAGGGGGATGGAGTAGTATACGGGAGCCCTGTGGCAAAGGAGCAGTTTTGTCTGTTGATGTGGTAGTGCTTGCATGAATTTACACATGTGGAAAAAAGCATAAAATGATACATGCACATGCAAATAAGTACATGTAAAACTGGTGAAATCTGAATAAATTCTGTAGCTTGTACTAATGTCAGTATCCTGGTTTTGAAATTGTGTTATGGTTATGCTGTATTTTTCCAGTGAAAGAAACTGGGTGAAGGGTACATGGGACTTCTTGCATGTTTTTGCAACTTTCTGGGAATCTGTAATCATTTCAAAATAAAAAGTTAACAAACAGGGATATGAAATGTTATAGATGGTCATAACACTCGTCTGTTTATAGCCCCTTCAATGTTTTTTTAAAATTTATTTTTATTCAAGTATAGTTGAATTACAATGTTGTGTAAATTACTGCTGTACAGGAAAGTGACTCAGTTATACATATATATACATTCTTTTTCATATTCTTTTCCATTATGGTTTATCACAAGATGAATATAGTTCCCTGTGCTATACAGTAGGACCTTGCTGTTTATCCATCCTATATTATATAAGCTTGCATCTGCTAATCCCAAACTCCCACTCCTACCCTCTCCCACTCCCCTCCCCTTTGTCCCTTCAGTGTTTTTACATTGCTCTCAAGAATGATTTCTCACCATGACTTATGAGGCCTGTATGATCTAGCCCATGCCTAACCCCTCCCCCTTGCTTACTGTTCTCCTGTCCCCTAAGCCATTTGTCAGATCCTAGACCATGCCAGTCACTCTTACCAGGCACACGACATTGTTTTTCCTGTCTTGTTTGCATACATCCTTCACATGGTTTTCTCTCTCTTTTGTAGATTTCAACTTAAATATCACCTCAGAGAGGCCTTCCCTGACCATCGTGTTTCTCATGGCACCATGTTAATTTCATTCCAAATAACTTGGATAATTTATCTTTTTTTATTGACTTTTTATCTGCTTTCTAACTAGACTGAAAGTTCCCCAAGAGCCAGAAAATTCCACGTCTTATTCTCTGTTACGCTCTGGCATCTAACACTCTGCCCCACACATAGTTCCAGCTGAACAAATGAGTAAATCCATGAATTAATGGCAGAGTTGGAATGAACACACTGGTCTGCTGTCTCTTACTGCAACACACCTTCTTCGGTCCCCTCTGCCTTACTCCTCCTAAAAACACCAGCAGCAACGTTCAGTTCCCATAAACTTAGTGACTGAAAGCAACACAAATTTATTATTTTAAAGTTGTTGAGGTCAGCAGTCCCAAGTGGATGTCACTGGGCTAAGACCAAGGTGTCAGCAGGGCTGTGTTCCTTTCTCAAGGCTCTAGGGGAGAATCCATGTTATCGTCTTTCCAGCTTCTAGAGGCTGCCTACGTCACTGGCTCATGGCCTCTGTTATCTTCAAAGTCAGCAACGGCTGGTCCAAGTCTTTCTCACATGGATCACGTGGTCACTCATTCTTCTGCCTCCTTCTTCCACATGTAGGGACCCTTGTGATTACATTGGTCTAGGATAATCTCCCTATTTTAAGGTCATCCTTCTGCTCCCTTAATTCCTCTTTGCCACGTAACATATTCACAGGTTCTGTGGATTAGGTTGTGGACACATGGGTAGGTCATTATTCTGTCTGTCAAACCACTAGTCTCCAACTTCCATAAAGAAAGTGACTCCTCTGTTCATATGTGGATCTCCAGGGTCTTGTATCTGGTGTTACTCAACAAACTGTTGAAACACACTTAACTAAAATAACTCGTGGGCAGCATCAGTGTCTAGCACATGGCAGACACTCTTATTGGGGTGGCCAAAAAGTTCGTTCGGGTTTTACGTAAGACGTTACAGAAAATATGTTTACCTACTAAAGGCCCTTCTTTTCAGCCTAGCTCCACCCAACCAAGTCAGTATGTTCTTCAAGGCTTTTCACAAAGCCACTTCTTAATGTGAAGCCTCCACTAAGTGTGAAGCAAAGTCTTCCTCCTCATTTCTAAGGGCACAAATATGGGTTCCCTTCAACACATGCTTTATCAGCCCATTTCCTTTACTAGGTTCTGGATTGCTTGGATAGTGATGGTCTCATTCCTTTCTGAGCTCTTCACAGTTCCTAGCATGGCGGGGGGAGCCCTTAAGTAGTAAAGAGAAAGGGGAGAAACACAAGGGAAAGATCAGAGCAAGACAGCAGTTGGGGAGTGTGAGAGCCAAGGGGAAACCTCTCTCAGGGTCTTCCATTTCCTCTCACTAAAGAAGAATCTCCATTGCAAGGTGGCTAGAGTGCTAGCATGGGTGAACACACTTGTAGTAAGATGTTAGAATCGGATTCTTCCTCCATTATTCCCTTGTGGGAACATACAGTTCCTATGATGTCATCCATTCCAGAAACTGCAGCCCATTTGACATCTATTTCTTTGCTGACTGTGAAAACAGACCTTTTCAGGTTTGATCCCATGATGATGGCTCTGCCTTCTGATCTGGTCATTTACTTTGAGATCTCTCCAGTGTTTGGGTTATCTATGATTCTCTCTTGCTGCCCCCATTGCCTCTACCATCGACTTGGTATATGGAGTGCTACCCCCTTGCCTGTTTTGAAGGTCGTGCCTGTCAGCCTACACCTTGGCTGAATAGCTTTTCCTTTCCAGAAAGTGCAGAAGGTGACTTCCATGCAGTTTTAAAAAGTGGGTGTGCTTTTATTTTTCTTTTTTCTTCAAAGACACTTTAAACTCTTTGGTCAACATTTCTCATCCTTTTCCTTTCAGATACCCAAGGTCAAGTACTATTTTTAGCCATTGTTCTCCCCAATGGGGTTCTCCTCAGAGCATCCTGGCTACTGGGGCTATACTTTTATAAGCTTCTTCAAGGGATAACACATAGGTATCCACATCTCATTTCTTCCCCTTTTAAGTAGGTTAAATCTTCCACAGATCATTTGCTTGTTGCATGTCTAGTTATTCTTAAATAAGAATACTAACTGGAAAAAGAATAACAGATTGGAAGGATAAGAAGAAAAACACATAACTATGATTGCTTTGAAAGAGCCCATGATTTGCCAAATGTTCTTCTGGGGAAAGCACTGGATGTGTTTGAAAGAATTGCTTTTTAAAGTCGTTGGGAAGCAGGTGAGACCCTGAGGGGCCTGGGTGATGACAGAATAGTCTGTGAAAGAAAAAGAAAGGATTTGTGAGTTGATTTGGGTTTGGGAGAAGTGGAGATGAATGGGAGAGAGAGAGAAAGGGGGAAAAGCCAGCAGGGTGGCTGAAGGCCATACGTTCCAAGATGTGACCCTGTCACACAGCCTCTCAAATCCTTGGTGAAGTGCAGCTAAATCACAAAATACTTGACATGAGTAGATTTGTTGTGCGAACTGGTGAAGCCAGGTTGCCGTGATGTAGACTGGGAACAATTTATGCTGCCAGGTGGAAAGCTTTCAGAAATACAAGGATGTAAACCACAGAAACTTAGAGAAATTGTGGAGAGGGTAAACAAAAATCAGAAGCAGAACTTCCCCACTTGGCTCCAAGTCCCCGAGAGAGAAATATTATTCAAGGATTGTTTGTTATGTCAGTTGTGCTGCCATAGCTGACTTACACAATCCTCTTCCTGAGATCAGACCTTAAGATCCAACTCTGCCCCTACCCTCTCTAAAAAGCCTTCTCTCCTACAACTCATGTTCTCAGGGGTGTCCCTCTCCTCTAAAATTCTACTGCCTTTATCACCTTTGGTACATAGTTTAGTGCCAAACTATCTTCTATTAGTAAAGAGAAACTCAAAACCACAAAGCCTTCAGTGACCTTGTAGGAGTTTTATAGAGAAGGGACGCTACGAATGGGTCAGAGGGTTGCAAACAAGTAGGAAGACCAGAGAATTGTCCTTGGTGACTGTGGCAGAGGCAGAAAGATCAGTTTTCTGGGGGTCGCAGTGGCAACAGTAAGATTAGTGGTGATCAGGGCCAGCGTACAGTGGTGCTAGGAGGCACTCATCACTGGCTCGAATTTGGGCGCTGTTCCTGGCTCCGTACCCTCTTAGGCTAGTTTCTCAGCCTCCTTGGCATTCTTTACAGCACTCAATATCCCTTTAAAAATGTATTTCCTGCTTAAATCAGCCAAGTTAAAACGACCAGATTCTGTTGCTTGCAAAGATTAACAAAGAGTATATAACTATTATAAGCACTGCTGTGATGAAAATCCTTGAGCATCCATCCTCAGCACACATCTTTGATTATTTCCCTAGGATACATTCCTAAACCTGGTTATCAGGTTCTGAGTGAGATGGACTAAGCAGCTGCCCATCACTCCCAGTGAATGTGACTCTAAAACCGGAGCAGGGTGTATGGAGTAGGCTATCTGGGGGTTTGAAAAATAAATTGTAGTGGGCAGATTGGGGAAGAACACTAGAAACCAAAGAATCATCAACCTGGCAGGGAATGTAACTTTTTTCCCCCTGCAGTATCTCCAAGTTGAATTCAGTGCATCCAGAAACTCAGAAGTGAGCACTGTAGATGGAAGAGCTCTATGGGAATTCCCCAATCCTTCTGGCTTGAGATATTGGGAAGTGAACAGGAGAGAGAGGGAGAGGGAAAGAGGGGGAGAGAGAGGGAAACAGAGAAGGAAAGAGAGAGAGAAAGAGAGAGGGAGACAGGACATACTCCCAAGAACACTTGAGCAGATATCCTCCTGGATTTATTTTTTTTCTTTTCTCTTGCACCCCAGCCCCCAAGTAATCCTGTAGAGTGGGGGCAGTGGTTGAACTTTGATTCCAAGAGGGTAGGGCCAACACCTGTTGACATTTTAGCCTCTTGTCTTCCTACGACTTGGTCTAAATGCAGACACAATCATGGAAGTATGTGACAGAGTGAGATAACTACAGTCCCAAGTTTCTGGCCAGAAGACTGAAAAGTGGAGATCTAAGAAATCAGAAACTACCAGGGAGCCTGCAAGAAGGAGGACCTCAGGGAAACAACTGTTTATGAACTTCAGAGCTCACTCCTGAGCTGTGAGGTGTGCATGTTATAATCAGCATAACCAAAGATTTTGAGAGCTAAAGTAATGGATAGATTATCCCCACAACTCTGATTGTGATACACATCCATGATAGACATGAAGAGCATCGCAAAGTTTTGACAAATGAACTGACATTAGAAACATAGCCTCCAGGTTGAAACTTTTTCAGCCTGAACCCCACCAGGTCCATCGCCTGCTAAAACAAAAATATCAACATTCTCTACAGCAGAGGTCCCCAAACTTTTTTGGCACCAGGGACCGGTTTTGTGGAAGACAATTTTTCCATGGACCGGGGCAGCGGTGGGGTGGGAGGAGGAGATGGTTCAGGCGGTAATGCGAGAGATGGGGAGCAGCAGATGAAGCTTCACTCGCTTGCCCGCTGCTCACCTCCTACTGTGCAGCCCGGTTCCTAACAAGCTGTGGGCCAGTACCAGTCTGCGGCAGGGGGTTGGGGACCCCTGCTCTATAGGATTTAAACAAGATCCAGAATCTTGTAACATAATGCTTAAAATGTCATGATACCATCCAATATTGTTCAGCATATGAAGAACCACAAAAATTTCAACTTGCACAGGAAAGGATGATCACTAGATGCCAACATAGAGATAATACAGATGCCAGAATTCTCTGACAAAGATTTTAAGTCAGCCATTATAAAAATACTCAAACAAGCAATCAGGAACAGTCATGAAACAAATGCTAAATAGAAAGTCCCTGCAAAGAAAGAGAGAACATAAAGAAGAAATAATGCAACTTTTAGAACTGAAAATCACAACCAGAATAACTCACTGGCTGGACTCAATAGCGGACAGAGGAGTCAATGAACTTTGACTTAGATCAACAGAATTTATCCAGTCTGAAAAAACAGAAAATCGATTGGAAAAAAAGGTGAACAGAATCCCAGGAACCTGTGAAATAATAACAAAAAGGCCAATAGAAAGATCAGAAATTAATAAGATGGAAACAGAAAAACAGTGGATAAAATCAATGAAACCAATGCCTGGTATTTTGAAGAGATCAATAAAATTAAACCTTGAGGAGGACTGAGATAGCAAAGAGAAGACACAAATTACCAATATTAGGAATGAACAAAAAAGAGGATAGATATCACTACAGACTTTAGAGGTCTGTGTAAAGCCTATGATAAATGGAATATTTATAAATGGAATGGAATATTTATAAGTGGAATATTTCTTGCCATATCAATAAACAAAGGAAGTCATATCACAGTCACCAACGTTTGCAGCCCTCCAACATGAGCCAGAGATCCCTGAGGAAACTCAGGGCTGAAAAGAATACCTGTCATCTAGCAGCCATCAGACTGCAGCCACTCCCTGTGGTGAGCCCTGAGCAAACTCAGGATGTGAAAACACAGGATACTGGTCCCAGATAGCTGAGGTGCATTATCAAAGGAATGATTTCAGTGAGCCCAGACTCTTGCATCTTCCCATACATAGAAAAGCGCTAAATTCCTTAACTTGAGATATCAGGTTTTCTTTTCTTTTCTTTTTTTTTGCGGTATGCGGGCCTCTCACTGTTGTGGCCTCTCCCGTTGCGGAGCACAGGCTCCGGACATGCAGGCTCAGCGGCCATGGCTCACAGGCCCAGCCGCTCTGCGGCATGTGGGATCTTCCTGGACCGGGGCACGAACCCGTGTCCTGCATCGGCAGGCGGACTCTCAACCACTGTGCCACCAGGGAAGCCCTCAGGTTTTCTTTAACAATAATCTTTTGAGGTTCCCGACTACCTGCCCTTTGTTGCAAAACTCCTATATATCCGGTCTCCTCCCCTCGCCTCCTCGGAGCAGTTTCTCAGAGTTATCTGAAACGCTGTCTCCCGGGCTGCAGTCCTCATTTTGCCCCAAATAAAACTTAACTCGCAACTTTCATGTTGTGCATTTTTTTTTAAGTCAACACCTACATTACAAACTGCATATAAACTGGAGAACTTAGATGAAATGGACTAATAACTCAAAATCCACAACTATCAAACCTCACCTAAAATAAACTAGAGAACCTGTATTGTCCTATAACTATGAAAGAAATTATATTTTTAGTTAAAATCCTTCCAAAAAAGAAGTCTTCAGGCCCAGATGGTTTCATGGGCAAATTCTACCAAATATCAATTCTGAGCAATCTCTTCCAGAAAATAAAGAGAAGGAAATGTTTTCCAACTCATTTTATGAATCCAACATTACCCTGATACCAAAATCAAAGACAGCACAAAAAAATAAATGTACATATGACTATTGTTCAAGAATGTAAATACAAAAATGCTCAAAAAATATTAGCAAATTTTAAAAGGATAACATGCTGTGACCAAATGGGGTTTATTCAGCTTGGGAATACAAGTGTTACCGAGTCCAAGCACGCTCTGCTTGCTGCATGACAGGCCAATAAATCGGGAGACAAGGTGTTGAGGCAAGGAATATGACTTTATTCGGAAAGCCGACAGACCAAGAAGATGGCGGACTCAGGTCCCCCAAAAAACCATCTTATTGGGGTCTGGATGCCAGTTTCTTTTATAGAATCAGAGAGGGAAGTAAAGTAAAAGGACAGAATAGAGAGGGAGAGGTGGGGAGGAAGTAACATAAAAAGGGCTATCAGTCTTGCAAAACATCTCTTGGAACAGCCAGCCTCGGGAAGGGGATGTGTTAATTTCTTCTTTCTTGCAGCCACTCACAGGTAGGTAGGGTTCCCTGAGGCAGGCCATTATGTATGATTATAACAACAAAAGTAACGGAAAGCAAAGGCTAAAGTCAAAGAAACAGATCCAACATGGAGTCAAAAATTGGCTCGTCCCTGTTACACAAGCTGATTCAATATTCAGAAATCAATCCATGTAACTCACTATATTAACAGTCTAAAAAAAACTCCACGTGATTATATCAATAGATGCAGAAAAAGCATTTGACAAACTCCAACATCCATTCCTGATAAAAATTCTCAAGAAACTAAGAATAGAAGGTGAGAAATTGTGATTTATAGTAAGAAATATATATATATATATATATATATTTGGTCTTCATTCCCTTTCCTGGCACAAAGCTCCTAAAACACTTGGAATTTCCTGGATGAGAGCTATGAAGGTTTCTTTTGTTATGTTAACGAGATGACTTTCGGAAATCACCTAGGGAAGGGGGGCTGGTTGCCAGGAGAACCAACCACATGATTAGAGGGTTGGAACTTTTAATCCCACCCCCAGACTTCTGGAGAGGGGAGAGGGGCTGGAGATTGAATTCAATTGTCAATAGCTAATGATTTAATCAATCATGCCTATGCAATGACGTCTCCATATAAACCCAAAAGGACGGGGTTCAGAGAGCTTCTGGGTTGGTGAACATGTGGATATTTGGGGAGAGTGGTGTGACCCATTCTACATACTTTGCCCTATGCATTTCTTTCATTTAACTGTTCCTGAGTTACAGCCTTTTATAAATCAGTAATGTAAAATGTTTCTTTGAATTCTATGAGCCTCTCTAACAAATTAATCAACCCAGGGAGGGGGTGTCGGAACCTCCAATCTATAGCTGGTCAGTCAAGAGCACGGTGACAACTTGGACTTGGAACTGGCATCTGAAGTGGGTAGAGGGGGCAGTCTTTAAGGCTGAGCTCTCAACCTGTGGGATCTGATACTTTTTAAGTACCTTTTTAAGTACCCATCATACTTACTGGTAAAAGACTGAATGATTTCCCTCTAACAACAGGAACAAGGCAAGGTTGTCTACTCTCACCACCACTATCCAACATCACACTGGAAGTCTAAGATAGTGTAATCAAGAGAAAAGAAACAAAAAATAAAAACAGGAAACTGTAGAGATTACAAAGAAAGGATCTCCTTTCACAAACGGCATGATTTTCTATGTAGAAAATCCCAACGTGTCACTAAAAAAATTTCTAGAACTAATAAAGATAAGCAAGTTTGCAGGATGCAAGGTCAACACACAAAAATCAGTCATATTTCTATATACTAACGATGTACAACTGAGAAGAAGAATTTTAGAAATATAATTTTAGGGAATTCCCTGGTGGTCCAGTGGTTAGGACTCCATGCTTTCACTGTTGAGGGCACAGGTTCAATCCCTGGTGGGGGAATTAAGAACCCATAAGCCACATGGTGTGGCCAAAAAAAAAACCCAATTTTTTTAATAGCACCCCTTCAAAAAATTCATACTTATGTATGAATCTGAAAAAAAATATGTGCAGGCCTATTTACAATAGTCAGGACATGGAAGCAACCTAAGTGTCCATTGACAGATGAATGGATAAAGAAGATGTGGCACATATATACAATGGAATATTACTCAGCCATAAAAAGAAATGGAAGTGAGTTATTTGTAGTGAGGTGGATGGATCTAGAATCTGTCATACAGAGTGAAGTAAGTCAGAAAGAGAAAAACAAATACCGTATGCTAACACACATATATATAGAATATAAAAAAAAAAGTTCTGAAGAACGTGGGGCAGGAAAGGAATAAAGATGCAGATGTAGAGAATGGACTTAAGAACACGGGGAGAGGGAAGGGTAAGCTGGGAGGAAGTGAGAGAGTGGCATGGACAAATATACACTACCAAATGTAAAATAGATTGCTAGTGGGAAGCAGTTGCATAGCACAGGGAGATTAGCTTAGTGCTCTGTGACCACCTAGAGGGGTGGGATAGGGAGGGTGGGAGGGAGGTGCAAGAGGGAGGGGATATGGGGATATAAGTATACGCATAGCTGATTTACTGTGTTATACACCAGCAACTAACACAACAATGTAAAGCAATTATACTCCAATAAAGATGTTAAAAAAAAAAGTATGTTCAGGGTCTGTGTGATGAAAACTATAAAAAGCTGATGAAAGAAAGTAGACCCAATGAATAGAGAGATATATTGTCTTCATGGGTTGGAAGACTCAAAAAAGTAAGTATGTCAATTTCGTGCAAATTGACCTGGAGGTTTAATATAATATCATCAAAATCCCAGCAAGGTTTTTAGTAGATATAGACCAAGCTATTCTAAATTTTATGGAAAACAAATAAATTGGAATAGCTAAAATAATTTTTAAAAAGAAAATAGTTGGGAGAATTACACTACTTGATTTTAAGACTTTCAGTAATTAAGAGTATGAGATTGATGAAAAGATAGACATATGAATCAATGAAGCAATGATTAGAGAGTACAGGAATAGATCCACATAAGTATGCCCAATTGATTTTTTATTTTTATTTTATACTAGAGTATAGTTGATTTACAATGCTGTGTTAGTTTCAGGTGTACAGCAAAGTGATTCAGCTATATATATGCATATATCCATTCTTTTCCAGATTCTTTTCCCATATAGGTTATTACAGATTACTGAGTAGAGTTTCCTGTGCTATATAGTAGGTCTTTGTTGATTATCTATTTTATATATAGTAGTATGTATATGTTAATCCCAACCTCCTAATTTATCTCTCCCCCCACCTTTCCCCTTTGGTAACCATAAGTTTGTTTTCTAAGTCTGTGAGTCTGTTTCTGTTTTGTAAATTCGTTCCTTTGTATCAAGTTTTAGGTTGCACCTATAAATGATATGATATTTGTCTTTGTCTGACTTACTTCACTTAGTATGATCATCTCTAGGTCCATCCAAGTTGTTGCAAATGGCAAAATTTTTTTCCTTTTTATGGCTGAGTAATATTCCATTGTATATATGTACCACATCTTCTCTATCCATTCATCTGTTGATGGACATTTTGGTTGCTTTCATGTCTTGGCTATTGTAAATAGTGCTTCAGTGAACATTGAGGGTGCATGTGTTTCTTCAAATTCTGGTTTTCTACAGATATACACCCAGGAGTGGGATTGCCAGATCATATGGTAGTTCTAATTTTAGTTTTCTGAGGAACTTCCATACTGTCCTCCATAGTGGCTGTTACCAATTTACATTCCCACCAACAGTGAAGGAGGGTTCCCTTTTCTCCACAGCCTCTCCAGCATTTATTGTTTGTAGACTTTTTGATGATGGAAATTCTGAGTGGTGTGAGGTGATACCTCAATGTAGTTTTTACTTGCATTTCTCTAATAATTAGTGATGTTGAGCATCTTTTCAAGTCCTTTTTGGCCATCTGTATGACTTCTTTGGAGAAATGTCTATTTAGATCTTCTGCCCATTTTTTGATTGGATTGTTTGTTTTTTTGATATTGAGCTGCATGAGCTGTTTATATATTTTAGAGATTAATCCCTCATCGGTCACTTTGTTTGCAAATATTTTCTCTCATTGTGTGGGTTGTCTTTTTGTTTCATTTATGGTTTCCTTTGCTGTGCAGAAGCTTTTAAGTTTAATTAGGTCCCATTTTTAAATTTTTGTTACTCTAGGAGGTGGATCCAGCAAGATATTGCTGCGATTTATGTCAGAGAGTGTACTACTTATGTTTTCCTCTAAGAGTTTTATAGTATCAGGTATTATATTTAGGTCTTTAATCCATTTTTAGTTTATTTTGGTGTATGGTGTTAGAGAATGCTCTAGTTTCATTCTTTTACGTGTAGCTGTCCAGTTTTCTCAGCATTACTTATTGAAGAGACAGTCTTTTCTCCATTGTATATTCTTGCTTCCTTTGTTGTAGATTAATTGATCACAGGTGCATGAGTTTATTTCTGGGGTTTCCATCCTGTATTGATCTATGTTTGATCTATATTTCTGTTTTTGTGCCAGTACCATACTGTTTTGATGACTGTAGCTTTGTAGTATAGTCTGAAGTCAGGGAGCCTGATTCCTCCAGCTCTGTTTTTCTTTCTCAAGTTTGTTTTGGCTTTTCGGGGGTCTTTTGTGTTCCCATACAAATTTTAAAATTTTCTGTTCTAGTTCTGTGAAAAATGCCATTGGTAATTTGATAGGGATTGCATTGAATCTCCCTTGGGTAGTATAGTAATTTTGACAATATTTATTCTTCCAATCCAAGAACATGGTATATCTTTCCATCGTTTGTGTCATCTTTGATTTCTTTCATCAGCTTACAGTTTTCAGAGTACGGGTCTTTTGCCTCCATATTTAGGTTTATTCCTAGGTATTTTATTCTTTTTGATGCAATGGTAAATGAGATTGTTTCCTTAACTTCTCTTTCTGATATTTTGTTATTAGTGTATAGAAATGCAAGCGATTTCTGTGTATTAATTTTGTATCCTGCAACCTTACCAAATTCATTGATGAGGTCTAGTAGTTTTCTGGTAGCACCTTTAGGATTTTCTATGTATAGTATCATGCCATCTGCAAACAGTGACAGTTTTACATTTTTTTTTCTGATATGAACTCCTTTTATTTCTTTTTCCTCTATGATTGCTGTGGCTAGGACTTCAAAAGCTATGTTGAATAAAAGTGGTGAGAGTGGACATCCTTGTCTTGTTCCTGATATTAGAGAAAATGCTTTCACTTTTTCACGATTGAGAATGATGTTTGCTGTGGGTTTGTCATATATGGCCTTTATTATGTTGAGGAAGGTTCCCTCTATGCCCACTTTCTGGACACTTTTTATCATAAATGGATATGGGATTTTGTCAAAAGCCTTTTCTGCATCTTTTGAGATGATCATATGGTTTTTATTTTTCAATTTGTTAATGTGGTGTATCACACTGATTGATTTGTGGATATTGAAAAATCCTTGTGTCCTTGGGATAAATGCCACTTGATCATGGTGTATGATCCTTTTAAAGTATTGTTGGATTTGGTTTGCTAGTATTTTGTTGAGGATTTTTGCGTCTATGTTCATCAGTGATATTGGCCTGAAGTTTTCTTTTTTTGTGGTATCTTTGTCTCGTGTTGATAACAGGATGATGGTGGCCTCACAGAATGAGTTTGGAAGTGTTGCTTTCTCTGCAATTTTTTGTAATAGTTTCAGAAGTATAGGTGTTAACTCTTCTCTAAATGTTTGATAGAATTCACCTGTGAACCATCTGGTCCTGGACTTTTGTTTGTTGGAAGTTTTAAAATCACAGTTTCAATTTCATTACTTATGATTGTTCAGTTCATATTTTTTATTTCTTCCTGGTTCAGTCTTGGGAGATTGTACCTTTATAAAAATTTGTTTATTTCTTCTAGGTTGTCCATTTTATTGGCATAGAGTTGCTTCTAGTAGTATCTTATGATCCTTTGTATTTCTGTGTTGTCCATTGTAACTTCTTTTTCATTTCTAATTTTATTGATTTGAGCCTTCTCCCTTTTTTTCTTGATGAGTCTGGCTAGAAGTTTATCAATTTTGTTTATCTTTTCAAAGATCCAGTTTTTAGTTTCATTGATCTTTTCTATTGTTTTCTTCATCTCTATTTCATTTACTTCTGCTCTGATCTTTATGATTTCTTTCCTTCTACTAACTCTGGGTTTTGATTGTTCATCTTTCTCTAGTTGCTTTAGGTGTAAGGTTAGGTTGTTTCTTTGAGATTTTTCTTGTTTCCTGAGGTAAGATTGTACTGCTATAAACTTCCCACTTAGAACTGCTTTTGCTGTGTCCCATAGGTTTTGGATCACCATGTTTTCATTTTCATTTGTCTCTAGGAATTTTTGATTTCCTCTTTGATTTCTTCAGTGATCCATTGGTTGTTTAATAGAATATTGTTTCACCTCCACGTGTTTGTGTTTTTTACATTTTTTTCTTGTAGTTGATTTCTAATCTCATAGCACTCAAGCCCTGCTGGCCTTTAAAGCCAAATTCTCTGGGGGCCCCTCTTCCTGATGCCAGACCCCCAGGCTGGGCAGCCTGATGTGGGGTTCAGAACTCTCACTCCTGTGGAAGAACCTCGGCGATATAATTATTTTCCAGTTTGTGGGTCACCCACCTGGTGGGTATGGGATTTGATTATATCATGAAAGCACCCCTCCTACCATCTCATTGTGGCCTCCTCTTTTTCTTTGGGTGTAGAATAACTTTCCTGGTACGTTCGATTCTTTTTTGTCGATGGTCATTCAGCAGTTAGTTGTGATTTTTATGTTTTCATGAGAGGAGGTAAACTCAAGTCCTTCTGCTCTGCATCTTGTCTCTCCCCTTCTACCACAATTTGGAGGTCCTAGAGAGAGAGTCACTCTATGCCAGGCAAGGTCACAGGACAAAACACCAGGTGGTCAGGGGGTAGAAGACAGAAGTCCCAACTGATTTTTGACAAGATCCCACAGTAATCCAATGGGGGAAATAATAATTTTTTTTAACAAATGGTGTTGGAACTATTGGACATCCTTAGGCAAAAAAAATGAATTTGAACTTAAAGCTCATACCTTACCCAAAAATTAACTGAAAAAAAAAATCTAAATAGAAAACATTAAACTATAACGTTTTTAGAATAAAACAGAAGAAAATCTTCATGACTTTAGCTTAGGTTAAGAGCTCTTAGACATGACACCAAAAGAACAATCCATAAAAGAACATAGGATAAATTGGACTCTACTAAAGTTTAAAGCTCTTGGTCTGCAAATAACACTGTTGAAAAAATTAAAACACAAGCTACAAATTGGTAGGAAATATTTACAAATCACATATCTTACAAAGGAATTGTATTCAAAATATATAAAGAACTCTCAAACTCAAAAATTAAAAAAATTATAAATTAACAATAGACATGGATATTCTATTGACTATGATATACAAGTAGCAAATAAGCACATGAAAACATGTCTTGTTCAAATCATTAACCATTAGGTAAGTGCAAATTAAAACGATGATGAGATATCACTAACCTATCAGAAGGCAAAAATTAATAATAAAATTCTGAGTGTTGATAAAGACATGGAGCAACTGGAGCTCTTTACATTGCTGATGGGAATGCAAATCTTGAATATAGTTTGTTTGTAATAATACAGTTTCTTATAATGTTAAACTTGTACATACTGTATGGACCAGCAATCACACTCCTGGTTATTTACCATAGAGAAATGAAGACTTAGGTTCACACAAAATCTGTACATGAATGTTTGTACAGCTCTGTTCATAATTGCCAAAAACTGTAAATAACCCACATGTCATTCAATTAGTAAATGGATAAATTGTGGTTCATTTGTATAATGCAATAGTACTCAGCAATAAGAAGAAACAAGTTATTGATAAATGCAACAACCTAGATGAGTCTTAAACACTGTGCTGAGTGAAAGAAGTTTACATACTGTGTGATTCCATTTAAATGACATTCTTGAAAAGATGAACTATGGGGATTGAAGAACAAATCAATGGTGGTTAGGGACTGTAAGGGGAAGAGGGTGACTACAAAAGAGTAGCACAAAGGAGTTTTCTGATGTACCCTTACTGTGTTGGTGGTTATACAAATCCATATATGTATTATACTTCATTGAACTCTACACCCCCAAAATTTCCTAAACATGGGTTTTTTTGGAGCATCAAAGAATATGCATCTATTTAAGTCTTCTGAAACATAGTTCCATATTGACCTTCAGAAGGGTTGTAATAATTTACATGCCAGTCAGCAGCACCTAAGGGTGTCTATGTTCACCATCACTGGGACGTACTGTTCTTTATCACCTTTTCCAATTTGATAGGTATAAACGTTAGATGAGATTTTTAAAAGTGTGTGTGTATCTAGCAAGCAGTCTTCAGCTCTAGTTTTGAGTTGCATGTCCATCTCAGGCCATCTGAATAAAAGGTATTGTTAAGTGCCTTTTAATATTACAAAATGCCTGTGCTTGTTCCTAAGGAGGTATGGAATAAATCTGCTAACAGTGTCACTCCAGGAATAAGTTAGATGATTTCTGCTGCTGGATTTTTTGGGCTGTGAGTGGGGAATAAAGGACCCTATCAGAGACTCCTGTAAATTTTTTTTTTATTCAGACAGAAAGTCACAAAAATTATAATCATCCCCATGAGTTCACTCAGTCCCATGTAATTAATTTTTTTATCTTGATCTTTTGATAGCACTTTTATGAATTCATCAGTTTTCCATTAGAGTTCTGAAAATGCTTATTCATTCAGTTCAGCAGTATAGTCAGTTACCAGAAACCTGTACTTGTCAGAGTCTTTTACATGAATTCCTTGAAGATGAATCCCTTTTATAGGAACATTTTTGCAAAAGCATCAGAGTACACCCAGAACTGTCTGTAAATGACAAAAGACTTTAAAATGACCACGGTTAAAGATTTGATGAAAGTTCATAATAATGCAATTGACAAGGAAATTTAGTTATTTCTGAGATATACATTTTAAAGTAAAAACTAGAATTATGACTTATTATACCAGAACATATAAGATTTTTAGAAATTTCATGTTATGTCTGAAACATTTATATTAACATATTTCCATACAAATAACCCAAAGAAAGTTTAGTATTAGTTGTTTTTCTTGTGTTTTTTTTTTTTTTGCGGTACACGGGCCTTTCACTGCCGTAGCCTCTCCGACTGCAGAGCACAGGCTCCGGACCTGCAGGCCCAGTGGCCATGGCCCACGGGCCCAGCCGCTCCGCGGCATGTGGGATCCTCCCGGACCGGGGCAGAACCCACGTCCCCCACATTGGCAGGTGGACTCTCAACCACTGTGCCACCAGGGAAGCCCTGTTTGTTTTTTATACTGCAGGTTCTTATTAGTCATCAATTTTATACACATCAGTGTATACATGTCAATCCCAAATGCCCAATTCACCACACCACCATCCCCACCCCACTGCGGTTTTCCCCCTTGGTGTCCATACGTTTGTTCTCTACATCTGTGTCTCAACTTCGGCCCTGCAAACTGGTTCATCTGTACCATTTTTCTAGGTTCCACATACATGCGTTAATATACGATATTTATTTTTCTCTTTCTGACTTACTTCACTCTGTATGACGGTCTCTAGATCCATCCACATCTCAACAAATGACTCAATTTCGTTCCTTTTTATGGCTGAGTAATATTCCATTGTATATATGTACCATATCGTCTTTATCCATTTGTCTGTCAATGGGCATTTAGGTTGCTTCCATGACCTGGCTATTGTAAATAGTGCTGCAATGAACATTGGGGTGCATGTGTCTTTTTGAATTATGGTTTTCTCTGGGTATATGCCCAGTAGTGGGATTGCTGGATCATATGGTAATTCTATTTTTAATGTTTTAAGGAACCTCCATACTGTTCTCCATAGTGGCTGTATCCATTTACATTCCCACCAACAGTGAAGGAGGGTTCCCTTTTCTCCACACCCTCTCCAGCATTTGTTGTTTGTAGATTTTCTGATGATGCCCATTCTAACTGGTGTGAGGTGATACCTCATTGTAGTTTTGATTTGCATTTCTCTAATAATTAGTGATGTTGAGCAGCTTTTCATGTGCTTCTTGGCCATCTGTATGTTTTCTTTGGAGAAATGTCTATTTAGGTCTTCTGCCCATTTTTGGATTGGGTTGTTTGTTTCTTTAATATTAAGCTGCATGAGCTGTTTATATATTTTGGAGATTAATCCTTTGTCCATTGATTCGTTTGCAAATATTTTCTCCCATTCTGAGGGTTGTCTTTTCATCTTGTTTATGGTTTCCTTTGCTGTGCAAAAGCTTTGAAGTTTCCTTAGGTCCCATTTGTTTATTTTTGTTTTTATTTCCATTACTCTAGGAGGTGGATCAAAAAAGATCTTGCTGTGATTTATGTCAAAGAGTGTTCTTCCTATGTTTTCCTCTAAGAGTTTTATAGTGTCCGGTCTTACATTTAGGTCTAGAATCCATTTTGAGTTTATTTTTGTGTATGGTGTTAGGGAGAGTTCTAATTTCATTCTTTTACATGTAGCCATCCAGTTTTCCCAGCACCACTTGTTGAAGAGACTGTCTTTTCTTCATTGTATATCCTTGCCTCCTTTGTCATAGATTAGTTGACCATAGGTGTGTGAATTTATCTCTGGGCTTTCTATCTTGTTTCATTGATCTATGTTTCTGTTTTTGTGCCAGTACCATATTGTCTTGATTACTGTACTTTGTAGTATAGTCTGAAGTCAGGGAGTCTGATTCCTCCAGCTCCGTATTTTTCCCTCAAGACTGCTTTGGCTATTCGGGGTCTTTTGTGTCTCCATACAAATTTTAAGATGATTTGTTCTAGTTCCGTAAAAAATGCCATTGGTAGTTTGATGGGGATTGCATTGAATCCGTAGATTGCTTTGGGTACTATAGTCATTTTTACAATATTGATTCTTCCAATCCAAGAACATGGTATATCTCTCCATCTGTTGGTATCATCTTTAATTTCTTTCATCAGTGTCTTATAATTTTCTGCATACAGGTCTTTTGTCTCCCTAGGTAGGTTTATTCCTAGGTGTTTTATTCTTTTTGTTGCAATGGTAAATGGGAGTGTTTCCATAATTTCTTTCAGATTTTTCATCATTAGTGTGTAGGAATGCAAGAGATTTCTGTGCATTAATTTTGTATCCTGCAACTTTACCAAATTCATTGATTAGCTCTAGTAGTTTTCTGGTGGCATTTTTAGGATTCTCTATTTATACTATCATGCCATCTGCAACCAGTGACAGTTTTACTTCTTCTTTTCCAATTTGTATTCCTTTTATTTCTTTTTCTTCTCTGATTACCGTGGTTAGGACTTCCAAAACTATGTTGAATAATAGTGGTGAGAGTGGACATCCTTGTCTTTTTCCTGATCTTAGAGCAAACGCTTTCAGTTTTTCACTATTGAGAATGATGTTTGCTGTGGGTTTGTTGTATATGGGATTTATTATGTTGAAGTAGGTTCCCTCTATGCCCACTCTCTGGAGGGTTTTTATCATAAATAGGTGTTGAATTTTGTCAAAGTGTTTTCTGCATCTATTGAGATGATCATATGGTCTTTATTCTTCAATTTGTCAATATGGTGTATCACATTGATTGATGTGCATATATTGAAGAATCCTTGCATCCCTTGGATAAATCCCACTTGATCATGGTGTATGATCCTTTTAATGTGTTGTTGGATTCTGTTTGCTAGTGTTTTGTTGAGGATTTTTGCATCTATATTCATCAGTGATATTGGTCTGTAATTTTCTTTTTTTGTAGTATCTTTGTCTGGTTTTGGTATCAGGGTGATGGTGGCCTGATAGAATGAGTTTGGGAGTGTTCCTTCCTCTGCAATTTTTTTTTTTTTTTTTTTTGCGGTACGCGGGCCTCTCACTGTTATGGCCTCTCCTGTTGTGGAGCACAGGCTCCGGACGCACAGGCTCAGCTGCCATGGCTCACGGCCCCAGCTGCCATGGCTCACGGGCCCAGCCGCTTTGCGGCATGTGGTATCTTCCTGGTCCGGGGCATGAATCCACGTCCCCTGCATCAGCACGCGGACTCTCAACCACTGTGCCACCAGGGAAGCCTTCCTCTGCAATTTTTTGGAAGAGTTTGAGAAGGATGGGTGTTAGCTCTGCTCTAAATGTTTGATAGAATTCACCTGTGAAGCCATCTGGTTCTGGACTTTTGTTTGTTGGAAGATTTTTAATCACAGTTTCAATTTCATTACTTGTGATTGGTCTGTTCATATTTTCTGTTTCTTCCTGGTTCAGTCTTGAAGGTTATACCTTTCTAAGAATTTGTCCATTTCTTCCAGGTTTTCCATTTTATTGGCATGGAGTTGCTTGTAGTAGTCTCTTAAGATGCTTTGTATTTCTGCGGTGTCATAACTTCTCCTTTTTCATTTCTAATTTTATTGATTTGAGTCCTCTCCCTCTTTTTTTTTTTTGCGGTACGTGGGCCTCTCACTGCTATGGCCTCTCCCGTTGTGGAGCACAGGCTCCGGACGCGCAGGCTCAACGGCCGTGGCTCACGGGCCCAGCCGCTCTGCGGCATGTGGGATCTTCCCGGACCGGGGCACGAACCCATGTCTCCTGCATCAGCAGGCGGACTCTCAACCACTGCGCCACCCGGGAAGCCTGTCCTCTCCCTCTTTTTCTTGATGAGTCTGGCTAATGGTTTATCAATTTTGGTCATCTTCTCAAAGAAGCAACTTGTAGTTTTATTGATCTTTGCTATTGCTTTCTTTGTTTCTATTTTATTTATTTCTGCTCTGATCTTTATGATTTCTTTCCTTCTGCTAACTTTGGATTTTGTTTGTTCTTCTTTCTCTAGTTCCTTTAGGTGTAAGGTTAGATTGTTTATTTGAGATTTTTCTTGTTTCTTGAGATAGGCTTGTATAGCTATAAACTTCCCTCTTAGAACTGCTTTTGCTGCATTCCATAGGTTTTGGATCATTGTGTTTTCATTGTCATTTGTCTCTAGGTATTTTTTGATTTCCTCTTTGATTTCTTCAGTGATCTCTTGGTTATTTAGTAATGTATTGTTTAGCCTCCATGTGTTTGTGTTTTTTACATTTTTTTCCCCTGTAATTCATTTCTAATCTCATAGCATTGTGGTCAGAAAAGATGCTTGATATGATTTCAATTTTCTTAAATTTACTGAGGCTTGATTTGTGATCCAAGATGTGATCTATCTTGGAGAATGTTTCGTGGGACCTTGAGAAGAAAGTGTAATATGCCGTTTTTGGATGGAATATCCTATAAATATCAGTTAAATCTATCTGGTCTATTGTGTCATTTAATGCTTCTGTTTCCTTATTTATTTTCATTTTGTATGATCTGTCCATTGGTGTAAGCGAGGTGTTAAAGTCCCCCACTATTATTGTGTTATTGTCGATTCTTTTAGAGCTCTTAGCAGTTGCCTTATGTATTGAGGTGCTCCTATGTTGGGTGCATATATATTTATAATTGTTATATCTTCTTCTTTGCTTGATCCCTTGATCATTATGTAGTGTCCTTCCTTGTCTCTTGTAACATTCTTTTTTTTTTGCGGTACACGGGCTTCTCAGTGTTGTGGCCTCTCCCATTGCGGAGCACAGGTTCTGGACGTGCAGGCTCAGTGGCCATGGCTCACGGGCCCAGCCGTTCCGTGGCATGTGGGATCTTCCCGGACTGGGACACGAACCCGGGTCCCCTGCATCGGCAGGTGGACTCTCAACCACTGCACCACCAGGGAAGCCCCTTGTAACATTCTTTATTTTAAAGTCTATTTTATCTGATAGGAGTATAGCTACTTCAGCTTTCTTTTGATTTCCGTTTGCATGGAATATCTTTTTCCATCCCCTCACTTTCAGTCTGTATGTGTCCTTAGGTCTGAAGTGGGTCTTTTGTAGACAGCATATATATGGGTCTTGTTTCTGTATCCATTCAGCTGCCTGTGTCTTTTGGTTGGAGCATTTAATCCATTCACATTTAAGGTAATTATCAATATGTATGTTCCTATGACCATTTTCTTAATTGTTTTGGGTTTGTTTTTGTAGGTCCTTTTCTTCTCTTGTGTTTCCTGCCTAGAGAAGTTCCTTTAGCATTTGTTGTAGAGCTGGTTTGGTGGTGCTGAATTCTCTTAGCTTTTGCTTGTCTGTAAAGCTTTTGATTTCTCCATCGAATCTGAATGAGATCCTTGCTGGGTAGAGTAATCTTGGTTGTAGGATCTTCCCTTTCATCACTTTAAGTATATCATGCCACTCCCTTCTGGCTTGTAGAGTTTCTGCTGAGAAATCAGCTGTTAACCTTATGGGAGTTCACTTGTATGTTATTTGTCATTTTTCCCTTCTTGCTTTCAATAATTTTTCTTTGTCTTTAATTTTTGCCTATTTGATTACTATGTGTCTCAGTGTGTTTCTCCTTGGGTTTATCCTGTATGGGACTCTCTGTGCTTCCTGGACTTGGGTGGCTATTTCCTTTCTCATGTTAGGGAAGTTTCTGACTATAATCTCTTCAAATATTTTCTCTGGTCCTTTCTCTCTCTTCTCCTTCTGGGGCCCCTATAATGCGAATGTTGTTGTATTTAATGTTGTCCCAGAGATGTCTTAGGCTGTCTTCATTTCTTTTCATTCTTTTTTCTTTATTCTGTCCTGCAGCAGTGAATTCCACCATTCTGTCTTCCAGGTCACTTATCCGTTCTTCTGCCTCAGTTATTCTGCTATTGATTCCTTCTAGTGTAGTTTTCATTTCAGTTATTATATTGTTCATCTGTGTTTGTTTGTTCTTTAATTCTTGTAGGTCTTTGTTAAACATTTCTTGCCTCTTCTCGATCTTTGCCTCCATTCTTTTTCCAAGGTCCTGGATCATCTTCACTATCATTATTCTGAATTCTTTTTCTGGAAGGTTGCCTATCTGCACTTCATTTAGTTGTTTTTCTGGTTTTTTTTCTTGTTGCTTCATCTGGTACATAGCCCTCTGCCTTTTCATCTTGTCTGTCTTTCTGTGAATGTGATTTTTGTTCCACCAGCTGCAGGATTGTAATTCTTCTTGCTTCTGCTGTCTGCCCTCTTGTGGATGAGGCTATCTGAGAGGACTGATGGGAGGGACTGGTGGTGGGTAGAGCTGACTGTTGCTCTGGTGGGCAGAGCTCAGTAAAACTTTAATCCACTTGACTGTTGATGGATGGTGCTGGGTTCCCTCCCTGTTGGTTGTTTGGCCTGAGGCAACCCAACACTGGAGCCTACCTGGGCTCTTTGGTGGGGCTAATGACAGGCCCTGGGAGGGCTCACGCCAAGGAGTACTTCCCAGAACTTCTGCTGCCAGTGTCCTTGTCCCCACGGTGAGTCACAGCCCCCCCACCACCCCGCCTCTGAGGGAGACCCTCCAACACTAGCAGGCAGGTCTGGTTCAGTCTCCCCTGGGGTCACTGCTCCTTCCCCTGGGTCCCGATGTGCACAGTACTTTGTGTGTGCCCTCCAAGAGTGGAGTCTCTGTTTCCCCCAGTCCTGTTGAAGTCCTGCAATCAATTCCCACTAGGCTTCAAAGTCTGATTCTCTAAGAATTCCTCCTCCCGTTGCTGGACCCCCAGATTGGGAAGCCTGACGTGGGGCTCAGAACCTTCACTCCAGTGGGTGGACTTCTGTGGTATAAGTGTTCTCCAGTCTGTGAGTCACTCATTCACCAATTATGGGATTTGATTTTACTGTGATTGCGCCCCTCCTACCATCTCACTGTGGCTTCTCCTTTGTCTTTGGATGTGGGGTGTCTTTTTTGGTGAGTTCCAGTGTCTTCCTGTCGATGACTATCCAGCACCTAGTTGTGATTCTGGTGTTCTCACAAGAGGGAGTGAGAGCACGTCCTTCTACTCTGCCATCTTGGTTTCTCCCTTCCTGTAAATTTATTACTCTTTCTCTTAGAACTTAAAGAAACCTCTGAAATATAACCTTGTCTATCATTGTGGCTGCCACAGAATGCCATTTTAGACCCTTGAAACATAAAATATAACCAAGAGAAATGTCCAGGTGAGGGTGAGAGTTTTTTCCTGTGCAAAGGATCACATGAGTAAGTGCCACAAGTAATCACCTGGGAGCTTCTGGAAAAATTTTTCAAGAAGCCCTCTGTAAACCAATCTTGTCTGCACTCCACCCATGTCACCTTAGATTCATGTACCATTTTTATGCGTTTGGCTTCCCAGTATGTGTTTACTCCCAAAGGCCAGCACCTGTGCCTGTATGTTACAGGGCTGCCTGCAGGCTGCTGGACCTGCTCTGCTTACAAACTTGGACAGCTAGAAGTGCCAGGGGATTTACACTCTTCTGGGGGCATCCCTCAACTGGCAAGTGCAGGGTGTGTAAATTCTCCAGCTCTCTTGCCTATAACTGTGACCTATACTGTCCCCAGAATTCCCCTGGAGGACTTAGCTACAGTTACCCTCATGGGGCTTTATCTGATATCAAACCCTTGCTTGGCCATCTTCTCTTCTTACCCCATTACCAGTTTTTCCTGGGAATATTTTCTAATAAATCATGTCACTTTGACATGGATCCTCATCCCAGGGTCTTTTGTGGGAAATCCAATCTAAGAGAGACATTTTTCGGGACTTCCCTGGTGGTCCAGTGGTTAAGAATCCGTCTTGCAATGCAGGGGAGACTGGCTCCATCCCTGGCCAGGGAACTAAGATCCCACATGCTGTGGGGCAACCAAGCCCGCACAACACAACTAGAGAGCCTGTGTGCCACAACTACAGAGCCCACACGCCACAACTAGAGAGAAGCCCACGTACCACAATGAAGAGCCTGTGCCCCACAATGAAAGATCCCGCGTGCCGCAACTAAGACCTGATGCAGCCAATAAATAAATAAATTAAATATTTTTTTAAAAAAGAGACATTTTTCTCTTTATCCGTGACATAGTTTGAAATTTATAATCTTATTGCACTCTAAGGAATTGTATTCTTTAGAATATTGGTTTGATTGCTCTAACAGGAACCCAAAATGACTTGGCTTTCACGGATAGAGGTTACTTTCTGTTCATGAAACAGAGTGAGCAACTCCATGATATTGATGATCGGGATTCTATATTGTTTTTCCTACATTCCTCAGGTGTGGCCTTCATCTACATGGCTTCCCACCATGTCCACGCAGGGTGATAGGGAAAGGGAGACATGTCTAAGAAGTTGTGCACATTATTTATGTTGACACCCCACTGGCTGGAACCTAGCGGCAAGGCCATAGTTAACTGGAATGGTGGCTGTCTGGGTAGACGTGTGTTCAGTTTATAACTGAACATATTGTGCTCCATGGTTGTGAGGGAGAAGAGAGACCATATCTTGGGATAACTAGGAGCCTCTGCCATGGGTGTCTGCCATGTGTCCATAGCTCTGGAGAGAGGAAACAGGGGCACCTGACTAGGTCATGTTCTCTGTTCTGTTTTAGCTTATTCTCCTTTGCCCTCATCCCCATGCAGGCTGAGGTGGCAAATGACGAGTTCACCTGTGGAATAGTTGAGCTTCAAGTAAGTAGGTCCTTTCCAGAAGTCTAGAGGATTCACTTGAGGTTCGTTATTCACTTTAAAGTATAACATGTACTATCTATACTGAGATCTCAGAGCCTTGGGTACAATGGTCTTAGGTGGGATAGCCCAGAAGCAGTGACTTTTTAAAAGAGCAAGCCCCCAGGAGAAATCAGTAAGGGAGTGAGGGAAACACTTGGCAAAAAAGGAGATGCAGCTCGGAAAGGGGCAAGTTTGGGCAAATTCACAGTCTTGACCTGATCTCACAGAGGAACTCTGGAGCCTCAGTTATGCTGGAGGCAAGGGAGCTGAGCCTCCATATTCTTGCATTAGTTCTGCACTGACTGATGGTTTCCTCAGGGGACAAACTCCCAGTGCCTGCAGACAAAACTGCACCAGTAGCCCCAGCACAATATTTCCAAGAGAGTTAAGGGTACAGACCTTGAGAAGCTCCAGGAGGGGTACACAGAACCAGTTAAAGGGATCTAAGGGGATCTAGGAAGAGCTGTGGCAGTCTGCTACAGGTGAGATTGATCGATGAGCCCAGAAACTGCTTTTATGGGACTGCCTTCATGGAAGAGATGGCCTTCCAGCTCCATAAGGAAAGGGGTTATGCTTGGTGACAGCTCCTAGACAGTCATTTAAGCCCCAGATCAGGGTCTTCCCTCCAGACTCCTCTTGCTCATTTGTGAGGCAGGAGTAACTTGGCATGGGTTCATGAAAACCAGAGCCCTGAAGATTATAGGGAATGGCTGACTTCATTCTCTACCCATAGGGACGAGGCAAATGTCATGACACTGGGGCTCCCAACCCAGGCATATCCCATCAAATGAAGCGGGTAGTTGATGCAGCTTAAGTGATTCACCCATGTGGCTGCTTCTAGGTACATCTTTTAAAATTAGTTGTGCTTAAATTAGCAAAGCTTTACTTTTAATATTCCTCTCTCGAAGCAGCTAGCACAGTTTCAATCAGGAGCCTGATTGATATGCAAAAAATGATTTGTTTTGATTTTGGTCTAGCAGTTTTTTTTTTTCTTTTTCTTTCCCAGGCAACTTCTTTATCAAATTTCTCTGCTTTTAAAGGATGCGAAGAAATGTATCTTCTTAAAGTCAGAGGGCATAGTTTCCTTGAAATTGGAAATGGAAGGCTCTCTGGGAGCTGGTCTGAAATCTTAACAGCATAACTTTGCCAACGGCAAAACATCTCTTCATAATTTTCAGTCTATCTTCAGGTGTCATCAGCTCCCTGATGATGCCATGCAAAACCTTGTCCATTGGAAGCTGCAATCGACAAAGTTGTTCTATCAAAGTGTTTAATATTTTGCTGCTTATTGTATGACCTTGGGCAAGTTACTTAACATCTCTAAATCTGTTTATTATCCTTAAAGTGAAGATAACACCTACCTGTTGGGATTTTGTGCAATGTAAATTCATAATCCCTTATCCAAAAACTTGATGAATTTCCAAATTCAGAATTTTTTGGATTTTTAGGAAGGTAATTCAGCATATATATCATATTACTTAACACTCCCAGTGGAGCCTTCGGAAGCACCCTGTAATCAAACACATTAATATTTCTGCAGCCAAATCCATGAATATTCATATAGACCAGCATAAAGACTAAAAATAGCCTCTCATTAGTCCAGGGCAAGGTTTGTAACCAAATGAGTTACAAATAGATCTTTCTCTTTTCAGAGCTCTTTAGATTTGGGGATTGGGAATCGGAGGCTGTGGTCCTGTGATAAAACAATCTCTGTGTCCATCCACCCATTTCCCAACTAGTTCCAGTAAGGACTGAGGGCAGTGTGGTGATGCATGTGGAAAGTCTGGCTCCCAGGATGTTTCGGTTTGCCTCCCTGCTTGTGATGTGGGTGGGCTCTTGTGAATTTTCCTTTCTTCTTTGACATTTTTAATCCTGATTCGCTTCCTCCAGGGGTCTGATTTCAGGCACAATTCTACTCCTGTGACACTAATAGAAGAGGGCATGCTTGACAAAACAAGTTCTAGGGAGAGAAAAACAATAATATAATCACTTAATTGGTAGGCCAATTAAGAAATAGAATTGCCTAAAAGCTTGGTAGGAAGTTCTAAGAAATTCCCCAGGTGGCAAATTTCAGGAAGTTCAATAGTAAATATACAGCAAGAGTTTGTCAATATACACGAAGGTCTGAAAGCCCATGGCAAACCCTCAAACCTACCATGGTACCCTCTCTGCTCGCCCACTCTCAGCAAGCCCTGCTTAAAAATGCCATGACTATGTTCAAGTTTTACTAACTATGTCAAAACATATAATATATAATACTTATGATAATAAACCTAAGAAGATAAATCTTCTACAAAATTTATTTTCACCATATATGCTCCTGGAATTTTCTCGTGAAAATTTAAATTGGGGTAAAATTTTGCCAAAGGGATATTAAATCAGTAGCCTTGACCACTTTTGCAGGTGTTTTCTGCCTTCACTACATTTGTATTGGTCTTAGTAGAAAATATTAATAGTTTGCATTTATTGAGCAATTACTATATGCTGGGGACTGTTACTAGTACCTACATTTACAGCCCTCGATATCTTGTCCAAGTCCCTCAGGGCCAGATGCATTTCTGAGTTTTAGAAAGGCAATGTGTGGTAGGTGCTGACTGTACCGTTACACCCCCGTTGTGGGGGGGGATTTGTGGCACTGTCGCCCAAATCACACACAGTGATATTTCAGTAGGAAAGTGTAGGAAAATTCCCACTAACTGTAATGTAAGTTTTGCCTCTAAATGATTTCTGATAAAATTCCAGTCTTCAAAGCATTTGGGATTTCAGAATTGCATACGTGGGAAGATAGACTTGTGTTATCTCACTTAATCCTCACAATGACCCCCTGAAAGAGGAACTGTTATCCCTTGTGTAGAGAAGAATTAACCTTACCCAGCAAGTGGTCTGGCCTTTGCCTTGGCTCATGGAAGCTGATTTCTAGGCCCCTGGAATGTCCTGTCTGCAGGAGTTTCTTTGTTTTCCTGGAGGCTTTGGTTATCAGACAGTGTCACAATGTGATTTATGATAGAGGCTTTGGGTCACGTGTTATGAGTTCTGATTTCTAGAGGAACTGGAGACTAAAGGTATTAGCCTGACTTTTTTTTTTTTTTTGTGGTACGCGGGTCTCTCACTGTTGTGGCCTCTCCCGTTGCGGAGCACAGGCTCCGGACACGCAGGCTCAGTGGCCATGGCTCACGGGCCCAGCCACTCTGTGGCATGTGGGATCATCCCAGACCGGGGCACAAACCCGTGTCCCCTGCATCGGCAGGTGACTGTCAACCACTGCGCCACCAGGGAAGCCCAGCCTGACTTTTGAGAGGGGCTGTGGACTACAGGTCAGCCACCTGGGCAGTAGTGATCAAGCTCCAGTAGATACTCTGGACACCAAAGGCTCGGATGACCTTCCCTGGCTGGCAATACTCTGTTTGTATTGTCACACATTGTGGCTAAGAAAGGGTAATGCCATACAGAACTCCCCGGGGAGAGGACACACAGAAGCTCCACATCTGGACTCCCTCCCAGATTCTGCCCTATGAGTCTCTTCCTTGGGCTAATTTTAACCTGTATCTTTTCCCTATAAGAAACTGGTAATAAACTGAGAGTATAATAGCTTTCAGTGAATTCTATAAGTCCTCTCAACGAATTATCAAACCTGTGGGTGGTTTTATGAACTCCCCCAACTTGCAACTGATACCAGAAGTGAGGGAGGTCTTGTATGGAGAATTCTTCCCTCAAGCCGTACCGTTAGGTAAACTCATTTCACCCCCACTTTCTAGATGAGCAAACCAAGGCAAAGAAGGTAAATAACTTACTCCAGGCCACAAGGCTTGTAAGTGGAGGAGCCAATTCAAACCCACTTTTGACAGAATTTATAATCCTTGACCATCGTTTGTTCTGGACTCAGTTCATACACTACTCCTGACCCAGTGGGCCCTGCCTGCCCCTCCCACCACGGGCCATGACAGCTTTCCGGGAACAAGTGTCACACAGTGAGTGGTTAAGGACAGGTTTGGCTCTGGAGCTAGACAGCCTTCCCTGTGGAAGGGAGTTAGGTTCACTAGTGCTAAAGTAATTCTGATTCTAAACCTGAACTGCAATTCTTTACGGTTACATCATGACTTGTATTTTTGTAAGACATTTTTACATTTATAGTTTCATTTCTTCCTCATACCACTCTAAAACAGGCAGGCAACAGAGCAGAGAGAACAAAAATTGGAGCCTAACAGATATCAAGCCATTTGCTGGATGAGTAATATGGTGTGTTGCTCAGCCTCTCTGAGCCTCAGCTTCCTTGGCTGTAAAATGGGGATATTGATGGTATGTCTGCTAGAGAGATGGATGTGAAATTAGGGATGTGTGCAAGTCACCTGACACATCACAGGTATTCATTAAGTGATGAATTATTTTACAGACGAGAAGAGTGAGTCAGAGATGTTAGGTAGCTTCCCTCACTTCTATGAGGCAGGACTTGGACTTTGATTCAAGTCCCATAGACTTATGAAACACAGGGGTAGAAAAGGGCCTTAAAGATAAGCTGGGTGTAAGATTTTCAAAGTTTTATTTTAAGCTTCAGAGAAAACCCTGGAAAACCCTCTAATGGGAATCAGATAAAGGTAGGGCTACACTAATTCAGGTGGACCTGGTCTCCTCTCCCCTCCCAAACTGCTCAGTAACTCATAATGGGGTTGTGGTACCTGAGGGTTCCTTGGAACACTACTTGGAAATCTCTGGCCTAGTGCCACCTCTGCTTTACAACTGAGGTTGCTGAGGCTCAGAGAGGTCATGTTACTTGCCCAAGGTCACACAGTTGGTCTCTGGCAGGGGTGGGACTTAAGCCTTGTTGACAGAATCCACGCTTAGTGTTCTCCCTCTCTACCTCATCACCTCCTTGAGGCAAAGACATCTGACCCCGATGAGGCAGTGCCATCTGATGATACTGACAGGTATGTGGCTTTCCAGCCCAGGAACTGTCTGTGGGTCCTCAGCCTCACTGACATTCTCCAGTGTTCTCCTTTGCAGTCTGTACTGTGAAGGATGAAAGCGTGGAGCTGCATTTATAGTTCATCTTGCCAATTGGGTTCCTGTCGGTCTTTGCCAATGTAAGGCATTTGCAGGAGGCTAGAAAGAGGGAGGGGTATAAGCCACTCTGCTCCTGGTTCTGGAGCTGTGAATGGCTGAGGGTGACTTGGCAGATTTCAGCAACATTCATGTTTCTAGGAGCAGCACCCATGGAAACTACATTTTTTGTGGTCTCATGGCAATCTCCTCATTTTCCGACTATGACATTTTTGAAAGTACCAGCTACTTCCCCTGGCTAGGAAGGGCCAAGGGAATATGCTGTACTCTTCAGTGGTTACCCAGTCAGGGAGGGAGAACACAGATATATTTTGTTTCCGCATTGCGTCTCCCTGGCCTGCTTCTGATTTCAGCACCATAGTGATGGACAGTTCCAAACCAGCTGATGGTGTCCGGCAAGCTTTCTGTCACTTCAGCTAGTCCTAGGGGCAGATGCTAAAGCAGGGTTAGATGAGAAAGAGGTTTGCTAGGGGCAATGTCTGTGAAGGCTAAAGGGGCTGGAGGTGGTGATGGTAGGGGAAGTAAAAGTAGGCAGGGAGAACTTCAGACCACAGTATAGTTCGGAGACAGTCTTGGCCTGGACATTGGGGAGTCTCTGAGCAGGGTGCCCTTTAGAGGAGTCCTTCACTGGGCAGGAATGGCCCGATTCTAGTGCTCCTGTTGGCTGGGGACAACCAGGGAAAGTGTGGCCTTGGGGTGAGTGCTGAGGCAGATCCGAGAGTGCAGCAGCAGGAGATGCCTTGTAGCAATTTCTGCTTAAGGTGATCTGAGTGGCAAACCTCCATGACTGCCATGAGTGGTCCCCAAAGCTGCTCTTTCATTTTCTGCCTGAGAGCATGCTCCAAAGCTGATAGAGAGCCCTGGGCCTTTACATACACTTAACCCTGAAGTGCAAGGGGAGGGGGGGGACTATGGAGAATCTGTCTGGGGCAGATTCTATACGGTTCCTCAGAAGGTTCCCAGCAGGATTGAGACTCATTGCCCACAGCACTAACCTGCTCATTAATGCACCCTTTACTGTCATTTCTTCTATTTCCCACCACCTCCCTCCTGCTTCATGAGACCACTCTACACATACATCACCCTCATACAAGCCCTTATCTAAGGATCTGCTTTGGGGGAGCTCAGAATAACACCTCTGAGAAGCTGAGCACCCCTGAGGGTCAGTGGCACTGCTCAGAGTAAGAGCGCCCTAAGAGGGAGTGACCTTCGAGGGTGCAGGGCTGAAGTTCCCTCCAGGGTGAAACTCAGGTGGTGCCAGACTTGTTTTTGTAAGGGAGGCTGGGTTACCCAACACACTCTATTTTATTTTATTTTATTTTATTTATTTTAATTTTTTTTACATCTTTATTGGAGTATAATTGCTTCACAATGGTGTGTTAGTTTCTGCTTTATAACAAAGTGAATCAGCTATACATATACATATGTTCCCATATCTCTTCCCTCTTGTGTCTCCCTCCCTATCCCACCCCTCTAGGTGGTCACAAAGCACGGAGCTGATCTCCCTGTGCTCTGCGGCTGCTTCCCACTATCTATCTACCTCACGTTTGGTAGTGTATATATGTCCATGCCTCTCTTTCGCTTTGTCACAGCTTACCCTTCCCCCTCCCCATATCCTCAAGTCCATTCTCTAGTAGATCTGAACACACTCATTTGAAAGTGTCTCATCTTTTAAAATCACGAGGTGGCTGCCTCCACTTCCGCAGGTCCCTGGTCACATAGTGTTTAGCCTCTTGGCCTCGTTCATGCTGACAGTGTTTCCCAACTTTTAAAAACCCATGTTTCTCCTTTGTAACCACCAAACCTCTTAGGATCTGACACGTCTCCCAAGAGAAGATTACATATGGCTCACCAGCTTGGGGATCACTCCTCTGTTTTCTGTGTACGGCAGACAGTGAGATTTCCCTGAATTTTTCTTTCTATACTTGTATTCGAAAAAAGCAGTACACTCCAGCCCCATGTGAAATTGTATTACAATGGTTTGGTACCAGTTGTCTTCCCCTGGAGATCCCTCTTTCTCTTCCTTCATCTTGAGAATCGCTACATTAGAAATATGGTGATGAGGGTGGATTTTCTCCCTTCCCCTCCCTTCTTCCCTTCCCTTCGTCTCACTACAGATAGGAAGCAGTCTTTGATAAAAGAGTAAAGAGGCAGAGAATGCTATTAACCTAAGAATCTGAAGCTCCCTTTGCTGGTGCCCACGTCCTCTTGCCCTTAACATCCTGCCATCAGACTTCTGGCTGCCTGCCTCTGCATTTTTTTGTCTAAGGACTTGTTTTGGCAGCAGAGGACATTTTCCCCAACCATGGGCAGGCCTGAAGTCCCAGAGAATTAACAACCCCTGGGAGTGGGCTTCAACTAATGAATACCCTAGTTGTTTGTGGTGTTCATTCTCTGCTAGTTCCCAGTGTGTCTCTGTGGGTGGCATAAAACTCTAGTGGTCCTCAGGGGTAACTAGCTTGATAAGGAACCCTCCCCTGTCCCATTTTACCATTCCCCGAACAATGTTTTCTAGGATCACTTCCCAAGTAAAATTTCTTGCCCTCACATCCTTGTCTCAGGATCTGCTTCTGATAGAACCCAAAATAAGACATAACTCACCCAAGCTCTGCTCTGAAGGGAGTTGAGTGACCCAAGGGGAAAGTGTCTTCAATACACAGAGCCAGAACTCCAGCAACGCCATGCTGCCTCTCCAGGTAGAGCAAGGACCCAGGAAAGGAAGGAAGAGAAAAAACTATGGGGTTTGGGAAATCGGGGGAGGGAGGAAGGCAGCTGGTGGAGACAGCGATGTGGTGCTTCTGGGCAGCCATCTGACGGGAACTGATGGAGGTGTGGCAGAAAAGTAAAGCGAGGTGCTCAAATGACCCCTTCCCGGAAATAGGCTTGACTTACCTCTTCTTTGGGACCAAGCGGGCTTAATGAGAGGTTATCTGCCATGTCTGTGTGTGGACTTATAGCTCCTTCCACACCTGTGGCATAATTGGAGGATGAAGATGGGAACATATTGGATACCTATCTCTAACTGGAATTTCAGGGCTTCCTGACCTCAGGCCCTTCCCTTCCTATTGGTTTAATCTGCAATGTAGTCTCAAATACATGTCTAGAATAGGAGGCTTCTGTTCCCTAAAGTCTCTCTCGCAATCCCAGAGTGAAGGAGCAAGGTTTTGCTTAGGTGCCCATAGCGACAAAGCAGCCTCTGGGTGGTGATGCTGGGCAGGGTCATGGTGAAAGGTGATCACTGCATCACTATGTGTCTGTCTGTCTGTCTCGTGAATCTTTTTGAAAAATTTCTTTTATCATTAGCTATTTTGAATCTGATATTTTTAATTTTTCTGAATCTTGACCCAAATAGAGATGATTGTGTGTCAAACTAGAAGCTGGGAAGCGTGAGGTGGAATATTTCTGAGCAGAATTAACCAAGAATATGGGATGGAGGTGGAGATGTTCCCCTTCTGATGCCATGAAACTCCCAAGGACTTCTATCTGCAGAACATATACCTGTCATGTCCATGCCAAACACCTCCAAGAGGCAGCCTGTGTGTTTCTTCTGTTACTCTTTGATGTAATAAATTTTTTCTTTAGGGGGTGTGCATTATAGCTAGCTCATAGATCCAGAATATCTGTAAATAATCATGAATAATAATTCATGCAATAGAATAGAAATGAACAAACTGGTTTATTTGCGGGCTTTTAATCCTTGCGGTACACGAGTGTCTGTGAAGCATCAGATTTTGCCTTTGACAGGCAAAGCGGCAGCATTCTCTGATCTGCTCAAATGTCTCTGGGAGCTTAGGGCAGAGGTGGGCATAGGGCTGTCCTTGGGACACCTCTCTTTGAGAAACACTAATTTAAAGGAACAAAGTGAGAATCCAAAAGATGACCTTTATTGGAATGACCAGCATCCCAGCTTTACAAAGCCTAAAATCAGCCTCCTGGAGTGGGGCTGGAGAGCTGCCATTTAAAAAGCCCCTCCCTTCCCCACCACTCTCATCTATACTAAAGTTGGAGGCTCTCTGCTCTGCGTAGGAGAGGGTACTGTGGGTGAGGCAAACCTCTCTTTAATTTTCCGATTCAAATATTCTATCGCACGTGTCCCAATTTCTTTTGCTCTTTTCTGAACACACACAAAGCAGCCTGTGGACTGGGAGGGCACAGAAGCCAACAGCTTAAATAAAATCGAGGTGTTTCATATTAGAGGTCGGGGAATGGGACTCAGATTCAACATGTCGGCAGGTGTGTGGCCCCATTTCTATTTTTCTAAGCTATGGATGCATTACGGGGTGGAATATGAACGTTTCAGCTGAAACAGGATAGTCGAAAGAAATGTTAAGCCTGGTGGAGGTGTGAGCGGAAGGAACGCCCTGTTCCCAGCTACCCCTTAGGCAGCCAAGGTGCATGTTCGCTGCGCTCCTCAAATTGAAATGGAAGAAATGGAATGGAAAATATCAGTCACGCCTTAGTGAATCTGATCACAGTGTAGTTTTATTTTCGGTAGCTGAGGTGAGTTAGATCTAGGGAGCACAGGGGCTCTCCAGTGCGGAGGTGGGTCTCTCTTTGGGCAGCAGGAAGGACCAGGAGCCTGAAGGGTGAGGGAAAGACATCACTGACTGCATAATTTTGTCTGACACCTTACCTGCTCTACGCAGCCTCTCCTGGGGGCCAGAGGGGAATTTTATTAGAGAAACTGTTCTAGAAGGTAGAGTCTTTCTCAGTGATCCATGTGAAGATCAAGAAGTTGGTGGATGATCATCCACAGCTAAATTTAAGCCCAGATTAAGAGGCCTTCTGGCTCAGGGAATGGAGAGCCCCCAAATGTACAAAGTAAACCCACAGCCAGACTCCACTCTACCCCCAAATGTGCATCAGGTATAACGAGTGTATTGGAGGTTATGTAAGTGTTTGCTGTGTGGAGAGCTTGACATGCATCCTCATTCCATCTTTCCCAAGCCATGAGGTGTCGTAGGTTGGGTTCTCTTCAAAGCAGACCCTGAGACAAAGTCCCAGGTGGCTTATTTGGGAGGGGATCCCAGGAAGCATGGCGATGGTGTGGGAACGTGAGGCAGAGAAGGGAGGAAAATGATACACGTGCAAGAAAATGCAGTGGGCACCCAGGGCTCCACCCCAACGGGGACCCACCAGAAAGAACTTGTGGGACACACCTCACAACCACCACACCAGGGGCACGGAAGCTGCCACCAACCCCTGTCCTCGCTGGTTGAGGCTACTTTTGGAGCGTTAACCCTTGGGCACGTGTGGGCTGTCCTGCACATTCAGTTGAGCTCACTGCTGTGGGCGGGGAACACTCTTGGGTAGGAAGCCATGGGCTTTCTGAAACTGTCCTTAGGCAATCTCCTGAGGAAGCCACGTGGCTACGAGCAGGACCCCAAGAGCATCTGCTACAGGTGCGCCTCACTTTCACGTGAGAGATGACAAAACAGAGACTTTAAGGAACTCCCACAGTCAGACAGCTTGGATCTGCTCAGATCTGCTGGACTAAGACACTGCTCGATGTCCTTTCTCTTAGAACACTTTCCAAGATGAAGTGCTAGTGGGACCCAGGGCCCACTGAAACTTCATCTCCACCTTCAAGGTGATGCCAATGGCTGCCAGGGCAAGGAAGTGCCGACTGTAGCTGTGATGTGGCCCTGCTGTAGTCCTGGAACCTCTGTCACCTCTGTGGCACCCCTGGTGGCAGCACCCCCAGGCAGGAGCTGTCCCACAAGAGCCTCTGTCTGTCCCACAGAGCCTGGTGCCTAGAAGGGCACACACTTCAGGGGGACCCACACTTCTGACCCAGAACAGAGGCCAGCCTCAGAGGCCCTCTTCCAGATCTTGCAACAGAATGGTAGATGTTGATAGTCCTGGGGGCTTCTGATGGCTGCCACACCAGGCTGGGGGACAAAGAGCAGACAAAGAGCTGAGACTAATAGACGAGCAGCCAGCCCTATCATCACCCACCAAGTCAGAGCTCACCCCCTCCCTGCTCCATACATACCTCATCTGCGCTTTGGCCACCCTCTTCTTGGACGAGGTGGTCCCAGGTGATCACTTGCATAGCATGATGCCTAAAAGTACACATTCAGGAGTCACACAGACTTGGGTTCAAGTCCCAGCTCCACGGCATATCAGCTGCTTGTGCAGGTTACCTAACTATGGCGATGGGGAAACTGGAGTCTCTTGTCTGTGGACCGTACATGACAATGGCCCCTTGGAGAATCATTGTCAGGATCAAATGAGTCAGACACTCGTATATATTAAGTGTTCAATCAATGTGAGCTGTTAGCGTTGTAACAAGTATAATTGAATCACCTGGGGGAGGGGAGAGGCATGATGTGATTTGTCCACTTGGCGTTCCTCAAGGATGGTCTGTAACCTCCCCTCCGATATAATGTTAACCACGATTGAACCACCAGAGCCACATGACCTCTGTCTAAACCCTTGCAAGTCTCGGGGGGACGCTCGGGGCCCTCAGATGTTACCTCTGGGCTCTATGCTAATGAAGGAGTAAAGAAGCCACTGAAGGGGTGTGGAAGGCTCAGGGTCAGGGAGGCTGCATGGTGAAGGCTGCTGCGAAATGAGTTCTCCCTCTGGCCCTGAAAAGTCAACTCCTTTCCGTGTGTTGCTTTGCTCCTTGGGGGTGCTTTCCAGGTGGCTTGGTTCTCTGCGGCAGGGCTGTGTGGATGGGGGGCCTCACAGGCCCCCATAGACTCCCTTTGTCCTGAGCGCGCTGTGGAAAGCTGGGCGGGGCTGGAAGCGGGTCCTCCTTCGGCATCAGCACCCTGTGCCAGGGCCCAGTTGTTAGCACAGCACCCTGTCTGGACCCGTGGAGTCGATCGCACCAAGGGAAACTTCTGGTCTCCCGGGAGGAGCTACAGCTCTCAAGTCCACCTGGGCAGTGGACTTCCCACAGTGCCCTTTAAACCTTTTCAGTGACTGCAAATCGAAACCCTGGAAGACTCAGGCGGGCGATGGAGGAGAGCCCAGACCCCTGGGCCGGTGTGGCTTTCTCTTTTCTAGGAACTGCCTCTTGCTGTCTGATTCCCAGGGCTGCACGGGCCTTCTCTTCTCTCTCTCCCTTCCCAAGGGTATTTTCTATGTGACTTAGAATAAGTATTCGGTCATGTGGATGTTACTATGGCAACCAATGTTTTAAATAAAAATAGTCCTACACCCCCGGTAGCCTGTCAGTGTGAAATGAGCCGATAGGCAGTGAGAGGCTGTTGGGATCTGCATCCCTTCAATTCCCAGCAGCAGCCTCCTGGCAACACCCCCCACCCCCCACCCCGGGGCCTAGAGGGCAGAACCTGCAGCTGTGTACACAGAGCGGGGCTCCTGGGTCATCTGGGGAGGAGGCAGGTAACTTGCGCAGTTTCCCCACCTGGCCAAGGGCTCTGCCTGGCGCTTCCTTCCTGGACCTCTGCCAGCAGCGGATGGATGCTGCTGTTCTCAAAGTGTTTCTGGCGAAAAACTTTAACTAATTCAAAATGGGCTTCGTCTTGAGGTCTCCTTCTGATGGAACGAAAACTGAGACAAGGATTTATGGGCAAGTAATTTAATTGGGAGGGGATCCAAGGGAACTCCAGCAGAGCAGGGAAGAGAGGCAGGGAAGGGAAGGCAGCTGGTAAAGGTGCATTTTCAAAAGAGACTGCTGTGCACAAGGGGAGTTCAGCCCCGGAGGAAATGTGGGAGCCCCGTTATCCCCCCAAGGGGCAAGGAAGCTGGTGGATTCATCTAGCACATCTCCCTCTGTCCTTGAATGAGGTCTCCTCCCAGAGGCATTAACTCTCTACATTCCCAGCTTGACCTGTGAGAGATCAGGATAAAAACAAACATAACGCCACCAAAAGTCCTTAGGCAGAGTTGCAGGTGTTGGCAGGCGGCAGCCTTCAGCATTTGAAGGTGAACACCTTCCTAGAGGATACGGGAAGGGTACCACATCACCTATGCTGGGCCTCCTGGCTGAGTTGTGGGCCTCCTGGCTGAGCTGTCAGCCTTCTGTGTATCAGTGAATTTCCTCAACTATCCACAGTGCTTTAGGGTTGGGCTAAGGAGCTTCATCTGAAAAGTTGAAGGAATGTAACATAAAGATACTAATATAAAACAGACCTTTGAAAGGTTGCCAGAGGTTCCAGAGAGCCTGGTGATGAAATTGGTACAGTCAAGGCCAAGGCCCATTGGCCTCTGTCACAGTGGAGAGTGGGGGAGGAGTTGTCCTCCTGTTGGGAAGGCAGCTTACTATATCCCAAACAAGTGTTTTTGAAAAAGTTTGAGTACGTCCTTCTTGACTCTGTATCTGATCCTTTGGGGGGTTGAAAAGTGTTAAGATTAGGCACAGTGACATTGAACCCAAGAAACTCAAACCCTTTGGGAGGAACGGATGGTGGTTTAGGCAAAGAGTGAGCAGGTGGAAACGCATTGGAGATACATCACTTTGAACTCTTGGCAAGAATTGGGGCAGGATGCATTTTCCCCTCTCTTGTTAGGTTCTATTGAAACTAACAGCCATCTGACAGATCCATTCACCTTTGAATGACATGCGGCTTTGGATGCAGAGTCAGTGGGTCTGTCCATCAGTGGAAGGAAAGTTGCTTCCCAAAGTGCCCCACCACCTCTTGGGCCAATTAGACACCTTCTTCCTGGAATCCGAATCCTGAGTGGGATGTTACAAGGACTGAAATCAGACTGGAGCTCATTGATGTCAACAGCACAGTCCTGAAGAAACAAAGTTGACTAATTCCGGGAGATTGTGAGCTCTTGGGGCCCCATCCTTTTGGAGACAATTCTGTAGCCTTTCCTGAAATTCTCTGGGTATCCCATAGCATTCCAATAAATTCTTGTTCCTTTTCCTATGAAATTCGCGAGGATCTGTTTCTATGCTTGCCATGGGAAGAGCCCTGACTGATTCTGATTCCTTTGGAGGAATCCCGCTGGGATTAATACTGTAGAGGCTCTCAGACGAAGCCCTGTGAAAACTTCTCTGTTGCTGTTCCTTCGTGCGGGAGGTCCCTCCAGAAATAAGAGAGGAAGGGAAAGATGTCTTAGCCTCATCTGCCCAGAGGACTGAACTGAGAGGGAAACAGGAGTGGAAGAGGATGGTTTTGGGGGCAGGGGGTGGGGGAGTGGATTGGGCAGGAAGAACCTCAGGCTGCCAAGTAGGTCTGATGATGTCTCAGCCAGGTCCGTGGGGCATTCCTGAGCAAAGATTTCCCCTCAGAGAAGTTCCGCGGTGGCAAGAAGTGGCCGAGCCTCAGCACTGGCTAGGGGCTGCCGGGAAGAGCATAGCCTCTCCTCAAAGGCTGGGGCACATCTGAAGGCGCCGTGTCTGGAGTCTGTCAGCTCACTGCACTCCTGGCAGCTGAACGGCAAGTTCCTTCTTGAAGGAAGATCACAGCATCACAGCTCCGCGGCTGCCTCGGAAAGAAAGGGCGGCGCCTCCTGCTGAGCACACACCAAGTCAGGCACTGTCTCCATTTGATCTTCCTTAGGCCTCCCACCAGTCCTGGGAGGTCAGTGTTAGTTCCACACCCAGAGCTGATGAAGTGGAGACCTAGCGAGTTATTTACCCTGAGGTTGCCATGCCGGTGGCTGGCAGAACTGAGATGTGAACCCGCCTCTGTCTGGCTTGAATGCTCCCGCTTCAATGTTGTATGGCGGCGGCCACTGGCTTCAGCTGGCGTCATCCGCCGTGAAGGACTTGGGCTCTGCAGCTGCAGTGGCTGCTCGTTGCCCCCAAAGCATATCTTGTGTCTGGGCTGGTGTGTTTGTACAGTTGGCCCTCTGTATCTGTGGGTTCTGCATCCTGTTGAAAGTATTCAGGGACCAAGCTTCCAGAAAGTTCCAAAAAAGCAAAATTTGAATCTGCCGTGCACCCCGGCAACTCTTTACATAGCATTTACATTGTATTTACAACTATTTACATAGCATTTACATTGATTAGGTATTATAAGTAATCCGATTTAGAGTATATGGGAGGATATGCGTTAAGTTATATGCCAACATGATTTTACATGAGGGACTTGAGCATCCTTGGATTTGGGTATCTGTGGGTGTGTGTGGGAGGGGTGCGTCCTGGAACCAATCCCCCGTGGATGCTGGATCCTGAGGGAGGACTGTATGTGCACTTGGGTCTGTCTTGGGTTCGAAACACAGCTCTCTTCTCCATGTGCCTTAGTTTGGGTTCTCGCAAAGGCAGATGCTGAGAAAAATAGTTTAATAGAGAGGAGATCCCAGGAAGCAGGCTTTGAGGAGAGGAATTAGAGAGGGGAGGAGCCTGAGCCAATGAAGAGGCATCAGTGAATCGATCTTCAAGGGCAAGTGGGGCTCGCACCTGCTGGTGACTGTGTGAGAAGCCGTGCAGAATGTCGGGACAGTTTAGACTTCCATTCCTCATTGGTGGCATGGCTTCCTGGCACTTCCTGGAGGATGTGGCCAGCACGGGGGCCCAGGGACTCCAGTGGTACCAAGAAGAGCCTCAGGCGCGCAGCTTGAGAGGGGGTGCAGTCAACGTGCAGGGAACTGTTCATCACAGCCACAGGGAACCAGAGGTGGCCCAGATAATGGGTAGGTGTCCACACTGAGTACTCAAGGCTTGTGGAAAGAACCTGCCTCCAGTTTCAGGGTATCTGAGTCCTGAAGCTCAGGATGCAGGAGAAACAGCAATGATCCCCACACTTATGGGGGCATCTTATTAGGTCAGTTCAAGCTGCCAAAACGAAATACAACAAACTGGGTGCTTTAAACAACAGAAATTGTTCTTCTTATGGTTCTGGAGGCTGGAAGTCTAGGATCAAGGTGATGGATGACAGGCTTGGTTTCTTCCGAGGCCTCATTCCTTGGCTTGCAGGAAGCTGCCTTCTTGCTGTGTCCTTACATGGTCTTTCCTCTGTGTGCGTGCCTTCCTGGTGTCTCTTCCTCTTCTTATAAGGACACCAGTCCCAGCTGATGAGGGCCCCACCCTTATGACCTCATCTAAAGTTCATTACCTCCCTAAAGGTCCTATCTCCAAATATGGTCACATTCTAAGGCATTGGGGATTAGGGCTTCAATCTACGAATTTTAGGGGGACACAGTTCAGTTCATAACAGGCATGAATGGCTGGCAGGACCTGGGTCTGAGCTGTGTTGCCTCGCTGTACTGGTCTCGGAGACAGGGAAGTGAGAAGCTTAGGGTCCCACAGCTTGAGTGGCAATGCGGTGCTGAGTCAGAAGCAAATCTGTCTGCCTGGGGTGACTTCCAGACCAAGGACTGCTCATACCCATGGCCTTCAGGGCATCATGCTCCCGAGGTCTCCTGGCCTTGGGAACCCCTGGCACCTGTTCATGGCTCCCCAGACTCTCCTGCATCTTGGTGCTTCTCCTTCCCTGATGGGTGCTCCAGGAGGGGTCAGGATGCAGTGCCAAGGGGCCTGGCTCACAGTGTTGAGGCCCAGCTCCCAGGCTGGCTGGGCTGTGTGGCCTTGTGCAAGGACTTCTTCCCTTTGTCCCCTCATCTGGGAACTGAGTGGGCTGGGTTAAGCTGCCATTCCTGTTCCCCTAGTCTATCTTTTTTTTTTTTTTTTAAGTGTGGGTGAAAATTTCGTGGGGGAGATGGGCACTTGTATCTGCTGGAGGGATTATACATTGGAATAATCCATCTGGGAAGGCGATTTGGTAGGATACTTCAGAAGCTCTAAAGAATGTGCACGTCCCTTATGAAACATTCTTAGAAGGGGAACTGCTGGGCCACATTTTAGCTACAAGGGGGGAGTCATTAGTGTTGATTTTTCACTCTTCTGTTATAAATATCAAAATGCCCAACACCAAGGGACCAAAGAAACAAATCATGGTACACTATTCAGTGGAATACACGGACATAAAACATGATTCTGCAAAGAACATTTAATGATTTGAAAGATTTTTCATCATATCAAATGGAAAGGGTAATTACAGAACAACCCATAGTATGATTTCATCCATGTTAAAATATATCAGGATCTAGGATAATAAACCAGGAATAAACAGTGGTTACTTCTGTGTGATGGGATTGTAGAGATTTAAAAATCTTTATTTTCTAAAGTAACAGTGTATATTCATGGCTTTTATAATAAGAAAACCCACAAAAAGTTATATTAAAAAATAATTTACAGGGCTTCCCTGGTGGCGCAGTGGTTGGGAGTCCGCCTGCCGATGCAGGGGACACGGGTTCGTGCCCCAGTCCGGGAAGATCCCACATGCCGCGGAGCAGCTGGGCCTGTGAGCCATGGCCGCTGAGCCTGCGCGTCCGGAGCCTGTGCTCCGCAACGGGAGAGGCCACAACAGTGAGAGGCCCGCGTACCGCAAAAAAAAAAAAAAAAATTTACATAGTTTTGGCAGATATTGCAGGCTGGCTAACTCTATAGCTATTACTGACTCACTCCTCCCTTGCTGCTTCAGCTTTTCCAATCTTTATCATTGAATTCTCATCTTTCTAGTGTCCCTGACTGCTAGGGTGGCCAAGTGATGGGGTTCTGGCCAGTGATAGTTAAGTGGAGGGAAGAGGTGGAGGTTTCTAGGAAGGCTGTGTCTCCTGATGAAAGGAGGGGGATAGTACTGGCTCCTCCACGTCCCCTTTCCTCTTCCTGGAAGGTAGAGGTGATGCCTTGAACAGCAGCAGCCCTCTTGTGACTGAGAGGTGATAAGGGTGGTGGAGCAGAAGGGTAAAGCCTGGGCTTTTGATGGTATCCTTGAATCACTTCATCCTTCTGGACTCCTCACCTCCAAGCTTCTTGTTATGGGTGATAATTCTGATCTAACAGTTCTGGTTAGACTGGCTATGAATGCTGTTGGCTGCAGGTAACAAAGTTTAGGTCTCTCCTCCAGGTCCTAGATTACTCCTGCCACTCCACACTGACTCCATGGAAACAGGGGTGTCTTCACCAAGACTCTTTCTTCCTAAGCTGGTGGTGCCATCTATTTGGCATTAGACTCTGCATCTGTCTGGTGGCTCTGGGAGCGGAGAGGCATTGAATGTCTTCTGTAGGATGGGAAATGCAGTAAGCATCCCCGTCTGCCAGAACAGAGCAGGGCACCGTGTGAACAAGTGGGTCAGCTATCCCTCAAAACACCTATGTGCCAGGCACTGTGCCAGGTTTGGGGGAGGCCGAAAGAGCAAAACAGACCTTGGCACTGTGTTCCTGAAGCTTACTGCCTGATGGAGAAATAGGATATTGCAAAGTCATAGTTCTTTGCTTGTTTTTGAAGTACAGGGTGCCATGTGAGTAATGGGGGAGCCTCACCTGGTCTGAAGCTCAGGGAAGGCAGCCTAGAAGCCGTTTCTTCTGTCCTTAAGCTCAGCAAGATGCCCCAAACCTCCTGGGCTTGTCTCTGACGGCCTCTCATCACAGTGCCCCAGGGAAAGCCTTCTTCCCTTGGCGAGAGCTCTCACCTGTGCATTCTATTGTCCATATTCGATGAACCTTCAGCTTCCCAGAGCTTGAGTGACATATGAACACAGCTTGGAGGAAGCCACCCCCAGGAACCGTGCAGATGCAGGCTGGGGTGGCAAAGCTGGGCTTAGAAGTGTTGTTTACTTCCCAGACTCAGCAAGGATGGGGCCCACGCTCTCTCTTTCAGCAAACATGTATTGAACACCTACTGTTTGCTGAGCGCTGCAGATACATCAGTGATCACAGCAGGCAATAATGCCTGCCCTCGGGAGGCTCATGGTCTAGAGGTGGAGGAGACCAGATCACAGGTAGATTATGTAGGACCCTGAAGGTGATGCGTGCTGTGGAGACGAGGCAGGGCAGGGTCCAGGGATGGGAGGGAGGGGTCGTGCTGTGGACGGTGGCATATAGTCAACTGGAAGGTCAGGGTGGCTCTCAGTGGTGGGAGGAGGGGTCAAGCTGACAACTGGGGGAAGAGAAGCCTCTGCAGGGAACAGTGTGTGTGAGGCCTTGGGGGAAGACAGTGCAGGGAACAGCAGAAGTGGGAGTTGGTGGTGGATCCCACACGGCAATGGGCAATGGAGGTCAGAGCCCTGTGGTCTGACTTGTGTTTCTAAACGATTGCAGGTCAGTCCTTGCCTGTTCTATTTATTCTGAATCAAAAATTAAGAGGGTCAGTGGCAGGGAGCCCTGGTAACCCAGGTGGTGAGCTGCATCGGCGGCTGTGGCCTCAGACCCTGTGCCTGCCAAGGAAGCCTGAGCAGTGAAGCATTTATTTACTTTCATTTTGCTGTATCTTTAAATGCGTGTGGCTTTTGTAATCATAAAAAAATATTCAAAAAAAATTTTTAAAGTGGTTATCTCTGGGGATAGAATGATAAGGGACTCTCACAGTCTATCCTGTACATCTGTAATCCTTTTGATTTTTGAACGGCTTGGTCCTGGAATAGTGTCTTCTTTTTTCCCCCGTTATTTGTTTCGTGGCTCTAAACATTGAGGGATGCTCCTCTAGGCAACGTACAAAAAGAAATGGTGCAAAGATAGAAGAGAATGGACTGTACTTCACAGTTGTAAAGTCAATTACACACACAACACACACACACACACAAAACCCGTCTTCCACTTGTCAGGGCCCGAGGGAACAGCCTTGGAGGCTCACTTCAGGAGGGCGTGGCTTTTCTCCCCCGATGTCCAGGGCTTTCTCTCCACGAGCTCCAGTGTTTCAAGCAGAAAACAGCTAGAAAATCTTGAAGGCAGTCAGTCACACGGGTGTAGGCTGCTGGCAGGTGAGGAGGGCATTGCCCGGGAAGGAGGGAGGGGATGAAGCCCCTCAGCAGGGTTGGAAGCAGGCTTTTGGGGTCCCGATAGCCCACTCACCAGCTGGGAGGCTTTGAGCAAGAAAGCCTTTCTGAGCTGGTTCCTCACCCGAGAAATGGGAATGATGCCACTGCTTCCCTTCCCAGGGCTGCTCTGAGCCTCAGTGAGATGACACTGGCCAAGTGCCAGGACGTGGTAAATACCAGCAGGGGAGGGGGGTCACTGTCTTGGTTCTGAAGCACAGAGACCTGCGGCTCTGGAAACTGAGGGCCAGGCTGTGTGGCCTAAGGCAGGTTACTTGACCTTTCTGGGCCTCCGCTTCCTCAATTGCAAAATGAGTTGAAATGGGACAAGGCCAGGGGGAGGCATTTCCAGTCACAGGTACCCCCTGAAGCTATGACAGCAGCCCCTCTACTTGGCTAAGATGGCGGAGCTTCCCAGATCTGAGGCGCTCCCATCTTTCACCTTCTGCTGGGCCTCAGCCTTAGGTCTCCTTGCTTCTGGCCCCTGTGCCACCCCCTGGAAATGAAGAACAGTGGCCCAAGTCCCCCGAACTGCCCCAGTATGCAGGAAGCCGGAGGGAATGTCAGAATTAGGTTTTACTGCTTATTTATTTTGATCCATTTTTCTACCAAAACTCTCTTTCATGCTTGGAGTTGCTTTACAATGTTGTGTTAGTTTCAGGTGTACAGCAAAGTGAAGCAGTTACACATACAGCCACTCTTTTTTAGATTCTTTTCCCATATAGGCCATTACAGAGTATTGAGTAGAGTTCCCTGTGCTATACAGTAGGTGTCCATTAGTTATCTATTTTATATACAGTAGTGTGTATATGTCAATCCCAATCTCCCAATTTATCCCTCCCCCCTCGGTAACCAGGTTTGTTTTCTACGTTTGTGACTCTATTTCTGTTTTGTAAATAAGTTCATTTGTACCATTTTTTTAAGATTCCACATTTAAGCAATATCATGTGATATTTATCCTTCTCTTTCGGACTTAGTATGGTCACCTCTGGGTCCATCCATGTGGCTGCAGATGGCGTTATTTCATTCTTTTTTATGGCTGAGTAATATTCCACTACGTATATGTACCACATCTTCTTTATCCATTCCTTTGGCAATGGACATTTTGGTTGCTTCCATGTCTTGGCTACTGTGAACAGCGCTGCATTGAACCTTGGGGTGGTCTGCTATGCCTTTTAAAATAGCAATTTCAAACTCTCTTTTTGGTCTGTGTGAGGTTCTTTATGAGTTTTGGGGACAGAGGGAATGATGGAATGGATTTTTATTGCCCCTCCTCTTTCCCAAAATACATCAACAATCAACACTACTGTGAAAACCTTCCACTTCAACTCTGTGAGGCCCATGGACTCTTCCTGAAATTTCAGTAGCACGTGTGTGCACAGCTTTCCCTGCAGCCTTACTGCCATAGGTAAGATGTGATATGTGGGAACTCTTGCTTTGTAGCAGCACAACGAATAGGAACCCTCAAATTACTTTATTTGGGAGAAGCCACAGCCCTGGGGTCTGTATCAAGAGACAGGTGCACGGGGCTGAAAATATCCTTGGCTGTGGCTTGCACAAAGAATGCATAAAAGACCACCTGTGGGGCTAAAGGTAAACGTCTAGTGATGACTACAAGCAAAGTAAAACAAGAAAATCTACCCTCCCCTCACCATCAAGAAAGAAACCCACCTCAAGGTAAATAACAAAATTTTCAAATTTGAATGAAACGACTGTCCAGTGTTTCATCTTTATGGCATTACGTTTTAGAGCCAGGGTTTCCCCAAGTTGGCTGCCAAATCCTAAACGGCTTCTAATTGTTTAGACAGACACAGGGTGCTCTGAGCTAGCACGGCTGACTTTCCTGGTCCCCAGTTGTTCCTTACAGAGGTAGCCAATCAAAGGCAGGTCCGAGTGTGGGTCTGGGGGCACCACGGGGCTCCAACCTCTGTTCCTGCAAGTAGATGCCTGTCATTCCTAGGGGCGGGTTCCTTAACCTCTCTGCCTGTGGTTCCTCTTCTTAAAATGCGGTTGTTGGGAGCTCTGATTAAAGGCATATAAAGCCCTGAAAATGTGCCTTGTACTGTATTAATAATTCAATCAATAAGGAATAAAAACCTAAGCCTTAAGCCTTTAAATTGGTGGAAAGTAATTTTATCTTCCAGTGTCCCTGCTGTGAGGGATAAAAAGACGCTCTGGGGATGTTTTTTTCAGGTAAAGAAGGGAAGGGGCAGGTTTCCACAGCCCAGAACACCGGGGGATTTACTTTAAAAATTCAGAAAAGTAGGTTTAACAAAAATTATTATTCAACATACCGTAAATGCCCCAATCTTTCCACACTGCTTCGAATGGCCTGCATGGGCACTTCACGACCTTGCCCTTTCCACGTTTGGTAATGAAGACGGTTCTTTTCCCCTTTTTACCTTATTTTAGTGGTTCTCCAACTTGAGGCACTTCAGAATCCCCTGGAGGGCTTACTAACACACAGATTGCTGGACCTCGTCCCCAAGGGTTTCTGATTCAGCAGGGCTGTGCGGACCTGGAAGATGTGTGTGTCTAACAAGTTCCCAGGTGCAGATGTTGCTGGTCGGGGGACCCCCACTTTGAGAACCGTGGCTCTATCTGATATTAAATATTTACTCAGGAAACCTCCTTTCCAAACCCAGCTCTTGCCAGAAGCGCTGACCCATGAAGGTAACTGAGGAACACCTCGGATGAATTCACCAACTTAACAACAAAATTAAGTAGAGTTTCCTCTGGTTCTTAAACAGTTTTTTCTCTCTCTGGACTTGACCCTATTTTATATTTCATTAGGTTTATAATCAGGTTCCATTATGAAGCGCTTAAACAAGATTAGAATCTAACCTTTTCGAAAGGTTCAAACAGGAAGAATACTGCCCGGTCTACCAGGTTTCAGAGACCAGAGGGAAGCCTCTGAGAATGGAGAGGGTTTTTCTGGGTCCCTGGGAACAAGCCCTGGGGATCTCCATGTCCAGCTTTGTCCCCCTTTTTTTAAAAAGTATAGCTGATTTACAATGTGTTAATTTCTGCTGTACAGCCTACTGATTCAGTTATATATATATGTGTGTATATATATATGTATCTACACACATTCTTTTTAATATTATTTTCCATTATGGTTTATCACAGGATATTGATTATAGTTCCCTGTGCTATACGGTAGGACCTTGTTGTTCATCTGTTCTATATATAATAGTTTGCACCTGCTAACTACAAATTTCCAGTCGATCCCTCTCCCAGCTCCCCTTTCCCCGTTGGCAACCACAAGTCTGTTCTCCATGTCTGTGAGGCTGTTTCTGTTTTGTAGATTGGTTTGTGTTGTATTTTAGATTCTACGTGTAAGTGATATCATATGCTATTTCTTTCTCTTTCTGACTTACTTCATTTTGTATGATAATCTCTAAGTCCATCCATGTTGCTGCAAATGGCGATTTCATTCTTTTTTGTGGCTGAGTAGTATTTCATTGTATATGTGGACCACATCTTTATCCATTCATCTGTCGGTGGGCATTGAGACTGCTTTCATGTCTTGGCTATTGTGAATAGTGCTTCAATGAACACTGGGGTGCATGTATCTTTTTGAATTATAGTTTTGTCTGGATAGATGCCCAGGAGTGGGATTGCTGGATCATACGGCAACTCTATTTTTAGCTTTTTGAGGCACCTACCTACTGTTTTCCATAGTGGCTGCACCAATGGCCATTCCCACCCACAGTGAAGGAGGGTTCCAGCGCTGTCCCCTTTGGCTCTTCTCAGCAGCATGGAGCCAGACAGCCTGGGGTAGGGTTACGCCAATTACCAACAGTATGGATGGTGTGGTCCCACTACTTACACGACGGGTGGTTACACGACCTGCCACTAGGAGGAAACTGACTGGGTAAATGGCTATGCAAAGGGCTCAGAGCGGTGCATGCCCCTGTTTCTACGCCATAAGTGCCTGCTGCTGTTGTTACGATGCCACTGGAAGGAAACAAAGACGCAGTGCTCCAATGGGCCAGAGAGAGCATTTGACTTTGAAGGACACTCAGAGCTCAGGCTGTGAACAAATATATTACCGAGCCACTACTCAATGCCAGACACTGAGCTCGGCTAGGGGTGTAACAGTGAATGGAGCTGAAGGGTCCCTGCCCTCAGGAAGCATCCAGCCAGTGGGGAAGACACACATTCAGCAAAGATTCCCACCAGTGAAGGCATAATGACAAATGGGACGTGTGCTCTGAAGGAGCAGAATTCAGCTTGCTCTGAACATCAGCTTCCTTACCTGGCCTGGCCTTCTGGGCTGGGGAGTCGGTGCTGACTGAAATCTGAAGGATAGGTAGGCACCAGTCACAGAGGATGCTCGGGGCTGGGAGCATTCCGGACGGGGCTGAGCTGCACAAAGGCCCTGGGGCAGGAGGGAGCTTGGAAGGTGTGAGGGTCTGGAAAGGGGTCTTGGGGCAGGTGTGCCAGAGGGAGGAAGGGCGTGGACTGAGAGGTGGCTGGGGGTGCATGCTACTCGGGGTGCCAGTGTTAGGGTGAGGCCAACTCTTCCAGCAGTTTTAAGGCCGAGGGTGGAGGGATTCACGCGATGTAGGGGTGTGTTTGGAAAAGACCGTTCTGGCTGGAACAGGCGGAAGAGATAGGGTTGGAATGGAACCTGGAGAGGATGTGGGGAGACCAAAAAGGGAGCGGTCATGATTCTGAAGAATCCCCTTGAGGGCCTGTTAACACCCAGTCCCCGAACCCAGGCTGTGCCCCTGAGATTGTGGTGCAGCAGGCGTGCGGTGGGGCCTGGGATGCTGCCTTTCCAGTGTGCTGATGCCGCCACCATGGACCACACTGTGAACGGTACCTACTTGGACTCTGGTGGTGGTAGGGGAACCGGTTAGTGGATGGATGCTCAGAGATATGCCGTTTATATGCTTTAAGGAGAAGGTGGGAAGACTGTTCTGAAAAACTGGGACTCTTTTAACTTTAAAGATACTTGTCCCCAGGCATAACTTACGTAACATTTCAGAGATGGCTTAGTAGTTTGGGGTGAGGGGCAGAACTTCGCAGAAGCAGTAGACTCACCTCCCAGACCTTCAAGGGGACAGAGACCCAGGGCCGCTCTGCTTAACCCAAGCTCTATGTAACCTCATTCTGTGCAGTATTTGCACTGGGCTTGTTTTTGTCCATCCCTCTGGCTTCCTCGCGGACGGCAGCGCAGCACCGAGGTCACACAGACAGAGCCTGGGTTTATCGCAGTGGCCCTGGCGCTCTTTCTCTGTGCCACAGAAAGCCAGAGAGATGGGCATCCTCCTTTTTCTTCGTGCTTCGAGAAAGGATTCTAGCCAAACAGCCACCCTGTTTTTAAACTCCTCCCTTGGCTTTAAAACACAGCAGTTTCACATGTAAGATTTACCTTAGGTACTTAAACATAAAAACACTCCAACTCTGGAGACCCCCGTCAGTTTTTCAACCCTGCCAGGTCCCTGGCTGTGGGGTCCCAGGGAAAGGAAGTCCGCCTGTCACCACAGGTGACAGATCACATTACCTAGGATGTGAGTGTGTGACACACTGATGCCCTAGGAAGGGTCCTCCTGTGTGTGGCTCTCATCCAGCATGGGGACACATGCTGATGGCGGGCAGTGGAACTCTCACCCTCAAAGGCACCCAGGACCACCTAGGAAATAGATGCTGCCAGGAGTAGCTTTTTCCTTTAAAAGTGGAGCTGTCTGTGCTGGGGCAGAAACAGCCTCAGGGCCACTGTATTTGCGGTGGTGTCCGCACAGCATACGCACAATGAACCAGAGAATCACCTGCTGTGGTTCTGGGGGGCTTGGTGGTGCCCCAGCGATGACCGATGGCCAAGGTGCGGGTGTGATGGGGGCTGGTGCCCGGAGCGCTGCCTGTGGTGGGGTGTGACCCTGGTGTTGTGAAGTAGCCGTTCTCTGATTGGCGACGGCCTGATTCACAACACCAGCTGCCCCACCGCACCGTGCCAGGGAGGCCGATCGATGGTCGTGGGGTCCCCTCCTCTGTGCTGCCTCTGGAGTCTGGAGCGGGGACAGACAGCAGCCATGGGTTAGAAGCAGAGTGCAAGCAGCTTCGACATTTCATCTCCCCATGTATCTGCACTCCACTGGCTTTTCTTTATCTGCTTTTCTAACTTCTCAAATATGCCATAGTTCTTTCCACCACAGGGCCTTTGCACAAGCTGCTTCCTCTGCCTGGAATGCCTCACTCCCCATTTCGCATAGTTTAATACCAACTCATCCATCAGATTTCAACTCCAAAATGACTTCCTGGACACCCATCCCCCAGACCAGACCTGACTCCTCTGTAACGTGCTCTCCAGGCATCTGGTCCCCTTCCTTAAGGCACTTACCATACAGTGTGCATAGAGCTGTCTCCACTAAACTCTAACCTCCCCAGCATTGGCCACGTGGGGGGTGCTTGATAAATACTGGTCGAATGAATGCATGATTTAAACTAAGGCTTGTGGGGTCCAACTACTGTTATCTACGCGTTTGGAAAAGGAAAAATAAAAATGGCACCAAGTATCTTAAGGACATACACGGTGCTGTTTTGTAATGAATAATTTTACATCAATAGCTGACTGCCAGATCTCCTAACTAACTCATCTCCCTGCCTCTAGGCTAGCGGTACCCTGATGCACAGGGAAATCAGACGGATTCTTCCAGAGGGTCAGTCTGATCTGGCTTAACCTCTCCAAGGTTCCTCGTCATGCCCACGAGTTCCAGATCCTATGGTTCCTCACTTCCCTGCCTGCTCCTCCCCTCTTAGGGAGCAGGCCTCCCCCCAGGACCCCACGTCTGCCTGCTGCTGTGGATCTGAATACCCCTGGCCCCTTTCTACCCAACACACTCCTGCTCATGCAGGAGGGCTCCAGAGTCAGCCACCAATAAGGCCCCCCGGCTCCCTGCTCAGCCTGAGCTCTGGGCCTGGTATCTAGGATTCTTCTACCTTTTGTGTCCTTCCATTACTGTTTCACTCATCAGTCTGTCATAGGAGACTGATCCCAAGGACAGAGGCCGTCATGGAGTCCCCTGGCAGGCCAGTACTGCAGAGTAGCTGTAACACCAGGACCTGCAGCTTGGCTGTGCTCTCAATCAGCGAAGGAAGTCCTGCAAAGTTGGGGGAGGTGTAGACGCAAAACAAATTTGTCCTTAATGTCCCCTATGAGTCATCAGAACGGTCAATATTTTGCCACTGAAGTACATTTCCCCATCTCCATGGCCGTCCTACACCACCAGCCCAGCGCTCCCGCCCCGCCTCTCACCTGGACGATGCTCTAAGTGTCTAACTTGTCCCTCTGATTCATTCTTCACGCTGCAGCCTGAGTGATCCTTCTAAAATATGACTCAAAGCATGTCATTCTCCTGCTTCAACCCCGGTTCCCATCCCACCCATAATGAGATCCAAAGTCCCCGCAAAAGCACACAGGTCCCAGTCGTCCAGCCCTGCCTGTCTACCAACACCTCCCCCTTTCCGTGCACTTAGCCGCGCTGTTTTTCTTTCAGATCTTGAAACACAGAGCTAGGCCATATGGCACCCTCTGCAATGTAAAAAATCAGGCCTTTCCTGTGGATGGAGCCTTTTGTGAGCTCAAGAAGGTCCCCCTTTTCCTGGGCAGATGCAGCCCTAGAACAGGGCATGTGACCTGGTGGGTGGCCTTGGGCTGGACCCCAGCCCCCAGACAGGGGGCTCTTGCATCACTGAGCCACACAGAGTGGCCCTGCTGGAACCACCTGGTTTCCTCCCACCTCAGGGCCCTTTTACCTGCCGTTGCCTCATTAAGCACCTCAGCTACCCCAGGGGCATTTGAAGAGAATGTTAAGATTTCTGGTGTTCCAAAATTCTGCACCCATTTTAACCAAAACCTTTTATCTCTTTATTTCACACTTTGGCCTGTTTATGTTAGTCCTTCTTCTTATTTGCCTGGTAAGGTCAAGCCAGCTAATTCTATTAATTCATTTTTTTAAACGTCACATAACGATCACTTGGTGAAGGCGATCGGAAGGGCGTGACAATTATCTAAGCTTTGTAACATCAGCGGTCTCAAATCAACAAACTATTTTCCTGCCTGTTACTTTGGGGAAAAGTTGACAGCAATAGAAACAGGGTGGGTTTCCTCATCAACCATCTCCCACGCTGACCACGGGTCGCTGCAGATTCCCTGAAGCAGCTGACATCCCCCCAACCTGGCTAGCTGGCTCAGGATGGGAAGGTGGGATTCAGGGCTCCATCCCCACCACTCAAAGATTCTGCTTCAGTAGGTTTGAAAGCAAAGCCCAGGAATCCACACCCTCCCCCCACCCCAGGGATTCTGATAAACCAGATTTGGGGACTGCTGCTCTAAATCTAGGGCCTTGTTAAAAACGGACGCTGCTAATGAGCCTTAACACAGTGGGAGTCTGATGGGGCTTCAGCATCTTCAGAGGAATATGAAATCTCACTCACGTGGCAGGTGCTGGTGGTATCCAGCACCACTGTTTCTATTCACACAGTACCCTCGGCCGGGGGGCTTCCTTGGGTCAGGAAAAGCAGCAGGCGTGTGGTCAACCTGCTGGGTTAAAAAGGAGTTAACAGGGCTTCCCTGGTGGCGCAGTGGTTGAGAGTCCGCCTGCCGATGCAGGGGACACGGGTTCGTGCCCCAGTCCGGGAAGATCCCACATGCCGCGGAGCGGCTGGGCCCGTGAGCCATGGCTGCTGAGCCTGCGCGTCCGGAGCCTGTGCTCCGCAACGGGAGAGGCCACAACAGTGAGAGGCCCGCGTACCGCAAAAAAAAAAAAAAAAAAAAAAAAAGGAGTTAACAGCCCTCATCAGTGATGCATAGGAACTGGTGGAAAAATACCTGCTCTCCTGCCCCACATAGGCTGGCAGAGGTCCCCACCTGCCCACAGCAGTAACCCGGAGGATAACTCCATCTTTACTGGTTCCCTTCCCTCTCACCTGCCCAGCCTCTTCCTGGCCCTGCCCTCCCCTCAACACTCAGCTGTGTATTAGTGACCGTGTGAGTGTATTTAAGCGCACATGCGTTTTGAATGGGTGTATCTTACATTGTTCCCACGGTCACTTTCAGCAGGACCAGGGTGAGGCACTCACTCTCAGAGGCTGAACCTGCTCTTATAGGAGCAGGACCCATGAGCACCTTCTGAAAATGTATGTCCTGGGCTGTCTTACTTGCTCACCCTCGTCTCGCCCTGACTTTCAGGCAATCAGAGTACACAAATCAGGCAAAACCACCCATTCCAAGTAGGTATTTTGTAGAGTGTGTTGTACTTAATGTTTCTTCATTGTTTTTCAGAGACAGTCACCTTCTGACTGGAGGACCCTTTGGCACCAAAACCCCGAGGCATTAGGATCATTCTGCATGGTCAGAATGCTGCTACGGTTATGTAAGACGGCACGACTATTCTAGGACGCTGGCAAACATGAGCCTAAAGGCAACCTGGGAAGCCCGCTTGCGTTAGCCCATCTTCGCTGGAAGACTCCAGGTGGGCTTTAAAATGAAAAAAATCCTGGTTCAGAGAGGACTGTGGGGCCTGCCGAGCCTAGCCCGGAGTTTATTAGCACAGTTAATATTGCATGCAAATAGATTTCCCCGCTTTGGTCATGCCAGTCCATTAATTCTGCCCCTTGTCTGCTGTATCTTTATCCCTGGCAGGTTAATCCTGCCAAATGCCTTTGCTGTAGCACATGTCACGCCGTGCCTATGGCCAACAATGAAATTTTGCTAATCCTGTTGTATCAGCTTTGTGGCCCTGTCTGCTCAATCCGATGGTGGAAACAGCACACACAAGGTTTTTTTGCCAAGATCTTTCTCCTGCTCTGGCACCCACCCCTTCCCCTTTTTAAAAAATATGGTTTCAATTAAATGGTCTGAAAGTCAGCCACAGTGCTTGGACAGCTGCCAATGCCAGTGTCTTTCAGACAAGGATGTCAGGCCTCTCAGCGGGCCTCCAAACTCTACAGCAGCCTCACCCAGCCGCCAGCTGACTGTGCTAAATGGGAAGGGTTAAAACAGGAAAATCCGCTCAAGACTTATTTTCCTGGGCCTTGAAGATGACTGAATGGAGGGCATCCGTATCAGCCGGTATTTCTGGTGCCACCACTTTTAGAGTCCAGTGGAATCATTCACATGAATTATTAGAAGAGGTGCATCCTTACCTGCAAACACCTTTGCCGGGTATCCACCTGCCACAGGGAAGAGAAGCATCTCAGGCCCCACGGTGCATTGCTCTTCTAGTCTGTGGCCTTGTAGCCAGATTCGCCCAGGTTCAAACCCCGGCTGGACCACTTCTACCTCTGCAACCTCAGGCAAACTCCCTTCCTCACCTGTAGAATGGGCAGAACCTGTCGCATACGATTGCTTTGAGGGTTCAGGGACCAGAAAGGTGCTGGCACACGCAGAGCAGGCACTGGGTAAATGGAAGCTAATATGAGCAGAGACTGAAATTCGTCAAAACTGTCATTTGCAGCTTACTGTAGCACATATGTGAAGTGCATGGTCAAATTCCACATGGACCTGTCTTTTAGGGTCTTCAGATGTAAACTCCACTCTTTTGCCGGCCAGTACAGAAAACTGGCTTTGAGGAGCCCTTTCCTGTCCCCCTACCACTGGTCTCTGTGTTACCCCTGGCAGCTCTGGTGGGCAGGAAGAGGGGTTCTAGGTAGATGAGCACAGGATCTGTGATTAGATTCCCAGGGACCGAGTCCTAGCCTGTTGCTATGTGACTCTGGGCAAGGTAGTCAACCTTTGAGACTTACAATTCTGACCCTAGAAATGGGGGGACTTGGTTCTACATGGCAGGTGAGGATTAAGTGAATAAGCACGTGGGAGGTGCTTGGCACACTGCTAAGAACACAGTGATGGCCCCGTAAGTAACGGCTATTAGGGTTATGGAGTCTCCCGCAAGGTGCCAGGTTTCCCTCTTCATTCTCCATCCATCTGCCTCCTCGTCACCCCTCAGCTTGCATGGAGATGTTGTGAGAATCACGTGGGATCACGCGTGGAAAGGAGCATAGGGTCTGGCTTCCAACACAAGCTCAGGAGATGAAGCCACGCTCACTGTTGTTAAACCATAGTTCTCCCTGGATCATTTCTTACCCCAATCGTCCTCAGCTCCGCATAGCCCCTTTTGCATTAGTCTGTGCATTGGCCTTTAGTCTGAGCCCTGCTAAGACGTGTGAGTGGTTTGTAAATGACAGTGTGCATGTGTAGGTTTAAAACTGCCCCTGGTATTTGGACAGAGCTGAATGCGCATTCTGACATGAGCACTTAGACATTTTCGTGATGACCTCGAGGGTGGAGAATTAAACCTATTTGATACTGGATGTGTCAGGACAGGATTTTTGCCCCGGATGTGAAGAGAATTTTCCAACTGGGAAGAGCTGTATTATATGCTTTCCTTGGCAACCCAGACACTGAACACACTCCTGCTTCCCCTGGATCCTGCTAGATCTTCTAATAAAGTCTAATAATAAAGTAAGTTGAGAACTTACTTTGTCCTTGTTATCAGGCTTGATACTCCACATTCATTATCTCCTTGAATTCCAGTTGAGGTGAGACGGTACTGTTTTATTGATTTCCCACTTTAAGGAAATGGAGAAATGTAAGTACTAAACTACTTAAAAAAAAAAAAGAAAAAGGAAAATGAAACTAGAGGCTCGGAAATGACAATGAACTTACCAAAAGTTGCAGCTACAAAGTGGCTGCAGAGCTATGGTTTGAGCACAGGGCTGCTGGCTCTCAAGGCCACTAGGCTACATCACACATCTTTGGTGTGACGCCGTTGCTTCTGCTGAGCATCTGAGTCCACGGTGGACCTCCTGAATTACCAACTCCCTTTAGCATTTATTTGTTCCAATTTACAGCTGTGCCAAATGCAGTATTTTCCCTTTTCTTTTATTTTTATTCTTTATAAATCCTGTAATTAGGTTTTTTTTGGGGGGGGATATGGCCAAAAAAAACCCCCTCGACTCCTTTTCTGCAAAAATTAGGAAATTCCAGCCTCTAGCATTTCTCTAGTGATTAGGAAAACCCTATATATCCTAAGCTTACTGCATAGATCTTAATCTGGTTTTCACTTGCCAACATCTTGAACAGAATGGGTTTGCAATACTTCATGCTAATTAAAACATGATGGAATCAGGCTATTTGCAAAAATGAGCAGTTTTGACCCTCTGGCCTCTGTGGCTCAGGTGAGTCCACCCAGGCACACCTGTGCGCTGCCTTGGCGAGAACTCCTGCCGAGCGCAGCCCATCCAGCTCGGGTCTTGAGAGAGCCCTGCTTACCCAGCAGAATGCAAACAGCTCTGAACTTTGCTTACTGGATAAAAGGCAGCCTCAGCTTCCCATTGCTTTTCGGGCAGCAGGATCAACCACACATCCCCGCTCATGATTAATCTCTCAGAGGCGAAGCTCCTCCTTGGGATGGATTGCTGTATCTGAGTGCGGTCTTCTGCGGGGAGAGGTGGGAGGAAAATAAGGGCTGGGAACAGAATAATAAGCGCCCGACGTCTGAGGAGGCTGCTCTGTGCCATGTGCTGCAGGAAGCTTTTTTCAGTGGTTGATTCACTGTCAGAAAATTCGCTTTTGCCGTGAATGCTATTTAGCATCATGGAGGGAGTGTATGATATCTTCTTTTCTACTGCATGAATTTGGTGCCTTAGTTAGGGGTGCGTGAGTGTGTGTGTTTCCTGTTCTTTTTCAGCCAAATCAAAGTTGGCTATCGTAAAGCAACTCTACTCTAACATCAATTAATTAAAAAAAAAAAAGACTGAAAAAAGTTGGCTAATTCCTGCCTCTTTGGTGGTTCTAGAGTTGCACTCAGCACTCACATCCTGTCAGAGGAATAGAAAGTACTTGGGTTTCTTTACTCAAAAGGATTTCACCGTGACAATTTCATATAAGTGACAGAGACCTGCTTTGGACTTTGCTCTCTGGACTCCGCTTTTCTAATTCTTTGCTGAATTGGAAAACGCTTGAGGGTTGTTGAATTTTTAAAAACACTGTGGTCATCTCAGTTCCTAGGTTTCTTGTGAGGGTGTGTATGTGGGTGAGGGATGATGATAGGTGACAATCCCACAGGCTTTCTCATCAGAGAAGGCTAAGGCTTGCGGCACTAAAAACTTCCAAAAGCGTTGTCAGCTTCTTGACCTTCCCTGAATAATGCTGTTTGTTACTATTTTAGGAACCAAGCAAAATGCAGAAAAAAACCCCTTGTTTTAAAGAAACCCAGTAGGCAGAAGTCTCTATTTATACAGAAACCACCTAAGGAGTGACTTCTTCAAGAGATCGAGGACTCCGTTACAAAGCACGTTTCCTTGATGCCTTGAATATCACGTGGGAGACACACATACTTCCTTGCATGGACAGGCCCACTGTATCAAGAGAGGCACATCTGCATTTATCTCTGAAAAGGATTTCTTTTGAGAAAGCACCTCCCTTCCCTGCAAGACCCCGGAAGACATATTGACAAGAGCAGGATTAAGCCACGTTGACAATGGGAGGATTATTTCCTAACCTGGTGTGTGACAAATGCCTATTAATAAATGAACAAGACAGACCTGTCTGCATTTTCTCCCAAAGCCCCCTCACCCACTGACCAGAGCCGAGGCGTCCATGCAGTCACTGATGTTTCCTGTCCTGCCGCCTGCCCAGGCCCCAGGGAGAGTCCTTCTGGGCGCATCTGAGACCCCGGGGGCCCGGGCCTCCAACGCCTGGGTCAGGGGAGCTGCTTGACTGCCTCCTGGCAACGCCCCTCTTGCTTTGTTCTTGGCATTTCCATTGACAGAGGACAAAATGCTTTCTTGTCAGACAAAAATTGCACACTGGGGAAGCTTGCCCAAGCAGTTTTTCTCAGGGAAGAAAAGAAGTTGTTGTTTGAAAACCTTAAACTGGCATTGAGACCTCAGAGGCCTGACTGAGCAGCTCTGGTTCTCAGCAGACCTACTTTTTCTGTTTTGAAAGTCCTGTTTCCTCCTTCACTTCCTGGCCGTGGAGCTCCGGGGACGTTCCCCTGCAAGGTTCTAAGGCCTCTGTCACCACGGGTCTGCATTCTCCTCTCGCCATAAAAAAGAACAAAATAATGCCATTTGCAGCAACATGGATGGACCTAAGATGATCATACGAAGTGAACTAAGTCAGAAAGAGAAAAACAAATACCATATGATATCACCTATAGGTGGAATCTAATTAAAAAAAATGGTACAAGTGAACTGTTTTACAAAACAGAAGCAGACTCACAGATCTTCAAATGTGTGGTTACCAAAGGGGAAACATGGGCGGGGGGAGTGATAAATTAGGAGAGTGGGATTAACATATACACATTACTATATATAAAACAGATAATCAACAAGAACCTACTGTATAGCACAGGGAACTCTACTCAATATTCTGTAATAACCTATATGGGAAAAGAATCTGACAAAGAATGGAGATATATATATATATACATACATATATATATATGTATAACTGAATCACTTTGCTGTACACCTGAAACTAACACAATATTGTAAATCAACTACACTCCAATAAAAAAAAAAATGCAGCAACTACTGTCCTAAGGAGCCCTTTGAATGAAACGTGGTTTAACACGGTAGCAAAGGGAGGTTCTGCTTCTGAACAGAACGAGTTACCGCTACGACACCAGAAAATACTCAGGAAAAGATAATGAGGAACGGTAGAGGGTAGGGGGTTATTCAGAGGAGCAGGAAGGTGGTGTGGATCAAGGCAGAGGGTAGAATTCAATGGTGGGGTGGGGTCCATGCAGCTTCCTTGGAAATACTATTTAAAAAACTTCTTTTGTGTAATTATTTATTGGTGAAATTAAATGAGGACTACTTAGACAAATATTCCTGAGACTTTGCTCAAAGTAAAGGTATTGAAACCATAGGTATTGTAAACATTTAAAGACAGTATGGTGAGAAGGGGTCCACGACATAGAAAAGATCAAGGACTCCTTCCCCCTAAGGATGTGGATGCCTTGGGGGGGTGGAGATCAGCATTGATGTAAAGACGCAGCCTCACCCTCAGCTGTTGCCGCCACCTGACCTTGCTGCATTCAAACAGTCTGGTAATACTGTCCACATGCTCTGGCTTTACTCTGTGCCTCAGTTTCCTTCTTGCTGAAGCAGGAATAACAACACCCTTGAACCTCAAGGTCAGACATCATGTGCCTTGCCCGCGGCCATGGCTACAGCCAACTCAGAACCCTAATCATGAGGCCCAGAAAAAACCCTACTGACCTGTAGGCACTGTTGAGCCTCTCTGGTCCTTATTCTGGATACAAAACAGGATGTCCAGCCTCCTTCATTCTGCAAGAAATTTCCAGAAAATGGTCACCCTCATAGATACTCTAACTTCAGGCTCAGCAAAGGCAACCTTAGGGCTCAGCTGAATTTCATAGGGACTATTGTGGCCCAAAGAAGATCCACCTTTATCATTGACCTGCTGTCTTAAATCTGGGCTGAACAACTGCGGGTGGACGTGGGTGTGCATGAAGGTGGGGAATCCTGCCAGCCTGGGAACTCACTGCCGGATTCTCTTCTGCACTTGTGTATTTTTAAAGACAAAGTGACAGGGCACAGCTAACATTATCACAGCACCCTTAAGTGCCTCTTAGCTCTTGTTTGACGCAATGCTTCTAGTGACGTGCTTACCTGGGTCTTTTAAGCATAGGGAGCAAACGGACGGAGAGTTTCCCGTTTTAGGGCCCAGGCGCTCTCATCCACCCCACCTCCCCTCACCCCTATTCCACATTATTAAGGAAAAAAAATCAGGCAGGACGATGATGCAATACCCTTTAGACAAAGTACCAAGCCTGCAACCTAACTGATGCCATTCCTTTGTCCTCTTACTGCCAGAGGCAATAGCTGTAGACCTGGAGGCTCTGGAGAAGGTGGGGCGGGGCTTTCAAGGGAGGCTCTGGAGAAGGTGGGGGTGGGGGGTAGGGGGGGGCTTTCAAGGGAAGCGGAAGAGAATGGGGGAAACGAGAAGACTCTTTGCAAAGCTTGTTTTTTCAGCTGAAGATACACCTGACCTCCATTCCCCTTGTCTTCAACAGGTACTAAAATGGGAGAAGGGGAATGGACCACAGTTTATGCCCATTTTGCAGACGGGGAAAGCTGAGGCATTGGGGCCTAAAGCAAACTTTTCTGGGGGCGGGCAGCCTATCAACCTTTATGAAAATCACAGGTTGGTGGGGGCCATACATATTTTGTAAATGTCTAACTTTTCTTTGAAGGAACTTTCATTTCATAGTTAATGTTTCTTATTTTCTTTACTCCTATGATGAGTTCAGACTAGCAAAGTGAAGAGGAGATAAAAAAATGAGGTGGCTCATCTGAGCCACAGCATTTATTCAGACTGAGTCAGCGGGAAGTTCGGGGCAGAGGGCTACCCTCCAGAAGGACTTGGAGGGAAGGCTCGTCACAGTGATACCCAGAGTGCCGACAGACGTTTCCCAGTATCACTTCTACTGCCTTTTTCAGTTTGAATCTCCTGTTAATAGGATGATGGTGAGCTTATGGGAGGATATGAGATCATGACTTGCTTCCTCAGGGGGAGCCCTGGAGTCAGAAGGCAAGAATTGCCGTCACTTACCCTCACGTGACCCTGGCCACTTACTCATTTACCCCAAGCTTCAGCTGCATCACGTAGAACAGGAAACTAGGTTGTCATATCTGAGCAAGGCAATATGTCCAAGTAAGGCTTTGACCTTTGCAAAATGCTCCCCCGCATCCTCTCCCAAGCACATCTAGCTATGAAACACTGCCCACCTTTTGTGGCTGGTTCTGAGTGTCTGACCACCTTGTACTCATCAAATAGAGGGCAGTGTGGCTGGAGGCCCGGGGGAACTCACCCAGAGACCCCCTGGGTACCTGGGGTGGAAGGGTAAAGGTCAATGAGACAGACTTCCAATGATTAGCCGACAGTTTCCTCATCTGTAAAATGGTGACAACGGCAATTCTCCTCCTTGGCCACTAGAGGGAATAAAAGACAGAATCCTTGGGCTTAACAAATACACACAGCCATCATAATGAACAGCATCGGCAGCTCACCAGTTGGTGCCCCTAACCCTACAGAAATAGGCCCAAATACCGCAGTGGGCAGTTCCTATAGCCAGCTCTTCTCAGGGAGCCCTGGGTGAGTGCTGTACACTTGGCACACTCCTTCTAAATAATGCCTCTGTGCTCAGAGTTCATTATGCCAAAGACGACATGTGGGTAGACCCATGATGGTTTTGGAAGTGTTTTTCTCCAATATCAAAGATTCGGAAGAGAGAGAAAAAAGGATCAAAGTAGAGGCATCCAGTTGATTTATAGCCAAGACAGGCTACACAGTGTTTAGCTATTTATAGTAAAAGCAAAGAAAAATAACGGAGTAAGGAAACATTATACAAATAATGTTGGTAGGAGAGCTGGTCAGCAATATTGAGAAAACGTTTTGATGGCCATTAGGTCACGGTGCCACCTTGTCCCTATAAGCGAGCAGGACCCTATGGGGCCTTCTTGGGACAGACCCCGCCCCCACATCCTCTGCTGTAGCTCCTTTTTGAAGTACCTAGGTAACAGTATCTGCTACATGTTTCCTGAGTTGTTTTGCAGATGCCGAAACCCTCATCAAATGCAAGAAATTAACGCATCCCCTCTGGAGTCTGGCAGAAACCAGGAAGTATGTGCAACAACTTAGTGCCTTTTTACTTCACCTCACCATCAACCAATCAGAAACTTGTGCATGAGCTGCTCACATATCCTGGGACTCCCCTCCCTTGCCTGGCCTTTAAAAAGGCTTTGCTGAAACCCATCGGGGAGTTCAGGCTTCTTGAGCATTAACTGTCCCAGGCTCCTTGTCTGGAGCCTTACAAGAAACGCTGCACTTTCTTTCAGCAAACCGCGTGTCAGTAGGTAGGATTTACTGCGTGCACGTGAGTGGACCCAAGCTTTGGCTCAGTAACATCCCTGTCCGTGTCTTCTGGTACGCAGTGACCCCATCATCCCTACTGAAACATCTCAGTGGCTGCATCCCCCTGGCATGCCCAGCCTACAGAGTTCAGCCTCCCCAGAGCTCTTCGGAGTACGAGTGGCTGGTGCCCCCTCAGTAACGTGTTTCACAGGGCCTGAGCAGGGGGTGTCTTCTGAGCCTGTTTTGGGGACAAGGTGAGGAAGTGGGTGTGCAGGGCACATATGATAAATGCACTCCAACCTGCCAACCTTGCTAAGCCTTTGATGCCTAACTTCTATGCTATGCCAGGGACATTCTAGAGCCTCATTGAATGTAGAACCATTGAGGCCAGCTTTCAGCCAACCAACAAAGCCATCTCTTAGAGCCACTTCCAGCTGCTTGAGCGAACACATTCCATCCAGAATCTCTCTATTTCATCCTCCTTAATCTAATTTCCTTAGAATCCATTCCTACCTGTGTTCTTCAGGTTTTCTAAATTAGCAAAATCTTGCGGTTCTTTTGGAGGAACGCCCCTTCTGGCCTCTCCCCACGTCTGTGCTCTGGCAGCCGTGCTCTGGGGACCAGACGCTACCCTGTCCACCCCCTGAAGGTCTAGGCTGAGGCAGGACTCCTGGGCCCCCAATCTTTCTGCTCCCCCACTTACCACCTGTGTTTCTGCCTGTAGAGACAGTTCTCTGGGAAGCGGAATTTGCTGACAGAGATGCTCAACTCGATTTCGGTGTTTTTTTGCCAGAGATTTTACTTTGATTTTGAAATTGAAGAATCCTTTTGATCAGGAAGAAGTCCCAGAAGACCGAGTCATAGGAAATGCCCAGAAGCCCTCTGGCCAGACAGGGCTGCTTTGCGAACTGCCTCTCATATCACCTTTGCAGGAGGGGTTTCAATATTTACTGTAAAACTCCCACCTTGGTACTCCCTCCAGATGCTGAAGACCTGGAATTGTTATCAAAGACAGACTGTGAGCTCAGGTCTGCTGAGGAAGGTAGCGATGTTCTGGACCAGCCTGGGGGCTTCTGGAAATGCTTCTGTGGCCGTAACCACTTTTCACCAAGCCTGACTGTGCCGGGTGGCCCAGTGGCTCCACACATTTCCTGTCCAAGCCTCCCAGTAACCCAGGGAGGGAGGTATCGCCCCCTCTTACGGATCAGGAAATGGAGACTGGGTCTCACCCACGTGCTTCCCCGACATCCATATGTGCTCCCAATGGTAGCGATGACAAGGCAGGGAGGTTGGTTCTGTTCTCCGCAGATGACAAGACAACAAAGCGGGATGGTGGAGGGGAGTGAGGTGAGGTGAGAAGAGAGAGTGGGCTTCTGGGTCAGTCTGGGGGGGGGACATGACTTGTGCTCTGGCCATGGTCCTCCAGCCCCCAGACACTGGCAGGAAGTATCACTCTGCCTCTTCTCACAGACTGGCAGCTTGCCTACTCTCTATTGCTTTTCCAAATTCCCTGGATGCAGAAGGGAGACCAACTCAAGCCATTCCAATTTTACTCCTACTTTAGAAGCACCTCCTTAAATGTTAGCTTTGAAAAGCCTAGAATTGGCAGCAACATGGATCTTTCAGATTATCTAAGAGTTGAAAAACTCATGCTGCTTCTGAAATGTACACGAGGAAGTGCATGAACTTCTACATGCAAAGCAATCCTCTGTCGAACAGACTCAGACTCGGGCTCTCGGCTGCCATGTTAGATGCTTTCAGACTAATTACTGACCAAAAGGACGCTAAGTTAAAAAATTTTAGAACAGTTCAACACCAGTGTATAAGTGTAATGAGAACTACTTCTTTCCCCAATCATCTTTTAGCAAATAACTTCAATTCTAAATTATTTGAAAATGGTTGGAAATACTTCCAAATAGTTGGAAAATTTCTCAAAGATAAGGCTTTGGTGAGAGAGCTGGGACTTTGGGTCAGACAGACCCATACGCTTGATTCTTCGCTGTGCGGTGTCTTGGGAAAACCATGAGAGTTCAGTCTCTTCATCATATAATGAGGATGGTAACCCCTTCAGAGGACTGTTGTAGGGATCAAACTAGGTAAGTATAGGGTACAAATGTTATTAATTAACAGTGAGGACAGTTGAGCCCAACACACCTCAGCTTTTATTCTCTTTGCCCTTGGGACTCTCACTCTGGTCACAGAGAAGAGAATTTTTGCACATGTCCTAAGCATTCCTGCAAGTTTCCTTCTGATTCAATGTCTTAAAAAAAATTGGCTTGGACACAAAACCATCTGGTAACCAGTGATTCAAAAAAACAAGCAAAAGACAGGTAAGCACCAAAGTCAAGTTAACAGCCTGGTCCTTGGTACTTGAAGGGAAAACCAATTTAATCTACTAGACTTTGAACGCGGAGGCTTCCTTCACGATGATTGCTGGAAAGAGTGTTAATTGTTACCTACACAACCGTAAAATTAGTCAGCAAATTCCAGTTAAAGCTCCTATGCCAAACAATAAGAGAATTAGCAGAAACTAAATCCTCCCAATCAAGCTGAAGAACAGGATGAGAACTAAGGACACGGCATATGCCAGTCATAAGGAAGGTGAGGATTTAAATCCTTGGGGGACAGAATTCTGCCAGCGCTTCCGTCTTTATCCTGCTCTTCTGATACATCCCACACTGGGAGTTTACAATGCAAAGTTGCAAAGGCAGGGATGTACGGGGAAATAAGAACTCACAGCTCGGCCTGTGGGTTAGCAGTGTCTGGTTTCTGTCAGGGTGGAACCCAGTGGGAAGGGGACAGACTCTAAAAGTACAGCTATTGAGACATGGTTTCAACATCCCAGCTGAACCGCAGCTTTAGACGCAGCAATGCAGCTGCTCACTTTCCTTCCACGGAAATTGCATCTGCTCGACAATGCAACCTACATGCAAAGAAACCCTCCTCCAGGTGGAGGCTGCTTTGAGCCTAATTAACTGACAACAGGTCATCTCAACATGGCAGCCTGATTTTGTTTTGGGTTTACTTTCAGTTTGGGTTGTCGTGAACCGAATCCGTCGGGAAGGGATTACGGAACACTCTTACCCAGCCCTCCTCTCCACACACACAGAGCCTTCCACCCTTCCCCCATGCCTAGTCCTTGCTGCTGGGACTAAATCTACAAGCGTGCAAGTGCCATTAACTGACATTCATCAAAACACTCTCCATTGTTCGCAGACATGAGCGGCCGAGAGGTGGAAATTACTTGGCATTTCATTTTAATCTGTATTGAAGACTTGCCTGACAAAACATATTAAGTGTAAGAATTGCCGGCTTGGGAATGAAGCTATGTTTATGGCCTGCCCCCATCTTCCTTTGCTAAAGGAATGCAACGACACTTCCCCCATCCTTCCCTACCTTCTACAGCTTACCTGCCCCTACCCCGCCATCATCATCCACGAAACCTTAACACTGAATTTTCCTTTGCGAGTGCAGCTTTTGTTAGCAGTGCCTGTAAAACTGTAATCAACGTTCTGTGCCTCTGCAACCAGCATCTGAGATGAAAAACAAGAACCCAACAAACTCTGCCTTTAATATGGTGTTATCGGTGGCATCTCCCTCAGCGTGCTACTCTGTGGCCACGTAGCTGCAGACCACAAGGCTGTGTGCTTCTCCGGAGAGAGACTGTCTGACAAAGAATGGATGCCATGCTAATGGATGCGCATAATTACCAAGGGACCCTGATTCCCCCTGCTGCATCTGACGGTTGCCGAATGCAATAGTGTACGTACAGTGCTTGCCACGCTAGTGCATTTTCTGGGGATCCTCAAGTTTACACTTTTATCGTTCATGGTAATTTCGCATGGTATTGAAAAATAAAAGTAATTAAAGTCTCTCAGGTATGGAAGCCTGTGTATTTTTCCTTCTTTTTCCAGTCTCTTTCTAGATTAGGAGGCTGCTCTTGGGGTAAGGCACAAGGTGAGTGGTCCACATTTTCTATTGCTGTAGCTGGGCAAGTTCAGACCCAGGGACCCAGGACAAAGAGAAATGATGGCAGACCTATGGCACAGAGGGTGGGGGGCTATTATAGGTCAGCAGGGGACCACAGGGACAGCTGGGCTTTGCCCATTTTATGCCTTCTTTGCTCAGGAGCCTACTGATGGTACCAACTGGTGCTGCCAGAGCATGGGTGGGGTGGAGAAATCCTGTCTATGTATTTTACTGTGATGAAATCTGTGCCCTGGGCCACTCCGGAGTTCTGCTTTTGGAAGAACTTTGTATTTCCCAGCTTTGAAGTGTCACAAGCTTCCCCAGGCAGGAAGTTTGACATTTTGGCCTTGCTTTGTTGACCTTGGTGAGGGTTATGCGGGCCATGGTCTCTCCAGGGAGGCCTCTGTTGTCCTCCACCTTGGCTGGAAATACATAAGAGGTGTTCATTTCAGCCCTTCCATCGGGCCTTTGCCGTTTCCAGGATTTGGGGCATCAGGCGATCAGAGCAGAGGAAAGGAGAGGAGAGAGGTGCTTCATGTTCTCCCCCAGGGAAGGTACGGGCATCAAGGCCTCAGCCAGAGCTCCCCTGGAGGGCGCTCCCCCATCCCTTCAAACTGTGAGCCCTGGGTGGGCCTGGCCAGGGCTGCCCGCGCGGTTCTCGTGATGGAGTGAAGACCACAGGAATCCCAAGGTGTGTGCGTGAGGGGGGGGGGGGCGGGGAGGAGCGGCACTAGGGGAAACCACTTCAGAGTGATGGAGAGGCCGCCCACCTGGGTGAAAGCCTGTGGCCTGGATGCCCTGGTCCTATCCCACCACAGGCATCAGACCTGCCTTGCTACCTCGCCCCCAAGTGAGCATCATCGGTCAAGTTCTGGTGAAAGCATATACGTTTTCTGCAGGGTGTGTGTGTGTGCTTTTCCATCATAGACAAGATAAAGCTGCTCACCGCTGAATTCATAACGCGACTATCTCAGGCTGACACCCCAAGAGAAGAACCCATTTTGTTATGAGGGCTTGGAGGCTTGGTACCAGTCACGCCCTGAACAGATCCAGCCTTTCTTTCCTCTCACACCCCATCCAGGTTACTATGATGCACCTGAAAAATTCATACCTTTGCAGCTCAAAGATGTGACCTTTTGAAAAGATCTGAGAAGAATAACACACACCCTGTTTTAAGGCATCATTTCAGTCTGTTACCTTTGGATTTGCAAGATAAATACTATAAGAGAGACTTGCATATGGCCCGTTTTTAAGGGCAGATGTGAATGGAATGGTAATTACTTGCTAAGAGTCACAGAGAATCACTGGAATGAACCACGTGGTATAGTCACATCGTGTCTAGAAAGCATAAGCAAGACAACGCTTATTCTACTAAATTTGTTGTCCATAGCTTTGATTCTTTGTCCTATAAAAAGTACATTAAACAAATAATAATGCTCTATTAGCTTCCCTTGGAACAAACGGAAAGTCTTTTTCTTCAGGAAGGTAATTCCGCAGATTATCAAATGGAGTCTTGTCCAGTTCCTTGACCCCTGCCTGTAAGATGAGGGCATCCAACTGAGACGGCGACTGGGGACGGAGGGTGATCACCCTCACCATCTCCCACTGCCTTTCATGCTGGCCTGTTTGATTCTCATCACGGTGCTTGCTGCCATCTGGAACTATGTCCTCCTGGCTTTACTTACTAGCACATCACGTGACTCTCCACTGGAGCATAAGCCCCGTGAGGGTGGGAATCTGGTCAGACCTGTCACCTCTGTATCTCCAGCTCCAAGAGCAGTGCCTGGCCTAGAGCAGATGCTCAAAGCGTGCTTGTTGAATGAATGAATGAGAAGCAGCAGCACTGTTCCACAGAGCTGACCACGCTCCCTTTGATCTTTGCAATCCCCCTGGCTTTGCACAGAGCAGGGCTGAGGAAGCAGTTCAGGAGGGTCTCATGGAAGCTGAAGGAGAGCAGGGGAGAACCTAAGCTCTGAATTAATTAAGCTAAGAGCTATAAAATCAAGAAGAGGCACCAAGTTATCATGGTTAAAAACCTCAAGATCTGGGTATCACGGCCTAGGGACAATTGCTGTGATGCTTCCAGTCTGCGTTTTTAAGACTGGAAATAAGTGCAGAAAAACAGGAAAGGAAAGAGTTGTAGAAAACAATGAAGGTGAGCACCAAGCAAAGAGTCACATAGCAAAGCCCAGAAGAACCGTGTGATGCTGTCCAGGATTTAGAATGTGCGTGTGCCTTTGGATGTGGGTGAAACTGGCCCACCCCAGTGAAGGTCCTGGAGGACTCGGACATGAACCTCTTCAGTTTCAAGGACAAGAAACAGACCTTTGCCTATTTCTTCTTCCAGATCCAACCATGGGTAAACATAAACTCTCACACGCATGTCACGTATTTCCCACAAAAATTTCTCTTAACCTAACCCATCTTTCAAAACCTGGGTGTGGCGTAAGTTTTGACTTGCAGACAAGTAGGCTATAGATTTAATTCACTGGCCTGCATGTGAACATCCCTTGTAAGTCTTATTCACTGGTTTCTTTGCCTTGCCAGTGATGTTTGCTTGTGATTCCCAGCCCTCCCATTTATCAGCCAACCTTTCTATAGTTAAGCAGCTAAAGTTGGTTATCAGTTTAAAAACTTAACTTGCTCATAACTACTAGTAATAGAAGAACATTTACAGAGCTGAAATACTTTTGGTAATGTATGGGGCCTTTTCTTTCATGAGCTTTTACATCTCTAAAACACTTAGAAAGGGGAGAGAAAAAAATAGGTTTTGGGCTGAAATGGTTGCTTTCCTATTTTGGAATGAGTCCCTGGATACTTTGTTAGGAAATGCCTACTGTGTGCTGAGTGGGGATATGCCAGAGGGCTGAGGTCAGAGCCCTTGGCACATGGCAGGGCTGCCAGCCACGCCCAACCACAAGCCACGGTCGACCCAGCCACCATTTGGGGTGACAGGGCTCTGAGGTTTGCTAACCATCTTCCACTGCATGATCCTCTTACGAATTTAGACTATTTAAAAGAGTACTGCAATTAATGATGGAAAAATATGTCTTCATCTAATCATGAGGAAACATCAGAAAAACCCCAAATGAGGGACATTCTCTGTTCTCTCTTAATGTGTCAAATGTGACAAAAGACAAGAAAGGCTGAGGAGCTGTTTCAGATTACATAAGATCAAAGAGACATGACACCCAAATGCAATGGGCACTACTGGACTGGATCCTGGATGCACTGAAAAAGAAATTGCTTTCAAGGATATTATTGAGACAGATGGCAAAATCTGAATATGGATTGTGATACTCCATCAATGCAATCAACACAGTACTAATACAGCAGCATCAATACAATACTATTATATCAATGTTAAATCTTCTGAATTGGATATTGTATTTGATTATGTTGTCAGGAAATACAAGCTGAAATATTTAAAGATAAACTAATTCTCAAATTGTTTAGGAGAAAAATGTCTGTGTATACAAGTACGTGTATATGTGTGTGCATATATAAATGTGTGTGTGTGTGTGTGTGTGTGTGTGTACAAGAGGGAGGGAGAAAAGTGATAAAGCAATTACTAACCTGGGTCCAGAGTATATAGAATTCATTGTACTATTCTTACAACTCTTTCTTAAGTTTTAAATTATTTTATTTTGGAGGGAATAATTTTTCATTTTCTTTTTTACTTTCTCTTTGGAAATATGTCATCTGTAAATACACGCAACTGTGGGTGTTTCTTCTTAATTTTTTCAAGGAGGTGGAAAAAAGTCATACCTGAAGTAACTGACATCACACTGAACGTCAATTTATTTATCACGGTATTTCTTTAAACTCCAATATTATATAACCCCAGTAATTACTTCATGTACTACACAATCTTAAACTGTTTCTTAATTTTCCATCTTGTTGAAAAGCTGCTTTGGGAGGAAATATATTTTACTTTTATGTGGAACTAGATAAAACAGATGGTTTATACATTTTTCCCCTTAGTATCATGTGGCTTAATTAAAAAGGAAGGGCATTATGTGATTTAAGTAAAAAAATAATAATTCCTAGTAGTCACTCAAAGCGTCTTCCTGCCCCTGCCCCTGCCCCTACCTGGCAATTTCGGGAGCTAGTGGGGCTGGATGTCTTTGGGAAGGCAGGCTACCTCCCATTTATGTCTAGTCATCAAGGGATATTCGCTTTTAGCAAGCAAGGTCAACACAAATGTTGCGGATTTGACACTAAAACATCCTTTCTTCCATTCAAATGGCAGATGATCAAAAGGATACAAGCAAGAATATTTTGCTTGGCACACGGCCTAAAAGTTCTAAATTTATGTATTCTATTTTTGCTTCTTTCTCAAATTGGATTAGTTACTAGGCAACTGAAGTATTTAATTTCATTTGCTAATAGTTACATTTTAATAGAGGCAGCTAGTGTACATGACCGATGCTGCCAATACAAACACAGCCCCGACTCCAGCCTTGTCGGGCAGCAGTATGCACCCCTTCATTCTGGTTGCAGACAAAAACACTACTCGTATTCTTGCCTTTTACTTATTTGACTTTTAAGTACAGGAAAAGGGATGTCTATTTTGGAATTCTTTATAGAAAGGATATTTTAAGTGATTTGTTTTCCTCACGCAAAAAGCTACCTGTTTGACTGGCAGACATAGAGAACAGACTTGTGGTTGCCAAGGGGGAGTGGGGGAGGGATGGACTGGGAGTTTGGGATTAGCAGATGCAAACTACTGTATATAAAATGGATAAACAACAAGGTCCTCCTGTATAGCACAGGGAACTATATTTAATATCCTGTGATAAACCATAATGGAAAGAATATGAAAAAAATATATATATATACGTGTGTGTATGTGTGTATACATATGTGTATATATATATATATATATATATATATATATATATAAAACTGAGTCACTTTGCTGTACAACAGAAATTAACACAGCACTGTAAATCAACTATACTTCAAAAAAATAAAATTAAAAAAACCCAACAAGCCATTAAAGAAAAAAATAAGCTACCTGTTTGTGGCATCCTAAACCCTCTTTTAGATTTCTGGTTCAAGATGGCAGACTGAGCACAGGTTTTCTTCCCCTCAGCAAGAAGGAAAATAAATCCTTAGTAGCACTGAAAGGGCACCATCAGTGATGTAGACATACTGGTAGGTGGGACAGGTTGATAGAAAAACTGGAGTGGGGAAAACTGCTACCCCAAACAAGCCCAGCACAGCAGCAGGCTTGGTGGATTCTTCTCAAGGCTGTGTTGACCCTCTCCAAATTTAGGGAGAGGGCAGACCTCGGGGGCACTTAGGAGGGAAATGAGGTACAAGATAGGCTCTAAATAACCTGGACCAACATTTCCTGCCCCTTCCCCCAGTGTGTAGAAGGCTGGATGCAGTGTGTTGTGAACGTAGCTCTTAAAGAAGGCTGGGAATTGGCCAGGGTAGGGGTTATCCTCCTGGATTCTGAGTCTAGAACATCAGGTAGGGAGTAGGAGGCTCCTCAGCAGGCAGAGTCGAGGGTAAGGAGAGGAAAATAGAAACATGACGCTGCACAGAAGTCAGCTATGGGAAACTGCTTCACCTCAGGGCAAAGCTTCCCTGCGGGGGCCCCATGAGGGTTCCCTCCCAGCTGGCCTGCCTGCTCTCTTCCTAAATGCCCTAAAGGGAAATCTGCGGTCACGCCCCCCACAAACTGACTTACGGGTCTTAGACATCCCTCCCATTCAGAAGAGGGATCTGCAGTGGAAACCAAGCATATGATTGCTGAGGAAACACGTGACAGTTACCAACACCAATCCACACCTTTCTGCATATTAAAGAACTAGGAGACATTTGAGGAAATAGTTTCCATAATAGAGAAAGACGAAAACAACCTGAACTGGACTCCAACACAGAGAATAGAACTTACACACACACACACACACACACACACACACACACACACACACACTATTGCTATCTTCAGAGGGATACTGCACTGAGAAAACCCAGAGTAGGCTGTTGTGAAAATGGAGCCATTGAGAGCAAGAAAGAGTCCTTGGAAGCTAAAAACAGGTAAAAATTTGCTCAAGATTTTGTCTTGTGGGAAGGGTAGGTTACAAATTCTGATTTAAATTACATTTTCCTATAAGTGATGGGAGTTTGATGCTCTGCTTTAAACAACTAAAGAAGAATAGGACATAGAAATTCCAAAACACCAAAGGAAAAAAAAAAGAAAAAGAAAACATTATGAGTACAACAATAAAGAAAAGGGAGGCATGTTAAGTAGAAAATGAAAATGACAAGGATAAGTTCAAACATACCAATATTTATAATAAATACAAATAGTTTAATTTTCCTATTAAAAGACAGACTTTGTGATGGGAAATACTTAGAACTGAGCTTTATGTTATTTACAAAAGACTTAAAATGGCACAAAACAGAATGACTGGAGATAAACCTAATACATGTTATCAAAAAGAAAGCCAAGAAATTCAGTCTTAATATTAGATAAAAATAGAATTCAAGGTCAAAAGCAAGGGGACTATTTTACATGGATTAAAGATACAATCCAGAAGATAACAGTCACAAAGCTTTGTCACTGAACACCACAGCATGGAATTACATAACAAGGGTTAGAAATGCAAGCAGAAACTATTAAATCCATGATCATGGTGGGAAACTTTAGCACGTCCTTCTCAGAAAGTGACAGATTAAGTAGACAAAAAAAATAGGTAAGGATACAGATGATTTGAATACACAATCTTCAAGCTAGATGAATTTCAAATTTAAACTCAGTTCCCAACTAACAGACAGCGTATGTTTAAATTTTCATGGAACAGTTAAAAAATCTGACCAATTATTTGGCCACAAATAAAATTTCAATAAAACTCCTGGAAGAGAAAGAGTACAGGTCTCTTGGAACCCTAACCCAAGAATTAATTTATAAAAGAAAATCAAGCAGAGGGGGAAGGGTAAGCTGGGACGAAGTGAGAGAGTGGCATGGACATATATACACTACCAAACGTAAAATAGATAGCTAGTGGGAAGCAGCCACATAGCACAGGGAGATCAGCTTGGTGCTTTGTGACCACCTAGAGGGGTGGGATAGGGAGGGTGGGAGGGAGACGCAAGAGGAAGGGGAAATGGGGATATATGTATGCATATGGCTGATTCACTTTGTTGTACAACAGAAACTAGCACAGCATTGTGAAGCAATATGCTCCAATAAAGATGTATTAAAAAAAAGAAATAAAAATAAATTGGAGACCACGTAGCAATGAATGATCATGAGAGCACTCAGCTCAAAATCAAAGAGGGACTCCATGTTTCACGTGCATTTGGAAAACAAGAAAGATTAAAATTGCACTAAACAATCATCTCAATAAATTTTTTAAAAAGAGCTCAACAAAGTAGAAGAAAGGGAATCAATAAAGATGAAACAGAAAACAAACAAGTCAGCTTAATCATTAAAACCAAAAGATGTTTATAAAGACCAACCAAAGAGACCAGACTGTGGGGGGGAAAAAGTAAACAAAATAAAATTAGGATTAATAAAGAGGATATAACTATAGATGTGGATTTCATTTCAAAATTATTAGAGAATATATATGCAAATTCCAATAGATTAAAAAATAAATTTGAAAATAGAAATAAAATGATTTTCTAGGAACATATAAATGACTACAATGACTCAGTAAGAGGCAGGAAACCTGAAAAGACCAGTAACTATAGGAAAAGAAAATTGAAAAGGTAGTCAAAGTTTACCTCTTCCACCTCCAACCCCATCAACCAGGTCCCAGGACCAGATGGTTTTACTACTCACTCCTTCTTTTTTCTCACTTTTAACACCTTTAAAGTTTAAAGTACATGTTAATTCCTGTGCTAGACTGCTGTGGAATGTCGAAAATATGTAAAGATTCTCAATTTCTTCTACAAACCTAGTATAACCTAGATACCAAAAATGGATAGAATGGCACTAACATAGCATACAGACCAGCAACTCAAAGTGCCTATGAAAGTCAGACAGGACATTTAATAAAAAGAAATTTAATATTTAATAGGAAATGTAGTATTTAACTGAGTGACCATAGGGAGTGGTCCAAGGCAGTATGGAGAATGTAGGCCCCATCTAAAATAGGTCATCCATTTGGTGTATAGCAGGGATTAGAAGCACAATCTTATTAATGCATACATGAGCAAAAATCCTAAATACAGTAACCAATCAAAATTAGTAGTGACCAAAAAAAAAGTAAAAAAAAGAAAAATTAGTAATGTCTTAAAAGAGTAATACACCATGACCTAGGAGGGTTTGTCCTATGAATGCAAGGAAGACTCAACATTAGAAAAATGTATTACTATAATTCTATTATTAATAGATCAGAGGAGAAAAAACACATGATCATCTTGGTAAATTCAGTAAAGGCATTTAATAAAACTGCACATCCATTCTTAATAAAAATTCTTAATAAGTTCAGAGAAAACACTGATAAAGGATATAAACAGAAACCTACAAAACAATCTACTTAACACTGAAAGATTAGAAGCAAGAGAAGGATGGATGCCTGTCATTGTCACTGCTCTTCCACATTACACCGGTGGTCTTGGGCAAGGCAGTGGTGGAATAGGAAGTGAGGTGTAAATTTTGGAAAAGAAGAGAAGACATAGTTCCTTTCAAAGTATGTGACTGTTACCCTCCAAAATCCAAGACCATTATTTGAAAATGATTAGAACTATTAAAATTGTTTAGTAAGGATCTCTTTATCCGTATCTCTATATCTCTACATCATGGAGATAGAGATATGAAAAGTGGAGAAAAGAAAGGAGACTGGCTAGGGATGTTGGGTGCCAAAGAATGACATGGTGGTGAGTTTCCTGGGTTGTCTTTTTGCTTCATATATTCCAGACTTGGAGGTGAAGAAGCCAACAACTTGGAAATGTCAATAGGTACAGACAAAAATGCTACAAAAAAAGCTGCTCTTCACAGCCAAAGGACCAGAAAGGGGCATCCTAGCAAGACAGAAAACTTTTAGACAGTAACCGATCTACTCTAGCCAAACATTGCAGAAAAAACTGGGACCCCACTCCCACCAGCAAAGACCAAGTGGGAAACCTAGACTTTCAACCAGGCCAGGCTGTGCTAGGTACCCCCAATATACCCCACCTCTACCCCTGCTAGAGCGGTGTCAGAGGAGGCTGAGTAGGGAGCCTGAACTTTCATTACCACCCATTAATAATGAAGTACACCTCTTCCTCCATGCTGGGGTGGAGTCAGGGGAGGCCTTGTGGAAGGCAAGGACTTTCAGCAGGGGTAATGAGGCAAGCTACTCTCCCCAAACTGAGGTGCCAGTGCTGGCCATATCAAGAGCAACAAAAGGCACTCATATCCTTCCCAGACAGGTGATATCAGGCTTAGTGGGGAGTTGAAACCTCCACCCCTGCCCAGAAGGAGCTCCTTCTTCCTTTGGGTATCAACAACAGGGCTGAAAGGGAAACCTGGACTTCTACAGTCACCTGGCAGTAGCGAGGTGATGCCATTCCTTCCCCTGCTGGAGCAGTGTTAAAAGAAGTCACCTAAAACAGAAAAAGCTTTGAATAAGATTCTGAGTCTCATAAAACCCGAAGTGTCCTGGTCTCAATCTAAACTCACTTATACCAAGAAGCAGGAAAATTTCAATTTGAATAGATAGATAGATAGATCGATGCCAACACTGAGATAACAGAGATGTAAGGATTATCTAACAAAGATTTTAAAGCAGCCATCGTAAAAATGCTTCAATGAGCAATTAGGAACACTCTTGAAACAAAAAGAGAACAGTCTCAGTAAAGAAACAGACCTATAAAGAATAACCTAATGGAAATTTTAGAACTGCACAATACATTAATTGAAATAGAAAGCTCAGTGGATGGGCTCAACAGCAGAATGGAGGGGACAGAGGCAAGAATTTCTCATCTGAAACCAGGGAGGTCAAGTAGAAAGTGGCACAACATTTTTCAAGTGTGTTTCAAAGAACTGTCAACCCAAAATGCTATACCAGTGAAAATATTCTTCAGGGATTAAGGGCAAATCAAAGCATTCTCAGATGAAGGAAAACTAAGAGAATTTGTTATTGATCCTATAAGAATGGATAAAGGAAGTTCTCTAAACACATAAGAAATGAAGATGAAGGAACCTTGGAATTAGGATGAAAAAAATGGAAAAAGTAAAAATATGGGTAAATACATTATCCCTCTCCTCTTGAATGTTCTAAATTATGTTTGATGGTTGAAAAAATTATAGCACTGTCTGATGGGTTCTAAATGTAGGTAGAGGAAATATTTAAGACAATTATAAACAGGGGAGGGTAAAAGGATATAAAGGGAAGTAAGGTTTTTATACGTCACTCAGACTGGTAAAATGCTGATACCAACAGATGGTAAATTACATATATACACAAATACACACATATGCATACATACATACAAGCTTGTAATACCTAGACAATCCACTAAAAAATCTATACAAAAACACACTCACAAACACTATAGATAAATCAAATGGAATTCTAAAAAAATGTTCAAGTAACCCACAGGAAGACAAGAAAAAGAAAATAGAGATGAAAAAGAGAGGGAGAAAGTACAAGCAGAAAGGAAACATAAAATGGCCAACTTGAGCCCTAACATAGCAATAATTACATTAAATGTAAATGATCTAAATATACCAATTGAAAGTCAAAGATCGGCTGAGTGGATAAAGAACATGACCCAACTATATGCTGTCTACAAGGAACTCCCTTCAAATATAATGTTAAAGACAGGTTAATAGTAAAAGGATGGAAAAAGATATATTATGCAATCATTGATCAAAAGCTAGCAGGAGTAGTTATATTGATATCAGGTAAAGTAGGCTTCAGATTACCAGAGACAGATGAATATTACATAACATCAGAAGGGTCAACCAATCAAGAAAACATAGCAAATCTTAAATGTGTATGCACCAAACAACAAAGCTGCAAATATGATAACCAAAACCTGACAGAACTGAAAGGAGATACAGAGAAATCCACTATCAGAGTTGGAGACTTCAACATCCCTTTCTCAAAAGTTGATAGAAAAACTAGACAGAAACAAGCAAGGGTATAGAGGAACTCAACATCATCATCTACCAACAGGAACTAATCAATGTTTACAGAACACTCCACCTGACAGCAGCAGAATGGGCATCCTTTTCAAATGCTCATGCAAGTATTCAAAGAAAAACAATACTTAGAGCCAAATGTCAACAAACTGAAAAAAACAAAACAAAACAGAAACCATACAGAGTATGTTTCTGATCACAATGGAATCAAACTAGAAATATTGTAAATAACAAAAAGATAACTGAAAATTCTCCAAACACCTAGAAACTAAAGACTTCTAAGTGATCCATGGTTGAAAGAGGAAGCCTCAAGGGAAATAAAATACATAGAACTTAATTAAAATGGAAATACAACATATTAAAATCTGTGAGACACAGCTAAAGCAGTGCCAAAAGAAAATTTTTTAGCACTAAATGCTTATTTTAGAAAAGAGGAAAAGTCTCAAATAATCATCTAAGCTTCTACCTCAAGAACCTAGGAAAAGAGCAAAATAAACCCAAAGCAAGAAGAATAAAGGACATAATAAAGAGCAGAAACCAGTGAAATTGAAAATAGAAAAATAAAGAAATGAGAAACAAAAGTCTGGTTCTTTGAAAAAGCTTAGTAACACTGACAAATCTCTAATAAAACAAAAAAGAAAGAAAACACAAACTACAAATATCATGAATTAACACAGAGGCTATTACTACATACCCTGAAGATATCAAAAGGATAAGGAATTACTATGAATAAATCTACACACATAAATTTGACAACTTAGATAAAATGAACCAATTCCTCAAAAAATACAAACTACCACAAACTCACCCAATATAAAATAGATCATTTGAATGGCCGTATAAGTATTAAAGAAATTGAATTTGTAATTTTAAATGTCCCAAAGAAGAAATTTCCTGGCCCACGTGGTTTCCTAGGAGAAGTCTACCAAGGAAGAATTAACGACAACTGTATATATTCTCTTCCAGTAAATAGAAGAGGAGGAAACATTTCTCATCTTATGAAGCCAATATTACCCTAATACCAAAACCAGGCAGGGACGATATGAAAAAGAAAACTAGAGATCAATAGCCTTCACAGAAATAGATGCAAAACTCCTTAACAAAATATTAGCAAATAGAATTCAACAATATATAAAGGAATTATACACCATGACCAAGTGGGGGCTTATTCTAGGGATACAAGCCAGTTCAACATTCAAATATCAATCAATGTAATCCACCATATTAACAGGCTAAAGAAGAAAATTACAAGATCATATCAATTAGTGCATAAAAAGTATCTGTCAAAATTCAACACCCATTCAAGATAGAAACACTTGGAAAAACAGGAACAGAGGGGAACTTCCTCAACTTGAAAAAGGCATCTACAAATTGTTGTATAGTTAACATACTTCATGGTGAGAGACTGAATGCTTTGCTCATAAAATGAAACAAGGCAAGAATGTCTGCTTTCACAACTCCTGTTCAACACAGCACTGGAAGTTCTAGCCAGTGCACTAAGGCAAGAAAAAAGAAATTTATAAAGAACAAAAGGTAAGAAATAAAACTCTCTATTTCTAGATAACATGAGATTACGCACAAAATCCCAATCAATCTAAAAACAAAACAAAAGAAAAATGAACAAATAACTCCTGGAACTCATAAGGAATTTCAGCAAGGTCACAGAATACTAGATAAATATAATAAATACACAAAAATCAATTGTATTATTATATGCTAGCAATGAACATGTGAACACCAAATTTAAAAATATAATACCATTGGGCTTCCCTGGTGGCGCAGTGGTTGAGAGTCCGCCTGCCGATGCAGGGGACACGAGTTCATGCCCCAGTCTGGGAAGATCCCATATGCCGCGGAACGGCTGGGCTCGAGAGCCATGGCCACTGAGCCTGCGCGTCCGGAGCCTGTGCTCCGCAATGGGAGAGGCCACAGCAGTGGGAGGCCCGCGTACCACAAAAAAAAAAAAAAAAAAAAAAAAAAATATATATATATATATATATAATACCATTTACAATTGCTCAAAAAAAAGAGAAATACATGTTAATCTAACAAAACCTGTACAGAACTTGCATGCTGAATACCACAAAATGCTAATGAAAGAAATCAAAGGTCTAAATAAATGGAGAGACATACTGTGTTTATGGATTTGAAAATTGAACATAGTAAAGATGTCAATTCTGCCCAAGCTGATATAGGTTTAATGTAATTCTTTACAAAATCCCTCAACTTTGTAGCTACAGACAAGATTATTCTAAAATTTTTATATAAAGGCAAAGGTACTAGAATAGCTAAAACAATTGTGAAAAAGAATAAAGTAAGGATCACTCTGCCTGATTTCAGGACTTACTGTAGAGCTATTGTATGGTATTGGCAGAAGGAGAGATACAGAGAGCAATGGAAAGAATAGAGAACCCAGAAATAATTCTACATTACTGCCTAACTGATTTTTGACAAAGGTGCAAAAGTAATTCAGTGGAGGAAGGATGGCTTTTTTAGCAAATGATGCTGGAACAGCTGGACACCCACAGATAAAAAAATCAACCCCCTGAACTTAAACCTCACACCTTATACAATAATTAACTCAAAAGGAGTGACAGACTTAAATATAAAATGTAAAACTATCAAACTTAGAAAAAAACATGGGAGAAAATCTTTGGGATCTAGGGCTAGGCAAAGAATCCTTAGATATGATGTGACACCATAAAAGGAAAAAAATAGTTGATGATTGGACTTTAACAAAATAAAAACCTGTGTTATATAGGCTGGGAGAAAATATCTGGAAGCCACATATTCCACAAAGGAGCATTACCTAGAATATACAAAGAAATCTAAACTCAATATTAAAATCTCAAACAATCCAATTAGAAGGTGGACAAGAGACATGAACAGACAGGCATTTCACTGAAGAGGATGCACAGAGAGCAAATAAGCACAGGAAAAAACGTTCAACTCAACTATCCATTAGGGAAATGCAAATTGAGACCATGATGAGCTATCACTACACACCTATTAGTCCAGATGAAATTAAAAATTGTGACAGCACAAGATGCTGGAGAGGGTATGGGGACATCGCTCATACATTGCCTATGGGGATGTGAAACGGTACAGACGCTTTGGAAAACAGTTTGGTGGTTCCTTCAAAAAATAAACACATATTTGCTGTATGACCCAGCAATTGTACTCCTGGGCATTTGTCCCAGAAAAATTAAAACTTATGTTCACACGAAAACCTGTACACACAATTGTTCGTAACAGCTTTACTTACAATAACCCTGAACTGGAAACAACCAAAATGTCACCACATAGGTAAATGGCTAGACAGACTCTGGCCCATCCATACCATGGAACACCACTCCACAGTAAAAAGGAACTAGCTTATCAAAACTACAATGAGGTATCACCTCACACTGGTCAGAATGGCCATCATCAAGAAACCTACAAACAATAAGTGCTGGAGAGGGTGTGGAGAAAAGGGAACCAACCCTCTTGCACTGTTGGTGAGAATGTAAATGGATACAGCCACTATGGAGAACAGTATGGAGGTTCCTTAAAGAACTAAAAATAGAATTACCATATGACCCAGCAATCCCACTACTGGGCATATACCCTGAGAAAACCATAATTCAAAAAGAGTCATGTACCACAATGTTCATTGCAGCACTATTTACAATAGCTAGGACACAGAAGCAACCTAAGTGTCCATCGACAGATGAATGGATAAGGAAGATGTGGCAGGTAGATACAATGGAATATTACTCAGCCATAAAAAGAAATGAAATTGAGTTATTTGTAGTGAGGTGGATGGACCTGGAGTCTGTCATACAGAGTGAAGTAAGTTAGAAAGAGAAAAACAAATACCGTAGGCTAACACATGCATATGGAATCTAAAAAAAAAAAAAAAAAAAAAAGATTCTGATGAACCTAGGGGCAGGACAGAAATAAAGATGCAGACACAGAGAATGGACTTGAGGACACAGGGAGGGGGAAGCGTAAGCTGGGACGAAGTGAGAGCACGGCATTGACATATATACACTACCAAATGTAAAATAGGTAGCTAGTGGGAAGCAGCTGCATTGCACAGGGAGATCAGCTCGGTGCTTTGTGACCACCTAGAGGGGTGGGATAGGGAGGGTGAGAGGGAGGGGATATGGGGATGTATGTGTACATATAGTTGATTCACTTTGTTATACAGCAGAAACTAACACAACATTGTAAAGCAATTATACTCCAATAAAGATGTTAAAAAAAAAAGGAACTAGCTATTGATAAAACAACTTGGATAGATCTCAAGGACATTATGCTGAGTGAAAAAAAAAGCCAATTAGAAAAAGTCACATACAATATGACTCCATTTATATAATGTCCTCAAAATGACAAAATTGTAGAGATAGAGAACAGGTTGCCAGAGTTAGAGAGGGTGAGGGGAGAGGGGTGTGTGTGACTATATAGGGGTAGCATGAAGATCTTCATAACGATGAACAAGTCTTCGTCTTAACTGCGGTGATGGTTACACAAATCTACAAATGCAATTCCATATGGTTGGTTTAGATAACGTCCTATGATATTGGGGTAAACTGGATAAAGGATGCACAGGACCTCTCTATACTAGCTTTGCAACTTTCTGTGAATCTATAATTATTCTGAAAAAAAGAGGGGTTTTAAAAAAATTACTAAAGGTTAAAATATAAGCTATCTGAAACCAGGGACTGCGACAATTCTTGCATGTTGTATCCTAAGCACCTAAGCAGTGCCTTGTCTATAGTAGGTGCTCAATTAATATTGGGGAACTGGCTGAATACTCATGTATGAGAGTCCCACCTTTGGTTTTTGTTTGTAAAGGCACATGATTATAAATGGCGAATGGTGGTTATTTCCAGAGACGGGGAGAGATGAAGCAGGGAGGACGTGAGGAAAGGGAGATCTTCTAAACAATGCAGAAAAACACAGAGTAGAAGTCCGTTTTCCACTCATTTCTACCTCCATCATTCTAAAAGAGGATCTTTCTCATCTTAACGATTTTTAAAAACTGTAATATGTGCTTATCCTAAAAAAGCAAATAAATACATATATAAAGAAATATCCCCCATGTCTTCCTTCTACTGTCCTGACAGACGGCAAGTGGAGTAGTCTTGTGGCAAAAACACAGGACAGTAAATGAGTTATGGCAGCAACCAGGCCGGGGGCACCATAGTATTTTCCAGCTATAGTTATCTCTCTGCTTTCCAGGCTGCCTCTGAATACACACTGGTCAAATTCAGGGTGGAAAATGCATGTTACATATGAAACAAGTCCAGGTAACTTAAAATATTCATGAATTCTTAGAATAGAAAAATTATATTATGTAAATAATATCTACCCATTTGAGAATCCGTCTCTCTTCCCAACGCCCCTTGCCTTTCTGTCTTGACGCACAGTGCAAGGCATTTTTAAAGCACCGACTTGAGTGATAGTGGTCTTTCAACCAATTAATTGCCCTCTGCAGGGGGTGATGTAAATTCCCCTTACCATCAGGGAAGAGGCACTGAAATGTTATCTGTTATATTATTAATTTCCCTTTTAACTTCTGTTCTTCCGCTAGATCATGGCTTAAATGTGCCTGTTTTAGGGCAGCCTCGTACCCAAGTACAAAAAGGCCGCAGCAGACAGTGAACCCTTAATTAAATAACATTTTAATTTTACATTATATCATATAGTGCTTCAGGCTTTTCAGCGTGTATTCACCTACGTCTCTTTGAAACCACATAATAGCCCTGTGAGGTAGGCAGTATAAAACAATTTCAAGAAATGAAATATTATACCTAACATTTCACATTCAGAGAGTGTATGAGTCAGAAACTGAGCCAGAGATTTCGTCCTCCCATTATCCCAAGCTTTTACGTGTTCTAGAAGGCGTACTGGTGGGGAAATAAACACATTATTTGTTACAGCCTTATGAAAAAGGAACGCCTAATTGCAATGGCTGTTTCACTTTGTTCTTCCTGTTTCACGTAATACCTTGACTTTACACCTGTTCTTCTCTCCTCAGATGTGAATTTTAAAAATTGGCAGATATTTATTAAAGCCCTACTTGTAAGAATTTAGAGACCCAATATTCTAGTGGTAGAAGGGCTCAACTCACTTTCTATAGAAATACTGCTGGGAAAATTCTAGAATAAAGGAATCTTCTCCCACGCCCCCGCATCTTTAATTTTAAAAAATTACAATCTTTTCAAAAGCAAAGCCAAAGCACACCCTTGGTTTTAGAAAAAAAATCTGGTGAAGTACAACAAAATAACTACAATGAAATTGTGACATCTTAGTGACTACTGTTAAGCAGCCGCATAGCACAGGGAGATCAGCTGGGTGCTTTGTGTCCACCTAGAGGGGTGGGGTAGGGAGGGTGGGAGGGAAGGAGACGTAAGAGGGAAGAGATATGGGAACATATGTATATGTATAACTGAGTCACTTTGTTATAAAGCAGAAACTAACACACTATTGTAAAGCAATTATACTCTAATAAAGATGTTAAAAAAAAAAAAGCCAGCAGATTTACTAAGCTGGACAAAAGGGTAAAGGTCACATACTGCTTAAAGCTTTAAACAATCTTCTTGGTGAGAAACGTGACTATTAAAGGTTGTGTCAGCCGTGGAGGAAAAATGGAGCTGGCAAAATGAAATGTGTCACACACAAAAAAAATCAGTGGTAAAAGTATAGAAAACCTGGAGATTCTACTAAATAAGTGGGACTAGGAGGCAGGGCAGGCATTATTCTGAATGACACCTTCCCCAGAGCTGTCTTGGGAGGTGCCCTGAGATCAGTGGCTCTCAAACTTGGCTGCACAGTGGATTCCAGGGGGCTGTTTGAAAAAGCACAGCTGCCTGTGTCCCTCTCCCAGTGAGTCAGTTTAATTAGTGTGGGGCTGGTCTGGGGAGAGGGTTTTATAAAAGCCCTCGCCTCTAGATACTATTGATTGCAGGTCTTTTCCATATACCTCCACCCTGTGCCTGGCCCTGAGGTGACTGCAAACCTGGGGCCCCTGGAGAGTTGACAACATGGGAGCCGGAGGGCCAGGTTTCCCAGGAGGAGCAAAATGCATTGTGAAGCAGCTTGGGGAGCCCCGCACACTCCCTGGGGTTCAGTGTGCCTCTTGTACCTCTGGGTTATAACTCGGTGATCCTGAAGCAAAGTGGAAACCAGGCGATGTCCACTGTGTCTCGTGGGCGGCCAGCTGCAGGGTGGGAAATGTGCTAAAGTGTGATCCTTATGGTCTCTTTTTAATTTTTAGGGACCCCCTTTTCATTTTCTTTTGTAAGGAAAAAAAAAAAAAAAAGAACATGATCGTTAGCAAGGGTAATTCATCACTACCCAATCTGGATTTGGGAAAATCAGCCTTATAATTAATCGGCCAAGAATCACATTTTCCCACGTTGACTGGCAAGACCATTTCCAGCGTCACAGCTTAGACACCTTTCTTTAAAAAAAAAAAAAGAAAAAAAAAGTGACTCAGGATTAAGGGAGGAAACCATCCCTTTCCCTTGCTACCACTGTGAGTAAATTCTGACACTTTTGGTCCAAGAAGCAAAACACTGTGAACACCCCAGACTAAATAAGGTAGTTTGCTGAACAGAAAGACACATGGAGGAAGGCAGTTAAACCATCACAGCTATCCATAAAAGGTTGCTGGAAAAATCTGCCTCAAGAGGCAAACTTTTTAGGTCTGGCCCAAGGAGGAACAGGAGATGAAGGCCAAGGACCCAACTGCAGCAAGAGCACGGCGAGTCACCTAACATCAGCATCATCCGGCTTAATTATGCAAGAGGGAGAAAATAAGCTTTTGATTAGGGCCTTCAAATACAGAGGCAGAAATCACCAAAGCTTTCATCTCTCCCATGCTTTTTTCCCTCCCCTCTTCTCGGGCCTTTATTAAGAAACAGATAAGCAGAGAAATGCTGCGATCCTGACCGGCACCATTCCGGCTAGCCACTCGACTTCGGAGCTGCCCTCACGTCTGTCTGATTGGCTGAAGACCCACGGAGCCCTCTAGAACTTGCTTTGCATCTACAAGGTGATGTGAGCACTTCACCACGGTTGATTTTACCTCTTCCAATTAAGTATTACTGTTGTAGTTCTTTCCCCGATTCATTATTCATTGAGCATTAATCCCCTTAAAAGTGGTCTTTGCAGGGAAACTTTGCTTTTTAAAAATCAGTATGTGTTTAATCAAGGGAGTGGGTCCCGGCTTTGCTGATGGGCAAGCAGCTCTATAGAGGCAAGCCACGGGCCTCCCCGCTTTTCTCTGCTTACGCTGTCAGCCCCCCATCTCTGCCACTCTATGAAATACGTTTTCTGCCTCTCTCAGCTAATAGACTCTTCAGAAATGGAAGTTAATCCTTGGGCGAAGCAATGTTAAACCGCCCAAGGAAGAATTAAATATTTCAGAAGAGAACATGGTAAAAAATGGCATGTGCTATTTTAGATTCTTTGAAAATTTAAGCAGAAGAGCAAAAAATAGAAAGCAGCTTGTCTGCAGTACAATGGCTCTAAGTTCACTTTCGTGAGATTCTTAATAATGTGGAGGGAGACCGGGAAAACAGCCATGTGCTTGGATGCAAAGAGGGGACCTGGCCACTCCAGTCAGAGGGGGGCCCTCACATTATTAAGAACCTCACAAAAGTGAACTTAGATCCACTGTACCAAGTATAAGACTGTCCCAACCCCTTAGGTGTGAAAAGAACACGCGATCGAAAAATGGAGATTGACCTATTTCCCTTCCCCTCGCAGTAACGGAACGAAAAGCAAAACTTTCACCCTTGGGAGGAGTGGGCTCTGGTGTTTGATGCTATGGGTTAGGATCCTGGTCCACAGTCACCAGCCTGTCAACTTGGAACATTGCTTGGCTTCTCAGCTCCTCGGCTGACGCCTCCGAAAAGCAGAAGTGCCAGGAGCCCCTGTGGGTGGGTAGCTGTCGGGGTGACATGTGACAGCGCCCTGTGTCTTGGTGAGCGGTGAGAAATCAATACAGGCTGGATTATAATGGTATAGTAATGAAACGGACTTAACCTGGATACATTTTTTTTTTTTTTTTTTTTTGCGGTACGCGGGCCTCTCACTGCGGCGGCTTCTCCCGTTGCGGAGCACAGGCTCCGGACGCGCAGGCTCAGTGGCCACGGCTCACGGGCCCAGCCGCTCTGCAGCATGTGGGAGCCTCCCGGACCAGGGCATGAACCCGTGTCCCCTGCATCGGCAGGTAGGCTCTCAACCACTGCGCCACCAGGGAAGCCCTGGATACATTTTTTAACCGAACCGCCGAAGTACAGAGAGAAAGCACTCTCACCTCTGCGGACCGAGGAACACCAGGTAATTGTCAAAATGCTGCAATCTTTTTTCTATCCTGCACTTTTACGATCCAATTTCTTGCTCTGCTCACAGCTGCTTTCCAGAGCTCACAGACTGTGGTTAAAACATATTAGCTGGAGTCAGATTAGCAGGCTTGAGTATGTATGTATTTATGTGTGGCTCAAAGAGGCACAAGTGATGTGACTTCAATTGTTTTAATTTGCTAGGTTTTCTGTCCCTCTGCCTCGGCGGGGATCGGAAGAGACAGGAGCTCCCTGGTGCCTGGGGCTCCGCACACTTATGCAAGGGCCAGCGGGGAGAGCGAGGGCTGCTGTGACTGTGCCGCTGGCCTCCTGGGGATGTTCTACCCTGGAGGCTCACGCCACCCAGGCAGGGGCTCGTGAAGGTCCCCAAAGCACCTCTACCTCCAACACCATGCAGGTGTGGGCTCAGCGCTGGATCTGGCCTGGACTCGCCTTGGTTCCCACGTGGTGAGGGCAGCTCTCACTGCTTCCAGCCTCTGCGGTTTTGGGACTGGTTTCGGGTCCCCAGAACAGGGGTCAACAACGGTGTGGCAGAAAGCCCAGGTAAGGAGCAGGGTCTCTCAAGGGTACCTGCTGGGGTTTCACTCCTCACTTGGCCTTGGGCAAGTCCCTTAGCCTCTCTGGGTCTCAGTTTCTCCATCTGTGAAATGGAGGTAATAAAACCTACCTTCGAGGGTGAGGAGAGGAATTGAGGATGCCTCCAAAGTGCTTCGTGGTTTAAGACTAGATATTGGCTTTGATGTTAGAGGATTTAGATGTCTAGTGCTCTCCAAGGCCACGTGGCCACACAGCTGCAGGTCCTCAGGTGTCCCTGGACTGACTGACGCTCTTCAAGGTCTTGCAGGGGGAGACTCCCTGCTTCTACTGGCAAATCCCACCCCCTGGAGGCTTTGCCCGTCTGAGCGCTAGTGCCTCATTCCAGTCTTTTCTCAAATGCCACCTCCTCCTTGAGGCTTCCCAGGTTGCCTGCCGGCCAGCTCTCTCCCCTTCCTTTCCTGGCCTCCCGTCGTACATTATGAAGCCACGTGGCGTGCGTTACGGATGGACACATGTCATCATGGGCCCCAGACATAGGGGTTGTGTCTTATTTATCCCTCTGGCCTTTCCACTTCACCCCATCCATGGCTTGCACGTAATAGGTATACCCCATGCTCTGGCTGAACTGAAAGTTTGCTCACCTGAACTCAGCAACCCATCTTTCCGAGATCCCTGACTCAGGGTCTGACAGTTTATGTAGCAGGTGCCCAACTCACTCGGACATAAACAAATGCACCAGATCCAGCCCCTCCCAGAACCTGACAAGAGCCCTGTTGCCGCGGGCACTGGGAAGGATGCCTGACCAAGAATCCCTCGGTGTCTCTGCAAGGGTGCACAGTGGCCTGGGGCAGGAATGGGACTTTTCTTTTTTTTTTTTTTTTTTTTTGTAGTACGCGGGCCTCTCACTGTTGTGGCCTCTCCCACTGCGGAGCACAGGCTCCGGACGCGCAGGCTCAGCGGCCATGGCTCACGGGCCCAGCCGCTCAGCGGCATGTGGGATCTTCCCGGACCGGGGCACGAACCCGTGTCCCCTGCATCGGCAGGCGGACTCAACCACTGCGCCACCAGGGAAGCCCAGGAATGGGACTTTTCATGGTAGGAATGTGTCTATGTAATAGAGAAGAACAAAGCTGAATCCATATTGAGTCTATTCCTTTAGCTCTAACCTTTGTGTTCTGTCGCCTGTGCTTAGTCATGCTGACTCTGCACCTTTTGTAAAAGAAGTTGCCTACAGCCTGAAATATGCAGGATAGCCCATTCTTCAGGCTCTGACCTTTAAAGGTATAACACTTTCCCTTTCATACAGAGATAAAAAGTTGCAGAACAGAAAAATAACATTTGTCTTGTTGGAGGTTTATAGGGGCATTGTGACTGGACCTAGTGGACAGCTGCAAGAGCAAAGGAATCCAGCACCAAGAAGTTTACAGCAACCAGTCACACCCCCTGCCCTTTTAGAGTAAAAGAAGCCTGAATTCTAACTCAGGGAAGATGGTTCTTCGGGACACTAGTCCACCATCTTCTTGGTCTGCTGCCTTTTCGAATAAAGTTGCTATTCCTTGCCCCAACGAATTGCCCCTTCATTTACTGATTGACCTGTTGTGTGGCAAGCAGTATGAGCTTGGACTTCATAACAGCTAGACAAAAGCCCTGGAGGTAGATGTTTGTGAAGCACACAGGGGAAGGCACAAGATACCCAGTTCTCCCTCGGCACACTGCAGACACCGTTAGTGTGCAATGTTCTAACTAAGGGGCTGTTCAAATTTGGGTCTCCTGAACTGTGCCTCTTGAATTTCCGTCGAGCATATCTGATGAGGGTGGAAGCTGCTCAGGCTGCCATTAACACTAGACAGGAGTGTTAGGAACCCGGGTTCTGGTGCTGGGCAGGCCTAATACCGCTGTTCCCAACTGAGTGTCCCTGATCAAAGGTACTGATCCAGGTATGTCCTGGTCTTCCCTGTGAAGTGGGGAAAGTGACATACCCCACCTCACGGAGTTGTCTGGCACATCAATGAGCGATTGCATGGAAAGCCTTGGTACAGCACACGGTAAGTGCTGAGTAATGATCACTAGTAGTGAAATATTGCTGCAGTGAGGAAACGATTCCACTTGGAGTGAATTAATTTTCTATAATCTAGGGTGAACCAGAGATTATGGGTGACCCTGTTTTGCTCGGTGAGTTTGAACGGGTGTGAAGAAGTCAGGAAAGAGAGAAGAAAATGACGATTGGACCCAGGTGTATCCAGACCATGACTGCCGACAGATGCTACAATCTGCTTTTTAAAAAGACAGTTCAAGAAGAGGCAGTGGAATGGGGTGGGGGTGAGAGTAGGGCTTGAGGGAGACATTTGAATGGGTTTTTCTACCTCACTGACCTTAATTTTCAAAATAAACTTATTGTCTCACGACACTAAGTACACCCTAGCTCTCAGCTCATCATCCAAAGATTAGAACTAAATAATAATAGATAACAAGTGAACACTTGTTGTCCTGGGATGGGCTTACTCTCAGCCAAGGAGGGCCCTAAGTGAGGGTCTGAGAAATCTGCATCCTCAAGTGCCCTGTGCTTTTTAAATCCAGTAGAACTACAACAGCCCTCTTCAGTTACTGTGTGAAATGGATGCTGAGGAGCTGCCTTTTCTGAAATTTATTGGTACAGTCAGAGGGGCAGGAGGCCAGCCTTGCAGAGAGTGGTGTTTAGGAGGTGTTTAAAGGAGCTCATGAACTATCTGCCTCCACCCATGGATGCAAATCATCTCAAGAAATGGAAGGAAACCATTTTGAGTGTGTGCAGGGGACCAGGGAGAGAGGGGTGGTGGTGAAAAGTCATCAAGGTATGGACTAGAGAATCATTTCAAGAAGAAGGAAATGGGCAAACCACTCTGGCCAATCTATTTAAGGGGCCACTGCAATTAACAGGTAATTTACAATGTGCAGGAGGGGTTCTGCCTCCAGGAGCACCTGCTTTTAAGCAGTACACAATGTGTACACAGTGGAGAATATCTCCTGGAGATGCAGGGCTTTATATGTTCAGAAAGGCGGCAGAGGGTACAGGTGAGCTCACTGCTTTTAAATGCATTTTTTTTTTTTTTTGGTATGGATGTTTGCAATCTGGTTTTCATACCTGTGATGAACTCACTGCTACTAATCACTGAAAAGGGCTCCTAGGACCTCAGTACCCACAGTGGCTCCAGACACCATCAGCACCTCACTGAGGAGCTGGTAGAAATGCAGATCCTCAGGCCCACCTCTGGCCTGTCGGATTGGAACCTGCACTTAACTCCCTGGGTGAGCAAAAGAAAGCTGGAGGAGCCCGGCTGGAGGGCAGATTCTGATGAAGTGAAGAGTGGGAGACAGGCTGCCTCCTATCAGGCTGTTTGTTCAAAAATATATTCTCAAGCACCAGTTGGGTCAGACTTTCAGGGAAAAGCAATTCAGTGCAGGTAGAGTTTGGAAATGCTGGTTTCTGCTAATTTCATAAAAGCCAACTCATAGACTAGAAAGGCTCATCAATTGCTGGGAACTCACTTTGTATTTTTCATCACTATTACTCAGTCTTCGTGGGTTACACATCTATTCCCTCTTTTCTCTTTAATGATGCTTTTTCTGGAGGGAGGACGGACCAGGGACGCATCCCTGCGCCTGATTACTGGACTCCAACCCACCCCTTTCCCAATTTGGTTGCTCTCCCGTCATCTTCCACTCCTCCCCTGCTCACGGGTGTGCACAGCTCAGCTCTGAGCCAACAACCATCATCTGCTTAGGCTGTTCAGCCTCCCTGCTCCCCTCCACTTCGGCTCTTACCATCTCTCCATTAACCTACCACTGTGTCCGCATCATCTCCTGTCTCCCTTACCCTGCAGCTTGGCTGTGGGCGTGCCATGTCTTTTGTTTGCCCCTCTGGATCCCCTCTCCTCCCTTTGTTATCCAGCTCTGGGATCTGGGAGGCTGACACAGAGTGGGAACTTCATCAATGGCTCCCTTCCCTCCTGAAGGGAAGGTGAGGGAGGGCAAGATATTGACGCCCTGGGCTCAGCCTCTGCCGGGTCCCTTGCCACACCACTCTCTGTCTCAGGTTCTGGGAGCAGCTCCCTGCTCTGGTCCTGGCAGGCTGGCTGCCGCTGCTACAGGCCCTGAGTCTGCACCATCTCCGTGGTTCTCCTACACCCCTGCCCACACCTCTGCACACCATCCCTTGATTAAACTCTCCTCAAATGACCCAACTTGAGTAGACCATCTGTCTCCTCCCATGCCCCTGACCCCTGATACACAGCGCTGCTACCCTACGCATCCTGCATTCTTAAAGGTCCCCATGGCCCTCTGAAAGACAAAGCCAATGGTGCTTTCTTTTACCTTCATTCTCTTGCTGCTGCATCTGATAGATGGTTCCCCTTGGAACCAGCCCCCACCCATACATCACATTCAGGATGTCTGAAATAACTCATTTTGCTCCCCAAATGTGTCCCCTGTACCCGCTTCTGGGGGCATCACGACTTGCCTGACCCAGGCTTCTACCCTACCATACCTCCACGACCCCTCCCAACCTCTGTCAGGGAGTTTCAGAATCATCAAGCTGGGGGAGACCTGAGACTTCCTGGTCCACCCTCAATGGGACACTGAAGCTTGCTGAGCAAGCTGCCCAAGAATCTGACCTGGCTGTTTTAGGATGTCGGTCCTCAGATGAAAGGTTCAGGCTCTTCCCATCTCCCTGCCTCCCCTTTCCTCACATGGGTGCTTCAGGGTGATGGGCACCTCTGCTCATGCCCATCTCAAGCTCTTGATTCTCCCGAAACATCCTTCATCAGCTCCTTGGATGGTTTGTTTCTCCAGCCCAGTCTCTCTCACTCTAAGTCATTCCACCCACTGGGACAATTAAGTCGTCCATTTTGAACATATCATTTTGAACATCTGAACATATCACCCACCAGCTTCAAATAGCTCCTGGCTTCCCAGCTTGCACAAGCCCCTTGCCCGGGCACACAGTTTGGTGTTCTGCCACCTTTCCAGCCCTAGGACAGCCCGCCACCTCCTCTCTCCTGTGGAAATAAGTCCTCCACCAAGGCTCCAGGGTGTGCACACTGCCACCTAGTCCACCACACCCATCCTGCCCCCTACTCCTGTTCACACTCTTGTCCCAAGCCCAGTATCCTTCTAGTGTTCAGATCTGGCTTGGGAAACCCTAGAGGGTTCTCTCTTTCTCTCATTTCCTACAGTCCCTATTTTCTGTCCCATTTATCATTAAACAATTAGTCATGTCCTACTTCTGGCTGCCTTGATCGGCTATGAAAGACACACGTTTAACTCTTCAGCTGCCCCTACCTAATGATTCCAACTAGATCCGCAGTGCTCTAATCGTTGTGTATCTCTACATCTCTCTTACCATCTAGCAGAGTGGGATACAAACAGAAGGTGCCAGAAAGACAGCATGCCACCCTCCTCCACTTCATGACAGGAGCATAGATGAATAAAAGATGGTAAAGCCCTCGGGGAGACTCTGAGTACCTGGGAACCAGAGAAGGTGCAGTGACAGTCATTCAACTTCTGCTGTCCTCCAAACCATCTAAAATGAGGTCTCCAATTTCTGTGTTTTATATAAATCTGGCCTCATTACAGCTCATTAAATATATTGCAAATTCTACTTAAATAGAGGTTATGACATCCAGATGTTTTACTCATCCAAAGATGCTGAAATGTTTCTATATTCTGACTGTCATGTGAGACCCTCACGTGAGACCAGTAACACTAACCTTGCTCAGGTACAAGCCCCGGCCCCCCACGCTACCCACTGGCTGCCTCTCCTTACTGTCGCCCAGTCTAACCAGCTCCACGCTGCAGCAAGATTGACTGTGTCATTCTCTATCACCTTGACCCTTCAGTTCCTCGAGGCCAACCCCCGCCCCCGACCCCGCTGTCCTGTCAGGATGGCTCACCCCTCCCCCAACTCCTTTTCAGCACCCCTCTACCTAGCAGATTCGTTAACCCATCCTTCATAGTTTTTCGTAAATGTCACTTAGTACCTGTCTACAGGCCCTCCTGCTCACAAAACATAAACTAAGCGGCAGAGATTTTGGTGCAATTCTCTCAGCATCTGGAAGTTCCTGCACATAGTAGGTCCTCAACGTGCCTGTTTCACTTGCCTCAAGATAAAACTGTAACACGGCGGAATTCACAATGAGGCAGCCATTCCACATGCCAAAAAGTTCATTCTTGTCTCAAATTCATCTGAGCTATAATAGCAGGAAAACCTGCTCTGACCCTGCCGTGGAATCCTCAGCTGGCGAGGAGGTAACAGGCTGAGTGAGGGCTCCTGGCACCTGAAGTGGCAGCAGACACCTCTCCTCAGGCTCTTTATTGGCCTCACCGGGGACACCTAACCACTGAGCAGCCTTAGAGAAGTTACCCAGATATCGGGCCTTGGTTTTCCTCCTCTTTTTAAAAATGGTAGTAAAATATATACATATATATAACATAAAATTGACTATTTTAACTATTTCTTTTTGTGTGTGATTCCTTTTGCTCTATTTCAGTTTCTTCTAGTTCTATGTCACGTTATTTTAACCATTTCTAAATGCACAGTTCTGTGCATTCTCATCTCTATGCAATCATCACCGACATCCACCTCCAGAACTTTCTCATCTTGCCAAAGTGAAACTTTGAACCCATTAAACCCCAGTTTCCTCTTCTCCCCTCAGCTCCTGGCAAGCACCATTCTACTTTCTGTTTCTATGATATTGTCTACTCTAGGCACCGTATACAAGAGGAACTGTACAGTATTTGTCCTTTTATGACAGGCTTATTTCACTTAGGAGGACGACCTCAATGCTCATCCATGTTGTAGCGTGTTCCTTCTTTTTTAAGGCCGAATAATATATTCCATTGTACGGACAGACCTCATTTTGCTTATCCATTCATCAGTTCAGGGACAATTGGGTGGCTTCAACCCTTCCCCCAGCAAAATGTAGCAGGTACTGCTGCTATCCTGCCCATATACCCTTGGCACTTGCTGGTGCCTCCCAAGGCTCCTTGCCCTGGATTCTCTGCCTGAGGCTGCAGGGGACAGGCTGGACGTGCTGGTACATTCACAGCCCCAGGAGCAGCCCTCATGACCCTGGGAGTTGGTGGGTGAATGCCCCACCAGCACCCTCACCCTCGGTGGCTGTACATACCTGCTCCTGAATGAATGCCCGCTGTCTTGGCTCCCTTCTCTGCCCGTCTCCTCTCTCCTCCCCCCACAAGCAGCGCTGCCTGGGCTCACCTCCCAGATAAACCAATTGCTCCTGAATCTGCCCTCAGTGTCCACCCCTGGGGGAATCCAAATTAAGGTCTCACTCATGCACAGAGGCCACGATGGAGGAGGTGCCGGACACACAATATGTACTCTGCGGATGGAGAACCCCATTTCCACCCACAGGGGCAACGATCCCTGCCCTGCCACCCAGCGGCATCTCAGGAGAGGGATCCCGACCAAAATCACCCCGGAAAGCCTCCTGGGAAATGAGTGAGGGGGGCCCTTTCTGCCTGCCCCAGGCTCATGACAGCAGCTGTCTGCTCCGGCTGAGACCAGCCAAGCTGCGCTCGGGTTCATGACGTCCCCACCCGACATGCTGAGTAATGTCTCCCTTGCACAGGGAGAGACTCAAGGGCAGTCAGGCCCTAAGCACACCTCACTCCTGTAGTCAAGAGCCCGCCTTCCTCTGGGGGCTCGTCACACCCTCTGTGCCAATGCCAGGATGTGTCCAGGCAGCCGGGGGAGGGTCTGGCTGGCCGGCCGGAGGTATGGGTCCAGACCAAACACCAAGCCTCCCCCACTGCAGGGGCACGGGACTGGGTGTTTTTTTTTTTTTTTTTTTTTTTTTTTTGCGGTACGCAGGCCTCTCACTGTTGTGGCCTCTCCCGTTGTGGAGCACAGGCTCCGGACGCGCCACATGGCTCACGGGCCCAGCCGCTGTGCGGCATGTGGGATCCTCCGGACCGGGGCAAAAACCCACGTCCCCTGCATGAGCAGGCGGACTCCCAACCACTGCGCCACCAGGGAAGCCCCAGAGGACTGGTTTTTACTTTGGGTCATCGAAGCCTCCTGGCTGCTTTCCTCTCTCTTTTCAGCAGCAAGGCTCGTTCTGCCCCACTAACCCTTTCCTGCAAACAGCAGAAGATTCAGTGACATAGACCCTGGGCTCTGGTGATGCCAAAAAAGGCAAGAACTGGGGGGCGGGGCTTTTAAAGCAGCAGCCATACCCAGCGCCCAGCTACAGTCGCCTTTATAATTGTAAGTGAACGTCCTGTCGTTACTGAGGTCACAAATCACGCTCCCCTCCATTCTGAGTCAGTGTCTGCCTGTGGGAACATGACGGCTTTTCACAGATTCAGCTGGGATGGACCCGCGTGGTTGCAGGGCTCCTGGCTGTTTCGTTTAAGGAACCACCATTGATTATAAAATGGAACTTTATTAAACTCCACAAAGCCCACACGTTCCTCTACTTCTTATCCATGGACGGCTTACTCCACCCTGCCCACCAAGGCCAGGAGCAATCCCCATTTATTCAACAGGTATTTATTAAATACCCTCTCTCTGACCTATAGTACTGGGTCTGGGAACGCACAGGGAAGCCTGATACAGGGAGGGGCGTGCCCTCCGGAGCGTCCAGTAGAGTGAGCGGTGGACCCGTCAGGACCCACAGCAGCGAGCGCTGACAATGCGTCCCAGATGCTTCCGTCTGTTCCATCCTCCAGCAGCCGTCTGCACATCAGGAGTGAGGAAGCGACGGTACCCCACTGTTTCAATTCAGCCGGGGTCACCTGGCTGTCCAGGGTCAAGGCAGGGTCCCACCCAGACAGCAGGTCCCAGCACCACACTCTCAACCTGTGTGTCACATGGCGTCCCAGAAGCCCAGCCGAGGGGTGATCTTTGCCTTTTGCACGGTCACTGTCTCTGCATCTGTTGTCTCCTTTCTGAGCCTCAGGACACAGCTGTCTCACTGCCACAGGGAATCCACATGGAAAAACAGACGTCTGCTCACCTTTCTGAACAGGCCAGGCTCTTCTGACCCCTGTTCAGAGCAACTCTGCATGAATAATGGCTAAAGTCGGGGTTTTGATGGAGAGAAACAAACCACAGACCTCTTATGAAATGTTAATCGGGAGGGTCAGGGCTCTGAGTTTTGATGGAGGCCTTCCTGGACGCCGAGGGGAGCCCCTTGACAAGGCCCTGCCATCTTGCTTTCATGAGTCACTGAAATAGCCTTACCCCATTCTCCTTTGCCAAGTTACAAATGTTTCAAAGTAATGACAATCACGATAAAATGGCCACAACAGAGTATGTGTAGAGAAATATCCATGCACGTATGCAAGCCCCTACACTCACGCCTTGCATTTGGATTGTTTCAACACAAAGAATCTACACATCTCTCATGAGAGGCAGAAAAGACGTGGACACTCACACCGGGCACTGTGCCGGGTACTCAGAAGGAGGCAATGGTCTCCGACTTGAGGATCTCAGAATCTAATGAGAAAGAGAGACCACCAGAGAATTTGCTTTAAGATGCTATGATGAGGGCACTGGTTATCATCATAGCATAGGGAGAGGGGCCACTGATCCTGCCAGGAGTGGGGCGGGGGCGACTGGGAGTCAGGGAGGGGTCCCCCAGAAGGAGACTGATGGTGGGGTCTTGAACATGAAGTAGTAGTAATTTATAGTTAATAAAAAAAGAGACAAGGATGCAAGGCAATGCGCTAATGAGGAAGGGGCATTTCCTAGTCAGGGATGTGAAGGCAGGAGCTCAGGGTGTGAGCTAAGGAGCTTAGAGGCCTCGATTTGGACCCCTGTCCCGACCTGCTGGGCCTGGGACCTTGAGCAATTACTCCACGTGTCTCCTCACCTGTAGAATGCTGACTGCACACACCATCTCATTTACTCCTCACTACCATCCTTAGCCAGCCCAGTACCTGTTCAATCACCTGCTTATTAGAATGGTTCACGAAGTCACTGTCTATTTTCAACCATGACAATGTCACTTTGATCTAGCGAAGGTTGAGAAGTGCCCCTAATCCACTGTCTCGGAGTTCTGCAGCATCCTGGGCTCCCAATCTGGGTCTTGAGACATCAATAAAAGATTACTCTTTCGTTTTCCTGTACCATGCTTCCTGGCAGAATAATATATGAGAATACAGAATAGCTGACATGCTACCATGAACAGGAGGGAAAATTCAGCAGGCTCCGACAGAGCCTGTTATTTAAATGGTCATATGCTTTGAGGGAGGTACCGTGTGGTGGAATGGGATGGGGAGCTTGGCTTGAGGGAAAAGGCAATTTCCACCAAACCGGCAGTTAATTGTAGTGAACTGCAGAAAACCCAGAAGAGGAGCCCCCGTTGCAGAAAACAATCCGCAAATAAATTGGCAATCAACACAGCTCCAAGTCCACGGCAAAGTCCTCTTCAAAACGGCGCAGGAGGGCCTCCCTGGTGGCGCAGTGGTTGGGAGTCCGCCTGCCGATGCAGGGGATACGGGTTCGTGCCCCGGTCTGGGAGGATCCCATATGCCGCGGAGCGGCTGGGCCCGTGAGCCATGGCCGCTGAGCCTGTGCATCCGGAGCCTGTGCTCCGCGACGGGAGAGGCCACGACAGTGAGAGGCCCGCATACCGCAAAAAGAAGAAAAAAGAAAAAAAAAAAAAAAAACGGCGCAGGAAAGGAGCGAGGGAAATTTATGATCTTTTCTTCCTGGGCATATATCAGCCTATATTTCTGACAAGTGGTAATGGAAAATAGGCTTACTGCATGCTCCTATTCTCCTGGCTGTTGGTTCTCTGACTTGCTTTCTGCCTCTCCCTGCTCTGGTAACATTCAATCTATTTTGTGATGCTGACATGTCTAGTGACCCAGACTTGCATGAGGCTTGCTTAGAATTTTAACTACAGCTCTCTTCTTGACTTTTCCTGGCTTATCTGTTTCTTCAGTGTTCCTGGCCTCTGGTCCTTGGCACGAAAGAACCCAGAAGGCAGCAAATATGAATGAGCAGTGGCCTTGACTTTGGTGGGACTAGAGACCAGGACCGTCTTCAAGACAGGCTTTCACAAAAGGAACTGGGGGGAGAATGACAGGGAAGGTACAGGAGAGTAACAGTGGTTTCAAAGGCACTGAATTCGAGGCTCCTAGAAGGTACCTTAATAAAACCTACAGAAAAATGGTGATGGAGGAGAACCCAGCTTCTCTGTCCCCCGACAAGATCAACAATTAGACAGCTAGCCATGAACAAAACAGCTCTGGGAGAGTCCAGAGTCCATTTAAGAAATTTTAACAACACAGTGCAACAAATACCCTGAGAAGAACCACACAGAAGGCAAGGAAGAGAGCTTCATTTTGCCTGCGGCATCCCATCCCCTCAAGCCGACACCAAGAGGGAATGTCCCAGCCAGAAAGAGTTCCCACACCCACCAGGAAAGGAAGAGTAGAGTGAGCAGCTAGTTTCCCCAGCTTTTGGGGGGCACTGTATAAAGGTCTCGCTTTGATTTCACCCTAGTAGATACTTTATAGAACCTTATAGAACCGTGCTTCTCAAAATTTACTGTGCACACAAACTCCCTGCAGATTCTGATTTGGCAGGTCTGGAGTCTCAGGTTCTGTGTTTCTAACCAGCCCCTACGGACCACACTTTGCAAGATTCTAGGTAACCTAATTCAACCCTCTCATTTTCAGATGAAGACACTGAGATCCAGAATGGGGCAATGACTTGGGGAAAGATGGTTAGAGAAAGAAATGAGTTGAGTCTAAAATCTGGGCCTGTGACTCCTAGCCTTGCGCCCTTTCAGAGGAATCACTTAAGTAACCAGGGAAACAACAGGGGTGAGGGGCCTGCCTTCCCCTTATATTCAGTCTTAGGTAGCATTTTACTTGGCTATGTCGCTGAGTTTTGGATCGTGGTAAGTGAAAGCCGTAAGTGGGAAATACAAACTTCAGAGTAACTGACTTCTCTGTGCTGAACCTATTTCTTTGTTGGGTCTCTGGAAGGAACCAAGGAGGGCTGATTTTATCAAGTACAGTGCTCTTAGGGCCATAGAAAAGGAGCTGTCACCTGTCCCCTGAGGTCACACAGTAACAAGAAATTCTCAGATTCTGCAGGAATGCGAGGCTCCTGCTTTAATAAGAAGACACTTGATAACACTCTGCACACGCTTTAAGGCGACCATGTCTTCCTGATCTGGGTCACAAATAATCAGAGGGTTAGCAAGTATCAGCATCTGGAATAGTCTGAGTGTCACTTGAGCGGAGGAAGGACGGGAGGTGAAGTGACTGAGACCAGTGGTTCCCAAGTGAGCTGGCCTCTAGCTCCATGCACCAGTCATCCAGGAACCTAAATGTGCAGCAACTCCGCAGCGGATTCTAACATCCAACCAGTTTGGGGGACCAGCACCTTAGCTGACCCCTCAAACTGCCTTTCAGCCTGGGATGGTGCAACCACCTGAAACAAGGGCTGAGACCAGGTGGCTCGTGTGCCACCTGGAGAGGAGGGGTATAAGGGTCCCTTCCCATTATTAACAAAGGGGGTAATGGGGGGCGGGGCTGGCGTCCCTGCCCTCTGCCTCTGTTTGAAAAGGACCAAAGCCACCCAAGATAAAGAAGGGCCACTGATGAGCTGCCATCGTTGTGAGAGAAGGGCGATCTGGATAGCTCTGAATTTCTCAGAAAAGAAAGGGAGCAAAACTGAGGCTGTGATCTCAAAGTGTCCACGGAAGCACTTCTAGAAAAAACATGCCTTTGAAAAGCTCTTGAGAATCGAATGAAAAACATCTGACGTGCGACAGATCTTCTCTGAAAATGGGAGCTGCTTGCTGGGTGAATTCTGTGCTGGGGGAAAGCATGGTTATGGGGATGGCGTATGGGGGAGGGGCGTGGCCCTCCAGGCTCCCCCACTGCCTGCGAGGGGGAAAGGGCAGTGAAAGAAGATTCCAGCAAATGAGCCTCCAGGGAGGGGTAGGGGGCATTATGGACCTGGTTCTGACCCTCCATCCCTGCGCTTTGCCTCATGAATTTGCCAACTCCTTCCACTAAAGAGGGGAGGGGAGCATGGCCGTGTGACTTGCTTTGGCCAGGAGACCGAGGCGGAGTGATGGTGTGCAGTCCGGAGCCTAGATCACAAGGGGTCTGATGTGTTTCCACTTGCCCTCTCTCTCCTCTGCCTTTGCCAACGAGCAGAGCTTGCCTGGCTACCCCACTGGTTCACAGAGAACTAGAGATGTGCAGAGCACGGCCTCCCAGCTGCCACATCTTGAAGCACAGGGGCCCCGCCGAGCCAACCCTGCATCAGCTGAGCCCCAGCAGCCCTGCAGACACGGGATAACATGAGTGTTGCCGAAGCTGACAGTTTCTGGGGTGGTTCCTTGCGCAGCCCTAGATAACCAAGGAGACAGGCAACAGGCAGCCGACGTACATCCTGCCAAGTCAGTGCTCTGCGGGGCAACTCCTTACACTGGAAGATAAATCATCGAGTCACTAATTGAGGGGACAGGACAATGCCACTAATGGTCATCACTGACTCCAATTTCGTGATCTCTTCTGAGTTTCAGCCCTTTGCTCAGATCCCTATATGTAATGAAAGAGAAACTGGACTTTTAATCATGGTGGTTGGCTGGAAAGTGACACTTCTGCTAATAATAAACACACGATGGTTAACGCTTTACCGTGTCACACACCTTCCGCCCAGGTCCCTTGGTGCGCCATAAACACTTGGTCGTTCAGCATTTGGAGGTCCGAGGCTTCTGCTCACTCCCGCAGCAAGGAGAGGCAGCTAACTCCTGGCCTCGGGGACAGTTCCCAGGCTCCTGAGTTAATAGGTTTCTCAGAGGGAAGAAGAAGGATGAGGAATTACCCACAGCCTTGTTGGAGAAGGAAGGCATTGACTGTAAATAATTTCCTATCCATCCAACTGCTTGCCACGTCAGAGCCTGGCTTGGGTCTTAATCCGGCTTACCTTCTTTCTGATTGTGTTAACTTAGGAAAATCAAATTTTCAGAGCCTCGGTTTCCTCAGCATGAAATCTTAAGAGTTGCTGTCAGGGTTTTAGATAATAACTACGTAAGAAAAAATTCCTGGCCTTATGATTACACAAGTAGGTACTCAAGGGTAGCTATTTTCTTTGTCAGAGCACAGAGTTAAAGCAGGGTTGCCATGTGCCATTGCATAGGTTGTTAACTGCACAAAAATTCCCAGCCAAGGAGGGACAGGGGGCTGAAATCCATCTTGGGCTCTGCAGGCCAAGTCTTGTCTCCTGTGTGGTCTGTACCTGTCAGGGAAAAAGGGTCCCTGCTTGTAATCTGCACAAAGGCTCTATGGCAGCCCTGAGGGCAAGCTCAGTGTACTTAAAGTTAAAGCTATGTTTGTGCTGAAACTTCTCTGAAAGACCGTGGAAAAAAATGATCACTTAACTGGGTAACTTGCAAATACTTAACAGAACTTAAAAAAGAAAAAAAAAAAAAAGCCAATTGATTTTGCCTTCACCCTGGAGATTCTGATTGAGTAGATCTGGAGAAAGGCCTTGGAATCTGTATTTTTAGTCAAAGTCCCAGGTATCTGCACACACCAAGGTTCACTGTAAGGTTTCTGGTCTCCTTGACCCAGGCCTGGGCTCCCAGGAACCAAGAGCAGGTCAAACAAACAAACAAGAAATAATCTCCAGCAGTTCACGTTTAAATCTCAGAGCTAAAAATCCAGAATTAACCCCTATGTCTTGCTAACAAAGGTTTCGGTCAGCCAGGACCTCCCAGAGGTTGGGGCATGGAAAGGGATGCACGGCAGAGGGGGCAGCTTGGGAGGTGGATCTCTGACAAGTATCCTCTGATGCAGACTAATGACAGGACAGAGCTTGGCCACCAAAGGCAATTACAGAGGATGAGACATCTCGTGCAGGCCAGCGAGTCGGGGGACTGCGGGGGGATCTTATTATCTCTCTGTCTCGCTTAATAGGAATTAATAGTTGGAAGGGGATAAAAGAATGGTGTGTGAAGTTTAGTGCCAATCCAACCTAATATGCATGCTATGTTTTTATTGCAAAGAGGATAAAGGCCCAAATTTTATACTGAAAACAAATGTTAAAAATTAATTATAAAGAAGACACCAGAGGGCCTCAAGCCTGTTCCCTGGGTGACTGATTAAATGCCTGCCTCATTTAGACTGGTATAAACCCAATCTCTTGGAGGAAGACCAAAACTATTTGCCAATGTCCACAGAGACTCTCCAAGAAAATGATCCTGGTGCCAGGAAAGAGAAAAACATACCTGCCACGGCTGCCCGGAGCCAGCCACCGCCAATGGCGTGGCATCCAGTCATGGGCAGGAAAGCTGAATGATTCTGCAAGGTCAGTGTGGGTGAAAAGCATCCTTCATCACCTGAAATTGACCATCGATGAACCAAACCAATGATGCTGCTTGGGCCTGTGAGAAAGTGGCCTGAGGAGCTTCTCCTCTCTATAGGCTTTGAGGGGATGGGCGCTTTTTTTTAACCCCTGGATTTTGTTGGGTTTCAGAGAATATCTTCCCAATTCTCGGAATGGGCAGGCTCTAATTGAAAACTGCCGAGCTAGGATGTAAGCCAACGACTCCATTATCTTTTGAATTTTAAAATTACATTTTCATGTATTGAGATGCTCCTATGTTGGGTGCATAAATATTTATAATTGTTATATCTTCTTCTTGGATTGATCCCTTGATCATTATGTAGTGTCCTTCCTTATCTCTTGTAACAGTCTTTACTTTAAAGTCTATTTTATCTGATATGAGTATTGCTACTCCAGCTTTCTTTTGATTTCCATTTGCATGGACATGGTGGGGGAAGGGGAGGGTGGAACAAACTGGGAGATTAGGTTTGACATTAATACACTACTATGTGTAAAATAGATAGCTAGTGGGAACCTGCTGTATAGCACAGGGAGCCCAGCTCGGTGCTCTCTGACGACATAGATGGGTGAGATGGCGGTGTGGGGGGGGGGGGGAGGGGCAGTGGGAGGGAGGTCCGGGAGGGAGGTCCAAGAAGGAGGGGAAATAGGTATACATATAGCTGATTCACTTCATTGTATAGAAGAAACTAACACAATATTGTAAAGCAATTTTGCTCCAGTAAAAAAAAAGTGAAATTACATTTTAACGGCAAGATAACAAGATAACTTGTTAAAATAAAACTGGGGCCTCCCTGGTGGCGCAAGTGGTTGAGAGTCCGCCTGCCGATGCAGGGGATACGGGTTTGTGCCCCGGTCTGGGAGGATCCCATATGCCGCGGAGCGGCTGGGCCCGTGAGCCATGGCCGCTGAGCCTGCGCGTCCGGAGCCTGCGCGTCCGGAGCCTGTGCTCCGCAACGGGGGAGGCCACAACAGTGAGAGGCCCGCATACCGCAAAAAAATAAAATAAAATAAAATAAAACTGAAAGATTACCAAAAATTGCTGAAGTCCCCCTTCAACACTCCCCATCCCCCTAAACCCTAGTTCTTTCTTTTTGCCCCAAATGTAACCACTATTAGCAGTCTGGTGTGGTCCTCAGACCCACAGAGAACACCAACAAACAGAGTTGTTCTGTGTAGGATTTTTCCACTGGTGATATCACACTGGGCAGATTTTTCTGCAACTTGCATTTTTCATTAAATGACAAGCCTTGGAAATTGATTCATGTTGGTACATATGCTAACCACAGCATAATATTCCAAAATACGGATACAATTATTCCATGTTCAATGGCAAAAACATCCATGTTTCTTAGGCTGTTCATAATAAGGTCCCAACCTACATTTTCTACTTTATTTCCCTCAGGTCCCCCCTACCACCTCCATGGAAACTATACTCAAACCAGAGAACCCACCTGCAGTTTCCTACAAGGGAGGGGTGGCATTTCAGCGGAGTCCTGTCTGCATCATCAGCTCCCAGTGGGCAGGCATCACACCTCCTTTATGTGCCCCTTGCACAGGGCCCTTACCACCTCCGCCGGGCATCTATTTTCACTGTCCCTTCTTAGTAGCGAGCTTTGTAGGAGTATGAGTACGGACCAGGGATATAGTCGGTGCTCAACAAATTTTTGTTTTTAAGAAAAGGAAACAAAGTCTTACTGATTCTCTAAACTGCTATGGGAGGAGGATAGAAAGGTCAAATAGAAGTTGGACTGTGGATACATTTTCCTTCTTTCCATCATCCATCCATCCATCCATCAATCTAAGCTCTATTCATCCATCCATCCAGGCATCATCCATTCATCCACCATCTATCCATCCATCCATCCATCCTCCATCCATTCACCCATCATCCATCTATTCTCCATCCATCCATCAATCCAACCTCTATACATTCATCCAGCCATCATCCATTCACCTACCATCTATCCATCCATCCATTTTTGCTTCTTTTTCTTTTATGCATCCTTTCACCTCTCCCTCCATCCTTCCTCTTTGGTGGCAGCTATGAAAATGTGCCTTTCAGATCTCTCATTATAGGGAGCATACTGATAACCTGCATTGTGGGTTAATTCATGAGAAGCATGAGACTGTGCCTGCCACACAGATGTCTGGCAACCCCCCGGTCACTGCTGAGGTATGACAGTGTGGTGACAATGGCTCACGTCTGCTGGGGTGCCTCTCTGAGCCATGTCCCAAGTGTGCACCATTCCTGGAGTCCTCACACAATGGGAGAGCGCCTTCCACTTTTGTTTTATCCTACTGTGACCCGGGATTTGATCATTCCTATTTTAGAGTCAAAGGAAGTGACCGCATGGAGAGACCTGTGGTTTGGCTGAGGAGCCGCACTCGGTGCCCACACGAGCCCAGATGCTCAGACCTCTCTGAGCTCCTCCAGCCTGAAGCTGTGGAGGCCAAAGAACAGCTGAAGAGTCATTAGAACAAAACTGGTTTCCTGATTCCTCTCAACTCCGTCTGGCTGCCGCTTGTCTAGGAACATACAGTATGCCCAGTACATAGTGAAAAAAGTTGGATTTTAAAAATTTTCTTATAAATTTATTTATTTATTTTTAAATTTTTGGCTGCATTGGGTCTTCGTTGCTGCACGCGGGCTTTCTATAGTTGCGGTGAACAGGGGCTGCTCTTCGCTGCGGTGCGCGGGCTTCTCACTGCAGTGGCTTCTCTTGTTGCGGAACATGGGCTCTAGGCATGCGGGCTTCAGCAGTTGTGGCTCATGGGCTCAGTAGTTGCGGCTCATGGGCTCTAGAGCGCAGGCTCAGGAGTTGTGGCGCATGGGCTTAGCTGCTCCACGGCCTGTGGGATCTTCCCGGACCAGGGCTCAAACCCGTGTGCCCTGCATTGGTAGGCAGATTCTTAACCACTGCGCCACCAGGGAAGCCCTGGATTTTTTTTTAAACCAGACTATGCCACACAGCAAAGATGGGCTCCTACTCCTTACAATTTTCTAGATTCTGAGATTCCACAGCCTCCTTGGCACACCCTCCTTCAGTTCTAGACAAGCGTTTACGGCCTCAGGTTCTTTCACCCAGTCTAAGAGCTCTCCCTTTCCAAGTATCAGCTTGAACAGCGGTTCCCCAACCTCAAAGGCTGGATCGAAGCCTCTGCCTTCCTTACTGTGTAAGTTCCCATCACTTAAACACTGATGCCGCCATCGCCTTCCTGACTGTATCCCTGGAGGAAAGTGAGACCCTGGAGGGCCAGAAACAGGCGATGGCACTGTCACAAAGCGGGCTGGAGACAGTGTGCAGGGTGACTCCTCAGAGGTTGGGCTGCAGGCACTCTGTCAGGTCAGCTAAAAAAGGCAGATCCTCTGTATGTGTACACACACACACACACACACACACACACACACACACACACACACACTGGAATACTACTCAGCCATAAAAAAGAATGAAATAATGCTATTCGCAATAACATGAATGGACCTAGAGATTATCATAGTAAGTGAAGTGAGTCAGACAGAGACAAATGTCATATGATATCACTTGTATGTGGAATCTAAAAAAAAAAAATACAAACGAACGTGTTAGGGGAAACACTTGATGAAACTGCCCGCCCTGGCCAGGCAAGATAGTAGCCACTTGCATGAGTTATCTTAACAACAGGAGGTCCTGATAAGGAACGAGGAACTAAAAAGCTACCACCAACCAGAAGAATTTGGGAAAGTTCAAAAGGAGAGAGGAGATGCCAGCCCATGAGTCCTACCAACCTCCCAGAATCCTTCTCTTGGCTGAGCGACGTGCACACCACCGGGAAAGACTCTGATCAGAATGACTGGCTGGAGAGACAACCCGGAAATTAACCCCAACACCATAAAGCCCGAGACTGAGAGCCACATGACAGAGCAGTCCTCCTGGGTTCCCTTCCCCTCCTGCTCTCCCCCTGGGCGCCCCTCCCAGTAAAGTCTCTTGCTTTTTCAGCAGGTGTGTCTCCTCGGACAATTCATTTCTGAGTGTTAGACAAGAACCCACTCTCGGGCACTAGAAGGGGTCCCCTTCCTGCAACAAACTTATTTACGAAATAGCAACAGACTCACAGACATAGAAAAAAAACTTATGGCTACCAAAGGGGAAAGGTGAGGGAGGGATAAATTAGGAGTTTGGGATTAGCAGATACGCACTGCTATATACAAAATGATAAACGAGGTCCTACTGTATAGCACAGGGAACTATATTCAATATCCTGTAATAACCCATAATGGAAAAGAATCTGGAAAAAGATATATATATATATATAAAATATATGAGTTATCTTAACAGGAGGTCCTGGTAAGGAACACAGAACTAACAAGCTACTGCTTGTTATATATATATTATATATAATATATATATAACTGAATCACTTTGCTGTACACCAGAAACTAACCCAACATTGCCAGTCAACTATACTTCAATAAAATTTTTTTTTTTAATTTTAACAACTTGAATCCAACAATATAATAAAAATATAACATATAAAAAAGCAGCTCCGTGTAAAGGAATGGCCAGCCCTCTCTGGACCGTCACCCCCAAGTCTATCCTGCTCACCTCTTCCGTCCTAGCTTCCCTCGGCTTCCAGGACTGACTCTCTCAGACAGCAGTGGCTGCCCTCTGTGTCTGCCCACCCTTCCAGGCCTCTGCAGACAGATCATGCCTGGTGTCCCCATTTCCCAGTTTCCCCTACATTTATTTTTGGGAAATAGGCTTTTAAAAGCATGCCTGCTTGTCAGCATCCCATCAGCCATTTTCCTGGCTGGTTGCTTCTTCTTTTCCACATTTCTACTCACATTCTCTGTGACAGGGACCCTGTCCCCACTGCTCACACACCCCCTGTGTCTCCCACCTCTGCTCCTTCTAACTCTCTCACTGCCTGTTTGGCACACTTGCCCTGTCTCAGACCTCCGTTCCCATCTTGCCTAAGTGGACAGGCCCCTGTGTCCAGTACAGAGCTGCCTATCCAGGGGGCAGCCCTGCCATGATCCTGACTGTGACAACCTGACCCCAGATCCAGCTGAGCCCCTAGGCAGCTCTAAACACACCATCCACTTTCAGGGATGCAGTCATCATATTTTGGCAAACAAGTGCCTGAGGGCCAGCCTGGGAGTTACTGGGCAGGAATCAGCCATTTGAAAGGACTGAAACAGACACAAACAAGACCTACCCAAAGTGTTTTAGCTGACGGAACTGGTGAATAGAGAGGGTATGTCTGCATATGGAGAGAAAAACTAATTTTCATCCATTTTGTTTTTCACACCCCAATAAATGAGCCATGGGTGCTGGCAATGATAATAACACGAAAAGAATGAAGGTTAAACCAATAAATTTCACTTTGAAAAGTCAGATGAATATTAACTATATTCCTATTTTAATGATTCGAAGATAAAGTAGAATCTAGGAGAGAATCTAAAGCAAATAGTCATTTGTGGTGCTTTCCAAAGAAAAAGGTAAATGAAGTTTTTTTTTTTTTTTAAACAGAAGAATTAAAATTCCCCATAAGGGTTAACTTACTCTTTTAATTTTTACTTCAAGTGTACAAGAACACAAAAAAGTTACCCTGATCTTGATGTGGAAAAGACAAATTATTTCAAGTTCGTGTTGCCTTTCAGATTGTTGCATAAGCCCCTAAACAATTTGCAGGGTATAAGGGGTGGCATCTACCACCACCCTAACACCCAGGAAAAGTCCTACCCCTGGGACTTCCGTGGCGGTCCAGTGGTTCAGACTCTGTGATTCCAATGCAGGGGGCTTGGATTCGATCCCTGGTGAGGGAACTAAGATCCCGCGTGCCACGCGGTGCAGCCAAAAAGAAAAAAAAAATTCTTTTAAATAAAAAATAAAAATATGTATATAAAAAAAGAAAAGAAAAGTCCTACCTCCGCCTTATATTTTACTCATCTTTGAAGAGACTAAGACATCACAAATTCCCCAGAGCACGAGGTGACAGCGCCGTTTTGCCCTTGCCCCCCCATCGTTAACGTTTCAAAACGACTGCATTTTAAACGTGGCTTTCTCTGTCAGCTGAGTGAGAAGTTCGATTCTCCCCACTGAGAGATGAGGCTACCCAAAGAATCACCAAAATGTGTTCCAGAAGCCTCTCCTGGCATCACAAATGAGCAGCCCTCGCCCGGCTCCGGTGCACTGGGATCCGACAAGAACCAGCTCTTTCACTTCACAGGCAAAACCAAACTGGTCATCCTTTACAAATGTCAAGTATCATGATAATTGATTCAGGCAAGCTTAAGCCCCCCATCTTCCCAGGCCACCAATTATTGCTGGTTTTCTCTTTTCTTTCCATTAACTCTTCTCACAGTGACCCTCCACCCGAGGGCTGGCATTTCTACTCGTGTGTTTCTTGGGGAAAGTATCCCTCCCTTTTCTGAAACAGCATCCTTCGAAACTGCAGGCGACGGGTTTCTAGGATTGCTTGTTCCTGCCAGGGAAGCGAGAAGCTTAAGTGAGCTCAGACCTTCACTGGTGTGGACTCACATCCTTCAACCTGCACACGTTTTCACAGATGAAATGCAAGCCATCATTGTCTTGGCAAAGGGGCATCGATGTTATCCCTGTTGTCCCATTAATCATATTTAATGCATGCGTCTAATAGTATTATCTTTGCTCCCAGTTCCAGAAGCCTATAATTTAACCTGAGCACTTTTCCCCAAAGTGTGAATAAGGTTCATACACTATCTCTCTCAACTTCCTTTGTGCTTCTAAATTAGAAAACCAAAATGTCACTTTTCTCAGATATGATATACTCTCAAGGTCAATGTAAAAGAATAAGGCAATTAACTTCCTGGGTAAATTGCAGTATGGTGGGAAAAACACCATACCTGAAAAAGTGGTTAAAAAAGAAAACCCTTTCTACAAACGACATCCCTTGCTTAAGACCAAAATGATGAATGCAGGTCCCAAGGCTCCTATGAAATGAACAACGGAGAAGGAGTCTACACCCCGATCTGCTGCCAGCTGGCCACAGCAATGTGCTGTTTTTATGCTGCTGGGCACAGTGACTGGAGTGGTTGCTGAAGCAGATCTGTGGCTAGTTTCTTTGCTATTCTTTCTTTTCCTCCCCTTTTGATAACTTCTTTCAATTTTTCTAATAAAACAAGTTCCATTTCTGAATTTCCACTGGGGCCACTGTGGTCTCACAAATAATGGGAACTCTATGCACTGACTAAATACACTGCGTTCTGTTAGTGAGTCTAGTAATTATAAAGAACCAGACCTACACAGAAACAAAGACAGAGGCAAGGTTCCAACTAGTTGCTCAAATCTTGTGAGTTTTCTTCCACATTTGATTACAGTTGGGGTTTAAAATTTTGCTGTCTCCTCCTTCTGCATAAATAAAAATGAAAACACATTTTTATTTGTACATTTCTTTATAAGAGTCACGTTGTGACTCCAAGGTTGAAAAGATCTGCTTACTGTATTTGACTGAATTTCTGAACCACGGTCTGGGGCACACTGGGCTGGCCCAGAGCCCTGGAGTTCCCACAACCACAGAGGTCAACAGCCTGTCAGTGACTGAATTTCCTAAAACCTGGCCAAAGGCATCAGTGGTTCTGTGGAAGAGCTTGACCTCTGACTATAAAATAGCCTTTGGAGCACGGCTGCACCTGGCAGACCCAGGTGTGCCCCGAACACAGGCAGGAGGCACCCCAAAAGCAGTTTCACATCAAGGTACGGGTTGATCCTATCACCTTAACTCGCTTCAGTAACAGGAGTGGGGCACGCTGAACTGAAGGCCTATGCCAGCATCATCTCTTCCCAGGCCCCTGGGTGGGCACAGGTGTGTCCACGTGGCTGTGATGGTGGGTTCTCATTAGACTCTGGGGAAAGGCAAGCCTGTGGCTCAGAGTCCCCCTTCAGTGAAGGCCCCTGAAGAACTGGCCATGGCTTCTAAAGAGATATGGATACACACAATCAGGCTCGGGCAGCAGCTCCCCCAGGCATGTGGAGGCATTTTAAGAACTCTCCCCAGCTGCTCCAATCTGCAGTTCTCCATCAAGTCACTCATTTTCATTGCTCTCCAAACCCATCTCCCACCAAACGTCTAGGTATTCTCCCCTCCCATCAGTGATGGTCTCCCCTCTCATTCCAATCTCCCTGATGAGTCCCACACTTCCTAAACCAGCTATGAGCCTGCATGAACACATCTCAAAAACAGCAGGCTCTGGGCTTCCCTGGTGGGGAAGAGTCCACCTGCCGATGCAGGGGACACGGGTTCGTGCCCCGGTCCGGGAAGATCCCACATGCTGCGGAGCGGCTGGGCCCGTGAGCCGTGGCCGCTGAGCCTGCGCGTCTGGAGCCTGTGCTCCGCAACGGGAGAGGCCACAGCAGTGAGAGGCCCGCGTACCACACACACACACAAAAAAAACAGCAGGCTCTACAAAAGTCCCCAGCTTCTGCCACAGGGATGCCCTAGGGCCCAGCCCCACAAAGGACTGTGCGCAAGTCTCCTTCCCGCTCCTCCGGGGTGCAAGAAGACAAGCAATGCTGAAAGCAAGGACGGTGTGGCTGGAGGAGGTGACCATGGTGCTAAGGACTGGAGGGCTGCATGGGGACCATAAAGAGAACAGACACTGCCTGCCCGGTGGCACTCTGAGCCCACCTTTTCCTGTGATCCCCAGTTGCAAATCTTCTCAGCCGTTCTGCAGGCACTTTTCTAATCTCTACAGCCTCGCTCCGCAGGGCCACACCCTCCTGCTGCTTCCCCAGGGCTGTGATGAAAGATGCAGAGTGACAAACTCAAGGCTCAGTCTCGGCACCTGGGGCAAAAGCAGCCCATGGCTGGTTCCTGCAGCCCCAGCTGGCAAATAAAACCTTCGGGACTCAGAGGAGCCCAGCAGGGTACGCGGTGGGCCTGTGTCTGCTGGGAGGTGGTGGGAGGGGCCCAAGGGAGGGAGACGATCACGCCTACCCCTGGGCCCCCCTCCGCTGTGCACGAGGTCTGAGCAAAGGGAACTGGAGAGCGGAGCTTTGCAACCAGCTCCACATGGCGCTGGCAGGCTCTCTTTCCCTGTGACTCATCCCGCTTCACTCTTAGGACTTCTTAATGTCTTTTATCTGCCACAAATGTTCTCATCAGGGAGCTGGTAGGTGTTAGATGTTCAAGCAGACTCAGGGGTGTGAGCACACACACGTACACACACACACACACGCCATCTTTTGAAAAGCACATTTGTCTCACTTAAAAACAAACAAAAACAACACACCTGCCTGCCTTAAAGTACTTCTCTGGGAATGGACAGCCTGCCCCTGACTTCTTAGCTCCCGTTTCACTGCCTCTAAAGGGATGAGCAATTTTCTCCTCAAAAGGAAAGCAACACCTTAGGCCTAGCCCCACATCCCACTGGAGCAGGTACACTGGCAGCAGGGAGGTGGCACAGAAATGAGGACAGGACAGCAGACGTGCGGGGCTGAGCAGATGTTGTTGATGCTGCCCGACCTAAAGCCCGGGCATCAGGGCCAGCCTGATGCAGGACCACTGGGGCAGCGGGGGCAGGGATAACTGGAATTCTCTGCAGAAACGGTGAGGCAAGAGGGAGAATGTTAGTGAAAGCAAAATATGATGAATAACCAACGCTCTCTATTCCCTCCCTCGCCTTTAACAATTGATAACGTAAGGGGGTTTCCCAAATTTTCAAGTCACATTTAAGATACTCTGAGAAGGCCATCTCATCTGAAAAGCCTGAAGTCGTCACCTTCTAGGACCCCAACCAAATGAACAGATTCAACTCCACTCCACAAACCCTCTGAGAAGAATAAGGCACGGCCCTTGGGAAGCTGATGGCTTCGGGAGGGAGGAAGGCAAGTACAGATCTTCCTCGACTTACGATGGGGTTATCTCCCTGTAGGCCCAGGGTAAGTTGAAAATATTTAAGGTGAAAATCCATTTAATCCACCTAATCTACCCAACATCACAGCTTAGCCGAGCCAGGCTTAGACATGCTCAGAACACTTCCATAAGCCTACAGTTGGGCAAAATCATCTAACACAAAGCCTGTTTTATAATCGAGCATTGAATCTCTCATGTACTTGATTGAATACTGCACTGAAAGTGAAAAAGAGATCGGTTGTCTGGGTACAGAATGGTTATAAGTGGACTGGTTGTTTACCCGCACGAGCGTGTGGCTGACTGGGAACTGCGGCTCGATGCCCCTGCCCAGCATCACGAGAGAAGATCGTACCACCTATTACTAGCCTAGAAAAGATCAAAATTCAAAACCTGATGTCCGGTTACTACTGAATGCGTATTGCCTCCAAGCCAATGTAAAGTCAAAAAACCGTAAGTCTAACCATTGTAAGTTGCTAACCATCTGTATACGAAACCACAGAATAAGATAACTGATATAAGGGACTTGCCTGGCGGTCCAGTTAAGACTCCACGTTCCCACTACAGGGGGCATGGGTTCGATGCCTGCTCAGAGAACTAAGATCCCACATGCCGTGCGGCGAGGCCCCCCACCCCAAAAAGTCACCGATGTAAGAGTGGTGCCCAGAAAACGTGATGAAACACATAAGATAAACTATGTTTGACAAGGGAACCAGGGAGAGACCGCCCAGGGAGGTGGCATTTGGGCCTCACAGAAGGGCCGGGCAGGGGAAGGCAGAGGGGAGTGCTGGGGAGGGCCTCCAGAGATCTGGGACCGACAGGCAGGCGTGGGGCAGTCACCTGAGACTGGAAATGGGGCTGGTGTGCCTTCCTGAGACCCCGTGGGAGTGGATGGTGGTCAGGTGCTTCCTGGAGTGAGATGACGCCTCCAGTGTGGGAGGGGGCTATGGGGGAGGGGAGAGGAGGACTAGGGTGAGGACAGTGGAGGTGGAAGGGAATGGTCAGAGCTGAGACACATTCTGAAGGCAGAATTCACAGGACAGGGGCTTGAGGGACGAAGGAGACAGAAAGATGCGTCTGCCAGTGAGAGGCAGAGGTAGGGGCCTGGGATTCAGGGTACCATGGACTGTGAGGGCAGGGGAGGAACCAGGGTGGGAAATACATAGAGAAAAGAGGAGCATCTGTGTCTTCCCGTTTTGGAGCCCCGTCAGGAGACAGCTGCCTTCTTTGCTGCGCCCTGCACACCTCAGTGAGGCAAGGGTCAAGTACGGTGAGAGGCCAACGCCAGCCGTTACAAACAACACAGCACCATCCAATGTGATGGGGCTGAAAAATACAGGCTAAACGTGAGGTTGGAACAGGGACCTACGTGCGGTCGAAAATGAAATGGGGGCACGAGAGACCATCGTAAAAGCCCAAGAAAACTGAGGGGCCCTGTCAGCTTCCTGCCTCGGAAGCCTGGCACTTCAGCACTGCTGACGCGAGGGCAGTTCAGAGGTCTAGGAAGGCCGGTTCTCTCTTCAGCAGGCAGAGGCACTGCTGTGTTGCTCTGGTCCCGGAAAGACCAGGGAGGATTAAGGAAATGGGGTCTCTCTCCAGGAAATACCAAGCACTTTACAAGCCTTATTTTCAGATTAATGCACAGATGCAATTACTAGCACCGATTCCCAGCAGGACGGGGCTGTCGAAGCGCGCGTACTCCCCGTCCGTTCTCTCTCTCACCTCTGCCGCCCTCCCACAGACGGTCCTCACTCCTCCATGTTGAAGCCACAGCTCCACAAAGCATCCCGCAGGGGTCCCGAGCAGCAGCCCTGGGTCCCCAACTCCCTGCCCCCCACTCGTCCCCAGAACCTCCACAGTGGGCCCCGAGGCACACGACCTTCTCAAAAGAACCCAGGGCCATGACGTGAGGTGATTATCCAAAATAGAACGACCCACCTTTCTGCCTCGCGTTACAAATTGTACTTAAAAAGGGGGAAACACAAGACATCTTCCAAACGTGCTCTTCCTGGCACTGGCTGAGCTTCTGCCTGACTCACCCTGCCTGTCTTCTTTGCCACAGAGGGAAGGGTGGGAAAGTGAGGAAAGACCACAATTGCACTTAATAAAGAGACTTGGTTTACTTACATAAACACGTACTTCTGAGTGGAACATGTCATCAATTCCATGACTGCAGGGTATTATCTTACGTTAACTGCAATTAGGTAAATCCTGCTTGTCTTAAGAAATGAAGAATAGCTGAAAGAGTGCAGAGAGACAGTCTCTCCCCAAGGCTACAGTGCGCAGAATCCTGATGTCTCAAAACAGCTCACAGTTTCAGGAAAAACAACCCACTTATCCTATGGGTCTATTTGAAACCTTCTCCAAAGATCTATATATTTAGCTTAATCTGGTGACCCATCTGGGACTTTTCTCTACCCTCGTCTTTTACCCAAAACATTACTTTGTGCTTTTTGAGGGAAAACATCTAGCTGCTTACAAAACAAACAAACACAAAAGAAAACAAACAATACTTATAAACTGCTCATCGGGTACTGAACAAATATCTACAATACCAAGCAATCTCAGTGCCATGCTGGTTTTATTTTAGGTGTCTTGTAACTAGTGATTGCTTGTATTGTAATCAATTATATTTCATGTTCTGTCTCTGGAATTAAATGGTAAGGGATTTGAAGCAGCAAGGGAGTCTTTCCTTTCCACAGTCTCCCACATACTGGCCTTTCGTACCATGGAGTGAGTTTTTGAATGAACAACGCACAACTGAATGAGCGGCTGAGTCAGTTTACTGCAGCTTTGTTAGGACCAGCTATGTTTTTCCCTGTTTTACGTGAATGAACATCTTCTCAGGTTGGGGGCAGGGGGAACGGATGGGTGGATTTGGAAAAGACTGGTCAGGAAAGATGGCAAACACATGACACTTGAGCCATTCCTCCTCCTCCTGCCCTTGGCAGACACTAATAATCAATTACAGGACTCTCTGCTGAGCGTTTATTAGATCTCAGATTTTGTCATGGACGCCAAACCCAATCAATCGCAGTAGCCACCCTAAGCGTTATGTAGTGAAGGATCTATTTGCCTTCTCTTTGTTAGATCCAGATTTTTTAAAGCATCACTTTACTAAAAAAACAAACACTTCTCTGGTCTTAAGGTCACTTCTTTATTTTTAAACCCCTTCTTCCTTCCTGTGCTGATCTTTCCCCCTCGATATCCTACCTCATTCTGTTTAAACAGAACCGTGTGTGATAATCCAGCTGACTTTCCTTGCGATGATCTTTGTTCCTGTTCTCCTAGATCGAATGGCTAAATGTCCCGGACTGGGGGGATGCACTGGCCACCTGAGACCTAAGACATCCTTACAAGGGGAGGATTGGAAAGTGACAGTCAATGAGGTTGATGGGCGAGTCTTGGGCTAAAAGGTCCTTCCTACAGCAATATGCTATGTGCTGCTGGCACTGTCCCGGTGAGGGAGAGAGGACAAAGCCAGCGTGGTGTACGTAACTTCGGGGTTTCTTGGAGGGGACTGTGACCCCATGCCTCCAGGGTGCAGGGTGAGGGCTGGAAGGGTGCGCCCTTGGGCTGGGGGAGGCTTGTGGCTCCAGAGGCTGGTCCCGCATGGGGGAGAAAGGAAGACAGACCTCCTCCGTCTTTTGGGAGCTGGCGGGGTGCCCAGTGGGTGGTGCCTGTGGAGGGATGGTGCCTGGTGCCTATCCAAGGTCCACTTTTCCTTTTCCCTGTTCCAAGTCTCTGAACTGCTGACCTGGGTTTAGATGTGGCAGGCTGACTGCAGCTGTGCTCGGGGGAAAGGGGTGTGAATGAAAGGAGAAGCAGGGCCGCCCAGGGGCAGCATCACTGCCAGGGAGGCCGGTGGTCCTGGACTTGCAGGGAGGTGAAGTGGAGACAGGCAGGGACCCCTGGGAGGGCAGGGGTCAGCGCACAGAATCAGCACCAGGCTCAGGCAGAATGGATCTGCGAACCTCCCAGTGTGGTCCCAGTCTCGCCACTGGGGAAGCTGGTCAAGTGGCCTGGGGTGGGTGGGCCTAGAAAGGATGAGGTCTTGACTCTCCCCCAGGCTGGCGGGCGGCATGGCATCTGCTCTGTACACCCTGCATCTGTCTCTAGAGCCCTTGGGTGAGAGAATGGGTCCTTGCGGGGCAGACGCTGCTCTGGGCATGGGAATGGTGGCCCAAGGCGTTGGGGGGAGGAAGGGCTGCTGCTCGGAGCCCGCCCTAAACCCAGAGCTCTCCCTGGGCTCCAGGCACCCTGGACCACAAACGCAAACGTTTTGGCCTGAGAGCGTTTAATAGCAGACTGAACTCATTGGGATAAACAGAGGTCTCCAGTTTCTCCCTCTGTGGGTGTCCTGTGGTCACCATTTCCTCTGCTCTCCTTGAGGGGATTAGGAACCCACTGATAAATTAACCCCAAGGGTTCCCACCAGTGGAACTCAGAGCTAAGTCCTGGGGGAGGGGAGCCCGTACCATTTTCCTGTGTGGGCTTCTCTCCGGCTCCTGGCCCCTCCTCCTCGTGTCTTCACCCCACGAGGCCTCTTCTGAAACCTGTGCTGGGGGCCTGAGACACCACCCAGCTTCCCCGCACTCCACATCCCCCCTTAGACCTGCAAGCTCTCCTTCCTCCTCTTATTCCCCAAAGCAAGGAGGAGCCCGATAAACAGATTTAGAACGTGTTATCTAGGGAACCAGGTTGCATTTGCCTGGTTTCTGCAACTCAGAAGACATACAGTCTCTACCCTGTAAAGAAAAATCTAATTGCATTTTGGATCATGCTTCTGTTTGCTTCTCTGTAACATAAGATCCAGGCAAGTCTATAAGCTACCCTATAGTCCTCAAATGGACTGCACACCCCACACGCTACAGAAGCTTATGAAAGAAAAAATATATATAAAATTGACCCCAAGCTCAAGACGAAACACGCTTCCGCAGCCGCAGATGCACAGGCCTTCTTGCACCAGCAGCGTCGCGCAGACAGTGGGGATTTGTTGGGCAAAGTTATATCAGACTCCAACCGGGGGCCCCCCTGCCCCCCACCCAGCTCTGTCCTTTGTGCCAGCGACAGTGCAGATGTGCTGACTGGCGACGGGTGGGGAGAGCAGCCACATCAATGCTGGAGATGTCTGGGGGTGCGCTAAGGACTAATTCAAAGCCGGCAATGGCTCGATGGAAGGCCCTTTGTGATGGGCCCCTCCCCAGGGGCCGGGATATAAAGACCAGGCATGAAGGACCCATTTCAATTCAACAAGAATGTACTGAGGTCCCACCAGGTGCAAGGCACTGCGCTCAGCCTGGGGAGAGGCCGGCCGAGAGGGACAGAAGACAGACCGTGGTGTCAGGGCTGCAGTCAGTCGAGCCCCTGGCATCGAGCTGCACCGATTGAACAGTGGGGATCTTTGCACCCATTGTCCCCGCACGTCGAGCTGCTCACCCGAGTCGGGGGAGCTGGGGACTCAGAGTCGCTGAGGAATAAATGGGCACGCTTTTGCTTTCCGCTCAGGACAGTCTGCTCTACTGCATCTCGAGGTGACTGACTGCCCCTCTGCAGGTGGCACCCAGGGGGTGCCAACGTCCCCACCCAATGCCCTCTCCCCTACACTCCTGCAATCTCACTTAGCACGGTCCACAGAGCACAAAGTGACACTCTCCCCAACCGCCCTTGTATTTTCACACGTGTATCTCAGCGGCTTAACGATATGTTGATTTCTGAGTGGAGCTGAAGTTGATTTTTGAAATTGGATTAAGCATTTCAACACTTGAGAGTTAAACCATCCTTGAAATGTGAAGACTAAAAAATGATATCTAGGGCCTCCCTGGTGGCGCAAGTGGTTGAGAGTCCGCCTGCCGATGCAGGGGATACGGGTTCGTGCCCCGGTCTGGGAGGATCCCATATGCCGCGGAGCGGCTGGGCCCGTGAGCCATGGCCGCTGAGCCTGCGCGTCCGGAGCCTGCGCGTCCGGAGCCTGTGCTCCGCAACGGGGGAGGCCACAACAGTGAGAGGCCCGCATACCGAAAAAAAAAAAAAAAAAATGATATCTAATGGGTTTGTAGATAAAATTCCCTTAAACGTAGGAAAAAGCTTTCTGCCATGAGCCAAAAGGGTCTTTGTACAATGACGTATAAAAATAGCCATGGCAAAAGAAGTCAATGAAAGTATCTACCTATTTACTCTAGTTCAGAATTTTATGCAAAGGCACAAGTGGGCCAAAATCATAAATGAAATTTTATCCCCAAATCAAATCCTCTTATAAAAACGATTACCAGAAGATCTCCGTTTAGCAGTGCTAAGCCCCAGTCAATACTGTGATGCCTTCGTGTTTTAGCATAAGTGACGAACCTAGACAATCTCCAGGAGTTTGGTACTGTGGGGTTTAATCTGTATTAAAAGTTCTTATCTCCAATGGAGAGATTTGTGGGGGAAGTCCTGATCAAGCTAGACAGCTCTGCCTACAGAACAGCAATCAGCTCAGATGCCAATCTGGAAGATCCTTCACAGAACCAGAGTCTGTGCTACTGAAAAAAACTTTAAAAATGCAAGATGAACAGAGTATATAGTAGAAAAGCTACCTTTCATTTGGGAGAGGGAAACCTAGGGTCAGACACTGCTGAATTCAGAGGCTGATTCCTGGTGTTCTCAGGCGAGTCCTTCATTAACAGGACACCTCATCCAGGTGTTGTAAAAGCCCCAATGGCTGGCTTCAGGTGTTTGGTGGGATAGGTAGTATATATTCTAGTGGTAGCTCTGGGGTGACAGACTGACAGCAGGTTATCACCCACGGAAGACATTACTAGTTCACTCCTCATTTGCGACCATGGAAGACATTACAAGTCAATCTCATGCAACCTCATACCTCTCAACGCTCAGGCAGCAACTTACCTCAGTAAGGTCCCCCTACTGTGACAATGAAAATCCCCCAGCCCAAACCCAGAAAGCAATTTCCTCATCTATAGTTTTCAGACCAGAAACTCAGGGTAGAGCTGCTAAGGAAATAGATTACAAAAGCTTTATGCTTAAAGACAGCATTCAGATGGCTCCCAGCAGCCATGTCTAGAATTCCAAGAATGGACTGGTATGAAGAAGGCTAGCTCAACAAACTTGGTAAAAATACCAACTAAACCCAATACACTGGGCCCTTTGTTGATCTGGGCTGTTCATAGAGGAATGTCCCAATTCAGAAGTATTTATAAAGAGCTGAAATGACCATTCACCAAAGACTCCTTGGGTTGCTCTGAACTGGTTAGCAATGGAGAGTCGGCCACGACAGAGGACTGATAAAACGTGAATTATTTGGAAGCCAGAGCCTTCCTGTCAAACCGCATTCCAAAGATAACCGAGTCACGGAGGCTGTAAAATCGCTTATGTGTTGGCTGGATCACCTGCTCAACCTCCATCACAAGCCTCTGTTGGCTCAGAAAGGTGGAACTCAGAGACCTAACGATGGAAGAAAACCCTGCTGCCTATTTAACCCTGGGAACTAGACGCTGAACAGAGGGATAGGAATCCATGGCTGTCCACAAACATGTCTGCGCTATTAACTAACCAGTGTACGAGAAATGTGGTTCCAAAAATCCAGAGAGGTCCCTATAGTTCCTAAGCCCTCCCCTGCAGAGGTGGAGGAGGTTTTGCTGGTTAGAGATAATCAGCAGAGAAGACTGATGATCAGAAGGGGATGATCCACAGCTAAACTTCCGAGGCATGGTGCTATATCGGGCAGTGCCTTGAAACTAGTAAGAGTTCATCAAATGTTAACATTTTAAGAATCCGGTTTGCTTTTAAAAATAGCATTGTCAGGTCTATCCCTATAATCACATCCCTTGCATCCCGATGAAGCGTTGGAGTGGGAGAGAGGGGGTGACTTTTGGTGACTGCCAGAGAACGTCTCGGAGCCGGCAGCCTGCTTTGTCTATGCCACTGCCCACAGTGAGTACCCATGAACCTGGTCCTGTTAATAGTGATGGCAGTTACCAAGTACCTTTGTGCTTTACTCCCCTGCCTGAGATTTTACTGTTATCTCTGCTGGAATCTAAGGATACACACAGAAATATACTTCACTTGTCAATGTTACTGTGCCTGTGATTGGGGTGGGGGGAGAGGAGCAAGAATTTCCTCTGAAGCAGGACTTTCCTGGCGGTCCAGTGGTTTAAGACTCCGAGCTTCCATTGCGGGGGGCACGGGTTCAATCCCTGGTCAGGAAACTAAGATCCTGCAAGCCGAACTGTGCGGCCAAAAAAAAAAAAAAAAAATTTCCTCTGAAGCAGTCGGAAATAATATCTTGATGGAGAACTTGGAACTGGACAGAGGAAGCTGCTGCTTGGAGCAGCTGTTTATAGCTCAGCCCAGGGAGCCCAATATCCCACCTGGCTGGGAGGAATTCCAGGTTCAGTCAAGTCTATGCATCTTCCAAAGGCTTCTCACCTCAATATGGTTTTCCAGGGTGTTATTAGTGCTGGAAAAAGAAGGCATTCCCTGGTCTATCATGGTGTGTGTGGAGGCTGTATTTCTCACTGCAAAGCACGTGATGGGTTTTTGGATTTATAGAGAAATGTAAGCAACAAGGGCGTAGTTTCCAGGGTCTGAGTCTCAGAACCAGGAAGCCAAACCACCACCAATGGCCTTCATGATCATTACCCTGCACCCATTGTCTTATTCTCACCTCTCTAACAAGGAAAAAAATACAAATGAAGTGAAAACACTGGGGTTATAAAACACTGTTCAACATACCCATAACTTGGTAAACCAAAAATGAGGCATACACTTATAGACAAATTTCTGAAACATGCAGCAACATATTAATGGTGGTCCCCTTTACCACTTTCCTCTGAAGTTTTATATCATGTAGAATCATGGCATTGACTGTGTTGTACTCCCCCTAGAAAGTTCTTCATTCTATTATGCGCATACAGAGGCGAACAATAGAGTATGTAAAATATGACAGCTCACACTTAGATTTTTGCAGGAAATAACCCAAGTGTTACTAAGGGCCCACCAACACACCATACAATGCTGTGAGGGAAATTACCGTACTTGATTTACACAACTGATGCTTACTTTGAAATCTCTTATCATTTTTATCCACTCAAGTGAAAACGGACACTCTCTGTTCTAGATTAATGACAGTTGGCTAACACAGTAGCCTCCAAACTTTGCTGAGCACACAACGCCAGGAGTGAAAAAACAAAAACAAACAAACAAAACCCCCCAAAACCTGTGATCCTGCCATGGATAGATGCATATTTATTTATGAAGTGGGTGTATGCACTACTATACTAACATATTGGGCCCATGAACAAGTGTATGAGAACAGAACTTTTCTAGTCTACTGATCTGCATTTTTCCTGCACCACAGTGGGTGATATCTTGTGTGTTCCCACTTAGGAGAGCTAAAGTTTAGACAAATGAGAAGAAAGTGGTCAGCATGACATGGCTGATGTTAATTTGCCACCTGGGAGGCTCCATAAACCCCCCACTCAGGCCTCTCACACGTAGCCCAGCCATGCACTGGAAACCCCCAACAAGATGAGCCTTGACCACCTGTACCTGGTAGGTCACCAGCAGGAACTCATTCTTCCATGGGCTGAAAGTCCCTTCCCACGGCAACATTCACAGAAAGCTCTGCCTGGGGACCTCAACGCAGCTGGCTGAGGCCCAAGGAACTTCTGAGAATGAAGCATTTCCCTATTTTTTTCAGATGGCTTGTCTACAAGATGATGAAATAGAAAAGCTTCAGTGATTCTTTTTCTGCTCAGCAAGCTATAAATACAAACAGATAGCTGTCAAGAGTAGTCATATCAGAGGTTTCGGAATGTTTTTAAAGAACTCTGATGTTAATTAGGACATTATGGAAAGTCAAAAAACCTTGGTGCAATGCTGCATCCAGATCTGTCTTTAAAATAGTCAATAAGAAATGCTGAGAATGTGTGTGGTTTTCTGTTTCCTCCACACAACTTCGGAGTGGCAAGGGAGAGCTCTTTCAAGTTCAGATCTGGGGGAAGAGTGATGGAGATAAGAAGTTAAAAAAAAAAAATCAACCCCGAACTACGTGAACCCAAAACAAAGTCTCATAAAATGTTTGCTAACCTCAATTCCATCTTTGCTAGGTGGAGGCTCTGAACAGTCTCCAGGATTTGGACCACCTGGTCTAACATCCAAGAATTAGCAGAAAGCAGGAATGCAATACCTCTGCTGAGGAATGAATGAATGAATCATGAATGAATGAACAATCCCCCAACACTCTGAAGTACATCACCGAGGTGTAGGTCTCAGCCTGCACACTCTACTGATTTGTTTTACAGACACTGTAGCCTTCCGGAGGCTCATTTTTTTTTCTTTCTTAAACTACATACTGGGAACACAGGTGAAACAGAGACTCCTGGCCTCCAAGAGCTCAGGGAACAGTGAGGAAGAAAGACGATCAGCACAGAAGGTCAATTTAGTGTGCTCCCTTAAGAGTCTGAACAAACTGCAGGAGGTCGTGGATGAGCAGAAAGGCTTTGGCTTGAAGCTGCCCTTGGGCTGGTGGTGGTGGGTGAGAGGAGCTGGACAACAAGGAAGGTGGTGAGGGAGGGAGGCTCCCAGCACAGGAAGCAGCTCCTGAGGATGCGGGGAGGCAGGGTAGAGGGTGTCACTGGGGAATGGTGCCAAGTTCAAGATGCTCAGGCCTGGAGAAGGCGGCTGACTGCCTGGGAAGCACCTTGCCGTAGAAGGCATTTTCATTTTATCCTCTAGGCGATGAGGAAACAAGCTGATTTTAAGTAGGACACAGACTTCTTTGGTATTTTTTGAAAACATGGCTGAATTTGAACCAAAAAAAGAGAGAGAGAGAGCGCTCTAACAATGTGAAAATAGGAAATATCCAAAAATAATTCATGAGCTCAGATATGTTAAAATATCACTTTTGTTCTTCTGTATGAAGACCCCCCCAATCCCAAATCATTAATAATAGGGCAGAGTACCTTTTGACTGATCAGAAGGGGGCCTGCTTCATAGGGCAGAGCTGAGCAGAGCAGTCTGTATGGGGTGTACGTCCCGTGGACGTCTGTTATGTTGAACAAGATGAGCTTCAGATTCAGGGAGAACCAAGTGAAAGGGGTCCCACTTTTTATACATGTTACAACTGAGCATCCCCTTGAGAAACTATGGTCGCCTAGAAATGTGTGCTGGACAATGTTTCAGTGGAAACAACTGTATGCAAATGACGACTGAGATTTATCCAGAAGGATACAATAAAGACGTAAGGTGACCAGTCTTGCTACGTTAAAAACCAGAAAAATAAGAAAGAACTTTATGCACGTCCATGAGGTACCACAAAAACGATGTCTCTGGCTGCCTCTGTCCTTTAGAGTCACCCAGGAAAAGGGAGGAAGATGCTCAGGAGAGAGCATGGTACAGAAATGCTGATGCCTATTGGTTGGAACAAACTGCTATCAGCCATCCCGAGCAGCACGATCTCATGACACTAAGAAAGGAGGTTGGTGTGTTGGACTCGGGGTGGGTGAGGCTGGCAGGCTGGGCGTGACTGGAAGTCAAAACAAGCTCCAGTCTGTAGAAGGTAGGAGGGTAACAGGTAGGGACCTTGAAGATGGTGTTCTCCAAGCTACAGAAAGGGCCCAGTTGTGTGAAGTCCCTACACCAAGAGGGGCACAGCATCTAGGGCTTGTGGGGAGGCCAGAAGGGAGGGGCCGCCCATGGCGGGATCACCCCCATCATTTAAGGTGCTGTGGGCACATGGCCACAGGGGCACGAAGGGGACAGTGGGCTCTGCTCTCCGCTGCCCCTTCTGGGTAGCCAGGAGCAACGAAATTGGCTTCTAACTGGCCAGTTCCCCTCCTCATCCCGGCTCCCCAACACACGTGCCCACCAGCTGTACCAATATTAATGAGGAAGATGCCAAGCAGATTTTTACACTCCTCACCCACTGACAGGCTTCTTCCAAAATTTAGAAGCAAACATTGGAGGTAAACGGATGAAAGTTTATTGCTAAAAGAAAACAGGGGTGGGCAAATTAGGTGTCACAAGCCCCTAGCGAAACTGGCACCATTTGGGGTGTTGCCTGACCTCCTCAGCCACAGGAAAAAAAGTTTATGCCAGTATCACAGAAAGAGAGATGCACGGTGGCCCGTGTGGAGCTGAGCGTGCCGCCTCTCTACACAGCTGAGAAACCAACATCGCAAAGCCAGACGATCATCGCACCACCCGCCCTCGGGATGCAGAGCAGCCTTTGCTCACCAGAGGAGCACCCCGGCACCCTCAGGAGTGGGCGGGCAGGAAACATCTCCTAGCACTGCACACCCCCTCTTTCCTGCACGCGTCTTGGGACCTGCCCTCCTCCACACCAAAGGTGCTGAGGCAGACCTGCAATGGCAGAGAACCCCGCTTTCTCTGTGAGGCTCGGATCATTAACATTGTCATTGTTATTGCCAGACTGTGTTCATTAGTGAAAGGTGCTCTTCGGAGGAGGAATTTTGATCTGAATGAGCAGAGACACACGTGACTGGGAACAACCTGCTTAATTCCCTTCTTGGCTGACCTCTTCTGGCCTTCCCCAACCTTTCCTGCTTGTGATATGTGTCACCGATGCCTTGCTGCTTTGCCATCAAACACTGGCCCTGAGGTCAGGCTCTGCTTTTACAGAGCTGCTTTGTGAAGAAATAAAGGTCTGATCTACCGCCAGAACCGAAGCTCCCACCTGTGCCCTGTAAGAAGCAACTCAGAGCAGCTACAGGAGGTTGACACAGGCAAGGGCTTGCCATCTGGCTGAGGAATCAAGATGGGACAAAGACCCAACGGAGTGACGTAGATTGAATTGAGGATCCTGATCTGCCCAGAAAGGTAGACGCTAGTCCCAGAGGTCACCTTATCCAGTGAGGGATCCCCACAGGATAGGAGGGGTAGGTAAAACGGGGAGACTTGAACTTCGTGAGTCAAGGGCATACAAAGGTCCTCCAACCTGACCAAAGCAGCAGCCAAGTGCCACAACTGGAAAGCCCCTTACGAATAAACATGCAGCCCTTTCATTTTATAGATAGCTAAGTTGCCTCCTACTCTGGGCCTCCGTTTCCCTAATGTGACACCATAAGCGAGCGATCGGGGCTGAGTAGTGGGCACAAGAATCTTGGGTGTCCTGCTTACTGAGTGATTCTTGTTACCAACCCACCAAGCTGCTTCCAGAAACGGATAATCACTTTTCACCTCCCAGCTCAGAGAATGCCTTAAAACACATTCAAATCGTATGCAGTCTAAAAGCTTGATGACAAGACTGATTTTGGCAAGCGATGTGAATAGACAGTTCATAAAAGAGCTCATTCAAATAGCCAATAAACACAGGAAAAGACGCTCAACCTTAGGAGCTGTCAGGGAAATGCAAATCACGGCAACAATCAGCTGTCACTTATCACTCTTTAATTTTTACCAATCTGATAGGTGAGAAATCCCGTGGGTCAGGAGGGGTGTGGCTCCAAAATCACTGGTGGAAATGCAAAGTAATTCAATCCTCTTAGAAAGCAATCTGACAACAGACTCCAACTTAAAGAACACATTCCCTTACACTTAAGACTCAAATCTCACTCCTGGCAATCTTTTCTTTGGTAGACACTGTTGGGTTGGTTTCCTACTCAGCATTCACTTCTCCCTTCCTCTTTCTAACAGAATGCCAGGTTTCCTCAGGATCCACCTCTGCCCCCATTCAACTCACCCAATCCTCACCCATAGCTCCTTTCAAGGACCCAGGAGGTCCAAGAGTAATCCCATCTCCCTTGCCTGTGACTGGCTCCAGAACACAGGCCTAAGCCAAATCAACTCTTGGCATTCTCCTGGTCCCATGGCTTGGTCCAGGACTGGACAATGTAACCTACACTCTGGGCCAATGGGACTGAAGCCAGAGTTTTCTAGGGGCTTCTGGAAAAGAGGATTCCTTACTCTTTGGAGACATATCAGAAGCCTCTCTCTTCCTTTGGCTGTTGTTACATGCAGTGGTGGGCCAGAACTGACTGCACCCATCTCGCTTTCAGTCTAAGAATAAATCACAAACATGGAGGAGGACAGGGGCCTGCCTGAACCACATCTGCCACTGACCTTTCTTGCCAATGAATCTCTTTTGTTGGTTTTCCTTGTAATTTATGAAGTATTTTAAACACAGAGAAAGGTATACAGAGGATAAGGGAGAATACATCCAAGTGCCCACAGCTCAGATTTCAGAAATGTTCACATTTTGCCATATGCTCCAGTTCTGCGTGTTAAATCAAACTTTAGACACATTTGAAGTTCCCTTTGTAGGTTTTCCTGACTCAGTTCCTCTGTCTCCCTCTCTAAAAGCAATCACTATCCTGAAGTTAGCAGCTATCCTTCCCTTCACCTTTTAATCTTTATATTAGGTATGTATTAGATTGAACTATATGAATTGGTCAATATGAACCATTTTTACCTATGTATTGATATTTTATCTACATATACCTATTTTATATAGTTCAACCTAATGCATTTTTTAATAAATGGCATCACTGTATACATACTTTAGCAACTCTAGTCACCAATATCTTTTGAAATTTATCCATGTTGATTCATGTCATTTTAACTGCCACTCAGAAGTGCACTGACTGCATGCGTCATAAAGCAGTTTTCATCTTTTACAGATGGGTGTTTAACTTGTTCTCCTTTTTTTTTTCCTATCACAGGTGCTGCATCTCCTGGTGCTCATGGGGAGTCTCTTTAGGGTAGAACACTGAAGTGGAGCTGCTGGGGAGGGGCAGGATCTTGAGATTTACTAGGTGCTGTCTGCATTTCCAGTCCTGCCATCCAGTAAGACAGGTCCTACTTCAAAGCTTCCTCTCCAAAGCTTGCTCCTTTTGGCCAGCCTTCAACATTTGAGCTAATCTGTTGGCTGTGGAACGGTTGCCTTTTGAGGTTTTAATGTGCATTTCCCTCATTACTAATTGAGCATCTTTTCATATCTTTATGGACTATCAGGTTTCCCCTTTCTGCAAAGGGCTTCTCCCTACACTTTGACCACCTCTCTATTGGCTTGTTAGTGGTTTTCCTATTGAATGCCAGGAGTTCTTTGGGTAGGCTGAATTAGTTCCTTGTTAGGCATTGCAAATATCTCCCAGTGAGAGGTTTGTTCTTCCCCCTTCTAAAAATGGTTACTGCTGTCGTTCATGAGTTTGAATTTTTGTGTTGTGAGATTTATCAATTATTTCCTTTCTTCATTTGTGCTTTTTTGTGTCTTGTTTAAGAAATCCTCCCCTTACCTCAACATAGTAAAGGCCATATATGACAAGCCCACAGCTAACATCATACCCAAAGGTGAAAATCTGGAAGCTTTCCTCTAAGATCAGGAATAAGACAAGGATGCCCACTCTCACCACTTTTATTCAACACAGTATTGAAATCGTAGCCAGAGCAATTAGGCAAGGAAAAGAAATAAAAGGCATCCAAATTGTAAAGGAAGAAGTAAAACTGTCATCATTTGCAGGTGACATGATATCATATATAAAAAACACTAAAGACTCTACCAAAAAACTGTTAAACTAATAAATGAACTCAGTAAAGTTGCAGGATACAAAATCAATATACAAAAATCTGCTGCATTTCTATACGCTAATAATGAACTATCAGAAAGAAAAATTAAGAAAACAATCCCATTTACAATTACATAAAAAGAATAAATACCTAGGAATAAATTTAACAAAGGAGACAAAAGACCTGTACACTGAAAACTATAAGGCAGTAAAGAAAGAAATTAAAGAAGACACAAATAAATGGATATTCTATGTTCATAGATTGGAAGAATTAATACTGTTAAAATATCCAAACTGCCCAAAGCAATCTTCAGATGCATTTCAATCCCTGTCAAATTCAAATGGCATTTTCACAGAAACAGAACAATCATAAAATCTGTATGGAACCACAAAAGATCCCAAATAGCCAAAGCAATCTTAAAAAGAAGAACAAAGCTAGAGGCGTCACGCTCCCTAATTTCAAACTGTATCACAAAACTATAGTAATCAAAATAATATGGTATTGGCATAAATACAGACACTAGATCAACAGAACAGAATAAAGTGCCCCAAAATAAACCCACACACATATGGTCAATTAATTTATGGTAAAGGAGCCAAGAATATACAATTGGGAAAGGGCAGTGTTTTTGATAAATGGTGTTGGGAAAGCTGAACAGCCACATGCAAAAGAATAAAACTGGACCACTATTTTATACCACACACAAAAATTAACTCAAAATAGATTAAAGGCTTGAATGTAAGACCTGAAACCATAAAACTCCTAGAAGAAAGTATAAGGTGGTAAACTCCTTGACATTTGTCTTAGTGATGATCTTTTGGACTTGACACTGAAAGCAAAGGAAACAAAAACAAAAATAAACCAGTGGGAGTACATCAAACTAAAAAGCTTAGGCACAGCAAAGGAAACCATCAACAAAGTGTAAAGGCAACTCACTGAATGGGAGAGAACATTTGCAAATCATTTACGTAATAAGAGGCTAATATCTAAGATATATAAAGAACTCATGCAACTCAACAGTAAAAAACCAAACAATCTGATTAAAACATGAGCAGAGGATCTGAATATACATTTTCCCAGATAGCCAAGGGGTACAAGAAAAGGTGCTCAACATCACTAATCACTAATGCATTGGATTTCAAATGCAAATCAAAATCACAATGAGATATCACCTCACCCCTGTTAGAATGGCTATTTTATATATATATATATATATATATATATATATATATATATACACACACACACACACACACACACACACACACACACATAAATGAAGACAAGAAGTAACAAGTATTGGTGAGGATGTAGAGGAAAGGGAACCCTTGAGCACTGTTGGTGGGAATGTAAACTGCACAACCACCATGGAAAACAGTATAGAGGTTCCTCAAAAAGTTAAAAATAGAACTACCATATAATCCAGCAATTCCACTTCTGGGTATTTATCTGAAGAAATGAGAACACTAACTTGAAAAGATACCCCCATGTTCACTGCAGCATTACTTAAAATAGGCAGGACATGAAAACAACCTAAATGTCCACTGATGGGTGAATGAATAAAGAAAACATGGTATGTATATATACATATACACACTCACACACACAATGGAATGTTATTCAGCCATAAAAAAAAGAAATCTTGCCATTTGTGTCAACACAGATGGACCTTAAGAGCATTATGCTAAGTGAAGTCAGTCAGACAGAGAAAGACAAATACCATATGATCTCTCTTACATGTGGAATCTAAAAAAAACAAAAACCCCACAAAAAAAAACCCCAAAACTGAGCTCATAGATGCAGAGAACAGATTGGTGGTTGCCAGAGGTTGGGCGGGGGGTGGGAGAAATGGATGAAGGAAGTCAAAAGGTATAACCTTCCAGTTATAAAATAAATAAGTCCTGGGCATGTAACGTGTGGAATGGCGACTATATTGTATTGCATATTTGAAAGCTGCTAAGAGGGTAGATCTTAAAAGTCCTCATCCTAAGAAAAAAAGATATTGTAGCTATGTGTGGTGCCAGATGTTAACTAGACTTATTGCGGTGGTCATTTCACAATATATCCAGATATTGAATCATTGCATTGTGTATCTGAAACTAATATAGTTTAAATATCTCAATAATAATTAAAAAAGAATGTGAGATGAGGTTGTCTCCAGCGTCCCTCCGGCTTTCAAAGTCAAGGGTTCTTGGCTTTAAGGATAATACTTCATTACACTGTTACTAGGGCTGGTTCTCAGCTGCTTTAGTTATGGAGGAAAGTTTTAAGAAAGAAACAGAAAAAGACCGCCCTGAGGTCATAAAGATAATTTGCCTGGTTTTCTTCTAAACACTGAAAAAATTTGTCTTTCATATTTAGGTCTTAGATCCATCTGGAATTTATTTTTGTGTGAGATGTGAGAAAGCGATCTCAGTTTGCATTTCCCTGCATGAGAAATCAGTCATCCTAGTGCAGTATATTGACTTGGCTTCCTTTCCCACTGATGAATAGCTCCACCTCTGAACTGTAACTCTGATACACACTTAGACCAAAGGGACAAACTAGAGAACACAAATACATCTCTGCAAATGCCACATTATTTTAATAACTGTATCTTTCCAAAAACACCTCTCTCATTGTGCAAGGCCGCCTTCTCTATTCTTTGTCTTGGGTTTTTCTTAGCCCTTTACTCTTCCACATGAGTTTTAGGATCAGCTCATTAAATTCTGTGCAAAATTTTATCGAAGTTTTTATTGAAAATTGTACTGAATTAATATATTAATTTGGGGAAATGGATATGTTAATTAGTTTGTCTATTTAGCCATGTCTTTGTCCTTTGATAGTTTTAAAATTATTTGCATACACATCTCATATGTTTGTTATTAGATTTATTTCTGAGTTTCTGAGTTTTTGTAGTTAATGGCATCTTCTAAATTTCACTCCCTACTTAGAAGTTGCAAGTGCTCAGGCATGCTACTGAATCTGTATTCAGAAAAGTTTCCGAATTCATGCAATAGTTCTAATTGTATAGATTATCTTGGATTTTCTAAATTGACTACCATAAGGATTTCCAAAAAATGATACATTTGTTCTCATTTCAATCCTGAATAGCCCTTATTTCTCTTCGGTTGCATCTTAGTGGCTAGGACTGCTAGTAGAGATGTCAAAGAGAACTGATCCAGCCACTCTGTGGTCCAGCAAAGTGGTACAGCCTCTTGGCTGTATTTCTGCATGTAACATTTCTACAGGGTGTTTACTGCAGGTTTTTGACAGATGCCCTTTATCAGGCCGTCTATTCACATGGGTCAAAACATTTTCAAACACTGGGAATGAGAGTAGAATTTTTGCTTTTTATGCCTTAACTGAAATGCTTGAACTTTTTTTCTCCTTGGATCTGTGACTGTGGTCAATCCTAATAGATTTTCAAATGTAAAGCCATCCTTGCATTTCCTTGTGTTGATGTATTCTTTACTAATAAGTTGCGGGATCCATTTCACTTATGTATTACCTGGGATTATTGTATCACTTTTACCATGTTTATTAAGCTCTTCCTTTTCAAGCCAGTTTGAGTCAGGTCTCCTCTTACTTACAGCAGCAAGGGCTCTCACTGGCACAATCCCACTGAAATGAAAGCAGGTGGGCACTGCTATAAGCACATGCACGTCTACCACAGCAGAGGCTGCTCAGGGAAACATGCTGCCTGCGCTGTGATACACCCATTCCCGTGGAATCTTCCACCACCGACAAGGACGGGTTCACTGTAGGGATCAGCCCACTTTATGAAGCGACAAAAGTAAAATGCAGAGAAGCACGTATAGGATGACTTCACTTGCCTCAAACAATGACCAAATTATGTTTTCTCTCTGTTATGCATATGTGACTATATATCTGTGGAGAAAAGTATGGAAGAGAACTTCCAGGCTCTTAATGCTGGTTGTCTTGGAAGTGGCAGATATGGGAAAGGAGAGAAGGGTCGTTTCAAAAAAATATGTCCACAATTTAAAAAATCACACAGAACGTATGACAGGATCCCCTTTGTGTAACATTTTTTTAATACTTCTCTCTAGCATCAGAGATTTTTAGAGTAAATTGTATTTATGGAGTGAGAAAAAGTTTAAAGATTATTTTCATAGTAGACTATTACAAAAGATGCCCTGGAAAGCCACATTTATTTGATTTCATCTGAGAACATTATGTGCGTGTCAGAAATTACCCTCACTGAAGCCAAACAGCTCAGCTACCATAACAGTATTTGCCAGTTGGATGGCTCACACCTGCAGGGCAAGGGCAGGGGCCATAGTAGGAGCTGGAAAGGGCTTAGGTGGTCATGTTCCACACTGACCCCACAGCACCCCAGGGTCTGTATTCTAGCAGCCAGTTCAACAAACGAGAAATGTTGACATTTTATCCACTTCTCAGAGATGCCACAAACCAAGAGGGAAAAACCCTGAGCTGGTTTCTCACCACCTCCAAGCCCCAGGCAGGAAACAGAGAACAGATGTCCTCAGTGGACCCATTTGCTCCTGGCATCTTTTCTTCTCCTTGTTTTTACAGCAGAGGAACACAGGAGATGGAAGAACTTAATTTTTTTCACTGGCTCCAGAGGGAAGTCACTTATCCTAAGAAAAGGACTTACAAGGACGGCAAGGCTGGAGTGGCTGCTGGGAGTAAGAATATGATACCACCACCAAGCGTCTCTGTGGATTACCCGAGGACATCCAGCAGCCACTAGTGACCTTCTCTCTCTACAGCTTCTTTGTAAGGAAAATGATGGACTCAGAAAACATTTGCTAGCACTTGCTCCAGGCCAGAAACTTGGCTAAGCACTGGGGATCGGCAGGCCCTGCCTTCCAGGAGCGTACAGTCTACTGAGACATTCCACCATTTAAGCCAAGGTTTTAAGTCCTAGAACAGAAAACTGCAGAGTAGTATGAAAAACCACACATAGGAAAAAACAAAAAAAAAGGGAAGAGGCTTATCTCTAGATAAAATGAATCCAAATGAATTTCACAGGGCAGCATGGTTGAAGTCTTCTGTCAAGAGTGTGGGCAAAGATGTCTAATACTGTGGAAGGTGTGAGGGAGAGAGAAGGAAGGAAAAAATGGAATGAAACAGAAACAGGAAGAGGAAAGTAACACCCAACAGTTATCACCCATGGCGTTGGGCACCACTGTAAATGCTTTGCATCCATTCACTCATCTACTCACAGCCTCCCTGAGGTATATTATTATCCCTCTCAGCTCCACGGAGAAGGTGGGAAGTGGCTGAGAGGCACAAAGGGTTAAGCAACCCCCTTCAGCTCGGTGACCTCTCAGCTGCCAGCTCTACTTCCTCAGAAAGAACCCTCGGAAAGCGACATTTTCCCAGAGACGCGTGGGTCCCTTGGGTGGGAACGATGGAGCTGGTCTAGAAAGAGTGTCTTTGTGTCCAGCTGCAGACTGAGCTATGTCGGTGCCCAGGGCAAGTCGATGAACTGCCACCTGTTTAAATCCAGGCTTTAAATATTGTTGAGCATTTCTTAGAGGCAAGGTTCCCTGCAGCCCCGAGGGAGTTTTGCAGAGGATGGCAGTGGCAGAGATCAGCATTTCCTTGAGGGTCCCCAGGAGCAGCAGGTGGTGGCTGCCATCCTCCTCCTCATCATCATCAGTGACCCTCATACAGACTGAGTGCTTTCCCTGTGCCAGGCGCTGCTCTAGCATTTAACATTCATGCTCATCAAGCTTGGAAGCGAGTATGTACTGTTATCAGGTCCATTTTGCTGATGAGGCCCTGGGAGGTGAAGCAACTCACCCAGACGTACACAACCAGGGCTCGAACCTGGCTGCTCTGTCCGAATTACTAGGTGTAGGAGGCCTCACTGCCATGCAACTCTGGCCTCAAACCTGCACGGCCCGCACAGCAAACCAGAGCCGCGCAATTAACTGGCCTCTTGCACTCTGGACGGCAGTTCATTGGCTATCTGCTGTTAACCTAGCCTGCTCTTTGAGAGATCTGGGGGTCCTCACCTCAGCATACCCCAAATGGCATATCCCAGAATTCCTTCCCACCACATACACAGAGGACATTTTTTTCCATCATGTTAAATTTCCCTACAGTGGGAACGCACTTGGGGGGGCCATCCAACCTGACTGCCCTTATCTGGCTGTGTCGGGGGGAGAAGGCAGAGACTCTGGCCTCACCCGTCCACCCCATGTGTGTGTCCACTGACCCGATGAGATGCAACCTAGAACCGAAGCAGATGTCCTTGGTTCCAGTCTCAGGCCTGCCTTTAACAGGCCATCTCCCCAGGGAGATGACGCAGGGCTTAGTTTCCGCTTCGTAAACTCAGCAGGTTGGACAAGATGGCCCAGAAGCTTCCCTCACCTCCCAAATCTCCACCGTACACCTTAACTGAGGCCTTCTCTCTCCACGCTTTGGCAGCCAAGCCTGAAACAACTTGTTCGCCGGTTTTCATAAGCCTCTGTCTTCAGGATTGCTCCTCTTCTTGGTAAGAGAACTGGAGAAAGCCAGAGTGGGGGGATAGGGGGGACGAGTGGGTGGGTTATGGCTTGTAATGGATGACAGCCCATAGCGCTCTCTAGCCCTGAGCAAAATGTAAGAGCAAAACACAACCCAAACCCAAAGCAGCAGTGACAGTTCTCTGCCGACTTGAAACATAAGCTCTAACCAGCAGAGTGCTGTTGGTTACCGATCCCTAACCTTAGTTTAAAAGGGAGGAACAGACAACACCGAACCCAGTGGCTCTGTGTTCTATCGAAGGATGTTGGCAGCTCTTCCTTTTAATTATCTAAGAGAAAATATCACGAAGAGCCAAAGCTCTGGGTGCAGGCAAGCCTGGGATCCAATCCTGAGTCCACCCTGACTCTCTGCGAGACTGGGCAACCAACTCGGGTGCTCGGAGTCTCAATTTTCTTAGCTGGAAACAGCAGCATCTCCATCACAGGATGCCCACGAGCATTAAATTAAATCATACATAATAAGTCCCCAGTAAATGCTTGTTTGTGTTTGAATACTCACAAACAACCTAGAGCAAAATTAATTTTGAGAGAACTATACAAGGAGCCTTTAAACATGACCTAATGCACAGGTATGTCCACATGTAAAAATGTACACTATAGATCTGTGTGTTTTACTGTATGTATAATATACCTCAATCTTAAAAGTTACAGGAGAAGAACAGGGCCATTAATAATGACATTTACAGAACCAGTCTGCATTCTAGTGAAAAATGGAAACAAACATCCAGCCGTAGGTGAACAATGAAATAAATTCAGGTACTTCCACATGGTAGAATACTGTTTGTCTATTAAAATTATGTTTTCAGAGAATGTTTAATGTCATGAGAACATTCTCAAAATAAAATGAAAAGTGGGAAGAAAACAGAATATGAAAACTGTGTGTAAAAAAAAAAAAAGGTGTGTGTAAAATAGAATTCCAATTTATAGCTTATATCTGCACAGACCAAGGCTAACGAATCCGATGAAGGTGTTATCAGTTGTCATCCCTGGGGGTACAACTGTGGGTGGTATTTATTTCTCCTTTATCATTTTCTGTATTTTCTAAATTGTCTAAAGTGAACCTATATTACTTTTAGAATCAGAGAAAAAAACCACAGTAAGAGATAAATGCATGCCATACAGCACTTATAAGAAGTGGTGACATTATGGAAATAAGGCTTCCTCTAAGGTACTGCACTCCCAAACGGGCGCGGAGGTTATTGCAGAACAGAAAAACTGCGTGCATTCTCATCACCTGAGAAAGTAGAGCCTCTGACTCCAAATCCAGGCAGGAAAGCTGGAAACTGGGTTTTAAGATGATCAAAATGATTAACCAAAAGCCCAAGGCTTCACTTAAGCACTCTGATTGGGAAATCAGGGACAACAGGGAAAGAGAGAACAACCTTGAGGATTATTTCAGAATTTCAATCCTTAAGACACGAGAGAAGTTTCTCAATGAGAAAGACCTTGTTTCTAAACAATTATTTTTCGGTGACACAGAGACTCAGTCGGGAATCCCCTTACTGTTTTATTATCATTATTACGATTATCATATTATTTTGTAAAACAGTAAATTGTCTGACATGTGAGGATGGCCTTCCATTTTTGAATTTAAAAGATGAGAAATCGGAGTTTATCTCCAAAGAAAAAGATTATTAAACCTCTGCAACAATGAGGACTTTTGCTGTGTGGGTTTTTACACTTGCATCCTTCCTCTTTTAAAAAAGATGTAAAATAGAATATCATCTTTGATTTTTGGTCTTTATCTCAAAGTGTCTAATATTCCTGAAGGGATAACATGAAAGGAGGCCAGAAAGTGAATTCCCTCTTATCCCAGCAAGTGCTCCATATGACACTGGGGGAGGGAGGCTATTTAATTATTGAGGTGGAGTGGTTTCAAAGGGAGGGTGGATTGAGGAGAACCAAGGGCACTGCCAGGGGATGGGCATCCCGGTCCCTAAAACCTCCTGAACTCATGGGACAAAGCTCAGCGTGCAGCGCTCAGCCACCCCTGTCCACCAGCTCTCCTCGAGGGCACTGCCAGTGATGCTGTGCCCACCCTACCTTCACCCAGATGTCAGGTCAGACTGAGACCCGGCCAGGAGCTGCCATGAGCTTGAGAGTAGACTGCATACACCCCAGGAAACGGGCAGGGGTCCCAAGATGAGGGTGGGAAAGGGAGCACAGCTGGGCAAAAGGCAAGGGGGACACCTCAAAATTCCAAGGACAGGGCAGGAAAGGGACCCCAGTAAAAAGGGCCAGCTATGCCCGCTGATTCTCCAGACAGTACCTGTGCAGGTAACAGAGTGTGGATTTTAGCCAAAGGCTTTTGATCTTTTCACAGTTAACAAGCTGGACTGGGGTACTTATACCCTGTCAATAATATCTCAGTAAAGCTGGGAAAACAAGACAAAAAAAAAAAAAGAAGTGCCTTTCACGTTGAGATCTGAAGAATGAGAAAAGAAAAGAGGGGCAGGATTTCAAGGCAAGATCTCCAAGTTGGGGAGAAGCAAGGTTCATCCAAGGAAATGAAAGAAAGTGGGCAAAGTTCCAATGGTGCAAGGCCCTGGGAGCAGGGTAAAAGATTTTGGCCTTCCTTTTTAAGGTAATGGAAAGCTTTGAAGAGACTGCTGGTTCAATTCTCCCAAGAGAACAGTTAACTCATTACCAGTCATAGATGCCTTAAGGGCTAATACGTTCAAGGAACTGATTGAGAAAGGCTGAGTCAGACTGTATTTCAGTAAACTCCTTTTGTTATTTTAGTAACCAGATCCCTCCTTCGGGGGTCTAAGGCTGAATCTGCTTTAGGCAAACCTCTACCGTTCATCCTGGGGGAGACAAAAGAGCCTACTGGTCACATACACTTGGGTTGGAATCCCAACTCCGTCGCTCACAAGCTGCATGACCTTGGGCAAGCCACTTAACCTTCATGTCTCAGCTACTGCAGTACTTACATCATTACCTACTTACTTCTTCCAACAACCCCAATCAATAATTCATATAAGGAGTTTGACACATGTTTAATCTGTTGACTGGGCATGTACTATTATATTATTATTATCACATAGTATTTGAGGAAGGACCTCCCATGTCATGTGAGCTAGAACTGCACTCCTATCTTCCACAATGGTTGAGAAGCTACTTCATTAAAACATATCTTTAGTTCTTAGTCTGTATTCAAGGCTAAGTTACAGTCTCCAGTAAGTGAAAATAATTTGGGATATTCTTTTTCAGGGACTTGTGTTGGTCAAAGTTTTCTGGGCATTCTGGATGAGGGAGGCATGATGAAATCCCCACCTTGGGGCTCAGCTATAGGCAACATGTAGCAGTCTCTGTTGGGGTTTTCTGGGAGCCACTGCTGTATGATGTGACCAGGGAAAGCCCATCCTTGCTACTTGCTGGGTTAGATGGGCTCTGAGCCACCAGTTATCTCTTGGGAAGTATCTTCTGTAGACATTTCTGACCAATATTATTTTAAGGGTCATCTGAAAAGTGGCATACATCAGTCAGGCATTATTCTCTCCATGGTCCAAACCACAATGCATCTCTACCCACTTTGGTCAAGAAAGACAGGAAAACCAGTCTTGGATGTGCCCCAAGCACCTAGAACGGTGGGTGTTCCATATATATTTGTTAAAGGAAGGAAGGAGTTGGGGGTTAGAAAATCTTTCCTGGCATTCTGATGTGGGAAAATGAAGACTGAGAAGGGGATTCTACTGGGAACAGAGTAATTTTAGCATCCTGGGATGTGTGGGCAGGATCCACCTCAATCTTCAGACTTTCAGAAGGAGGCTGAGAGTTAAACCCACTAATTCAACATCCTAGTCTGTCTCATTTCATGGTTCCCAGGGCCCTTCCCCACATGTTCTTTCAGTTCCTGGAACAACTTTGAGAAATAGATGTTATTACCTTCTTTTTTAGGGATGTGAAAACTGAAGCTGAGAAAACTACTCAAACCAGGGTGCTAGTCCCAGCCCCTAGAGCAGTTGTTAAGATGCAGAATCCCAAGCCCCAGCCTCAGACCTACTGAATCAGAACCTCAGATCTGGGGAGGGGGTGGCCTGGGGATCTGAATTTATAATAATCACCCCTGGTGCTCTCAGTGCAGCTCAATTCAGGAACCACTAGGTCCCTGGGTGACCACAGTGCTGGGAGCCCTGCCTGATACTCTCCTCCTGTGTCTTCCCATCCATCTCCCAGTGTCCTGTCCCTCGACGGACCAAAAACTATTCTTATCTGGTAACTCTATCCGGGCCAGAATTTTTTTTTTTTTTTTTTTTTTTTTGCGGTACGCAGGCCTCTCCCGTTGCGGAGCACAGGCTCCAGACGCGCAGGCTCAGCGGCCATGGCTCACGGGCCTAGCTGCTCCGTGGCATGTGGGATCTTCCCGGACCGGGGCACAATCCCGTGTCCCCTGTATCGGCAGGCGGACTCTCAACCAACTGCGCCACCAGGGAAGCCCTGGGCCAGATTTTAAACCACCATCCTGGGAACCAAGCCAGCAGATGGACTCACAGAGTCTGTATGGGGCAACCTAAGCCAGCCTATCTTTTTTTCCCCACATAATGCAAATTTGTAAGGTATTTCATTCAATTACACTGATATCGGTGTGAATTTTAAAATGATAAACAAGAAGAACTGATGGATTTTTAGAAGAACTGATGGATTTTAGAATAGTACTGATGGATTTTAGATCGTGCATGGCCAAACGATCAAATGGAAGAGGGGCAAGGAAGTCAACCATTTCACATGCAAAGGGCCTCTCAACAGTGCCCAGGGTCAACCCGCCTCCTTCTGTTGAAAGTGACTGGGAATAATGGAGAATGCATTTGAATGAATCACTCAGTGTGGTGGTCTGTTCTATGTATTTACACCTATGTGTTATGTTATTGGTAATTATGCACTTCTGGTTTGAGGACCAGTTAACAGACACCTTTCCACATGCTTGCTTCTCCTTCTCACTTCTAGGTTTTTAGAAAATATGGTTAAGAAAACAAAGCAGAAGGTGAAAACACTTGACATAGAAAACACGGGGACATTTCCTCAAATAACGTGGAGGACAGAGTCACAAATAAACTGGGGCTATAAAGTCTAGAAGAGATGAAGAGTTGGCCGGATCTACAAATGATCTTTAGCCTACTTGCAGATTTTTACTCAAAAGATGTCGATTGCTAGTTTTCGGCAGAAACACAACACAGTACTGTAAGTGATGTACATGCTTTGGCAGAAGGAGAGGGAGATGAAAGACCTGCTTTTGCAAAATCTGACTTGATATGTTAATAAGCAAGAGAATAACAGAACCGTGAGCAAGATCTTAAAGGTAATGTTAAAGAAAAATAAAATTCAGAAGATAGCCAATAGAGTCAAATTCCTCCAAAATACGGGGTAGTGGGATATTCAGATCTATAGGATTGAAAGAGGCCCAAATGGAAAAAACAATGTTATTTTATAGTACTCTCTTCTGGGCACGATGGTATGCCTAGGAGAAAAATGACTGTTCTGGTCACTCATGCCCCATAAAGACCCTGGTACCTTCCATCAGAGTCGAGGACAAAAGTTGGGAGATTTGTTTCTCAAAGTGTGACTTTGGGGCTTCCCTGGTGGTGCAGTGGTTGAAAGTCTGCCTGCCGATGCATGGGACACGGGTCCGAGCCCTGGTCTGGGAGGATCCCACATGCCGCGGAGCAACTAGGCCCGTGAGCCACAACTACTGAGCCTGCGCATCTGGAGCCCGTGCTCCACAAGAGAGGCCACGACAGTGAGAGGCCCGCGCGCTGCGATGAAGAGTGGCCCCTGCTCGCCGTAACTGGAGAAAGCCCTCGTACAGAAACGGAGACCCAACACAGCCAAAAATAAAAATAAAAATAAATTAAGAAAAAAAAGTGCTCTGTAAACTTAAAAAAAAAAAAATTGTGACTTTGTTTTGCATTAGAAATCCAAAGTCAGAAGAGATACCAGGATGATCTAACCCTCGCCTAGTCAAAGGTTCTACCTTCTGCAAAGGAAGGGCCTGGAAAGAAGCAATACTTTATTTTCAATGTCAATTATTTTGCCTGATGTTTTTATTCCTTGGTTTTGTAAATACCATCAACAGCATATAAGTTAAAGCTACCTCTGAAGTGTTCTTTATTCTGATGCATCTGAGCTCTGCGTGGACAGGAAGAGCATTATCTAGCAAGTTAGGAGTCCTACCCATTGAAGGACACTGGCAGTCCCCCCAAGTGAATGCTGACACGGGAAACTCTGAGGTGTGCCAATCTGTCATAACCACTGGCTTCTCGGTCGCTCACCGCCTACCTGGAGCACCCGGGCAGGAGAAGTCACTCAGCATTTCTCAAAGCTAACATCACCCTGCAGTTCCAACTGTTCTGCAGTGATGCAATGGACTCTAAGAAGAGATGGGCTAATGCCTATAATTGTAGATGCCCAGAACAAAGGGAAACCCATGTCAGGCCTAGGGAGGGCAGTGGGAGTTAAGGGAGAGAAGGAAAGGAAAGACAATAGTGCCTCCATAGTCTTTGACTTAATAGAAGCAGGGAGAAAACAAAATGGCAATTTCCTCTATTCAAAGGTGCAATACAATAGCCAAGACATGGAAGCAACCTAAATGTCCATCGGCAGATGAATGGATAAAGAAGATGTGATACATATATACGATGCAATATTACTCAGCCATTAAAAACAATGACATAATGCCATTTGCAGCAACATGGATGGACCTAGAGATGATCATACTAAGTGAAGTAAGTCAGAGAAAGACAAATATATCACTTATATGCTGAATCTAATTTTTAAAAAATGATACAAATGAGCTTATTTACAGAACAGAAACAGACTTACAGATATCGAAAACAAACTTATGGTTACCAAAGGGGAAACGTGGGGAGGGGGTGGGGGAATAAATCAAGAGCTTGGGATTAACATACACGCACTACTATATATAAAATAGATAAACAACAAGGACCTATTGTAAAGCACAGGGAACTCTACTCAATATTCTGTGATAACCTATATGAGAAAAGAATCTAAAAAAGAATGAATATATGTATATGTACCACGGAATCACTTTGCTGTACACGTGAAACTAACACAACATTGTAAATCAACTATAATCCAATAAAAATTTTTTTTAAAAAGGTGCAATAGAGAAGATGGGCCCTCCCCTGGATCCGCCCCAACGCGGGTCCTGTCCTCACATCCTAACGACTGCTATGAAAAGAATAATCACACTTGATATCCGCTGAGTGCTTACTGGGAGCCGGGAGTTCTCGGCACTTTAAAACGCTATCTTGTTTAATCCTTAGAATACCCCTGGGAGGTGGGCACTATGATGACAGAAGGGAAACGGGGCTGAGAGGGGCAGGAGCACTTGTCCTGCTCACAGGGCTGGACAGGGCGGTGTAGAAGTTCCATCTCTAGTGTCTCTGTGGTACTGGACCACAGAAGTGGAATCCTGAGGACAGAAGGAAGTCCACGTAGCTGGCCTAAATGCCAGGGCCAGCATCACAGGCAATGCCCGTAGTCAACAGGGCAAAATGAATTAGTAACACCTGGTCACAGCCTCCTGGCACCCTTGGGTGCCCAGGTCACTTTGGGAGATGTAAGAATTCAGGGAAAGAAGGACAGGCCGGGACAGAGGTACTCAGAGGAGGGACTGAGGTTGTTGGCAAAGGCCTGAGTCAAGAGCCAGGAGAGTGTGGTCATGAGGGGAGGTTAAGAGAGCCAGCCTGGATGTGGTTCACCTGCACTCAGCTCTGCCACTGACTGCTGTGACCTTGAGCCAGCTAGTCAATGTCATCGTGCCTCAGTTTCCTCATCTGTTCAATGGGGATGATAGCTCATAGGGTTGCTGGGAAGGTTAAATGTTTAGATTTAAAACTGTAAGTCCTGGGCTTCCCTGGTGGCTCAGTGGTTGAGAGTCTGCCTGCCAATGCAGGGGACACGGGTTCGTGCCCCAGTCCGGGAAGATCCCACATGCCGCGGAGCAGCTGGGCCCGTGAGCCATGGCCGCTGAGCCTGTGCGTCCGGAGCCCACGCTCTGCAACCGGAGAGGCCACAACAGTGAGAGGCCCACGTACCGCAAAAACAAAAAAAGCAAAAAAACCCTGTAAGTCCTTATTCACTGTTAGCTGTTACCAAATCACCTGGGTAGTACAGCAACTCACTGAACAAGATTTTAGCTTAGAAAAAGATCACCAAATCGATGGCACCTTCATTAGCCTGAGTTTCCCCCAAGACCACTGCCCGCGACAGGACTTCGCAGGAAGACGGTTTAGCAGGAGTGGGACAGGAGGGTGGGAGGAGGTCAAGGAAGTATGGGATGCATCACCGGGTTGGCTGGATCTTACAAGGACAGTCCAGGGAACCTCAAGAAACACTGGCAGAGGATGAATGAATGGGGAAAGAGATCTCCGCCGGCCCTCACCCTCGTGGACAACGTGCTATCAGGGGGCTGGAGAGGCAGAGACCCCCTCGGACAGGGCATCCCTGGCTGCTCCAGCAGGAAGCTGCCCACAGCTGCTTGGGACCAGGCTCTGCAGTGGCTGCGGTTAAGAGGGTTCAGAATGGTGCATAACGTGTCCAATGTGTCCAGTCAGCAAACCCATACTAAGCCCCCGCTGCGTACCAGGCAGGGAGAACGCAGCAAAGAACAAGCCAGGCAAGGTGTTTGTTCCCTCTTCCACGACGTGAAGGAGATGACAAGAAGCAAGGAAACCACAAGTCTGTCCTCTATGTCTGAGGTGGAGTTTGGGGTTGGCAGACGCAAACTAATACATTTAGAATGGATAAACAACAAGGTCCTACTGTATAGCACAGGGAACTATATTCAATATCCTGTGATAAACCATAATGGAAAAGAATATAAAAAAGAATGTCTATATGTGTATAACTGAGTCACTTTGCTGTACAGCAGAGACTGGCACAACATTGTAAATCAACTATACTTCAATTAAAAAAAAAAGAAGGAAAATAAGTAATTTTAGATAGGGATAAAGTACTTGGAAGAAAATAAAATGGGCTAACAGGATGAGGAGGAAGGCTTCCTTTAGACAGAAGGACCAGGAATGGCCTCTCTGAGGAGGTGAAATTTGAGCCGAGGCTCCAGTTGCAAGAAGGAGCCAGACAGAATGCAGAGGGCAAAGGCAAAGATCCTGAGGTGAGTTCCACGAACCTCCCCGGAGGCCTGCTGGGAGGAAGCGTGAGCTGCGGGACAGCTGGGAGGTGGGGGAAGGGCAGGCAGGGGCTGGGTCCTGAAGGACCTCAGAGGAGGCCAAGGTGTAGAGCCTGGATTTTATTCTGAGCCCACTGAGAAGCCAGTGGAACATTTTGTAGGCAGGGGAATTCCGTGATCTGGTTGCTGTGTGAAGAAGGAGAGCAAGATAAGAAACTGGGAAATGAGTAACTGCTGGTTTTGTAGGTCAGAAATGGCTGAATGCTGGCAATTCATCTGGTTCACCCTGATTCCTGTCCTGTTAGACTGTCATTGAGAACAAGAGCAATGTCTTAATAAGGCTCTGGTGGCCGCTACCACCATGAAGTCTTCCATGGGAGCACCAGGGACCATGGCCCTGAACCAGGAGGGGGAACTGAACCTCCCAGGTGGCTGGAGGTGGAAGCACAGCAGAGGGGTCTCGCTGTGTCCCTGCAACCCACACAGTGCACAGGAGATGATCCCTGTTACTGTTTCTGTTCTACCATCTTCCCAGGTACTGAGTTATTCACGCTCTGCCAACACACAGCACGCTCGCCACCGATGCCCTTGACCACCTGTGCTTATCTGCTCAATCACAGACACAGACAGAGAAGGGAGGGCCTCAGCCACGGTGCTCCTCCCTGGCTCTTATTTCTCCTACTGCCTCTAGCTGCTGCTTTTTTTTTTTTTTTTTTGCAGTACGCGGGCTTCTCACTGCTGTGGCCTCTCCCGCTGCGGAGCACAGGCTCCAGACGTGCAGGCTCAGGAGCCATGGCTCACGGGCCCAGCCACTCCGTGGCATGTGGGATCTTCCTGGACTGGGGCACGAACCCGTGTCCCCTGCATCGGCAGGCGGACTCTCAACCACTGCGCCACCAGGGAAGCCCTGCTTTTTTTTTTTTTTAAATTTTTATTTGAGTATAGTTGATTTACAAGGTTGTGTTACTTTCAGGTGTACAGCAAAGTGAATCACTTATACATTATATATATATATATATATATATATATATATATATATATCCATTCTTTTTCAGATTCTTTCCCATATAGGTTATCACAGAATATTGAGTAGACTTCCCTGTGCTATACAGTAGGTCCTTATTAGTTACCTGTTTTATTTATAGTAGTGTGTATATGTTAATCCCAATCTCCTAATTTATCACTTTCCCCCACCCCGTTTCCCCTTTGGTATCCAGCAATCCCACTCCTGGGCATATATCTGGAGAAAACCATAATTCGAAAAGATACATGCACCTCAACGTTCATCCTAGCTTCTTTGGAAGAAGGGAAGTTCTTCAGAGCAGGAGAGAGGAGTCTGGGTAAGAGGTGACCACAACCACTGATTAGCGTATCTGTTCCGTACAGTGACAAGCCTCCATCTGCATCTTGAACAGGTTCCAGTCTTAAGGATTTTGTGGTTAAGCAAAATGCAGATTGGTGAACTGCCAAGCCTGATTTAGCGCTTGGACCAGATTAACACATTCCTATGCTTCTATGCATCCACATTTTACTTTGGTGCCTGTGACGCTCAGTTCCACAGTGGTATGAAGGTGATGCTTTAAATTCTGTGTGAGAATACGGCACCAGAGTTTATCTTGGGGCTGTGTAACCGATATCTAGTATCCAGTACTTGCCATGCATTTTAAGAAATTTCGTGAGGCTACCGTTACCATTCTTCATTTCCAAGACCATCAGCTGTCTAGTAATCAAACAATACCTTGACGTTATTGTACACTTTGGTTTTTCTGTTTTTATCCTTGAAGCACAGAGGGAACGTGCTTATTTAACGCCTCAGCCATCTGGAGACTGTTATGGAGAAATCCTCTGGGGCAGAGACAATGAAACTTCACTGTAAATCAAATCCCACGTGAATCATTATTGATTATCAGCCAGGAGGGCTCTGTGTTTGGGATAAAGTTTGAAGAAAGGGCAAGTACTTTCTCTTTGAATCTATTAGAAATTGGTTACTGAGGGCCTCTGGGGCTGCCCAGAGTCATTCTTAATTTATTCTAAGATCCGTTGGGTTTGTTAACATTGGTCAATCATCTACAGTAGCAAAATAGGCCACTGACCTGAAACAGAGAGCTTAAAATATGTAAATTATATAAAGAGGAAACCACTAAGGTATTTTACTGTCTCCCTGGAACTGAGTCCTGCAAAACTACACCAAAATCAAGTCCTTTTCAAGTACACAGAAGATGTGGTTTTTTGGAGGGGATCATAATGACCCCAAAATGATAATGTTAAGGGAGCCTAGAGACAGCTTTGTCCCAAAGGTGGCTAGAAGTCAAATACTGGCTACAAAGGGAGGCCAACTCTACCAGCACAAGCAGGCTTTTTCATTCCATCTAATTTCTCAGGGGAATTCAACACATCCTAGTGGGGTAACTGGGACATCCCAGTTACCCCAGTGCATAGGAGATCAACACCGACAGCCAAAGAATTCCACCCTACTTTGAGCTACATTTTAAAAACAAAGAAAAGATTTGTGTGTCAGTAAATATCGACACACATAATCTCTAATACTCCCCAGTCATTTCATTCCCGACATCACCCTTGATAAACAAGAGATGACCAATGGTATCTGCAAAGTGGAAATGACTTTTCCCCTGCTTCTGATTCAATCACGACAGACCAATACATCATTTTGTCCAGGTACAGGCTTTTATATTAAACATTTCCCTTTCAATTATTCACCAAAATAAAGGGAAAAATACATATGTGAATCCTTGTATCAATCAAATAGGAGGTTTGCCTCAAATGTTTCTGATACTGAGGAATATTCCATTTGCTGTTCTTTCTTGGGACAGAAGCCTAAACAACCAACCAAACCAAAAAAAAACCTTTCTTGGGCTTCCCTGGTGGCGCAGTGGTTGAGAGTCTGCCTGCCGATGCAGGGGACACGGGTTCGTGCCCCGGTCCGGGAAGATCCCACATGCCGCGGAGCGGCTGGGCCTGTGAGCCACGGCCGCTGGGCCTGCGCGTCCGGAGCCTGTGCTCCACAACGGGAGAGGCCACAACAGTGAGAGGCCCGCGTACCACACACACACACACCAAAAAAACCTTTCTATTTTTTTAACTTTTATTTTTTAATTATTATTTTTTAAATATTTTGTTTATTTATTTATTTTTGGCTGCTTGGGTCTTAGTTGTGGCATGTGGACTCTCTAGTTGAGGCACACGAGCTCAGTAGTTGCAGTGCACGTGCTTAGTTGCCCTTTGGGATCTAAGTTCCCTGACCAGGGATTGAACCTGCGTCCCCTGCATTGGAAGGCGGACTCTTAACCACTGGACCACCAGGGAAGTACTGAGGGCTTCTGAAAGTACTCTTTCTATTCATCAAGAGTTTCTGGTAGGGAAAAGGTCACTTTCCAGGTTAAAAAAAAAAAAAATCACAACTAGTGATCTGATGGTAATGTTCTTGAATGAGCTTGAAAAAATTCCCTGTAGTCTTTTCAGTGAATTGAAAGAAGACTGCACAAACACTTGTTTGCATGTGTTACTATCTAATAAACGTGTGCTCATATGTGTGTATCTCACAGAAGCACAAGAGGATTCAGACCACCAGTAAAAGATTATATACACCATCATCATCCCCGGGGATTTAGTGCCAACTCCACATACAATGAACAAAAGGCCACGCAGACAGTGCCACGAAAGCGGGGGGGTGGTTATTACTGTGGTGGTTATTATTTCAAGGCAGAGTATCTCTTTGCTCGGGGGAGTCAACCCAGCTCACTTTAATTCTTTCCTTCCTTACATTCTCGGTGGTAAGTTTCTACTGTCCCCAAGACCTCAGAAAGATCCATGTACTGCTTAGGGCACTAAATGTATTAAGTTGTTACATATTCATTCTGTGTTCGATAACACCAGAGCCGGGGCTCACAGACAATGGTAATGTGCCTCCTGTAAAACAGGCACAAAGACACACCAAACACACTCACGCCTACTTGCTAGAGTCGCTCCCATAAGCTTAACAGTCACATCCCAACTCATCTCTGTTGTTACTCTTAAAAATGTAGCCTCACGCCATCTTCAGAATATCAAGTCTATAATTACTTTTCAGCCATCAACACATATCAAAAATGTTTGTAAAATGGATAACTAATAAGAACCTGCTGTATAAAAAAATAAATAAAATTCAAAAATTCAAAAAAAAATGTTTGTAGTAAAGACATGATAGAAACACTTATATTCCCTAGTTAACATTTGGTCTTCTCATTTTTACTGAACCCCTCCAACATGAATATGATGCCATCAGGAAAAGCTTGTTTAAGAACTGAAGCAGAAGAAAAGCTTTGGGGCCCCTTTTCATGCTGGTTACTTATAAGTTATTGATCTGGGGTGGTTTCTCTCTTGCTCTTTCTCATAGAGGCAGATGCTTCATTAGTCTCACCCTAATGGCTGTCGTTTCTACCCATGGATTAAATCATACGTGTGTATTGCACAGTACATTCATCTATTTTATGTATAATATGAATTGGCATATTGAAAATTTAGATCATTTTTAAAAAATTAAAAGAGGCACATCAAACAGAATATACAGTAAGTCTGTAGAAAATATAAACCCCAAACAAGTGTTCCTATACTTTAGCTATTCATTCCTACATGACTCCTTCCCCCTAAAATACAAGAAATGCATACTTTTTTCTAGAGTTTAAAATCAGAATAATATTTCATGGGGTGAAATTTTTATTGCTGTTAGATCAGTTATTTCCATTAAGGAAATGTATAATGGTTTAATCACTAACAATACAAATATCTTTTGTTAGAAGCACATTTTACATTGATTAGAACTCCTTGGGTTGAACAGCCTTTTAAAGTACTGAATCTAAAAACAGTTCTATCAGGATCCGTAGAGACATTTTTGCTAAGTGCTCACTGGCCTAAAAATATCTTTTAGAAACAATTTAGCTAATTTGACTGGGGGGTTCACATGAACATATTGACCCACAGACTGTGATTTCCTGTATGACAGAACCTACCAAATTAGTAACACAATCCAGGTCAAGTTTATAGGCATAATAGAGTTCCTGAAAAATATAAGCAGGTCTATGGAGATAATTTTTTTCTTCAATGATAGGATTAAGTATGGATGAGTAGAGGGCTGGGAGCATGGAAAGATGAAAACCACAGTTGAAGAGTTGAAGTGATGTCTCCCTTTTCACTGCAGTCTCCTTTGTAATGAAAGGCAACATTTACGTTCATGTACCTTGATGGGAACATGCTGTTGACTGTTTCACAGAAGTAACAGCAATCCTGGAATCATCCTCAAACTGAAATAACACACCACACTGTCCAGTCTTTACCACACACCCCAGAAGAAGTTACTTCTCAAATGTTGAGCTTTTCAAAATAACTGCATGCTTTATTTACAAACACTAATATTGAATTCAGTGATTCCCCTGGAGGGGGGGAATGCCATTCCTAACTAGCTTTCCATAAAACAACAAAAGTCAGTGGTCACTAGGTAGAAGATGAAGGGGTGGGGCGAGGTGGGACGACCACCTTTGTCTTTCATCCTTAGCAATGAACATGTCTGGGATGCGCAGACGTCTCCACGACTTCAGGATTGCCTAATTACTAAAATAAAACACACTTTACACATAAATCAATAAATCAACCTGCAATGGCAGGACTGGTAGCCGGTTACTAGACAAAATGAATATGCATAAGCACCACCTCCTAGGAGAGCTTCTGTGCCAGGGCGGATCACAAATTCTAAAAGGACGGTTCCAGGAAGGCGGCCGGCAATGCCCCGTGAGAAATGACACGTAATTTTACCCGCCAGAGAAAATGCCCTGCCAAGAAGTCGGGAGGAGGGGACGTGCTCAAGCCGCAGGCGCCCCGGTGAAGACCCCTTACCTTGGGCAGGGGTCGGAGCAGGCGGGCAGCCGGCTGGGTCCCCGCCGGCCCCGGCGCGCACCCGGCCCGAGCCGGGCGAGGACCGCGCACCCGGCTGCCGCTCCGAGCGCCACTCCGCTACTTACCCCGTCGGCGTTATTAATAGATGCTAATGGCTCCCTCAGATCCAGGAGAAATCTCTTTCTTTTTGTTATCTGTAAATTCCAAGTTAAAAAAAAAAAATCCCGAAGCAGCAGTGGGCTCCCTGGTGCCGTGGATGCCAGTCCGCATTCCGCCCCCAGCCGCCTCCACCCTCCGAGCCGGCCCCCAACTTGCTGCATCGGCGGCCAAAAATCAATCCGAAGCCGGAGCGATCGGGCGCGCAGGCAGACAAAGACTTCACCTCGGGCAGGGCCGGAGTCTGGCTTTGCTTTGAAAGCAGTAACCTTGCCAGTGGCATTACAGAGAGGGGTCCTACATGTTGTTTTTCTCCAGAGGATTCTTCTATGACATGAAAAAATACTCAAGTCCTGACACCGTCCGGGATGCTGTCCCTTGACTGTGGGACAATCACGTCCCATGATCTTCCAAAAAAAGATTCCTAGTCCCCTTTGTGTGAGACCAGAAAGCACTTGGCAGTCTCCTGGCCCCCATACTCCTGACACCCTATGTTCTTCCCTGACACACCCACCCTACTGGCATCCAGTCCCAAAGGAACTTCCTCTCTTTCCCAGGAACAGCCTTCTAGGGTCCCTTGGGTTTGGGGAGGGAGAGGGGAGGGAGGGAGTCCAGAGGGAGAAAAGCGGGGAGGAAAAAAGGAGGAAAGGAAGAACGGAAGGAAGGAAGGAAGGAATTAGGCTTAGTCCATTCAGAGGTGTCATAGTTAATATCAATCAACTTTTGCTGCTTTTAGTTCCAAGACAAACTATTTTACTGAATAGGTGAAAAATTAAAAAAGAAAAAAAAGTATCCGGTGAGATTTGGTCTGAATGCACTTTAGCGGCCGACATACAAAGCACTGTTGTGTCCGCCCCTTTGGCTGTGTTACTTAACCCCTAGATGAGCCAGACCATCTAGGTGTGTCACATACCAAACACCCAGCAAGGCCTGCCATATTGGTGACTGAAGCAACCCATGTTACCAATTCGGCTGGTATCTGCCAGAAAAGTATGTAGTTCAACTCAGCTAAGAACTCACTAATTTTACAATCTGTGATAAATCAATCTGTGGAGGTGGGCCGTGGGTAGGGGACTAGCTGACTTCCAACTTTCTTGACACTCAGGATCTAACACGCTTGGAAAAGGAGGCCCCCTAAACTAACAGCCTTTGTTTCTTCATTGTGTCTTCCAGTTCTTGGTCCAGAAATCGTTAAAGGACCTTTGTAGTTAACACAGAACCATGTTAAACATGCCTGTTATGAATTTTAATTATTTTAATTAAGTTACCTTTTTCTATTTCTTAGTATTCATTCATATCTATATAACTTTCTCCAAAGTAATAAAACTCCATTAGTATAATTACTATTTTTCAGTAAATCTGATTTCCCTTTTCACCATGACTCTCAGTGAGAATTAATGGTATGATAACTATAGAGGTTGCAACTGAAGACACAAATGAGAGAAAGACTGGGAATTTCACTAGAACCTTGGAATAGTTTTATCAATTCCTTATTCTCTTGCCCTTCTCCATCCACGGGCCCCACAAAGAAGGACAGGATAAAATGCAATAAAGTTTCAGAATAATGGATATTTTGAGAGAGAGACATACCTTATAACAGCCAACATTTCTTTTTCTTTTTTTAATTGGCTTTTAATGAGCAGCTGCAAAAGTTCAACAACCTATTAACCACTTCAGGGTCTGCTTTATGAGAAATGTGATCTGCCTACACAACCCAGAGCCCTGCAGATTCCAGTAAAGAGGGGTAATACAGTTTTAAAAATAAATCAGTATACCAAAGTAATTGCACTGGGCATGCATGGTCTGGGAGGTGAAGGTGGTAGGGAGAGCAAGGTAGACCGAGATTCACCTTCTTATATGCAGATAAAGAACCGCAGCTATTTCCTTGTTTTCACCCAAAGAATGAAAAATGTCATTAATTTCTTCAAGACAAATGCAAGCAACTGGCTTTGTTGCTGTTTCTCCCTCCCTCCCCTTCCCTCCCTCTCTCCCTTCTCTCTCCCTTCTCTCTCCCTTCTCTCTCCTCTCTCTCTCTCTCTCTCTCTCTCTCTCTCTCTCTCTCTCTCTCTCTCTCTCTCTCGCTCTCTCTCTCTCTCTCTCTCTCCAGCTTTAGAGAAAGGCAGCGGTAAGATTATAGCAGCGATGGAATCACAGGGTCTGGCTATATTAGCAGAATCACAGACAGCACTAGGGCGATGTCTTCGCTCTCCAGCTCTCTAATTATTTACCCAGATCAAGCCTGACTGCTGGAAAATCAGCTCTCTCCAGGAGGTAACCAAGCTGAAAGGTTCTTTTCACTGAGAAATGATGGGCTGGTGGCTGGCATCCAGCCTACAGGCCAGTGCGCCCTTGTGGGCAGTGTCACGAAATAAATACCCAGGACCACACCATTTCCTTCCTTCATCCCCAGGAAAGTATTGGTCAGTTTCCGAAAAATCAGCAGAGAAGAGCATGTCTGTTGTACAGAAAACACACAAAGATTGAGCCCCTACAAGACACTGTTCTTCAGAATTAATTTGGTGAAATGAGGAACGGAGCAAGCTGAGGTTGCTGGTATTTTATAGCTGGAGTGTCCGTGCAAAGTCCCTACATGCAGACAAAGCCGATTGCTTCATTGTTCCCACTGACGGGTGCCGTTTTCTCTCGTGCAGGTCTCCAGAAAACAGAAACTGTTCGGGCAACATTTATGTTCTAATTTGCTTGGGCTCTCGTAAAACAGAAAGCCACTAGCCCTCTGTCAGCTCCCATGCTCCTCCAAAGCTTTGGGTCACTCTCTTGACTCCACAGAAGAAAAGATTTTTAAAAAATCAATTTAAATCAATCTCATTTATATTTGTCTGTTTCTAAAAGCTTTGTTAGAAGCGACACAATTCAAATGCTTTGCACTTTCTTATTTGCTTTCCTCGGACTGCAAAACTACTGTTTCACACATGCAAATTTTTAATTTGTCAGACGCACGATGGGATGGATCACCTTCAGATTCCTTTATTTTTCACTGCTAACGAACATGGCTGCCAGCGAGGATCTGTCTGAACGTGAACGTGGGGGCCTGGCACACACATTACCCCTGCTCATTTACCTACACACTTCAGAAGGTGCAATGTCAGGGTTCATCCACCAAATCTATAACAGGTCTGGGGAGACAATGTACATATTGTTGACTGGTATTTCAACTTTATGTTGTGTTTATTCTAACGCTATAATCAATTTGTATTCTCCGCATATACAGCCACCTCTTAATAGTACATTTGAGGATTCTCTTTCCCTGCCTCTCGGTCAGGAGTGGAATTCCAAATCTGCTGTGGTCGGTTAGACTGCCGATTTTTAAAAACAAACTTCCATTTAAAAAATCCCTCTTTTGGACAACTGACATTCTAACTTGAGCTTGAGAAACCATGGAATTTTATTCCTGCATTCAACATCTAACCAAACTACTTCCTTTGAGTTCAGCTGGGATTTGTAATATATTCATCAAATTTCTATCATGAAACATTTGCATCAATATCACAGTTTTCTACGTTCAGGAGAAGGGGCTCAATAAATTCATTATTTAGAAAGTAAGTATGGGTCTGCTAAAAGTCTATATCGAGTTTCTTATTAGACACCATAGAAGCACACCAAGAACCAAGTATTAAGAGAAAAATTAACAGAACTTTGAAGAGGGTATAAACTTAACCAGGTGGGATCATGGGGTCATCTCTATTTCCAATATAGGAATCACTGCTCAACTGTCTGATGATATCATTTAAAATAGGGAAAAGTTGATCTTAGTAGGAGGGGAAAAAGCCCTTACCCCATCTCATGTTAACAAGTTGTTTTATAGGAAAAAAGAGAATAATTTATATTAAATTATTATTCATTGGGAGAATACATATTAATTATAAACAATTTCCTCTTTGGTATTGAAAAAAAATTTAGATGGAATGTAGAGAAATTTTCCCCAAGTTCTAAGAGAAAATAATAACCTCAGAATTCTCAAAACCATCACACAGACTATAGACTACAGTGTCCAAATTTGGAATTTTTTATCTTCTATAGAAAAATGTTTATTGTAGTGACTGGAGTTTAAAAAAAGCCCCTCTTTGGACGCTGGGGACATTTCCACTGCTCATAGGGTTTGCAGCTGTTTAAACATTTTGAGCTTTTTGTCTCAACTGGGTCTGGCTCTACTCAGACCAAAATCACTGTTTTATTCACCTGAGTGCAGGGAAAGTTCCACTTTCCTTCTTGGGACTACTTAATGGTCCCCCCTCTATTTTTCACACAACAATACCAGATATAAAGTTATGGGAGCATTGATACATACCCCTAAAACAAATGGACTAAGGCAGGACCACCCCAGCCTGGAGAAGAGCCATTTGATTTGCTTTATGGCCAAATTATTTCAGGATGGAGAAGCAGCATAGTCACCTGCATGGGGGCATCCCTGGAGGAGTGCAGACCACCTGTGACATCTCATCTCACAGCCGATGAACTGAGCTTTCCTCCTGGTCTAGATTCCCTTGGATGTTCCTTTCCTTGGCCTTGGTGCTAATCTTTATTGGCTGTGTGTGATCCTCATGTTTTCATGGAGGCCGTCCAGTTGGACCACGAGTGCTTTGTGAGTTGCTCATGAGGAATCACAAGATAGTAATTATAAAAACCAATACTGGGCTTCCCTGGTGGCGCAGTGGTTGGGAGCCCGCCTGCTGATGCAGGGGACATGGGTTCGTGCCCCGGTCTGGGAGGATCCCACATGCCGCGGAGCGGCTGGGCCTGCGCGTCCGGAGCCTGTGCTCCGCGGCGGGAGAGGCCACAACAGTGAGAGGCCCGCGTACCGCAAAAAAAAAAAAAAAAAAAAAAAAAAACACCAATACTACCTTATCGAGTTATGGGGCCAGAGCGGCCTAAGTCATTAAAGTATCCGTGTTTGAAAGGAAAATGTAGGAGACCCGAATGTAGTTGGCATTTATACAAACTTGACATGGCAGCACACTGCAGCATGCGAGGGTAGGGGCTGGTCTAGTTTGCAGAAGCGGCAAAGTGACAGGAATGAAGTGACACAAGAAGCTCATGTCCCGGTCCAGGATTATGTCTACTGAATCAGGGTGTCTCCCTCTAGAGTCTGAAGCTCTGAATGTCCAGTTAATACTGGGATGGGATTGTCCCCTGGTTTTTCTGGGAAGCAAGGGCCTCTTGGTACTCTCTACCATCTTTCAACCCTAATCCCCATTCACCTTCACCCTAAAGGCTACTCCCATCCCCTGCTCAGGCCAGCGCCGTCAGTATCAGGAGTGCTGCAGTTGGAGCCTGGATCTGAGACTCCTTTATTTACATAAGCGCAGGTAAAGGTGACCCCTGTGTGATGCCTCACTCTGGCTAGGACTCCACCCGTGTGGAGAATGGAGCTTGAGTCTGTCCGACCAACACCAGCATCTAGAACTGGGGCCTGTTCATGAGCAACAACTGAGACATGAGGGTGCGACTTGTCTCAGCCAAGGTCAAGGTCAGGAACCACCTCTACTTCTAGTTTTCTGAGTTCTTGGGTCTTTCCCCTTTGACTACCATCTTACAGTCTTTCTATCATGGCCTCGCTATTACAGCTGCTCCAACCAAAACTCCATTTTACCCCAACTGTCATCATCTGTGACGATCCTGTAACAGGGAAGAACACAGCTGACTCCATATTGGATCTGTTTCTTTTACTGTAACCTTTGTTTTCTATTGCTTTTGCTACAAGTTAATCACTAAAGGGATGTTGCCTATAAGCTTAAAGCATACATAATGGCCTATCCCGGGGAACCCTGCCTCCCCTGCCCCTGGTGTTAAGCTAAAACACCTTTGTTTAAGCTCACAGGAAACATCCTGACCAGGCCCACCTGTGAATGGCTGCAGGAAAGAAGAAATGAACACATCCTCCCCGGAGTCTGGCCAGAACCAGGAAATATCTGCAACAACTTATCACCTCCCCCTCTTTGTTCTATAATAGAAACTAGCATCCAAACCCAGGCAAGATGGTTCTTTGGGGCACAAGTCCACCGTCGTCTTGGTCTGCTGGCTTTCCAAATAAAGTCACTATACCTGGCCCCAACAACTCGTCTCTCAATCTATTGGCCTGTCATGCAGTGAGCAGTATGAGCTTGGACTGGGTAACAATCTCACCTCAAAACCCTCAGCTGCTGATGCGGACACGGGCAGGGCCAGGTCCTGTAGCAGGAGGTTTCGGATCCTGCTTTTCTTCCCACCTCGCCTGCTCTTTGTTTTTCTGATGCTGTCAGTGCTCTGTCTGGAGGCTGACCACACCTGACCTGTTGTCAGACCTCAAGAGCTCCAGATGAGAAGACTGGCCACGCCACTTACATGCTGATGAAAGTCAACACTTTCCTGGACAGACCCAGACAGTCCCCAGATTCTTCAGAGGAAAAACTGTCCACCTGGCTTCACAGACCATCACCATATCTGAACCGTCCTCACTGAGGGACCTCGTCTTGGCCGTGAACTGGAGATAAAGGGATTTGATCCCATTATGGCATATAGGGTTTGCACACTTGCTTCTTTCTAGCAGTTAGTTCTGCTCAGGCTTGGCTGATAGACCGGGCATGGAACGGAGAGGGCAGCATCCAGCTTCTCTGAGCCTCAATTTCCTCATCAGTTACATGGGAAATGTACAACCAGCCTCACAAAGTTTGGGTAGAGATGAACTGAGATAACGTGTGAGAAATCTGGCACCGAAGGCAAATCTCTGTTCATCCTCTCTAACCTACCCAGGATTTCGGCCACCAGGAAGTAGTCCATGGTCACCATCTTTTTCCTGGTGAGAAGAGACCTGTCCTCCAAGCTCCCCAGAAACATGTGCAACAGCTGCCTTGGGGAGGCCCTGGTCGGCTGTCAGGGAGAAATGGCAGGTGGGTGGTGGACAGGGGGGCTTCTTTCTCCACCTGCCTGTACCAGCCCTGTTACCTCCACCAGGTCCTCCTGGCTTCTTAGCAGATGGATTCCCAGACATTCCTGTCTTTAGACTCTCTCGGGTTTACCTCTCTGTCCACCCAGGGCCACAGCTGTAAGGCCACCCTAGAGGTGAGCAACACACACACAACCCTGCCAGTATGGCCCTTACCAGCTAGTGGGGACAAGAGGGACAAAGCAGACCACTGAAACTACAGAGCATTATGAAGAAACACAGGAAGCTGGAGCAGGTGGCCGGCGAGAGGGGAACAGGAGACATAACACGATCAGAGTCGTGTTTCTCAAGTCCACCCTGGATGCTGTATGGCCGGAGATGGAGCAGAGGCTGGGGACAGGCAGACCAGATGCAGACGGAGGCCGGGGTAGGAGCCTGAAAAGGGAGGTGGTGGCCTCTGCTTGGGTGGTGACTCTGGGGATGAGGTGGTTGTGGGCGAGAGGGAGACAAAGGTGCCAGCAGGCTTGGGGCTTGTGCAGTCAGCTTGCTGGGGCTCCTGGGGCCTGGCAACTACAGGGGAGATTTTCGGTCCCCTGAAATGCACCCACATCTTGGCCATGAGGCTAAGAATATCCCACAAGGGAACATCTGAGGTAGGGAGGGTTGGGTGGGGTCCCTGAACCACACCCCTTACTGTACATAATGGCCTGAACCCTTGGGCCACCGTCTGATGTCTGTTTCACACGTGGCACTTGGACGGGGCAGAAGTACCTGTGAGAAACCTGAGTTGGCCCCCAGGTCCCCAACTGGCCTACAGAGGACCACGCCGCTGGATGAAGCCTTAGGTTGGGATCACAGCGGGGTTTTCTCAAATGGGACAAGAGTCATGTAAACATGTGTCTTTCAAAAAGACAGGGAGGTAAACTGGAAGATTGGGGTTGACATATACACTCTACTATACATAAAATAGATAACCAACAAGGACCTACTGTAGAGCACAGGGAACTCTACTCAATACTCTGTAATAACCTATATGGGAAAAGAATCTAGAAAAGAGTTGATACATGCATATGTATAACTGATTGACTTTGCTGTACACCTGAGACTAACACAACATCGTAAATCAACTATACTCCAATAAAAATTTAAAAATAAGTAAATGGAACTTGAAAACAAACCAAAAAATACAGGGAGGTACACAGTGGCAGGTGACACTCCCCTTCCCCTCACCCCTGGCCTAGGGAGTCACAGGCAAAAGCAATGAACCAAGTACAGACAGACACACAAAGAATGGTGTCACTCTGATAGGACAGTCCATCTTCCCGAACTGGTGCCAACCCCTGACCTAATCTTATTCACCAAGAAGCAACAGCACATCCAGAGAGAGCTGACGGAAGACAGCCCAGACCCCGGGTGCAGCTCGGCGTGGCACAGATGCATTAAATAAAGAGTAAATCACATCAACTCCCTGAATGCTGTGATGTGAATCTTCTGATTTTAGGCTGGCGCCTCACTAGAGCTGTCAACCGTCTCTGCCTCTATAAAATAGGAATTACTACTGCTTTTCATTGGTTGGAAAATATCCCCAGCTGTTCCGAAGAGTGCTTTCCAGAAACCAGTCAGTTCTCGCTGCAACAAGGCTGAGCCCCTAATACATGCCAGGCGTGGTTCTCAGGGCGCTACACGTACACACTAATTCGGTCCTTGCATCCACCCTGGGAGGCGGTACCGTTATTTTACAGATTCAGAAACCGATGCACAGAGAGGTTAAGGAACTTGATCAAGGGCACACAGCAGTGACCGATGGCACAGCCAGGATTTGAAGCCAGGCCGTCTGAATTCAGGCCTGTGCTCCATGGTTCTCATGAACAGGCTCAGGAGCTCAGCCCTGTGCTGAGGGCTTCAGCCACTCACCCTGCCTCTCTTCTCCCCCAGCCCTGAAGCCTGTGTCCATCTACCTTGGTTTCCCATCTTGCTAATGTGGGTACCCGGGGGGATCAGGGCTCACAGGTATTGTGTGCCCCTGAGCAGGAACCCATTCCCCATTTTTTCAGCATTTCCCTAGCTAAGGTTTAGGCTGCCCTGAGACAGATGCCTGATTATTATCTGGGATAAAAAAAATTCAGGGTGGATACTCCTCAGAAGCCAATATCCAGAGTTGAGAGCATATGGTTCTAAATTTTGCAGAGACAGAAATCTAATATTGAAACAAAAAGTAATTCTGCAAGTCTTTGAAACACTTCAAAAACTGATCTGCAGAGGCAGACATAAATCATTGTGAAGGAAACTTTTCTTCCTAATAGGAAAAAAAAAAAAAAACTAAGGGGGAAAAAAAAGTTGAGGAAATGACTCACTGATGTGTATGGAGGCGAGAGAAAATGGGCCCTGAGGAGCCACATGGATGGTTTACAGAAGCCCGGAGGCCCAGCTAGGAGGAGGAAGCTGGGAAATGAGGCCCCTGGAACACATCTGAGCTTCTAAGTTGTTCCTTCTTTTTCTTCTTCCACAGCTCACGATTCAGAAACACCTGGGGAAGGTGGTGAGCCGGGCCTGGGAGCCTGGGCTCAGGCTGCTCAGCGTCCAGGCCTTGGAGATGCAGGACAGCAACAAGGACTGCCTCCGCCTCTTCCTAGCTGTGTGACCCCCAGCCACTGGCCTGCCCTCTCTGAGCCAATTTCTTCATTTGCAAAATGGTGATAGCAGTACCTACTGCATGGGTGGTCATGAAGATAAAAGAAAGCACCCACACCAAGGGCTGAGGAAACACCACAAAGGGATAGCTAACAATGGCAGTAATAATAAGGCTGGTAAATCCCTTTCTGTCCTGGATCACGGTGCTCAGGGACCAGGTGGCCAGTTCAGGTCCAGCCCCGAGGGACAGAAAGCACATACCTTGGACATTCCCGATTCAAATGATGTCCCTGGAGCTTGAACCAACTGTGGGGCGTGATCCTGAACTGAATGGGACCCCAGGATGCTAAGCACCCTGTCTCCTCACTGGGCCCTCGGGTCAGAGCAAGTATTGCAGGCCTGGGGGGCCGGGAAGAAGTGGCCTGCCTTGGCGGTAGGGCAGGGTTGAGGGGTAGATACAACCAAGTAAAGAAGGGTTTCCAGGGACTTTGGATCTTCCTGCATGTTGGACTAGCTCCAAAACTGTGCCGCGTCTCGGTCAAGACAATTCCTTCAGGCCAACCTGTGTGACCAGTTCAGGGGGTGTCCGTGGGATCCCCTCACTGGCTGATGGAGCATTCATGCCAACGACCAGGGTTACAAATAACCATTGTCCTTCCCACGTGGGGCTCTAGTTTCCAATCCTGGGACCTTAAATCATGAACCAGCCTGCTTTCTCTCTGATTTGCCTGAGTGGGTGGGAACGGCTCCCCACCGCCCACACGGGCTGCCGCGTCATCCTGCAGAGGGACCCCGGGCCGGCTGGGCCCGTCACATGCTTGCGTCCAAGAGGCAGCCCACCACCTCCGCCAGCCCACGGACTCCACGGGGAAGGCTCTGCCAGCGTCGCCTGCCCACTCAGCAAACTCAGGATCCAATCCCGGGCTGTTGGCCCAGGCCATCGCGCTGCCTGGGGACAATGAACCCTCTCGGTATGGCCGAATAGCCTTCTTAAAGCAATGCCGCTTGACCATTCTCAAGTACAGTAACTCCTATCAAGAAAGACATAAATGGTGCTAAAGTGAACGACGGGGCCATCCTCGCACATAAAAGGACTTCTCTGTGCAGGCTTGTTGTGAGTTGTCCTTTTGCAGCGCCTTGATTGTCACCCAGAGATTGACAGCAGAGCCGAGAAGGCACTGGCCGTGTTCCCAGAGGGGCCAACCAGAGTCACCCACGTCCTTTGAGGCTGAGGCCCTGGGGAGGCCTGGGAAGGTGGGGTGCCCGTGTGGCTCCTGGCCCTGGGGGGCTGCAGCGGAGGAAACCTGAGCGCGGAGGGGGAGGCGGCCTGTGTTCTTTCCCCTAAAAGTTTGCCGAAGGGACTATTGGCTGAAGGCCAAGTTTGGAATGCGCAGCAGCTCGTCCTCGGGCCACAGTCCCCTGGGGGCTTGGCTGTCGTTTCTGCTCTCGGGGTGAGCCCCAGTGGACCCCTGGCCTGACTGTGGGCATAGCCACTGCCGCAAAGGTCTCCACGTGGTGGGTGAGGCTCAGGGGTGGGACAATGACAAGGCCCAGGGGAGCCACAGTCGGGAGCACCAGCCGGGAGCACCAGCGTGGCGGGATCAAGAAGGGAACGTCCCCAACGACGGCCCGTGGGGATCTGCAGCGCTCGCTGAGTGGCCGCTCCCCTCTGCCCTGCGGCTGTGCCCTAAGTCCCGCTGCTCAGTCTCTGCCTGTCCCACCTTTACATCCACCCCACACTGAAATACTTGACATGTTTGTAGTTCCTTGAATAAGCCCAGCCTTTGCACCCTCCCTCGGGCCTCTGCGTGCATCTGTGGCCTCTGATGCCCTTCTAGTTCCTCCTCCTTCACCAAGATTGAGCTCTGGAAGCTTCTCCCACTCGGCCCGGCTGGGTGAGGCCCTCAGCATCTTGGCTCAACCCCTCCCAATGTTCCTCCCTCTCCTGATGGGCCGCCAGCCTTTCTCCCCACGGCAGCGGGTGGCAGGACAGCGCCCTTCATCTCTATGCATTCGTCCACAGCAGGGGCCTGGCTGTCCTCTCAGTCCCCGAGGGATCTCCCGGGAAAAAGCGGGGAGGGGATGGCTTCGAGGGTCTGGCTCAGCCATTTGAGGCTACCCTCAAAGCAGCTGCCCAAGAAAGGGGCTCAGGATACAGCCAGGTGGGCTAAGCCAGAGACAGGGGTAGAGGTGGGGTGGGGACAGATGACACAGGGAGGGGGCAACGGTGGGAGGGTTCCTGGCGTCCTTTTCCCTCTACTACAAAGACGTGCTAACTGTGTCTCAAAATCCTCATTCCTTCCAAGAAGACCGGGGTGGAGAAAAGTGTTTTCCCAAAGTACCACCAAGGAGCTGGGAGGCTGCTTTGAGAACGCAGGGATGAGTGAGCAGCTCTGATGGGGGGTGGGCGGGGGCCAGCGTGGGGAACAGAGTTCACTGCTGGGAGGATGACGCTGTGTGTATGTGCCTGGTCAGTGGGCGAGGGGTCCAGCACATCCACGCACAGGGGAAAACCAAAGGCCTGCTCACTGCCAAGGGCATCCAGTCAAGGGCACTTAAAAATGCCACAGGCACCTGGGTGGGAGTATGTGATGCTGATAGGAGCTTTGCAGGGGGCCTGTCCTTGGATGTAGGGACTGACTGTGGCTGCAGGATGGAGTTGGGGGGTGGGAGCGGGGGCCCTGTGAGCAGCTGCATATGAGCCCGGGCAGATGAGGAAAGAGAACCAAGAACCAGAGGTGCAGGCGAAGGTGTGTGGATGAGTGGTTTGGCCAAAAGCATTGAAGGAAGCTTGCGGGTGACCGGTGAACCAGGCCTTGAGGGAGGTATAGATCAGCAAACACAGAGGGGGACGAAGAACAGGGGGACCACGCCCTGAGGCCTGGGCTGCAGGGCACAGAGGGCCCGGCTAGCAGCCTCGGGTGGCCGGGGGCCGTGAAAGCAGGGTTGGGTGGGTGGGGGAGGTGTGGACGGCGCTTTCCTCATCAAGATGCCCTTAGGAGCTTTGATGTGAGTTCTGTGAACTGACCTATGGTTCCACAGCTGAGGAGGAATAACTGGAGAGGAGAGCCATCTAAGCAGGCAGAGGCCAACTCAGAGCCTTTTTGATCAGGCCAGGCATGAGACGGTGCAGGTCTGAACTCGGTCAGCATCAGAGTGACCAGAGGACGTTGCAGGGGGACCAAGGCCGCAGGACTCGGGGACCGCACTGGGGGAGGAGGAGCAGCTGAGGTTTGCACCCTGATTGCCAGGGAGCAGGGTGGCACGGGGAAGGGGACTTGGCCCAGTTTCACATCACTGAAGGACACACCCGGCCGGAGCTGCAAAGCAGACTATGGAAGGTCACCGCAGGCCCAGAGGTCATTTGCTCAGTGGGCAGAGCAGAAGAGATGAGACTGCAAAGAAGGCAGGAAGAGGTGAGGGGCGAAGATGCTGAAAGCCAGCATCACATCGAGGGTGGCTGGACGCATAGCAGGTGTCCAACAAGTGAATACAAGCTAAGCGGGGGCGACCCAGCTGAAACTCCTCCTGCACATTCTGAATTCCTCTGTGATGGAGCCAGATGCAGGCTGCATCAGCAGGCGCCAGCGGAGCTTGAAACTCGTCAGTGTCCAGGCCTCACCCCCGAGATTCTCACTCAGTCTGGTGGGGAACCCTGACGGCAGCATGTCTTGAAAACCCCCTAACCGTGAAGACGAGGTTGAGAGAACTGAAAGAAACGGTCTAATTCTACACATGAGGGGTGGGGCTCAGGAATTTGCTTATGAACATTTTTTCCTGAAGCATCTCCTAGGTGATTCTGAGGCAGGACCAGATTGGAGGATCCTGGGTCTGGGGGAGATGGTGGGGTGCAGGCTGGGAGCTTCCAGAGGACAGAGCCGCTCACCCACCTGTGCCCACCACGCTCAGGCTGGCTCTCCCCACACAGATGGAAGCCTCCTGGGTATGCCGGGCAGCATGGGGTCCCCCTGGGGGCACAAAGGGGATGGTCACAGCTGCAAGGCACACTTCACCCCCTTTCCCTCCCACTTGCCTACCGCTAAAGTCTTAGGATGGTGGGAGCCAAAGAAACCAAGCTCCACCAGGACAAGTCCACTCACCCAAGGACTCTGTCCCAGAACAGGCTCCGAAAAGGTCACAGTCAATTCAGTCAGAAGACCCTCTCCAATTATAGAGGAAGCTTTCACCGCCTTTAGGAAGAGGCCTGTCTGTGGGATGAGTGAGTTGTCATAACTTCTTAACAGGTCTCGCCTTGACTGAGGGGGTCCATACCCTTAAGCGCACTGGAGGTAAAATCCTTCCAGACACAGAGACCCCGGTGTAAGTAGATGGTGAAGCTCTAACCATGGACAACAGGATACAGTGACAAAAAAAAACAAGGCAGAAGTGGTGGAAGAATCTTCTATAAGGGCAAATCCAGACTTTTGCCCATAAACCTCTTATCCTAAAGCCAGAATTCTGAGAGGACCTCAGAGGTACAGTCACAGCTAAACAAAGTAGCCAGGACCCAGAGAGATTCCGGGACAACAGAGAGACTGCCCAGTTGGAGACTGGGTCTCAGAGAAGCAACAAAAGTCAAACTCATGGAAGCAAAGAATGGAACAGTGGTTGCCAGGGGGGCGGGGGGAGAATGGTAAGTTGCTAATCATGGGTATGAAATTTCAGTTATGCCAGATGAACACATTCTAGAGCTCTGCACTACAGCATGGCACCTACAGATAACAATACTGTACTGTACACGGAAAAATCTGTGAAGAGGCTAGATCTCATTATAAGCGTTCTTACCACAATTAAAAAAAAAAAAAAAAACAGAGCAGTAACAATATCATGCACTGGGCCCTGGACTGGGAGGACTCAGTTCTATTTAAAAATGTGGGGAAAAGAATCTTAAAAAAAAAAAAAGGATACATGTATATGTATAACTGATTCACTTTGCTGTACACCTGAAACTAACACAACACTGTAAATCAACTACACTCCAATAAGAATTTAAAATAAATAAATAAAATGTGAACATAAGACAGCACAGCCACGATTTGCCTGGCAGCTGCACGTGGAGAGTGCACAGTGGTCAGCCCTGACCCGTCCCCAGTTTCCGGAGTGTGCATGGCCCTTCGCTCACAGCATCCACAAAGAGGACTTTATGCAAAGCTGACTCACTTTCCTGACTGTCAGAGGCAACACTGTTCAATACATACAGCCCCCAGCTACATGTGGCTTTTTAAATTTACATTTTAATTAAAATTAAGTAAGATTTTAAAGATGCAGTTTCTGAGTCACACTAGCCACCTTTAAGCGCTCAGTAGCTACATGTGGCGCGTGGCTCTGTACTGGACAGTACAGACAGCGAACGTTTCTGTCATCACAGAAAGTTCCATCGGACGATGCTGCTCAAGAAGTCTGCTCTATAAGGGATCCAGTCAGTCTCATGTTCAGAACTAGAAAAATTAAGAATGATTAGTCATTGTGGTCACTGGTGGCGACATCCCTGGACTATTACAGAAGAGAATAAAAAGAAGAAAACCCTGGAATTTGGCTGATTCTCCTGCATTTACTGACATCTCTAAAGAAACAGGAACTCTCTCACCTCTATGCATGTTCACTTTGTGCTGGTTTTTTGTTTTGTTTTGTTTTTGTTTTTATTTAGCTGTCAACTTAAATCCTTGCCTAAAGAGTGTCTGTCTGTCTGTCTGTCTGCTTTAATCCAGCATCCCAGCTCTGCAAAGCCCACGTAAGATACCTCTCCCAAGAAGCGTTCATAAAGACCTGAGTTAGAGCTTTGCCCAGGCTGAAAATTCATGTCCTCCAGGCTATCTCCAGAGATTGTATGAGAGTGGAAAAGCCTGACAATGTGGGTCTCTAGTAGGTTTCATATTTTTAAGTCTTATCTTGAATGCTTATCTTTTATTTTTAACAAAAGTAAAGAAAAATGATTTTAAATAACTTGTGGAGAGGTATAGGTGTGTTTGCAGGAGTATAAGAAGAGCATGGCAATGAAACAATGATTCTGAAGAGGGTGTGGCCAGCTTGCTGGAGAATAACATCAATTTCAAATTCTTGGCTTGGGAATAGAATTCAGAGGCTGGTCACTCCCTCTATTTGGCTGAGACAAAATCAAGTCCATCAGACGATGGGTCTGCATGTCCACACTTGTCAGTGTGACCAAAGCCCAGTCTTAAGGGAGGCAAGGGCACACCAAGATGAAGAAGTTTAACCTGAAAGTGGGATTAACTGGTTTCACTTGATTTTTTTTTATTTTTAAAAATGAGACTCTCATTCCTTAAAGCTACCCTCCTCCACTCAAAGCACACATACCAAAACCAAAATAGTCCAAAAAAACCATCACACATTACCCTTTCGCCAATTCAGGCATAACCTTGGTGGATCAGCCTATCAGTAAGAAAATGACTTTTGCCTCAGCACGTATTTCAAGCCAACACTAACCTGGGGAAACAGTTAAGCCTAATTTCTTTAATGTTATAGGACATTTGGTTATGTCTAATTCTCAGTATTGTTTCCAGTTAAACTGAAATGGTTTAGGCTTGTTTGAAATGGTACATATGTTTAACTATTAATAAATAAAGCATAACAATATACTTTTAATAAGTATATAATATACTTACATGATATAAATAGAATATATTATTAACCTATCAATAAACATTGGGCTGGCCAAAAAGTTTGTTCGGGTTGTCCGCAGCATCTTGCAGAAAACCCGAACGAACTTTTTGGCCAGCCCAACATGAGATGTCATCAGCTGACTGTGAGCCCCAAGTTATCCCCTCTCATATGGGGGATATGGATTTTTTTTGGTATACAATATAGTGATTCATAATTTTTAAAGGTTGTACACCATTTAAAGTTATTACAAAATATTGGCTATATTCCCTGTGTTGCACAATATATCCTTGTACCTTACTTTATACCTAATAGTTTGTGCCCCTTAGTCCCCTATACTGCTCCTCCTCCCTTCCCTCTCCCCTCTAGTAACCACTAGCTTGTTCTCTATATCTGTCAGTCTGCTTCTTTTTTGTTGTGTTCACTAGTTTGTTGTATTTTTTAGATTCTACATATAAGTGATATATACAGTATTTGTCTTTCTCTGTCCAACTTATTTCACTGAGCATAATGCCCTCCAAGTCCATCCACATTGCTGCAAATGGCAAAATTTCATTCTTAAGAGGAACATGGGGGTTTAATAAACCGAACTTGCTCAAAGCTCAGCAAAAGTCCTATGCCCTAAGCAAGTTATTTGAGCATGAGCAATTAAACCTGAAAATAAACATTTTATTAAATGTAAAACTAGATTTATTAAAAGTAATATATACCAAACTACTACTTCACTGATAATTGAATTAATACACTGTAATTTGTCTTTACTTTGCCTCAATGTGTTCTTTATGAAAGTGAAAAAACACCAACTTTTAAAAATGCGTATTACCCTTAATCCATCGCATCAGCCTAGTTATTTAAATCATTGTTGAAAGAAAAAGTAGTCTCACTACTGTTCTTCTATTAAATGAATATAACTTTAAATGAGCTGCTTCTAACAGAAGAGAGCTCTGACTCTGCCTTCTGAAAATGTTGCAGTTGCAAGAAAACAAACATCCAAGAGTTCCAGTTACTTCCTAATGTTCACTTAGCATATGTAGAAATCAAACATCAGAAACTGTAATGTCTCTTTCTGTGAAACGGCTGCCAATTCAACTCGGTTTTCAAAATCTGTGTTGACTAAAGATTTTTAAAAAGCAATGTAAAAACAAAAAAAAAAGTAAAAGCTTTACCAAGTACCTGGTGAGTATACTGATGTTGTTTTTAGTTCTACTGACATAAAAGATATGTGCTTTAACTTGTTTTGTCTTTAAATATTCTCACTGTAATATGGTAGGAACTGGTAAGAAAGCAATCTATTAAACCTAGGTATTTATATTACCAACACATAATCTTGAATATCTTTTAATCAGAAAACAGCTTGCGTAACTTCTTCTTGGTTCCTTTCATTTCGTCCCTTCAGTTTATTAAAATAAATCAGTAAAATGATCCAAAATTTAAGACAACAGCAAGGCCTGTAAAAGCACATTTCAGACTTAAATTTCTGTGGGAAATTTCTTCCTTCCCATTCTCTCTGCCCTGCGATTTCATTTTTTCCTTTCATTGGTGACACCCAATAAGTCCAAGTTTTAACATTTGCAGACATTCATTTCTCTGTAGCTTAAAAGTTAAGAATTTATTCAAATAGCTAATTCCTGAGTTTAGAGTTCTCATGTAACGTTGTTTTGGCTAAAATCTCAACAGCATAATTCCCCAAGCTTAAACAATTGAATGTGATTGCCTCTCTTTGTGCAAAAAGCCGCATACTATAAATAGTTTCTGTCATAAAACAGTATACATATATCAGGGACTATATAGATAAAAGATTTTACTTATAAAAGATATTACTAAAATCTATAGCTCCCCTATAATCATATACTGTTGAATCTCTGCAACTGGCTAGTTCTCAGATAATCCCATTTTCTTAGCAAACTTTGCATGTTCTCTTACTGCTAATCAGAAACCTTAAAAAACAAATCGGAAGCATTTTAATGAAGTAGATGAAAATAGGCAAAAATTCCTGAAGCCCTACAGAAAAATAGCAGATATGATCAGGGCCTGATATCACATCTTTGATACCGTAATAGCCTCACTTGTCCTATTTTCACACAGTCTGTGATAAGTAGGTTCTTCCAGTTGTCGGATAAGACCTGAGATTTAAAAAGTGAAAACTCTGCCATAATATGCTTTTAAAAATCTTGAATACCGTAAAGGAACTGGAAAAGACACTTGTCTAGAACGTGATTTAGTTTTTGCCATAAAAAAGCAAACTAAAACCTGATAAGCAGGACTTCCCTGGTGGCGCAGTGGTTAAGAATCTGCCTGCCAATGCAGGGGACACAGGTTCGAGCCCTGGTCCAGGAAGATCCCACATGCCGTGGAGCAACTAAGCCCGTGAGCCACAACTACTGAGTCCACATGCCACAACTACTGAAGCCTGCGTGCCTAGAGCCCATGCTCCACAACAAGAGAAGCCACTGCAATGAGAAGCCGGCGCACCGCCATGAAGAGTAGCTCCCGCTTGCAGCAACTAGAGAAAAAGCCCGCATGCAGCAATGAAGACCCAACACAGCCAAAAAAATAAATAAAAATTAAAAAAAAAAAACCTGATAAGCAAAAAGCGCATTGACTTCATTCACTTACAGGACACAAAGAATTCCCGACGGCAGATAGGCTGCACCCCAGCCGGTGGACTTGGAGAGTGTAATATACCCCACACCGTCTTGGGGTGAAGCAGGATAATAGCTCCTACAATACCCCATGTTCCCACTGGGGCCAGATTCCACACAGACGACCAGCGGCAACAGAGTCAGAGACAGCTACAGAAAGTAACCAAAAATACCACTTTCCCAGAAATACTTGCCATCACAATCACTGCTCTATCAGGAAAAGAGATTTTGAAGAATTACCCCTAAAACTTTGAAGTTGAGATTCCTTTACTTACCACTCAATAGGAAATTTAAAAAGGAAAAAAAAAAAAAAAAAAGATTTCACTTTCCTAACGCATGGCTACTCCTCTGCTCAGTTGTTCTTAAAAATAATTTATGTAAAGCAGGATTTTCTCTAAATATACCGTGCTCTCCCATGTACACACTGAAAATATTTGCATACAGCGAGTGTATGCACTGATACACACATGGTAAAAAGTTAAAAAATATGGACTGCATAAATCAGTAGCTGATTTTAAATGTACACCAACTTAAACAGATTTGTTTGCAATTTCTGAATTCCTCAGGTAGAAAAGATCTTTCTTGCTGGCTGCGATTCTAGAAGATGTTTATACTCTAGAGGGTGTGCAAAAATGCTTCCCCATATAAACAAAGAAAGAACGGTCCCAGGATCTTGGTATTCTAACCTTGCCTTTGCTATTAAATATCTACCCCATGAATGTGAGGAGACTGGTGGAATCAGTCTGTCATGCTACAGTAAACATGATATTTTGCGTGCTGCCCAAGACATTTTTTTTCTCACGAATATAAGTCGCCTGTCATTTATTATGAGATATTTTTCCCCGACTGACACCCCATTATGTATATTCAGTCAAGCTCAAACAAGATTTCAAGTGATCAATATACTATTTGTGCCAAAAGTCTATTAGCCGCTCTAGCAATAAACTCTGCAGCAAAACCAAAAATGGAGAAATATTTAGTGAACTGAATTATGTGGAAATCCATGTTTGCGGCAAGGAAACAGAGACAGGAGGCAGAAAAGCAAGGGGAAGAGAAGGCAGTGGAGATGTTTTTCCTAATAAAAATCAGCTTTCTAGAGCCTGACCGTTGATGAAATGCGTTAAATGCCTAAAGATTTTTCCAAAATAGCTTAAATTACATGTTGAGGTCTCTACAGAAGCAGGTAAGGATCTTCCCCTGGGTCCCTTTCTGAGAACAGAGAGTCAGGAGCCATCCTCAGGAAATCTGTAGAATCCCCCACCATCCAATGTCTTTGTAGAAAGAGTAATGGCCTCCTGCATATTTTAACACTTTCCATTTTATAACTGAAGTGTACCAGATCCCAACAGTGTGACCTTCATCAGCTGAGCTAAAGAAGTATTTTGCTTAATGGATGTGGCGGGAAAGCTACCTCGATAGCAGCCGTAGGATTTCTTCTGGCACAAAAGAATGCTGCTCCTGTATGTACCTACATATCAAAATCTGTTTGCTTGAGCCAGGAGAAGATTAGAATAGGCAGGGCCACCCAGAAAGATGTGACATCTGGGGAAGTGTCGAAAGTGTCACTTCAGCATTGCCCAGACACCAAAGGTTCCTATTCTATTACCAGGAAAATAAGGTGGTGAGGAGGAATAGAGAATAATACCAACGGACGGCTGTCATGGCGGTTGTATAAAGTTACATTGCTGTACAGTGAACAAATGTTGGTCTAAGTTGGGTATCCCTCCACCTACCCAAGGGGGTGATTATATCACCTCCTCCTAGCCTTTTACTTATGAGGCTAGAGTCTTGGTCAGAAGGAATGAAAATGGGAAGAACTGTTCTGCATAGAGCTCCAGAATTACCAATGTTTGATTATTTGGTTTGCTGAACTTACATTTTGAACCACTCGCAGGCAGAAGAGCAGAGTCACCATCCACTGTATCAGAGGAACACCTGTAAGATCAACATATTTAGGTCATTAGCAGTCTGGGTAGTTTCCAAATTCCATTAGTAGCAAAGATGATTTACCATAATTTGACCAAAGGAGATGCACCCTGAGCTACATCTGGACAAAAGCGGTTTCTCATGATATTTCTAGTTCTAAAACCTAGAGCATGACTACTTTTAAATTGGCAACCTAAAGGAAGACACATTGTAAAAAAATATACTTTACTCATAATAGGAACTATTGTATGTGTTCCTTGCCTCTTCTTGAGGGTCCTAAGCACTAAGATACCCAAGCAAGGCAGAATCAGAGCCCAACATCCACCAGGGAAGAAACAAAAACTCTCCCCACTACCTCAAGTCTCTGCAAAATAAGTAACTGAATAATTCTAAATAGCAATTCTAGTTTGTGTAGGATGCATGCATATGTGGCAAATTGTGCATACCAAAGTGTATTCTTTCATTTTGCAGAGATGAATGTGCAAGTATTTAATGTCACATAATTTTAAGAGCAGCGATTTCCAAATGGTTTTTTAAAGGCAACTCCTACTAATACTCAACCCAACCCAATAGTCACATACCCCCAAATGTACGAATTTTTCATTTTTACATACTTAAAGCCAAAGATGTTACTAATGTTACTAATCTTACAACTCCCTGTAATAAGTGGATTAGCAAAGTGTGTTCTCTTTTATTTCCTTCAAAAATACACATAACCTCACATTCTCAAAAGGGAAAAAGGTAGATTTTTGGAGGCCAACTCTAAAGGAAGTCAGATATCAGACAGCTCTCTCCATCCTATAAGGCTCTCTAGTGTCCTAAACAATCCTGGTGTACATTAACACTATCTCGTATGGTGAAAAATGAGATTTGCTGGTGGGCCAAAGAAGCCCAGGTGTTTATTCAGCCAGCACATTCACTTCACCGGGAGGTGGGTGTTCTGGAATGCTGCTCATACAATGCTGTGTACACATTTACTGTCGGAACTCAAGGAGGTACTGTTCTGGAACCCTCCTGCACTGCAATTAACTATGTAAGTGGGCAGAGCTAACTTCCACGAAATAATTGCTGCAAATCTTAGGACAAGTCCCTCTTTGAAACCAGGCTACCAGGGCGCCAGTGTCTGAGCAAAGCACCAGAGACATCCTCTGGCAATTTGATTCTTGAAGCTGAAGATGAAATCTATTTTGATTTTAGAATGACCCGCAATCACAGGCAATTTACCTGATTGTGTGTTCCTGGTGAAATCGCAAAGCCTTCTAGGTGCTAGGATTGATAGGTGTGGTTTGTGGATTTAAAAGAGGGGAAAGATAGTATTAGAAAGAAGGAGAAAAGCAGAAGGTGGTTTCGGCAGCTTTGAAGTTACATTCGTTCCAAACAGAACATGCCATTTTCACCTGGAGTCTCACTTCAGACTGGAATAACTATTGATACAGTTATTCTGTTATATAAATGGTCACCACATCCAGATTTAGAAGTGCATTAATTCACTCCAGCCATCAGGGGAAAAGTAGCATTTTCTCTGCTTTAAATGATTTATTTGCCTTAAAAAAATGGTAACATCAAGTGGGCATCCTTTTGAAATTCCTTTTTTTTTTTTAAAAAGAAAAGGGAAGAAGAAAGTCTTGGTATCTCTGTTCCTCATGGTCAGACTCGCTGTCTGCAGTAGACGATACGGGTTAGCATGGCTATAGCAATAATGAATCGTGAATTTATAATGAATGCCTTTCTTCCGAGCAGCTCAAAACATTGTCTTTCCCATAGATTTGAAATAAGGTTTGAAATCTCCTCGCCTTGTTGCAGAAATGGCCTTCGTCTAATCTGACAATGACATGACTGGGTTCTGATTAAAGGACCAAGCAGCGGAAGGTAAACTCATTCATCTGTTTCCTGCTGCCATTGTGCATCTCTGTTCTGAGATGCCCAGTGCTTGTCTATTCCACAAGCAGGTTTATTGCCTGAAAATGAAACCTCTCTTTCTAAAACACTTACTTTTATAAAGAAATTCTGTTCAGAATACCAGAGCAAAAATAACTCTTTTGGGCTTCACTAAATGCTTTGATATTTGTCCTTCCGAGCACGTCTTTTAACCCCAGCATCTTAAAATTGGGAAGCAGCACCCACTTCAGATCCCTTTTCTATCCAAACCAACCTCTCAAAGTTAAATGGATATTTTAACAAGCTGACAAGTGAAACCACATAACACGGTGCTTTTTCAAGACCCCCCTATGGATTAAAGCCTAACCCCCCCCCAACCTTTTAGTAATTATTTAAATAAATGTTAACACCCAAGTCTAGAAACTGCCTCTCTGTGCACCACTGCAATTGTTGAATTCCTTTCCTGGCCTTTCATGCAGATGCTCAGAAACAGGGTGGGGCTCCCTGGTCCTGCATGCCATGTTAAGGGAGTCTGTGCTGCAAAGAAAACTCAATTAATCAGTCATTGTCCGGTTTTTCGGCATCCTTCACAAATACCTTTGAAATAATCATATTAGTAGGAATGCCACTATTTCTAATGTCAAGATTTAGGTGAAAATCTCTGGTGTCAACCCAAATGTTCTGTGCACAAGCATGGATGACAGGTACTGAAATGAAGGTGACAAGTCAAGGAATCGGGAAAAACCTCCCTGAAGAAAGGATGTGAGGAGGAGACGAGTTTTTCTGTTTATGGATATCTGTGTTAAAGATTTTATTTTCCTTAAAAAAAATTTTTTTTACAGGTATGGTTATTTAGATTGTATAAGTAAAATCCAACCCTCCTAAGCCATGCTGGTTTCCTTATGAGTCAGCAGGCCATGAGCAGTTCAGACAGTTCAGCCCAGAGTAAATGGGCAAGAGCTGTCTTTGGACACACCCATTTTGCTAATACTGACTCCGATTTTTTTTAAAAATCGTCGTTATGCTACTTGGTGTCTGACCACAGAACTTGCATCAAAAGCTGCACCCTTCCACCTCCACCTACGAGGACTCAGGCTCCCAGGTGGGATCACTTCCCTTCAGCTGTTTTACTGAACACAATTGCATTTGGGCTCATTTCTTCCTTGATGGGCAACTCCTGTTTCTTTTTCTCTCTAGTCTGCATGTTATCAGCTTGACAATCCCTTCAGAGGCATATGACAAATCAAATTGGCAATCATCGCATTCATCGAAGAAGGAGTTTTCTACTTCCAAGGACTGGTTTCCTCCACTCCTCTTACAATCATGGACACACCAAAAAAGCCCATGTCTTGGGTTGGCTTTTTTTTTTTTTAAAGGGGGGAGGGTGGCAAGAAATACTGAATAGATACAACTCACTCTAAGAACAGAAAAGCAATCAACAGCCAGAAAGCAAAGGGCACAGTCTTAGAATGTGATTTTAAAATACCTGGTGCCTACACCTTAAATTTAAAGCATTTATTCAAAAACTATCACTAGCTTTGAAAAACTTTACCAAAAAATGAAGTGAATTATTTTCATTATTTCATTATTTTCCTGTTCCATGTCTTTTTGCATGATTCAGCACTTTTAATACACAATCCTGCCAAGAAGTTAAAAGGTAAATGGAATATTTTCTGGGTGCCTTAAAGCCTCATACACTCTTTACTGAAGCCACCTGCTCTCCTGCTACTACAGGAGCATATCAGAAATACGGGGGTCACCGGTTTGCTGCTGTAACACCCAGTGACCACCTCGGAGCAGCGCAATTTCCCTCTTGGGTATCTAAGTGGCTTTGGGGGACGGAATGACCCGCCGCAGAGGCTTCGCCCCATCTCGGGCTCACCCTACTCGCCCGGGAGCCACACACGCACAGGCAAACTCCAATGCACCTGTCTAATCCCCATCAGCTGTAGCTACACCCTCCACCTGATGTGTCTTTTCAACCTTTGTCAAGTATCTCAAGACAAGAATTTCCCGAAGCCCTTCCCCCCAAATCTAGGTTTTCGCTGGAGCCCCCAACCCGCAGGAGCAGCAAGAGGAGGCCGAGAGGGAGAGAGAGCTCGGACTCGCTCTGCAAACTTAACCTGCGCATCGCACGGACCCGCGTCCTAATCTGAGGACCCGCACGTCCCCCTGCACTCTCCCCGCAGCATCCCACGCCCACACTGCACACTCACCTGACGGTAGGCGAGCCGCGCGCCACTGCGGTCCAGCCTCCCGTCGCGACCTCCGCCGGCGAGCCTCCGCGCTGGGTGCCGGGGACCGCCGGCCGGCTCCGGGCAGGGCGGCGGGACACTGGGAACCGGCGGCAGGAGTGCGCCCGGGCGGGTCCGCGCCGAGCCCGAGCGAGCGGGCGAGCGGGGCGGGAGGGGCCATTTGTAAGCGAGCAGACGCTACCACCGCCCCTTACTCGCGGGGGGCGGGGGCGGGCGGTCAGGTGACGGCGGCCCACCCTCCGCCGCCGAGCCGGGTGGTTCCTGCCCAGGAGGAGCCCCCTGGCGCGCTCTGATTGGAACTCCCGCCGCAGTGGCGGGGGAGGGGGACACGTGACAGCCCGGCCCCGCGGCCCGGCGCGCCCCACCCACGCTGGGCACCCCATCTTCCTCCTGGAAAAGCCGGGGGACACAGGGAAGGCGGGGGAGCACACGGGGTGCAGGAGAGCCTACCAACCCTTTTTGCCGCCGCCCGGGGTGCTCCCGGTCACTGAACCCGGAGAGGAAGGGTTCCCCTGCGGCCAGCCGGCCTTCAAGGTCCTCCCACGCTGCCCTGGACCGCAGTACCCTCCCCCACAAGTCCAGGCACAGGCAATCGGTATAGACCATCGCCACTCCATGGATGCCGGTGGCACTTAGGAGTGTGTTTTGTTTTGTGTTTTTCTCTCTGCACACCGGCACAATGTGCCAGAGAGAACCCACGACGAGGCATTGCAGACACCGCCCAGCTCGGAGGCCCGGGAGACCCCCGGGGATGTCTGACGGCCCCCGAGCTACTCGCAGAGGGTCTCGGGGCCTACTTCCTCTGGAGGAGGAGGAAGGGGCGCCGCAGGAGCTGCAAGTCCCTTACCCTGCCTAGGAAGCAAGCCGGTGGAGGGGGGGAGAGGACGGCCATCGGGGTGCGAATCCAGTTTCCAGCCTCTGGGAGCACGTTGTTAATAATAAGGGTCAAATTAAAACGACTAAGCTAGTGGTGCTGGCAGCGACGCGCCGCAAGGTCGTGGGAAGCCCGGCTATTAATCACCCATAACCAGCATTGCTTTTCTCACGTGGGAGAATGGGGCCGTGGGAAAGCCCCCGGAGTCGCGCCCTGTTCTAAAGCCCCAGTGGTTCCGCAGAACGAATGGATTCCGCAGCCTCTTCCCCACCTCCCTGAGGCCCTCTCACTCGGCTGCACCACCCGAGAAGGCAGGGATTCAGAGAAAATGCGGTGTCACGTTCCCCACGGTGCCCGCTGACGCGTCTGCGCCAACTCCTGCAACACGTGGGGACCGCGAATCTGGGTGCCTGCTCCCCACTTGGGTGGTTATGTGGGTATACTTATACGATAATGTGTTATAACGAGACTGGAGGAAGTCTGTCTTTACATTGGATTCTCTCAAACTTTTGTCCAAAGGAATTTCGTACCCTATTAGGGCGGAGAATCGGTTTCTAGCCGAGGTCGCCGCGGCGCTCAGCGGAGTCCAGGAAACCGCCGGGAGGAAGACGGAGGCCCCTTGTCTCTGGATGCTGTAGCCTCTGTTCGCCACTTCGGTCAGCCTGGCAACCCGTCTTTCTCCCTTGAGGGCCTATTCTAACAGGAATGTGACAGTGTGGAAGTCAGGGAACCTTGACCCATAGGTACCTGGGCTTCGCTGGGCATGGGACAAGTGGTGAGCAGGTTTAACCGTAAAACTTCTGGCACAAAACCTAGGTAGGGAACCTTTGAGGAAGCTGAGAATATAATCATTGTAAATTGGGTAGGGAAAGGGAGAGAAGTATCTGTTCTAAAAATAAAAGCCTTGCGGCCGTTATGTCCCCCACCCTACCCCCCCACCCCGCTTCTCCAAACCACAAAAGGTTGCGGAAATCGCATCAGTAAAGTGTAAGTCCGTCGGGAAAAAAAAATGCTCGGTTAAAAATCAACACCTCTTTAATAGGAAGATGGGTACGTTTTCCATTTCCAGGTGTTAATGGTACCACCACATTAAAAGGTTGATTGTGACAAGAGAATTGCAGCGCACAGGACGCAGACAGCATTTTCACAATCGAAAATCAGCAGTCTTTCTCCTTGCATTCACACCCATCCGGCCGACTGGGGACCGGAAAGCTGTAGCGCAGGGTAGGCGGCGGGACCACTTGTTGCGGCACCGCCAGAGGAGGTAATTTCCAAGCGGATCTGCGGATCTGGCGGAGATGCAGTTAAAATCCCTTCACCAGGATGCGGACGCTCCAGAAGCCGAGACAGGCGGCGAGCACTGACTCAGTGCCTCGAGATGCGTGTGTGTCTGTGTTGTTGTTGGTGGTGGTGTTTTTTTTAAACTAGAACGATGGACCATCTTTGCCTGAAATGCTTTGTCTTGCACGTATGGGAATTTACTTTGTGCTGTTAAATGCTTACCGCGCGCGCGCGCGCGCACACACACACACACACACACACACACACACACGCAGGGGGTCGCCCCGCATGGGGGAAGGTGAGTGGCACAGATGCTTCGGACTTTCATGGACTCTGCCCTTGGGAAGCAGAGCGAGGGGGACGGCCTCGAACCTGAGTCAGGTAACTCCGAAAGGCCCTTCTCCCGCCGCTCGGGGAGTAGGGAGCTGGGGACCGAGGTACCGGGGCGGTCCAGGTGCCCACACAGCGCCCGCCACGGTGAAGGGCAGAGATGTCGGGAGGCAGCTCGGACAAGGGCAGGCGGGTTCTCGATTCATTGTCTACCAGGTCACGCTCTGTTGAGAAAATGCGCGATACCCGAGCGGGGGGAGGGAGAGAGAGGGGAGGGGGGAGGGGGAGAGAGGGGAGGGGGAGGGGGAGAGAGAGAGGGAGAGAGAGAGACCAAGTGTGAGAGAGAGAGAGAGAGACAGAGAGAGAGAGAGAGACCAAGTGTCCGTGCAGGGCCGACCCGCTCGCCTGGGGAGGGGGACGCGAGGCTCGCCTCGCGCGGCCGTCTCACCGGCGCCGGGCGGCCACCGAGACATTGCCTTCAGCGTCCTCCGGTGGCATCCTCCCGGGTTTACGGAGCAAAAAGCCGAGCACAGGAGCCACTGGCTGTGGGTTTCGAGTGACCACGTCTTAGGGCCATAGAAAGCTGCCTCTGGGGTCTTGGGGACGGAGAGGTTAATAGAATGACTAATTTGTCCTGGTTTTTCACATAAAATTAGGCTGGTAATACCGAGCGCTTAAAAGACTGCTAAGAATTTGGAGGTGTGTGGGGTGAGGGCGGGAAGGGGTTAATGCTAGGTTTAGGACTACTATGGGAAATGCCCAATTTAAAGATCTCCCCATCTTGGGTCGCGCTCTCGGAAGCTCAACCCAAGTGGAGGCGCCGCTGCGCGGGCGGTCACCTCCCCGCGTTATGACACCTGGCGGTACCCTGCAACTCCCACGTCCCCACGGCCAACCTCTCCGCGCCGGCTGGAACCAGCAAAAGTCTTTGCCCGCCCACGCCCCTTTAAACGGACTCTGCCTTTTCCTTTTATTCGGAGGACAGGTTAACGCCGACACGGACCGCAGTGTGGCCCGCAGGCACCACACCGCCCGCCACCGCCTCCTCCGCGCCGGGCGGGGACTGCGGAGCTGCTGCGGCAGCAGGGCCAAAGCCTTCCGGTGCCTCCCGCCCCCTCCCCCCGCGGCCACACCTCAGTCACGGACCGCCCTCAACCATCCCAGCCTCCTTTCCCTCCCCCGCGCGCTCGCGGCGCCAGCCCCGCCACCGGCGGGTGGCAGCCAGACGCTGTGTGCCCGCGTTCGTGTGCTGGCATAGGGAACCGCACGCGACGGCGACCGGCGACCCCACCACTGCCCCCAGCTCGGGGTCCACCCATGTGGAACCCACCGGCCCTCGCGGGTCCCCGGAGCCAGTCTCCGGAGCTCGGCTGCGAGTGCAGTTCTCGGAGCCCCTCGGCGCTCCCACCAGGCTCTGTCCATCCCAGTCTTTCCCCCATGCCAGGGTGTGGCAGGCAGGGAAGCCCCTTCATCCCCGCCAGCGCTCCCAGACATCCCCGGACAAAGCCGCCGGGCTTCCTGCACCGGCGCGGGAAGGAGGCCCCCCGCAACGGGGAAGAGAGGCGCGCGGAGAGCGCCTCCAGGCGCCGGGCCTCGGTGCGGTCCCCGCCCCTGGCCTGTCAGCTGGGTGCCGGGCTGGGGCTGCGGGGGCCTGCATGGGGCGGGCACCCCACCCGCGGTTCCTCCATCGCCGTCACCCGGTCGCCGCGGCGCCGCAGGAAGGAGGCCCAGCGGCGCGGGTTGCTCCACACCCACGTGCCTCGCGTGTGCGCGCCTCCGGCCCGCAGACGCTACCCGGCTGGCGCCGCCGGGATTTCTGGGCGGCCCCACCCTCCCCGGCCGCCACGCTTCGCTCTTTGCGTTCGGAGTCTCCTTGGCGTCTCGGCTGCAGCATCCAAGACCGGGCGCCGCCTCTGCCAGCCGGGCTGCCCAGCACGCCTTCGGGCCGCTACTCAGAGGCCGCACCTCCCGCGCGTCCCGCACTCACCTTTTCCTGTGGAAGGTGGGGTTCAGTCACTGCACCCCGGCTGTTCAGCCACCGCCCACGGCCTCCTGGAGAGTGCAGAACGAAGGCGTTCCTGAGGCGCCAGCACCCTCCTTAAACCCTTCCCTGTCTTTCAGCACAGCACCTTCATCAGCTGGCCACCCTCCCCGACAGTAGGGAAGGCATAGCTCTCCCTCTGCTTTCGCTTTTTTCACCATCACACCAGTGCCCACCTATAGACACACACACCTGAACACCGCGAGGCCACGACCAAGATCGCTCTCCAACTCCTAATTCCAACACTATGCAGTGCACATCACGTCGCTGACAGCAAGGTGAGGGAGTGGCACTCAGGAGCTAGGTGGTTTCTTAAAAATTATGAAATAGATTTCTGCCCCTGACCATGACATTTTTAAGAGGATTATACTTTATTTTTTTAAAATAAATAGCCCAGAGGAATTCACACTTTTAAAATAATATTAAAATAGTTTGAGATTATCATAGATTCACGTGAAGTTTCTTAAGAAACAATATAGAGAGATGTTGTGCTCCCTTCACCCAGTTTTCTACAATGGTAACAATTCCCAAAACTGGTACAATGTCATAACCAGGATATTGGCTTTGATCAAATCCACCGATCCTATTTAGATTTGCCCAGTTTTACTTGTACTCGTGTGTGTAGGTATTTAGTTCTATTCAGTTTTATCATATATGTGGGTCCATATCCACCATCACAGTCAAGGTACAGAACCGCTCCATCACACAGGATCCCTCTTGTTGCCTTTTTATAACCACACCTGGGGGAGGGGGGTCTGATAACCACTAATCTGTTTTTCTATAATTTTGTCATTTCAAGAATGTCATGTAAATGGTATTATACAGTAATGTCATCTTTCTGGACCGCTTTTATTCACTCAGCATAATTCCCTTAAAATTCATTCAAGTCACTGTATCAGTAGATCCTTCTTTTTATTGCTGGGTGGTATTCCATGGAATGGAGCTACCACAAAAGTAAACAGTTCGTTTAACCATTCATTTGCTGAAGGACATCTGAGTTGTTTCCAGATATGGGCTGTTACAAATAAAACTCCTAGGAACATTTGTGTACAGGATCTTGTGTGAAGATAACTTCATTTCTCTGGGACAAATGCCTGAGAGGGCAATTGCTGGGTCATATGGTAAGCATATTTTTAGTTTTGTAGGAAACTGCCATACTCTTTTCCAGAGAGCCTGTGCCAACAGCAATATATGAATGATTCAGTTTCTCCTCATCTTCCACAGCATTTGGTGTTGTTATTATTTTTTATTTTAGTGATTTTGATAAATGTAGTAATATTTCATTGTGGTTTTAATTTGCATTTACTTGATGGCTAATGATATTGATTATTTTTTATATGCTGGTTTGTCATCTCTATCCCCCTTTTTAGGTGTTGTTTGTTCACATTTTTTGCCCATTTTCTAATTAGAGTTTTTTGGGGATTTTTTACTGTTAAGTTTTGAGAGTTATTTTTTTAAAGCACTTTATTGAGGTATGATTGACATACAAAAAGTTGTGCATATTTAATGTATACAACTTGATGACTTTGGAGATAAGTATATACCTATGACACTCTCAACCACAATCTATGCCGTAAACATATCTATCACATCTAAAGATTTCCTCCCACCTTTTTTATTATTAGTTTGTGATAAGAACACTTAAATAAGATCTACCTTCTTAGCAAATTTTTAAGTATACAACACAGTATTGTTAACTATAGGCAATAGATGTATACAGTATATATGTTTAGATACTAACCCTTTATCAGATACATGTTTTGCAAATATTGATATTTTCTCCCATTTTGTAGGTTGTCTTTTCATTTTGTTGATTGTTTACTCTGCAGGAGCTCTTTAGTTGGATGTAGTCCTACTTGTCTATTTTTGCTTTTGTTACCTGTGCTTTTGGTGTTATATCGAAGAAATCGTTGCCAAGACCAATGTCAAGAAGCTTTTCCCCTATGTTTTCTTTTAGGAATTTTAGGGCTTCAGGTCTCCTGTTTAAGTCTTTAATCCTTTTTGAGTTAAATTTTGTGTATGGTGTAAGGGTCTGATTTCATTCTTTGTGTGTGGATATCCAGTTTTCCCAACACCATTTATTGAAGAGACTATTCTTTCCCCATTGTGTATTCTTGGCACCTTTGTCAAAAATCAGTTGACCATATATGCGTGTGCTTATTTTTCTGGTCTCTCTATTCTGTTCCATTGGTCTATATGTCTGTTTTTATGCAAGTACCAACAATAGTGTTGACTATTTTTTTAACTGTAGCTTTGTAATATATTTCGAAGTAAGGAAGTGTGCTGTCTCTGGCTTGCTCAAAATTGCTTTGGCTATCTATTCAGGATTTTTTGTTTTCTTGTCTTGTAGTGTCTTTGACTTTGGTACCAGTGTGATGCTGCCCTCATAAAATGAGTTTTTTTTTGTTTGTTTGTTTGTTTTAGTATGTGGGCCTCTCACTGTTGTGGCCTCTCCCATTGCAGAGCACAGGCTCCGGACGCGCAGGCTCAGCGGCCATGGCTCACGGGCCCAGCCGTTCCGCGGCATGTGGGGTCTTCCCGGACCGGGGCACGAACCCGTGTCCCCTGAATCAGCAGGCAGATTCTCAACCACTGTGCCACCAGGGAAGCCAAACCCATAAAATGAGTTTTAAAAGTGTTCCCTCCTCTCCTATTTTTGGGGAAGAGTTTTAAAAGGATTGGTATTAATTCTGCTTTAAAAGTTTGGTAGAATTGACCTGTGAAAGCATCGGGTCTGGACTTTTCTTTGTTGGGATGTTTTTGATTACTGATTTAATCTCTTTATTTGTTATAGATCTGGTCAGGCTTTCTATTTCTTCTTGATTCAGTCTTGGTAGGTTGTGTGTTTCTAGGAATTTATCCATTTCTTCTAGGTTGTCCAATTTATTGGCATGTCTTTTCATCCTCTTCACATGAACTTTTGCAGAGCAAAGGTTTCCAATTTTGAAAGATATAATTTATTATCCTTTCATTTTGTGGATTTTGCTTTTGGTACCAAGTCTAAGGACTTTTGCCTAGCCCTAAATTCAGAAGATTTTTCTCCAACTTTTAAATAAATTTTATAGCTTTACATTTTAAATTTAGTTCTGTGATTCATTTTGAGTTAATATTCCTGTAAGGTGTGAAGTGTTGGTTGAGATGTATTTTTGCCTATGGTACCAAGTTGTTCTAGCATCATTTGTTGAAAAAGCTCTCATTCCTTCATTGAATTACTTTTGCACATTTATGAAATGTTGGTTGGCATATTTGTGTGGGTCTATTTCTGTGTCCTCTATTCAGTTCCATTGATCTATGTGGCTATCACTTTACTGATACCACACTGTGTTGACTTCTGTAGCTATGTAGTAAGCTTTAATATCAAGTAGAATGATTCCTTTCACTTTATTCTTCTTTTTTAAAGATTGTTTTAGCTATTCTAGGCCTTGTTCCTTTTCATATAAATTTTAGAATGGGCTTTCTGTAACTACTAAAAGAAAAAAAAAACCTTGGTGTGATTTTGATAGTGCTTGCATTAAGTCTATAGATCCTTTTGTGGGGAATGCTGACGTCTTTTCCATGTTGCATCTTCTAATCTATGAACATGGTATATCTATTCCTTTACTTAGGCCTTCACTGATTTCTTTCATCAGCATTTTGCAATTTTCAGCATACAGATCCTGTTCATGTTTTATTAGATTTATACCTAAAGGTTTCATTGTCTTTGGATCAATTGTAAGTGATATTGTACTTTTAATTTTGGTTTCCACATAAGCATTGTTAATATAGAAATGCAATTAATACTTGTGTTTTGATCTTGTATCCTGCAACCTTGCAGAATTTACTTATCAGTTCTAAGAGTTTTCTATGTGACCGTTATGTTATCTGTGAGGAGGGCCAGTTTTCTTTCTTTCTTTTCAATCTGTATACCTTTCCTTTCTTGCTTTATTTCAGTGTCTAGAACTTCCGGTACTGTGTTGGATAAGAGTGGTGAGAACAAACATCCTTGTCTTGTTCCTAATCTTAGAGGGAAAGAATTCAGTCTTTCACCTTCAAGTATGTATTGGCTATAGGGTTTTTGGAGACACTTTTTTTTATCAAGTTGAGGTAATTCTCCTCTATTCCTAACTTGCTTAGAGTTTTTACAATGAGTGGATGCTGGATTTTGTCAAATTGTTTGATATCATCATATGATATGGTAAATTCATATCACTGATTGGTTTTTGAATGTTGTACCAACCTTAAACACCTGGAATAAATTCCACTTGGTCACAGTGCATAATTCTTCTTGTACATACTTTGATTCAATTTGCTAATATTTTAGTGAAAGCTTTTGCATTTAATTTCATGAAAGATATTGAGGTGAACTTTTTTTTTGTACCGCATTTGTTTCATTTTGGTATCAGGCCCTCATAAAATGAGTTGAGAAGTACTCCTTTCTCTTCTATTTTCTGGTAGAGATTGTATAAAATTGGTGTTAGCTCTTTGAAAGTTTGGCAGAATTCATTGGGCCTGGACATTTTTTAATGAGTTTTACTTATGAATTTAATTTCTTTAATGGTTATAGGACATTTCAGGTGATCTATCTCATCTTTGTTGAGTTTTGGTAGCTTATGGTTTTCAAGAATTTGATTCATTTCTTCTAAGTTTTTTCATTTCTTCTAATAAGTTGAGAATGAAGTTGTTCATGGTATTTCACCTTTTCTTTTTAATGACTACAGCATAGTGATATCCCTAGTTTCATTCCTGACATAGGTGATTTGTTTCTTCTTTTTATTTTTGTACATCTTGCTGGGGGTTATCAATTTTATTGATTTTTTGAAGAACCAGCTCTTTGTTTCATTGATCATTCTCAATTGTGTTCTTATTTTCAATTTCATTTATTTCTGTCCTTCTATTTATTTCCCCCTTCCTTCTTCTTGCTTTACTTTTCTAGCTTTTTGAGATAGGAAGTTACATTACTCATTTGAGACCTTCCCTATTTTCTAGTGTAAGCATTTAGTGCTATTAATTTCTCTCTTGGAACTGCTTCAGTTGTGTCTCACAAAGTTTGACATGTATTCTCATTCTCACTCAGTTCTATTATATTTAAATTTTATTTTGGGAATTCATCTTTGATCCATGTTTTTTTTTCAGAAGTGTTATTTAATTTCCAAGTGTTTAGAGTTTTTTTCTGTTATTGATTTCTAGTTTGATTTGATTTATGGTCAAAGAATACACTTTGTATGCTTCAATTCTTTTAAATTTGTTGAGGTTTATATTATGAGCCAAGATATGGTCTATATATCATGGGCTCTTGAAAAAAATGTGTATTCTGCTGTTGTTGGGTAGAGTTTTTCATTAATGTCAATTAGATCCTATAGGTTAATGATGTAGTTGAGTTCTTCTATGTCCTTAATGATTTTCTGGCTAGTAGTTTTTATCAGTTACTGAGAAGGGGATATTAAAAGTCCCCAACTTTACCTGTGGATTTGTCTATTTCTCCTTTAAGCTCTCTCAGCTTTTGTGTCATATATTTTGAGGCTCTGTGGTTTGGTGCATATACATTTAGGATTGTTATGTCTTCCTGGTAGATTGATCCTTTTCATTACCTAAAGTCCTGCTTTGTCTCTAGTAATTTTCTTTGTTCTGAAGCCTACTTTGGTATTAATGTAGCCATTCCTGCTTTTTAAAAACTTAATATTTGAATGATATATATTTTTTCATCCTTTTAAATTTCAACCTTCCTATATCATATAATTTGAATATTCATGCACTTTTCTAAAGCTTTTTTTGGCAGTCACCTGGTGAAATTCTAAAAGTTATTTTGTCTAATAAAAAGTTTATGGTTTCATGGCATTGGATTTGGCAATGATGTTTTGGTTATAACACCAAAAGCACATGGAAAAAAAGAAAAAATAAATAAATTCACCAAAATTTAAAACTTTTATGCATCATAGGATACTATCAAGAGAGTGGAAAGACAGCCCGCAGAATGGGAGAATATATTTGCAAATCATATATGTGATAAGGGATTATATAAAGAACTCCTACAACTGAACAACGAAAAACCAAATAACCCAATTCAAAAATTTGCAAAGGACTTGAATAGACATTTCTTTAAAGAAGACAAACAAATGGCCAATAAGCACATGAAAAGATGCCCAACATCCCTAGTTATTAGGGAAATGCAAATCAAAATCATAATGAGGGGCCTCCCTGGTGGCGCAGTGGTTGAGAATCCGCCTGCCGATGCAGGGGATACGGGTTCGTGCCCCGGTCTGGGAGGATCCCATATGCCGCGGAGCGGCTGGGCCCATGAGCCATGGCCGCTGGGCCTGCGCATCCGGAGCCTGTGCTCCGCAACGGGAGAGGCCACAACAGTGAGAGGCCCGCATACCGCAAAAAGAAAAAAAAAAAAAAAATCATAATGAGTTATGACTTCACACCCATTAGGATGGGTATTATAAAGAAAACCAAAAACAAAAAACAGAAAATAACAAGTGTTTCTAAGGATATGGAGAAATTGGACTCTGTGCATTGCTGGTGGCAATGCAAAATGGTACAGCTGCTGTGGAAAACAGTTTGGTCGTTCCTAAAAAGTTAAACTTAGAATTACCATATGAAGTAGCAACTCCATTTCTAGGTTTATACCCAAAAGAATTGAAAGCAGGGGCTCAAACAGATATTGCACATCAGTATGCATAGAAGCATTATTCACAATAATCAAAAGATGGAAACAACTCAAATGTCCATCAACAAATTAGCTGATAAACAAAATGTGGTATACATAAATGGAATATTGCTCAGCCTTAAAAAGGAATGAAATTCCGACACATGCTATAACATTCATGAACCTTGAAAATACTATGCTAAGTGAAAGAAGCCAGATACAAAAAGACAAATATTATGTAATTCTACTTATATGAGATACCTAGAATAGGCAAATTTATAGAGACAGACAGTAGAATAGAGATTATCATGGGCTGAGGAGAGAAGGGTATAAGGAGTTATTGTTTCATAGGTAAAGAGTTTCTGTTTGGGATGATGAAAATGTTCTGGAAATGGATAGTGGTGATGGTTGCACAACATTGTGAATGTACTTAATGCCACTGAACCGTACACTTAAAAATGGCCAAAATGGTAAAATTTACTTACCACAATAAAAATTATCCAAAAAAAGAGAAAAGCTTATGGTTTGATTTGTCAGAAATATTTACCTACGCTACAAAGGTGTTTCTATACAACTTGCAAAGGCTCACTGTCAAGAGGTCCTCCCCATCTCTCTCCCCACTCCAATTTTGTTATTGTTTACTTTTGGTGACCTAAATCTGTTTCACCCAGGTTTCCTTGCTGCGTCAATTAGAGGGTATTTTTTTTCCACCCTACGATGACAAAAATGAAAGTAGCCAAGGTATATTGATGCTTCTGGCTCAGGAAGTATCTTCTCCTCCTCTCCCCACTTATGTGGTCACTGAAGGCAACACTGACCTTGGCAAAGAGTCACCTTGCCAGTCCTATTGACTTGCCTCTTCAAAGACAAATACGAGAACTAAGTGAAACCTGCATGACTTCTTATTTTTCCTTCAAGTTTTTTTTTCTCTCTGAACCTTTTTAGCTTTCACTATTATTATGGTTATAGCATCACAAATATAAAATGCCTGTATCACTCCTATCGAAAGGCTTAATATTTTAGAGATGTTTTTTAAAAAAATGATTGTTCTCTGCCCCCAGGATTTGCTACATATTTGTAGGGCCCAGTGAAAAATGAAAATGCGGGCTCCTTGGTCAAAAAATAAGAACTTCCAACTGGAGAAACCAGTTACTTAAACCAAGTGCAAGGCCCTTCCAAGCATAGGTCGCGTGCTGCCTGTCCATGTCAAGAGTCAACCCCACCCCCAACTAACTCCTGGGAAAACGTTTAAGTCAAAAGAGCAGCCTGAGTACATTGAGAAGTTATGTGTGGGTTGCATTTTTATACACAAAAAACACAAACAGGAGGCAAATCTTCCAACCTGCCATGTTGTTAGTCCCTCACAAGCAGGGTGTGCTAATGAGTAGTCCCTGCTGAGCTCAGAGGCAGCACAATGTAGAGAAAAGTCTACAGAACTGGCCAGATAAAAGACTCAGTTCTTCATTTCATAAATATTTATTGAGCACCAACTAATGAACTTGGCTCTGGGCCAAGTTCAATTATCTAAGTGTTCTATCTGCCCTGGGCAGATAGATCTGTCATCCTGGGCATTTCAGTCGATCTTTGATACCTTGGTTCCCCGGGTTGTTTGATGGGAACAAAAGTACTGCTCATCCGAGAACCTTCAGGAAATAAGATGACTCCAGAGGTTGAAGTTGAAATACTAGTTATAGTCATTGGTTGTAAGATTTTAATAATGACATCTGCTAAAAGTGACATTATCAAAAATAGAGAATGAAGATAGATTATAGGGTCTCAGAGTAGCCTGTGATTTTTTCTTTCTTAGCTTTCTTTTATCTGAACCACTCCATGGGAGATTCCATTTCCAGAAACCATAACCAGGTCCTCCAATATCTTCTATGAATCTATAGAATTTCATCCTTGAACTTCAAAAACACTAAAACCAATAATGAGGAACTTTCTGACATACCTGGCTTTACACAACGGATGCATTCCTAAAAAAAGAGTCAACTGAATTGTTGGAAACTGAATTATATTTGAAGTACACTAGAGAACTTGGATATTAAAAGAAAACTTCCATTGGATCCTTTTGTACAACAAAGAATAATTTTTATAAAGTAAAAAATTTCCTCTAATTTGCTTGATGTGAACACTGAGGCTTAAGCACAGAGAGTTTTGTGACTGTAGAAATGGAAGCCCATTTAGCCTGTACAATGGTTCCCCATCTTCCTTTTCAGCTCCAAGAATGTGCAGGTGTAAAGAAGAGGTGGAAAGTGTGGGAGGATGTCAGCATCCTTTACCAATGTTCATAATCCATTTCCTACCTGAATGAAAAGTGTTTTCCTAAGCACAGTAGGACAGTAGGACCCAGAGCCTTTGATGGGATCAACTCTGATGTGACAATGGGAGCACTTTTCAGGAAACACACTGTGAAGAATAACAACAAATATCAATTAAACTCATAATTTTAGTCAGCTGGCGTGAGGTGTGGGGTATGGGGGTTCACAGGTCATCAAGCCCTTGGCTTTCCAACTGGAGCAGCCAGGTAGCTATCAAGCAATATACAGATTCTGAGACCCCCACCCCATTCCAGAAGGAACAGGGACAAAAACCATATTTCCCCCTGGTCAAAGGGATGCTCACTGGTGGTAATAAGGCCAAGTGAACTTTGGCCAAGAAGCTTTGGAAGGAATAGAAGGGGAAGCCGGACTGAGGGCATGAGGAGAGAGAATAGGCAGAGAAAATATGATTCTCCCTCCCCCCCACCCCGCCTTGGGGTACACACCCTATATAGTCCTCTCCCATTGATTGTGAACAGGATTTATGAACATGATGGGATATCACTCCCATGATTAGGTTCTGCAGTATAGCAAAGATGTAATTAAGGTCCCTAATCAGTTGACTTTGAATTAACCAAAAGAGAGAGTCTCTTGGGTAGACTGATCTAATCATGTAAGTCCTTTAAATATGGGGCTAGAATCAGAGACAGAAGTCAGAAAGATTAAAGCTACAGCAGATGGCTTCCTGCTGGCCTCAGAGAAGATGGAAGCCATCATGAGTTCTACCACTGCAAGGAATTAAATTCTGCCAACAAGCTCAGTGAGCCTGGAAGATGACACCAAGCTCCAGATGGGACCATAGCCCTGGCCAACTCCTTGATTCCACACCTAGAACACAGGATCCAGCAGAACTGTTTCTGGGCTCCTGACTAACAGGAGATGTTAAATTTATATTGTTTAAGCCACTAAGTTTGTGGAAATTTGTTACACAGCAAAAGAAATCTAATACACTAAGATACTTCTATTTGGAATAAGGAAATTTTAGAAGAAAAGAGAGATGGGAGGAACTTGAATTACAGAGAGCACCAAGATGGAGCTAAGTCTGCTGAGGCCTGTGGTGTTTGTGAGCACTGGGGTTTAGGTGGTCTACTAGCTGAAACACATCAACAAATATCCCCTTTGAACAGAGAATTTAGGCATGCCTGGGGCTGCCTCTGGAACAAATTACTTCCCTTGGAGCACATGGGTGCTACAGTCTAGTGAGTCATTAAGGACAAGTGATGTCCAAAGGGCACATTACTCCTCCATCTTTATGAATTTCAGGAAGAATTATATCTATTTCACCATCATTATTCAGTTAAGCCAGAAGAGAGACATGCTTAGAACAAAAATGATTTGATTACTTATTCTGATTACCTTCTATTCACTGTGATGGTGAAGGAGAGATTTCCTGCCCTAAGTAGTACAAAATCACTGAACACCAACATCTAACACTGATACATGCAACTGGCAGCAGTTTATTAGTCATGGAAACTCAGCCCAGTGGAGGAGGACACCACACATCACATAGGGCCACACAAGGGCTCCATGGGGGAGCAAGTGAACCTGGAAGTGGGGTGGGGTAGGAGGCAGCCTTTGTAGTAACCGGTGGTCGGGAGTGCTGCCTGGTTCTTGCAGAAGGGCATGATTGGCTTGTTTGAATAATTCCACAGGCTGACAGGGAGGTGAAGCCCATGAGATTGAGGACTAGGTGGGGTGCAGCTGGTCTGGCTGATAGAGGAACTAGCCCAGAGGGAAGCCTTTCCTGCTGTGTGTGGGGTGTATATCCAGAGAGAACAGGGGAACTCATAGAGCCCTGTGCAGCTCAAAGATGTCAGGGAGCAACTGAAGTTTGAGGTCTTACACTACATGACTAAAGGCTCCTAAACCTAAATTTAAAACAAGATCCAGAAAAATTAACCCAACAGATATGGACAATAAGTGTGCATATCTTTCTACCTTAATCTAGTGAATACTGATGTCAATTCCAAGGAAGTGAAATAAAATTGTTGATTATTTTTCTCTTTTTGCCACAAACAATTAAGATTATATATGTGGATCTTAGAAGTTAGGTTATCAGCTATTTTACTTACAATGTCTGCTTTCAAAGTTTATTCAAATTAATAAGAGGGTACAGCAAATATGCCAGATAGAATAGGAGCAAAAATTATCAATAACTTTCCTTTAAACCAGCAATAACAAATTAAAGAATGAAATAGAAAAAAAATCCCAGTTACAATAGCAATGTAAAAAATAAATTTTTTTTTGCCCAGCTGCTCTGTGGCATGTGGGATCTTCCCAGACCGGAGCACGAACCCGTGTCCCCTGCATTGGCAGGCGGACTCTCAACCACTGCGCCACCAGGGAAGCCCAACAAAATGTTTTGAAACAAATCTAAGAGGTGTAAAAAATCAGTATGTAGAATATCATAAAACTTCACTGATATATTTAAAGGATGTGAATTAATGAAGAGACATACTCTGTTCTTGGATAGGATGCCTTAGTATAATGCAGATGTTTGTTTCAATGAATTTGTCTGTAAGTTCTATATAGACTCAAACAAAAGCCCAACAGGATTTGTCCTAGAATTTGACAAGCTAATTCTAAAATTAATCTGGAATGGAAAATGAATAAAATAGTCAAGGCATATTTTTGAAAAAGAAAAATAATGAAGGATCCCAAATATCAAAATATACTGTAAAGCTTTAGTAATTAAAAGTATGATATTGGTCTAGAAATAAACTAATTAACAGAACATTTAAGAGTTCAGATACAAATTCATATATTTAAGAATTCTGTATAAGAGAAATCCAGCATATTTAATTCAGTGAGGAAAGTATGGACTACTCATGCTTAAGACAATTTCCTAACCATATGGAGAGAAATAAACTTAGATTTTATCTCTTGTCATAACAAAAATATTTCAGGTGAATTATGAAGCAATTCTTAGATAAATATGGAGCTATGAATTAGAATGTTTATAGCTTTGGGGGTAAATTTAGCATTGTTAAGCAAGAGACAAAACATAAAATATTGAAAACTTGTCTGTATTAAAAAACTACAGTGTGATAAAAGATGTTATAAAAAATTAAACTGCATGTTATTGACCTGAAAAAATTGCAATGTATATAACAATGAATTGATGTAGAAGTATATAAAAAATTACCAATCCAAGAAAAAAGTCAACACAGCCCAATTAAAAATGGGAAAAATATGAATAGACAGTTCACAGAAAAGGAAAGACAAATGGCCAATAAACATGTGACAATGCTCAATCTCAACAGTAGTTGGGAAAATAAAAATGAAAACAATGAAATATCAGTTCTAACCCATCCAATTATTTATATGTTGATAAATGTCCTGAATGGAAGAGGGTAAGGGAGAATTTTATACTCTTGTACATTGTTGTTGGGAGTGAATGTTGATAGCTTTTTTTGAAGTCTATTATGTATTATGTTTTAAAATTTAAAAGAGAAGAAATTAATGAAATAGAAACTGCCAAAGAATAGAATAAATTAACATAGCTGAAAGTTGTTTATTAGAAGATATCAACAAAACAGCTAGACAGTTCAAGGAAAAAAAATAAGAAAGAACACAAGCTACCAATATCAGGAATGAGAGAAAGGATACTGCTACAAGACCTAGAGGCATTAAAAGGATAATTAAAAAATAAAAACAATTTTATGTCAATATATTTGATAAATTAGATAAAATGGATCAATTCCTTGAGAAATACAAGTTACCAAAATGGACACAAGATGATATAGAAAATCTGAATAGTCATATAACTAAATATAACTTGAATTAATCATAAAAAACCTCCCAACACATAAAATTCTAGGCCCAGATGGTTTCACTGGGGCCCAGATGGTTTTATTGGTGAGCTATATCAAACATGCAAGAAATAACGCCATTTTAATCAAACTCTTTCAAAAAATGGAGGAGGTAATACTTTCCAATGTATTAGTCTAACAGACTCTTAATAAAAAAATCTCACATAGTTATTACCAAAAAAATTACAGACTAATATCCCTCATGAGTACAGATACAGATATTCTTAATAAAATATTAGCAAATTGGGCCCAACATTATACTAAAAGAATAACATATCATGATCAAGTAATGTTTATCTGAGGAATGCAAGGTTGGTTTAACATTAAAGAAAATCAATCAATGTAATTCACTGCATTAATAAAATAAAGGAGAAAGCTCATATGATCATCTGAATAGATACAGATAAAGCATTTTACAATAGTCAACATCCAACCATAATAACAACTCACAGCAAGCTAGGATTAGGAAGTTATCCCTCAATCTGATAAAACAAACCTATTGAAGACATGCTTGATAGTAAAAGTTTGAACATTTTCCCCCAAGACTGGGAATGAAATGAAATGCCTACCTTCACCACCTCTATTCAACATTGTTCTGGAGATGATCGCCATTGCAACAAGTGAAGAAAAAGAAATAAAAGACACAAAGATTGGAAAGAAAGAATTAAAACTATCTCTATTTACAGATAACATGATTTTTTGGTGTAAAGTTCTATGGATTCCATAAAAATAACTATCAAGCTCAGAAGTTAATTTAGTAAAGTCACAGGATACAAGGTCAATATGCCAAAGTAAATTGTATTTTCACATAACAACAGCGAACAATTGGAAATGAAATTTTTAAAAATTAATTCCATTGTTTAAAAAATATTAAAGTAAAATATTTAGGATAAATTTTAACAAAAGCTATACAAGAACTTTAGACTAAAAACTGTAAAACATCCTGAGCTAAATTAAAGAAGATCTAAATAAATGGAAAATATATCATGTGAATTAATTGGAAAATCTACTGGTTTAAAATAGTAATTATTCTTAAATTAACCTACAGGTTTCTCTCCATCTCAATCTTAATCCCAACAGATTTTTTAAAAAGGAAACTGACAACTAGATTTAAAAACTTGTGTGGTAATGCAAATGACATTGAATATCCAAAGCAAACCTGAAAAGGAAAAACAAAGTCAGAGCATTTGACTGTAAGAGTTACTATTGTGCAGAATGGTGCTGGGATAAAGGTCAGCAAACAGATCAAAAGCACAGAACAGTGAGCCCAGAAATACATCCTAGTTTATGCAATCATTTGATTTTTAACAGTGGTGCTAAAATAATCCAATGTAGAAAGGAAAAATTTTTTTCAACAAATGGAGTAGGAATAAATGAATATCCATATGGAAGGAAAAATGAAATACTATTTCTACCTCACTCTACTCCAAATTAATTTAAGATGGCTCCTAGACCTAAAGATAAAAGCTAAAGCTATCAACTGTTTACAAGAAAACACTGAAGACTATCTTTGTGAATTGTGGTAGAAAAAAGTTTCTTAGGCAGTTCACAGAAAGCAATAACTATCTTTAAATTGACAAATTAGATTTCATCAAAATTGGAAACATCCACTCATCAAAAGACATCATTGAGGAAATAAATAGGCAAGCCACAGACTGGGAGAAAATATTTGCAAAACATAAAACTGACAAAGGCCTGGTATTCAGCACATACAAAGAATTTTGACAACAATTAAGAGACAAATACTTGAGAAAAATAGGCAAAAGTTTTGAACAGATACCTTACAAAAGAAGATGCTATAGGGCTCCAATAAGGACTTGCAAATGCTTGATGACAACAGTCATCGGAGGCTTACAATTTAAAACCACAATAAGATACTACCACACACCTCTCGAACGGGTTCAAATTAAAAAGTAACAATACTAAGTGTTGGTGAGGATGTGGAACAATGAAAATCCTTACAAAAAGAATATATGGAGTATGACTTCATTTGAATGAAGTTCTAGAACAGGCAAAAGGATGGAAAACTATCAGAAAAGTAGCTGCTTCTGTGTGTGTAGGGGTGAAAAGGGGCATGAGGAAACTTTCTTGGGTGCTGTTTATGTTCTATATTTTGAAGGAGTTTGGTGAGACACGGGCATACAATTTATCAAAATTCCATGAATGTTCATTTAAGATCTGAACATTTTCTTACACATAACTTCTACATGAAAAGAAATCAAAACTCTAAAAAATATTTAACACTAGTCAACTATATGCAAGTTGAAGTAGTTAGGGGAAAGTGTACTGATTTCTCAAATCTACTTGTAAATACATCAGAAAATTAGGTGGATTGATGGATTGATAGAGGAATGGATATATATATGATAAAACAATTATACAAAAATGTTAATGGTAGATAGTGACATACTGGTGCTCACTTAAATTTATTTAATCTTTGCTGTTTGGTTGAAAGTTTTATAATAAAGTGTTGGAAAAAAAATAGGCACACCCTTTGACCCACTCCATTTATGTCTAGGTATTTATCCTAGAGAAATACACTTTAGACATGTACCAAAAGTCATACATAAGGTTAGTCACTGCAGTATTGTTTGTAACAGCAGAAAAAAAAAAAAAAAAACCACCAAAAAAACGGTGGGGTTGGGTGGGGCATGTGAATGCCTATGGTTAAGTATACTATGGCATATCCATAAAATAGAAAACTATACAAAAGCTTAAAAAAAAGAATAAGGTAGACCTATATGTACTGATACAGAAAAATCCCGTTATATTTTAAAGTAAAAAAATAAATTATAGAATAATACACATGGTATGTTCCCTTTTGTGTGAAATTTTAAAAATTAACAGTTAACATGGCATATGTATAAATATATACATATATAAATGCTTAGAAAATGGTCTAGAACAAGAGTTGGTATATTTTTCTGTAAAGGGCCAGATAGTAAATATTTTAGGCACTGTCACTTCTGTTGCAACTACTTAATTCTGCCATTGTAGTGTGAAGGTAGCCATAGACAGTACATAAAGGAGTGAGCTTGGCTGTGTTCCAATGGTGGTGGGTCAGATACAGCCTGTGGTCCATAACTTGCCAATTCTGATCTAGTAGTGTGACTGATTGCAAGGATGCTCCCAATTCTTCACCCCTTCCTGTATCTATACCGTTTGCTGTATATCTTTGTTTTCTCCTCTCCTCCCGACTCTGAGCTCAGACATGTGATTTGCTTTGAATCAATAGGATGTTGTAAGTGGGACACAGTGGAAGCTTTAGAGATACTGGTACACTGGGGCTTGCTTGCTCTTGTGCCTCTTCCATCACTTAGAGAAGATGCCTAGGCTGGCCTGCTGGAGGAGGAGAGACACCTGGAGAAGTGTCCAGTCTCCACGGTTGTCCCAGCTGAGGCCACCCTAGATTGGCTGATAGTCAGCTGACCCTCAGACTTGTGGGCAAACCCAGTCAAAATGAATAGAGCTGCCAAACTGACCACACCAGACATGTAAGCAATGCATACCTATTGTTGTGTGCCACCCAAGTGTGATTATATAGCATCAGTTAACTGATACAGAAACAAAACACACCCAACTGATAGCATGATTCTCTTTGAGAAAGGGAGAGGAATAGGGATGGCTTTTGCAACTGAAAAACATTTTTTTAGCAAAGAAAAACTGTATAGTGATATTCCAGAATTCAGAAAATCTAAGTTCCGATGAAGTTTCTTTGGAAGGTCAGGCAGAGGCACAGATACAAGTAAAGGACCAAGGTCTATTTGCCATTTCTTTTCTTCTATCTTTAATATCTTTCTTTTTTTTCTTGATCCTTAGCCTATAAATATGTTCGTCTTTTGTATGCTAAAAATCCTCTCTTGCCCTTATAACCTTGGTTAGCTTTAGAGCTCTTCTTTCTTTTTTAAAACTTAATTTTATAAATAACACACATGCCAATAAAAATTCAGGCAGTACAGAAAGCCCAACATAAAAATAAAAGCCTTCTTTCCTGCCCACCACCTTTCTACTAGTACTGCTCCCTGGGACCAATAGCTTTCAAATGATTCTGCTTCTGCTTCTTTTCATTTTTTTTTTTTTCTGGTAGTTATCCACGTTTTTCTAAATCACTGCTTATACCTCTATTTTTGGACTTGTATATTTTGGATTTTCTGTAGGAAAGATACGGCATTTAGCTGATATATTCTACCCCTCTGCCCTCACCCTGCCTTCACACAAATTGTCTTTTGAAATTTTTAGTTCTTCTGTTTTTATATATGTTATGGCTTTAAATAATATGCTAAAACATCTAGTTCCTTTATTCATAGTGGCTTTTACATTTTTATCAAAGTAATATGACCACCCAGTTAAAAGCAATAGCCCAGTCCTTTCCACCTTCTGGGCCCCACCTTAATTCCTCCAAGAGTCAACCACTTCTAAATGCCAGATGTGTACACAAAGCACCTGGGGCTCTATTTATCTATCATCCATCTATGTATCTATGTATCTATCTATCTATGTATCTATCTATCTATCTATTTATTTGCCGTGCCATGTGGCATACAGCATGAGGGATCTTAGTTACCCGACCAGGGATTGAACCTGTGTCCCCTGCATTGGGAATGCGGAGTCTTAACCACTGGACCACTAGGGAAGTCCCTGGGGCTCTATTTAAAGGTAAACCCTAATTATAGGTCTATAGGTGGGACCAAGACTCTACATTTCTAACAAATTCACAGGTGATGCTGATGCTGCTAGACCATGGACCACACTTTGAGTAAAGATGTGTAGAGGCTAGCAAAGGATCCTCTTAGTCATATGGGCTTGGATTCTGAGGCAGAATTTTAGTTCCTTTGGGGACTGAGTTTCAGACAAGGAATGGGAGGCCCAAACCCAGCCTTTGGGACAGGGCCAGTGTGACAGGGAAGCTGAGGGGGCAGTCTGTGTCCTTCCAAAGCCTGGTTCTTTATCTGGACCAACAGTCCCAAAGTCTCCATTCTACTTAATTCCTGGCAAAAGTATCATTACACAAACACCTTCCTGGTGGCCTGGTTTGACCAACTTGACTTCCCTAGGTGAAGAATAAGTTCCAAGTTCTAAGGCAACACTTGTAACCTAAGGAAAACAGAAATGCTGTTTAGAGGCAGGGACTCTTCTCTTACTGCATTAGCTAAATCTCTTTCCTCTCCATCAATCTAATTCCCAGCTTCTACCATTAGGTCATGGTATATAATTATAGCATATCAAAAATTCATATATCTAGCACTCTCCCTTATGGCCATCTTCTATAAAAATAAGTAAATAAAAACTCTGGATGGCCATACTAGAACTAAAATTCTGCCTCATACATTTGTCTTCGTTTGGTCTCCCCAGAAGCAGACTCTAAGACAAGGACTCAAGTACAAATAGTCTATTTGGAAGGTGGTCCCAGGAAACTCCAGAAGGGGAGTGGTGAAGTGAGACAGGGAAAGGAAGGCAGTCAACAAAGGATGTGGAATCAGCAGGTTATCAACGTGGGCACCTGGAACTTGGTCCCTTGGAGAAACCCTGGGAATAAGTGTAAAACATGCATCTTGGATCTGTCCCACCTGAGGGGGAGGGAGCTGTGTTTATGCAACAACCCCTCGGGTGAGTCTTGCTCCTGGGGGGAGGGGAGTCCCTGGCACTCAGGGTCTGCTGTGTAGGCGGCAGAGAGAGCCCCCAGGAAAAGCAATGTGGGTGCAGGCAGCTGGAAGTCGGGTCACAACCTTCTACCATATCAAACAGCTCCCTCCAGAGGAGGGACCCCTCAGACCAGCACCCAAAACCTGTTTACTTCTCCTTGACCCTATCGGCACATAAGATGCTGCATATTAACGGCAGCAGGGCCGGAGGGCTACAAGTCTGTCCCTGACAGGTCAACTGTCTCACGCTAGAACAAGGGCAGATGTGATCCAGGTGTCCTGCAACCAGAGGTTGGAGAGCAACCCCAAATGGGTTGTGGAGACCCCTGGTCCGGGATCCCTGGGGTTTTACACTGTGGAACACTCAGATCTGTTCCTCTTCCCATACAATCTGCCCTGCACCCTGATCATCGGCTTTATTTCCCCAGGAATATATGTCAAGGAGATAGATCTGTGGAGAAAAGCCATCTGGAGGGGCTATTTTCATAGGAACTATTTTAAGGCTGTCCTTCCCGTCCACCACATCCTGACATTTGGTATATTTAGCATCATCCATAGACAGGGCTAATGGATTTTTCTTTGCAAATCATTATGATTCAAACCACTGCAGTCTTTATTCTTTTTTAATTGCAGCGAAGTCACGCACACATACACACAACACACACATTAATAGCTACCTTATATTTATACACGAAAAATGCTTCCCAGCAAAGCAACTCTAGTGTAACTTACAAGCCTTTGCCACTGAACCCTTTTGTATGGAGGGGGAGGGACTAAGGCTGCAGGTTGGTGGGTATTGCCTTCACACTGCACATGAAATGCACATGTATTTGGTCAAAGAAGAGAATGCACAAAAGGTGTTTAAAATTGACAGCCCAAGACAGGAGTAATTTAACATGCCATTCTTTTTCTGATGCTCCTGTAGGTAGAAAGCACTGCTGATCTGCCTCACTGAATACAAATCTATATCATCTCTGCCATTAATATGGTTTCTTTTCATCCCATGAATTAATCTCCTTTTGCCAGCATAATAATGGCTGTGGAGGAACAAGTTCCAATGTCAGGAATCAAAACTGCAGTAGGCTCAGGCTTTCTGATGCAGCCCCATGGGCTGTGTTCATTAACGGCAGATAAAATAGGAATCACACAAACAAAAGCAGTGTCCACAGTTCACCTCTGCCCTGGGGCCACCATGCCAAGGCTTGACTTCCCACTTCCTCTGATGACTGATTTGGTGAGTTTCTGAGATACTAATCCAGGCACCACACTCTCTACTGTTTTGTTTTTTTCTTTTTAAAAAGTTTTTTCATTCTTTTCTCTTAAAAATTTATTTTATTTATTTTTGGCTGCATTGGGTCTTCGCTGCTGAGAGCAGGCTTTCTCTAATTGCGGCGAGCGGGGGCTACTCTTTGTTGCGGTGCGCAGACGTCTCATTGCGGTGGCTTCTCTTGTCGCGGAGCAAGGGCTCTAGGCACATGGGCTTCAGTAGTTGTGGCACGCAGCCTCAGTAGTTGTGGCACGCGGGCTCAGTACGTGTGGCTCACGAGCATAGTTGCTCCGCAGCATGTGGGATCTTCCCAGACCAGGGCTCGAACCCATGTCCCTTGCCTTGGCAGGCGGACTCTTAACCACTGTGCCACCAGGGAAGCCCCTCTACTGTTTTTAAAATCAGCTGCTTAGCATCATGATTTGGGCCTGGACTTGAATGCTCTACCCTAGGCTGGACCCACATTCTCCAACAGTAGACATTTGGTCTTACAGTTTTCTGTATCCCTGCAGCCTCTTGCACAGTACTTGACAGATAGATACCCAGGAAATACAGGCTGGAGTGCACATACAGCATATGTGAGTACACTACACACTATAGCAGGAGGATATGTGAGTAAACTACAGAGCATAGTAGCCACACCGGGATTCAGCTCCCCTGCATAGGGACAGACCTTACTTTTTTGATAAGATGGATCCATTTGACAAACATCTTCAACAGCATGATGATAGGGGCTCCAATTACTGAGCACTGAGTAGGCACTACAGCAGTGGTTCTCATAGGTGGTGCTTGGATCAGCCATAACATTATGGGAGACTGGTTAGAGATCTAAATTCCAGAGCCTCGTCCAGACCCTAGAAGCTCTGAGGAGTGGGGCCCAGCAATCTGGGTTTAATCACCTTCTGGGTGATTCCAGTGCACAATTAAGTTTGAGATACCCCTGTATTCAGATTAAGAATTCGGGCTCTGGAACCAGAATGCCTGGGCTACAATCATAGCAGTTTGACCTTGAATGCATTCCTCAATGCCTCCATGCCTCAGTTTCCTGATCTGAAAAATGGAGAGGTGCTAGTTTGTATTTTTCCCAAAGCAGACCTACAGACAGAGATTTGGGCAAAAGTAGTCTGTTTGGGAGGTGATCCCAGGAAGAGGAACTAGGGAGCATAAAACAGGAAAAGAGGCCAAAACAGATCCTGAGGGGCAATGGGGGTAAATTCCACTGGGGACTCCACAAAAGAGTGCGGGATGAAAAGCCCAGTATTTATCACTATAACTAGCCCATCGGTAGGGTGACTGTGAGTTGTGTTCTACAAATTCCCCTCCTTCATTGATTAAGGGTCACTCCTTTGGTGTTAACATCCTGGCACCTATAGGACATAATAGAGTAAAACTGACAAATATAAGGACCTCCTTCAAACCTTACACAGAAGTGACAAGGCCTGGGTGAGATGAGGAGTCACATGTCTAACAGCTCGGTGATCTGCTTCTGCTTAGCCTACTATGCAACGATCCACTTTGGCAGCAAAATGGCAAATGCATAGGCATTATTTTGAGTTGGGTTCCCCCAGAGGCACATTTTGAGACAAGAATTCAAGTGCAAGTGGTTAATTTGGGAGGATATCTCAGGAAGTCCCTAGAGGGTAGTGGGGAAGTGAGTCAGGGAAGGGAGGGAGGCCCATGCAGGATGCTTTTTGGAGCAGGTCTCCACTGAGGGCAGCTGGGGCCAGTCCCACTGGGGTCCAGCACACACCTCAGAGCTGTCCCACTCTCACTGATGAGGAAGCGGGCACAGTTATCCACTATCTCCCGTTGTCTTCAGCACAGGGCTGCTTCCAGGGCCATTGACTCTCCACCCTTCCCTGTATGTGCACAGAACAAGCTCCCATGACCGTAAGATGCACTTAGGCAGAGTTGTGAGTGTTTACCCAGCAACTTGCACATGGGGGTGAGCGCCATGCCACATGGGTGGACACCAGTCCCTTTGGGTACCCGTGCCGGGATATTTGGAGCTGCATGTAAATAGGAAAAGCTGCAGGTGTTGCCAGGATCCTGGTGCAGTTGTGCTTGGTTCCGTGAGAATGAACTGGAAGGGAGAGAAGCAGCACTAAGCCTGGAGTCGGGGTGCTCTGGCTGGCAGGGCCACTCCCTCTCCTTCCACGCTCAGGATGGAGAAGCGGGGGAGCGTATTTTCTCTTCTATCTCTGTCTCACTCACTCAAATGGCGGGGGCGGGCAGTGGGGAGGCTCTGCACCTCACCCCACAGCAGTCCTTCAAGAAACCCAAAGCTTTTAATTACAAAGGGCAAAAGGAAAAAGATACCTTTTGTGGCAGGAGGTGCAGGGCTGAGATCTCCCTTCAAGGAAAGGGAAGCCATTCAACTGGGAGGAGGCAGGCAGCTGAAGACCCCCAGCTGTTATTGCCTTCATTGGTGGGGTGGAGGAGAGAGTCAGCTTCCGCCTTAAAGGGCCCTCACTTGCCAAGCAGCCCCCAGCTGGGGACTGAACATGGTGAGGCCCTAGGGCCCAACCATTTTGCCCAACACAGCACTTTTCTAATGGACAAATTTGTTCTGGAACTCTCTTTGGGTCAGCCCAAACTTTGGCACACTTGCGTGGCAAGTGAATGTTCTCCCAGCTCCATCCCGCCTCCTTGCGATCTTATTGTTCACAGGTGTTACCTCTCAACAAGCTTCCTGCTCACACATGTATGGGGGAGGGGAGAGAGGGATACAGGAAGTGACAAGATGTTCCCAATGTTAGTAATTGGTGAAGCTGAATAAAGCGTATATGGGTGTTCCTTGTCCTAGCCTTGCAACTTTATATTTGAAATTTAAAAAGTAAAATAAAATTTGTAGGAAGAAAAACATACAAGAAACTGGAGACTTCTCAGAGAATCACTGTCCAGGGTGGCGGATTAGCTCTAGGGCCTCTTGCCCTCCTGCAATGGGCCTGAGCATCTCCTGGGCAGCAGTGGATACAAGATGAAAGAAGTATTTGCCTTCTGTGGAAGACTGGATGCTTCACACTGGAGCAAAAACCCAGCTTAGTCTAGAAGGCACATGGGGCACCATCCAACACATTCCAACAGCAAAGCCGCAGAGCCCAGCACGGTCCCTCTTGTCTGTGTGAGGAGCTCTGGGAATGGGCTGGGGGAGGGCCAACACATTCATGGAGCCTTCCCAATGGGCAGAAACCCCTCTGCAGTAAGTGCAGGTGCAGAATGCAGGAATTAACCTGGAAGAGGCCAGCCCAGAGCAGAACCTAAAGACAAGTGTATTGGATATCTTCTTAGGATCCTTCAGTAATGTAAAAATGCAAACACAAATCTATTGGGAGCGGTGAGAATGTAGTCAGCTCAGGTCTCCCGGGGTGACCAGATGCCCAGGGTACCTGTTACAGTCCTGTTCACCCCTCGTGTCCAATCGCAGACGTGTCCTGGTTTGGATGGTCAGTGAGTGGTCACCCTACTTCTCTCCCTTCTGATCCTTCTCGCCATTCATTGGGCAAATATTTGCTGTGGGCCAGGTTCGGAGCTCATTCATCACAGAGTGCACAGCATGGTTTTTCGGGCTCAGAGAGGATGCCGCCCTGTCCTTCCATCCCCAGTGGTGGTGGAGCAGAAAGAGCAGGGGGTTTGCAGTCAGGCAGAAAGGGGTCTGGGTTCTGTCCCTGCAATCAGCTCCCTAGACCTGAGTAAGTTGCAGAAACCCTCCATGACTCAGTATCCCATCTATCAAATGGGGACATTGCACCTCACCTATCTTTCAGAATGCTGTAAGGACGAACTAGTGAATGAAAAGTGCACGGCACATGAAATATTTCCAATAAGCAGTATTTTTCTTATTCATAGGGAACCTCCTCAAGGGTTCTGCAGCTCAGAGCCCCTCCCTTTGTGGAGAGGGCCACCTGTAGGAGACTGATGTTCCCATTTTACAGGTGAAGAGACTGAGGCCGGGAGAGATGTATGGCGATACGGAGCATTGTTACCCACTAAAATTCCTCTTAGGGCACCGTGGGGTTTAAACAAGTATAGCCACGACTGGCTACTTAATGGGAGTTGGGGGCCTGGGGGAGCAATGCAAAGAAAATGTGGAGCCCCTTATTCAAAAATTATTAAGAACTTCAAGATGCTGACAGCAGAGCATTAAATCAAGTGCGGGACCTTTTTGCACATGAGGTCCTGCACCTGTGGCAGGCCCATGAGGCCAGTCCTGAGTGTGGTCCTTGGAGACGTAGCCGCAGGGAGCAGGTGAGACCCCCAGGGCAGACAGAAGCACCCGAGCACCGGCAGGTACCTGCTGCGTTGCTGTGCTCACCACACGGGGAAGGATTTGCTTTTGCTCAGATGGCAGAGGAAGGTGTCTCCACGCTTGGGTCTTCAGTGGAGTCTATTCAAACACTCAGCATCGGACAGAGACGGAGCAACCCAGGGGCATCGAGAAAGTGGGACTCAGGAATCCATAGAAACCACGGGGAGGGCTGCGGGCCTTCTAAGGGATTGGGGAGCGGAGGCGTCTGCTCAGCTCTCTGCACGAGGGGGAGGTTCTGGGGCACGTGTCTGCGGGGGCAGTGGGAGGGGCCAGTGGGGGGCCCAGCTCCTCCCCTCGTGCTGTAACTGAAGCAGCTCAGCGCTCATCTGTCTGATATGGGGTTCCACTTGGAACACACCGGCTTGGGGGTTATGCTGCTTGGGCTCCCTGAGCAACCTCTGGGCAGTGGGTGGAGGACTGTCCCCTGCGCCCTTTCCACAGGCGTGGAGCAGCTGCCTGGGTGAGAGAGTCTGCAGTCTAGGCTCAGCCAAAGCCGGCTTCCCAAGTCATCCCGGCCTCATGGAGAAACACAGCCTCTGTGGCTGTTCTTGCTATCTTTAGTTTCAGGCGAGGCCTGCAGTACCGCTGGAGAAACCCAGTGTCAGGTAAAACAAATACGGTCTCCAGCATCTCTCTGGAGTGGTGTGGACCATTGCTCCCAAGGCCTGCAAAGTTCACTGAACATCAGGACTTTCTCTGTGAAGCTTTTAATTCGCTTATAAGAATTGTCTCAAAGACTTCAGGCCAGATCCAGCTCATAACTGATGTGTTATTTGGCCTAAACAGTGTTTTTAAAAATTTAGACACAGAATTTAAAAATCAGTGATTTCATATAAAATTTTGAGTTTCTGGCTCCTGTTGAAAAAAGTGCCTTTTGTCAGCCCTGGCCATGATTCTACATGCGGCTACACTTACCTGGAGCACTCAGCAGGTGCCTTCTTCACCTGGTCCAGGTTCGCCACTCACCACGGTCCCCACCCAACCCATGTCACTCACTTTATCATGGCCTGGACCCTGCAAACATTTGCTCTTGCACGGGTGCTGTGCTATGAACACACCTGGTGTCCCCAGTGTCTCCCATGGAGTTACTGGACCTCAGATGTCATTTAGCACATACTTCATCTTGCAGCATGGGTTTCTGGCCAGGGCTTAGAACTCTCTGAGTTTGTTTAATTTTAGAGTTCAATATTTAATCTCTCTCTTTTTTTTTTTTTTTTTTTTTTTTTGCCTAGGAGAGATTTTGGTGACATAAGTGTGTGCTGTGAGCATAGGAAGTTAAGTCTGGATTCCTGCTAGGTCAAGGGGCTTACACTTTGCTCATACTTTTCACCAACCTTCCCTAGGGCTATCTGAGCCCATTCCTGGTGCTTTGAATCTTTGGGCCCCATTCTCCCTCTCTGGCTCCATCGCTCCATCTCTCTCTCTCTCTCTCTCTCTCTGCAAAATGAATACAACACGAGACCTGTGTGGCAGATTATCTCATTAGCAGAGCCCTCGCAGGAGAAGACTGGATGGATGCTGAGCATGTTGGTAATTACGTCCTTGGTTTGAGGCCAGAGCCCCTCAGCCTCCCCGGCCGCTTGCCAGCTCGAGGAAGAGACCACAGGCTTCCAGCCCCACCCGGAGAGCTTGGAGCCTGCCACTCTGGAGAAGTGAAGCTATTTCTGTGTGTATATGTGGGAAGGGTGGGAAGACGGAAAGAAAAGTGAGAAAATGTATGTAAGCAAATATTTCAAAGAAAAGAGGGGGAAGCTCATCTTTAAACAGCATGATAAAAGAATTGACAGGATCCTGCCAGACCCCCAAATGAACAGCAGGCCCCGTGTCCCTTTGTAGCACTAGAGAGAGACTCTCATGATTGCCAGGTGAAGCCTGAGTGCAGCCCAGAAGTCCTCTGGAAAGTAAGCCAACCCCGGTTGCCTTCCCACCTGCCTGGAAATGATAAGCAGGCCCTGAAGCTGCACTCAGAACCAAGTCCCAGAAGATGACTGTGCTCTATTCCACTGCAGCCTTCCTGGATGATGCCTAGAATTTAACATGTTTTGTGGCAATGCCCAAATGACTTCACTATGATTTACTTATGGGAACAAAGGCTGAAGAGAAGAGGGGCAGGCAGGGCAATCATAAAGCTGAGTGAGTTTTGTCCTTTAACATGCAGGAAAAACAACCAGGAAAGGTCGCAGCTATACAAGACTCATTTCTTCCTGTGGACTCTTCCTGTCTACACATTTAGTAGATTCTAAAACTAGCCCCCGCCCCGCCCCTCCTCCTCTACCTTCAAGGGGAAAGTTGTAAAAGGTAAAGGAGGAGATGGTGAATGAATAGGGAATGAAGAGGAATGAGGTGAGGACATCATGACAGAACCCAATCAGCTGCTCACTGGGGACAAATGTCCACAAGTGACTCACACCAAATAAAACTGCACCAAAAATCACTTTTAGTTTTGAGGCGGTTTTGACATCCAGGCTTTTCTTTGTTTCAGTCGTTTCGGAAAGTGTTGCTTCTGATTTCTGTTTCTGATTCATGTTCCAGTTCAAAGAATTTGGATTTGGTTCCATTTGAATTTAAAAAACTAGCATTTTTTTTTCTGGGTTTGGTTCTCGGTGAGTTAAGTTTAAGACCCGGGCACACGGGCTCAGAAACATGCATTTCAACATGGAAAGCTCAATGGAGCCAAACAGTCTAGTTATGATTAGAATAATTAAAGTATCAGAATCTAATGGATAGGCAGTATGGAGAAGAGCTTATACATACCCGCAGGGAACTGAAGTAAGGCGGTGGAGAAACCCATCTTTTACGACAAGCTGGGAACCAGTAGTGCTAATGCCAAGAACCACACAATAAATCTTAGTTCGTGGTGAGTTTAGATGTGTTTTTTGGTGTCAAAAAACGTGGATGAAACATATTCATGTGGATGAAGACAGGCTGAAGTTTGGTATTTCCTGCCATGGTGGATGCTTTTGGTACCCCACTCCGATCCCTTTACAGCACAAATGCACCTGATCTCTGGCTGCTGGGAGTGTTGGCTGAGAACAGCACACGGCTCCCGCACACTCACCCCACCCCTGCCCACTGGCCTGAGCCTAAGGAATAGGAGTCATGCCACACCTCAACCTCCCCCAAGGTTACAAGTCACCCTGACCCCCACAAACCGGAGCAATGACTAAATGACACGGTATTACAAAGGTGCCCCTCTGCTTTCTGCTGGAACAGCTCTGGTGCGATTCATGCTCCAGAGCTCCCTGTGGGGCCAGGCTGAGATGGTCTCCAGATGGAACCACATCCTTACTTGGCTCCTTCCACTGCTTCATACTGCTCCCCTGAGAGCACCCCCAGACAAGAACCCCCAGCTCAGGCCCTCTTTCTCCCACGAACTTTTTAGTTCAGGATGCCTATTGTCTTCTGAAGGAAGTCCTGTCAGGTTCAGATGTGCTCTGCTGAGCTCCTGTCCAATACCTCAATATTATGTTCTGGTGACCTTAGAATTGTTTTCGGTTTAGAAAATTGACCCTGCTTTCTGGGATTGGTGCCTGTGAACCCACTGTGGGCTGATCTTGCCTGTCTAGGGCCCTCCAAGTGAATAGGTGTTTCCAGTTACTAACAAGAACAATACAGTCAAAGCGACACTGGACTTCCTTCTAAAAGCTAAAAAGAATTTCTTCTCAAGTAACATTTCTAACCCTCCTCTCTTGTATCCTAAAATGCAAAAGAAAACAAAACAGTAGAAAATGCCTCAACCCAGCAATTCTATTATCAGCTCTTAGACAGCTCTTTCTCCCTCCCTCCCCCACCCCCAATTGCTCTTTATCTCCCCCTTATGTATTTTCTACACAGCTGGAAAGACCATTGAATCCAGGAGGAAAATCAACAAAACCATCCAGCTTTGTTGCAACAAAATGTCACTTCCTTCCTGGACATCCATGTTTCAGCTCTTTTGCCATTTGTATGAAGATGCTTGGGGTGTGGTTCCTGGTTGGACACTCCATCCTGTTCTTGGAATTTTTATGTGGGTGGGAAGGAGCTCAAGACCACAGTGACCTAAAGACACAGACCTACTAGAGAGTGGACTTGAGGATATGGGGAGGGGGAAGGGTAAGCTGTGACAAAGTGAGAGAGTGGCATGGACATATATACTCTACCAAACGTAAAATAGCTAGCTAGTGGGAAGCAGCCACATAGCACAGGGAGATCAGCTAGGTAGTTTGTGACCACCTAGAGGGGTGGGATAGGGAGGGTGGGAGGGAGGGAGACGCAAGAAGGAAGAGATATGGGAATATATTTATATGTATAACTGATTCACTTTGTTATAAAGCAGAAACTAACACACCATTGTAAAGCAATTATACTCCAATAAAGATGTAAAAAAAAAAAAAAAAAAAAAAAGACCACAGTGACCATCCTTTCAATCTCCTCCATAGAGCAGAATCCTATAATAATAGAGGATTGTGGAGCTACACCAGGAAAATATCAGTGGCTTAGATCACCTGGGTCAGAGTGCGAGACACACTGATCCCTCAGGGGGAAGGGGAGTATGACTCCACGCCCACCCACTCTAACCATACTGTGGGCAAAGTGCATCACTTCAGATAGCAAATAAGTGAATAAATGTTGAACATCTCAATGGAAGCAATGTGTCTCGGTTGGAATGGGCTTGGTAAAGTCTTTCCACTATAAAGCCCAAGATTACTGATGGCTCCATCTTCTGATATGTTTACATTTGTAGCAGATGCTGTTGATGCCCTGACTGAGGGCTTTTTCCCACACCACAGTAAGTTGTTCAGCTGCAAGCAGGGGAAACCAGGAATGCAGGGGAGTAGGACAGTTCCACCAACCAATGGGGGCTGGGAAGAGATAAATAAAGGCCTCGCTCTTTAGTCTGCTGTAAGCCCCCTCTGAGCCATGCCCAATAAGTTCCTCCTCAGGGAGTCCCCAGTGGGTGGGATTAAGTCCCCAGTCTTCCCCCAAGGCAACATGCTCATTTGTGCACTGTTTATTGACTTTTCTCCCTTCCCTCTTTTACTTTCCCAGCTTATTACTGCTTCCTGAGATCACCTTTAGAAAAACTACTTGCATCCAAGTCCTCACATTGGGTCTACTTTGGTGGAACCCACATGAATGATCTATCCATGTATCCATCCATCCCCTACCCTCTTAGGTTCCAGCTACTGTACTGGCATGGGTTGGGGGGAGGTGGAAATCAAGCATAAGATATTCTTCCTCCCCTCCAGGGGTCTCTCAGCCTACCTGAAACAGATGACCATCATACGACGGGCCAGTGCTAGAACAGATAGAGACAAATAGCTATAAGAACACAGAGGTGAGAATAACTAACTGCCTGGGCATCCAGGGAACCCTCAGTGGGGAGACAGTGTGTCTGCTGGACACACTTGCAGGATGAGTAGTACACTGGGAAGTTGTCTTACTAAAAGAGGGAGGTTCCAGGGTTGGCATAAAAGGTAAAACTTTACATACAGTGGAAAGCACACTTGCGATACTAGAATCTCTCTCAGCTCAGCATCAATGGCAGTGTCTAAAATTTTCTCTCTTTCAGCAAGACAATTTTTTGTCAGTTAAATTCTTGCATTATGGGAGTCCCTTATTTATCCAATGAACAAAGAAAGGGCAAGGATTTCTAGGTGGAGAGAGGATAAGGGGAAAGGCGTGGAAGCACAGACGCATGGGGCGGTTAGTTAGGTTTCGGGGTGTAGGGTAAGTGGTGCTGATTAAGCATGTGGAGGCCAGATTGTGAGACCCACTAAATGCCATTCTAGGGAGGTTGGACTTTTTCCTACGGGCTTATGGCAACCTCAGAGCTTGTTGAGCACAGGAGGGATGGCTCTAGAGCAATCTTTCAAAACATTTAAATTGGGTTTCTTGCAGACAACATATATGATAGGGTCTTTTTTTTTTTTTTATCCACTCTGTCAGTGGATAAAGCTCTTGTTTTAGTTGGTGTATTTAGACAACTCACATTTAAAGTGATTATTGACATTAGTTGGTTTAATGACTCTCATATTTATAGCTATTTCCTATCTGTTGTTCTTGTGGCCTCTTCCATTGGGGAGCACAGGCTTCGGACGTGCAGGCTCAGCGGCCATGGCTCACGGGTCCAGCCGCTCCGCGGCACGTGGAATCTTCCCGGACCGGGGCACAAACCCGTGTCCCCTGCATCGGCAGGCAGACTCTCAACCACTGCGCCACCAGGGAAGCCCCAATCCTTGGTGCTTTAAAAAAAAAAAATCTTCCCCTCTTTTTCTGACTTCTCTGATTTTAATTCAGCATTTTGTATGATTCCATTTTATCTCCTCTCTTAGCATATCAATTACATTTCTTTGTGGTTGCCCTAGAGCTTACAATATGTTTTCACAACTAATTCCACAAAGTCCCGTTTCCCCACAAGGCAACTCTTTCAAATAACACTATCCTACTTCACAGGTAGGACAGGTACCTCATAACAGAGTATTCCCAATTCCTCACTCCCAGCCCTTGGAACACTGTTGCCATTCAGTTCACTTAGAGTGATCTTTCAAACTGTGAGGCTGAACCAATGTGGATGATGAACTGCAGTCAGACATAAATAACCTGGCAGGACTTTGACATCTTGGTGGCAGGAGCTGGTATGCGGTAGATGGTTTGCCAAAATGGCTAAAATAATTCTACCCATCCCTGGACCGTGACCCTCTGCAATGGGACTTTGCCACTCCCCATCAAGAAAGAGGTGGCATTTATTTCTCCATTCTTGGAATCTGGGCTCAGCCACATGACTCCTTCACCAATGGGACATTGACCAATGTGGCCCAAGCAGGGACTTGCAAAGTGCTCCTGCACTGGGGCTCGGCCTCTTGTAAGGTGCTTAAAAGCTGAGTATCATTTCTGCTGAAGGCCAAGCTTAGTTCAGTAACAAAGAAACCAAGAAACCTCCCCTTTTGCATGTTCTGGGCTGTGGTCTGGGAAGATCAGACCTGCTGTGCTTCCAGAAAAGTCCCCTCTTCTGCCCACTGGCCTTGCTGGGGCTGCAGTCCAGCAGCCAGTGCACCAGCAGCAACTATCACAGGCTCTTTAGCTACCGTGTCCGTTTTCTGGAGGCTGCCAGCAGCCAGCTGAGCCCTCTGTTCACGGACCTTTTAATAGCATTAGGAAAACCCTGGCTCCAGTCACTACTCTGGTCCTTGGTATTCAGGAACACTCACCAAACTATCTATTTTATTAAGAAACAGCCAGGATACAGTACACCCCATCTCCACCACACACACACCTTAAACAGGAAAAAAAAAAACCAAAACGCAGGGCCAGAAGATTTATGGCTAGTGATTTGCAACGCAGGAGAGAGCCCAAAGGAGCAACGAGACGTCCTTGGCATTCAGGCCGGGCAGAAGTCGGCTCACCAGGTACCGCCTGCATCCTTGCCACCCCCTCCATGGGACACGCCTCCCTTCCGGCTTCCCGTAAGCTGCTGGCACCAGCCGTACTTCATCACCACGTTGCCATGTATAAAAATTTTAGGAGTCTGTTGTCTCGAAGAAATGAATCCCAGATCACTTTTTAATACTTCCGCCCCCACTTTTGTTCCTTCTCTTTTTCTCTCTCATCAAGCCTTATTTCACCAGGGATACATTTCTGGAGCATGTTCTGAAGAAAGCTTTAGGTGGGGTGTAGGCAATGCTGAGCTCTCCGGAGCTGGGACAGTTGGGACTGCCCAGGTGCCAGGCCCATGTTGCCCATTTGAGGAACTGGAGGAAGAGAGTCCGGCCCTTCAAAGGCACTCGTGATCCTGGCCAGGGCTTCCCATGGTTTTGCCCAAGGTACTTGGGGAGTGGTGAGCAGGCTTCATTGGAAGGTTTGAAGGGCGAGGGGAGCCTGGCACTGTCAGTGCCCTGTCCTCAGCCAGGCCTGTGGATGCATCAGAACCTGTCCAGCTCAGTCTCACAGCAGGGGAGATGCTCTGAACCACATCCCCCAGAGTAGCTAATCTCTCAGGACAGGCAGGGGCTCAGTTTCCCCGGTCTTCATTGGCGAAAGTCAAAACCAACATTTGTGCTGGGGCCTTAGCACCGAAAGAGCTGACAGCTGGATACAGCAGACCAGGAGGCCATGTGCAGGCATGGTGCTAGGGACATGGCCTTGGGGGCAGACACGCTGGAACTACTAGCTATGTGGCCTTGACCAAGTTACCTGACCTTGTGGAGGCTTAGTTTTCTCATCTGTAAAATGGAGACTGATGTCAGCACTAAGAGGAACATTAAAAGTAAAGCAGTTGTGGTATTTATACCACATTGATAGATAATCAATGAGGACCTACTGTATAGCACAGGGAACTCTACTCAGTATTCTGTAATAACCTATATGAGAAATGAATCTGAAAAAGAATGGAGATATGTATAAGTGAATCACTTTGCTGTACACCTGAAGCTAACACAACATTGTAAGTCAACAAATCAACTATACTCTAATATAAAATAAAAATTAAATTAAAAAATACTTTAAAAAAGTAAAGCAGTTGTCACATACACACTCAGCCAAAGAAGGCAGAAGCAGTTGACGCTGTTGATATTATGCTTACAGTAAAATTGCTACCACTACTACTGTTATTATTATTATTAATGCAGGAGACACCAAATCCGATTGGGACTAGTGTGTAAGCTGCAGTCCACGCGCAACAGGACAGAGTCAGGATGCAGGCATTAAGGAGGGGCCCGTCGAGACAGGGCAGGGACAGGATCTCCATCTGGCCCCGCCTGATTGTCACCCCCTTCTGTTCCTTTCCTATGCAGGAATCCCACCCCCAGATTCCTGGCAAGTTCTCAGTCATTTGCCTCAGTTTCCCCGCACACGTGTTTAACAGAGAATGAACTTGGCTGTGGGAGGCTGGCTGTGCTACAGTGTCAACAGATGACCTTGAGGTTGTGGATGACTCTTGGCGATTCTCCAAAGTGTCTCTGTGTGTCCTGGTCTTAGAGTGTCCAGTCTCTCGTGTTTACCAGGGTGGAGCTCTTACCCTCCAAGCACAACCCCTCCTGCCACTGCACACAGCATCCTAATAAAGAAAAAGAACCCCCCCCCCAAAAAAAGAAACCCAATAAACCAAATCAAACAGCTGTTCCCAGAACTGCTTGGGGCAGGACGAGGCACAGGCTCCATTCATTGGCAAAACCAGTCCTGGTGATTATCTTTAATACATGGGCTGAGTCTTTATTGCATTTTAATCTACTTCATTCACTCTTTGCCGGCCTGGGATTTGATTCAGAAATCAGGTCAACAATTTCAGGATTGCAATTTGTTGAAAAAGTAATGGTTTTAAAAATGCTCCCATGTTGTTCTTCTGGCACGGTAGAAAGAACACGTGGCCTAAAAGTCTAGAGGTCGGAGTTTGAATTCTGATGTAGCCACTATCTGGGTGATCATAGGGAAGGCATTCAAAGGTGACTTCATTTGGGTTCCTCCAAAAGCTGACGCCAGGATGAGGACCTGAGTGCAGGAAGTTGATTACGGTAAGGGAGTGGGGAGAACAAGATGGGGGCGGAGAAAAGACAGCAATGGGTGTGGCAATGGTGGTGCTCAATGCCGCTGGGGTCAGCCAAGGAGCCATGCCGCCCACCCTCGGAATTCTCTCCTGAGGGCTGGGAGCCTGGGGCACAACCCCACTGCCTGTCGGACCCCCTCTTCTGAGGGTTGCTGCAGGCATATTAACTCCTCCAAAGTTCAGCTGTGTTTGCATGTGCCAGAGGTCCTCATGGTGAAAGACTGAAGAAAGTCTCAGGAAGAGAGAAGGAGACTTGTGATCACCAGAGGTGGCTGCAGTCATGCAGGAACTGCCCCCTACAGCTGCAGGTGAACTCAGGAGGGTGGAGGGGACGGGCGGACATGGGAGTGGGTCAAATAGCAGTTTAATGCTCAGAACACACGTGGGATCTATTTTATGTTCTCTAACCACCTTCGGCTAAGTGTCCGCAATTGAAAGGCGATCAGCAAGTTTGCTGCAGCCCGGGCGGCCAGTTGAACCCCACATCCATTGCCCTTCTTCCTCAGTAATAGGATTTCTAGCCGGGCACGTGGTCACACAGAAACCAGACTACATTTCCCAGCCTCTCCTGAAGATGGGCGTGGTCACGGGATTTAGCCAATGGGATGGAAGTGGAGTTGTGGCAATTTCCGGAAATCTTCCATCAAAACAGCTGGTGGTGCCTTTTGTCCTTCTCTCTTTTCTCTTGGTCCCTTCCTCCGTCCTGGGCTGGGATGGAGTGTGAGGGTCACCAGCTTGGACCACACTGGCTGGCACTGCGGGGATCTAGAAGGAGCCCGGGTCCCTGCAGACTTGTTGGGGGAGCTTGCTCCACTAGCCCCCCAGCTAGAAAGCTCCAGCCTTTATCACGAGACAGGAATAACTTTTTATCTTGTCTAAGCCATGACGTTTTGAGTCTCTTGATAGTCACAGACTAACTTCATCCTAATGGATATAGTCCCTCACCGTTCTAATTTTTCCCCTGAATCCAATGTTTATTTTCTTTACAAAGGGAAGGGAATACTTGCTGGTCTCCCCTGCCCCCTTTTGGGGGGCTGCAGCCCCCTTCCCGTGCGTGGCCGGACTTCCGTGCAGCCCCTGCCTGCCTGCCTTCTTGAATACCTGAACTTTTGGGCTCCACCTGGGGCTGTACCTTCACCTGTCACTGAGGGCCACCAGACACCTCCAGACACCTTCACTCTTTGGAAGGATCATGATATTGGTTTCCCACATGCTGTTGGAACCACTTGCCCCCAGAGCTCTAGGTAGGTGTAGTAGAAGCTTCGAGTCCCCCTTCCTCCTCCACCACCCATGCCTCTCCCCCTTGGAGTTCACCTGCTGCTGGGAGCACTCCCCACGTGTGATAGCTGCCACTCCCAGCACCTGCATGCTCCTCCCTGCCCAACGCCTTCTTGGGCAGCACAAGAGTTTGCTCAGCCTGGGCACGGCAGCCTGCCCATGCTGGGGGGTTCACACCTGAGGGGCAGCTCTCATCTGAACTGGGGAGATGTAGGTAAAGCCAGCTTTCTTCCCTCGTGGGACAATCCTAAGGTGTGTTCTACACAGTCCCTCATTTACTCACCCCGTCCCTGAGATCACCTCTGCAAGCAAACCACATACACCCAGGGCCTTATCTCAGAGGCTGTTTTTTTGGGGGGGTGGGGAATTGGACCCTACCAACTCCACAGCCTAGAGAGATCCAAAGCCCTACCCAGAATCACCAGTAAGTCCTAGGAGCCACCAGGCTTCTCCTGCTCACGGCTCACCCATCCAGACCTGCTGTCCTCATCTGGCCTCGCATCAGCCTGGTCCCATAACACAGCCCCTCACAGACACCCATTCCCACTGAGTTCTGTGGACTGCAGTGCAGACTCTGGGTTACAGGACTCCTATGCCCTCCCCTCTCTCTTCCCGTCACCCCTGCTCCCACCCCCCCATCCCTCCAGATCACCCCAGGAGCTCTCAGCTCTCCTCCAACCACTCTGCAGAGCAGTCCAGCCTGGACACTGCTGCTTCCACACCCAAGGAGCCAAAGCAAGCCTTTGAGGTTGTTGGCAGCACAAAGCCCCTGCCTCCTCACCCCCGGCCCCTACACAATTGAATGAGACCCACTTTCCTTGGAAGATGGGCTTTGTCTGTACTTTACATGTCAGGAGACCAGACCCAGGGTCACAGGGCTAGTAAGAGGGTGTATTAGATGCTATTAGAGCCCACCTGTATCCTAACACATATTTTCCCACATGGCACCACCCTGAACTTTCTACCTAAGTGCCCCCCACACCCACCTGGCACAGAGGACAAGTTGAAGTGCGAGAGAGTTAATACCCTCAACTGATGATGGAAGGGTGTCGGTGGACACATCCCCCGGCTCCCTTGCCTCTAGCTGGGAACAACTCTGCATCTCATTTCCCACAGTGCTAACTGCTGGATAACTCACTCTGCATCTTTTGCCTTCCCTTGCTTCCCCACCCCAACTGGTGTTTCTTGGGGTTATCTCCCAAATTAACTACCTGCATCCAACTCCTCGTCTTTAAGCCTGTTGGTGGAGGGAGGGGGAGGATCTCAAAAGAAGACAGTAGCAGAGCTGCAATTAGAACCCATGTCTGACTGACCCCAACATGATGCTCTTTCCAACATGCCATGGGTGGCCCTGACCCAGTCTCCCAGGCAATTTCTGCCTGTTGCCTGGTCCCCAGCATCTCTTGATACTCACGATGCTATTCAGTTCCTGACTCAGTGTCCCCTTTCTACCAGGGTCCTGTCTAGTTTCCAGTCACTCCCTACCCTGACTATCTGGCCTTGCTTGGGGACCACACACTGAGCTGGGAGCTCTTGTCCTGAGACCGTGGGAAACACTCCCCACCCTGAGACTGTGGAGGTATAATTATTTGTGGCTGTGGTTTGCCTGTGGCCTGGAGTTTTCCAAGCTCTTTGCAGTCGTTTAGTTTCAACCTGCCCAGCCTTTCTGTGATGTGGCCATAGGAAATTGCCTCTTTGTTTTCTTGGCTGCCTCCTCAATGACTTCGAAATGGGCCACCCTGGCCCAGTTTACACTCTGCATGGCTCATCTGTCTGTGGTGACACAACATTTTCCCCCCTTCCTCCTCATAAGAAAAACTAATCAAAACTAGAACTCTGCATTCCTGAGGAGGGGAGTCAGTCATATTTTTGGCAGGTCCTGCGAGGGTCACCAGGGCAGCTAAACGGAGTATGGATCAGGGACACCGTGATGTCATGCCTGGTGACTGGGGCTTGTCCCTGATTCACACACTGGCTGCGTGTGGTCCCTCCCAGGGGCTCTCTCTGCCACAGGACAATTTCTACACCCTCTCTGTCCCTCACTGTGCAGAAATCTGCTCCTGGGCCAGAGGAGGCGAAGTATGATAAGGTATCAGTGGCGATGATGGAGAGACCCAAAGAGCCGGATGCAGAGATGACCTTGTAGAGCACAGCCTTTGTGGGCTTTGCTCTGCAAACCCACTGAAGCTTTACCGAGAAGTCCTTTAGGCTTCTTCCATTTGTCAGCTGATCCCACTGAGGAGGGTCCCTGTCAGAGACAATGACCGTGTGGGCCAGCCTGGGGGCTCCTGGAGGACAGGGCATTAGCACTGGCCCTTCCACAGGTGAGGAGCAACGGGGAAGCCTGGAGAAGAGAAGAGCCTGGGTGCCAGGTCAAGGGCTATGTGCTATTTAGGGAATGAAATGCTTCCTAACTGGATACAAAAGTTCACCACGTGGCTTAGCTGGCAGGGAACAGAGTGCACAAACAGAGGAATTTAGCTGGGATATGATTACTGGATATATTATACAAATATAATAAAAATACCAGGCAATCTAGCCAGAGCATCTCGGTGTTTGGCTAAGCATGGCTGTCTGACAAGAGAGTCTATTAGAAAGTGGGTTCTGGGTGCCCATAAATTCATACTTGCTGAAAATTTAATGGATTTCTTAGTTTCTCTAAAGCTTTCTGAAACCTCAAATCCTATTTTCACTTTGAGGGCCATTTCTTGAATGACGGATATCCTGCATACAAGGGAGATGCAGCAGACAACTTGTCTCCTGTCCCTTCTCCTGACCAAACAGATTGTCCCTTATATTCTTGTTGAGTGGGTCACATTGGTGTTAATAATCTAGGCAGTTAAAAAAAACCATTCAGCATTGCCGGTAGGAATGTAAAATGCGGCAGCTGCTGTGGAAGACAGTATGGAGGTTGCTCAAAACCTTAAAACTAGAATTAACATAGGACCCAGCCGTTCCTCTCCCAGACAGATAGCCAAAAGGATTGAAAGCAGGGACTTGAACAGATATTTGTGCACCAGTGTTCATAGCAGCATTATTCACAATAGTCAAAATGTGGAAATATCCCCAAGGTCCACTGATGGATAAATGGATAAACAGAATGTGGTACATACATTCAGTGGAATATTATTCAGCCTTCAAAAGGAATGAAGTTCTAAAACATGGTTGAAACTTGAAAGTGTAAGTTATACTGAGTAATATAAGCCAGACACAAAAGGATTCCACTTATCATATGATTCCACTTATATTAAGTATCTAGAATAGTCAAATTCATAGACAGAAAGTAGAATAGTGGTTACCAGGGGCTGGGGGAAGGAGGAATTGAGGAGTTACTGTTTGACGTGTACAGAATTTCAGTTTGGGATGATGACAAATTTCTGGAGATGGATAGTGGTGATGGTTGCACAATGATGTGAATGCACTTAATGCCACTGAATTATGCACTTGAAAATGATTAAAGTGGTAAATTTTATGTTATGTATGTTTTATCACAACAAAAAAGTTTTTAGAAAGTCATTCAGTGAGAGTGTTTGTGATGTATCCTTTCATTATGCATACAAAAAGCATTTTATGTACTCTTTCTAGTTTCCCTGCATACATTACTACAAAGCACTAATAAGCTTCTATTTTGTGTCCAGAAGGGCCTCTTTGCCAAGCAGACATGTTCATTCACCACATGGTTTCACAATTCTGAACTGATCATCAGCTTTTCTTGGGTGGTGTGGTTGGGAAGGGGTGAGAGTGCTGTGGGTTCCTTAGGCTTACTCCTTTATTCTGTCAATGATCCGCCTTCCCAGAAGAAAAAAAAAAAGGTTGAAAGACGCTGACAAAGACTACAAAGATTGCCTAAGTATCTTGGGTAACAAATGGCTCATAAAAAGCTGGAAAAAAAAGTGTGCTTTGATGAGTATGGTATACATGAATCAGAAGCACGGGAAATAAATACATCTGAAATCTAGGTAGGTTTAAAAATGAAGGGGAAGTGGCGCTTAGCCAAGTTATTTATGTTTTTTCAAACTCAGATCAAGAACAGTAGAAAATTGTTCCAGATGTTCAGTGAAATTTGGAACAGAGCCAACCCAGTGCTGTCTGAGAAAGGGAGAGGGAAAGGGAAGGAAATGAGGGAGGAAGAAGGAGATAAAAAGGGTGGTGGGGTTGCTTCTGGTGTGTATATTTAACTGTGAAGCTAAATACAAATGATAAAAGAAGCCAAGTACTCTGAGTCGGCTACACGATGTATGCCAGGTCACCTGAGTTTCTGAATTTAAAATTACAGGATACGGGTTTAAATTAGCTCCCATGTTGAACACTTGAGGATCTTTCCTCCAGAGGAATTCAGGGTTAGAAAGATTCTTGGATTCTTCCTCTTTAATTGCACTTGGATTACTTTATGTAGTTCTTAATATTTTGGTATTGTTTTCTGAACTGAAAGTCTTGTCACGTTAATTTATTTATAATCTAACAGAGGCTGAAGATGCACAGATTGCTACTGATGAGCCACTGTAATTAATTTGCTGCTGAGTTTGGGGGCACACACAAGAATGCTGTGGGGGGAGTTGCTGGTAGTTGTCAGTAGTTGCCAGAAGATTGGGTTCAATCAGCCCCCTACAGTCCTCTAGAACATATCTGAGGGCAGAATTAACATGGTTGTTAAGTGTAAGCCACTAGATAAAGTTTAAATAAAAAAAAGAAACCCCACTACCCAAGAGTACAAAAAACTCCACCAGCTCTCCGACACTGAGATTGCTTTATGTGCCAAAGCAACGGGATGGTTCATTCAACACTTGCTATGTGCCAGCCTTGTGCTAAGTGCTAGCAAAGGAAGACTCCTGCCTTTACAGCACTCAGTCTAGTGGGGGCTACAGACTATAATCAATCAACTATCATATAATTTCTTAAGTGTTTTGACAGAAGCTTGTACACAGTGCTGTAGGAAACCAAGAGAACTAGCAAACAGTTTTGTGTGCAGGTATGTATATGCGCGTGCGCACGTGTGTGTGTGTGCGTGTGTGTGTGTGTGAACAGAGGAGGCTCCACAGAGAGATACTTGTCCTCTGTGTTGAAGAATGACTAGAATTTCAGAACGCAAGGGTAGGGGCAATTCCAGGGAGAGGGAACTGCATGAATAAAATAGATTTTGATTCAAGCCACCAAATAGTTTTTGTGATGGAAACAGGATAGATTAAAAACCAAAAAACAATTTGTCCTATTCCTCTTCTCCTTTCACTTCCCCCTTTTCTTCTCTTCTCTTCCTATTTTTCTCTTCCTTTTTTTTTTTTTTTTGTTTTTTGTGGTACGCGGGCCTCTCACTGTTGTGGCCTCTCCCGTTGCGGAGCACAGGCTCCGGACGCACAAGCTCAGCGGCCATGGCTCACAGGCCCAGCCATGCTGCGGCATGTGGGATCTTCCCGGACCGGGGCACGAACCCACGTCCCCTGCATCGGCAGGCGCACTCTCAACCACTGCGCCACCAGGGAAGCCCTTCCCTTCCTTTCATGAACAATTTATCCTACAGCCATTAGCTGGGGCAGAGCAAGTAGGCATCCATGCCTGATGAAGCCATGACAGCCCAGAGGAGTGTCACAGCTCTGCCACACGGTAGGAGGGCACACATGGGGGGTGAAGATTCCCATTTTTCCACATCATTGCCAACACTTGACATTGTCTTTGTTTTTACTATAGCCATCCTAGTGGGTATGAAGTGTTATTTCATTGTGCTTTTGATTTGGTTTGATGCTCAAGAACATGTCGAGCAACTTTTTATATGTTTTTTCATTGGTTATTTGTATATTTTCTTTGTAGAAATGGCTATTCAAATCCTTTGCTCACTTTTAAAGTGGGTTATTTATCTTTTGATTGTTGAGTTGTAAGAATTCTTCTTTATATATTCTGGATGTGAGTCTCTTTTTGATATATAATCTGCAGTAATATTGTCCCATTCTGGGGTTGCCTTTTCAATTTCTTGACAGCATTCTCTGAATCACTAAAGTTTTTAATTTTGATGAAGTCAGATTAATCCATTTTACTTTGGTTGCTTGTGCTTTAAGTGTTACACCTCAGATATCCTTGCCAAATCCAAAGTGCGGAAGATCTACACCTATGTTTTCTCTTAGAATTTAGTTTTAGCTCTTAGATTCATTTTGGTTTTTTTTTTAACATCTTTATTGGAGTATAATTGCTTTACAGTGGTGTGTTAGTTTCTGCTTTATAACAAAGTGAATCAGCTATACATATACATATGTTCCCATATCCCCTCCCTGTTGCATCTCCCTCCCACCCTTCCTATCCCACCCCTCTAGGTGGTCACAAAGCACCGAGCTGATCTCCCTATGTTATGTGGCTGCTTTCCACTAGGTATATATTTTACATTTGATAGTGTATATATGTCCATGCCACTCTCTCACTTCGTCCCAGCTTACCCTTCCCCCTCCCCATGTCCTCAAGTCCATTCTCTAAGCCTGAGTCTTTATTCCTGTCCTGGTTGGGTTAATTTTTGTATACAGTATGAGAAAAGGGTCCAAATTCACTCTTCTGCATGCGGATATTGAGTTGTCCCAGCACCGTTTGTTGAAAAGACTATTCTTTCCCCCATTGAATTATTTTGGCCCCTTTGTCGAAAATCAGTGAGTAAAACATGGAAGGGTTTATTTCTGGATTCTTCACTCTATGCCATTGAGCTGTGTGTCCCTCTACTGATACCATACCGTCTTGATTACTAGAGCTTTGTAGTAAGTTTTGAAATCAGAAAATACTTCAACTAGCAACATCAGCAACACCCTTGACCCCTCTCCTTCCTGGTGAAGCAAAGCAAAAGCACAGAGCTCCTTCCTGGAGGAGGCTCCTCCCCAAAGGCTTCCTTCCTTGAATATAACAAAAGCAAACAGGCACTGAGTCAGGCCATCCAGTTACACTGTGTCATTTAACCCTGACAACAGCCCACTTTACAGATGAGGAAGTGGGATATGCCAGATATGTTCCCATCAGCCCTCCAGACCCACACATTCTGTGCTCTGGAGAACGGCCTTTGTGTCCTTGCTCTGTGGGCTCCTCCCCCTCTGGCTTCTGATTGGGTTTGGCAGGGGAGCCCCTCCAGGAGGTCAGAGGGTGGGGTGCCTGAGGCCAGGGCTTTTATTCCCTGGCTCCCTCTCCATGAGGGTGCTTCTGGCTGACCTTGACCCTTCCTGAAGGTCACAGCTCCTCTCAAAGCAGCTTGCTCTACATGACTTTCTCCTTCTGGGTTCTGGAGACCTCACCCTCCCCAAGGAGTGTGCATGCATAGGAGTGGCAACAGCTTCTGGGAATTGCAGCTTCTCCCCAGGTGGGCTGATGGGTCTTAGAGCTCTTGCTGAGTGAACGCATTCTGAGTGTTGTCGGTTCAACAGGGTCAGGGAGGTGCACTCTTGAGGAAGGCCTAAGGGAAGACCCACCCGATATGCCAATTACTACAAGCACTTACTCCGAGGTCCTTTGCCAACACATGTAATATTAAAGATAGTAGTAGGTGTAGCAACTCCCAGGGATGAAGTTTGGGAAAACATAATGGAACATTCAGATGCAAAGTGCAAGACCATGAGCTTGTTGCTAAAGACTTTGCCTTCAAAGGCTAATTGGACTCTGCCAAGTTTGGAAAACCACTTAGTCTTTCAAAGTAAACTGACAAGGAGGGACAGTCATAAGTCAAATGTCAAGGTAACTTCTAGTAGATGAACCCATTAGCAATACTTCTGAGACATGCATGTTTTCAGAACCTTTGCATGATTTTGAAATGATCTGGGCAGAATCCAAGGATCTGCATGGAGATATGCTTTGTGGAGAAGCAGAGGGAAAACCTATGCAGAGCTTGAAAAGTATGGCTACCACTTCATCCTCTTCCTACTGAGTATCCCAGTAGGCCTACTGCATGAAAACAGCACATTTATCCAATGTAGAGCCTTTAAAAAAATAACGCTTTTATTTAGGAAAAAAAAATAATATCAGACCTGCTGAGAAACTGCAAGAATATCACACTGGACTCTAACATATTTTTTGCATAGAGTCACCTATTGTTCACATTTTGCCATTTTTGCTTTAACTCTTTTTTTCTCTCTTTCAATTTATAAGGTTGAGTGATATGAAATATATACACTATTTATTCCTTTTTATTCTTTTGCTAAACATTTGAGAGTAAATCACAGAGACCAAAATCCTAAACCCCTTATTACTTTACATGTACCTCCTAAGATAAAGGACATTCTCTTACATAACCACAGGTCAAAAATAAAAATTTGTGGAATTAACATTACTCTAATTGCTAATTGCTCCAATACCGTTTTATAGCAATGTTTACTCCCCCGCAGTCCAGGATGCAAGCCAGCATCATGCCTGGCACGTAGACAACAAGTTTAGAGCCTTTTGTTCAGTGCTTGAGTTATGTGGGATTTAGCATAGATTCAGGTCTTGGCTTGTTGGTTCTGGATGGCAGGGAAGCAGTTATTTCCCTCTAGAGGAAGAAGCTTTCAACCTACCTGAGATGAGACACACCCTAAACTCCAGGACTCAGAGAAATCCAAGGGCTTTGGATGACTCTCCAGAGAGGCCAACACAGAAACACCGGGAAAGGGCCTTCCCTGGTGGCGCAGTGGTTAAGAATCCACCTGCCAATGCAGGGGACATGGGTTCGAGCCCTGGTCCGGGAAGATCCCACATGCAGCAGTGCAACTAAGCCCGTGCACCATAACTACTGAGCCTGCGCTCTAGAGCCTGCGAGCCACAACTACTGAAGCCCACGTGCCTAGAGCCCGTGCTCCTCAACAAGAGAAGCCACCGCAATGAGAAGCCTGCACACCGCAACGAAGAGTAGCCCCTGCTCGCCACAACTAGAGAAAGCCCGTGCACAGCAACGAAGACCCAACGCAGCCAAACATAAATAAATAAAAATTAAAAACAAAAGTCACTAACGACTTAGTATAGCTCACCTCTACTTTGGATTTATCTGTATGCCACCTCTTTCATATACACACTATTATTTCCTAGTGAGGAAATCTGGATGAACTGTTAATGTGAAAACTGCATGAAAATAAACTACGTAGTTCATATGCTATTTGTGCCTTAAAAAAAAAAAACAAACAAAAGAAAGAAACACCGGGAAGGAATATTCTTGCTCTGGGTCCCCACTAAGTGGCCCCACAATTTGCATGGCACCAATGCGCGTCCTGATTTCACAGCATCCCCCCTTGCCCTGACTTTGCTTGAGGAGAGGGTCATTGGACTAGGCAGTCGTGCTGTACACACTCTAGCGCTTCACCCAGGAAGGCTCACGTGGGAGCGGAGAAGCAAGGCCAGCAATATTTGGACATTACCCAAAGGTTTGTCTTAAATGTAGCAGAGGTCGGGAGGTCAGAGGATAGGCAGGAAAATCCATCGTCATGGAGCCCACCCCAGGAACTTGAGATGACCGTGAGGAGGTGGGTGACCCCAGAGAGAAGTTGCAGAAGCCCCCAGGGAGTATCCAGATGCCCTGAATTGGGGGGTCTGGGCATGTGTGCTGCGTGAGGGCTTCGATTACTCATCCTGGGGCTCCCCTCTTCCCTCCCTTAACAAAAAGCTCGATTCAATGCTCTTCAGACATGGTTTGATTTTCACATTCTATGAGTCTGTGCTCCTCCTTATAGATGCCTGGTGATGGGGAAGAGCAGGAATGAGAGTGAAAGGGAGGAAGGGAGAGGCATGCAGGAGGGAGGGGGTGGCTGTTCCTGGGGGTATCAGGACAGAAGAAAGACTCCGGCATTTGCTGTTTTGTGTAGCAAGAGGTGGGTGATGGAAATGGGACAGCAGAGCTCCCGAAGAGGCAGGAGGCTGGATACCGGGGTGTTATTATTTCCAGCCCATCAGAAAAACCAGGAGGCTCATGTTTCTGCTTCTTCCTCAGCGGTCTCCACCTGCTGATTTAGGGCATCACATGGTGCTCTGTGTTTGGGCTTCTGTATTCTTATTTGGGTTTCCTCTTACTTGTTTTTCCAGCTAGAGTGTCAGTCCTGTGCTCCTTAACTCCCGCTCAGCCTCTAGGATGGAGCCAGGCACGCCATGAGCTGTCAGCCTGTTTACTGATTGCATTTGAGGGAAGTAGATTTTGGTTGAGGTCTCTGCCTATTGTTTACATCGTTGACACTTTGCCCTTGTTAAGGCATGTGACAGCTGCACAGGAAGCAAGTGTCAACAGTCAGCGTGACCATGACATCCAAATATACACCTCCAGCCCACTGTGCCTCTACCTCTGGCCCCTAAATCCAGCTGCGCCTCTGCCCTCAGCACCTCCACTCCTATGGCTCAAAGCATCTCACACACAACACGTCAAGGACCAAACTCATGCTCTCCCTACCCTCCACCACGAACCTTCCACCAATTTCCCCAAATGGCACCAACACTTACTCTGGACATTTCCCTCACCCTCACCCTTCATAACACACCCGTTCCTAAAGCCCATTAATACTTACCCCCTAAATATCACTCCCCTCCATCTCCATTGCAAGCTTTGCCCACCCACTGGCTTTCTCACTTGTACCACTCAACAGTTACTCTCATTGGTGCTTGCTTGCTGCCAATCTTTCCTGCATACAGAGAAGCCCAAGGTATTTTCACAAACAAACAAAAATGGGATCATATTTCTCCATTGCTAAGAACCATTCCATGACCTGCTATCACCTTCCAAATAAAGGTCAAAATGGCAATTGTGGGGACTTCCCTGGTGGCGCAGTAGTTAAGAGTCCGTCTGCCAATGCAGGGGACACGGGTTCGAGCCCTGGTCTGGGAAGATCCCACATGCCGTGGAGCAGCTAAGCCCGTGCACCACGATTACTGAGCCTGCACTCTACAGCCTGTGAGCCACAACTACTGAGCCTGTGAGCCACACCTACTGAAGCTCACGCGCCTAGAGCCCGTGCTCCACAACAAAAGAAGCCACCGCAACGAGAAGCCCGCGCACTGCAACGAAGAGTAGCCCCTGCTCGCTGCAACTAGAGGAAGCCTGCACGCAGCAAAGAAGACCCAATGCAACCAAAAATAAATAAACAAAAACAAAATCGCCATTGTGGCCTCAAGGAGCTTTCTAGCCCTGGATCATCACTTTTGCCTCAACTTGTTCCTAAATGATCCGTGCTTTTGAAGGATCAGCCACCATGTTGGCTGTGAGTTTCTCAAACACCCCCTACGCACGCTCTCCTTGGGTCTTTGCTCCTGCCTAGGACGCTCTTCTCCACCTCCTCCTCCCTCATCACTTCCATGAGTTCCTACTCAAACATCTCATCTCACTTCCAAGTTATTTTCCCAGGGAAGCCTTCCAGTCCCCACAAAGCTCAGGCAGGCGCTCCTGTTACATTCTCCCATAGAAACACAGAGTTTTTCTTTGCTGCATGTATCACAGTTACACAGGCAGACCTCGGAGATACTGCAGATTTGGTTCCAGACCACTGCAATACACTGAAGGTTGCAATAAAGCGAGTCACACAAATTTTGTGGTTCCCCAGTGCATGTAAAAGTTACGTTTGCACAATACTGTAGTCTACTAAGCGCACAGCATCATTATGTCTATGAAAACAAAGTACATACCTTAATTTTAAAAATACTTTATTCTAATAAAGGCTGCCCATCATCTGAGCCTTCAGTGTCTCGTAATCTTTTTGCTGGTGGAGGGTTTCACCTTGATGTTGATGGGTGCTGACTGATCAGGATGGTGGTTGCTGAAGGACCAGGTGGCTGTGGACATTTCTTAAAATAAGGCAATGAACTTTGCTGCATTGATTGACTCTTCCTTTCACAAATGATTTTTTTTTGGGGGGGGCATGCAATGCTGTTTTTACCCATAGTAGAACTTCTTTTAAAACTGGAGTCAATCCTCTCAAATCCTGCAACTGCTTTATCAACAAAGTGTATGTAGTATTTGAAATCCTTTATTGTCATTTCGACAATATTCACAGCATCTTTCCTGGACGTAGTTTCCACCTCAAGAAACCATTTCTTTGTTCATCCATAAGCAGTAACTCCTCATTCATTCAAGTTTTATCATGAGATGCAGCAATTCAGTCACCTCTTCAGGCTCCACTTCTAGTTCTAGTTCTCTTGCTATTTCCACCACATCTGCAGTTACTTTCCCCACTGAAGTCTTGAACCTCTCAAAGTCATCCATGAGAGTTGAAGCCAACTTCTTCCAAATTCCTGTTCATGTTGATATTTTGAGCTCTTCCCATGAATCACAAAATGTTCTTAACGGCATCTACAATGGTGAATACTTTCCAGTGGTTTTTCAATTGACTTTGCCCAGATCCATCAGAGGAATCAGTATCTATGGCAGCTAAAGCCTTGTGAAATGTATTTCTTTTTAAAATAAATAAATAAATAAATAAATAAATAAATTTATTTATTTATTTATTTTTAGCTGTGTTGGGTCTTCATTGCTGCACACGGGCTTTCTCTAGTTGTGGCGAGTGGGGGCTACTCTTCGTTGCAGTGCACAGGCTTCTCCTTGCAGTGGCTTCTCTTGTTGTGGAGCATGGGCTCTAGGTGCACGGGGTTCAGTAGTTGTGGCACACGGGCTCAATAGTTGTGGCTCGCAGGCTACAGAGCACAGGCTCAGCAGTTGTGGCACACGGGCTTAGTTGCTCTGTGGCATGTGGGATCTTCCTGGACCAGGGCTTGAACCCACGTCCCCTGCCTTGGCAGGCGGATTCTTAACCACTGCACCACCACGGAAGCCCAAACCTTATGAAATGTATTTCTTAAATAATAGGCCTTTAAAGTCGAAATGCCTCCTTGATCCATGGGCTGCAGAATGGATGTTGTGTTGGCAGGCACTAAAACAACATTAATCTGGTTGTACATCTCCGCCAGAGCTCATGGGTGACAGGTGTATTGTCAATGAGCAGTAATATTTTGAAAGAAATCTTTTCTTCTGAGCAGTAGTTCTCAACAGTGGGCTTAAAATATTCAGTAAACCATTTTATCAACAGGTGTGGTCTCATCCAAGCTTTACTGTTCCATTTATAGAGCACAGGAAGAGTAGACTTAGCATAATCCTTAAGGGCCCTAAGATTGTCATTATAGTAAATGAGCACTGGCTTTAACCTAAAGTCACCAGTTGATTTAGCCCCTAACAGGAGAGTCAGCCTGTCCTTTGAAGCCAGGGATTGATTTCTTCTCTTTGCCTATGAAAATTCTAGATGACATCTTCTTCCAATAGAAGGCTGTTTCATCTGCATTGAAAATATGTGGTTTAGTGTAGCCACCTTCATGAATTAACTTAGCTAGATCTTCTGGATAATTTGCTGACAAACCTTCCACATCAGCACTTGCTGCTTCATCTTGCACTTTTATGTTATGGACACAGCTTCTTTCCTTAAACCTCGTGAACCAACCTCAGCTATCTTCAAACTTTTATTCTGCAGCTTCCTCATCTCTCTCAGACTTCATAGAACTGAAGAGAGTTCGGGCCTAGCTCTGGATTAGGCTTTGGCTTAAGAGGATGTTATGGCCGGTTTGATCTTCTATCCATACAACTACAACTTTCTCCACATCAGCAATAAGGCTGTTTTGCTTTCTTATCATTCGTATGTGCAGTGAAGTAGCACTTTAATTTCCTTCAAGAATTTTTCCTTTGTATCCACAGCTTGGCAACTGTTTGGCACAAGAAATCTAGCTTTCAGCCTATCTTGGTGTTCGACGTGGCTTCCTCACTAAGCTTAATTATTTCTAGCTTTTGATTTAAAGTGAAAGACCTTTCACTTGAACACTCAGAGGCCAATGTTGGTTACTAATTGGCCTAATTTCAATATTGTTGTATCTCAGGGAATAGGGAGACCCAAGGAGAGGGAGAGAGATTGGGGAATGGCCAGTTAGTGGAGCAATCAGAATACATACAACATTTATCAACTAAGTACGCCATCTTACATGGGTGCAGTTTGTGGCACCCCAAACTGCAAAGTAGTTGATCAAAGTAGTTGATCTTTGACCCACGTCAAAGATCACTGATCACAGATCACCATAACCAATAAAAAATAAAGGAAAAGTATGAAATATTTCGAGAATTATCAAAATCTGACCTGAGGACACAAAGTGAGCAAATGCTATTGGAAAGGTGGTGCTGAATAGACTTGCTTGATGCAGCGTTGCTACAAAACTTCAATTTGTAAAAATCACAATGTCTGCGCTGCGCAACAAAGTGAAGTGCAATAAGACAAGGTATGCCTGTAATTCGGTATTTGTGTACCTATTTGATTAGTATGTATCTCCCCTTCTTAACTGAAAACTGCATGAGCACAGGGAATGGTTCTGTTTTTGCTCCCAACTAAATCCCAGTCATATCTAAAACACAGTGTGTGGCAAACAGTAGGTGCTCAGTTAATACCCTTTGGAAAGTGAAAGGATGATTGGGCGAATGAGTGATGAATAGTCAGAGCCTAGATTCTCTTTTTTTTGTTGGGGGAAAATGCTGCCCCATTGTACATTACCACTAGCACCAGCAACATCGGAGGGTTCCAAATCCTTCATATCCTCACCAACACTTGATATTTTATATATATATCTCCATCCTAGTGGGTGTGAAGTGGTATTTCATTTAGGTTTTGATTTGCATTTCCCTAATGACTAATGACGTTAAGCATCTTCTCATGTGCTGATTGGCGATTTGTATACCTTCTTTGGAGAAATGTCTATTCAATCCTTTACCCATTTTTAAACTGGATTGTTTGTCATTTTATTGTTGAGTTGTAAGAGGTTAGATCCTTATCGGATACATGATTTGCAAATATTTTAGAGAAGTCTTTATGCTTGCTCCCTCCTGGAACTCCCCTAAAATGACAGCAAGGGAATAAAATTAGATTCATTTCAGACAGAGAGAAAAAGAAGCAAAAAGACATAGACAAAAGATTTCTAAAAATCTTTGGAAGCAGACAGCATTTGGAGGCATGGTCTCTACCTTTGCACATGGAGGTGGTCACAGCCCAAGTGCTGAGAAGGAATGAGACAGCCCACCCTACAGAATTCTGGAAGTGCCCTAAATCACCAAAAGTGCAGAATTTGGAGGGCAAGCAGGGGTAAAGCTCTAGCACTGTCTATATCTGGAGTGGTATAGGTCTCGCCTATTGTCACCCACAGGAGATGACATTTCTTTTCTAAAGAAGAAGATTCCCTTCATACATTTCAGATTCAGGGGACATGGGCACAGTGGAGGGGGCAGAGAGGTATGGGACCCACAGTAGAGAGATTAAATAAAAGTCTGCATCCTGACTGGGTCCCTCTGTTGTTTTCTTAGCATGTCCCTAAATGTAGGTATCTGGGCACCTCTACTTCGGGCAGAAGATGGGAAGGTTCTTCTCTAGAGAATCTGCAAAGCTTCAAAAAAGAAAAAAAGCCTCCTGATCCTGGCAGTGCGGGCAAGGCCAGGCCTGAACGCAGGTAACCTGACCACCAATGCCCCCACCCCTGACACTGACCAGTCCACAAGCCCTGCCTGTGCTCAAAGTGGAGAAAGACACCTGGACCCTTCCCCTAACCACGTGAATATACCTACTCACTAATTTAATCCTCTTAGAGAGAGAAGAAAATAACATTTCAGCTCCCCCACCCCCAGAAACTAACAAACAAAAACAAAATACTATGGGAAATGAGCAACAGAGAATATAAAAACAGCTTTGAAAATTTTAAATGTAACTAAATTAAAAGAAATTAAATAGAAGAACTAGAAGATAAAGTATAAGAACTCTCCTGGAGAATAGAACAAAAAGTTAAATATATAGGGCAGAGAAGATAAGAAAATTATGCAATCAATGTGGCATTCCAGAAAGAGAAATGAAAGAGAAAAAAGGAAATTATTAAAGAAACATTACAAGAAAAATTTCCAGAAGTTGAGAGAGCATAATAATCATCCAGTTCAGGAAACTGAAGGGTGATCTACATAAAGGCACATCAGGGAAAAACTAAAAGATTCTGAAAGCTTCCAGAGAGGGGGAAAAAAATAGGTCCCACACAAAGGATTGGGTGACATAATGGCATTGGATTTCTCAAGAGCATAATGGAAGCAGTACATTTAAAAGTATAAGGAAGAACAATTTTGAATCAAATGATTTATATTTCCAAGCTATTAATCAAATTTGAGAGCAAATATTTTTAGATGGGTACAATCTCAAAAAATTTGCTTCTTAAGCAAGCAATATTGGGAAGCTACTGAGGATGTACTTAAGCAAAAGAACAGAGCAAACCGAAAGGAAAAAAGAGGAAAACTTTAGATCCATCAAACCAGAGAAACAACCCAGAAGGATGAGGGGAAATGTGGGATATAGTCCACACCCAGTCCAGAATAAAGGAGAAGGATAGAGAGCTGTGGAAGAGAAGTCTTTAGGAAATCATGAAGCATCTGATATGCTTGCTCATTTAGAAAATGTTATTTGTAGACACTCGACAGATCCATTGGAAGATACGGGGAAGAAATAGAAATTGAAACATAGAAAATGAAGCAAATGGAAAAAACTGAGGCAATGATAAACTCCAGGAAAACCAAAACTTGTACAAGAAATGAAAAGATGAAAGTGTCTCCCTGCTTCAGCAGTGATCAATATGAACAAGGTTGTAATAATGTAAACACTGGCTATAGGTTTAATTCTGGAAGTAGCATATTAGGAGAATGGGTAAAATGGAAAGGGAGGGTGGTGATCTGTAAGAGTGCTAAATCTTTATTTAACCTAATAGGAAGTCAGTAGATCATTTCTAACACTGAAAAATCAAGACATTTCAGCAAAAGCATGTTATTTAGAAATAGAAGGGTGAGTTCCATGACAAACAACTGAACTAAGTGGTTGCCTCTGGGTAGTGGACCTGCAGGTTGGTACTGGGGAATGAAGGAACCCATGGTTCTGATTGCCCAATGTGCAGTATTATTTCACTTAATTGAAAATCAATTACAAAACCATAAGGAAGTTCCCTTAGAAATGCGTGCTGTGAAACCAAGAATTGAAAGTTTCCACTCCATATACTTGCAAGAAAAATGACAATGACATTCCTAGCCCCACAGGATTTTATCATTAAATTCCCACCTCATCCCCTCCTCCAATACACACACCTCTGCATTTGTGAAAACCTTTGTGCTTTAGAGAAAAAAGGAGAGAACAAGTGTGTGGAACTCCAAATAGCTTAACTGGAAAATTCACAGTCCAAAGCACATATTATTTGTATCACAGACAAATCCTCAGATTTGGTGGGAGAAACTTAAAATCATTAGTGTCTACATTAGTGTCAAGGGTGTTACCCACAGTGTTTTCCAGCAGAGCAGCACATGGTTCAGAAGTAAGTGGGAGACCAAAAGGAAGGAGCCAGAAAGCCAGGAAGTGTGACTCAGACATTTGCTTTTGACTTTAATTAGTAAGCCCTGCCAATTTACTTCTTGGAAGGGGAAGCACATCTCCTACCTTCTTTCTTCTAAAGAGATTTCAAGTGAGTCTCACCCAAGAAGTGAGCCACTTTGTTACCATTACACATCAGATGAGACCTGCTCACATGGTACTAGTTAGAATCCGAGCAACACACCAGTCAGCAAAAATACATTGATCACTGTTTCTCTTTATCCTCACACCCTTTGGTTGGACTCCCTAATGCTAGGGATTTCTCAGAACGAATCCAAGTCCCAGAAGGTTTCTCAAAGAAATGATGGTGTGTATTTGGCTCAGAAACAGAATTGCAAAGTGCTTTCCAGTTGGTAGATTTTCAGAGAAAATGCAAAGAGGAGGGCATGCACAGAAGGGCAGTGCAAATTTGATTCAATAAATATTTATTGAGTGCCGACTGTATGCTGTTCTTCTAGGATATAGAAATGACTAAGACCTGGGACTGGCCCTCAGTTACCCTTATATCAGATCAGAACTCTCATCCCAGGCCCGTCCATTCAGTTCCACAGTTCTGGGCAAGCCCCACACTGCTCTCTGGGCAGGAGGGGAAAATGAAGGGAATCCACCAGTGTCTTCAGCTTTGGGGTTTCTTCTGTTAGAGAAATGGGGCAGAGTCCACCAGAAGTCAGTGGAGTGTGTGTGTTGGGGGCAGGAGTGGTTGCCTTCTTTAAAATACAGCTTTGCTAGTTTTCTGTATCCTAAATACAAAGTGACCCCGGTGGTGTTTTAACCAGGAGGAGTTCTGGTCTGAGCCCCCCAAGCCATAGAGACCCAGAGGATTTGTTTAGCTAACTTTCCTTGTTAGGAGTCTAGGCTTTCAGAGTGTCCCTCATGGGCGCACCTTCATTTCCCATTCTCACTGCTCAAACCTTCCACATTTCCTCAGTAAGCCCTTGTTCTCCCCCTCCCCCAGGATATGCCACCCCTCCCCCACCCCATTAAAAAGTCCCAATAGCAGCTCCCCACTCTCCCTCAGGCATATTTCATTTGGATGTCAATGGTGTTTCTTCTGTGCAGGCTTTTTCTGGGTCTTGGGGAGGAAGAGGAAGAGGTCCTTCTTACGGATGGCTGTAGCCTGGACACAGCTACTCAGACCCTTAAGGCCTGCAGGCTCCTATGTGCCCAGCAATTATCACAGCAAGGATTTCTCCCATCTCAAAGGCAGAAAGCATTCAAAGCATGAGGGAGATGGGTTTCCAAACCCTCCAGTTAGGGTTTCCAACTTCTTGGAAGGGTGTTAGTTGGAAGTGTCAGTTACCAGAATGTTAACATATAAAAAACCTTGACTTTGGTCATCTGAACCATTATGGTACATCACTCATGGCCCAATCCAAACAATAGAAACCATCTAGCTATTTCACAAAGAGAGAATTTGATACAGAAGTTTGATTACAAAGGTATTGGAAGGTCTGGAAAAGTAATGGGGAGAAGGAGTGATCCTCAGAGATCAGAAAGTTCTCACACCCCTAGGCTGGAACCCATGAGCTTACAGCTGCTTCTGTGGTGGGAAGTTGCTGAGTTCCTAGACCAGGGCTGGGACCTGCACTGGGAAAGCTGCTCTCCTTGACTCTCTCTTTGACTACGGTCAAAGACCGTAGTGGGGCAGTGTCATCTTGTAGAGCAGTGGGAATTTGGGGCCCTAAGGCCTGGGGGGACTCAGCCTTTCAGCTGGAAGGTGCACATGAGTTTTCTAGATATTTATTAAGGTGGCTGTGAAGTCAATTTAGTATAGCTCCATAAAAAAGACAAATAGGAAAATCCATTCTGTCTCTTAAATAAAATTCTTTAGAGGAACAGTACAAAAGCATGATCTTATAAACAAAATTGGCTCTTTGTATGCCCCAAAGAAAACATGTTTGTCCAGTTTGACTTTGTTGCCCCAAACCAGCTCGCAGCCTTGGGGGAAATGTGTTTCAAAAATACCTCTCTTGGGGCTTCCCTGGTGGCGCAATGGTTGGGAGTCCGCCTGCCGATGCAGGAGACACGGGTTCGTGCCCCGGTCCGGGAAGATCCCACATGCCGCGGAGCGGCTGGGCCCGTGAGCCATGGCCGCTGAGCCTGCGCGTCCGGAGCCTGTGCTCCGCAACGGGAGAGGCCACAACAGTGAGAGGCCCGCATACCGTGGAAAAAAAAAAAAAACCCTCTCTTTTCTGAGAGTCAGATGAAATATAAAAACACGAAAACACCACTTAAAATTTTTTTTAATATAAAAGTACATATTAGGTTTATTTTCGGGGGGTAATTTTAAATTTTTTATATTCACAATTAGAAAATATTAAAAGCATAAAGAAAAAAACAAATCACCAGAAATATATAGAGAATTTTTCTGATATATAAAGAAAATATCTATAGGTTTCTTTTTACAAATATTTTTTGCATAAAAATAAATTATGTATGAATTACTTTGTGAATCTTTTTCTGCTTAACAAGATGTCATTAAATCTACTTTTGCAACATAATTTTTGAGTGGTTCTTTGTATTCTATCACAAGGTCTGTACCATTATTTATTTAACCTATTTATAGTTTGACTGTTTAAATTATTTCCTCTTTTTTTACTAATGTTACGATGAACAAATTTTTTTGCACGACTTTGATTATTTCCATAGGACAGATTCTCAGAGATAGAATTGCTGAGTCAGAGGTTATGAATTATTTTAAGGCCTTTGATGCACAGTGTCAAATATCTTCCAGATACACTGAACCAAGTTCCAGTCCTATAGCCAGTGCACCAAAGTGGTTGCTTCCCCAAACTCTGGCCCATTCTGGGTTCTATCACTTAAGAAACAAACAAACAAACAATAACAACAGAATACTCACCAAGGCCATGTAAGGCATGTTTTTCACTTGTCCGAACAGAATCAGAAAAGTTAAATGCCACATTTCGCTAATTGTAAGATGTAGCCTTTTTTTATGTTCCTATTTTCACATCTCTAAAATCAGTGGGGTTGAGCACATGTTTTGGTTTCTGCTCATTGTTCTTGTGTAATTATTAATAGTACTACCTCTCCTTCTTAAGGGTTCTGGTTTAGATGATAGATGATCTAATCACCCCGATTATCCAGTCGGGTGGCTGCTTCCTACTTTGGACAGAATGGGGTAGTATGGGGGCCCTTTGGAAGGGACCCTAATCCTGTCCTAGAGAACCAGGGACAGATAAACTGAGCCTGGAAGGATGGGAAGGGGCTAATCTGGTGGAGGTCATGGGAAGAAGAAAGGTGAGGTCCAACAGTGAGCCTCACCCAGGCCAAGGCTTGGAGGTGGCTGAGGCACTCAGGGACTGAGGCACGCAGGGAGTAGCTAAGTCAGTAGAACAGTGTTTTTGGCTATGGGTCTACCTTCCTGTGCCAACAATCACCGTGGATTTGACTTTGTGACTCTGACCTGAACTAGGGTAAAGCTATTAATATACATAGTACAAGGTGAAGGGGGGACTGCAATGAACTGGTAGAGATGACCGAAATGATGGCAGCATCCTCCCTTCGGCCCGTGGGTTCTACGCAGCCCCTGAAGAAGGAACTAACACTCCAGCCCATTCTGCAGGTCATCTCCCAGCTCTCTGAACGGTCACAGACCTACATCCAGCAGCCCCCGGAAGTAATTTTTAATTCTTGAGTCAACCTCGTTAGAGAAACACGATAGAGTTGTTGTTTATTGACCCCAGAGGTGTTCCACTTCTTTGATTTTTCTAGGATTTCTTTCACGGAGCAGGGTTATGTCTCCAACAGGGTGGAGCGCTCATCTCCCTTCAACTCATCAGAAGCCTGGCACCGTTCCCATTCCCCCACTGACTAAGTACACAGTTGGATTAAGTCACTTGAACTTTGTTCCCTCGGTAAAAGCAGTAGTGAAGCATAAATTATATCCACATCACCGGCAAATAAAGGAAAGTGATTACCCAGGAATGCGCACACGTGCGCACGCACACACGCGCGCGCGCACACACACACACACACAATTACCCAGGAATAAATAAATGAATAAACAAACAAACAAATCAACCATTCCTGTCATGTGTATTTCCACTGTGTCTGCATTATGGTGAAGGAACACTGACTGGGGTATTTCCTGCTCCTACTCACGGCACCACTGCACACAAGCCCAGCACAGATGAGGATTCTGGAGGCAGAGTCTGGCTCTTTTACTGACCAGATGAATGGCCTTGAGTAAATCTTGAAGCTCCTCCGAAGCTGTTTCCTCATCAGTAAAGCAGAAATAATAATACGGAGGCAGACCCTGCTCCCCCTCTACTTCCAATCCCCCTCCATTTTCACCAACAGAACCCTGACCATGTTTGGGAGACAATGTCCCAGATAAAGGGCTCCCATTCCCCAGCTCCCCTGCACCCAGTGGTAATCATATAGCTGGTTCCTACCAATGAGAGGTGACCAGAAGCCTGCGGGGGTGGCTTCAAGGAGATCCACTGCTTTCCTCATAAATAGGGGCAGACTCAGCTGACACATGCCTTTTTCTCTCTGCCCTTCTTTTTATTCTTGCCTGGGGCACAAATGCTGTTGTTGGGGGAGGAGCAGCCATCTTGTGACAATGAGGATGGAAGCCACATACTCAGGGATAGCGGAGCAGAGTCCTGGGTTCCTGACGACACCTCCAGCAGCTGTGCCGGCCTTGGGCTGCTACTTCTCTGGACTTTTTGTCACATGAGGGAAATAAAACCCTTATTTTGTTTAAACCACTCTAGTTGGGTGTCTCTGAGCCATACAGATACCTTCCTCACAAAGTGGCTGTAAGGAGGAAGTATGAGACAAGGAGAGAAATTGCCAACTTCACAGTCAAGGGGACTACCCCACAGGAGATGCTCCAGTTTACCTCCGAGACACTGGCGGATGGATGACACAGATTTTACTGGAACCCACAGGACAAGTCATTTCCAGCTCAGAGTGACATCTGCATCCAGAAATCCTGATCTGCTAGTCTCCAGCCCTCTGAGCCTCCACCTTCCTCTACTGGCTTTCCTACGGGTTGCACTGGCCCTATTGTGAGTGAAGAAATGTTGCTTGCCTCATCAGTAAACAAAGGATGTTGCAGCTATGAAGCCATCACATTACAGTCACCCCGACAGGGAGCCCTGAGGAGATTCAGGGTGAGAAGCACAGGATGCTGGCCCCAGATAGCTGAAGTGCATATCAAAGGAATGATTTCAGTGAGCCCAGATTCTTGCATCTTCTCATACATAGAAAAGCACTAAATTCCTTAACTTGAGCTCTCAATCTGGTTTTCTTTAATTAATAGTAATCTTTCGAGGTTCTGACCACCTGTTCTTTGTTGCAAAAACTCCTTTTTATCCCGGCTCCTCCCTTACCTCTTCAGAGCTATCTAAAAGGCTATGTCCTGGGCTTAAATACTCAGTTTTGCCTGCCAAATAAAACATAATTCTCAATTTTTAGGTTGTACATTTTTTTTGCAGTTGACACTATGTTGAAACAACTTGAGGGTTCTGCAAAAATAGTAAGACTTAATTGGATGGAGAACTTGAAAAGAGTGTTAATTGGGTAGGAGTCTGGGGGTCTTTTGAGGCTAAATTAAAGAGTGGACCATTAGGGTCACCGATTAGAAGTGCCAGCAGTGAGGAGTGCTTAAACACACCTCAGAAAATGTGCTGGCTGTTGACTCAGGCTTCCAAACATGGCATTGTGTGTGACTGGTAAAATGTAAATTAGGCTTAGTTCTGGGAAAAAATAAAAAAGACTGTCCTCAAATGGAAATAAAATACCCTCATTCTAATTTATCTCTGTTGAGATTCGTTACAATTGAAAAAAAGTCATTGGCCCCATTCCTGCCAAGGAAGGTGGACCTGGAGCAGAAATACATGACCAAGACTGGCTGCACTGTATGTGCTTCTGTCATTTACTTGTGAAAGGTGACATACCCGGACCACCAACTGTAAGTCCCGTCAGCTGGCCAGAGCTGAATTTAGCGGCTACTGTTGCTGAAATTTTGAAACAGAAAAATGTATAATGAAAGGACTGGTTTATGATCTAAGGAATTAAACCACTTAAATTGCTGCTGGGATTTTCTGGTCCAGAAGATTGCATATAATGGATGTGTGTAATTACTTTTATTTCAGATGGAAGAAAATATATGTTTATTAATAGAAAATTGGTTTCTCAGAGCCTTTCCAAATTAAATATTGCACAGATATTTTTTAAAATATTATAGGGCTTCCCCTGGTGGCGCAGTGGTTGAGAGTCCGCTTGCCAATGCAGGGGACACGGGTTCGTGCCCCGGTCTGGGAAGATCCCACATGCCGTGGAGCGGCTGGGCCTGTGAGCCATGGCCGCTGAGCCTGCGTGTCCGGAGCCTGTGCTCCGCAACAGGAGAGGCCACAACAGTGAGAGGCCCGCGTACTGCAAAAAAAATAAATAAATAAAATAAAATAAAAATATTATGTGACATCGTGCCAAATTAATAGCCTAAATGCCTCGGAAGAACTTACTGGAGAGAATCATGATAACACCTGGCAGGGACCAGTCCTTACAGGTGCACCGCATTGTTCACGTAGGTTAACTCATTTAAACCTAGAAACAATTGATGAAGTACAGTTATCATTCATATTTTATAGATGAGGTGCACAGCTAATAATAAAAGTTTTGCTCTTTCATTTTTAAATATAATCCTTAGTGGGAAGTACACAGCAACAAAGCTAAAAATGCCAGCCTGTGGCTCAATTAACAAGTGTTTCCACTCTCTCTATTTTGTTTTTTTTTATTTGCCTCCCTTTAACCTAGAGTATATTTCTTCTGCTTTAATATAGCTCACACATAGCCTTAGAGAGAGCAAATTCACAACTTGGTCACAGAGAAAATGAGGTAGGAAGCAGTGGCAACTTTCCTTGGCTCTGGGGGGATTAACTGTCATGGATATTTAATTTAGGATTAATAGTTGTTTCAACCAAGCCATTTAAAAATGTGCCAAACCAGCAAGGAAGAAGGGAAATGAATTCGTGATCTGAAATTTGGGGAATAAAGCTTTTCTCATTAGCAAACAGCTTTCTCTTTGTAATGTGAATAAATCTAATGAGGGTCAATTATACGTTTTATTAAATTTTACAAAATCAGTGTTACTGATCCCCCTCTGCTTTATGTTCCCCTGCCTTGCCTCCTGAATTTTTACTCTAATTGCTTAGGTTTTCTTCTGTTAGACTAGCAGTGTCATTCACTTCTGATCTTTACTTCCCATTAACCTTTTATTTTGGAGATCTCTTGGATATGATTATCTGGAAAATCCAGGCCCAAAGCAAATTCCAACAGTAGCTAATTTGGTCTTAAGAAACAAGCCCCCTGAGTCGTTTGTGGGTAGGGAGTGGGAAGAAGGAAAGATGGGTAAGAGGGAGAATTATGAAGGAACTTCAGCTTCCCTTTACCCATTCAGCCATTAGACCCTGAGCGTACTAAGCCCAGCACGGTCATGAGAGAACAGGATGCAGTCCTTGCCCTTCAGAAACTCCCAGTCTCATGGGGATTTATGGCAGGTTAATTTCCTTCAATGAATGAGGATCATGTAGTCATGGTACTGTTTGACTAATCTAATCAAAGCCTCTCCCAGCTGGGGAAACTGGAGAATAGGTTAAAGGTAATCAGCAGTGACATGACAACCACATAATTTTGCCTTTGTCTTCTGGATGATCTGGAGAATTCCCAAATGATGCTTGCTTTGCTTTAGCAGTGGGTACTTGACGTTGTCAAATCCAATGCCCTGCTTTGCCAGAAGCTTCCACCACTATCTTTGCTGTAAGAAAATCTGAGTCTCGCTTTTGCCAAGCCGGGGACTCAGGGGTCTGCAAAAATCCTTTCTCCTGAATAATATTGGCTTAATTTCTGTTTGGAAGGGAAAACAAGAGGTTGAAAATTCCACTCCACTTGCCTCTATGACTAACTAACAGGACTGAAAATGCTACTAGATATTTTCATGCCCCTCCCCAGTTATTCACCTTTGTTGTCTTATTAAGTGAATCTCTGTTTCCCCAGATGTAATATGGAGCATCTCTGGATTCCCAGACCCTCAGGCTTCATAAATATTCATTAAGAAGGAACCACTGGCCCACAGTCAAGCAACTAAGTACCTTGAATGCAATTCAGTTATTCTGAATGCAACTCAGTATCTTCTTGGTCCAGTCAGCATTTTCACTCTCTTTGCAGCAATTATTTTCGTCATTATTATGATCTTTTCTTGTCTTTTGTTCTTAGCCAGGTAAATAAAATTCCTCTACCCCCTGTAAGAATTTCTAGTCTGCCTTCTCTTCTCTTCTGACTTTTCAGCTATTAGAAGAGTTCCTTTAAATGAATTGCTCAATAACTTGAAACAGTGATTAAAACAAAAGAAAACAAAACACGGAGCTTCACGCACAGGCAAAGGCCTAGGTGAGCATATATGAGTTCAGTAACGCTGTTCTTAGACCTTCCTCCATTCTGAAGTCTCAGCTCTGTATAACCTTCTTTCTGAAGCCACTTTTCATCCTCTGGTAGGATTTCCTTGGCAGTATGGAAAGAAGCATTTTTGCTTCCTCTGATTATGGGCCTCAGCTTCTCTCAGGGACTTGGGAGAAAAAGAATTGGAAGCATGCCCTCCTTGGTGACAAGGCATTTTCCGTGCTATACTTGGAAGACAGTGAGTGGAATGTTGATGCTTCCTGGCTCTCACCAGCATCACTGTAGGGGGCAGGCCTGCAGGACTGAGGCACTAGATCAAAAGTCAGCTGCCGGGCTTAGAAAAGGCACAGGACTTTTTTGGGGGGCGGGGGGGTGGATCAGTGGCCAACATGTCCTTAGCTTATGTCTGTTCTCATCATGACTGTTCTTGAAATCATAATTTTCCACTTTTCCTCCCCATTGACATCATTTTTCCTGGGCACACGAAGGTACTCAAAATTAATGGCAATAGGTTATTACTATCATTAAGCTTCAGTAGGGAAAGACCCAGATTTGTTTCATGATTTTGGAATCATGAAATCAGCTCCAATTCACGTGGTGTCAGAGGCCTCTTGAGCCCTGCCTCATCCTCGCCCAGTCTTGACTGCAGTCACGGCCATGGTGAGCAGTCCTGGGTGAGCTTCAAGTCCCCTTGCCACTTTGGGCTTCTAGCCTGTCTCTGCAAGCTGCATGTTTCCTAATTCCTTTTCTGCAGCTTCCCTGGCCAGGAGGGGAGGAAGGCAGACATGGCACCTACACATGCTGTGGTAGGTCTGGCTCTCTAGAATCAGGGTAGCATGCGGGATACTTCTTAGGGAGTGCTCATCAGCCCCGGAGGAAGGGTGGTTATGGAGGCAGATGTGGACAGAGGAAGAAGTCATCTATGATAAACTCCTTGGGATGCTCTGGAGCTGGGATGGCCCTGCAGAGTTGCCGGATTTCGGGGGATGAGTCAGGCCCCTACATTCCAGTGTTGACAGAGTGTGGGTTTCCCTAGAAGGAAGCGTGTCTGTGGATGAGCCACAGACATCTTCCCCCAAGACACCTCCAGGAGGGCTGACAGCTGAGGGCCATCTTTGGGCAGCACCTCCAGCAGCTGGGAGTATAAGTCTTGTCTCTGCAGGGGAATCTGGGGGTCATCACACAGCAGCCGCCACGCACAGCCCAAATGTGCAGGAGAGTTTCAACCTGTGGAGGGTGAGAGCTAATGGATAAACGTTTCTATCCATCAGGGACAATTCTGAGAAGCACCCTTTAAACTCCCAAGAGTGTCCCAATGGTGTCTTTAGTTGCACCCAAGTCCTCATCTCAGGGTCTGCTTTTGGAGTAGGGAGGACCCAAGCTGTAACACATATGCAGGTGGATGTTAATAAAGACTTAGTAATGGTAGTGGTTGTAGTTCATGACTTTGTAAAAATGCCAAGCTGAGACTGATCATCAGAGAGATGATTACCAACCATGCCATTTCTTTCTTTTTTTTTTTTTTTTTTTTTTTTTTTGCGGTACGCGGCCCTCTCACTGTTGTGGCCTCTCCCCTTGCGGAGCACAGGCTCCGGACGCGCAGGCTCAGCGGCCATGGCTCATGGGCCCAGCCGCTCCGTGGCATGTGGGATCCTCCCGGATCGGGGCACGAACCCGTGTCCCCTGCATTGGCAGGCGGACTCTCAACCACTGTGCCACCAGGGAAGCCCCATGCCATTTCTTGAATCAAACTTTCCAAAAGCTGAAAAGGGAGTGGTGGTGAGAGAGGGCAGGAAAGAGATTGTGAATGAGAATTCAGAGTTGAAGACAAATTGGACTTCCTGAAAATCTGAAGATTTTGCGCATGGACAGCCAACAACAACAAAATAAAAAGGCAACCCACAGACGCAAGAGAATAGTTGCAAATCATATACCTGATAAGGGATTAATATTCAGGTTATATAGAGAATGTCTATAACTCAACAACAACAAACTCAATTCAAAAAGGGACAAAGAAATTAAATAGAGATTTTTCCAAAGAAGATATATAAATGGCCACTAAGTGCATGAAAAGATGCTCAACGTCACTAATCGGTAGGGAAATGAAAATCAAAATTATAATGAGATTTATAGAGCTACCTCACACCCATTATGGTGGCTACTATAAAAAAAAACAAACACATGAAATAAGTGTTGGCGAAGATGTGGAGAAATTAGAACACATGCTCTGTTGGTGGGAATGTAAAATGGTACAGCTGCTGTGGAAAACAGTATATTTATTCCTCAAAAAATTAAAAATAGAATTACCCATATGATCCAGCAATTCCACTGGGTATATATCCAAAAGAATTGCAAACAAGGTCTAGAAGAGCTATTTGTACACCCATGTTCATAGAAGCATTATTCGCAATAGCAAAACATGGAAGCAACCCAAGTATCCATTGACAGACAAATGGATAAGCAAAATGTGGTCTATCCATACAGTGGAATAGTAATCAGCCTTAAAAGGGAGGAAATTCTGCATTATGTTACTACATGAATGAAACTTAAAACATTATGCTGAGTGAAATAAGCCAGTCACAAAACAACAAATACTGGTTAAAAAGAATAAAAATTGTAAAGGTGTCTTTTAAAATTAGCTTGCAAATTAAACGTGTTCACACTGTGCCTGGTGCCCAGTAAGAACTGTATAAGTGCCAGATAGATAGATAAATAGATAAAATAAAAATGGATTTTTTATGATGGGGTTAGAAAGAGACAAGCTTACTAGTTTATATGAAAAAATAAACCAAGAAAATTCTGAAAAATAGCTATAGTAATTAAAAGTTTGATGTTAGCACAGATTGAGTAAACAGAATGAAGAATTTAGAAATAGACCCAAAGGTCTATGGGAATTTAGTATACGATAAATGTGGCATTTCAACTCAGTGAGAAAATTTTTTTACAAGTCAAATACTGTATGATTCCACTTCTGTGAGGTACTTAGAGTAGTGAAAATCATAGAGACAGAGGTTGAATGGTGGTTGTGAGGAGTTGGGGGAGGGGGAATTATTATTTAATGGGTATAGAAGTTCACTGTTCAGAGAGTTCTGGGGATGGATGTTGGTGATGGATGCACGTCATTTAATACCAGTGAACTGGACACTTAGAAATGATTAATATGGTAAATTTTGTTATTTTTTTTTAATGGGGAAAAAAAAAAGAGTTAAGAAACTAGAGGTGGGGACAGAGGAAGAATCAGCCAGAAGTGAAAATCCAAAATTGACCTGGTTTCAAATCTTACCTAGTTTTTAAAATTCTGGATGGGCAATTAATCTCTCAGCCTCAGTGGCACCACATCTGTAAAATGGGAACAATGAGAGAAACCCCCTGATGGGGTTGCTGGAGGGTCATACGGGTGAAAGCATTCCCCGCTCCTGGCAGAATTGCTGTCATGCAGTGACCCTAAATGGGAGTGTCATGGAAACACTCTTTCTTGGGCTATTAGCTGATATGTTTTCATTTTCTCCTTTATCATTTCCTTTTGCAGGTTTCCATTTCTAAGGCTAACATGAACCATGAGGTTATTGCCCCCAAGGAAGGAGGAAAAGATGTTATTGATCAGTGTTGAGACTCAAAGCTTGTCCATGTTAAGACAATAGTCTTGAAATTCGGATTTTAGGGAGAGAAATATCTTTTTAAGGCCTTTAAACCCTTAAGAGCAAGACCTGGTAGACAAGTTCCCTAAGGTTTTATTATCAGCTCAGAGTAGAAAGGCTCAGAATACAATGGAGGGAGTGGGTTGCTGCCCACCAGGACCCGTGTGGATCATGGGAAGCGGGAAGCAGAAGGGGGAGCAGAGAGCGAGCTACATGGGTCCTGTCCTCCCTCCTCCAGGCGAAAGTCTGGAAGGCCCTTGCTGTGCTATACAGGCAGGATGGAGGGGCAGGAGGAGAGGAGGGGCTTTGTTTCCCTCTGGGGAGGGGGCCTTGCTGGCCCTGGCTCCTTTGCCCTCCCATATCCACATCACCCTTTTCCTTGCCCTGTATCTCAGCAGGGCGGCCCCGCGGGCTCTGTCTCCCAGGCTCCAGTGTCAGCTGGGTTCAGTTGATAGGATGCTCTGGGTGGAGGCTAGCGGCTGGAGGAAGGGAAAGGCCAGGGTCTTTCTCCCTTGCCTCTTTGCTTCAGGCTGGGTCTCCAGCAGCTTCTGTATTGCCTCTGTGGCTTCAGGTCTAGCGGACAGGCCAGGGGTGGTTTCCGCTCTCCTGGGGACCAGGAGGCCCTGGGCTCCGCTCACCTCCCCTTCTCCTTTTGTCACGCAGCCTGAGGGTAGTGGTGGCATCACGCAGCTGCTAATCTTGGGTGCCTCACTCTGCCCTGTTTGGCTTTTCAGCTCTTCCATCATCTGTGTCACCATTGGCCAGTATTAAAATCCCTCTGTTTTACATACCCAAGTAACTTCTGTTTTCTGGTGAAATGCTGACTGCTGCTGTAGGGATATGGGGAGAGAATGTTTCTCACCCAGCACCCCTAGGGGACATGCCACTGGGAAAGGTGGTGGTGCCGTGTGCTCTTGGCAGAGAAACCTTGAGCTTCTCTGAGCCCTTGGGTTGTCACATACCCTAAGGGGCTGAGATTTGGTCACAGCCATGGGGGCTAGAAAGCTGGTCACTGGGGCCAGGAACTGAGCCTCGGGGGCTACAGCAAGACAGTGGGAGGACTACCAGCCTCTTAGAATCAATGAAAAGAGAGCAGGTCCCAAGCTCTAGCAACCACAGCCTTGGCCAGTGCCAAGAGGGCAGGCAGTGACCAGGTGAGCAGGGGACACCAGGTCTCCAGAGGCCGAGGAGGATCCAGAGTTCAGCGCAAGGGAACCGAACACAGGTCTCCATCTCTATCCTCCTCTGCCATCTGGACACGGTAAACGTCCCGTACATCCCTCAGCCTCCTTGGAAAGGAGGAGAGAGGGCAGCAGAAACTCAAAGGAGACTGGTTAGATCCAGGGGCACTGAAATATAACTCTTTTTTTAAAAATTTTCTTTTATTTATTTATTTTTGGCCACACTATGTGGTATGTGGGATCTTAGTTCCCTGACCAGGGATTGAACCCATGCCCCTTGCATTGGGTGCAGAGTCTTAACCACTGGACCACCAGGGAAGTCCGAAATATCACTCATGACAAGTTTAGCTTTCCTTGCTGCCTAGTAGAGAAAGGGTGCGTGAGGAAGGATAGCTCAATGTAAAATTAAAAAGCTAACTTTTCCTTGCCAGAACTATTATTATTACAAGCCATTATTAATAATAGAGTGAACACACAACCAACACTTCCTACCCTCACCCCATTCCTTTATGTCCTTTGGAGCTCTTTGGATACAACCTGTCTCTCATGGTCTCTCTCCTATTTTGCTTTCTATGGTTTGCTACTTTCAAGCCCTGAGACTTTGGTCAAACCGTTTAACCTCCATGAGCCTCAGTTTTCTTATCTACAAAGTGGGGGGAATCCAGAGCATCTTTGTAACCTGAGTTTTCTTTATTTGGGTCCTCAGAGGAACAGGGTTGCATGGCGAGCAAAAGTAAATCTAATGATCAAATAGTCACTTCTGAACGATCATTTATGAAATGCGTTCCCACTGAAATGTCCCTTTTTGAGCTTGTAATGCACATGCAATGCAGATTAATTGCAAAGAGAGATCACAGTATCTACAAAGATACAGAATTTCACAAAGTTGAGAAAAGTGAAGTTGGAGAATTGCTAAAGTCACACACAAAGTCAGCAAAAATGAAAAAATCATGCAGGGATAGATCATGTCTATTTAGGTCTTCTGCCCATTTTTTCTCAGTTTAAAACTGAGAAAAAATGGGAAGACCTAAATAGACATTTCTCCAAACAAGGCATATAGATAGCCAGGAGGTACATGAAAAGATGTTCAACATCGCTAATTATCAGAAAAACGCAAATCAAACCCACACCAGTCAGAATGGCTATCATCAAAAAGTCTACAAATAATAAATGCTGGAGAGGATGTGGAGAAAAGGGAACTGTTGGTGGGAATATACATTGGTACAGCCACTATGGAAAACAGGATGGAAGTTCCTCTAAAAACTAAAAATAGAACTACTATATGATCCTTCAATCCCACTCCTGGGTATGTATCCAGAAAAGACAAAGACTCTAATTCAGAAAGCTACATGCACCCCAATGTTCATAGCAGCACTATTTACATTAGCGCAGACATGGAAACAACAGACAGACAATTGGCTTAAGAAGATGTGGTGTATATATACAATGAAATGTTACTTAGCTATAAAAAAGAATGAAATATTGCCATTCTTTGGGCAATGAAATATGCAATATGGATGGACTTAGAGAACACTTAGTGAAGTAAGCCAGACAGAGAAAGACAAATATTATATTACACCACTTATATATGGAATCTAAAAAATAATACAAATGAGTCTATATACAAAACAGAAAGAGACTGACATGTAGAAAACAAACTCACGGTTCCCAAAGGGGAAAGGGAGGGGAGAGGGATAAATTAGGAGTATAGGATTAACAAACTACTGTACATAAAATAGATAAGCCACAAGGGTTTACTGTATAGCACAAGGAACTATAGTCAACATCTTATAATAACCTATAATGGAAAATAATTTAAAAATATATATATATATAACTGAATCACTTTGCGGTACACCTGAAACTAATACAATATTGTAAATCAATTATACCTCAATTTAAAAAATTGAGAAAAAGAATGATGGAAAGCTCTAGGGGAAAAGTAACACAATCCATTCTTTTTTCCTTCTAAGAGTTGATCATCATTTGTTCATTCACTTATTCAACAGGTATTTATTGCACAGTGGCTGGCTGTGAGCACAAGTGATACAGCAGACCAGAGTTGCACTGAAAATACAATTTTATAAAATATGAGACAAAGCATATCTTCTTAATTTTTAGTTTCATTTTTCAAGCTTAAAAAGACACCATTCTAATTTTTTAAAACTACTTGAAATGACAGTTTGGTTCTCATTTTAAGTGGGTTGACTTTAAGGGGTCTTTTCCAGATGCAAGTTACCCTGTTTCCATTCTTCCTAACTCTAAGAGTGTTTTAGAGAATCAGAAACATTAGGTACCTGTCAACACTTCACATTTTCTTACCAACATGACAGGGAAAAGTGGCTCCCCCTGAGACCAGCTCCTGTAGTTTGGTGTGGCTTATTGCAGAAAAAGTTGCCCCCCCCGCCAAGAAAACCTATTATTCCCATTATTTTAGGTGTAGAGAGATCTCAAGTTAGAGAATATCAGCATCATTGCTCTGTAGGAGTTATCACTCCTGTTCAATTGAATTATTTTCCTTTTTATCCCTGATCTCTTCTATTCCCTTCTTCCCACAGGCATCCACTCCAATGTGTTTGATAAAAGCCCTCGGATAGGATGCTTCCTTGTAGAATATATAGTGTCATTTTGCGTTTTAATTTGTATATATAGTATTGGGTAATGGAACTTGCTCTGTTGCCTTCTTTTTGAACTCAGCGCTGTGCTTCAAGACATATACGCGATTGTACAGCTAATGTGTTGCTAGCTGCTGCAGACCATGCCGTGGTGTGTGTCTCTACCACTTTACCAATTCCCCTTGAGGATGGGCCCCTGGATCGCCTCCAGCTCACTACTACCCAATCAACACAGACATGAACACCCTTACACATGCCTGCTTACACACCTTTATCCAGGAGAGGGGTCACTGGTCCTAGGGCATATACTAGATAGGTTTCCTGAATGACTGTCTCAGTTTACCCTGCCACCAGCAGTGCACAAAATTTCCCATCTCCTCAAAACCTCATGAAACCTTATGGTTAATTACCTTTCTATTTTTCTTCTCTTCTGGTGGGTATAATATATTACGTCCATTGTCTTAATTGCATTCCCCTGATTATTAATGAGTTTGAGAATCTCGTCTGTGAATTCACTCTACATATTCTTTGCTTATTCCCTATTAGGTTTCCTGTCTTTTTCTTGTTAACTTGCAGAAGTTCTTTGTAGAGTATAAAATTAATTGTTTATCTTTTTTTTTTTTTTTTTTTTTTTGCAGTATGCAGGCCTCTCACTGTTGTGGCCTCTCCCGTTGCAGAGCACAGGCTCCGACGCGCAGGCTCAGCGGCCATGGCTCACGGGCCCAGCCGCTCCGCGGCATGTGGGATCTTTCTGGACCAGGGCACGAACCCGTGTCCCCTGCATCGGCAGGCGGACTCTCAACCACTGCGCCACCAGGGAAGCCCTATCATTTTTAATCATTGCAAATATCTTTTCCCAGATTGACACCTGGTTATCATATTTATCTATTGAACAGAAATCTTTTTGCTTAACATAATCAAATCTATTGATTTTGTGGAAGGGGCGAAGTCTTTTGGTTGCCCAACTCTTGGTTATGAACATATTCTCACACATTTTTCTCTATTACTATCTTTCCTTTCACATTTGGAAGTTTAATCAATCTGGAGTCTCCCTTTTCAGTGTGTGAGATAGCACTCCAGGCTTACTCTATTGCACGTCCTTTATTAGTTTTTTAAAACTCCAGTTTCCTTATCACCATCAGCTAAACAATCCATCCTTTTCCCGTGACTTTGTAGTAGTATGGTCATCAGTGTACCAGCTTACCATATAAAGACAACCCTAGTTCTATTATGCCATCTATTCTGTTCCTTTGCTCTATCATATTTTTTTGACACCTCACATTTTATCTTTAAAAAATCTTTTGGGTTTTACATTTTGTTTCTTAATATCATATTTACTGTAATATAAAACCCATATTTTAAAAGTCATGTATTTAAGTTTCAAGACCACTTAACCTATAAATAAAGAGCATGGTCTCTGCAGTCACAGGGAGCAGGGTACAAATCCTGCCGCTACCACTTGTCATCTGTGTAACATGTAGCAGTTTCCTATGGCTGCTGTAACAAATCACCACAAACTTAGTGGCTTAAAGAAACCCAGATTTATTATCCTATACTTCTGGAGATCACAAGTCTAAAATGGTTGACAGGGCTGTGTTCCTTCTGGAAGCTCTTGGGAAGAATCCATTTCCTTGCCTTTTTCAGCTTCTAAAGAATGCTCATATAGTCCTTGACTTGTGGCCCTGCATCACTCTGATCTCTGCTTCCCAGTCACATCTCCTTTTCTGACTCTCCTGCCTACCTCTTTCCCTTATAAGGACTCTTGTGATTGTACTGGGTCCACTAGATAATCCAAGATAATCTCCCCATCTCAAGGTCTTTATATTAATCACATCCACACATCCCTTTGCCTTACAGAGTAACCCAGTCACAGGTTCTGGGGATTAAGACATAGACATCTGGGCTTCCCTAGTGGCGCAGCGGTTGAGAGTCCGCCTGCCGATTAAGGGGACACGGGTTCGCGCCCCGGTCCGGGAAGATCCCACATGCCGCGGAGCGGCTGGTCCCGTGAGCCATGGCCACTGAGCCTGCGTGTCCGGAGCCTGTGCTCCGCAACGGGAGAGGCCACAGCAGTGAGAAGCCCGCGTGCCGCAAAAAAAAAAAAAAAAGACGTAATGGCACCCCCCCTTTGGGGGGCCATTATTCTGCCTACCACACGTCAGCCAGGTAACTTAACCTCTCTGAGTATCAGTTTCCTTATCTCTAAATTGGGGATGAAACAGTAAGTAGGTGGTATTTGTTTGGCACAGTGTTTGGTACATAGTGAGTGCTTAATAACTTGTGGATATTTTTATCCTCGCAGTGGTCCAGGAAGGTGCACCATGTACTACAATTGGAGCAATTCAGAGTAGATGAGGCATTTTGTAAGAGAAATGCTGAATTACTGAAAATAGTCATAACAGAGAATTATATTAGTATTTCAATACTAAGCCAAGCGTCCAATTAAAGACCAGGGTTTGTCTGGTTGTCATTTTCTAATTGCTATTCTGGTGAGTAAAGTCAGGGTGATTTACTCAGCATTTGAATCACATGACCTCTGATGTTCCCTGAATTCCCTGAATTAATAGGGAACCAAGATTTGATCACCAGCTCTCTTTTGCTTGAGAGCTGGCCTTGCACGGTTTCAATAAAGAATATCACAGAGGACTGAAAGAGTCTGGTGTTCATAAATCAAGGTCTGTGTGTGAGATCTCAGGGGATTTAATTTGGCAAAAGGAAGTTCTCTGAATCGAGGCATATTACAATTTGCGTCTTATCAGCTAAGGAGATCAAGGAAGAGGGACATCTTGTCATCCCTTGCAAGGCCGTACATTTCCAGAGCAGGAGCCATCGGTGGGAGAAGGTTGTCCAGAGCAGGATGGGAGCACAGCTGGGGGATAAGGAAACGACCAAGTCCAGGCATATCACAAGGCTGGCACCAAGAGCATTGCAACTGCAGGGAGATTTCCTTCTGGTGCAAATCTCAGCATTTTAGAACAGTGAGAATTTAGTTTCTGGCCCTGGAATTAGATTGCCTATGTTTGAATCTGATATTTACTAGCCGTGGCCTTGGGCAATGTTTTAATCTCTCTGTGCCTCAGTTTCTCCTATTTCCAAAATGCTGATACTATCACCCACATCACTGGTGCCTATGTAGATTAAATGAGCTAACCCATTCAAAGTGCGTGGCCTCCACTCAGCCACAGCTAATTATTAGAATTGTTTTGATTGCCTGTCTTTAAAATGAACTGGATACTCTCTGAGGCTCATAGGGGTTGCGTGATTCATGCATCATCCTGCTAATAATTAGGAACAGATAATCCAGGCTCCTCGTCTAAAGCCGCTTCCACTGGAGAAAGCTACAGTAAATTTAGAGGATGTTATGAAATTTCATAGGGAACATCAAGGGCAATATCTCCGTATTGTATAATGATTGCAGAAGAGGCCAGGTTGCAAGTCTTAAAAAGTGGGCCTCCATTCACTGCTCTCTGCAATCAAATTCACTTTGCACTAAGTGGATTTAGAGTGTGGCTACCAGGCCAGTTTAGCATGAGAGATGAACAATGTATACTCATTGCGGTAGGTTTGCTGCTGTAACAAACACACATTTCTGTGGCTAAACACAATTATTTCTCTGCTAAGTTAAGTACAGCATGGGTGTTCCTGCTGGGTGGGCAGCTCCCCTCCACGTGGTGATTAGGCTCCTTCCATCCTGAGCTCTGGAAATGGTGCAATCCCTTCCACTCATATCCCATGGGCTGCAATTGTCACACGGACATGGCAGACTGCAAGGCAATCTGGGAAATGTGGTCCTGCTGCTGTTTCCAGGGAGAAGGGGAGCTAGATTTGATAACTAACTAGTTGGTTTTGCTGCAGGAAGTGACGCTTTTTCAGAGGACTGAATACAAACTCAGTCCAGATTTCATCGGCCAGCTTCCCCTCAGGAGAGACCACACCACCATCTCCCCTTAGATTCAGTGAAATGTTCAGCCAGGAAAAACCAAGGCTTGCCATCTGCCCAAGATCACAAGTATCCTAATGAACCACCAAGGATTTGGAGTTGATGGTACCTTTTGTTTTCGGTGGGGGGTGGGGTGGCAGCGAGAATGAAGGAAAGACCAGGAAGCAGAGGATATTAAGGCAGAAAAGGTGGGAAGGGGAAGGGGAACAATTGTTTTGAAATTTAAAACATGATTTTTATTATGGAAGTATTTAAGCATGGAGAAAAGTCGAAAAATAGTTTGTTAATGTAAATAGTTAAAGAGGGAAACATCATACTTCATTATGGAAAAGTGGCAAAAGAAATAAAAGAAAAATATCTATAATTCCACCACTTTAGTATAGCCAGATATTGCTATGGTGTATTTCCTTCTAGTCTTTTTTCCCCTTGATCATAAGCTTTTACACAGAGTTGTAAAGAAGAGAAATGGTTCTATCAGGGACTTGGCAGTATGCCCTTACAGGGAGAAGGGGTGGATTTTTCTATCTGGTTTTTCCCAGATTCCCTTGCTCTGTATTTCTCGCTTTGGGGGCATTTCACACTTTTCCAGTTCTCTAGCAGGTGAGGAGAGGGGAGGTGGGAGAGGAGGGTAGAAAGAGAGGAGGCATAACCCCAATCAGTTATACGTTCAGTTTGTTAGCAACTTCCTAGGCTTGAACCTGGGCTAGTTATGGTACTAGTTTAAGGGCTGACGTGAAGTCCAGCAACTCAGCAGTTTTGAGAGGATGGGAGTGTATTTCCCACCTTCCATGCCTCTCAGGTTGCAGGGGGGGGGTCCCTAGTCCCCCAGACGGCGCCAGCTTGACTGTGCCTGTTCCCACAGAGGTAAACTGCTCCCCAGAGCACCCTAACACCCCCTTCCCTGCCTGCCTCAGTGCCTGTGGTGGCCCGAGCATGCGCCCAGCAGACTTGCCTTGAACCAGAGGGGAACAGTGACCTGGCGGACGGCTGCACCTGAGTCCCCGCACTGTGTTTGTGCCCAGGCTGTGCTTCCCGTGGGCTGCCCCTGTCAATGACTGGGTGCAGCAGGGACTCTAGGCAGGTTCCTAGGAGACCTGGGACACCTCTGAAGCGGGCTTGGCCCAAATATTTCCCGATGGGTCTCCCAGCTTCATCTGACATTTTCCCCTAATAAAATCCTTGCATGTTAATTCCTCCTGGGCATCTACCTTCCCCGACTCATGTTTCCTGGAATCACCTTACCAATAAACAACTTACACTCAAATCTCTGTGTCAGTGTCCGTTTCTGGGGGACACAGCCTACACTACGGGGCACTCGAGAGAAACTACACACATCACTGTCACTCATTACCCTGGAGCAAAATCCTGTCACAAGGCCACACTGAGCAAGGGAAGCTGGGCCACACAGTGCCTTCTGTGATGACCATGCAGGGAAGAATGGTTGTTACGGGGCCTCTGGCAGTGTGGCCACCCCTCCTGGCTCAGCCTTCAAGGCCTTTTCAAATCCCTTCAAGGTCAAGGTTCTGGAGCAGCATGGGTAGAGGAAGAGTCTTTGGATAAATCTGTGCTGATATAAATCTATCAAAACCAACCCAGGGCTTCCCTGGTGGTGCAGTGGTTGAGAGTCCGCCTGCCGATGCAGGGGACACGGGTTCGTGCCCCGGTCCGGGAAGATCCCACATGCCGCGGAGCGGCTGGGCCCGTGAGCCATGGCCGCTGAGCCTGCGCGTCCGGAGCCTGTGCTCCGCAATGGGAGAGGCCACAACTGTGAGAGGCCCGTGTACCGCAAAAAAAAAAAAACCAACCCAACCCAAATCTAACTTCATACTATAATGATTACTGTGTCTGCTCCAAGGCAAACTTGTAAAGTGAGTGAGGTTTATGTCCTGAACCTAGCCCACCTCTTGAGCCATAGCCCCTTCTTTCCTTTTCGAATTCCAGCTGCCCAGAGCCCCGATTACAATGTCTCACCCCAGGCATTGCTGCACCAGCCCAAGTTTCTCCTCCTTGCCTTAACGCGTACCTGTTCCATTCCCCAAGGTTCTTCACATTACTAATTTGATAAGTTAATTTAACATAAAGATTCATGATGGTTAAGGCTTGATTGTGGCAGCAACCAGATGAACATATCTGGCCTCTAACCAGAACCTGGTAATGCCTTACCCAGAGGATGGAATGATAGTTTGCCTGGGGAATGCCACTGAGTCCTGGATTCCAGGCAACAAGCAAATATTTAGACTTTCCTTGCCACGCAGATAGGATAAAGCATGAATAAGTTACCCCACAGGAAGGATCTTGTAGCTCAGCTAGCTGAGATTCCATAAACTCTGTGGTCTGATTTTACTTTGGGCTATGTTCCTTGGGATTTTTTTTTTTTTTTCTGTCATGTTCAGGAAAGAAGCACTCGTTTCCTTTGATTCAAACTGTTCACAGTAGTATCTATCCGTAGAGAGAGAGATCGTAGTGGGCGGGGGGGTGACAGTGAAAGGGCACTGCCACTTTTTTATAGCTCTAGAGGGTTTGAAATTTTCATATAAAGCATACCAAGTTTCGTAATTTACAAGGCATTTGCCTTGCCCTGTGGTATGGACAAGGCCCCTGCTCTATCTATTCCTGAGAAGGTCTCTTCAGCTTTGGTAACTGATGATAAATCCAGTCCTTACAGCCTTCTCTTCTATCTCGGGAAAGCATTTGGATCCTTCGCGCTCTTAGCCTTCTCTGACATGATGCAAATCGTCCCTCCAGCCTGGTTTCTGTCTGCCCCGTGAGTCAGCTGTTCTGATTTCTCTAAAACCTTAATTTTAAGTAAAATTAGAATGGAGACCACGTTTATTTACCTGCAGTGCCTCAGCTCAGTGTCCGTATAAAGTTGACATGTTATAAATGTTTTTAAATAATGGCTGAGCCCTCAGGTTAGTCAAGGAGCTCCCCAACGATTGCTGAGGTGTTTCAATATGGCGGGGCGAGCCCTCAGCTCCTTGAAGGACTTTCCCTGGGTTGTCCACCCAGATGCCAGATGTGGCTGGAAAGAGGATGTGGCCTCCTGACTGATGGTGTAATACTAAAATTAGGAGTAATATCTGTGAAAACAACTGCTTATGTCCTACTTCCCTAGTCACTAGGCAAGGCATGTTAGGCCTCAAGGGGAAATTACTGGCCAGAATCTCAGACTTCTCCTGCAAGCTTGGGAAACCAAAAATAAAAACATAAACAGGGCTTTTGGTTCTGTGTTTGACAATGATATCTGTTGGGCTGTGTCGGCGAATCGACACTCTCCGAGATGACTTTCCTGACTTTTTGTTTAGCCGCATTATTCTACTCAACTTTCTGAAGTGATTTCCAAATGTCACACCTCCGAGCCCCCTGCCACTTCTGCCTACATTGTTGTCTGTTGTGAGAGAGGAGCTGCCTCATGTCACAGCATGCACTGGTGACAGCAGACAAAGTCTGACCCCTGGGTCTGCCAGACCTTAACTCACTGAGCCTTTCTCTTCTGTTAAATGGTATTGATAATGATAGCTGCCTCTAGGGTTGTTTTAGGGATCAAGTGAGATAATCCACTTTTTTTTTAAAGCACAGGGTACATAGTAAGCATTCAATAAATGGTAACCATTGTCATCAACATCATCATCAAAAGTTTATCAAAGAGGGTCAGAAGGACCCGGGATGTAGCCCAGAAATTCTCTCTTTCAGGCCAAAGAATAATAATAATACTCATTAGAGTTCTGCTGTGTCATTCTTCTGGGTCCTCAAGTTCTGTTCTTTGCAGAGTTGGGAAGTGGGCAGATTGGAGCCTGGGAGTGGGGAGGGGGGCTGGGAAGGCAGAGGGAAAATGAGGACTGCTGATGGTAGGTTGGTGGTTCAGAGGCAACAGCGCCAGCAGGAAGGAAACGGGAATTATCAAGCGCTGAGGAATCCTAGTGCCAGCTCTCTGCTGATAATTAATGAGGCTGCCGTGCCAAAAAGGAGGCATGTTGTTAATATATAGACCTGTGGGAGCACAAGGGAAACGCAAAGAAAAGTTGTGCCAGAAAGGGAGTGAGGTCACATCAGCTCCAAAGGGGGACCGCATTATCTGCAAGACTCTAATGTAAGGATAAAGAAAACAAAAACAAAACAAACAAAAAACCAAAACCAACCAAACAAAACACCACCACCAAGAAGAAGAAAAAGGATAAAAAGTGGATTTCAAACGCAGGACCAAGAGCTACAACATACTTAGTGGGCTTTTAACATTCTTGTCTGATTACTGTACTTTTGTCTTTATTTTTTTCAAAGTTTGTTCAACTGGTCAAATTCACCTGGTAACGACAGCGAAGATCCCAAAGGAATTTTAGCGTTCAGGATTTTAACATACTTTCCATAGGAGGCCCAAGAGAAAACTTTTAAGACTGGCTTTATTTTATTGTTTGAAGAGCTCTGGGTTGCTGAGAAAAAGCAATCTTGAGCCTACATAAAATTTTTGTGATTTTTGTGCCTGATGTTTCCATCATAAAAACAAAAACGATGATTGATTTTTTTTCATGGAAGCGTTCTCAATGGAGAATTCAGTTTTCTTTTTAAAAGGCCTTTTTGAATCACCCGGTGAGATGGACCAAGGAGATGGTGCCTGGGGCTGACCGTGCGGTCCAGGCGGAGGCAGCAAACGGGAGTACGGGTTGCCGACACGGTCCCCTGCGGCTGTGGCTGCGGACCAGCGGGAAGCCGAACGCCCAGCATCGGCATCGTTTGATGCAGTCGCTCTAGAAGGTTGCGAGCATTTCCCCAGGCACAAGCCCCAGCGCCTTGGCTAAGCGGCCGGACAGAGGTGGCTCTGCGCGTTGGCCCCACACGGGGACGGAGCTGACACGCTGGTCACCCTTGGGGGCGGGGATGGCGAGGGGGCAATACAAAGAGGGGACTCTGGCCTCTGCCCGCCCCCCCCTTTGTTAACCTACCCCTCCTTCACTGCTCGCCTTGCTCCTCTCCATCTTTCCTGGCTTTTTTAGGCCGGGCAGTGACCCTGAAAAAGCGCTTGGGAAGCGAGGCGCTGTTGGAGGCGGCAGGATGTGAAAAAGGTCTGTTTTATTTCGTTCATTTATTTTTCCTTTTCATTCTGCCGCTGCCTGGTGTTTGGAAAGAGCGAAAAACGTTTCAGATGGGCCTGTTAAGCCCGAGCGGATCCACCGAGCAGGGGCTAAGCCGCGGCGGGTCCACGGAGTCGCGCGTTCGTGGGTGGGCGTGCGTGGGCGTGGGGCGAATGTGCGCGCGGGCGTGCACGTGGAGCGCGGTGCATACGTGCGCGCGCGCATTGTTTCTGCTTCAAACAGGGTCCTCACTGGGCACTGAGGTCAAACCTCTGTGCGTTTCGCGGGGCTCTGCCCGGCCTCCCGCCCCCACCCCCACCCCCAGCAGAGCAGAACGTGCCGGGGCTCTGCTCTGCCAGGCAGGCGATGAGGTTGCAGCTTCTAGTGAGAGGCAACACTTACTCTCCGTCAAGGCACCGATCTAAGCACTTTACTCGGATTCACTCAGGTCACCCTCAACAACCCAGAAAAGTAATGTATTATTACCTTCAATTTCCGGATGAAGTGAGGCACAGAGGGGTTAAGTCACCCAGCTATAGACCTCAGTCCCTGTCTACATCGTTATTTCTTAAACGCGAGAGCTCCCAGACTCCTGTTTGAAAAGCACTGGTTAAGGGACCCTTTCACTTCCCTCTATCTAAACACCATCATTTCAGTTAATCTAAAACCCGCAGGCAGCATGCAACAGTACCTAAAGCATCAAAGTCATTGACTCTGGCCTGGCAAATGGAATCTCTCAGACGGTACTTGATCAAGTGAAGGGAACGTGCATTTTAAACTGACTCCTACCATCTTTTAGTTTAATGTAACAATACGTATACTTTGATTCCCACACTTGATTCTTTGTTTCTGAGTTATTATTTTCCTAACTGCAAGTGATGTGTTATACTGGAAAATACAGGAGAACACAAAGAAGAAACTAAAAATCCCCCATATTCTCAGCTCCCCTATTTACCATATGATGTTGAAAATCATTTTTCAACATTTTCAGTCATTTTTTCCTAAGCATACGTATAATAAAATTGATTTACGAAAAGAAATTTTTAAAGCTATCATAATGTACATTCTGTTTTTTATTTAACAATACATCTCGAACATTTCCCCATATCATCATCTAGGGGGAAAAACAAGTCTGTTTTTAATGACTGCACAGTATTTCATCGTATGAATTTGCCAGAACTTAACTAAGCGCTTGTCTTATTTTTGACATTTAGATTGCTCCCCAGCTTTTGCTATTATAAATGATGGGCCCCAGAATGCAGCAATCTTTGACACACCATGACTATCCCTTAGGACAAACAGAATTGCCAAGTCAAAGTACGTCACTTTTAAAGGGGCCGAATATCCTCCAAAAAGGCGGGCTCAGTCCATACACCTCCAGGTAGAATGAATGTGCCCACTTTCTTTCCCAAGTCTGGGTGTCACTGCAAGAGAATCTTTATTAACAAACCAATTACATCCCTAAAGAAAAAAATACCTCGATAATGTCATTGGAATGTGCTGGGTTTCAAGAGGAAGACTTTTTATGATTGCAGATTTTTGAAACATTTGGGAAATTCAGTTTATTCAGATAGTCCCCTGACTGAATGGGACTCTGCAAAGGACATGATAAGACAGGAACATTTTGGAAAAAGAAACTAGGGAAGTTAATTCTCACACCATTTTTTTTTTTCTAAAGCAGGGAGACAGACACTGTTTATAAAATGGGAGGAAAAAGGTATTAACTGTTTCTTTTGCTGGGTCTTCACTCCCTGGCAACTTACCCATTGGCAGGTCAGAAAACATTGGTGGTGCTGCCTGCTGCAGAGCTATTGCAGAAATATTCAAGGCAGCAAACCTAGGCAATTAGAGGTTTCTGTTAATTTGCTTCCCTTTTCATTCTACCAGCTTCCCCTCCCCCTCCCATAGCAGCAAGTTGGAGTGACAAATATTTAAAGTCAGCCAGCCACGCATGAGTGGCGCAGCTGTGTGAATGGGTGATTTCTTGACGTTCTAAGCAGCTTTGTGTGTGCGCGTGGAGACCTGTGGACCCTCAAACCCGCCACCATCTGACTTACAAGATGCCATTGGTTTGGTATTTGAGGCCATAGTGGGGGTCTGGGCAGGTGGCAGTTTATGACCAGGAAATGCAGAGACCTACAATCTGCAGACGTTTTTGGAATATGCATGTTTGTCGCAAAGGCCTCTAGGTGGATTTCTGCAGTGACAAAGAGAAGACTTTTAGGGTGTGGTTTAAATTCCTTCCCCTGCAAAGCTTGCTCTAAAATCACTTTTGCCTAATGGGCTACAGACCATGATGTCCTTAGTGAATCCAGGAGATACTTTTGGACCTGACTGGCCTTTTTTCTCCCTACTCAGCATTGCAGCAAGAGTAACAGATGCCTGTTTAGGGAAGACACGTTCCCTTTTTATATGCAAACCTTGTTGCTAAAAATTCTCTTTTAGATGAATTATTAAACCCACTTTTTAAAATAAGGACAGTACAGATTTCCTCTTGAACTATTCTTTCCCTTTGATATGTGATACCCATGTCTGCTGGTGGAGAAAAGCAGAGAGAATATGAGAGGCTGGGTAGGGGTGAGAGGAAGGTGGAATGAGTAAATAAAGGTCATTTTAGAGCCTCAGAAATTCCCTGAATGCTTGGACCCCTTAGGGTGCATTTGGAATTCTTTAATCAGCACATAGAAATGCACAAAAACGTAATTATTTTCGTAAACCAGATTTCTCCTCACGGTCTAATGAAGTAGGAATATTTAACATATCAAAATTCCTTTAAGAAACAGTACTGTCTTTGTTTGGGAACAGGCATTGATCTGTGTTTGGGGCACTAAGGTAGGTGCTTTCAGGGGAGAGAGTAGGTTATTCTTTTTGATTCGAGGGGAGGGATTTTTGTGTTGCTTTTGAAGGAGCCTCCGCAGGAATGAGGCTAGAGGAGTTGAGTGGACACACAGCCACAGAAAGTAGTGGCCTCTGGATGTTCTGAGATTGGGGACACCTGGGGTGCTCATCTGGTTGTTTAGGTTATAAACTTAATGGGAGGTGTAAACCATTCCCCCACCTGCCTTATGAAATCTTCGGTAACAGATACACTTTCTAAAAGCATAAAAGCTTTGCCTAATTAATATCCTTTTTACATTGTTTAGAAGAGCTTTGTTACAGAATTTATATCCCTTTTTGCAGTGCATGAATTTTTATAGTAATTAGCAAAAAGAAGCTAGCGATGAAGTTGATACATCTGAGGACAGTAAAGTCCCTGTTCCACACAGCCTGAAGCCCACGCCTTCCCCACCCCAGCAGAAGCTGGGAGTTTTACCCTCTGGAGAAACTGATCCAGGCAGCTCCCAACTCAGAGATGCCAGGCACAGCTGGGGATGGAGGTGAGGCCATGGACAGAAATAAGTGAAATTGTGAGGCTTTGCTCCCACTTCAGTCCTCCTTCCCAAGTAGGCTGCCAGAATGCTGACTGTCAGGCATACATCCACCAGCCAGAAACCAGAGAAAATGCCAGTATATTGAATTTTGGAGAATCTTCCCAAGGAACAGCAGGCCCTGATCATCCTCAGCAAAGCCCAGGTGGCAAGCTCATCCCCCATGTAATGAGCTTCCACTAGCCTTTGATTCCACCTTCCTAGTATAAAGGGACAGGCGAAGATCACAAGCAAAACTTCCAATGCAGAAAGCAAATATCAAAACAAACAAGAGAAGAAAAGGAACTAAGCAAACAGGGATAATGTTGTCCTACCCTTGAAGGGAGAGAAGGAATTGCATCTGTAAGATAAGAGTATTCAGAGGACAGTAGAGGTATTGAAAATGAAAACAAAACAAAGCAAAACAGAACAGAAATAAATACAATAAAAAGGATGGGGCTAAAGTCAAGGTAATCTCTCAAAAGTGTGATAAAGAACACTGGGGCAATATAAGAGGTCCAAAAGAAAATAAAAGGTATTCCATGGAGAACAAAGAGAATGGGGAAGAAAAAAATTTATCTAAGAAAACAATGTTTTAAAATATGCCAGAATTTAAAAATACCATTTTCCAGACTGAACAGGCTCGGGTAGTGCCCAGCACAGTGAATTTTTTAAAGGGGAGGAGTACCCACCAAAGCACGTTTTCATGGAATTTTAAATATTGCAGGGATAAACAGCAGATCTTAAAAACTACTCTCAAGTCAAAACTACAATAAGGTATCACCTCACACCAGTCAGAATGGCCATCATAAAAAAAAACTCTACAAACAATAAATGCAGGAGAGGGTTTTGGGGGAAAAGGGAACCCTCTTACACTGTTGGTGGGAATTGGTACAATCATTATGGAGAACAGTATGGAGGTTCCTTTAAAAACTAAATATAGAACTACCATATGATCCAACAATTCCATTCCTGGGCATATATCCAGAGAAAACCATAATTTGAAAAGATACATGCATCCCAATGTTCATTGCAGCACTATTTACAACAGCCAAGATATGGAAGCAACTTAAATGTCCATAAACAGAGGAATGGATAAAGAAGGTATGGTACATATATACAATGAAATATTACTCAGCCATAGAACAAAACAAAATAACGTCATTTGCAGCAACATGGATGGGTTTAGAGATTATCATACTAAATGAAGTAAGGCAGACAGAGAAAGACAAACATCATATGATATCACTTATATGTGGAATGTAAAAAATGATACAAATGAACTTATTAACAAACAGAAATAGAGTCACAGATGTAGAAGACAAACTTATGGTTACCAAAGGGAAAATGTGGGGGGAGGGATAAATTAGGAGACTGGGATTAATATATAACACTATTATATATAAAATAGATAATTAATCAGGATTCAACACAAAATAGAATCAAAGGGAATTCAAGGTTTGGTAAGTGAAGCTCTAGGATGACCACTGGGCAGAAAGGATGGGGACCCACCAACCCAGATTGGAGCAGGAAGGACAGCTCCAGGAAGGATATCTCCAAAATACAGACGGAACTGATGTGTTTGAATATAAAGTCAATGATTAACTCCAGGGAAGACAAAAAGTCATATATGAAAGGAAATATAATACTTCCCTGAGCAGCTTGACCAATGTTTACTCAGGAAAGATAATATATTCATTGAATATTGATTTAACAAAAACGTGATATGATTCCATGGGGAGGATGTAGGAGAGAAAGGAGACAAGGTGAAGGTATATGTGCTAAAACCCTCATCATAGCAGGAAGGCAGGAGATTATGTCTAAAATGGAAAAATCAACACAATAGTATAATTCCTTTTGCTCAGAAAAATGAAGGTAAATAAAAAACTATCTGCTAAAGAGTTGGGACTTGGGGTGGGAGGCATGGGAAGAGGAAAGCTGTTTTTCTTCCTGGCCTTAGAGTACTATCTGGCTTTTTAAAATGTGTATGTATTACTTTGGTAGAAATAGAATTAAATTTTAAAATGATGCAGAGCACAGCACCTGGCCCATGGTAAGTTCTGGCCAGTGTAGGGAAGCTATGCTTCCCATCCCTGGCTCTAGCCCCCTTGGCTTTTCTCAGCAAGCTCTGCGAAGTGAGTTTTAAAAGTTGGTCTTTTTGTGTGTGTGTGTGTGGTACGTGGGCCTCTCACTGTTGTGGCCTCTCCCGTTGCGGAGCACAGGCTCCGGACACGCAGGCCCAGTGGCCATGGCTCACGGGCCCAGCCGCTCCGCGGCATGTGGGATCTTCCCGGACCGGGGCACGAACCCGTGTCCCCTGCATCGGCAGGCGGACTCTCAACCACTGCGCCAACAGGGAAGCCCTAAAAGTTGGCCATTTTGAATTTTTGTAACTTTATCTCTCACTCCTGCACTCAAGAGACCCTCCTGTATCATTCCTTTCTGTTGTTGTTTGTCTTAGCACAGGCTGCTGTAACAAATGAGCAGAGACTGGGTGGCTTAAACAACATTTATTTCCCACAATTCTGGAGGCTAAGTCCAAGATCAAGGTGCTAGCAGATGTGGTTCTTGGTGAGGGCCTTTTTCCTCCTTTGTACATGGCTACCATCTTCTTGTTATGTTCTCAGATGGCCAAGACTTAAAGGGCTAGGTCTGTTCTCTTCTTATAAGGACACTAATCCCATCATGGGGGGCCTCCCTCATGACCTCCCAAATGTCTCACCTCCAAATACCATCACATTAAGGGCTGCAACGTATAAATTTTCGGAGACACAAATATTCAGTCCACAACATTGTTGTGGTTGGTTTGTTTTTGTTCTTTTGTGTGTTTTGCCCACAAAGAGAAGGTACTTTAAGCTGTGCTTCACTGGAGAAACTCACAGTGCACTGGAAACTTTGAGAATGTTTTTGATGCTGCTTTAGTTATTGAAATAAATGACTGGTGTTTAAAATAAGAAATCTATTCTTTTTATCTTATATATAACTAGGGATTTCTCTGATAAGGATTTTTGTAAGTGAAAAATCAGAATATCTGTTGGAGTACTGGAATGGATAGATTCAAGGTTCCCTGTTGAAATAAAGAGTTAGGACATTTTTGCATAACAACCCCTTGCCTTATGCCCTGTGTTGCGGGGGCAGTAAACTGAGGATGTTATGTGGGGCTGGGGGTTGTACTTGATAAGAGTGGATTATTTTCTGGAAATCAGGTAAAGGGCTGATATTTTGCATCTGGACTGCTGAGAGGTGTAGGAGACAATATCCTGGATTCCAGAGGCAGAGGGGTCTGGGTGAGGGGGCTTAAGTGCTGGGAATTTGCAGGGATCTGTGGAGGACATGGGACTTGATCCCTCACTGTGAACTTGGGGGGTCTTCAGTCCTCTTACCTCCACAGGGCAGGGCCAGAGAAACTTGGCTGACATTGGGCTCATAGGAGTTTCTTGTGTTCCTCCATTACATTAGCACACCCTTCTGCAGAGGCTGTGTTCACCTCTGCTGAGGAGAGGAGGGAATGGCATTTGGGTGCAAGACAGGCGTGCTTCCAAAAAAGAAAGAAAGGAAGGAAAGGAAGGAGGGAGGGAGGGAGGGAGGGAAGGAGAGAGGGAGGGAGGGAGGGAAGGAGAGAGGGAGGGAGGAGGGAGGGACGGAGGGAGGGAGGAAGGGAGGAGGGAGGGACGGAGGGAGGGAGGAAGGGAGGAGGGAGGGACGGAGGGAGGGAGGAAGGGAGGAGGGAGGAGGGAGGGAGGGAGGAAAGAGGGAGGGAGGAAGGGAGGAGGGAGGAGGGAGGGAGGGAGGAAAGAGGGAGGGAGGGAGGGAGGAGGGAGGGAGGGAGGAAAGAGGGAGGAAGGAAGGGAGGAGGGAGGAGGGAGGGAGAGAGGGAGGACGCAAATGACCAAAGTGCATTTCTTCTCTTAAAGTCACTTTCCCTCCCTCCCTTCCTGTAACCAAGATGAAGTTATACGACACCCAACAGGGTACCCCTCTGCACATCTCAGTTCAGCTCCTCATCTGCTGTGACTTAAATAGCAAAAATAGAATTAAAAAAAAAAGTTTTGTCATCAGTCTTGCTTGATCCTGAGCAGCACCACTCCAGCAGATATGACAAAAATCCTCTCACAGGCCAGCTTGCTTTGTTCTGGAGGCAATTTGTGCAGAAAGCAGCCAACTCCCTGATGCTAGAGGGCAGGGAGACGGACCTGCCATCCTGCCACTGCGCCCGGGAGGGGCGTGCGGTTGTGAATGTGTGTGTGTGTGAGTGTGCAAGTGTCAGTTAGCATGTGTGTGTGGCCAGAAGGTGTGGTGGGTGGGGCTGAGGCAGGAGGAAGGAGAAAAGATGCTTAAGAGGTTGAACCCAGCTATCTGGGCATATTCTATTTTTTAACAAAGAGTGACATGTTCTGTCTTAACTATTCAGCTTCTTGGTATGAAAATCCCAGCAAGATTCCACCAAATTTCTTTCTTAAATCCTTGTCATTTGAAGGTGGACTTCAGAAAGACTTCCTGTCTGCACTGGGGGTGATTGCAGATAATTTCTTTTTCGAAATGAACGCCTTGCCCTTTCTGCAGGGGAGAGAAGGCGATTCTCGTCCAGAAAGCTGTCACAACAGGAGGCATGCAGCCCTTATTAGCTACACGACGATACGTTATATTTTATGCGAATACCGGAGATAGTTTGAGAAGGAACATGCTCCTGTCTGGTGTGTGTTTGCCGTGTGTCTGGAGTTGCCGCCGTGTGACTACATGGGTCCTTATTTTAAGAACAGCCCTCAGACAATAAAGCGAGTGTCCCTGAGCTGAGCGACTCCACAAATGACTCAGTCCTTCTCAAAGGGGCCTTCACAGGCCACGGGGGTACCAGAGCTGATTTTAGGTGGGACACGGTGAACACTTTTTTTCTTTTTTTTTTTCTGGCCACGCCCCGCAGCTTGGTGGGTGTTAGTTCTCCAACCAGGGATTGAACCCAGGCCCTTGGCAGTGAAAGCATGGAGTCCTAATCACTGGACTGCCAGAGAATTCTGGGAACACTTTTATTTTTAAAGGTACGTGTTTATTTTAATGTGATTAGAAAGGTTAAAGCCAGCATATCAAGTCCACGATGACACAGAGACACAAAATTCCCATAAAACAATCATTTAGATTTTTAAAATGTGAGTTTGTTTAGGAAAACACCACTTAAACAGTAATTCAGGAGTGTATCACCCAGAATTAGGTAGGAAAAAGAATACTCCCTGGTCTCCATGGCAAAACTTGATGAAGGGGCGGCCACATACAGATTCCTGGGACAGGGTACAGGGAACCCTAAATAATGCTGAAGTCTCCGAGAGTAGCCCCCGGGGTGGCTGCTACCACCTGAGGCCGGAAGGGTCGAGGTGGACCCTTCCGAGAGATGGACCCTCCACTGAGAGATGGAGCTATCGAGGGGGCCCAACTGTGGGCAGAGCCAAGGCACCCAAGTGAGGAGGGCAGGGAGGAAACACCCCAGCCTCTCTCCCTCCAAGGTCTCATCTCCTGCCAGCATCTTCCATGGGCCAAGTCACCTGGAGGCCAGTGGGCTAGGGGCCTGGGGGGAGTCCACAGGTCAGCCTCCCTGGTAGTACAGATCTGGGCAGAAACTGGATCTGGGTTGGGGCAGGGCTGGAGCAGAGAATAACCAGCATAAAGTGGGATGTGGGCGTGGCAGGAATTGCTAAGTTACTTGATGGTGGGAGCTTGGATTCTCACAACAGACCAGTGAAGTTGGTATAATTATCCTCACTTTTCAGGTGAGAAAGCCGTGCCTTAGAAAGGTTAAGAACTTACCCAAGCTTACACTGCTGGTGAGTGACTGAGCTGGGTCTCAGGTCAGATCTATCTGATCATAGAGCCTGGGCTCTCAAACATTACTTTGTACACACCATGCATGCACGCACGCACACACGTGTGCACACACACACACACACCATGCATACACACCCCACTTATACAACAACCAGCAAATGCTGATACTGGAACTGTGTCCACAATGGATTTAGACAGTAAAGCACGTTACAAAAGCAAACTTGACATGCTGACATTTCATTCATCCCCATGATCTCTGTGGCCAGGAGCACACTCGGCCATTGCACAGCATCCTGGTAGTTTACCCCAGGCCTCATTATTCCAGCCACAGAAACATAAACCCCATTTATCCAAGTGCCAGAGTCTGGTTGGCTCTCCTCAGAGTTCATAGTCAAGGACAGGGCTCCTGGCCAAATTGAAGTGGGGCTTCGGAGAGTCCAACTGCACTTAAAAAATAATAATAATTGCATGTACTTTCTTTAATGAGCTCTCATTCCCACTTGGCAGCAGTAACACTAAATTCAGTCCGTTCCAGCCAAGGCCAGTCTAACCCAATACAAATGTTGGTCTAATCAAGGATTTCAATCACGATCCGGTTCAAAGTTCCCTCTCTGCAAGGTGCTGCCCCTCCTCCACCTGATGGGACTATTCCAGAGGTTTCCTACAGCCCACAGCCTAGCAAACAGGGGCAAGGTGAGCCAGAACCCAGTGGTGGCGAGGCTGCGTGGCATTCATGGCTGCTGTTCTCACCTCGGCTTGGTCCCGTCCAACTGCCATCTCTATGCACATTTGATGGCTCCGGGCTGTCTAGCTGGACCTTCTGCCTGAATGCTGAGCATCTACAGAAGTACAGTGGCTGCTACTACTCCTTTCCCCAAGCAGGCGGTTTACCTCCCAGCCTCTGCCAGTGAGTCACTCTGTTCCTCTGGGCAGTCTTTCAAGGTGAGGGAAGTAGCCCACTATACTTTTGAAACTGACCTTTAAAATTGCTATGGATGAGAATTGAAAAAAATCCCTACTTAGAGTCACACAGCCCAGGCTCCTCTGAATAGAGAGCATGAGGCAAAGTGTAAGTGCTAGTGTGTTATTGGAAGGTACAATCCCAGGGCAGCAAGAGTGAGGGGCAAGGAAGGCACCAGGAAGGATGAGGAAAGAATACAAGGTGGTTCGTTGCTGAGCAGATCTTGCTTCAGGAAGAGACATGGCCGGACATTTGGCCATGTGGGATGTCTCTGAACAGACAATATAGAAGCACCATGCCTAGAAATAGTCCATTATGGAGGAATGGAGAGGGGATTTGTCTTCTGGCTCTCCACAGGCTCTTGTCCCTCACTGGGTAAGGCTCTCCCCATAAGAGTTAATTTCCCTGTGCTTCTGGGTTGCATCACATGGCTCCTTCAGGTGCCACTGTGAAAACATGATCCATGCCCAACAGCATGGGTGGGGGGATCATCTGAGTCTGGAAGTCATGGGAGCAGCCAGAAAACTCAGGTGGCAGAACCAAGTTGCCCTCCCAGAGCCCATCATGGCAGAGGCTGGCATGGTGGTGGCCACTTAAGAGAATCTGAGATAGCACGTGAGGTGTCTGACACAGTGAGGCTGTTTTTTTAAAAATATATTTTCTAGAAGAAATCAGGCTGAACTGACATCTAAAATATTTCAGTATAAAAGATACATGATGGGTGACTGGGACAGGAGCTTCCCTTTAGAATGCCCAGAATCCTATCTGTTCCATTCCAGGCTGTGGAGGCACCTGTGCCTGCCCAAGAACCGTGGGAAGCCTCTGCAGCACAGAGACCTAGAACTTCTTTCCTTAGTGTGACTTGAAGCTGTGGTGTGTCAGTGGTTAGACACTTAGACTGTCCTGATACCCAGGAGGGAATGACAGCTGTATTTAACTCAGAGTTTTTTTGTTTTGTTTTTTTCTTTTTTTGCTGTACGCAGGCTTCTCACTGTGTGGCCTCTCCTGTTGCGGAGCACAGGCTCTGGACGTGCAGGCTCAGTGGCCATGGCTCACGGGCCCAGCCGCTCCGCGGCATGTGGGATCTTCCCGGACCGGGGCATGAACCCGTGTCCCCTGCATCAGCAGGCGGACTCTCAACCACTGCACCACCAGGGAAGCCCTAACTCAGAGTTTTTGTGCAGAGTAAGTGAAATAATCCAGGGTTTTCCACATTTGGGGCATTTGCATACCACCTTCACACTTTGACCCCTTATCCGTGTACCATGTGTTTTATTACTTAGTTGATGTTTTAAGTTGACTCCATTCTAAACTTTAGCCTCATTCTAAGGAACAATATCTGTGAATTCTCCAGGTTGATATACTGGAGATTATATATATATATATATATATATATATATATATATATATATATATATATATATATATATATATATATATATATATATATATATTTATTTATTTATTTATTAGCATGCATATTAGAATAAGCATGTTAGTCTTAAATGGAGAAAATGATCATCATGGACTACCTGACACCATCGTACCTACGGAAAGTGGTACAGTGCCACACTCTGATGGACAGTGAGCTAATCTGCACATCCAGGCAGTGTCTGGTGTTCAATAAATGTTCTCTGGGTTGCTTCTATTCAACATAGTATTGAAATTCTTAGCCACCGCAATCAGACAAGAAAAAGAAATAAAAGGGAATCCAAATTGGAAGGGAAGAGGTAAAACTGTCACTATTTGCAGATGATATGTACTTTATAGAGAGAACCCTGAAGTCTCCGCACAAAAACTATTAGAACTAATAAATGAAGGTAGCAGGATACAAGATTAATATACAGAAATCTGTTATGTTTCTTTACACTAATAATGAAATAGAGAAAGTAAAAAAAAACCCTGTTTAAAATCACATCAAAAGAAAAAAACGCAAAACATAGAAATAAACTTAACCAAGGGGGTAAAGGACCTATATGCTGAAACCTAAGACATTGATGAAGGAAACTGAAGAAGAGTCAAAGAAATGGAGAGATATCCTGTGCTCTTGGGTTGGAAGAATTAATATTGTTAAAATGACCACACTACTGAAAGCAATTTACAGATTTAATGCAATCCCTATCAAAATTCTCATGCCTTTTTTCACAGAACTAGAACTCATAATCTTAAATTTTATATGGAATGACAAAAGGCCCAGAATTGCCAAAGCAATCCTGAGAAAAAAGAACAAAGCTGCAGGTATAACCCTTCCAGGCTTCAGACTATACTACAAAGCTACAGTAATCAAAACAGCATGGTATTGGCATAAAAACAGACATACAGATCAATGGAACAGAATAGAATCCAGAAATAAACCCACTCACTTATGCCCAATTAATCTATGACAAAGGAGGCAAGATTATACAATGGAGAAAAGACAGTCCCTTCAACAAGTGGTGTTGGGAAAGCTGAACATATATGTGTAAATCAATGGAATTAGAATATTCACTCACAACATATTAAAAAATAAACTCAAAATGGATTGAAGACCTAAATGTAAGACATGACACCATAAAACTCCCAGAAGAGAACATAAGCAAAACATTCTTTGACATAAATTGTAGCAATATTTTCTTAGATCAGTCTCCCAAGGCAAAAGAAATAAAAGCAAAAATAAACAAACAGGACCTAATCAAACTTACAAGCTTTTGCACAGCAAAGAAAACCACTGACAAAGTGAAAATACAACCCACGGAATGGGAGAAAATATTTGCAAACAATATATTTGATAAGGGGTTAATATCCAAAATATACAAACAGCTCACACAGCTCAATATCAAAAAACCAAACAACCCAATCAAAAACAGGCAGAAGACCTAAAGAGACATTTCTCCAAAGAAGACATATAGATGGCCAACAGGCACACAAAGAAGGTGCTCCACATTGCTAATTATTAGAGGAATGCAAATCAAAACCACAATGAGGTGTCACCTCACACTGGTCAGAATGACCATCATCAAAAAGTCTATAAATAATCAGTGCTGGAGAGGGTGTGGAGACAAGGGAACCCTCCTGCACTGTTGGTGGGAATGTACATTGATACAGCCACTACGGAGAACTGTATGGAGGTTCCTTAAAAAACTAAAAATAGAGCTACCATATGATCCAGCAATCCCACTCCTGGGCATATATCCAGAAAAAAATGAAAACTCTAATTCGAAAAGATACATGTATACCAATGTTCATAGCAGTACTGTTTACAATAGCCAAGACACGGAAGCCACCCAGCTGCTCTTCAACCAACATTGGCTTAGGAACCTGTGGTGTGTATAGACAATGCACTATTCCTCAGCCATAAAAAGAATGAAGTAGTGCCATTTGCCACAACATGGACGGACCTAGAGAATATTATGCTGAGTGAAATAAACCAGACAGAGAAAGGCAAGTACTACATGACATCACTTATATGTGGAATCTAAAAAATAACACAAAAGAATCTAGGTACAAAACAGAAACCGACTCACAGACAAGAAAAAAACTTATGGTTATCAAATGGGCATCGAAGGTACAAATTAGGAGTAATGGATTAGCAGATACAAACCACTTTACATAAAATAGATAAGCAACAAGGATTTACTATATAGTACAGGGAATTATATTCAATAGCTTGTAATAACCTATAGTGGAACATAATCTGCAAAAAGAAAAACCCCAAAAAAACCCGAATCACTATGCTATACACCTGAAACTAATGCAATATTGTAAACCAACTATACTTCAATGAAAATTAATTTTTAAAAATGCCCTCTGTTAGGCTCTTTCAATCCTGGCCAAGGATGTGCCCTGTACTTCCTGAGTGTGGGCTGCTCATTTTGTCTCCAGCTCTTCCGTCTGCCTTTGCAGTCAGTGGAGCAATGGCTGTCTGCCCCTGACTCTGCAGTTGCTCATGGACACTACTTTTCCATCCCCATGCAAACACCTCCTTCTTGAAGTTTCTATCATCAAGCTCCACGTTCCTTTCCCCTCCCAGTCACTATCTTCCACCAACATCCTGATCACTCCGTCTCTTTTCCCGAAAACTTTGGCACCTGCCACTTGGTTTTCTTCTCCACTCCAGATTCATCTATACACCTTATGACTACAGCTTTCATGCTGACATGCATCCAATGTCTTGTCTCAAAGGTCCTTGACCTCTTCTAATAGCTCCAATAACACTATTCCGCCTCCTTCTTTGGCAAGCCACTACATCCTACATGACTACATCCTATGGAGCATGCCACCTCCTAGAACTGCACAATCTCAGAAATCTTTCCATCTCAGTCTTCAATCTCTACCCCTCCAATGCTTTGTGCCCTTATTCCCAGTGTTTTTGTTCTTCAACTTCATTAGAACTCCATCTCCTTGATCCTCCCTTTTCTTACACTTTCTCATCCATCTTCCCTACCCAGTCTAGGTCCCACAAGGCATTGTTTAGCAATTTGGAAGTTCCTGGCCACTTTCTGTTTCTAACACACCCATCTCACCAACCCCCAACATTGAAGCATCAACCTACCTGCAGGCCAGTCCTAGAGGTGGGAGTGGCATGTGGGCTGAGCACCGTTGAAGAATATCTGTTCATCCTTTTCTCCGAAGTTTGTTGTGTTCTTATTTCCCCATTTTTGGTAATGTTTCTGTTGGGTAAGGCTGCTGGAGAAGCAAAAAAAAAAAAAAAAAAAAAAAAAGTTGTAAGTGTTCTGAAAACTATAAAGTGCTTTTTTCAAAAGTAAAGTATTCTTTTTCATAAAAGACCTGACATTCCGCCACTGAAGGATTTACAATCCATCCATTGTGAGAGCAATTCCCCTGTACCCATTGCAGGTCCTACACTTCTGTTTGGAATGCCCTTCCCCTTCTTACTCAACCTTCAAATTGCACTGGAATCATCTCTAATAGGAAACCTTGTCTGAAACCCTGGATTTGGTTAGGTGGCCCCCTCCCTCTGTGCTCCCAGAGCGGTTATCACAGGATCTTGTAATGAGCTGTTTGTGCCTGTCTCCCCCATTAGACTGGGATGCAGAGGTTTTTTGTTTTGTTTATGAGGGGAAGGACCTTGCCTTACTCATCTTCATTCCTCACAGTAGCCACTTGTTCACTTTACAAAACTGAAATGAACTAAAGCCAGAAGAAGAACTTCAAGGTCTTTTGGAGAGCAAAAAAGAAAATTAATTGCAATAAGATGATAATGAGCTGCAATAGACAATGTCTTGTCTGCTTAGCATTCCACCTTCAGAGGGGAGCATCTGTTTCCCACTCCCACCACGTGGAATGGAAGGTAACAATCATAGGATCTCTGCTCCTTTGCCCCTGCTGATTGGCCTCGGCTGGGCCAATCAGAGCACTTCCTGGGACCTGTTGAACTGGAATTAGAATGAGGGATGCAGTTCCTCTTTGTTGGTGAAGGTGTAAGGCTGGCGACCATGTTCAGAGGAAGCCAGTGTGCAGTGAGAGAGAAGGTACCCAGGGAGAGAGGGAGTCGAGGGACAGAAATGAGTCCCTGGTTCCCATCACTGCTGGTGCCAGTCTGTGAGACATATAGTCCTCTCATCAAATTCCTCTTGAACCTAAGCTAGACTGAGTTGAGTGTCTGTCTTTTACAATCAAAAGGAGCCTGACTAATTCACGTGCCCATCCTTTGCTTCTGAGTTTTACTTTTCTTAGGACAGCATAGCCAACTTAAAAGAAAAAATGGTCAGAAGAAATGGATTGGTGCTTGGTTTAATAATTTGATGACCCTCATTTTATTCCATTTATTTCATTAAGGTATAATTTACACAGAGTAAAAATCTCCCTTTTCGGTGTATAGTTCTGCAAGTCTTGAGAAAAGTATAGGGTCATGGAATCTCTACCACAATCCAAATAAAGAACAGTTCTCATCATCCCCCAGAATTTCTCTGTTCTCCTTTGTGGTTTAATCCCCACCCTATTCCCAGCTACTGGGATCCACTAATCTGTTTTCTATCCCTATAGTTTTGCCTTTGCAGGAATGTCATGGAAATGGAATCCTACAGCATGTAGGAATTGGCGTAATGCACATGACATTCATCCGAGTGAACAAGTGTTTCAGGGGTTCAGTCCTTTGTATTGCTGTTCAGTATCCTGTTGTACAAAGTACTACACTTTGTTTATCCATTCCCCAGTTGTAGGACATTTGAATTGTTTCCAGACGGGTTTTCTCAATCTCTTTCCACCTTCAGCTTCAGGATTTCCTGTGCACCTGCAGCTGAGAGAAGATGTCTCTTCTAGCAATAAGACACTGTCACTTGTCACTTGACACTGGTTGTCCTCATCATAGAACGTGGGAGGGAGAAGGGTGTTGTTCTGATTTGACCTCAGCCTTGGGCAGGCACAGTGCCCTGTGCCTCAGGAGAGAGGTCTTCCAGGAGATTCTGCAGTGCCCCAGCTGTAGGAGACCTTTCACAGTCTGGGTCCAGGATGTAGCTCTGGCTCTTCCTCCAGGGTGGAGATTTTTTTTTTTTTCCTGTTCTCTTCCTCCAGCTGCCCTGGATGCTTGAAAGCAGTAGAGTTTGCTGTCCTTCCCGCAGCAGCTTAATGCTGTTCCATGGGGAAGGACTGCTGACCCTTCCTGCAGCAGCTGCTGTTCCCCTGCCCAAGAGCCGCACCATGGGGACGCTTTCTCAGGACTCTTGCTCTGTCCCCGATCTTTCTTATGAGCACTTGCTAGGTCAGCAGAGAGGAGCCTGTGAGGGGGGGGACGAGTCCCTGTGTCTGTGGCTCCCAGGGAGGGGATTCCCAAGTTCTCATGATACCCGTACTTAGCCCGTGGCAGTCACTGCAGAGCTGAGGCGGATTTTTCTTACTCGCCAGTGTGATGTCTGTTGACATCTGTTCTAGGCAAGCAAGTGCTCCAATCCCGTCTTTCCTTGGAGGTGCCTGTCTTTAGATTTTGAGTTAATCATCTACCCAGTGTCCTCAGTTTTATTATGTTCAAGGGAAATTGTGAATTTGTACAATGTTTAGTTTTTTCTTGTTGTAAGGGTGGGAGTGATGTTTTCCCAGCTTTCCACATCCTAAGCGGAAGCCAGAAGTCCATCCTCACTTTTTTCTTTTTTTATTGAAGTATAGTTGATTTACAAAGTTTCAGGTGTACAGCAAAGTGATTCAGTTTTATATACATGTATATATATATATATATATATATATAAAATTCTTTTTCAGATTCTTTTCCATTATAGGTTATTATAAGATATTGAATATAGTTCCCTGTGTCATACAGTAGGTCCCTGTTGTTTATCACGCTCACTTTTAAACAGAAGATGGGAAAATAGAAGCCCCATGCAGGGTGGAGCGGCTATGACTTCAAGTGGGGAAGGGGGCCAGCACCCAGTTACATTTATGCTGACCCACAGGTATTTGGGGGGGAGGAAACTTGAGTTGGCTTCTAGTGTTTTAAAAATCTGAAATTTTCTCATAAAAAATTTGAATTTGGGATTTCTCTTGAAAAAAGCTGCCCACCAAGATAATCACCAGGCTGCTTCCTGGATACTGGGCATCGTTCTCCAGTTCCCCACCACCCCCTGCCCACATGTGACCCTCATCCTATTTCAAGCATCTTCTTAACCTGCCTGACCCTGTGGGCAGGGATGGGGCTGAGCCTGGATGCACTGGTAGAGTTGTCTCAGTGGTGAAAAACGTCAAAGTTCTTCCGTGCCATTGGGCAAATAGCCAGTGCCCTGAGGCCCCGGAGAACCCTACCACACCAGCCATGCTGGCACCCCCCTAAGACCCTTCATTCCAAAGGATAAAGCTAGCAAACCCCACAGCCCTATGGCAGAGCCAGGAGCAGTGTCCATCTTGACCGAATGATGCCTGCCCTGTTCTGGTGTTAGATGCCCACAGGCAGGGCGACACAAAAAACATTGAAGTTTGCAACTCCTATCTTAAAAGGACACAAGCCCCTGTCCCTAAGAAGGTGGAGGGGGGGCAGAGAGATGCTGTTTAAGGTGTCAAACAACAAGGCTTTGGAGGGCCTGGTTGGAGCAGTCAACGCAAACAGCAGAATATGCCTTGGGATACTGGATTTGGGAGCGTAAGGAAGAGACCAAGAACAAACAGGATGTGCTTAAGCACAGGAAAATCAAGAAGCAGGGCTGATACGCTTTGGTGATAAAGTGGAAAATGGCTCTGCCTGAGGGTAGCCCGTTATCAGGGATTTCTAGCCTCTTTCTACCTTAACAAGACATAATTACAGTAAGGTAATTAACTGTTTTGTAATTAAATACCAAAATAATTAAATTTGAAATTAAACATGATAACATCAAGTTGTTCAGATGGGATTAACTTGTGTCTTAATCTGATAAATCATTTTCATTACTGTGAGGATTAAGGATTTGAGAAAGAAATTGTAAAAGGAATAGTTCCTATGTTCCACAGAGAAAGACTGCCTGGGCTTTTGATTCCTCATCTACAGAATTCTCTCAAAGGTCAAGTGCTGGACGTACTTTTAAGGCATGAGTTGGAAGAATGAGAGAAACCATTCTTGAAAAGACTCTTTTGCTGATATTTGAACCTGAACTATTTTGTACTTAGATTTTGAAAATAGCCAGTTTCCTCCTAAGGTCCTACAAATTTTTGACCAAAAAAAAAAAATTTTTTTTTAAACTGAGGCCCAACAATTAGCTAAATTCATAGCTACCCATCAAATAACAAACATCTGGTGTCTCCTTTGTGCAAAGTACTATGCAACATCAGAGCATATGCAGAGAGACATAAAACACCGTCTCTTCTCTCAGATGCAGGACTCTCTTTCTTTGCTATGGAGAAAAAGAATGTCTGCATGGAGAAGATAAAGTGCCAATCACAAATTCAATAATAGAAGGTACCTGTGATAGTTAATTTGGGGTCCATTTGGCTAGGCCCCAGGACCCAGATATTTGGTCAAATATTATTCTAGATGTAGATGAGATTACCATTTCAATCAGCAGTAAAGTAGATTACTCTCCAGAATGTGGGTGGGCCTCATCCAATCAGTTGAAGGCCTTAACAGAAAAAGACTGAGGTCCCTGGGAGAAAAAGGAATTCTGACAGCAGACTGCCTTTGGACTTGAACTCTTCCCTGGGCCTTCAGTCTGCAGCCTCCACTGCAGATTTTGAACTTGCCAAGCCTTCACAATGGTGTGAGCCAGTCCCTTAAAATAAAATCTCCCTCTCTCTCCCTCTCTCCCTCCCTCCTTCCCTCTCTCTCTCCCTCTCCCTCCCTCCCTCCCTCTCTCTCTCTCTCTCCCTCTCTCCCTCTCTCTCTCTCTCCCTCTCTCCCTCCCTCCTTCCCTCTCTCTCTCCCTCTCTCCCTCTCTCCTCTCTCTCTCTCTCTCTCTCTCTCTCTCTGTATATATATATGCATCCTGTTGGTTCTGTTGCCCTGCAGAATCCTGACTAATACAGCACCAAAGTCAGAGGTGTCTCAGGGAAGTTCACTCTCTCTTTGGCAGACTCTATTATTACAGCAGCAAAGCACTGCTGGATGGCTGAACCCACAGTGTCCTAATAAAACTGTACTTAGTGGGCCTCCCTGGTGGCGCAGTGGTTAAGAGTCCGCCTGCCGATGCAGGGGATACGGGTTCGTGCCCCGGTCTGGGAGGATCCCATATGCCGCGGAGCGGCTGGGCCCGTGAGCCATGGCCGCTGGGCCTGCGCATCCGGAGCCTGTGCTCCGCAACGGGAGAGGCCACGACAGTGAGAGGCCCGCATACCGCAAAAAGAAAAAAAAAAAAAAAAAAAAAAAAAAACTGTACTTAGTAAAACAGGCAGGCAGCCTGTGGGCCATACTTCGCTGATTTGATTTTCTTTCAATATTGCCTGAGATGATTATTTCCTTTGCTTACCCTGTGTTTTTCTTTTTTGGTATCCCATAAATTTGGCACTTAAGGTGAATGCCTTGCTTGCCTCATCCTAGTCTTGGCTAGGCTCTCAGCAAAATGACCTGAATGATACCTGTGAGGAGGGTTCAACTAGCAAGGCCAGAATGTGGCATGGAAACGCTGGCAAGGTGGCCCTGCTGTCTTGTACAACCTTGAATGGCCTTGGAGTAGGCTATGACCTAAGCCGGGCCAAGCAAAACCTGTCCCTAGGGAATTCCCTGGTGGTCCAGTGTTAGGACTCCGTGCTTTTACTGCTGAGGGCGCAGGTTCAATCCCTGGTCGGGAAACCAAGATCCTGCAAGCCACACGGCGCAGCCAAAACAAAACCTGTCCTTAGGATTTTGTAAACTAGCAGTGAAACCAAAGGCCTGTCCCTCCTTGGGGGTGAAACTGTACGTTGGAGACAGGGGAGCTCTTTCCTGCCAGGCGCAGGGAGCTTGTTCTGGACAGAGCCAGAGAGAAGCAGGAATGGGCATCAGAACGTGAGTTCCTGGTGGGTTTCAAATCCCCAGTCCACATCTTCCCATGTGACCCACCTGTACCCCAGCGTCACTCCTGCAGTTGTATGATCCATCAAACAAACCCCACTTTGGGCTGCAGCTAGTTTCAGGGGTGCGTTAGTTCGCTAGGGCTTCTAGCCTCTGGAATTTTGAGAAGGTACATTTCTGTTGTTTAAGCCACCCAGTTTGAGACCAAGGTATCAACAGGGTTGGTTTCTTCTGAGGCTTTTCTCCTGGTTGTGTCTTCTCATGAGCTTCCTGCTGTGCTTGTCTGTGTCCTAACGTCTTCTTATAAGGACATCAGTCATATTGGATGAGAGCCCACTCCAAGGACCTCATTTAACCTTAACTACCTCTACAAAGCCCCTGTCCCCAAATACCTTACTTCTGAGATACCAGGAGTTAGAATGTCAGCATAGGAATAGTGGGGTGGGGTGAAGAGGGGAGCGGGCCACCATGCAGCCCCCAACAAGGGGTTTGAGTTTCTGTCACCTGCAACTGAAAGAGCCCTGACTAATATTCATGTATATTCATGGAAAATAAAACCTGGGAGAATATTTACCAACATGTTAGCAGAGACTATTTCTACATGGTGGATTAAGACTGATTTTTATATTTGCTTACCTATATTTTCTGGTTTTCTTCTGCAATGAACATGCATTCTTATTGTAAAGAAACAATGTTTTAAAATATCCCAGAGCCTTGCGAGGGCAGTGGGAGTGAGGGCATGGGTGCTGATTACCCTGGATAAACTCTGCAGCCCCACCCCAGGCAGCGGGGGAGGGGGAGAAGTCACAGAGATGTGCCTGGAAGAATTCGGAAATAATAAGACATCCCTCTGCCAGTTAAACCATAAAGCCAGCAAAATGGATCCACGCAGAGAAAAATGCCAAGTCACCTTAAAGAGGCAGGAGGGCTCCAGCCCAGACTTGATTTGATTGGAGGAATTCAAAAGCTAGAGGAAGAGTCACGGGGTGTGTGTGTGTGTGTGTGTGTGTGTGTGTCTGTCGGGGTGGGAAGAGCCGCGGAGCTGGGGAAGAGGGGACCATGGAGGCAGGTGAGGATGGGAAGGGACGCTCTTGCTAAAACCAAGCTGCCATTTGAGCCAGACTTCCTGGGAAAAAGTCCCTCTTAGCCTCTTGGACTGTGCTGTATTTTTGTTAAAAAAAAAAAAAAAAAAAAAAAGAAAGAAAGAAAGAGAGAAGGAAAGAAAGAAGGAAAACAAGAAAAAAAATGAAAACTTAGGGGAGGTTTTCTTTCTTTTTTTTTTTTTTTTTGATTTATGATTGAGAAAAGTGAAGGCCCTGGACCTGGACCAGGAGGAAAGGGGTTAAGACAGTGCACCAGGGCATGATGGGGTCACAGGCCCTGAGACGTGCCTGCTGTGGTGGGAAGTGGCGAGTGTGCCCTGGGTGTGGTGTGGGTGAGGGTCTCACAGGGGAGAGGCTCAGCAGCGCTGAGAGAGAGAATCTGGGGAGACCGAGGGCCAGTGAAAGCCCCCGAGCATCAGGAAGGCTGGCAGCTTCCAGAGCCCGGGATCTCCAGGCCCGCACTGAAGCCTGTTTCCCGTGCTGTGCTCTGTCATAATCCCCTCTCGGTAGCCCCAGACCTCGAGTAAAATTCCATGACACACAGGAGGATCCTGTTGGTGGCACTTGGGGGAATGAAGGCAGAGGGCTGGCCACTGCATCAGGGAAGCGGGGGGCGGGGAGAGGAGGCAGTAGCCTGGCCCAGGGGTTGGGGCTGGAGGTGGGGCGATAGGCTTCAAGGAGCACCCTCTTAGGAGCGGATTGAGACGAATGCCCTTTCCTCACAAAGGAGAAAACACTGCGAGGCTAGCCCTGAGGAAGATGCAGGCGGTAACCAGTGTCACTCACTGTTTTCCCAGCGACAGTCCCCTCAGGTCGAGCAGCGACCCCTTGGCTCTGTAAGGAAGTGACCTGGGGCTCTGGTTTTGAAATCACCTCCACAAAGAGTGGGATGACAGTCATTTCAGCCAGATCTTAGGTGATGAGGCTCAGAGAGGCCAGGTAGTTTGCCCAAGGTTACACAGCTGGTATGGGAAAGAGCCAGGATTTGAACCTTGCTCCTTTGGACTCCCAAAGGCAGGCTGCATCTCACCACCCCACACTGCTGCTGGCAATGCCAGGAGAGTTAGTTTCCAGCCCCATCAGGGCAAGGTGGGATCCTGACCCATGAACACTCCCCCATCATCCTTTTCTTATCACCACTGAAGCGCCGGGCCATCACGAAATGCAGTCAACACTCCGGCCGAGTGTGTCCTCAGCCTGCAATCTCTGTTTTTATGGCAGGGTTTCCTCCCTGGGGAATACGGGCTGATCCCTGGACATGAAAACCGGGAGTGCCTGCTGGTTCCGTTTCTCCCTGGAGACGTGGCAATCTATTGGGAGTTTGCTTCACATGAGCCAGTCCCCAGCAGCCAGCCACCTTTGGGTGTTGTACCAGCTGCTGTTCATGCTCTTCCGAAACCTCTCGGGTCCCCTTACCATGTCTGTGTGCAGTGAGACCCCTCCTGCTTTCTCTCCAAGAGCCAGCACCTGAGGATGGATCGCAGGTTGCCGAAACCCACTTTGCCTGTGTGTGTGGACAACTGGAAGTGCCTGGGAATTTGCACCCTCTTGGGGCCACCCTTGACCAATGACTGATAAATCCTCCCTGTTCGTTTGATCCTGACGGAGATCCTCTGAAGTATGACATGCCCTGTCCCCAGTGAGACTGAGCCAAACTTACCACCCAGGCTTAGTGTCACAACCTTGCTTCTTGATCCCACTTCCCCACTCCCCTACCAGTTTTTCTAGGAAACACTTGCTAATAAATCATTCCCTAATAAATTGCTTCCATATGAACCCTCATCTCAGGGTCTGCTTTGGGGGAACCCAAACTAAGACAGATATATCAACAAATCGAAGTGCTGAGCCTCCAAAGCTGAGGGCCAGCAGATTGGTGCCACCCGGCTGAGTTTGGCCTGCAATGGTGTTTTGTTCCGAGTGCCTCCCCCGTCCCTCCTGGTCCCCGCTCAAAGCAAACATTGTTTCCACGTGGGAATAAAATCCTTGACCTTGGCTAATGGAGTGCTTATCAACTGCATTGAACATTCACAAAGAAAAGCAATGAGTGTGGCTACAGCACAGCAAGTGCTTCAAGAGACAGGGTATTTCATGCAAGCCTTGCAAGAACCTGTGAGTTAGGAGCTATCACTACCCCTTTAAACTGATGAAGATTCTGAATCACCAGGGCTCCTTTACTCAGTCACATATCTAGGAAGCAAAGAGAGGGAATTTGTACTCAGGCAGTCTGACTCCAAAAGCTATGCCCCAACCACTGTGCGATGGAGAGACCCACAAACCTACACCTACTCTCCTGCCACCCAGCTGAGGGCATCTCATGGCTGGTGGGACTTCTGATCTGCTAGTCTGGTCTTGCTAGCCTCCCTATTATTTGTTTCCTCCCTTTCAACAGCTTAGGTCTTGATTTGGGAAGGCACAGGAATAAATAATGATGTAGAGCCATGCATTTTGGGAGGGATTTATATCTTTCTTTAAAAGAAAAGATTAAGCAAATGCATATATTTAAATTCTCAAATTGCAGCGTGGTAGTTCCCGGGAACCAGCACTTCTGCAAGCCAGCTGAGGTCGTTCCAGAAATTGGACCTCTGTGTGTACAGGGCTGTGGGTGAGCCAGAGCAAGCGACCAGGAGAGGAAGTCAGCCCTCCCCCTCCCCCCACCTAGTGCCATCCCTCCTCCAACAAGCTGTCAACTCTGCGGTGGAGAACAGTGCCAGCCTGCAGGCTTTCTGTTCCCAGAGCTCAGTGGATGACTCAGTTACTGAGCAATTTCCTTTTTTCATGAGCCTACCATGCAGAGATTTTCAAATTATTTCCCTGAAATGTTCCTCCCCTCTCCTTGCTGCATGCCTTGTCCCCAGAAGGCACAATTTTCAATAGATTCTTCCTAACCACATCCCAGCCAGCATCTATTAGGTTCTTACTAGATGCCAGGCACCCAGCTCAGCATTTTACATCTGCCTTCCCAGCTCACCCTCACAACCACACTGGAGGGTCTGCATATTAGTGTTTCCATTTTCTGGATGAGGAAACTGAAGCCCAGAAAGGTTGCCCAAGGTCATTTGCCAAGACGTAACAGAGCTGGAACACAAACCCATATCAGTTTATGTCTTTAACCACCATGCTATACTGTCACCTTACTCTGAAAAGATGCACATTATTCGAGGTAGGTTGTGTTATTTGTCCTGAAATTCTTCCTTCCTTCCCTTGACATGACTTTTCCACGGGCAGATTTTCTACCCTCGACTTTGGACTTGGCCATGTGACTTGCTTTGGCTGATGGGATGAGGATACAAGTGAAAGTGTGTCATTCTGAGCTGAAGCTGCATGTGACATGGCACATTTCTGCCAGTCCTCTTGCAGCTTCTACACTCTGCCACCAAGAAGGCATGTTCATTAAGCCATTGACTCTCAGCTTGAACCTCAGTATAAAGACCCGTGGAGGGGCCCCGACCCCAACCTGAAGCGTAGAGTTCAACCTGATTCATCCATACGTCACTGAGCCCAGCCAAGATCAGCCAAACCACAGCCGACCAGCATACTGTGGGCCCAAAATCAGCACTGTAGTTGTAAGCCACTGAGCTGTTGGGGCTGTTTGTTATGGACCATTATCACAGCAAAAACTTCTCACTGTTGCATGGGATAGCATTCTAGTCTAGCCAGCACTGCCTGGGCCGGCTCTCAGCATTGTAATGGAAGAGTGCAGGGTCATGGTCTTAGGGAAGAAATGAGCCTGTGACATCATCTGACCCTGCCCCTCCTCTGCAGCCTTCATCCTTCCCTGTCTCCTAAGGCAGCCCACTTCCTCTCTGAACATGCTCAAAAGTCTTCCCTAGATTGAACCCTGAAGACCCAGGCTCAGTTAACATTAACAGTTCCTTTTCTCTCTTTCTATGATCAGCACCCTAGTGCCCCACGACCTCCATCCCTCTCTGAAAGGACACCTCTGGTTATCAACGTCCCTCTTAAATAATGGCCAGGGCCATTTACCTGTTTGTTCTCCTATCCCTGCCCTGCCCATTCTTCTCTGTACTGTAGGGGGATGAGTCCTACAAATAAGTGTCCCAGGAGCTCTCACTCATGAGCTTCCAGTGGGATGTAGCTAATGGGAGGGGAGGCCCTGGTGAGAGATGGAAGGGGAGACCCTGGTGAGAGATGGGAGGGGAGACCCTGGTGAGAGATGGGAGGGGAGAGGAAGGGAAAAGTCAGGGTAGTGCTCCCCTCCCCTGCTTTGGGTGGTATCCCAGGCAATGGCTGTATTTCCTTTATGGTTCCAGCCCTGCCCCCCTATGGGCCCTCCTGCTGTGGTCCCCAGTCCCATCAGGAGGCCCCTAGACCCTGGTCTGGAAACATCCTCTCATCTCTCAACCCCTCTGTCCCTAGGGGTGGTGGTGCCTTCCAGCTGCAACTAAACCCTGGATTGCCTCACCCTCTCCTGTGTCCTTCACAGCCCTTCTGGCCTTTGTGACTAGCTCCTCCCTTCATCCACCTCCCCATTTCAATTATATGACCCAGCTTCTGTTTTGCCAACAGACTCTGCCTAATACAGCCTCCTGACTTCTTAAGGCCTCATCCTACATTGTATACAGCCTGTCCACACCTCACACAAATAGACTTCACAGGTGCCAATCCCATCCAAGTTGAGTGGCAGTTGACTTGCCAACGAAATGTGAAATTTTGTAGCTGTTTAATTTAATTTCAAATAAAGTTTGGTTTTTTTTTGCCTTGTGTAGCCAACAGTTCCCCCCCCACCCCAGCCCTTGGGACATTTTTGCAGCCCTTGGAAAGCTCCTGGGCCCTGTGGAGAAAATGGCTCTGAGGGTGGTGACTGAAGGGAACAAAGTGTCCCAAAGGGCAACCGTAAAGAACTTTGCTCAGGACAGTTGCTCCCTCAGCGAAAAGCCAAGGGGAAAAGGAGCCCCAGGACAAAGGTGCTCATCGCTGGAACCATTTTGCCCAGTGATCCTCCCCTTTCCCATCCAACAGGATGGAGTCTTTATCCTTCAAGAGGCCTGGAGCTCAGAAGGACTCTGTGTCTATGAGATGAATTTTCTCCATGGGCTGACAGGCAAGAGGATCTTAAATGTGTCAGTGGAATTCAGATTTCCCAAGTTGCCCAACCACTAAGATAAAGTTAAAAGCACAACTCTGTTGGAAGGCTGCCGAGACTTTAATGCAGGATGCTGCATGGCGGCGAGAAGACAAATAGGGACTCTGAGAGCCCCTCCTCTGCAAATGGATTTGGCTGCCCTGAGCTGGGCCCTTACAGCATGGGTGAGACTCAGCCCTGCTGCTCAGCTGTGTGTCACCCTTGTCAGGGGGATGGCGCACCCAGGAGAAGAACTCTGCTGAGGTCTGAGGGCAGCACCCAGATGCCGAGCACTGTTTTCTCATGAGGCCCATGGGCAGTTCAAATTCCATCTTGGTCCATAGAAAACAAACTCATGGTTCCCAAAGGGGAAAGGGGGAGAGGGAGGGATAAATTAGGAGTTTGGGATTAGCAGATAACACTACTGTATATAAAATAGATAAACAACAAGGACCTACTGTATAGGGAGCATATTCAATATCTTATAGTAAACTATAATGGAAAAGAATATGAAAAAGACATATACATATATATGTATGTGTGCATGTGTATGACTGAATCACTTTGCTGTACACCAGGAATGAACACAACATTCTAAATCAACTATACTTCAATGAAGAATAAAATAAAAGACTCTGTCTTGGTCTTGTGACCAGCTCTGGAGTGGCTGGGCCCCATGGTCTACCTCGTGAGGCCAGATGAGGAGCCAGGTCTTGGCAGGCACATGGGGAAGCGGCCAGTACAGTGGGCACAGCAGGCCTTGGTGTGGAATGCCACTAGTCTGACTGGTCGCCCACCCACCTCTCCTCTGGCCTTTGACTGGTGATTTTGGGGAACTTGGTGCTGTGACACCCACATCACCCTCCTACCCCCTACTGTGGGCAACACTGAGAATGGAGACGAAAGCCTCTTGGTTGGAGATGGACCTACTGGGGATCGGTCTGAAGAGAGAATGAAGATAACACAGGGCATCACGTGAGGAAGAAGCAGGAAACAATGCGGGCCTGGCTCCCAGGGGAGCCATTAGCCACCTGAAGGACACTGAGCAAGGAGGCTTTAGTGAGCAGCTATCAAGTGTCTACCATGGTAATCAGCATCCCTCGGGGCTGCTGACTTCCCTGAATTTTCCAGAACACTTGGTATTGACCCAAGAACAGCCTGGCCAATCAAAATGTCATTGTATCATGTGCTTTTGTTTATACACTAGGGAGAAGCTGCCCGGGGGTGGAGCCGGGTAAAGAGGCAGAGGATGCCAGCACCAGGAAGCCAGGCTATCAGAGGAGCCAGAGGTGGAACAGAATGGGGAAAATTGTATTAACAGGATTTTCTCAGAGCAAAGCCCCTGAGCAGCAATGTGTTTGGAAGGAATCCTTTGATAAGCTGCTTGGGAGGAAAGTACGCTCCTCAGGGCCATGGTGCAGTGGCCTGGTGGCTGACACAGGCGGTCACTCAGTAAGCATTTGTTGAAGAAATGCTTGAGAAACACTAGAAGGCTCCCTAGACTACCTCCCAAGTCAGGTGGGTCTCCTTAAATAAAGGGCCCTGGTTTAGCTGAGTGGGAGGTGCAAGCTGGGTTCCTGCTAAGGAGCTTCTTCCCCACCACAGAGCTCAGCCCCTAAATCAATGTTGAACAAATATTTACAGAATATCCTATTCATGGAGACCCCCCTCTTTGCCATCCCAGATCACTTAGGTTAGGCACGGTCAGAAGTCAGAGTTCGGGGATGAGAAGACTGAACTCTGCCTCGTGCCAGCCGTGTGACTTTGGGCAAATCACTTAACCTCTCTGGGCTTTAATTTCCTTCTCTATAAAATGAGGAGCTAAGACTTGGGCTGAAAGGCCTTGCTGAGACCAGGCAAGCAGCTCTTGCTGGAGACAATGCTTTGGGATCCCAAAGAGGCTGGCAGGGAGGAGGGGAGGGCGGGGGGTGCAAATGAAAATGATAATAACTAACATTTGTGGAGCATTTCCCACGGCCAGCAGCACAGGAGCACTGGACACCTATTAACCTGCTTGCTTCTTACAATGACACCCATATTAATCAAACACGTCTTGCATGCCAGAGTTTTTGATAACCCCTGCACTGTGGGTGTGAGGCTAGCATCAGAGCCCCATTTCACAGGTGGGAAAATTGCGGGTGGAAAGGGAAGGGCATTTACCTAAGGCCAGAGGGGGCAGAGGGCCTGCAACTGAGGCAGGACCACCAGGTCCTGACTGTGCTCCTGCCCACCTGACCACAGGGCCTGCGGGCTGGCTGCTTCCTTCCTGGGAGTTGACACCCCTCAGATCCTCCCTCTGCTGGGAAAGGCCTCCAGAAAGAGAAGAGCTTCACACTCACAGAGCCCGCCTAACTCCTGTTTACCACTTCATCGTAGCCAAATAGAGTAAGTGCAGTATTGATTAAATGCACTTTTTTTTGGAATACATATTCACCCTGATGTTTTATCATTAATGCATTAAGAAGCTGAACAAGCAATAAGACCAAATGGACTTCAAAACGCAGCAGAATTTCCATCCAGTGTGGTCTGATTTACAGCCATTACCTCCTGGCAAAAGACAGCTCCCGCACCAGCCCACACCTTGGCTGAAACTTGAGAGCTCTTTGTTCTTGACCTTATTTATTTATTCTCTCAGAGAGTGGATGGACCTCAGGCTCTGTGCCATGGGGCGGGCCCTGCTTGGTGATGGGGGACACGTGTAAATTAGGGAGGCAGGCAAAGAAGGAATAAGATTTTCACTGCATGCTTCTGGAGTGACTGTTGATCCTGACCTGGTTACTGGGGTGAGGGGGCGGGGAAGGTGGAGAGCTCGCCTCCCTCATGCCCTCACCTGCAGAAAACTCCAGAGGGAGGGGTGGACTCAAGGGTTACGTGACTCCCCCACCCCCTATCAGTCCATCCCAAGTGACGGGCGACTGGTGCAGTGCCTCGTGTATCCCCATGGCTGGGTTGGGGCTTTGGCTCTGTCACTAGCTGACTGAGGAAAAACTGGCCAGTTTCTTTTTTTTTTTTCCCTGTTTGGGGGCCTCAGTTATTCATTTGCAAAAAAAAAAAAAAAAAGCCCAAACTGGACAATTTCTTAGAGCCTTGAAGATCCAGCAGTTTATGACTCTCCCCCTCTCTCTCCCTTCCTTCCTCACTCCCTCCTTCTCATTCTCCTCCCCCTCCTTTCTGAAACAATTTCATTCCTGCAAAGTCTTGTCAAAAACTCTCTAGATGAACTGACAAGGACAAAAAATACCTTTAAAAAAACCCCACCCAACAACAAAAGTCTCTTTAAAAAGCACTTCTGCAGAGCTCAGATGTCAACAATGAAAGCTTAGGAATGGCACCATTAAGAGAGCTGGTGTTTGCAAAATTTAACCTAAGACACTCCAGACAGCAGGGAGGGGCTTTGAGTCAGGATGGGGGTGGGTTAGAAACTCTGCCCACAGAACTGGCCACCCCGGAATGAGAATTCTCTCCCTCCTCTGCCTTTTCTCCCAAAGCTCTGTGGTCAGCCCAGTTATCAGCCTGATGAGGTTTCCCCTCCCTGGGTTCTCAGCAGCCCCCTTGGAGGCTGGATGCGGCACCTTGAGCCCTTGGTTCTCCCCTGCTCTGTGGAGGCCGGTCCCATGCAGAAAGCCCAGCACTGAAACCCGTGTTGGAGGAAAGGGCTCTGAGGCTTGCCCGCTCATCCCTATTTTCAGAGTTGTTTGTGGAGCCTTACTGTGTGTTGGGTACTTCCTGGTGGCAGGTCCTGTGCTGGTTCCGAGGATGGCATCTAGAGAAGGATGGACGAGGCCTCAAGAAGCTCACCATCTAGCAGGGGAACTAGACAAGCAAACCGCAACTGGCCAGCGTGCTATGGATGTGGCAGAGGTGAGCCCAGGATGCCAAGGGAGCCCAGAGCAGGAGGTTGAAGTGGGCTGGAGGGAAGGCTCAGTGAATTTGGAGCTGAATGGCAAAGGCTCAGTGGGAGTTAGTCATCCAAGCAGGGATTGGGGGCATCCAGGGGAGGTGTGAAACCTACAAAGGTGTGAAATGTACAAGGCAGGGAGGACTGAGAGACCATGGCTGGGTCTGGAGAGTAGGGAGGGAGGGCAGCGATGGAGAGAGATCACACTGGACAGATAGGCGAGAGCCAGGACCTGCGGTTTTACACGGTAAGTAATGGAGCTGAAGGTTTTATAGCAGGGGAGTGATGTAAGGTGCACGGTTCGCATGGAGGGGGAGAGATAAGAAACTGCATTGGGCTCTGCACTAGACCAAGGAAATTCCAAATATGACACCTGGTTCATCCCTCCAGCCAGCCCTGGGAACCTGCAGAGCCACCTGGTTGAGGGCAGTACCTCTTAGCTCCACTGGGGTCCCAATCCTAGTCCCATCACCCATTAATCTGATGATTTGGGCAAGTTGCTTAACCTCTCCGGGCCAAGTCTCCCCATCTCTAATGTTGTGTATGGATCCCACAAGGATTCACGGATGGTGCTTGAGCCACACAAAAGCCCACTTTGACCGTTAAGACCCTGTCGGGAAGGAGGAAAGTGACTCATGCAGGGGCACCACATGGTTTGAATCCTGGTTCTTTGCTCCAGGCCGCATCGTCTCCTGATTGATAACTGATGCTCTTATGGGAACCCGGTGGGAGATGTGTGACATCTGGGACTGAGTGAGGGGAGGTGACAGGTAATGGGTTGGGGAGGATTTCCTGTTGTTTTCACAGGTAAACCATGCTGGCTTCCGGCCCAGGTATTTGTGATTACAAAGAACAGTCGTCCCTTGGTATCAGTGGAGGATTGGTTCCAGGACCCAAAGTGGATACCAAAATCCGCAGATGCTCAAATCCCATAGTCAGCCCTCCATATCCAGGGATTCAACAAACCATGGATGGAAAACGTCACACAGGATATGTATTGAAGAAACATCCATGTATAAGTGGACACGCTCAGTTCAATCCCTATTCAACTCTATTGAAGTTGAATCCCTATTCAGCTTGGGTTATTCAACTCTAACTTGGGTCAGAGGCCACATGTCAGATGCACGGGGCAAATGATCTCTGAGGCCTGTCCTGTGCCCCTTCCCTGACACATAACCTTAAGTCATGGAGCATCCAACTCCCCAAGAAAGCAGAGCGAGGCCAGGCAGCCCTGCACCCCACCCAGGTGGGCAGGGGGCCCCAAGTCGCCCAGAAAACCTGTGGTCAGCGTGCCCTTGTAAGCCACTTACCTCAGACCTCACTGCTTTTTGGGAGGGCTGTGTCAGCAGGCGTGTCACAGACAACCTCCTCTGACTTTTGTCCCTGTGTGGCCACACTCACCCCTTCCAACAGCCCCAGTCTGGGAAAAGTGTACCTCTGACCATCTAGAATGCTCCTGGAGGACTTGGGAGCCCATGCTCCTGTGGACTGGCGGATTGGACTAAATTTGTTTCCTTGGGAAGGCACCCAAGGGGGAGCTTGGAGGGCCCAGTGAGACAGGCAGGTGAAGGCTGTCCAAACACAGCCCAGATGCCCTGTTTTCTGGTGCACCACATCCTGGCTGCCCAGAGAATTGCCTCAGGCTGACCAGGAACTACCTGGCCCAGGAGTTTTGCCCACCGGCCCTGCAGCTCATGGCCCTTTGTCTTAAGCCCAGACTACCTGGTGCTCCAGAGCCCCTGGTGTGATCTGGTTGAAGCTAGACCCAGGGCGAGACCACATGCTGGTTTCACTCCTTCCCCCACCCCTCCCACTGCCCTCACTGCCCTTCTCCAGCAGACACGCCCGTAAGAATCCTTGTCTCAGGCTCTGCTTCTGGGGAAGCTGTTGTAAGAGACCCTGCAATACTGACATTGCTGCTCCCACCCAACCCAACCCCCACCAGACTGTTTTCCAGCAACATTCCAGACCCTCTGAATGAGCAGTCTTCTTGTCATCCTTGTGCTTCCTCATCCCTAATCCCCAACCTGGGGCTTTCTTTGCAAACACTGTCTCTCTGCCTGGAATGCCCTCTCCAGCTTCTTAACTCTGTGAAAAAGCCCAGTTTGAACAGCCCGCCCTCTGTGGCACTTCCCTTCAGCCAGCAAGCACTTGGTATCTGCAGCTGCCACAGCACTCATCTCATGGTGTGGCTGTCACTTGTCAGTGGTGCGGTGTCTATCTGACTGAACTCTGAGCCCTCAGGGCCCCTCACTCCTGCCAAGATGCCCAGCTCCCTCCTGGCTCACTGGCTGCCATGAATAAATCCCCTGCCTCTGGGTAGCCCCTGGAGTCTGTCTGTCTTTCCCCCATGGGCCTGTCTGGCCTGCTTCTGCCGGGTCCTGCCCTTTGGCACCCTGGAACCTGTCTGGTCACCAACCCTGCCTGCTGCATCCTTGGAAGGAAACTGAGGTTCACAGGGGTGGTGTGACTGGCCCAGGCCACACAGCCAGCAGGAAGGAGACCAGAGCTCTTGACCTCAGGACACCTTTCCTTCACCCTAATTTGCATCACTGCAGGGGAGGGGGAGAGGCACGTGGTTCTGCGGGAGGCCAGGAGATGCCAAATGCGGGTGTGCGTCTCATGGTGAGAAATGGAGACTGTTTCTCCTCGGGTGATGTTTGCATTTACAGGTGTCACCTGCTTGCCCTTCAGAGGAGGGGGCCTCATGCTGTATCGTTCAGGGGCTGCATGTGAGACAGAACTCACCCCAGATGGTTCCAAAGAAGAGGCTTTAAGGAAAGGGGTACTTCCAGAGGGGCGGGCAGGGCTAAGGGAACAAACAAGGGATGCTGAGGCACCCAGAGACTGGTGACACCAGGAAGCTGTTATCCCGAGGGCCAAAGGGCAAGAGAGGGACGAGGGTCATCAGCGCCCCACGCAGGGAGGGGCCCTGTGGAGCAACTTGGGAGAGAGAGAGGCGGGCAGGAGCACCCCAACCGTTCTCCGCCCACCCCCATCTCGTGCCAGGGTCTGCTTCTGATCACATCCAACTGGGAGTCAGAGCAGGGCCAAGAAGGGCAGAGAACCGAGTCAGGGGTCAGGGAGGCAGATGCAGACCGACCCACAGAGATGATGCCTCCTTTTCATGAACCAGCGATCGGCGGCCCCCCAGGACGGCGCAGAAGCGGGTGTGCAGGGAGATTCATGGCCATCTTAGCTTCTCACTGTATGCCTTTCCCCCCACTGGGTTCCCAGAAGTCATCAGAAGATGTCACAGTGGAGCCACTGCCACTCCTTTGTCATGAAGCCCATTAGATAACGGGGACTGAGCTGGAGGAACATCTAACCAGGCCCCCAGCCAGGGTGGGTGGGAATTGAACCTAGGCCAGCCCTTGGGTCAAGTTGCAGACCTCTGTTGAGTCCGTGTTGCTTTCAGAACATGGGGGGAAGGGGTCGCTAAGGCGTGGCTGAGGCTGTCTGGTGACCTTCCCCCTTCCCAACCCAGCGGACACTCTGAGGCACATGAAGCAACTCGCCTGCAGCTCTTCCAGAACACAGAATGCTCCCTGGCCCAGCATTCACGGCAAAGGGACACTCCCTGACTTTGTGGGATTTGGCTACATTTCTGGGTAGGAATGGAAGACCCTGGAAGAGCTAATGCCTCTGTGGTTGGTAGAAGCATGAGCTAGGTAGGTTGCAAGGAGAGTCAGAAGATAAACAGAGAGCACTTTCTGCAAAGCACTTCCACAGTAACCCACAGGACACCAGGAGGAGAGGAATGGGCCTCTGTGTAGGATGCTATGTCTCTTCTTCTTTTTCTTTTTTTTAAAGAATCAATTTAATTAATTTGTTTATTTTTGGCCGCGTTGGGTCTTCATTGCTGCATGCGGGCTTTCTCTAGTTGTGGCGAGCGGGGGCTACTCTCCGTTGTGGTGCGCAGGCTTCACATTGAGGTGGCTTCTTTTGTTGCGGAGCACGGGCTCTAGGTGCATGGGCTTCAGTAGTTGTGGCGTGCGGGCTCAGTAGTTGTGGCTCGCAGGCTCTAGAGCGCAGGATCAGTAGTTGTGGCGCATGGGCTTAGTTGCTCCGCGGCATGTGGGATCTTCCTGGACCAGGGCTCGAACCTGTGTCCCCTGCATTGGCAGGCGGATTCTTAACCACTGAGCCACCCGGGAAGTCCTGCTATGTTTCTTCTTACTCCCCACTTTCTGCCGGTCATTGGGAAGGGACTTGAAGAGCTGTTAGCATGGCACTGAGTCAGGGGCCTATGCTCTCTGAACCCTCCCCCTGTTTATATCCACCCTTCCCCAAGATACCCTAATGAATGCCTCCAAGTCTGGGAAGAATAATGTGATAACCGATTATCATGGCACTTGATTTTATACAAAATCAGATTTGCAAATTCCATTGTTTTTAGTTCCTATCTTGCGACACTTTTGCAAAAAGAGAGAGAGCCCCCAACCTGGAAAGGGTATGGGTATTGGTGGGTGCATGAAGATGGGGACCTACCAGTCCTCCAGAGGGAAAGAATTTGGGATGCACAGGGAGGTCCAGCCCCTGAGGTTTGGGGGCCCCATGCTCAGCCTCAGCAGGGACAAGCTTGAGCAGAAGACAGGAGGCTCCTTCCAGAATGCTGTGCTCTCACTTGACACCAGGACCCCAGTTTGCCTTTGGCGGGAGGGAATCAAATTTCCCTTCAACTCCATGGGAGTTTATTTATTAAAGAATGAATAAGATGTTTCTTGCCTATCTGTGGTGCAAATTTAAAACCACTGCACAGTTACTGCACGCTACATGCCCTAGGCTTTGTTCTCATACAGGACAACAATGTTGAGTGATGGGGTTAGAACCCTGGCCGTGTGTCAGACTTCCCAGATCCATTTCCCAGTAACCACTAAGCTGCTGGGTGCCCTTGGGTAACTCAGCAGTTTTGAAACTCGGGGAACAGAAAGCCTTCCCAGGGGGTACTTTGCCTGGATAGTATCGTAGATGATAAAAATGGCCCAACTTCGCCCTTCTCCCTGGGGTCTGTTTCCCCACCCGTTGATTCTGGATGGGCCTTGTGCTCTGGGCAGTAGAATTTGGCCGAAGCGAACTCCTGCCAATGGGCAGCCCCAGCAGGAGACCAGGGTGCAGGAGAAGAGAGCATTAGGGTGCCTGCTCCCCTCTCTCCCTGCCCTGGCTGGCCCTCCTCCAAGCTCCAGCTCTACCACACTCAGAAGATGCATTTCCTCTCTGGCCCATTAGCCTAGAAGGTGGCGTCTTAGGCAGGGTTCCCGGAAGCAGAGGGAGAGATGGGGATCTGTGCGAACGTGTTGTATTAGCTAGTGCTCCCCGGGAACTCCACGAGGGGAGAGGGAGACAAGACCAGGAAGGGAAGGAGGCCCAGCAGGTGTGGGAGGGCTGGGTGTGCAGGTCACACCTGGAGTGTCCCCCCCCGCATGGACAGGGGACCCCGCACCCCATCACCCGTCAGTCCTTGGCCAAGGGCTACCCCAGAGGACGCTCCTGGGTCTCCCTAAGCACTGGTAAAGCTGTATGTCAAGGGCAGCCAGCCTTCTGGTAGAGAGACCCAGGTGCTGGATGCAGGGCTGGATGCAGTGTGGAATCCCCACACTTAGGAACTGCACCCCACACCTTTGGTTTCCCAGTCTTAGCATTCACAGAGGTGAGCAGTAAGAAAGCTTTAGTTTTAATTTCTCCAGAATAGTGCACCCTCGCACAAAAAGCAGAAGGAATGGGTATCCCCAAACAGCTTCTCCCTTCTGCACTGGAAAAGGCCCAGGAGAGGAAACACAAAGCGCTCTGTTACCTTCCTGAAGTGTGGGGAGGGAAGAAAAAATGAACACTGCTAAGTTGTCCTGCCACAAATGTGTGTTGAATTGAACCGACCTAGTAGAACATGGGCCCTGGGGTCAAATCCTGGCTCTTCCATGTTCTAGCTGTGTGAACTTGAGCTGGTTATTTAACCTCCCTGTGCCTCTGTTTTATCGCCTGTAAAATGGGGATAACAACAACAACAACAACAACAACAATGCCAATAATAATAATCACCATTTCACAGAGTAGTTGTATCAAGTGAGTTAACATATGTAGAGCGCTTAAAACCACACGCTGCCTGAAACAATCAGCACAGTGCAAGCTCTAGCTGCTGTTATTATAAATCATTAGAACAGTCTCTTTTAATTTTGAACTTGCATGTTGTAAATAGTTTTCTTCTTCTTTAAAATGGTTTTGGATGAGCAGACAAAACTTCCTGCCTTAAACAAATGAAAGTTTGTACTCTTCCCCTGAATTGGTGAAGGAAAGACAATTCAATCCATAGATGGATTCTCAGGTGGGCCTTTTAAGGTGACCTCTGGGTTGGGCTGAGGTTCTGAAGGCTGAACACAGAGCAGGACCTGTGCTTTCTTACTGCTTACCTCTGTCAATGCTAAAACACAATGCTAAAAACAAAGGTGGAGGGCTTCCCTGGTGGCACAGTGGTTAAGAATCCGCCTGCCAGTTCAGGGGACACGGGTTCAATCCCTGGTCCGGGAAGATCACACATGCCGTGGAGCAACTAAGCCCACGTGCCACAACTACCGAGCCTGTGCTCTGGAGCCCGCAAGCTACAGCTACTGAGCCCACGTGCTATAACTACTGAAGCCCGTGTGCCTAGAGCCCGTGCTCCACAACAAGAGAAGCCACCGCAATGAGAAGCCCGCACACTGCAACGAAGAGTAGCCCCCGCACGCCACAACTAGAGAAAGCCCGCATGCAGCAACAAAGAGCCAATGCAGCCAAAAATAAATAAATAAAACAAATAAAAACAAAAACAAAAAACAAAGGTGGAGGAGGGGTGCTCCTAACCGTGGGGTCCCAGGGTGAGTGTGGCTGCCCCTCCCTTCCAGCCTGTGAGTTGTGCTCAGTAAGCTTATTCTGCTTCCTTCATAGTCATTCAAGAGGCGGCGGGCTGCAGTGATCTCTGCGGAGAGGCAGCACGTCGAGAGGTTAGCAGCGCTTATTGATTTAGTAATTCGCACGCACTCTTCCGGCTAGATTATCTTCCCGGAGACTCTGATAGCGGCAGCCAGCTGCTAATGCAATGCGGGGCTGCAGGCGGGGTGGCAGGGAAGGAGATCGGCCCGGAGACCTGGGGAGGATGACCAGAGGTGGAAGAGGAAGGGAGGCTTCCCCACCCTGCCTGGGGCCGTACAGCAGGGAGCACGGTCTGCATTCTTCAAGGCGCTCCCCAAATTCCCCTTCAGACACGACGATTTACTACCCAAGTCGCTAGAGTGAGGCCTGAAGATGCCCTCAAGTGCCGGCCCTCCTAGAGGCACCTCCGGTACAGCAAGCTGCCCCATCCAAGGTCCTGCCTCTCCCCGGGGCTGTCACATCCAATGGCTGAGCCGTCCAGAGACATACAACTCCCCCCAGCTCAGGAGCCAGGCTCCACAGCCCAGAGCAGAAATCTTCCCCCCATGCTCTGTGTCCTCCCCGTCCCCCTGCAGGTGTCAATCCCCATCCCAGCCACACCCCTACTAAAGGCCCCACACACTGACCTGGGGCTCGGTGTCTGCTTCCCTGGAGTCTGCCCAGTGGAACCACCAACACTGCGGAGCTCTTTGATTTTCGTTATCAAGGCCTGTTTCCACGGGTGGTTTTCATACAGAGTGATGGCGGGGGATTATGGAGATTAGCCCCACCTTCAGGTCCTGGCCTGGTAAAAGCGGCCCCACGTGAACTGCCTTCCTCATCAACCTCACGACCCCCCCATCCAGGGCTTTTCTCTGTTTTCTGACCTTCTGGAGCCCCGGGGCTTTCCTGGTCCAAGGTTCCCCTCATTTGGGGAGAGAGCTCTGGACCAGCTCCTCGGTCCCGGAGCTGCTCAGGTGTTACAGCTCCTGGTGAAGCTGGGCCAGAGAGGGCCAGCGGGGTGCATGGCGCTGAAACAGGAGAGTCATCTCCGGGACCGAAGTGCCGACACCTGGCGTGAGTACCAGGAGGCGGGGGCAGGGCGGGCACGGTGGTTTAGGATTCACATCTCTGGATCATTTACGCGTTCCAGTTTTCCTTCCTCTATACCTTTCCTCATTTCCTCAGTCATAAACTCACCCAAGGATAAGTGACTATCACGTATCTTATATCACTAGGCATCAAGAATGCAAGAGGGGGGCTTCCCTGGTGGTGCAGTGGTTGAGAGTCCGCCTGCCGATGCAGGGGACACGGGTTCTTGCCCCGGTCCGGGAAGATCCCACATGCCACGGAGCGGCTGGGCCCATGAGCCATGGCCACTGGGCTTGTGCGTCCAGAGCCTGTGCTCCGCAACGGGAGAGGCCACAACAGTGAGAAGCCCACGTACCGCAAAACAAAAAACAAAAAACAAAACAAAAAAAAGAATGCAAGAGGGAAGCAACGACAGAAGGCCCTGCCCCAGACTGCCTGTCCCACAGTTTTAGGGGAGATGTCCATCCGTTCATCCATTCACTCACTCAATTATTACTTATGCAGCACCTACTAGGAACCATTACTTAGATAGATAGATACATAGATAGATAGATAGACAGATAGGTAGATAGGTGATAGATAAGTAGATAACAGATAGGTAGATAGCTAGTCACTACTGGGTTCTTTTTTTTCACACTGACACCCCACTGAGGGTAGAGACTACGTCTATTCCCCCAGAACCTCTTCCACAGGCCCCATGAGTGGTACTGACCATCAGTGCTGTAAGTGCAGAGAGAGGAGAGATGATTGTGAGGCGGGTGTTATAACGGGAGTCCCATGGATGCAGCGGCACCTAAGCTTGACCTTGAAGGAGTCATGAGCTTAAGGTTGATCCACAGTGGGCCACCCAGACCATCTGCCCTACCAAATTCTGGGACTGGAAGCAGACACAACACGTTGAGGGTCGTGGAGGAGACAAGTGCAACCAGAGCCCTCTTAGAAAGAGCGTCTCTTCCTCTCTCTGCAGGCCAGCCAGCAGAGGGGTCATTCATCGGCTCCCCCACTCAGACTGTGATGGGGAGGGCTTCCTGGCTACGAAGCTCCTTTGCCCAAGTATCCCCAGCCCTCTGAGCCCATGGCTCCCAGGTTCACGATCTGCTTTCAAGACCCAGACTCCGTGGAGAGTCATGCACATGGGTGCTTCCATGGTACCTGGTCGTGGCTCACCCACAGCTGACTGGTGGTCTGCAACTGCTCTCCCACCCTGACTGGCATCCTCTGTGCACGACGGGCTCTGCCTGCCTTCGTGGTCTCCCGCTGTCCACCAGCCCTGCCTCCGCTCCTGGCGCCCGTTTCTGGATCAGTTAGGGTCCTGTGAGCAGGCAGGAACCACTAGGTATTTGAACAGAGAGAATTTAATATGAAGATTTGTTTTTAATGATTTAATGGGAATCTTAATTTTTCTCCAGTTTTATTGAGCTATAATTGACATATAACATTGTATGGAAGAATTGTTAACTGTGACATTAAGAAGGGAGGGAGTTCCCTGGCGGTCCAGTGGTTAGGACTCTGTGCTTCCATTGCATGGGGCACAGGTTCGATCCCTGGCCAGGGAGCTAAGATCCCCCAAGCTGCTCAGTGCAACCGAAAAAAAAAAGGTAATGAGAACTCTAAGGTATTGCAGAGGTAGAAACTGCAGGGAACAGCTCCCTCCCCCTCGGGCTGGGTGGGCACCAAGGCAAAAAACTGGAATTATTAAAACACTTAGAAGCTTGGAGGGGGGACCTGACAGGTATCTTGGTGGGGGGGGGGTGGGGGGGTGAAGGAGGCAGCCAGCTGGTGCTGGTGTCTGTGCTCAGAGGCTGCCCCTGGGGCTGAGACCCAGACTCTGAGAAGGGGATGCCAGACGGCTTGTGCAGTGTTTCTGGCCCGGGAGTGAGCAACACAGCTAGTTCTGCAAGATGGAAAATGGAAAGACTGCTGTGTGGATTTCGTGGCTGCTTTGGGAAGGAGCTGCTGCGGTCGGGGAGAAGAAGAAGCCTCGTGAGGCACGCTCACGGGAGCCGAAAGCAGACAGGGATAAGCATCCTCCTCCTCCAGCCTTCCAGTCTCTCGAGTGCCCCCTGGTGGCAGAGCCTATCAGGTATGCTGGCAAAGGAGAAATTGCGGTTTGCCAGAGAAAAGTGGTTTGCAGGTTTGCGGCAAAGGAGAAGCGTGGGGGGCCCGGCATCACAGTCATAGCTTCATGCTGGTGCCCCAGGTGTCCTCTTGCTGAGATGTCCTCCTGCTGACAGTACCACACAGGACCCCCAAAGTGACAAAGCCCAGAGCGATCTATGATGGTGGGAAGTACGCTAGCTCCTATTTTGTGCAAAGCGCTGTTGTGTGACTATTTCATCTTTTCGCTGCTCTGACCAGGACACAGATGCAAATCCACAAGGATGGGTCTGTGCAGATGAGAGACACCAGAGATGGAGGTCGTGTAACAGGAATAAACTTATAACAAAACAGCAATGCCTATTGGAGAGAAATCATCCTTCCAGGCAAATGGACTTCTGGAGGGACCTTCTCCCAGTTGACAGAGTCCATTGGAATCCCAGTAGTGGACATTGCTCAGGACCAAGGTGGGCCCCATACCCCACCAACGACACTGCAAGGCAAGCAGGCATAGGGCTGTCCTTCCCATTCTAGAGCCAAAGAAACTGAGGCACAAAGGAATCAGCTAGTCAGACAAGGGGAGGCGTTAGCAGAACTCCTGAGCTCTTGCGGGGAGATGGTTACTTGATCTGCTGGTCCCAGCAAAGGAGGAGAGGGAGTCTGCAGGGGTTCAGTGGGGTTTCCAGCTCAGGTTGGCCCCTGCAGAAAACTCAGACTCCAGGCAGGGCTGGCTCTCCATCCACACAGCCCAGGTCGGGAAGCTGAGGGCACGGGCCAGCTGGCTCCCAGAAGGGGCTGCTAATTGCTCTGATTGCAACTCCAGGGCACAGTGTTTCTGGAACTGCAAAACTCCAACAGAGGAGGAACTACCAGTGGAACATTTTTGATGAATAATTCAGTGAGCTGAAATGGGAAATGAGAAAGTTTTCTCTCCACTAAAGTGGAATTTGAAAAAACAGAGAAAGAGAAAACAATAATAGCAGCAAGCCTCATCATTCTGGTCTCCCCACAGTAAGACTTTTTCTTTGCATAACCGTGAAGGATGGCTCACTGTGATTTGCTCTCAACAATCTATAGAACTTGAGCCAAGGTAAGAAAATACTCAGGTCACCTGGGATTGATGGTAAATTTGATCTTATCACTGCCACCTTCCCTTTCAAGCATTTATTCTACAAATATTAATTGGGCAACTACCCAAAGCCAAGCACTGTGCTGGGTGTTAGAGATTCTGGCGTGAAGAAAACAGACATTATTCTTTTTTCATGGAGTGTGTGGGAGGGGAGAGGGAGGTATTCAGATAGTAGATTAAAAGACACAGCAGTTGATACATTTATATCTACAATTTGAGATACATGCTGTACCAGGAAGAGAGAAATCACTGAGTATATAGGTCAGAGAGGATTGAATGCAGGAGATTTGTTACTTACAGGAGTGATGGAGATGCTGAGAAGTCTGGGACAGCGAAGGAAACCAGAGATTATTAGCAGCAGGAAGCCATTCAGCGAAGGGTCAAAGAGAGATGAGGATATTATCAGAGTCCAGCCCCTGGGGCCATTTGGGAGAGGGGAACTAGAATCAAGATAGGAGCTACCCAAGGAGGACTGGGACCATGGAACGAGTGGATGTCTAGTATGAATGGAAGACACAGGGGAACTTAAGTCTTTGTGCAGATGAAATCAAAGCCAAAAGAGAAGGGAGAAAACCTGACCTTGCCCCCTCCTCCTGCTTTTCTGACAACCATCAGTATCTCCCAAAGGCTGAGCCTCTGTAGATGTCAGGAAGCAAGGAAGTCTGAGAAATATAGTCCACAGGAGTCAGTCCCCCAAAGGTACAGAGTTCTCCAGGGGAAGGGTAGGGGGGATGGATCTGAGGGCAAACAGGCCAGGAAAAAACCAGCATTCATTCTCTGAAGGAAAAGAACAGGATCTTGCAGGGAAGAATTAAAGGGATAGCGTTCTTAAACTGGATGATCTTGGGAGGCCTCTGAGAAGGTTAGGTTGAAACATAAAAGATGACAAGGTATTCAAGCAAAGTGGGGGTGGGCAGGAGAGGAGGAGCTTTCCAGGCATGTGCAAAGGCCCTGAGGCCAGTTGTAGATGGTAGTAAAGGGAAGCGTATGGAGAGTTGAGGGTGGAGATGTCGTTATTCCAGATGATGTTAAGGAGATGTTTGGGGTGTCAGAGAAGGAAAAATTCACAGGTGATTGCCTTCAATAGAAAAGAGGTTTTGAAAGGTTTAAAAAAGCCAAAAAAACAAACAAACAAAAAAACCCACATAGTATCTGTTTACTTCCAGACAAAGCAAAAACTAAAAACTTTCCAAACCTTCCAGGAATATGTAAACAGATTTCCTTTGTGAATGCTGTATTCATGGTAGCTCCCTCAGAACAGATAAAGCTATGCCCTGACAATCTGTGAAGAAATATTTAATACAGATTTTTCTGGATCAGTTTTTTCCAAATCCCCTAGGTGACAATCTATGAAAATGAGTAACAGTTCTTGACTCCATTCTCACATCTGCCACCAACTTGACTTGCTTGCACCCCCTTCTCTCACCTCCTATGGGACCCTATCAGACTTATTTAAATGCCTGTGAAAGTGTGACTTGTTTTAAATGCATTTAAAACCACACTTGTATGCACAGTTAGTCTTATTTTGTGCTTCTTGTGAATATATTTTAATCTATTGTGCATTTTAATGAGGTGGAATTCTTAGGAATAGATTGATCCATAAACTACAATCTTCCTTGGTGACTAGTACCATGTCATGAAGGCACATGTGCATGCAATTTTTATGAGTCATAGCTCAGTAGATCAGTATTTGATTAATTTTTTAATTCAAAATTTTAAACTGTATAGCCAGAATACTGTTAATTGATATGGGTGTTAAAAATATATTAGGAAGTTCTATTTCTAGCCATGATGGAATAACTGGGACCAGGCTTATCTTCTCACTGTTGAGAACTATAAAATATAATTATAAAATATACAAGGCAGCAGTTTTCAGACATTAGGCAACACTCATCTCTGAGAAAAAGATCAAACAAGATGAGCCTCTTATCACCCTGGCTTTCTGTCTGGAGGTGTTTTCTGCAGAGAAGGGAATCCAAGCAGAGCATAGCTCTTTCTGAGTTAAAGAGACAGGGGTTGTCATTCAGAAAAGATGAAGGGGCTGGAAATTCGAGACATAGTACTGGACAGAGAGATGCTACTTAAGTAAATAGCTCCAGAGAAGTGTACAGGGATCCCCCGCGTCTGTTGCTGATTATTACATCACATAAACATAGAATGAAGATCCACGAAGCTATGGAAAGAAAAACCAGGGAGCTGTAAGCAAAACAGTTCACAGGGCTGAGAGATGATCAAATTCTGATCAGTTGGAATAGAGACGTCTCAGATTCTCGGGTTTTCAGTGGATACCCCAAGTGAGTCACATCTTAGTAGCGGAGCTAAACTAATCTTAGAATTAAACCTACTTATGACCCATCCTAAGAAAATTTAAAAGCTTAAAAAAAAGGCCTCAGAAGGATCAAGCTGCTCTGCAAGTAACTTCACTGCCTGCCATAAAAAGGTCCAACACCCTTTAAACAAAATCCAGCACTCAACAATGTAAAGTTCAAAATGTACAGCATCCAGCTGAAACTTACTAGATGTATGAAGAAACAGGACAGTGTGACCCAAAGTCTTGGAAAAATTCAGTGGAAATAGGCATAGAGAGATAGAGATGGTAGAGCTAGACAAGATCTTTAGAACAACTATTTAAAATGTTTTCAAGGATTCATGGGAAGGAAGCCCATGTCCCTGGTGACTATGAGGCCACTGTGCCAGCTCTGATCTGGGGTCTTTAGACTTGCTTTGACACAAATAAGCAAATCCCCTATTTTACCTAAGCTGCTGTTCTTTGGGCTTTCTGTTATATAGGGCCAAATCTAATTTTCATTGATAACTTTTATCCTTTTCATAGGTGTATCTCCAGGGCCTTAGACTAGCACCTGGATCATCATGGATGCTCCACTAATATCTGTTGAGTGAAAGGATGGAATCTACCCTCTCCAGATAACAGATGAGGGCCTTGAACCCAGGGAAAGGAAACAATGTGCCCTTGTCACATAGCTGGTAAGGGGCAGGCATGGGATCATGTCCATTGCCTGCTTTGCCCTGCTTCCAATGGCACAATGGCTGTGGCAGAAGGAAGCCACCTGTTCATCACCTCCAAGGCCCCACCTGGCCCCTTCTCTACCCCAGTGCATCTGGCTTAACCCTCTCTCCATAACTGTCACACCAACTTCGTTGAGGGACACAGTCTTCCAAGGATGCGGTGATAACAGCAGCATCCCAGACTGCCCTGCTCACCTGCCTGCCAGGACCCACTTGACTCTACCATGCTGGCCAGGAAGCTCCCTGTTGGTCCACGGTCCCCACCCTCCCTGGATCATGCCTTTCCAGCAGGATTTGCTACAGGTACAGAGTGTCCCCACCAGTTAAATGAGATCCGGCCAGGGGCTTGGAAATATCATCCTGCCCACCCACCTGGAGCACCAGGGACACGATTAGGAACGCCACCTTATCCCCATGTCCACTCTAGAGCTGGCCTCTAACTGAATGGCCCCCAAGAGCTGCATTCTTTTGCTCCCTGCAGGACAGTGTGAGGTGTTAGACTGAGGGATGCCATGATGTCCTTAGATAAGCTCTTCCTTTTCTGCCCTATCCCTCCATACCCAGGCATGGGAGAGACAATTTAGGTTCTTGCCTGTCACCCTTTCACAGGTATATAAGGGAGAACCCTTTCCCCCAATTCTTAGGTCTAGGTTATTATGGGAAATACTTAAGGCTCTTGTCAAACCTGAGTCAGGTTGGAAGTGTTAATGCCCAGATCAGCAGATCCTCTTCTATTTAATTGACTGCAACTCAGTTCATTTTCTCCCTGACGGACAGAATACAAGATGGTAGCAGAAATAATAATATTGGTATCAGTAATAATATCAGCTAGCATTTACAAGTGTTTATGAAACTCCAGGCATGGTGCTGTTTTACACAGATAATCTCATTTAATTTTTGCAATAACCTGATAAGGCAGGTATCATCATTCCCATTTTATAGGGAAAAAACAAAAGAGGCTCAAATAGGTAACCTGCCAAGGCCACAGTCAATAAGAGGAAGAGAGGAAATTAAGTCTCTAGACTGAGTGCTTACTTCCGTGTGATACCATCTTTCCATGAGGGGAATCTGTGAGCCCCCGCATCCCTGTTATCCCTAGGAAAGAGAACACAACCCTCTGCTTGTCTCCGTTCATTCATTCAGCCTTTACTGAATACCCACCTGTGGCAGGTCCCATGCTAAATACTGGGGTTTTAAAGACACATAGTCCATGGCCCTTGCGAGGAATTAGATTATCATGTAGCTTGTATTCATCCCTCTCCCCCTCTACCTTGGGTGCAATATACCTCCTTGCCTCACTGACTTGGGGCATGGCCATGTCGCTTACCTTGGCCAACAGAACTTGAATGGGTGTGATGTGAGCAGAGTGCCTGCATGGGTGGGCTTCTCTTGAGCTCCTGCCATTCACTATGAGAAGAGCATGCTCCAGGCAGCCACTGGTCCCAAGGGGATGCAAGACGTGTGGAGCAGGCCTGGATCCAACCTACAGCTTGCAGCCAAGACCAGCTGACCTGCAAAACTAAGGAAGAGAAAAACAAGCTTGTGTTAAGCACTGACCTTTGGGGATGGTTTGTTATGCAGCATTATTGCAGCTATAGCTGACTGATGCAGTTCCTGCTGTCAAGGAGCTCATAGATTAATGGGGAACGTGGACAGCCAATTACAACCCAGTATAATAACAAACCAGAGTGGAAGGACATACACTGTGCCCTGGTGAACAAAGGAGGGCTCCCATCCCAGACTGGGACAGGCTGAGCAACGAGAAGAGAGAGTTAGATGACCCAGGAGGAAGCAGGCCCTGTTTGCCTGAAAGAGAATTCAGGGTGCTCAGAGAGCTTACAGCAGAGGAGCACGAGTGTCCTGGGCTAAGGGAGGCTTTGATGAAGAAGTGCCATTCGTCTGAGACTCGATGAATAAGTGGGAATAATCAGGAGAAGGTGGGAGGTGGAGAATAATCCAGGGGGAAGCCCAGGGGACACAGTGTTGGGCGTCAGCCAGCAGGGAGAGGCCACATTTTGGTGGAAACTTATCTAGGATACCCAGCACTGGCCTCTGCACAAAGACCTGCACCCAGAAACCCAGCAGGGTGGCACCTTTCAGACAGGACAGGGACAGATGCCCTGAATAAGCGTAAATGTAGACGATCAAGGTGGAGACCAATACTCGGTATCCGTACTTCAGACTCAAATGCTGCTTCACAGACTCAACTTCTTCCACCATGGCATGTTTCCCTTCTCAGCCCCCTCCCCGCCCTCCCCAGGAGAGTTCCCTGCTTGAAATCCAGCAAGTGGCCACCCCTTTGCCATCTGAGATGCCAAGGAGCCACCCCCGTCAGCAGGCGGAGACCAATCCCTCAACCCACTCCTGCTCCTGCAGGAGAAGTATGGGGATAGATGAGACTTATGATGCTTCCAGTTTACATCTGTCTCAAAACCAAAACCCAAGTTCACCTTGCTTCCTCTCCGGCATTATTGTTGTCCTCTCCCTGTCTGCCCAGCCTCCTTGGGGGCAGTCTCTGTCTGAGGTTTAATGGGGCTGTGGATGTGGACACACATGTGCAAACACACACACAGCTCTGGGACTGTAAACACAAGTGTATAGAGCAGGTAGTGGAGACCGCAGTAAAAATGAAGACTATTTCCCTTATCAACCATACAAACGGGTTGGCGGTGGTGCTGAAGCTTTGAGCTACAAACAGGTCTGGGTGTGCAGCTTGCTGCTCCTCCAGCATTCCATGACATCTGCAGCCTTGTTTCTCTACCAAAAGTCCCCTGGCCTCTGTCCTGTCTCGACGAGGCACCTTGAAATGCTGCCTTGGCTCCCATTTTGAGTTGCATCATAATCAATCAGTTTCTCTCAATCACACACACATGCAAACCATAACTCTGGGCTTAGATAATCATATGATAATAACACAAAAACAACTAGTGTTTCATGAGCACTTACTATATGCCAGTCACTGTGCTTTAGGCATAGATTGTCTCATCAACCTTCACAACAGCCCTATGACGTGGTATTATTATGATGATCCTCATTTTACTGAAGAGGAAACAGGCACAGAGAAGGGTCATTTACCCATCGTGCAGGAAGAAAGTGGTCAGGATCCTAACCCTGGTGGTCCAACACAGAGTCGTACCCCTAATCACTCTCCTTCCCCCCACCCCGAGTGGTATGGCATAGATTTCACCCCACAGAGGCAGGGACACCTAAATACGTACTCCTGGCTCCTCCAGAGACTCTCTGGTGTGCTGGAGACGTAAGGAAAATATCCCCACACAGGGCAAAAACTCTGGGCATTGACAAAGGCCTTGTCATTCGTGCAGGGAGGGTCTGATGGGGCTGCACGAAGGTCCTAGCAGCAGTTCATTATCCACTTTGTCTCCCAGGGGCAGGCGTATGGCTGCCCACCATATGGGGTGTGGGATATGGATGGAAAACCAGCTCTTCCAAGAGTTTCCTGGACTTGGGTGAGTGTCACTCATCCCCCACAAATAGCTCCTGCACCAAGAGACAGGAGCAACCATTGCCCACAGAGACAGGCCTCCTTAGTCTTTCCACTTAATGTGGAAAATAAAAGTCCTGGACAGTTGTCCCCTTATGTCCTAGGATCCATTATGCTCTAGACACCTGGGAACAATGGTTTCCAAACTGGGTAGGTGAAGAGCCCCTCATCACCCCTCCCCCCGGAAGTTCCAAACTAAGCCATTTCCTCCTCACTGGGGCAAAGGCTCCTTCACCCCAGGGCAGTGGATGTTTATAAGGTGATTTCTACCCTTGGAGGGGCTAGAATCCAGGCCAGGAGGTTGGTTCACCACTGCTGTGGTGAGGGCAGGTCCGGGCCTAAGGTGCTGCTGGGCAGAGATGCTGCTTCCTAGAGAGAGGCCAGAGTAGGACCAGGGGTGAGCCTGCCCTGGACTGTAGAAAAGCCCTTTGTACCACCTGATGTGAATGCCTATACGAAAATAATTAGAAGTTTTGAAAAGTCAAATCCTGGTTGAAAAGGGTAAAACAATCCAGGACAGCTATGGCTGTGACCTTGGGTGAGACTCAGTGGGAGGCTATACATGAAAATGGGTTACTGCATTTCCCGTTCGTTTGCTGGTGTGTTAATGTACTCTGAATTTGTGTGTATGCGTGTGTGTGTGTGTGTGTGTGTGTGTGTGTGAGAGAGAGAGAGAGAGAGAGAAAGAGAGAGGAATATATGCCTCCCAAATGTAGTGATTTTTGCAATGACCTGAATTTCTTACAAATGTTGCTTTCATGTGCTCAGGGACTTCATCAAGACATCACTCAAGAGAAAGAAAAGGTTGCAGGCTGGTCTATGGCATAGTGACCTGGAAAGTGTAGGACTTGATTTGCTTCCTCTTTGCAGATAGAAAAATTCAGATAAGATACAAGCTGGGGAAGCTTTTCAAAAAAATAATAATTAAAATATGGAGGCATCAGCGTGCCTGTTCTCCTCTCTGAAACCAAACGTAAACAATGGGGAGAAAGAGGACAGAAAAGAAAGCTACTTCTTTGATAAAAGAAAAAAATAACCCAAATTCCAAACCACACTCCTCAAGAAGAGCTGCCATCTTAAAAACGGGAGCCCAAGAGATAGAGTTTATGTCAAATGGTTTAGATGGAACAGGTAAAGGGAACTGAGGAAGAGGAAACAAGGCAGAAGGAATGTGCTTTAGGATTGGTGTGGCTTTGGGATGGAAGAGAGCAGCATTTATCAACCAGCTTCTGCCCTCATTGGCCATGGGTTGCCCCATAAGATGTTAACTCACACACTCTATCTCTGCAAAAACAAGGCTCTCCATGGGATAGGGCAGGGAATAAAAGCAAACAAGCAGCCCTGTATTTGATGATGTCAATTAGGTGAAGACAAAAACTATTGGTCATTGCAAGAAATGCATTGAGCTTCAACCTGCAACAGGAGGACCTCCTGTTAACCTGAAGCAAACCCATTCCCCCTGGGGGAGTGTTGGTGAAAACGTATTAGAACCCATCCACCCAAACCCAAGCGGCGTCTGACCCAGTTTATTCCCCTGATCCCTTGTCCCAACACTGCTCGACTCTTACAACAAAGGGCTGACCAAGAAAGCATTCGCCTCCATTAAAAAATGAATAATAACATGAAAGGAAATAGTGCGAAATCTATACAAAGGTGCCACAAGAATAAAGATACAAGCATGACAAACAACAAGCAGATAAATAATGATAAATAATTCATGCCCGAGAAGATGCAACAAAGCAGAGGAAAATTTATGGATCAACACTCCTCCTTGCAAAGAAACAAAAATCATATATAGTTTTAATGAAAAAAAGAGCTCAAAAAAGAGAAATAATAAACATTCAAAGAAGGGGTGACATGGTAACAGAAGAAGATGAAAGATGATATGGCAGATCTCAGGAAAAAAATAGGTGGGAAAAAGAAAAGTATTACAAAAATAAAAGTAGAATTAGAAACAGGAAAAAAAGAATGGACCATTGTGAAACACAGCGATAAAAAAGTGTAGCTAAGTTTTTTAATCTCCAGATTCAAATATTCCTTCATTTCAGGAAAGTTTTTTCTACCATGACTTTGAAATTTTGTAATATTTTATATATATAGACATTGGTATCAGTTGAAAGTTCAGAGGAGAGTCGCAACTAGAGATATTAACCTGAGAATCATGAGTGAGATAATCTACAGGCAGTGAATGAAGAATGTGGGTTGGGACATTGCAGTATCTAGAGGACTGGATTTGCTAATATTTTATTTAGGACTTTTACATTGATGTTCAGAAGTGAATTTGGTATATAATTTTATTTCCTTGTATTGTCTTTGTTTACTTTTCATACCAAGATTATGCTAGCCAGTTAAACGTTGTACTCTTTGGATTCACTTTGTTTATAATCTCCACATCTCCCCACCTCCAAAGATACCAGATGCATTTCTAAACCTTCAAAGAATCCTAGCCAACCAATTTTTTAAAGACACTTCTTTTAGAGCAGTTTTAGGTTCACAGCACAATGGAAAGGTACAGAGATTTCCCATATGCCCCCTGCCCCACACATGTGTACCCTCACACATCATCAACATCTCTCACCAGAGTAGTACACTTGTTACAATTGATGAATCCACACTGACACATCATAATCATCCAAAGTCCATAGTTTACCTTAGGGTTCACTCTTGGTGTTGACCATCTGTGGGTTCGTTCAAATATGTAATCGCACGTATCCATCATTGTAGTGTCATACAGAGTATTTTCGCTGCCTTAAAAATCCTCTGTTCTCTGCCTATTCATCCCTTCCTGGAAAACCACAGATCTTTTTCACTGTCTCCATAGTTTTGCCTTTTTTAGAATGTCATATAGTTGGAATTATATAGTATGTAGCCTTTTCAAATTGGTCTTTAGTAATATGCACTTAAGTTTCCTCCACGCCTTTTCATGGCTTGATAGTGTATTTCTTTTTAGCACTGAATAATAGTCCATTGTCTGGATGTACCACAGTTTATTTATCCATTCACCTACTGAAGGACATCTTGGTTGCTTCCAAGTTTTGGCAATTATGAATAAAGCTGCTAGAAACTTTATCTGTGTGAACATAAATTCTTAACTACTTTGGGTAAATATCAAAAGGTATGATTGCTGGGTAATCCATTTTTTATGTGAGTGGCTATGGTTCATACAGAGCCACCCAAGTGATGGGCTGCAGCTCACGGGGAATGGGCTGCAGCTTGCTGACCTCTCAGCTCTCCAGGCAGCCTGGGGTTGCCAGATCCTCTGGACAGTCGCTTCCAGAGCCTTTTGAGGAGGCAATGTTCTAGGAGCTGAAGAAGCTCAGTGGGGCCAGTGCCAGGTAGCAACAGGGAGGCCTTGAGGGAGGGTGGGGAGCCCTGGCAGATGCAGCTTCAGGTGAGGAGCTCAACATCTCTGCCTCTCTGCCTTCATGGGAGTTGGCTGCTGCCCTCTGTTCTTCATCCTGTCTTCTTTTAATGGTGAGCAAGCAGGTGCAGGTGTCTGCCCTAACAGAGCACATGCAATCTGCACATTAGCATATTTGCTGTGTTATAAAATGCTTCATATGATAAATTTGTTTTTTACAGGCAAACTTTACAAATCTCTTTGTACTCTGGAACAACAGAAGGACCTTAGACTGTTTTTAATCTGACAACCTGTGCCTTCTTAAATGTCATTTTTATGTAGTGATTCTTCCTCCTTGTTTCTCTTCTACATCACAAATTAATACTCTATTGCTGTTGTTCTATGCAGTCAATATTTGTTTAGACTTGCCCGTATGTTTGTGCAGGACTTCTACTAACACATATGGCATTATTGTGCAAATTAGGAAGAGGTGCTTCTTTCTCGAAACACTTTATTTCCATCTGTGGAAATAAATAATCACATAATTCAATAATATACATACACTATACAATAATAAGAGTGCACAATAAACATACAAGCTACACTGTCTACCATACAACTGGCATCCCCAGATGTTGCACCTCTGTGCAGTACACAACCTCTAAAACAGCCCTTGGCAGTCTAGGTTTGCATTCTGCATTGTAGCTCAGTTCTTCCTTCTGGGTTCAATTTCTGTACAAAAGGACATTCTTTATAAGTTCCATAAGTTCAGGTTTCGCGAAATAAATTCCTCAGTTTTTTGTTAGTTTATAAATGTTTTTATTTTACCCTTGTGTTTGATGATAGGTTTAAGTATGTTAAAATTTATTTTGTTCTCAGCAGCTTGATGATAATATTTCACTGTCTTTTGGTTTTATTACTATTAATGAGAAATCTATGGTTGATCTAATAGTTATTCTTTGTAGGTAACCTGTCCTTTCTCTTTGCTTGCTTTTACATTTTTTTGGTTTGCCTTTGGAGTTCTGCCAAGTGTGCTACCTAGGGCTTCCCTGGTGGTGCAGTGGTTGAGAGTCCGCCTGCCGATGCAGGGGACACGGGTTCATGCCCCAGTCCAGGAAGATCCCACATGCCATGGAGCGGCTAGGTCCGTGAGCCATGGTTGCTGAGCCTGCGCGTCCAGAGCCTGTGCTCCACAACGGGAGAGGCCACAACAGTGAGAGGCCCGTGTACCACAGATAAATAAATAAATAAATAAATAAATAAATAAATAAATAAAGTGTGCTACCTAGATTTCATAGTGCTCTCTGAATCTTAGGATCTATTTCTTTTATCAACTTTGGAAAATTCTCTGCTATTATCTCTTTGAATATTTGCTCTGCTGTGGCCACTCTTTTGTCTCTCTAAAATTAAAATTAGACATATATTAGATTTTTTCAGGCTGTTTTTTGTGTCTCTTATATTTTCCATCTGTTTGTAAGCATTGTGTTCTTCTTTTATCTGTCTTCCAACTTACCCATTCTCTCTTCAGCTGTGTTTAATCTCCTATTTAACCTATCCACTGAGATTTCCATGACTACATCTTTAATTTCTATAAATTATATTTGGTTATTTTCTCAAATATGGAAAATATTTGAGAAAATATTTTCTTTTTGATAGAGTATCATTCCTATTTCATGTCTCCTAGTCATCTTTTCTTTTAGAAATATCTTAAGCATACTTGATTTATTTCCCATATCCTATTGTTGTGTCATCTAAACATAACTGGGGGCTTTAATTCTATTATTCGTTTTTTCTACTGACTGACTCTTGATATCTTGGTTCCTTGTGAACTTTGTGATTTCAAATTTAGAGCTCATTTTCAATGGCCTTTATCTGTGAAAAATTCATGAGGCCTGACTATACACATGTTCTTCTAGAGTGAATATGTGTTCCTTACAGGCATCCCAGAGATGTTACCAAAATGAGATTGATATTACAATTTTTCTAAAGGAAACTTTCAAGCATACACAAAAGCAGAGAGAAAGGTAACATAAATCTCCCCTGCACCCTTTAACCCAGTATAGTATTCATCCTAAGACATTGTTATCATGAGATTTTAAATGAAGGCAATGTTGGGCCCTTCTCTCTTTGCTAAAAATAATTCCATCCTTGACAGAATTAATGCCAGCTTGAAAAGTAGGTTGTTATTTTTATTTTTAAATGAACGGGCTCTTGTTTGTTCTTATGTGTGGTTTAAAGATTTTTGTTTCTCTCTCCTGCATCATGGATCTATATTCTGTAAAGCTTCCACCTTGAGAGGGGGGTGAGGTGGGAGGGTCTTAGAACGTATAGACTGAAGGTGGCTCAGACTCTAGGTGAGGGAGTTCTCTCCAGACAGTTCTGCACAACTCTAGACCATAATAAAATTAAACTTCATTTACCATGAGCCAACCACCACCAACCACTACATGAGCTCAGTGAGGGCAGGAATCTCTGTGTTTCTCTTCACTCATGGATCCCAAGACATAGAACAGAGCCCAGGACAAGACAGGCTCTCAGTACAATTGTGTTGAATGAATGATAATAAAAATTAGAAAAATAAAGGCATTCATTAGTTCTCCCTTAGATTCCAAAGTGTTAGCCTGTTTGTATCATGCTTAATTTTTTAATGAAAATAGCTCCTTTTTCTAATAATAACAATGACATAAGCTCAGAGAAAAATTTTCAAACAATGAAGACAGTTCTAAAGAAAAAAATTAAAGATTACCTCAGATCTTATCAAAGGAGATAACTGTTATTAACTGTCAAGATACCCTTTCAAATAGTTCTCTGTGAGCCCACATCGTATATGCCACCCTGTCATCTCTGTCAATAAAAGTGACTGTACTTCATCATTTTTAATGGTTGCTTGCATAGACACACACACACACACACACACACACACACACACACACACAGAGTCCATTCTTATTATTTGCAGGAGTTATATTCTGTAAAGTCACTGTAAATAATGAATTAACAAATATTTACCCATTATTTATAGGGAGTATTTACAAGGTTAGGTTCCTGTGAGCCTCTGGTCAATTTTGATCAACCAATCAATACATAACCTTGTTTTATGTGTCTTTCCATTTAAAGACACCTTATTTAGTATATATTGTTGATTCATTAACATTGAACTCATGGCCAACAGCCCTGTAACTTGTGCCTGAATGAAGCTTATCTAACTGATGGATTTTCTCCATAAAGCACATCACAGCCATCTCGCACTTAAGAATACTAAATAGCACTTCATCACTACATTTGGGGGCCATTCAAAACAGAAATCACCAACAAGGAGCCAAAAATGCAAACATGTTGCACTAAATACACTGTGCAAAGGACCCTGTTTCCAGTATGAGACCTGAAACCAACAGGCAGAGAGTGCCCTGCTTGACCTCAGCTGGGAACGTGCACAGTGGGCCACTCAAATTTTCAATGGCTCTGCATGAGTCCACAAATGACCACAAAAATGCCACGAGTATTGGTTTTGGGGTTACAAATAATTTTAGCAAGTAGGCAAATTCGTTAAAAAAAAATTGCAAGAATCTACAAATAACGAGGATCACATGTGCACCTGTGTGTAATTGACTTGGCCAGTTCCCTGCTGATGACCATTGAGATTGTTCCCAACTTTTTCTTCCCCTTTCGAGCAGTATCATCAAGACTTCCTTCGGGCCTCCCTGGTGGCGCAGTGGTTGAGAGTCCGCCTGCCGATGCAGGGGATACGGGTTCGTGCCCCTGTCTGGGAGGATCCCATGTGCCGCGGAGCGGCTGGGCCCGTGAGCCATGGCCGCTGAGCCTGCACGTCCGGAGCCTGTGCTCCGCAACGGGAGAGGCCACAACAGTGAGAGGCCCGCATACCGCCAAAAAAAAAAAAAAAAAAAGACTTCCTTCCCCTCATCCACCCCCTCCCTCCACTTCCACCTCTTCTAGTCCTCCTGCCTTCCTCTTTCCCCTGCTGTTCTCTTCCTTCTCTTTTTCCTCTTCCTCCTTTCCTTGTCCTTATCATCTGTTGTTGAAGAAGAAGTTTCAAAATAATGGAGGAAAGAGAAGAAGAAGCTTGAGGTGGAAAAAGTAGTGGGAGGGTGAAAGGAGGGTTGGGGAGTTATGCAAATATGAAGCCAGGTCAGCTCCCTCCTCCCTCCAAGAGCATTCCATGTGCAAACACCACTAAACTAGCCACTTTAAAGACTTCATTTTAAAAAGTATTAAAATCTTATGTTATAAAAGAAGAAATTTCCCCATCAACAGATGAATGGATAAAGAAGATACGGTACATATACACAATGGAATATTACTCAGCCATAAAAAAGAATGAAATAATGCCATTTGAAGCACCATGGATGGACCTAGAGATGATCATATTAAGTGAAGTAAGTCAGACGGAGAAAGACAAATATCATACGATATCACATATGTGGAATCTAAAAAAAAGATACAAATGAACTTATTTACAAAGCAGAAATAGACTCACAGACATAGAAAACAAACATGGTTACCAAAGGGGAAGGTGGGGAGGAAGGGATAAATTAGGAGTTTGGGAAAAACATATACACACTACTACATATAAAATAAACAACAAGGACCTACTGTATAGCACAGGGACTATATTCAATATCTTATAATAACTTATAATGAAAAGAATCTGAAAAAGTATATATATATATATATATATATATATATAGAGAGAGAGAGAGAGAGAGAGAGAACTGAATTACTTTGCTGTACACCTGAAACTAACACAATATTGTAAATTAACTATACTTCAATTTTTAAAAGTGGTTAAAAAAAAAAAGAAGAAATTCCAAAGGAAATCATAGTTCACATCTGTGGTAGATAAAAGCTGCCTATAAATCATTCGACATCCCCCCCAGCAGGAGATGGGGTCCCTTTCCCTTGAACCTGACTTGGCCCTTTGACCGCTTAACAGTAAAATACAGTGGAAGGGACACTGCTCAAGTTTCCAGGCTCAAGTCCTAAGCAACGGCAGCTCTCAATGTCTCAAATAATCTCTTGGGATCCAGACATCATGCAGTTGGGAGCCCAAGCGACCAGTGGAGAGACCCCCGTGGAGGGAAGCAGAGGCCCTAGCTGACGGCCCTGGCTGACGGCCCTGGCTGGTTCTAGGTCAACAGCCAGCACCAACTTGCTGGCCAGGTGAGTGAGTCATCTTGGAGTGGATCTTTCCTCCACAGTCAAGCTTCCCCAGGTGCTGCCACACAGAGCAGAGAAGAGCTATTGCCGCCAAGGTCTTCCTAAATTAAAGATTCAGATGCAAAATAAATGACTCTTGATAATTTAAGACACTAAGCTTGAGTGTTTTATTACCCAGCAATATACAACTAGAATAATATTATGAGTAAAATCTGCCCTGTGTAGCAATGAAGCCATATTTGTAGTATTTTTTACCAAATCTCTGCTTCTTGTATGTTATCCTGCTTCTAAGAAGGTGAATTAAAGCAGTGTTTAGTTTAGGGTTTTGAGGGTTTTTTGTTTTGTTTTGTTTTTAGTGCTTGGATGAATTCTATCAATCCATTCTTAGAATTATGTTTTTAAATGCATAAAACAAAATGCACTAATTAATAGAAATGCAGTTACCAAAATATTAAAATGTTTAATAAAGGAATATATGTGTGAGATAATAGAATCTAGTGGAGAGTCTAATGACTGCCGTAAATCTGAAGTATGATGAGCTCAAATAATTTTTCTGGATATCTGCAACACTTTAATGTGACATGGATATATCTGTTATTTTTTTCTTGTACATTTTTTAAGTTAAAAAATGAGAAAGTACAAATATAATGTGATTATATTTCATTTTAACTTTCTCTTGACCCACCTCCCCTATTACTTTGCTTTCCTTTATAGAAAAGATTTTTTTTCCTTCCAGTTTTATTGAGGTATAATTGACATACAGACTGTATAAGTTTAAGGTGTACAGCATACTGATTTGACTTGCATACGTCATGAAATGATTATCACAATAAGTTTAGTGAACATCCATAATCACAGATACAAAATTAAAGAAACAGAAAAATAAAATTTTCCTTGTGATGAGGACTCAGGATATACTCTCTTAATTTTCATATAAACATACAGCAGTGTTAATTATATTTATCATGTTGTACGCTACATCCCTAGTACTTATTTTATAATTGTAAGTTTGTACCTTTTGACTGTCTTCATCTAACTCCCCTCCCCCTACACCCTGCCTCTGGTAATCACAAATCTGATCTCTTTTTCTATGAGTTTGTTTGTTTGTTTGTTTTTGAAGTATAATCTACAATACTATGTTAGTTCCTGTTACACATCATAGTGATTCAATATTTCTGTACATTTCAAAATGATCAGCATGATAAATGTAGTTACGATATGTCACCATACAAAGATTTTACATAGTTATTGACTATATTCCCCACACTGTACATTTCATACCCATGACTCATTTATTTTAATTTTTATAAGTGGATTTTGCTTATACGACTATGGTTTGCTACCCACATGAGTAATTAAAGCAAATGCTAATTTTCAGTTAGAGATTAGTGAAAATGTAGAAGTAATTTTTTGCCCATACATGTCCACAGATTCCTAAATTTTATTCTTATACCTCAGATTAAGAACTCTGAACCACCTGGTTGTACAGCGATAGAATAACTTTGCATTCCTCAGTAAAGACACCGAGATTGAAAACAATCTTTCCCCGAAAGCACAATGAAATGATAGAAGCGGTCAGGACAACAAACCTCCATCTACCCACTCATTAGCCAGAATTTCATAAGCAACAGGGAAACGTGACTCCTTTGAAAGTCCTAGGACAATTGTACTTTCCAATCTCCAGGGGCTTTATTGCGTGGAGTCAGGTAGCATCAGCCTGAACCCAGACGTGCTCACACACACCAGCAGGTTCTGCTTAAACCCAAGGACAGTTGATTCGTTGCCATCATCAGATGCAAAGTTATCTGTCATCCATGTAACACAGTAAATTATTCTTTTTCCTGAGTATGTGCCACTCCGAGGCTACTAACAGAGTAGTCTCTGGTACTGATGAGCAACTCAGCCTTGCTTAAGCAAACAAGCAACAAAAGCTGGGACTTGGGAGTGGTGGAGTGGGCAGTGGATGACTCACAGGGATGTGGCTGGGTCCCAGGAAACACTGCAACCCGGCTAGCATGCAGAATGTTACTCCTTCTATCTCTTGACTTGGCTTCTCCCCGCCCATCTTTTTCATTCCCATCTTTTGAGGCAGATTGCCTCTCTTTGCTCCTCAGTCCATGTGGCAGCAAACATGGACAATAAAGGCTCTCAAGTTTTATGTGCTGTATCTTTATGCAACTGGAATGAGGCTGACTGACCCTCTGAGTCCTACGTCCAAAAATCACAGAGATATACTCCGATTGGCCAATCAACTGTAGCCAGAGGGAAAGGTCATAGTTTGCAAAGTGGCTATTCCCATAGTAACCATGCACCTGGCCAAAGAGGTGGAAGTGCGGGCAGGGAGGGGCAGGCCATTCAACTTGCCCAGCCTAAATATAAAGACGATGTGGATGGGAGGGGCCACACTCACATTCACATGCTTTTTGAAGATGGACTCTGAGCCCATGATGGCGGCTGTGGAAATTTACCTGCTACAAAACTGAATGGCTCCTCTGCTTGTGGGTGGCCTGAGAAGAACCCATGACACTGTCCCCTTTATGGGGGACTTTACTGAAGCCCTCAGTCTCAGGGAAAGCTCCTCAGCCTTGCTCTGGAAAATGAAAGCAAGCAGAGGACTCTTTCCTTGAGAATAGAAGCTATAGTCTGAGGTCTCCTTTGGAAATCCATTTTAGGAACCGGGAGAGAAATAATGATTAAAAAAACTGAAATGTATACTGTGCTGTATGGCAGTGGTTCTCAAACCTTTAGTGTCAGGAGCATTACACTCTTTAAATTTCCTAAGACCCTAATAGAGCATTTTTCGTATGGGTTTTATCTACTAGTATTTACCATAATAGAAATTAAAATATTGATTTTACTAGTTTATTTTAAAATATCATAAAATCATTCCATGTTAATATAAAATGACATTTTTCTAAAAAGATCATATTTCTGAAAACAAAGAAAAATGTAGGGAGAAGAGCAGCATTGTTTTACATTTCTCAAAGCTCTTTGCTGGGTGGCTTAGCAGACAGCTGGCTTCTCCTGTCTGCTTCTGCATTCAGCCTGTTACAAAAATGTTGTTTTGTCTGAGGTAGACATGGAGATGGAAAAGGGAGGAGTACTAAAATAGCCTTTTCAGAAAACTGTGATTATTCTTTGATACTACACTAAAACTCGACAAATGGCTGTAAATCATACACTTGTTCATTAAAATTTTCCATTTTCAATGGACCTTTCACCCAGGCATGATTCTGTAGCACTATGTATTGGCCACCTGAGAAATACTGGTCCAATGAACTCATTGCAGATCTTTCAAACCTTGAAACATTGCATTATGTATGTTAAAATGGCATCACCAAAGTGTTTAAGCATTGGAACACTGCCAAGCTCAGAAAGGCAAATACAAATTTTCCAAAACTCTAGTTTTTGCATGAAAGTTCAGATCTTATCATTGATAACAGATACTGTCATTTATTTTCCTTGAAGTGACAGGCTTGCTTCATTATTTTTGAGAAAATGTCTGCCAAATACCTAAGTCTGTAAGTTGTCCATTTAAGTAAAAATCGTGTTGCATGAAAAAAGTGGCTAGTTCATATCAAAACTCAAATAATCATACAGTTTTCCTTGAGATGAACATTGCTCTTCAGAATGCCATGTAAGTGCTTTATGTGTAATTCCCATCTCATCACATAGAATATTAAAAAGATGTATATTCGAGAATTGCAATTCAATAAAATTAATTCTTTGTGCTGATTCATCAAAGATATTCTTAATTGCAAAATTTTTTCTCTTCAAGTAGGTGAAGAATACACTGACCACTAGTACAGTCTGGTACACGGACTTAATTCACACCTAGGTGCCAGCATTTATACCCACCATTGCTTCTGCACCATTAGTGCAAATGTCAACCCAGTGAAAAAGGCAAATGAAGTCCTAGTGTTATTTTTTAAATTGTTTTGACCTCTGAGACCCTTTGAAAGAGTTTCAGAGCCCCTCTGGGGGCCACAGACCATAAATTGAGATCCACTGATTTACGGTTTATGAAGTATTGAGTATTTTCTTATAAATACCTTTGGTTCTCACAGAAGCCCTTTGAGATGAGCACTCCTGGGACACCCCCTTTGTAAGGACAAGGTAAATGAGGTTCTAGGAGATTAATTGCCTTGTCCCTGGCCTCAGGGAGCAAGAAACTTAGAGGGACAAAAAGGAAATTCTTGTCATCACTCCCATGGATCCTGGTAGAGCATCACGATGGGAAAGGCTCCATCTCCATTCCAGCTCCACCTGTTGATTCCTACAGGCTGCCACTAGCCAGCCTTGGGAGGGAAGGAGGATGCTCAAACAAATGGGTGTATTTGGGGCAGCCCAGTATTGGGGGATGAGTCAAGGCAGCCTTGCGGGGTGGCCCCAGGATCAGGCCATCAGTGGAGCAGACACTCCTCCCCACCTTCTGGGCCCCTGATCTCTGATGATGACTCATGAAAGATTCTTGGAGGCCAGTATGGCTGTCTTCTCTCCCCATCCATCTCAAAGACGAGGGAACTGCAGTGCAGACAACAGTGAGGAGGAATACACTAGTAAATGTTCATCTTCAGAGTTATAGTTATTATTATTTTAGTTTTCAAAGTTGCCCAAGACTTGTCTATCCTGCCAGTGTAAAAACATAGCTCAAGTGGAGAGAAATAAATTAGGAGTTTGGGATTAGCAGATACAAACTACTGCATATAAAATAGATAAACAACAAGGCCCTATTGTATAGCACAGGGAACAATATCTTGTTATAAACTATAATGGAAAAGAATCTGAAAAAGTGTATATATATGGAACTGAATCAATGTGCTGTACACCTGAAACTAACAGGACGTAAGTCAACTATAATCTAATTTTAAAAAGAAAGATTTTTTAAAAAGAGGGTCTTATTAAACTGATAAAAGATAAATGTTAACAGTGATGATATTAAATAAAAGTAACAAATAAAAGTTTATTGATAAAACAACAAACTACTATATATAAAATAGATACACAGGGCTTCCCTGGTGGCTCAGTGGTTGAGAGTCTGCCTGCTGATGCAGGGGACACGGGTTCGTGCCCCAGTCCGGGAAGATCCCACATGCCGCGGAGCGGCTGGGCCCATGAGCCATGGCCGCTGAGCCTGCGCGTCCGGAGCCTATGCTCCGCAACGGGAGAGGCCACAGCAGTGAGAGGCTCACGTACCGGAAAAAAAAAAAAAAAAGATACACAGTAAGTTCCTACTGTATAGCACAGGGAACTATATTCAATATCCTGTGATAAACTATAATGGAAAGACTGAAAAAGAGTATATATACATTATATATATATATATATATATATATATATATATATATAATATATATATACACATATATAGATGTACGTATAACTGAATCACTTTGCTGTACACCAGAAACTAACACAACATTGTAAATTCACTATACTTCAATTTAAAAAAAGTAAAGGTGAAACAAGAAAAAAACAAAACAAAACAAAAAACCCATAGCCCAAGCCAGAAGATATGCAGCCTTCCCTATGGCTTTCCTATAACTACATTCAGGGGTGGGAGATGCTTGGAAGATCCCTAACTCTGTGAGTTTTGGGACCCTGATCTGCTGGCACATTCCTGGATGGCCTGGGAAGCCAAAGGAAGGAAAGAAAAGTAGGCCACTAAGCATCCCTGGGGCTATGGATCAGCAATGAGGAGACGTGTCAGGATGGAGAACTCTGTGGAAGAGAAACATAGAATGGGGAGCACTGTCTTTAGGAATAAGGAAAGAAATGACAGAGACTGTGGGTAAATGACACTTGCACACTTCCTTGGGGCTGAACACCTCCAGTTTTCTCTGTCTTGTGTGATCCAGTGGGTCCCCAGGAGAAGGAACTGGTTGCCGAGACAGGCAGCAAATGAAATGGCAGCGACATAGGACACGACTGAAAAATGTCAGAGACTCTCTACAGCCTGGCCAAGACAAGGTCTCTTTTCCAACTTGACTTCAGACTTGTTTTCCAACACAGGGAGCCAGAGAGACGTGGGGGGACACAGAGATGAGAGACACAGAGAGGCCACAGCAGAGGCCAGAGGAAGTTGGATCCAAACTTCCATCTTTGTCACTTGCCTTAAGTATGTTTCAGCTGGTAGAGAAGAGAAGGCCAAGTGCTGAGGGCAGAACCCACATAGACATGGCATTATTCATCCACCCCATCAACAAACACAGTTCTGACCATGTGCTGGTGGGTTTACTCTCTAACAAAGGAGAAAAACAAGCAAAGCAACGCCTGACAGAGTGCTGGCAGCTCTGCCAGATGTACATTGGAGTCAGTGAGGAAGATCAGAGCAGGGACCAATGCCAGCCCTGAGAGGTCAGGGAAGGCTTTCGGGAAGGACAGGAACCAAACACGCAAAGTCACAGAGAGAAAGAGTATGTCTGGGTTCAGGGGACCCGCAGTGGCTCCATGTGACCAAGTTCCAGGTGGAAATGCACAGAAACCCCAGTGTGACCTTGACGTTTTCAAGCAGCACTCACCTGGTGTTCGTGACCTGCAGCTTTCCATTGCAAGGACCTGAGACCCATCCAGGACATTCTGCAGTCTTGAGGGAGGGAAGCAAAGTCACAACACTAGATACAAGGCACAGTGACAAGGCAAGCACTGGTCCCGGGGTCGGGGGTAGGAGCAACACAAGGGATCAACGATTGTTTCCACCTCCTCAGTTTCTAGAAGCCGAAGGTAGAGGCTGACTCATAAGGCAGGACACGAGGCTCTAGATGGTGCATGAGGTCAGAGAGTGACACACAGAGAGGGTGACTTAACGGTGGGTCCCCAGAGCCACAGGTCATGTCTCCTCAAATATCCCCTAACCAGGGACCCTGTGAGTCACCACCCAAGAATGGAGGTGGCGAAGAGCCGGCAGCTTTGTGCTTGTGTGTGGGCATGTACGTAGGATGGATCCCAAGAAATGGAACTCCCGGTACAGAGCTATGCCCCACAGCGCCCCTAGAGGCTGTTCACTTTACACTCCTCCCACGAACCAGGCGATCCATTTCCCTCCATCCTCAACAACACTGGACATTTTACTTCTTCACCAACTGAGAAAAGCTCTTTGACAATCATTTAAGAAGTGTTCACAGGCCTAACTCACAGCACCCACTAGTCAAAGGACAGACCCTTTGATAATAGGAGAGGAACCAGAAATTGTCTCTTGCATGCTCCATACTGGGGATTTTTAACAGGTGTGAGTAGGAGACTTCAGAACTATTCAGTCTTGACTTTGTACATGCACCAACTTTGTCTTCTAGCACCCCTGTTGTTGCTGATAGGAAATCTAATTGTAAAATACAGCCTAGATGCAGGCCTAATTTTTGTCATTTGGGAGACTGTGTTGTCTCCAATAGCCTTTTATTTTGTTTTATATTCTGCAGTTTTACTCTGATTGTTTAGGTAGGATCTTTTTGGTATATTTTCTTTTGCTTTTGTTTTTTTCAGTTTTGGGTGTTGGTTTCATCCTGCCTTTAACTCAGTGTGATTTTTCTATTTGGGGAATTCATGCCTTTCTCCAGGTCTTGAAAATTCCCTTCCATTATCGCTTTGAGACTTGTCTTGGAAGAGTCCTCCCCAACAGTGGGACCATAGTGGTCTTTCTTCAAACATAAGCCCATGCTCCCAGCAGTTGAAGTAAGAAGACCTGTATGGGAGGGGCTTAGAAATTTCAGCATCTCCACAAGGCAGACAAGTCCTGGTGGGAGGCAGGCTGGCAGTGAGCCCTTTTGGCTGAGGCGCAGGCAGGCGTGTCCAAGAACACGGGCCACGAGATGGTGGACAAGAACATGCGGCACACGAAGGCAGCTGGAAAGAACATGAATGTGGAGCCCAAAGAGCTCTGTCTCCATCCCAACTGGTGTACCCACTACACAGGTGATTCTGAGCAAGCCCGCATCAAGGTCATGATGTAATGATGATGCTCGCATGGCACTTGACCATTCTAAAAGGATCTCATCCGTGTTAACTTTTTGTAATTCACAGCAATGCTGATGGAGACTGGTTACTCCATCTGTAAAATGGAAGTAATGATTCAGCTTCACAGAGCTGCTGTAGGGATTGGACTGGGAGAACCTTTGCAAACTGAAGAGTATCACGTAAACGTAGGATGAGTAGATCAGACTTGTATTTTGCCCAATTAGAGATGAGGATGCTGGGGCTCAGAGGATTTCAGTGACTGGGTAGAGGTCAAGCAGACTTCTAGCAGTCTGGGAACAAACCCACACTTTCCGACTATCCATTTCCACTCCCTTCGCTGTGTTCTTTCTCACTTCTCTTCCCCCCTTTGAGGAAAGACAGCCTGGCGGTGAACAGCACGTGGTTTCTGGAGTCCAACCCACCTGGGTTCAAATCTTCCCCGCAGTGGGACCCTGAGCCAGTTACTTAACCTCTCCAAGCCTCAGTTTTCTCCTGTGAAATATGGGGAGCTAATAACACCATCTCCATCTCACGAGGGGATTCGGCGCGACGACGGAGGTAAAGCATGCCCGTCACGTGGAAAACACTCAAGAAACGAGACCGTTTATAATTATTTTTGCTTCCACAGAAAGCTGAAATGGAGGCAGCTTAACTTAGCAGGAGGGCAGGCTCGACTACAAGAGACTCCCTGGAGTATTCAAACAGAGCCTTCCCTGCCTTTGTGTGTGGGGTGGGACGGCAGGGGGGCGGATCCCAGTGCTTTGGACAAGAGCTGCGCTTCCTGTACACCATGGGGAGGGGTGCTGATGATCCTATGTCAAAGTCACATGATGCTCACACACACTTTGCCATTTGAAAAACGTATTCTTCTCCATTAACTTTTTAAAATTCACAACATGCTGTGATATCTGAGTTGTAATGATAAGACTGTCTTTATTACTACTCCTACTTACTGATGAAGAAATAGGCCCACCGGTTTGCAAGGCAGAAATAGAGACACAGATGTAGAGAACAAACGTATGGACACCAACGGGGGAAAGTGGCAGGGGTGGGGTGAGGGGGTGATGGGATGAACTGGGAGATTGGGACTGACATATATACTCTAACATGTATAAAATGGATAACTAATAAGAACCTGCTGTATTAAAAATTAAATTAAATTAAAAAAAAAAGAAACAGGCCCAGAGAAGGTCAATGGTACAGCTTATTAAAAATATTTCTTAATCTTTCATGGAAACCAGGTTGAAATATTTTTCATTTTGTTTTCCAGTGTCCCTTAGATAACTATCCATCAGAATAAATCCCTTTTAGAATTTAGTGGCAGATAAAGACCCAGATACTTAGAAGTCTATGACCTGGATTTATTTTCCCCTTTGGTCTTGGCAATCAGAAGACTATGGGAGATATTTAGTTCTCAATCTCAGTAGTTATATATTTTGGTATTTTGCACTCTGCTAGGACCAGGGAAGACTATGAGAAATGGAGGGCAAGAGTCTGTGCTCTGCAACAATTACAATTTTGTGGGACAGCAAAGTGGTAGTCCAAGACCCTCCCAGTGGATGCCACGTGGGGACTTCCCTAGGCTGGGCAGCTTGGTTCATCTCAAGGTGCTTGGACTGGGGCTTCTGATAACCCCTGGCCCTCGTGTCCACCTTTCCATAGACTTCCTGAAGTCCTGTAGCCAGGACAGCAGTGTTCAGACCTCTGGCCTTTTGTAAATACGCATCAGACAGGAACCAAAGAGAAGAAAGCAAGCCCTCAAGACGACCCTGCGTGGTGCAGGGTCAGGAGCTCTACAGCCAGCAAAGAATTTCCTTCCACAAGCCTCCCAGCCAGCTTCTGGAATTGAAATCCACAGGCTCGACATCTCACCAAGGCAGCCCATGCTGGGAAGAATGCAATTAGGGCCTGTGAGTGGGCCGGGGATCACTTAAGAGGCCAGAAGCTCCCAATTTCTTCTCAGCAGTCTCTGCTTGACTGGATTCGGAAATTCTGAGATTTTGTTTGATTTCAGTCGTGCTGCGTTTCCAACGCACCAAAGACCCCCCCCCCCCGGCCTGTCTCCAGTGATGCCATGGGCTCGGGGCCCTCACCCCAGATAGCCTGCCTTTCCAGGTGGGTAATAACCGTGGGAGGGGCCCGGACCCCCCAAACTCCTGAAATTTGTTCCAGCCGCCAGCTTTCTCACAGCAAAGCTGTTTCTTCCAGCAAGTGAAGCCTGCAGTTGATTTATGGCTCATTTTCAGGACACAATACTGTAATTTTGTGAAATGATAGTAGTATCGATTCCAGAAGATTTTCTCTTTGCTGAAACCCCGGGACCGAGGTGCTAAATGGAGCCTCGGTGTGAGGAACAGCATTTCACACTTCATCGATTTCACCGGTCAGATCCTCCACTTTGATTCAAATGTCGAGGGCCCCCATCAAGCTCTTTGTTGCCCTGTTCACAGGCCCTGATTTCTGCAGAGGGCATTGACTGTCATTATACAGCCGACTTGCCAACGATGCAGAGGGTCCAAACAGGGTCATAAGGAACGTATTCACTTTGGTTGTTGGGACACTCAAGGCCACTGTGAGGAATGGCTTTTGGGTCCTCATTCTAAGTACACTTACTGTCTTCTTCGAGTTCTGATCTCAAGATGGGAAAGGAAGTACTCCGTTCAGGATTGAAATCAAAACAGAATGAGTGAATCAGTGAATGAATGAATGAGAGAGAGAGAGAGAGAAGGAGAAGAGAGGAGAGGAGAGAAGAACAGACAGAGAAACAAGGGAAGAAGACAGAGAGAGATGGAGCGAGGGAGGGAGCAAGAAAACTCTAAATCCAGAACAAGCGCTGTCAAGGCAGCGTGAGCCATGATTTTGAGCAGAATTGAACTACCTGCCAGTTCCAGCATTAGTTTGAGATTCTTTGTGGTGGAGTTTGAGAAGGAGGCTCCCTGTCCGAATCACAGGGCTATCTTCCCATTACCCTCAGGACTGGCCAGAAATATTTTAAAACACAATATACCATGCTGGGCTTCTCAGCTGAAAGGAGACTGGTGATTTTGTTGGGGGGAACTACAGCAGTCTGGGAGATTATTAAAGGGTTATAAATTAGGTGTGACAGGCTAAAGGTGCTGGGATATTAAGACTGAAAGAAGACGTTTTTGAGGGTGTCTTGATGGATAAAATCTGCTTTCAGTGTCCAGGCGGAAGGAGGTGGCACCATGATCCCACTAATTTATTCCCTCAGCAGATGCTTATTGATCATCTATTATGAGCAGATACTGCTGGTTCTTCTGGAGCTTACAGACTAGAAGGGGAAGTAAATATTAAATGAATCAATTCAAATGTGATTACAATATGCCCTAAATGTTTTAAGGAAGAAAGCTAAGTTTTACGAGAGACAGAAGCAGGGGGCCCCAATTAGTTGGGGGTGGGCCCAGCGTCAGAGAAATCCCTCCAGATCTGAGGAATGAGGAGAGTTTAGCAGACGCTGCTGAGAAGGGCTGGTCCCTGCGTTTGTGAAGTCCCCAAGCTGGTTGCTTTCAAGGGGCCACAACAAGGGTAGAAGTTGGGAGGAAGGAGGGGAAGGGCAAATTTGGCCATGGGGGAGGGGGAGTGGAGACTGGAGGGCAGAATTAGCAGTAATCAGGAGTCTGAAGGTTGTCCTGAGTATGACGGGACAGGATGCCATTGGTGGGTTTTAAATAGGGGACGGTATCCTTTGCTGTGCAAAAGCTTTTAAGTTTAAGTAGGTCCCATTTGTTTATTTTTGTTTTTATTTTCATTACTCTAGGAGGTGGATCCAAAAATATATTGCTGCGATTTATGGCAAAGAGTGTTCTGCCTATGTTTTCCTCTAAGAGTTTTATAGTGTCCAGTCTTACATTTAGGTCTTTAATCCATTTTGAGTTTATTTTTGTGTGCAGTGTTTGAGAATGTAGTAATTTCATTATTTTACATATAGCTCTCCACTTTTCTCAGCACCATTTATTGAAGACTGTCTTTTCTCCATTATAAATTCTTGCCTCCTTTGTCATAAATTAATTGACTGTAGGTGTGTGGGTTTTTTCTGGGCTTTCTATCCTGTTCCTTTGATCTATAAGTCTGTCTTTGTGCCAGTACCATACTGTTTTGATTACTGTAACTTTATAGTATAGTCTGAAGTCAGGGAGCCGGATTCTTCCAGCTTTGTTTTGCTTTCTCTAGGTTGCTTTGGCTATTCAGGGTCTTTTGTATTTCCATATGAATTTAAAAATTTTTGTTCTAGATCTGCAAAAAATGCCATTGGTAATTTGATAGGGATTGCATTGAATCTGTAGATTGCCTTGGGTCGACCCACAGAATAAGAGAAAATATTTGCAAATGATGTGAATGACAAGGGATTAATCTCCAAAATATGCAAACAGCTCATGCAGCTCAATATCAAAAAACAATCAACCCAATCAAACAATGGGCAGAAGATCTAAACAGACATTTCTCCAATGAAGACATACAGATGTCCACAAAGCATATGAAAAGATGCTCAACATCACTAATTATAAGAGAAATACAAATCAAAACTGCAATGAGATATCACCTCACACTGGTAAAAATGGCCATCATCAAAAAGTCTACAAACAATAAATACTGGAGAGGGTGTGCAGAAAAGGGAACCCTCCTACACTGTTGGTGGGCATGTAAGTTGGTATAGCCACAATGGAGAACAGTATAGAGGTTCTTTATAAAAACTAAAAATAGAGCTACCATATGATCCAGCATTCCCACTCCTGGGCATATATCCGGAGAAAACCATAATTAGAATAGATACATGCACCCCAATGTTCACAGCAGCACTATTTACAATAGCCAAGACATGGAAGCAACCTAAATGTCCATTGACAGATGAATGGATAAAGAAGATGTGGTACATATAGACAATGGAATATTACTCAGCCATAAAAAAGAACAGAATAATGCCATCTGCAGCAACATGGATGGACCTAGAGATTATCATACTAAGTGAAGTAAGTTAGGCAAAGACAAGTATCATATGATATCACTTATATGTGGAATCTAAAAAAAATGATACAAATGAACTTATTTACAAAACTGAAACAGACAGACTGAAAACAAACGTATAGTAACCGAAGGGGAAAGGTGGGGGGAGGGATAAATTAGGAGGTTAGGATTAACATATACACACTACTATACATAAAATAGAGGGACTTCCCTGGTGGTGCAGTGGTTAAGAATCCACCTGCCAATGCAGGGGACACAGGTTCAAACCCTGCTCCAGGAAGATCCCACAGGCCACGGAGCAACATGCCCTGAAGCCCGTGTGCCACAACTACTGAGCCTGTGCTCTAGAGCCTGTGAGCCACAACTACTGAAACCCACGTGCCCAGGGCCTGTGCTCCGCAACAAGAGAAGCCACCACAGTGAGAAGCCCAAGCACCACAACGAAGAGTAGCCCCTGCTTGCCGCAACTAGAGAAAGCCCGCACGCAGCAATGAAGACCCAATGCAGCCAAAAAATAAAATAAAATAAAATAAAATAGATAATCAACAAGGACCTACTGTATAGCACAGTGAACTCTATTCAGTACTCTGTAATAACCTATATGGGAAAAGAATCTGAAAAAGAATAGGTATATGTATATGTATAACTGAATCACTTTGCTGTACACCTGAAACTAACACAACACTGTAAATCAACTATACTATAATATAAAATAGAAATTAAAAAAATAAATGAACAGGGGATGGTATGATTTGATTTGCGTTTCAAAAAATACCTCTCAGGCCATAGAGTGCAAACTGGGTTGGAGGGGAGCTAGAGAAGTGGGGAGGCCAGTTAGAGGGTGGCTTTGGTCACCCAGGCAAACGATGATGGTGGCTGTGCCTGAGGTGAGAAGGAAAAACAGGGAGAGACTGGAGCTCTAACTTGAGGTGAGTGGACAGGACTAGGTGATGGGTTGGCCATGGGAAAGGCAGGGCAAAGGAGAGGGCTCTGAGAACTCTAGTGGAGGTGTCATTTCCTACAAGTGGGAAGACTAAAGGGTTGAAGAAGACAGAAAAGCTTCCTTCCCAACCCTGGAAGCCCACAAGTGCTCCTCTGTGCAACCAGGATGCACTCTTCCAAAGAAGAGACTGCCCCATTTCTGCAGACTTGGTGATTGGCCTGTCCATCAGCTCCCTGGTTCCCACACCCACCTGCTGGAGTGGGTGGGCTGAGTGGCACTGAGGAGATGGCCCTGCCAATGCCAGGGCTTCAAACCCTGCCAGAGAAGAAGCCCACAGATCAGTAACATGGAAGGAGGAGCCGGATGGGACTGAGCTTTGTTAAAATATATTAATATCCTCTGTGGTCACTTCAAGACACTTGGGAGAGGAGTCCCAAGTCACTGCAGGACTCATTATGGGACCATGATTATGATCATTTATTTACATAACCTACTTTTAAAAACTTGTACAGCCACATCCTACTGACCAGACTGTTATAACTCTGTTGGATCCAAGAATCAGAATTGCAAAGTAGGAAAGAGCTTGAGAGGTCCCCCATTCCAAATCCTTCTCTCTACCTGAATCCCTTGCAGCCTCCCAGTAGGGATGGCCATTCTAAATCAGGTAGTTCCAAGCATCCTACAAGCGACTCAAGGCAACATGACCCACCTGTGGCACCATTAGACTGTCTATGCAGCGATTTCCAAAATTTTTAACTGCAGGCCACAACGAGAAATACATTGACATGTCATCCCACCACACACACACACACACACACACACACACTACCCTGAAAAGCACTCTGCATGCCAAACACTCTGATATTTTACTGCAAAGCAAAGCACTGTGATATTTTCTATTCTGCTTCATTGTAAAAACTAGTGGTCTCAGTTCACTAAATGGATTTTACAGCTAATGTGTTTTGACCTAAAACTTAAAAAGCACTAGCCTAGGGTACAAAACTCCAAATGCTCAGGTGTCAAGCAGACAGAACAACAAACACAGTTCTATGCTTCCTTGGTTTCTCTGTTCAATTTAATTTCTTGGAAGCAGTCAGATTTTGATTTATATTTTGTTTTAAACAAACATAACTAATTTGGCTTTTACTTCTTCCTTTTGGGGGATATTTCTCCTCCATAGAAAAGTTGTTGGTGCTTTTATCACCTTGTCTTGGATGCTTCTCTACGTTATAGAATGTAACCATCCACTAAAATTACAGTTGCTTTATGTGGGCAATTGATGCCTTATTGAATGCAAAGTTTCTTTAAAAAAAAAAAAGTCACGTCAATAATTGGTCAGGGCTGCAAATGATGTGACCGACAAGGGCTTAAAAAAAAAAGCACAGGGGCCTCCCTGGTGGCGCAGTGGTTGAGAGTCCGCCTGCCGATGCAGGGGATACGGGTTCGTGCCCCGGTCTGGGAGGATCCCATATGCCGCGGAGCGGCTGGGCCCGTGAGCCATGGCCGCTGGGCCTGCGCGTCCGGAGCCTGTGCTCCGCAACGGGAGAGGCCACAACAGTGAGAGGCCCGCACACCGCAAAAAAAAAAAAAAAAAAAAAAAGCACATGAAAAGATGCTCAGTGTCGCTAATTGTTAGAGAAATGCAAATCAAAACTACAATGAGGTACTACCTCACACCAGTCAGGACAGCCATCATTAAAAAGCCTACAAATAACAAATGCTGGAGAGGGTGTGGAGAAAAGGGAACCTTCCTACATTGCTGGTGGGAATGTAAGTGGGTGCAGCCACTGTGGAAAACAGTATGGAGGTTCCTAACAAAACTAAATATAGAATTACCATATGATGCAGCAATCCCACTCCTGGGCATACAGCCAGACAAAACTATAATTCAAAGAGATACATGCACCCCTATGCTCATAACAGTGCTATTCACAATAGCCTAGACATGGAAACAACCTAAATGTCCATCACCAGATGAATCGATAAAGAAGATGTGGTACATATATATATAATGGAATATTACTCAGCTATAAAAAAGAATGAAATAATGCCATTTGCAGCAATATGGATACAACTAGAGACTATCATGCTTAGTGAAGTCAGAAAGAGAAAGACAAACACCACATGATATCACTTATATATGGATTCTAAAATATGACACAAATGAACCTATCTGTGAAACAGAAACAGACTCACAGACACAGAGAGCAGACCCGTGGTTGCCAAGGGGGAGGGGTTGGGGGAAGGATGGAGTGGGAGGTTGGTGCTAGCAGATGTAAGCTTTTATAGATAGAATGGATAAACAACAAGGTCCTACTGTATAGCACAGAGAACTATATTCAATATCCTATGAAAAAACATAATGAAAAAAAAAGTAGGAGGTTGTTAAGTAAAGGTTGTTATTTAACATAAAAAAATAATAATTGGTCAGGGTGATCTCTTGGTTTCCGAGTTATTTTCATTCTCAAGAAAAATGTTTTGTGACTCTCCAAGGAGGGGGAAATGGTAAGAATATGGATCTGGGTTCAGAAACTATTTTAATAAATAGACATTTTAAATTTGGATTTGTTTAAGCAGATACTAGTTCTCCTGAGCTGATGCCACCAATCTGAATGCAGCCAAGTGCTGGGAGCCTGGGGGAGAGATGCGGAGAAATGGGGGCGTGGGGAGAACATTGCAGAGTTAGCTTATGCTTGGCATCAATCTAGCCTGACCTTTAGACACAAATGCAATATACCTTATATTCTTAGTTGGCTTAATTTTTAAAATAAAGCCTTTTTATTTCAAAAGTTGATAGAGACGTATTGTAGAAAATGTTACCAATACTAACAAAGCATAAGAAAAAAGAAAAAGGAAGGAAGGAAGGAGGGGAGGGAGGGAAGGAGGGAGGGAGAAACTAAGGAAAAGGGAGAAAAGAGAAAAAGAAAATGAAACAACCAAAATCCCATCCCCTGGAGAAAACCACTTATAACATTGTGGTGTATATCTGTCAGTTAATTCCTCAAATCGCTTCTGATCTCACACACACACATTTTTCCAGATTAGTTCTTGTTCTTTCAGCTCAATAAAATTCTCCTCGCCTTCTCTCTGACCTAAGGGCTTCACTTGAATTCTGGTTTTACAGGCTTGTGAAGGCGAATGAGCTCACTATGACTGCATCTCATCAGCCTTTCTTTAATATACATATGGGGGTGGATACAAAACCTTTGATTCACTCCAAACTCAGCCTTGGTCCAAAAATTCCTCTATAGTGTGGGGAGTGGAATGAACTGACACCTAAGTTGTTGTTGTTTTCCACTGGACTTCTAAAACAAAGAACTCCCTAAATCTTATTAATATTATACCCCCAAGATCTATCACCATGCCAGGCACATAGTAGGTGCTCAATAAATGTTTGTGGAGTTCAACTCAAAAATGCTGAGTTCATTACTAAGTCACTCTCAAGGGCAGACAGAGAATATTTATTTAGCCCAGGCAACTGGGCTTTTAGAATACGTGAGTCAGGCTAGAGTGATTAACCTCCCCCAAAAAATAAAATGAAGGAGGTTTCAATCTTGTCTGTTGGACTGCCAAGAAAGCCATTATATCCCCTGATGGGAATCTAAAATTCTCTGGTCTCAAGATGGCAGAAGACCTTCCAAGGCCCTGTGCAGAAATACAGCGGAGATGTTCACCCTAGAGGGCTCTGGGGCATCCAGGCCCAAACCCTCATGGAGACCAGGGTGTCAGCTGGGAGTTAAAGGGAGATTCCTACACCTCTCTCCCTCTCTTTTCTAAAAACATTGGCTGAGAGTTTGGCCTCATTCTTGTAACAGGGACAGGTTTAGCACATTTGTCATAGTTTGTGTCTTATCTTTAATCTCCTTCAATCTGCAATGGCCTTTACGCCTTTGGCTCGGATTTTCAGGCTCTATCATTTGTTCTGGGCTTCACAGGTCTATCTGCTGTTGGGTCCATTGGCATGAACTCATGAGCTTACTTCTTAAGCTGGGTACTGTCTCTGGCTGCTAAGATTAGCCATGAGGGAACTAGCTTCTAGTTACTAGTGCCTGCCCTATGACATCTTTTATAATTGATTTAGGGAAATTCAACCCCTAGAGATTGCTCCTTTCAAGATCAGTTTCTTCCCAATGACTGCTGCCATCATACATCCATCTAATTTCATGGGGTAGCGGATGCTCCTTGGACGGCTTCCTCATTGACCCCCAGGCTGGCTCCCCCGGGTGCTTTCATTCCCAACAGCCAGCACCTGCTAGTCTTTCTTGGAAAGCTGCCCTCAGGCTTCTGGAGCCCCTTTGCCTGTGTGCATGGCAAACAAAAGGTGCCTGCATATTTGTCTTTCCCCAGCGTCAGCACTTAGCCAATGGCCCATGAGTATGGGAGTAAAGACCCTACGGCTCCTTTGCCCCCAGCTGGCAAGACCTACACTGTAGCAGAGCCTCCTGCAGGATGAGGCAAAGCTACCCTTCCTGGGACTCTGCTTGTTATAGCACCTTTGCCTGGCCCCCTTCCCTTCTCCATCCTGCTTCCTCACTCTCCTGTCAAAAGTTCCTGGGAACACTTCCTATAAATCCCTTGCACATGAATCCCCATCTCAAGGTGGGCTTCTGAGAATCTCAGCCTAATACGTCCAGCAGCATGGAATACCTGAAGTCTCAGTGGTGGCCCATAGGCTAGATTCAGCCACATGCATGTTTTACTGGCCACTGGGGGCTAGCCGGCCTACACAGTGGGTGTTAATTTTATTTAAATTATTTGTTGACATATGTTAAGTTGGGGAAAAGGAATCAGAACATGGAGGACATATTCGAGAGCTTACATGAGGAAAACCAGCAAGTTTTCTTATACCTGAAGCTCAAAAGGGATCCTCAGGCAAGGCGAGCATGACAGAGGCAGAGGGAGAGAGGCCATGGGGTCTCAGGTGGTGGAACCAGACCTGAATGGTGTCAACAGAGAGCTGTGGAGGCAACATCTGGAGCCAGCAGCCAGCATGACCTCCCAGGAGTCATGTGGAGGCTGAGGCAATGCTTACCATCTGACCAGGGTCTACTGGGAGAGCATCCCACCCGGACCATTCTGAGGACCAGTGCTAGCTGTTGTGTGACGAGCATCCAGCACGTCCCCAGTGACACCTCCCTGAGCCCCATGACTCTGCTGGTTCCTATCTGCCTTGCCCTGTGGGCACCCTCGTCATGTTCAGAATCCCAGGATGCTCACAGGCCCTGCGCAACTGGAGAAGTGGTGGGGAGGGAGAGCCCCAGGAGGGCTAAGGGATGGGAGGGCTGCATGGGACAATTCAAGCTCAAACCCCTCTCCCACCCAGAGCCTGGACAGTGGCAACACCCTTCTTTCCTCTCTTGTAGCCAGTAGTATCATCCCATCTCATGACCTGATTAGCTTTTAACCTGATCCTTGATCAGCTCTGTTTGAGGACCAAGTCCAGCTACAAATATCTCAGCAAGTGACCTTCTCTACCCAAAAAATTCATGTAGAAAATTATTCGAGGCTCATCCGATGCTGCTCCGAAGACCTTGATGCAAGAGGTCGGGGTGTGGGTGGAGGAGCTAAAACCCTTCGCCTGATGGCCTGGGTTTGCAGTGCAAACTTGCAAACCTGGGCCCTGCACAGATCTCCTCCACTCGTGGCTTCATGGGTCTCCCTAGCCCCACAGCGGTTCCTGCACAGTGACGGACTCCCCTCTTGGACTTATTACCCCAGGGAGGATAACCTGGGCCAAGGAAGCAGCTGAGACCATAGAGCATAAACTTAGGCTTTCAAGTGCAGCCTGGTGAGACCCTAAGTAGAGGGCACAGCTTGTGAACTAAGTTGGAGGGCTGGCGTTGATTGATCCCTGTTACAGATAGAAACCAAGTTTAGCCCTTGGCATGCTCCTGGAGGGGAGGCACGGCTGCAGGCTTAGGGCCAGGTGAAGGCTTGCCAGTGTGCTCCAGCCAAAGGCCTCCGGGATCCCCTGCAATATAACAAGCTGGACTTATTACTCATCCCAGGGAGGGAGTGCACACAACATTGGGGACCATGGGGGCGTCCCAGTAAAAGGGTGCTGGGAAGGACTTATGGTAGGACTTGGAGAGGGTTTGAGGAAGCTGGGCTTTGCTCTGGACTAGATGCTGTCAGGAAGTGGGGAACCAGTCTCTGATTGGGTATCTTAATAAATCACATCTAGAGGAATGGCAGACCAGAGTGAGCCTCCAGGTATAATTGGGAAAGAAGCAGCCATCACTCATATCAGCCAGGATAGGGGATGCTTGGTGATTCCTGTGGTTTGAAAAATGCTCATATTTTGTCTATGTTTGGACATCACTAGAGAGTGACCTTGTTTTTATTTTGATCCATCATGGTCACTGAGAGGTCTCATCTGCTGTTGATGTGAACATTTCTACATTCCAAGGAGAACACCCACGCCAGCTCAGGAGCAACGCCAAGGCCTAGCGATAGCACCAGGCCATCTCCAGGAGGACAGGGGCTGCTTTTTTGTCTGGCTTCTTTCACTTTCCATAATGTTCTCAGGGTTCATCCATGCAGTAGCACGTATCCATACCTTTCCTTTTTATGGCTGAATAATACTCCACTGTATGGATAGATCACATTTGTTTATCCATTCACCTGCTGACAAACACTTGGGTTGTTTACACATTTGGGCTATTATGAATAATGTTCCTATAAACATTAATATACAGGTTCAATTGTTTCCATGTTTTGGCTCTTACGAATAATGCTGGTATGAACATTCGCGTCCAGTTAGTACAAGTTTTCATTTCCCTAGGGTATATAACCTAGGAGTGGAGTTGTTAGGCCATGTGGTACCTCCATGTTTAACATTCTGAGGAACTGACAGTATTTTTCAAAGCAGCTGTACCATTTTACACTTCCAGTGTATGAGTTCCAATTTCTTCATATCCTCACCAATACTTGTTAATATCTTTTTGATTATAGCCATCCTGGGGGGCATGAAGTGGTATTTCATTGTAGTTTTGATTTACATTTCTCCCGTGACTAATGATGTTGAGCATCTTTTCATGTGCTTATTGTCCATTTGTATATCTTTTTTGGAGAAATATCTATTCAAATATTTGCCCATTTTAAAATTGGGCTGCCTTTATTGTTGACTTGCAGGAGTTTTTAAATATATTCTTCACACAGGTCTCTTATCAGGTATATGATTTGCAAAAATTTTCTCCCATTCTGTGGGTTTGTCTTTTCACTTTCTTAATGGTGTCCTTTGAAGCACAAAATTTTTAATTTTGATGATCCAATTTGTCTATTTTTTGGGTCATTTATAACGTTTAGTGTCATGTCCAAGAAACCATTGCTTAATCCAAGGTCATGAAGATTTGCTCCTATTTTTTCTTCTAAGGGTGTTATAGCTTTACCTCTTATATGTAGGCTTATGATCTATTTTAAGTTAAAATTTGTAAATTGGATGAGATAGGGGCTCAAGTTCATTCTTTTGCATGTGGATATTCAGTTGTTCCAGCACCATTTGTTGAAAAGACGATCCTTCTTCCATTGAATTGCCTTATATTTCTGCCTCATTGATGCCAGGTAGGGAGAGAGGCTCAGTTCCCCACTGGGCAGGGGATCAGGATGAGGGGGGAAGGGAGAGGCTGAAGGGTAGTGGTATGGAAAATCAATTGACCATAAATGCAAGGACTTATTTCTCGACTCTCAATTCAATTCCATTGATCTACGTGTCTACCCTTACGTCAGTACTACACTGTCCTGATTACCGTAACATTGCAGGATGTTTTGAAATTGGGAACTTTGTTCTTTTTCAGGGCTGCTTTGGCTATTTTGGGTCCTTTGTATTTCCATGTGAATTTTAAGATCAGCTTGTCAATTTCCACAACTAAGACAGCTGGAATTTTGATGAGGATTATATTGAACCTATAGATCCACTTGGGCACTATTGCCAACCATATTAAGTCTTCTGATCCATAACATGAGATCTTTCCATTTATATCAGTTTTCTTTCATTACTTTCAACAATGTTTTGCAGTTTTTTAGTGTACAAGTCTTATACTTCTTTTGTTAAGTTTATTCCTAAGTATTTATTCTTTTTAATGCTCATGTAAATGTAATTGTTTTAATTAATTTTATTTTTGGATTTTTCATTGCCAGTGCATAGAAATACAATTGATTTTTTTTTTTTTTTTTTGTGGTACTTGGGCCTCTCACTGTTGTGGCCTCTCCCATTGCAGAGCACAGGCTCCGGACGCACAGGCTCAGCGGCCATGGCTCACGGGCCCAGCCGCTCCGCGGCATGTGGGATCTTCCCAGACCGGGGCACGAACCCATGACCCCTGCATCGGCAGGCAGACTCTCAACCACTGCAACACCAGGGAAGCCCTACAATTGATTTTTGTATATTGATTTTGTATCCTGAAACCTTGCTGAAATCATTTATTAGTTCTAGTATTTTTTTTATTCTCTAGGATTTTCTATATATAAGATCACATCATCTGCAAATAGAGATAGTTTTACTTCTTCCTTCTAATCTGAAAGCCTTTTAATTATTTTTCTTGCCTAATTGCCCTGCCTAGAACCTCCAGTATAGTGTCATACTGAAGTGGTGAGAACAGACATTCTTGTCTTATTCCTGATCTTAGGGAGAAAGCTTTGAGTCTTTCGTCATTAAATATGATGTTATCTGTGGGCACCAGATAAACTCAACCAAAAAGTTTTAGCTTCTGTTATCTGTGGGCACCAGATAAACTCAACCAAAAAGTTTTAGCTTCTGGTTTTTCTGTCTAGTTAAAACAGACTCATCACAGTTAAACATATATTCACCTAAAATTTTCTCTAGGATCCTTATAATTTTATTTTTTATTTCACTTAGTATTTTTCAGTTCTATAATTCCCTTTTGGTTCTCTTTAAAAAAATAACTTCTATTTCTTTGCTGAGATTTTCTATTTTTTAAAGTTGCTTCATGAGAATGTTTCAATACTTGCTGATGTATTTTCATGATAGCTGCTTTATAGTCTTTGTCAGATAATTCCAACATCTGATTTATCTCAGTGTCATTAGTATTTGTGTCTCATTCAAGTCGTGATTTTCCTGGTTCTTGGTGTGATAAGTGATTTTTCTCTTGTGTTCTGGATATTTTGGATATTATATTATGAGACTCTGGACCCTATTTGATCTTATTTTTTAGCAGGCAGTCCTGCTGTGGAGGTGTGACATGTAGATATCCTCTCTGGGCTCCACTAACACTACCCCAGCAAAAGCAGAACACTGATTCTCACTGCCTCATTGCAGACAGATGGAGTGAAAGTTGAGCTGGCCCCTGGTCCCGTGGAGAGCTTCCCAGTGGAAGTGGGGTACTGACTGGCACCACCTTTTTGCCTCTAAGTAAGTGTGTAAGTTCGGCTCCCCACTGGGCCCCACAGACATCAGGAGAGGAGACGGGGTGGGGTGGGAACAGAGTGCCAACAATTCCCACCTCCCACCATTCAATCCATTTCATGATGCCAGATGGGTAGGGCTAGAGGATCAGCACACGCCTGGACCACCCTGACATTACCCAGGCAGGGGAATCAGAGCACTGCCTCCCTCTACTGGTGGGGGATGGAAGATCAGCTCCCCAGCCAGTCGCAGCAGGGGAAAAGAAATAAGTTGCCTACTTCCACTCAGTAGGGAATAGATCAGCTGCCCTGCTAGCAGGAGAACTGGAGTTCTCCTGTTTCCACCCTGTGCAGGAAGGAAAATTGCTTCCCTGTTGGCCCGGCCCACTGACACCACCAGAGCACACCAGAGGGTAATCAGAGCACAGAGGTTCTTAGGCAGTCTGCCTTTTTTCCACCTTTCAGAGTCTTCCTATGCAAATGTGTTGTGATTTTTAGTTGTAAGAGGGAGGAACTGGGAGGAATGGGGCTATTACATCTTGGCTGGAAATGGAAATTACATAATTTTATTTTTTACACTGAAGTCTTTAATACATCTGGAATTTATTTTCGTATGAAGCGTAATGTAAGAGTCCAACTTTATTTCCCTGCTGATGGATAATCAGTGATGTCACTGTACCTTATCAAATAAAACATCATGGTCTCATTCCATCTAAACACCACCTGTTCTGTACATTAAATTACAATATATACTAGGATATATTTTTAGCTTCCTTATTCTGTTTCACCTATTCCCTTGTTATTACTATACTGTTTGGACAACAAGAGTCTTGTAATATATTTTACCATCAAGGGAGGCAAGTACACCATTACTCTCCTTCATTTTCAGATGATTCCTGGTTATCCTTGGATATATATCCTTCTTTACGCACTTTATAAGGCCATTGTGTTATGAAGGTTAACTTCAGCAAGCTGGAAATGGCCTGAGCTGTTTTACTAAAATAAGAGTTGAGTCTTCATGGCATTGACCCCTGGTAAAGGCATGAGATGTTCTGATTAATAATGTTGTTCTGTAACCATGGTTCACAGATGCCCTTTCTGCTTCTGTTTCATAGACTAAACCTATGGTCATGCCTAAGTTCAGAAAGGCAAAGGGATATTGATGACTATTAATACACCTGTTGTACTAGTCTACTTGGGCTGACATAACAAAATGCCATAGACTGGGTGGCTTAAACAACAGACATTTTTTTTCTCATACTTCTAGAGGCTAGATGTCCAAGACTGAGGTGCCAGGCTTGGTTTCTGGTGAGACCTCTCTTCCTAGCTTGTAGACAGCCACCTTCTCTCTGGGGCCTCACATGGCCTTTCCTCTGGGCTCTTGTGGAGGGAGAGAGGTGTCTGGTGTCTCTGCCTCTTCTTATAAGGACACCCATCCTACTGGAGTAGGGTCCTATCTCCAAAAACATCACACTGGGGACTGGGGCTTCAGCTTATGAATCTGCTGTTGGGGGAAGGGGGACACAACTCAGTCCATAACACCTATAAATGGATGCTGTGGTGATTGCCCAGATCCTCCTTCTGGACTGGGTACCCTTTCCCACAGTTGCTAATGTCTCATAGCTGAGTTCCTCTCCAGGAATTTCCCAAGGCCAAAGGGAACTGCCTCACCCAATGTCATACCCCATTCTGGGGTCATCTTGCCTCCAACTGGGACAACTCCAGGGCTTCAGTGTAGGACTGGCTGAGGTCACAGCCCATCTCCTCCCTCTGCCCACTGTTGCTTCCTCTCTCTCCACCCCACAGGGTTTGATTCCAATAAATTCCCAATAAACTTCCTATGTGTTCATCTCCATCTCAGAGTCTGGCTCCTGGGAACCTGACCTAGGACAAGCCAAGTCCACTTGACTTGAAAGCACAAGCTCTTAATCACTAGTCAATTCCACTCTCTGGGCACTTTTCTCCCACCCAGGCTGCCTCTCACCTTTCTGGGACCAGACCTGCTTAGTCTGGGTGGGATTATGATAAACCCTTTCCTTTCTGTCCTGAAAGATGTATACTTGTCTTTGAGTGACATTTTATAATTAATAATCTATTGAGATTATGGGATTGCAAGTCCACTGTGGCATCTTTGTAGGGAACAATTTGAGCAAATAGGGGCCCAACTTCCTCCCCCCTCTTTCCAGGTGCAAGCCTGGGGGAAACTGACACCTGGTTATAGGTCTCCGTGCTCTACCCTTCAGAACAAGCAGGTGGCTTTGTCACTGGGATGACCTGGAAACTCTGGGGCAGCCCATTCTCACACTTGGGGCTGGTTAATCATTGCACAGAAAGGACCATGTTGCAACTTAAGATCATTAACTTCTGGTAAGTACCTAATGGTTAAGTACAAAGCAGAAATCTTAAAATCTCAAGGTAACTATCTGAGACTTTCCGTCTGAGCAGGAGCCTGAGTTCTTCCTCCAGCCCCCTCAAAAAGAAAACCATACATTACATTGTAATTCATCTTCAAAATACTTGGAAACTTCAAGTATAATGGCTAAGTCATAAGCCGGACTGTGCAATTCAGTGCCAGGTCACCTCCACCTCGGCCCTTCTTCGGGGCCTCTGCAGACAATGACTCCGGGGCTGATGAGGGCAGGGAGGAGAATGTGGAGGAGGAAAGCTAGGAACAAGCTTATCTTAAAGAGACTATTATCCATCATCCTATACAGAGAGAAAGAGATTTACACGTGCACACTGACAAAAAAAATTAGGCCTCCCACCATACCTGAGTCCCTCTGGCCAGATTTATTTAGTAATTTCTCACTGAATCTCAAATCTGGGCACTGGATGGACTTTCAGAACGTCACCTGGGAGGTAAGATGGACTGATGGACCTCTGAGTCCCTCTTCAGGTGCCCAGGTCACAGGGAAACAGAAAGAAGCTGGTTCCCTCTCTACCATGTCTGTGAGGGTGGTGTCTCCAAGGCCTGGCTACTACAGCAACTCAGAGACACAGTGAAATGAGGGACCTGGAACCACTTCTCAGGTTTAAGTCATCCTAACCTCCCAGAATTCCCTGGGGCTGGAACAAATCTCTCCTGAAATGCTTCCTGTTGGATTGTTCATCACTGACATTTGTTCTGATCCAGCCCAAAGTCAGAGAAAAGATTCACTCCTGAGAATCTCTGAAGACCCAAGAGTAGCAATGGCTGACACGTACTGAGCTTTTACTGGCTCCCAGACACAGTTCTAAGCCCTTTGACTGTATTAACTAATTTAATCCTCCCCACGACCCTATGGGGTAAGTTGTATGTCATCCTCTAGATGAGAAAACCGAGGCATAGAGAAATTAAATAACTTGCTCAATTTCGCACCAATGTTGTGTGTTGTGTGGGGAGGGGGTGTGCCTAAGTTTTTTTTGTTGTTTTGCGGTACGCGGGCCTCTCACTGTTGTGGCCTCTCCCGTTGCGGAGCACAGGCTCCGGACGCGCAGGCTCAGCGGCCATGGCTCACGGGCCCAGCCGCTCTGCGGCATGCGGGATCTTCCCGGACCGGGGCGCAAACCCGTGTCCCCTGCATCGGCAGGCGGACTCTCAACCACTGCACCACCAGGGAAGCCCACTGTGCCTAAGTTTTGAACCCAAGGATCCTTGCTTCAGACCTCATAGTCTTCCCCACTGTGTTACCTGCCTTTCTCTAGAAAAGCTTTACAAGGCTTTGTGTGGTTTTTATTTGTTTGTGTTTTACTGTAACACTTGTTTGCAAAGCGATCCTCTCTCCTTTGGGTGCCTAAGCTCCCCCTTTAGATTCAAGTACCAAGAGAGCTTTGAAGGTGCCAGCCCTTCACAATTCAGTATGAATTAATGCAGCCAATGGCCTTTGGGGAAGGGGAGTGAATTTTAAAGGCTGGGCCTGTCTCTTTGGGGAAAGAGGTTAACTGCGGATCAGGATGTGGCAGGGCAGCCAGAGGCCATGCAGAGGGCCCTGGGAGGCTGGGGAGGAGCGGCTGTCACAGCTAAAGAGGCATCCCAAGAAAGGGGGGCGGGCCCAGAGAAAGCCCGCCTGCTTTATAAACGTGCAGGGAAGCTCAGGCCGCTGAAAGCCATCTCGTGTTCTGCCCGGGCATCCTGCCCTGAGTGCTGCTGGCTGTGCTCTGCTTCAGTCTTACCTTCCACGTCTTAGAGATTTCTGCTTAAATTAGGGCTAGTGATCAAGGTTCCAGCTAGACCACACCTGTCCCTGCAGGGATACAGCCCTACCAGTTCCTCACGCACAGACGGCCACAGTCCGCTTCTGTCCTGCTTCCCGCTCCCCACCCCGCCACCTCTTTGGCCACTTTGATTGGACCAGGGGAGGGTACCTCTAGCGAAATTGTCAACGCCCTGCTCCCACACTTGGCCACCTGAATTCTCAGCTGCGGCAGGCAGTTTCCAGCAGCTGACACCTTCCCACCTCTGGAATTGTCTTTCTTCTTTGCCTGGGGGCTTCCTCTGGCATAGGGAGCTTGGTCAGAGCAATGGGGGTGCAAGTGGAGTGAGGCTTAATGCCCCAGGGTCAACCCTCAACCAGCCAGGCTGGGAGTTAGGAGACAAACGCTCCAGACGTCCCCCTCCTCTCCCTCTCCAGCATGGCGGAGGGTCCCCCAAGGTGGGGCCCTTGGTGCTCCTGGTGGGCACCTTCTGCTTAGCACACTTTTGTTAGATTTCCGCCTTTCCCTGTCTCACTCTCCTGTTTCCCAGAAAGACCTGAGATTAGGACTTGGGTGCAGGTGGTTGATCTTGGGGCTGATTCCAGGAAACACAGTGAGGATGTAGGGAAGCAAGAAAGGGAAGAGAGGAAAACCCAGAAAGGATGACACATCACAAATGAACATGTTGCTTCCCGGGAGGTGTTTGTTTGTTTGTTTGTTTTTTGCGGTACGCAGGCCTCTCACTGTTGTGGCCTCTCCCGTTGCGGAGCACAGGCTCCAGACGCGCAGGCTCAGCGGCCATGGCTCACAGGCCTAGCCACTCCGTGGCATGTGGGATCTTCCCAGACCGGGGCAGGAACCCATGTCCCCTGCATTGGCAGGCGGACTCTCAACCACTGCGCCACCAGGGAAGCCCCCAGGGAGGTTTTTGAGAGTGTATATGGAACATACCTCTGTATCACCCCATAGAGAGCCAGGGAGGCTAGGGGATTAGTACCCCCAATCCCTCGCCTTGTTGGTAAGAGTTGCCACTGGGAGGGAGCATTAAATTCCTGGCACTTCTGTGCCATCTCTGGCGAAAGCTTCAGGCCTTCAGGCAGGACAACCCAGAAAGCCATCAGTGGGCACAGGAAGGTCTGCAGTGATCTCCAGGTGGGCCAGAGGGGTGTGGGTATGGCCCTGGGGTCTGTGGCATCCGTGAACTAATGAGGCCTTGAAGCTAAAGCAAAGCAGAGGTCTGAGGAGCAGAGACTTACATTACATCCCTAACATAGAGCCCGTGCCCTATTTTTGCTTCTGATGATTCCACTTGATTTCTAAAGGCTGGCACCCAGAATTTGTCCTGTGTTTCTGACTCTACAGGCAGAATCGTGCTCTGCTCAGCTGATAATTATGCCCTCTTAGACCTGCCTTTCTTTCAGTTTACAGAGATTTGGGTCTCTCTTATGCTGAAGGAAGGAAAAAACAAATCAACAAAGAAATGGAATACTTATTCCGGCATTAGAGGTAACTGTTGCGAGATATCACACCATATTTTTTTTCTGGTGAATTATTAATAAAGCCTGTTTTTGTTTAATGCCTGCTAATAATTTCTAAAAACAGATCTACAACTTCAGCTGTAAATGCAGTTCCATGAATCACTCTGCAGAAAACCCAGTTGTATGGTTAGCAAAAACCTCTGACAAAACAACTTCATCTTTTCAACCTTCCTCCCTGGAATCTCTGCAGAATGGAAGACAAACCAAAGCAAGACCCAGGAAGACAAGAGGGGGAAGTCGAAATAAAGCTTCCCAGGTGAGTCTTCAACAACGTTGTTCAAGGAATAATGAAGAGGATGAAAATCTGGGTAAAGGGCGTTGAGACAAGCGACTTTCTGACGGTGAGTCAGGAAGGGAAGGGCGGTCAGTCCCACATGCCTTCTGTCCAACACCATCAGGTGCCCAGCATTTCCCCAGATCAACCCTAAGGAATAGGTGTTCTGATCCCTAATTAACAAAGTAGAAAACTGAGATTCAAAGAGGCCTGTCCAATGGCAAAGCTAGGATTCGGACCCAGGACGGTATGATGCCAGAGCCTTGGTCTTGCAAGGACTCTTTACTGCCAATCAAATGGCCTTAAAATTCATACAGTTCATCTTTCTGTGAGAGGAAGGAATAAAATATTCACACATCGCCCTTTTCCCCCAAGAAGGAATCTTGAGGTTGGAGGTAAAGCCATTGGCAAGGTTTACTTTGGAAATCCTCTCAAGGAGATTCTGACCTCTGTTCCCATCCTCTCATTAAGAACCTCTGGTTTTATGCTCAGCGAACTGACCCAACCCCATTGTTATTGTATAAGATTATTCTCAGGTGGAGTCCCTCATTCAGTGGATATTGATTTAGTGCCCACAGTGGCCAAATGCTGCACTGGGCAAGGGTAGGGAGGGGCCCAATGGGGATCCAAAACAGACATGGCCCCTGATCCCAGTCTACATACGGCAGGAGTAGGCATAAATCAGATAGAAAGTCACCTCCACAAGGCCAGGAGAGTTCACCTCGGGGAATGTGACCCTCAGGAAGTGATGACTGAGTTAGGATCAGAAATGGAAGAACAAGAGACTAGAAGAAGAGCATTCCAGGCAGAGGACCTGACGTGGACAAAAGCCCAGGGGCGGGAAGAAGTATAGCTGAACGCAGGCCAGTGAGGTGAGGAGGGAGGGGCTGTGTGTATGGGGGGGGTGGTGGGAGACTGGAGGAGGAGGCCAGGCCTGCAAGGTCTGCCACCTACCGTCAGGAGAGCAATGGGGAGACAAGGGTCACAGGCAAAGGTGGGACATAATCAGATTTGCACTGTGGAAAGAGTCCTCCGCAAGGTGAACACTACAGCAAAGAGGATGGGAAGGGAGCCAGTCCCGGGCTGGGAGCAAGAGTCTAGGGCAAGGCAGTGGCAGCTTTACTCATGGTGGGGTGATAGATACAGAGCACCAGAGCTGCCGTGAGATTTAGGAGATGAACTCATCCGGTCCAGGGAAGGACTGGGCCATGCGGGAGGGCTTGGGGGAGGGAGAAGAAGGCATCAAGGATGTCTCTGACCTTTGCAACTGGATGAATAAACTGCAACTCACCGAGATTCGGGAAAGGTCCAGGCGTGGGTTTTTGTCGGGGCTGGGGGAGTCACGTGTCCAGTACAGACTCTGAAACACTTTGAGATTTCCAAAAGAAAACGACAAATAGGTAACTGGAAAGCTCTAAACTACGGAAAACAATGTGTGCCGTCCCCTTAGTGGTGGAGCTTAAAGCTGTGGACCTGGCAATCACAAATGGCCAGTGATTTGATCAACCATGCCTGTGTGATGAAGCCTCCATAAAACCCCAAAAGGACAAGGTTAAGACAGCTTCCAAGTTAGTGAACCATGTATTTACGTGTGCCGTGCCAGGCCCCAAACTCCACGGGCACAGAAGCTCCTTTGTTTGGGACCTTGCCCTCTGTATCTCTTCATCTGGCTGCTGATTTGTAGCCTTTAATGTTCTTTGTAATAAACCGATAACCTAGTGAGTCCAAAAAAAAAAAAAATCAGTTGTGGGCCTGGATGGGTCCTGGGAGAGGAAGAGGTTTGGAGGGGCCTTGTCTCATTTTCAGGCCTACGTGCTCACCCAGAAGATCCTCAGTTGGCATAAAGGCAGGAGAGGGCCCAGAAGTTGGCGATGTCCTGGAATCCAGGAGGAAAGAGTGTCTGAAGATGGAAGTGTTTGATGCTATGGAAGAGACCGGCATGGGGAGAGTTGAGGAATGTCCGTCAGACTGAGCGCCGTGGAGCTGAACTTGAGGGGGCCAGTTTTGTCAGGATGAAGGGGAGAAGTCCGATTGAAATGGGCCGAGGTACCGGTGGGAGTGAGGAACAGGCACGGTGACCACGGGTTTCACTTCTAATTGGTTTGATACTGAAGGGAGAAGACAGAAGCAAGGGGAGTGTGGAGGGTAAGTGTTCAAGAGAGGGTTTTGTTTAAACGGGAGAACTGGGACAGTGTTTAAAACAAGTGGAAAGGACCCAGGGGCCTGCTTGATAGAGACATGGGCACGGGGGGAGCAGCAGAGGTCAGGGGTGCCAGCACCACGTCCCTGCAGCCCCCACGGCTCCTGCAGCTACAGCCAGGGTCTTGCAAACACCCCTCCTGTTAAGGGCCACGTAGTAAGTATTTCAGGCTTCGTGGGCCATACAGTCTCTGTTACAACGATTCGACTCCGTCATGGTCGCATGAAAGCACCCACGATCGGTACATGAACGGGCAGGGCTGTGTGCCAATAAAACTATTTACAAAAACAGTCAGTGGGCCACAGCTTGTGCCACGTTTTTTTTTTTTTTTTTTTTTTTTTTTTTTTTTGGGCCTCTCACTGTTGTGGCCTCTCCCGTTGCGGAGCACAGGCTCCGGACGCGCAGGCTCAGCGGCCATGGCTCACGGGCCCAGCCGCTGCGCGGCATGTGGGATCTTCCCGGACCGGGGCACGAACCCGTGTCCCCTGCATCGGCAGGCGGACTCTCAACCACTGCGCCACCAGGGAAGCGTGCCACGGCTTAGATTAAGATAAGGAGGAGGGTTTGATCTGGTGGCTTCAGAAGTGGTGCAGTTACAGTGAGGATGAGGTCCAGGCTGCAGCCAAGAGGGGCCTGAGAAGAGTGAAGGAGACAATTGCTGCAGAGGAGGTTGACAGGCTGAGAGGCCTGGGAGTTGGAAGCTGACATCTCCCAGGACAAAGGCCAGAGGAAGAGAATAATCCTGGTTGCTCAAGTCTTGGATGAATGAGGGGAAGGTCTGAAAGTTCAGCAGCTGATGGCGGAGAGAGGTGGCCGAGTGCCATGAGTGGGTTACCAGGGAAAGCAGGAATTGTCTGGAAGTTTCCAGAAAGGAAGAAGATAGACATGGTGGAGGATGTGTTGGCAGCAGGTGAGGTGACCAAGGGACTGGTCCCATGGAATGTCAAAGCTGTGCGTTCTATGGTTTGAGATAAATTTCCCCCTCAGAGACCTGGAGAAGCTGCTAATTATCACAAAAGCACCTCCCTTCACTCCCCATTCCCAACCAGATTAGTTTTCGAGAAGCCTATTTCTAACTATGCCTCTCCCCCTGCCCTAGAGCCATCTATGGCTCATCATTGCCTAGCCAGTAGATCCCAAACTTCTTAGCAAGACATTGAAATCCACCACTGGGGTCTCTTCTCACTCGGCATGATGCTTCAGCAAGCACATATTTACTGGTTTCCATACCTACTCCACAAATTCTTACTTCTTCCCGTGTACCTTTAGCAGAAAGTCCCTTTCTCTGCACCTCCAACTGTCAACTCAACACCTGCCCCAGCTAGAATGGCACGTCCAGGGTGAAACTTTCCCCAGCAACTTGGCAGAAGGTGACCTTGCCCTCCTTCCTGTGCTGCCAGAATGGGATTAGGGGGAGTTTACAGCCTGCACAGGCTAAGAATGTGGTGTCCCTTTAAACCTGACATTTGCTAACCGTTTGTTCAAGGCAGGGGTGCCACGGAGGGAGCAGAGAAGCAGGACAGCGGAGGGGTTAGCTCAGGCAACTCCACACACCACTTGCACTTCAGAGATGCCTTCTGTGCCCCGCGCTGCCTTTGGGCATTCTCCAACCCACACAACCACTTCTCAGAAGCTTCCTCCCAACTTTGCAAACCTCTCCTAAAAGACATTCTGGTAAATACCACTTTCTCCTGCCCCAAGCTCCCCAGGCTTGGTCCTGGACAAGCCCGACCGCCACAGGGATGTTCTCAGGAAGCTCCGGAGCTGGCAGCCCCCAGAGCAGCCTGCGGGCCTGCAGCCCTGGCTCCCCCACCAGAGGCCTCCCCAAAGGCGCTGGGCCTTCCAAAGCACAGGCCCAAGGAAAGGGCAGCAGCTGCACTGGAAGGCAGCCCCTCCCACCAACCTCCCTGGGCTCCTGGGGGCCAGTTTTACCCTGGTGACCTGACACTTTGGTGGGTGTGGACGTAGCTCTGGGCAGGGTCCCGCTCCCTGCCCTGGAGCTGGAATCATGGAGGCACCCACAGGGCCCAGCTCCCCTCATCAATTCTGCATCTTCCTGAAAATGTACTTTTAAGCCCCTTAATTGCATTTCAGAGATAACCCTGCAAGCAAAGTGGCAGGAAGAGAAACCATAGAGAGAGGTTGGTGGTCAGGCTCTTTGTTTTAAATCAATCAAACATCTGCGACTAATGCAGCTTTGGGCTGCTCCTCAGGAAGCATTAGCCCTATTAGTGGGCGCTGGCAGGAACACGGAATAAGATATTTATGGGCTGGGCATGTGTGCGTGACCCCGGGGATTGAGTGGCTAGGGAGGAGGATGGTGCAGGTCAGCATGTCTGCTGCTTCACCTCGCCTCACCTGGGGGGGTCCAGGGACAGCAAGCTCAGGTCCTCCACCCCCGCGCCACCCGAACATTCACACACGGCAAGGAGGACTCTGCCTTCCAGGCCCTGCTCTGATCATAGCTGGGGCCTCAGCAAGTCACCCCTTCACCCTGGGCTCTGGGCCTCGGTCATACAATGACAGATCTGGGGGGATGCCCTCCGAAGTCCCCTCTCTGGGCATGCAAATGTGTGCCGTGAGACGGGGAGAGGGTTTGCCACAACTGACTTTGAAGCAGGGAATCCTCTGGTTGAACCAAAGACCCCTGGGCAGTCGAGGAGCTGCCTTTGGGAGTCAGGAGTGAAGTGACAGCGAGAGAGAGGACTTCAGTGCTCTCAGGACGAGGCCGAGGAGGATGGGAAGAAGGCAGAGGACAGCAGAAGATGACACATGCTGCTACCAAGTGGGACAAAGTAGCTGGTGAGCAACTGATGGTTAAGGACAGGACACCTGATACGTGATTTTAGCTTGTCTGAGAGCAGTGTTTGACAAGACTCTTCACAATCCACAAATCGTTCATAAAGATTCTGTTACAAGCGACCGCCTTGTGCTTGTGGTTTCTTAAGGAGTAGAACCAAGAAACAAGTGCGCTCCATAATGGATAAAAATAAAAGTGAAGGTAGTGGAAGAGTCGCAGAGACAGAGCAGAGATGGAGAAGAAGAAATCCCAGGAATCTTGAACCAGGCCTCAGGGGGCGGCCGTGTTGCGGGCAGAGCTGGGCGACCTCAGCCGACATCGGGGTTTATCCAAGCACTGGCAGGTAAAGGCAGGCCAGCCTCCCCCTCGCGCTCTGAATATCTGTCTGACTCTGTGCCCTCCTCGTCGGGGCAGTAGACAGAGCCGGGGCAGAAGCTGTGGAGACGGACCCACTGCCTGCCTCTGTGAGTTATTCCCTCTGAATCAGGCTCCGTCTAAGACGTAGAAAAATGCTTTCTTCCCAGCACTGTCGTGCCCGTCAAATGAGATGGTGGATGTTTGCTAGTCTATCAGTTAGCTACTGTTGTGTAACAACCCACCCCAAAACACGGTTGCTTAAACAATCATCTTTTGCTCAGGTTCTGCACTGTGGGTGGGGCTCAGCTGGGCGGTTCTCCTGTTGGTCATTCCTACGGTCACTCACGAAGTGTTACCCATCGGAGGCTCAGCTGGGCCTGGGGAGTCCACAGTGCCCTCGCTCACGCACCTCGCACCTGTCAAGCTGCCTGCTAGGGCGCCAGGCTCTCCTCCCCAGGGTCTCCCTAGCTGTGCAGGCCAGTGTTCTCCAGAGGCTGTGGTTCCCAGAGGGGCGGCCTTCACGCCCAAATCCTTATCAAGGCTCTGCTTGCACCATGTTTGCTGATGTCCATTAGCCAAAGCAAGTTCCACGGCCAAGCCCACGATGCGTGTGGGAGGCAATTACACAAGGGGGTGGGCGACAGGAGGTGTGCTTCACTGGGGCCGCGATTGCAGCCATCCACCACCATCGCTTGGCACTGTGCTTGGTTCACAGAAAACGCTCAAGAAATGTTCATGCTACAGTTATTTCTTTTTGCATGCCGGCAGCATCCTCACTCCTGCACGCTTGGAGGAGGAGTCTGGGAGTAGGGGGAGCTATGTCCATGCACGGCCTCGCTCAGCACAGCCCAGTCTGGCCCCAAGGACTCAGCCTGGCAGAGAGCCCAATGGTGGTTCACGTTTCCAGAAACACGGAAGGGAGATGCCCGTGATGCATGTCTGTGGGGCTGCCTTCCCGCTCAGCCTGGGATGGTGTGGTGGGCAGGGTGGGCGGGGCTCAATCCACACCAACCAGCCCCCTCTCACCACAACTCCCCTTCCCTGGGGCCTTCCCCAGGTACCGCTGCTGGACCTCATAACTGGGACCATGACAGTGCATGTACCACAATGGCCCTCAGGGCTACACACTCAGAGCCCCCAGCCCCCAGCTCCCTTAGAGAAGGACAGAGCCCAGGCTTCAGTGCAGAGCCATCTGTCTGCCCCTCTGGAGGGCAGGGGAATTGACACAGGGACTGTTCACTCCCATGTACATGGTGCCACCTTGGGGCCTGGCCTCCATGCCAGGGGAAGGGTCTCTGTTGGCACTGGTGCCATTGTGTTGGGGCTAGCCTGGGTATAGACCAGGTCCATAGGAGTGGGGCTCGGCTGGGACACTATCACACCTACCCTTCCCACACCCTCTCACTGCTCCTATCGGTCCCAGCTCCACCCGTACGTGTCTCTGGGGGTTTCTCCCACCTCCCAAGCTTGGGGCTTCACCTTGGGGCTTTCATGCCTAAGCCTCCCTCTCCCCCAACAGCCTCTGCCTTCCCTCGGCCAGCTTCTCTTCCTCTAGGTCTCAGCACAAATGTCCCATCCTCCGAGAGTTCTTCCCTGTCACCCGTCCCTCCGAGCTGAAACTGACCACCGGGCATCCTCTCCTGAAGCACCCTGGGCTTTTCCTCTGTGGCGGGGATCTCAGCCTGCCGTTATGTGTGTATGTGTGTGAGTGATTGCTAAGCCTGTTTCCACATCTCGCTCCCAGCTCCCTCGGGGAGAGTGGGTACTGCCTCTGCCTTGTTCCTCGCGCTACCCGAGCATTTAGAGGGTGCCGGGAATCCAGCTGGCACTTAATAAATGTTTGATGAGTCAACTGACTAACAGATACACATGGAGCTTGATAATGGATCAAACTGCCATTCATACCCTTGCTGACAGCCTGGGAAGTGGTAAGGAGAGAATGGGATACGATGAGGGTCAGGGTGGCTGGCGGGTAGGGGTGAGGCAGAAACTGAGACTTGCCCCGTCGCTCTGAGCCCTGCCCAGCACTGGGGTGTGGAGTGAGGGGCGCTGGGGTCCTCAGCTTTCAGTCACCAGCCTCTAGCTGCAGCCCAGCTTCATTTTACCTCGTGTTCCATTCTGGGTGATAGACTAGACACGTGCCCAGGTGCAGGGTGGATCTTATTCTTCAGCAAGACCTGAAATCGACTGTGAAGTCTTACTGGTCTAGAGGATCTGAGTGGCCAAATCACCCCGCAAGCAGTGAGGAAGGGGGGTTATTGCCATTCCTATCTGCTCAGCCTGTAGGCTGAGGGCTCCTGTGGAGAGTTCATGCATAAAGAAAAGCATCATGTTCCATGGTGGTACTTTGTGATGCACATGGTGCCCACCTTTCTGGAGGATCTGCCGGAACCCATCTACCCCAGTGATCTGTGGCTCTTGCTGTTCAACATCAGCTCTAATGCTGGGCAACATGAGGTGAGTTGCTTGGCCTCTCTGGGCCACAGTTCCTCATTTGAGTAGCAAGAAGAAAAAAAGGTTGTTGTAATATGTTGGCTGCATTTGAGCTAAGAGAATATTTCTCTCAGAGGAATTTCTTCTCTTCTGGGAGGAAAAACTCATAAAAGGACCCCCTTGTCTGGACGACTATCCAAGCAAAAGAAAACAACTAGAAGTCCATCTCCAACATGAAATTAATCCTCTAGAGCATGAAATTAATCACCCTTCACCACTGTCACTTTGCTGCTCAGAAAATTTCCAGGACTTCCAAGAGCTGTTGGATTCATCCCAGATTCCTCACCAGGGGTCCCAGTCACATCTGCCACATCCCCTCTCTCCAAACCCTTGGCCCAGGTCTGGTTCTCCTGCCAGTGACCAAGCTTGACTTGCACTTCCGAGTATGTGTTCCTGGGCTCCTAAAGTCTCACCTCCTGCCCTGCCTCCTCCTCCAGGAAGTCCCCTGGATCATCGCCATCACTTCAACCAGATCAGAGCTCTCTTTCCTCTGATGCCTTTGTCTTCACTCCCATACAGCCTAGGAAGGAAGCTACCCCTCTGTGGGGCTCCCTTCCTCAACACTGCTGACCCTCCTGCAGAGACCAGCACAGGGCCTCCCCCACCTTCACAGTGTTCCTCACACTTTCTACTAAAATATCTTTAACGGCAGAGGATGATGTTGAAGTCCCCCGAGTCCTCTAGGGAAGCAGCCCCAAGGGACCTTGACCCCCCCTTCTTTGCTTTTAACATTAAAATTCATGAACTTCTGGGCTTCCCTGGTGGCGCAGTGGTTGAGAGTCCGCCTGCCAATGCAGGGGACATGGGTTTGTGCCCCAGTCCGGGAGGATCCCACATGCCGCAGAGCGGCTGGGCCCGTGAGCCATGGCCGCTGAGCCTGCGCGTCCGGAGCCTGTGCTCCGCAACGGGAGAGGCCACAACAGTGAGAGGCCCGCGTACCGCAAAAAAAAAAAAAAAAAAAAAAAAAAAAAAAAATTCATGAACTTCTGCATTCCACACAATCGTGGAAAAGTATTTGTTTTCATATAAAAATCACGATTTCCCCCCATCCCAATCTTCTAGCCCTCTCGATACTCTGAGCAGGTGTACAACTTCCTGTTACCCCCGCACGAGAAGGCTAAGGCTAAGATGCCAGTTGTTGAGGACATGAAAATGGGACTAGACACACAGTACCCAGAGAAGGCTGCCTCCCTACCCGGACAGCTGAGCTGCGGATGATTGTGAAGAAGGATGTGGGTTTTAAGCGTGCACTTCATTCTTTGGCAAAGCCCTGGACAGCCTGTAAAACACCTTCACGACGGGAATGCCATCACATTTGAGGTCACAATGAAATGGAAGGGCAGGGAGGGCAGGAGTTCGTAGCCCCATTTGACAGAGAGGCTCTGGGCTACCTGAAGCCCAGCAACCAGAAAAGGGTACAGGCAGAGCTAAAACAAAACAAAACCAACCCTTTCTTATTCTTCTAACATATGGAGCTTCCTGTTATCAGGACAGCTGGTTAACCAGCACTACCTGAAGCAAGAATTCTACACTTCACTGAGGACACATGGAGATCACGTAGAGCCCCACCGAGGGGGGACTTACCCCTCAACCCAAAACACACACACACATACACCCCACCTCTTAGGCTCGCAAACTTATGCTTCAAGATCAAAGTCTTGGGAACTCCCTGGCGGTCCAGTGGTGAGGACTCCGCGTCTTCGCTGCCGAGGGTGCAGGTTCAATCCCTTTCCCCACTTGGGGTTATTAAAAACAAAGGATCAAAGTCTTCAGGGGCTCCTCTCCGACACCCTTCCAAAGGTGTCATCCATGCCAACTCAGAGCCTCTATACACATCCGGAGCTGCAGGGCCTGCCTTCAGGCCGTGGGACCCTGAGGACAGCTCTGAATAGACTGGAAAGGAAGTTAGACAAAGAAAGTAGCTTTTTCTAACAGTCCTTCACGCTCCTCCATCTATTCTTTCTTCCTGGCCCGCTTTCCACTTCCTGTCCTGCAGAGGGAGTGGCTCCTGAATGATGGCCTTGAACTGGAAGTGAGGGTGAGTATAACTGACCCTGTCTCCAGCCGAGTCCCGATCCAGTGCTGAGTGTTCTGAACGTGGAAGCCGAGCAGGGCCTGGGCTGACTGGGCCACTGGCCCCCAGGTTGCGGGGCAGCCATGGGCACGTGAACCCCCTGGAAGGGGCCTCTGGGCGCCAGGTGTGCCTGTGCTATGCAATCGGTGCCCCAGGGTCGATCCCCCTGCCGCTCCACCACCAGAGTTGCTGTGGTCATCCCCGCAGGGGACAGTGCTCCAGAGGGAGGCTATGCCTGAAGGATCTTCCCGTGCTCGTGTGAGCTGTGTCACCCTGGGAAACCGCTCTGAGACCCGGTTTCTTCGTCTTCAAAACGAGCTATATCACTGGATCCACTCAGCCTTCCTTGGGTCACGGACGAGGGGAATCACGTCTCAGTATTTGTCTCCAAAGGAGATTAAATCCTCGAGCCCAGGCAAGAGGAAGGACATATAAACTAATGCCCGTAAATGGCTGCAATCCATGTGGCATAAACAGATCATTTCAATACAGGGTGGGAAGGAGAACGCCAGGCTCACCTCTGCAGATGCAACGTGAGAGCTCACTAAGTCAGTGGACCTGGAGAGCCAGGCATATACATGGGGTTGCAAAAGGGGAGAGGTAGGGACTGTGGCCCCCGGAAATGACACACTCTCTCCATGACCACGCAGGGGCTCAACCCGGTGTCCCCAGAGCTTTCAAGAGAAGCAGGAAGACTGGGCTTATATGTGAAATTTCCGAATTTTCAGAGGTTGGCAACTAGTTCCATTAAAATAGTGAAATTATCTAGCTAGCGCTTCATGGACCCAACCAAATGCATCTTCTCTAAGTGCGTGTGACTGCAGGAAAGTGGACCCTCTGGGTGTGGACAGATGCCTGTGCATGTGATGGAGAGGGGAAGTCAGCTGGTGGATCAGACTGTGCTGAAACCTTGCAGGGACTTCTAGGTGAAAACAAAAACATGTGAGCTCCCTTCCCCCACCCCCCTGCAGTCCTGCAGCTGCGCAGGATGACTTGCAGGTTTTGCTGGCAAAGCATCCTCCCTCCTGCTTGGGGCAGAGAGCAGCTCCTCCAGCTGCTGCCCACCTTGCCAAGGCTGCCGGACCTAGGACAGGACTGTGAGGCAGGGGTGGCATCCGCTGCCCCCCTCCCCCGGCCCTCCACGCCCCCGTCTGCAAAGCCCAGTGTGGCCCAGCCAGTCCAGATCTCCCAGTCTTTGGATTCATCCTCCCTCCCCTGCCAGATGGATTTCTTTACAGGCTCTGCTTCCCCAGTCATTCCCAGACAGAGACATGGTCCATCCTAGTCAGTGGATATTGGCTAATTGATTGAGGTTTTGTCACTTCTGCTCCAAAGGCAGTCAGGAAAATCCCCAGACATCTCTTTGAAGGGAAAAGATGACTAAGGTGGAATTGTTTCTAATTGTCCTAAATCATACTCTCGTGGAACCGGAGGGGGCTTTCTAATGCACCCCCCAACCCCTGTTTTCCCATGAAAACAGAGAAGTGGGAATCCACCCAGGTTCCCCCAACCTCGGGAGAAAGGCCCCCTCTCTGTCCTCTAAGGCAAGGGGCCAGAGCATCCTAAGGGAGTCTCTGTCCTTGCACACAATGAAGACAACTCCCCACTCCCTTCACTTAACTGAACAGAAATGTTTTCCTCTCTCTGAAAAGTGGGATTAAAAAAGCCATTTCACAGCTAAAAAAACAGACTTGCAAACAGAGGATCAGTCTGCTCTTAAGAAGGCTTTGTTGATTCTCCAAAATATTCCAAAGTGTTGATGTAAATAACGACTGCTAAATTACATGTTGCAAAAATAAACGATTCAAGTACACGTTCCTTCCTGGAGCCTTTCTGAATTTGCAAACTTTAGACTTCACCGTGAAGTTTACCCTGTAAGTTTTTAACAAATTCTCCTTAAGATACTTCAACAGAACTCTCATCCCCCAAATAAAGAGTTTTAATCCAGAAGAGTGCATGGCTTACAGCACCCAATTTCCTTCTCATATAACTACTTGTTGTAATAAAGTTAATAAGATAAAAGCACTGCTGTTTTCCATTAAATTGTATTGCTCTCAAAAGAAATCAAAATCAAAACTTTAATTATAAAAATCCATTCCAAAATATGGACGTTAAGAGACCTAGGCTGGAATACTGCTCCCAGGGCTCAATACATAAGGAGACCTAACTTCTCTAAGCTCCGCTCCAGTTTTCTTTAGGCAAAATGAGGTTAAAATAATAGTCCTTATGACGATTCAGAGGGCTGTGCACTTACAAGATGCACAGTTTTCTGTTTGTATGTTATACTTGAAAAAAGCATTTCATATGTATATGTAAACTAGTCCTTGTTCATACCTATCTCCCAGGAATAGTGGGAGAATCAAAGAGGGTGATGTACATGGCAATGACCAGAGACCTCCAGACCACCAAGGAGGACAACCATTATCACAGAGCAGGTGGCCTTGCACATGGGACCGCAGGCAGAGAGAGACTTGGAGGAAGACAGGTTCCACTCGCACCAGTTGTGCTGCTTCAGCAACTATAGAACTTCATCCCAAGTTTATCTGGCTGTAAAATGGACACAGTGACCCTTGTTTCACAGGATAAATGCCAACAGCAGGTGCTAACTTTACAAATACCACGGCCCACATTTCTCCTCGCCCCCACCCGGCCCCCATTTCTCCTTGCCCCCACCCGGCCCTGTTGCCTGTCCATGTAACCGGAGCCCCGCCCCACCCCGCCCCTTTGCCTGTCCATGTAACTGGAGCCCCGCCCCCACCCCGCCCCTTTGCCTGTCCATGTAACCGGAGCCCCGCCCCCCACCCCAGTGATTTCCTTCCTTGTACTCTCAGGGGCCGCTACAGTCTGCCCAGCCCCCCGACACACCTCCTGCCTGCTTATCCCGCATGGGGGCGCCTTGGGGGCCAGATGCCTGAGCAAGATGACACGGACCAGGCACAGCAGAGCCAGCCCTAAGGGGCCACCCTGGTGTCTCGATTCCAGGCCTTCTCAGCCTCCCATCTCCCCTTCTCTGCTCACCAGTCACCCTCTTGCCCTATTCGTGAAGGGGCTTCACCTCCCCCAAGCCTCAGTATCCTGGCGTGGAAAACACAAATAAAAGAAATAGCAGATTGAAGAAAACAGATTCTGATTCAATTAACAGATTCAGGCAGCCAGGCCAGAGGCGAGAACCTTCACCGTTTGGAGCACTTTTTTTTTTTTTTTTTTTTTTGCGGTACGCGGGCCTCTCACTGCTGTGGTCTCTCCCGTTGCGGAGCACAGGCTCCGGACGCGCAGGCTCAGCGGCCATGGCTCACGGGCTCAGCCGCTCTGCGGCATGTGGGATCTTCTCAGACCGGGGCACGAACCCGTGTCCCCCGCACCGGCAGGCAGACTCTCAACCACTGCGCCACCAGGGAAGCCCTGGAGCATTTTTTTCTGTCTCCCAGTGGTGAAGCGATGCACCCAGGGTCACCAAGACAGAAAGTGGCAGCCAGCATTTGAGCAGGATGGGGGCAGCCTGATGCCCAGCTCTTATCCCACTCATGGAGCAGCTGAAGGTGGCCTGTGTTGCAGGGCCTAGACCCCCATCATCCCTATCTTCCCCCAACATCCAATCTAAGGACAAGCAGAGGGCTTGCTATGACCCAGCTGAGGCCACCAAACCTGCTTCCTTCCCACCGCTTGCACATGGAGACAGGAGCTGCCCCGCCAGGGAGGGTGTGGAGGGCGGAGCTGACGCCCGTCTCTCAGGACCTACCTCCCCGGGTCCTAGTATATGCAGGTCACCCTTCACATCCCTGGAGTGATGACTCACCACTCCCCTCTGCCACAGCCCGATAAAGAACTCAAGCCATTAAGAAATGGAACAAATTACGAAATGGGAGGCACAGGAGAAAGCCGGGATTAAATCAGTTCATTATTTGTAAATCAGAAATGACTCTCCCTCTCACCGGTTCTGGTCTCTCTCTGTCTGCTGGACTTGAAACTGCAACAGCCTCTGACAGGCAGGAGGGCTGGGGCTCAGGACGCTCCGTTGCTCCTGAGTAGGGACCCCACCCAGGGGAGGCGGCCACCTTCAAGCTGGGGCACCAGAGCTGGGCTGGCCCAGGCCACTGTTATTGGCTGGCTGTCGGCTGCTCTCTGGGCTGCAATCTCGCAACCAAGGAGCCGGGCTTATAGGGGGAGCCGGGCTTATAGGGTGGGCACTGTGGGGCCTGCTGTGCCATAGGCATGGTTCTGATGCCGAAGTGGCTGGGTAGGGCTGAGCTCCAATGGGTATGTCACCTCTGTGGGGTGAGAGGTGTGTCACCTCTTCAGAGCATATTACATCTTCAGGGTGTGTGTCATCCCTGATCTGTGACCCACCTTCTGATGGCTGTCTCATGTCTGATGGGGATGTCTCATGACTGAGAGTCCCTTGATGCCTTCCTGTCCCAGCTGGAGACAGGACCAGCCTGGGTCTCTCCCGGGGACTGTCCTGCTTGGAATGGAGCCAGGAAGGAGAGAGACCAGCCAATCCAGTGCCAAGGATGCCAGGGCATCTGTTCCCCAGCCTGGGAGGAGCTCCCCGCCCTGCAGACTACCAACCACAGGAGGAAGCAGCCAGGGCCCTGTCTCAGGAGGGCTGGGAGGCGGGAGGCAGAGACTGGGAGGAGTGTGGAAATGGACACGAGAGAGGTGCCGCCCCCTGCTGGTCACAACTGGGAAAGGCATGGCAATACACGGCCCAGGACAGGGTGTGAGGGAGAAGAAACTTGCCAGTGTTTTTTTTGTTTTTTGGGGGTTTTGTTTTTTGTTGTTGTTGTTGTTTTGTTTTTTGGTTTTTGGTTTTTTTTTTGCGGTACGCAGGCCTCTCACTGTTGTAGCCTCTCCCGTTGCGGAGCACAGGCTCCGGACGCGCAGGCTTAGCAGCCATGGCTCACAGGCCCAGCCACTCCATGACATGTGGGATCTTCCCGGACTGGGGCACGAACCCGTGTCCCCTGCATCGGCAGGCGGACTCTCAACCACTGCGCCACCAGGGAAGCCCTTGCCAGTGGTTTGTGCAGACATCTGCTTGTTGCTTTCAGTATCACCCCACCTGGAACACTATTTTGATAATGTCTGACTCCTAGGCTATGGGTCAGGGGTTCCCAAATAAGCAGCAGTATTCTGGAACTATTCGTGTGAGGGTGTTTTCCCCTCACCAGAGCTTACTGGGATTGTGCAAACGGTTAGAACTACTCCCCACATCATCCTGACATCTTTTCTGCCTCTAAAGGGTCGGCTGTGTTTTAATGGTGAGTGGAGGGGCAGGGAGGTGAAAGGGGGGGGGATCAAACACTCAGCAGTGCACTGGGTCCCTGCCAACAAGAAGTGAGCACGAGTTCTTACCTAACAGCAGTGAGGGTCATTTGCTGCAGGCTGGCCAGGTGCCAGCTGCACCTGTGCTCCCTGGATCCAGCAGTGACCCCGTGCTCATTTCACAGATGGAGATACTGAGGACCAGTTAGTGACTTGTCCAAGCAAGGGGCTGAGCCAGGATTTTAACCCAGGTCTGAAGAGCTTCCAAGCGCCTGCTTTTTTCATGTCACCACGCGACCTCTGAATCTGGGCCCATTAGGGAAACCAACGTACTCTTATTCTACGGTGGCCAAAGCAGGCACTGGCAGAGCCCCGTTGGTCTTGCCACACTGTCCTGGCTGTGCTGACATTCTAACTCGGTGGAAGGTGAGATTTTTCCATTTTCTCAGTATCCCATTTCATCTTGTCCACTGTGATTCTCGGATTTGCTCACTTCCCACCCTGCGTCCCTCTTGCTTAACTGTTCCCTGGGTGAAATTCCTGTCTTAGCCAAAAGGGCACTGTTCCTACCGAAGCCAGAAGTCAGGACCTCCTCCCTGCAGCCTCCCTCAGCTCCTTTGCAGCCGACATCTCAGAATCCACCTGCCTCTGACATGCGGAAACAGGGCCCCGGCCTGTCACTGAACCTCACTGGGACCCCGCAAGCCATCTGACTTGACACTGATTTTTTACAGCTTTGCAAATAGTTGCCTTAGTTCCCTTTCTCTGAATGCATTAGAAAGTTAGAGAAAAAGAAGTCTTTTAAAAATTCCCCAGCTATCTTAATTAACATGCAGAATGCTTTTCTGGCAGTGCACAGGCTGTGTTAAAATGGGAAGCTTCTTCACACAACATATATTTAATCTGTGGCATTCGCGTCCACATGAAATTCAATCAGACATTTTAAGGGAGTTAACGAGGGCTCTCATCGAACTGTGAATAAACGCAGGTGTGATAAGCACACTCCAGCTCCTGAGATGTTTTATCAAGTGATAAAGGTGTGGAGTAGAGTGGGGTTGAAGGACAAACCTTAATTCTAATTCTGCGCATTGTCAAAGGGGGTAAGAGAATTTACTGGACAACGCTGGCGCAATCTAATGACCCATTGCCTCTCAAAAATCAATTGTGCTTGCTCATTTGTTCTGTTGCTGAGAACTCTAATTCGGGCCTGCTATGTGTCAGGCACGGGGGAGGCAGTGACTGGTGAATGATGTGGTTCCTGTCTCCGCCTGCCTGGAACTCACATTGTAATAGGGCGAGACAGACAGTAAGTACGTAAGCAAGTGCAAGCAGTAATTTCCAGTTGGGTTAAATAGCAGAGCAGATGAGATGGTATTCAGGTAAGGCATCTGCGAGGCATATTTGAGGTAAGGCCTAAAGCATGAGGAAGGGCCCTTCATGCAAAGAGGGAAGAGCTCATGCCAAGAAGGACCAGCATTTGGTTGGAGAGGTAAGCCCTTCAGCTTCTCCTGTCTTCTTTCCAAGTAAAGGTTACATCTGCTACAGATCAGTGGGGAAAGGATGATTTGGTTGCTGCTGTGAGGACAGTAGCTCACCCACAGGGAGAAAGATAAAGCTGCATCCCACATCACACACAACAGGGAACACCTGACAGGTCCAAGGCTTCACTCAGTGTGAAAGCTTGCAGAAATATGGAGTTATTGGGAAAGAAAGGAGCAGAATATCTTTGTGTTGTTGGAATGAGGAGGCCAGATCTCTTAACATAATCCAAAAAGCACAACCTTCAGATGAAAATTGGATGCATTTGACTACATCAAAAGTAAGTATTTTGTTCAAAAAAAAAAGAAAAAAAACTTTAGACAGAGCTAACAGCTGGGTGAAGACGTGGAAAAGATTTTGCATTGTCTAAAATGAAGGGATTAATCAGGGAAATGCAAATCAAAACCACAATGAGATATTCCCTCACACCCGTTACAATGGATATTCTCAAAAAGACACTAACAAGTGTTGGTGAGGGTGTGGAGAAAACGGGATCCTTGTGCACTGTTGTTAGGAATGTAAGTTGGTGCAGCCAGTGTGGAAAACAGTATGGAGGTTCCTAGAAAAAAATTAAAGCAGAACTACCATATGATCCAGCAATTCCACTTCTGGGTATTTATCCAAAGAAAATGAAAAACGCTAATTCAAAAACATATATGCACCCCTATGCTCATTGCAGTATTATTTGCAATAGCCAAGATATGGTAGCAACCTAAGTGTCCATCAATAGATGAATGGATAAAGAAGATGTAGTATATATATATACAACGGAATATTACTCAACCATAAAAAAAATGAAATCTTGCCATTTGCAAAACTCAGATAGACTTAGAAGGTATTATGCTAAGCAAGTATGTCAGACAGAAAAAGACAAATACCGCATGTTTTATACATGGAATCTTGAAAACAAAACAAGTGAACAAACGAAACAAAACAGAAGCGGACTCACAGATACAGAGAACAAACCGCTGGTTGCCAGAGGGGATGGATGTGGGAGTTGGGTGAAACAGGTGAAGGAGATTAAGAAGTACAAACATCCAAAATGGCTTAAAGACTTAAATATAAGACACGACACCATAAAACTCCTAGAAGAGAACAGAAGCGAAACATTCTCGGACATAAATTATATCAGTGCTTTCTTAGGTCAGTCTCCCAAGGCAATAGACATAAAAGCAAAAATAAACAAATGGGACCTAGTCAAACTTATAAGGTTTTGCACAGCAAAGGAAACCATAAACAAAATGAAAAGACAACCTATGGACTGGGAGAAAATATTTGCAAATGATGTGACTGTCAAGGGATTAGTCTCCAAAATTTACAAACAGCTCATGTGGCTTAATATCATCAAAGCAAACAACCCAATCAAAAAATGGGCAGAAGACCTAAACAGACATTTCTCCAAAGAAAACACACAGATGGCAAATAGGCACATGAAAAGATGCTCAACACTGCTAATTATTAGAGAAATGCCAATCAAAACTACAATGAGGTACCAATTCACACCAGTCAGAATGGCCATCATCAAAAAGTCTACAAATAACAAATACTGGAGAGGGTGTGGAGAAAAGGGAACCCTCCTATGCCGTTAGTGGGAATGTAAATTGGTACAACCATTATAGAGAAAGGTATGGAGGCTCCTTAAAAAACTAAAACTAGAGCTACCATATGATCCTGAAATCCCACTCCTGGGCATATACCCTGAGAAAACCATAATTTGAAAAGATACATGCACCCCAATTTTCATTGCAGCACTATTTACAATAGCCAGGACATGGAAGCAACCGAAATGTCCATCAACAGATGAATGGATAAAGAAGATCTGGAACATATACACAATGGAATATTACTCAGCCATAAAAAAGAATGAAATAATGTCATTTGCAGCAACATGGATGGACCTAGAGATTATCATACGGAGTGTAGTAAGTCAGACAGAGAAAGACAATATCATATGATATCACTTATATGTGGAATCTTTAAAAATGGTACAATTGAACTTATTTACAAAACAGAAATAGAGTCACAGATGTAGAAAACAAACTTATGGTTACCAGGGGGAAAGGGGGGTGAGGGATAAATTGGGAGATTGGGATTGACGTATACACACTACTATATATAAAATAGATAGCAAATAAGGACCTACTGTATAACACAGGGAACTCTTCTCAATACTCTGTAGTGACCTATATGGGAAAAGAATCTAAAAAAATAGTGGATATATGTATATTTATAACCGATTCACTTTGTTGTACAGCAGAAACTAACACAACATTGGAAATCAACTATATTCTAATAAAAAAATTTTTTAAAGATACATGCACCCCAATGTTCATAGCAGCACTATTTACAATAGCCAAGACATGGAAGCAATCTAAATGTTCATCAACAGATGAATGGATAAAGAAGATATGGTATATATACACTATGGAATACTATTCAGCCATAAAAAAGAATGAAATAATGCCATTTGCAGCAATGTGCATGTACCTAGAGATTATCATACCAAGTGAAGTAAGTCAGAGAAAGATAAATATCATGATATCATTTATATGTGGAATCTAAAATATGACGGAAATGAACTTATCTATGAAGCAGAAACAGACTCACAGACATAGAAAACAAACTCATGGTTACCAAAGGGGAAAGGGGGTGTGGAAGGGATAAATTAGGAGTTTGGGATTAATGGATACAAACTACTATATATTAAATAGATAAACAACAAGATCCTGCTGTATAGCACAGTTACAATATCCTGTAATAAGCCATAATGGAAAAGAATATGAAAAAGAATATGCATATATGTATAACTGAAATCACTTTGCTGTACACCAGAAACTAACACAAAGTTGTAAACACCACTATACTTAAATAAAAAATAAAGAGGTACAAACATCCAGTTATGAAATAAATAAGATATGGGGATGTAATATAGTTACATGAATATAGTTGATAATATCGTAATAACTTTGTATAGTGATGGATGGTTACTAGACTTATTGTGGCAATCAATTCATAGTGTATATAAATGTCAAATCACTATTCTGTACACGTAAAACTAATAATGTTGTAGGTCAAGTATACTTCAATTTTAAAAACTAAAATAGGGGCTTCCCTGGTGGCACAGTGGTTGGGAGTCCGCCTGCTGATGCAGGGGACACGGGTTCGTGCCCCGGTCCAGGAGGATCCCATGTGCCACGGAGCGGCTGGGCCCGTGGGCCGTGGCCGCTGGGCCTGTGCGTCCAGGGCCTGTGCTCGGTGGCGGGAGGGGCCGCGGCAGTGAGGGGCCCAGGTACCGCAAGAAAAAAAAAAGTAAAATAAAATGAAGGGGTTAATATTTATTTAGAATAAGAGTTGGCAAATTACAACCCACAGGGCCAAGTCCAGCAGGTTGCCTGTTTTTGTAAATAAGGTTTTACTGGAACACAGCTATGCCTGTCCATTTATGAATTGTCTGTAGCTGCTCTGTGCTATATCAGCAGAGTTGAGAAGTTGTGACAGACCATGCAGCCTACAAAGCCTGACATATTTAATATCTAGCCCTTTACAGAAAAAGTTTGTTGACCCTGGTCTAGAATATGGAGGGAATGGGCAAAACATACACCAGGAAAATTTGCCAAGTCTATAAATAGGTAATTCACTGGAGAAGAAATGAACTGGCTGACTATCCATGATAAAATGAGCATTCTGTCTGGAATTCAAAAGAGTGCAAATTAAAGCAATAATGAGATTAGGAAGGGAGGTAATACCAAGTGCTGGTGAAGATGTCAAAAAGTAAGAACCCTTGAGCCATCTGGTTAGAACGTAAAGTCGTGTGACCTTTCACAGAGCATCTGACTGCATTTGGTTGAGCAACATGAAGTTGCTGATATTGAACCTGAGGAGTTCCTAGGAAAGCCTCCTGAGCCCTGTGCCCACCCTAGCCAACTGGACAACAATATCGTGTGTGCACATTATTGTCTGTCCAACCTGCATGAAGCTCCCCTGCGCCCACTTCTAGGAGCACCCTGATGTGCTCTTCATGTATTCCCCCTAGGGAAGCAGACCCCATCCCCAGCTCCAGGATTGGGCTAGATGGGTTCAGAAATGGGCACATGGCCAAATTCAGGCCACTGAGATTCAAAGCAAGGTTTGTCAGCAGATTTGGGGGAAGTTTACCTTACTCTGCTGAAAAGGCTTCCTGAATCAGTTCTGTATTACTCTCTTCCCTCGAATGTGAGCTGTAGATGGGCTGCCTGGAGCATTCTGGGCTTTACCTCTTCTTAAACAGAAGATGATGCCAATACCTGGAAGAGGGTGAAGCAAAAAGAACCCCAGGAATCAGAGTTGGGACTCAGACTAAGTTAACACTAAAGCCCACCCATCCCCTGGGCTTCTAGATGAGTGATCCCGAAATTATTTAAGCTGGTTTGTGTTAGGTTCTCTTATGTGTAGCTCAAGACATCCTAACTCACAGAAATTATTTGGGAGCTGTAGGGATTTGAGAGGCAAGGGAGTGGTTAGAGCCTCTTGGGGATGCTAATGAATAACTGGTGACTAGGGGACCCTAGACAGCTCCAGGATGGGGGTTGGTGGCCAGAAAGACCAGCTGTGATTAGAGGGCTGGAGCTTTCAGCCCCACCCGCTAACCTCCAGGCAGGAGAAAAGAGCTGGAGATTAAGTTCAATCACCAGCGAATTCCATGCTTTCACTGCGAGGGCCCGGGTTCGATCCCTGGTTGGAAAACTAAGATCCTGCAAGCCACACGATGCAGCCAAAAAAAAAAAAAAGTTCAATCACCAATGACCAATGATTGAATCACTCGTGCCCACTTAATGAGACTTCCACAAAAACCCCTAAATGATGTGGTGGAGAGCTTCCAGGTGGGCGAACACAGTGAGGTCCTGAGAGGGTGGTGGCCCAGAGAGGGTATGGAGCCCCTGAACCTCCTTTTCCCCCATTCCTTGCCCTGTGCATCTTTTCCATTTGGCTATTCCTGAGTTGTAGCCTTTATAATAAACCAGTAAGAGTAAGTAAAGCACTCTCCTGTGCATCATTCTAGCAAACTGTCAACCTGAGGGGGGTCATGGCATCCTCTACATTTGTAGTAGGCCAGGCAGAAGTGTGGGCGGCCTGGATACCCTATTTGAAGTTGGCCTCTGAAGTAAGGGCAGTCTTGTGGAACTGAACCCTTAAGCCTGGAGTCTGGCTCTGGGGAGTCAGTGTCCGAATTGAATGAAGTGTTGGACACCCAGCTGGTGTTGGAGAATTGTAGAATCGGTGTTGGAAAAAATACAGTGCATTTGGTTTCAGGAGAAAGGCCATCACACCACCTTCAAGCAAGGGGACGGGTTGGTACACTCATCAGTCAGTCATGGCTGTGGGCTGCCCTGAGGAGGAAGACCTAACTGTCCCCGCCCCAGGTGAGGTGTTTCCCATCAGCCGTGGACAATTCTGGAGGAGGGCAGCTGTGAATTCTCAGCTTCCAGTGCTCAAGCACCTGGGGGATGAATGCACTGGCCCAGAGAAAGTGTTCTGGATGGGACACTGAAACCGAGCAGGGTACTGTGGGGCTCCTGGGCATGGAAGTCTTTCTGTGTCCCCTGTTTCTTGTTTGTAGGGAACAGACTCCAGCCTCCATGACCTTCCCTGAGTTCCAAAGGGCAGATTCGAACAGTTGCTAATCAGGGAAGGGCAGGGATACAGAGACAAAGAAGGAGCAGCCAAGAAACAATAGTGCAGGCTTGGGGTAGGGTCTTGGTTCCAACTCAAGGGATACACATAACAATATCTTTGAGCTCTTTACAGAACTAACACCCCCAACAAATGGAAGATGTCAGCATTCTTCATTCCAGAGAAGACCACCTGATGCCAGATTAAAGGAACCAGAGAAGCTCCTCAAGAGACTACCTGAAGCCAGATTAAAGGAGTATAGGCCCTGCACACACCCTGATCCTTCTCAGCAACCCCACCCTTGAACCACTGTTATAAAACTCTTCACCAAATCCTCCCGGGTTGGGACACACAGTTTTTGAGGCAGAAGCCCTCTGTGCACCCCTTTGCCTGGCAAAGCAACAAAGCTACTCTTTCTACTTTACCCAAAACTCTGTCTTTGAGGTTTGATTTGGCACCAGTGCACAGAGGCCAAGTTTTCAGCATCTGCACCAACAGCATCCAGTATAGTCAGTATAGCCAGTTATCCCTCTGAGAAGCTACTGAAGGAAGTGACAAGAGGAACCAGTGGCAAAGCCTGTAGCCAAAACAAGGAGAACACAGCAGTAGATCAGGAGACAGGACTGTTGGCCATGGAGGGACAAGGACGCCATGGCAGCTGTCAGTGTGGCAGAATGTCAACGTGCATTGTCACATCTGGAGCTTGTCATCCAGGGATGCCAGAGTGGACAGAACCAGATGCCATCCTTACCACCATCAAGGCCTGGACACCGTCACCCCGGCACTCTCCCTGGGGGCAAGGGGGTAGAGAAAAAGCCCTGAATCGACTAAAATTTTTTCACCACCTAGATGGGACTCCAGGGTAGAAACCAGAAATAAGTAAAGAAAGTTACATTGGTTTGCCCACTGGGTGATCTGCAGTCACCACATGTGCTCCTAGCTAAAACATGAAAGAATGTCATTAACAGGACAACACTATTAGCTAGTTCATTAATCATGGTCATTTTCACACTTCCATTGTCAACTACAATCCTGGTGGTTTGAACTGAGGCCTCTCTACTTAATTACAGTGTTTATCAATTAGGCCCCTACCCTGGGCCTACCCTGGCTTTCAGTAAAAGATAAAGTGCTTGGATTTCACAACTGTTCTTTGTAGGGGTCCCCCTCCTTTTGGGCAAAGAGCCATGTTTAGTGTTACCAGGGCAATCATGTGTTGCTGAGTGAACAGGACCATTTTCAATGATGTTGCTAATGGCTTGGCCTTGTCTATGAACCCAAGGTGATTTCGAGCATCAGGGATTTCCAGGTGCCTCACGGGGCAGCTGGGAGGCCATTAACCTCAGTTTTCTCATCTGTACAATGGGGATAATAATAGAAAATTCCTCAAAAACTGAAATGACAAAATGCACATAAAGTGGCTAGGAAAGGGCTTGGCATGTAGCTAGCACTCAATTAATGTTAGGTATTAATATATTGTATGTTAAATATTTTTTCTTTTAGAGATATAGTTGATGTACAATATTATATAAGTTACAGGCATACAACATAGTGATTCACAATTTTTAAAGGTTATACTCCATTTATAGTTATTATAAAATATTGGCTATATTCCCTGTGTTGTACAATATATTCTTGTAGCTTATTTATTTTATACATAATAGTTTGTACCTCTTAATCCCCTACACTCCCTTCCCTCTCTCCATAGGTAACTACTAGTTTGTCCTCTATATCTGTGAGTCTGTTTCCTTTTTGTTATATTCACTAGTTTGTTGTATTTTTTAGATTCCACATATAATTGATATCATACAGTATTTCTTTCTCTGTCTGACTTAGTTCACTTAGCATAATGCCCTCCCAAGTCCATATGTTAAATATTTTAAAAACTTTTATTGATGCACCCTTACAGAAAAGTGCACATATCATAAATGTATGACTTGATGAATTTCCCCAAACAGGACACACCAGACAACTGAGGAAACATTGCCAGGGCCCCAGAAGCCCCTTCCCACATCCCTTATGTTAGTACACCACCACGATGGTAACACTGTCCTGATTTCTCATAACGTAGACTGGGTTTTGCCAGGTTTTGTATTTATATAAATAGACTCACATTGGGTGTACTTTTTGTGCCTGTCTTCTTTCACTCCACACCATGTGCCATTCATTCACGTTGTGTATAATTGTACTTCATTCACTTTCATTGTATTATACTGTGCCACTGTGTCAATATACCACAATCTGGTTATACTTTCTTTGGTTTTATGGGCTTTGAGGTTGAAGGTGACTATGAATAAAGCTGCTATGGATATTCTTGCCAGAGTCTTGTTTTTCTGTTAACTTTTTGGGATCATTGTACATCCACATGCAGTTGTAAGAACTTATACAGAGAGACCTGGTGTGCCTTTTACCCAGGTTCCCTTGGTGAGAACATCTTGCAAAACTACAGTACAATACCATAACCAAGATATTGGCATTGATATAATCCACTGTGGACCTGGTTCAGGCTTCCCCAGTTTTATTTGTACTCATTTGTATGTTGAGTTCTACATACTTTTTGTAATTTTTATTTTTATTTTATTTTATTTTTATAAATTTATTTATTTATTTTTGGCTGCATTGGGTCTTCGTTGCTGTGCCCAGGCTTTCTCTAGTTGCGGCGAGCAGGGGCTTCTCTTGTTGCAGTGCATGGGCTCTAGGCGCAGGGGCTTCAGTAGTTGTGGCACGCAGGCTCAGTCGTTGTGGCTCGCGGGCTCTAGAGCACAGGCTCAGTAGTTGTGGCACACGGGCTTAGTTGCTCCACGGCATGTGGAATCTTCCCGGACCAGGGCTCGAACCTGTGTCCCCTGCATTGGCACGAGGATTCTTAACCACCATGCCACCAGGGAAGTCCCAACACTTTTTTTTTATTTTTGTCCACACGGTGTGACTTGCAGGATCTTAGTTCCCCAACCAGGGACTGAACCCGGGGCCACGGCAGTGAAAGCACTGAATCCCAACCACTGGACCACCAGGGAATTCTGGTGTTCTACACACTTTTTATCATCATGTAGGTGTACTTGCCACCAGTCAAGACACTGAACATTTCTGTCACCAACAGCCCATGAGGAACACATGAGCAACCTTGACAGTGAATCACATGTTGATGGCAACTTTGTGAGAGATCCAGAGCCACCCAGCCAGGCCACCCTGGATTCCTAACTCTCAGAAACTGTGGGAGATAATGTTTTGTGGTTTTAAGCTAAGTATTGAGGTAATTTGTTTTACAAAAATAGATATCGAATACAAATACCTACATCAGACCCTCGTTAAAAATGTAGATCTCTGAGCCTCACCTCGGGCATAGAACCTGCCTTGTACAAACTCCTCCAGGCAATTCAATCACTACTCTGCCACTAACTTCACTCCATTTATTTCACCCTTTGTCCCAGCCTAAAAAGTGGGTACAATCATGCCTACTTATGAGTGTTTTTGTTTTGCTTTGTTTGATGTTTGGGTTAGGGATGACATACACACAGCAGGGTAGCAGGCCCCCCTTGGTGCCCCGTCCATATCTCCTCACCACTTCAGGGCACACCTGGCAGGTGGTGGGAGACTGCAAGTCCCTGCACTGCTTTGTGGGAAACCTTTCTCTTGCCTAGAGCTCATTTTGCTGCCTCAGCAGCAAGCCTGAAGTGCTGGGGATTTGACACCCTCCCTGCCCCCCCAGCCAACGACTGACGGCAAATGTTGTATAAACATCCCGGCTCCCTTACCTCTCTGGTAGGATGGCTCTGAGTCCCACAAGTCTCCAGCAGAATTAAGTCACCCTCACATAGAGCGGTAACTTGATGGATAATACACCGTTTATTGGCTGCCTCCCCTTACCCGATCACACCCTATAAGCATTGTCTTCACGGCCCAAATAAACTACTCCCACCCATGTCCTTGTCTCAGGGTCCGCTCCAGGGAGAGGGAAACTAAGACAAGTACCTCACAGAGTGTCGCCACATAGTATGTGCTCAGTTAATGCTTTTGACTATATTTAAACAACTGCATGTCTGGTTGGTTAAAAGGACATGGGAGAAAATTTCCACACTAATGACAAACTGAGGTATTTGCAGTGTCGAAAATCCAAAGATACCTATCCAGACTCTCAAATATACAGTTGGTTACAAATCAACAACTATAACACCACCACCAATTTTAAGAGGAAACAAAGTGGTAATCAAGCAATACACAGGAGGGGAGACCAAACAGCCAACAAGTATGTGAAGAGTAGTTCCAGGTCAGCAGTGATCAGAGGAATTCAAATTCAAACAAGAGGTCCTCTCACACCCAGCAGAGAGGCTAAGTTAGAAATGTGGGGAGGTGGGAACCCTGCACTGCTGGGAGGGGAAAGCTGTAATCACCTCTCTGGACAGCTTGCAGGCAGCATTTAGCAAAATGCAGAATCCGTTGTCTCCATCACCCAGCAATCCCACTCCTGGGCATGTAAGTCCCAGGGAAATTCTCACATAGTACCAGGTGGTTTATCACGGTGTTTGATTTGGAGGATTGGGGATTTGGAGGCAGGCTGGTAAACTGTGACCTGGGGAAATGGATAAGTAACTAGGTCCCCACCCCTAATGGGACACAGACCCCAGAGCTCCTGGGGGAACAGAGTCAACTGGGAGCCTTCCCTCCGTGGGGTGTTGTTTGATGCCACACATTGCACCCCTGCCCAGCTCCCTCCCTGCCGGGTCCCACTTCCCTGGCCTCTCCTGGGTTTTCCTGGGAGCATTTCCCAGTGAAACACTGCATGCAAAGGCTCTGCTTCTGAAGAACCAGACCTGAGACATCCCTTGGCTGTAAGTGCCAGAGCCTGAGTTCAAATTCCGGTTCAACTATTCACTGTGTAAACTGCCTCAAACAGAGCACCACCCCAGCAGAAACAATGACAACAATATAACAGCAAACCCCCATATGGACGGAAGACCTAAACTAGAACCCTTGCCAATGCCTAGAACTCTCGCCAGTGCTGGCTGTGAGAGTCTCAGCCCGCAGGCCGCCTGGAGCTTTAACACCGCTCGGGGAGTCCTGCAGACAGACAGATGCTGGTGTGTCTTCCTCGGACAACATGCCTGGCATAATTACGGTAGAGAAAGTTGCTAGAGTTTTGGAAGCTAGGGAGGCTTTCCTTAGCCTAGTGATTATTTTTTTCTTTCAAACCTCTCTTGCGAAGAGTGTAAGTTAATTCATCAGCCTAAAGTTCTGTGCTAGATTCCGTTGCTCCCTCTCCTGCAGCCAAAGGAAAGTGTGCAGCTTTTTTTTTTAAATTAATTATTTATTTATTTTTAACATCTTTATGGGAGTAGAGTGTGCGTCTGTGATGTGTGTGAATCAACATCTTCTACAGGTCCTCCCAGTCACCAACAGAAGGAAAACGATACCCACGAGGCACTTGCTGTTCATACCTTTTTTTTTTTTTTTTTTTTTTTTTTTGCTGTACGCGGGCCTCTCACTGCTGTGGCCGCTCCCGTTGCGGAGCACAGGCTCCGGACGCGCAGGCTCAGCGGCCATGGCTCACGGGCCCAGCCGCTCCGTGGCATGTGGGATCCTCCCGGACCGGGGCACGAACCCGTGTCCCCTGCATCACCAGGCGGACTCTCAGCCACTGCGCCACCAGGGAAGCCCTGTTCACACCTTCTTGCACCAAAGCGGTGCTGAAGCAAAGGCCAGAGCAGAGAGAGCTTTTTCCCTGACTCACCATTTTGCGGAAATTATCCAAGAATAGGGAAAACAAAATAGCACCCTTGTTATTATAACCTTATGTTGAAAAGAAAGGAATGTGTCTGGTGACTGTCACCATGGACCTGAAAATCCACCTACCCAGTCTTCCTTAGAAATGCTGGATCCATGAATTTGAGGAACGGCGCTCACTTAACCCTGCCCCTGCCCTCCAACTCTCCCCCAGCCCACACCCCTCCCCCACTGCACTCTCCACACACAGCCAGAGAACTTTTGTGGAAAGGCTTTGAAGGTGGCTCCTGAGTAAGATGATGTAGGGATTATGTGAGGGAAGGGGACATCAGAGATTGGCTGAAGTAAAGAGAAGAGTTTAGAACATTCTTTATTTTACTTGGGGGGAAATTCTACTGTGCAGAGCTAAAGCCACATTCTAGGTTCCTCTTTCCTCCGGCTGACTCAGAAGCAAGCACCTTTCAGAGGGACAGGGCTTCCTTCAAGAGCAGTTACCATCACAGATTTGCTTCACTGGTGGAGGTTTGCATCAAGAACAAACTTCAACCAGACAGACCCCTGATCTGGCCTTGCTTACACACGTTGAGTACTTTGTTTGCTTCCCAAATACTTCTTGTTCTCATCCCTCCGTGAACATGATGGGACTACACTCCTGGTCCCCTCTGGTTGTTTGAGGACACGTGACCAATTCTAGCCAATAAGTTGCAACTGAAAGTGACATTTAACTGCCAATGCAAGGTCCTCCAGAGCCCTCTTTTCTCCCTGGTGTGATGACTAGCGATGTTCAACATGGCGGTGCTTCCTTTAGACTTTGATTCCTGAATGACCTCTATGAGCAGAGTCTTCCCATATCTATAATGACCCACAGTGGACATGTGAATAAGAAACTAATCTTAACTTTTTTTTAAACATCTTTATTGGAGTATAATTGCTTTACAATTGTGTGTTAGTTTCTGCTTTATAACAAAGTGAATCAGCTATACATATACATATATCCCCATATCCCCTCCCTCTTGTGTCTCCCTCCCACCCTCCCTATCCCACCCCTCTAGGTGGTCACAAAGCACCAAGCTGATCTCCCTGCGCTATGCAGCTGCTTCCCACTAGCTATCTGTTTTACATTTCGTAGTGTATATATGTCCATGCCACTTTCTCACTTCATCCTGGCTTACCCTTCCCCCTCCCCATGTCCTCAAGCCCATTCTCTACATCTGCATCTTTATTCCTGTCCTGCCCCTAGGTTCATCAGAACCTTTTTTTTTTTTTTTAGATTCCATATATGTGTTAGCATATGGTATTTGTTCTTCTGACTTACTTCACTCTGTATGACAGACTCTAGGTCCATCCACCTCACTACAAATAACTCAATTTTGTTTCTTTTTATGGCTGAGTAATATTCCATTTTAAGTCACTGGGTTTTTGGGGTTCTTTGTTACTGTGGCTTAACCAAGCCTGTCCTGACTGATACACCCTGTAATCTGTAGTTTAGATAACTAAATTCAATGGCAGTTGATGCTGTATTTCCTAAAGAATGTAGATAAATTATAACTAAATATGTAATAATAGGGAGATATCCTTAGGAAAAAATGTCTATCAACAAATGGGAGGGCATTCCCTGGAGATCCAGTGGTTAGGACTCTGTGCTCTCACTGCCAAGGATCCAGGTTTGATCCCTGGTCAGGGAAATAAGATCCCACATGACATATGGCATGGCCAAAAATTTTTTTTTAATTTTAAGAATGAGAAAAAAAAAAGAAGGGCAAAAACTGATGTCAGATTATATTAAAAGATAAAAGCAGGCAACCTGAAGGGACAGAATTTGCCATGTGGACGAATTTTACCAAGGATCTGGCTGGCTCCAGAGGTGTCTCTATTGGGAGGAGGATTTGGGCAATAAAAACACCAACACAGGTTATATTGCCAAAAGGTTGGAGACCCAGAGAAGGAAGGAACAGTGTAAAATTGCTACCAACAGAGCTACGGCACCTCCTTTGCTGTTACCAGCAGGAGTCAACCAGTCAACGTCACTCAGAAAATTAGCACAGTGAGAAAGACACGATTATATGATATTCATTTTCCCTTTGTTAGTTATTAATGAAATCCTAGTTTTGTCCTGATTAGCAATGGTTTCTATTAAAAACGCTCCTTTTTCCAGACTCCCTTGCAGCTAGAGATGGTCAGGAGACCAATTCTAGCCAATAGGATGTAAGGTAAAGGGTACCAGATGGAAATTCCAGGAAAGCTATCATTTCCCTAAGGGGACATACCCAGGTAGCTCATGCTTTCTCATTTTGCCCTTCCTCCTAGCAGAAACAGGAAGTGATGCCCAGAAATGCTGCATCCTGTGAGCATAAGGATAAAAGTCACAGACGCAAAAGAGTGGGGCAGAAAGATGAAGCAAGCCTGGGTCTCTGGCAGCAGCACTGTGGAGCTGCCACATCATCCCAGTACTTCCTCCTGAGGAGGAAGGAACAGTGTAGAGAGAAAGCCGATTCCTGCATGCTCATGCTACCCAGGCAGGTATCTGTTACACACAGCTGAACTCACTCCTGACCAGTACACCTGGGAAACCCCAATTCACAGCTAGGAGCTGACCCACAAATGTGTCTTGTTTGACCAGCACAGTGTTTGAAGTAATGGTATTTAAAAAGTGGAACCTAGGGGCAGCACAGGAATAAAGACTCAGATGTAGAGAATGGACTTGAGGACACAGGGAGGGGGGAAGGGTAAGCTAGAATGAAGTGAGAGAGTGGCATGGACATATATACACTACCAAATGTAAAATAGATAGCTAGTGGGAAGCTGTCGCATAGCACAGGGAGATCAGCTCGGTGCTTTGTGACCACCTAGAGGGGTGGGATAAGGAGGGTGGGGGGGAGACACAAGAAGGAGGGGATATGGGGCTATATGTATGCATATAGCTGACTCACTTTGTTGTACAGCAGAAGTTAACACAACATTGTAAAGCAATTATACTTCAATAAAGATGTTTTTAAAATAATAATAATAATAAAAATTAAAAGTGGAGAACTGCATTCAAAATCCAGATTTCTGGGGCTTCCCTGGTGGCGCAGTAGTTGAGAGTCCGCCTGCCGATGCAGGGGACACAGGTTCGTGTCCTGGTCCAGGAGGATCCCACATGCCGTGGAGTGGCTAGGCCCGTGAGCCATGGCCGCTGAGCGTGCATGTCCGGAGCCTGTGCTCCGCAGCGGGAGAGCCCACAACAGTGAGAGGCCCGCGTACCCCAAAAAAATAAAATAAAAAAAAAATCCAGATTTCTGGCTTCTTCTGAAAACCTAAAGAGTATGGAAATTTTTGGCTTATATTCCTCCACAGCTGAGTTGTCCTCCTGCTCCTATGACCCCTTCTAATTTAGGGGAGGCACCATATCATCACCCCTGAGCTGATTTTCTCACAAATCCCCCAGACCTGCTTCCTCTACTGTGTTATGTGTGTGCTCCCAGCAGCCACAGGAGCTGGTGAGCCTTGGGTAGCAAAGAACCTGGGTTAGCTGTCCATCTTGGTTTGGACCCCTGATCTCAGTCAGTTATTCAACATCTGAGCCTCTGTTTCCTAACAGACATAATAATACCTACCAGAAGGGATGGTGTGGGGTTAAAGGAGAAAATGTGAAAGCATTTCGCATGTTATCTGCTATTTTAAATAAATCACATCGCAGCTCCTCAATAAATATGAGTTCCTGTCCCCTCGTCTGTAGGCTTTAGACACCAATCTTCCCATGAGTGAGTAACTCAAGGATGTGATTGCTCAGGGATTAAACACACCAGATGTCCCTTTTGGGGGTGACACCCCTAATTTGGTGACTACATTCAGCCTCAAATTTCTGACTTACAGGAGGGCTCCCTGGCAGAAGCTGCCTTACAAACATCAGAGTTGGAGTCTGAAAACTTCAGTTCAGTGAACATGGGCCTAATGTGACCCAAGGGTCTTCCTTCTGGCCCCCCCTTCCACCTTGGGACATTTGTCTGTGTCCCTTGTCCATCATGGTCTCCTAGGGTTGAATGGTTTTTGCTAATCCAGGGCTGCACCCCTTTCCCTGCCCTTCCTAAGCCAGATGAGGCTGGGGGTTGGAGTTAAGTTGAGGTGGGAGAGTAGGGGAAGAGGAGATGGGGTACAAGCAGACAGTGGCTGACTGAAGGGCACAGTCACGGCATCAGGCGGGAGGTTCCGAGGGGCCCTAACTCTCGTCCCCACCTCCCCAACTCCCACTGCTGCATCTGTGACAGACTGTGTCCTCACAGCCTCCAGTCCGGTCCCCGGTGTAAAGCCACCCCTAACCTCCCTGCCTCTCCTGACTCAAAGAACCCCGGCATGGCGCCCTCAGGAGTTAACCAGCCTCCATCCTGACTAGATCCTACTTCTCCCTTGCTGGGTGGGTCACCCTCAAGCTACCAGTGCCCAGGCCCACACTTGTGCCTCCTAAATAACATTTTTCTCCACAGAAATCTTCTCCCTACAGCCGCAAAGACATATTTGCACTTGAATAGCACCATGTGGGAAAGCTTTCACACCAGCAGGACCAGAGAGTGCCGTTTATGGTTGGACTCAGGAACCACACAACTCCACTGAGGGCCCCCTGACCCCCTAGCGGTGACTGCCCAGAGGGGTGAGGGGGCCTCAGAGGCTGCCTCTGACCCTGGTACCAATGAGACCAAAAAATCAGGATCTCAGGCCTGTCCACCAGTCCCACTCCTGGAAGTGGAGGGGCAGGTGGCATTGGGAAGTGGGGAGAAACGATTCCTGCCCCCCCATCCAGCTGGCAGAATGGGGGCTCATTCCTCTGAATCCCAGGGTGGAGGCAGTGAGCAGCTGTGATTGCTCACAAGCACCAGGGCTGCAGGCACAGCCTTCCTTACCCGGGCTCCAGCCCTGTGGAGAACTGGGCAATTTGTAGCCCTCACTGAAAGTTTTTGGTAAGAGATTTAGGCCAGTTACTAATTAGCCATAAATCCTAAGAAATCCCATGATCTGTAATATCAAAGTTTCCCTGGAGACCCTCTGTATTGCCTTTTGCCACAGCCAGGAATTATGACATTTCTTTGTGAAACCCCACCTATGAAAGATACACAGACAGATAAAATTGAAAACAAACATGCTGACCGCCATTTACTGAATTTTTCTGTGTGTGTTAAATATTTACACGATTTCCTCGTACATAACTTGAAACTTCTTCACACTTCTCATAACTTCTCCCAACAGGAAGGGCTGGCCGCTCCCATCCACACCCCAACGCCAATGCCCAGGGTGACCCCTGCTACCTCTATGTGTGCCAGGCAGCCACGTGCACCCGTTCCCTGTTTCACTTGTTCACCGCACACTTCTAACTCTGTGCTATTTTCCAGATGTTGGAGGAAAACGCTATGAACAAGACCAACAGAAAAACTAGCCCCAGGGATCTTCTCCATGGGTAGAGAGAAAAAATGATGACCTTCAAAGAGCGATGAGGGTTATAAGGGAAACAAGCAGGTGCAGGAGGAACTGTGGGCAGAGCAGGGAGGGAGAGTCTCTCTGACCTTGAAGCGTGTCTCTTCAAGGTGACCTTTCCTTCCTTCACTCCTTGAAGCAAGAAAGATTTACTGAGCATGTACTCTCTGCCGGGCATTTGGCCCTGGGGGTACAGGATGAAGAAAAGAGGCCAGAACACCTGCCCCTGTGGTGCTTGCATTCTGGTAGGAGAGACAGAAAAATGAATAAAATAGAAACTTTGTCAGATAGGATGAGTGTGGTGAAGGACCACAGAGGAGGGAACAGGAGGGGATGTGCTGGACATGGCCAGAGAGACTCACCAGGTAGCAGCTGAACAAAATGTCCATCGATGGATGAATGGATAAAGAAAATGCAGTGCATATATACAATGGAATATTACATTATTCAATATTATTAAAAAGAAGGAAATCCCGCCAGTTGCCACAACACGATGCATTTAGCAGATATTATGCTAAGTCAATTAAACCAGACCGAGAAAGGCAAATACCGCCTGCTACTACTTACATGAGGAATGTAAAAAAAAAAAGAAAGGCGAACTCATAGAAACCGAGAGTAGAAAAGTGGTTGCCAGTGGCTGGCGGTGGGGGTAATAGGGAGAGGTTGGTAAAAGTAAAAGGGTATAAATTTTCAGCTATGAGATGAATAAGGTCTGAGGATCTGATGTAAAACGTGGTGACTCTAGTGAATAGCACTGTATAGTATAATCGAAATTTGCTACGAGTAGAGCTTAAATGTTCTCCCACACACAGAAAAGGTAAATATGTGAGGTGATGGATATGGTAATTAACTCACTGGGGGAATCATTCTACAATGTGTACGTATATCACATCAGCATGTATGCTTTAAATATCTTACGATTTTATTTGTCAAGTAGACCTCAGTAAGGCTGAAGTGGAAAAAAAAGAACAGACAAATGGGAGGGAGCCACAGGTGAGTGGGGGAAGAGCCTTCCAGGCAGAGTCCAAAGGTGCTCTAGGTAGAGGCCTAGAGGGTTTTGAGATAAGACCTAAGAGATAACACGTCAGCCATGCAAAGAGCCAAGGCAGAGAACCCTGGGCAGAGGGAGCAGCGTGAGAGGTGTGTTCAAGGAACAGAGAGGGTCCAACCAGGAAAGCAGAGTTGGCAGCTCTTGGTGGGGATCTTCCTCTGCCCTCTCCCCTTGGGCGGAAAGACTCACTCCCTCTTCAGAGCGTCCTCACCGACAGAGCTCCAGCCACATTAAATAACAGTTAGTCTAGTAAGAAAGACAGTAGTTTAATATCCTCAGCAACCGCTCAGTGCCTGGAGCTTAGTAGGTGTTTGTAAGATGAATGTTTGTTGACTGACTGACTGACGGACTGACTGGTAGAGTTTGTAGTTTCTCTCCTGCCCAAAGCGGCAGTCATGACCCCACCTCAGTCCTGACCTTGTTCCCGGGTTTTCTGCCTTTTCTGGTCCTACCATCCCTCAAACCGCCAGCTCCTGCCTCTTCCCTGCCTCTTACTGCCTTTTACTGCACAGAGGAGGCAGAAGCCACTGGAGGGAAGCCCGCAGCCCCTCTCCCGCCCCATCTTCTGCGCTCGGCCTCAGTCCCCCCTCCCTCTGGTACTGGAGAGGGACCTTCGGCCCGAGTCCCCATCTCCTCTCTCAGTGCTTCACACACCGGTAACTCTCCCCTCTCCACTGCAACCTTTCACCGCCACACAAACATGGTCTTATTTCTTCTCTTTAAAAAACAACGGGGAAAAAAAAAATAATAATAAAATAAAATAAATAAATAAATTAAAAAAAAACAACGGGGCTTCCCTGGTGGCGCAGTGGTTGAGAGTCCGCCTGCCAATGCAGGGCTCGTGCCCTGGTCCGGGAGGATCCCACATGCCGCGGAGCGGCTAGGCCCGTGAGCCATGGCCGCTGAGCCTGCGCGTCCGGAGCCTGTGCTCCGCAATGGGAGAGGCCACAACAGTGAGAGGCCCGCGTACCACAAAAAAAAAAAAAAAACAACGACCCTCTCCTAGCCCCACTTCCCTCCCAGGTGTTGCTCCATTTCTCCTCCCCTTTGGAGCCCCGTCCTTGAAAAGCTGCGTGTAGGGCCTCCCTGGTGGCGCAGTGGTTGAGAGTCCGCCTGCCGATGCAGGGGACACGGGTTCGTGCCCCTATCCCGGAGGATCCCACATGCCGCGGAGCGGCTGGGCCCGCGAGCCATGGCCGCGGGGCCTGTGTGTGCGGAGCCTGTGCTCCGCAACGGGAGAGGCCACAGCAGTGAGAGGCCCGCGTACCACAAAAAAAAAAAAAAAAAAAAAAAAACAACGACCCTCTCCTAGCCCCACTTCCCTCCCAGGTGTTGCTCCATTTCTCCTCCCCTTTGGAGCCCCATCCTTGAAAAGCTGCGTGTAATTCTGTGAGGGAACGAACCCCGCCCGCCTCAGCCCGGCACGAGGATAACCACTTGCCTGAGGTGTCTCACAACAGGAGGTCCAGACAAGGAACACGGCGCTGCCTTGGAAAACTAACCAGCAAGAGTCGGGAGGGGCCCGAAGAGGGCGGAGACGACCAACCTCCCAGAGCCCTTTGCCCCGGAATCCATCTTGGCTGAGAGACGCGCGCGCGCCACCTGAAGGACGCTGAGTCAGACTACAGGTCAAGCAAGAGGATGGGCCAGAGGCAACCCGGAAACTAACCCCATTACCGTGAAGCCCGAGACTGCGAGGCACCTGGCAGAGCAGTTCTCCTGCGTTCCCTAACCCTGCTGCTCTCCGCCCAGGCGGTCCTTCCCAATGAAGTCTCTTGCTGTGTCAGCACGTGTGTCTCCTCAGACAGTTCATTTCCGAGCTTTAGACAAGAGCCCACTCTCAGGCCCCGGAAGGGGTCCGCCTTCCTGCAACAATTCCTCTCTCCAGCTCGCCTCCTGCCCATCTGCTGTGAGCTAGTGCCAATCAGACTCTCACCACCACCCCCCATCACAGGTCACCAGAACACCCGTGCCCTTGCTGGTGCCAGGACAACTCTGGGTCGAGCCTGACAGATTTGCCCCTCTTCCTGCCCCATACACTTGCCTTCCAGGATCCCACATTCTCTTGGCTTCCCCTGCCTCCCCAGGTCCCCCTCATCCCTCTAACATCTACACACTGAGGAAGCCCCAGGGCTCAGTCTTTGGACTTCTTTTCTTTTCTATTTATACTCACTCCCTTGGTGACCTCATCTAATCCCAGAGATTTCAGTGCCACCTACATGGAGCCCAGTACTCTTTCTTTATATTATGCAGCTACCTACCCGGCAGCTCCACTTGGAGGTTTATCAGTCAGGATAAACTAGATTACAATGCAGATCAAACAACTCCAATGTCTCAGCGGCTTAAAACCACAGAGGGTTATTTCTTGCTTGTGCTTCCTGTCCACCACATGTCAGCTGGGACTTCTATTCTTACCCATCAGGGACCCCGGGGCTGATGGAGGCTCTACTCTCATGAACAGCCATCATAACACAAAGCCTCCGAGCGTGGCCCAACAGGGAAGAGAGCATGAAGAATCGTGCATTTTCTTAGCCCCCAACTTCTGGCATGTCTAGCTAGTGTCCTCTCTGCTGTTACCTTAAGCAAGGGTTATAGGTACTTACATGCACAAATAAAGGTCTGCTTCATAATCTTTATACACAACAATCCACACTCTCCAGCAATGGAGTTAACATTACCACAACCTGCTACACCTAAGAGGGGGTTATAATAAAGTCTTGTAGGCAGTAAAGATTGTGCCTCCAGCAAGGGATGGCTTTCACCAGTGAGGTGCTACTCGTTCAACAACCAGCTCTCCAAGAAACTGAAAAGCCCTGATTTGTACTGTTTGCCAATTACCATAGTGTAAATACCCCCGCCGTGGCTGATTTGAGGTCACCAAGATTCTAACAGCCAGCCCACAAATTTACTGAATACTTAATCAGTGGCTCTTGTGAGCCAGCTCTGTCACACCACTGGTTTTACCCCAAACTGCTTCATCACACCCCCGACCTACTCTCTCGAAAAAGAATGAGTAGTGGGGGGGCACACATACAGTCACTGGGACGACATTTTGTATGCAATATTTAATTTCAGACTCGTATTAGTTGGTATATTGGTTCTACTTCTTTCACAAAAAGACCTCAAATAACTTGTACACCAATGTTCACAGCAGCATTATTCACTATAGCTAAAAGGTGGAAACATCTAAATGTCTATCAACAGATGAATGGATAAATGAAATATAGTATATATCTACAATGAAATACTGCTCAGCCTTAAAAAGGAACAAAATTCTGATACATGCTACAACATGGATGGACCTTGAGAACATTATGCTAAGTGAAATAAATCAAACAGAAAAGGCCAGCTGTTGTCTGATTCTACTTATATGAGGCAAGTAGATGAGAGGTTACCTGGGGGTGAAGGGAGAGAGAAATGGGGAGTTATTGTTTAAGAGGTCAGACTTTCTGTTTGGGATGATGAAAAAGTTATGGAAACAACAGTGGTGATGGTTGCACAACACTGTGAATGTCCTTAATGCCATTGAATCATACACTTAAAATGATAAATTTTATGTTATTTATATTTTATGGCAATAAAAAATGTTTTAAAGAGAACTCAAAATAATAGAGGCTTAAATACCATTCCTGTCACTCATAAAAGGCTAAACAGGTGGTCCAGGGCTGGTAAGGTGACCCCACAATTGCCAGGTGACCCGAGGCTCCTTCTATCTGAGTACTCTGCCACTCTTGACATGTGGCCTCCCCCTTATGGTCTGGATGGCTGCTTCTGCCCCCACCATCACATCAGCATTCCAGCCAGCAAGAAGCCAGAACATGGGAAAGGGAGGAATGCTCCTTCCCTTTAGGAGTATGGCCTGGATATTGCACACATCACTTCCACCTTCATCCCATCAATCAGAACGTATTTATCTAGCAGCAATAGAGGCTGGGAAATGTTATCTTTCATCCAGACAGGTATGTGTCTGGCTAAAACTTCTAAATCTATGTTAAATGGAAGAATGGGGTATAGTTAGTAATCCCTGTCAAAACCCATAATAACCCTATGAGGTAGTCACTATTACCCCCATTTTAGAGAAAAAAAGACTGAGGCTCAGAGTGTTAACTACCTCACCCAAAGTCACTCCACAGTGAGTGGCAGAACTGAAAAATCCTGCTGTTTCTGACTCCAAAGCCTGTGCTCTTTCCACTATATTATGCTCTTTCCCTCCAAGAAGTGAAGTTCATCTGATGTTACCTCCAGATACTGCAAAGGAGAGCACAGGCTGAGGGTGGGGGGGAAAGGGGCCACACATCGTCTGTTATTGTATCTGAACCCACAGACTCAACCCTAGTGGCATCTGGGATGGTGGCTATGAAGTGACATGGAGTTGCTAAATGGCCATACACGCGGCACCGTGCTGGAGCTGGCTCTTCCCTGCCCCATGAGAACTGCTTATTAAATGTTCAGGAATTTCGTGAGCTGGTTGTTAAACACATCCATTATAAAATTAAATTATATACATTTACAATTAAATGATATTAAAAACAAAGGTAATAAATTCATCGCTCCCTAAGTATTTCACTATGTTTTTCTGTTCTCTGTGCTTTGAGGTTACTTATGTTTATTGTATCGGAGTGGTGGATATACTATAAAAGAGTGAGCTGCTGCCCATCTCTTGTGTTCAGTAATGTCACCTTGGTAGCTTGATATAAGCCATGGGGGGAATGTTTATAACATGGAAATCGGCAAAGGCTACAAATCAGAGCTTTCAGCCACTTACTAGCACACCAGTACATGCACATGCAAAGGCGATACTACTGGGGTAACAGGGGAAACTGCTTGGATTGTGTTAGAGAAGACACACACTGCTTTCTGTCTCTTCTCTGGTATTCTGTCTCATTAAAAAGACATGCATAAGAAAGTTTCCTGATGGTATTTCTATTATTAACACTTTAAGTTTTAGGTTCACTTGCAGTTCTGTTAGGGTTTTTTTTGAATTTTATTTAATTTATTTTTTTTATACAGCAGGTTCTCATTAGTTATCCATTTTATACATATTAGTGTATATATGTCAATCGCAATCTCCCAATTCATCACACAGTTCTATTACTTTTTGATGCTGTTATTAGGTACATACACATTAAGGATTGTTACTCTTACTGGATAATTGACCCCTTTGTCATTATGAAACACCCTTCTTTATTCGTGTTAACTTCCCTTGCTTTGAATTCTGTCTGCTCTGTCTGAAATTAATGCAACTACTCCTGCTCTCTCTTGATTTGTGTTAGCATGGTAAATTTTTCTTCATCCATTTACTCTTAATCTATATGTATCTCTAAAATGGGTTTCTTGGGACTTCCCTGGTGGTCCTGTGAGTGACCATTGCAGGGGGCACGGGTTCCATCCCCAGTCAGGGAACTAAGATCCCACATGCTGCACAGTGGGGCCAATAAAATAATAAAATAAAGTGGGTTTCTTGTAGACAACAATATAGCTGGGTCTTGTTTTTGATCCATTCTGATAATCTCTGTCTTTCAATCATTACACTTAGACCATCAATGTTCAAAGTGATTTTTTATATAGTTGGATTAATATCTGCCATATTCTTTACTGTTTTCTAATTGTCACCCTTGTTCTTTATTCTTGTTTTCTACTTTTTCTGCCTTTTTCAGTTTTAATTGAGCATTTTACATGATTCCATTTTCTCTCTTTTCTTAGAGTATCAGTTATATACTTCCTTTCTTACTTTTAGTTGTTGTCTTAGAGTTTGCAATATATGTTTACAGCTAATCCAAGTACACTTTCAAATATTATTAGTATACCACTTCATGGGAAGTATGAGTACCTTATAAAAACAATCATCCTCTCACCAAAATAGATATACAAGGAACGTATCTCAACATAATAAAAGCCATTTACAACAAATCCACAGCCAACATAGTACTCAACAGTGAAAAGCTAAAAGCCTTCTCACTAAATTCAGGAACAAGACAAGGATGCCCACTCTCACCACTTCTATTCAACATAGAATTGGAAGTCCTAACCACAACAATCAGACAAGAAAAAGAAATAAAAGGCATCCAAATTGGAAGGAAAGAGGTAAAACTGTCACTATTTGCAGATGACATGATACTCTATGACATAGAACTTTATAAAGTCTCCACACCAAAACTATTAGAATAAATGAATTCAGCAAGGTAGCAGGATACAAGATTAATATACAAAAATCTGTTGCATTTCTTTACACTAATAAAACCATCCTATTTCTGCCCTCCCATTCCTTGTTTCATTGCTGTCACTCATTGCACTTATATACTGATATAAGCATATGTAAGCGTATTTATGTACATAAGACAATTATACATCAGCAAATACATTTTTGCTATTATTTTGAGCAAATTTATCTGTTAGATCAATTAAGAATAAGAAAAATAAAAGTTTTTATTTTACCTTTATTCTTTCTTTGATGCTCTTCCTTACTTTAGGTAGATCTGAGTTTCTGACCTCTATTATTTTCCTTCTTAGAGAGGAAAAATGTCTTTTAGCATTTTCTTGCAAGGCAGATCTACTGGCATCAAATACCCTCAATTTTTGTCTATCTGAGAAAGTCTTTATTCCTTCATGTTCAAAAAATAACTTCACAACGTACAGAATTCCAGGTTGGTGGTTTCTTTCTCTCAACACTTTAAATATTTCACTTCACTCTCTCCTTGTTGCATGGTTTCTGAGAAGTTGGGTGTAATTCTAACTTTTGTTCTTCCATAGGTAAAGTGCTTTTTTTTCCCTTGTCTTCTTTCACGATTTTTTTATCTTTGATTTTCAGTACTTTGAAAATGATATGCCTAGGTGTAGTTGGGTGGGGGTTTTTTTTGGGGGGGTGAAATTTATCCCTGTTATTCTCTAAGCTTCTTGGATCTGTGGTTTGATGTCTGAGATTATTTTGGAAAATTGCCAGCCATCATTTCTTCAAATATTTTTTCTGTTCTTTGCTCTTCTCCCCCTGGTATTCCCATTACACGTTATACTTTTGTAGTTGTTTCACAGTCCTTGGACACTCTGTTCTGTTTTTGTTCTTTTCGCTTTTTGGTTATTGAGATACCCTCAAGTTCAGAGATTCTTTCCTCAGCCATGTCCACTCTACAAAAAAGCCCATCAAAGACGTTCTTTATTTCTGTTAGTAGTTTTTAGCTCTAGCGCTTCTTTTACGGTTCTTTCTTAGGATTTCTCTCTCTGCTTCCGTTGCTCATCTGCTCGTGTGCTATCTTAGCTGTTAGAGCCCTTACCATATGAATCCTAGTTGTTTTAAACTTTAACATCCCTGCCATGTCTGATTCTGATGCTTATTCTTTCTTTTCAAAGTGTTGTCTTTTGGTATGCCTTGTATTTTTACTTCATAACCAGACATGATGTACTGGGTAAAAGGAACTGCTATATTCAGTTAAAAAAAAAAAGGAACTGCTATAAATAGGCCTTTAGCAATGTAGTGGGGAGGGGCAGTGTTCTATAGTCCTGTGATTAGGTCTCAGTCTTTCAGTGAGCCTGTGCTCCTGGTCTGTGAACTTCACAAGAGTTTGTTTTTTCTTTTCCCCTTAGGTGGGACAGGATGGCTTGAGTGGGCTGGAGTTGGGTATTTCTCTTTCCCCGGGTCACTCAGGCTCTGATAACACCCTAGCAGGTTAGGCTCTGGTTAACTAGCTTCTCCTGGGGGCAGTCTTGTTAAGGCATATTGCAGAGTGTTTTTTTCCCTCCACCTGCCAGCCTCCTGAGTAGGTTTTTCTCAGATATTTATTGTGGGAATACTGGTAGAACTCCTAGAGGTAAATCTCACAGTGTCATGGAGTCTTTTACCCCTAGACTTTTGGGGTTCCCCTGGAGTTTTTAACTCTGAGTTGTCCACAGTGAGCTCCAATGATTCATCAATTACCTTGAGATTTTCCTACACTGGCACTGGTTCCCGCACTGGTTTCCACTCATGAGTCTCTGCTCAGCTAAGCCAGCACTCCCTGTATTCACATGTCTACCGCTGCCATCTTGGGGGGCAGTGGTTTGTCGGCGTCCTCTCTTATGGATCCAGGAGGAGTTATTCAGTCTATTCAGCTTTTTATGTATTGTTAGGACAGAACGGTGACTTCCCAGCTCCTTACACGTGAAGCTGAAACACTAAAATCTCTGCATATATAGAGAGAGAATTTCTGAAAAACAAAGTGTTCAGGGATTGACATAGAAAAATGATTTGGGCTGGTATCCACATCCCTATTGTTACATGGTCCTTGTAGCTTTCTGAGGCTTCACTCATGGCTGCTTGAGCCCTGTTCCACCCCTTCCATTCTCACCAGAAGCTACCGTGCGGATGTGGATAAAGTGACCTCTTTTTTCCCAGAAGTCGGAGGCAGGAGCCAGGAGGAAGTTGTGATGAGTGGGGACAAATGGCTCCCCCTGCCCTTTGAATGGGTATGGTCAGCTTCCCTCTCAGACTGTGAATCAGGTGATAATGTGGTGCCCCTGCACAGTGCTGAATTCATTCTGTTGCCTGCAGGCAGCTGGGGGCAGGAAGATGAGATGTATAGCCAGGCAGAGGAATGAGTATGACTTGGCCAGGGTAGGAGGATGCTAGTTCCCCAGGAATCCACCGTCCAAGAGCTCTGATTCTCCCTTATCAAGACACATGTGCAAGCACCCACTCCTCACCTTCAAAAGAAAGAGCAAAAACCAAAACAAGCATTAAAGATGGGGAGGCCCCTGACTCATTTTTCTGTGCTGAAAACAAAAGCAGCCTGGAGTAAATACTACCTAGAATGCAAAGCTGGGCTCCCTCAGCCCCTAGTTGCAGCATTTCTGTCTCCAAGGACTGTCTTTGCCGTCCAAAGACTTTTCTGGTCTCTCAAAGGGCTCTGCAGCAAGGATCGCCTGGCAGCATCCACATTTGACCCACATGGTCAGGCTTTTATGCCCCTGGCTGGCTTAGGTGCTGCATGTGCTGGCGTCCCACCTTGGGTGAGGCAGATGTGAAGATACTCACGGCTTGCGTCCTGCAGCTGGACACGTTCTTCCCCAACGGGACTCTGGACCGCTCAGTTCCACGGGTGCTGCACAAACCTGTAACATGCTGATGCCATGTGCAGGGCTGCAGCTCTCAGCAGGGCTTTACCTTCCCAAACTGACAAGGGTTTGGTTATTCCCTTCACCACTTCCAGCTGTGTGGCCTGAGCACAATTACCCATGAGCGAATACATTGTCGGTATTATGTTGAGCAAATGTATCTTTTTGATCCATTTATAAGAAAACTAAAAGTTTTTTATTTTACCTTTACTTATTCCTTCTTTGATGCTCTTCCTTACTCTATGTTGACCTGAGTTTCTGACCTATATGATTTTCCTTCTTAGAGAAAAATGTCTTTTAGCATTTTCTTGCAAGGCAGATCTACTGGCAACAAACACCCTCCATTTTCGTTTGTCTGAGAAAGCCTTGATTTCTCTTTCACTTTTGAAAAATAGTTTCACAAAGCACAGAATTCTAGGTTGGTGGTTTCTTTCATCGCTTTAAATACTTCACTCCACGCTCTTCTTGCTTGCATGGTTTCTGAGAAGTTGGATGTAATTCTTAACTTTGTTCTTTCCTAGGTAAAGTGCTTTATCCCTCACTCTAAGCCTCTGATTCCTTTTTCATAAAATGAAGTGTCCAGCTCCCCAGATCCCAGGATCAAGGCCTTTTAAGAGAACAATCGATCAAGTCCCCTCCCTTGGCGACTCCCTGTTCCCCGACTTAACCCTCAATGGTGTCCCGGAACTTCCAGGGGTGTTAGCTCCCTATTGCTGCTGTGCAGATGACTACAATATTAATGGCTTCAAACAACACACAAATTCACTGTCTTCTAGTTTTGGAGTTCAGAAGTCCAAAATGATCTCTCTAGACCAAGATCAAGATGTCCGTAAGGTTATGCTCCTTCCCAGAGGCTCAAGGGGAGGATTCATCTCCTCACCTTTCCAGCTTCTGGAGGCTGCTGTTCTCCTTGGCTCGAAGCCCTGTCCACTGCCTTCAAAGCCAGCTGTAGCTAGTTGAGTCTTCCTTACGTCACTGTGATGCTGACTCACCTGCCTCCCTCTTCCACATTTAAAGACCTCAGGGCCCACCTGGGTCATGCAGGCCACTCTCCCTATTTTAAGGTCAGCTGATTAGCAACTTAATTCCATCTGCCACTCAATTCCCCCTGACCACGTAACAGTACATCCACAGGTTTCAGGGATTAAGACATGGCCTTTTTTTTAAATGATTTTTTAAAATTTATTTTATTGAAGTATAGTTGATTTACAATGTTGTGTTAATTTCTGCTGTATAGCAAAGTGATTCAGTTATACATATACATACATTTTTTTTCTTAAACTTTTTATTTTATATTGGAGTATAGTTGATTAAAAATGTGTTAGTTTCGGGCTTCCCTGGTGGCGCAGTGGTTGAGAGTCCGCCTGCCGATGCAGGGGACACGGGTTCGTGCCCCGGTTTGGGAAGATCCCACATGCCGCGGAGCGGCTGGGTCCGTGCGCCGTGGCCGCTGAGCCTGCGCATCCGGAGCCTGTGCTCCGCAACGGGAGAGGCCACAACAGTGAGAAGCCCGCGTACCACAAAAAAAAAAAAAAAAAAAAAAAAAAAAAAGTGTTAGTTTCAGGTGTACAGCAAAGTGATTCAGTTATACATATGCATGTGTCTATTCTTTTTCAAATTCTTTTCCCATTTAGGTTGTTACATAATATTGAGTAGAGTTTCCTGTGCTATACTATGGGTCCTTGTTGGTTATCCATTTTAAATATAGTAGTGTGTACATGTCAATCCCAAACTCCCTAACTATCCCTCCCCCCGACCCTTCCCCCCCGGTAAACCATAAGTTCATTCTCTAAGTCCGCGAGTCTGTTTCTGTTTCGTAAATAAGTTCATTTGTGTCTGTTTTTTAGATTCCGCATATAAGCGATACCATGTGATATTTGTCTTTCTCTAAGACATGACTATCTTTGGGGGAGCCCTTATTCTCCATCACACAGGGCAAGGTCAGAATACCCTCCCCAGGGTCATCTCCATACAATAGAGCCAGAGGGGACTTTCAAAAATAAGTCAGTCAGTCATGCCCTGTTTACACATCTCCACTAATAGTAAGAAAAATATCTTTTAACCAAATCCCTAGGCCTGGACTGTCTGGCCCCAGCCTCCCCCTTTGACCTCATCTCAAGCCAAACCCTCCTCCTGACCTATCAGGCTTCAGATAGTTCATCATTCCCCCCACCCTACCCCCACCCACCCGGCCTCATCCTGCTGCCTGGCCTCTGCAGGGGCTGTTCCCTCTGCAAATGTTCAATATACCTCAGCCTCCCAGTCTTGGCGTAAGCGTCGCTTCCTTGGGGAGGGCTCTGACCTCCCTGTTGAGGCTCTCCACCTCTCCTCACTCTGCATTTGCTATGACTTAACAACTAATCACAAGTGAAAACTGCCACGGGGACAGTGTGGTAGGTAGATTGATCCCCCCACTTCAAGCTGTCCACATCTAAATTCCAGGACCTGTGAATATGTTACCTTAGCGGCAAAGGGGCTTTGCAGGTGTGATCAAGTTAAGGCTCTTGAGATGGGGCGATTAGCCTGGATTATTGGCGGGGTGGGGGGGCAATGTAATCCCAAGGCTCCTCATAAAAGAGAGGCAGGAGAGTCAGAGATCAGAAAAAGGAGATGGGAGGACAGATCAGGGTTGGAGTGATGGGTTACACTTTGAAGATGGAGGATGGGGCCACAAGCCAAGGAATGCGGGTGGCCTCTAGAAGATGGAAAAGGCTAATAACAGATTCTCCCCTGAGGCCTTGAGAAGGAACCAGGCCTGCCCACACCTTGATTTTAGACTTCTCACCTTCAGAATCATAAGGCAGTACGTTTGTGTTGTTTTAAACCACAAGTTTTCAGTAATTTATTACAGCAGGAAGAGGCAGCTCATCAAGATAGAAGCTGAGTCTGTGTCTGCCCAAGCCTGGAACAGTGCTTCCTTATAGAACAGGGGCTCAATAAATCTTTGATGAGTGAACCCAGCAGCTGCTAGTGAGTAAAGCACCCTGCGGACAGACGGTAACAGCCCCCAGCTCTTCACTGCCCTCCACGTGTCCGCTTCCTCCACCATTGCAGATCCCAAAGGATGAAATGCGGGTAACACTTCTCAGAGTCAGCATAGGAAAGATGAAAAGGAAGGCTAGAAAAACAGGCTGAGATGTGGGGAGGGACCCAGAGATGCTGCCTAGCTTCCTACTCTCGAGCCTGAAGGGACCACAAATCATAGCCCGGATGCCTCTGGTACCAAGGAAGAGGCTGTCCTACAGTGAAGACTTTCTCAGGTCACACAGCCCATGGGGCTGAGCAGAAAGAGTGTCCAGGGCCTCTGACTGGGAGGGGGGTGCCCTTTGAGGGACACGGTCACAGGCTCACAGCAGGGAGCCACCTGGCCAGGCAGAGGCTGCCTGGACAGGCTTATGGTGGGGGAAACCTCTGCTGTACTGGATGCACAAATAAATGAAGTTCATGGCTACAATTCTGACAACTGCTTCTCTCATAGGATAAGAAAGCAGTGAATGAACAGCGGTGAGTGTGACAAGAGGCGGGTGGGATGGAGAGAATGAATGAACTGGAGGGGGCAGGGTTTTAAGGAGGGAATTCAAATGTATCCATGTTTATTTCCTTAAAAATAAAAGAATCTGGGGACTTCCCTGGTGGCGCAGTGGTTAAGAATCCGCCTGCCAATGCAGGGAACACGGGTTCAAGTCCTGGTCCAGGAAGATCCCACATGCCGCAGAGCAACTAAGCCCGTGAGACACAACTACTGAGCCTGCACTCTAGAGCCCACGAGCCACAATTACTGAAGCCCGTGCGCCTAGAGCCCGTGCTCTGCAACAAGAGAAGCCACCGCAACGAGAAGCCCGCGCACCGCAATGAAGAGTAGCCCCCGCTCGCCACAACTAGAGAAAGCCCATGCACAGCAACAAAGACCCAACGCAGCCATAAATAAATAAATTAATTAATTAAAAATAAATTAATTTAAAAAATAAAAGAATCTGAACGTAGCAAAATGCTAACGTGTTGAATCTAGGAGTGGGTTATATTATTCTGTCCTTTCTGTGTTTAAAATATTTTTAAAGTGATAGAAAAATGGAGAAAGAACTGCTCTTCGATGTGATTACATAAATGAATCACACAAACCCTCCATCACACACACACTGGTTTTGACATAGGCTCATGGTCCATCCCCCTCTCCCTTTCCTCCTATCACTAAAATAATTTTCTCTGTTATGTACAATTTACATAATCACAGTAAGTAGTCAGGGCTTTTAGAAAATTCCATGAGTTTTCTTATCAGTTTAATTATTTCAGCACATTGTTCGTTAATTAACTTTCATTGAGTTGATGTACTTTTATAGTCCAAAAAAGGTTTTTAAGCTCAACAAAACGATTTGTAGAAGTCTTGAACATAAAATTGCTTGTTTATATTGAAATTCTAGTTTTAAGAATATTTATCTCTATTTTCCAATCTCCCTGCCAGCTCTCGCCCAGACATAAACTCTTTTAATATTTTGTATATTTCCTTTCGACTGCTTTTTTTTTAAGTGCAGGTGAAAATATGTGATTTATACAAATGTGTATGCTTTGTTCCCCTTTAGACAGCACCATAAGCATTTTATCCTATCATCAAGAACAAACGTTTTCTATTGGAATTTTAGTGGATTCTCCACATTCATTTTAATAGATACCATGAATTGTTTACACACCCGCTCCTTGCCAGCATTTTGCATATTCTGGCATTTCCTTATCGCTGTAGTGTGAGGCAAACATGTTTGGGTGTGAGCCTTTGACCCCAACTGTTTTTCTCATGGCAGTTTCCTAGAGTTGGAGTTCCTAGGCAAAAGGGTACACAGTGTTTTAAGGTTCTTGACATCAGCTGCTAAACTGCCTTCCAGAAAGGATGTAACAGTGTGATGTGGCCACCAGAGAGAGTCTTTGCTCCAGCCAGCTTGGAGAGAATTTAGGAAACCTATCTCGGGGGTTTAATTTGCTTTTGTTTCATCGTTAGTGAACTTGAACTTATTCCCACACTGTTTTGAGCATTTTTATGTCTCCTCTTGCCTATCCATGGTCTTTGCTCATGTTCTCTCTGGGGTCTGTATGTTCTCCCCATCATGGGTGTCAGCCCTTTATCTGCTAAAGACAGTATCCTTTTGTCTATTCTATCTTTGAAGACCATTTGCCCCAGTTCACCATTTGCTTCTGCCCCAGGTAAACAGATCTTGGCTGTGATTCTTTGGATTTGCCTGTCTGTCCAGGTTCTGAAGTGGCTGTTTGCCCTGTGACCTCAGTTCTGTGATGGGTCCAAGAAAAGTCACCGACTTTCAGTTTTTTAAAGCTTTTTCTTAAGGATGGGAGTAATGACTTCCAGATTCTTTACGTGTCAGAGCTGAAACCAGAAGAGATTTATTTTTTCAGGAAATTTTGAACTCTGAATTCAATTTCTCTAATGGTTAGAGGACCATTCAACCATTAAAGAAGTTGAATTTGTAACCACAAAGCTCCCCACAAAGATCTCCAGGCCTCTGCATTTCACTGGAGGAGTCTACCAAACATTGAAGAGTCTGATAACTTTGATCTGCTTAAAAAAAAATGCTCTGTCTGGATGATTTTCTAGATCTTAATCCTCTTTCCATCAGCACAAATTTTCATTTTAACCTAAAATGTATTTCTAGTTTGTGTGTCTAGTTATATATTTGTATCTTCAGTACTGACCACTAGAATATAGGCACAGTTATTCTGACTTTGCGTCCTTAATCACCATACTCATTCTGCGTATTTTAGCGTATTTTCTTATTCTTCCATTAGAAGCTTTAATTCCCTTTCCTTTCTCTTTTCTATATGCTTTATGACTTTGCTGATGGAATTTTAAACATGTGCAGATAGAAGTGAATGATCCTTTGTACCAACTGCCTTTGAGAGTGGCCTGACATGGCTCCTTTGGATTTTCATCAACATCAATGAAAAACAAAACAAAACAAAACAAACACCACCACCACCACCACCACCAAAACAGCAAGACAACTCTTCTTTTTAATTTTTTGACAAGAAAGTAGGATTTATTGGTGGGCACGAGTAAGGAGGGGACAGCACCAAGGTTCTTGCGAGCGCACGGCCCGCCATAGAAGGCCACGATTAGGGATGTATATGATGCCACAGCCATCCAGGATGAGCTGCTTTTCTGCCACCACGTTTTCAAATTCACCTGCATTAAACTCAGTAAATCGCCACTTCTTGGAGATGTGGATCTTCTGGCAGCCAGGGAACTTGACCTTGGCCCTGTGGAGGGCCTCAATCACATGCTCCTTATTCTGCAGCTTGGTGAGGATGGACATTATGACTTGGCCAATGTGGACTCTGGCCACTGCACCCTGGGGCTTTCCAAAGGTACCTCGCATACCCGTCTGGAGCCTAGACTGGGGACAGCATGCCAGTCATGGTGTCCACTGGAAAGGGCTGTTTCCAAGGTCCCTTAGGGCAACAGGCTCCATACACTATTAAGGAGGCTGCTGTTTGCAGCCATTGCACACTGGGAAGACAACTCTTAATCACTTTCCTGCTTTGCCATATTTACTCCATTCAAGGGCTGGATTCCCTAACTTTTTATCTGCCTGTGGAGGGGCATGTAGCTGGTGCCATGATTTAAACATTGCACTGGGGGCTTCTGGAGGCAGGTACCATGTCCTAACCAAGCGCTCCTGGTTTCCCTCTTCTGGACTGTAGCACAGTCAGGCACATGAGACAGGAGCAGCGGGGCAGCGTGGGCAGCTTGGGGCAGTCATTTCAGCTCTGCTCTAGGGACAGTAATAATCCCTGGAGGTCCCCTATGTTTGGATTTCCAAACCAGGCTGTATGTTTAGAGCACCCAGGAAACTCGTCGGATCCAGATTTTTGGCCTCCCTGCCAAGAGAATCTGATTCCGTAGTCTGGGCCTCAGAACTTTTAACAAGACCCTGAGGTCGTTCTGCTACATCACCAGTTTCAAAAACCTTCAATCCAGTGCATTCATTGATCTCCAGGAAGCAACCCACCTATACAGGTCTCAGAACCTGTGAGTGGTCTTCTTTCTCTGCAGATCTTTTTTAGAAAACTACTTCTGGTTACTCATCCTGGTGTTATTCAATTCATAAACTTTCCTGAGCAACTCATTCAACCCCTGAGTACACAGCCAGCTCCGGAGCAGGACACCCATGGGGACTTGAGTCAAAGCAAGAGATGAGAAGTTTGAGTTGATTTTCTGGGTGAGCCATGTGAATGCTATTGCCGCATAATGGATCCCCAGCTCCACAGCCAAGATCAGGATTTTAAAAGCAGCTGGTGGAGATGCTGCTGTTTTCACCAGAGCCAGGCCTGTGTTTTTCCTTAGTTAGGTGATGCCCATGGTCCTGCCAAGCAGGCCAGACCCTGGCAAAGCAGTGGCCTTCCCCATCTCCCACCAGGACCTCCCTTGCTCTAACTTCTCCTTTTGTGACTACTCCAAGTCCATTTCTCCAGCCTTGCCTCATTTATCCCCCAACTCCCGAGCATGGCACCCTTGTCCCAGCACTTGCTGGGCAAACTCCCCGGTCCAGAGCAGAACTTCTCGTGATGGTCTTTGCCAACAGCCTGGAACTTGTCAGACGAATGAGTTTTGCATCTTTCTTACCCAGCCTTAGTCCAACCCGCTGAAAGCAGCAACCACTTTAATCTCTCTCCTGTACCTTGTCCTGCTCTTGACCTGCTGGAGCAGCTGCTGTCAGGAGTGGCCAAAGTTTACCTTGGCTTTACTGCACAACTGTGTGTCCAACTGGCCCAGGAGCCCAGGAAGGGAGTTCCAGGAAAGTGAGAACGATGACCTTCTTAGTCCTTTCTGAGATGCATGATTCTGCCTCACGAGGGTTTTCCTTCTGTACTGCTGACCCTGCTTCCATGGTGGAACAGAGCTGGACAGGCCCTACAAAGCAGGGAGGCCAAATTCCATGAGACCAGGTCACCGGGTGGGTCTGCCTTCGTCATCCTCTGGGAAGTAATACATTGCACGATCCTGACAGCTGCTGAGAACCTGATATTCTTGGAAGTGCATTACCTTTCAGCAAGTGAGGGGCCCCACCCCACCCCTACTTTCCTTTTCCAAGGCCCTTTCACAATCTGTCATTCCCACCCCACCAAGGAATAGGGTGCTGCCTAGGGCCTCAGCACTTAGCCATTCCTAGGGTAGGACAGTCTAGATTGGAAGGTTTGTTTTCTTTTAATCTTACCCTCAGGACTATCATGTACGGTTGTAGAGTCTGTGCACTGCACAACTCCGTGGGGTGCCATTTACACAGCCGGGGGTGAATGAGGCAATGCCCTGCTAACCCTAATCCTTCACACTTCCTGTCTCACCCTGACCCCTCCCGAGTCACCTATGTCACATGACTCTAAATCGGGTTGGCAAACTATGGCCCACAGAGGACTTAGAAGTTTTACTGGGAGGGTATTTTGGTGTTTTGTCCTGTTTGTTTTATTTCCTCACTTTTTTTTTCTTGGCTGTGCTACATGGCTTATAGGATCTTGGTTCCCCAACCAGGGACTGAATCTGGGGCCATGGCAGTTGAAAGCACCAAGTCCTAACCACTGGACTGCCAGGGAATTCCCCCCTCACCTTTTTTTTTTTTAAATTTTTCTTTTTTCCAGAAAGAGCTCACAGGTGGTAAGCTTTCTAGGTCCAGGGGATTGTCATGGTCATATGAACCTGGGTAGTTGCCTGGGGCCCTGCATTCAGAAGAGCCTCACACTTGGTTTAATGTTCTGATATTGTCATCTTAAAATTCTTAACATTTTTAAACAAGGGGACCCACATTTTCATTTTGCACTGTGTCCCACAAATTATATATCCAATCCAGTCTGGCATTTTGCATGTTCAAGGACATTGTTATTTTGTTCTCACACTTAATGATAGTAAACTGGGCACAGAATGCTAGGTTCAGAATCATTTTCCTTCTGAATTTTGTAGATAGCTCCCACTTTGAGGACAAGCAATCAGATGCCAGTCTATTTGTTGAAACTTCACGGGTATGTCTCCCTCTCGAAACTTGTAGGATTTTCTCTTTATCCTTAGCCAAGGATCTTTGGCATCTTTAAGAGGTTGAAACTTACTAGGTGATGTCTGTGTGTGACTTTTTCCCCCCTTATTGCTTCTCACAACCTGGGGGCACCTCAAAGCAATTCACTTTAAAAAAACAAAACAAAACAAACAAAAACACCCCACTATTTTCTATTCCCTATTAAAAGAGAAAAATTTTAAAGTCTCTCCTTCTGGAATGTTTTTTTTTTTTTTTTTTTCTTTTTGCGGTATGTGGGCCTCTCACTGCTGTGGCCTCTCCCGTTGCGGAGCACAGGCTCCGGATGCGCAGGCCCAGCGGCCATGGCTCACGGGCCCAGCCGCTCCGCGGCATATGGGATCCTCCCAGACCGGGGCACGAACCTGCATCCCCTGCATCGGCAGGCGGACTCTTAACCACTTGCGCCACCAGGGAGGCCCTGGAATGTTTTTTAGATGGAAGATAGATCCAGGAACTCCAATATGCATACCTCTCATCAGCTTGTGTTTTTCCTATTTCTTAACTCTTTGTCAGATTTCCTTGACTTTGCCTTCCAGATTACATCTCCAAGCAAGGCTTCTTCTGTCAGCCAACAGTACCCCTCAATAGAAAGGTCAGGGTGAACCAGCTGACAGCCATGCCAGTAGAAGCTGACTCACCAAAAGCCACATGGGCACCGTCATCAGTAGCATCTGCTCTAACAAGTTACATCTGTGAAATAACTGTATATTTCCCCAGGGTTAAATAAAACAATGTTGCGAAGCTTCGAGCACACTATTAGTGCTCCATAAACGTTAGTTCTTATGAAAGGTGAATAGTATTTAAACACTGGCTTCTTAACACCAGCTTCTTATGCCACCTCCCTTTTCCAGTTTTCTGATCCCCCCAGGCCAGATGCAATCCCTCTCCCTTTGCAACAATGCAATATGTTTACCTTACAGTAAGTTAACAAAAGCACACAGAAGAATGATAAGCAGAAAGAGATTCCCAAAGAGCTTATGACCCAGTAGGAGAGGGTGTACACCTTACTCATTGTCCTGAACGTGGCCTGTACTGTTAGAACGTTTGTTTGAGCACCTTCTACCATAGAGAGACTTGGAATCATTCTGAAAATACCTACGTACTTCTGCCTCACTCGGGTGCTGGCAGTTTTGTGAGATCTACATCAAAACTTAGCTAATCAAATGACCTTTGTCCTGTCTTTAGCTTTCTGTAAAGATCTTGCCCACTCACACACACGGCAGGGCAAACCTGCACATTATTTATAATATTTGGCGACATTACACAGAAGGAAGTCCAAATGAAAAAACTCTAAAGGGAATGAGACTATTTTGGTTCCAACGTCCTGGCTGACCACTCTTTAGCTGTATGACTTTGGGCAAGTCATTTAACCTCTCTGAGCTTCGTTTTCCTCCTTTTGAAACTGGAGATACCTTTCAAATGTACCTGGTTCCATCCTCCACCTTCCCCATATACTTCCACATCTATATATTGTCCTTAGAATGAAATCCAAAATCTTATGCGGTACCCAGAACAGATAGTTAGGATGAGGTAAGGTACTTGTAGCACCTTTATGAAAGTGCTGTGCTTTCCCCATTCTCATCCACAGGATCCCCATCGTCCTCCAGTCCTCTGAGATGACCATCTTTCCATTCCTCAAAAACATCAGGTTCCTAATTGTATATTCTCTGCCAAGCTCATCATGAGGTCACCACTGAACATTCTTTTAACCCCTCATTTACAGGGAGGGGACCTACTGCTTTACCAAGAGAGTTGATCTCTTGGGAGCTCCATCTAAGGCCATGATGGTTAGAGATGCCATGAAAACATAAAAAGCTTATATTTTAAAATGAACCAACTTACTCTTTGCTGTTGACTCTCTCCCAGAAAACAGGCTAGGAACCAGGAAATCCTTGCTTTTATGTGGATTAAAGCCACACATCAGATTTAAAAAGAGCCGTTTGGAAGTGTGGTGAGAATGCCAGCTGCTCGAATGCCGAGGGAGGGTCTCTGCATCTTCGGACATCCAGGGCTTTATGTGCAAGTCTTGGTGGTGTCCATTTTGAGCCCTCAGGCCTGATTCCTCTTCCTTGGCTCTCAGCTGTGTCACTGATAGTGGAGGCTGCTCAATAGGTATGCGTGACACCTGCCTTAATGGCTGGCTGGCTCCTGTCCCCACAAGCCAAAGATGAATGAAGGATGAGCTGGATGTCAGAGCTCCAATTCACAGGTCACAGGACTGTGATTCACAGAATTCCATATTATATTAGTACATAAATTCCATTATTTTAGTAAACAAACCCCTTAGAAGAGCCAGCTTATTATTTCCAGATTCCTTCTTTACCAGCATCAGGGAGTGGAGATATGGAGGGAATGTGTCAGGAGCATTACTTCTTAGGGTTCTTACGGGTTAGTTTAGGGAATTATGAATCGTTTCCATCAGCAATGCAGAAGTTTAAAAGCATTCATCCCTCAAAAGTTTTGCTGACTTCCAGACTAAAAAGATTTCATTAATCTCATTCTACAGTTGGTGCCATGGGGTTCTGGGCAATGCAGAATACTGGGGTACTTTACTATCTGAAGTTGTCCAAACCTTCCTGATTTATGAGAATTTGGCATTTCTTAAGAATTTAAGCACTTTGGTTTTGTTGGCTTAGTAGAAATGTACAGCACTATGGCTATTAGATGACAGTGAACCAGCATGGCTCCAGCCATAAGTATGAGAAATATAATTCTAGAGAGGGCAAAGGACTCAGAAATCATGGGCCAACAAAACACTGCAAGCTCTGGAGACACTGGTGGGCATGGTAAGCAAGGCCTATGAGGCCAGCAAAAGCTAAAGATAGAAAGGATTAAAACGAAGCTACTTTAGGGAGATGAGGTAGAAATGGCAGTTTCCAGACGGGATATTGACTGCAAACTATATTTGGTTTTCATCTCAGCTAGTTTTGGGCCAAACTCTCTAAAAGCAGTACAAATACCACACCACATTTCCTGCTTTGGCTAATTCTTGTTGACATTTCTACAGTAAAGTGAACTCTCCACAGATTGCTAAGTACAGAAATAAGATGCAATTTTGTCTTTCAGTGATACAAGCCTCTTCCTAGCCAGGTCTCAAGCTTGTACAAAAGAAACACTAGACAACGGTGATCTCAAAGTCTGATCCAAGAGTTCCACTTCCAGAAGAGCTGGGGAAGATCCTACTGGGGACCAAAAAACCCACCTATAACAACTATAAACTGGACAAGACCAAGAAACAATACTCTGAGAGCACTAGAGAATGATCAAAGGCAAGCAGAGTCAGGAAGGAACTTGATACTTGGAATAGAGAACGGCATTTTCACAGCTCTTAGCCTGAGGGAATGTCACAACCCAGGGCCCAGAACTCTGGGAGACAACGAGCAGTCTTTCTGGCTTCAAGAACCAGAGAGTTCAGGGCAAGCAAGGTCACTGCAAAATGACAGGGAGTCCTGGAAAGGGGAGAACCAGAGAAGGGAACCTCAAAGTCTGGATATAATCTCTGCCCAAATTTCCAGCTGGCTATAAGGGCCAGACTGTAGCTAAAGATACAATGACTGAACTGAGATTTCAGCTGCCACCAAGAGACAGCGTTTGTAGCAGTTTGAGTCCAATCAAATTAACTGCCTGATAAACCAAACAAAAACCCAACACTCCTGTGTCAGATGTATTGGGGGTGGGGGTGAGGATGTCAAAGTGTAAATTCCCAGGCCACACCCACAGATCTGCAGCATCAGCATCCCCTGGGGGTAGGGCCTCAACTCTGCACTGTCAAAAGTGACAAAGTGAGAGAGTGGCATGGACATATATACACTACCAAACGTAAAATAGCTAGCTAGTGGGAAGCAGCCACATAGCACAGGGAGATCAGCTCGGTGCTTTGTGACCACCTAGAGGGGTGAGATAGGGAGGGTGGGAGGGAGGGAGACGCAAGAGGGAGGAGATATGGGAACATATGTATATGTATAACTGAGTCACTTTGTTATAAAGCAGAAACTAACACACCATTGTAAAGCAATTATACTCCAATAAAGATGTAAAAAACAAAAGAAAACAAAACAAAACAAAACAAAAAAGGAGCTTCAATGACTCGAGCAGAGTTGGAGCCTCGCTGCTCTGAGAGCTGATGTAGTCCACACTGCATGCTCAGATGTTGGCTGAAACAGGCTGCACTTGAAGAGATGGTGTCTGTCTGCCAAGGAAGATGTGTCAGCTGCCCACATCTTTCGTGCTGGCCACGGGAAGCTGAGAAGTCACTTGGAGACACAGAGGAGATACTTCCCTTCTTAAGATCATCACTGAAAACCTTTAGGATATGTCCCGTCACACAGAGACAGGACACTGGTCCCTCGGTAGTCTCCTGCACGTCAGCACAAGGCCTCCCTCTGCCATATTTTCCCCTCCATATCCCCCGAGCCCCGCCCACCCCACCCCATGGAAAGCAGCATTTTCAAGACTTGAATAGATGTAGGTTAAAGATCTGTTGGAGTTTTTGCAAATCTGCAGAAATATAGCAAGCTGGTTGGCACAGGAAGGTGAAATACCAATCATTTGTGCTGGCATCTTAGTCTCAACATTGTTTCCATTGCTGTAACTTCCAATTATAAAAACACTCACAGGTAAAAACTAGGAAATAGCTCATAATGAACACACCAAACATAGCAGTAATGTCTGTAATGCACTTAATCCCCCCACCCTGGTCACTGTGACCAATACGTCTAATTTTACCAAGGAGGACATGGGCCCAGTCATTTAGCTTTTCATACCTGTCTTCAAAACAAGTGTCCCAAGTCATACAGTGTGACAAACCCGATTTATAACTCTCAGCCCTCACATCTGTCAGCTAAGTCACCCTTCTCTCAAAATGGATTCAATGTTTAATAAGGAAAAAGGCTTGGGTTATTCTAAATTTTCAAACAATTAATGGCCACTTCATGGAAACTCTCTAAGCCTTAAGTGAGTATACAGAAATTTTTTTAAGGATTAAACTATATGGTTGAATAAAATTCTTTACCCATTTATTTAGTAAACTACTTGATAAGAGTGTTTTTCAATTTTAAATCTGGGAGCTAATCTAATTAAGTAATCCTAAAAGCCAGACTACAGAAAAAAAAGATATTCTAGTTCTAATTAAGTATAATGTTACAACATTTTTTCTAAAGATTGGTTTTAAAGGAAGTAGCAAGAGAAATACAGGAGTGCATATGAGATGGGGAGAGACAGAAATAGAGGTAGAGCTTCATAGATACGGAGATTTTTTTTGTTTTAATCTCATATTGGTATCTTTTAATAAAAAAAAAAATTAAAAAGCAAAGAAAAGTATCTGGCCAGGGCTGGGATGAGACAAACAGGAACACTTCAGAATCCAAGGCAGAGGGAAGGCTGTTTGCCCCTTTAGAGAATTGTAGGGGTGTGGAAAGGGAGAGACAGATCATGCACAAAAGTACTTATAAATTACACACCCAACTCCCACCCCCTCAATAAAAAGAGAAAAGCCCCATCACTTAACACCAAATAGCAACATTATCAATAAACCCTTTCTCTGCTGCCCATCAGGACTTATTTGAAAGAGGAGGGCTGTGAGGAAAGGTGAAAAGAGTAAGGGTTAGAGGGAAGACCTGCACTTAAGTCTGGTTTCCAACTGGGAGACAGATATTCTAATTCAGGTCACCCTTTCAACAAGTTTAAGCAAAAGAGAGCAAATGAAGAGGGCAGTTTCAAGTTGGGACTGTGTTTCTATCTTAGGTCAAACAAAGACCAGTTATAACTTTATAGCTCAATTTTCAACAATTTAAATTACTGAGACTTACAGCCTTCCATACTCTGAACACCTGTCCCTCGCCCCCCAGTCTGGGTCTACACATCCACACAGAACACCGAGCCAGTAAGCCCCTTCAGTTATTTTCTTAACTATTTCATATGCAAACAAGACTTTTTCTATATTTTATAGGGATTTTATTAAAACAAAGAATGCGCAAGGATCCAAAATTTATAAAAGCATATACGACAGAACTGTCCCCTTCAAAGCTAATCATTATTAACAAACTCACGTACATGTTTACCCTCCTCAAAATGTCTATATATATGAGTACACGGTAAGTGTATTCTGTATACATATATTTATATGTCTGTGTATGTATATATATATATATTATATATATATATATATATATATAATATATATATATATATATGAAATACTATTCTGAATTTTGGGGGGTTTCCCCTTTGTTTTTTTCCATTAAAGATATTCTGGAAATTTTCCATATTGTCACTTATAGATAGACCTATCTCATACATTCCATTTACTGCAATCTTATTGACATATAACATGAGTAAGTTTAAAGTGTACAATATGATGATTTGATACATGTATATATTGAGATCCACCTCATTTTTAAGGCTGCATAATATTCCAGTGTGGAATTTAATCAGTCATATATCAGGTTCCAGATTTTTAATCTTACAGTGCTGCAGTGAACATCTTGTAGCTGTCTTGGCACACTGGTGCTGTTGTATTTGTGGGACTGAATACTGGAAACGAAAGTGCCGTGTCAAGTAGTATGGGGCACATATAGCTTTACAATATATTGCAAATTATTTTTCAAAGTGGTGATTACCTATTTACAGTCCCACCAGCAGTGTGTGGGAGTTCCTAGTTGCCCTTAGCCTTGCTAATACATCACTCCAACCATTCTCTCCTGCATCATCATTTTCCCCCTCTCTGCCAAGTTAATCATAAGGTTCCCCTACCAGCTATTACATACTTTTCTGCTCTTTCTTTACTCCTGAAAAAAAAAAAAAAAAAGTTGTCTATACTGGCAACTTCCAATCTCCCTCATTCTCCCATTCTCTTTTATTCTTTAAATTTCTATTATGGAAATTGTCAAGCATGCATAAAAGTAAAGGAAATAGAATAATAAACTCCTTTGTATCTCACTCAGCTTCAACATAACATTCTGCTCATTTTCTCTATTTCCTGTCCCCTACCTTTTCCTTCTTGGAATATTTTCAAGTAAATCCCAGTCATAATTTTAACCACAAGTACTTAGTATGTATCTCTAACAAATAAGAGCTTTAAAAAAGACAACACATAGTCACTATACCATTATTTCACCCAGTGAAATTAATAATTCCTTAATATCATCTGATATCCAATCCATCTTAAATTCTCCTCTAATTGTTCCCCAAAATGTCTTTTTAGGTTGGTTTTGTTCAAATCAGGATCCAAACAAGTCCATTAAGTTTCTCCAATCTTTAAGTCCCACCACCACCATCTTTGTTTTACACATTCAATTTGTTGAATAAAGTGGATTATTTGTCCTGTGGACTTTCCCACATTCTGGATTAAGCCTGTTGTTTAACATGTTCCTCAGTAGCCCATGCTTTCACAAATTGATCGTTAGATGTAAAAGGCTTGCTTAGATTCTGGTTCTATTTTGTTTTGGGCAACAATTCATCATGGCTGGTGTTGGGTTGCTGCTATTGCAACACGTCAGAGGCATGTAACTTCTGGTTGTTCCTTTTTTAGTAATGCTAAGGTTGATCACTGGGTTCAGATGTTATCAACCTGAGCCATCCAATAAAACATTTCCCATAAATTTTTAAAAATTTTATTTATTTATTTTTGGCAGCATTGGGTCTTTGTTGCTGCGCACGGGCTTTCTCTAGTTGTGGCGAGTGGGGGCCACTCTTCGCTGCGGTGCGTGGGCTTCTCACTGCGGTGGCTTCTCTTGCTGTGCAGCACGGGCTCTAGATCGCAGGCTCAGTAGTTGTGGCGCATGGGCTTAATTGCTCTGCAGCATGTGGGATCTTCCTGGACCAGGGCTCAAACCGGTGTCCCCTGCATTGGCAGGCAGATTCCCAACCACTGCGCCACCAGGGAAGCCACTCCCATAAATTTTTTACTTAATACTTTCAGCAGCCTAGATCCATTATTTCACTACAGGTGACAAAAGGGTGATTTCCTAATCCTATCAATTCTCTGGCATTTAGTTATGATTTTTTAAAATTATTTAGTTTTTCGAATTTTATTTTACTTATTACACAGCAGGTTATTAGTTATCCATTTTATGTATCTTAGTGTATATATGTCAATCCCCATCTCCCAATTCATCCCACTGCCACCACCCCCTCCCCCCATTTCCCCCCCTTGGTGTCCATACATTTGTTCTCTTTATCTGTGTCTCTATTTCTGCCTCACAGTTCATCTGTACCATTTTTCTAGATTCCACATATATGCGTTAATATACAGTATTTGTTTTTCTCTTTCTAACTTACTTCACTCTGTATGACAGTCTCTAGGTCCATCCACGTCTCTACAAATGACCCAATTTTGTTCCTTTTTATGGCTATTTACCATTGTATGTATGTGCCACATCTTCTTTATCTACTCGTCTGTTGATGAGCATTTAGGTTGCTTCCATGACCTGGCTATTGTAAATAGTGCTGCAATGAACATTGGGGTGCATGTGTCTTTTTGAATTATGGTTTTCTCTGAGTATATGCCCAGTAGTGGGATTGCTGGATCATATGGTAATTCTATTTTTAGTTTTTTAAGGAACCTCCATACTGTTCTCCACAGTGGCTGTATCAATTTACATTCCACCAACAGTGCAAGAGGGTTCCCTTTTCTCCACACTCTCTCCAGCATTTGTTGTTTGTAGATTTTCTGATGATGCCCATTCTAACTGGTGTGAGGTGATACCTCATTGTAGTTTTGATTTGCATTTCTCTAATAATTAGTGATGTTGAGCAGATTTTCATGTGCCTGTTGGCCATCTGCATGTCTTCTTTGGAGAGATGTCTATTAAATGGTCTTCTGCCCATTTTTTGATTGGGCTGTTTTTTCAATATTGAGCTGCATGAACTGTTTATATATTTTAGAGATTAATCCTTTGTCTGTTGATTCGTTTTCAAATATTTTCTCCCACTCTGAGGTTTGTCTTTTTGTCTTGTTTATAGTTTCCTTTGCTATGCAAAAGCTTTTAAGTTTCATTAGGTCCCATTTGTTTATTTGTTTTTATTTCCATTACTCTAGGAGGTGGGTCAAAAAAGATCTTGCTCCTATGTTTTCCTCTAAGAGTTTTATAGTGTCCGGTCTTACATTTAGGTCTTTAATCCATTTTTAGTGTATTTTTGTGTATGGTGTTAGGGAGTGTTTGAATTTCATTCTTTTACATATAGCTGTACAGTTTTCCCAGCACCACTTTTTTTTTTACATCTTTATTGGAGTATAATTGCTTTACAACGTTGTGTTAGTTTCTGCAGTATAACAAAGTGAATCAGCTATATGTATACATATATCCCCATATCCCCTCCCTCTTGCGTTTCCCTCCCACCCTCCCTATCTCACCCCCGTAGATGGACACAAAGCACCGAGCTGATGTCCCTGTGCTATGCGGCTGCTTCTCACTAGCTATCTATTTTACATTTGGTAGTGTATATATGTCCATGCCACTCTCTTACTTTGTCCCAGCTTACCCTTCCCCCTCCCCGTGTCCTCAAGCCCATTCTCTACATCTGCGTCTTTATTCCTGTCCTGCCCCTAGGTTCTTCAGAACTTGGTGGGTTTTTTTAGATTCCATATGTATGTGTTAGCATACGGTATTTGTTTTTCCCTTTCTGACTTACTTCACTCTGTATGACAGACTCTAGGTCCATCTACCTCACTACAAGTAACTCAATTTCGTTTTTTCTTATGGCTGAATAATATTCCATTGTATATATTAGCACCACTTATTGAAGAGACTGTCTTTTCTCCATTGTATAGCCTTCCCTCCTTTGTCACAGATTGGTTGACCATAGGTGCGTCGGTTTATCTCTGGCCTTTCTATCCTGTTCCATTGATCTATGTTTCTGTTTTTGTGCCAGTACCATGTTGTCTTGATTACTGTAGCTTTGTAGTATAGTCTGAAGTCAGGGAGTCTGATTCCTCCAGCTCCGTTTTTTTTTTTTTTTTTTTTTTTTTTGCAGTACGCAGGCCTCTCACTGTTGTGGCCTCTCCCATTGCTGAGCACAGGCTCCGGACACACAGGCTCAGCGGCCATGGCTCATGGGCCCAGCCGCTCCGCGGCATGTGGGATCTTCCCACACTGGGGCACAAACCTGTGTCCCCTGCATCGGCAGGCAGACTCTCAACCACTGCACCACCAGGGAAGCCCCAGCTCCGTTTTTTTCCCTCAAGATTGCTTTGGCTATTTGGGGTCTTTTTAAGTTTTAAGATTTTTTGTTTTAAGATTTTTTGTTCTAGTTTTATACAAAATGCCATTGCTGATTTGATAGGGACTGCACTGAATCTGTAGATTGCTTTGGGTAGTATAGTCATTTTCACAATGTTGACTCCTTCAATCCAAGAACATGGTATATCTCTCCATCTCTTTGTGTCATCCTTGATTTTTTAAGGATGTTTTAAGATTTTTTTTCTAGTTTTAAGATTTTTTGTTCTAGTTCTATACAAAATACCATTGTTGATAGGGACTGCACTGAATCTGTAGATTGCTTTGGGTAGTATAGTCATTTTCACAATGTTGATTCCTTCAATCCAAGAACATGGTATATCTCTCCATCTCTTTGTGTCATCCTTGATTTCTTTCATCAGTGTCTTATAGTTTTCTAAGTACAGGTCTTTTACCTCCTTAGGTAGGTTTATTCCTAGGTACTTTATTTTTTTTGTTACAGTGGTGAATGGGATTGTTTCCTTAATTTCTCTTTCTGAACTTTTGTTGTTAGTGTATAGGAATGCCAGAGATTTCTGTGCACTAATTTTGTATCCTGCAACTTTACCGAATTCATTGATTAGCTCTAGTAGTTTTCTGGTGGCATTTTTAGGATTCTCTATGTATAGTATCATGTCATCTGCCAACAGTGACAGTTTTACGTCTTTTCCAATTTGTATTCCTTTATTTCTTTTTCTTCTCTTATTGCTGTGGCTAGGACTTCCAAAACGATGTTGAATAATACTGGTGAGAGTGGACATCCTTGTCTTGTTCCTGATCTTAAAGGAAATGGTTTCAGTTTTTCACCATTGAGAATGATGTTTGCTGTGGTCTGTTGTATATGGCCTTTATTATGTTGAGGTAGGTTCCTCTATGCCCACTTTCTGGAGAGTTTTTATCATAAATGGGTGTTGAATTTTGTCAAAAGCTTTTTCTGCATCTATTGACATGATCATATGGTTTTTATTGTTCAGTTTGTTAATATGGTGTATCACATTGACTGATTTGCGTATATTGAAGAATCCTTGCATCCCTGGGATAAATCCCAGTTGATCATGGTATATGATCCTTTTAATGTGCTGTTGGAGTTGTTGGATTCTGTTTGCTAGCATTTTATTGAGGATTTTTGCATCTATGTTCATCAGTGTTATTGGCCTGTAGTTTTTCTTTTTTTTGTGACATCTTTGTCTGGCTTTGGTATCACAGTGATGATGGCCTCGTAGAATGAGTTTGGGAGTGTTCTTTCCTCTGCAATGTTTTGGAAGAGTTTGAGAAGGATGGGTGTTAGCTCTTCTCAAAATGTTTGACAGAATTCATCTGTGAAGCCATCTGGTCCCGTATTTTTGTTTGTTAGAAGATTTTTAATCACAGCTTCAATTTCATTACTTGTGACTGGTCTGTTCATATTTTCTATTTTTTCCTTGTTCAGTCTTGGAAGGTTATACCTTTCTAAAAACTCATCCACTTCTTCCAGGCTGTTCATCTTATTGGCAAAGAGTTGCCTGTAGTAGTCTCTTACGATGCTTCGTATACCCGCAGTGTCTGTTGTAACTTCTCCTTTTTCATTTCTAATATTATTGATTTGAGTCCTCTCCCTCTTTTTCTTGATGAGTTTGGCTAAAGGTTTATCAATTTTGTTTATCTTCTCAAAGAACCATCTTTTAGTTTTATTGATTTTTGCTATTGTTTTGTTTCTATTTCATTTATTTCTGCTCTGATCTTTATGATTTCTTTTTTTCTACATACTTTGGGATTTGTTTGTTCTTTCGCTAGTTCCTTTAGGTGTAAGGTTAGATTGTTTGAGATTTTTCTTGTTTCTTGAGGTTGGACTGTACTGCTATAAACTTCCCTTTAGAACTGCTTTTGCTGCATCCCACAGGTTTTGGATCATCGTGTTTTTGTTGTAATTTGTCTCTAGGTATTTTTTGATTTCCTCTGATTTCTTCAGTGATCTATTGGTTATTTAGTAACGTACTGTTACTAAATAGGGTGATTTCCTAATCCTATCAATTCTCTGGCATTTAGTTATGATTCTTAAATGAAAAACGTTCTCTTATCAGGTTAACCTGATACACAAAGAAATCAGGATAAATACTTCATTTTTCCAGTTAATTTTCAAAATAGTAAGTTGGTGCCCTAATAATCTCCAAAGGTGACTAATAGATGTTTTTTTAAACTATCATTATGACCTCATAGATTTTTATATATTTCATGTCAATTGTTATTCTTTTTGATGCTCAAATTGTTCCATCTTTGGCCAATGGAAGCCCCTTCCAGTTGGCTCCTGGGTCCTTTTGACATGACCTTACTCTGATTGCTTCCTTGCTTTCAAACACAAGATGGTCCAGCCTCATCTTGTCCCTTCCCTGCCCCTTCTAATGGGACAGTCTTGGTGCTAGGGTATGCCTTGCCACTGACTTCTGATTGCTTCTAGGACTTTTCAGTGGATAAAGCTATGCAACATGTATTTTTTAGGAAAAATAAATCACTGTATTTTGCTGGTACTTCCAATTGAAATATACAATTACAGGGTTTTTACTTAATTTTATTCTTGTATCTCTTCTTTCTTGTACTAAAAATCTTGGCTCTTACTTCCTTTGACTTAATATTTGCTTTATCATATGTAAATACATAGAGTTTCAAAAGGACAACACCAATATCATTGCTAAAAATGAAAATACTAAATGCAGTTTAAGTTTTCATTGTAGTTCACAGGATATATTCCATTAGGAAAGTGCAGACAAATGCTGGGCTTTAAAGTCACTTGAAGTAATTGTTCTGTGTGTGGTTACACCACTAATTTGATAGATAGTTAAGTTTTAGTTTTAAGAGTTGCTTTTTTAATTATAGTAAACACTGACTGGGTCCCAAAGTAAAAAGTATAAAACAAGATACAGACCTAGGTGCCATCTCTGGCCAGCTCCCTACTACCACTCCCAAGGGAACTGATTTATTAGTTATTGATGTAATTAATCCTTCCATTTTTCTTTTTCTTTCTTTTTTTTTGCAGTACGCGGGCCTCTCACTGTTGTGGCCTCTCCCATTGCGGAGCACAGGCTCCAGACGTGCAGGCTCAGCGGCCATGGCTCATGGGCCCAGCTGCTCTGCGGCACGTGGGATCCTCCTGGATCGGGGCACGAACCCGTGTCCCCTGCATCAGCAGGCGGACTCTCAACCACTGCGCCACCAGGGAAGCCCCTCTTTTTTTTTTTTTTAACATAAGTAAATGCATGCTCGTTTTTTCATTTGTCTCCTCCTTTCTTACACAATCAGGTAGCACAACAAACCTGCTCTTCACTTTCACTTCCTCTACTCTGAAGAGGACTCCAGGACAGCATTTTGGTGGGGGTGGGTAGGGGGCAGGAGTTCAAGATAGTTTTTATTTTCAGAGCCTGCAACAGTTGGTTAGCAATGCCAGCTAAGCTGGTACAATCCGAAGGCCATCCCACCTCCCTTTTCAGGCATTCAACTGGCAGAATCCTCACAAATAAGATTAGAAACCAACTGACATGTGTCTCCATGTGTGTGTGGTTCTGCAGCCTTCTCCCTCTTCCCTCCTGAAGATGTTCCCTCATTTTTTTTTTAACAGCTGTGCAGTATTCCACTGTATGTATGTGCCAGGTTTCTTCCATCAATCCCCTCTAGATGGAGATTTGGGTGGCTTCCACTCTTTGGCTGCTATAAATAGCACTGTAATGAAGATCTTTGTGCATACACCATCTCATATTTTTACCAGTACACCTCAGATAGATTTTTAGAAGTGAGACTGTTGGCTGAGGGATAAACTCATATTTAATTTTGATAGTTATTAACAAATTCCATCCACAGGAATCTGTACTTTCTGGAGTGCTTGTTTCCCCACTGTCTCACTAACAGAGTGCACTGTGTAACTTGGACTTTTCACAATCCAACAGGCAAGAAATGGTATCTCAGTAGTTTTAATTTGCATTTCTCTTATTATACATATCTTCATATGTTTAAGAGCTACTTATTTGCAATTTATTTTCTATGAACTGTCCATATCTTATTTATTTATTTATTTGGTTGTACTGGGTCTTAGTTGCGGCAGGCGGGCTCCCTTGTTGCAGCTTGCTGGCTCCTTAATTGTGGCATGCGTACTCTCAGCTGTGGCATGCATGTGGGATCTAGTTCCCTGACCAGGGATCGAACCCGGGCCCCCTGCATTGGGAGCATGGAGTCCTACCCACTGCGTCAGCAGGGAAGTCCTTGTCTGTATCTTTTTGCCCGTTCTTTCTGGTTCTTTTCAAAGTTTAGAAATTCTTCACATATTAGGGCTATATTAGCCCTTTGTGATAAATGTTGCAAACATTTTTGCCAGTTTATTATTTACTTTTTAACTTCACTTGTTTTGGCTATCTAAATCTCTTTCGGTTAGATATAAACTTCTCCTTTTATTGCTTCTGGATTTTCAGTCATAGGAATGTTTTCCCAACTCTCAGATCATAAAGGAATTCACCTACGGTTTCTTCCAGTTACTTAGAAGGTTTCATTTTTACAGTTGGGTCTCTAATCCACTTGGATTTTATCCTTCTGTAGAGTGTGAGAAATGGATTCAATTTTACTGTCTTCCAGGTGCTTAACCACATTTGTCTCGACACTGTTTTTTAAGTCTTTTTCTCCACCAGTAAGATGATTCCTTTATCATATACTAAATTCCTGGACTTTTTCTCAATTTTTTATAGTATGTTATAATATCTAGTAGTGTTACCCTCCTTCCTTTATTTTCTGTAAAATAAAGTACGTTGTACATAACTTAGCAAAGATCAAATACTGAAGTAGATTTTTTTTTTTTAAAGAAAACATTTAGGACCCACTCTATTTTCAGGAATTCAAGGATTGGGACCTTCTGTGTTAGCTCAATCTTCACAAAATTACATATACAATAGCCCAAGGTTAAAATTCACCTTTTAAAAAGAATTATGGCAATATTTTTCAAAGAAACCAAAATTAGTTGTTAGGAAAATAAGTTCCACTTGACACCTGTGTACATCTTTTCCCTGAATCACTTCGCACATCTATGGCTAGAAGCCCCGTCTACTAAGTGAACCTAGTAACTTCCCTCTAAGGTCTGAGACCACGGTTCCTGTGCAGAAACCCTCCTGTACGACTGAAAACTGTCATTCACCCAGCAAAGGAAAATTAAGAGAGACTGGAGAGTGTGTCAAATAAAAACACCAAAAATGACCCAAATTATCTGCACCACTTATAGGTTTGAATCTGGCCATCCAAGACACAAACTAAAAAAGTAAAGACTACTTTTATTCTCAAGGTAGAGAAATCTGACTTGGCTCTCCTGTTACCTTCTGCACTAACCTAGTCCATCCCACAGCTGAGACAAATTGCTCACTGGGAAGCTACTTGTCGTGCTTCAGTGAAATGTGCCTATTTTTTGGCCAGGGGAGATATTGTTGAAAACAGAACGTTCGTCTTCCTCACAGTTAATCAACAGTGATACAACCTTACATTTCCTAACAACTAAATATTTCCTAATTAATCATTTTTTAAATGCAACAATCAAAACTATGAAGTAATTATTTGCTCTAGTTCACTGTTTTTATTTACATAACCACCTTTCTCCTAGACAAGCAACATTAAGCAAAACATAAGGCAAAGATGACTTGCTGGTGACCATCCTATTCAACTTTCTTTTGCAGAGGGTCTTCTCAGTAGTAGCCAGTTACCACATGGAGTTTTTTCACAGTTTCAGAGAAGCTTTCCTTGTATTAAAAACAGCAAGAAAGTGCTACACTTGATGGTAGTTACTGTCAAATAGTTCAATCAACCTTGCAGAATTTTTGTAATATAACTTCAAGTATGTAAGTTATTTAATCAACACAAAACTCTTAAAAAAACAAAACAAAAAAACCCCCAAGTACTAGCTGACTTCTGGTGCCATGAGATATAACAGCACCACCGATTTTTATATTTTAGTGGTAAAAATGTAATCCAGTTTTAGCACCCATCTACAAGAGTTAGATGAAAATATATGATTTGGCTTACTGGAAGGTAACAGTCTTAATGACTCCTCAGTGAGGAAATCTGTTCCTTCTGCTGCATGCTGGCTCAAAGAAAAGAATAAGAGTATTAATGGGGGAAAATAGGATAGACTTTCAGTAAGGCTTTTCAGTACTTGAAATACTTAAGGATGGATCACATTTAAAATGGTGAACATGGCTTTGCAGGCTTAAATAGAGAACAGAGGAAAAAAAGAAAAATCAATGCTAGAAATCAACTCCCATCTTTTTAACCAAAACCCTGTCTCAACACTCCATTTCAAAAACAAAGTGAAGCATTCTAAGAAAGTGACAAATTTTTAAATAAAAACACACCGAGTTTTGTTTAACTCTATCAGTTATTAGACATGGTATATATAAGCAAGGAAAATAAGGTGCACCTTTACATCATATAAAATAATAAACCCAGGAATCACTTTTTAAAATTGGCAATACAGACTGCAATATAAAAAATACTTGATATAGCAAAGTTAGATAGAAATAAAAATTTCAGTTGAAAAATTACAATATTTCAGTACAGCGGAGGGACAAATAACCTTTTATTAAAGCTACTAGATTTGGAGACTCTTGTGTATTTTGATTTTGGAGAAAGGAAAATCATTCTTCTAGAACCTGGTTTAAATGTGCTAGCAGCTTCATAAAGAAAACATGGGGAAAGTAGAGTCAAGAAGACTGCCTGGTTCTCATGTGAGATTCCTTACTCTGCATCACAGACTGTAAATTATTGCTGAGGAACTGTATTAGCCATGTGCATTTCCCACGTCATCTGCAGTGTGCTCAGTCCACAGTGTCACAGATCTCCTTCACTTTCTGGTTAAAGTCTTCTGGTTGATCTGCATACACATAATGCCCTGCTCCGAGAATGGCCTAGGAAAGGGAAAGCAGTCAGATGGTCAGTGAGTAAAAGCATTTAATAAAACACAATGACACACACAAAGACACTTAGCAATGAAAGTGAGAACAGCTATATATAAAACATAAAAGAAAAAGCAATACTGATCTGTAGTAACTATTATATACTTCATTAAATAAAGGATCTAAGAATAAAGAGAAAATCCAGTGAACCTTACTAAAATTTTCATATGCAAAAATAACATTCTAAACTGACCTCTAACAATAGGGCCAACAGAAACACTGAACAAAGTAAGAATGTGCTGCCTTGGGAGGTGGTCGCAGTGCTATTGGACCTGTCTGTCCCTCATTCAGTCTCTCCCACTGTGGAGATGCTGTGGCTCTAGGACAGACAAGGGCCTAAGAATGGGGATTCGCTGTCTGGACATGAAGATTTGTATGGGTCAAACCCTGCCCCCGTCACAAGTGACAGCAGGTCTCTGACCAAGGCTGCAGGTATAGCTTAGATGTGAAAGTACAGGGATGACCTGAAATCTCACTGAAAGCAAAGATAATAGAACAGACTTCGCCTACAACTATAAACCAAAAATAAACCACACACTTACTATCGTCTTCACATATGAATGTGGTCGTAATGACTGGATGCTGGTGCCAGAATTGCCATCTATGCAGGATCGGGCGCCATAGATCACAGAAACTGGAATGTCAGGGTGCATTTTACCAATTCGCTGCAGCATTGGTCTTTTTGCCCATCCATATGGGACAGTCATATTTCTGAACGCAGTCTCACCACTTAAAGGGAGAAAATCATATGTATGATTCTGGGGGATAAGTATGTATCACACTCCCACCTCTATCAAAACACACTCATATTTAGCTTCTCCCCCTTTTAAGAAAAACCGCAGCTTACATAGAAAATAATTTACTAGGAAATGTAAGGAACAAACCCCAAAGAAGATATATGCTTTTATTAGATAAACAAGGATGCTTTAAACTCTAAAAAAAATGATCATCTTCCAAATCAAAACATGCAACCCTAAGTCCCTATCATAAAATCATCAAATTTCCTGTGGGGATAGCTGGAATATGTTTTTTCACTCTAACTTATTTACAAGGCAGCTTTTCCACATGTTCATCGCACCAGCATTTTACCTACAACGGCAAAACCAACACCAAGATAAGAACAAATTCAGCTTAAATATTCTTTGTGTATTGTTTATATTTAAAATTTTCTGCCTGTTCTGATGTTTGCCATCTTTAAAAACCTTTCCGGGAGCTTCCCTGGTGGCGCAGTGGTTGAGAGTCCGCCTGCCCAGTCAGGGGACACGGGTTCGTGCCCCAGTCCGGGAAGATCCCACATGCCGCCGAGCGGCTAGGCCTGTGAGCCATGGCCACTGAGCCTGCGCGTCCAGAGCCTGTGCTCCGCAATGGGAGAGGCCACTGCAGTGAGAGGCCCACGTACCGCAAAACAAAACAAAACAAAACAAAAACAACAACAACAAAAAACCTTTCCGGCTGGGGAGAGACAGCCTCCTGGAGCTAGCCAATTCGTAGAGACAGCAAACAACTCAACTGGGACTGCCTTAATATGCAAACTAACCAATCCAGAGCTGCACCTCTTCTGTCTGGCTTGCACATCCCCGGAGGCAATGTTTCTCTGCCTTAATCATCCCAGGGCCAGGTGCCAGACAACTAGAAACCGCCCCTATATCTTAGTGCCCACCGAAATTATTCCACTAGCAAATCCTAAACTGCCTACCCTGCGCTGCCTTGCCTCTCCTGCAGAACCCAGTAAAGGCTCCTGCCTGGACTTCCCCTCACTCCTGTCTTCTGCCACCTGACCAAAATCTGGTGCGTCCCCCGTGACCCTTCACAGCATTCAGTGACCCCCTCTCTAGGACCTGTGAGTATACTAAACTTTGTTTTCTTGAGCCTCTCCTATGTCTTCTCTCATGGCCACAGCTGACTGACCATCACATAAAATACAGAACATTTGGCAAACTCCTAGGACAGATCCATTCTGCCGTCATTTATCTTCTTTCCTTGTACTAGGTGTGCTTCTGAACGGCCGTTTATGAATTCAAGTTCCACCACAAGAAAGGCAACAAACTAGGATTACACAGGCACACGTAATCATGAAATGTGAGTAACTGAAGAACAAACCACTAAGACCATGCAGGAAAACAGATGATGTCCCTGGAACAGGCCACTAAAAATTGTTGAAACAAGTCAATGAGTGTGTAGACCTAATCCACCAGACCCAACTGCCTGGTGAGTCACAAAACATCAAACCCTTGGGGGACCCCCAAACCTCTCCAGCCTCCCTCACCTTTGGCAGAGAACTTCTAACCTACTTTATTAAAAAAGACGGAGGCTACAGCTATATCTCAAGTGCTCTCATGGCCTCAATCTTTTTAATAAAGTAGGTGTACATATTCGCTGACAGAAGTGAGAGAGGCACACACACAAAAAAAAAAGTGAAGGAGGCTGTCTCTTCGTCTCACCTCTCAGCCTTTCACCCAAGTTTCAGTCTTAGAAAGGATGAGGTGCCAATTTTATATTTTAAAGTATGGTCTATGGCTAGAATCATCTGAAGCATTTGTTAAAGATGCAGCCCAGAACTGCTGAATTAGAGTCTTAGAGACAGAGTTCAGGTACCACTTTTTTTTTTTTAATATTCAATGGTCTTAATTACAATTATTATTTTTTTTTACATTTTTATTGGAGTATAATTGCTTTACAATGTTGTGTTAATTTCTGCTGTACAACAAAGTGAATCAGCTATATGCATACATACATCCCCATATCCCCTCCTTCTTGTGTCTCCCTCCCACCCCCCCATCCCACCACTCTAGGTGGTCACAAAGCACCGAGCTGATCTCCCTGTGCTATGCAGCTGCTTCCCACTAGCTAGCTATCTTACATTTGGTAGTGTATATAAGTCAATGCTACTCTCTCACTTCGTCCTAGCTTACCCCTCCCCTTCCCCATGTCCTCAAGTCCACTCTCTACATCTGTGTCTTTATTCCTGTCCTGCCCCTGGGTTCATCAGAACCATTTTTTTTTAGATTCCATATATATGTGTTAGCATACAGTATTTGTTTTTCTCTTTCTGACTTACTTCACTCTGTATGACAGACTCTAGGTCTATCCACCTCACTACAAATGACTCAGTTTCGTTTCTTTTTATGGCTGAGTAATATTCCACTGTATATATGTGGCACATCTTCTTTATCCATTCATCTGTTAACAGATACTTAGGTTGCTTCCATGTCCTGGCTATTGTAAATAGTGCTGCAGTGAACGTTGTGGTATATGTCTCTTTTTGAATTATGGTTTTCTCAGGGTATATGCCCAGTAGTGAGACTGCTGGGTCATAGAGTAGTTCTATTTTTAGTTTTTTAAGGAACCTCCATACTGTTCTCCATAGTGGCTGTATCAATTTACATTGCTACCAACAGTGCAAGAGGGTTCCTTTTTCTCCACACCCTCTCCAGCATTTATTGTTTGTAGATTTTTTGATGACGGCCATTCTGACTGGTGTGAGGTGATATCTCATTGTAGTTTTGATTTGCTTTTCTCTAATGATTAGTGATGTTGAGCATCCTTTCATGTGCTTGCTGGAAATCTGTATATCATCTTTGGAGAAATGTCTATTTAGGTCTTCTGCCCATTTTTGATTGGGTTGTTTGTTTTTTTGATATTGAGCTGCATGAGCTTCTTGTATATTTTGGAGATTAATCCTTTGTCCGTTGAATCGTTTGCAAATATTTTCTCCCATTCTGAGGGTTGCCTTTTCATCTTGTTTATGGTTTCCTTTGCTGAGGCACCATATTTTTGACAAACTCCTCCAATAATTCTGGTACAGAACCCAGCACAAGAACTCGAGCTCTCATCATCATACTCCATTCTTTTTTTTTTTTCTTTTTTTTTTGCAGTATGCAGGCCTCTCACTGTTGTGGCCTCTCCCGTTGCAGAGCACAGGCTCCAGACGCGCAGGCTCAGCAGCCATGGCTCACGGGCCCAGCCGCTCCGTGGCGTGTGGGATCTTCCCGGACCGGGGCATGTACCTGTGTCCCCTGCATCGGCAGGCGGACTCTCAACCACTGCGCCGCCAGGGAAGCCCTCATACTCCATTCTTGATCCTCTCCCTAACGACTGTAGGCTCTGTCTTCCAGGCTCCTCCCAGCTTGTCAAGACTTTCAGCCTCTGTTTTCCCCACTGGTGCCTCGTGCACAACATCCACAAGTAATTTAAAAAAAAAAAGAAAAAGAAATACCTTTGCTTGGTCCTCTTGCTCCCTCTACTATGCTCTCTCTCATAATCACTGTCAAAATTCACGCAGACTCCCCTTCCCCTCACCCCTCACTTACTCCTCACCGCTGCAGCAGTGTTTCTCATGCTGACATACAGACATGAAGAAGTGCTGAGTAAAAGAAGAGCGCGATCAGCAAATGAACTTGAAAATGCTGCCTAGTATCTCCCATGCACCTGGGAGATTCAAAATCCTTCGGCTTGGGCTTTCCTGGTGGCACAGTGGTTAAGAATCCGCCTGCCAATGCAGGGGACACGGGTTCGAGCCCTGGTCCGGGAAAATCCCACATGCCGCGGAGCAACTAAGCCTGTGTGCCACAACTACTGAGCCTGCGCTCTAGAGCCCACAAGCTACAGCTACTGAAGCCCGCGAGCCTAGAGCCCGTGCTCCACAACAAGAGAGGCTGCCGCAATGAGAGGCCCACGCACCACAACGAGGAGTAGCCCCAGCTCGCAACTAGAGAAAGCCCGCATGCAGCAGTGAAGACCCAACGCAGCCGAAAATAAAAAACAAACAAACAAACAAACAACAACAACAAAAATTTTTGGCTTAAAAAACGGTTCTAAGAAGATCCATGGTACAGAAAACCATTCTTGTTTAACCCAGAACTCCTTTTTTGTAGAACATTCATACTCATTTGGGAATGCTGCTTTGTTTGAAATGCTTCTTTCTCTCTCAACTCTGACCACCTTAATGAGATGCCCAAGACCAAGACTTCCCTCAACTATCCACAGGCACCTTAGGGGAAGAAAGTATGTCTGGCTTTTTAATCTCTCATCAGAATCCAGTACAAAGTTTTACACAGTAGGTGCTCCTTGAATAGATGAGTAAATTAGGAAGCGTTAGTCATTTAACTACTTGTCCTTTTAAATTTAGTTATTTACATACTGATAAAAACCTCCTGGACTATTCATATATTTTCAAAAAATAAAAGCCTAAAACACAAACACAGTAAATTTAGATAAATCTTACCTTGGAGTCTGGACATTACAGTGGTAAATGTATTCTGTCACAGTATCATCTGCAAACATTGAAGAATACTTCCGTTTGAAATCAGGCCTTAAACGCTGTACTAGACTTAAACCTATTTAATAGAAAACAAACATTTTAAATTATATGTATGTTTTAAATTATAATTTAATTTATATACAAATATAGAAGACTTTAGTGTTTGCTTCTATAATGAGCACTACATGCTACATTACACATGTATTCAAATATGTATTTTAAGTGGAAAAAAGCACAGATTCTAGAAACTGCTCTCCTCAAGTTCCCTAAGGAAAGATTAAAATAAGAATAGAAGCCTGTCATATGTTGACTTACTAATATGCTTTAGGAGCTCAAAAACAGTTGCCTAAGACTTGTTTTTGTAGGAAAATAAATTCTATTAAACAAGGGAGGTGAATAGGACAGCTTATACATAAAATTAACTTAATAATTTGTATTTCTTCCACAATTACAATACATTAGCATCTATATGAAGTGAATTGGTATATAAATATTTCTTGGGAAAATTAATTCAGAGTTTCTGCTTGGGACACTAGCAGAACTCCCCGCTAAGGCCATCCACAGTGGCTCCCACGGTCCCACCCCTGAGGTGAGAGGCAGGGGCAAGGCCCCCAAAGGAAAGAGGATGAAGAGCAGGAACTTTTGTCTGGTTACTGTTTTCCCTTCGGGGACCCAGGGACTGGCCGGTTTCCCTCTCTGCTATCACTGCCAATACTCTAGCAAGATCTTACTTCTTCACTGGCCCTGCCTTCCCATCTCTGAAGGAATTACACAGCTCCACCAAGAATTCTCATGATGCAGTGGACATTCTGCATCACCCTCACCACCACGTGCAAACAACAATGGGAGGCAGAGGACATGGCTTTAAAGGGCCCCTCCTAGGCATCCTCCTTCCCCCATCTTTATCTCCTAACTTCTTTTTATGCTTTATTTTTCCCGTAATGGCTACCTGTGTAACTGTGATCAAGCAAGATCCACTTACATGTCAGGACTATAAAGCTCTTAAGCAGCTCATCAAAGGAGGACCAGGCACCTAAGAAGGTGTGGCTCTACTGGGGGGGGGCGGTGAAAAGAGGCTACCTACACGAGTACTGAGGGCATATAGCGTGGTCACCAATTCAGTCCCTGTGCCCTCTTCTCATTGCTGCAGTCCCGCTGCTCTCCCAAAGGGATGGTACTCAGGCAAGGGTAGGGGCAGGCCTGGACAGGGGGCAGCAGAATCTACAGTCACCTATGCAACAGGTATTGCCACACCCTCACCCACCCACCACACCTCTATTCTTTTCTTGCTAAGAGAACCCGACTTTTGTGTATCATTTAGGCAGCAACGTGCCCAGGAAAGCAGGCCCCTCACTCCAGCCCCTGAAACAAATGATAACTGATCAGTCATAGAAATTTCTTCTTTGCTGATGGAAGAACTAGGGGTGGGCAGAGACATAAGGAGAAGTGTGCTGGGGCCCCCAGGGAAGACCTCCTTCCCTGACAAAGAGCATCATGCTCTCCTTTCTTCTTGTTCGGAGAGCTTGTGAGATGATGCTTCCTGTCCTAGCAACCACTGAACAACTGTGAGGTAAAAGGTCGAGAAAATCACACACAGACCCAAACCTTAACATCAAGGAGCTAGCTTTGGGAACAAATGCTAAAACCACCTGCTTCCAGACTGCTTGTTAAGGAAATAATAAAAGGCCTTCTGGTTTAAACCGCTGAGGTCTCCAGTCACTTTCAGCCAAAAGCCCTCTTAACTGACATAAGCTGTAAGAGGGAAAGGCAGAGGTGCAGACCATCACCATCTGTGACAACGAGGGAAGGAAATTCCCTTGGCTGTGAGGCTGAGACAGAAGAGCTGAGGGTCAAATAACTTAAATCAGAGACTAAACTCAAAACATGACCAGAAACACAAATCAGGAGTCCCCCAAATCTTTGTGGGAAAGGATGACTTTATCGTCTTAACACTCTGACATTACAGGGCAAGAAAGGAATCTGAGTGATGGTACCTGTCATCCCACGGTTGTCGGTCAGGTCAGGCTTTGTGACCTGCCAGCTGGACATCACTAACTGGCCAAAGGCTCCTCAACACGTCACTGGGGCTAGCAGATAAACTCCCATGCCTGGGGCTAGCAGGTAAACCTCCCCAAGACACTGCTTGCTTGGCTTTTTTCAGAATGTTCAAGGTCACCTAACCTCATCCTTAGCATTTCCCACCTCCTCTGCTTGCTAATTATCTGTAATGTTTACAATATAAAGACCCTTTTTTAAAAAAAATAAATTTATTTATTTTATTTTTGGCTGCGTTGGGTCTTCATTGCTGCGCATGGGCTTTTCTCTAGTTGCGGTGAGCGGGGGCCACTCTTCATTGCGGTGTGCGGGCTTCTCATTGCGGTGGCTTCTCTTGTTGCGGAGCACGGGCTCTAGGCATGCAGGTTCAGTAGTTGTGGCTCATGGGCTCTGGAGCACAGGCTCAGTAGTTGTGGAGCACGGGCTCAGTTGCTGTGGCATGTGGGATCTTTCCGGACCAGGGCTTGAACCTGTGTGCCCTGCATTGGCTGGCATATGCTTAACCACTGCGCCACCAGGGAAGCCCTAAAGACTCCTTTTTAAGGAGAGGAGCCTGGTTTCATTCACCTTTGTGCACGGACTGGTACTTTTTAGAGGAGGAGGAGAAAAAGTAAGGTTCAGTTTTTTTGTTTGTTTTTAAGATTTTAACTAACAATGGTGATCCGCAAATACTCCTCTATTGCTATGTATAAACATTTTGCTTTCCTAGGATACAGATACAAGCAAGCACTCACCAAAGGGTCCTGCAATCCTGAGGCTGGCTAAAGGGTTAAAGGGAGTCAATGCCGCTCCCAAGACTCTGATCCAAATTGGAATTGGTCTCTCTTCATCAGCAAGGTCTGGTCGCTCAGGAAAACCCCAAGGCTCCACTAGAATGAGATGACTAACCCTGTTGGGGAAAGAAAAGACTTCAGATCATTTGGCAAATTCACCCTAGGACTATAAAGAACTTACACGATTTATAAAGTAAAAATAGAATGAACTTCCTTCAAAAACCTTGCATTAAAGAAAAAACTAATGACTGAACAGGTTACATCATGCTCTTATTATGCATAAATTGATGAGATTTGGTAGGATTTGAGAGTTGTTATGGTAGAAAGAGGGCTTCATTTTTAATCTATCTAAATGTGGATAGTAACGGATGTGTGAAAGGGTATATGATAACTGTGGTTATTCTTGAGAAACAAGAAAAGACAGCATTTGTTGTTGTTTAAGCTACACTCTGGCAGATGATATAGATCACTGACCATTCAGAAAAATCCAATGTTTCCATGTATCTCATGGTTGACACTGCACAAATGACTGGAGATTAATATTACACTCATAAAATAGCTTCGGACACCAACAATAGTTATCTCCTATGAACCAAATCATTCTAAAAATTTATGAGGCATTAGCACTTTAGGTGGATTCAAAAGGACTTTGAATGAACGTTTGACAAACACGAAGATAATGTAACAATATGGGCTGAAATTATACCCCTAGTCTGGGATTTCAGTTTGGTGAACAGGAACACATTTACCCTATGCATAACATCATGATATACTGGCATTAGATTCTGTTCCTAATCCTTTCCCAATTTTCTTCTTTACTTCAAAGAGACAGAAAAGCTTCATTCCAAACTCATTTAAAAATTGTTTCAGGTCACTAATAGTTTTAATTTTTCCATCTTAGGAAGCATCTTTCTGATGAGGGAAAACCAGAACCGCGTCCTTGTGATTGTATCACGGTATAACACATCATAAAGATCTTCAACAAAACATAAATGTCCTGACACAAAACGATATTCAACTGTAGCCAAAACAGTCAACAACTGGCAGCAAAAATCTCCCAAGGGTGAACCGACACTGATTCTGAAGTCCCTTTCTTAAGTCATAATTGAAATAGAAAGGTAAAAAAACCAGAACATGGGAACAGACAGCTTTTATTTTCCCAATATAAGAAGTTTTCTTATTTTTGTCAGTGTAGATAAGGATGAGTTAGTAATGAATCCTTTGCTCTGACTGCATTTTCTCAAACAGAAAGCTTCAGAGCACAGACCCAGAGCACAGAGCTCTAAGGACCCTTGGAGAATACTCAGCCCAATCTTTCATTTCATCAGATGAGAAGAAAGCTGAGATGTACTATGTGACTCACTCCAGAACCTAAAGCTAGTCAATGCAGAACTAGGGCTATGATCCTTATTTCCCAACCCCAGTACTAACAGATGCTGACAAGCCATCAGGCAGAAGGCTCTCTTTCCTAAGAATAGGCCAAGCAACATAAGATAAACATATTAGTAAAGGTAGAGCTTAACTCTTATCAACTCTAGGCCAGTCCTAACAGTATACTCTAAATTTCATAGCATCCAGAAGATCTGTAGAATGTAACTATGAATCTGTGTGAAGATATGTCAAATGTGAGATTTCCATATACTTAGAGTGACATCACTGCTTAAAAGTTTTATAAGACTATTTTCTAATAGTGTATGGAAACGGAGGTGAAAATGAATTTTTTTAAAAAAAGTTATCTCTCATATTCTGACTGCCTCCTAAATTCCTATGACAGCCCACAGTGAGATTTGAGGGTCGGGAAGGGGGACACATGCCAGAGGTATGAGTGGAATTAATGAAACAGCCACCTAGTTGAAAGCAGCAAAGATTCATTTCGGGGAAATAGCTGGTATTATTCACTACTGACTTACCTAAAGAGAAAAACGAACTCTTTATTAAAACATACTCTACAGGAAAAGATGATTAAGTTTTGTTACAAATTTGTTATGGGATTTTGCCCAGACTGCGCTGGGCTCTTACTGACCTGCTAACCCAAGAAGGGGCAGGACAAAGAAAACTTGAGGGAGGAAAGTCTCACCTATCTCTGGTTAACTGATGGTATTGTTTTTGCCTTAGTTTTGGCTTGCCTTGTTTAGTATGGATCTATGAGATTTTAACAAGTTACACAGAGTATATATACAGGAGCAGATAACCTTTTTTTTTTTTTTTGAAATGGAGTAAATTGCCCCAACAGTTAGTTGTTTGATCCTATGCCTTCAGCCTAACACATGGTAGATGCTCAGTAAACATTTGGAATATTGTGCTTTTCCAGTTTCCTTTTGATCCTTGTCTATAATGATGTACAAACTTTATAAAGTATAATCAGAGTAAGCATAGGAGTTAGTCCAGTCTGAATTTTTCTGGTCCCCTGGATGACATTAGAACATCACTGTTATTTCTCATATTAATCTTGCAGGTCATTACTCATTAGTGGGTAGTAAAATCCACTTACAGAGTCAGAGCCAGTCTGCTTTTTAATAAAATTGTATAATTTGGAATAGAAAAATGTACCATATAACAAAACTTTTGTTTCAGACACACACATATAATCCTTACTGAGGGTTGTAGTCAAAAAAGTTGGAAAACAATTTTTTAAAAGCTCTGCAACAACGTCTAAACTGTAGTTATATATCATCTGCCTCCACTCGTAAAAAACCTCAGAAAATAACTGTCGCTTATTTTTGGTTGTAAGGATTTTAAATGAGAGACCATGCAAAGCACTTAGGCTGGCGGCTATCAAATAACAAATACCCAGTAAATGCTAGCTAGTTATAGTAGCAAATACAGGAAGATTACTAGAGAATAATTCATTCCAGAAGCATGGGAAGACAGTGGCTGGGACCATGTAAGGAATGAGTAATTTAACTTTTTTTATTCTTCAGAAAAGCTTTATCACAGGCTTTGGCTCACACTCCTTATAATCCTGCACCAGATCAAGTTCCAGGCTATCTTCTCACCTGCTTCTCTAGTAAGAAGATTATCTCCTCATTTGCCAGGCATTATTTAGTTTTAATATATATCCAAACTCATATACGAATCCAGACTCGACCCTCTAATATCCCATAGAGGATAGCCTGATGGGATTGTTAGTTCACATCTAGGCTTAAGGAACAGGTCTAGCCAGACAGCATGTGAGTCATCCTATCAGACATCTTTATCAAGAATCAGAGGCTAGGGCTTCCCTGGTGGCGCAGTGGTTGAGAGTCCGCCTGCCGATGCAGGGGACACGGGTTCGTGCCCCGATCCCGGAAGATCCCACATGCCGCGGAGCGGCTGGGCCCGCGAGCCATGGCCGCGGAGCCTGTGTGTCCGGAGCCTGTGCTCCGCAACGGGAGAGGCCACAGCAGTGAGAGGCCCGCGTACAGCAAAAAAAAAAAAAAAAAAAAAAAAAAGAATCAGAGGCTAGGGACCTCCCTGGTGGCGCAGTGGTTAAGAATCCACCTGCCAATGCAGGGGAGACAGGTTCAAGCCCTGGTCTGGGAAGATTCCACATGCCACGGAGCAACTGAGCCTGTGTACCACAACTACTGAGTCTGCGCTCTAGAGCCCGCGAGCCCCAACTACTGAGTCCTAATGCCACAACTACTGAAGCCCACGTGCCTAGAGCCCATGCTCCACAACAAGAGAAGCCACTGCAACGAGAAGCCCACGCACCACAATGAAGAGTAGCCCCCGCTCTCCACAACTAGAGAAAGCCTGCGCATAGCAACGAAGACCCAGTGCAGTCCCCCGCCCCCTAAAAAAAAAGAAAGAGAAAAAAAAAGAAAGAATCAGAGGCTAATGCAAACTACAGGAAAAACAAAGAACCAGCAAAGCAGGAACATGCGAAGAGCTCATCAGTTTAGAAACATAATGAAGCATTCTTCTCCAGGTTAGTCATTACAATAGGTCTTGAGTTTGAAGATGGTGAGCAGATTACTCAGTTTTTAATCAATATCAAGAATCTGGGGAAAATATGGGATCACTGCCACAAGTTAGGCTACAGAACAACTTTTATGGACAGAGGCACTCTGCTGCTCATAGAGATGAAGCACACAGGTTGACCTAATGTACCAAAAATTGGAAAAAATTAGTTTTTATTTATTTTCTATTACTAGAATCCTTCCTGAACATGTACATTAAACTAGGCATTTTCATGCTTCTCCTCAAACTGTCCTATAAAAATAAACAAAGAATGAAAGAATGGGGCTGCCCATAAAAGATTAAGGGCAGAAATAGGTATGGATTGGGACATAGGTCCCAACAAGTATAACAAGTGTTGTCTTTGTGGTTTTTTCCTCCATGCATAGAAACAACAGAAATTAAAGACCTGTGGTTTTACTTAGGAGAAAAAAAAAGTACAGATTATATCTGTCATACCCGAGGAGGCAAAGAAAAAAGTCATATTCTCAAAGTCCACTTGAGAAAAAAGAGAGAAAGAGAGATAAGAAAAGATGCACAGTGAGTGAAGGAAATTAACTGAACCTCATTTGGTCTCTATTAGACCATTTTTTCCCCTCCTCTCACCCCACCCCACCAAAATCTTCCTGAAGCTCAAAGATTTAATCTCATGACAGCATAATAGAAATGGTACTTGTAGGGGAGGCTATGCATGTGTAGGAACAAGGATTACATGGGAAATCTCTGTACCTCCCTCTCAAAACAGCTCTAAAAAAAGCTTTTTAAAAAGGCAGCTGGATCAAGTTAAAGTTGGATAAGTGACATTTAGAGTAGGTAGTTACTTACAGTACAAAACAGACCACTCCGCTGCACCAGAGAAAATATGTGTATGCCACCAAGCAGCTTTTCTGGCTCAGGTAAAACCTCTCAGATCACACAGATGGAGACCCTGACAACCACCCGTCTGCTAAGTAGGAGTGCAACTTGAAGAAACAGCTAATGCTAAATCTCTCACTATGAGGCTTGCTATAATTATGAACACTCATACTGGTAGCAATCAATTGTGTTTAACTACGTTTGGATCTGTGAGTCTGCTGAACTGTGCTATTCACCGTAACATCTGATCTTCTATGGAAATCTAGATGAATTTGCTTAGTCAGGATCAAGCAGAAAATGTTTCTGTAAGGTAAGAAATTAACACAAATGGGGACCATTACGGAGCAGTGAGGACGTCTGCAGCAAAGGAGATGATGTCTCTATAAGAACAGAGACATTCTTATTCATTGATCTCTTTCTTCTCCGGTAAAAGAGAAGTGCTCCAAGGAAAGCCATCCCGAAAAGCAACATAGGAAAAAAGCTAGGGGGAAGGAGAACCCTAGAGGTTAACTGCCGCCTTCCTATACTGTGTGCTACACTGTGGTATCATCTGGTCTATACTGACTAATCATACAAAATATGATTTTGTGACCTCCCCCCAGATTAGCAACATAAATAATAGGAAATAGCATAAGAAAATAAGGTAAAGAAAGGAAGAGATGTTACAAAGATTCTGAAGTAAACAGCAATTAATTCAATGACTCAGAAAAAAATTCTATAGCAATAAAGGTTAGGGCACAGTATAATAATTAAAAAAAAGCTAAAAGATATTCTATGCAGGTGTATTTTCTGTAGCTTAGAGATGAGGAAACTAAAATTTAGAGATTAAGTGATTTGCTCTAAGCCATAAAGAAAGCACTAGCACCTACGTCTTCTAATTTCTAACCTCTGGTTTCCCACTGCAGCTTACTAAAACCTGGAAAAGGTTAGGAAAAGCCTGCTGGATCCATAGGTCTAATGATAATAGTAACTGTAAACAGTAACAACACACCAGTTTTTTTACTCGTGGCTTAAATTGTGTACATTCTAAGTCTAACAAATAGAAAGTCCTTTCACAAGCCTCCTACCAATGTGTAGCATATGTAATAGGAAAACCTGACAACATTATTTCTGCTACTAAATTGGCCAGCAGTTGTGGCTATTCAGTCTACAGGGTCCTTTAAGACAATGTCTCTTATAAGGTTCAGACACCAACAACTACCAGAGAGGGGAACTGGAAACCAGGGCTTGGGTGCCTCTCTTTTGTCACCATCACTTACCTTGATGGGTACTTCAGTGAGTAAGCAGCAGCCAGGAACCCACCCAAGTTGTGTCCAAGCAAAATCATTTTGTCCAATCCTAATGCACATCTCCAGTCTTCAATGGATTCCACAAACTGATTCTCTACTTCTTCTGCATCATTGTCAAATCTGGGTCTGCTACTTCGTCCAAAGCCCAGCAGGTCAAAAGCATAGACAGGTCTATTGGTGCAAAGATCTCCAAAATTCAGTGCCCAGAGTCCAAGACCTCCTCCAAAACCATGGAGGAGGACAAGTGGAGTCTTATCTGCAATATTATGAGAAAGCTTCAGTGTCCATACTTTATTTCCATTAGATATACGAACAGGTCCTTTTTTGTATGTGCAGGGGACACCTAATGGAAACATAAAAGAGAAATTCTGCTTAGTGTCACTACTTCTGAGAAGGTGAGTATTCTCAGAGCAATCAGAAATTAATAATCTAGAAACCATCTGGTATTCATTTATATGAGTTTAGCCTTTATTATATCAGTCCTAAAAAAAAAGAGTGCACATTTTATTGAAGCAATTATTTTTTCTTTAATTTTATTTATTTGTTTGTTTGTTTACTTATTTATTTTTGGCTGTGTTGGGTCTTCGTTGCTGAGCGTGGGCTTTCTCTAGTTGCAGCGAGCGGGGGGCTACTCTTCATTGTGGTGCACAGGCTTCTCATTGCAGTGGCTTCTCTTGCTGAAGAGCACGGGCTCTAGGTGAGCGGGCTTCAGTAGTTGTGGCATGCAGGCTCAGTAGTTGTGGCTCGTGGGCTCTAGGGTGCAGCCTCAGTAGTTGTGGTGCACACACTTAGTTGCTCCACAGCACGTGGGAGCTTCCCGGACCAGGACTCAAACCCATGTCCCCTGCACTGGCAGGCAGATTCTTAACCACTGCACCACCAGGAAAGTCCCAAAGCAAGTATTTCTTAATTACCATATTTTACATCTTGGTGGTAAGATTTATCTCAGACAAGTCTCAAGCAACTGTGGCCTAGGTTTTCTGGCAAGTCATGTCAGCTCTTTGGACTTCTTTCCATATCTATCAGTTGAGGGTACTGGAGTGGAACTTAGTGGCTGCTGAATCCATTATTTTAAAGTCTCTAGCTTTACAGACAATAGAATACTACCTTGTATGTGTAGAACACTTGAGGATTAAGCATTGAACATCGAACTCAGACTCAAAAGAAACATTTTTTTCCTAAAACATCATCATGAATTTAGGGAAGGATTAACATGTATTAAACACAAAACTGAAATCTTAAGTCATCATAACGTTTAGTAGAAAAAGATGGCAGGAACTCCTCAGCATGAGGTGCCAGGTAGTCTGAGTTCATATCCAACAATCTCTCTAGAGAAAGCAAATAATCACAATTTTGTAGATAAAAAATCTTTCTTGCCCTCAATGCTACAGGACTAAATACTTTAAATCTCCCCCAAAACTGACTAAAGAGGAAACTAATTTGAAATTCTTTTACACTAAATTATCAACTGAATAGCTACACTTTAGATATATCTTAATTATTTGTGCGTATACATCTGCAGTGGACAAACACGGAGAACCAGGAGTTTCTGCCCTTTAACCAAATAATCTCTAGTTTTGTACCCAGATAGTGGCAGAAGGGGAAACCCAGCACTTGTTCAGAATATTAACAGAGCCCAGAGTGAGTGGAAATGACACCAGTTTAGAAAAGGAGGTGATCCAGTACTAGTGCCAAGCCAAACCACATTCTGAACACAGATGTCTGTGTATTCCCATAAAAACCATGTGTGACCTCTATGAGACAGCTCACCCCACTGTATTAGTTGCTTGCTTCCATGTCTGATATTAAAGCAGGGGCCAATTCTCACTCCTATGTGCATCCCTAGAACCCAGCAGTAGGAAATCAGTATGTTTGTTAAATACATGAATTGAGTATCTAGCACCCTTTTGTTTTATCTCTTGACAAGAATTTTTTCGTTTAGTAAATCACAATGACAACTTTGCCAGCTTTGTAGAGAACAAGATTACCCAACCATACAGAGTAGAAATCCATTTTCATGGTAAAAATCCATATAAGATGGCTAATTCTCCCCTTCTTTGGATATATCCAGTTATGGTCACTTACTCCTGAATCATTCAAATGCACAAACAAAATTCATTTGTGGCAGAGAGTATGAAAAACAGGTGTGGACAAGTATATGCACAAATATACATAATAATCATGTATGTGCACTGCACCACTTAAGCTCTTCCTCTAAACAAAATTGCACAGTAAACACCATTACTTGAAAATATACCCACAGATATCTGGGAACACTCTGGCAGTACAAGTGTGGGTAAATTTCAGTGCTCACAAGAAACAAAAAAGATAAAGGTTTCCACACTACTATAAATGTAGACATAAAGAATCCTAGAATACTAGACTAAGGATCATCCCACCCACTCCTCTTATGGGCAAAAACTAGGAAGGTGAGAAAAGGAGCTTGCCCAAGACCCTGTAACCCATGGACTGCAGCCCTGGGCCTAGAACAGGTTACCTGGATGTAGTCCAGTATGTGTTCTACTAGACAAGGCTACTTGCTCTGCGACACCTACAGCCTGCTCTCAGAGCAGTCTGCAGACCTCTGGTGAGCCAGAGATCCTTTCAGGAGGTCTCACGAGGTCAAAACTATTTTCATAACAATCTAAGACTTTATTAGCCTTTTTCACTCTCATTCTCTGATGGGTATACAGTGGAGTTTTCCAGAGGTCACATGATAAGTGATTACCAACAGTCTGAATGCAGAAGCAGATATGAGAATCCAGCTGCCTTAGTTAAGCCAGGTATTATAGAGAGGTGTAAACTTGTAAACAATGTTACTCTTTTCACTACATTTGTTTAGAAAGCAGTTATTTTTAGAAAACATGTTATTTATTTTAACCTGCAATGGGTTTATTACTATTGTTTTAAAATAAATTAATAAGTTGACATATCTTAAATTATTCAGTTTTAATTTTTAATACAGTAAATATTGATAGTTATAACCTCTAAACAAAGTTCCTTGGGGTACTTCCTAATTTAAGAGTATAAAAGGGACTCAAGACCAAAAAGTTTGAGAACCTTTGCCTTCTTCCCACATTTACACACTTACTGATGACACGTAAAAGGAAAAAAAGTTCTTTTGCCGACAACTAACACACCACAGAATCTGATCTTCAGTTTCAAGGCGATGCTTTATATTGGACCTATTTTAGTAAATGGCTCAGTTAACTTATAAGAAGAAAACCTTACATTTCAAAATTTTCTCTTCAGCGTCTTTAAGGTGTGATGTTGACGTAGGGCACCATGTGGGAAGCCAACCAGTTAGCCATCCTGACCTGCAGCATCAAAAACAAAATACAAATAAGTGAGTTAATGTTCTTCTCAACTCCCAACTGTTACATAGGGAGAAGAAAAGCGGAATAGAAAGTTTACTGTCTGTGTGATGAGGAAGCTATCTATCTGTATGTGACAAATTCACCTAATAGGTACAAAGCATTGTGATAAAGTACTGGGATACAGATACCTTCAACCTGAGAACCTACAAGTAGATCTCCAAGTCCATCTTACCTTCATGGATAGTCAGATTCCACATAATCAAGCAGAGACTAAAAATGGGCAGGGCCTCCCTGGTGGCGCAGTGGTTGAGAGTCCGCCTGCCGATGCAGGGGATACGGGTTCGTGCCCCGGTCTGGGAGGATCCCATATGCCGCGGAGCGGCTGGGCCCGTGAGCCATGGCCGCTGGGCCTGCGCATCGGGAGCCTGTGCTCCGCAACGGGAGAGGCCACAACAGTGAGAGGCCCGCATACCGCAAAAAGGAAAAAAAAAAAAAAAAAAAATGGGCAGAACAAGAAAAGACAAAAAAGGCATTCCCCCACCCCACTACAAGACAGTTTCTTATCAGGGTGGAAGTACAAAAAAGTTAAAGACCATGAGTACGATCACTTCAATGGCAGGTTCACAGCAAGTACAAAATATACCTACTATGAGGGCTGAGAGAAGAGACATCTTAGTAAAATATGAGATTTTTTTAAAAGCTTCAAATCTCATGGTTAAGTGTAGAACATACCCCTAGTACAAATGCAGAGGACGGGCCCATGTCCAATCTACCTAGCATGAACCGGTTAACTTTTGAAAGCTTTGGATTCCAGCAAACAGTAGATGATAAGAAGGCCCCAGGCATCTGGCAGAAGACAGCGAAACAAAGAGAACAAGGAAGCAGGCCTTGCGCAAGAGGAGACAAAAGGCATAGGGAGGCTGGAACTGACACACTTTGCTCGTAGCCAACCAAGGAGAGGGTGAGCCTTCAACTCCTGGTCTAGCAGCAGACTCCAGGCATATCCTAACAATCTGAGATAATGCAGGGCATTAGCAGTCATCTGACAGTTAGCAAGCGCTCAGCATATGGCCAGTATCACTTAAAGTGAGAACTTTCTCATCAAAGAGAAAATGAATTAAAGAAGAAGAGAAACCAACTACTGCAAATTCCAGATGAGAGGTAAGAGCCAGAACGAAGGCTTTGGCAACAGGGATGGAGACAAGAAGATGAGGAATATTTAAAAATAAAAGAGGCTAAGGGTACAAACTTACAACTAGGAGATGAGTAAGTTCTGGAGATCTAATGCACGGCATAGTGATTATAGTCAACAATGCTGTACTGTAGACTTCAAAATTGCTAAGAGACTAGATCTTAAATGTTCTTACTTCAAAAAAAAAAAGATAATTATGTGAAGTGGTAGAGGTGTTAGCTAAAGCTATTGTGGGAATCAAATTGCAATATATAACTGTAAAATCAACACATTGTACACCTGGAACTTATACAATGTTATATGTTAATTATATCTCAATTTAAAAAATAAATAAAGCAAAGAAAAATCTAATGGAAGAAATAGGTGACTCAACAACTGTAATACATGAGAGAATTAATTCACTCCGCAGTTATTTATCGAGCACTTACTATCTTTGAGAAACTATTCTACTCACTTGGGGCATATCAGTTACCAAACAGAGGTAAGAGTGATTAATTCTCCCTTAAGGGATTAGGGTTGCTTTTGGACTGGATCTTCACGGATAAACAGGATACTTCAAAAACGAGGTGGGACCTCCCTGGTGGTCCAGTGGCTAAGACTCCACGCTCCCAATGCAGGGGGCCCGGGTTCAATCCCTGGTCAGGGAACTAGATCCCACATGACGCAACTAAGAGTTCGCACGCCACGGCTAAAGATCCTGCGTGCTGCAACTAAGACCTGATGCAGCCAAAAAGAAAAGCTGGAGTGGTGGTTCAGGCATTGCCAGGGAAGGAAAGGGCATGAGCACATGCACAGAAAGAAGTAGATCACGCGTGTTGTGAGGTAACAAGGGCACTGTTTCCGATAGCAAATCACCACAAATTTGGTGGCTTCAAGCAACAGAAATTTATTGTATCACAGTTCTGGAGACCTGAAGTCTGAAATCAGCATCACTGGGCCGAAACCCAGGCGTCAGCAGGGCCACACTCCCATTAGAGGCTCTAAGGGAAAACCCTTTCCTAGTCTCCTCTGGGTCTGGTGTCTGCTGGTATTCCTCACCCTGTGGCAGCGTCACTCCAGTTATCTGTGCCCCTTACCACAGTGCCGTCCCTCTTCTCCATACGACATGTAGAAACCTTCAATAAACAGTAGTTGATATTATACTGATGACAACAATAACAATGATTCACTAATACTTATGAGGCATAAAATAGGAGTTTTATATAAGGTTCAGAGGGAGTTCAAAGACAAGAGCTGACAAAGAATCGTCATTTTGCATCACTCCTTGCCTCGAAGGTAAGGCTACTTCTGGTTGACCTACAATGGGAAATTCAGCCTTGCTCCAGCCTTTTACTTGACACTCTAATATCATTTTTGTTATTTCTTATTCTCTATCCTCTAGACATACAACATTCTCTGTCCTCTTGCTTCCTGGCCCTGAATATCCTTGGAATATGCCTCTCCCTTATTTGCATGATTCATTATACTTCTTACCAACCTCAGATTAGATTCCATTTCCCCTTTGCCCACATACCCAAAGAGAATTAGATCAAGCTGACACAATGGCACTCTGTACTCAAGCTCTATTTTCTTAATTCTCAAGGTGTGTCATCAAGTTCATATTTACTCACCAGTATCCTCACCTAACTATAAGATCCTTGAAGGTAAGGACTCATTGCATTCTCGGTTTCTATCCCAATACCTACCATATTAATATGCATTCATGCTATGAATGAATAAAGTTATTGCTTCATCCGAGGTGTACTGGTTGCAATGAATTACAAGTAGATGATAGCGAAGCTCTCCATCTTAACATACAATTGGATTACAGAGATGTATGCATATATGTCAAAATTTAACAAATGAACACATAAAACTTTAGCGTTGCATCATCATAAAATTTTATACCAAAAAAAAAAAGGTAAAACAGTCTGGATTTGATAATTGGTTATAAAGAAGGTATAATAGAGGATTCCCAGGCTTCTGTCTGAGGTGCTACTAATGACAGAGAACACATGAGTAAGAATAGCTGTGGGGCCTCCCTGGTGGCGCAGTGGTTGAGAGTCCGCCTGCCGATGCAGGGGACACGGGTTCGTGCCCCGGTCCGGGAGGATCCCATGTGCTGCAGAGCGGCTGGGCCCGTGAGCCATGGCCGCTGAGCCTGCGCATCCGGAGCCTGTGCTCCGCAACGGGAGAGGCCACAGCAGTGAGAAACCCACATACCACCAAAAAAAAAAAAAAAAAAAAAAAAAGAATAGCTGTGAATAGAGAAATGTGCTAAGTTTTGAATGGGTTGATATAGCATCTACCTTTTCTAAGCTTTGTAGGCTCATCCTACTGCATTTCCCTTCCCTGTAGAATTTCTCTGGGCATTATGCATAACAGGCGCTCAATAAATAATGTTTGCTGAATGATAAGTCACTCACAATCCAAGGTACTCTCAGTCCAAGCTACACCCATTTTACAGATGTGAACACTGAGGTTCAGAAATGTTAAGCACCAGGCCCAGGAGTATTCAGCTACTAAGTGACATAAGCAGAGATGTGACCTGAATTCTGAGTGACTTCAAAACACTTTTTTTCTCAGGTGACTATCTTCCTTCAAATGTCTGAGGAGTTGTCATTACCTACAGAATAAAATCACATTCCTTAAATCTGCACAGAAGATGCTTTACAATCCATCCACAGGTTACTTCGCCCCATCTTGTCTTTACACATTGTACTTTTCAATACCTCATAACTCCCAAAATTTCATGTTATTTTATGCCTCTATGGCTTTTCCCTCTGCCCAGAATACCTTGTCTTTTCTGAGATACTGTCCCTGATCCTGATGCCAAGAGCACAGGTGATTAGTCAGTCCTCTGGCCCTTGTTACAGGTATAGTTACTATTGCTGTGTTTACTTGTCTACTATTTGTCTGCCCTACTGCACTCTGAGCACAGTGAATACTAAACCCACGTTAAAAGTCATTCTTAGGGCTTCCCTGGTGGCGCAGTGGTTGAGAATCTGCCTGCTAATGCAGGGGGCACAGGTTCGAGCCCTGGTCTGGGAGGATCCCACATGCCGCGGAGCAACTAGGCCTGTGAGCCACAACTACTGAGCCTGCGCGTCTGGAGCCTGTGCTCCGCAAAAAGAGAGGCCGCGATAGTGAGAGGCCCGCGCACCACGATAAAGAGTGGCCCCCACTTGCCACAACTAGAGAAAGCCCTCGCACAGAAACTAAGACCCAACACAGCAAAAATAAATAAATTAATTAATAAACTACTACCCCCAACATCTTCTTTTTTTTTTTTTTTTTTTTTCTTTTTGCGGTATGCGGGCCTCTCACTGTTGTGGCCTCTCCCGTTGCGGAGCACAGGCTCCGGATGCGCAGGCCCAGCGGCCATGGCTCACGGGCCCAGCCGCTCCGCGGCATATGGGATCCTCCCAGACCGGGGCACGAACCCGTATCCCCTGCATCGGCAGGCGGACTCTTAACCACTGCGCCACCAGGGAGGCCCCCAACATCTTCTTAAAAAAAAAAAAAAAAAGTTATTCTTATATTGCCAGTGCCAAACACACTAACCGGCTTGTGGCCATGTGAGTGCCTGGTAACTGTGTGTGTGAAATGAAGGCCTTGGTCAAAAGAAATACAAGAAGCGGATGGAGGAAGGTAAATGAGGTTCATTTCTATGGGCAGAGAGCACTTAGAGTTCCACTAGTTCTTTATTAGGCGACAGGATATGGGCAAGATGCGGGCTTGAAACCCCCAAAACAAAACAAACAAATGTCAATGCAAAAAGATCAGTCAAGAAAAGGGTAATCAACAGAATGAACAATTTACGAAGGTGATGAGAAGCAGTGTAACTCACACTTTTTCTCATATATATAAATTTTTCCTTTTTATCTGCTAGTCAACTTTCTTCTTGTCTCTTTATCTTCAGATATAAAAACTTCCTAGTAAGGTCCACAAGTAAGCATGTATATATGTATGTATGCACATACACACACACACACACAAACACAGGATTAAAGGACAGGACTATAAGCAGATGTATTTGGTTAGGTTTTCATGGCATGTGGGTTATACTACAGAGATATTATGTGGAAAAAAAGAATGTCGGGGCTCCAGTTCAAGATGGAAGACCCTGATCTCACCTCCTCCACACTCACACTGAAATCTACAGCTGCTTATTCAACAATTTCCTCTGACAGTAACCTAAAAACTGGCAGAGCAAGGCCCTCCACATCACCCAAACCAGAAAGAAACCACATGGAAGCAGGTGGGAAAGGCTGAGACGCAATCTCACCATAAACCCCACCCTGGTGCAGCGACCCACAGTCAGGAGGGAACTCAAAACCCAGAGCTTCTCCCTGAGGAGCGAAGGGCTCATAACCCACATTGGGCACCCCGATTTTTAAGACTGGCAGCTGAAAGATGAGCCCCCAAAATGTCTGGCTTTGAAGACCAATGGGGCTCAAGCCCATGAAACACATGGGGTGTGGCAAATCGAGGAATGGCTCTTAAAGGGCTTGTGTGCAGACTCACCTGCACCAGGAGCCAGCACAGAAGCAGCCCTTTGAAAGCACCCGGGCTTTACGTGAAAGAGACTAATTTCCTAATTTTAAAGCAATGGCCGAAGGAGCAGGGGCCTGCTGGGATGCTCTCCAGGGATGGAGACTGGTGGACACCATCTTCCTGCTCCCCCTCTGCCATTTTACGTTTGGTGACCCAGTTTTTATGTTTGCTACCCAGAGGACACCCCTTGTTCACCTGGCTCTGGCAGTCAGAGGGGCTTGTGTTCCTGGGTCCCATGGGACTGTAACAAGCAGAGAGACAGTTCTTGGCAGACTGCCACTCTCAGGACACCACACAGACAGTTGACTGAAATACATCCCTAGTCTCTCTGACAAAGTGGCCTATTTATTTGTCCAGGAGTTTTGGCCTTAGAAGCAGGTTTCTGGTTTGGCACACATTAACGACTACAGAGGTGCTTTCATGGAACAGAGGCTGGGGAATGCCATTTTGCACTCACCCTCTGCCTTGCTATAGCTCACCAATATCTCCCAGAAAGGAGCTTGTACACTCCTCTGGAGCCCTGATTTGTGTGACTGCTGCCCAGGCGACACCTCCAAACCTGGTTGCCAGAGGTGGAAAATGGGTAAAATGGGTGAAGGGGGTCAAAAGGTAAGAGCTTCCAGTTACAAATAAAGTAAGTCATGGGGATGTAATGTACAGCACGGTGACTATAGTTGATACTGTACTGCGTATCTGAAAGTTGCTAAGAGAGTAAATCTAAAAAGTTCTCATCACAAGAAAAAAATTCTGTAACTATGCATGGTTACCTAGACTTACTGGGATGATCATTTTGCAATATATAAAAATATCAAATCATTATATTATACCCCTGAAACAAATATATGGTATATGTCAATTATGCCTCAATAATAAAAAAAAGAATGATAGAACAGAAGATCCATAATAGCCTACATTATAATAAGGCTCTAGTCTAATGTTCTCTGCTGCCAGTTTCAAATCTTCTGAATTAACAGGAGATAAGACCTCTAGGCATATCTGACAAATGTTACCTGTAACTTATTATCAAGGTATCAAGATAATGGAAAACATTACTACTATTAGTTTATGGTAAATATATAAACTATTTACAAATTATCAAGGAAAAACAACTCAAGCCTTCAGCAATGAAATTTTCAATTTATTCAACAATTTTTTCAATTGTTGAAAACAGCAGTTTAACGGGCAACTAAAAGGAAAGAATCCCATGATCTTTGGAGCTTAAAATAAAAAAAGTCCTTGACAACATGGTTATCAATGTCTATGTTCGGTCACAAATATATGAACTAGTACCAACAGGAATTTACTTACAACTCAATCTCATCAAGTTTTTTCAACAAATATCCCTCAAATAATAGCACAGTTCCTGGTCAAAGAGAATCAGAGATCAGTACAACAACAAATAAAAGTGAAATGAACTATAACCTATTACTGTTCCCACTTACATCATAGACATGTTGAGGCAGAGAAAACACAAATGCAATCTTTGTTTCAGTCTTCAAAAAAAAACAATATTAAAAAAAAATTCAGTCTCTGAATACCTACTATGCACAAGGCACTAGAGTTTAAAATGTGATATATCAGCCGGTAATACAGGACTCATGCCTACCTCCACCTATTTACCACTCATCACAAAACCTACTTTCAAAGGATAGGATTGTCTTGTCTATGCATTTTGCCTCTTAGTGATTGGCTTAACTCAAAGAGAAGGGGCAAAACAATGTTTTTATGTTTGCAAGGCTACTGTATTACATTAAAAATTAGGGCTCTTCAACCACAAGAGGCACCAATACTCTCCAAGTTTTTACAGCAGCTTTTTCATCAAAGTAGATAATTTTTTTAAAGTGGAGCTTTTCTAAAGTATATTTAAACTGAAAAATCTATATTTAACAAAACATAGTAAAATATTTTATTTTCACTGTTAACGGAACTGTAAAGATACCTCTCTCCCCTAAGCCACAATAATGTTTCTATCTAATCAGTTTTTGTCTTAACCAGATGACAATGTTTTATATAAACTGCCTTTACTTCTTTCTTAGAGTTATTCTACAGGATTGAGTGTTAGCACATAGTAGGTCCAAAGGAACATTTTTAAAGAGTGAAAAGCAAGGGTCTATCTTTTCCACCCTTTAGGTTATCAGCCTTTGTTCACTGAGTTCCCACACCTTAGCTTGCAACCTCTATTGCTTCAACCCTCTGAAACAGCGGTCCCCAACCTGTTTGGCACCAGGGACCAGTTTCGTGGAAGACAATTTTTCCACGGACTGGGTGGTGAGGGGCTGTTCAGGCGGTAATGTGAGCAATGAGGAGCGGCAGATGAAACTCCGCTCACTGGTCCACCGCTCACCTCCTGCTGTGCGGTACCGGTCCGCAGCCCGGGTGTTGGGGACCCCTGCTCTAAAACACAAATCCAACCTCACTTCCTGTCTTTGGGGTAAAATGACCTCATCTTCAAAGAAACCCTCTGCCTCTTCCACAGAATCTCCTATGCCATTCAGCGTTGTTCTACATTTCTAGGCTTCGTGTGTGGAAGACTGCAACTAAGCACATGAGATTGGAAGTAAGGACACAGACTGAAGTTTGTCAGGTATCCAGCCATACTTCTGAGGTCACAAAAACCAAAGTAAAAATTAAATTTACCATGGCCATAATACAGTGAACAAGATACAGGGCTGCCTCCTCAGAACTTTGGAAAATACACAGAAAAGCAAAAATTAACTTCTCTAATTTATTTAAGCAGATAAAAAATAAACACCATCATACATTGCTGAGGCCCTCACTTCAGAAGAGAAGAAAAGTGTCAGTCGCAATGTAAAGATAAGCCATTCACTACAGGAACTATATCTATCTATGGCATCAGGAAGGCTTACCAATGTGCACCAAAAGGTTTTCTACACTGTCCATTTGTTGAGAACTGACCTCATTAGGAAGGTTGACGATCTAAGCCCTAAAGCATCTTATCAAAAAACTAAATAATCTTGCTTTATAACCTGTAACAGATATAAGGAATCTTTTTAGTGAGCAGATTTCTGAGTAAGAAAAGCTTTAAAACACTACACTAAAGGTGGCAACTGTAAGGAAGCCAAACAGGATGTGCTTAGCATATTAACAGAGTTTATTAACTTAAGAATGTGACTTTAAGTATCCTGAGTTTGAGAGATAAAACTGAATTTTTTTTCCCTTAACTTTTTTTTTAAAATTAATTTATTTTTGGCTGTGCTGGGTCTTTGTTGCTGCACGCAGGCTTTCTCTAGTTGCGGCGAGCAGGGGCTACTCTTTGTTGCGATGCACTGGCTTCTCATTGCGGTGGCTTCTCTTGTTGCAGAGCACGGGCTGCAGGCGCACGGGCTTCAGTAGTTGTGGCTCTAGGCGCATGGGCTTCAGTAGTTGTGGTGCACGGGCTTAGTTGCTCCGCGGCATGTGGGATCTTCCCGGACCAGGGATCGAACCTGTGTCCCCTGCATTGGCAGGCGGATTCTTAACCACTGCACCACCAGGGAAGTCCTCCCTTAACTCTCTATGTAATCTTTTGTTAAAAAAAATATCATTAACATTGTACTTGTATCCTAGGACATCAACATGTAAATTGGCTAATAATTCCTGTTTTGTTCTCTGACTATCTATAGTATTACTAAATCTGATTTGCACAATCTGTAAATATTGTGAAACAGTGAAAGAGGTTTCAAAGTATTCTGAAGAAAATATACAGAAGTCTGGTCAATTTCCACACACTCTTGGCCACTTAAATAACATTTATAATTAGGTTATAAGTAAAGAGGATTTCATTATATTACAATTTTGTTTAAAATGGCCTCCCTCCCTATACTGGTACTGTCAAGAGAGAAAAACTATGTTTATTACTGCTCTCTATAAGCTATTCTAGGCACTCTACGCACAGTAGTCTATCTCATTTAGAGAAACTATGAGGTTTTGATTTTATTATAAATATCCAAATTTATTAGACGTATGAATATACACGTTCCTCTGAAATAATTCCTCAACCAATGAATGACTGAAAACTTCCAAGCTGAAAATGATAACACACTTGGGCAAATAAAGACCTTCTTTCCTGGGAAATGGCTTCTTAAATCCTATCCTGGAAAAGAGGAAGAAAAAAAAAATAGAGTATGTCTCACACAATCATAATTTAAGCGACTAATATGCCATTTTATTTTAAATAAATAATACTAGTGATTCAAATTATCATAACCATTAGACCAATGACAACACAGGCCCTCTAGTATATTTTAACACATTAATTAGCATTCTTTTAACTATTTTTCATTTCTAACCTGTAACTTTTACTTTTTTTACTATTATTTTTTAAGAAAATTTTATACAATTTTTAAACATTACTGTCCTAACCTGTGACTTTTAAAGACCTAGAGCTGGAGAATTGGTGTTTTAGACATAGCCACGTGCTGTTAATATTTTCCCCCAATGGTTTCCTACCTTCTTGCACACAGTAAACAAGCCATTCTAGAATCAGACACATCATCATCCAACATACATAATTAAAGAAACTACATGTGTACTTTTAGATTTACATTGTTTAATAAATCCAAGTGATATTTTGTGTTAATTCCAAAATAAGTTCATCCACTAGATAAAGAAAATAAAAACTAAAAACCCTAAGTCTCAAACTGAATAATAAGTTTTAATAATATCATCTTTCTATATAATTTTTTTTTATGATTCACAATCAGGAGTGAGAGATTATAGAACTGTGGAATCAGACTAAAAATCTAACTATACAATGTTTCTGAATGGCTATTATAAATAATACAGACATTAAGGACTCATTCAGAGACACATTTGATTCTGAAATGTATTATTCAGTGTTGTTTTTACTAAGTGTACCATCCACGGGACTTTTTTTTTGCGGTACACGGGCCTCTCACTGTTGTGGCTTCTCCCATTGGGGAGCACAGGCTCCGGACGCGCAGGCTCAGTGGCTCACGGGCCCAGCCGCTCCGCGGCATGTGGGATCTTCCCAGACCGGGGCACGAACCCATGTCCCCTGCATTGGCAGGTGGACTCTCAACCACTGCGCCACCAGGGAAGCCCCTACAATCTTTTGTTAAGTTCTTTGTCATAGGAATGAAATCTGCATTTGCTGGTCTGTAATTGGCATTTTGGAGAATAGGCGAAACAGTGAAGCATGGTTCCCTGTTGGTTCATCCAAGGTCAAGGAAAAGAATCATATTCCCAACTCCTCCAATATAATTTAAGTTCATGATCCTAATGGCTCAAACTCGTCCTAGTCAAGTTCAAACTTTGAATTTCTTATGAATATATCTATTGATGTCCTTTGGATATTTTATGATTAAAAAATTTAAATCACAAACTGCAAAATGAATAATCAAGTACTAGGTTTTTGATCTTAATGTTTGTGTCAGCCTAAGTTTACAACAGCTGAAGTGTTTGATTCTTAAAAATGTATTGAAGCTTTCTATTTGTAAAGCCTCTTTAGGTTCTATCAGACATTTGAATAAGACAAAAGCTTTGTCCTCAATGAGCTGACAAAACAAACATAGAAAAACTATACTACAAGACATGGTGAAGATGCCATGAAGAAAGTTTTGGAAAATACCATGGACCTTTAGAGAAGGAACATCATAATCTGTTTTGGGTCAGAGAAAACAACTTGAACCAAGTCATGGGGAAATGGGAAGTGAGCAAGAAACATGTTTATGAAACAATGAAAGACACAGCTTGGCTAGAGCCCAGCGCACAAGGAGGAAATAAGACTCCAAAGACAGGAGCCATGCCGCCTGTAAAGGGCTCTGAAGTCAGGCGGAGGACATATAATAAAGCCACTGTGTGTGGCTGTGCTACAAGCAAGACTGTGCCTCTTGGGGGTGTGAAAGTTAACAAACAAATTACACTGAAAGCATAGGGACAGAACATATTACTAAAGCCTGCAATAAATCAGAAAAGGGAGTAACCGGGATCTGAACCAGGTGGCCCCCAGGTGACAGTGGGAATGGAAAGGTGATGTTGCACTTAAAATCTACTGCACGTGGTAAAGGAGTTGGCATCTGGAGCAATGAAGGCAGGGGAGGGGGAGGGGAAGCTGGTGCCACAGTTCTTAATCTGGATGACCAGAAGAAACTAAATACCTAAGTGCCCTAACAAAAATAGGAAGTCAAGGGGAAAACTGAGCTTTTTGTATTGTTAGTTCAGGGGAAGGCGGTGCAAATGTGATTCTGGTCTGGACTTGTTACATTTGAGGAATCAGTTGCAAACATTTGCCACACAGTTAGAAACATCACTAGAGTACTGAAGAAGGCTCCATCCTGAGGAGATTTCAGCCCTCTCCACAGACAGGATAGTTAAAAGGAGTGTGAGTAAACAAGGCAAAAATGAAAACATAGATGGAGACATTGCAGAATGACTCCATTTAGAGAATGGCGGGGGGGGGGGGGCAAATAAAACTAACTACTGATCTCAGGTAAGACAAGAAGTAAAATGTCAGAAGATGACTCTTATCAGACATTCGCTAGAGTGTCTGATAAGAGTCTCAAAAGCGAGTAGCTATCTTTAGTGTCAAATGCTAAAAAGGACCCAAGGAATGTAAGTATTGAGAAAAATAAAAGTCCACTGGGATGTGGCACTGAGAAGTTCTGTGATGTTTAAGAAGTCAGGAGGTAACGATTTGGAAAGGGGAGATGGCAACAGAGAGGAGCCACTTATCTTAGAAGTCTTTTAAAAGATAGGAGAGTGGACTTCTCTATCTTATTTCCAAGGCAAAGAAATACAGTAAAACTCTAATGAAATCCAGTAGTGCAAACCCACTGGAGGGGAAAAAAATCCCTTATTTATTACTATTTGATGATTTCCATGGTGTAAGTACTACCACCATGGCTGATTTCAAGATGCCAATGGTTGGCAAAATTCCTGAAAATTTAGTAATAACTCTGGAACACCACTGCAAACTGCTACTCTGTGGTCTACTCTGCAACTCAGCAATTCCGTGACAGCCTTCCTCTAAACTCAACTGATACTTAATTACTCTCTGGGACAACCTTGCAGCAATTCACAGATGTCTACACAGCTCTTGTTACATATTGCTTTCTCAACTGTATTACAACTGAAAAGGGTTAGATGTTGAAAGCCAAACGGCTCCCAGGCATGCCTGTCTTCACTAAGAAGGAAACAACAAGAATTATACACTCCAAAAAGCCTTCAGGTGACCTTTTTTATAATTGTTTCCTTTGTTAACGTCATCATCCCTTATAAATCTGAGATGTCTTGACAATAGGGAACTTGATTCAAAGACTTCAGTTTTCCCACAATCCACTTGGCTCTTGGGATAGTTCTATTGTTGATTAACCAATTAAAAAAATTTTTTAAGTGAGCTCTGTATCAATGAAGGATTAAATAATGAAGTGGAATAAGCAAAAGAAACATGAACCAAACATCCTAGTAAGCCCAATCGCGGTGAGAGGCAGCAGAGATATGTGAAAGCTCCTTAGACTAAATCCAGATACCTAGGGGGCTCCAATCCATCCCTGCTACTTGCTGGTGGGATGCTAGCAGCAGTCCCAGTTGCAGTTCCACCTGAAAAATGGGAACAGTAATACCCAGCACACAGGGTCAACCTTAAGGTTTAATACGAACACATTAGGGAACACCCAGCAGGAACAGGTACTTGCTTGGTACAGTTCATAATGCCATACCAGTTTGCACACTGGACATTGCTCAACTGTATTGCCAAGAGCACCAAGGAGGCCCACCTCTAACAAGGAACTGCAGCTGGTTAGCTGCTAAGGATAGTTTATAGTCTGCCCCAGTGACCTCCTGCTATCTATCACCCAAAAGCACAAATTCCTTTCACGGTTGTGCCCTGGACTCCCAAGTCCCACAACAACATGGAGGCCAAAGAGTCCTCCTAAAAGCAATCTGAGAGCCAAAAATGTTGTGACAAAGGAGAGGGTAACAAGCTAACAGGTTCTGACTTGTATTCACACGGCCTGCAGCATCTTACCTTAACAAGGAAGTTCATCAACAAACCAAAATAATGGACTTATTCATCATATAAACAAAACTCAAGGGAAGAACCTAGTTTCTAATATTTCACAACTTTTCCCCTCTGTCATCTTTCCAAATACCCCCGTCTATTATGATACTTTATATTCCCTTCTGTCATTTAGTTTATGTTTCATATGCTAATTTCTCACGACATCTGAAATAGAATTGTTGTCAAAATATTAAACATATATGGGGGGTAGCACAGAAGTTTATTTACTTTCCAATCTGAATGACCGGCCTTGAGAAATACAGCAATAATGTTCATAGCAATTTAATTTTTCCACTAATTAACTGCTATTCATCTACTGCCAAGTGCATGAAGTTACAGGTAGAAAAGAATAATACAAACAGTATATTCGTATATCAAAAAGTTTCCCATTAGAACCCTCCTAAACTGTTGATGGGAACGTAAATTGGTGCAGCCACTATGAAAAATAGTATGGAGATTCCTTAAAAAGCTGAAAATAGAGCTACCATATGACCCAGCAATCCCACTCCTGGGCATATATCCAGAAAAGATGAAAACTCGAATTTGAAATGATACATGCACCCCGATGTTCACAGCAGCACTATTTACAAGTGCTGGAAGACATGGAAGCAACCTAAACGTCCATCAACAGATGAATGGATAAAGAAAATGTGGTATATATATACATTGTGTCTGTGTATATACACAAACACACACACACACAATGGAATACTAGCCATAAAAACTAATGAAATACAAACGTTTGCGGCAACATGGATGGACCTAGAGATTATCATACTAAGTGAACTAAATCAGAGGAAAACAACTATCACATGATACCACTTACACGTGGAATCTAAAAGAAAATGATACAGATGAACTAATTTACAAAACAGCAGCAGATTCAGACATAAAAGACAAACTTATTACCAAAAGGGAAGGGGGGAGGGATAAATTAGGAGTTTAGGATTACCAGCTACACACCACTATATATAAAATAGATAAACAACAGGACCTACTGTATGGCACAAGGAACTATATTCAGTATCTTGTAATAACCTATAATGGAAAAAAATCTGAAAAAAATATGTGTGTGTATATATATATATATATATGTGTGTGTGTGTATATATATATATGCACTGAATCACTTTGCTATACACCTGAAACTAACACAACATAGTAAATCAACTGCACTTCAATAAAATAAAAAATTATTTTAAAAAAGCTTCCCGTTAGACATCTGTCCCCCCACTTACATAAAGTTTCCTACATATATGTGTCTTCTGAGAAGCAAACGCACACATCTCTCCAGTAAGGCCAGAACACTTGGAAGCAAAGGAAGATCTCCATTTGAGAGATTACTGACTCTGAATTTGCTACCCGTATCGTGTTAATTTTCTTTCTATAAAGTATCTGTAAATTAAACGTTCTCTGAAAGCTCAAGCCACAGACTCACTCCCCCAGCCCCTTTCCCCCATTCTGGGCTCCTCCTTCCCCCGACCCTCCCTTCCCTCCCGCGGCTTCTGGGGTGAACCTGGGCTCGCCATCCAACACTGTCCCGAGGAAGCGCCGCCCCTTCCTCAGGTTCCCGAGACGCTCGGCCGGGTGGCATCTCGCCCCGGGCTGGACCGAACACAGCGCGTACCTGAGGTCCGAAGCCGCGCTCGGAAAGTGGACAGAGTGACTCAGCCGTTTCCCGTGACTCGAGTCAGGTGCAGGGACGCCGGTCAGCACTCGCGGGCCGCGCTGGGGCAGGGCTGGGGTCCGCAGCCGTCTCTGCCCGGAAGGAGACCTCAGCGGACGACCAGCCCGGACTGAGTGCCGGGTCACCCCCGCCGCCCGCCCCGCCGAGCCGCTGACACGACCCCGCGGCGGCCCCTCCGCGCGGGGGTCAAGTGGCCTCCCGGCGCTGCCTGGCTCACACTCAGACCCGAAGGGCGCCCGCCGTGGGCAGAGCGAGGCAGGGCTTCTCCTCCGGGCGCCGCGCGGATTCGCGCCGGGGCCGGACGACAGAGCCGCCGGGTGAGTTAAAGAGTCCTCGGCGCTGCCCGCGCGCCCGAGCCTGACGCAGCCCCCGCCGCACTTACTTCTCATTAGCGTCCGCAGAGTCCACCTCCACCTCCTCAGCCGCCATGGCCGCCGTCGCCACGCTAGCTCCCGGCCGTACTTCCAAGCCGGCTGACAAGCCGACTGGGGGACCGGGACCCGCCGCCGCCCTTAAGGCCGCCGCCAGCGTAGGCGTCAGCCGCCCCCTCGCGTGACCGGGCGGTGCGGCCGCGCGCCTGCGCGTGCCGGGCCATCCTGCCCCCATCCACCAGTCACGCATGCGTCCTTCCGTCCGACGTGCTCGGGTGTGGGCGCTAGGCGGGGCAGTCAACCTGGAGGAACCGAGACTCGCCCGGGAGAGTTAGGTGGTAACTAGCTTAAGTAATAACCGTGTTAATGCATCATCCGCTGATATTGATTGTCAGGTGCTGGGCACTGGACAGGCACCTAGCAGTTCCCTGGGGAATGAGGCGCGACCTTGCTCTGAAAGAGCCTATCTAGTATTCGATAGATGCTGCAATAGCGAATGGAAATGCTGTAATGGAGGAGCTGTGTGGCCTGCCGCCGGCCCTTCCTCGCAGGTGGGTGGCCTAGGGGAGAGGGCGACCTTTAGTCAGTTGATGTTCACTGATGTGCGGGACACTACGCCAGACCCTGGAGTTACTGTAGTGACCAAAACCAGCAACTCCCATCCACCCCGCGCTGTGTACACACGGGAGGAGTGTAAAGAGTCAGCATTGAGGTATTTAGAGTTCTTGAGAGGACATCACTAATGTAAATATCAACACTTCTTGACCTGTTTTCAAGTCTTTTAACCGTCAGATACTACCTGTTTTTGTATTTATATCACTTCCTGCCATTCATTCATTTGTATTTACCATTTGCCTACTATGTCCCCACTCTGTTCTAGGCGCTTAGAAACAATGGATTGAAGTAGGGCTCGCTCCTTTACAGAGCCTATGCTAATATATTACCCTTTATTTTATTTATTTATTTATTTATTTATTTATTTTTGCGGTACACGGGCCTCTCACTGTTGTGGCCTCTCCTGTTGCGGAGCACAGGCTCCGGACGCGCAGGCTCAGCGGCCGTGGCTCACAGGCCCAGCCGCTCCGTGGCATGTGGGATCTTCCCGGACCGGGGCACGAACCCGTGTCCCCTGCATCGGCAGGCGGACTCTCAACCACTGCGCCACCAGGGAAGCCCTACCCTTTATTTTAGACGCAGTTCATCCCTCTCCTTCCCTAACTCTCCTCCCTCTCTGCAGCCTCTTTTTCTCTCCTCTGAGTCCCCCTAACCCAGACAGTTTCTATCACTCATCTGACACTCAGATTCTCAGCCTTGTCTACTTGTTGTGGCTTTTTAATGGACGTTAATCAGTATTCTTCCAACTACACTGGAAGTTCCTTGAGGATAGGGATGGTGTCTTCTGTGATTTAGGGGGGAAAAAAGCAACTCATAATCCCTTGGGCATAGCAATAACTAATAAATATTCTTATTGTATTTGATCCAATTCGTAAGTATGTTAGGGAAGACTAGGACATATGAAAACACCGTTCCAGGTGTTGCCAGAGACTTGCAGTGTGTCTGCAGAAACTGACTCTCGACTATCTCCACCTATCAGACCATATCCATACTGGGGACACCTCTTTCTATATGGGCCAGACAGGTAATTGAGGACTCTACTGCATGGAGTACAGTCCCAGCCCTGTGGTACTGAGTCCAGTATCAAAACCTAAGAATATGGCGGCAACTCCTGCAGCACCTTCAGAAACTTGGACTGGCAGGTATGCACCCTCAAGACTTTGTGGACCTGGAGCCCACTCTCATAGATGCCTATGGCTGCTGCACAGTTTAGAAAAAAATCATTGATCCAATGCTGGAGTTTATCCAGAAACTGACAGAGCAGTGCATAGGGCTATGGGATTTCATGACCTTCCCCAACTCTGGGGATATCTCTGCCCAGGCTTCACTTTGCTGCTGGTGGAGGAGCTGTCCTTGACTATGGCAAGAAGTCCAAGCTGGTATCACCCAGCCCCTGGGTGCTGCCAGCAGTGGAGGAACCCTTGCTGCTCCATGGTGACTGCCACACCACCCTGGAGTTCCTGGACTGTGTCTTCTTGGGAGACAGTGAGACCAACATCTTTTGAGGTAACCTGTACCTGGACAGCTCCTCCTACACCACCCTCAGTCACTGCTTGGCCAGACCTCCATCACTGCCTCCCTGTACTTTGGTGGTGCCCTGAGAGCACACCTCCCAGAGTTCCAGGCCAACCTGGTGCCCTCTTTCCAAATCCACTTCTTTTTGATGACGTACTAACCAGTTACTTTGATTAAGCAGTACTTATGTTGGGGGATCACTTGCGCCTACTTTGAACTCTCTCTCTCATCAGATGGTCAGATGTGACACTCATCAAGGCAAATTCATAGCCTGCTCTGCCTGCGCTACCCCAGGGCTGTGGCGTCCAAAGAATTAATGCTGCTATTACACCACGAAGACCATTATACCACCATTATACCAGTGTACCATAGAAGTTGATGACTGGTGCCCCACTGCTGTCAAGATTGGCTTTCATTTCTAGCCCCTCAACAGTGATTCTCCAGGAGAAATGCTGAACACTACCACGGCCATCAGAGAGGGCTGGGCCTTTATCACAAGTCTGCCAGGCTAGCACTTGCAAACCAGAATGAGGATAAGGGCATGAAGGGTTTTCTGAGGACTTCGATGGCCTTGCTGCCCTGTAAATGTTGATAAAGTGCTGTGATTAAACGGAGTAAGAAAGCAAGTGTGGCAGGGAAATAATAAGGACATGGGATAGTAAGGGAAAATGGTAGCTGGATCCAGGGAAGGGCTGGATACCAGTCAGCTGTATGACCTGGGGAGGTTTGGAATCACATGATTAGGGCTTCTCAGACTCTAACCTGCATCCACACTTCCTGTGGATCTTGTTAAATGGCAAATTCAGCCTCTGTAGGTCTGGGGTGGTGCCTGAGATTCTGTATTTCTAACCGGCTCCCGGTGATGCCTGTGTTCCGGCTGCCGGTCAGCAGACCACCCTTTAAATAACAAAGCTCTTGAGCAGCCCTGTCCACTAGAACTTTCTGCAATCATGGAAATATTCTAAATCCCCACTTTCCAGTATAGTAGCCATGAGTCACATGTATCTACACAGCATTTGAAATGTGGCTAGTGTGACCGAATTTTTCATTTTAATTAATTTAACTTTAAAGCCACATGTGGCTAATGCTACCATGTTGGACAGCAAGATCTAGATTTATGAAAGTGAGAGTTTGAGACCAGACAATTCCCACGGTCCCATCTGATGTCCTGTGGTTCCAAGATGTTGTTTTCAAAGTGTGTGTGGAGGGTGAGGATAGGAGTTTGATGAGGGGACGGATGTTAAAGTCTGGAGTAAAGCATGAAGGGTTGGCAGTTCCACCAAATGGAAAATAGTTTGAGAGTTACCTGTTTAAAATGTAGAATATTTTGTCTTTTTGTACCTAAGTTGTCAAATTTATTGGCATAAGCTCTTTGTAATGTTGCCTAATTATCTTTCTAATGTTAGGCTCTGTAGTGATAGCCTCTTTTCAAACCTGATATTGTTCACTTGCACTTTCTTTTTTTCCCCTGGTCAGTTAGCTAAGAATTTATCAATTTCATTAGTCTCAAAGAACCAACTTTTGGCAATTTCATGGATTTTGCTTTTTCTACATATGCTCTGGAGAGCTTTCCATATTAGTGCATATAGATTTACCTCATTTTTCTTAATTGCTACCACAGTATTTCATATTATGGGGGTACTGGAATTTATTTAATCATAGGCATTCTCATTAATTTTTCTTTTCTTTTTTTCTATTAGAATACTGAAGGGAACCTTTTACATGCCTCTATATGCACATGAGAAAGGTCAGGACCTTCCCCTCCCCCGCAGTTATATAAATGGAATCACACAATGTATAACCTTTTGAAATTGACTTTTTTCCTCTCAACATAATTCCCTGGAGATTCATTAAAGTTGTCAAGTGAATGAATAGAATAGTTCATTCCTTTTTAGAGCTGAGTAGTTTTCCACAGTTAGTTTAATCAGTCACCTGTTGAAGGACATCTGGGTTGTTTCCAATATTTTTGGATATTACAAATAAAACTGGCATAGACGTTTGTGCACAGGTTTTTGTGTAAACCTAAGTTTTTCATTTTTCTGGGATAACTGCCCAGGACTGTAATTGCTGGTCACATGATAGTTGCATATTTAGATTTTTTAAAGAAACCACCAAATTATTTTCCAGAATGGCTGTAACCATTTTCTGTTCCCAACAGCAAAATGTAATTGATCTAATTTCTCCATATCCTCACCAACATTTGGTGTTGTCTCTATTTTTTATTTTAGCCATCTTGATAGACCAGTAGTAATGTCCCATTGTGGTTTTAATTTGCATTTCCCTGATGACTAGTGATGCTGAGTGTCATTTCACATGCTTATTTGCCATATGTATGTTCTTTTCAATGAAATATCTGTTCATGTATGTCTTTTGCCCATTTTCTAACTACTAAGTTTTGAGAATTTTTAATATTCTCTAGCGACTAATCCTTTGTCAGATACGTGGTTTGCAAATATTTTCTCCCACATGCAGCTTGTCTTCTTATCCTCTTCACATGGGCTTTTGCAGAGAAAACATTTTTTAATTTAATGAAATCCAATGTATTGATTTGTTGTATGGCCTATGCTTTTGGTGTTGTCTAAGAATTATTTGCCTAAACCGAGGTATTGAAGATTTCCTCCTTTGTCTTTTTCTAGAAGTTGTATGGTTTAACATGTTACATTTAAGTCCATGATCCATTTTGAGTTAATATTTGTATAAGGTGAGAGGTTTAGGTCAAGGGGTTTTGTTATTTGCTTATGGATATCCAATTGTTCCAACAATTTGTTGGAATCGCCAGTGGTTTTTTTTAGTTTTTAAAAAATATTTATTTACTTTATTTTTGGCTGTGCCGGGTCTTAGTTGCGGCATGCAGGATTTTCATTGTCGCGCACGGGCTCTTGGTTGCAGCGCATGGGCTTAGTTACCCTGCGGCATGTGGGATCTTAGTTCCCCAACCAGGGATCAAAACCTTGTGCCCTGCATTGGAAAGCAGATTCTTAACCACTGGACTACCAGGGAAGTCCTGAAATCACCAATGGTTTTTAATGTATTGCTAGGTAGCCTCTTTTTTCTTTCTCCTATATTTTTCTTTTTTTAAATATGGAAGTATAATTGATTTACAGTGTTATGTTAATTTCTGGTGAACAGAATATATATTCTTTTTCATATGATTTATTCCAAAATATTGAATGTAGTTCCCTGTGCTCTACAGTAGGACTTTGTTGTTTATCTCTTTTGTATATAGTAGTTTGTATCTGCTAATCCCAATCTCCTCATTTATCTGCCCCCCCTTTCCCCTTTGGTAACCATAAATTTGTCTTCTGTCTGTGAGTCTGTTTCTGTTTCGTAAATAAATTCATTTGTATCATTTTAGATTCCACATATAAGTGAACTACTTATACTAGGTAACCTCTTATGCTCTTACAAAGGATGTCTGATGTGTGAATGATGATAGGTGTTTTTCTGGGTTAGGAGATTTGTAGTGGTGCACATGGAGGTGGGGTGCTCAAACCCCTCTTCAAGGAAGGACTTATTACCCCAGCTGCTGTGAGAGTTTCAGTAGAAAAGCTCCCAGCTTACAGTCCTTTCAGAGAGCACATCAGCTACAGAGAGCCGCCTCACCAAGGTCATGCCCTCTGAGGAAGGCTCACATCTAATGAAGGATGGAGGTAGAGATACTAAAGGACCAACCATTTCCACCCAAAGTGAGATGATTCTGATGAGCCATTTCTGCCCCAGAACTCCCTGTGGCTGAGGCTGTCTAGCCTGCATCACGGCTCAAACTTCTCCCTCTGTTGGATCCCACTTTTCCCCCTCCTTTCCACAGGTGTGATCTTGAGGGCACTCCCTGAACTTTATCTCAGAGACTGCTTCCTCCAGATTCCAAACTGTGATACTCGTTTTCATTTTTCTTTAATGATAAGCATGACATTTGGCTTAGGTACTGAGAATGGTGAAAAGGTTATAACTTGATGGTCTTTACACCACTATCTTAGGAATCAGTAACAACAGGAAAACTTTCATCAGAAACTCTACTCTCAAAACACACCACTGCAAAAAAGAAGTGAGCTGAATGGTAGGGAAAGGATAGGTATGAGAGGAAAGATCAGCACAGGCATATGAGACAGATCACAAGCCAGATAGAGTGAGGGTGGCATGATGCTGTCCCCTCCTCTGTCACCATAGAGGTTCCAACACTAGAAAGGTAGATGTGTGGGTGAGTATCCAGACGTACAGCAGACCAAATCTCCCCATCAACGTGATCAAAAATCAGGTAGGCATAACCCTTGAAATAATTTCCATGCTTATACCGGTTCCCATTCTAATGTGTTTCTGATACTTTTCATGACTTCTTAGGAAACCCAAATGTGGATAGAGAGGGAGGTCATAGACGTGATTGTCCAATTTCAACCTCAAATGCCATTGGAGTTGGAGGCAGGAAAGAGAGAGAGGAAAAGAAGCCAGAGGGGCTAGCATTCAATTTGCAGTCATGTCTCCTGGCCCCAGGAAATTTGAAGTCATGATGATCTGGGGACAGAATTTTAATGGTGTCCCTTTTCTCCACCTTCCACTTCATTTGATTACAATTGAAGAGTCCTAGATTTTTATTTTCAGTAGAATCAATGTTTTTATTTTTATTTTATTTATTTATTTATTTATTTTGCGTTATGCGGGCCTCTCACTGTTGTGGCCTCTCCCGTTGCAGAGCACAGGCTCCAGACGCACAGGCTCAGCGGCCATGGCTCACGGGCCCAACCGCTCCGTGGCATGTTGGATCTTCCCGGACCGGGGTACGAACCCGTATCCCCTGCATCAGCAGGCGGATTCTCAACCACTACGCCACCAGGGAAGCCCCCAGAATCAGTGTTTTTAAAAAGGATTTTTCTCACACTATTTCACATCTTTTAACTTTTATTCTAGTTGTTTTTTTTCTGATCAGCCCATGCTGAACTAATAGGCATTCTCATAAACCAGGAAAAATGTTGCCCTCCAAACTGTTGACACTGCAAATGTCAGTGGCCTTTCTGTGTTTCAACTTCCAAGAGCAAAACTCATCTATGTAGTTATTATGCCACTGAACATTTTCAGCAGGGGCTGGTTTATACAGTAGTAGAAGGTGTTCATACCTATAATTCCCTCTGACATTTATGTTGCCTGTTTATTTACCCCCTCCCCATTTTGAAAATGCATCCTTCAGTGTAAAACAGTTTACTGAATATCCATTCCGTTTAGTCTGCACTTAGGGCAGAAAACAAACAGCAATGGGTGTCCTGGCTCTATTACATTTTCTGACAAGTGGGAAATATCTGTTTGTAATGCAATAAATACTTGGTTCTAAGTAATTCAGCAAACTGGCTTATTTAGCTTTAACTCTGAAGGGATGCACAGAGGGAACAATTTTCACCCATCATTGATTCCACACTGAAATATGTTATGATTGTATGCCCACAGCTGGGGGAACTTTGTGGTGGTATGAGTGAATAAGCAGTTAATGAAAATGCTGTTCTGAGTCAGTGCAAAACTAGCAAAGACCTTACTGCTTACCTGGATGGCTGGAGCTGGCTCTTGTCAGTTCACGAGCGTCTGCTGTTAAATATTCAAGAGTTTTGTGGACTTCCCTGGTGGTGCAGTGGTTGGGAATCTGCCTGCCAGTGCAGGGGATATGGGTTCGAGCCCTGGTCCAGGAGGATCCCACATGCTGTGGAGCAGCTGGGCCCACAAGCCACAACTACTGAGCCTGTGCTCTAGAGCCCACAAGCCACAACTACTGAGCCCGCGTGCCACGGATGCTGAGGGCTGCGCGCCTAGAGCCAGTGCTCCACAATGGGAGAGGCCACCGTAGTGAGAAGCCTGTGCGCCACGGCGAGGAGTGGCCCCCACTTGCTGCTGCAGAGAGGGCGTGCACATAGCAATGGGGACCCAAAGCAGCCCAAAATAAATAAATAAATAAATAAAAATTTTTTAAAGTAAATAATTGTTATGGGTATTGTTTCTAAAAAAATTTTTAAAAAAAAGTTTTGTGAGCTGGATGTTAAACCTTGCGGGACTTTGAAATTGGGAGTATTTACACCCCAGAAACTGGCAATCACTTCAAATCAGGGCTCTTTTTTTTTTTCTTTTGAGAGCTGGTTTACCAACACACCATTGCCTACTCTATCTCAGTGTAGGAGAATTATCAATACAAAGCAGATGGCAGGCCAAGAAATTAAGTTTTCATAGGGAAGAGGGAATAAACACAAGTCAACTAAAAATACACAAAGCAATGGATGACAAAGGTATAACAACCTTCTGTAAAGGTACACAAGTATAGATTAGCACATTTAAGCACTGGAAAGACAGAGACCTGGTTATTAGATCAAACAAGTGTGGTAATGATTTATGAAAGTGAGTCTCATAAGGCTTGTTTTCTTTTAGGTTGAAGTATACAGCACAGGTCATAACGATTATCACAAAGTGATAACACACCCACATAAACACAATCCAGATTATTAAGCAAATTTTCCAGGAGAAAATGGGACTCTTTGATAGAGATTAATGGAGTGGGCAATCCAGGAAGGCTTGCATCAGAAGAGATGGCTTGCAGCTTCACAACACATATGGAGCTTCAAGAATTTCACCTAAGCAATATAACCTACTCTGGATTTTTATTTTATTTTAATAGATGCTGCAAATCAGTTTATGAAGATTTTTTTTTTGCTGTGCTGATGAATATACATTTAATAGCTAAATGTAGGGCTTTTCTCCTTTGAAATTTGAATGTGTTGCTCAGCTACCCTCCTCTGTTTTTTGTGTAGTCTCTGATTTACTATAATTTCTTCAGCTGCAGGTGAGGAAAATGGGCTGTTATTAAATATCTTCCGAGTTCAGTAGCACATGCAATGTGTATATTGCTCTCTGATACTTTCGTGTTATTAATGAATTAGTCTCCCAAAACTAGACATTTAAACTATCATTTATGTACATATGTGCATTATTTTCTTGGGGGGAAGTTGTATGTAAACAAAAGGGATAATTTTTGTGATGACACATGTCTATATGAGATTTAATCTATCATTTTTTGTAATAAAAATTTGTTTTTTCAGTACAAACCTTTCAAACAAAAATTACACAGTAACATGAGATTATGCTAAAATGATTTACCAAAATAATTAAACTCTCAAAAGTGAACCCATCTTACATGCCCAGTTTTCCTTCCTTGAGTCCAGTAGACCTTCCTGTTCATCACATCTGAATCTGGTCACAGAGCATTGGAGGAACATCAGAGTCCTAGTCAGCGGCTGCAATGGTTATATTTTCATTAGTTTGCTTACCAACTTACACTGGGGTTGGTCCTATCTCACCTGAAGTATAATAATTCCTTGAGAATAGAAATGTGTCTTATACTTCCTTTATAAGTCCCAGAAGTACTTAGAACTTTATTGTAATCTATATACTGTGGGGACCAAATAAACCCTTTTAGTTGACTGAGTTACAACCAGATTTAAATAACACCTGCAAGGAATTAAAAATGCTACCTGATTAAGCCAACTGATCTTCCCATCGCTCTCAACAGCTCATACAATTTCCATCATACAAAAGAGAAATCAGGGATTAGAGAGATTCCATTGCTTACCAACAATTATACAGAGAGAACGAAGAGGACTTTTCTCTGTCTCTTTGTGTCATGTGTCCTAGCATGATGGTGGCTGTCCCGTGAAGTGACAGTGAGTTGATAAAAGGCTATCCCACCACACCCCCACTGCTAAGGCACTCTCCTGGAGTTGTGTTTCTAACAGTGGTAACAGATTTGCATCTATTGCAGTGCAATTAAAAGGAACTAGCAATTACGGCTTTATCTATGAACCTGACAAGACTTGTTTTGTTGGCCTTCTTAGTGGGAAGCAATAACCACTGGTCTACCAGCTAAAGATACACTTTAGAGCCATAATGCAACTGTCACCAGCCAGAGACTCTGTTCCCATTGCCAGTCAGCCCATGCAAGTAATGCTGTAACTAGTAAATTAGAACAACTGAGACCTCAGCTATCAATTACATTTGTAAATCTGTTATACACTTGGGCCATTTAATTATAAGAATGCTGAATCCTCTGTTTTCGCCCAGTTTCACTTCTGAGGATTGGAGCAGATGGATTATTTTTCACCCTAATTGGAAACTTGGAAATCAAGTTGGTATAGTCATATAAACATTATGTAAAAATATCACCAAAATCTGCTAAATAAAAACGTAGGCTCTTAACCATAAATCTCCCAACCTGTTAGAAAATTAGGAATGATCTCCAGATTTAGGCCATAGAATTTCATTTAAAAATAAACTAAAAATTTACTTTGATTATGATAGATGATAGATTAATATCTACGATAAAGATGTATGTAGATATAGCCACTGTTTTTTTCTCCTCATGAGTATCTTGTCAGCATAACATTATCTTTTTTTTGGTTGAAAATGAAAGAAAAGAAAAGAAAGCAATTATCTCTAGACAAAATATATAGAATCCTAGTTGAATTCCAAAGCAAGAGAGAATTTAGGTCTCTCATATTAATTTTTAACCATTTTAACAACTTACAGAAAAAGTGATTGCCAAGCTAACAATTCAATCCCCCAAATCCAGAATGAGATGTTTCATTCTCCTTTTAACTGTGATTCTTAATCTTTTCTTAATTTTTGAATTATCACTGCAGTTTAGCCTTTACTCAAGTGGAAGACTTTTTTTTTCTCTTGCGAGAAAGAAAATAAAGAGACGTTAAGTACATCTTTTTTTTTTTTTTTTTTTTTTTTTGGCTGTGTTGGGTCTTCATTGCCGTGCACGGGCTTTCTCTAGTTGCGGCGAGAGAGGGCTACTCTTCTTTGCGGTGCACGGGCTTCTCATTGCAGTGGCTTCTCGTTGCAGAGCACAGGCTCTAGGCGCTCGGACTTCAGTAGTTGTGACACATGGTCTCAGTAGTTGTGGTGCACGGCCTTGGTTGCTCCACGGCATGTGGGATCTTCCCGGCCCAGGGCTTGAACCTGTGTCCCCTGCATTGGCAGGCGGATTCTTAACAACTGTGCCACCAGGGACACCCAAGTACTTCTTTCTGAAGTACTCAAAATATAGGTTTAATTCCCAGACCAATGTTTGCACTTTGAAGAGCGTACAAATCAGGATTTGAATTTAAAAACCCTGAACCTATAACAGAAAGATAGTATTGTTCTTTAACATGTAAATAAACTACATTAATATTTTTTTGTCATCTCTGCATGCTCTTGCTTCCTTGGACTTATTAGATTAAAAATGTACTCAAAACAAAACAAAACAAAAAACCCAGTAAGTAACACTGAAAGCACATGCTAGAAACTCTTTATCATTGTATCATTAAACATCCCCAGGTTGGGAAATATAAAAGTAAACTTTCAGAGAGCAGTCAGCTCCCCATGTTGGTTACAGTGAGTGCGTTACCCAACTTTACTCACAATGATTTGAATAATATGATCACCCTTAAACTAGTTGGTTGAATTCTCAGAGTTGGAGCTATGGCCAAACAGTAAATCCTGAGAATTTTGCTGGTGCCTCATACTCTATCCTTGAGCAGGAGCAATATGTTTTTAGAGAGGTGTTGATAAAGAGAGTGGAAAGTAAATGAAAATGGTGACAGAACAGTTAATTAAGAGAAATTTATTGAGTTTTCGGTAATAAGCTGCCTTAAGAATCACAGTACTAGAAAGCCAAGATTTTTCTTTAAAACCAAAAAATATATATTTTTTAAAAGATACTACCTTTTTTCCCTCATTTAAAATTTTTTCTGCTGAAATACGTATACAGAAAAGTGCACAAAACAATACCCAGACCAATGCTTTATCATAAAGCAAACTCTCATGAAACCACCACCCAGGTCAAGAGATGGAACATTCCAAACATCCCTAATACCTCCCCCATATGCCACTCAGTCATTACCCCTCCTCTCTAAAGGTAACTCCTCTCTTAACTTATAATACCACAGTTTCGTTTTGCCTGGTCTTGATCTTTACATCAGGATATGAGCTTTGGTGTCTGGCTCTTTTCACACAACATTCCTTCATGTGACTATAGTTCTTATAGATGTTCCTATCCATTGTACAAAGACACCACAATGTATTGATCCAAGCAGCTGCTCTTTCTTCAATGACTTGCTTTGTGACTTTAGATCTATTTTAATAGGTTTTTTTAAATATTAGCTTCTGATCCTTCCTGTGCCTTGATGAACTGTCCATTCCCATGGAGATTAAAAAATACACCTTAAGATATATTCATCTTGATTGTTCAAATTCTCTAGAGGCAATTTTAAAGCTATTTCCAATATAACTTGTACTATTATGATAGTTCATATTGTTTCCAAGGACTATTTAAATAGCAGCGGTTGTGTGCTCTTATGGTGGGTTTTACCTAGGTGCAAGTGGGACCAGCGGGCAAAAGAGAAAGAAGAAAAATCAAAATATGAATATAAATACAAAATACTTATGTTTAACCCTGGGAAGAAACATCAAAATGTCCAGATTGAATACACATCTTATAGGAAAGAATTAAGGGCTGTGTAATTTGTTTAGATCTTCAAATTTTCCCACACAATAAATAAAAACATAGATCTTTCCAAGTTGAAATTTGCAAGGCACTGACACTCTCTGTACCAGTTCAGTTCTTTGGCTTCAATCATAGCAACTCCCTCGGGCCATCGTAAGCTAGAAGAAAGGTACCTGAAGGACACCAGGGGCTATAGAATAGATGGGAGGCTGGATAATGGGGTTAGAATAAAGGCTGTCCTAGATTCCAGAAAGATCCTCAGTAGCCATTTGAGAGCAAGAAGAATATGGGCAAGTGCTGCGAGTCAGATGGAATTAAATTAGTTTTCAGTCTCTATTCCTCAGCTCAAGATTCACATTCCAAGACGAGAACAACGAATTGCTTTGACTTGGGTCAAATACCTTCCCTTTAGCTGGGCAGAGGGGGTAGTGGGAGGAGGAGAACTTCAGTGACAGCCCCACAAAACCCTGCGCACTAAATATATACCTAAGAGAAATGAAAACTTATGTCTGAAAACAAAAAAAACCCTATGCAGTAATTGAAGGGTAATCCTAATAAAGGAAACTGAGGGGCAGATAGGAAAGGGAAATGGATGCAAGGAAGCCCCAACTCTATTTTCTTCTGGTAGCTCATTTAAATCCTTTTAAACTAGTTTTATTGAGATTTAATTCACAAACCATAAAATTCACCATAAAATGGTGTTTAAAGTGTAATGTCCAGTGGTTTTTAATATATTCATGGGGTTGTAAAACCATCACCATTATCTACGTTTAGAATGTTTTCATAGCTCCCCAAATGATTTGAATATGTGATTCATTTGGAGTTAATTTTTTACATGGTGTTAGGTAAGGGTCCACCTTCATTCTTTTGCTTGTGAATATCCAGTTGTCTGAGCACCAATTTTTGAAACAACTTTTCCTTCCCCATTGAATTTTCTTGGCATTCCTGTTGAAAATCAACTCACTGTAGGTGTAATGGTTTATATGTGCACTCTCAATTCTATTCCATTGATCTATATGTCTATCTTTATGTCCGTACCACCCTCTCTTGATTACTTGCAGGAAGTTTGGAAATCAGGAAGTGTGAACCCTCCAACTTTATTCTTCTTTTTCAAGATAGTTGGCTATTCTGGATCCCTTGCCTTTCCATGTGAATATTAGGACCAGCTTATCAGTTTGTGCCAAAAAAAAAGGGCAGCTGAGATTCTCATAGAGATTACATTGACTCTATAGATCAATTTGGGGATATTGCCATCTTAAGAATTTTAAACCTTCTGACCTAAGAATGTGAGATGTTTTTCCATTAATTTAAATCTTCTTTAAAAAAGAAGGCTGTTTTGTAAGAAACGCTGGCTTATTTATAGTCCTGGCCCCCTTTCAACTCTGGAGGAGTAGAACCAAAGAGAGATACAAAGCAGTCCTGCAACAGCCAGCTCTAGGCTGTGCTGTAGGAAGGAGGGAGATAGAATCTGCTTCTGATGTTATTAAGGGTCAGGCCAGAAAGATTCAACCATAGAAATGTTGAAGCCTAATTGGAAAAAATAAAAATATTTTTCACATTTATAACTCAATGGGTTAAAACTTCGGTAAACCTGTTCGCACAAAGCTGAATAGGAGAAAACTCCGCTCTTAAGAAATTCATCATCTTGCCTGCTCCAAGTGACTTTGCTAAGGCTGCCTCTAGCCCCTGTGACATCTCTGTGCTAGTTTAGAAGAAAAGCCCCATAGTTTCTCAAGACACTTTGCTTCCATCTTCAAAAAAATGTTGTAATAAATTGCAAACCTACAACATCTACCATATGAATGGTGCCCCTTCCACTGTGATATAGAACATGCAATGCACAGTTGAACACATGGCTGTTCTTAGAGGAGGAATTTCATAAAGTTTTCCAGCATATCTTTATGACATAAGCTTGTTATCGTTTTAGCTTGCTTTTTAAGTCACCTTGTGTAGGTTTTTCTTCTGTGCAAGATTATAAATTCTGTGAAAGTGAGGACAGTGTAGGACATAGTAGATATTTATTATTTGTAGACTTGGGTTGGATAAAACTGAATAAAGTCTTTCTTTTTTTTTTTTTTTTTGCAGTACGCGGGCCTCTCGCTGTTGTGGTCTCTCCCGCTACGGAGCACAGGTTCCGGACGTGCAGGCCCAGCGGCCATGGCTTACGGGCCCAGCTGCTCCGTGGCATGTGGGATCTTCCCGGAATGGGGCACGAACCCGTGTCCCCTGCATTGGCAGGTGGACTCTCAACAACTGTGCCACCAGGGAAGCCCTGAATAAAGTCTTTTGAAAGACGTTATGAATAGTCCTTTTATCCTAAACTTCGTCCAAATTTCACATCCATTATTTCACCTAATTTTATTGACTTTCAAAAAATATCACATTTAGTGCCAAACACCTTTTGTGCAAGAAGCAGAATGTTAATTGAACACAGACTTGCTGGCATATCAGAGGGACAAGGAATAAGTGATGGGATGAGCACTTACTATTTACTTTATCAAAAGGTGCTGCCTGAAGGAGAACGCTATTGTGTTTCTTGTCAAGGAAATTAACACAGGTGTTTGTTATTATAAATACAACTTCCACGAGTGAATTGGAGGCTGTTGACTTCTTTCAGAGATAGGAAATTGCTCATTTGTTACATTTTAATATATACAACTTAATGTACACTATTTATCAGACAGGAAATAAAAGAAGCTGAATTAACACAGTTAGAACACAGCTGGCTTAAGATAATTATTTAGGGCTATGGGGAAATGCTCAAAACAGCCTAAAACCTAGAAAATAATGATCCAATACTTTAATTCTTGCATGTGTACTTTCCCTAAGCCCCACTCTAATCCCTACCCAGAAACCCTTTGATGACAGTCTTGCCTTTTACTGAAGCTATTTTTTTAACTTCCACAAAAGAATTTCTGATGGCATTTTTCCTATATAATTCTTCATGATTTACCCCCCAAAAGTTCAAGTTACTGCAGCTTGTCTTTTTTAAGTTTGATTTCCTATTGCTTCTTTTTCTAACCACCCAAAAAGGCCACCAGACGATATCCTTGATGATTTTGCTCTGTAAATCAATGGTTTTCCTCAATTTTCAAAACAGTTTCCTTTCCACTACTTGTTATTTTTCTTATCTTGCACCCACCATGTCCTTTTACTTACGTAGGACATTCCAAACACCTCTGTCTCCAACCCAGATTCTGTTGTACTTGGTGAATTCTGCGTTCTCACTGCTCAGCTCCACTACTTGTGAAATCCTCTATCCTCATGTGGCGGTGTGTGTGTCAGTCACAGGATGATATGTATGTATATGGGTAAGAAGGACTTTGTCAGGTTATGTGTGTGTACAGCCATAACAGGAGTCATGACTAACTCAAAGTGGAGAGGACAAGGGACTAGTCTTATAGGCAGACATCAGCACTGGATACTTTAACATAGGGTATGCATTCTTCTTTTTCTTCCCTAACAGATTTATTGACATACAATCTACATGCCATAAAGTTCACCCTTTGCAAGTGTCCAGTTCAGTGGTATTGGGGATATTCACAGTGTTACAGGCCTATCACTAGTATTTAATTTCAAAACATTTTCATCTGAACATTTGCATGTTCAAAAGAAAACATTAGCATCTCTCCTTCCCACAGCCTTAGACAACCACTGATTTATTTTCTGTCTCTACAGATGTGCCTATTCTGGATATTTCATACAAATGTTACCACACAACATTTGGCCTTTTGTAAATGACTTCTTTAACTTAGCATTTGCCCATGTTATATGACGCATCAATACTTAATTCCTTTTTATGGCCAAATAATATTCCATTGTATGGACATACCACATATTATTTATCCATTTATCAGTTGATGGACATTTGATTTGTTTCTGTTTTTTTAGTTACTATAAATAATGTTAATAAGAAACTGCTGTATAAAAGAATAAATAAAATGAAATTTAAAAATTAAAAATAAATAAATAAATAATGCTGCTATGAACATTCATATACACATTTTTGTGTAGACACATGGTTTCAATTCTCTTGGGTATATACCTAGGAGTAGAATTTCTGGGTTGTATAGTAACTCTATTTTGAGCATTTTGAAGAATAGCAAAAATATTTTCCAAAGCAGGCACAGCATTTTACATTCCCACCAGCAGTGTATGAGGATTCCAGTTTCTCCACCTCCTTGGAAACACTTGTTATTGTCCTTCTTTTTGATTAAAACGACCCTACTGGATGTGAAATAATATCTCACCATGGTATTGATTAGCCTTTCCCTAAGTGCTAATGATTTTGAGCATCTTTTCTTGTGCTTGTTAGCTCTTTCTATATCTTCTGTGAAGAAATATCTGTTCAAATCCTTTGTCTATTTTTAAATTATTTGTCTTTTTTATGTTGAGTTGCAAGAGTTCTTTATAAATTCTGGATATGTCTCTTATCAGATAAATATCCTGCAAATACTTTCTCCCATTCTGAGTGAGAGCTTTATTAATGGTATCATTTGTCACAAAAAAGTTTTAAATTGTTATGAATACCAGTTTACCTATTTTTTTCTTTGATTGCTTGTGCTTTTGGTGTCATATCTAAGAAACCATTACCTAACCCAAGGTCATGAAGTTTTAATCCTATGTTTCTTTCTAAGAGTTTTATCGTTTTAGCCCTTATGTTCATGTCTTTGATCCACTTTTAGTTAATTTTTTTATATATGACATGAGATAGGGGTCCAACTTCATTCTTTTGCATGTAGGTATCCAGTGGTCTTTGCATTATTTGTTGAAAAAACTATTTTTCCCCATTAGCTCCCTTGCCAAAAATCAATTGGCCATAAATGTAGGGGTATATTCCTAGACTCTCAATCCTATTCCATAGATTTGTCTATCCTTATGCCCGTACCACGATGTCTTGATTACTGTAGCTTTTCAGTAAATTTGAAATCTAGATGTGTAAATAAAAGAACTTTGTTCTTTTTCAAGATAGTTTTGACTCTTCAGGGTTCATTGCATTTCCATATGAATTTTGGGATCACTTGTCGAACATTGTGAAAAAAGGCAGCTAGAATTTCGACAGGAATTGTTTGAATCTATAATCATTTTAGGGAGTAAAATGTGAAATGAGATGTATTTCCATTTATTTAGGCCTTCTTTAATTTCTTTCAGTGATATTTTGTAATTTTTAGCATCCAAATATTCAACTTCTTTTGTTAAATTAATTCCTAAGTATTTTATTTTTTTGAAAAAGTTGCATATGAAATTGTTTTTTAATTTCCTTTTCAGACTGTTCATTACTAGCATATAGATATACAATTGATTTTTGTATATTGATCTTGTATCCTGCAACCTTGTATCCTCCTAACTAGTATAAGTCTTGTATTAATTCTAATGGTTTTATTGTGAATTCTTTAAGATTTTCAATATACAAGGTCATGTCATCTGTGAATACTCCTTCCATTTTAAAGTTATTGTCTTTTATTTCTTTTTCTTGCCTAATAGCCCTGGTTAGAAATTCTAATACAGTAAACCTGTTAATAGTGAGCCCATCACTAATATCCAGTGTAAACTTTAATACGGTTTGACAGTAAATAAATGTGAATTTTTTCAAGTTAAAAAAAAAAGAAATTCTAATACAATATTGAGTAGAAGTGGGAAGGTGGACTTCCTTGTCTTGTTCCTGATCTATGGGTGAAATCATGCAGTGTTTCACCAACAGTGTGATATTAGCTGTGAACGTTTCTTAGCTGTCCTTTATCAGGTTAAGGAAATCCCTTTGTATGTCTAGTTTGGGGAGTGTTTTTATTTGTAAAGGCTTTTGCCAAATGCTTTTTCTGCTTCCACTGAGATTACCATGTGGGTTTTCCTTTTAATCTATTAATAATGTGTGTGTGTGTGTGTGTGTGTGTGTGTTTATTGGGTGGGCCAAAAGTTTCGTTCATTTTTTTCCATAAGATGGCTCTGGTAGCACTTAGTTGTCTTTTTAAAAATTATTTATTTATTTATTTATTTATTTATTTTTGGCTGCATTGGGTCTTTGTTGCTGCACGCAGGCTTTCTCTAGTTGTGATGAGCGGGGGGCTACTCTTTGTTGTGGTGCACAGGCGTCTCATTGCTGTGGCTTCTCTTGTTGCCGCACAGGCTCTAGGCACATGGGCTTCAGTAGCTGTGGCACACGGGCTCAGTAGTTGTGACTCGCAGGTTCTAAAGCACAGGCTCAGTAGCTGTGGCACATGCGTTTAGTTACTCTGCAGCATGTGGGATCTTCCCAGACCAGGGCTAGAACCCGTGTCCCTTGCATTGGCAGGCAGATTCTTAACCACTGCGCCACCAGGGAAGTCCCACTTAGTTGTCTTTAACTTCATTCAAAACAATTTTGTTAGACTGTATGTGACAGCTGTCATATCAGCGTGCATTTAAAAAAAAAGACTTATCAGAATTGGTGAATTATCGTGTAGCTATTTTAATATTGAAGATGGAAGGAAAAAAGCAACATTTTCGGCCTAATATGCTTTATTATTTAAAGAAAGGTAAAAAAGCAACTGAAACGCACTTAAAGGTTTGTGCAGTGTATGGAGAAGGTGCTGTGACTGATCGAACGTATCAAAAGTGGTTTGCGAAGTTTTGTGCTGGAGATTTCTCGCTGTATGATGCTCCACGGTCGGGCAGACGAGTTGAAGTTGATAGTCATCAAATTGAGACATTAATTGAGAACAATCAACGTTATACCACGCAGGAGATAGCCGACATACTCAACGTATCCAAATCAAGCGCTGAAAATCATTTGCTCCAGCTTGGTTATGTGAATCGCTTTTATGTTTGGTTTCCACATAGGGTAAGCAAAAAAAACCTTCTTGACCGTATTTCTGCATGCAATTCTCTACTGAAACGTAATGAAAACGTTCCATTTTAAAACAAATTGTGACAGGTGATGAGGAGTGGATACTGTACAACAATATGGAATGGAAAATATTGCGGGGCAAGCGAAATGGACCACCACCAACCACACCAAAGGCCGGTCTTCATCCAAAGAAGGCGATGTCGTGTATATGGTGGGATTGGAAGAGACTCCTCTATGATGAGCTCCTTGCAGAAAACCAAACGATTAATTCCAACAAGTACTGCTCCCAATTAGACCAAGTGAAAGCAGCACTTGACAAAAAGCATCCAGAATTAGTCAACAGAAAATGCATAACCATCCATAAGGATAACAGAAGACCACATGTTTCTTTGATGAGCAGGCAAAAACTGTTACAGCTTGGCTGGGAAGGTCCGATTCATCCGCTGTATTCACTAGGCATTGCACCTTCAGATTTCCATTTATTTCGATCTTTACAAAATTCTCTTAATGGAAAACATTTCAGTTCCCTGGAAGCCTGTAAAAGGCCCCCTGGAACAGTTCTTTGCTCAAAAAGATGAAGTTTTGGGAGGAAGGAATTATGAAATTGCCTAAAAATGGCAGAAGGTAATGGAACAAAAAGGTGAATGCATTGTTCAATAAAGTTCTTGGTGAAAATGAAAAACATGTCTTTTTTAAATTTTATTTATTTTATTTATTTATTTTTGGCTGTGTTGGGTCTTCATTGCTGCACCCGGACTTTCTCTAGTTGCAGCGAGTGGGGGCTGCTCTTCGTTGCGGTGCGTGGTCTTCTCATTACGGTGGCTTCTCTTGTTGCGGAGCACAGGCTCTAGGCGCGTGGGCTTTAGTAGTTTTGGCTCACAGGCTCAGTAGTTGTGGCTCATGGGCTCTAGACCGCAGGCTCAGTAGTTGTGGCACACGGGCTTAGTTGCTCCGCGGCATGTGGGATCTTCCTGGACCAGGGCTCAAACCCATGTCCCCTGCATTGGCAGGCGGATTCTTAACCACTGCACCACCAGGGAAGCCCTGAAAAATGTGTCTTTTATTTTTACTTAAAAAGCCAAAGGCACTTTTGGACCCACCCAATATATATATATTATATATTATGTAATATATAATATATACATTATATATAATATAATATATATATACACTTTATGTATGTATGTACACTTTACAGGTTAAACCACCTTTACATTCCTGGGGTAAATCACAATTCCTCATAGTGCATATTCCTTTTAATATGTTGATGCATTTGGCTTACACTATTTTGTAGGGGATTTTTATACATCTACATTCATAAGGGATGTGGTCCAGTTTTGTTTTGTGATGTCTTTGTCTGGTTCTCTTATCATGGTAATATTGGTCTCATATATTTAGTTGGGAATTGTTCTTCCTTATATTTTTGAAGGAATTTGTAAAGACGTGGTGCCAAAACTTCTTTAAAGATTTGGTAGAATTCACCAGGGAAGCTATCTGGACATGGAAAAATTTTTAAATTACTAATTCAATCTCTTTACTTCTTATTGATACAGATTTTAAATATTTTCTTGAGTTAGTTTTTGTCTTTCTAGTAATTTGTACATTTCATCTAGGTTATCTAATTTGCTGTCATACAATTGTTCATAGTATTCCAATATTCTTTTTTCTTTCTTTTCTTTTTTTAAATTAATTAATTTTTTTTTTTTTGGCTGCGTTGGGTCTTCATTGCTGTGCATGGGCTTTCTCTAGTTGTGGCGAGCAGGGGCTACTCTTCGTTGCAGTGCGCGGGCTTCTCATTGCGGTGGCTTCTCTTGTTGAAGAGCATGGGCTCTAGGCACGTGGGCATCAGTAGTTGTAGCTTACGGGCTTAGTTGTTCCACGGCATGTGGGATCTTCCCGGACCAGGGCTCAAACCTGTGTCCCCTCTGTTGGTGGGTGGATTCTTAACCACTGCACCACCAGGGAATTCCCAATATTCTTTTTATTTCCGAAAGGCTAGTAGTGATGACCCCTCTTTCATTCTTGATATTAGTAATTTGCATCTTCTCTCTTTTTTTCTTGTACAGTCTAGGTAATGGTTTGTCAATTTAGCTGATCTTTTCAAAGAGCCGATTTTTGGTTTCTTTGATATTCTCTGTTGTTTTTCATTTATCTATTTCATTTATTTCCACTTTAATATTTATCACTTTTTTCCTTCCATTTGATTTTTGTTTAGTTTGCTCTTTTTTTTTTAATTTCTTAAGGTGCAAAGTTAGGTTATTGATAGAAAATCTTTCTTCTTTTTTAATACAGTTAGTTACAACTATAAATTTTAGTCAAAGCATTAGCTTTATTCCATAAGTTTTGCCATTTCATGTTTTCATTTTCATTCATGTCAAGTTATTTTCTGATTTCCCTTGTGAGTTTTTCTTTTACGTAGAGTTATTTAAGAGTGTATTGCTTTATTTCCACATATTTGAGAATTTACCAAATTTTCTTTTTTATTGTTGATTTCTGTTTTTATTACATCATTGTCAGAGAATATTCTTTGTATGTTTTATATTATTTAAAATGTATTGAGTCTTGTTTTATGGCCTAGCATACAGTAAATCTTGGAGAATGTTGCACGTGCACTTGAGAATAATGTGTATTCTGTTATTGCTGGGTGGAGTATTCTGTAGTTTCTGTTAGGTCTCATTGGTTTATAGTGCTATTCAAGTCTTCTGTTTCCCTGTTTACCTTCTCTCTAGTTGTTCTATCCATTATTGAAAGTGGGATATTGAAGTCTCTAACTATTATTGTTGATTTTCTCCCTTTGATTCTGCATTTTGTGGCTCTCTTGTTAACTATGTATATGTTTGTATATGTTAAGTCTTCCAAAGGGATTGAGTCCTTTATCTTGTAAAATGTCCTTCTTTTGCACTAGTAACAACTTTGGGCTTAAAAATCTGTTTTTTTCTGATATTAGTATAGCCATTTCAGCTCTCTTTTTGGTCTTGTTGACCTGCTATGTGTTTTTCTATCCTTTTACCTTCCATTTATTTATGTCTTTCAATCTAGTTGAATTCTGTTTTTGTACCAATTTTTGCCTTTTGATTGGGATATGTATTTCATTTGCATCCCATACTATAACTGATAAGGTAGGATTTGCATCAGCCACTTTACTTTTTCTTCTGCACGTCTGATGTCTTTTTTGTTCCTGTGTTCCTCTATTACTGCCTTCTTTTCTGTTAAATATTTTATAATATATCGTTTTAATTCCCTTATTTCTTTTACTGTATTTTGGGGCTATTTTTCTCAGAGGTTGCCTTGGAATTACAATGAACATTGTAACTTAAAAATATCTAGTTTGGATTAATACCAACTTGATTTTAATAGTATACAAAATTCCAACATGGCTCCAATTAAATGTTGAACAAAACTCCAGCATAGCTCCATTCTCTCCCCCTTCCTTTGTCTATTATTGTTAGGCAAATTACATCTTTACACATTATAAGCACATCAACACAGTCTTATAATTATTGCTTCACGAGTTGTCTTTTCAATCTGAAGAAAAGTACATTTATACTATCTTTTATGTTTACATATGTATTTACCTTTACTGGTGATCTTTATTGCTTCATGGGAATCCGAGTTCCTGTCTAGTGTCCTTTCATTTCAGCCTGAGGACTCCCTTTAGCATTCTTCTATGGTAGGTCTGCTAGTGATTAATTCTCTCAGTTTTTGTTTATCTGGGAGAGTCTCAATTTCTGCTTCCTTATTACAGGTTAGTTTTGCTGTATATAGAATTAGTTGACACTTTTTTTTATATATATACATCTTTATTGGAGTATAATTGCTTTACAATGGTGTGTTAGTTTCTGCTTTATAACAAAGTGAATCAGCTATACATATACATATATCCCCATACATATATCCCCATATATCCTCCCTCTTGTGTCTCCCTCCCACCCTTCCTATCCCACCCCTCTAGGAGGTCACAAAGCACTGAGCTGATCTCCCTGTGCTATGTGACTGCTTCCCACTAGCTATTTGGTAATGTATATATGTCCATGCCACTCTCTCACTTTGTCCCAACTTACCCTTCCCCCTCCCTGTGTCCTCAGGTCCATTCTCTATGTCTGCTTTTTTATTCCTGTCCTGCCCCTAGGTTCTTCAGAACTACTTTTTTTCTTTGTCTAGATTCCATATATATGTGTTAGCATATGGTATTTGTTTTTCTCTTTCTGACTTAACTACACTCTGTATGACAGACTCTAGGTCCGTCCACCTCACTACAAATAACTCAATTTCGTTTCTTTTTATGGCTGAGTAATATTCCACTGTATATATGTCCCACATCTTCTTTATGCATTCATCTGTCGATGGACACTTAGGTTGCTTCCATGTCCTGGCTATTGTAAATAGAGCTGCAATGAACGTTGTGGTACATGACTCTTTGAATTATGGTTTTCTCAGGGTATATGCCCAGTAGTGGGATTGCTGGGTCATATGGTAGTTCTACTTTTAGTTTTTTAAGGAACCTCCATACTGTTCTCCATAGTGGCTGTATCAATTTACATTCCCACCAACAGTGCAAGAGGGTTCCCTTTTCTCCACACCCTCTCCAGCATTCATTGTTTGTAGATTTTTTGATGATAACCATTCTGACTGGTGTGAGATGATATCTCATTGTAGTTTTGATTTGCATTTCTCTAATTAATTGACAGTCTTTTTTTCAGTACTTTGACTCTATCATTACACTGCCTTTTGGTTTCCATGGTTACTGATGAGAAGTCAGCTGCCAATCTTGTTGAGGGTCTTTTGCACATGAGTTTCTTCTTTCTTGCTGCTTTCAAGATTTTCTCTTCGGCTTTTGACAGTTTAACTCTAATGTGTCTAGTTGTAAACCTCTTTGAGTTTGTTATAATTGGAACTGGTTGAGTTGCTTTGATGTGCAGATTAATGTTTTCATCAAATTTGTGACATTTGGACCATATTTTCAAAAAATATTCTTTCTTTCCTCCTTTTTTCTCTATGCTCACCTTCTGGGAGTTCAATTACGTGTATTTTGTCCCTTTTATAATCATGGGAAATAGAACTCCTGGAACCTTCTGTTTTTACATTATATAATAGTGAGAACCTTACGCTTTATTCCCAAGGTCAGTAGTCACTGAAACAAAGGTAAGTCATAACTTTGAACATGACTCAGCAGTAGAATAATAAACCTCACATGCAAGTTTCCCACTGGTCAGCTAAGCAACTTATAACTGGCAGAGCTATTTGAAAACCTTTGCTAGAGCCTTTTAAAAGCTAAGTACAGAAATATCAGGGTAAAGAAATATACTCAGGAAATAGCATATGGGGCTTGGCTGTAAGTGATGGGACTAGGGATTTTGTTTTTTAAGCAAAGATACCAGAGCCTGTACTTGCTCCTGTCTGACTTCAAAGCAATCGCCCCAGAGAAAATAACAGCACAAAGCATTTTAGGAATGCTTTTTAGTGGAATTGTCTTCAGAGGCAGAGAACACTATCTTTAGTGTCCTAGGAAGAGTTCAACCTTAAGCCTTTGAAGATGGACTTGATTTGTGAAACCAGTCACAAATTAGACCAGAGCCTTATATAGTAAATTAGGAAGATAATCAAGATAAATAATACCACACTGGATTTCTAAATGAGGTGTGACCTAATTGAGTGTTTTTCAGCTTTACTTCATAAAATTTCTAATTTGGGGATGGTGGAATGGAACCATACTGCCTACCTTTTTGCTGATAGGTTGGTGTGTATTTGTGATGCCGTTGGTATGTCAGGCTCTGACAGGACACAGACTGCATGCTCAAAGGGCAGAGAGGCATAAGTGAAAATGGTATAGGAGGACCTTTTTACAGTGGTGTGGGCGGGACTGAGACAGCAACTGGGCAGGACAGAGCATGGATCTGGAACAGCCAGTGGAGGACCACGCATGTCTACCATTGTGAGCATTGTTCCTCTCTATTCCAAATAGCGAAGGAGTGGTTCTATTCCACACTAGAGTTAAAGTGTCTATTTGTGGATCTCATTTCTCCCCAATGTTTGTTCCTTAGTCTCTGTGTGCTGCATTATATCAAGTTAATGTCCAAAAATAAATCAAGTTATTCCTATCTGAGGAAAATATGGGCTTTTTAATAAATGATGTTGGGACAGAGAGAAAGCCATCTGGAAAAGGATGAAAGTGAATCTAAATCTCACACTGAAATAAACTCCAAATGAATCAGAGACCCAAATGTAAAACATGAAACCAAAGACCTATGAATTACAGGTGAATTATTTTATAACCTGGAAGTGAGGAAAGCCTCTCAAAATCCAACAGTAACATAGGGAAAAGACTGATAAACTTTACTACCTAAAAACAAACAAGCAAAATGAAACACCATAAGCAAAATCAAAAGACAAATGATAAACTGGGAGAGAATATTTGCAAGTTATTTCACAAATGAGGGCAAGTACACAAAGAGCTCTTAAAAATGGAGAAGCCCCCTATATCCGGAAAAGACAAAAGCTCTTAACTCAAAAAGATACATGTTGTATAGCACAAGGAACTGTGCTCAATTTTTTGTAATAAGCTGTAAGGTAAAAAATCTGAATCTAAAACTGAATCACTTTGCTGTATACCTGAAACTAACAAAACATTGTAAATCAACTATACTTCAATAAGAAAAAAAAAGATACATGCACCCCAATATTCATAGCAGCACTATTTACACTAGACAAGACATGGAAACAGCCCAAGTGCCCACCAACAAATGAATGGATAAAGAAGATATGTTTTATATATGTGTGTGTATATATATATATATATATATATATACACACACACACACACAATGTAATATTATTCAGCCATAAAAAAGCATGAAATAATGCCATTTGCAGCAACATGATGGACCTAGAGATGATCATACTAAGTGATGTAAGTCAGACAGAGAAAGACAAATATCATATGATATCACTTATAGGTGGAATCTAAAAAAATGATACAAATGAACTTATTTACAAAACAGACTCACAGACATAGAAAACAAATATATGGTTACTAAAGGAGAAAGAGGGGGAGGGATAAATTAGGAGCTTGGGATTAACAGGTACACACTACTATATATAAAATAGGTAAACAACAAGGACCTACTGTATAGCACAGGGAACTATGTTTAAAATCTTGTAATAACCTATAATGGAAAAGAATCTGAAAAAGAATATAAATAAATTAAAAATATATATATATATAAACTGAATCACTTTGCTGTACACCTGAAACTAACACAACATTGAAATCAAGTATACTTCAATTTTAAAAAATGGAGAAGCCCCCAAATTGGGCAGAAATATGGACAAGAGTCATGAACAGAGAGGAATGTGGTAACAGAGAAAAATAAATGTAAGTCGCTCCTTACATGTATGAAATGATGCTCACTTTCCCTTATAATAAAAGAAACACAAATTTGAATTCTCCTGAATCTAAAAGTTTGCTAACATACTCTGTTGAGAGTGGAAGTGCAAAATGGAACAAACCCTACAGAGGGGATTTGGCAAATTCTAACAAAATTACATACGCATTAACCTTTGACCCAGCAATCCCACTTTTAGGCTCCTACCCTGAAATTTCCATAAATTTGCACAAGGTTATGCAACATTCTTTGTAGAACAAAAAGATTAGAAGCAACCTAAATGTTCACCAACAGGAGAGTGGGCAAATAAACTATAGTTCATAAATGAGTTGGCGACCAGGCAGTCATAAAAAGACAGGAAAATGTGAACTGAAATAATCTCCAGAACATACTTTTAGATGAACAAAGCTAGCAAACCTCAGTATATAGAGTATGCTATATTTTGTGTTTAGGAAAAAAAGGAGGACAAGAATATATTTAGATATTTGCTTATATTTTCAAAAAGAAGCAATAAAAATGGTTACCTAGAGGAGATGGGAGGAATGGAGTGAAGAGAGAGTTGGAATTGATACTTCTGTGAGTTTGGTTACCTTCTCACACAGTTTTTCTCCTTTTTATTGATTACTTTTTATTATATAAGTTTCAAGTATACAGAATTATAATTTGACATCTGTATATACTACAAAGTGATTACCACCACAAGTCTAGTTACAATCCATCATCATATAGTTGACCCCCTCTTCCCATTTCCCCCAATCCCCTTTCCCTCTGATAACCACTGATCTCTGTATCTATGAGTTTGGTTTTGTTTTATTTCGCCTGTTTTGTGTTTGTCAGATTCCACATATGAGTGAAATCATTTGGTGTCTTTCTCTGGGTGACTTATCTCACTTAGCATAATACATTCAAGGTCCATCTATGTTTTCACCAATGGCAGGATTTGGTTATTTTTTATGGCTAATATTCCATTCTATATATATATATAAAGAATATAAATAAACAGAATATAAATAGAATGTAATATATAATTATATACATTATATATGCATATTATATATACATATATAATATAATGTAGACTATTCCTTATCCATTCATCCTTATCCACATCTTTGTCATCCATTCATCCATTGATGGACACTTAAGTTGTTTCCATATCTTGGCTATTGTAAATAATGCTGCAATGAACATAGGGGTACATATATCTTTTCATATTAGTGTTTTCATGTTCTTTGGATAAATACTCAGAAATGTAATAGCTGGCTTATATGGTAGTTCTATTCTTAATTTTTTGAGGAATCTCCATACTATCTTCTATATTGGCTGCATCAATTTACAGTCCCACAAACAGTGTGCAAGGGTTCCCTTTTCTCCACATCTTCTCCAACATTTGTTATTTCTTGTCTTTTCAATTGTCATTCTAACAGGTGTCAGCTGACATCTCATTGTGCTTTTGATTGTGTTTCCCTAATAATTAGCAAAGTTGAACATCTTTTCATGTGCCTGTTGGCCGTCTGTATGGCTTCTTTGGAATAATTACTATTCAGGTCCTCTGCCCATTTTTAAATCAGGTTGTTTGGTTTTATTTGTTGTTGAGTTGTATGAGTTCTTTATATATTTTGCATATTAACCCCTTATTAGATATATGATTTGCAGATATCTTCTCCCATTCATTAGGTTGCTTTTTCATCTTGATGTTGATTTCCTTTGCTATTCAACTTTTCAGTTTGATGTAGTTCCATTTCTTTATTTCTCCTTTTGTTTCCCTTGCCTTTAGAGTAAGATCCACAAAGACATTGCTAAGACCAGTGTCAGTGAGGTTACTGCGAATTTTTTTTTCTAGGCATTTTATGGTTTCAGTTCTTACATTCAAGTCTTTAATCCATTTTGAGTTAAATTTTTGTGTATAGTGTGAGATAATTGTCTAGTTTCATTCTTTTGCATGTCATTGTCCAGTTTTGCCAATGCCATTTATTGAAGTGACTTTCCTCTCTCCATTGTATGTTCTTTGCTCCTGTGTCATAAATTAATTGTCCATATACGTGCGGGTTTATTTCCGTCCTTTCATTTCTGGTCCATTGATCTGTATGTCTATTTTTTTGTGCCAGTACCATACTGTTTTGATTACTATAGCTTTGTAATATAGTGTGAAATCGAGGAGCATGAAACCTTCAACTTTGTTCTTCTTTCTCAAGATTGTTTTGGCTATTTGGGATCTTTTGTGGTTCCATAAAAATTTTAGAATTGTTTGTTCTAGTTCTATGAAATATGCCATTGGAATTTTGATAGGAATTGCACTGAATATGTAGATTGCTTTGGGTAGTATAGATATGTTAACTATATTAATTCTTCTAATTCATGAGAACAGAATATCTTTCTATTTATTTGTGTCTTCTTCAATTTCTTTTATTAGTGTAATAGTTTTCAGTGTACAAGTCTTTCACCTCCTTGGTTAAATTATTCTAGGTATTTTATTCTTTTTGATGCAATTGTAAATGGAATTGTTTTCTTAATTTCTCTTTTTGATAGTTTGTTATTAGTATATAGAAAGGCCACAGATTTCTGTATATTGATTTTGTATTCTGTGACTTTACTGAATTAATTTATTAGTTCTAACAGTGTTCTTTTTTTACATCAATTCTGTGTCAAGTTCTTTAAACATGTTAGTATGGATAAGGGCAACAAATGGTTCCCTTCACTCAGTATGACAATCTCTAGGTCCATCCATGTCACTGCAAATGGCATTATTTCATTCTTTTTTATGGCTGAGTTAATATTCCATTGTATATATGTACCACATCTTCTTTATCCATTTCTCCACTGGTGGACATTTAGGTTGCTTCTGTGTCCTGGCTATTGTAAATAGTGCTGCAATGATCCCAGTTCAGAATTATAACACTATAATAAGTCCCCTACATATGAATGAGTTCCATTCTGAGAGTGGGTTCGTAAGTCCAATTTGTTTGTAAGTCCAGCAAAGTTAGTCTAGGTACCCAAATAACACAATCAACTATATAAATAGTACTGTACTGTAATAGGTTCATAATACTTTTCACACCAATAATACATAAAAAACAAACAAACACAAGAAATAATGAAAATATATTTAATCTTACAATACAGTACCTTGAAAAGTACAGTAGTACAGTACAACAGCTGGCATACAGGATCTGGCATCGAGTGAACAAGCAAGAAGAGTTACTGACTGGAGGAGGGAGAGGAGGTAGGAGATGGTAGAGCTGAAGGACCGTCAGCAATAGGAGATGGAGGGCAAGCTGCAATTTCACTCATGCCTTACATGATTGGACATGCGACACACTTTTGCATCTTTGAAAGTTTGTAACTTGAAGGTTCATATGTAGGAGACTCACTGTATTAACAATACATTTCTGAGTGAAGTTTCAGATTTCATTCTATTCATTTATCTGTAGATCATATCCCACAAAGGGTGGATAATCAGAGTACTGAAATAATTCTGTTCTCTGTGTAGCTATGTTGCCACATTTCAAATAAAGTTAGGCTCATTTGTCGCAAATTGTTTTCCACTTTAGGGGTTTATTTTTATCTTTTTAAAAAATCTTTTGAATATGTAAGATATTTACATGATTCCAAAGTAAAATCTGTGTGAAAAGATGTCCTAGCCACAGTAATGAAGCAAGAAAAACAAAAAAAAATGTTATCCAAATAAGAAAGGAAAGAGAAAAACTGTCACTATTTACAGATGATATATAATATATAGAGAGGACCCTAAAGACTCCTAACTTCTCCATGATTCTCTTGTTTTTATTTTATTTTATTTTATTTTTTTTGCGGTACGTGGGCCTCCCTCTGCTGTGGCCTCTCCAGTTGTGGAGCACAGGCTCCGGATGCGCAGGCTCAGCTGCCATGGTTTACGGACCCAGCTGCCCTGCGGCACATGGAATCTTCCCGGACCGGGGCACGAACCCGTGTCCCCTGCATCGGCAGGCGGACTCTCAACCACTGTGCCACCAGGGAAGCCCAATTCTCTTGTTTTTAATTGACATCTTTCCAATGGAGAAAGAGGCTCAGGTTTTGTTTTTTTTGTTTTTGTTTTTGTTTTTGTTTTGGTGTGTTAGTTTCTGCTTTATAACAAAATGAATCAGTTATACATATACATATATCCCCATATCTGCTCAGGTTTTTTTTTAAGTTTTTGAGGCTCCCACTATATTAAACAATAAACAAAAAGTCAAAGCAGTGTTATAAAATGTTTAAATTGTTAATTAAATACTTTAAATATCCAATTTAATGGAGTGCATCCTTTAACACAAAAGTACAAGACAATATAATTATACTAATTACAAGATAATGAAAAATATTAAATTCATCGTATATAACCATTACTATTGTACTCTGTTAAAGGGACACAAACTAAAAGTTACTTGATAGACATGTTCTTTCAATCCTGTGTGTATATCTCTATAACTACTTCTGTACCCTTAGAGATGATGTTTTACTTAAATCTGGAGACTTTTGTGAATGTAGATTATGCACCAAAGGACTCCCTAGGCCCTGTTAATGACCCTTGTAGCAGATGCAGGCATAACCCACCTATATCTCCTCCAGGCTGTCCAATGGCCAGCACTGCATCTGGTAGCCTGAGGGTGCCTCTGGTGCTCCCAACAGAAACTTTAGCCAAAATACCAGAGAAGAAACCTCTTCCAGCCAGCAGTCCTCAGCCAGCTCCCTCATCCATCAGGCAGGAAACTGCGGTGTGTTCTCCACTGGCTCCTAGAGTTACCCGGGAGTTTCAGCCCCTTCTACCCACAGAGCCACCTGCTTGACCACACCCCCTGCATTCCCCATCTCCCTCCTTCACTCTCCCACCTGTGCTCCCTGGCTTTCCTCCCAAATAAACTGTTTGCTGTGAATCCTTGTCTCAGGGTCTGCTTCTGGGGAAATCCACACAAAGACAACACTGATTTGGGTTTATGTTTTTTGCTTATTTGTTTGTTAAGCATTCACCACATGAAAATATTTACCTCTCACACACTGGGCTCCTCAAAAAGAAGGTGTCAGAGCTCCCAAATTATAGGAACAAAATAAACCAAAACTATAAGTCACATCAAGTCAAAGACCTTCAAAACATTCCCTTTTTCTATTTCATCTATTTCATATCCCATTCTATTTCTATAGGTTAAATGACTATTTACTTTATAAAAGTCAGAATTCATTTTTGTCTATGGACTTAGGTGTACTGGACAATACTTAAATAGAGAGTAATAGCTGTAGCATATATTGGAAGACGTCAGATGAAAGGATTTTAAATTATGTCTGGTATACATGAAAGAAGACAAAGAGATGAGTAGGGCTTTCCAGGATTCAGCGCACCAACGTTTGACGTGAGTGATGAGCAACAGTGGGGTCTCAAGTTAGCCTTAGGCTCAGAAACTTTTGCTTGCCATGAAGGAAGTAGATGCCAGTGACAAGGTGTCCTAAATGATGCCTGAGTTGTTACACGTGGGTTCAGGACCCTTGTCTTGTGGTGGGACCAAAGTGATCATTTTTGCCGCACTCATGCCCAGGAAGACCATGATTGGCAGCAGCATCATGTGTGAGCCCTCACCATGAATGACTCCTCCTTCCATCCCTTACTTCCTCACCTACCTTCTGCCTAGCTCCATGGACTGCTCCTTGTTTCCCTATTGCATGATTTGCTTTCCTGCCTCTGTACCTTTGCTCATGTCTTCCTTCTTCCTCAATGCCTGTCTACTCCTCCACTCCCCACACCCTGCCCAACTCACACATGTCCCCATCTCCTTTCATTGAAGCCACCCTGGGTGTCACATCTGCCATCGATCCTCCCAGAAGTCCCTCCAACTCTGAGTAATTTATCCCTCCTCTGATCTCCTATAGTACATTTATTTTTCCTGCTCTACCTGCAGTTGACACTTGAACAATACAGGTTTGAACTTCACAGGTCCACTTACATGCAATTTTTTCTCAATAAATATGCACTACATTACTACGCCATCTGGTTGGTTGAATCTTCAGATACCGAACCACGGATACAGAGGGCCCACTGTAAAGCTGTTCACAGATTTTTGACTGCTGGTGGCCACTGACCCCTAACCCCAGCGTTGTTCAAGGGTCAACTGCATTCTTTATATTATAATTGTGTGTGTAGGCGCCTTGCTCCCCTACATGTGTAAGCTCAGTGAGTGGTCACCAGTGGGGAATGCATGATTAAGGGAATGCAGGAATTTTGAAAGTCACTGGATGGAACTGGAGTGTTTGGGGTTTTAGATTTTTTGGTCTGTCTTAATTTTTACTGTTTTTGGTGAGTGGGGATGTGTGAAGAAGTAAACAAGATTCTAGGTAAAGGAAAAACGTGAATATACACACATATCCAACAGCTGTGCATGTTTGTGTTTGCGGATGGAGGGATGGATGGATAGACAGATAGATAGTTAGATAGATAGAAAATCTCCAGGAAACTCAAAATAAGCCGGTTTCCTCTGGCGAGAGAAACTGACTGGTTAGGGCATAGGGAGAGAGACCTACTTTGTACTGCCTACTCTCGTATAGTTTTTTACTTTTGTACTAGTATTTTTGTACTAGTTTTTACTTTTGTGTTATCTAGTTTAACTTTTTTTTTTAAACTAAAAGACATGTAAAGAGGAAATCCAGTAATCTTTTGTCCTCTTATAAAGTGTGTGTAACTCTGAGGTTTGGCTATATGTGCAGGCTGTAGGATATACCTCCATTGGGAAAACTCAGGAGTTGGGCTGGTAGCAAGGCTACTCCTAATTGTTGGGAGATAATTCTACAGGGGTGTGTGTCTGCATATCTTCTGAGTAAAGGTAGTTTGTTCCAAGCTATCTTTTTGAAAGATGTCTGCATAGCAAACGGCCTTGAGATTGAGCTGGTTTCTCCCTGTGGAGCAGAGGGCAGACCTGTTTTCTGTCTAGGATAATAAAGATAATGTCTCCCTCAGGGGTCAAGTTTGAGCAGGCTTGCTACCAGCCCCTTAGAAGTCTACGGTTACCTAAACTCAGAGTTTCTTAGCTATGATGCAAACCTGATGAGTGTGTAGAATCCACTTGGGCTGCTCCATATTGCTCCTATGGGACTTGGGGACAAGGGGAGCTGACACAAACGTGGAGCTCAGACTCATGTGCAATGAGTAATAAAGTCCTCTGTCTCTGACCCAGGAGTCTCTTGTCTTCTGTTGGCATCTATGAAACTGATGAGTTAACTTACTAGCTCACAAGTATAGTAAGATGTCATAGCATTTGTAGTTCTTGACACTAATGATATAGATTTTGATAGTTGAAGATACTCATCTTAATCAAAACCTAATATTTAGGATGAGCAGTTCTCCTCAGGTGAGCAATTTCATAGAGGAATTCTGTTACTTCAATGGCTTTATTCCAGGAGTGTGTTAGATACACAGAAGACACAGAAAAGACTCATGAGCCATTTAGCCTGCTCTCTGCTAAGACAAGAAATTGAAATATTGTGTCCTTGGTTACTAGGCAGATGTCAAATGGTCATTTCTCTATGTTATAGGTTTCCGGTAAAAATAGAGTGGAAATAAAACAACACTTTCCCCAGGATATTCAAAATACTTATATGATACTTCATCTACTCTAGCAAATAGGTGCTTTTATTCAACACTTACAGGAAGGATGGAAAGAGTTTATATATTTCTTTCTAGGAGGATAAGTCTTTCAATATGTGAAAGTAAATTTCAGTTTTTCATTTTTAGATATCAAAATGGAAAACATCAAAAAAAATATTTTTTAAGTCACCAGTCTATGATTTTTTGTTTGTTTGTTTTATAGCAGCCAGAACTGACTAAAACACTCATCTTTGACAAAACAAGGAGACACTGAAGCTCCAAACCATACAAAACTGATGGCAGTGGTCCCCAGGGCAGTGAGGATAAGTAGGGACACTGGCAAAAGTGGAGAGAGCACACCCATGTCACGAGAGCAGATCTCAGATGGGGCTGGTGGATACTCCAAGGTAAAGGGCTCAGGGTAGACGGGGCACAAAGCCAAATTCCAGCTAGAGGAGTGGCATGCAGAGAATAAAGGTCGAAGCAAAGAGGGCAGGGCTCAGTGAGGACACAGGCAGAAAAAACATATATTTGCAGGAAGCAGCCTGCCAGCGAACAGGGAGAGGGGAGGAATGCACTGTGAGCAGCCCTCCAGCTGCCTATTTTTTCACTGACGAGAAGTAAAGGCTGAATCTATTCACTCATCTAATACTGAGCCATAAGAAAAACTCCTTCCAGCCAGGAACCTAGACCCTACCAATATCTACATCCTGCAAGTAGCTCACGTGAGAGAAGGTGAGACGGAAAATAAAACATGAACCGGTAGCACTTCAAAAAGAAGTGAAAGAAAAAAAAAGCCATCAAAGAATTGAAGGAAAACTGGAAGCAGTCCATGAAAGAACAGACACTAAAGAAAACCCAGCAAGGGGCATGGATAACAGGAATCAAAATAGCAAAATAGAGTTTAAAAGGATTAGAGAGAGTAGGTTACACTTAAATAGGGAGATCAGAGCAGGACTCATTGAGGAAATGACATTTTGAACAAAGTCTTAGAGGAGTGAAGAAGTAAGCTGTTCTCTAGGAAAGAGTGAGCACCTTAATGTCAGATATAAGACAAGAAGGAAGGAAGGAAAATTATAATGGTTTTCAGATTATGTGACTCTAAAATTGGAGATCCTAATGGAATAAACCACTTATAAACTGCAAAAGATTTTATTCACGGTATAAAATTAATATGCATAAATTAATGTTCATATAACAGGCAACAACCAAATAGAAGCTATAATGGAAGAAAAGATCTCATTTACACTAGCAACGAGAAAGGTAAATTACCTAGGAATAAACTTCATAAGAAATGGGCAAGATTTATATGAAGAGGTGCTAGGTATAGGTGTTGGAAGCCTAAAAATAGCATCAGTTTCCCTTGTTAGATGCACTCACTTGAGATCAGGTAGGTGGGAGTTAGGAAACCATCCTGCTGTGGCTCCTGGCCTTGCTACTGGAGAAGAAGGGTGTGGTTTCTTTGCAGCAGCTAGTTCCTGTCTTTATTCTCAAGCTTCCTGGGTGTCAAGAAGCAGCAGTGGTTGTGGCAGCTTCCTGATCTAACTCTGAGATCCTAGGATCACAGGATAAGGTGTCCATTCTCCACATTCAGCCAGTGGCTGTGGCTCCAGCCCTGGCATGGATCAAGTAGCCTCAAAAGTTGCAGCTCCCGTGGTGTACCAGTTCAGCAATGTTGCTCCCTCCAAGATATATGCCTACAAGTGCTTTTCCAGCACTTCCCAATCATTCGATAAGGACTTAATTCCCTTTACTAAATCTCTTCCTGTGTAAAATACACAGAGTGATTTCTGTTTTCTGTACTGAAACTGGTCTGACATATTTGATATTGGAAGTGGTTGCAGAAATCAGGCCCTCAAGATGGAAATCTGGGATTGGATCTGACCCGGCTAGGTTTGAAGATAATGGTGAACTTGCCACCAGAGGAAAATGGGATACTGCAAATCTAGGGCATGCAGTGGAAAAAGTTCTGTAATCACCTGTGGTTGCCTGGAATGAACAGTTTACTGAAGGCGAGGAGGCTTCAGTGGCTGCCCTACTAGATAGCTATGATAGGAATGAGGGATTCAAGAACTTTTGGGATGGGTTGGCCTTTTCTGACTGCATTGGAGGGTTTAAAGAAAGAAAATGATATATTGTGAAAGTCCAAAAATACAGAAGTAAATTTAATTATGATAACAGTGACATTTAAAATCAGTTGGGGAAAGATGGATTATTTAGTAATTGAGGTTGGGCAAATGTGTAGCTATCAAGATATCAAAGTTGGATCCACTGTACTTAACTCACATCAAAACAAATTCCTGAAGGGTCAGATTTTTAAAGGAAAAAAGCAAAATCATGAAACATTAAGAAGAAATCATGGAAGGATTTTCAAAGTAATCTAAGAGAGGTGAAGTCCTTTCTAAGTCTAATATACCCAAAAGTAGTAAATAGTAAAACAAAAGCTGGATAAAAGTTGACCAATTAGAAATGAAAAAGGTCTGCATGGCCAAAAAAACAAAACAAACAAAAAACCAACCCAACAAACAAAAAATAAACGAGTAAAACAGTGTAAGAAAAGTCAAAAGACATGACAAACCGAAAAAAAGTTTTGACATTCATTTCTAAGCAAAGGACCATTCTTACTATTATATAAAGTGTTTCTATATCCAGTAGAAAAGTGGACAAAATACATAAATAGATAATTCATGGCAAATGAAATACAAATGTGCTTTATCATTCATAATAAGAGAAATACAAATAAAAACATTTTTTCATTTATTAAATTGATCAGTTCCAGTTCTGGCTGAAATGGACTATGTCCACTGCAGCCTATGTCCACCACAGATGACTATTAAAACTTCTGGACAAAATATGAAAAAAAGGCTACCGCAAGCTGGAGAAAGGGGTGAAAACTCCTGATTGCTTTTTCTTCTCCCCACTCTGTCCTGAGGCCAGTCCCAGTCACAGAGCTTCACTGCTATAGTACGGTGACGTGGATAACTAGACCCTGATAGAAAACCTGTCCCTCTGGTCAGAGGAAATGGGAAAAAGGACACTTGCTGTGCAGAGTATGGGGAGAATCCCTGTCGTTTTTTCTCTCTTTCCCCTCAATATTGTCCCAAGGTCAGCCCCAGTTGCACAGAGCAGCACAACAGATATAAAGTATGGCAGACTCCAGAAGAACCCTATATCTCTGGCCAGCAGAACTGGAAAAAGGGGGTTCTGGGTGCCAGAGATTATAATGGAAATGCCCAAAAGGAGAGTGATGCAAAAGGGAATCCTTAATTCTGTGTAGTGGTTTGTTACACAGCAATAGCTAACTGATACAGGAATCCACGTCATTAACTGAAGTCTGCCCTTTGTGTTGTCCAACAGCTAATTTGTCATACTTAACACAAAGTTTTAATGTGCTAATTGTGGAGATGAAAGGAGACCATCTGTGTGAAATGCATTTTTAACATTTCCATTCAATCTTTTTTCCAATCCTTCCAGTCATATAAATATCAGAAGATGACATTATATGGAGGGATGGCCATAAATTCAAGGAATGAGAAGTTAGGAAGAGTGCAATTTAAAAACAAAAATGTACTGCGTAATCAATGTCTAAACCTGTTGAAGCTCATAAACAATTTGTCCAGATTTTCAGAAGAGAAAGAACATCTGGCCATACCCATGATGACCACAGGGGAACTGGCCAATAACGTTGTGAGCTGCTATGACAGGCATCTAGAAAGATCAACAAAGGGCCCCTCGCAAGTAATTAGGCTTCTGTGCCTTGCCCCTGGTCTCCCTGTCTCCTGTCTTGAGTCTGGAAGACACAGAGAAGGGGCAGAGGATGGAAAAGCAGACACGGCTTTTCTGGCGTTGTAGGACCTCGAGGCATCTGTCTGGACTGAACTGCGTGTATGGAAGGAGAAAGGGTTCATGCATTGTTTTCTTTCATTCCTTTGAGTTATTGCATGCCTACTGTGACTCTAACGCTGTTCTAGGCATTGGGGATGTTATCAGTGGATAAAACAGACAAAAATCCCTGCCCTTGTGAAGCCTACATTCTAGAGAAAGACTGACAATAAATATAATAATATAAAACGTTAGAAGGTGATGAGTGCTGCGGAAAAAAGAAATATGCTAAGGTAAGATAGTGGGGTAGGGAGGAGAGCAGGTATTAAATAGGATGGTCAGAAAGGGCCTCACTGAGAAGGTGAGATTCGGTTCCCGCTTCCCGTGAGGGAAGGGAGGAAATAAATCATCTCCTTAATTAACGAAGAGCTTGCAAGGCATTGCGAACACATTCCCAGGGCACAGATCCCGATGTGGGCGGGGGGAGGCTGTCTGGTGAGTTCTGGGCAGAACACGGAGACTAATGTAGCTAGGGCGGAGGAAAAGGGAGAGTAAGAGGTTTTCTGAGAGGTAGTGGGAGGCGGGGCTAGGAGACCCTATAGACCTCTGTAAGGTATTTGGCTTCATTGGATATGAAGTTTTAATAATATATTGGAATTGGGTTTTTCACTGCCTGAAAGTGAATTACAACTAAAATGAGACTTGTTCTTATATTTGAAAGTGACAAGAAAGTTGGATTCTGGACCTTAAGAGACGGAAAAGAGGAAAATGTGAACGGACATATTTCTTTGCAGGTCGCCCCCCCATACTCTCGGAGTGACAGTCCAGCCCCGCGCGGCCCCGCCTCTCCACCGTGGTGCCGCCCCCACGCGGAGTGACAGCCCATAAGGCACGCCTCTTCCTTAGCAGTCTCCGCTCTCACTCCCGGCGACGGCCAGACTAGGCCAGTCTAGTTTCGCTAGGGCAGCCTGGTTTCTGCCGGGAGTGACTCACCGCTAGGCCCCTCCCCCGCCCAGTGGGACCCAGCGCTAAGCCCCGCCTCCCACACCGCGGCCCCGCCCCCGCCTGCGTGCGATCGCGTCTCGGCCCCGCCCTGCACGCCCGGCGCTCGGTGGTACCCGCCCGGCAGGCCGCTGACCGCCTCCTGCTGCGAGAGTCGCTCTCCCGGCCTGGGGGAATAGCAGGCTCTCGGGCCCGCCCCCGAAGACGTGGAGTGCTGTGGCGGCCGGTGAGTGGGGGAGGGGACCTCGGACCCCCTTGCTCTCTGCGGCGCAGAGCCTGGGTCAGTGCAGGTGGTTGAGTCCGGGCTGTTGGGCGGCGGCGCGACGCTTCCAGGGACTCCTCCCGGCCGCCGCCCTTCCTTTCCGGGGTACCTCCCGGGGTTGGCAATCCCGGGAATGGGAAAGTAGGACCGGGAGGGACGCCGAGGTTGGGTGTCGTTCGGGTGGGAGTGGCAGTCGCAGGTGGAAGCTGCAGAGGGCCGAGGTTGGTCTGAGGGTGGAGGGTTGATAGAAGAAACGTGGTGAAGCTGAAATCTGGTGGCTGGTGGAGTCAGGATGAGAGGGCTTGGGGGGCTCCAGAGCAACGGGGAATGAGTTGAGTGGGGGTGGAGGAGTCGGCGAAGCCTAGTGAAGGGCGTTTGAGGGAAGAACCAGCTCACGGGGCCCCATGATTCACGCTTCCCCGACTGTCCGGAGAGCCTGGAGCTTCGGGTATCTCGGCACGGGCGTGACCCGAGTGAGCTTGCGGGGTTGTGCTCTCACATCGGGGTGATCGGGTTTCCAGGCTTTCGACTGGGGCACACAGTACAGCTTAAGTATTAGATGAAAGTCAGGGGCAATGCCTGGGACACCTGAGAAACGTGGCAGGAAGGGGTGCTTCTCCTATGGAATGCTTCTAATTTCCCTGGAGCCTTGGCAGCGCCTACGTTGGTGCGGCGCTGTCTTCTGTGAAACCCTATTCCGGCAGCCCAGACGGTGTATGGAGGTCCCGCACAAAGTTCAGAGTTGAGGTTTTTATTCAGACTCAAAAGCAGTCGTATCACATTCCCTTAAATCCTGCGGAGTTTTAATTTTAAAAATATCTAATCCTGTGGGTTTTTTTTTAAAATAAATCTTTCTTATCTGGCTACTTTGAATTTTAAAGTCACACCGAGCTAGAGAACTAGATGTTTTCTAAGAGCCCATTCTGTGAGTATGATAAACAGTTTTAAATTAGCTGTGGAAAGTAGATCGTATCTCTTCTGACCAGTTATTGCTGAAAGAATTGTAGAATTGCAGATGAAGAATGAAATTGAAAAGATTTAAACTAATTGAAAGGGATAGAAAAGTCCTGGTAAATTGGAGACTGTGTGTGCTTAAAAAAACAAAAAACAAACTCAGTGAAACTTTTTTTCACTGTAAGAGAACTTGGAAGATAGAGAAAAGTATAAGAATGAAAATGAAAACTCCGTGTAATTTCACCAACCCTAACATTTTTGTGCAATTCTTCTTAATTTTTTTTGTATTTTTTTGTGTATCTAAATGTACATATTACATAGTTGGGGTCATACTGTTGTATTACTTTGTATTTTGCTTTTTTTCCCTTTGTATTTTTAGCATTTTCCTGGATCATTAAAAATTCTCCCTAAACATCTTTTTAAATGGTGGTATGTTCATCATGTGAATTCATTCTTTTATCACAATTAGCATTTCAGCTGTGTGCCAGGTCCCATGCTTGGGGAGGAGATTCATTGTTGCTCTAGGTTTTCAGATATTATTCCAGCTCAAATAAGCAAAATCTTGGCAGTGTCTGGGGTACCGAGTGTAGAAAGAGAGTATGAGTGCAGCATCTAATTAGGCCTGGACCTGGGCTGCTGTGGCGAGGCTGTCTTCATTGTGTCGTGGCTCATCTCTCCTACACCTTCCTGTGGAGTCCTGAGGCCACGAGGTTCCTAGGTATGTTCCTCAGGGAATGGGCCTCACCATCTCCCCTACATTGTGGGTGTCACTGAGAAGCTCTTTAGTGAGGGTGCATGTGTGCAGTGCTGATGTTTCATTCTCAGATCTGCCCTCATCTTAGGTGACTCTGAGAGACAGCTGCCCTAGGTCTCAAGGAGAACTGTCCCACAATTGCTCTCGTAATTAACTGCCTCTAAGTTGTCTTACACCTTAGAGAGGGCCTCCAGAGGGGTCCTGTCCCTTCTAGCACTTGCCATTAAAATTGCAAGTTTTCTCCTAGGAAATCCCACTCATCTTCCTCCTTGATCAGTGTGGCCCTTCATTTTTCTCTCACCGATGTGTTCCTATTCTGCCTTATAACTGAGAGTAATTTTGTCATTTTGGATTGTGTTTCTCCTTGAGTCTGAAATAAGGTGATTCCTAAAGACAGCCTTATGCATTTACTTATTAGTCTTTGAATTTATGATAATTCCATTGATGTTTTTTCTTTACCCAAACTCAGGAAGAGAATAAAAGGTCCATTATTCTTTTTTTTCTTTTCTTTTTGTGGTACGCGGGCCTCTCACCGCTATGGCCTCTCCCGCTGCGGAGCACAGGCTCCGGACGCGCAGGCTCAGCGGCCATGGCTCACGGGCCCAGCCACTCCGCGGCACGTGGGATCTTCCCGGACCGGGGCACGAACCCGCGTCTCCTGCATGGGCAGGCGGACTCTCAACCACTGCGCCACCAGGGAAGCCCCATTATTCTTTTTTTGAACCGTGATAAAATATGTGAACCACCCCCCTCCATGGTTGAACTCCCAGTGAGTTTCTTTTCATATGTGCATTTCAACCACCAAGGTCAGGATTTAACTCTTACTATAGGCAGGTGATTCCAATAGCTAATGTAAGAGCCACAGGAATCCAGTTCCTTTGTAGGTCTCCTTTAGCCCTGTGTGCAGCTCAATACGTGATTAAGAACAGAGTTTGAGATGGCTATCTACTGACCCTGTGCCCAGAGCATATGGAACCTAGCTGCTCTGTGCTTTACAGTTATTCCTGGCTGCTGACCTGGCTGACAGTCTGGATAAAAGGGGAAAATTGGCTGTGGAAGCACAAATCATTCTACCCTCTAGTGCCCAGGAAGTCTGTGTGTTGAATCATTGCTTGTTTTCAGATCAGCCCCAACAGGAACCGTGAGGCCCTCTGCTGTGTCCATGCTTAAAGTCCTCATGTCCCCCCAGGTGGTATTTTGGTCCCATGTACTAGTCTAGTGTGCATGGTAATGGTGGAGACAGCCTCTGTTAAGACCCTCTGGTGAAAGTGGATTGCAGAACTCAGGTTAGCCCATGCTGCCATGAGGCTTCTTATTTTCACCTTACACTTGGTATTCATTGCCGTTGGGCCAGCCAAAGTGAAGAGGTGGGATTGGAGCAGGCCTGGATTGCGCTGGTTGGTGAACTGCAAGAGGGATGTTGCATGCAGAACACAGAGAGGGGCAGGAATCCCTCAAGGACAGGGCGTCCCCAGAGGTGTTACTGTACAGTGATGGAAATTCCCTGAGCAGAGGACACAAGAAGGAAGGCACAGGGTTTCAGGGATGGGAACACGGGCAGTGTAAGAGAGGTTCCTGCCACTTAGGTCACCCAGCCTGTAAGTACACTGTGGCCCAGTGGATGGCACAAGTGTGAAGCAGCTGAAAACAAGCAGTGTTGAAACTTCAAGAGCATCTTGAGGCTTACCAGGCTCCACTGAACTGCTCAGAGCAGAACCCAAGCAGCACTGGCACTTGGGTTAGTCTGTGAGACTCTAACAAGTGAAAGCACACAGCTACACAGCTGTGGTGAGACTATAAATTGGCTAAGTTCAAAAAAACGGGGGAAAAAGGTCTTTTGCATACGGTATGGTGTCATTCAAAGAGCATTGGATTTCAGTCTTATCTCTGTCACACTGGTTGTGTGACTTTGGGTTTTATTAGCATGAAATAGTGTGGTCTTGGGAATAATTGACCCCTAAGGCTCCTTCTGCTTTAAAAATTCTCTCCTAGTCCAACTTCTGGGCTGCTTTTGCCAGTCTCCTGGATAGGACGTGCCTAGGTCCCGAGTCCTTTCATTCTATATGCCGTTAACTTTTACCCAAAACTAAACAATCTTTGAAGCTAGGCGACTTCTTGTATACAAAGTTAGTATGTTTTTAATCTGAGGAATAAAGCAAAATATTATCTTGTATTAGGTAATTTTAAAAGTATCATTTGGTCTATACTACAGTGTATATTTTACACTTACTGTTGAAAATGTGAGGCTTCTATTTTACGAACATAGAAGCCATTTTTTTCTAATCTTAAGAAATACCTGCTCACTAAAATTCAAATCAAAAAGAAAAATGTAAAGAAGAAAATAAAACTCATCGTAAATCCTACTACCTAGAAATGGGAATGGAATTTTTAAATTTTAAATTTATTAAATTCCATTTAATAAAAATGGAATTTTTATTAAACACACATACCTACACCGTGACTAACACAGGTGTGTGTAATACACTCATACCACATGTGCTGAATACATATGTATATACAAATGGGGTTAAGGATGTGAGCTCTGGCATCAGGCTGCCTGGTTTTGAAGCCCAGCTTCCCTGCTTGCGACTGCATGATGTGGACAGGCTACTTTACTTATTTCACCTCAGTTTTCTCATCTGTAAGATGGAAACATTAAAGTTCCTTCTTCATGGGGGTTGCTGTGAGAAATGAATGAGTTAATTCACATAAAAATGTGTAGCCGTGCTTTGATGCAGTAAATCCTCAGCAAATGTTAGCTAGTGTTGTCACTTTGATATTACTGTGGATGATATATATTCATAAATGGGGTCATACTTTGCATTTTTACCTTATAATGTGTTGTGAAACATTCTTCATGTTAATTTAGTTGGATCTGTATCCTAGTATTAATGGTTCTATTGTATAGTTATTCTTTATTTAGCCAGTATCCTGTTGTTTTTCTTTATAGGAAAGAAAGGAAAGACAGAAAAAAAGAAAGCTGTAATGAACATTTATGTACATTTTTGATTTTATTATATGTTTGGTATAAATTCCTAGAGCTAGCATTGTTCTGTTGAATGGTATGAGTATTTAATATTGTTTTTCAGATTGCTACTCTGCTTTCTGGGAAGGTGGTATCAAATCACAACATCTGGCAGCAATGTGTGAAAATGCCCAGTTTTCTACTCCCGTGCCAGACCTGGGTTCTGTCCATCTTTCAACAAATCTGAAAAGGGAAAAATAACTCATTGTTACTTTGCGTTTCTTTCTTAGTAACTTTAAACATCTTTTCAAGTGTGTATTTCTTCTTTGTGACTTGTGATTTTAGATTTTTGTATTTTTTGTTATTGATTTATAAGAACTCTTCGTATATCAGAGATTGTGACATTTTTGTCTGTAATATATTGGAAGTCTTGTTAAGGTCGTGCTTTGAGTAATGAAGGGCATATAGTATCTCAAATAAGAATAAATCAGTGAGCAAGTATTTACTGTGAGCTTCTAGATAATGCTCATATACATGTTGAGAACTGAAACCTGCCTTACTTTCTCAGAAAGATTGTTTCATGACCTGGTAATTGTGAATAATTCTCACTCACATTAGGCAATGCATAAAGGCTAAAAAACTTTGACCTTCCTTCCATCTTTTCTATTTGCTAACTCACAGCCATTCTTCCCATGTCCCAAGTTAGAAACCTTGGAATCATCTGGCTATCTTTTCCAAATTGCAGGCTGTCCCATTCTCAGCCTCCCTTCTCAGGCTGCCCCAAGCTCTCGGGTTACTGCAGTTGTACTGTTATACTTAGCCCTGTGTTAGAATGATTTGATGCACACCTGCTTCTCAAAAGTAAGATGTAGACCTTATTTACTTTTGTATCTTCAGACTCCATCATGGCCTGGCTTATAATAAGCACATGATTAATGTTTGTTGTATTTGATATTTCCATGTAAAAGATGATGATGGTAAGCCTCTGTAGTCTAGTGGTAGATTAACATTTTTCCCCAACTTTTTTTTTTTAATTAATTAGTTTAATTTATTTTTGGCTGCATTGGGTCTTTGCTGCTGCATGCGGACTTTCTCTAGTTGCGGCTAGTGGGGGCTACTCTTCATTGCGTTGCGTGTGCTTCTCATTGCGGTGGCTTCTCTTGTTGCGGATCATGGGCTTCAGGTGTGCGGGCTTCAGTAGTTGTAGTGTGCAGCCTCGGTAGTTGTGGCGCATGGGCTTAGTTGCTCTGCAGCATGTGGGATCGTCCCAGACCAGGGCTCGAACCCGTGTCCCCTGCATTGGCAGGCGGATCCTTAACCATTGCACCACCAGGGAAGCCTTCCCCCAACTTTTTGTTATGAAAAATTTCAGAAGTTCAGAGGAGTTGAAAGAATACCATGAAGGACGCCCCCTAAACTTAACCTGTTGAGATTTCTATCACTCTGACACATAGCCAATCCTCTGCTCAGAAACCCCCAGTGACTCCTTACTGGCTGTCAGGTCAGATGTAAACGGCAGCATACTTTCTCAAATGGTGGTACCTTACAAACATGTTACCACTCTGCTCTGGTTGGGCCTTTACTCTCACTTCATTGATAACTTTTGCACATGAAGTGTTCTGAGTTCCCATAGCTTTAATGGCTATCTGTTACCATTCTTTCATTCTTTATAATTCCTGATTATATTATTAGCTATTTGGAGGTGAGAACTCGGTCCTATTTTTTTTTTAACATCTTTATTGGAGTATAATTGCTTTATAGTGTTGTTAGTTTCTGCCGCCTAACAAAGTGAATCAGCCATATGCATACATATATCCCCATATCCCCTCCCTCTTGCACCTCCCTCCCACCCTCCCCATCCCACCCCTCTAGGTGGTCGCAAAGTACCGAGCTGATCTCCCTGTGCCATGCAGCTGCTTCCCACTAGCTATCTGTTTTACATTTGGTAGTGTAGATATGTCCATGCCACTCTCTCACTTCATCCCAGCTTCCCCTCCCCCCTCCCCATGTCCTCAAATCCATTCTCTAAGTCTGCGTCTCTATTCCTGCCCTACCCCTAGGTTCATCAGCACCTTTTTTTTTTTAGATTCCATATATATGTGTTAGCATATGGTATTTGTTTTTTCTCCTTCTGACTTACTTCACTCTGTATGACAGACTCTAGGTCCATCCACCTCACTACAAATAACTCAATTTCGTTTTTTTTTTTATGGCTGAGTAATAGTCCATTGTATATATGTGCCACATCTTCTTTATGCATTCATCTGTCGATGGACACTTAGGTTGCTTCCATGTTCTGACTATTGTACATAGTGCTGCAGTGAACATTGTGGTACATGACTCTTTTTGAATTATGGTTTTCTCAGGGTATATGCCCAGTAGTGGGATTGTTGGGTCATATGGTAGTTCTATTTTTAGTTTTTTAAGGAACCTCCATACTGTTCTCCATAGTGGCTGTATCAATTTACATTCCCACCAACAGTGCAAGAGGGTTCCCTTTTCTCCACACCCTCTCCAGCATTTATTGTTTGTAGATTTTTTGATGATAGCCATTTTGACCAGTGTGCGGTGATACCTCATTGTAGTTGGTCCTCTTTTGACCTGGCTTCCCTCATAGATCCTAGCCTGGGGAGTTTGATTTGTCTGATACCTTGAAATAGCATTCCTGATGTCTTTGTAGTATTATTTGAATCCAGCATTGATTTATAACACCAGTATTGCCCCAAACAAAACTTGTACTCTGTTAGAGAAAAACAAAGCTTATCAGTCCAGGCCAAACAAGCTGGATCTGTTTGATTAGATTGCTGAAAGATTGTGACTTCCCCCAAGGAAAGGAAAGATGTTCTGTGTTGTTGGTCATTCCTTTTGTGATTGTTCCCAAGAATTGATTTGCACTTCTACTTTGGAGTCATTAAAACTTACATTAAGTACAAAGTTAGAATAAATGAGTCTAAAGTCTGAAAACTGCCCCTGTTGAGAATCATGGAGTTAGAGAGGTCCACATGAGAAACATTTTCGAGGGAGGCCATCAGGCCTTAGTGACCGATGCCATTTGTGGGTTTCCAGGTTGACTCCATTATCTTCCCAGCTTGGTGACTGAGATAAAGATGACATCCCTGAGAAAGTTAGGGACACTGGGAAGGGAAGCTGATGCTGGGGACATCAACTCCATACAAAAACATGAAATTGGGCTGTGTCAATTCCCTGCCCATAATGAATTGGTGATTCCCATCGCTTGTTGGACAAGGCCCAGTTAATTTGTAATAATCAGGGGCCTTCATTAGATACCAGCTCCCATCCTCCCTTCCTCTAACACATAGTTAATGCTCCAGCTGTACCTACTCACTTGTATTTCTCTGAGTTCTCTTGGCTATTTTTCATCATTGTTTTGTAGGGGAACACTGTTTCCTCTGCCTAGAATGCCACCCGTTGTCAATCTGGCAAACTCCTATTCATTCTTCTAAATCCTGTTCAGTTCACACCCTTTGTAAATACTGTCTTAGTCCTCTTGTGTGAACACATTTTACACTGTTATCCTTCACTTACCTGAATGTACCCCCTGCCGTATTCTGAGCTGCTTACGGATACGAGTGGTGTTTCCCTCGTTTTCGTATAGGGCCTGGCTCGCACAGGTGCTGTGAACCATTGGGTGAGCCTGTCATGTAACCCATCTGGCTCGTGAGAAATTTTCTTCTGTCCAGGAAGCCAGAATTAGGTTTAATTAAGAGAAAATACAAATACAGTCTATATTTATTTTTCCCATTATAACCCGTCTTTGCTTTTTATTTTCAGCAAGTTTGTCAAAGATGAAAGTGACCTTTTCAGCTCTGGATACTCATGAGAGCTCTTTCACACCTCTGGTTGTCATAGAACTTGCTCAGGATGTCAAGGAAGAAACCAAAGAATGGCTGAAAAACAGAATTATCAGTAGAAAGAAAGATGGAGGTGAGTAAAATAAATATCACTCAGATTTAGTCACGCCAGTGAGTAAAACTATATTTTCAAATGTGTTTCACAGTTTTTTAATTGATATATTTTAAAAATTAATGTTCATTTCTTTGCTCTTTATTATTTATCTAGGACTTGAAAGGAGGTCTTAAATCAACATTAGATTGTAAGTCTCTCTTAGACCGTAAGCAACGTGAGTGATTTTGTTCACAGCTATAAACTCTGTGCCTATGTACAGTGCTTGGTGCATAGTAGGTGCTTAATAAATATTTGTCAAATGAATGAATATCTTTGAGTATTCTTTCTGTGTTGGTTATGGTGCTAAGGGAGAGAGAAACACACTTCTGCCTGCAAGGATTTTACTGTCAGGGTAAAGAGACTGAATGCTAGTTCCAGGAAATTGAAGGAACAGGGAAAATAGCTAAGGAAAAAGCTATTACAAAATACTGCATGATACTTTAAAAAAATCGTTATGTATACTTGCTGTGAAAGTAAAGGGGGTCTTCCCTGGTGGTCCAGTGGTTGAGAATCTGCCTTCCAATGCAGGGGATGCGGGTTCGATCTCTGGTCGGGGAACTAAGATCCCACGTGCTGCAGGGCAGGTAAGCCCATGCACCGCAACTACTGAGCCCACATGCCACAACAAGTGAGCCCGCATGCTGCAACTAGAGAGCCCACATACTCTGGAGCCCATGCATCACAACTACAGAGCCCACGTGCTCTGGAGCCCGTGCGCTACAACTTGAGAGCCCATGCACTCTGGAGCCTGTGTGCCACAACTAGAGAGCCTGTGTGCTGCAACTACCAAGCCTGCATGCCACAACTAGAGAGAAGCCCGCGCACTGCAACAAAAGATCCCACATGCTGCAACTAAGACCCAGCACAGCCAAAAATAAATAAATATTTTTTTTAAAAAAAGAGAGAAGATGATAATTACCAATAGGAAGAATGAGGTATGTAACATTACTACAGTTTCTACAGATATTAAAAGTCAAATAAGGATGTATAATGAAAAAAAAAAGTAAAGGGAAGGAAGAGGTGACACTTGGTGATGCTTTGCGGAGTGGTAAGGGATGACTTTATAGAAGAAGCTGAAGGTTAGCCCTCTCCTGTAGGGCACAAAAAGGGGGCTAGATCTGGGTAAGAGGGTGGAGGGAGTTTTACATGAGCAGACACTTCAGAAAACTACACAAAACAACCCCTAAAGCTTCACTAAGTCTCGAAACACTGGACAAAATGTAAGTAAGACTCTTCTAAAAAACGATTTTAACTGTAAATGGAAATGGCTTCTTAAAAATAAAACTTTGAGTCAAAGTGGAATTTTTAATTTTTTTCAAACAATTGAACCAAAAAACAAAAAAAAACCTTTAAAAAGAAGAATACTTGCTTGCTGAAATCTGAGGTGTTTCACTGGACTGGAGTCTCTTCTTTAAAATCCCTGTGGTGGGACTTCCCTGGTGGCGCAGTGGTTAAGAATCCACCTGCCAATGCAGGGGACATGGGTTCAAGCCCTGGTCCGGGAAGATACCACATGCCTTGGAGCAACTAAGCCTGTGTGCCACAACTACTAAGCGTGCACTCTAGAGCCCTCAATCCACAACTACTGAGCCCGCGCACCTAGAGCCCATGCTGCGCAACAAGAGAAGCCACCACAATGAGAAGCCCACGCACCACAACGAAGAGTAGCCCCCGACTCGCTGCAACTAGAGAAAGCCCACGCAGCAACGAAGACCCAAAGCAGCCAAAAATAAATAAATAAATAAATAAAATTTTAAAATAATAAAAAATAAAATCCCTGTGGTGTAAGAACATTTGTAGTGTCTTAGAGAGAGACACCAGTGTATTCCCAGTCGTCTTCTCTGCTCTTTGTGTGGCTTTAGCAAGGACACATGAGGATGGGGAGGGGAGGGGCATCCTCCTGCAATGCTGGGGCAGTCATAAGAGAACATTCCAAAAAAGTATTCTGGATCTTTCAGGTAAAGGTATTGGATTTAACACTCATATTTACTTTTATTCTCTTACAAACTTCTATTAAAATGACAATAAAAGGATCTTTTACAAAAAGACCTAAGTCCACGTTGACAAGAAAGGAGAAGATATAACAGCAGCACCATTCTGGAAGCTAGTAAACAGGTGATGAGTAGTGAGTTACTTCTCAGAGTTGAGAAATCCAGAGCTCAAGCTGGCAGGGGAGAAAACTGAGATACAGTTTGGTTTGCACTGCAAAATATTCCTAAAGACTCAGGAATTAGTGACATTAGGGGCCTATAGAGGTAGCAATAAAAATGGTACCAAGAAAAAAAAATAATTGGCTGAGATCTGTTTAAGAAATAGTCTGGGGCTTCCCTGGTGGTGCAGTGTTTGAGAATCTGCCTGCCAATGCAAGGGACATGGGTTTGAGCCCTGGTCTGGGAAGATCCCACATGCCACGGAGCAGCTAGGCCCGTGAGCCACAATTACTGAGCCTGCGCGTCTGGAGCCTGTGCTCCGCAACAAGACAGGCTGCGATAGTGAGAGGCCCGCGCACTGCGATGAAGAGTGGCCCCCACTTGCCGCAACTAGAGAAAGCCCTCGCACAGAAACAAAGACCCAGCACAGCCATAAATAAATAAATAAATAAATAAAAAGAAAAAAAAGAAATAGTCTGATCCCTAGGTCCCTTCTGTATTCTACCAGCCCAGCAGAAGAAGTCTCTGTTATTCTCTGGAGAGGGTCAGATGCATGGATTTTGGCATGGGGGCTTTATGTACAGTTGGTAACAGGTTCTGTACTGAAAATGAGATAATTAATTGAATATTGTTACCCATGTCCTCCATCCCACCAGTCTCATACCTAATTAAATTTCCACAATGTAATCATCTTGGAAGGAGATTTGAATAATCTTTCCTTGAGGAATCTGAGCAACTCAAGACAAAATAAAGGTGCAGAAATCAAGAGTTGCCCATGGAAAGTAACCTGGCCAGACCACCTTGCATTAAAGGCCATCCTTTTTTTTTTTTTTTAATACATTTTATTTATTTATTTATTTAGGCTGCATTGGGTCTTCATTGCTGCACGTGCAAGCTTTCTCTAGTTGCGGAGAGCGGGGGCTACCCCTCCTTGAGGTGCACGTGGGCTTCAGTAGATGTGCCCGCGGGCTCTAGAGCGCAGGCGCACAGGCTTAGTTGCTCCGCGGCATGTGGGATCCTCCCGTACCAGGGCTCGAACCCATGTCCCCTGCATTGGCAGGCGGATTCCCAACCACTGCGCCACCAGGGAAGCCCCAGAGGGCATCTTTGATGAGTTCCATCTAAACCTTCAGAACTTCTGCTCCACTTCTTAGAACTGCTTTCTTAAACATGAGCTTATAACAAAAGATCACCAAACATCTGAGGAAAATCCCTAATGTGAAAGAGAAGGCTAAAAAAGATAAAAGAAAACCATGTCGGAGAAAACCAAAAGAGAATTAAAAGCTCAATTCTCAGTGTTATGAGAAGACAAACCACCTACACATCAAGAGTAGGATATTACAAAATAATCATTTAGGAAAAAAAAAGCAGCTCATAAAATGAAAGTATGAGAGCAAAATTTAAAAACTCAGTAAAAGGGTTAGAAGACAATTTTGACAGAACCTCCCAGAAAGTAGAGCAAAAGGTAAAGAGTTGGAAAGAGAAAAAAATTAGGGAAATTAGAGGACTAGTCCAGGAGGTATACCTCTGAATAAAAGGAGTTCTAAAAAGGGAAGAGAGAAAAAGGAGAGGAAGAAATCATCAAAGAGAAACTCAGGGCCGATGTATGCTTTTTCAGATTGAAAGGGCCCATGCAATGCCCAGCACTGTGGCTGAAAATGGCAAATCACTGGAAGGTTTCAGAACCCTGGGGACAGGGTAGATACTACAAACTTCCAGAAAAAAGAAAATAGGTCAGAAACACTGGAAGCTAGAAGGCAGTGGTATAATATCTTCATTTCTGAAGGAAAATGATTTTAGTCCAGAATTCTGAACCCAGCCGGCTGTCAACAAGGTGTGAGGGTGGAGTGAAGAGAGATTTCTCTAAGAAGATAATGTTAACAGGCTATCTCTCTTGGCAGTGTATTGAGGGAATACTTGAATAATTGGCAGAGCTTGGGGGATTGAATTAGCAATAAGTACATAATAAACCAAGCACATGATAAGATACCAATTTTGGGGAAAACGGTAAGTTGTAGGGAAGGAAAATCATAGCATGTTGTAAGGCTCAACTATAACGTATATAGTCATAATAATGAAAATACTGTTGATGGGATGAGAAGGATGATATGAGGATATTGTGAGAATGGGGTGATGGAAAGGGTGGGTGGAAATGATGAAGGTGGGTTGGAAAGAGGGCTAAATCCTCATTTGCCAAGGTTTAAACAAAAATAAATAGCTCTATAATAAGCATGTTGTTTGGTGACGTGAAAAGAAATCACAAAGGAATCACCTGAACAAGTTGAAAGTCATTGCCTTGGTTGGGGGGGGCGCGTGGGGGGGATGTGGACTATTTTTCAGAACAAGATGTTGACATATGTTTCTCTGTGAAGGTTATACCCTTTTATACTCCCCTAGCGATGTCTCAGAGTGCCTTTCCCCACTCACTCTGTGTCAGTTTACGTCGTCCAAGCAAGAGATGCCAAACGGGATTATTTTATTTTATTAAAAAATTTTTTTTAAATTTTATTTATTTATTTTTGGCTGTGTTGGGTTTTCGTTGCTGCATGTGGGCTTTCTCTAGTTGCGGCGAGCAAGGGCTACTCTTGGTTGCAGTGTGCGGGCTTCTCATTGCGGTGGCTTCTCTTGTTGCGGAGCACGGCCTCCAGGCACATGGGCTTCAGTAGTTGTGGCTCGCGGGCTCTAGAGCGCAGGCTCAGTAGTTGTGGCGCACGGGCTTAGTTGCTCCGCGGCATGTGGTATCTTCCCGGACCAGGGATTGAACCCATGTTCCCTGCATTGGCAGGTGGATTCTTAACCACTGCACCACCAGGGAAGCCCACCAAATGGGATTTAATGCACAGGAGGTTTGTTGAGGGGAACATCTGTAGAAAGATAAAGGGAGAAGGAGCAGGCTTAGACATTGAGAGCCTTCAGACTTTGGTGTAGGTCTAACACTTCAGAAAGGAGAGAGGGAAGAAGGAGGCTTGGATAGGAAGAGCCTCCGACTACAGCACGGTTCTGAGAACCTATGAGCCAGGCCCAACATTGCCCTTTAAAGGAAACGCATGTTGAGCAGAAATGGCCTCATTCCAGTGTCCCCTGCGTGTTCAGCCTGTGGCTGGGAGCAGCGAGGGGAGCATGGTCTAGGTGTGAGGGTGCTGTGGCCAAAGGGGGGCAGCAGGAGGCTGCAGTCAACTCTGCTCCTCACAGCAGATTCTTTTGATGGGAGATCTGGGTGGAGCAGGGCACTTCCATGGCTGCCATACCCACCAACCTAGTTTTTAACCCTACTTTGGATTTTTGCAAGTGTGAGAAGTGAAAAGTAGCATATTGGTGTTGGGGTTTTTTTGTTTTTTGTTTTTTAATTAAACAGAGCACCCAAATGATTTATTCAGCTGACTTTTGTTTTATAGCAACATTTTCTGAAGAGGTGACTCATGGACGATGACTCTTGAAGAAATTCTGTTACGGGAGCAAAGGACAGATTTCTGAGGTCAAAAAGACTGCACATAATGCCCTACTCTTGGGGACTTAAAATGCAAATAAACATAAAATACGTTTTGAGTAATTTCACAATAAAGAAATCTGTTCAACTTTGTTTAACCCAATTTTTCGATGGTATTTAATCACAGATCCCCTTTTCCCATGCAGCATCTAGTATGGGTCATCGAATATGCTTTGGGAAACACTATTGAGGTAGCATTTAAGAAGAGTGGAACTTCAGAAGGGAAAATAGAAAACATACATACAAATCAATGTGATAACTTACAGATAGGTTTGCAATTCGTATATAAAATACAACCGAAGTCCAAAGCACTAGCCCTTAATAGCAGCCAAATTAGCAGGACACACTTTCAGAGGACATGGAGTTAAAATTCTTAACCGTGTGCATTTCCAAAATGCTGCTTCTCAAAAACACTAGGCTAATGCCCTATCCATGGAAGAGAAGAATCATACAAGTTTTTTTCTCTCCCCTTACACACACACATTGCATTTATCTTAATATGAATGACATTAAGGATTTTATATTTAAGAGACATTTGTGTTTTCTTTAACTTGAATATATCTTATATATATATATCTTTTATTGTATTTTATTTATATCTTTTATTGATTTTTTATTAAAGTCTTTAGTACCTCCGTTGTAAATTACCTAAATAATAGTGCCATAGTACGTTAATCTGTTAATCCTTTGGGTAAGTGAAATATAAATTCTGCTCATTATCCTGTTACCATTTGATTAGTAGTTTATAATTCCTGTCAATCCTCTAGAGAGGATAAATAGTAAAGAAATAAATGTACCTTAAAAAGTTTGATGTAGGTAGAAATTAAAAATTAGGAAAAAAATTCCTTTTTCTCTATATTTTAAGTGAAATAATTCCATATACAGTATCAAATCACAATATCTACTCTTAACATTTTGTGAATCTGTTTAAGAAAAATACCTTTAAACCTAACTGCATGTATTTATGGGAAAAATCATTGAAAAATTATTTTGCTGTTTATTATTTAGTATTTAACATTCACAAAATCTGTTGTAGTCCAATGTAATTGTGTTACATTTGCAGCATTTTTATTGGGATATTTTATTTCAAATTAATTTTCTTAAATTTTGGTATTTTATTTTTATATTAAACTATATTCTTTTGCTCCATATTTTTACTGAGAGCTAATAAATATTCAATTCTTGTCTCATATTCTAATTTGAGTAACTGGCAAGCCACTTATTATTACATTTTCCAATTTTGGCATTTATTTCAAAAAACTATAAAGAACTGCCATCCCCAGCTTACTTACATTTCTTATTTATTTGGAAGATAGATTTAAATTGTTAATATAATTTATTTGCCTTCTACCAAACTAGGAACATAATATTTATTTAGAATGCTTTCATTTTTGAAACTTTTATGTTTATCTCTGTCTAAGATTGTGCTTATCTTTTGTTTCTGAAGGTGCTCAGCTGTTGTTTAGACCGTTGTTAAATAAATATGAGAAAGAAACACTAGAAAATCAGAACTTATATCTTGTCGGTGCCTCCAGGATTAGATTGTTACTGGGGGCAGAAGCAGTGGGATTGGTGAAAGAGTGCAATGATAACACCATGAGAGCCTTCATGTATGGAACCCGACACAACTTCAAAGGTTTTGACGGTGAGTTCAAAGATTGCTTCTACCAGAATCAATTTATCAAAAAGAAGTTTTTGATGAATAGATCAGGGGTCAGCAAACTTTTTCAGTAAAGGGCCTGATAGTAAATATTTTAGGCTGTGTGTACAATACGATCTGTCGCAATTATTCAACACTGCCATTGCAGAGCAAAAACAGCCTTCAACCATAAGAAGTGAATGGGTAAGGCTGTGTTCCAGTAGAATTTTATTTATCAAAGCTGGTGGGGTTAGATTTGGGGTTGCAGATTTACTTTGTAACCCCTAGAATAGATGAACATAAACTAGGATGACACATGTAACTTATATTATTCTACTTCTTAGAATGGTGAATGTTCACTGTATTGATACAAATAAGAAACACAGTAGTATTCCAGTGTCCTATAATCCCCTATTCTGATTCTGTTCTGGCTTCCAAGGGGGTTCCAGAAGAGAATGGTTTCTGGAAAGAACTGAGAAAGCCAGGTTGGCTATGTTATCAGTGTGGGAGTTTGCTTTCAGAAACAGACTGGTCCGTTTCAGGGCTTTCAGAGTTAGAAGATGTGATTTCGACTTCTTCAGACTCACTCACTCTGGATTTTTTTATATTAGTAAATAAATGATCAAGGTGAAATTCACCTCATTTGAGAGGATTCACCTGTCAAGAAACAACACTATTTTCTTATCAGACTTTCTTCTCCCTCGTTTATGGGAGGGATGTTCAACTGCAGAAGGGAATGGCCTGGGCTTGAGAGTTTGAAGGGGGAGAATTTGCCATGTAGGCAAACTTCAGTTGCATCCCTAGTTAAAAATACTGTCAGAATTAAAGAATGTATTGCCTTCAGCTCATTGGTATTAAATGAGATCAAGCACGTGTCTGCCATTTGGATGTTTGTACTATATTATAGAATGATTAGTATAATCATTAAAGAATTATAAATTATATGAAGGCATTACAGAATATTTTTATTCTTACAAAATACCTAAGGAGCTTCATGTTCTATTTAATTTGCCAGTTTTATACTTTGCTTACTCATGTTTATTATTGTCTATGTCATTATTTCATAATCCCAGGTTATTTGAATATTATTAATTTTATTTTGGCTATTACTGAGAAAATAACTGTAATTCTTTGTTTTATTTTAGATGATAATGATGATTTCCTCACCATGGCAGAACGTCAATTCATTATCAAACATGAACTTGAAAGTCTTAGAGCCAGAGATGAAAAAATGATCCCTGGTTACCCCCAGGCAAAGCTGTACCCAGGAAAATCATTATGTAAGTCATTGTATCAACTGGCTTCATGAATATACATTCTAATGCAATTATTTTTCCTTAGGAGACATAAATAACAAATTACAGAGGCTTTTTTCCCCTCTTACTGAAGAGCTTATGCAACTTTACAGTAACTTATTTTTCATAGTTGTATCTTTTTCCTTTAGACCTTAATTGTATTGCATTTTTAGATCAATTTGTTTGTTCTTTATGGTTCTCTGCTTCTTATTTACAAGGTCTCACAGCATTCAGTAAGCTTAAAATTCAGCGTGAACATATTTGCATATTACTCAGTTAAAATTAGCAAAGTTTACCTTATACCCAAACCTTGTAGTATAATGAAAATCTGTGGAGGAATAAAAAACAGAGACACGGTCTTTTCCTGAAGCTCTCTTCCCATCTCCTCTCATCTCACTGGGTATGAACATGTACAAACATAGAAAGGCTTAAGAAGATTCACAGTGTGTGACATAATAGCTGAATGCAAATTAGCAGTTTGTAACTTTCTGATTTTGTGTAATTCCATTTGAACGAAAATACTAGTTTGCAGACTGAAAGTATTTACTACAATGTGTAATTCCAAATTTGCCTCAAACCCGGATAATGGCAAGGCCCAGAGCATTTTTGCTGCCTAAAATATTCTTTAAACATAGAAGTTTCTATGTCCCCTAGTCTGGTTTCCTTCCAATAGTCAGTGTCATCCAGGAGGACGGATGCCCAAGAGTCAGTCCATATTCAAATTTTCTCACTTGTCACCAAATATATTTTAGATCTGGTTTGTTGAAACCAAGATCCAATCATACATCACCCATTTTGTTTGGTTATTATATCTCTTAAGTCTCTTTTTTTTTCTATTGTGATGAAATACATATAACATGTTATATATGATTTTTTAAAATTTATTTATTTATTTATGGCTGCGTTAGGTCTTCGTTGCTGCATGCGGGCTTTCTCTAGTTGTGGTGAGGGGGGCTACTCTTCATTGCAGTGGCTTCTCTTGTTGCGGAGCATGGGCTCTAGGCACGTGGGCTTCAGTAGTTGTGGCACACAGGCTCAGTAGTTGTGGCTCATGGGTTCTAGAGCGCAGGATCAGTAGTTGTGATGCACAGGCTTAGTTGCTCCGTGGCATGTGGGATCTTCCCAGACCAGGGCTCAAACCTGTGTCCCCTGCATTGGCAGGCGGATTCTTAACCACTGCGCCACCAGGGGAGTCCCTATATATGATTTTTAAGTGTACAGTTCAGTGGTATTAAATACATTCATAAAGTTTTACAACATCATCACCATCCATCTCCATAGCTCTTTCCATCTTGTAAAACTGAAACTCTACCCATTAAACAGTCAGTGTCCTTTGTCACCTAAGTTTTGAAATCAGGAAGTTTTGTGTTTCTTTTTCGAGATTGTTTTGGCTATTTGAGGTTCCATGAAATTCCATACGAATTTTAGGATGGGTTTTTCTATTTTTGCAAAAGACATCATTGGGATTTTGATAGGGATTGCATTGAATCTGTAGATTGCTTTGGATAGTATTGACATCTTAACAAGATTAAGTCCCGTGAATGTGTTTCAATTTCTTTATGTTTTCTTTAGTTTCTTTTAGTATTGTTTTATAGTTTTTATTGCACAAGTCTTTTACCTCCATAGTTAATTCCTAAGTATTTTATTCTTTATAATGCTATTAGAAATGGAATTTTTTTCATAATTACCTTTCCAGATAGTTCATTGTTAATGTATAGAGATGCAACTGATTTTTCTGTGTTGACTTTGTATCCTGCTACTTTGATGACTTCATTTATTAGCTTTGACAGTATTTCTGTGGAAATTTTAGCGTTTTCTACATATAAGATGATATCATCTGTGAACAGGGATAATTTTACTTCTTCCTTTCCAGTTTGGATGCTTTTTGTTTCTTTTTCTTGCCTAATTGCTCAGGCTAGAACTTCCAATAGTATGTTGAATAGAAGAGATGACAGTGGGCATCTGTCATTATTTCTGATCTCAGAGAAAAGCTTTCATTCTTCCACCATTCAGTATGATGTTTGCTGTGGGCTTTTCATAGATGGATTTTATTATGTTGAGGTAGTTTCACTCTATACCTCATTTATTGAGTGTTTTTTATCATGAAAGAGTGTTGGATTTTGTTAGATGCTTTTTCTGCCTCAATCGAAATGATCATGTGGATTTTCCCCCCTTCATTCTGTTAATGTGGTATATTACACAGATTGTTTTTAGTATGTTGAACTATCCTTGCATTCTAGAAATAAATCGCACTTGTCATGGTGTATAATTCTTTTAACATGCTGCTGAATTGAGTTTGCTAGCATTGAGTATTTTTCCATCAGTGTTCATGAGGGATATTGGTCTGTAGTTTTCCCTTCTTGTAGTGCTTTTGTCTAACTTTGTATCAGGATAATGCTGGCTTCATGGAGTGAGTTAATAGTGTTCCTTCCTCTTAAATTTTTGGGGAAAGTTTGAGAAGAATTGGTACTAGTTTTCCTTTAAATATTGGTAAAATTCACCAGCGAAGGTATCAGGTTCAGGGTTTATCTTTGTCAGGAGATTTTTAGTTACTGATTCAATCTCCTTAATACTTATAGGTCTGTTCTATTCACATTTTCTCTCCCTTCCTGATTTAGTCTTGGTAGGTTTTGTGTTTCTAGGAATTTGTCCATTTCATCTAGGCTACCCAGTTTGTTGGTATACAAGTGTTCATAGTACACACTTACAATCCTTTTTATTTCTTTAGAATCAGTAGTAATGTCCCCATTTCCATTTCTGATCATAGTCATTTATGTCTTCTGTCTTTTTTTCTCAGTTCATCTAGTTAAAGATTTGTCCTTTTTTTTTTCTTTTTTTTTTTTGGCTGTGTTTGGTCTTTGTGGCTGTGCGTGGGCTTTCTCTAGTTGCGGCAAGCAGGGGCTACTCCCCACTGTGGTGCACAGGCCTGTCATTGTCACGGCCTCTCCTGCTGCAGAGCTCGGGCTCCAGGCACGTGGGCTTTAGCAGTTGTGGTGTGCGGGCTCAGAAGCTGTGGCTCACGGGCTCCAGAGTGCAGGCTCAGTAGTTGTGGCGCACGGACCCAGCTACTCCACAGCATGTGGGACCTTCCTGGGCCAGGGATTGAACCCGTGTCCCCTGCATTGGCAGGTGGATTCTTAACCAGTGTGCCACCAAGGAAGCCCCCAGATTTGTCAATTTTGTTGATGTTTTCAAAGAACCAACTTTTGTTTTAATTTTCTCTATTATCTTTCTTGTCTCTATTTTGTTTATATCTGCTCCAATCTTTTTTATTTTCTTCCTTCTGCTAGCTTTGGGTTTAGATGGCTCTTCTTTTTCTAGTTCCTTAATAGTAAAGTTAGGTTGTTATTTGAGGTCTTTCTCATTTTTAAATATAAGCATGTATAGCTATAAATTCCCCCCTTAGCCATGCTTTCTCTGTGTCCCATAAGTTTTGGTATGCTGTGTTTTGTTTTCATTCATTTCTAAGTATTTTCTAATTTCCCCTGTGGTTTCTTCCTTGACCCGCTGGTTGTTTAAGAATGGGTTGTTTGGGCTTCCCATGTGGCGCAGTGGTTGAGAATCCGCCTGCCGATGCAGGGGACACGGGTTCGTGCCCCGGTCCTGGAAGATCCCACATGCTGCAGAGCGGCTAGGCCCATGAGCCATGGCCGCTGAGCCTGCGCGTCTGGAGCGTGTGCTCCACAACTGGAGACGCCACAACAGTAAGAGGCCCGCGTACCACAAAAAAAAAAAAAAAAAAAGTGTGTTGTTTAATTTCCACACATTTGTGAATGCCCCAGTTTTCCTTCTGTTATTGATTTCTAACTTCATCCCGTTGTGGTCAGAGGATACTTTTTATGATTTATATCTTTTTAAATCTGTGAGGCTTAATTTATGACCTAACATACGGTCTGTCTTGGAAAATGTCCCACATACACTTGGGAACTAAGAGTGTGTTAGTTCTTTACTGCCTGACTTATATGTAAACTGCATTTTGTAGTCTCCCCTGTCTCTGAGTTATACTGTAGACATGTATTATGGATGCTTTTGCTTGCTTTCCTTGTTGACCTGTATGGCTTTTAGGAGGTGTCTGGAAACCTGAGTGCAGGTACTCATCATTCCTGTTTGTCTGCATTCCAGTTATCTGCATATGTCTTGATATTAATTATTCTGTAGCAGGTTTTTTTTGGACATATGTTCTTTCAATTTGTGGATTAAAGATTACCATGATTTCAGAAACATTTTCTTCAGTTACCTTTGAAGATTTCTTTGGCTGTGTTTTCTCTCTTCTTGTCTTTAGGTATACCAATTATATATATGTGAATCTTACATATTCTCTGAAATATTTTAAAGTTTTTATGTAATTTTCTTAGTCTTCTTCACCATTTTCTGGCTTTATTTTTTCCGTTTTTCCTTTTTCAGTAGCTTTTATTGACTTTGTATCTCTAGTAGTTTTATTTTTCTCTTACTTTGCTTTTCTAAGCTTCTACCTTCAGCTCTGGTAGGTCTTCCTCTAGTTTTAATTTCAGAGATGTGGCTTGCTTTAATTTTAATTCCTTGAAGAATTCCATAATTTTTCATTGCTTTATGCTGTAATTTTTTTGCTATGTTTCTTCTCTGCCTTTTTTTTTTTAATGGTCTTCCTTTTTTTCCTTGTATTCTTGCATAGTTCTATGCCAGTTTCTTTGTGGTGTTTACTTATTTTTTAATGAGTCCCTATTTTTTTCAGACCAGCTATTTTGGGAGGAGTTGTGTGTTTTGGGGAGAGGGGATGTTGGGGGCCTCCAGTCGGGAACTGTGGTGGTCAGGAGGTTGGATTTTGCCTGGCAGTGTGCTCTCCTTGAGTTGTCTTAGAGCCTCCATGGAGCCCTGTTTCTTATCAGGAGTTTTTGCTGGGTTTGGCCTTTAGGTCTGTCTTTAGCCAACAAAGACCCACAGCTCCTGAGCTGCTCACCTCCATCCCTGGGTTCCAGCAGGCAGCTCTTTTCCCAAGACGGCAGACCCACGCTTTCCTTCCTCCAGCCTCGTGTCTCTTGTCTGGCTGTGGTGTCTGGCAGGGAGCAGACACACTTCAGGGGTCTGCCAGGCGTCCCCTTTGCCTTCATTCTGGGCAAGGGGACAGTGGTTTCCCACCCTTCAGTGTCCAGGAGAACCCTGCCCTCTGCCTGCTGGCCCTGGTTTGCAGGGGCATGGGTGCTCTTAGCTTACCCTGGGCTGACTTTTAAGGCCACTTTTCAAAGTTTGTGATTTCAGTTTATAGTTTGTTTTGTTTTCTTTTGTTCTGCTTTCATCAAAGGTAGGGTTTCCTTTTCTGCTTCCTGTTTACTTTGTTGTTTTTAATTTGGCCTCATGAACAAGAACAGGGTAGGGGTGTCTTTCTGCCACCATTTGTTACCAGGAGTTACGCATTCTGTTTTAGGCCATTGTTTGGTGCCATTCCAAAATTTCAAATCTTTTTTTAATCTCTTAGTGGGAGGGCATGTTTTCAGACACAGCTGGGCCCTGTATCAGTTAAAAGGCTAAGCCGGCTAAGGCACTGTCCTAGTTGTTAATGTGAGCATCTCCTTTCTTCTTGTTCATCACATTAATCAGACCATCACGTGGAAATCACTGCTTCCACCTGTTAAAGAGTGAGTGTACGCTTTCATCAGACGGGACTCAGGAGCAGCAGTTTCCCAAGTGCTCCCAGTTGCTTCAAAGACATTTTCACTGAACGAAAACCTTGCCGAAAATATGTAAATGGATTTCTCTTGGGTGTGTAGGTAGCCAGTCTGGCGTCCTGAAGCCGTAATAGAAATAACTTTCTTGTGGGCAGGATGAGGCTTTTGTAATCAAGGATCCCTCCTCCCTCCCTTCCTTCTCTCTTTCTTTTTTGCAATAAATATGAAAACAATAAAATCATCTCCATCGGGATCGTTTGAAATTTTGTATGCCATCTGAGATAAGAATCAAATTAAAGTTGTAGAAGCCTGGATTTTGAAATTCTGCATTATTCTCTTCCTCTGTGTCTTTGAAAGTGTGATCATAATATTTGGTTGAAGAAGGAATGGTATGCGCATAAAGTGTGAACTATTTTCAGAGTGCAAATTTTCGAATGAATGAAACTTAGAGTAATTTAAAATCCTAGATTTTCATGAAGTTAATCCGTAGAATTGGAGCTGGCCAGGGCTTTCATGAGAGACACTCTCCTTTATCTTAGGTTTAAGTTAATTTTACACGCAATGATTATACTTTTATTTGTCATAATGTTGTGTTTTGATGGAAAGCTTTCATTAAGTAGAGAGCAGCTTGCGTGGTTGTAAACACGAGCCAGGGGCAGTTGACAGTGCTGTGAGCTCCGCACTTCAGGGCTCCGCTCTCCCATCAAACAGCAAACACGTGGAGAACTAGGAACTGGTTACACGTGTCTCTTAGTCATCAGCGGTCATCTTGAGGGGCATCTCCTTTCCAGTTTTCTGTGTGAGCTATGATCTCTTCATAACCTCAGACTGCCTTTGCCTGTTGATTCCTAATAGTTAATAGTCATGCAAATAACCTAACGAAAGATTTTCTTTAGAAAGAGGAGTTGATGGAGCAGAGAATTTCTTATGTATTAAATTTATCCTAAGGGATATTATTCAGCTTAGGTAAAAGCTCTGTCTCAAAGTGTCTATCAGATGATTCTGATGTTTTGATTGATGGGATATGGCAATATCATGGTAGGTCTTTAATATTATATTGTTACTCTTTTAGAACATTACAGTAACTACTTCTGAATATCTTCTATATACAAATGGTTAGATTTTTAGAGTGATCAGATATAATCTGTCTTCTAAAAGTATTTATTGACCTTATGAGAATAATAGAGTGGATGTCAAGTAAATATCATGTAACAGGCTTGTGTATAAGACAGTGAAACCATTGATGTTTGTGTGTGTGTATGTGTCTGGTGCTGGGTACAGCACCATATATCTATATCTGTGTATCTCCACACACACTGTGTTTTGCCACGTACATACTTGCAGTTTTTATGTTAAGCAGGGATGAAAACAATGCAGGAATATGAAAATGTATTTTGAAAACACAGGTATCCCTGAGAAACAGTTTTTTCCTCTTTAAGACAAGATTGGTCTGTTCACAGCTGAGAGCTAGATGCAGGCGGGCCCTGGGCGGGGTGCTGGGCACAGCAGCGGCTGCAGGGCCAGAGGGACTGTGTCTTCACTGTGTGGCCTCCACTCCCAGTCGGCGCTGATCGCCCCTCTGCTGGATTGGAGGCAGCATGACCCGCCCCTCCCTGCTGCACAGAAACGCCGGAAGGAGTTGTGGGAGGGATTTGTGCTTTTACTTTTACGTCATGTTAAACAGACTGTGTTAGTATTGTTATTGCATTATTTAATTTAGAGGGTCCTACTCACAGCCAGGCTACTCTCCCTTAAATTAGATTTTGGTTAGTTTTGCTAATTATTAAATGGCTGTAATAGTTATAACCCTAGTTCTTGACAGCAGATCATTCAGCATTCTTAAAGGAAGGAATCTTGGTTTGAATTGTTCCTTTCTTTAAATAGACCTGCACAGCATCATATTTTCCTTTGAAGGTAAGGCTCAGGTTAATTACATGCTTCACTGACATGCGAAAGTCGACAGATTGGAAGAAAAAAAAAACCCTCTATTTTTAGAAGCTGAAACCAGAACCATGCTTTTGGCATTGATGGTGAAGAGAAGCCCAGTAATTTAGGACTTGTGGTTTTATATTCTTCCTGAGTCCCTCAGTTTGCAGCCTTATGTTTAGAGGTCTACAAGTGGCTTTTTATGCTTGTCTGGAGAGTTTTCTATAGCAGAATGGAGTCATTTCTTTAAAAAGAGCTTAGAAATAGTAAAATAATAATTTAGATGTTATAAGTCAGTTCAAAGTTCAGAAACTTTATACAGTAGTTGAAAAGGATAGTAATAGAAGAAAGAATAAGGTACAGCTCTGCATCCCTAAAGAAGAGCTAAGAATCAGAACCGGTGTGGGTGATTGACTTTCACTCATGTTAGCTACAAAAAAACCCACTGAAACACTTTAGAATAAGTCATGTACCACAATGTTCACTGCAGCACTATTTACAAAAGCCAGGACACAGAAGCAACCTAAGTGTCCATTGACAAATGAATGGATAAAGAAGATGTGGCACATATATACAATGGAATATTACTCAGCCATAAAAATAAACGAAATTAAATTATTTGTAGTGAGGTGGATGGACCTAGAGTCTGTCATACAGAGGGAAATAAGTCAGAAAGAGGAAAACAAATACCATATGCTAACACATATATGGAGTCTAAAAAAAAATGGTTCTGATGAACCTAGGGGCAGGACAGGAATAAAGACACAGATGTAGAGAATGGACTTGAGGACACAGGGAGGGGCAAGGGTAAGCTGGGACGAAGTGAGAGAGTGGCGTGGACATATATACACTACCAAATGTAAAATAGCCAGTGGGAAGCAGTTGCATAGCACAGGGAGATCCGCTTGGTGCTTTGTGTCCACATAGAGGGGTGGGATAGAGAGGGTAGGAGGGAGATGCAAGAGGGAGGGGATATGGGGATATATGTATGCGTATAGCTGATTCACTTTGTTATACAGCAGAAACTAACACAACATTGTAAAGCAATTATTCTCCAATAAAGATGTTAAAAAATATATTAAAAATGGACTTGACAGCACCAGAGGCTGATATAACTTAAACCATCACCTTTTTACCCTGGTTGTTGATATTTTGAGTATATACCTTTTTCAGTTATTGAGAAGGGGGATTTTATCACAACCCTAGATTTTTAAGACTTTTTTCCTCTGTATAACTTATGCATGAGATATAGTTGTAAGAAGAACCATCTATTAAGAATCCATTTTTTTTGAGATCCATACTTTTTCCCGAGTATTTTCAAAATCAGTTTTATCTTTTCTAATCTGATAAGAAAGGCCTACATTCACAAACAGCAAATATCAAAATCAGAAAAAACGTCCTGCTTTCAGCAATCGTTTGGTATGATTTTAACACCTGTGCACATATCTGAGAGAGACGAACACATTTAACGGAAGACAATATCCCCTAGTCATAATATTGATAATTTTTCCTACTGTTAGTATCAGATACCTCCTCTTTATTATCCTTTTTTCATTTCTAAGAAGTTAGGTTTTCTTTTAAATTGCTCTGAAGATTTTATAATAGGGCATCTGTCCTGAGAATACCATCTCTCTTTGTTATATGCAGTATTTGTACATGAAATACTTAAATCATGTTTCTCTTCTACGCTGCAGATATTTATTTGCCATCCTCATTGAAGGCCCTACTGCCTGATATGCTCATCACTTGTCTTTGGGAACAAGGTAGATAGGAGATAAGGAAGGCAGCCCTCAGAAGAGATGAGCTGATTAAAACAGCTGCTAGGAACTTGCGTGGAAAGTGCTCCATCTCCCCCAATATGGCGCAGGGCATGCATTTGAGTTCTCCAGGAACTGAACTCATTTCCTCTTAAAGACCTGAAGACCAGTGAGTCATTCTGAATAATTATGGATGAGAGAATGCCCCGTTTTCATTTATTATCATTAGGGGATATTGTCTTTGGTTAAGTTTGTTTGTCTCTCTGTAACCAACCTGGGTTCTTGGACTCTTCAATCAATAGAAATTGTGAAGAAGCCAGATGAAATTCAGGGAAGGCTTTATTGGGACTCATGCTGCAGCACAAGGGAACTAAAACAAGTAACAGGTGCCGTTGCTTGTTCCTGGGGGGTGGGGGTGGGGGGAGGTACAAGGTGGTCCCTTAAATAGGTTGAGGCTGGGGGCGGATTGGTGGGTCAGGCTGCAGGCGTGGCTTAGGTTGTCTGCCCAGCCGCTTGGTGGTGCTGTGTGTAGGGGGCATGTGCAGTACCCTGCTTTTGCTCCCAACTCCTCAGAAGTGACAGTTGGTTTGTGGCCTTTTTGAATCTTATTTTTCATAATTTGCCCCAACGGCGCTTGGCCTGCATAAGGCAGTTTTTAGTCCCTTATAATTTCTTCATATTCTGTTGCTGGAGGAGACATTTGTCCAGGTGCAAACACTCCTATAAAGTGTCCCAGGTCCCAGCCTGTCTCATCTCCCAGGTATGTGCACAAGTGTTAAAATCATACCAAACGATTGCTGAAAGCTGGAAGTCTTTTTTTATTTTGATATTTGCTGTTTGTGAATGTAAGCCTTTGTTAGCAGATTAGAAAAGGTAAAAATGATTTTGAAAGTACTCAGGATCAGTAACAATGAAAGGAACTGAACATTCTCTTACCTTCACTGTAGTGAGAGGACAGATTGGTAAAATTTTTTCTGGAGGCTGTTTTGTAATATGTGTCCAAGCTTAAGATACATATGCTCTACTCTTGGAGCTAGCAATTCTACTTCTAAGTGTATGTACCAAGGAAATAGTTGACAGGTGGGGAAAGTTATATGTATAAGAATTTTAACATTATTTATAATAGTGAAAAAAGGAAACAAGTATTTTTCAATAGAGGATTAGTTAAATTATAGCACTTCATACAAGGGAATATTATGACGCCATGAAAAAGGTCATTCATGTTCTATTTATATTGTCATTGAAAAATATTCATCATGTACTACTACTACATGAGAAGATTACAGAGTGATGTGTAGAGAATGACCCCTTTTGTTTCTAAAATAAATACTATGGATGTATATTTTGAAGTCTGCTTATACACTAAATTTCTATTTACAGTGGTTATGTTTTTGTGGAAGGGAGAGAATAACAAGGGCCTCTCTAAATTCTAACCTGTGCCTTTCTGTAAGGTTTAAAATTTTACATCGACTTGTATTGCTTTCATAGCCAAAGGAAATAGTAAAGATATTTACATTCTGAATAACAGAAGAATACACACCTTGGGAGCAGGCAGGATAGCGTTGATCTCCGTGTAGACCTTCTCTCTTCCTGGAGAGTTTGGGTAGCATTTGATGAAGCACATCATGAACAATCTCAAACCCGTCTCGCCTGTTCCTTCCGCAGTGAGGAGGCTGCTCACATCTGGCATCGTGATTCAGGTGTTTCCACTCCATGACAACGAAGCCCTGAAGAAGCTGGAGGACACCTGGTATACTCGGTTTACCTTAAAGTATCAGCCCATAGGTATGTGTCAGCACCTGCTCTCTTAGAGAAGAGGAAGATGCAGCAGTGGTGGTATCCCTCTTGGGTAGATACTTAATGCTGTGCTGGGCAGGGCTCACCAGCTGCATGTGGGCAAAAAATTGGTGAGGGGGATAGAGGGGTTACATGACCTATTTGTTTATTTTATTTCTGATACCATTTTAGATGAACTGAATTACAGGCTGTTATTAAATTTCACCAACGATACAGGCAATCCAGAGTGGCCTTCATGAGTACGTGTCAGATTTGTTGTAGAACATACTTTATAAGAATCTAGTTTGACTGTGAATATTTTGTGTTTGAAAATTTCTGTTTCTTTAGAGCTAATCAGTGGGCCAAGCTGCGTTCATTCTTAGTGGCAGACTAGCAGGCCTAAACATCTTTTGAGGTAGTTTATAAGAATCTTGGTGTGCATTACTGGAACTGTGCATTTTCTCTGAAGACACTTAGAAGAATAACCATTAATTTATTTTTTTTGTGTGTTGAACTTTACTCTGTGTAAACTTCTGTCAATATGGATGTTCAAGTTTTTTTGGTTCAGTTATGTCTTTTAAGCATAAGGATTATATTTAAGATGGTAGTTTTCACCATAAACATTACCATCAGTTTTTCTTTAAAGGACATTGCCTTTTTCACTTTGTTTAAAGGAATTCCTCTCAAATTTTCTTTCTAATTGCCATTTCTGAAAACAATTATTATAATATTGTAACAGTGAACATAAATCATTTTTAAGGTCAAATTTTGAAATTGCATTTTGAATTTTTTCTTGTATTCTTTGAAAGGAAAAATGTTTGTTTTTGATAGTTCCAGGTGATGTAATAGTCATTTTACATTACACTTAGGACATTTTTTCACCTTGTTTAGCATTTAGGTGGCAATACATTTAAATATTGCCTCTAGGTCTTGTGAGTGACTGTATCCAGGAGCTACTTCTTAGAAAGTGAGGGGGAAAAAGTGAGTTGATGGTGAAGGCTGAGCATGGGTGTGATAGTGGTTTAGAGGCCTCTGGGAGTGCTGGGACTGAAGATAGTAGCTGGGGCTCAGTAAAATTTTGAACTTCCCCCTGAGATCAAAAGAGAGAGGTGTGGGCTTCCCTGGTGGCGCAGTGGTTGAGAGTCCACCTGCCGATGCAGGGGACACGGGTTCGTGCCCTGGTCTGGGAAGACCCCACATGCCGCAGAGCGGCTGGGCCCGTGAGCCATGGCCACTGAGCTTGCGCGTCAGGAGCCTGTGCTCCACAATGGGAGAGGCCACAACAGTGAGAGGCCCGCGTACCACAAAAAAAAAAAAAAAAAAAGAGAGAGGTGGTCTGATGTGGAGCCCAGGACCATGAGTGGCTTTTTTTTTTTTTTTAATCTTTTAACCTGATTCTGATTTGAGGTTACCTCATCATACCCACTGTTTGAACATGCTCCTGAGTTAGTAGAAGAATTAAGGATAGGGGAAAATAGTATCCCTGTTTACTGTAAACCATCCACATAGACTGATCTGACATATTATCTTAAAAAAAGAAAAAGAAAAAACCACAATGTTTTAACTTCATGTAATTAACCAAGAGATACTAACTCTAACTATTACACCTCCCTCACCCCCTGCATCCCACCTTGGTCCCAGTGCAAGATGCTTTTACAGTCTAGGCAGTCACCCATGTAGATGTGGCCGGCAAAGGACACGGTGTTCATGACCTCGTTTGGGTTAGCTAGCTGATGTTGCTTGGCCCTTCTTCTGCCCAGTGCATTTATCTATATGAAAGTATAGATAAATGTATTCCATGTATTCTAAAAGTTAATGTGTAGAACATTGTTTTGTGCTTTTGAATAATTTTTCTTCAGTGTATTGAAAAGTTTGCCATGACATATTGATGAAAGTTTACAGCTTTGAGTAGTGGGGGCAGGATACTATGGATGAGGAGTCTTCTTTGAAAGTAACCTCTATAACTCTGGTATTAAAGTGAGAGAAAAGTGGGGAGCATAAAGTAAACCCCCAAATTAAGCTGGTTCATTGGCCACTGCTGAATTTGAACTAGGACCTTGGAGACTGAGGATGATCCCGAGGTGAGTTTTTCCTTGTGAAGAAGGCATCCACCAGATGAGAAGGTGAAGAGAAGCAGACCCAAAGCAGCCCCAGCAGCTGTGGCCTGAGCCCTGAGCTGGGGGAAGTGTCAGGCTTATTGCTATAGAGACAAGCGAGGTCTTTGTACTTCATGGAGGATGGATTTACCATCACACACCAATTGGGAAATAAGGGTTTTAAATGATCCCCACTTAAGTACAAAAGTGAATAAGCTTACTTGAAATGATGTTTTAAAAAAATCAAGTCTTTGGGCCTCCCTGGTGGCGCAGTGGTTAAGAGTCCGCCTGCCGATGCAGGGGATACGGGTTCGTGCCCCGGTCTGGGAGGATCCCATATGCCGCGGAGCGGCTGGGCCCGTGAGCCATGGCCGCTGGGCCTGCGCATCCGGAGCCTGTGCTCCGCAACGGGAGAGGCCACAACAGTGAGAGGCCCGCATACCACAAAAAGAAAAAAAAAAAAAAAAAAAAAAAAAAAAAAAAGAAAAAAAATCAAGTCTTTGCCAGTCGGGATTTAAGGTCCTTTTTTTCCTTTCGTTGTAGATAGTATTCGTGGCTACTTTGGAGAAACAATCGCTCTTTACTTTGGATTTTTGGAATATTTCACTTTTGCCTTAATCCCTGTGGCGGTCCTTGGGCTACCTTACTACCTGTTTGTGTGGGAAAACTATGACAAGTACGTGGTCTTCGCCTCATTCAACCTGATCTGGTCCACAGTGATCCTGGAAGTGTGGAAGCGTGGCTGTGCCAGTATGACCTACAGGTGGGGGACCCTGGTCATGAAGAGACAGTTTGAGGAGCCCCGGCCGGGATATCACGGGGTCCTGGGCATCAATTCCGTCACCGGCAGGGAGGAACCACTGTACCCCAGCTACAAGAGACAGTTACGCATTTACCTGGTCTCCCTGCCGTTTGTGTGCCTCTGTCTCTATTTCTCTCTGTTTGTCATGATGATTTACTTTGACATGGAGGCCTGGGCCTTGGATCTACATGAAAACAGCGGGTCCGAATGGACCAGTATCTTGTTGTATGTGCCCAGCATCATCTATGCCATCGTGATTGAGATCATGAACCGCCTCTATCGATATGCTGCCGAGTTTTTAACTTCATGGGGTAAGACTCAGTGCTTTGAATTTATGTCTCATTTGCCTATAAGAAATATTGCTTCGATCATAGGATTCATGTAACTGCTACCTTGCAAAGAAGATAGATGTTGCTCTGGGCTCATTCTAGAGACATAAGGAAAAGTCATCGGCTCTGGGAGCTCTGATGATCTCCAGGTCACGGTTCTCCCAGCGCTCATTTATTGTTAGTTACCATGTTCTAGATGCCCTGCTAAGCACTTTATCCATTGTTCCTCATTTTCACCTGCTCAGGACACCATGAAATAGAAGTTATTTCACAGTTTTATGGCTAAAGATACTGAGAATTAACAAAGTTTAGACAGCAAATGGTAGAGCCAGGCTAGTCCAACCTGTGCTCCTAATACTATATTGTGTTTTATGCTAAGGATAAAATCAGTTGAATTATCTCCACAATACTCTGGCTGAAAGAACTATGTCTGGGATCTGAAAACCAGTTGTGTAGTTGTGTGGGGCCTGCCATTGAACTCAGTGAAGACAGGTGTTCTTGTCTGTCTCTGTAGTAAAAGAGGAACTTGGTTATAGTTTTAAAAAGGTCTTGATGGGCCATTCACTCATTAATTAATTTATTCATTCAAACAAATAAATAGGTTATATTAAGCCCTAGGAAGAAGTCTAGGCCTTAACTTCATGGACCAGAAAGGTATTTTAAATTCTTTTTATTAGTCATATAACAACAGCTACCATTTATTGAGTACTTTCCTTGAGCTGATGCTGGGGTTTGGTAGTATTTCTAATCCTGTTGGTGACCCTGGGAGGAGGGTGGGGTCAGCCCTGTTTTGTAGGCAAGGAGGCTGAGTGTCAGGAGGTTAAGTGACTTGCCCAAGGTGAGATAGTAGCTGAGTTGAGGTTCAAATCCAGGTCAGCCTAACATTGCCTCTCTGTGCAAGGTGATACTTCTGTTCAGAATCTTCCTTTTTTGTCCTTTTGCCCTGCTGTCTTGGGACCTGCACAATGTCTCCTTTTCTTAGGGTGGAAATTTGAGTTTCCTTTTAAGTTAATCCTTATAAACTTTATTTATTGCCCTACTCTTTAGAGATTGCTCTCAGTTTTACTATTACCGCTGATACAGGGTCTTTTTCTGGTATCTGTGGGATCATTTGCCAACACTTACAACATTTCTTTATTGCAGTAATATTTAAAAAATAATTTCGGACCACGGTGCTATTGCAGTATCTTGAAAAATGTGTCTTAAATTTAGTTTCTTTTTTGTTTGATGTTCTTGGTGGTAAGCAGTAGCCTGGCATGTTTACTGACTGAGGCTCTGTTTTTGAACATCTCTGTCCTCAGCACAAGTCTCACTTTACTTCATGACAATGCTCCCATTCTGCTTTCTTACCTGAGAGACATTACCTCTCCTTTTTATTATTTTAGAGAATCACAGATTGGAATCTGCCTACCAGAATCACCTAATTCTGAAAGTGTTAGTGGTAAGTAGATCTTTTATATACAAGTCCATTGTACTTTTGAAACTAACACAAACTACTTAATATTTAGGAGTATAAATATGAAGACTTGATTCTGATATCAGGTATCAGGTAGTTAATATACTGTCCAAGTAGGCAAGGATCAATTAATGTGTGTTTACATAAGCGTTCAACAGTATTATTACAAATGTGCACATGGTATAAGACTTTAAATGTAGAAATTAGTATTATAGCCAATTTCCAATTATTTAAAAAAACTACTTTATAGACACGTTTCTATTATTTTCCTTTTGGTGACTTGGGTTTGAATGTTTCATTATTCAACAATCCTTCCAGTTATCCACCTTCTGTTTAGTGATTGAGCATTAAATTATTATTTTTTAAAAATTTTGTCTAAGAAATTTCCAAAGTCCAAGAGGTTCCCAGCATGTTTTGAAGAGTAGGAGGAAAGGGATGGAGGGAAGGCACTGTGTAACCTGCTTGCTGTTTGCATAAAAGCACACACATTATGCCTCTTCCCACCATTATTAGAAATAACAGAGATACCAGCCTGAAATCACTTTGTTTATCCGGAGATTACCTCAGCTGACTGTAACATAGCTGAGAATCAAGAAAGAGTGCATAAGGAGTCCTCTGAACTATCCACTGGAATTGATTTAACCCAGTCCATGTACTTTACTCCCAGGCCCTCGCTTAGAAAGAGCCTTTGTTCCAGCTATAGAAGTCATTCTGAGAAGCTTATTTATCTCGTTTTTCCATCCTTAAAAGATGAAAAACCACCATTAGGAAGGTGATTAGGTTTCTGGAAGTAGGTAAATTTATAGAGGCAAGAGCCGGGAAGGAAATGGAAAACCTCTCATAAATAGGTAATGAGAATTCAACAATTTCAGCAATTTGGACATGAGAAAAGGGGCAAGCGGCCATCCATATCTAAAGAGGCTCCAAAGGCCTCACTCTAGCCGTGTAAAATAATTTATATTCAAAATGTTGGTGCTGAGTCAGCAAGGATGCTCCGTTCTGTGTTCTCTGTGTGAGAAAACAAGCAGGGGAATGTGTAATGCATTAAAAGCTTCATTCAAAAAGATCCCAATATGGAGCTTTTGCCCTTAGAGGTAAAACACTCCATTGGTCTTAAAGAATTTAGTTATTTGTAAGACATGATTATTCTCTGATGGTGCCAGATACAATGTCAGGTGACTGTCTTGTAAAGAGACTCATCCCTTAGAGTCTGTTCATCCTCCACTGTGTGTGCTAGGTCTCTCCCTTCCTTTTCAATCTTGTGCGGAGAGCGTTTCTCAGCCTTCCGAGCTTTTGCTTGTCAACTTCTACTCTAACTCAGCACCCCCATGCCTACCCCTACCTCCCCCTACCCTGTGGCCACATTGTGTTACTGCTCATTCTCTCCAGTGACTCCCCCTTCCCTCACTAATGAAGTGCTCATACTGTGCACAGAGCAGTCTTTTGTCTCGGAAAGTGATGCTGCACAGGAGGAAGTAGCCAGCGTGCGGCTGGGGGACAGGAAGGAAACCCATCAGTCCTGGGGGCAATTGCAGGCTCTTGAGCAGGGGAACTACTTGAAGAAAGGGCACCTGTTGTGGTGGGATCTCCACCCCACTCCCTGCACCCCTAGCCCTGAACCGTGTGTCTGGGCAGGACAGTCTCAGGCCCATGGTGACAAGGATGCTGCCCCCGGGCCAGGCTGGTTGTTCTGGCTGATCTCTCTTGCTAGTGCCCCTCGGCTACCTAGGTGTCGCTCTGAGGGGAGGGGGGATCTCAGGTCCCTTGGCACAGAGAGACTTCCAGGGCTGGACTGCTTGTTGGGGCAGGGCCCTCCTTTCTGGTGCTGCCTGGCCACCCCACCCGCTATCTTTCCGTGGGGCAGGGGAGTGGCGGGGCGGAAGGGAAGGAGAGCACATCCCCTCGCAGCTTATTGTTAGTGGGGGTCCTCGTCAGTCTCCCTGTTAGTGCTGCTGGGCTTGCCTGTTGTCAGGACTCCTATTCTGAGCGGGGTGGGCAGGAATGTGCCTCCCTGCTGCCTGGGTTACTAGGTTGGGGGTGGGAGATGCTGGGCCTTGGACTCTCTTTTGTAAGAAAGTAGTGGGGACATAAGATGCGCTGGTGCTGTGTTGTTCCTTCAGCCCTGGGGTCCCAAACCTGATCTTCTTCCTCTTAGCACCTTTCAGAGCTCTCCTTTGGTTGCCTCTCACGATATTTCGAGTTCATAGATGTGCTTAGTGAGGGGGAGTAGGAGAAACATGTCCAGGCCACCTTGTCTGGACTGGAAGTCCCTCATTACATTTTGTAAATGCGATGTTTATAGTTGTAATGAAGTACTGTGATGCAATATTAAATATTGCTATCTTTTTTTGTTTTGGCAGTTCAACTTTTTAAATTGCTTTGCCTCACTCTTCTACATTGCCTTTGTCCTGAGGGATATGAAGCTTTTGCGTCAGGTGAGTGAAAAACAGAAAGGTATCAATTTTTTAGGTTTTAGAGGTGGTTTCCTATATTCAGGTAATGTAATTGTCTTCCCATTACTATCTTTATAAATAAAATTATTAAATTTTTTGTACTTCTAAGCCCAATTCTAAATAAACAACCATTAGCAATTGCACCGTGTATTATGCTCAACTGGAAAGAAATTTGTTGAAGCTAACCAACTTGCAAAATAAATCATGTAGAGCACAAAATCAAATATAGAGTTCATATCAAAGCTTGTAAAAGCAATTTTAATAGCAAAATGTATTCATTAATTGAACTTCTGTGTGTGTCTCAGGTAATGGTATAACCTTAAATAGTTCTTTCACATTTCTTTTATTTTTTAAATTTAATTTAATTTTATTTTTTTTGGCTGCATTGGGTCTTCATTGCTGTGTGCGGACTTTCTCTAGTTGTGGTGAGTGGAGGCTACTCTTCGTAGCAGCACGTGGGCTTCTCATTGCGGTGGCCTCTTGTTGCAGAGCACAGGCTCTAGGCGTGCAGGCTTCAGTAGTTGCAGCACGTGGGCTCAGTAGTTGCGACACTCGGACCCTAGAGTGTGTGGGTTTCAGTAGTTGTGGCGCACGGGCTCAGTAGTTGTGTCTCTCTGGCTCTAGAGCGCAGGCTCAGTAGTTGTGGCGCACGGGCTTAGTTGCTCCGCAGCATGTGGGATCTTCCCAGCCCAGGGGAGATGGGGTCAAATGCGATCCGTGTCCCCTGCATTGGTAGGCGATTCTTAACCACTGTGCAACCAGGGAACTCCCACACATTTCATTTTTAAATTAATAAGTTGTTAAACTTTAGAGACAAGCAGATCCTATGCACTGCTGTATCATTTCTGAAATGTTTAAGAAAGATGACATATTTTGTTGTGTTACCATTTCTGGATCACATGATAATAGTGAATAATAAATTATTGCTTTCTAATTTCTCTTTTTAATACTTGAGCCAACTACCAGTAAGGGGTCTTCCTTCCTGGTTTTAATATACTGTGATTGTTAGTGAGCAGAATCTCAAAGCCTAGGCTTCTTAATCTTTATATGAGAGCTTGGGATCATTTTTCAAGGAATTTAAACATTTGTATAACAGAGAAAGTTAAAAGATTTTGTAGTTACGGTTCTAAGAGCTTGCATAAAAGTAAAATTAAATATTGTGTTCTTAGTATTTAAAAAATTATTTTTGAAAATACTACATTTGAAATCGATAGGTTAGATGTACCTACCTTTTCCAATCCCACCATTATTGTATTAGTGGGGTATGACTCCTCATTTCTTATACTTTAGAGAGTCTCCTTTATTTAACAGGGGACAGGGGGATGGGGGAAGTCTCTTTAAAACATAGAATTTTAGGGCTTCCCTGGTGGTGCAGTGGTTGAGAGTCTGCCTGCCGATGCAGGGGACACGGGTTCGTGCCCCGGTCCGGGGGGATCCCACATGCCGCGGCGCGGCTGGGCCCGTGGGCCATGGCCGCTGGACCTGCACGTCCGGAGCCTGTGCTCCGCAACGGGAGAGGCCACAGCAGTGAGAGGCCCGCGTACCGCAAAAAAAAAAAAAAAAAACAAGAAAAAAAAACATAGAATTTTAATATCAGCTAAGGTGGTTTGTGATGGAAACGCTGATACCTATCTGGGGAAAGTGGAAATTGACACAGTACCTCTGGAAACTACTTGGGCAACTTTGCCAAGAACGTTAATCCATCCCTAGTAAATCATCAGAGGTGGGGCGAAGATTCATGTACGTAGGTAAGGGGCAGCATTTATAATAGTTGGGGTTGGGAATAATACTTACATTCAACAATAGTGCATGAGCTAAGTAAAAAAGAATTATTCATGACATGGGAAAGGGCTCACAATATAGTGAGAAAAGAAATCTACAAAGCTGTTTATATATAGGATGATTCTACATTTATTTTTACATATGATTATAAAGAAATATTTAGGGGACTTCCCTGGTGGTGCAGTGGTCAGGAATCCGCCTGCCAATGCAGGGGACACGGGTTCATTCCCTGGTCTGGGAAGATCCCACATGCTGCAGAGCAACAAAGCCTGTGTGCCACAACTACTGAGCCTGCGCTCTAGAGCCCGCGAGCCACAACTACTGAGCCTGCGCTCTAGAGCCCATTGTCCACAACAAGAGAAGCCACTGCAGCCAGAAGCCCATGCACTGCAACGAAGAGTAGCCCCCCACTCGCCTGAACTAGAGAAGGCCTGCGCACAACAACAAAGACCCAATGCAGCCCAAAAATAAATAAATTAACTAAAAAATATATTTAGAATGTTAGTGGTTCTGACATGGTTGTGGAATTAAGGGTGACTTTTTTTCTATCTTTTAAGTTTTTCTACAGTGAGGGAGGATATATTAATTTTATAATAATAAGTTGTGGCTAAACTTTTTCAAAGTTGGTGACATCATTTAGACTCACATGTTGCAGCCAGGATGAGATAATAAAAAACAAAATTTCAAGTTAATTTGTTCTCCTGTCGACTCATAACAAGTTTTTTATTATAATCTTATTTGTATTATAATCTTTTTGTATTTTAGTCTGTCTTTCCTGTGAAAAAAACAATAAATTAAAAACATCTTTCTAACACCTAGCTTTTCCAATTCTAGTTTTTATAACATAATAGTATACTATTTGTTGAAGATTCTTTTTTTTTACTGCATAATTATACACATGCTTTGGTTTTGTTAAGCCACATTGCCAAATATCATTTATGTGCTTCTCTTTAGAGCTTGGCTACTCTCCTGATTACCTCCCAGATCTTTAACCAAATTGTAGAATCTCTTCTTCCTTACTGGCTCCAAAAGAAGCAGCATGTGAAGGTAAAGAAGAAGGTGCAGGCTTTAAAGGCAGACATCGATGCTACATTATATGAACAGGTCGTTCTGGAAAAGGAAATGGGAACTTACTTGGTAAGTTTGAATATTGCTGAATTAAACATTGATTGAAAGTGAATAGCAGTCATGTCCAGACTGTATACAACAAATAAGTAACCACTCGTCTCAGGTGTGGCTATTTTGTAAGTGCTTTCCAGCCAGTTTTCTTACCATGAACTACTTTAAAGTTAAAAAGATGGAACTGTGTATCAAAATGCTGCTATGTTGAACCGGAAATTATGTCTAACATCCAAAGGATGAGTCCAGTGAACTTTCAGACTGTTGTGCTGAGGGTGGTGGGAATGTTTCATAGACAAGGGAGAGGTGAGATGGCCGTGGAGCCATTGTTTGCTCTGGACACTTTAATCTCAAAGAAAAAATGGAAGCCCTTCGTTAAAAATGGAATGCCAATCTGAAGATTAATTTATAATATAGTTTAAGTTACTTAGTGCTGTAGTAAATATAAAATAGTTCTTTTAAGACAGAGAATTTCTGAATTATTTTTAGGAACTCCAAGTAGGTCATTGGAGGTTCTTAAACCTAAACATGTATTCAGCAAATGTTTACTGAGCTCTGACTACATTCAGTATATCTCTTTTGAGGGGGTCAGGTGTTGGGGTCATATTTGCTTTAGGTCATTGTTTCCTATATCCTGCCCCTTCCTTCTGGGTGTGATATTCTTCTTAGTGAAATAGATCCTTTAGTGAGGGTCCATTATTGTTAAACTTTCATAGTCTTGGTTTTCATCACGAATGAATGAGTCTCCTGATTACTGAATTTCTTGGCTGACTTTCATAGTTTTTCTTGTATGCCTAAGAATTTTAGTTTGTATGTTTATCTTGAGCAGGAGTTTATTCTCTCTCTCTCTCTCCCTGCTCGCTTCTCTGTCTTATTTTTGCAGTCCCCCCTGCCCCACCCCCTAGTCCAGAACCAGGAGTTTGTAGCCCAGAGCTCTCATCCCATCTTGTGGTGATGGTGGAGATTCTGCAGAGCCAGCAGGTAGCATGCTGTTGACCCAAGCTGTAGTTCCAGGGCAGCAGCTGTGGCTTTTTTCAGGCCCCTTCAAGGATAGGGGACCACTGTTCTCACCCGTGGTTTTGCTCAAACAGCCTGCCTCCAGATACACGCTAGAGGAGTGGTGTGCCTTTGGTTCCCCTGCCTGAAGGATTCAGATCCTGGCCACCGTGGCCAGCCTGTGGACGGAAGCCTGGCCAGGCTTCTGATTACTATCTTGCACTTTGTTCCATTTCTCGCTTGGGCAGCTGATTTTGTTGTTTTTGAGTGATGATATTCTTTTGATTAAAATAAACATATGTGTACTGGCATTTTCTATTATTGCTGTGTTTGGGGGAGAGGAAGATTCAGAGTATAAACTTACAGCATATCTTGACCAGCAGCACTTTTTATGTTTATACATGAAGTATCAGAGAAACACACACACAGGCAGTTAAGAGTTAAAGAAAATAGCACTTGGGCACAATGTGCAGCCGCCTTGTCTGCGTTGGTCGAGTGCTGGCTTACTGTGGGTTACAAGTCAGTCTAATTCACATGGTGTCAGAATCCTTTCCTCGCTTGTTCTGGGGGGTAGTATTTTGGGCCATATTTATTTTTTCCCTTCATTTTCTCACAGAAACTAAACCACCATTCTTTCCCCCGAGTTCTTTATTCCGTCCCCTCTCTCATTGCCCCAGGCCCACCTGGAGCTCCCATGTTTCCTGCTTCCCCCTTCTCCCCTTCCTGTTTCAAACCAAGCAAACCTCTCACGTCCCTCTGCTATTTTTGTCCTGTCTCTTTGCTGCCCCTGCCAATTTCTTGAAATAATTCTTCTCCATATTGTCATCTCTACGTCCCTCTTCTCTACCCGCTCTCAGCTCTTATTTTTCTCTGAATCGTTTGGGCAGACAGCATCGTCCCCTAAAGTGACCAGAGCCAAGCTCGCAGTCTTCTCCAGACCAGTTCCTCCCCCTTTCCTCAGGCTCAGTGAATGGTACACAGTAATACAGACAATATGCCCTTCTCAAAGCTGTTTTAATTCATCTAAGAACTGTATGCTGGCAAGGTGACAAAATCTTACATCTTACCTTTTTGGTATTTCATGATATCCGATAATACGTTTATGAAGGAAGGTAAGGCAGGCACTGCTTTTCTCACGTTAATAGTAGGCAGTTGAAGCTCTGTGTTATTTTTTAAATTTATTAATTTTATTTATTTGTATTTGGCTGGGTTGGGTCTTCATTGCTGTGCACAGGCTTTCTCTAGTTGCGGCGAGCGGGAGCTACTGTTCGTTGTGGTGTGCGGGCTTCTCATTGCGGTGGCTTCTCTTGTTGCGGAGCACAGGCTCTAGGTGTGCGGGCTCAGCAGTTGTGGCTCGCGGGCTCTAGAGTGCAGGCTCAGTAGTTGTGGCGCACAGGCTTAGTTGCTCCACGGCATGTGGGATCTTCCCGGACCAGGGCTCGAACCCGTGTCCCCTGCGTTAGTAGGCGTGTTCTTAACCACGGTGCCACCAGGGAAGTCCGAAGCTCTGTGTTATTAATCACCTGGTGACTAAATCAGAAACAAGATTCAAGACTTTGCTTTTCTCTTCAGAGTCTATTATTCAGCACGGGCTCTCTGATACGAAGTTAAGGAAATAGTAAATTAATTTCTCTCGCAGGCCCTGGGTCTGTGTGTGAATGCTGGGGTTAACAGTGAGTGCCTCTCCTTAGTAACTTAACTTGCTTGCGGGGCCCCGTGTTATCTGTTTTTCCCTCCTCATCTCCTACAAGTTCCTCCTTTACTCTCTTTGTGGAAATGACATCAGGTATTTTCTATTTCAACTCTCCCCATATATTTGGAAAGGGGGAGATGCTTTGGGGGCACCTTTGTTCTAGATCGTCGTTTGCTATGCACTCATCCTTCCCTCCGGGCATATTTTTCTCCTCACTGAAGCCAATGAGCTTAAAATTGTATTTGCTGTAATCTCATCCTGAGTGCTATATATGAATCTAAAACAATGTTGCCAAGCTTTGGGGAAAAGCAGTTTGAGACTTAAAAATCTTGATTCTAAAAAGTCATACTTGCTTACTTACTGTAGAAAACTTGGAAAACGTAGGACAGAGTATAAAGAAAAAGACATTCTCCATAATGTCTCCACCAGGGGTGATCCACTGGGGTCTTCCGACCCTGTTCCTCCAGCCACAGGGCCAGGGCTGTATAGCCCCTCTGATCTCACTGTGCACTGCCGTTCCGTTCCTGGGAACAGTTCACGTGCAGCTGCATAGCTGCGTGAGGCTGAATTTTCATGATCAGTATTTCAACTAGAACAGCATGTTGCCACACAGCAAATGAGCTGCCCTCTAGTGAGCTAGACGTTGACGAGGTTTGCCAAAAACGTAATTGAGCGCCACTCTCTGCACTAGACATTTTTTGTTTTGGAAAACATAATGATTTTTCAAACAATATTTTATTAATGTTAATATACTTTTTAATATTGAAATGAACTCAATGAGAAATATTTTTTAAGTTCTGAGTTTTAATTTCTAGCACAGTAAATAACACTAGGTATAATAACTCCCATGAACAAAAAGTCTTCGGTGCCGTCAGTGATTTTAAAGAGTTTAGGGCTTTGGAGACCTGAAAGTTTGAAAACTGCGGATCTAGAATAATTCCCACTCGTTTTTGTTTTTCAGAGCATTAACTTTGGTGAAGTGGACTTGTCCCATTTGTTACTCCCTAAGATTCAAGTTCAGCAGTTTTGGAGGTATACCTCCATTGTACCCCATCAGGAGGCATTGATGGCAGGTTGACCCTTGTGTGGGGCTGCCTTGTTAGAACACGTGATTGACTGGGTGACAGTTTGCAAAGGTTCTTTTTCACTTTGTGTTGAATAGGTTATATGTGGTAGATTCTTTGAGACTATCCTATTCCCTATAAATGGTAGCTCTTTAAAAATAGTTTCTAATCGTTTGTTGCTGGCATATAGGAATGCTGTTGGTTTTTGTATTTTTTATCCAGAAACTCTGCTGAATTATCCTGTTTTTTTGGATTTTATTAGGTTTTCTATGTAGACAGTTATTTCACCTACAAATGAATAATGGCTAGGGATTTCCCTGGTGGTCCAGTGGTTAAGACTCTGTGCTTCCACTGCAGGGGGCGTGGATTCAATCCCTGGTCGGAGAACTAAGATCTTGCATGCTATGTGGTGTGGCCAAAAAAGGCTTTTTTTTTTTTTTTTTTTTTTTTTTGTGGTACGCGGGCCTCTCACTGTTGTGGTCTCTCCCGTTGCGGAGCACAGGCTCCGGACGCGCAGGATCAGCGGCCATGGCTCACGGGCCCAGCTGCTCCACGGCATGTGGGATCCTCCCGGACCAGGGTACGAACCCGTGTCCCCTGCATCAGCAGGCGGACTCTCAACCACTGCGCTACCAGGGAAGCCCCAAAAAAGGCTATTTTTTAATTTTAATTTTATTGAAGTTTAGTTGATCTACAATGTTCTGTTAATCTCTGCTGTATAGCAAGGTGATTCAGTTATATATATATATTTTTTTCATATTCTTTTCCATTATGGTTTATCACAGGGTATTGAATATAGTTCCCTATGCCACACAGTAGGACCTTGTTTATCCATCCTACGTGTAATAGTTTGCGCCTGCTAATCCCAAACTCTCAGTCCTTCCCTTCCCCACCCACCTCACTAATGGCCATTTTGTTTCTTCCTGCAGTCCTTAGACTTTTTATTATTTATTTATTTGGCTCACTAATATGTTCAATACGATTTGGACGGAAGTAGTTATAACAGGAATCTTTATCTTGTTCCTGATTTTTTTTTTCTAACCGTTGAGTATTATGTTTGTTCCGTGTTTTTGGTAGGTAACTTTTTATCAGTTTAATAATGTTTTTTTTCTCTTCCTTATTTGGGAAGAGTTTTTATTGTGGATGACGTTGAAATTTATCAAAAAATATTTTTTTTGCTTCTGTTGTGATCATCATGTTATCTCCTTTAATTAATATTTTCATTTATATTTGTAAGTTTCCTAATGGAACACCATGTTTGCATTTAAATGATTAACTTCACTTGTTCAATATTTTTAAATCTACACTGTTATGTTGAATATGCTAATATTTTGTTTAGGATTTGTGCCATTTGCTAGTAATTTTCCTTTCTCAGTCACTGGGATAGGGTCCCTGTGTTATTTGTCGTGCAAACTCTGTTGCTAATGCAGAGCCTGGCATTCAGCGGGTGCTCAGTGTAATGTTGCATAAAGAACAGTTTTAGGAAAAGAGCAGCCCAGCCCCTGCTGTCTGTGTGCCGCTTGTTGCCCTCATCCTGTACTACTCAGCATGCGGAACTCTGAGACGTGATGTTTCTCCAGGGATGGTGCGAGGGGCCAGTGGGATGGATCCCCTGGAGCCTGAAACTTTGTGTTCATAAATTCTTAGAATCGTCTTAGTAAGTTGGTGTTTTCTAACTTGCAACCAATGGGGTAGAGTGTCTTGTTTAATGTGTTTTTTAGTATGTGATTGTTTACTTTGTTAAAATTGCATTTTTTTCCTTCTTGCCGTTGGATTACGTCCCTGGTTTGCTGAATTGACTGACCCCAAAGTGCTCAGAAGTGTGAAAGTACTGATAGAATTACCATGTAAATCCTACACGCCGAATCCGCTTGTGAGATGGGAACACAGAATGGTGGGGAGGGGCTCCCTGGGTGCTGGATGCTAAAAAGGCCAGGAAGACCTTTGCGTGGCTTCTGGAGGCTGCACTGGGTACATCTGAGAGAAACTGTCTACACATCTCTGCAGAGGCTCACCCTTTGATTTTATGAGCTGAAACAACACAATTTTGAAATCTGAGCATAGGCTATCAGGATTTCTTAAGATCGAATTGTGGTAAAAATAGCTTGATTGCTAAGATTTTCACTGTTGATTTCTTCACTCTTCAGGGAAGTAAATCAATGCTGTATTGCTGGGCATATTTAAAAACCACATCTGTATGCTGTAGCACACATAAGGAAATTCTTTCTAGAGCCAAGTGCAACCAAAGAGTTGTTTAGAAACTGCTCACCACTGAACCCCCAGCTGAGCATCAACCTGCCAGCTCCCAAAGCACATGTGTTTGGCATTGCTCTTTGGCAAGCCTTGCAAACAGCCAGTGTAACTCACTCAAAATCCCTGGGTTCATACTTCATCCAAATATCCAGAGCATCTGGAAGAAGCACTTCCTGCCATCCCCAGTACTCTGTAATTATGTTTGAGTGTTTTCTATTTTAGTAAAATATAAAATAAAAAAAGAAACCAACTAGAAGTAGAATCTGACTTATACTAAAGCTCTCAGCTACTGAGCCTAATATGCATATCTTGGTGAAAGACTGACTCTGAGATGCAGTAATGATAATGATAATTATTTATTTAAAATATTCATGTTTCATGTTGCTTTAAAATATTATGATGAGGGCTTCCCTGGTGGCGCAGTGGTTGAGAGTCCGCCTGCCGATGCAGGGGACACGGGTTCATGCCCCAGTCCGGGAGGATCCCGCATGCTGCGGAGCGGCTGGGCCCAGCATGGCCGCTGGGCCTGCGCGTCCGGAGCCTGTGCTCCGCAGCGGGAGAGGCCACAACAGTGAGAGGCCCGCGTACAGAAAAGAAAAAAAAAAAAATTACGATGAATAGTTTTCTTAAACTGAAACTGTTGTTGCATGTGCACTGGATGATCATGAGAGCGCCTGAGGATGCTGGAAGTGGGTGCCTGTGGCTCCCTCACCCAATCACTGTACCACGTAGAGTGCTGCTCAGCCCCTCTTGGATCAGGATGTGAGCAGCAGGCCGTTGGGTCCAGTCAAGGAGTTACTCAGGTGACAAGTCAGAGTCACCAATGACCAGGCATCCCATTTCAATGCAGGCGCCTTTTTCCAGTTATTAAAGACACGAAATAACTCACCTCTTACCGTTTATATCTCTTACCCGCAAATCAAGGGTGTGTAATGACTTTTGCTCCTTTCTTCCTTTGGACCAAACCTTTTAAAGCATATCAGAAAGGTTTTTAAATATAGTTTCAGAGCGATTTCATCATGCTTTCCTGGTTTCCCCCTTTTCTGCTGCGGACTCCTTTTTCTTTTTGCCTCTTTGATGTGTCTGCTACTTCCACTAGGGTGATTCTGGGGAGCTTCCTTGTTACTAACAGCTTTTTTTTTTAAACTTCTTTAAAAAGTTGAGGTAATAATTCACATACCATAAAATTAACCATTTAAAAATGTACAATTTAGAGGTTTTTAGTAAATTCACAAGGTGGTACAATCATCACCACTATCTAATTCCAGAACATTTTCATCATCGACCCCCAAGCCCCCCATACCCATTAGCAGTAACATCTTCCCCTAGTCTGGCAACCACTAATCTGCATTGTGTTATTGTGGATTTACCTATTCTCTGCGTTTCATATAAATGAAATCATGTAATAGGTGACCTTTTGTGTCCGGCTTCTTTCACTAAGCATAATGCTTTTAACATTTATTCACGCTGTACCATGTACCAGTACCCCATTCCTTTTTTTGTGGTTGAATAATATTCCACTGTACGGATATACTACGTATTGTTTATCCATTAATCAGCTGGTAGACATTTGGATTGTTTCCACTTCTTGGCTATTATGAATAATGCTATTGTGAACATTTTTGTACAAGTTTTTATATGAACACATGTTGCCATATGCTAGGTCGTATGTTAACTCAACGTTTAACTTTAAGGAACTGCCAGACTATTTTCAAAAGTAGTGGTAATTCTATATTCCAACCATCCACGAGTGGGGTCCCATTTTTTTCCCACAGCCTCATTTTTTTTTTTTTTTTTTAAATGATAGCTATCCTAGTAGGTGTAAAGTAGTATTTCATTGCGGGTTTGCTTTGGATTTTCCTAATGCCTACATATACTGATCACCTTTTCATGTGATTTTTGGCTGTTTGTATCTCTTCTTTGGGGAAATACATATTCACATTCTTTGCCCATTTTTAAATTGGGTTATCTGCCCTTTTGTTATTGAGTTGCAAGAATTCTTCATGTATTCTGAATATACATTTCTTATCAGATATATGATTTGCAAATATTTCTTCCCATCCTGTTGTTTATCTTTTTACTTTCCTGATGGTGCCCTTGGATCCACAAAAGCTTTAAAGTTTGGTGAAGTCCAAAATTTCTCTCTTTTTTGTAACTTGTGCCTTTGGTGTCATGTCTGAGAAACAATTGCCTAATCCAAGGTCAGGAAGATTTACTACTCTATGATTTGTTGAGTGTTTTTATTATGAAAGGGTGTTGTACTTTGTATTTCCTGTGTCTGTTGAGATGCTTAAATATATTTATACATGCATACATGTATACCAATAAAACTGTTAATGTGGTGTATCATATTGACTGATATTTATATGTTGAACCAATCTTACGATCCTGGGGTAAATCCCACTTGATCACAGTGTAAAATCCTTTTACTCTGCTGCCGGATCCACCTTGCTAGTATTTTGTTGAGGATTTTTATGTCTTTATTCAGGGGTGTTGGTCTGTGTTTTTCTTATGCAGTCTTTGTCTGGTTTTGCTATTGAGGTTGTACTGGCTTCACAGAATGAGTTGGGAAGTGTTTCTTCCTCTTGTTCTTTCTGGAAGACTTTGTGAAGAATTAGTATTAATTCTTCTTCTAGTGTTTGAGAGAATTCACAAGTGAACTGTCTGGGCCTCGGTTCTTCTTTGTGCAAAGTTTTTGATTGCTAACTCAATCTTTTTACTTGTTTTAGGTCTGTTTAGATGTTCTGTTTCTTCTTGAGTCACTTTTGATAGTTTGTGTCATTCTAAGAATTTACCCATTTCATCAAGGTTATTTAATGTTATTTTTGGCATATAATTGTTGTCATGTCCCAGGTCTCGAGTGAGTCCCTGGGGCAGGCTGCCAAGTAAGGGTCCTTGGCTTCACACAGGAAAGAATTCAAGAGGGAGCCATAGTAAACTAAAAGGCCGTTTACTTAGAGAGATATACACTCCATAGACAAGAGTGTAGGCTGTCTCAGAAGGCAAGAGCAACCCTGAGTTGTGGTGATGGTTAGTTTTCATGGGCTGGGAAATTTCATAGGCTAATGAGTGGGAGGAATGTTCTAGCTATCTTGGAGAAGCAGCAGGGATTTCCAGGAGTTGGGGCACTGCCCACTTTTTGGCCTTTTATGGGCGGCCTTGGAACTGTCATGGCACCTGTGGGCGTGTTGTTTAGCATATGCTAATGCATTACAGTGAGTGTATAATGAGGCTCAAGGTCTACGGAAGTTGACTCTTCCACCATCTTGGGCCTAGTAGGTTCTAACCAGTTTTTGTCGTATCCTGCTCTTAATGGTTGTGTCATTCTTTTAATGGTTTCACCCTGCCCCTTCCTTTCTATCTCAAATTGTTCATAATTCTTCTTACTTATTCTTCCCCTTACTGACCCTAAAGGTCAGTAGTAATGTCCCTTCTTTCATTCCTGATTTTAGTAATTTGAGTCTTTCTTTGTTTCTTGCACAGTTTAGGTAATGGTTTGTCATTTTTCGTTGATCTCAATCATTTCAAAAAACCGAATTCTGGGGCTTCCCTGGTGGTGCAGTGATTGAGGGTCCGCCTGCCAATTCAGGGGACACGGGTTCGTGCCCCGGTCCGGGAGGATCCCACATGCCGCGGAACGGCTGGGCCCATGAGCCATGGCCGCTGAGCCTGTGCGTCCGGAGCCTGTGCCCCGCAACGGGAGAGGCCACAGCAGTGAGAGGCCCGTGTACCGCAAAGAAACAAAAAACCGAATTCTGGTTTTATTGCTCTTCTTTGTTTTTCTATTCTCTATTTTATTTATTTCACTCTAATCTTTATTATTTATTTCCTTCTGCTTGCTTTAGGTTTAGATTACTCTTCTTTTTCTGGTTTCTTAAGATGAAAAGTTCAGTTTTTTTAAGATCTTCTTTTTTTTTTTTTTTTTTTTTTTTTTTTTTTTTTTTTTTTTTGCGGTATGCGGGCCTCTCACTGTTGTGGCCTCCCCCGTTGCGGAGCACAGGCTCCGGACGCGCAGGCTCCGGACGCGCAGGCTCAGCGGCCATGGCTCACGGGCCCAGCCGCTCCGCGGCACATGGGATCCTCCCAGACCGGGGCACGAACCCGTATCCCCTGCATCGGCAGGCGGACTCTCAACCACTTGCGCCACCAGGGAGGCCCTAAGATCTTCTTTTTTAACAAAGGCATTTACGGCCATAAATTTCCCTGTGAGCACTGCTTTTACCGTATCTTTTTAAGTTTTGGTATGTTTCATTCACCTCAAAGTATTTACTAATTTTTCTTGTGATTTCTTCTTTAACTCATTGGTTTCTTTTAGGAGTACGTTGCTCAATTTTCACATAGTATGTGAATTTCTGAAATTTCCTTGTTATTGATTTCCAATTTTATTCCATTGTGGTCAGAGAAGATACTTTGTATGATTTTTAAGCCTTTTAAATTTGTTGAGAAGTGTTTTATGGCCTAACGTATTATCTATCCTGGAAAATGTTCCATGTACACTTGAGAAGAATGAGTATTCTGCTATTGGATTGAATGTTTTATACATGTCTGTTAGGTCTTTGTTATTGTGTTAGGGCATACCTTCAATACTAAGCCAGGAAGTTTAAAATTCTGCCCTAGCATTCACTTTCTGCTTGTGCAGAGCCTCAGCATCAGTCAGAGGTGAGATCTTAGACCTTTCTCAGACCTTTCCTAAGCTTATGTGTGATCCTCTGCATGTGCCTCATCTTCTCAATTCCCAGGAAAATGTGGGAGCTTTGCAAACCCCCTGTGGATATCTCATTCTTCAGCCTTTTCTTTTGGGCTCCCTGGCTAGTCTGTTGTTTGCCCCAGCTGCTACCCTTTACCTCAAGCAGACTGATGTTAAAGCATTCAATTAACATCCCTGGGGGAGGAGCCTTTAGCGCTGGGAAGACTCTGTGCAGTTAAATAGAGACAAGCCTTTTGAGTGGGGTCTTCTAGAGCCAGGTCAGATAATGATTTCCCTTTGGGAATGAGGCTTTCAAAGATCTGTATCCCCATTCTCCTCCCTCTGGCACAGGAATGCATGCTATTATTCTTTGAGGCTGCTGCAGAACTGGGGAGCAGGATATGAAACTAGAGGAAGTTAAAATGCCACAGGGTTGAGCTGTTATTCTTGACTAAATGCTGCCCTGAATGCTGCAAGCCTTTAGTCAATTTCCAGAGTACTGAAAAAGTTGATTTTGACAAATTTTGTCATTTGTTGTTGTTGTTTGCTTTTATGGAGGTGTAAACTTCTGGAGGTTCTTACTCTGCCAGTTTCGCTGGCATCACCACCATCAGTTTTTTAATGGAAGGTCAGGGGCTGAGACGCTGGGGTACCCATGATGTGAAGGGACCATAATGTAAGATATCTAATAATGATCCTGGATCATTTCTTTTTACTTGGTCAAGAGCAAACTTCTTTAGCTTTGCTGTTATTTACCTTAGGGGGAAAAATGTAATAATCCAGTGATTTGACATGATATGAGTGAATAAAAATATGAATAAAAAAAATCATTTTTTTATTCTTCATTTTAGGGACTTTAATATAAAGTTGTCATTGAATTTAAGTAAATTCTGTTATTGAGAAGAAGGAATTGGGAGAAACTCTTCGAGTTTTTTTTTTTTTTTTTTTTTTTTGGTTAGATGCTCATGCCTTGAATAGTATTGCAAAAGACTATTCTTATTAAGTGATATTAAAACAATGCCTGTTTTCTTCTTTTTTAAATTTTCAGGGCACCTTTGATGATTATTTGGAGTTATTCCTGCAGTTTGGTTATGTGAGCCTTTTCTCCTGTGTTTACCCACTGGCAGCTGCCTTTGCTGTGCTGAATAATCTCACCGAAGTTAATTCAGATGCTTTAAAAATGTGCAGGGTCTTCAAACGGCCATTCTCAGAACCTTCAGCCAGTATTGGTGTATGGCAGGTAATTATTTGAGAAAAAATTATTTCTTTAAAAACAAACAAAATGAGGCATTGTGATTAAAAAAAAAGCTCTATGGAGAGATTTGGGAAAACTAGATTTTATCCTTGCCATGTCACAAACTAGCTGTGTAACTTCAGGTGGTCATTAACTTTCTCTGGGCCATGCTTTTCTTGTTTTTAAAGTTGGGGGCGGGGATGAGCTACAATCTCCACTGACTCCTTTCAGATGTGAAACTTTGACAGTTTTCTTGGAGAGTAGTCAGCTGGGCCTCACCCACTGGTACTAATGAGGCCCTCCCCACTGCAGTGTCAGTGGAAATCACTGACACTGGACTTCTACTGGGGAGCCTGGACTTCTACTTCCACTCCTACCTGGCAGTAATGAGATTCCCTTTCAGATCCCTGCTAGGGTGGTCTCAGAGAAAGCCCAGTGGAGAGTCAAGACTTTTAATACCACCCAATAGGCCACATGAGTGCACAAAGGAGGGACTTGTACCCCTCCATCAAAGGAGGTATTAGTGGTAGTCTAGCGGGAAGCCAGAACTCTGGCCCCTCTCCAGCAATAATAAGGACCCCACTCCCCACCTTGGGTGTCAGTGGTGTCCAGGTGGAGAACCTGGACTTCTGCCTCTACCTGCTAGTGACAAGGTATTGTCCCCTGCTGGAGTGGTATCAGAGGAACCAACTAAAACAAAAGGTTATACAAAATCTGGAGTCTTATAACACCTAAAGTATCAAGGTTTTTATTTAAAAATCACTCATTATACCAAGAACCAGGATGATACCAAACTGAATGAAAAGAATGGCAATCAGCAGATGCCACCACCAAGATGACACACACATGTTGGAAATACTGGACAAAGATTTTAAAGCAGTCACAATAAAAATGCTTCAACAAGCAATTACAAACACACCTAAAACAGAGGAAAAAATAGAATTAGAACGTCTCAGCAAAGAAATAGACATAAAGGAGAATCAAATGGACATTTTAGAAGTTGAAAATATAATAAACCAAAAGCTCAGTGAATGGGTGCAATAGCAGAATGGAAGGGATAGAGGAAAGAAGCAGGAACTGGAAAATAGAAAACTAGAAATTACCTGATCTGAACAACAGAGAGAAAATAGACTGAAGAAGTAAATATAGCCTCAGAGACCTGTGTGACTATAACAACAACAACAAAATCTAACATTCCTGTTATTGGAGTCCAAGAAGGAAAGGAGAAAGAAGGAAGGGCTGAAAAGGCACTTGAAGTAATAGTGGCCAAAACTTTTCAAACTTAGCAAGAGACCTAAAACTATAGGTTCAAGAAGCCAAGTGAACCCCAAACAAAGAAGTTCATACCAAAACACATCATAATTAAACATCTGAAAACTAAAGACAAGGAAAAAAAATCTTGAAAGCACTAAGAGAGAAATGACATCTTACCTATAGGGGAAAAACAATTCGAATGACAGCCAGTTTCTCATCGGAAATCATGGAGGCCAGAAGAAAGTGGCACAGTATTTTCCAAGGCTAAAAAATACTGTCAATACAGAATCCTATATTCAGAGAAAATATCCTTTGGGAAGGAAAGGGAAATCAAGACACTCTCAAATGAAGGAAAAGTAAGAGAATTTTTTGCTAGCAGACCTATCCTAAAAGAATGGCTAAAAGTTCTGTAAACTGAGGAAATGATAAAGGGACAATGTGAGGAAGCAAAAACATGGTAAACAAAGACACAAGTAAAAACAATATATTTTCCTTTTACTCCTGAGTCTTTAAAGTTATGTTTGACAGTTGAAACCAAAAAATACAACACTATTTAATAGTTCTAAGTATATATAGAAAAAATATTATGACAATTGTATTATAAATGGGGAGTGATAAAGGAAGGTAAGATTTCTGTATTTTACTCAAACTAAATGATACAAGTAGACTGAATGTATACATGTATATACACACACATATAAAATATAGTATATATATTTGTGTGTGTATGTCTATATATAGAGCAACCTCTAAAAAGCTATATTATTTAAAAGATACACTCAAAAACATAGTTAAATCAAAATGAAGTACAAAAAAATGTTGAGGTAACCTACAGTAAGACAAGAAGAAGAAAACAGAAATGAAAACACAGAAAACGAAGAAATGGCAGACTTAAGTCGATATTTTGATTAACTGTAAAGGGTCTGAAGACATGAGTTAAAGACAAAGATTGGCATAATGGATTAAAATGCATAACTCAGCTATATGCCATCTACAAGAAACCCAATTTAAACATGATTAAGCAGGTTGAAAGTAAAAGGATAGAAAAAATATATGTGGAAAAATTAATTGTAAGGAAGCAGGAGTGGCTATATTAATATCATATAGAGTAGACTTCTGAGCAAAGAAAATTACCAGAAAGGAACATTCTTTGATGATAAAAGGGTCAAATTATCAAAACGATGTAGAAATCTTAATATATATTCAGCAAACAACAAGGTTGTAAAATATGTGAACTAAAAACATAGAACTAAAAGGAGAAATAGATAAATTCACAATTACAGTTAGAGGCTTCAACATCCCTTTCTCAACAATTGACAGAACGCTGGATAAAAAATCAAGGTTATTGAAGAACTCAACAACACCATCAAATTATGAATCTAATCCATATTATAGAACATTCTACTCAACAGTAGAATATACTGTCACCTTCAACTTGATAAGGAGCATCTGTTTAAAAAAACTTAAAGCTAATGTCATACTTATTAGTGAAAGATTGAATGCTTTCTTTTTAAGATTAAGAACAATGCAAGAATGTCCACTGTCGCTACTTTTACTGAATGTAGTACTAGAAATTCTAACTAGCATAGTAAGGCCAATGATATCTCCAATTTACCCACTAGCTCACCACAGGTACATGAGCAAGCCCAGTCAAGGTCAGCTAGACCAGAAAAATTGCATAGGTGAGCACAGCCTAAATTGTCCACCTGCAGAATCTTGAGCTAAGTAAATGGTTGTTGTTTTAAGCCAGAGAGTTTGGGATGGCTTGTTACACAGCAATAGCTAACTAATGTAGGAAGACTCAGTATTCTAAATATATCAGTTCTCCATTAATTTACAAATTAATTAATTTACAAATGAACTTATAAATGTAACACTATCCTAATGGGAGTTTTTCTTTTAACTAGGTAAACTTATTGTCAAGTTCACAGGGAAAAATAAATGAAATAGAATAGTAAGAAAACTCTAAAGAATAAGGGCAGGGACACTCCTTCCTACATATTAAAACTTGTTATATAACCTCAGTTGTTAAAGTAGTGTAATGCTGGTGCATCATTAGACAATCAAACCAATGGAACAGGATTAAAAGTCCAGAAATTCAGTATACGATATAGGTGAAACGTCACTTCAGTGGAGAAAATCATTGACCGTCCACCAATAGTTTTGGGATAATTAAGTCTCCAAAGTGTGTGTGTCAAGGGGTAGTTTGCTCTTCAGAAGTTAAGAGGAAAAACAGCAAGACACAGAATGGGAGAAAATGTTGACAGTACATTTGTCTGCGAAAGAATTTGTATTCAGATTATATGAAGGACTTACCAACTCAATAATAATACAATTAAATGAAAACATGGACAAAATATTTGAAGAAATGCTTCACTAAAGGATATCTACAAATGGCCAGAGCTCATGAAAATATTTAGAATTAGCTACCAGGGAAATGCACATGAAAACCACAACGCAATAGCACTGTATACCTGTTTTAAAATTAAGAAGACTGATGATGCCAAGTGTTGGCAATAAGGTATAGTAACTGGAACTCTCATACATTGCTGATAAGGATGTACTATAATGGTCACTTTGCAAAACTAGATTGCAGTTTGTAAAAAAAAGTTCAACATACAGGTACCATGCCACCCAGCACTTCTACTCTTAGAAATCCAGGGGAAATGAAAGAATATGTCCATATAAAGACTGCACAGGAGTGTCCATAGTAACTTCGTTCACAGTAGTCCAAAACTGGAAACAACCCCACTTGCTGTCAATAGGTAAATGGGTAAAAAAATAATTATGGCATATTCATAAAATGGAGCACTACTCGGCAGTAAAAAAGGAATAAATTACTGCTAACATACAATGTTAAAATCTGTATGCTGCTAAACCAAGATGGTGGAGGAGTAGGAGGACTTGGAGTTCATCTCTTTTCACAAATAGATCACGAATACATCTACAGATGGAACAGTTCTCACAGAACACTGGCTGAACTCTAGCAGAAGACCTTGGACACTGGAAAGGACAAGAGAGATCCCCACATAACTGGGTAAGACAAAAGAAAGAAGGGAAAAAGAAGAGGAGAGGAAGCAGGATGGGATCTGCGCACTTGGGGAGGAGCTGAAACAGAGGAGAGGTTCCTGTATCTGGAGAAGCCCCCTCACCGATGAGGAAATCAGTTGGGACAGAAGGGGATCATCTGAGGCTGTCAGAGGAGCATGAAACGGCTGGTCTGTGGCAGATAGGACAGAGTAAGATCTACACAGATTGTCCGTGCCACAGCCCTGTGCATCCCAGACTGGGATGTGAGTCCACCAGTGCACACGGGGGCTGAGAGCTGGAACGTGGGGATTGGAGAACAAACCCAGGGGGAGGACTGCTGTTGGCTGCAAGGAGACAGCCAGAGGGGATGGGAGAGAGGTAATCTGCAACTGGAAATGCTTGTGGAGGAAACCAAGACTGCCATAGAAGCAAGGCGCCACTGTTGAGTGACGCGCAGGGGCTGGAACCACCATTGCAGCCTCTCCCCATGTGCCGGCCCTCTGCCCCGCCAAGTGCTAGGAAAAGCCTCCTCCAGAGCTGACATTCTCATGCCTGCTGCCAGGTGCTAGGAAAAGGCACCACCGGGGCTGACCTTCTTGTACCAGCTGCCAGGCTCTAGGAAAGGCTCCCACTAGGGCCAGATCTCTCGCGCCCATGGCTGCCAGCTTTCCCATACACCTGTGGCCAGCAGGGCCCCTGCAAACCAGGCAGCTGTGCCACCTCCACGTCCTGTCCTCACCGGGGCAGACTTGAGTGCTCCAGGGCAGCCTCAGGAGCAGACTCCTGTGGGTGGCCCACATGCAGAGGTGGGGCTAAAACCACAGATGAGCCCCAGGGGTGGGGCGACTAAGGAAGAGGAAAAAAAGCCTTTCCATGCAGCTGCACAAGCCACAGATTAAATCCCTGCAATCCGCTTGGTAGACCCTGCATCTGTGGAATATCTGAGTGGACGAGTGTTCCCATAACTGAAATCAGTCTAGCTCTAGCAGCTTTGGTCTTTGGGGACTAGTACACGTGGGAGTTGGGCCAGGTCAGAGTCTGAGCTGCCCCCACAGTGCCCACAGAGGGACCAGAGACTTACCTAGGGGTTTTGGAGGGCCTCCTGGGGAGGTGAAGGTTGGCTGTGACTCACAGTGGGGAGAAGGACACTGACAGCTGAGACCCCAGGAAAATGTAATTATTACTGTTTTTTTTATGTTTTGTTTTGTTCTGTTCTTCTGTTTTTTAATTTGTTTTTACTTTTTATTTAGTGTAAAAAATTTTTTAATATATTTTTAATTCTTTTATATTTCTATTTCTGCATTACTTTTTTGCTGTTCTGTTTTTTCCTTGTTTTTTTCTTTCCTTTGTTCTATTCTTATCTTTTTTATAATTTTTTTCCTCATTTTTGTGTTCTGTTTTCTTTGCTTTTTCCTTCAGTTTGCATTCTGCTTTTGTTTTTTGTTTTTTGTTTTTGTTAGTTTTGTTTTTAATTGTTTGATTTTGTTTTGGGATTCATTTGTTTATCTGGTTGTTCTCTTGTTTTTTGTTTTCTCTGTTTTTGTTTCTTATTTTGTATGTGTATGTGTTTGGCTTTTTGTTTTTGTTTGTTTGGTTTTGCTTTTACCATTTGGGGTTTTGTTTGTTCATTTGTTTGTTTTTTTAATTGTTTCTGTTTCTGTTTGCTTGTTTTTGTCTTTGCCATTTGTCTTGGGTATTGTTTGTTCGCTTTCATTTGTTTTCTTCCCGCCCTTTTTCTTCTTTTCTTTTTCTTTTTTCCCCCTTTTTTCCAAGCTGTGTGGCTTGTGGGGTACCAGGCCTTGGTTCCCAGGCCAGGGGTTGGGCCTGAGTCTCCTACGTGGGAGAGCAGAGTCTAGGACGCTGGAACACCAGAGAATTTCTGGCCCCAGGGAATATTAATTGGTGAGAGCTCTCCTGGAGGTCCCCATCTCAACTCCAAGACCTGGCTCCAGTCAACTGCCTGCTGGCTCCAGTGCTGAACACCGCATGCCAAACAACAAGGGAGACAGGAACACAAACCCACCCATTAGCAGATAGACTGCCTAAGTTGTACTAAGCCTACAGACACCCCAAGACACACCACCTGATGTGACCCTGCCCGTCAGAGGGAAAAGGTCCAGCTCTACCCACCAGAACAGAGGTGCCAGTCCCTCCCACCAGGAAGCCTACACAAGTCACTGGACCAACCTCACTCACTGGGGGCAGCCTGCAGAAAGAAGACCTCAAACACAGTATCTTAGACAAAATGACAAGACAGAGAAATATGTTGCAGAGGAAGGAGCAAGGTAAAACCCCACAAGACCAAATAAATGAAGAGGAAATAGGCAATCTACCCGAAAAAGAATTCAGAGTAATGATAGTAAAGATGATCCAAAATCTCAGAAATAGAATGGCAGAAATACAAGAAACGTTTAACAAGGACCTAGGAAAACTAAAGAACAAACAAACAGTGATGAACAACACAATAACTGAAATTAAAAATACACTAGAAGGGGGCTTCCCTGGTGGCGCAGTGGTTGAGAGTCCGCCTGCCGATGCAGGGGACGCGGGTTCGTGCCCCGGTTTGGGAAGATCCCACATGCCGCGGAGCGGCTGGGTCCGTGCGCCATGGCCGCTGAGCCTGCGCGTCCGGAGCCTGTGCTCCGCAACGGGAGAGGCCACAGCAGTGAGAAGCCCGCGTACCACACACACACACAAAAAAATACACTAGAAGGAATCAATAGCAGAATAACTGAGGCAGAAGAACGGATAAGTGAGCTGGAAGAAAGAATGGTGGAAATAACTGTCACAGAGCAGAATAAAGAACAAAGAATGGAGAGAATGGAGGACCACCTCAGAGACCTCTGGGACAACGTTAAATGCACCAACATTTGAATTATAGGGGTCCCAGAAGAAGAAGCGAAAGAGAAAGGGTCTGAGAAAATATTTGAAGAGATTATAGTCGAAAAAGTCCCTAACATGGAAAGGAAAGAGTCAAGTCTAGGAAGCACAGATAGTCCCATACAGGATAAACCCTAGGAGAAACACACCAAGACGCATATTAATCAAACTAACAAAAATTAAATTCAAAGAAAAAATATTAAAAGCGGCAAGGGAAAAGCAACAAATGACATACAAGGAAATCCCCATAAGGTTGTCAGCTAATCTTTCAGCAGAAACTCTGTAGACTAGAAGGGAGTGGCAGGACATATTTAAAGTGATGAAAGGGAAAAACTACAAGATCACTCTATCCAGCAAGGCTCTGATTCAGATTTGATGGAGAAAAAAAAAAAAACTTTACAGATAAGCAAAAGCTAAGAGAATTCAGCACCACCAGACCAGCTTTGCAGCAAATGCTAAAAGAACTTTTCTAGGCAGGAAACACAAGAGAAGGAAAAGACCTACAATAACAAACCCAAAACAATTAAGAAAATGGTAATAGGAACATACATATCGATAATTACTTTAAATGTAAACGGATTAAATGCTCCAATCAAAACAGAGACTGGGGACTTTCCTGGTGGTCCAGTGGTTAAAGAAGCCACCTTACAATGCAGGGGACGCAGGTTTGATCCCTGGTCAGGGAACTAAGATCCCACATGCTGTGGGGAAACTAAGCCTGTGTTCCACAACTACTGAGCTTGCGTGCCACAACTACTGAGCTCACACACCTCAGCTAGAGCCTGCGTGCCACAACTAAAGAAGAGAAAACCTGCGTGCTACAACTGGAGAGAAGCCTGTGCACCACAACAAAGAGCCCACACACCACAACTAAAGATCCTGCATGCCTCAGCAAAGATCCCACATTCCGCAACCAAGACCTGATGCAGCCAAACATAAATTAAAAAAAAAAAAAAAGACACAGACTGGCTGAATGGATACCAAAACAAGACCCATATGTATGTTGTCTACAAGAGACCCACTTTAGACCTAGGGACACATACAGACAAAGTGAGGGGATGGAAAAAGATACTCCATGCAAATGGAAATCAAAAGAAAGCTGGAGTAGCAATACTCACATCAGACAAAATAGACTTCAAAATAAAGACAGTCATAAGAGACAAGGAAGAACACTACATAATGATCAAGGGATCAATCCAAGAAGAAGATATAGCAGTTGTAAATATTTATGTACCCAATATAGGAGCACTTCAATACATAAGGCAAATGCTACCAGCCATAAAAGGGGGAATTGACAGTAACACAATAATACTGGGGGACTTTAACACTCCACTTACACCAATGGATAGATCCTCCAGACAGAAAATTAATAAGGAAACACAAGCCTTCAGTGACACATTAGACCGGATAGAATTTTATGATATTCAAAGGACATTCCACCTGAAAGCAGCAGAATACACTTTCTTCTCAACTGCACACAGAGCATTCTCCAGGATAGATCACATCTAGGGTCAAAAATCAAGCCTCGGTAAAGGTAAGAAAATTGAAACCGTATCAAGCATCTTTTCCCACCACAACACTACGAGATTAGAAATCAATTACAGGAAAAAAAACTGTAAAAAACAGAAACACATGGGGGCTAAACAATGCACTACTAAATAACCAAGAGATCACTGAGGAAATCAAAAAATACCTAGAAACAAATAACAATGAAAATACAATGACCCAATGCAGCAAAAGCAGTTCTAAGAGGGATTTTTATAGCAATACAGTTCTACCTCAAGAAGCAAGAAAAATCTCAAACAACCTAACCCTACACCTAAAGCAACTGGAGAAAGAAGAAGAAACAAAACCCCAAGTTAGGTGAAGGAACGAAATCATAAAGATCAGAGCAGAAATAAATGAAATAGAAACAAAGAAAACAATAGCAAAGATCAATAAAACTAAAAGCTGGTTCTTTGAGAAGATAAAATTGATAAACCTTTAGCCAGACTCATCAAGACAAAGAGGTAGAGGACTCACATCAATAAAATTAGAAATGAAAAAGAAGTTACAGCTGACACCTCAGGAATACAAAGGATCATAAGAGACTGCTACAAGCAACTATATGCCAATAAAATGGACAACCTGGAAGAAATGGACAAATTCTTAGAAAGGTGTACAACCTTCCAAGACTGAACCAGGAAGAAATAGAAAACATGAACAGACCAATCACAGGTAATGAAATTGAAACTATGATTGAAAATCTTCCAACAAACCAAAGTCCAGGACAAGATGCCTTCACAGGTGAACTCTATCAAACATTTAGAGAAGAGCTAACACCTATCCTTCTCAAACTCTTCAAAAAATTGCAGAGAGAGGAATACTCCCAAATTCATTCTACAAGGCCACCATCATCCTGGTACCAAAACCAGACAAAGATATCACAAAAAAAGAAAATTACAAGCCAATATCCCTGATGAACATAGATGCAAAAATCCTCAACAAAACACTAGCAAATGAAATCCAACAACACATTAGAAGGATCATACACCATTCAAGTGGGATTTATCCCAGGGATGCAAGGATTCTTCAATATAAGCAAATCAGTCAATGTGATACACCATATTAACAAATTAAAAAAAAACATATGATCGTCTCAATAGATGCAGAAAAAGCTTTTGACAAAATTCAACACCCATTTATGTAAGAACTCTCCAGAAAGTGGGCATAGAGGCAACTTACCTCAATAAAGTCCATATATGACAAACTCACAGCAAATATTATTCTCAATGGTGACAAACTGAAAGCATTTCCTCTAAAATCAGGAGCAAGACAAGGGTGCCCAGTCTCGCCATTATTATTCAACATAGTTTTGGAAGTCCTAGCCATGGCAATCAGAGAAGAAAAAGAAAAGGAATCCAAATTGGCAAAGAAGAAGTAAAATGGTCACTGTTTGCAGATGACATGATACTATACATAGAAAATCCTAAAGTTGCCACCAGAAAACTACTAGGGCTAATCAATGAATTTAGTAAAGTCGCAGGGTACAAAATTAATGCACAGAAATCTCTTGCATTCCTATACACTAACAATGAAAGATCAGAAAGAGAAATAAGGAAACAATCCCATTTACCATTGCAAGAAGAAGAATAAAATACCTAGGAATAAACCTACCTAAGGAGGCAAAAGAACTGTATGCGGAAAGCTGTAAGATACTGATGAGAGAAATCAAAGATGGCACAAACAGATGGAGAGATATACCATGTTCTTGGATTGGAAGAATCAATATTGTGAAAATGTACTACCCAAAGCAATCTACAGATTCAATGCAATCCCTATCAAACTACCAATTTTTCACAGGACCAGGACAAAAAATTTTACAATTTGTATGGAAACACAAAAGACCTCAAATAGCAAAAGCAATCTTGAGAAAGAAAAATGGAGCTGGAGGAATCACCCTACCTGACTTCAGACTATACTACAGGGCTACAGTAATCAAGGCAGTATGGTACTGGCACAAAAACAGAAATATAGATTAATGGAACAGGATAGAAAGCCCATAGATAAATCCATGCACACTGTGCTCTCCTTATCTATGACAAAGGAGGCCAGAATATACAATGGAGCAAAGACAGCCTCTTCAATAAATGGTGCTGGGAAAACTGGACAGCTACATGTAAAAGAATGAAATTAGAACACTCCCTAACACCATACACAAAAATAAACTCAAAATGGATTCAAGACCTAAATGTAAGGCCAGACACTATAAAACTCACAATGGGAGAAAATATTTGTAAATGAAGCAACTGACAAAAGATTAATCTCCAAAATATACAGACAGCTCATGCAGCTCAATATCAAAAAACAACCCAATCAAAAAATGGGTGGAAGACCTAAATAGACATTTATCCAAAGAAGACAGATGGATGCAGGTGGCCAATAGACAGATGCAGATGGGCAATAAACACATGAAAAGATGCTCAACATCACTAATTATTAGAAAAATGCAAATCGAAAGTACGATGAGATACCACCTCACACTGGTCAGAATGGCCATCATCACAAAGTCTACAAACAGTAAATGCTGGAGAAGGTGTGGAGAAAAGGAAACCCTTTTACACTGGTGGTGGGAATGTAAATTGATACAGCCGCTATGGAGAACAGTTTGGAGGTTCCTTAAAAAGTAAAAATAGAACTACCATGTGATCCAGCAATCCCACTACTGGGCATATACCCAGAGAAAACCGTAATTGAAAAAGACAGATGCACCCCAATGTTCATTGCAACACCATTTACAATAGCCAGGGCATGGAAACAACCTAGATGTCTATTGACAGAGGAATGGATAAAGAAGATGTGGTACATATATACAATGGAATATTACTCAGCCACAAAAAGGAACAAAATTGGGTCATTTGTAGAGACGTGGATGAACCTAGAGACTGTCATACAGAGTGAAGTAAGTCAGAAAGAGAAAAACAAATATCATACATTAACGCATATATGTGGAATGTGGAAACATTGGTATAGACGATCTTATTTACAAAGCAGAAATAGAGACACAGACATAGAGGCCAAACGTATGGATATCAAGGGGGGAAGGGGGGTGTGTGGGATGAATTGGGAGATTGGGATTAACATAATACACTACTGATACTATGTATAAAGTGAATAACTAATGAGAACCTACTATATAGCACAGGGAACTCTACTCAGTGCTTGTGGTGACCTCAGTGGGAAGGAAATCCAAAAAAGAGGGGATATGTGTATTCATATAGCTGATCCACTTTGCTGTACAGCAGAAACGAACAACATTGTAAAGCAACTATACTCCAATAAAAATATTATTAAAAAATCAGTATGCCAAGTGAAAGAAGCAAACATAAAAGCATGTATACTGTATGATTCTAATTATATAGAATTCTGGAAAGTCAAACTAATATATAGTGACAAAAAAACAGATCAGTGTTTGCTTGGGGCCAGGTATAAAGTGAGGGGTGGTTTGCTTGGGGCCAGGAATCTTTTGGGGAAAATGCAAATATCCTATTTGCGATGGTGGTTTCACTGGTAAATACACTTATCAAAAGTAAATGAAGTGTATACCATAAATGAGTACAATTTATTTTATGTAAATTGTAACTCAGTATAGGTGATATTTAAAAACCCAAAAGCTTAGTTAGAAATGTATTAAAAATGCAGGAAGCCAGACACTGTCATGTGCTGCCAATGGGAAAGTGAACTGGTCAACCCTGGGGAGTTCAGCTTGGTCTTATCTATCAAAATTATGAACACAGTGGCACCTTTGACTCAACTAGTCCACTTTCAGGAACTTATCCCACTTCCACACTTCTTAAATGATGTGTTTGCAAGTTTACTAATTGTAGCATTGTTTGTAATAGCAAGCAATAAGGAAATGGTTAAATAAACCTTGGTACATTGATGCAATGAAATACTTAAGCAGTTGTGACTTAAGTCTTTCATTGTGACTTAAGAATGAGGGAGATGTTTGAGTACTTACACAGAATATCCTCCAAGACATTTTAAGTGACTAAAGCAAGGGGCTGACAATGTGTATTATGCTGAGAAGAGAGTAAGAAAGTATATGTTCAGGTTTGCTTATATTTATTTGCATACAGTGTCTGGAAAGATACGTAAGAAATCAATAATAGTGATTATCTTATGGGGAGAACAGGAGGTGACGAGGGGGAGAAAGGGGACAAGGAGACTCTTCCCTATACACTGATAACATTTTATTTTTGAACTAATTTATTATAAATCAATAAATAGAAATTTAAAGCTATTTTAAGATAAAGTCCTGAGTAGATTTGTTGTAAAGAAAACTGGAAAAATAAGATTACACAAAGGATTTCTAAAATATTATAAGATGGTAGATATTCTTCCTGGGACAAGATTTTATTAAGTTTGAATCCAATCATGCTTTGTTTTGCTTCTATATTTCTAATAGTTAATTGTATTTCTTAGAATTAGACATTGTTATTAAGTAGTGATCACCAAGTGCTGTACATAAAAAGAAAGAGAGAAAGAGAGAAAGAAAAGAAAGAACAATGGTCACAATGTTTCCATAGTCCATACTCAGTAATACACACCAGTTTCCTTCATGGGACCCTGGCTTAGTCTACTGAGTAGGTCTCAGTGGGGCCTGGCATCTGTATTTTTCTGAAGTTCTACAGGTGATTCAGTAAATGCCGCTAGGAAGGGATCATTATCGCTGGTGCCTTGGGTATGGCTGAACCAGATGTGGTATGTGGTCTGTCAAAGTAGGACAGTTTCACGAAATGAATTCTATTTGAAACCATACCTAACTGTTTTTGAATGTGAAACCTCTCTGGCGGCCCTAGTTTAGATTCCCTTTAGCTATGCATAGAGTCAAGTAACTTTAATAGTGTATTTTTCTTGGATGTGTTCCCAATTCAGGTCCCTGGCCACCTCCATTTGGGAAGATAGAACACACTGTTTGGGATATTCAACTCCAAAGTATCTGAAATACCTCTAACAGTATGGCTTTTTTGAGCTAACGAAAATCATGGCATTATAGAGAAAAAGTTGTACGTGTCCTTGGAATGTTTAGAACTAAATAAAGACTTTAGATAATATGAAAAAGGATGAGGAAATATGGAAGCAGTTCTTATGGTCTTTAATTTCACATTTCTTTTTTCTTTCAGTTGGCTTTTGAAACAATGAGTGTTATATCTGTGGTCACTAACTGTGCTCTGATTGGAATGTCACCACAAGTGAATGCACTCTTTCCAGAGTCAAAAGCCGACCTCATTTTGATTGTAGTAGCAGTGGAGGTAAGTGAACATTTAGACCTGTTTTAAATAGTCTCTATGTCAGATGCCTGTGTTATTCTAAGGCAGTGATGTCCCTGGCTGTCAGTGATGGGCAGTTTAGCGACATGCATTTACTGGTAAGAAAGCAAAGTGGCTCAGGTAATAGGAACACATGAGGATCCAGGCTGTCCATTCCTGGTTATTGACTACTACAAAAAAGTCACCATGGTGCTAACAGGACAGTGATTTTTCCAGCCTTTGTGCTGGCCTGTCTAGCGTTGAGGAGATAAATCCTATTTGAAATAGAGTTCTATAGATTTAATGGTTTTTTTTTTCAGTCTGTTTGAGGGTGCGGGAATCTGTCACTTCCACTTTCTAAAGCAGATAAATCCTAAGAAATGCTTTTTGATCATGACTTAAGTCTCATTTGCAATAGGTATGGGATTCATTGCAAAACACTCTAAAACTCCAAAATGTAACGTGTAGGAAGACTCATAATTTCACATACCAAGTACAAGTAGGCTGTCTGTGTACTTTTTAGATATTTGTCTTGTTTATCATGTTTTTGAATACAGATTACCATAACATCTTGAAAATTAAGCACTAACCAGTTTGCAAATGGAAGAATTTGCAGGAATTTTTTTGTTGCTAGTGATTATAGTTGTCAGGAATATTGTGATCTTTCATTTTTAGATACTAAAAAAATAGAGCAGTAGTGGAGATTTATCAAAGTAGAATTTAGTAGGATCATAGAGCAGTGATTCTGGACATAGGGCTGACCATAAGAAATAGAATTGTGAACTTGTACATTTCTAATGGTAGCTAAAGAAATATATTCTGCTTTGCTCTGTTTGCTCTTTTAGTGTATTTGATAGGAATCTGTGTTCATGATAGAAGCTGTATGTAGAGTATGCATTTTGGAGAATGATTTTAGACAGCAGCAACTAGGAAGGGAAAGAATGGCTTTGCAGATAAAAGTAGGTCTGTTTTGAATTTTGTGAGTTGAACAGGATTTTGGAGAGCTATTTGCAAGGTAGTTTATTACCTGTGGCGTAAGAGAACAAAACAGAGGTACCTTAGACGGGATGGCCAGCTGGCCAGGCTCACAGTGCATCTTCTTGATTTAAGGTATGGCCCTTAACTTTGCAGACCTTGGAAGTTGTCTTTGCCAGCACATCCAGAGCTAATAAGGCTTTATGGCTGACTTACACTTAAAAATCGTGAGACTCACAGGGGACTGACCAGAATACCAGGTAGTTAATCTACCATAAGGAGACTTTTCCAGTGCTTGTAACCGTCGGTGTTAAAGTAGAAGTGGAGGGTTTCCTTGGTGACACAGTGGTTAAGAATCCGCCTGCCAGTGCAGGGGACACTGGTTCGAGCCCTGGTCCGGGAAGATCCCACAAGCTGTGGAGCAGCTAAGCCCGTGCGCCACAACTACTGAGCCTGTGCTTTAGAGCCCACACGCCACAGCTACTGAAGCCCATGCGCCTAGAGCCCGTGCTCTGCAACAAGAGAAGCCACCACAATGAGAAGCCCACGCACTACAACGAAGAATAGCCCCCACTCACCGCAACTGGTGAAAGCCTGGGCTCAGGAATGAAGATGCAATGCAGCCAAAGTTAAAAAAATAAAATAAATAAATTAAATAAATAAAAAAGTAGAAGTGGAATTGGTTATTAGAAGATTTCTTGGTAAATTTAGAAGCAGAGCAGGAGGAGTGTAATAGTCTCGAGAGACGCAGGAAACCTGAAAACCATCCCTTCCTTCAAACAGAGCAGAGCTCTTTCATGAGCCAGATCTTGGTGTCCATCGCCAACTTCTGAACAATGCTGGATGATTTCAGTACTGCCCACTTCTTGATTTTGCCTTCACTTTCTCTAGACTTTTGGCTGGCCCAGTCTTCCTGTATATTCCCATTAATTAGACCACTGTCTTCTTTTGTATTGGTGATCTCTTAATCAGATAGCCACATCCTGCTTCTTCTTAATTAATGTGGGAGATTTCCTGGCCCATAAGACCGTCCTGTACATGGCTAACCTCAAGTGTTGCAGACTGATTTTGCTAGTCTAATACTCATGTATTCACTTAATCTGCAAGTTTTAACGTGTACTTTGTTGTTGCCCTGAGGTTCTAACCCTTATGCCTCCTCTTACATTTTTAGTCTCTTCATATAGTATTAAAGTAACTGTTTTACTGTCATTATGTAAACTGGTTCCTTAGAGTACAACAGAAATAAGCCTCTATTTAAAAATCTTGTGAGGAGAAACCTTAGGGTTTGTTTTTTTTTAATTTTATTTATTTTTTTGGCTGCCTTGGGTCTTCATTGCTGCACTCAGGCTTTCTCTAGTTGCAACGAGCACGGTCTACTCTTCGTTGTGGTGCGCAGGCTTCTCACTGTGGTGGCTTCTCTTGTTGTGGAGCACGGGCTCTAGGCATGCGGGTTTCCGTAGTTGTGGCACGTGGGCTCATTAGTTGTGGCACGTGGGTTTCAGTAGTTGTGGCACGTGGGCTCAGTAGTTGTGGCTCACGGGCTCTAGAGCTCAGGCTTAGTAGTTGTGGCGCACGGGCTTAGTTGCTCCACGGCATGTGGGATCTTCCCGGACTAGGGCTCAAACCCCTGTCCCCTGCATTGGCAGGCAGATTCTTAACCACTGTGCCACCAGGGAAGTCCCAGGATTTTTTTTAATTAAAAAGAAAATTTTAGATTTTTTTTAAAGCTTGATTGAGTATGCAATGTAAAATTGAATAAAAGACAAAACGATCATTATTTTATGTTGGTAACTCAGTGTCATGTTACAACTTTTGTGTATTTACTGCCATCTAGTGTTTCCTTTAAAAATTCATGAGACTTGAACACTACTTTTATTTGTATAATAGTTGCAGAAATTTATTACAGACTGACCAAGAGAATGGCCTACCAGTATGTGAAACCATATGATAGAATCATATGAAATGCCATTTTCTGGGTTAAAAATAGTCAAATATTGGGAATTTCATAAAGTTCAGCCCACAGCATTAAGTCAGTATCTAAATAATTTCTCTTAAATAATCATCATTATCTTCACTTCTGAGACAAATTTAGCTCACTTCTTTGATGTAATTTCAAGGAAAGGATCACTATGTTAAATGCAGAATTACACAAATATCTCCATTTCCTAAAAGATAGAAATGTCCTAAAATCCTCTATATATCAAATGTTTGATAATCTTTCATTTTAGCATTAAATGCATTCACAGTTTTCTTTTAATTTTACACTTGGCAAGATGCAGCAAACATATTGAATGCTAACAATTCACCTACTAAATGCTGTTCTTTTTCTAGGGTGAAAATGAATTAACTCCCCTAGAAGTTGCACTGCATTTCTGATGGTTATGTTCTGGTGACCAGCAAACCAGTCTGTACCATGCATGTTTAATTGGTAGTTTTTAAAATACTACTGAATTGCAGTTTCTTTATTTTACAAAAGAACGTAAGTTAGGTAATTTTTTGTCTGGTGCTGCTCAGAAACAGAGTTGATTCTCATCTCTTTGTAATGGCTAAAGGTGTCTTCTGAGAGTGGACTGAACCCTTAGGGTTCTTTTGTGCTCCGACTCACAGGCTTTATTTTCCTATTTAAAAAAAATTAGTTTCATACTTAAAGAAAAGTTGCAAGCATAATACAGATAATCCCTATATATCCCTTTATTCGGAGTCACTAATTTTGAACATTCTGCCGTATATGTGCTTACTCTCTGTCTCTTGATTGATTTACATCTGTATTTGTATCTACATATAGATATTTCAAACTATGGAGATTCTATTTCTGTACTACCTCTTAATGCACTGTGGCCCTGGGCCAGTCACCTTGTCTTGAAAGCTCATCTCCTTGACTGCATATTGAGCCCAGTGCAGCATCCTTTCCAGGGATGCTCTGAGGAGTATAGTAGAAATGACACATGTGTAACCCTAATCACAAGTGTCTGGAATGGAGCAGGTGCTGAACAAATTGCAGGTCTTGTTATCACTCTTACAAGGCAAGATACTATACATGTAAAATGCCAAACACAGAGCTGGGCGCTTGGTCAAGGTACAGTGGATGTGAGCTGCAGTTCTAACCATCTCTGCAATGGCAGAATGAAGCTTTTGTTATCTTTATTATCATTCTATCATCATTTGTTAAGCAGGCAGTATAGCAGCATGGAAGTAGCTTGGGGAGTCAGAGTCAGGAGGTAGATGAATTAGAATTTCAGCTCTTCCCCGTAATCTCTGCATACCTTGGTTTCCTTAGATGTAAAATGAGAGCATTGGTATTGTACACAAGAAGTGATGGCACCAGGTGTGACACAGAAGAGGAGGTGAAAAAATGATAACTTCACAGTACCACCGTTGTTAATGAGTTAATCCTTTAGCAGTTGGCTCATATGTCTCCACTGATGCATTTCCATGGGCTTGGTTCTTCATAATAACACTGAATTGGTTTTGTTTGTGCTGAAGTTTCTTACTTAAGTATTAATTGCCTTCTCTTATGTGCCTCTTTCCATCCTGTGATATGATTCCATTTTTCTTCTCTCTTCCTAGTCTTGTTCCCACATCTGAGTTCAGCCCTCCCTCCCACCCATCCATCACGCATCAGGTCTTGCTGATTCTGACTTCTGAATATCTGTTTAGTTTCTCTTCCCTGTTACCATTGGCATGGTTTGAGTTTAGGCTCTCACCATTTCTCATCTAGACTTATTTTTTAACAGCTTTTGGAGATATAAGTCACATAACCATACAGTTCACTCATTTCAGATATACATTCCATGCCTCTTACCTAGACTTTTACAGCAGATCCTCACCAGCCATCTGGTTTTCATGCTTTCTCTCCCCTGCCTCATGCTCTCTACTTCTGGAGTGGTTATTCTAAAATGAAATTCTGATCATATTTCTCCTCTGCTTACAGAAGAAATGCCCGAGTTAAATATCAGGTTCTTTATAACCTCCTTTTCCCCTTCACCTCCCCCGCTGCCCCATCTCACCCTTGGAGCCCTTCCTACAAGTTGCTATTAGCATTTACTAAAACTGTACGGCAATCATGTATCTCTTCCACCAGACTGAGCTTCCTGAAAGCAGGGGCAAGGACAGGCGCATAATAAATACTCAATAACTGAGAAGTGGCCATTGAATTACTTTAACTCTTTGTTTTCAAGTGACTAAGCAATCGCTTGTTAAATGTTTGTTAATGAATTAGTCACATATAGTTGTTTTTTCTTCTTCAGTGAACATACAGTTAGTGTTAGCTATTTGAGAATTAACTTCAACTTTTTAATTAAAGATTCTGCTGCACCTTTGGGAAGTACACTAACAAAACCCCTATGGCAAAATATTAAAATTATATTATTTATAAGAAAAGGTGAACTGAATTAGGCAGTATGGTACAATGATTAAGAACATGGGCATTGGATTCAAATCCTGATTCCAGTTTGACAGGCTATGTGTCTTTGAATGAATTTGAACGATTCAGTACAATTGTTATGCAGATACTGAATAAATGCACGTGGTATGCTTACCACAGTGCTTGGCAAGATTAGGTATTCAGTATTTGTTAGTAATTGTTGTCTCAGAAAAAAAAAATCTGTTATCATAAAAGTCTCTTCACCTGGTTGAAAGGTCTGATTAAATTCTGAGATTTCAATTTAAAAACTTGCCTAAGAAGGAACCCACAACCAACTCTTCACCTTCTCCACTTCCCAGTGTCAGACCATGGGTTGGGTTCCTAAGAAGGTAAATAAGGTTTTTGACCTTTGGATTAGGGTACTTGGGATGGAATTATTGAACTAGGTTTTTTCCTTCTTCCTTTTGCTTCATCAATTCCTGTGATAATCTTGGTAATTTTCTCATCTTTCTATGGGCTGCCCCCCTCTTCAGTTTGATGAAACATTGCTCTGTGTTCTCTTAATGGTGTGGGAATAATTAAAGACAGTCAAGGTAAATTCTTTCATTGGATATATATTCATTGTGTGCTTACAATATGCCGGGCATTACCAAGATACAGCCCTGGCTTTAGAAGTGCTCACAGAGAGAATTCTCTGAGAGAGAAATCACAGTGCAGTAGAAGGCCTCTTTCCTAACCTTTCCCAGCTCTCTCCATCCCCTCCTGACAGAGTTCTGACTGGCATAGACTCTCCCAGCTTGCTGGGTGGGAGCCATGGGGAAGATGTCCACTCACTGAGTTAAGCGCTTACCAAGAGGCACTTTGTTCCCAAATCTGTTTATGTGTGGTATTCTCGTTACTGTGATTGGCATAATTTAATTAAATGGAATGAAAACTGATGAAATGTGTGTGCTAAAATAGAGAAAGCCGTCATTTCCGTGAAAACCTTTGGAAAGACTCCATAAAGACAAATTACTATCAGATGGATAAAGATGAGTCAATTATAAAAGATTAGGGAAAATCATAAAAATATGGGCAGCTTCCAGATTCTGTTTTCATATTGCTTCACAAGTGTCTTTAAATTTTCACTCTTCGTTAAAGAAAACAAACCTGGGAATCTTTGACATTGTATCATGGCTGTTATTTATGCCTAGAAGACAGTGAGAAGCTCCATCACTGGATCCTACTCAAAGGAAAGGCCTTGGCTCCACATTAAAAGATTTGCAAATAAATGTATACATTTAAATGTTTGTTAAAATAAAATATTAAAGATAGGTATTTTTTTAAATGGGTCCTCATTTTAACTAACTTTTTTGGTTAACTGAGGAATTACTGACCCAGGTGAGCTGCCTAAAGGAGCTTCTGTCCTTGGGGAATAGGGGATTAGGGGCCTGGGTTTTTTTTTTTCTTTTTTTTGCAGTACACGGGCCTCTCACTGTTGTGGCCCCTCCCGTTGTGGAGCACAGGCTCCGGACGCGCAGGCTCCAGACACGCAGTCTCAGTCGCCATGGCTCACGGGCCCAGCCACTCTGCGGCATGTGGGATCTTCCCGGACTGGGGCACGAACCCATGTCCCCTGCATTGGCAGGCGGACTCTCAACCACTGCGCCACCAGGGAAGCCCAGGGGCCTGGCTTTTAAGTTTGTCAATTAATGGGAAATATTGGTTTGTTGAAGGACCCAGTGCCCTCCAAAGTGATGATTAGTGTAAACTTTGTTGATATCCAATTTTTACAAATTACTCTACATTCTTTTTTTTTTTTTTCTTACTCTGCATTCTTTTAAGGTGATAACAGTGGTTATAACCTGTTTCTTATCCTGGAAGGTTTAGGAAAAGGCAGGTCTCTGAAAGAGATCAGTTTATACTCGGAATGAAGTTGTTTTCAGATAAGAATTTTAGAAGGATTAAGAATTAGAAAGCTTGACAGTTTCTCTACACTCTTAAGTCATAATTTCTACCTTATTTAAAGTAAAATTGCAGAACATCCTGTATAACCATATTCAAATGTAAATACACCAAATATCCACAAAGAAAATGACTTGGGTTATTCGTCTTTGAGGACTGTCACTCAGGTCTCCTCTCAGTTGGCGCTTTCAAAGCCTCCTGTCAAGTACCTGCTCCCTCTGATATCTCCTATTACATCCTAGCCTGTGCCCCGCCTTCAGCCACAGACCTGCTAAGTGCACTGGCTTCCTCTCGGATTTACCTGCTGACTGCCTCTTTGCATGACATTGAACTTCCCTTTCTGATACATAAACCAGTTCACAGTCAAACTTGCCTCCTTTCTCTGCTTTTCTCTTTTATTCCTTTGGAGAATGGGAGATAAGAAAGCATTTTGGTTTCATTTTTCTTTCCTAAGATGGAAAGCAAGTTGTGCTTCAGAAAATTGAAAGTAGACTTTAAGAACATAAGAAATCTCCACTCTTTATAGTATTGGATGGGATGTTGAGAAGTACCAATCTAAGGGGAGTACATTTGGGGAGGCCTTGTATGGCAGGGGACCTCTTTTGAAGGAAGAGTGGGACATTGGGGCAGCCCAGAGGGAGGAGTGACTTGGGAATGGTGTGGTCACAGGCCATGTGGGTTTGCTTAGGGAGAGTAAAGAGCATGAATTGGGGGATAAGGGGTAATGGGTGGGGAAATGGGTGGAGGGCTCAGAGCTCATGAGGAAAACTTTACATTGCATGTACATTTCATTGTAAAGTGGCACGTTTTAACATGCTCAGAGGCAGAACTGCAATATTTATTTCCCCTCATTAATGTCAACTCTACTTGGCTATTCCCAGTGATACATGAAAATGAATAGCTTGAAGATTGAATCTACCATATCTCCCCTCCTTTCCTTACTAGGGAGTAGCTGCCGCATGTGGGTGTGAGAGGTTGAAGTGGGCTCATGCCTGAGGAGCCTGACCCTGCGGGTGTAGACAGCATTGGCTGTCCTCTGCCCTGGGCCACACCTGCGCCCTCCTGTGTCTCAGTGGTCCCAGGAGCCGCCAGGTGTCTCTGCTCTTTCCACAAGGGTCCAAAAGCTGGAGTCTGCCACGACCTCTTTTCCATTGTCCTCCAATCCACCTTGTTTTTTTGGTTCCTGCAGTCCTGTTGGTTAGGTCCCAGTTCTTTATGCCTGCCAATCCTTATAGTTTATTTCTTCTGCCAGAAATACAAAACTGTCAGAATAGTTGTTCTTAAGGACGTGTTCTTTCAGCTTTCCGTCTGTGCTTTCATATAACTTGTTTTATTTCCGTTTAACATGCTGTTTCTGGGTTGCTGGTCTACACTGGAGAGACAAAGAAGAAAAATTACACTCTTGTCCTCTAAGGAGGCCTCAACTCACAGGCCATTTTTGATGCCTATCTTCTTGCTTTTCCCCTCAATTAAAACAGTGCCTTTAAATCCATGTTTCTCAGCATCTGGACCCTACTTAATCACCCCTCTCCTTTAGGAAAGTTCTCCCACATTAGCAGCATCCAAATCCAAAATGTTGTGTTCATCCTCTAGGTCGAATCTCACTTCAAGAAACCCTTCACTGTTTTTTTACACTGGAATTCTGTATCAAAGATTGAACCAGGTTTGAATATCATTTTTTAGTGCCATAGATATCGATGTATTAATTGGATTTGGTGAAATGGTATCAATTTGACCAGTTAATGATTTTTCTAGTTATTTTTATATGTCATAATTACTCTTTTATTTTGTCATTAATTCTGTTTTCCTTCTCCCCCCGACCACTTTAGTCTGTAGCCTAAAAGGTTCAGAGGGGCTTTAGTGTCTTTTGTAGTCCCCCAAGGGGCTGTGTTCTAAAGACCGATTAAATTAGAAATCGCATGAGAGTGTTTTTGCAGACTCCAAGGTGCTTATAAATGTAAGACGTTAATATTACCACTGTAATTTCTTCCTAGGTAATAAAATGTGTTCCCAATCCCATTATGTTATAAATGTTACTAAAAATGGACTATTTTCAAAGATGTTAAGAATCATGAAAGGGAGAGAAAGATTTTAAATGTCGATTACTTTGTAAGAAAACGTCTTTTTATCTTACATATTTTAGTTAAAAACCCTTCTCTTCCAATTGAAAGAATGTAAATGCCACGTTTTACACACACACACACACACACACATATTCATACATACATATATATGTGCACACACATATATGTGTGTGTGTGTATTTTTTTAATAAGATATGCCTGTTCTGAGCCTGAAGATCAAGTTTCTCCTCTGGCAGCTTGAGCACAAGGTGGAGGATGAGCTGCAGAAAACATAAAGATATGATTATCCCCATGCTTCTGTCAGTGGGCCCCAGCTGGGACCATTTCTGCATGTGCACTAAGATTGTAGTGCTTCCATTATCCTTTCTAGTTCAGCACTTCACGGGAAAATTAATTGGCACCATCTGTGCTAATAATTAAATCTGTGATGTGGTCACTGGTGCACAAGGAATTCAGGTTGAGGGAGTGTTTCACAGCAGAAAGGTGGTGGGATTGGAGCAGACAAAATATATAATTTCTTAATAGTCTTTCATGATGAGTTGTAGAAAAGGAACCACAAGGAAAAAGAGCAGCTGTCTTTTGGGTCAGTGATATCCTTCCACTGAGGTTTTAGGAAGGACCGAGGAGCAGGACTATGGAGAGAGCTCATTGCATTGTCTTCTCTTTGCTCTTACATCTGTCCTGTAGATTTTTGCCATCTGCATCCAGTCTAAATTCAAGCACTGCAATTTACTGAGGGTGGTTGTCAGGGAGTTAAGAGTAAGGTGAGTATTTGACTACGAAGGTACAGCACAGGGGCATTTTTTGGAGTGACGGAATTGTTCTTTATCCTGATTACGGTGATAGTTTCACAGCTAAGTGCATTTGGTAAAACTTAAAGAGCTGTACACCAAAAGGAGTGATTTTTACTCCATGTAAATGAAAAAGTAAAATTTTAAAAGTATAAAAATTTATTGAAAAACATGCTTTGGAAAATCTTTTGTCTCTGTCTCAGAATATGTTCACGATGAAAGAAGTATTTTTTCCCCCAAAGTAATAAAGAAACAACCTAATACCAATTCATCTAAAATTTGATTTTACATAGCAAGTGGCTGTTTTCAAACTCCAAATAAGATGTCATAATTGAATTTTTAGAGATAGTGCTAAAAGGATTAAGAGAAGTAGGCTTCTTTGGCTTTTCTTTTTTGAGCCCTCATAAGTTTGTTTCAACATAAAAGGAGCTGCTCATCTTGAGTATTTTCTTTGCCGATGAGAGGAAATTAATGAGGTGAGCCACAGTTCTCAGACATTGGAGAATTCACTGGTCATGCTAAGAACAAAAAGGATCAGCTGTTTTTATATTTTATTGTATTCAGACTCTGTTTTCTGAATGTGGGTCATGCAAAAAAATGCAAACAATTGTGTGGAAAGTAATATGCACTGCTCTTAAGCCTTTTAAAGGCACAAGGTATTCTTCCTGTGCTTCTAGAATCAGCAGGATTCTAGAACAAATAGGAAGCAGCACAGTAGGAACAAATAAATGAGGGATGAAGATTGATGTCAGTTAGTGGAATCATTAAAAACCATAAAGTTCGTACTTGGTAATTTTTTTTCTCTGCCATCTATTTTCTTTTCTTTTCTAGTCAATACTTAGTATCAATAATGTATATATGTCAATCCCACCTCCCAGTTCATCCCACACCCCCTTTCCCCCTCTGTTTCCATATGTTTGTTCTCCACATCTGTGACTATTTCTGCTTTGTAAGTAAGATCATCTACAACAATTTTTTCAGATTCCACATATATGTATTAATATATGATATTTATTTTTCTGACTTACTTCACTCTGTATGACAGTCTCTAGGTCCGTCCACGTCTCTACAAATGACCCAATTTCATTCCTTTTTATGGCTGAGTAATATTCCATTGTATATATGTACCACATCTTCTTTATCCATTCCTCTGTTGATGGACATTTAGGTTGTTTCCGTGTCCTGGCTATTGTAAACAGTGCTGCAGTGAACACTGGGGTGCATGTGTCTTTTTCAATTATGGTTTTCTCAGGGTATATGCCCAGTAGTGGGATTGCTGGGTCACATGGAAGTTCTATTTTTAGTTTTTAAGGAACCGCCATACTATTCATAGTGGCAGTATCAATTTACATTCCCACCAACAGTACAAGAGGGTTCCCTTTTTTCCACACCCTCTCCAGCATTTATTGTTTGTAGATTTTGTGATGCTGGCCATCCTGACCAGTGTGAGGTGATATCTCATTGTAGTTTTGACGTGCATTTCTCTAATAATTAGTGATGTTGAGCATCTTTTCATGTGTTTGTTGGCCATCTGCATGTCTTCTTTAGAGAAATGTCTATTTAGGTCTTCTACCCATTTTTTGATTGGGTTGTTTGTTTTTTTGATATTAATCTGCATGAGCTGTATATTTTGCAGATTAATCTTTTGTCAGTTGCTTCGTTTGCAAATATTTTCTCGCATTCTCAGTTTTATAGTGTCTGGCCTTACATTTAGGTCTTGAATCCATTTTGAGTTTATTTTTGTGTATGGTGTTAGGGAGTGTTCTAATTTCATTCTTTTACATGTAGCTGTCCAGTTTTCCCAGCACCATTTATTGAATAGGCTGTCTTTGCTCCATTGTATATTCTGGCCTCCTTTGTCATAGATAATGTGACCATAGTGTGCGTGGGTTTATCTATGGGCTTTCTATACTGTTCCATTGATCTATATTCCTGTTTTTGTGCCAGTACCATACTGTCTTGATTACTGTAGCCCTGTAGTGTAGTCTGAAGTCAGGGAGCCTGGTTCCTCCAGCTCTGTTTTTTTTTTTTTTCCTCAAGATTGCTTTTACTATTTGAGGTCTTTTGTGTTTCCATACAAACTGTAAAATTTTTTGTTCTAGTTCTGTGAATAATGCCATTGGTAATTTGATATGGATTGCATTGAATCTGTAGATTGCTTTGGGTAGTGTAGTCATTTTCACAATATTGATTCTTCCAATCCAAGAACACGGTATATCTCTCCATCTGTTTGTGTCCTCTTTGATTTCTTTCATCAGTATCTTATAGCTTTCTGCGTACAGGTCTTTTGCCTCCTTAGGTAGGTTTATTCCTAGGTATTTTATTCTTTTTCTTGCAATGGTAAATGGGATTGTTTCCTTATTTCTCTTTCTGATATTCAATTGTTAGTGTATAAGAATGCAAGAGATTTCTGTGTATTAATGTTGTACCCTGTGACTCTACTAAATTCATTGATTAGCCCTAGTAGTTTTCTGGTGGCATCTTTAGGACTTTCTATGTATAGTATCATGTCATCCGCAAACAGTGACAGTTTTACTTCTTCTTTGCCATTTTGGACTCCTTTTATTTCTTTTTCTTCTCTGATTGCCAGAGCTAGGACTTCCAAAACTATGTTGAATAATAGTGGTGAGAGTAGGCAGCCTTGTCTTGTTTCTGATTTTAGAGGAAATGCTTTCACTTTTTCACCATTGAGAATAATGTTTCCTATGGGTTTGTCATATATGGCCTTTATTATGTTGAGGTAGGTTGCCTCTGTGCCCACTGTCTGGAGAGTTTTTATCATAAATCGGTGTTGAATTTTGTCAAAAGCTTTTTCTGCATCTATTGAGATGATCATATGGTTTTTATTCTTCAATTTGTTAATATGGTGTATCACATTAATTGATTTGCATATATTGAAGAATCCTTGCATCCCTGGGATAAATCCCACTTGATCATGTTGTATGATCCTTTTAATGTGTTGTTGGATTCGGTTTACTGGTATTTTGTTGAGGATTTTTGCGTCTGTGTTCATCAGTGATATTGGCTTGTTATTTTCTTTTTTTGTGATATCTTTGTCTGGTTTTGCTCTCAGGGTGATGGTGGCCTCATAGAGTGATTTTCAGAGTGTTCCTCCCTCTGCTGTATTTTGGAAGAGTTTGAGAAGGATAGGTGTTAGCTCTTCTCTAAATGTTTGATAGAGTATGCCTGTGAAGCTATCTGGTCCTGGAGTTCTGTTTGTTGGAAGATTTTTAATCTTCCAGTTTCAATTTCATTACTTGTGATTGGTGTGCTCATATTTTCTATTTCTTCCTGGTTCAGTCATGGAAGGTTTACACCTTTCTAAGAATTTGTCCATTTCTTCCAGGCTGTCCATTTGATTGGCATATAGTTGCTTGTAGTAGTCTCTTATGATCCTTTGTATTCCTGAGGTATGAGTTGTAATTTCTCCCTTTTCATTTCTAATTTTATTGATTTGAGTCCTCTCCCTTTTTCTCTTGTTTGTTTTTTTTTAAAACCCCACATTTGTTTATTTATTTATTTTTTTGGCTGTGTTGGATCTTCGTTTCTGTGCGAGGGCTTTCCCTAGTTGTGGCAAGCGGGGGCCACTCTTCATCGCGGGCCTCTCACAATCACGGCCTCTCTTGTTGCGGAGCACAGGATCCAGACGTGCAGGCTCAGTAGTTGTGGCTCACAGGCCTAGTTGTTCACAGCATGTGGGATCTTCCCAGACCAGGGCTCGAACCCGTGTCACCTGCATTAGCAGGAAGATTCTCAACCTCTGCGCCACCAGGGAAGCCCCTGTGTTTGTGGAGAGAGATGAACTCCATGTCCTCCTACTCCTCCACCTTGTTGGTTCCATATTTGGTAATTTTAAAATACGTAATTTCAAATTAAAAACATTTTAAACAACTTGGAATATTAAACTTACTCCTGAGTTTAACTTCTGTGAGTACTGTTTAAATAGTCTATAAAATATCCTAAGCCAAGAAGCTATTTAAAGGGTTAACCTGAAGAATAGTTTTTAAAATATAAAAGACTGGGGACTTCCCTGGTGGTCTAGTGGTAAAGAATCCACCTTCCAATGCAGGGGACATGGGTTCTGTCCCTGCTTGGGGAACTAAGATCCCACATGCCGTGTGGCAACAAAGCCCATGTGCCACTACTACTGAGCTCGTGCACCTCAACTAGAGAGCCCACGTGCTGCAACCTCTGGAGCATACACGCTCTTGAGCGCGTGCCGCAACTACAGAAGAGAAAACCCGCATGCCTCAACAAAGACCTGATGCAGCCAAATAAATAAATAAATGAATATTAAAAGAAAAAAGACTAAATAGTATGATTGTGATCCAATTGAAAGCTGATTTAGGGACTTCCCTGGTGGTGCAGTGGCTAAGAATCCACCTGCCAGTGCAGGGGACACGGGTTCAATTCCTGGTCTGGGAAGATCCCACATGCTGCTGAGCCTGCGCTCTAGAGCCCGCGAGCCACAACTACAGAAGCCCACGTGTCTAGAGCCCATGCTCCTCAACAAGAGAAGCCACCGCAATGAGAAGCTTGCGCACCGAAACGAAGAGTAGCCCCCACTCACCACAACTAGAGAAAGCCCGTGCGCAGCAATGAAGACCCAATGCAGCCCAAAATAAATTAAATAAATAAATAAATTTATTTTTTAAAAGCAAGCTGATTTATCAGTTGAGTATCAAATATTTTCTGAGTACTTATCTTGTAGCTTTTATGCTTTAAAATAAGGGTCAGTGACTTTTTACAACTAGGGTGCCAAGCCCTACTTATTTATTCTTTGGGGAGAAAGAAAGTTTATAATCTGAAGTCTTTGGGAAGGGGTCTATCTCAAGCCCTTATCAACTGATATCATAGCTGTTAATTCACACATTAGCTGAGATTAATGGTATTTGGATTTTCTGGATTTTCCTCCCTGTTCTTTTGGTCCACATGTCACTAAAACTTACTGTCATTTGTACTCATCATAATTTACAGTGATACTCCAAGTGGTCCACACACTGGGCTGGGCTGGGAGCTATTGGTTAGTAGTTTGCAGAAAGATAAGGAGCTCATACCAAAATGTAAATTAACAGGCTGCTTCCTTCCTTGAAAATGTCTAGGTATGGAAAAAACTGTCAGTTGAGCTATAAGTTGCTTATTGACAGTTGATTTGCTTTCTGGCACAAGTCCTTCTTTCCTTGTGGACTGGAAACAGTGTGCTGACCTGCTCTGGTTTGTAGCATGGCAGATGAATACTTCTTTCTCTCCTTTCTAAGAGTGTCATTGGGTTTGGTTAACATTCATGCTTCTGAGCAGGAACAGTGCCTGTTTTGTTGTTCCCATCTTGACTCTGAAGCTGTGGTGTTCCATTGTCCTACTCTGTGGCTGTCCATTTCCAGGTGGACCATGGGACAGTGCCTAGGGGTGGAGGACTGTCCTGCAGAGAGGTCACCTCCATCGTTTGGCTCTGCACGTTGGAATTGTCCAGAGAGTTGTCTGGGTCCAGGAAATGTACTCTTTAGAGACTGTGCTGCTTATGACCTCAGCTGTTACCTCAGCTGCATTGTTCTCTTGCACACACACACACACACACACACACACACACACACACACACACCCACGAGTGAACAGAGTTTTGAAAACAGCAGCAGATATTCAGTTGGGCATTGCAACCATTGAGAGAAAGAACCAGCTCCAAGCATTTCTTCTAGGCGCTTTTTGTTTTATTTGTATAACTTTTAATCAAGATTTTGGAGAAACTGTTCTCTCCCATATACATCTTTTGTTTGGACGGTGGTACTTGGCCTCATCTTCCATGTGGCTTGATATATAACAGTATCTTTTGATACGGTTTCACTTCTGTTGTTAGCTGGCAGCATGGAAACTACAAAGCTGTTTTCTTACAGAAGTAATGATCTTTATTTACATTTTTTGGTGTTTATTCTTTGAATAGTAATGCATTTATATGATTCAGAACTTGAAAGTTCAAAAACAGTGAAAAAAATCCCTCTACCTTTTGCTCCCAGTCAAACAAATTCTCTTTCATGGAGGCAGCCAATGTGGTAAGTTTCTTATATATGCTTCCAGGAATATTTAATGTGCTGATAAACAAATACATATGTAAGAATAAGGATTCATGAGCAGAAGTTAGTGAATTTGTTTTACACCTGGCTGTTTAGTACAAATAAGAGTGCTATTGGTAATTTAAAAAATATTTATGTAAAGGAATGCATATGTAAGAGGACATCCGACATTACTGAACTTTAGAATTTATGACTTGAATGTGTTTTACAAAGCAGTTTTGACCTTTTCAGGATAGTAGAAGTCCTTGCATCATGAGGAAATGACAGGTTGAAGGATAATGACTGGTGTGCTTGTTATTTCAGGTTCAGGTCAGTTTCACCTACAGTTTAGGAAGAGCAAAAGCTGCTTATTAATAACAACTATTTTGTTCTGCTTTTTGCCAAGGATAGTACCAGGATTGGATTGGGACCAAAGCAAAGGAGCAGTCTATGTAGTTTGTGCATTTTTTATAATTTTATTTAATAAGAATGAATTTCAAATAGATCCTCGTGCAACTACGGGAAGAGAATCAGTTGCAGCAGTCTAATTCAACAAAAATGAATTGGATTAGGGAGTTTTCAAGGGTTTTTCCTTTTTTAAATAAGCTTCATAAATTTTAAAGAAATGTGAAATAGGTATAGTCTTTGACCTAGAAATTCTACTTTAAATAATTTATCCTCAGGAGATAGAGTTTGAGGGTGGGGTCGCTTAGCTTCAGTGATACAGTTCTTTGGATGAACTTGCTTTAACCGTCCAGTTTTTCAACCCCCTTTTCACTCTCACTTTCTACTGTCATCCCTCTTTCTCCCTTACCTCTACTATCCCTCAAGTTTCTTCTACCTTTCACTTCTTATTTACATCCTCTGAAATGTATTGCCACCTCTTTTCTGCTGACAACCCCCTATTTTAGGCCTCCTTGTTCAACTCTTCTCCAGCTGTTTCACTGAGGTCTTAAGCCGTGTCTTGGGCTGGGAGCAAGCAGAGGTATATTAAGCCCCTCCTGGATTGGGGCTCTGGGTTTGGCCACAGGCCATAAACACAGAGCAGAGAACATCTGTCTGTTGCGGAACAGGAACCGCTAGATTCCTAATCAGAGAGCAGTGCCTTTAGAGCAGGGCACATACTTTGTGTGAATTCTTCTTTACCTGAGGACTAAAAAAAGGAACTGAGCACAAATAAACTTTACCTTATCCCTGTGTTTTTTGAATCCCTGGGTCAGTGATTTCCAGATGTTTGGAGGGATTGTTTTGGTTTACTCTTTGTTTTACTCTTTTGTGGGAAAAAGCATTAAAATAATGTAAATTAGGGCTTCCCTGGTGGTGCAGTGGTTGAGAGTCCGCCTGCCGATTCAGGGGACACAGGTTCGTGCCCCGGTCCGGGAAGATTTCCACATGCCGCGGAGCGGCTGGGCCCGTGAGCCATGGCCGCTGAGCTTGTGCGTCCGGAGCCTGTGCTCCACAATGGGAGAGGCCACAACAGTGAGAGGCCTGCGTACCGCAAAAAAACAAAACAAAACAAAAAATGTAAATTAAATTAATTTTGCTTTGAATGACTATAAAGATGTAAGTTGAGGGATTTTTGAAGGTGATGGAACTGATCTGTACCCTGATTATGGTGATGGCTACATGAATCTACGCAAGTTAAAATTCATGAAACCGTATGCCAAAAAGGTCAATTTTATTATATAATATAAAAATAAAATTTAAAAACAAAATAACTTTGTTTAAAGAATTTTATGTATTCCTGCAAATAGAGATATAACTGTGTGTGTCATTAATTAAGGAATCACTATTATACTGGATGAACCGTCGCATGGCCCTATCATAAATACTGGGATTTCCAAGGACCTAGTAAGACTCTTTCCCAGTCTTTCTATCTACCTCTCCTTCCGTAGACACACCAGCATGTATTTTCATATTTAGTATAAAATCAGTTCCAAATTGAGTGAAAATAGCAAGTCAGTGATAATGGCCCTTGGAATTTTTCCCCTAAATGCTTAGGAAGAATTTTGAGCCATTTTTAACTTAGCATAAATTTTGAGAATTTATATGCAAAGTTTAAGTGAAGGAAAAGCATTTGCAGTCATCGAAGCGTCAGTTACTATTGCCTGTTTATTTAGAGAGACTGAGTCCTTGTCCTTTTGACTATTAGATCTTTACTCTCTTTGCATTATTAGTATCTCTGGGAGTATTTGAGACTTTAATCATGGCTGTTTGTGATTCTACTCTTCTTGTTGGCAAGATACAGTTGATGTCACACATGGGGTTGCCAAATGAATCAGTAAGTTACTAGTTGGGGGCGTCTTCATGGTGTCTGTCAGTAGTGAGGATTTCTATTTATTGGGCAAAACATCACTGGACTTGTGACAGTGCTGTCAGCTGTTTAATTAATATGTTTTTAATTACCTACAGTAAACGATAGAATTGTGAGACCACACATTTTATTTTTATTTTTGAGACCTGCTATATGTATATTTATAGCAGTTACAAAGCAGAAATATAAAATGTTAACTGTTCATATTTTAAAATGTTAATGCAAGAAAAAACTCTGCCATAGACATCAAAAGATAGAGATTTTTTATCTGAGTCATGAGAGGCCCTTATTTTACCTTCTCATAAGACAATTTGGAAAATCTGGAATAATTTACAAATCTAAGATTAAAATGAAGTAGAGCTTGGTGAATTTTTTGGATAAGGATTAAGCCAGGATTTGTAACTTTAAAGAATGTGGGGCCTCCCTGGTGGCGCAGTGGTTGAGAGTCCGCCTGCCGATGCAGGGGATGTGGGTTCGTGCCCCGGTCTGGGAGGATCCCATATGCCGCGGAGCGGCTGGGCCCGTGAGCCATGGCCGCTGAGCCTGCGTGTCCGGAGCCTGCGCGTCCGGAGCCTGTGCTCCGCAACGGGGGAGGCCACAACAGTGAGAGGCCCGCATACCACAAAAAAAAAAAAAAAAAAAGAATGTGAAAAATATTTTCCAAAGTAAAATGGAGTTTGCTTTAAAAATACATGTTGGTTCTTGGGAGTCTGTCATTTTGTTTTGTCTTTAAAATAGTTGAATATTAGTTAAACAGCATGTGGCTGAAGTCAAAAGTTAGAACACCCATACTTGTGACTATAGACTTATTTTTTAAATTTTTTGCCCAGAGCTTATTAATAATGTGGCACATTTAGGTTTTAGTTAAAATTATATTCAGATTTTGTCTTTTAGATACATACATGCCACTTGAGTTTGAGACTTTTTTGTGACCTAACATAGGATCATGATTTTGAATGTTTCATGTGTGCTTGAGAAGATACATTCTCTGTTAATTAGCATGTAATGTTATCAATATCTATATCTATTTCTCCATAAGCTCCACCCTATTAAACATATTGTTTAGGTCTCCTAAATTATTACTTACTCTTTGTCCACTTGTCTTGGTTTAAGAGTGGTGTTAAAGTCTCCTGTTAACTAATATGTTCCTGTTACAAAGCATCTACTTTAGTTTCTGGTTTATGAATGTGGTACTGTGTTATTTGGTACATAGAGATTCATAACTGCTGTGTTTTCATTTTGAATTATGACTTTTAACATTATAAAAATATTTCTTTGTCATTTTTGGTGCTTTTTGACCTAGATTTTACTTTGTGTGATATTTAAATTGTATTCCCTGCTTTCTTAATATTTCCTTCTTTTTCTAGAGTACCTTTTTTTTAGCCTCCCTGAATCCCTTTGATTTAGGTGTGTTTTATATACAGCCTAGAATTGGGTTTTCTTTTGTAAGAAAGTTTGAACTATTTTGCTTTTAATTGGTGTGTTCAGTCCATTTGCATTAATTGAGATTCATAATGTGTTGATCTCAACATTGTCATGTTATTTTACTTATATATACTATGGTATTATATTATATTTACTGTGTTTCTTTCTCTATATGATCTGTTTCTTTGCTCTCATTTTTCATGGGAAGTATTTAGGAAGGTTTCTCTTGTATCTTTATAGTTTTACCTTCTATAATGTCCTTAATTCCCTTTGCCTTTACTTAGATTTCTACTATTTGGTTTGTCAATTTTAAATAACATCCTTTGATTATGTATTATCTTTTTGACAATTAATGTGTTCTCCTTTATCCTCTCATTATTTCAGTTATATTGTTCCTACTTTGTCAGAATATTCAGCATTTACATATATCTTTTTTCAGTCTATGGTAAGCAGTTAAACCCCTTCAGTGCTTCCCATCGGTTATCTTGCCAAAGTTTCCCTATTCACCTCTTTTTCTATGAAACTTGTTCTCAGTAAAGTGCTTCTCAAACAATAATGGGCATGTTAATCATTTGGACCTCTTGGGAGGGGCCTAGATTCTTATTCCTTACAAAGTCCCAGATAATGTCAATGCTATGGGCCATGAATCCTACTTTGAGTAGCCAAAATTCCTCAAGAAGAGTATTTAAGTTCTTAAATGTTTAAGACTGGTCTGTTATAGCATTTATGTTTGAAAGACAACTGGCTGGATTAAAAAAATTTTTGGTTAAGTTTTCTTAAAGTTTCTTGAAAATGCTACTGCATTATTGCTTTGGTTTATTGTTGTTTATAAACCTTATATCAGTCTGATTTTTCTCCTTTTGTGTGTGACTTAGTCATTTTGCTTTGAGGCCTGGGGGTTTAGTATTACTTTTTAAATTTATCTTTAAAATCTAATCATTTTATAGGTATATTTCTCAGAATTGATGGGTCCAGATCACAGGTACATGTTGGTCCTTTCAATGCAGTTTCAGGTTTCCTTTTATTTCAGGAACATTTTCTTTCTTTATAGTTTTCACTATTAATTGTGTTCTGTTGTTTCCTTTGTCTTCAGGGTCTCCGGTTATATTTATGTTAGATCTTCTTTGCCTGTCTTTTATATCAATCTCTTTCTTTCATCCTGACATCTCTTTATTTTATTTTTGTCCTCTAGGCTTTTTAAGCCTTTCTTCAATGTTCCTTACTATATTTTCATTTCCATCCATTCTCCCTTGGTGGCTTTGTAATTGAATTATCATTTCTAAGATGAGTTTGTCTTTTTATTTAATTCTTTACTGGGTTTTCACTCTCATTTTATAAATTCCTGTTTGTTCATTTGATATTTCTGTTCTGAATTTTAAAATTTCTTACTTAAAGGTTTTCTTTCACATTTATAGGTGCTTATTTAAAATTATTTCATTTAGATTCAAATATTGAGCTGTAATTTTCATCTAGTTCATGTTTTGTTTATTTGATTGACTTTTGTTTATTTTTTATTTTGGGGGGAACAAAATGAAAAATTGAAATACCTTGACTCTGAGTGTTTTATTCTTATAGTAATTTTGTATAGGTGTTATCTGCTGTTTATTTGTTCATTTTTAAATGAATAATTTTCCTGGACTAGCAATAGTACTAGTTGGCAAGGATAAGAGGTTTGAGTGGTTTAGTTGGTTCCTTAGTTTGAGAGTGCTTCCTTTTCTTGGTAGGGTAAAATGCCATTTTTAAAATGAGTACCTTCTTTGTAGTGAAAAGTGTGAGTATTGCTCTGGAGTATTTCTGCAGGACCATAATTTCTACCTTTTACTTTCTTCTTTCCCATAATTACCAGCTTCCCTGGGTGGCTGATCCTTCATGTAATCTTTCTCCCAGAAATAGTGCCTTCCTAAGATTACATCTCTGGTTCTGTTCATTTTCAAGCCCCATCCTTTTGATTCTTCAGAAAACCTCTGATCAGATCTGTTCTCAGTGGTTCCTCACTCACAGTAGAAATTTCTCTTTCTAGGGGTGATTTTATATGTGTTCCAACACCATTAGAACTCTATTTCTCTCTACCTTTTTTTTTTTTTTGAAGTCCCTGACTTGACTTCCCACATAGATGTGAGCTCTAGAGCTGGTCTTAACTAGATTTGGGTTTTTCCCTATTTTCATGTATCATGAAGTTCATAGCATTCCCTATATTCTAGTTATGTTGCAGGCATGAATAATGGATGGTTTTATTTGTTCTCTCCTCATTGATCTGTTTTATTTTTTATTTTTATTTTTTTGAGGATGTATGGAGAGATTTGGAGTTAGGTGGCCCCATTATCCTGTGAGAACCCAGAATTCTGTAATAATATTTTATATCTGAAAAAAATCATATTTATTTCGGTATTTTTGGACAGTTTTAATATATGATAATATATTTATAAACTAAAGAGTACTTCATTTTCTGTTTAGTTTACAGCATATTTTATATTATTTGGATTATCACTATACTTATCACTCTACTAATTTATACCTACTTTGCTACAAAGTCTATTCTTGTTAATATAACATATCTAATATAGCATAATATGATGTATCTAATATGTCATCTATAAGAAGCATGCTAGGCATATTGTAATGGTTTAATTGGATAAGGGGCATTTTTAGATTGAATTTTATAAATATATAGCCATTGAACAAGATGTGAAAAAAATTCCCAGAAATTCATTACACTTATGAGTCTGTGAATTCGTGAATTAAATCCTTTGTATCTTTGCCCCAAGCCATTAAAGGACAGCAGTGTGTGTGTGTGTGCGTGTGTGTGTGTGTGTGTTATGTCCATTGTATGTATGTATTTTATAAACATACACTGTTTTTCCACTCTTGTTGGAATCAAAAAGCAAGTTAGAAATTATTTTAAACCCTAAGAGAATATAAGGGACCTCTACTAAAAACACACTGATAGAAGACGATAGATGCTACATTCTATAATATTTGTAGGATTTTTTAAAATATAACTTTATTTATTTATTTATGGCTGCATTGGGTCTTTGTTGCTGCACGCAGGCTTTCTCTAGTTGTGGCAAGTGGGGGCTATTCTTTGTGGTGGTGCACGGGCTTCTCATTGCGGTGGCTTCTCTTGTTGTGGAGAACCGGCTCTAGGCATGCGGGCTTCAGTAGTTGTGGCACGCAGGCTCAGTAGTTGTGGCACATGGGCTTAGTTGCTCCATGGCATGTGAGATATTCCTGGACCAGGGATGGAGCCTGTGTCCCCTGCATTGGCAGGTGGATTCTTAACCACTGCACCACCAGGGAAGTCCCAATATTTGTAGGATATTTTAAGTCAATGTTCATAATATTTTAGAGAGCTTTTTATTAAAATGTAACATACATATAGTTACTGGTTATGAGTGTCGAGCTCCATGGAGTTTCCAGAAGTGAACATACTCCTAAGACATAGAACATTTTCCCAGAAGCCCCTTCTTGCCCTTTCTATTACTCACCACCACCCAAAAGCACCCACTTCCTTGACTTCTGCTGTCATTTAGTTTTGTCTGTTTTAAAATTTTATGTGAATTACATCATACACTATGTTCTATCAGTATGGTTTTCCAGTTATCTCAGTCTGTTGAAATTGTTTCCAACGATGCTGCTTTTTAGCAGTTTTTCCCTCTGGCTTGTTAACTAATCATCTAGAATCACTGTATTGGTGTGCACTGTGACACTCTACATGGCTGGCAGTGAGCTACAGTGCCCCACAGATGCACCGTTTCTAGCATCATAAAAATAATCATAAACATTGCATCTGTAAATCCAAGGAAGAAATTGTCAAAATGATGGCTAATTAGAGAGATTAATAAAATATGAAGATATTTAAAGATTCGGTGACAGAACAAGACAATTAGTACGTTGCTAATTCTGAAAGTGAGTCTAAAATGGAAGAGATAATGTTACACTCCATATGTTAGTCATCTCCCTGACTGAAGAGATAAGTTGGCAGTCTTTTTAAAGCTTCATCGTTTTCATCATTCGATTGGTTTTATTTCCTTAAGTGTGCTGATTTCCGTGACTTTTTTAACTTAATGCTTTCTAAGTATATTATGCAACTATGCTAGAGTATATTGAGTGTTGTCATTTGAAGATAGAAGTGATAGCTCTGTTGCAAACCAAACAAAATAAATAAATGCAAAGCGCAGAGATGATGTTGGCACATTATAGTGGCAGCAGATCCTTGGATTTGAAAGGAATGGTTTCCTGACAGCCTGAGGTTTATATTGACCAGTCTCCATTAAATTCCTCATAAATCGCTGGCATTTTGACGCCGAAACAGAAGAAAAGTTTGTAATGGTGAGGAACAAATTTGAAAACTGGGCCACTGTTCTTCCTAAATGCATGAGCTCCTGTCCTCTCCCATTTACAGGTTTATTTTAGGAACTTGGAAAGAGGAGAGGAGACAAAACATCTTTTCCTACTTAATAACTCTACCCCCTTTGCATTACTTCCTCCTCACCAAATGTGGTTAAAGCGCTTTGTGGTATCGGAGAGGGCAAGGTCATTGGCCTCTGACCCTGGGGTTGACAGTGTCCCGTGAGGGATGTTTACCCAGCAGGTTTGGGGGATTGCACACCTTGTGCCAGGCCCTGAGCAGAGGCAGGCTTGGTCCTTGGCCTCTTGGAGCCTTAACTAGTGTGGATACAAAGCACCAGATGGCCACACAGACAGATGCAAAATGGCTGAGGTGCAGAGTGGAGGATGGTTCTCACTCATGCTCAGATAGAGGATGTTTCTGGGGGTCAAGAGTGAAAATGAATTATGCAGTAACTGCAGGGTGTGGGGGGACAGATCCTGATAGCTTGGACCAGGGCGGGCAGTGGCTTTTCTGGAGCGGCACATGTGAGAAGCAGTATTCAGAGGCCTCAGTGACGTGTTGGGTGTGGAGTGTGTTAGGGGAGAGGGGATGTCACACGTGACCACAGGTGTCCAGCTTGGGTATCAGATGGAGAGCCAGTCACTGAGACAGAGGATGCTAAAAGAGGACTGTGTTTTGGCAGAAGATCCTGAATTTGCTTCTGGTCTCACAGAGTCTCAAGTATTTGTGAGACAGGCAGGAGGAGGCCAGTGGGCAGTCTGATGAGCCAGAAACCCATGTCTGTGAATTGCCTGCATGGGGAATCCATGCTCCCTTTTCCCTCCTCCTTGCTCTCCTGGCCCAACTGATGCACATGGGCCATGCACAGAGCACTTGGAGAAGAAAAGATGTATCTTGGGGAGACCTTCCTGGTCTCTAGGGCTCCAGGAAAACTGCAGCCAGAGTAGATAAGTGGTGTGTGGTGGACTACAGGTGCTAGAATTACCACTTTGAAGTCATGTCTCAGACCCTATGTGGAAAAGGGTCGGGTTAAGGGAGTTGGAGCACTGACTTAGAAACCTGACAAAACTGCTTCCTGAAATTTGCTTTGGATTTTTCCCCCCCAAGAATCCAGGTCTTCAAAACTAGGTAGAAAATATACTCTTAATTAGAAACATACTCACACAGCCATTACAGAAACTTGAAGTTTTATCATTATCTGTGTGGAGAACTGCTTAAAGCCTGGGAGGATGACTAAACATGATCCATGCACAGCGCTTGTTTGAGGTGAATGACTCAATTCATCCTTTGCTCTGAGAGATTGGTCTCCTGGTTTTCTTCCCACCTCTTTGACCTGTGCCTTCTCCACCTTCTTCCAGGATTTCTCCTCCTGAGGACTCATCCCATTCCTCCTCTCCTCTCCCTCCTCACTCCCTGGGCGTCCCCTGCCCTGGTTTGCGGTCTTCCCTGTGACTTCCGCTTTGCTGCAGTACCCCCTGTTGATCATCCACCCGGGCATCTGCACCCAGACTGCCTCTACCTGAGTGTTACCCGCTGCTCTCAGTCAGCCATCCAAAACCGTGTTCATCTGTCACATCCACCTGGTCTCAAGCAGAAGTTGGAGGTGAATCACCCTCACTCCCCGCCAGTCCAGCAGTTGTTTCATCTGGACTAAAGTCTTCTCCACTCACTGCCCTGCATGTAGCCTTAGAGCAGGCCCTCGCCGTTTCTTGCCTGAGTTATAGCAAGTACTTAACTGGCATCCTGGCCGGGGGCCCTCTGATCCATTCTGCTGCTAAATGGTTGCTCTAAAACACAAATCTTATCTCATTCTCTCCTTAAAAGCCTTCACTGGCTCTCCACCATCTTCAGGATTCAAGTTCAGGTTGAGTTTTGCAGGCCCCAGATGGAAGCTTGCAGCCCTCCCCAGCTGCTCTCCTCTCCATGCTTTATCATATTCAGTTCCTTGTGGCTCCTCCAAAGGATTGAGCTCTTGCTTGCTTGATGCTCTAGGTGGTGCTTCTTCCTCTACTGAGAACTCATTTCAGGCATATTTTGCTTAAATTGTTAATTTTGCACATTGGGTGGCCTGAAGACATGGTGCAGTGAACATGTCATTTTCTTTGGTCATTGAGTCTCTAAGCCCCGTTCCTGTGTCCAGAGAACCTCTGACCTTATGAGGCAGAGGCCCCTTCCCATTCTAGAAGCAGACGGTGCCAGATGCTCCCTTCCTGGCCTCCTCTGCTTCCAGGGCATGGGCATGGCACATGATACGTATTCAGCTTGTTTTAACCTTGCCACTCCAGACTTTGCACTGGAAGCCAGTGACCCCAAGAAGCAGGTACCATGCAGGATCCACTATGGGGAGGAAGGCTGCGGTGGTGTCTGTTGTCAGGGGTGTTGCGTCTATGCCCAGCAGCTGGGGCCCTGGCATCCTTACTGGATAAGCTCTGTGCGTGATTATGGACATTGCTTCTGGCTGTGTGACAGCCACACCTGGTGTTGTAGACCTTTTGGAGGGTATGTGAGCTGCCTGATAGCCTTTTTTTTTTTTTTTTTTTTTTTTGCTGTACGTGGGCCTCTCACAGTTGTGGCCTCTCCCGCTGCGGAGCACAGGCTCCGGATGCGCAGGCCCAGCAGCCATGGCTCACGGGCCCAGCCACTCCACGCCATGTGGGATCCTCCCGGACCGGGGCACGAACCCGTATCCCCTGCATCGGCAGGCGGACTCAACCACTGCGCCACCAGGGAAGCCCTGCCTGATACCCTTTTAACACATACTTTCTTTGCTCAAGTAAAACAGAATTGGTGTTTGTGGCTTGCAGATAAGAACCCTGCTTGACTCAGGTAGATCTCCAGCATCAGTACCTGCAAGGACAGAGGGCAGAATGCCATTATCTGTATAACTGCAGTGACACATCCCCACATTGCTACGGTACTAGAGATGGTTGAAGCGTGTGTGTACTAATAGCTGTGGACCTAGTTTTTAAATATATATGTGTATATATTTTATTGTTGTGAAGTATATATAACAAAATTTGCCATTTTAAGTGTACAACTTAGTGACATTAATTACATTCACAGTGTTATGCAACCATCACCACTATAAATTTCCAAAAACTTTTTAATCACCCCAAGCAGAAACTCTGTATCCATTAAGCAATAACCCCCCAGTCCCCTGTCACCCAGTCCCTTCTAACCCCACCTTTACTTTCTATCTCTATGAGGTTGTCTATTCTAGACATTTCATAAGAGTGAATTTGTATAATTATTTGTCCCATTTTGTCTGGCTTATTTTTATTTAGCGTAATTGTAAATAATGCTTCAGTGAACGTCAGCACACAAGTATCTGTTTGAGTCCCTGCTTTCAGTTCTTCTTTTGAGCATATGTCTAGGAATGGAATTGCTGGATCATATGGTAACTCTATGTTTAATGTTTTGAGGAGCTACCAAACTGTTTTCCACAGCTGCTAAACGATTTAGCATTCCTACCAGGAGTGCACAAGGATTCCAGTTTCTCCCTATCCTCATCAACACTTATTTTCTGTTTTTTGGTTTTTTAAATTACAGCCATCCTAGCGGTGTGAAGTGGTATCTCACTGTGGTTTGGATTTTTACTTCCGTGATGACTAATGATGTTCAGCATTTTTTCATGGGTGTGGAGTGTCTTGACTATCTCAGTTGTGTCAGGAGCATCTTGCTCAGCTAATCCATTTCTGTAACTGGCATTTTTCCTAGAAGGAAGCATATGGGTTCTCTACCATATATCATTTTATGGCCAGGCCCAGCTCTCAAACATAAAGGTCCCCTATAAATACTGGTAAAGGCTCGACAGTCATTAGCATTTACAAAATTATCCCTTTTCTTCAAGCTGAAAAAGAGCTGCTGTGCAAAACTTACAGCTAACATCATACCTAATGGTGAAAGACTGTCTGCAGTTGACATAATCTAGTAAATAGAAATTCCTAAGGAATCTACTTAAAAAACTATTAGAACTACTAAATGGATTCAACAAGATTACAGAATACAAAAACAGTATAATTGTATTTCTATACAGGAGCAATGAACAAACCAAAAATGAATTAAGAACACAATTCCATTTACAATAGTATAAAAAAGAATAAAATGTAAGACTTCATACTGTTAAGATGGCACTATTCCCCAAATTGATCTACAGATTCAACACAATCCATAATAATATCCCAGCTAATTTATTTGCAGAAATTGATCCTAAAATTCATATGAAAATGCAAGGGACCCAAAACAGTCTTGAAAAAGAAGAACAAAGCAGGAGGACTCACACTTCCCAATTTCAAAACTTACTATAAAGCTACAGTAATCAAGGCTGTGTGCTGACATAAGAAAGGACATATAGATGAATGGAATAGAATTGAGAGTCAAGAAATAGCCCTCACATTTATGGTCTGTTGGGTTTTTTTTGTTTTTTGTTTTGTTTTTTTACAAAAGTGCCAAGATAATTCAATGGGGGAAAGAACAGTCTTTTCAAAGAATAGTGCTGGGACAACTGGATATCCACATACAAAAGACTGACTCCCACCTAACACCATATACAAAAATCAACCCAAAATGGATCAATGACCTAAATGTAAGAGCTGGGGAAGAGGGACATGCAGGATGGCAAGAGAGAGAGGATTTTATGGACCAGGCCTGGAAGGAGCACGTTATCACTTCTACTCACAGTTTACCGGCTGTGAAAAATAGCCACGGCTGTTAGGAAACAACGTGGTCACTGGGAGGCTGGGAAATGTAGTCCAGCTGTGTGCCCAGAAGAAAGAGGAGATGGTTTAGGTGTATGGCTAGCCTTCTCTGTTACAAGGAGGTTGCCATTGATTAATCTCTGGGGTGTTTACAGTTTTGAATTTCTGTTCTCTATTGGCTCTCCCTCATTGAGTCCTACACTTATAAGAACTGAAAAGAAGTAAGAACAATAACACTCAATTCCCTTTTCCTTGGATATGAAAAAAAGACTCAAGTTCAGCCAGCAAAGTTTTACACAGCAGTCCTGTTTGCAAAAAATAAATTTTGTGATCTTGTGCATCTGTGTGTTTGCTAAGGCATAATGCAAGCTTGAGACCATGATCATCTCTCTTGATCTCTGGCCTGTTTCCATGTGAACGGAAAGGATGAATGTGGTTCTCATTTACGGTATAGAAGCTATCTGAAGCTTTGGAAGATGAACAAACACTACCTTATAGGAAAAGCAAGCACACTAATAATTGTTCATAATGAAAACCGAGTGTATGAATTAGATTTCATTGAAGATCCTCTGGAATGGCCATCAGAAAGTTAGACATCTCTGCATTGGGACCAGGGGGTCCTCACCTCATCGTCAGGATCATGGGAGTTAATTTTCTCCTCTAAGTCAGGGTCTCTTGAGGGCAACTGTTTTGTGAGTATATATATATATATATATATATATATATATATATATATATAGTCAGTTGAAGAAGAAGTAATACTCCAGCTATGAGTTTGTAATCAAATTGTAACGTGCTTTGTAGATATGATTACAGAGATTGATGGAAGAGCTAAAGAGAAACAGAATTCCAGGGGCATCATAAACAAGGCCCAGTGCTGTTCATTTTTAGGAACCTGCACTCTGCAGTGTCTTAAGGAATCTTGCCTGCATATGATGTGATGGAGTCCTGAGCTTCTCTGTTACTCCCCTCACCACAAGCAGACATCTGGTTTCTAACGTGTTTAAAATGTATGCCTTTATTTCTAGTTCTATGTTTAAGCCAAGTGTTGCATTTTTAAAAAATCATAGAAAGACTATAAACCAGTGCTGGTTGAAGCATGGTCTGCAGACTGGTGTTACTCCACAGGGTGTTCATTGCTGGTCCACAGTGAGATAAGCACAGAAACAGAGGGTAAGCATTTAGAAACTTCTAAGGCAGTTTGACACTGTGGCTGCATTTAAGTGTACGATCAGTGGCCTCATCTTGTTGAATGAGGTACAAACCAGTTAGAGACGTGTTCAACTTGCGTGGAACTTGCGTGGTGAGCTGTGTGTTGTGCAAGCTCATTTGGTTGTAGGCAGTATGGATTAGTCTCCTCTGGCTGCATAGCCCAGTGCCACAGACTGGGTGGCCTAAACAACAGAAATTTACTTCTCACCATTCTGGAGGCTGGGAAGTCCAAGCTCAAGGTGTCAGCAAGGTAGAATTTATTCTGAGACCACTTCTTTTTGGCTTGTGGGTGACTGCCATCTGGCTGTGTGCTCACATGCCCTCTTCTTTGAGTGCATTCAAAGGAAGGGAGAGAGAGAGAGAGGACCTCCCCCACTTCCCAGCCACCTCCCGCACTCTTTGGTGCCAAGAGGCTAGTTCTGTTTATCAGGGCCCTACCCTTCTGAACTCATTTAACCCTGATTACCTCCTTGTAAGCCCTGTCTATCTCCAAATATAGTCACACTGAGTGGGGGAGGGGGGTTGGGGGGCTGGTTAGGGCCTCACCCTATGAATTTGGGTGGGACACAGTTCAGTCCAAGCACATAAGACTTTAGATAGGTCCATAATGGACTGAGAATTTTAAAAATTGGTCCTTCATCAGATGTTTGTGAAGCTCTGCAGGAGACTTACATGGGGCTAATTAACCTAACTGCAAGTAAATATTGCTAATATAGAGGCAGGGATCAATTTGCTTTAGCTTAAAAATGTTTGAATATTTATGAAATTTATGTATCTTGACATTCAGTAAAATCGTTTTGTGTGAAATGTCGAATCCTTAGAAGAGATTAGATTAAAAACTGGGAAAGATGTATCGCGTAGATAATTCCCGCAGAGACCTGGGCTTGATGTCATTATAGCGCGGTAGCTGCTCTTGTAGCATAGCCGTCCTGTCTGTGAAGCCGACTCATAAATGTGTGCCCCCGTTTGGGGGCTCTGGCCTCTGGCTGTCTGAAGACACCTCCTCAGGGCCAGTCTGCCCACACCGCCATCTCAGCCATTCAGAAGGGAGCACAGCATCCTCCCTGAGAGCCCCCATCCCCCATGCTTGTGCTTCCTTCTTTCTCGGGATTTTAGATCTCAACAAACAGCATCGTATCTTCATGATGACTCACTTTGAAACCAGGACATTTTTTGCTTTTCCTCTTTCCCTTTGGAGATTTCTTTTGTCTACTGCCTACTGATTCTGCTTCCAGAATGACCCCTCCATTGGTCTCCTCCTTCCTAAGGTGCTGCCCACCTCGCACCAGGCCACTGTTGTCATGCCTTGTTGGGGTCGTTCAGTGAACCCCTAACTGCTGTCCTTGACTTCGGTTTCTTCCTCTGCAGTCTCACATTTGTAAAGCACAGTCCTGACTCTGTCGCTTAGAATCTGAAAAGCTTTTGCTTGTTTCCCTTTCTTAAAAAATGAAGTCCAGGGGCTTCCCTGGGGCCTCAGTGGTTAAGAATCTGCCTGCCAATGCAGGGGACATGGGTTTGAGCCCTGGTCCGGGAAGATCCCACATGCTGCAGAGCAACTAAGCCCATGCGCCACAACTACTGAGCCTGGGTTCTAGAGCCTGCGAGCCACAACTACTGAGGCCCACGTGCCACCACTACTGAAGCCTGCACCCCTAGGGCCTGTGCTCTGCAACAAGAGAAGCCACCCAATGGGAAGCCTGCGCACTGCAACAAAGAGTAGCACCCACTCGCCGCAACTAGAGAAAGCCCACGTGCAACAACGAAGACCCAACACAGCCATAAATTAATTAATTAATTAAAATAAAATAAAAAAGTCCAGCCTCATTAGCAAGGGGTTTCAGGTCCTCTGTAATCTGCCTCTTAGGTACCGTCCTTCCTCCCCACTGTGCCATCACCCCAGCCTTTCAACATGCACACCACATGCATAGCTGTTTTGTATTTTCCTGCCTCTGTGTGTTTCCCTGAATATCCTTTGTCCTGGATTTTTCTCCCACCAGCTTGTCACAGGACCACTGGTCCTTCAAGGACCAGTTCAGACATGACCTTTCCCAAAGTTTCCCCTGGTCTCCCCATTTAGGATTAATGATTAATTAATGTGCTCCCATAACATGTTGTGGTCTCATGCAGTGTTCCACTGACTCCAGGATGAGACTACAGCTTCAGATGCAGCACTTCAGCTGTGTGCTTCAACTTTTCCCCATCACCAGGATGTGCCTTTCTTATTCCTGAGATTGGTGATTTGTATCTTCCCTTTTTCCTCATCAGTCTGGCTAGAAATGTATCAATTTTATTGATCTTCTAAAAGATCAATAAACCTTTAGTTTTCATTGATTTTCTGTATGTTTTACTGTTTTCTGTTGCTTTGATTTCTGCTCTGTTCTTTATTTTTTCTTCTGTTTACATTGGGTTTAATTTATTCTTTTTTTTTCCCAGCCTTTAAAAAATGTTTTATTTATTTACTTTTTATACAGCAGCTTCTTATTAGTTATCTATTTTATACATATTAGTGTATATATGTCAATCCCAGTCTCCCAATTCATCCTACCACCACCCCCCTCCCAGCTTTCCCCCCTTGGTGTCCGTACCTTTGTTCTCTACATCTGTGTTTCTGCTTCTCCCTTGCAAACCAGTTGATCTGTACAGTTTTTCTAGATTCCACATATATGCGTTAATATACGATATTTGTTTTTCTCTTTCTGACTTACTTCACTCTGTATGACAGTCTCTAGGTGCAACCACATCTCTACAAATGACCCAGTTTCATTCCTTTTCATGGCTGAGTAATATTCCACTGTGTATATGTACCACATCTTCTTTATCCATTCATCTGTCGATTGGCACTTAGGTTGCTTCCATCACCTGGCTATTGTAAATAGTGCTGCAGTGAACATTGAGGTGCGTGTGTCTTTCTGAATTCTGGTTTTCTCTGGGTATATGCCCAGTAGTGGGATTTCTGGGTCGTATGGTAGTTCTATTTTTAGTTTTTTAAGGAACCTCCATACTGTTCTCCATAGTGGCTGTATCAATTTACATTCCCACCAACAGTGCAAGAGGGTTCCCTTTTCTCCACACCCTCTCCAACATTTGTTGTTTGTAGATTTTCTGATGATGTCCATTCTAACCAGTGTGAGGTAATATACCTCACTGTAGTTTTGATTTGCATTTCTGTAATAATTAGTGATGTTGAGCAACTTTTCATGTGCTTCTTGGCCATCTGTATGTCTTCTTTGGAGAAATGTCTATTTAGGCCTTCTGCCCATTTTTGGATTGGGTTGTTTGTTTTTTTAATAGTGAGCTGCATGAGCTGTTTGTGTATTTTGGAGCTTAATCCTTTGTCCATTGCTTCATTTGCAAATAATTTCTCCCACTCTGAGGGTTGTCTTTTCATCTTGTTTATAGTTTCCTTTGTTGTGCAAAAGCTCTGAAGTTTCATTAGGTCCCATTTGTTTATTTTTCTTTTTATTTCCATTACTCTAGGAGGTGGATCAAAAAGATCTTGCTGTGATTTATGTCAAAGAGTGTTCTTCCTATGTTTTCCTCTGAGAGTTTTATAGTGTCCGGTCTTACATTTAGGTCTCAAATCCATTTTGAGTTTATTTTTGTGTATGATGTTAGGGAGTGTTCTAATTTCATTCTTTTACATGTAGCTGTCCAGTTTTCCCAGCACCACTTATTGAAGAGACTGTCTTTTCTCCATTGTGTATCCTTGCCTCCTTTGTCATAGATTAGTTGACCGTAGGTGTGTGGGTTTATCTCTGGGCTTTCTATCCTGTTCCATTGATCTATGTTTCTGTTTTTGTGCCAGTACCATATTGTCTTGATTACTGTAGCTTTGTACTGTAGTCTGAAGTCAGGGAGTCTAGTCCCTCCAGCTTGGTTTTTTTTTCCTCAAGATTGCTTTGGCTATTCGGGATCTTTTGTGTCTCCCTACAAATTTTTGGATTTTTTGTTCTAGTTCTGTAAAAAATGCCATTGGTAATTTGATAGGGATTGCATTGAATCTGTAGATTGCTTTGGGTACTATAGTCATTTTCACAATATGGATTCTTCCAATCCAATACCATGGTATATCTGTCCATCTGTTTGTGTCATCTTTGATTTCTTTCATCAGTGTCTTATAGTTTTCTGCATACAGGTCTTTTACCTCCTTGGGTACGTTAATTCCTAGGTATTTTATTCTTTTTGTTACAGTGGTGAATGGGATTGTTTCCTTAATTTTTCTTTCTGATCTTTTGTTGTTAGTGTATAGGAATGCAAGAGATTTCTGTGCATTAATTATGTATCCTGCAACTTTACCAAATTCACTGATTAGCTCTAGTAGTTTTCTGGAGGCATCTTTAGGATTCTCTATGAATAGTATCATGTCGTCTGCAAACAGTGACAGTTTTACTTTTTCTTTTCCAATTTGTATTCCTTTTATTTCTTTTTCTTCTTTGATTGCCATGGCTAGGACTTCCAAAACTGTGTTGAATAATAGTGGCTAGAGTGGACATCCTTGTCTTGTTCCTGATCTTAGAGGAAATGCTTTCGGTTTTTCACCATTGAGAGTGAAGTTTGCTGTGGGTTTGTCATATATGGCCTTTATTAAGTTGAGGTAGGTTCCCTCTGTGCCCACTTTCTGGAGAGTTTTTATCATAAATGGGTATTAAATTTTGTCAAAAGCCTTTTTTGCATCTATTCAGATGATCATATGATTTTTATTCTTCAGTTTGTTAACATGGTGTATCACATTGATTGATTTGCATATATTGAAGAATCCTTGCATCCCTGGGATAAATCCCACTTGATCATATTGTATGATCCTTTTAATGTGTTGTTGGATTCTGTTTGCTAGTATTTTGTTGAGGACTTTTGCATCCATATTCATCAGTGATATTGGTCTCTAATTTTCTTTTTTTTCTAGTGTCTTTGTCTGGTTTTGATATCAGGGTGATGATGGCCTCGTAGAATGAATTTGGGAGTGTTCCTTCCTCTGCAATTTTTTGGAAGAGTTTGATTATGATGGGTGTTGGCTCTTCTCTAAATGTTTGATAGAATTCAGCTGTGAAGCCATCTAGTCCTGGACTTTTGTTTGTTAGAAGATTTTTAATCACAGTTTCAATTTCATTACTTGTGATTGGTCTGTTCATATTTTCTATTTCTTCCTGGTTCAGTCTTGGAAGGTTATACCTTTATACAAATTTGTCCATTTCTTCCAGGTTGTCCATTTTATTGGCATAGAGTTGCTTGTAGTAATCTCTTAGGATCCTTTGTATTCCTGCATTGTCAGTTGTAACTTCTTTTCCATTTCTAATTTTATTGATTTGAGTCCTCTCCCTCTTTTTCTTGATGAGTCTGGCTACAGGTTTATCAATTTTGTTTATCTTCTCAAAGAAGCAGCTTTTAGTTTTATTGATCTTTGCTATTGTTTTCTTTGTTTCTATTTCATTTATTTCTGCTCCGATCTTTATGATTTCTTTCCTTCTACTAACTTTGGTTTTGTTTGTTCTTCTTTCTCTAGTTCCTATAGGTGTAAGGTTAGACTCTTTATTTGAGATTTTCTTGTTTCTGGAGATAGGCTTGTATTGCTATAAACTTCCCTCTTAGAACTGCTTTTGCTGCATCCCATAGGTTTTGGATCATCGTGTTTTCATTGTCATTTGTCTCTAGGTATTTTTTGATTTCCTGTTTGATTTCTTCAGTGATCTCTTGGTTATTTAGTAATGTATTGTTTAGCCTTCATGTGTTTGTGTTTTTTACTTTTTTCCCCCTGTAATTGATTTCTAATCTCGTAGCATTGTGGTTGGAAAAGATACTCGATATGATTTCAGTTTTCTTAAATTTACCATGGTTTGATTTGTGACCCAAGGTGTGATCTATCCTGGAGAATGTTCCATGAGCACTTGAGAAGAATGTGTAATCTGTTTTCAGATGGAATGTCCTATAAATATCAGTTAAATCTATCTGGTCTATTGTGTCATTTAAAGATTTTGTTTCTTTATTAATTTTCTGTCTGGATGATCTGTCCATTGGTGTAAGTGAGGTATTAAAGTCCCCCAGTATTACTGTGTTACTGTTGATTTCCTCTTTTATAGCTGTTGGCATTTGCATTACGTATTGAGGTGCTCCTATGTTGGGTGCATATATATTCATTATTGTTATATCTTCTTCTTGGACTGATCCCTTGGTCATTATGTAGTGTCCTTCCTTGTCTCTTGTGAAGGTCTTTATTTTGAAGTCTGTTTTATCTGATATGAGTATTGCAACTCCAGCTTTCTTTTGATTTCCATTTGCATGGAATATCTTTTTCCATCCTTTCATTTTCAGTCTGTATGTGTCCCTGGATCTGAAGTGGGTCTCATGTAGACAGCATATATACGGGTCTTGTTTTTGTATCCATTCAGCGAGCCTGTGTCTTTCAGTTGGAGCATTTAATCCATTCACATTGAAGGTAATTATCAATATGTATGTTCCTATTACCATTTTCTTAATTGTTTTGGGTTTGTTTTTGTAGGTCCTTTTCTTCTGTTGTGTTTCCCACTTAGAGAAGTTCCTTTAGCATTTGTTGTAGAGCTGGTTTGGTGGTGCTGAATTCTCTTTGCTTTTGCTTGTCTGTAAAGCTTTTGATTTCTCCATCGAATCTGAATGAGATCCTTGCTGGGTAGAGTAATCTTGGTTGTAGGTTCTTCCCTTTCATCACTTTAAATATATCATGCCATTCCCTTCTGGCTTGTAGAATTTCTGCTGAGAAATCAGCTGTTAACCTTATGGGAGTTCCCTTGTATGTTATTTGTCTTTTTTCCCTTGTTGCTTTTAATAATTTTTCTTTGTCTTTATTTTTTGTCAGTTTGATTACTATGTGTCTTGGGGTGTTTCTCCTTGGGTTTATCCTGCCTGGCAGTCTCTGCGCTTCCTGGACTTGGGTGGCTATTTCCTTTCCATGTTTGGGAAATTTCTGACTATAATCTCTTCAGATATTTTCTCTGGTCCTTTCTCTCTCTCTTCTCCTTCTGGGACCCCTGTAATGTGAATGTTTGTCCATTTAATGTTGTCCCAGAGGTCTCTTAGGCTGTCTTCATTTCTTTTCATTCTTTATTCTGTTCCATGGCAATGATTTCCACCATTCTGTCTTCCAGGTCACTTATCCATTCTTCTACCTCAGTTATTCTGCTATTGATTCCTTCTAGTGTATTTTTCATTTCAGTTATTGTATTATTTATCTCTGTTTGTTTGTTCTGTAATTCTTCCAGGTCTTTGTTAAACATTATTTGTGTCTTCTTGATCTTTGCCTCCATTCTTTTTCCGAAGTCCTGGATTTTCTTCACTATCATTATCCTGAATACTTTTTCTGGAAGGTTGCCTATCTCTACTTCATTTAGTGGTTTTTCTGGGGTTTTATGTTGTTCCTTCATCTCGTACATAGTCCTCTGCCTTTTAATTTTGTCTATCTTTCTGTGAATGTGGTTTTCATTCCACAGGCTGCAGCATTGTCGTTCTTCTTGCTTCTTGCCATCTGTGCTCTGGTGGATGAGGCTATCTAAGAGGCTTGTGCAAGCTTTCTTATGGGAGGGACTGGTGGTGGGTAGAGCTGGGTGTTGTGTGATGGGCAGAGCTCAGTAAAACTTTAATCCGCTTGTCTGCTGATAGGTGGTGCTGGGTTTCCTCCCTGTTGGTTGTTTGGCCTGAGGCGACCCAGCACTGGAGCCTACAGGTTCTTTGGTGGGGCTAATGGCAGACTCTGGGAGGGCTCATGCCAAGAATACTTCCCAGAACTTCTGCTGCCAGTGTCCTTGTCCCCACGCTGAGCCACAGCTGCCCCCCGCCTCTGCAGGAGACCCTCCAACACTAGCAGGTAGGTCTGGTTCAGTCTCCTATGGGGTCACTGCTCCTTCCCCCTGGATCCTGATGCACACACTACTTTGTGTGTGCCCTCCACAAGTGGAGTCTCTGTTTCCCCCAGTCCTGTCGAAGTCCTGCAGTCAAATCCCGCTAGCCTTCAAAGTCTGATTTTCTGGGAATTCCCCCTCCCGTTGCCAGACCGCCAGGTTGGGAAGCCTGATGTGGGGCTCGGAACCTTCACTCCAGTGGGTGGACTTCTGTGGTGTAAGTGTTCTCCAGTTTGTGAGTCACCCACCCAGCAGTTACGGGATTTGATTTTATTGTGATTGCACACCTCCTATGATCTCACTGCGGCTTCTCCTTTGTCTTTGCATGTGGGGTATCTTTTTTGGTGAGTTCCAGTGTCTTCCTGTTGATGATGGTTCAGCAGTGAGTTGTGATTCTGGTGCTCTTGCAAGAGGGAGTGAGCACACGTCCTTCTACTCTGCCATCTTTAACCAGTCTCTCGGGTTTAATTTGTTCTTGTCTTTCTAGTTTCTTAAGGTGGAAGCTGAGGTGTTTCCTCCCAAGTTGTGCTTTAGCAGCAACCCACAAATTCTGGCAAATGTTGTTTTCATTTTTACTCAGTTCAAAACATTTTCTAATTTTCCCTTTGATTTCTTCTTTTTTTGAATTTTATTTTATTTATTTTTATACAGGCGGCTCTTACTAGTTATCTGTTTTATACATATTAGTGTATATATGTCAATCTCAATCTCTCAATTCATCCCACCACCACCACCACCACCACCCCCGCTTTCCCCCCTTGGTGTCCATACATTTGTTCTCTATTTCTGCCTTGCAAACTGGTTCATCTGTACCATTTTTCTAGATTCCACATATATGTGGTAATATACGATATTTGTTTTTCTCTTTCTGACTTACTTCACTCTGTATGACAGTCTCTAGATCCATCCATGTCTCTATAAATGACCCAATTTCGTTCCTTTATATGGCTGAGTAATATTCCATTGTGTGTATGTGTGTATGTGTGTGTGTGTATATATATATATATATGTATATATATATATATATATATATACATATATATATATATATACACACACACACATACACACACACACCACATCTTCTTTATCCATTCATCTGTCAGTGGGCATTTAGGTTGCTTCCATGACCTGGCTATTGTAAATAGTACTGCAATGAACATTGGAGTGCATCTGTTTTTTTGAATTATGGTTTTCTCTGGATATATGCCCAGTAGTGTGATTACTGGGTCATATGATAATTCTATTTTTTGTTTTTTAAGGAACCTCCATACTGTTCTCCATAGTGGCTGTATCAATTTACATTCCCACCAACAGTGCAAGAGGGTGCCCTTGATTTCTTCTTTGATCCATAGGTTATTTAGAAGTGTGTTATTTTTTTTCCAGATGTTTGTGGGATTTTCCGGAAATGTTTTGCTGCTGATTTCTAGTTTAATTCTACTGTAGTCAGAGAATACACTTTGTCTGATTTGAATCTTTTCAAATTTATTGAGACTTTCTTAATGTCCCATAATATGGTCTTGCTTGGTAAATGTTCCACGTGCACCTGGAAAGAATGTGTATTCTGCTGTTGGTGGCGGAACGGTCCACAAATGTCAAGGAGGTGAGTTGGCTAATGGTGTTAAGTCTGTATCCTTGCTCATTTTCTATCTACCTGTTGTATCAGTTGATGAGAACAGTTTTGAAATTTCCCATTATAATTGTGTGTCTGTTTTTCCTTGTAACTCTATCACTTTTTGCTTCTTTTAATTTGAAGCTCAGTTATTAGGCACTTAATTCTTTTGTCCTCTTCATGAATTGATGCCTTTATTTTTATATGACCTCTTTATCCCATGTTCTTTGTTTTGAAATCTGCTTTGTCTAATGTTAATATAGTAACTCCAGCTTTCTGGAGTAGTGTTACATGGTATCCTTTTTTAAAACATCCTTTTACTTTTAATTTATTTGTGTCTGTATATTTTAAGTGTGTTTCTTTTAGGCAGCGTATGATTAAGTCTTACTGTTTGAAATAATCTGACAGTTTCTGCCTTTTAATTGGGATATTATAGCATTTATATTTAACCTGGTTATTGATATGGTTAGATTTAAGCCTGCCATCTTGCTATTTATTTACTGTTTGCCCCATCTGCTGTTTGTTCCCTTTTCGGCTTTCTTATGAATTCATAGAGGTTTGTGTGTATGTGTATGATTCTGTATTTTTCTCCTTTGTTGGAATTAATAGCTATAACTCTTTGTTTTATTGCAGTGGTTAGTTAGGGCTTATAGTATACATCTTTATTTTATCACAGTCTACAGTATATCAAGAGATATAGCACTTCATGTACAGTATGAGACCCATTTCCCTTCTCCTCCTTAATTATTTTCTGGTACTGAATCAGGACCCTCTGAGTATTCTATCTGATGACCCCTGAGTTAGGTTTTCTTATCTGGCTGGTGGAGAACAGACAGTATTCCAAGTCCTTTGTAAGCAACACGCACTCTTCCCTCCAACCCATTCAGATGTTGCTTTCCTGGACTGCAGGTGGTTTCCTCACACACGTGGGCTGGTCATTTGTCCACTGAATACTTGAGGGACGCTGGCTGCGGGCCTCACAAGATGTCTCTTTCTGTGCAGTGCTCTCCTCTTTTGTAGTCACCCTTCAGACAGTTGGTGCCATATTCTCCCTGGACTCTTGCCCTAACTCAGGGGGTCTGCAGGGCTCAACCTGGCCTCCTCTCCCCATGCTGGGGCCTGGAGACTCTAGGCCATAAGCTGAAGTGACTGCACACTCACCTTGTTTCTCATCTCTCAGGGACCACCAACCTTCGTTGCCTGATGTCCAGGGTCTTGAAGAGTGTTGTATCATAAAATTTTGGTTGTTGTTGTTTCATATGGGAGGGTTATTTCATCTTGGTAGAAGTTGAAGTCGCCCATCAGGGTATCTTTAATAAGTAAGAGTGTAATATTTTCAATAAAGATAAGTGTGTAAAAGAATGAAAATAAAATCTTTCCCATTTCCATAAATGGCAACTCCATCTTCCTAATTGCTAAGGCCCAAAACCTTGGAGTTGTCCTTGACTCATCTAACTCCAACCCCAAATCCCAAAACTTGTTTACTCTGCTTCAGAATATATCCCAAGGGACTTCCCTGGTGATGCTGTGGTTAAGAATCTGCCTGCCAGTGCGGGCGACATGGGTTCAAGCCCTGTTGCAGGAAGATCCCACATGCCACAGAGCAACTAAGTCCATGCACCACAACTGCTGTGCCAGCGCTCTAGAGCCCACATGCAACAACTACTGAAGCCCACGCACCTAGAGCCCGTGCTCTGCCGCAAGAGAAGCCACCGCAATGAGAAGCCTGCGCACCACAACAAAGAGTAGCTCCTGCTCGCCACAATTAGAGAAAGCCCATGGGCAGCAACGAAGACCCAACACAGCCATACATACATACATACATTAAGAAAAAAATCCAGAATTACCACCTCCACGGCTAGCACTGTGGTCCAGTCACACTTTGTAAATGTGGACAGATTACTGAACTTCTTTGTACCTCTGTTCCTGATCTGTAAAATAATGCATGATAATATTTCCACCCTTATAACATTGTTATGGAGAAAAAAATAAGTCAGTATTTTTAAAGGGCTTTGAACAGTGCCTGGCATTATATTATATTATGTTTATTAAATGAAAAGGGGCAGATCTGAGATTCTTTCTTGTGTCTGGGCTGGCTCCTGATGTGTTGATCTTCCATCTTACCTCTGCTCTTCTCCTGTGCCCAGAGCTATGGTCAGTGCTGGAAAATACAAAACAGTGAGAGGGTGGCCCCCTTCCCAGAAGACACTTGCCAGTTAGTTGGGTGACAGAGCCCAGAGGCGTGAAGCCAACAGTAAAGCTGGTAGAATCACGCGCTGACTTGAGTGAGACGTTGTGAGCTGCAGCCATTGGTTGCGGCAAGCATGTTCTCCCATGGGGGGCTCTCACCCTTCTCCCCACTCCCACTCCAGCCTACAGACTGGGCAGTTCTCTAAGGAAAGCGCAGTCAGAGCTCGTGACCCCCTGGGTTTATGTGACGAGACTGTGCTTCTTTGCAGTTTAGCCCTTGCCCCATGGACCTCATTGTCCTGTGCCTGTACCCAGGAACGCACCTTAGAGGGGGGCAGTGCCCCAGCAGCCACGAGGAGCTGGTGCCCTGACCCCCAAGGGCACAGTGAAGAGCCCCCCACACTTTGTGAGAGGTTTCTAAGTTCAAGAAGGCATTTTCTCCCTCCAGAGAAGCCTGCAGGTCTCGTTCTTTTCAGACTACAGACATGAGCTTCTCCGATCCTCTCAAGTATCAGGGCTGGTTCAGGCTGCACATCTGAGAACTGAAAGTGGGAGCTGTGGTGGCAGCCCAGACAGGAAGGCCAGTGATGCTAAAAGACGAGTGAAATCCTGACTCAGTGTGTCCGCAATCATGATTTACAGGTGAAGAGAGAAGCTTAGGGTTATTTTATAAAAGATTATTTTCAGGCAGAGATAAGGATTAGACATTAGACAGACATTAATTTAATATGGAAGAGTTTATGCAGACTGCACTCTTGGACTAAATAGAATTGGGAATGTCAGTCTAGAACTAGGACCTTGTTAAAACATTTTTCTGAGATTTTGCAGATACCATCAAATCAATAGAGTGATATGTGGGCTATATTTTGTGAATTAAAAAAAAATCCAATTTGTGTTACTAGAGCAGCAGTAAAAAAGCTAAAGAACCATAATGTATAAGTAAGTTATGTTGGAAATATAATAATCCTTTTTATTTTGTGCATGTTGCACTGTTATTTTATCACCGTTAACTCTTTTTGCACTATCTTCATATCACTTAAAAGCTCTAGTCTTTAAAAATGAAATCATTAAAGTGATCATGAAATTTTGAATGTTGCTTATAAAAATTCACTAATTGGTCAAAACCAAACTATACCATTCTTGCTTATTAACAATTTTAATTAAACCACAAAATGGGATAAACATTATGTAATTTTTGTTAAATTTTGTCATCTTGAAAACAGTATGATTGTACTAAAACTTAGTATGATTGTGTCCAACTATTTAAAAAGATAACCTTTTTTCCAATCTAGCTGGAGATATGAATAGCAGAATGTAATCTCTGGCTGACTTAGTAGGATTATTGGAGAGTTTTCATGTAAATCTAGCGGGTTTAATTAACTTTCAATGGAATCAAATACATTTTCCAACTCTGTAAGCTTGCTCTCTTGCACATAGTGAAAAATTTAGTTAGGTCCAAGGCATTTGGAAGAAGGTGCCTAATCAGACCATGACAAGCTAATGACTTCATGATTTTTCTCACTGAAATTTTTGAGATAATTGTGGGTTCGCATGCAGTCATAAGAAATAATATGCAGAGACCTGTGTACCCTTCCCCCAGTTTCCTCCAGTGGTAACATTTTGTGGAACTACCGAGCCATTTCACAAGCCAGGATATTGACATCAAGACAACCCACTGATCAACCTGTTTTATTTGTACTCACCTGTGTGTGTGTGTGTGTGTGTGTGTGTGTTTAGGTCTATACAGTTTTATCACCTGTGGAGGTTTGTGTATGCACCATCACCGTCAAGTTACAGAACAGTTCCATCACCATTAGAATCTTGTCCTTTTAAAACCACCGCCCAAACCCCTGCCACCTCTTACCACTGGGAGCCACCAGTCTGTTCTCTATTTCCAAAATTTTGTCTTTTGAAAAAGTTTTATGTAAGTTAAATCATATAGTACATACCCTTTTGAGATTGGCTTTTTTCACTCAGCACAGTTCCCTGGAGATTCGTCCAAGATATTGTGTCTATCAATAGCTGTTCCTTTTTATTACTGAGTAGTTTTCCATGGTGTGGATGTGCCACAGCTTGTTCAGCCATTTACCCACTGAAGGACATCTGGGCTGATTTCAGTTTGGAGATACTACAAATAAAGTTACTATGAACATTTTTGTACAGGTTTTATGTGAACATGCTTTTATTTCTCTGGGTAAATGTCCAAGAGTAACATTTTTGGGCTGTATGGTCATTGCATGTTTAGTTTTATGAGAAACTGCCCACCTGTTTTTCAGAGTGGCTGTAGCATTTTACATCCCCACCAGCAATGTATGAGTGATCCAGTTTCTCCACATCCTTGCCAGGATGGTGTCGTCACTGACTTTTATTTTAGCCAGCCTCATAGATTTGTATTGATACCTCATTTTGGTTTTAATTTGCATTTTTCTGATGGCTAATGATGTTGAACATCTTTTCCGGTGCTTATTTGACATCTCTATATCCTCTTTAGTGAATCGTCTGTTCATGTCTTTTGCCCATTTTTAAACTGGGTTTCTTTTTTGAAACAGTTGAGTTTTAAATGTTCGTTATGTAGTCCTTTGTTGGATGCGTGGTTTCCAAATATTTTCTTCCTGTCTATAGCTTCGCATAAGCTTTCACAGAACAAAAGTTTTCAATTTTGGTGAGGCCCCCTTCGTGACTTTTTTTGTTTTGTTTTGTTTTTTGTTTTCTGTTTTTGTTTTTCTGCAGTACATGGGCCTCTCACTGTTGTGGCCTCTCCCATCGCGGAGCACAGGCTCCGGACGCGCAGGCTCAGCGGCCATGGCTCACGGGCCCAGCCGCTCCGCGGCATGTGGGATCTTCCCGGACTGGGGCACGAACCCGTGTCCCCTGCATCGGCAGGCGGACTCTCAACCACTGCTCCACCAGGGAAGCCCCCTTTCGTGACTTTTTAATGTTTGGTCTTTTTTGAAAAAATAAGGAGATGTACCTTCAGTAAGATTGGAGCATTTTTCTCTTTTAGTAACTTTTATTCTATTTTATTCTCTTCCTTCGTTTCCCCCACTTTTGTTTTCTCTTAAGCATCATAAACTTTTTCTTGGTTGTGAAAAATATTGTAAATTATTCAAGCTATAATTTATTTCCAGTGTTCTTAAATAAATACCTTTACATTTTTCTCTTACCCTTTACAAACATCTAGAACATTTCTTCCTCATTTGACCACATTATTTGTAAGCATTTGTTGGTGACTGTTTATTCGCTTCAGTATTCACATGCTAACTGTAGAATCTTCCCTTTGTTTTCAAAACCAGACCCACGTGCCAGTGGCATTTCATTTTTATCACAGTTAATAGTGACAGAGCGGCTCCCTAGAGCCCACAGAGGAGTTCCCTAAGTTTAGTATATTAATATTCTCCGCTTAGGAGAAGGCCGTTCCACATCCATTGGGATTTAGAGACAGGCCTTTCCTGAGTGTCCCTGGTTACCGAGCCACCAGTGACTGTTCTGCACTCCAGCCACCATCAGAGATTTTCGTTGTTTCCTTTCCTCAGTCCCTTTGTAAAGGGCTTGGTCTTAACTGTGAGGACATCCAGGCAGTGCCAACCCTACAGGGAGGGGCTGGCGGTGGCAGGGGTCGTGCTGGGGTCCCTCACACGCTTGACTGTCTGCGTGCGGTGCTGGATGAGGAAGCAGTCTGGGCAAGGAGGGTCCCGCGTGAGCCCTGCACTGCGGTAGGGCCTGAGCCTTGCTGAACCCCTGTTCCTCCCTCCTGTAAAGCAGGGCTGGGGGGACTACAGTACCCACCCTGCTTCCCTCAAACATCATTTCAGAAAAATTCTCTCCTCTTTTTTCCTACCTTACCTGGACTCTGGTGAGAGGAAGACGAAGGTACCCAGTGACCTTCCCTGCTGCTAGGGATGCAGAGAGAAACTGTTCATTAACTCTTGGGCGAAAAAGTAACAATGTCAAGTCTGTTAGGGGGGAAAAAAAAAGGCACTGACATACTTTGTCTTATGAAACTGAGGTGACCTCTAGACTCTTCCAGTAAATAGGAATTGTAACTCATTCAGTTAATTCAAGAAGGATTTATTAGCACCTACTCAGTGCCAGACATTTTTCATGGCAGAGATGACACAGCAGCAAACAAAAAAAAAAAAGGAGAAAAAATTCTGCCCTCATGCAGTGTATTTTAGAGGGGAAGATAGATAATGACTAAGAAAATAAAGTATGCAGCACATGTGAGCCTGCGCCTGGCATGTTCAAGATGAGCAAAGAGGCATGTGTGGCTGGATCGGCGCGATCGAGGGAAAGCGTGGAGGGAGATGAGTCCAGAAATGCAGCAGAGGGGTGGGAAGGCAGATCATGCAGGGCTTTTCAGGTCAAGGGCAAGACTTTGGCTTAACTCTGGGTGACGGGAGCCTCTGGAGGTTCTGAGCAGGGGGTGGGTGGTCGGACTTATGTGTTAATGAGGTCACTGTGGCTGCTGTGGTGACAATAATGGGAGGAGGGCAGAGGCATAGAGACGAGTTAGGAGGCCATGGCAGTGACGTATGACCAAGATGATGGCATCCTCAGCCAGGGTAGGAAACGTGGAGGTAGCAGAAGTGGGCGGGTTCTGGATGTATTTTCAAGGCAGAGCCAAAAGGCGTTGATAACAGGCTGCAGGTGGGATGCAACAGAAGCGAGGCATGAAGGATGGACCCCAGGTTTGGTCTGAGCAGTTTAGAGAATGGAATTGTCATTTCTGAGACGAGAACAACACGATAAATGAGTTGTAGCTAATAAGATCTAGATAATACTGCAAGAGCGTTTTCTTTTTTTGAAAAGTGGAGGATTAACAAGCATACAGTGAAGTGTATTAAAGTGTGCTCATTTTAAATTGCAGTTTAGCAGGAACACTGTATCTTAAATATATTTTATTCATCATAAAAATGGAAGGAATGGTTTTTTTCTTGAATTATTTACATGTTAAATTCTTAACCTTTTCTAGCTCTTCTGAGAAACAAGGTACATCTGTCTCTGCTACAAATTGAAACATAAAATTCATTTGTTCTACAAGTGTACTTTATTCCTATTATGCATACTCGTAATATCCTGGCCCTGTGGGAGGAATAAAAACGGTATAACCTCTGCCCCAAGGGACCATATTATTTTGTTAAACATAAATAAAAGATGGGGAAACTGCAGAATAATGACCAGATAGAAGGAAACTCCACTGGCTGACGGTTTTGATGCCTTGACTCTGTGTGTATGTATGTCACCTGCTCTTCTGGAATATTTGTCACAAAATGACAATGTTTTGGTTCTATGGCCTGAAAGATGACCCACTGAAAAGAGCATGTGAAGAAAATGTCTTAGCTCACTCCTGATGAGTAAGAAGGCTGGGTGAGGTTTTGCAGCACACCTCAAGTAAAGGGCTTTGATGCGGCATAATTTGGGGTGTCACTGTACATGAGTAAACCCTTGGCGATGATGGCACCTCGTGAAAACACATGCTCCTCAGTCAATCCACGAGTGACGTAATGTCCAGGGAATCCAGCCTGTAGGCAGTCCTCGAGCTAAGCTGGAAAAATTCTCTGGTAATTAAAGCAATTTTAATTTGATTCTGATCTTCCCGTTGAAAAAATATGTGAGAGAGAATTTTATTCTGACCAGGGATCCGCTATTCAACATTTTGTAGAAATTACCAGACAGATTGGATTTAACTATATTTATTTTCAACTATAAATGGCACTTTTTAGCATAAACCTTATACAGTATTAAGAAACCCAGTTACCAGTCACGGAATTTTACTAATGCTGACACCGTCTCATACTGTGCCAGAAAGCTGCTTTTGTTTTCATGTAGTCTATCTTAGTTTTACTAAAACAAATCAGAGAAACTGTCATTGTACTTAGAGAATTCAGAAGAACTTCATTCAGATTTTTACTGTTATCTTTGAAACAGACTTTGGACTATTTGGTAATTTTTTGAGAAACTGATTCAAGAATAATTTTCTGAAAAGACTTTCTCCTCTAAACTAGGTGAAATAACCTGATTAAAACAACAACAGCAGCAGCAAAAAGAATACCTTTCTTAGCAGTGGCAGAAAATAGACACCGTCACAGCCGGAGCTGTAATCAGTTAGGTACCAATTACATTGCCCACCTGTTTCATAATTGTTATTTACATTTCTTTTTTTTTTTTTTTTTTTTGCGGTATGCGGGCCTCACCAGGGAAGCCCTTACATTTCTTAGTGGAGGGATTTCATGCTTTTTCCCTTGATTCCTCTGTGTTTTTTTTTTGTTTTTTTGTATTGATTTTTTGACACCTGTAGATCCCCAACACTTTGTTGTATCATTATGTAACAACACTCAAAGCTTCAGTGCAGATGGCAGCCATACTCAGTTTTGCTAAAAAAAAAAAAATCCCTTTACCTCAGCCATAAAACTGCCTCACTGGAGTGCAGTCTTTAATAGGATGCATGACTGGGCAGTGATGAGAGCTTTCTGTACCTGACAGCACGGAAAATATCAAGCGGACTTAGCTCTCAGAGCAGCCACAGCAGCTTGCAGACTGAGGCCAGATTTCCCTAAAGCCTGTTAGAAATGCATCCTTTTTAGTTTCTTCAGAGATGATTTCATAGCCACATGAGAAAATTAATTTTTTACGTCATGGTACAGCTCACTTCCCTTTGCCTAATGCAGGTCTCTTTCTCCGGTCCCTTCGCATCACGTGGCTTAGCTGTGTCTGTCCCCACCTCTTCATTCACTGCTGCTTAAGCTTCTGATTGACCTTGAAGGGAGCAGATAAACTTGCTTTGTGACTTGGGAGCCATCACATTTGGTCTCTGGGCCTACTCCCCTCTCCTCATCTACTGGGATGACTATTTGCAGTGAACTATTTGTTAGATTTGGATCTCCCAAGAGGAAAAGAACTAGGCGATACAAAAAATAAAAATAAATGACCAAAATACAGTAGAAACATCCTTTTAAGGATCTGAGGGTATGTAAAGGTGTTTTAAACCACTAGAGGGAGCCCATATTGTTCTGATTTCTGAATCCTATACCGTTTAACAGTTTGATTTTTTTGGCTGTAGAAAAGGATAGCTCCAGCCAATGGTTTACACATGTATGATTTTAATGGTCTTCTTCAGTTTGCTTTTAAGAGGAAAAGGGAGATCACCAGATCAGAACCACTGTCTACACTGGTGTTCTTGTCCTCCTGTGCTCCATGTCACAGAACGTGATGCGGGTGAAGTAATTTGAGCGAGGACCCTGCACTGGCTCTTTGGCGGGGGTCCCTGGCTCTCCTCCGTCTTCCCCGTAACACTCAGTGTCATCTTCCACCACCACCCCCAACCCAGGCAGATGTAGTCATTCAGCAGACTATCAGTCATGTGTAGACATTACTCCGGGCTCTGGCCAATCGGAAGGTGAATAATACAACCGTCTCTCTCATCGGGGTAGGAATCTTAGTCTTAGGTGTTGTGTTATGGCCTTTTTCAACCTTTCCTCCCTTTGCTCTCCTCTGAGGAGCTTTGTCCTTGTGATTTCTCAGATATCCTTTACCTCTTCAAATTCTTTAGGTTTTCTATCTTTCCATCCATGGAGTTGTGTTTGTGTTTCATTGTCTGAGTGCATGGAAAGGATTACTCAAAATACTTGTGTTTTAACGTTCAAGTTACTAAAACCCGTAAATGTATAAAAAACAATGTTTCTTACACTCAACTTATAAAGCTTACTTTGTTTGTAAACCTAGTAAATTTTACATGAAATCATCCTCACTTTTATTTATATTTTGATTAATAGTCAATAAACTTATAAATAAGGACTCCCTAAACTATTAACCCCAACACAAAATTAGTTAACGTTTAAACTTAATTTGCAGGCTTTATGTGTCTGACTCAAACCTGTCAAAGCTTGACAAAGCATCCTTGGAATCTAACAAGCGGAATCTTCTGAGCGTCAGGCAACTCAGATAAAATACAGCTAACCCATAAAAGTAGTAGATTAGATTCTGTTAAGCATTTCAAACATGTTAAAAGAAAGAAGCACAAAATTGCCCAGTAATTTTTTAAAATGTTGTTGCACCCTTATGATAGGACTTACCCAAAGTTGTTCTATCTATTTCATCCCAGGTTCCTCACTCACCTGACGGGAACAGAATTACTATTTCTGCTGTAACCCATACAGCAGCTGGGGTTATAGATTTGGTGAGGCTGTACCAGGTCACAGGGCTGGGGATGCTTCCAGTTTTTCTACCAAAGCCACAGTTTATTGAACCCATCTCACAGGAATGGTCTTATAGTAGTAAGACTTTGTTCACCTTTTTACAAAAAATGTTGGAATTTATAAAATTTTATACTTCCTACCCCAGCATATGAGTAAGTTCTTCACTGAGAAATTTGAGTTGATTCAGTTTTTTGTTCCCCTCCCCCCATAAGCCTTTTACACACGCTTCACCTTTTACTTGTTTCTTTGGCCACCATTCTATATTGACCTATAGGAAGTCATATAGATCTGGAAGTTTATCTAAACCTTCATAGCTTATGCCAATTCAGAATATGTACACTGAAAAAGCTAAGATATTTATTGGGATAATTTCTGTAACGGGGGTGTGTGTATGTGTGCATGTGTACATGTGTGCATGCCCATGTCTGTTCAGGGTTTAAAAGACAAATTCCATCTTCAGGTTAGTTACATCCAAGGGTGGTTTTGGTACCAATATCTGTAAAGTTATAGCTTAGGATAAAAGCTCAACAGATTATACCACCTCATCTCATTGATTCTAAGGGCACATTTTTTCACATTTTAATGTCTCTGAAATTGGCTGCCTTTTACAGTGGCTGTCATCAGGTGGATGCCATGAAATAGTTGCCATTGTCAGTACACATGGGCAAATTGAATCTTGGTGGTAGTGTGATTTGGCAACTGTAACTTCTCATGGTTTCAGCCAAAAAGCTGTTAAGAACTCTGAAAAGGGGGCATGAGTCCTGGGTGGTGCTGAATACCTTACTAGTATAAAGAAAAACTTTAAAAATATATTTGTATCCAACAACTACTTTGCTGTCTTATTAGTGATGATTGGTTGTTCGTTGTATCTTGATTTTATACTCAGAGCTGCAAATACAGATGATGTTTTCTCTTCTCTGCCAATACTTACACTATTTATTTTATATCTTGTTGTATTAGCTAGGGCCTCCAAAACAATATTGAATAGTAAACATCTCTGTCTTAATCTTGACTTAAATGGTAATAGCCTAAGTATTTCACTGTTTAATAAGATGTTATAGGTTTGTAGTAATGGCCTTGATCTTATTTAAGTGTCTTTTTCTACTTCTATTTTAGGTAGTTGTTAGTTTGCTTGCTTGTTTTAGTTAGGAATGACTATTGAATTTTACCAAATGATTTTTTAGTCCCTGTGTTTTATTGATATGGTTTTTATTTTTTTTTACTTTAAGAAAACGTAAATGTAATAAATTATGTTGACAGCTTTCCTAATGGTGAGCGATTTCTGCATTCTTGAAATAAACCCTGCTTGGTCATTTTATATTATTCAGTTAATTTACTGCTGGATTCCATTTACCAGTAATATATTTAGGAGTTTGGCATCTATATTTATAAGTGAATTTGGTCTTTTTTTAAAATCAGGTTTTAGTATTAAGTAGATTCTAGCTTCTTTGAGTGAATTGGGGTAGCTTTTCATCCTTCTCCATGGTCTAGACTCGTTTGGGTACATAACAAGTACCTGTTCTCTTATGATATCTACTACCCAGTGTTAATAAAGTGTGGGGTTTTACCGAGCTTTTAATCTTTACCATTATGATTTTAAAATATAATCTCATTGCTTTAAAGGATGATCTCTAAAATTCTTTTTTCCCTCTCTCTTCCAAACTGCCAGGATATGGGTTCTTTCAATGTGTTGCTTCTCATTTTGTTTGTGTTTACGGGAAAGTTTTAGAGTTTCAGTAGTTTTCAGGCTGAATGCTTATTGCAAGAGGAAGGAACAAATGAAGGGAAGAGCTATATATATACCATCTAAAGCTTTTGCTATTAGAGACGTGAGTAGATTTAGTAAGAAAAGGAGAACAGGGCTGGATGTCAAAAGCCTGATTCTAGCCCTAACTCCCTGAAAACTGGGTGACATTAAGCAAGCCTTCTCTGAGCTTCAAGTTGTTTTTTCCTCATCTTTGTGTCATGTTGATAACTGCTTAATACAGTTGCCTTGAAGATCAGAAGAAGTAGTATTCAAGGACTTCCAAATCCTTAAAGCACTGTATTGTTGCAGAAGGTACTTCATGGGATTATTCATTTTTATGTGGGATTATGATTAGTTATAATAGAAGACCTCTTCGGCAAAAGGAGATTTTTATTTGTAAATGTTTAGGTAGTTGTTTATTTGTTGTAAGACAGTCTTTTTTGATGAGGACCACTAATGACCATGAGAGAATAAAAACAGGTTTTAAATTTTATTAAGTAATCTCAATTTTAAAGATGTTACACTACGCCAATGAGCCAGGCCCAGTAACACTTTAATTTCCTGGCGCCATTACCAATATTAAGAAAATGAACAAAACACTAGCTCATTAATTTTGGGGGTGTCACTATACTTTTCTTGTCCTCATAGAGAGAGAAAGACTTTTTCTGTGACCTTTATTTAGTCACTTGGAAGTAGATACCCCCCCTTTTTTTGGTAGCCAAATGCTTCTTTAGCACACACACAAAAATAATTTTCTCTAGAGTGTACTTACAATATTAGCTAATTGAATCACCACCACATGTTTTGAGCACCTGAAATGAAAATTATTGAAGAATTCGTCCTGTCAGCCTGTGTGCTCTCCACAGCATTACTGTGAAAACCTGCTGCTTTCTCTTTCACCCTTGGTGTCTTTAGTGGTCCTCACACCAGGTCCCTACTCAGCAGTGCAATACACTGCAGACACGGAAAGTCCAAATACGTGGCCAGCTGGTCATGCCATTGGGGGAGAGTGCAGTCCTTTGTCTGTAATCAAGCATGGGCGATATTGGCTTATGACTCTGCTGAGCCGTGCAAGGTGCCAGGGCATTGATGTTAGTCGTTTGTGTCTATTGCATGGTTGGCAACCAGGCCAAGTGTTGAGTGTTGCCCCAGGGTGCACCCGCAGGGGCTGTTAACGCGAGTCTAGTGTGGCTGCTTCTTCAGTGAAATGTGAATGAAAAGAACAAAACCTGCCACCTGAAGGAAAAATTGTAAGATCCCCCAAACACTGTAAAAATATATGGTTACTAAGCTCACTGAGAAAAAGGCCTAGGGCCTGGAAGCAGACCTTTTTCACTCTGGGTTGAGTCACTTAGGAGAGCATTCTTTCCACTACCAATGAACAAACAAAGACAAAGAAGAGAATGAATTTTTTTTTTTCTAAAGAATGATCATCCTCTTGGATTTCTGCTTTATGGCATTTGGTGCTGATCACTCATCCGCATGCAGAGCACAGGAAGCTTAGAGCATACAATCATTTGTTCCTAAGAGAAGATATAATTAAATAATTCTTGAACATGGCCCCAAATTGAATCTCTTAAGGCATAAATTCAATAAACAGTCTCTTTCCCTAACGTTGATGTCCTATTTATTGGATTGCTGGTCCATTACCCATTTCTTCTGGAAGCTGGCCTCCCTGGTCCCTGACTCAGTGGGTGCAGCTAGGGCTCCTGATGGGAGCTGGGCCCCCGCCCCCGCCCCCGCCCTGTTCCCTGCCCAGTGGTGAGCTTGTGAACACCCAGCCCAGGTTCCTCTGTACGACCTTCCTTGGAGGGCTTGGAATGGCCAGCGAGGGGCGCCCAGCTTCGTCTGGCTGCTCTCCTGGCTAGGGGAGTTAACTCAGGAACTATTGTTCCTGGCCGTTGGGTTGCACATTTGGGGAAGCAGAGAGGGCCCCTCAGGAGGCAGAGAGCGGCCAGAAGTAGGAACTCAGAAAAGGAGAGACTCAGGGGCCAGGGCTGGTTGTTAGCATGTTCGTCTGAGTGTGTTGTCCACTGAGATGCCCATTCCAGAGGGCAGGGCTGTCCTGGGAGCAGTTCCTGGAGCAGAGGTGTTCATGAAGTAGCTGGTTTCACGCTGGGGGCAGGTGGCATACATCGGGTGACTGTTCTCGTGCTTCTAGCCCTGAGTTACCATGGTTCTCTACAGGCACAAATTGTGTCTCCCTTAGTACTTGCTATAACTTAAAAACTAGAGTTTACACATTTTTCTGCTTATAATCGACCACACGCTCAGTTTCCTTTTCTAATCGTACTTTATTTTTGAAAGTAACACATACTCATAATTTAAAAACCTGAATACTCTCTTGAGAAGTAATAACAAAATAACAGGTCACTGCCGCTTTCTGATTTCCTAGAGTCAGTAACTTAGCATTTTCGCCATTTCTTCTGCTGGTTACCTGTACGTTTCCAAATAGCGTGTTTCTAGTGTTACTGGCTCCCTGCTGTGTAACATAAATGCTTTTACACACACTACATACTTTTTTTTTTAATTCTTGAATTTTATTTTATTTATTTTTTTATACAGCTGGTCCTTATTAGTCATCAGTTTTATACACATCAGTGTATACATGTCAATCCCAATCACCCAATTCATCCCACCACCACCCCCCACCACTTTCCCCCCTTGGTGTCCATACGTTTGTTCTCTACATCTGTGTCTCAACTTCTGTTCTGCAAACCGGTTCATCTGCACCATTTTTCTAGGTTCAACATACATGCGTTAATATATGATATTTGTTTTTCTCTTTCTGACTGACTTCACTCTGTATGACAGTCTCTAGATTCATCCACGTCTCAACAAATGACCCAATTTTGTTCCTTTTTATGGCTGAGTAATATTCCATTGTATATATGTACCACATCTTCTTTATCCATTCATCTGTCGATGGGCATTTAGGTTGCTTCCATGACCTGGCTATTGTAAATAGTGCTACAGTGAACATTGGGGTGCATGTGTCTTTTTGAATTATGGTTTCTCTGGGTATATGCCCAGTAGTGGAATTGCTGGATCATATGGTAATTCTATTTTTAGTTTTTTAAGGAACCTCCATACTGTTCTCCATAGTGGCTGTATCAATTTACATTGCCACCAACAGTACAAGAGGGTTCCCTTTTCTCCACACCCTCTCCAACATTTGTTGTTTGTAGATTTTCTGATGATGTCCATTCTAACCAGTGTGAGGTAATACCTCATTGTAGTTTTGATTTGCATTTCTCTAATAATTAGTGATGTTGAGCAGCTTTTCATGTGTTTCTTGGCCATCTGTATGTCTTCTTTGGAGAAATGTCTACTTAGGTCTTCTGCCCATTTTTGGATTGGGTTGTTTGTTTCTTTAATATTAAGCTGCATGGGCTGTTTATATATTTTGGAGATTAATCCTTTGTCCGTTGATTCGTTTGCAAATATTTTCTCCCATTCTGAGGGTTGTCTTTTTGTCTTGTTTATGGTTTCCTTTGCTGTGCAAAAGCTTTGAAGCTTCATTAGGTCCCATTTGTTTATTTTTGTTTTTATTTCCATTACTCTAGGAGGTGGATCAAAAAGATCTTGCTGTGATTTATGTCAAAGAGTGTTCTTCCTATGTTTTCCTCTGAGAGTTTTATAGTGTCGTGCCTTACATTTAGGTCTCAAATCCATTTAGAGTTTATTTTTGTGTATGGTGTTAGGGAGTGTTCTAATTTCATTCTTTTACATGTAGCTGTCCAGTTTCCCCAGCATCACTTATTGAAGAGACTGTCTTTTCTCAATTGTATATCCTTGCCTTCTTTGTCATAGATTAGTTGACCATAGGTGCGTGAGTTTATCTCTGGGCTTTCTATCTTGTTCCATTGATCTATGTTTCTGTTTTTGTGCCAGTCCCATATTGTCTTAATTACTGTAGCTTTGTAGTATAGTCTGAAGTCAGGGAGTCTGATTCCTCCAGCTCCGATTTTTTCCCTCAACACTGCTTTGGCTACTCGGGGTCTTTTGTGTCTCCATACAAATTTTAAGATTTTTTGTTCTAGTTACATAAAAAATGCCATTGGTAATTTGATAGGGATTGCATTGAATCTGTAGATTGCTTTGAGTAGTATAGTCATTTTCACAATATTGATTCTTCCAATCCAAGAACATAGTATATCTCTCCATTTGTTGGTATCATCTTTAATTCCTTTCATCAGTGTCTTATAGTTTTCTGCATACAGGTCTTTTGTCTCCCTAGGTAGGTTTATTCCTAGGTATTTTACTCTTTTTGTTGCAGTGGTAAATGGGAGTGTTTCCTTAATTTCTCTTTCAGATTTTTCATCTTTAGTGTATAGGATGCAGGAGATTTCTGTGCATTAATTTTGTATCCTGCAGCTTTACCAAATTCACTGATTAGCTCTAGTAGTTTTCTGGTGACATCTTTAGGATCCTCTATGTATAGTATCCTGTCATCTGCAAACAGTGACAGCTTTACTTCTTCTTTTCCAATTTGGATTCCTTTTATTTCTTTTTCTTCTCTGATTGCTGTGGCTAGGACTTCCAAAACTATGTTGAATAATAGTGGCTAGAGTGGACCTCCTTGTTCCTGATCTTAGAGGAAATGCTTTCAGTTTTTCACCATTGAGAATGATGTTTGCTGTGGGTTTGTCATATATGACCTTTATTATGTTGAGGTAGGATCCCTCTTTGCCCACTTTCTGGAGAGTTTTTATCATAAATGCGTGTTGAATTTTGTCAAAAGCATTTTCTGCATCTATTGAGATGATCATATGGTTTTTATTCTTCAGTGTGTTAATATGGTGTATCACATTGATTGATTTGCGTATATTGAAGAATCCCTGCATCCCTGGGATAAATCCCACTTGATCATATTGTATGATCTTTTAATGTGTTGTTGGATTCTGTTTGCTAGTATTTTGTTGAGGATTTTTGCATCTATATTCATCAGTGATATTGGTCTGTAATTTTGTTCTTTTTTTTTTCTTTAACATCTTTACTAGAGTATAATTGCTTTACAATGGTTTGTCAGTTTCAGCTTTATAACAAAGTGAATCAGTTATACATATACATATGTCCCCATATCTCCTCCCTCTTGCATCTCCCTCCCTCCCACCCTCCCTATCACACCCCTCCACGTGGTCACAAAGCACTGAGCTGATCTCCCTGTGCTATGTGGCTGCTTCCCACTAGCTGTCTATTTTATGTTTGGTAGTGTATATATGTCCATGCCACTCTCTCACTTTGTCCCAGCTTACCCTTCCCCCTCCCCGTATCCTCACGTCCATTCTCTAGTAGGTCTGCATCTTTATTCCCGTCTTGCCCCTAGGTTCTTCTGACCATTTTCTTTCTTTTTTTTGTTCGTTTGTTTGTTTGTTTTTTAGATTCCATATATATGTGTTAGCATCCGGTATTCTTTTTTATCTTTCTGACTTAGTTCACTCTGTATGACAGTCTGTAGGTCCATCCACCTCACTACAAATAACTCAGTTTCCTTCCTTTTTGTGGCTGAGTAATATTCCATTCTTTTTTCTAGTATCTTTATCTGGTTTTGGTATCAGGGTGATGGTGGCCTCATAGAATGAGTTTGGGAGTGTTCCTTCCTCTGCAATTTTTTGGGAAGAGTTTGAGAAGGATGGGTCTTAGCTCTTCTCTAAATGTTTGATAGAATTCAGCTGTGAAGCCATCTGGTCCTGGACTTTTGTTTGTTGGAAGATTTTTAATCACCGTTTCAATTTCATTACTTGTGATTGGTCTGTTCATATTTTCTATTTCTTCCTGGTTCAGTCTTGGAAGGTTATACCTTTCTAAGAATTTGTCCATTTCTTCCAGGTTGTCCATTTTATTGGCATAGGGTTGCTTGTAGTAGTGTCTTAGGATGCTTTGCATTTCTGTGGTGTCTGTTGTAACTTCTCCTTTTTCATTTCTAATTTTATTGACTTGAGTCCTCTCCCTCTTTTTCTTGATGAGTCTGGCTAATGGTTTATCAATTTTGTTTATCTTCTCAAAGAAGCAGCTTTTAGTTTTATTGATCTTTGCTATTGTTTTCTTTGTTTCTATTTCATTTATTTCTGCTCTGATCTTTATTATTTCTTTCCTTCTGCTAACTCTGGGTTTTGTTAGTTCTTCTTTCTCTAGTTCCTTTAGGTGTAAGGTTAGATTGTTTATTTGAGATTTTACTTGTTTCTTGAGGTAGGCTTCTATAGCTATAAACTTCCCTCTTAGAACCGCTTTTGCTTCATCCCGTAGGTTTTGGATCATCGTGTTTTCATTGTCATTTGTCTCTAGGTATTTTTTTATTTCTTCAGTGATCTCTTGGTTATTTAGTAACGTATTATTTAGTCTCCGTGTGTTTGTGTTTTTTACGCTTTTTCCCTATAATTCATTTCTAATCTCATAGCGTTGTGGTCAGAGAAGATGCTTGATATGATTTCAGTTATCTTAAATTTACTGAGGCTTGATTTGTGACCCAAGATATGATGTATCCTAGATAATATTCTGTGCGCACTTGAGAAGAAATTGTAATCTGCTGTTTTTGGATGGAATGTCCTATAAATATCAATTAAATCTATCTGTTCTATTATGTCATTTAAAGCTTGTGTTTCCTTATTTATTTTCATTTTGGGTGATCTGTCCATTGGTGTAAGTGAGATGTTAAAATCCCCTAGTATTATTGTGTTACTGTCGATTTTCTCTTTTATAGCTGTTAGCAGTTGCCTTATGTATTGAGGTGCTCCATGTTGGGTGCATATATATTTATAATTGTTATATCTTCTTCTTGGATTGATCCCTTGATCATTATGTAGTGTCCTTCCTTGTCTCTTGTAACATTCTTTATTTTAAAGTCTATTTTATCTGATATGAGTATTGCTACTCCAGCTTTCTTTTGATTTCCATTTGCATGGAATATCTTTTTCCATCCCCTTACTTTCAGTCTGTATGTGTCCCTAGGTCTGAAGTGGGTCTCTTGTAGACAGCATATATATGGGTCTTGTTTTTGTATCCATTCAGCAAGCCTGTGTCTTTTGGTTGGAGCATTTAATTCATTCACATTTAAGGTAATTATCGATATGTATGTTCCTGTGACCATTTTCTTAATTGTTTTGGGTTTGTTTTTGTAGGTCCTTTTCTTCTCTTGTGTTTCCCACTTAGAGAAGTTCCTTTAGCATTTGTTGTAGAGCTGGTTTGGTGGTGCTGAATTCTCTTCGCTTTTGTTTGTCTGTAAAGCTTTGGATTTCTCCATCGAATCTGAATGAGGTCCTTGCTGGGTAGAGTCATCTTGGTTGTAGGTTCTTACCTTTCATCACTTTAAGTATATCATGCCACTCCCTTCTGGCTTGTAGAGTTTCTGCTGAGAAATCAGCTGTTAACCTTATGGGAGTTCCTTTGTATGTTATTTGTCATTTTTCCCTTGCTGCTTTCAATAATTTTCCTTTGTCTTTAATTTTTGCCAATTTGATTATTATGTGTCTCGGCGTGTTTCTCCTTGGGTTTATCCTGTATGGGACTCTCTGTGCTTCCTGGACTTGGGTGGCTATTTCCTTTCCCATGTTAGGGAAGTTTTCGACTATAATCTCTTCAAATATTTTCTCTGGTCCTTTCTCTCTCTCTTCTCCTTCTGGGACCACTATATTGTGAATGTTGTTGCGTTTAATGTTGTCCCAGAGGTCTTTAGGCTGTCTTCATTTCCTTTCATTCTTTTTTCTTTATGCTGTTCTGCAGCAGTGAATTCCACCATTCTGTCTTCCAGGTCACTTATCCATTCTTCTGCCTCAGTTATTCTGCTATTGATTCCTTCTAGTGTAGTTTTTATTTCGGTTATTGGATTGTTCATCTCTGTTTGTTCTTTAATTCTTCTAGGTCTTTGTTTCACATTTCTTGCATCTTCTTGATCTTTGCCTCCATTCTGTTTCCGAGATCCTGTATTATCTTCACTATCATTATTCTGAATTCTTTTTCTGGAAGTTTGCCTATCTCCCCTTCATTTAGTTGTTTTTCTGGGGTTTTTTCTTGTTCCTTCATGTGGTGCATAGCCCTCTGCCTTTTCATCTTGTCTATCTTCTGTGAATGTGGTTTTTGTTCCACAGGTTGCAGGATTGTAGTTCTTCTTGCTTCTGCTGTCTGCCCTCCTACCCACCACATACTTTTATTCCCATCCTCCCAGTGTAGTTTCACATCACAAGTTTTGCTTCAGTTAATCCTGAAATTATTTATACTACTATGCAGGTATTATTTACAGTTTACCATGTAGCATACCATGATCATGTTTCCTTAAACATAATTGAGGTGATAAGTGCCTTATTTTTTATTTGCTTGGTTTTCTATGTACCTATTATTGCTTCTTTCCTAAACTTAGTGTGCTTAAGCCCATCAGATGACCTATCTGTGTTTTGTTTTGTTTTTTTCCTTGAATAGGGTGTTCCTGGAATCTCTGTTGTCCTGTTCCTCCTGGGCAGACTACTCTCTGAATATGCTGCACTCTTCTCACCATCACTTCCAACTTGTTGGGAATGTACTCTGCTTTGCTCCCACACCCTTTCTTAGTCCCCTTCCTTGTGTTGGCAGGTGCACGAGAGATGTTTTGGAATCTTGTGTGTCGGAAGACATCTTCTTGCCCATTTTTCCTCCAAATTTGGAAGACATTGCTGGGTTGCCTCCAGCATCGCTGTTGAGAGGCTGATGCCAGCCTGATCCCCGATCTTTCACACGTGACCTGTTCATTCTCTCCAGAAGCTTTCATGGTCTCCTCTTTATCCCTGGTTTTTGGAAATTTCATAATAATATGCCTTTTGTGGGTTGGTGTTTCTTTTTCCTTTCCCATCAATTGAATTTGACATTTTCAAACTCTTGTTCTTCAGTTCCATGAAATGTCTTGAATTATTTCTTTGACAATCATCTTTTCCACATCTTCTAACTTCTCTATTTCTGGACCTCTATTGCATTATCCAGACTTACCATTTGTTGTGTATTCTCCCCCATCCTCAATTTCTGTTTCCTTTTTTGGTTTGTTTTGCTTTTTTCTGTTTTAGTCTATTTGCAAAGATGTCCTCAACAATATTTTCTAATTCTTTTATTGAATTTATTTCTATCAGATGTTTAGTATCCAAGAGCTCTTTGTTCTCTGAGTGTTCCCGCCCCCTTTTAAAACTAATATCCTGTACTTCATTTCATGAATGCAGTGTCATCTCTCTGAAGTTTTCTTCTCTTCCCTGCCTGGTCTCTGTCTCCTGCTCCCCCTTTCAGTGTAGTGGCATTTTCCCTGGTATGGTCGCTGGAGAGGAAGTCTCTTGTCTTTCACTGGGCTGGAGGCGTGGCTCTCAAGGCTGGGAGAGAGGGGCCAGTGGGGAGGCTCCTGTCCTCCTGCAGACCTTCAGCTGGCCCTTCAGAGGTCCCAGAGCCCGCTCTCCCATACTTCACTGGGGTGTGGGCACTGTGGACAGTCATTTTAGTGAGATTTTTGAAGGAGAGGAGAGTAGAAATAAAAGTTCATCTGTTTATTCCAGAAGGCTCTCAAATCCCAGTATTAGATTTTGATTTTAACCATTTGGTAATTAGCTTTTCTAATACATAGTCTATTTAATACTATTACTTAGAAATGCCTTCAGCCATTGACTCCCCACCCCACAAGCTCTCTTCGGGTCAGACGTACCAACCCCATTTTACTAAAGGTCATTACTTCTGTGGTTCTTTCCTTATCATTGAGCCCTAGGAATTTGTTAATTTGGCTATATTCTTGAGTTTTAGATTGGTCAACTTCTGAATTAATTAGCATCAACATTTAATATTTATTTTTTATTTCTACCTTTACCTACTTGAAGAAGAAAGTAACAACAAAGTTAAAAATATTAGTAGGATAATGAGGTTAAGAAACTTTGATAGACTATCTGGGATGAAAGGGACAGTATGTTCTTACTTATCCACAGCAGACAAAATATTTAATACAGTTGGGCTTTAAATCTTGCCCTTAATTTCTCCTGTCAAGTGAATTTAAAAAGGAAAAGTAGTACACCTTTTTTTGTTTTTAAGCAAAAGAAAGCATAGAAATTCTTCAGAGACAATTTTTTAAAAAATTAAACTCAAAGATGGTAATGCATGGTAAACACTGTTTTGAAGCATTAATTTAAAAAGCAGTTACTGCTTCCCCAGAGACTGGCTGTGGTGAAGTAGCTTCAGGATGTTCCCACCCTCACCCACCTGTGCCTGTGCTGTGCAGGTTGGCTGTCACCTGCCAAAGTCAAAGGCTTCTGTCCAAGTGGAAGTGATTCTTCTCCTTTTTGTGCTCGTAACCAGCAGCAGGCACCCTCTGTGTTGAGATTATACTTTGTCCAAACACTGAGGCCCCGTCAATCCATCTTCCTGGGTGCTTTGCACATGATCACACCCCAAGTTCGTCTGAGAGTCAGGGAGCTGTAAGGACATTACAGATAAGGGGTGCTTTGCCATCAGACCATTCCGGCCTGCTCTGAGCTTACCACAAATACAGTGTTGTGGTCCAGCATCTGGAGGAAGCATTTGAGCCTTGGATCTGTGTTGAGATTGTTTCATTTGATTCATGAGTAACTTGTATGTGATGATATGGTGATCTAACACAAAAAATAGCCATCAGCTGTTCTTAACTATGTTCTTAGTAAGATGAACTGGAGGGTCATAGCGGATGGATCATGTCCTATTTCATTTTCTATCCCTACCTCCTAGGAAAGTGCCTGGTATATGGTAGATGCTTAATAAATGTTTGTTGAATAAATAATTTATAAGTTATTTCCATATTCATAAATAAAAAGGAAAACATACTACATCTTTTCTGCATATCTGGATAAATCTTAGCCAGGGCAATGCTTTTGATATGCCAGCTTTCTTGACAGTTTGTAATACTCTCTCTTCTCAATGGCATGTAATAGGTTGAGTCACCAATTTTAATTTGAGGGATAATGAAGGATTTCTCTATTTCCAGAGCAGATGAATACAGGACTTGTCTCTAGGGAGAGCAGTGTAGGATGGGGGTAGGAGACAGGTCAGGAATGGATGGAAGATCTCCTTCTCAGTGTACCCTTTGTCTATTTTTAAAATCATGTGTACACATTACTTTCTCAAATGAAAAAAAATCTGACCCATGCTAAAAGAAAAATAGTGCTATTATTTGTGCCTAAGCTGAGGAGAATGTACTTACCCTGCTAATTACATAAACAGTTGGGCAACAACTGTGTAGCTCGCCTTTCAGAGCATACCCAGTTGTTCTGGGGACTGGAAGGTTTATCAAGGAGACTTTTTTTTATAGATTGTTCAGTCAGTTGGTTATTATAACATAGTGAAACTCTTGGCTTTTCTCTGGGAAAGACCCCAAAATCTGCCCACTCAGGAGATCTGCCTCTGTTGAGTAGACCAGGGAAACTACTTACCAATCAGTAAGCGGGTTGCCATCTTTTATTTCTTCTTCCAAAACCCATAGTGTCGTCATCCATGTATTCAGAGCTAGACTTTTTTTAACAGTTAATCTTAGGTTATCTTATTATTTTAGTGTTTATTAGTGGTACAGTTTGCTTATACACATTTCCACAAAGTGATCTAACTGAGGATTTCCTGATAAGGTGGTGAGGTAAGGGGAGAAGATTACAAAGAAAAAGAAGAGTTGGGGAAAACTCCACGGGTACAGAAACAGTGAGCTAGTAGGGAAGTGGTGCCCACTGCATCCCACAAGCACTGATGAGTTTTCATCTGCCATAACACATGAAGGAAGAAAGGACAGATCAACTACAGGAAGACACCAAGAACCAATCTGTGACTTCCCTTCCTGAGAAAGTTGGTGCAGTGTCATGAGAATTAACTTTCACAAATTCTAGCAGACCACTACAAACCCTACTAACTGGAGAGACAAGAGCTGGCCTAGGAGAAGCAGGGGCCATTTCTACCCCAGGATTCAATTAACATTCAGGGACTTGGCACAAGGATACTGCCATGATAAACCAAAGCTTAGGGATAGCCATCAGGTCTACCAATAGTTATTTAGTTATTTTATGAAGCTTTCTTTGGTCCTCCCTCCCATTCTTTTTTAAGCCGTGCTGCGCAGCATTCAGGTTCTTAGTTCCCCGACCAGGGATCGAACCTGTGCCCCCCTGCAATGGAAGTGTGAAGTCCTAACCACTGGACTGCCAGGGAATTCCCTCCTTTTGGTTCTTAATTAAATGTGATTAAGTACATGACAATTTCAGGGAAAAAGTAGATAAGCTAAAAGAAAAATACATCACTCAAATCTAATACCAGAGAAGACCAGTTAACAAAATAAAATAACAGTGAATAAACAGTGTATCAAAACATCTGATTTTCAGGTAAGTCAGGTAGAATAAATGGTGAAATGATGGTCATGAATATTTTTGGAGAAAATAATGCAGCGGAAGGGGATTTTCCTATCATATGTTAGAAAGCTACGGTCACTAAAAAATCATGGTACTGACACCAGAATAAATAGACAAATAAATGGGACAGAATAGAAAGTCCAAGAGCTGTCAAAGTGTAGATATACACAAATTTGGTATATGTTACGGTAGGTATTTCCTGTTAGAAGAAAAAGATGAACTGGTTATTGAATGGTGGTGGGACAACTGGCTAGCCATTTAGGGGGGATAGTTAAAGTTAAATCCCCTCTTTTAATTATATATTAGATGTAAAATTCAGTAAAATCAAGGATATAAATATAAAAGTGAAACCAATTAAAGTACTAGAAAGAATTATAGGTGAATATTTAGCTGATCTTTGAATGGGGAACCCTTTTACTATAAGAATGACACCAAAGGAAGAAACTATAAAAGACTCACGAGTCCTTCACAATGTTGAATGTAAGGTTCAAGACCAAAAAGGAGCTATTTGTCCAACACTAGACAGTTGATTTAAATGTTGGCCTCTCCTATGGTATACCTTGCCTCTATGAAAATAAAACTGTATATAAAGCTTTATTATTGGGAAGAGGGCCATGATATAATGCTAAGTGAAAAACTTATAAATGTGTATATTTACATGTATGCATTTCTATAGGAAAAGGCCTGGATGGTTCTAATCCAAATGTTAATAGCAATATTTTTTCTTTGGCTATTAAGATCTGGGTAATTTCTTTCCCTTTGAACTTTGTGTCTTCTTTCCTTTTTTTTAAAGTTGTGGTTATATATTTAATTAATTTAGTTTAAAACCAGAGGACAAAAAAGTTTTACAAAATAATTGGTGATAATAAAATTGGAGAGAAAAATGGAGATTTAAACTACCCCCTTGACTAGACTAGATAGATTTCTTAGATGGATTTTGGGTATCATCTGTTTTATTGCATAATAACTGCATTGCATTATATGGCAACTTGAATCTATAAATAAATAAATAAATAAATGCAAATTTCTTTAAGCATAAAAGCCAAATATATATATTGCTTCTAAAATAACTCTAAAAGATTGTATTTTAAATGGTGATTTCTCTTATAGTTGATACTTGACTTATATATACATTCATTCCCTTTAACCAGTCTTTGTTTTGTTTAGTTTCTCTGAATTGAGAAGCAAAGATCTGTATTAACATACAAATGTATTATAGTGCACCAAAATTAGTGAATGTACCTCTGAATGAAAGCTTTGGTGTAGGCAACTTAAAATGTTTCTAAGTCAAAACAGTAATCAAGGAGAGATTGTTTTAGCTCATAGTCTACCAAGAAGCTTTCAGCTGCCAGCAAGAAAACCCCTCATTTCTGGAGAAATATTGCCCCTTATGCTTTGAGTCCTCCAATAGTTTATTGACTTGGAGGAACAATATTGTTTTTGGATAATTGAGTCTGGTAGATTCTTTTGAGCCCACCAGCTTCCTCTCTTGAGCCATTGTGTTGACAATCTTCCATCAAGAAAAAGGAAGAGATTAGAAAAAAGAGAGCATAAATTTTCTTTGTACTGAAACCTCCGCCTACCCTTAACCCCTGGCAACCACTGATCCGTTCTTCCCTACAGTTTTGCCTTTTCCAGAATATCTTATGAATGGAGTCATATAGTATATAGCCTTTTGAGTCTGTTTTCTTTCTCTTAGCATAATGCATTTGAGATTCATCCATGTTATTGCACTTATTAATAGTTCCTTCGTGTTGCTGACTAGTATACCATTGTGTAGGTGTACCACAGCTGGTTTGTTTCTTCGGTAGAAGAGGGAGATTTTGATTGTTTCCAGTCTTTGCTGTTTTGGATAGAGCTACTATAAGCATTTGCCCAGAGTGTTTTGTATGAAATAGGTTTTCATTTGACTTCGGAATGGGAATGCTGTGTGATATGTTAAGGGAATGTTTGAATTTGTTGAAATGTTTGAAATTGTTGTCAAATTGTCAGTTGTTTTCCATAGTGGCTGTAACACTTTGCATTCTCAGCAGGATTGTGTGAGTTCCAGTTGCTCCACATCCTTGTCAGCACTTGGTATTGCCAGTTTTTTTTCTCTTATCCATTCTAATAAGTGTGTTGTGGTGTCTGCCCTTGTGTTTCTCTAGTGACTAATGATGTCAAACATGTTTTCAGGTGTTTGTGATCACATATTTTCTTTGATGAAGTGACCATGACATTGACTTATGAAGCATCTAGGTCAGTTTTCCTATAGACTGTTCCACAGTGTGGATCTGTTTCCTTAAGGTACATTTTTTTCTCTTTCCTCCCTCCCTCCCTCTCTCCCTTCCTTCCTTTACTAAAAACTGGTTCCTCTGTTCTTATATTGGAAATTAGATCTAGAGACTTGATTAGATTAAGTTTAAACAATTTTGCCGAGAATATTTCATGAATGATGTATATGTGAAGGATTTTTAAAATATGAATTGGAGCAGATTCAAAGCCACACCTTGATGCTGTCGCTCACTGCATTGCAGCAGCTTCTCCAAGGGTGAGAAGAGCTAGAATGATGTCCTTGACTATGTAAGAGGCACAAAGGAGATCAAACACAAGTGGAAAGTTTGGACGTCAATCCAGAGGGAGCAGTGGAGGGTATGGGCCCAGGCAGGTAGTGGGAAGAAGTGGTGATGGGAGCTCACACACGTTCTCTTCTGAAAGCTTCTGTTCTCTCCATGAAATCGAAAGGTCAGTGCTGAAAATGAGGAAGTAGAGAGAGGTGTTAGATGTTTGAAGAGAGAGGAGAAAGTGTAGAATCAAATAGGAGGGTGGGAGATTGAATGGACCAGGGAAAAATACAAATGCCAAGCCCTAAGAGCCCTCTTGAGAGCATGTGTTTGAAGCGGGGTCAGTTGAAGTTGTGTTTCTTCCTCCAGCCATTGTTGTAAGCATGTTGTTAATAATTAGAGCCGTTTCAGTTAATTGTGGACTTTCACTTTTGGCAATTTTATCAAAATGTGGGAGTACCCATGGAGTGTATCAGTAAAACTGGTTACACTGTAGAATTTTGACATCTTTGATGTTAAGGAAGGTGCCCCGAACACCCATCCTCTGCAGGAGACGGGCATTAAGAGGTTTCAGATCAAGAGCAGAAAATCTAGAAATCTAGACTTGCAAGGAATATTCCATTTCCTAAGCGTAGAATTTTGAAAATTTGAAACTTAATACTCCCAAAATAGACAATTTGTGGTAAGTAAAGAAAAAAATAAGGGTTTTATTTATACTTGATTTTTTCCCTTAATATTGCTTTTTAAATTGGATATACTTTTTCTGTTAGTTAAACCTGGGATTGAATGTTTTATGGTACTTTAAATAGGTTTCCAACTGTGGGAAAGTGTTTTCTGAAACATTTTCTGGGCCATTACAGCAGTGTTATGTAAGAGTAGAAATCATTATAACAAGTTGCATGGTGAACCATGTGCAGACGTGCCTGGTGCTCTGGGGTTGATCTTTCCCTGGTCTTTGCTGTCCCCTGTGCTCAGTCACTCTGTTTGGGTCCTGCAGAAGAACCTGCCATTCCTCCAGGGCATTTCCTGTTGGAGGAAAGTCTTTGGGTTAGAGACGGTTCCTTCATCCATCCTTTCAGCGTTTCCCAGGGGCCCGTGTGCCCACGCTGTGCTGCACACTGGGCATACAGTGGTGACTGAAACAGTTGTGGGAATTATGAAATTAACTTGTACAATAGAATAGACCAGTGTGGAATCCTTTAGAATTATCTGCCCATCCAGCGTAGTGCCCACAGCTAATTTTTTAAGCAGTGATATTACATAATGTATATGAGAAGGTGCTGCTAAAAATTACAAGACATCATAGCTAAGGCAGGAAAGTAATTAATTTTGCTCTGAAGTAAACAGCTTGTGGAGTGAAAAGATTTATAATTAAAACTTAAAATATGACCCAGAATACTTACATTACACTTCCTCAGGCAACTCAAAAGAATACCTAGGGGCTTCCCTGGTGGCACAGTGGTTGAGAGTCCGCCTGCTGATGCAGGGGACATGGGTTTGTCGTCCGGTCCCGGAGGATCCCACATGCCGCGGAGCGGCTGGGCCCGTGAGTCATGGCCGCTGAGCCTGCGCCTCTGGAGCCTGTGCTCTGCAACGGGAGAAGCCACAACAGTGAGAGGCCCGCGTACCGCAAAAAAAAAAAAAAAAAAAAAAAAAAAAAAAAAAAAAAAAAAGAATACTTATGCTTAATGCTAAGAAGTCCATCACTATGATGAAAGCTAAATTAAAGTGTCAGTGTTTACCCATGTAGTCTCATAGCTGTATATTGATGGAAGACTCCAAATTCCTCTGTACCTTTACAGTTTTGTTTGTGCATATCTCAGTCTGACGTTAATTATTAATTGCTAATATTGCAGATAAAATTAGAAAAGTTAAGGATTCTCTGCATCATTTTGTGTAGTATTTTAAATTAATTTTATTGAGGTACAATTTGCATACAATAAAATGCACCCATTTTAAATGTTCAGTTTGATTGGGTCTTGACAATTGTATACACCCATGTAAGTACCACCACAAAAAGATTTAGACTATTTCCATCACTTCAGAAAGTTCCTTCCTTTCCCTCTGCATTTAGTCCCTCTTACTCCCTATCAAAGATTATCATTGAAGTGCTTTCTATCACTATAAATTGAATTGTCTTTTCTATTCATATAAATGGATTAACACAGTGAATACTCCTTGTGTCTGGGTTTTTTAATTCAGCATAATGCTTGTGAGATTCATCCATGTTGTGTATAGTGTCTTTCTTTCTATGCTGAATGGTGTTTCACAGTATGAATATACCACAATTTTCTTATCCACTCATCAGTTGATGAACATTTTGGTCATTTCCATATTTTTACTATTATGAATGAAACTACAATGAACATTCTTTTTTTTTTAACATCTTTATTGGAGTATAATTGCTTTACAATGGTGTGTTAGTTTCTGCTTTATAACAAAGTGAATCAGTTATACATATACATATGTTCCCAATCTCTTCCCTCTTGCACCTCCCTCCCTCCCACCCTCCCTATCCCACCCCTCTATGTGGTCACAAAGCACCGAGCTGATCTCCTTGTGCTATGCGGCTGCTTCCCACTAGCTGTCTGTTTTACATTTGGTAGTGTATATATGTCCATGCCACTTTCTCACTTTGTCACAGGTTACCCTTCCCCCTCCCCATATCCTCAAGTCCATTCTCTAGTAGGTCTGTGTCTTTATTCCCGTCTTACCCCTAGGTTCTTCATGACTTTTTTTTTTCATAGATTCCATATATATGTGTTAGCATACGGTATTTGTCTTTCTCTTTCTGACTTCACTCTGTATTACAGACTCCAGGTCCATCCACCTCACTACAAATAACTCAATTTCGTTTCTTTTTATGGCTGAGTAATATTCCACTGTATATATGTGCCACATCTTCTTTATCCATTCACCCGATGATGGACACTTAAGTTGCTTCCATGTCCTGGCTATTGTAAGTAGAGCTGCAATGAACATTGTGGTACATGACTCTTTTTGAATTATGGTTTTCTCAGGGTATATGCCCAGTAGTGGGATTGCTGGGTCGTATAGTAGTTCTATTTTTAGTTTTTTAAGGAACCTCCATACTGTTCTCCATAGTGGCTGTATCAATTTACATTCCCACCAACAGTGCAAGAGTGTTCCCTTTTCTCCACACCCTCTCCAGCATTTATTGTTTCTAGATTTTTTTTGATGATGGCCCTTCTGACTGGTGTGAGATGATATCTCGTTGTCGTTTTGATTTGCATTTCTCTAATAATTAATGATGTTGAGCATTCTTTCATGTGTTTGTTGGCAATCTGTATATCTTCTTTGGAGAAATGTCTGTTTAGGTCTTCTTCCCATTTTTGGATTGGGTTGTTTGTTTTTCTGTTATTGAGCTGCATGAGCTGCTTGTAAATCTTGGAGATTAATCCTTTGTCAGTTGCTTCATTTGCAAATATTTTCTCCCATTCTGAGGGTTGTCTTCCCATATTAGGGAAGTTTTCAACTATAATGTCTTCAAATATTTTCTCAGTCCCTTTCTTTTTCTCTTCTTCTTCTGGGACCCCTATAATTCGAATGTTGGTGATTTAATGTTGTCCCAAAGGTCTCTGAGACTGTCCTCAGTTCTTTTCATTCTTTTTTCTTTATTCTGCTCCGCAGTAGTTATTTCCACTGTTTTATCTTCCAGGTCACCTTATCCGTTCTTCTGCCTCAGTTATTCTGCTATTGATCCCATCTAGAGTATTTTTAATTTCATTTATTGTGTTGTTCATCGTTGCTTGTTTCCCCTTTAGTTCTTCTAGGTCCTTGTTAAATGTTTCTTGCATTTTCTCTATTCTATTTCCAAGATTTTGGATCATCTTTACTATCATTATTCTGAATTCCTTTTCAGGTAGACTGCCTATTTCCTCTTCATTTGTTAGGTCTGGTGGGTTTTTACCTTGCTCCTTCGTCTGCTGTGTGTTTTTCTGTCTTCTCATTTTGCTTATCTTACTGTGTTTGGGGTCTCCTTTTTGCAGGCTGCAGGTTTGTAGTTCCCGTTGTTTTTGGTGTCTGTCCCCAGTGGCTAAGGTTGGTTCAGTGGGTTGTGTAGGCTTCCTGGTGGAGGGGACTAGTGCCTGTGTTCTGGTGGATGAGGTTGGATCTTGTCTTTCTGGTGGGAAGGTCCACAACTGGTGATGTGTTTTGGGGTGTCTGTGGCCTTACTACGATTTTAGGCAGCCTCTCTGCTAATGGGTGGGGTTGTGTTCCTGTCTTGCTAGTTGTTTGGCATAGGGTGTCCAGCACTGTAGTTTGCTGGTCGTTGAGTGAAGCTGGGTCTTGGTGTTGAGATGGAGATCTCTGGGAGATTTTCGCCGTTTGATATTATGTGGAGCTGGGAGGTCTCTTGTGGACCAGTGTCCTGAAGTTGGCTCTCCCACCTCAGAGGCACAGCACTGACTCCTGGCTGGAGCACCAAGAGCCTTTCATCCACACAGCCACTCACAAAAAGAGGAAAAGGGGGAAAAATAATATATCTTGCTCCCAAAGTCCACCTCCTCAATTTGGAATGATTCGTTGTCTATTCACGTATTCCACTGATGCAGGGTACATCAAGTTGATTGTGGAGATTTAATCAGCTGTTCCTGAGGCTGCTGGGAGAGATTTCCCTTTCTCTTCTTTGTTCTCACAGCTCCCGGGTCTCAGCTTTGGATTTGGCCCTGCCTCTGCGTGTAGTCGCCGGAGGGCGTCTGTCCTTCACTCAGACAGGACGGGGTTAAAGGAGCAGCTGATTTGGGGGCTGTGGCTCACTCAGCCCGGGGGGAGGGAGGGGTACAGAGTGCGGGGCGAGCCTGCAGCGGCAGAGGCGGCGTGACGTTGCAGCAGCCTGAGGCGCACCGTGCGTTCTCCTGGGGAAGTTGTCCCTGGATCCCGGGACCCTGGCAGTGGCGGGCTGCACAGGCTCCCGGGAGAGGAGGTGTGGAGAGTGACCTGCGCTCGCACACAGGCTTCTTGGTGGCGGCAGCAGCAGCCTTAGCGTCTCATGCCCGTCTCTGGGGTCCGCGCTGATAGCCGCGGCTAGCGCCCATCTCTGGAGCTCCTTTAAGCAGCGCTCTTAATCCCCTCTCCTCGAGCACCAGGAAACAAAGAGGGAAGAAAAAGTCTCTTGCCTCTTCGGCAGGTCCAGACTTTTTCCGGACTCCCTCCCAGCTAGCTGTGGCGCACTAACCCCTTCAGGCTGTGTTCACGCCACCAGTCCTCTCCCTGCGGTCCGACTGAAGCCTGAGCCTCAGCTCCCAGCCCCCGCCCGCCCCGGCGAGTGAGCAGACAAGCCTCTCGGGCTGGTGAGTGCCGGTCAGCACCGATCCTCTGTGCGGGAATCTCTCCACTTTGCCTTCCGCATCCCTGTTGCTGTGCTCTCCTCCGCAGCTCCGAAGCTTCCCCCCTCCGCCACCCGCAGTCTCTGCCGCGAAGGGGCTTCTAGTGTGTGGAGACCTTTCCTCCTTCACGGCTCCCTCCCACTGGTGCAGGTCCTCTCCCTATTCTTTTGTCTCTGTTTTTCCTTTTTTCTTTTGCCTTACCCAGATACGTGGGGAGTTTCTTGCCTTTTGGGAGGTCTGAGGTCTTCTGCCAGCGTTCAGGGGGTATTCTGTAGGAGTTGTTCCACGTGTAGATGTATTTCTGATGTATCTATGGGGAGGAAGGTGATCTCCGCGTCTTACTCTTCCGACATCTTCTCCAACTGTGCTTGCGTCGTCATGAACATTCTTGTACACACTTTTTCATGTATATATGTCTTCATTCTCTTGGGTGAAAACCTCAGAATGGAATTGCCGAGTCGTATTGTTAAGTATATGTGTCACTGTATAAGAAATTGTCAAACTGTTTTCCAAAGTGATTTTAACATTTCACACTTCCACCAGCAATGGTTGACAGTTCCAGTTGCCCCAAATCCTTGCCAGTATTTGCATTTGTCAGGTTTTTTTTTTTTCTTTGTTTTAGCCATTCTAGTGGATAGTGATATCACATTGTGGCTTTAACTTGCATTTTCCTGCTGACTAATGATGTTAAGCACTTACAACTCAATATGAAAAGAAATGCAATAAAAAAATGAGCATGATAATTGGATAGAACATTGACAAAAGATATATAAGATGCTAATAATCACATGAAAATATGCTCAACATTATTAGGCACCAATCTAGCAATCTATAATAAAATATGACCAAGTAGGGTATATTTCAGTAATGCAAGGTTGCTTTTACATTAGAAAACTAATTAATATGTATTTATAGATTTGATTTCCTAATATTATGCTAGGGATTTTTATTTTTATGCTAGTGGAGGATATTGGTCTATAATTTTCTTTTCTTGTGATATCTTTGTCAAGTTTTGGTATCAGAGTAACACTGTCCTCCTAAGTGTATTGTCCTCCTCTTTTTTTCTGAGAGAGGTTGTATAGGGTTGGTATTATTTATTCCTTAAATGTTTGATATAATTTCCCAATAAAACCATCTGGGCCTGAGAAGTTCTTAAATTATGAATTCAGTGTCTTTAATGTAGATGTAGAAAGCTGTCCAGATTTTCTGTTTCTTCCTGATATTGTAATTTGTGTCTTCTTTTTTATTCTTAATCTGTTTAGCTAGAGTTTTTATCAATTTCATTGATCTTTCAAAGAACCAACTTTTTGTTTTATTGATTTTTCTCTATTGCTTGTTTTCTATTTTACTGATTCCTGCATTTTCTGTTAATATTTTCTTCATTCTGCTTAATTTGGTTTAGTTCTTTTTCTAGCTGCTCTTAATACTGTTTTATGAATTTCTTAGCCTAGATTCCCTAGCTCTTCTATTGAAGTTTCCATTTTGACAAACATTTGGTAATTTCCAAGAATTCTTTCTGGTTTTCCAGTTTTTCCTTTTTCATGAGAGGCTGTTCTCACTTTATGAACACAAAATTTTCTTAGTTCTCCTTGAGGCTGTTATCTTTTTTTTTAACTGTATCTTCTGTTCCCTGAATTATGTTTTCTCTGAGGTTCATTTTCTTTCTTTCTTTCACCCTGGGGTATGTGTCTGTCTGTTTCTCTGTTTTTATGAAGGCTTTTCTCAAGTGTCTGGTGATTCTTGGCTATCTGTTTATAGTATATACAGTAATAACTAAACAACTTAAACAAATTAAATTTGTAATGGGAGTTCCCTGGTGGTCCAGTGCTTAGGACTTGGCGCTTTCACTGCTGTGGGCCTGAGTTCAATCCCTGGTCGGGGAACTAAAGTCCTGCAAGCCACGCGACACAGCCAAAAAAAAATTGTATTAGAATTCCTAATAGTCTCGAGGTGTGGAGCAAGGGTTCACATAGAGTGTGCTCATGTAGCAAACCGTGGTGGTGGCAGAGTTAGAACTAGTCCACCAGCCTGGAATTCAGTCCCTCCTGTCCTGGCTAAGCCCCCAGCAACACCCACCATCAAGAGCTGAGCTTTTCCAAGGCCCAGAAGGCAGCCTTTCACTTATAACGGTTGGAAGGCTGAGTAGAAGCTTCTGACAGGCACTGACGGGAAGCACTCACCAGCCTCTGCTGCCAGCTCAGAAACACCTTTCTCAGGAGGGTCCCAGGCAGAATCCAGCGGTTCCGGCACACTTCTTAGCCAGGTCAGTTCTTTGCCCACACTCACCACTCCCTGCTCCGAGCTTCGCCCACAAGGCCTTCTTCCACTTCGGCCCCCACACGGGTATTTCCACGGGCCCTCTGGAACTATATTCCATCACCAACACGCCTCTCCCAGCCCTCGGCCTCTTCATGGACTGTGTGAACCTTGCTCCTCCCTGGTAACACCACCTTGTCTGTCACCCACCGAACAGGTGATGCTCAGTTTTGTTGCCCTCCCTTTACTGGGAAGTGCATGGGGTGGAGCTGGGATCCGAGTGCACGCCCAGTCCTTTTCACTCAACCACACTGACTCCTGAAGGGGTGGGAGTCGTGGCTTCCAGCAGGATAGAACAAAGATGAAGCGACACGGCAGCAGGAGTGGGCCAGGGAAAGAAAAAGAGAAGCGCCACAGTAGGTGGAGAATGACAGGGCCAGACAGCCATCGCTCTTGGAGCCACCAGATGGCCTTCAGGTGGAGTTCGCCCACCTTGCACTGAATGGTGCTGCCACTCTGCTCGTGTGTTCTTCGGTTCTGCCTCGTTCCGTGCAACTCGGCTGCTCAGAGACTTTGTCTCACACCTGTGGAAACATGGATTCAGAAGCTCATGGCATACAAGAAATTGGCTCAAGACTGATGGGAGATTTAATGCTCCGTGTTTCCTGTCTACTTTTTCATTTGTTGTTAATGAGAATTCATAATTCATGAGAGAACTCATGTAGAAATATTTTCTATGTAGAAATATTTTCAGAATATTTCATTGTTACAGTAAGTGAAAGGAGGGTGTGGAGGAATTTTGTGGAGCATATCAACTTATTTCAACTTAAATTCAAAAACTTTTCAGGGCTTCATTGTTCCTTCTAAGAACAGGAAAACACGTTTAGTGGAATCTTTGTTAAACTTCTTCTTAGAACAGATTTTTTTCTAAAGTGTGTCTGTCTTAGCCCTTAAAGGAGGTTTGGCTGCTCTACAGATCTTGTTGAACAATAGTCGCCATTGTAAGGGCTTTCTTGACAAGGACTCCAGGATCAGCATTTATAACAGGTCTCCAGGGTTTTCATATTTCTATTTTCCAAGTAACAGGGGTCATATGTAGCCCAGTGTGGATTTGTTGTAATCGCCCCTTTTATAGGTAATAAGCTGGGCATGAAATGAGAGCTCCTGACCCTTCTTCTAGCACTCATTCATCCACTGTCTTTGTTGCCAGGAACTCAGTGTCACTCAGAGAAAAGGAGGCAGAGAAACTTGAGTGATTGTTCCAAGATCAAACAAAACTCCCACAGGAGTAGGAATGATTGATCAGATCGAGAGCCGCTCTGGCCCCAGGTCTCCCATCGTATAGTCTCCCTGGAGCACCAGGCCTCGTGAGTGGCAGCTTCTCACAACACACAAGTTCATTTGATTGCCACCTGTGCTGATCTCCTCCTCACAGCAGGTTTTTATTTTAGGATGTAATTTGTAGTTTAGAGTTGGAGAGCAAAATGCCTGTTAGGAACTAGGAGCCTGTAGGAAACATATATTTATTCTACAGCGAAACTCGAGCACATTTTTGCAGTCAGCTCTGCCTGTCGGGGTGAGCTCGGACACATGTGGATAGCAGTGTCGGCTGTGTGGTATTTCATGTGCTAAGCTACTCACCACAGTGGCAAGTTGAATTCTATAGGAGTCTTTTATTCTACTTTTCTCTCTGAATTTATTTCAAAGCTTTGCTCTCCATTAGATTGAGCATGAGCTAATTTAGCTTTCTAGTTCCTGTTAGGTACCATCCCTACATTGAGATAACGATTGTACCAAAACATGAAAAGTTTACAGAATGGTGATGGACTGTTGGGTACATTGTCACGGTGCATCGTAGAGGTCTGTGGAGCATGATTTACAAGTACTGGAAATACTGGAAAGCTTCAAGTACAAAGAATCCATACTTATTAACTGCTGTTCCCTTCCCCTATGACCACCACCACCTCAGACACACAAAATCAAGTTGATGCTACTCTTTAATTCACGGCACAGGCATCTTTGCTTGTATTTTATTTACTCCCACTTCTGTGGCCCTTCCCCGGGATAGGCACCCATACTGGCATGTTTAGTGTATGTCCTTCCCTGCCACTTGTTTATTTAAATTGTGTTGTCTGTGTGTGTTTGTTAGTTTATGTGCCTGGATCTGGGCTCTGAATCTCTACGTAATTATTTTTTGCTCAGTGTTATGTTTATGATACTCATCTATGTTGTCATATATAAATCTGGTTCATTGCATTCTACTGCTGCATAAATGTCCATCGTTTGAATATACCAGAATTTACTTATCCATTCTCCTAGTGATGGACACCTGCCTCTGGCTCTTTGCTCCTAAAGCCATTGCTACATGAGACTGCACAGCCTGGTCTGTGCTCCCTCATGGATGTGTACACGAGCTTGCACTGAAGCACAGGTGGAGAGAATGTCCAGGTCTAGGAGGTGTTTAGCATCCTGAGGGTAAAACTTAGTGCCACCTGTGTAATACAGAACTTTTGGAGCTTTCACATATATACATTTTGTATAAAAGATGACATTCAGAAGTTCAGTTGAGATTCCTGTTCATTATAAACTGCACTGTCTGAAGATTCTATTTTCGTAGCGGCCTTTTTCTTTTCTCCTAATGGCTCTGCAGGTGTTGGTGACTGTTGCTCCTTGCTGGGCACCTGCTTCCCAGGGAGGGAGCCAACCTGAGTTATCTGAGGAGTGGGTAAAGAGGGACCTTGAGTTCTATTTAAAGAAATTAATTATTTCATTATGTAGCAGGTACTTAAGTGTTTTATTTTTAATGTTAAAAATTCTCTTTGCTTTTCTTCATCTCCATGCAACAGAAATTATAATGAACACAATTCTTTGTTCCTGTTGCACTTGGACCTTGCTGTCGAATGGCTGTGCTGGAGCACATTGCTCTACAGAGTAAATGCTGCCTCGTGGACCACAGGACATTATAATTTGCTTTATATGTGTTTTTTTTCATCTTTGTGCCCTAAGACCTAGAGTCAGAGTCTGGTGCCAAAAATGGAAAAAACGTTTGGAACCAATGTTTGATTGATTATGATGTTATGCTTGGAAATTTTGCACACACAGCTTACTCAGAGAAGATCAAACAGGCAGTGCCTATGCAGTTCTGGGAGGGGCCCTCAGATGGTAAAAGGGGAAAAGAATAACCAGCCAGTCAGATCAGTTAAATTCAGCTGACCCTAAGAGGGATCAGTGGGACGGAAGATGCCCAGGGAGATGGCCCTGTTACTCCACCAACCAGCCGATTTCCAGTATGCATCCTTTCTCCCCCAGGTCACTCCCCCCATTCTTTGAGCACTTAAGGGCCTGGCTGCAGACCCCTCTCTCTAATACATATCCCTCTCCATCCTGCACTACCATAGCAGCCAACTTCTTTAACCCCTCTCCTGACCTGTCTGCCCCCTGACCTCAGCCCCTCACCTCCAGTCACCCTTGACCTTGTTCCCTCCATGTAGCCATGTGACTAGCCTCAGTTTAAATTCCCTGTCGCTGACCTCAATGGCCCTCCATGCTGCCTGGCAGTTGTGCATATTTTCTTGGTGCATTATCTTTCCTGCTCACCGAGATGACAGTTTCATGGCTTCTCCTCTCTCAGGCCTCCAGTACCTCCTTCCCCTTCCTCACTCTTGGCTGATGACCATGCTTCTCTCCTTACTGAGAAAACAGAAGCATCAGATGAAAACTCCCACCACCTGTATTACTTGCATCTGTCCCCATGTGTTTGGCCACCTCTCTGGTAACTGTGAGGGAACCATGTCTAAGGACACCTCCCTGCTCGTGAACTGGGTCCCATTCTCACGTCCCTCCAGCAGTGCCCTAGCAGTCACCCCACTCTCGCGTACATCATCTTGTTCCCCCTCTGTGGGATCATTCCCATCGGTGCATGCACATGCCAGTGTTTCTCCCATTTTGACCTCACATCTCCCTCCAATTTTTGCCCCATTTTTCTTTAAACAAAACTCCTTTTAAAAAGTTGTCCATGGGCTTCCCTGGTGGTGCAGTGGTTGAGAGTCCGCCTGCCAATGCAGGGGACATGGGTTCGTGCCCCAGTCCGGGAAGATCCCACATGCCGCGGAGCGGCTGGGCCTGTGAGCCATGGCCACTGAGCCTGCGTGTCTGGAGCCTGTGCTCCGCAACGGGAGAGGCCACGACAGTGAGAGGCCCACGTACTGCAAAAAAAAAAAAAAAAAAAATTGTCCATGATCACTGTCTCCAATTATTCTTCTTCATTTTCTCTTGAACCATCACTCCACCTAAATGCCACTTCCCAAAGTCACTAGAGACCAGCAGGCTGTTAACACACAGTCATCTCTCTCTCTATTTTTTTTTAATCCAATTTTGTTTCTTTTTATGGCTGAGTAATTTTCCATTGTATATATGTGCCACATCTTCTTTATGCGTTCATCTGTCGATGGACACCTAGGTTGCTTCCATGTCCTGGCTATTGTAAATAGAGCTGCAGTGAACATTGTGGTACATGACTCTTTTTGAATTATGGTTTTCTCAGGGAATATGCCCAGTAGTGGGACTGCTGGATCGTATGGTAGTTCTATTTTTAGTTTTTTAAGGAACCTCCATACTGTTCTCCATAGTGGCTGTATTAATTTACATCCCCACCAACAGTGCAAGAGGGTTCCCTTTTCTCCACACCTGAGGGTGGATTTTTAAATAGGAAAAATAATTTAGTATCAAATCTTAGGGGTTTACCAGGTCACCAAACTTCCTTACACCACTGGGAGTAGAAAACCACTGACAACAGAAAGCCAGTTTCATTCACTTGCTCTGGCTGTACATCTAAGAGTTCCAAAACTCTTTCGTGATTTTGCAATTCCAGCTCCCTGGAGTAAGGACAGAGCCTCCCAGACGCCTTGCTACCAGTTTCCTTGGGAAGCAAACTCTGAGAAGAGCCTAGCATGCAGGACATTCATTAGGGAAAGCTCTTGAGAATCAACACATGAAAAGAGGAGAAAGAAGCAGGAATGAGCAGAGAGAGAAGGTGGGCAGCAGTGCAGTCTCAACAAAGACCTCTGCTGACCCCACAGGGAGCTCTGAAGCTGGGCTGGCCCTGCACAGTCGTCCCAAGTTGGGATGAGGTGGCCAAGCTTTTGGTCACCACTCCTCATGAACTAGTCATCGGGCGCAGGCTGCCTCAGGTGCAGGGGGTGACCATCAGCAAGGTGGGTCTCTTCAGTTGAGGTGTGCTTCCAGCAGCTGGGGGAATAAGTCCTTCAGTCCTGATGGGGCATGTGGGTGGCATGTCCCAGCATCCTGTACAATTCCCTTACAGTCTGAGTGTTGCTTCTCTCAAAAATCAACTCCTTAAGCACCTATTTCTGTGAGAACGGACTTAGGGGACGTAATCCAGAGTAATGTTGACATTGCAGACTTCAAATCTGTGCTATGATATACTTTGAAAATAAGGAAAGTTTCTTCTTATTATATTGGTCTTAATTTTAAGACTACATAATATATCTACTATTAATACTATGTATTATCAAGCCTAAGCAATAGAAAAGAATACTGTACCTGGACTTGTCAGACATATAATCCATTCACAGAAGTTTTCAGAACTATTCCACAGTTTAATAGAAGTGCTTTTTAATCTATTGCTCTGTTGCATCACAAGAGACTACATAAACGTTCTCATTAACATTTTCTAATGCACAGTATTATGACTTTAGCTCATGTGGCTTGAGTATTTTGTTCAGGAATCTTATTTCAAGTTTATCACTTGATTTTTAAAAACGTATCAAAAATGGCAAAGTTATTAATATAAAATTTCTTTATCATAACCAGGGAACTCTCTAAGATGTCTGATTCTGGTATGGGTAAAAAGCCGGATATGTAATTTTTCACAAACTCAGGGATCAGATTTTCTATATTTTTATTTTACATTCACAGACATATAGACAACTGTTTTTCTATTTGACTCAAAAAACAATGGTAAAAACTAGCAGATCAAAAGTCAATTGCTTACCTATATACCAGAAATAAAAATTGGAATTTGAAATAAAAAACACAGCACCACTTACACTAGTCCCCCCCCAAAAGTTGAATTACTTAAGTATAAATTTAACAAAATATGTACAAGATCTTGATAAGGAAAACTATAAAACTCTGATGGAAGAAATCTAGGAAAATCTACCTGTCTGGATAGTCCATGTTCATGGATGAAAAGACTCAATATTGTTAACATGTCAGTTTTTCCCCAACTTGATCTATGTATTCAGTGCAATCCCAATCAAAATCCCAGCAAGTTATTTTCTGGATTTCGACAAAGATTCCATTTTGTGGAATGGCAAAAGACCCAGAATAGTCAACACAATAATGAAGAAGGAAGAACAAAGTCAGAAGACTGACACTTCCTGATTTCAAGACTTACCATGAAGCTACAGAAATCAGGACAGTGTGGTATTGGTGAAAGAAGAGAGAAATATATCAGTTGAACAGAATAGGGAGACCAAAAATAGACTCACATAAATATAGTGAACTGATCTTTGGTAAAGGAGCAAAGGCAATTCGATGCGGAAAGGATAGTCTTTTCAACAGAGGGTGCAGGGGTGCTGAAACAACTGAACATTTACATGCCAAAAAAAATGAATATAAAAACAGACCTTACACCTTTCACAAAAATTAACTGAAAATGGATCAGAGACCTAAATGTAAAACACAAAACTATAAAACTTCTAGAAGATAATATAGAAAATCTAGGTGACCTAGGATTTGGCAACGATTTTTTAGATACATTTCCAAAAGCATGAAAGAAATAATTGATAAGATGAACTTTTAAAAAATTACAAAATTTCTCTGCAAAGTATAATTTTGAGAGACTGAAAAGACAAGCCACAGACTAGGAGAAAATATCTGCAAAAGACATACCTCCTAAAGGATTTGTATACAAAACATACAAAGAATTCCTAAAACTTAACAGCCCATAAATAAACAACCCAACAGTTTATTCATGGCTGGTGGGAATGCAAAATGGTACAGCCACTTGGAAAACAGTTTGGCAGTTTCTTACAAAGCTAAATATAGGTTTACCATACACTCTAGCAATTGCCCTCCTAGATATTTACCCAAGTAAGTTGAAAACTTATGTCTATGCAAAAAGCTACACATGAATGTTTATGTCAGCTTTATTCATAATTGTCAAAAATTTGAAGCAACCAAGACATCCTTCAGTAAATGACTGGGTAAACAAACTATGGTAGATGTATACAATGGAGTGCTTTCACTGTTAAGAAGAAATGAGCTATCAAGCCGTGAAAAGATATAGAGGAACCCTAAATGTGTATTACTAAGTGAAAGACTCCAGTCTGGAAAGGCTTCATGCTCTACGAGTCCAACTATATGACATTCTAGAAAAGGCAAAACGATAGAGACAGTATAAAGATCAGTGGTTGCCAGGAGTTTGTTAGGGAGGGAAGAAGGATGGGATGAAAAGGTGGCCCACAGATGTTTAGGGTGGTAAAACTATTCTGTATAATACTGCAGTGGTGGATACATGACGTTATGCGTTTGTAAAAACCCATGCAATGAACCTGAATGTGAACTATAGACCTTAGTTAATAATAATGTATCAATATTGGTTCTTCAGTTTTAACACATGTACCACACTAACACAAGATGTTAATAATAGAGGAAACTGTTTGGAGGAGTGAAGGGTATATGGGAATTCTCTGTACTTTCTATGCAATTACTTTGCAAAACTAAAATTTCTCTAAAAATAAAATCTCTTAATAAAAGTAATAGTAAAAAATCATTATAGTTTAACATGTTCTAATATAAATTACATTAAATTTAAGCCAGAAGTCAAGTGCTTTGTACTTGTACAGACCTTAGCATACTTTCTTCTTCCTCTCCTTCCTTTTCCTCCAATCCCTCAGTCTTCTCCGATGCTTTTCATTATGAACAGAAAGTTCACAAATAAATAAAAGGCAAATGGCTGTTAAGCATAGAAATAGATACTTAACACCACTGAGTAAGAAATGCAAAGTGAAACTAAACTGAAATATTAGTTGTCACCTATCACTGTTGGAAATCCACAAGAGGGATATTACCCTGAGTCAACAGGCTTGGGGAAGCAGGCACCCTCATACGCAGTGGCTAGGACTGCACACTGGCTCAGCACTACGTATGAGACAGTTTGGCAAAATCTACTTAAATTACAACAGCATATATCCTTTGACCCAATAGTTCTACATTTGGGAATTTATCCCACAAATATAATTGCATATGTGCCAAATGATAAATGTGTGGGGATAGTCATTGCAGCATCCTTAATAATAACAAAATATGGGAAATAACATAAATGTCCATCACTGGTTAAGTAAATTATGGATGCTTTCTACGTACAAATATGAAAGCACTCTAATATTAATAAGTGCAAAAATCAAAATGCAGAACACTATTGCTGTATGTTCCTTTTGTGTAAAAATGGAGAATAACAATAATATAGTCCTATTTACTTGTGTTGACTTGAAAAAAACCACACACAACATAAGAGCTGTAAATTGAGTTTATCCAGTGTTTTACTGAGGATTATGGCCCAGGGATAGCCTCTCAGATAGCTCTGAGAAACTGTTCTGAAGAGGTAACGGGGGAGGTCATGCATGATACCGACCAGAGTTCTTGGCCTTCCCCAATCAATAGAAATTGATAAAGGGCCAGACAAGAAATTCAGGCAAGGCTTTATTGGGGCTCCTGCAGGGAGCAAAAACAAGTAACAGGCTCCCTTGCTCACTCCCTGAGGGGGGGCGAGCTGGTTCCTTCCATGGGGTGAGGGTAGGGGTGTGTCCAAAGGTCAGGCCAGAGGGTTGGCTTAGGTGTTTTGCCCACCCTTTTGGTGCTGTTGTGTGCAAGGGGCTTGCACAGCACCCTGCTTTTGCTCTCGACACCGTTTTTGCTCAGGGCTCTTCAGGAGCGTCAGATGGGGTTTTTTTGGTCTTTTTGTGTCTTGTTGTCCATAATTTGCCCCAACTGCACATGCATGAAGTTACTTTTAGTCCCTTATAGTTTCTTTATATTTTGTTGCTTGGAGACATTTGTCCAGGTGCAAGCACTGCAGCAAAGGATCTCAGGTCCCACATCCCAGGTCCCAGGTCCCAGCCTGTCTCGAGCATATAGGTGATCTTGGCTAAGGATATGTGTAATCAAGCACACGTCTCGTTACAAGGTTGCTGCTAGTCACAGGGAACAGGTATCTTAGTGGTTTTAATGCTGGTCTAAGTGTGGGAAGATGTGAGAATCGAGGTTCATAAAAAACTTATCCTGAAAATGTCCATTTGCAAGCCTGTTCTGCCAGTTTTCCCAGAGCACTAAGCACCTCATCCCTGATCTGTGCCATTCCTTTCAGGGTGTGCTGAAGGTCAGTGACTGCAGTAGCAAATGACTTATCGATAATTCTCATAGAACAGGATGGTGAGTGACCTTCTTTAGTTGGCGCTTGTACATGTGGGCACTGGGCACAGCAGGGCACTGGGCAAATAGACACAAGGGCAAGAAGGAAATTTTTCACTATATGCCATTTCCCCCCTAACCATGTAACTATATTACCTTCAAACATGCATTTCAAAAAACAAAGAATTATAAAATGTGAATATTTACTATAAACTTAGAATACCTAGGAAAAATTGTTTTTTGCTATTGTCAAACCTTAGAAATTATTTTTATCTGTGTATGAAAATCCTTCCCTTGGGTGTTTGCAGTATGGTGAGTTGTTAAAGTTATTTTTTAACTATGAGGGTCGTTTAATGTTCCCAATGAAAACCTGACTTTGCCAAAAAAGTAGTTCAGATTTCTTTTTACTTTTCTAACAGTAATGTTCATTAAGCTTATCTAGTTGATTTAAGAAGAGAAAAAGTAGCAAGATAGTATTTCCTTTCAGAAAGTATGTCAGTGGAAAATGTAAAATTTTATCTTCGATCTGTTTTTTAAATGTGTAGCTGTAAAAAGTTCTAGCCCTTTTCTTCTTTGACACCAACTCCCTATTCAGTTGTATTAAGTTATTCTCTTTTAGAGCAGACTTTCCAGTTGGCTTTTTTTTTCTTTCCTCCTCTTTCTTCTACATCCACTGCCTCTATGCAACTACTTTTCTATTTCCCTTGCTCTGGCAAAGATATAAAATGTTACACTAAGGCAATACCTGTCAAACAGGATATTGCTGCTAAGTTCTACAAAGAGTAGGCATGGATGCTGTATCTTAATGAGCCCTGGAAAACGAAAGGTAGGAAGCATTCCTTGCTGAACTACGTGGGCTCTTGAGCCCTAGTGTGTAATGATCTTGAGGGCTATCTATATAAATTATTTGGAATTCTTCCACAAGGGAGGTTAGTCTCTTCTCCCCATTTATTTATTCGATCATTTGTTTGTATCAGTGTAGGCTCATGGATATTTATTTTATTTTGGGGATATCATGCAATACTACTTTATTTTGTTGCTCAGATTGTCCAGCTTTGGCCATTGGGGGCTCTTTTGGTTGGCTTTTGAGTCCCTTTGACATACCCCCATTGTGTGTGTGTGTATGTATTTTCTTTTTGAGCACTCCCTTATTTTCTGTCACTATAAGATGTTCCAGACTCATTTTATATATTTCCTGCCCCAGTCCTAGAATCACCCAGTTCTCCAAGGAGCTCGGGTTTTTTTTAAATTGGAGAATGGTATTGGAAACCAAGCACTGCATGCATCTCTTTATTTTTAACCTATCTTGAGTCCCTATATTTAAGATGTGTTTCTTGCAGGTAGCATATAGTTGAGCCTTGCTTTTTATCATCTCTGATATTCTCTGTCTTTTAATTGGTGTATTTAGACCATGCATTTTTTTAATGATTATTGATGTAGTTGGATTAATGTCTACCATGTTTTTCAGTTTTCTGTTTGCTACATTTGTTCTCTATTTCTTTTTTCCCTTTTTTTTCTGCTTTCTCTGGTTTTACTTAAGCATTTTGTATGATTCCTTTTTATCTCCTCTCTTAGCCTATCAACTATACTTCTTTTTAAAAACATTGTACTGGTTGCCATAAAGTTTAAAATATACATTTTAAGCTAATCTAATCCACCTTCAAATAGTACTATACTACCTCATATGTAGTGTGGTACATGTATACCTTATAATAAAGTATTCCCAATTCCTCCCTCTTGTCCCTTAAAACATAGCTATCATTCATTTCACTTTTCCATATGCTATAATCACCTAATAACAGTTATTGCTTTAAACAAGCAGTTATCTTTTAGATCAATTAAGAATAAGAAAAATAAAATGTTTTATTTTACCTTCATTTATTCCTTCTCTGATACTCTTTATTTCTGTAGATCCAGGTTTCTGACCTATGTCATTTTCCTTCTGCCTGAATAACTTCCTTTAACATTTCCTGCAGGGCATGTCTGGTGGCAGTGGGTTTGTCATTCATATTCATTCTCGCTCTCTCTTTCTCTCAGACTTCTAGAATAATAACTTATGAAATAATGGAAAGTTTTTACTTCTCTTTCACTTTTGAAAGATAATTTCAGCTAGAGTTTATATCTCTAGCTTACTGGGGATTTCTTTCCACACTTTGAATATTTCATTTTATTCTCTTCTTGCTTTCATGGTTTCTGATGAAAAGTCTGCTCTATTTTATTCTTGTTCCTTTATAGGAAAGGTGTTTTTCTCCCGTCTTCTCTCAAGATTTTCTCTTTGTCTTTGGTCTTCTGCAGTTTGAATATAATATGACTAGGTATAGATATTTTAGTATTTACCAGCTTCATGTTTTATGAGCTTCCTGGATCTTTGATTTGGTGTCTGTCGTTTAATTTTGGAAAGTTCTCAGCCATTATTTCTTCTGCTCCGTTCTCTCTTTATTCTCTTTTTAGTGTCACAGTTATGCATGTGATACACCTTTTTAATATTGTCCCACAGTTAATGGCTAATATCTTTTTTGTCCATTCTTTTTCTCTTAGCATTTCATTGTGGGAAGTTTCTTTTGACCTATCTTTGAGAGTGCTGGGTTTTCCTCAGCTGTCTCCTGTCATCTGATGAGCCTATCAAAAGCATTCTTCATTTCTGTTAGTCTTTTTGATTTTTAGCATTTCAGTTCAATTGTTTCTTAGATTTTCCATTTCTTTGCTTACATTATTCATCTGTTCTTGCATTTTGCCTACTTTTACCATTAAAGCCCTTAACATATTAATCATAGTTATTTTAAATTCTCTTCCTGATAATTTCCAAATCTGTTATATCCAAGTCTGGTTCTGATGGTTTCTTCAGAGTGTTTTCCTTGCCTTTTGGCATGCCTTGCAATTTGGTGTTGAAAGTCAGACATGCTCTATGGGGCAGCAGATGAGGTAAATAGACCTTTAGTTTGAGAATTTACATTAATCTGTCTAGGAGTTGGGCTGTGTTCAGTGCTTATTCTGGCTATAGGTACCAGAGGCTTTAAATTCCTCTAATATCCTTGTTTTCGTTTTTCCTCTTTACTATGGGCTTCCCTATGTTTTCCTCCTTAGGGAGAGTCTGTGTCTTACAGCCCATGTAACTATAACCCACTGTTGTTATACTTGAACCCTGTTGGTGTGTGATAACATGTTGGGGTGGGGACACATTCTGTAATCTTCCAATTAAATCTCAGTCTTTTAGGGAGGGCACTGTTTCAGGACAAGTGTTCATCCCCAGTATAGCTTTTCCACCCATCCCCATCCCCTTCCCCATCCCTGTCTGCAGAGTTCCCGGTCTGTTTCCTTGAAACCTTGACCTCTGTTGACTATGTTATGTTTTTGTCTTTATTTCTCCCTAGGTGAGACAGGATGGCTGGAGGGGGCTGGAGCAGGGAGGAATTTCCCTATCCCAGTTGAAATCAAGTCTCAGAATTTTCCCTGGCTAAGTCCTTACCCCTGGAGGGTAAGCCATTGTTATGGAGAAGGTTCTGAACAGTATTTCCTCATGCCTGTTCTTCTTCTCCTGCAAGACCCATGAGGGGATCCTTCTTGTATCCTCACCATGGGAACCTGATAGAGTTCCTGGAGGGAAAGCCTGTGGAAGTGTGGGGACCCCCCTAAGACAGCAACCCTTAGGGGTTTCTCACTCATGCTAGTCTCACTCAACCACTAGCAATTCATCAAAATTACCAGTTAAGTGTTCCTGCTAGTTTAAGGCTCCAGCAGCTTCTGTTCCAGCTTCTGTTGCTTTATCTCTCTGGATGCACCTGTCTCTCCAGACTTTTTGGGGTAGTGGTTTGTCCTCACTTCTCAGACAGGTCAAAGAAGTCATTAATTTTCAGTTTGTCCAGCTTTTTCTTGTTGTATTGACAGGAGTGATGTCTTCCAAACTCTTTACATGTTGGAGCTGAAACCAGAAGTGCTTGTAAGTCTTTAATGAGGAGTTTTATTAGGTTTTATATAAATTTGTCAGTTACAGAAATAGTTCGTTGAAGCATATGTTCAGTAGTAAATATGACAAATCTTGCTTCAGGGAAACACATAAAGCAGAATGTTTCAATAATTAAGCAAACCAATTATTTGCTCAATGACAGTGGCAGTGAAAAGTCCACAGTGGGATAGGCAGAAATCTAGCCCCCCACCCTCTCCTGCCCAGTCTTTTAGGCTTTTCTTCTTTGCAGATTCTGAGATGCAGTTTAGGACCTTTCTGTCATCCATCACCCAGTTAATTCGCTGATGCCACTGGGATGATTTGGTGCTTGAAATGTAAAGCCCATTATATCCTGGCACAAGTTCTCGATTTAGAAGTATATTTTTGTTAGAAACATTTGTTCAGAGTGAAAACTGCAGACAGTGACATTGTAGCCTTCCACAGAACATTTGTATTTGCATATAAGCAGTATTAACTGAATTGGAATGAAGACTTATGAAGAGCAGAATTAAGAGTTACCATCTTTTCATTTATAAACAGATACGATCTGATTTTTATTTTTATTTTATTTTTTGTGGTATGCGGGCCTCTCACTGTTGTGGCCTCTCCCGTTGCAGAGCACAGGCTCCGGACGCGCAGGCTCAGCGGCCATGGCTCACGGGCCTAGCCGCTCCGCGGCATGTGGGATCTTCCCGGACCAGGGCATGAACCTGTCCCCTGCATCGGCAGGCGGACTCTCAACCACTGCGCCACATTCTTTGCAGTAATTTCTTTCTTCAAAAACATAGCTGATTGGTTAAATTGCTGCCACTAAAGTCTAGAGTCCTAAACTAAGTTGAAGAAGGTCAGAGAGTCCAATCTGACAAAGTAGTAACATACTAACTTTAGGAATTAGCATTTCTAGAAGGTGGTTCAAGAGGGCAAGTAGGAAAATCCTGAACTCACCTCCTCTCATGGACACACCACATCTACAGCTGCATATGGAACAACTCCCTCTGGAAAAGACCTGAAAAACAGCTGAGTATCTCCTTCACATCAAACAAGAAAAGGACCACATTGAGGTGGGTAGGAAAGGGTGAGACACAGTCTCGCCAAAAACCCCACCCTCAGCACTGTGACCCACAATCAAGATGGATTTCACACACTTCAGATGCCAATCACAAGTCCAGTTTATCACCTTTGCTTTTGACTGTTGAGCTATAGATTAGAGGTTCCAACAACCCCCTCCTTAAGTTGTTATCAACATAAGATAGATTATTCTAAGTACAGGTTGTTCTAGCAAGCCTCATGGTAACCACGAAGCAAAAACTTACAGTAGATACACAAAAGATAATGAGAAAGGAACCTAAGCATAACACTACCAGCAAACCTCAAAGGAAGAGAGCAAGAGAAGAAGGAAGGAACAGAGAGGAAAACAACAGTCTAGCAATAAGTACCTACTTATCAGTAATTACTTTCAATGTAAATGGACTAAATTATCCAATCAAAAGACAAAGAATGGCTCAATGGATGAAAATTAAGACCCATCTTTATGCTGCCTACAAGGTACTTCAGGTGTAAGGTCACATAAACGGAAAGTGAAGGGATGAAAAAAGATGTTCTATGCAAATGGAAACCAAAAGGAAGCTGGAGTAGCTATACTTATATCAGACAAAATAGAGTTTAAAAGACTGTAATAAAAGACAAAGAAGGGTATTACATAATGATAAAGGGGCCAATCCAACTAGAGGATATAACATTTATAAAAATGTATGCACCCAACAAAGGAGTACCTAAATATATAAAGCAAATATTAACAGACATAAAGGGAGAAATTGACAGTAACACAATAATAGTAGGGGACTTTTATACATCAATGGATAGATCAAACAGATAGAAAATCAATAAGGAAACTTCAGTCTTAAATGACACATTAGATCAGATTGACTTAGTAGATATATAAAGAACATTGCATCCAAATGCAGGGGGATAGACATTCTTCTCAGGTGTACATGGAACATTCTCTTGGATAGATCATATATTAGGCCACAAAACAACTCTTAATAAATTTAGGAAGTTTGAAATCATATGAGGCATCATTTCTGAGCACAATGGTATGAAACTAGAAATCAATTACAAAAAGAAAACTGGAAAAATCACAAATATATGGAGATTAAACAACATGCTACTGAACAACCAATGGGTCAACAGAGAAATCAAAGGAGAAATCAAATAACACCTTGAGACAAATGAAAGTGGAAATGCAACATACCCAAATTTATGGGATACATCAACAGCAGTTTTAAGAGGGAAGTTCATAGTAATACAGGCCAACCTCAAGAAAAAACAAAGGTCTCAAATAAACAATTTAACCTTACACCTAAAGGAACTAGGAAGAGAAGAAAACTTGAAGACCGAAATTAGTAGAAGGAAGGAAATAACAAAGATCAGAGGAGAAATAAATGAAATGGAGACTAAAAGACATTAGAAAAGATTAGTGAAACTAAGAGCTGGTTTTTTGATCTTAGCTTAACTCATGAAGCGAAAAAGAGTGCTCAAATAAATAAAATCAGAAATGAAAGAGAAGACTGATACCATAGAAATACAAAGGATCATAAGAGACTGCTATGAACAATTATATGCCAACAAATCAGACAACCTTGAAGAGGTGGATAAATTCCTAGAAACATACAACCTTCCAAGACTGAATCATGAGGAAATTGAAAATCTGAAGAGACCAATTACTAGTAAGGATATTGAATCAGTAATCAAATACCTCCCAACAAACAAAAGTCCAGGTATTCAAAGAAGAATTAATACCAATCCTCAAACTCTTCCAAAAAATTGAAGAGGAGGAAATGCTTCAAATTCATTTTACAAGACCAGCTTTACCCTGATATCGAAACCAGACAAGGACACCACAAGAAAAGAAAATTACAGGCCATTTTCCCCAATGAACATAGATGCAGAAATCCTTTTAGCAAACCAAATTCAACAATACATTAAAAAGATCATGCACCATGCTGAAGTGGGATTTATTTCAGGATACAAGGTTGGTTCAAATCCGTCAACACATTAACAAAATGAAGGATAAAAAACCGTGTGATCATCTTAGTGGATGCAGAAATAGCACTGGACAAAATTCAGCATCCATTTGTGATAGAAACTCTCAACAAAGTAGATAAAAGGAACATGCCTCAACATAATAAAGGTCATATATGACAAGCCTGCAGCCAACATCATATTGAATGGTGAAAAGCTGAAAGCTTTTCCTCTAAGATCAAGAACAAGTCAAGGAAACCCACTGTCACCACTTTTATTCAATTTAGTATTGAAAGTCCTAGCTAGAACAATTAGGCAAGAAAAAGAAAAGGCATCCAAATTGGAAAGGAGGAAATAAAACTGTCACTGTTTGCAGATGACATGACTTTATATATAGAAAACCTTAATGACTCCGGCAAAAAACTATTAGAACTGATCAACGAATTCAGTTGCAAAATACAAAATCAATATATAAAAATCTGTTGCATTTCTACACTCTAATAATGAACTATGAGAAAGAGAAATTAAGAAAACAATCCCATGTACAATCACATTAAGAAAAATAAAATGCCTAGGAATAAATTTAACCAAAGAGGTGAAAGACCTGTACACTGAAAACTATAAGACATTGATGAAAGAAACTGAAGAAGACACACATAAATGGAAAGATATTCCATGCTTCTGGATTGGAAGAATTAATATTGTTAAAATGTCCAAACTGATGCAGACCAGGGTTCTTGGCTTTCCCCAGTCAATAGAAATTGACTAGAGGCCAGACAAGAAATTCAGGCAAGGCTTTATTGGGGCTCCTGCAACCGCAGGAGGGAGTGAAAACAAGTAACAGGTTCCCTTGCTCGCTCCCTGAGGGGGCGTGAGCTGGTTCCTTACATGGGGTGAGGGTAGGGCTGTGTTCAGGGGTCAGGCCAGAGGGGGGGCTTAGGTGTTTTGCCCACCCTTTGGTGGTGTTGTGTACAAGGGGTGTGCGCAGTCCCTGCTTTTGTTCCTGACACCCTGTTTTTGCTCAGTGCTCTTCAGAAGTGGCAGTTGGGTTTTTTGGTCTTTTTTTCTAATCTTTTGGTCCATAATTTGCCCCAACTGCGCATGTATGCAGTTGTTTTTAGTCCCTTATAATCTCTTTATTTTGTTGCTTGAGAAGATGTTTGTCCAGGTGCAAGCACTGCAGCACTGCAGCAAAGGGTCCCAGGTCCCAGCCTGTCTCAGTACTACCCAAAGCAATTTACAGATTCAGTGCAACCCCTATCAAAATACCAATGACATTTACACAGAAATAGAACAAAATCTTAAAATTCATATGGAACCACAAAAGACCCTGTAATGGAAAACCCTCAGTCTTCCACTTTATGTATAGGGAAAAAGCCAGCTCTTCCCTACTTTCTTTCTTGTGTGTCTCCTTTACCTTCACAGAAAACACTTCACTTCAGACACTTTTGGACACCAAATACGTGGAGGTTTTTCCACTCACCAAGCACTTCTCTGCAGCACCAGCTGCATGTCCTGCAATTTAACTCAGTTATGACACTGTCTACCCAGAGGTAGTATCAGATGTCATAGGTTAAGGCTCAGTCACACAGGATGTCCCACCATACACACTTCAGACACCAGTCGCAAGCCCAGGTTGGACTTCAGATGCCAGTCTCGAGTCCAGCTTGTTACTTGTACCTCTGACTTACTTGCTATAAATCAGAAGTGCCCACAACCCCCTGTACAGGTTTGATTAATTTGCTAGAGTGGTTCACAGAACTCAGGAAAAGTTTACTTACGTTTACTGGTTTCTTATGAAAGGCTATAGTAAAGGATATAGATGACCATCCAGGTGGAAAGGATGCATAGGGCCAGGTATGTGGGAAGGGGTGTGGAGCTTCCATGCCCTCCCTGGGTACCCACTCTCACAGCATCTCCATGTGTTCACCAACCTGGAAGCTGTCCAAACACTGTACTTCTAGGAAGGCTTTATCACGTCAGCATGATAGATCATTAACTCCATTTTCAGCCCTTCTCTCTTCTCAAGAGCATGGGAGGTGGGGCTGAAAATTCCAATCCTATAAGATTAGCTTGGCCTTTCTGGTGACCAGCCCTCATCCAGGGGCCCACCCAGAGTTACCTCAATAGAGGAAAAGACACTCCTATCACCTAGGAAACTACAAGGGCTTTAGGAGCTCTGTGTCAAGAACAGAGGTCAAAGACCAATATTTGAAAAAGAGATGTTCCTAGTGTTCTCATCACTTAGGAAATTATAAGGGTTTTAGTAGCTCTGTGCCAGGAACCAGAGACAGAGACCAAATATATATTTTCTGTTATCTCACAGACTCTAAATAGCCAAAGCGATCTTGAGAAAGAAGAGCAAAGCTGGAGGCATTACAGTCCCTGCTTATAAACCATATTACAAGGCTCTAGTAATCAAATAATATGGTATTGGCATAAAAACAGACACATCAGGGGAACAGAACAGATAGCCTAGAAATAAACCCATTCACATGTGGTTAATTAACTTATGACAAAGAGGCAAGGATATACAGTGGAGAAAAGGCAGTCTCTTCAATAAATGGTTTTGGAAAAGCTAGATAGCCACATTCAAAAGAATAAAACCAGACTATCTTATACCATACACAAAAGTTAACTCAAAATGGATTAAAGACTTGAATCTAGGACCTGAAACTTTAAAAGAGAGTGGCATCCTCCTAGAAGAAACCACAGGCAGTGAGCTTCTTGACATCAGTCTTGGTAATGATTATTTGGATTCGACACCAAAAGCAATGGCAACAAAAGCAAAAATTAACAAATTGGACTACTTCAAACTAAAAAGTTTCTGCACAGCAAAGGAAACCATCAGCAAAATGAAAGGGCAACTTACTGAATAGGAGAAAATATTTGCAAATCATATATCTGGTAAGCAGTTAATATCCAAAATATAAAGACCTCATACAACTCAATAGCAAAAAACAATCCAGTTATAAAATGGGCAGAAGATCTAAATAGACATTTTTCCAGAGAAGACATACAGATGGCCAACACGCACATTAAAGGTTCTCAACATTACTAATCATCAGAAAAATGCAAATCAAAATCACAGTGAGGTATCACCTCACACTGGTCAGAATGGCCATCGTCAAAAAGTCTACAAATCATAAATGCTGGAGAGGACATGGAGAAAAGGGAACCCTCCTACACTGTTGGTGGGAATGTAAATTGGTGCAGCTACTATGGAAAATAATATGAAGTTTCCTCAAAAACTTTTAAATAGAACTATCATGTGATCCAGCAATTCCACTTCTGTGTACTTACCCAAAGAAAACGAAAACACTAATTCGAAAAGACACATGCATTCCTGTGTTCATTGTAGCATTATTTACAATTGCCAAGATACGGAAACAACCTGTGTCCATCGACAGGTGAATGGATAAAGAAGATGTGGTGTACACACACACACACACACACACACAAATGGAATACTCTTAGCCATAAAAAAGAATGGAATCTTGCCATTTGTGACAACATGGATGGACCTTGACGGCGTTATGCTAAGTGAAATAAGTCAGAGAAAGAGAAATACCGTATGATTTATACTTATATGTGGAATCTAACAAACAAAACCAAGCTCATAGATACAGAGAACAGATTGGTAGTTGCCAGAGAGGCAGGTTAAAGGGGGTCAAAAGGCACAAACTTCCAGGTATAAAATAAGTAAGTCATGGGGATGTGATTGAGGTACAGCATGGTGACAATAGTTAATAATACTGTACTGCATAAGAGAGTAAATCTTGAAAGTTCTCAGCATAAGAAAAATACTTCATTACTATGTATGGTGACGATGGTAACTAGACTTACTGTGGTGATCATTTTGCAGTGTATACAAATATCGAATCATTTGTTGTACACCTGAAACTAATATAATGTTAGATGTCAATTATACCTCAGTGAAAGAATTAGCATTTCTATATGTTGACTACTCACCACATATTGGGTGTGACAGTGCTGTGTCACATGAGGAAAGTGAGGCTCCCATGGCTCACTGACGTGCACAGCATCCTGCAGGAGGAGTCTGCACGTAGGTCTGCCTGACCTCTGAGCGTGTGCTTTCCCATGGCCACTGTGTGTGTTCACAGAGCACCACCAGGAGGGTCACGTGGGGAGAAACAGCATCATGTAAAATGAAGAATCTAGAGCTTGGCTCTCAGCCCTGACGTGTAGTCCCTGAAGGTCAGTTTCTTGCCCTTGAAGTGATTGACTTTAAAGACTCTCTCAGATTGTTTCAGCTCTAAAATCTCTGCATAGCAGATATGGCAACAGGCATCACTGTCCACCAGGGCGTCCTTACATGGAAGCTGTAGCCTCTGTGTCCTCCTGTACGTACCCAATTGAGCTTCATAAGGACTGGAGGAATGGTAGGAATGGTAGGAATAAAGGAAGATGATGTCCTGGGGGACATGGAAGAGGCATGAACCTTCCAGGGACCCCGGTGGAGAGGATAGAAGCAGCAGCCCCTGGAGGGGACACATTTCAGAGGCCAAGTCCAGACAGGGCATTGGCAAATTCAGGCTGGTTCAAAGCAAAATGAGATGGGATAGAACTTAGGCCCAGTAGTGTCAAAGAAATGCCTATCTTTACTTCACAGTTGGGACTCAAGGAAGTGTGATTAAATATAACTAGTTATTAACTCATTTAGTTCTGTACTGAACAAAGTGTTCCCATGGCCACAGCATCTACATTAGAAGGGGGGGGGAAAACTATAAAGAAAACAAAAGACTTGGAAAGAAGCAGACAAAGTCTGTGAATGAAGAACCATCTCAGGGGTCACAGGCTCATGTCACATATGTACTGTAGCCATGAACACATCCTGCCACCACCAGGGTGAAGGGGAAGAACTCTCCTCCCCTCTTGTACCTGTGGCTTGAGATCCCCGTTGCCATTGAGCCCTGAAGACTTTTTTTTTTTTCAACTTCAGAGATTCTTCCAGTGTCCACTGTACCTATATATGTCTGGATATAAACAATGTTTGGGGAGGCCAGGGAGGAAGGGACAGCTCAGTTGGCCCCAGACTGCACTCGTTTCCTGCAAGACTTCACCACGTGGTCTCCTGAGCCTGCCCTCCTTGCCTGGTGGGGTCAGGTGAGGAGGCAGGGCTCCTGGATCAGCTGTGTCACTGACCAGCCAAGCATTAGGCAGGGGACTCCAGGAGGCCGATTTTGTGTCCTTGCACTGCGGGAGAGCCACCACCCTTATTATGATCCCTGGCATGCACCATGGCTGGCCTCTGTAGCTTATGATTTAGAGGTTACAAATGTGTGTTTCTCCAGCGTGATTGAAATTCTCACTTGATGGTCCACTTAATGTAAATGAAGTAAGTGTACAGTGAAATGAAACCGCAATCTCAGGGTATCACTTTGCTTCACAGGCCTCAGTTAGAGAACATTTCTAGGCACACAGTTATTAAGTGTAGCTTGATTTTTTGCTTGTCAAGTGATCAAAATAATTGTTGAAAAAAACAAAACAAACTCCAAATAAAACATAACCCTCCTACAGGTTGCACTTCCTTTCACAATCATCAAATCTATCCTAGAAATGGCTTAAAATGTGCCTCCGATCGGGAGGAGAACAAGCTTTACAAGCTTTATGGTGGGTAGTGATGCCTGCTGCTGTATCAGGAATGCACAGATTTTAGAGATGAGAGAAGCTGAAAGAGCCTTTAAATCCAAGTTAATCACTTCAAGGGCAACAAGCTTTAAGGCTGGATAAGATGCGTTCTTTGGTGACACAGAGGTTGCCGAAGCCTTGAAAGCCAGCTTTCTCATCATCCCAGTGACAAATGACAGTCTCATCACTCAGTGTCCTTCACCAGTGAGGAGCCTCTTTTAGCAAATGCCTACAATGGAGATTATATATTTTTTAAAATAAATTTATTTATTTATTTTTGGCTGCATTGGGTCTTCGTTGCTGTGCACGGGCTTTTCTCTACTTGCAGCGAGAGGGGGCTACTCTTCGTTGTGGTGCGTGGGCTTCTCATTTCTGTGGCTCCTCTTGTTGCAGAGCACGGGCTCTAGGTGCACGGCTTCAGTAGTTGTGGCTTGCGGGCTCTAGAGCACAGGCTCAGTAGTTGTGGTGCAAGGGCTTAGTTGTTCCATGGCATGTGGGATCTTCCTGGACCAGGGCTCGAACCCGTGTCCCCTGCATTGGCAGGTGGATTCTTAATCACTGTGCCACCAGAGAAGTCCTGGAGTTTATATTTTTAAAGGGAAGAGCTGATGAGGCATTCAGCTTAATTTATTTGTAACCCTTAAAATTATTTCCTTGTATTCTTCTAGTTTAATTGACGTTTTTTTCAAACCACTGTTTCATTATGTGGTGAGATAGAAGAAAAGGAGGTAAAATTTTTTTCATGTTTTTATAGTAATCAATTACTCTTAGCTCTCTGTTTTAATTGGCTCTCCTAACATTTTCCTATTGCTTTTTTACCCTGTACACTTCCTTTAGATTCAAGTTTCCATTAACCTTTTAAGCCCAACTCCTTATTCACTTGACTGATCTTGGGAAATAGCCATGTGGATGGAGCGGAGGCCCAGGCTGTCTGTGATGACAGCGTCTCCCAGTCCTGCCATGTGTGTGCATCCTCCACGCACCTGGCGCAGATCCTGATCAGGAGCACAGTGTGCTGGTGTCACAGGTGCTGCGTCTCTCAGGCTCTGGCAGTGACTCGTCAGGGTTAGGGCCTGAAGATGCTGCGAGAAGCCTTCTTTGAAACTCCAGAGAAGGTTCCTCTTCATTTGTGTTATTGGGACAAAGGCAAATTTTGTGAGGCTTTCTCATCTTTTGACAAATATGAATTAATTGGTTAAATAACTAGAGTTTTGAGTCTTTCTACGCACTCTATACCAAAGGGCAGCAAACTCTGGCCAAAGGACCAAAGCCTCTTGCTGCTTCTTAGTAATGTGATGTTGGCACACAGCCACACCCATTTCTTTATGTATCAGCTGTGGCTGCTTTTCACACTGTATGGAACGGCAGGGTTGAATAGTTGTGATGGAGATATACGGCAAGAAAACCTAAAATATTGACTTTGTGGGCCTCTAAGAAGTTTGCTGACCCTGTACCAGACTAAGAGAATCTATCATTTTGTTTTCTTTAGAGAAGTAATGGATACATATGGGAATGGAGGGCAATATCACAAAGTCCAAATAGTATAATAAAGTAAAAACAGAAGTCTCCCCCACACCATTTTTTAAAGTTGAAATATAGTTGATTTACAATGTAGTGTTAATTTCAGGTGTACAGCAAAGTGATTTGGTGCTCTGTGTGTGTGTGTGTATACACACACACACACATATACTTTTTCAGTTTCTTTTCCATTATAGCTTATTACAAGATATTAAATATAATTCCCTGTGCTATACAGCAGGTCCTTGCTGTTTATCTATTTTGTATATAGCAGTTTGTTTCTGCTAATCCCAAAATCCTAATTTATCCCTTCCCCCCACTTCCCCCTTTGGTAACCACAAGTTTGTTTTCTATGTCTGTGAGTCTGTTTCTATTTTATAAATAAGTTCATTTGTATCATTTTTTTTTAGATTCCACATATAAGTGATGTCGTATGATATTTGTCTTTGTCTGACTTACTTCACTTAGTATGATCATCTCTAGGTCCATCCGTGTTGCTGCAAGTGGCATTATAGCTTTAAAAACTTCACTTAAAACATGTGTCTCTTGATTTGTCAACTTTATGTCCTCTCGTTGAAGATGAGGCTGTTAACATAGTTAAGCTTCCTTTGGCTTCCACTGCCCTCTTCTCTCCCCATTTTTGCTGGCTCTTTTATTACGTTTACACTGCAAATTATAATTGGCTATGATTTGTCTCCCAGTTGGTGATAAAAACAGAAGAATGAACATTTATAATATTATGAATATTAGATGCTATTTAACCATTAGCATTATTGAACCTGAAGAGAAGGAAATATAATCCTAGGATTAACACTTTGCTTCTTAAAGGAGAACCTTGTAAGCATTCAAATCCAAAGGGTTTGTTTTCTTTTAGCCTCTTATAAGTCATGGTCCGCTGCTTCTGTCTCTTATTTTCCCTGTCATTGTCTTAGATTCCATTTACATTTTCCTGGAGTTACTCCTTGAGTAGTTTTCTTTTTCATATAGCACATGTGGGCAGTAAACTTTGAGTTCTTATGTGCTCTCCAAATGTCTGCTTTTGTCCTCGAGGGTTAGCTCTGTTTTTTCATCTTGGTCATGGCATTTGTGGTCCTCAGCTTTGTGACACTGTCTGGTGGTTGGGATGGTGAGACGAAGAGCTGCTGTGGCTTCCCTCTTCCAGCGTGGGTGTGCAGATCTGTTCCTTAGAAGGGCTCCCTGTGCTAGGAGATTCTATCAATACATGAGGAGAGTCCCTGGGAGGTTCATGGGCTGGGAACAGACTGGCCACCCAGGGATTTGACTGACCTCACTCTGAGTCTGAAGAACTTGAGTGTCTGCCATCCTGGGCAGCAGTACCTCTCCTTGTTTGGCTTTCTTTTTTGGTAGGGGGGATTGTTGGGATTTTTGACCTGTAAGTCTGTTAATTGTGGAAAAAGCACATAACATACAATTTACCATCTTAACCATTTTTAAGTGTACAGTACAGTAGTGTTAACAATATGCACATTGTTGTTCAACAGATCTCTAGAGCTTTCTTATCTTGCAAAACTGAAACTCTCTACCTTCTTTTTAAATGGCTGAATAATATTCCCCCATATGTATATACCACAATTTCTTTATCCATTCATCCACTCATGGACTAGGTTACTTCTACTTCTTGGCTATTGTGATAAGTGCTGCAGTGAACATGGGTATGCAAATATCTCTTCAACATCCTATTTTCTTTTCTTTCTTTCCTTTTTTTTTTGGAATATATACCCAGAAGTGGGATTGCTGTATCATATTGTAATTCTATTTTTAGCTTCCATACTGTTTTCTGTAGCAGCTGCCTAATTACTTTGGCTAGGATTTCCAGTGAGAGAGGTCATCCTTGCCTGTTCATGATCTTAGAGGAAAAGCTTTGAGCTTTTCACCATTGAGTGTGTTGTTAGCTATGGGCTTTTCATATATGGGCTTTATTATGTTGAGGTACTTCCCTTATTTTCTTCTTGTTGATTGTATTTATCATGAAAGGAAGTTGAATTTTGTCAAATGCTTTTTCTTCATCGATTGAAATGATCATGTTTTTTCCTTCATTCTGTTAATGTGTTATATTACATTGATTCCTTTTCATATGTTGTACCATCCTTGCATTCCAGAAATAAAAACTACTTGGCTATGGTGTATAATCCTTTCAGTGTGCTGCTGAATTCACTTTGCTGGCATTTTGTTGAGGATTTTGGCATCAATATTCATCAGGGATATTGGTCTGTAGTTTTCTTTTCTTGTAGTAAGTTTGTCTGGTTTGGGTATTAAAGTAATGCTGACTTCAGAGAATGAAATGAATTTGGAAGTGCTCCCTTATCTTCAATTTTTTGTGGGGAGAGTTTGAGAAGGATTGGTGTTAATTTCTCTTTATATATTTGGTAGAATTCTCAAGTGAGGACATCTGGTTCTGGGCTTTCTGCTAGGAGATTTTTTTATTACTGATTAATCTTCTTACTAGTTCTATATCTATTCAGACTTTTTATTTGTTCATGATTCAGTCTTTGTAGGTCGTATGTTTTTAGGAGTTTATCCATTTATTTCCTAGGTTATCCAATTTGTTGGCATATAATTATTCATTATCTCTTACAATCCTTATTATCTCTGGCATCAGTTATAATGTCTACCCTTTCATTTCTGATTTTTGTTATTTGAACCTTTTTTTTCTTTGTCAGTCAAGCTAAGAGTTTGTTGATTTGTTGGTCTTCAAAAAAACCAACTCTTAGTTTCATTGATTGTTTTCTATTGCTTTTTGTTTTCTAATTCATTTATTTCTGCTCTAATCTTTTTTTAAATCAATTTATTTATTTTATTTATTTATTTTTGGCTGCGTTGGGTCTTTATTGCTGCATGCAGGCTTTCTCTAGTTGCGGCGAGCGGGGGCTGCTCTTCGTTGTGGTGCACGGGCTTCTCATTGCAGTGGCTTCTCGTTGCAGAGCACAGGCTCTAGGCACACAGGCTTCAGTAGTTGTGGCACATGGCTCAGAAATTGTGGCTTGCAGGCTCTAGAGTGTGGGCTCAGTAGTTGTGGCACACAGGCTTAGTTGCTCTGCAGCATGTGGGATCTTCCCAGACCAGGGATGTCCCCTGCATTGACAGGTGGATTCTTAACCACTGCACCACCAGGGAAGTCCCTCTACTCTTTATTATTTCCTTCCTTCTGATAACTTTGGGTTTAGTTTGTTCTTCTTTTTCTAGTTCCTTGAGATATAAAGTGGGTTGCTGATTTTAGATATTTCTTCTTTTTTAATGAAGGCATTTAAGACAATAACTTTCCTTCTTAGTTCTGCTTTTGCTGAATCCCATAAGTGTCGGTATATTGTGTTTTCATTTTCATTTATGTCAAAATATTTTCTAATTTCCCTTTTGATTTCTTCTTTGGCCCATTGGTTGTTGAAGAGTTTGTTGTTTAATTTTCACTTATTTAATTTTTCAGTTTTCATTTTGCTGTTGATTTCTAGTCTCATTCCATTGTTGTCTAAAAAGATAATTGATATGATTGCAATGTTCTTAAATTTGTTAAGATGTGTTTTGTAGCCTAATAGGTGATCTGTCCTAGAGAATATTTCATGTGTGCTTTAGAAGAATGTGTATTCTGCTCTTGTTGAGTGGAGAGTTCTGTCCATGTCTGTTAGGTACAGTTGATCTATAGTGTTCTTCAAGTCCTCTATTTCCGTATTGATCTTCTGTCTGGCTGTTCTATCCATTATTGAGACTGGGGTATTTAAATCTCCTACTATTATTGCATTATTGTCTACTTTTTCCTTCAATTCTGTCGATTTTTGCTTCATATATATGGGTACTCCAGTGTTAACAATATATAATTATTGGTGGTGAATTGACCCTTTATCATTGTATAATGCTCTCCTTGTCTCTTATCTCAGCTTTTTAAAGTCTATTTTGTCTGATACAAGATCGCCACTTCTGCTTCCTTTCTTTTTATTTTTTGGTTACCATTTGCATGTAATATCTTTTTCTGTCCTTTCACTTTTTTCCTGCATGTGTTCTTACATCTAAAGTGAGTCTCTTATGGATAGCATTTAGTTGGATCTTGTTTTTTTGTTTGTTTGTTTGTTTGTTTGTTTTGTGGTACACAGACCTCTCACTGTTGTGGCCTCTCCCGTTGTGGAGCACAGGCTCCGGACGCGCAGGCTCAGCAACCATGGCTCACGGGCCCAGCCGCTCCGCGGCATGTGGGATCTTCCCGGACCGGGGCACGAACCTGTGTCCCCTGCATTGGCAGGTGGACTCTCAACCACTGCGCCACCAGGGAAGCCCTGGATCTTGTTTTTTTAATCCACTCAGCTTCTCATGTCTTTTGATCAGGGAATATAATCTTTTTACATTTAAAGTAATTACTGATAGTAACAAAATTATTATTGCAATTTTATTCATTTTTTTCTGTATGTCTTATAGTTATTTTGTCCTTTGCCTCTCTTGATGTACTCCTTTGTGTTTTTTTGATTTTTTTTTCATAGACTTGTTTTTGATTTCTTTCTCATTTTTCTTTTATGTGTTTTCTATAGGTATTTCTTTGTGGTTACCATGGAGAGTACATAAAACATCTTATAGTATAGTAATCTATTTTAAAATAATAGAAACTTCAGTCATGTACAAAATGTCTACTCTTTTACATCTCCCCTCCAATTTGTTATTGATGTCACAAATTACACAATTTTATAGTTATAGTTATATTTATGAATTTATCCTTTAAATTCTACACCAGAATGAAAAGTGATATACACACTACCATTACTGTATACTGTATTTGTCTATTTATTTACCTTCACCAGAGAGCTTTATACTTTTATATGCTTTTTTGTTGTTGTCCATCATTCTTTCCTTTCAGCTTAATGGACTCCCTTTAGTATTTCTTGTAAGGCAGATGTGGTGGTGATGAATTCCCTTAGCTTTTGTTTATCTGGAAAGGTCTTTATTTCTCTTTCTTTTTTGAAGGACAGTTTTGCTGGATATAGTATTCTTTGTTGGCAGGTTTTTTCTTTTAGCCCTTTGAATGTATCATCTTACTCCCTTCTGGCCTATATTTTTTTCTGCTAAGAACTCTTCTAATAATCTTACGGTAGCTCCCTTGTACATCATGTGACACAGTCTTGCTACTTTCAAGATTCTCTCTTTGTCCTTTGATGGTTTGATTACAGTGTATCTCAGTATGGGGTTCTTTGGGTTCATCTGAGTTGGAGTCTTTTGAGTTTCTTGAATTTGGATGTCCAATTCATTCCTCACATTTGGGAAGTTTTTGACCGTTATTTCTTCAAATAAGCTCTCTCCCTCTTTCTCTCTCTTCTCTTTCTGAGATTCCCATAATGCATATATTCGTAATACTTGCTGATGTCATTAAGTATCTTGAGCTTTCTTCATCTTTCTTTATTCATTTTTCTTTTTGCTCTTCTGACTCAATAATTTCAGGTGACCTGTCTTAGAGTTCATGGATTCTTTCTTTGGCTTGAACAAATTTGATGTTGAACCCATATAGTGAACTTCTCAATTCAGTTATTGCATTCTTCGCTTCCAGAATTTGTTTAGTTCTTTTTTTTTTTTTTTTTTTTTTTAGTTTCTATCTTTTTGTTGGTATTTTCATTTTGTTCACACATCATTTTCCTGATTTCGGTTACTTGTCTGTGTTCTCTTATAATTCATTGAGCTTCTTTAAGATGATTGTTTTGCATTCTTTGTCATGTACTTCATAGATTTCTGTTTCTTTAGGGTCTTTTTTTGAGATTTATTATTTTCCTTTATTGTGTCATATTTCTGTTTGATAGTGTTCCTTGTTATTTTTTTGCTGAGATTTGGGCATTTGAAAAAACAGCCATCTCTTCCAGTCTTCACAAACTAGCTTCATACAGGCAAAGACCTCCATCAGTCAGCCCAGCTAGAGATTCTGGGAATGTCTCAAACATTCTGGAGATGTGTCTTTTCTGGGCTTGTGCATGTATTTTCCCAATTAGGGAAGTCTGCTGATTTTTTTTTAGGAGTTTGTAATCTCTTCCTCCCTCTGGTCTCTGTCTTCAGTACTGCAGGTTCTCTGGTATTTCAGCAATCTCTCCTTTGTTTTTATTGGCCCCCCAGGCATCCAAAGTATGCAGGATCTTCTCCAGTGCCCTGAGTCTAATGAGACAGAAACCAGTTCCTAGGGAAGTCCCTTGAAAAGATGGAATGTACATTGAATGTATGTTACACTTCTCTATTCACAAGTTGGGTGTTTTCTCCCAATTGTGCTGAGGTGTGCCAGCTTGGAGGAAAGGTTATCATAGGTGAAATCCAACAGCTTTTCTTACTCACTTACTCATTCTAAAACAGCTGTTTTTAGCTTTGTGCTTCCCTAGAGTACTGTAGCTTCTTAGCTGTTTTCTGAAGTTCTCACAAAGGCTTTTTGGACTGTATGTTGTTCTTAAGTCAGTGTCTCTGTGGGGGAACAAGGTTTGAGACTTCCTATCCTGTCATACAGCTGACATCACTCTTGTGTCCAAGTCTTTAAATAAGAGTCTGGTATGACCTTAGGCTCAACTTCTCTCTTGGGCCTGGCAACCCCACACAAGGAACTCTCCCAGAAGATCAAATGCTTTCTTTAAAGGGCAGGTTTTTGGCTTTAGTGCAAGAGTAGAACTTGCAGTCAGTCTGTTATAAGGTGGCATGAGAAAGGGCTTCCTATGGCCCCAGCTTTTCTGAAGGTGGTTCTTTAATGCACTCACTTTGGTGCTGACTCCCTGCCCCAATCCTTTCCTTTTGTGGGTTGAATCTGACATCTTCTTCTGAGGCTCCTTTGGGAGGACCTGCCTTTGTCTCAGGAGACTTGAGCAGCACTTTCCACTCCATAAGTTCTATATTCAGAAGTTCTGGCAAATTCTCTTGTTTTCCAGTCTTGTTCTTTTTAGACTATATTTCTGTCATTTCAGGGGACCCTGGGGAGGTAGAAGAAGTACATGTGCATGCTTGATCTACCATCTTAAAATGAAAATCCCTGATTTTTTTTTCCTTAAGAGCCTAATTCCATATTTTTTTTCAATCTCAGCTTCATTAATCATTTCTTATTAATTGGTACTTCACATTTAGTTTGTCTGATAATCGGCAGAGGATGCTTTCCTGAAGGACTTTTTTTTTATTCAGTGAGCTCTGAATGGAAGGAGGTAATGTGGCAGACCTACCACTGTAGAAATCAAATTAACTTTTCAGAATTCCAAGAATTCAACTCTAATTTGCGTATTCTATTTCAGAAGAGACAGGGTTGGGGACACACTGCTACAAACACAGCTGCTACTGTTGATCATATCATGAATTTTCTAGTTTTTTAAAATAAAATGGTTCCTCTCACTCTCTGTGCACCTGGCACGAGACTCCCAAGAGTCTGACAGCCCTGCAGTGACCACAGGTGAGCGACACAGTGATGGTGGAGTGGGCAGTACTTTACCGCTGGCACCAGAAAACGTGTAGCTTCTGAGTGCCAATTTTCTCTGGTCCCGTTCTTTTTCCCTTTCCCAACCAAGACACCCTATAATCATTACCTGAACTATATTGTCATGGGTAGCCAACTTCTTTGTATTTATTAGTTTAAAAATTCTGCCCATCTCCCCACCCCACCCCTCACTGTTTCTCTTCTCCTTTACTTTGTGTAGGATACATTTTGTGAGTTTCACTTTAAAGGAAGATTGTTGGTGAAGAATCACAATCATGGCCCATAAAATGTCTTCTCTTTTCATAAAGAGGCTATGAAAAACCAACTCAGCTATTCATTTTGAGTGTGTTTTTCTTCAAATCTGAGCAGATTTGTATTTTATCTTAGGCTTTCTTTTATTTATGAAAACAAGTAAAAATAGCTAAAATTCTTTTCACAATTTTTTCCTCTGTTCAGTTAGCGTAAAGTAGTTCCCAGCCTTGAAACAGATTTTCTGTATGAAAAATATAAACGAGATTTTAAAAATTAATCTTTTGAAGCACAGTGCTATAAATGTTATTTAGGTTTCTAGGCTTGACTACAAAAGCTTACTTAAATCCATCATGATGTTCAACTTGAATTCTGGATCCTGGGTACAAGAACCTACTAAGAAGAAAGAGGGGGATAATGTATCCTTTCCTGATCATTCAGACAATTTTGGTTCCTCTTTGCTTCTCTTTACCCCTCTTCCTTGAAGCTGATGCCCTGTGTTGCCTTCCCCACCCCACTCCCAAGGTCTCAAGGTTACTGGGGAGGGGGAGTACAGAGAGAGAGTGTTTGCTAATGCCAGCTAATTAATTAACAGGTATCTGTGAATGGTGATGCTTCTTAACCCTGCCAGAATATTTTCCCTTTTAAAAGATGGTGTGTTATGCCACATAAACCTAAAATTGGTGAAACTTCTGAGAGTGTAGCAAAGTGGGGGGAAAAAAATCAGTGTGACAAGATTTTGATAGGTAAGGTGGGAGACGGCCACCACTGAAGCAGTCTGGCCCTGCATCATTGTGCTCAGTCATTTGCAGAATGTGTGATTGCTTTTGCCAGCTTCTTGGACTCCCGATTAAAAGCCAGACTCTCTGAGCTGCAGGTTGTTTGGTCTGGGTCTGTTTACTGGGCATGTGGGCAGTGGTGACCAGGTGGGTTAGGAGCCTGGCAGGGCACGTTGGTTCATTTTTTAAATGAGTGGAATCCCTGCGTTCTTTTTCACATAAGTGTTTTTTACCCCATACAAAAGTAATGCATGTCTGTTAAAGGCTAAAGATAAAGAGGTTGCCCAAAGTGCCACCATCCAAACAAAATTTCATTGTGAAGATGTTGATATTTCTTCCAATCTAGTTAATAAAGTTGGCATTTTTATTTTGTTCTCTGAGACACTTTTTTTTTTCTGCTGAAGATTATGATTATCTGTTTTGAGGAAAGGATATTTAACGATGATTTGCGATTAGCTCTGCGAAAGAAAAGTGAGAACGCGATGTGTAATTCCCACCTCTCCTTCCTCATTTTAAGTATTGAATTGCATATTCTAAGCAATAAATGTGTTTTAAAATTCTTAAGTCTCAAATTAGTGCCCTTAAATGCTTCTGTCTCTCGTGGTCAGCTCTCTGTCCTCGACAGGGACCACATCAGACCCCCTGTTTATGGCTAAGCCCCTGCCTGGCACGGCAGCCTGGCTCTGTGCCTTGGAACTTCTTCCAGGAGCTTCACCTTTGGCCATTCTCTTGGTTCCATCCCCACAGCATCTCAACATGTTTAGGAATTATACCTTTAAAGAACAAACACCTGGCCAGCACAGGTCTCTGTCCAGGTGCTGCCTCGTCCCTCACCCCTCCTTTGCAGGAAGACTCTCTGAACCCTGTGGTCGGCACCTCCCTACTCCAGCCTTGCCTGAAGTCCCTTCCCAGCCCACTGAGTCCTGCTTCTGCGACCACTCAGCTGAAGCCACTCCCACCAGGGTCACCAGAGGCCTCCTGGTAGATAAACCTATATGTTCCCCCTCAGGCTTCATGTACTTGACCCTCCGACACCCTCCTTGACTGGCTTCTTTCTCTCCCCTTTGCTTCTGAAACTCCAGAATCTCCTAGATTCTGCTTATCAGGCTTCTTGCTGGCCCCTCTCCTTTGCTCGTCATGCATGTTTCGGTTCCCCCACTTCCATCCTCTGCCATCGTCTTGCCATCTCGTCTTTCCTCTCTCTCACCACACAGCCTTGCAAATCTCGTCCACTCCCATGGCTTTATCTGCCACTTACACACATACAGCAGTGACCCAAATCTCTGCCTCCTTGACTCCTCTACCGTACTAGATGCTGGACGTGTCCACTTAGACACTCCATAGACATCTGAAAATCCACAGCCCGCACAGACCCCTTCTCCCCTCTCGCCTGCCCCCCATCCTGTGCTTATCAGTTGAGTGCATGAGTCACTGCGGTCTGGCGAGTCTGCTGCTAACGAGCCCTCCAGGCACTCCTGGAGCTTCAGCCCCACTGCTCTAATGCACACTCAGGTCACCCTGCTCACTTGCCTGCACTTCCACACTCGTCCACGCCCCTTGCCACAGACAGAGAAATCTGATTGAGTCATTCTTGTGTTCATGCTTTCAGCGCCTCCTCTGCTGCCTGTGTCCCCGGGCTCCTGGTTGCCTCTGCAGCCCCTCTCTTTTCAGCCCCCATCCCTTTGTCCATTTGCCCCCTCTCTGGAAGCACTTTGGCCCCCTCTCCTTGCCTGGCTAACTCCTTCTCATCCATCACGTCTCTGTTCAAACTTATTTCTTCAGGAAGCCCTCTCTGACCTGCTGGTCCAAGTGCTCGTGGTCTCTTGTGTGTACCCTGCCAGTAACACTCCTGCGTGGCATTGTAATGGCCTGTCCTTACTCATCTCCCCACTTAGACTGTGTGCCAGGACATCAGCCCTTTGGCTGCAGTGGCCAGCATAGCAGTCACGAATGGAGCGATGGACACAGGGCTACTGCCCTGCTGGCTTCTGGTCGTGTGGGAACCAGTGAAGAGTGCCGGCTGTGCAGCTTGTGGGGCTCTTCAAGGAGCGTGACCCTGGGGTTGTTACGTAGGACGTGAAAAGCTTGAAATAAGCAGGTCTACTAGGAACTTTTTTGCAAATGTAGTTCCAAAGAAAATGATTTCTCTACATATGGGCTTTTAAAAGCATTTATTATAGAATATTTGGGGGGAAGTAAACCATAGAGAACCACTCATAAAAGCTCGTTGCTGTATAAGTGTTTTAACCATGTTAAAATGACTTCCTGTTTTAACTAATATTGTCTAATAAATACCAACTTTTTTTCAATTCAAGAGCGCTTTATGGACATTTCATATGGAAACTATGAGCACCGAGATCTGTGGCAGCCTTGCCCAGTCACCCGGTAGCCAGTCCTGTTTCCCAAAGAAGAGTTGACACATCTTACAGGTCCCCTGTAAGGGAAGTGCTTGACAGGGTCTCCTTTCTCAATAATTCCTCCTGAGACTCTAGAGAAGAGAAAATGGGGACAGATTTGCTAGGAGAGATGGGATAGGGCCAGTGACCGGGTCATGGTGGGGCTCTGGCAACTTGAGGACACACAATTTCTGAAAAATATGGATTTCTTTCCATTCACTAATTTGTTTATTTCTTGTCTAACAATCCTACTGAAGAGGTTAAGTCTTACATAAAGTTATATCTCAGTGCTCCAGTGGAATGAAATAATGACACAGTATAGCTCTTCCTAAATTATTCATTTGTTCTTTGTTGATTATCTCTAGGTTCCTATTAATTCAGTTCACTTAGTTCAGAATTATAACACATGATGTCATCTGTTTTATCTTCTTGTTTTCACACTATAGACACCTAATCAGTATCTTCCAGTGCCTTCTTTTGGTCCTGGTAGTCACATTTTAGTGAAGACTGCCCATCCCTGGTCCACTCCAGATCTCCTGCTAATACCAGGCAGTGCCTGGCCTTCCCTGGGGTTCTGCCGGTTTTCAAGTTTTTGTGTTGAATTATTGCTTGTTCTGGCACGATGTTGATTTCCTTCATTATTTCATGCTTCTCCCAGGAGATGTCCACATGTTATTTATCCTTCATCCCCCTTTTGAAAATATCACAGTAAGGAATTCACTTTTTTTTTCAGCTATCTTCCTTTTCTGTCAATAATTCAATGCAACATTTCTTACAGCCTGTTCCGTCTCCTTCACTGATTTTCTTAATGCCTTTTAATTATTTCCTACCTTTAAAATTTACTATCCAGCCTTTAATATTTAGTAATTCATGCTGCCATCAAAGACGCAACTTTAAGGATCATTCAGCTTTCTGTGGGTCTTGATCCTGGGTCACAGGATGAAGGCAGAATTAGAGAAACATCGAGTCGAGGCTGTGCATCTGAGGAGCAGGCTTACCAGGGGAAGCAGTCCTGTTGGCTTATTTCTGCAGAGAAAGAAGCATAATTATAAACCTCATATTATTATGTTAGAAAACCTCTGTATGGTGTTGGTGTAGAAGGGAAATAAAATAGCCAGGTTCTAAGTTTCCCATGTTATAAAGGATACGTTTTACATAATATAAAGGATACGCTCTACATTTCTGTATACATTTCTGCCTCATAATATGTGGAGTCTGCAACATAAGGTAGCACATTACAGTCGATCAACTCATCAATATTTATTGATTGTCATTTCATGAAAGAAACTGCACCAGACACTACTGGGGATGCAGAGGATACAAGGCACCAAAAGGCACATGCACGTTCCACGTTACTCAGCCTGAAGTACAGCACAGGGGAGGATGTTGTTACACAAAGAGCAACGTTTGGCTCTGCACACGTTGCCCACTAAATACGTTGGGGATTAAGACATGCATAAAAAAAAGCATTTGGTGGGAGACTTCTCAGAATAAACTTTATTTTTCACTGAGAGTAGCATATGGTATCATTTTAAGGGAATAACTGATTTTAAAAGAATAAAGCAAAGTAAGTCAATAATTATTGAATGGGCCACAGTGGGATGGATTAAATATAACTCATGGACCTGGTTGATCTGTGATACATCACAGGCCAGTAATTAGAAGTGACCCAAGATTAACGAGAAGGATCACGGTGCTGAGGTGCTCATTTGTCTCCTCGCCCACATGGTCTAATGTGTCCCTGCAACGTGTGCTCTTTCTTGTTTTCAGCACGCACTCCTGGCTTTGAAGTTCATCCTTGCATTTGCCATACCTGATAAGCCACGGCATATCCAGATGAAACTGGCCAGATTGGAATTTGAATCTTTGGAGGCACTCAAGCAGCAGGTAAGGGCAACTGTCCTGAAAATAAAAATGTATTTCTTTAGCAAATGCCAGGAAACATAAGTCAGAGAACTCACTCTCAGCTTTTACTTCAGCCTTGAAGTTACCAGTTTAAATAAGTATAGAAGATTCCAGTTTTTAATTTTTATTTATTTATTTTATTTTTGGCTGCATTGGGTCTTTGTTGCTGCACGCGGGCTTTCTCTAGTTGCGGCGAGCGGGGCCTACTCTTCGTTGCGGTGCGCGGGCTTCTTATTGCGGTGGCTTCTCTTGTTGTGGAGCACAGGTTCTAGGCGCGCATGCTTCAGTAGTTGTGGCACATGGGCTCAGTAGTTGTGGCTCATGGGCTCTAGAGTGCAGGCTCAGTAGTTGTGGCTCACAGGCTTAGTTGCACCACAGTATGTGGGATCTTCCCAGACCAGGGCTTGGACCTGTGTCCCCTGCATTGGCAGGCGGATTCTTAACCACTGTGCCACCAGGGAAGTCCCTCAGTTGTGTTTTTTTTTTTTAATTTTTATTTCATGTTGGAGTATAGTTGATTTACAATGTTGTTTGTTTTAGGTGTACAGCAACCTGATTCAGTTACACATATCCATATATCTATTATTTTTCAGATTCTTTTCCCATTTAGGTTATTACAGAATATTGAGCAGAGTTCTCTGTGCTATACAGTAGGTCCTTGTTGGTTATGTATTTTAAATATAGTAGTGTGTATATGTCAATCCTCAAACTCCCAATTTATCCCTCCCCCTACCTTTCCCCTTTGATAACCATAAATTTTTTTCTAAGTCTGTGAGTCTATTTCTGTTTTGTAAATAAGTTCATATGTATCTTTTTTTTTTGGATTCTGCATATAAGTGAGATCATATATTTGTCTTTCTCTGACTTACTTGTCTTAGTATGATAATCTCCAGGTCCATGCATGTTGCTGCAAATGACATTATTTAATTCTTTTAATTGCTGAGTGATATTCCATTGTATATATGGACCACATCTTCTTTATCCATTCATCTTTCAGTGGACATTTTGGTTGTTTCCATGTTTTGGCTCTTGTAAATAGTGCTGCTATGAACACAGGGGTGTGTGTATCTTTTTTTAAAAAATTAATTAATTAATTAATTAATTTTTGGCTGCATTGGGTCTTTGTTGCTGCGCGTGGGCTTTCTTTAGTTGCGGCGAGCGAGTGCTACTCTTCGTTGTGGTGCGTGGGCTTCTCATTGTGGTGGGTTCTCTTGTTGCGGAGCACAGGCTCTAGGCACACAGGCTCAGTAGTTGTGACTCGCGGGCTCTAGAGTGCAGGCTCAGTAGTTGTGGCACACAGGCTTAGTTGCTCTGCAGCATGTGGGATCTTCCCAGACCAGGGCTTGAACCCGTGTCCCCTGCATTGGCAGGCAGATTCTTAACCACTGCGCCACCAGGGAAGCCCCTGTTTATAGGCTTTTTGCTGATGGCCATTCTGACTGGTATGAGGTGATACCTCGTTGTAGTTTTGATTTGCATTTCTCTAATAATTAGTGATATTGAGCATCTTTTCATGTGTCTCTTGGCCATCTGTATGTCTTCTTTGGAGAAATGTCTATTTAGGTCTTCTGCCCATTTTTTGATTGGATTGTTTGTCTTTTTAGAGAAGATTCCAGTTTAGGATGGCATAACAAAACCAAATTCCTAATAATATGAGCAACAAATAGGTTTAAAGAACTAAACTAAGCAAAACAAAAATATTCAAGCAATGTTAAATGAAGACTAGAGCTGGCATTCAGCAAAAGAACCAGACAGAGATTTCCAAGAACCTCCCTGGGGCAGGTCCACGGTTTCCAAGTCTACCTTCTACAGAAACATTAGGGGATGAGAACTGAGGAATTGGAATCCTGAATAATATCTCACAGAGCACAAGAGAGAACGGCAAAGTGTGGGCAGAAGCAGCAGAAAATGCCGTGGAGGTAGAATCCTCTTCCTGATGATTTCCACATTCTACCAAAGGATCCCCCCCACCCCTGCCCCAAAAAGAAAGAGAGAATTTAAAAAGCCATGCTGGAGTTCACCATTTTGGTGATTTTCTACCTGTAACAGAATGAGAGTTGGGAGACAAAAGATCCCTAGATGCCTAGAGCTAGCTGGTCATCTGCAGTCATATATAGGAATTTAATGAATGAGAAAATCAATAAGGCAGAGTCATCTGAGGGGACAAGCTCTGGGTCCAGGACCTCTCTGACCCATGCAGTCCTGTATGCTTCCAAACCACCTTTTACAGGAATATTTCCTTTTATATTCGGGGAATTGGGAGAAAAAACAACCTTGAAGAGGACCCACCCAAGCCAATCTTCTGATAGAAGCCAGGGCTCCAAGGGTGGTGCTACAGATAGGGGAACCCCACATTGGGGCAGAACCTGACCCTGATTAGGTGGAGTGAGCCCAGCAGAGTAAGACTTGTGATCAGAGTACAGAGAAGAGGGAGAACCCCGGGTCCACCGCGTTTTCTGTGCTGATGCTTGTCACAGTGGGTGAGAAGACTGAATTAGCTGTGTTTCCTAGCTGTAGGGCAAGTTCACTTTGGGCCTGTGGGCTCACCAGTGTGTTTGTCTCTTAGATGGAAACGCAGCCTCATGCTCAGTAGTGAAACACCAGCAGCATTCACAACAGTGTCAGGAGACCCGTTATCACTACTGACGTTTAGCATTGTTCTGGAGGCGTAATCAGTGTAGTTATACAAGAGGAAGAGATAAGTTCAAGGAACCCGGAAGAGGCAAAGTTATCATTACTTGAAGATTAGAAGATTTTGTGTCTAAAAATCACAAGATAAATTCTTATAATAGTAGGAAAATTTGAAAAGAAGCAGGTTGTAAAGTTTGTCTAAAATCATTTGTTTCCTTTCAAAAAAATAGTAAACAGTTTGAGAATATTATTGAGAGAAAAGTCCCATTTACAGAAGAAACCAAAATAAAATCTGTAGGTGGTAATTTATGAAAACTATGTGGATAATCAATGTGAAGAATATTTTTTAAACTCTACTGGGATCAAAAGATTCAATCTTGTGAAAATGTAATGCCAAGTCAAATATATAGAAATAAACATTTGAGAATAGCAAGGAAACTTCTGAAAAAGAAGAAAAATGAGGCCTCTAGCTCTGCCATATTAAAGTGTATTTTGAATAATTCAATCGTCATGGTAATTAAATCCATTTTGAATGAGGGGAGAAAGGGACACGTCAGTGGAATAGATCAGAGATTCCATAAATGGACCCAAATAAAAATGGAACTTTATGGTAAAAGTGACGTTTTATGTCAGTGGGAAAAAAAGAAAGATTGTTTGTTATATGGTTTGATGATGACAAACAGTTGTTTGGGAAAATTGTTACCCTTTATTCTACCTCATTTCTTATGTACCTCTCTCCCCTCCACCCAACAAAGTTCAGATGGTTGAGAAATTTAAACGTAAAAAATTTAAACCATAAAAGGTCTATTAAAAAGCATGGGTACTTCTTCCAGTGGGAAATGCCTTTCTAATCAGGACACAAATCCCCGAATTTATAAAGGAAAATATTGATACAGTAAGATACAAGAAAATTTAAAACTTCTGTACCACAGAAAAAAAAGAAAATTGAAAAGATAAATTGGACAAGCTGGGGAAATAATGTGCTCAGCTCTCACTTGGAGGAGAGGGCAGAGAGGTAGGATGGACGGGGAGGTTCCAAACAGTCTAACGTTCCTTAGACTCTGCGAGGAACACAGACTGTTATGAGGGCCTCAGTGTTGAGATTCTCAGCTTAGATGAGTCCTCCTCTTTCCTGAACATAACCGCCTGAGCGCGCCCGGGCGTCCTGCTGGTCCCTCCTGGCTGTCCATGGCCACACCTCTTCGCTTCTCACAAGCATCCTTCTTCCACATTGCAGAAGGAAGCTACACCTCTCACCGTTTGGAACCCTGCCATGTGCCTTGTTCCCAGAGTTACCCCCCCAACCAAGTAACAGAACCTTTCAAAATGGAGGTGTCGGGCTAAGCTGTATTCGATAAAGGCACCCCAATCTCCTGCCCTCCATCCCCTTAAGAAATGCATTTCCAAAATATAGCTAGAAATTTATGTTCATTGTTTATCAAAATGTGTACTCTGTTTATATAATTTTTATCATTTATGCAGCAGTAACAATTGTCATGGTCAGTCAGTCCAGAAGAAAATTTTAAATACCTATCGTGAGACTTCTGGTCATAGGGAATTTTAAAGGCTTCTTAAATTTCAATTTTGAGCATATAATTATTGCAGCAAAGTATTAGAAAGAGATTGATGAAGACTTTCAAGCAAAACAAAAATTTATTAAGTTAAGATTCTTTGGGAGGAGTGGAAAGAAAATATTACTTCAAAGAAGAAAAAGAAGGAAAAACAAAATTTTTTAAGAGCATGTTCATGTATCTTTTGAATGGGTGATGGTGGATATCACGTCACTATAATGTTTAGCATTTCTTGGATATCTTTAAAAGAGTGACCTCATAGTTTATTTTATTTTACAGTATGTTGGAAAATATTTTTGCAACTATTTTACTTTATGATGAAAATTTTAGATGTCAACTTAAAATTGTGTGGGGAGGACATTTGGCATCCAGAAATTTTATGTTATGTAAGCAAAAAAATTTTTTTTAATTGAACAGCATTGTCTCTGGAAGAATTTTGGTAAATCAGGTTTCTCCACTGATTACATTTCTAGTGAGGTTTTATTGATTGGGGCAGCCTTGGCCACGTATACACCTTCATTCACTCCAGGTCAAGGCAAGATTTTGCTTCATGTTAGGAAAGCTTTCCTCTCCTCTCACTCAAGATTTCACCCTGCCATGTATTTGTCTAAAAAGCAAAGGGTCTTTCTCGATGTTGGATCTGACTAACATGTCTCTTGTTACTAAACACATTTACCTGAAAGTCCTACTTCAGAGCTGTCATGTTTGCTTTGGAGGGACTGGTGGATATTAGTGTTTACTATGGATGTGACTAAATAACCTCCCAAGTCATCTCAGCTCCTGGATTCCCGTATCTTCAGATACGCCGCCCCACCTGACAGCAAAGCAAAGTCCAAAGTCGACGACAAGTTTTGTTTATGCTCATCTTCACTGGGAAATGAAACATTAACCAAAATTCTATCTTATATTATATAAAAAGAAAAAAAAATCTAAGTGATTTTAAGTCTCTTTGGAGTGTTTTCTCTTGAGGACATAGATGTGATTCTCTGATTAACATCCCCTTCTAAGAAAATGTGATTTTGGTGCCGATTTTGCTGTTAAGGTTCTGGTGGGCAGAGATGTCCAGTAGGTGTCCACTCAGGATATTTATCGAATGCCTCCGTACAAGGGTGTTCCTGGCTTAATAGGTGACTTAAATGTGTGCACATGCAGCCGCAGTGTCTCAGATCCATCAAGTAGGCAGGAGGCCATGATGAGTACTTGGGGTTTCCTAGGGCCTTGACTGCAAACCCAGGAAAAGCTTTCCTCTCCCCACCTACCACCACTGCTTGTTTTTGTTAAAATTACAATCTGAGAATAAAAGGTCCAGAGTAAAACCTGGGCAGAAGGTCTTCTTTTGCTCGCTCACTCTCTCCTGCTGGCCCAGGGCTTTGCTGCATGGTTGACACTGCTGCCTGGGCCACCCAAGTTCACGCTGCTGCCAGTCGGAGACAAAGATTTTCTTCACATTTCCTCTTTAGTGTCACTGTGCAGAGGTCCTGAAAAGTCTGAAAGGTCCTAGGTATGGAAGGTCACCCACTTTGTGCTTTTCAAAAACTCAAATTCACTGGCGTGTCTTCAGTTTACTTGCTCAACTAGTGTCATTTCTAGGATATAGAATTTTTTCTTTTTTCTTTTAAACTCTGACATTTAACTGTCTGCTTTGTAAACAAGTGGAGCCTCACCTCACTGGGCTATTCCCATGGACCAAAGGCAGAGAGAGCTTCTGCCATGTCTTCTGGTCAGTTGGTGGACTGTGATCAAAAATGGAGTTAGGGAAAACATATTTAAGAATAAATCTCATTAATGCCTAGCCTGTCCCCAGACTCTTTCACTGTTAAGTGACCAGAAATTGATGACAAGCTTGTCAATAGAAATGATTACTCATGAATAATTACTGTGTTATGTTTAATTTATACTTGAATTGCCACCTTTCAACTCAGTTCCCATTTTATGGACAAAATGTGATTGAGAAATGTAAGTCATTGGACAGTTCTTAAATCAGGCTGTGCATCTTGAAAGTAGAACTTGCAAAAAAATGCATGAGGCTGGGCCGCACACCATGAAGACCCTAAAGCTAAGGAGGAGCCCAGATACCTACATTTTCACAACTCCTATTGCTCCACACCCCTTCCCTCAACCCCTACCTCCCAGCAGAGATGGATCCCAAGCGCCTTCAGGTGAGCAAGTTCTGGGCCAAGTCCTGCCGCAGGGAATGAGTTGGGTAGTGTCTTTGCACCTCAGCTTTTTTGTTTTATAAAATGAAGGTCAGTGGGAAGGGCCAGAAATGTACGTGTTTTACCCAGCACCCAAGTGATTCCAATGCAGGAGCCGTGGAGCCCACTTGGGGAAGTGCTGTGTGGTCCTGGCTATTCCTCCAGCTCATGGCAGGGAGGGGGCCGTGGTGAGTGTGGGAACGAACATGGAGAGGAAGGGTACCCAGGGCAGTTATTTTTTCAGTGTCAGATGGGAAGCTGTGGCATTTCTAAATATATAAGCAAATGAGATATACTTGAAGGTGAGAGGCGAACTGGGGAAAATAAAATTGTTTGCTTTGCAAAGGGCATTTTCAAATGATTAGACTTCAGTTAGTGAGACCTTTACAGAGAATTCTAGACAGTAAATATCATCCTAGTGATGCCCTTTTATTTCTTTTCAAATTGATCTATTCCACTCTCAGTAATTTTAAGATCCAGTTAAAAATAGAAAGGAGTCTTATCCAGGTACCATTTGCTCCCTGGATGGCCTGGAGCACAAGGACACAACATCCTCAGTACAGTCATGCCTCTGGGCAGCCAGCCCTCTCGGGAGCCAAGCACCCACAGAAGCCAGGGAGCTGGTCCAGAAGGAGCCTTTGAGAAAGAGAACAGCCTCAGAAGTCAGTTGAAAGAACAGATAAGGACTTTAAGATAGGGAGGGTGGAGGGAGGGAGACGCAAGAGGGAAGAGATATGGGAACATATGTATAACTGATTCACTTTGTTATAAAGCAGAAACTAACACACCATTGTAAAGCAATTATACTCCAATAAAGATGTAAAAAAAAAAAAGAAGACACCACAATGTGAATTATGGCCCTCAAGGGCTTCCAATCAAATGTGAGACCCTTGACCAGCAAGCCCGTTGGGCCGGCCTACATTATGTAATGTCTTTGTTTTCTAGGGTTAAGTATATTTAAACTATTTCCAACATTTCCCAAGAGCTTCTGAAGCTTTCTTTCCCTGCCTGTTTGTGCTCTCAAGTTATGGTAGCTAGATATGCATTTTTAATGGAAAGTTAAGAGTTTCACAACATAGAATGAGGATGCTAAAGTATTTGACCTTTGCATGTGCAATCACATGTTGATCTGCCAACTTGTAGTTCGGAATGAAATCTTGAATCCAGATAAAGAATTGGCTTCTGAGAAAGCCAGTGGCAGTCAGTGCCGGAGCCTTGGTCCTTGGGGAGGGGATGGTTCATTTCCCAGGGCCTCCAGTCAGTCCTTGCCTAGAAAGCTCAAAGTAAAGGTAAACTGAAGTCCACAGTGTTTCCAGAGTTCAAGTGGCCCCTCTAAGCTGGCGTCTCCCTCTCTCCTGTGTCGGGAGTTTGTCGCACAGCCCTGTGCAGCTTCAGGGCAAGTGGCTTGACCCTCCTGTTTCATAATCTCCCCCAACAGCCCTAGCACGCGTGGGCAGAGTGAGGCTGCAGTGACCCAGCATAAGACACACAGTGGGAAACAGGGCAGCGGCGGGGAGATGAGTTTGGTGATGCAGGAGGAGGACCACCTCAGGCTTGAGTGCCCTGCATCACTGGGCAAACCAGGAGGGAGTTCTGGGATAAAATGGTACCATAAAACCAGATGGGATGGCAAATCAGAATTGCACCTTTGCAGCAGTCCTACCTGTTTTCATGACCCGAACACAGCCGGGCAGTAATGATGACAGGGGTGGTAACAGATGGCGCGCAGTGGGAGGGCACGTGAGCCAGGCACCATTCTAAGCCTTCCACTTGCGCTGTGACTCCTAACAGCAGTTCTCGGAGGTGGGGTCTGTTAGCCATTTATTTGCACTTGATTTTTCACACAGTAGATTTCTCTCTAATTCATAAATGATAACTGTCTTCAAAGTGATTAATGCACTAACAAATACTGGCTCCTGTGCACCTCCTGAGTCCCTTCTGCTGTCAGTTTTTTTTTTAACATCTTTATTGGAGTATAATTGCTTTACAGCGTTATGTTAGTTTCTGCTGTATAAAAAAGTGAATCAGCTATATGTGTACATATATTCCTGTATCCCCTCCCTCTTGCGTCTCCCTCCCTATCCCACCCCTCTAGGTGGTCACAAAGCACCGAGCTGATCTCCCTGTGCTATGCGGCTGGTTCCCACTAGCTAGCTGTTCTACATTTGGTGGTGTATATATGTCCATGCCACTCCCTTACATCGTCCCAGCTTACCCTTCCCCCTTCCCGTCTGCTGTCACTTCTCCCTTACTTTTGGGTCTAGCAGGATTGCACTGCTCATGGATCCCCAAGCACCCCTGCTGTAGCGTAACCCTGACCACCCAGACACCCCTTCTCCACCGTCAGTGGCACAGACCCTCCCTCCTCGGGAGAGCGGCCCTCTGCTGTGTGACAGAGGGTCCTGGTGCCCATTTCTGTGTATCCGCCCCTCTGCCCTTGGCCAGGTGATGCCTTCCTCACCCCTGCATCTCCTCACCCAGCACAGGGCCTGATGCCCAGTAGACTCTGACTAAATCTCCACTTAATCAAACTGAGTTTGTTGACTCATACATAGTTCAGAAGCTAATGTATTAAGTAAATGACAAATGATGTCCTTGGACAAAAAAAGAGGAATCTTAAAATAGGTACTTGGGCAAAAATGAAAACAGTTAGGTCATATTCCTTTCTGGGATCACTAGGGAAGAGAATGCATTCCGAGGAATTACATGTGAGCACTTCAGAAGGACTCTATACCTAGCCTTGATGAAGCACGAATCCTTTTTTTTTTTTTTTTAAAAAAAGACTGTGATTGATATCAGTAAAAAGGGTGGCTCCCAAAAGACCATAAAGTAACCCCAAATCAAGCCAGATAGAATTCTAAAGTAGTTTGTACTTTGCACAGATTCAGACTCTGGAACAATCCTGTCCTCACCACTGTTGGTTAGGGTTTTCTTTTCTCTGCGTTTTTTGTTTTCACTAGAGAAAAAATAGTTTAAGGTGCACTGAGGCATCCAGACGTTAAAGTAAGATGCTTCACTAAAGCTCTAGAAAGCCTCTGATCTTTTTTGTCTCCCTAGTAAACAATCTATATAAATTGCTACTTATCTCATTCCCCTGGCCTTCGAGGCAAAATTTAAAATTTGTGTAAGACATGGCCAAATTAGAACCAGATTCATTTTCACTTGTGGAAATTCCTGAAAAGGACATGAAGCAGAATAAAATGTAGCATTTTCCTAGTCACCATAGGAGAAGATGAGAAACAGTGTGGGCAGAAGGGGCCTGGGAGCAGAGATCTATTCCACAGAGAAGGGCCTCAGGTTCACTGTATGGTGGAAGGGATGCCCTGTGCTTTGGACCATGTATACATATGTCATTAAAATATGTCCGTATTTGTAAAGAAAAAATTCACCCTATAATAAATTATTCTAGAGATTTCAGAATGCTTAAGACTGTATGTTTAAGAAGAAAAGAAAGATACATTCTGGTAAGTTATTAAAAGTTCTAAGAGTTCCAATCTCAGATTCTGTACTAGATTAGTAATTACATGGCCTTGAGGGCTGATGTGTGTGAGAGCAGGTCTTCCTTCTCCAGGTAAGTGCGTGAGCTGTTAGTTATGCATCTATTTAACTTTTTTTTATATATACCAAATGTTCTGAGATATTAAAAGACTATATTTTTGGCTTCATCAAGATCAAAGATATTTGTCTGTGACTACCAGACTAGAAGCATCTTCGAGACAGGATTACTCCAGACACAGAATTCATATTTGTTGAATGAATGAACTTGTCAAATGAATGAGTCAGTAATTAGATGATGGGTCACAGCCCCATCCCTTTGTGCCTTTTTCTGTTATTAAATTCTAGTCCTTTGGCTTTGAAGTTGTCCTCGGTGTGTTAGATTTGAGATTGAGGAAACCATCATTGAGTACTTATAGTGGCTTTTTAAAAAATTACTTTCATTTTTAATTACTAGTAAATTGTTAAAATGGAAAACCTCTTTTTAAGTATAATAAATAATATTCATTTCCGTGGATTTCCAATGCTACAGAACCTCAAGGATATGATTAAATATTATTGTATCATGTAATGAATGTAAACCTAAGAGATTGGGCTGAAAATATAGTGATTGATAGACTAGGAAATTTAGCCTTTAAAGTAAATCCCTAAGAACAGCACATATAGTGATTTGCTTCTTTCTCCTAAGAACAGAATGCAGAAAGCAAGAAATGTTTAGATTTAAGAACTTTTTGAAATACTATTTTCCATTGATAATGGCTCTAAGAACATAAGTAGTAAATTCTACTGAATTCATAATAAGTCAAACTTAAAATACAGATATTAAAATTCAGCAACAGATACTGAGTACATGCTATGATCAAAGCACAAAAATAGGAAGCATCAGAAATTCCTGTCATTCATATAATTGTCAAATGGTAGAGTTGAAAAGCTTTACAGAAAAGATCCTGTCCCAAATGCTGATTGTACAGACTAAGGAAAGGGTCATTAACTGTGGTTCTTGGCTTCCAACATGGTCCCCAATGATCCCTGCCTCCTAGTGTTTGTACCCTGTGGAGTCCCATCCCACCCTCTGTCTTGGTTGGTCTGTGTAATCAATAGAGTACTGCAGAAGTGTTGGCATGTCTCTTCTGAGGCTAGGTCATAAGAAAAACACTGTGGCTTCTGCCTTCTTCTCCCCCTTGGATCACTTGTTCTTGGGAAGGTAGCTGCCATGTTGTGAGGACACTCAGTGTTAGAGGAGGTCATCCAGAGGTCATCCAGAGGTCATGACTGCTGGTCGGCCCCAGAGATGGACATAGGCAAGCAAGTCTCCTTACCCCCTCCCCTGTCCTTGGTCCTTGCCCACCATTCCCACACTAGGAGCTCTTTCAAGGACGTAGCCCTGAAGGAGTGATTTCTTGTTGAGACCATCTTGTGCATGTGACTGAACCCAGTTAAGGCCGCTCTACAAACTTTTAAGGTTCTGGTGGGCTGGTGCAGAGATCTACTTGTCTTATGGTCACCCGAGACAAGTCTTTTATATAAGTCCCTTTGTTTATTAAAACTGCCCCCTACCAGTCTGGAGTCTCTTTCTTCAGTCTCTCCTTGCTCTCCACTTGAGGGTGAGTTTCGAATTTCACCTGAGGGACGCCTGAGATTGCAAACCAACACTCAAGCCACCAGTGGAGAGGCCCACATGACTGGGAATGTGAGCAACCACCAACAGCCGCGTGAATGAACCACCTTGGAAGCAGATTCTCTAATCGAGGGGTTGGCAGACTTTTTCTGTAAAGAGTCAGATAGTAAATATTTTAGGCATGTAGGCCATAGAGTCTCTTTTGCAACTACTCAGGCCTGCTATTGTAGTGCAAAAGCAGCCATGGACAATATGTAAATGAAAGGGAGAGGCTGTGTTCCAATAAAACTTTACTTACAAAAACAGGCAGTGGGCCAGATTTGGCCTATGGACTGTACCTTGTCATCCCCTCCTCTAGCCTCAGTCAAGCCTTCAGATGACTGTAGTCCCTGCCTGTGTTCTGACTACAGCTTCATGAGAGGCCTTGAGCCAGAGCCACCCAGCTGCTTCCAAATTCCTGAGAATAAATACTGTTTTAAGCCACTAAATTTTGGAGTAATTTGTTACACAATAGTAGATAACTAATGCAATAATAGGTAACTAACCCAGTAAAGAAGGTTGACTGACAGATGAGCCAACCTTGTGAGTTGATAATTGTTGAAGCTAGGTGGTGGGTAGATTGTGGAGTTTCATTATATTATTCTCTCTACTTTTGTGTAGTAAAAGGTTAAAGGGGGAAAAAAAAAACAGAAAAAGAAAAGCTGTTAGGTAATTATCTAAAATCAGAGCAGCAATAAATCCCGAAGCCCATGCTGCACACCCAGGTCTCTGGCTCTGAACCCTGTGTTCTCTTGGCCCTCTCTTCCTGCCTAAAGAGCAACCAGCAAAGCTTTAGCTGTTTGCCTATATTTTTCCATCAGTTGTTTACTGCCCTAGTACCTCCAACTTAATATCCAAGATAGTTCTTTGGATTTTGTTACCATTGCTGTTGTTGAACCATCTTTGAGACTTTTACACTTCTTTATCCCTCTTTCCACTGTAGACTGTAAAATCAGTCATTACTTAGAGAGGGAGCCTTGTTCAAAGATCTACAGAGTCCAGCCTCGGTGTGGCCTGGGATATAATAATACTTACATTTTACCTTCTTATTGAGCTTGGCTGTCAGCGGAGCACTAGCAAATCCATTCTCTTAATGAATCCTACCTAACACAGCCTGGGAGGGTAGGCCTGGCAGGTTTCACTCTAGCATTTTATAGATGAGGAATCAGAGATTCAGCAAGTTTAAATGATCAGACAAATAAAATTCAGCTGGGTGCAGAATCTGGCTCCTAGTCCAGTGTTCTTTCTTCCTGCCTATACTGCCTCTCCCGTGCGTAAGGAGAAACAGGTAGAATTTGACTTCAAATAAAATCAAATCACTGTGTGAAAGTGCTGCTTGGCACATAGTAGGTTCTCAAACAGTGAGTTTACCTTCCCTTTAAAATCCCTTTGAAATTGGAAATCACCCTGACGGGGTTTTCATTGGCAGTATAAATAACTTAATGTGTTAGCTACATGAAATAGATATTTGAAATAACTTGTCTTTTGATTTATCGCATTGATCCCCAAAGTGGTTCATGTGTTGGATTCAGAGAATGGGTCTGGATTATTCTGTTCCTGCAGTTCCCTAGGATAACCATGAAATAAGATTTAGTGTTGGATTTCGAACATCTCATGCTTTCTGTACATTTAACCAGATGTCCTTGGTGATGACATTTACAAATGAGATAAAATTTTGTGAACAGGCGAAGAAAGTGGTAGGAGAGCAAAGAGCAGAATACCAGACCTGATAAAATGCAACTGAATGACCAAATTCAGTTCAACAGGACATCATCTTCTCTTTCCTGTTTCTTTTCAAAAATCTTTTTAATGTTGTGTTTTCCTATCCTAAACACGTGGTTGGGAGGAAATGAATTTTTCCCCCATAAATTTTTGAGTTTTAATTTCCTTCCTTCCCCCTCCTCCCTCCCTCTTCCTTCCTCCCTCACTCCCTTTCTTTCTTTCTCTTTCTTTCTTTCTTTCTTTCTTTCTTTCTTTCTCTTTCTTTCTTTTTCTTTCTTTCTCTCTTTTTCTTTCTTTCTTTCTCTTTCTTTCTTTCTCTCTTTCTCTCTTTCTTTCTCTTTCTTTCTCTCTTTCTTTTTTTCTTTCTCTCTTTCTTTCTCTTTCTTTCTTTCTTTCTTTTCTTCCTCCCTTCCTCCCTCCCTTCCTTCCTTCCTTCCTTCCTTCCTTCCTTCCTTCCTTCCTTCCTTCCTTTTCTTTCCTTCGACAGTCCTTTCAGATAGAGTCTACAAGCACTTGCGATCTGCCAGGTAACTTTGTTATCAGGGCTATAACTTTAAATTCTTCATCTCCCCTGCACCCCACCTCTGATTGGGAAAAAAAAATCTTTTATTTGTTATTTGGAAAATAAATGCATCTTAAGTTTCTCTCCAGGTCTTCATTCAAGTTGCTTAAAGCAATGTCCATGTGGATAGATTTGCAGGCTCTTTTGTTTGAATTGTCTTGGGAAAAAAATGATAGGCATATTTTTAATTTGCAAGTCTGGTTTTAGTCACAGGCACTAGAGAAAATGAGCTGCCAGATGTCTGGGAAGCACAACTCCAACACTGTCTACTTTCACATGTGATAAATATTGTTTTGGTTAGAGACAGAATAAATCTAGGTTGCTTTTTTTGACTTCTTGGACTAATGGGTTCACCTTTTTTTAAGGTATGTTGTAGAAAACCATTTGCAGAAACATCAATCTAGGTTATTTAAACTTTATTCAGGATAGCTGTGAACAAATCAGTTCTGAGAAAATGATGTATGATTAAACAATTACAATCAGAGCAATTCACTAAGGAACTGTCATTTTTATTCACAGTGTGTACCAAAACATTGGCCTTAAATGAAGCATTTAGGACCTCTGAGGACATAAAATGTGCCAGGAGCAGGACGGGTGGTTTGCATGCCTTGGGTGTTAAGAGAACAGCTTTTGGAATCAGGTATACATGTCTCAGGAATCCCAGCTCTACCATTACTGAGTAACCCTGGGCAAGTTACCAAACCTCTCTGGGGCTCAGTTTGATCCTCTGTAAAATGGGCATAATGACAGGAACAAGCACATGGGGTGAGCAAGTAGAGGGAGGCCCAGGCCAGCACCTCTAAGTCTGTGGCTTTTCTACCATTTTCCACCATAGAGCAAATAGGTATAAATAACAGAGTTCTTAATTGAGTGCAACGCAGAACTTCTTGACCATTAGGAAATAAAATCCTCCTTCTTAAAATTCTATCCGTGGAGATCTTGCATAAGAGAAGTAGCTACCTCTTTTGGAGATTACCCTGATTTCTGACAATGAGCAGTCTCAGATCCTCCCAGCCTTCTGATTCCTTAAAAATATTTGCTATCCAGCTATATTTTAACCCCAAGCAGGTCATACTAAAATGCTAATCAACCAAAACTAATTTGGATTTCGAGTGAATTCTGGAAATGAAGAGTGCTGGCAGGTTACTGGACGGTGGCCTTCCTTCAAAAATTACAGGGGGGCTCTCCTTGGATGGTTCTTCTTGGGCTCACGCATGAAAGGTTAAGTCTTTGCTCTTTCCGTGGCAGAATTCACTGAGTAGTAGATGTGAAATAAATTAGAGCCTGGAGTTTGTAACAAGAATAATGATATTAGTTCAACATGATAGAAGTTGATAGAGCTCCAGGTATAGTATTCTGTAGAATCATTGCATGCATGTCAGTCGCTATTTTCCTTTCTTTTGCCTCTTCCTCTCCCACTCCCCATCTTCATCTCTTCTTTTTTCTTTCTGTTTTCCAAGAAAGGGAAGGGGCGTAGTGCACAGAGTAGCCATTCTTTGAATCTGATGTTGTCCAAATACCCTCCTTTTAACCTTCGTTCTTTGTCCGTGTGTTACTGTTTGCATCCTCATTTTTTGGCTTCATTTCCTTTTAGCAAATTATCCTGCTTTTCCTTCCATTTATCTTCTCATGTGCTCATGCATCCCTTTTTATTCTGCTGGCTCTATCTTCCAACCTTCAAAGCACTTGGTCTCACACCCTTTCCCGGGATGGCCACAGGCCCAGAGGTCTGTGCTCTCAGCCGGCCTTCCCGCTGGAGAAGCTCTCTGTTGAGGATCACGTCCCTCACAAAGCCTGGCCTCTCTGAATGGTGGGGGGGGGGGGGTGTGGGGTTGGGGGGCTTCAGAGCCCTTCCATCTCAGCTGCCAGTGGCCCACGCTGGCCAGGTGTGCTCGGTGAAGCCCCCAGTGCCTCCGCTCCCCGCAGGGGCCAGGGGGACATACAGGCTACTTTCCTAGTAAGAGCAGGTGAGTTGAAAATGGACCTGATTCAGACCCTGCGGTCAGGGATGCAGCCCTACAGCCAGTTTAACTCACTGTTCTCTGAAGAAAATGGTCTGCCTCTGTCAATGATCATAAACGAATTCACTTTTAAATGTTGCCACATTAGATGGCAAACAAGGAGCTTGTCTTTAATTGAACTGGAACCTAAAAGTACATGCATTCTACGGGGGAGAAAACTCTCTGTCCATCCTGCCCTGTGATCTCTTTTATAGACAGAGATAGGCACAGAAAAGTAGAAAGTAGGATGAACGGGAAACAAAAAGTGGAGCATTTGAGAGCTCTACCAGAAGTTGCCTCCTGCCGTGTCTGGACTGTTGTAATCCCAAGTACAGGCCTTTTTTATGACTCTAGCATAGTACAGATTTTGTTTGAGATCATAGTGCACATAATTTTCATTGTTCAAACAAGGCAGAGAATAAAGACATTTGTTTGCCTTGTGTATGGTTTCTTTCATTTGATCAAAAGAGAGTACTCTCACTGTGACTGAGAAGTGATGCCAGAAGGCCTCGCCGTAGACACAAGCAGTTGATTGAGAAGGGCTGAGTGCCCTCCAGAGCTGGAACCATGGGCTCCGTAGGGCTGGCTGGTAAGTGGGCTGGTGCCTGGGCCACTGACTGTTCTCAGCTGCTATCAGCAGTCACGCCGGAAGCGGCAGAAACCACCAGGAGTCTGGGCGGCCGTCTCTCGTGGCCTCCTCTCCACGTTCTCTTACAACTCCCTGCTCCAGCATTTCTGATGTGCCACGTTACCCGCCACTCCTTCGGCTCCCTCAGATTCCTGTTCAAGCCATGTGTTCTTGGTTGGAGGGTGGATACGCGGTAACGAATTAGTATTGCTGTATGAGGGCAGAGTGGGTTTGATTTTCATTCACGTTTGCTTGTGTGACCTGGTTGCTTTTCCATCCCTGGCTTCAGGAATCTTATTTAAGCCGTCAGTCGTCAGCTTGTGACAGCCCAGATAGCCCTGTTATTTGGATTTGTCAGTTTAAAATACATGCACATGGGACTTCCCTGGCGGTCCAGGGGTTAGGACTCTGCGCTCTCACTGCCGAGGGCACGGTTTCAGTCCCTGATCGGGGAGCTAAGATCCCACAGGCTGCTCAGTGCAGCCAAAAAAAAGAGCTCCACTCTTGCCAACCCCCTGGGCTTCTCACTTAATCTGCCTTCGTGGGGCACCTATTTGCATTCGGAGACTCAAAGTAATTAGTCCTCAGCTGGAAGACTGTAGCCAGAATCAGTATGATCTGCTTTTGAAGAACTGTAAATAAAATGGGGAGGCAAGTTTCTCATACAGGAAAATTACCGGACAAAAAGGTAGTATGGCCCCAGAGAGGCCTGTGCGACCCTTTGATTCTTAATGTAGCATCCAGTAAATCCTGGATTAACGTCTTAGTCACACTGCATTTATGCCTTTCTGGCTTTCCAGAGCCAGCTCCCTTCCAGCATGACTACATGCAAGTGTAATAGCAAATCAAAACACTTACTGCCTAAGGCTATAGACGTGATGGTTGAGGTAATAACTGGTTTTCAGTGCACACACCAAAAAAGTGTACACATACCGGCAATTTGCTGAAGAAACTTGTCATGCTGATGTTACAGAACATTTTTTACAGGGAAATCAGTAAGGAAGGTGTTAGCTTCTGTTTATCATATCAGAGAAGAGTTATTCTTCAAACCCCTTGGAATCATATTCTCCACCTGGAAGCAGTCACAGAAAACATCTTTTTCACAAATGTAGCCCTGTTGTACTCAAAGTACATTTTCTCATGCAACTAAATGCAGTGGGCTGGCGTAGATTTTTCTGCATGTTCAGTATTGGATGAGGCTAATAGGATGTAGTGGGCTTGGTAACGTTCCCATCTTGCTAGTTATATAAACGGGACCCTCATTGAAAAGGCACAGTGTGTTTTCTTATGGTTTTGAAGAGCACATCAAAAATAGTTTACTATGCTGCAGGCTTAGAATGTCTGTTTTTTTTTTAAGAGAATATAAATGCAGAAGGACTCAATATTACAGTCACATAAGGTTCCATTACAATCTAAGTAATGAAATTCGAGGAGTATTGCCCTGCAGAATCAGATATGGGACCAGCAAGAAAATGTTAATGTTATAAAATACATTTTAAAATGACAGTAATAGGATATATTTTAAATTACTTAGAGGAAAAATATTTTTGCAATAACTTCTTAGTAAAATACAGTTGAAAATCAAAACTTGAATAACATTCTTTTTGTTTTACCTTTTTCTCAGCGTATGTTAAATATGGAAGATTTTGTGAGTCAGGGAAAGGTTAGATAATCTCACAGAATGTAATACGTTTGATTGTTCATTTTCCAAAGCAAATAGTGTGGTAGTATCCCAACTTCTCATCTAACACAAATGAAGGGCTCAAATCACTCTCTTTCTCCTTCCAGTTTTCTTCTTAAAGGATGGGTCTTCATGAGTAATAATGCTGTAATGCTGAAAAAAGAAAGAATAATATTCAAATGTACTGTAAAAAGTTATAAAACGTCAACCCCCCTTAAAGACACTTAACTTTGATAGTGCTTTTTCAGTCCAGTATTTTGTTAACATGACATTTACCCCGAGTGTGAGATGTGAATTAGGTGGGTTAGTTGGTTTTTGTCTGACTCATGGTTTAGTAATGTCACCTGTGTATGGTTTTTGTTTGTTTGTAATTGTTTTTTTATTGTATATTAAAATTAACTAGTAAAATCCATTCCAGCTCCCTGCAGTAATTAATTAAAAGTAACATGAAGTACATTTTATATCTGGGGAAACAGGATTCTGAAAGATAGATGCTCACGTACAGAGGAAGTAAGAATAGCCCTTCCTTTTTTCCTGATGGCCATGGCCCCAGAGTCCTTCATGTCCAGCCCTCTTCCATGGATGCTGGATATTTGGGCAGTAGTGGTGGTGATGTGTGTGTTTAAATCAACATCATCAGATACTGTTGAATACTTCATAGTTAAGGTAACTTGAAAGCAAGAAAAGGCTGGTGTTGGACAGATACTGTAACCAGTCAAGAAATATCTAGAGCTACAGAGCTCTTACCCTGTGGTCTTGTATCTAGAATCTGCAGCCAGAAAGTAAAAGTGAAGAGCTGGCAGGAGGGCGACCTAGTCCTGCTCCCAGGGTAGGGTGCCCAAGTGGGTCCATTCAGGGAGTGAGCAGGGAACACTGTGGTTTGACTCACTCACCCAGCAGGCACTTTGTGCATCTTTGCGCCTTAAGCAGGGCTGTGAGCAGATTTGGACATGATACATAGTTGCTGAAATTGGGAGAGCTGCTTATAATTTGTCACTTGCCAGACCCTTAAATTATACCTTTGAAATCCTCAAAGGAGCAGGCACTTAGGTTGAAAATCAAACCGTTTTCAAAATCACAATGTACATGGCTGGTTTCCTTTTTGTCCCTCTTTTCATTTAGTGCTTTAAAACGTACAGAAATGATCATTCTAAGGATTATAATAACAGAAGCCAAACCTCTAAGATATACTTAATAAATAAACTATGTTTATAAGTCAGTTTTTAGAAGAACTGAGATGATTCTTTTACATCCGTGGGGAACTCTCTCTGACCAAGAACTGCTCATTACGGTAACAAGCAGTGTTTTGGGGTTTCCTTTGCTAGCGTTAGGAACTCAGATCCCTAAGTTGTGATTTTAAACGGCATCTGGACTTTGCCAGTATTTTTTTAGTGAGACTTTCTTTTTAACAGGACTATGACAAGGAGCGTATTGATGGGCTCCCCCCCTCACCCCGGGGTGCTCCCCTGCCCTCTGACTGGTCTCTACCTCCCTCTCTCCTCTCTCCAAGCCAGTTCCCCCTTTGCTGCCATAACCCCTCTCCCAAATGTAAGTGTGACTCTGCGTCATGCTCTTGCTCAGGATGCTTCAGCATCTCCACATCCCTCAAGGGAATCCTGGCCCCTTGCCATGACTGCGTTTCAGCCTGATCTCCCTGCTCAAGCCCCTCTGTCCAGCCTCACAGAACTGCACTCTGATCCCAGCACATCCCTGTCCTATTGCCTTCGCATGTTCTCTTTACTCCGCTGGTTCCCTGCATCCCCTCGTGTTCCTGGCAACACCTCCTCCTCTTTGAAGACTCATGGGTCGCCACCATGGGAAGGCTGTCCTTCGTGGGTACGGGTCCCGTCCCCGTGTGCTCTCTGGTTTACATACCTGTGTCCTGAATTGGCCACAACCAGAGTGTGCCTCATCTGTGTTTGCTTAGTACCCAGCTTGTCGTGGGTGTGCCTCAGAGAGCGACCTGGTGATCCCGTGTTTGTGTTACCTATTCCCAAAGAAGGTGATGCCATTATGTTAGTGAAAGCTCCTGAGGGACAGGCCCTGTCCCTGGGAGTCAGAGAAGAGTGGGGTTGGGAGAGAAACATTTTATTTGGAGTTAGAACCCCTGCAGTCAGTTTGGCATGCTCCTTGGATCAAGTGAGCTTAACCAGCCTTCTAGGAGTTTATGATGCTGAGGCCTGGATTCTGGTCTGAGCTCTGGGTGGAGAAGCCGTGCAAGCTTTGGCGAGTCTCCCAACTGTGGCTTCTGTGTCCCTGTCACTAAACTGATGGCTGGACCAGGCTATCCGTCAGGTGCCCCTGTTGCTACCGAGCACATCCTCTCATGGAGACTCGGCTTGCACACTGTGGGATGGGGTGACCCACCAGGCTTCTCCCTTAGGTGTTCAAATGATAGTCACGTGGTCAACTGCACCGTTGTCCAAAAATGCCTGCGTTCCCCTAGATGGGGAGGGAATTGGGATGTTGTACATGGAATTTAGTGTTCACTTCATCTTTTTTGCTCTATGGGTAATGAGGGATATAAAGCAGCAGTTTGCTTTTGGGAGAGACGTCCAGGACCCCTGTCTTTAGAGTGCATTCTGCATACAACTGTCATGAATTGGGTGTCACATGATTTGTCACGTAAGCCCTTCAGTGTCGTTAATAACGGGTGTTCCTATCAGCCATGATATGTGTGTGAGACACAGTTCTGCAAGGACTGGTACCTTATCAACATAACAATATGATGACTGTTTCAAACTTCGCAATAAACAGGTAACGATGGCTCCTTTTTTACCTTAAAGATTTCAGTATTGCGGCATTTAAAAACCGGCCTCTAAAAATGCGGTCACGATAGTGTTAACTAAATATCCCACCGATCTGTAAATGAGTTGAATGTGGTAAGTGGACGCATTTGCATGTCGTGTGCCTTTGGTGTTTTTTCCATCTTGTTTCCGGGGGTGCGAGCTCTCCCTCAGCGAGGACCGAGTGCAGCCTGCCCTCCACATGGCAGACGTGTCCCCACGGGATCAGGAGCCCTACGTCATCCTGCTCCCAGCCCGTCTCCGTTTAGAGGCCCGTTCAGAAGGTGCTGGAAGGCGGCACTGAGTGGCTGCCATGGCAGGTGGGGTTGCTCCTGCCTCCCGAGGGCTGCGTTTCTCCAGCTGTGACCGGTGCCGCGTCATCACAGTCGTGGTGTGCGGTTCGCCTGCCCCATTGTCATGATTTCTTTTCTTTCTCCTTCTCCTTTTCCACAGTACACTTTCAAGAATGGTTAAAACTATTTCACCTTAGCTACCGTGCCACTTGAACTACATTAGAGGAAAATTGTTTTTCTCTTCAGACCCAAAGAAGTAGGTAATTACCTTTGACAAAATAGCTGATGAAAGTATAGGAATATCAGGTAAATTAGCTATGATAAGTATACGTTTTAGGTTCTTTGGGGAAAACCTACAGGTAAAAAAGTGTTAAGGAGTAGTTTGTCAGTCTCTGATAAATGAACAGAAAGCTTTGAATCTTGATAAAGTCGTCACACAGCGGGGTCACAGAAGGGCAGTGGGACTTCCTGGGTGAAGGTGGCCAGTATCACATCATATATATGTGCCTCCTCCCTGTAAACTGCTTCAGGAACCCACGGGCCCTTCTTCTAATTAAGCTACAGGACCCTGTTTACCCCCAGGATTCCTCCAGGTGGGATTGCTTGGACCTCTAGTGCTTAGAGGTCACCAAAGGGTAGAGGTTCTTAAAAGTTAAAGCCACCAAAATCCTGCAAAGTCGCCAGAAGAGCCAGGCAACACACAGGAGTTTTAATTTGCCTAAGATTGAAAGCATGTCAGGTCAATTTGCAGATGAAAATTATGGCCCACATTTGAGACATTTTCTAAATCTTCCTTTATTTAAAACCATAAAAAGTTTGGAGACAATTTCGGCTTGACTGTTTCATGTATTCAGTGCATTGAGAATGTAGCATAAATAGCTTCTACCTTGGGTACTAAGTTTTCTATTGTTCTGTAACCATGAACACAAGCTTAGTGGCTTAAAACAATACACTTTTGTCATGTTAAAGTTTCTCTGGGTCAGGTCAGGACACAGATTCACTGGGTCCCCTACTCAGGGTCTCACCAGCCTGCCATCAAGATGGCGGCCAGGGCTTTGGGCTCATCAGAGGCTCAAGTGGAGAGAGATCTGGTTCAAGTTTTCTAAGGTTCACAGAATTTATCTTTTGTGGCAGTAGGACTGTGAGGTCCCTGTCTTGCTGGCTGTCTGTTGGGGGCTGTTCTTGGCTCCTGGAGGCCACCTTCCTTCATCGCCCTCACCATAGGCCTCTCACAACTTGGCAGTTACTTCTTCAAAGTTGGCAAAGAAGACTCTCTGTGCTTGGAGCCTCTGACCTCATGGGCAGCCTAAGCCCGCTTTTATCAGGTAGACTGCCTGTCTCCACTTCACTTCGTTGTTCTTTGGGGGTTTTATCTTGTCCCTTCATCTGGAACATATTCCCCTGCCCTCTCATTTTGTCTGTCTTTCTGTGTTTGTGGTCTCCGTTCTGCAGGCTGCAGGATTGTAGTTCCTCTTGCTTCGGGTGTCTGACCCCATCTCGTTCTGGCTTCTTCTTTGTCTTTGGATATAGAATATCTTTTTTGGTAGGTTTCAGTCTTTTTTGTCAATTGTTGTTCAGCAGTTAGTTGTGATTTTGGTGTTTTCATGAGAGGAAGTGAGCTCAAGTCCTTCTACTTCGCCATCTTGTCTCCAACCTGGCTCCCCGGCCTGGTCTCCCTCACTGGGCGCAGCACCAGCCCATCAGCCATGGGTCTCCACAAGGTGCGCTCAAGATGGTCTGCAGGGCTGCTCCCAGTGCCAAGGTCACAGCCTCGCAGAGGCACCCAACCTTGGATCCCTAAGCTGTCTTTTAAAGGGGTCTCAGGTTGTTAAGTCCAGCCCACTCAGGATAATCTCTTTTTTGGTTAACTTGAAATCAGCTGATGAGGAATGTTATTCACATCTACACAATCCCTTCACCTTTGTCGTGTGATGTGACTATCATGGGAGTGACGTCGCATCACCTTGGTCATAGAGTGTTGATTAAAAGCAAGTCCCAGCTTCCACTCACTCTCAGGGGAGGGGATTGTCCAAGGCGTGGATACCAGGAGATGGGAGTCACTGTGTGGTGGGGGACCTAGTATATACCCCAGGGTTTGCACACCATAGTCACTCAGTGAATGTTTATTGAATTGAAAGATTCTATTATAAGCCATTTATTTGGGATGCAGAACACATGTTCTAATAAGAAGAAAGGGATCATTTGTAGTTAAGTTTATAGGTGAGCTGACCAAGCCTATTTAAAACAAAGTGTGGCTAGCCTAAAATATTACAACGCGATTTACCTTGGGTTTGGAATAAGACCACGGGATGTGCAGTATGGGAGAGGTGCTTCTGAGGCTCAGGGACCTCCTGCCCATCAGTGCCTCGCCACGCCCACTGCAGTCCTGTTGGGTGATAGGTCACATCTGCTTCCCCTTTGCCACAAACCTGGAGCATCCCAGCCTCTCGTGCTGCCGTAAGCATCTTCCTGTTGCACCCATGCAACCCCGACCCAGCCCAAGTCCCCTCTGTGCCCAGGTGACCTTTCTCTTGCTCCCCCAGTCAAAGCCATTCCCCTCAGTAAGGCTCACTTCACCAGGTATTAGACTGAGCGGGATTAGCCTGAAAGCATCAGGTGTGGAGGAAGACTAACCTCCATGGCTCCTCTCTGATAGCTGATGCTGGGTGTTGCTGTTTCCCTCGAAAAGTTAAAATGTCAGTGGCGTGGCTGTGAGTTGCGTGCGGTGCCCTGGGTGCCCCGTGCACAGCTGAGAGCTGTGGCTCCACCCTGGCGGAACCCGCCGCCCCCCACTGCCCACTGCTGAGCCCTCTCTGTTTGCAAAGGTGAATGTTTGGGCTGGGACGGTGAGTGGAGGAAGAAATATGCCAACCAAGGACTTGAACACTGAGCAGAATGGATTAGAGGCTTTGCAGACTCTCCCTCCGGAGAGGACAGAGGAGGCATGTTTAATCCTGGGTTGGTGTGGAAAGTGGCCGTTTGCCTTAAGACAAAACAAGCGTCAGCCCTGGCAGGATACTTCCTGAAAAAACGTCCTAATTGATGAGGTCTTGGTGATCTGCTGATTCGTTGTTGAGCATTTCTTCCCACTTGAGACGTCAGTGTCTGACCGTCCTCAGTGAGGACACTGAGGTGTTTTAAAATTGGCTTGAAGAGAAGACATGAACGCTAGTCACTTGTCCCGCCTCAGCACTCCCCCTCCAGCTGGCCAAGAGTCCCCAGGGGTGCTGGCTGCCGGGTGCAGTGCTAACAGGGCCAGGATGTGGGACAGTTGTGGGATGGGGGGCTTTGGAAAGGACCAGGACTCCCTCAGCCTGCAGCAAGGTGATGGTGTCTCTACAGCACACAGAGGGAGGGCTGCTGGGGGTGGAGAAATTGGCACGCTGGTAACCGGTTCACCCTGGAGCCCCATGTGGGCGACTCTACCACTGACATAAAGTTTTAAAATGTGCAGAGTAATTCTGTGCACCACTTAGGCATAATACATCAGGGGGAAGACAACCACATGGGAATGATAAACACCAAATCCAGGAGAGTGGTCCCTTCTGGAGCTCGAGGGTGGAGGATGAGACCCAGAGGGGTCTCCGGGGTGGGATGAGTTGTATTAGCAATGTTCATTTCTTAAAGAAATGGGGACAGGGGTGGGACATGGGGATCATATAGCATTCTTTCCAATGCAGTGTCTTTGTGAAATATTTTATAATTTTTAATAGAAAGAGTAATACTTCCTAGATTTATGAAAATTAGGTTGCTTTGTTTGTGTTCGTTTGCTTTAAGGGAAACTAGCCAGGGAGCAGGTACATCAGGCACCCATCTACGGTTACCGAGTTGTATAGCTGCCGAGGTGAGGGGAAGGCTGGGGCTGGGGGTGCTGGAGGCTCTGTGCCCCCAGTGCCGCTCTCACCCTGGGCACAGTGACACCCCCCTCAGAGCTGGACTTCCTCTTCAGGAAGACTGGGTGGTGATGCCAACTTCTTGGAGCCACGGTGCAGATTAAGAAGAAACAGCAGTGCCCACGCCTGGCGCTTACCACAGAGTAAGCGTCAGTTAAACCTGCCTCTAAAAACGTGATGGCTTTTGGACGCTGCTAAGGATGCTAGGGAGGGACTTCCCTGGCGGTCCAGTGGTTAGGACTCCGCACTTCCACTGCAGGGGGTGCGGGTTCGATCCCTGGTCGGGGAACTAAGATCCCGCATGCCATGTGGCATGGCCCCCCCCCAAAAAAAAAGTGCAAGGGAAAGGTTAGGAAATATAGGAGGATATTTGTATTGATCTTATTTCTTATATGTATTATAGAAGTACTGAACATTTTTACTTTTATGGAAAGGACTCCACTCTGTAATTAGAACAAAAAAGCAATCATGTAGAATAATGCCAATTTCAATTCATTTATTTTTCCAACCTGAAAATAGTCTGGGATCTTTTGTAACAGTCCACTTTGCCCGAAACAAATTGAAACTGCTGGTCTGTGAAATCACTGAACGAATTAAAAATGTGTGTAAACAGCCAGATCAAAATTAACAAGAGAATCTAACAGCAGAAGCAGGAGCCCATTAACAAAAGGAGTGAGTCATGAAGGATATTTGTATTTACCTTTTCCCCCTTTTAAAATTTTTAATTTTTTTTTTTTTTTTTTTTGCGGTACGCGGGCCTCTCACTGTTGTGGCCTCTCCTGTTGCGGAGCACAGGCTCCGGACACGCAGGCTCAGCAGCCATGGCTCACGGGCCCAGCCACTTCGCGGCATGTGGGATCTTCCCGGACTGGGGCACGAACCCGTGTCCCCTGAATCGGCAGGCGGACTCCCAACCACTGCGCCACCAGGGAATCCCCCAAAAATTTCATGTATTTTTATGCAGAGTGATTTAATGACAGAACTTCAGTCTAAATAGGAACCTGAAATTTTAGAGTTTTTTATTTTGTTTTTTTGAAATGAAACTGTGTACTCCTTTGGATTATGAATATGACGGAAACTGCATGTTTGATGATGCTGGTCCCTGCTACTTCACCCCAGCAGTTCCTTGATAAATGCTGTGGCTAGCCGGTCTTAGTGCAGAAAAAAATACTACAGAAACTTAAAAAAACCAAGTCTGTGGGACCAAGATTATTGATACATTTAAGGACAAAACAAAATCTCTCAATGTAGTTTTTTTAAAACTAGTACTACTAAGTACTGGGTCGATATTACAAATATATACACGTGTACTTTTCTTCCAGAAAATAGATAGAGGCAGACTCAAATCCATTGTGAAAGATGGTTAAGGAAAAGAAAAAAAGTTCTTGACGTGACAGACTATGGGCTTGACTCTTGCAAAGTCAGTCATGCGTGGCTTGTGGTTTCTAGCATCCCTAGCTGTGCCCGTGCTCGCTGGCTCCCCTTCCACCGAGCTGTGGAGCCAGAAGACCTCTTTTAAAGACGCACTGTTTTCCAGATGGAGAACGAGACCACACAAGCTCAGGACTTTCCCAGGCTTCCCGGCCAGCCAGCTTTCTATATGCAGTGTGACTGGTCGGCCTGGTGACCTGGCCAGCTCTGCCGTCTGTCTCTGGGGATGACTTAGTGGACGTTCCGTGGGAAAGTGAGTTCGCACGTCCCTGACACTTCTGACCATCAAGTAGGGCTGCCGAGCTCCAAACATCCCATGTACCTTCTGCCTCATCCAAAGACTTTCCAAACCAAAGGAAAAAGAAAAGCACAATGCATTAAAGATCTCGGCAGACAAGAGAGAGTACCATCAGCTAACCAAAAAAGGCTGAGAAGTTTCTGTAAAAGAGAAAGCAGACTAGGAAGGGGTGACAGAGAACTAGAGCAGAGACGCTGAAGGTGACTGCTGGGGGCTGAGCACGGCCCCACGGTGGAGGGGGACGGGGAGCAGGCCGGCCTTGGGCGGCTCATCACAGGAGCTCCACTTCCCCAAAGAGAGAAAATTAGGGCGGCTTAGGTAGGCAAGGAGCTTTGGAACGGTGAGGGATCTCCAAGTTACTCTGGACTTCCGTGACCCACAGGGAGGGGCCGCAGGCAAGGCCATGGTACCCGGGGCTGGAAGATGCTCAACCTGCGCACCCGGGGCTCTCGTTGTGGCTCCTCGCGGGCTGCAGGTCACCTCCTGCCGCCTGCACACACACCCTAAAGAGAGAGAGGCTGGGGGGTGATGCAGTCTGCTTCCGTAGAGCCCACACCCCTCCCCCCACTCAGAGGGGAGGGCCAGGTGGAGAGAGTTGGGAGGCTTCCCATTCTTGCCACCTAGTCCCTTTCCCAAATGTGAGTAGCCCACCAAGGATCACCTAGTCCCTTCTTTCAAAAATGTGAAGAAACCACCAGGGAGCATCAGAAATTTGAAGAAAACCAATAGTATGAGAGAGAGGCAGACAGCCTGTACTACTGATTTTTGACAGAGGTACAAAGACACTGCAGGAGAAAAAGCTCAGTCTTTTCCACAAATGGTGCTGGAGCAATTGGACATCCATGTGCAACAAAATGAACACAGACCACATTTCACTTCAACATGGCCCATAGACTTAAATGTAAAGCCCCAAACTATAAATCTGGGGGAAAAAATAGGACAAAATCTTTGTGACCTGGCATTAGGCATTAAGATTTCTTAGGCTCCTAAAGCATGATCCATAAAAGAACAAATGGATAAATGGCACTTCATCAAAATTAAAAACATGCTTTTCCAAATCTCATCTATACAATGAGAAAGCTAGAAGAAAAGCAGACGAATCTGCTAGGAAACGGTCCTAGGAGGGGCCTCTGGAACACTGATGGTTACTCTGTCTGGGCTGGAGACGTGCTGTGTCAGAGTTGAGCTGCCTGGCCCCCTCCCCAGCCCGTGCCCTGCTCCACTGGGTGGGAGCAGAAGCAGGGTGGCAAACAAGTCCAGAAAATCGTAGTTTCCTGAAATCCAAACAACTGTTTTTAGGAAAAGTCACAGAGGAGTATACTTCCTTTGAATGCCAGAAAATATGGAAATGGAGGGGATTAGGAAAGCAGTGGTTTGGTGCCAGGCAGCCCTGGATTTATAGCCCACTAAGCTCATTAGCCACAGGCGTGTGATGTCAGCACAGTTACCACATCTGTGGGAAGCATGGTGAGAATTAGAGATGGGGAGACCGTGTGACCCCGAGGCCAGCACAGGTGGCCCTCAGCGAGCCCCTCTACACTCAGGTGTGCTGAGTGACAGGGACGCCTCTCGGTGTTCCAGGCCAGCGTGGGAGCCAGTTCTGTCAAATGTGGAAAGTGCATGCAAGCGTAAGGTTGTTTGTTTTGTTTCCTATAAATTCTCACTGATCTCCTTGCTAGAAGAGAAGGTCTAGGCTTTAACATTTCAGAAGGGATTAAACATTCCTGTGCAGGATGGAAAAAATTCAAGAAGGAAGCCAGGAAAACAAGCATCCCGAGGAGGCTTAGAGTCAAGAGGTGAGGGTGGAAGAATTTGACACGAGGGAAAGGGAAAAATGCAGAGCTACTGCTGGAGTATTTATGACAGATGCTTTCCCCGTAGCGGGTGACTCTGGCCCGCTCGAGAGGCAGCTGCACACCAGGGCTGGGAACAAGAAGAAGCATCATAGCCAGGTCGGAGGACACCTGCTGCTGACCACATGGGCTACGCGCCCAGGTGGAACCAGAGGACGCGAGTACAAGGCTCGCACTGCCGAGTGGAAAGGATGTTGTCTCTTCGGCACGTGTTTCCGAGATGGGAAAGCAAATCTGCCAACACCTATAACCCTGCCAGTCACCCTAAACTCCCCCTGATTCTCTTGAAAATGAAGTTTGATCGAAAAAAACAGTTACCGTAACCTGTACGTCCACACCTTCCCCTGCCAGCTCGGCCCCTAGGCTTGTGTGCAGAGCAGAACTCTGGGGTGGACAGAGTACTGAGGTGACAGGCCAGCTTGCTTTGCAGATGAGGGAGGAAGAGGTCTGGAAATGGAGGAGGGAGCAGAGACCAGAGCCTGGGGACACTGGACTGAGGGGGACTTGGGGAAAGAGACGGGTCGCCTGAGGTGGGCCGTATTGTGGGGCTGAGACAGGCCACAGGGGGTCAGCTCACGGGAGGTGCCTCAGGTTGCTTCTGGACTGTGTTGGAGCCGTGTGCGTCAGAGAGGCCTGGAGCTGCTTCCCTGGGTGCGAGAGAGGTCAAGCCTTTGTAATGAAAAAGAAAGAGAAATTAGCTGCTGGGAATGTCGAAGAACATGATTTGGGTTTCTGAACAAGGCTTAAAATGTCATAGTATAACTAGCAATCCATAGAAAGTACCTCAGAGTACACCAGAAGAATGAGCTTGTCAGAAAACTGGCTGGTGGAATCAAGAGAACTTTATAATTTAAGGGAGAAAAACATATGCCCAGACAAAGCCTTCAGACTAGGTGGAATTATAAACAATAGATATGACACATTTAGTTGAGAAGGTACCCAGTACTTTACAGGAGAATGTAAGAATGATGAGATTTAGGAACTTTCATAACCTGGGGTATTTCTGCTTTGTTCCCGTATAAAGAATAAAAGTTAATAGATGAACTCGAAGTGTAATACAACAGTTAATCCCTATGTGGGCCTGGCCCAGGGTTGGGGGAACAGCCAGTGATGTCATTAAGAAACTAGGGAGGCCTTTTCTATCTTCCCACCCAGCCACCCTCAGTGTGTTGGCTTTCGTCATGGTCGCAGGGTGGATGCCAGAGCTCCAGGCATCACATCTTCACACACATGTCCAAAGGCAAGGGGATAAAAACAGTGCTGCTCTTCAGAGTCTCTTTATATTAAGGAAGAAAACGTTATCCAAAGTCCACCAACAGACTTACCCTGAAGCCCCACTGGCCAGGATTTAGTTACTGGTTCATGCCCTGACTACTGAGGAGACTGAAGGCACCTGGCATTTTCAGCTTCTAGAGTGAAAGAGGGGCTCTTATAGGAAGGAAGGAGCAGAGACGGGCTGGGAAGGGAAGGCACTGAGTAGCAATAGAAGGGAATACAGCTCGTTCTGATACAGTTTTTTTTAACATTTTATTTGCTATTAGAATATAGTTGATTTACAGTGTCGTGTGTTTCAGGTGTCCAGCAGAGTGATTCATTTATACATATAAATATATCCATTCTTTTTCAGATTCCTTTCCCATATAGGTCATTACAGAATACTGAGTAGAGTTCCCTGTGCTATCCTTGTTGGTTATCTATTTTATATATAGTAGTACGTATTTGTTAATTCCAAACTCCTAATTTATCCCTCCCTCTGACATTTCCCCTTTGGTAACAGTGACAATTTTACTTCTTTTCCAATTTGGATTCCTTGTATTTCTTTTTCTTCTCTGATTGCCGTGGCTAGGACTTCCAAAATTATGTTGAAAAAAGTGGCGAGAGTGGACATCCTTGTCTTGATCCTGATCTTAGAGGAAATGCTTTCAACTTTTCACCATTGAGAATGATGTTAGCTGTGGGTTTGTTGTATATGGCCTTTATTATGTTGAGGTAGGTTCCCTCTGTGCCCACTTTCTAGAGAGTCTTTATCATAAATGGGTGTTGAATTTTGTCAAAAGCTTTTTCTGCATCTATTGACATGATCATATGGTTTTTATTCTTCAGTGTAAATTTTTATTCTTCAATATAGTGTATCACATTGATTGATTTGCGTATATTGAAGAATCCTTGCATCTCTGGGATAAATCCCACTTGATCATGGTGTATGATCCTTTTAATGTGTTGTTGCATTCGGTTTGCTAGTGTTTTGTTGAGGATTTTTGTGTCTGTGTTCATCAGTGATATTGACTTGTAATTTTCTCTGGTAGATTAAAGTTTGCAAGAAGCTCTGAGTGTCAGGAAAATGCACAGCTAAGGGGAGCTGCATGAAATGAAATGAAGATGTAAAGGAAAGATGGGGGGAAGTTGGGGGGATGTGCTGGATGAAGGGACTCAAAAAGATCATAGTAGGCTTCAGTGATGACGGTCCAAAAGGACAAGTTAAAATTTAATCAGGATCAACTGAAGGTCTTGCTTTTTTTTTTAGAAAAATCAATCACAAAAGTACAGGCAAAAAACATCTGACCAGACCAAGTACATGTGAAAAAAGCAGGCCTGTCTCCTTAGCTGCAAGTTCAAATGAGCTAGAGGAAAGGCTGCCAGAGAAGCTTATAACCAGAGGCTGCAGGAAGAGAGTAATTTCCAGAACAAAGAGGTACAACCCCAAGGCCTCCTGGGCCCAGCCCTGTCTCCTGCCCAGTCTCTTTCCCTGGATTTCTCTGCCACCTTCATTCTTTGGTGTCACCCTCTCACTGCTCAGAAAGCCCCTCTCAGTGACAGCTCAGCACGTGCCTTCCCTCATTTAATACTTGGTCAGGTGCTGGCTTCTCCAGTCCTCCCTGACCCGTGGCCCCCAGGCTCTAAGTAGAATCGACCAGCGATGCCATGTTTCCCCACCACACTCCTGCCTATAACGCTTACCAGCCCCTCAGCCCTACCCATCTCGCTGCTGGGCACAAGCTCAGCTGTGAGGGACTCAGGATCCCTGGTGCCTGTGTAGTGCTGGGCACGAATAGTAGGTGTTTATGACTGGTCACTGATCTAGGGAATTAATAAGTGAATGTTCCAGTGTGTTCTGAGCGCACCAAGACTAGTGTCTCTCAAACTCTCAGGTGCCTGTGGGCTCTTGTTAAAATGCAGATTCTGATTGAGCTGGTCTGGGACGGAGCCCCAGATACTACATCAGGATGGGGTCTCAGGTGAAGCAGCTGTTGCTGCTCCTTGGACCACACTTGGTGTGGCAAGGACCAGAGTATCGTTAAAGTCCAGGCACTGCATTTCAGTAAAGACGTTGAAGAATTCAGGAGTGATCAGAATGCTCTGATCCTGGGGGAGGATTGTTTTCTGTCTCTATGTTTTAGGTTCTTGTGTTACCAACTAGTGATCATAATAGCATCCAGCTCGTGGAGTTACTGCGAGGCCAGTTGGCACGAGGCTGGTTGGCACGAGGCTGGCAGAGTGACAGGCACACAGTAAACAGTAGCTGCTCTCACTGTTGTCATTTTTGTTACAACTCCAAAAGTGGGACCTGGGACCTGGCCAGAAGGAACATTGGGCTAGATGTGGCAAAATATAAAGAAGACCTTCCTAATCATCACAGTGAGCCAGAATGAGGAAGGGAAGGGTCTACCTTGTGAGGGGTGCCCTCCCTCTGACTGGGAATGTTCAAGCAGACTTTGCTGCCCAGCTGGCAGGAGGGCCGGCGAAGGGCCGATCAGCACAGTCCCTTCCAGTTCTGCTTCAGTATGGGAGGGACCTGGGTTTATAGAGCCACATAAGGGAAGAAGCAAATGAGCAGCGCTTTTCTTCCATGGTGTCCATCACTCAGGAGCCGGCTCTTCCAGAATCTTCATGTTGTGACTCACAGGAGGGTTTTGTTTGTTTGCTTCCCAGAGTTAGAGAAGGTGATGTTGAAAACTAGGAAAGGAGTCAAAAAGAAATGATAACGTCCCCGCATGGTCACTGCAGGAGACAGAAGACCAGTGTGGCTGCAGGGAAGGGGGGTGGCCACGGAGAGTTGGCCAGTGGTTGGCAAAATCGATCCTTGCACACTGTACTGTGCCTTTATCCCTGAAGCACAGGAAGCCACTGAAGGGGCTTAAGCATCTTCACATTTACATTAGGTTACAGCATAGAGGCCAGATTGGGAGGTGTAGCCAGAGAGGATACAAGTGGACCAGTAAGGAGGTTGTGCCACCAGTTTCCATGATGGGTTCACGTGGAGGTAGTCAAATGTGGAGAAGCAGACAAAGCTGAGAAATGAACAGGAGATGGAGTCAACCAAACTTGGTTTTCTGAGGCTCCTTAGCTGTTCATTTCACGAATTGGGAAGATAGCCTAGCTTCAGAAGATGATCTTAAATTTAATTTTGTCAGTTTAGAAACATCCAAGGGAAGATGGCAAGCAGGCACTGGTTATGTGAGTGTTAAGTGAGTTTAGAGGAAAATCCGGGCTGGCAATAGAGATGTGTGCGTGCTCTGCCCCGTAGGTGGTGGCCGAGGCCATGGTGTGTGTGATCTCTCTTAGGGAGAGCGTGTCGAGCTGCACTGTCTGTGGTCGCCATTAGCCACCTGCGGCTACTGAAATTTAAATTGGTTCAAATTAAATCAGATGAAAAATTCAGTTCCTCAGTTGCACTGACCACATTCTGAGTGCTTCATAAATCATTCCCAGCATCACTGAAAGTTCTGTTGGACAGTGCTAATCTAAAGTGAAGTGAGGGCCTAGAATTGATCTGGGAGGAATGCCAGCTGTTGAGGGCCTGCCAGAAGAAGACCAGATAGAGAGGTTTGGGAGGGCAGGAAGGCCAGGTGGGCCATCACGTCACAGAGTCAAGGGCAGAAGTGTCAGGAAGGAGATAGTTGCAGAATGTCAACTGCGGCTATGAAAGCATCAGATGAAGACCGGGGCGTGCCCCTTGGATTGAACCATACGGCACTCAGGGTGATCTTAGGTTAATAGGACCGGGAGCCGATTTGGAGTGGTTGGGAAGCGAGAGGTGAGAAAACAATCAGGATAGACAACTCTATCAACAAGTGTGTCTGGGAAGGGAGGCGAAAACTACAGTGTCAGCTGGAAAGCAGCACGTGGGTAAGAGGTGGAGGGGAGGGTTTTGTTTATTTGTTTAATGAGAGAAACCAGGATGTTTAATAGCCTATGAAGAATTCTAGGAATTTATCCCCCAGATATACTCACACGTTCATAAGGACGCACACACACCCGTAATCTAAACATCCTGGCTTAGAGAGGGGCTAGTTAAATGAACTGTCCTGTCCATACAGTAGAATTCTTGCAGACATTCAAAAGGAAAAGAACTTTCTACAATTCCCGATATAGGGCCGTCTCCAAGATTTATTTTGCAAGATGCAGAATAGGATATGTTATGCAACCCTCTGTATTAAAAACAAGAAAGTAGGTATTTCAGAAATATGCTACGCTGATATTTGGGGGAAAAAAGACTTCCGAAAGAATGATCACGAAATTGGTAATGTAATAAGATGAGGGACTGGGGCACAAAGCTGGCGGTGAATTTTTTTTCACAATATATTTTTTTAGTGCTTGATTCTTTTCCGCTATGTACGTGCATTTTAAAAATAGAAATATCTTTTAAAGTCGTTCGGAAGGATTCATTTGAGAGAGAGGTTGAATAATGAGGAGAGGAGAGAGAGAAGTGACCCCCTCCTGCCTCTCTGGCTAGGACCCCTTGACCCTTGATTATGCCATTGACCAGAGCTTCATGAAATCAAGCATATTTTTACTTCAAATGAGATTTGGTGACGTTCCATCTTAACCATCCCCTATATCTATTGCTGGAGAACAAATGACCCCAGAACAAACATTCACCCCCTCACAGCGTCTGTATCTGCACGTGGCTCCTGGATGCCTCTTGAGGCTGTAATCAAGGAGTCGGCCAGGGCTGCAGGTGTCAGGGATGACTGGGGGGGCACCCCTCCCCAGCTCACGGCCTCCGGGCAGGGACATCAGTTCCTCAGCACGTGGGCTGCTCACACCGGGCAGCCGACTCCCGTCAGAGCCAGCAAGCGAGAGAGGGAGCCCCCAGGACGGAAGCCGCAGCCTCTTTATAACCACATCTCGGAAGTGATGTCCCTTCACTGTGCCGTGCTCTGTTGTCTAGAAGTGAGTCACTGGGTCCAGCCCACACTCTGGGAGAGGGGCTTCCGCAGGGAGAAGGAGGGCATTACTGGGGGCCCTCTTAGAGGCTGCCCACCACCTGTCCCCCAGTTCAGCTCAGTGGAACGCTTGTTGATATGCTCCCATTCTATCGCAGTTCATCAAAATCATGTCTGCCGTGAACGCAAGGGAAGCCGTGCGTTCATCACTATCTACTTTTCCTCAGAATAACCAGTTCTTTTATCATTCTGCAGTAATACTTTAGGGACTCCCAGCTGTTTTTATACTTTGTGGATTCCATCAACTTGATAAAATTTGGGAAGTTTGATAAAATAGGAAATGACCATCACTTCACCCTTCAAAATCATTAGGGAACATTTCCTATACTATGTAAGAAAAAGTCCTTGTTTTTAGGAAGTATATACTGATGTAACTAGGGGCAAAGGGGCGTGTTGTCTGCCACTTACTCTCAAATGATTAAGAAAAAAATAATATAAAGAGAATGATAGGGCAAAATGGAAGCAGTTGGTAAATCTGAGTAAGTGTATTTAAGATCCTTACACTATGCTTGCAATTTTTCTGTCAGTTTAAAATAATAGCAAATTTTTAAGTTTGGAAGAAAAATTCTCAGGTCCCTCCCCAGACCTGCTAAATGAAAAGTGGGAACTCATCTTATGAAAGATCCTCAGATACATTCTGATTACTGATCATCAAGGTTTGGGTCTCACTGCCTGAGAGCCCATCTCACTTTGCTGTTAAAGCTGCTATGGAGGGACTTCCCTGGTGGCGCAGTGGTTAAGCATTGCCTGCCAATGCAGGGGACACAGGTTCAATCCCTGGTCTGGGAAGATCCCACATGCCACAGAACAACTAAACCTGTGCGCCACAACTACTGAGGCTGTGCTCTAGCCCGCGAACTGCAACTACTGAGCCTGCGTGCCATGACTACTGAACCCCGTGCGCCTAGAGCCCATGCACCGCAACAAGAGAAGCCACTGCAATGAGAAGCCTGTGCACCGCAAGGAAGAGTAGCCCCCACTCACCACAACTAAAGAAAGCCTGCGCGCAGCAATGAAGACCCAACGCAGCCAAAAAAAGCTGCTGTGTAGAGCATCTGAAATTGCCAAGTGGACTTTTGCTTCTTTGGTAGAGGAGGTTGTCCATGGGCTGGTGTTCATCCCCTCACCAGCACCCTTGGCTCTCCTTCAGCAGTAGAATTGGCTCTCTGAGGGAAGGGGATTTCGATGGCAGAGGGGACTCTATAATTTTGAAGCCTAGGGAAGAAAGGAGCCCCCTGGGATGTGTTCGTGGTCGCTGTGAAGAGGGTAGATGCAGTTGGTCTCAGCACAGAACTGTGCATCCGCCCCAGCCTGCCTCTTGGGCTCACCCACAATTCTGGGCCACATCTTGATCACCCCTGTACAGGGGCCCTGGCTGAGCTTATCTAGTGAGTGACCCTGTGCTGGGGAGCCCACCGTCTGGTAGGGAAGCCACAGGCAGCCCATGGGGAGCACAGGGTGGGGCCTGGCAGCCTTCCTGTGGCAGGCCAGGGAGGCTTCGTGGGAGGTGTGACACCTGAGTGGCTTTGAAGAGCAGCAGGAATTCACAGGTGCATGTAAAGCCGTGGGACCCTGAGACTAGTCACCTGCTGCCAGGTCCCTGTGCTGGTCCCGGAGGTCGGGAGTGAGTGCCAGGCGCGGCCTGCTGCCCTGCCCTCAGTGCTGAGGGCAGTAGGGAAGGGACTAGAGAACCAGGAGAAGAGGCCCACGAGGTGGGTTCAAGGGCCAGTCCGGTGTGCCAACCTGGCCGGAAGCCCAGGGGTCTCCCAGTCTCTCCCAGGGGCTGCAAGCTCTTCACAGCATGAAGCATGCTTAGCCCAGGAGTAGATGCCATCGGTGGGGTCAGTGGGGCTCTGCTTCCCTGGGGACGGAGAGCAGTCCCTGCAGGGCAGGAGCTCCAGCGCCGTGGGGTGAGCTTGAGTTTGCACCTGAGGAGGGCCTTGCTTGGAAAGAGCTGTCATCTCATTGTGTTGAGGCCTTTGGGCCCTGACTCACCCTGCTGGTTTGTGTTGTTCCATTTCTCTCGGTTTCTCTGTGGTCACCGTTAACTTCCTCCCAGCCCAGGACACGTGGCTGCTGGGCTGTGTGTGCCTGGGGAGTGACTGGCTTTTCTAGCCCACCCGAGGGAGCCTCGATACCGGTGCCAGTTCCTTTTTGAAAATAGGAATGGTGGGGCTTTGTCCCTGAGCTTATTTTATTAATCATTATGGATGTTATTCTCTTCCCTTCCAATGGTTTTCATGCCCTCTTAATTAAGCCTATATGAGTAAGAGCACTTATCTGTGTGGCTTGCCATGTACTTACCTGGAATGCTTGGTTCAAAGGGTAAAAAAATATACATACCCACAACCTGGAACAACATCATAATTATTTATTTGGTGCAAGCTTGTTTGTTTGACTTGTCCAAAACAACTTACGGAAACACTGGTTTGCTTCCCCCTCCTAGAGCTGCGTAACTTAACTGTGAATCAGCTGTGGGCTTTGCTAGGTGACTCAGAATCACTTCACCCAAACCTGGCCGCGTGCTCCTGAAACATTTATCCCATCTTAACAAAATGACTTGCAGGTCGTTCAGGGTAACAGGCAAAAAGCATCTGTGGTTTATGACTTTTACCAAGGGATTCCCTGTTAGCAAACAGCTTATCTCGTATGCTTTCTGCTCTTCTTGGCTTCATGCAAGAAAACAGCATTAATGGTAGACGAAGAACTGAACAGTTGAAGACATGTTTAATTCAACACCTGCTGGATGGATCAGCTTGTGTTTCTAAATAACAGAGCAAGGAGGCTGAGTTCTGACCAACTCGAAATAGTGTGACTTTTGGTTAGAACCTTTGTCAGAACCTAAGTATGAGGCTTAAGCAGGATTGTGCTGGCTGACAGCTTAACCTAAATGGTGACTGGGATCTCTTTTTCCAAAGGTTGGACTAAAGAGAACACTGATCACATGGGCTAGATGCTGTGTTTCTAGAACTTTCCAGTCTCTGAAAAGTGTGTCATGGAATCAGAGAAGGAAGCCATTGCTGCTCTCAAAGCATAAACTACAGCCACGTTTTAGACTTAGAAGCGGCGAGTAGAAGCAGGTGGAATTGGAATGAAGCTTCTTTTCTGAGGTGATTTTAAGAGCCTCACAAAGTGCGTTTTACTGATTCTTCCCCTGTTAAGTACACTCTTCTGAATGTGCCTTGTAGATAGAGCTACAATATTTTAGTCCTAGCTTTTACTCTCTTTCTGAATTCACAATGTTCTTTTCAATAACACACCTGAATTTTGGTAATACCGGCCTCACCTAGAGAACCAAGAACATCTTCTAAATTCACCCATGTGTTTTGGGCCTAAGAAAAATCAGAACTTTTCTGTTTCCATTGGGTGAACAAAGTATGACCCTGTGATAGTACATCCAGAATAATAAATTTACTTTTACTATATTTCCATTATTTTGGAAAGAACCGCAGAGATCCTTGGGACTGTGGTCAGAAACAGAGACGAGCTCATGCACCTGCAATGCGGTCTCGCAGCGCCTCGCTCTGACCCACTTCCCTCCCATCTGGGCATCCTGGGAGCACTGCCCTTCAAGGCCGAGAGGGGCACGTGTGTAATGCACTAGGCAGTCAACCCATGATCGATTCCATAATTAGTTTCAGCGAAATTCTGTAATCACTGCAATTCTGAAGATCCCGTCTCAGCCCATCTAACGCTGCACACGCCACAGGCAAAGTCTCGCCAAAGCACTCGCACACCCAGGAGAAGCCCACTGTGGTTTGAGTAGGCTGTACTTGGTGGGGGAGGTGTCAGCCACAAATGCTCCGATTTCTTCATGCAGGCTCTGGGCTCTGATCACACTGGGATCTTGGATTCTTTGCTCTCGAAGACCTAGAGTACACATCTGCAAAGAAATCATTTCTACTTCACAGACAAAGCTGTGCTGCTGTCCTCACGCAGGTGTTTCTGTTGTGCACACACATCGTTATGGCCTGTTCCTCTAAGAAACGTTAGCATCCAGTGTCAGATGTCAGTGTGAAAGGGGAAGTGGGAAACCCACAGATATGTCCCCTGCAGTTCGGTGCTATGGGGACTCCGGACAGATTTCAGTGGCCTGTTGTCACCAACTGGGACAGCATTATGTCACTTCAGTTCTAGATGTCCGAAACTATTGACCGGCTGCCCAGGTGTGTGCAGGGCCCTGTGATGGAGCAGTGAGGAGTGGGCCGTGCCAGTGCCATCAGCCTGTGTGGCCGTCAGCACTGGGCACAGGGCCTGCCACTCACCCAGGAGGGATGCAGGTGATGGGGAATTCAAGTGGAATGAAAGACGTAGGGGTGAAGCCGGAACTAATCCTACTTCGTGAGGCGTAGAGGTGGGAATCAGTGGGAATTAGCTGTTCTGAGCAAAAGGAAATCAAGAGGATGAAGGCTCGAGTCCCTGCCTAGCACTTAGGGTGTTTTTCTTGGAGAAAAAGATCAAGCATGACCATCAGCTGTTCCTGGCTCCAACTTGACCCAGGCAGTGCCACTCGGCAGCCACGGGCACCCAGGTGGCCATTCCTACCCGCCACGGGACAGGACCCGCCGCCCCAGGGGTGGAGGGTACATGTTCATCTCTTGGGCATGGAGGCAATAAAATCATAGTCAATATTATGATTATTGGCTTGGTTTTGTCATAATGTTGACTTTGAGATATTAGATGACACGAATGGGGGACATAGATGTTTGTGTTTTTCAAAGGGCCACACCCTGTTTAGGTGGGGAGAAAACCCAGCACTGCTGGGGACGATCCCAAGGGTGATGGGGAACTCCAGTGCTTTCTCTGCGGCCCGAAGTCATGCCTGCATCTTACAAGGGGTGACGGGTGAGGCGTTTCTGCAGGCGGGAGCCCCCTCTGCAGGGAGCAAGGGCCCAAGTACCTGCACAGGCAGGTGCCCAGAAAGGGGTGCAGACATCGTGGGCACAGATGCAGCCACTCACACTTTCCTGCTGTCTTTTTCCTGGTGGTGACCATCAGTGTTTTCGTAGCTTAAATGCTATTCCCCCTTGATATTAAGAAAAATATTTATTTTAAATTAAAAAAAAATTTTTTTGGTTGAAACCCTGGCGTGGGCAGTGGACTATTTCCTACATTTCGTTTAGTGAACTGTTTACCTCAGCCTTTTATTTTTCTAAACTCTGGGTTTATCTTTCATGCCGCAGTGAAATTGCGTCCCCTCATACTCTGAGACTTGGGACTCACTGAAGGAGGCTTGGTGTGTGTGGGGGGGTTCTTTGGAGCCTCCCCTTGTGGGTTGGTGCCTGTCATCCCTCTGTGTCAGTGCCTGTTCACATCCGTCCCCCAGCCTGAACCCTGAGCCCTGGAGCGTTCTTGCCCATCAACTTAGGACACATTAAAGATGAGGACTGACCAAGATCATTGTCACAGATTTGGCTGGTTACAGACCCCTCTGGGTCTCATCTCCCAGGTAACCCGAGTGACCTGTGTGCTACGCATGGGGCTTCCTGACCTCGACAAACTTGTGCTGCAGGAGAACACTGCCTCCGTCCTTGGCTCCCAGGCTTCCAGACAGGAAGGGAGAGGTATCTTGCAGGCCCAGCACACCCTTTCTCCCAGGCCTCTGCCTGCATTCAGATCAGGAGGAGGCTGGTTCCTGAGCATGTGATGCTGTGAAAGTCTTGTCCAGGAAGCACTTCCTGCAGAACAGATGCCGTTGGTCATCTGGATGATCTGAACAACTGGGTTAGTGTCCTGGTAGCATCAATGAATGTGTCAGTATCATGGGCTGATGGTAACATATCAGATTGTCAACCTCTCTCTTCTGATAGATGGCCCAGGACCATATTGTAGCAGAACCTGGACGGAGGATTTCCTCCTGCATTTCAGTTTGCAAAATAACGTCACACCTAGAGATCTAGTTATTATACTGAGTGATGCCTTTAAAAAAGTAACTCAATTTTTAAAAGAAACTTAGGCATTAGTCCTCTGATTTGGGGGTAAACTGATCACTATACTATTTTTACATGAATACTTGCCAAAATACGAAATGCTCTTTTCCCTTTCTTCCCCAGAATTGGTGTCACCTTTGTCTGTCTTTTCAGTCCTGCCATCCCGGGCCATCCTTGTCATGTCGCTCTTGCCTTTGTCACCTTCTTTTGTGGTCACAATGCATATTACGTGATACGATGTTCCAGAAGTATTAATTGTGGTGTATATATATATATATATATATATATATAATTTTTATTTCCTTATGATTAGTCATAGCTTGTTTTTGATCTTAGGGACACTGATTCTTTTTATTTCCAGTTACACTTCTCTTTTACAAATTCCGTCTGCCTTCTGACCTGATCCTACACGGTGGGACCAACTGCTCTGGGCCCCTGAGTGGCCAGGGTTAAGGCACTGTCAGCCGAAGCCTGGCCTCGAGCCACTGCTCTACTGTCCCCCTTTGTGCATGTCCTCAAGGCCCTCCAGAGCCCACAACTCTTATTCTCCACTCTTGTATCTGGATGTTTCCAAATTACATCCGTTCAACTCAGCTGCCTTTTAAGCAGCATCCGTTACCACTTTTCTCTCCTCATCTAGTAAAGGAGATGTCGCTGATCATAACCTTCCTTGTTCTTGGAAAGTTCATGAACATTTCTGCTCCCTCTTTATGTGTTTAGTAAATTGCACTGTGTTGCCAGGTTTAGGTTTGCTCATTCTTTACATTTCCCTCTGTTGGAGTTGCTCTCTTAAGCTCTTCACCCATCACTAGCTTTCTTTTCCATGTTTTAGCTGTTCAAGTGCTTGTGATTTTGCCACCTAACTTTCCCCACTACATTTTCCATACTTTCTTGTTCTTTGCCTTTCTTTAGAAGCCTTTCTTTAAAACATACTCACAAGGATTTGTTTTTTTTTTAAATTAACTCTTAAACTTCCTTTCCAGAATTTTAGGCAACTTTAAAAATCTTGCTTAAATTCGTGCTTAAAGGTCAGAATAGGGTAAACATGGTGTGTTCTAGAGCCAGATTCCCTTGGTTTAGAGATTTAGCCGAAGCAGAAAAATGTCTGAGCCAGGTGGGACAGGACAAGATTTCAGCCTCACCAAGAATTTCCAAAATACAGGCAAACCTTCACAGGATGGAAGTGTGGTCCATCCAAATCCGAATCTCACAGCACAGGTGAACCCAGTGGATAATGGGGTGATGTTATAATAGTCCAAAACCAGCACAGAGTCGGGACGCACCATCAGGCAAGAGCCGGGCAGCTGCAGGTTAGTAGCCTGGGCTCTGGAGCCACATGGCCTGGGCTCAAACCTCCTTTGAGCTGTGTGACCTCGGGCAGGTTTCTCAACCTCCCTGTGCCTCAGTTTCATCTTTAAATTGTTGATAATGGTGTGCCTCTCATTGGGCGGTTGCAAGGAGCAAATGAGTTAGTATATGTATAGTTTAGAATAGCGCCTAGTACGTAATGTAAGTGGTGGTCACTGTAAATTAAGTTACATGCAGGTAATAGAATGTAACAGACCTTAAAAGTTATATCAACAAAGCAGGAGGAAAAAAGAGGTTTTGACATACAAGCTTGGTTAGAAGTGCAGGAAATGGCGATGGGGGAGGTCAGTAACCAAGACTCCCATGAAGCTGGCACAGAGGAACGTGTGTGAAGCACAGGGACTCAGGGACACTGCCTGAGCCCCACAGCCTGCAGGAAACACTCTGTAGGGAGTGTGTCCACCCCATGCTAAGGCCCTGCGAGCCCAAGGAGGGGTTTGTTAGACTTATCACTTAGTGATTTCGTGTGGATTTTGGATAAATGGGAAGGATCACATGTAGGGTGCCCATAACTTGGAGAAAATATTAGCACCCACTGGTAGAGTATGAAAGGACAGCAGTGATGAGCAGCTCTGATGAGGGCTTTTTGTTCCTAATAATGTTTCCCAAACCCAGGGAGGTGGGTCAGCCTCTTCTCAGTTTTGCTTTGTCATCTTTTGTTAGTGCCTTGCAGCCACCTGTGCACCTTTGTGGCCTGTAGCATTGGCAGATCTGTAATGATTTTAACAGCCCTGATTGTCTGTAGCTAAATCAGATGCGCACGGCTCCCTGCTCCAGCAGCGTCAGCACAGGTGCACACCTGAGGGTGGTTGAGAAGCAAGCCTCTGGCTTCTGCAGGGCCCCTCACTCTCAGCTGAAAGTAATTTGCATTCTCAAAATATCTGCGAAGTTTTCTTTTAAAGTGCCTTTAACTTTTGGAAATTTCAATCTGAAACTCAAATAATATACGGAGAACACAGGCTCAAAAGGTGATGTTTTAAAAAATTTATTAAACTACAGTTGATTTACAATGTTGTGTTAGTTTCAGGTGTACAGCTTCAGATTCTTTTTCAGTATAGGTTATTACAAGGTATTGAATATAGTTCCCTGTGCTATACAGGAGGACCTTGTTGTTTATCCATCCTATATATAATAGTTTGCATCTGCTAATCCCAAGCTCCCACTCCATCCCTTCCCCCACTCCCCCTCCTTCACAACCACAGGTCTGTTCTGTATGTCTGTGAGTCTGTTTCTGTTTCATAGGTAAGTTCATTTGTGTCTTATTTTAGATTCTACATATAAGTGGTACCATATGGTATTTGTCTATTCTGATTTACTTAGTATGATAATCTCCAGGTCCATCCATGTTGCTGCAAATGACATTATTTCATTCTTTTTTATGGCTGAGTAGTATTCTATTGTATATCTGTACCACATCTTCTTTATCCATTCATCTGTTGATGGACAGATGCTTACGTTGCTTCCATGTCTTGGCTATTGTGAATAGTGCTGCTGTGAACATTGGGGTGCATGTATCTTTTCCAGTTATGGTTTCCTCCAGATATATGCCCAGGAGTGGGATTGCTGGATCATATGGCATTTCTATTTTTAGTTTTTTAAGGAACCTCCATATTGTTTTCCCTAGTGGCTGTACCAATTTACATTCCCACCAGCAGCATAGGAGGGTTCCCTTTTCTCCATACCCCCTCTAGCATTTATTATTTGTAGCCTTTTTAATGATGGCCATTCTGACCAGTGTGAAGTGACACCTCATTGTAGTTTTTTTAAAATTTTATTTTATTTATTTATTTATTTTTGGCTGTGTTGGGTCTTCATTGCTGCACACGGGCTTTCTCTAGTTGCGGCAAGCAGGGGGGCTACTCTTGGTTGTGATGTGTGGGCTTCTCATTGCAGTGGCTTCTCTTTGTTGCAGAGCGCAGGCTCTAGGTGCATGAGCTTCAGTAGTTGTGGTGCACAGGCTCAGTAGTTGTGGCACACGGGCTTAGTTGCTCTGCAGCATGTGGGATCTTCCCAGACCAGGGCTTGAACCCATGTCCCCTGCATTGGCAGGCGGATTCTTAACCACTGTGCCATCAGGGAAGTCCCCTCATTATAGTTTTGATTTGCATTTCTCTAATGATTAGCAATATGGAGGATCTTTTCATGTGCCTGCTGGCCATCTGTATGTCTTCTTTGGTGAAATGTCTATTTAGGTCTTCTGCCCATTTTTTGATTGGGTTGTTTGTTTTTTTGATACTGAGTTGCATGAGCTGTCTGTGTATTTTGGAAATTAAGCCCTTTTCAGTCACACTGTTTGCAAATATCTTCTCCCAGTCTGTAGATTATCTTTTCATTTTGTTTATGGTTTCCTTTGCTGTGCAAAAGCTTATAAGTTTGATTAGATCCCCTTTTTTTAAAATTTCTTTTGCCTTGGGAGACCTAAGAAAATTTTACTGCAATTTATGTCCGAGAATGTTTTGCCTATGTTCTCTTCTAGGAGCGTTATGGTGTCATGTCTTATATTTAAGTCTTTAAGCCATTTCGAGTTTATTTTTGTGCGTGGTGTAAGGGTGTGTTCTAACTTTACTGACTTACATGTGGCTGTCCAGCTTTCCCAACACCACTTGCTGAAGAGGCTGTCTTTTCTCCCTTGTATAGTCTTGCCTCCTTTGTTGAAGATTAATTGACTAGGTGTGTGGGTTTATTTCTGGGCTGTCTATTATGTTCCATTGTTGTTATGTGTCTGTTTTTGTGCCAGTACCATGCTGTTTTAATTACTGTAGCTTTGTAGTGTTGTCTAAAGTCTGGGAGAGTTATGCCTCCATCTTTGTTTTTTCCCTCACAATTGCTTTGGCAATTCTGGGTCTTTTGTGGTTCCATATAAATTTTAGGATTATTTGTTCTAGTTCTGTGAAAAATGTCATAGGTAATTTGATAAGAATCACATTAAATCTGTAGATTGCTTTGGGTTGTGTGGCCATTTTAACAATATTAATTCTTCCAATCCAGTAGCAGGGGATATTTTTCTATTTCTTTGTATTATCTTCAATTTCATTTATCAGTGTTTTACAGTTCCCAGCATATAGGTCTTTCACATCCTTGGTTAGGTTTATTCTAGGTTTTTTTTTTTTTTTTTTGGTGGGGGCGGGGGGGGACACTATTTTAAATGGAATTATTTTTTACTTTCTACTTCTGATATTTCATTGTCAGTATAAAGAAATGCAACAGATTTCTGTATATTGTTCTTGTATCCTGCTACCTTGCTGAATTCATTTATTAGTTCTAATAGTTTTTGTGTGGAGTCTCTAGGGTTTTCTATATAGAGTATCATTTCACCTGCATACAATGACAATTTTACCTCTTCCCATTTTATTTCTTTTTCTTATCTGATTACTGTTATTAAGACTTCCAATACTATGTCAAATAGAAGTGGTGAGAGTGGACATCCTTGTCTCATTCTAGAATTTAGCAGGAAGCCTTTCAGCTTTTCACCATTGAGTATTATACTGGCTATGGATTTGTTGTAAATGGCTTTTATTATGTTGAGATATGTTCCCTCTCTACCCATTTTGGTGAGATTTTTTATCATGAATGGATGTTGAATTTTATCAAATGCTTTTTCTGCATCTCTTGATGATCATGTGGTTTTTTACTTTTCTTTTGTTGATGTGGTGTATCACATTGATCCATTTGTGTTTCGAACCATCTTTGTGACCCTGGAATGAATCCAACTTGATCATGGCATATGATCCTTCTTACGTGTCATTGGATTCTGTTTGCTAATATTTTGCTGAGGATGTTTGCATCTATATTCATCAGAGATATTGGCCTGTAATATTCTTTTTTGGTAGTATCTTTGGTTTTGATATCAGGGTGATGGTGGCTTCATAGAATGACTTTGGGAGTGTTCCCTCCTCTTCAGTCTTTTGGAAGAGTTTGAGAAGAATAGGTATGAGTTCTTCTTTGTATGTTTGGTAGAATTCCCCAGTGAAGCCATCCAGTTTTGGACTTCTGTTTGCAGGGCGTTTTTTAAATTACAAATTCTATTTCATTTCTAGTGATCAGTCTGTTCAAATTATCTGTTTCTTGATTCAGTTCTGGCAGACTGCATGTTTCAAGAAACTTGTCCACTTCTTCTAGGTTGTCTATTTTGTTGGCATATGATTTCTTATGGTTTTTTGAATTTCTGTGGTATCATTTTTATTTCTCCTCTTTCATTTCTTATTTATTTGGTTCCTCTCTCTTCTTTGTGGTGAGCCTTTCTTCTTCTCTTTTCTTCTTGATGAGCCTTCGTGGCCAGAGGTTTGTTGATTTTGTTTATCCTTTCAAAAAAACAGCTCTTGGTTTTTTATTGATTTTTTTCTATTTCTTTAATCTCTTATTTCCTCTCTGATCTTTATTATTTCCTTCCTTCTGCTGATTTTAGGTTTTGTTTCTTCTTTTTCTAATTCTTTTAGGTAGTAGTTTAGGTTGTCTATTTGAGATTTTTCTTGTTTTTTTGAAGAAGGCCTGTATCACTATCAACTTCCCCTCTTAGGATTGTTTTTGCTGCATCCCATAGATTTTGTATGGTTGTGTTTTCATTGTCATTTGTCTCAAGGTATTTTTAAATTTTCTCTTTGATTTCATCACTGACCCATTGGTTTTTCAGTAGCATGTTGGTTAGTCTCCATGTAGTCATTTTTTTCTCATTTCTCTTTCTCTGGTTGATTTCTAGTTTCATGCCATTGTAGTCAGAGAAGATGCTTGAAATAATTTCTGTCCTTTTAAATTTGTTGAGGCTTGTTTTGTGCCCTAGTATGTAGTCCATCCTAGAGAATGTTCCATGTGCACTTGAAAACAATGTGTATTCTAGTTTTTTTAGACTGAGGTCCTGTAGATATCAATTAAGTCTAACTGTTCTATTGTGTCATTTAGAGTCTTTGTTTCCTTTTTGATTTTCTGCCTGGAAGATCTGTCCACTGATGTCAGTGCAGTGTTAAAATCTCCTACTATTATTGTGTTCCCATCAATTTCTCCTTTTAACGTTTGTTAGTATTTGTTTTAATGTATTTATGTGCTCCTATATTGGATGCATTTATACTATATAATATTAAAAACAAGAATATTATAACAAGTATAATATTCTCTTCTTGTATTGATCCTTTTATCATTTTATAGTGTCCTTGTCTTTCTTTATGGCCTTTGTTTCAAAGTCTATTTTGTTTGATATGAGTACTGCGACCCTCGCTTTCTTGTTGTTTCCATTTGCATGAAATATCTTTCTCCATCCCCTCATTTTTAATCTATGTGGATCTCTTATAGGCAGCATGTTGTAGGTTCTTGTTTTATTATCCAATCTGTCACTCTATGTCTTTTGATTGGAGTGTTTAGTTCATAGACATTTAAGATAATTTATTGATAGGTATGTATTTATTGCCATTTTAAACCTTGTTTTCCAGTTGATTTTGTATTTCTTCTTTGTTCCTTCTTTTTGTTTTTCCTTTTGTGGTTTGATAATTTTCTTTTGTATTACAGTTGAGTTCTTTTCTTATTGGTTTTTGTGAGTCTATTGTATGTCTTTTTTAATTTTTTTATACAGCAGATTCTTATTAGTCATGAATTTTAATACACATCAGTGTATACATGTCAATCCCAATCGTCCAATTCATCACACCACCACCCCCACCACCCCGCCACTTTCCCCGCTTGGTGTCCATATGTTTGTTCTCTACATCTGTGTCTCAATTTCTGTCCTACAAACCGGTTCATCTGTACCATTTTTCTAGGTTCCACATATATGCGTTAATATACGATATTTGTTTTCCTCTTTCTGACTTACTTCACTCTGTATGATAGTCTCTAGATCCATCCACGTCTCAACAAATGACCCAATTTCGTTCCTTTTTATGGCTGAGTAATAATCCATTGTATATATGCACCACATCTTCTTTATCCATTTGTCTGTCGATGGGCATTTAGGTTGCTTCCATGACCTGGCTATTGTAAATAGTGCTGCATTGAACATTGGGGTGCATATGTCTTTTTGAATTATGGTTTTCTCTGGGTATATGCCCAGTAGTGGGATTGCTGGATCATATGGTAATTCTATTTTTAGTTTTTTAAGGGACCTCCATACTGTTTTCCATAGTGGCTGTATCAATTTACATTGCCACCAACAGTGCAAGAGGGTTCCCTTTTCTCCACACCCTCTCCAGCATTTGCTGTTTGTAGATTTTCTGATGATGCCCATTCTAACTGGTGTGAGGTGATACCTCATTGTAGTTTTGATTTGCATTTCTCTAATAGTGATGTTGAGCAGCTTTTCATGTGCTTCTTAGCCATCTGTATTTCTTCTTTGGAAAAATGTCTATTTAGGTCTTCTGCCCATTTTTGGATTAGGTTGTTTTTTTAATATTGAGCTGCATGAGCTGTTTATATATTTTGGAGATTAATCCTTTGTCCGTTGATTCGTTTGCAAATATTTTCTCCCATTCTGAGGGCTGTCTTTTTGTCTTGTTTATGGTTTCCTTTGCTGTGCAAAAGCTTTGAAGTTTCATTAGATCCCATTTGTTTATTTTTTTTATTTCCATTACTCTAGGAGGTGGATCAAAAAGATCTTGCTGTGATTTATGTCCAAGAGTGTTCTTCCTATGTTTTCTCTAAGAGTTTTATAGTGTCTGGTCTTACATTTAGGTCTCTAATCCATTTTGAGTTTATTTTTGTGTATGGTGTTAGGGAGTGTTGTAATTTTATTCTTTTACATGTAGCTGTCCAGTTTTCCCAGCACCACTTATTGAAGAGACTGACTTTTCTCCATTGTATATCCTTGCCTCCTTTGTCATAGATTAGTTGACCATAGGTGCTTGGGTTTATCTCTGGGCTTTCTTCTTGTTCCATTGATCTATGTTTCTGTTATTGTATGTTTTTAATTTGTGGTTACCCTGGTTTTCAAGTATGGTAACCCATAACTATAACTACTTGCTTTAGCCTGGTAAGTCATGAAAGCTGTACATTCTAAAAGATGTACATTATCCTGCTACCCTTCTCCACATTTTGTTATTTTGATGTCCATTTTACATCTTCATGTTTATCCATTTGCTGTTCCTTGTAGTTGTAATCACATTCAGAAAATTTAAAAAAAAATTTTTATCTATGTACTGGCTTATTTAACTGACCTTCAATCCTTTTATATATTTGCCTTTCCTAATGTGATTTTCCCCTTTCTTATAGGTTCTTGCTTCATTTATATTTAAAGAAGACCTTTCAATACTTCTTTTAGGATAGGGTTAGTATTGCTATATTCTTTTAGTTTTTGATTGAGAAATTCTTTATCTCTTCTTTGAATCTAAATGATAATCTTGCTGGGTAGAGTATCCTAGGTTGCAGAGTTTTCCCTTTCAGGACTTTGAATAGAGCTTGCCACTCCCTTCTGGCCTTCAACGTTTCTGTAGAGAAATCAGTTGATAGCCTTACGGGGCTTCCATTGTAACTGACTCTGTTTCTCATGCTGCCTTTAGAATCCTCTCTTTCACTTTTGCCATTTTAATTATGATATGTCTTGGTGTGGGACTCTCTGTACTTCTTGTACCTGGATATCTGTTTCCTTCTTTAGGTTTGGAAAGTTTTCAGCCATAATTTCTTCAAATACATCTTGATCCACTTTTCCCTTTCTTCGCCTTCTGGAATTCCTATTATGTGTAGACTGGCATGCTTCATATTATCCTATATGTCTCGTACATTGCTTTCATTTTTTTCATTTGTCTTTCTGTCTGCTGTTCTGATTGGGTGGTTTCCATTATTCTATCTTACAGATCACTTTTCATTCTTCTGCATTATTTAGTTTGCTATTTATTGCCTTTAGCTCGGTTTTTATCTTGGCAATTGAGTTGTCTGATTTTGATTGTCTCTTTATGGTTTCTAGTTCCTTGTTACAGTGATCTCCATTTCTACTGATAGTCTTTCTTAATTCCTTCAGCATTTTTATTACCTCCTTTTTGAACTCAGGGGTCTGGTAGACCGGAGAGGTCTGTTTCATTGTTTTTTCTTTTGGGGAGTACTTCCTCTGCTTTGTCATTTTACTTTCATTTCTCTTATGCTAAGAATTTAGGAGAAACAGTTATGTACTGTGGTCTTGAAAGGCTGTTTTTATGTGGGAGCATCCCTTTGTAGACTGTGTAAGTCCAATATTTTTGATGCAAGGGCTGTATTTGGTGTGGATGCCTGCCATGACTTTGCTCAGAGTGTGCTGGCCATTTTCCCCTTGATAAGGGGTGTGTTTGGTGCTGTGGTGACCAGAGCCTGCACTGGATATTGGGCGGAGCTTCCTCTTTGGTTGTCACAGCCCTGTCGGGGGTAGGGTTTGCTCCCCAGTTGTTGGAGTAAAAGCCCCCAGGTCCGGTTCTAAGCTGCAGTGTGAGGTAGGTGAGACTGGAGCACTGCCCCTGGAAAGGAGCCGCAGGGTATTCCTCTGCAGGACCGGTTTGCTGGGACAGGCAACTCTGTGACGCCCACCACCTGGTGTGCACACCCACAAAATCGGCCTACTCTCTACTGCCAGAGCGCCTGTGTCAGCTCTGCCTGCCTTCGGCATGTGCACACTCACGAAGTGGGAGCTCCGGAAGCTGTGCCCGCTGTGAGCATGGTGCGAATGAGGCTCCCATGACGGACCCACGCTCTGTCCCACACACACCCCCATTTGCGGCCTGGACCACATCCTAGGCCCTTCAGGCTATGTCCAAATAGCCAAACCAAGTCCTCTCCTCGAGTCTGTCCGCTGAAGCCCAAGTTTCAGCCCCCAGGCACTGTGCACACCAGTAAGTGCGTGTCTTGGGCTCAGAAGTGTGGTGACGTGGCAGCAGTCAGTGTCGGTTCCTCTCCATCTTGCTTGGAAGCAAGCCAGCCTGTGCACACTCGTCTTGGGCAAATTCCAGGCCCCTTCAGCTACCTATCTGTCCTGGCTGAGCTCCCAGCTGGCGAAGGAGGTTCCCAGGGTAAGGAAACCGTTCCTCTTTCATGGCTCCCTCCCAGGAGCACAGGTCCCACCTTGATTCCCCCCCCCTTTTTTCCCTTTAGTCTTACCAGGTTACATGGGGATCTTTCTTACAGCTTTAGTTGTATGAGTTCTTCTGCCTGCTTTCAGTTGGTATTCAGTTGGTGTTCACTGTTTGTTCTTTCAGGCGACTTCTCTTTTTCTTCTAATTGGGGCTGCTTCCTCCACTTTTTCATTTAGCACTTTCAGTTGGTGTTCTGTGAGAATTGTTCCCGTTGTAGATGTATTTTTGACATATTTGTGGGGGGAGGTGAGCTCCACGTCCTTCTACCCTGCCATCTTGATCTCCTCCTCCCAAAAGATGATTTAAGAAGTAGACATTAATTTTTTTTTTAAGTTGAACTGACATCTATCTTCCCCAGGATCAGCTCATGCAGTTAATGAACTCGTACACTGGCATCTCACTGGTTGGGTGAGCTGGGCCTGGCCACCAGGTCTGGGAGCTGGGTTTGGACCTTCTTGGAGGAGTCTTGGTTTCCAGCTGGGACCAAGATGATGATCTGGCAACTTTCCTGGTGGCCCTTGACTTTCCCCTGTCATCTTCTTTCCACCCAGCTCTACCTGCATACCACCTTCCCTTCACCAGAGCCACCCCTGAGGGCTTGGGGGGATGAGATTCCTGTCTCCACTGGGTGACATCCTGAGGGGCTGGACCCAGGTCTGCACTCTTACCAGGGCAGGGAACTGTTTGGAACTCCAAAATCCTGAAACTTCTGACATACAGCCCATGTTACGGTGTGTCTCCTATGATCCTATACATGTGACTGGCACATTTATGGTCCAGAAAGTGACGCTGACTTCAAGAACATGAATATGTCTCACTTACACACCCACGAGAAGGGAGGCCTTACCTGTCTGTGTTGTTCTGGGTGAGATTATCGGCTGAGCTGTCATCCCTCTGGCTGCTGCTGTAGGCTTGGAGCTGTACTTGGTTGCTCTTCCACAGGTATCTGTGGAGCACCAACTTGGTGCCAGAGCTTTTGCAGGCCCTGGGGGTAGAGTCAGGAGACCAGGTACTAGATGGGATAGAACGTTTAAAGCAGAAAAAAAAAAAAATTCACATAGACAATTAAAAACCAGATGGTCTGAGTGGAGTGCAGGAATTAAAATAGAGGGGTGTGACGGTGACGGGAGACTCCTCTGGGGTAAGTGATTTGGGACAGCTTCTCTGGGGGAAGACAGGCTGAGGAGCAAAGCTCAGTGGCAGGGCAGGCAAGGCAGATGGTGATGAGCCTGCGGGAAGAAGGAGCTGGACTGGAGGCAGTGGGCCTGTGAGAAAAAAGTGGAGGCTTGAGTTTTCGTCTCGAGTCTTTAGGAAACCCCTGTAGTGGCATGTTCTTTCTGGTCCCGTTTTAAAATGTGGCTTGGGCTGTGTTTGCACAAGCGTGGGAAAGTTTGGGAGGTGGTTTCGGTGCAGCAGGGGCGACAGCCCTAAGGTAGGAGATGGGAGGAATGGGGTGTGCTTGGCAGGTGGAGTTGACAGGACCTGATGGGGAAGGGCAGAGAGTCATCCAGGGCGACGTCTGCAGTTTGGGTCCGAGTAGCCGGCTGGTAGTGGTCCCTGAGATGGGGGCGACTGGGAGAAAAGTTGGCCGGGGTGGGAGGTGAGGGATTCAGAGCGCTGGCCTGTTTGGGTGTCAGCAAATCTCACATTTTGTCAAACAGTAAAATGAACCAACCCCTCCAGAGGGAGAGGACGTGGACGTAACTCCCTGCTGGTGCCGCCCCTCCACCCACTGCCTGGGGTTGTCAGCCTGCTGGCATCGCCAGGCCCAGGACAGAGCTGGAGTTTTTAACTGTTACTTCTGAACGTGTTCAGCCTGCTGCTTGTTTGAGGGACTTTCCTCTAGACCTAACAGACGAAAATCGTCTTTGTGAAAATGCGGTACTTCAAAAGGCCCATTCTCTACTTCCCTTTTCACCTGAATTGCCAGACCCTTGCTTAATTTTGCCCTGACTCTAAGTACATGACCTCAAACAAGTGACGGGATAGAGGAGACATGCTTGTGGTTGCGGGGTGGATGGGGAGGGAGGGCACAGCTGTGCACGAGGGAAGCTCCCTCTCCCGCTGGCCCCGCCCACTGTGGAAGGGGCTTCCTTCCAGGCAGTGGTTCTCCACTCCAGCAGTGCGATAGAATCACCCAGGGGAGCTTTGCTAATCCCCAGGCCACACCCCAGCCCATTAAATCAGAACGGAGCGGGGAAGGGGAAGTAGGGACGGGTGACGACAGTGCTGTCACCAGGACTGCGCACCTGAGGCTGGCAGGACTCAGGCATCCTGGTCCCCCAGGTGCTGTTGCTGAGCTGAACTGACCTGAGAACCCAGTTCACGTTTGAGCTGCTGTCGTGGGATGGCCTGGCCGCAGAGGCCCTCAGCCTGGCTCCAGCCGCTGAGCTCCGCACTCAGACTGGAGGCCTCTAGCAAACAAACAGGAAGAGATGAATGCACAGGTTTGGCCTGTCCTCAGCCAAGACCTGCCCAGATAGAGTCCCTCTGGGCAGGTGGTTGTTGCTTTGGGGCAAGGAGTAATGGAATAGCTGCTAACAGATTGAAAATTGGGCAATACTGTAATCAACTGATTTCCTGAGCGAGGTGAGTAGAAGGATCCCAAAACTGATTATGGGCTCAGCAAAGGAGAGTCTCTGCTACAAGCCCGGGAGGATGAAGCCCTGTCTGAGGACTGTGGGAAGCATTGCAGGTCTCAGAACACATTTCTGTACTTCTCCACAGGGAAAAGGGGATCTGGTTACTCACCCTTTCTCAGGTTAAGCTGCATGTTTGGCCAGCACGCTTAGTGATTCGGTTCCTGTTACAGGCAGACCTCTGAGATACCCTGGGTTTGGTTCCAGACCACTGCAGTAAAGCGAGTCATGTGAATTTTTGGTTTTCCAACGTATATGAAAGTTATGCTTACACTGTACTGTAGTCTATTAAGTGTGCAGTAGCATTATGTCTATAAAAAACAATGTACATACCTTAATTAAAAAATAATGCTGTTTGGGCCTCCCTGGTGGCGCAGTGGTTAAGAGTCCGCCTGCCGATGCAGGGGATACGGGTTCGTGCCCCGGTCTGGGAGGATCCCATATGCCGCGGAGCGGCTGGGCCCGTGAGCCATGGCCGCTGGGCCTGCGCATCCGGAGCCTGTGCTCCGCAACGGGAGAGGCCACAACAGTGAGAGGCCCGCATACCGCAAAAAGAAAAAAAAAAAAAAATAATGCTGTTTGAAAAATTGCACCAATAGAATTGCTCGACACAGGATTGCCATAAACCTTCAATTTGTAAAAAACTCAATTTCTGTGAAGCAATGAAACAAGGTCCACCTGTATAATCATTGCTAATAATGATGCCAAAAATCAGTCTGTGCTTTTTAAGAGTAATTTGGAGCATGAGTGTTTTAATGAATCATAAGTTGAGGAAAATTTCGTTCTCTCTTCATTCTGGTGCTTTTTATGGGGAAGAAGTCAGGACTTTTATCCTGCTTGTATTTTTAATAAGGTTTTGATCTAAGAATCCCCAAAGAAGCCAGTTTTTTCAAGGGGATATTGCTGCTGCTTCCCACCCCACCCTCCAGGCAGGGCAGCTAAAGAGAAGACGCTGAAGAGCTGAGCTCTAGGAGGTAGCGTGAGGCCCTGAGGGGACGGCGCCCCCCAGCCAGAGCACACACGGTGGCCTGGCTCTGCCCAGCGTGGCCCGCGACGCCAGCTTGCGCGCTGGTGAAGGATGGCAGACAGCAAACCAGTGACTCCCCGCCCTGGGTTTGTCCACGGAGAAACTTCGAGAGCTTGCTAAAAGTTCAGAGACTCCTGGGTCCCTCTACAAGCCAGCATGACGGCATCTTAGCATCTTGGGGAGGGACCAAGAGTCTGCATTTAACAAGGTCTCAGGACCCTTAAGTGATCTCAGGACACAGGACCAAATGATCATCAGGGTTCCTTCAGAGCAGCAATTTTGTGCTTCTGGAGTTAATCCTGCCAATGCCCACCATTTCACCAGTAGGCGAGGATGTGGAAAGCTTCGCTGGGGCAGGGGGCAGTTTCATTACAAGTTACGTGACCGCACACTGAGGGGATCCAGACCCAAGAGCAGTGGGCAGTGGCTGGCTGACCCAGGAGAAGCTGTCTCGAGGCTAGATGGCATCTGACCCCATCTTTCAGGCAGGAGCCGAGTAGGCCTACCCCGTTTGTGCAGGAAAGGTTGCAGCGTCGCTCACCGACCTCAAATCCAGTTGAACTCTTCACCTCAGGCAGGCGGGCCGTTGCAGTTTGTTTCCTCTTAGCTGCTGGGGTTTTTCTTTGGGCTTTTAGCTACAGGTCTTAAGTTCTGGTCCTGCCCCCTGTGCAGCGTGTCGAGCCACGGGGTGCAGGAGACGCAGGAAGACAGGCCAAGCCCCGGCTCCCTGCCCCCCCCAGGGCCTCAGCACTGTGCTGAGGAAGGCCAGGTAGAGGTCATGGGGGTCGTGGCCCCCATGGGCCACGTTGCCTTTGGGGATCACAGAGCTCTGTGAGGCAGATCGAGCCCTGAGGGACCCAGCCATGGGCAGCCGGTGGGGTGGAGTGGGGTTGGCCCGACCCAGAGGCCTGGGGGCCTGTCACTCTTCAGCTTCAGAAGCAGCCTTGCTCCAGGACAGGCGAGGAAAGGGCACGAGTGGAGACAGGAGCTCCTGCGTAGACTGCCTGAGGCATGAGGGGCCGGGGGCGAGGGCAGGGGGGGTCCCTGTCCCGGTTCCTACCTTTGCTTCCAGCAGCGCAGTTAAGTGTAGATGAGCCCGTGACGTCTGGGAACCGCTACCCTCAGGAGCTGCCTTCAGCAGGGCAGGCACTGCAGGTGGGCAGTCGTCCAAGCCCAGTGGGTTCTGAGTCTCTTCCCCGGCCTGGGCCAAGCCCCCAACCTGGGATGTGAAAGAAGAGGCATCTCCGAAAAGCTAGGTCACTTGGGGCTGGGTCACTCAGGGCAGAGGGCCTGTTAGATGGCTCCCCTCGGCCTGGCCGCTGCGGGCAGGGGCCCCTCCCGGGAGGTCTGCGGGACGCTCTGGCCTGACGCCAAGGGGCTCCCCCGTCCACAGCCACACACGTAGATGGGGGAGTGCTGTTCGGAGCTCACAGGGAGCCTCGAAGGCTCCTTTCAATCAAAACCCATTATGGTTGTCCTCCCGGTGTGCAGGGCAAGTGTGGCTGGTAGATTCCGTGACAACTAGGGAATATCGTATCCTCATTCTGATGCTAGTTTAATTTATTTCACTTTTAGTTTCTTACAGTTACTTGTCAAATCAGGAAATAGATTCATCTTCTGTGCCTCACCCCCTTTCTGTCTCTCATAAATAGACATGTTTAAAGGTCTCGTAAGTATTAAATGACACCAGCTGCAAGAGTCTGAAGTGCAATCTGGGGTGAAATACTACATTTTACATCAGGAGTTGACAGTCGAAGTGGGCTCGTGAGAGGACGGGAGACATGAGTAACGGAAAAGGTAGCAGAGGCACAAACTAACTTCTGGGGGGATTCGGGTGGCATGGCCGTTCTGCTCCAGGTTTGTGAGCTACATCACACCGTCTCTGCCGTCCCGTCAGGCTGAAGGTCGCATAAACCCCGCAGCTGAGGGGCGCCCGCTCAAAGGCTGTGGGAAGAGCCCGTCCCCACGCGGCACCTCCCCCATCAGGAGCCGTCCCCTAACCCTGCTCCCCCAGACCCAGGCAGGCCCCTCCCGAGCCCAGATGGACAGGGGCCAGCTGCCGGGAGCCCATCTCGGCGCGGTCCTGCGGAAGGCAGAACAGGCTAGAAAAGAGGAGGACTTACTGGAGTGACGGGGGCCTCCTGAGATGCTACAGGCCTAAAGGAGCCTTCGGGGAGGGAAGCAGGTTGCAGCAGGAGGCAGAGGCGTTCAACTTGCAGTCTGTGAATCGGCCTCCTCTCCCCGAAAGTCAGCGGGAGTGTGCGCCGTGTCCAGCCCGTGTGGTGTTTGGGGCTCCCAAGAGGGGCAGCCAGGTACCCGGGTACCAGCAGCGTTTGTGCTCAGAGTCTTGTTTTCTCCATAAGTAAACAGCTGTTATCAAAAAGTCTCCGTGTGTATTTTAAGCCAAATCCCAAAGGAGTTATTCATTGGTTCAGTACCTAGGGCAGAGCTCTCCACACGCTGTCCAGCACCCAGGTCACAGAGGCGGCTGGGGCCCGGGACCGGAGCAGCAGGACTCCCGCCGCACCGGGCCTTGATGCCGGAGCGGGGCTTGGGCCGCCCCTGAGGCGCCACCGCCCAGCCTCATGTGACTCAGCGTGTCCTGTGTTCTCTCAACAGCAGATGAAGCGCGTGGCCGAGAACCTGAAAGAGGACTGGAGGGAAGGCGGGAAGGAGGAGGCACCCTGAGGGCCGGTGGAGCCAGCGGGCACCCTCCCCGCGCGGAGCCCCGTCCGCAGCCCGCCGCCCGACCTTGCTCTGGAGCCGCCGCTGCCCAGCCTGGCACATGGACAAACGACCAGCTCCCCGGGTCGCCTTCACAGTGACCATCGGCCCGTTGGGGTGGCAGGTGGGGGCGTCCACCGAGGTGGCGTTTCCGACGCTCGACGACACGAGGTGCCTCTCTCTGGCTCTGTCCTGCTCTATGTTCACAGACCCTTTATTCACGGAACAGAGGTCACCAAGCTATTAAAGGCCTCATGCCCGCCTGACGCCTCCTTCCGTGTGTGGATGGAGCAGCCCGTCTGCTCCGAGCTGGGTCGTGGAAGGGGGAGCCGCCAGGGCAGCCAAGGGCCGGGCTCGCCTCGAGGCTGGGCTGCTTCCAAGGCGTGCGGAAGCCCCAGGGGTCCTTGGGAGGTTCTGCTGCTGCTGGGCTCTCCCTGGGGGTGCGCGGCAGGGGCCGCTTGGGCTGCCTTCAGCACCGCTGGCCGGCCGGGCCACACCTGGGGGGGCTGTCCCGGCTGTGCCCGCAGGGGTGCAGCTCCCTCACCTGCACAGCAGCCCCCGGCCCCGCAGGAACTGCCCTCCGGGCTCCTGGCTCTGGTCCAGCCCCGGGGACCACCCCGCTCGGGCCAGGCCTGGCTTCCTTTCCCACCAGCTGCTCAAACTGCTCCAGACAACAGCCAGCCCCGCCCCACTGGGGCCCTCATAGCCAGGACACGGGGCCCATCTGGGGAAGGCCGGGAAGGGCAGGCAGGTCTAGACCCGTGTCCCTCGCTCCGAGCCTGGACCCTCGATTCCCTCCTTCACATCAAGACCGGAGTGGCCACGGCAGGCCCGCTCCACGCATGTTTTTGGAAGCCCAGCTCCCCATCTGCACCACGTGGCTGTTCAGCAGGTGCTGCCAGACTGTTGTCTTTGCCAGCATGGACACCTGTGGTCAGCCTTGCCCTGCCCCCTTGGTCTAAGCCCTGCATGGCACAAGTACTCACTGGTGGTTCCATGCTTGATGAATACTTTCTAGAACATTCTCCTGTCTTAAAACACCAGGGAACGGTAGCCGCCACTCCAGTCCTGAACCGCCAAGAGCTTCCCTGCAATTCCAGCCTGGGCGCCTGTGTTTGCTGGGAAAGGAGAAAGTTGAGGTGGGTCCTTGGACCCAGCTGTCTCCCCCAGAGCGGGTTTTGGGGACCAGTCACATGAGTGCGGTTGGGTGTGAGGCGGTGGGTTCCGGGTGGACCCCATCAGCTCACCTCCCCGCCGGCGGGCTCACAGCTGCCTCCAGGCTGGCCCTCCTCGCCCTGCGACAGTGCAGACCCCGGGCCCCCTGCGCTCACAACTGTCTTTCCCAGAAGCCTCCCCCTGCCCTTCCTCAGTCTGACGCAGCAGAACCACGTCACTTACCCAGGACTAAGCCAGCCACGCTCAGGGGAAACGGGACCGAGTCAGCCTGGACGCAGGGACCCACCTCACTGGGGCGGGTTCCTGGGCCTCGGGGAGGAGGAGGATGGACGTGGGAGCCGGTCAGGTGGAGACAAGAGGGAGGCTGGCAGGAAGGAGATGCCGCGTAGGCCCGCTAGGCCCCCGGAACTCCTCTTTGTGTCCCAGCGCTTGGAGTCGGTGGCGTCTGGCTCGTGGCAGGTGCCCAGGAGCAGGGGTGGAAGAAACCAAGGTGTCCTTCACTGCACATCTCGTAGTCCCCTGTCACCCTAACCGACCTGAGGGAGACACCCAGGATGACATTGCCCACCACTGCTCACCGGCCCCCGTGCGTGAGGAGGATGCCCGGCAGCGCCTCATCCTCCCAGGCTCGGCCCTGCCCTCTTGTTCCAGCCTCACCCCAGCCTCAGACCCAACCCCCGCGCCCCCGCTGCCCTGCTAGCCCTGGGGTCCTTGTGCCCCAGCCCCAGCCCAGCTGCACTGCCTCCGGCCTCTGTGGTGACTCACAGGACGTGCCCTGCGCTGCTCCCCACTTCTCCGACACCCCGAGGATTCCGGCTGCGGGAGAGCCCTCCTCTCGTCGTTCCTAGCCCGCCTTCCCCCATGGAGTGGACAAGAGCTGCAGGCACCGCCTACCTGGAACGAGTGCGGCAGGAGCCCAAGCCCGAGTACGAAAAGGTGCATCAAGAGATGGCGGCGCCAGCAGGAGACCGAGGCGGCAGTATCTCCAGACCGAGCAGGGAGCGGGCGGCCAGGAGCCCGGTCTCCTGTGCACACAGCCCACCCCGGTTCTCAGGGCACGTGAGGCCTTGCCCACACCGCAGTGACCCCAGGTCTTTGGACCCAAGCCCGGTCACCAGACGGCTCTCGAGGAGCCACTGCATGGGCAAGTCCCCAGAGAAGAGCCTCAACACCTGGGGAGAGCTGGAGACAGGTGATGCCCCCATTCCCACACAAGCCCCGTCCCACCGACCCTGCTGGGAGGGTCCCAGCGAGACGAGGCGTGTGCGACCGCAGAGGTGGCCCTCACTGGGCGGGATGCTCTCTGGGGCAGAGCCAGGTCGCAGCGCCGCTCCTTGCCTGCTGTGGCCTCTCCCTGACTGCCACCCTCCCTCAAGCCATGAAATACAGACTGTCACCGAGTCCACAGATTGCCAGTGCGCCCTGGCCCAATTCACTTCTCAGCCCGGCTATCCCCTCTCAGGCCACCAGCATGACATTCAGTTCTGGGCCACTGACATTCACTGGGCCTCCGAGGGCAGGGGCTGGGCCCGTGCCCCCCACACAGGCGCCCCCTTACTCTCTGTGGTCAGCCTGGTGGGCCTGCTGCAGGCAGGGGGGCAGGCAGTGGACCCTTCTCTCCCCCCTGGTGGCCATACTGACTCACTCCCCACCAGCACCTCCAGAGCTCAGACGTGAGAACAAATCTTTATGCTGCTGACTTTTGGGAGGAAACCAGAAGCAAATGGTTAGGGATACCCAGCCCTACAGTGAAGCCGGAGGCCACTTCCCTCCTTGATACGCCCTCTGGGCCTCAGTTTCCTCCTATTGTCCCTACTTTATAGATGAGAAAACTGAGGCACAGGGGGCTTCAGGGAATTCACAGCAGCGTGGCCCACATCTGCCAGGACGGTGCTTGCAGCCTGTACCAGGCCCTCGGCCCCAGCTCTCTATCAGCCCTGACCCTGGAGCTCCTGCCCTGCTTCCAGCAGGAAACTAGCAACAAGAAGACGGAAGACCAAAGGCCACAGAACAAGAACCCTGGGATCCAGACTCTTCCTGACCCAGTTTAACCCACGGCCCTGCAAGGACAGCCCCCGGCGTCGGGCAAGCAGCAGGTAATGGCGAGCTTCTTGCGGGTCAGCCAAGTCCGAGGACTGCCCTCCATGCCCCCATGCCTCGCCCTAGGGTGGCCTGAAGAGAGGGGACCTGACAGAAGTGGAGCCGCCAGCACCTTCCAGGGCCACCAGGGACTGGAGGAAAGCCATGGCCCCTCTGCCGGGGCAGCTGTGTCCTCAGGACTCTCCAGCCTGGGAGCACCCTTGCGTCACCACCACGAGGGGCCACAGCCTCTGCAGAGGAAGGAAGGCGCTTCCCCACGTCCTGACGAGAGACCTGTCTGTGGTCTTTGGTGTCTGTACAAGCAGGCACCTGGGAAGGCTATGGGACGCTCCTCCCAACCTCCTAAGAGTCAAAGTTAGGAGGTCTCGCGAGCTAGCTGGGGCCCCAACCAAGCCCTGCACTGGGTGGGCAGTGAGGCTGGCATCAGCAACTGGGCCTCAGAGAGTGGCCACAGACCCCCAAGAGAGAATCACCTGCACCCTGTTCAATGCGGATGCTCGGGTGCCGCCACCCAGGCCTGAGGAACGGGGTTTGAGCAGCTTGGCCTGGGGCTCCACGTCTCTGAGGATGCCTGCAACGGACGCGGTCACCCGCCGCACGCTCTGGAGTGTGAGAGCTGAGGGGAGCAGAGGCCCTGCCAGTTCCTCCCCAGGAGGGGCCGATGCTAACGGCCCCGCAGAGCCCGCCTCCTCCCCTGCTGCCTCGTCACCAAGGTGCCAGGTGGGGGCCTCCACGGTCTGGCAGGGATCTGGAGCAACAAGGACCTCCCTCGCACTGGACAGGCACCCCTGGGCCTGAACAGGACCTGGGGCAGAGGAGCACCGGGACACAGGACCAGAGAGACCTTCCAGTTCCAACACCCGGCGCTGGGTGAGTGGCACGGCCCACGGCCCTTTGGAAGCCCCTGGGATACCTGGGCAGGTCAGGGGCAGAGCCGCCACCACTCAGGAGGGAAGGGACGCCGGGCTTCCTGCTGACTGGTTTGTGAGCCTCACGTGATCAACGAACGTAAAAGAGATACGATGGCATTTTCCCTTGAGCTTGTGGCACAGATCATGCAGATGACATGTGGCCTCCTCTCTGGACCTTTCTGGCTGCTGATGAACTCCCTGGGAGGACGGAGAGAACGCGGCACAAAGCATCGGGATCACGTGGCTCCTTCTGCTACCCACTGTGCACAGCCGAGAGCACCGCGGCCCAGGCAGGAGGACGCGGGAAGGGCAGAGCCGGGTGAACCCAGGTCTGCTGACCCTCGTGGCGGGAGCACGACCCCCCTGCCCCCTCCCCAGCAGGTGTCCAACAGGCCCAAGGTGTGAAGGCAGTCATCTGCTCAGGACCAGGAAAATCATCAAAGTGCCGAACAAAGGACCAGAGGGCAACTCAGTAGTGCAGACACAGATCCACACTGCCCTTTACACAGCTGTCTGGCTCAAAAACAGGAAACAGGGCTTTCCCGGTGGCGCAGTGGTTGAGAGTCCGCCTGCCAATGGAGGGGACGCGGGTTCATGCCCCAGTCCGGGAAGATCCCACATGCCGCGGAGCGGCTGGGCCTGTGAGCCATGGCCGCTGAGCCTGTGCATCCGGAGCCTGTGCTCCGCAACGGGAGAGGCCACAGCAGTGAGAGGCCCGCCTACCACACACACACAAAAAAACAGGAAACAAATATGCTTCCACCTTAAGGGAGGCCGAAGAGCCACTTACAGTGATCTCTGCCCCTCCAATCCCAGAACACAAGGCCAAAAACTGGCACCACAGGGCTGGCTCTTTGCAGATGGAGTCAGCTAAATAAACGAGGAGACCAAGCATGGTACCAACAACTGCCTTCCAGGACCTGCCCAACTGCCCGCCAGCCGGGACGCCCTGCCCGTGCCCTGGATGAGCAGCCCCTGGCATTTGGGCCACAACTGAAGGAAGGATGCAGGTAGGGATCTGCGTTAATAACCTGAACCGACCCAGTGATGTGCTGACTCCCACCTAAACCGTGTGCCCACTGGTCCAGGTATTTGCCATGCTTCCTACACAAACACACTGAAGGTACTGACTCCTTAACACACCACAGGCATCCCAGGGCCGAGAGACGGTTCTTCCTCGGTCCTAATCTGCTCCCAGACAGTGGGTCCCAGGGAAGCTTCGGCACGCTGGAACCGTTGTGAGACATGTTGTGAGACCAGGTCTCAGCCCCTGACTCCAAATGCCTTACCATCACGAGGTGTAACGAGCTGCCCGACATGGTCTCATCTGCGTGTCCGCATCCCTCAGGACCAGGGGTCTCACAGAATTTGGAATTCTTTCAGGTATTAGAAAGGTAACAAGATGCATAGACATCTGTTACGTAAGAGCTCCGTAGCCTAGTGCTTTAATACTGTTTTGCCCAGCCCTCTGGAAGGTCAGAGGTCATCCACTGCCTCCCCTCGCCGCACGCAGCGGGGCAACCTGAGGGGTGGGCTCTGGGGTCGGGTCAGCGCCGTGCCTGTGGGCAGGCCCTGTACCCTTCTGAGCCCCACAGCCCGCCTACCGGTCCCTTCCCGCGGGGCGCTCTCAGAGTACCACCCACACACTCACCATCACTGCGGCCGCCTCACTGCCGACACTTCTCAGAGAGGCCTCCTCAGGACCTGCTTCCACCTCTCGTTCTCCTCCGCCTCCGAGCTGTCTCTGCTGCTCAGGGACCACAGCCTCAGCGAGCAGTTCTTGGGCTCACCTGTCGCTCTCCTGCTCGGTGGCCTCCACTCCTTGCTTCCCTGATGACTCCTCTCAGCCCCACACTTGTGGCAGCCCCTGGGCTTCTGTCTCTGGCCTTGGCTGCTCTCTCTGGGCCTCTGCTCTCGCCAAAGCCTCCCATCCTCATGGCTGAGATCACCTCCTTCATACCTGCATAATACAGAGCTAACCCCTCGGCCCGGTGCATAACCTGCAGAGCCCAGTGCAAGATGAAAATGCAGTCCCCCTTTTCAAAAGTTTCAAGAATTTCAAGACAACAAACTAAGAGCAGAGTGTTAAACCAAGAGAGGGCCCTTCTAAGCAGGATCCCTGAGTGACAGTGGGATGCTGAATCTGTCTCCTTTCCACCCTAACACTGATGTTCCACCTGGCAACACTCTTTCTAGCCATGCCCTGCAGTACTCCAGTTCTTCCAGTCTTCCAGTCCAGAAACCCTGGAGTCCCTGTGAAGGGATAAAGCAGTCAAGAAGAAGAACGGACCCTTCTCTCCCAGCAAAGTCCACGCCTGTCTCCTGTGGCTCACAGGGACCGATGACCCGGATCCTACCCAGCTCAATCCTCTGCCTCCTGCACTCTCCCTCCCTCCCCTGGCTCACCTGTCTTGGAACTCTCCTGGCCCTCACAGCAGTGCCCTGTGACCCGTCACCACCTCTGATGGTCATCTGGTGCTAATTTAAATCCCTGTTTCTTCCCCAAGGGCATTATGAACTCACAAGGACCAAGGTTCTGTGTTTTCCCTCTTCTTGACTTTCCAACACGTAACGCTTTGCTGGGAGAGAGGTGTTCGGGAGTCGGGGATCCTCAAAAATACAAATGACTCTCCAGCAGTCACAATGTGCTTGGCTTCCATCAGCTCAAGAAAGGCTAGATCCCATTTCCCCTTCTCAACTATCCCTCGCCAGATCCAGAAGCCCGAGGAACCCAATCCTTGCTGGACTTCAGGGCAAAGGGGTAGCCTGAAGTCTGGCATATCCTGCTGCACAAGGAGTGAGCAAGAACTGGAATTTGCCATCTTTGACTGAGAGCTGATCAGTACATGTGCATGAGAAAACTACCTGGAGCGGGAGAAAGAAGCCCCCAGGAAGGCAGTAGACTGACCAACGCTTAGAACTTACACAAAGCTGAGAACAGTTCATGCTCCCACCAGCCAGAGTGGAAAGAGTTCGGTAGAGTGCTTAGAAGGGTACTGCTTCAGTGGTGGGCCAAATTAGCCCTGAAGTCTGCTCTGGATCTGTCCTAACACACTTTAAAAGCAAGACCCAAAAGGATCCAACTGATTCCAAGTAACCCTATGCCAAAACGAAACCCAGCACTTTTTACATGAATACAAAATCCAGCACTCAACAATGTGAAATTCACAGTGTCTGGCATTGCAATAAAAAAACTGTCAAGCTAGAATTCTATACCCAATGAAAACAGCCTTCACAAATGAAGTAAAAATACCTTTTCAGACAAGCAAAAGCTATCAGAATATAGTCAGCAGACCTGCATTATAAAAAATTTAAAGTTCTATAGGCAGAAGGAAAATACCAAAATGTGGATCTATACAAGGAAATGAAGAGTGATGGAAATGATAAAGATGCTGGTAATATAAGACTTTTTCCATGTTTCCTCTCTTAAAAAGAAAACTACCTAAAACAAAACTGTGTATGCACATGTAAAAATAAAATGATTGACAGCGGTACAAAGAAGAGAAGGTAGAAAACGGAAGTATATAGTTGTAAGGTTACGTTCTATAAAAAAATGAGAGGCACACAGCCAATAAAAAGTGCTTAGTTAAACCAAACGAAGGTAGTAAAAGAGGGGAAAAGAAAGAACAGATGAAACAAGTAGAAACAACTAGAAAGAAGGTAGATTTAAACTCAACCATGTTGATAATTACACTAAATGTAATTGGTCTAAGTACTCCAAATAAAAGGTAAAGATTTGCAGACTGGACAAAAAAGCAAGACCCAACTACGTGCTGCCTACAAAAAAACAAAAAAAAAACCCCAAAACTCCTATTTTAAATATAAAGATACAGATAGGTTACAAGTAAAATACACTCCCACAAGTCAAAAAGAGTTAGAATGCTATATCAGTATCACACAAAGTAGACTTCAGGACAAAGAATAATTTACTAGGGATAAAGAGCAACATTTCAGGGCTTCCCTGGTGGCGCAGTGGTTGAGAGTCCGCCTGCCGATGCAGGGGACACGGGTTCGTGCCCCGGTCCGGGAAGATCCCACATGCCGCAGAGCGGCTGGGCCTGTGAGCCATGGCCGCTGAGCCTGCGCGTCTGGAGCCTGTGCTCCACAACGGGAGAGGCCACAACAGTGGGAAGCCCGCATACCGCAAAAAAAAAAAAAAAAAAAAAGAGCAACATTTCATAATGATGAAAGGGATCAACTCATCACAAAGACTTAACAATCTTAAATCTAACAACAGAACTTCAAATTTCATAAAGTGAAACTGATAGAACTAAAAGGAGAAATAGGCAAATCCGTAACTACAGCAGGATTTCAACACTTCTCTCTCAGTATTTATATAATGAGACAGAAAATCAGTAAGGATACAGAAGATTTGAATACCATTATCAATCAACTTGAGTTAATTATTGACATGTGTAAAACATACAGAACACTTTACCAGCAAGAGCACTTCTCAAGCACTCACATAAACATTCACCAAGATAGGCCATTAGCTGGGCCATAAAACAAATTTCAGTAAGCTTAAAAAGATTTAAATTACACAAAGCAGGGGCTTCCCTGGTGGCGCAGTGGTTAAGAATCCGCCTGCCAATGCAGGCCCGGGAAGATCCCACCTGCCGTGGAGCAACTAAGCCTGGGCGCCACAACTACTGAGCCTGCACTCTAGAACCCATGTGCCACAACTGCTGAGCTCACGTGCCACAACTACCGAAGCCTGCGCGCCTAGAGCCTGTGCTCCACAATAAGAGAAGCCACTGCAATGAGAAGCCCATGCACCGCAACAAAGAGTAGACCCCCCTCGCCGCAACCAGAGAAAGCCTGTGCACAGCAATGAAGACCCAACGCACCCAAAAATAAAAATAAATGTACTAAAAAAAATAAAAATTACACAAAGCATGATTTCTGAACAAAACAGAATTAAACTAGAAATTAGTAACAGAAACTTATGTGGAAAATCCTCAAATGTTTGGAAATTAATCACCTCTCAAAACATAGCATGATTTAGCTTTTAGAAGGATCACTCACAATGCTGAATGGCAAACAGATGAGAGAGACAAGAGGCAAAAGTGATGAAACTCTTTAAGAGGCATTTTATAGTTGACCAGATAAGTGATGATGGTGTCATGGACCAGAATGTCAGGAGTGGAGGCAATGAGGTGTCAATATTTGAATGGTGAATAAGATGTGCTCATGGATTGGATGCTGGGATCAAAGAGGGTTGACACCATGATTTTTGACTTGTGCAAAACAAATGAAGGCTTAGAGTTGTCACTTATGAGATGGGGAACAGTAGGGCAAGGATTTGAGGGGGATTGTGAGTTTGGGACTTGTACAAATTGAGGTGCTTATCAGACACATCCAAGTAGAGAAATCAAATAGGTAGTTGGAATCTGGTGTTCCTGGGAGAGACGTGGGCTAAATATATTTCGGGCTTCTACCAGCACATGGATGTTAAGGATCAAAAGACTGTGTAGATACAGAAAGGATCTAGAATCGAACCCTGCGGTATTCCAAGTTTAGTGGTTGGGAGAACGTGGAGCTAGTGGACTGAAGAGCAGCAAGGTAGAAGTAGGGTCCTGAACAACGTGAAGTTTGCAAGGAAGAGTGATCAACTCAACAAATGCTAACGTGGGACTGGAAGTGACCACTGGATTAGTGTTTGTCTGGCTTAGGCTGGGCTGGGAGTTGAGGGGAAAGGGAGAATGTGCTAATGGGTACAAGGTTTCTTTTGGGGTTTATGGTAATGGTTGCACAACTCTGTCAATATACTAAAACCCATTGAATTGTACGATATAAATCAGTGAATTATGCGGTAGGTGGATTATACCTGAAAGCTGTTTCTAAAAATTGACCACTGGATTTAGCACATGGAGATCACTGCTGACCTTGAGCAAAGCAGTTTTGGTGGGGTGACAGCAGCAGTGCCTGATTGGAAGAGTTCAGAGGTGAGGAGAGGAATAGAAAAATGTGGCAACAGCTAGAGAGAAAAGAAAAGATTTAAGGGAATAAAATGATGTTTGTTTTGTTTGCTGTTAGGAATAGTCTAGTAGAGAGGCAAAGATTGATGGTGCAAAGGGAAGAAGAGAATGACAAAGTCCTCAGGTCTGTCTCACTTAACACCTATGAAGTCTTCAGGGGCAAGTGAAGGGACTTACCTGCAGTCACACTACCGGGAGGAAGAGCAGGGCATGTGGATACATATGAAGGTAGGAAAGAAGAAGTGGGAGCTTGGGGGCAGTTCTAACTGCTTTGGTTTATTTACTGAGAGCATGCTGACTGGCTGAGTGAGGAAAGCAGATAATTGGGGAAATAAAGTTTAATTAATGGGCAGTCCTGGGACCCACCTGAGACTTATGGTCACGAGTTTAAAGTGAGAACAGTCACGATTGCATTTTTTCAGTCACATCTGGTGGTGCAGGTGCGCACACAGCACGTAGAACTTCGGTCTAACCCAGGCCGGGACTATACAGAGCTGCGTTCATAAGAAGAAACAAAAATATGCGACACAGTTTATATTGCTGAACACCGATATGCCACTTTATTATTTGGACTTTTTTTTCCCGTTTGTCACATACCTGTCAATGTTTACACAATGAGGAATATCAACCAGCAGTGGAAGCAACCGACCAAATCAGCTGATAATTCTGTACCCTCTTAACACACATCAGTTCTTACTCGGAAGGGACATCTTTGAGTCAGTCTCACGGCTACTCGTAAAATCAGTGTCAAGATTGTCACAACTTTAAATACAGATAGAACTGCCAGAAGTACATCATCTTATATATGTATATATATGTATATATATGTATATATATATACACACATACAGAAAAATACAAGACTAACTGTTTTTCCACAATATTTAATTTACACACTACTGTAACTCTATGCAACTTCTGAAGACAGGTTAAGGGGTACAAGAAACTGTTTAGAGCAAGTAAGTCATTTGGTCCAATATTATCTTAATGTAATGGTTATTTGCTCCCTCCCTTTTATGTGATGACATACTATGACATACAACACATGCACAGTCATTCACTTAGGAACAAATGAGTAAGACGCCACTCAGACTAACGTTTGTATACCCAGCGGGTCAACCAACCACACACAACTAGTAAGGCTATGATACAGCTATGCAGCATAAATGGTCAACACTGCTGATCCTAAAAGTGAGCACCATATATACATTTGAATATAAAAAACCATTGAAAACCAAACACATACGGGTTAGTTAAAAGGTGCCATTCCAAGGCTATACATAATCACAGGAAAAAGTATTTACATTACTTGGAAAACAGCTGCAACAAAGAGTTTATTGCCAATGCCCTTTATAAACTTCTCTCCTACGTTTAATACAGATGTTACGCTCACTATCTATGTGAACCACACATCTTATTTCTGGCCCTTTATAAGATCCCTGCTCAAGAATTTCAAGCAAATATGTTCTATGGCTTCACCCACACACCTATTCTCATAGCTCTCAATTATAAATATCACAATGAACTAGAGCTGTAGCTTAAAACGTATCTAGCCTAGGTCTAGAAAGTAAAATAAGTATTTTGACTATCATCTTTACTTAGTTTAGTAAGTATACTGTGAAATTCAGAGTTCTGAGTAAAACATATGAATCCTAAAGCAGCAGAGCCAGTGTGCACTTGGAGAAACCGTGACCAATGGAATGCCGTCCTTTGGTGCTCAGCCCACTCTGTGGACCAGGCGACTGTCACTGCAGAGACACGACAGGAGGCTGATGAGTGTGGGAAGGCCCTGGGGCCCAGCCACATCCTATCACCAATGTCCCTAAGTGTTGCTTTTAAGACCCCCTGGGCACAGCATGAAAAAGTAGCATCTGGTCCCTTCCAAAATGATACTGTGTCCTACAAGACAAAAGCCACGAAAGATGATTATCTGGTCAAAAGTAGTCTTTGTACAGGAATAGTTTAAAGCAAAAGTTCTTTAATTATTGTTTTTGCAGGAAGGCAAAGTGAAAAACACTTCCAGCAGGAAAAAAAAAACAAAAAAACAAAAAACAAAGCAGGCTTTGTGCATTTTTGCTTGCTTTATGTGTGAATTCTTACCCTTTTATGTATATTTTTTAATCAGCCAATTTTCATAGGTAGCTGAGCTAAAAGACGTAAAAGAATGGAAGTTAACAAAAGAGACAACCTAATTATCAAACTCCCCAAAATCAAATGCCAATAATCTTTCTTTTTTTTTTTAATTTATGGGGTTTTGACTTTGCCAACATCTGGGTACACCTTTGCTTCTATATTAGGCCCTACAGTTTCTTCTACCTATGTGGTTGTAAAGGAACCCTGGGGTGTGCCCTCCAGGAAGGAATTAACACCAAGCATCCTTTTGTTCTGTTAGACAGACACACACTCTGTAAGTAGAGTTAAGACATCATCAGTTCACTTTATCACATTACAAAATGAGATTGTCTGCTTGTGATTTACCTCTACGGGGAAGCTGCCTTATAAATCTAAGTACTTTATCTCACCTATAACAAAACAAGAAAATCTTTTTCAGTTAAATTTTAAGAGCCCAAACTGTTTTCACACTATAGCTTAAGACAAACAGGTGTGGGTATGTTGAAATCATGGTTTTAAGGTTGTCAGTGCAGACGCTCACTGTACTCTGCACAGGCCCTGGCGTCTGGGGGCACGCGGCACGCTTGCGGGCTCTAGGCCTGATGGCATCACAACTTTATTGCTTTGGTTCTGCCTCAGACACCAGAGTGTGCCTCAGATCACGGAGGTTCCATGTCACAGAATGTCGGAGCAGGAATTTAGGTTTTTCACAAGGAAAAGCATTTTTTCTCTCTCTAGGTTAAGTGCAGAACATCAAATTTCTAAGTGCTCCATTTATATTAGGTTCCAAATATACATTTTAATTTAATCCTGATCATCCACATTAAAATTATAAATGTAAAAATTACACAAGACTTTTCGGCTGGGGAAAAAAAAGGAGTGTCTAGCAGCATGCACAAAGACCATGCATTTGTCAAGTCGTCAGGCGAACAAATGAAAAAGTAATAAATAATTGCCCGCTTTAAAAGAGGAAAACCGAAAAGGGACCAGTGAAGTGAGCCGGTCTTCGCCGCTCTGAGCAGGAAGGAAGCACACCGAGGTCAGATGACGTGGCAGCAGCTGGCCTGGCTGGAGGCACACAGCAGCCCCTCCTTGGGGTTCCGCTGGATGTTCACAGAGATGGTCTTTTCGCACAGAGGTAGCTGGAGCACGTTGTTTTTCAGATTCTTGCTCTTTATCCGGTCCAACTCCACGGTGGTGTTCGCCACGTGGTCGGAGAAGAACTTCATGGCGCCCACGGCTGGGGCGGGCGCCGCACCGCCTGCAGAGCCGATGCACATCTTCCAGGCGGACTTCTCCTGGACCTTCACGCTGGAGAACGACAGGCTGCCCGGCGGGTCGATAATGTACTTGGCACTCCCGTGCAGCTGGGAGCCGAGGCAGAGGCCCATGAGTTTGAGGCTCTCCACCAGCTCCCCGGCGCCGCGCGCCGCCAGCTGCGTGGACGTGGAGGAGCCGGGGCCGGCGCAGCGGCGGCCGCTGCCCGACGTGCCGCCCGGGGCGCTGCCCGAGCCCCCCGTGGGGCCGCCCCCGCCGGCGCTGTGCTCGCTGGGGCTGGCCTTGTCCGCGCCCCCGCCGCCGCGGCTCGGCTTGCTCTGGCCGCCGCCACCGCCGTCGCCCTCGCTGCCTGGGGGCCCCTCGCTGCTGTCCCGGCGGTGCCAGGAGTAGGTGAAGCCGCTGTCTTTATCCAGCCGCCGGCGGCTCTCCGAGTCGTCGTCGCTGGTCTCTGAGCTGCTGCAGCTGGAGCCGCGGCCCTGACTTTTCCTGCGGTGGTAGCGTTTGTGGACCGTCCCCGGGGAAGCAATGTTCATCTTCAAGCGGCTCAGCTTGGGAGGCAGGTTCTCATCCATGTCGAACTCGTCGTCCGACTCCCCCTCCTCGAATATCTGGTTGAGGACCGGGGCACTCTTCCTGGACGTCAGGCGGTTGGTCACGGACGGCTTGCGGCGCAGAACCACCTGTGTTGAGAGGGACATGGGCTTCTTGTCCTCCTCGTCTTCCTCCTCGTCTTCCTCCACCCGAAACAGACACTTCCGCCCACTGGCCGCGGGTTTCAGGCTGGCGGGCGGCCCCGTGGACAGCGCGGGCCCGGCCAACTCGGGGAGGTCGTCTTTCTTAGCCGAGTCACACAGGCCTTTGCTCCTGTGGCCGTTGAGGACACTGTCGGCAGCCCGAGCAGGAGACTGAGGGACAGTCGCGTGGGACAAAGGAGTGGCCGTGAGGTCATCCTCAAGGTCCTGGGGCACGTCAATTTTGGTTGGCCATGACTGCCTATGTAAGAGGTTGAAAAAAAAAAGAAAAGCTATGTAATGGTACACAGACTTTACCCAAGTACCTTAAATAAAACTTACTGGGACAAAATACACAGACTTTACAAAAAAAAAAAAAAAGAAAAGAAAGAGACAAAAAGAAACAGCAGCCTTGCAAACCCATTCAACATCCTGTAAACATCACAAGGACACTAGAAGGGCAAATGTTACTTTGACATGTGGTTCAGTTTATGGCTTATTGGCCAAATGAAAACTTCATCACGGTTGTCAGAAAAGGGAGCAAACATCTTTTCTATAGAAACGTTTTATACCACAAGAAAAACCTTTTTAGAAAGTACAAGAGAGTTGTCACCAAAGCAAAACCTGAACACAGGTTTTGCTCCTTTCGGTCTTAAGATCACAACCTTTGAAGGTATATTACTGCTAATAAAATCACCTGAAATTTCCAGTCCTCCAGATTTTACTGGATGGTGTTAATAGTTGGTGTTTACAAAAACAAATGGAAATAGTTTACTGCATTTAAATATGATACTGGAGAGGAAAGTCAGTGTATACTGGCATACATAAATCTCTTCTTCACCAATTAAAATATGCACCCTCTAAACTAAATACATACTTTTTTTTTTTTTTTTTTTTTGCAGTACGCGGGCCTCTCACTGTTGTGGCCTCTCCCGTTGCGGAGCACAGCCTCCGGACGCGCAGGCTCAGCGGCCATGGCTCACGGGCCCAGCCGCTCCGCGGCATGTGGGATCTTCCCGGACCGGGGCACGAACCCGTGTCCCCTCCATCGGCAGGTGGACTCTCAACCACTGCGCCACCAGGGAAGCCCAACACATATACATTTTTAAATGACCACACAGGAGTCCGGCATAGCAAAATCCACTGTTATTTAAACTTTGATTTTATCCCCTAATCCAGAGTCACCCAAGTAGTAAGAACACTGCTTGGTAGCCCAAGGAAGACTTTTGAAAGTGAGGTCTCCAGCCTGTTTTGAATAAACATCTTGAATTCTCAACTGCCCTCTCTGCCCAGGGGCACAGCAGACACCAGTGACACTGAAACAGCCACTGGTACGCTGACACTTCCACTTCACACCCCTTACGTTATCCTAGACATAAAACCCAACTTAAACCTATAGCCTTAAAAAACCCACAGGCATTTACAGCAGACCTCTTTCCCCCAACTCGGAGCCTCCTCCTCTCTCTCAAGGAGGGAGTGGGTCCGTCTGCTGGTCACTGCTTGGTACTTTATAGAAGCTGGGTGTTCAATGATTCTGAGGTCAAGCAGCGTCTCTGGACGACTCCTCTGTCCTCACAACACAACTGTACCAACTCCAAATGAGCCTCGGGGCCCTAGGAAACGGCACGTAACATTCCTTTCAGGCTGCTCCTCAAAGAGCAGCCACCCAAAAGGTCACCCTGGCAAACGCTGGGGTCCCTGTAGTGGGAGGCAGGTGTGGACAGTGCATCTAACCCACCAAAGCGGCAGCCAGTCCACTCGAGGAGGGCAGGACACAGATGTGCCGGAGGCACTTCTCTCCCCACCAACCCCAAGAGAAAGCCAAAACCACCCTCAGAACCCACCCCCAGAAACCAGATGGGTAAGCGCTGCAGCTGTACCAGACACGTTATCTCCACTTCTGAACCAATGGCTCTCATTTATATGAGTAAATCAGATTGTTAAATAGCTCACATTTATTAAGGACGTATCTGGCCCCAATGCTGTGCTAGACTTAATGAGCACAACACTGTAAGAAGATCACGGCTTATCTTAACGAAAGATAAGAAAGACTGCCAACAAGAATTATAAACGAGTCACACTGACAGCACAGTTCACACTGAGAACTTACTAGAGCCAGCACTGTGGAGAGAGCCTGACAGCAATTCATTCATTTAATCCCACCACAATCCCATCCTCCCTTGACAGTGAAGAAATCAAAACACAGAGAGTGTAAGCAACCTGCCCGAGGCCACACGGGCTGGAAGACAGTGACAGCTAGGCTGAGTTCAGTGGTTACTAAACCCCCAGAGCAGTGGCTTCACTCTGCAACCCAAGAAGCCCTCTGAATGACTGCCTATCGAATGGATGGCGCCTTTGCAGTCAGGCCTCTGTGGTTTTCCTTACTTCCTAGTTTTTCTCTGGAAGGATGCGGGCACTGGTCCCACCCGTGTGGAGTTCAGCTCCCAGAGGACTTCACAAAGCTCTTCTAACAGAATACACGTGTTTCCATCCCATGCTGGCCGGACCCAAAGAGCGTATCCACTCTCTGGGGCTCGCTCTCCCTGACTTGACCTACCCACGCCCCACAAATAACTCTGCTGGTTAGACGCCAATCTCCTAACTCAGTCCACGTTTCTGCACCCTAAGTCACTCTGACCCCAAGGCACACCCAGCAATGGAACCAGGTTAGGGTGCAGGGTTTTGACAACAAAGAAAAGGCAAGTAAGCAGACATCCACCACCTGCCAGTGGGCCCTGGGCCCCAGGAGGAGGACAGGCCCCAACAGCATCTCTGCTCTGTAATCCCCAGGTGGGTAAAAGGAAACTGCATGGAAGGCTCTGATATTTCTTTAGAGCTACTGTTGGCTTTGTAATTTCTATGATACAGTAAAACCAATTTAATTCATTTACATATCTGCTCAACTTCAGATTGAGTTCTGATCTGTTCCCCTAAAAATAAAACAGTTCAATTCCAAATATTCCCTTCTCCAAAACACTGGGGTGGCTCCAGGCCTGGTGGCGCAGCATGTGGTGACGGCTCTGGAGCCACTCTTTCACAATAGAGGGCTCGAGTCACGACTAGGTTGACCCTAACCACTCACTGTCACTCTCCTGGTTTGTCCCATGTGCAAGGGTCCCCATGCTCCCTGGGGCCCAGTCTTCTTCCAAGCTGACACCAGACAGAGTGCCTAGTTTTCATTATGCAAGAATATGTCCAGGATATAGATGCAGTTACCAAATTCATCTTCCCATTAAACTAGACTTCTAAATATTTAGTCTTTGGTCACCCGGGAATGTTTTCTTGTCTCTTCTCTGTTGCTCCATCCCAAGCAACAACCTACACATGGCAAGGTGACTGCAAGTAATTTAAAATCCAATGGTATTCTTCCTCTTTTAAGTAGTAATCACTGTTACGTATTCACACATATATGTTTACATAGCTATGTACAAGTAGAGAATTATTTAGAACCAAGAGCATCCTTCTAGTTTTTTAAAATTTTTTTTAACTACTTATTTTATATTTATTTATTTATTTATTTAGGTTGCATCGGGACTTAGTTGCAGCACACGGGATCTTCATGGCAGCATGTGGGATCTTTCGTTGCGGCGTGCAGGCTTCTCTCTAGTTGCAGCACACAGGCTCTGTAGTTATGGCATGCAGGTTCCAGAGCGTGTAGGCTCTGTAGTGTGCAGCACGCAGGCTCTCTAGTTGAGGAACGTGAGCTCAGTAGTTGTGGCGCACAGGTTTAGCTGCCCCACGGCATGTGGGACCTTAGATCCCCGACCAGGGATTGACCCTCATCCCCTGCATTGGAAGGCGGATTCTTTACCACTGGACCACCAGGGAAGTCCCTCCTTCTGTTTTTGAATCACTATAATTCCATGGATTACTTCATCTGAATAAAGATAAAGTCTAAATAAATTTTCATAATGGTGACAAAAAAAAGTAACCCTTTCCAAGCTTTGATATTAAACGCAAAGCTAATATGGCAGAAGAAAAAGAGGAGTAGGAAGGTAGGGGGAGAAGAGGAGGGGGGCGGGGGGAAGGGGGAGAGTTGGGAAAGGAAGGGAAGGGGAAAGCAAACACAGGGGAGACGAGCGCACAGTCACTGCTTTACCAAAGATGATGTGGTGGGGAAACGTTCACAACAATGGCGGCAAACACGTGAAGCCCAGTTCAAAGCACTTCACATATGTTAATTCGTTTATCCGTCACCACAACCCCAAGAGGTAAACAGGATTACTACTCCCACTTCACAGGAAGCTGAGTCAGAGAGAGGTTAAGTGACCTCCCAAGATCAAGCAGCTGACAAATCAACTAGCTGATGTGACTGCCAAATTCCTGAAATCCTAAGACAGCATCATGCCACAGACATGCTCTGTATGTTTTTTAAAATTATGTCAAATACTGAGGGAAAACCTGGCCTTGTTCCTAGAATGAAAAATTAAAGAAAATAACACATTTACACATGTCCGATCTGGAAGAGCTTAGTGAAAATAGCTGGCACTCTAGCCTGAGGCTGCTGCTTCTCCGCAGGTGTCTTTGTGGCCAAGCCAGCAACTGCAGCCCCTCTCTCCACTAAGCCCGAGAGAGGAAGGCATCCCTGGGCACCAAGGAACCAGGACCCCCACTCACGTGGAGAGCCCACAGGTGGCCCCTTCAGCGAGGCTGTCACCACTCTTTATACTCCCACCCCACAGACCTAAGAAACATCAAATAAGTTCACTATTTCAAAACGTTAACTTACTAAAATCAGTGAAGATTTTTTTCTCACCTAAACTGGGCCTTGATATTGCTAGGGCTTGCAGACCTGGTCTGTATTTCTTTCTCTTGCTTTTCCCTCAGGATCCTTTCAGCAAGCAAGAAGTAAGTGGCTGTGATGTGGTTATACCTGTTGGTTTCCAGGGCTCTGAGGAAATAAGAATGAATATAAGCCACATTTGCAGATTTGTTTTTTCACAAGCAGAACTGGATTTTTTTTTTTTAAGTACAAGCAAATAAATTCCAATGACCTGGAATCTTTAAAATTATAGGGAAAAAAAAACCCAACACACACACACAAATAAGAAAAAAACCTAGTAGATCATTCTTAAAATTCTAAGACACAACTGCATAAAAATGTTCAATTAGTAAGAAAACTCCAAAATGCTGATGGCAGCTGACCTGGATGTTGGTTTTAGATGCATAAAATAATGAAGTTTCCAAGAATGTGCACATTATCCAAACATTTAATGTGTCAGTGTTTATTTCCATTACACTGGTTTACTTGCTTCCAGCAGAACTCTGGAATGAGTTATACGAATGGACACTGAAACACTAGTATCAATCAGGAAAATTAGAAAAAGCTTTTAGTTTTACACTCTTTGTATTTATTGGCATTTTCCGACATGAATGAATTATTAATATATTGAAAGCATGTCATTAGCCTCTTCTTTGAATAAAATCTACGCGTTCATTCATCCACCTCAAAAGTAATGCTGAGTCCGCAGTCTGGCCGGCACTGTGCTGGGGCACACAGCCTGCCTTCCCTCCTGCAGCTGGCCGGTAGTGGGACACAGGAGGAATGCCACAGAGGATCCACAAGGCCCAGAAATATGTAATTATGCTTTTCAGGACCTTTCTGTAGTTAGCGAACATACGCAATGAACACTTCGGGAGGAAACAATACAGGAGTCTCTCCTCACAAAACGGACGGTGGGGCCTCAGCTAATGGGGGCAAGTGGGGCTGAGGTGAGAGGTCCTAAAGGAAGAGCCCGAGGTGAAATTCGGGGCCATAATGACTTCTCAGAGTCCTTTCCTCAGCTGAGCACTGGGTAGAGCTGTGGGCTTGTGTTAAGGGGACCAACAAATGTGTCTATGAACTCAGGAATCACCCTGCAGTGAGGAGCTGCTCGTACTGTGGGCAGCAAGAAAGACCTGCCTGAGACCAGCTGGGAGGACTCGGGCTCAGGGCATCACCTGAGGCATCACCTCTCCTTCTGGATTGATAATTGAATTCACATGAATTAAATAGTTCTATACTACACCACTGCATGTATTTATTCATTTAAAAATATTAAGCCAATTCAGGGCGAAGCAAATAGCCTTTTTTATTCACTCAAAAGTGAAAAATCATTTTCCACACATTCCTAGAGTGTCGTCCTTGGCAGAAAGAGCAAGTGTCCTGCACTTCTGTTTCTTTAGGTCAATCTGTGGAAACTGAGAATGCACTCAGAAACCTGAAGAAATCTGTACTGAAACCAAAATGATGATTAGTTTTGTAAACCCTTCTTTCCAGTGTACCCTAAAGATACATGTCCTTTACACAGACACCACCCTTCTCAGGGACCAGACCCCCAGGTGCCACGTGGGACAGTCTGCCACGCTGCAGAGGTAAGTCCAACGTGCAGCCTCCTCTCCCCCGAGGACAGGTACCTGGGTCAGATCACTCAGCCAGGCCAGAGTGGCCCTCCTGATGGGAACCTCTTTTTTGCCCCCCAGAGTATATCCTCTTTCCATCATAGCCAACTATTTCATTCAATGGGGTTAAATAACTTTTGACTTTTCATTCGTGGAAACGCTTCGTATTTTTACAGACAGGACCTCTTACAGAAATGAATCATATCATTGTTAAAGCAACTGCATCTTTATATTATCCTTGATTCCAAACTTCTTAGGTTATAAAACACTGTCTTTGGTTTTAAAAAATGTAACTAACAACCTGGGCATCTCGTGGGTTCCAGGTTACTGCAGCAAGGGCTCTAAACAGCCAGACAGTAAATATTTTGTGTTTTGTAGGTAACGTGGCCCATCTCTCAATGACGCTGATACTGCAGCACAATGCTGCCATGGACAACATGTAAACAAATGGGCTCAGCTGTGGGCCACTGCAACTCTATTTACAAAAATGTGTGACTGGACGCATATAGCAACCCCTGATTTTGAGGAATTGTGGTGTCGCCCCCTTGAGTGTCCCTGCTTCCTTATGGAGACCAGAGGGAGACCCAAGAATTAAGGGGATACAGCAATGGACAAGGCATGTACTGGGATATAAAACAGTCTATTCCAATCCACTTCTGTAAGAAGGGAGAAAGGCCACAGGACTCACTGTTCACTAGTACAAAAATAAAAACAAAAGACCAACAAAACCTATGAACCAGGCACTGGGCCAGAAACTCTAGGGATAAATGACATAACCCCTGCCAACTGGCAACCCTATCCATGACACAGTGTCCACAAGCCCCGACGCGTTAAGAAAAGAGCCCATCCCAAGAACCCTAAGCCCACGGCCCCTGTACTGATAAGCGCCGACATACTCAACAATGGCATCCCGATCTGCTATGTCCCCGAGCACCATGCGCTGAATGATGCTGTTGTGCTCCTCTTCCGAGAGGTTTTTATATGACACGAGGGGGATGTTGTACTTCGTGGCTGGGGAAGGGTCCACTCCCTGAAGCCAAGGATGGTTTTCAATCTCTTCTAAAGAGGCCCTTCTCTTGGGATCTCTCTGTAGCATCCTTGTGATCAGGCTGGAAAGGAAGGTAAGTCCATTGTTAAAGCAAACTGCTATCAGGGATTAGTAATGGTGGGTTACTGTATTTATCAGAATTGTTTCCTAAACTTATACCATCAATTTCATTACGTCCACTAGAGGTGATAGTGGGGCAGATGGGAATAAAGAAAGTGCCATCAGATTCATAAAAAATCACAACCACCAGATATACTGACAAGCCAAACACACAAATGCAGTTTCCTATCATCTAGAATTAACTCTAGGTACCAACATCTGTCCTTGAATTAACTGTGGCATAGTGGCATACCGGAATCAGATACAGTGATCAGCGACAACATACAGAATAGGGTGCATGAGCCAACTTCTGTTTCCAGAAGAATGAATGGCCACCCTGATGAAAGCAACCAAAATGACGTATATTTTTAGACACATATTTTGTTTAAAGGCATTGTGTTGGCAGGAAGGAAGGGAGGGAGGGCAGACAGAAACATGGATGGACGAACTACTCAGCAGGTAAAAACAGAGTAAAAGCAAGACTCTTAGGAGCAAATGACAAAGCCGGCCTTGGCCCGATTGTTTCTGCTTTCTTCTGTTTCCACACTGAGTACACGAAACAGAGTATCACCAGAATATAACATGTACGGCCACTGAAAGTGGGGGCTGCGACTAGAACCCTTGCAAAGAACTGGGACCCCAGCTTCAGTGTGAAGATGAACGAGAAGAAACACACCTACCGCTAAGATGTCAAGAGGGAAACTTGCCTGCCTCAACAGTACCATGGAGGCGAGATGGGGGAATTTCTTCTAAGAAATTCTAACTACAAGCTGGTCCTCTCACAAGTTTGGGGTCCAAATTAATGATAGTATATCTATATGGTACACAGAGTGAAAAAGTTAATTTTAAGAGGTTTCAGGCTGGGCGTGCCCTTGGGCAACTAGTAGAGAAGCAAATGCAAACTGTTTCTCTAGGGAATGTAACTTAAAAGAACTGCCACATAATTTTATAAGAAATCTGACCTCACAGTCAAAAAATACAAAGGAAACAAGGTACCACGGCAAGAACTAAAAGACACGATGGCAAAATCAGAATGCAAAGACATCAAATACATCTACTTCTACCAGTGAACACAATAAAAACAAATGGAATAAACTCTCCAATTAAAAGACAATGCTCAGATGGGAGCATTGGTCAGATGGGATTAATCAAAAATCCAGCTCCCAACTGTTAAAAAAAGATGTACCTAAAAACAAGACAATAAAAGATTTAAAGTAAAAGAATGGAAACCTATATAGCACATAAATGCTAACCAAAAGACAAATGGAGTGGTTAGCTAAAACTAGACAACATAGACTGACTTTAAAGCCCAAAGCATTATTAGAGATAAATAGTGATACAAAGGTTCAATTCACCAGCAAGACACAACAGTTTTCAACTTGTTTGGACCTAATAACATTCCCCCAAAACACCCAAAGCAAACACTGAGGGACTTTCAAGAATAAGAAAAATACATTTACAATGTTGTATTAATGGGAGTAATCACTATTTTTTTTTTGCCTATAATATACTTCCATGTAGTGGAAGAATATCTCAGTAGGTGATAGATCAAGCAGACAAAAGACTCAGAAGTAATTTTAAACATCATAATAAACAAGCTTAGTCTTAAGGATTTACACAGAACTATAACCCCAACAACTAGAAAACATACATTCTTTTCCAGAACAAAAGGATTATTTACAAAAATTGACTCCATGCTAAGCCATAGGAAGCCTTACCAATTTAAAAAAAACTAGTAACATATAGACTATATTCTTGGATCACAATGCAATTAAGTTAGAAATGAATAACAAAAAGTTAATTAGTAAAGCTACACATTTGGAAATTTAAAATATCCCTCTGAAAGTAACAGGTTAAATAAACACATGGAACCTATAAAATAATCAGAGCTGAATAACAAGACTATTAATCAAAACTAATGGGAGGCAGCTGAAATGGTACTAAGAGGCAATTTATAGCCTTAACTACTGCCTTAGAAAAGGAAAATTTATTATCTGAAACCCCACATAAGAAAAAGAACAAAAGAATTAGCCCATTAAGTAGGCAGAAGGAAATAATACAAACAAAAGAATATCAATAGCATAAAACAAAATATATAATAGTAAATTAATAAAGACAAAAGATAGTTCTTTGAAAAAGATTAAAATGAACAAACCTCGTGTAAGACTGATCAAGACAAAAATAGAGAATGCAAAAACAGAGAAGGCAAAAAAATCAGTATGAGAATGAAAAAGGGTAACAACTCCACTAATTCATAGGCTTTAAAAATATAATTAGAGAATATTATAAATACTTGAGGCCAATAAATTTGAAAATTTAGATTAAATGGACAAGCTCCTTAAGAAACAAAACTTAGCAAAACTGACAGGAAAAAGGAAAAAGTAGGAAAAAGTAGAAACTGAATGGTCCTATGATTATCAAAGATAATCCCTCTAGGAGGGAGACACCAAGAAGAGTCTTCTAAAATATTAGAACCGTTCTTTATTGTAAGCTGGATAATGGGTTCATTTTATTACATACACATTTTATCCATTCTTTTGAATCATAAATGTCAATATAAAAATAAGTTACTCTGTTTTAGTTTTTTCAGAAGGGGCTATGGAGATACTCCTTGAATTACAAACATCTAACATGCACACAACATATACCCACAGAGAGCAGCCTGCCTCCTGGGGTAGTGAATAATAATAGCAAGGGTATAAGGAGGAGGAGGAGGAGGAGGATAATCATCAATATTCATTTTGAGTGCTACTTATGTGCTAAAGACTGAGCTAAAGCTTTATATACACTAATTCATTTAATTTTCACAATAACCCTGTAAGGTAGGTTCCACCATTCTCACATCATTAGTAAACTGAGAAACCAGTAGCTGAATCCAGAGAGCTGGAATTCCTAAATTCTTAACTATGGCCTACGATGGGGATCCACTCAGAGAAAAGGTCCCTCAAGCTCAGATTTCCTTCTTATCAGCTGATGGGAGAAACTAAAAACTTTATTACTCTAACAAAATCCTTTAAGTAGCTATCATCTCAGGTGACCTTATTTTAAAATATCACCACAATATCAAAGAAATACTGAACTTCCAACAGTTCTTTTACTCCATTATGAATTTATCACTACACGTATCACAGTACTATATATATAATACTTCAAATTCCAAGTAATCAGCTTGCATATATTTCTTCCCATAGTCACATGAACCAAAATAGAGCTCTTCAGTCAACTGGGGAGAGAAGTACATGAATAAATTATGAGGCATGCTATGTAAATCCTAAAATGGTGTGTTGATGGTCTATTTCAGGAAAGAAAATTCCCTAACTCTTCTCTGGAATGTCAAATAATTCCAGGTGCAAAAAGAGAAAGTAGTTCTTATGGTAATTCTTCAAGTGAAAGTAACCCACTTCTCCTGGAGGCTGAAGAGGCATATAATGGGTTTCTTGAAAACTGGCATATTTGAAAAATAGACTAATACATTTTGTACTCCAATATTAAATTTCAATCATATTCTATGGTTAACTCCCCAAAACATACTTAACAAGAGCAGAAATATTGGGTTCAAAAATTAAAATGAACAAAGATACCCACATACTTTTTTTTTTTCTTTTACTTACTCTTTACACCCTTTAGATACGTGGGATGGTACTGTATATTTGCAATCCATGATCATTGTCAATGTTTCACTGTCATTGGCCTCTTGAAATGGTGGCTGCCCACACACCAACATGAAAAGAATCACTCCCAGACTCCATATATCTACAAATCAAAGACATACTGTTAAATAGTGAATTAGTTAGAAAACAAAAAAACACTCAGAGGAGTAAAAGTAGACTAACAAGATTATTTTATTTTGAAGAGTCAAAAAACCTTTTGACTTGAAGCTTTTCACAAAATTCAACACCCATTTATCATAAAAACTCTCCAGAAAGTGGGCATAGAGGGAACCTACCTCAACATAATAGAGGCTATATATGACAAACCCACAGCAAACATCATTCTCAACAGTGAAAAGCTGAAAGCATTTCCTCTAAGATCAGGAACAAGACAAGGATGTCCACTCTCACCACTTTTATTCAACATAGTTTTGGAAGTCCTAGCCACAGCAATCAGAGAAGAAAAAGAAATAAAGGGAATACAATTTGGAAAAGAAGAAGTAAAACTGTCACTGTTTGCAGATGACATGATACTATACATAGAAAATCATAAAGATGCTACCAGAAAACTACTAGAGCTAATCAATGAATCTGGTAAAGTTGCAAGATACTAAATTAACACAGAAATCTGCTGCATTTCTATACACTAACAACAAAAGAGCAGAAAGAGAAATTAAGGAAACAATCCCATTTACCATCACATCAAAAAGAATAAAACACCTAGGAATAAACCTACCTAAGGAGGCAAAAGACCTATACTCCAAAAACTGTAAGACACTGATGAAAGAGATCAAAGGTGACACAAACAGATGGAAAGATACACCATGTTCTTGGACTGCAAGAACAATACTGTCAGAATGACTATACAGGGCTTCCCTGGTGGCGCAGTCGTTGAGAGTCCACCTGCCGATGCAGGGGACACAGGTTGGTGCCCTGGTCCGGGAAGATCCCACATGCCACGGAGCGGCTAGGCCCGTGAGCCATGGCCACTGAGCCTGTGCGTCCAAAGCCTGTGCTCCGCAACGGGAGAGGCCTCAATAGTGAGAGGCCCACGTACCAAAAAAAAAAAAAAAAAAAAAAGGCTATACGATCCAAGGTAATCTACAGATTCAAGGCAACCCCTATGAAATAAATCACCAGTGGCCATTTTTTCAGATCTAGAACAAAAAATCTTAAAAGATCCTGAATAGCCAAAGCAATCTTGAGAAAGAAAAACAGAGCTGGAGGAATCAGGCTCCCTGCTTCAGACTATACTATAAAGTTACAATAATCAAGACAGTATGGCACTGGCACAGAGACAGACTTACAGATCAGTGGAACAGGATATAGAAAGCCCAGAAATAAACTCTATGATGAAGGAGGCAAGAATATACAATGGGGAAAAGACAGCCTCTTCAATAAGTGGTGCTGGGAAAACTGGACAGCTACATGTAAAAGATCGAAATTAGAAGACTCTCTAACACGATACACAAAAATAAACTCAAAATGGATTAAAGACCCAAATGTAAGGCCAGACACTATCCAACTCTTAGAAGAAAACATAGGCAGAACACTCTTTGACATAAATTTCAGGAATATCTTTTTGGATCAACTTCCTAGAGTAATGAAAATAAAAATAAACAAATGGGACCTAACTGAACTCAAAAGTTTTTGCACAGCAAAGGAAACCATAAACAAAATACAACGCAACCCACAGAATGGGAGAAAATATTTGCAAACGATGTGACCAACAAGGGATTAATCTCCAAAATATACAATCAGCTCATGCAGCTCAGTATCAAAAAAAACAAACAACCCAATCAAAATATGCACAGAGGGCTTCCCTGGTGGCGCAGTGGTTGAGAGTCTGCCTGCCGATGCAGGGGACACGGGTTCGTGTCCCGGTCCGGGAAGATCCCACATGCCACGGAGCGGCTGGGCGGAGCGGCTGGGCCCGTGAGCCATGGCCGTTGAGCCTGTGCGTACGGAGCCTGTCTCCGCAACGGGAGAGGCCACAACAGTGAGAGGCCCACATACCAAAAAAATATATATATATATGCACAGAAGATCTAAATAGACATTTCTCCAAAGAAGACATACAGATGGCCAAGAGACACATGAAAAGATGCTCAACATCACTAATTATTAGAGAAATGCAAATCAAAACTACAATGAGGTATCACCTCACACGGGTCAGAATGGCCATCATCAAAAAGTCTACAAACGATAGGGGACTTCCCTGGTGGTCCAGTGGCTGAGACTTTGTTCTCCCAACATAGGGAGCCTGGGTTCAATCCCTGGTCAGGGAACTAGATCCCACATGCCACAACTAAAGATCCCGCATGCCACAACTAAAGATCCCGCATGCCACAATTAAAGATCCCACGTGCCGCAACTAAAAGATCCCTCATGCCGAAACAAAGATCCTGCGTGTGGCAATGAAGATGAAGATCTTGCGTGCCACAACTAACACCTGGTGCAGCCAAATAAATAAATAAATAAATAATTCTAAAGTCTACAAACAATAAATGCTGGAGAGGGTGTGGAAAAAGGGGAACACTCCTAGAACCCTCCTACACTGCTGGTGGGAATGTAAATTGGTACAGCCACTATGGAGAATAGTATGGAGGTTCTTTAAAAAACTAAAAATAGAGATACCATATGATCCAGCAACCCCACTCCTGGGCATATATCTGGAGAAAAACATACTTCAAAAAGATACATGCAACCCCATGTTCTTTGCAGCATTATATACAACAGCCAAGACATGGAAGCAGCCTAAATGGCCATCAACAGATGAAAGAAGAAGATGTGGTACATATATACAATGGAATATTACTCAGCCATAAAAAAGAATGAAATAATGCCATTTGCAGCAACACAGATGGACCTAGAGATGATCACTCTAAGTGAAGTCAGACAAAGACAAATATCATATGATATCACTTTTATGTGGAATCTAAAAAATGATACAAATGAACTTATTTACAAAACAGAAACAGACTCACAGACTTAGAAAACAAACCTATGGTTACCAAACGGGAAAGGTCAGGGAAGGGATAAATTAGGAGGTTAGGATTAACATATACATACTACTATATATAAAAGAGATAATCAAAAAGACCTACTGTATAGCACAGGGAACTCTACTCAATACTCTGTAATAACCTATGTGGGAAAAGAATCTGAAAAAAGAACTGATATAGGTATATGTATAACTAAATCACTTTGCTGCATACCTCAAACTAACACATTGTAAATCAACTTTACTGCAACATAAAATAAAATTTTTTTTAAAACATAAAACAAAATTTTAGAAAAGCTTTATACCTCAAAGTAAAAAGATCTAGGGGAGAGAACTTAAGCCTCAGTCAGGTAGGGAAGGTATCTGTTGTATTCCCTGTTTTTATATTCACTTAAGACCCAAGCAAGTGCCAGGCACACAGGGAATGGTCAATAAATGTTCAATGAAAAAATGAATTAATTCATTTATTAATGGCAAGAACATCAACTGGAAAGTACCTATCAAGGTTCTCAAACCAATGGACACACACTGCCATTTTTCCCATTATATTATACACCAGAGATAAAACTAAGATACTAATACTCTGAGACATGAAAAAGGTTTTGCCTAAGGTCACGATTGTCCAGGTTGTTCTAAAACCTCAATCCTTGTCAGGTAACCAAATCATGTTACAGACAAGAAAATTAAAGCTCAGAGAGGAGAAAAATATTCCTGGGCTGGGATGTCAATGAGGAAGAAGACTGATTATGTATTACTTCAGAGGAAATAACTAGGACTGAAGGTATAGTAACCTGAAGGCACACTTTGACTTAAACAGCAGATGCTACTTAATAAAACCATGATAACACTGGAAAAGGTAGTAAGTTTCCCATCACTATAAGTATTCCAGCAAAGGCTGGGTAACCATCAGTCTAATCTCCTGCATAAGGCACTCCTGTACTGGTTGAAAAGCTGGACTAGCTGACATCTGAAGACCCTCTCAACACTAACCCCTATAATAACACATAACCCCCTACTTCTTGCCACTAAATAAAAAACAAAGCCATCACTCAGACGGAAAAATAATGACTCAATTTAGGAAGGCCATCACAAGTCATTCATTCATTCATTCCAGAAACTAAAGTATAGACATGATTATATGAACATGCATGTAACACGACATCAATTCAAGAAGCTTTCTAGACCATGAAAGGCTTAGAAGAGACTAAAGGGCAGGCCACAAGGCCTTTGTCACCACATCTGTTAACACTCAACCTCTCTTTTCATTTAAGCTTGAACACCCAAAATTCTGTAGGTTCCATGAGAATTAAAACTTGTTAATAAAATATCTTTTCCTTGGTCCAGATTAAACAGAGGGCAATAAAGGCAGAAACCCAAAAGTTACACACACTGTGATTTTTTTATATATACAATAAATTTTACTAAGGATGCTCCAATAGAAATTAGTGAAGGAGATGGGGAAATCCACTAAAATTAAAACATTTATATAAATGAGAACGAAAGGGACCTGAGGATCACTCAGTTCAAACTCTTGGCTCTGCAGTGTCCCCAAGAGGCTGCCTGGCATTACTTGTTGGATGCATGAATTATCTTACTGCCCCAGGACAGCAAGGTGTCTCAGGGCTCCACTCCATTCATTGACCCACATTTCTTCATCTTCATTTTGGAATCCAGAGGGCCATCCCCATTCAAAGTCAAACAATCTCAGTAATGGTGGTTAGTTGCACCTGTTTTTTTAAATATTCAGTGAGAAGAATTTATAATCCCAATTCTAGGAATAACTTATTAAGATTTTTAAAAGGAAACTTATAGAGTTGATGTTTAACTTAAACTCTCTTTGTACAACGTGAACCTGCTATTTCTGGTCACCTGCTCCAACTCCCAAGCCACCACTGTGAACAACTGGCAATTACAATTATTCTCCCTTTAATGCATGTGTCCTTCATTTTACAAAACAGTCATAATCTAGAAATTAACTGTAAAGTAAACCCACCTTTTCACTTATGTTCATTACACAAGGAGGGACGTTTCTGTTTATAATATAAACATTAATATATATGTATATAACATATAATTATATATATATAATAATCCCAAAGAAAGAGGGGATTTTAAATGGCTTACAATAAAAATGCATAATCATAAAAATCGGGATAGTTAAAATAAAAACTTTCTTCTGTTGTTACAATATTGACAATGCCTAATGCTACTACTGTAACCAAACCTAACCATTAATACATATACATTTGAGATATAATAAATTCATATCTTTCCATATAAATCCTAAAAACACAATAATTTTTATGAGTTTGGCTAACATTATTTCTTCTACCATCTCATACTCTGCGGATAAACTAGTTTGGTTTTTTACTTTTTCTCTATGCTAAACTGGAGATGATACCTGACAGTACAATTATACAAAACCGATGATTTAAAAATACAACAAATAAAATAAATATCAACTAATAATTACCCCAAATTCTAATTTGGTTTAAGAAACTTTCTTTTCCTGTTAAATATTAACCTCAACAGCAACAAGGAAGTCCAATTATTTGGAAATGTTCTCTTCCAGATCATTTGCCCAAGCAAACTAACACACTCTGTTAGGAACTGATGCATGGTTAGAAGAGTAGAAAAGAAAAACAACATAAATATATACAGTTTCCACTGTTTTCAGTTAGGGCTCAAATAATTTCTGAACATGGAAATGTTTACAATTTGAGAAACTCAGAAATACAATTCTATGGCAAGTAGTTTCCAAAGCTAAACGACATGATTTGAAGCATGTAAACTGGAGAAGAACGGCAGTGTAACTGAGGGGGTAAAGTTTTGGAAAGGGCAAATAACCTTCTCACAGACACGACATTATTCAAGGGACCATTTATTCCATTTACTTATTTTCCAGACTTTTTATTTCTCTTCTTGCTCTACTTTTTGTCTTTGAATCATTAACTTTTCCATCCTAGGGGCCAAAGGAAAGAGATAAAAACAGTCACTAAACAAACACAAAGTATGACTTTAACCAAGTTATTGAAACTATGTTTCCCATCTTGAAAATGAGAATAGTTACTTCCTCTTAAAGCTGCTGTAGGCATTAAATGGATAAGAATCGAATCCATGGTTAAGTATTCAGGACAGAGACCTGCACACAGAAAGCATTCCCAAGGAAGCTGCTGCCGCCCTGCTCTTGTTCACCTGTGCCAGGCTCTGTCTAGGCACAGTGAACACAAATAAATGAGACACCCTTGCCCTTTTGGGGCTCCTAATTCACTGTGGGAAACAGACAGCAGGTAACAAACAGAAAGCAGGTAAGCTCAAGAAGGCACAAAGCCAACACAGTGAAGAAAAACTAAGAGACTGGGGGGAGGCAGGAGGAACAAGGAAGGCCTTTTAGTAATTCAGGTTAAAAAAAAAAAAGGTGATAACTCAGGAGTTTGGTCCCCAGGACTACACATCTGGTGTTACAGGACTAAGAATGGAGTCAAGAAAGATTATCTATGATATTTCACCCAAAATAGGGGAGGGAGGGGGTACTTAATAAAAATTCATTTTAGTGGATATTTTAAATTACCTTTTCCATAAAAAAAAAATAACTTGCTAATAAAACTACAGACTCCCAAGGTGTAGATCATAGCCTAAGCTTGAGATCCTAGGACCACAAGGGATCCACCAAGTCTGTAATTGGGGGAGGGGCAGGGGGGGGATGAGTAGGGAAAGTTAGAGAAAGAGCATGCAACGGGGACTTTACATTATTTTCATTAAAAAAAATGTCAGTTGGGGCTTCCCTGGTGGCGCAGTGGTTGAGAGTCCGCCTGCTGATGCAGGGGACACGGGTTCGTGCCTCGGTCCGGGAAGATCCCACATGCCGCGGAGCGGCTAGGCCCATGAGCCATGGCCACTGAGCCTGCGCGTCCGGAGCCTGTGCTCCGCAACGGGAGAGACCACAACAGTGAGGGGCCCACGTACCGTAAAAAAAAAAAAAAAAAAAAAAAGTCAGTGGAATTGTCTATTCATACTAAAGGTCCATCAACCATCTGAAAAACCAAACTTAATGCTGATACTACCTGAAGCATATGTTTTTATTTCAGACCCAGCTACAAACCCTTGGTTAATAATAGAAAAAGACAGTATCACTTCATAAATACAGTTCCTTTGGTTAAAAAAAAAAAACCTTCCAACTCATGGAAGGGGAAGGAGTAGAAAGATAATGAAGTCTTCGTTAGTATAAAGGGTGGGAATTACCGGTCCCCTTACTGGCTCTCAAGGTAGCCAGAAATAAGATCACAAGAATGAGCACTGAAGTCTCATCTGCTAAGATTCAGTAGGTCAATTCATCATAATACAATTGAATTATGCTATCTCTAGGGTTGGAGGTGGAGTTTATATTACTAAGTTCATTTAGGCAGGCTAACAAAAGATCAAAATGAAAACAAAACAGAATAAAAGAGTGATTACTTTGAGGAAAAGTAATTGCCAAAGGGTGTGGCACGAAAATGTCACAACTACTGAAAGGTTTTCTGAAAAATAATTTCTGAAGTGAATTATCTAGACAGCAAAAGAACAAACAGGGTTTAGAAAGTAATAAAAATGGGAAGACCAGAAGAAAGATTTTAAGTAGAACCCTCTATTTTTTTCCCTCCGGTTTTCTTTTATCAGTGTAGCCATGAGTCATGAAACAAGCAACAGGGATAGAATGTTCTAAAACCACTACAGATGAGCTAGGGACCAGCACCTTTTATAACACCACTCACAAACTGGCAGGATTTATGCAATCACTTTGCAGTTCCAACTACGGTCGCTAGCAACTGACATATGACCCAATACTAATGTTAAAGGGAATGTTTTCTTAGAATAGCAAGTACTGTTGCAGAAGTGTGTAGGTCCCAGGAGTTCTATAACAAAACCTCGAGCCTCTGTTTCTTGTATGATATTCAGAAACCTAATCTCTATGGTCCACTGATGTGAATTCCTACCTACATAGTAAGAACTACTCATCTGCATTCAAAATCACCTAGAGCTCTGGTTTTCAAGGATTCTTTCTTGTTCTGAACAAGATCAGTGGCTGCTTCTACGGGACATAACTAGAGACCGTTCTGAAAGTAGAAAACTGTCAGGTCACTTGAACTAACAGTGTAAGACTGAGGCAGAAAAGGAATGAAGAATGTGGACATGTCTTAGGATAGCTCTATTATGTCTGGTTTTATCAACACTCCAGTTGGAAGCAAAGTTGTATTATTTAACAAGGAATCACTTCTTCTCTTTAAAGAAAAGAGTGAGAATGAATGTCGACATCTCATACCTACTTGACAAAACTTCTTTCCCAGACCTGAATCCACCTAAATGTGCCTTGAGGACTTCAAAAATCAGTGCTGCCCAAACAAAGCTTATCATCTTTTACCCAAACCTATTTGTCCTCATTTGTATTCTAACTTGGTTAATGACACCTTCACCCACCCAATCAAAACTAGGGAGACCTCCCAGACTCTACACTCTGTGGGTCCTCTGACTTCCACGTCAGGGAGATCGTGCCAACTCCAGTATGTGCTTAGACACAGCAGTTTCCACCACTGACCCTCACGTTGCCTGAGGTCTCCCCACACTGCCCTCCAACCTGGGGAGCTGGGCGAGCTGGTGATTTCAGCATCACCACAGCAAGCTGTAACTACAGATGTTCTCCTGTCCTCCTCCACTGCTCAGAGCTCCTTGAGTGCAGAGTGTGTCTCCTGCACCCAGGCAGTCCTGCTCGACAGAGGTCTGCTGAATGGAGTGAGCCTGAAACTAAAAACAAAGTAGTACTTCCACAAATGCCGTTTAGGTAGAGCCCCCAGGAGGCAGATGAAGTGGAGGTTTGAGGTACAGAGGCAGTGAGCAGCTGGTGAGAGGGAAAGGAGACTAAGAAGGGCTCGGGGTACAGTTGGGGGGTGTGGAGGTCAATGAGGACAAGCTGCAGTGTCAGCTGTTTAAGGCCTTATGCAAACTTGTTTTTTTAAGTCACACAAAAACAGGGAGAAGTTCAAGAAGTCAAAGGTTATCAGTCACACACTGTGGGACTATACACGTTCACACAAATCCAAACCAGACAAGCAGCAGACACTCTTCCAACTCGGCATTCTTTCATAAGTCACTTTACGAGTCTGATTTTGATACCAGTTAGGAAGTGAACTTCACAGATGAAGAAGGAAAGATAAGACAAGCTAAAACGTAATAGTTGTGTGATTTCTTTCAGTATAGCCTAAGGAAAAGAGCATGCCTGGGCTAAAGCGTCAGAGACCTAGGTTCAAACCCTACCTTGGGCATTTAATTAGCTATGTATTCTTGGCCAAGTCACCCAACTTCTTCACATCTTAGTTTTCTCTTCTTTAAAATGTGGACACCACTACCTATCTGGTACTTTCTGAGAGGCTGACAGGGTGTCTGGGCAAACAGTGCTACATGTATCACTGCAGAGTCTGCAAGGATCATAAATGGTCACACCTCTAGATACAGGAGTAGGACTGGCGAGAGAAAGCAAAGGGGATTTTATACTTTTTATTAAATATATTTCTGTATTATTTGAATTATCTTACAACATTCATTTATTACTTGTAAAAAAAGTAATTAGAAATTAGCTGTGCTTAATATTCTGATGTGTACATACTTTAATTGAATAAGCAGAAACCTCTTTATAGGAATGTAAAAGATATTTAAAAAAAAAAGTCTAGACACGTTCTCTAGTCACTGAGCCTGTGACTCTTAGCCTGTGCTCTGGGGGCATTCGGTTCCGCAGGGTTCCCTTAATGGCTTCATAGACCAATCTGCCCATAGCATGAATACCTACAGTAAGGAAATAAATTACTTTTCATTTTTAGCACAAATAATTTCCATCAAGGATTAAGAAAACTCAAATACGAACTCACTGATGTTTCATAAGTACCCCTGAGAGTCTTACAGAATGTGATGAAAGAAAAAAGGGCTGAGTTATATGGGTCCAGACTCTCTGGATAACCTGTTTTCCTGGTGGTATCTCGGTACCACAGTGTCTAGGGAGAGGATTTGGGTCTCATGAAGCCTGGGAAGGGGTCAGGGTAGTGCTGCTGACTGGGTCACCCTCTAGTTCTACTTCCCTGCTTCAGGACAAACCTGAGGGTTCTCAAGGGGAAGGTGACCCTGAAGCCAGAGTCACCACAGTCATCCACCTTGGGTATATTCCCAAAGTCAGTCTGGATGCTCTGGCTTCCTAGAAATTTCCACCCTCAGAACAATCCTTCAAAGTATTGATTTCTACATACCCTGGTGAAGCAAGAATCAGTTACAAATTCACACCTTTCCAAAATTAGATCTTTTATTTAAAAAAAAACCTTATGAAACCTAAATACTTCCTTTTATAAGCTTATGAGAAAAGTCTCTAACTTTTGTCCAATTTTATTATACTAGTCACAAAGCCTAAAATGTTCATATATGAGAAATATTTTTTTAAATGTGGAAACAGGCGCCATCAGGATGGCAACATGCATGAGTACATTCTTCGACTACAAATTTCAACGTGGACACTTTTCAAAGAGGGGGTGTATGGGAGCACTGCCTCATCGTGGACACTCAGGGACTTGGATTTCGTTTTAAGAAGTGATTTTACATGATTATGACACAAATATGACAAATGCAAAGTGATTTCCCAATTTGGCTCGGATCTAGAAAGTAAAAATGTTCAGGTTCAGTACCAAACCTAAAATGTCCAAGTCAATTGTCTAATCAAACAATACCAACTCTGCAGACTAAAGAATAAATCTGAAGCCTGCACTAACTTGATGCTTTAGTTTAATAGCTAGTGGAGTATTCTGATGTTCTCTTATATTGATTTTAAAAACACTGAGCCTTTTGCATAAGATTGAGGTGTGCTAACATAAGACAAATATACAAGCCATTACAATATCAGTTAATAAAAATCACCTGCAGGGCCTCCCTGGTGGCGCAAGTGGTTGAGAGTCCGCCTGCCGATGCAGGGGATACGGGTTCGTGCCCCGGTCTGGGAGGATCCCATATGCCGCGGAGCGGCTGGGCCCGTGAGCCATGGCCGCTGGGCCTGCGCGTCCGGAGCCTGCGCGTCCGGAGCCTGTGCTCCGCAACGGGGGAGGCCACAACAGTGAGAGGCCCGCATACCGCAAAAACAACAACAAAAAAACAAACAAACAAACAAAAAAATCACCTGCATATGCTGACTCTTGAGGGTTCTCTTTCAAAATGCAACAAACACAGCTTTCTGGGCACAGAGATACAAAGTCAAATGAGGTGTGTCCTTTAACAGATCACAGCATTACCCTAGACTCCCTAAAATGTTAAACTTGTCGAGAGAGTTTAACGTTATCATTTGAGGATACAAAGAAATAAACTTTAAAATAGTGTATTTTCTATAAAAAGATTCAAAATTCAAAATATTAGTTCTTGAAATGTTTGTTTTGGTTAGTTCTCCCTGCATAATGCCTAAACCAGTCATGTGGTTTAAAAATGTATACAAGCTATCTTCCTACATTAAAAAAATCAACACATCTTTCTAGGGATTACAATAAACACAACCTGGTTGGTTCTACATAGGATAACAACTTTTAGATTCCTTCATATTAAAACTTTAGCTAGAGAGTTCTCTCAAATATAACCACACATTTCCTGTATTTAAAAGTTAACGCTTACTTTCTTCAGATTATGAAATACATGTTTAATGACAGTAAGTTTCTATTAGCAGCCTGGGGGAAGCGCCCCCTTCCCCAACACCACAATCTTTCATATTAGCCTATTAGATAGGTAAAGATATTAATAGATTTGTTTTAATTTGCACCGTCCTGATTATTTTCTCCCAATTTCTCCAAGGTATAATTTACATACACTAGAATTCACCATTGTCAGTGCACATCTCTGCAAGTTCTAACAAATGCAGTCACGGAACTACTATCACAACCAAGACACAGAGATACAGAGCATCACTCCAGAAAGTTCCCTGTGCCTCTTTGCAGTCAACAACTCCTCCTCCCAGCCCAGCCCCTGGCAACCACGGGTCTGTTTTATGTCCCGAAAGTCTTGCCTGTAAATGGACTCATACAGTGTGTAGTCTCTGAAGTCTGGCTTTCTTCACTGATGCATCTGAGATCTGTCCATGTTGCTGCACGTGCCAATAATTCATCATTTTTTATTGCTGAGTGGTGTCCCTTTACACAGGTGTTCCACAGTTTATTTAAGATTGAGACCATCATGAATTAAGTCACTAAAAACATCTGTGTACAGGTGCTCATGCAAATTTAAATTTTCATTAGCCTTGGGTAAATACCTAGGAGTGGGTTTGCCAGGTCATATGTTAGCTTTATTAGAAACTACCCAATAATATGTGTGGGTTTATTTATGGATTCTTTATTCTATTTCACTGATCATACCCTTTTGCTAATACCATACGGTCTTGATTACTGTAGCTTTATACTAAGTCCCAAATATTCTAATTACTCTTTAAGGTTAACCTCTTCCTTCTTTATCGGCTATTTATATGACTTGTAAATCGACTCCTCACTTGTCTTTAGGAGAGTTTTCTCATTGATTTGTAAGAGCTCTTTCTACAGTAAGAATAGTTATCAACTATATTACAAATTATTTCCCCAGTTTGTTTCCATCATAATTTTGTTTTAAACATATGTGCACCATACCCATAAAGTGCAATCAAATCGATCACCATTTCTTTATAATTCCTGTTTAGAAAGGCCAAGATCTTATGAATATTCAACTTTTTTTGTGGGGGGGGGAGGCTTAATTCTTCATATACAAATCCTGAATTCACCTGGAATTTATCGTGACATATGACATAGGTAGGGGTCTATCATCCCTTCTTCTTGAAATATTTAATTATTCCAGTATAACTTATTAAATAATTCTTCCCCTGATGCCTTCTGATAATGGAGGAATTTAAAATTATTAGGGCCTCTTCTTTTTTCTACCTCACTTGAAATCACCAGCTAAAGAATCATGGTAAGATACAGAGGTGCCCTTGGGCATCAGTCCTTACACTAAAGGGCCACAAAGAGAAACTGATGTGTCTGTTCAGCAAGTATATGGCACCACTATTTGCCAGGCACTGCGCTAGGTGCTGAAATGTAATCCTCATAAGACCTTCGAGGTTGGCAATGAAGGGAGAATTTCCAGGAGAGCGGGCACTGCCGCCCTTGGTGTCCTGGGCCCTGCCACAGTTCATTTCTGTTCATTCATTTACAGAGGTGAATGAATGGTACAACCACCTGGCTTATAAAAGATAGCTCCACCTGATCTTCCATCTAAGATTCCCCTTTTAGAGCTGCTTCCATGGCAAGCATGTATCTTGTTCTACCTCCAAAAGTACCCATAAGCCCGGATAAAAGCCTGGACTCCAGGTAACAAAGGGGCAGATCATGTTTTTAAGAGTTTTCAATTACGATTTCTTGATTCTTCCTCATCTCTTGCTGCTATCAGTGTGCCGGCCTCGAGGAGGTCCCTTTGCTACCTATCAGCTGAAGGCTACAAAAATAAACTTATTCAACTTGCTAGAATTTTATGTAAAATTAACTAATAAATAAGGATATGAGTGAGACCCTGCATGACAACTGTAAACAAAATACATGAGCGTTGTACATGGGCTGAGGGCAGTCCGTTTCAGCATCCCAGCAGCCTTTATTTGCTTGCTTTCTGGTGCTCTACTGTGTTCGGGACAACTCAAGAACTAATCTAAAGAAAGGGCTCAATCAGTACTTTCCCTAATTGGTAGGAGACACTGATAGCTAAGGATTCTGAAGCTCATTTCTCCTACATAAAGTAACACAAGAACAATTTCAGAAAGCTTCCTTACCATATGAACAGCTACTCCCTTCACTCCCTTGATAGCAGCCAGAAGAGTCAAAGGTTAGAAAGGCAGGGAACACAAATTCTCTACCTATTCTTGCCTCTGCTGATTGATGAGTTCATTTTAATACTGAAGCTAGATGGTTAAGTCCAAGAAATTTTTATCAAGCTGTTTACTGACAACTTGATAATACAACTATCCTTGAGACAGACGACACTGTACACCACCCGTAAACTGATGACTGAGAAAAAGAATTAGGACTAACCTAAAACCACTAGGAATCTTCTGCTTCCAGGTAGAATATAATGGGTTGTAGCAGACTGAAGGTCCTGCTCCAACAACTAGAAACAAAAGGATAACTTGCAGAAATCATGATTTTAAAGCCTTGGGAGCAACAGGAATAGATGAACTAAAATTCCAGATTGGAAAGAGCCCTTTCTAGAGCTAAGGCAGAAATTCAAATAAGAATCATGTGACCTCCAGAGTTTCAATGGATCACAAATGTTCCTGAAAAAGGTTAAGCCCAATCAACTTATATTACACTATAAATAAAAGAGTATCTTAGGTATAACATCATTTTTAAAACCCTGAAAACCAGGTAAGGTTAGGAAAATATAGCTACTCTGATGCAAGAATATAAGCTTACAGTGAACTGATATTTAATGTCTCATATATCAATCAACTGCTATCTGTATATATTAGTCTCTTAAGAATTTGTTAAACCAGTTTCAGCCCTCTAGAAACAAATTACCACTGCATACAAAACTGGGAATCACACTCTGGAACATGGGGGTCACACCATCTGAGGGGCTTCCCTGCATCTACTGGAGCTCCCAATCCATGTTAAGTCTCTTTTAAACTGTAACAAGAACCTCCAAAGGTCAGTGAAGAGTTAATACATACAAACTCTGTTAACACAAAATGGGTTTAAAAAAAAAAAAAAAAACTTACCTAACACACCAAATACCTACAGATTAAGTCTATTTTGGTTTTAAAAAATAAAAAGAACACTGTACCCGCAATGACTTGATGTTCCTTTTGGAAGTAGCCCTATCTAAAACCTTACCTCCAATTATCTATTACAATCTTCCCAAGTCATAGCTAGGAAACTAAAAACACAACAAGGAAAATGAGAGCTCTAATATATAAAACGAATTAGATACACACAAAAAACAAGGCCACTCACTATTCCACACCTATATTTTATGCCCCAAAGCTTATTTTGAAAGTGCTTGAGCTTATTGCTTCTATCAGAAAGTTGTGGGCCCACTTTTTACTCAGCCCCAAGGTCAAATCTAAAAAGGGGCTTCACAGTGGTCCATAAAAGACCTCAGAAACTGTACCTCTGCATCTCTCCGAACAGAGGCACCACAGCTTTCATCAGACTCATGGTGAGTCTAGGACTCATTAAATACACATATAGAAGGGCAAGAAAGGGGGCTTCCCTGGTGGCGCAGTGGTTGAGAGTCCGCCTGCCGATGCAGGGGACACGAGTTCGTGCCCCGGTCCAGGAGGATCCCACATGCCGCGGAGCGGCTGGGCCCGTGAGCCATGGCCGCTGAGCCTGTGCGTCCGGAGCCTGTGCTCCGCAACGGGAGAGGCCGCAACAGTGAGATGCCCGCGTACAGCAAAAAAAAAAAAAAAAAAAAAAAAAAAAAAAGAAGGGCAAGAAAAAGGAGCACTGAAGTGACCAAAGTCATCAGGAGGAGCCATGGAGGGCCCACGATTAACCTTTGCAAGGAAGTTCAGAAGAACGTACATTTTCATTTCTTACTCTCTGTAATGTTTATTCATTTGAACAAACATTAAGAGCTTGCTGTGTTTACCAGGAGATGAGGATGGGACACAGATACAAACACAGTTCCCTCTCTCCAGGATCTTACTGCTGAGCAAGAGGGACAAGTGAGTGAGCCATCTGGAGTGACTAGGCTTGGCATCACCCCATCCAATTCCAAAGGGAAAAGGCACTCAGGGCATTTGTCCTCTGCAACTCATCACCCTCTTTTTTTAGCCATTCACAAGCCTTCTATTATTTTTTGTCCAACAAACTGGAGTGCCTACTCTGTGCCTGACTGCATCCCAGGCACCAGAATTTAGGTGTATCTATGAAGAGGGTCTCACTTCACAGTCTTATTTTCCTACTCACCAGACATGGCCACAAATGCTGAGGGCCCACAATTTTTTCCTTAGGTTCCAGGGTTTAAAATAATTCTGAATTAAAGTTTTAAAATATTAAATTAGTCTTATACTATACTGGATGTAATTTTAGACACATCACCATCGGGCTAATAAATCAATAAAAATTAGCCAAGATACACCAATGTTTTCCAAAGACAGGGTAGATTATACAGAAAATGTGCTATACAGAAGGATGGGACTAAGACATGAAAAAGGGTGAAGGGCACAAATTGGCATCATAGCTGTAAGGAAGCATCAGCTCCACACAGGAGTCTCCGCTGGTGAACTTGGCCTTCTCTCACAGGGTGTCCTGTGCCATGTCTGCTCTCCACCTTCGTCTACCAAAGTCCACATTAACATGTGAGGATCTGACTGCTGTACAGAAGCCATAGTCCTTGAAAGAAGTAAACCACACTCTGTGTTAAGGTGATTGCGAAAGCGTTGCCCAAGCAGCCACCCTGGGAGTCATGACAGGACCTACTGGGTAGGGTTTCCCCAAAAAGCGGGACCTGTGGTTGACTAGCCCCACCAGGCCCACCTCAGGGAGCGCAAGGGAGAGAGATGAAGCCGATGAAGCCAGCAGCCTGACGTAAGCAGACACACATCCTTCAGCAGTTCTTAAACACACAACAGTCACTCCACAGGCCATTCAGAGCTGAGTCTCTTTAGCAATGTGCACTCTGACTGAAAGGATTCCAAATTTCCCGTGTCACTGAGTTTGTTCTACTATATTTTGTTTTGTGAACTAGCCTTTTCTTTAACAGGTTTATGCTTCTCCCACAAATAAAAAGCTTAAAAAACACCCAAGCGGATTATGATGTTTTCAACCCCCGAAACGTTTCCTAGGCTACAACCTGAAGATAAGTGGTTTTGGTTTCCATATGTGTTTCTGTAGCAAAATAGTTACTGTTTTGGATGTTTTGAACAACTCTTCTGAAGTTCCAAGAAACTAACCAGTTAACAAGTAACCATCAGGACTTTGTTTTTTTTAAATCTAACATGAACACACACACACACACACACACACACACACACACACACAACCTTTAGAAGTCAGCCTACTCCCTGAACACAAAAAACCTAACGTCCCGAAAGTTAAACACAACTAAAGACACGAGCGGGAAAGCACACGTGCACAGGCCTGCCCTTCCCCCCGTTTTCCCATGCATCCAGCATTTCAGAAGTTCCCCCAGGACAAATTTCCAGAGGAGCGAGCACCTCAGGAAGGAAAATGAGGCCAATGCAGCCCCACAGAAACATGAAGGCGTCGTGTTTCTCCTCCAAAGGAGGACATGCTGAGACAGTTCGAGCTGCTGGCTGAAGGGGGTCTTCATTCACCTAACCCTAAGGCGGGAACCGTTCCTACCCCCACTGCACAGAGAGGTGAGTCAAGTGGGGAAGGAGATCGGCTGGGTGGGGAGAAGGTGAGGCCGGAGGGCAGGGGGCTGGGAGACAGGAGGACCCTGAGGCTGGGCTGGGGCGGGCGGAAGGTGACTGACGGGCCATGTGGCTGGAGCTGAGCAGCGACAGGGAAAAGTGGAAGGGAAAGTCAGGGAAGAAACGGGGGGGAGCCGACCTTGAGGGTCACGCGGCCACAGTGAGGACTCCACTTTTGACTCTGGGTGAAATGGGAAGTCTTTAAGGTGTTCTGAGCAGAGGAGTGACATAACAGACTCCAGTTTTCAAAGGAACTGAGAAGCACTGTTTATCTCCTCGGCGGGGGGTTACCTGAGACTGCCGCCTCGGGCTGCAGACCCGAGAAAGCCCCTCCTTACAGCTCTCCTTAAAGCTGCTCCCCAGGGCAACTCCGACTCGCCCTCGGCCCAAGCCCCAGAAGCCACCTCTCCCCGGAACGGTCAGTATCTGAGAAGGGCAGCAGCACGCAACAGAGGAAAGGAAAGCTGCTTCCAAAATCCCTTCTCTTACCTGCTTCCTAAGATACACGCACTCGTGCGTATCAGCCCAACTCTTACCTCCTCAGACACAATACCCAAAGACTCAGATCAGAGCTGGGCTCTAGCTTGAAAAGCAGGTGAATAGTAACTTCCGGTTTTTATTCTAATAGGACCTGCAGTTACCAGCCCTGCACACGTTTGTCTTTCCACAGGATTTTAGGGGGAGTAAGTGGTGCACTAAGGTCCGCCTAAAACAAAACAAAAGCCCTGTCTAGTTAATAGTAGTCAGGGCCCTTAGAAAACTGCAAAGGTGCTATAAATCTTCTGGATGAAGAAAACGATTTTAAATGAGGCAATGAGGCAACCTTCTGACCAGTGGAAAGGAAGCAGGCAGGACAGTCTCTGGGCCCCTCAGGACAAGGGACCCTGACGGCTGTTTAGCTTCAAGTTCCAGGCACTGGAGAGGCATCAGAAAACATTTCCAAGGGACCTGAAATTTGGTTTTCCCTTACTTAGCCCTAAATGAACACAGAATGTGACTAAAAATGGGGGGGGCGGGAGGTGGAGAGACGTGGAGGGGAGAAACTCAATTCTCAACATCAAAAAGAATATACATTCTCGCTCACTCTTTTGAACCTGAAAGTTAAAAAAAAATTTTTCCCTAACGCTTATGATCTAAAGAACATTAGAATTAAAATACTGGGAATCTTTTTTCCACTAATGGCTAAAAACATTTGATTCTATGGGTCTGAATCAGCGGTAGGGAAGGCTAGATGCATATCAGAATCTCATGAAAGCTTCTGGTTGTGGGCCTCACCCAAGGCTATCGGAATCAATCTCTAGCAGGGTTGCCCAGGCAAGGTTTTCTTTTTTTCTTTTTAAATCTCCCCCAGGTGAAACTGATGGGCGATCAATTGAGAGCCACCAATTTAAATCTTACCATACCACTAGTACAGTAAGTTATACTTTTCAAAATAGAGTCACCACATATTTCATTTGATCTCAGCCTTATCACACAGTGAGAACAATAAGTATCGTGGCTAAAAATGCAACAGGGAAAACATCAAAAACACGCATATCATTTCTATATTTTTCAGATGTCTCACTGAGAAATCAATGGTTGAGTCAGCCTGAAAAACCCATTTATAGGGTACCTATAGATTATACTACCTCTAACACTTCATGCTCAAATATTAAATTCAATAACAGCTTATTGATAAAACCCAAAAGATTTTACTCAAGGCACTGCTAGCTGCTTCTCAAATACTTGATTATACAATATTCACATTTTAAAGGCAGTACACTGTGAAGACAGAACTAATACCAAATCAAGTACTTTTATTTAGTGTTCATGCCAGATCAATTTCTAATTGTGATTTCTGAAATAATTTTCATTTCTCATAGGCATGTGAAACTTCAGGAAGTTTAAGGAAGGATTTTCATTTTTTCTTTTGGTTTTATGACAAGTGATGGCACCATACTTTGTAAAAGGTACTTGTCAGAGCATACGACCCTGCATTTGGCAGCTGGGTTGTGGAAGGTGTGCGCCACACTTCTATGGATATGTTTTTCAGTTCTCAGCAACCAAATGCTATCTGTGTGACTAGGCCTAAGCCCCAGGCTTAGGGGCTTATGCAGCTCATACTGGGCACACTTACACAAGCAGGTTCTGTGTTTCCTATTTTAGTTTTCCAAGGTTTCTGCCCTGGACCTGGGTATGGGCCTGGTTTAACAAGCATAAGTGTATAAAGCCTAAAGTTCCTCTTTAGCCCTTGGCACGATAGTGATCAATTAATTAGGAGATAACAGGTAACATCATCCCTCCGCTGAACTGTAGAGACCAGATCCGCCTTGCTCAGTTCTGTATCCTGGGCCCCTGGCATGGACTAAGCATGCCATAAACACGTGCTCAGGAGAGGGAGGGAAGGCAGGGGAGGGACTGGATGGAAGCAAGCCTGGTTTTCACCTTGGTCAGTAGAACAGCAAACAGTTGATGATTGCAAAGCTGAGAAGGACAGAGAAAACCTCAATGAACAGCACTTGGTCTGTTACTCACATGGCAGCGTCACCTATAGCAGGATGTGCTCAGGCCAGAGAAGTGTTCCAAGGCCATGCCCACTCCCAGATGCAAATAAAACAAACAAGGTGCTACTTTAAAGCAGACCAAACTTCCTTACCTACGCATAGAAGAGGCTCAGATCATCCCTTAAAAACATATAAAGACACAGACCTACTTGAGAATGGACTTGAGGATATGGGGACGGGGAAGGGTAAGCTGTGACAAAGCGAGAGAGAGGCATGGACATATATACACTACCAAACGTAAGGTAGATAGCTAGTGGGAAGCACAGGGAGATCAGCTCAGTGCTTTGTGACCGACTGGAGGGGTGGGATAGGGAGGGTGGGAGGGAGGGAGACGCAAGAGGGAAGGGATGTGGGAACAGATGTATATGTATGACTGATTCACTTTGTTATAAAGCAGAAACTAATACACCATTGTGAAGCAATTATACTCCAATAAAGTTGTAAAAAAAAAAAGTCACACAGAAAAAAATAAAAATAAAAGCCATCTGAATCCTCAAAAAAAAAAATATATATATATATATATATATATATATATAATCCCAAACTCCACACTTGGGCCTAATATTCTGACACAAGCCTAAGGTCTTCTAATCTAGGACTCACCAGGACCATATGTCCAAATGACAAATAGTATAAGAATAAGTAATATAAAATTTAGCTAGATTCTGACTCTGGGAAGAAAAGGTCCAAGTCGGAAAATACTGAAACATTACAAAGACATCTGGCTCTAATAAACAACTGAGAAAAATGAAACTGTACACACTGAGAGTTGGTGCAGCTTGGGAAGGACTGTAAAAGCAAGTACACAAGCAGCTTATCTGAAATAAAAACAAGGAATTATCAATTCATAGTCTGAGCTATAATGGCAGATCTATGTTAATCAAAGAGAAAATTTCCGATTTGCTTACATCTCTTTGGATTATTTCAAAGCTCTATCACAAAGTTTAGGTTAGGTTGCACTATCTGTATAAGAAGGAGGAATCCTTTTAAATCACAGGGCTAGAGCAAAGTGACGAATGTCTGCCATAAGTGCATTAAACGTGGCCTCCAGTTTAACTTCAGCTCTTGGCTTAAATACACCAAGATTTCCCAAATATTATACAAAATATAATTAGCATATAAATTTTTTTAACATCTTTTTTTTAAATGAAAACAATTCTAAGATGTGTCTATAGACTTCATCAGATCTTAAGGCATTACTGAACCAGAAAAAGCAAAGAATCACTGTTCTAAAATAAATCCAAGTGCATATTTTTAAGATGGTGAAGGTTAAATGCTCTCACCTCAGTGGACATAGGATAATTTTTGGCTGATTATCTAGTTTTACAATTGTTTTTATTTTAAAAATACAATATAAAAATACATTTGTTAGCATGCATCTGAACACTGAAAAAATGCAGTGTGTTTCTATCATGGCGACCTTCATTCCCAGACCATCATCAGGCATTACTGTTAAAATAAAAACAACCCCTACACAACATCTCAGAAACATGTACATTGGAATACTTTTTTGTTTTTTTAATTTATTTTATTTTTGGCTGTGTTGGGTCATCATTGCTGCCCACGGGCTTTCTCTAGTTGCGGCAAGCGGGGGCTACTCTTCGTTGCAGTGCGCAGGCTTCTCATTGCGGTGGTTTCTCTTGTTGTGGAGCACGGGCTCTAGGAGCACAGGCTTCAGTAGTTGTGGCATGCGGGCTCAGGAGCTGTGGCTCACAGGCTCTAGAGCGCAGGTTCAGTAGTTGTGGTGCACGGGCTTAGCTGCTCCATGGCATGCGGGATCTTCCCAGACCAGGGATCAAACCTGTGTTCCCTGCATTGGCAGGCGGATTCTTAACCACTGTGCCACCAGGGAAGCCCTACATTGGAATACTTGTCTTCTAGGCAATGAATAATATGTATTTTTTAACTTTTTATCTTGATATAATTATAGATTCACAAGAGTCGCCAAAAAAAAAAAAAAAAGTACAGGGAAGTCCCATGTACTCTTCACACAGTTTCCCCGGCGGCAACACCTTACTTAACTATAGCACAATATCAATATAGGAAACTGACATTGGTTCAGTCCACAGAGCTTATTCAGATTTCATTGTTTTACATGCACTCATTTGTATGTAGCTTCCATGCAATTTTATTACATGTGTAGATTCATGTAACGACAACAGATACAGAAGTGCTCCATCACAACAAGGTTCCTTCATGCTATCCCTTTATAACTACACCACTCACTACCATCTCTAGCCCGTGGCAACCACCAATCTGTTCTCCATCTTTACAAGTGTGCTATTTCGAGAGAGTTATAAATGGAATTATGCAGTACATAAGCTTTTGAGATTGGCTTTTTTCACTCAGCATAATTCTCTTAACATCCACCCAAGTTGTTGTATCAATAGTTTGTTCCTTTTTATTGCTGCATAGCTGCATAGTATTCCAGGGCAAGGATGCACCACAGTTTAACCATTCACTCACTGAGGGACATCTGGCCTGTTTCCAGTTTGGGGCTATTACAAATAAAGCTGCTATGAACATCCACATACAGGTTTTCATGTGAAAATAAACACCCAGGAGTGCAACTGCAGGGTTGTATGGGAAGTACATATTTAGTTTTATAAGAAACTGCCAAACTATTTTCCAGAGTGGTAGTGATTCCTCTCTTGTTATTCTTTTTTTTTTTTTTTTCTTTTTTTTTTTTTTTTTTTTTGCTGTACGCGGGCCTCTCACTGCTGTGGCCTCTCCCGTTGCGGAGCACAGGCTCCGGACACACAGGCCCCGCGGCCATGGCTCGCGGGCCCAGCCGCTCCGCGGCATGTGGGATCCTCCGGGATCGGGGCACGAACCCGTGTCCCCTGCATCGGCAGGCGGACTCTCAACCACTGCGCCACCAGGGAGGCCCTCTTGTTATTCTTTTTCGTAATTGTTTTAGCTCTTCTAGGTCCTTGGCCTTTCCATACAAATTTTAAAATAATGTTGTCTATGTCTTCAAAAACTTTGCAGGGCTTTTGACAGGAACTGCATTAAATCTATGGATCAACTTGAGGAGAAGTGACATCTGTACTATGTTCCAATTCATGAATATGATTTGTCTCTCCATTCATTTACACCTCCTCTGATTTCCTTCATTAGCATTTTGCATTTTTCAGCATAAATTATTTTGTTATGTTTTGTTAGATGTATACGTTTTCTTTCGCATGATTGTAAATATTATTGTGTTTTTAATTTCAGTCTCCAGACGTTTGTTAATATATACAGATGCAATTGATTTTTATGTGTTGATCTTATAGCCTGTGATCCTGCTGAATTCACTTACTGTTTCTAGGAATTTTTCTGTAGATACATACCTTGAGATTTTCAACGTAGGCAATCATGTCATCTGCAGATTGAGATATAGTGTTATTTCCTCCTTTCCAATCTGTATGCCTTTCAGTACTATGCCAAATAAGAGTGGTGAGCGTACATCCTTGCCTTGTTTCCAAACTTAGGATGAAAGCATTCAGTCTTTCACCATTAAGTATGATGTTAGCCATAGGTTTTTGTAGATGCTCTTTATGAAGTTGAGAATGTTCCCCTCTATTCCTAGTTTACTGAGAGCCAGCAAAGAGTAATATTTTAATGTAGGAAAAATAACAGATTTATAAAAAGAACTCTAGCTTGCTGCATACTCATATGCATGAGGACACTTCTCATAACTCCATAAACAAATAATATCCATTAAATGCTGAACTGCAAATTGTAGAGAGTGTATACAGATTTTCTGTTTACATCCCAAAAAGTTTATACACACTGAGTCTAAATCCAGATCTTTGCACTGTATTAATATAGAGCCATGTCTTATATAATTTAGCTTTCAATGATATCTCTTGCATATTAATTTAGCAAATAATAAACTAAGAGACTGAATATTTCAACTTTGAAACAGTTTGTCTATAAACTAGGAAGCATCTAATACAGGGGTTTTCAGTTCCAGAGCTGTAACATCCCAGGAAGCCTCTGAATCTCAAGTGATATGACAAAGTTTTCAATACCAAATCTAGTTCATTTTAACTTGAAAATAAACTTTAAAAATTTAGTGAAGTAGAAAGACATGAACAATTGCAGGGCTTTACAACAACTGAAAAGTTCTGTCCACGATCTAAGAAACAGTTTTCCCGTTTTAGAGTTTCTATAATGAAGAAACCTTTAAAGCATACTTTAGTTTTGTTTTTTAAAGCAGAGTAAGGTCTTTTCCAATACTGCTTTGAAAAAAAGAAACCCTCACCTGCCCAGAAATTCACCTGGAGGCTTACTACAAGGGCCCCCTACAGGGCCAGCAGCAAGGTCCCCAACAGTTTCAGCAGAGCCTGAGCTCTCCAGAGCAACATCATGACGTGTGCGTGACTCCAGCAGGGACAGGTCCATCCCCTGCCTGACCTTCCATCATCTAAACTGATGTAGTTAGCAGTGATAATGAGTTTTCCACCCTGTACACTGCTGCACTGCAATCTCTAACACAGGAATTCCAAAGACTGTGATGAGAGATTCCAGGATTTTTCACAGAGATCATTTTTTATCTTTCCTTTCTAACTCGGTGAAGTCAACTTAATATACATTCTTGAAAGCCAACAGAGGCAAATGGAATCAACAGCTCACTGAGGAAGATGTAGCTCTCCTTCTCCCCCCAAATCCCTAGATCTGATCGCAAAGGTATATGGCACATGGGATCAGACTGAAAGAGGAAACCAGCTGGTAGGAGCATCTGTGGTGCTCCTTTGTAGAAGACACAGTCTGGAAACAGGAAGAAATTGCACCAAGACAACCATTAGAAGGATGAATCAATTTCTCTCACCCCATAACTCACCAAGCATGAACAAGCAGGTATTTGTTCTAGGTGGGAGGAGTGACTGTGGGCACCAGGGGCAGAGGTGTACTGACAGTCTGTCAAATGATAAGACCAGACACCAGGCCACACTCTGCTCCTCTCCCACATCCACTGGAGGCTACTCAGACATTATATTCACAGACAGACTATTAGGGAATCTCAAAAAAGAGATAAGCACACAACTAACATTCCCCAAGCACCTAGGAAACGTGGGCAGCATGAGAAAGGGACCAAGTGCATCAAACAGAAGAATTAATACCCAAGAAAAATCATTTAATGGAGCATTTCCAGAAGTGTGAAGCTACGCCTCACAGGATAAATGAAATGTATAGCCCAACAAAGAAAACAAATTAAATTCACATCAGACTTCACCCTGGCAACTTTAGAAGCAAAAGGTGACAGGAAAATATCTTCAAAGTTGGGAAGAAAATGATTCTCAATATGTATTTCTATACCCAGCCAAAGTACCATTCAAATGTGATGACATTTTTAGACAAAGACTTGGCAAACTTCTCACAAATCATCTCTAAAGAATTACAAACAAAACAAAAATAATCTAAGTGAAAGATAGAAAGGTGAAGACTCAGTGGTAAACCAAGAAATTAGTAAAATTAAGTCCAAAATTAAATATTTTTTATAAATAAATAAAAGCAAATAAAAAATCTTTTACTCAAAGGAAAGTGAAAGCAAACTATAGCTGTTTGTATGGTAGAGGGAATGATACAAATGTCAATTAACTCCAGACGTTAAGAGTAGACACTAATACAAAGAAACGGATTGCACATCTTGCAAACCACTGAAGGAGGAGCAAAGAAAACTTGAATAACCCAACAAAATATGGAAAAAAGGTAATAATGAAATAAGGCAAATGAAAAACACAAAATAAGACAGCACAAATAAGTCCAAACATTCCAGTCAAAACAAATATGAATGGATTAAATTCATCTATTAAAAGTCTGACTCACAGATTATAGACACAAAATCCAGCTACGTATTATTTAAGAAAGATAAATCTAAAACAAAATGATGAATAGGATCTAAGGCAAATAAGTGCAGCTTCACATTGCTAAAAGCTATAGCCCACCATGTAAAATAAATTATATAAACTTTTATATACCTAACACAGCTTGAAAATAACATGTACTAAGCAAAAACTGATTAAAATACAAAATTCACAGATAAAAGTAGGAGACTAGCATAATTCTCTCAGAAAATAACAGGTTAGAATAAAAACATAATGACACAAAGAAACAAATCACATAATTAACAATCTTAATTGTGTACAAAAACTCTGTATGTACCAAAAATTTTAATCATACAGGGAATAATAACCAAAATTACTATGTATTAAACCACACAGAAAATCTAAAAATATTCCCAAAGCAGAAACCAATCAGGCATATCTATTGACTGTAATGTACTAAAATTAGAAGTTAAAACCAAATGGTTAAAAGGAAAAATAAATGTATCCACTCTGAATTTTTAAAAAACAAAAAAACTAAACAAGAAACAAAGCAGAGAAGATAAAGTTTAGCAATGAACAACAATGACTGCAGAGTGAAACCCCTGGGATGTTACCAGAGATGGAGGGAGAAGGCAACATACAGCCTTAGATGTAAATATTTTGTTAGAAATCAGGACAATAAGGGAAAAAAGCTTTTAATTCAAGACACTAAAAAAGAAAAAACAAAACAAAAGGAAAACTCAAAGGTCCTACAAAGAATTAATAAAAATGAAAGAAAAAGTAATGATACAGAAACCAAACAGTATAGTTAAATAAAATCAAAATCTGATTCTTTGAAAATAATAAAATACACAATTTCTGAACTAAGTTTCAACGTTGAGGACCAGTGTACTCAAAAAAAAACTTACCTATAAAACTGAACCGAAGTTGTTTTATTTAGTAACATCTGATAATTTAATTAAATGACAGATTCTAATATTTATTCCCAACTAACTTTGCTAAATATCTGTGAAAAATCACTGATTTTGGCATAATAAACTAATACTACATTAACAGAGAGATAACTTTCCATTTGTTTTTTAAAGCAATTCTGTAGTAAATTCAATCACACAATTACACAAAATGTATTGAAATAAATACAAATAAAGAAAATGAACTCCACCCAATTCTACTGTACCAACATAAGTTAACCATTTATCAGACTGGTGATTATCCTTCTAAACGATTTTCTTTTCCTTTTTAAAAACTTGTTTAAAGTTCTATTATGCAATATTTATGATATAAGGGGAGAAAAAAGAATATTACAATGAACACCTGCATATTCACTACTCAACTTAGGAAATAAACATCGCCAATACATTTGAAACCCTCTAGATATGCCTGCCCCTTAGAAATAACTATTTTGATCTCATTGTGTTCTTCATACTTTACTGCATGTGCATGCACCCTTAAACAATATATCATACTGCTCTGTATGTTTTAAACTTTCATATGAATGTTATAATACTGTATGTATTCTGCACTCATTTTTTCACTTAAACAAGTTTATGAACTCCAGCCATGCTGACATAGTTTATTAATTTTCACCAAGCTATAGTTTCACCACATGAATAATGAACAAGTTATTCTCCTGCTGATGAATAGTCAATGCTGCTAAAAACATTCTTTGAAAATCTCTTGTGTACACAGGAAGCAGAACTGCTGGGTCTCAGGATGTGTACATCTTTAACTTTACTTTAACTTTCACAAAGTACAAGAGGTCCTGATGTCCTATAGTCTTATCTACACTTGGTTTTGTCCGACTTTAGTTTTTCTCAATGTGAAAAGTAAGAAAATATCTTATTGTGGTTTTAATTTGCCTTTCCCTGACTATTAGTGAGGTTGAACATCCTTTTCATGTTGAGACATTTATGTTTCCTCTTCTGCATATTCTGGGCCTCATTTTCAGATTAGAGCCTCTCCACTAATCAAAAATCTCTGCCTCAAATATTCTGATTAAAGACTTTAGTGAAGCCTGGTTATCTGTAGTGTGCAGAAACCATTTTTAACCCTTTCTTTTCCAGAACACATAGTCTAACATGAAAAACAATGTCTTGGTGTACAGAGTATTCAGTGTAAGATCAGCACTCTTCAATGTGTGGCTTTAATCGTCTATAACCTGCATTTTAAATGATCAGAATGCAAATGGAAGGCCCATATCTATGAAGTCTGATATCGTGTGCATGTAATATTAGGGCATATTTTTCCAAGACTAAACCTAAATTTTTAAAAGCTGACCACACCTTCAGATTAACAAATCCTTAAAAATTGAAAGTAAATTCCTAAATGACCTTCAAAACAGATATGAACTCAAGGGGACAAAGCTGACACAAACTGAAAAGCAATAAACCCTTCTACCACAACTAAATAACTCATGACAAGTGAGTGAGAGCATGAAAATGTGTTGGAGTGAAGGGAGAGGGTCAGTGGGAACGCCAAATGCTACCACTCTTCTGGAATCCACCACACAGCAGGCACTCTGTATATCAATTTCCTATTCTGTACAATGAGATGGACAATAATCACCACACAGGTCACTGTGAAAAGTAAACAAGATAACATACGATACCTGTATCTGATCTAATTCTATTTTATGGATGAGGAAATGAAGCAGAGAGAGGTCAAGTACACTGTTCAAGGTCACAATAAATGATTCCAATGCCCCAGGTCTTCACACTGCACTGTCATATTCACAGTATCTGTCTAATATGGGTCTCATGACTGTTAAAAAGTGTTCACAGGAAGGAGATGACTAGAAGTATCTCACAAGATAGGAAAAGTACTCAGACCTTAAAAAAAAATTAAAACGGGCAGATGAGAGGTTACCTTAGCAACTTACTCATTTTCCTTTGTGCTGACAAATATACTTTAGACATTAGCCATCTAAAAGGTAAAATAAACTCATTGCCAGCTTTAGAGAAACATGGCATTCGTGAAACCCAATCTGTTAACTACGACAGAAATTTAACAGAAATTTAACAGAAATTCTCTTAGAAATTATTTTGATACCAACAACAACAGATTTGACCAACTACGCTCTAGCCAGGAGAATTCAAGAGGGCAAATACTGGAAGGTTACCTACCTACTGCAGGTGCATCATACTCATCACCAAGCAGAATTTCTGGTGCAGAATATGCAAGAGATCCACAGCTTGTAGTGAGCTTCTTCCCTGGTTGAAACTTGTTGCTGAAACCAAAGTCTGTCAACTTTACAAGACCCTGTTTTTCAAAGAAGACCACGTTCTCGGGTTTTAAGTCTCTGTGAACCACATGGAGTTTATGGCAATAAGATATGGCATGAACTATCTGAGCAAAGTACTTCTTGGCCAAGTCTTCATTAAGTCCCTCCTCGTGCTTCATTATGTAATCGAACATGTCTCCTCCATCCCCAAGTTCTAGAATAAGATATAGTTTGGTCTGGGTGTCAATAACTTCATAAAGGCGCACAATGTTGGGATGCTGCACTAGTTTCATGCATCTCACTTCTTGGAAAAGATGACCAGTGGCTAGAGTGTCCAGCTTTGTCTTGTCAATAACTTTTACTGCCACTTTTTCACCTGTAAAGACATGCCTGGCAAGTTTAACCACTGCAAAATGACCTCGACCCAAGGTTTTATCCAGATCATACAATCCAGCAATCTTCCCATCATACCCTCGCTTGAATCCTGCCATGCTGGTCCAACAGAAGAAAAAATATTTCGACTGTTTAAAATGGATCTTCTCATATATCTGGTGAAAATAAGGAATTCATTTTCAATGTCGCCATGGACATCTACAAAAATAAGAGAAATAAAATTAAGTTTTCTGTGACTTTTCCTTTTATAGCTTCATTTTTCTTTAAATTTTAAGAGAAGCTTGAAATAAATATACTGAGACATAAAATGAGTCAGGGGCATTTATAACAACCTGTTTACATATTTAGGGTTTACTTTATAAAGGTTGATAATTTAAATACCATTTTATTTTGCAAACTGCTAAAAAGTTAGTTTGTTGAAATAATTTTTTGGTGATGTCAGAAATAAGAAAACTGGCAAGTTAGATAAGCTATGTTTTAAAAGAATATTTTCCGAAAGTAATTTCTATTAGTGTCTTAAAAAAGAAGTCAGGGATTGACAAGAAAGGGAAAACACGAAGAATATACACTTGGACAGAAACCAACAACTTTATCCTATTATTCCAAAATTAGCACTACTTCCTTTAAAATCTCTTCAATAAAGCCTTCTCTAACTCTCCCAGGTGGTATTACCTTCCCTTCTCTTCTCTGCATCTCCAAAGCACCATGGGACACCTCCATCCCAGGCGGTCTTATTCTATAGGTTCCTGTATACACCACCTTTATCCTGAGACTGCAAGGTTCCTGAAGGGTCTACGGTTCTATCAATATTTTTTACTTCTACCCTCCCCTAATGCCTAGAACAGTGTTTTACATATAGCAGGTAATTAAAATTTTGTTAAGTTTTGAAATGCAACATTTTTTCAAAATGTTTACAAGGCAATGGTTTGCTCTTGCATCACTAGTGCCTAGAACAGTAAGTGGCACACAGTAGGTGCTTATTATTTGCTGACTGACTGGTACTCACTCTTCGTGCTTATCAGTTATGCTTATCTTTATTACAGTTTTCCAACTCTCAAACAAAACCTACTATGACCTGCTTATATTTCAAGAACAGACAAGCATGCATTTAAACCATTTAACTGTTAAAGACCATTTGGCTTTAAAGACCTCATGTCATATGAAATTTATAATTCTCATCCTTTATAGTGTAAACCTTATAATATAGAAATAGGTTCTTATAAATGACCCTGACTCAGAAAAAAATTTTAATGTATATAATTATACAAATTAAGACATCACTTTAAATCTCACAGACTGAACTCCCACTATTATTTTTTTGACCAAAACTTAATAGAATTAAATAACAAAATCCAAAGGAAAATACAGCCATCTCCCAAGCCTAGATCTTTCCTATTAGTGCACATTCATCCCTTCAGTGAAGCCTTTTCTAATGCTCCTGGTATACAGTTTCACATTTTCAGTTACTTTTTGTTAAGAACAGTACTTACAGCATTTACTCCACTTTGGTGAAAATATTCCAAAAAACTAAATTGTACATAAAATAAGGTAGTGTTTCTTTTTAAGCACTAGCATTAAATACCTTTAAATCTCATTCTCGCTTAAAAGAACAGAAGAAAAGCTAACATTTACTGAAGACCTACTATATGTATTTGTACAAAATGAATCAAATTGGATTGTGTCATTGGATCTTAACCATCCTAAGAGGTCAGTATTATTTCCATTTTATAGCCAAAAAACACTGTGTTCCAGGTACGTGCTAAAAGCTAAGGTTCAGAATGAATTCTTATTTCAAAGCATACACCTCTTATAAACATTTGGCCACTCTTAACAATATTATATTTAGGATAATAATATCTTAAGAGTTAAAATACTATAAAAGAGGCATAGTCATTCTCCCATGCAAACTGAAATGATCTGAATCACATATCTGGGGCCCCCTCAAGCTTTTCTGTAATTGTAAATTACCCTCAGAATAATTTTGAGTGAGTTGTTTTTTTAATTGTAAATTGCCCTCAGAGATAGGATTATTAGTCTTATTTTGAGGCACAAAAATAATGAGTAACTTGGCGTAGGCTATAGGGCCAGTGTGTAAAAGAGCTGGGATTTGAACCCAAGGCTATCTTGACACCAAAATCTGTGCTTTTAACCACTATGCTACACTGTTTCTGCATTAATTTCAGAAACAAAATCCTATTTCTATTAAGATTTTTAAAAATAAGAAACCCATACTATCTATGTACAGGGGCTGGAGAGAAAGCAAATTTCTTCTATACTATGTATTATCCTTGTCATCTGAGCTAATAATTTTAATAAGATTAACAGGAAAATCCAAGTGGAAAAGTCTTGCTTTATTTGGACAGTAGCTCCCCAAAAGAAAGTTTAATTCAGGCATGTCTAATTTTCAAATATATCTAATTTTCAAATATAGAAACTCTAAGCTAACTCCAGGGGGCAGAAAACTAAATCTTTAACTTCAATTAATTATAATGGCAGTAATTACTTTTAAAATTCTACCCAAGCCTATGTTTCTATTGTATGAGTTTGCAAATGCAACTTTCGCTTTCAAAACAAACTTCTTCAGGCTGCCCCCAAGCTACCTAATTTTTTTTTTCATCTATCACTTTAGTTTAAATGTATTCTACAGTGGCATATAAATCAGACTTTACAAGTAAATCTGAGTTTGTCTGAATTTTAACTTAATTCATTTTTTTTAATTTAAAGATTTTATTACGAAAGTAATAAATGAATATACAGATGAGGGAAAAAGTCTTTTTTCAGGGTCTTAACCACCCAGAGATAATCACTATTCACACACTGTCATTTCTCCTCCCAGGACTGTGTTAGCAAAAGGGCACAATAAAATAATTTTTAATCTACCAGCAAGTTCATAGGGAAGAATCTTATAGGGTCCTTTTTTTAAAATTTATTTATTTACTTATTTATTTTTGGCTGAGTTGGGTCTTTGCTGCTGCGCACAGGCTTTCTCTAGTTGTGGCGAGCGGGGCTACTCTTCATTGCGGCGCGCGGGTTTCTCATTGCAGTGGCTTCTCTTGTTGCAAAGCACGGGCTCTAGGCGTGCGGGCTTCAGTAGTTGCGGCTCGTGGGCTCAGTAGTTGTGGCTCACGGGCTCTAGAGCACAGGCTCAGTAGTTGTGGCGCACAGGCTTAGCTGCTCCACGGCATGTGGGATCTTCCCAGACCAGGGCTCGAACCCGTGTCCCGTGCATTGGCAGGCGGATTCTTAACCACTGCACCACCAGGGAAGCCCTAGGGTCTCTTCTTAATGACAGACTACCCTGTAATGAAATGATACTCTCACTATCAAAGAATTTACTTTTTTGGGTACTTTTCTGGGTACACATATCCCTTGCTCATTGCCTATGAAATTACAATTGTGTGCCTAAAAACAGGAAGTTATGTATAACTGAAAGTTGGGAGGAAAAATATCCTTGTTATTGAACATCCTTTTGAATACACTGTTTAACCCTCCTATCGAGTATATTTTGAGTTAGCATAGGAAATAATTAAATCATTTTTTTGATCTTGGAGGATCTTGCAGTGCCTGAAAATCATTCCGAACACCAATGGAAAATGTTAAGATGTGCCTTATATAAAGTAAAGGTGACTCTGCACCAGCTCCAAGACATACCCTGCCAACTGCATACTGAATAATCCTTGTTATTACTGTGTTTCGTTAGGTGCTTCTTTCTCCTAAAAGAAAACACAAAAAAAAGATTTTAGTTTAGTTCTACTTAACTTTGCTTAAAGTTAAAATATAAACCCTCAGGCTGGATCCAGACGAACATATAAAAATGGTAAATTTGTCTTCCGTGACCCAGTCTCCCATTTTCTTTCTCTCCTCTATGAATTGCAACCCGTTCAAGGAATCTTTAATCAACAGGAATGTCACAGTGAACAGATACATGGAGACTGGTCCAGGTAGACAGGTCAGAAGGATTACTGCACTGGAAGGAGGAGGAGATTATAATAACAAACAACAGTAAAGTCACCATTTTTAAATGCCTCTTGGGTAATGAGCAAGAATCCGCATTGCACTGAATCCTCACTAGGAGCCTGCAAGGTAGGCACACAGAGGCTCAACCTGCGCCGTAAGCAGCAGTCCCGCAGCTCCAAGCCTGCTCAGCCTGGCTTGGGAGCCCAACCTGCCTGCAGGATGCCCTCTGGGCTCATGAAACACCCACTCCAAGAGCCAAGGAGGGCAACCTTCCCAACACACCATCCTCTAGCAGGGCAGCAGAAATCAACACCAGCACCAGAGAACACACAACACAAAACACCTCTGCATAGAGGCTTTCCATCTGATAGTAAAAAAGAAACTTTATGAACAAAGAGAACGTGAGAGGATCACTGCTATCTAAGCTCACGGCACAGTGAGGGAATACTGACTGACTGAGGCAGCCTTGCAGGCCTTTCCTCAACACTGAAACATCACACAAATAAAGTTCCAAACATTCATACTACGCCAAGGCACTTTACACAATACACTACACAGGTGAGTTCGTCCAGGTAAGCATTAAACTCAAGCTCACAGGAGCCTGGGGGAAAGGGAGTACAAAGAGGTGGGGGAAAGCAGGAAAGGTAAAAGAAAGAAGGAAAGGTGGATGTGAAACCAAGTTTATTGCTGGGAACGAGGGGATGAAGAGAGATGGAGACACTGCTACCACACAGACGAGGACAGCAAAGCCATAGGCACAGGCCCACTTCTAGTGAGAAGTGAACCCTGGGATGCCTACCTGGTCCTTCAGCTCCAAGTGGGATACAGTAGCTCCTCCCACTACCCATGCCTGCTTCTCTCTTTCCAACAGCCAGTTTCACCCACAGTCTCTCTGGCCAAGCAGTGCGATGGTCCCGCATGGCTGAGGACTGGTTCTGAAGGCCAATGACTGGATCTGAATCCCAGCTCACCAGCCACAAGTCACTGGACCTGAGCAAAACCTCATCTCTCTGTACCATCAGTTTCCTCATTAGAAGATGTCAGTAGCAAGAGCACCTCATAGATTGTGGTGAGGATTAAATGAATTAATAAAGGTAGTGATTTAAAAAAAGCCTGGCACAGAGTAAGCATTCAGTAACTACTAGCTACCACCGCCACTATCATTGTTATACTGATGGTAATCTCCCCTACCCAAGCAGAAATACTTTTAGTCTTCCACTCTACTTCAAGAGACTGAATTTACTGAGCTATCATCTCTCTTCCGTTTTCAGAAATCTTCTACTGCTTAGTTTCCTAAAATGTATTAACTTGGAAATGGGTGCTGATAAAGAAACTAATATCTAGTTGGGTATCAAAGTCTGATGATTTTTCAATAAAGCATCCCACAAAAATCTAAGTGTTTGCTTTTCAAATGATACTAAGATGACATTCTATTAAGTCTATCCTTTTAAAAAGGACTAAATATTCCTTTATATTTTTCCTATCAAAGTAACATATTCTAATAGAAAATATGGAAAATACAGAATAGGAAGTAGAAAGAATAAAGAGGCATCCACAGTCCTACCACAAAAGATCAGCACTATTAATATTCTGGTGGTTTTTCTGCAAATGTTTATATACAGCTTCTTTATTTTGTTTTATAAAGGTGTGATCATTCTATATATAACTTTATATCTTGTATTCTGCTTTTTCCACTCGACCTATTATTTTCCTTTTAGTATTTTTGCTTCAATTATGAAAGAAACAGCTATGCAGTGTAAGAAAAAAATACAACCAGAACATATATATTGGCAAAAAGAGAGGGAAGTTTTTAAAAATTAACCATCAGTCTATCCTCTGATTATCTGTTAACATTTCGGACACAGCCTTCCAAATTATTTTCTATGTATAATACATGCCAGACACAAAGGTTTTAATAAGATGGGATCACACACACATAAACTGGAGAGGTGGGGAGCAGCGTAACCATTTTCTAAGTACTTCTCTCCACAAAACAAGTTCACTTTAGAAAGTTTGGAAAATGAAGAAAAGCACCACAGATTAAAAACAGACAAACAAATAACACCTATAATTTCATCTAGGATGACCTCTCTTCAGGTTTGAGTATATATTCTTTACACCTATGCTTCTTTACAAAGCTAAGATGTTGTATATGAAGTCTTAATGACTACTTTTTCCTCTACTATAGGAGGAACATTTTTGCATGCACTAAGTTCTTCTAAATCACTATTTTTAATGACTACAGAGCTAAGATGACATCTTTTAAACCAGCAAAGGCACTAAATGAGGCCATTCTAAAGCAGTCTTCTTATTCAGCATGTGCTCACACATGCATATAGCTAGGCAGGACCTAAATGAAACAGGCCATCCAGGAGAGGGTGTTTATAATATGGAAATCCATGTTTGAGAAACAAGTACTAGTATGTGTTGCAAGAACACACCGATGTTCTCCCAGTTTACTAAAGAGAGCAGAAGCAACTGAGGCGTTCGGGTGTGGCTGGAGAAGAGGAAGGAAGTGTGGGCGGCCCTACACACATTTTGCAAGCTGCTGAAAACAGTTGTAAAACCAGCCTCTGTTAAACCTACTGTCAAGTCGGAATTCACCCTGTTACTCTTGTCAAAATTCACTTCTGGCTTTTCACTGACATCTTCACCACTGTAGTGTGGTCTGTATATCAAACAAAGGTCTCCAACTCACACCTCTCCCTAGGAGAGGTGAGGAAGAGCACACTGAGCGAAGGTGGCTCCGCGTGGATACTCATTATCAACCAATCCATGGCATGAGAAAGCTGATCACACAAAAAGGGCCATGTGCAAAAATCAGGCTACTTCTATAGCCTCTCTACACTTCGGGATATTACAAATTCCCCCCCAAACCAGACCACGAATATGCAAATACACAAAAACCTCCCAAACAAATTACATGCTTGAAAAAGAGTATCTGTGCCAGTACTCTCCCTGCAATACATACAGCTAAAAGATGAGTTTTTATAAAGCCATGCTAAAACTGTATTTAAGCTTCTTACACATGGAAATTATCTGGTATCTTCTACAAACACCAAAAAAATGAACACTGTTACTCTTACTTAGGGGAAATATCAGACTAAACGTATGTTTAGAGAAAAGCCAACTTAAGTGAAGGAACTAACACACTCTCCATGAAAATTACTGCCCTGATCTAACTGCTAAAATTTCAAAGATACCTATAACAAAAATGGTATAGGCTGGAAAGAAGACAGTAGACTCATCCTCCAGGAATATCAGCAACCTCTAGATCAAGCCAAATAAACACAACCCCAGTGGCAGTCACCACTGCTGTTCCTTTCATCCAAAGTAAACAACATTCCACATTTCTAGAACAGCACTCCTCCTCCTGGGTGTTATCAATATAAGCTATAAATCAAAGATGAAGAAACCAGGGAATTCCCTGGCGGTCCATTGGTTAGACTCTGCGCTTCCACTGCAGGGGGCGTGGGTTCGATCCCTGGTCAGGGAACTGAGAACCCACATGCTGCGGGGCACGGCCAAAAAAGAAAAAAAAAAAAAAAAGAAGAAGAAGAAACCACAAACAGGTCAACACATCCCAAGTTACGGAAGAATCCAGAGTTCTTCACTGGATTGGTTGAATATTACTATGTGGGTATCAGGTAGTATCAGTCTGTAGCCACTGAATGGAATCAAGATGGAAACTACAAATTAGAAGATTTCAGTCAACCATTTATTATGAGAAATGTCCCAATAGACAAAAATGTACCTCCAAATGTCTAATAAAGTATTTTTCAAGGGAAGGTAACTGCCTACTGAAGTATGTTCTGCAAGTTTCCTTCGAGGTAGTCAATTTTAATGGACTCAGGGCCACTGAGGTAACCAGGAATGCCAGGCTGAAAAGCCTGCTCCAGTCTCTCCAGGCAGTGACTGGGTTGCCAACACAGATCTATCCCTTAAAGTGCTGGTTTAAGTAATCTTTATTTCCTCTAAGTAAACAAGCTATATCCCAGGACACATCAAGGAATTTTTGAATGAATTCAGGAGTCAGGCAATCCATTAACTGATGGAAAGCAGTAGTTAGTTTTTGTAGAAAGGGGTTAACACCCAAGCCACAAAACCTGGAGCAGCAGCACAGATAATAAGTTCAAATTCCTAAACAGAATTGCCTCTCATTAAAGTGAGGAAAAATGTTAATAAGCATGTCACCATTTCTACCTGATGGTAAAGTGATGAAAAATGTTAATAAGCATGTCACCATTTCTACCTGATGGTAAAGTGAGATTTAAAAAATTAGTATATGCTGACAGCTCTGGTATAAAGTGCCCACCTAATAAATAATGACTTAAGCACAAGTTGGTGTGTAGAAATTACTCCAAAATAAATAAAGCCAACCCACAATTACTCCTTTGCCAGGAAAACAGAATATAAGTTGGGAGTTATGGAGAATTTAAAAACTTAATAATCTAAATCTCTCTTCCAAAGCTTTTATTAATACTGTCAAAACGCATTTTAGCTCCCTATCGTCTTTGCATCCCCCCACTGATATTGTGACAAAGATAGTCATGAAAAAGTGGTCAAAAAAGAATGCTGGAAAAGAAAAAAAATAAGTTGATCCATTAACAAAAATACTGGCACCTAACATTTCATTCACTTTGACTTAAAAGGCAGAATCATTTGGGGATTCTCTCACACTACTGGGACTGCAAATTACCTTTCTGAAAAGCAATTTGGCAATACCTGTATCAAGAGCCTTAAAATAATTAATATCCTCGATTTAATAATCTTACTACTAGATTTATGTCTTAAAGAAATAAAGACATGAACACATATTTATATTCAACAATGTTCAGTGATATTCATATACGAGAAAAAAAATCAGGGACTTTCCTGGCTGTCCAGTGGTTAAGACTCCGTGCCCCTAATGCAGGGGGTATGGGTTCGAATCCTGGTCAGGGAACTAACCCCACATGCCGCACGGTGTGGCCAAAAAAAAAAAAACAAAAAAAAAACAAAGGTATATCTATCTATCTATCTCAGAAATAACCGAAAGGTCTACAATAAGGAAATGGTATACCTAACGTTAACACTATGCTGCTATATTTTTAAGCTATTTAATCTCATGGGAAATTGTCACAATAAAATATTAAGTAAAAAAATTCACATACCAAATTTCATGGCATAGGATCCCAATTTCTTTAAAAGCATATAATTTGTCTGCATATATACCAAAAATACGAAACTGTTAATTGGTAAAATTGTAGTTTTCTTTCTCTTTATGCTTTTCTGTTCTTTTCAAATTTTTCACAGCAGATGTGTGCTACCTTTTAATCTAGGAAAGGCAGACGTTATTAAAATTTTGAATTTCTGTACATAATTATTCATTCAATTCACTTTTCCATTGAGATCTATAAAGTAAACCAATTTCCCTGAAAATATACCTACATATTTATGTAATCTTAACAAACAAAACATATTCAATGAAATATTCTACCTCCCTTGAGGAACAAAGTATGCAATTTCTTCAGGCTGAGGAAGGAACAGGAACACTGAGTCTGTTTTTATTAGCAAACATTTGAGCCCTAATTGTGTAGAACACAACACAGTCCCTGTCCTTTAGAATCTTGCAAATAAGTTATCTACATATAAAAAGACAATCAATTATACAAGTTAACCTCAGTGAGTTCCGTCAAAGGAAGAACAGAGGATACCAAAGGCAGGATCCCCAAGGACGGGGCAACACACAGATCAGGCCTTACCCTTCACCAGGAGCAGTGGGACACCACTCCTGACAGTAGGGGAAACAGGCAGCAGAGTGCATACGGCTTCCGAAAGGAGAATGCCAATGTGCGTGAAGTTAGGCCGTGGGGTAGAAGTGAGATAAGTTTAATAGGGTTAGGAAGGCTGATCTTGAAAACTACCTAGTGGCTCACCATTTAGGGAACTGTGATGAACTCTTAGCTTCTCAAAATCAATGGAAAACTTGCTAGACTAAATAATTCACGACGTATCTATCTTTGAATTATACTTAAGGTTAATTAAAGTGCCATTAAAGAGTTAAAAATACACAGAAGCAGCTACACATCACAGAGCTCATATGAGGCCTCAAAAGAAGAGAAAAACTCTAGGTTTTAACATGCGAGCAACATAAGAATAAGGTCATTAGAAAATTTAAACCAATTTAAAAACACTGTTCACTTTAAAGTTCCAGATCTCTCTCATTATTACCCATACTACTTTCCTAAAAATCTATTACTAACCTAAATAGGTTTATATAGAAATGAGTTCTCATAGCAAAACTACAGCTGACCTTTCTTCTCATTGTCTCTTTTCAAGTTTTAAAAACGTCTTCTACTGCCACAACTGCCCACTGTTTTCTTTTAATGCAGGTTTCAAAAAGAGTAAACAATTCAACTACTGGGAATCTATGTATGCACTGGATTCTTTTTTCTTTTTTTGCTTGCGGTACGCGGGCCTCTCACTGCTGTGGCCTCTCCCGTCGCGGAGCACAGGCTCCGGACGCGCAGGCCCAGCGGCCATGGCTCACGGGCCCAGCCGCTCCGCGGCATGTGGGATCCTCCTGGACCGGGGCACGAACCCATGTCCCCTGCATCGGCAGGCGGACTCTCAACCACTGCGCCACCAGGGAAGCCCGTGCACTGGATTCTTTACATATGTTATATAATTTATTCCTCACAACCAAGAATACAATGGAAGTATCATACCCATTTAACAGATGAGAAAGCAGGGTCAAATACGATAAGGACTTCCTATGCCCAGTCCTATGCCCAAGTAAGAGCTGCCTAAATGGACTCCTGGGCCCTGCATTTTTTCCTGAAATAATACAAGGCCTCCCCCTTTGACATAGGCCTCTCTAATTCCCAGGGAAACAACAGCCCTAAAATAAATCTATTTTGACATATCTGTTTTTCCTCCAATTCTGACATGCCATGTGAGTTACCTGACCAAGCAATCAACTAAAAAGAGGAAATTCCCTAATGCCACCAAAGTGCCAAAGACTCACCTAATAAACATTATTAATTAATAATTCCAGGGATTTCCCTGGTGGTCCAGTGGCAAAGACTCCACACTCCCAATGCAGGGGGCCCAGGTTCAATCCCTGGTCAGGGAACTAGATCCCACATGCTGCAACTAAAGATCCCGCATGCCGCAACTGAGACCCGGTGCAGCCAAATAAATAAATAAATATTTTAAAAAGATTCACATAACTTGTAACAGAAAGTTTTGCAAAATAAAACTTTTTTAAAAACGTTAAATAAATAAATAAATCCATTAAAAACTTTTTGAAATGTTTGGAAACTGCTCTTTGAGAAAGGAAATTGCAGGCAAATAGCCATTCAAAAGACAGACAGGGGCCGCCCTGGTGGCGCAGTGGTTGAGAGTCCGCCTGCCGATGCAGGGGATACGGGTTTGTGCCCCGGTCCGGGAGGATCCCATATGCCGCGGAGCGGCTGGGCCCGTGAGCCATGGCCGCTGGGCCTGCGCGTCCGGAGCCTGTGCTCCGCAACGGGGGAGGCCACAACAGTGAGAGGCCCGCGTACCGAAAAAAAAAGACAGACAGGTAGTTATTGGTCATCTAAAAATTGAATGGCACCTTGAAAATAACTTCACCTTTAGAGTTTGCATACAATTTTGTTATGGCAAGAGTCCTCCCCAGTGGCACAGAACAGCCAACACCAAGCAAGTAATTTAAGTACAATTTAGGAAGATTATATATTCTGCTTTAAAAAACTTGGGACTTCCCTGGTGGCGCGGTAGTTAAGAATCCACCTGCCAATGCAGGGGACATGGGTTCGAGCCCTGGTCCGGGAAGATCCCACATGCCGCGGAGCAACTAAGCCCATGCGCCACAACTACTGAGCCTGTGCTCTAGAGCCCGCGAACCACAACTACTGAGCCCACGTGCCACAATTACTGAAGCCTACGTACCTAGAGCCCGTGCTCCGCAACAAGAGAAGCCACTGCAATGAGCAGCCCGCGCACTGCAACGAAGAGTAGCCCCTGCTCGCCGCAACTAGAGAAAGCCCGCGCACAGCAACGAAGACCCAAAGCAGCCAAAATTAAATAAATTTATTTTTTAAAAAAAGATTTATCCTTACCAAAGCTGCAATTTTAATGTACTTTTGCATATTACATTCTCTCCATTTGTTTCAGAAAGGATAAAATCAAGCCTTGAAACTGTAGATTGAATATTCTCATGCTAAATGTCTTCTGTAGTACTCGTAATGCTTTATACCAATAAAGAGAGAACTGTTTTACCTGTAGAATATGAGGTAAAACACAAAGCTAAACTCTAAAATTCAACTGCTCTACTTCTATCCACTGCTAAAAAAAAGTCTGTACGATATTTGGACTGTTTTAAAGAGATCCATAAATATGGCACACTATAGCTTCATAATTTGTCTAACGAATATTTGTTAGTATAATGTCCTAAATCTAAAATGAACTTTACCTACATAAGTTACACTGTAAGAGTGAAACCTACATTACCTAAAATATAATCTCTTTAATATAAAAGAAGCAACATGGCTAAATATTAAACACAGTTAGATATATTATTCAAACATTTTCCCCTAGCTATGCAATATGAAGACAATATAATGACCTAAGAGGTGTGTCTGAACATAGAAGGGGAGGGAACATCAGAGAAAAGCTGGGACAGCAACCTAAGAGTCACATTTCAAAGTACCACAGAGTCAACTTTTATTATCTTCACCACAGAGGCGCACTTAAAAAATGATCAAAATTCATTTATTCAGCAAATATGAGGAGCAGCACCTTAGCACAAAAGAGTACCACACAGGGCTTCCCTGGTGGCGCAGTGGTTGACAGTCCACCTGCCGATGCAGGGGACACGGGTTCGTGCCCCGGTCTGGGAAGATCCCACATGCCACGGAGCGGCTGGGCCTGTGAGCCATGGCCGCTGAGCCTGCGCGTCCGGAGCCTGTGCTCCGCAACGGGAGAGGCCACAACAGTGAGAGGCCCGTGTACCGCAAAAAAAAAAAAAAAAAAGAAAAAGAAAAAAAAAGAGTACCACAGGACATGAAGCCCAACAAATGACTCAACTTCTGCCAACAGGCATGTCTTTTTCTATAAAACAAAGATAATCACCACCTTGGACAGTTATTATGAAATCAAAAGGCAATAATACATATTACCAAGTTGTGAGTGGGATCAAAATCACCCCAGGATTTTTTTCCCCAACTTTTCACAAATGGCTTCCCTCTCAGGAGAGTCTGATATTTTAGAGGGGTTGTATACTTACTTCCTCATCTTAGTTTGACATCGGTACCCTCACCCCTTATTGGCCCAAGAAACTGCCCCTAAATGCCTGTACTGGATATAATAGGAAGGCCGCTGCCCCACATTATTTACACCTCTCAAAGGGACAAGGAGGCTGGAAGAGGTGTTCTTTCCCCTAAATCTGCCTTCAGGAGTTCACAGGAGGCATCTCAGAGAAATTAATTTTTTTGTTTGAGCTAAGAACTGAAATTGGCCATGGTGGGAAAGAGGCCTTAGTGTGATTAGGACAGCAATAGATGCAGAGCAGAGTGTAAGAGACAAGGTTAGACAGGTAGGTAAGGGCCAGATACCCAAAGGTCCTTGTATCCTATGCACATCAGTTGCATTCCTCACATCTGGCTAGCCCTCAACCATGCTTCAGGGCCCAGCGTAAAGGTCACCTTCCTGACCGTATCCTCTCCCTCCCCTCCCACACTCCTGCACACCAGCTCCCCACGCCCTCTCACAGCACCAGGCCCTTTTCCATTATGGCCCTTATCACAATTGTGGTTATATAATTATTTGTGTGATTATGTGATTAATAATCTGTGTCCCCCACTAGACTACATGATAAATTCAGCCCGCGTTAAGACGCACGTCTGTTTTATTCAGCTCTCCATCCCAGGGCCCGCCAAGTATAGCATCTGCCCAAAATATCCAGGTATACTTTATTAAATGGACAAATGAAAGCTGGCCCTAAGAAGCCAAGGAAGAATCCTGAGCAGGGGAACGGCAATCAGAGATGACAGTTAAACAAACCACTCTGGCAGCAAAGTGAAGATCAGATTGGAAGGGCAAGACTAGAGCTTGGACACAGGTAAGGAGACCAGTGAAAATGTCTCCAGATAAATGATTAAAGACTTAAAAATGAGGGCAGCCTGTACCTGGGCGGTGATGGCGAGGATGTAATGGAGGAGACACGTTTAGCAAGTAGAATCCAGGAACTCAATGCACAGGGGGCAAAGCAAAGAGGGCAATATAGAATGACTAGTGGAGAGTGGTAGCAGGTGGGGTCATTTACTCAAGGAATTCAGGACAGGAACAAACATTTCTTGAGCATCTACTGCATGGCAGTGTAGAGTGGAAGATTTGCTTCTAGCTCTGGAATTCTATGAATGAAGAGCAATTTCAATCCAACTCATCTGGATAAAATGGGTATGGTTTCCACTAATGGGCAACAAACTAAAGTTCAGATTTTTGAAGTTTCTTCGCCAGGACACTTCTTGGGTACACTGACTATGTGTGAAGCACTACACTGGTCTGGGGATATAGAAATCAAAGAAGGGGTCTCTGGCTCCAAGGAGCTGACAGTCTTCTGGATTTGAGAGAGGTAACTGCACGTCAACAACTGAGAAACTGAGGCCCACTGAGGCTACGATTTGACCAGTTACATGTCCTGTAACCTACATTTCTGGAGCCCTGATTTCATAATCAACATCACATTTCAGGCCAACATGTAGCTGAGGGGTTATGTGTTTAGATAGTCAGACAGACACCCCTCCCCCCAGTCTTGCTGTGAGCCTGGAGACACTCCAGAACTTAAACCCATCATGGTGCATGGGCAGCCAATGCCCTCCAACTCTGAAGTAACTGCTGTAGTCACATGGCAGCAGTCTGGGGAATAGGACACAACAAGGAAGGAGAGAAAGGCCTTCTTTGTCAGGAAAGAGCCTACCTGAGCAGAGGCCAAACGCTGGAGGTGCCAAAGCAGAATCTCAGGAGGCTCTGGAAGTAACAGCAGAGAAATAAATGTTCAGGAAAGATAGAGCAGGAATCCTCTTTAGTCAGGTTCCTCCCCTACCACCAGCAAGAAATGGTTTCCCACGGGATCTAAGGCCTCAACCCAAAGCAGATACACGGAAAAACAAGATAAGGAAATAATCCGCAGTGTGAATAATGCAACTCCAGATCATCCAGAACAGACAACACATTTCCAGTGCTCACTTGTGAGGCTATTAAGTCCGAGAGATTGTACACCAGCTCTTCCCAAACTAAAACAAAATAAAACATGTCCCCCTCCATCCCCAAAGGTACTGCCCCACTCCTCCCCCTTCCTTTCCATGGTCTTAAAAAAATCAAAAACAGCTGCACCCTGTCTCTACTTCCTCAACTCCCTTTCACCCACTTGGATCTAAGTTCTTCCTCCACCACCTGACCTTGTCTTTTCCCCCTCCCTGAACCTCTGGAGCCCTTTGCCCTTTTCTCTGCCTGGGAACTCTACCCATCCTTCAAGACTGGTTCAACCATCACCTTCTCTGTGAAGCATTCCCAAGTCAGACTGTTCCTTGCCCAGGGGTCCTGCCTATGTCTCACCACAGCATTTGATCCTACTGTTATTGTTTACCTTAGTGTAAATATAATTTATAATAGCTTGGGACTTCCCTGGTGGCGCGGTGGTTAAGATTCCGCCTGCCAATGCAGGGGACACGGGTTCGAGCCCTGATCCGGGAAGATCCTACATGCCGCGGAGCAACTAAGCCCGTGCACCACAACTACTGAGTCTGCACTCTAGAGCCCGCGAGCCACAACTACTGAGCCCACGTGCCACAACTACTGAAGCCTGCACACCTAGAGCCCGTGCTCCGCAACAAGAGAAGCCACTGCAGTGACAAGCCCGTGCACCACAACAAAGAGTCTCCAATCACTGCAACGAAGACCCAACGCAGCCTTTTATTTATTTTTATAAATAAATAAGTAAATAAATAAAACAAAAAATACAATAGCCTGTAAAGGCAGGAACTAATTTTTATTCACTTTTCTACTGCTATCCTCTAACCCAGGGCCCCAAAAGTAGACAAAGGCTCCATGAATAGATGATCATAGGCTAGTTTACCTTCAAAACTGCTACAAACCACTCAACTTTTCCACCTAACTTGCTCTAAGAGCTGACCAGCACATACATGCACACTGGGAAGTATCCATATTCTAAATAATTAGTTTTCTTATAAAAGCATCTTAGCTAAAAATTCTACCTCTTGGTTGTTAGGCAAATAGCTGGCATGCAGTAAAATCAAGTCTTCAGAGTTCCTCACATCTATGTTTTTAATTCCTAAAATTCTGACCATGTGGAAAGTGTACTTGTACCCTTTTCTTCCCGGGCTGTGTAATGAGTTCTTAGGCTCAGACAAGCTGCTACAGGGAAGAAATCAAGCCTTATTTATACCAGTGCTTAGAACCTGGGCTGCTCAATATCTCCAAAATAAAGTTTTTTTCTATTTGGTTTCACTTTCTATATGAAACATCCATAGCAAAGTTTAGACCAATAGTATTTCCTGCGCCCAGTAAAAATATCTGGGGGCTTCCCTGGTGGCGCAGTGGTTGAGAGTCCGCCTGCCGATGCAGGGGACACGGGTTCGTGCCCCGGTCTGGGAAAATCCCACATGCCGCGGAGCGGCTGGGCCCGTGAGCCATGGCCGTTGGGCCTGTGCGTCCGGAGCCTGTGCTCCGCAACGGGAGAGGCCACAACAGTGAGAGGCCCATATACCGCAAAAAAAAAAAAAAAAAAAAAATATCTGAAAGCCCTTCAGTTTTTTTTTTTTTTTTAGATGTTGAGGGTAGGAGTTTATTAATTCATTTATTTTTGCTGTGTTGGGTTTTCGTTTCTGTGCGAGGGCTTTCTCTAGTTGTGGCAAGCGGGGGCCACTCTTCATCGTGGTGCGCGGGCCTCTCACTATCGAGGCCTTTTTGCGGAGCACAGGCTCCAGACGCGCAGGCTCAGTAGTTGTGGCTCACGGGCCTAGTTGCTCCGCGGCATGTGGGATCCTCCCAGACCACGGCTCGAACCCATGTCCCCTGCATTAGCAGGCAGATTCTCAACCACTGCGCCACAAGGGAAGCCCAAGCCCTTCACTTTTAATAAGGACATTTGAAAGCCTTCATTTTAGGATTATGGGATTACATTTGACCCATAAAGGCTCAATCTATACTTCTGTTCTAGAATAATAAAAATTACATAACTTCTGAGTCCTTGTATGTTTTATACAAATGGATCTTACTGCAATAATACAGAAAAACTTACTAAAAATAGTAAAAAAAAATTAATACGGTGAGAGTAACTTTTCTGCACAGAAGAAAATAAAAACTGTGCAAATTTAAAAAACAGAAAGGTGTCAAAATTCCCTACATGGAAAGCCTTAAAAATGGAGTATTAAGAAAAGTTAACACAGTGCACCTGATTTTCAATTACTATACTGCTTCAATAAGTGACCTTGGGAATGTCATTTCTCTCATTTCTAGTTCTGTAAAATGGGAATGTCATGTTTTCCTAATAGAGACAATTAGATAGTCAAAAGAATCAACATGATTTTTTTTTAAACTTGTCTAATTAGTATGCGTTAATCACCACTAGTACAGAACATTTCTCTCCAGGAATCCAATTCCAAGAGAAATATTTAAGCAGACGGTGAAGACAGATTTCCTTCAGGGAATGATTTTATAAATCTGGAGAGCCATATAACAAGATTATAAATTAACAAATTGATTACATAAGCCTTGACAACCCCAGACGTTAAAGTACACAGATATACATTCTGATAAATTAGACTGATTTGGGACTAGCACCCCAACCCCATACAAGGAACCCAAACTGAGGCAACTGATGCTTGATAGGAATCAGGTGGAATCTGATCAGTATGCAGACATTTGCAGTTCCATCACCTGCTAGCCATGCTTCACCTTTCACCATAAAACGTGAAACGCATTAAGTCAGCTTTACCACCTGCTCCTAAAACTGTGGAAATGTACTCAATTAAATGGAAGGGGAAAAAAGTAACTTGACAGTGTGAAAAATCCGATATCCTCAGACGTCTATAGGTTGAAGAACCCTACTGCTAAATCCCTCCTCTCCCCTCCAAATACTGGACTTGAACCGAATTCCCTATGAAGCTATTGAATTTTATCTGATGCAACTGTTGGAACAGCACAGCTCCAGGAACCCCCCCCCCGCCCGCCCTCCAGGATAAAAGGCTGTCACTTTCCTGGATCCCAAGTCCAAGTAAAAGGCAGGAAGGTTTCTGTAAAACGGTCCAGAAAGATATCAACAGGCGATGACTATGGAAAAGAACGGAGGTTTTCCAATCTGAAAAATTCTAGCTGTCCCTCGGGAACGGCACTGCTCCTCCTTCCTTACCCCAATACCCTTTCTCTACAGACAACAATATCCCCATTCTATTTTACGGCTGCAGTTTTAGCAAGGAACCCCCCTGCTACGCCAGATTTCCAGATTCTTTTGAAAAAGGAAAACACCTTTGGTGAAGAATACACACCGCACAAGAAAACCTGGGAGCGGAGCCCCGCGGGCGCCGCACTCGGCCCGCTCCGGGGCGGGGCGCGGGGATGCGGGCGCCTCCCGAGGTGCCGCAATCCCGCCGCGGCCGCAAGGGCAGGGCCTCCGGGCGCCCGCGGCCAGCCGCCGCAGTGCCGGCTCCCATCCGGGCCCCGCCGCCGCCCGCCGCCAGGCCGCGCCGCCGCCGCGCGGGGTCGGGGCCGCAGCAGCCAGGTCCCCGCGTCCTCCCGGGCGCGCGGCGCGGGCAGCGCGGAGCGCGCAACTTACTTTCCGCCTGCGGCGGGAGCCCGGCTCCGGCGCCCGGCAACGGCGGAGGCGACTAGGCGGCGGAGGCCGGCCCCACCCCCGCCCACGGCCGCCGCGCCCGGCCGCGCTCCACGCTCGCCCCTACCTCAGCCAGCAGGCGGGCGTCCGTCCGCAGCGGCCGCGGCGCCGACAACTCCCTCCCGGCCACCGAATCCCCGCACCCAGCGCTAATCATAATACCGAACAGGCGGCCGTCCGCGGGGAGGGGGTGGGGACCAACTTGCGCCTGCGCGGGGCGCGCGTCACTGTGATGTAAGCGCCGGGGCGGGGCCGCGGGGAGGGAGGGACGGGGCGGGGCCGCGGGGAGGGAGGGAGGGACGGGGCGCACCTGCGGGCTCCGGCGCGCGGGCTACTGGAGGGCATCCTGGCATCATCCCGACCCCAGCGAGTCTGGGCTGCGGCTGGCGGTAGGAAGCGGGCGAGGTGCCCGAACAGAAGGGATGATGAAGGAGGAAGCACTAGGGACATGGGACAATGGCCCAGAAAAGTAGCGCGAGCCGTCGGGGGAAATCGGAGGGAAGGGATCGCGTCCTCACCAGACTCTGGGTCCTGGGACGCGAGGCCGAGGGCGCCAGGCGCTTTACCCTTTTAAAGTTTCCCCCCATCTCCCGCCCAGGTTTAAGCAAGGAAAGGGAAAAAAATCAATATACATTCACGTATACACATACATATTCTTTACAGTTTCTTCTCTTTGGGAACCCAATTTGAAGGAATTTTGTTGATTGTGTTGCCATTTTTAAAAAAGAGAAAAAGCCCAGCATCCGAATGCAGCGCTGGCTTTAAAGGTCAGCGGGAGACCCTTGCTTGGCCAGGCTGCCTCCTCTAGAAAAGCGTGGAAAGGCGAAAGGTCGTGGGAAGTATTAAAGCATGTGAAGTCAGGGATTCAGAACACTCCAGGCATTAACTGTGCACTGGATGGTTCAGCGGCATGGTCACCAGGTCGGTGGCTCCCGAAGGGAACTTAGCTCTCGCCGGAGAGGAGGGTTTGGGAGGGTGGGAGACAGGGGCAGGGGCTCACGTCTCCCACCCTTGGAAGCTTGGTGCGCAATGGAGATCAGCTCTCCGGGTTTTCTGGAAGGGAGTGACAAGCCAGATGCCAGATTTCTCCAACCTGCTTTTTCCCTTAATGATTCTCCCTGCTCTCCACCCCTCCCCCAAGGAAGGACCCCTAGCAAAGAAGGACACAATGTGGGGGGAGGCGGGAGCTGCTTAGATGCTCCAAGTTTGATTAAATTGACTGGACGGAGAAGAAAAATCTAGATGGCTTTAGCAAATGTCTCTGCTGACCTGCAAATGTCAGAAACCTTTTCTTTTCAGACTGTCTCCTTGGCATCTACTTTGCCTGTCTGAAGATGACTTGGAAGCAAGAGTGGATTGTTGGGAGGTACAAACCCTCAGGGTAATAACAGAAGGTTAAAGGGGGACTCCCAGTTACCCTAAGGCTCTGGCATGGGGTGATGGATCATTGGCTGGGGAAAGCCTGGGGCTTTAGGCCTCAGGTGGGCCTCTGTCCCTCAGGGCTGAGTCAAGGCCCCAACTCTGAGATAACACTGGCTTAGAAAGATCATAAAAGAATAATCTCACTTTGACACTGACATTCTAACTAGCAGTATGTTAAGCAAGAGCTTCTAACTTGGTTTGTGGAATTCATTCCTTTGTTACTGGCAAACGGGAAGGCCTTGCACTTTTCTCCTTAGGGAGATATCACTATTCAGGGAACCCTGTAACCAAGTAAAGGGGAAAAAAATACCATGCTAATGGTCTCCCAAGGGAATTCCAGTGGTTGAGGACCTCCAGGCCAGGTCTGTAGCCCCTGAGATAGAACAGTAATCACAAAACAATGGCCTTAGTAGATAAGCCCTTGGAAAATAGAGTACTTATATTGCTGCTGTGTAACTCAGGTTTTGAATAAATTCTATAAGGGCAACAGGGCATAAGAATAGCAAAAACAATAAATGAAAAGGAATAGAATAATACCTTGGTTTAAATCAAGTTGGCTCAAATTCTCTTCCAGAGAGAGGGCTGCAGTCCTGGCCACGTGGTAAATCATTTATTCATCCCCAGTGTTTCCTGGGAAGCTGGAGTGTTGCTGGCAAGAACATGACCCGTTTTCAGTCCCGCACCATCAATGTGGTAACATGATCTGATCATGCTTAGGCAACATTTAAAAATATTCAAGTACAAATTAATATATGATTGCTTAACTTGGAATTCAAGAAAATGTGTTTATTGTTAATGAAGAACCCCCTCCTTCATTCTGCCCTGGGGCTTTCTCCAAACCAGACTGCTTTTTTAATGTTAGGTCTTTTTATGGACCTGTAAGAAGCTTTAATTAGATATACAGCACTCTACACAAACGACAAGATGGAGCATGCAGGCTTGGACTACAGTCTCTGTGATTCAGATCTCAGAAATAACATAATGCCACCAATTTAGGGAAGAAGTTGTTTATTGGAAGGCAACCAGGGAGATGCTACAAATTAGATCAAGATGTGAAAAGCAAGCCGATTCATGGAAGAATTGCCATTTTCTTCTTGGGACTACCCCCCCCAAAGCAGCATGTATAACAAGGTTATCTTCTCTATATATTGTTAATTTTCATAATTTATAAAACATTTAAAATAAATATATTGAAAACAACAGAGATTGAGGACTTGTACGTTTCAGTTTTGAGTAGTGACATTTAATGATTTCCTTTTACGTATTTAATTAGTCATTTTGTACATCGATACTTGAGCATATCTGAATCCTGGCTTCATCCAGTAGGACCAAAATAATACTTCATTGGAATGGACTCAAGTGTCTCTCAAAGACTTTCCCTCACTACCCCCTTGGCATCAGTTAGCATCCCTAGTTCTTTTATCTCAGATGTCAGTTAAGGCCTGTGCGTGAGTGTGTGTGTGTATGTGTGTAATATATTTTTGATAGTTGCAATGAAGGATTGAAAATGCCAGCCCTTAACTCTGTTTGTTTGCAACCTGTGAACTGGGAAGCATGGCAGACATTGCCTAGCATTGACTGCCAGCCCCACCACCAAGAGTTATATGGCCTTGGGGGCAGATTGCTTAACCTTCCATCTGTTTCCTCCTCTGTAAAATGGGAATGATGGTGATGATAATGATATCATTCTTATAAGATGGGTGTAAGGCCGTTGTTCTCCCAGTGTGCTCCCTGGAAACTAGCAGCAGCAGCTGGGAACTGGACTGAAATGCAAATTCTCGGGCTCCACTCCAGACCTACTAAATTAGAAACTCTCTGTTTTAAGAAGACTTCCAGGTGAATCTGATGCAGGTTAGAATTTGAGAATCACTGTTGATAGGATTAAGGTAGTTTATATAAAGTATTAAAACAGTGCCTGGCACATGATAAGCAGTATATTAATGGATATTTTTTCAATTAGTGCAATATGATGCTTCCAAGATATACAAAGTTTAATTCAGGCCACAAGAAGGATGCCCATATTCCTCCAACAAATAAATTCTGCTTAATCTTTTGTCCAAAGACTTTAACACTGCCTGCCAAGCCCTTCACAATCTGGCCCCTGCCTTCCTTTCCTGTTCTTTATCTCCAGGTGAACCACATCTCCAACCTTCTCAGTTCTCAGAAAGGGAATTGCTTTTTCATACCTCCGAGCCTTTGCCCATTCTGTTCCCTCTGCCTGGAAATGTCACCCACCCCTTTTCTCCACTTTCTACACTTGCAACCTCCTGAACCCTTCAAAACCTCACTTGAGTGTCCAGCCTCATCTGTGGCACCCCCAGCCCTGCTCAGTCAGAGCCAGGCATTCTCTGGACCCAAACCTCCCTGTACATCCTGCTTGTAATATTTATCATAGGGTTTTGTAACTGTTTAGTGTTCCATTTTCTCCCTTTGGATCTTAAACTCCCGGAGGACAAGGATTTTATTTTATTCAAATTTCTATTCATGCAGCTTAGCACTGGGGGTGCAAGTAGGCAACCCAAGGGCTTGCACCATAAACTTGGGGTCTTTCTTTTTCCACAAAGGTCCTTTAAGAATTTGAATTAGTTGGGAACATTTTTTCGGGGGGCTGGGGAGCATGCCCTGCGGCTTGTAGGATCTTAGTTCCCCAAACAGGGATTGAACTCAGGCCCTCAGCAGTGAAAGCGCAGAGTCCTAAACCACTGGACGGCCAGGGAATTCCCAAGAACATTTTAAAATTGGAAGAGTCAATGGTTTTTTTTTTGGTTTTTTTTTTTTTTTTTTTTTTTTTGGCGGTATGCGGGCCTCTCACTGTTGTGGCCTCCCCCGTTGCGGAGCACAGGCTCCGGACGTGCAGGCTCCGGACGCGCAGGCTCAGCGGCCATGGCTCACGGGCCCAGCCGCTCCGTGGCATATGGGATCCTCCCAGACCGGGGCACGAACCCGTATCCCCTGCATCGGCAGGCGGACTCTCAACCACTTGCGCCACCAGGGAGGCCCGAGTCAATGGTTTTGTTTAATAGTTTTATTGAGGTATGATCTGCATACCATAAAGTTCACCGTTAATACATGGTAATTCAATGACTTCTAGTAAATTTATAAAGTTATGCAACCATCACCCCGATCCACCCCAATATTTCCATCACTCCCCAAAAGTTTTCTCCTGTGCATTTGCAGTCAATCACACTCCAATTTCCATCTCTTGGCAACCAATGATTTGTTTTCCATCTCTACAGATTTGCCTTTTCTAGAAAGTCACTTAAATGGAATCATACAATGTGTGGTCTTCTGTGTCTGGCATCTTTCACTTAGCATAATGTTTATCCATGTTGTAGCATGTATAAGTAGTTCATCCCTTTTTACTGCTGAATAGTATTCATCAGATAGATACACTAGATTTTCTTTATCCATTTACCAGGTAATGAACATTTCATTTATTTTTTTGCTATTATGGATAATGTTGCTGTGAATATTTACATAAACTCTTAATGGGGACATGCCATCAGTTTTCTAGGGTATTGCAGGATGGGATTGTTGGGTCATGTTGTAACTCTATGTTTAACATTATAAGGAACTGACAAATTGTTTTCTGAAGTGACTGTACCACATTTTACGTTCCCACCAGCAATGTATGAGGGTTTTGTTTTTTTGGTTTTTTGTGGCTTTTTTTGCGGTATGAGGGCCTCTCACTGCTGTGGCCTCTCCCGTTGCGGAGCACAGGCTCCGGACGCGCAGGCTCAGCGGCCATGGCTCACGGGCCCAGCCGCTCCGCGGCATGTGGGATCCTCCTGGACCGGGGCACGAACCCGCGTCCCCTGCATCGGCAAGGGCGGACTCTCAACTACTGCGCCACCAGGGAAGCCCAATTTTTTGCCCATTTTTAACTGGGTTGTTTGTCTTATTGAGTTATAAGAATTTTTGATATATTTCAGATACACGTCCTTAATAAGATACATAATTTGCAAATATTTTCTCCCAGGCTGTGGCTTGTCTTTTCATACTTTAAATGATATCTTTGGAAGTGCCAAAGTTTTGAGTTTCAATGAATTAAAATTTAGCAAATTTTTCTTTTATGAATTGTGTTTTTGGTATCATATCTAAGAAACTTTTGCCTAAGCCAAAGTTACAAAGATTTTTTTCCTGTGGTTTGTTTTTTCAGGTTTTATAGTTTTCAATTTAACATTTAAGTCTGTAATTGATTTTGAGTTAATTTTTATACATGATGTAAATTTTTTAATTTATCTTTTGTGTATGGATACCCAATTGTCCCAGAACCATTTGTTAAAAAGAATATCTTTTCACGATTCCCTTGGCACCTTTGTTGAAAATCAATTTACCAAAAACATAAGGATTTTCTGGACTTTCTATTCATCTCCATTGATATATGTGTCTATCATTCACCATTGTGACACAGTCTCAACAACTATTATTTTATAATAAGTTTTGAAAATGAGTAAAATATTCCTCCAACTATGTTGTTGGTTTCCAAAATTGTTTTGCTATTCTAGGTAATTTGCATTTCCATGTAAACCTTAGGATCGGCGTGTCAATTTCTACCCCCAAAAAATTGATTTTGATTGGAATTGTATATATAAATCAGTTTGGGCAGGATTGCCATCTTAACAGTAGTGAGTCTTTCAATTCATGAAAATGGTATATATCCCCATTTATTTAGATCTTTTAACTTTTAGTGAGAAGTGTTTTATAATTTTTACCTCTTACACATCTTTTGTTACATTTATTTCTAAGTATTTTATTTTTAGTGCTATTGCAAATTACATTGTTTTCATTTCATTCTTAGAGTGTTCATTATCAGTAGAAATATTATTGGTTTTTGTATCCTCTGACATTCTCATTTATTAGTTCTAGTTGGTTTTTTAAGATTCACTAGTAGTTTGCAGATACAGGATCAAATAATTTGCAAATAAAGACAGTTTTATTTCTTCATTTCCAAACTGGATACCTTTAATTTCTTTTTCTTGTCTTCTTGACTGGCTAGAACTTCCAGTGTGATATTAAATAGAAGTGTTGAGAGTGGACATCCTTGCTTTGTTCTCAAACTTATGGAAAACACCTTTAGTCTTATTGCTAGTAAGTACAATGTTTGCTGTAGGTTTTTTCTTAGATTCTTTTTTATCTGTCTGAAGAAATTCCCTTTTATTTGGAGTTTGTTGAGAGTTTTATCATGAATGAGTGTTGAATTTTGACAAATGCTTTTTCTGTATATATTAACATGACCAAGTATATTTTGGCCTTTATTATATTAATATGATATATTGCATTAACTTTGAGATGCTAAATCAACGTGGCATTCCCAAGATAAATCCCACTGGGTCATTTTTATATGTTACTGGATTTGATTTTTGTGTTTATGCTCATGTGGTATATTGCCATATCTTTGGCCTCAATGAACGTGGAAGTGGATCCATTTCCAGAGCCTCTAGATAAGAGCCTAGTCTGGCTAACACCTTAATTTGAGCCTTGTGAGACACTAAGCAGAGAACCCAGTTGAGTCTGCCTGGACTTCTCACATATAGAACTCTGGGTTCTAAGCTGCGAAGTTGTGCTAATTTGTTACATAGCAACAGAAAACTAATACACCAACTTCCTCCAGTTTTCCTCTGCCATAGCTAGAAGTCCTGCCTCATGGCAGAGTTAATTTTGAAAAACATAAAATAAAATCAAGATTTCTGGTTTCAAAAAAATAAAAAGATTTCTGGTTTCTCTTGAAAAATGGGAAGACCTTGAAACTTGAGATTTGAATTTCTCACATGTCAAACCATCAGCAAGAGCTGGGTAGTGACTCTCCCCGTCCTCCTTGTTAGCCAGGGTCTAGGTCCTCCAATTTATCTGTTCTCGCCCTTCACCCTAGACCTACATCTCCAATTACAGGCCTGGCCCGGGGACATCTGAATCTGTAACACCCCTGATCAGCACATGCCCAACTTATAGTAAGTGTTCAGTAATTATTTGTTGAAGGAATGAATCAAACCACAAAACAGGTGACATGTGGGGGAATTTTACATAAGAGCACATGAATGGACATTTGGGATGGCCAAGGCTGAGGACACCATACCCTCAGTGCACTTTGGAGGGGTCAAGGGCATGGCCCACAGAGCCTGTCCACCTGAAGGAGATTTCCTGAAAGTCCCATCAACTTTCACTTACATCTCATTGGCCAAAAGTGTGTCATGTTACCACCCCTAGTTCCAAAGTAGGCTAGGAAATGTGGTTTTCAGCTTGTCACATGTCACCCCAGCCTCAACAAGGATGTCAGGGCTCCGACAGGAGAAAAGAAGAGGATGGATATTGGGTTAGTGACCAGCAGTTTCAACACCCAGATCATAGAAAAGAACAAGACCAGCATCCCAGAAGCTTTCTTATGCCCCTTCCCTGTCAGCATTCCCCCCAAGGGTGTTTCCCCTTTTTCAACTTCATATAAATGGAATCATACAGGGAATTCCCTGGCGGTCCAGCGGTTAGGACTCCACGCTTTTACTGCCGAGGACACGGGTTCAATCCTTGGTTGGGCAACTAAGATCCCACAAGCTGCGCAGTACAGCCAAAAAATAAAATAAAATAAAACAAAATAAAAAATAAGTGGAATCATACAGAGTATGTTCTTTTGTGTCTGGCTTCTTTCACTTGCAGTGTAAACACTAAAAACAACAACAACAACAACAACTCAGTATCAAAGTAGCTCGAGTTTTCTATCAAATGACTTATTAATTAGCCTTGAGGAAACCAAGACAATCAGTGATGGAATTAATCCACCTCTCTTCCTTGAGTTGGTTATCATTAACTACACATTTGCCCTTCAACCATGGACAGTCAAGAGAAATGACCAGTGGGAATAATAACAAGTATTCTTTCCCATGGGAGAGATTCAAAATATTTAAAAATCAGAGCCACGTGACCACTAAATGTTTGGACACAGAATGGATGGCCCTAGTGTTGTCCAGAGAAGGGACTTCAGGCCCCCACTAGGCCGGGCCTTAGCCCTCAGTTGCTGGAATGTGAGAAGGTCTTGGGCAAGGCCGGTGAGTTCCTCAGGGAGGAGCCGGGATGACCAAGCCCACAGGACCCCGAGGCTCCAGGCAGCAGCTATGTATCAGTCAGTGCAGAGTAAGCTCAGTGTTTCCACGTCAGCACAGAGTGCGGGCTGAAGGTTAACACTGGTCTTTGCCAAAACAGTGTGAAGGTTGGGCATCCTCTGGTGAAACTGTGGCCACAAGGTGTTCAGGCATCAGAGGGAATCACTACAGCTCAAAAGCAGTGTCTGTCTTCATGAAGGTGAGACTGGTCTGTCCCCTCACACATGTGAGGAGACAGGACACTTGGCAGTACGGACCCTGGCCCTGGAGTTGGCATCTGATAACTGAACGGAGCCATGCTGAACCATCATGGATGTCAAAATGGCCGGTGCTTATTTCCTTAGGGAAGTCTTGCAAATAATGTTTTCCTCATTTCCAACTCACAATTCTTTTTAGCTGTCCCACCCCACTTCCAAATTTAGGAGTGTTACACTTCATATGAAAATAAAAAATAAAAGCAAATAGGGAAAGTTGGTTCAGGACTCAAGATCACTCTCCCAGAAATAGTAGCCCTAGATTCACTTCAACCCCCGCTCCCTTGCCTGTGTTGACTATAAAGACCAGCAAAATGAATTGCTCACTTCCCAGCCTCCCTTGCTTTTGCTTTTCTGATACAAAGGGACAGCTGCAGCTGGCTCTGGCCTTCTCCTTTCTTCCTGCCCCAACTGTGGGCGTGATGCCCGGAACAGGAGCTGCCATCTTGCAACCATGAAGGAGAGGCCAAGAGAATCACAGTGATGCTGGCTCTGGACCTCATGAGCTGCTGAACAAATGCTAACAGCTGCCTGCTCCAGACTTTTTGTGCTGTGCAAAAATTGAAAACTCTGTTCTTTATGCTTACTTATAGCAGAAAGCATTCCTAACTGATACAACTAGTGTAAACCATTACTTGTCATGGATAGGCAAAAAAAAGGACGGAGGGCCAGTGAGGATTTTCCAAGTTTAGTTACTACATCGGAAAGTAGCTGTGGACACTTATTCTCAAAAGCAAGGAGGTATCAAATCCCACTAGGGTCAGGTCAAAACACATAAAGGTCAACTTGAAGAGACTTCCACTAGCCAAGGAGGGGAGAATGTGAGCACCAAAGAACACTGACTACAATGCATTAAAATGAGTTAAAAATAGATAAAGGGAAATAACCAAGCATTTATTCTGCCTTCCTGTTTGAACTGTATTTCAAAGAAACCAAAGAAATGATCAGGAGTTCTTAATAGAAGAATTACGACTGATAAAGACAGAAAGAATAGTAGAATCAGAAAACCACCACTTGGGAACACCTGATGAAATAAAGAATCTAGCCAATGATCATTAATAACTATTAGGTAAAAGGTTGACAGGGAACTTTGGATGGACCATGCTGATAACACCTGAGCCCACATTGATCAATTTTCACATCTCTAAAAATGGGACAATCAGCCTCATGATGTAATACATCAGATAGTACACAGCATCTCCTATGAAGTTTTCAAGCCAAGAAAAAAAAAAATCTAATCCAGTTAACAGGAAATAGAAGAACAAGTTAAATGACACCAGGAGGAAACTACCAGCCCAATCCAGAATGTAGGATATTCTACTGGATGAATGACTCATTTCTCCCTCTCCTCAGGGAATGGCATAAAAAAAACGGGGAAGGGGGAAAAACCATTACAGAATAAAAGAGACTTAAGAGTCCTTTCAATCATATACTATGTGTAGTTCTTGTTTGGATCCTGCTTTGAATGAAACAACTGAAAAAATATTGAGTTAATTAGGAAAATATGGTATGTTCTAGGTATTCTATCACATGATAATGGCATTGTGGTTATGAATTTTGAAAAAGTTCTTCCCTGATAGAATACCTACTGAAATATTTATGGATGAAATGAAAGGATGCCTGGAGTTTGCTTTAAAATATTCCAGCAAAAGCCAAACAAATATTGTGTGTGGTGAGGTGGGGAGAGGGTACAGAGGAAGCAGAATCAGGTGAGCCACAAAGGGGTTCCCTGTATTCTTTCCTCCACTTTTACCTATAACATTCTGTACAAACTGTTTTTTGAAATTATTACTTTAATTGGATTTTCCTGCATTCTAGACGCTAATAGCAACAAAAATGAGAAAGCAATTAAAAAAAAAGAAAATCCTGTCAAAGTCCCTGAATTCTGTTTCCTTCCTTCATGGTGTTATTTTCATAAAAGTGAAAACAAAAGATACAATCACAAAACGAGAATATAAAGCAATGTCACGTGTCTGTACTTTTTTTTTTTTTTTTGCGGTACGCGGGCCTCTCACTGTTGTGGCCTCTCCCGTTGCCGAGCACAGGCTCAGAGGCCATGGCTCACGGGCCCAGCCGCTCTGCGGCATGTGGGATCTTCCTGGACTGGGGCCCGAACCCATGTCCCCTGCATCGGCAGGCGGACTCTCAACCACTGTGCCACCAGGGAAGCCCCCATGTGTCTGTACTTTAAAGCACAGTGTTTCAGGGGTACTTTAGAGATGCTAGTCCTACACAACACCTGTGTTCTTGTCCACCTGTGGGCCTCCCCAGGATGGTTCCCATATGTTCTCGGATGTTCCCAAGAGAACTTTGCATTTGTCATTGACATCTAATAACTTGTCTGTTCTCTTCCACCAGACTGTGAGCCATCCTCCTGCCCTCCCACTCTCAGTCAAGGACCAAAAATCACTTCCTATTATTCTCTCTAATAGGCTAATATTAACATGTAGTAGGTGCTCAATAAATATTTGGGGAGTATATGAACAGAACCCAATCCTCTATGTTTTACACCTGTGGAGTCTGACACCCCAAGGGTTGAAGTTTCTAGGCTGAGACTGCAATGTGTCAGAATCAGAACCATTCCTGAGAACTTACACCTTCTGGTTCCAACCCAGGGCTGAATCTCATTTCTGATTCCAGAAGTCTTCCTCTTTATGGGAGGAGCCTTCCTCTACCAGGGTCCAATGTGCCATTTCCAGTGCTCCCCCAACCCCATTCTCATAATAAATTCATAGTGTTCTATGCCATGACACTTTCATATCTTTCCAGAAGACAGTACCCAAATTTGTTTTAGGCAGGAGAGATTATAAGTAATTATATAACACAGATAACAAGGTTTTGCTTCTAATAATAACAATACGTGAAATCCTTAGCACTTATGTTTCCAGAACTATGAACTCTTCCTTTATTTCTCCTCCAGCTGAGTCAAGAAAAGGAAACCAGGAAATATCTTTAATGTTTCTTAAGTCTGGGCCCCAAAGTCATGGGTATACATTGTGGCATGCAGGGCAATCCACTCCTAACTGAAGCTGACCGTGGTTTTCTCTGAGCCTTGCTGACCACTCTGAGCCAGCCTTTGACCAGAGGTTCATACTCAAGTAGTCCATGCAGCCTACTTTCAGGAAAGACCTTTCTTTTTTCTGATACTCCCCAGAGTTACAAACCACAGTGATGAAAAGCCAAGTAGGCATTCATTTCCCAGGTTCATTGTTTATTCAATGTCCCTCAGGTCTTAGCTTCAATGTCACAAACTCTGACCTCCCCACCCCCAAACTGGATTGGGTGGCCTTCTTTGTGTTTCCATAGCAAGTCACAGGTCCTGGGACACGGCTCTTCCAACACACTTTTATAGTTTTCTCTTACCTTCACTGTAGCTAACAAGCTCCGCCAAGGTAGAGACAGTCTTTCATCACTGTTTCCCCAGTGCCTTGCACATGGTAACTCCTCCATAAACACTTGCTTTGTGAATATACAAGTAATCGAATGAATGGCTTTCAAGAGTCAAATGTCCAGTAACTGAGACTCTAAATTTAAACCATCTTGCTTGTGAAGGCGTTCAAGAAACACCTTTTGTCCTCAAAGTTTGACTTAAAAGAATAATGCTGAAATGGGAGGAACCACCTAGTCCTCAGAAAATGATTGAAAGGTTGGATAGAAGTGGGATGAGTTTTGCAGGCACCCACCATGTCTCCCTATTTGCCTTCTCTCTCTTTCTCTCGGGCCACCACCTCTGGAATGACCAGCTGAGGTTTTACTTGTCCTCCTCTTCTAGTCCTTTCTTCTGCCCCTCTGAATAGAGAAAAGTTGGGGGTGTGGATAGTGCTGAAAGGGACAAAGACAGCTCGCAAGAGCTGAGTCCTCCTTTCTGACACTTACACACTCGCTTACGGCGCACGGGGACTTGACTCAGCCGGAAGATGACTAAACCCTGGGCCCCAGTCGGTACTCAGGGCCCCTCCCAACAGAGGCCTCTGTGCCTGGACCTGGTTAATTAGTAGATCTCAATCTGTAATAAGGAGGATGGGTGTGGGTTATTCATGATACTCCCCATGCTTCCTAAATAGTAAACTCAGCTATTCGAGGTAAATGGAGTATGTATGGGAATTGAAAGCCAAGAGAAGGGCAGAAAGTACCCAGGTGCAAACTGAAAGTGAAAACAGCCTTGTTTCTTTTACCATCAGTGAGCAATATCTAACTCTACATGCAATCAACCAAAAGGGCCTAATTCAGATTTCAGGGGCCAATCATGGTTGTAAACTAGGTAGAAAAAGACACTAGCTTAAACCAACTGAGGTTTAATGAATATGGAACGTACTGTCCCCAAATGTCTATAAACTCAGGACTAAACAGTTTAAATAATTTATATTAAAAAAGGAATATTTCAAATATTTAAATATTTATATTTAAAAAGGATTTGGGCTTCCCTGGTGGTGCAGTGGTTAAGAATCTGCCTGCCAATGCAGGGGACACGGGTTCGAGCCCTGGTCTGGGAAGATCCCACATGCCGTGGAGCAACTAAGCCCATGAGCCACAACTACTGAGCCTGCGTGTCTGGAGCCTGTGCTCCACAACGGGAGAGGCCGTGACAGTGAGAGGCCCGCGCACCACGATGAAGAGTGGCCTCTGCTTGCCGCAACTGGAGAAAGCCCTTGCACAGAAACGAAGACCCAACACAGCCAAAAATAAATAAATTAATTTTAAAAAATAAAAATTAAAATTAAAAAATAAAAAAGGATTCACTCATTGTTAGTCCTGGGAGGAAAAAAAACAGTTTCATTATCACTGTCATCCAATATTCGATGCCCACAATAACCTGCCCCAGCTGAAAGGCCATTTAAAAAAGGAGAAAGAGCAGAGACTCTTGGGCCTAAGACCATGTTCAGGGCTCAGAGCCAGCTACCCAATCATCCTAAACATTGCAAACATGAAAACTCTAAGCCACGTCTTGCCCTCAAGGAGGTTACTGATCCTTTGCAGCCAAGGTGTCATAGAATAAATGCCAATACACAGTGTAAACTGCAAGAGCATTGCTTTCATATCCACCAGTTTTTCAATTCCATGAGGGCAAGGACCTTATGTATTTTGTTCACACTGTAGCTCCAGCATCTTGTACTGGTACACAGCACAGAGTAAGAGCTCAATAAATATTTGCCAAATAAATGAACCATTGGGGATACTGTGTCACATGTATTTGGGGAAAGAAAAGTGAGAAACAGAGAAGTGAACTGATTTACTTGAGTTGGTCCATATGACTCATTACAGTTAGTTGCTTATAAGACATAGCCAAATGTCTGTCCTGGTGTTCCTCTAATATTTTCTGGAAGGTTGGAAAATATAGAAACATAATTAAATGACTTATACATGTAGAACTAAAAACTTGACTTGTGTCTAAAAAGCAGTATCTACTATTCACAAAATTATAAACATGAAGAACCTTTCTGAGGAGGAGGAGAAGCATGGGTAGAGCATGGATTTTGTTGTCTTCAACAGTGAAATGACAGCCTCCAAGTCCTTTTTTGTTATACTATGCTGCTTTTTTGCTCTGAAAGCCATAGGGTACATCAGTTAATTTTATATATATTTATATAGGTCAGAGAATATTTTAAAATCCCAAACAGAAGAGCTGCTAATGAATTTAGTTTAGGGTGTCTTGCCACCAGAAAAAATGATAGACCTTTCCTAAACACCTCTGGCTGTTTGCTCATCAAGAAAAGTCACACAGGGCCTCCCTGGTGGCGCAAGTGGTTAAGAGTCCGCCTGCCGATGCAGGGGATACGGGTTCGTGCCCCGGTCTGGGAGGATCCCACATGCCGCGGAGCGGCTGGGCCCGTGAGCCATGGCCGCTGGGCCTGCGCATCCGGAGCCTGTGCTCCGCAACGGGAGAGGCCACAACAGTGAGAGGCCCGCGTACCGCAAAAAGAAAAAAAAAAAAAAAAAGAAAAGTCACACATTTTCTCTCTGTAAAAAGTGTCAAAGGAAAAAAAAAGACTGCAGTTTCACTCCTGATGGGCTGAAGACTGGGACTGTTTTTAAATTCAATGTATATTACAATAACCCCAGAGAACCATGGGAAAGCTTCACTCGGAGAAGGTGCTGAGGTCAATGTCTTTGTGCTCCACGTCAGGGAAACGTCACAGGATGCAGGTTGAAATGCTGAGGCCTGGGCATATCACTCTCACCCATGAGACCAAAAAAAAAAAAAAAAAAAATAGTTTGCCTGTGTTTCTGTTTTTTTCCTTTTTTTTTTAATACTTTACTTACAACGTTGTGCTAGTTTCAGTTGTACAGCAAAGTGATTCAGATTCTTTTCCATTATAGGTTATTATAAGATATTGAATATAGTTTCCCTATGCTATACAGTAGGTCCTTGCTGTTTATCCATTTTATATATAGTAGTGTCTGTTAATCCCAAACTCCATTTCTTTTGTTTTTAATGTTACTTATGATGATGACTTCACCCCCAATTACTGTCTCTGCTGCAGCAACTCCTATTAGGCCTTTCACAAGCCTCCAGGTGAAACCCCTGATCTGTATTTTTATCATATTGTAGGACTGCCTGCATTGCAAATCTCATTGGCTTTTCTATGTGGGTGAATTCCTGAGTTAAGTCAGTTATGAATGTATGGGTTTGAAGAAGCCTTTAAAGAAGCCTCAGTCTGATTATGTGACTTGAGACCCTGTCAGTCCCTTGCTCACCCAGAACTCTGAACAGCAAACAAGGGAAGCCGCAGACACCGACTTTGAATCTTGGATGGGCTACTTTATTGCCATCCAAGCACGGTCAAGGCCTCAGGCTGGCATTGGTATTCTGGAATAACAACACCAGCCTCAAAGGGTAGTTGATGTAAGGATTAAATGAGTGAACTCATGAAGAATGCTTAGATGGTGTTGCCAATGTTAGCTGTACTTGCACTAGGAAGCGAGTTCTAACACCTTTGGAGCAGCAGTTTTGATGCCAAAATGTAGTGTTCAATTCCAGACTTTGTGTGAAATCTACCCCAACACAAAGAGATTAAACTCAAAGGTGCAATGGATCATGGGGCTGCAGCTATTTTGGCAGTAGCCCTTAACATTTAAAATGCTTCTCTCTCCATAACCAAGATCAGGAGGACAGCGTGGTCAAATAAGGGCCCTCTTCTGAGTCACAGACTTGTCATTGTATTATCACATGGAGGAAGGAGCTACCGAGCTCCCTGAGCCTCCTTTATAGGGGCACTAATCCCACTCATGAGGGCTCCACCCTCATGATCTAATCACCTCCCCAAGGTCCCACCTACTAATACCATCACATTGGGCATTATGAGTTCAACATGGGAATTTTGAGGGGACATGAACATTCAGACATAGCAGCAGGGACTTTGTTTTGAGTTGTCTTTGGCCAGAACCCTGGGGAGTTCACCCTACAAAGGATCAGGTATGAGGTTATGGAGGACACAGTCTTTACCCTGGTTGGCCCCAAGTGCATGGCCTGGAGAGACTACTTATTATTTCCTTTTTTAAGGGCACAGAGCATAATTAGGGACAGATATCATACTGTGGGCACCCAGAGGGCCAGGGGGAATACTGCAACCTTGCCTTTCTTCCTTTCCTTCCTCCCCTCCTTCCTTCCTCTTCACCTCCCCTCCTTTGCTCGTTCATTCAACAAATATTCGTTGGCTGTCAGACACTGCACCATGTAGTGCTGAGGTTCATCTATGAACAGGACAGACCCTGTCCTGCCCTCTGGGAGCCTGCCACTTAGCAACAAGAGAAGCTTTCTTCAAATGGCCCCACCAATACCTACACAATGATAGCTCTGGTAAGTGCTATAACATGAGGTACCAGGGCCCAGGAGACCTAATCTGGGTGTCAAGGAGGGTTTCCATAGGAAGTGACATTTAAACTAAGTGTGAATGATGGGTAGGAGCTGTTCAGCCAAGGCAAAAGAGAAATCCAGGCAGGAGACACAGCTTGGGGAATGGTCCTGAGGTGGGAAAATGTGCTGGCATGGTCTCTTGTGCAGAGGAAGAGGCCCTTCATAAACTTTGTTGAATGGATGAATAAAGTTCTCAGTTCACAGTGTATTTGAAGGGATGTTTACTTAAGAGAATAGAAACCCAACCAATAACACTTACCAAAAACACCCCAAGACCCTTCCATGGCCCTCAGTTTACCAATCCCTATCAACAGAATCCTTCAGCATCACTTGGAGTCTCCTCTACCTCACTCCATGGGATGGCCCAGCCTGTAGTCACCCAGACATCCCAGTCACTCTGACTGGAGTGCACAGTGCTCTGCCTTCCTGGCACAGGCCGAGCCCTTGGCATGGTCAGCTTCATCTCCCTGCAATGCTAGGTAGGTCCTCCTCAGCTGCCTGGGAGGGTCTTCTGCTCTGGCTTCAACCTCAGCTTTGTGCGTCGTGACAGCTCAGCCCTGTCACCCCCTGAGTCTCATCACAAAAGGACATGCCCTCTCCTCCTGCAGGGCTCTGTGGACCTGGAAGCTTCTCTGTATGATTGTTGCTAAGGGTCACTTGGTAGCCAATGACCAAGAGCCAGCCAACTCTCCCAGCGAATTTTTGGAAGGCCATCAGGGACTTACATGTTTGGCAGGAGGCTGGAGAATCAATCTCAGAGCTCTGGCAGGCTGGGCAACAGAAGTGGTATGGCCTGTGTGCTGCTGCTATGACGAGTGTTACCTCTATCTATCCTGGCCTCACTGCATTCCTCACGTCCTCATTAGTCTCTGAAAAGACTGGCCTGGGCAGTGAAAAGATCTTCCCCTTTGAAATGTAAATTGGTGCAGCCACTCTGGAAAACAGTATGGAGCTTCCTTAAAAAACTAAAAATAGGGCTTCCCTGGTGGTGCAGTGGTTGAGAGTCCGCCTGCTGATGCAGGGGACACGGGTTCGTGCCCCGTTCCGGGAAGATCCCACATGCCGCAGAGTGGCTGGGCCTGTGAGCCATGGCCGCTGAGCCTGCGCGTCCAGAGCCTGTGCTCCGCAACAGGAGAGGCCACAACAGTGAGAGGCCCGCGTACCACAAAAAACAAACAAACAAACAAAACTAAAAATAGACTTTCCATATGATTCAGCAACTCCACTCCTGGGCATATACCCAGAAAAGACGAAAACTCTAATTGGAAAAGACACATACACCCCAATGTTCGTTGCAGCACTATTTACAATATCCAAGACATGGAAGCAACTCAAGTGTCCATCGACAGATAAATGGATAAAGAAGATGTGGTCTATGTATACAATGGAATATTACTCAGCCATAAAAAAGAACAAAATTTTGCCATTTGCAGCAACACGGATGGACCTAGAGATGATAATATTAGTGAAGTAAGTCAGACAGAGGAAGACGAATATCATATGATATCACTTACACGTGGAATCTAAAAAATAATACAAATGAACCCATTTACAAAACAGAAACAGACTCACAGACATAGAAAACAAACTTACGGTTACCAAAGGGGAAAGGGGATGGGGAAGGAATAAATTAGGAGTTTGGGATTAACAGATACACACTACTATATATAAAATAGATAAGCAACAAGGATTTACTGTATAACACAGAGAACAATATTCAATATCTTATAATAACCTATAATGGAAAATAATCTGAAAAATATATATAGATATAACTGAATCACTTTGCTGTACACCAGAAACTAACACGATATTGTAAATCACCTATACTCCTATTAAAAAAAAAAATCTTCTCCTTTAACTTCCAACTCCCAAGGCCACACAGAAAGAGAAGGCCCCAGAAGTGACTGGGGTAAATTAAGACAGGAAGTTGGATGCGAGACAGCCTGAACTATGACCTATGTCTACTACAATAATTTTATTTCTTCAGCCACCATCTAATGACTGCTTGATCTGAGCCAAACCCTGCAGCAGGCATTGGAGACGCAGAGGCGAATATGACACAGAACCTTTTCTCCTGGAGGCTGCCTTTACTCAGAGATGGGAAACACATCAGCAGTGTAAGTGCTGGAAGGGCCTCAGAGCATGCCTTTGCCAGATGCATAAAGGGAGGGGTGGTTAGCTCTGCATGGGGAGGGCAGGGGGTGGTTGATAAAGCTTGATGGTAGAAGTAATATGGGAGCTATGGCTTGAAGGAGGGTTGTTTGGCTGGCAGGCAGCTTGAAGGCATGTTTGGGCAGGAGATGAGAACATTCCAGGCAGGGAGAATAGCAGATGCCAATGCTTGGAGGTGTGAAGTGGGCACAAAGTTTAGGGAGTTGTAAGTCATTTGCTTTGGTTGGAATCCCCAGTTTGAATGAATTTTGGCAAAAAAATGAAAGTTGCTCAGATAGGGCTGGGACATGGCTGAGACTCTGGTTTCATTCTCTAGACTGATGCTGTCTACTATGCAGCCACTAACCATATGTGGCAACCTCAGTTTCAGTTGGTTGAAATAAAATGCAATTAAAAATTCAATTCCTCAGACACACTCCCCACATTTCAAGTGCTCAGTCGCCACATGTGGTTAGGGGTTACCATACTGGACAACGTAGATACAGAACATCTCCTTCATCACAGAAAGTTCTATTGAACAGTGCTATTCTAGGCTGCGGGAAGCACAGGAGGATATTAAGCAAGCAAATGACATCATCATATTTCACGGAGCCCTCCCTGTGGCCACTTGGGGATGGATAAGAAGGGAGCATAACATGGGACTTCCCTGGCAGTCCAGTGGTTAGGACTCCACACTTCCACTGCAGGAGGCACAGGTTCGATCCCTGGTTGGGGAACTAAGATCGTGCATGCCACCTGGGGTGCCCCTACCCAAAAAAGGGGAGCATAACAGAAGGCTCGAGATGACTTAGAAGACTCCTGCAACAGTCTAGTCAAGAGGCTGCTGTCGCACCAGAGGAACTGTCCCTTTTGCCCGGAACTTGCTATTATCCAAAGCTGAGCGGGGAATTATTCAGAGTGACTAATGTTTCACCTCAGCCCTCACACCCCAGCTTCAGAGACGGGAGTCCCAGACGATCATAAACTAGCCAATCTGGGCAGCTGGCCCAGTGGAAGTGGATCTCATTTTATCTCCAGTAGGTCCTGGGGCTTGTTATGTAAACCTAGGGTGTGTCCACAAGACACAAGGAGCCTCAATGTAGGAGTCGCACGTCCACAACACTCCTCACTCAGTCACACCAAGTGGATGGGGAAGACTTGAGTTTTGCCACCATGAAAGAAGTCAGGTCAGCTGTTCAACCGAATCCCTTTAACACCAAAGCAGCCAGAAGTTGGGAGGTTAAGAAGTTAGGAATAGGAAATTCCCTGGCAGTTAGGACACTGGGCTTCCACTGCCAAGGGCGTTGGGTTCAATCCCTGGTCAGGGAACTAAGATCCTACAAGCCACGCGGTGCAGCCAAAGGAAAAAAAATAAAAAGAAGAAGGCAAAAATAGCCTATGAACCCTGATAAACACACAAGGAGCTCTGTTCGGTGTCCCTAAGCTGTTTACAGTTGCCAAGGTGGGTATGGGAATGCGGACCCAGCCTTGCTCTGAGTATAATTAATGACAATGGGCCCCACGTACCACTGACTCAGATGGAACACCTGACGAGAGATTCGGCTGGAGGCTTCTGTGTTCTGAGGGCGTGAATGCACCCGCATGAGCTGCGCTGGAGTGTGTGAACATCACCCTCCCGTTCCTGGCTGAGTCAGAGGCAGATCTGGAGTCAGAAGCCCTGGTCCAGGGCCTACCCTTGCCACTCAGCTCAAAACAGGCCTTGTTAAAAACGCTCCTCCCATAGACCCACAGCCCTCACTAGAAGCCAGGTCCTGTCCTAAAGCCCCAGAGGTATTAATTCATTTAATCCTCAAACCAACTCATGAAGCTGGTGCTATTATTATCCGGTTCTTGACAGATAGGGAAACCAAGGCACAGAGGTCAAGCCGCTTGCCCCAGCTCACACAGCTACCGGTATTCAACCCAGCCCCTGGCTCCTACGCCTGCGCACTAGGCACTACTGAGACAAAGAGTGTGGACCAAAGCGACACAGAACCCGCCAACACCAGTCGAGTGCCAGGTGCTTGTCATTAGAGCTCAGATTGCCATGATGATGGTGATCCTGCAGGGGTCCATGAGCTCCTTTGAGGAGGGGCTGGCACAAGTACCCCAAACCCACCCCAACTCCACATGCCTTATTACTACCCCAACAAGGAGATCTTGCTGTGCCCCTACCTGGACGCCTCCATGATGAGACGCCCATCCTGGCACCTCCCATTTCCTCCCAGGCAGTGTCACAAGCATCCACGGCACCTCCTGGCGAGAAACACCTCTTTGAGAGGCAGTCGTAGTGCATGGGATGCTGGTATGGGGATGGCAATGCACACCTGCGGGCCTTCCCGCCCAGCCCAGCGCCGCCGGTCCTTGCCCCTCCCACGCAGCTCCCACTGCAGCCAGCTAGGCCCGCCCCTGTTTCCTCACCGCAGCAGTGGTGGGCCAGCATGGGCGTGTCTGAGAACGGCTTCGATTACTGAACACACCCAGGGGTCAACTGCTTCAGAGGACCAAGTTCACCTGAAATACATCACCAACCAAACTCTAGCCCTGGGGTCAAGGTAGTGATTTGAGACTGCAGCATCTGCAGACCTAATCTGTTTCTGTTTTCCTGTTGGGTGAAACCAGCAACGTGAGTAGGAATTTACATGTAATAAAAATCCTGGAGTATCTTTGGCTTCAGGTCAAGCTTGATCCAGGGGCTAAAAGAGGGTCATTAGGATTTGTTTTCTCTTGGTCTCTCATCTCTGCCATCCATCTGTGGCTCCATTCTTGACCTCCATGTTGTGGCTCTCTCCATATTGAAGCCTAGATGGTTGCAGAATGACTAACTTCAGAGTTTCACTCAGTGGAAAAGACTTAACACTATTCCAGTGGCTTCTAAAAAAATTCCCAAGGTTCGCTCTGATTCGACTGGCTTAGGATGTGTGCCTGTCCTCCAACCAATCATTGTTGCCAGGTGGGAGTGGGGATGAGCTCTACTCCTGGAGAATGAAGACAGGACAGATCCTCAAACAAACATCAGAGGTCCTACTAGACAGAGGGGAACAGATGCTGAGTATTCAAACCGCAGATGGATGTCCAGCACAGGGAGATGAAGAAATTATCCTCAATGAAATCTGGAGCAGTGAAGTGAGGCCTGAAGGGCCACACAGCAAGAAAGCAGTAGAGTGGGAGGTTTTAAACCCAGTCCTTCCATCTCTAAAATCCACTCTGTACAAGTGACATCACCAACCCTGGGTGTCTCAATCGTGGCTAAAATGTCAATGGGAGATTCAGAGGTTTTGCCATGTTGTGTACATTTAGAGACTGTCCTTGGGGATCCTTTTTAATTTATGGCAAAGCCTTTCTTTCCTATGCATTTTTCCACCTCTTTAGCCCTGGTCTTGCCTCTGCTGGGTTACAGCAGCAGCCTTCTGGCTCTCACCTTGCCTCTAGCTCTAAGATCCTTCCTACCCGCTGCAGGGAACAATCTTTCCTCACTCAGAGCTCTTCAACACAGAGCACCCCTCGGGAGCAGCCCTGCTAGCCTCAGCAGGCCTTTCCCCTGCCACATTTTCCTCACCCTCTGCTTCCAGCCCAGGAAGATGGTGACTTCCCCCATTCCACGGCATCATTACCCGAGGCTGCACCTCAACTGAATTACCCTTTTAAGAATAAGGAACCAGGGCTTCCCTGGTGATGCAGTGGTTGAGAGTCCGCCTGCCGATGCAGGGGACACGGGTTCGTGCCCTGGTCCGGGAGGATCCCACATGCCGCAGAGCGGCTGGGCCCGTGAGCCATGGCCGCTGAGCCTGCCCGTCCGGAGCCTGTGCGTCCGGAGCCTGTGCTCTGCAACGGGAGAGGCCGCAACAGTGAGAGGCCCACGTACGGCAAAAAAAAAAAAAAAAAAAAAAAAGAGTAAGGAATCATGTAAAGTGGGGAGATAGGATTCTTACCATTTTCAAAACTGCTCCATGCTGTACAGCATCCAGCCTTTGGCAGTGTCCTCTGCCCACAGCATTCCTCCACCGCCCGCTCCCTGGGCTGACGTGGACTGATCCTTCACATCACAGCTTGGATCTCACCTCCCCCTCTTAGGAGCATCTCAGTTTCCTTGTGGGGAATCCACCATAGTATGTGGTCTTTTTAGGACAATAACTCCAGTGGAGCCCCACCTCCCACAAATGTGAGAGGCTGATTCCCTCCTGTGATCATCCCCACATGGCCAGGGACAGATGTGTGACCTAGGCTTGGCTACTGCCATGCTTTCTTCTGGAACGCAGCAGATGGAAGACATGGCTGGAGGTGTTTTATCCTATCAGCACTGACCACATTCTTCTGCTCTTAGACCCTTCCTATATAGTTCCTTCTTCTTAGCCCCTCCAGCTTGAGCTGCCGTCTTTCCTACCTGTTTCCAAGCTGGTTCTATAAACTTCTTGGAATTCTGTGGCTCATTCTCCTTTCAATAAATTCAGCTTTGCTGCTGTGAGACAAAATCTGTTTCTGTTGCAGGCAATCAAACATCCTTGACTGACACACTTTATTTCTTTCCATCTCTCTTCACCGTGTCCCCCATGCCCCTTCCAGCCCCTGGCACAGAGGAGGCACCAAAGAGCTGTTGCATGAACGGCTTATGAACTGGTCCCTGTGGACCACATCCCTTTCCCCAGGCCTCCAACAGCTGCCATCCCTATCTCACACCACAGCAAGGCCAACTCGGTCACATGGCAGCACCTGGGTCCCTTACCTCTCCGTCCCATGCCTGCTGCACAGTGAGGACCTGCCCTCCTCCCAAACAGTGCTTCATCCCATTCAGAGGTAGAAGCTGCCTTCCTTTTAGATCAGTCCCCATAGGGCCAGTGCCTTTCTGCTCGGCTGACTATCCTGTTTCTCAAATTCTCCTTCCTCGTCATTTATCAATAGTTTAAAAGCACGTTGGGTGCCATCCACATTGGATGGCTCTACAATCATCTCAGTGTCCTGTAGTTCAGTAACAAATGGTCAAGGCCCCATGTTTTTTCACTCTATTCTGATTTGGGATTTAGTTACTTTTAGTAAACAGCCAAATTCCAGCAGAAACTATGAAATTTTATCTAGCTACAGATAGAAATTCACCTGGCATATGGATTTCATTCTAGGACCAACAAAACTTCTGAATTTTCTGAACCAATCTTCCAAAATGAGATCCAGAGGGGCGGAGTGAAGATGGCAGTGTAGGAAGACACAGAGTTTGCATCTCCCCACAACTAGGGCACCTGACAGAAGCTGGTGGGGGACATTGACACCCAAGGAGATGGGGGGAACCCCCAGGCGACCGGGTAGGATGTTGCGGGGACTTAGAGGGGAGAAGTGGAGGCCGGACAGGACCAGTGCCCCTGAGGGGTGGCTGGGAGTGGGGAGGGGTTCCCACACCTGGGGGAACCCTTGGGGGCTTGGATCAGGGGGAAGCGCGCCTAGCATTTACCCTGACCATTCGGCCCGGGAAGGCTGCCCAGCTCTCCAGCGGAGTCCTACACCCTCAGAGGCCCCCTCGGGGCCGCATGGGTCCTGGGGGTATAGGAGGGAGGCCAGGGGAGAACAGGAGAGGCAGGCGGGAGGAGCAGCAGAGGCACAGAGGGTGTTTGCCCCACCCACTTGGGCCCAGGAAGCCTGCTAGGCTCCCACGCTGGGTCCCCCACCCTCTGGGACCAGAGGCATGCCTGGGCCCCTTCTGTTGAGCCTAAGCCCCACCTCCCACACCCCCTAGGGCCTTTTCCAGCCCTGTGGGTCCTAAGCATAGGCCCTGCCCACTGCCCAAACCCCGCCCCTGCCTAGGCCCCGCCTCCCACAGCCAAGGCCTTTTCCGCCATTTTTTTTTTTCTCCTCTTTTCTACTATTGTGATTCTGGTTTACCTTCCCATTGTTATTTCATCTGTATTTTTATTTTTATATTCTTTCTAACATATCTGTTAGTTTCCTAGTCTAATTTTATTTTTTACTCTTTGTTATTGTTCTGCTCTTTTTCTTCTTCTTTTTTTTTTTTTTTTTTTTGCCACCCCGTGCAGCTTGCATGAGCTTGGTTCACGAGCCAGGGATCGGGCCAAAGCTCCTGCAGTGGGAGCTCCAAGTCTGAACCACCGGACTAACAGAGAACCTCAGACCCCAGGGAATATTCATCAGAGTGACGTCCCCCGGAGGTCCTCATCTCAGCACCAAGACCCAGCTCTACCCAACAGGCTACAAACTCCACTGCTGGAAGCCTCAGGCCAAACAACCAGTAAGACAATCCAACCCATCAAAATAAAAATTGAGACAGCAAAACAATATGTCACAGATGAAGGAGCAAGGTAAAAACCTACAAGACCAAATAAATGAAGAGGAAGTAGGCAATCTACACCAAAAAGAATTTAGAGTAATAATAATAAAGATGATCCAGAATCTTGGAAATAGAATGGAGGCACAGACTGAGAAAATACAAGAAATGTTTAACAAAGATCTAGAATATCTAAAAAACAAACAAACAGAGATAAACAACACAATAACTGAAATGCAAAATACACAAGAAGGAATCAGTAACAGAATAACTGAGGCAGAACAAATAAGTGAGCTGGAAGACAGAATAGTGGAAATAACTGACAAGGAGCAGAATAAGGAAAAAAGAATGAAAAGAATTGAAGACAATCTCAGAGACCTCTGGGACAACACTAAACACACCAACATTTGAATTATAGGGGTCCCAGAGAAGAAGAGAAAAAGAAAAGGTCTGAGAAAATATTCGAAGAGATTATAGTGGAAAACTTCCCTAACATGGGAAAGGAAATAGTTACCCAAGTCCAGGAAATGCAAAGAGTCCCATACAGGATAAACCCTAGGAGAAACACACCATGACACATATTAATCAAACTATCATAAAATTAAATACAAAGAAAATATATTAAAAGCAGCAAGCGAAAAGCAACAAATAACATACAAAGGAATCTCCATAAGGTTATCAGCTGATTTTCCAGTAGAAACTCTGCAGGCCAGAAAGGCATGGCAGGATATACTTAAAGCGATGAAAGAGAAGAACCTACAACCAAGATTACTCTACCCAGCAAGGATCTCATTCAGATTTGATGGAGAAATCAAAAGTTTTTCAGACAAGTAAAAGCTAAGAGAATTCAGCACCACCAAACCAGCTTTACAACAAATGCTAAAGAAACCTTTCTAGGCAGGAAACACAAAAGAAGAAACAGACCCACTAAAACAAACCCAAAACAATTATGAAAATGGTAATAGGAACATACATATCAATAATAACCTTGAATGTAAATGGATTAAATGGCCCAACCAAAAGACACAGACTGGCTGAATGGATACAAAAACAATACCCATATACACGCTGTCTACAAGAGACCCACTTCACACCTAGGGACACATACAGACTGAAAGTGAAGGAATGGAAAAACATTCCATGCATATGGAAATCAAAAGAAAGCTGGAGTAGCAATACTCATATCAGATAAAATAGACTTTAAAATAAAGACTGTTACAGGAGACAAGGAAGGACACTACATAATGATCAAGGGATCAATCCAAGAAGATATAACAATTATAAATGTTTATGCACCCAACATAGGAGCACCTCAATACATAAGGCAAATGCTAATGACCATGAAAGGGGAAATCGACAGTAACACAATAATAGTAGGGGATTTTAACACGCCACTTACACCAATGGACAGATCATCCAAACAGAAAATAAATAAGGAAACACAAGCTTTAAATGACACAACAGACCAGACAGATTTAATTGATATTTATAGAACATTCCACCCAAAAGTGGCAGATACACTTTCTTCTCTAATGTATATGGAACATTCTCGAGGATAGATCACATCTTGGGTCACAAATCAAGCCTCGGAAAATTTAAGAAAATTGAAATCGTATCAAGCATCTTTTCTCACCACAATGCTATGAGATTGGAAATCAATTACAGGAAAAAAAATGTAAAAACAACCAAATACATGGAGGCTAAACAGTGCGCTACTAAAACACCAAGAGATCACTGAAGAAATTTTAAAAAATACATAGAAACAAATGACAATGAAAACACAATGACCCAAAACCTATGGGACGCAGCAAAAGCAGTTCTAAAAGCCAAGTTTATAGCAATTCAATCTCACCGGAAAAAATAAGAAAAATCTCAAATAAACAATCTAACCCTACACCTAAAGCAACTATAGAAAGAAGAATGAAGAAAACCCAAAGTCAGTAGAAGGAAAGAAATCATAAAGATCAGAGCAGAAATAAATGAAATAGAAACAAAGAAAACAATAGCAAAGATCAATAAAACTAAAAGTTGGTTCTTTCAGAAGATAACCATAATTGACAAACCCTTAGCCAAACTCATCAAGAAAAAAAGGGAGAGGATGCAAATCAATAAAATTAGAAATGAAAAAGGAGAAATCACAACTGACATCACAGAAATACAAAGGATTATAAAAGACTACTACAAACAACTATATGCCAATAAAATGGACAACCACAAAGAAATGGACAAATTCTTGGAAAGTTACAATTTTCCAAGACTGAACCAGGAAGAAATAGAAAATATAAACAGACATATCACAAGTAATGAAATTGAGATCATAATTAAAAATCATCCAACAAACAAAAGTCCAGGACCAGATGGCTTCAAAGGCAAATTCTACCAAACATTTAGAGAAGAGCTAACACTGATCCTTCTCAAACTCTTCCAAAAATTGCAGAGGGAGGAACACTTCCAAATTCATTCTACAAAGCCACCATCACCCTGATACCAAAGCCAGATAAAGATATCACAAAAAAAGAGAATTATAGATCAATATCACTGATGAACATAGATGCAAAAATCCTGAACAAAATACTAGCAAACAGAATCCAACAACATATTAAAAGGATCATACACCATGATCAAGTGGGATTTATCCCAGGGATGCAAGGATTCTTCAATATATGCAAATCAATCAATGTGATACACCATATTAACAAATTAAGGAGTAAAAACCATATGATCATCTCAATAGATGCAGAAAAAGCTTTTGACAAAATTCAACACCCATTTATGATAAAAACTCTCCAGAAAATGGGCATAGAGGGAACCTACCTCAACATAATAAAGGCTATATATGACAAACCCACAGCAAACATCATACTCAATGGTGAAAAACTGAAAGCATTTCCACTAAGATGAGGAACAACACAAGGATGTCCACTCTCACCACTCTTATTCAACATAGTTTTGGAAGTCCTAGCCACGGCAATCAGAGAAGAAAAAGAAATAAAAGGAATACAAATTGGAAAAGAAGAAGTAAAATTGTCACTGTTTGAAGATAACATGATACTATACATAGAAAATCCTAAAGATGTCACCAGAAAACTACTAGAACTAATCAATGAATGTGGTATGGTTGCAGGATACAAAATTAATGCACAGAAATCTCTAGCATTTCTATACACTAACAACGAAAAATCAGAAGAAAATATTAAGGAAACAATTCCATTTACCATCGCAACAAAAAGAATAAAATACCTAGGAATAAACCTACCTAAGGAGGCAAAAGACTTGTACTCAGAAAACTATAAAACACTGACAAAAGAAATCACAGATGACACAAACAGATGGAGAAATATACCATGTTCTTGGATTGGAAGAATCAATATTGTGAAAATGACTATACCACCCAAAGCAATCTACAGATTCAATGCAATCCCTATCAAATTACTAACGGTATTCTTCACAGAATTAGAACAAAAAATTTTACAGTTTGTATGGAAACACAATGACCTCAAATAGCCAAAGCAATCTTGAGAAATAAAAATGGAGGTGGAGGAATCAGGCTTCCCAACTTCAAACTACACTACAAAGCTATAGTAATCAAGACAGTATGGTACTGGCACAAAAACAGAAATATAGAGCAACGGGACAGGATAGAAAGCCCAGAGATAAACCCATACACATACGGTCACCTAATTTACGACAAAGGAGGCAAGAACATACAATGGAGAAAAGACAGCTTCTTCAATAAGTGGTGCTGGGAAAACTGGAGAGCTACATGTAAAAGAACGAAATTAGAACACTACCTAACACCATACACAAAAATAAACTCCAAATGGATTAAACACCTAAATGTAAGACCAGACACTATAAGACTCTTAGAGGGGGGCCTCCCTGGTGGCGCAAGTGGTTGAGAGTCCGCCTGCCGATGCAGGGGATACGGGTTCGTGCCCCGGTCTGGGAGGATCCCATATGCCGCGGAGCGGCTGGGCCCGTGAGCCATGGCCGCTGAGCCTGCGCGTCCGGAGCCTGCGCGTCCGGAGCCTGTGCTCCGCAACGGGGAGGCCACAACAGTGAGAGGCCCGTATACCGCAAAAAAAAAAAAAAAAAAAAAAGACTCTTAGAGGAAAATATAGGAAAAACACTCTTTGACATAAACCACAGCAAGATCTTTTTTGACCCACCTCCTAGAGTAATGAAAATAAAAACAAAAATAAACAAATCAGACCTAATTAAACTTAAAAGCTTTTGCACAGCAAAGGAAAGGAAACCATAAACAAGATGAAAAGACAACCCTCAGAATGGGAGAAAATATTTGCAAAGGAAACAATGGACAAAGGATTAATATCCAAAATATGTAAACAGCTCATGCAGCTCAATATCAAAAAAAAAACCCAATTAAAAAATGGGCTGAAGACCTAAATAGACATTTCTCTAAAGAAGACACACAGATGGCCAAGAAGTACATGAAAAGCTGCTCAACATCACTAATTATTAGAGAAATGCAAATCAAAACTACAATAAGGTATTACCTCACACCAGTTAGAATGGGCATCATCAGAAAATCTACAAATAACAAATGCTGGAGAGGGTGTGGAGAAAAGGGAACCTTCTTGCACTGTTGGTGGGAATGTAAATTGATACAGCCAATATGGAGAACAGTATGGAACTTCGCTAAAAAACTAAAAATAGAATTACCATATGACCTAGCAATCCCACTACTGGGCATATACCCAGAGAAAGCCATAATTCAAAAAGACACATGCATCCCAATGTTCATTGCAACACTATTTACAATAGCCAGGTCATGGAAGCAACCTAAATGTCCATCAACAGGTGAATGGAAGATGTGGCACATATATACAATGGAATAGTACTCAACCATAAAAAGAAACGAAATTGAGTTATTTGTAGTGAGGTGGATGGACCTAGAGTCTGTCATACAGAGTGAAGTAAGTCAGAAAGAGAAAGACAAATACCGTATGCTAACACATATATATGGAATTTAAGAAAAAAAAAGTCATGAAGAACCTAGGGGTAAAACAGGAATAAAGACACAGACCTACTTGAGAATGGACTTGAGGATATGGGGAGGGGGAAGGGTAAGCTGTGACAAAGCGAAAGAGAGGCATGGACATATATACACTACCAAACCTAAGGTAGACAGATAGTGGGAAGCAGCCGCATAGCACAAGGAGATCAGCTCGGTGCTTTGTGACCGCCTGGAGGGGTGGGATAGGGAGGGTGGGAGGGAGGGAGACGCAAGAAGGAAGGGATGTGGGAACAGATGTATATGTATGACTGATTGACTTTGTTATAAAGCAGAAACTAATAAAAAAAAAGAGAAAAACAAATACCGTATGCTAACACATATATATGGAATCTAAAAAAAAATGGTTCTGATGAACCTTGTGCATGGCAGGAATAAAGATGCAGACATAGAGACTTGACTTAAAGACATGGGGAGGGGGCCTCCCTGGTGGCGCAGTGGTTAAGAGTCCGCCTGCCGATGCAGGGGATACGGGTTCGTGCCCCGGTCTGGGAGGATCCCATATGCCGCGGAGCGGCTGGGCCCGTGAGCCATGGCCGCTGGGCCTGCGCATCCAGAGCCTGTGCTCCGCAACGGGAGAGGCCACAACAGTGAGAGGCCCACATACCGCAAAAAGAAAAAAAAAAAAAAAAAGACATGGGGAGGGGGAAGGGTAAGCTGGGACGAAGTGAGAGAGTGGCATGGACATATATATACTACCAAACGTAAAATAGATAGCTAGTGGGAAGCAGCCACACAGCACAGGGAGATCAGCTCAGTGCTTTGCCATGACCTAGAGGGGTGGGATAGGGAGGCTCAGGAGGGAGGGGATATGGGGCTATATGTATGCATATGGCTGATTCACTTTGTTGTACAACAGAAACTAACACAGCATTGTGAAACAATTATACTCCAATAAAGATGTATAAAAAAACTGAGGTCCAGATGATCATCAAATGCAGGACCATGGCTTCATTTGGAGGTCAAATGGATGTTTATTTTGTTTTAAATTTAAAATATTTTAATCACAGTAATGCAAGCACATGATAATGAACTAAAGAGAACAAAAAAGCTCATGGTGAAAAGAAACAGCCACCTATTCCAGTGCCACCCCCTCAAGGTGGTCTCTGTGATCAGCATCTGCCTAGTTTATCTCTAATTATCTCTATAACTCTGTAATGAATCTTTTCCATGAGCAAAACTTCTCCCTGTGTCTCAGATCAGGTTCCCCCAAAGCAGAGCCTGAGATGGGATTCTGGGGCCTGTGATTTCTTGAGGGCGGATCTGAGCACAGGAGCGAGAGGTGCAGGATGAATTGCTGAGGGGGAAGGGGCTGAGCAAAGATGGGGTCTCTGCTGGACTTGGCTTCCACCCGATCCCACGGGGAGCTCTAGAGCATGAGCTGTATCACAGAGTTGATCCCCCGTCAAGGCAAAAGAACTCCAGTCAGTCATGGGCTGCGGGCTGCCCTGGGTGGTGGAGGAGGGTGCATAACCTCCCCTGCAAGTCGGCTCTGGGGAAGGGGTCAGCAGTCAGAAACTCCCAGCAAGCATGGGGATGGGGTTCTGGTACTGTGGAGGGGTCTGGGCGAGGAACCAGCAGTATCCACTCCACCCTCTTTGGGTGACTGCTTTGGAATATATTCCAAGTAGTGGGACCATTCGAAAAAATGGTGGAACAGGCATGTAACTCTTAAAACCTGTTTCATGGTGCAGGAAATACAGGCATTAGCCCAGTCATTACTACTTTCTCGTGAAGTCATCTATCAAACGTGACAGCCAACTGAGGCAGGCTACTCAGCTGATGAAGTGGAATACTGTGTGGGTGGGTTTTGGTAGGATAAGAGAGATGTCTCGCAGGCCTGGCAAGCCAAGAGTTTCTTGCCGAGGACTGCAGAGAGGGGAGGGGACGGGGGAAGAGGCAGCAAGGGGGGAAGCCACTGGTGGGGTGAAGGCAGTGGGTGCTTGGTCACGGTGTGTACACGACAGTGAACAGGGCAGTGGGAGAGCCTGAGGGTGTCTTCACGCTCGCTAAGAAACCAATATTATACCTGTACATTGTTCCTGGGTTTCCTTTATCAAATACCTTCATTGCTATTAAAAAAAATTCAAGCAATTCAGAAAGATGCAATACAGAAAGATACCCTCTTCAGGTCCCCACCATAAGCCCATCTGCCGCCAGTAACCACTGTTAATAGTTTGGTCATAATAACTGTTCTTTTGTTTTTCTCAGCTTTTTAAAAAAAAATTTATTGAAATATAGTTGATTTACCGTGTTGTGTTAGTTTCAGGTGTACAGCAAAGTGATTCAGTTAAATATATATATATATATTTCAGTTAAATATATATATATATTTTAGATTATTTTCCATTAGAGGTTATTACAAGATATTGAGTAGAGTTCCCTGTGCTATACAGTAGGCCCTTGTTGGTTATCTATTTTATATATAGTAGTGTGTATATTTTAATCCCAAACTCCTAATTTATCCCCCCTTCCCCCTTTCCCCTTTGGTAACCAGAAGTTTGTTTTCTATGTTTGTGAGTCTACTTCTGCTTTGTAAATAAGTTCATTTGTATCTTTTTTTTAAGATTCTACATATAAGCCACATCATATGATATTTGTCTTTCTCTGTCTGACTTACTTCACTTAGTATGATCATCTCTAGGTCCATCCATGTTGCTGCAAAGTGCTCAGCTTTTTGACGGAGTTAAGTTGTTCCTCCTCCCCCACCTAGTTTACAGGTGTTTTTCCAGCTTCCAGACTCCATGGAGGACAAATAAGAACAGAGATAAAGGACGCAAGTCCCAAGCAGAGCATCGCTACTAGGCAACCGGGCCCCTGGAGGACTCTGCTCCAGCCTCATGAGACAGACCCGGTCCTCACGGCCACTGTCAGGGGACCAAACAGGGGTTTGGGCTTCTGTTCAGCTTCTACGCCTCTCACGGTCCACCTCCACACCCATTTTCAGAGCAGAGAGGCAGGTTTTCTAAAGCTTCTCACCCACTCCTTTCTCTGCCGTGGGTCATCAAAGACGCACCGAGATCATTTCCCCTGTTTCCACTTCTCAAAATGCAGTGTCAGAGATGTTGCTCTGTTTTCCTTCAAAATGAAATAATTTACCAACTTGTTTAATCCCAGAGAGCCAGAAAGGAAACTACTGTTTACCCCAAATCCAAATAACAAGGAAGCTCAAAGAGCCAGATGATGTTCTCACGTCACTTCCCTAGAGACAGATACAATGGAAACAGTTTAACGGGGGATTGAGTCCCCAAATCAACTGCCAGCACAAACTGCAGCCTCGTGTCTAGTTCCTGGAGCTCGTTTATCTACAGGACCATTCGAGACAATCACATAATAAGAACAGCTTCCAGGCACTGCCAGGCTCTGGCCCAATGAGTCCATGACACTTCTGTTTTAGACAGGCAGAGTTTGTTTCGTAGATCCATCCAGTTGTTGAATTCACTGGACATCTACTGTATTTCTGGCTGAGTGCTAAGCACTCTGCGGCATTCCACGAAAGTAAAAGAGTCCAGCTGTCGGTTTTGGGGACACACTCTACAGCAGGTTGAAATAGCAGCACAAGAAACCGTGGTGCAGGGCAATGTAGGTGCAAGAGCTGGAACAGAAGGTCAAAGTGTTGGAGGAGTTACAGGCAGGCGTGATAGCTTCTCTGTGGGGTTATATGGGGGGTGGGCTTCTTGGAGGAGGAAAGGGGATTTGTATTGAATTCTAAGAATGGATAATAATTTGACAGGTGGATATGGAGAGTGAGTGGGGCAGTGGGGGATAGATATTCTAGGTGGGAGGAATCAGCAGGAAAGATGCATGGGCCTAAATTGTGGCAAATAGGCAACATGGTAGAATCTCACCCACACAATGCTGAATGAGGGAAGCCAGCTGCTGAAGATGATCCACTGTAGGATTTCATTTTATAAAGTTTTAAAAAAGGCAAACTGAACTGTGGTGATTAGAGACTCCGATTTAGTGGTAAAAGGATAAAGAAAAGCAAGGAAGTTTTTACCACAATGATCAGCAGTTAACTCTTCTTAGGAGGGGAGGGAGCACTGTGACCTGCCTGTTGAACTAGTTGGTGATTATACAGGTATTTCTCCTACAATGATTCACTAAGCTCTGCAGGTCTGTTCCATGCACGTTTACAGTTTTGTGCTGTATTTATAGAGGCCCACAGCAACCTCTTCCATCCAGGCTCTGCCAAAGGCGAACCGGTTCATGTGTCCTCCATCTCTTTGAAGGGGTTTGTCAGTGTTGGAATTTAGTTTACTGGGTTTGCTTGTGACCTTAGCTCTCTGGTGGGCTCAAGAAAATGTGATTTTGTAGATTATCTGTCTTTTCACATGGCTAGGGTAGGAGTGATGTTCTTTTGTTGCTTTCCACATCCCAAGTGGGATTTTTATGTTCTATCTCATAATAAAAAATGGTTTGAAAAAAAGCAGTAAGGCCGGACAAGAGTGTCTGAAGGACTGTCAGGGAAGTGAGGTTGAGGGCTGGGCTGGAAGGAGGAGGGCTTGGGATGCCAGGCTGGGGAATGTGGTTGAGTCTGGAAGGCAGTGGGGAGCAGCTTGTCAACAGGAGAGGAGAGAGGCCGGGGCACAGAGCCACCCGCAGGGGACAAGGCGAGAGTCCAGCTAAGCTACACAAAGGCCTGCCTAGTAGAGGACAAGGGAAATGGGAAGGAAAGGGAGAGATGTGAGCGGCATTTGTGGCTGATGGACAGGAAGGGATAAGGGCCTCAATGATAAGAGTCTAAGAGCATCCTGAGCAGGGGTGGTGTGGGGAGCTGGCCAAGATATTGTCCATCAAGAGGTGATGGTTGGGGCTTCCCTGGTGGCGCAGTGGTTGAGAGTCCGCCTGCCGATGCAGGGGACACGGGTTCGTGCCCCGGACCAGGAAGATCCCACATGCCGCGAAGCGGCCGGGCCCATGAGTCATGGCCGCTGAGCCTGCGCGTCCAGAGCCTGTGCTCCGCAACGGGAGAGGCCACAACAGTGAGAGGCCCGCATACCGCAAAAAAAAAAAAAAAAAAAGTGATGGTCAGGGTGACACTGATACCACATTTGGTGCCAGAATAAGGACATCTGCAGACAGTTTTAAATGGGAAAAGTATTAGAACTTCTCAGAGCTGCCGGGGATTAATTAAGGAAGCATGGGAGAGGACTTCCCTGGTGGTTCAGTAGTAAAGAATCTGCCTTCCAATGCAGGAGATGCAAGTTCAATCCCTGATCGGGGAACTAAGATCCCACATGCCGCAGGGCAACTAAGCCCGCGAGCCACAACTACTGAGCTCTCACGCCTCAACGCGAGCGCCCGCGAGCCACAAACTACAGAACCCACACGCTCTGGAGCCTGCACACCACAACTAGAGAGAAGCCCGCACGCCACAACAAAGAGCCCGTGCACTGCACCAACAGATCTTGCATGCCTCAACAAAGATCCCAGGTACTGAAACTAAGCCCCGACACAGTCAAAAAATAAAAAAATAAAGATAAATAAATAAATATTGAAAAAAGGGAAGCACAGAAGGGCTCGGTGACACCTAGTAGGTAGTGTTCTGTCTGGAAGGTGAGAAGCTTGCCCTGCACCCAGGACTTTTGTATAATTAGTTTGTTCCCGGCATTCATATTTAATGTCCTTTCTTCTACTTTGCAATCGATTAACATCATCGAGTTGCCTCTCATACCCACCATCTGTTAGTAGCTATCGTTCCCTTCATCCATCATCTCTTTACGGCCCTGGTGATGCCCGTGAGTTTCAGTGCCTGGAGTCCCAAGGATGCTTAGCTTGGTGTCAAGTCATCGATACATGTTGTATTCTGCCAGATCTCACTGCTGGTGGAGTACAAACTGAAGGGATTAGCATTTACATTTGAAATTCAACCTTGGAATCTGGAAGAGCAGCCCTGAGTTACTGTCACAAACAGCACTGTGGATTCTGCAACTTTGAGCGGTGCCTTGACCCTAATCCTAAACATAAACCTCACTGTAATTTTTTATATTGGATTTCTTTGAACATTTAATGCCCTAAAACTTATACCCAAAACTGAGCCAAGGGCTTCCCTGGTGGCACAGTGGTTAAGAATCCACCTGCCAATGTAGGGGACACGGGTTCAAGCCCTGGTCCGGGAAGATCCCACACGCTACAGAGCAACTAAGCCCGTGCGCCACAACTACTGAGCCTGCACTCTACAGCCCGCAAGCCACAACTACTGAAGCCTGTGTGCCTAGAACCCGTGCTCCACAACAAGAGAAGCCACCACAATGAGAAGCCCGTGCACCGCAACGAAGAGTAGCCCCCGCTCGCCGCAACTAGAGAAAGCCTGTGCGCAGCAACAAAGACCCAACGCAGCCAAAAATAAATAAATAAATAAATAAATTTCTTTAAAAAAAACAAACAACTCAGCCAAAACGCTGGGGGAAGTTCCATTTTGTTCCTAGAACTACACTGAATTAATTCTTCAAAAAAAAAATCTGTTTATTGGGTGGGGCGGGGGGTGTTCTTTGTTCTCTAATTGTCTGGGTTTAATTTGCATAGCTTGCTCCACTGCCCCTTGAGAGAGAACTGAAGAACATAACTTGTGCTGCTCTGAGAGCTCCTTGAGACCAGGATGGAAGATGATTCCACCTCCTTTAGTGGGTCTCAGGGAGGTCCACGCAAGTTACGTATTAAGATGAAACAGATCACTTCAGAGATATGTGTCACTAGGGTAGAGGCATGAAAGAAAAAAAACATGATGTGCATATGGATTTGTTAGTAAAGTTTTAATACTTAGGGTCAGCAATGCCTTGGTCTGTTTTCCTCAACCCCCACGCCGATGCTAGGGAACGAGGCAGTGTCCCAGAAGCTCTGGACATACAACTTCTCTGTATGTTTTCTTTCCATCTTCCTTTTCAGCACAATGACTATGGCCTTTTCATAAAACAAAGGAGCTATTCTCAAGTCTCCAGTGGCATTTCAAATGAACTGAAAATGAGAAGTTCTCGTTTCATGTATTTCCCATTGAAACGGGCAGTGCTTACTTTACCACGTTCTTTGCTTTTCCTTCACTTGTCTTACTTAATATTGTTCATTTTTTCTTTATTCAGAAGGTTGAGCAAAGCAAAGGTTTTCAAATTTTTGATGGGCAAGATACATACAGTAAACAGTAGAAAGAGCACTGATCTTAAATGTTCAGCTCAGTGAGTAATTACAAGTGTGAAAATAAATGAAGACTGTCCAAATGAGAAGAGCAAAGGCTATTTATCCCAAGCTTGCTATGTAGCAAGAGAGTCGCACCATCGCTTGACCTTGGCAGAGACTCGAAGGCAGGCAGAGGAGTGGGAAAGCTTTACAGTGGAAAAAGGGAAGGCTTCAGGTGTGCCCTGATTGGAGGTTATTGGCACGGGGGAGCTGGACTTGGGTAACTAGAAGTGGAGCATCCTACATGATTGGGTAGGGGAGCATACTGGATATTTGGCTTTCCCTGGTTGGTACTAAATTAGACGCAAGTGTGAGGGCAGAGGGAGGGGGCATGGCAAAAAAAATAGGGAAGTTGCCAGATACTGACCAAGTCCTGACTCTGTTCTGGGCCACTTGCTTTGGAGGCTGTGGTTTGGTTCCCGGAGCTTCTTCTGTGGGTCAGAGTCCTGCTGTCATGTATGGTCTGGTCATTGTCACTGGCAGATCTAGTCTCTCACATGTGTATACATTCACGTCACCACCCTCCAGAACAAAGTGAATCTTTCTTTTTCTTTTCTTTTTTAAATAAATTTATTTATTTATTTATTTATGGTTGCATTGGGCCTTTGTTGCTGCGTGCAGGCTTTCTCTAGTCGCGGTCTTCGTTGCGGTGTGTGGGCTTCTCATTGCGGTGGCTTCTCTTGTTTCGCAGCACGGCCTCTAGGCGTGCTGGCTTCAGTAGTTGTGGCTCACAGGCTCCAGAGCACAGGCTCAGTAGTTGTGGCGCGTGGGCTTAGTTGCTCCGTGGCATGTGGGATCTTCCCGGACCAGCAGGGCTCGAACCCACATCCCCTGCATTGGCAGGCGGACTCTTAACCACTGCGCCACCAAGGAAGTCCCAAAGTGAATCTTGATTGTGTGTTTGAGATGATGTATTGTTTTTGAGCACCTATAGAACCAAACATGTTAGAGGCACTTCCTATTTACAGGAGGCTCCCACTGTATCAGGGAGGTGATGGTGGAAAGTGGTTCACGTAATACAAGGACTTACAGCCAGGGAAAAAAATGTTTGCAGGTGTTCATGCAAGATTCAACTTTTCTTTCCTTGTGTTTAAGTTTCTCTAATCTGAGGGAAGACGAGAACATGAAAAGAGGAGACCAAGAAGAGAGTTCTGAGTGGGGCCCTGGAATCCGGTGAAAGCCGCTGTGATAAAGTCTGGAAGTGCTGCGTGGGACACAGGAGAGGAAGAGGAGAGCAGCTGATGAAGAAGGGTGGGGTGGGAGACTTCTAAAACAGCCATCACAGCCACCCAGCTCCTTCAGACTGCCTCTCTCTGCTTCCACAGAAATACAATTCCTAGTGGCTGCATGGCTACCCAGGGAAGAAAAATAATTTCCCAGTCTCCCTTGCAGCTAGGTGTGGTCACATGCTATCTCCTGACCAATGGGATGTGAGCAGAAGGAATGTGTGGAGCATCCAGATTGCTCCATTATCGGGTAGAGACGTGCCCTCCTGTCCTTTGCTGCTGGAATGTACGCATGGTGGTGATGAGTCATCTTGGGCCATTTACATGAGAGCAACACCCTAGGGATAGTAGAGAACGAGATTGAAAGAGACTGGGTCCCTCAATCATAAACCATCCTACCGGCCCTGACAGCTTATGTCCAGGTTGTTATGAGCGAGAGAAGTAACTTCCATCTTGTTTCAGCCACTGTTATTTGGGTCCCTCTTACATTACGTCACCTCTGTCTATGAGGCTTCCCTTTTCCATCCACCCACTATGTGCTCTGCCATCTATAACAGAATTTGGTACTTTGCCTCCCAATACTCCCCTTGGAGTGTGCCTGGAGAGAAGCCTGCCAGTCTTAACCTCAAGGCATCTACTGGGAGTAGCCTAAGGGGGAAGCAAAGCAATCACAAGGATGCCAAATGTACCTTTTGGCTCTGGCTTCATAGCAACCACCAGCAAGCCAAGATGTTACCGTACCTGAACCCCAGACTTCCACACACTGGGAGCCAGGCACACTGGAGGCTTATGGTCTAAGAATGCCATGCGGTTTGGTGGTCTGCCACAGCTCAGCAGCTTTAAGGCTCAAAACAATTTTGGGGGGTCCTGAATGGAAGCATCTGTGCTAAGCATCATGGTTCTGTTCCAAATCTAGTTTCTGCTCATCAGCTATGTCGACAATAATGTCAGTTTACTTCTTTTCTTTCCTTTTCTTTGCTTTTCTTTTTTTTTCTTTCTTTCTCTTTTTTAATCTCGCAGCATCAGGATCTAGAGTCAGCTCACCCCAGGACACTGGGGGACTCCAGAAGGCCCAGCTCCCAGCATGCCTCGTGTTTACCGAACAGGCACCACTTATTTTCCTGGCCTATCACACAATTAAATTAACATTCATAAAACTTCCTGAGATGTTCCAGGCACAAGCCATTACCCACAACAGTTTGCTGTGTTCCAGTGGGGCTCGGATACTGCTCATCGACGGTGTTCCATAATTCCTTGCCCTGGTTTGTGGAGAGGGTGGCCAAACAGTGGCCTCTCTACTGTTTCCTCTTGCCTGGTTAATCGTTGCCAGACTTGCTGTTCTCAAGACTAGAAATCATGCCAGCTGAATCAATTGGCTTTGTGTTTGGGGCATTTGACTTAAATGATGCCAGACCCATTCCTGACCCTAAGTATATGAAATATGCTTCAATAATTTTCCACTAGGTGAATTAAAATCATGCCAGCTTGCTGCTTGAACTTCTCCTCACCGTAACCTGGTTAAGAAGCATTCAAGGATCTTGAAACACATGCTATATTTCTTCCCATGCTATTATATTCAGGGTCCCTCAAGGAGCTGCCACAACCTGAGTCTAGTGCCAGGACTCCACTGAAAGGGACCGAGATGGGTTGTGGACTGAATTTTAAACTCAGAGCATTTCCGACAACAGAATCTGGGCTTCTCTTCTCTCCCCTCTCTGCTTCTGCCTGACGCACAAGCACACACCATTTGGCCACTAAGGATTCTTATTCCCAACTTTTCCCCATTGAACTCATTCCCACACCCCTACTCTTTTACACTGTTATCCAGCAAAGTTTGGCTAAGGGCTTGCTCCATTTCCAGAGCATTGGTTCTCCAGCATTTCAGCAGGCAGTTGTGTTTTTTGACTGCATTCCAGATGGATGCTTCCGGCTTCATTGTTTACCATGGGACACACACGCAGGCTCTTATTTCCCCTCATTCTTTTTTTGGGCACCAAGTTTCTCTGTGTTTCAGTGGCTACGGAAATCTCTCCTCTAAACACATCCTGTTAAACACAAAGACCAAAAACATCCCACACTGGTGGTCTGACTTGGGGGTTTTATGCTTGTTTCTTACTGCCCAAGGGGATCAGATTTTACATACGCTAAAAGCATGTGTCCTGTAATATTCTGTTGTTAGGATAAAAATGTCCTGATTTTACTCCATACCTCTGAATGGATGCCAAACCGTGATACATGTCTAGTTCTTTAAGATGCCCAAATGAGTGTGTTGAAAGCTGGTCCAGTTGCCATGATGACAACTGGCTTGACAGTGATGCTCCTTGATCTCCACATGTGTTGCAGTTCCTTTGCCAAAGGCTCCTGTTCATTTTTCTTCTCTGTATAAGGTTGGGAAGCTCAACATTCCCCTTTGTCTCACTCTGTAATGAGCCTTGGGACGGCTGATGAAGGGAATCTCCTCAAGAAGGTTTCATTTCTTTGCTTCTAGGAAAGTCCTGGAGGGTCCATTCATCCAGAGAAGACCCAGAACCCTCAAGTGGCCACTACATTCCAAGTCCAGAAGAGAGGCAGGACATTTCTCTCTTTCAACACTTTTCTCTCCACAGACTTCTTCAGGGATCTGCCCTTTCCAGGTGAACTGGGTTGGTCCTGGGTTCCAGGCTATCCACCCATCATGAAACTTTCCTGGCCTGCTCCCCGACCTCTGCATGTGTTCTCTGAGTCACCATGGCAGGGACCTCAGCTGCTGCAGCAGGGGGGTCATTCCCCACAGGGTGCTTTTCTGGAAAAACAGAGTGTTACCCCTCTGAGACCCACCTCCCCAAGCCCCACTTATCCTCAATTCAATTCAGCACACAAATGTTGAACACCTGCTCTATGCCAGACAAAACATGCAGCATGTTCTTAACTTCTGAGTCTCACATCTTTTGAAAACCCCATGGCAGCTATGGACCCTCTTTCTAGAAAAATGCACGTACATATAACTTTTTCTAGGCAATCTCCTGAAGCCAGACAAAAGACACTAGGTTAAGAACCTGCTGAATGAACAGAAAGTGCATGAGACTTAGACACATGAGGGCTGAGACACAGTTGTCATTTACCAACTGTAGAACCTTGGGGGAACACTTTCAAACTCTCCAGACCTCAGTTTGTTCCACTCTAAAATGGGACCATCCAAATAACAAATGCTGGAGAGGGTGTGGAGAAAAGGGAACCCTCTTACACTGTTGGTAGGAATGCAAACTGGTGCAGCCACTATGGAAAACAGTATGGTATATCTAAAAAAAAACTAAAAATAGAGTTGCCATATGATCCAGCAATCTCACTCCTGGGCATACACCCAGAAAAAAACATAATTTGAAAAGACACATGCACCCCTATGTTCATAGCAGCATTATTTACAATAGCCAAGACATGGAAACAACCTAAATGTCCATCGACAGATGAATGGATAAAGAAGATGTGGTGTGTATATATATATGTATGTATACACACACACACACACACACACACACACAATGGAATATTACTCAGCCACCAAAAAGAATGAAATAATGCCATTCGCAGCAACATGGATGCAACTAGAGATTTATCATACTAAGTAAGTCAGAAAGAGAAAGACAAATGCTATATGATATCACTTATATGTGGAATCTAAAATATGACACAAATGAACTTATCTACGAAACAGAGACAGACTCACAGGCATAGAGAACAGACTTGTGGTTGCCAAGGGTCGGGGGGGATGGATGGATTGGGAGTTTAGGATTAGCAGATACAAACTATTATATATAGGATGGATAAACAACAAGGTCCTACTGCTGGGAACTATATTCTATATTGTGATAAACCATAATGGAAAAGAATATGAAAAATAAATTTTAAAATTTTCTAAATAAAAAAATATATATTTGATTGTGTTTACTTCTAAAAGTAGAACACAACAGCTTTCTGTACAAAAGGTATGTCAGCAGCCCTGTGTGCCAAAGGTTTGAATAGCACAAAAGCTTGGGGAGCCAGGGAGGGATGGAGGGAGGAAGAAATGAAGGCCAACAGAAAATCCAAGCCAGTAAAAATTCAATGTCAGCAGTTCCCAAATGAATAGGAGCTGGATCTGTAGCTAATGACTAGAGCAGAAACATGTTCTAGAAGGCACATACCTGTGTAGGCCTGAGCATCCTCTTTACAGGGGCATTTCATAGGCTGTTTCTGAGGACACTGACCCCCTCCTTCCTTATTTAAAACTTTTCCAGGTAGAAAATACTGCATTAAACCTTTTTTTTCCCCAGATGGGTAAACAAATAACAACTTTGGCTATTTGGAGAGTTACTGAAGATATTATGTAACATTAAAAATTAAATTATACAGAAATAGATAATAACAAGGAACATTTGTATTGGGCTTTACAGCAAAGCTTAGACTTGGGTAGACTTTCCTTCTTTTGATCCTCACAAGTCGTGCAAGACAGATAAAAGATAGCTTTTATTAATCTCATTATGAAATGAAACCAAGGGTCCATGGGGTGTCCAAGACAACAGACTGTCTTGTCTCAGCCTTGTGGTTTTCTTCAAATCATCAGGCCACAGCAGGAGAGAAGGCAGAAGCTCTGAATCAATAGCTGGCCAAGGGGAAGAGGATGAGGGTTAGGATCCGGGTTCCTACGAGGTTCCGCGCCAAGGGCTAGAAACACCAGGTGCAATCCAGGGCTGCTGGGGTCTTATGGTCCAAGGGGTAAGTACAAACTGAGGCTGGGCAAGGAGGCCATGGGTGTGATCTGCAGAAATTCCTGAGGAATTCAAGAAGTCCCAATCCCATTGTGGGAGGTTTTTGGTGAAGGGACCAAGGCTCTGCTTCCATTTGCCTTTGACGATTTTGTTGACGCTTGAACTGGGACTGGTAGCCACTAGTGGCTGGGGAGAGCTTCAAACCCAGCCTCTACGAGATTCCTTAGTCCAGTGCACTTTCCAATTCAATAAATGGTTTGTCTAGGAAAACCAAAAATGTGTGTGTGCATTTTAACCATTTGTCTCTGGGAGCAAGATGAAAACCATGCACATAGAGAACAGACTTGTGGTTGTCAAAGGGGGAGGGGTTGGGGGAGGGACAGAGTGGGAGGTTGGGGTCAGCAGGTGTAAGCTTTACACAGAGGATGAATAAACAACAAGGTCCTACCGTAAAGCACAGAGAACTATATTCAATATCCTATGATAAACCATAATGGGAAAGAATATTAGAAAAAAATGTATATACATATATATGTATGAATAACTGAATCACTTTGCTGTACAGCAGAAACTAACACATTGTAAATCAACTATACTTCAATTTAAAAAATTAAGTAAAAAAGATAAAAACTATGAATCAGCTAGAGTCAGTCCTGTGTGCAGGGTGTACCTGACCCTAATCACACAAATGTGCCTGTCAGCAAGGGGCCTGAAATGCTGGAAAGTGTCTGCGTCATATGCCCGAGACACCTAGAAGCTGAGAACAACTGCTTGGGGGATGCTTCATCTCTTCTGCAAGGAGGCAAGTGGAAGTAGCCTCCCTTACCTGTTGGGACCAAGACAGAGCTTCCATAGGTGAGCCCAGCACCTTTCTTTTCCGTTGAACAAGGTTCCCAAGCAGTTCATGGGCACATGAGCACTTGGGGACATTCACAGAGATTATCCAAAGAAAGGCTTGAGGCCAAACATGGTGCTGAGATAAACAAAGATCCAACAGGCTTCTCACTGCAGACCATTCAGAACGGTTAATAGGCCAGGGTGCACCTTGCATTCCAGAAGGGGCGTTCAGGATACATGGACTTCCAGACCCGGTCGTGGGACTATTCCCACATGAGCATCTTGGGAGCAGGGTGTGCTGAAGAACAAACTTTGGCTGTAGCATGATTAGGATCTTCTCATATTGTATTCAGATGAGCACAGAAAATGTAGTTCCTTCATTATTCTGAAACTGGCCTAATCTTCTTCATGAGAGCCCACCGTTTTGGGTAAGAGGCAGGAACAACCGTATTTACTTAGGTCCAACGCACTTGGTTAGATGCAATCTTTTTTTTTTTTTTTTTTTTTTTTTGCGGTATGCGGGCCTCTCACTGTTGTGGCCTCTCCCATTGCGGAACACAGGCTCCGGACGTACAGGCTCAGCAGCCATGGCTCGTGGGCTCAGCCGCTCCGCGGCATGTGGGATCTTCCCAGACCGGGGCACAAACCCGTGTCCCCTGCATCGGCAGGAAGACTCTCAACCACTGCGCCACCAGGGAAGCTCTAGATGCAATCATTTTAACAATCTTTCTAGGTCTTTTGGACAAAGTGCTCCCTTTCCACTTCTGCTCCCCCACAGTGACATCCAAGGGTAGGGGAGAGGGCTGTTTTTTACATGACCCTGTGATCTCAGAGGGAGAGGGGGTGGCTGGATAGAGGTGAGGCCCGTTGGTTCCTTGCCAGTCTCTGCTGTAGTGGGATTGCTGTGTGAATGGCGACCCCCGGGTCTGGGTGCCCTCCTGGTGTCTCTGCTGTCCCTGACCGCTGCTGTAACTCACAGCCTGGTCTCTCTCAGGCCAACTTGGCCCAGCACTGCTTCTGCTGGGAGAAGCAGACCCTTCTGAGTTTCTGTCCCACTCTCCTCTGCTCTGGGGCCACCTCACCTCTCATAGGGCTCCTGACAGACCCAATGCCTCTCAGTTCAGCTCTGTCGTCCCCTGAGAGGGTACGTGGGGACTGTGGGGTGTCTTTCACATCATGTAGAAGCCAAACTCCCTCTGCAAGATTAGGCTGTGCATCTGAGTTTTCTCTGATGTGGCTGCACATGGAAGGTGGTGTGGGGAGCTTACAGGGCAGCCTCGTCCCAGGGATCCAAATGAGATGTGGGCAGAAATGCTGTCTGGAGGCCCTCTCCATGCACCTGACACACGACCTTAGCCCAGAGCCAGAGGTCAGGACACATGCCCAACAGCCAGCTTCTTCTTCCCCTTCCGGACTGAATGGGACTCTGTGACCTCAAAGGCTGGGATCATCCTCAGGTCCACCAGGACTGCCATTCTTCCGGAAGGGTAGGGATAGAGGGGCTTACACAACGCTTTCCCTAAAGACAAAGCTTGGATTTTGCTGTTTCAAAATCCTAGTTTAAATGCTAGATGCTAATTGTCAACTTTCCATTGCTTTGCATTTATAACATCCCTAAGGGGATCAGAATCAAGATGGCAGAGTAGTAGGAGGTGGAAACTCACCCCTTCCCACAAATACATCAAGAATACATCTACAAATGGAACAATTCTCACAGAACACCTTCTGAACACTAGCAGAGGACCTCAAACACCTGAAAGGACAAGAAAGATCTCCACAGAACCGGGTAGGATGAAAGGAAAGATCCCTAAAATTCCCCAAAGCAAAAGGATTCCCCTTGAAGAAAAAGAGGGAGGTGTCACTACAAGAAAATATATTTTAGTGCATTTTAAAATATTATTTTGATTACATCAGATTTGCTGCTCAGAGAATAGTATAATCACACCAAATGCAGTTAGTAGGACCTAAAACATTTAAGTGAACAGAATGGGGGGGGTCATTCTTAGGAGGGTTAGTGAAAAACAATTACTTTCAGTTGGTGTGTACAGTTAAAAAAGCACACAAGAAAGATAATGAAATGTGTACTGCACTCATCTCCCTCCAGCTGAACCAGGAAAAGCTGAAATGCCTGCTGGTCAGCCACTCCTCACCCCGCCCACTGCAGATGCAAGAGCCTCAGCCGAGCCCCGCCCCGTGTGAACACAGGGCCCACTGCCAAATCTATAATAGGGACGGTCACAGGTTTTTACTGTGACTGCAAAAACTCAATAGGCTGACAACCTTTAGAGTCACACAGACCCAGATTTTAGGGGACTAAGATGAACAGTTCTACTCAAGATTGACCGAATTTATAGCTTCCAGGACTGGAAGTTCTTTTAAAATGATTATGAAAAATTTCAAATATACAGATAGGTGCAGAAAATCAGAGCAGGGACTTGCATATATCCATCCTTCAGATTTAACAGTTGTTAACAGTTTCCCACGTTTGCTTCATTTTTCTTCTGAAGTATTTTTAAAGAAAATTACAGACATTATGGCATTTCATCCCTAAATACTTCTTTAAACTACAGAAACAGTTTCCTACATAACATAATCCAATTTTTTAAGAAGACTGTATTTTAGAGCAGTTTTAGATTCACAGCAAAATTGAGTGGAATGTACAAAGATTTCCCATACACTGCCTACCCCGCACATGCATGGCCTCCCCATTATCAACACCCCCCACTAGGGCAGTACATTTGTTAGTTGATGAACCTAAATTGACACATCATCATCATCCAAAGTCCATAGTTTATATTAGAGTTTGCTCTTGGTGTTGTACACAGGTTTTGACAAATGTATAATGACATGTATCCACCATTATAGTATCATGCAGAATAGTTTCACTGCCCTAAAAATCCTCCGTGTTCCACCTATTCACCTAACCCCCTAACGCTTGGCAACCACTGATCTTTTTACTGTCTCCATAGTTTTGCCTTTTCCAGAATGACAGAGTTGCAATCATATAGCATAAAACCTTTTAGATTGACTTCTATCATCTAGTGATATGCATTTAATCTTCTTCCATCTCTTTTCAGGGCTTGAGATCTCATTTCTTTTTAGCTGTGAATAATATTCCATTGTCTGGATGTGCCACAGTTTATTTATCCATTCTCTTACTGAAAAACATCTTGGTTGAAAGTCAGCCCTCAACACAAGGGTTTGTAAAAAGAAAAGAGAAAAGAAACAACAAAAACAAAACAACTTGCTTGCTTCCAAGTTCAGGCAATTATGAATAAAGCCACTATAAACATCCATGTGCAGGTTTTTGTGTGGACCTAAGTTTTTAGCTGAATTGAGTAAATGACTGCTGAGCATGACTGCTGGATTGTATGGCAAGAATATGTTTAGTTTTGGAAGAAACTGCTGAACTGTCGTCCAAAGTGCCTGTATCATTTTGTATCCCCACCAACAATAAATGAGAGTTCCTGTGGCTCTGCATCCTTGATAACATTTGGTGTTTGGGATTTGGGCCATTCTAATAGTGTGTAATGGTATCTCATTACTGTTTTAACTTACAATTACCTAATGGCATAGAATGTTGAGCATCTTTTCATATGCTTACTTGCCATCTTCTTTGATGAAGTGTTCATTCAGGTCATTTGCTCATTTTAAAAATCATTTTTAAATGTTTGTTTTCTTATTGTTTAGTTTAAGAATTCTTTGTTTATATTGGATAGCAGTCCCTCAACAGATATGTCTTTTTCAAATATTTTTTCTCAGCCTGTGGTTTGTTCTCATTCTCCCAACAGTGTCTTTCACAAAGCAGAATTTTTCAATTTTAATGAAGTCCAGCTTATTAATTATTTCATAGATCATGTCTTTGGCGTTGTATCTAAAAAGTCATTGCCATATCCATGGTCATTTAGATTTTCTCCTATGTTATTTTCTAGGAGTTTTATAGTTTTGCCTTTTACATTTAGGTCTGTGATCCATTTTGAGTTAATTTTTGTGAAGGGTGTAAGATCAGTGTCTAGATTTTTTGCATGTGGATGTCCAGTTTTTCCAGCACCATTTGTTGAAAAGACTATCATTCCTCCATTGTATTATCTTTGCTCCTTTGTCAAAGATCACTTGACTATATTTATGGGGGTCTATTTCTGGGCTCTTTATTCTGTTCTATTGATCTATTTGTCTATTCTTTTGCCAATACTACACAATCTTGATTACCATAACTTTACAGTAAGGCTTAGAGTCAGTCCTCTGATTTTGTTGTTCTTCAGTATTGTGTTGGCTATTGTGGATCTTTTGCTTCTCCATATAAACTTTAAAATTATTTAGTTTGTTGACATCCACAAAATAATTTGCTGAAATTTTGATTGGGATTGCTGTGAATCTATAGATCAAGTTGAGAAAAACTGAGGTCTTGGCCATATTGAGTCTTCCTATCCACAGATAATGTAATATCTCTCCATTTGTTTAGTTCTTTGATTTCTTTCATCAGAGTTTTGTAGTTTTCCTCATATAGAGATCTTGTATATATTTTTAAGTTTATATCTAAATACAGTTAACCCTTGAATAACACGGTTTGAACTGCATGGATCCACTTGTATGCAGGTTTTTTTCAATAGATAGATATTACAGTACTATACAAGTCCATAGTTGTTTTTTTCTGTGGATACAGAACAATGGATTTTTAAAAAAAATAACAGCTTTAACTATTTACAATAGCCAAGACATGGAAGCAACATGGATGGACCTAGAGATTATCATACTAAGTGAAGTAAGTCAGACAGAGAAAGACAAATATCATATGACATCACTCATATGGATCATATGTGGAATCTAATTTTAAAAAATTATACAAATGAACCGATTTACAAAACAGAAACAGAATTACAGATATTGAAAACAAACTTATGGTTGCCAAAGGGGAAATGTGATGGGGGGATAAATCAGGAGCTTGGGATGAACATAACTACTATATATAAGACAGACAACCAACAAGGACCTACTGTAGAGCTCAGGGAACTCTACTCAATATTCTGTGATAACATATATGAAAAAAGAATATAAAAAAGAATGAATATATGTATATGTATAACTGAATCACTTTGCTGTACACCTGAAACTAACACAACATTGTAAATCAACTATACTCCAATAAAGTTAAAATTAAAACAATAGAATAAAATTACAAAAAAATAAAAATAACAGCTTTGTTGATACATAACTCACATGCCATAAAATTCACCTTGAAAATTATACAATTCAGTGTTTTTTCCTATATTCATAGAGATGTGTAATCCTCACCACTATCTAATGTAAGAACATCTTTATCACCCCCCAAAGAAACTCCATACCCATTAGCAGTCACTTGCTATTCCCCCTCCACCTTAGCCCCTGGAAACCACTAATCTACTTTCTGTCTTTATTATTTTCTGTCTGGATTTGCCTATTCTGAGCATTTCATATAAATGGAATCTTAATAAGTGTGTGGTCTTTTGTGTCTGGTTTCTTTCACTTTACATGTTTTCAAGGTTTACCTATGTTGTAGCATGTATTAGTACTTCATTTCTTTTTATGTCTTAATATTCCATTGTATGGTAGACCATATTTTTTTTTATTTATTTATTTTTGGCTGCATTGGTCTTCATTGCTGCGTGTGAGCTTCCTCTAGCTGCGGCGAGCGGGGGCTTCTCTTGTTGCGGAGCACAGGCTCTAGGCGCGTGGACTTCAGTAGTTGCAGCACATGGGCTCAGTAGTTATGGCTCGCAGGCTCTACAGTGCAGGCTTAGTAGTTGTGGTTCACGGGCTTAGTTGCTCTGCAGCATGTGAGATCTTCCTGGACCAGGGATTGAACCTGTCTCTGCTGCATTGGCAGGCGGATTCTTAAACACTGAGCCACCAGGGAAGTCCCAACCATATTTTATTTATCCATTTATTAGTTGATAGACATTTGAATGATTTCCACTGTTTAGCCATTATGAATAGTATCGCCATGAACATTCACAAACAAGTTTTTTTTGCACAGTACGCGGGCCTCTCACTGCTGTGGCCTCTCCTGTTGCGGAGCACACGCTCCGGACGTGCAGGCTCAGCGGCCATGGCTCACGGGCCCAGCTAGTCCATGGCATGTGGGATCTTCCTGGACCGGGGCACGAACCCATGTCCCCTGCATCGGTAGGCGGACTCTCAACCACTGTGCCACCAGGGAAGCCCTAGTCATAAGGTTTTAATGTTTGACATCTGAAATGCCAAATTATTTTCTAAAGTGACTATCATCTTGTAATTCTTTATTGAAATAAAGTATGAAATAAGTATTTTATTGAAATAAGTATGTAAGGTCTATTTAGGAGAGTAATTGGTTTCACTGCTCTCTAAATATTTGCTAGCCTTAGCAAGGTGACTGAAATTCCCCTAATTCTTGGAGCTAAGACACTGAAAGCCCTGTGTTAAAAATATATTCATCTAAGAGAAATAAAATATGGAGCAATACCCAGTAAGAATGCGTTTATCAATTTGGCATAGGTAAATGGAACACTGGTCAGGCAAGTTTTGATAGGGGAACCAGGGGGAAAGGGGTGGGAGAGGGATAAACTGGGAGGCTGGGACTGACATATATACACTACTATATATCAAATAGATAACTAATAAGGAGGACCTATTGTATAGCACAGGGACCTCTACTCAGTACTCTGTAATGACCTATATGGGAAAAGAATCTAAAAAAGAGTAGAGATATATGTATATGTGTAACTGAATCACTTTGCTGTACACCTGAAACTAACACAACATTGTAAATCAACTATACTCCAATAAAATTTTTTTTTTTAGGTTTTGATAGGGGAGAATGGTCATGAAAGCTCCAGGTGCTCCAGCCTTGCTGAGGCTGGCTTGGAGGTAGATGAGAGTCATGAAGGAGGGGCGGGGGACCAATTTGGAGGAGCCTGTTCTGAAGAAAACTGTGCAGTGGTACATAGGGCATGTATAACCATTTTGCCCAGGATTGATACTCTTTTTTGTTATTCTAGGGCTGAGGATAGAGCTAAACATTTGTCAACATAAAATCGATCCTTATTTGATTTAACTTTTGAAAAGGAGTAAATTCAGTTGGATGGTAGTAAATGTTTAACAACTGGCTCTCTGGAGGGGGGAAAAGCCCTATCTGTAGGATTTGCTGATTTCTCTGATGTAATTACCCTTACCATGCCCGATTTCAAGCTACCAATGTCATATTTTTGAACATGACATTGGGAAGAACAATGCACAATCGCTTTCTTGAGCCAGTAGGAGCCGACTCCTACCAGCACCACTGGTTGAAGTGAGGGATGAAAACATCAGATAGAATCAGGGTGTGGCAGCTCATGGAACAGGCTAGACTAAGGAGTATGGGAGAAGAAGGCAGAATGAAAGTAAGTAGGCCAGTCCCAGGTGAGAAGAGTAACTTGGCATAGAAAAGTGGGTGTACGCAGGGCTGGTCACCCACACGTTTTGTAGGTTGAATCTTGGTGCAGCTCTGAGTTTCTCTTTTGTGATGCGGTCTTCAGAAAGAGCACCCTGCTTAAAAGGCTGCTGCCAAGGTTCTGTTGCACTGTGATAATCATGCAGTCAGCCAGGCCAAACTCTTTTCTGTGTCTTGAAGCACCGGATGGGGCTTGCCTAGGCTGACTTCACCTTCAGGAGGCAGAAATGAAATCAAAGCGACAGGATAAATGGAAGCTTTCCCTTGTCTTTGGTGTGAGTCTATGTGGTGTAAGCATATTTTCCATCAGGAATTAGTTGCTTAGAGAAGAAAGAGCCAAGCAAATCTGGACCAGGTGTTCACTCCATTTAGTCCCAGAGCCAAGAAAAACCATCTTCTGGGTACTGGGAAGAAGAAAATGGAAAATGCCAATTAATGATCAACTTTCAAATTGTTTCTACTCGTCCAAGGGACTGGGTTTCATCTGACCCTCCAAGCTCCACTGGGCAACTGAACTTCATTTCTGCAGAGAATTTTCTAATAATCATAAGCAAAATCCTAGTGACTTTTAAAGACAAGGATTTTAAAGATAGGGACTTACCTGGTGGCGCAGTGGTTAAGACTCCGCACTCCCAATGCAGGGGGCCTGGGTTTGATCCCTGGTCAGGGAACTAAATCCCACATGCATGCTGCAACTAAGAGTTCACATGCCACAACTAAGAGTTCACATGCCACAACTAAGATCTGGTGCAGCCAAATAAATAAATAAATAATTTTGGGGTTTTTTTTTTAAAGAGTTTTAAAGATAGATGACTTCCTCTAAGAAATCAAAGCTCTACGTGCAGCAGGGTCTTTAGGAAGCCAATAGAGGCAGTAGAAAATGAGAAATTGAGTTACTCAAGCCAGGAAGGGCAAACGGAAGGCTGTGGGATGCCTCACAACCAGGCTGATGGATTTTTCACAGAATCGACGGGTGTTTTGGCAGAATTGTCCTGAGTAACTGGTTGCTTAGGTGATGTGCAGACACAACTTTCTTCTAACTCAGTGGGATGCCAATTATCTTTTTCTTTACCTGCTAGATGCTAGGGGAAATAAATCTGTATATTTTAAGAAGGGGCATATATTTCCTTTGTGAAGGAAATGAAACCAAGGGGATAAGTATAATAAATTATGAGTGCTCACTTATCCTGATGGGGAGAAAAGAAAGGTTAATTTTCCTTCCAGAGCAGCCCCCTGATCTAGCCAATCTATTAAAGAATAATTGAACCAGCAACAATCACTTCCATGCAGTATCTACTAATTACGCTACTCTATAAACATTCTCTGCATTCAGACATGTTAATTGCTAAAACGGGAACATTACATCACCAAGGGTGTCGTTAGAGTTTTAGCTACTCCCTGATTCAGAAGATCTAACCCTGAAATATGAAGGCTGTGTGCTTTTTCCCCCTTTTCTGACTGTGCTCTGACTCTCATCTCTTATTCTGAAACCCTTGCTTCCTCCAAATTCAAGTCTTTTGTCTTCTTTTGTGTTATCAACCTCATAAGCTATCCCAAAATATACCATTTCTCTTAAATGATTCACACATTAAAAAAATCTTATTTAGTAAACTCCCAGACAGCTGAAAGAAAAGGCACCATGAACTGAGCCTGATATATTCCATTCAGGCCTCCATTTGTATCTTTCAAGTGAGAGACTTGGATTATGTGTCAATTAGGATTAGGTTCAACTGTAACAGAGACCAAGACAACAGGGGCTTAAATCAAACATGAGGTTATTCTCCTCCAGTAGTGAAGCCTGGTGCTAAGAGCACGGGGCTACAACATTAACTCTGTATTCATCAAGGACCCAGGCTCCTTCTGTATCATTGCTCTGCCATCCTCTGAACTTGACTTCCACCTCTGGTCTAGGATGGCTGCTCTAGATCAAGCTAGCATGTCTATATTTCTGCTGTCAGTGAAAAAGGGCACGTTGCCTTTCTAAATGGTACTACCCAAAGTCACATTCAACATTTCCACTTTTAAGCCATTGAGTAGCTGCAAGAGAGTCTGGGAAATGAGGTGTCTATTCTGAAAAGCCACTGACCAACTGAAAGTTGGGGATTCTATTAGCAATGGAGGAAAGGGAGAACAGATATTGGGAAGAGCTAGCTGGCTCTACCACACACTAGATTGATGATTTTGAAATTGTATCCTCAAAGTCCTAGGGTTTTGGTATATTGCACAGAGGCTACTGTGGGTCTAGAATGGGGCGATATGTGGGTAAATTTGCACAGGATCCCAGAATACTTACCAAAATCAGAGTATATATCCCCCCTTTTGAAGTGTAACTGTAGTAGAACATTTCTGATGGGTGGCAGTGGTCTAGACTGAACCACTGGCAAGTGACTGGTAAGAATTCTCAGGGCCCCAGGGGAAGGGGTGCTTTGAGTGGTGCCCTGGGTTGCTCAAGGGGAAATCTGATTCTGGAGCAGGCTGCCAATCCTGGACAAGGACACAGTGAACTAGCGTTAGACCAGTTTTCAACGTTGACATCATATGGCACTAAGAGAAGCAACAGCAGCTGACAACTGGGCCCTGAAGTTGGACTGATACGATTCTGTATTTTTCTCTTTGAAAGGGTTGTGATCCAAGTGATGGCTATGGTAGGGGTTCTCAACCTTGGCACCCTTGACATTGTGGGCTAGATAATTCTTCATTGCACATGGTTGTAATGTGTATTGTAGGACGCTTAGCAGCATCCCTGGCCTCTACCCATTAGGCGCCAGGAATATCTCTCCCATTGTGAAAACCAAAAATGCCTCCAGACATTGACAAATGTCCCCTGGGTGCCAAATTACTTACAGCTGTGAACCAATAGGTCAGAATCTAGGTAATGATGCACACTTTTGTACTTTGCTAGTGGTTGTGCAATTTGGTACCAATCCTTTCATAAATGAGATACATAGCAAAGGCCTTAAATATGTCCATGACTTTAACTTAATCCCATTTCTTGGACTCTGGCCCAAGGGAACAATTTGCAAGAGGCTTTCTGTCTAAAGGTACTTGTTGTAGTACTATTTTCAATAGACAAAAAAAATTAGAGGGCTTCCCTGGTGGCGCAGTGGTTGAGAATCTGCCTGCCAATGCAGGGGACAAGGGTTCGAGCCCTGGTCTGGGAAGATCCCACATGCCACGGAGCAACTGGGCCCGTGAGCCACAACTACTGAGCCTGTGCGTCTGGAGCCTGTGCTCCGCAACGAGAGGCCGCGACAGTGAGAGGCCCGCGCACCGCGATGAAGAGTGGCCCGCGCACTGCAAGGAAGAGTGGCCCCCGATCGCCGCAACTAGAGAAAGCCCTCGCACAGAAATGAAGACCCAACACAGTCAAAAATTCATTAATTAATTAATTTTAAAAAATTAGAAACAACAAAAAATATTAAACAGTAGGGAAAGAATTAAATAAACCATGGTAGATCCATGTACCCACTAAAATGTGTTTTTGAGTTTATAATAACATGGGGAATACTTAGAATGATAAGTAAGCAAATAAAAAAACTATGCAAAATAAAAGACAAGTAGGAAACTCACTAAAAATGGGAGACTCTGGGGGGCGGGGCGCGGTTCGGGAGTGATTTTTTTTTCCTCCTTCCTTCTATTTTCCTGTAGTTTCTAAACTTTCTAAGCTCCCTATGAATGAGTTTATTCCAAACTGCAAAACAAAACTACAAAGAAAATCCTAATTAAAAAAAAATTCTGGTGCCTGTCCTGGAGGATCCACAGACCTTTGCGAGCATTCCTGTAAGTGCATGCTGTTGGGAGAGAGGCCAAACAGATATTCCCTCCTGCGCCGAGGTGCCAGGCTTTGTGCCAAGTGACCCTGCCACCCTGGCCACAACCCACTGAACCAGGAATCCCGACTGAAGGCTCCAGGAGACTGGGCGGAAGGAAGCCCAACCACCCATGAGGAGGCTTGACTCCAGGCACTGGAGGTACTGTCACAGAGGAGCCTTTGACACTAGATAGCGAAAAATAGGGCCAATCAGATCCTGTCTCGGGAAATGTGCTTGGAAAAACTCTCCAAGGAGACTCTTCTGCCCCTCCTGAGAGATTAACAAGGACAACCAGACCATTAAGCAGCTGGGAATCCTGAGCAATGAGGGCTGTTATTCTGGTTCCTCGGGAGGCTGCGGAGATGGCTTTCCTTACTCCCTACTTTCATACAAGAAGCACCTACCATACAGAGAGATGTAGGCAGAGTGGGCCCCGGTGTCTGACAAAGCTCAGCTCCCTTTGGGTGTGTGTAGTGGACGTTATATGGGCAGCTGGAACCCTCCTCCCAACTCTGCTGGTCCCAAAGGCCACTCCACAGATGAGTGTCACAGGAAACGTTAAATTCCAGATTCCAGGCTCCCCTCCTAGACAGATAATTTCACTTAATAGTCTTGGAGAGTGGGGAACTCAAGAATTTGTATTTAAGAGTTCCCAGATAATTCTGATGCATAGACCAGTTTTGGAACCAGTGTTTTACCCACTACTAAAAAAACTACACCATCCTGCTCTAACTCTGAAGTAACCCCTAACAGTAGGATGGCTCCTCAAAAAAATTAAACATAGAACTACCATAAGATCCAGCAATTTCACTCCTGGGTATATAGCCAAAAGAACTGAAAACATGGTCTCAAACAGATATCTGTACACCCATGTCCACAGCAGCATTACTCACAATAGCTGAAAAGGTGGAAGCAACCCAAGTGGTCAGCACAGATGAATGGATAAAAGAAATGTGGTATATACATAAAATAAGTCTTATTCAACCTTAAAAAGGAAGGAAATTCTGACACATGCTACATTGTGGATGAACCTTGAAGACATACTGCTAAGTGAAATGAGCCAGACACAAAAGGACAAATATTGTATGATTCCACTTCCATGAGGTTCCTATAGTAGGTAAATCCACAGAGACAGAAAGTAGAACAGGGGTTGCCAGGGGCTGTGGGAAGCTATTATTTCATGGGTACAGAGTTTCAGTTTTAGAAAATGAAAGAATTCTGAAGATGGATGGTGGTGATGGTTGTACAACAATGTGAATACAGTTAATGCCAGTAAACTGTACACTTAAATATGGTTAAAATGGTAAATGTTATGGATATTTTACCACACACACATACAAAAACCCAATAAACCAGCAATGACTAAACAAAACAAAACAAAAACCTATACAATTCTTTCTAGCAAGTAAATAAGCCACCTCAAAGAAATCAAAGCCAAGAAAATAACTTTTTTTTTTTTTACCAAACACTGTCAGAGATAAAAATCTTTAGAAAAGAAAATTAGTTCAGAACAAGCTTCTGTCATCATATCAGCGTCCCTTACCATAAAATAAACAGAGAGAAACAGGAAATGGGAGACTAAAATAAATCTTCTGTTTCAAGAAAAAAGAAATCATTCCTAAAAGTTTACACACAGATCTTTATGGATCTTTCAAAATGTCTCTGAAATGTTGCAGTTCAAAGCTTTTCAAATACTACAGCCTCCACCCACTCCCCGGATATGCATTTACTTCCTCTCTTATAAACATAACTTCCTTTGTTGTTTGAACAGATTCAGTGACTCTGGGGTCTCCTTGTGGTTGGTGCCCACCGACAAGCCCTGTTCCTCGAATCAGCTGGGAAACCCTTCAGGGTGGGCAGTGACTTGCCACAGACAAAAAGGAGACAGGTTGAGGGGACAGTGTGACAGAAGATGCTGTGAGTGGGGGGAGGCATCTATCAGGAGATCGCACAAATGTGAATGGCTGCTATCAGGGTGGTAAGCTGCTAATCAGTGTTTTCACAGATGAGACCAAAAAAAAAACAAAAAAACAAAAGCCAACTTTAAACAACTTTAAATATAGCTTGAGTGATGTTTAAATTACCATTAGGCCTGTCTGCAAAGGAGTGAAAATCCAAAAGAACAGTGATTTAAATAGCACAGAAGTTTCTTTCCCTCCTTGTAAATGAATCCAGCAGGAGGGAGCTGGCCTGCTGTGATGGTTCTGTGAGGTTGTCAGGGACCCAGGCTCCTTCTGTCTTATCACTCTGCCACCCTCAGCTCACGGGCCAATGGGATGATTTGACTATTTAAGCTTCAGTCTTAATCAAGTCTAGATTCTGGCCCAGGAGATAGAGGAAGGCATGAAAGGGTCCCTTCCTTCTAATAAGGTAAGTTGCATGTAACCCTCCCATGTATATTCCACTGGTCAGAACATGTTCTCATGACCACACCTCGCTACAGAAGAGGATGGGAAATGGATCTTTATTCTGGGGAGCTGTTGCACAGCTAAGAAAGGGAAGGCTGATATTGGGGTCAATGGTTAGCAATCGTTGCCCCCAGGAAGTTGCGTCAGAAGGTAGAACTCAGGACTTCTTTTTCACAAGTAGCACAGACCTTCCACATGAGACTCTTCTAGGCCAATCGTCTCATTTAATCAACACAACTTCCCTGGGTTTGCGTTATTTCCACTTTAAAAAGGTAGAAGGATTCCAAGAGTTTGTGTCACTTATCCAAAACAGCTCCATAAGCTATGCCGTTGGCCTTCCAATTCTTCAGAATCAGCCCTGAGTGGTCACAAAGCCCCTTCCTCTGTAGCACCGAGAGGGGCAGGTGGATGGGCCTGGGGACAGCTGTGTGGGTCTCTCAGGGTCTCAGCTCCAGGCATGGTCACCTCTACACATTTATGTCTTCCTAACTCCGAACCCTGCCAAGCAGGACTCCAGGAGCCCATCACATGGCAAACTGTACACATCACCCCAGCCCTGCTCTTACCCTGAAGGCTGGAAACCCTAGGCTGGGCCGCCAGCTTGCTTGCTTTCCAAGTTGATGTTAGCATTCTGGGGCAGATTCACTCATCCCCGATTTGCAGCTGTACCCACTTTTGTTGAGGACATGCCTGTGCTGGAAGGGTTGGAGGGCACTTACTGCAGACCCCAGAGAGCCAAAGGGAAAAAGGAGCATCAGTCCCGAGCTGGGCTCCCCCAGGGATGAGACATCTGTTGTTAGGAAGGAACACGTAAAACTAAAAAGAAACCGCCTTTGGCTGGCTCTGTCTTCTCTTGACGGTTATTTGGGTTCCTTTCATATTTTCAATGAACTCTCTTGAGGGATCAGGAAATTCAATGTTTAAATCATTGGGGATGAGGAGTGAGCCAAGAAGAGTAACTTTTAAGAAAGAGACTAGTTCTGTTCTGCCTACGAACTGCCCGGTCCACCCCCTGGCCGGTGTGTGCAGCCTGACTGTTCTAACGCACACAGTGTCTGCATTGCTGGAGGAGGACCACAGAGGCTTCTCGACTCCACACAAGGTCATTCCACATGAGCTCGGGGCTGACTCCCTAAAAGCACGTCTCCCGTGAAAAGGACAGAGTCTGGGTTACCCATTCCTTCGGCGGACCTCCAACTCCACAGATCACACCCCTCCACTACTGTCCTTCTGACCACTACAGAGAATCCTTCTGAAAAGCTCTTAATTTCTGTTTTAAAATACCTTTCAATAAAAGACGTAAAAGTAAATGCTTGTTTATTATAAATTCAGAAAAGAAACTAAAAAGAAGGGAAAAAACTGCCTGTTATTCTATCACTCAGAGATAACTGTGACTAACCTTTCGTATATTTTTCTAAGCACATATACGTGTATGTTCATATGTACATGCATGTGTGTGTAAAAAGCTTTTGAAAAGAATATGGCCTCAGACTATTTTATAACCAGCTTTTTACCACTTAGCAATAGGCCCCAGACATCTTTCTATGTCAATAAATATATACCTACAATATTTTTCTTAGTGACTGAAGATACTACATTGTACCATCATTTTTAAAAAATCCCCTATTGTTGGACAGTAAGCTTAGTTCATTGCTCTATTTTTGGAAAAAATTATTACTATTATTATTATTACTAAAGATCTTAGGGCACATGCTTGATTATACGCTTAGAATAAACTCCTAGAAGTAGAATGCTGGGCAAATGCCTTGCAAACTGTTAGGATTTTTTGATATACATGGTCAAATTTATCTGTAGAAAAGTTGTAATAATTTACATTCATCTCCCATGTATGAGGAGGTTCCCGATGTTCTAGTTTACACTAGACACTATGTTTTTCTGTAAAGTCCTGGAAAGTCAATGACATTTTGTAATCTTTTGGGAAAGAACCACAGTTGCATATCCATCCTATACACAAAGCTTTCCTTCCATGACAGCTCCATCTGAGAAGTCAGGCCCCCTAAGGAGCCAAATTAGACCCAAATTCAAATATATCTGGGTCTCAGAACATCCTCTCATTTCCATCAGCCTCTGAACACACATCTGGCCAAACAACTCTCTGTGATTTGTGACCTGGACTGGATTCAACGCTGACCTAGATAGAGAGTACTTTGGATCTCATTACCCACCCTCCAAACCATCTGGTGCTGGCTAAACAGGTTATCCACGCAGTAGGAACCTCCATCCCTCAACTAGCTTTCTGCTTGCCAGGTTTCTTCCAAAAAAAAAATATTTTCTACCTAGCTCCTTACACACAAAAAAAGAGGATATGGATTATCTTTTGCATATCTTAACCTGATAGACAAGAAGCTTATTTTTTAGAACTTAGCAATTCTACAGATTCGATCACAGCTCCCTGGATGGACCAGGAGACAGTGAAAAGGCAGAGAAGGGGAGAAGGAATGAATTCCCATGGTCACAGGACTAGGGCCTGAGGCGTTGCCTCTGCATGTTATCTCACTTATGTTAATATTTAAAATATTTGTGGTTGGGGGGGAAATGCCAATTATCTTCAAAACAGAGAATCTGTTCTTGGCTACAAGTGTTTTTTCAAATTCCTAAAATTAAAGCAGATTGTTCTTCCAGGCTCATGAGCTATTTTTATCTGCAAAAATATGGAGCACACATACGTGTTCCCACGTTCATCTATGTGCACGGACACTGGGGTTCGTTACTGTCCCTTAGCTCTGTTGAAGGCAGAGCTAAGGGACAGTAAGCTTGGTGCTTTACCACCTTTGCAGAAGTGTATTGCTGTGGGGTGAAGGACTGTCTTCCTTTATAATTACTCATTTTCTCAAATGACATTTTGGGATTTTTAAAAGCAGTCATGGAAAACAACACAGTTACATAGAAAACAAACTTATGGTTACGAAAGGGGAAAGGGGCAGGGAGATAAATGAGGAGTATGGGATTAACAGATAACACTACTATATATAAAATAGATAAACAACAAGAACCTACTGTAGAGCACAGGGAATTATATTCAATATCTTGTCAAAACCTATAATGGAAAAGAATCTGAAAAAATATATATATAATATATATAATATATATATATCTGAATCAGTGCTGTACACCTGAAAGTAACACAATATTGTAAATCGACTATATTTCAACTTTAAAACATTAAAATCAGTCATATAAAGCAAAATAGACCTTTTTTTGAACCTCTATTGTTCATTGTGTTGTGTTGTTATGGTCTTTCTTCTTTTGACCCTGGCATTTCTTTACTCATGCACAACATCCTTATCGAGGGCCTCCTGTGGGCAGAGCCCTCCGCTGGGTACCGTGGAAGGCCTCAAGACAGAATCCCTCGTCCAGCTCTGTGCCCAACCAGCTGTCATGAAGGGGTCCCTGCAATTCACACAGCCACAGTTTATGCACCTTTAAAACAAGGCACCTGGCCTTACTGACCACAGGCACTGACTCCCCTGCACTTGTGGGCTCCTCACGGCCCGGGGTGGTGGTGGGGGTGCCCTGAGCAGACTCTGGCTGGCATCCCAGGCCACAGGTCAGAGAGACACATGGCTTGCTCTGGAAGTGAAGCAAGTCAAAGCTGGATGGAACCCTGCCCCAAGCCATGCCCACAATCACAGGTAAGACCGACGGATGCTGAGGTCCTAACAAAGGTGTCTGATCCAAACTAACGCCATTGTAGTCATATATCTGTGGCTCTATTAAAATGTTTTGTGATGAAAATTTTCAAAAATACGCAATATAGATGGAAGAATAAAATGAAAACTCAGGCACTCATCACTCAGCTCCAACAATTTTAACTCTGCCCCTGACCCTCCGAATCCCAGACATCCTGTCATTTTACCCGTAAGTGCTTCAGTGCGTGTCTGTAGTTAGAAAGGATGTTTTAGAAATATAACCGCCATGCCATTATCCACAAAATTAACAGTTACTCCTTAATATCAGGTTAGTTCTCTTAAAGATGTCTCTTCAGGGCTTTTTTTCAAATCAGGATCCAAACAAGGCTCGCACTTTTGTTTTGATGGTCCCTTCTGTTCTGTAACAGTTTCCACTCCTTTGTAAATTTTCATTTCCTTGCAGTTGGTTTGTTGAAGACACCAGGTCATTTATTTTGTAGGATGTCCCACGTTCCGGACTGGGCTGCTTGCTTCCTTGTAGTGTTGCTTAATTTGTTCTTCAGTCCCCTTTACTCCCTGTAAACTGGTAAGACATCTAGAGGCTTGATTAATTTCAGGATCCTTTTTTTTTTTTTTTTTTTTTTAAGGCAAGAATGTGCCTGAGTTGATGCTGTGTATTTGACATTGCATCCCCTTAGGGAGCACATCTGGTCTGGTCATCCCACTTATAGTGATAGATCAGAGGGCTCAGTTAGCTAAGTAAGGGGGTGACCTTGATGGGAAGCAGAAGAGATGGGATTTGGACTTTCTCAGTCTGATTCCAGAATCCACAATTTTAGCCACTCCCCCATCTTTCAGGAAAAACAAGTACTCCACCTTTATACCTTTTTCTCTGTTTCTGGACTCCTGCACCCACCACCCATCTTTCCCCTATACCAAGGACAAGCACCACTAGTTGTAGGTCAGATCCTGTAGTTTAAATTGGGGAGGAACACAAGGTCAGCGCTTTCAAGCACCAGGAGATCCAGGTGTGGCTTGGGTGCTCCTTCTGTCCGCTGGGTCATGGTCAGAGGTGTAAGAGGTGGGGAGGGTTCTGGGAAGGGGGTGGTGTCTGACAAGAGTTTTCCTTGGCCGCTGCATTTCTCTCCAGCCCTAAACCCTTCAGGCTCTGGATGCAAGAGCCCGGGACTCCACGGTGCCAGATGTCAAAGAGATTGAGAATGACTACAAAAGTGTGATCACATTTCCAGTCTTTATCATGAATTTCCCATTTCCTTATTTTGCCTTCTTTTCATGCCCTCTTCTGCCATGAGTTTTCTCTCGGTTTTCACTGGCCTCATCTGTCTTGTCCCTCCCTCATGGGACAGGGGCCTTTTGGAACAATCACACACTGATATGACACGCCAAAGGCAGTCAAGGTAGCAAGAGAAAAGTGGGCATCATAGGTGCTGATTTCTGAAGTCTCTGCAAGTCCTAAATCTGAGGGTCTACCTCCACCTTGCACGTAGGGAGAGACTCCCACGAGAGACTCCTAGCCAGGTCCTGGGCACAGGGACCCCAGGGAGCTGAGGGGTGGAGAAGGCAGAGAAACAGGAGAAGACAGGAGAGAGAAAGACCATCTGGTGGGAAATAGAGAAATCCCTCCCAGCGGGCTCTGGTGCTGTGTTTCTCTTTAATTCACCAAGGTTGTGTTCTTTCTGTCCACGCATGAGCTGGGCTACCGGCCTCAGGCCTCCTAGAGGCTGCAGATGTATTTGTTCTTGCCTTTTGTGGTGGTGATTACCTTTGTGCATTGCTTTCCTTCATTTACAAGGAATATCTGTAGAGATTCTTACCATTTCAAGGTCGTGAACCCTCACAATGACTCTTAGAGTGAAGGATCATCATCACACTCACTCTGAGTCATCAAGACTCAGAGCCTGTAAAGGCTTGAGGCTCCCCCATGATGAAGCAGCTGGGCCAGGACTTGAACCCATGCTCCTGGAAAGCTGAGCATCTTCCCCTATGACCACCCCGTACTCCCAACCTGCCCACACAAGGTTTGCTTCAAAGAAACAAGAAGGGCTTGGGTGTCACTTTCTTCAGGACCCAGTGACTCTTCTTCCCAAGAACTCGGTTGAGAGCGCCGGTTCCACGTGCTTTGTTTGTGGTCAGCGTCCCGTGGGAAAGGGTCAGCTGGCTGTTCAGAGTGGGACAGAATTTTTGGTGAGGCCTCCCTTTCCCGCTCTAAGTAATGAAAGCATTGGTACTCCCAGGGGGGGTCTCCTTAGGACACATTCCTTGTTGTTATTGCTATTGATGTGGTTTGTGGTTTTGCCTTTTTAAATTAAAAATCATCGTTTCTCCAATCGGGAGTCCTATGTGTTCATTTTGAGACTCTTAGAAAAATGGAGAAAAGCATAAAGAAAAGCAATCTTGTCCGGTCTCCTGCCACCTCAAGCCACAGCGAGGACTTGGTGGGTTTCCTTCTTGCCTCCTGTGCCCCTGCAGATGCCCGCCCCACGCTTCTCTGTGCCTGGAGCCTCACAACAGGCCCCGCGTCCTCTCGTATGGCAGGGTTCGGCTACGAGGGAGGCCTGGCAGGGGGAAGGACAGTGTGGTTGGGAATTTATTCCTCTCACTCCCTTCTCTGCAAGGTCACCTCTGCCAAAGGTCACTGCTCCTTTCAAGACCCAGGAGCCAAACAAAGCACTCGCCCCCCACAGGCTCTGGTAACTGTTCCTAATCTCCTTCCTTTGGGCCCCAGGTGGTAGGGCTCTGGGTGGTAAAGCCCCAGCTACTGCAGCACTGGTTGTTCCCCCACACCCGCTGCCCACACTTACGTAAATAACCCTGCCTAGGTTATCCTGTTTTGAACGTGCCATGTTTTCTGTTGGGAACTGGACTGCCTCACCTTCTGACTCACTGGTATGTCAAGACCTTTCCCTTGAAGCTCCCATGGCCATGCTATTTTCTGAGGTTTCCAAAGCAATGTATGAAGTAGAGCCTGGAATAAAGTTGGGGGTCCTGGGGCAAGAAGGCATCGAATTTCCTGACTCCCAGCAGCACCCCTCTCACCGGACCTGGCTCGGAACTGGCCCAGGCCCGTGTCCACACGTTGTGATGTGCCACCCACCTCCACCCACTTCCAAGCACCTCCAACCCCTACTGCCCCTATATCTCCATTAAAGTCGCTCCTTTTGTCACCAGAATTATCTCCACGAGGTCCCGCTTGGAAAGGAAGTTGTAGCAGAGGAGGAAGGAATCCTGACTTTTTCACCCCAGAGGCCTCTGCACACAATGCTGCCTCAGACCCCCGCTCACCGCCTGGCTGAGTCTACCTGCCCCTCGTATCTTGGCTTTGAAGGCTTCTCTGAGCTCTGTACCCTCGTGGCTCTTCCGTGTTGTAACTCTCCTCATGAGGTCCATGAGGGCAGGCACCGTGTCCCACTCACCCTTCTACCTGGCACCCGCCCATAGCACCTGGCATATAATAAACACTCCATCAATACGTTGAATATTGTACATTTGGGACATCCTCCAGTATCAAGTTTTCCCATTAGCCCCGTGTTGAAGGACTATTTCCATTTGGAAGAACCCTTGAATTGAAGGAGCCAGCCATTGCTTCCTGGAATACTGTATACACATTAGAAACCATTTACCCATCCCCACAGGCACTAAGGTGCTGGGACCCTACAAAGGTGTGTTTGTGGCAGGTGGGTGTGGGGAATAGAACAAAAGGGGCACCTTTGTCAGAAACTTTTGCAGGGCTGTTGACGCGAGAGGAAGCAGAGTGTGAAAGCAGAGCCGGGGAGTCGGGAGAAAATTCTAGTCCATCATTTTTCCAAGAGTCAGGTATATAAAGAAACACCAGTGCTGCTGACGGTCCTAGGAAGATAGACTTCAGATGCAGTTTCAGTCTTCTGGAGTCACTTCTGAGTTTATCTACCATATTTAACTTTACCTCCTAGTGCGGGGTCAGGGGAGCTTTGAGTATTAGTGAAATATTTCAAACCTCCCTTTAAGAGGAAAAGATGAATACCTCTATTTGCACAAAGAAACGGTGGAAAGATATACAAGGAACTAGTGAAGTGATGACTTTCGGGGATGGAGTGGAGGATCCAAGCAGACTGGGTAGCAGAGAGAGGGAAACTTCTCAATTATAACTTTTGATATTGAGTTTTGAATCATAGGAATTTATAACCCATTTAAAAAAGAAAATCACGTTTGAAAAACCTTCCCTGAGAAGAGCAATAACTTTCCATCTTTTTTTTCACTTCAACCCACTCAGGTGGGGCAAGAGACCTTACTGTCCATTTATTCTGTCCTTTTACACTTTCCAGTGGAAGAAACAATGGGACTTGTTTATAATAACAAAGTGTCAGAGAGGGGAGAGGGGGTAGCATTATGTAAACATTTGCTTTGGCAACTGGGGTATGATGATTCCTATTTGAACCACAATGTATCTTCCAATTTAGTTAACTAGAAAATTACGGGCCCCAAATACGGATGTGGCAAAAATAGAAACCTAAACATCCTAGAGAAGATGAGAAAACCTAAAACCAACCACGTGGATAACACAGTAGCAGCAACTGCTAAGAGAGAAAACAAAACTTGCTTCCTCCTAAGTGTGGGCATTTGGCTGTTTACAGTTTTGCACGCACAGCAGGAGCTTTGCAAGCTGCCACATGTTGCATAGATGATAGAATTTTGGATAAATGCTGAATAAAAGTATTATGGTGACACGCTCATTTTGGTTCATGAATTCCAAATTCAGTCACCCTTAATGATTCACTTAATAAGTTAATAGGAGAAAGTGATTAGTTCTCCCTAAATGACAGCTGGAGGATTGCGTGGCATTCACCCAGAAGAGCAGAAAGGACTCATAAGTTTGGAAAGCAATTTGCATCCATCAGAATTCTTGCATCTCCAGTGGCCTTTGAGACCACTTCGAAAATGGCTCTATTAGAATTACTGTACTGGTAAAAATTTATAAAGCTACCCTGCTCCGAGGTGGCCAGAGTCCTAGAGAATTTGGACTCTGTGATGGAAAAGATCACCCATCTAAATCATGTTTTTTCCCAGTAGGAAGCAGCCCTTCAAACAATGAAGGTCCTTCTTAAGTACCAGCTTTAGCCTCTGGGATAACTTTTCTAGAAAGAGCTTGCTGGGTGAGTTGCAAACACTTGGGGAAATGTTTTCACAAGGAAGTTCTAAGAACTGTTGAGGATTGAGTAGCTCTACCCTTCCGTACATTTTTAACCACAGTTAAGCTTCCCTGGCAAGGAGTGATGGAGCTTTCGAGGCAGTGATTTTAGACCCTCTGACCCCCTCGACCCTCTTGTCCTAGATCTTCCCAGCATCTGTCCTGTTCTATCCTGTCTCTCACATCGAATTCTACACTGACCTTTGGACTTAGGGGCCCTCTTGGGCTTCCCTAACTTTGATCATCTCATGCTATCACTTGTGACTTGCACCCACTCCTCTAACACCTGATCCAGCTCCAGCTCCAGGGGACCAAAGAGGAGGTAAGATGCAGTAAAATGAAATCCCCACGGCCCTTGAATCCAAACACCTCTACGCCTTAGCCTGCTATGGTTACCCATCATGGACACTTAGGAGAACGTTGAGCCACGTGGCATGGATCTGCACTTCCCAGGAACTGAGAATATGGGTACGTACAGGGTTGACAGTCAGCTGGTTAAATACTGAATTACTTCCCTGTCACTTGGTACAGCTATTGACCCACTACCTGGACCACCTAGGCTCCTTCCCTGGAACTCCATAGACCTTCTCCTAAACCTGCAGCTTTAGGGACAATACCTGGCCAATCAGGAGCAGGAGTGGGGGTAGGGCCTTGGTTGGGTACCCTTGGCCAAAATCCATCCTGAATGGCCGATACCTGAGCCAGACTAGTTGTTATCTATCTCAAATATCAACCTTTACAAGTGAGCCATGGTCTTAGAGATTTCCAGATAAATAAATGAAAAAGAAAAAAGTCAGACAAGTGATGGCTGTGCCGATACTCCCAGCTGGCAGCCTCTTCTCTTCAAAGACTGCCCCAGAGGTATAAGCAGATGATTTACTAAAGCAGATGATTTACTAAATACTGCCTTTTGCCAAATCCCCAGAGGCCCTTGAATGTTGGGTGCTAATAAAGCTCAAGTTATTCTTAGGCATGTGGTCTATGTAGGTCACTGCCAAGTGCTGGCAAAGAAAAGCCAAGCAAACAAGCTAACCCTGGCTAGAATGTGGATGAGGAACTGCAACCCCTTCTCTAAACAGGAAACATGCCTGAAATCTTTTTTGTCTCCAGAAGGACTTGGCTTCCTCACCTGTAAAATGAGGGTCCTATTAATGACCCCCTTCACCAGTGTCTCAGGATTTTGGACAAGAAATAAGCCTCTTTAGAAAAAAGTGGGGGAACCCACCAGGCAAGAGTATTGGGAGATTCAGCTTCACCCTGTAGAGGCTTGGATCCTTTGGATTTTCTGTCGCTGCCACACTGCAGTGTTTGGCTTCCATTTTACCTGGCAGCCCCTGAGAGGGACCGTGGCCATGAGTGGGGCAGGAAACAGCTCCAGGAATTCAAGGTCTTGACTAAAGGAAAGAGCAGATCTGTGCTTCCAGTTCTGCTTGGACACAGGCTTTTTTCAGATGCTCACAGGAAGATGACTCGTGTCAAGCTTTCAACCATTTGGACAAAGTTCAGGATTGTTCTTTAGCAAGACCTCTTCCTGAGCAATAAGGAACACACGCATTTCCCAGGCATCCTGTTGGGCAGTGATGTTCCCTCTTTACCAAAGCTCTCCGAGCTGGAAGGGCATCCGCACAGGCAGGAGACACAGAGGGGTTGGGGCCACGTGTCTGGGGGAGGGTGGTGGGGTTGGAGGTGTCTGGGGGTATTGCTGGAACGCAGGTGCAGGAGGACCCTCCCAGGGAGGAAGGAAGAGCTAGGACAGGCAAGAGAGCGGTGGACCTGCCCATGCTGATGTGCCTCCCGATGGGAGGTTTCCAGGCTGAGTCACCTCATCTGAACCTGGCAAAGAATGGGAAACCATTGGGAGAAAGAAAAGGAAGAACCAAATTCAGGCCAAGCCAGAGGGAAGGGGCAGGGTCATGGGATTTCTGGGACAGTGGAGCCCAAACTGAGCCCTAAGCATGCTCCTTTTTTTTTAAGAAAAATTAAAACTCAGCTAATGTACACTTCCTCCTGTTTTAGAGAACATGTGAGGTGAACCCACATCTTCAGGGTTTTTTTGTTTTTTTTTGTTTGTTTGTTTGTTTTTTGGCCTCTCCCGTTGCGGAGCACAGGCTCCAGATATGCAGGCTCTGGACATGCAGGCTCAGCGGCCATGGCTCACGGGCCCAGCCACTCTGTGGCATGTGGGATCTTCCTGGACCGGGGCACGAACCCGCGTCCCCTGCATCGGCAGGCGGACTCTCAACCACTGCGCCACCAGGGAAGCCCTTCAGTTTTATTTGTGTACTAAATAAGCACATGTAGCACTTATTTGGTGCCAAGCACTCTTCCAGAGATTGACAAGTTTTAACTTATTTAGTCCCCAGGACAATCAGAGGTCCTATGATTATTCCCATTTTACGGCGAGGAAACTTGAGGCATGGCAGAAAGGGTTAAGTGGCTAACCCAAGGGGAAGAGGAGCCGGGACTGGACCCCAGGCAGCCTGGTTTCTGTGCTTTCAACTCTTGAATTGATTTTTTAATAGACTTTATTTTTTTAGAACAGTTTTAGATTTATAGAAAAATTAAGAAGATAGCACAGAGGTTTCCAATACATCCTGTATCCAGTTTCCCCTGTTATAAACATCTTACATTAAGGTGGTATATTTGTTACACTTAATGAACTAGTATTGATCATTATTATTATTATTATTTTTTTTTATTTTATTTATTTTTTTTTTTGCGGTATGCGGGCCTCTCACTGCTGTGGCCTCCTCCGTTGCGGAGCACAGGCTCCGGACGCGCAGGCTCCGGACGCGCAGGCTCAGCGGCCATGGCTCACGGGCCCAGCCGCTCCGCGGCATATGGGATCCTCCCAGACCGGGGCACGAACCCGTATCCCCTGCATCGGCAGGCGGACTCTCAACCACTTGCGCCACCAGGGAGGCCCTGATCATTATTATTAATGGAAGTCCACAGTTTATTTGGATTTCCTTAGTTTTTACCTAATGTCTTGTTCTGTTCCAAGATCCCATCCAGGTTACTGCATTCCTCATGTCTCCTTAGGCTCCTCTTGGCTGTGGCAGTCAGTTTCTCTGACTTTCCTTGTTTTCCATGACGTTGATGGTTTTGAGCAGTGCTGGTCAGGTGTTTTGCGATGTGTCTGATGATTTTTCTCCTAATTAGACTGGGGCCCAACCCTTGTCTTTTTTTTTTTTTTAAACATCTTTATTGGAGTATAATTGCTTTACAATGGTGTGTTAGTTTCTGCTGTATAACAAAGTGAATCAGCTGTATGTATACATACATCCCCATATCCCCTCCCTCTTGCGTCTCCCTCCCACGCTCCCCATCCCACCCCTCTAGGTGGTCACAAAGCACTGAGCTTATCTCCCCCAACCCTTGCCTTTTGATTGTTACAGTGAGCTCTTGCAAGGCAGGTGCCAACCTAACAGGGACATCTGTCATTATTTGACAGAATTCCACACTAGGTATTTTTTTTCTTATGTATTTAGTTCTTTTCAGATGGAAAAGGAGACTTCTCTTTTGTCGTTGTGCTAAACCATCTGGTTCCGAGTAAAGAAAGTCATCTTACCCTAGACTCTCCCACTGGGGTAAAGCCCTTGGTTTACACTAGTTTCCATCTTCCAGGATTGCAGGGTGCATTTCATTCCTCCAGCTGGGCCCTGTTCATCCCTGTTAAGACTCAGACCCCGGCACAGAGAAGTGTAAAGGGAAAGTCGGGGACTTGGTCCTGTAGGGCTGTGTGGGGTTCTATTGGCTTCCTTCAGCCAACATTTCCTCAAGCCTTGTCACTCCCACTGAAACCAGAGCATGCGCGGCCAGCTGCCTCCCAGCTGCCAGGTCGTGGCTCTGTCTCCGCAGCTCTCCATCCCTGCTGTCTCCAGGGAGGCATCTCCTCAGCTAGCCCTGTGTGTGCATATCTGGAGAAGCTACCCCACTCCCCACCTTCCTCAGGTGCTGTCCTGGCAGGCGAGCCTTCCTTCCTAGATGATAGACCACACCGTCAGATGGATCCTGACAGTCCAGACTGGGAACACATGCATTTGATTTTCCCAGGGAGAACTCCGATCATAAAGATGTTTACGCATGAGGGAAGTGCTTGATATACGGCCTTGAGGTGATAAAAATACAGGCCACCTTCCCAGAAAACTAAGAACAGAATTACCATATGGTCTGGCAATCCCACTCCTGAGCATACACCCAGACAAAACTATAATTCGAAAAGATACATGCACCCCTATGTTCACAGCAGCACTATTCACAATAGCCAAGACATGGAAACAACCTAAATGTCCATCAACAGATGAATCAATAAAGATGTGGTACACACAGACAATGGAATATTACTCAGCTATAAAAAAGAACGAAATAATGCCATCTGCAGCAACATGGTGCAACTAGAGATTATCATACTAAGTGAAGTAAGTCAGAAAGATAAAGACAAATACCATATGATATCACTTAAATATGGAATCTAAAATATGACACAAATGAACATATCTATGAAATAGAAACAGAATCACGGACATGGAGAATAGACTGGTGGTTGCCAAGGGGGTGGAGGGTGGGAGAGGGATTGGGATTTTGGGATTAGCAGATGCAAACTGGTATATAAAGAATGGATAAACAACAAGGTCCTACTGTATAGCACAGGGAACTGTATTCAATATCCTGTGATAAACCATAATGGGAAAGAATATGAAAAAGAATGTATATATATATATATATGTATAACTGAGTCACTTTATTATACAGCAGTAACTAACCCAACATTGTAAATCACCCATACTTTAATAAAAAAAAATTTTTTTAAATACACGCCACCTTTTAAAACCATGGCAACACAAGAGGCAGGACAGTTGCAAATGAAAGGGCGTTTAAAATATGGCAATAGGCTGCAGGTGTGTAAAGAAAGTTGATTAGGAAAACAGCTAGAGGGAATAGAGTCCTGCCTTCAGTCTCATCTCCACTGTGTCCCAGCTCAGAGCCTCACCAAGTTCCAAGGCCAACCCCCAATAACTGCTGGCTATATGAACAAGGGGTGCAGAGTACGCATCTCCTGGCTGCCTCCAACAAGTCACAGCCCGGGCTTCCCATCTCTTTCCCTCCTTGCCTTCAGTCTGAACAGAGCTAACAACTTCGCGGCTCATTCTACCTTCCCAACCCTCCTCCTGCTAGGTTGAATCATTAGCCTCGGTTCCTCACCTGCTGCAGCAACCACATTCTCTGCTGTGTAACTCTGCAGATCCTCCCACAACCTTGGGAGGGAAACACTTCCCTGCCCCATGATTTTGGACTCGGCTGGCGGATATTAGCAGATGAGACGCATACGGTGGTTCGAAATGTGCTTGTGTGGTTGGGCGTGTCCTCTTATGCCTCTCCCCGTCACCAGGAGAAGAACGTGCCCCAGCTAGCTTGCTGGTCCCGGGAGGATGAGAGACATGTGGGACAGACCTGGACCCAAAGAGCAGCGTGGAACCCAGCACAGCTGATCCCAGCCAAGATCAGCCAACCCCCAGCTCAAATGTATGAGTGAGAAACAAACGCTCCGTGGAATGCCATCAAGCTTTCAAATCCTTTGGTACCAGCAATAGTACCTGCAGAGTAATATGCAGGACGAAGGTTTCCGGGAAGAGGAGACTTCATGTCCCAGGAGACCATTCCTTTCTTACATGAGCCTTCCTGATGATGTCGCCGTCACCGGGACTCACCTCTCCCAAAAATTATTGGTCTGTTAGTAACAACAGTAATGAGCATTCGCCTGGGGTTTTCTGGGCAGGAGGCAGCAGCAACGTACAAGTATCGTATGAGGTGGCGAGGCCGGGACTATCACACTCATTTTGCAAAGAGAAAATTAAATACTCAGACGGGTTGGGTGACTCACCAAGACTGGACCAGGAGGCAGCTGTCTGAAGGAAGAACGCGATAAGGAGTTCCTCATACCCGGGGGAAGTCACGTGCGTGCTCGCGCAGGCGCCTTTTAGTTTTGTAACATTACCTGTTATTAAAGGGATACAGGCCAATTGTAGAAAAATAGGAAAACACGGGAAGCATTAATAAGTTTCCATCCTACCTAGTAGTATTTTGATTTATTGCTCTGTGTTATTTTTGTTGTTATTATTTTTGGGGGCCGTGCCACGCGGTTTGCGGGATCTTAGTTCCCTGACCAGTTGCTCCCTGAAGTGGAAGTTCGGGAGTCCTAACCACTGGTCCACCAGGGAAGTCCCTCTCTGTGTTATTTTTAATGCATGTATATTTACTATATATTTTTATAAGTTAGAAGCATACTGTATATATAAGAACATTTCCTATGGCACTTAAAATTCTTTAAAGACAGTTTTCAATGCATACTATGTTCTATGGCTTAGTCTAATTTGTTTAAACATTCTCTATTACTGTAACTGTAGCCTGTTTGTAATTTTTTTGCCATGAAAAACAATGTTTTGGTGAAATCTTTGTTGGTACAGGAGGTAACTTATGTATTTAGTGCATGGCTGGTATAAATGGTAGCTGGTATAAATCTTTGTCTAAATCCCTGATAATTTCCTTATAATAAACTTCCAGATGAACTTCTGGGTTAATGAGTTTTAACACTGAAATAGTTTCTGTCAAACTGCTTTCCAGAAAGGATGTCCCATTTCTATTGCTAATTATGATGTTGCAGTTGCCCGTCTCACAGCCTCCTCACTAGCACTGAGTATTTTCTTTAAAACCAAGTATTGCTAATTTGATGGGTAAAAAATGGTAGTTTATTGTCGCATTTTTCATTCCTAGTGAGACTAAAAATTACCGCATAATTATTAACCATCAGTAACAGGATGACTGGGTAGAGGAGGCATTTGGATCAGGGCCTGGCATAATAGTTTTGAATGAATGAATTACCAAAGAAGGACCACACTGTGCATGTGAGTAGAACTGCTAAGACTATGTGCTAAGGACTGAGGTTCTTGGTTGTGTGGACAGGGATTTATTCCCAGTCCTTTCTTGATCAAAAGGACAAAATGCTGGGATAGAAGTGAGGTTTTCGAGTGTCTACTGGGGTGACAGGACTGAGAACGAGTTGCTGGGCTTTGGAACTGGCGGACCGGCCAATGAGAACTCTCTTCAGGAAAAGGAGCTGGTAATGCAGCCCCTGGTAATTTGCAGCCCCTGGTCAGTAATTTTGGGGCTGGAGCTGCCCGTGGTGGCCTCACTCCTCCAGTCAACCCCTGACACCCCAAGCACACACTTGTGGTCATGGGGTGTACTTGGACTCTGCAGACAATTCTGTTCTCAGGGGGAAGTTAGGACTGCGAACTGGAGCTTTCCCATCTGACTGCGTCATGATCTGACTCAGCCACTAGGCTGGCTGAACTGGATTATAACTCCTGCGGTTTCTGTTCCTCCAAGCCTGGCGAGACCTCCTCCCTCCTGCCCTAGGTGAGGAGCCCCACCCCAGCCCAGAGCACTCTTGTAGTAATTATTACCCTGCCCTGTAATTTTTCATTCACAAACCATATGCCTCTCCTTGAAACAAACTACCTGAGGGTGGACGTAGGGTTTCATTATCTTGTATCTTCAGCAGCCAAGAGTGTGAGAATGAATGAGTGAATGAATGAATGAATGCTCCAGGAGTATCCAGAGTGCACCAAGAATAAACTAGGGCCTTGGAAACTGGTTGGGAGAAATAGCCAGAGATCAGTCTCTATTAATATGTTTCATGATGGAATTTTGCTCGACTGAGAAGTTATAACTTGGATATTAGTCTCTGTGGTTGGTTGAGTTTGGGGCAGAGACTACATCCCACATCCCCGTGCCTTGAAGTTTTCTGGTTTTGCTGATTTGAGCCATGTCTCAGCAAAAGCGGGAATTTTTTTTTTTTTAACTATCTGCCCAGCTTTCTTCTAAAGGAGCGGTTCTCAAATTTAATATTGAGTACTAGAATCATCTGGAGTGCTTGTTAAAATACAGAAAGCTGACTTTCTGATTTAGCATTTCCAACAAGTTCCCACTTGATGCTGATGCAGGGGCCACACTCTAAGAACCACTGGTCGAAATGTTTTAATCTGGCCCCTGGATAAGGTGCCCGATTGACCTTCTCCCAAGTCGGCCTCTGGGCCAGGCCTCAGCTCTGTTCATCCCCACGACAGTTTGGAATGTCTTTTCTTGGCAGTCTGCATAGACAGACGGGACCATCCTAACCTGTGTTAAGGCCACCAGGGTCTAAAAAGTGCTGCTACAGGGTCTGAAACCTCATCAGGGCACCTACTAGCTTTCTGGAGAAGCACATGAAGCTTCAGGAAATGGAATTTTACACCCTGGGAAAACCCCAAGCTCCAGGAGCCAACCTTTGGACAGCAGGCAGCAGCCAGGGGCCTCACCCGCCCTCTTCCAGAGGCAAATCTCCTCAAGAGGGGGACACCTGGCCGTCACTTGTGAGGGTCTCCGTGCACTTTCCACTCCGCCCCGTCTGTGCCTGAGCCCACATCCTCTTTCTTTGTTGATCTTTACAGGAGAAGGTGAGAACCTGGGCTAAGATTTGCTTTCCAGCAGCTTCCCCATCACCATTCAAATAAAATCCAAGCTCCTGACCATGGGCTGAGCCTGCCTGGTGCTCGGACAGCATCTCCCTTCTCTCCAACTTGTTGGGTCCACTCTGACCTGCTGTCCTCCCTGGCTGGCCCTCAGACAGCAAGCCTGTTCCCATCTTGGAGCTCAGCAGTTGCCCTGCCTGCAGAGCTGGGGCCCCACATGGACAGGAGGCTGGCTGGTCAGGCATCGCCTCTCCAGAAAGAACTTCCTGTTCAGCCTCCGTAAAGCAGCCCTGCCTCCCACCTGGTCCTTCTGCCCCTATCGTCAGAGCACTTGTCGCCATCTGATGCCACCTCCAGAATGGAAGCCCCATGGAGGCCTGAACCTTGTCTGCCTTTCCTAGCTGCGTCCCCAGCACCTGGAGTGTGCCCGGCACACAGTCCTTGTTTAATAAGGATTTAAGGAATGAATCTGTGGCCTCCACCAGGTAGACTATGGAAGGCAGGAACTGGCATCCTTCAACAGCATATCCCAGACCTGGGCTCTAATATCCAGAATCTGGCTCCAGGTTCACTGCTTAACAGCTGGTTCAAATGGGGAGAACCGGGGCCACAAATGAGGTTTCTGTCACCAACCCTGTCGCTTTGGACAGGCCCTGCCAAAGGGTTTGTATGACATCTGTGGTGCCCTCCCTCAAGACGGTGTCGAGGCTCAAATGAGGTGACTGCTGGGAAAGGGCTGGCTATGCCAGGGAAAAAGTGCCTGCACATTTGAGGTTTGGGGCTGGTGATACTTCTCTATGGCTTTAAAATCTGCCTGTGAGATTCCTGTGCCGGCCTGCCTGCACCTGTCTCTTGCTGAACTGCTGCAACTGAACAAAGAAGGGAAATTTACATAATCAACACCAACTTGAAGCTAAATAAATGATGCGGTTTGCACATAAAACGTAATGTCAGAAAAGTTTGCAGTTCTCCCCAAGGAATGGCCTTGGGAATAGGAGGTGGTGACAGTAGATGATGGTTGATGGAAAATGGGCAGAAGAGAGCCATTTTTTTTAGGAAGTTCTTCTTTTGAACCAGTTTCTTTACCAAGTTTTCAGTCGTCTTGGGACTCATGATTACCTTTCACTCAAATTGCAATTCAAATAAAGATATAACACGCGAAAAATTCCTTAGGGGCAAAATAAAGACAAAACACGACAGAACTTTGAAATAGATAAAAATGATATGGTTGCACTGAGGAGTTATAGAAGACGCTCCCTCTCCATCCCTCTTGAATGGCTTGGTGGCCTGCGACTCAAATTTGTTTTGTATGATATTCTCTGGCTAGAAATTTGTGTGGAGAAAATTGTCTTTGCTTAAAATGGTCATGTCAAAATGTCACTTTTTATATCAATTGTACTTAGTGCATTTTTGGTTGAAAAAGTATTATACTAATAAATACATGAAGCCATCAAAAAAATAAAAAATAGAACAAATAACATCTGCACGTGGCATTTAACTTTAGATGAGCTTTTCATTCTTGTAGTTATGAAAAATTAAAGCATTATTGAATTACTTCATAAGCTTAAGGCAAGCCCATCGCAGATTAAAAATCTAAGGAATTACATGTGAATAAGAAGTTCTGGAATCGGAGGCCCTGCTAAGGGAACCTCACCTTGGTCATTTCTCTGCCTCCGTTTTCCTGCCTGCGAACACCTCTCCAGGTGGGCCTTTCTGCTGGGCATTAGGGAATTGAAGTGCGAGTTAAAGATCAGTTTGGGGTCCACGTTTCCAGCCCAAGGAACAGTTGAGGGAGGATCTTAAAAGCGACTTTAAGTTGACTTCAGATAAATGGCTCAGCTGGAGAGATCTGAACCTCCCAAAGGCCTGAAATGGAGGCCTCCAGTCATATCTGGCTTTCCATTTCCCACCTGGATACGGAATTAAAGGAGTAAATTCCTTCTGGTGAAACCCTTGTAGGTAGGGTTGCCAGAAAACACTGGAGAAGAAAAATACAGGGTGCCCAGTTTCATCTGAATTTCACATAAGTAACAAGGAATGTTTTAATATAAATGTATAAGTGTATCCCAGGAGATATTTGGGACATACTTACACTTTAAAAAGTATTCATCATTTATTTATGTGCCCTGTATTTTACCTGGCAGGGTCTTTTTTGTTCATCGAGTCTTTGGTCCTAGGAATGGAGGGACAGGATTGCTTTACACTTTTCCTAACCTGTTTTACCCTGCAAATGAGAAAAGTTTTGCTATTGGTCTCCAGTCACTCCCATGCCTTGTCCCTCCCTCCTGGTCCTGGCCGGTAGGTCATGAGCAATAGATGGACATGACCTTAAGTAACCCTGCCTGAGCTGCAGCTGAAATGCCGCCTACGCAGCCACACTGCTTGGAAGCAGCAGGGCACTTACTAAAGCAAGGATGCCAGAAAAATGCTCAAGTCCTAAAACAAACCAGGGCAGGAATGTTTTATAGCTGTTGGAAGCATTTGATTCTAAGACATAGTGCCTCGGAGACCCAGAACATTTCCCTAAATGCAGAGCAAAACTCCTGTGTCAGCTTATTTATTTCAGTATTGCTAAATGCCACTTTTATTTTATTGTTATTATTTTATTTATTTATTTTTGGCTGCGTTGGGTCTTTGCTGCTGCACGCAGGCCCTCTCCAGCTGTGGCGAGCGGGGGCTGCTCTTCGTTGCTGTGCGAGGGCCTCTCATCGCAGCGGCTTCTCTTGTTGCGGAGCATGGGCTCTAGCCACACGGGCTTCAGTAGTTGTGGCGCGGGCTCAGTAGTTGTGGCTTGTGGGCTCCAGACCCCAGGCTCAGCAGCCATGGTGCCACGGGCTTAGTTGCTCCGTGGCATGTGGGATCTTCCCGGACCAGGGCTCGAACCCGTGTCCCCTGCATTGGCAGGCAGATTCCTATCCACTGCACCACCAGGGAAGCCTACTAAATGCCACTTTTATTACTAATAATACCTCACACTCATGTTGTGCTTTTCATCCAGGTATCGCCGGGTGCTACAGTCACATGAAGCAGCGTAGCCCTGTAGCTCCTGGATTATGCCATTATACAGAGAGCTTCTTTTTTTTTTTGTGGTACGCGGGCCTCTCACTGTTGTGGCCTCTCCCGTTGCGGAGCACAGGCTCCGGACGGGCAGGCTCAGCAGCCATGGCTCACGGGCCCAGCCGCACTGCGGCATGTGGGATCTTCCCAGACCAGGGCACAATCCCATGCCCCTGCATCGGCAGGCGGACTCTCAACCACTGCGCCACCAAGGTGGCCCACAGATAGCTTCTTTGAGGTGGGACAGACCCAGACAGAAGTTAGGACTAGTTGGGTCCAAACCTGAGCGGGTGATGGACATTAGGTACATATTCCCCACCCCACCCTATTACACTCTTAGCCTCTCAGGTACGAGATCAGGGCTACCTCCTCCTCCTCCTCCTTTTTTTTTTTTTAAAGCCCCAGCATTTAGCACAATGACGAATATATCAGGTGCTCAATAATGTTTGCTGAATGACTGAATGAGTGACAAGTCAATGAACCTGGAAGTAAACATTGAGTTCCCTTCTTTGTTTTATTTTCCTGTATGCGGGGTGTGTGGCAGTTACTGTCGGTCCTATGTCAACATCTCAGATTGTTTAGCATTTCTGAGCATGAGGTCTCTCCTGAGGCTTCCACTCCCAGCAGCACCTGCATCTGTGTCAGAGGATGGACCACAGGCACCTGGAACTGCCTTGGCTGCATTCCCTGTATGTCCTGCCCCTGCAGCCCTTAACCGATGAGAGGGCTATAAACTCTCCAACTCCCTCATCCCCAATGGGGACGCTTAGGTGTCACCTACACCGTGCCCCTGAGGGACTGTGCCAGCATTACCCTCCCAGGGTTGTGCCTTCACGTCCTCCTTCCCTTCCCAGTCCTGTTTCCCCACCCTATGGAACACTTCCTAATGAGTCACTTTCACTAGAATCTTCCCTCAGGGTCTGCTTCTGGGGAGCCCAGCTTGACACTGGAGCATTTTGACTCATCCTCTCAATGATGCTGACTCTTGTGCTTAAACCAGGAAGGACCTCCTAGGAGAAAACAACAATAGCAACAACCACCAATCTTACTATTGGCTGAGGAACACGAGAAGATGAGGAACAGTTAGGACTTTATATCCACAGGGGCTGGAATACAGAATTTCAGCTTAGAATTTTCCTGAGCAAAGACAGCACAACTATGGGTCCCTGCAAAGTAAGCTTCAAATTATGCACACAAGCATGCAGTTCTTCTTCCAGGCTCCCCACCTGGGGACTATCTTCAGACAAGCCCCTGCAGGAGCCAGAAGTCAAGACCAGTGCTTGCTAAATGATCAAGGCAGCATCCAGCAATGGGAGGTCAGGCAGGACCTAGATCAGAGAGTGTTTCTTCGCTTCCTTCCATTTAAATCAAGGGAGCCCATTAGCAAAATGGTGAGGGCAGGGAGGCTGAGTCAGTGTGATGGGTCAGTGGCCATGTTCCCTCAAAACAACTTTTAAAGAGTCATTTCTGCATTCCCTGGGGCTTTCTGGTCTCAAGATTTCTCCTTTGCAGAGATCAAGCTCAGATGTTTGGAGGGACTGTTCCTCTTTCCACCCAAGGGTTTCAGGCAGACGCAGACCAGATGGGATGGCATTTAATAACTTTCCTGACTGTACTATAGGGACGATGGCAGGGTTAGCTGTCCCTCAGCTCCCTGAGATTTTATTGGTTCGTTACATTTTAAAGGGCTCCGGTGATACTGCCATAACCTACTTCGGAAGAAAACATTTATTATTAACATTGGTTTAACACTTAACTTTCTAGGGTATTTGTGGATGACACAGTCATACATCTGCCTTTTTATAGTGCTTCGCAGCAGAGCACAAGATCTTCTGGCTGACACCTCATACATCATCAAAATTAAGACCTCTAGGCAAGAAGAAGAAAGTAGGACGGGGGTGTGCAGGGGGGCCAGTGACTGGGCATGACTCTAATGGTTCCCAAGTTAACTTTCTTTTAGAGAGAGACCATTTCCATTAAGGACCAAATTACTTTTAACATGAAGACATCTTTGTTTCCATGGCAACCCACAACAACTTGAAAGGAATGGTCCGTGGTGGCCATACTGCCAAGTGATGCTTCCAACCTGATTGGTTGCTGGTGGAGATTAACTCAGGGATGGGGGTCAGCCAGCCAGGGGTCAACCTCCAACTGCTGGGCATTCAACAACCCAGCTCTCCTGTGTTAAAGCCAGAAGAAACCTGGAAATCAGCAAGCCAGGACGAGAGCAGGTCCCCCATATTTTATAAACATAACTGTATCATCATAGTGTCAGAATCCTTGCTGGAGACTTAAAATAATATTAACAGATAACTATGAAGAAACAGTTAACACAAGATAACAGAAAACAAAAGGAGAAAACAGCTTATTGTTTTTTTACTGACCTTCCCTTCAAGATCCAGCGCTGTCTGACATTTTGGGGTCTCTTTTGCCTGCCTATAAAAAGAAAAGTGAGAGACCATAATTATGTGGTTTCATATGCTCTTACACCCACAAGCCCCCTTTTCTCACTCAAATTGGCCAAGCGTGACAACCGGGGAGCAAATTATTTTCCGCTGCTCTTTAGCAGAGATCATGTCTGCCCAGCTTTATCTGGGCCACAAAACCTGCTTTGTAACAAAGGATCCTGACCTTTATGTTGAAAAGGAGCAACAATTATTGTCCCTAAGCCCTGGGACCATCAGCATTTTTGAGGAGAAAAAAAGAGAACCAAGAAAAAGCAAATTTCCTGAGAAGTGAGTAAGGACTGTAAAATAGCCATATGGGGAATTCTCACTTGAGACAAGAGAAAAACTTGCATCTTTTCCACTGACAAAGTGACTGCTGTTTGCTTTGGGCCATCAGGAATGGACTGTGTGTAGTATGAAATGTAATACTGATCCATCTGCTGGGATCCTTTTCCTCGTCTTCTTTTGTCAACTGTGTGACGTTAACAACACCATATGACATTTGCGTCATGCATCAAACACATGCCTGATGGTCTCCAAACAATATATCCAGAGAGAAATAGAGCATTACAACCCAAAAAAGGAAACAGGAGAGGAAAGAGAGCTCTGCCCACCGCCCCCCAACCTGCAACTGTTGCTGATCAGTAAGATTCCCCTAAAGGCACTAGACAACACAGAGCAAAGATGGAGAAAAGCAGACAAAGCCTTCTGCATTCTGGGAAAAGGAAAAACCAACAGTGGAAAGAAACTGCTATGAGAATTGTGAAAACATCGCTTTAAGCCATAACTTCCCTTCACTGATGTCCTTTCTCCAGGTCCAGGCATCCAGTCTGTAGGAGTCAATAGCCTGCTATGTTGCACAGTCGGTCCTCTGTACTGCGGGCTCCCCATCCCCAATCCCAGATTCAGGGGATGAGGAACCTGCGGATATGGAGGGCCCCAGTCCTACATCATTTTACAGAAGGGACTTGAGCATCTAGAGTGTGATGTCCACAGGGTCCTGGAACCAATCCCCCCATGGATACTGAGGGATGATTGTACTTTTTGTTTTTAATTCCTAAATGATGGGACATTTAAGTTCGTGTCTGCAGGAATGTTTAGGGAACAAACCTCCAACTGTGTATCAATGCACCAGATACAGAAGTCTTTATGGTAGGCGGGACTGGGGGTTTCTGCCCCATAACCTGCGTGCTAAGAGAGGGGAGACATGACTCCCATCTGACATAACCCCGTTTGGATGGCTAACCAGAGAGCACACGCTACTTGGAGCAAAGGTAACTAGCTTTGCTATAAAGATGTCACAAAGATGACTGAACAGGACTGGATGGCTGGGTGATGGTGAACCATTTAGGGGCGCTGTAAAACCACTGGGCATCGCAGGGCTCCTTCCACCTTCCAGGGACCTTGGGCAAAGTGCCCATCTGATGCTGCACCTCCCTCCTCTATGCGCTCCCTGACCCTTCATTCTGCTCCATGACCCCGGCCCTCCCCGCCCTCCCTGCCCTTTCCTACCTACGCAAGCCCCACGCCCGACAGGGAGTTGTCACTTCCCTCCTCCTGGCCATCCTTGCTCCCTGCTGACGTCTGCAGGCCGGCGTTCCGGATGCCAAGGGCTTTTCCTCTGACCCGGGGAACCTGCCAGGCAATGCCTTTCCAGGCAGCGGGTGGGGAACCCTTTTGAGTCACTTCGAGAAAGAGGAGACTGGGGATAAAAGGACACGGTTTCTAGGCATGTGGCTGGAGGCAGAGCTGGGTCGTGTGTGCACACTCGCGCCTTTCACTGAGGCATGAGGGAAACCAAGCCAGGGCTTCACTGGCTGGTTCCCGCGCCAACTCCCCCACTCCCGAGTCCAACAACAGCTGGGAGGAAGGGGCTTCCTCAGATCCCCAGCTGCCCTCCCCCAACTTATCTGGACCCAGCAGACTCCAAGGCGTCCCACTGCAAACTTCACCCACCTCGTCATCTTTAAAATGTCAGTAAGCCCCTTGATCTGGGCTTGAGCAAAGGTAACATTTTAAAGAAGTGAAGTTATGGATTCACACTTGAAGTGAAAGATGCTCCCTGTCCCCCCACCCCCCGATCCCCAGCCCTGGTACATAGACCTGACAGATGCAGGGGTAAAGAGAAGGGTGCGACTCCCCCCAGATCTTTCCTGATCTGTCCTAAGCAGCAGGAGACCCTAGTGGGCGGGGCTGGGACTCTAGGGCCAGACCCCTCGTGCCTGCATCTCGGCTCTGCCAGTGGCATGTTCCGAGACCCTGGGCAAGTCATCTAACCTCCCAGTGCCTCCAGTTATTTTCTGAAAAATATAAGTAACTTACCTGCCATGTGGCGTTGTCAAGAAGATCCAATGAGTTCAAGCATACAGAGCATTTGGACAGGCCTGGCCACTGTAGGCACTCCACAGCTTGCCTTAAACGCAGAAAGAAGACAATCGTGTTCTAAGAAAGGTCAAGGAACTCTACCACATTCTTAACGTTACTTCTCTGTATTGACTATTTACACTGAAAATGATGACATAGAAGGAAAGAAAGGGCAACCACGGTTTCTTTTCTCTTCACTCCTCCCTTACTCATCGGTAAGGTGAAGGCGGAGAATGTTGGTAAAAAGTCTGTATATCAAGAAGTGAAATAAGAACGGTTCGATGCAGCATTTCCACTGTTCTGGTAGCGATGAACTAGAGATGAATAGGAAATACGATTTGTGTCACTTTGGCGATTCCACATCTGAGTTAAAAGCTCTTCCATGTGCATTTAAAACTGTTCTTGTATAATCTAGAGATGAAGGGTAAAGATCGTGCTAATAAATCATATTTATTTATTTATACTTGGAACAGCACTACATAGCAAATAAAAAATACTATGACGAATCAGAGAGAGACCACCAAAGAAAGGGAAAAGGCCTTACATTTTAGTACCTTTAACGACACTTTTCCTGCTTTTTTGAACAAGGGGCCCCCCATTTTCATTTTGTAAATTATGTAGTGGGCCGTGTCCACAGGCCGACTACTTGGTGCTGTTCTCACGAGCCTCTCATTCAGCCTCATTTCTCTTACAGCCGGGAGAGTTTAAAGGGAGGGGCTGGGGAAGGCAGAGGAGAGCTGCTGAGGTATTTTCAGCTGGGGCCTGACTTCCCAGGGGCACTTAAATCCCCCGGAGGCTCCTTGAAGGACCCTTGGCAACCTGTGGTCAGTACTGTCACCAGCTGAGAGGATGGCATGGCCTCCCCCCTCCCCAACCATCCAGTGTTTGCCAGATGTCAGATCTGAAAGGCAGTTCCAGCCAGAGGAAGATGAAGGTGGGAGTTCCCAGCCAGGACTCAGGCCCGAGGAGCGGCCTGGTGCTTTGCTTTAAATGGCAGGAGGACAGCAGGGCTGTTATTTCTCTTCCTGGGATCAAAATCAGACAAATCTCCTATTTGGCTTACCAGGCAATAAGTGGATAACGCCAGTGAATGTCAGTGCAAATTACAGCTCCAGACTCCTGTCGGCAGCTTTGTGCTGCTTCTTGTCACTTTAATGCAAAGAGACAGCATGGAGCTGATAACAAGCCAGAGGGTGGGGGATTGGAGAGGGTAGCTCTGTCAGGGACAGGAAAAATGCATGGTGGAGAGACTCAGACAGTAAAAACCCACAGCAATGATTTCCTTGATTGCCTGCTGGAAAGGGGGCATTGAGGGTGTTAGGTGCCTGGACAACGCCTCTTAGGTTTTTACAAACTGAGCCACTACCTCATCTATTCATTTACCCACCCACCAACCCACCCATCCATCCACCCATCCTCATCTGTTAATGAGAGCCCGACTGGGCCTCTTGGCACACTGGGATTCTGAGGGACTCATGGGGCCTCCATCTACTGCTTGCAGCCAGTTTCCTGGGGTTGATTCTAAGAAGAAGTTTGAAGAACTGCTGGGAGGAAACACCTCTCTTTCTAGCAAAAAAAAAAAAAAAAAAAAAAAAAAAAAAGGGTGCTTTAGGGCCTTTTAATTTGTCTAAAACAGCCCAGGGACTGCTCAAGAACTCCAGTTTTACTCAATTAAATTGCATCTTCTAAGCTGGTGGGTGTTACTGTTTCAGAGACCCCCTCAGCTGAGAGACAAGATCTTCCTTCCAGCCGGCTACAGAAAGAAGTCTCGCATTTTAGGGTGCCAGGATTTGAGTGTGTCCATCTGTCTTGAAGCCTGCAAGGGTCAGCTCCCATTAATATGCAGCTACACTGTATCTCTGCCCACATCACACATTTGAGGAACTGATGCAGTCAAAACGAGAAGCCAGGCCTTCCTACAGTTGTGCTGGCAAGCTAGTATCTAAGGAATTAGAAAAGGGGCCAAGGTAACTATATGAGATACCCATCTTGCGTATCTTCATAAGTTCCTCGATGACTGTTCTCTCTCTCAGCTGCTGTCCCACCTGCCCCTGGAAGCCCTTCACCTTGAACGCAGATGAAATCCCTCACCATAGGGCACGGAATCTGGCTTCATGGGCAGTCATCAGGGGCTGGATAATGCAAGGGAGCTCACTCCCCTTGGGGTGAATGTTAACCTAGGAGGTAGAAGGTAGGAGCAGGGCAGATAAATTCCTCCACCTTCCATTCTCCCGTGAATGACACTGGATCATGATTCCTTCTTGCAGCCTTTCTAGAGAAGCTCCGTACTGAGTAAACCTGGTGCCCCCTCACTGCTCAGGGGAGTTCACGGCGAAACAAGGCCACCACGGTAACATGTTACATGGCATCACGTGACTCCTTGTCTCACTTCCTTGTTTCCACCTCCATCGACCTGGGTTTGCACCTTCTAACCAAATCATTAGAGCCTTAATGCTTGCTCAGGGTCAGCTTTCTGGACCAAGGCAGTAAATAATAATACTTGTTCAACACCTGCTATGTGCCCACAGGTACTGTGAGGACATTCAAAATTGATTATGGAAATTGGGAAAGTCATTCAGGATAGCAGGACCTGTATCCCACGGTCACCTAGAAAATCATATGCAGAGTGGGAGTGAAACTGTTGAAACTGAGTAAAAAATGGCTGGTGAAAAAAAGAAGGAAAAGAGTAGGGGGGGCAGTTTAGTGAAGGCAGGGTGGCATCAGATCTGCGGGGGACAAATGAAGAAAAGAGGGGCTTCTGTATTCCTTGAGACTTTCGATCAAGATTCCAGGCCCCCAACTTAGTCTCCAAACTGGGAAAGATGTCCGTTTTGGAGATTTCACTTATGCAGTGAGTTAGTGTTTTCTTCACAGCAGAAGTAATGAGAGAGTGAAGGAGGGACAGCTTTCGGTACCAGTGTACTAGTTATCTATTGCTGCATAACAAATTACCACAAAACTTAGTAGTCTGAAACAACGGTACACATTGTCAGGGTTTTGATTTTAGCCATTGTTGTGTATGTGTTGTGGCATCTCATTGTGGTTTTGCCTTGTCTTTCCCTCATGGGTGGTGATGCGGAGCACCTTTTCATATACTTATTCCCATTTGGTTATCTTTTTTGTGAAGTACCTGGTCAAATCTTCTGCCCATTTTCTCCTGGTGGGTTGCTGGTATTTTTTTATCAATTTAAAGCCAATTTAAGGCCATGAGTTACATATCCTAGATAAGAGCCTTTTGTCAGATAAATAAATGGCAAATGTTTATCCCCTCAAAAAAAAAAAAAAAAACCCACCAAACCCAACAGTAAACAGTAGCTCTCACAGCCTCTGTGGGTCAGGAACTCGGGAGCAGCCTGCTGGGTGGATCGGGCTCCAATCTCTCATGAAGTTAAGGTCAGATGTTGGCTGGGCTGCAGTCAGATGAAGGTCTAACTGGAGCTGGAGGATCTGGCTCCAAGATGGTTTATTCACACGGCTGTTGGCAGGAGGCCTTAGTTCCTCTCCATGAGGACCTCTCCTAAGGGGCTACTTGAGTGTTCTCATGACATGGTGGCTGGTGATCCAAGAGACCAAAGCAGAAGCCACAATGCCCACTGGCAATCCAAGAGACCAAAGCAGAAGCCACAATACCCTTTATGACTGCTTCAGAAGTCACACACTGTTCTCTGCAACCTATGCTAATCAGGAAGTCCTGATTCAAGGCAGGGAGAGCATATTCAAGGGCATGGCGACTAGGAGGTGAGGACCCTGTAGGGAGGAAGAGTGTTTTTGGAGACTGGACCATAACAGCATCCTGGAACATCAGAGCTGAGATAGTTCTTAGAGATCACCTGTTTCAACATCCTCATTCAATAGCTGAGGAAAACAAAGGTCAGCAACATTAAGTAACTCACTCCAGGTCACTCAATGAATCATCTGTTCACACTAAACAGTGCCTGCAGGAAGCACATTTTACGAAGCCATGTCGGAATCGCAGCCCATGGTCAACCTGGGTCACTACACTGATCAAGGCAGTCAGAGGTGATGCTTTAAATAAGAGCTGCTTAATGAATCCAGTGCAAAGCTGATGATAGCAGTTCATTCATTCATTCATAATATATTTACTGAGTGCTTTCTTGAAGCCTGGCACTGTTCCGGGCACTGGTGAACAGGTAAGCAAAAACATGTTTCTGCTCTCATGAATCTTACAGGGTAGGGAAGAAAAACATTGGGTAGTCTCACAAATAATGGAAATATTACAACCATGGCAAGTACTTTGAAGAGGAGGTTGAAGCACTGTGTGAACACAGAATACTGAGTTGGTTTCAGCCAGGGAGGCATCTCCAAGGAAGTGATGATTCAGTTATCACTTGACAGCCTGAAAGTGAGTTCCACTAACAATGAGATGATGATTTTTGTTCACAATTTATTTGTTTTTCAGCTATTGTATTTTCCACCTCCAGATGTTCCATTTGGATTTTTTAATGTCTTCTATTTCTCTCATAATTGAGTTTGTGTTTTCCTTCAACATCCTTGAATATATTTATAAGATTTATCACAGCAATTTTAATATCCTTGTCTGCTAGTTCCATCATCTCTGCCATTTCTGGGCGTATTTCCGTTTTATTTTACTCCCAGTTATAAGTCATATTTTCCTGCTGTTTTGCACGCCTGGTAATTTTCTATTCGATGCTAGGTAATGGACATTTTACAGTATTAGGTATCAGATTTTGTTTTATTCCTTGAGAGGGTGTTGGACTTTGTTCCGGCACACAGTTACTTGGAAACAGTTTAAGCTTTTCAGGGCTTGCTTTTAAACTTTGTTATGCTATGCTATGCTATGCTATGCTTTGTTATGCTTTAGTCTAGGACTAATTTAGCCCTATGATTAAGGCAATACCCTTCTGGGACACAACCCATGTGTTACAGGGTCTGCACTTCTGCTGATGAAAATACCAACATTTTCTAGCCCTGTACGAACTCCAGGAATTGTTCCAGCTGCTCCTTTTATGGGGCTCTTTTTTCTGCCTCAAGGGATTTTTTTCACATGCAGGTGATGATCAGATATCAAAGACAAGGTTTCTAACCTGACAATGTCTGGAGTTTTTCTCTGTGTGTAGAACTCCCTTCACTCTGGCATTCTGCCCTGAAAACGTGAACTTCCTTGGTCTCCCACAACTCTGAACTCTGTCTCTTCAAGTCCGCAAGCCCACCGTCTGAGTCCTCTCTAGACAGTGAGCTGGTGCCACTGCAAGACCCATCTTGCTTATTTTCCTTCACAATCCTACCTTGACTGTTGTCCAATGTTGAAATTGTTGTCTCATATATCTTTTCTGGTTTTCTAGTTGTTTAAGGAGAGGTATATATCTAGTCCCTGTTACTGCATCATGGCATGTGTTTTCTTTGACTTTTTAAACAGCTTTATTGAAGCATTAAATATATATACATATACATTTAAAGTATAAAATGGACAAGTCTTGACATATGTATTGATGTATACACATGAAACTATGACCACATTCAAGACAATGGACATATCCATCACTCCAAAAGTTTCTTCATGCCCATTTTGCAATCTGTCCTTCTGGTTCCCTGGACCCTTCCTCCCAGACAACCACTGATCTGTTTTTAGTCATGACAGATTAGTTTGCATGTTCTAAAGTTTTATATAAATTCCTTTTTGTCTGGCTCCTTTCAATCAGCATAATTATTTTGATTCATGCACCTTGTTGTTTGTATCACTAGTTTCTCCCTTTTTCATTGCTGAGTAGTATTCCATTGTATGGATATACCACAAGCTGTTTGGTTATTTTGTTTATACCATATTTACTTATTCATTATTGATGGATATTTTGATTGTTTCAATTTTAGCTATTACAAATAAAGCTCTTACGAACATTTATGTAAAAGTCTTTATATAGACATGTGCTTGTTTTTTTCTTGGATAAGTAATTAGGGATAGAACGTGTGATAGGTGTATGTATAACTCTTAAAGAAACTTTTCTAATGGCATTTGTTTTAAAGCCAGTTTTTGTTTGGTTTTGTTTGTTTTTAGATCCATGTGGTGGTGTGGTAAATCTGAGGTGTTTGGATGTAAATGTTCAACTTTTCTTATGCTGAAGCACTGAGCAACTGTCATATTGATTAACCTCAGCCCTCACCAGTTTGGAAGGTAGACCTTCACCACAAGGTGGAAAAATAAGAGAAGAGAATATGAGGGGCTCCCAGCCTGGCTGCCAGCAGTGCAAAAAGAGACAGAACTCTTGGATTTTTTTGCTTTGAGGCATTTAAATGGAAATTGAAGTGAAATTTGCTCTTTTTGGATAGTTCATCTGTTTCTTGTGATTTTTGAAAATATAAAATGTTGGAGAACTTAGGTCAGAGCTGTTTTTTTAAGTTTTGAGCTATTTCCTTGATGTTGGGGCTTTGAAGCTCCTGTCTGTGAATAAATTCAGCCTTTGTTTCACCTTTCCCTGCTGAACAATGCCAGTGAGTTAGAAGGAGATATCCAGTAGGGATAAGCAGCTTTTCTTTGATCCACATACAAATCGAGCTCCATTTAGCCAACAGAGGAATAGGATTCACAAATGGCCCGTGTGGCTCTGAACCATGCGTCATATTTAATAGAATGGGCAGCGGCAGTGCAATCTATCTCCACTGCCTCCTTCCCCCTTCCCCAATGCCCAGCACAGACGGATTCTCTTAAAGGAGCTTCTTTATGGCAGTCAATATTTTTTATACTTCTGCTAATATCTCACACAATTTGAGATGCCTGGCACTTGGCAATATTATGTTAGCACAGAGACCCTTGAAAGCCACATGATGCCTGGGGAGATGGGGAGGAATACGGTGTGGGGAGAATGCCTAGTCACCCTTCAACCTCCTCTGTCATCCTAACAGTGCAGAAGCAATTAGAGATCAGCTATCCAGGGCCCTCACGTGCTGCTGGACCTGCTGACAGCCTCAGAGCTGGTGACAGCTTCTCTGGAGAGGGCATCACCACTCCCTCAGAAACAGCCTGCCTCTGACTCTGTGGCCGGCTTGGCTCACAATGCAGCGTGAGGACATTCGTGTCCATGTTCATAAATGACCTGGGACAGAAATGCTAAATGATCCCCTCATGGCCTTTTCTTAACTGGCCCTTTAAATCTTTAGCTGTGTGATGTGGGCTGCAGCTGGGAAAGGGGCTCTATTGATTATTCTGTTTCCCATTGTTGAGTTTAGGCTGTATTCTTAATAATGATGCTGCTTCCTGTTTTGTTATGTGGGGCTCCACCTCCCACCTTCCCATCCGCAAACATAATCTGGGTAACTTTTTGGCACTGAGCCTTCTGGGCCCTGTGGCCACCCCACCGATGCTGGCTGTGGCTCTGTCTGAGCCTCGAGACAGGGGCTACTCACACTAGCCTGGGGCCGAGCCTCTCCACCTGGGCACCCAGCGGACTCTCAATGCTGACTGATACAGATGAAAAGTTAGACACCGGGAACAGCTGACAGTGATGTCACAACTGATGGCAGTTTGGAGAAAGGAAAGCCAACCCCACCAAGCATCCTGGTTCTCTGGCAGGCGACAGGCAGAGGACTGAGGGCATCTCCTTCTTGGCTTCCTCTTCCTTAGGGATACTGGTCATGCTGGGGAAATAAACATGCAATTGACTTTTTTGCCTCCAAACCCTTGGTACTGTGGCTGAATGGCTGCGGTTGTCATGGCAGCGAGCAACATTTTTGTTATCATCTATGGCCTTTTCCTCTCCCCTGGGAAATGTCTGACATGATTCTGGTTCTCCACGCTGGTTCTGTTCCTTGCCTTTTTGGGAAGGATGCTTCCTCCTTGCCTCTGATTGGGGAGAATTTCTATTGGTTTGGAGGGACTGGCTGATGTGTGGGAAAGATGGGGGCAGGGTGAGAAAAGAGAATCAGAGGAGGGACAACATTTTTTGTGTGAAGTGGGGAGATCGGAGCAAGGGGACAAATGGTCACTGGGTGACAGAGGAGGAAGGGAAAAGGGAGCAAGAAGGGAGATGGGCACAGAGAGAAGCAGAGAGGGACAGAGGGAGGAGGGGCACACAGCAGGGAGGACACCCTGCCCTCAGGAAGCCCCTTGCTCACACATGCAGACCTGCTCCTACAGCTGTCAGAGCCCCTCCCATGTCCCCCCCACCACGGGCTTGTTCAATGTCCTCCACCCTCTACAAGCCCCTAAGCCTCCGGTGGGCAGCACAGCCTTCTCCTCAGTCCCCAGCCCACCGGCTCCACCACGTGTCTCATAATATCAGGCAATTCAATGCCGAATGAATTAATGCATGGATGGACATTCAAATGCTTTTTAAGATTGAAATAACTGAATGAGGTTTTGGGGGACTGATGAATGTGAATCTAGATCCCTAGAGACAGATGGTCAAACTCACCTGCCAGTTTGTGGGTTTGGGCTGAGAAATGCAGTTTCGAAGAAGAGTGGAGATAGATAGATATTATATTGGTTGGTCAGAGGGTGATCCTCTTTGAGAGAAATTCCCCCAATTCTGGGCACCTGCCTGAGGCTGCTCTTCTGATGTGCCGATTATGGTGGAAGTAAAGCTGGTGTCATTGGCCAAGGTGGCAGGTCAGCTTCCCCGGTGTCTTCATCTCCAAGCATCCCCACCCTGGGATGCCTCAGGATCCTGCCCTACAGGATGGGGAACGAGACTTGGAGAAAGTGGTTTCTTATCACAGTTGTAGGGTGGCGTCAGATGATGACTGTGACCGCATTTGGAAAGGTGTAAAGCCATGTTCCTGCTATGGTCCCAGGGCACGTCTTGCAGTAGAAATCCTGACTGTTCTGGGCACAGGCCCTTCTTGCAGGCTCCTTGGAGAGGAGTGACAACAAGGACGGGTGAAATGAGAAAGGAGGGGGGAGAATGCCTCTGGGTTTGCCTCCTGGGAATGCTCCATATAAAAGGCTGGACCTTGTGCTCCTTCTGATATGGTCAGAGCTATGCGTAGTCTCGTGCCTGAGCCCAATCCTAGGAGGAAGAAAAGGTTTACAGTGGAAAATACCAGCTTATGTCCAGTGCTGGCAGTGGCCAATCTACGGGAACAAACAGGGGCAAACAGGGAGACTGACCCATGTTGACCAAACTCACAGGGGAGTGGATAAACCCAAATGCTACTTATTTGTGCAGCATTTTCCAAGTTCTTTGTAAGCTGAAAATCTGCCCTGGTAAATAAACCTTCTATATGACTAATCACGTGACATTGTCTAGTAAAGAAAAGAAAAATGGTCCATTAAGCCTTGGTCCCAAAAAAGGCAGGAAATGGGGCAGGAACAAGTTTGTTGTCCTTTCCACTTACTTATTCTTGCTTTTTGACTCAAGAAAGGGAACTTGATTAGAGGAAAAAATAAATTTCCACTAAATGTCAACCCTAATATTTTCCTTTTGAATGTAACCCAGATTATTAGCTACCTTCCCCCACCTGGTGGAGATCCAGGTAAAGCTGGCTTGAGCCATCAGATTCATGACCTTTAGAAACCTAGAGCCACCCCCAAGATTTTTGCACATCCTTAGGGGGCTCACGTGCTCATGGCTTCTTCTGTCTTCCCATGCCCTGCCCTGACTTTTGCTTATATGTGTGTGGTCCTTATTCTGTGCTGTTACATGCCACAACTCTTGTCAAGTGTATCAAGATTCTCTCTCACACAAAGTATCTGTGAGCTGAGCAGAATTTGCCAAGTATTTCAGTAGTGAAAGGACTAGAAGGGGAGAATGAGAACAGATTTCTGTCACAGCAACACAAGTTCAAAATCCAAAAAAAGAGCATCTCTGATCCTCAAGTGGCCTCTGGCCACCGCACACTGACACTTCCCTGCTCTCTCCCACCTCTCTCCATCTTGCCCTTTCCCCTGCTCCTTCTTTCCTTTATTCTCTCCCAGACTCTCCTAGTAGTTAAAGAAATGCCTCCCACATTTTTTTCTTTTTTTTGGTACGGCAGAGTGGCTTCAACTTCAAGACCGCACATTCTACCCCAAGTATTTATTAAGGTCTTTTTTCCAAACAAAGGTAGTTCCCCCGCCCAAGAGGCACTCCCATACTGCTAGGATAACAGAGTCGTTGCATCTCCTTTCCTAGACAAATCCTACTGCACTTCTCCATCTCAGTTTCCTCTAAGAAATCCAGGGGTTTAGCTATAATCAGCTCATCCCAAACGCTACTCCTTTTAGGAAAGTCCACAGACCATACTCCTGTTTGTTACTTCCTGGCTGTTTGTGGGAGAAACCAGCTGTGGTATCTTGGACAAAATACTTAAACTCTCTAAGCCTCCTTGGGGAAGGAAATGACAGGTAACATACAAAGCTATTGGAAAGATCCAAGTAACATGATGTATATGAAAATGTTTTGTCAGCCACAGAGCCCAGTGAAATTTATGATTGTTTACTCATGAATGCCAAGCAAGGCATCCATTGGCTGTCCAAGTGTTTATGTATCTTCCTTCCTTGGTGACAGCAGATTGACTACTGCACTAGTCCAAACACTCTGGGGCCTCTTTCTCATGTACAGCCAGAGGCTATATAGTTGGTGCACATAAAGAACACCTGACGAGGGACTTCCCTGGTGGTGCAGTGGTTAAGAATCCGCCTGCCAATGCAAGGGACATAGGTTCGATCTCTGATCCGGGAAGATCCCACAAGCTGCAGAGCAACTAAGCCCATGCGCCACAACTACTGAGACTGTGCTCTAGAGCCCATGAGCCACAACTACTGAGCTCACGCACCACAACTACTGAAGCCTGCATGCCTAGAGCCCGTGCTCCGCAACAAGAGAGGCCACCGCAATGAGAAGCCCACACACCGCAACAAAGAGTAGCCCCCACTTGCCGCAACTAGAGAGAAAGCCTGTATGCAGCAACGAAGACCCAATGCAGCCAAAAAATAAAATAAAATAATAAAATAATAATAATAATAAATAAATAATAAGTGGGGGGAAAAAAGAGCACCTGATGAGTAGAGAACTAGCCACCCTGCAAGAGGTGGAGCATCTAAGGCTATGGAAAGTCTCTATTTGAGGGACAAAGAAATGCCTGTATGCCTACACACAATCCTTGCCTCTGAGCCCCTTATCATTTACAGCAAGCACTACTTTAAAAAAAAGACAACAACTAATCCTCTACTTCTACTTCATTACACAAACAATATATTTACTGTAGATTATTAGAAGTAGTGGTTGGAGAGAGAGGATGAGAGAAAGAGAGACTTACCTGCAGCCCCCCACCCAGAGAAAACTACTATAATGTTTTAATGTTGATGAAGCCTCATTTTGTGTCTGTGTGTACTTGGTGTGAATTTCTCCATGACATTTTGGTGCATAGTAGATCATACTTCTTTTATTTTTCCCATAAATTAAAACTATCTCAGTCACCCACCTTTTAGATCCATTCACTCATTCAACAGATATTAATTGAATGCTAATGATGTGCCAGACACTCTTCCAGGTGCGGGGGAAATAGCAGTGAGAAAACAAACATCTCTGCCCTTGTCCAGCTGACATTCTAACTGGGGGAGACAGACAATAAACAAATTAAGAAAAATAGTACGACAGCTGGGGATAAACGCCATGAAAATATCACAGCAGGGAAAGGGCTTTGGGAGTGTTAGGCAGGCTGAAATTTTAAATGGGGTGATCAGGGAAAGTCTGAAAGCAACAGCCTGAAGGAGACAAAGAACTGAGCCATCTGGAGACCATAGGGAAGTGTGTTCCAGCAGAGGGAACAGCACGTGCAAAAGCCCTGGGGCAGGAGTGTGCCAGGCATAAGCTGGGAACAACAGGGAGGTCAGTGTGACTGGAAGAGAGTGTCAGTGTAGATGGGGTGTAGAAGATGAGATAGGGAGGTCACAGAGCCTGAACGTGCAGGGCCTTGAGGGCCAGCGAAAGGATCGGGCTGTTCTCTGATTAGTGATGGGACACTACTAGGAGATTCGAGCAGAGCAGTTATACAGTCTGACTGAGACACTGAGGATAAACTACAGGCGGGCAAAGGTAGGAGGAGCAAGGGACCTGTGATGAGGCTATTGCAATAATGCAAGAGAGATGCTAGTTATCTGGACCAGCAGGATAAGGGAGGTGGTGAGATGAGATGGCGTCTTGATGTATTTGAAGATGGAACTGAAATGTGAGATGGGGGAGTTGCTTTCACCCCCTTTCTTACAGTATAGTATTGCTTGTTTTGAAAAAGGGGCCCAGAATGTTGAGGTGTTTGAGGGGGGCCAGCGAACAGCACTCCCTTTCTTACTTCCTCACTTGAGTCCTGATCCAACTGAGAAATAAACAAAGGTATAGTAAGGCAGATGGAGACCAGAAGGTCACTGATACAGAGAAAACTGATGTTGGAGAGGTGTGTACTGGCTACGTGTCCTTCCAAATACTGAATCCCAGAATAAGGCATCTCACTCACTGCTTCATAACCAAGAGGCCTGTCCTGTGAGATTTACCACATGGGAGAGCAGACCCAAGAGGGTTTGGGCGATTCCCACCCAGCTTCTCTTTCCAAACTCACAATCTGATTAAGCCCCTCCCTCCAGGGAGGGTGACAAGGATCCGGTAGCTGGAGGAATGGAGAGAGTGCAGGGGTGTCATACCAGGGGCGCTGCCTCCACTTGGATGGAAGCGTCTTGGGGAAATAAGCTATCCCCACCCCCAGTCCCGCACCAACACACACCTTCTGAAAGACAAAAGGGCCCTTTAGACCCCTTGGAAGTGGGGATTCACTCTTCCAGTGGTGAGCAAGGGGGCCCTGCACAGTTCTTGTCAGGATGATGAAACACCAAACACCATGGCATGTGTAGACACTGCTGTGCAGAGAGAGGAGTATGCGTGCACACACACACACACACACACACACACACACAAACAGGATCATGCCACATGATCACAGCATATTTTACAACTGCTCCTTTCACTTGATAATATATCTGGACTCTGCTTTCAGTAAATATACTTTTACAAAATCATTTTAACGGCCAACTATCACTCCACTGTGTGGTAAACCCATCTTTTGGTAACCAACCTCCTATTATTGGTCATCTGGCTTGTTTCCAATCCTTGGCTACTATTAAAAACAAATAAATAATTAAAATAAAAATTGTCTGAACCTTCTTGTAGCTAAATTGGTTCACGTGCTTGATTCCTAAAGCTAAATTCCTGAAATTGGAATCGCTGGGTTAAAAGGCAGGCATGTTTTTAACATTGTGGTTACAGTTTGCAAAATTCTGCAAGTCCAATATGCAAAGGACAAAAAGAATAGACAAAAGAGCCAGTTTACCTTGTAGGCTGTGGGCTCCCACACTGGACTTCCTGTGTCCCCCACAGGCCCTCGCACTGTGCAGGGCACACTAGAACTTCAGCTCATTGTGTGTGGGCCGGTGGGCTGAAGAGAACCAATGGGAAGGGATGGTAGGTCTGGGCCTTCTGTACGTGACGAAGGCAAGTGCATTTTCAAGGGTGAGCAGGGGCCTCTCCTGGTTGGTAGAGCTGACATGGTGGGTCCCAGGCCAGCCGCCCATGCTCTCCCTCTGTGCCCGAGCTGATCTAAAATCAGAAAAGCAACATCTTCTGGCTTCGTTTCTCATGAGATTCTCCCAGATGACCCGCTCCCAGAACAGCTATCTGTGGGCTCAAGGATACACATGGCATTTGCTTTGTCCCCAAGTCTGTGCCTGGAACCTGGACCCTTGTGTGCCATTTTCACACTCAACAATTCCTGGAATGCTTATTCCTCTTTGAATGGCATCTCTGAACAGTTGTTTAGTTCACAGGCTAATATTTTCCATGCAGCACCTCCAAAGAAAATCTGAATGCACACAGTCCCACGGAAAGAGCTGACTGCTGATACTCCCAGTTGCAGGAAGTTTCTCTGGTGGCTGAGGCTAAAAGCTGCAGAAGGATTTTCAGTTTCTCGGGGAAGGAACTGAGGGAGGGTCTCACTGTGCCCAGGGAAGGCGGCCCCCCCAGAACAGGGAGGTGGGCTCCACAAAAGAAAGCCTCCCAGAGCATGGTGGAGAGCTTAGGGTAAAAATAGGCCTCTGTTCAAAGCCCAGTGCCGCCACCCTCACTGTAGGAGTGTGGGCAGGTTACCTCACCTCCCTGTGCCTCAGTGTCCTTAGCTGGAAATGAAGGGAGCAAAGTTTAGCACCCAGGGTTGTGTAAGGATCTAACTGAGGAAATGTGCATATAAATTACAGGGTAAGTGCCCCCAAAGCGGTAGATGGTACTCTAGTATCAATACCACCAAGTGGAGACAATAGGATCCCAAAGAAATGGATTAAAAAAACCACTGGACAGGGGAGGGGGTGGGGCAAATTAGGGGTATGGGATTAAAAGATACAAACTACTATGTATAAATGATAAGCATCAAGGATATATATATATATATATATATATATATATATATATATATATTTTTTTTTTGTGGTACGCGGGCCTCTCACTGCTGTGGCCTCTCCCGTTGCGGAGCACAGGCTCCGGACGCGCAGGCTCAGGGGCCATGGCTCACGGGCCCAGCCGCTCCGTGGCACGTGGGATCTTCCTGGACCGGGGCACGAACCCGTGTCCCCTGCATCGGCAGGCAGACTCTCAACCACTGCGTCACCAGGGAAGCCCCATCAAGGATATATTGATGGGAATTATAGCCATTATCTTGTCATAACATTTAATGGAGTATAATCTGTAAAACTACTGAGTCACTATATACCTGAAACCAATACAACATTGTAAATCAACTATACTTCAATAAAAAAAGGACCACTGGACATCTCTAACATCATTATGTCCCAAGGGTATAGCACACAGTCAGCACTCGGTAAATATTTGAGGAATTTGATGAATGAATATGTGCTAGACCACGTCAGCCATGTAGGCAGCAACAACGGTGAGAAGCTGGTCTCTGGAGAAGCTAAGAAAACTTCCATGATGATAACAATATAATTAATAAAAGTAGCAGAGGATTATATAACACTCAGGTGCCTGACGCTACACCTTAGATCACCCTTGCAAGGTGGTGCTTCACCTCCATTTACAGAGGAGGAAACTGAGACACAGGTCACATAACTTGCCCTGTGTAGTGCAGTTAGAGGGCAGAACAGCATCCACGTCTGGATCCTGGGGCAGGGGGACAGCAAGCTGGGGACTCTCCTGGCTTGGCGAAGGTGGCTGGGGGCAAGGAGAGTGAACTCAGCTCAGGGTGGAAGGCGAGGAGGACCAGGGCTCAGAGACATGGCACCTGCCCACCCAGGAAGGGCAGGATAGGCTGTGACCACAGAGAGAGGTGATGGAATAGAAAAAAACCAGGAGGAGCCTGTTTCATCTCCAAGCCGTAAAATGACAGGATATGTTTACTCACAGTGGGCCGGGGCCAGTTCTCAGGGTTTCACATGTATTAACTCTCTCAGTCCTCCCAGCCTGATGGATTGTGAACTTTCAGGTTTGCTCGGCGGGCTGCAGTTTGTCTGCATCACTTTTGTCATCCAGGTGATTAATTTTAGCTAGAATAACAACACATAGCTATTCAAAAGAGTTCTATTATTGACATTCCTATTGCAAACAAATGGCATGCCTGTTACAAATCTCCAGCCCTTTTTCTTTTTCCTGTATCTCTCTCTTTCCTCTTTACCCCTTTTCTTTCTTCCCAAAGCCTTAGAATATAACTTTGTTCACATGAAGTTTCTTAGGGGCATTTTTATCACCTCTGCCTGAGGACAAACAGGAAAAATACCAGGACCAACAAAGTCCTCCCAACATGGCCAAAGATGCTTGGATGGAGGACCCGCAGGGAGGGTGGGGTTGCTGAGTCCCACATTGGGGGAGTGAAGCCACTTGCTCCCCAATTTGCTTAGACTACGGCCGTGAGGGCCCAGTCCGAGCCTTGGCCAGCTCCTAGGGTGTGGCCAGACTTGTCAGCTGGGATGTCTGCAACCATCCTCAGCATATGCCCCAGGCACCCAGGAGAGAGAGACTGGCCAATTGGGAGCAGTAGGATGGGCAGGGCCCCAGAGCTGCCAGGGTTTGAGGCTCCCTGGAGAATTGGCCTGTTCTAGAATCATGACCTTTGACAGTGACTGACTCTGCATCTGGGTCTTCAACCTTATTTCACAGGGAGGACTCGCCACACTTAGGCTCCACGGTGTCCCTTCCCAGAGCATTCTGGGCTGAAGACCCTGCCTCCCTCCCTTCCCTGCTCTATCCCTGGTCCTGGCTGAAGCAGATGGGAAGGGTCCACAAGGGAACAACTTGGGTGGCTGAATCTCATCCCCTCTGTCTCCACGTGGGTGTCCAAAGGACTTTTCTGAGCCATAAAGGGACCACTTGTGGCTCATCATTCCCAGAGAAGTTCTTCCTTTATCTCAATACTCTGCTCGGAAACCTGGAGCACCTGGGGCCTTTCAGCAGCAAAAAATAAGCTACTGTGTGTGAGGTCCGGCTGTGCTGGTGGCTGGCCCTTTCCTGAGCTCCATGGCCTCTCCCGGCCTCAGTGTCCACCTCTGGTGTTGGGGCTCCTTGGGTTTTGTCCCAGATGTCTAGCTTACAGTCGAGCTTCTCAGAGTGGTCCCCACACCAGGAGTACCAGCAGCAGCATCACCTTGGAGCTTGTTGGAAACGCAGATTCCCAGGTCTTCTCCCACATCTGCTAAGTCAGAATCTGCACTTTAATGAGACCTTGGTTGATCAGTATGCAATGAAAGTTTCAGGAGCCTTGACCTACACCTAACCATTTTCAATTCTGGCTTCATGTTAGGATCGGCTGGGGAGACTGTGCAGTGTACTAGTGCCAAATCCGGGGTGGTAGAGGGCAGAGCCTGGGAATCGGTAGTTTTCCAAAGCTGCACCGTGATTCTGATACGCAGCCACCCGTACAGATGAAGGGGCAGTGAAGGGATCTATTCGCAGCTTCCTTAAACACCCGCTCCTGCCTCCCCCTGGGGCAACAGAACCAGAACTTCCTTCCCATCGCTTTGTACTGCTCAGTCTTGCCTTCCTTTACTCCTCTGATCTCTTGTTTTTCCTTCTGTTCTGGGCAGACTTAGGAGAATCTCCTTGGATTTGGGGCTTGCTCTGCCCATCAGCATTGGCCAGACTCTGGCCACCCTCCCTGGAGGCTCCACCTTGGTCTGACCTAAATGCTCCCAGCTGTGGAACATCTTGACAAGCCTGACTCGCACCCAGCAAAAAGCAAATCTGCCCAAAGTTCAGCCTGTGGGTGTGACCAGTGACCAGCAATGCCGCCACCCACACAGCCCCGCACTGACCTCGCTCTCAGGCTGACTCTTCCTGGTCTCCATCTGGGACAAAGAGGTGGCAGTGAGATCCTTCCAGGGCCTGACCCACCCTCCAAAGAGCCCCCTGAGGCTTTCAAACGCTTCGGGGAAATAAGGTCACACAGAAACCAAAAGCAAGCTTGCTGAGGACCAAGAAAAGGCTCTTTCCTACCTTCTTTCTCTATCTGAAAACAATGCGGGAGCTGGACAAGCCAATCCCAGAGCCTTTCATTGTTCGAATCAAGGTCAAAGCTAGCACCCGAGCCAGAGGCAAGTATGGGAGCCCTGAGCGGGTGCGTGACGGGTCCCAGCCTTGGGTTGCAAAGAGGAGGGCCCAGGATGGAGGCCTGGGGAGGATGAACCCAAGCCCTGTGGCCTGTCTGTATGTGTCATGACCTCATCACATCAGCCAACATTTGCAGGTTCCCCCTGGGTCTGATCAAATCAGACCCATCTCTGCCCTGTGGCCTGTCTGTATGTGTCATGACCTCATCACATCAGCCAACATTTGCAGGTTCCCCCTGGGTCTGATCAAATCAGACCCATCTCTGCACTGGATGCCTCCTCTGCCCCAGCCCAAGTCTCCCCACCATCTGGGAAACTCTTCCACAGCTTGTGTTTCTCTCCTGAGCTTTCCCATTCCCGAGCCCCCAGAGGCAGGATAAAGGCAGTCATTTCTTCGGCTGCTAAATAGGTCTGTTTTGTTGTTTTGCAAGTAGACAGCGAGTTAAGACGTCATTTGCTATAGCTTCTAGCTGCCTTGCACTCGCTGCCACAGTTGGCTCCAGAAGGAGGGCTTTGAATTCCTTGTTTCCCTAAGTTTTTTTCTCTCCTCTTCCTTAACTCTTCTGTCGCCTTTCCTTCCACTCCAATCCCTTTCCTCCTAGAATCCCAGATCTGCCTGTTTCCTTAGGCCACTGGATCGAAATGTTGGACTCTAGCCATGGTGAAGAGCCCAGTTCTGGCAGGTGCAGGTCACACATCATCTGTGATCCGGGCAGCATCACTGTTATCCTGAGGGTGGTGGTCACCCAGAGACTCACTCAGGGCACCCAGAGACTCTGGACTAGGCAGACCAGGGTTTAATCTTCCTCAGCTGTTCGACTTGGAGCACCTTGTTTAACTTTAATGGGCTTCAGTTGCCTGGTCTGTAAAATGCACACTGATCATCAGCTCCTAGGGTTGGTGTGGAGATTACATGAGATCACAGCCGTGAGGACCGGCCAGGCTAGGTGCTCCGTCACCCACATGCCGTCCCCACATGCCTGGCTCCTCTATCACTGTGCCTGGGACCTGTTCCCCCAGGAGGCGATTCAAAGATCAGGCAGAAAATAGAGAAGTGTTTCTGCTGGAATGTGTCCCTTCACGACTGGGCCTGAGGATCCCAACTCCTCTTCTAGTTTTGTTCTCACTTTTCCGTTTCCTCGGTGTAACTTCTCTGGCCACACTCCCCACTGGACCACCAACTGTTTGTGAACGACAGAAAAGGCCCGCCCACGGGGGCTTGGGGAACACGAGTAAAGTGTGGCCAGGTTCCTGGCTCTTATCGCCAGGGCTGTGGTTGCATCAGGCAACCTAAGTAGGTGTCAGGGATATAAATTCAGGCCTGGCGGGAGCTTCTGGGAGGAGGCGTGGCCTGATTCACATAACAGTGCTTGGAGCCAGGCCCAGGTGTGTTCAAGCCCTGGCCGCTGAACTCCATGACCTTCGGCAGAGTTATTTGTCCTCTCTGAGTCCTTATCTGTCAACTCTGCCAATAACCTCTTTCCTAAGGGATCACTGAAGGCATTGAAGGAGGTCACCTAAGACCTCTGACATAAAGCACGGTGCGATAAATCTCCCAACACGATCTCCACAGCCTCACCAGGACACGTAATACAGCACACTTGCAAAGCGCCCTGTGCCCCCTGTATACTTTCTCACATTGTATTCCCATCATGACCCTAGGAGGTAGGTTATGTTAGTGTCACACTCATCTTCCAGATAAGAAAACAGAAGCACGGGGAAGTTAAGTAACCTGCTCAAGGTCAGCCAGCATGGCAGAGCTGGGAGTGACTGTCACAGTGATTGGTGGGCATTTGCAGCTTGATTTGCACGGTAAGTTTTCCCATGGAACTTTGGAGGGGGGATGTGAGTCCTACACCCCAAAGCGGACATGGCTCCAGAATCTTCCATGACCCCCTTGCAGAGGGAGCCCACAGGGAACACAGAAGCATCAAATGAGGGTGACTATCCAGGGACTTTGCAGGTGCTGCCAGGTTTGCGACCATCAGCTTCTGCTGGGTCTGCCTTCCTCCTCCTCGTTTCCTGGGCCAAACTTTATCAGAACACCCCCTCTTCTCTGGAGCTCCTTCCAGCAAATCCATTAAATGCAGGGACCAGGTGAGCAGGAACAGCCTGGATCTCAGAGATCTGGAGACTTCTAGCTACAAAGCATGAAGCATATTTACTTTGTCACCTGAAATTATTATTATTTTTATTTCAAAGGCTTAATTTAGGAAGATCCAGATGTTCACCGGGTCTCCAATTGCTGAAGGAACATGTATTTTAAAGGCCACCTGTCGAAGTACATGCATTCTGCCCCTGCCATTCTGTGGAGGCCGCCTCTGGCCTTGACGTTAAACCAGTTACGGTTCTGTGCTGACGGCATACGTGGGCACGGCCAGGATTTCCCGTGCCTCCACCTCACCGTTTCCTCTCTGCCTCTGAGCTGGTCCTCTTCATTCCTCCCTTCCTCCCTCCCCACAACTTGCTCAGATCTGTAGGTAAACGTGCAGAAATGTTCTGGAAAGTGGGGACATTTAGGCTCCAGGCAGACAGGGGTTCATATGCCAGCTCAACCATTTCTGGGCTCTACACACACGGGCAGTTTACCCGAGTGTCAGATGTCCACCTGGCAACTGTGAGATCACGTGAAGATGGTTTCGTTCACAGCCTGGCACAAGGTAAAGGAGTAGTAAATGGAAGAAGGGGATAAGCCTTTTGCCCAAAGCTAAGAGTAGTGTGAGGCACGGTGTGTCCTTAGCACTTGTGAAGGGCCTGCTTCCCCCTTGTCTCTCTCCACAGCCTTGGCCTCAGCCGTGGATTCCTCCTGCCCTCAGATCTCCCTCCGATATGGACAGGCCCCACCACTCCATGGATGCTTCTGTGACTCCCTCCTACCCAAGTAAAACCAACCCGTGCCGGTCTCTGCACAGGGTTCAGCCGGACTGATGAACTAACCTTGGCTGACACTTTAACAGAGTGAGGTGACATCTGACCAAGGCCCAGCGACAATGCTTCAGGGGTGCACAGGCTGCCACTCGCCCAGTATTTCCCAAACATCTGGACCAGGTGCTCACTTCTGCCAGAGCTGCCAAGAACTAGGCCCAACTCCCCAAAGGGGGACAGATGGTAACCATTTGGGCAGTCTCGGCCCATGGCGGAAGGAACATCTTTGTCTTTGAACTCGAGGTCACACCACTTAGGTAGCTGCTAGGCCAATCTGTGTGTCCATTATGCCTGCCTTCCCACAGCAAGCCGAGAGCCACATGAAGGAACAGAAAGGCATCCCCTACAGCTGGTGCCCAGCTGAGGGTGAAGAGAGACGCTGCGCCAGGGTCCAGAGATCAGGGCTTAGATCTCACTCTGCTCATGACTCATGCACGACACAGGCAGGTCATTACCCACTGTTGTGGCTAAAAGGCTGTAAGAGCACCGGCCCCTCCCTGCCTCGTAATGGTGAGTCGGAGGATTAAGGAGGAAACGAGCGCTAAGCTTGGTGAATGCAGCTTTGTTCCCCAGCTGGTCCCTCTGATTATTCCACAAAACTGATGGGAAATAGCAAAGGTCAACGTTCTCTTTATGGGAGGTTGAGGTCCTCACTGGGTGTGGTTCTGACCTCTATGTCTGTGTCACCCTCATCTGGGGTGAGGCCCTGGGGTCAGACTTAGAAAAGAGGGGGTAGGGGGAACATCGTCCAAGCTCTGGCTACGTGCCTGGGGCATTTCACATGGCAAGTCAGCTAAAGGAATGGATCTTGCTGCGCCTTTTGGAAACTTCCAGTAGCAAAAGCCACAGACTGAACAGTACCTGTCAAGGCTGGAGCGAGCAGGATGAAAGCTGTCTCTCCACGATGCTGGCTTTCAGCGCCGGCCCCCCTTGTTCTCCACTTATGTGATTTGGTTTTGTGGTCTCTCTTGGTGGAAAGCCTCTAGGACACTAGTGGCTGAAGCCAGGGCCCTAGAAGGACAGGAGGAGGGAGAGAGGCAGATGGGGTGGCTGTAGCCCAGCTGCATGGAGCCAGCTAGGAGAGGCCACTTCCCTCCGTGCTGTGGCTTTTCCCGCTCAAGATTTGGAGGTGCCTCGGTGAAAGGTCTAGACGGGATTAAACCAATTCTGCCAGCCAAAGAATATCGCCCGCCATCCAGCTGTACCAGGATTGAGTCATCCACCACTTCCATCACTGATCTTCAACACACCCTGAAAGGAGTTCAGGGTGGAGATCAGGAATGAGGTGCTCTGGGCTCTGGGAAAACTGGCAGAACAGCCTTCGGTTAGATATTTTCAGGAGAAAATTTTATGAACACAAGTTCTTGTGTCTTCCCATACTTGGAAAAGCGCTAACATCTTTAAGATGTCTATTTCCCATGGCTAGCAGTAACCTTCTAGCGAGATGTGTGCTTGGTTGCAGGTACCCTTCTCCAAAATCACATATATGCTGACCACCCCTTCCCCACTTCTGAACAGTTTCTCAGAGCCATCCGAGAGGCTGTGTCCTGAGCTACAGACCTCGGTAAATCCCCAAATAAAACTGAAAGTCACAGCTCTCACGTGGTGTGTTTTTATTTCAGTCTACAGCTCCCCCAAATAATCCAATGGGGGGTAGAGAAGATTCTTTCCAGTTTAATTTTGTGTGATAGATCAGGGGTCCCCAACCCCCGGGCCGTGGACCAGTACCAGTCCACTGCCTGTTAGGAACCGGGCCACACAGGAGGTGAGCGAGTGAAGCTTCATCTGCCGCTCCCGGTCGCTCGCACTACCCCCTGAACCATCCTCCCCTGCCCTCCCACCCCGTCCGTGGAAAAACTGTCTTCCAAGAAACCGGTCCCTGGTGCCAAAAAGGCTGGGGACCGCTGTGACAGATAATAATTCACATGGTTCAAAGTCAAAATAATATCAATTAGATACAATGGGAAATCTCGCTCTACGTCTGCCCCAGTTCACTGATTCCTCCCACTGTACCCGCTGCTGTTACTAGTTTCTCATGTACCTTTCCCATATTCCTTTCTGTAAATTCAAACGTGTATTTTCACTCTGCCTTCTCCCTTAAGTGCACAGAAGTTTTACGTATGGTACATCCTGGTATCAGTCAGGGTCTCTGTAGGAAGCGAATGGCAGAGTCGAGCTGGATAAGTGAGGAAGAGTTAGTGAAAGGCTGTTGACAAAGGTGTGGTCGGCTGAGGGGGGAAGGAATAGGAATGTGCAATTCGCCAGGGCTGGGGACCATGGGGAGCCTACAGGGATGAGGGATAGGAGATGCTGGAAGCCAGAGATTGAGAGACACAGAGAGACAGCATTTTGTGGACAGGCCTCAAGGTAGAGGGACAACGTACCGCAATGCAGGGGAGGAGCCAGGGACTAAACACCTCACGCGCCACCCAATGCCCTGGATCTTCAGCAGGGCCCCCATCGGCCAATCCACCTCAGGAGTCTGGGGCAAAGAGGCCTGTGTGTGTAGACTTTACAAGCCAGCCTCCCGAGACCCAGAGTAGGCTGAGAGGGGTGTGGGTGTCTCGGAGGGGGGCCCCTGCAGAACATGCCGGACACCCTGCCCCACCCCCACCCTGGGACCTTGCTCCCTGCATCACCTGACAGCTGAGCCCGGAGAGCTTTCCATGTTATTTGCTGAGGTGGCTACTAGCATTGCTTGGTTCCACTTCCTCACCTTCCCCGCCAGCACTGCCACCAAACTTCTCAGCCGCTGCTACCCAGCACCCCAGAGGGTATTACAACGCCCTGTGTAATGTGGTGAAGGGTCCCAGTGTCGGCCAGCCGGCTGGGGTGATCCTTCCCTTCAAAACCAAATGAAAATCTTCAGCCGCCTTGCACCTCCCTGCCAGCAGCAGCTCAGGGCTCTTGGGGATCCTTCCAAGGATTTCTGGGTAACTGTCACGTCGTCCTTGCCTGACCCCTCGTCCGGCACCCTTGTTCCTCACCTTCCCTCCTCCCCTTGGGCTCTCGGGCCACTGCCTGGCACATCACCGTCCTCACCCAGCCCTGCTGTCCAAGCAGGGACACGGCATCCCCAGCCCCACACAGTCTGTCCTTGGGGTGCAGGGACAGCAGAGGAGTATCATGGCATAGATCAGTAACCCATTTAAAATTTATCAGCTGACCTCACTGCTGGCAAAACTCACTGCTGGCCCTGCCCCAGGGGCTCGGGGAGTCCTTCCTCAGCCACCTGTTCCCTGGTCTCGGGCTACTGTCGTATTCCTGGGCCTCCCTCCCATCCTCTCTTCGTTTTCTCTGTCCCCTGAAACCCAGCCCCGGGCCACACTTGCCTGTCCTCGTCCTAGTCTGTTACTTTCTCTTCTCCTTTCTCACACGAAGCAGTTGAGCTCCCGTTTGCCTCAAAGTCTCCTCCAGGTCTGGGTCCAATTACGCGCTCTCTCAAACCAAAGGGCCGTTCTCTCTCCAGCTGATTCCCACTGACTCAGTGCCATCCCATAGAAAGAGAATATGAACCTTATATAAAATGTGAAATTTTCCAGTGGCTACATTTCAGAAAAATTAAAAGAAACAGGTGAGATTAATTTTAATATGCTCTACTTAACCCAATATATCCAAAATATTATCAGTTCAACATTTACTCATCATAAAATTATGCGTTATTTTAATTCTGGTAAATGACAAACTATTTTAAATTCGGTGTGTATTTGGCACTTAACGGCACATCTCAATTCAGACTAACCACCTTTCGCATGCTCGGTAACCACATGTGGCTGGTGCTGACCATGTTGGGCAGACTAGCCCCAGAATACAGAAAGACCTGCAACCACCTTTTAAAAAATAACCAGAGGGCTTCCCTGGTGGCACAGTGGTTGAGAGTCCGCCTGCCAATGCAGGGGACACGGGTTCGTGGCCCGGTCCGGGAAGATCCCACATGCCGCAGAGTGGCTGGGCCCATGAGCCATGGCCGCTAAGCCTGCACTTCCGGAGCCTGTGCTCCACAACGGGAGAGGCCACAACAGTGAGAGGCCTGCATACCACAAAAAAATAAATAAATAAAAATTTAAAAAAATAAAAAATAACCAGATTCCACCACTTAGTGGATACAATGGATTCCTAGAAATACAAGCACTGAATTACAACTGAGATGTTCATAGCTGGTGCCAAGATGCCCTCTGGAAGATGTCACAAATGACGTTCGTGAAATTGCTGACTTATCGTGTCATCACCAACACTGGATATTAGGGTGGATGGATGTAAAGTATAATTTGCATTTCCCTGGTGATGTGTAAGACTAAGCTCTTTTCATCTATTTACTAGCCATATTCATATTCTCTTCTGTGAATTAATTATCTGTGCCCTTTACCCATTTTTCTATTATATTGCCTTTTTTTTGAAACTTGAGTTTAAGAGACTTGCTTTGTTCTCAGTGGGCCCTCTTCTATCTGAAGTGTTTCTTTGGCACTAGGATATTTTTTTCTAATATATCTTTTTATTTCCTCCTCTCCATTCTCTGTGTTCTCTCCTCTGGAGCTTCCATAAGGAAGGTATCTGTGCTTGACTTTACACCTCGTATCACATAACTTAAAAAACAATGGCATCTTTCTTTTTTTCTAACACATTTTTAGGCAATCCCTTAGCTTGATCTTCCAGCTTACTAATTAGGTTTTCAGTTATCTATTTAGCACACTTATTGAGTTTTTAAAACTTTGTCAGTCATGGTTTTAATTCCCAAGAACTCTTACTGTATCTTTTTCATAGAGGTTTTATTTTTTAAGTGGATGTGATATTCTCTTAACTCTCTCTGGGATATTCATTTTAATTCCTTACAGTTTTCTTCTGTTTTGGGTAGTCTGTTTTCTTGGAGTCCGTTCTGTTTTTGTGCCTCTCTCAGGCTCTGGCTTTTCTGAAATACCTAGCGATTCTAACGCAGCTGTTAACATTGTAGATGAACATCTGGGATGAACAGTATTGGTGGCTGGGGGACACTTCCTTACCCCCATGAGAATCCCATTCCTCTGGCAGGGAATGCAGCTGTTGATACAGGAGCCAGCCTCAGGTGACTGCGTGTGCAGACAGTGGTTAGTGGACAGTGGAAAGGAACCATTCACCGCCCTACAGTCCATCTCTAGCTCACTCTTTCACCCAGGTCACATTGCCTCTGTTCTGGAACTCTGCTGGGAAGATTCACTCTGTGATGATTGTGCATTTAGCCCTGTGGCATTACAGCTTCGTTTTAATTTCTTCACCAACTTGTTCTTAAATTTGTCTTATGTTTCCCGGAAATTCCTTAATCTTCTGGACATTGATCCCATTCCTCCTGACTGCCCATAACCATGAGCACTCTTTTTATTTCTGAACTTCTTGTCATTTCAGTGGAATTTAGGGAAGAAGAGGGGTACACACCACTGTGTGCTTAGCCATGTTGAACTGTAAGACACTTATTCTGCACTTAGCATCATTTCATGAGAATGGTTGTCAGAAGTGAGTCAGTTGGATCAAAGAGCAGGAACATTTTTTGAGGCTGTCGATACATAGTTTAAACTGCTTGCTAGACTGAGTAAAACAGAGGGAAAGGAACCGGCTTTGGCAGAGAGAGAGCTGGGTTACAATCACAGTTCCTCCCCTGGCCAGATGTGTAAACTGAGGGAGTTAGGGAAACTCTCTGAACTTCAGTTTCCTCATCAGTAAAATGGGCATGATTATGGTACCAGCATTTAAGGATACTGTGAGGATGAATTGTACGAAGCATCTTCCCCAGAGCCCAGCCTATAAAAGGTGCTCAATAAATGCTGTTAGTCAGCATTGTTTCAAATAAGTGGTTTGTCAGCATCAAAGAACTGTGGATTCAACTGGGTGTTTGGAAAAGCGTTCCCTTCTTGGTCGTTGGCATTTCACGCTCTCAGATAAATCACTGCCCAGCTTGGTACCTCCATCTCCAAAGAGAGAAGTCTCCTTCCTGCCTGCCTTTCTGTGAAGGCTTCTGTGAAGATTCACTGCTGTTTAGAAAGCCCTTACAGATGCTCCAGGGGAAATCCCTGTGCATCCTTGGAGTTGTTTTCATTGGAAGGATGGGTCCTGAGCCCCTGCCACCAGCTCCAGAATGAATCTCCATGAGATTCTGAGCTTGGTCAAGTGTAAACTCCTGTGGAAGAAAATATCTGGTCCTTATCCTGGGCCAACTTCCAGAAATGTAATTTCTTCCTCAGCTGGGACGTTGGGTCTTATGACTCCTTTTCCTATTTGACAACTTATTAATCAGAAATCTCCAGCAAACCTGCTCCAGGAAGGCGGGCTGAGCCCTCACCATGGCCACATGCCAGTCCAGGCTCAGGATGCCAGGAACCAAGTGTTTCGGCCCAGCCCAGACGAAGGGCTGGAGGCAGCTCTTGTGAGAACCTCCAAAGTCACTGGCTTAGGGGTGCAATGGCCAGGGTTGGGGATGCAGGGTGTCAGGAAGAAGCCAGCTCAATGGCAAAGAGAGAAAGAAGTTTGTACCTGTAGAACCAAGGCAGGCCCAGTCCAGAGGTCAGCCAGGGCCAGCACTGTGAGAGGTCACTGAGACGGGATTCTGGCAGATTGGAACTGAGGCCAAGGTGGGACGGGTGGGAACGGACAGGCAGGGGAGGGGAGAGCTCATTTGAAGAATAACAGGAAAGTTGTAGGGTGCCCATGAGGCCTGCCAGGTTTTGTTTTTGTTTTGATTCAGTAAGCAGTCAACAAACAAGGTGCAGGGCATGGACTGGACTGGGAGCTGGCCTTTCTCAGTAAGAGTCACCACTATAAGAATCTCTTCCTTTCTCCCCCTCTCCTGGTCCCACTCACAGCAGGGTTGGTGGACACCAAGCTGGAAAGGGGCAGGACGGAGGCAGGTAGGGCCAGCAGGAAATGCCTTCCAGAGGTCGAACAAATAGAGGGCAGGAAGGACATGGGGTGTGGGCGAGTCCCTCAAGGAGAAGGGAGGGTTCACTCACCAAAGGGGCCCTTCGTCCCCCATCCCTTTAGCTCCTCTCCCACACAACCAGCCCTTCCCTCTGCTCCCCAAAGGGCTGTGTGCAGCCAACACATGAGTCCCATCTGTGAGCCCTACTTTAGTAACAGGGTGACAATGACGATGGCTAAATACACCCCTCGACTTCTTGCTGGTGAGATAGAAAAGCGAGAAAGACTGGCTATTATCCAGAAAGACTGGATAATGTGTTCAAGGTCACACAGCAAGGAGCGAGGAAGCAGAAGTCAAAACCAGGTGGTTTCTAGAACCTCTGCATAGTATAGGTTAAATGACCCCAGAAGCTCTAGAAGGAGTAAACGCCAAGGTTCCCAGAAGGCTCTCAGAGCACCCAGCACTGTGGGGAAGGCAGCAAGTCCTATCGAGGGCTGGACTGGAAAGATGGTGAGCAGGTGTAAAGTCAGCAGCAGCCCTTGGGAGATGAATTCTGGCTCCCCTTCCCCAGTAAATCTCAAATGCTCCTCATATTTGGGGAGATTAAGAGTAGAAAAAAGGAGAAGGAATGATTCTTAAATGCCGTCTGGTCTCCTTTCTAGGTTCCAGCATCTCTCCTGGGTCCCTGCCCGATGGTGGAAGGCACCCACCCCCCACCCCCCACCGCCTCGCTGACCTGCTTTCACTTCTGGGGTTTCCAGGTCTCTGCGTGCAACCTGCCCACCCTCCTGGGGGCTCACTCTTCTTAGATCTGAATCCTCAATACAGGTACTTCTTTTGGAGAAATAGCTAGATTTCTTTCTGATTACAAGTAAAATGCATGCTAAATGCAAAAAAAAAAAATTAGGAAATGCGTGAACATGAAGAATCTTTCAAACAGTACACCTACAGGATAAAGAGCTATTCAACCATAAAAAAGACTGAGGACTTTTGTGATATCTCAGTATGGACAAGATTCATAATTACATGAGAAGAATAAGGTGCTGGACGGAATGAGAGCATTGTCAACTTGTGTCAAGTTCTCCCAAAGGATGCTCAGCCAACAGGTGACACGAGATGCTCTCTAGAAGGAGAACTGGGTGGCTTGGAGGAGATTTTTCACTAGATAGTCTTCTAGAGCTTTTGATTTTTATGCCATGTGATTGTATTACTTTTTCAAAGATTAAATAGAAATTTGAAAAAGAATAGTTTATTATGCAGTACTCAGTGAAAATCACTCCCTCAATATATATCCTTCCAAATCTTATTTTCTGTACACACACACACACATTTTGTTTATTTCTACGATATTGAGATCATGCTACAATGAATTATAATCTACTTTACGCCTCATTTACTATAGTGTGGATAACTTTCCATATTAGTATATATCAATCACATTGTTAACTTAAGCAGCTGCAGAGTAATTCATTATATACTTTTACCATATTTTTTAACTAATTCTCTATAATCTTTAACAGTTTTATTGACATTCACATACCATAAAATTCCTCCACTTGAAGTGTACAGTTCAGTGGGTTTTAGTATATATTCACAGAATTGTGCAAGCATCGCCACAATCTAATTTCAGAACATTTTCATCACCCCAAAAAAGAAAACACATGCCCATCCTTCCCCTTCTCCCGACCCTAGGCAACCACACTAATCTACTTTCTGGCTCTATAGATTTGCCTATTCTAGACATTTCTTATAAATGGAATCATTTGTGTCTGGCTTCTTTTACTTACTAAACTGTTTTCTAGGTGTACCCATGTTGTAATATGAATCAGTATTTTATTCTTTTTGTTGATGAATAATATTCCGTTGTATGGGTATTTCACATTTTGTCCATTCATCAGTTGATGGAAATTTGGGTTTTTTTCTCCTTTTTGGCTCTTATAAATAATGCTGCTATGAACATTCATGTGCAAGTTTTTTTTTTTTAATAAATTTTTTAATTTTATTTTATTTTTGGCTGCATTGGGTCTTCGTTGCTGCATGAGGGCTTTCTCTAGTTGTGGCGAGCAGGGGCTACTCTTCATCATGACGCGTGGGCTTCTCATTGCGGTGGCTTCTCTTGCTGCGGAGCACGGGCTCTATGTGTGTGGGCTTCAGTAGTTGTGGTACACGGGCTCAATAGTTGTGTCTCACGGGCTCTAGACCACAGACTCAGTAGTTGTGGCTCACGGGCTTAGTTGCTCCGCAGCATGTGGGATCTTCCTGGACCAGGGCTCCAACCCGTGTCTCCTGCATTGGCAGGCGGATTCTTAACCACTGCACCACCAGGGAAGCCCTCATGTGCAAGTTTTTTTGAACACGTTTTCAATTCTCCTAGAAGTGGAATGATTGGCCATATGATACAGCACATTTAACTTTTTGAGGAACTGCCAAACTGCTGTCCAAAAGGGCCCCTCCATTTTACACTCTCACCTGCAAGGTAAGAGGGTTTCAATTTCTCCATGTCTCCACCAACTCTTGCTATTTTCTGTGGCTTTGGTTATAGCCATCCTAAGGGATATGAAGTGGTATGTTGTTATGATTGACATTTTTCTAATGACTCATGACGACTAAGACACCGAGCATCTTTTCATGTGCTTGATGGCCATTTGTATATCTTCTTTGGAGAAATGTCTATTCAGACATTTTAAAACTGGATTGTCTTTTTATGGCTGAGTTGTAAGAGTTCTTATATACTCAGGATACAAGTCCCTTATCAGATATATGATTGGAAAATATTTTCTCCCATTCTGTAGGTTGTCTTTTCCTTTTTTAGTGGTATCATTTGTAACAACAACAATAAAATGTTTTTATTTTAATGAGTCTAATGAATTGTGCTTTTTGTGTCACGTCTAAGAAACCACTGTTTGGTTAAATGTTTGGTATAATTCACCAGTGAATCCATATGGGCCTGGGTTTTTCTTTGAGGGAAGTTTTAACATTACTAATTCAATCTCTCTACTTATTGTAAGTCTGTTCACAATGTTTATTTCTTCTTGGGTTCGTCTTTATAGTTTGTGTCTTTCTAAGAATTTATTCATTTCATCTTTGTTATCTAATTTGATGGCATACAGTTATTCACAGTAGTCCCTTAAAAACCCTTCTGTTTTTGTAAAGTCAGTAGTGAAGCCCCACTTTCATTCCTGATTTCTGCTCTTCCTTTGTTCATGTTGTAGCCCGTGTCCATTCCTCTCTCCTCTCCCCCTACCCCCAGTGTAGAGCCTGGACTCTGGAAGTTTCCACCCATTAATTGCCTTGTAAACCAATATGGTTAAGTGCCAATGGAAAACTGTCTTAGACCAACTCAGAAATGCAAAACCAAAACATCTTGGTGCAACCAAAATATTGCAGCTTCACAATCAGGGGTATCTCTGCTTTGTATGGTTGCTTGCACAGACCCAGTTTCCTGGGGTGGCATGGGTGACACTCTCATCCCAACAGGAATCAGTTTTTCTGTTTCCAAATGCACTTTAGAACCACTAATTCGGGACTTCCTTGGTGGTCCAGTGGGTAAGACTCCACGCTCCCAATGCAGGGGGCCCAGGTTCAATCCCTGGTTGGGGAACTAGATTTCATATGCATGCTGCAACTGAGTTCGCAAGCCACAACTAAGAAGTCCACATGCAGCAACTAAAAAAGATCCCACGTGCCACGATGAAGATCCCACGTGCTGCAACTAAGACCCGGTGCAGCCAAAATAAATAAATAAATAAATATTTTTTGAAAGAAAGGATTCTCAACATCTCTAATCATGAGGAAAATACAAATCAAAACCACAATGAGATATCACCTCACACCCATTAGGATGGCCACTATCAAAAAAACAGAAAATAGGAATTCCAAAGCAGCCACACTATAAAAAAAAAAGAAGAAAAGAACCACTAATTAGGGACTTCCCTGGTGGCACAGTGGTTAAGAATCTGCCTGCCAATGCAGGGAACACGGGTTCGATCTCTGGTCCAGGAAGATCCCACATGCTGTGGAGCAACTAAGCCCGTGTGCCACAACTACTGAGCCTGCGCTCTAGGGCCCGTGAGCCACGACTACTGAGCCTGCGAGCCACAACTACTGAAGCCCGCGCACCTAGAGCCCGTGCTCTGCAACAAGAGAAGCCACCCCAATGAGAAGCCCGCGCACCACAATGAAGAGTAGCCCCTGCTGGCCGCAACTAGAGAAAGCCCGTGCGCAGTAACGAAGACCCAATGAAGCCAATAATAAATAAATAAAATAAATTTATAAAAGAAAAGAACCACTAATTATGTCCATCCTGCCCCAAGCTATTTGTTAACTTTTTCCTTCTCCAGACTGAGAGATTGGGGGGAGGCAGGGATAACTTGGATTGCCTAAGGGGCATAAGACAGCCTGCTGCAGCCTTGCCCAAACCCTGGATGCAACCCTCCATAGCTTTCTGGGGGCTGTCTCGCCTTGAGTCATTGCAGAGACAAAGTGCAGGAGGACACTGCCTTACCTGCTCAGTGTGAGGCTCCATCACAAGGTCCCATCACTCAGGCTGTCATCCTGGCTCTGCCCCTGGAGGAAGGGAGGCCACCCTACAGCAGCCACCTTGCCTCTTGCAGAATCAGCTTGGTCAACAGGAAGATGAGGGGTAGGACCAGCTGGCCTGAAGTCCAGCCCAGCCACTTATGATCAGATTACCAGTGAACAATCTGAGCCTGGGGAAACTCACCTTCCCCCAGGCAGCATTCCCTGGTTTGGTCTTGAGAGTCAAGCTGCCTGGGCTGGAATCCCACCTTCATCTCCTATAGGCTTGCATGTGGCCTTGGGCGAATTATTCAATCTCTGTTTCCTCATTTTCTTCATCCGTAGAATGGAGGCAATACTAGTATGTAGCTCAGGTAGTTGCTGGAGTGGTTGCGAATGAGATGAAATATATAACATATATACAGCTTTCCAACTGCGCCTGGTAGACAGTAAGCCCTCAAAATATGTTAGCATTAAAAACAAGTCTGTGGCTTCCCTGGTGGCGCAGTGGTTGAGAGTCCACCTGCCGATGCAGGGGACAAGGGTTCATGCCCTGGTCCGGGACGATCCCACATGCCGCGGAGCGGCTGGGCCCGTGAGCCATGGCCGCTGAGCCTGCGCGTCCGGAGCCTGTGCTCCGCAACGGGAGAGACCACAACAGTGAGAGGCCCGCGTACCGAAAAAAAACAAAAAAACAAAGAAACAAAAAACAAGTCTTCCCTAAACAGAGACACAGATGTAGAGAACAAACGTATGGACACCAATGGGGGAAAGTGGCAAGGGTGGGGTGAGGGGGTTGTGGGATGAACTGGGAGATTGGGACTAACATGTATAAAATGGATAACTAATAAGAACCTGCTGTATAAAAAAATAAAAATAAAATTTAAAAATTATAATAAACAAAACAAAAAAATAAGTCTGCCCTTTTCGAGTTTAGCCAGTGCTCCTAGGCCTGCCCTCTGCAGCCATCAGCTGTCCCAGCAGCAGGAAATCTGCTGGGCTGCCATACATGCCAAGCACTGTGGCAGGTTGCCCATTACCCAGGGTAGGATGAGGAGATGGGCTGGTGGAATCCCAAAGCGCTGCCCCTGAACGGTGTCAAGGTAGGGGAATTCAGACCTGATCGGAGTCAGGAAGACTGGCCTCGAGGCCCCACTCTGCAACCTGCTCTCCTTGAGACCTCCGTGAAGGCAAGTTCCCCAACCTCTGAATGTCGATCTGTTCATCTTTCAAATGGGAGTAACAGTACCTACCACTGTGTTGGGGGAAGATTCAACTGCTGATACCTAAGACCTGATAAACACACCGACTGGCACATACTAAGGACTCATTTCAGGTCTTAAAAAGTTACCCTCCTGCTCTTACCTTTTCTCTTGTATTGTAAACGGCTCCCCTCCGCCCGCACCGGCCTGTTTCAAATAAAGAGCACACCGAAGTTTCTGTAAATTCGGTCCTGTTTGAAACCAAGCAGAGGTGACTTTGATGTGATGTGACAAAGGTTCAGACTGGGTTCTGTTTTACCCAAACTGCCTCCTCTCTGGCTGATATCGTGATCTTTATTCCCCTCACACCCCGGAGCTCGGGCTGCGAGTTAAAGTCAGAACGAGCCTCAGGTTTCCGGTCAACTCAGCCTGCGATTCTTCCACTTGTGATGCTGTCAGGGGTCTGTGCGTCATGAGCTAGGGGACCAAGCCTTCTGTACGGTTGTGGTTGTGCTGATGCCCCTCTCTCCCCTCGGTGGCCCTGGGACCGGGGATGAGGGAGACGGAGGAAGTGAGCCAGTGCTCAGAGGAGAGCCACCTACAGCCACACAGACAGGACCCCACAAGGACCATCACTTTTCCTCCACAAAGAACCAGGCATCTTCCTCAGTGTAACCGTTTCCGGAATGCAAAGCAGCCTCTGGAGAAGGCCAGGGGCTGTGCCTCTGCCACTTCTCCAAGCTGGTGCCGAGCATCTGGCAGGAGATGCAGCAAGCACAGCTGGCAGCCCCAAGGGGCACAGGGGCATTCTGTGCCATTTTTACAGAGTGACGTTTCCAACTTGACTGCAAGTAGAATCTTTAATAACATATATATTTTCAGGGACTGAAGCCTTGCTCTTGCCAAATCCTAGCATAAAGCATATTTTTACAGCTGGGATGATAAATCCCTGAAAGACGGCACTTACCATGGAAACGCTGACACAGCCTTTCGTTCCCTTCACAGTGATTGAAATCCTCATTTCAATTTGTTTTTCTTTATTTTGAGCTGGAGTCATTTGCAACCCCCAGAAACATATCTCCCTGCGGTAGAAAACTAAATGCTGCCCTCTGTCAGAAATAAGATGGAACTGTTCTTCGTTCACTGGAGTGCAGCAAATCTTGGCTTGGAGAATTAGGGCAACCCGGAAAAACAGGTCTTCTTACGAATAATCTTACCAGCAAAGACATTCCTGCAGGACTTAACCTTGTTTCCTAGGGAAAGTGAGGCAGGGAAGGAAAGGCAGCCGATAAAGGGTTTGTTATCAAACCAGAGGCCACTATGGGCAACTGGAGATTCAGCCCACTGGGGAATTCTGGGAGCCAGTGTGGACTTTGCACCTCAGTCATCCTGCCGGCGATGCAGACGAGCTTCTCATTGGTTGCAGGCTGCTGTCCATCAACTCTTAGGCACGTCTGGCCTCTCCAGGCAGAGATACAGATCTCGGTAGTTGGAGGGCCAGCCCTTGCCATGGTGAGGCTCCACTGGATACGGGCAGCCACTCTTCTTTCTGCTGCACCCACTTCCCATTGCTCCTTTTATTCTCCTTTGGACTGTTTCGTTTGCAGGGATATTTTATGCCCTTGGAACTCAGGGGCGTTTGTCTTCTGTTTATTCATGGCCTACAGTCTCTGCTGAGCCAAACGGCTCAGTGATCCTACCAACCAGATGCCTCCGAATGTCTTTCTCCTCTCCAGATCTCTTAATTGATAATAAAATCCATAATGGAGTTGGCCACCCTTCTTAATCCGCCGGTGAGACTGCAGCAGCGTCGCTGCTCTGAGAGCTGACACGGCCTCAAAATCTCCCGAAATTCAGCCGTGCAGATCTCGCGAGAACGTGGCCTAACGGGACTGGGGCGTTACCCCGATTCTACGCGCAGACCGGGCTTTGGAAAAGGGTTTTCCAAAACGCGTCGCAAGGACATTCAGTGGGCACAGATAGTCCTCACAAGAGGGGTTCAGAGGTCGGATACTGTTCGTAATATTGCTGGGTACAGCCCCCTGTTAAGGGTCAGACTACCCTCCAGGGTCTTAAAGGTTCTGAGAAGTACTGCAAGGAAGAAATCCAGTTAGCTTTAACTCAGTGTTTCCCAACTTTATTTCATCACTAGACCTCTTCGTGATGGAGCATCCATTACCATCCTCTAGCACACTAGGTGTGCTACACGTAAAATGCCTTTATTTGTCCTTTCCCCCCCTTATCTTAATGAATTTTTAAAATATTTTTATTATACAAGCATTACATATTCATTGCAGAAAAACTGGAAAAATGCAAATAAGCAAAAAGGAGAGAAGCAGGCACTGAGGCGTGATTACTGTGGTGGACATTTGGGTTCTCGTCCAGCAGCGTTCCTTTGTGGGAAAGGCATTTTGTAGCAAGAGTCAATCTGTGTTTCCTGGACTATGTTCAGTTTTATGACCCCTGATTCTAAGTAGCAGGTTTTATTTAAAAAAAAAAAACAAAACACATATTTCAGCCAACAATGGCCAAAGAATCTTTTTGAACTAGTTCCAAAACCGCCAGTGGAGGAAAATTCCTTTACCATATGTTGCACCTTTCATGGGGAATGGCAGGCCAAGAAAATCGACAAATTGGCAGAAAGAAAAAAAAAAAAAAGGTATATAGTGATTTCTCAGCTATGTAAAAATATTTATGATAATAAACACCGGAATAAAATACACCCCAGAATTAGGAAGTTTATTTCTAGAATGTGGGCTCCACGGTGACTTTTACTTTCTTTGCTGTTGTAAAAGCAAAACTTAAAGGTAAGTATTTTTCAAAGTACCCCCCTGCACACACAAGGCCACTTTCAGGGAGGATTAAAGCAGAGCAGGGGATGCTGAGTCTGGTGGGGGACCCTCACCTGGGAGAGGCAATTCCTTGGGGTAGGGGCCCCTGACGTCTCTCCCACCCGAGAATCAGCAGGCTTGCTCCGGGTGGCATCATGTCCTTTTTGAGTCATGTTTGGGGTTCGTGGGTGGTGCAGGATAAAGCCAGAGATCTAGCTGGTTGCACTGACCCTCAGAGCAGCCCTAGGAGAGAAGTGCCTTTATTACCCCCTTTTCACAAATGCTCCCTGAACATGTGAGCTCATGTCTACCCTAGAACTTTGCACTGGCTGTTCCCTCAGCCTGGGATACTCATCTTTCAGGTCTGAGCTCAAAGAGGGTCTATAAGGAACCCAAAAGCACACAGTACAGGGCTTGAGCCAACGTCTGCCTGACTACCAATCTCACAAGCCTGAGCTGAGCTCCAGAAGGGTTTTCAGATGGTTACAGTTCAGAAGAGAAAATCCCTGCCCTAAGTTTGACATAGGAGGCCAGGCGCTATCCGAAGCCATGGGAGGACATCTAGTATCTAACTCCAGATCTCCTTTTTAAAAGAATGGCTTGTCTGAAAGGCTGAGGACAAATCTGATTCCATCTTTTGGTGGTTGGAAGGCCATTCTGGGGGTACGAGTGCCATGTGCACAGTCAGAAGCCACAGCCCCCTGGCTTACTGCCCATCTCCTTTGCCCTCTGAGAGCAAGAGCCAGACGGTCCTCTGGGCTCTGCAGCCACACTGCATATGGCATACGGCATATGCTGCCAGCCCAGAGGAAGCCCGCCAGGCAGAGCCGGCCATCCACCGGCGACAGCTACCTACCGCCCAACGCTCGCTGAGTGCCAACCAGGTGCCACGCTGGGTCCACGGCTGATGCTGAAGCATAGTATCCCCCTGCCTCGGGAGAGGGGACTAGAGAACACGTGCTCGGGGAGGAAGTGCCTTCATCTGTCTCATGCTCTTTTGTCACCCCCCTCACGAGGCCCTCCCTGACCCCTGCCACTCTCAAAGCCCTGGTCCCTGTTTCTTTTTCTTCCTAGCATTTATCACGCCTCCTTCAGAGGCAGACATGTGAATTGTCTTGTTCCTCGTGATTCCCCAGCAAACAGAACACCACCTGACACAGACCAATGCTCTATAAAGACCTGCTGGTCGAATTTCTACCTGCCATTTCAGTAGGATGGGTGCGTATCGGAGCATTAGGAGTCCAGGTAGGTGCTCTGTGGGCACCATCACTCTGCCCCCCTCCGACATCACCCACGTTCTGCTTATGGACCAGTTCCTGGATTCCTGCTTTGTCTCAGCCTGGGAGACACACCTGACTATAGTAAGTCCTTTATGGGGTCAACAATGTATAATATATTCACAGTTTTAAAGCTCCTCCTGTAGGCGTTTACTACCCATCTTGGGTAGGTAATACCCAAGGCCCCCAAATCAGCATTTAAACACAGAAAGCTCTTCTTTTCCTCCCCTTTTCCTCCTGCCACCTTGGGGCTGCTGTTACCCACAATTGATAATCGTTTCAGAAGGAAGGCGTAGTCTTACCTGGCCTGACGCAGCTCCAGCACTTTGGCACTTCTGAGGGAAGGTGGCCAGAAAGAGAGTTGCATTTCACCCTCAGCATCCCATAGACTATGGAGATTTCATTTTACCTCCAAGACAAACCAGGCACTGCCTGAGGGTCAGAGACTTGGCTGTGTGGCTGGATTTCAACGGAGAAAGGCTGTGTCCATGACTGAGAGTGGAGGAGACCTGTGGCCACTCAGAAGGGGAGAAGGACTTTCCGATCTCACCCTTCAGGACATTGGCTTGGCTTCCTAAAAGGTGTGGAACTGAGCAGTGACACATCCTTCAGAACCTTCTGTCCATTCCTTCTCCCTGCGTCTCTTGACTCTAGAAGTATCTGAAGTTGGAGTCTTGCCCTGAGAGGTAAGGAACCAGGTCTCTATTTGTCCTTTAAATCTTCTTCTGGGGCTCAGATTCTTTACAATGCAACGAGTTTGGGGTGATAAACTAGCCAAAATCACAAGGCTAATTGTGAACAAGTTTCCATAATATCTGTAGTTAAACTCTAAGGGTGCCTCCTCAGGGGCAGCCCGTTTCCCAGGTTTGCAGGTGATGATGGGCCATGGAGATCATCTGTGACTGTAGATGAGGAAGCTCAAGTCCACTAATGTGGCCTAAGACCCAGGATATGTCATATGCCCCCGGCGGGCCTCAGTTTCTTTATCTGTGAAATGTGGTGGCTGAACAAAATTACCCCTTCAGGCTCTGACACCCTCCCATTGGATGCCTGCCTCAGCCAACAGCTTATTCATCCTCTGAAGAATAAGCCTAGGGTGGCAGTGGTTGTAGTTCCACGGGCCGCCAGGAGAGGGCAGCAGGCAGTAAACGGCAGGTGTTCCCAGAATTTGGGTACCGAGTACCCCAGACACAGAGAAGGATTTCCAGAGGAAAACGGAGGGCTGTTAACACCACAACTCTGATTGCTTCTTGTCACAATGTGAGCTGGTGCATCTCCCACTGATGTGTCCTCTGATACCTGATGGTCCCCTATCCTTGGAGATTCCAAGGTCCTTGCCTCCTGTAGAGTCACCTGGATCTCACGCCTCTTGCCTGTGTCAGCTACTGAAGGCCGTGGGCCCCCTGTCATCCCGCCTGCTCTGGTGCCTGCACTGGTGTTTATCCTCACACCCACGTCCTCCATCCCATCACCTCATACTCCGTTTCAGCTTTGCCTCCTCTACCCCAGGGGAACAGGAACATGCATGAATACACCCCCCTAACTGAGAGTGACCAGTTGCAGTCACAGCTTCCAAGGAGGGCAGCTCAGGACTGGTGCTCAGCTGTTGACTGAGGGTCTCATTTCTGGAAGCTGGAAGGGACTTCATAGATAAACCCACAGAGCTCTGTGCTCCTCCCACACCTTGTGCTCTGGGGTTTCAGCAAACAGACCCTGGGGGTCCGTTTTATAAACGTTAAAATCTTTTCTCACATTGTGAGAAATATTTTACTTTTTTTTAAAATTTTCACATTGATTATTTATTTGTGTAATGGCTTTACATGTGGATATTAACCGTGTAAACAATACCACATATAACCATCAAGTACCGCGATTAGTTTACAGGACTAGAATGACAGATTCAGATGGTTTAATTACATTTAAAAAGTTTTCTGAAAAACTTTGCCAATAAAAAAAGTCCCATTAATAAGGTGGAAATGATTTTTTTAAATGATTTTTTGGTTATCTGCACATGAAGCAAAGTATACTCCACATAATTCTTTAGGCACAGTCTGGTAAAATAGCTGCCAGAAATAACAGAAAGAGTTGTCATTTATCTCTTGTGAGCACAATTTCCGAAAGTTGTATGAGGGTGTCTCTTTCTGGGGATGGTCGAAGTTCCTCACTTCCTAACTGAGCCAGGCTCTCCCTCACCTCCAGGTCTCCACACATGCTGCCCCTTCTCCCCGGAGGCCCCCTGCCCTCTGTCCCCTTGCCAGCTCCTTCTCGTGCTTTGGGGCTCAGCTTCCTAGGCCTACCCTCTTGGGGTGTTCTCCCATTCCTTCCCTGTTCGCCCAAGCCTGTGTTCAGATCCCGATTCGGTTAAAATAGCAGACACCCATGCTGACTGGCAGAAGCAAATGGAAAATTGTTGCAGGGACGTAAGAGGTCTCTGAGTGCAGACAGGACGCTGGAGAATCAGCTGTGGGAAAAGGGCCGCGGAAACAACCCGGGCATCCAGGCGAGATGTTGTCCCCAGAACAGGTGGGCTCCATCCATTGTCCCATGTCACCCCTCCAAGCTGCAGAGGCCTGGGAAAAGTACAACTGGCATGTGACTGGCCCCGCGATAAGAGTGAACTGGGCCCCTGGGTTACAGCCCCTCTAAGACTGTACACCCCCAATACTGTCATGACAAAGGGAGGCAACTCCAGGGTGCTGATTGGAAGGAGGAATGCGGAGGCAGGAAGGCACACAATCTGCCACAGTGTCCTGCCTGTGTGCTCCTGCGGATCTGTGCCCACCCTGGTTGCAGCACTCACCGCACTGTGCTGTGGTGCACTGTGTACTGGCTCTCTCCTCCACTGGACTGTGAGTGCCCTGAGGGCTCGGAGGCTGTCCTGCCCAACTTTTCAGCTTCAGTACCTGTGACTATGCCTGGCACATGGTTCATGCTCAGTAGGTCCTGCAATGAGTGGAGGAGCGGGCAGGCGTTGCCTTTAGAACGCGTGGTCTGCAGAATCCCACCACCTCCTTGCCACTCTCCGAGGGTTATAGGCCCCTTCTCAGACTCAGCACAGCTCCTGGGATTCTCCTGTACTTCTGGGCCCAGTGACACATCCTGCTTTTTCAATCTTTGGTAGCAGCCATCATTCCATTCCTTGGGGATGTATGAAGTCTCCTTCTGCATCAATGATCACCACAGCCTCTTCTCATCACTTCTATAGCCAAGTTGACATGAGAAGTAAAACAACAAACAGGGGGCCATTACCAAGCTTAGGCAGGCATGGTTACTGAACCATCTATCTTTTATCCCTGTTTCCCAGGGCTGCCATAAAAAGGTACCACAGGGCTTCCCTGGTGGCGCAGTGGTTGAGAGTCCGCCTGCCGATGCAGGGGACACGGGTTCGTGCCCCGATCCCGGAAGATCCCACATGCCGCGGAGCGGCTGGGCCCGTGAGCCATGGCCGCTGAGGCTGCGCGTCTGGAGCCTGTGCTCCGCAACAGGAGAGGCCACAGCAGTGAGAGGCCCGCGTACAGCAAAAAAAAAAAAAAAAAAAAGGTACCACAAACTGTGTGGCTTAAAACAACAGAAATTTATTCTTTCAAAGTTCTGGAAGCTAGAATTCCAAAATCAAGGTATCAGTTCATTCCTTCTGAAGGGTCTGAGAGCAAGTCCATGCCTCCCTCCTGGTTTCTGGTGGTTACTGGCAATCCTAGGCATTCCTTGGCTTGTAGACGCATCACTCCAGTCTCTGCCTCCATCTTCACTTGGACTTCTCCCCTCTGTGTCTGTGTCTCTGTACCCAAATCCCTCTTTCTGTTCTCTTATAATACTAGTCTTTGGCCTAATTTTGTGGGTTGTGGTTCCAATGACCATTTAATATTTAGACACATTGTGGTACAATTTGGCCAGCTTGGTATATCCAAGTGCCATTGGGGGATTCCATTGATACTGTCTGAGGGGTCAAAGGAGTTTTCCCAGCCTCAGCCACCTGCTGCCTCTAGTTAGGGGAAGGGTGTCTCTGGCCTGCAGGGACAAAGATTGCTTTCTGGAACATACGTCTGGTTGTTCCACTTTTAGTAAGTGGATTCAGGTGTTATCAACCAATCTACATCTTATAAAGTTCCTTGCCAACATTTCACCCAGTGGTTTCAGCATCCATTAATGATTGGTACCTAAGTACATCACTTTAAAATGTTTACTAAATGTATCCTTCCATCTGCATCCATCAGCTGGAATTCTCTACAAAGAACTTTCATCAACTATTCGGTTACCCTGAACAACAGTTCATTCAGGAGAGACCGGACAAATGCTTTGATTCCTTCCCTTTCTTTGTTGGGATCCCTAGCAACATTCAAAGATTGACGAGTAAAATTTTCTTCTTGTAAGTATCATTATAAATTTATGGATTTTAATTCAGTCAACTGTAATTTCAGTCTATTGCATTAATTTCTTATGTAAAATTGTTCCATTTTTAGCCAGTGGGAGACCCTCAAGTTGACCCCTGGGTGCCTTTGTTATGATTCCATTAATATTTGACAGCTTCTTCCTTTTCCAGCATAACCACGTGTCCCGGCATCATCTGGTGCATTTTCTGCCTCTCGTGTGGAATCAACCATTTCTCAAGGAAATGGTTTGAGTGGGAAATGGCATTTGGAGACTACAATTCAGGCGTGAAGGCCATTTATTGCTACTAGATCTTGTCAGCAAATAAAGCTAGGAAACACATACTTCTTTTTAGAAAGAAACAAAAGAAATGCTGTAATGTTACTGATATTTCCTATTTAAATTTAACATCACAGTGTCTTTCCATTATTTCTTTGATTGTATCTCTTTCTCCTTATGTCCCACCCCCAGCTTTTTATGCCTCCTGATTTTGGTTGTATAGACCCAAGACCTAAACTCAAGTGGGCTCAGATCTATCCTGTACTCCCCTCATCTTACTTTCCCATCTGGGCACCTTCCAGTTCTGAAATGTAATGAGAAGTCTGATATTTCCCCCATTAAAGCTTAGGTAGAGGAAATAAGATGGATTTGAGGGGATGTAGTGAAAATCTTCCTACCAAGGACCAGCTCAAGGTCACTGAACCACTGGATTCCCTAACACCAACCATTCCCTGCAAACACTCCCAGCCTTCCCAGGAAATAGCTCCTGGCAGAAACGCTTCCCCAGGGAAATCACAAGCAAAAGTAATGAAATGAGAATGGTAGTTAAGAGCGTATCACGAGAGATCCCATTTCCGATAGTCCCCTGAGACAAAGCTGAGCGTCATTCTTTCTTTTAAAAAAATCTGATCCAGGTTAAATTATGTTCCATGGGGCCTCCCTGGTGGCGCAAGTGGTTAAGAGTCCGCCTGCCGATGCAGGGGATACGGGTTCGTGCCCCGGTCTGGGAGGATCCCATATGCCGCGGAGCGGCTGGGCCCGTGAGCCATGGCCGCTGGGCCTGCGCATCCGGAGCCTGTGCTCCGCAACGGGAGAGGCCACAACAGTGAGAGGCCCACATACCGCAAAAAGAAAAAAAAAAAAATTATGTTCCATGGCAACTTATGTCAATGGTGTTGTCATGGTTACAGGTGAACCTGCAAGTGAGCTGTGACAGCCTGGGCTCTGAGCTCTTAGAGCTGCATGTCTTAAAGAGACATCCGTTTGTTTTCTTGTCCAGGCTAGAAAGGTAATGAGAATGAGTACCATTTCTCAGCAAGGCGTAGCCTGTGGACCAATGCAGGCCAGGGAAAGGTGGAGCCAAGGGCTCTTCATAATAAACATTCTCCTCCAGCAGCCAGGGTGGTGTCCCAGGACATCATACAAATTCCCCACACCTTCATGTGCCCACACACGGGGAATGGGAGAATCACTGTGTGAGCAACTCTCCAGTGGAGAAAACACGAGCCCCTCCCAGGAATTCTCCTTAGATGAAAGCTAAGCAACAATATCTCCCTTCATCTTTGACAGCACTGTCCAATAGAAATAGAATGCAAGCCACCAATGTGGGCTACACATGTCATTTCACATTTTCTAGTAGCCACATTTTAAAAAAGTTAAAAGAAACAGGTAAACTTAATTTTAATAATTTATATTTAACCCGAATATCCAAAATACCATTTCAACATGTAACTAATACAGAAATTAATGAGACATTTTATATTCTTTTTTTCATACTAAATCCTTGAATTCTGGTGTGTACTTTACCCTTAAAGTACTTCTCAATTCATATGCTAAATTCTCATCAGAAATACTTGATCTAGATTGTGATTTCGTAAAATTTACAGTTGAAATGGTCAAGTCACATACTCAAGTTAATCCAAGCATACTTTTAAAGTTTTTAAACAACAAATTGAGTATGTTTTACTACAATGAGGCACCACCTCACTGAGGTACCACGGTGAGAATGGCCATCATTAAAAAATCTACATATAACAAATGCTGGAGAGGGTGTGGAGAAAAGGGAACCCTCCTACACTGTTGGTGGGAATGTAAATTGGTGCAGCCACTATGGAAAACAGTATGGGGGTTCCTCAAAAAACTAAAAATAGAGTTGCCATATGATCCAGCAATCCCACTCCTGGGCATATATCCAGATAAAACTATAATGCAAAAGGATACAGGGCTTCCCTGGTGGCGCAGTGGTTGGGAGTCCGCCTGCCGGTGCAGGGGACATGGGTTCGTGCCCCGGTCCAGGAGGATCCCACATGCCGCGGAGCAGCTGGGCCCGTGAGCCATGGCCGCTGAGCCTGCACGTCCGGAGCCTGTGCTCCGCAATGGGAGAGGCCACAACAGTGAGAGGCCCGTGTACCGCAAAAAAAAAAAAAAAAAAAAAAGGATACATGCACCCTTATGTTCACAGCAGCACTATTCACAATAGCCAAGACATGGAAACAACCTAAATGCCCATCGACAGATGAATGGATAAAGAAGATGTGGTACATATATACAATGGAATATTACTCAGCCATAAAGAAGAATGAAATAATGCCATTTGCAGCAACATGGATGCGACTAGAGATAATCACACTAAGTGAAGTAAGTCAGAAAGAGAAAGACAAATACCATGATATCACTTATATGTGGAAAGCTAAAACATGACACAAATGAACTTATGTACAAAACAGAAAGAGACTCACAGACATAGACAACAGACTTGTGGTTGCCAAGGGGGAAGCAAGGTGGGGAAGGGATGGATTGGGAGTTTGGGATTAGCAGAGGCAAACTATTACATATAGAAGGGATAAACAACAAGGTCCTACTGTATAGCAGAGGGAATTATATTCAATATCCTAGGATAAACCATAATGGAAAAGAATGTGAAATAGAATATATATATATATAGAACTGAATCACTCTGCAGTACAGCAGAAATTAACACAACATTGTAAACCAACTATACTTCAATAAAATAAATTTTACAAAAACAACTTGAGTATGTTTTAAATCTTAAGTTTAAATGAACTAAAATTAAAGAAAATTTTAAATCTCGCTCCTCAGTCTCACCAGCCACATTGCAAGTGCTCAGTAGCCACATGTGGCTGGTCATTACCACATGGGACAGCCGGGATCTAAGACTGCTACTCAGTATGGTCCTCAGCAGCATCAGTATCATGTGGGAGGTTATTAGAAATCTAGGTGTTTGGGATCTGCCACAGATGCACTGATTCAGAACCTGCACTTTCACAAAATCCCCAGATGATCCTCAAGCACATTAGTTTAAGAAGCTCTGCTAAAGGGATAAAATCAAAACTCTGAATTTGGTTTTCAAGACCTTTGGTTTTCAAGACCCCTGCCTCCTTTTCCACTCTCATCTCCCCATCCCTCAAACCCTACCCCCCTCAAGCCTTCAGGTGAAACAGCAGGCCCTGGTCCAGCACCTTGATTACAGTCTTATGAGACACCCTGAGTCAGAAGCACCCAGCTAAACTGTAGACAGATTCCTGACCCATAGAAGCAGTGAGACAATGAATGTTTGTTGTTTTAGGCTGCTAAATTTGGGGGTAATTTGACATGCAGATATCAAATACAACTGGTGATATGAGGACCCCTGCCTACTTCTCCAGACTCATTACTCCCCGCTTTTATCCTGTGCTCCAGCCTTAACAATTTCTCCCATTTCCTAACAACTTCTTTGCTCTGACTCATTGGCAGGTTTTTGCATTCTCTGTTCCTTCTTCCCGATACACTCTTCTTCACCACCAACTCTCTTCATCTGTCCAATTCCTACTCATTATTCAACTCTCAGCTTAAACATCACTTCCTGTAGGAGTCCCTCTGGGAGCACGTCCCTGAGCTCTGGGTCTGGGTTAGTGCCATCATGATGCCCATCACATCCTGTGTTGTATTTGCTTATTAGCGTCTGTCAACAGACCCCAGTAGACAGTGATCTCCACCACGGCAGGGACCACGTCTGTCTTGCTCACCACTGTACTGTGTGCCCTGAAGCAGGGACAGGGTCTGGCAAATAGTAAACAGCCAATAAATATTTGTTGAGCATTGTTGAGAACTAGGAAAAGAGACTGTAAAAAACTAAGAAGGACTGGATGTCAGAGGACGGGCTGGAGTCATTGGCCCCAGAATAGTAATAAAACCAACGACCAAGGAGACAGAAGCTCAAAATATTTCTTTGGGTAGAGCTCATGAGATAGGAGTTCATGGGGTGTAGTTGTTAGTAAGGCAGTTGAAACTGTCCTCTGAGGTTCAGATTGTAAAGGGAGTTTCTTTCCGTGAATCCCCAGAAGTGAGAGAGGATTTAGCTTAGGCCTGGTGTGGAAGCAAAATGCACTAGGAAGAAAAGGCAGAGAAGCAAGGCCTGGGTGTTTAGTGTGATCAGAACGGGGGAAGAAGGTTGTAGGGCAGAACCTGTGGGCTGCTGTCCTTTGTTCTGAACACTTGCTTTCTGGGGTATGATTGCTTCTCCTAAGCCTGGAACACTGGAGCCTCCTCCTGAATCTCTCCAGAGATTCTGAGCCAGGTGGAATGAAGACAGGGAGAGTGGAAGATATCTGGGGAGATCAAAAAGTAGAAAGAGAAAATGAGAGAGATCAGTACAGATGCTGCTGAAGATGTGGATCCATTGAGACTGCTGGGAGCAGGGGGAGTCGGGGATGTACTTCTGTTTTCACAGAATTTTCAAATAATTAAAAAACACAAACTACAACCAATCACTACTGAAGATCAAAATGCTGAAGGAGAGCAAGATATTTGTGTACCCTGATTTGTAAATGCTGTGTGCACATTGATGAGCACAAACAATCCTGTACAGGCAATAAGCACCAGCTGGCTGGAGCTGGCATAACTCATTGTCCTTGACACTGAGCCATAACAAAATGTGTCCAGATTTTCTTCAATTTATATTTCCTACCCTGATGAAAATGGTGTGATTTTTATATTGTTGCAGACCAAATCACAGAGTAACTTACCACTCATTATTTGCATGGTTGATTTCATACCACTTTTACCCCAACTTCATGCAATTAGAGCAAATTAGAGTGGTGTTTGTCTTCTAGGAAGTTGTCCCCACCCTGGATACCTCCTTCCTTCTCCCCGATACTACATATAGTCCCACATATTTAAGTCAAAGGAAAATCTATCTGCCTGGAAGGAAGTGGAAGATAGGGAGCCAGGAGGAAATTGATGAAGAGACGTGAGGACAAGAAGCCACTTTGTAATTGCTGCATTATTCTCTTGGTTGTAAAGAGAAATCATCCCGTTTAAAATTGCCTGTGCTGCTCTGCGGAGGACAGGTTAAAGGAAAGAAGTCACAGAAAAGGCCAAGAACCTCAGGGAAAAGCTTCTGGACAAGCCATCCCTCTCCCTGTCACCCATCTGTCCCTGGGGGTACCAGCTGAAAGTTACCGCAGAGAAACCAGAGTGGAAATCCCAGCAGGGGCCAGTCCAACTCTCTTTCGCTTGCCCACATCAGTGGGTCCCACCCCTGGCAGCACATTAGAAACACCTGGAAACCTTGGGGGGAGAGAAATGATCCCAGACCAGAACAGTCGAATCAGAATGTTTGAGGGAGGGTAGGGCCCGGATATGGGTATTTTAAAATGTGCAACCGCTGTGCTGGACCAGTGGTTCTCAAACTTAAATGTGCATCAGAATCACCCAACAGGATCATTAAAAAAAATTAAAAAAATAGATCGCTGTTTACCAGAGCTTCTGATTCAGTAGCTCTGGGATGGGGCCCAAGTGGTGCTGCTGCTGCTGCTGCTGCTGCTGTTTGAGGACAACTCATTGAAAACCATTCTCAGAAAGATACTTCCAGCATCCAAGACCTTTTCCCTCTGGCCTCGCCTTGCCCCTCACCTCCCACTCTGTTTCTGTGGTTACAAGCTCCTGATCACTGGCTTCTCCATGGATCTGACTGTAATTTGACTTCCCCAGTTTCATCTTCAGCACAACCTCCTTCTTTACTTTCCATTAGCCCTAACCTCACTGGACCCCAGACCAGCCCAGGGATACTATTCCATCATCAGCCCACATGACTGGAGTTTCTACTGTGGTTGCACAGATTCCTGCAATGGAAAGGAGGTTTCAGATGGGAGTGGCCTTTAATTGGGTGTTCACATCCCTATCTTGTCATAATGTTACAACATTCTCATATCTTTCTGGTTACACTATTCCCAGAAGGCAAAAGCATTTGGAAAATGTGCAAACCATTTCTGGGTTCTTAACATGTGTCATTTGCCCTAGCTTTATGACCCAAGTCCAGTTCTGTCTATCATGGACCTCAATTTTCTGACCCATAAAATAGGGGATTGGACTAAAAGCATTGCTAAAGTCCCTTTAAGCTCCATAAAATAATTTCTCTATGATCTGAAAGAGTGAGCAATTAGCTCACATTACTGGTATCATTAGACTCACCCTAATGTAATAAAATACATTAATCTTGAACAAGTAAAAACATGCACCCATGGCAACAAAGAAAATCATGGGCTTATTAAAACTAGAAAACTATAATTTAAAAGTGTCTGCATTCATCTCGAAGGCACTTAAAGGAAAGTGGTTTTGGCCAAGGCAGATGAGTCAGCAACCTCATTGCAATCTACTTGTGATTCCCGTGCGAATTGCTGTCATTTCCCAAATACTCTTCTTACCAAGACACTCATGACCTATTGGCAAGTGAAAAAAGGCAGGTTCCAAAACAATACACACAGTGTGACCTCACTTTGCGTACTGATGTACCCATGCAGGGAAAACAGTCTGGAAGGTGATACAGCAAAAGGCTAACTGTGGTGCTCTCCGGACGGTGAAATTAAGAGTAATTTTAAATTGTTTTAGCTTATACTGGCTTTTACTTTTGCCCACAATGAACATATCATTACTGCTTCAATAAAGGAAACACAAAAGGTTTTTCAAAAAATCTATTATTTCCAAACTTGTACATCCTGAGTAGTATAAGCCTTGTGGAAAGGAGACTGTGTCCCAGGGGTCATTTTATCAGCAGAGCTCCAGGGGTCCTCGGCAAGAGCAGGTTGTGTTCCAGGACGGTGGGGAGGGCTGTGTGCGAGCCAGTATTGCCTGCCCAACCCGCACCCATGGCGTCTGTCTACAATGCCTGCCCCATGCACCCCCAAAAAACAAGGGATGATTCCCCCATAAATCTTTTAAAACACTGTTTTCCATAACTAAAACAAGATGCATTATGAGTTAACTGTAGAGACTTTGAAGAATATAAAAAAGAAAGTGGTGTAACTTTTTGCAGTGGTATATTTTTTTCACTCTTTGTACTTTCTTGTAAGCAGCATGTAATTAAATTTTATTTTCCTTAATCCAGTCTGATCATCTTTGTCTTTTAATGAAGACATTCATACATATATATATATACACACACATATGTAATTTTAAATTAACATTTAACTCAAACTTTTTAATTTTTTTAATTTTTATTTTTAAATGTTTAAAGATGACTTTTGACTTCCACTATTTATTTTGAGAAGTCAGCTGTCATTCTTAATATTACGTTTTTAAAGGGAATGTGGTTTTTTCCTTTGTCAGCTTTTAAGGTTTTCTCTTTATTTTTTTATTTATTTATTTTTTAAAGGAGTTGATTTCTTTTACTTATTTATTTTTGGCTGCACTGGGTCTTAGTTGCTGTGCACGGGCTTTCTCTAGTTGTGGCGAGTGGGGGCTACTCTTTGTTGCGGTGCACAGGCTTCTCATTGCGGTGGCTTCTCTTGTTGTGGAGCACAGGCTTTAGGTGCACGGGCTTCAGTAATTGTGGCACATGGGCTCAGCAGTTGCGGCTTGCAGGCTCTAGAGTGCAAGCTCAGTAGTGTGGCGCATGGGCTTAGTTGCTCCACGGCATGTGGGATCTTCCCAGACCAGGGCTCGAACCCATGTCCCCTGCATTGGCAGGCGGATTCTTAACCACTGCACCACCAGGGAGGCCCTCTCTTTATTTTTGCTTTACGGCAGTTTTACTATGATTTACCTATGCATGGTTTTCTTTGTAGTTACCTTACTTAGATTTCATAGAGCTTCTTGATGCTTCTCATCTAGTTTGATGTCTTTTATCAGTATTTTTGGTTAAATACTTAGTTATTTTCTCTTCAAATATTGTTTCGGTGCCATTCTGTCTCTCCCTTCCAGAGTTCCAATTACATATATGTTAAACCTTTTGCTATATCCCATATGTCTCTTAAATTTCTTCTGCATTTTTTTTCCTTTTTTCATGTTTGATCTGGGTATTCTCTACTGGCTTACTATTTACTATTTCTCTTCAGATATCTCTAATCTGCTATTAAACCTACCCTTTAATTTTCCTTTATTATGTTTTTTAATCCTAGAATCTCCACTTGACTCTTTAAAAAAATACATTTCCTTGATAAAACTTCACTTTGTCATCTATTTTCTTAAACATAGTATTCACAGGAATTTTAAAGACCATGTTTGATAACACTAATATCTGAATCACCTCTGGACCTATTTCTTTAAATTTATTTTATTGAAGTAGAGTTGATTTACAATGTTGTGTTAATTTCTGCTGTACAACAAAGTGATTCAGTTATACATATATATATTTTTTTCATATTCTTTTCCATTATGGTTCATTACAGTATACTGAATATAGTTCCCTGTGCTATACAGTAGGACCTTGTTGTTTATCCCTTCTATATATAATAGTTTGCAGCTGCTAATCCCAAACTCCTAATCCATCCCTTCCCCACGCCTCCTCCCCCTTGGCAACCACAAGTCTGTTCTCTATGTCTGTGAGTCTCTTTCTGTTTTGTACATAAGTTCATTTGTGTCATATTTTAGATTCCACATATAAGTGATATCACATGGTATATGTCTTTCTCTTTCTGACTTACTTCACTTAGTATGATAATCTCTAGTTGCAACCATATTGCTGCAAATGGCATGATTTCGTTCTTTTTATGGCTGAGTTGTATTCCATTGTATACATGTAGCACATCTTTATCCATTCATCTGTTGATGGACCTATAGGTTGTTTCCATGTCTTGGCTATTGTAAATAGTGCTGCTATGAACATAGGGGTGCATGTATCTTTTTGAATTATAGTTTTGTCTGTATATATGACCAGGAGTGGGATTTCTGGATCATATGGCAACTCTATTTTTAGTTTTTTGAGGAATCTCCACACCATTTTCCACATGGCTGCACCAATTTACATTCCCACCAACAGTGCAGGAAGGTTTAGGGAAACCTATTTTTTTTTTTTTTTTTTTTTTTTTTTGCGGTACGCGGGCCTCTCACTGTTGTGGCCTCTCCCGTTGCGGAGCGCAGGCTCCGGATGCACAGGCTCAGCGGCCATGGCTCACGGGCCCAGCCGCTCCGTGGCATGTGGGATCTTCCCAGACCGGGGCACGAACCCGTGTCCCCTGCATCGGCAGGCGGACTCTCAACCACTGCGCCACCAGGGAAGCCCATATTTTTTAAACTGCATTTCACTTAATCACTAATGAAGTTATGTTTCCAATTATTTACTAGTCATTTGTATTTTACTTTCTGTGAGTGGTCTTTTTATTTTGAGATATTTGTTCTTTCCTTGTTAATTTGTTAGAGATCCTTGAATCTAATTAGTGTAATCAGTCTTTTCCTTGTTAGCTATGTTGTAAATGTTTTCTTCCAGCCTGTCATTTGTCTCTTGACTTTGGTTACGGAGTTTTTTGCCAAGTGGTGAATTTTAATTTCCATGCAGTCAAATCTATTTACCTTTCCCTTTAAATCTTCTGAGTTTCATGCCTTCTTAGAAAGGCTGTCACTATTTCAAGATTATTGAAATAATCTGTTTTTTCTAGTATTTATACAGCATTTCTTTTACATTTACTCTAAATCTATATAAAATTTATATTTGAGAATTTGGTGAGGTTAGGGATCTAACTTAAGTTTTATTCTTCCCCTTCAAAAACAGTCAGTTGTTCCAACACCATTAGTCAACAGTCTATTCTTTCTCAACTGATCTGAAAGTATACTCTTGCAATATACTAAATTTCCACATGTACTGAGGTCCATTTGTAGACTCTCTTCTGTTCTACTGATTTTTTCTTTCAGTTCTGGAATCAATATAACACTGTTTTAATTAAAGTTATGTTATTATTTTGCTATTTGGTAGGGCAAATTCTCATCTTTTTCTTCTACTTTAATTCCCTTCTTTGCTATTTTTGTGCATTTTTCTTTAACATGATAGTGTCAATCTATGAAGCATTGCCACCCCCCTCCCATTGTCCTCAAAATCCCATTGGTGTTTTGACTGGGATTGTAATGACTTTATAGATTAATTAGTAGGCTCTTGACTCATTTGCAATATTGAGTGCTCTCATTCAGGGATATGGTTTATCAAGCCACTTGTTTTTTTATAACTTATAGTAAAATATGAAAGTTTTCTTCAACAAACTCATTTTATAAGATACTTTATAATTTTTACTGCTATTGAGAATGAGTTATTTTTCTTGATTAGATTTTTTTCTAGATAGACTTCTAGATGTATATCAGAGTTTTTAAGTAAAAATAATATTTTCAAATAATGATAATTTTACATTTTTGTTGCACCATGTGCATATGTATGTGTGCATGTTATATTATCTTTGATTATTTTTGTCATCTTACTACTTTGGTTGGGATCTTTGGAGGAAAGATGAATAATAGCAACAACAGCAAGCATCCTCATCTTATTCCTGACTTTAATTAGAGAACACCTCTGGAGTTTCACCACTGACTATTATTAGGGTTAAAGAAATAGTTTCTGATAAATGTCTTTCATTAAGTCAAGTTAATTTCTTTTTATTATTAGCTTACTGAAAGAATTTTTCAAAAATCAAAAGTAGGGATTGAATTTTATTAAATGCCTTAATGTCTATAGAACATATAGTTTTTCTCATTTATTTTCTAATGCTGAATCATCTTTACATTTCGAGAATAAAACTATCTGGCTGAGGTATATTAGGAACAATAGGGTTTAATTTGCTAATACTTTATTTAGAATCTTTGCATATATATTGATATATGGTCTAAGGTCTTCCTTTTTTGTGTGCTCCATGGCTGCCTTACTATTAAAGTTAAGCAGGCCTCATGAAATAAATTTTTTTCATCTTTTTATTTTTTATTTATTTATTAAATTTTATTTATTTATTTATTTATTTTTGGCTGTGTTGGGTCTTCGTTTCTATGCAAGGGCTTTCTCTAGCTGCGGTGAGTGGGGGCCACTCTTCATTGCGGTGCGCGGGCCTCTCACTATCGCAGCCTCTCTTGTTGCGGAGCACAGGCTCCAGACGCACAGGCTCAGTAGTGTGGCTCACGGGCCTACTTGCTCCGTGACATGTGGGACCTTCCCAGACCAGGGCTTGAACCCATGTCCCCTGCATTGGCAGGCAGATTCTCAACCGCTGCACCACCAAGGAAGCCCTTTTTCATCTTTTTAATGCTCTGGAACAACTGACATAGGAATCATGTACTTCTCAAAGGTTTGATAGCACTCTCCCATAAAACCATCTGGGCCCTGTGCCTTTCTCTAGATCTTTTATGACCTTTCTAAGGTGCTTCCAACCTAGTGTAGGAGAGAGGCAGTTGGGGGCCTATAATCAACTTGCATGCCTGGCATATTCAGCAGGCATGGGAATGCAGATGTGTCCTGGGCAAGATTCAGGCCTTTGGAAGAGGGAGTATGGCTTCAGATGATTCAGGTATTTCTCTTAAGATCACCAATACATTCGTCTTCCTTTGACTTCTTGAATTTTCTCCTGTTCTTCTCGGTTCTTTCCAAGGATACTCTTATCAAGTGATGCTGCCCCTCCTGGACTCAACCATTTTTCACTTTAACAGCCCTTGCTCTGCCTTCTGGCTAAAGTGTCCCTTCCCTCCCTCCCGCCTGATGGACCTACACTCAGCCAGAGGTGGGACTGAGACAACTGTCAGCCTAGAAAATGTTGAGAGAGGAATGTGGAGAAACACATTTCACTGCCAAAGCAGAGCTAGGGCTCCCATGTCAGGATGAGACTCATTCTACCTTTGTGACTCAACCTGCCCCTTTCAAGAAACAGAGCTAATACTGTCTCACTGCTGAGAGACTGAATATACAAACAGACAATGGCCAGACCTCTATGACAACAGAACTCTGACCCACAACCTCTGCAGCCATCAGCTCAGGAAGTCAAACCACAACATCTGTAGCAATCAGCCCAGAATGGTCAGGACTTGACCATAACTGCCAGCTTCACTATTTTTTGTCCCCGCTTTCAACTCAAGACCAACCAGAGAAAGTCAAATATGCTCCCCTAACCAAGCACATAGGATGTCCCTCTTCAAGTTAGCCAACCTGCAGCTCCCCCTGCCCATGGCCTCCAATCAGGGCATCCCTGAAGCCCTCCCTTTTTTCCACTAAAGTTTTCCCACTCCTCAGTCTGCCTTGGAGTCTCTGCCGAAAGCAAGTGATGGTACTAACTCCCTTGCTAGAGCAGGCTCTGAATAAATAGCCTCTATTTGGGTGATCTCATCTGGGTGGTCTTTATTTTCATACTGCTTGCATATGAGGCTTAAACAAAGTTTGAGGGTAATCTAGGTGAAGGCAGCTGGCCAGCGACCTACAGAGAGGCAACTGAGCCACATCTCAGAGCAGCTTCCCTTTACATTGAAATAGGTCTGGGTGGCTGCCTGGGAAAGGAGGGGAAATCTGCCCAGCGTGTGGGTGGGTGGGTTGGCTGGTGTGCATGTGTGTGAAAAGTTTCTCTGGACACCAAGCCAGAATCTTTCTCTCCATGAGCAAGGCCCCGAGTTTCCAGCAAGCACTTTTGCGTCCTGATGTGGACAGGTCTGTTCAGCTCAGGAAGGGGGGGACACACGGCAGGCACTGTGTGGCCCCTCCCAGCCTGCCCAGCGCACATCCACTGCCCATGGCACCATGGGACAGGGTCCAGCTCTCCCTCTTAGCCCACCCACTGGAGACACCACCTCGGGCACTCCCTTCAACACTGGCCCTTTTCCCTAGGGGTGCATGTGTAGAGGGGGGCTCCAAGCCCAGCTCTGCCCAAGTTCACAGAACTCCAGGGTCAAACGCCAGCCCCCACCTCGGCTACTCTCAGATGAGAATGGCTCCAGTTTGGGGGTAGAGGCCTCTCAAAGTGCTGGTCTTCAGCAGGTGTCTCTTGAGTCCCTACCTTCTGCCTCTGAAAGTCTTTTTTTTCTTACGTATCCTCAAAAATTTTTTTTAATATTTTTGATTTTCAGAGGACTGGACTTGAATGCAGGAGTTTTGGGTTCAGATCTGGGCTTGGCCACAAATGCTTCCGAGCACTAGCTATAATAACCACGGACATTTACTGAGCGATGACTACATGCCAGGCACTGTGATCCTGTTTACATGGATCAAGGCATTTGACCTCACCACCATCGATGGGTAGGTGTGATGATTGCTATACCTATTTCTCAGATGAGGCACAGAGGGGTTAAGTGACTTGCCCAAGGTCACCCAGCTGGTAGGTGGAAGGGCCAGAATCCAAGCCCAGGCAGGAACTGTGCTAGCAAGCCTTAAACCCAGGACCACCACTCAAAGGCGCTCCCACTGCCCTCCCCCCAACTCTGACAGCTCCTCTTCCTCTAATCCCCTTGGGTTCAGAGCTGATGGCGAGGCAGGGCCAGTTCCCTGGAGTGTGAGCAGCAAACTGTGACTCTGGCCAAGCACATTCACATGTGTTTGACTCCCTCCCCACTGCTCTTTGCTTTTTAAAATCTGCTCAGTCTGTGAACTGTGTCCCTTCTGCAAACTTGAAACTTTATGCACTTTTTACCCTTTTCAAAAAACACTCTCCGCCTCAGTGCGTGCTGGGGCTGCTTGCCCCGTGCCTCCCCAGCCGTTCCCTCTGGAATGAGAACGATGTGCCAACGGAAGCAAACAGCAGGGGATGGTGAATCAGAATGTTCCCATCAACCTTAGAGAGGCTGCCCGGCCAGGAGCCGTGATGCATCTGCAGTGTGGGAGTCACAGGGGTCTGCTCAGCTGCAGGTGAATGAATCAGCCTTAAGAAAGGCAGGCTGAGGGGCTCCGTCGAGGCCATCACTGGCCGAACCACGGGCCTGACCCTGTTCCTCGGCACTTCACCCCCAAAGGGCTAGTCCAAGGAAAATGATGGCATTTCCAAGCAGGAGAGGAGGATGATTCATAACCCTCTAGATGCAATTCCAACAACCCCCAAAGCTCTGAAAATCAAAAGCTTTTTCATGTTTGGTGCCAAAGCTCATGTCCCACTCAGCATGAATATGCATACAGTTCACTGTGGACATCCCAGTGTGTTTGGTTATTGGGTGTAATCTCAGACCCTGCTGAGAATATTGCATAATACACGGTATAGGCACCAGATTACCTTCTGAAAATTTCAGAATCTGGAACCACATCTGCCCTCCAGGGTTTAGGTATGGATTCCGGACCCGTAAAGACTAATATATCACACATCCGGCGGTGCTAAAGGTTTACACAGATGACTTCCTGAATGCCTTACAACAATCCCAGGTGTATCATCCTCACCCTACAGATGAATAACTCTCAGCCAGTGACCAAGATATTCATCTAATGCACAGCTTTGCCTCAGGGGCTCCCGATCAGCCTGACACAACTCATATAAACAAACTACAGCCCGAGCTCCCACCTCCCCAAGGCCCCCTTTTCTTCTCTCTGCAGGAGTCAGACCAGCATCACCATCTGCCTGTGAAGAAAAGGCTAAAACTCTTTCTTTCTCCTTCTCTGAGGATGAATTTGATCGTGAGTTAATTTTCTAGCTCTGTTGCCATGGAAGCCGGATAAAGGTTCAATGTCGGGTGTGGTATTCAAATATGCCTCTGATCTGGACTGGAAGGAGCCTGAATTAACTAAACTATCTGGTAGGACACCGGAGCCAAGGCCTCCCTGAGTGCGACAACTCCTATAACCAGGCAGGTTCCTCACGGGACCCTGGGAACTTGACTATGGGCTGTTTAGAAGATAATGGTTCCTATGGGGCTTCTAAGCCAAAGTGGCCCCCACAACTACCAGTGGGGGTGCCATCTCCTTACCCTTGAGCAATCACTCGGGGAAGAGGGTAATAGAATGGCCCCTGGACTGGTGTGAGGACTCCTCCTGTGGAAGAAGTCACTTGATGCAGCCGTGCTGGCTTTCTGAGCGTCTTGTGTTACGTCCTTCTAAGTGAATCCGACGCCGGGTGTGTGTACTATAGTCTTATGTGTCTGAATGTCTAGTGAAGCCTAAGCAGACTCTGGCAGACACCGATCTTCCTCCCCACAGCCCTCTCCCACCTACTTCCAGGCTTTCATCCCACTCAGATGGAAATGGGATACTCATTCCTCATCAGGATGAAATCCAGCCAGCCTGCCTTGCTTCCCAGGCCTCGATGCCTTCCCCTTTGCCACATCTCCTTGGCTGACAATCCGGATGAAAGGGCGTCTAGGTATTGACTACGAGCCCCCCTTCCGACTGTCCAATAAAAGACTTGACCGAGATGTTTATAATCATTTAATCAATGTTCCAAACACGCACTTCATGGGGCTACAGGTGAATTTCATGATGACGGAAGCTGAAGTACCACCCACCCAAAGGACCACAATTACTAGCAGTTACCAGAAACCCAACACCAATCAGAAAGATACCGTAGGAAACAGCATGATCACTTAGCCAAAGAGGTTCTTTGGGATTCTTACTCTCCTCTTCCTCCCCGCTCAAGGACCTTCTCCAGGGTATGGATGCTCAGGATGAGAGAAACGGGTGGGGAGGTCCCATCACACCCGTGCAAAGAGGCGCGCTGAGAACCCCATACCTCCGATGCAACAAGGTGACCCGAGGCACAGGCTTGCTCAATAAATAAATAATTCCCAGAAGCCACCCCTGGGAGCTGGCGGGCCCAGGGACACCAAGCCTGAGCAGCCACCCTCCCGAGGCCTGGCTGGACCGCTCGCTACGTGTTGCACACCAGCACGTCTGCAAAGGGTCCCTGGAGGGTCTTGTTGAAGATGCAGCGGACCCACACCAGGTAGGTTGTGAAGGGCTTGATGTTCTCAGTGAAGGTGTGGTTCTGCAGGGCCAGGATATAAGGCACGTAGGTGTTCTCCCCCTGCTCCTGGAGCCACACCTCGTACTTCACCTCCCTCACCTTCAGGTACTTGAGGTTCCACGGGATCTGCCAGGAGACGGTGAGGCGGGCCTCGGAGGCGCCCTGCACCGACGCCTGACACTGCGCCTCCCGCACCTTGCCGGGGTACAAACTGACCGTCCACTTCTGCTTCCTTGGCCCCGGCCGGCCCTTCACCACGTGCCGTATGGTTTGGATGAGCGACGGGATGTCCACCTTGGTGTCCTGGTAGATTCGGAAGAGCCACTCAGGGTTCCGGCAACAGAGGTGCCGCGGGACCTCCCGGCTTTGCAGGATCCGGGCCTGCTCGGCCCGGTCTAGGTGGGTGATGCCCCCCTGGTCCCAGGGCCGCTCTGGGTGCGTGACCGTGTTTTCTGGCAACGTGTTCCGCCAGGCTACGTACTGGAGGTCCATGCCGGGCAGTGTGGCCAGTGTCTTATAGGGGGTGTAGTGGTCAGGGTTGATGGCGTAGGGAAAGAGCTCCACCACGGCTGCCCCGCGGGGCAGGAAGAGGGCAGTGACCAGCTGGGCCCCGTGCATGCTGACTAGCATGGAGGCATTGCTGACCAGCCGCACCACGTCTGCAAAGGCATGGTCCTCCAGGGACACCGTCACGGTCTTCATCTGAAACTCCTGGGCCAGTGCCAGCAGCAGCTCGGCCTCATTCAGGATGAGTCTGTTCTGGGTGCGGGTGAAGACCAGGAGGTACTCCTCACCCAGGGGGCTGCCTGCGTGGCTCACGTTCAGCTTCTCCGTCAGGAACCTGGCAAACTGCCGGATCTCGTTGCCCGAGACGAGGATGTTGGCCTTCGGGCCCTGGGGCTGGATGAAGCCATACTGGTACCAGGTGGTGATCTTGGAGAGGCCCACGAAGGCATGGGAGAAGCACAGCAGCCGGCCCAGGGCCTTCAGCTGCGCCCGCAGGAGGGGCTGCTTGGGGCTGAGCAGCTTGTAGAGGTCAAAGTGGGCGCCCTCGCCCCAGCCCTCCATGAAGAAGAGCCGGGCCTCGCGGGCCAGGCCAGGGAACTGCCGCAGGGTGTAGAAGAGGGGCAGCAGGTCGTCGTGGAAGACGTGCATGAGGTTGTCAGGGTTGAAGCGGTTGGCGATGAGGGCCACGTCAGGCACGAACACCGGCTTGGGCATGAAGCGCAGGGCGGCGGCCGGCAGCTCCACGAAGTTGAAGTACTGGGTGTTGTGGTCCTCCACGGTGGACAGGTCGAGCAGGGCCGGCTGGAAGCGCCGGGAGCCCAGGCTGGGCAGCATCACGGAGGCGTTGCCGTGGAAGAAGATGAACTCCTCGGCCTCGCTGGAGTAGCAGAGCCACTTGAAGCGGCAGAGGCGGTCGGTGTGCGTGCGGCCGGTGCACACCATGTGCGTGCCACCCTCCGTCAGGATCTGCAGGGCCTTTGAGTAGTCGATCCGCATCGCGGGGGCGGGCTCCGGGGCTCGGCTGCCGAGGGCCAGCTCCTCCTCCAGGGAGGCCGCATGCTCGCGCAGCCTCACGTGCTTCCACAGCACGGCTGCCAGCACCGACACCAGGAGGGCATTGAGCACGGCCGAGAGGTGCATCCTAGCGCCGCAGCGAGGCCCTAGTGAGACGACGGCCCCTGGGAAGCACCTCGGGCCTGGCGGGCTTTACCCATCCCTGCAGGCACCCAGAGGACCAGCAGAGGCCTGCGGGAAGAGAGAAGGAAAAGGAAAAGGTGTCTGCACGGTGTGTCTGGAGTCACCCCGAGCGCCCGCTCTGCGCCAGGCATTGCGCTGGGCTCTGCTACGGCACTGGATCCTTGCGTCGCTCTGCACATTTGAAGATACGGCAGGCTAGACCGTTGTTCAAAAATATTCACTCCCCTCCCTCCCCTGCTGCTTCCATGGGGGAATATACATCCCTGCACCTGGACTTCGGGCTTGGCCACATAACTTGCTCTGGCCAATGAGATGTTAGCAGACAGAACATATCAGAGGCTTAAAAAGTGCTTGTGTGACTATCTTTGCCCTCTTTAAACTTAGGATGTTTCCATGAGAAGAATGTGTTCAGCCTAACTTCCTGGTCCCAGGAGAAGAGATCTGTGTGTGGAGCACAGCTGCTCTAGCCATGCTCAGTCTGGCTCAGCTGGCCCCCAGATTTGTAATTGAGTCCAGCCAAGATCATCAGAACCACCGGTCAAACCCAGCCAAGACCAGGCAACACAGAGACATGTGAGCTGAATAAGTGCTTCTTATTGTAGGTCACTGAAATTCTGGGGCTGTTTGTTATGAAGCACTGCTGCGGCAAAAGATAACCAGCAAAGGTATCTGTGACAAGAGGCCTCAGGGAAAGTCCCCATTAAGGGCCCGACATTCCTGGTACTGCAAGGTGAGGACTTCACCTCACCATGGGCACATACGGGACAGAAGGCCTGTGAGCCCATTTCCCAGGCTGCACACCAGGACCCCGTGTGCCCCTTCTCAGGACACGTGGCACACATGCATGGGGGAGACAGGGAACATCTGCTCTTGCTTAAAGCTCCTGTTTGGAAATCACGCCTGCCGGTTTTTAGATCTCCATGAAAAGATGGGTAGAAACTTGTCCCCTCAGTGTTCCACAGTGTGTCTGAATATCACCACTGACAATGGTTTTGTATATTGAGGCAAAACCTCCAAAGGGTTAAACTTCCTGTCCCACATACACACACCTACAGGGAGCCCTGGCTGAGCTGTGGGCATTTGCTCCCATTTTTTCCATACCACCAGGAAGGGTATCATACCTGCTCTGAGGCCCAGGACTGCTCAAATGATCCAAGAATCTCACTCTCAGCCCTCACAGGAACAGCATGGGTAACACCTGACACCAGCCATGGGGTGAGAGCATAGGGCAGGGGCAGCTGCCTTCTCAGCTGGCTTTTGACTGAGCCTTCAGTCACCCCTGTTCATGTCTAGGGCAGGGTCTCTATAAGCCCAGAAACCCTGTAGCTGAGAAATCTGTTTAGGCATCAGTCAGCGTTTCTCAGTCTTTTCAAACCCATGCACCCACTAATAATACAGAGAAACTCTTTCATGCCTCAAACTGACCTGTAAAGTCCAGCATCCCCTTCCCCCAAGAATCTCTCACACACAAGACTCTCTTCTGCCATATCTGCTCCCCAAGACAACAGGATTTCATCAACTTCTACTTTCTGAAGTTCGTATTTTATATCTATATCTGTAATATGTAAAATAATATTGCTGCATATTCTTTTCCAAATATATGTGTCCCCATCTGAAATTCTCCACCCAGCCTCACCAGCTAAGAACTACTTTGCTATAAGGTTGAACCACGTTAAATTGCTGATGGTGGACAATTTCTGACCAGTGTCCTACGGTCCTGCCATGGAAACCAACTATCCTTACCACCTCTGTGGTACAGACAGTACCAAGGCGGCTCAAGAGAGAAAACCTGGTGTACCCAAATAGGGGAGAAGAGACAGATCTCCCTTACAGAATTCCAGTTAATAAATGTAGAAGCAATGATGGAAAAAGAAAATCACCATTTGGCAAACATCACAGCAATAATTGTTTCAGGCAAGATCCACTGATGGATGCTAAAATTAGTGGGTGAAAGTATGATGAGAAACAGGAAATTTGCATAGTCTCCAAGTATCTCCCTATGAGATACATATTAATGACAAAGGTAAAAATAGAAATTTTACAGGAGAGAAGCTTGGCAGACATCCCCTGAACCAAATAATCAACATTACCATCACCAGTAATAATATACTGACATCGTGTACCCCTTGATATGATGTGCTGAGAAGGGTACCTCATTGCTGGAGCCTTCTTGCCCAAACTACATAACCGTGATCTATATTTCTAAATGGGGAAAACTTGGTTCTAGTTCCAGTTCTAGCTCTGAATATGGTCTATACATTAGTTAAGAAAGAAAACATTAAACCCAAATTGAAGGATATTCTACAAAATACCTGACCAGGACTCTTCAAGAGTTAAAGTCATAAAAGCCAAGGGAAGACTGAGGAGGTCCCAGATTGGACGAGAGTAAGGAGACAAGACAACGAAATGCAATGTGGACTCCTGGGCCAGAAAAAGGACATTAGTAGGACAATGGCAGAATCTGAATAAGGTTCATGGTACAGTATCAAGCCTGTGTTAATTTCCTGGTTTTGATACTTATACTGTGGTCGTGTAAGATGTTAACATTAGGGGAAGCTGAGTGAAGCGTTTTTTGTAACTTTGATGTAAGTCTCAAATTATTTCAAAATAAAAAGTTATTAAAAAAATTAGATAACTTAAGAAACAAGAGGACATAAGTATTTATAGGTAAAATAACACGTATGTGGTTTGTTCTGAAATACTCCAGCAACAAAGGCATGGAGAGAGATGGAATAAGACAGTAGGATATTGGTAGTTGAAGATGATGATGGGGTCTTTTTTTGATCCCTTTTGAGTTTGTTTGACATTTTGCATATGAAAAAGTTAAAAAGGAAACAAAGGATCAAATAGATCACTATTACAAAATGACAGAATACTGGATAGTGGATGAGTAATAAATTAATGCTCAGAAAAAATAATAAAATAAAATAAAGCTTTCCCTGGAGAGATGGGAGGCAGATGGGTGTGGCATGAGCTGATGCATGTTTTGCTCTGACCATAGACAAGAACGGCTTCCCACAGCAGCTAAAGCTAAAACACACACCCGGGGAACATCAGAAAGCAAGACCCCCAGGAAATGAGGAAAGACCCACCTCCAACCTGAGCAGGCATCTGGGCCCCCAGGTACTCACTGCCTCTCTAGTGAGCATTCTGCTACCTGCCCCTCGCCCAGGTGTCCTTGTGGTGAAAGGCAGGCTTGGCAGCAGGTGGGGAGGTGGAGCAGGGGCCACAGGCAGGCAGGAGGACTGGGGGGATGTGTGTGCAGCAGCCAATCCCAGTTAAGTCACTGAGCTTGGGGGCCTTGGGGCAAAGCTTATGGGAACCAGGGAACACCTCGAGCGGGGCCAAAAGGCAACTAGGCAGAGACCAGCCTTAGGGCCTGAGGAATGGGAAGGACGGCTTCTAATCAGATGGTAAGTCCTCCACCCACCCCCAGGCCCTGCCGGAATGGTGCTGACAGAAGGCAGGACAAATACAGACTCACCCACGTGGACCTCCCATGGACGCTTCAGGCTTTCCAGTTACCCTTCCAAGAGGGAAAATGGGAGAAAAGGTTTGCTGGGGATGGACAGAAGATTTCCCTAGAAATAAAGCATGGTGGTTAAAGCATGGGGCCCTGAGGTCAGATTGCCTGGGTTTCTAACTTTACCACTTGCGGGCCAAGTGGGCTGCACCAACATCTGATGGCAACGGTCACGTAAATCCCCCAATCCCATCCTCCCCACCTGAGACGGCCCAGAGGCGTGTTCTACACTGGCTCCCAGAACTCCTAACAGATTAAGTGGATTACACAGTCGCCCGCAGTGGGAACTCGCCTTCTCCCCCACCCTGTCTCATTTCCCCACTGCCCTGTTCATGTGTATTGCGATCAAGTGCAAATAATCTACTTGCACTTGAATCCTTGTCTCAGAATCTGCTTCTGGGGGAATGTTAATTAACACAGATATTACTGTATTTTGCCCCTGAGGAGACAGATGGAAAGCTGCCCTTGTACTCTCCCCTGCTGTGAAATAGCCAAAGTGTGGTAGTGAGAAAGCCAACAAGAACTCAGGCAATCACTGCTTATTATAAAGTCCTTCCAGCCTGTTCCCCACGGTCCCCCCTCTGTGTTTGTCCACCCCCCCCCACCCCCAATTGCACCGTAGCAGCCTGCAGATGCCAGAAGAACAGAAGGATCAGGCAAAATCCTCAGAAGTGTTTTCAAAAGATAACAGATGGAGACAAATAGTACATTCTAAAGAAGCCAAGATTCTCCTAAGTCCTGTCTGCTGGCGGAGGAGATACAACTTCTCTGGACCAGGTACCAGGCTGCTGGAAGAGGAGGGCAGTGTCCCTGCTACCTTCCCCAGTGGAGTCTCCTTACGGAGGCAGATTAAGAGCAACACTGGCCATGGGCAAGGAGGCAAATAAAAGGGGCCAACTCAATGGCCTTGGAGACACCTTCTCTGCTTGTGGTGCCGAGGGCTGACTACAGAACTGTGTTCTTTGGAAATAAACTTGTTACATGGAAAAGACAGCCCCTCTTGGACTTCTAAGGTGCTGCATCAATAGCTTGGATGGTGTTGTCTTCGGCACACCTACTCCCTGGCCTGGGGGTCCCAGGAGGGGAGGAGCCTGTCACTTATTATGAGCAGACCACTCATGTCTCAAGTTACCTGTCAAGCCACTCTGTCCCAAAGCCTGGTCTGGAGCAGCAGACCCTCTCCCAGGAGAGGTAAGCGGCAGGGAGACCAGGTGGAGGACGGCCATGCTAAGACAGAACAAGGCCTCAAGGCTTACGAAGGGCACGTGCCCAGAGCACCTGTCTTCCAGCAAGGAGGCAAGCTCTGAACAGACCCCCAACCCCTCCTGAGGCCTGGTTCTGTGGCACACGGTGGAAAGCTGTGCCCTTGAGTCGTCCATGACATAGGTCCTGAGATTCCCTCCTTCGGTCTCTTGACAACAGGCTCGGTTAGAGGCGGGCAGGCAGGGCACTGACCTTACGTAACTCCCACTATGGCACAGCCAGCAGCCAAGCAGGATGGACGCCAGCCACGGCGCTCCTGCCCCCCAGGGGGCAGCACCCTGTGACTCACCCAAAGGAAGATACGTCCGTATCTCCATCCATTTCTATCTATATCTATTCATGAACCTGAGTCCAAAGACTTAGGAGAACATGCGGAAAACGGGAGTGAGGCTCTGCATCAGCCTACGTTAGAGTAGGGTATGAGCAAGAGATACAAACATTAAAAAAGAAAAAAAAGACGCCCCCGTCCTCAAGGTTCTCCCTGTGGCAGAGGAGACAAGAGGCTGCTGTGAACACCTGACATGGCGCAGCTGTCACAGAGGCAGGGAACACGTTCTCGGGAGCGCTAACGGAGGAAGCATCTTCACTGCTGGGGGTGAGGCCGGGCCCCCACTGCTAGACGCACTCCTCCTGCCCCACGGATGTCAGAGAGGCCCTCAGTACAGGCGACAAGCTTTCCTTGTCCAGTGAGACCAGCCTAACCCGCCTCCTGATCACGTCCTGGGTCATCCTGATGAGACACTCATTTGGCCTTTGCTTAAAAATCTGTTTCCCACTGGTCTCACCCAAAAGGCTCCCTAGAGGAAGAACGTCGTCAGGTGGATGAGAGAAGAGTCTGCTTAGGAAGCTGGGAACCCTGGCAGCTTTCCCACACCACGGAAGTGCATTCAGTCTGGGCGAGGGCAGGGGTGAGGACACACACAAGACGGCAGAGGAGAGTTCAAGCCTCCTTCCTAACGGTGGTGGTCAAGAATTCTTCCCAGGCTCTTGTTCACGCTCACCTTCTTTCAGACTACATGTGAGCTGGCTTTATGATCTTGGCATGTCCGTCCCTCCACCACCTTAAGTCTCAATGGCCTCATCTGTACAATGGGAAGAATAACCTCCTCGGGGTGTTGTAAGAATAAGTGAGCTAAAGCATGTAGAGTATCTAAACAGGCCTCAAAGCACATCAGCTGTCATAATTATATTTCCATTAGGGCTCCTAAAATTAACAGTGAACGAAAATAGGTACCAAACTGTATAGCCTCAGACCAATTCCCAAAAGAGCTGAAGCCCCGACTGCTTTGGGGAGCACCTTCATAATCTCCCAGCTTTGCTCCGTCTTCCTAATGACTTGTTTCCTTTCTCTGTGAAGATGGCCCCATAAATTTAGAAGACACTTCTGCCTGGTCTGAGCAGCCAGTTTTCAGTACAAAATTAACATGCAGAACCCCTGTCACCCTCAACATTTTATGCTGGCAGGGTACTTAGAAATTATTTATGCATTTCCTCATTTAATTGGAAAACCAACATCTAAGCAGCTACCAAAGCACCCGTAACATTTTCCCCATCGCACAGATCAGGACACAGAGGTGAGGAGAAGCTAAATAATGTGTCCCAAGGCCCTCGGCTTGCATGGAACGGCGTCAGGATTTGAACACAGAGCGCGTAAGCACTGTCTACGCTAACAGCCCAGGCACCCCTGGGACCTCATCTTCTCTGCATTCAGGGCATGGAGGTCCCGGGGACTCAAATGTCACCACGTTTGTCATTCTCTGCTTCCTCTACCTCGGGCTCCACATTTAGGACCCAATGGATATGGGGCACAGAGAGCTTACTGGCTCAGCCAGGACAAAGAATGACAGAGCAAGAAGGTTTTTCAATGGCGTATATATATATATATATATATATTTTTTTTTTTTTTTTTTTTTTTTTTTTTTTGCGGTACGCGGGCCTCTCACTGTTGTGGCCTCTCCCGTTGTGGAGCACAGGCTCCAGATGCGCAGCCTCAGCGGCCATGGCTCACGGGCCCAGCCGCTCCGTGGCATGTGGGATCTTCCCGGACTGGGCCATGTACCTGTGTCCCCTGCATCGGCAGGCGGACTCTCAACCACTGCGCCACCAGGGAAGCCCTCAATGGTATCTTTTCAGTGTTATTTTCATCAGAAATGTACTCTACTTAAGTTTGGTAGATATAAGATGTTTATCTAGTTATTGTTTCTTTAATTTTGCTGACAAGTCAATAAATAGAAGAATGGGTTCAAGCTAAAAAAAAAAAACAAGAATATTTTTCAAAAGAAAGGGGAAAAAAGAAATAAGGCATTAAAAACATGCTTAAAACAGCCCTCTAGAAACCGACGCAGATAGAGGATGCTGCCAATTCACCCTCCAAAAACTGCTTTACTCAGCTCCTAGACCAGATACCTACTATCAGATTCCCACAGACGGCAAATCCTCCTTTCCAGGACCCCATGTATTCCAGGAAGCACCGGAGGAAGGTGCTGATGATGCTGCCACACCTGCAGACACAGTAAGAGCCGGGCAGTAGGAGGAGCCACCACTGTGGAGGCTCCCATCCCAGGCTGCTCATCCAGCACTGGGTGCAGGCTCCCCTCCTGGGGCGCCCTGCCCGGCTCCAGACACAGGCACAGAAAAGCCATTCACAAGGGCCCTGGCATCTGATAAGGAGTAAAAGCCCCAGGAATTCTAGGCCTAGAGCGGGGGGTACAGACTCATATGCTTACTAAGGCCAAGAGCCAATGGGGAAAGTGAAGCCAGGAGCGAGCAGTGTGACCCAGAGACCAAACGCCAAGGTTAAAGTTCAGGCTGATGAGGGCCTGGCAGGAAAGTGACCCGGTGGTACCTACTAGTATTAGTCTGCTCCGGCTGCCATAACCAAGTACTACAGACTGGGTGACTTAAGCAAGAGAAATTTATTTTCTCACAGTAGTGGAGGCTAGAAGTCCCACTTCAAAGTGTCGATAGGTTTGGTTTCTCCTGAGGCCTCTCTCCATGGCTTGCAGACGGCCACCTTCTCACTGTGTGCTCACATGACCTCTTTGTGTGTGCTGGAGGGAAAGAGATCTCTAGTCTCTCTGCTTCTTGTTATTAGGACACCAGTCCTATTGGATTAGGGCCCCACCCTTATGACCTCACTTAACTTTAGTTACCTCCTTAAAGGTCCTTTCTCTAAATATAGTCACATTGGGGTTTAGGACTTCCACCATGAATTCGCAAGGACACAGTTCAGTCTGTAACACTACCCTTCTGGTTTTTCCAGAGAAACCAGAAATCCATTTAAAATGTGAAATGTCCTAATCTGTCATTTCTGGCAACTATTCAACTTGAGTGAAGATGACAGGTAGGCCCAAGGGCTGGGGCTGCTGGCCTTATTGTTGCTGGTACAATGGGACCAAGGATGTAAGCTCTGGTCTAAAGTGAAGCCCCCTCCTGCTGGCCTCGCCAGCTGCACTGGGTTCCCAACTACCAGGACCAGCCGCTGTTCACCGGCCACTTCCCCAGGAGCAGGGCTGTGGGGATGGGGGGAGCTGGGACTGCCAGCACCTGCCAGACCCAGGCTCAGAAGACCAGCAGTGCCCACGGCAAGATGTGCGGTGGCAACAGTGCCTGCAGAAGGTTTTATATTAATAGTATAACAATCTTACTTTTAAGGGTTGTTCATACTCCCGACTGAAAACCATAGAATTCTTATTTTGTTATTTATTGAAAAAAAAATGCTTTTATCCCAAATGCAGCCTGAATTACTAGTGCTGAATTATGGAAGCTTTCTGTCCTGCACTGATGTGTCTCACACGTTGTGAGTTAGGAAAAGCAAACAAGTTCTAATAACTCAAACACCCTCAGAATGATCTCTCCCCCTGCGCCCTCCCCCTCCTATTTATTGTTACCAGAAGCAGTGTGTAGAACTGGCACTCCTAACAGCATGCTTCTATGGGCTCCAAAGTTAGATCTCCATCCAATGCTATTGACAAACCTGAAGAAACACTGACAAGACATCAGGTTTTCTACCAAAAGCATTTACCCTTTGGCAAAATGTTGGCAGCCTCTGAGTACTCCTTGTAAAACCTAACATTTAATTGACCAGGCATATTTAACATTCAGTTCAGAGTTCACACGCTTAGACTAAAAAGTTAATTTAACATGGATAATAACTCCTTGCTTTAGTATAACAGGCAAAGCAAGGCAAAGCTGCAGACATTAATCCTGGGTCAAGCTAAAGATAGTGACTCTGCTTCCTTATCAATTAAAGAGGATGGAACTCCTTGGGCGTGGGGGCCAGAGGAGCAAGGGTTCCAGTCCGTGTGACTCTGGTACGATACGCGGTGGCCGGCTTCGCTGAGGACAGCCAGGGCTCACGGCGCTCAGCACTGGCAGGACAGCTGAACAGACGGAGGGGAGCCCAGCCTACCACCGACGCGGAAACCCTCGCTCACACAGCCTGCTGTCTCACCGCCTGGCTTTTGCTTGGCACCCATGGGTCACTCGCAAGTTAGAGCGGCCTGTGTTGGCCCTTTCTGGCAAAACAGAAAAGCAATACTACACACCAATGTGGTCACAAACAGGGATGCAACAGAGAACAGAATCGTGGGAGTCTCTGCTGTGACGCTCCCCCAGGTGACACAGAACACGCCTGCATCAGGTTTTCTACTGAAACTGCAAATGCAAATAAAAACAATTCTTACAGGAAATGCACAGTCCCCAAGGTGTACACAGATCCATTTGGGCCCTCAGGTCCAATGTAAGAAGACTGAATTCATCAAGGGGGTCAGAAGGCCACTCACTACAAGAGGCACAAAACATTCACAAAGAAGAACGAAGAAGTGTGCCAGACAGGAAATGGCGCTGGTGGGGCCTGAGGCCACTCAGGGTGAGGGAGTTCTGAGCAAGGTTTTGGAGGTGTTTTGGTGGTCTGGGGGCTAAGATGAGTATCCCTGTTAGGTGTCCACACATCCCTGCTGACAGTGACTGCTACAAACCTCCAGCCACAGCAGACATCACTGTGCCCAGTTCTCACATCTGCCCACCAAGAAAGTCATGAGGCCACCAAGGTAGAGGCTCCTCTCCCATCCCAGGGCAGTGATGGCCAGGCCCGAAGTCATGCACAGCTGAAAGGGCACTCTCTTTATAAGACAGTGGGGCGCTCAGGCTTCAGGGCAAGTGTGGCCAGTGCCCGGAGAAGGCAGGGCGTGAAGCTGCCAGGAGACCTGTGTTTCACCAGCGGAGCCCCTTGGGCTCAGGTGACCACTGGTGAAACCCTCTGCGGGGGGAAGCCATGCGGTGTCCAGGTCACAGCAGTCCCTGCCAAAAACCCAGGGAGTCTGGAGCCCAGCATTAGTGAGTGGAGGGAGGTGACAGGCCTCGGCTTGGGTTTTCCTTTGGCCTCATCACCAAGGTGTCACCCTCAACTCCTCCCTTTCATCACCACCATCACCACCACCAACTCCACCACCTCCTTCATCATCATATCAGAGCCAACATCCACTGGCCAGTCACTAGGTGCCAGGTTCTCCAATTTACATGATGATCATCATGTTATAGATGGTAGAACCAAAGGTCAAAGAGGTTAGAAACCTGCCCAAGGTCACCCAGGAAGCAGCACTGAGACTCTAATAACGCAGTCAGGGTGGCTACAGGGTCTGTCATCTCTGTTATCTGTTTTCCTTTTATCTGGAAAGAATCCCAGACTTAAAGTTGTAGGTATAATACAAAGAGCTCTCCTACATCCTCACCCAGATCCAACAACTGCTAATTTGACACATTCGTTTTACCATTCTCTCTTTCTCTTTTTCTGAACTGTTTAAAAATAAGCCGGAGGGACTTCCCTGGTAGCGCAGTGGTTGAGAATCCGCCTGCCAATGCAGGGGACACGGGTTCGAGCCCTGGTCCGAGAAGATCCTACATGCTGCGGAGCAACTAAGCCCATGCGCCACAACTACTGAGCCTGTGCTCTAGAGCCCGTGAGCCACAACTACTGAAGCCCACGTGCCTAGAGCCCGTGCTCCCAGCAAGAGGAGCCACCACAATGAGAAGCCTGCGCACTGCAACGAAGAGTAGCCCCCGCTCGCCACAACTAGAGAAAAACCCGTGCGCAGCAACAAAGACCCAATGCAGCCAAAAAATTTAAAAACTGACCTGAAGATGTCTTGCCCCTTTAACCCCTAACACTTCAGCATCTATTTCCTAAGAATGAGAACATTCTCTCATATCACGCAAAATCGGGAAATTAATATTGATATGATACTGTTATGAATCCGTGGTCTCTATTCTGTGGTGCAGAATCCAAACCAGGATGAAGCCTGGCGGCCAGGTGGCATGTCTCTCTAGTCTCCCCTATCTGGGGCAGCTTCTGAGTCTTTCCTTCCCTTTTATGACCTTGACAATTTTTAATAGAGTCAGATATTTTCTAGTATGTCCCTCAGTTTGGGCTTATCTGGTGTTTCCTCATGATTAGACTGAGGATATGACCTCTGTCAGGAATCAGAGTCTACGTGCTTAATTGTTAATATGAAACTATTCCATGTGAGTCCTTCTGGGAAACGTCCAGTGGGGCAGCCAGGATCAGGAAGGATCCAGAAACCCCATCCTGTGTAGGATGCTCAAAGGAGTAGGGCCCCTTCCTTGCGGAAGAGAAGCCCCTGGATCCTGGGCATTCTTCAAACACCTGAGGGGCTGTGCAGCAAGGGTGAGGCTGCTCCAGAGCGGGGGCCGCACCCCTTTCTAACGGAGTGGACACATGTGCATGATGGTGACATGTGCAACCCAGGCCCCAGGCTGAAGGGCGGACTTCAGGTACCTGTAATTCCCAGCAGCTGGCTGCCACTCTGCACCTAGCACGTTGGTGTGGGCCGCTCCAGGGCACTAAAGTAAGGCCTGCAGGGGCAGTCACAGGGAGGGGACTCCAGCGTGGGAGGCAGGAAGAGGCTTCTCTAAGGGTTAGAGGTGTTCTAACATTGAGGGATCGGCTACTTCGTACGCCAGTGAGCCTCTCCCTTGCTGGGCAGTGGTCCAGTAAACCGAGGTCAACCTGTGAGGTTGGTGGGGGCTGGACATGGGGTCCCCCAAAGCAGTATCAGCATCACCTGGGATACGAGAAATGCAGAATCTGGGGCCCCCTCCAGACCTGCTGAACCAGAATCTCTGAAGGGTGATTCAGGAACCTGTGTTTTTTTTTTAAAAAGCTTCCAGGTGATTCTAGTGTGCACTCAATTTTAAGAAGGACCCCTCTGAGATTTTTCTAACACTCCACAATTCTGCAATTCCCTGCTTCTAAATACCCAGCAGGGCATTTCTGTCCAACCCAGGGTAAACAACCAAGAACAAGCCTCCCCTTCAATAAAGGCTAGTAAATCCTGTTCCCAGCTTCTGCTAAGACAATGCATAAGCCTATGTTTTGGGGCACACGAAGAAGGCTGCCATACTCTAAGTCCCTTTTGAGAAAAGGTTCCCCAACTGACACCTTCCCACACAAGCTGCATCACTTATAATGCTGAAGTGGCAAAAAACCAGCCCAGGTCTCTAGGCCACAGCTAAATGGATGCGTGGAGCCTGGGTCTAAAGCAGCCACTGGTGGGAGACCCTGAAGAGGTCAGATCCAGTGGTGGCGCTTGTATCAGATGTGCACACCCACAGGCCCGCAGACAGAAGGTAGGTCTCCTGAGAAGTGAACTCCTGAGCAGAGCAAGGCCGGACTGCTTCTCTGGCTCCTCACAGCGGCCACTGTACATCCCTCTGGGAAGCCCTGGGACCCAGTATAATGGTGGTAACCCCTGAAGCTCCCCAGGATGTGCCATGATTCCTGTCACAAACCCCCCACTACTGAAGGACCCTGTGATGTGTCTCGTCACTGGGTGTGTCTAAAACAACCGGACCCAAGGGTCTGTACTGGGGACAACAGTAATAGTGACAGCACAGCAGACCAGGTCCCCAACCCCTCCCTGAAGCCTGGCCCAGGGCTGAGTACCCACTGCCCAGCCAGGAAGGGGCCCTCTGTTAAGCTTTTAAAAGTGGAGAAAGGAAACAACTCTTAGCATTAAGACTGTACTGATGGTCATCACCACTGGCAGAGTGAAAGGTGTGATTCCCTGATACACCCTGGGCCCTGAGTATGTACCCAGGGGAGCCAGACAACATGGAAGGATCGATAGCTCTTCTGAACACGTCAGGAAAAGAGGATGCTGGCCTCTGGGCAGGGGGTGGATGTTAATGCTACCACCATCTTACTTTACCAAGCACCTACTATATGCCATGCACTGTTTTAAGCCCTTTCTCTGACCCTTTTCACTTAAGCCTCATAAAAGCCCTCCAATGCAGGTACTCGTATTATCTCCATTTTCTTTTAATATGAAAAACTAAAGCTTCGTGGGGTTAAGTACTTTCCTCTCGGTCCTGCAGCTCAAGCAGGAGCACCAGCATTCAAACCTGTGTCTGACTCCAGGGTCCACAGTGCTTCAGACTCAGAGGTACAATTGGTGATGGAGAAGCAGGGTAGACCTCAGAGCAATGAGCTTTCATCACTCAAGGGCAGAGCAGGTGTGGATGCTCTGGAAATGCAGACCCACAGGCCCTCAACTGTAACTTAGCAACCAAGGCTTCTCTTGTGTAACTACTCCCCCCCACCAACCCCCCGGCCAGGCAGAGAGATTCCCGGCGGTGGCAGGTGGCTCAGGGAGCTGTGGCCATTCTCTCACCCCAAGGAAGGTCTGGAGAGCACAGTAGGGTGATAATTATCCCACCTGCTCCGGTGCTGTGCTGACAGGGTTAATCCACCAATTTAGAATTACCACCACCACTTTTTATAGCTAAAAGAGCCCTTAGAAATTATTGGCTCCAACTCTTTATTTTATAAAAGGTCTTGAGAGGCAGTGGGAACTCTCACAGGCAGCCGAGATGAAAAGAGGAGGGTGCTGGCTCTCCTCACACCCACAGCTCACAGGCGAACCCCTCCCCAAAGCAGACATCGGGCCCAGAAGAAGTACGTGGCTCCAGGACTCTTCCCAGCCCCTAGACAAGATCATTTCTTCTCAAAACCAGGCTTCTGGGTCTCACCCAGATTACACCCTTCCCCAGCCCTGTGGTCCAGTGATGAGAGTCTCTGGGGGCCACAGGGCTCATTTTGGCTGCCTCTTCCTAAGGCTTCACCCTCCAGCCTCGGCTAACCTTAGACCTGGAGAGGAAGCACCCTCAGCCAGGCTGCAGGATCCTGCCTCTTCTCCAAGCGGTCCAAGACCCCCTGCTGTAACACTGGAGGCTGCACCAGGTCACAGGTGGACTTTGAGAACCGTGAAGACCCCAGGCAGCAGAGGAAGGGAATTAAATGGCATCAGTTCTGCAGCTGAGATTCCAGGATATGAGCTCTGGTCCTGACACTTAGCAGCTGCGTAACTGTAGACCGATTCTTCTTTTTACTTTTTTGACACATAAAAAGGTGTACATGATTAATGTATATGACACGATAAGTGTGGAGATAAGTATATACCCATGAAACCATCACCATAATTTATGCCATAACCTATCCATCACCTCAGAAAGTTTCCTCTGCCCTCTTATTTATTATTTTTTTGTGATAAGAACACTTAACATAAGCTCTACCCTCACAGCAAAATTTGAAGTATATAATACAGTATTGTTAACATAGGCTCTATGCTGTACAGTAGATCTCTAGGGCTTGGTCATCTTGTCTATCTGAAACTTTACACTCTTTGACTAATACCTTCCCATTCCCCTCCCCCCAATTTGTGGCAACCACCATTCCACACTCTGCTTCCATGAGTCTGACTATTTTAAATTTATCCTTTAAGTGATATCATGTAGTATTTGCCCTGTGTCTGCCTGGGCCAATTCTTAACCCCTGCAAACCTCCATTTCCTGGTCTGAAAAAAGACACAATTATACCTACTTCACGGGGTGGTTTTGTGAATTCAAAGAGACAACTCAGGCAAAGCACAGTGCCTGACAATTATTTTTATAGAATTATTATTAATCATAATAATGCTATAACTCCCATTCACTGGCCCTTACTCTAGGCCAGGAAAAATGCTAAGTGCTTGACATGAATTATCTCATTTGTTCCCTCTTACAAATCTAAAACAGGTGTTACCAATTTCATTCCACGTTTGAGGAAGTATGCTCAGAATCGTTAAGTGAATTGTCCCATGATGCACAGCTATTAAGTGGTGAGGCTGGGATCTGAACCCAAGTTTGACTTCAAAGCCTACGATGACATTTGTGGTCTCTGCCTTTCGTGCTCATGATCTTACCCAATTAAAAAACCTATCAGGTGATAAGCAGGTCCTGGGGGAGAGTATCCACTGACAACCGAGAGTAACGAGGACCCTTGGGGATTGGCGCATTTGGTAATTAATTTTCTGGTTAGCTCAATATTCACTAGAAGCCTGTGTTTATTGCTAAATATTTTCTAAAGCAAGGCTCAGAGGCAAGAACTTGCCAACCAGAAAGTCAGTCTGAAAGACACTCTGACACCTGCCACATCAAGACCACCAGAATGCTCACATGCCACAGTGTGGGGGGCCACACTCACCGTCACCAGCACCCCATCCTCCCCTTTGCTGAGGATCTCCACTCTGCTGCTCCTCGCCACCAACCCCACCCCACCCAGGGGCCCAAGACTCAGGAACTGATGTGCTGTCCATCCCCAGGGAAGAGGGGACCTGTGCTCTTTCCTGGCTCTGCCACCCAGTGGGACTCATTTCTCATATTTGTACTGTGAAAGGATGAGCTGAAGATCTCCAAGATCCATGAGAGTCAGAGGGAGCAGCTAGTTCCAGTGAGACGGACCTGGGTTCCAATCTCACCTCTAACATCTTCTGTTGTTAGCAACCATAAGTGCTAACATTTGCTGCACATTCACTGTACACCAGACACTGGGCTTCGGATTTGTGCAGCATGATTTCATTTAATCCTCACAGTAACCCTGTGATGAAGGTACTTTTATCTCCATAAAAGAAACAGAGGCTCAGAGAGGATAAGTGACTTGCTCAGGGGCACACAGTTAGTAAATGAGGGCCAGGATTTGAAGGCCCAGCACATGTAACAGTAAACATTTGGTGAATGAACCCTGTTCTGTCTGTGCTCTTAGCCACCAAGTCCTATCAAGTTCACCCCATAACCGATTCCATTCCCTTCTCCCTTCCCCCCAAAGTAGGTTCTGAGGCTTGGTTGTCATAAAGTAAGCCAACCCTAGCCATCCATCACCAGGTGCAGGACTCTGGCCTGAAGACCCTAGACCTTAGCAGAGGATTCCCATCAGTGACCGCGAGACGGGTTCCTACACACATGATAGGGCCGGGAGTCCATCGGGTCCCTCCTTCAGAGGCTACCCCAGCACTGTCAAGCAGGCCGTGGCAGGCTCTCATCACTAGACACACAGTAGGCACCCTATGGAGCCCCAAGGAGCCCAGGGATCCGTTGTGGTTTGCCCAGGTACTGCCTCCAAAGGGAGCTCAGGAGGCCCCAGCCCCCTCGGTGCACCTTGCCTGGCTCCCCGCCACCCGCGCCTCATGCGCACCATCTCTCCAGCAAAAGGGCGTGGGCACCCGCTGCCAGTGCCAGTCCCAAGCTAAGGGCTTCAGCTGACACGCCAGGGCCCGCAGCATCTGGAACCCGAGGGTCCACCTCCCCTCACCCTCGCCTACCTCCCGCACCTCCTTCAGCCCCATCACACGTCACTCCTCCGATCTGCAAATTCCCCTCGGCTCCTCTCCACCCCAGCGCTCCGGTCGTTCCCACCCGAGGAACGTCAGGGGGCCGCTCCCTCAACTCCAAACCCAGCCGGGTGGCGGAACCCTCGTCCGCCGCGAGGGCGCGCATCTCACCTGCACCCCGCAGCCGGGCTCCGCGAGGCTGAAGCTTCCAGGCCGGCCCTCCGAGGAGCTGGCTTTGGCCGAACCCGCCCCCGCCGCCCGCTCTGAGCCGTGGAGGTCCAGGCAGGGGGTGCAGGCTCCGCCGCGCCGTCTGGTCAGCCGCCGCGGGGCTCGCAGGTGGCCTCCGTGCGCCTGCCCAGCTGGCGAGTCCGCGCGTCACCTGTGCACGTGCGCAGGCTCTTGAGTTCAGCCTCCTGAGCCCGAGGCCGGACCCACCTCCTTGGCTCGCGGAATTCTGGGAAGTGCAGTTTGCGTCCGGTGACAGACCGTTCCTTGAATCCTCAGAATCCTGGGAGTTGTAGTTTGCTCGTCGAGAGGCGGTTTTGCTTGGTGTAAAGTTTATACAATTATGGGAGGCCTGATAATAAACTTAAATGCAAGTTAAACCAACAAGCAGATGTCATTTATCAAATCAAAGTAATTAATACTTTCACATGCTTTTAAAAAATATATAATACTACGGGGGACTTATGTGCAAAAGCACCATTCCTCTCCTCCAATCCCCCAGCCCCACTCTATCCCACCAGGACCGACCTGCTCCTTAAGGGCAACATTCCCAAGTCTTATGGCTGCTGTTCCTTTTGGCATTTACTGCCGACTGCCTATATATATATATATATATATATATATATATATATATATATATACACACACACATATATATCGACATATATATTGATATATATATCTCCTTACTTCTTCAGTTATGAATTTTAGACCTCTTGACTTTTTGCTAGTATAGATGAAAATTTTATTCATTTAGATGTGTACCAACTATGACTACCTGCACCTCCACTGATCTATGAGATAACACTTCTCTGTCTCTCGAATTGGGAAAACCCTGTATTTCATTTATAATTATTTTAAATGATAAGGCCCAAGTGGTGAGGCAGTAAAAGTTCGTAAATTTATGCAGGGCAATTTGACAATATGGTCAAAAGCCTTTAAAAACATACAGACCTCTAACCAAGAAATTCTAATAAGTGTGGATGAGTGCAAAGGCTGAACAGTGTTGTTTATAAAGATAATAAGTTATAAGGCTGGAGTGGCTATATTAATTTCAAAGTAGAATCAAGAGCAAGGAAAATCATCAGGGATAAGAAGGGATATTATGTAATGACAAAAGGGTCAATTCACCAATAAGACATAATAATCCTAAATGTGAATGTACCTGACAATAGAGCCTCAAAATAAATGAATCAAATATTGATGGAACTAAAAGTAGAAATAGACAAACCTGTAATTACAGTTGGAGACTTCAACATCCTCTCTCAACAACTGATAGAACAACTAAGCAAATAGTCAGCAAGGATACAGAAAAGCTCAACAACACCAAAAACCAACAGGATCTAATTGACATTACATAACACTCCATTAAACAACAAAAGAATACACATTTTTTCAAACACCCACTGTATGTATATTAAAATAAACTCTATCCTGGACCATAAATATAAAAATTAGCAAAAGACATTAATAGACATTTTACTGAATGTATATATAGATATAGATATAGATATATATGGCAAATAAATACATGAAAAATGAAAAGATGCTCAACATCGCTAGCCCTTAGGGAAATGCAAATTAATACCATGATGAGAACAGCTAAATTAAAAAATAATGTCAATATCAAATGCTGGTGAGTATGCAGAGAACTCTATCTCTCATACATGGCTGGTGGAAATAGTTTGGTAGTTTCTTAAAAAAAATAAACATGCACTTACCATATGACTCATCAATCACACTCCTGGGCATTTATCCCGGAGAAATGAAAACTCACACAAAAACTTGTACCAGTTGTTCACAGCTGCCTTATTTGTAATACCCCAAAACTGGAAACAAACAAAATGTTCCTCAACAGATGAATGGTTAAACAAACCATAGTGGATCCATACCATAGAATACTATTCAGTACTACAAAGGAATGGACAATTGATTCAGGCAACAACTTGGATAGATATCAAAGGCATTATGCTGAGTGAAAAGATGTCAATCGCAAAAGGTTACATATATATGATTCCATTTATATGACATTCTTGAAATGATAAAACTGTAGAGATGGAGAACAGATTAGTGGTTGTCAGGAGTTAGGGTGGGGTAGAGGGGGAAGTGGTGAGTGTGACTATATAAGGGTAGCAGGAGGGAGATCTTTCAGGTACTTGATTGTGGTGGTGGTTACACAAATCTACACATGTGATAAAATGACACAGAACCATACACAACTTTATACCAACGTCAAACACCTGGTTTGGATACTGTACTGTAATTATGTAAAATGTAACCATTGGGGGAAACTGGATGAAAGGTTCCATGGAACCTCTCTCTACTATCTTTGCAACTTCTTATGAATCTATAATTATTTCAAAATTAAAAGTTTTTAAAAAGAAACAAACAAACAAACAAACCATGGACATTTCTTAGGTCCTTAGCCATACAGGATTGATTAAATAACATCATGGACCATCTGAGAAATCATTAAAAGAATGTTGCAAAATAATATTCACTTAACACCTGGAAGATATTTCATATTATATCATATTTAATTTTTAAAAAGCACCAAAACATTCAAAGTGACCCCTTTTTAAAAAGAGTGTATTTGTGCAAAAGAGTCCAGAAGGATGTCAGCACATGCCCTGTGTAGTGAGATTATAGGTGATTTTTATTTTCATCTTGTTCATTACCTATATATATATATTTCTCCCCCACCCCCGCAATGAACATGTATTTTAAATTTAGGATTTAAATTTAAGTCGTATTTCATTTTTAAAAAAGCTCCTAGGTTGAGTTCACCGTTCTCTACAACAGCGGTCCCCAACCTTTTTGGCACCAGGGACCGGTTTCGCGGAAGACACTTTTTCCACGGAGGGGGTGGGGGGCGGAGGTGGGGATGCTTTGCTCCCTTGCCCGCTGCTCACATCCTGCTGTGCGGCCCAAGTCTTGACAGGCCGAGGACCCGTCCTGGTCCGAGGCCCAGGGCTTGGGGAACCCTGCTCTACAAGAAAGTCAGCAGTGGTCAGCCGATGGAAAGAGACACAAAGCAGCCCAAGAAAGCAGCCCATTACTAAAGGTGGGAAGGGATTGAGTTCTGGACAAAGCAGAGTCTTCTGGTTAAGATCGCAAAGGACATAGCCTGTGGGTCCTCTAGGACCCAGTTTGCAGACAAGGATGATGTTTCATTTTATGAGCCAATCATGTTTTAAAAACTATTCTGGTTGTGGAGCATTAGGTAGTGCTTTACTTGCTGGTAAGAAGCTTTGACAGACTGGGAAAAAACAAGTACTTTCCTTTGTAGTAAATACCCAAGGTGGGCTGAGTAGCTGTCTTTTTGAAGCCTTAACCAATACTTTCAATAAATCAAGTATTTATGCAGCACCAAGCTGGGTTTGGCATTCCTCATGACTGAGTCCTCTCCCTTCCTCTGGGGTCATATTCCCTTTCTATTTCTATATGTGGATGACTCCCAAATCCACACCTCTAGTCCTGAGTTCCAGATCCACACTTCTGATCAAGTTGCTTGGGGCATATTTCTACCTGGCTTACCTGACAGCATCTTAAAGTCTATGTGATGAACATGATGATGATGGTAATGATTTTAAATAGATCTGCAAATTATTTTACTCTCCTTCTTTCAAAAGGTGAAGTTGAATTATTTTTCCCTTGAATAACTTAGTGATTCACTTAGTGGCATAATATAATGACTCACTGCTAATAAATAAAAGATGTCAGAAGGGATACGATGTGATTTCTGAAACTAGGTCTTAAAAAAGACATAGCATCTACACCTCTGTTTCTGTCTCTGTCTCTCTGGTAGCCTTTGGAACTTAGCTGCCATGTCATGAGGAAGTTCAGGCCACATGGAAAGGACATGGGCACATTTGTTTGCTAGGGCTGCCACAGACTGGGTGGCTTAAACAAAAGACATTTATTTTCTCACATTCCTGGAGGATGGAAGTCCAACACCAAGGTGATGGCAGGTTTGGTTTCTCTCCTGAGGCCTCTCTCCTTGGCTTGCCGATGGCCACCCTCTCTCTGTGTTCTCCCATGGCCTTTACTCTGTGCACAAGCGTCCTTGGTGTCTCTTCCGCTCCTTATTAGGACACAAGTCCATCAGATTGGATTAGGGCCCACTCTAAATGGCCTCTTTTGAGCTTAATTACCTCTTCAAGTCTCTATCTCTAAATACAGTCACATTCTGAGGTACTGGAGGTTAGGACTACAACATATGAATTTTGGGGGGGACACAATTCATTCCATAACAATGGGTGTACCAGGCAACTACCCCAGGTAGGCCTTCAGCTGACAACCAGTAGCAATTGTCATACATGTGAGTGAATGAACCCTAAGGTGATTCCACCCTCCAGCCTTCAAGCTACCTCAGCTGATACCCCAGACATCACAGAACAGAGATAAGCTGTTCCTGCTGTCTTTTTTTTTTTTTTTTTTTTTTTGCGTTACGCGGGCCTCTCACTGTTGTGGCCTCTCCCCTTGCGGAGCGCAGGCTCCAGACGCACAGGCTCAGCGGCCATGGCTCACGGGCCCAGCCGCTCTGCGGCATGTGGGATCTTCCCGGACCGGGGCACGAACCCATGTCCCCTGCATCGGCAGGTGGACTCTCAACCACTGCGCCACCAGGGAAGCCCTTGTTTAAATTTTTGACCCATGGAAATTACAATAAGTAATATATGATTTTTGTGATTTTCAAGCCGCTATGTTTTGGAGTATGGTTATGTAACATTAGATAAATAATATCCTTGTATTACACTTGTCTAACACTGCATAACAAATCCCAAAATGTACTGGCTTAAAGCAACAATAATCGTTTATTATATCTCACAGTTTCTTTGGGGCCAGAATCTGGAAATGACTTGGCTCATTGGTTCTGGTTCAGGGTCTCTCATAAAGTTGCAATCAGATGTTGGCTGAGACTGCAGTCAACTGAAAGCTGACAGAGACAGGAGGATCTGCTCCCAAGGGGGCTGGTTCATGTGGCTGGAAAGCTTGCTCTTCTCCATGTGGACCTGTCTATAGGGCCTCTTGAGTGTCCCCATGGCCAGGCAGTTTGCTTCCCCAGAGCAAGTGATTTAAGAGACCAAGGCAGAAGCTGAGAAGAGACCAAGGCAGAAGAATACCTTTTGTGACCTAGCCTCAGAGGCCTCATACCATGTCCCGTCTGTGTATTCTATTGGTCACATAGGTTGACACTGATTCATGTGGAAAGGGACTATGCAAGGGTACGAATACCAAGCGACAAGGATCTTTGAAGACCCTCTTGGAGGCTGACTACCATAATGATAATCAGAGATATCATCTGTTCAGCACTTATTATGTGCTTGGCTTTAGATGGAAATGATCTCATTTAATCCTCACAACAACCTCATGCAGTAGATTATATACTTTTTTACATATTTATTGGATTATAATTGCTTTACAATGTTGTGTTAGTCACCTAAATGCATACATATATCCCCATATCCCCTCCCTCTTGTGTCTCCCTCCCGCCCTCCCCATCCCACCCCTCTAGGTCGTCACAAAGCACCGAGCTGATCTCCCTGTGCATGCAGCAGCTTCCCACTAGCTATCTATTTTACATTTGGTAGTGTATATATGTCCATGCCACTCTCTCACATTGTCCCAGCTTCCCCTCCCCCCGTGTCCTCAAGTCCGTTCTCTATGTCTGCATCCTTATTCCTGCCCTACCACTATGTTCATCAGTACCGGTATTTTTTTAAATAAATTTATTTATTTATTTGGGGGGTGGTGCTGCATTGGGTCTTCATTGCTACGCACAGGCTTTCTCTAGTTGCAGCGAGTGGGGCTACTCTGTTGCAATGCACAGGCTTCTCACTGTGGTGGCTTCTCTTGTTGCTGAGCACGGGCTCTAGGTGCACGGGCTTCAGTAGTTGTGGCTCACAGGCTCTAGAGCACAGGCTCAGTAGTTGTGGCACATGGGCTTAGTTGCACTGTGGCATGTGGGATCTTCCCAGACTGGGGATCGAACCCGTGTCCCCTGCATTGGCAGGTGATTCCCAACCACTGTGCCACCAGGGAAATCCCAGTACCGTTTTTTTAGACTCCATATATATGAGTTAGCATTTGTTGTTCTCTTTCTGACTTACTTCACTCTGTATGACAGACACTAGGTCCATCCACCTCATTACAAATAACTCAATTTCATTCCTTTTTATGGCTAAGTAATATTCCATTGTATATATATGTGCCACATCTTTATCCATTCATCTGTTGATGGACACCATGTCCTGGCTATTTTAAATAGTGCTGCAATGAACATTGTGGTACATGACTTTTTCTGAATTATGGTTTTCTCAGGCTATATGCTCAGTAGTGGGATTGCTGGGTCATATGGTAGTTCTATTTTTAGTTTTTGAAGGAACCTCCATACTGTTCTCCATAGAGGCTGTATCAATTTACATTCCCACTAACAGCACAGGAGGGTTCCCTTTTCTCCACACCCTCTCCAGCATTTATTGTTTCTAGACTTTTTGATGATGGCCATTCTGACAGCCGTGAGGTGATACGTCATTGTGGTTTTGATTTGCATTTCTCTAATGACTAGTGATGTTGAGCATCTTTGCATGTGTTTGTTGGCCATCTGTATGCCTTCTTTGGAGAAATGTCTGTTTAGGTATTCTGCTCATTTTTGGATTGGGTTGTTTTTTGTTTTTTGTTTTAAAGAAGATATTGGGGGTAGGAGTTTATTAATTAATTAATTTATTTTTGCTGTGTTGAATCTTCATTTCTGTGCAAGGGCTTTCTCTAGTTGTGGCAAGCGGGGGCCACTCTTCATCGCAGTGCATGGGCCTCTCACTATGGCAGCCTCTCCCGTTGTGGAGCACAGGCTCCAGACGCACAGGCTCAGCAGTTGTGGCTCACGGGCCCAGTCACTCCACAGCATGTGGGATCCTCCCAGACCAGGGGTCGAACCCGTGTCCCCTGCATTAGCAGGCAGACTCCCAACCACTGCGCCACCAGGGAAGCCCTGGGTTGTTTTTTTGATATTGAGCTGCTTGTATATTTTGGAGATTAATCCTTTGTCAGTTGTTTCGTTTGCAAATATTTTCTCCCATTCTGAGGGTTGTCTTTTTGTCTTGTTTATGGTTTCCTAGATTATATTTGTCCCCAGTTTATAGATGAGAAAGGCTAAGAATCAGTAAACATTTTGCCCAGGGGCAAGCAGCTAGCAAATGGAGGGAGATGGAACCCAGCTTAGCATGACTCCATCCCAGCCTCTCCACACTCTCCCGGGCCCTGAAACCTCCAAGTCACTTTCACCTTCTCTCTCCTCACCACCAAGTTGTGTAAATTCCTGCCATGTTTATCCTCCCCCTCATCCTCTTCCAACCTTGCCTCTACTGTCCTGATTCAGGGTGGTTCCCAAAAATATGACTAAAAAAATACGTATTTGTTAAATTAAAGAAGAAACTCTAGCAACCTGTTATAGCTCTACTGTACTCAGTTTGAAACCCATGCATCTACCGTATTAGGATCTTTAAAAGGAATCTGCAAGCTCAAAGCAAATGGCTAAACAGGAAGCCAAATAATCTCAATGGAATCTGTGCCCAGATCAGAAAACAAGGCCAGGGCAAGGCCCCGGAGAGCTGGATTAAGAGAAGAGGGAGAGAACAAGAGCTCTTCTACCCAGCCTTTAATCCCGGGCTGGTTTCTCTGGCTATGGAAGCGGAATGAGGTTTTCAATGGCTGTAAACATGTGCCTTTAGGACTTCCCTGGTGGTGCAGTGGTTAAGAATCCACCTGCAAATGCAGGGAGACACATGTTCGCGCCTTGGTCCGGGAGGATTCCACATGCCGCAAAGCAACTGGGCCTGTGCACCACAACTGCTGGGCCTGCACTCTGGGGCCTGCGAGCCATAACTACTGAAGACCACGCACCTAGAGCCTGTGCTCCACAAGAGAGGCCACCGCAATGAGAGGCCCGTGCACCACAATGAAGAGTGGCCCCTGCTCTCCACAACTAGAGAAAAAGCCCATACACAGCAACGAAGACCTAATGCAGCCAAAAATAAATAAACTTATATGTAAAAAAAAAAAAATTAACCATTCATTTAAAAAATGTTTTTAAAATTTTAATAATTACTTTTGAGGAAATATAATTTTTGTAAACCTCCCCTAGTGTATGTTTTTAGGTTATATTTGCCCAGCTCACTGATGGCATGTTAAGACATTTTGCTAGTATTTGGGCTCTCCAAGCCTGTTTGCCATGGGGACATTCCACTTCTCCTCCCACAGGGAGCGCTCCCCGCAGATAAGCAGGAGGTATAATCACAGCTTTGGGGAGTCTCCCCCACTACACACTGACTTCTATAGATAATTAAGTGCTACCTAGGAAGAGGGATAATTATAAAAGACACATTAATTTCCTGAAACTGAAGCTCAAACGATTGCCTTTAATAAACTTTAAGTTTGGGAGGAAGATGTAAAATTTGTATAATTCAAAATCATCCCATTCTTTCATCTCCTCTCCCCCAACACTGCCTTTTTCCTTTTGCTCCTGCCAATGCCTGTTATTTTAATTGTCCTGCTCATGCTTCCAGAAGAAGATTTTACTCTGAATGTGAGAGAGAAGACACATCCTTTAGTGGCAAATGCTCACAGTTACAAAGAAAAAACAGTGCCTTTGGTACACATACATGGGGAATACCTGAGAATCTGGCAAACTGGCTGCCCCACCTGCTACAGGACGGTCCTGGGTCACTTGCTTGTCTTCCTCTGTTGGCTCATTTATGCAAATAGCTGCAGTTACCCCCTGAACATGGTTGCTTCTGAAATCTCCAGCTCAGTGGTTTACTTCACTTTCTCCTACCCGATGTCCTGAATTTCTTGGAGGATAATTTTGCTGGAAACTTAGAGGTTAAAAACGGGGAACATTGGCTAAGTGAAATAAGTGAGACAGAGAAAGACAAATACTGTATGACCTCACTTATGTGTGGAATCTAGGAGGCAACCCCTGAAAAAAAAAAACAAGTTCATAGACACAGAGAACAGATTGGTGGTTGCCAGAGGCTAGGGCGTGGGAGGTGGGTGAAAGGGGTGTATAGAGTCAAAAGGTACAAACTTTCAGTTATAAAATAAATAAGTCATGAGGCTGTAATGTACAGCATGGTGATTAGTTAATAATACTGTATTGCATATTTGAAAGCTGCTAAGACAGATCTTAAAAGTTCTCATCATAAGAAAAAAAATTCTGAACTATGTATAGGCATATTAACTAGACTTATTGTAGTGGTCATTTCACAATATATACAAATATTGAATCATTATGTTGTACACATGAAAATAATACAGTGTTGTATGTCAGTTATACCTCAATAAAAAATTAATTAAATGCTAAAAAAATGGGGTATGTTGTAATACCTAGTAGATGGTGAGGGTATGAGGGAAAAGGTGCTGTCACACACTACAGATGAGAATATAAATCAGTGTGAATAAGTCAGGGACTGCTTTGGGCCGTTAGCAACAGAGGGCTGCCTGCAGTAGCTTAGAACAATTAAGACTTTGTTTGCTCAGGTCTGAGAAACAGCCCAGAGCTGTTTGAAAGCTCTAACAGGACTTTCAAGCACCCGGACTCATTTGGCCTCCCTGCTCCCCTCTCCTTAGTGTAACCTCAAGGTTACAAGAAGGCTGCTGTAGCTCCTGCCATCACAACAGAGACCACTTGGAAGAGGAAAAAGGACTGGAAGCAAAAAGAACTTTCCTGGAAGTCTCACTCAAAACTTCTGTTTCCGGGCTTCCCTGGTGGCGCAGTGGTTGAGAGTCCACCTGCTGATGCAGGGGACACGGGTTCGTGCCCTGGTCCGGGAATATCCCACATGCCGCGGAGTGGCTGGGCCCGTGAGCCATGGCCGCTGAGCCTGAGCGTCCGGAGCCTGTGCTCCGCAACGGGAGAGGCCACAACAGTGAGAGGCCCGCGTACCGCAAACAACAACAACAACAACAACAAAAACTTCTGCTTCCATCGCACTGGCCACCCCATCTACAAGGGAGGCCCCCAAATGCAGCTTTTTGATTATTAAGGGAGTAAGGGAGAATGGATATTGGGTAGGCTGCCATGAGGTGCAGACTTTTTGGAGGACAATTCAGAAATAGCTATCAAAATTTAAAAATTTAAATACACTTACCTCTTGACTCAGAAATCCTCCTGCTAGGAATTTATACTGGAGATGTGTCCTCATATATGTGCACGTGCTTACACACCACAGCTGTTTCTTACAGCAGGAAAGGACTCATGGACATGCATTTTCACTAAGTGCAATGTCTCAGTGAATGTCAGGCTCTGACCCATCCGATTAGCAACTTCTCTTCCCGAGGAGGAGGTCGGTAGAGACAGGGAACAGGAATGGGGCTGGGGGTTCCGTCTCAGCCAAAGTAGTAAAGTAGGGAGGGGAGCGTAAATGTTTCTCTGCAGCCCTTAAGAGGATGCAGAATGGGATTTATTAAGGAATATTAGGTGGCTCAGAGATTCACTGGGGTGGATGAGGAACAGACTCTAGACTGGTTTTCTAGGAACAATTCCCGCAATGTCTGAGAACAGAACTGCCCAGGGAGCAGCTGCCTCCCCACCTCTGGGATCATGCTGCTCTGCCAGGGGATGGAAGCTACCACTGACTCTGCCAGCTATAGAGAAACCACAGTCCTCTGCTACCATTTCCTCCGGCAGGGGTACCACCTCATGGCGTTCTCTTCCTTCTTCCACGTTTTATAGGGTGCATCTGCTTGGTGGAGGCTTGGTCCCAGGGATCCCTTGTTGCAAAGTCTGGGAGATGGAGTTTGTATTTCTCCATCTCCGGTGTGGACAGCCTGGTGGAAGGGGGTTGGAGTGAGGGCAGAGTGGGATCCTGATGAGTGCAGACTTCTGTATCTGCTACCCTCACCAAGCACCTCATGTAGCTGCTTTTCAAAAGACAGTCCCTCTCATAAGAGGAATTCTCTTGCCAGATTTGAAGACATTTTTATCTTTTTACATGGCAGCATGAAAATCAGATAGAATAAGGCTGTGAAGCTATTGGCCAATGTCTGTCATATGGTAAGTGTTCAGTACACGTTAACTATTAACCAGGAAGGAGGTACCTTTCCAGCTGGCCCTTCAAGGTTGGGGGGGTGGGAGTTCCAACCCAAGGTGCTTAAGGAGAACAGGCAAAGAGAGCGGGGGGAGGATCCATTAATGAAAGTGTTCATCTTTAATTTTTTTCTTCCTGTGGTCCATCTCACTTCTCCCCGAGCGTCTTTTCATTCTGCAAGAATGACCAACTTCACTTACCATCGACTCTACCTATTGAAACCTCTGAATGAGCCAGCCCTTCACAAGACTCCAGAGTTGTCGGTAGTCCCTGACTTAGTTTCTTCTGTGTATCTCCATCAGCCTTCACCATTTTTTGGTTGACTCTCCAGAGGCAGCATGACTAGAGAATGTACTATATCCACGTGAAACCTCAGAGAGACAGCAAGATGGATAACGTCTCTGCCTTGGATGATGCCCCAGATGAGCTCAGTTGCTTAGTTGCCCAAGGAGACTCTATTTTTTTTTCAAACTACCTAAACAATCCACACTGTGCACCACACACAGATTCTAGCAAGAGAATGTCTGCTGATTAGAGCGGTAGTTGGTTTGTGGAGGCCCAGCTATAGGCAAGTTGACTTTCACGCAGACGCGATGTGGAACAGCACTGCTCACTGCTGGGAATCTCCCACTGAAGTTAAGAGGAGCTCTGGGTCTCTAATTCTACATGGGGAACACCATCCTTCAACAATTTCCTTCATTCAGCAAACACTCTGTGCAATATATCATTTGGGGGTATTTATCAGTGTTTTGGGGGAATTTTCAATGTGTATTTTCAGACTACATAACCTCAGAGAAGGCATTTGAGCCAAATGTCTTACAGTTGTCTTACATTCGTCAAAGACAAGGTTGAAGGCTTGCTGGCTTTGCTTCCTTTAATTTTGGAAAAACTCTTCTAGTCTGATTGAATCTACCTGATTCATAGCCAAGCTAGAAGGGGGCAATCATCTGAAAGACATTCTAAATCATTCTGGAGGAAAAAGAAACCCTCTGTTTGTCCTGCTGTCATTAGATTGCCGTCACAGGAGAAACCGCCAGCCCTCGGCCTGAGTTTGGGGGGATGAAAACCAGGCTCTTGAACTTGCTCTGTCCCATATTTTGTTCCTCTGTCAAGAACTTGATCCTGGCTTGTGAAACAGACATTCTGTAAAAGCAGAAGTAGTAATAAGGCTGATGTCACCAGTGTGGCTTAAAGAGCAAATGATCTCACTGGCATATGAAGATTCATCAGTTCAGAAGAGGGAGATTATTCCTGAAGATGAGAGAGGAGAATTCTTTTTTTTTTTTTTTTTTTTTTTTTTTTTTTTTTTTTTTTTGCTGTACGCGGGCCTCTCACTGCTGTGGCCTCTCCCGTTGCGGAGCACAGGCTCCGGACACACAGGCTCCGCGGCCATGGCTCGCGGGCCCAGCCGCTCCGCGGCATGTGGGATCTTCCGGGATCGGGGCACGAACCCGTGTCCCCTGCATCGGCAGGCGGACTCTCAACCACTGCGCCACCAGGGAAGCCCAAGAGAGGAGAATTCTTAAAAGAAAACAAAGATAGCTTGTTGGAACAGAAAAGTCATTCCAGGGCTTCCCTGGTGGCGCAGTGGTTGAGAGTCCGCCTGCCAGTGCAGGAGACACGGGTTTGTGTCCCGGTCCGGGAGGATCCCACATGCCGCGGGGCGGCTGGGCCCGTGAGCCATGGCCGCTGGGCCTGCGCGTCCGGAGCCTGTGCTCCGCAACGGGAGAGGCCACAACAGTGAGAGGCCCGTGTACCGCAAAAAAAAAAAAAAAAAAAAAAAAGAAAAGTCATTCCATTCCTGGGGCAGAGAAGGAAATCCAATACAGGCTGCTCATTTCCCACATCTGCCCTTGGAGTTTGCACACAGAGCTCGCTCCTTGTTCCTCCTCCAATGCCAGACTTCCAAAGCCCAGTGAACACACCAGATGCTGCATATACCATCTGGATCATCCCCACCTACAGGAATCTCTCACTCCTCTATGACTTTCATTTGTTGTATCATTCTCTTAAGTTGGGTTCCCCCAAAAGAAGAATTTGAGAGAAAGTAGTTTATTTGAGAGGCGGTACCAGGAAGCTCCAGCCAAGGGCTGGAGAAGTGATACAGGAAGGGAAAGAAGCTAATATAGGGGGAATTAATACCACCACTGTGGGAATCAGTGTCTCAGTCCCACTGGGGAGCTCTGGAGACTGCACAGACCCCGCCTCACTGTCATCTTCCCTGAGTGGGGTAGGAATGGAGGCTTTTATCCTTCACCTCCTATCCATTTTGCAGGAGCTGTTTCTAGGAGCCTCAGAACTTCCTGCCCTGCACTCATGGAGAAAGACGTCAGATGGAGAATCCCAGGTGTGTTCCTTAAGAAACCATCATTATACAAGGGAGTGGGGAAGGTTGAGGGGATGTGGGTAGGCAATGACAGCATCTGCTGTACGTTCCCTCCTTTATTCACTAACTCATCACTCTGTATGAAGCCCTGTGCCAGATCCTGTAGCTGCAATGAAGAACAACACAGACACTATCTGCAATCTCCTGGAGCTTAAAATCTAGCAAAGAAGTCCAATGTTGATTAAATAAGCATGCAAGTATATAATAAAATCAGTGAAAAAGTGAGGTAGAATAAAAGAACTGCGAGTTCAGGGAAAGGATGGCAGGAAAACATACTCTGCCTTGAGAAATCATGGAGGGCTTCTTTGAGGAAGATGTGAGAGTTATCTAACTAGAGGTGAGAGAGAGATGGGAAGAGCATTTCAGGCAGAAGAAATAGCATGTGCAAAGTCCCTGAGGCACCAGGAACCACAGTAGTGAGGCTAGAGGTCAAAGAGCAAGAGGACAATTTGGGGCTAAATAAGGCTAAAAAGGTAAGCATGAAATGTACTGTGCAGTGCTGTGTAAGGTGTGCTCGAGGTTTTGGTCTCTGTTCTACAGCAGTGGAAGGCATTGAAGATTGTTAAGCTAGGAAGTGATGTAATTAGATTTTTAAAAAAGAAAAGATAGTTGCTGGGCAGAGAATGGGTCAGAGTAGGAAAGAGTGGAAGAAGTCATGAAGTCAAGAGTTGATGGCAGGATTTCTGCTCCAGCCCAAATAGAGTAACAGGGACCAGATTTATCCTCTAGCCTGAAATAGTAACAAAATTGAACAAAGCATATGAAACAATGGTTTTTAAGACATCGAGCATGCTTAACGATGCACAGTGATCCCTGAGAGAGAATAAACAAATGAGGTAGAGTTTATAATTTCCCCAGCTTACTGCATGGAGAGTTTCTAGGCCAAAAGAAAAGGAAACCAGGCAGAGTCCTGAGTTGAGAAAAAGAGCTGGAACTCTTGGGGAGCCAGAGCAGCCAGAGTTCAAAGGGCAGAGTACTGGAGAGAACTCAAACAGAGGGAGAGAGTTCTAGCCATAAAAAAGAATGAGATGATGCCGTTTGCAATAACACAGATTGACCTAGAGATGATCATACTACGTGAAGTAAGTCAGACAGAGAAAGACAAATATTATATGCTAATACTTACATGTGGAATCTTAAAAAAATGATACAAATGAACTTATTTATAAAACAGAGGGCTTCCCTGGTGGTGCAGTGGTTGAGAGTCTGCCTGCCGATGCAGGGGACACAGGTTCATGCCCTGGTCTGGGAATATCCCACATGCCGCGGAGCGGCTGGGCCCGTGAGCCATGGCCGCTGAGCCTGAGCCTGTGCTCCGCAACGGGAGAGGCCACAGCAGTGGGAGGCCCGCGTACCACAAAAAAAAAAAAAAAAAAAAGAAGAAAAAAAAAGAGAAATAAAACAGAAATAGACTCACAGACATACAAAACAAACTTATAGTTACCAAAGGGGAAGTCGGGGGAAGGGATAAATTGGGAATTTGGGATTAACACTCTACTATATATAAAATAGATAAACAACAAGGACCTACTGTATAGCACAGGGAACTATATTCAATATCTTGTAATAACCTATAATGGAAAAAAATCTAAAAAAGAAAAAAATATATATATATGTCACTATGCTATATGCCTGAATCATTGTAAATCAACTATACTTCAATTTGAAAGATTATAAAATAAAGTAAAAGAGAGAGTTCTAGAGCTCTGGATAGGGTCTCCTTCAAATTTTTGGTTGAATATCGATCAGTGTATGTGTATGAGGAAACTCCCAGAAGCCAAAGAAAGAATCACCTAAAAGGATTAGAGGGAATAGTTCCCAGAGCTCACACGGGGCTGGGAGATTGCAAACCTCCCTCTGAATAATTAATAAGACAAGCAGAGAGAAAATCACTGAAAATGTAGAAGACTTGAATATGTAAGTAAAAATATAGAAGACAACCAACTTGACCTAACTGATATTTAAAGAATACCCCAAATAGTAGAATATTCACTTTTTCAAATGAACATGGACCATTTACCAAGACAGACAATATTTTGGTGCATAAAATAAGTCTTAATAAACTTAAAATGGTTCAAGTTAAAAGTAGGTTCTCTCAGGCTTCCCTGGTGGCGCAGTGGTTGAGAGTCCGCCTGCCGATGCAGGGGACACGGGTTCGTGCCGCGGTCCGGGAGGATCCCACGTGCCGCGGAGCGGCTGGGTCCGTGAGCCATGGCCGCTGAGCCTGCGCATCTGGAGCCTGTGCTCCACAATGGGAGAGGCCACAGCAGTGGGAGGCCCAAGTACAGCAAAAAAAAAAAAGTAGGTTCTCTCACCAAAGTGGAATTAAATCTGAAATCAATGATGAAAACATACCTGGAAGATCCCCTAATTTTTGAAAACTAAATAACACAGTTATAAATAACTCATGGATCAAAAAGGAAATTAGGGCTTCCCTGGTGGCGCAGTGGTTGAGAGTCCGCCTGCCGATGCAGGGGACGTGGGTTCGTGCGCTGGTCCGGGGGGATCCCACATGCCGCGGAGCGGCTAGGCCCATGAGCCACGGCCGCTGGGCCTGCGCGTCCGGAGCCTGTGCTCCGCAACGGGAGAGGCCACAACAGTGGGAGGCCCGCGTATCGAAAAAAAAAAAAAAAAGGAAATTAGAAAGTATGAATGGATGAAAACAAAAACCCAACATACTAAACTTGTGAGATGTCACTAACAGTACTTAAAGAGAAATGTATAGCACTAAAGGCCTAGGTTAAAAAAAAAAGTTTTCAAATTGATGAATTCAGCTTCTACCTTGAGAAACTTAAAAAAAAAAATTAAACCAAGAGTAAGCAGATGAAAAGGAAATGATAGATCAGAACAGCAGGAATAGAAAACAGAAAAACAATAGAGAAAAATCAATGAAACCCAAAGCTGATTCTTTGAGAATATCAAAATTTGTAAGCCTTTAGCAAGACTGAGCAGAATAAAAAGAAAAATTAAAAGATTACCAATACTATGAATGAGAGAGGCGACATCATACAGATTTCACTGATATTAAAAGGTTGATAAGGAAAAGTTATGAACAATTTAATGACAATAAGTTAAAAACCATAGAAACTTGAAAGATACAAAGTATCAAAATTCTAGAAAAAATAGATAACTTGATAACCCTATAAAGTATCCCTTAAAAGAAAAATATTAATAAATTGGACCTAATCAAAACAAAAAACTTTTGCTCTTCAAAAGATACTGGTAAGAAAATGAAAAAGGCAAGTCACAGACTGGGAGAAAATATTTGTAAACATATATTTGACAGAGGACTTGTATTTAGAATTTATAAAGAACTCTTAAAACTCAACAATAGAAAGACAAACATTTTTTATGAATTTATTTATTTACTTTTGGCTGCATTGGGTCTTCATTGCTGCATGCGGGCTTTCTCTAGTTTCAGTGAGCGGGGGCTACTCTTCGTTGTGGTGCACGGGCTTCTCACTGCAGTGGCTTCTCTTGCTGCGGAGCATGGGCTCTAGGTGCCTGGGCTTCAGTAGTTGTGGCTCACTCTAGAGAGCGCAGGCTCAGTAGTTGTGGTGCACGGGCTTAGTTGCTCCGTGGCATGTGGGATCTTCCCGGACCAGGGCTTGAACCCATGTCCCCTGCATTGGCAGGCAGATTCTTAACCACTGCGCCACCAGGGAAGTCCCAAGACAAACATTTTTAAATGGGCAAAGATTTGAGCAGACACTTAACCAAAAAAGCTATGTCACTGGCAAATAAGCACATGAAAAGATGCTTGGCATCATTAGTTATTAGGGAAATGAAAATTAAGAACATAATGAGATACTATTACTCACATATTAGAATGACTAAAATTAAAAAATTATACTAAAAGCTGGTGAGTATGTGGGGCTATTGGAACTATCATATGCTACTTAAGGGGAATAAAATGGTACCACCACTTTGGAAAACAGTTTGGTAAATGCTTAAAAAGTTACACATACACCTACCACATAATTCAGCCTTTCACTCCTAGGTATTTAATTAAGATAAAAGAAAGCAAACATCCATACAAAGACATGTACCAAATGTTCACAGCAACTCTACTCATATAGCTAAAGTAGAACAACCCAAATATCCGTCAAGAAGTAAATAGATAACCTGTGGTCTATCTATGCAATGAAATACTACTCAACAACAAAAAGGAATGGACTAGTGATATCAATAACAACATAAATATGCTGAGTGAAAGAAGTCAGACATACTGTATGATTCCACTTAGGTAAAGTTCTAGAAACCACTGATCTGCTTTCTGTCTATAGGGACAGAAAGCAGATCAGTGGTTCCCTAGGCAGGAAGGGCTGGAAGGGCAGGAAGAAATGATTACAAAGGGACATGAGGAAACTTTTGGGGGAGTGAATGTGTTGATTGTTTTGATTGTGGTGATAGTTTCATGAGTGGATACATATGCCATAACTCATCGACTTGTATACTTTATATATGTGCCATTCATTCTACTTCAATTATATCTCAAAAAGACTATTTAAAAAATAAGGGTCGATGTGGCTTAGACCAAGTTGTTGGAGACGGTGGAGATGAAGAAAAGTAAACAGATTTAACAGATATTTAGCAGGTAACTGGCAATAGTTGTGATGGATTGCATACAGGGAGGAAAGGAGAGGGAGGTACCAAGGCTGTCATCTGTATTAATGGCTTGAGCAATTGCTTGGATGTGTGGACAATCACTGAGATGGGGAAGGCTGGCAGAGGACTATGTAGGGAAAGATGATGAGGTCAGGTCTGGACATATTGAGTCCGAGGAACGATTGAGACATCTAAGAGATGTCAAGCAGGTAGTTGTAGGTCACTATGTTGGAAGCTTAGAGGAAGTGGTCTTGAGACACGGCCTTGAAAGTCTTTGGCACTGATATAAAATTACCATATACTTTAATTTAATGTTTTGTGTCTGTACACTTTGTATTCTCGTTTGGGTTGTAAGCTCTGTGGGTGCAAGATTTTTAACTTATGCCTCTACCTATGTCACACCACCCTTTTATACCCACTTTAGTAGAAGCAGCACGATGAGGTGGGTGATGCATGGAATTTAGAATGAGAGGCCTGGCTTCAACATCTGGCTCACCACTTACTAACTGTGTGACCTTGGGCAAATTGCTTGTTCTCCATAAATGGTAATAATATTAATAGGATGTATTTCATAGGTTACTGAGACATCTTAATATGATAATATAAGCTAGAAACCTGTTGAACCTATCTAAGCCCCAGTTTTTTCCTCTGTAAAATACATACAATGATACCTTCTTATCAGTTGGCTGTTGCTGCACCACAAGCCACCCCAAAATTCACAGGCTTACAGTAACAGTCATTTTTTATTACAACTCCTATGTGTGTATGTCAGGCAGCGGACTGCCCTGGTTGACCTCCGTCGGTTTGCTTATGAGTCTGTGAGTTGACTGCGGCAGCTTAGCTGGGGCAGTTCTCTTACATATGTCTCACCCTCCTCCTGGATCCAACGGACTTGGGCAAGCGTGTACCTTCTCAAGAATGTGGCAAAACAGCAAGAGCACAGGCCCAACTGTATATGCGTGCTTTTTCACACCTCTGCTTGTACCGTGTCTGCTAACAATTCTTTTGGCCGAAGAAAGTCACATTGCTGAACTCAGAATCAAGGGATAGAAATGTACACCACGCTGCTTTGAAGTGAAAAGGCACATGGCAAAGAACACAGGTAGCGATAGGTCAAGAATTGGGGCAGCAATCCCATCTGCTCCCTCTACAAAACAAAATATTTTCTTGTAACATATGTAACATGCCTATCTCATTATATGTTTTCAATAACTACATCTGCTTCCATCTTCAACACATGTTGGATTATCGACTCTGATTTTAAGGGTAAAAATAAATTGGTTCCAGGCATTTGAATCTATCCTTGCTTATTATGAAGCTTGGCATATTATATAAGAGAGTAATAATTAACAGTTTGGGTTAGGCACCTTCACACACAGACGGTGGCAATGTAAATAGATACAATCTTTTTGGAAAGCAACTTGACAATATGTATCAAAAGCCTTAAAAATGTGTACCCTTTGACTCAGAAATTTTCATTATGGCAAGTCTACCCTAAGAAAATAGGAGATATATAGACAAATGTTTATGTGTAAGGATGTTCACTGAAGCAATATTTAGAGTAACAAAGAAAAGGAGGATAACGCCAGATTAATTTGTTGCAGGGGAAAAAAAAAAAACCTCTCATTGAAAACAGATAAGAAGGCTGGACTAAAACAAATCTGTTTGGGGACTGGAGAGTTACCAAGACAGTCACAGTTTGAGGATCTGAGATTAGAGATATATGGAAAAGTAATTAAGGTGAGTCTGAAATTCTATGCTGTTTTCCCCTCAAAGCATATGTGGGCTCTTGGATGGTACAGCCAAATAGACTAAGCAACAAAAAAATGCTCTTAAGTGACACAGAATCTGAGCAAAGATGTCAGCAGTCTGAGGAGGGGCTGAGGAGGCAAAAGTTAGAGTTCCAAGCTTTTAAGAAAGCTATGGCTTGAGAGGCTAAGATCCTCTCAGTGGTACAGAAAAATGACGTGTTTACTATCTCAAGGCATTCACCAGTTCACAAACAGTGCAGGCTGAGAGAAACAAAGCAGAAAGTGGCAGCCAACAGAAGTTCTGTGGCCTCAGAAGGATGGGAGATAAAAATCGGTTTTGAAGTCCTGACAAGAAAGACTCCTGGGACTTCCCTGGCGGTCCAGCTTCCACTGCAGGGGGCGCAGGTTCAATCCCTGATTGGGGAACTAAGATCCCGCAAGCTGCGTGGCCAAAAAAAAAAGGAGAGAGAGAGAGAGAGACTCTGGTAGGTACCTCACGCTTTCAAATGGAACTCCTAAAGGCCTGTACCCTAGGAATAAAAGTGAACTAAAAGTAAACCAGGGCTTCCCTGGTGGCCCAGTGGTTAAGAATCCACCTGCCAATGCAGGGGACACATGTTCGATCCCTGGTCTGGGAAGATCCCACATGCCGCGGAGCAGCTAAGCCTGTGCGCCACAACTACTGAGCCTGCACTCTAGACCTAACGAGCCACAGCTACTGAGCCCACATGCCACAACTACTAAAGCCCACGTGCCTAGAGCCTCTGCTCCGCAACAAGAGAAGCCAACGCAATGAAGAGTAGCCCCTGCTCGCGGCAACTAGAGAAAGCCCGCATGCAGCAACAAAGACCCAACACAGCCAAAAATAAATAAATAAATAAATTATTTTTAAAGTTATTTAAAAAAAAAGTAAACCAAATCTTATAAAGACTGATAGCCAATCCGTTCTGTGATTGGATTAAAACGATCTATCCTAATTCTACCTGCCTGCCATAAGCTAAAGGCTCATTTAGAGCTTCTGCAATATTTTATACACAGTGTCTGACATTCAACCAAAATTCCCAGGATATCGAGAGACAGTGGAAGGAAAAAATCAGACAATATAAATAGATCCAGAGGTAGGCAAAAATATACAATGGAAAAAAGGGAAAAAGAAAAAAACAGTCTCTTCAGCAAATAGTGTTGGGAAAGTTGGACAGCTGCATGTAAATCAACGAAGTTAGAACATACCCTCACACCATACACAAAAATAAAGTCAAAATGGCCTAAATTTAAGACATGACACCATAAAACTCCTAGAAGAGAACATAGGCAAAATATTCTCTAACATAAATCGTACCAATATTTTCTTAGGTCAATCTCCCAAGCCAATAGAAATAAAAGCAAAACTAAACAAATGGAAACTCATCAAACTTACAAGCTTTTGTACAGCAAAGGAAATCATAAACAAAATGAAAAGACAACCTGTAGACTGGGAGAAAATATTTGCAAATGATGCGACAAACAAGGGGTTAACTTCCAAAATACACAAATAGCTCATACAATTCAACAACAACAACAACAAAAACAACCCAATCAAAAAATGGGCAGAAGACCTAAAAAGACACTTCTCCAAAGAAGACATACAGATGGCCAACAGGCACATGAAAAGATGCTCAACGTCATTAATTATTAGAGAAATGCAAATAAAAACTACAATGCGGTACCACCTCACACTGGTCAGAATGGCCAGCCTTAAAAAGTCTACAATAACAAATGCTGGAGAGGGTGTGGAGAAAAGGGAACCCTCCTACACTGTTGGTGGGAATGTAAATTGGTCCAGCCACTATGGAGAATGGTACGGAGGTTCCTCAAAAAACTAAAAATAGAGTTGCCATATGATCCAGCAATCCTAGTCCTGGGCATATATCCAGACAAAACTATACTTAAAAAAATACATGCACCGCTATGTTCATAGCAGCATGATTTACAGTAGCCAAGACATGGAAACAACCCAAGTGCCCATCAACAGGCGATTTGATTTAAGAAGATGTGGTATACATGTGCAATGGAATATTACCCAGCCATAAAAAAGAATGAAGGGCTTCCCTGGTGGCGCAGTGGTTGAGAGTCTGCCTGCCGATGCAGGGGACACGGGTTCGTGCCCCGGTCTGGGAGGATCCCACATGCCACGGAGCGGCTGGACCCGTGAGCCACGGCCGCTGGGCCTGCGCGTCTGGAGCCTGTGCTCCACAACAGGAGAGGCCACAAGAGTGAGAGGCCCACGTACCACAAAAAAAAAAAAAAAAAAGAATGAAATATTGGGACTTCCCTGGTGGTCCAGTGGGTAAGACTCCATGCTCCCAATGCAGGGGGCCTGGGTTCAATCCCTGGTTGAGGAACTAGATCCCACATTCATGCCACAACTAAGAGTTTGCATGCTGCAACTAAGAAGTCCACATGCCACAACTAAGACCTGGCGCAGCCTAAATAAATAAATAAATATTTTTTAAAAAAGAATGAAATATTGCCATTTGCAGCAACATGGATGGACCTAGAGAATACTATACTTAGTGAAGTAAGCCAGAGAAAGAAAGACAAATATTATATATCACTTATATGTGGAATCTAAGAAATAATACAAATGAATCTATATACAAAACAGAAACAGACTTGCAGACATAGTAAACAAACTTATGGTTACCAAAGGGGAACAGGGATGGGGAAGGATAAATTAGGAGTTTGGGATTAACAGATACAAACTATTATACATAAAACTCATAAGCAACAAGGATTTACTGTATAACACAGGGAACAATATTCAATATCCTGTATAACCTATAATGGAAAATAATCTGAAACTATAGATATATAACTGAATTACTTTGCTGTATACCTGAAATTAACATGATATTGTAAATCAACTATACTTCAATAAAAAATGAAAATTAAAAATAGGTTTCCCTATCAGATGAATTAAAAACAAAAAGTTTGAGAATAGCAAGTGTTGATGAGGTGTAGGGAAAACAGTAAGTCCCCTACCCTCTGTGTGGGAGGGTAAATTGACACCACCATTTTGGAGGGAATTCGGCAGTTTCTCTGAAAATAAAGAATGCCCATATACTTTGATGCAGAAACCCACCCATAGAAACCTAGCTAGCAGAAATACTTGCACACCATGCAAAGATGTTCACGGCAGCATTGTCCAGAATGGGTGAAAAGTCTGAGCCATCTAAATGTTCATCATAATGAGAACAGCTAAATGAAATATGATACGTCCCTGCCTGGGAGTTCCATGCAGTCATGAATAAGAATTGGGTCAACCCAGATGGCAGATAGAGAACATAGTAAATATAGTAAAGTACAAATAGTGAGTTGACAAACAAAGGTATCCTACTTTATTATATTTTCATTTGCATGCAGTGTGAGTGTGACTAAAATGCATATCACATCTCTAGGGGGTTTCTGGAACTCTCACTTTTTATCTTACATGCTTCTATTATTTATGAATCTGTTTTTAGTGAGCATGTATTACTTTCTTAATTCTTAAACCAAAAACATAAGTGAATAAGGATTGAACATCTAAAGCCTATAAAGACAAAATGCTTAGTGTTTCATTTCTTGGACCTGAGTTCACTTTCAGCCAGAGGAGTTCTGGGCCACAAGTACAACTCTGTGAAAATCCTTTATCAGGCTCATCTCATGTATGCATGTGGGCATACACACATACCACACGTGCACAACTACCACACACCTCTACACATGCACACACACACACACACACACAGACTTGTCCAGCTCCACATGTGATGTGGAACGCACGACTTTACAGTACCTAGGGCAGTTCATAGAACACTCTTGTGTATTTATTGGTGCAAGGGAGTAAATAGCCAGAGCTGAGCAGGCAGAAAAGAATGTGATGAGACTGAAAACCCAACACCCACCACCTCCTCCACCATCTCAAGCAGATGACACGTTCTGTGGAATCCATGGTGCCCTCCTGATTTCTGGCTTTTCTCTTTTGTCTTCAAGATGGGTAAACCCAGGAAAATGTGGCCGTGAGGATGCGCACTTATCCACTCAGGTCATGTCGTGAGATGCCCCCCCTTCTTACCCCTGCAGTGAGGTGAGAGTCCCGCCCAGACCGTGGGGGGCTTATGGGCCCTCGTCCCTGAAGAGTGTCAGGTTGTGCATCTGGATGTGGTTCAGCAGGACCTGTCCTCGCCGCTCCAGGGTCTGCAGGACCTGCTGTAGGCCCTGTTGCCCGCCTTGGCTTTCCCAGAACACCGGGTCTGTCTGCAGCGACTTGAGCAGCATATTCTGTAGACACCCTGATGCGAGAACCTTCACGACAGACTCAGGAAACCTGAAGGAAGGTCCCCCAGTCCCATAACAGAAAGGAAGAGCAAAAGCCATCTCAGAGAGTTTCCGTGAAAGGCCAGGCCAGTCGGCCAGAACTTGCACAGCTCGGGGCCCGCAAAGCCAGCCCGCAAAGTCTCTGGGGCCACCTGCTGACTAGTTATCCAGGAACCCTTCCACCCGCTCTGCAGTGACAACAGGCAGGGGATAGAGCTTTTGATGGGTCCCACCCCCCTGAGTGGGTGAATCCACTCTGCTGGCCCGGGTGAAGTGAGGAGGAGCCCTAGGAAGGCCCAGCTGCTGCAGGTGTGAGCAGGGAAGGTGTCTCCCAGGCTAGCTCCCAGCCAGGGAAGGGCCAGCCTGCCTACTCCCCAGCAGGGCAGCCCATGTTGTGCAGGGCCAGGAGGCCCTCTGGATATTGGGGAGGGGGCAGTCCATCTTGGACTTGAAGGGCCTGCTGGCTGCATCCCCTCAGCTTTCCAGGACTCCTCATCCACTTCAGAGGCTCATCCAGCAGCTTTTGTCTGATGGACTGTGGACTTCTCTGGAGCCACAGTTCAAGGTCTACAGCAGGGCCATCAAGCCTCAGCCCCTGAACCTCCACCCAACCGCTCTGACCCTCACCCGTTGATGCCCTCCAGCAGCCGGAAATTCAGCTTGTGTTCCGGGTGCTGAAGGTTGCCAGCGTTATCGATGTAGACCAGACGAGAGAGATCACTGCTCCGGACCTCAGGCAAGAACATGGACAGAGACAGAGGAGAGTCAGGGAGCAGCCTAGCCGGTACCCCTGGACTCTGTCGGGGCTCAGCAGCCTGGGGGGCCCTGAGCTGTCAGTCCCACCACCCAGCCTGCTACTCACCCAGATGGTCCCCTCGCACTGAGCAGTGAGCTCACTCCATGCCGCTGCCGTGCTTAGGACATCCAGGCACCCTCTCAGTGAACCCTCCCAGCAACCTTGGGAGGTGGCCACTGATATTAGCCTCATGTTACAGAAACAGAGGCACAAAGAAGTAATTTGCATAAGGTCACACAGCTAATAAGTAGCTGGCTGGTTCAAACCTGGACCCGTAGCCACAAGCCACAGCACCTTCTGCAAAACTGCAAGGCAGAGGGACTGATTCCTGTTCTGGTGGCCGAAGGGCTGAGGAGCACGGGTGGGAATGGGAAGGGGCAGAAGTAGCCCACCCAGGGGCTGAGGCTGCGGGATGTATCACACACGTGCCCCCTGTGCCCCTGTCCCGGGCGTTCCCCTGAGCATCACCGAGGACACAAGGCACCCTCCATCCTCAGGTAGCACTGCCCATCCTCTGTCCCCACAGTTGTAGGGCCTCCAAAAACTCTTCAAAACTGAAATCAGGGCTTCCCTGGTGGCACAGTGGTTGGGAGTCCACCTGCCGATGCAGGGGACACGGGTTCGTGCCCCGGTCCGGGAAGATCCCACATGCCGCGCAGTGGCTGGGCCCGTAAGCCATGGCCGCTGAGCCTGCGCGTCCGGAGCCTGTACTCCGCAATGGGAGAGGCCACGGCAGTGAGAGGCCCGCGTACGGCAAAAAACCCCCCAAAAACCAAAAAACACTGAAATCAGCAGCAGGGAATTCTTTAGCACCTTAAAACTTTGGTACGGTGGGAACAGGAGGCCATCTCTTCCGGCTCCCACCCCCATGCACACACTCCATTCCTACACACTCGCCAAGATTCCCTGGTAGTTTCCCATAATTCTCTTCAGCAACCTGCGCTTAAATTATGAACTTTTGTCTTCAGGACCCCAGCTTCCCCTCTCTCTGCTTCTTCTACCTCTCACCCCCCTGCACACACCGGGGATCATCTATTTCTCGAAACCCGATGACTCCTCCCTCCAAAAACTGCTATTGGGAAGGATCTGTGAGACAGCTGCCCACCAGGGGTAAAGGATGGATATAAAAGCCCTCCCTCTCCCAGAATTATTTGCCTTTCACTGGGGAAGGAGAGAGGTGGCTCTGGGGCAGGGGAGGGAGAGTTCCCACCGCCCAGCAGCACCACAAGGCAGCCCTGGCCTGCGGGCTGGTGGGGCTGCCTGACGCTCGGCCCAGGGCAGCATCTGACGGCTACCGTCCAAAGCAGCTGGCCAAGGTGAGGCGGTGAGGACACCAGCCTCACTGGGGGAAGACAGAGCAGCCCCTCCCCGGGGTGGCACTTTGCTCCTCGTGCAGGAGAAGCGGCTGTTCTGCCCCACCAGCCTCTCACCGATGGCCTCGGCACATGGCTTCCCACCCTGGGCTGTAGTTTTCACAGGAGGCAGCGCAGTGTTCCTCCAACAGCCCCAGCCTGTGAGCCATCGGGGGCCAGGAGAGCGCCCCGTCACTGCCACCAACCAGACGTGCAGCTTGGGAAACCCCCTTCCCCGCTCCAGGCCCCAATTTCCATATTTACTGGCACATTAAGGACGTCCTACTAGACACACAGTTATCACGCTCTGCTTCCTGGAGCCTTAGGGCGTCCCCGGAGTCTTCAGGGCTCAGAGGAGTTAGTGACAACAGCTCCAGCCCACACCCCATACCTACCTAAACCACATCCTCAAAGCTCCACCTGTGTCCGTTCTATATATTAAGGCTTCCTGAAAACATTTAAAGGGTTCTGCTGCTGAAAAGCACAGGTTTGGGACACCCCAAGGTCACGTGATCTCTGACACTTGCCAACAGCATCTGCTGATGGAGACGGGAAGACCTGAGTCTGGGGTGACCTGGGGACATACCAAGATGTGGACCAGCCGCAGCTCCCCCGGGTTCCGGCATTTCTCTCGGAGCCTCTCTTCCACACAGGGGTCCGAGGGCTCGGGCTCGAAGCCACAGCAGTAGCGATCCAGGCGGTCATGGACCTGTGGGGACACCGTCCTCTGAGGGCCCAGCACTCGGGCCACCGGAGCCCTGGGGCCACACGCTGGGGGCCATCCTCAGGGATCTTGGCGCTGGTCAGCTCTGCTGCTGGCCTCCGGCTGTGATGGGGCTTCTGCTTGCTCCTCAGCCAGCCTGCCCTGCACCAGGATTGCTTGCTCACACTGCGTTGATTTCCACCCAACATTGACTGATTAATCTCTGTCACTGGCCCTGAGCTCCAGCCTGGGGCTGACTGTCTGGTCTACCTGGGGAGACCCACACATGACCACTTTTTCTTTAATCAGCAAATGTTACATCAGGGATTCCTCCCTTTACAGAGATAAAAATCTTTTAATGACCATCCAGTCAGCTCCTGCCTCTAGGACAGTGCTTTCACCCTGCAGGAGGCCTGAATCAAAGTCAGGAAGGAGAGCATTCCTGTTCCTGGCTCCTCTTACACTGGATGCCTAAAATGGGAGCAATGGCACTCCCTCAGAGTTGATCATGATGTGCTTTAATAAGAAATTTGGTCTCTGTCCCTGGTTCCTGGCACAGAGTTCCTAAAACCCCTGCAATTTGCTCAGTGATATGAGTGTCTTTTGTTATTCATAATAAACCCTCTGACCATATCAGAGTTTAATAAGGTGACTCAGCGGGTCACCTTAGATAACTTAGATAACTTCAGGCTGATTGCCAGATAGACAAGTAGAGAGTAGAACTTTCAACCCCAACCTCCAACCTCTGGGAAGAGTAGGAGAGCTGGAAACTGGGTTATAAAAACTCTTGAACAGTGAGATTTGGGGAGCTTCCAGGTTGGAGAACACACCCACATGCCAGGAGGGTGATGCATGCCAACTCCATGAGGACATACAGGGTTGTATACTTGGGACCCTTCCAGACCTCTCACCCCATGTACCTCTTCAACTGACTGTTCACTTACATCCTTTGTAATAAACCAGTACACATAAGTGTTTTCCTGAGTTCTATGAGCCATTCTAGCAAATTATTGAACATGAGGAGGGGGTCATGAGAACCCCCAATTTATAGCCAGTTGGTCAGAAGTCCGGGTGGCCCAGGATTTGTGACTGGCATCTGAATCAGCAGTCTTGTGGGAATGAGCCCTTCACTTGTGGGACCTGACATTGAGTCCAGGTGGATAGTGTCAGAATCAAACTGTACACCCAGTTGGAGCTGGAGAATTGGTGGGGTCAGAAGACATCACTCAGATGACCAGCACCACTGCTGCATCTATCTCACCCACTCCTCACTGCAGCCTTGCAATAGAAACATTATTGTCCCCATTTACACAGGGGGACACTGACCCCAGACTTGCCCAAGGTCATACATGTGAAAGCAGTACAGCTGGGATTTGAACCGAGGTCTGCCTGGCTTGAGCCCAGTGCTCTCTGTTATCCTGCCCTGCTTCCCTGAAGGTCAGGAAGGGTGAGCCAGTTAGAGGTCCAGTGAGGTCCCCATCAGTACACTAGTTAAGGCTGGAGAAGAGCTTTCAAAACTGTGAAGGAGGCAGAGGAGGAACCAGAAGTCTCAGAACCCATCCTCCTCCTCCATGACTACAACTGACGCAGCAGCAGGCATCGGGGCTGTCTGGATGGTCCACATCCACCTTCTGTGGTCGCTGTTCTCCAACCCAAGCCGCAGACCTGATCCAGCTTTAGCCAGCACCACCATCGTGCCTCCCTCGGCCACGTGCAGCTAACGCCCTCCACAAATGGCAGAGGGGACGGGGGCAGGGTTGAGGGGATGACACAACCTATAACCCCCAGGATGCGGCACTCATCAAAGCCGGGCCAGCCACCTCGCAGTCCACTCAGCCCCAGCTCAGCGCTGGCCGGAAAAGGTCTCCCTCCATTTCCATCTCCCTTTGTAGGAAATTCTCACATGTTCTGAAGAAATACAAAATTGATTTCCTTCAACACAAGCCAGAAAATAACTATAGTTCCATTCGCCAATCAACCTCACAAAACCAGAGTCCAGAAAGGAGACAGTGTTAAACAGTCCCAACTACTGTCCCAAACCTGGAGGACAGGCCCAGCTTGGCCGGGGGCAAACGGCCACCAGAGCCCTATCCAGGCAGTGAGCCCATGAATGAGCCCCCGGTGCAGACAGTCACTGCTTTGGTCTCCCAGACTTTGGATAACAACAATTACAAGTAACAGAAAAGCCTGGCTCAAAATGGCTTTAACTGTAGGGGAAATTAAGATCATCTACCGCAGGAAGTCTCATGATAGGGCAGGCTGGGGGATTTAGCAGCTCCTACTGTCACGGTAAGGACTCGGGTTTCTTTCTGCTTCTCACTATACCCGCACAATGTTAAGGACATCCCTTTGTTGTCTCAGGAAGCCTGCAGGTGGCTTTTGTGGGTATGTTTTTCCTTGTTATCTCTAGAGAGAAGGAAATAGAGACACAGGAAGGGAGGGAGGGAGGGGCGGGGAGGCGAGGAGAGAAAAGGAAGCTATCCCCCACAATCACGGAATAGAAGTCCTTCCTTTCAGCCTGACTGGACCATATTTGGACACAGGATCATCCCTGGTCCAGTGGCAGCCAGGGATGCACAGACCTCTGAGCCCAGGCATGGGGGGAAGGTGAATCACACCAGGGCTCTGTGCAGAAGGAACGAGAGCAATCAGCTGGGTTCACTGGAGCCCCAGTATCCTCACTCAGGCTCGTAATAGAAGTGTTGACCGGGACAGGGCTAAGGAGCCCTGTGGCATGCCCCAGAGACCTCCCAGCCCTCCAACTATTTTTAAATCCACCTGAAGCTAGTATCACACCCCCATATTTCTCCATATGGTCCTAGAACTTAGCGGGTGAGGGTGGTCCTCCTCCATGCATTCACACACATGCCTTCCTCAGCAGGAGCCTTCTGAGGCTGCCCACACAGAGGTTTAGAACAGGGGTCGGCAAGCTTTTTTTTTTTTTTTACATATTTACTGGAGTATAATTGCTTTACAATGGTGTGTTAGTTTCTGCTTTATAACAAAGTGAATCAGTTATACATATACATATGTTCCCATATCTCTTCCCTCTTGCGTCTCCCTCCCTCCCACCCTCCCTATCCCACCCCTCTAGGTGGTCACAAAGCACCGAACTGATCTCCCTGTGCTATGTGGCTGCTTCCCACTAGTTGTCTATTTTACGTTTGCTAGTGTATATATGTCCATGCCTCTCTCACGTTGTCACAGCTTACCCTTCCCCCACCCCATATCCTCAATTCCACTCTCTAGTAGGTCTGTGTCTTTATTCCTGTCTTACCCATAGGTTCTTCATGACATTTTTTTTCTTAAATTCCGTATATATGTGTTAGCATACGGTATCTGTCTTTCTCTTTCTGACTTACTTCACTCTGTATGACAGACTCCTCATTACAAATAGCTCAATTTCGTTTCTTTTTATGGCGAGTAATATTCCATTGTATATATGTGCCACATCTTCTTTATTCGCAAGCTTTTTCTATAAAGGGCCAGACAGTAAATACTTTAGGCTTTGGAGGCCATATGGTCTCTGTCATGACTACCCACCTCTGCCTCTGTAGTGCATATTGTAGGTATTCTAGATAATATGCAAACAAATGGTCACAGCTATGTTCCAAAAAACCTTTATTTACATACACTGACATTTTAATTTCATATAATTTTTATATGTCACAAAATATTCTTCTTTTGAGCTTTTCGACCACTAAAAAATGCTAAAACCATTCTTAGCTCATGGGCCATACAGAAATGCAGAGAGGGGAATTTGGCCTACAATCTGGGCCATGCCTGTGACCCTGGTTTGGAGCCCAGTAGATCTGGGGGTGAATCGTGGCTCCACTGTGTCCTAACTCCATGACCTAAGGAAGTTAGTTAACCCCACTACGCCTCAGTTTTCTCATCCACAAAGTGGAGCAGTGATACTCCCTCAGGACCTCACTGAGGACCACACAAGGTGATGATGTAAACAAAGCAAGGGTGGTTGTCCTGGAGGGCCCTGGAAGGGACAGGCCCAAAGGCCTGGAGGAATCTCAGGGGTTCCTCCCTCCAGAAGCCCCGGCCCCACCCCAGCTATAGGCCTGAGAACCAGAGTCTGAAATAAAGCAGCGTCATGACAATCTAGCCACTCTCTTCTACGTGCAGGCCTGGTTTCTGGAGTGCAGACAAATCTGTGAGATGGACACCACCTACCAAGTCCTCTTTGGCTGGGAGAATAAATGCCAGGACGGTTCTAGCAAGACTGAAATACAGTAACTGCTCTAGATTTCACGTGATGCTTCATGCACAGCCAGCCAAACCCCCTTTCTCCTGCCAAACGCTCCCTGACCCTGTGCAGATTTCAACTCGCTGCAGCATTGCAAGTTGAAATGCTGGAAGCTACAAGGAATAACAGCCCATATGATACGGGCGGCACTGGCGTCCCCAAATCTACACCCATTTGAATGCTGAACAGGAAGGGGCTGGCCAGGCGCAGTTGCCAGTGTGATGAATTTGCCACGCTGTCTGGGAACTTTTTTCCACTGAAGAGAAATTCAGTTTAAACTGCAGTAGTCAAGCAGGACCAAGCTTAAGCTTCATTCCCAAATCACTTCAGGATTTGATGTTTTTTCCCCTTTTTGAAAAAATGAGGAGTTACCAAGAAAAAATGATAATCCTTTGCAGTTTTGGTTTTCTGATGAACCTAGCAGAGTTGGATGATCGTGAAGTTTTTGTTTAATTCTAGTTAAACAGTTGTGAAGCCCTTACTCTGTGCTGGGTACCGCTCTGAGTGCTTTATCCATCACCACTCATTTAACCCCTCCCAGCAGCCAGGAGGCAGATACTGTTATTATCCCCATTTCAAAGATGAGGGAACTGAGTCACAGAGGCTAGTAACGTGCCTAGGGCCCCACAGAGCGAAAGTGGTGGCACCTAGGGACCTCCCTGGCAGTCCAGTGGTTAAGGCTCCACGTTTCCAATGCAGAGGGCGCAGGTTTGAACCCTGGTCAGGGAACCAAGATCCCACACACCACGCTGAGACCCCCACATGCCTGCGCAGACAAAAAGAAAAGAAAGAAAGCGGTGGCGCCTAGACTCAGACCCAGGCAAGTCTGGCTCTGACCACTGAGTCAGACTGGGTGGCAGGTACATGTTTTTTTGGCACCAGAGAGTACATGCTCCCCAATGCAAAGGAGAAGATATGGTTCAACCTGATCCCCAGCACTTGTTTTGCACAACGAGACTCAGCTGAGGTTTTTTGAGTGAAAGGATGAATGAATGAAGCACATGGCTGGCTGACAGCAGGAAGGATCTGGGGCTGGGGTTGGAGGGTGCTTCACATGAGGACTGATCACTGAAAGCCTGCCTGTCAGGTGAGCCCTACATCCCTGCCCAGGATAACAACACCAGAAGGCTTCAGGGGGAGGCCTGGCTCTGGGGCCCCCAAACAGGACACCTGGTGGAACAAGACACTGCAGTCTGCCAAGAGGGACATCAGGCCCAGCTGTGGGGAGGGGAGGTCTGGAAGGAGCCCAGCACAGGGCACGAGGGGTGGCCCGAGTCCTCTAACCCATCCACCAGGCTCCTGGGCCAAGACGCGTTCCTCAGCCAGTGCCTGATCTGAGTCTGGTGGATTCCAGAAGAACTGCCTGCTGTCCCTGGTGGCCCTGCCCCCTATGCAGGACCTTCCCCCCACCTGGGGACAGTCACAGGCCCAGGTTCTTCTGGATGGAAAGGGTGGCTCTTGGCCGGGCCAGCTCACTGCCAGATTGCCCCAGAGTGGCAGCATCTCTGTCCAAGGAGGGCAGCAGGCTGGTCTGTTAAAGAGTTCGTGAGGCTTTGGGGAGGTCAGGGGTGGGGAGGAGTGGGTTACTCTGCACTGACTCTTACTCTCCTCTGATGACTCCCTCTGCAGTGCTCCCCTTGTGTCCTGACAGAGGGCAACCTTCCCGGGGGCCCTGGGGAGGAACACCTGGATGCCTCATCTGCCCCAAGCCTGAGGCCAGAGGTCTCAACACCAGCTCTGGATGTGGGTGAATAGACTGGCTGGTGGGCTTTGAGGAGGTGGTCTGAGAAGAACTAGACCTTATCTTAAAAGACATCTGTAGATCACCCTACATTTTAAACATCAACACAAAACCCAGCAGCCGTGAAAAGATGAATCCACCACAGCAAAATAGGTTCCAATCAAGAAAACTGGGATGAGTCACCATGGGAACACTTTTCACAAAAAGTCCCCACATCAATACACTAGAGGGGGGAGTATTGTGAGCTCCTCCATGGATACTCAAAAGGCATTTGATATAATTTTTACATCCATTCCTGAGAAGAAAAAACTCTTAATAAAGCAAGAATAGCAAATAGTTCTTCAGTCAAAAGCCGGCATGATGCTTAATGGCAAAACACTAGAAATTGTCCCAAATAGAAACAAGTCAAGTCCATCATCCTATTACTATTTACCATTAATCTAGAGGCACCACAACTGTAGTGAGGTAAGAAGAAAGAAAGAAGAGGCAACGAGAAGACAAAGTGCATTCATTACAGAAGAAACGATCATATACTTGGAAAACCCAGGGGATAAACCAAGCAACTGTTAGAAGCAGTACGAAGTGAGCAAGAGGCCAGTAACCAAACTATGACACAAAAATAATATCCTTCACACAGACCAAGAGCTACGGGCCAGAACATATTGAGATAGGCTGGGACCTGGGACCCTTTGCCAGAGTGCTTGCAATACAAAGAAACTATAAGGGCTTAAAAATAACTGCACACAGGCTCAGTGGGGCAAATTATGAACAATAAGATACAAAAAGGTCACAAACTAACTGCCACTTCTGAGGTGCTGGGAGCAAAAGCAGGGCCCCGCATGCATGATCCCTGCACACAGCACCACCAAGGGTGGGGGGCAGACCACCTAATCTATGCCTCCTGTCCAACCCACCCATCTGCCCCCAGCCTCACCCCATTTAAGGGACCAGCTCGCCCTTGCCTTGGGACGTGAGCAAGGGCACCTGTTTCTTGTTTTCGCTTCCGTGTGCTGCAGCACGAGCTCCAATAAAGCCTTGCCTGAATTTCTCATCTGACTTCTTATCAATTTCTATTAATTTAGGTCTCCTGTCCATTTTTGGATTGGGTTGTTTGTTTTTTTGATATTGAGCTGCACGAGCTGCTTGTATATTTTGGAGATTAATCCTTTGTCAGTTGTTTCGTTTGCAAATATTTTCTCCCATTCTGAAGGCTGTCTTTTCGTTGTATATGTATAGCTGATTCACTTTATTATAAAGCAGAAACTAACACACCATTGTAAAGCAATTATACTCCAATAAAGATGTGAAAAAAATTTCTATTGATTAAACAGTCCCAGAACCCAGGTCAGTAACAATATAATGGAAGGAAAGAGGCCATTTTCAGTGGTCACAAGAAGAGGAAATAACAGTATCATCCCAACATGGAAGTGAAGATCTAGCTCAAGAAAACATCAAGATGCTTCTGAGGAACAGGGATAAATGGAAAGACACAGCCTGTTCTTGGCTAGAATGACCCTGTATTTTAGGATGTAAATTCTCTCTATGTTAGTCCATGCAAATTTAATTTGATTCCAGTAAAGTCCCAAAAGGACTTGGGAAGGCAAAGGAAGTAACAAGCTGACTCTAAATTTCACAGAAGAATAGTATGCAAGAATATCAGAAAAATCTTAAAAAAGAGCAATGAGAAAGACCGAGCACTCCCAGGTATTAACTTAAAATATAAAGCATGATAATTAAAACAGTGTGATTCTGACACATAAATAGACAGACCTTTACTGGAACAGAAGAGTCCAGAAATAGACTTTAGTACATATGGAAATTGGCTATATGATAAAGACAGCATTTCAAATTGGGGGAAAGAATGATTTTTCAACAAATGGTGCTGGGACATTTGGGTTGCCATCTGAAAAAAAATCATTGTTTTGCACCTGATCTCTTATTCCAAAATAACTTCCAGATGGGTCAAAAATATATGTAAACACATGGGAGAATTTTTTAAATAACCCTGAAATGAGGATGGCCCTTTAAAACATAGTACACTAACCTAGAAATCAGAAAAGAAAAACCTGATAATGTTAACAACATTAAAAAAATTTTTTAATTTCTGCACAGCAGAAAGACTAGAAACAAAGTTTAATTGACAATGGAACCTGAGAGAAATATTACAATGCAATGAAAACAAAAGACTAATTTCCTTAATCTATATAAAGCTCTTAAAGTCATTAAGTAAAAGACCAACAATCCAACAGAAAATGGGGCAAAGGATATGAACGATTAAAAAAAAAATCTAAAAAGAGGCAGGACGAGGGTGAGGCAGCTCGGTGCTTTGTGACCACCTAGAGGGGTGGGATAGGGAGGGTGTGGGGGGGAGGGAGACACAAGAGGGAAGTGATATGGGGATATATGTATATGTATAGCTGATTCACTTTGTTATAAAGCAGAAACTAACACACCATTGTAAAGCAATTATACTCCAATAAAGATGTAAAAAAAAAAGGAAGAAGAAAGTGCTTCTTGCTGTCAGGGACATGCACAGCAGGCTCAGCCCCTGAGATGGGCACTCCTAAAATGTTTGCACCTGGGGCCCCTCCCTTGCCTCATGAACTCACTTTCTATTGTTGCATAACAAATGACCACGAGCTTAGTCACTTAAAAATGACTCATTGGGCTTCCCTGGTGGCGCAGTGGTTGAGAGTCCGCCTGCCGATGCAGGGGACACGGGTTCGTGCCCTGGTCCGGGAGGATCCCACATGCCGCGGAGTGGCCGGGCCCGTGAGCCATGGCCGCTGAGCCTGCGCGTCTGGAGCCTGTGCTCCGCAGCGGGAGAGGCCACAACAGTGAGAGGCCCGCGTACTGCAAAAAAAATAAAATAAAACCAAACAAACAAACCCCCCCCCCAAAAAAATGACTCATTAACTCAGTTTCTGTGGGTCGGAATTCCGTCCCGTTTCTGCCTGTTTCTCTGCCCAGGGTCTCAGGCTGAACTCAAGGCGGGGCTACATCTCTTGTAACTCAGGCTCCTCTCCTGGGCTCAGTCAGGTTGTTGGCAGAAACCATTCCTCGTGGTTTTTTTTTTTTTTTTTTTTTTTTGCGGTATGCGGGCCTCTCACTGTTGTGGCCTCCCCCGTTGCGGAGCACAGGCTCCGGACGCGCAGGCTCCGGACGCGCAGGCTCAGCGGCCATGGCTCACGGGCCCAGCCGCTCCGCGGCATATGGGATCCTCCCAGACCGGGGCACGAACCCGTATCCCCTGCATCGGCAGGCGGACTCTCAACCACTTGCGCCACCAGGGAGGCCCTCCTCGTGGTTTTAAGACTATGTTCCCCCGAGATCTCAGGGTCCTTCCAGAGGCCGCCCCTGCCCATAGGCAGTTCATAGCGTGGCTGTTTACTTTCTTTCTCGAGGCCCTCAGGAAAATCTCGCGGATGCTTCATCTTTGAAAGACTCTCCTGACTGGCTCAGGCCCACCCAGGAGAATCTCCCTTTTGATGAACTGAAAGTTAACTGATTAATAACCTCAACAATATTGCAATAACTTTGTATGGTGACAGATGGAAACTAGACTTATCTTGGTGATCATTTTGTAATGTACAGAAATATCAAATCACTATGTTGTACACCTGGAACTAACATAGTGTTGTAGGTCAATTATACTTCAATTAAAAAAAAACACCCAAAGTTAACTGACTGATAACCTAATCACTGAAATGATATTCCATCTATTCACAGGTCTCATTCCTACTCAAGGACAGGAGTTAACGCTAAGGTGGGTGGTTATCTTGGAGACCATCTTAGAATTCTGCCCATCACACCTCACCCTAATCGAGGTCCTGCTTTTAAATATATGTAAAGATGCTTGATGTCGCCCTTTAAACACCCTTGTCCGGGAGGGCTGTTTCACCCCTCCACCGTTGGCTGCACCACCTGTGCAGGAGGGAGGAGTGCAGCACCCGTCTCTTGGGTCTGTTGTAGGACTTGAAGGAGCTCATGTGTGGGCGCTCCATAAACGGTAGCTACTATTATATTTCATGTCACCGGCTGGAAGCCTGAGAGGTCGGCAGCGGTCACGGATCTGGGCTCCTCTCTAACTGCCACAACACCTGATGTTCCAGGGAGCCCAAGCCAGAGGAGATGCCATGAACCATAGACTTGAACTCAAAATAAGGAACACACACAGGATCACAAATGACTGAACCTGGCTCCCTGGGAAGGAAATGGGCCAACCTTACCCAGAAGAGACCTAGAAGAAATGACTTTTCCAGAGTCAGTTAAGTCAGCAAAGAGGGGTAGGGTAGGCCCTCTATGGCCAAACCGCACTAGATTCGATCCCAGCTCCAACACTTAAGGCCTCGTGACTGTGGGCAAGTTCCTTAGCCCTTCTAAACCTGTTTCCTCACCTGTGGAAAGGAGCTAAAAATACTGTGCCCCCCCTAGGGCTGTTATGCATCAACACATGCTAAGTGCTGGCACAGGACCTGATGTGGAGGATATCAGGCAGCATTTTATGCTATCATCTGTTCCGGATGCATAAGTTAATTATGTGCCAGAGGCAAGGGCTGGACAAATGACTCTCACATTGTTTTCTGCCTCTAAGATTCTCTACCAGACCCGAAAAGAAATGGAGAAGCCCTTGGGATTCTTTTCAGTCTAGAGGAAGGAGTGATATTTGAGGAAACAGAACACAGCAGCACCTAGATAGGAAGTCATACAGAGACCCTGGATTCATTCATTGATTTGTTCATCCATCATCCACTCGTTCACTCATTCAACACGTGCTTATCTAGGACCAAACCAAGAGCTTGGCCCTGTGCTAGGTGCTGGGGATGTGGTAGTGAACAAAACACAGAGACAGAAATGAACAAATAAATAAAATAAAACTTACATACTGTGCTGGGAGTCAGAAAGGAAACAGATAGGATAGCACGAAGGAGAAAGAGGATAACAACGGGGAAGTAGAGTCAGGAGAGCTGAGGCCCCGGGGAGGAGGAGTCGGAGGCACGTCAGAGCTAGAGGCCCTTGCACCTGAAGAAACTGACCGAGGCCACGTGCCAAGAGGCAGGGCTAGAGACAGCAGACAGGGATGGATCACGTGGGTCCTTGCAGAACCTGATACCGAGGGCGTTGAGATGCTTTGCCTTATGGTAATGAGGAAGTAACACAATCTGATTTACAATCATAAAAGAGGTATGTTCTCTACCTGACCAGTTGTCTGTGAACTTCAGAGGTTTCCCTCCAACTTCCAGCTGCCGTAAGCTTTGCCCAGGGGCTTTCTCCAAACGCCAGGGAATTAACACCTTCAGGAACAGCCCTCAACCAAAGACCAAGGGGAGATTTCGCTATAAATACCTCGCATCCCTCACCTCTTCGTGGCCTAACTCTGAACGTGTATTTTATACCATTTCTCAGAATTTTCCTGTGGAACTAAGCCCCAGTCGCCCACAGTGGTGACCTGCTTGTTGACACGCCCTTTGTTGGCTGCCTTCCCTCCATCTCACTTTCCTCTTCCCTACAGGTGTTTCCTGGGGTCCCCCTGCAGATGAACCACCACAGTGGAATCCTGGTCTCAGGGTCTGCCTGGGGGAAACGAAACCAAGACATCACTCTGGCTTCTGTAAGGAAACTGGATTGGAGGGGGACATAAGCAGAGGTGGGGAGACAAGTCCAGGTAAGAAAAGATGGCGGCCTGGACCAGGTTGGTGGGAGCTGAGGCTTTCTGGGGTCTGGACTTTCCAGAACATGAAGGCCCTTCATAAGCAGAAGCTGCAGAATGACTTCCGTGAGTGAACCTTACTCTCTCACAGGCTGTCCGAGTTCTCCACAGCTTCTCACCCAGTCGAGCCAAGCACATGCCCCCTAAGAGGAAGCAAGGCGTGAGAAAAGAAGCCTGTCTAAAAGGGAAAAATGCAAATGTGCCCAACCCCCCAGCACTTCCTTCTCTCCCTCTGGCCTCTGGGTAGAAGGCCCTCTTGGGTCCAGGCACAACAGCCCTTGGGTTGGATTTGGCTTACGGCGGATGTGATGGTCATAGCTCCTCCCAAACACGGTTGGCTGTGCCACCTTCACTGTCCCAAGAGGAGGAGGACTTTGTGTCTCTCACCAGAGTGAATGCAACTCTGGCAGCAAGTAGCCCTTGCAGGAAGGCGAGTAGAGCTCTTTGAGCCCCTTCCCTCCAGCAACACACATACACACTCTCCCACCCACTGTGTCCAGCGAGTACAACCAGCTTCTCACTGACCCTCTCTCTTGGTCTTACTTCTCCCGATGACACAGCCCAGGGTGGGGTGGGAGGGCACCCACTCACTATCAGTCCTTTATCTTTCTTAGAGAAACCAGTTTATTAACCAAGAACACCATCCTGGTCACGCCGGCCTGCTGAAACTTGGTTTTGACTTATCATTCACTGGAAGCAGCAGATGCTATTGGGACCCACCCCCGCTCCTTGGCACTCACCACTCCTGTGCATACTGATGGCTTTTTACCACGAGTGCCTGCAGCCCTCTGCCTTTGCCCCTTTCTGGCTGCAGGAGCATGGACCAGTCTAGAGGTTCCAGGAAGTCAATGCCCTCAGGAACAGCCTCAACCAGTGATGGCTGGGAGCTAGTGGCCCAGCTTCTTTGGCCCTTGGGTGGGACGACTTGAGGTGTTTTCTACATACTCCCCCAAAGGCCTCAGTGGGATTGAGCCCCAGTTGCCCACAGCAGTGTCTGGGCACCATATGGAGAGTATGTGGGTTGATGTGAATGGTGTGCACATATGTGGCTATAGCATGTATGTGGCTATGTTCATGTGTAAGTTCATATACAGTGTGTGTTTTGGGGGTGTGTGTGACTGATTAGACTATTGTCTAACAAGTATTTGCTCCCCCCTCTACTCCGAACACAGTGTACTTCCCTTCCCTGACATTGGGCTTGGCCATTGACTTAACTTTGGCCAAGGGAATATTAGCAGAAGTGACATCAGCAGAGGGCTTAAATGTGCTTCTGCAGTTTGGCTGAGCCCTTGGGCTTCTCCCACTCCCCGTCGGAAGGTCTGCCCCGGGTGGTGCTGCCCCTTCAGCCTGGGCTCCAGAATGAGAAACGACGAGCAGACCCGAACCCACAGCTTTGGGCCAAGCTCAGCTGAGCCCAGCTGACCCACAGACCCTGGAGCAAGAAATCAAGAGCTGGTATCTCAAGCCACTGAGTTTTGGAGAGGTTTGTGACACGGCATTATTTCAGCAATCACTAATACAGAGTGTTATGGGGGATTTGCAAAGCACAGGGTATAGTTTGTGGGATACGAGGAATGTGTCTGAGTACAGTGTTTGTGTATTTTGTGTCTGGGCAAATGTTATGTTGTGGTACATAAACACAGAATAACAAGGGCTTAGACTGGATGAGACAAAACAGACGAGCAAGCGTATTGCAGAGTGGGCTGCATGTGGAGTTTGTACCTGGCTTCTGGTCAGAAGGGACCTCAGGTTCCTGGGTTGGGAAACCCACAGCCCCGCCTCTCTCCAACTTGCCCGTGGTTTCTAGGAAGGCGGCATCCTCCAGACAGGGGTGTTTGACTTGCCTGGTGTTCAGCAAACCCAGGAAGAGGTGGCACGAGGCCAGCCGAGTTGCGTCTGACCACACACACCCAACCTGCGTGTGCTTTGGCTGTTGAACCTTCCACCCCCATGGCAGGGCTTGGCAGCTGGGGAAAGGCTCCACACCACAGCCTCCAAAGACAGACAGAGGGGCTCTGTGTGGGCAGAAAGCTGCTGCATGCACATCAGCTGGACTGGGGCTTTGCAAGGAGGGGCCTCCGAGCTCAAAACCCCAGGGCATCCCTGTAAGCACCCCCTCTTCCTGCCCTCATTCATGGCTAGATGAAGAGGACTCTGTGAGTAAGTGGGTAAGCTCTGGAGTGAGATCGTCCAGGCTGTGTCTCAGCTCCACTAGCCATGGCCTTGGGCAAGTAACTTAACCTCTCTAGGCCTCAACTGTTCAACTTTAAAACAGGGAGAAATGCAGTATCTCTCTGGTAAGGTTGCCATGAGGATTGGACGAGTTAATTCCTGTAAAGTATTGGAGACAGTGCCTGTTTATTATTGAGCCTGGGCCACCCACCAGGCGCTGTATGAAGTACATTACGTGAATGATCTTGCATGCAGAAACCACACGAGGTCAGTGTTATCTGATGGAAGCTGGGCTCCCCCCAGAGACAGACCTTGCGACAAGAATTCAAAGCAAAACCAGTTTATCTGTGAGCTAATTCAAAAACACAAGCAAGGAGTAGGGAAGGGAGACAGGGAGGGCCAGCAATGACCACTGTGGGTAACTAGGGCTCGGTCCTGGTAGGGAATTGAGAGACATATGGAATACGCACCACAGAGCTACCCCAGTCAGGGAGCCGGGGCTTTTACACACCAGCTCCCATCAGTCACAGGAGGGCAGCTCCTGGAAGGAGTGTGACCAGCTCTCCCAGATTAACCAGGACTGTAAGTCTGTAGTCTGGGAAACCCCTCCATCCCAGGCTAGATGGCAGGTCACACTATCTGGAGGGCATTAATTCCCAGCCCTCAGCCTGTCACACCCTGGGCAGAGCAGGCTCAGGGCCCAGAGCAAGCCCAAAGATGCAGGTGCTGGCAATTCAGAGCTACCATGTGCCCAAGGGCATAAGGTTGGGACACCAAGTCCCATTTAGAGGTGAGAGAAGTGAAGCTCAGAGAGGCAAACTAATCTGCTCAGTGTCACACAGTGGCAAGTGGCCTGTGGGCAGGGCGTTCAAGTCCAGGTCTGTCTGATGCCAAAGCCCATGCCAACCACCAGGGCCCACACTCCTCCCTCTACAAGGGCAGCCACGAGACAAGGACTAGAGGAGCTGCGAGTATCGTGGGAGCCCAGCTAGTCCAGTGACTGGAGACAAAGATCCACAGGCAGACAGGTAACATCCAAGCGTTTGGGGGTGGGTGTCAGACAATTAAGAGGTATGGTCTTCGGCCAAAAGGAGAGTATGGCAGCCTTTAAAGGGGGAAGCAGCTACTCAGCTCAGGAGGATTCCTGCCACATGGGAATGAAGGCCCCATGTTACTAAACAATCCAATGTTTCAAAGGAAGTGGGATTTTCATGAGAAATTTCCAAAGTATTAAATGTGGTCTGATAATTTTCTAAAACACATTTTGAACCAACCTTATATGGACCAAAGAGGACGCATCAGTCCCTGGCTAGCCGGTTATGGCACTGAACTCATTCTGTGGTGCGTCCACTCACCCCAGTAGGTAAATTTAGGGCTAGTATTGATCTCTTTCCTCAACAGGGGTCCCTACAGAAATGGGGGCTGTCTTGGTGTGCATTTAGCACACATATCCACCTGCTTTGTGCTCTAATCGTTTTTTGTCTTTCTTTCTGGCCACATTTCCCCACTCGTGTCTCCACGGCTGACATCCAGCTCACAGGTCCCGGAACAGCCACACTGGCTGTTCACAGGTCACTTAGTAAATAGCTAATGCCTGCAGTCCCCCTGTTAACCCCTGGGCCCTGACCACCAACCCCTTCTCCAGGACCTCCGAAAACTCCAGGGTTAACTCCTGGCCCAGCAGGGACCTCAGCTGGCCCTGTGGCTTCCTTCTCATTCTTCAGGGCCCAAGCTGGACCATTATCATCCCTTTATCTCTCCCCTCTCCCGTTCTGTCTCTCCTCCACCTTGACTTTCTTTTCCGAATTATGCAACCATCTTGAATCCTTCTTGATTCAAGGATAAAATATTACAAACAGTAGCACGCTGATAATTGTTTAACAACCAGCTCTCAGGGAATAGGGAGGAGTCCTGATTTGTAGCATTTGCTGATTCCCTTGGTGTAAATACTCCTACGCTGGCTAATTTCAAGCTACCAACATGGATGAATGTGGAGCTAGCAAGAGATATGCAGTAACTCAGCATTATGTAGTATTTACTAGGTAGATGCAAAAAACCTCAAGAGCTCAGATAATAGTACCATGTAAAATAATTATGAAGTGATGAGTTCGGAGTATTTATTACCTTTGTTTCTAATATAACTTATTATATTGTGAGTTTATATAATTTAAATTTTAATAATGCCTGTGTTTCACAGCCAGGTCATAAAATTCCTGAAATTCTTGTGAGCCTACATGAGCTCATTCCAGCACACCACTGGATGAATGAACTCAGAGGCAGAAAAATAACAAAAACGGGTGCTTAGTGATCAGAAGACAAGGACTAGGGGGAAAGTCACCATCCATCCTCAGGTGGACAATTAAGGCGTCTCAATTCACCTCAAATTCCCTACCTCCACTGCTCCCCACCCCCGCCCCACCTGGACCCACTTACCTGCAGCAGGAAGTCGAAGAGTGCCAGGCGTGCCCACTCGGCGCGGTGGATGCCCAGGCATGGGGCCTGGCCCAGCTGACTGCAGTCACGTGCCAACAGGGCCTGGTACTGCAGCCAGCCCAAGGCCAGCGAGTTCTGGTCGTCATCTGGGTCACCCAGGTGCTGCACGTCGGGTGCCCACCAGATGACGGGCCTTGCGCCACCGTCCGTGTAGCGGTAGGGCAGCAGGGGGCTGTGGAAGCGCCTGGCCACGGCAGGTAGGCTCCGGCGCAGCCCCAGCACACGGTCCACGTGGAAGGACAGGACCTCAGACAGGTCCCCAGGCCTCTTGATCAGGCCACAGAGCCCCTGGGAGCAGAGGTGGCTGAGCCCCAGAGACAGGTCCTGAAGGGCACCCTTGGCGGAGAAGCCAACCTGCAGCACCTGCCCGTGGCCAGGGACCCTGGCTTTGCCCACCACCTGCCCCTGCGCCAGCAGCTGGAGGGTCTGCACATCCTGCTCTGTGAACCACGGGGGCACCTGTTCACTGGTTCTCAAGCCACTCGACGGCCTGGGGGTCTCAGCGTCACACCACACAGATCCTTGCAGCTCCCCAACAGAGCCAGGCCACTGATGAGACACCGTGGCCGGGGAGGGACCCCCTGCTTGTCGTCCACCAGTCAAGGCTCTGTTCCTCACTCCTGGCAGATCCCCGCCTTCTGCTGAATGAGGCCAGAGGGTCGGTCCAGCAGTTCTCCAAGTCTGTAATGCTGCCATGTTGTGCCCTGCGAGGGGGCCATCTGGGGTGCCTGTCTCTCTCTGTGCCTCCCAGAGGGGACCACTGTGCCAGGGGAGGTCCAGGTCTTTGGCTCCTGGACCCCTGACCTCATCCTCTCTCAGGAGCACCAGATGCCGGGTACTGAGTCTCAAATCTCCTGGAGGTGCCAAAGTAATGCCCCTCTTAACCCTCCCTGGACGCCTGCTGTCCACGCCTGGGGACTGCCTGCTGCTGTCCACGCTCCCTCCGTGGCCTTGCTCCTCAGCACACACCAGGATGGAGCTCCCAGGCAAGGCCCAGCCTCTCCGGAACCTCAGGTTTCTTGCCCGCTGCCTCCAGCTGGAGCTCAGAGCCTGTCTGCTCTGGGGGACAGGGGCAGCAGTTACCTGCTGGGGCTCCACGGGACCAGGGTGTGGGCTGGCGGCTGGGTACTGTGGAGGGAAGCGGGTGACAGCCACCACAGACAGAGCCATTAAGAGGCAGAATGCCATCACCAACCGCCTCTTGCCACGCAGCTTTCTCCAGAGCCAAGATGCCTGGGGGATGGGGTAGAAAAAGAAAGCTTAAGACTTGCGAAAACATCAGCCCTAACCCACAAAGCAACAGGACGGTGGATGAAGGAACATCTTGGGTGAACGAAGAGGGAAAAGAGCAGAGCCAGGCGGGGTACCACCTAGCGGTCCTCGAGAGAGGCGTGGGAGCCAACTGTGCTCCTGCTTCAAAGCTCATCCTGCTTCGTCTCCAGGACAGCCCTGGCCGATGCCTGCAGGCAGATTAGGCTTCTCCTCTCTGAATAAACTGCCATTATGACTCCAGTCAGCAAACACACTAACAGCCTTTCCCCATCATCCCCCACCACTAAGTGCGGGCCCCTGTCGTTTCATCTCCACGATCCCACTCTGCGGACCTGCAGTCATCTCCCACAAACACGCTCTTCCCTTTTCTGGGGCACACGGCCGCCCAGCTATAGATGACCTTGCCCGGCCTCCCTAGCAGCCAAGTGTGACCCTGGGACTAAGTCCTTGCCTATGGCCCAAAGCAGCCAAAAGGAGGTTGGCTGCCCCGGCTTTCCCCTCTCTGGGCACATAGGTGTGGCAGTGCCAGCTCCACACGTCTTGGCAAGGACACACCCTGGGGCAGTGAGTTTTCAGCACGTGATCTCTGCACCAGCAGCATAAGCATCACCCGGAAACTTGTTGGAAATGCAAATTCGCAGGTCCTACCCCTGCGAACCACTAGATCAGAAACAGGGGCGCGGCAACCTGTGTTTTAACAAGTTCTCAGGGTGATTCTGATGCTTGGGCACCGTGGAGCCACCAGAAGGAAGGAACTTGGGAGCTTGTGTGACCCCATGGGAGCAGAAGCGGCAAGAGCTGTTTAAGCCACTGTATTTTGGAGCCCCCCTAACTGTGAGCCTGAGGCGCCATCTCCATCCCCTACAACACCCTAGCAGCTACATCCGTCCAGGCACCCTGACCCCTGACCAAAGCTGATGGGGCCATCCTGGACCCTGATCTACACTGGGCCAAATCACTCCTCAGCCCCAACCTTGCCCCAGGAACAAAGGCTTGTGACAAGTCAGCAAGGTTGGCTTGCTCTGCTCGTGAACTTGAGCTCAGGGGCACATGGCTGCTCAGCTAACGATGACAGCAGTGGCCATATGCTATTGAGAGCCAGTCTGCAGGGAGAGAGAAGAAACAGCTGCAAACCAGAAACCCAAACAGGAGGGAGCACCTGCCCAGCTTCCTGAAGCTTCTGGTTCCAGTCCTGACCTGGCCCAGCTCTCTGTCCTTTCACTGGGTGGATTTAGCCTGTTTCCATTACTTAAGATTCCATACACGTTTAGTCTTTGTTCTGTCATAATATTTTATGGTATATTTTTTGTATTTATAATTTTTGAAGTCTTTCACTATGTCTTCAGTTATGTTTACTTTGTGTGTGGTGTATATTTCTTATAACATTTAGGAAATTTTTATTTGGATCCTAATGATTACCTTTATGATTATATGCCCTTAAATGTCTAGTTCTCTAAACAGTAGCTCTTAAACCCTAGTAAGAACAATCATAAAATTATTTCCTTTTCCCCCATTCCCTACCATTCTTTTGCTATTCGATTTTAATCACTAGTATTATCTTTTTTAATGTTTGCCGTTGTACAATTAAAAATGCTTACATTTCTACTATATTTTGTCAGCTTTAAATAATATTCTTTGGTCCCCAGCTATTATTCACAAACAGCATGTTTATTCTTTCTCCCACTTTTCCCTCATTCACCTTCCAAAGTTTTCTATTTGTGTCATTTCTATATTGTTAGGATATAAAATATGTCCCTTCTACTCTATTACTCCAATACTCACATTTGTTCGGTCTTAGTTCTTCAGTTAAATATATTCTTTGCATACGCCTGTCCCCTTTTGCCCTAGTTTTCCATTATTTCTTGGTTGACTGAAGTTAAAACTCCATAATTTTCTCAAGAAGTACTCATGAGTATAATAGTCTCTGGGTTCTTGCATGTTCAAAACTATTTTTCTATAGCATTCATACCTGAAAGAAAGTTTGGCAAGATATAAAATACTGCTCACAGTTTCTTTCTTGGAATAGCTTGTAGGTTCTGCTCCACAGTTTTCTAACATCAAATGATGCTGTGGAGAAATCTAAGATTAGACTGGCTTTTTATCCTGCCTAGGAGCCCTAAGAATTCTTTCTTTTTCCTCCCTTTTTTTTTTTTTTTTTTTTTTTTTTGCAGTACGTGGGCCTCTCACTGTTGTGGCCTCTCCCGTTGCAGAGCACAGGCTCAGCGGCCATGGCTCACGGGTCTAGCCGCTCCGCAGCATGTGGGATCTTCCCGGACCGGGCCACGAACCCATGTCCCCTGCATCAGGGAATTATTCCATTTCCTATTTTACAGAAGAGAAAACTGAAAGGTCCAGAGTGCTAATTTGCCCAGAGTCACACAGCTGACAAGTATACCAGTATTTTAATTAAAACTAAAAGTAGAAATGGCCATGGACAAAGAAGTCTGTTTGGTTTTGTTTTTTCCTTCTACAATAAAAAGAAAACTATGTTTCAAGTTGGATTCATAATCTGGATTCTCAAAGTTCTGGATACCAATAGGGAAAAATAAATCATCCTTTAAAAATGTTTCAAGAAGACAGACTGTTTTGATCCTTCTCTAGGCCTCACTTGGCTTCAGACAACCTGAGGAAAGTTGGCAATTGTGCAGTTGTGCAGAGAGAAAGGTTCAAAACGGCCGTGAGCAGATGTCCCTGTAGGGCCACACAAGCAAAGCTTTTGGGAAAAGAAAAGCTGCTTTGATTAAACTATAAAAACATCCTCTGAAGAGAAACATTCAGCTGAATAATAAAGAGCACTTTAGAGAAAGTAGTAAAGGGAATGATGCATGATGTACTAGAAAGTGGTACCCAACTGACCCCACTGCTACACACTGGCCAGTGGAACCCGCCCCCAATTCTCCCATCCGAAACACACGCACGGTCTCTTGCGACGCTGGTAGCAGTAGGGAAAGGAGAATGGTGTCTGGTTCTACAGTTGCCCTGCTTCTCCTCCCTCCTCAAATCTCACCTCCCACCCTTTCACCAAGACTTCCCCCCTTAACTTCTCAGAGAAGATGCCCACTGGACCAGTAGTCACATCCACTCCCAGCTGCAGAGGAAGCGGGGTGAAAAACAGAGTAGCCAGAAAAACGTTGGGAAAGACACATTTGAGTTCTAGATTAGCTTGTGCCCTTCTGGGTTGAGTTACAATGCGTGAGATACACAACCACTCTGCCCCATTTCCTCAGTTATGAAATGGGCGAGAATGAGATAATTCCTCCCTCCAAAGACTGGCATGAGAAAAAAATGAGTCAAAATATAGAAAGGACCCACTACATAGTTTGGTACATTTACATGGTAGGATCAGGGTTTCTGTCCCCACTTTCCGAACCCCCTCCATTTTTCTGGGATCTGAAAAATTTCCACCACCACCCCTTCCTGGGTTTTGGCATATTGCAATGGGGACATTTGGGAGTACAGCTCAAGGCAGAGACAGAAAGAGAAACTCTTTCATCATAAAACCACAAGCATAAATTAGGAGGAGGCCACCTGGGCAGAGAGAAGGGTCTTGCCCTGCAGAGGCTCCATCCAAAGATAATCCAGGATGGAACAGGAAGGAATCACTTGGTTTAAAAGTATATGGGAGGGCTTCCCTGGTGTCACAGTGGTTAAGAATCTGCCTGCCAATGCAGGGGACACGGGTTCGAGCCCTGGTCTGGGAAGATCCCACATGCCATGGAGCAACTAAGCCCACGTGCCACAACTACTGAGCCTGGGCTCTAGAGCCCTCGAGCCACAACTACTGAGTCCGCGTGCCACAACTACTGAAGCCTGTGCACTTAGAGCCCACGCTCTGCAACAAGAGAAGCCACCGCAATGAGAAGCCCGCGCACCACAACAAAGAGTAGCCCCTGCTCGCTGCAACTAGAGAAAGCCCGCGCGCAGCAACGAAGACCCAATGCAGCCAAAAATAAATAAATTTTTTAAAAAAGTATATGGGAAGTTGAGGAGAGAAAGGGTGGGAACCAAGAAGGACATATGCACAAGGCCTAAAAGGAAAAGACTGAGATTTTGGCTTCCCTAACAACTGTAGGAAGGGGACCCAGGAGAGTAGTAAAGAGCCCAGTCCACTGAGAAGCTGCGGGCTGTGCTGGGCTGGACACAGAAGCCACCACCAAACTCCCCATCATCACCTCCCTCCATACAGGGTGCAGGCAGCTCTTAAACATGAAGTGAAAGACAGTGTCACTTTTGGAATCATGTGGACCATTTCTTTAAAGTCTCTATTGAACTTGTTACAATACTGCTTCTGGTTTTTGTTTTGGTCATGAGGCATGTGGGATCTTGGCACCCTGACCAGGGTCTGAACCTGCACCCCTTGCATTGGAAGGAGAAGTCTTAACCACTGGACCGCCAGGGAAGTCCCCATTGATGGAATCATTTGTTCACTATTCCTTCCTCCTCACCCTGCCATGGCTTCACTGAAGATGGAATACACTTCCTCACCCACTGTCTTTGACCTCGGTTGGGTGACTTGCTTTTGCCAATGGAATATAAGTGGACAACACACAGGCCATGTCCTACTGGAGGCTTTACATGTGCTTGTGTGGTGTTTGTCACTTTGCAAACTTGTCCTCCACCATGACAGGAGCGTGTCCCAGGCAAGGCACCTGGAGCAGACCTGAACCCAGTCCCCAGCCTGGACCTAACCCAGCCACCCCCTACTGGGCCCAGCATCCCACAGCCCTGGAACCAAGATCAGGGTGTATACTGTTGTAAACCATTGTGATTGTGGGGCTGTTTGCTATGCAGCATGATCACAGCAAACCCTAACTAATACAGATCCTTTGGTGATTTCTTTTGGGCTCAGTGTGTGCCCTTTGTCAGAAAACAGTAAGGCAGTTTAGTCATGTAGTGTCCTTCCCTTGACTAATAAGGGCATAGTGGTGTCACTACAGATGCATGACAGGCTCTGACGACGATGATGGTGCAACCTGGTCACGAACACATCCCGTGAATCAGTTTCCCCCATGAGATGGGCAGATGGCATGGAGGACGTCTTCTGTCAAATGAAAACCAGAGCGGTCTTTTGAGAAGAACTTTTTGGAAAAATTCCGACGTACACTGGTGGCCTTTGCACAGACACAGTTTGAGAAACTAGAACATTTAGAGGAAAGGACTCGATTACAGTTAGTACTGTAACCACCAGCAGGAGACTTTTTCTGATTTCTAAACGGCCACAGGAAAAGGAATGCTCTTCCTCTTTGGGAAAATTAGTCAGGACTTGGCCTCACTTTGGGACACCAGCCCTCCCTTCCCCAGACTACCTCCCAGAACGCCCTGCTGTAAACTCTGACATCCCAGGCTCATCAAATATGACTTTCACCGGCTGCTGCACAGGAACGAGCTGGCAGGGACAGAGGCAAAGCCATCTCTTCTCAACTCCCGGATGTCAAAAAAAGACAGCGAAAACCTGGTCCTCCACTGAACTGCCTTGGCAGGTGGGATAACATGCAGGGCAGGGAAGGTGGGGAGAATACAGAGATCGCATGTCCCTCTCCCCATCACGACAGACAGAATCACAAAGCACTTGTACAGGGTTTCTTGGTGGGAGTTTCCTGGGTGGGAGAAGGGGCAGAGGGAAGCCGTGTGTGTGTGTGTGTGTGTGTGTGTGTGTGTGTGTGTGTGTGTGTGTGTGTGTGTGTGTGTGTGTGTGTGTGTGTGTGAAGCATCAAGTTTGGCTCTAGTTCTGGAGTCATCAATAAGGTGTGACAGCCCCTTCTGTTCCATCCCCCGACCTCTGCCCTCTACTTAGCAGCCCCCACTGGCTGATCACTGATTCATCACTACTCAGACTCTGGGTGACTGGCAGAGATTTTGCAATTTGGAATTTCTGTTCCATTTTTTAAAGACCAGTTAAATAATTTTCATAACAAAACCATGGCTCGGGTGAGAGGGAATACATAAGCATATTTTCAGAGGGCTGTATTAAAACCACATGTTGGTCCTGTGAGTAACACTGCAGGCTAGACCTGCTCAAAGTCTGCTTCCCTTGGCTGAACCCAGAATCAGGCCCTAGGCAGGGGGAGCTGGGCTGGCGCAAGACTCTGGGGGCAAAGGCGACAGGCACAGCCAGTTGGACCCTCCAGGCACAAGGCGTCCCTCTCCCAGTCAGATCTCTGGGTCCTGGGAGGCCAGAGTTGTTCGTGCTACTGTGGGCAGAACCCCAGGCTGCCTGTCTCCTAAGCCACCACCCAGCCAGGCCCCTTGCTCAGCTCCGTTGGAGACTTGTGATTTTCCTTCCACATCAGCAACTTCAAGACAAGAAAGGAACTTTTACCCCTGTAATTTCTGGTCCGGCCAATCTCTAGGCAGGGGAAACCCAAAGGAATGATAATTAACATTTATTCAGTGTTCACTATAAGCCCGAGACTATTTGAAGAACTTTACTTCTATTAATTCATTTAATCTGTATGCCAGTCTTACGAGGTAGATATGAGGATTACTAACCCATTTTACAGGTAAGGAAAACAAGGCATAGAGAAATGAGGTGACCCAAACTTCACAGAGGACAGCGTCATGACATGAACCCAGGCCATCTGGTTCCAGAGCCAGTGACCTAATAAATGAGTCACTCTGGAAAGGGGCTGCTACCCACAGCCCCTGCTCCAGCCCTGATTCCAGAGGACTGCACTGGGTCTCAGGGGTGGGCCCTGCTCTCAAAGGTTTAGCTCTTTGGGATTGGGCAGTTCATCTGTAAAATGAAGCTTGAGTGAGATCAATGGTAGGTGACAGCCTTTTTGCACTGGGACAAGTTGAGGGAAAATAAAATGTTTTCAGACTACATTTATTCTTCTTTCAAAATGAAAATAACTTATTGTGTTTCATGCTCTACTTTATTAAATAGAAGAATATCAGTGAGAAAATGCCACCATTTGACCCACTCAACTCTGGGCATACTTGAGAGGTAACATCAGAAGCGGGTTTCTAATAATCTGTTGTCCTCAAATTAAATCTAGGGCTTGACTCAAAACCACGCAGGTTCTATGTCTCCTGCTCCGTCCAAAAGAAGATGGTGCCCAAGTTCCTTTCAGCTCAAGCACTCTCAAGACTGTAGCCAGGAAATTGAACATATCTGACTTGAGAAGTGACTATAGCAGATCTTATGAACGACAGCCACTTACCAAACATATACCATGCCCTAAGCACACTCAAAACTCCACAAAGTATGTACTGTAAATATGATGAATTTACAACTAGAGAAATTAAGATTTACAGGATCCTGACTTCAGGCTATACTACAAAGCTACAGTAATCAAAACAGTATGGTACTGGCACCAAAACAGAAATATAGATCAATGGAACAGGATAGAAAGCCCAGAGATAAACCCACGCACCTATGGTCAATTAATCTATGACAAAGGAGGCAAGAATATACAATGGAGAAAAGACAGTCTCTTCAATAAGTGGTGCTGGGAAAACTGGACAGTTACATGTAAAATAATGAAATTAGAACATTCTCTAACACTACACACAAACATAAACTCAAAATGGATTAAAGATCTAAATGTAAGACTGGATACTATAAAACTCCTAGAGGAAAACATAGTCAGGACATGCTTTGACACAAATTGTAGCAATATCTTTTTGGATCCATCTCCTAGAGTAATGGAAATAAAAACAAAAATAAACAAATGGGATGTAATTAAACTTAAAAACTTTTGCACAGCAAAGGAAACCATAAATAAAACGAAAAGACACCTACAAAATAGGAGAAAATATTCACATATGATGCAGCTGACAAGGGATTAATCTCCAAAATATACAAACATCTCTTACAGCTCAGTATCAAACAAACAAAAAAAATCCAACCAAAAAATGGGCAGAAGATCTAAACAGACATTTCTCCAAAGAAGACATACAGATGGATAAAAAGCACATGAAAAAATGCTCAACATCACTAATTAGTATTAGAGAAATGCAGATCAAAACTCACACCGATCAGAATGGCCATCATCAAAATGTCTACAAACAAATGATGCTAGAGAGGGTGTGGTGAAAAGGGAACCCTCTTACACCGTTGGTGGGAATGTAAATTGGTACAGCCACTATGTAGAACAATATGGAGGTTCCTTAAAAGACTAAAAACAAAGCTACCATATGATCCTGCAATCCCACTCCTGGGCATATATCCGGAGAAAACTGTAACTCAGAAAGATACATGCACCCCAATGTTCATTGCAGCACTATTTACAATAGGTAAGACATGGAAGCAACCTAAATGTCCATTGACAGAGGAATGGATAAAGAAGATGTGGTACTTATATACAGTGGAATATTACTCAGCCATAGAAAAGAAGGAAATAATGCCATTTGCAGCAACACGGATGGACCTAGAGATGATCATACTAAGTGAAGTAAGTCAGACAGAGAAAGACAAATATCCTATGATATCACTTATATGTGGAATCTAAAAAAATGATACAAATGAACTGATTTACAAAACAGAAATAGACTCATAGACATAGAAAACAAACTTACGGTTACCAAAGGGGGAAGGGGTGGGAGGAGGAATAAATTAGGAGTTTGGGATTAACAGATAACACTACTACATTTAAAATAGATAAACAATGAGAAACTATATTCAATATCTTGTAATAACCTATAACAGAAAAGAATCTGAAAAAGAATATATATACAGATACATATATATATATAACTGAATCACTTTGCTGTACACCTGAAACTAACACAACAGTGTAAACAACTATACCTCAATTAAAAAAAAAAAATGAAAATCTCTTTTCATTACCTCTTCACCTTTACTTAATCTGCCCAAGTAAATGCTCTCCTTGGCACACCTGAAATAAAGCATTTTGAACACATAAAGGCACTACAGGTATTCGGCCTTGGGGGATTTATGGCAGAGACGGGGGCTAAAGGTTCATGATGGGGGATAAATTGAAGCTCTCCTAAGGCTCAGATCTGAATCTCACTCACCCCAAGCAAATGAGTCCATGGCTCTCTGCCCAGGTTCTGCCGCTTAGCTTCCACAGCATAACTTCAGGCACATAGTAACCCTGTGATGTGATGGAAACTTCCTGGTTGAACAATGGCAATAGCTAGTGCTAGAGGTAGAAAGGAAGACCAAATGAAATCTCAGAAAGTGATGGTTCTCATTCCGGGGAAAGAAAAGAAACAGCGGGGAGAGCCCCAGAAAATACAAGCTCTAAAAACAAGAGAAGAATGTTACATTTCGAGATAGCAGACATCTATGATCCAAGTGAATTCACCACACCCTTATGAAAATACGAAAAGCAATTCAAGAAATTGTTTCAGCAAAGGCTTCAGCCAAAATAAAAATTATTTTTCAAGAACTTTAATAGAAATTGAAATGTCAACTCTTTCCACCCACTTGGCTGCATTTTAGTTAGGACATAAGGGGCTGTGAGGTGTTTTCAGATTTGGGGATTTAAGAAAGCCTAGGGGACTTCCCTGGTGGCGCAGTGGTTAAGAATCCACCTGCCAATGCAGGGGACACGGGTTTGAGCCCTGGTACGGGAAGATCCCACATGGCGTGGAGCAACTAAGCCCATGTGCCACAACTACTGAGCCTGCGCTCTAGAGCCCGCAAGCCACAACTATTGAGCCCGTGCGCCACAACTACTGAAGCCCGCACACCTAGAGCCCGTGCTCTGCATGAAAACCCATTGCAGTGAGAAGCTCCCGCACTGCAATGAAGAGTAGCCCCCACTTGCTGCAACTAGAGAAAGCCTGTGCGCAGCAATGAAGACCCAACGCAGCCAAAAATAAATAAATAAATAAATAAATTTATAAAAAATTAAAAAAAGAAAGCCTAGGAAGTGGCCCTTGCAAGCATTAGAGCTCTACTGGAGGACACCGCCCGTCAGGAGGGAGGCTCTGGCTGGGTAACACCTGAGCGTGGGTTTGCCTTTTCAGTCTCCATCGTTCACTGTAGTGGTTTCTGTCAGTAGCAACTGAGCTGTTATCTACAACTGCCTGGAAACCAACACGTGGCTAGAGCACCATGAAGTGGAGGACACTGGGAGAGCCATGTGATGTCAGGCACTTCTGAGACCCTCAGGGCACAAGTGTGGGGATTCAAGGTACCTAGGGCAGGAGGCAGGCAACTTTCTCCAAAGGGACGGTGCAGGGCTGAGGCAAGGAAAAGTGTTGCTCCCCAAATTCTGCTACATCACAATCTTACCCTTTTATACTGCGTATCCCAATAAGGCAGGCACTGGGTCAGGAAACAGGGACACGAGCATGAGGAAGGCTTGGCTCTGCCCTTGAGCAACTCACTGTCTCATTGTAAAAATGTGAATGATACAATCATTTGCCCCAAACCTGTTTTGGCCACCCCAAAGCCCCCCACGAAACTGACCTTGCCTACATCCAGGGCATCTATCTTCCTCAGGTTGAAGGGGTGCAGATGGCAGAGTACAGAAAGCCAGGGAGCAGAGCTGGGTGCCACTCCCTGAGGACTCCACCACAGTCAGATAACATCTCACATCTGTTTAGTGTTTTTCACTATATGGCTAGAAGGATGTTGTTTCCAGACATTCTCACAACAACCCTGGAAGGGAAGAAGGAATTCTCACCATGCCCATTTTACAGATGAAGGAATTGAGGCTCAGAGAGACCTAACCATTTGCGCAAGGTGGCACACCAACTAAATAGAAGAGGTCTTCAGCCTCCAGAGACCAAGTGCTTTCCTGCACACAGGAGCCAGGCCTGGGGATTTGGGAACACACGAGGGAAGGATTAGCTAAGGCCCTTGGGTGCTCATCCAGAAGCATTTTCTTTTTTTTTTTTTAACATCTTTATTGGAGTATAATTGTTTTACAATGTTGTGTTAGTTGCTGCTGTATAACAAAGTGAATCAGCTATACATGTACATATATCCCCATATCCCCTCCCTCTTGCATCTCCCTCCCACCCTCCCTATCCCACCCCTCTAGGTGGTCACAAAGCACTGAGCTGATCTCCCTGTGCTACGCAGCTGCTTCCCACTAGCTATCTATTTTACATTGGGTAGTGTATATATGTCCATGCCACTCTCGCACTTCGTCCCAGCTTACCCTTCCCCTTCCCCGTGTCCTCAAGTCCATCCTCTACATCTGCATCTTTATTCCTGCCCTCCCTAGGTTCATCAGAACCATTTTTGTTTTTAGATTCCATATATATGTGTTAGCATACGGTATTTGTTTTTCTCTCAGAAGCATTTCTGATGCTCCCAGCTGACATGGGGGAGCCAGTGCCAGCAAAAGGCCTTAGAAGACCTGAGAAATTCCTACGTCTGTCTCCTCATTACACGAGCTGGGAACCTGATACCAGCCGAGACACGGGAGATGATGGGCTTCATTATCTTTCAATAAACACTTACCAAACATCCACTTCAGAAAGGCAGAATCCTAAAGGACACCCTAGGGGACACACATGAGCTAGACTCTCTAGGTCCATACCCCAGCTCCACCACTACTGAGCATGTCATATAACATCAGTTTCCTCACCTGGAAAATGGGTATGATAATGGTACCAACCTCAAAGAATTGTGAGGAAGATTCAATTAATTTTAATAAAGTGCTAAGAACAGGGCACTGCATATATTTTTATCGTGATTACTCAGCACTATTATTTAATCCCAGGATTATTAAATCCCTGCAGAACTTTGCGACTCCAGTACCTTCTTTAGATTACTATCCTGTGCCTCACTCTCTCCAACTGTGAACAGCTGGTAACGGTTAAGTCACAGCACTCTGAGGACTGGTAAGTCATGGTTGAGAGGAAGCCGCATTGGGAAGTCTCAGGAACTGATGCTAAGATATATCCTCAGAGCCACCATTTGCTCAAGTGACCAAAAGAGCAGCCACTGACTCCGGCTTGGCAAGCCCAGTGCCCCAAACTTCTGGACATCGACTGTGGAGCCCCAGAGAGGGTTAAATACTCTTGGAGAGAAGCTTGCCAGCAGGAGAGCAGGGCTCAGCCTTGAAATGCCTTGAAGATTAGCCCTTGGGAGGGTTAAAACAAAGCTACCCTTGGAATCTGAGCAAGTTTATCAGATGGGCAGTCTGTGGGCTGAAGGGGAAATAAAGGGACTCTCCTGTGGGAGGGCTCATGGGGCATTTCCCGACAACCATGGGGCATAGAGCTCCTTCCAGCAGGAGGCCTGGGGCTCAAAAGGACTAGGGAGGAACTGGGCAGCCATGTCTAGGGGCACAGATGGAACCGGCTTGGAGGCACGGAGGTCCTCCCTCCAGGAAACTCCATGACGTCGGCTGTAGCCAGCATTGTGGAGCACCTCCTGTGCCAGGCTCCATGCCAGGTACTTGACTCACAACAGCTCATTTACTGCCTGCAACCTCCCTCTAGGGAAGGCATCACTGTTCACATCAGGCATTGAGGAAACTGAGGCACAGGGAGCTCGCGTCTCGTCTTCACAGCCTCATAGCTAAGTGGCAGAGGTGGGATTCAAACCTGGGTCTGGCTGACTCCATCAGTGTATTAACTAGAATTCTGTCCCTGCTATTACAGAAGCCTCAAAGAACAAGAGTTGTTTCCCTCCCTGCCACCCTTCTGCAAGCAAGCAAGCAAACCTGGAAAGCCGGCCTCATCCTGCCCCAAGAGAGAATAAAAAGCCTTTGTTTTCAAAAGCCAAGGCTTCTAGAGGTGAATTAAGCTAGGCTTTCTGTCTGATATTGGGTTACCTAGGTGAGGGCTCGACTGGAGCCAAACAATTCAATTTAGAAAAAGCAATGCTGTTGTTCATCTAAAAATGGTGGATGAAATAAATACATGCCATTCCTCTCTGCCCTCCTGAAATCTCATAAAAATGACAGTAAAGGGCTCTTATTTTAAAGGGATAAACCCACAAGGATAAAGAGAACTGGGCAGGATGCAATGGAAGCAAAATTCAGGACGCTAGAAAATAGGTGAGTGAATGGCAATGGGCTTAGCAGACCACGAAGGCTGAATTCTAAACAGGAAGGCAGAAGGGTAAGACTCACCATGATTTACCCTGCAGAAGCCACTCCAACATGTCCAGAACTGGTGCCACCAAGTACCTCCAGAGGTGGGGGTGAAGCTGAGTCAAAAACAAGAGGGTTGCTTGAAAGTCTACTTAAGAAGAAGCTAGCCCCACCCAGATCCCTTGTTCCATGCTGCTTGGCCAGATAATGCACCCCTACACCTGGCTAAGGACTTGGAGAGAGAAAGCCAGGGAATCTGTATACTGGCGAGCATCTGTCACAACTGAGGGCAGGGATCTATACCGCCCTATAGTAGAAAAGAGAAGTTTTAAGAAAGCATTTACACACTGAACATTGAAATATTGCAGGTCCCCCCCCGCAAGTAGCCAAGAAAATGGCTGAAAAGAAGACTCAAGTTGTAGCGAACACAATTATTTGCATCCTACCACCATACACACACATTTGCATTTTGATGGATCAGCCCTAGTGATGGCCTGGCTCGTCCCCATAGTCATGGAGCCAGTTTGTTGCTGCAGCCATTAAAAGCCAAAGCTTCCACAGCAGTGGCTACTTGAGGCTCTTTAAGCCACCAATAGGCACATCCTGACAGCCTAGCCACAGTTGCTATGCCTCTCACCTGCCCCTCCCCTGGCCCCCATGACTAGCAGGTGGGTGGCAACCACAAGTACACAACCTGGAAGCACAGCGAAATTCAGGTCGAGTGGAGCAAACCTTTGATCACTGGGAGAATGAACCCAGTGGATAAATTCAAGTGGTCCTGAATTCAATTTGTGCAGCGTCTTGGTAGGGCTGTAAGATCCTGCAGTCAATTACACTTAGCAGCAGCCAGCTTAAAAATGGATCCTCTTAACATCTCTCTCTGCGTCTCTGTGTGTTCCTTGAGCTTGCACTCACTCTCCAACAAAACAATAGCACACAAACCTTCTGCCTCAGGCTCAGCTACTGGGAACCCAGGTGAAGACAAACCAAGACACATCATCATTGTGAAATTTCAGAACACCGGGGGAAATACACTACAAGTTTCCAGAGAGAAAGAAAAAAACGGAAACAGGTTTTATACAAAGTAATCAAGAATAAGAAAGGCTTTGGCCTCATTGCTGCGACATGGAAGGCTAGAGCACAATTGAGCAAATCCTTCAAAATCTGACAGAAAATGATTTCTGGCTTAGAATTTTATATTCTGCCTTAGAATTTTATACTCAGCCAAACTATCAATCCCACTGTGAGGGTAAAATAAGAGCAGTTTCAGACATACAAGGTTTCCAAATGGTTTACTCCTCAGCACCAGATCACTTGGACCAATGCAGCTGTCAACACAAACACAAAGGCAAGCATAAAAATTGCAGTGCGATGGGGTTCCAACTGACGGGAGAGTTAGATTCTAATAGAGCAAATTAGGCAAAAATGAAGTCTAAATCAAAACTACCCTTGAAAATCCCTTAAGAAAGAAAGAAATTTATACACATCTATTTTTCCTCCAACCTTAGAACAGAGGCTGAGTCTTTTGTCTCGAACAAATAAAACCACAGAGTTGGGAAATTCCAGTAGCACACTCAGCCTCTGAGACCATGTGTCTTGAGAAACACTTGGACCATCTACCAAGAGATTCTGGGGGAGGAAGGTCTGAATGCAGACCCATTTAGCTCCATTCACACTTGGAAGAAGACTAGCAATAATTAACACCAGATTTCTAATCAGCAGAGTTTCCGTGTTGTGCAGTTTCTGGTAATAAGAAGAATCCAAAAAGGAGAGGGGGGTGTGTGTGACTTTGAAAAAGGTCAGGGAGCTGCCTCAAGGGCAGCTGGGGGCCTTGAGGAAACACAACCTCAGGTGGGAAAAAGGGTGCCTGAGGAGAGGAGCAGCAGCCTGCAGGATAAGAGGAAGAAGTGAGCCTAGGATCCAGTTGGCAGGAAGCCTCTCTAGCCCACAGAAATTCCTTCTCCACAGCAAGCTTGACTGCCCTCTCACTGGTCATGTAAATTTTAAAAAGTAATGTTGCCCCAGACACCCCCCAATGCCAGCCCTCTGATGACAGCCCGAGGGGCCCACCTTCACCTTTACCTACGTTGTTTCCCTAATTTCTCACTGAAGCTCCTGGCAAAATCAGGTGTTCCTGGAAGTCAGGAGTTGTCGCCCCCGCCCCACCTTGAATCTCAGCTCTCCTCTTTGAAAGGGATAAAGTCAATCAATGTTTCCCCCATCTGCAGCTTTGTATTCATGAATAAATAAGCAAACATGCCAGAGCCCCGGTCAGGCAGAGTTCTGCCAAGGTGAAGATCTGGTGCTGGGTGTTCCCAACACTGGAGCATCTGGGATGTGTGTCCGGTGGACACACCGGGGGAGGGGCAGAGGTGGAAAAAGGGAAGAGGAACCAAGGAGAGAGCTCTCCTAGGCAGGAACATGTGGCTGAACTCCATCTCCCTCCTGGGACAGGCATCCGCTGGGTACCTCACCAGTGTATGACAAAAGAATGAGATTTTTCCCCATCTGCAAGAAAATGTAAAATTTGGTTGGGGAGGTGTGTCCAGGGCAAGACTTTAAAAGGCAAAACTAGCAAGGAGGAGGAATTAGTCTTCAGTGTCCTCTATGCCCCCATTCTATCCCCAAATACATCTAAAATGAAATTGTCCATGACCTCAGCCACTTGTTAGATGATTATACAGTTCATCTCTTGGGAGTAGCTCTCGAAAACAAGTGTAAGAAGGATAGTGCTTACAAAGTATTAATTCCTGTTTGCATTCCTCAGACCCTGAGCTGCACCTTATCCATCTATCTGGAATGATATACAAGAATGTTACAAAAAGGTACAAGGAGTTAGGCCTTCTAACTTCTGACATGCAAAATAGAATTATGTGGAAATACACAGACTTGTAGATGAGGCGGTTGTCTTGAAAGCCAATTTCCCAGATTCCTTCATCTCTCCTTAGCATCAAGGACCAAGCCTGGAGAATCTGGTTAATTTGGCCCAGGGGCCACCAGTTTGAGACCCCTGGTTTATAAGCTCTCTAAGTTCCTTCTACTTCTGAGATTCTGCAGCTCCGTGTTTCCACAGACTCAAAAAAGAACTCGATTGAAGAGCTGTAAACCTAACTCTGGAAGTTATTTGTTAAATACCTAATTACTACTGATTTGGGAATTTGAAGTCACATTGGTCCCACAGGACCCGTAGGAGAGCACGACCCGAGCCTGACCTCACAGGGCCAGCTAATGATGGGGGAGTAACTCATGATCCTCTAAGCAGAAGCTCGATGACTCCTATGGTAAACCGAATAAGGGCTCCCAAAGACATCCAGGACCTAATGCCTGGGACCTGTGAAAGTTACTTTATGTGCAAAGAGGGACTTTGCTTATGTGATTAAATTAAGGATCTTGAGCTGGGGAAATTATCCTGGATTACTTGGGTGAGCCCTAAATGTAATGACAAGTGTCTTTATAAGAGGGAGGCGAAAGAAGACTTGACTACAGAAGAGGAGAAGGCAGTATGATGATGGAAGCAGAGACTGGAGTGGTGCCATCTGAAGATAGAAGATGGGGCCACAAGCCAAGGAATACAGGTGGCTACTAGAAGCTGGAAAAGACAAGGAAAAGGATCCTACCTTAGAGCCTCTAGAAGGAAGCAGCCCTGCTAACACCTTAACCTCAGCCCAGTGAAACAGATTTCGGACTTCTGACCAGAACTGTAAGAGAACAAATTTGTGTTGTTTTAGCCCACGAAGTCTATGGTAATTTATGACAGCAGCAAGGGGAAACTAATACAGTCCCTACCCTGGCTGCTGCAGGGATGGGCCACACAGTCTTTAAGATGTCTTCCCACCGCAGGGGCACAGCTGCCAGGTCTCCGCTCCAGGACAGAGTGACCTACTTGTCATCAGAAAGACAAACAGCCTCTTGGGGTTTGTGCACACTCTCCAGGGAGCCCCCTGCCCTCAGGCTTAGTTTGGACGGCCCACAGCCCACGGGTATAGGCTGAGCAAGGGACTGAACACCCACATCCAAATGACCCCGGGGGCCCCACTCAGTCCCTGACCTCAGGACCAACCCCCAGGGCAAATCTGCTCACCACGACCTTCCCCCAGTCCCCAAGCCGTTTGACAAGCTTCATCTCTGGGCCCAGAGGGATGCAGCAGCTCCCCAGGCTCACCTACCACCACCAGCCCCTTAATGACACATAGGTTCGGAGGCAGGCTGCCTGAAGGTTGATCCCAGCTCCACTGCATCCTGGCTGTGTGAACTTGGGCCTCCATTTCCTCACCTGTACCATGGCGATAAGAATGGCACCCCCCTCATAGGGTGGACCGTTCACTAGCTCATTGAGTAGATATTCTTGAGCCAAGCACTGCTCCAGGCAGAAGTGAAACATCATGAACAAAACAGACAAAAGTCACTCCCCTTATGATGGTGACATTCTGGTGGGGAAAGAAATGTGACTTGTCACTCATGAAAATAAGATCACTCCACCAAGTACTGTGAAAGTTATATGAGCTGTTGTAGGTAAAACATTCAAAACAGGACCTGAAATATAGTTATGTTTACTCATAACTGATCATAATTTTCTGGCAGGACCCATGGGGTTACCTCCATGGCAGGGTTCCTGGAACCTGCGCTCACAACCCATGCCCATCAGGTGGGCGTGCGAACCCCCAACTCCCGAGATGGGAGGGGGCTAAACGACACGTCCTTTCTCCCCCCCTCCCTGCCAACTGGCTGCTCTGCCCCAATCTCTGCGCTGATTATATGTTGGGGCTTTTCCAGCTCCACTGGCTGCCCCAAGAGCCCTCTCCATACCCATAACTGAATTACCATTTTGTTCCAGCTCACAAGAGCACTAGTGTGGGAACACCGCAGGCCTGATGGAATATTCGAGACCCTGCCATTTGTTGGAAATTTTCTCTGGCTGCCTTGGAATTAATAGCCATACATTTTGGTCTCAGGCCTGGGAGTGGGGATTGAGGCTGAAAAACTAAAGTTTCTCTCTGGGCCATTCTGTGCCAGCCTTCCAGAGATTTCTACTCTCTGGCTGCTCAGAGGCCAGGACACGGCCCCAGAGAAGAGTTGGCGGGGGGTGGGGAGCAGGTCTGTGTCCTACATACACACTTCCCCCCAATTCCAACCAAACCCATGACAACAGGGGGCTGAGCCAATTAGGGACACTAAGGGGAAAATCCACCTCACTCTTTGCCTTAAATCCATCCCAGTCATAGCAGGTCATATGGACTTCTCCAGAATAAGGCCTAGAGGAGAGTCTGTAAACTGGGATTCTTGGGCCAAATCTGGCCTGCAGATGTGTTTTGTCTGGCTTGAAATGTTTTGAATAAATACGAGCTAATGTTTAAAAACCAGGATATTTCCCACAAAAATCCAGATTTCTGGCTTCCTCTGAAAAGGGGGAAGTTCTAGCCACAACTTGGGCCCACATTCTCACATGGCCAGAGTCGAGTATGGCTCCCTCTGTCAATGATATGCTCTCTGCCATTCACCACAGGCTCCACCACTCCCTATTGTCTGTCTCCCAAGAGAAGGAAGGACAGTTGCCTTTGGAATCTCACTTGCTTTATTGTTTTTCATAGGAGATAAACACTTCTCTGACCACAGCTCAAGACAACTTGAGAAAACAAAACATAGATTGGTTTTTTCTTCATTATACCCAGCCCACTTCTTTTGCTTATGCCAGCAGCCCAGGCTCCATAAGCACTTCAGTTTTATACTTCTTGGTCCAGAGCTGCACTGTCCAATATGAGAGCCATGAGCCACGTGTGACTATTTACATTAAATTAATTAAAATTAAAATTTTCCATTCCTGGTTGTTCGAACCACATTTCAAGTACTCAACAGTCACCTGGGAGTAGTGGCCACCGTGGTGGACAGTGAAGAGGAGAACATTTCCATCATCTCAGAAAGTCATACTAGGCTGGACTCTGGAGAGAGTTAAATATAAGATGTGGAGGCTACCATCCAGTGAAGATACCTGTTGAGTTCTACGTCTGTGCCACATTGGGAGCTCTGGGGAGAGCTGCTGCCTTCTAGTGGTTCACTATCTAACCAGGGAGAAAGCCAGAGCCAGCGACCAGAGATGACAGGAAGTACCCCTTGGTGTCACAGGGACCCTCTCAGAGCCGGAGAAGGGGAGCAGGTCTCTGTTTTCATGATACAAAGAAACTGCTCTGCTTGCCCATTGCATGCCCTCTCGGCCCAGTCCACGCAGTCTCCTCAGAGGCTCCAGAGACCAGGACTCTCTCAGCCCTGGCATGGCGATGCTGCTTCGATGTCTGGCGTAAGTGTTAGAGGCTCCCCAAGCAAAACACACAAGGAGAGTCAAACGCCAACACACCCCACTGCCTGTGTCTCCTGCCCTCACGCCCCTCAAGGCTGTCCTCTGTCCTCTCCACGAATCCAGATCTCGCCCACTCCCAGGGCTCCTACTCCAGCCCCTGCCCTTCCCTCCCCTACGTCTAAACAAGACACTCCTGGGACCCAGACCCTCAGGGTAACGCTCTACACAAGAAACTAATTTCCAAGGATATTTACTTTCAACGAAATTTCCATAGATGCTACCAAAAGAAAACAGCTGCATCTAAGTGTGAGAATTTTCAGGTTGATCAAGTGGAAAGAGACTCAGATTTCTGGTTGTAGGGTCCACCTTAAAGTCCTTCATACTTATGAACTGCATGACTCGGCAATTACAGCATCATTGATCTCTAAATTACTTTATTTATTGCTCTCTAAGATGGATCTAGTGATACCAGCCTTAACACTTGAAGGATTAAAGACTCAATGAGATAATGGATAAGAAAGCTACAAAGCCCAACACAAATATTTGTTGTTATTAGTTCTAAGGGGCAATGATCTTCCCTCAGCCAGCACAGAGGCCAGCACTCACTAGAAGTTTGTTGAAGATTATTTTTTAATGATCCTGGAGTAGAAGGTGAGGAAAGACATTTTTAGACAAAGGGGACTCTTGGCATATTCCAAGATCAGATCACACAGACAAACATCTACACAAAAGCAGGGCTTCTGAATCTGTTTAGTACCAAAGACTACTTCAGCCACCTGGTAAAGACATGGCTCTTTCTCAGGATGCTTTTTTTTTTTTTTTTTTAACGTATAAATAAAAGGCATAGGGTTACAAAGGCAACCGATTATACTGAAACACAGTCATCAAAATATTCCAAAAAACAAATTTGTGATATAATAATGCATGTGCTTCTTTATTAACCCATTAAATAATGAGATCTGTCAGCACATCTAATAACCAATGCACTTTCAAAGTAGCGAGGAGTAAAGACTATATTTCAAAGGATCTGGTTCTACTCTCATGTTGTAAACTCTCTGATTCCTCTTGGTGACAAAGTCACAGGTCTTGCTAACGCTACTGTGGTCAGTGCCTACATTCATTATTGAAGAAATGCTGAATTTCCGTTAGAGATTAGCGAAAATAAAGATGGAACTTTTCTTCATCCAAGTTTAGGGCTCCTCTGAATTCTAGGCATGGATTCCAGTCAAGAATCCTTGAACTGGTACCCTTGACCTGGCATCATTTGATTCTGCCTTTCTCTAGTTCACCATTATAGGGATAGATCCATATGGCTTATAAAGGCAGGCCCTTTATAGCGCATATTCCCCTAATTCCCCCACTCCAGAACCTCTTCTGCATGGGAGCTAGGGTCCAAGGATACCCCCCCAACTCCTGCTCCCCTGATGCACTGAAGGATCCTACTAACAGTCCTAGTGGCCCAGTCCTTGCTGCATCTCCTTGCTGCATCTTCTATCTGTTGTCTAGGGACAAGGTAACCACAGCTCCCATTAACTGAGCACTTACTATGTGCTGATGACTATTGTATGAGGTGCTTTATGCTCATTACAGGTCGAACACACAACCCCACAAGGAGGCAGTGTTATCTTAGGGGAAACAGAGGCCAGGAGGTTAAAGGTTCACTGACTTGCCCCAGGTGATAAGCAGGGTTTGAATTCAGTTCTGATTACAACTCACCTCTGAATCCTTCATGCTTTAAAACCATACCAAGTAAGATATTGTGACAATTACAGTTTAAGCCCAGTCACCCTGGGCCGCTGCCCAGGAGATGGGTGAATGTGAACAAGGACCAGGAGCCTTTCCTGACACCCAGAGAAGTGGCTGAACAGGGTGGCATTGCCCAGCCCTCCCGACGCCCTTCCGAAAGGGAAATGAGGGGATTTAAACTAGAGTTTCAAGAGATAATGTTCTGAAAGGAAGGAATACAATAGCATCTTTGTAGTTGCAACAGGATCTCTAGGGCATCAGGAGAAGTGGGGAGAGCAGGGGGGAGGAGGGTGAGACAGAACTGTAGGAGCTGACGCGGACTGGGGCCTGCAAACAGTGGCTGTGTGTGAGGGGAGGCCGGGAGGGAGTACTGTCCAGGAGGCCACCGCTGCTGGTGGCCAGTTCCCCAGCCGGGAACCAGGTCCCCCAACAGGTCCACACTGAGCTTCTGTGTGAACAGACAACAGAGCCACTTTGTCCTGGAGAAAGAGGCCTGTGTGCCCTGCCCCCACTCTCCTCCCAGCTAACAGGGATGGGCATCCAAATGGTCCATTCACTGGCCATCCCAGCCTCAAGCCCTCAAACTGGCTGCAGCCTCCACCTCCACTGGGCCCAGGCATCACGACCCAAAGCCCTCATCCCAGCCTGGGCACAGCGTGAGTCTGTTACTCCCCCACCCCCGCCTCTTCCATCCACCTGGCTGGAAACCAGTTATCACATTATCCCTGGGGCTGGAGTTCCTTCATTTCCTTTGGAGAAAAGGATGAAGGGGGTTATGGATCCTGTACTTTTTGAAATTATGACCTTCTAAGGTTACAGGTTTAACTGTATGTGGGTCTTCCCTTCCCACCTCAAATAAGACCCGAAGCATTCAAAAGTACTAAAGCAAAGTTTTAAATCGTGGCCAGAATGAAGAAGAAAGGCACGGCCTCTGCCTTTAGTTTACAGTCCAGATGAGAACATGACCATACACAACACTGCTGCACTAAGTACTTAGGTTGTAGAAATTACTGAGGGAGGTATAAGTTGCCTGTGTGTGTATATGAAGGAAACTTGGAATGGAGGATTGGACTTTCATGGATAAACTCCTTTCAGGAAACGTGGAGACTGAGATATGAGACAGAATGTCTTGAGAATTCTCCGGTACCTAGTGCACTGGAAGGCAACTCATAGCATTGGTGCGAAACCAGTCTGGACAGAGGCAAGGCCAGCCGCTGGACAACCAAGTCTGTTCTGCTGATGAAGCTCCCTGGCAGGAGCACAGGGCAGACACGGGGACACAGGAAGCGCAGAGCGGCAGTGGCAGTCGGCCCTAGGCAGCCAGGCCAGCAGAAGGCATCATTGCTCTGCCAGAGGGCAGCACGCTGCTGAAAGCCAGTCCGGAGCACTGTGCCCAGTGCAGCCCCGATCCTGTGTCCCCTGACTGGCATGCTCAGACTTCGAGAGGCACCTGTGGGCTCCACACGCGTGCTGACGGGTGAAAGGGCCTCCCCTGGGCCGTCCTTTTCGTCTCTGAGCCTCAGTCTACTTGTCTCACATCCATACACCTCCAGCTGTTACTCTTCTCTTTTTTCTCTCCCTTTCTCTCTTCTAGCCCTAACCCCTCTGCTGTCTTTGACCAGTTCTTTGGCTGAGGGTATTTTTGTAAAAACCCCTACCCGACTTGGCTTCTAAACGTGGAACCGTGACCATGCTGCCCAAGCCAAGATGGAAGGATCTGAAGTCTCCAGATGGTTCTGGAAGAAGCTGTTTGCTCACTGCAAGCAAATACCTTTGAAAGCCAAACAAAAACTGGCCGCAAGTAAATAGCATGTGACATAGCCCCTTCCTGTGGCCACTTAGCAGAAACCCAAGCCCAAGCCCATGGCAGGCAGGGAAGCTGGCCAGGAGTGATGGAGCAGCCGCAGCCCTGCCCACCCTCCAGCAGGGCCTGGGGGCCAGGAGGAAGGGGACCTCTGTGGCTGTGCTGCCTGGCAGAGGGCCTCAGGGGCTGCAGGCAAGGTGGCTGGAGCGGCATAAATAACACCGTACTCACTTACCATTGCAACTATATCTAGCCTATTTTTATGATTATAATGGCAAAACCAATCCAGAGGATGAAGGGAGAAATGTCAAACACTTCACCGTGGCTCTTAAGAATATACCATAGTGATCCATTTTATACAGCTGAAATGGTTAGTATCATTTTTAAATAAGTACCTTCTATATCATGCTTACTTCTAAATGTGACTAGTTAAAGGACCCCATAAGATAAATAAAATAAAGATGAGGAGAGAGGAGAAAGGCACAGAAACCTCTGAACCCAGATGCCTGAGCAAGAAACAGAAGTCGCTCTTGACTTGCCCTCAGGTTGCCAAGGGTTGGAGGTTCTCCTGCCCAAATATCTCCCACCCCTGCTCCCTCTGGCCAGCCACAGGGCCATTCCTCCCTCTGGTCCACTGGGATCATAATCGCTCCCCAGACGCTCCCCCTCCACCCCACACCCCCGACTCTCCCCTCCCTTGGAAACTGCTCTCTAAAATGCAAACACAGTCCCACCTCTCCAAGCTCCAAAGTCCTTCCATTGCCCGCTCTGTCCTCAGACTAATAACACAAACCCCCTCCTGGCTACACCACTTGTGCCCCATTTCCAGCCTCTGCCTCCCCCATTGCCAGAAGGTTTCCCCCAACTCCCTCCCAGGCAACTTTGATAGCTCACCTTTGCCTTTAGGGCTTTGCTCATGTCGTTCCTTCTGCTAGACTGCTTTTCGCTCTTCTTATTATTTTTTAACTATTTCTTCTATTATTTTTTCAGTAAAACTAAAATTTTTGTATATAGCTCTATAAGTCTGAACATGTGCATAGAACCACTGACACAATCAGGACACATCAGTTCCATCACTCCAAAAACCTCCCTCAAGAATCCCAAAGCCGGACTTCCCTGGTGGCGCAGTGGTTAAGAATCCGCCTGCCAATTCAGGGGACACGGGTTCGAGCCCTGGTCCGGGAAGATCCCACATGCCATGAGCAACTAAGCCCGTGCGCCACAACTACTGAAACCTGTGTGCCTAGGGCCCATGCTCCGCAAGAAGAGAAGCCACTGCAATGAGAAGCCCGCGCATCACAACAAAGAGTAGCCCCCGCTCGCCGCAACTAGAGAAAGCCTGTGTGCAGCAACAAAGACACAGTGCAGCCAAAAATAAATAAATTAAATAAATTAATTTTTAAAAAAAGAATTCCAAAGCCACGGGGAATACGACTCAGGCCCTAGCCAAAGGAGACCCATGTTGGTTCAGAACTAGTCAAGGCCTGGAGACCGGCAGAGGCCTTCTCCCCACCTTTCACCCTTACCCCCCTTCACCTCTGAGTTCACCGGCTGCTACCTTAAAGCACCTTCTGGCTCCCTCTCAGTAAGCAGTTCTGGAGCCCCAAGGCTACTTCCAAGAATATGTGCACATGGTGTGTGTGTGGGGGACACACAGAGAAGGGGCAGCCTGGGGGTCACCCACAAACTCCTGCTCCATCCTCACTCTCAGGCCAGGTGGCCCATCAGACGCAGACCTATGTAGACACATTCAGACAATACAGGGATTGCACCCCAAACGCCCCAGATGGAAACACTTTAGCAGTCACATCAAAAAAACAATTCAAGCAAAGAAAGCCCAGGTGGCTCAGGCACCCAGGTCTCAAGGAAACCGGAAGCACCCTGCTTCTACGTCAGCACCCTGGTAGGGAGGGAGGGCTAGCCTCCCAGACCTCTTCTGAGGGGACTGTCAGCATCTTTGAGGCCCATCTGAAGCACATTTCTCTCCCTGGCCCTGAAACTGCTAAGGCCTTTGCTCACTTCTTTGTGAGGCCTATCAGTTCCCCCACCCCCGTCCTACCCCTTCCAACCCCCCGTTTTTGGACCAACTCCTGCTTGGTCTGGTTGGGATCAGTGGATTATTTAAACCCCCCTGCTCCCCCCCAGCCAGCCCTACAGAGCCTGGCTCGTGTATGTATTAGGAGCTGCTCCATGAGGGAGGTGTCCACAAGAGAGGGTATCAAATTCCCTGCAGGCTCCAAGGGCTGGAAGTCCTGATTCCCAGTTCTGATTCCAAAACTGGGTTAACCTCTTCTCTTCTCCGGCTGAGCCCAAGAACCTGAGGGCTTCACCCAGACCTTCGGCAGGGTGATTTCCCGGGGCACCCCATCATTAGACCTCAGGGGCTGCGGCTGAGTGGGGCTGCCTTCTCACCCAGCCAGCATTCAGCAAGGAGGCCCAGGGCACACAGACGGCAAACATCTCCTACGGGCTGGGTATTTCCTGCCTGCTGAGAAGAGAGATCTAAAGCAGCAAGAAAACTACCTTAGGTTAGAATCTGTCTACACTTGGTCCACACTCAAGAGTCCCAGAAGCACCCCCTAGTCAGGTACTGAATGAAATACATCGATGACTTCCTTACTGTTTGTTTTAGGTCCTGACAAAAAAGAAAACTTATTTCTGTGGGTTCTTTGTCAAACCCCCATTCTTATACCACCTTTCGGGTACCAAGTGGTTTCACCTCCAAGATTCCTTTTGCTCCTCAGAGCAACTCCTTAGTATAAGCTCATTTTACACATGAGGGGCCTGGGCTTCAGAGCATGAGAGTGCTTACTCAAAGCTGCATGGTAGCTAGTCTGGCACAAACCTTGTTCTGATTTCAAACCCTGTGCCTTTTCTCCACCACTCCAAGTTGCACCAAAGGCCTCAAGTATATGAAGAAGCCACAGTGCCTGATGGGACCTGCAGGGTTGGGGTGGGGGAGTGAAGAACTAGGAGACCTGGGCTCTAGCCCGGCTCTGAGTGACCTTGAGAAGGTCACACCGCTCCTCTGGCCTTAGCCCCTTCACCTAGAGATTCCCCTCTGAGTCTTAACCTCCAGGGACTTGAGGTCTTGGTTCTTCCGAGGAGAACTGACCCATGTGTGGGCTCCCCTGGAACCCCCTTCTCTCCACGGCCTGCCTGATGACATGCTCACAGTAGAGTGAAGACAGACAAGAGGAAACTCCTCCTACACCCACACTCTGGGCCCTCAAGCATGGCTGCGGTAAAATTTTTGACGAAGAGGCTGAAGGAATTTGTGCTTGTGAGCTTGCCTGATTCCCACTTCACCAGGCACTCAGATCCCCATTTCCATGGATGGTCAGAAGCTGGCCCCATGCCACTGAAAACAGCCCCAAAGTGGAAATGACCTGAGGTCCACAAGCAGGGAGATGATGATCAAAATCATGGTATTGAGCACTGAAAGTACAGCGATGAAGATCTTTTTAGAGATGTACACGTGGAAACTTGCTTTGACAAAAAGTGAAGTAAAACACATCAGACTGCAAAACTGCATGTTTGGTATACAATTCTTTAAAATAATACTCAAAGAGAGTAGAAGATACACCAAAATGATAACCAAGGTTACCTGTAGAAGTTGGCAGTATGGCTGTTATATAAAATATATTTCATATATTTTTTTATCATATATATTTTTTATCCCCCAAGGACCAGAAAGAAAACTTCTTTTTAAGTTGGCAGTAACAGTCCTAACTTCTTCTATCAATATTTTTCATCCAAGTTCAAAGTCTTCAGCATACATCAAGTCTCCCACCATTATTGTAAGGAAAGGGACAAGTGTCCCACTCTTAGCTTTAGAAATACACACACCAAGCCCTGGCAGAGACTCACAGCCCCTTCATGATGATCAAAAATGCCCTTACAGGTCCCGCAGCTCAATGTTCACTTTTGCAAAAAAGACATTTAAGGATTCCAGACTTTTTATATTTCTAACTCAGGCTTTCCCACTTTATGTACCTTGGATTAGTAATAAGATGGTGTTAAGGAATTACTGAATATTCAAACAAGCTGGGGAAGTTCACATTTCAGTTTTTTTTTTTTTTTTTTTTCTTTTTGCGGTATGCGGGCCTCTCACTGTTGTGGCCTCTCCCGTTGCGGAGCACAGGCTCCGGATGCGCAGGCCCAGCGGCCATGGCTCACGGGCCCAGCCGCTCCGCGGCATATGGGATCCTCCCAGATCGGGGCACGAACCCGTATCCCCTGCATCGGCGGGCGGACTCTCAACCACTGCGCCACCAGGGAGGCCCTACATTTCAGTTTTAATGAATTAAAAGAAGCTTCTCTGTGGAAAGATCCTCCAAGAGGGGCATATAACATATATCATTTCCCAGCTGAAGTTCACCAAAGCCTTCTATTTTAGGACTATCTCAAAGAGTAGCAGTTCCATAGATGCAGGGACATCTGGGTAAGCGCAGTTCCTGTTCCCTCAGCCCTCTAGCCCTATGGTTCTCAGTCCTGGCTGCATACTGCGAGCATCTAGAGAGACTTCGTTTTTAAAAACTTCTTGGTCTGGGTCCCACCTTGGATTTGGTCTAGGGAGCATTGAGAGTCAGTGCTGAGAACCACTTTGCCCTCACACCCTCTTAGCTACCCGTGAGAAGAAGAGGTCAACACCAGGGCTGGGGTCCAACCTCAGAATTATTTAGGCATCATCCATTTTTGGAGCTAAATGGCACCTCAAAGGACATCTAGTTTAATCTCTCATTTTACAGAGGAAGAAACTGAAGACTCCTGGTCCCCTGTCTCCTCCTATACTGGTTCCTGCCAATGCCGGGCCCCCAGGCCTCTGGACACAACACCCTTCATTCAGAGGGAGAAGCAAAGGAAACCTTCAGATCTCCAAGGCCATTTTGCTGCCAGAGGTTGCCCATCAGGCCCCTCTCTCTGCCAAGTGGACCCAGACACAGTGAAATCCTGACTCAAGTCCTCTTTCTAACACACCCCAGAACTGAGGATGAGAAGCCAGGAGGCTCTGCTGGCTCACGGAAACAGGAAGCCCACCCTGGCAGTGGAGCAATCACATCATTGGGGCGCCCAGAGGCTGCCGGAGCAGAAGGCAGGTATCTTCTCCCTCCTGCACTGGCCTCCACCGCAGGAGGCCTGAGAGGCTCTGCCATGAACAGAATACTCCTGTAGACAGCAGTAACAGCCCTGAGTGGGTGGCCTTAGCCCGTACTCTCTTCTGGAAACACTCTGACCACCAAACACGGAATTTTGTGGTAAAAAATCTCCACACTTTTCACATCCTGTACCTCTGATCACTCCCCTTTTCCAACCTTAAGATTCCATTATTAATTCCTCTTTAGCAGCCTTGAGGGGAAAAAAAAACAAAAAAAAAACAAAAAAATTCTGAGGATTGGGGAGAAGGTGTTATGCAGGGGTAAAGTGAAATACACACACACACCCAGCCTCATAGGCCCCCACACCCAGCCTCATAGGCCCCCGCTCCTGGTGACCAGGCTTCTGTCTTTGGTTCTGACACTGCCAGGACACCCTGGCACACAGGGAACTCTTCTCCCAGAGACTGTCCATCCTACAGGGGAATCTCTGGGCACCTTCTCAACTCCAGCCCCACAGCTAAGCTCCTTGAGGAGAATCTCCCCTGAGCTCCAATCTGCCCTCTATGAGCTTGGGGTGGGGCGGGGGAGGGCTGTCCATAGAAGCAGACAGGAGAGCCCCTCTGGGTTCCTTCAGAGTTCAAACTCATCCTAGTAGCTGACACCAGCCCCTGCCCCCGGGGAAGGACGTTGAACTGCAGGAGGGGTGGGGGGGCTGGCAGCTCCATGTAGCTTCTAACTGGAAGCAGAGCTGAGCAGCAGCCAGTGCTGAGGGAAGCCCCCTTCCTGAGGCTGCACCTGTGCTTTAAGCCGCCCAGATCACATTCTCAAAGGGTCTATTTTTCCTGCTTGTTAGTGTTTGTGAGTTTTATTGATGGAAGGGCCACTGTTCACAAGGTCCCTGGCTTCATGAATGATGCCCCAGGCCGTCCAGTGCTCCCATACCTGCCCTGTGGTCCCAGGATCTGGTGGGAAATGGGGCACTGGGAGACAGGCATTTGAACTTTACCAGGGCCAAATTAATTCTATGGTAGTAAGTGTAAGGCACTACTTCTTTTTTTTTGGGTATATGTTGGGTCTTTGTTGCTGCGCACGGGCTTTTCTCTAGTTGTGGCGAGCAGGGGCTACTCTTGGTTGTGGTGCGCGGGCTTCTCATTGTGGTGGCTTTTCTTGTTGCAGAGCACAGGCTCTAGGCGTGCTGGCTTCAGTAGTTGTGGCTCGTGGGCTCTAGAGCACAGGCTCAGTAGTTGTGCAGGGGCTTAGTCGCCTTGCGGCATGTGGATCTTCCCAGACCAGGGATCGAACCCCCATCCCCTGCATTGGCAGGCAGATTCCTAACCACTGTGCCTTCAGGGAAGTCCCAAGGCATTACTTCTTAATATTAAAACATGGCTAAGATATAAGCTAATACAGAATTCACATGCATTTTTCTGAGGAATAAAGTGACTCCAAAGGCATCTCACCCATCAGAGGCTGCCTTGGGTGTCCCATGGAATCCTCTCCTCTCCCTGTGCTGTGGATTGGATGCAGTTTGTGCAGCAGTGCCAGAGGGTTACAGTGCAACCAGGGTGTGCAGGTCCAAAAGGAAAGCCGCCTTATTACGGTCCTCCCCACCAAGGCAAGCAGAAAAGCTGATTGCCAGCGTCCTAAGTCCCCGCCCTCCTGCAACTTTCGGGGAACAATTCTGGCCCCAGGAGGCTGCGCAGGCTCCGCGCGCCCGGAGCGGGGGCGCTGCCCACGGTCACCTGTCTGGGTGCCCACCCCACACGCGCGTCCCCTCCCGTGGTTCCTACCATGTCCCCCTCGGTGGCTGGACCGGCTCCTCGGCGCGCTCAGCCTGCTCGCCAGCTCATCCCGCCGCCCCGGCCCGGCCCCGGCACCGTGGCTCTCCGGGCTTCCCGGGACGCGGGATCCGGACCGAGGGGCCACAGCTTTCTAGCGGCCAACTCCGGGGCGGGCGATGCGCGGCGGGATGCTCTGAGGTTGGGCTCCGTAGAGGAGGTCTAGGAGAATGCACACGCGGGATCCGTCGTTCTGCGGTAGCCTTCCCACAGCCTCGAGCCTCCTCAATCAGCTAGGGACGTTTGCAGAGTTTGCAAAGTCCTGGCTTCGAGTCCCGGCCCAGCCTCCCCACTTCCCCGAAAGCGCGGGAGGGGGAAGCTCCTTTCACAATAAAAGCCCTGCCCCGGGCTCGAGCAGCCGCAGCCGCCTGAAGCAGGGGCCCAGGTGCTAGGAATGAATGGGCCCCGCCCGCCGGTCCGCTGGGTGATGAGCTGAGGCTGGGGGGCGAGGGGCGCTGCGCAAGGCCTGGGGACATCGCCTCGATCTCTCCTCCAAGGGGTGCGGTGCACTGTGAGCCCCTGGCAACCGGGGGGGGGGGGTGTCCTGCAGAGGGTCTCCCAAACTATCGCTTTCCCCTGCAAAGCCTCAGAAAGACAACTTTACTGGCATCTCATAGCCTTGCTTGGGCCCAGTCCCCAAGGGCGATTTGGAAGGAAACACGGAAGGAGAATCCGTTGACCACTTAAGATCATTAACGATGAACAGGTTTTCTCCTTGAGAACTAATCAGTGTTTATGTTGCTGCAGTAAGCCACTGATACCAACCTCTCCGCTAAGGATGCGAACACAGGGCCCTGTGTCTCCTGGGTCTTCGTGCTCCTTGTTGGAGAGGAGACTGGGCTTGGAGCCCATAGCCCTGGAATTAGGGGCTGGACCCTCTGTAAACAGCTCAGTGACCTTCTACCAGTGCCTGGACCTCTTTGAGACCAGTGTCCCTAAGCAGCCCAACGTTGTATCTCAGGATTCTTAACAGCCCGCAGGCAAGAAGGTGGAGGTGGGGATAGAGTCAGCAGTAGGACTCAGAGAATCTGGGAACCAGGCTAAAATATTACCCTCCAAGATTGAAACTAGTACGAACCATTATTAGATGGACAAAAACTGGTATGTTCCCAGAAGTTCCCTGCTACAGAATGCTTTGAGGTTGTCATTGATGACAGTGCTTCTTAAGAGGGTCTCCTTAAATTGTGTGTGTGTGTGTGTGTGTGTGTGTGTATGCTGGGGCTACGACAGATGGAAAGGAAAGTATTTTTTTTCAGTCCTTATCTTGTTCCAGATGCTTTCCAGAGGTTATTTCATTTCATCATCACAAGCAATCCTAAGAGAGAAATTTTATTACCACCATTTTTCAAATAAGGAAACTGAGGATTAGGCAGTTGAAGTGACTTTCCTGAGGCCAGATAGTCAGTTAGTAGTTTAGCAAACCAAAGTCTATTTGCTAGAGCACGTGAGAAAGAGGAAGAAATCAATAAGCCAGGAACAGGAGGCAGGATGCGGTGCTGAAAACCAGAGCTTATTTGTGCATAGGGAGGACGGCGAGAACTGAGAATCTGAGTGCTGGCTGAGGAATGTGGAGGAAGGGGGAGACGGACAGAGAGTATAAACTTTTTTGTGTTTTGTCCAGATGTTTGGGGAGACGATGTGGTCTTTTGAGTCTCCTTTTCTGACTGCAACCCACATAAGATGTACATTCTTTGTCATGACTTTTTACACAAACATACACGTACAAACGTAACTGAAACAAAGTTTTATAAATCATTGTTACACGTAGTGCACTCCAATGTGTTCTATTCTAATCCATCTTAATTATTATTATTATTATTATTTTTTTTTTTTGCAGTATGCGGGTCTCTCACTGTTGTGGCCTCTCCCATGGCGGAGCACAGGCTCCGGACGCACAGGCTCAGCGGCCATGGCTCACGGGGCCAGCCGCTCCGCGGCATGTGGGATCTTCCCGGACCGGGGCACGAACCCACGTCCCCTGCATCGGCAGGCAGACTCTCAACCACTGCACCACCAGGGAAGCCCCATCTTAATTATTTTTAACGGTGGTCTCTAATCACTCTATTTCCCTAACATCCACTACTGAGTATAGTTTGAAAAACACTGTACTTGAGAGTAGAACAGAGACATTTCTTTAATGTTTTCAAAGAGCTTTGTGGTCTTCTACAGAATGTATCTGCTATATAGAAAAGGAATTTTAAAGGCAGGGATTTTGTTGGTCAAGTTTGAGAACACTGAGCACAGCTTTTTTGTTTTTTGTTTTTGTTTTTGGCAATAGGACTTTGATGCTAATATATGTTGAGGTTTTCTGAGACAGGAGGATAGTGCCCAGTTTTTCCCAGGTTTACTGGATGTAGAACTCTTCTCCAGAGGAGTCATCTCTCAGGACTCATGGGACACCCTTGGGAAAAGCTGTTCCAGGACCTGGTCCAGACAAGTGAAGTGTCGCATACGAACAGGGAGTGAAAACCCTACATTCTGAAGCCCGACTCCCAAGCTCAGCACCATTTTGTTCACCTGATACTCTGCTCAGAGAAGGATCAACTACCCAGATGGTGAATGTAGGAACTCCATTCGTAAATGAACAACTGCCACTTTTATAACCCAGAATGAATGTGAGCAGTGTCCAGGAATGACCACAGCTGAGGAAGCAGATAAACTATCCAGCTGAGGACGCACGTGGGATCTGCAAGCATCCACCTGCCTTTCACAAGATCCTGCCTAGACTCCTGCCTTCCCTTTCTTTACTAACTCCTAATTGACACTGATTCCTTCCAGCTCTGAAATCCTATGAAGTTATATTAAATTTAGATAACCAATAAACCCCTCCTTTCTAGGAAATAGCACTCCAGGCAGTATTTACTTTCAGAACTTGGGCTGCTTGAGAGTTGGCTGCTCCCAGGATACCTGGTAGGGCCTCTGGTTACACAGTGGAGCTTGCAAGTGAGAAACATTCAACTGAGACAGGTTGGTGCTAGTGAGGAATATTTTGCTATTTCCACCAGAGAGAGCTTCCTACTTCATTGCGGAGTGAATCTATCTTCACCTTAACCATTCCCAAGGAGTCAGACTTACAATTTGCGCTAATGACTTTTAGAGCTCCTTACAAATTGGTACCCCAGGCAGCTGCCCAACTGGCTACTTTTTTTTTTTTTTTTTTTTTGCTGCACCCTGCGCTTGCGGGATCTCAGTTCCCTGACCAGGTATGGAACCCGTGCCCCCTGAAGTGGAAGCGAGGAGTCCTAACCACTGGACTACCAGGGAATTCCCACAACTGGCCCACCCCGCGGTATGGTTCCATGTCTCATTCCAACTCAGACTTACTAAATCAAAATTTCCAAGGCTTGAGAATCTATCCATTTTTTAAGCACCATAATTAATGCTAAAGCACAGCCAGGCTGAAAACTGCTGAGCTAAGCAACTCCTCTTTCTTGGCTCCCATGTCTAAATGGCCATTCTAAATGATTCTGGAATCTCTCTCCTATCCATTCTGACTGCCAGTTCTTTGACCCAAACTCTTGTCTCACTCACAGAACTCTTGGAGGGACTCCCAGGCCCTGCTTTTGCTCCTCCCAATCCATCCTGCACATCACTACAAAAATGTAAATGTGGACCAGCCACTGGCCTGCTCCCCATAACTCCTGGGATTAAATGCAAATTCCTCAGCATAGCTTTCAAGGTCCTTCAGCATTTGACTTCTGATGACCTCTCAGGCCTCTTACACATTTCTAAACCTTCTTAAGTGCAGTTCCCTCCATCTCAAAGCCTTTTCTTTTTTTTTTTTAAATTAATTTATTTTTTGCTGCGTTGGGTCTTCGATGCTGCGCGTGGGCTTTCTCTAGTTGTGGCGAGCAGGGGCTGCTCTTCGTTGCGGTGCACGGGCTTCTCACTGCGGTGGCTTCTCTTGTTGCAGAGCACAGGCTCTAGGCGCGCAGGCTTCAGTAGTTGTGGCACGTGGGCTCAGCAGTTGTGGCTCACGGGCTCTAGAGTGCAGGCTCAGTAGTTGTGGCACACAGACTTAGTTGCTCCGCAACATGTGGGATCTTCCCGGACCAGGGCTCTAACCCGTGTCCCCTGCATTGGCAGGCGGATTCTTAACGACTGCGCCACCAGGGAAGTCCCTCAAAGCCTTTTCCTGATACACTCATTTCTAACCAGACACACCTCCACGGCCATTCACCCCCACCCCCAAATCCTCTCTATTCTGAAGACCCAGCACAGCATGTTCCCTGAAGTTATTACCTTGTTAGTCTCTCTCATGGACCTTGGACTCCCTAGAGGAAGGGACCATTCTGGGCCTTCTGTGTCCACTTGCCTAGCACCAAGTAACAGCTCAGTAAATGCTTTTGAATAAAGGAATAAGAGAGAAGACTGGGGTTCGATAATGAATCTGCCACTCACCACGCATGGGTACTCAGTAAAGCAACTCTGCTCCAATGGCTTCACGTTCCTCGCCTGACAAATAAGAACCATCATCCCTGACCAGCCCACCTCCCTGGATTCCTACAACCATATAATGGGTTCATATAAATTACATCATCCAGAACAAAGCCTGTGTCATGACAAACTTTCAAAAACATTTGTTGAATCCATGAATGAAGGAATGAATGAATAAGAAAGAAGCTTCCTTTGTGGCTAACATCCAGTTTACATTTTCTCTTTTTATCTTAACTCACCGAACCACTGTATTTTAGAGGGCAGCAGTGTACTCAGCCAAAAGAATTACGTACTTCACAACCCCACTTGCAAAAAGGGACAGTCAATGGGAAGTAAATGGAAGTCATTGAGTGGGGCCCACAGGAAGCTCTTCCCAGGGGCCTGGCATTGCTTTGATATCGCTCAGCAAATATTCACTCCCCTTTGCCCTGCTGTGAACAGAGCATGTGTCTGTGCCACTGTCGTTTGGCTTGGCCATGGACTCACCATAACCATTAGAATGTGAGCAAGTAGAGGCATTATATTTGCTTGTGCAGCATCACTTGGCTTTCATTCTGGGGGTTCACCATGTAAAGAAAAAGCCCTGGGTAGCCACTACCCTCTAGTCTGAGCCCTAGAATGAGATACGTGGGACAAACCTGAGCCCAACTCACTGCGTGGAGTCACACACAGCTGCCCCAGAGGCATGAGGATAAACGCTGTGGTTGCAAATCACTGAGTCTTAGAAAAGTTTCTTCCAGGACATTATTACAGTAAAAGTTGAGGCACACAGGTAGGAGGGCCAAGCGCTTAGAGAGTCAATCTAGGACAAAAGGGTTCCCAGGTCAAAAAAAGAGCCCTATCATACCAAAAAGTCCCATAATAACATAATATATAACAAATTATTATACATATATGTGCTATTACTTCAACATAAAAATATAGAAACAAATGTCATATTAAATTATCTATTATTCTATATTATTTATTTTTGTTTCATAAATTCTATTATTTAAACAAAACAAAAACAGGACTACTTAGCAATAGTAATTAGTAGCAATGAAAAATATATGTGAGAAAAATATAACAAAATTTTGGTTTCTTTCTCTCCTCTCATATAGCAATTTATTTAAACTCTTTATTGGATATTTATATAAACTATATCATGGTATATTCTTAAGCTATATAAATGTAAGCTTGCTTAAAAAGATAACAGAAATGTAATAGGACTACTTAAACAGATATTACCTAGATTTAATTTAAAAATAACAATATGGGCTTCCCTGGTGGCACAGCTTCCCTGGTTGAGAGTATTCCTGCCGATGCAGGGGACACGGGTTCATGCCCTGGTCTGGGAAGATCCCACATGCAGCGGAGTGGCTGGGCCCGTGAGCCATGGCCGCTGAGCCTGAGTGTCCGGAGCCTGTGCTCTGCAACGGGAGAGGCCACAACAGTGAGAGGCCTGCGTACCGCAAAAAAATTTAAAAAATTAAAAATAACAATATGCTTCCTTCTATCCCATAATATAGTAGGATATTTTTACTCTCCTGTCAAAGATAAACTTTACTTTGACCTGTAGCTGTGCTCTTATCAAGTGTATGTTTCATTGATTCCTAGCATCAGTCCAGTGTGATAACATCAAGCTAAATATCCTCTCAACAAAGGCATTTGACCATGGGAAACAGGATTCTACTTACTAGGTTTATCTTATGAACCTGCAACAGCAGGCTTATAAACTTATAGGAATTAGTTTCCAGCTCTCCAAAAATGTCCATCTACTTTGTATCTACAGGTTTGTTTTGGTAGAGCAGCTGTTTGTCAGTCAGTTACTTTGCATCTGTAAATTCATCAGATGGGCTATCTATGTCTGAAATGTCCATCATTTTTAAACACTCTGAAGCATGTTGGATGTCATCATAAGTTAAACCTCTCTTTCTCAGGGAAAATAGTTTAAAGCACAGAGATAATCTGAAGTTGTAAAATTAAATTCTAAATCAGTTACAGTTTTAATAAATAAATTGGGATTAATGGATACACACTACTATATATAAAATAGATAACCATCTAGAAGGACCTACTGTATAGCACAGGGAGCTATGTTCAATATCTTGTAATAACCTATAATGGAAGAGAATCTGAAAAAGAATACAAGTATATATATATCTATATATCTATCCATATATATGTATATGAACCACTTTGATGTACACCTGAAACATTGTAAATCAACTATACTTCAATTTAAAAAAAAATTTTTTTTTAAATTAATTGAGAAAGTCCTGTTTAAACTGGCTGCCCTTTTCTGGTGACACTTTTTTGGAGTTCTAAAGCAGTCTTACTTCCAAATATCAAGTCATTTTTTGCTTGTATGAGTTTTTTTTTTTTTTTAAGAAGATGTTGGGGGTAGGAGTTTATTATTTTATTTTATTTTTATTTTTGCTGTGTTGGGTCCTCGTTTCTGTGCGAGGGCTTTCTCTAGTTGCGGCAAGTGGGGGCCACTCTTCATCGCGGTGCGCGGGCCTCTCACCATCGCGGCCTCTCTTGTTGCGGAGCACAGGTTCCAGACGCGCAGGCTCAGTAGTTGTGGCTCAGGGGACCAGTCGCTCCGCGGCATGCAGGATCCTCCCAGACCAGGGCTCGAACACGTGTCCCCTGCATTAGCAGGCAGATTCTCAACCACTGCGCCACCAGGGAAGCCCTGCTTGTATGAGTTTTTGTTGCAACCTATCCATAATATCTAATGACTCAGGTGTACTCAGTTCATCCTTTTTCAGATTTTGTGGCCTCTTCAAAGATCATCAAACAGCTTTGGAGAAAGAGCATATAAATTGTTTTGCTATAATACTTTTCTCCACTCTCATTAATATATTTCCAAATTAAAGAAGGACATTGTTACAAACTGAATGTGCCCCCAACCCCAAAATTCATATGTTGAAGCCCTAACCCCCCAGTGTGGCTGTATTTGGAGATGGAGCCTCTAAGGAAGTAATTAAGATTAAATGAGGTCATACGTGGGGCCCTGGTCCATTAGGATTAGTGTCTTTATAAGAAAAGACTCCAGAGAGCTTGGTTTCTCTTTCTCTCCACATGCTCACAAAGAAGAGGTCATTTGAGCAGCCGTCTGCAACCCATGGAGAGAGGCCTCACCAGTCACCAACCCTGCTGGCACCTTGATCTTGGACTTCCAGTGTCCAGAACTTTTCTCCACAGTGTGCAGTATGCTCTGTTTGGTTATTCACTGCCCTAATCCAGATGTACACGTCCTTCAATCTGTCATTAAAATAAGTCATTTAGCAATGGAATAGAATAGAGAGCCCAGAAATAAACCCACACACCTACGGTCAATTAATCTTCGATACAGGAGGCAAGAATATAAAAGGGGAAAAAGTCTCTTCAGCAAGTGGTGCTGGGAAAGTCGGACAGCTGCACGTAAATCAATGACATTAGAACACACCCTCACACCATGCACAAAAATAAACTCAAATTGGCTTAAAGACTTAAACATAAGACACAACACCATGAAACTCCTAGAAGACAGGATAGGCAAAACATTCTCTGACATAAATCGTACCAATGTTTTCTTAGGTCAGTCTCCCAAGGCAATAGAAATAAAAACAAACATAAAAAAAATGGGACCTGGGCTTCCCTGGTGGTGCAGTGGTTGAGGGTCCGCCTGCCGATGCAGGGGACACGGGTTCGTGTCCGGTCCGGGAAGATCCCACATGCCGCAGAGCGGCTGGGCCCGTGAGCCATGGCTGCTGAGCCTGCGCGTCCGGAGCCTGTGCTCCACAACGGGAGAGGGCACAACAGTGAGAAGCCCGCATACCACACACACACACACAAAAAGGACCTAATCAAACTTACAAGCTTTTGCACGACAAAGGAAACCAATGAAATGACAACATATGGAATAGGAGAAAATATTTGCAAATGATGCAACTGACAAGAGCTTAATCTCTAAAATATACAAACAGCTCATACAACTCAAAAAAAAAAAACCCCAAAAAACCCAACCCAACCGAAAAATGGGCAGAAGGGGCAGAAGACATTAATCAACATTTCTCCAGAGAAGACATACAGATGGCCAGTGCACACAGGAAAAGAGGCTCCACGTCATTCATTATTACAAAGTCTACAAATAACAAATGCTGGAAAGGGCGTGGAGAAAAGGGAACCCTCCTACACTGTTGGTGGGAATGTGAGTTGGTGCAGCCACTATGAAAAACAGTATGGGGGTTCCTCGGAAAACTCAAAATGGAATTACCATATGATCCAGCAATCCCACTCCTGGGCATGTACCTGGACAAAACTCTAATTCAAAGAGATACATGCATCCCTATGTTCATAGCAGCACTATTCACAATAGCCAAGACATGGAAACAACCTAAATGTCCATCAACAGATGAATGGATAAAGAAGATGTGGTACATATATACAATGGAATACTACTCAGCCATAAAAAAGAAAGAAAGAATGCCATTTGCAGCAACATGGATACAACTAGGTATTATCATACTAAGAAAGAGAAAGACAAATACCATATGATATCACTTATATGTGGGATCTAAAATATGCCACAAATGAACCTATCTACAAAATAGAAATAGACTCACAGACATAGAGAACAGACTTGTGGTTGCCAAGGGGGAAGAGGAGAGGGAGAGGGATGGACTGGGAGTTAGTAGATGCAAACTATTACATCTAGAATGGATAAACAACAAGGTCCTCTTGTATAGCATAGGGAACTATATCCAATCTACTGGGATAAACCATAATAGGAAAGAATATTAAAAAAAGAATGTATGTATGTGTATAACTGAGTCACTTTGCTGAACAGCAGAGACTGGCACAACATCGTAAATCAACTATATTTCAATAAAAACATAAGTCATTTAGCCTTCTTTTTCAGTGATGTCTGTGTCATACTGGCACTGGTAGGATAATCATTCTTGTTTTCATTATCTGAACTCTTAGAAAACATGGTCATGATATTCAGTGTCAAAAATTAAACTAGCACTATCTCAATACAAAGTCCAATAGTTAATCCACAAGCAAAATGAAAAATAGACTGTTAGTGCTCATGATTACAACACACTTAAGGTGGACATTTAAGTCACATCATTTGGAGTGACGGTACAATGAATGCTCCAGTTTTGTGAACCATAAATCATGGTTGCCTGCATCAATGGTAAGGGAAAAAAACAAGCAACAGCAACTACAGAAGGCAGATAATCTATGCCATATCCATCTGACACTAAAAATCGTATTGCTTTCAGCCCCTATTTTTCAGGTAGCCTTGTGGGGTTCTATATTCTCCCCCAGACTTCTGCATCCATCACCAAAAACTGGGACTTTTTGTGTCCTGAGGAGGGGTTTCCTGGGATGCTAAACTTTCAGTGCTAAAACTGGGACAGTAGTGAGCAAACCAGGGGGTTAGTCACCCTTGCCTAAAGGAAGCTCGGAGTCTATATCAGTTATATCAACTTCCAGAATGGATGGATTCAATGAGTAATTAGCTACACTTACTGAGCATCCACAATGATCAGGTATATAGTGCAAGGTTTCTTCATGCGCATTTAATTTTTTTAAAAATATTTATAATAGCCCCACAAGTAGATGTTATAGTCTCCATTTTATAGATGGAAAAAGTAAGCCTCAAAATCTAGGCTCCACCACTCAAGGAATTGGGGAAAAGTTTAAAATGGATTTTTGTCCTTGCCTTGGCTAGAGAGGAACCGTATCTGAGTAAACTAAGGGTCAGACACACTGTCAAAGAGGAGAAAATTCAGTAACTCTAAGGGAAAGGCAACAAATTATAGAGGGGTGAGTTAGGGCCTGCCAGTCCCACTGCCCTTTGCTCCCTCCAGGTGGCTCCTTTTGTTTCTGGAACATTAGGACCTTGTTTTATTAAGAGGTGCATCCCTTATGCAGTAATTCTTAAACTTTGTCTCTAATGGCAGGTCAGAGAAAATTTAGACTCAAGGCACATGACCAGGGATGAGGCTGTAAACCACCTTATGGTCAGCATGTACTTTAATGTTAAAATAATTAAATCATTATTAAAATGTTTAAATAAAAGCAAATATAAAATGATGCCTTCCCTCTCTATTCCACAGTCTCTGTGAGAACTGAGAAGAAATAATTTACATAAGACATATTCTTGAAGCTTATTACTATTTGGGGAGTCAAGGCTCCATGCTTCTGTCACGACTGTATATTTTTTTTCTGAAATTCTACCACCTAGTTCTCACCTGTAAAACAGTCACAGCTCAGCCAAGCAGGACATACCACATTTAAAGGCTAGTTCCCTGGTCCAGACCAAAGAGTTAAGATAATCAGTATCTCATTTTCATACTTATTTATCTTGTGTTCCAAGTGTAGGCAACAAGGTAAGTATTGGCTATTTCAGATGTATTATCTTATCACCACAGATCTGAGCAACATTGTAATAAAGAGTATAACTTCATTACTGATATTTGATCACTAACAGCTTTCAAACCTCTTTCTCCCCTCTTATCCTATTGCCCCACACCTGGACAGGCTTGTAAGAAACCCTGCAGGCTCCCTCTCCTGGTGCCAGTGGAAGTTCAAACCATGCCAGCCCCTGCAGGCACAGTTAGAACCCTCACCCCAACGCTACTACCTACACAAAAAGAATATCCAAATGGCCAATAAGGATATGAAAAAGGTACTCAACATCATTAGTCATTAGGGAAATATAACTAAAACCACAATATGTTACATCTATACTAACACCAGAATGGCTAATATTAAAAAGACTACCCAGGGGCTTCCCCGGTGGTCCAGTGATTAAGACTCCGTGCTTCCAATGCAGAGGGCATGGGTTCAATCCGTGTTCGGGGAACTAGAAAAGACTACGAAGGAGGAGGCTGCAGAGTATCTAAGACTCTCATACACTGCTGGAAGCAGGATACTTCATTACAACTATTTTGTAAAACTTTTGGCAGTATCTGTCTAAGCCAAGCATATGCCTAACCTGTGTGATGCAACAATTCCACTCATAAAATAATTAATTAATATAAAATTATATCAATGTATCTATCTACCTATAGATATTCAAGAGATATACATGAATAGGTCAGTCAAAAGGCATGTAAAAGAACGTTCATAGTATTTACAAAAGCCCCAAATCTGAAGCCACCCAAATATCCATCAACCAGTGGTATATTCAGTCAATGGAATAGTACTCAGCAATTTTAAAAAGCCTCTGCTACACGTAACAACATGGATAAACCTCACAGACAAAATGTGGTAAAAGCATCTAAACATAAAAGAGCAGATACTAAATTATTTTGTTTGTCATCTACACTAACCTACAGTAAGAGAAATCATTACAGTGGTTGACCCTTGGGAGGAGGCTGACTGGCAGAAGACGTGAGGAAGCCGTCTGGGCTATCTTGATCTGGGTAGGGGGCACGATACACCTCACTGTTTGCCTCCACTGGAGCCTACCTTGCTACTCTCAAGCTTGCTTTTTCTCACTTAGCAATATATTGTGACCATTCCCATGTCAATAAAAGTAGCTCTCTTTCATCAACTTTAAGTTGCTGTCACCTTTTTTTATTAAACATACTTTCAGGAATCTTGTCTCCTTAAGCAAGTTACAAATGCTACAAGGGCAGGGGCTCTATCTTGCAAATCACATGAAGAAAGAGAATTTGGAGCTGCGGAGAGAGACAGACCTGGTTTTAAAACCGAATTTCACCACTTTGGGCTGTATAACCTTGGACAAATAATGTACCCATCCAGCCTCAGTTTCCTCATCTATAAAATGGGGATATAATGCCTACCTCATGAAGTTTATTAGAAAGTTTTACATAGACAATGAATGGAAGGAACTTAATACCTAATGGGTGCTCATCAAACGACAGCTGTCTTCTCTTCCAGCCTCATCAAGCCTCATCAAGGCCTTGCTCACAGAGCCCTCAGAAAAGCTATGATGATTCTCTTACCTCGTTCCTGGAACCAAGCAGCAGTCTAGAGACTAAGTGCAGGGCAGCATCAGCTCAGTGTGCTTCCTGATGCCAATCGCTCCTTCTCAAGGTCAGGAGACACTGTTTAGTTGATCACACCATTTAAGACCTGAGGATGAATTCCGGGAACGCATAGTAATGTGTAACCTGAATTGCTCTCCCCAGTCACAGACAGCAATCCCCTCAGAAGGCATAAAAGTGAGGAAGTGTGCTGAACTTCAAGGCTGGCAGGTGGGGTTTGACAGAGACCACCTAGGCTAGTCCCAGAATCAGGAGTATAAGAGAAATGTTTTAAATAATGAGGATTTGAAGAAGTAAATAGCACCCCTGCATGGCCAACATTCCGTATGGAATCATAACAGCCATTAATTCAACAACCTCTTGCCATAGCCATGGTACAGAACTTAACCTGAGCAAGCCCCACCTCACTCCTTTTTTTTTTTTTTTTTTTTTTTTTGCGGTACGCGGGCCTCTCACTGTTGTGGCCTCTCCCGTTGCTGAGCACAGGCTCCGGACGTGCAGGCTCAGTGGCCATGGCTCACGGGCCCAGCCACTCCGCGGCATGTGGGATCTTCCCAGACCGGGGCACGAACCCGTGTCCCCTGCATCGGCAGGCATACTCTCAACCACTGCGCCACCAGGGAAGCCCCTTTTTTTAAAAAAAATAATTTATGGCTGCGCTGGGTCTTTGTTGCTGCGCGTGGGCTTTCTCTAGTTGCAGCGAGCAGGGGCTACTCTTCATTGCGGTGCGCGGGCTTCTCACTGCAGTGGCCTCTCTTGTTGTGGAGCACAGGCTCTAGGCGTGCAAGCTTCAGTAGTCGTGGCATGCAGGCTCAGTAGTTGTGGCTCGTGGGCTCAGTAGTTGTGGCTTGAGGGCTCTAGAGCGCAGGCTCAGTAGTTGTGGCACACGGACTGAGTTGCTCCGCAGCATGTGGGATCTTCCTGGACCAGAGCTCAAACCTGTGTCCCCTGCAACAGCAGGCAGATTCTTAACCACTGCACCACCAGGGAAGTCCCCCACCCCACTCCTATATTCTGCTCTCCGATCTTTCAGTGTGGGTGGGGTTCATGAAACTGTATTTCTTGCCAGACTCCTGCCTTCCACTGTATATGGCTGTCTATCTTCTCGTAGGTTTCCTAAGCAATACGAGGACAGATGCCAGGACTAACTTATTCACAAATGTAATCTTGGCACCTATCACGATGCTTGGCACAAAGAATGAGCTTAATAAATGTCTGCCGAATAAATGAATGTTGACGTGCTTGAACTGTCCAATATATGCTGTAACTACTGATTGCAGAAATCATTTCACTCACTCACTTGATCCAAGATTTATTAAGTATCTCCTATGTGCCATGAACTATATAAGGTGCCAGGGTGACAAAGATGACTAGAACATTATCCTCTGCCCACAAGGATCTCCAGGTGGGAGAGAGAAGGTGTGGAAGTGAATAATGTGACCAGAGCTACCACAAAGGAATGAGCAGGCTGCTCTTGACACCTGCCTGAATAGGTGGGCTAAGGCTTCTGAGCCAGCTGACTGTTTGGGATGAGTAGCAGCTCTCTAAGTAGGCAACTCGGGAAGGGGAGGCGTTCTACTCAAAGGGAACGGGATGCTGTGCATGAGGCTGGGTCAGGGTCACTTTGCATTGGCCAAAACAAGTCTCATGGCCAAGCCTGACTTCAACAGAGTGTGAAGAATAACCCTCCCGGGAAGCGCATTGCACAGACGCAGCTGGTCGGCTCCTTTCCCCCTGGCGCTTCTGCCCAGCTCTGGCGGACAAGTCTCGACCTCGTGCGCGCCCCTCCCCCCCGGGACCGCTCCCTCCCCCTTCTCGACGTAGTCGAAGATAAACAATAGTTGGCCGGCGAGCGCGAGTGTGCATCCCGCTGCCGCATTCGGCGGGCTGCGTGGGACCGGCGGGATCTCGGCCAGCCTGCCATGGCGGGGCTGTACTCCCTGGGAGTGAGCGTCTTCTCAGACCAGGGCGGGAGGAAGTACATGGAGGACGTTACTCAGATCGTGGTGGAGCCCGAGCCCACGGCTGAAGAAGAACCCTCGCCGCGGCGGTCTCTCTCTCAGCCGTTGCCTCCGCAGCGGTCACCGCTGGCTTTTCCTGGCGGCGAAATCTCGGGGGAAGGCCCGGCGGTGGCAGCCCGAGAGGCTTGCGACGCGCCGCCGGACGCCGGGGCCTCGCCGGCTCCCGGCTGCTGCGGTCGCCGTCGTTCCTCAGTGGCCTTTTTCGCCGTGTGCGACGGGCACGGCGGGCGGGAGGCGGCACAGTTTGCCCGGGAGCACTTGTGGGGTTTCATCAAGAAGCAGAAGGGCTTCACCTCTTCCGAGCCGGCGAAGGTGTGCGCTGCCATCCGCAAAGGCTTCCTCGCTTGTCATCTCGCCATGCGGAAGAAACTGGCAGAATGGCCAAAGACTGTGACAGGTCTTCCCAGCACGTCAGGGACAACTGCCAGTGTGGTCGTCATACGGGGCCTGAAGATGTATGTGGCTCATGTGGGTGACTCAGGGGTGGTTCTTGGGATTCAGGATGACCCAAAGGATGATTTTGTCAGAGCTGTGGAGGTGACACAGGACCATAAGCCAGAACTTCCCAAGGAAAGAGAACGAATTGAAGGACTTGGTGGGAGCGTGATGAACAAGTCTGGGGTGAATCGTGTAGTTTGGAAACGACCTCGGCTCACTCACAGTGGACCTGTGAGAAGGAGCACAGTCATTGACCAGATTCCATTTCTGGCAGTAGCAAGAGCACTTGGTGATTTCTGGAGCTATGATTCCTTCAGTGGTGAGTTTGTGGTGTCACCTGAACCAGACACAAGTGTCCACACTCTTGATCCCCAGAAGCACAAGTATATTATCTTGGGGAGTGATGGTCTTTGGAATATGATTCCACCTCAAGATGCCATCTCAATGTGCCAGGACCAAGAGGAGATAAAATACCTGATGGGTGAGCATGGACAGTCTTGTGCCAAAATGCTTGTGAATCGAGCTCTAGGCCGCTGGAGGCAGCGTAGGCTTCGAGCGGATAATACTAGTGCCATAGTAATCTGCATCTCTCCAGGAGTGGGCACTCAGGGAGATTTCACCAATGGAGACGAGCTCTATCTGAACCTGACTGATAGCCCTTCCTATAATAGTCAAGAAACCTGCGTGATGACTCCTTCTCCATGTTCTACACCACCAGTCAAGTCACTGGAGGAGGACCCACGGCCAAGGCTGAACTCTAAGGACCACATACCTGCTCTTGTTCGTAGTAATGCCTTCTCAGAGAATTATTTAGAAGTCGCAGCTGAGATAGCTCGAGGGAATGTCCAGCCTGCGGTCATATCCTCAAAAGATCCAGAGCCACTTGAAGAAAATTGCACTAAAGCCCTGACTTTAAGGATACATGATTCTTTGAATAATAGCCTGTCAGTTGGCCTTGTGCCTACCAATTCAACAAACACCATCATGGACCAAAAAAACTTAGAGATGTCGATCCCAGGTCAAATGAAAGCTCAAGAAGTTGAAAGAACCCCTCCAACAAACTTCAAAAGGACATTAGAAGAATCCAACTCTGGCCCTCTTGTGAAGAAGCATAGACAAAATGGTTTAAGTTGAAGCAGCGGTGCTCAGCCTGCAAGCCTCCCCACAAACTCACGGCGAAAGAACTCTGTTAAACTTACCATGTGACGCAGACTTAGGGGCCAGAAGAAAATGGGAAATCCTTTACTTCACCAGCACAGAAAAACTGTTTGTGTTTGCTGAAATATATCTGGAATTTTTTTTTTCCAGACTTCTAAGAGGGCTTTATGAATTTAGTGCCGAAGCTGAACTTTTTTTAAGGGGACAAAATAAAAATAGTATACAGTTTGACTTTTTGGAATTCAACAGTTTTATCCTGGCCTTGTACTTGCTTGTATTATAAATGTGAATTTTGTAGATGTTAGGGTATAAGTTGCTATAAAATGTGTGTAAATTTGTATCCTTCACACAAACTCAGTCTCTTACACTGATACACAGTAAATGTAACAACAGGGCTAAAGGTTTAAAAAAAATCAAAAGAATCTATTCGATTTTAGAAATACATTTAAACTTTTAAAAATGCTTATTAAGACATTTGTATAAGTCACGTGTGATGAAAGCTACACAACTTTTTAAAGTAAATTATGAAGCAAACTGGAAAAGTGATGTATTTTCATAGTGACCTGTGTTCCACTTAATGTTTCTTAGAGACAACTAGTGTCTTTTAAAAATTATTCTTTATTTCTGATTTCATAATTCAGAACTAAATTTTTCATAGAAGCAGAAGTGTTGAGCCATGCAAAAGCAGCTGGGTTTTAGTCTCCTTGTCCTAATTAAAATACTATGCAGTATCTCTTATTTCTTTCAGTAGCATTTTTTATAAACATTAATCATCAGATTTGCTCACCAAATCTTTGAAGTAGAAGGAGGTAGGTTTGCCTAAAAAGATGCCCTTCTCAATCATCCTGGACATTCAGTGGCATTAGTGGGTCTTAAAAGTAGTTATATCCTCTTCTAGGGTTCGCATAAAATATGTGAAGTTTTTCTTGCTATGTCAATAACATGGTGCTGCTAATTCCCAACATTTCTTAAATTATTTTATATATCCTATGGTTTTCATTGATTATATGGACATGTTTGTTCATCTAACAAAATCAGTGAACTGTTAAAAAAAAAAAAAAAAGAATAACCCTCCCACAGAGAGAATAAGTGACTCTTTGGTGAATGACAATATGAGCTCATTGCCCATGTGAGCGGTCCTCCCCACAGACAGTAAACTCCAGGACTGTTTGATACAAGTCAACTTTTCCATTCGAAGATTGACCAGAGGGCTTCCCTGGTGGCGCAGTGGTTGAGAGTCCGCCTGCCGATGCAGGGGACACGGGTTCGTGCCCGGGTCCGGGAAGATCCCACATGCCGCAGAGCGGCTGGGCCCGTGAACCATGGCCGCTGAGCCTGTGCGTCCGGAGCCTGTGCTCCGCAACGGGAGAGGCCACAACAGTGAGAGGCCCGCGTACCGCAAAAAAAATAAAGACCGACCAGAATTCAGGAATTGAGGGGAACCTACAGAGTGTCTCTCACATTTGATGAGGCCAACCCACCAGGTACTGGCTTTATCAGTTTTCTCTTTGACCGAGAAGCCCTGTGATCTGGCCATGTTGTGTGTACTTTCCTTCTTTGTCCCATTCTTCAGAATAGGATAGTCAGAGAGAAGACCTGTCCATCTTTGGCTTTGTTTAATAGAGCTTCTATTACTACTGAGCTATTGCAACAAATACTGACATTCTCATCTGGTCCCTCAACAGTCACTCAGAATGCCCTCCTAGCTCCTCCAAACTCAGGGACATTAATAAAACCTTGCTCAAATCTCCTCTACTTGCTGCCTAAGAAACAGAAACTTTCTCAGAAAAGGCTTTGAGTCATCCCTCACGATCAATTCAGATCCATCTACACAAGTCTTTAAGAATGAAGAAAAGTCCTTAAGAATTGAGGCAAAAGGTAGTATTGTTATTTGTTCTCTTCTCTTTTGTATTCTTTTCAGGACAAGATCAGTCACAAGGATGGGGAATTAGAGAGTTGGATGTCTGTGCTCAAATCATCATATTAAGTTAAACATTTCTGAGTGGTATTTTAAAATATAAAATTTAAATTGGTCGTACCATATCCCTATTGCCTACAAGTTGGTAGATGCAGTGAAATTTAGAAGGACGTAACCCACTTTCTAGCAATGTTAACAAATTTTGCTGTGTCAGTTCCCATTGTACTACAACACTCGATAAAGAAAAAATAAACTCCTAATTTTGTTATAATTACACAGGCTTTTCTGAGGTATCAATATGCCTGGAGCAAAAGCTTTATTAAAGTCAAATCCAGCAACGTGGTGCTCTCAGGACATTGTTTCAGGTATTATCTCAATAACCCTCCACCTTATAGTGTCCATTTGAGGGCTTCTCATCCATTCCAGTTGCTGGACTGGTGGTTGGTTCTCCTGGCATGGATGGCATGCAATGCAGATTCTATCACAGGGTGGCACAAGACTCAGGTGCCTAATTAGGTACCAGCATATTCTTGGCATTGGAAATATACTGAGGCATAGCCACTTCTCCTCACTAAACACTGTATTGCTTAAAATTAATTCAATTTTTAGCAAGTCCAAGCAGCTATCAGCTTCTTGTCATACATGCCTATCTCAACAGTTGGCTCTGCTACATAAACGATCAGATCTTCACATACACACTCGTTTAGGTAACATCGATTGCCAGCCAGCATGGTTCTCTAGCCTTCTTCCCCATCGCCAGGCTCTGATAAATTCTAAAGTTGCTTCCCCCAACTTTTCTGTCTTTTGTTCCTATTATTTTCTGTAAGTGTCTGACTCCTCACCAGTAAGGCCTCTGAGTAAGATCTTCAGCTCTGAGTATGGAAGGGAAGACAGAGGCTGCGACTGGCCCTTCCAGGCTCCGTGTAAGGAGCCAGGTCACGGGAGGTCTTTCAGCGGCAGGGCCAGGAGTAGTGAAGAGAGAGAAGCCTGGGATACCTACCTCAAGAACCTAGAGTGGGGCACAAAACAGCAATAGGGGTAGATGAAAAGCGAAAGTGGTGCAACCACGGTCACACGTGGAGACATACTCACTGAATTTGAATTCAAACCTCTCAGTAAACCCCCACGTATTCATTTGTAAAATTCTGACAATAGGACTTCCCTGGGGGCGCAGTGGTTAAGAATCCGCCTGCCAATGCAGGGGACACGGCAAGATCCCACAGGCTCCAGAGCAACTAAGCCTGTGCGACACGACTACTGAGTCTGAGCTCTAGAGCCCGTGAGCCACAACGACTGAGCCCTCGAGCCACAACTACTGAAGCCTGCGCACCTACAGCCTGTGCTCCGCAGCAAGAGAAGCCACCGCAATGAGAAGCCTGTGCACCGCAACGAGGAGTAGGCCCCACTCGCCGCAGCTAGAGAAAGCCCACGTGCAGGAACGAAGACCCAATACAGGCTAAATAAATAAATAAACAAACAAACATATTTATTTATTTATTTATGGGGAAAAAAATTGTGACAATAATAACCCCTTACTACAGAGAGCTATTATACCATTGAGATAAAGAATATAAACTCCACACAATAATACTTGGCTCATGTTAGGTGCTCAAGAAGATGTGGTGTACATATATATGAAATATGATGCAGCCATTCAAAAAATGAAATAATGCCATCTGCCACAAAATGGATGGATGCAGAGGTGATCAAACTAAGTGAACACAGTCAGACAAAGACAAATATCATAGGATAACACTTATAGGTGGAATGTAAAAATTGATACAAATGACAACTTGACAAAACAGAAACAGGCTGGCAGACTTCAAAAAGACATTTATGTTTACCAAAGGGGAAAGGTGGGCAGGGGGGATAAATTAGGAGGTTGGCATTAACACACACACACACACACACACACACATAAAATAGATCATCAACAGGGACCTACTATACAGAACAGGGAACTCTACTCAGCACTCTGTAATAACCTAAATGGGGAAAGAATTCGAAAAACAATAGACATATGGATATCTATGACTGCATCAAGTTGCTGTACACCTAAAACAAAAACAACATTGTAAATCAAGTCTACTCCAAGTTAAAGTAAAAGTTAAATGAAAAACAACACAAAAAAAAGTAAGGAAAGAAATGCCTACTCTGTTACCCTCAGGCCTAGTGACCTAAGCTGGTGTCACATCCCTGGAGCCTGAGCAGCCTTGGGTCCCATGGCTGGAGTACGTTGGTGCTGAGGGAGCCAGCGGGGAGGACGTGCCAACAAAGGAGCCCTGCCCGGACTCAGAGTGCCCCGTCCCCTCTAGATGGGACTACGATCACCAGGTCCAGGCAGGCCCTCCTACACCTAAGCCAAGCCTACTGCACCCCAAAGATGGTGGACCCTCTGGGCTCAAAGAGCGTTAACAAGGGACCTGGTCACCAGGTCCCCTACTGGTAAGGTCCCCACCTGCAGCCTCCTTCCTTAGAGTAGCCCCATGTACGGACGACAGCACCCTCAGCAGAGTGGTTATGTAGGGATTGGCATCTGCCAGGGTAAGGGGGAAAAAGGAATGAGGCACAAGCCCTTGAGTCTTTGTGCTGGCACACTCCCCTCTCTTTTACAAGCCAGGAACACAACTTTCCCTAAGGCTCTGGTTGCCTGAGTCACCACACTGGAGCATGAAGAAATCCTGCCGCCTTGTGGCCGCTTCCTGTAACAACAGCTATAAACCCGCTGCTGCTGGGTACTTAATGTTCACAAGGCCTGAGGGGCGTTAGGTGATACCTGCCCTCAAGTAACGTGCTGGGGTAGGTCATCGAAGAAGAATTCAAAAATGGGAAGACTTTCCAGAAGCCCATTTCAAGAGATAACTTTTACTCACACTGTTTAAGGAAAAAAAAATAAAAGCACATGAAAAGATGCTCAACGTGGCTAATTATCAGAGAAACGCAAATGAAAATGACAACGAGCTATCACATCGCACCAGTCAGAATGGCCATCATCAAAATGTCTACAAACAATAAATGTTGGAGAGGGTGTGGAAAAAAGGGAACCCTTGGGGCTTCCCTGGTGGCGCAGTGGTTGGGAGTCTGCCTGCCAATGCAGGGGACACGGGTTCAAGCCCTGGTCTGGGAAGATCCCACATGCCGCGGAGCAACTAGCCCCGTGAGCCACAAATACTGAGCCTGCGCGTCTGGAGCCTGTGCTCCGCAACGAGAGGCCGCGATAGTGAGAGGCCCGCGCACCGCGATGAGGAGTGGCCCCCACTTGCCGCAACTGGAGAAAGCCCTCACACAGAAACGAAGAGCCAAAACAGCTATAAATAAATGAATAAATAAATAAATAAATAAATAAATAAATAAAAATGTACTTTAAAAAAAAAAAAAAAAAAAAAAGGGAACCCTCCTCGCTGTTGGTGAGAATGGAAATTGGTTAAGAGCCACTGTGAAGAACAGTATGGAGGTTCCTTAAAAAACTAAAACTAGAGCTACCAAATGATCCGGCAACCCCACTCCTGGGAGTATATCCACAGAAAATCCTATTTCAAAAAGACACATGGGGCTTCCCTGGTGGTGCAGTGGTTGAGAGTCCGCCTGCCGATGCAGGGGACACGGGTTCGTGCCCTGGTCTGGGAAGATCCCACATGCCGCGGAGTGGCTGGGCCCGTGAGCCATGGCCGCTGAGCCTGCGTGTCCGGAGCCTGTGCTCCGCAACGGGAGAGGCCACAACAGTGAGAGGCCCGCGTACCGCAAAAAAATTTAAAAAATAAAAAATAACAATATGCTTCCTTCTATCCCATAATATAGTAGGATATTTTTACTCTCCTGTCAAAGATAAACTTTACTTTGACTTGTAGCTGTGCTCTTATCAAGTGTATGTTTCATTGATTCCTAGCATCAGTCCAGTGTGATAACATCAAGCTAAATATCCTCTCAACAAAGGCATTTGACCATGGGAAACAGGATTCTACTTACTAGGTTTATCTTATGAACCTGCAACAGCAGGCTTATAAACTTATAGGAATTAGTTTCCAGCTCTCCAAAAATGTCCATCTACTTTGTATCTACAGGTTTGTTTTGGTAGAGCAGCTGTTTGTCAGTCAGTTACTTTGCATCTGTAAATTCATCAGATGGGCTATCTATGTCTGAAATGTCCATCATTTTTAAACACTCTGAAGCATGTTGGATGTCATCATAAGTTAAACCTCTCTTTCTCAGGGAAAATAGTTTAAAGCACAGAGATAATCTGAAGTTGTAAAATTAAATTCTAAATCAGTTACAGTTTTAATAAATAAATTGGGATTAATGGATACACACTACTATATATAAAACAGATAACCATCTAGAAGGACCTACTGTATAGCACAGGGAGCTATGTTCAATATCTTGTAATAACCTATAATGGAAGAGAATCTGAAAAAGAATACAAGTATATATATATCTATATATCTATCTATATATATGTATACGAACCACTTTGATGTACACCTGAAACATTGTAAATCAACTATACTTCAATTTAAAAAAAAATTTTTTTTTAATTAATTGAGAAAGTCCTGTTTAAACTGGCTACCCTTTTCTGGTGACACTTTTTCGGAGTTCTAAAGCAGTCTTACTTCCAAATATCAAGTCATTTTTTGCTTGTATGAGTTTTTGTTGCAACCTATCCATAACATCTAATGACTCAGGTGTACTCAGTTCATCCTTTTTCAGACTTTGTGGCCTCTTCAAAGATCATCAAACAGCTTTGGAGAAAGAGCATATAAATTGTTTTGCTATAATACTTTTCTCCACTCTCATTAATATATTTCCAAATTAAAGAAGGACATTGTTACAAACTGAATGTGCCCCCAACCCCAAAATTCATATGTTGAAGCCCTAACCCCCCAGTATGGCTGTATTTGGAGATGGAGCCTCTAAGGAAGTAATTAAGATTAAATGAGGTCATACGTGGGGCCCTGGTCCATTAGGATTAGTGTCTTTATAAGAAAAGACTCCAGAGAGCTTGGTTTCTCTTTCTCTCCACATGCTCACAAAGAAGAGGTCATTTGAGCAGCCGTCTGCAACCCATGGAGAGAGGCCTCACCAGTCACCAACCCTGCTGGCACCTTGATCTTGGACTTCCAGTGTCCAGAACTTTTCTCCACAGTGTGCAGTATGCTCTGTTTGGTTATTCACTGCCCTAATCCAGATGTACACGTCCTTCAATCTGTCATTAAAATAAGTCATTTAGCAATGGAATAGAATAGAGAGCCCAGAAATAAACCCACACACCTACGGTCAATTAATCTTCGATACAGGAGGCAAGAATATAAAAGGGGAAAAAGTCTCTTCAGCAAGTGGTGCTGGGAAAGTCGGACAGCTGCACGTAAATCAATGACATTAGAACACACCCTCACACCATGCACAAAAATAAACTCAAATTGGCTTAAAGACTTAAACATAAGACACAACACCATGAAACTCCTAGAAGACAGGATAGGCAAAACATTCTCTGACATAAATCGTACCAATGTTTTCTTAGGTCAGTCTCCCAAGGCAATAGAAATAAAAACAAACATAAAAAAAATGGGACCTGGGCTTCCCTGGTGGTGCAGTGGTTGAGGGTCCGCCTGCCGATGCAGGGGACACGGGTTCGTGTCCGGTCCGGGAAGATCCCACATGCCGCAGAGCGGCTGGGCCCGTGAGCCATGGCTGCTGAGCCTGCGCGTCCGGAGCCTGTGCTCCACAACGGGAGAGGGCACAACAGTGAGAAGCCCGCATACCACACACACACACACAAAAAGGACCTAATCAAACTTACAAGCTTTTGCACAACAAAGGAAACCAATGAAATGACAACATATGGAATAGGAGAAAATATTTGCAAATGATGCAACTGACAAGAGCTTAATCTCTAAAATATACAAACAGCTCATACAACTCAAAAAAAAAAAAAAACCCAAAAAAACCCAACCCAACCGAAAAATGGGCAGAAGGGGCAGAAGACATTAATCAACATTTCTCCAGAGAAGACATACAGATGGCCAGTGCACACAGGAAAAGAGGCTCCACGTCATTCATTATTACAAAGTCTACAAATAACAAATGCTGGAAAGGGCGTGGAGAAAAGGGAACCCTCCTACACTGTTGGTGGGAATGTGAGTTGGTGCAGCCACTATGAAAAACAGTATGGGGGTTCCTCGGAAAACTCAAAATGGAATTACCATATGATCCAGCAATCCCACTCCTGGGCATGTACCTGGACAAAACTCTAATTCAAAGAGATACATGCATCCCTATGTTCATAGCAGCACTATTCACAATAGCCAAGACATGGAAACAACCTAAATGTCCATCAACAGATGAATGGATAAAGAAGATGTGGTACATATATACAATGGAATACTACTCAGCCATAAAAAAGAAAGAAAGAATGCCATTTGCAGCAACATGGATACAACTAGGTATTATCATACTAAGAAAGAGAAAGACAAATACCATATGATATCACTTATATGTGGAATCTAAAATATGCCACAAATGAACCTATCTACAAAATAGAAATAGACTCACAGACATAGAGAACAGACTTGTGGTTGCCAAGGGGGAAGAGGAGAGGGAGAGGGATGGACTGGGAGTTAGTGGATGCAAACTATTACATCTAGAATGGATAAACAACAAGGTCCTCTTGTATAGCATAGGGAACTATATCCAATCTACTGGGATAAACCATAATGGGAAAGAATATTAAAAAAAGAATGTATGTATGTGTATAACTGAGTCACTTTGCTGAACAGCAGAGACTGGCACAACATCGTAAATCAACTATATTTCAATAAAAACATAAGTCATTTAGCCTTCTTTTTCAGTGATGTCTGTGTCATACTGGCACTGGTAGGATAATCATTCTTGTTTTCATTATCTGAACTCTTAGAAAACATGGTCATGATATTCAGTGTCAAAAATTAAACTAGCACTATCTCAATACAAAGTCCAATAGTTAATCCACAAGCAAAATGAAAAATAGACTGTTAGTGCTCATGATTACAACACACTTAAGGTGGACATTTAAGTCACATCATTTGGAGTGACGGTACAATGAATGCTCCAGTTTTGTGAACCATAAATCATGGTTGCCTGCATCAATGGTAAGGGAAAAAAACAAGCAACAGCAACTACAGAAGGCAGATAATCTATGCCATATCCATCTGACACTAAAAATCGTATTGCTTTCAGCCCCTATTTTTCAGGTAGCCTTGTGGGGTTCTATATTCTCCCCCAGACTTCTGCATCCATCACCAAAAACTGGGACTTTTTGTGTCCTGAGGAGGGGTTTCCTGGGATGCTAAACTTTCAGTGCTAAAACTGGGACAGTAGTGAGCAAACCAGGGGGTTAGTCACCCTTGCCTAAAGGAAGCTCGGAGTCTGTATCAGTTATATCAACTTCCAGAATGGATGGATTCAATGAGTAATTAGCTACACTTACTGAGCATCCACAATGATCAGGTATATAGTGCAAGGTTTCTTCATGCGCATTTAATTTTTTAAAAAATATTTATAATAGCCCCACAAGTAGATGTTATAGTCTCCATTTTATAGATGGAAAAAGTAAGCCTCAAAATCTAGGCTCCACCACTCAAGGAATTGGGGAAAAGTTTAAAATGGATTTTTGTCCTTGCCTTGGCTAGAGAGGAACCGTATCTGAGTAAACTAAGGGTCAGACACACTGTCAAAGAGGAGAAAATTCAGTAACTCTAAGGGAAAGGCAACAAATTATAGAGGGGTGAGTTAGGGCCTGCCAGTCCCACTGCCCTTTGCTCCCTCCAGGTGGCTCCTTTTGTTTCTGGAACATTAGGACCTTGTTTTATTAAGAGGTGCATCCCTTATGCAGTAATTCTTAAACTTTGTCTCTAATGGCAGGTCAGAGAAAATTTAGACTCAAGGCACATGACCAGGGATGAGGCTGTAAACCACCTTATGGTCAGCATGTACTTTAATGTTAAAATAATTAAATCATTATTAAAATGTTTAAATAAAAGCAAATATAAAATGATGCCTTCCCTCTCTATTCCACAGTCTCTGTGAGAACTGAGAAGAAATAATTTACATAAGACATATTCTTGAAGCTTATTACTATTTGGGGAGTCAAGGCTCCATGCTTCTGTCACGACTGTATATTTTTTTTCTGAAATTCTACCACCTAGTTCTCACCTGTAAAACAGTCACAGCTCAGCCAAGCAGGACATACCACATTTAAAGGCTAGTTCCCTGGTCCAGACCAAAGAGTTAAGATAATCAGTATCTCATTTTCATACTTATTTATCTTGTGTTCCAAGTGTAGGCAACAAGGTAAGTATTGGCTATTTCAGATGTATTATCTTATCACCACAGATCTGAGCAACATTGTAATAAAGAGTATAACTTCATTACTGATATTTGATCACTAACAGCTTTCAAACCTCTTTCTCCCCTCTTATCCTATTGCCCCACACCTGGACAGGCTTGTAAGAAACCCTGCGGGCTCCCTCTCCTGGTGCCAGTGGAAGTTCAAACCATGCCAGCCCCTGCAGGCACAGTTGGAACCCTCACCCCAACGCTACTACCTACACAAAAAGAATATCCAAATGGCCAATAAGGATATGAAAAAGGTACTCAACATCATTAGTCATTAGGGAAATATAACTAAAACCACAATATGTTACATCTATACTAACACCAGAATGGCTAATATTAAAAAGACTACCCAGGGGCTTCCCCGGTGGTCCAGTGATTAAGACTCCGTGCTTCCAATGCAGAGGGCATGGGTTCAATCCGTGTTCGGGGAACTAGAAAAGACTACGAAGGAGGAGGCTGCAGAGTATCTAAGACTCTCATACACTGCTGGAAGCAGGATACTTCATTACAACTATTTTGTAAAACTTTTGGCAGTATCTGTCTAAGCCAAGCATATGCCTAACCTGTGTGATGCAACAATTCCACTCATAAAATAATTAATTAATATAAAATTATATCAATGTATCTATCTACCTATAGATATTCAAGAGATATACATGAATAGGTCAGTCAAAAGGCATGTAAAAGAACGTTCATAGTATTTACAAAAGCCCCAAATCTGAAGCCACCCAAATATCCATCAACCAGTGGTATATTCAGTCAATGGAATAGTACTCAGCAATTTTAAAAAGCCTCTGCTACACGTAACAACATGGATAAACCTCACAGACAAAATGTGGTAAAAGCATCTAAACATAAAAGAGCAGATACTAAATTATTTTGTTTGTCATCTACACTAACCTACAGTAAGAGAAATCATTACAGTGGTTGACCCTTGGGAGGAGGCTGACTGGCAGAAGACGTGAGGAAGCCGTCTGGGCTCTCTTGATCTGGGTAGGGGGCACGATACACCTCACTGTTTGCCTCCACTGGAGCCTACCTTGCTACTCTCAAGCTTGCTTTTCCTCACTTAGCAATATGTTGTGACCATTCCCATGTCAATAAAAGTAGCTCTCTTTCATCAACTTTAAGTTGCTGTCACCTTTTTTTATTAAACATACTTTCAGGAATCTTGTCTCCTTAAGCAAGTTACAAATGCTACAAGGGCAGGGGCTCTATCTTGCAAATCACATGAAGAAAGAGAATTTGGAGCTGTGGAGAGAGACAGACCTGGTTTTAAAACCGAATTTCACCACTTTGGGCTGTATAACCTTGGACAAATAATGTACCCATCCAGCCTCAGTTTCCTCATCTATAAAATGGGGATATAATGCCTACCTCATGAAGTTTATTAGAAAGTTTTACATAGACAATGAATGGAAGGAACTTAATACCTAATGGGTGCTCATCAAACGACAGCTGTCTTCTCTTCCAGCCTCATCAAGCCTCATCAAGGCCTTGCTCACAGAGCCCTCAGAAAAGCTATGATGATTCTCTTACGTCGTTCCTGGAACCAAGCAGCAGTCTAGAGACTAAGTGCAGGGCAGCATCAGCTCAGCGTGCTTCCTGATGCCAATCGCTCCTTCTCAAGGTCAGGAGACACTGTCTAGTTGATCACACCATTTAAGACCTGAGGATGAATTCCGAGAATGCATAGTAATGTGTAACCTGAATTGCTCTCCCCAGTCACAGACAGCAATCCCCTCAGAAGGCATAAAAGTGAGGAAGTGTGCTGAACTTCAAGGCTGGCAGGTGGGGTTTGACAGAGACCACCTAGGCTAGTCCCAGAATCAGGAGTATAAGAGAAATGTTTTAAATAATGAGGATTTGAAGAAGTAAATAGCACCCCTGCATGGCCAACATTCCGTATGGAATCATAACAGCCATTAATTCAACAACCTCTTGCCATAGCCATGGTACAGAACTTAACCTGAGCAAGCCCCACCTCACTCCTTTTTTTGTTTTTTTTTTTTTTGCGGTACGCGGGCCTCTCACTGTTGTGGCCTCTCCCGTTGCTGAGCACAGGCTCCGGACGTGCAGGCTCAGTGGCCATGGCTCACGGGCCCAGCCACTCCGCGGCATGTGGGATCTTCCCAGACCGGGGCACGAACCCGTGTCCCCTGCATCGGCAGGCATACTCTCAACCACTGCGCCACCAGGGAAGCCCCTTTTTTAAAAAAAAAATAAATTTATTTATGGCTGCGCTGGGTCTTTGTTGCTGCGCGTGGGCTTTCTCTAGTTGCAGCGAGCAGGGGCTACTCTTCATTGCGGTGCGCGGGCTTCTCACTGCAGTGGCCTCTCTTGTTGTGGAGCACGGGCTCTAGGCGTGCAGGCTTCAGTAGTCGTGGCATGCAGGCTCAGTAGTTGTGGCTCGTGGGCTCAGTAGTTGTGGCTTGAGGGCTCTAGAGCGCAGGCTCAGTAGTTGTGGCACACGGACTGAGTTGCTCCGCAGCATGTGGGATCTTCCTGGACCAGGGCTCAAACCTGTGTCCCCTGCAACGGCAGGCAGATTCTTAACCACTGCACCACCAGGGAAGTCCCCCACCCCACTCCTATATTCTGCTCTCCGATCTTTCAGTGTGGGTGGGGTTCATGAAACTGTATTTCTTGCCAGACTCCTGCCTTCCACTGTATATGGCTGTCTATCTTCTCGTAGGTTTCCTAAGCAATACGAGGACAGATGCCAGGACTAACTTATTCACAAATGTAATCTTGGCACCTATCACGATGCTTGGCACAAAGAATGAGCTTAATAAATGTCTGCCGAATAAATGAATGTTGACGTGCTTGAACTGTCCAATATATGCTGTAACTACTGATTGCAGAAATCATTTCACTCACTCACTTGATCCAAGATTTATTAAGTATCTCCTATGTGCCATGAACTATATAAGGTGCCAGGGTGACAAAGATGACTAGAACATTATCCTCTGCCCACAAGGATCTCCAGGTGGGAGAGAGAAGGTGTGGAAGTGAATAATATGACCAGAGCTACCACAAAGGAATGAGCAGGCTGCTCTTGACACCTGCCTGAATAGGTGGGCTAAGGCTTCTGAGCCAGCTGACTGTTTGGGATGAGTAGCAGCTCTCTAAGTAGGCAACTCGGGAAGGGGAGGCGTTCTACTCAAAGGGAACGGGATGCTGTGCATGAGGCTGGGTCAGGGTCACTTTGCATTGGCCAAAACAAGTCTCATGGCCAAGCCTGACTTCAACAGAGTGTGAAGAATAACCCTCCCGGGAAGCGCATTGCACAGACGCAGCTGGTCGGCTCCTTTCCCCCTGGCGCTTCTGCCCAGCTCTGGCGGACAAGTCTCGACCTCGTGCGCGCCCCTCCCCCCCGGGACCGCTCCCTCCCGCTTCTCGACGTAGTCGAAGATAAACAATAGTTGGCCGGCGAGCGCCGAGTGTGCATCCCGCTGCCGCATTCGGCGGGCTGCGTGGGACCGGCGGGATCTCGGCCAGCCTGCCATGGCGGGGCTGTACTCCCTGGGAGTGAGCGTCTTCTCAGACCAGGGCGGGAGGAAGTACATGGAGGACGTTACTCAGATCGTGGTGGAGCCCGAGCCCACGGCTGAAGAAGAACCCTCGCCGCGGCGGTCTCTCTCTCAGCCGTTGCCTCCGCAGCGGTCACCGCTGGCTTTTCCTGGCGGCGAAATCTCGGGGGAAGGCCCGGCGGTGGCAGCCCGAGAGGCTTGCGACGCGCCGCCGGACGCCGGGGCCTCGCCGGCTCCCGGCTGCTGCGGTCGCCGTCGTTCCTCAGTGGCCTTTTTCGCCGTGTGCGACGGGCACGGCGGGCGGGAGGCGGCACAGTTTGCCCGGGAGCACTTGTGGGGTTTCATCAAGAAGCAGAAGGGCTTCACCTCTTCCGAGCCGGCGAAGGTGTGCGCTGCCATCCGCAAAGGCTTCCTCGCTTGTCATCTCGCCATGTGGAAGAAACTGGCAGAATGGCCAAAGACTGTGACAGGTCTTCCCAGCACGTCAGGGACAACTGCCAGTGTGGTCGTCATACGGGGCCTGAAGATGTATGTGGCTCATGTGGGTGACTCAGGGGTGGTTCTTGGGATTCAGGATGACCCAAAGGATGATTTTGTCAGAGCTGTGGAGGTGACACAGGACCATAAGCCAGAACTTCCCAAGGAAAGAGAACGAATTGAAGGACTTGGTGGGAGCGTGATGAACAAGTCTGGGGTGAATCGTGTAGTTTGGAAACGACCTCGGCTCACTCACAGTGGACCTGTGAGAAGGAGCACAGTCATTGACCAGATTCCATTTCTGGCAGTAGCAAGAGCACTTGGTGATTTCTGGAGCTATGATTCCTTCAGTGGTGAGTTTGTGGTGTCACCTGAACCAGACACAAGTGTCCACACTCTTGATCCCCAGAAGCACAAGTATATTATCTTGGGGAGTGATGGTCTTTGGAATATGATTCCACCTCAAGATGCCATCTCAATGTGCCAGGACCAAGAGGAGATAAAATACCTGATGGGTGAGCATGGACAGTCTTGTGCCAAAATGCTTGTGAATCGAGCTCTAGGCCGCTGGAGGCAGCGTAGGCTTCGAGCGGATAATACTAGTGCCATAGTAATCTGCATCTCTCCAGGAGTGGGCACTCAGGGAGATTTCACCAATGGAGACGAGCTCTATCTGAACCTGACTGATAGCCCTTCCTATAATAGTCAAGAAACCTGCGTGATGACTCCTTCTCCATGTTCTACACCACCAGTCAAGTCACTGGAGGAGGACCCACGGCCAAGGCTGAACTCTAAGGACCACATACCTGCTCTTGTTCGTAGTAATGCCTTCTCAGAGAATTATTTAGAAGTCGCAGCTGAGATAGCTCGAGGGAATGTCCAGCCTGCGGTCATATCCTCAAAAGATCCAGAGCCACTTGAAGAAAATTGCACTAAAGCCCTGACTTTAAGGATACATGATTCTTTGAATAATAGCCTGTCAGTTGGCCTTGTGCCTACCAATTCAACAAACACCATCATGGACCAAAAAAACTTAGAGATGTCGATCCCAGGTCAAATGAAAGCTCAAGAAGTTGAAAGAACCCCTCCAACAAACTTCAAAAGGACATTAGAAGAATCCAACTCTGGCCCTCTTGTGAAGAAGCATAGACAAAATGGTTTAAGTTGAAGCAGCGGTGCTCAGCCTGCAAGCCTCCCCACAAACTCACGGCGAAAGAACTCTGTTAAACTTACCATGTGACGCAGACTTAGGGGCCAGAAGAAAATGGGAAATCCTTTACTTCACCAGCACAGAAAAACTGTTTGTGTTTGCTGAAATATATCTGGAATTTTTTTTTTCCAGACTTCTAAGAGGGCTTTATGAATTTAGTGCCGAAGCTGAACTTTTTTTAAGGGGACAAAATAAAAATAGTATACAGTTTGACTTTTTGGAATTCAACAGTTTTATCCTGGCCTTGTACTTGCTTGTATTATAAATGTGAATTTTGTAGATGTTAGGGTATAAGTTGCTATAAAATGTGTGTAAATTTGTATCCTTCACACAAACTCAGTCTCTTACACTGATACACAGTAAATGTAACAACAGGGCTAAAGGTTTAAAAAAAAATCAAAAGAATCTATTCGATTTTAGAAATACATTTAAACTTTTAAAAATGCTTATTAAGACATTTGTATAAGTCACGTGTGATGAAAGCTACACAACTTTTTAAAGTAAATTATGAAGCAAACTGGAAAAGTGATGTATTTTCATAGTGACCTGTGTTCCACTTAATGTTTCTTAGAGACAACTAGTGTCTTTTAAAAATTATTCTTTATTTCTGATTTCATAATTCAGAACTAAATTTTTCATAGAAGCAGAAGTGTTGAGCCATGCAAAAGCAGCTGGGTTTTAGTCTCCTTGTCCTAATTAAAATACTATGCAGTATCTCTTATTTCTTTCAGTAGCATTTTTTATAAACATTAATCATCAGATTTGCTCACCAAATCTTTGAAGTAGAAGGAGGTAGGTTTGCCTAAAAAGATGCCCTTCTCAATCATCCTGGACATTCAGTGGCATTAGTGGGTCTTAAAAGTAGTTATATCCTCTTCTAGGGTTCGCATAAAATATGTGAAGTTTTTCTTGCTATGTCAATAACATGGTGCTGCTAATTCCCAACATTTCTTAAATTATTTTATATATCCTATGGTTTTCATTGATTATATGGACATGTTTGTTCATCTAACAAAATCAGTGAACTGTTAAAAAAAAAAAAAAAAGAATAACCCTCCCACAGAGAGAATAAGTGACTCTTTGGTGAATGACAATATGAGCTCATTGCCCATGTGAGCGGTCCTCCCCACAGACAGTAAACTCCAGGACTGTTTGATACAAGTCAACTTTTCCATTCGAAGATTGACCAGAGGGCTTCCCTGGTGGCGCAGTGGTTGAGAGTCCGCCTGCCGATGCAGGGGACACGGGTTCGTGCCCGGGTCCGGGAAGATCCCACATGCCGCAGAGCGGCTGGGCCCGTGAACCATGGCCGCTGAGCCTGTGCGTCCGGAGCCTGTGCTCCGCAACGGGAGAGGCCACAACAGTGAGAGGCCCGCGTACCGCAAAAAAAATAAAGATCGACCAGAATTCAGGAATTGAGGGGAACCTACAGAGTGTCTCTCACATTTGATGAGGCCAACCCACCAGGTACTGGCTTTATCAGTTTTCTCTTTGACCGAGAAGCCCTGTGATCTGGCCATGTTGTGTGTACTTTCCTTCTTTGTCCCATTCTTCAGAATAGGATAGTCAGAGAGAAGACCTGTCCATCTTTGGCTTTGTTTAATAGAGCTTCTATTACTACTGAGCTATTGCAACAAATACTGACATTCTCATCTGGTCCCTCAACAGTCACTCAGAATGCCCTCCTAGCTCCTCCAAACTCAGGGACATTAATAAAACCTTGCTCAAATCTCCTCTACTTGCTGCCTAAGAAACAGAAACTTTCTCAGAAAAGGCTTTGAGTCATCCCTCACGATCAATTCAGATCCATCTACACAAGTCTTTAAGAATGAAGAAAAGTCCTTAAGAATTGAGGCAAAAGGTAGTATTGTTATTTGTTCTCTTCTCTTTTGTATTCTTTTCAGGACAAGATCAGTCACAAGGATGGGGAATTAGAGAGTTGGATGTCTGTGCTCAAATCATCATATTAAGTTAAACATTTCTGAGTGGTATTTTAAAATATAAAATTTAAATTGGTCGTACCATATCCCTATTGCCTACAAGTTGGTAGATGCAGTGAAATTTAGAAGGACGTAACCCACTTTCTAGCAATGTTAACAAATTTTGCTGTGTCAGTTCCCATTGTACTACAACACTCGATAAAGAAAAAATAAACTCCTAATTTTGTTATAATTACACAGGCTTTTCTGAGGTATCAATATGCCTGGAGCAAAAGCTTTATTAAAGTCAAATCCAGCAACGTGGTGCTCTCAGGACATTGTTTCAGGTATTATCTCAATAACCCTCCACCTTATAGTGTCCATTTGAGGGCTTCTCATCCATTCCAGTTGCTGGACTGGTGGTTGGTTCTCCTGGCATGGATGGCATGCAATGCAGATTCTATCACAGGGTGGCACAAGACTCAGGTGCCTAATTAGGTACCAGCATATTCTTGGCATTGGAAATATACTGAGGCATAGCCACTTCTCCTCACTAAACACTGTGTTGCTTAAAATTAATTCAATTTTTAGCAAGTCCAAGCAGCTATCAGCTTCTTGTCATACATGCCTATCTCAACAGTTGGCTCTGCTACATAAACGATCAGATCTTCACATACACACTCGTTTAGGTAACATCGATTGCCAGCCAGCATGGTTCTCTAGCCTTCTTCCCCATCGCCAGGCTCTGATAAATTCTAAAGTTGCTTCCCCCAACTTTTCTGTCTTTTGTTCCTATTATTTTCTGTAAGTGTCTGACTCCTCACCAGTAAGGCCTCTGAGTAAGATCTTCAGCTCTGAGTATGGAAGGGAAGACAGAGGCTGCGACTGGCCCTTCCAGGCTCCGTGTATGGAGCCAGGTCACGGGAGGTCTTTCAGCGGCAGGGCCAGGAGTAGTGAAGAGAGAGAAGCCTGGGATACCTACCTCAAGAACCTAGAGTGGGGCACAAAACAGCAATAGGGGTAGATGAAAAGCGAAAGTGGTGCAACCACGGTCACACGTGGAGACATACTCACTGAATTTGAATTCAAACCTCTCAGTAAACCCCCACGTATTCATTTGTAAAATTCTGACAATAGGACTTCCCTGGGGGTGCAGTGGTTAAGAATCCGCCTGCCAATGCAGGGGACACGGCAAGATCCCACAGGCTCCAGAGCAACTAAGCCTGTGCGACACGACTACTGAGTCTGAGCTCTAGAGCCCGTGAGCCACAACTACTGAGCCCTCGAGCCACAACTACTGAAGCCTGCGCACCTACAGCCTGTGCTCCGCAGCAAGAGAAGCCACCGCAATGAGAAGCCTGTGCACCGCAACGAGGAGTAGGCCCCACTCGCCGCAGCTAGAGAAAGCCCACGTGCAGGAACGAAGACCCAATACAGGCTAAATAAATAAATAAACAAACAAACATATTTATTTATTTATTTATGGGGAAAAAAATTGTGACAATAATAACCCCTTACTACAGAGAGCTATTATACCATTGAGATAAAGAATATAAACTCCACACAATAATACTTGGCTCATGTTAGGTGCTCAAGAAGATGTGGTGTACATATATATGAAATATGATGCAGCCATTCAAAAAATGAAATAATGCCATCTGCCACAAAATGGATGGATGCAGAGGTGATCAAACTAAGTGAACACAGTCAGACAAAGACAAATATCATAGGATAACACTTCTGGGTGGAATGTAAAAATTGATACAAATGACAACTTGACAAAACAGAAACAGGCTGGCAGACTTCAAAAAGACATTTATGTTTACCAAAGGGGAAAGGTGGGCAGGGGGGATAAATTAGGAGGTTGGCATTAACACACACACACACACACACACACACACACACATAAAATAGATCATCAACAGGGACCTACTATACAGAACAGGGAACTCTACTCAGCACTCTGTAATAACCTAAATGGGGAAAGAATTCGAAAAACAATAGACATATGGATATCTATGACTGCATCAAGTTGCTGTACACCTAAAACAAAAACAACATTGTAAATCAAGTCTACTCCAAGTTAAAGTAAAAGTTAAATGAAAAACAACACAAAAAAAAGTAAGGAAAGAAATGCCTACTCTGTTACCCTCAGGCCTAGTGACCTAAGCTGGTGTCACATCCCTGGAGCCTGAGCAGCCTTGGGTCCCATGGCTGGAGTACGCTGGTGCTGAGGGAGCCAGCGGGGAGGACGTGCCAACAAAGGAGCCCTGCCCGGACTCAGAGTGCCCCGTCCCCTCTAGATGGGACTACGATCACCAGGTCCAGGCAGGCCCTCCTACACCTAAGCCAAGCCTACTGCACCCCAAAGATGGTGGACCCTCTGGGCTCAAAGAGCGTTAACAAGGGACCTGGTCACCAGGTCCCCTAGTGGTAAGGTCCCCACCTGCAGCCTCCTTCCTTAGAGTAGCCCCATGTACGGACGACAGCACCCTCAGCAGAGTGGTTATGTAGGGATTGGCATCTGCCAGGGTAAGGGGGAAAAAGGAATGAGGCACAAGCCCTTGAGTCTTTGTGCTGGCACACTCCCCTCTCTTTTACAAGCCAGGAACACAACTTTCCCTAAGGCTCTGGTTGCCTGAGTCACCACACTGGAGCATGAAGAAATCCTGCCGCCTTGTGGCCGCTTCCTGTAACAACAGCTATAAACCCGCTGCTGCTGGGTACTTAATGTTCACAAGGCCTGAGGGGCGTTAGGTGATACCTGCCCTCAAGTAACGTGCTGGGGTAGGTCATCGAAGAAGAATTCAAAAATGGGAAGACTTTCCAGAAGCCCATTTCAAGAGATAACTTTTACTCACACTGTTTAAGGAAAAAAAAATAAAAGCACATGAAAAGATGCTCAACGTGGCTAATTATCAGAGAAACGCAAATGAAAATGACAACGAGCTATCACATCGCACCAGTCAGAATGGCCATCATCAAAATGTCTACAAACAATAAATGTTGGAGAGGGTGTGGAAAAAAGGGAACCCTCCTCGCTGTTGGTGAGAATGGAAATTGGTTAAGAGCCACTGTGAAGAACAGTATGGAGGTTCCTTAAAAAACTAAAACTAGAGCTACCAAATGATCCGGCAACCCCACTCCTGGGAGTATATCCACAGAAAATCCTATTTCAAAAAGACACATGGGGCTTCCCTGGTGGCGCAGTGGTTGAGAGTCCGCCTGCCGATGCAGGGGACATGGGTTCGTGCCCCGGTCTGGGAAGATCCCACATGCCGCGGAGTGGCTGGGTCCGTGAGCCATGGCCACTGAGCCTGCGTGTCCGGAGCCTGTGCTCCGCAACGGGAGAGGCCACAACAGTGAGAGGTCCGCGTACCGCAAAAAAAAAAGAAAAGAAATTAATGGTTACCAAAGGGGAAAGGTGAGCAGGAGGGATAAATCAGGAGGTTGGCATTAACATACACACACTCATATATATAGAAAATATATTATCAACAGGGACCCACTCTATAGCACAGGCAAGTCTACTCAGCACTCTGTAATAACCTAAATGGGGAAAGAATTCGAAAAGGAATTGTTATATTGATATGTATGACTGAATCAAGTTTCTGTACCCGTAAAACAAACACAACAGTGTAAATCAACTCTACTCCAATATAACCTAAAAGTTAAATTAGAAACAAACAATCAAAAAAGAAGAAGAAGAAGAAGGAAAGAAATGCCTCCTATGTTCCCCTCAGGCCTGGTAACCTAAGCTAATGTCACATCCCTGGAGCCTGCGCAGGCTTGGGTCCCAAGGATGGAGGGTCCTGGGGCTGAGGGAGCTGGGCAGGATGTGCCAGCAAATGAGCTCCCACTGGTCCTGTAGTGCCTGGTCCCCTCTGCATGGGACCACCATCACCAGATCCAGGCGGGCCCTCCTACAGCTTAACCAAGCCTAGTGCACCCAAAGGATGGTGGGCCCGCTGGCCTCGAAGAGCTTTGACAAGTCACCTAGTCTCCAAGTCTCCTAGCAGTAAGGTCCCCACCTCCAGCCTCCTTCCTTAGAGTCGCCCCATGTACAATGACGCACCCTCAGCAGAACGGTTTTGCAGGAGTTGACGTCTGCCTGGGTAGGTGAAGGGTAAGCGGGAATCTAATAATTGGTACAAATGAACTACTTGACAAGCTCAAAACAGACTCACAGATTTAAAAAAGAAACTTATGCTTACCAAAGCGGAAAGGTGGGCAGGTGGGATATATTAGGAGGTTTGGATTAACATATACACATTAATATACATATAAAATAGATCATTAACAAGGACCCACTGTATATCACAGGGAACTCTACTCAATATTCTGTAATAACCTATATTGAAAAGAATCTGAAAAAGAATTGGTATATGGATACGTATAACTAAATCACTTAGTTGTACCCCTGAAAGTAACACAGCATTGTAAATTAACTGTACTCCAAAATAAAATAAGAATCAAATTTTAAAAATGTTTAACTTATTAGTAATCATGAAAAGCAAAAATAAATTTTTCTATTTGTTTTGTTGATTAGTTGACAAGGTAATACTGCACTGAGTTTATCATTTTCGTAAAACTGGGAGATACTGGTAAATGGTTATCACACATAACCAGTAAAGTACTTCGAAAAATCTTTCCACATATCCCCAGGGATAAAGGCATTCTAGTATATAAGACACTGAAGCACAGTGTTGCGTACTCCATTTAAATAGATGAAAAACAGACCAATCAGAAACAGTGTGATTAAGGATCCCAAACACTCCATGATGCTGGGCACAGAGAACACACATTTTCATTTTAATCAAATAAAAACAAAGGGCATTCCTTGTTTAACTCACCTGTAGAACCTGCTCTCCTGTTCCTCCTGCTTAGGGGTCCCTGGGGCTGGGTGAAACGTGACTCTTTCCCTTTGCTCAAGATGAGAGATCAGAGCTAGTTCGGAAGTGGACGATGCTGCTTGAAGGGAAGAAGAAACAACACAATGAAGAGCCGAGTCACACGGGTCAGTCTCAGCTAGGAGAGTAACCCCGGGGGAACTGAGCAAAGAGGTACCCTAAAGAGGTACAGGAAGGGTTCTGGGAGGAGATCTTGGACAGTGTTTCCAAGGAAGCCTGAGACACTCTGGGAGGCGAATTTCTATTTAAAGGAGAACAAAATGTTTTACCTTCCTTGTTAAAGAATGGAAAATTCTCTAACTGTAGAAAACAGATGTATGGCTCCTAGGAGCAACTCCCACATGGAGACAATGGGGCTGAGTTCTCTCAAGATAATCTGGAGGTTCAATACTAGGGTGAGGGTACCAAGCGATTGCTCGAGCCTTGGTGTACCCATAGAATCACCTCTAAGGCAGGTACAGAGGGAGGACAGCTTTTACGATGGAAAAAGAAGGAAAGCCTTCTTGGAAGTCAAATAGACTCCAGGGCTCTGTGTACCTGGAAACTCTTAACATCGCCATTCGGGATCAGTTAATAGTTATAAGAGAACCTTTAACTTCTTAGGGCCCAGAGAGAACAGCAGCAGAGAGGCCTTACATAGAGTTCTCCAGCATCATGCTCCTGTACAAGGCCCTCTGAGCAGGTATCAAGCTGGTCCATTCCTTTTCAGTGAAATACACAGCCACATCCTCAAAAGCCACTGATTCCTTGATTTTTTTTTAATTAATTTATTTATTTATTTATTTTGCAGTACGCAGGCCTCTCACTAGAGGAGCACAGGCTCCAGACGCGCAGGCTCAGAGGCCGTGGCTCACGGACCTAGCCACTCCGCGGCATGTGGGATCTTCCCGGACCGGGGCATGAACCCATGTCCCCTGCATCGGCAGGCGGACTCTCAACCACTGTGTCACCAGGGAAGCCCAGCCACTGATTCCTGAAACAACAAGTTCCTCTATCCCAGGCCTCAGGACTTTGGTGATGGTCAAAACTGTCAATGAGAGGCTGAGAACAGCATCTACAAGGACATATATTTAGTACTGGGTCCCTCATGTGCCTGAGAGGTTTTTGTGTAAAGCTGGAAGGCGTAGAGGAAGAGGAGAAAAATTAAAGGCAGACCGCCAGCCAGAGCTCCACAGAGTTTCCCAGTTAGAACAAAATGCATCTTCACTATGAGCTTCCAAACATATGCGACCTCCAAATAGACTATAATATAGAAGCTAGACTTGGGCCTGAGCATGAATGTATATATATAAAAGAAAAACTAACATATAATGGGATGTGGCTGCTACCTTAGCTCTGAGCCCCTTCCCACTTTGTATAATATATTTGGGTGATTATTTGGACTGCTCACATTCCTGTCATTTCTCAATTGTGCTTTCATCCCCGTTCTTCCTCATTCTTGTCTCCTTTCTCACGACCCCAGGCACAGTGCTCTCACATTTGTCCATGACTCCCCACCCCCGTGTAGAGGTAGTGAGGTTAGAGAAGCATAGGAAAGTACCGCTTACTTGAGATGGGCTACAGAAAAGTCTGTTTATCAAAGGACAACATTAAGAGCGTGAAAAAGTGGGAATTCCCTTGCTTTCCAGTGGTTAGGACTCTGCGCTTCCACTGCAGGGGTCCCGGGTTCCATCCCTGATTGGGGAACTAAGATCCTGCAAGCCTCGAGGCACGGTCAAAAAAATAAATTAATAAGAGAGTGAAAAAGCAAGCCACAGAATGGGAAAAGGAATTTCATAATACATACATCTGACATAGGACTCATATCCATAATTACTACAATTTGGAGGGAAAAAAATGACACACAATGTAAGAAACAATGGGAACGTATCTCAACAGTGACTTCACATAAGTGGACATCCACATATGCAATAAACGTATGAAATGGTGCTCTGTATCACTCCTTGATGGAGAAAAGGCAATTAAAAAACCCCAATATGATATCAAGAATGAATGAGAAGTATTTGCAAGGATGTGGAGCAACTGGAACTCTCTTGTACTGCTGGTAAAAGTATAAATTGGAACAACCATTTCAGAAGATTGTTGGGCAGCATCTACTAAAACTAACCAAATGTATAGCCTATGACCTAGCACTTTGACTCCTAAAGATATTCCCCAGAGAAATGAGTGCATGTGTTCATCAAAAGGCATAAGCAAGAATGTTCGCTGCCTTCTTATTCATAGTAGTCGAAAACCGGAAACAATCAAAATGTCCATCCATGGTAGAATGAATAAATAAAATGTGGTATAATCATATAATGGAAAACTATTCAGCAATGAAAAAGTACAAACTACTGCTATGTGCAACAACACGGGTGAAGTTCACAGACATAAAACTGAGCAAAAGAAGGCAGATACAAAAAAGTAAATTTTGAATGATTCCATTTACATGAAATTTAAGAACAAATAAAACAAATATATTGTCATAGCAGTCAGAATAATGGTCATCTTTTTTTGTTTTGTTTTGTTTTGGCCACGTGGCTTGTGGGATCTTAGTTCCCTGACCAGGGATTGAACCCAGGCCCTTGGCAGTGAGGGCGTGCAGTCCTAACCACTGGACCGCCAGGGAAGTCCCATAAAGGTCAACTTTGGGGTGGACTGCTTTGGGATGGTGCATGAGGGAGTCTGTTGAGGTACTGATAATGTTCTATGTCTCAATATGAATGATAGTCTTACAGGTGTGTATATTTCTAGAAAGTGAGCTATACAGTGAGTTATATGTATTATAAGTTATACCTCAATGAGAAAGCAAATTTACATATTTTTATATATATAAAAGTATGTTACATATATTTTATATATGCATATGTAACATATATAAACTTATATTTATATACACTTGTATACTTTAATATGTGCATATATAAATATATCTGTACATATGCACATGCATACATGCAGGGGCAGAGGGAACGCAGCTCACCTGGGGCCTGGTTGTTAAGGACACTGTTGTCGTCATCTGACCTCTGTTATTCCTGTCTCAGGGAAAGGTAACACTCTCAGGAACTGAAAGTAAAGAAAGAAGCATTAGTGACAATAATTCTACTGACCCTAATTCTTGCATATAGCATCTGACCCATTCTTTTTGGGGGCTACATGAACTATCAATACTATTCATTAGTTACTGCCTTGTATCGGTAGCAATTCTCAAGTCACAGAGGTGAGACGGCAGGCATGAGAGGGAACACAGAAACAGAAACCGTGTGGAGAATATACTTAGCACACAATGTCCCAGGTGCATATTCAGCTGACGGGTTCAGCGAACAGATGCGAAGGTGGACTGACAAAACTAATTTTCAGTACTCCAAAGAAGACATCTTAGGAAAGGGGACAGAAAGGGCAACTAGGGCCTACAGTGGTACAGTGGAGAGAGTGTTATGGGCTGAAGAGAAAGCTGGAGTTCCAATGAAGATCCCTAGAGTCAGGACTTCCCCGGTGGTCCAGTGGTTAAGACTCTATGCTTCCCCTGCATGAGGGTGTGAGTTTGATCCCTGGTCTGGGAACGAAGATCCTCCCTGCCACATGTTGCAGCCAAAAAAAAAAAAAAAAAGATCCCAAGAATCCACACAGTCAGACAGTAGTAAAAGTCAAAATGGAATTTGAACATAGTTTATTAGGAACATCTTTTTTTTTTTTAAAGATTTGATGTGGGACCTCTTTTTGTTGGTTTTTTTTTTTTTTTTTTTTTTGGCTGTGTTGGGTCTTCGTTGCTGTGTGCAGGCTTTTCTCTAGTTGCAGTGAGCGGGGGCTACTCTTCGTTGTGGTGTGCGGACTTCTCATTGCAGTGGCTTCTCTTGTTGCAGAGCAAGGGCTCTAGGCGTGCAGACTTCAGTGGTTGTGGCTTGCAGGCTCTAGAGTGCTGGCTCAGTAGTTGTGGTTCACAGGGCTTAGTTGCTCCACAGCATGGGGAATCTTCCCGAACCAGGGCTCGAACCTGTGTCCCCTGCACTGGCAGGCAGATTCTTAACCACTGCGCCACCAGGGAAGCCCTGATATGGGACCATTTTTAAAGTCTTTATTGAATTTGTTACAATATTGCTTTTGTTTTATGTTTTGGTTTTTTGGCCACAGCCATATGGGATCTTAGCTCCCTGACCAGGGACCAAACCTTCACTCCCTGCACTGGAAGGCAAAGTCTTAATTTAACCACTGGACCACCAGGGAAGTCTTACCATTGGACTGCCAGGGAAATCCCATATTAGGAACACCTTGATGTCTCTCTACTACTATTTTTTTCCTCTAAATATAGATTGATTATAAGATGATCATTCAATTTTATAAGAGTGTTGGGGATAGGTGGTGAGAAGACACTACCATATTAAATGATCCATCAACTTCATGACATGTCTCAAATACTCCAAGTTCTAAATATTGTTGCATCAGGGAAGCCAAGCAATTTTATTTGTAAACTAATAGTTCTAACTCCCTTTCTAGGTCAGTTAACTAGTTCATCATTAGGAAGTAAGCCTTCTGCCATTCTACAGAATGAATCAGCAAGGTTTACACATTAAAGGCAACACCTGAAATACAAATAGCTGCCATCAGTTAGATTGGAAATCATTAATAAGCATAAAAGTGCATGCACTCGTAGACTTAAAAACAACTTCCAGGGCTTCCCTGGTGGTGCAGTGGTTGAGAGTCCACCTGCCGATGCAGAGGACACGGGTTCGTGCCCCAGTCTGGGAGGATCCCACATGCCATGGAGCGGCTGGGCCCATGAGCCATGGCCGCTGGGCCTGCGCATCCAGAGCCTGTGCTCCGCAACGGGAGAGGCCACAACAGTGAGAGGCCCGCGTACCGCAAAAAAAAAGAAAAAAGCAACTTCCATTTCAACCCCTTATCTGCAGTTTGCTATTAAGTCTCAGGGTCCATCAGACTAAAGACTTCATACAGTCAGCACACAGCCCTTTCCTCCACTGACCCTACTTAGTGAATCCAGAAAGCTATCCAGGAAGAGGAAGCTGAGGCTGTCAGGGAAAGAGCTGTCAGAGGAGGCTAAAAACCACATCTTGATAGTTGCAGGGATTCCAGGGGTGGGGTTGGGGGGGCGGGGAATGGACGGGGAAGAGTAGCTATAAATGTAAACAAAAGAACTTTAAAAGAAAGCACAATGTGGTAATTCCCTGGTGGTCCAGTGGTTAGGACTCTAAGCTGCCAATGCTGGGGGCCTGGGTTCGATCCCTGGTCTGGGAACTAAGATCCCACAAAACCTGTGGCACTGTCAGAAACATAAACAAATAAAACAACACAATGCAAACCTACACAAGTAATGCTGCTAAACTCATGGATGTTTTTTGTCCAAAGGTAACAAAAGCAGGGATTCATACTGAGTAACTGGGTACCCCTTGTAGTTGTGTACTCTAATTCTCTTAAATCATGATACTGTCATCGTATCTTTGTAATAAACAGCCCTTACAGTGGACACTTAATATTACTGACATATTAAACAAATGGCCTTAAGCAAAAAGATGTGATCTGTACAGTTGACACTATGAAAAGCAAATCATCTGGAAGTAGAACAGCAGCAGAGGCCACCCTTACAAAGTACAAAACACTCCTACTTTCCTATGGGGAAAACCATAGCTATGGAGCATAGCTCCATAAACATGAAGCATAAACAACAAGCCCAGATGGGAAACAAATCACAACACACTTCACTAATGGCAGGGACCATATGTTTTGTCTGATTGATTGTGAACCTTAACAATTACGTTATGACAATTACGTTAAGAGAATGTAATGAGGAGTGAAATAAAGGATGTGAAGAGAACTAAATCAAGAAATGCTGGGCTTCCCTGTTGGCACAGTGGTTAAGAATTTGCCTGCCAATGCAGAGGATACGGGTTCGAGCCCTGGTCTGGGAAGATCCCACATGCCACGGAGAAACTAAGCCCGTGTGCCACAACTACTGAGCCTGTGCTCTAGAGCCCACAAGCCACAACTACTGAGCCGGCGTGCTGCAACTACTGAAGCCCACACGCCTAGAGCCTGTGCTCCGCAACAAGAGAAGCCACCGCAATGAGAAGCCCGCGCACTGCAACGAAGAGTAGCCCCGCTCACCGCAACTAGAGAAAGCTCACGTACAGCAACGAAGACCCACCGCAGCCAAAAATAAGATTAATAAAATTTAAAAATAATAATAAATAAATAATGTTTCCTTAGCCCCAATACTGTGCATAGGATATTATATGCTAAACATTAGACATATTAGGTGCTTGATGGATATAACCCCTCAAGAGATTTTTATTTTTATTTATTTATTTATGTTGCACTGCACAGCACGAGGCATCTTAGTTCCCCAACCAGGGATGGAACCCTGTGCCCCCTGCAGTGGAAGCCCCGAGTCTTAACCATTGGATCGCCAGGGAAGTCCCAAGATTTTTAGATTAAACATTCATATGAACCAATCCAAATCCAGGGCTCCACGTTCTCCAATTCTGTGAAGGAAGTAGCCTCCATGGGGGTGGGGGGAGAAAACCATTTCAGTCTTCTCAAAACTTTGGGTACTCTACGAATCGCTTCCAGATTGGGTTTACACCTGGCCAGGCGAGTAAGGCGAATAAAGTATCACAGACTGATTTCCTGAGACCACCTGAAAAGGGAAAGAGCGTTAAGTAGTTGTGCACAGGCCTAGGGTCTCCGCAGCCTGGACAAGATGGGGCTGGAGCGACCGAGGGGAGTGTTCTCTGCTGACAGCGCGTCCTGGAGCACAGACAGTTAAAAAATTTTGAGAACCTCGGTGTCAACACTTGAATTTGTGTCAGTATCCAAGTCTGAATAGGCCACGGGCTGTCCTGGGGACGAGAAACTAGGCGTCCCCAGCCCGCCAGCGCCCCCTCTCCATGCGAACGAGTTGAGCATGGGCATTGGGGTGAGGACCCCGGGAGCAGCAGTAGCCGCGCTGGTCTCCCCCAGGGTCCTTCCTGTCCTGTTCAGACCAAGCCAGACCCGCTCACCGTGGGCTCTGAGTGGCCTCTGCCCCTTTCCAGCAAACAGAGCTTTGGGGAACCACTGGCGGGTCTTCACAAACCAAACCCTCACGCGGTAAAAGCAATGGCTGAGCTGGAAGTACGTCATCACAGTGACCTGTCAACCTATAATTTCCCTTAAATTCTCTCTAGTGATCTTAGAGGACCCCACATCTCGGTGGTTCCTCCTTCTAGTTCCCACCAGACGAGCCTGAGGAAAAAATGGCGAGGTAGGTGTCTTCCTCTCAGGCTCCGCGTTTTAATTTTGGCCGCGCCGCACGGCTTGCGGGATTTTATTTCCCTGACCAGGGATCAAACCCTGGCCCTGGGCAGTTAAAGTGCAGAGTCCTAACCACTAGACTACTAGGGAATCCACGAGACTCCGCATTCCAAGTCAAGTAATAGGACTTGGCTTGTCCTAACCTTAAGGCCGGAGAAGGAAGCAGGACCTTCATTCCATTGGATATCAGGTGAAGGGGCGGGGCCCAGCTGAGCCAATGAGCAGCAGAGCCTGCGAGATCGTCCTTCCTCTTGGAGGCAGGAGCCTCTTCCCTGCCGGGACAGGCCCGGCCCCTGCCTGGCAGATTTTCCACCTACTGGTGAGTCCCTCCCTTCAGGGCCTAGAGGAGAAATCAGGGACCTGGAGAGAGAGCTGAGCTGGGCTGAGGGCCTGACCTGGACGGGGTGGAGACCTCAAGACAGAGGAGGCACCGAAACGTTTGCTTAATGAATGGAAGTCGAGGAACAGAGTAGCGATCTTAACATATATCCAGAAGACCCTTAGAAAGTCAAAAAGGCGGTGCTTTTCTGTCCTGCATAGGGAGAGCCACCATGAATGAGAGAGGGAGGGTAAGAAGAGAATCCAGGCCCCAGCTAGAAGCCTACACACAGTCCTGCAACCTTTCTTAGACTTGTCCACCACTTCATTTGTCCACCACTGCCAAATGTCCTCATGTGTCTAGTTCCTTACCCCGGCCACTGTGATGCCCCACATGGGGCTCACAGTTTACAAGTCTTTTCATCTCACACTGCCAAGAAGGCTGTGTCCAGAGGAGCATCCAGCCCTCAGCCATATCCTACTGAGGCCGACACTTCCCTGGGATCCATGAGGCCCTTGTGTGGAACCCAGGTCACATCTTTTCAAGATAATCTCAAGTCCTCAATCGTCTGCATAACCTGAGAGCTTTATAGGAATGTCTGTGGTCACCTCCAAAAGACCTTTAAATATGTGAGAGCAGGGGTTAGGATCTCCCTGCTCAAAAGAACCTGGAGTTTAAAGCATTACTGATAACATTGTTACAGAAGAGTGTCAGCTTACTACAGGGCACTTCAGTACTCCTGAGGAGTAAACATGATTTCTCTTTCCCTCCCACTGGGATGTTCTCAGATGTAAGTCACTGCTCCTACTCTTTGACCTATTTTCCATGTAGAAGATATGGAGCCTGCAAATCATGCTGACAGTTGGAGTAGGCCATTCCCAATTCCCATCAACCAAAGATACTCGGTTAGGTAGGTTTGCCGAGGCAAAATCAAAACAACCTATGCCAGGGAATTCCCTGGTGGTCCAGTGGTTAGGACTCTGAGATTTCACTGCTGAGGGCCTGGGTCCGATCCCTTGTTGGGGAACTAAGAGCCCACTAGCTGTGCAGTGAGGCCAAACCAACAACAACAAAAAAAAACCCTATAGTATAACACTCATCTTAGAACAGCAATGTAGTTTCAGCAAAACATCCCTGTTCCTAATATTAAATTAATGCAATTTGAATATTATCGAATTTGAATGTCCAGTTGTAATTGTGTAATAACCTATAAACATAGGAAATTTATATCAAGCTTCAAGGGTACAATATTTACAAGCTTTAAGGGTAAATATTTTTTTACACATTTTACAAATTCTTACTCATCCAATTGCTTTAAACATAATCCATATTAGCATATTTTTAGCCATTTAGAGCCTGCCTGCTTTGCATAATTCGTGAAACTGCACCTAACGTCCGCCAGCCATGGATAAGACAAACTCTGGGGCCGTGAAAGACCCCAAACCGCTGCTGCCCTTCCACGCTCTCTGAAGGGCAGAGACTCCCACCTTGCTGTTGAGCAACACTGCCTAGACAAGTAAGCCTCCTTTCCAATTCGCCTCTCCACCCCACCCCCTCCCCAGGATTCCCTCGCCTTCTTCCCCTGCTGGGTTAGCCCTTCAGTAAGGGACTTCCCCTGTCTTGCGATCTGTACAGAGGGAGCCCAGTGTAGTTTGTTGTACAATAGTGCCATCTACTGGTCTTACCTTTTTCTTTTTCTTTAAAAAAATTTTTTGGATTGAGGTATAGTTGATGTACAGTATTATATGTTTCAGGTCTTGTCTTTTCTTGATCATCCCTCAAATCCTTGAACTCACCACAGAATTGAAACAATATAGATATTCTTGCCTCTTCAGTTCTTTAATACCATTTATTGAATGCTGGTTAGATCATTACTAATGGCATTGAATCATCATGCCACCCATGAATATTGGCTTCCAATGACATCCTCAAAGGTTATTATGATAACTGCAAATACAAGTCTTACGCAGAATATTCAGGAAAATATTAACTGTAATAGGTTTTCTGGTCATGTTAAATTTACCATTTGGAATGTTATAGTCTAATCACTGAATCACACATTGTACAACCACAACTGCTCTTAAACTGCTGTCTTAGTCCATTCAGGCTGCTAGACAAAACACTATAGCCTGGGTAACTTATAAAGAACAGAAGTTTATTTCTTACAGTTCTGGATGCTGGGAGGTTCAACATCAAGGCACCAGCATGTTTGAATTCTGGTGAGGGCCCTCTTCCTGGTTCATAGACAAGGCCTTCTTGTGGTGCCCTCACATGGAAGGGAGCTAAGGAGCTCTGTGTGACCTCTTTTGTAAGAACACTAATCCCATTCATGAGAGCACCTACCAAAAGCCCTACCTCCTAACACCATCACATCAGGATTAGGATTTCAACGTATGAATTTTGAAGGGGACACAAACATTGAGACCATGGCAACTGCTATAATCTTTGCATTCCTGGAATGTGATGCCTTTCAATGTCGGTTATCCTTCTCCCTTCCATACCACCACCACCAACGGGGAGGATAAGCAATGGGTCCATGCGAAGAGTAAGAAGAGCAGTTCAATTCACCCAAGAAATGAATGTCCCCTTCCAGCGCAGCTTAAGACTGACCCAGGACAGCATGGCGTCACTGCATCAGCGGGGGATAAGAGAGGACATCTATCAGAAAGCCTGTTGAAAGCCCTCAGAGAAGAGAGGTGTGGCCACCCCCAGAGAACTGCCTGACATGTGCGGGGAAGAGTGACCACCCTCATGGCCAAGAGTGTGAAATGCACAAGATAAAGGATACTTGCTGCCACCTCTCTTGTCGCTGGGTATTGTAGCCCATAAGCAGCACTGCAGTAGGAATGCAGAAGAGCACGAGCTGACACGGGCCCACACATGCAGCCCACCCCAAGGGTTGACAGCAGACCCACAGTAGCCCACAGCCTTGAATTCAAACCTGTGCCTAAGATGAATGAGTTACCCCGAATCAGTCAGCATCATTCTGATGGCCCAGGGTCATATGATCCTGTGGGAAAAACCCAGGCTGGCCGCCCTCCTAGAAATGAGGTCCAGCCATAGGGCCCTGGCACAACCCTACAGGTGTGCATTCTGGAGCTCTTTAGGACACCTGGTCAGCTCACACACTGAGTAAATGCTCAGAGAGCACCCCAAATGGGACAAACAGAGCATAGGGCCCATAGAGATCACAATCTACTCTCGGAGAACCCCATCTGACAGTCTTATTTGACCTAGCCACAACCAGGCAACAGGAGATGACTTTAAAAATGTAGAAGAAGGGGGGACTTCCCTGGTGGTCCAGTGGGTAAGACTCCGTGCTCCCAATGGAGGGGCCCAGGTTCGATCCCTGGTCAGGGAACTAGATCCCACATGCATGCCATAACTAAGAGTTTGCATGCCGCAACTAAGAGTTCGCATGCTGCAACTAGGAGTTCACATGCTGCAACTAAGAAGTCCACATGCCACAACTAAGACCCGGTGCAGCCAAAATAAATAAATAAATAAAAGGATAAAAATAAACCAATAAAAAAAATGTAGAGGAAGGAACTCCAAAGTGCAGGACCCCCTGAACACCCTGGGCACATGTCCTGGGGTGGGACCCTGTTTTCCTTGGTCTAATGGTGGTGCTGGGCATGCATTTAAGTGCATGGCCAGAGAGTAGCACATACCATTTCACAACGGCCAGAGGTTGGTCACATGGCCAAACACACCTGCTGAAAAACTGGAAAATTTAGCAATTTCTATGGAAGCAGGAGAGAATGGAGACTAGGTGACGAGTAACAGTCATTACCATGTCCATTGCACAACAGAATGCAAGATAGACTAGAAATGTGAATATCTAGCTTTCCTATACTCTAGAGTGAAAGAGAGCAACAGAGAAAAATGCTGGGAAAGGCCAGAATAGCCCATAAGGCACATCAGTACCTATAGGAAAGAGTAGCCCCTAAAGAGATACAATCCCATAGGTGCGTGACATGGCAAATGGAACAAGGGCAGGATTTCAACTCCCATCTGTCCCTTAGACCAGTTCCTCTTTGCACAATTATCACAACCACACAGGATAGACCTGGAAATGGCTCTAGATTCAGCCACTGGTAATGTCACACACTCCTCCCCCTTGTCAACTACTTGGTGCTTTTTCAACACATTTCTCCATATTTATACAATACGTTAAAATAAGAAAAACATATAGCAGGTCTGATCTCTATCTCCTCCACACACTGAGAAAGGCTGTAACTCTCTGGGCCACAGCTCGGCAAATATTCCCAAGGAGAATGTTTGGGGAACGGGAGACTCATGTTATGTGTCTCATCTCTCTCAAAAATCATCACATTGCATTGGCTGCTAATGAATATCTACAAACTTGTTCAGTGTTTTTTTTTTTTTTTAAGTGTGGTCCACTTTGAAAATTTTAAAAATCCAAAAATCCACCTCTTCTCAAGATGTAGAAAAACTGAAGAAGGGACTTCCCTGGTGGCACAGTGGTTAAGAATCCGCCTGCCAATGCAGAGGACACGGGTTTGAGCCCTGGTCCGGGAAGATCCCACATGCCGCGGAGCAACTAAGCCCGTGCACCACAACTACTGAGCCTGCGCTCTAGAACCCATGTGCCACAACTACTGAGCTTGCGTGCCACAACTACTGAAGCCTGTGTGCCTAGAGCCCGTGCTCCACAACAAGAGAAGCCACCGCAATGAGAAGCCAGTGCACCGCAACGAAGAGTAGCCCCCACTCGCCACAACTAGAGAAAGCCCGCATGCAGCAATGAAGACCCAACACAGCCAAAAATAAATAAATAAATAAATAAATAATTTTAAAAACCTGAAGAATATGGCCCCACCCTTACAACAAAAAATAGCCAGACTGGGACCTCCCTGGCAGTCCAGAGATTAAGACTGCTGGAGGCGTGGGTTCAGTCCCTGGTCAGGAACCTAAAAGCCCACATGCTGCATGGCACAACCAAAAAAAAAAAAAATAGCCAGATTATCTGAAATTTTTCCTTGGACACATCAGAGAGCTGAAGTCTCAGGGCAAACAACTTACCTAAAATCTAAGGAAAGACAGACACTCTCAAGGTCATTCCTTGTATTCATCTCCTTTGGGGACAGTCCACCTTCCTGACCAATCCTCCTATGGAGAAGCTCACCACTGCAGAGTTGGAAATAACATTGAGTCAACTGGAGGGAAAACAAAAAATAAAAATACAAAACAACAATAACAAAACAACCAGCATATAAATTCATTGTAAATAGAATAAGTCTGTCTTGGGAATTCCCTGGCAGTCCAGTGGTTAAGACTCTGCCCTTCCAATGCAGGGGGTGTGGGTTCAATCCCTGGTCGGGGAACTAAGATCCCACATGCCGCATGGTACGGCCAAAAAATTTTAAAAAATAATAAGGCTGTCTTTAAGAAAACAGACAAAAGAGGCTGTAGTGAGAAAGGCAGAGTCAAAGTGGTAAGCTTCAAAAAGTCTTAAGGCTAGATAGGATCAAAGAAAGGGGAAGAGATGGGGAAAGGGCATCTGGGGGAGCAGAAAAAGCACAAGCTCAGAGGAAGAAACTGAAACAGTGTGTGTTACAGTGAGTGGAGAGGACTGCCTGGAGCAGCGTCTGGGGAGGGCAGGAGGTACAGCTGGATTGGGATAATCAGGCCAAGAAGGGGAGGACCTGCTAACCTGCACTAGGGGGACACACAGAACAAGATTACATTTAAAAGTTTCTCTCCAGTATGAATTCTCCAATGACGAATAAAATTTGAGTTCTGAATGAAGACTTTCCCACATTTCTCACATTCACAGGGTTTTTCTCTAACATGAAGCCTTCAGTGCTGCTTCAATCCTGAACTCTTTTTTGTTTTTTACAACTTATTGGAGTATAATTGCTTCACAATGGTGTTTAGTTTCTGCTTTATAACAAAGTGAATCAGTTATACATATACATCTGTTCCCATATCCCTTCCCTCTTGTGTCTCCCTCCCTCCCACCCTCCCTATCCCACCCCTCTAGGTGGTCACAAAGCACCGAGCTGATCTCCCTGTGCTATGCGGCTGCTTCCCACTAGCTATCTACCTTACGTTTGGTAGTCTTGTTGAAGCCTTTCCCACACTCTGCATTTGTAGGGCTTCACCCAAGTGTGGATCCATTGATCTTGGGGTTTTTTCTTTTTTCTTCCCTTTTCTTTTTTTCTTTTGGATCCATTGATATTGATTTAAGCTGACTTTTTGCTTGAAGGCCTTGCTGTAGTCCTTGCATCTAAAAGGTTTCTCTCCAATGCTGACTTGCTAGTGCTGAGTTGAAGTTAAAGGCTTTGCCACACTCTTTACACACCTGGAAACTGCAGATGTGTGAACTGACCCCAACATTTTTTTCTGATTTCTTATGTGCATGACATCTATTTTTTATAGGAATTTTCTCATTATTTACTCCCTCCTTTGCTGAATCTCTCTTATTTTTCTTCATTCCATCCCTTATGAGACTTCCTGAAGGCCTCTCTATCTTACTCTCTGATTCACAGGTAACTTGAAAACCAGGTCCCTGGGGAAGGTCTCTTAATGTTCCTCTGAGGCCAAGTCACGGGATTCACTTTTCTCAGAAATGTCTTATTTTGAGGCCTAAAAGCATAAATTCAGCCCTGATTTCACAACCTGAGAAAAAATAATAAATGCAAATGTTAGAGAGGAAACTAGATCATCAAAGATACGACTGTATGCTGTAAATACACAGCTTTTGTAATGTTTACAAATTGGTTTCACAGAGCATAGGGAATGAAGAAAGACAAGGAAAAGGCCTGGGACCCAAAAGGGAAAGGGGCTACATCTGGTCTCACGGCCAAAGATGCAAAAGAAGACGAGATAATTATGGTTGGTCCAAGAGAGTAACATTGTTGAAAATGGAAATCTGATCATGGGAATGGCCTCAGAAGACAAAAAAAGAATGAAAAGTGAAGAGGATATTGGGTTGGGTGGGCTGGTGAGACTCCTCTTCATCAACTGTCAAACAAAAAATTCAATTAAATAACTTAGATATTCCAACTTAGGGGTATGTGAGGAATGCTATCACGAAGCTTGAAAATTACCTGAAAACATAAGCAATATAAAAGATTAGAGAAAACCACAGTGGGCCAGGACAACACAGATCAAACTTCCACCCACACTGACTGACTAACCATAACTGCAAGGTAACATTTGGCCACCATGATTTAGCCCTAGGCCGTGACAAAATTTCACAGACTGGATGGCTTAACAGAAATTTTCTTATGGTATAGGAGGCTGGAAGTCCAAGATCAAGGTGCCAGCTGGCTGGTATCCTCTGAGGCCTCTCTCCTTGGCTTGCAGATGGCCAACCTCTTGCTGCCGCTTCACACGGTCATCCCCCTATGCATGTGCACCCCCGGTGTCTGTGTCCTAATCTCCTCTTCTCATATGGACACCAGTCTGACTGGATTAGCGACCACCCTAACAACCTCATTTTAACTTAATTATGTCTTTGAAGATCCTGTCTCCAAATACAGTCACATGCTGAGGTACTGGAGGTTAGGGCTTTAACATATAAAGTTGGTGGGGGGACACAATTCAGTCCACCTGCCATATGCTGAACCCATCCCCCGCCTAAGCACTGAAGCCTCACCACCTCCCTATGGACACGGTCCAAGTATGTTCCCTCCTCCTCAGCCCCAGCAGTTGCTATTCCCTCTGCCTGAAATGCTGCCCCTAAATATCAGCACATCTTGCTCCCTACTTTGGTCTCTTGTTCACATGTCCCCTCAACAGTCTGTCCCTGATCACTCTATCTATCCCTTTCTATACCCCTTCCCTGCTTTATGATCCTTCATAGCATTTACCATTACTTGCCATAAAAATTTATACATTGTGGGGTTCATCCGTGTTTAACATACACCCAGGATTTCTAGAAATCATGTATGGTAAGGTCACAGACAAGGAGACAACTGCCTTGGAAAGAAGAAGTACTTACAGTTCCTGAAAAGAGGGGGCATGCCACACCTCGCAGGGGGCCCATGGGGAAGCACCATGGGGTCAGTCAGGAGGCAGAGGAGGGGGCAGAAAGCATAGGCAAAAGCCTCTATTACTAGAGTGGTGGGAAGTTGTTAGGTGGGGACGTTCTCCTGCTGGGCAGGAAGCAAAACACAGATGTTGGGGTCTGTGGTTGGAAGGTTTGTAATAAGATTTTTGCACACCAAAAGGGGAAATATAATCAACTTTGGCTGTTAGTTTGACCCTATGATCAATGGATGCCAAATCATCAATTACAACATTTCTAAATGTTGGTTAGAATATCCCACATTTTTGGCGTTACGCCAATATATTCAAATGTTGGTTCATAAGAGAATAAGCGAATGAGTTTCCATATGACTAGTTTATGCCTGTCCTCATGTACACCCATGTCCTAAGGGTAATTCTTGCTGCCATCACTCAGGTTCCAGGCTTCATCCTGTCCTCTCAGGCCAGGTGTACCTCTTCTCTGTACCTATCTTATCTGAAACCTCTCAGAGGCTCCTTTTGGTGAATATAGATGGATGCACCTTTACCTCGGACACAGTTTCCATGAAGTGCCTGCACTGGCTTACCTCAAAACTCAAGTGGACAGAGGTCCAAGGGAACAAAGCTCACCTGAGGCTTGGTTTTAAGGGACACAACCTGTCATCATCTAGCTTCTTCAATTCTTCTTATGGAGAAAAGTATGATTCTCAGTAGCTTAAGGCAGAGAACGATACATCAGCAAGATGGACTGACCACAACTCCCATAAAGAACCTCTCCCCCAGGTTCTGTTTTAACATTTAACATTGTTTGTACTGGCAGCATGATTCTCTGCTCACAAGAGGAAGATAACAGGCACATCTCAGAATGCTGAGACAACGCAGAGATCATTCCAGTAAGGAGCCTGAGAAAACTGTATGTTCCATGAATCCAGATTCATAATCACAGGATCACAGGAAAGCATCCAGGAGAGGAAGTTGGGGGAGATAATGGAGAGAGGATTTATAAGCCAAGAAGAAATGTGGAGCCCCCAAACTGTAAATAGAGTTCCCGAGAGACTACACACCAGAGATAGGAAAATGTTTATTAAATATGCAGGCATCATTAGAGCGAGACTGAATCCATAGCCTGTGCTTTTCAACACCACTGCATCTCTCTGTAGTATGACTGTGCCGATTAAAGCTCTATTATCAAAAACCTCAATTCAAGATCCCCTTATCTGTCCCACAGGACAAGGATAGGCTATTGATGTGATCTTGCCCCTTTAAGTACCTTATTCTTGTGTACTCAATGCTACCTAGCTTATGTAGAGTATTAATGTATTTCTATTAATATGACCCAGTAAAATTATACTCATAAAGTGACAGAACTGAATGAATCAATTTGCCCACTAAACAAACAAACAAAATGTACATACGGTGTGTTGAAAAACATAGCTCCCAATATAAAACCAATCTAGAAAGAGTGACAATATATTGAAGCTCCTAGCCACTCTTGGCTAAGTTCTCCACATATGTGTGGTGTGCCTTTAGTTTATCCAGTGGCCCAGTACTAATACTAGTCTGATGTTTCCCTGCCTCCCCAGCACCATTACCTCATGCTCTTTGTCATGTGTTGCCACTGGCTTAAGGATCATATTTTTAATTTAAATTAATTTTATAGGAGTCTAAACAAACTACGTGATGCATTCAAATGGCAGATATAACTATTGTGAATTATCAGTGCTCCCTCTGTGGGAATGGCTTACTGAGAGTTGACTGTGTCTGGCTTCATGTGATAAGAATACACTGATGCTATTCAGTCTATTCAGTTCCCTCCATGCTCCTGGCAATGTGTGAGCAATGTGTTGTTTCCTAGCATGTAATTATTTTAATAGAAGGCAGCAAAAGTAACTACTCTTTGATATGTGATGTTATTAAGATATTTGTAGTTTTCTTTGAAAAGAGAAGCTGGTGTGATTAGGTACCTTTTGTTCCATTAACAGCAATAATAAAGATGCTATTCACTCCTCAAAAAAAAAAAAATGCAGGCAAACACTGGAAGACCTTGAAAAAGTCCTTAACTCTCAACCTGTTTTTTTCCTGTAGAGAAATAAGATAGCTGGACTAGACAACTTCAAATGTCCTTATCAGCAATAAAGTCAATGAGTCAAAGGAACAAAACTGAAACAAGACTTACAGATGGTTTAACAATAAATTTTGATGACTCCCTACTACTATTTCTTTCCTAAGACATATCAATGGATTTTAAGATTCTTCATTAATTTTATCACTCTGGCAAGGGTGGGGAGAAGGTAAGTCGGAAAAAAAAAGAATGGTAGTCATGTTAAAATTACATCCCAAGTTACAAGGCATGTCCCAGATATTATAGTATTATAATAGTAACCTACTTCCAAATCCCACTCTGTGTCAGCTACTTAGTTCATCACTGGAAAACAGGGATCCTGCTGTGGATTGATTCTGCGAGGTACACTCATTAAAGACAATGCCTGCAACACAACAGCTGCCACTGGTTAGACCCCAGATTCCCAACTGCATAAAACTATATGCGCTGGTGGATCCTTTACACTTTAACTGGTTTGTTTTGAGACAAAATGATTGCTATTGTCACACCCAGTTCTCCTCCCTCTGCTCATACATCATGCATGAACAGCAAGACAAAAATCTCACAACCCAATTTCAGGTCTGCAGTTTCCCCAAGTTCATGGCATTCTGACCCTAAAGACTTCCAGGGGGACTTCCCTGGTGGCCCAGTGGCTAAGACTCCACACTCCCAATGCAGGGGGCCCAGGTTTGATCCCTGGTCAGGGGAACTAGATCCCACATGCCGCAACTAAAGATCCCCCGTGCTGCAACTAAGACCTGGCACAGCCAAATAAATAAATAAATAAACAAATAAATAAATGAATAAAAAGATTGAAATAAAAATTTTTTAAAAAAAGACTTCCAGGAAGGTGAGGGAAGCAAGGCACGTGGGTCATGGGAAAAGTTGTCAGGTGATGCTAGACACCACATCTTTGTGGGTAGAAAGACTCTATTAAGGACCAAGAGTAGTTAAAAGCATGAACTGAAGGACACAAAAGAAAACACAACACAAATTCTCACACGTACAGTTCATTTCACAGAGCTTCTATCCAATATTAACACAAGTAGTGATTTCTTGCAAATAGAGTAAATAGGTACTCCTTGGACATGGATGTTCTATTTCTCTTTGTACCTATTTGTCTGATACAGTAGATATGATCAACAGACTTCCACATGTGGTTGCCCTATACAAGATTTTCTTAACAGCAGCACTAATGGCATTTGGGGCCAGATAATTCTTTTTCGTGGGAGACTTCCCTGTGCAGTGTAGTATATTTAGTTGCATCCCTGGCCTCTAGATGCCCACTAGATGTCAGTAGCAGCCCTATCCCCAATTGTGACAACAACAAAAAATGTGTCTAAACATTGCCAAATGTCTTCTAGGAGAAAGGCGCAAAATCACTGCCAGTTGAGAACCACTGACCTATACTGATATATTCAAACATTCCTTGAAAGAGCAAGATGTGGTTGAGAATGAGAAGCAGAGAAGCATGGGTGCGGTTGAGACTTAAGTGGGAGATTGAGGGGAGACAGCATAAAATCATAGATTATAACCAGTCACTGACAGAGTTTTGAATACTCACCTAAGGAACTTGGGTTTTGTTTTATAGACAAGAGAGAATCATTAAAGGAACTTCAGAAAGAGGGTGATACGATTTGATTTTCATTTTAAGGAAATTTTCTTGATCTAAGAATGAGAGAGGATTGAAAAGACAACAGCTATCACAAAACTCTGACATGGTAACTATGGAAAATAGAGCAGAGGATATGGAAAGGAAATGGCCAACCTGCTGCATGTGTGAAATGGAATCATTAAAACGTAGTCTATTGGGGCTTCCCTGGTGGCGCAGTGGTTGAGAGTCCGCCTGCCGATGCAGGGGACACGGGTTCGTGCCCCGGTGCGGGAGGATCCCGCATGCTGCGGAGCGGCTGGGCCTGTGGGCCATGGCTGCCGGGCCTGTGCGTCCGGAGCCTGTGCGTCCGGAGCCTGTGCTCCGCAACGGGAGAGGCCACAGCAGTGAGAGGCCTGCGTACTGCAAAAAAAAAAAAAAAAAAAAAAAAAAACAACGTAGTCTATTTATGAGGGTGCAGGATAGAGAGGAGCTGAAGGTTTCCATGAGGTTCCTGGGCTGAACAAGTGGGCAGGTGGTGGAGAAAACAGGGGTTAGTGTGTACCTGTGGGTAAGGATAATAAGTTCATTTTTGTACATGTGGCTCCCAGATGTAATTTTTTTTTTTTTTTTTTTTTTTGCAGTACGCGGGCCTCTCACTGTTGTGGCCTCTCCCGTTGCAGAGCACAGGCTCTGGACGCGCAGGCTCAGCAGCCATGGCTCACGGGCCCAGCCGCTCCGCGGCATATGGGATCTTCCCGGACCGGGGCACGAACCCGCGTCCCCTGCATCGGCAGGCGGACTCTCAACCACTGCGCCACCAGGGAAGCCCTGTAATTTATATTTATTTATTTATTTTTGGCCATACCACGCAGCTTGTGGGATCTTAGTTCCCTGACCAGGGATTGAACCCAGGCCCTCGGCAGTGACAGTAAGGAGTCCTAACCACTGGACTGCCAGGGAAGTCCCCCAGATATAGTTTAATCCAAATGGGTAAATAGTCCTGTCACCTGGTGACACTGTATAGAGTTAAAAGAGGGACAAGAGTGGATCCCTAGGTGACTACTTATCTTTAGAGGGTGGACAGAAATGGAGGAAATGCAAAGGAGGCAGGAACTAACAGGTCAGGAACATCAGGAGAAAGTGGTGACCCAAGAGCCAAGAGGACATTTTCAAGGGGTGTAAATTATCAACAGGGATACATACTGTAGATGATGAAGCCCGGGAAGCCAGGTGCTGGTAGTAACCTCAGTTCAAGGAGTTTGGTGGGAGCAGAGGTCAGTTGCTACGGGCTGAGGAGCTAGTGGACAGACAGAAGAGAAATAGAGAGTAGCTGTCATGAACCAGAACTAATCTTTCAGAACAACTCCCACTCTGCAGGGCAACAGCCTCCAGCCCCACCTGCAGGTGGAGCCGGCATCAAGGCTCCCTGGATGGACCATGTCCACCTCCTATGTTTGTGCTGAGTTGATTTGCAGTTTCCATATTAACATCACCATGTGCTGCTTCCCTCGGGTATATCTGTCACCTTTTCAGAATACTTTTGCTTTATATATCCTGGGGGTTCTTTTTGTTTTGAATCTTATTTGCCACCAGTTTCCAGCATATATCACTCCCCTCTTTTTCTTGTTTCCTCTTCACCCAGGCTTGTATTTTTCAAAGGAATATCAGGGAATCTGATCTGCCACCCCCAAGGCAGAAATAGTAAGGGAGTTTAGCCAGCCCCATTTGCCTGAATACCCTTTGAGACTCCCAGGAAAATAATAAAATAAATTTGGGGCCTGGTAGTTAGATCCCGTGCACTCAAGAGTTAATATTTTCTCAAAGAGAAGGGGTCAGAGTGAAAAGCCTATGTCGAGTTTTCTACCGGGTGCTCTTGTGGGAAGAGAAATCTGTAGTATAAGACACAACCCAAGACACCAGCTGATTGTCTGCCAGACAAATGTACTGTTTGACTTCTTCTTTCACACCAGTTCTTTTTTGTTTTTTGTTTTTTTTGCGGTATGTGGGCCTCTCACTGTTGTGGCCTCTCCCGTTGCAGAGCACAGGCTCCGGACGTGCAGGCTCAGCGGCCATGGCTCACGGGCCTAGCCGCTCCGCGGCATGTGGGATCTTCCCGGACCGGGGCACGAACCCGTGTCCCCTGCATCGGCAGGCAGACTCTCAACCACTGCGCCACCAGGGAAGCCCTCTTTCTCATTTCTTTTGATATTATCAACAGAATAAAGTTTCTGTTATATACTTGACAATGAATAAGTTTTTATCAGCTTTAGGGGGTACAATACAGTGGAAATCAGAAGACATCGGGTTTCCAGCTGCATTCATGCTAAGCACACTTTAGCCTGGACTATGTATGCTGGAAATGGGGGTAGAGGCTAACAATTCAGTTGCTTAACTCCAGTATCTATATCACTTCCACCAGACAAATATAGTCCTTCGGAGAAAAAAAATGGTTAAAGCCCGTTCTTTTTGTTTTCTCTTTCTGCTGAAGTAAGGAAGCAATTTTCCACTCTATAATTTTCATCTCAATCACTGGGCAGAGGAATTGTCTTTCAACATCAGAGAATCTTCTCTAGGTCTGAACTCTGTCCCTCTCAATAGGTATTGGAACATTGTCCTACCTCTGAACTTTTCAGTTATGTGAGCCTATAAACATCTTTTACTAAACTAGTTAGATTTGGGTTTTCTGTCATTTGCAAATTAATTATACTGATCCTGGCTTATATTTGAAAGCACTGTTTTCTTGTATAGCACCTTAATATCACATTTTCTCTTAGTGGTCACACAAGCTCCTCATTTGTATTTCATCTCAGTTGCTTGGAGGTTAAGTATCTAAATAGGTACCTTTCATGCCCTAACCTTAACTTTGTGAATCCCACCGGACTAATATTTGTCATACCGTAACATACTTTCCAAATTTGATGAAAATATACTCAGTTCCAGATTCTCCAGTGGGTATTTTCCCATCTCTTTGAGGTATCTTCCAGGATCCCCTACCCTATGTGAATTTTGGGTTCGCCACGTCACCAATGTTTTAAGTCAGATCATGTGGAATGCCCAGGATTTTTTCATATCTGCTAGAGACTCTGTCTTACTGGACATCCATTTCCACGTGCTATTTCTTAATCCTCCTAGAACACCTATCTTTTGCCATGTTTTGCTAATTCTCTCATTGTGATACTTCTAAAATTTGTCTTGCCATTCCACCACTCTGCCTACAAACGTTTCCATCTTTGAAAGAGAGTTCCTAGGGTTGATCAACTTCCATGATCCTCTTCTGTAAGTCTAAACTGTTTCTTCTCTTTCATAGTTCCATTTCCATGGGTTCTTATCCTTATTCATTCTATCTCTCTCTCCCATTTTAAAATACTGACCTCGGACTTCCCTGGTGGTGCAGTGGTTGAGAGTCCGCCTGCCAATGCAGGGGACACGGGTTCGTGCCCCGGTCCGGGAAGATCCCACATGCCGCGGAGTGGCTGGGCCCGTGAGCCATGGCCGCTGAGCCTGTGCGTCCGGAGCCTGTGCTCCGCAACAGGAGAGGCCACAACAGTAAGAGGCCCGCGTACCGCAAAAAAAAAAAAAAAAAAAACTGACCTCATCTAACATATATATCACCTTCACTCTGGGAGCTTTTGAATGTTTAGGATTTTAATGATCACCTCCTTACAATCCCAATTGGAAAGTCAACCCTACTTCAACTGCTGCCTGCATAATGTTGCCAGTGGTAGTGTAGTGTTGCCAATCCCTCACTGATGCTATTTCTTAGCATTTCTTCTTGGTGTTTCCCCCTGTCCAATTTCCTAAATAGAGGTGGCATTCCGTAAGACTTCATCCTGGGCCCTCATATTTTGCTGTACTGTCTCTGGGGGCAGCACTGTCCAATAGACCTTTCTGCAATAATGAAAATGTTCTACACCTACACCATCCAATAAGGTATCCAACTACCACATATAGTTACTGTGTGCTTGGAATCTGGCCAGTGTGGCTAAGGACATACATTTTAAATTTAATTTTAATACCCACATGTGGCTAGTGGCTACTGTATTAGATAGTGCAGCTCTAGATTACATTCATTTCTTCCCATGGCTTTACATACTTTCTGTTCGTTTGACTGCTCTCAAATGTACAGCTCCAGGTATCACTAACCCAGAGGTCCAGCCCATATATAAAACCACCTACTTGAACTTTCTAATTGTACATCTCACACTTATCGCAAATGTTAATCCAAAGTAGAGTTCTAGACTTTTCCATCTCCAAACCTATTCCTATTCCAGTCTTATTCATTCCAGTAAATGGCACCACTGTCTAACTCAGCTGCTCAAGTCAGAAGCCAGAAAGCTATCCCTGATTCCTCCCTGTCCATTATCCTTGCATCTAATCCATTGACAGCAGCTCACTGATTTTATTTCCAAAATATATCTTAAATCCACTTTCTCTTCATTTCCATTACCACCACCCTCTCCAGGCCACCATCATCTCCAACTTGGACAGCTAGCAGTCTCCAACATGATCTCTACTTTCACTTTTGTCCCCTTACAACCCATTTTCTATTAGCAGTCAGAGTGCTCATCATCATCTTATAATAAGAATCAAACACGTCATTCCTCCACTGAATACTCTTCAATGACTTCTTTTCACTTAGGGTGGAATTGAATGACCTGGCCCATCGATCTGTATAATCCCAACTGGTGCCACACATGCCCTGTTCGTTTTGCGAAAACCTTCTGTTTTCTTGAACGTGCCAAACTCTTCACACATCAGGGAGTCTGCACAGCTGTTCCCTCTGCCTGCTGTTCTTCCTGTTATTGGTACAAGAGGCTCTTTCTCATCCTCTGAGTCATACCTTTAATGTTACCTCTTAGGATAGGCCTTCTGTGAGCATCTATAGAAAGAGGGCCCCACTTTCTGTACCTTCTTCATTCCCTTCAGAGCACTTAGCAAACTTTAATAATCTTGTTCACTTGATTTTTTTTGGTTGGTCCCTTTAATCTTCACTAGATTAATGTTCCAGGAAGGCAGGGAGCAGGTCTGACATATCATTCCTTTACAGCACCTGGCACAGTGCTTTGCATACAAGCAGGTGCTCAGTAATATTTGCATAATAAACAACTTCCTCAAAACACGTGTTCACATCACTCATTTCCATTTCCTGGGTCTGTGTAGTAAAAAATAAAATTTTTACTGTTTATTAGAGGTACTCTAGCTGGACTACACCAGACCCAAGTTCTCCTTACTACATGGCCTTTGGCTTCAGCAGTCAGAAACTCCAGAGTTATCAGTATGTTTGTACTTTTCAGGAAGCATAAGTTTGGTCCAAGCAGGCCTCTGGCTTTTCTTCCTTGCTCCTTTATCAACAATTATACTCACTGGCTGGGAGCTTATAAAGTGGGATGCCTAAATAGCAATGGGGCAAACTGCAGTCTGGAAAATGGCTCTAAAGGTGGAGAGTCTGGAATGGATGTTTCATCTGTTTTGGCCAGCGTTCTTCTTCTCTGAATAGGGCCTTTGGTTCTCTGACTCTTTAAGATGGTTCATACCATTCATTAATGTCCTGCATTTCTTCATAGTTAATATTTTAACAGCCTGTATCCTCTTTTTAAAAATATTTTATTTTACAGACTTGATTTCAAGTATAGTCAATTTTGGAATTCTTCACCTTCCCCTTACTTGCTGCGTAGAATCTATGCGTGTCTAGCATTTATGTTTGATCCTGGACCTATGCAGGGCATTTGTGACCCTGACACCAAGATACTGGATTATATTGCCACTGCTAACTGATTGAGGATACCCAATAGAGCATGAAGTGACCACTTCTCCCTCCTTTGGTGATGACAGCCCCACAGCTTACTTCGGGATGTAGGTATTATGGTGATGAGAAGGGGACAGACTAGGAGAGAATTTAGGATAGTGGTGCAATGAGAGGGGTTGTAGCTCTACAAATTTTTATGAAAAAAAGTTCCCACTTGGTTTATATTTTCCCAGTCCCAGAGTACTCTCTTATAACACAAGGGCAATCAGGTTTCCCAAGACTGCACAACCCAGACTATCTCCACTGCTTTCCTTAAGTTACCTTGGTGACCTAAAGGAGGCCCACAACTTCTGAGGAAGAGAAGGTCCTGGAGTTGGCAAAGTAATAGCAATATCACTATATCAAATATGGTTTTAAGTGGGGTAGACTTATGGAAAGTAGTATTAATAAATACTTGTGCGGGCATGTACCCAGAAAGACACAGAAACAATGTATTTTCTCTGAGGACGACTGGGAGACAGGAGTGACAAGGAAATTTACTTTTCACTGAACACCTTTTTGAACTATTTCAATTTTTTTTTATCATGAGTATGTTATAGCTAGTCAAAAATAAATACGTTTCAAGATTTGAAAAACATAAAGAAATGCAGTGTTGGTCCTCAAAGAGTCATTTAGCCAGACTAACAGGCATGAGACTATTACAAAAAATATAAGACAGCACATAATCAAATACCAACTTGGGTGGTACTGACTACAATTAGAAAACAAAGAGAGGTCTGTTCACCTGAAGGAGCTGGGTCTTAGATGAGGAAAGGAGACTTTTAGCCCAGGGAAATTTGAGCAAATAAAAGCAGGCAGAAGCAGAAATGTGCACAGATAAAGAACAATAGATTTGGGAGTCAGATAGGCCTGGTTCCAATCTTAACCCTAAACTTTACTACCTGAGTGAACTTGAATGAGTTTATAACCTCTTTCAACCTCAGATTTCTCATTTGTAAAATGAGGATAAGAGTACCTACCTTATAGGATTAAGAAAAGTTAAGGAATGTATGTAAAATGGTTAGCACAGTACCTGACATAGAGTAGGTGCTCAATTAAATGTTGCCTAGTATGAATATGGCTGAACAGAGAGACCAGTCTTGCTGGAGGACAGGGTATCCACTCAGGAGAAGGGGCAAGACAATACTGGCTATTACAGTTACAGCAAACTGTGGGCAGTCATCTCATCTTGTGGCTGGGGTTCCTGTAGCATAAGAATTATAAACAAGTATCACCATTACACATTCTCTAATGTTCAAGAAAGTGAGAAGTCTGACAGTTATAGGGTTTCTCTCTAGCATGGCGCCTCTGGTGCATAATCAAAACAGAATTCTGACTGAAGGCCTTCCCACAGTCATTATATTTATAGGGTCTTGCCCCAGTATGGATTCTCTAATGACGAGTAAGGCGTGCCTTGCACATGAAGCTTTTCCCACAGTCAATACATTCATGAGGCTTCTCTCCAGTGTGGGCCCATTGGTGCTGAGCAAGATCCAAGTTCCACATGAAGCCTTTCCCACAGTCCTTACATTCATAAGTTTTCTCCCCAGTGTGGATTCTCTGATGTTGAAGAAGGACTGGGCTCTGAGTAAAACTTTTCCCACATTCCTTACATGTATATGGTTCCTCCCCGGTGTGGTTTCGCTGATGTTGTGTACGGCTTGTGTTCTGACTAAAGCCCTTCCCACATTCCTTACATTCAAAGGGTTTCCCTCCGGTGTGAATTCTCTGGTGCCCAATCAGGTTTGACTTCCAAACGAAGGCTTTAGCACATTCTTGACATACGTAGGGTTTCACCCCAGTGTGAATCCTCTGATGTACAATGCAGTGTGATGTGAAACTGAAAGTCTTCCAGCATTCCTTTCATCCACAGACTTTCTTCCCAATATGAATTCTGATGTTGATCAAAGTCTTCATTTTGATCAAAACACTTGCCACATTCTTCACATATATAGAATACCTGCTCATGTAGACTTTTCTGAGGTACAAGGTGGGTATAAATCAGCATCTTTCAAATGCTCTTCTACTGAGATCATCTCATCCTTGACAATCACTTCTATAATGTCACATGTAGTGTTCTCCACACTTTCCCTATTGCGGTAGGCAGGCCATCTCATTAACCTGCTTTTCTCCTCTTCACAGGTTTTTCCAAACCAGAATTCCTGGGAACCACAGCACTGGGGTCCACCTGATAGCACCATGTGGTCCTGTGCCTCCTCAAAAGTATCCTCCTTCAGAATAAAACCTTCTTTCTCACTCTTGGACACAGACTCTGAAAGAAGAAACCAGAGCTGCAAATGTCATCATTACCCATGACAGAGTGACTAAGGTCACCAAGTGGTGTTAATATGTCCATTTTTCGCCAAGTGCCACGCCTATGTCTAAGTGGCCCTGATCTAACTGAAAACGGCGAAACAGAGCTAACATACAGAAAGCAACCAAAATCAAAAGGCAGAAATTAGGCAGACAGTCCCTGAGGGCTGAGGGCTCTGATTTCCAGCACCAGAGCAAGCATGGGGCAGGCAGGTGGGGAGTTGGGGGTGGGGGATGCTCTTGGGAAATAGTTGAATTGAACTCTAAGGGAGATAAGTCAAAATTCCTTCTAGGTAGTTCAGTTTATAACATGAGAAGAACTAGCCAGGATTCAGAGCAGAGGACCTGTTCAGAAATAAAGAATATCTGTGGTATACCTGGAGACCCTGAGCTTATCACACATGGTGGGGAGCACAAAGAAGACTCTCTCATACTTTTCAACACTGAATGGAAATAAAGTCTTCTCATTCAATCCAAACACCAGGTCCACCATGAACAGTGCTTCCCTGAATTACTTTAGGCAGTGTTGGCCAAAGTGTCTCTTTGTTCCATAGTGTCTTATTCAAATCTCTGTTACAGCATCACATTTTGTTATAATTATACATTTTTGTATAATGTCTCATCAGACTGTGAGCCTTTCTGGGATAGGAGCCATATATTACTTGATTTCTGATCCCTAGCAATGAACACAATGAGAAAAATACAGCATTTACCTTTAACATATTGATTCACCACTGCAGCCAGACAGGTAAGCCCTCTGTTCAGTTTGAGCCTAAGATGAAAGATCCATCCAAATTTAATTATCTGCACTTGTCCAAATAAAAGCTGGAAGTTTAGAGTTTACATTTCCTCTGATTAATTAGTTGATTTGCGGATTTTTAGAGGGTTTTTTATTTAGAACATAAATGGAATGGAATTTTAACATTTTACAAAAGAAAGACAGGAGAAAAATGTGTGACTGGGAGAAAAGTGCTCATTTACCTCTCACTTACCGGTACAAATTAGGCTTGGACCCTCTCCTTGCAGTTTCAGTTTCAATGGCTCTTCTACCTGCTCAAGATGGGAGATCCCAGCAGGCTTTAGAAATAGATATCCTGCCAGGATCAAGATATAAATAAGGCTGACTCAGCTGGAGGAGTGGGGCCCATTAGGAAAGGAGCTGAGACGGAAGTGGTAGGGGAGAATGAAGGTTGGGGGAAAGACTGGTAAAACAGATGACCTGAAACTTGAGAGTAATAAGAATATAAAGGATAGGAAATAGAGGTTCAGGGAAGTTGTGATTCCATCAGTTCACCAATATACAAAAACTTATCACTCATTTAAAATGTCAAGAAGAAACAGGAAAGACTAAGGTCTCTTCTGCACCTGCCCCTAGAAGCTGAAAGCCAATTCACATAGCAAAGTATCAGGATAGGACAGAATTGCAAGGAGCTGTTCCTGAGGCTATGTTGGGAAAGCACCACCTCTTACTTTCCTTCCTTCCTATCTATTTATCTACTGCCTTCTCTTTTCACAAAGGATCAACAATGGGTCTCTCTATGGCATACATAGAAATGGCCTCATAGCCTAATTCAGCCACTCCCAGAAGTCACTTCTTACTCTAACAATAAACACCCCTATTTACAAAGGTCCACTCTAATAAATTCTTCAGATCTAGCTAAGATTGGTCTCTTTGTAACTCCCATCCAAATCCTCCTAAGAAACAGATCAATTCTGCAATTTCCAAATGATGACCTTTCAGTGTGATGAACTGGGAGATTGGGATTGACATATATACACTAATATGTATAAAATGGATAACTAATAAGAACCTGCTGTATAAAAAATTAAATAAATAAATATATATATATGGAGAGGACTTAAAAAAAATGATGACCTTTCATGCTTCTGAGGCAAAGGACTATGTGCCTCGTGAGTATTCTCTTCTTTAAGACTTCGACTAGGGACATGAGCTCCAAGGAGGGCTGCTGCAAGTCAGGGAGTTAGGGTTTTGCTCAAGGAATAACTTAGTTGTTAGCTTTCTGCCTAAAGCAGAGATGAGAATGCCCTTGAGTGGCAGGGAGAGTAGGTACTGAGATCCTGAGAGAATGTAGAGGACACTGTAGGTGCCTCCCTACATCCATTCTACCCCTCCCCCGCTAGGGAGTAGCCAGGCCCTTTGGGTGGGAGTGATCCCAAGTCCAGCTCCTGGTACAGGCCCTCACTGAGCTAAGCCAAACAGGTTATCCCATCCCACTCACTACAGGAGAGATCCGTTCAGGGACCAGCAATCCTGGCCAAGTCAATCAGTGCACAGCTTTTCCCTGGCTGTGGAGACCGATTTAGAGCTGGCATAAGACTTAAGATGGTGCAGCAGGGCAATACTTGGGACTGTGATTCACAATGGTTAAAGCCTAAGGAAGCCCTGCTCTGTTCCTCCCCATCGGTGTGAAGAAGCACAGTCCTGGTTACAACTACCAATCACCTTACAACCACGAGAGGAGCCAGACTGTAGACAAAACCAACATACGAGGAGACAGAGAAGAGCAGAGACTGAAATTCTGATCCAAATGTACCTGCAGCCCATTCTACCTATGGACTTCCCAATTACACAAAACAATAAATTCCTTTTTTATTTAAGCCAGTTTGAATTGGGTTGTTACTTGCAATCAATGGTATGCTAACATGGAAAGACTTCCAGACACAGCAAGGAACTGTGTGAATGGGGAAGATGAGGGCACAGCTCAAGTCACCTGTGCCCACAGAAGAGCCTCTGTGGGAAGAAGATGAAATGGGGCCGGGGGGCAATAAGAGGACACGGTTCTCGGTAGGAAATTAGGAGCAGGGAAGCCCTGTGTTGAGCCTAAACAAATGCCAGGGCTTTCCCACCAGAAATCCCTGAGGAACAGGAAGTATTTGGCTCAGGGGGTTAATCAGACTTCTTGATTTCTAATGAAAAAAATGGCCATGATACCCCAAAGGGCAATCTGAATCTTCTGCTGGAAGATTATAAGCAGGCCAGGAAAGTAGAAAGGCCACCTCAGATCAGAAAGGAAACAGAAAAGTCAGGGAGTAAAGATACATAACGGGCCTGAAAAGAACAGTGGAGATGGGGAAGAGGAAAAACAGGTGTATGAAGATGGCACACAGAAGAGCCCGGATGAATACAGCAAGGACTCAAGAAGATGGAAAACCATGGGAACACAGAGGAAAACAAAGAATCCCACTGGTGTCTACAGCACTAGGTTAAGAGAACACACACCCATGACAATTTAAAGATTAAGACAAGGGAAGTGGTCAGATGACTGGCACATGTATCCTCACTCACCTGAGGAGATGCCCCTCGGGCCCTCTCCATCCAGAGCTCCCTGAGGAGCCAAGCTCCATGGTGCTTCGTTCCAGCTGGAAAATCAGAGCCGGCTTGGGAAGTGGAAATGCTGCTTGACAGGAAGGAAATGGGACAGGCGGGTGAGTAGGGTGACATAGACCAATCCCAGGGCTCCTCCCAGGCCTGTGTCTTCAGGGGCGGGAGGGGAAGAAGGGAAATTACTAGGGAGAACAAAAAAAAGAAGTCCGGGGAAAGGGACAGGAGATCCAGGGGAGAGGGGCCTGGAGGCTCACAAAGGTCAGGAAACGGAGAGGAAGGGGTGCTCAATAACAGCGTGCGTGAGCAAATAGATGACTTTACTCTTTGAGGAACTGAGCTTTCTTGTGCTCTCCCTCTCCGAGAGCTCTCAAGTTCAGACGTCTGCATGAGGGTGGTTGGTACTGGGCTGGGTCTCCCAAACTGAGGTGGTGGGAACTGAGGGCTCAGAGGGGCACCAGGAATCTCCTCTCCTCCCACTGTATCCACAGCACATGAGTCAGGAGAATAGAAGCTCTCAGCCGGGGGTAAGGAAGTCCTATGTGAGGCCCGAATTGATACCAGGACTTCCTACTTCCCAGCAACCACTAAGGTTGGGTCATTAAGAATCCAAGAGCCTGTCAAACTCTTAGAGGAAAACATAGGCAGAACACTCTGACATAAATCACAGTAAGATCCTTTTTGACCCACCTCCTACAGAAAGGGAAATAAAAACAAAAATAAACAAATGGGACCTAATGAAACTTCTTATAATTTATAAGACTTCTTGTAATTCCCAGCCACTGCTTCATTCAGGATCTCAATCTCCATACTACGTAGGGGCCAATTCTGGTCCATTCCCATCAGTCTTTGCCCGGCAATGTTCTCACAGCAACTTCCCCAGCATTCCAAGGCTCAAAGACTTTGGCTGGCTCACTTCTGCTTGCCTAAAAAAGTCCAACTCCTCTGAACTGCAGACAATTCCAGTCACCATTCAGGGACCCAGCTTACTTCCCAAGGATCATCTCCTGCAAGACCACCCTCATGCCCTATACTGTCATGGTTCCATTATGAACCCAAACCCTTTCCTTGCCCAGATCTGTATCCTTGGACCTACACCGCCCCCCCGTCCCCACCCCCCCTCCACCCCCGGCCTGAAGATCCAGATCCTTCCTCCTACTCCTGCAAGCTCATGTTCTTCTTAAGACCCACCTCAAACAAAAACATCTCTGTAAAACCAGTCGTGGAAATTCTGGCCATTCGTCGCCGCGCACAGCGCTCTGTGCTGGGACACCTCTGCCCCAGAATTGGCTCACGCCTGTGCATCTGCACGTGTGCTTCCCCTGCCGCCGCAAGCCTGGGGGATGTCGAATCCACTCTGCCCCTACCTGTTCCTCCGGGCCTTCCACTCTGGGCTGTACCCCGATTTATCGGTAGCCACACTGCCTCCTCTCCGCCCCTCGTGTGGGCCTAGAGCCCCGGGCAGAGCCGAGCCAGCTTCGTGGCGCCGGCTCAGCGCTCACCGGGCCCGACCGGGGACTGCCCAGGGTCAGGGAGGGACGCTCCAGACCCGGGCGGGCCTGACATAGCGGCCCCCGACCCGGGAGCCGCCCGAACAAGAGCCAGACTCGAAGCTCCAACCAGCCTCAGGCCCAGCTCCCTACTTTCTGCGTGGGCCCGGTATCCGCATGCGAGAGGCGGAGGCTGCAGCACTCTTGCCATTCCGGCTTCTCTAGGACGGTGGAGGGCTCCGCGTCTCCATGGTACTCCCTTCTCGCCATGCAAAGTCGGGAGGGGAGAGTGGTCCAGCTCTCCCAGAGACACAGAGGGCTCCGGGCGCTGCACAAATCAAGGAGAACGGTAGGGGGGTGGGGGTGGGGGGAGGCTGGGGAGGAGGCTTCCTCTGGGAATCCTTTCCTGGCCCTTTTCTTCCCACTGACCACTCTTATCCACCTCATTGCACCTTTGTAGGATGGATGCTGGTATAAGGTAGCACATCCTTCACTTGACTATGCCTGTTCACATATCTGCCTCCTTTTACTAAGTTCTACATTCCCAGAGAGCAGACTATGTCCTTGATATGTTCATCTTTGTGCCTCTAACATCCGCCCAACGTCTAGCACCTCTTAAGGCCCAATTTCTTTAAGTGGCATAGAATGTTTGTTGAATAAAAGCATGATTAAATGTTGAACCAGTTTTTCAGTTGAAGAAAGTAAGGCCCAAAGAGAGGAAACGACTTACCTAACATCACACAGCATGTCAGGAAGCTATGCGTTTAAAGAAAGTTGTGGAAATAAAGGAAGACCTCCCAACTGAGAACAAGCAACAGCTATTTATTCAGAGCTTATTATAGCAAGGAAGTCATCCACCATACTTGCATTTGGCAGAGAAGTGGGAAAGCTCTGTAGTAGGAAAAAAGGGAGGCTTCAGGTATGCTCTGATTAAAGACTGTAGGCATGAGGGCTTACTAGAAGCAAAGCATCTTATGTGATTGGTTGGGAAGCATTATTCAAATTTTGGCTGTTTGAGGCTTATTACTACAGGGGTTATTTTGGCTTCCTGGACTGATTGCTACAGATAGTAGTTTGAACTCTTGGACTGGTTACTGTAGATAGTGGGTTGGTTTCCTGGACGGGCTGCTGCAGATTGTGGGTCAGAGTTCTATTTTTCTATATGGTTTGGCCATTGTTCATTTGTATATTCAGTCTCTTGGGTGAACAAGGTAGGAAGATGATGTCTGCTTCACAGTAATTCAAGTCTACAGGTTCAGATGCGTTATAGCTACCCAGGTACTGAGAGCTTACAGATACCATACCTATGAAAAGTCACAGAGCAAAGGAGACCTCAGATGAACTCCCAGGCTTGTTGGTTGGTTGGTTGGTTTCTAAGAGGATACTGGAATAACTCATAAAGGGACACTAGCTGATAGTCTGTGAGTGCTGAGAAAGAAGCAGAGACTCTTAACTTGGGGAAGATCACTAGGAAGGTTGAGCATACAAAAAAAATGTTCCCATGATTTTCTTTGGGACCAGATGGAGAAAACTGAACTGGTGACAAAACAATTATGGGAGTTTTAGCTCAGAACAAGGAGCCCTCAGATAACTGATGACTAAGTCATCGTCCACCTGAAAAAAGGTCTCTTATGACTATGATCAGTGTTTGGTTCAAAATCTTTTAGAAAACTAAAGAGGAGAGGAATAGTCTATCATAATTAACCATATATTTTTACTCTCTCTATTGTTCTTCTGTCAAACACACAGCAGCAGGCAAGGCCAAGGCCAAGGCTAACTCCTAACTGATTTGACCAGTAAAGATATAATATGCCATTTTTAGATTCATATAATGTATTACTTACATAAACAGCAAAGGGAAGAGTAACCAAATATCCCAGTTCCCCAAGTCCTTGTCCCACACACCAAAAACAATGACACGGAAACAAAAGGGGGCTAGACGACTGCAACGTGGGTTGTGGAATACGCCTTGCTGAGGAGACAATTTTAGACTGCAGCTAAACAGCGTTATAGTCTGCAGTTATAACCTGAGGAGAGTGGGGCAGAAAGCCTCATACCTCATCAGAATCTGGGAGGCAATGACAAATTGTCTCATGGCAGCCTCCCACGGGGATAGGGACAGAAGAGGGAGATGGCCTCAAAATCTTGTAAAGTTCCTCTCATCCTCTCATGTTCTGGAATGATCACAAGATGATCTGCCAAGACTCAAATTAGCTATTGTTCAAGCCTATGCCTGCACGGCCTACATAGATATGCGTGAAATTGCCAGGGCACCATGGTAGACACATTCCCCTACAACTTTACCTCCTAACTTCTAACACAGAAAGAATTCTCAGGAGCATAAGTCACCACATAGGTCATCAGATACTCTAATTAATTGTACAGATAGAGGATTGGGCCAAATATATTCCATTTGTCTTAGGTAGCATTGGACAAGAGTGACCAGGATTACGACTCACAGTAGTATAACCAGGCTCAATGGAGGAAAGACCATGTCAGGCTCCACATCCAGAGCCAAGCCAACTAAATGTGTCATTAATCCAGGTGAGAGAAGAAAAACTAGCAATGGCACATATCCCAGCTAAACTGGCTAGCAAAAAATCCAGGTCAATACAATTGTCCATTACCATTCATGCTAGAGAATTTAGAAAAATCACTGATCTGTGAAAAATGTACAAGAGAGTCCAACATAACAGTATGAGGCTAAAGGGAATCACATCAATGTCCATAAAGTTAATCCTGTTCTATTGTTTCTTGATGAGGCTGTTCCTTTCTGGAGTCAATGGCTGTTGGGAGGATTCTGAGAGTTTTTAAACTAAGATCATTTGCTGGCCAGTAGTCAAACTGAGGGTAGTGGCAAAGCCTGGGTTAAATCTGCCAGATATCCCACAGACAAAACCTAAGATAGATTAACGATCCCTCCCTCTGCCCCTGACTTCAGAGTCTAAGGTGTTTTCTTTTTCCCAACCAGGGTTGTTCCTCTCCTTCCACAGCCACATGATCATTACGACCAGTCTCTGCCACAATTACTTCACCTTTTCCCCAATCCTCCCCATGTCTTCCCACACTATACGCTTCAGCTCATCCCTAGTTAGCTCAGAAGTTCCTACTTATAAAACGTGTAACACCCTAGACCATCTCCCACCCTCTGACATGTGAGTCATGCCAAAATCACCTTAGGAGTTACCACCTCATAATTCATGATCATTATAATCATTTTCTATAATTGCCTAAATCCAGCTACAACTATAATTTCCTATCTGAGTACTGATTTCACTATATGCCATAAGTTTTGGTTTTCATTTTCGTTCATGTCAAGGTATTTTCTAATTTCTCTTGTAAATGCTTCTTTCAAGAAAGCATTAGGAAGCTTGTACATGGATTCTTGCAGACTCCATGTGTGTCTTTTTCCCTTATGATTTGGCTATGTATCCTTAGTACACCACTCTAATAAATCTTAGTCATGAGTAAAACTATATGCTGAGTCCTGTGAGTTCTTCTAGGGAATCTCTGAATGTGAAGGTGGTCCCGGAGATCCCTGATATGGGTTATGAGAACTAGATTGCATAAAACATGTAAAGCATTTGGCGTAATTCTTGGCTCATGGTAAGTTCTCAAAATCAGAATGGTAAAATTCTTAAATGGTAAAAAATAAGTGGTCACGGTGGCAATGGGGATGACCAGCACAGGGCCATGAACAGAATAGGCACTCAATGTCAATTATTCCAATCCCCATCCTATTCCTTCATTCACTTCCACTATATGCCCTCATATCTCTTAGCCTCTTAGTGAATGAATAGCCCAATACCTTTAATAATGGCATCTCATTGCCAGCAAGTACCTCAAGTTCAGCCTCTTGTTTGATATAGCAGAACAGCAGGGCCCAGAAAGGTGAAATGAAATGTCCCATATCATGTCGTGAGTTGGTGACAGAGTTGAGACAAGAATCCAGGTTTGCCCTTTAAGTCCTACACTGGCTTCACTGTCACCTGGTACATGAGATGCAGACTAGGAGTAAGGTAATTAACCTGGGGCCAAGCTGTCAAGAACCCAGGTGCTATGGATGGGTTTCCTTCTCTTCCTGGAAAAAAGAACACTTGAAAGCTAGGGAGGAAGAGGAGCCATAAATAAGCCCAGCTCTAAGTTAAATGAGACTACTTTCTGATCTAAAGGTAGAGTGAAATAATTTTTTTCCCTGCATCTCCATTTCAAAGGTACAGCTGTTGACTCCGAGGGGTGAGGCAGTGGGCAGGAAGTGGCTAGCACTGGGGGAGGAATCAATATCACCCAGAATTGGAACAAAGGGCAAACAAGACTCAAGAGATAGCCAGGGTATCCGGTCTAGAGCATGCCCAGAGGAACCACAGCAGGTAAAGGAATTCTTTGGCCGGTGCACAGTTGCTTCAAGTTCTGGCCATGTATGGAATAAAAAGACATGAGATCTGACGGCACCAGAAACCCACTTGAGCCCTGTGGGTCAACCCACTCAACCCAGGGACTTCCCTGGTGGTCCAGTGGTTAAGACTCCACGCATCCCTGGTGGGGGAACTAAGACCCCACATCCCACATACGGCGCAGCGCGGCCAAAAAAAAAAAAAAAAAAGAACTCATCCCACCCTCCGGCCCACCATGTAATGTGCAAATGAGGTGAGCAACAGAGGAGCACAAAAAGTGTTGAAGGATAACAGAAAGGACGGACTCCTATAAGAGGAGAATTCCCAGGCTTGTGGCCTTAAGTGGTGGCTTCTCTCAGCGCGCGCGCGTTGGAAACAGCAGCGGTCTAAGCAGATAGGTTAGGGGGTCCCCGAGAAAGAGAACAAAGAATGACTTTCTTGAGAACTCATTCTGGCCTAACCCATTTTGTGATCTAAGCCTGGCTGCAACGCTTGCCCTTGAACAGGTCTCAGTAACTAATGATCTTAAAGGAGGGAATGCAGAAACACGGGAGGACCAGTCAAGAAACCATAGTGCAGCCCTGGGGCAGCCTCCTGGTTCCTCAAGGGATATACATAATAACATATCTTTGAGTTCTGCAGGAACTAAGCCCCCCCTCCCAGGTGGAGGATGGAATTAAGATGTCAACCCTCCTGAATTCAATCAACTAAAGCTTGGACTCTGTCAACCTTTGCCCGGATTCTATGCTAGATTCTGCTCCCCTCAAGCCCCCCTCATGAATATGCATGGTAATATGCATGTATCATTAGCTTAAACCTTCCCCAACTTTGCTGTTCAGGGTGACACTGCTTTGGGAAAGAGCTCTAGTGTTCTCCTTACTTGCTGCAAGTAATAATAAAGCCTTCCTTCTCCCGATCACAGTGGGCGGGAAGGAGTCAGCCCTCTCCGACAAGTCTCTCCCCACCCACCCCCACCAGCCCCACTCCATTACTGATTGCTCCGCAGACGAAATGAGAGACACACAGCCCTCTGCGCAAAGATCCGCCGACTTACGGACAGAGGGCGCCTCCGGACTGAGAACTGCCCGCGGCGCCTACCTAAAGACGCCTTTACGGAGGTGGCGGGGGGCGGAAGTACGTCATCGCCTTACCGGCCCTCAAGCCCCAAGGCCGCTCTAGCAAGCCCGGAGGTCGCCTATGCTGATCATTGATCCTCCTCGACTGCCCCGCCCACCATGGTGACTCCGCCCCCACCCTCACCCGGAGGTGCGGCTGGAGTGGGGAAAGCTGAGACTTGACGCAGGCCTGCGGTCCTCACTCTGCCCCGATGGGCCCCGGCCATTCCGGAGGACTGGGAGGGCAGCCGCGTGGGCCGATTTCCCAAGGGCAGGCCATCCTCCACCTGCTGGTATATCTGGCCACCCTTCAGTGGCCCGGACCTAGACGAACGGGTGGCTGGACCTGCTGGCATGGGAAGGGCTCAGTGCAGCGTGATGGGTCAAAGCCGGAAACCGCAACGAGCTGGAGACTCTTCCCCCTCCTCTGAGCACTCCGGCCACATAGGCTCCCTTGGGACGACCCTGCCAAATGCCTTAGAAGCACGTCCCCTACACCCACCCTTACACACAACACACGTTGACCTGGCCTTGTCCTCCGGGTCTCCACTTAATTACCACCTGATCAGTGTGGCCTCCCTGCCTCCCCACCCTCCTTCCCGCTCTGCCCCTTTTTTCTTTTTTTAAATTTATTTTATTTATTTATTTATGTTTGGCTGCGTTGGGTCTTTGTTGCTGTGCGCAGGCTTTCTCTGGTTGCGACGAGCGGGTGCTACTCTTCACTGCGGTGTGCGGGCTTCTCATTGCAGTGGCTTCTCTTTTTTTTTTTTTTTTTTTTTTTGCGGTATGCGGGCCTCTCACTGTTGTGGCCTCCCCCGCTGCGGAGCACAGGCTCCGGACGCGCAGGCTCCGGACGCGCAGGCCCAGCGGCCATGGCTCACGGGCCCAGCCGCTCCGCGGCATATGGGATCCTCCCAGACCGGGGCACGAACCCGTATCCCCTGCATCGGCAGGCGGACTCTCAACCACTTGCGCCACCAGGGAGGCCCTTGCAGTGGCTTCTCTTGTTACGGAGCACGGACCCTAGGCGTGCAGGCTTCAGTCTTTGGGGCACGTGGGCTCAGTAGTTGTGGCTTGCGGGCTCTGGAGCGCAGGCTCAGTAGTTGTGGCACACGGGCTTTGTTGCTCCACGGCATGTGGGGTCTTCCTGACCAGGGCTGGAACCTGTGTGCCCTGCATTGGCAGGCGGATTCTTAACCACTGCACCACCAGGGAAGTCCCGGGAATTCCCTTTCTGACCATATTCTAAGGCTAAGGAGAGTTGGTGGAGCTGAGTACTTGCTGTGGTTGCCATGAGCAATCAGAGAGGACTTCATGGAGGCAGAGTAAGGATGTTTTCAGCTCCCTGCTGGGAGGAGCTGCACAAGGCAAAGGGAGCTCCCTCAAGAGGGGATGTAGGAATCTTATGGTCGTCTGAGGACACAAAGTCCCTGTTAGCCGGTCATTTAGGAAGTTAAAGAGTAACTTGGGGGTTATCAGAACTGGTTGAATCAAGTCTGAACCTCATCACCTATTGCAACAATGAGCTAGGCTGCTTGACTAAACCCTTAGAGTCAACGGCACAGCTTTCTCCTTCTTGGGCCTGCTGGCAGGGACCTGGCCTGACATCTCAGAGGTCCCCAGTAAACTGTCAACTCACCTCACCCAAGCTACAGCAGGTGTCAGAAAAAGTCCCTACTACACTCTGAACCTAGATCCTTATTGTAAAATAAAACAGTTTGTTTGAACTCCCTATCATCTCTGACATTTCATAATTCCAAGATTCCCAGTCTGTATTTCTTTCTTTTTTTTTTTTTTTTTTTTTTTTTTTGCCATACGCGGGCCTCTCACCACTGCAGCCTCTCCCGTCGCGGAGCACAGGCTCCGGACGTGCAGGCTCAGCGGCCACGGCTCGTGGGCCCAGCTGCTCCGTGGCATGTGGGATCTTCCTGGACCGGGGCACGAACCCACGTCCCCTGCATAGGCAGGTGGACTCCCAACCACTGCGCCACCAGGGAAGCCCCCCATTCTGTATTTCTTGCTAGAGAAGTATGCAAGCCAGTTGGCGAGAGGCTTGGAGACTGAAGTCTGAGCCTGTGCTTGAAGGGTCCTCTGTCTGGGAGGTTCTGTGGGTCTTTTAAAGATAAGGAAGGGGTGGCTGTGAAACTTAGTAAGTGCTCGGTGCATTTCTGCTGAACGAACTAGCAAATTAATGAATACATGAATTCATGAGTAAATAAAGGAGTGAATAATCAGTAAGTCACGGGGGTGAGGATGGAGTCAAGGAAGGCTTGGCAGAGAAGATGCTGGAGCTGGGTTTGCAAAGGTCAGAACAAAGCCTGAAGCTGGTGAGGGGGCTGTGACCATAGCTAGAGGTTTCCTTCTGGGCTTTTTCCTAGTCCCGCCTCCTCCTCCCACATGACAAGGTCCTAACAAAATCCAGGGGAACGTTTTGCTCCCAGGTACTGTCTCGCCAGGGTTATTTACTGTAACTTGCAGTCACCGGGCAAGGTCCAGGTGGACAGATTTTTCTACCCTCAACTTGTCAAGACCTCCCAAACTCTCTGGCACCCAGAGAACAACGTGTCCAGAGCTCAACCTGGAAGAGCACAGCCATGGTGCTCTGGGGTCTGGTGCTGGGAGCTCTGATGGTGGCCACTGTGGGATACCTGTGCCTGAAGGAGCTGCTCCGGCAACAAAGACCCAAGGAGCCCCCTCTGGATAAGGGCTCCGTGCCCTGGCTGGGCCATGCTATGGCTTTCCGGAAGAATATGTTTGAATTTCTGAAGCACATGAGGGCTAAACATGGGGACATATTCACGGTGCAGCTAGGGGGCCAGTACTTCACCTTTGTCATGGACCCTCTCTCCTTTGGCCCCATCCTCAAGGACACGCAAAGAAGACTAGACTTTGTGGAGTATGCGGAAAACCTGGTGCTAAAGGTATTTGGATACCGCTCCATGCGGGGAGACTACCAGATGATACACTCAGCCAGCACCAAGCACCTCATGGGGGATGGCTTGGAGGAGCTCAACAAAGCCATGCTGGACAGCCTGTCCTTGGTTATGCTGGGGCCCACGGGCCCCAGTCTGGATGCCAGTAGCTGGCGTGAGGATGGCCTCTTTCACTTCTGCTACAACATCTTGTTCAAGGCCGGCTACCTGAGCTTGTTCGGCTACACAAAGGACAAGGAACAGGACCTGCTACAGGCAGAGGAATTATTCGTGCAGTTCCGCAAGTTCGACCGCCTGTTCCCCAGGTTTGTCTACTCCCTACTGGGACCCCGGGAGTGGCTGGAAGTAGGCCGGCTCCAGCGTCTCTTCCATAAGACGCTCTCTGTGGAACACAACATGGAGAAGTACGGCATAAGCAACTGGATCACCTATATGCTTCAGTTTCTGAGGGAGCAGGGAGTCGCCCCTGCCATGCAGGACAAGTTCAACTTCATGATGCTCTGGGCCTCCCAGGGTAACACAGGGCCTACCTCTTTCTGGGCCCTCTTGTTCCTCCTGAAGCATCCAGAAGCCATGCGGGCTGTGAGGGAGGAGGCCACCCGGGTCCTGGGAGAGGCCAGGCTGGAGGCCAAGCTGTCCCTCAACTTTGATGTCGGTGCCCTGCAGCGCATGACGGTGCTGGACAGCGTGATGGAGGAGACACTGCGGCTGGGGGCCGCGCCGACCCTCCTCAGGGTGGTGAAAAATGACCACAGCCTGAAGATGGCCAGTGGGCAGGAGTACCTGCTCCGCAATGGAGACATCCTGGCCCTCTTCCCTTATCTCTCAGTGCACATGGACCCCGAAATCCACTCGGAGCCCACCACCTTCAAGTACGATCGCTTCCTCACCCCCAGCGGCAGCCGAAAGGTAGACTTCTACAAGGCAGGCAAGAAGATCCACCACTACACCATGCCATGGGGCTCGGGCGTCTCCATCTGCCCCGGGAGGTTCTTGGCCCTCAGCGAGATGAAGCTCTTTGTCCTGCTCATGGTCACACAATTTGACCTGGAGCTGGTGGACCCTGACACACCCGTGCCACCCGTGGACCCCCAGCGCTGGGGCTTTGGCACCACACAGCCCAGCCACGAGGTGCGATTCCGCTACCGCCTGCGCCTGGGGAGTGAGCTCTGCCCAGATGGCTGCAAGCCTGGCTAGGAGGTTTCCTTGGGGTCTCCAGCTCCACTCAGCCTTCTGAAGCCCCAGACCAGCCCTTCCTCTGACCTGCTTTGCCCTCTCTGCTCTTTGGCCTCCTTCTAGGCACCTCACAGGCTTCTTCTTCTCTCTTTAAAACACTGTCTCTCACAGTGGATTCTGCAGAAACTGCCTCTCACAGGAAGTCCAGGGAAGGGGAAATATCTGTGGGCAACTCAGATTGGGGGCTCATACATGCCTTGACAACTCCTGCAGTATAGACACTGGTTACGGTGGGCAATGCAGCATCTTGCAAACGTTAGTCTCCACCCTCCCACTCTGCTTTTGTTTTTTTTCCTCAACACTTATTCCACATCCTGTGGAATTCAGGGTTTAGAACAGTGTCATCCTATAGCAGTATGAGGCAGGCCATACGCATAATTCTTAATTTCCTAGTTGACACATTTTTTAAAAAGAAAGAGGTGAAGCTCATTTTTATGCTATATTTTACTTGACCCGATATATCTAAAATATTAGCATTTCAACAGGGAGTCAATATAAAGGTACTAATGAAATATTTTTACATTTCTTTTTCCCTTCAAAATCTGGTATGTACTTTTTAACCCTTGATACTGAGCACATCTCAGTTCAGACTAGCCCCATCCTAAGTGCTCAATAGCCACGTGGGGCTAGTGGCTTCTGTACTGGATACAGCAGCTGTAGAGAAGGGCTATCTTTCATGTAGGAGTTGTTCAAGGTCCCTCCTCCGTGCCCTCCTCTCCCCTCTGCACCCCTACCTTGGGGTGATCTCAACCCCTCACTTGGTTTCCACAACCATCGCTGGGCTCAGAACTCTCTGCTACCTCCAGACCCCCAATCTCCCCACAGGGACCTCACAGCACCTCTGACTCAGTTCGGCCCAAGCAGAACTCAGCATCTGTCCCCCCCAACCTCTGCCCTGAACCACCTACTTCTCCTGATTTCCCTGCCTCTCTTTGCTCAGGACACCACCATCCACCCCATCCCCCAAGGCAGATACAGAGGAGACACACTGGCTCCTCCTTTTCTCTCCCCCATAGGGAGAGAGTTCTGTCAGCCTGACCCCCTGTGGTGCCACTGAACCATGTTCCCCCCCTTCCCCCCGCATCCCCCACTGCCCTTCTCATAGCTCAGAACTCGACATTTCTCTCCACGTGGGGCCTGGGGGCCCTCCATTTACCCTGCTGCCAGAGACTTTTTTTTTCCAAAAGCACTTCTGGGTGTCCCCCTTTTACTTTTCTGGCTCCCCATCACCTCCACACACCTGACATTTAAGCTTTGCCACAGTTGGCCCCCAAATTTTCAATCCAATGCAATTCAACTTTGGCAACTTTCTCCAATGGAACTGTCCGTAAAGTACAGGGCTCGCTTTCACTGTTAACCCTGGTGCGAGCTACTCCCGGAAGCCTTCTTGAACCTCGCCCATCCCATCCTCTGACCAGAAATGGCCTCCATCCCCTGGATCTCCCCTACCACCGAGTGTATCACAGCACATCTGTTATGTCATTGCTTTCTGTGTCCTGGTTTCTGCCTCCTGCCCCCTGCTCCAGACTGGAGCCCATAGGGCTTGGTATCTTATTCCTTCATCTCTGACCCCAATTCCCTAAATGTAGATTAAATTACAGAAACATGACTTCCAGACTCGGCTAATTTACTTCATGTCCTCAAATAAGTTCCTTCCCCTCCCACCTTCACTCAGCTTTCCGGCCTGTGAAATGGAGACAATCTCTGTTGCCAGGCGTGCTTACCAGGGCTGGGAGAGAGTGAGAGAGTGCTACTGTCAGAGCTGCAGTGGGCTGATGGCAGGGCCCTGGCTGGGGCTGGATAGGAAGGGTAGTGACTGTGGGAGCTGATAGAGGGTCCTGGAGAAGGGAGGCCCAGGCAGCATGGACCCCCTGCAGGGACCACCCGGGGGGCTTCTCTCTGCTATCCCAACCCTACACCTCTGACTGGCCTCTTCCTTTGTCTTAAGGTTGCCTGTTTTGCCCAGAGTTTGGCCAGGATAACAGGCTGTTAGAGTGGGCAGGGGCCGGGCCGGGGACAGGAGTCTGTCCTCACTAGCTGTGTGACTCTGGGCTGGTGCCTGCCTTCTTCTGGGTCTAGCTGCCCCCAAATGGTGACATCTGCCTGGAGCCTCATAGAGCTCTGACTGGCTAGGAGAAGCCAGGCATCTGACCCCCTTCCACAAGGGCCAGGGGCGCAAGGAGAAGAGCCCCATGGGGAGCACAGGAGACGGAGAAGGGGCCTTGGAGGCCAGGAGGTGTCTCTGGGCAGCTTACCAGCAACCTCCTCCACACAGCCAGGCCCTGTGCCAGAGCAGCTGTGGGAACAGGGGTAAAGACACAGGGCTTCCCCACACCTCCTTGGCCCTGCCCCGACATGGGTGCTGCATCCCTTCATTTTCCACACACCCAGAGGACTGTGGACCAGGAGCCAGGCCTGTAGACAGGCTGGGACAGGGCTGCGGCCCCAAGCCCACTAAGTCAGGACAAAGAGGCCTCAGCTGAGAGTGACCACGTGCAGATGTCCCAGGAACTTCATGGATCCTGTGATCGGTTTGAGGGTCTGCCTGGGACCGAGGGAAGCCTCATGGGGGTCAGGTGTGAGGTGAAGATGAGTGTACCATCCCACAGTCAGGGATGTCCACCATAACAACAGCCCCCCTCACCCCAGGAATTGGCGAGCAGCCAGGATTAGCCTGTGCACGTGGAGGCCCATGCCCACCCGCTGGCAGAGAAGGGGCCCGTGGCACCTGTAGTTGTATTCCCCCTGGCCTGGGGACTGCTGGACACACCCTCCACAAGGGCACCCTTCCTGCCCCTGCAGAGGCCTCGGGGCAGCGAAAAGACTGAGGCCCACAAGGACGCATCTAGTCGCTGCCTGTCCTCACCCAGCAGTTCTGTCTGCAAACCCCTCTTTCCTGCACCAAATTTTTTCTCCCTCTGTGTATCCTCTCTGAGGTTAGCTTATAACAAAGTAAGATCAGGAATGACATGCCAGCGGTGGAATTGCAGGCCCCTAGGAAAATAAAGAGATATTTTTCTATAGGCAGTAACTGCTGTGAACGCTCACACCACACTTCACAAGGTGGAGGGTGGGCAGCCCTGTTCCCAAGCAGAGCCATGCCCGCCCTTCTCCCTGGCTCAGCCGGGCGGGAGAGTCTCCCTTGCCTCAGAGCCTGAGGGCCAAGAGAATCCTGGGGGCTTTCCTCAGACCTCAGGTAGGAAATACAGGTATGTTGGGCAGTGCAGACGGGAAGCCAAGCCTCGGGGTGGACAGAGAGTGGCAGGAGGAACCAAGGTCCAGGCTGAGAAGTCAGGTCAGGATGGAGAGGGCACTGTCCTGGCTCTCTCCATCCTGACCTGTGTATGAGAGCCAACCTCCAATTCACTCCCTGACCAGTGCCAGCGAGCCTTCTCGCAAACTGTGCCACACTCAGAACCCTCACTGTGGTCAGCTGTGGTGTATGGCAACTGGACAGTGAGAGGGACCAATGGGCCACCTGCAGCCAGGCCTTCTCCTCTACTTTAGGCACAGGCTTCAGGGCACTACGTGTTATACACCTGTTATTTACAGAGAGCACACACCCACATTTACGCAGCCAGAGAAAGGAACACACGGAAAACCCATGGGCACATACTCAGACACACATGGACACAGTGACACGTTCATGCTAGATCCATATACACAGCCATATGTGCTCCACACGGCCCCAACGGCAACACAGACACGCACACAGACCACCCACATGCACACACGCAAATCCACCAATGCTGGTGACAAGCCCTGCTGGGTGTCCCTTGCCTGGCATACCTTGTCCCATCCCATCTGTGTGTCATGGGCACCCAAGTCAGAGACTCTGGGAACCTAGATCCTACCAGTATGGCTCAGGCTGTATCTCACCAGTCAGGCTGCCATGTGGGCAGGACTGAGGTCCCCTGTCGGACAAGATTTCAAGAGCTCTAAAATAGAACGTCACCACCCCATCCTCAAACCAACCACCACCTTCATATCCAGAGGATCTTCATTTCCCAGGGGACTGAGTGGGCTCACAGTCCTTCCTGATAGTGGGGAATCTGGGGCCTTGGGGAGAGAGAACCAGAGGCACCAGAGCTGAGACACAGAGGGAAAAATCAGCCAGGTCAACTCAGGCAACATCCAGGGACAGCCCTGCTCATGACACATGTGCTGTGACCAGACCATCCAAGCTCAGGGGAAGAGAAGAAAGAGTGGGCAGGATACTGACCACCGGCTCAATTCTCTATCCATCCAGCTATTCATTCAAAAAGAAAAAAAAAAGGTAGTGAGCACCTACTACATTCCTAGCACTGACTGAAGCATGGGGGATGCAGATTTTACACCAGGCAGAGTCCCTGTTCCCCTGGAGCTTACGTTCACCCAGCCATATGTCCTCCTGGTCTCCATTCTATCCATCTAAATGTTTCCTTCTGAGCACTACTGTCTGCCAGGCTCTGTGCTGGGTTTTGCAGGACAGACACGGCAGGACATGGCAGGTTGTGCCAGGTGGCTCTGGGAGGTAGGAGAAAGCAGTGATGCTTTAGAAGCTCAGGAAAGAGAGATGGCACTGTAGGCCAGGGGCTCCCTGGGGAAAGGCTTCTCAGTGGACATGTCATTGGGCAGGAAGGAGGCCGACCACGGGAGACATGAAGCACCCAGGCAGGGCATATCCGACAGGAATCCTTAGATCACAAGTAACAAAACACCACGACCCCAAACTGGAAAGGAATTTATTGGTTCATGTCACCGTCAAGTCCAGGCTTGGCATGAGCTTCAGCCGGGCCTTGATTCTAGGGCTCGAGCACTGCCCCCAGGATCTGCTCACTCACTGTTGTCACCTAACCTTCTGAAGTTCGAGCCAATGAAGGAGCAGCGCCAGACCTCACCATCCCCTTGGCTTCAGTTTCATGCCTCTGTTCTAGCACGCTCGTCACGTTACATTTCACAAGCTCTGCCTGGGTCATGTGCCCATTCATAAATGAACCACTGTGCCAGGGGAACACAAGGTCGTCACTGGTCAAAGATCCGTGCTCTACCCAACCTCCACCCAAAGCACAGGGCAGAGTGACTCCGGAGTGGTTTCCCAGAGCAAGTAGGATTCAGTTACACGACAAGGGTGAGGGGATACCTGGCTGGAAAATGGTCCTTGTTCCATAAGGGAGCCGGAAAGTGCAAAAGCAAAGACGGGAACGTGCAGGAAAGAACAATGGGTGTGGCAACCAGGAAATGAAAAGGGAGGCAAAGGAGTACAAGGGTGAAACAGTGTATGGGATTCTAATTGTGAAAACTCCAGCCTTAAATTGGACAAACGTTCTGGACTTGATAGTGCAGAGTCTAGGGAGCCCTGAAGGCTCCTGAGAGGGGGCGTGGGAGGCAGAGGGAGGCAGGTGCTCCTGGACCACCAGGAGTATGTGTTCACTCTGCCTCCCACCTGCAGACTCCCATGTGTGGAGCACCTCCAGCCCCTCCTGACTGCCAGACCCTGGATCCACCTTCAAGGCTGTGATAGTAAACAATCTTGCAGTAATATTTCCCCAGCTGAGCCACAGGGAAGGCGGCAGTCTGGTGGGTGGCAGGCCTCGGGTTACTCTGAGGGGGATGGGAGAGATGGTGAGGGTGTTGTGGTTACTCTGGCTGCTGGGTGTAGATTAGAAGACCGGGGAGCACGAGGATAGGAAGCACAGAGGTCAGCTGGGAAACTACGGCAGCCATTCAGGCCAGCGAGTATGGAGTCCTGGAAGGCAGTGGAGAAAGAGGACGGAGAAGACAGGAGACAGTGAACGCTGCTGATGGCTGAGGACCAAGAAATGACTGGTTTAGCAATATGGTAACTGAGAACTCTGAAGGGAGGACTTTTTGGTGGATGCGCAGCTGAGCTGGGTCCCATCTGCTCTCATGGACTGTGGCGTGGCCACTCAGGCTGAATTTTTCCCTGTGTCCCCCTTGTTGGGGGAGTCCTCAGCCTTCCTCTCCCCGAGGTCATTCATGCCAGTTATATCTTCTTGGCCACTGAGCCTACTACTCTCAGAATAGCTGGACGGTGGGGCCTGGGCAAGGTAAGGAGCCTGGTGTCGTCTGAGCACAGTGGCCAGGAAAGCCTTGAGGTACTGGCGGAAGCGGCGGCTGGAAAACGCATAGAGGATGGGGGTGAAACAGCAGTGGAGGAAGGCGATGCTCTCTGTCACCTGCAGCGCATAGTCCAGGTGCTGGCTGACCTTGCAGTCCCCAAAGACTCGCAGGTCCAGCAGCGAGTGCAGAAACAAGGTGATGTTGTACGGGAACCACAGCACAAAGAAGGCCACCACCAGGCCTATGGCCATCCTCAGAGCCCGGCTCCGGCCTGGGGGCCTCAGCCTGGCCAGGACAGAGCCAATGCGGGAATAGAAGAAGATCATGGCAAGCAGGGGGAGGAGAAACCCCAGGAGGTTCTGCTGGAAGCGGAGGAAGAGCTTCCAGATGGTCCCATGCCCCCCAAAATCCGCAAAGCAGTCCCACATGCCTGGGGCGTTTTCATGCGTCCTCACAAAGACCATGTCGGGGATGGAGACAACCAGGGCCACAGCCCACATGACAGCCGCGAGGAGCAGGCTCTTGGCCCGGGTCCTCAGCCGGTGGTAGGGCTGAGCGCAAACAATCTCCAGGTACTTGTCCAGGCTCATGCAGCTAATGAAGAAGATGCCACTGTAGAAGTTAATGGTGTAGAGGGTGCTCACCACCTTGCATAAGAAACTCCCAAAGACCCAATGCCAGGCCACAGAGATGCCCCAAAAGGGCAGTGTCACCAGAAACAGGAGGTTGGAGATGGCAAGGTTCAGCAGATAGATCTCGGTCATCCGCCTTCGAGGCACATACCGGAGCAGGACCACTAGGAGAAGGAGGTTCCCGCCCAGGCCCAGCACAAAGATCAGGCCATAGAAGAGTGGCAGAAAGACTCTGCCAAACGACAGCACCTCGTCCTTCCTGCAGAGCATGAAGGCCACGTCGCCCAGGTAGTACTCATAGTCATAGAAGGAGCTGCTGTTCTCAGAACTGGCCACCTTGGTGCTGGGTGGCAGAGGAGAGGCGGTGGCGGCCATGGCGGGAGGACACATCCAGTGCTGGAGCTCTGTGGGCCAGAGAGCAGTGTGAGCAACAGGAGACGAATCCACCCTCTCTCCAAACCCACTTTAGCCAGTGCTCTGGGGTGTCCAATAGACTCTTCGCATTCACGCCAGTAACCCATAGGCTAGCAAGTACGGGAACAAGGATGAGGAGCCCAAGGCTACCACTTAATAGTTATGTCACCTTGGGTAGCTGACTTAACCTCAGGTGTTCTCACAGTACTCACTTTTTTTTTTTTTTTTTTTTTTGCGGTACGCGGGTCTCTCACTGCTGTGGCCTCTCCTGTTGCGGAGCACAGGCTCCAGATGCGCAGGCTCAGCGGCCATGGCTCACGGGCCCAGCAGGTCCGCGGCATGTGGGATCTTCCCAGACCGGGGCACGAACCCGCACCCCCTGCATCAGCAGGCGGACTCTCAGCCACTGCGCCACCAGGGAAGCCCAGTACGCACTTCTTTCACGATGGTTTCTCTTCTTTATTTTCTCCCTTATCATTTATAAAGATTAATAATGTCTTTCATGTTTTTCTTTACTATTTAGGGATACCAATTCACTTATTTATTGTGTACATACTCTTCCTCATGTGTGGCTTGAAATTATTCTTCTTTGTGTGGCTTATAATTTTTTCTTTTTAATGAGAGCTTCTCTTCAGTGGGGCTTGCTTTTCCTATAAATACCTAGTGTGTCTACTCTGGCTTTGAACTCTCTTTACTTCTCTCACTTGAGGATTTCCCTTCCTTTGGTTATTTTAAAAATATTTCATTTATACATATTTAGTTTTATGTCAATATCTTTATTTATAAATATTTAATATTTTAAAAATATTTTATCCACCATTTCTAGGTTTGCAGCAGAAAGGTGTGAATCAGCATGTCGACAGACTCAGAACTAAACCTACTAATCCCTCAGTTTCCCCATCTTTAACATGATATTAATTATAGTGCCTTTTCGTGGAGTTCTTGTGAGGCTTAAATGTTATAATTCAGGCAGAGCATTTCGAGCTCTATGAAGAATGCCCAGAAGATAGGAGGCACTCAATAAACATTTGCTTAAATTATTGCTTTGCCCAGAGCTGAGTTCATCATCTTCCAAACCAGCCTCTTCTCCTCTCCTTTGTCTATCTAACTGAACAGTGCCACCAGCTATTCGGTCACCTAAGACTGAAACGTGGGAGACATCACAGACCCCTTCTTCACACCCCTCGTCATCACCCTGTGTGTCTCTACCTCTTTACTGCTATCTCCAGGTTCCATAAAAATATATACATGATAAAAATATTTACATGATACTCTTTTAATAAAATTAAGGCAAATGAAATATATATATATATATATATATATATATATATATATATATATATATATATATATATATATATAAAACAACCACCACCTCAGGAAGTATATAAATATATGCTGTGAAGCAGCTCAAAGAGATAAAAGACAGGGGAAAGATAGGCACAAGACTGAAGATGTGGCTGCCTGGGCAGGAGAAGCCAGAGACATGGGATGGGGCAGGTCACTGTCCATGGTCAAGTTCTCTCTGGGCAGCAGTTTCCCAGGTTTTAATTGTATTATTAAACATAATTTTAAAAAGAGAGCCTCACACAAACCAGTGAAAAATGTGTCATGAACCAAGGATTATGCTCAATCCTGTTCTGTGTTCTAAAAGGAGAGAGACTTCATGTTCAGCACATTAGATTGTTCACCAATGGGGAAGAGGGTTTGGGGAGGAGAGAGGAAAGAGATAAAAAAGAATTTGTGGCCCAAGCAGGCAATCATGCACAGCCACCAGAATAAGACCTGTAGGCTGGTGATGATAATGGGCCACAAACCCAGAAATACAAATCAACTCCACCTTGTACTTCTGTATTTTAGTTTTTATTCCTTGATTCAAATGAGGTTGAACTTTTAATACACTGAGTGTATTATTTTGTATGTATGTCTTCTGTGCATGATTTATTGTTTTAATGGGTGGGATTCTCATTTTATAAGAGGTTTTATATAGTAAGGATTTTAGCTTTTTACATATATATTGCAAACATTTTCCCCAGTCCTTTCCTTCCCGGTAGAAGTTTTGTCTTTTTTTTTTCCAGGTAGAATTTTGAAAGAAGTGTTGACTCAGGTCCTCAGCTGACCCTTCTAGTATCCATGACACCGTGACACTGCGATGGAAATATGCAATTCTGCTGAGGCAGAACCTCTCTCAGGAGAGCCCTGGAGTCCTCCTACTCCTTGAGCCTCTGTCCCACCCTTGGGCTTCTGTCAACTGGCTTCTGAGCCAGATGTTGGGGAAACACAGATATCCTATCCCCACCCCAAGACCTCAGCTTGGGAGGCTTTAACTAGGGCTGGGCTCTGCTCCTGACTGGCCTCGAGAACTTGGCCCTGTGCCTTCCTTTCTCCGTCCTTCACTCCCCTCCTGTGCATCGGGGCTCTCCTGTCCCTGAGCCCCTCTTTCCTGGGCACCAGGATAGGCCCACCCCCACCCCCAGCACATGGCTGGTTTGGGAGTCCATCAGCTGCTGGCGTTGGGGGGAGGGAGTGCCCTTCTGCACTTGGGCCTGATGAGGGCTTATTAGTCAGGAGTTACCACTAATTAAATACCAGCTCTTCTGGTCTGTTAGCACTGACCTTGATCCTGACCTAGCTTCTGAAAGTCTCTGACTTTTGCTTTAACAAACAACCAAGTCTGATAATTGCTTTGATCAAAGCCAGAAGTCAGGGTCAGCAGGCCCCAGGCTGGACCAGGGCACCTTTACAAGGCTCCCTTCACCTGGAACACTCCGTTCTTTTTCCTCTCGGGGCCTCTGGCCTCCTGATCGTTCACCTTGGGAATCTTTCCACATTCTCCGGACCTCTGGGGCCACCAGCCCCTCCCATCACTTTCATCAATAATAACAACAACGACGACAACAGCAACCAGCATGTGTCATATGCACATGACAGTTGGCCAGGCACTTTCATATCAACTCTGGTAGTCTTGGAAGGCAAACCACAAAGGAACTGTCAGCCCCACTTAACCCAGGAGCAAAGTAACTTCTCCACAATCACGCAGGAAGTCACTGGCTGAGCGCATCTGAGCCCCAGGTCTTCAGACTCAGAAACAGTGCCTTGTCCCTGGTCCCATCTCATTCTTGGCCTCTGTTCTGCCCTGTCTAGCACTTATCAAAAGGGGCCACCTGAGAGAGGTGTGATTTGAGCTCAGGAGGTCTTGCTTGCCCAGGTTTCGCCCTCATTGGCTGGTCCAGCCTTGGTAGATTCCACCATTAATGCCCCCAAGGCTTTATGGAGCCTCCTTGGGAAACGTAGTCTCCCTACAGGTGAACAGAGTAGCCTCCCAAAAATATCCATATCCTAATCCCTGAAGCCTGTGGATATGTTACCTTACATATCAAAAAGGACTTGACAGAAGTAATTAAGGATCCTGAGCTAGGGAGAGTACCCTGGATTATCCCGGTGGGGCCACTGTACTCACAAGGTCCTTTATAAGGAAGGCAGGAGTATCCGAATCAGAGAAGGAAATATGACGATGGAAACAGAGGTCAGAGGGATGCGGTTACAAGACAATGGATGCAGGCAGCCTCTAAAGGCTAGAAGAGGCAGGGAACTAATCCTCCCCCGAGCCTCCGGAAGGAATGCAGCTGGGCTGACCCATTTTAGACTTTTTTTTTTTTTTTTTGTGGTACGCGGACCTCTCACTGTTGTGGCCTCTCCCGTTGCGGAGCCCAGGCTCCGGACGCGCAGGCTCAGCGGCCATGGCTCCCGGGCCCAGCCGCTCCGCGGCATGTGGGATCTTCCCAGACCGGGGCACGAACCCGTGTCCCCTGCCTCGGCAGGCAGACTCTCAACCACTGCGCCACCAGGGAAGCCCCATTTTAGACTTTTGATCTCTAGAATTTTAAGATAATAAATTTGTGTTGCCTTAAGCCGCTGAATTTGTGGTGATTTGACACAGTGGCAATAGGGTCACTTCCTGTGACCCTTTGTGCCCTCCACATCTCACACTGAGGGAGTGAGAGTGCATGGTGTCCACCTCCTCCAACTTACAGGTGGGGAAACAGAGACTCAAAGAAAGGGAACTACTTGTGCAAAGCATACAGTGAGTCATCTCTGTACGGCTGCACTGAGCCACAAACCCCATGTTTGACTGCCCTTCAGGTCTCTGTCATCCCACCCCTAACAGTCCATCTAGCCCTGTTCTGTTTTCCCTTTTTTTGTTTTTTCACTTTTCCTTATTACCGGAATTCATTTATTTGGCTTACCCAGAAACACCTTGAGAGGAATGAATTGCAGTGTCAGTTATTCACATCTTAGCAGATAGTAAGGCAACCCCGAATGAAGCTCTGTAGTAGAACCTCTGGGGGATCCAGAGAACTAGATAGAGAGGAGGCTGAAAGGAGCAGGGACAGCAAGGGCAAGGTCAGCTGAGCTTCCCGTACAATGAAGCCAAGGGCACAAGGGCAAACTACAGCTTGTCTCTGGGGCAGTAACATCATCCTGAGGCTGCTGGCCTGGGCTGGCTCCAGCTTTAACTTAGCAAGAATCTGGCTGGAGGTTAATGTCTTCTCCTGAGGATCCAGGCCTCCCCTCCCCAGGCCTCTCAGAGAAGTCAAAGTTGAGGCAATAAGAGAGAGGATACTGCTATGTCCATTTAGACAGGAAGGTAGCTATGTTAGTTGAGCTCCTTCTCATTTAATCTTCACCATAGTTCTGATAAGCAGGACCATTATGATCCCCATTTTCCAGATGAGGAAACTGAGGCTTGGAGAGGTGAAGCCCAATTGCCCACAGCTTAAGATCAGCAAATGATGGGCCCAGCATTGGATGGCCCTAACAATACAAGGTAGAACTGTAACAGAGACGAACAAACCTGACTCCACATTGGCTCTGTTGCCTGGGCTTAGCCATGCAGGCTCTGCACCTTTGTCTCATCCAACAGTAAAAGAATGATGCTTACAGCCTGAAATACACATAATAACCCTTTCTCAAGACTCTGCCTCCCAAGCTTGACCATTAAAGGCGTTAACACTTTTCATTCACATAGAGATAAAAATTTGCAGAACAAAAAATAGCATTTGTCTTGTTGAAGGTTTACGGGAACATCTGACCAGTCCCACGTGGTCAGCTGCAGGAACAAAGGATTATCACATCCCCACCGAGGTCTGGCTGGTACCAAGAGGTCTGCAACAACCAGCCACACCCCGCTTCCCTTTTAGTATAAAAGAAGCCTGAATTCTAATAACTCAGGTAAGATGATTCTTTGGGACACGGGTCCCCTATCTTCTTGGCCTGCTGGCTTTCTGAATAAAGTCGCTATTCCTTGCCCAACACCTCGTCCCCTGTCGTGCAGGGGAGCAGTACAAGCTTGGACTCAGTAACAGAACTGGCCCTTTTCCCCCAGCTCCCCTTTTCAACATGAACCAAACTTGAATTTGAAGGATGAGCCTCTGATAGTGGGACTTCTGGCCTCATCAATGGGTGGCAGAGAAGACTCAAAGTCAGCCATATGCGGAGGCTGTCTCGTACCGGCTGGCGAGAGCCAGTAATGCAACATCTGGGAGGCATTCAACAAGCAATCATGGAATTAACCAATTCCACATTCAGTGATAAATCAGTAGCCTGAAATTGATCATGGTGGGACTATTTACACCAAGGCAAATGCTATAAACTGGAGCTTCCCTTCCCTCGCCCACTGTTGCTGAGAATCGGTTGTTAAACCTTTACCACATACCTCTGATCAGGACCCCATGGAGCATGACCAAACCTGCCTGTCTTGCTGTCACCCACCACCTTCCCTTTACACCTTTCACATCTACCCCATGGCTGCCCTCCTCCCCAGCCAAGAGGCCTTGAGGACAGGGTCACGTGTAGGTCCCCTCCTAGTTGACCACAGCACCCCCATGCTGAGTGTGCTGCCCACAGTGCAGCTGAGACCAGTGAATAAACAAGATCAAATGTGACCCTAAGAGGCCACACCGGCTTTTGTAATATAAAACAAAGAATAACATTTGAGATCACTTTCAGTGGACGATAATTTTGCTGGCTTCCTTGAAAAAAGATTTATATCCTTTAAAATGCAATCTCAATCCTCCCCTCCCAGGCTACCTGGGCCACTGGCCTGGTGAACCCCCTGCCCCAGCCCCCCAAGCACTCACAGAAGGTCACTCCTGGGCTTCCCTGGTGGCACAGTGGTTGAGAGTCCGCCTGCCGATGCAGGGGACACGGGTTCGTGCCCCGGTCCGGGAAGATCCCACATGCCGTGGAGTGGCTGGGCCCGTGAGCCATGGCCGCTGAGCCTGTGCGTCCGGAGCCTGTGCTCCTCAGTGGGAGAGGCCACAACAGTGAGAGGCCCGCATACCGCAAAAAAAAAAAAAAAAAAAAAAAGGTCACTCCTCAGCCTCAAATCCACCTCCCAGAAACAGAGTCACCTTTTGAGGATCACTTGCCTCCTCTGCTAGACTGGGGATTCCCAGGCGTTGGAACTCCCCGACACAGGGCTGACATCTGAGAGGCATTCAACAAATGACCACGCAATTAATCAGCACAGTCACCCTCTCCCTCCCTTCTTCTCTCGCCTCCTTTTTCCCTGGCCTGATTTTCTCTCTCCCACACTGGTGCCCTGCACACAGCTGAGCCAAGGCCCTCCTTCTGTGAGTTATTTCCTCAGCTTGGGCAAGCTCTGCCTCAGCAGTCTTGGGAGCCCGTGACCATGGAGTGTGACCCGCCCAGAGCCCCCACTGTTTCCACTTGAGCCAAGTTCAAGGCCACTTCCAGCTGTAGCAAGCCTCCCTGTGGCCAGCCCCTGCTCCCTCCCACAGAAGGCTCCTCTGACTGCTTTGGGAGGACTAGGGTGGAGACAGAGTCCCAAGGCCTGGACTCCAACCTGGCTCAGCTAGTGATGGGCCCCCCGCTCTGCCTATAATTCTAGCATTCCCATCCTGTATTCCCGGCCCAGCTGTGGCTGGAAAAGTTGAGGCAGGAGTTATAAAGTGACTGACACTCCGACCACAGTGTCGGGCTGTGGAAAGTGCTCTGTTGGGGCACAGGTGGCGGACCTGGTAACAGCATTGGGATCTCTCTTTTCTTCCTACTGGGTTTGGGAAAACACAAGATATTAAACTCTACTGTATGTATAACAATAACAACAACAATACCCACCACTTACATAGCACTTCCTATGGGCCAGGCTCTGTTCTCAGAACCTTACATGCATTAATTCATTTCATCTTTGCAATAACACTCTGAGGCGGATAGTTATTATCTCTATTTTACCTGTGAGGAAACTGAGTCATAGAAGGGCTAGGGAACATGCCCAAAGGCACATAGCTAGTAAGAAGCAGAGCTGGGATTTGAACCTAGGCCCAGAGTCTAGGCTAGCTCATTAAAAGATAGGGGTGAAGTTTGGGGACTAGAGATGGAGAGTGACAGGAGACCAGGCTGCCATTGCTCAGGATGCTTGAATGGAAGGCTGGTTGTGGGATTGATGGTATGTGAATAGAAAACAGGAAAAGGAACTGGGAGCCACACAAGGACAGGAGGAAAGAGGTCCAGGGCCATGGGAATGGCACGCAGGGAGAGAATTCAGGAATGACCAACTCAGGGGGGCAGAGGTGGGTCTCTGCTCCACTGCTCAGTTTGGGATGCTCTTGGGCTTAAACCTTCATGCAGCCCCAAGACAAAGTCAGGGCTTCCATCCTAAACCCTTGAATTCCACGAGGCTGTTTTCTCATCATAAAATAAATAATACTACAGCAAAGGATTTCGTGGGATTAAATGTGGTGCAGTTATTATAATGGCTAACACCATGGAGCCCTGACAGTGTGCTGGGTGCAGGGACAAGGAGCTTCACATATATTATTTAATCCTCATATTTACCTGATAGAAATTAAACATATCATTAGTCCCGTTTTGTAGCTGAGAACACTGAGGCACAGAGATTAGGGAACTGGCCCAAGAGCAAGTGAGTAGTAGACCAGGAACTAAAACCCAGAGTCCATTTCCTTTTTTCCACCATGCAGCATGGCTTAGTTCCCTGACCAGGAGTTAAAACCATGCCCTCAGCAGTGAAAGCGCAGAGTCTTAACCACTGGACCGCCAGAGAATTCCCCAGAGTCCATGCTCTTAAACACTAAATTACATTGCCTCTCAAAGAAAATAACAAGTGAGTTGTGGTCCCTCCCCCCGCCACTCCCCCACTTGCCCACCAAGCTTTATATGTGTTAAGGTACTTACTGCTCCCACAATGACCTTTTGAGACAAGCACTATTGTTATTCCCATTTTACAAGTGAGGAACTGAGGCTCAGAGAGGGGGAGTAACGTGCCCAAGGACACACAGCAAGTGTACTGCAGGATTAGAAATCAAGTCCCACCAGTCGGCTCTAGATCTGGAGCCTTGAACCACACACTGCGAGCTGCTGTGAGCCCTCGCAGACTCACAGGACCGACAGCTGCCCCCTGCACGGTCCCCCTTGGGAAGCATGGCATTTGGATTCCTTGTGATGATAAAACACAATGCAAACAATACAAACCAGTCCTGACATTTACATGAGGCTCTTTTATACCCTGGTCCTTGCAAGTCTTCCTGGCTTCCCTGTGAGGAGGGGAGCAGGTGTCCCCTCCCTGGTTTCACAGGAAGCTCAGGGCCTCACCACAAACCAGGCAGAGCTGACCCTAGAGCCCGGATCACTGAGTCCTGGACCACTGCACACACTCTCCCTCTTTACTTTTTTAACATGTATTTTTCCTGATTACAAAAGTAATACATGCTCAATGTAAAATGTGAAAATACAAGAAAAAAAATAGAAAAGAGGCTAAAAATCTCCCCATAATCCTACCTCCCTCCAAAATAACCCTTGGGAACATATTGGTGTATCTTGCCTTTTTCAAGCCCAGAGCCCCCATCTCCTGCACTAACCTTCCCTAGGTCTGTGGAGTCACAGAGCCTGGCTGGAAGAAAGTGGCCTTGTCCGGTCCCCACCAGGCAGGGGGCCCCTTGCAGCCTCCTGATAGACAGGCTGCCTCCTACTCCCTGGGATCCGTGAGGCCCACCCACTCCCCCACTCCCTGGGATCCCGCATTACTCCATGTTTCCTGGCTCTTACCAGGAAACAAAGATGTTTGTGACATTGATGAAATCATAAGAGCAACCCCTCCTCCCAAAGTTTGTTTCAATTAATAAAAACTAAGCAATTTTAGAGCCCGACTCTTCAAGGAGCTGCTGCTGAAGATTTTCACATCTTTCCTGAATTATTTTTGCCTTTTTTTGGGCCTCTCTCTTTGTTGCCCAAAATGTCGCTACTCGAGCTCCTCGCGTTTGCATTTCAGCATTATGCTGGGGTCAAAATGAAATACCCACTCCACCGCCACCACCCCCAGGGAGGGTGGTACACTCAGCATGATGCAGCATGGAAGAATAGACTATAGATTGGTCCAGTTCTTAATGGCTGAGTAACCCTGGGCAAATTACTTAACCTCTCTGAGCCTTAGTTTTCTCACCTATAAAATGCTTCCTGGTGGCATTTTTATAATAATTAAATAATTGCCTAGCACATAACTACTGGTTCCCCTCCAGACCCTAAAATGACACTTGGCTCAAGCTGGGATGAATAAGAGGGGATCCTGGGACTGTTTGGGGCAGATGGAGGGGCTGAGAACTTGGCAGGAGTTGGGGGTAAAAAGAGAGGATAGGGGGGTGCATAAGGAGAGAGTGTGGATGTGTGCTGGGAACCTCAGCCCTGGGAGGGGGACCCTTAAAGGCCATCTCATCTGTCCCCATCACAGTACAGCCCAGAGAGGAAAGGGAATGCCTGAGGTCACCCAGCCATGTAGGTACCAACTCGCAGGGATTTTCAGAATCCACGAAGCAGATTCTCAGAGCCGGAATCAAGGGGGCAAGGGGCCAGCAGACCACCTTACTCCCCAGCTGCTGGGGCAACTGCTCCAACAGCTGCCCTAGAGACAGAGCTCCACACTCACCCCGCTTAGCACCTGCCTCTCCCCACACTGTCCACACTCTCCAGGCCACTAGATCCAGTCTCAACCTGTGGCCCCTGCGTAGGGCCCACCCCATTCCGAGAGTTTCAGAAACCTACCAGAGCCAGCCCCACTTGCCTAGGGATGTCCACCTCGCACCCAGGAGGAGAGCAGTAGCGCCTGGGTCCTTCTTCCTCAGGGAAGTGCAGAGGGAGTGATTCTTCATAAGCTCTTCCCCTCCCTGGACAGCTTCCTGCACACATCCTGCCTTCCGGCTGGAACAAAGTACCTCTTTGCGCCTGCCCCAGACCCACCTCGGCTGTACAGCCACAAGCTGTTTCCCTCACTGAATATGAGTCAAGCTCAAATGACTGCCCCCATGAAAGAACATCTCCCCCAAAGATAGACTAATTACTTTGGAAAACATGTGTCCCCAACCACACTTCTCTGGAATGATTCCCCTGCAGCTGGGCCAAGGACATGAACTGCCTCAGTCCAGACTTTCAGGCTTTCGCTTACCCTGTCCCCTATCTAGGTGGCCTTCCCAGCCTCCAGCTTCATTGGTCCTGGATACCTCCCCAGCAGGATTCTACCCACTCCCTCATTCACCCCCAACTCTCCTTCTCTGACCATAACTCCCTCCATGCAGTGCTGTGTCTGTTCCACCCACAGTGTCAGCGATATTCTCATCTCCTAGACTTTTTAGACCATATTCCCTCTTTCCCTTTCCCTACTCCCCCTGCCACTCCCATCATGGCATGAATCTCCGCATAGCTAGCTGTCTGTTCACTTGTCTGCTCCCCTACTGGGTCATGAGCTCCCAGGGCAAGGACCATATCTGACCCACCAGCCTGAGTCCAGGGCCAGGCAAGAGCAGACTGAATGAACGAATATGTGTGCGACACACTGCCTGCCATATGCTTGGCAGTATGAGGGCACCTCTCCGCTAGGATGGCACCTGTGGTCCAGGGTCAATGTCTCAGCCACCTTCACCTCCAGCCCCACTGCCAGCCTGACACACAGTAGTTGCTTGGTGAATGCTCGTTGCCCCTACCTGAATTGAGCAGTAATAGAATAATGTCAGGTGGTTACAGGCACTGGCAATGGGGTTACACAGAGCTGGGCTTGAATCTGGCTATGTACCTGCTGTGTGACCTAGAGATGGTGGCTTCACCTCTCTGAGCCGTGGTTTTCAGATCTTTTGGGGGTGTGGGGATGGTGCCTCCCTCAGACAGGCATGAGAACTGAACGTCCCTAGAGAGGTGGACAAAGGCAGACATTTGCCTTTCTCTGGCATCGACAGGCCACAGGAGGCCAAGACCGTGATGGGTTCTCACTCCCACGGAGGGAAGCAGGGGACCTTCCTAGTGGGTGGGTCTCCAAGTCTCTCCAGGCCAAATGCTAGTTACCAATAGGGAGAATAAGGCCATAGAGTCCTGCTTCCATCTTGGGGAACAACTAAGTTCTAGAACCTGGGCTCCTTCCTCACCCCCTTTTTAAAATTTTTTAATTTAAAAATAATTTTTAGACTTGCAAAAATTGTGCACAGAATTCCCGTTAACATCTTACAGAGCCACAATACAATAATCTGAACCATGACACAATACAATTAACTAATCTGCAGACCTTATTTGAATGTCACCAATTGTCCCACTAATGTCCCTTCTCTGGTCCAGGATCTGAAACAGAACCCCACCCTGCATTTTGCTGTTGTGTCTCCTTGGTCTCTCCATTCTGAGACAGTTCCTCAGTCTTGCTTCATCTTTCATGACCTGACAGTTCTGAAGAGAACTGTAGAATGTCCCTATATTTTGATCTGATGCTTCTTCATGATTAGATTGAGGCTATGCATTTTGGGCAGGAACACCAGAGAAGTGATGTGTCCCTCTCAGTGCATGATACCAGATGTACCTGATTTTAATATGGCTCATTACTGGCAATGTTAACTTTGATCACTTGGTAAGGTAGTGTCTGCCAGGTTTTTCCACCATGAAATTACTACTTATTCCTTTGTAATAAGCATCTTGTGGGGAGGTACTTTGAAACTATGCAAATATCCTGCTTCTTATCATACATTTACCACTAATTTTAGCATCTACCAGTGATGCTTTCTGACAAAGATTATTACTGTGGTGTTTGCCAAATGGTCACTTTCTATTTCCATCATTCTTTCTATATATATATATATATATATATATTTTTTTTTTTTTTTTTTTTTTTTTTTTTGCGGTACGCAGGCCTCTCACTGTTGTGGCCTCCCCCGTTGCGAAGCACAGGCTCCGGACGCGCAGGCTCAGCGGCCATGGCTCACGGGCCCAGCCGCTCCGCAGCATGTGGGATCCTCCCAGACCAGGGCACGAACCCGTGTCCCCTGCATCGGCAGGCAGACTCTCAACCACTGTGCCACCAGGGAAGCCCTCTATAATTTTTTTTAATTAATTTATTTATTTTTGGCTGTGTTGGGTCTTCATTTCTGTGCGAGGGCTTTCTCCAGTTGCAGCGAGCGGAGGCCACTCTTCATCGCGGTGCGCGGACCTTTCACTGCCACGGCCTCTCCCGTTGTGGAGCACAGGCTCCAGATGCGCAGGCTCAGTAGTTGTGGCTCACGGGCTTAGTTGCTCCGCGGCATGTGGGATCTTCCCAGACCAGGGCTCGAACCTGTGTCCCCTGCATTGGCAGGCAGATTCTTAACCACTGCACCACCAGGGAAGCCCCTCTCTATAATTTTTAATTGGAATTTTACTGTAAGAAAATTAGCCTTCCTTCCTACTTATTTATTTATATCAGTATAGACTCATGAGTATTAATTTTATTTCATTATTATCATTATTTCTTTTGCTGTTCAAACTGTCTCATTCTCTTTTGAAATATCTCAAACCATCTGCTTCCTGCTGACTTGATTTCCCAGCCACAGCACATCAAACACTCCCTGGTGGGCAGGGCAGGTTATGGGGGCAGCTCAGAGTCTTTGCATGAGTGGTCAGGTTTCCCTGGAACCCACTGAGGCAGCTTTCCAGCAAGAGCTGGGCCTTTTCCTGGAACAGGCATGTTCCAGTCAGGGGAAGTCAGTCATGGTTCCAATGCCAGGGAGTTCCAGGAAGGGCTGGCCAGGTAGGCCCAGGTCCTTCCATTCCTCTCCAGTCTGTCATCCTGCTCTCCACCCCAATCCTGACCCGGCCCATAGCTACACTGGCTAACCTCATGCCCTGAGCTTTTCGTTCTTGACTTCCCCTTCTCTGCTCTGCTGCAGTGACAGTTGCTGAGAAGCCCAGGTGGCAGACAGTTGGGCAACACTTACTCAAATTCATACAGAGGAACTGCTCTCCACCCAAGAGAGAGCTACCAGCTGTCTTCCACTGGCTCCAAGGGCAGCCAAAACAGTGACTGCTGTGCACTGCAGCAAGAGAAACTAGTCAGGGGGCAGCAGGACCTTCCCATGTGGGCTGCAGGGAGAGGGCTCTGAACTCATCTTCTCTGCTCTCTTTAAGATGTGCAAAGATTATCTTCCCTGGGAAGGGAGTAGACCCAGCCTCTGAAGCCACTCAGCCAGGATACACAGGCCTCTCCCACAGGACACAATGCCCTTAAACTACAGGGTAGTGACCTTAAAATCTTTACTATTCTGGCATACTCCTAACTCACAGGGCACATTTACTAATTACAGTGAAAAGCAGCATCACGTTTTCAAAACACCTGCTTCTCTCTTCAGCCAAGGACTGACTGTGAATCTGTCAAGCTTTTGCCTGTAGTCTGTCCTCCATAAGCCAGCTCCAGGCCTGTCTCCCCCCAGAAGCCTCCCCAAGTCTCTCCAGGCCTCCCTGATGCCCTGCTCTGAGCTTCCCGAGTCTGTAAGGGAATTATTATTCAGGGGTAAATCTGTCCATCATTCTGAAAATTCTCCAAGGTCAAGGGCCTTGTTCCTCTGCACACAGAGTATCCAGTGCTACCCACACAGAACAGGAGCTAGAGAGGCGGCCAGTTGATTTGCTGATGGAGCCCAGCCGGCACTTGACAAAGTGGCTTTTAGCTGAAAGAGCCCCGGGTTGGCCCTGCCTCAGCCTCTGTCTCACTTGCTGTCTCTTTCTTTCTATTTCTCTGTATTCCTTGGGCAAAGTTCACCCCATTCTGGGCTGAGCCCACAAGAGGGTCAGTCTGGTCCATCTCCAGGGTCTTAAAGTTGGAATTCCTAAATCACAAACTTGCCCCACAGTTTAGAAGTTCTGTTAGCGCCTGTGTCTAGTCACTTTGATTAGACGTTGTGTCAAAATCTCAGACCGTTTCTTCTTATTATTCTCCATTGACGGCACAGCAGGAAGGAAATGTTCATCTCACCTCTTCCATTACCTCTTTCTGCGCCGCCCCCGCCAGCTGGCCCCCTCCAGCCACCCCAGACATGTGTTGTCTCCCCTTTTGTACATCTGACCAGGGTCTTGAGCTCAGGGCCTTGGGAGGGGGCTGCTTTCAGCTAAGGTGGCAGGGGGTATTACCAGTCCCTTGCTGTGGTAAAAACATATCTGTTTGAAATCAACATATTTATTCATTTATCAAAATACCTTCAACCATATATTACATGAGCTAATGTAGTGGTTCTCCAGATGCCTTCTCTGTGGGTTAGGCCAAGCTGAGGTTATCACACCCATTTTGTAGACAGGATTGCCAAGGGTCAGAGAGGGAAAGTCACTTGCCCAGAAACTCCCAGTTGATAGGAGCCCCTGGACTTTCTGATTCCCATGCCAGTACTCTCTTGCCCATAACATATGAGAATATTCTGTTTAATTCTTTGCTCCTTCCTTCTCCCTTCCCTCCAACTCAGATCTAGTTAGCTATTCTAGGACAGAAATTATTTCTTACTCATCTGCAAATCCCTCACGGAAAAGCCCAGCCAGGGCTTGACATGCAGCAGACATGCAAGACAAGTGTACTGGGTGAACATATGCTTCAACATTGAAAACTCCTCAGAATTACTTACTTTTACCTAAGAATGCTCCCAGTGCTGCTTGGACACAAAGACTCTACTCCCTGGGGCTTCTCTGGAGAGCGGTTGTAGAGGGTTGGACCCGATGACATCCATGCTCCATCAGTTGGCACACTCTGTTGTTGGCTCTGGGACTTTGCCCATGAGGACATGACTGAAGCCAGGATGCCTGGCCAGCCCGAGGTCAGGGACGGCAAACAGCAGCAGTTTGCACGTACCCTCGGGTTCCAAGCAAAGGCGACATCGTGTAGGGCTTGGAAACTGGTGCTCACAACAGAGCCTGTAAGTAGGTGGGAGGCATGGACAAGCTGAGCAGCCAGTCTTCTGTGGCCAATTTTGTTTCTGTGGAATTATTTTCTTTTAAACACTTGTAAGGTCTTGGAAACTGAGGAAGCTGACTGTTAATCAACAGTTGAGAACTGAAAGGCTTGCCAACCACTCCTTCACCTTTTCACCCCATCTGCCCATCCAGGAGGCCCTCCCCACATGTGTGTCCCAGGCCCAGGCAGCCTGACTCCTGCACTCCCACTCTCGGCCCCCAGCCAGTTGGCTGATTGCACCTTCCTTCCAAATCCAGATGTTTTCTCCTCACCACATATGTTTTATAGTCTTATTACGTTTTTTTTATTATGGCAATTTTCAAACATACACTTTGAGAAAGTGCCAGAATAGTATAAAATAATTCCCATCATCCAGCTTCAACGATTATCAACTAGTGCTCAATCTTTTTACTTACACTCCCACACACTTACCCCTTCCTGGGTTATTTTGAAGCAAATACCAGACATCATACCATGTAAGCTATAACTATTTCAGTATGTGTCCTTAAAAAATAAGGACTTTGACCACTGTCACACCTTAAAAAGTTAACATTAATTCCTTAATATCAAATATCCAGTCACTGGTCTCATAAATTTTTCCCGTCACCGTTTGTTTCTTTGATTCAGAATCCATATAAGGTCCACGCACCGTTAGGGGTTGATATATATTTTAAGTATTCTTAGATCTGTAGGTTCCCTCTCCACCTCTATCATTTTACTTTTCCTTGCAACTTGGTTGCTCATCCTGTATGTAAAGTTCCCAGCATCTGGACTGTGCTGGTTGCATCTCACGGTGCTGTTTAACACGTTTCTCTGCTCTCTGTATTTCCTGTGAATTGGAAGTCGGAGGTTTGATCAGATTCAGGTTTGCAACTTCACAGGTGGTTCTGTTCTTCCCTCAGGAGGCAAGCACTGTGTGGTCCACTGCCTTTCTTGCGAGGTGAGCGGCACTGATGCTCAGTGCCCAGCCCCATTCATTCTTTAGCACTTGTATAATGGTGCTGGCGCACCTGTGACAACTTACAGTCTCCTCCTGCACTCCTATGCACCCCTGACCTTGTTCAAGCGTCTTCCTCCTGAATGGCTTCTTAGCTCCTGGCATTCCTTGGCCCTTGGCCACCAGACTCCTGTCAAGGACATATAGTATCACACAGAGCTGAGCATAATAAGCAGGGGACAGCACAAATTCCACCTGAAACATCCCAGGTAGGGGGATGTTCTTGGGGGAAGGGAGGCCGAGCTATCATCACAATGTGAACCCTGGCTCCTCCTACTAAAATAGGAAAATTCTCAGAGGGCGGACAGCAGAAGCAAGAAGAACCACAATCCTGCAGCCTGTGGAACAAAAACCACATTCACACACAGAAAGACAGACAAGATGAAAAGGCAGAGGGCTATGTACCAGATGAAGGAACAAGATAAAACCCCAGATAAACAACTAAATGAAGTGGAGACAGGCAACCTTCCAGAAAAAGAATTCAGAATGATAGTAAAGATGATCCAGGACTTTGGAAAAAGAATGGAGGCAAAGACTGAGAAGATGCAAGAAAGGTTTAACAAAGACCAAGAAGAATTAAACAACAAACAAACAGAGATGAACGATACAATAACTGAAATGAAAACTACACCAGAAGGAATCAATAGCAAAATAACTGAGGCAGAAGAACGGACAAGTGACCTGGAAGACAGAATGGTGGAATTCACTGCTGCAGATCAGAATAAAGAAAAAAGAATGAAAAGAAATAAAGACAGCCTAAGAGACCTCTGGGACAACATTAAACGCAACAACGTTCACATTATAGGGGTCCCAGAAGGAGAAGAGAGAGAGAAAGGACCAGAGAAAATATTTGAAGAGATTATAGTCAAAAACTTCCCTAACACGGGAAAGGAAATAGCCACCCAAGTCCAGGAAGTGCAGAGAGTCCCATAAGGGATAAACCCAAGGAGAAACATGCCAAGACACATAATAATCAAATTGGCAAAAATTAAAGACAAAGAAAAATTACTGAAAGCTGCAAGGGAAAAACGACAAATAACATACAAGGGAACTCACATAAGGTTAACAACTGATTTCTCAGCAGAAACTCTACAAGCCAGAAGGGAGTGGCATGATAGTGCCACTTAAAGTGATGAAAGGGAAGAAACTACAACCAAAATTACTCTACCTGGCAAGAATCTAATTTAGATTCGATGGAGAAAGCAAAAGCTTTACAGACAAGCAAAAGCTAAGAGAATTCAGCACCACCACACCAGCTCTACAACAGATGCTAAAGGAACTTCTCTAAGTGGGAAACACAAGAGAAGAAAAGGACCTACAAAAACAAACCCAAAACAATTAAGAAAATGGTCACAGGAACATACATATTGATAATTACATTAAACGTCAATGGGTTAAATGCTCCAACCAAAAGACACAGGCTTGCTGAATGGGTACAAAAACAAGACCCCTATATATGCTGTCTACAAGAGACCCACTTCAGACCTAGGGACACATACAGACTGAAAGTGAGGGGATGGAAAAAGATATTCCATGGAAATGGAAATCAAAAGAAAGCTGGAGTAGCAACACTCATATCAGATAAAATAGACTTTAAAATAAAGAATGTTACAAGAGACAAGGAAGGACACTACATAATGATCAAGGGATTGATCCAAGAAGAAGATATAACCATTATAAATATATATGCACCCAACATAGGAGCACCTGAATAAATAAGGCAACTGCTAACAGCTATAAAAGAGGAAATCGACAGTAACACAATAATAGTGGGGGACTTCAACACCTCACTTACACCAATGGACAGATCATCCAAACAGAAAATTAATAAGTAAACACAAGCTTTAAATGGCACAACAGACCAGATAGATTTAATTGATATTTATAGGATATTCCATCCAAAAACAGCAGATTACACTTTCTTCTCAAGTGCGCACAGAACATTTTCCAGGATAGATCACATCTTGGGTCACAAATCAAGCCTCAGTAAATTTAAGAAAATTGAAATTATATCAAGCATGTTTTCTTACCAAAATGCTATGAGATTAGAAATCAATTACAGGGGAAAAAACATAAAAAACACAAACACATGGAGGCTAAACAATACATTACTAAATAACCAAGAGATACTGAAGAAATCAAAGAGGAAATCAAAAAATACCTAGAGACAAATAACAATGAAAACACGACAATCCAAAACCTATGGGATGCAGCAAAAGCAATTCTAAGAGGGAAGTTTATAGCTATACAAGCCTACCTCAAGAAACAAGAAAAATCTCAAATAAACAATCTAACCTTACACCTAAAGGAACTAGAGAAAGAAGAACAAACAAAACCCAAAGTTAGCAGAAAAAAAGAAATCATAAAGATCAGATCAGAAATAAATGAAATAGAAGCAAAGAAAACAATAGCAAAGATCAATAAAACCAAAAGCTGATTCTTTGAGAAGATAAACAAAATTGATAAACCATTAGCCAGACTCATCAATAAAAAGAGGGAGAGGACCCATATCAATAAAATTAGAAATGAAAAACTAGAAGTTACAACAGACACCGCAGAAATACAAACCATCCTGAGAGACTACTACAAGCAACTCTATGCCAATAAAATGGACAACCCGGAGGAAATGGACAAAATTGTTAAAAGATATAACCTTCCAAGACTGAACCACGAAGAAATAGAAAATATGAACAGACCAATCACAAGTAATGAAATTGAAACAGTGATTAAAAATCTTCCAACAAACAAAAATCCAGGACCAGATGGCTTCACAGGTGAATTCTATCAAACATTTAGAGAAGAGCTAACACCCATCCTTCTCAAACTCTTCCCAAAAAATTGCAGAGGAAGGAACACTCCCAAACTCATCCTATGAGGCCAAAATCACCCTGATACCAAAACCAGACAAAGACTATGAAAAAAAGAAAATTACAGACCAATATCACTGATGAATATAGATTCAAAAATCCTCAACAAAATACTAGCAAACATAAACCAACAACACATTAAAAGGATCATACACCATGATCAAGTGGGATTTATCCCAGGGATGCAAGCATTCTTCAATATATGCAAATCAATCAATGTGATACACCATATTAACAAATTGAAGAATAAAAACCATATGATCATCTGAATAGATGCAGAAAAAGCTTTTGACAAAATTCAACACCCATTTATGATGAAAACCCTCCAGAAAGTAGGCATAGAGGGAACTTACCTCAACATGATAAAGGCCATATATGACAAACCCACAGCCAATATCGTTCTCAATGGTGAAAAACTGAAACCATTTCCTCTAAGATCAGGAACAAGACAAGGATGTCCACTCTCACCACTATTATTCAACATAATTTTGGAAATCCTAGCCATAGCAATCAGAGAAGAAAAAGAAATACAAGGAATACAAATTGGGAAAGAAGAAGTAAAACTGTCACTGTTTGCAGATGACAGGATACTATATATAGAGAATCCTAAAGATGTCACTGGAAAACTACTAGAGCTAATCAATGAATTTGGTGAAGTAGCAGGATACAAAATTAATGTACAGAAATCTCTTGCATTCCTATACACTAATGATGAAAAATCTAAAAGAGAAATTAAGGAAACACTCCCATTTACCACTGCAACAAAAAGAATAAAATACCTAGGAATAAACCTACCCAGGGAGACAAAAGACCTGAATGCAGAAAATTATGACACTGATGAAAGAAATTAAAGATGATACCAACAGATGGAGAGATATACCATGTTCTTGGATTGGAAGAATCAATATTGTGAAAATGACTATACGACCCAAAGCAATCTACAAATTCAATGCAATCCCTATCAAATTACCAATGGCATTTTTTACAGAACTAGAACAAAAAGTCTTAAAATTTGTATGGAGACACAAAAGACCCCAAATAGCCAAAGCAGTCTTGAGGGGAAAAAACGGAGCTAGAGGAATCAGACTCCCTGACTTCAGACTATACTACAAAGCTACAGTAATCAAGACAATATGGTACTGGCACAAAAACAGAAATATAGATCAATGGAACAAGATAGAAAGTCCAGAGATAAACCCACACACCTATGGTCAACTAATCTATGAAAAATGAGGCAAGGATATACAATGGAGAAAAGACAGTCTCTTCAGTAAGTGGTGCTGGGGAAACTGCACAGCTACATGTAAAAGAATGAAATTAGAACACTCCCTAACACCATACACAAATATAAACTCAAACTGGATTAGAGACCTAAATGTAAGACCGGACACTATAAAACTCTTAGATGAAAACATAGGAAGAACACTCTTTGACATAAATCACAGCAAGATCCTTTTTGACCCACCTCCTAGAGTAATGGAAATAAAAACGAAAATAAACAAATGGGACCTAATGAAACTTCAAAGCTTTTGCACAGCAAAGGAAACCATAAACAAGACGAAAAGACAACCCTCCGAATGGGAGAAAATATTTGCAAACGAATCAACGGACAAAGGATTAATCTCCAAAGTATATAAACAGCTTATGCAGCTCAATATTAAAAAACAAAAAAACAAAAAAAACAACCCAACCCAAAAATGGGAAGAAGACTTAAATAGACATTTCTCCAAAGAAGACATACAAATGGCCAAGAAGCACATGAAAAGCTGCTCAACATCACTAATTATTAGAGAAATGCAAATCAAAACTACAATGAGGTATCACCTCACACCAGTTAGAATGGGCATCATCCGAAAATCTACAAACAAGAAATGCTGGAGAGGGTGTGGAGAAAAGGGTACCCTCTTGCACTGTTGGTGGGAATGTACATTGATACAGCCACTATGGAGAACAGTATGGAGGTTCCTTAAAAAACTAAAAATAGAACTATCATGTGACCCAGCAATCTCACTACTGGGAATATACCCAGAGAAAATCATAATTCAAACAAACAGGGCTTCCCTGGTGGCACAGTGGTTGAGAGTCCGCCTGCCGATGCAGGGGACACGGGTTCATGCCCCGGTCCAGGAAGATCCCACATGCCGTGGAGCGGCTGGGCCCATAAGCCACGGCCACTGAGCCTGTGCGCCCGGAGCCTGTGCTCCACAACGGGAGAGGCCACAACAGTGAGAGGCCTGCGTACCATAAAAAAAACAAAACAGGGCTTCCCTGGTGGCGCAGTGGTTGAGAGTCTGCCTGCCGATGCAGGGGACACGGGTTCGTGCCCTGGTCCGGGAAGATCCCACATGCCGCGGAGCGGCTGGGCCCGTGAGCCATGGCCCCTGAGACTGCGCGTCTGGAGCCTGTGCTCTGCAATGGGAGAGACCACAACAGTGAGAGGCCCGTGTACCGCAAAAAAAAACAACAACAACACATGCACCCCAATGTTCATGGTAGCACTATTTACAATAGCCGGGTCATGGAAGCAACCTTAAATGCCCATCGACAGAAGAATGGATAAAGAAGATGTGGTACATATACACAATGGAATATTACTCAGCCATAAAAAGGAACGAAATTGGGACATTTGTAGAGACATGGATGGATCTAGAGGCTGTCATACAGAGTGAAGTAAGTCAGAAAGAGAAAAACAAATATCATATATTAACGCATATATGTGGAACCTAGAAAAATGGTACAGATGAACCAGTTTGCAGGGCAGAAATTGAGACACAGATGTAGAGAACAAACGTATGGACATCAAGGGGGGAAAGTGGTGGGGGGTGGGGGTGTGTGTGTTGAATTGGGCGATTGGGATTGACATGTATACACTGATGTGTATAAAATGGATGACTATCAAGAACCTGCTATATAAAAAAAATTAAATTAAAAAATTTTTTAAGAGATTTAAAAAGCAGAGGAATAAACAAATAAGAAATAAAATAAGAAAATTCTCAACCAGTGAGGTCAAGTGTAACTCAGAGTCAGCTGAGATCACACTGTCCTTTGCAATGGAATGAAATGGGCTTGCCTCCAGCAGGGAACTGCCCCTGCTAAAATTCCCAGGAGCGGGCTTCCCTGGTGGTGCAGTGGTTGAGAGTCCGCCTGCCGATGCAGGTGACGCGGGTTCGTGACCCGGTCTGGGAAGATCCCACATGCCGTGGAGCGGCTGGGCCCATGAGCCATGGCCGCCGAGCCTGCGCTTCCGGAGCCTGTGCTCCGCAAAGGGAGAGGGCACAACCCGCATACTGCAAAAAAAAAAAAAAAAAAAAAAAAAATTCCCAGGAGCTTATGTTGTCACAGTCACTCAGAGCTCTGAGTCTTTGTATCCTTGAACTCCCCAGCCCACTCACAGGTCACCTCCCACAGCTGTTCCCTGCCCCAGCAGATCCAGGAGTGGGACTCACCCCTGTCATTTGACTTTGTCTCCTCAAAATCACTCACATGACTCATTTGTGAACATGACAGATATTCCTTAGGTTTGGGGCAATGGTTGGGTTTCAAGTTGCCATGTGCCTGGGCCATTCTTCATCCTCTGACTCCCCTCCCCACAGACACACTCCCCTCATTAGTGAAGATCAGCGTCTGTAATGCCTCAGGTCTCACCCAACAGCACAGAAGACCTGGCAGAGGCTCTGAGATGCCACCCTACCCTGTCCCCATTCTCACCCAGTTCCCTAGGGGTAGAAGGGAGTAATGTGGCGATACATATTCCTCCCCCTTAGAACTTCATTTTTTGTGACGATAGATTTGTGGGCAATGTGGCAAAGCCTTGGACTCCCTCTCAGAATAATGTTTTTAAAAACACAAAACAAGATATGTTAAAAATGAATTGTAGCCCAGAACTAGAAACAATCCTAATTGCCCTTCAGTGGGAAAATGGTTCAACTAATTGCTAATGTGTCTACCATGGAATACTTCTCAAGGACAAAAAGGAACAAACTATTATCTACACAATTTGGATACATCTCAAGGGAATTATACATAATGAAAACAAGGCAATCTCAAAAGGTTACACACTTCTACAAACTTTTGAAAATATGTAATCCTCAAAAGGGTAGAGACTTCATTATATAACATTCTTGAAATGACAAAATTGTAGAGATGGGGAACAGAATAGTGGATGCCAGGGCTTGGGAAGGGAGACGGAGGCAACAGTCTGCCTATGAAAGAAGAGCATGAGGGGTCCTTGTGGTGACGGAGTTGTCTGGGGGCACACGTATCTACACATGTGATAAACTGCATATAAAACTGGTGAAATCTGAATAAGGTATGTGGGTGGATATAGCAATGTCAATTTGCTGATTGTGACAATGTACTATAATTTTGCAACAGGTTATACGGGGAGAAACTAGGTGAAAGGTATACAGGATCTTTCTGTATTATTTTTTGCAAATGCAAGTCTACAATTATGCTAAGATAATTTTTTTAAATGTAAAAAATTATTCTGAAATGCAGTTCTTAAAGTATTTTAAAAACACATTTATGATCTAGTAATATATGCATTTCGTTATTGACACATTTAAAAAGATCTAGCGACAAATCTTACAACTACCATGACAGTGATGAATATAAATGATATTTTAATATACCTGTGACAAGGTCCTGCTAAATACTACTGTTTTGTTGCTTACATTCACAATCAAAGATGTTAATTTTGTCAGAGGTTAATGAAAATAAAAATGTAAATTTTCTTCCTATCCAAATTCAGGTTTCCCTGAGTCATATCATGGGCCCCCAAGTTAAGAACTCCTGCCTCGTTTAAAATGGCAGCTTGCCTCCTCCGTTTTACAAGCTATAATGAACACAGAGGGCAAAGAGTAGTAGAGAGAGCATCTCTGGAAGAGGCGGTGGTCACACCGCATTGGTCACGACAGGGTGGGGCATTTTTGAAACGTTAATTGATGTTTCCCCCTATTTACTTTCCCTCCACTCAAATAGCCAGACTTTAGGAAAGATCTTTCAATTTTCCTTGTCCTTAGGGTACAGGAGTTTGAGGAAATTAAGGTTCTCTTTCTATCCTACATCAAACTAAAATGTTATTCCCCAGGCTGGGGAGAAGATGAGAGGCCTGAGGGAAGCACGTCAATCTAGGGGAAGAGAAACATGGCACACGGTGAGTCCAAGGTGAGTACGGCCACAGGCAGCCCCATCCCATTCCCTAGCTTGGCACAGAAGCAACAAAATGAACTGCCAGGCCTGAAGGTGCTGGTGGACCATACTGAGTGTGGACATATAGGGCTGGTGACCAACAAGGAGGCAGGAAATGATGTCTAAGTGGAGGCCCATGTGGACAGATTCCACCAAGAACCATGTGGCACAGTGCTTGCCTGGGCCTTGGCACTGACTGAATCTCTTAGACCTGATGCAATTCTGGGCAAAGGGTGCCCCTCACACTGACTGATATTTATTTTCCATTATCCTGTGGATCGGAGTCTCAAAACAGAAAATAAGTTTTTCTAGAAAATATAATCCTATTTTCTTATATACTTGAGTTTGTGGTCGAGAGCTAGCGGCATAGCTTCTGCAGCAGGTGCTGTTGCTGGTGCTCCTATACTCTACCCTCACTTATACCTACTTACTATACACTGGCTGACTCCCGACTGGAAACACCCACGCTGCTTTGTCTGAGGGTTTGCTCTGTCTAACAAAGCCTCTTTCACCCCTGCCCACCAGTGCTACACGCCAGAAGTTCCAGGGAAGTAGTGCCTCTCGCTGCTTCAAGAGCCCTCAACCAACGGCTGTGGTGAGTTGTTACAAATAGAGCCCACATCCCTTGCCCTTTGGGTGAAATAACTCTCAGGTGTATGGTCCATTCTGTTTCTTGAATTTCTCCAAAGGGATTACACTCCAGCTAGCCACAGATGTAACTGGGTTGATAACACATCCTGTAGGTGACCTTCCCTCCCCTGCCTCACTTCCCCACTATCCTGTCTGTGTCTCCATCTCCCAAATAAACTACTACTACCTGAACCACATGACATTGCCAATGGCTGACCTTCTTTGCCTTATTAAAATAAAAAAGGCAACTTTATATAGTTCAAACTAAAATTTAGCTCAAATCTCTGTCTCTGGGTCTGCTAAGACATTTATCTACATACTCCATCCAAGAACTGTCCCCTTGAGTTGCCACCCAGCCACCTCTGTGGTGGATCATTGGGAGGAAACTGCTGAACCAAATCCAGGAGAATGAAACCCTGAGATCTAGAGAGGACCAGTCTGCCTCCTCAGGTTCCACAGGACAGTGGGTCTCGGGAGAGGTGAGGCAAAACAACACAGAGGCTGCTTCAGGTTGGGGATATGCTCCACCCAGATATTACATATCATAGTGGGAAGTGTAGTCATAAAATGAGGAAACTATGAGATAATAAAATGCTGTAATTGGAAATGTGATGAAGTGTTTGGAAGCAGAAGCCCTGGGTGTGGGCTGAAAATCTGCAAAAAGGAACATCTGTATGATCTCAGGAAGGTGACTGTGAAAAGTACCAGGGCCCTATTTGGCCTGATTCCAGGCCTGCCTCCTAGAGAACTCAGTCCCTTGGAGGTGGAGGGCTCTGGGCATATAAATGGTCTGGAGAACACTTTGGCTAAATCAGAACTCCGAACATAGGGACTTCCCTGGTGGCACAGTGGTTAAGAAACTAAGCCCGTGCACCACAACTACTGAGCCTGAGAGCCACAACTACCGAAGCCTGCGCGCCTAGAGCCCGTGTTCCACAACAAGAGGAGCCACCGCAATGAGAAGCCCGCGCACCACAACGAAGAATAGCCCCAACTAGAGAAAGCCCGCGTGTAGCAACGAAGACCCAACGCAGCCAAAAATTAATAAACAAACAAACAAATAAGAGCCCCGAACATAACATAGCACGTTAGCCACCCAGCAAAATTAATCTGCCTCCATGGCTCAGAGGGTGTGGGGACCACCCTACTAGGTAGCAGGGCAGGAGCAGAACTTGGACCAGAAGCCAGGCCTGTTTCCACCTGAGCAGGTGCTTTTGCCTGTAACCCACAGGAGGAAAAGCATTTTACCTAGCAGTCCACTGCACAAGTTACACAAAATAATAATTACCCCGACTACCCAAAATGTGCTTTGATATTTTCAATTCTATTGTTTCACATTTCTTAAATGCTGGACATGACACATTAACTGATTTCACAACTCACTTCTGGGTGGTGACCCACAGTTTGAAATACTGCCCTTGAATGTATCCAGAAATGAAAGGATGTGGACAGTAATGCTAGACTTCTCCTAAATACTGTGTATTTACCATTAGCCTCCATGTCCCATTCAAGGCTGCAGGGAATGCTGGGCTGGGCCACGAGAGCCTCTAAAATTCTGTAAAGTGGACATACAGAACAAACTTGTGGTTGCCAAGGTTGGTGGGGGGGGTTGGATTGGGAGTTTGGGATTAGCAGATGCAAACTATTATAGATAAACAATGAGGACCTACTGTATAGAACAGGGAACTATATTCAATATCCTGTGATAAACCATAATGGAAAAGAATAGGAAAAACAATTGTATACATATGTATATATACACACATATATGTGTATATATATGTATGTATATACAGCTAATCACTTTGCTGTACAGCAGAAATTAACACAACACTGTAAATCAACTATACTTCAATAAATTACAAAAAATAAAATTCCGTAGAGTTAAGGTGGTTCCTATTTCCTAATCCAGTGATTCAAACCAGGCGTTGCCACTACTTTCATTCTTTGCCACATCCCATACCAACTGTACTATGTATTATTGTGTGAATATTCTAAATCAACTCGGCACTTTTTAAAACTTAAATACTCACACTAGCCTTGTCTTGTGGAGTACTACTGGTGAAATCAAAGGTTTGAAGTTATTCCCTGATGCAAAGTAAAACAAAAACACAGTGATGAAAATAAAACATGCCTTCTGTGTTCCACGTTAAATCATAGAGCTAGTGGCCCTCCCTCCCCTGCTCTTTTCACAAGAAAATAATCCAGCCTCTGTAGAGTTCAAGCTGTCCTTAACCCCTAGAAAGGCTTTGTCCTTCTGTCTGTCCACCTCTCCAATGATAATCAGCACTATTATCATGGCTAACGACATTTAAACTCATTTAATCTTCACACCAGCCCTATAAATTTCTCGGGTCACTCCACTTTACAGATGAGGAAGCAGGTATGGAGAGATCAGGCAGACTTGCCCATAGCTAGGAAGTGATGGAGCCAGGTTTTGAACACAGGTCGTCTGACAGCAGAGCCTATGTGCCTAACTACTACGCTGTACTGCCCCCCTCTGAAGGTGCCCATCCCTAATGTCAGCCCTAGTGTTGCCTCTTACAGGAGAGCTTCCTGGACTACCCGTCCCATAATACTGTTCTTCCTCTATTCCCAAAGCACTCACTTCCTGCCTGTTTAATTCATTTGAAGGTTAATCATAAACTACTTGGAGACACTGCCTCTACCAGGCTGGGAGCCTTGAAAGGATGGCTACATGTTATTCTTCTGTGTATCTCTGCGTCCAACAGCCTGTCTGAGGCATTGGAGGCCTTCAGTGTCTCTTGGGCCCTGTGATCTCTCCTTGTTATTTAACAAACGCCCAGCACTCTTTGCAAGTCTCCAGCTCACAGGCTGGTTTCCAGTAAACCCTGGGAACAGTCAAAGGGTAGGGAAGATGAGTCAGAGACAATAGAATCAAGGGGTCTTAACCCGGGTCCACAGATTCCCAACGGACCCACGCCTAGTATGCAGGAGGTCTCTGAACTTAAATGGGAACAAGATTACATCCTTATTTTCACTGGCCTCTGACAGAAATTCAGCATTTCCTTCAAATGGAATTTGACCTGTGACTTTGTCACCAGTAAAGTCACTGATAGTTTCATTTCACGTCACTATTATAGCAGACAATCTCAAAATATTTATACTCATCATTTCCTGGAAATTCTGGTCGTTTTCAGACTCACTGCTATATCTTGTATTTAAGACATCGGTAAATAAACACATGTATAGCATATACCATGCAACAGTAGGAAAAAATAGCTTAGATCTGTATTTTAATAGGATTGGCATTTCTTGGCAATTTCAATAGGATCAGTAATCTTATGGGTTTTATTTTAGACTTTTAAAAACATTACTTTGAGTTGGGCCCATAGGCTTCACCACACTGCCAGCGGAAGCCACGGTACAAGAAAAAGGTTAAGAGCTGAGTTTGGAGCAAGACAGATCTGAGTTCAAACCTTAATTCTGCCATTTACAAACCAAGTTACCTGGGTCTCAGTCCCCTCATCTGTATAATGGAGATTACTACCGACCTTACTGAGCTAGCATCTAGCATCTGAATAAAGGTGATCTCCAAACCCAGCCTCGAATGCCCCGTGGGGCAGACAAAGCCTGGGGATAGTGGAGCCCTCAGCTTCCCACCTCTCCTGTCAGAGAAGTCATTTGTCTCCCTCGGTGTGGCTGAGACCAAATCCCTGTGCCATCACAGAAGGGCTAACTTCAGACCCTTCTTAGATACTCTATCCCATTTCTGAGCCCAGAATCTGCACCCCACTCCCCAGATTGGCTGACATTATGAGCCTCACTGGAGGGGCCTGTCACCCTCCTTTAAGCACTGACATGCATTTCCACACTTTTCCACTGGGTGGGGCTGGTTCACACTCTTAATCTGTCAGCAGGACCAGGAGCAGAGCCAGAACATTTCAGAGTTGGGACCATCCCCCAACCCAGCCCCTGCTTCCTGACGCTCCCCCCTCCCCCGCCCCCAACCACCCTAATTGAGCCTGACGTGCAGAAAAGTGCCCCCTCTGTACTCCTTTCCAGTAACCCACTACTCTTAGAATGGTGGTGACTACCCTGACTTTTAATATCATAGATTAGTTTTGCCTGTTTTTAAACTTTATTTAAACATAGTCATATTGCACATATTCTTTTGTGTTTGATTTCTTTTGCTCAACATTATGTTTGTGAGAGTACATGCCACTGTAGTTCATTTATTCTCATTGCCCTATAGGTTCCATTGGGTGAATATTCAATAATTTATTTGTCTGTTTATTGTTGAGTCAGCATTTGAATAGAGTCCAGTTTAGGGTTTGCTTTGTGGTTGCTTCCTGGAGGATGGTATGCATGCCTCCACCCATCCAAAACTGGTTTGGAACTGGAGACTAATGACACAATACACTCACAAGAGGATCTGAAAGATTAGTCACATAACAAAGCTTTCTGGGGAGAGCAAGGCCCACATTCAAACCAGCCCGCTTGGCTTAAGCAGAAGGGGCAAGTGGCTCTAGTTTTTACAGTGGTTGGGAAGAAGACTCCCTCTCCCACTGGCTGAAGTTTGAGTGGTCTTAATATCCCACTCATGTCAAGGAAGCAAGTACCTGGGTTTTCTTATTGGCATGTCCAGGAGTGGGGCAAAAAAAGGAAAAGGGGAGTGATGGGGCTTGCAGGCTGTCATGATCAAACATCAAAAATAGAATCAGAGGGCTTCCCTGCTGGTGCAGTGGTTAAGAATCTGCCTGCCAATACAGGGGATACGGGTTCGAGCCCTGGTCTGGGAAGATCCCACATACCATAGAGCAACTAAGCCTGTGTGCCACAACTAACTGAGCCTGTGCTCTAGAGCCCATGATCCACAACTACTGAAGTCCGTGAGCCACAACTACTGAAGTCTGTGAGCCACAACTACTGAAGTCCGTGAGCCACAACTACTGAAGCCCACTCGCCTAGAGCCCGTGCTCTGCAACAAAAGAAGCCACAGCAATGAGAAGCCCATGCACCGCAACACAGAGTAGCCCCCACTCACCGCAACTAGAGAAAGCCCACGCACAGCAACGAAGACCCAACACAGCCATAAATAAATAAATAACAAAAGTAAAATAAGGTACTAAAAAAAAATAGAATCAGATTCTTTATTACACCATTACTACAAGTAGTACTGCTATGAACATCCTTGTATAAGCCTTTTGGCAAATATTACTCGTTTCTCATGGGTGTCTCTAGGAGTGCAGTTGCTCGGGAATGTGTTTGTCTTGGGTAAATACTGCCAAATAGTTTTTCAAAGTGACTGTACCAAATTACATTCCATTCAACATGCCAGTTTGTCTATCCACTCTGCAGCTGAGGGACATTTGGTTTGTTCCCAGTTTTCTGTGATTACAAATAAAGCTGCTATAAACATTCATATGCAGGTTTTGGGGTGAATATAGGTTTTCATTTCTCTTGGGTAAAAACTAGGAAAGAAACAGCTAGGTTGTATGGTAAGTATATATTTAGCTGTGTAAGAAACCAGGCAAATCGTTTTCCAAGGTGGCTGTACCATTTTGCATCTCCACCAGCAAAATATGCGAGTTCTGATTGCTCCACAATCCCCTAAGCACTTGGATTGGTCAGTCTTTACTGTTAGTCATTCTACTAAGTGTGAAGTAGTATTTCATTGTGGTATTTATTTGCATTCCCTTAAGAACTAATGACATTGAATATATATGGATGCCAACTTCCCATCCATATATCTTCTTTGGTGAAGTGTCTTTTCAAATCTTTTGTCCATTAAAAAAAAAAAAAAGGCTGTTTTCTTACTACTGAGTATAGAGGGCTCTCTGTTTATGTTGGATATAAGTTCTTTATCAGGTATATTGTTTGCAAATATTTTCTCCTAGTTTGTGACTTGTGTTTTCATTATTGTAACAGTGTCTTTTGAAGAGCAATAGTTCTTAATTTTAGTGGAGTACAAACAATTTTTTTCTTTTATGGGTTGTGCTTTTCGTGTCTTATCTAAGTAATCTTTGTTTACCCTCAGGTCACAAAGATTTCCTCCTATGCTTTCTTCTAGAAATTTTATAATTTCAGGTTTTACATTTAGGCCTGTGATTAATGAACCTATATTACCAAAACTTCGTAAGATATTATTTGAAAGGGGGTTCTGATAACGGACATATTGAAAGAGGTCAGAGTTTATGTCCAGTAAAACACTGAAGATATATAAGGAGGGCCATAGTTTCTGTGCATAGAGTCAAAAGTTAAGGATTTCTGCTAATCCAGAGTTTATCTTTCAGAAGAAATGGCATGAAGTTCTAGGGATGATGGGGGCTGCTTTCCTCCCTGTATCCTCCCTTTGATAGATGTACCATCTACATGTAGTACATATTTGGTAGCCTACAAATATGCCCTTTCAGGCTATAAATAATTTCACAGTCTTGGCTTTGTTTCTCTGCTCCTCAGAGAACCATTTGTTTGGCCTTTCAAAAAGTTAAGAGTTGGGAGGGAGACTTGTTTAATGTAACATGACAAGCAAACCCTAAGTAGCATAACAAATACATAGAGAGTTCATCTTGCAATCAGGATAATTAATTATTTTTTTCCAATTCTTGGCTGCGTTGGGTCTTCGTTGCTGCGCGTGGGCTTTCTCTAGTTGTGGCAAGCGGGGGCTACTCTTCGTTGCAGTGCACGGGCTTCTCATTGTGGTGGCTTCTCATTGCAGAGCACAGGCTCTAGGCACACAGGCTCAGTAGTTCCGGCACACAGGCCCTACAGCATGCGGGCTTCAGTAGCTGTGGCATGCAGGCTCAGTAGTTGTGGCGCATGGGCTTAGTTGCTCTGGGGCATGTGGGATCTTCCCAGACCAGGAATCCAACCCATGTCCCCTGCATTGGCAGGCGGATTCTTAACCACTGCGCCACCAGGGAAGTCCCAGGATAATTTGTAATGAATAACTTTTAACAATTGTCTACCAATGTCCAGGATCTACCTGAACCAATAGAAGTATTATTCCTCTTATGGAGTGAAGAACCTGGGATACTTCTTTAATTTTAGAGGTTATTTTTTTCTATCTACCTTGAGCCACAGTTAAAGTTCATGAGCTATTTTATTCTTCCTTTATAGAGGCAAAAGACAACTTGGTTTGTGAAGCCCCAATGGCATTAGTTGCATTAGGCCTTGTTCTAGAATTCCCATAGGTTTTACAATGGGCTTTGCAAGTTTAAAAAAAACAAAAAACAGTTCCAAGGATTAGCACTAGAAAAAGGACATAAAACCAAATGTTCCTATAGGTGAGTAGTTCTCTATATTACAAAGTAGCTAACCAGCAAACATGCTATGTCAGGGAGGATCCATGTCTTACTTAGGTAGCCTTTAGGTGAGGGAAATTTTTATAGCATTTAGCACACTGTGTCCCAAAGGTGGAATAAGCAGCAATCAGAGAACTTTAGAGACAATGTTAAAGTCTGTTGTGCACCAACTACCAGGTGGTCATAGGTCACCACTGAAAAAGACATTTGAAGGAGAAGCTATGATGGAAAGGGGCAGGGAAGAGGGACCCTCCTCATATGCAGCAGTAAACTATGGTGGTAAGCAAGGTGAGGACTGAAGAATCCTATAGTACTAGCCCGGCAGTCTTTTTCACACACTGGACCTGAGGGTATTTATCTGGCATCTCCACACAGTCCCACACTTTGTGGTCTTCACTCAGTGCATCTTGAATGCCACAAAGTAACCCCCTTTTCTTTCTAGGCTAAAGCTTCCCAGGGCTTTGGTGGTCTCTATGAATTGTATCCAGATTTACCTTGTTTGCTATCAGTTTTGATGTAGTTGTGGCTGGTCACCCTTGCACCCTTGAGGATGGTCTACAGCCTCACAGAGCCGTAGGGATGGCCAAGAGAACATCATGGGGCTCTTTCCATCTAGGTTCTTTATTGAAATTCCTTTTCATAGACCCTGTATCCTGCTGGAACATGCATGCTATATGGATTCTAGGGTGGCCTGGGCTGCAAAGGAACCCAGGACATAACTGAGTACTTGACAAAAAGAATGCAAAAGACAAGTAAGAAAGCTCTCAAGGTTGGAGTGACATTACTGGAAAACCAGCTAGATAACAATGTTGATATGGCTTGAGTCTCGAGATCTGGTAGACTGAAGAACTGCAGCGTCAGAGTTCATCTTCACCTTGGAAGGGTTTCAGGCCATGTAAAGCCCCCTTGTTGCTGTTTTATTTAGTTTTGCTTAGCGCCATAATTTTGCTTCTAGCTCACCAGAGCTTTGGAAGTTGGAAGGGATGTGTGGTCTGTAATGTATACACGTTTGAAAAGTTGTCCCATAAAATGAGAACATTAGTCTGAGTTTAGATACAAGTCTATCTTTTCCCAGACAGGAATGCGTTTTTCGAGTTCTCCTGACTGTGGTAACATCTGCCTTCCACTAGGGGTCGCCTCACACCACCCAGAGAATAAGCCTAACAACTCAGATCCAGTGGACAACTCCTAACGATTGGATCATCTTTTTGGGGTGCTTTCCCCCAATACCAGTGACAGATGAAAGGCAGTGTACATAAGAAAAAAACCAATAAATTGGAAAACCCAAGTCAAACCTAGCATTTTTTATTCTATCATGCTCTTCATTTGATAGGCAGGGAGGAGAAGGAGGGACTTGCGACCACAGGTTGCCCATCCTGGTGGAGGCTATAAATAGGTAGCACAGGATAGGAACCTGCTAGCATGTGGGCAGCCTTTTCTGTATCAGGACCCCATTTTGTAGAGGCTCTTCGGTGGTTCTTACATTGGAAAGTGACAAGGGGCTAGAGATCAGAACAGGGAGCTTATAAATGTATTCACACAATGGCCTGTTTCATCTCAAGCATTTCCCTTTATGTACTTCAACTGCTTTAAATAATAAACAAAGCTTTCCTGGAGAGAAATTCATACTTATAAATCCAATACACTAAACTTTAAATGTTTAGGGATCTAAAGGTCTCTTAAGTATTAATATATTTTATATTAATATATTAATTAATATATTAATATTAAGAATAATTTAGTAAGATTTCACCTTAGAAAAATGTATATTGCTCAAACATTTCAAACCAGTTACAAAGCTGTCATTCTACCAGACCAAACCCACCCTTCCTGTGACAAATATATAAAGCATCAAATATGTAAAGCCACTTACTTCACACACAAAAAATATTAATGCTAATGGGTCTCTTCCCTTAAATAATTCGATGCTTTATTCTGAAGCTTCCCAGGTTAAAAGATGTTTACCTACCTAAGGAAGGAAGTTACTATACCAGTGTCTGCTAGCAGACTGCTGGGCTGGGAGGCTGAGAATCTTATTGAGAACCCATGGGCAACACTAAACTCTATATATGATTATGTTAATGACTCCAAAATGTCAAAGTGGTAATAACTGGGTGAAATAATATAATATAATATAAAATAATATAATATAATATAATATAATATAACATAATATAAATATAATATACAATATCTTGGATTTTCTTTAAAATACTCTAGGAAAAAAAGGAAAATGTTGGGACTTCCCTGGTGGCACAGTTAAGAATCTGCCTGCCAATGCAGGGGACACAGGTTTGAGCCCTGGTCCGGGAAGATCCCACATGCCGCGGAGCAACTAAGCCCGTGCGCCACAACTACTGAGCCTGCGCTCTAGAGCCTACAAGCCACAACTACTGAGCCCGCGCACCACAATGAAGAGTAGCTCCCGCGTGCCGCAACTAGAGAAAGCCCGCGCACAGCAACGAAGACCCAGTGCGGCCTAAAATTAATTAATAAATAAATAAAAGAAGAAGTTAATACATAAATATATACCTAAATACATAAATAGGGGAGTGATCATCTAGTCCACTTCCCTGGGTTCAAGTTTTATGTTATGCATTTTTCTCCCTAAAAGTCCACAGCTCTTAGCCATGTTGATTTTTTGACTCAGTTTCAAAATCTTAAGATACATAAATGTATATATGTTAAGATATGTAAATACCTTTACATAAATATCTCTAGAGACCCTTGAACTTGAAGACCTGATGGAACTGTGCATTCTTTCATATTCATAGGACTATGTTAACTCTTGAGGATCTTTAAAATTAGATCCAATTGGATTTTGGATATTTTATGTATATATATATATATATATATATATATATATATATATATATTTTGGCCGTGCCACGCGGCATGCGGGATCTTAGTTCCCCAACCAGAGATCGAACCTGTGGCCCCTGTAGTGGGAGCATGGCGTCCCACTACAACACTGGACTGCCAGGGAAGTCCTGGATTTTGGATATTTCACATGGTTTTCTTCTGACTCAAGGGCAGAACGTATAGGTTCACGCTACTAATATCCTCTTTGAGTCAGAAAATGTCACCTAACTGCTATTTTTAACAGTTTCTGTATTCTTCATGACACCAATAAACGAGTTAATAACATGATTGAGTAGCAAACTCAACAGTAATGCTCAACAGTGTTTCTACTTAAATTCTTGATTCTGTGATTGTACTTCCTTTTCTTTTATACTGAAAATTTTGATTCCTAAAATAATACACACAGTCACTAGTATGTTCATTCTAACACAAGAAAATGGTTTAAAATACCATATTAATATGATCAATAAAGCTACAGAATAAAGTCTAAGAGTTTTTATGCAGTTTCTTTTTTAAACTGTCTCCGGAAGTGTCACTCCCATTAAGTATGTGTGGGTAAACCATGTTCTAGAGGTGTGCTGTTCAATACAGTAGCCACTGGCCACATGTGGCTATTGAGCACTTGAATGTCCGAATTGAGAAGTGGTGCAAGTATAAAGCACACACTAGATTTCAAAGACTTAGCACAATGAAAGAATGTAAATATCTCATTAATAATTTAATATTGATTACATTTTGACAATATTTTCAATATTTGGGCCTTGACTGGCAAGCAGGACTGCCCCACAACTGGAGTATTAGTAAGCAGAAGGTAAAGAAACCACCCACTCATGCAGATGAAATTTGCCCTCCAGCACCCCCTACTGATAGACTTTACCCTGAGCCTGCTGACAGGAAGAAATGTTCTAATATCACAGGCAAAGCAATGAAGGGTGGATTTGGAATAAGGAGGCATCAAGTGACAACTGGGACACCTCTAAAGGTAGGAGGGCTTGATCTTTTGCTATCAAGGGCTTTTTACAGGTACATAAAAGACTTCCCAGAAAAGAATTTCACCAATAGCCTTAATGAGCTTTTGCCACTTCTGCTGGGTGGAAATTTCCTTGTTTTCTCACAGATCGCTGACTCAGTCTGGCAATGATGAGAGTTTGTTTGTTTTGCCTTAAACATTTCGGGAAATTATGGTCCCAGGATCAGTCTTGGAACTTCTGGGCCATCTCTGGTATAACCAATTCCAAATTATACAAAAGAGGGACCAAGATGTTTTAAATTAACTGACTGGAGAGTTGTTGGAGTTTCCTTCCTGACCCAGACAGGAGCATCCATAGAACATTTATCTAACCTAAGGGGAAAGAGAGTACACCTGATTTTGAGGGGTCTGAGAGGAGAGGGTTACAACAGACGTCAAACAGATAGACCAACAGGTTTCATTTATGATGCTTGCCGGAAGCTACAAAACCTTTCTGAAAAGTAAACCAACCCAGGGACAGACCTTAGGTACAGAATGACCAGGAGTGCAAGGCAAGGGAGGAGAATATAAAAGTAAGACATTCAGGGATCTCATGAGCTGGGCACCTGCTGCTTCATCCTACATCATACCTCTGCTCTTCTGCTGTGTTGCTCTATATCCTGTTGACTATGCCAAATCGTCAGGGGTGGCGGAGTCACAGACAAAATTTCAAAGCAAGATGTTGTCACTTGTAGGGACTACATTGCAGAAGAAAAGAAGGGAGAATAGGGTCATGGTAGATGGGCCTCTGCCCCAGACTCCTCCTGCCTCTCCTTATGTTCCCTGGGGCACCTTATGGTTGAGGGACACCACTTCAAGTTTCTGCCATGTCCTGTTCTGTATCCCTTTTGCCTCTCAGTTGACACCATGGGGAGACGACTCAAAGAGGAAAGCCACGTGGTGAAAGGACAAAGTGCAGGGGGGCTGGTAGTCAAGAGGCCTTTCTAGTCCCAACTCTGAAATTGGCGTTTTGTAGGAATAAGGCCTCTCTGGGCTTCAGGGCCTTTATCTGTAAAGTTAGAGCTGTTCCAACTCCAGGGCCCTATCAGAAAAGTCAAAGGATGAAAGAGCTGACAGAGATAGGATTTCGGGAAAAGGTGAAGAGAATAAACAGCAGAGACACAAGCCCTTGGCCTGATCTTCTGCTATTAGCATTGGGGAAGGTGACTCACTCTGGCCCACCCAGAATTGCCCATTATTCCTGGCTCACCACTCCCATTTTCTCCCCTGACCTCCTTGGGAAGAGAATTTCTGGTAAGTCATAGACAGAATGCCTTAGTCATCAACTCAATAGGTGCTATTGCCTAGAGCACAGTCACATGGATGACTTACGTGCAGTTAGTAAGCTAATCTTGTTCAAAAGCTGTAAGACTCCTGACACACCTATGTGGACACGAAGATAGCAATTTTGCTGTGCCTTGCCTCTACCAAAGCCCAGGTTTACAGCCTCCTAGGTACTCTGCACTGGTCAAATAACGTGTCTTATACATCCAACCTCTGTGGCCCTCTCACCAACCCTCCTCTCTTCTCTCATTCTGTCCACCCAAAGCTTGCCCATTCTTCCACCCTGCTCAAGTCTGTTATCCCCCAGACCAGTTCCGTCCCTTCTCTAATTCTCCAATATCAGGTGGCTTGAGGTTCCCCTCCCCCAGGAGTGTTCTGCCCAGCAGTGTTCTGACTAGCTGTCAATAAATGGGACCGTGGGGCTTCCCTGGTGGCGCAGTGGTTGAGAGTCCGCCTGCTGATGCAGGGGACACGGGTTCTTACCCCAGTCCGGGAAGATCCCACATGCCGCGGAGCAGCTAGGCCCATGAGCCTGTGCGTCCGGAGCCTGTGCTCCACAACGCGAGAGGTCACAACAGTGAGAGGCCCGCGTACCGCAAAAAAAAAAAAAATAAGTAAAAATAAATAAAATAAATGGGACCGTGAAGATTGTAACAAAGATATTACTCATTTGGTCAACTATTACACACAACTATGGGCCAGCCCTTATATCATCCTCCTGTTTTATTTAGTGTGCACCACCAAAATTGTAGGTACTTCATAATATAATTTTATTTTCTAATATAATTCTATTTTCAGAGGTTTCTAGAGAAAACAGTTTACATTCTGGCTTGAAAACCTTCCTTACTACACTGTATTCCTGACAAGAAGACTCCAGAAATACCCTAATTAGCCCCTGAAATCATTGGTCTTTAATCCTAAACTAGACAGAATAAAATATCTAACTGGTCTGTGGGATGAATTCACCTCTCCAAATCTCGTAGCCTCAGACCTTCCCAGAACATTCATATATAGGTGGGCTCTGGGAAAATAATAGGCCTCAGAAAATAATTTATTTTGGTTCTGCCAGAAGTGACCCTTCTCAGGATGAACTTGATCTGACTTTCTTTACCTGACATCAAAATGTAATGTAAGTATCCTGTGACCTATCCCACTGAGATTAAAGCTTCTGACTAGAGCTCTTTCCCTTCCTTATTGACTTTACACATATTCTTTCAGGCTTATAGTTTCTTTTATGGGAAAGATTGAAGGGTGTTTGGTAGCTAAAAAGCAATTCAATTTCTCCTTGCTGCCCAAAATTGGCAAACAACCATCATCAAGTCCTTAGTGGGCCTCCTCCCTGTGGGTGAGGGTGTCCAAGTGGAAGCTGGGTGATCAGCTGCCAGAGGATTCCACACTGATCGACAACTGGGAATCAGGAGTCCTGAGGGTTGTTCCAACCTCACAGCTCTGTGAGTCTCTTTCCCACGCACAGAGAGAGACAGAGACAAAGTGGACAAGCCCAACTCCTAGAGCCCTTGTATTGGCACTTGGTCAGATCCTGTGTTAAAGGTTTCTCGTGCAGATATACTGTCTTCTTAACTAAGCTGTAGGTTCCCTAGAGGTAGAGTGCCCTGCCTTTCTTTTCCTGTTCCACTCTCTACAGTACACAGCCTAGGGTTCAATATTTAAAAGGTATTCAATAACCCCCAAATTCTCTCATCCTTTTAATGTCATGCTTTAAAGTCACTAATGAATACTCCATATTAGGGATATGGAGATACAGTTAAGACTTGGTCCCTGCACAAAAGAAACCCATAACATCAGCGTGTAGAAAGACTGACTTGTAATAAAGGCTATATCACAGTTATGGGTGTTGGCTTATCTATATATCATAGTTATGCGTGACAGAAGTTCAAATGAGGAAATTGTACATTTTCGCTGGTGAGATGGATGAAGAAAGACTTGACAGATGAAATTCTTTGGACCTGGGACTCAAAGGATGAACAGTGTTTTACCAGGTGAAAGTGAATACCTAAAAACTTGGATAGAACACTCCACTCAATGATAGCAGGATACACATTCTTCTCAAGTGCACATGGAGCATTCTTCAGGATAGACCATATGTTAGGCCGTAAAACAAGTCTCAATAAATTTAAAAGAACTGAAATCAAACAAAGTATGTTCTCTGACCACAATGGAATTAAATTAAGTCAACAACAGAAGGAAATTTAGGGGATTCACAATTATGTGGAAATTAAACAACATACTCCTAAGTAACCAATGAGTCAAAGAAGAAATCACAAGGGAAACTATAAAATACTTTGAGATGAAAGAAACCAAAAACAAAATACAAAAAACTTATAGAATACAGTGAAAGCAATGCTTAGAAGGAAATGTATAGCTGTAAATGCCTGTGTTAAAAAAGAAAAAAGACCTCAAATCAAGGAATTAACCTTCCACCTTAAGACCCTAGAAAAAGTAGAGCAAACTAAACCCAAAGCAAGCATAAGGAAAGACAAAACAAATATTAGAGCAGAAATAAATGAAAGAGAGAACAAAAATACAACAGAGAAAAAAAATTTTTTAAGTTGTTCTTTGAAAAGATCAACAAAATTGAAAAAATTAAAAAAAAATAGGAAGAAGGAAAAAAGGGAGAAGACTCAAATCACTAAAATCAGGAATAAAAGAGGGATTAAGAAAGGAATAAAAAGGATTGTAAGGGAATACTATGAACAATTGTATGCCAACAAATTAGATAATTTAGAAGAAATGGACAAATTTCTAGAAAAAATACAAACTACCAAAACTGTCTTAGAAGGAAACAAAAAATCTGAATAGACCTATAATAAAGGATTGAATTAGTAATCAAAAAACTTCCCACAAAGAAAAGCCCATGATCCGATGGCTTCACTGGTGACTTCTACCAAACATTTAAAGAACTACCACCAATCCTTTCAAAATCGATCAAAAAACAGAAGAGGAAGGAACACTTCCCAACTCATTCTATGAGCCATTATTACTCTGATACCAAAATCCAACAGACATTACAAGAAAAGAAAACTGCAGAGCAATATCCCTTGTGGATATAGTTTCACACACACACACACACACACACACACACACACAATTCAACAAAATACCAGCAAACCAAATCTAACAACATACACTACACACCATAATAAATTGGAATTTTTTCCACGAATGCAAGGTTGGCCCAACATGTTAAAATCAACCAATGTAATATACCATATTACTAGAATAAAAGACAAAAGCACATGATCATCTCAGTAGATGCAGAAAAAAGCATTTGACAATCTTCAACACCCTATGATATGATAAAAGCATGAAATAAACTGGATAGACACTTTTCCAAAGAAACATCAAATGGCCAATGAGCACATAAAAACATACTCAACATTATTAGCATCAGGGAAATGAAAATCAAAACCACAATGAGATACCTCTTTACACCCACTGGGATAGCTATAATCAAAAAAGATGAACAATAATATGTGTGGATGAGGATGTGGCAAAATTGAAACCCTCATTAATTGCTGCTGGGAATGTAAAATGGTACTGCTCCTCTGGAAAACAATTTGGAAGTTCCTTAAAAAGTTAAATATGGGGGAATTCCCTGGCAGTCCAGTGGTTAGAACTCTGCGCTTTCACTGCCTAGGGCGTGGGTTCAATCCCTTGTCAGGGAACTAAGATCCCACAGCCAAGTACCATGGCCAAAACAAAAAAAGTTAAACATAAAAGTTACCATATGATCCACCTAGGTATAGGTATACACCCAAGAAAATTGAAATTATATATATGTCCACAGAAAAAACATGTACATGACTGTTCCCAATAGTTTTATTCATAATAGCCAAAAAGTAGAAACAATCCAAATGTCCATCAATTGATGAATGGATAAACAAAATGTGGTGTGTGTGTGTGTACATATATGTGTGTGTATACACACACACACACACACATACCCATGCATTGGAATATTATTTAGCCATCAAAAAGGAATGAAACACCTATACATGCTACAACATGGATGAACCTTGAAAGCACTGTGCTAACTGAAAGAAACCAGATACAAAAGTCCACATATTATATGATTCAATTTTTATGACATATCCAGAATAGGCAAATCCATAGACAAAGAAAATAGATTAGTGTTTGCTTAGTCCACATATTATATGATTCAATTTTTATGACATATCCAGAATAGGCAAATCCATAGACAAAGAAAATAGATTAGTGTTTGCTTGCCTGGGCGGGGGGCGGGGGGGAGGTTGGGGGGAGACAGAGGGCGACTGGGCATGATAGTTAATGGGTATCACCCAGATTTGGCATGATAAAAATGCTGGTCTGGAATTAAAGCTGACCGTTATACAACTTTGTGAATATATTAAAAACCACCGAATTGTACAACCTAAAGGGGTGAATTTTATGGTATGTGAATTACATCTCAATGTTTTAAAACTTAGTAATCCGAAACAGTGTGATATACTTAGCATAGAACAAAGTGGAACTAAACTTTGACTTTTATTTGATCATTTGTTGCAATAATGTTAAGGAAGAAAAGCAGAGCACAAGATTCAATGGATTGTAGTAATTCATTCTGCAAACTTTGAATGGAGTTCTTGCCATCCTATGTAACTATGCTAGTTGCTTCAGAGTGTACAAAGCTGAATGGTGCTCAGCTCCTCTCCAAGTGTCTTAGAAGCTAATGGAGAGGTTAGAAGAGGATACAGTGGACTGATAGCCCAAAGAGGGCTGGTTCTGCTTGTCTACTCAAGCATTGCGTGTGAGAGCAGGCCACCAGGCTTCCATTTCTGGGAGCCCCAGACAGGCCTCCCTGGAAAGACAATGACTGGTGAGATGAAGGCTAACAGGCTGCCCCAGAGACACTTGATGAAGTTACAGAATGAAATCACACCTTGATCTCTCAGATGAGAGAGAGAGAGAGAGAGAGAGGGAGAACGGGAGAAGGGAGCACAAAAGCACAGCTGTGGGCCCTTCTGTCCAGGGCCCTTGACTGAGAACAGGGAAGGATTGGGTCAGATTATTCTGACCCCTGACTTAGCTTAGTACAAGTTCCTCTAGACAAGTGGGTAGGGGAGGGGTGCTGTAAGACAGAAAAACTCAAACATATGAGTTGTCACACAACAGGTTTTATCAGAGATTAAGAAAACAAGGGGAAGGGGTAACTTGTACGGGTTGTACTTGAAAAAGTACAACCTGGGTGGGAAGAGATGTCCTTCCTCAACTTCAACACAGTGAAAAAGAACAGAGGCACAGCCTGGACTGTATGGGGCCTGATAGAATAATGGGGCATAGCTTAGCACCAAGTGATAGGAGACGGCACAGCATCATGCCTAAACACGAGAGTGAGCATGACAGTTGACTCATGTCATGGGAACAGCAATGTGGAGGAGACACAGCTAAGATCACAGGGATGAAAAGAGATGTAAGACTGGCATATAGTGGATATAGCAGGAAGATCCTAGCTTTCTTGACGGGAGCAGATTGGAGTAATAACTCTTCTGTTACCATTTTTATTATTAGGTGTGCTTCCCTGACTCTTCATATCTGAGTGGGGCCCTGAGAAACTAAGGTTACACAGAATACAAAGCAAAATGCTAAAAATGACTCAACAAAATATAAAGTGCTAGGGAAAGGGAGTGTGTTTCAAAATAAGAATGGGTAGCATCAGGGAATTCCCTGGTGGTCCAGTGATTAGGACTTGGCACTTTCACTGCTGTGGCCCGGGTTCAGTCCTTGGTTGGGGAACTAAGATCTTGCAAGCCACATGGCCTGGGCAAAAAAAAAAAAAAAAAAGAAAGAAACAGAAAAAGGGGCAGCATCAGCTTGAAGATCAGGAAAGATTTTTATTTACAAAGGTAGTAGCATATGAAGTTGAAAGGATACAAAAGACTTTAAAAAGTGTTTTCTGATCACAATAAATTTGGTTTGATAAATACAGAAAAGAAAAACACAGAGAAAAAAATGAACATCACAAATTATTATTCTATACTCAGATAAAACCAGCATTAACATTTGAGGGGGGACTTCCCTGGTGGTGCAGTGGTTAAGAATCCGCCTGCCAATGCAGGGCACACAAGTTCGATTCCTGGTCTGGGAAAATCCCACATGCCGCGGAGCAACTAAGCCCTTGCGCCACAACTACTGAGCCTGCGCTCTAGAGCCCATGTGTCACAACTACTGAAGCCCGCACGCCTAGAGCCCGTGCTCCGCAACAAGAAGCCACCGCAATGAGAAGCCCGTGCACCGCAACGAAGAGTAGCCCCCGCTCGCCGCAACTAGAGAAAGCCCGCGCGCAGCGACAAAGACCCAACACAGCCAAAATAAATAAATTAAATAAATGAATTTATTTTAAAAATAAATTACATTCCCCTTAAAAAAAAACACACATTTGGGCTTCCCTGGTGGCACAGTGGTTGAGAGTCTGCCTGCCGATGCAGGGGACACGGGTTCGTGCCCCAGTCTGGGAAGATCCAACGTGCCGCGGAGCAGCTGGGCCCGTGAACCATGGCCGCTGGGGCTGCGCGTCCGGAGCCTGTGCTCCGCAACGGGAGAGGCCACAACAGTAAAAGGCCCGCGTACCACAAAAAAAAAAAAAAAAAAAAAAAAAAAAAAACCCACATTTGAGGGGTACACCTTTCCTCATTTTATTTATTTATACCTCTATTTATAAATATCTGTAATATCTATAAATATAGATATACAGATATGAAAGTGCATGTGTTTGTGAATATATACATACATATATAGATATACTTACATACACACACACACACACACACACACACACACACACTTCAAAACAAAAGTTGTGATTGATAAGGATTCTAACAGGGAAAATGGAAGGTAAGAGAAAGACCAGGCACAGGCAAGGAAAAGAAAGCACAGAGGCAATGGAACCTTCCAGAAAGAGTATGAGCTAAACAGGACTGGATTCAAATCCTGCCTCTGCTTCTATGGAAACACAAGCAAGTTACTTAACCATGCTGAAGCTCAGTCTCCTCATGTGTAAAATGGGGATAATAATATTTACTTGATCGAGCTGTTTTAATGATCACTTGAGTACATTAAGTACGTAGCAGTGTCCCCAGAGAATGGGAGGCGCTGAGCGTGTGCTGGTGTTGTACAGCAGGCTGTCTGGGTAGCTGCATGTGGTGCTGCTTGTTTCTGATGTAAGATACTTGCAGGTAAGAGGGAGGGCCAGGGACACTCTCTCACTATAGCTCAGGGATCACAAGGATTCCAGATCCCAGCTAAAGGAAAGAGCGAACTGCCCTTAAGCAACAACTCACCCAATTTCAGGAGAAATCATGATCTGCGCAGGGCACTTAATACTTAGCCATCTCATGGCCTATCATTTCCCTCTAATCAGACATACTGTACTAGGCGACAGGCCAAGGTTATGAGGTCACTTTTTCTACAGTTATTTTAATACTCATCATTCTAGAAACTCTTCTGACTCTCATAAAACAAAGTAGCAGAAGGACTTTGATGGCTAGCACTTGTCTGCTGATTCACTGAGTGAACTTGGGTCAGGCACGTAATCTTTCTTTTCCAGGTTTTCCAGAAACAGGGTAGGCAGGTTCCTGTCCCTGAGCAAAAGCATCAACACACGGACGGTAATTCAGGGCCGCCAATTTGGGTGAAGTGTCTGCATAATCCATTTTTCTCTCTGAGTTACAGAAGTAATTGTCCATCCATCTCTGGCAAAGGAGACCATTATCCTGTCCTTATTGAGATATGGATCTAATTTAGATGTTGGCTACGTTTATGAGCCCTCAATTCATTAAGCCATCAAGACAAACAGATGGTGCCTCACAATCAGTGTCACGGCAAAATGACGTGGAGGGCCTGGAGATGTCAACAGAAACCTATTTGCAGTGCCATTGAGTATGGCAGTGCCTTCCATAAGAGGCACCTCATTCTCGGAGAATTAGCAGGCTGTAAAAATAGCCCTAAATCATTTTTGGGAGAGACAGAGTTGGGGAGGCAGAGAGGCCATCAGTATCCAAGGCAGTGGGGGAGAGGAGAGGAGGGTTCTGAAAGGGAGACTATCAATGGTGGGTGATCACGAGAATTAAGAAGCCACGGGAGCCCACAGTCCCTGCCCAGCTACTGCAGCCCCAGTAGCTGAAATGCAGCTAGAGTCCCTGAACTCAGGTACTCACCTCTGCAGAGAGACAGTCTTGAGTCAACAAGTATTTTCCATGTGTAGCACACCATCAGGTGCTGTGGGCGAAAATGTTTAACAGAGGTTCTGATGCCAGGGTGCTTGTAACCCAACGTTCATGCATAACCACGGTACTCTCCATCATACCAAGTACCAGGAGCCAGCTGGGGAGCCCAGGTGGAAAATCATGTTTATCCTTTCTGGTGGAAAGAGCTGTTCACCTGTGGTGAACAGAAAGCTTTTGCTTCCAGTGATCGATTCTTTCTTTGCGCAGTCTAGTCAAATTACCTGTACAAATACAGATTATAAAAATAAGTCAATCTTTTCAGTTATATAGCTTATATAAGATTACAAATTCTCTAATTTTTAAAATCAGTATATAAACGACATAAAACTAAAAGACCAAATTCTGCTTACTCATTCTCTACTAAAAGACACATTTAATAAATTATATAGGATATAAAATTATATAAATTTTTTGGTCATTGTATGATTTGCATTACCTTTTTCTTTTTTAATTTTTATTGGAGTATAGTTGATTTACAGTGTTGTGTTAGTTTCAGGTATACATAAAATTATATAAATTTTTAAGATGAGATGGTTGTGTTGTTAATTCCAAATCCAATTATCTCCAAAGCAAGGGAATGAGGCAGGAGGGCCTCAGCTCAGTTAGAGAAGTTCTGTGCCCACCCCCGCCAAATAACTAACAGGAAGAACAAAAAGGAATTCTGAGGAGCTTCAGTGAATCCAAGATCCATTTTTTAGTGACAACCGCACAGCTTTTTGTTGGAAAATATTATCAGTGAACAGTCTTGCATCAAGCGTAAAATGATGCAAATGTATTTCCTTATTTAATCTGTTTAAGTGCCTTCCTGTATAAATGATCCTCTCAACATCACTGGGCCAGTTTGGTCAGAGCACAGTACTATGAGAGTGAAGGCACAGTCTCACCTCTGCCACCGATCTTCAGAAGGCTGGCCCCTTGTCATTCAGTTATCTGCCCACGTCACTGGCTACATGTGCACAAAAGTTGGAGTAGCGGGCTTCCCTGGTGGCACAGTGGTTGAGAGTCCGCCTGCCGATGCAGGGGACACAGGCTTGTGTCCCGGTCCAGGAAGATCCCACATGCCACGGAGCGGCTGGGCCCGTGAGCCATGGCCGCTGAGCCTGCGCGTCAGGAGCCTGTGCTGTGCAACGGGAGAGGCCACAACAGTGAAAGGCCCCCGTACAGCAAAAAAAAAAAAAAAAAAAGTAGGAGTAGCATCAAGGATTTACCCAGGTTTCATGTTCAGTTAGTGGGATGGAAAGCAGTTCTACCAACCAAGTCAGGGAATTTAAAGAGAAAGTACAGGATTATGAGGAAGAGGTGTCCAGAGCAGGGGGAAGGAGAAGAGAGAGATAATTATGTTCAGTTATGGACGTGCTGTGGAGTCTGGAATTTTATGATAGCCTGGACCCTAGTCAATTCTCCCTGGAGACTGGACTGTATGGACTATTGCTACTTTAAAGCAGCAGGCCTTGTCAAGGTGGTAGAGGGATGACACTACAGCATGTAGCAGCCTTCCCTATCCTTAAGACCCAGGATATGGCTTCAATATAAAGAATATAATAAGCTACATACTGAATAGTCTTGTTTTCTGGCAGAGAAATGCTGATAGTCCTTTTCTAATGCATTCAACTTCACTACCAAGTACCTCAAATTCACTCCGCTCTTGAAACATCCTGCTCCAAAACCTTCAAGGGCCACCTAATATAATACTGTCCAAGTTCTTTGATTAGCGTTTAAGGTCCTCCCCAGTGACCTTAGGCCTACTTTCCATTATTCTCTGACTCTGCTTTAGTCACAGATTTTTGCCTTTTCCCCACTCACTGTCCTCCATGCCAGAGCTACAATCCCATAGTCTACCTCTATTCCTCTGCCCACTGTTTCCTTTTTCTGGAATATTCTTTCAACTTATTTACATGCTAGTCATCCTTCAAAGCCCACTCATTCAAGCCCCTGTCCCAAGAAGCCTTCTTTGAAACCGCTCACTCACTATGATATCTACCTGGATTTCCATTCAAAGCACTTATCACAGACTGTTTTTGATACTTTTCTATACCTGTTCCTTTGACCTAATCAGATGATAAATTATTTCAGGGAAGGAACTGAGTCTAATTTCTGAGTCCTGTACAGGGCACAATATACATGTCCAGTATTTGCTGACTGTGACTCTCAACTGTAGTTTGAAAAGTCAAAGATATTACCAATTTTCTCAAAAGTTGTAATATTTGTTTTAGACAAAATTCCACAAAGATCACACAGTATTTTTTTTTTTTTTTTTTTTTTGCGGTACGCGGGCCTCTCACTGCTGTGGCCTCTCCCGTCGCGGAGCACAGGCTCCGGACACACAGGCTCAGCGGCCATGGCTCACGGGCCCAGCCGCTCCACGGCATGTGGGATCCTCCTGGACTGGGGCACGAACCCGTGTCCCCTGCATCGGCAGGTGGACTCTCAACCACTGCGCCACCAGGGAAACCCCACACAGTATTTTTTTAAGGATGTCAAAAAACAGATAGTGTAGCTTTAAGCTGAGCCTTAGCCCAAATCTGAGTTTAGAAGCCCATTTCTCTTATAGTGCATATGACCATGTGCTGACAGCTACTTGGAGCGTGAGAAGTTACAGAGGCTCTCTAAAGAGGGGAAATTAGCAAAGCTGTCAGAGACTTCTTGTGCTGCCTTCCTATAAATTACAGGTGGATTAATTTAATACATGAGAACCCAAATAATTTTTTAAAGTCTTCTGCATCAATATTATACTTTGAAATAACACAAAGAAGAATGGAATAATATATGTTGTACATGTGTCACCAATGTCTTATGAAAATTTTAAGTTTAATCAGCTGTCACTTGTTTTCTTGTAACATGATACTGAATAAGGTACAGCAGAACAATCTTTTAAAAAAACTTCTGCATCATCTGATACAGATAGGCATCATCACCATTTACCAAGATTTTGGTTTCTACATATGATCAGAAAGAGATCATTTCTTAAACAAATAGGGCAGGGTCTGCATCTTTCTGCACAATGCATGGCATAGGAATTTTTAAACTAATAGCTAACACTCTACATTTATTTCCCCATTAACCACCACTACTTTTATCCCCACTTTACAAAGGAAGAAAGTGAAGCCCAAGGTCATGGCTAGTATGTGGCTAAGTTGGGACCAGCACTGGTCTGCCTGACCCCAAATCTCATTCTCTGGAAATTAGCAAATTAGCTAACATTAGTTTGATTCATATAAATCCTCTTCAGAAATGAACATGCTGTGGTCACTGCTGCAGTTAGCCTTTTTTTTTTTCCAGAATCAAGGGACTTCCGCTTTACTTTTTTTTTTTAATTTATTTTTTAATTAATTAATTTATTTTTGGCTGCGTTGGATCTTCGTTGCTGTGCGCGGGCTTTGTCTAGCTGTGGCGAGCGGGGGCTACTCTTCCTTGTGGTGCATGGGCTTCTCACTGAGGTGGCTTCTCTTTGTTTTGGAGCACAGGCTCTAGGCGCGCGGGCTTCAGTAGCTGTGGCATGCGGGCTCAGTAGTTGTGGCGCACGGGCTTAGTTGCTCTGTGGCATGTGGCATCTTCCCAGACCAGGGCTCAAACTCGCATGCCCTGCATTGGCAGGTGGATTCTTAACCACTGCGCCACCAGGGAAGCCCTTGTTTTACTTATGCATATGACTTTCATATTCAAATCTGTCAGGCTCTTTTATCACTTTAATTACTCTAAATGAGTTCCTGATCTTCCTACTTATCTTTTTTTTTTCCAATTTTTTTTTTTTGGCCGCACTGCCCGACACGCAGGATCTTAGTTCCCCGACCAGGGATCGACCTGTGCCCCCTGAAATGGAAGCGTGGAGTCCTAACCACTGAACCGCCAAGGAATTGCCCCCTACTTATCTTTTAAGCCCTCCAGCTACTGCATCAGTTGTCACTTCTTTTTTTTTAAAATAAATTCATTTATTTTGTTTATTTATTTTATTTTTAGCTGCGTTGGGTCTTCGTTGCGGTGCGCGGGCTTCTCATTGCGGTGGCTTCTCTTGTTGTGGAGCACGGACTCTAGCACGGGCTCAGTAGTTGTGGCTCGCGGGCTCTAGAGCACAGGCTCAGCAGTTATGGCGCACGGGCTTAATTGCTCTGCGACATCTGGGATCTTCCCGGACCAGGGCTCGAACTCGTGTCCCCTGCACTGGCAAGCGGATTCTTAACCGCTGTGGCACCAGGGAAGCCCCTGTCACTTCGTCTTTTAACATTATTGAGGCCCTACTGAGCTCAAAGACAGCGTTCAAGGAGATGCCTGCATGAACCAGACAAAATACGTGCCCTCAAGCAGCTGGAAGTACTCCACATGACCAAAGTAAAGGGTTTTTAATTTATCGTACTCAGCATGAATGTTTCCTACCAGTGTTTTAACTCAATTATGAGACAAAAGATTTTCAAAATCCTGAGCCTAAGACACTGAGCTTCTACCTGTGGGATAAAGCACTTGGCAGTCTGCCTCGTTTCGTGGTTACATCCAGAGATTCTAGTTTAGTTAGAGTCCTCACGGTAGCGCTTGATGCTCTGCACTAATTCGCCAGGTAGCTATCGATTGCTCTACGAACAAATTTGGGGCTCTGTCCCGGGAAGTTCACTGCCACAAGGGACCTCTGACACTTCTTTCCTCAGGTAAACCACCCCGATCTAGGTGGAGTCACCCGTACTTGCAATGAGTGGCTTCCTCCCACTACAGTGTAAGCGCCAAGCCGGAGGCCGACAGCGCACGTTCGTGGCTCCAGGGCTTGGGAGTGGCTCCAGCGCCCCACCGCCGCCGGCGCCCCCGAAGGCAGGAACGTGCTCCCTCCTCACCCGCAGCCCCCCAAGGACCTGCCGCGGTTGAACCCCCTGATCCGCGGCCCCGCCCGGCCGGCGCTCGGAACACCGCCTTCGCGGTGCTCGCTGCCGCCGCCGCGTCACGAGAGGAAAAGGGCGAGAGTAATCTCAAGTACCACCTGGCCAAGGGCCAAGAATCCTACACTTCCTCCGCGGAATCCCGGTTGCCGACCTCTCACCTCTGGCGCGATCCCTACGTGAGAGCCGGGGACGCGGAGTCACCGCCCGCGCACGTCGCCCCAGCCAATCCGGAGCTCGCTCCGGGCCGCCCCACCCACCGCGTACAGGCCCGCACTAACCCGCCGGCACGGACACCGGCGTACCAGCCACTGGCTTCTGATTGGCTGAGGACGGCTGTGGGCGGGACCGGGAAAAGCCGGGCAGACTGCTGGTGCGCGAGGTGGGTCAGAAGCCGGTAGGAGCCTGCGACGTCGTGCAGTTGTCTGTAAGTGATGCATGCCGGGGTTTTGGGAGCGGGAGACGCCGGGCCGTGGGATGGGAAGAAGTGAGGCCGCGCTGGGCCGGGCTGAGAGCACCTTGGGAGGGTTGGGGATCGCAGGACTGGGAGTGGGGGCGATGCCTGGGTTGAAGGGGGCGAAGTCTGGTTGGCGGGGCTCAGGCCCCACCTCGCGGTGCAGGGGAGGTTGGTGAGGGCGTACGGAGCCTATGAGGGGATGCAGCAAAGGCTTGAGGAGCGAAGCCTCGCGGATGGCGCTGGGGAGGGACGGGGCTGGGGCCGACTTCGGGGAACTCGTAGAGCGGGGTGGGTGAGGAGGGATTGAGAGGGCGAGCGCTCCGGCCATGGAGTCCTGACAAGGTCACAAGAAGAGAGAGGGGAGGAAAGTTGAAGGGTTGAGAGGAGGGCGTAAAACCAAACGACCTTCCTGCCATCGGCTTCATCTTCTCCCCGGGCCGCTATTCCCTTCCACCTTTGGCGACCCCCTTCGGCCCTAGGAAGGTAAGAAGGACCCGGGCATGTATCAAGCATCTCTGACGTAATTTACATTTCTCCCGAAAAAGTAAACCTGCCAGATTAGAAATTACAAAACATAGCACGGGATTAGTATTGGGAGCAGCCGAAATGATTCGGCAGGTTTATTCGCCTCTTTTATTTAACCGGTGCGGGAAGCAGTTATTTCCCTCTTCGGGGTAATCCCTAAGGAAGGAATCTATGCTTTCGGAAGTACCCAGACCGGTTTGGATAAAAAGTTATGATGGATTGAAGCGGTACCAGGCCCCAGCATGATAATCGTATTTGAGTTTTGTATACCAAGGGTTCTCTTTCTTCCCTGTGCACCAGAATCTCTTGAAGGGGTCTTCTTAAGATACAGATTCCTTGGGCCCTGCCCCAGACCATCTGAATCAGAATCTTCCGGGGTGGCGCCTTGCAGCCATTTTAAACAGGCTGACGGGTAACGGATGCAAAATCAAAATTTGAAACCATTGTTGTTAGATAGTAGTTCCAGTGACCAAAATGACGGGCTGTGAAGATCCTTAAATCTTTTACATCACGTGATGCTGGGCAGCTCCAGTTCCCTTATGCCTTTTCTAGGTTCCCATGCATTTGGAAAGGTCTTCAGTAGTATCTTACCAAGTTTACAGACTACTTCGTGTTTTCCAAACTGGCTTTGAGTATCTGGTTATAGGTGCCTCTTTTTGTACTTATTCAACTTTCTGACAGAGATCTGGGTCAGCTGCTGCAGGCGAATGACAAAATGATAATAAAGGAAAATTCAGAAGTGGCGCTAGGAAAAAAAAATCTTCAAATCACACTTGAAATCATTAGATGAATTAAGTCACTGGGAAAGAAGGTTCCATTTGATTTTAGGCATGACTGACATTTTTTACAGTTAAAAGAAAGAGATGTGGGCTCCTGTTAAGGAGTGGATTTTAAATGTTTTTCAGATTAAATACATACCAGCATTATAAGACAGATGATTTGGCAATATATTGTCAATCAAAAGAACCCACAACTGTGTATCAGGAGAGCTGGGTTCTAATCCTACCCTGCCAGAGATGTATTCCTGTTGTTGAGCAGTTCATTTAACCCTTCATAACCTTTTTTTTTTTTTGCTTCTGTAAAATAAGCCTATTGGCATGGATTAATAATCTGGGTTTTTACTCTTTTGTGTGTGTGTGTGCGGTACGCGGGCCTCTCACTGTTGTGGCCTCTCCCGTTGCGGAGCACAGGCTCCGGATGCGCAGGCTCCGGATGCGCAGGCCCAGTGGCCATGGCTCACGGGCCCAGCCGCTCCTCGGCATGTGGGATCTTCCCGGACCGGGGCACGAACCCGTGTCCCCTGCATCGGCAGGCGGACTCTCAACCACTGTGCCACCAGGGAAGCCCTGGGTTTTTACTCTTAAGTTATATGATGTGTACTTACTGACCCTGATATTTTAAAAGTGAACCATTTTGTATTTAGGTGGCTATAAATCATGAATACGTGGGAAACTTCTAGGTGATCATTAGGAAGAGAATTATCAAAATCTTTTACTCAGGGAGTGTTGCAGATATATATTATGCTAGATATATAATTTGAACCATAGAGTAACAAATAACTTTGTGATATGTTGGACTTCTAATATTCCCCTTTATTTTATCCTGAAATGTGCACACAAGGTGTTCTGGATCAGAGACAGATTATCATGAGTCACTTGAGACATAATGACCACATGGTTCCCTCACGCCCTGATTCTTTCCCCAGGGACTACTTTCTGAAAGCCAGATCTAATGTCCTGTCTGTACAAACTGCTGAAAGGTGATCCTCCTCCCCGCTGAAAGGAAGGAGAAGGGAACTTTTGCTCCATTGACATGTTGGACAGTTAAAGTTATCCAGATGTGAGAGATTAAAGGAAAAACTACCAACTTTCTTGCTTTTAAAGACAATTCCCAAATGACTTCTTAGTTTAGGAATAATTAAGGCAGAGGAAGAAAACATGATTTCATATATGTAAAAGAAGGCGCTAGTTTTTAAAAGTGGATTGTAGTATTATAATGGTTTTGTCTCTTGTGGTTGCAAGGATCCAAGACCTACTCAGGTTATCATGTGTTCTTTCATAGATACAATATAAGAATTAAAAGAAAAATAAGCACTTATGTACAAACAGCTTGACATTTTTATTACTGACTCTACAAATGTGTATAATTGTTAGTTTTCACTAAATATTCCTAATTACCTGAGAATAATTTTAATTGTTGAAAATATTACTTTAAAATTTATTCAACAAACATTTTGTGGTCTACTTTATGTAATAAGCATCATGCCAGGCTATGGTATAGACAAAAGCAGGACAGGTGTAACCTCCTGACTTCAAGGATTCTAGTGAGAAAAACAGTTAAACTTGCATTTATAAGAAAGAGTTATTATAGAGAAAGCATCAGGTCCTATGGGACTGCGTAACCAAAGCACTTATCATAAACTTGGAGAGTCAGAGAAGACTTTCCAGAGCAGGTCAGTTAAGGCAAGAAACCGAAAAATGGGAGGACTTAGCCCAGAAAGAGTATCTGAAGAAAATGAAAAGGGAAGAAACGTTTTAGGCAGAGGAAGTAGCTTGTGCAAAGGCTTGGAGGTTTAGAGAGCATCTCTAAGAAGTTTAATGTGATTAGAATATGGGGTTGGTGAGGGAGGTTGAAGGAGGATTTGTGATAAAAACAAAAGTTTTTTAAACTTTTGCCTTTGGGAAGTTTAGATTGGTTATGAAGGAAACTAATAAATATACTGGCCTAAAATAAATACAGTATTTAATATTACCATCTATTACATTTATATAGTATCTTGTTGCTGTTTTTTTTTTGTTTTGTATGGTTTTGTTTGCCACACAGCGTGGAGGATCTTAGTTCCCTGACGGGGGATTGAACTCATGCCCCCTGCAGTGGAAGTGTAGAGACTTAACCACTGGACCGCCAGGGAAGTCATCATTTATGTAGTATCTTGAAAGCCAATCTCAAATATTTCTCTGAAACTTCCCAAACTTTTTTATCCAAAAGACATCACACTCTAAATTCTCATTTTCTCTGTTGGCAAAGTGATCCCACTCTGGCATGTCTATTTTAAAGAATCTAATTTGTGAAACATTATTTCAGTGTTTACATTCTATCTCTTCACATATATAGTGAGCATCCTGAACCTTGAGCTTGTTGAACCTTGTATATAATAAAAGCTCAGAGAAAGTAAGGGTTTATTCAATTAGCAGGTAATGGAGCACAAAAAAGAAGAGAAAGTAAGGGTTTATTCAATTAGCAGGTAATGGAGCACAAAAAAGAAGAGAAAGTCTAGTCCTAATTTCTTCTATCTAGCTGTGTGATACTGTACAACTCATCTGGATTAAGGTTTTCTTCTCTGTCAGATGACAGAATTGAACTCTTCCCAATGAGGACGGGGGCTTGGAGGGACAATCTCACTTTTCAAACTAAGCACTAAGCCTCCCCTCTAGAGTTGGATTTTCTTTGAGGACCTTGACTACTACTAAAGCCCTTGAATAGCAAAGTGTTGAATGAGAGCTATTATTACTGAAGGGAGTATGATGCACATGAAAAACCCAGAAGCTAAGGTAGGACTATATGGGTAATGGCAGTTAACTTTTGAGTTTATTGTAATTGACGTCAATCAGAGACTTGTGTAGTTATATACTATGTTTGACTCCCTTTTTTATCTACGGGTAAAGTTTATAGTCTGTTCAGCTCAGTCAGAAGGAAGTATGTACATAGTTGCTGTGACTAAGGTGAAATTGAATTTGTTATTACTTTATTGTGATGAAATGCCTACTAGCGTCCTGTGTAAAAAAATTGACCAAAAAGGGAGAATGGAGCCTTGGTCCCTTTGTGATAGAAATGAATCTTTTTTTCTGCCCTCTAATTCATATAATCAGGCTAGTATCTTGCCTTTTTTGGTACCACTTAAAGGAATAATCTTATAAAAGAAGTATGCTTTTAACTGCAGAACCTCATGGAAATTCTGTTTCAGGAAGATTCTTCAATCACTATGTCAAGTGACACAGATGTTTCTCTTTCTTCATATGATGAAGATCAGGGATCTAAACTTATCCGAAAAGCTAGAGAGGCACCATTTGTCCCCATTGGTAAGTTTGACTTTGATGGTCTAATAAGCTATTGTAAGCTTTTTTTTTTTTTTTCTTTTTGCGGTATGCGGGCCTCTCACTGTTGTGGCCTCTCCCGTTGCGGAGCACAGGCTCCGGATGCGCAGGCTCAGTGGCCATGGCTCACGGGCCCAGCCGCTCCGCGGCATATGGGATCCTCCCAGACCGGGGCACGAACCCGTATCCCCTGCATCGGCAGGCGGACTCTCAACCACTGCGCCACCAGGGAGGCCCTATTGTAAGCTTTAACACAGTAGAAGTGTGGTAAACTTGTTTGGTTCATCAGGAATTTCCTGAAAGCATTTATTTTTGAATATTTTTTCATATCTTGAAATATGCTTAGATTGGTATGATGTAGCTCTCATTATAAAAATTCTTCTCTGTGTATTCAGACTTCTTGTTTTAGTGACTTATTTCAGTGAATGTGTTGGGACCCCAAGACTACCATCAGTCTCAATGATTTGCTGGAAGGACTCCCAAGACTAAGAGTTGTTATACTCACAGTTGTGGTTTATTACAGTCTCTACTGTATTAACTGATTGCCTTTGGGGATGGAAGTAAGACAGAGAAGAGTTCCCCTGGCACTCTTAAAGGAATTTATTTACTGGCTTCACAAGCCCACATTTTAAAGATGATCTTAACTTTTTGGATCTGCTACTGTTTGCTTCCAATTGTGGATTTTTAGTTCTGAGGGGGAAAAATTAAAAATCCAATTTGTATGTTAGCTGGTTAATGGTCTCCTAAAGCATCCTTATAAAAAAAATAGAACGTTGATTGATGATACCCTGCCCCCATGCATCTGACATACTTGTGACTGTCTGTTTTACAGGAGTGGCAGGTTTTGCAGCAATCGTTGCATATGGATTATATAAATTGAAGAGCAGGGGCAATACTAAAATGTCTGTTCACCTGATCCACATGCGCGTGGCAGCCCAAGGCTTTGTTGTGGGAGCAATGACTCTTGGTAGGTTCCTACAGGACATTTCAAATTTGTGGTTCCCCATTAATGGATTTCTTTGTAAATAAAACAAGGTAGATACTTTTAGCTGACTTTGAAGCAGTTTGCAAATATCACTTATATTCATTTTCACATAAAAACTGAATTAATAAAAATAGTTCAAGTAGTGACATAGTTTTACTGTCTATGATATAATCTTACTAAGGTTTTAAAGAAAGAAAAGATAGTACTGCCCATCACTGAGTTTATAATTTCGTTGAAGAGTCTAGATATGTAAATAGGGTTGGTAATAAGATCCATCATCTGGGAGAGACATGATTGCTGTTTTATTGAGTTTTTGAAGGTGGAAAAGATATTACATGCTTTTATAGGCTTTATAATTAATTGACTTTATCTGGTATTATATAGCAAGAGTAACTCCTTTTAAAGTTGCCAGATAAATATTGATATTTTAACAGTCTGAGCTAGTCATACTGGCCTTGAGATACTTGGGAAATTGTGTAAAAAGAATTTTAGAAATTTGAATTGTTTAAGAAAGCAAAAATGTAAGCAGCCTAGTGCCTTGTTCCCCTTGTAAATATTGTATGCTAGCAAGGGTGCTACTTTTAGCTACTTTATGAACAGTTTTTAATCCTTTAATACTGAAGAAAATATTTAAATGCTTAACTAGCATTCTTTTTCTTTAGGTATGGGCTATTCCATGTATCAAGAATTCTGGGCAAAACCTAAACCTTAGAAGAGGAGATGCTGTCTTGGTCTTGGTGGTGCTTGCTTTACTTAGACATCTCATATTGAGGTTATATGTTTATGTTAAAAATAAATTCTGTGGGTCGGACAATAACATAGTAATTTGAATATTGGCTTCCTTTCTTGTAGGCTTGATTTGCCTAGTGACTAGTTCACTCGCTAGGTCATTCAGGGGAGTCAGATTAGCAGAAAAACATGTCACTTTTAAATGCATTTGATAGTGGTACAGTGTCCACCTTCTTAAACTCTTCTGATAAAATTACTTGTAAAGAGGACAACATGCCAAACCTGAAAATGCTCCCAGTTGTTGCAGAATATCATATGCTTTTGATGTAATGTAGGAATCCTATTTACCCCAGTTAATTTAACTCTTTCTGACTGCCTTGTGGACTGAGTACTGTTTTTAAGGTCTGGTTGGCTCTTGAAGGACCCTTTCAGAACACTGCACGGAATAATTATAAACCTCCCAGCAACTATGTGTGTGTTTTTAAACCAAACCTAAAGAGCTGGTAACAGCTGCTTTGAAGTAGTATCTGTTTCAGAATCATAGTTGTAAACATGAGAATAACTTAACTGTAGATCCCCGTTTAGCTGTTTTGTAATTGCAGAATTATAGTTTGCTGCTGTTATATTAGAATAATTTTTAAATGGCATTTTGAAATAGAAATGTGTATTTTAAGTGCTAATGCAAAGGTAAATGAAAAATACTTTTTAAATGTGTGCAGCCTGTTTATTTTCTCTGAAAGAATCATAAATGTTAAACTAAATTGCCTGTAATGGAAGTGATGTATGAGCAAGCTGGTTTGGTCAGACACTATACAAACTTTGGTATACTACAGAATGCTTTGTTGTACTTGTGAAATTCTCTCGTCTAACCTGAATTTACATTCCATGGTGATAACATGGTAAATGTAGTGTTATTAAAGTAAGTGAACACATCAAATGTCTTGTATTTATTTCAATTTGGAAAAAACTATCATTCTTCAAAGTAGTACAAGTAGTTCCAAGAAAAGAGGGAGAACATTTTATGCCTTTTGTAGGAGCCATAGTTAAAGACCATTTAACAAACAGGAATAATAGCTAATGTTTATTGAGCACTTACTGTGTGCCACACACTGCTCTAAGCACTTTTCATGTATAATGTCATTTAAGTTTCCTAACAACCCTAAGAAGTAGGAGCTATGATCCTCATTTCATGGAGGAGGAGACTGAGGTATGAATAGTTTTAAGTAATTAACTCAAGGTCACATAAGCTAGAGGAAGGTTGTAGGTTTGGGACTGGAACCTGGGCAGTCAAGCAGTAGATGCCAACAGACTCGAAATGTTGGCCTTTGTGAAGTTAATGCTGAGTGGCAGCGGTTATCATAAATTAGTACTGTTAGAAAAGAGGGTGCAGCATGGTCTCGGCTCACTGCTCCACTGACTATATAACCTGGACCAATCAAGGTTTTCTCAGTTTTCTGCTAGTTAGAAATGAGAGATTGGACTATGTAATTTCTCTAGTCCTATCTAGTTATAGATCATTACATAGGTCTATGGGAAATGTGCTTTAAAAATACAAGCTATTACTAGGAACTCTTCTCGGCCTCCAGTAGACATTATAGGAGTTGCTTGTAGGCAGTCCTAACAATTATTTCATGAAGGATAAGCCTTCTATAGAAGAACAAATTTGTGAACAAGTTTCAGAAACTTTCTAATGGATGAGTACATTATTGATTTTGTTAAATAAATACTAATTTGAAAGAAATTGATCTAGACAAATGCCAGAGGATAGAAGAACAGGAGCAAAATGTTGAGACTGTAGTGAGCATGTTAAGTGATCAGGAGACAATAAGTAAGGGTGCTTGCCTGAAGAAGACAGTGGTAAATTAGGGTGGATGAAGAGGCTGGCATCGGATTATGGAAGTTTTTAAAAGTGGCTCAAGTGGATGTAACACTACTTTTTATTGAGTCAGACCTGGGTTCATGGTTTTGCCACTTAGGAGCCAAGCAGCCATGGTTTCCTCATCTGTAAAGTGGGGACAATGTCAGTAGCCTAGGGTTGCTGGGAAGACAAAATGCAATGGTGAACATAAAAGGGCTTAGCATAGCACCTGATGCATTAGTAATCTGAATGGTTGCTGTTACCATTGTTACTGTTAGGCTTGGGAATGTGGCAGCACAGAAGGTGTGTGGGCCCTCCTCTCACAACTTAACAGTTTAGCAGAGAAGGCTGGCATTAGATCAGTGATTTCGAAAAGCATGATGAATACTAGGTACAGGATGCAGCAGACAGGGGTGCCTAACCCAGGGCTGGAGTCTGAGAAGGAATCCCCAAGGAAGTGGTGTTGTAACTTAAGATGATTTTTCATCTTAAGTTAGAACATCACCTTAAGACACTGATGAAAGAAATTAAAGATGATACAAACAGATGGAGAGATATACCATGTTCTTGGATTAGAAGAATCAACATTGTGAAAATGACTATACCACCCAAAGCAATCTACAGATTCAATGCAATCCCTATCAAATTACCAATGGCAGTTTTTACAGAACTAGAACAAAAAATCTTAAAATTTGTATAGAGACACAAAAGATCCCAAATAGCTAAAGCGGTCTCGAGGGGAAAAAATGGAACTGGATGAATCAGACTCCCTGACTTCAGACTATACTACAAAGCTACAGTAATCAAGACAATGTGGTACTGGCACAGAAATAGAAATACAGATCAGTGGAACAGGATAGAAAGCCCAGAGACAAACCCACTCACCTATGGTCAACTAATCTATGACGAAGGAGGCAAGGATATACAATGGAGAAGACAGTCTCTTTAATAAGTGGTGCTGGGAAAGCCGGACAGCTACATGTAAAAGAATGAAATTAGAACACTCCCTAACATCATACACAAAAATAAACTCAAAATGGATTAGAGACCGAAATGTAAGACCGGACACTATAAAACTCTTAGAGGAAAACATAGGAAGAACACTCTTTTTTTTTTTTTTTTTTTTTTTTGCAGTACGAGGGCCTCTCACTGTTGCGGCCTCTCCCGACGCTCAGGCTCAGCAGCCATGGCTCACGGGCCCAGCCGCTCCGCAGCACGTGGAATCCTCCGGGACCAGGGCACGAACCCGTGTCCCCTGTATCGGCAGGCGGACTCCCAACCACTGCGCCACCAGGGAAGCCCAGGAAGAACACTCTTGACATAAATCACAGCAAGATCTTTTTTGATCCACCTCCTAGAGTAATGGAAATAAAAACAAAAGTAAACAAATGGGACCTAATGAAACTTCAAAGCTTTTGCACAGCAAAGAAAACTACTACCAAGACGAAAAGAGAACCCTCAGAATGGGAGAAAATATTTGCAAATGAATCAATGGACAAAGTATTAATGTCCAAAATATATAAACAGCTCATGCAGCTCAATATTAAAAAAACAAACAACCCAATCCAAAAGTGGGCAGAAGACCTAAATAGACATTTCTCCAAAGAAGACATACAGATGGCCAAGAAGCACAAGAAAAGCTGCTCAACATCACTAATTATTAGAGAAATGCAAATCAAAACTACAGTGAGGTATCACCTCACACCAGTTAGAATGGGCATCATCAGAAAATCTACAAACAACAAATGCTGGAGAGGGTGTGGAGAAAAGGGAACCCTCTTGCACTGTTGGTGGGAATGTACATTGATACAGCCACTATGGAGAACAGTATGGAGGTTCCTTAAAAAACTAAAAATAGAATTACCATATGACCCAGCAATCCCACTACAGGCATATACCCAGAGAAAACCATAATTCAAAAAGACACATGCACCCCAATGTTCATTGCAGCACTATTTACAATAGCCAGGTCATGGAAGCAACCTAAATGCCCATCAACAGACGAATGGATAAAGAAAATGTGGTACATATATACAATGGAATATTACTCAGCCATAAAAAGGAACGAAATTGGGTCATTTGTAGAGACGTGGATGGATCTAGAGGCTGTCATACAGAGTGAAGTAAATCAGAAAGAGAAAAACAAATATCGTATATTAACACATATATGTGGAACCTAGAAAAATGGTACAGATGAACCGGTTTGCAGAGTAGAAATTGAGACACAGATGTAGAGAACAAACGTATGGACACCAAGGGGGGAAAGCGGCGGGGGGGGGGGTGGTGGGATGAATTGGGAGATCGGATTGACATGTATACACTAATATGTATAAAATGGATAACTAATAAGAACATGCTGTACAAAAAAATAAAATTCAAAACTTAAAAAAAAAATAAAAGTAGGTTTTTGTATTTTTATATTCAGGATCCTGCTATTCCCGGAAAAAAGTTATCAGCCTATTTGTAGTTAACGAACAATAGTGACATCTGGTGGTGACAGCTGCAATTTGACTCCACACATAAATCCCCAAAGTACCCTCTGCTTCTGTACCACGGAGTCAGAACTTTGGAGCAGAGGACTGGTCATGCAGACCACGCCTCTTGCCTCACCGATGAGGAAACACTGCTCAGAGTTTCAGGAACTTGAAATTTAGGCTCTACCCCCAATAAATTTACAGCCCATCAAAACAAAGGCCAGAACAAAGCTGAATGAACATAAAGTATTTTAAAGTTCTCATGTGTCAAATAGTGGAACTGCCAATTATTTATATACTTAATCCTGTAGGAAAGCTCTTCAAATTCAACAGGAAATTGGAGAAAGGAAACCAAACATGCACCAACCATGACTTGATTGCCACTTTCTTAGTGAATGATTTACCTGCTATAAGTTCATGTAAGAGCCACTACTACTCATGCATCCTGGCTTTATTCTTAGATAAAGAGAGCTTACTTTCCCCTTAGTCACTGAAATGGGGCAAAATAATTTGTTTTTAGCAAGACAAAAGTTAGGAAATTTTCTCCTAAATTCAGCAGTGATAAATAGTTCCAGAGTGGAGGCCAGCATCCAGTTGGTCCCCGCAGAGGAACCCAGGAACAGGTCCCCTCTGTAGTATCCTGAGCTTCTTATAACATTGGTGTTAGGTCTTTTTCCTGTCCCCAGTGTAACTCTGAAGTGTCACAGAGTGACTAAAAGTTTACAACGTGAGGTAGAAATGCCATCATCATACCTTTCGGCTAGAGCCCTATAACCTAAACTCAGCTTATCTGCAGCTATACTTACTGTCTTCCCTACTGGTGCTCCTTCTGAGATCACCTGTTCCTGTCAGGGATCTCCATCTCACACTGTCACACCCTGGGCTCAAACTCTGAAGTGTCTTTCCTTCCTTCTGTTCATTTATCACTATAAAGCCAGCCACCAAGTTCTGCCATTTTTCATAAGCAGAGTCCTTCATCACTCAGATTTGTTCTTTTCTTTTCCTTGTTGCCTAGGCCCTTCACCTCCTGTCCTGCCACTAGCTCCAGCAGAGCCACTGATGCAAAAGCCCTGTGCTCACCACTGCCCCTGACACCTCTGCTTGGACTCTAGTCCTTTCCTGAATGTTCCCCCTTCCTGACAATTCAGTGCACTCCTTAAAGACCCAACCCAATTCTACTTTTGGTAAACTCTGAACTCTCCCAGGCCATGGTGAACTTTACCTTTTTACAAATCTTGCTATATTTGAGTTTAAAACACAATGCGTGTTCCACTATGGTAACACTTTGTATAGTACTTTGCCGTATATAAAGTGCTTTAATACTCTTTAAATTCCCTCACAAAAAATGAAGTATGTATTATCCTGACTTTTTCCATGTGGAAAGCTGTAATTTACTCAAGTTCACACAACTGAAAAGTGACAGAGCTGGGACCCAAATCCAGAACTTGAGACCCCTGGTCTCATGGAAAGACTGCATGATGGAACAGAAGGCAGGTACATAAAATAATGCCTGTCCAAGAAATACTTGTTCTTCCCTTCCCTTCATTTCCACCTTCCACTGCACACACATGCACACTTACTCCCCACTTAGGTCCCAAACCCAATACTTTTTTTCCAATATACCGTAGCTGCTTTATCCTCAGGTTTTTTCATATATATAAATCCTCAGTCAGTATTAGTTTTGGTCTTTATATAAGAAGGAAGCTGAGTGGATGCAACTAGAGATTATCATACTAAGTAAAGTCAGAAAGAGAAAGACAAATACCATATGATATCACTTATATGTGGAATCTAAGATATGACACAAAGGAACCTATGAAACAGAAACAGACTCACAGACATAGAGAACAGACTGGTGGTTGCCAAGGAGAAGGGGGCTGAGGGAGGGATAGAGTGCAAGGTTGGGGTCAGCAGATGTAAACCTTTGTATACAGAATGGATAAACAACAAGGTCATATTGTACAGCACAGAGAACTATATGCAATATCCTATGATAAACCATAATGGAAAAGAATATTTTAAAAAAGAATGTATATATGTATAAATGAATCACTTTGCTGTACAGAAGTAATTAAAAGAACATTGTAAATCAACTATACTTCAACTAAAAAAAAAAAAAGGAAGCTGTGGAGATTCCCACATAACCATGGTCTTACTGTGGAGGCAGTAATTAAAATTAAAAACGAGTAAGTACACAAGGCATTGGAGACCTAATCACCAGGGGAGAAACCAGTTACCACTGAGACAAGGTGACTTTCATCCAAGTGTTTTGAAAGACCATGATGTGAGCCAAGGTGAAACTGAGAAATTTTGGGGGAAAATAGAAAATATATTACCAATCCATTATGCTTGGAGGAGAGCCACAGTAGATCTCAGCCATCAGAGAGGTCCCTTGGAACTAAGGACTAATGAATCTTGGCAGAACACTGAGTCTTCTAATAAAGTCAACATATGATGAATGAGATCACCATATATACAAACACATCTTAGACAAAATTGCTCCATAGATAAAATAGGACTTGACTATAGCCAAAATGGTGTTAAGTTAAAAGGCACAGTGTGCAGGGAGCAGGGGAGTCTGAGAGGCTGGCAGCCAAAAAAGAAAGCCCAAATCCATGGGGAGATGAAGAGGCAGAACTGGCAGTGTGTATCCAGCACCTTTTAGCGAGAAGGAACTTGAACCTGGAGACCATGGACAATTTTTATCTATGGGCGCTTCTGACTGTGAAGTAGAATGTTTAATAAGGCTTAACCCTGGGTCAAAAATATTTCAACGCAGTTTGCTTCTGTTTGCTCTGAATCGCTCACAATATCTTTCTGATGACTCTTTTGGATTCATGGGTGTCTGATTCTGGGAAAGGAGGAGCTCTGGATATGGGTCACAATCCCCTAGTGTAAACCAGTGCCTTAGTGTTCTTGTTTACACGTTAATCACTTAATACTATGGCTGGCATAAGTCTGGTCCCAAGAGACACTCCAGGTTTAATGACCAAATTAGATTTGGACCTGCAAAGCTGAGGTCCATTAAGAGGAGAGCCCTGAAATGGGGAGAGCCAAATGGAGCCTTCGTTTTAAGCTGCAGCAAAGTTCACTTCCATTTTGAGGCAAAACAGCTAAGTCTGTATAATGCATGACAGCTGAAGAGCATTTCAGTTTACAAAGCACTTTCGTGACCTATTTGTTATCACAGGAATAAATTTACTATTGCTATTTTAAGAAGAAAGTTGGGATTTGTGACTTGACTAATGTCAGAGAGTTAAAGCCTAGGTATTCTTACTTCTGACAGACTTTAGTCAATTCAATTTTGCTTCTCATAGTAAGAGGAGAATCACTAACTGCTTATGTTATATTTACTTATTTGTGGGAGAGAGAATATTATTTCAGTGAAGGGAAATCCATTTGGTGATCTTATCCTCTTAAAAAAGATAAAGGTCCCAGTTTAAACTTGGAGCTACATTAAACTGTGGGAAGGACGTAATTTAGCGATTAGAAAAAAGAGCAGTTAGACCCAAACAAATATGCTCAACTGATTTAAAATTTTTTTTACTGTAAAACATACATAGCAATTTACTATTTTAAGCATTTTTAAGTGTAAAGTTCAGTGGCACTAAGTATATTTAAAATGCTATGCAGAGTCTGCCCTCGGGGCCCGGCGCTTGTCTGAGCCATGTGCATGACAGGCTCTTGGTGCTCCAGCCAGATGTCAGGGCTGTGCCTCTGAGGTGGGAGAGCGAATTTCAGGACATTGGTGCACCAGAGACCTCGCAGCTCCACATAATATCAAACGGCAAATATCTCCCAGAGATCTCTATCTCAACACCAACACCCAGCTTCACTCAATGACCAGCAAACTACAGTGCTGGACACCCTATGCCAAACAACTAGAAACACAGGAACATAACCCCAACCATTAGCACAGAGGCTGCCTAAAATCATAATAAGGCCACAGATACCCCAAAACACACCAGCAGACGCGGTCCTGCCCACCAGAAAGACAAGATCCAGCCTCATCCACCAGAACACAGGCACTAGTCCCCTCCACCAGGAAGCGTACAAAACCCACTGAACCAACCTTAGCCACTGGGGGCAGACACCAAAAACAACGGGAACTACGAACCTGCTGCCTGCGAAAAGCAGACCCCAAACACAGTAAGTTAAGCAAAATGAGAAGACAAAGAAACACACAGCAGATGAAGCAGCAAGGTAAAAACCCACCAGACCTAACAAATGAAGAGGAAATAGGCAGTCTACCTGAAAAAGAATTCAGACTAATGATAGTAAAGATGATCCAAAATCTTGGAAATAGAATGGAGAAAATACAAGAAACGTTTAACAAGGACCTAGAAGAACTAAACAGCAAACAAACAATCATGAACAACACAATAAATGAAATTAAAAATTCTCTAGAAGGGATCAATAGCAGAATAACTGAGGCAGAAGAACAGAGAAGTGACCTGGAAGATAAAATAGTGCAAATAACTACTGCAGAGCAGATTAAAGAAAAAAGAATGAAAAGAATTGAGGACAGTCTCAGAGACCTCTGGGACAATATTAAGCACACCAACATTCGAATTATAGGGGTCCCAGAAGAAGAAGAGAAAAAGAAAGGGACTGAGAAAATATTTGAAGAGATTATAGTTGAAAACTTCCCTAATATGGGTAAGGAAATAGTTAATCAAGTCCAGGAAGCACAGAGAGTCCCACACAGGATAAATCCAAGGAGAAACATGCCAAGACACATATTAATCAAACTATCAAAAATTAAATACAAAGAAAAAATATTAAAAGCAGCAAGGGAGTGCTTCCTTGGTGGCGCAGTGGCTGAGAGTCCGCCTACCGATGCAGGGGACACGGGTTTGTGCCCTGGTCCGGGAAGATCCCACATGCCACGGAGCGGCTGGGCCTGTGAGCCATGGCCGCTGAGCCTGCGCGTCCGGAGCCTGTGCTCCGCAACAGGAGAGGCCGCAACAGTGAGAGGACCACGTACCGCAAAAAAAAAAAAAAAAAAAAAAAAAAGCAGCAAGGGAAATCCAAAAAATAACATACAAGGGAATCCCCATAAGGTTGACAGCTGATCTTTCAGCAGAAACTCTGTAAGCCAGAAGGGAGTGGCAGAACATATTTCAAGTGATGAAAGGGAAAAACCTACAACCAAGATTACTCTATCCAGCAAGGATCTCATTCAGATTTGATAGAGAAATTAAAACCTTTACAGACAAGCAAAAGCTAAGAGAATTCAGCATAACCAAACCAGCTTTAAAACAAATGCTAAAGGAACCTCTCTAGGCAAGAAACACAACAGAAGGAAAGACTTACAATAACAAACCCAAAACAATTAAGAAAATGGTAATAGGAACATACATATCGATAATTACCTTAAATGTAAATGGATTAAATTCTCCAACCAAAAGATATAGACTGGCTGAGTGGATACAAAAACAAAACCTGTATAAATGCTGTCTACAAGAGACCCAGTTCAGACCTAGGAACACATACAGACTGAAAGTGAGGGGATGGAAAAAGATATTCCATGCAAGTGGAAATCAAAAGGAAGCTGGAGTAGCAATTCTTATATCTGACAAAATAGACTTTAAAACAAAGACTAATACAAGAGACAAAGAAGGACACTACATAATGATCAAGGGATCAATCCAAGAAGTAGACACAACAATTGTAAATATTTTATGCACCCAACATAGGAGCATCTCAATACATAAGGCAAATACTAACAGTAGTAAAAGGGGAAATCGACAGTAACACAATCATAGTAGGGGACTTTAACACCGCATCTTCACCAATGGACAGATCATGCAAAATGAAAATAAATAAGGAAACACAAGCTTTAAATGATACATTAAACAAGATGGACTTAATTGATATTTATAGGACATTCCATCCAAAAACAACAGAATACACTTTCTTCTCAAGTGCTCATGGAACATTCTCCAGGATATATCATATCTTGGGTCACAAGTCAAGCCTTGGTAAATTTAAGAAAATTGAAATCGTATCAAGTATCTTTTCTGACCACAACGCTATGACACTAGATATCAGTTACAGGAAAAAATCTGTAAAAAATACAAACACATGGAGGCTAAACAATACACTACTTAATAAACAAGAGATCACTGAAGAAATCAAAGAGGAAATAAAAAAATACCTAGAAACAAATGACAATGAAAACACGACAATCCAAAACCTATGGGATGCAGCAAAAGCAGTTCTAAGATGGAAGTTTATAGCAATACTATCCTACCTTAAGAAACAATAAACATCTCAAATAAACAAACTAACCTTACACCTAAAGCAATTAGAGAAAGAAGAACAAAAAACCCCCAAACTTAGCAGAAGGAAAGAAATCAGAAAGACCAGATCAGAAATAAATGAAAAAGAAATGAAGGAAATGATAGCAAAGATCAATAAAACTAAAAGCTGGTTCTTTGAGAAGATAAACAAAGTTGATAAACCATTAGCCAGACTCATCAAGAAAAAAAGGGAGAAGACTCAAATCAATAGAATTAGAAATGGAAAAGGGGAAGTAACAACTGACACCGCAGAAATACAAAGGATCATGAGAGATTACTACAAGCAACTCTATGCCAATAAAATGGACAACCTGGAAGGAATGGACAAATTCTTAAAAATGCACAACCTTCTGAGACTGAACCAGGAAGAAATAGAAAATATGAACAGACCCATCACAAGCACTGAAATTGAAACTGTGATTAAAAATCTTCCAACAAACAAAAGCCCAGGACCAGATGGCTTCACAGGCGAATTCTATCAAACATTTAGAGAAGAGATGACACCTATCCTTCTTAAACTCTTCCAAAATATAGCAGAGGGAGGAACACTTCCAAACTCATTCTACGAGGCCACCATCACCCTGATACCAAAACCAGACAAAGATGTCACAAAAAAAAAAACTAAAGAGCAATATCACTGATGAACATAGATGCAAAAATCCTCAACAAAATACTAGCAAACAGAATCCAACAGCACATTAAAGGGATCATACACCATGATCAAGTGGGGTTTATCCCAGGAATGCAAGGATTCTTCAATATACGCAAGTCAAACAATGTGATACACTATATTAACAAACTGAAGGAGAAAAACCATATGATCATCTCAATAGATGCAGAGAAAGCTTCTGACAAAATTCAGCACCCATTTATGATAAAAACCCTTCAGTAAGTAGGTATAGAGGGAACTTACCTCAACATAATAAAGGCCATATATGACAAACCCACAGCCAACATCGTCCTCAATGGTGAAAAACTGAAACCACTTCCACTAAGATCAGGAACAAGACAAGGTTGCCCACTCTCACCAGTCTTTTTCAACATAGTTTTCGAAGTTTTAGCCAGAGCAATCAGAGAAGAAAAGGAAGTAAAAGGAATACAAATCGGAAAAGAAGAAGGAAAGCTGTCACTGTTTGCAGATGACATGATACTATACATAGAGAATCCTAAAGATGCTACCAGAAAACGACTAGAGCTAATCAATGAATTTGGTAAAGTAGCAGGATACAAAATTAATGCACAGAAATCTCTGGCATTCCTATACACTAATGATGAAAAATCGGAAAGTGAAATTAAGAAAACACTCCCATTTACCACTGCAACAAAAAGAATAAAATATCTAGGAATAAACCTACCTGAGGAGACAAAAGACCTGTATGCAGAAAATTATAAAACACGAATGAAAGAAATTAAAGATGATACAAATAGATGGAGAGATATACCATGTTCCTGGATTGGAAGAATCAACATTGTGAAAATGACTCTACTACCCAAAGCAATCTACAGATTCAATGCAATCCCTATCAAACTACCACTGGCATTTTTCACAGAACTAGAACAAAAAATTTCACAATTTGTATGCAAACACAAAAGACCCCGAATAGCCAAAGCAATCTTGAGAAAGAAAAACGGAGCTGGAGGAATCAGGCTCCTGGACTTCAGATTATACTACAAAGCTACAGTAATCAAGACAATATGGTACTGGCACAAAAACAGAAAGATAGATCAGTGGAACAGGATAGAAAGCCCAGAGATAAACCCACGCACATATGGTCATCTTATCTTTGACAAAGGAGGCAAGAATATACAATGGAGAAAAGACACCCTCTTCAATAAGTGGTGCTGGGCAAACTGGACAGCTACATGTAAAAGAATGAAATTAGAACACTCCATAACACTATACACAAAAATAATCTCAAAATGGATTAAAGACCTAATTGTAAGGCCAGAAACTATCAAACTCTTAGAGGAAAACATAGGCAGAACGCTCTATGACATAAATCGCAGCAAGATCCTTTTTGACCCACCTCCTAGAGAAATGGAAATAAAAACAAAAATAAACAAATGGGACCTAATGAAACTTAAAAGCTTTTGCACAGCAAAGGAAACCATAAACAAGATGAAAAGACAACCCTCAGAATGGGAGAAAATATTTGCAAGTGAAGCAACTGACAAAGGTTTAATCTCCAAAATTTACAAGCAGCTCATGCAGCTCTATATCCAAAAAACAAAGAACCCAATGCAAAAATGGGCAGAAGACCTAAATAGACATTTCTCCAAAGAAGATATACAGATTTCCACAAACACATGAAAGGTTGCTCAACATCATTAATCATTAGAGAAATGCAAATCAAACTACAATGCGATATCATCTCACACCAGTCAGAATGGCCATCATCAAAAAATCTTCGAACAATAAATGCTGGAGAGGGTGTGGAGAAAAGGGAACCCTCATACACTGTTGGTGGGAATGTACATTGATACAGCCACTATGGAGAACAGTATGGAGGTTCCTTAAAAAACTAAAAATAGGGCTTCCCTGGTGGCGCAGTGGTTGAGAGTCCACCTGCCAATGCAGGGGACATGGGTTTGTGCCCCGGTCTGGGAAGATCCCACATGCCGCGGAGCAGCTGGGCCCGTGAGCCATGGCCGCTGAGCCTGCGTGTCTGGAGCCTGTGCTCCGCAACGGGAGAGGCCATAACAGTGAGAGGCCCGCGTACCACAAAAAAAAAAACCCTAAAAATAGAACTACCATACAACCCAGCTATCCCACTACTGGGCATATACCCTGAGAAAACCATAATTCAAAAAGAGTCATGTACCACAATGTTCATTGCAGCTCTATTTACAATAGCCAGGACATGGAAGCAACCTAAGTGTCCATCGACAGATGAATGGATAAAGAAGATATGGCACATATATACAATGGAATATTACTCAGCCATAAAAAGAAACGAAATTGAGTTATTTGTAGTGAGGTGGATGGACCTAGAGTCTGTCATACAGAGTGAAGTAAGTCAGAAAGAGAAAAACAAATACTGTATGCTAACACATATATATGGAATCTAAAAAAAAATGGTTCCGAAGAACCTAGGGGCAGGACAGGAATAAAGAGGCAGACATAGAGAATGGACTTGAGGACACGGGAGCGCGAAGGGTAAGCTGGGACGAAGTGAGAGAGTGGCATGGACATATATACACTACCTAATGTAAAATGGATAGCTAGTGGGAAGCTGTTGCATAGCACAGGGAGATCAGCTCGGTGCTTTGTGATCAGCTAGAAGGGTCGGATAGGGAGGGTGGGAGGGAGGGAGACATAAGAGGGAAGAGATATGGGGATATATGTATATGTATAACTGATTCACTTTGTTATAAAGCAGAAACTAACACACCATTGTAAAGCAATTATACTCCAATAAAAACGTTATAAAATAATGCTATGCAACCATTACCATCATCTGCCTTCAGAACCTTTTCATCATTCCAAACAGAAACTTCATAGTCTTTAATAATAACCACCCATTTCCCTCTTCCCCTGCTCCCTGGCAATCTCTATTCTAGGAACCTAATATAAGTGGAATCATACAATAGTTGTCCTTTTGTGTCTGGCTTATTTCACTTAGCATAATGTTTTCAAGGTTCATCCATGTTGTAGCGTGTATCGGTACTTCATTCCTTTTTATGGCTGAATAATATTCCATTGAATGGATAATGGCACATTTTGTTTATCCATTCATCTACAGATGGACATTTGGATTTTTTCCACCTTTTGGCTATTGTAAATAGTGCTACTATGGACACTGGTGTACAAGTATCTGTTTGCTTTCATATTTTGGGCATATATTCAGAAGTGAATTTCTGGATCGTACTCTATGTTTAAATTTTTGAGGAACTGCCAAACTTTTCTACAGTGGCTTCACCATTTTACACTCTCACCAGCAATGCATAAGGGTTCCAATTTTTCCACATCTTGGACAACACTTTTTATTTTCCATTTTTTAAATAACAACCATCCTAATGGGTATGGAGTGGTATCCCACTGTGGCTTTGATTTGCATTTCCTTAATGGCTAGTAATGTTGAGCATCTTTACATGTGCTTATTACCTATATGTATATCTTCTTTGGAGGAATCTCTTCAAGTCCTTTGCCCACTTTTGAATTGGGTTGCTTTTTGTGGCTGTTTCTGAATTTACACAACTGATTTTTGACAAATGTTCAAAAGCAATTCAGTTGAAGAAGGATACCTTTCAATAAATACTGCTGAAGCAATTGGACAGCCATAGGTCAAAAAAAAAAAAAAAAGAATCTCAATCTAAACCTCACATCTTACATAAAAATTATGCCAAAATAAATCATGAACATAAAACTCTAATGCTTTTAGAATATCACAGGGGGAAATCTTTGGGATCGAGGGCTAGGCAAGGAGTTCTTACACTTGACACCGAAAGAAAGAAATTGGTAAATTGGACCTAGTCAAAATTAAAAATTTTTGTTCTGTGAAAACCCATGTGAAGAGAAAAGGCAAGCTACAGAATGGGAGAAAATATTTGCAAACTACAATCCAACAAACGATTAATATCTAGAATGTATAAAGAATTCTCAAAAGTCAACAGTTAGAAATTGGGCAAAAGACATAAACAGACACTGCACCAAAGAGGATATACAGATTGCAAATAAGCACCTGAAAAAAATGTTCAATATTATTATCCATCACGCACATTATAACCACAATTAGAAGTCACTACACACCTATTAGAATGGCTAAAATAAAAAATAGTGACAACATCAAACACTGGCAAAGATATGGAGAAAGTAGATCACTTATACACTGCTGGTAGAAATGTAAAATCATACAGCCACTTTACGAAATAGGTTGACGGTTTCTTACAAAACTAAGCACGTTATTCTCATACAACTGGACTCTTGGTCATCTATCCCAGAAAAATGAAAAGTTAAGTTCCCACAAAAACCTATACATGAATGTTTATGTCAGCTTTATCTGTAATAACCCCAAACTAGAAACAGCCCTGATGTCCTTTGACCGGCAAATGGTTAAACAATTTGTGGTACATCCATACCACAGAAAACTACTCAGCAATAAAAAGGAACAAACTGACATGTACAACAACTTGGATGAAGCTCTGGAAAATTATTCTGAGTAAAAAAGTCAGTCCCCAAAGGTTACATATTATATGATTCCACTTATATAACATTTCTGACATGACAAAATTTTAGAAATGGAGAACAGATTGGTGGTCACAGGGATTAGGGCCTTTGGGGGTGGGGAGGGAGGGAAGCGGGTGTGGCTACAAAAGCCCAAGAAGAAGAATCCTTGTGATGATTTAAGTGTGCAATATCTGAGGGTGGTGGTGAATATGCAAGCCTAAGCATGATAAAACTGTATAGAACTAAACACACACAAAAATGAATACAAATAAAACTACCAACGTCAATATTCTGGTTGTGATATTGCATTAGAGTTCTGCAAAATGTGATCTGGTGCCCCACCTTCAAGCACGTCTGTGGGTGCATGCCTTATGAGGAAAAAAAGAAAGAAAAACAACCGTGAGATATCTGAAGACTTTCTAATTATGAAGACCTGGATATAGCAGTGACTTAAATTGGTAAGTGTCTTTTTAAAAAACCCAAACATACAAGTGTTTTCCACTTTGAAAATAAACCATGTTCACTATATTTTAAATCCTCTAAAATGCAAAAATAAAAACACAGCACTGCAATTCCAGCACACGAATACAACCATTTTTAACTTAAATATTTCTATGCATTCCTCCGCAGTCTTGTTTCTGTTCCTAGGGGTTTTTAATTTTGTTTTTTGTTTGTTTGGGCCGCGCCATGCAGGGCATGCGGGATCTTAGTTCCCCGACTAGGGATCGAACCTGTGCCCTGCAGTGGAAGCGCGGAGCCTTAACCATTGGACCACCAGGGAATTCCCTCCGTTCTTAGTTTTTAAAAACACAACTTCATTTACTTAGCAATTACTATTTCGTGTCCTGCCTTTTTCACTCACCGTCACAAAATAACCTTTCCCCCCACACTGTTCCACATTTTCCAAAGACATTCTGAATGGTTACGTTAAATTTCTTGGTGGGATCATTCACCTTAATTCCCCCCAGCAGGACTGCGGGATGCGCATCTCTGCGCAGAACGTTTGGCCCACAAAACTTTTAAAATATGTTCCAGAAGCGGACCACTGGGCCAACTTTAAAGTCTCATACACAAGACGCCCTCATCCGTCAGCCCACCTCGCGTATGTACTGACCGCCTCAACCCGGACCATCTGCGCCTCTGTCCTTTTCAGAACTCCCGGAACTCCCGAACTCCCGGCGACCTCTTTGCTGCGTAGGCTCGTGAGGACGTCACGCAGCGGCGTGGCTGGTTTCCCTGGTGACGGTTGCCGGGGCAGCGTAAGAAGGCGTCTGAAAGAGAGGTGCCCGGTCTGCTGCAGCCCAAGAAGGCAGCAGCGGAGTGACCACTGTAAGTGCGGTGGGGAAAAGTACAGAAGGGCCCGGGCTGGAGCTGGGGGAGCCGGCAGCCACCGGGTCCCTGGCCGGAGCCAGGGCTGCATACCCGTGTAAAGATTTATTGAGCTGTACACTCAGGACTTAACGCACTTTACTATATGTAAATTATAATTCAACCTAAAATTATACCTTAGTTAAAAACAGTAATGATGTCTGAGCCCCATTCCTAGGAATTAAGATTTTAAATGGTCCAGGGATGTGCCCCAGCATTTCTATATTTTAGGAACTCCTAGGAGATTCTAATGGTCAGCCAGAGTTGAGAGCCACTGTTTTTAGGGACAGGAAGGAGTGAACTGTTGAATCTGAGTGATGGGGGGAGTATTCTGATGCCATTCGAGGTCTGGTGGCACATTCAGGCATGCGAGGGTGTGTAGAGCTTAGCTCCTCTCAGCTTTGGCTTTCAGGGGACCTGAAGTGAGGGTGGGTCTTCCAAGCTTCCTCATGCACACATGAAAAGATAAGCAGCCAACTCCAGTCTTGGGGGTTGTAGACAGGGCTGACTATGTGCTGAGCACTCTTGGGAAAGGAGCAGTTCGTGGAGTTTGCTTAGGCTCAGGCTTCTTTTCCTACTCCAAGGGCAAGATGGCAGAGGATGAAGGCTCAGAGGACACCTTGAGGCTCCAGTTCAGGGCCATGCAGGAGATGCAGCACAGAAGGTTACAGAAACAGATGGAGAAACGGAAGGAAAAAGAACTTAGCCTCCAAAGCAGAGTTGATGACCAAAAAGAGCCCCTGGAGATCTCTGATGGCCTCAGCGTCCTCCAAGCCGGGGAGCAGAACTCAAAAACCAGCTTTGAGCAGAGGTAAATGCAAGTTTGGACTCTCCCAGGAGCACTGCAGGGAGGTAGGGAAGGTGGGGGAGAATGATTGCAGACAGTTCAACAGGCAGGTTGACCAGATGTGTGTTTATCAGCTGAGACCCAGAAGTTTTGACACAGAGATTGTTATTGAAGACTCTTGCATTGGATAAAGGGACATAATTTGACCTGAAGTGTATTCAAAAACCACTTAAAGTCAAATGGAAAAATTGAAACTCATCAAGGTGTAGTTTATTCACTTGAATTTTCTTACGTAGTCTCTCTTTCGTGAAAAATGTGTTTTGGTTTTTGAGGAGCTGGTTGGCTGGCTCTGATGATTCACAGGTGATCACTACTCCAAACCTCAACTGGGACTGTTCTCCTGTGTCAATTTCCCTTCCCTGACACATAAAGACACATAAACATACCTGTCCTAAAGAAGCAGTTTATGGATTCCTTGCTTTTATATGGTTGGTGAAACAGTTGAAAGGAGTCCAGAATCTTCTCATTTTGCTTTAAATTTGCCAATGTCACACAGATGCATTGATTTATATTGGTTATTAGAAGCAGGAGTCTGGATTGAAACAAAATCGTTTGCTAGTCATTTTGCAAAAAAAAAAAAAAAAAAAAAATCACAGCAGTTGTTGAGCTATCTCTTTGCTTCTGGTTCCACCCAGAATCTATCTTCTCCATCTGCAAATTCTACTTTTCATGGTTTCTCGATTTTCACAATGTTCTACTGAAAAATGTTAATTAGGAAAAAATAAAGATTTCTCAATAATTGAAAAAATTCATATGGCTCCTAAATATTAGCTCTAAGTTAACCCCAGACCTATTCCCAAATGATCTTTCCCCAAGTCAGAGAAACTGGAATTTGTGGAGACTTGAGCTGTTGGTAGAATAACACCAACAATAATAATAGCTGTTAGTTAATAATTACTGTTATCTATAATATCTGTAACTTATTTACTTCCTGAGCAACTGCCTCTATGGAGCTGGCTCCATGCCTAATGGTAGAAGTGATCACAGACCCACCAGTCACATATTTCTCATGTTTTAAAGTTCTAAAAAAAATGACTTGCAAGACAATTGTAATATACAAAACTAGCCACCTATTCTGATTTCCTATTGGGTTTACCTGAGACCCAGAGACCTGGTCTCAACTTAAGGCTCAGACAATTCCTCTTTCGTCTTCTAATATACATATGCAATTAAGGCTATAAATTTCCTTCTAAGTATCACTTTAGCTGCTGTTCGCAAGTTTTCATACATATTGCTTCTACAGTCAATCCGTTCTAAATGCTTCATAATACAAATTATGATTTCTTCCTAACCCATAAATAATTTAGGAGTGTGTGTATGTGTGTGTGTGTGTGTGTGTGTGTGTTTTTCAGTTCCAAGCATATGATGGGTTTGGAGTTCTGTGTTTTATTTTATTTTTGTTCTCTTTTTAGTATTGATTTCTAATTTTAGTCAATTGCCATTAAAGAAAATGGTCTGTATAATGTCCATTATTTGGAATTTGCTAAGGTTGCCTTTGAAGCCTAAATTATAATACATCTTTATGCATGTTCCATGGATGCTGGAAAGGAGTATGAATTCTCTGGGTGGGGTTTTATATAGCTCTGTTGAATCCGTAGTAAACCATGTTGTTGAAAACTTCTTTCTCCTTTCACTGTGTGTGTGTGTCCTTAATAGTTCAGTTTTGAGAACAGTGTGTTAAAAATCTGCTCACTGAGATTCCCTTAATTTCTCATTCCTATTTTGTACAGACCAGTTCTTATCTCCACCCAGAGCCCAACCAGGTACAGCAAACGTGGGCTGTGGAGGCCTGACCCCTGCCCATCGGTTCCTGTGATTCTGCCTTTGCCTTGCAGGATGCTTGAAGACGAGATCGAACGGCTTCGGGATCAACTCAGGGAAACAGTGGATGAGAACGGGCGATTGTATAAGTTGCTGAAGGAGAGGGACTTTGAAATCAAACACCTCAAAAAGAAAATAGAAGAGGACAGATTTGCCTTCACAGGTAGCTCCACCACTGTTGCGACAGCTTCTGCTCTGAAGTCCAGGTCGGCTGGCCCAGCTGCCATGGAGCCTACAGGGCAGGAAAAACAGCAGGTTCCAGAGGGCAGGTGCTCAAGAGACAGTGCAAGGTTCCGCTGTGCTCAAGCTTGTCCAGATGAATCCTGGAAATGAGGGAGAGGGGAGAGGAATGGAGCAGGCCAGGTAGGCCAGCATGCTGGGAAATGGAAGCACGAGAACAGCAGGGGCAGAAGACGCATTCCAGGCAGTGTGGGTGACACCCCTGGGACTCATGACAAGAGTTCTCCGTGATGCTCGCTACGTGTTCGGTGGGCCAACGGCACCCATTCTCTCTGGATGCTTTGGCTCAAACACTATCATGGACGTGAAAAAGCCCCAGTGGAAGTAGGCATTTACTCTACACCACTTGCTGTTGCTGCTCCAGAAGGGTGGACAAGACAGGGGAGTTCGCCGTTCTGGGAGGATTTCCTGGGATCCAGCAGCATGTACAGTGGACCTTGGCCCTTCAGGTCGGAGTTGGACCTTGGTTCTGTTGCTGGAGACCTTGACCCTGTGGGTCTGTTAGGGACCTTGGCTTTGTGGGCCTGGAGATGACCTTAGCCCTGTGGGTGTGGGCTGGACATTGACCACTGACCCTGTGGTTATGAGCTAGACCTTGTTCTTACAGATCTGGTGGGGACCTTGGCCCTGATTGTCCTCTGCTCGATGTATGCCCATTGAGCAATTCCCAGGTGGCTGACTGAGAAAGCACAAAGTCAGTGTCAACAATCACAGAGGGCATGATGCCTCACCTGGCATCTGCCAGAGCATCTCTCTCTGCCTTTGCTAGTAAATGACTTTAAGAGTAGGTGCACCCAGAGGACCAGTGCTGAATTAAAAAGCAGGGGGAATCTGGTATCTTAAAGGCCCTTGGTAGCCTGTTGTGCTTCCCTCCATTCTTTGGCCTCTTCTGTCTAAAACAAAACCACACTGAAGAGAAGATAACACCTAACCTGGCTCGGGGTTCAGATGCGAAGGGGCAGCTTTTGCAAGGGTGTCGAGAAGTTGATGGGCTCCGGGGACAGCAGGAGATGCCTCCTCACCCCAGGAGACCTGGGAGACAGGGCCTGCTCCCTCTTCTCCAGCCTGCCCCACATCCTGTCTTCTGCTGCTTCTGCTGGCATGCTCATGGCCTCATCTGAGTGCCAGCCCTGAGCCTCCCTCAAGACCTCTTAAATCCAGTCCTCACTCAGAAGTCCCCATTTCTGATTTCCAACTTCATGTTTTTTTTTTCGGGGGGGGTTGTTGTTTTTGCGGTACGTGGGCCTCTCACAGCTGTGGCCTCTCCCGTTGCGGAGCACAGGCTCCGGACGCGCAGGCTCAGCGGCCATGGCTCACGGGCCCGGCCGCTCCACGGCATGTGGGATCTTCCCGGACTGGGGCACGAACCCGTGTCCCCTGCATCAGCAGGCGGACTCTTAACCACTGTGCCACCAGGGAAGCCCCCAACTTCATGCTTTGAAGAGAAAAGTCGGACAGTCTCAGTTCATGTTTTTAAACCAGGCTACAGTGACAGGCTGCTGACAGCTGATGAACTGGTTTTCCTTTGGGTGGACTTCTAGTGTTTGCTTTAGTTTAGTTTTTCTATTTCTTTGTACAATTTTTTTAGTGATTACACTAGTGCTTACAACACACATCACTTTTCATGGTCTACTTAGAATTAATATTTTACCACTTCAAGTGGAATGAAGAAACTTTACCACCATATAAGTCCCTTTACCCTCCCCCCTTATATTGCAGCTTTTATATGTATTGTCTGTATATGTTGAACATCCCATCAGACTATGCTATCATATTTGCTTTCAACCATTATACGTTTTAAAAAACTGAAGGATGCAAAATAGTCTATTATATTTACCCAGATATTTTAGCATTTCTGTGCTTGCCCATTCACTGATGCCCCCATTATAATGGGGTTGCAGCTTCAAGAGTGGGGCTTGTCTGGAGACAGAGTTGGGAGAGAGCCCTGGCTCGCTCTTAGCCCCACTTCCTGCCCTTCGGACTAGAGAGGGCTTCTCTTAGACTTCTTTCTGATGTCTAGTTCCAGGATTTGTAATGCTTTTGGGTCCTGGGAGGAAAACATAACCAGAGAACTCACCACTGGACCATTTGTATTTCTAGGTTTGGTTTCCTTCCCCAGGTTCTTTCTCCTTTCTCCTGATGTGTCCTAATCCTCTTCAACAGACAGGAGGTGGCCGAGGGCAGCTACTCAGTTGCCCAAATCGCTGCTGGCCCAGGCCAGCAGCAGCAAGCCTGTTCAATGTGTGCGCCTGTGTTTTTAATTGATCTTACCGTTTTCCTTCATTTTAGGGACGGCTGGTATGGCTGGGGATGTGACTGCCACCAAGATCGTTGAGCTGTCCAAAAAGAACCGGGTGCTGATGGCAGAGTCCGAGGGTGCGAAGACCAGAGTGAGGCAGCTGAGCAACCGCATCCAGGAGCTGGAGCAAGAGGTGAGGGGCCTCAGGCGCCCCTGCCCCGGCCTCCCCGTACCCCACGCCACTCCTCCAGAGAGGGAGCACACTTAGATGCTGTAGGTCCTTCCCAAGGACTGGTGGGTCAGTGTTTGCAGTGAGTCCCTCAGTCTCTGTCATATCCTGAGAGGGGAAAGTGTCGGGAAGCAAGGAGGACGCAGGCGGTGGAGAGAGAGCCTGACGTAGCAAGGAGGACGCAAGCTTGGAGCCTGACCACCTGGGTGTGAATCTCAGCTCCACTACTGACTTGTGTTGTGACCTTGAGCCAGGTATAAGTTCTCTGTGCCTCAGTTTCCTCCACCTGTCACGTGGCAGTTATAACGGCACTCACCCCAAGGTTTTCTGAGGGTTAAATGACTTAACACTGTAAAATGCTTAGAACAGTGGCTAGCAGGTAGTTAGCACCAGAAAGGCATTGTTGGATAAGTTAACAGGGATCCTTGCTAATCTGAAGCTAGAGCCAGGAGCATCCCACCAGTTCGTCTCGCTTTTGTCCACCTTCCTCTTTCTGCTGCCCCTACCTTCCCACAGCTAATGACAAACCCCTCCAGTCGAGAGAGGGCACAAGCCCCAGCGGTTCATGGTCCCTCAGGAGCTAGAGCGAACCTACGCAGCTTCTCCTAATATGGCTGGAGGAGCCGAGGCTGGCAGAGGTTAAGAGGCTTTCTCAAGTCACTCAGCATGTGGTGGTGCCGGATTTCACATCCAGTTCTGTTGCTCTCCAAAATCCTCCACAGTCATTACACTTGGCATTGAATTAGACCTTCTTTATTCTACAGCGTATTTTTTGAGAACCATCGCAGGCTCTGGGCCAGGCCCTGGGGAGACCGTGGGGAGCAAAATAGGCCTGGTCCTTGCCCTCCTGGAGACACACCAGCATCGAGGGCCCCTTAGAGGGGGAGTATGCACAGTAGGTCCCTGGAGGATGAGAAGGGGCCAAACTCAGAGGGGTGGGGGAGAGGCCTTCATGCAGAGGGCCCAGCAGGTACAAAGTCCCTGAATAGGAATAAAGGCCTGAAAGGGGAACAATGTGGCCGAGCCTGGAGCAAGATGAGGTCAGAGAGGTGGGAGGGCGGGTCATGCCCAGCCTTGTCAGACAGGGATGGTCTTTGTGTGAAGGACAATTGGGAAACCCTTAAAGGGTTGGTTGGCTGTCTGTATACAGCAGTGGTCTTGGCCACCAGGCCATGAGCCTGAGTGGCAGGTTTCTCAGTGTCTCTGACCTTGTCTCCTCAACGGTAACGTGAAGTCCGTAGTTCCTTTTCTCTCCGCCTCCCAGGCTGTTGTTAGATGCAGACGATGGTTGCAGAATCATTATTTACTAAGCTGTTCGTGAATCCTAGGCTGCGACTGGGGAGTGGGGCAGACAATCAGTTAAACCCTCTCCCATCGCAGAGCGCCTTGTAAAGGAGAGTTCTTCCATTCATGGGCCTTAAAATGAGCTGAAGGGATGGACTGCTGAGATCCGTGACCACACATCCGACAGCAGCACCAGAGTCCTTCACTCAGGCGCCACAACTGCTGAGCAGAATTAAATATTAAGTGCCAGGTTTGCTTTTTCAGCTGCAGATGGCCCTGGCCAGGCTGCCAGCCAAGGGAGCCACCAACGCAGGAGCCAAGCTGCCGAAGGCCCAGGTAGGAGACAGAGCCTTGGTATGAATTCTCGTCTGTGCTGGGGAGTGTGTGAAGCAGCCATGGGCTTGGGCCTCCCCTCTTCCCTGGGGGCGTAGGTGCCTCTGTCCGGCATCCACCCCATTGCTGAGCCAGTGCCACCATTGCAGCATCCTCAGAGTAGCCATCAGGTGACAGTGACCAAGTCTACTGTCTGGGGCCAAGAATGCCCCAGTGAAGGCTGGTGAGGGGCTAACTCTGATTTAGTCCCCAGAGAGGGAGGTCAGGAGGGGCCTGAGGACCCTGGAATCCTAGAATTTCAGGACCAGGAGGGAAGGAAGACCTGATCCAATTAGCCTCCTGCTCTCAGCCAAGCTGTAAAGGATGTCCGTTACAGCATCCTTACTGGGGAGACATCCAGCCTCTCTACCTTACCCCAGGGACAGGGAGCTCACTCCTCAATGGATCCCTGGTTTTTGCTGGGGCAATCCATATTGTAAGAAGTCTTCCCTTTGTGGAACTCCAAATCTACAGCGTAAAAGTGACTATTGGGAATGGGGCTGTTCCCAAGATTCCATTTTTTCTAAGCCAATGAGCCTCCATGAAACTCAGGGCATGGGAATTGCAGCTCCGTGAAAGGAAGGCAGTCTGACTCAGTGGGCTACCGGCGAGGAGCATGGAGCCCAAGCCAGACAATAAATAGCGCAGAGTCTCAAGAACATCCCAGGAGGCCTCCCCTTGGTTTTCTTTTCTTTTTTCTTTTTTTTTTGGCCATACCTCACGGCCTATGCGATTTTAGTTCCCCGACCAGGGACTGAACCTGGGGCCTTGGCAGTGAGAGCGCCAAGTCCTAACCCCTGGACCACCAAGGAATTCCTCCCCATGGTTTTCTTAAGAAGCCAAATGAGTTGGTGAAACGGAATCCAAGCCTCAGGACTCCTAGTTCAGTGCCCCTTTTCCACCCAATCTTCCCTGTTGTCTATGACTCAAGATCAAGCCGCCTCATGCCTGTCTTGAGGAGAATACTGCCCTCGAGTGATGGGCCCCTCAGGTTCCAGGTCAGGGGTGAACATGTCTCCTGAAGGCTAGTCTTGTGTAGATCTGTCTCATTGCTGGGGAGGCAACGGAGGAGCTCCACCCTCAGCAGATGCTAGACTGAGTGTCGTTCAGTGCCTTTCCCAGCTCTGAGGGACACTTCTAAGCTACCCCTCGTTAATCCATACCTCTGACTGGGGCTGTCCTAAATGGGAAACTACTTGTTCAGTCACTCGTTGAGCCTGACAGAATGTTCTGAGCCCTGGAACACAGAGAATCAAAGACAGGCCCACTGTCCACAAGGGGGCTCAAGAGGGGAGATGAGTAAGCATACTAAAGGAAGGAGGGGGACAGGGCCTTCAGAGAAAGCCCCTAGGCTCTGAGTTCACAGAGGGAGCACACGCTCCACCTGAGGCAGCCAGGAGGTGGGACGGATGAGGGCTTCCTCAGGTGGCCTTGCTGGAGCAGGAAGATGGGGGTGGCCCTGCCAGCAGAAGCGGTGCAAGCTCAGAGCAGGAAAGCGTCAATATTCCTATTTTGTTTGTTAGCTGGGCATCAGCTGGATAACGTTTGGCTGCAGCCCAGGGGCCCTGACGAGGAAAAGGGAACACATCCAAACAAAGCTGGGGCGGGGTCACCTGTGGAGGGAGGCCTTGATGGTAGCTGGAGTAGGAATTCCAACTTCATTCTGTGGCTGCAGGGAGCCTGGGAGTGTTCTGACGGAAGAGTGCATGGTGGGTTGCAGCCTCCATTCCTCAGGACACGTGTTTTCCCGGGCATCTTCTGATCAGAGAGAGGACAATAGCCATGTCCCCCTCGTTAGACTGTTCAGGGCGACCCAAGCCTGGGCCATACTCCGGAGCCTGCAGGCTCACTCCACATCCCAGCCCAGAGCTCCAAGCACATTCCAGAGTGGAGCTGAACGCCCTCACTCCGCGTGGGGCCTCGTGAAGCTGTGGTGTGAGCGGCCTTTGCGCTATCTGCTCCCATGGACACCATTTCCAGTATCGCCTCAGAGGAAACAGCCCGGGGTGGGGGAAGGGCGTGCCCAGGCCCAAGACACCCACACAGCCTGTGAAATCTCACTCTGGGCAGAAACAGCTCTGAAATGTCAGGCAGGTAGGGTTGGCTCAGCTTCCTGGGAGGGGAGGTCTGGGGCCTGGCAGAGCAGAGGGGGTGATGCCTTCACCAGAACACCATATGGCCCTCAGCCGCCTTTGCCAGCTGCCCACCCAAGCCAGGCTATGCCCCCAGTATCGCCCCCCGTCAGAATCTGCCCCCGATGGCACCTTTTACGTGCGTTATCCCATCGACACTCACATGTACCCCGGAGGCTGGCATAACGTGCCCCCATTTCACAGAAGAGGAAACGAGGCTTTGGAGACAGTCGTTGCCGCCTGGGTCTCAGATCCGGATCCAGTCGGTGTGCTCTTTCCGTGCCCTCAGGCTCCCAAATGCTCTCAAGGCTCCTGCACCGCCAACCACCAGAGCCAGCAGGGGGCTCATGGCACGGAAGATCTGACAGGCAGGGACTGTTGCTTCCCAACCCAGGGCAGATTCAAAGCAGCACCTTAGCAGGGGAGCAGACAGGCTCCCAACAGCAGTGGGAGGGATGGCATACAGCCAGGCGGTGGAAGGACATACAAAAATATAGATTAAAGAAAGATGCATGTATGTTTTATGTAAATTCCCAATTTGCAAATTCTGCTCACACTGGTTACTCTGTTTAGCCTCCTGGGGGTGCTGTGAAGAAGCAGCCATTTCCTAGATGAGAAGACTGGATGAGTCCAGGCCTTCTGGGCCCTGTGTCCAGGTCTAGTTTCCTTTACCAGTGGTTTTCAGCGGGGCTGCCCAGAGCCTCTGGGGTCCATGGAACTCCCCAGACCCAGTCTTCTGGGATCTATCTTTCACACTAGCATTCACAGGAGGTTCTGTCTGTGGCTACTAAGGAAAGTTCAGAAAGCCACTGCAGTACCCATCCTGTTTCCCAGAAGTCTAGTCCACCTGATCTGTTGGGACAGGAGCAGATGGTCTTAGTGTCATTGCCTGATGGGACACTCAACCCACCAACCAATGTTTCTGTCACCACGATGCCATGGCATCAGCAAGAGCTTATATTGGGAGAATCAGCCAGTGCAAAGAAAGGACCATGCCTCTAATCCCACTTCTGTCACCCCAACCAGCTGTGTGCCTGTGAGGCCATGTTATTTCCCTTCTCTGGACCTTATCTGCATCACCTATGGAAAGGGTTTGAATGGGCTGACCTTGGAGTCCCTTTAATGCCAAAGTTCTGAGGGTTTCAGGAACTTCTATTTAAGTCATACATGGGGAACACATTTGAGAAAAGTTTCATCCAAATAGTTTAAATGAAATATCTTTTTTTTAAAAAGACTTTGCTAAGTGTTCCAGCAGGCAGAATTTTCATGGTTCCTGCAGTTCTTCAAGCCACAGAAATGGAGCATTTGGGGATTAAACTGGGTCCTTATTTCTATTCAGTGAGCTCATTGCCAGGAAAGGGAGCCCAAGGCCCAGTCTGACAATTCTAGGAGAGGAAGGCCCCAAGTTGGGATGGTCATGGCCCTCCTGCCAAGCTGGGGCTGCCTTCGCTAAAGGAGCCAGTGCCCCTCTTCATCCTGAGTGAGGATGGATTTGCTAGGATGCCAGTCTCTGAGCACAGCAGAGCCCACAGCCTGGGAGTGTCTGGGAGTTGGGAAGCAGCCTCCTCCAGATGCTCCCTGTCTGCGGCCACCACCCACGTCCACCTGTGTGCGCCACCCTCAGAGCACAGGGCTCAGCCCCCAAAGCTGGGCTGCCGGGATCCACATCCACGCTCCCCCTTACCTACCAGGTCCCCCAAGCCGAGGGGTCACCCCCCTCCAGCCTCTGCTCTGCATCGGTAACGGAACCTACCTCAAAGGGGTTGTGAGGATGAAATTAGTTCCTCCTTGTCTAGCACTTCGTGTGGTACCTGCACATACCTGGATAAACGGGGGCTGTGATTATTGTTACTATCTAGGCCTCAAATGACTGCTCTCCCTCCCGTCTTTCCCAACTAGCAGGACAGCCCAGAGGTGAAGGTCTTGCAGGACAGGCTGGCGGCCACAAACCTGAAGATGAGTGACCTCCGCAACCAGATCCAGGCTGTGAAGCAGGAGCTCCGGATGGCCCATAAGGTATTTCCAGGCCAGGGTTCAGGTCCTCGTGGGTGGGCCTGGGACTGGGAAGGTCATGGCTGGGACAATGGCTTCCATTCAGGAGCTTGGCCCTGTGAGCATCATGCTGCTTGTTCTGGGTTAAGGCTCAGATCCAGTAACTTCCTTCCTTGAAACAGACCCATCAGGTGAGGGGGGTTGCCGGCTGCCTGCAGGGCCCTGCATAGAGGCCCTTGTGGTGCCCGTCCAACCCTGGACTGAGGAAGACAGTGCTGTCCGCCCTGGAGAGGCCCTTAAACCTTCCCTGTGCTATGTGCACCCCAATAGATCCTGGGCATCTCCTTAATAAGGCACCTTGGACTTGGAAGCCTACCAAGACCCATCTCCTGCCCTCTGTTGTCCGTAATATTAGAAAATGTAAAGGTTGTTTGTGTGTTAAAGGCCCCTTTCAAAGGAAAATGCTCGGACTTGGGAGGCAGGCCCAGCTGGCTCATTATTTATTTTTATTTATATAGTGAATTCTCTGGCATTTGTACCACCAGCAGCGGTTCCTGCTGGAACCACTCAGACCAGCCAAGATTTCCAAAACAGAGTTCTATTGTGGAAACAAGCACTAGAGACTTGGTATGCTAGATGGGTTTCCATGACAGGCTGCACAGGGGCCCAGGGCACAAGCTGGGGTGTACTGTTTCCACCTCAAAGCCTCGAAGTTGGGCCTGAACACCTCTCTGCAACAGCCACAAAGCTGGGCCCTTCTGGAACCACACATCCCCAAGTGACATTCGGTAGCACCCCCCTCCTTTCTGCACTCAGACATGGCCCCTTGTCAGTGGCTTTGCACAGAGGGTGAGGCCCTGTGGCCATGTCCTCCCTGGAGCCATCCAGAATGATCTCAGTTCTGGGTGACAGGTGAACAAATCTGGAGCAGGTCTTGGTCAACTTTGTGGTTCACTCATTCCAGAATGTGTCAAGGGCAAGGGGCCCCCACCTGGGCATTGTCAGCAGTTCCTTGTCTGCTCTAAGCATCACCAAGAAGTGCTGGGGATGATGGGTTCACTGCTTTCCCAGGGAGTGCTGCTCTTGGAGCGTGGTCAATTGGCCTTTGAGGCGGGGAGCGGGGGAAGGGGGAAGGTTGTGCAGGTGGAGGCCGGGCCTTCGGAGAGCCCCATGCACCCAGCACTGTTTCTGCACGTGCAGCAGCTTTAGGGCTCTGGCAGAGCCCTCTCTCCCCACCATACTGAAGGCCTCACCTTTTTCAGGTTTTAACCAGTGAGGTTGGGGAAGATGTGAATATCCAGCAGCTCCTGTCCTCGCCTGGGACGTGGAGGGGTCGAGCTCAACAAATTCTCATCTTGCAGAGCAAGGTGAGTGAGTCATCAGACTTCTCCCGGCCCTGAACGTTAAGGCTTGAAATGCCCCAGAAAGACCCACGCTGACCCACATTAGAGACACAGAACCCAAAAATGGCCTTTAGGTTCTGCAGAGCACACTTGCAGGGCTGTTGTTTTACATTCTCCCCAGCCAGCCTGATTTTCATTTGTTATTAAGTGAACAAGCATTTATATAACACTACATACCAGGCACTGGCGCTCAACAAATGCCAGAGCCTTTGATTTATTTCACTCCAGGCAGATTTTTTTCCCCTGGTTCATGTAAATTTGCGTGACTGTTGTACTCGTACTCTTTTTCCAGTTTTGTCCAGATGCCTGTTGGCTTTTGAAGGTTTTAATTACCACCACCCCCCCCAAAAAAAACTTAGCCTGTCTCCCTCTTTACACTCTAAATATTTTGGAGCATCTCTAGAGGCTAGGAACAGGGGCTCTGCAGCCAGACTGCTTGGCTTCAAATCTCAGCCCACCACCCACCAACCGTGTGGCCTTGGGCAAGTTGCTTCGCCTCTCTGTGCCTCAGTTTCCTCCTCTGTGTACTGTGGATAATGACAGTGCCTACCCCACAGCGTTGTTGGGAGGACTGAATGAGCACAGATGTGTAAATTGCTTACCACAGTGCCTGGCATGGAGGAAACACCATCCGAAGGTTAGCTGTACCAAGAAACCAAGAGTCACACGAATAGGTGTGTCGTTTCCACTATCTGCCAAGTGCATTGCCTTCATCCCCAGGTTCCCAGGTGGCTTTTACCCTCAGGGTCTCCTGTGGGATCCCTGAAGCCAACATGAAGGGGAAGAGGTCTCTGAAAAAACTGTGGTTTAATGACCAGTGTGTGGCCTTGGGGTTCAAGAGACCCGAGTTTGAATCTGGCCTCAGTCACTGGTCTGTAAGTTTGGTGTCTTTGGGCAAATCTCTTCAGCTCTCTGTGTCGCGGTCTCCTCACCTGTAAAGTGGAAATAATAATGCCTTCCTTGTAGGGTTGTTGGGGGTTAAACGAAATATCGTTTGGGAAGTGCCCAGCACAGTGCCTGGCCATAGTAAACACTCAACACATTAGTTATTATTGTTAGTGTTGTTAAGCTGTGTGAACAAACGGTTAAAAGTAATAGTACTGTGTTCTTTAACATTTAAATGGAATTACCACACAGTGCCACACGAGGGCACTGAAATGTGCTTTCAAAGCCATACTGAGGCCCTTTACCAGGGATCCTAGTGAATTTTGCCCCTGGCTCAGGTTTACCCAACTTTGTTCCATCATTTATGTTGTGTTGACGTGGAAATCAGGGTTAGAAGGACACTAGGAGTTATCCACTTTAAACCCAGTGTGATAAAGCCATGATTCTGTCGGATGACATCCACCTCCCCTGTGCTGAGGGCTTCACCCAGGCCATTTTGGGGTTTCTCGAAGTTGCCTAATCCCAGAAATCACCTGTAGCACTTGTTTAAAATGCAGATCCCCGAGTTCTTCCCCTAGAGCTCTGACTTGTTGGTATGGAGTGGGCCCCAAGATTTGTCATCCCAAGAAGCGTCTTGGGGATTCCCAGGCTCAGACAAGTTCAGGGCACTGAATTCTCATAACAACGTTATGCAGCGTGTACTCACAGGCCTCTTCACAGATGAGGGACCTGAGATTCAGAGAAGTTAAGTAATCTGTGCACAGTCACACAGCCAGCGAGGCTTTGAGCTGGTCTCCCGGCTTCCAAACCCTGCCCGCCCTCTGCAACATCTCCTCCAAGTGGCCAGGAGCCCGTAGCCTCCCGAGGAGCCCACCCAGGCTTGGGTAGCCTGTCTGTTAGCTCTTCCTGGTACTGAGACCTGCTATCCTTTCCCTCCCAAGTTCCTGGGGCTACACATCTGCTCCTTGGCCTCAGAGATAGGGTGATTTTTCTCATTTACTTTGAAGTTTCTCTTTTCCAAGCTAAACCTCCCTAGTGTCTCCCCTTGTTTTGCTCACGATGCAACCGCAGATCCCTCCCATCCCTCCCCGACCCCAGTCCCTCTCCTAGGGACCTCCACGTCTATCTGGAACCGTGTTGTCATCTGTCTAGTGGGGTCTCCTGACACATCACAGGGCGGCCCCTCTGAGGGTCGAGTCTGACTGCAGACCTGTTGTGGAACCACCCTCAGGTTCGAGAGCTTGAGAAACAGCTGGGACAGACTCAGAGCCGGCCGGTAGAAACAGCCAGTGATGGGCTGTCTGTCTATCCCAATCCAAGGAAGCTGTCGGCACAGGAGAAAAATCTGCTGAGGATCCACAACCTGGAGAGGGAAAAACAGGAAAGCTGGGAGGTAACGTGTGCCTGGAAGGAGGTCAGGGGCGCCTGGGGCCAGGAGACCACGACCACCCGTGAGGACTTGGAGGCTCTGGGGTTTGGGGTCACCTCTGTGCATGTTCCTCACGTCCTATCCATCCACCTTGAGCTGCCTGACTGGTTCCTCATCCAGAGCCCATTTCATGAATGTCGGGTGGCCCCATTCTGGCTGTTTTGGAGATGCTGGACCTGAAACCAGCTCTTGGTGGAATGAGGCACTTCAGTTTGAACCCTAGGCTTGGTGCTGTCCACTGAAGCATGGCTTTTCTCTTTTTGCCTCTCAGGCAGGGATAGAGGGTCCTCGGGAGGACACACCCAGCGTTGGCCAGTGGGTTTCCTCTCGTGTCCGAGTCTGGCCCCTGTGTTCTCGGGCTGTCATCCATCTGGGTCACGTCCATCATGTACTTGGGCTGCCTGACACCCCAGGAGGCCGAGGCTGGGAGTCAGGGCTCAGGCTCCACTGACTTGCCCTGTGACCTCAACAAGTCCCCTCCCAGCTCTGGCCTCACCAGCGAGTGAGAGCAAGGGCTCAGCCATGGCCCCAGTCCCACTCAGCCCTGCAGCCCGTGACCATGCCCTCTGGTTACAGAAACTTGAAGCGGAACGGGATGCCCTCCAGAGAGAGCTCGAAGAGCTGAAAAAGAAGTTTGAGGGCGTGAGGTCCCGGAATAAGGTGCTCTCAAGCGAAGTGAAGATCCTCAGGAGTCAGATGGGGACCCTCATGGAGAAGGGCCGGCATGACGACGAGCTCATCAACGCCCTCGTGGTACAGCCACCTCTGGGACCCCTGCCCCACCCAGAGACCTGTGACCCAGACCCAGACCCCCCAGAGCCCTCCCTCGCCCCCAAATGCCACCTGCATAACCCAGGAGCTCATTGCCTCCACTGGGCCCAGCCCCAAAGCTTGGCCGCAAGTACTGGAGCAACTCAGAGGCTGCCCGAGGGCCAGTACAGGTCGTGTTGTGGAGGTTGATGCCGGGCACAAGCCACTGCACCTGTGGACCCCAAAGGAGAAAGAAGAGGATGAGGGGGCAGCAGATGGGATTACACCCTGGGATATTTCTCATGGAGGAACGGAAGGGACAATTGAGGGGGGGCGCTGGTGCATACCCTTGTCTGTGTGACAGCATAGAGCACCCCTGCTTCTGGGCACGTGGGGTGTGGTTTATAATGGTTAGTCACCAAGATAACCCTTAGGGACACATAATCCCACTTCACGGATGGGGAAACCAAGGCTCTAATTGGCTAGATAAGTCATCGAAGGCCACACAACTGAATTCAAACCAGATTTATCTGATCGTAAAACCTCCTTTGATTAACAAAGCCATCCTGCTTTCCTGACCCTAGCCTGGACTTTTCTCTCTGGGGCCTGAGCCACCCCAGGGTTTTGGTCTCTGAATTCCAAGCTGTGCCCACAGGCCGCTGGGGTGGTCATGACTGGCTTGACGGTGGTGCAAGGGGGAACTGATGCTGGCTTAGGCATGCCTTGGGCCATAATAATTCACCAGGCAGGGTGGTGGGCAGGGCACAGAAGACCTGAAATCTGGGCCCCCTCTGTTCATACCTCACTGTGTGATTCTAGGCTAGTTGCATCCCCTCTCTGAGCCTCAGGTCCCAGTTTTTATTTTATTTTATTTTATTTTTATAAATTTATTTATTTGTTTATTTTTGGCTGCGCTGGCTCTTCATTGCTGCGCGCAGGCTTCTCATTGCAGTGGCTTCTCGTTGCGGAGCACGGGCTTGCGGAGCACGGGCTCTAGGCGCACGGGCTTCGGTAGTTGTGGCACTCAGGCTCAGTAGTTGTGGCTCACAGGCTCTAGAGCGCAGGCTCAGTAGTTGTGGCACACGGGCTTAGTTGCTCCGCAGCATGTGGGATCTTCCCGGACCAAGGCTCAAATCCGTGTCCCCTGCATTGGCAGGCGGATTCTTAACCACTGCGCCACCAGGGAAGCCTCAGCTACCAGTTTTTAAATAAGGTGTGGACTGGATGTCCATTGAGGTCCCTGGGGCCACTATTCTTTGTCACTGAAGGTGCATGGTGAGAGCTGCAAAAAAGCCCTAGCCCTGCCATTCACCAGCAGTGTGTCCTGGCCTCTCTGGGCCTCCATTTCCTCCACAAAGAGGTGAAGACAATGCCCTCACCTGTTCCAGATCGCCAATATGGTCCTTCCCAGCCCCCAGGCAGGAAGCCTCCACCCCAGAGGTCTCCTTGGGAGCATCTCCAGGGATGGGGCCTCCATCAGGTGCTGAAAGATCCGTGGTGAGGGGTCCAGGTACTGCCTTCAAAGGTGGTCTTCCAGTACAGTGGAATAGGGCTTCTTTTTACCCACTGGCTGAGGGGCCACCATCTGAGCCGTTTTCTGTTGTCCTGAGAGCCCCTTGGATGTCCTTCTTAGCCCCGATCTCAGGGAGAAAGAAGTTGAGGACAGGAAAACCTGGTTGAACCCCCACTGAGGACAGGCAAGGTGTTCCTCCTGCTTCTCAGGGAAACACTAGCGTCCCACTGTTAGGTTCCCAAGGGAGCAGGGAAGGGGTGGGAGCTGCAGGTGGGAGGAGGCGGTCTTCTCTCCTGTCCTTCTTTATCCAGGGCCGTGGCTGACCTTCATTCACCCTCCCCCTTGGCCCCGCAGGACCAGCTGAAGCAGCTACAGGAGATTCTGGGCAGCCTGCATTTGCAGGAGGAGAAGATGCGAGTGTCCCAGCACCACTTGGACCAGCAGCTCAACAGTGAGGCTCAGCAGAGCATCAGCCTCGTGGCCCAGCTGCGGGCCACGGTGGCTGAGCGGGAGGCCAAGGTGCAGCAGCTGGAGGTGAAGATCGAGCAACTCAGTATGCAGGTGAGTAGGGCGCTGGCTCAGCCCAGCATCCATTCCCAAGTCCTGGCAAGTCCATCCAGTATCCAGAGAAACCTCAGCCACCTCCACTTCTCCCCACCTGCCTTCACTTGGGCTGTGCCACGTCCTACCTGGTCCCACTTTGGCCCCCTGCTTCCATCTGGCTCCCCGGCCCATTGTGCACACACCTTTCCTCTCGAAGGGACACACCAGATTGTCTCCCTGCTCCACATAAAACCTGTCTGTGGCTCCCCATCACTCTCCGCCTCACCCAATCCTCAAGAGTTCGGGCTCCTGCCAGCTCACCCTCTCCCTCCCCAGCTGTGGCCTTCATCCTCATGGTCCAAGATGGTGGCCACAGTGCCAGCCTTTACGTCCACATTCCAGGCAGTGGGATGGCAGAAGGGAAGCCACGCTCCTTCGTCCAGTTTGCAGGGCACCATGTGACTAGCTCCTGCTGCCCGCCCCCCTGCACCTTCTCTTCACTCCCCAATTTCCACAACTCTGGCCATGCGGATGCCATTTAGCTCCTCCATGGCCTCACTTTCTCCCCACTCTGGGCCTGTGCACATGCCTGAAGCACACACCTTCCCTTTCCTCCCCCTCAGCCTTTAGATCTCATTAGTCAAGAGCTCCTCCAGGAAGTTCCAGGGCTCCCATTCTGGGTGACGTGCCCCTCCTGGGCACTCTCCTAACTCCCTGTACATTCCCAAGCCAAACTTTGGTCATGCTGTGATCAATTTCCTGTTTTCTCCCCCAACCGCTCCTTGAGGGGGAAAAGACCATGGTGCCTGGCCCAAGACTGAGCACACCACAGTTGCTCAGTCAGTGCTCGTCTAAGGAGTGAGCTCCTGAAGGTATTTCGCCTTGGCAGAGGCCTGGAAGGAACAGCATCTTCACCTCACCACTGTCCTGGCTCCAGGCACACAAAAGAAGACTGATTCTCACCTCACAGGCCACCGGACAGCTGGGGCCAAGCACTACCCACCAGACAAGCTGGCACCCACTGAGAGTTTTCCTAGAATGGGCAGGGCTTGGGGGACATGCCAGGTTGTTTGGGGCTCACGCCAACTGGCCCACCGTTGATGGCAGCCTGACCTCCTGCAGGGGGTCCTCCAGTGCTCCTCCTTTAGCCGGCCCCACCAGCCATCCGGAAGAGGGAGGGATGGGGGAAGGTCTGAGTGTCTCCAGCTGACAAAGGCCAGTGGCCTCAAGTCACACCTGGCATTCATCCATGTGGGTGGGGCTACCTAGAGAGGTGGGCCTGTCCCCATACTTCCCCCTGGGACCTGAATGTGGAACAACTTCCTGGCCTAGTCACCCTCCTTAGGCCATGAAGCTCCCTTTCTGAAGAGAGGCATTATTAGCTGTCATTATAATGCAAGGGGCGCCTTCACCAAAACAGGCCTCGCTTTGCACTCCTGAAAAGAAGCCTCTTTCATATCCCCTGAAAGCCCCAAAATCAAGCCAAGGCCCCCTCCTGCCTTCTCCAGGCCTCTGAGCCAAAGCCCTGAGAATGGAACCCACATCTGTTCCCTGCAGTATCTTCGGAATAAAGGAGTAGGCGAGGGGTCCAGTGGGCCCGAGGTCAACCCGGCCTCTGCCAAGTTCCCCGAGGACCCGGGCCTGACCAATTCCCCGGCCTCAGCAGGTGATCACGCTGGCAGGCTTGGATCTTCTTGGTAAGAAAAAGTGGGATGGAGGGGTTGGAAAGTGAATATTATTTATTCAGAAGAAAGGATGGGAAGCCACGGGTGTAATTTTACGATGTCTGTGGTGTTGTCCTTCCAAAGTGGGGCCGGCGGGTGGGGGCTTCCGTCAGCCCTGCATCTGCGTGAAGGAGCCAGTTAGGTCTAGATATTATTACTTCAAGAGCGTTTGGTTGCAGCTCCCTGTAAAATCCTCTCCCAGCTGGCCTCGAATCTCACCTGCTTCTAGGATTCTCAAACACACCTGTGTTGGATTGTTTGAGGCTCTGATGTCCCCTGCTCCTGTCTTGTTTTGAGCAAGCAAGAGTTCTGGAAAGGAGGGCAGCAAATACACAGGGCTGCTGCAAGGGCCGGTGCTGGCCCCCTCCTCTGGCTCCCCAGTTCCCTGCTGGCCCCTGCTCCCCTCCCAGCTGGGCCCAGCCTGCCTGCCCGTGGTGATGTGCCCGTTCTGCCTTCGCACAGCTCCGTGACCAGCCTGGGCCACACACTGGTGGAACCTGCTCTCACATGGCCTTCCCTGCACAGTCCTCACAGGCCCTCACCCAGGTAGGAACCCAGGTCCCCCCACCCCCGGGCCCTCACAGGCCTTCCCATCCTTGACTGCTCAGTCGGTATTGCCATCCCATTACAAGGATGGGAGGCCAGGCCAAGTCCAGGGACTCTTCCAAGGTTCCATAAGGACATGGAGGGTCAGGGAGGTCCAGTGCCTTATCCAACGTGATAGGACAAGCGGCTTCAGAACTAGAGTCTTGGTCTAGTGTTCCTTCCTGCTACCACAGAGTTAACACGAGGAATCTTCCAGGCCTGGAGCCCAGCACCTTCCCTTGCCTCCTCTTGCGCATTGGGAGTCCATCTCTAGGGGGAGAATTTCACGTCATATGGGTTCCCACTTTCAGCCACTGATATCCCCTCAGCTCTCTGGCCCCCTCTTTGTTGATAGAATCAAGCCTTAGGGCTTAAATGGGCCCTTGTTCTTCCTGCCAGCTCACAGACAAAGGGTGGCTTTGTCCTGCCTCGGAGCCCTGTCCCGAGCCCTACCCACTGTCCACTGGAGCCATGCTCCTGCTGTCAGCTGCTTCTCCCACCCCTCAGGCAGGTCAGTTCAGGTTCCGGTCGAGCCTCTGAGGGGCCCTCTTCTGTCGTTTGACTTGCTGTGTGGCTCCGGCAAATCGGTCCTCCTTGGGCTGCTATTCCCCAAGAAGTGCTTGGGATACTTCTGGCCTGACATTCGGTAGCACAGGTACCTGTGGGCCAAGGCCACCCCTGCCAATGCCCCATCCAGCAGCCTGGGGTCACAAGGGCACTGGGAGAGAGGGGCCCAACTCTGAGCCTCAAGGGCCCATGCCACACTCTTCTCACACCACAAGGAAAACAGACAGGCTCTGTCACTCTGAGGTGGTTGTCACAGTAGTAGAGGCAAGAAGATGGACAAGATGCCCCCAAGGTCCCTTCCAGGCTTATGTGGCCATGACCTTTGCACTCCACAGGGATACAGGAGCCGATGTGCCCTGGGCTGCCCAGACTGCTGGTTCTTAAGCTTGTTTCTTCCACCACACACAAATATTTACTGAACCCAGCCGTGTGCGGGCCCTGCCCTCACGGAGCCTACAGGGCTCTCCTGTCAGTGACAGGACAGACGCTCATGGGGTGGGAGTGACCCCAGAGAGTGTGTCTGTCAGGGCTGGCATGGCGGCTCTGATGGGGTGCCTGGGAGGCAGGCGGGGCAAGGGGATCAGCTCCTCCCCCAACACGTGAGATCACAGGGGTGACTGGCGCAGGGTTCCCCACTGCGCTGTGCACACGAATCAGCTGAGGATCTGCCAGGTTAGATGCAGGTTCTGATCCCGCAGGTCAGATCCTGCAGGAAATGGGATCCTGCAGTTCCAACAAGCTCCCAGGTGATGCCACAGTCACTGGTTCAAAGACCACACTGAGCGGCAGGGCCTTAGCGTATATTTAGGAGCCAGAAAATGGAGGAGCCTGTAGTCCTCAAAGCCCATCTCAACCAACCCCTGTCTAGAGGGAGGACTGCAGCCCCGCCCTCCCCATGTCCTGTGATTCTGGAAGAGCAAGTCAGCATCACCGGGGTCTCCCTGGGAAGGGTGAGGGCAGAGCAGAAAGCAGCTTGGCACTCGCACCTGGGCTCTGGGGGCTTGGGGTGGGGGGCAGAGCTCACCTTGGGTCCCAACCCCAGCCAGGTAAGGCCCAGTGGTGAGGCGGGAACCGGTGATGGGCTGGATCAGGGCTGGAGAAAACTGACCAAATTAGAAAGCAAGTGTCCAGGGTCCAGGAAAGTGGACTGGGCTTGGGGCCATGCCAGGAGATACAGGAGGGCCAGGACAGGCTGACAGGGAGACAGAGGCTGGGCCTACCTGACACTGAGAAGGGCGGTCAGGTCCCAGGCCACACAGGTTCCCAGGGCACCCCCAGGTCCCCAAGAGCCAACTTCCATAGCCACCAGGCTAATTCCAGGCCCCTACAGGGATTGGATGGACAAAGGTGCTGATGAAACTATAGCCCTGCTGGGGCCTGGCTTTGGAGCCAGCTAAGTGAGGTCTAGAGACTTCAGCAGGGCCAGGAATAGTAAATTGAGAAGAAGCCAGCAGAAGAGGCCAGGAGGGGCTGGATTGGCTTCTTCTCTCTGGCTCCCTCTGAGGACCCGTGAATGTCCTTCCAGCCCCTCCCACCACCACAGGGATAAGCATCTCTTCAGGTAACCCTTAAATGACCTCTGCCCGCACCTTGGTCCCCAGGTTCTCGGACTCCCCAGAACAAAAAGCCTGGCAGACACAGGTGACAGAGTTCAAAGCCCTGTGGCAGGCCGCTGAGGTGGAGCGTGACCGGCTCGCCGAGTTTGCCACCATTCTGCAGAAACGGTAACACCTGGCGCCAGGGATGCACTCTCACGGGCCTAGGTGGGCTGAGGGTGGGCAGCCTGGCCCAAGGGCATCCCTCTTGGACAGAGGCCAGGCCGCGTCCATGACTGGGTCCACCTCACTGGTGAGTCTGGCTCCCACAGTGTTGGCCCCAGGCATTCCCAGCCACATCTCACGTGACACTCAAGTGCCCCTCAGTCTCGGGGACCTGTTGTCACACTTGTGGTTTGCCCTGTCCTACGTGCCCCCCGGTAGGACAGTTGCATGCAGGTGGCTGTGAGGTGGGCATCTCAAGGGAGGGACTCTCTGCAGTAGGTAAATCAGTCAGATCAACTCACCAATAATGAAGATCTAGGATGAGCATGGCACTGCGCTCGGTGTCACTGGCGGCTTTGGTGGGAAGAAGTCCCAGGCTAGACTGAGGTGTGGAATTACAAAGAGGAAGAGAGCCACCGATAGATGGGGAGCTGAGACTTCCCTGGTTGGGGGAGGAAAGTATGTGGCCCAAGGCAGTGGACCAGGGGGTTTGGTTTCCTCCAAGGGGTTGTTGACAGATTTCTATTCAGATAAATCAGTGTTCCTCGCTCAAGTGACCCTTTTGGCAAGAGCTGTAGGTGCCCAGGCCAACGCATGGCCCAGCCATGTGACCTCCGCACTGAAAAATATAAAGGACACCACTGAATGTCTGCCTGAACAGGCCGTATCACATGTCAGTCAGGGCTCTTTGGTGACAGACAATCGAAACCAATTCTGGCTAAATTAAGGGAAAGGAGAGTGTGGGAAGGTGCTGGCTGACTCCAAAGTACTGCCCCCCTTTGCAGGGCAGCAGAGGAGCCCAAGAAGATCCAGGGACCTTGGTAGCAGGAACCCTTGAGTGGTCTCTCCTGGGCCACTGGAACGATGTAAGCCCAGTGGCTTTCAGTTCTTGTGCCAGCGGGTTCTAGGAGAGAAGGTCTAGCTGGCCTGGGTGGCTCACACGTCCAACCCTGGACACAGGCCAGGCACCCTGACTGGAAGGACCTCCAGGTGCTGACATAATGGAGGAGGGGTGGGAATTCCCTGGCGGTCCAGTGGTTAAGGCTCCGCACTTCCCCTGCAGGGGGTGTGGGTTCAATCCCTGGTTGGGGAACTAAGATCCTGCATGCCATGCAGCGCAGCCAAAAAAAAAAAAAAAAAATGAAATGGAGGAGGGGCAGCTTGCCAAAGGGAAAGATGGAGTACAGTCACCAAAAGAGCTGGGGTGCTGGGATGGCCACTCCCTAAGCAGTGAGGAGTGATCAGCTTTGATTTCTTTTCAGTAGAAAAGAGAGGATATGAATTTCAGACATGCTCAAGCAAATGAGAAAAAGTAACATTAATTCTTTTTCTGTCATTGAAATATAATGGAGGGCTTCCCTCCATTATATTATATGGTACAGTGGTTAAGAATCTGCCTGCTAATGCAGGGGACACGGGTTTGAGCCCTGGTCTGGGAAGATCCCACATGCCGCGGAGCAACTAAGCCTGTGCACAACTACTGAGCCCGCATGTCACAACTACTGAACCCCGTGTGCCTAGAGCCCATGCTCCGCAACAAAGAAGCCACCGCAATGAGAAGCCCGTGCACCGCAATGAAGAGTAGCCCCCGATCGCCGCAGCTAGAGAAAGTCTGTGCACAGCAACGAAGACCCAATGCAGCTAAAAATTATAAATAAATAAATTTATTACTAAATAAATAAATAAAAATTAAAAAAATATATATCATGATAGTACAAGCCTCTAGCCTATCCAATGGAAGAAACATACCCAATTATGACTTTCTCTCCCAATTCCTTTGAGTTTCTTATTTTTAAAATTAATTAATTTATTTATTTTGGCTGTGCTGGGTCTTCGTTGCGGTGTGGGGGCTTCTCCAGTTGCGGTGCAGGCTTAGTTGCGGTTTGTAGGATCTTAGTTCCCTGACCAGGTATCAAACCCCGGCCCCCTGCATTGGGAGCGCAGAGTCTTAACCACTGGATCACCAGGGAAGTCCCTCCTTTGCGTTACACCCGAGTTTTGGGGCAGTGGATTTGTGCATCAAGGTGACTTGGTTATCTACTGCTGCACCATCCCAAACCCAGTGGCCTCAAACACGACGGTTTATTCTTTCTTACCGTTCTGTGGGTGACCTAGGTAATTCTGCTTCACATCATGCCACCTGGATCACTCACATGCCCCGTTCAGCCAGCTCAGCAGGGGTACCTCCATTCTCCTGTATGTGGCCTCTCTCTCCACGTGGTGCCTCATCTTCCAAGGCCTCTGGGATGAGGGTGGGGCAAGCAAGGCACCTAGGGCACAAAATTAAAGAGACGGGCCTCCCTGGTGGCGCAAGTGGTTGAGAGTCCGCCTGCCGATGCAGGGGATACGGGTTCGTGCCCCGGTCTGGGAGGATCCCATATGCTGCGGAGCGGCTGGGCCCGTGAGCCATGGCCGCTGAGCCTGCGCGTCCGGAGCCTGCGCGTCCGGAGCCTGTGCTCAGCAACGGGGGAGGCCACAACAGTGAGAGGCCCGCATACCGCAAAAAAAAAAAAAAAAAATTAAAGAGACACTCACTCTCAGAGTCACGCGTGTGTGATTCTCCCTCGGCTGATACCCTAGAGCTTCGGGGGAGCTGAAGTTTACTTAATCTTCGTTAGTTTTTATTTGAATGGCTACATGTGGACACGAGGCTGCAGCCACTGTGTTGAGCAGCTCTACTACATCATATTCTACCATATTTCATGGTGCAAATATGTTACCCTTCATTGGGTCTTTCCTGTTGATGGACCTTTAGGTTATTTTAGTCTTTTGCTTTTGCAAGTAAGTTTCAAGGAACACGCTTGAACAGGTTGTGTTAGTAGCTGTATACTATGCTGGCATACAGTTTTGTGTTGGTAGTTGTATTCTTTTCAAAATTGTTACCATTCTGTTCCTTCTTGACTCTTCACCAAGGTGGGAAGAACACTTCCTCCAACACTGCACGTACATATCCAGGCTTCCACTCTGATTTGCATGTGTGCATGTACGTATGTAATCCTTTTGCTTAGGTGAGATCTCTTGGGACAGTCCTGGCCTTCTAGCTGAGCCTTCAGTATCACAGAGGTCTGAAATGCCATACCTAACCGCAAGAAGAAACTTAGCCCCAGCCTCGGTGAAATTAATCAGATCCTTTAGTGAAATAACCAAATAAGAAGTTCTTCAAGGCCCGTGAATTCATGACAGGCATATAGAGAATAATAATAACAAACGGAAAGCAATCACTAACTCCAGGAAAAGCAAGCAAATAAGAAAGAAAATATAATCATGAGTATACTGCCTATCTGAATAATCGTCCTAATGTAATCGTCCCCTGTGGTAGACAGGATTTTGTCTGCAGTGCCCTTCACCCCCCTCTTGTGCCTCTGAATACTTTATATGGTAAAAGAGACTCTGCAGATGTAATGATCGTTATGGACCCTGAAATAGGAAGATTATCCTGGATTACCAGGTGGGCCCAATCTAATCACTTGAGCCCTTAAAAGCAGAGAAATTTCTCCAGCCTGGGCCAGAGAGATGCTTCAGAAGAAGTTAGAATCAAAGCATGAAAAGGGTATCTGGCTGGCTTTGAAGATGGAGGGGGCCAAGTAGCCTCTAAAAGATGAAAGTCACCCAGCTAACAACCAGCAGGAAACAGGGATTTCAGTCCTTCAGTTGGAACTGAATCCTTCCAACAACTTGGATGAGCCTGGAAGCAGATTCTCCCCTAGAAACTCTGGGTAAGAGCCCAGGTCAGCCAACACCTTGATTTTCTGAACCACGGAGCGATAAATCTGTGTTGTTTTAAGCTAAGTTTGTGGTAATTTGTTACATCAGCAATAGAAAACTAATACACCACCTAACACTAATGGAGCCAAAAAATGGTAATATAACTACATTGGGAGGTGGAGAGGCGATTCTGTTTGGCAAGGAGAGAGTACTAAAATAAAACTAAGTTCTCATGTTGCCTGACAGGAAGTCAAAAGATTATATTTAAGACTTAAAAAATAGCAGCATAAGCATTTGTAGAAATATGGCAGTAGTGGAAGAAACAGCTAAAAGCGGTAGAAGTGGTTGCTTCTGGAGAGAAGAAATTGGGAGTGAGGAGGGGTGGGGAGAGGCTGTGTGTTTTTTTGTTTTTTTTTCATTTTAAGTCTTGGAGAGAATGATATGGTTTTAAATGCACATTCCTATATTACTGCAATAAAAATCAGGAAGAATGAGTCCCATGCCCACTGGTGTAAGGTGTGCCCCCCCCTCTGAGAGCCTGAGCAGGTGGGGTGCCAGGGCTTATGGCAGCCCCTGCTCTCTCATCACCAGGGTGGAGGAGGGCAACAGCAAGCTTCTGGAGTCAGAGAGGAAGCTGCAGGAGGAGCGGCACCGCACCGTGGTGCTGGAGCAGCACCTGGAGAAGATGCGCCTGGAGACTGGGAGGACGTCAGCTTCTCGGAGAGCAGCCCCCAGGAGCAGAACAGGTAGGGTTGAGGTGGGGCCAGCCCGGGGTCACATTGGGCCCATGGTGCTCTGGGGCTCCTGGTTCTGACTCGGGGGCCAGGGGGGAGAGGACACACAGCAGCAGGGGCAGGCAAAGCTCCACCCTGACGGAGGGGCTGACCGGTGCTGCTGATTGGCTCCTCCCTCTTTCCTGAGCTCCTTACCTTTCAAGGTTGCCTGTGTCACTTATGCTTTCATCCCATTGGCCAGATCCTAATCACATGACCACACCAGCTCCAGAGGACGGTTCAGTTGTCCTAAATCAAACGGTTAGTTCTACTGCTCTAACACAGTGGTTCTTAAGGTACAGTCTCCAGACCAGAAGTGGCAGCATCTTGTGGGGCTGGGGAAGTGAGGGTGGGGGATGCCAGAACCAGAAGCCATTTCTGGGGAGGAAGAACTTTCAGTGTGAAGAGGATGAGCCTGCCTCTCTCCGACGTCCCCATCCCAACCCCTACAGGCTCGGGAGTAGAGGTGTTGCCCCCCCACTTCCCTGCTTCTCAGCTCCCCAGTACTCCCCCACCCCCAGCCAAGGACACTCAGATTTTTTCCCAGCGCAGAGATCAGAACGTTTCAGGAGGACATTCCAGAAGTAGGACACAGAGGGGGAGTGGTGCCATTCTCCCACCAGCAGGGCCAGGGCTCCAGGGGCCTTCCGGGAGCTGCTGAGAGTCCAGGCTGGGGAAGGTCCTGGGCACTTAGCCCTGCTGGGCTTGCAGAAACAGGTCCCTTAGGAATGTAGTGTCTCCAGGCCATGGACTCACCTCCTGCCAAGTGGCCAGGCTCCCAACTAGGGATGGCTAAGCCACAGCAGGAAAAACCACTTTGGTCCTGTCTGGACAGGGAAGGGCAACTGCCTGGGGAGAAAGTGACCATGTGGCTTCTGTCCATGCTGGCCTGTGACATGGGAAGAGCACCGCCCCTCTTGGGGGCATAGCACACCCCTCCACCTGTACAATAGGGAGCCTGATTGTGCAATGTGGTCCCCCGTGGCAGTTCCATGCCAATGGGGAAGAGAACAATAAACCAGTAAAAGATGGTAGGTCAGGTGGAGGCGGGTGCTGTGGCTTACAGCTGAGTGTAAGGGGACAGGAGGTGCAGAGAGCAGCTGTCTTCTATGGGGCGGCCACCCTAACTGATGAGCTGATGTCTGAGCAGAGATGGTGGAAGGGGGTGAGGATGTGGCATAGATACCAGAGGGAAGAAGAAGTGCAAGGGCCCTGAGGTGGGCGCGTGGCTGGAGGCTTGGAGGTAGTGAGACTGGATCATGGGGAGGGGGATATGTGGTGAGGTAGGGAAGTCACAAGGTGCTGAGGAGGTGGTCCCATCACACAGGCCTTGAGGGCCAAATGTGTATTCACTGTGGCCTCACAGAACTCTAGAGGCAAGAACTATTATCCTCACGTTACAGGTGAGGAAACCAGCTCAGAGAGGTTGATGATTTACCTGGGGCCACAAAGTAGGAAGTAAAAGCCAGGTCTGCTGGTGCCAAGTGATTTCCCCTGCGCCATGCCACCACTGAGGGCCTGTTCAGCACAGAGGTTTTCTGATGCTGTGACAGTGCTCGAGTTCCCCACCAGGTGGGCTTTGATTTCTTTTTCTGAGCACTCTTTGTCCCCTGGCCCCAGCCACGGTGGATCCCCTGTGCATATGGATGGAGACTGGAGGTGGGGGACCCAGTGGTAAGAGGGCATCAGATGCGGTGACAGCCTAGACTCAGACTCAACATGCAGGCCAGACCTCAAGCCCAGCTGCCTTCCAGAAACTTATAAAGTGCAAATATGGAGAGAGTAGTGAGAGGAACCACTTTGGTACAAAGCGGGCAGTCAGAGCCTGGAGGAAGGCAGCCCTTGTCCTGCACCTTGAAGGAGGTCTAATGTTTCAACAAGTGGAGAAGCAGGAAGTGGACAGTTGGGGGTGGGAGAAGGAAGTGTTAACACAGGGCCATGGCCTCACCACAGAAAGTGGCTGCTGCTGCCCCACAGGTGTGCCCACCTCTAACACCAGGCACAACCCAAAGAAGAGTGAGAGGAAGGACCCATCTTCTGCCCAGACCTCCAGTGTGCCCTTGGAATCCCAGATGGAGGAGCTGACCACCAGGTGCTCCCTGCCCCGTCTTCCTGAAAGGGTGGTGTTGTCTGGGTGGAGGCGTTTTGATAGGCAGAGGGATCATGTCCCTCCCCCTTTGACTTCTATTTGCCCAGAAGGCTGGTCCTGCTGGGTCCTGGGTTCTAGGCCTGCAATTCTGTAACTGGCCATCAGAGGGCAGAGAAACCCAGCCATAACCCTAAAGAGCCCATGGTCCCAAGAGAAGTTTTATCAAGTGTGGGTTACTGAACCCACTTTGCTCATTCAATTAAACCTTCTAAGGTCAAATGCAGTGGTGGGAAAGGGGGAACCTCTATAAATTAGTACTCATGCCTGAGGCAGCCAACATTTGGGGGCACGACAGGCCCAGTAGCTATGGCTGGGCCCAGACAGGAATCCCAGATGGTATTCCCCCAAGGGTCCCTGAGAGGAGTTCAGAGAGTACCCTGAGTCTGAAGAGCAGCCGAGCTGGCAGCCATTCCCAGGGCCCTCTACACGCACGCGCACACACTCACGTGTGCCAGCTCAGCCGCGCTGAGCCCTCTTCTCCGTGTGGTCTAGGCTGGCCATCCAGGTGGAGGAGAACAAAATGCTGAAGGCTTCCCTAGGCAGTGCCCTCCAGGGAAAGAAGGAGGACTTCCGAATGTACCATGAGACCCTGGGCCAGGTGAAAGGGATCTTCCTGCAGGCCCTGCGGCAGCAGAAGGCGGACAAGCACTAGGACGGCGGCCCAGTGTCAGCCTGGCTGGATGGGGCAGCCTTAGGCCTTGAGAGGACGAGGCTCCATCTGAGGACTCCATCTGCTCCTGGAAGCCAACCTGGAGCAGCCAGCTGGGCCCCTTCTCCTAGAAGAGGCTCTCCAAGGGAAACAAGAGCCAACATCCCATGGCAGGAGGGCAAAGGAGAAGCCCTGGGCACGCTTAGCGATGGCAAGGGAGGAGGCCAGCAGCCTGTCGGCATCAGCAAGAGCTCTGGGATGAGAAGCCAGCTGTGAACGGACAGATGCAGTCCCTTGGGCAGGTGCTCACTGCCCTTGTCCTAGAGCCTAGCGGGGGACCCTGCATGCCCACAGGGCTCCACATGTGCAGGAGAGCCCAGAGGGCTCCAGGCTGGGAGCATCCCCCAGGCCGCCCACCCCTGCCCCACCTCCCTCACCAGAGCATCCTCACACCCCACTCCTACCTCCATTGCTCTATCTGTGGGCATCCCCACCCTCTACAGACTTGGGGGCACCACACTCCTAGCCACCTTGTCAGCCCACCCCTTAGGGTTCTTCCTTAGGGGCAGACCCTCAGGCTTGTAATAATAATAATGATTTTCATGATCACCACAGCTCCCAGTGAGTGGGCACCTACAGTGGAAACCTGACCCCATCTAGACCTCTAGTAGCCCAGGGGGTTGTCACCCTGTTTTACAGATGGAGAAACTGAGGCTCACGGAAAGACACAGAGCTAATATTTAACCCAGGCCTGCCTGCCTGCAAAAGCCAGGGTCCTCCAGCAGATCCGGTTACCCAGGGTGGGCGTGCCTACCCGCTGCTGGGCAGCTCTGTCCCCCTGCCAGCTGCTCCAAGAGGCACCTCTTTTTGCTTCCAAAAGGCTGCAGCTGGTGGGTGCTGGTGGCAGAGGGCAGAGGTGGGGCCGGCTTGGAGCTCTGGGCAGGGGGACTTTGAGGCAGCGGGTCCAGGCGGAGGCGTAGTGTACCTGCCTCACCACAGCACAGGGGTGAGCGGAGAGGGCTGCTGCCGGAGAGCCCCCAGGCCCCTCCGTGATTGCCGCAGTGTCACTCCTCTCAACTGCAGTTACTGCCATGGGGAGGGGTGGCTCCATGGAGGGTAGCCACACACACCGACCCCAGACACCCTGGCCACACCTGTGCACACAGGGGCCCACACAAAGACACAGATGCACACCAATACCTAGATTCAGGAGCATGAATCATATGTAGACACACATGTGCCGGCAGACAGTGCTGACTCCACACTCACAGGCCCTGCCTGGCCATGTCCCTTCACATGGGATCAGAGAAGAACTTCCTTCACAGGAAAACTGAGGACCCTTTCATCCTGATGGCCTTCACTACACTTGCTGGGGGTCTCTAGACCTGTCACCCCATGCAGGGTTGGGGCTCCGAGTAGGGGGGCCAGCATGGAGTCCCTCCTCAGCCCTATCCCCGAGGAAGGGCTCAAGCAGACAGGGTCCCAGAAGCCCCAGGTAGCTTCTCCCATAGAGGGGGTTCACGGTATGTATGCCGCATTTGTGAGTCGCTGCACAAGTGACACAAGTGACCGGTCTTCACGAGCAGGAATGTGCATCTACACACACACACACACACACACACACACACGTGTGTGTGTGAGGAGGAGCCAGCTTAGAGCAGGTCTGCTCCATTCCCCCAGCAGAATCCCTCTTCAGGACTCACTGAGTTAAAAGGTGCCAAGTGCTAGTGCAGTGGCTGGCACACAGTAGGTGCTCAAAAAACATCAGCCCACAGTATTACCTCTATTAGTTCCACAAATACTTGTTGAGCAATTACTCTGCCCTAGGCAAGGGGGTGCCAGGTGAGGCAGACTCAGTCCCCGAGCTCCTGGAAGCCCCAGATCAGCTGGGGAGACAGATTCCCAGGCCACCATCTACCGAGCCAGCTGGCCATCAAGCAGTCATCGAGTGCCAACTGTATACCAGCCTCTCCAGGCCTGTGAGGGGCCCGGAGGCGAATCTGACTTGCTGCTGCAGCCTTCAGGGAGCTGCTTGTCTGGTCAGAGAGGCACGGGAAATAGAGCGCCGCGACGGGGCGGGATGGGTTGGGGGTATGCAGAGACAGAAAGCCGCATCTCAGAGCCTCCCACCTTTCCTGCTGGCTTCCGGGCTCAATGCCCAGGTCTGGGTGGGGTGAGGGCTGTCCTTCCAATCTCCCTGCGGTGTGGGTGGGCAAGGGGAGGGGAGGGGAAGGCTCAGGAGAAGAAAGGGTTGTCAGAAGGACCAAGGGCTGGGGCCCTGAAGGATCTAACTCAGGTGGGCCAGGCACAGAGCGCGGCAACCTGGTCTGTCCAGGTTAGTGCCTGTGGCCCCTCCTGAGCAGCACCACCTGTCTCTGCGGCCCTGAGGAGCACCTCCCGGCCCTCAGGCAGGTGGGCAGCAGGTGGGCTGGACCTGCCTTTCACAGATGGGAACACTGAGGTCCCTACCCAGAGCCACAAGGTGGTGGGAACGGGAGACAGGTGCCTGGAGAGTGGAGGAACAGCAAGCAGTGAGGCCGGGGGTGGAGACGCCTCACGTGAGGACTCTCCCTGGCTGCACCCCAGGCTGTGGGCCTGGGCGCTCAGGTTCCGACACTGACAGGTGAGACCCGGCTGAGCCATGGGTGTGGCTTGGCCACTGTCTCCTTGGGGGCCTTTAGGGCACCACAGCTGAATTGGACAAGGCTGCAGTCTGGCTCAGGCTGATTCAAGCCCCAAACACGTCCCCATGTCCCTGCGCCCTCCCCTGCTCTCAGGAGCCCAGGTCAGGGTGGCCTGCAGCAAGAGGACTCCTCTGGGCCCTCACATCCGGTGGCCAGAACTAGCCTCCCCATCCCCTCCTCCAGCGAGCTCACGGCCACCCCACAAGGAAGTCTCTGCCCACACACCCCCTCTCCTGCACACACACACACACACACACACCATAAACAACATAGCACACACACTTTCCCCGACTTTTTACTTTGAGCAACAACAAGAAACAAATGAAAAGGACTTTGAGACTTGAGAGAATCGGCCCCCTGCCCATCTTTCCCAGTAGCCCTCGCTGGTCTTAGCCCAGTCATTTCCTGCCCCTCGTTCTGTGGGCACCAGGTGCCCTCCCCTCACCACCCCTCACTCGGGGGAAGCTGGCCTCAGGCTGTCCAGCCCCAGGTCCAAGGGGCCCCCCTAGCCCTCTACCCGCCTGCCATCCCCACAAGCCAAGCTCCCTACAGACCCCACCGCACGCGGCCCGCCTGGTGGACCCCTCCTCCAGCTGTGTGTGAGTGCTGCCCGTCTTGGCCTCTGGAGCGAGGGGTCTCAGCCTCTCTAACAGCCTCTCTTTATGAGCAGTTCAGTGAGCCAGGCCCTGGCCACGGAGTGAGCCGTCGAATCCCCCCAAGAGCCCAGTGAGGTCAGGGCCGGCAGTGTGCCCATCTACAGATGAGTATCTGAGGCTCAGAGAAGTGGGTTGCCAGCAAGGCGGAGCTCAGGCTCAAGCCAGCTGGCTGTACCTGTGCTCTTAACAGTGAAGCCAGACCACCCCGTCCGCCTCCCAGAGCCATTCTCTTGGAGCCTCATGAGGGCACCAGCTGCATGGCCGGCTCAGGCTGGTCTCAGCCAGCACCAGGTGTGGGTGAGCTGGGTTCTTGCCCCTGCAGAGCAATCAACTCCAGAAGCTCATACGGCTGACCCAGTGACTTCACCTAACCTCCTGTTCGTCAGTTTCCTCTTCTATCAACTGGGGAAAATGGTAACAACCACTTCCCTAGAGGTTGTGGTGACATTAAAAAGAGTTAATCCAGGTATAGCCTTAGAACTGTGATTAACTTATTTCTCCTCTAACAACCATTGACTCTACCTCAGGACTCTACTCAGGTGCCCCACCTCCTCCAGGAAGCCCTCCCTAACACCCACAGTCTGGCTCAGGCACACCCCCTCCCTGACGCTGGCCTCCTCTAGCACCCATGATCCATGACTGCAGCCCGCACGCAGCCCCTCCAGTGCAGTAATCACCATTCATGCTTCTCAGAGTCAGGGACCTGCCGTGCAGGCCTCCGTGTCACTCTGTGGGGAGTGTGTGCTGAGAGGAAGCTCAGCGCCTCCAGGTATTGTGGGAAGGGAGGGCACTCTGCCTCCCAGGCCTTGCTCAGGCCCTGGAAGTGCCCCTGCTGTGGGTCGGGGTAGGAGAACACTTCTTCCTCCTCTAGTCTCCGCTGAGCCTATGACTGGGCTCAGAGGGTCAGCACGGGCTCCAGGACCTGTCCTGTGACTCATTATAGTCACACAGCTCCTTCTACCCCCCAGACCCTGCCCCCCATGCACATGCATAAATAGGCCCTCACAGACTCTGAGATCCTCATCCCAAAGGACTCCAGAGTGGCTGGATCCCTGGGTGGCACTGGCCTTGGGGAGGTTGTGAGGGACCCTGGCACACTGCCCACCATGGAGCTCCGAGGTCCTGCATCCAACCATGCATCCGTCCAACCAGCTGGGCTCTGAGGCCACGGTGGGGCGGCCTTCAGGATACCCCTCTGCATCAGGTAGTCTGGGCTGAGGCCTCAGCTGCCCCTTCCCAGAGTGAGGGCCCTGTCCCCCGACTCCTCTCCCCCCGAGGAGTCCTGGTTGCTTAGGAACACTGCTGTCTGCCTCCACCCTGCCGTGGAGAGGATGCCAGCCACTCCAAGGACCCACTAAAGTGACCCTGCTAGCTCCCCTCCACCTGGTCAGCTCCCTATGGGACAGGGCTGGGGTACAGGGCCCACATGTCTCTTGCCAGTTACAATCTCACTAGGCAAGTCAGTCCTCCCCCAGGCACCGATGCCTGGCCAGCCAGGATTCTCTGCATGATGAAATGGACCAGGGCAGGGGGCTAGGTGGGTGTGCCATGGGACAGCCGTTGGGAATTCACATGTAAAGGTGTGCGCTGGAATTCATGGAGCTGCACATGGAAGTGTGTGCATGGTATGAGTGTGTGTCTGCATGGCGGGGGCAGAGCTCACAAGCCTGGAGAGGCCAGCAGGGGCCACCTGGAAGGCTTCCTGGAAGAGGAGAGTCCTGGCCAGCAGTGAGAAGGAGACACAGGCTCTAAGGACCTGGGGAGGCAGGTCGAAGTGAGGTCCTGGTGTCCCTGTCCGAGCCGATGCCAATGGCCACCCCTTCTGCCCCGCCCCAATCCTCCCTGCAGCTCCCTGTGGCCGGCAGCCCTGCAGCACTCAGGTCTGCTCCACTTCACGCAGCTCCGCTCCAGAAAGGCCACCTCCTCCCTGCCCTCCTCCTCCCCCCGCTTCCTGCTGTCACCACTCACCGTTCACAGCCTCCAGGGCGTGGGGACCCCAGGGCTGGACACACCGCACCGGGGCCCCAGAACCCAGCTGGTCGGACGGTCGCACAGTCGGACGCAGGACCCCAGAGCCCCGAGGTGGGCAGTGTGCCAGGGCCCCTCACAGCTTCCTCAAGGTCAGTGCCAGCCAGGGATGTAGCCACTACGGGGTCCTTGAGACCTGTAGAGCCCACCCCAGGCCCCTCATCGCAAACCTCAGGTCCCAAAGTGGGGTTTACTCCAGGTGTACCTCAGGCGGGCAGGTCAGTGGGCAGGGGTCACTCCTCTGTCCACAGGCTGGCCCAGGTCTGGGGGTCTATCAGGAGAGGTCCCAGGCTGGGGGCCAGCCCTGGCCTTGTTCACAGAGGCCTCACAGGGGACACCCGGCACCCGCCATGGGGAGCTAAAATTGGAAAGTGGCGAGTGGGAGGCAGCTGACAAAGCTATTTCGCAGGCTCTTCTCCGTGCTCCGGTTTCAAGCTTCTGCTCCCTTAACCCGATCCTCAGGGCCTCCCTACCCCCACCCGGCCCGTGGGGAGGTGCCTCAGCCCTCAGGCCAGCCGTGTAGAAGTCAGCTCCGGCAGGCCGCTGGTAGGGGCAGGGGCAGCGGACAGTCTTCTCCGATCAGAGACTGCAGGGGGGCTCACTGAGAACACTCAATCCTGTCCCTGGTCCTCTGTGTGACCTTGACAGGTCCCTGCCCCTCTCTGGTCCGTGAGCCCTCCATCTGTGTAATGGGGAGAATGCCGACTGTGGCGGCCCAGGAGAGCTGGTTTCAGAATTGGTGAGGGAGATTTAGAGGATCTGGGGCAGGAGAGAGGGCCATGCCAGCCATCTCTTGCTCAGCCCAGCCTGAAAGGATGCCCAGACATGTTCTTCCCTTCAGTTTGGGCCCTGAGTCTGCCACCCATGCGGCCCTTGGGAAGGCCACGGGTCAGGCTGGAGCAGGATAGAGAGGGCACAGGTGCTAGCTTAGGTCCCAGGGATGACCCAGGAGGACTCCTGGGGATAAGCTAGGCCCTGGCAGGAGGGAGTGGCCAGGCTCACCCTGAGCCCATTACTGGTCAGCACCTTGGGCAGCGGCCAGCACACTCCCTGGTGTCTGCCTGGCCCAGCCTAGCCCCACACACACTACCCCAGGGCACTTCTTCAAGTAGCACAGCCTCCAGCCGGCATCCAGGGCCTGGATACACAGAGCACTGAGAGAGTGGGCAGGTGTGGCCACGGACACAGGCAGGAACAAGGGACGTGGCAGGCTGGGGCTCAGGGGCTGGTTGGCGTAATGGGGGTCAATGAGAAGCTATAGGCTGAGTGAGAGAGATGGAGGTTTGGTGCTGGGGTAGGACCTGGGGAGGTCACGGGAAGTAAAGGCAGCTCAGGAGGGTATGGAATCAGAGAAAGGGGCCTGGAGGAGGGGGGGTGGTTTGTCAGGAGTTGAGAGAGACTTACTGAGGGGAGTGGGAACCCTGGGGGCCAGAAATATGATTGAGGTGATGCAGAGGGAGTTTCTCCACAAGAAAGTCATCTGAGACCTTGGAGGAGCAGTTTGAGCAGAGGGTGGGGACCGGTCCACCTGAAAGGTATGGAGGAGTGAATGAAGGAGAAGAAGGCAGGCTGAGAGTGAAGACAATGCTTTCAAGAGCCTTCAGTGGGAAGGGCGGGGGCGAGAGTAGCAGCTAGGACGGGGCACCAAATGGCAGGGGGCCTGGGAGGAGTGGGAGACGGGTGGGGAGAATGATGGCATGAGATGCCCAAGGGGCTGTCTCTCTTCAGAATGGGGACCCCATCACCTCAGTGGGGACCACGAACTGGGCTAGGCAGGGCCGGGGGGCAGCAGTGCCCTCACCCAATCTGTCTCTCTCAGCCCCATCCAGGCTATGGGCATCAAGACAGCCTTGCCCGCGGCAGAGCTGGGCCTGTACTCCCTGGTGCTGAGCGGGGCCCTAGCCTATGCTGGCCGGGGCCTCCTTGAGGCTTCACAAGGTAACAGCTGGGCCCCGGGACAGAGGGGTGGGACCATTCTTCCGCTGGGGGTCTCAGGGCTCCACCCAGCAAGGCCAGAAACTTAGAGGCTCCAGACTCAAGGGCAGTGCCTAGGCCTTGGGGCTGGGGGGTTGAGTCAGATGCAGCCACAGGGAGACTCAAATGCAGAAGCACTGACAGAGACCTGGACAGAGCCAGAGAAAGAGAGAGAGAGTGTGTGTCTCAGACACTCAGGGGTACAGAGACCTGACCCCAGACACACAGTGAGACCCAGAGAGAAGCAGAGGCAGAGAGAGACCCAGACCCTCTCCCCTCCCCCCAGGGTGGCATCAGCCTTGCTGTAGAGGCAGGTGTGGGTGTGAAGCGCCCTGAGACCAGACTCTGTTCTCAGGTGGGGCCCACAGGAAAGCCTTCCGGGAGTCTGTGCGACCCGGCTGGGAGTACATTGGCCGGAAGATGGTAGGTCCCTCGCACCCCAGGGTCCCTGACCGGGGTCTCTGATCCCTGGCCCATCTCTCCTGTCCCAAACCCTTCCCTGCTCTCCCCTGTTCCCAATGGTCCCACATAACAGAGGGCTCGCAATGGGGAAGGTCTCTGGCTTGAATTTTCAGCATCTTCAGTTTCTCCACTGGCCCCTCCTCTGTCCTCCTGGGGCCAAATCAAGCCTGCCTCAGACCCTGCTCATTTAGGAAACAAACCGAGACGGGCTTCCGCAGGGCCTCCAGCACCATCCTCCCCAGGAACAACGCGATAATGGTGGAATGTCAGGCAATGTGCTGGACAGAGGGGGAGCTCGGAGCAGCAGGGCGGCCCACGTGGTGCCCCTCATTCCTCTCTACCTACCTTCCTGGTACTTCCCTCAGAGGGGAAGGCAGGGACCTCAGCCATTGCTCTCCTCTAATGCACAAGAAGACTCTGGGGGCAGGGAAGGGGTTGAGACTCTGACCAGCCCAAGTGCCAGGCCACTCTGCCCCCGCCCCACCTTAACCTGCCTGGGCCTGCCCCAGGACGTGGCTGACTTCGAGTGGGTGATGTGGTTCACCTCCTTCCGCAACGCCATCTTCTTCGCTCTCTCCGGACACGTGCTGTTTGCTAAACTCTGCACTATGGTTGCCCCCCAGGTGAGCTGGACCTGAGCACCACCCCCCCGCCTCCCCCTCCCCCTCAGCTACAAGGGTTGCGGGGAAGCCATCCTGGGCTCCCACCTCCGTTCACATGGAGAGGTAGACGAAGCCTTCTCCCTGTCCACAGCTCCGCTCCTGGATGTATGCTGTGTACGGGGCCCTGGCGGTGGTGGGCACGATGGGCCCTTGGTACCTGCTGCTGCTGCTTGGCCACTGCGTGGGCCTCTATGTTGTCTCACTCTTGCACCAGCCCTGGCTCTGTCTCGGCCTCGGCCTGGCCAGCCTTGCCTCTTTCAAGCTGGACCCCCTCATCTCCTGGCAGGTATGCGCTGGGGCGGGGCAGGGGTGGAGGGTGCAGGGATAGGACCCCAAACCTCTCACCCCATCCAAAACGTTTGCCTCCTAAGTCTCCCCAAGCATTTCCTTTACTTTCCCACCCGTCTTCAAGCCTTTGACCATGGAGCATGCTCTGCCCACAAGGTGGTCGCCTCCACCGCAGCAGAGACATGTCCAGCTCCTTCCCTGCTCTGCCCTAGCACTTAACATGAAATTGGCCCTCGGTGGCCAGTGTTGACGGGCGCTGGCAGAGAGGGAGATGGCAGGACCAGGCTGGGCCCCTGCAGGAGGCTGGGTGGGCTTCCCAGAGACAAGGGGCACCCTGGTGAGCTGGCGGCCTGTTCTCTCCCATCCAGAGCGGGTTTGTAACAGGGACTTTTGATCTTCAAGAGGTGCTGTTTCACGGGGGCAGCGGTTTCACGGTGCTGCGTTGTACCAGCTTTGCGCTGGAGAGCTGTGCCCACCCTGACCGCCGCTACTCCCTAGCTGACCTGCTCAAGTACAATTTCTACCTGCCCTTCTTCTTCTTCGGGCCCATTATGACCTTTGACCGCTTCCACGCTCAGGTGAGGGGACACCCTGTGGGCTCCCAAGACAGGACTGCGTCCCCCCCTGGGCGGAAGTGAACTCCCCTCAGACCCCAGAGGGGCCCGTGTCTCCACTCTCAGGGTTGCCAGGATGAAGCCGCGTCTCCCCTCACCCTCGCATCCCCAGACAGCTAGTTCGTGACTCACCGCTCAGACTCCTCGCGCAGGTCTTGCCTCCCCCACTCAGACACTAGCCATCCCTCAGGTGAACCAGGTGGAGCCGGTGCGGCGAGAGGGCGAGCTGTGGCGCATCCGGGCCCAGGCGGGCCTCAGCGTGGTAGCCATCGTGGCCGTGGACATCTTCTTCCACTTCTTCTACATCCTCACCATCCCCAGTGACCTCAAGTTCGCCAGCCGCCTCTCGGACAGCGCCCTCGGTGGGTGTGCGCCGGGCCCAGAACAGGGATGAGGTCGGGGCCACCACTTCAGAAGGACGGACCCTCTGCGCCCCAATGGCGGCGGAGTCACAGCTGGGGAAGCTGGCGCCCCGGGGGACAGCACCTATCGCAGGGTGGGGGAGCGGGGATTTAGCCTTTGAAATGCGTGGGACTTGGAGGTAGGTTTGCCCCGTGAGGCCCGGAGTGGTACCCGACAGAGGCCGCCCACCTCGCCGGGGCCTGGGGCTGATTTCCGCAGCCGGATAGGGTCTCCGCCGGGTCAGCCCCTCCCCCCAGGAAGTGGGGGCGGGGCCTCCGTGGGGGCGGCCGGCGCAAGGACCTCCCCCCCACACCAGCTTGGGAGAGAGTGTCCTTAGGGGAGTGCAGGGCTCAGCGCCTCCCCTGGATTTAGGAAGACCCGGGGCGGGGTGGGGGACGGGGGGAAGGTCAGTGTGACGCCCCCCGGGCCGTGACGACCCCTTGTCCCCAGCTGGCCTAGCCTACTCAAACCTGGTGTACGACTGGGTGAAGGCGGCCGTCCTCTTCGGCGTCGTCAACACCTTGGCGCGCCTCGACCACTTGGACCCGCCCCAGCCTCCCAAGTGCATCACAGCGCTCTATGTCTTCGCCGAGACGTGAGTGCGACGTCCGGGGACTCGCCTCCGGGATCCCCACCTCCTCTTCGCCTCTTGCCCCAAGCCCTGGAGCTCGGCTCCTGGCTGATTCCCACCCGTCTGCTCTCCTCCCACAGGCACTTTGACCGTGGCATCAACGACTGGCTTTGCAGGTGAGTTGGGGTGGGGTGGGATGTCACAGCCATCCCCCAGGTGGCTGAGCAGGGCCGTGGCCAGGTGGGTCCACGTCTTCAAAGATCATCCCTGGGCCAGAGGAAGCAGGGACAGAGGGAGGAGGTCATGGCAGAGGTCGAAGTGAAAGACAGAGGTTTGGACTTGGGTGGGGCCCCTGGAGGTGAGAGAAATGGAGTGGAGACACACAGCAGGCAGCCTGAACAGCACTTGGCCGTGGATTGAGGGCATCAGGAAGGAGAGGGCGATGACTCCCAGGAAGTCGTGTGCCCGGAAGGACTCTGGTTGAAGGAGCCGGCAGAAGGGCCTGAAAGGAGCGCTCAGAGGAGCAGGAGAACAGGCAGGACCGTGGGACACCCTGGCAGCTAAGGGAAGACCATCCTGGCATGGTAGGGGCAACTGGGTCAGATGCTGCTGGTCAAGGAAGCCAGAGACTGAGCATGAGCGTGGGTGGCATGGAGGTTCTCAGCCTTTCCCTGGAGAGGCAGAGGCGGGGAGGAGTCGGGGCTGGGGGCGTGGGGGACAAAGGAACCGCAGGGTAGTTCCGTGTGGACAGCTCCTGGAAGAAGCCTGGTACTGAAGGGGGACACCCAGAAGTGGCCGAAGGGAGAAGTGGGTGTTTTAAAGACAGGAAATAATGGGACATGCTTGGGTGCCGAGGGGAATTATTCAATAGAAAGGAGGAAGTTGGCAGCACAGGATAGAGGGGTGATTGATGGAGCGAGCTCCCTGAGAAGGTGGGGAGGCGATGGAATCAGGCAGAGAGCTCTGGCTTCGGGACACAGAGGAGGAAGAAAGGCCGGTGCGGATGCAGAAGAATGGCCAGTGAGTGTGGAAAGGTGAGGGATTCCTCCTGAAAGCTTCGGTTTTCTCCACGAAGTAGGAGGCAAGGTCATCAGCTGAGAGATGCAGGGTTGCGGGTGCAGGGAGGCACCCAGATGCTGCCTCTCTCCTCCTGCCTAGATCACCACACCCATTCACACTTGCAGGAGAGATGAGGCGGAGTAGCCACTGCAGAGCCTGAGAGAAGATGCTGACCAGAGAAACCGTGGCACTGACAGCTCAAGTGGGGTTGGGGGTAGTGGATTTATGGATTCTAATATGTGAAAGTGTGGGGTTTTTCCCATCAGGGCTTCGCTTCTTGGGTGCAGGTGAGGAGAAAGTGGGTGATTGGGCTTTCCCAGATGGGTGAGAAGGAAGAAGTGAGGGAGAAGGGTTTTTAGGTTATTTGTAATGATGACTCATTGAATACAGTTAAGAAGGGTGGTAAAAATAGGAGGGGGTCACAAGATGAGGAAGGTGGGGGGGAGGTCAATGAGATTGAAGAAGTGGAGCTAGGGAGTCAGGTCAGGTGGGGGGGGCAGGGTGAAGCATGGGAATCAGGAAGGAGTCAAACAAGTGGTGAAAAAGTTGGGGTGTGGCCATGGGAGTGGGTGACTGAGGTGGAGTGGAAAAGAAACCATTAGTGAAATGAGGAGGTCAAGGAACAGAGAGGCTGGTTATGCAATGGGTCTTCTACTGAATTTATTTAACAGATATTTATTGAGTACCTACTACATGCCAGGCACTGTTCTAGGCACTTGGGATACAGCAGTGAACATGGCAAAGACCGTGAACTCATGGAACTTACAGCCTAGTGGAGAGAAACAGACCATAAACAGGTTAAAAAAAAAGATAATTTTAGAGAGTGGTAAGTGTTATGAAGAAAGTAAAAGAGTGTAATGGGGTAGAAGCTTCTTTAGTTGGGGTTCGGGTAGGCCTCTGTGAGATGAACTGACACTTGAGTGATAACGAAATTTGGAGAAGAGAATTCCAGGCAGAGGGAACAACAGGTACAAAGGCCTTAAGACAGGAACCAGCTGTGTGTGTCTGAGTATCAGAAAGACCAGTAAGGGGAGAGCATAGTGAATGAAGGGGAGAATGGTGGGTGATAGGTCAGGGAGGGAGGCAGAAACCAGATGACGTGGGATCTTCTAGCCACAGGAAGGTGGTTGAGTTTATTCTAATTGTAATGAGCTATTGCCAGGAGGGTGTGATTGTGGAAGTGAGGTGATCTGGGTTACACTCTTAAAAGATGCCTCTAGCTGCTGTGTGGACAACGGACAGTAGCGGGCAGAGGCAGAAGCAGGGAGATGGCTTAAGAGGCTCTTTCAGTAATCTGTGTGACGGGAGATGATCGCCTGGACTAGGGTGGTGGTAGTGGAGGTGATAAGCAGTGCTCAGGACCAAGTGGAGCCCGTAGCATTTGCTGGTTTGGATGTGAGTGGAGAGGGGAATTGAGAATCCAAGATGGCTCCAAGGCTCCTGGCCGGCAACTGAATGGATGGTGGTATCATTAGCTGAGATGGGAATGAAGTGGGTTTGGGCAGGGATGGGGGAGTTGGTCATTCATGTGAGATGTCTGGTAACAGTTGGGTATATGGGTCAGGAGAGAGACTGGGCTAAAGAGACAGATCTGGGGCTTGTCAGCATAGAGACAGTATTCAGAGTCTGAATGAGATCACTTGGAGAAATGAAGGTAGCTAGAGAAGACAGGAACTCCAAGGCTAAGCCCTCCACGTTTTCAAGTTGGGTAGAGGAGGAGCCGCCACCTGAGGCCCAGAGTGTTGAATGTGCCCAGGAGGATAGCGTTGAGGAAGCTGCCCCCGTTGTGTATCCTTTGCCCGTCTCCCAGCTGCCTTTTCCCGCCCTCCCACCGGCCCCTTTCCCCGCGTTGCCTGCAGGTACGTGTATGACCACATTGGTGGGGAGCACTCTGCGGTGATCCCAGAGCTGGGGGCCACTGTGGCCACGTTTGCCGTCACCACTCTGTGGCTCGGACCTTGTGACACTGTCTACTTGTGGTCAGGCCTTAACTGCTTTGGCCTCAACTTTGAGCTCTGGGTACAGAAGCTGGCAGAGTGGGGGCCCCTGGCACGAATTGAGGTGAGCAGGGAAGGTCTGGGGCTGGGTTGTCTGGGGCACTGGAGGGGGTGGCACTATTGCTCTCTGGAGTCTTCCAGCCACGCCTGGCTGCCAGTCCAGAACTTTCTCACTACCACCCCGCTCCAGGTTGTCAGGGCAATGGCTCCCTCTGTGGGTACCTGGCCCTCCCTTCCCTTCTGCAGGGTCGGGGGGCACCCGGGCCTGGCTGTGTTGTTCAGGCCCTGCCCTCTCTCCAGAGTTCAGTTTCCCATCTTTTAACAATGAGGGAGAGCTGACCAGGGACTCTCAGGGACACAGGCATATCCCCAGGACCCAGGTGGCCACATAGGCAAGGCCTCTGACCCGCCACGTCCTCTTTCCCCTGGGCCTCTTGCCTCACTGCCTATGTTTTCCTGGACCCAGCAGGCCTCTCTGTCGGAGCAGATGTCCCGCAGGGTCCGAGCCATCTTTGGGGCCATGAACTTCTGGGCCATCATCATGTACAACCTTGTAAGCTTGAACAGCTTTGAGTTCACAAAGCTGGTCGCCCAGCGCCTGCTACTCACAGGTGAGGGACGGGGCATACGGAATATGCCAGGTATCAACCTCAAGGACTGTGACCTCCTGAAATGTCCCCACCCCACCGCAATTCCCCAGGGACTCAGCAGGGAGGGACAGTCAAGCGGGAAGAGCAGAGTCACTGGGGGAAAGGGGAGCTGCTTCCAGGCGCCCATGACCTCTTCCCCACACAGGGTTCCCCCAGACCACGCTGGCCGTCCTGTTTGTCACCTACTGTGGTGTCCAGCTGGTGAAGGAGCGAGAGCGAACCCTGACGCTGGAGGAGGAGCAGAGGCAGGACAAAGAGAAGGCCGAGTAGGGGAGAGGGGAAGAGGGATGGGCTCTGCTCAGCTCTTCCTGGGAGGGGCCTGACTGATAGAATAAAAGCCTCTTTACCGCGCTTTGGCTCTTCCCTGCCCCTTCCTCCAGCAGTATCCTGGCTCCCTGTCCAGGCTGGATGAGGAGCTGGAGGTTCAGGGAGGGGCTCAAGCTCTTGGCGCAAACAGAACGTGTAGGAGACACACGTGGAGGGCAGAGACCACCGACCTTGGCAGCCCAGCAGCTGAACACGGAAGCCCCAGGTCTTCAAACCACCTGGTCACTGACGCTTGGAGCACCTGATCCCAGACCCCGAGCTGCTTGCTCGGAAGGCACTTTATTCTTCTTACAGGAGACTTACCCAGGCTGCAAGGTGCACTCGATGGGGACCCTCCCCACCTGACAGGCGAGGAGACTGAGTTCTGTGGGGAGTTTACGGGCACACACAGCCAGGCCGGGGCTGGGCCAGGATGCAGCCTGACCACCCCCCGAGGTTCTGCCTCATGGACCAAGAACACGGGGGGATATGGAGACACCGGAGAGGCCAAAAGTTTCTCATCCCTGCCCGAAAGGCTAGCTCCAGGCAGCGATTTCCCTTTCCTGGCTGAAGCGGCCCCCTGGGCACTATGACGGGATGGGATACAGGTGGGCTTTGCCTCTCCCAGGCTCCTCCCTGGAGCCCCCATCCCAGAAGGCCGGGCCTGTGTGGGCTGCAGCATGGGGGGCGCGTAGTCAGGTCCTCTGGGCGGGTCACAGCTTGGTCAGGCGCAGCACATTGAGCCGTACAGGTAGGAAGGTGGCGCCAGCGGCATAGGCGACCTCCCGCAGGACCCCCTCCCACTTCTTCTCCTCCTCATTGTACCTGGGGTGGGAGGAGTGGAGACAGGGACGAGGAGCTCGGTCAGCCAAGTCCTGGGTGGGACCCAGCAGGGAGGGGTGGCTGGGTGCACTAGGCCACCCCTGGGGAGTGCCGCCCCCCAGCCTCAGGCCAATCTCCAGGAAGGTCAGCTCCTGGAGAGCGCCCACACTCTGGGAAAGGGGTCCCACCCCCAAAGAACACCTGCCCTACCTTCCAGGAAGAGCCCCCTCTCAGGAAGCCCGCACTCCTTGAAGTCCACCTCCCTCCAAGAAGGTCTGCACCTCCCCAAACCCCTCCTCTTGAGAATTTCTGTACTCAACTCTCCGAGAAGTCCACCCCCGCTGCCCCTCCGGGTCCTGCTCTCCCAGCAGCACTGCTCTCTAGAGGCTGCCTGCAGCACTGGGCATCGCTGAAGGTTCAGAAGCTGCCCCAGGCTGCCGAAACCTCTCCCCTCCACCCCCAGCTAGGACCAGCCATAGAAGCAATGGCTCTGACAAGCTGGGATCCAGGTACTTCTCAATCCCGACCCAGCTCTCCCGCTCGGGGGGCGGCGGGGGAGAGGAAAGAGCTGGCTGCCTCTCCGGGCCTGCTCTGCTTCCTGGGGCCCGGTTCTGTGGGTCTGGGCCCTAACCTTGGCACCAGCTCCTGACTGACACTGTCGATGCCCCACAGGGCGGCGTGGTGCCATGTGTGCAAACCCAGACTTTCCCAACAAACTGGAGAGACCCTGGGCTGAGCAAGGCATGTCTGCTGCCCTGTCCCCACAGGATTTCCTGGAAGAGGGATCAGTTCTGCCCACAGATGAGCCTGCTGGGCGCTGCCTCGGTGCCCAGCTGGCCTTGCTCACGATTCCCCTCACCTCCCTAGGGCCAGGCTCACCTCCAGATGTCGTTGAGCTCTGTGGGAACCAGCTCCCCGGACTCAGTCTCCAGTGTAGCAAAGCCGCCGATGGCATAGAGCGTGCCCGCCAGGCTGACCAGGCTGAGCGAGCTGCGCTCTTGTGGGAAGGCCTCAAAGGGTGCCCACCTGGCAGGAAGGAGGGGGCGTGAGGAGGTGCCTCACCCGCCCCCGGGGGGCCGCAGAGAGCCCAGTGACTGTCCCCCGCCAGCACTCACAGCTTCAGCTGCACCCTGCAAAATCCGACTCCCAGGCACCCGTGCTCCCAGCACAACCTGCTTCCTGACCGAATGCCCTCTGGTCTTCACTTCTTCCCCATTCTCTTGCCCCTCCCGTTTCCCTCCATGGTCCGCTTGTCATTCCATCTAACCTGCCCCATGAAACCCAGCAGGGCTCTCCCCAATGTCCCGCCTTTGCTCCTGAACCAACTCCAGCTTGCTACCTCAGTGACCATTGAGACCGTCCCTTGCATTCCTGCCCCGTCCCTTTTCTCCCCTTCATGGCCCAGTGACTCTCAAGGTGCCTTCACTCCCCTCCCTGGCTCCCGAAGTTGGGTCTTCATCCCTCCAAAACTGCTCTCGGGTCCCCAGCCACCACCCTGAAATCCAGGGTCCACAGTATGCACTTCTGCTGATGTGACTTTCTTCACTTCCCACCTCCCAGCCTCACCTCTTGGGATTCCTTGCTGAAGAATGTATCTGCCCCTGCTGCCCCCAGGGCTTGGGCCTCGGCTTCTCCCACTAACATCTTCTCTCCTGAGGGAGGCTGTCCCCTCCGCGTACTGTCTCCACTCCCCAGATCTCACCCTCGAGCTCTCTCTTTGCCCTAGTGGGCTCCTCCTGGACACCCAGGTGCCTCAAATCCACATGTTTTAACTCGACCCTCACTTGTCCTACCTAACTCCAACAGTTCTTCAACAAATGACCTCCTTGGGACTTCCCTGGTGGCGCAGTGGTTAAGAATCCGCCTGCCAATGCAGGGGACACGGGTTTCGAGCCCTGTTCTGGGAAGATCCCACATGCTGCGAAGCAACTAAGCTCGTGCGCCACAACTACTGAGACTGCACTCTAGAGCCTGCGAGCCACAACTACTGAGCCCGCGTGCCACAGCGACTGAAGCCCGCACGCCTAGAGCCCATGCTCCACAACGAGAAGCCACCACAATGAGAAGCCCGCACACCGCAACGAATAGTAGCCCCCGCTCGCCACAACTAGAGAAAGCCCGCGCACAGCAATGACAACCAAACGCAGCCAAAAATAAATGAGTAAATTAATTAATGAAAAAAAATAAATGACCTCTCACCCTCAAAAGCATCCACCTCTCCCTCTCACCCCCACCATCCAATCAACTGCTACCTGCTATTTCTTCTGTCTGCTAAACTCTTGCTACTGAGTATGGCCCATGGACTGGCAGCATCAGCATCACCAGTGGGTTTATTAGAAATATACTCTGAGGTCCCTCCCCATACCTGAGAATCAGAATCTGCATTCAAAGCATGATCCCCAGGGATTCATGGGCACATGAAAAGCACTGGCCTAAGTCTTTCTCCAGTGCATCCTCTCTGCCCCATCCCTGCTGTACCCCCAGCTCTAGACCACCATCACTTCTTGTTATACAGCTGTACCCCTGCCTCCTAGGAAATCCCTAATCTCTTCTCTACATGAGCTGCCATGAGGCATCTTAGGAAAACACAGAAGGGAGCTTAAAACCCATCAGAGGCATTTCATTACTCTCAGGGTAAAGTCCCTCAGCCCGAATGCCCCCTCTCCAGCCCCAGTACCCACAATCCCCACCTCCCTTCACGCACCACACTCCATCCAACCTGACCAATGCCCTCTCCTCCAATGAGCCTGCCTTTTTTTTCTCCTAAATGCCTTGGCACCAGCCTTCCCTTGCCTTTGGGCATCCTTCTCCCACCACCCCTTTAGCTGGCTGAGTCTGACTGGTCTGCCAGCTCCGTTTTCTTCCCGATCTCCCAGGGCAGGGCAGCTTCTGTCTCAGTCACTGCTGTATCCCTAGCACCAGGCCAGTGCCTGGTACGAGTCTCTGAATGAGGAACCTGGCATCTCCGGGGAGCTCTCTCCTGCAGACCAGGCTGGCCACAACCCTTGTGGGGGAAGCCCACCTCACTGCTGATCAGAGTAGAGGGGCTAGTTCTGTGCTGATGTCCAAGCTGCACAGTGGAGACTCAAGACAGAGGCTATGTTTCCTGCCAGGGCAGACACAGAGAGGGCTGACATAGGCCTAAAGCCACACAGCTGGTACAGTGGGGCCCTTTGTCCCTGGCTGTCCAGTGGAATGGGGGCAGGGAGGAGGGAAGCAGCCATACTTGCCGTCCACGATGTTGTACACCTCAGCTGAACTGGTCAGCCCTGTGTCTGTGACCCCAGCAGCCACAAAAATGCGGCCGTCATGGATGGTGGCCCCGAAGAGTGAGCGGGCAGTCTTCATGGGGGCCAGCTCCCTCCACTCGAACTTCTTAGGGTCATAGACGCACATCTTGTTCAGGCACTTCCTGTGGGGGTGGGCAGAGTGAGTGAGAAGGAGGAGGCGGGAGCAGGGCCACCTCTTCCCTTGGCCCAGTCCCTCCAGCTGCCTCGCAAGGCAGTCAGGACAGACCCCTGACAGCCTCGGGGAGACTCTGCTTCCGTTCTACCCGCCGACCCGGCTGCTGCACTCCTTCCTGGCCCGCGCCTCACCTGTCGCTACCTTTGCCGCCAATGACGTAGACAAGGTCCATATGGGAGAGCACAGAGTGGCCGTACACGGCATAAGGCAGCGGGTCCGATTCGCCCCATTTGAACGACCTAGAGGGGAGGGGAGTAGGGCGCTCTCAGCCCCCGTCTCTGCATTCACCCACCACCCAACACATATTGGGATGCCCCCGATTCGTTACCGGAACTCCCAGACCTCTTAGCTCCTCGCTCCCACCCCACCTGCCAACCCCACCCAGCCCCTACCCAAGCCCGCCCCCGCCACGCCCCGCCGCCGTCCTGGACCAGCCCCCAGGCCCCTCGGCCCCGCCCCCAGGCCCCTCGGCCCCGCACCCAGGCCGCGCTCACAGCCTGTCGTAGCACATGACCGAGTCCAGGCTACGCTCGTCGTCCTTGAGTTCTCGGCCGCCGACCACGTAGATGGAGTTAAGAGCCTCTCCCAGGCCGAAGAGGCAGCGCGGCGAGGGCAGCGGCGGCATCCCCAGCCACTCTGAGTCCAGGTGGTCAAACTGCGGGCCGGGTGGCCAGTCAGCGACCGCCCCCCACGTCCCCCACCAACCCCCCGCCCCAGTCCCAGCCTGGCCCCACCGCAGCCCCGTCTGGCCACCCCCAGGTCACAGAGGAGTCCGGGTCTCCAGGTAGGGCCAGCGCAGACTGGAGGCGGTGCCTGGAGACAGTGCCTCTCCTCCTATCAGGCTGAGAACAGCCGACCGTCCCACACCCCGTAGGTGCCGGGAGACCACCGTTACAGCACCGTGATGGGGCACCCCATACAGAGCTGAGAAGGGGCCTCTGAGAGGGAGGCGCAGCTGCCGTCCTGGACTTCCCCAGTACAACTCCTGAACTGAGGCCTGCCTGCTCCCTGTTTTCCACTCCATCGCACTGCACAGGAAACATCCAAATACAACCACTCACCCCTTAAAATCTACAGTGTAAGTCTGCGACCCTGTGTACCCCAACAGGTTTTTTCTTTTTCCTTTTCTGGCGCACCCCTGCGGCTTGTGGGATCTTAGTTTCCCCACCACGGGTTGCACCGGCACCCCAGGCAGTGAGAGTGGAGTCCTAACCACTGGACCGCCAGGAAATTTCCCCAACAGTCTTTTAATAACCATACTAGGGGCTCATCTTTTGGGAGAGTTTTCTGAGGGCTGAGCACTGTGCTGTTGAACACTTTATAACCATCAATTAACCTTCAAACAACCGTATCAAGCAAGGAAGAATAATATCCCCATTTACGAACAGAGGCCCAGAGAGAATAAACAATGTGCCCATGATGTGCCTTGGCTGGTAGAGATGCCCCCCCCCCACCCGCCCCAGCTTAACCCTGGCACCACACTGCCCCTCACTGCTCTCGAAACTGGTCAGGCCTCACTAAGCACACCACTCACTATAGGCTCCTTCCCATCTCCGTCCCCTGCTCACTGCTTCCCAGCCAGAAGCACTGCACCCTCCCCTCCATGTCTCCAAATTCAGCCAACTAGCAAGCCTCACACCTACATGGCCAGTCTCCAGAAAACCATTCCTGCCCTCTGAGATCCCACTGTCACATTATAACTTGGACTGGGCACTCCACTCTCCTGGTCCTTCCTGGGCCTCAGTTTCCCCATCTGTGTAATGGGAAAGCAAGGGAGGATGGTCCCTTTGTTTGAGACACTCCGTTCCACATTCCAGTCCCGGCCTCATGCAAAGTTCTTGGCCAGGACCCCTACACTGACCTTATTCGTCCTTCTCACTGTCCCTGACCCCACCCGCAGTGCAGAGCTAGGGCCTCCAACATATCAGACCATCCTGAGGCTGACATCTCCCTGAAACTGAGACACCAAAGTTATGCATCTTATTGTCAACTGCCTATAACTATCTTCAGCCTTCAGGCAAGTGGCTGTCAGTCATCGTCCCCGGTCCACATCTCAGCCTAGACCCAATAACATTCCCCAACAAGTAGACACAGGCCTCTCTTGGGCCCCAAGGCTGCCCAGAAATCAAAACTGGCCACGCCCCTCCCAAGGCTGGCCAGGCACCTGCAAGAAGTAAGCACTCATGGGGTCCTCTTTGTTGTCCTCATTGTAGAAAAGACCCCCAGCCACGAAGACCTGGTTCTCCTTGGTCACTAGACTGACGTGGTTCTTGGGGATCTGGGTGGAGAGGGAGGCACAGTAGCACTCGTTGGCTGCCGGGTCATAGGCCACGGCGCCCTCCTCACTGATCATGAAAATGAGGTCCTGTAGGAACATGCCAAAGCGCAGGGTGTCATTGAGGATCCCGGGTAGGACGCGCTCGGCCTCCTCTTCTTCCTCCTCTGCCTTGGCTTCGACTGTGCCCTTGTCAGTGGCCTTGGCCCCCACTGCCTCCTTCCCCTTCTCCTTCTTCTTGCGCAGCACGGTGATGCGGCCCTCGTGCGCATCCTTCACCATCTGCACCTTGCGCAGCAGCTCGGGCTGGGCACGCACGAGAGGGTGGCGCTCCACGCGGCTCTCTAGGAAGGCGCGCGGCAGCAGGCGGAAGCGCACGCTCTCGAAGACGGTGGGCAGCGAGCGCTGGCGCTCGGCCTGCCCCTCGGCGTCGCCGCTGCTCGCCCATCTCATCACCGCCTCGAAAACGGCCTCCTCCTTCTCCACGTTGAGGCCATCGCTGGAGATGATGGCGATGAGCTCGTCAGCTGAGAGCCCGAGGAAGTCGGCGTCGCGGGCCACCAGCGAGAAGTGCGCGCAGATGAAGTCGCGGGCGGCCACGGCAAGGCGCGCGCAGTCGAGCAGGAGGCCTAGGCGGAAGACCGCCAGGCAGTTGGCGAGGCACAGGCGCTTCTGCAGGAAGGACACGCAGATGGTGAAGATGGATGGGATCTGGAAGCGGTGCGCCGCGGCGAACAGGTCCTGCACGCTTGCCTCGTCCAGCGCGATCTCTGACGTGTACAGGTAGTGTAGCACCTGGGCCACCACGTCAGGGGACACCTCCTCCAGGCGCAGCTCGCCCGCGCGCTCGGGCTCGGCCAGGAAGCGCGCCCGGAAGTAGGGGCTGCAGGCAGCCAGCACCAGGCGGTGGCATGGGAACTCGCGCTCACCCACCCGCACCACGCAGTCGAGGAACTTGCCGTGGTCCAGCATGTCCTTGAGCCCGTCCTGCAGGAGCGTCTGCTGGTACAGCCGCTGCTCCTCCGCCTGCTCCAAGCCCAACGCCATGGTGGGTGGCCTTCTCTCCGCACTCCCTGCCTTCTTGCTGGGTCGCACACAGTCTATGCAGCTGTCCGAGCTGGACTATATATAGAGGTGGACTGGGCCCTGTAAGGCGAGCTGCCTGGCCTCCTGCACATGACGCAGAGGGGACAGCTGGGCTGAGGCCCCCTCCCAGAGCAGTCTTGACTCAGCCCAGGGGCTCATGGGATGGGGGTGGGGTGTCTCTGTCCCTGAAAGATGAGGGCCTCGCTGTCTCATTTCTAAACGGAGCACAGAGAGGCTTTGACGGCTTTCCTTGGTTGGGTGATACCTCTCGGGGAGGGGATGACCCAAGCTCCGCCCCTCAGTCCAAGGAGAGGGAAGCCTTTGAGTCCCTCTTCCACGGTCTCCCTTCCTTCATGCCTTCTCGGCCTTTCTGCCCTTTGTGCCTCTATCCTCCTCCTTGGAGTGTATCTTGCTCCAGCCACCCCTGGACGCAGTGTGCTTGGGTTTCCAGCTCAATGAACTTGGGCATGGGGACCCTGTTGCCTCAACTTTAAAGTGGGAAGACTTTTCCCCTTTCTGCCCCAGCTCTGAGAGCCTCCTTGGACTGTGCAAGAAAGCAAGAAGGTACTTAAATAAACAAGGGCACCACTTTCCTGTGGGTCCTGGGAAAGCCAGATCATTCTGTTGAGCCTCAGTTTCCCTTCCTACACAGTGAAGAGATGGGCGATTTTAAGGGCCTCATTTCTTCTGAGATTCGGAAGCACTGAGGTTCTGTGTCTCTGCGAGTACACTGGAACAGGGTTTAACCCTGTAAGTTGTCAGACATGCCAGAAGATTTAATTTCATAGGATTCAACTATTCTAGGTGTTTAAACCCCCAGGGATCAAAAAACAAACATAACACTCAGTTTAATATTCCAAGAAAGCTGTCTATGCTCGGTTCTTGGTCCATACTAAGCTTGGCTTGAGCCTGCGCAGCCTTGGGGCCCCTGCACCCTGTCTAGCATGTATGGAATCGGGGTAGAGGTCTGGGACAGCTGGTCCCAATGCCCACCCTGCTCTGGACCTCTGACCACCCTCCCCCTACTCCACACATGCACACACACATCAGCCTCAGCCACCAAGATTAACTTGTTCCCAAAGTGCCAGAGGCTACAGCTGTGGGTTAAATTTAGCCCCTGGTGTGAACTGTTATGGGGCATTCTCCCACCATTCTTCTGAGTCACTTGTTTATAACCTCAGGCTTGGGCGGGGCAGGGGGGATTGGCGAGGGGGCCTCAGGCTGGGCCAGGACTGAGTCACCTCCCCGGTTTGTGATCTCAGTGATGTCACTGCCTGTCCCTCTGATCAGTGCTTTCAACTGCTTGTTCACCCCACCAGCAGGTCCCAGAGGGGCACAGCACCCAGGCAGTTCCTGGAGGTGGTCCTGTCTTTCAGAAAGGGCAAGGGGCTCACCCAGGGGCCTCCAGCCCGGCCCTGGACTGCAGGGCACTTCCAGTAAGAACTATCAGTGAGGAGACCAGGCTCTGAGAGGCTCAGCAACTTGGCCAAGTCACACAGCTGGCAAGTGGCTGAGCCAGGATTCAAAGCACATCTGCCTACCTCCAAAGACTGTGGGAATCCCTTTCTACCTTGCTGCTTCCTGCAAATAACAAAAAATGTCTGTCAGTCAGAGTCTCATTTACCAAAGACCAGGACAGAAGGTACTGACTGAACAATTAACTTATATTTATCAGATGACTCAACGACATATTTTTAGATTATGATGAATTCCATGGTGCTCATTTCCTACCAGGCATTCTACTAGAATGTTTACAAGTGGCTCATCCATTCATTGAGAACCTACTGTGCACTCTTCTAAATGCTGAGGATTCAGCAGTGAACACATCGGGCAAGAATTCCTGTCTTTATGGAGCTTACCGTCAGTTGAGGGAGGGGGCAACAAATAAATATATAAATATATACAGGGTGTCAGATGAGAACTGCTATGGTGACAAGTAGCTGGGAAGGGGCATGGGAAGTGACAGGTGGAGGTGGTCACAATTTTAAATGGAACAGTCAGGATGGACTCACTGAGAGGACTACACCTGAGCAGGTTCAAGCCAATGCAGAGGAGGTTTCCAAGCAGGGGAACAGCTTGAGCAAAGGCCCTGAGGCAGGAGTGCACCCCTCATGTTCTAGGAACAGCAAGGAGGCCAGTGAACAATGAACGAGGAGGTGAGTAGGAGATAAGGGCAGAGAGGTTGTGGTGGGGTATCATGTCTGGCCAGTGTACAGACTTCAGTTTTTCCCCTCAGTGAAATGGGGAATCACTGTTTATTTTTAAATTATAATTATGGGAAATGCATGTATTTCCAGAGAGAGAATGATATACTGATCTCCCATGTACCCAGCATCCCATTTCAACAACTATCAAGTCATTAAGTCATGGCCAATCCTGGGTCATCTCTGCCCCACCCACTCTGTTCTCACCCAAGGACATGCCCAAGGATCGGATGTGGGAGGGACGAAGTATGACTCCAGGGCTTGTAGTTGAATCAAAGGGAACTGTCATCTCACTTATCCTTTTAAACGTTACGGGCGCTGGGCTTCTCAACAGAAACGCGCCAGCATCTAAAATTCTGAGGGCAATGATTTCCAGCCTGAATTCTAGACCCAGGCAAACTCATTCTTGTGTCAGGGTGAAAGAAAGAGTCAAGCTCTTTGGAATTTAATTCCCTGAAGTGGTCCTGAGGAGAAGGTAAATTTTAGGGTTAGGAAAAAGGAGCCCACCAAGACGTAAACCTTCTAGAAGTTAAAGATCTCTGCAATGAACTGAAAGGGATACAGTCTCAGCAAAGTGGGACAGGGAACCACTGGCTGGGGGAGATCGTTAGGCAGTTTCTCAAGTCTTCTCGTGGGAGCTGGTTGCAGTGTGTGCACCCCAGGGTTATCTTGCTGCACGGCTCCCTGGTTACAAGAGTGATGAAATCGATGGAACACCCGCCGTGTTTGCACATATTGGAAGGAAAACTGAATTTATAGCAAAGGGTTTGGGAACGCAGCAGTGATAAGCACATAGAAACCGAAGCAAATCACGTTTAAGAGAGACAAAAGTAAAAAGTTGTGCAAGAAAGGAAATGGAATCATATTCTATTATATGGCTTGGTTGAGATCAGTGTTTACACAGTCATAATAATGTACACACTAAATATTACTCTAACCCCAAATAATAATATAACCATGCTGGGAGGAAGGAGGAAGGGAAATTGTGTGCATAGTATTTGTGCGTTGTCATGGGAGTGATGAAGAAATACATCAATAGCTGATGCCTAAAACTGAAAAAAAATCAGGAAAGTGGCGTTGGAGGTGTGCTTTTTGTGGGCATGAGAACACCAAAACTACCAACTGAATTGGAATTGCTCACCTACTGGGAGTTGGAGAGGAGCAGGTGCAGGGGACTGCAGGTTTTTGTTAAAAAACGAAAGTTCTAGAAGTATCAATATTTGGCTTCTTCAACTATGCCCAAGTAAAACTTTAATTTTAAAAAATAGATATTTTCCCAGGGATTCTATAGAAAATAATGCTTGTGGCATCAGGCCGTTGCTCACAGCACGGTGGGGTTGAAGGGAGGCGGCCATGGGGAGAGGCAGCAGAGAGACCACCGATGGACAGGTAGAAGAGGGCAACAGAGAGAAGCTGAATCCCCACAAGACACTGCAGGAGCAGCCAGGCCCGCAGCCCTGACAGCAAGCTTCAGTTTTAGGGTGACTTGAGCGGGCCCCTGTTCCCTTCGGAGAAGTGGGACTGTGTGAAAGGCAATGTCCCCATCCTGGGGATGTGTACCCCCTCTCTGGCTGGTTAGTGAACCCACCCACCAGCCTCCTCTCCTAGCCCTTCCCAGTTATCCCCCTCTCTAGGTATCTGGGACCAAGTGCCACGTACACGGGGGCCTCAATCACCACGTGTCACCACAGCCTAGAGTTCTATCCCGCACAGAGCCAGCGCTCCAGTGAAATGATTCTTGGAGGTCCGCCCGGAGAGCCGCCTTCTCCCTCCTCGGAGTCCGCTACCTGTCTTCCACCTGAGATGTCCTCCCGGGTGCTGACATCTGGCTCCTTCAGACCTCAGCTCCTGACTCTGGATGATCCCCAGGAGCCCAGCCCACCCTCAAGGGAGGGAGACGGGGTGTGCAGATGCTCGGGGCACGGGTGTCCATGTGGTCTTCGGCCAAGCTGTCAGGTTCCGCGCTACCCTTGCTCTGGTCCAAGTCTCTTCAGCCAGTAGTCAGGGCGGCAATGTGTAAAGAAGAGGCTGGGCCAAGGGACAGTTGTACTGCCTTTATTCCCCTTCACTCTTCTCCTCACCCTCCTGCTGTCGCCCACACGCTCTGGGGCTGTGGGGTGGCCACATAGGGCCAGACATCAAGGGTCCACATGCCTGGGCACAGCCGTTCTGCCACCGAGCCCCCCGAGGGGTGCTATGTTGGCCGTGGTGGAACGCATCAGGATCGGAGGCTCAGGTTCTGCCCCCGGCCTGGGTTCCTAGGGCTTGAGGCCCACCTCATCTCTCTGGCCACTCACCTCCAGCTGGCCCAAGACCGGGGAGTACAAGGGGAGCCGGGGAGAGGGCAGGCCCAGGTTCTGGGCTTGAGGTCTTGGCCAAATGGGCTGGGAAGTCCAGCTGGACAGAGGGGCGCCCTGGCAGATCTCCAGTGGGAGGTGATGATCCCAAGCCCCCTCCCCACCACCAGCCCTGGGAAGCGGGTATGATGCCCAGTCCCCTCACTCCAATACCCAGGTGCTTGTTAATTTGTTTTAACAATTAAAAAGGAAATGTAAAAGCTGGTAAAACAAGAACCCCTATCCATACTGGCACTGCTGAGGTACCATTATTGCTTCAGACCCTTGTGGTCTGGCCAGAAAGGAGCTCCCACCAACACTGGCCCAAGGGGAAGAGAGCATTTAGCACCAGGGACACAGGGTTCCTGTCCCCGCTGGGGTAGGGGTCTCCCAGGAGAGGGGCTGGCCGTGCCCATCTACAGCTACAATGACCATTTGACCAATTGCCCAGCCTGCTGTCTGGACCCCTCTTGTGCCCTGAGAGGGCAAGTGTACAAGAACAGGAGACCCAAGTCCTGGGACTGGGTCTTGCTACCAGCTCCCCACACCCATCTCCAGCCTCTGCTTGTCAAAGTCTGGCCTCATGGACCAGAGGCCCAGCCCGGCCAGGGCCCCCTAGGCTCACTAAGGCTGCAGGAAGGGTAGCAGGTGACAGGGCCACCAGCCCCTATGGGAGATCCCAGCGTCAGCAACAGGGGGTGGGAAACTCATTGGAGTCCCAGCCTACAGCCCATTCGGGGAGATCAGACTTTTCTTAGGAGAATGTGGGCCAGCTCTGAAGCTGCCAGGCACTGGGACCAGAGGTTAGAAATAGCCAAGGGAAGGGGGAAGCAGGGAGGGGAGGACCCTGAGGACGTCATGGAAGCCCAGAGATCACGGGGTGCAGGAGAGGAAAAGGGCTACAGTAAAGCAGGAGCCTGAGAGGCGCAGCGCTGACCCCATAAGAGGCTGGAATTCCCAGTCTTGGCGTGGGGGGAGCCTCAGTCCTGGGAGCCAGACAGGGAGCTTTCCCCTCTCGGGGAGGGGACCACTTTTTCTCCCCAGAGGACAGCAGGGGCGTCTGAGGGTGCGTACGTAGACTCTGGCTGGCACTGTTCCTGCTACAGCCCCAAACTCAACCGGGCCAGGGCACTGCCCCCTCTAAGCCCAGAGAACCATCTGGGCTGTGTGGCTTGGATTCTAAATCCTCAAATCACTCGGGCTCCTTGGGCTTGCCCACATCTGTACATAATAAAGTGCTTCGTTTATTGATGATTAAAATGTCCCCAGCCCCCTGCCCCAGTGCCATGGGCCTTACAAGGAAGTCAGAGGGGTCCTGACCCCCTCAGCCCTTGGGCTGATGGGGCCAGTCCCCCCCCAACCCGCCCCCTGGGCTCAGGCCTCTTCCCACTCCAGCCATGCTGGGAAGGTGGTGATGCGGGGGCAGTCGAGGGGTTTAAGGTGCAAAGAGTATAACAGACAAAACTGTATAAACACAATAGGAAAGAGCTTAACTAGGAAACAGGTAGCTTATGGAACCTTCCTCCCCATTTCAAAGGCAGGAATAGAGACGTTAAATGACAACAAAAAAGGATGTCCTATTAGTGCTGGCCTCGTGAGGGCAAGCATTGGGCACAGGCTGGGTGGGGCTCTCCCGGTACCCCTGACCCCGACCCCCAGGGCCTGATCATGCAGGCTCCTCGCTCCACCCATGAGCACAGAGGCGCAGGAGGGACGAGGCCGCTGGACACCAGCCAGGGGCAGGCTGTGGCCAGGCCCAGGGAGTGGCTGAGGCCTGTGCTGCCTTCCAGGAGCAGAGACAGACACAGACACAGATGTCTCTAGCATGGGAGATTCGGCTGGGGCAGCTGGTGAGGGATGGGCTGCTCCGTGAACAGCTGCCCTGCCCCCTGCCCCACTGATAGCACCTTGAAACCTCAGAACATCTGCCCGAGCCTGCTCCTTAGGGCCCTGGTCCCTGGGGTCCACCCATGTGCAGGGGCTCCTGGGCTGCAGTGCCTGGGGGCTGGCGCTGTGGGAACCAGCCCGCCTGCCCACCCAGGGCCCGGCCCACCACACCCTGAGGCCCGGCAGCTCCTGGGGACATCTTCCCCGGGACCCAGGGCCCTCGGTGCAGCCGGGGGTAGGTCGGGGATGCCGTGAGGAAAGCAAATGCCTGGGGTCCAGCCCCCGCCCGCCCCCCTCCCCACGGTGCACAGCTGCAGTCGTCGCACCTCGCCACGCAAGCCCACCCCACACAACCCCCGGCGTCCGGGCCCAAGTTCCTGCCTCAGCATCCGCAGCCCTCACAGTGGGCCCACAAGTCCTCCAAAGGGGGACGGCACCCCAACTTTTCCCCAAACCCTCCGGGATGAGGGGCGAGTGAGGGGGCCCAGGACGGGCGGGGATGAGCAGCTGAAGGTGACCCGGGCTGGGCCTGGCCACCCACCTCCGGCTGAGGCCTCAGCGGAGCGACCAGTCACACCTGCTCCCCAGGTCCCTCCCCACCCGTACCTGCTTCCTCCAGCGCCCCCCTCACCTGGAGGGGGATGCTGTCAAGAGTTTCCTCTCTTTTCGTTTTCCTTCACTTCCAAAAAACAAACAACAGACAAAAAGTAAAGGCTTCAAGGAGCCGCTGAAAGGGGGCACTTGGGAGTGAGGTGTCCTCCGCCAGCTCTGGGGGCTGCCAGCCTGCACAGCCCCCAGGGTCAGAGGCCCCGGGCAGAGCGTGTCCAGCCAACTCTGGAGGTGTTGCTACCCCCCGCCCCGCCCCACGAGGACGAGTGGAGGGTCCTGGGCCCGTGCAGCAGGCAGGCAGTTAGTTGTTGGTGTTCAGCCTCCCGCCGGGGCTGGCAGCGGAGGGGAAGAGCGGCGGCGGGGGAGGCAGGGTCGGGGGCAGCCCGGGCAGCAGGGGGAGGGCCTGGGGCAGGGCGGGGGGCAGGCCCGGGGCTGCGGGGGCGCTGTCGCCGGCCAGGGGGTGGCTGACGCGGAAGCACTTCTCCTTGTGCGCCTTGAGCATGTTGGAGAAGCGGAAGCGCTGGCCGCACACGTCACAGGGGTAGGGCTTCTCGCCGGTGTGCGTGCGCCGGTGCCGCTTCATGTTGGGCCGGCTGGTGAAGCTCTTGCCGCAGATCTCGCAGATGTACGGCTTCTCCCCTGCGGGGTGGGTGGTGATGGGCCGTGGGGAGTTGCTGGCGGGCCGCTATGCGCCCCCCCCGGCCCTGGGCCAGCCTCCGGGCGTCCACGGAACCATCCCGGCCCAGCTCTGGCACTCTCGGATCCTTGCCACCTTGGGCCAGCCTGTACCAGCCTCGCCCGACCTTGGGAGGCAAGGAGGCCAGCGCTGAGCCTCCTAGCGGAGAAGGGGGCCCGGCCCGGTGTGGAGCCCCTCCTCGTGGGGCAGCCGTACCTGTGTGGGTCTTCATGTGCTCATCAAAGTACTGCTTCATGTTGAAGTCCTTGCCACACCACTGGCACATGAACTGCTTGTGGCCGATGTGGATGCTCATGTGTGACCGCAGCTGGTACTTGTACTGGAAACGCTCGTTGCAGTTCTGAGGGCGGGGTGGAGGGTGAGGGGGTGAGACCCGGCGGGGAACAGCCTTCAGGGAGGGAAGTGCTGGCCCGAGACCACAGGGCTGTGGGAAGGACTCACATGGGGAGGGGCTCCTGGGCAAGGAGGTGTGGATGCAAAGGCCAGCCGAGGTGCTCCTGGGGTGGGGCAGTGCACGGGCACAGGTGGTGGAGAGGCCATGGGCATGCAGGGCCCAGGCAGGAATGGGGGTCAGGAAGTGGGAAGAGGCCACAGAGTGGAGGGAGCCCTCATGCTTAAGGCCCTCCATCCTTCCTCCTGGTCCAAAGGCCCCCGCCTCATCCCCACCTGCAGCTCCATCTCTGACCTCTCTGCCTAAGATGCTCCTTTCTCCACCTCTCCAAAAAGCCTGCCCCATGGTTCCAGCCCATGCAGACCTCCCACCCTGAACCTTTGGGGGTTGGGTTAGGGTGGAGTGGCAGGGGTGTGGGGGGAGGTGCAGGTGGGCAACCAGGTAAGGATGGAGTGGGAGGCAGACATCAAGGAGGGGCCCCTTTCTTTCTGCATCCTATACTCCAGTACCCCAACCCCTGGTTTTTAAGCAGCTGCTGCCTCTGATCCCTGGTGGCTCCTGGGGCAGGAGGAGAAGGGAGCTCACCTCGCATCTGAACGGCTTCTCCCCGGAGTGCTGCAGTGAGTGCACCTTGAGAGACATGCTGCGTTTGAAGGACTTCCCACAGGTCTCGCAGGTGAAGGGCATGTCCTTGGTGTGGGCTACAGGGCAGGCACCATGGCCATGACATCTCGGGGGGACCCATCTGGCTCCTCCCAGGGGACCCCTGCCTGACCACCCCCCAGATCCAGCCCAGATCCCGCCTCCCAGGGCACCACCTACCCTGGGGCCTGATCCATAGCCTCTGTCTCCCAGGCGAGGCCCATTCCCTCCCGGCTAGGTCTCTCTGTTTGGTCAGACAGGCATGGAGGCCCTGTTGGTTCTTTAGCCTCTGGCCTCACTCCCAAAGCTTCCGGGAAAGATAGAAGGATTTCAAGTGGGACTGGCCTCGGCTCAAATCCTGCCTCAGCCACCGGCTCCCTGCATGGCCAATGTGTGCCTCAGCGAGCCTCAGCACCCTCTTCTATAAAAAGAGGGTAGAGTGGTCTTGGGCCTCCAGGGTGGCTGGGTTTTACAGAGGGTGGCACCTGTAAAGGCCTCAGCCTTGGGTCCTATGCCATCCAGAGGGAGTTAGTTACCTGCGCTCCTCCCAGAACAAACTCCAAGGAAGATGTGGGAGGAAGCAACTGGAGACACAGAGGGGCCCCCCCTCAGAGTTCAGAGCTGGGGAATCCAAGCCCAGGAAGGACCACCAATCCTGGGTTACCCAGCATGCTTCTGGCTGATACCTAGACCCTGGGGTCCCAGCTCCCAGTCAGTTCATGCTGGAGGCCTCTAGCACTGTCTGGTAGAGAACGGGGGTAAGGCCTGGCCAGGGCACACTGCCTCTCGTTGGCTACCCCTCCCTAGAGCTCCAGGCCCCAAGCGGGCAAAGAAGGGAGGGCCACCTGGACACCAGACTCCCAGCCAAGCCCACCTAGAGGGGAGGGAGAGCCATGCCCAAGGCAGCGAAGTGGCCCAAAACACACTTGGGCCTCCTTACCGTGTCCAGGTATGACCCCTGGGGGGAGGGTTGCATTCAGAGAAGCCTGAAGCCCTATCAGAGGCACAGCTGTCCTCAGACTGAGACTGGGCCTGTGTCAGCCCATATGGCACTTCATGTAATTTAGACCAAGGTGCTCTGGTGGACACAGCCCCATGTCAGGATGCACAGCCTGGTTGGCAGTGTGCTAGCTGGATTCTGGTCCCCACCTGCCATCTTGTCCAGGAGTCCTTGTGCCATGTGCAACCTGCCCAACTATGCATGGCAGCCCTGGCCCCAGAGCCTGTCCAGGACCACCTGCCACTGCAACCAGCCCCCCATCCCCTACCTCCCACCTACGAGGGGCCTTCTCACCCCTTCATATTGCCCTTGGATTGTGAAGTGTTTCCCAGAACACCCTGCAGCTGGCCCGCTTGGACCTCAGGCTCCATCCCTCACCAGCCTGGACTTACCGACCATGTGCTTGCGCACGTGAGCCATGGTGTAGAACTTCTTCTCACAAATCTCACAGGAGAACTTCTTTTCTGCGTAGCCGTGCACAATCTTATTGTGCTCGTGGAGGGACCAGAGCTTCTTAAAAGCTTTGCCACACGTCACACACTGTGGGGTGAGAAGACTTTAGGCTCTGGGTCAGGACCATGTGACCTAGGACTAGTCACTGCCCCTCTCTGGGCCTCAGTTTCCCCACCTGAACTGTGCTGGAGAGAGAGGCCTTGATGTCCAAGGACCAGCCAGATGTGATGTTCTGAGAGTTGGGGGTGGTAACTCCCTAAATACTTACCCACCTACCCACCCACCCAGGGTGGGTCCCTCATCCTGAACTCACTAGGGTCAGGGGCCACCTCTTCCAGGAAGTCCCTCCTCTGTGCTCATTTCAACAAGGCATCTTTCTACAAAGAAGAGACACATAACTGGCTGAAGGACCACAGTGGGTGAGGAGGCTACTCAGTTCATGGAGAAGTCCCTCAGATAACGGGTCCTGGCAGCGCTGGGCCATTATCTCTGCTGCCTCCCCCTGCTGGGACCCATGCTCTGACACCATGGAGATCCCCAAGGAGACAGATTCCAAAGGACTGGGGACTGTAGGAGGTACAAGGGCCTATCAGGCAATAGACGGTGGCGGGAACCCTGAGGGCCACACTCCCCTCCTCCTCTTCTCCTGGGCCCTCGTCCTACCCATCCCTGCAGCAGGCCAGGGCTCGGGCGGAAACTGGGTCAGGGTGCCCGGGACAGAAGAGGTACAAGCGTCTTTCCCCTTCAGGAGGGAAGCTCAGGTGTGTGCGCACGGAGAGTCAAAGGGCAGCCCAGCAGGCAGGCAAGTGGGAGCGTGGGCAGGAGGGTGGGGCAGGAATCCAGGTAACCCCCAGATAACACTTTCTCCACAGGGCACTGCAATTAGCAATTAGTTCAGGCAATTAGCACCCGCCTACCTACTGCCCCCCCCAACCTCACTCCCAGTCAGAAAAGGCAAAAACCAGCCTGGCTGGCCCTGTGCTGCCTGCACCCTGAAAGGCCGGGCTGGCCCAGACTCAGGCTGGCTCAAGGCTTGGCAGCCAGCCCAACTCCCCTGTTTGGCCCCCGGCAGCCCCTGCGCTTCCCAAACTGCTCATCCAGTCCCTTTTCCCAGGCCCAGGCCAGCTGGTACCTCCAAAGAGCTGAATGCAGGGGTTTCTTCCTGCTCCGCTGCCCCTTGCTCCTTTCGGCCTTTGCAGGAAGTGGGAAATGGCGCCCCCTTCTGGGCAAACCCCTCCTCCCCTCATCTGTGCTTTTGCGCAGGGCACAGTCTGAGAAACTATACATGGTGGCCCTGTTGGCCTTGCGGCAGCCCAGAGATTTACTAGAACACTGACTCATCCCTCCTCAGAGTTGGCTGTCCCCCAGCCTCACGTGCTCAGACAACTCTCATCCTCCCGAGTCCGGGCTCCCCTCTGCCCCTCTTGCCAAGGGTACTGTTTGTTCTACCCCTATCTGCACGTCTCTGCACGTGCTGAAGCCCAGCTCTATCCACCTCCTCCAGGAAGCTCTCCCTAACGTTATCCCTTGAGCTCTCACCACCCTGGGCTCACCCTTGGGCCTGGCCTGGTCCCACTGTCCAGGGGGCCAAGCCTGGTCTCTGCAGACTGTGTGGGCAATGCAGGCAGCAGGACACTGGGTGCCCGGGGCCCAGTTCCAGTCTGGCCCAGCCTGGATGGCTGCCCCTGTGGGCCCCGTGAACCCACCCCGAGGCCCACCTGGATGTTGCGCTCGCAGTCTGTCTGCCGGTGTAGCAGCAGCTCACTCTCTAGCAGGAAGCGCTTGCCGCACTGGTCGCAGATCTGCATGCGGCTGTGGGTCACGTTCATGTGCTTCTCCAGGTACCAGCGGTTGTTGAAAACACGCGGGCACTTCTGGCACGGATGGTGCTGCTTCTCCTCCAGCTTCACCTTGGCCCCCAGACCGTCAGCGGTCTGTGGCCCTCGGGCTGGGGCAGGAGACCCTCCTGCAGGTGGCTTTGGCCGCTTCCCACCCTGCCGCCCAGCCTCCTCAGGCTCTGGGAGGCCCCGGCGCCGGGCGGACCGCGTTGCCATGCGACTGTGGGGAGGGGCGTCTGCCCCGCTGCCGCGACACCCCGGCCCCTGCCTGCCTCCCGCCTCCCCGTCCTCCTCCCCCTCCTCCCCGTCCTCCTCCTCCTCCTCCGAGCTCTCCTGACCCTGCTCGCTGTGCCCCTCCCCCTCCTCCTCCTCCTCCTGCTCGCTGTGTCCGTCCTCCTCCTCCTCCTCCTCGTCCTCCTCCCCCTGACTGCCGCCCTCCTCCTCCTCCTCCTCCTCCCCCCCTCCACTGCCACCGCCCTCCTCTTCCTCCTCCTCCTCTTCCTCCTCCTCCTCCTCCTCCTCGGCCTCCTCATCCTCCGAGTGTCTCTGCAGCCCGTCCTCCCCGCCCAGCACCATGGTGGCCGGGCCTGTGGCGGCGCCCGGCTTCCCCTCGGGCCCTGTGGACACGTGCAGCGTCTGGTTGTTGAGGTTCACCTCCACGATGATCTGGGACTGCTCCCGGTGACTGTAGGTGCCAGAACCCCCAAGCTCCTCCTCCAGCTCCTCCCCACCCTCCAGCTTGCACAAGCTCGCCGGGGGCCGGCCGGCCTCCTCGACGCCACCCTCCTTCTCCTCCTTGAAGAAGGGCTGAGCCGGCCCAATGGTGGCAGGCACCGTGCCACCTGTGGCCCCAGCCCCGTCCTCAACGCGCACCGAGTAGGGGTCAGGGCCCTCACGGGCGTAGATCTTGGGCAGGCCCGGGGCGTCGGCCTCCTGCTTGATATCACAGTAGTAGGGTGGTGCGGCCGGGGTGCAGCTGGCAGCCGGCTGGGCAAGGGTCACGGCGCCGGGGCCTGGGGGGCCGAGGGAGCGGGCGTCCAGCAGCTCCTGGCAGGACGCGGCGATGTCTGCCATCTGCAGCAGTGAGGCGGCGCTGAGCACCTCGTGGACGTTGGCTGCGTTGACCAGCAGCTTGGACGTGTAGATGAAGTTGAGGATCTGCTGCAGGCCGCCGGGCGCCAGCGCCTCCAAGGACAGCTCCACGCGCTGCAGCTGCTTGTTTTGGGTGAAGAGTGAGTGGAAGAACTGGCTGTAGGCGGCCAGCACGCCCTTGTGGGCCGGGAAGACGCTACGCTGGGGCACCAGCACCAGGTCCACGTCGCACAGGTCAGGCTGGAAGAGGCGCTGCTCGTTCAGGCGGCCCATCAAGCAGGCGAAGTGCAGCGCCACGTCCTCCACCAGCGAGAACTCGGCCGCCGGTGAGTCCGTCGTCTTCTCAACCAGCAACTGTGGGGCAGAGGGCACAGGTCAGGTCAAGGCCATCTGGGAGGTGGCCACCCACCCATCACTCCTGGTTCCGTGTTACAGGGAAGGTGCCGAAGCCCAAGCAAGGACGAGGGGGAACCAGGATTCAAGCACAAGTTTGCTTTTCCTCAGAGCTCAAACTCTGGTTGTGACCAGAATTCTGAGGCCGCATGTCAGCCCCTGGATCAGTGGTTAACTTTTCCTGGCCTCCAGCTCTTCCACTGTGAAATGGGAGAAGTCGTCCCGGGAAGGGGAGGGGAAGAGGAAGAAAGGGGAAGGAAAAGGTTCAAGGGTGACCAACCGTCCAGGTGGGCCAGGAACCTAGGGGTTTCCTGGGATGCGGGACTTTTGATGCTAAAACCAGGGCTGATCCCAGCAAACCAGGACTGGGTTGTCTCCCCAAAAGCATCCCCAGAGGCATCCCTTCAGCATTTCTGGGCCCCATGGATCCTCTCTTCCACACTCACTCGCATACAAATAAAGCCAAGCCTGCCTAAGGCCAGACAGCTCAAGAACAGGTCAGGCTCACTGGCTCACCGCTCTGCCTCTGGCCACTGCACCCCTGGGGCAGCACCTGAGGGAACCCCTCAGCTCACCCACAGCGGCCCTCAAGGTCTAGGCCTGAGGCCTTGCAGAGGCAGAAACTTTTGTGAAGAAATCCAAGCCCATGGTCCCGCTGCCCTGTTGGAGGAGGCTGGTGAAGTCCAGCCGTCCCCTCCTTCCTCAGTCAGGGCTTGGGCCAGGCTGCTGCCTGTGGCCTCAGGCCTGGTGGCAGCAGGTCCCCGCCACAGAAAGGTTCTGTGGAGGCAAAGGACACAGCTGTGTTACCTGTCCACCATGCTTGAGGCAGGAGGCCCCTAAGGCTTGTCCCAAAACCCTTTTCCCTCTACGCCCCCAGACCCCAGGTCAGGTGTGGTCCAGGCCCAGAGGTTCCGAGATGGCCTCATCTTGGAGGTCACACCACTGGGGGCTTCTGGAGCCTGAGGGAGGCCCTTGGATCTGATGGGTCAGATTCCTAGACCCTTGGGCCACATCCGGTACCTGTGAATTGCCCAGAGTAATTATTCCTGGTTGCACCACAGCGGCTTCCCCAAAAGGTGGGCAGCACAGACAGGCAGGCTGCCCAGTCCCTTGCATGGGTCCAGCGCACAGCAGATGTTCAATTAACATCTGTCGACTACCTGCCTGGCTGGACCAGCCCTGCAGGTTCCAGGTTCTGGCCCTCCTCAGGCCCTGTGCAGCTAAGTCAGAGCCTCCTACATTTGAGGGTACCTTGCTGCACTGCAAAGACATCAGCTCCCTGATGCCGTGCACCTCTCTGGAAGCCTTGTGATGAAACCCCAGTCCTGTGCATCCACAGCCCACCCCTCCCCTTCATGCCAGTCCTTCCGGTCACCTGAATGAGAGGATCTGCCCTGGGCCTTGGGATGAGCCTCAGGGAGCCTCCAGGGGCAACCTGCTGACAGATCTGCCCTGGGTTTCACCCTTCCCATCCAGCAGCCCAGGACAGCACCCATGCCCTCTCTCTGTCTCTCTCTCTCACCACCATCCCTCTTAAGTTCTCCCCTGACACCTCCTTCCCCCCAGCCAAGAAGCCACCCATTTGCTCGTCTGTCTCAGGGCTGCTGGCCCGTCCAGGCCTGACCAATCTAATGGGGATAAGATGCCAACCCCCTCCCATCTCTATCCACTGACTCATTCCGATTCATCTTCTGGGACCAACCCGTATTACATAGATGGGGAAACTGAGGCTCAGGATGGGAGGGTCCCACCGCAAGCAGGAGCAGAGCCCCTAGACTCTTAGCTCTGCTAAGGCCACCCAGTCTGTGCTGGACTAGACACTATTCCACGTGGAACTATTTCTTGGCCTTTAATGACTTAAAAAGCAGGATGAGGCATGTGGGGACCCTCCCACCCAGGGGACCAGCTGTGTTTCCCCAGACCCCATCACCACCTCTGGCGACCTGCACCCTCCTTCCCACAGCTGCTGCCACCTGCGAGTCAGTGAGGGGTCAGGGTGCAACTTGGCTGCATCAGGGGTTCCTCAGGGCCTCCAGGGGCCAGGCAGTGGTGGGGAAGTGGCTTGGATAAGGACTTGGCAATGTCGGACCTGTTGTGGGGCACCCACCCTAGGGCACAGGGTTCTGGTCCACTGCTCCCCCTTCACAGAATGCCCTCCAGTGCCTGCCTGACATGGGGCAAGGGCAATGCCCGACACTTCCCTTGTGCAGATCTGGTCGCAGGATCCAGTGAGGACCCCTCTGGCCTCAGCAGGGGAAGAAGGGCTAGTCTAGGGGGTCGTGCTGCCCCAAAGACTCCATTTCCAAGGCAATACTCCCAGCCAAGCCAGCACCATCCTTGGCCCTTGAGGGGCCCAAGAACCTTACAACCGGGCAGCCTGACTGGACTTCCTTGACCAGGCACGTAGATGCTGCCTAAGTCCATAACTGGCAGCCCCTCAGCAGGGCGCGGCTACCCCCTAGCCTGGTACCTCCCACACAGGGCCACCAGCTGTGTCTGCCTCTCCGGCCAGATGTGCTAGTTCCCTGAGGCTGCAGATGCCCCTCCCCATCTGGTTGTGCCAGCTGCAGCCACACACCCCACCCCCAAGTCCAGGCCAGCCCAGCTAAGATACAAGACCAGGGGAGTGGCCAGGCACTTCCGTTGCCAGGGCGTTTCATGCCCTCAACCCTCCCCCCAAGCCAGGCTGGGGGAAGGCCAGGTGCCAGGGACACCTGCCGAGGCTGCCTTACCATGGTCAGAGCCTCCTACTCCTAAGGGGTACCCTGCCTCCCTGTCAAGAAACCACCAGCTTCCTACCCTGCCCTGGCGTCTCCCTGGAGGCCCTAGGATGAAACCTGGGCGTCTATCTGCACACCTTACTCCCATGTCAATCCTTCCATCGCTGGGCAGCAGTGGGTGGGCCCAGACTGAGCAAGGGGGCACAGGCTCATGACTTCCAGCCTCCTCCTTTTAGGGAGGAGGTGTCTATGCCAGCCTCCTCTCAACTCAGGCCATCCGTCCTTCCCGAGAAACAGGCCCAGAGAGGGCGGGAGACCGGCCCAAGGTCACACAGGAGTTTGGACCGAAGCTGCAGGCGTCCCCCACATTCCACTCGGCCCAGGAGCCCCGAATCCCCAGGCAGGGCGTCTCCAGCGCCCACGTGGCCCAAGGCCCAGGCGGGAATCCGACCTCCTCCCTCCCCCCATCACCCAGTCCGAGGGCGGTGCCGTCCGGGCCCAGAGAAGCGCCCCCCTCCGCCAGTGCCTAGCAGGACCTCAGCCTCTCGCGCCCGGGCCCCAACCCCAGGAATTTAACCCCTTCCCCGCCGTAGGCCGCGTCAGAGCGCCGCATTCCCAACCCGCAAGGACCCAGAGAAGGGGTCGGGGAGACCCGGAGAGGGGTAAGATCCCTCACATCCCTCCACCCCGAGCCGGCCGGCCGTGCGCTCCAGAGGGCAGAGCGCGCAGGTGGGCGGATAAGCGGGGGGACAGGCAGGGCCTTGCGTACCATGGTGCCGTGGCGCTGGGGGCTCACAGGGCCCCGCGGGATCGCGCTGCCCCCGGCGGCCGGGCCGGGGCCGCTCCATGAAGCGCCGCGCTGGGGGCCGCCCCAGCGCAGGGCCCCGCGACCATGGCCCCCGGGGGCGCGGCCGGGCGGGCAGAGGCGCAGGGCCGCGGCGAGTCCAGCCGCCGAGCAGCTGCGGCCCCAGAGCCTCCGGCGCGGCGGGCGGGGGGCGCGGGGCGCCGATTGGAGCCCGCGCGTCAGCTGGGGCCGCCGTCTGGACGCTTAAAGGGCCAGGCCGCCCTGCGCGCCGGCGGGGGTCGCGGACACGCGTGGTGCTCGCCGTCCCGGTGCAGCCCGCCCCTCCTCGGGCCGCCTGGGCCACTGACCAGGACCCGCCGCTCCTATCCTAGCGGACGGACCCCGGCCTCACTCTCCCGCGCCGGGCCCCCTTTCCTCCGGGAAGTTCGTCCCGGAGTCTAACCTCGGTGTCCTCCAGCTGCGCCACAGAGGCGGGGTCGGAGTAGGAGGCGGCCCTGAAATCGGGAAGCTGAGCTCTCCCGCACCCCCCCCCCCCGCCCCACTCCGCCCCCCACAATCAGCTGCAGGAAAGGCTTACACCTGCTCCCCTGAGCGACCTCACACTGAGGGACCGAGCCCCCGTATCCTAGCCGCGTCACCATCCCCACCCTCTGGCCTGGGCTGCTCAGACCTTAGGGTGAGTCTAGGATCGACAACTAGCCTGGCCGCCCCCGGCCCCACCCCAGGACAGCTCAGGGTTTGTTTTGGTCTGTGCCTCCAGGACTTGGTTCTGGTCGACCCTTACGACCCCTACCTGGTGGCTGCCTCTGGCTGCCCAGGGCCGCCCAGGGCAGGAGATGCGAGAACCCGTACCGCAGCTGCACTGATGAAATCCTTTAATGTGACAGGCCCAGAGGCCTAGGTCCCACTGTGTCCCCCAGCCGTGTGGCCTGATGGCTGCTGAGAGGCCGCCTTGCTCCGTCTCTGCTGGGGAGATGCAGCCAGGCCTGCGGAATGCTGCTCTGGCATGGACACCAGTGGGGGCTGGGGGCTGGCTGGGTTGGCAGGAGGCTGCAAAGGAACACTGCCAGGCTGAGCAGGCAGCAGGGTGGGGACCACAGGGTGCTGGGCCTGGCAGGGTCTAGGTGGTGGCTGGGCCGCCATTGTGGCGAGGGGGCCTCTTGTACGGCCCATGTCATCATTCAGATGCCTTTCTGTACCCCCAACTCCAAGCTGATGGCTGCCCCATCTTTGGTCACTCTCACATTGACCCCATCCTGCAGTACCACAGAGTATTCCCCTACCCCTCCGCTCACATGTGCAGTTGTGCTTACACACCCACCCATGCCTGGCTGTAGCAGTGTCCCCTGAGTATGCCACCTTACTCATGAGTGGGCGGGAACTCTGGGGCCTGTTCAGAGTGACTTGGTTCTGGGTGCCAGGGAAGGAAATGGAGCAGAGGCCGAGATCCCCGGCAGGCGCCATCCTGTAGTCTGATGTCTGTCCCGTGAAACTGCAAGGGCCTCCCCTGAGGCCAGGATGGGTAGGCCCTTACGACAGGGCCATCCCAGGGCCAGGGAGAAAACATCTCACGGGCCAAGATGGGGGTGACCAAAGAGCGCCAAGAGAAAGAGGAGGAAAACACATAGCCAGATGGAGGGTGAGGAGAGACCCTGGTGGAAAAAGAGATGGGAAGAGAGGAAGGGGCACAGATGGGGACATGCCCCAGAGAAGGCCACTGCAGACATCCCGCACTTCTGTGGCAGTGGTGGGTGCAGAGACAGCTGGCTCAGCTCCCAAAGACCTCAAGCTGAGGCCGGGCCAGAGCAGCCTGCATGCCTGAGCAGCCCATCGCCTCAGGGCTGCCTTCCACTTCTTCCTCCATCCCAACCCACTTCCTCTTCTGACTCAGTGGATCCTTGCACGGGCCTGGGAGGTGGTAAGAGAGGAACTGTGTACCCACTGGTGGGATAAGGACAGTGAAGGTACAGCAGGACAGATCGCACAGCAAGACACCAGCGTCAGAAGCCAAGAAAAGAGAGGCTGGAGCAGTCTCCCCCCCAAGGTGGGAGGAGCCTGGCAGAGAGGGCTGCACAGGACACTCCTGGGCCCACTTCCCAGCCAAGGTTTGGCAGGGGGTGTGGCCAGCGTGACCAAGGACTGAAAGTTGAGTAACACTAGGGCAAAAGGAGGGGAAGGGTACTCCAGGCAGAGAGAAGAGCACCTGCACAGGCCGGAAGGGAGGATATAGTTAAACGTCCGCAGGGAACTAGAGGTGATTTGATGTAGCAGAATCCAGATTCTCATCTGGTGGGAGGGGCCGAATGGAGATAATTGTTCTCTTGGCCTTTGAAAGAGTCATGCTGCAGGATCTTCCCCTCAGGGTTGGTCAAGGCAGGCTTTCTGGAGGGTGTAGGGTGGGACCAGTTATCGGGCAGGGGGATCCCAGGCCAGAATCACATGCCACAGGGGCAAGCCAGGAGTCTGTGGAGACAAGGGCAGGGCTGGATGATCCTCAGACACTTGGGACTGCGTGCTGGCAAGGTCAGCAGAGCCACACCCCTGCCTCTAGAGGCCAGCTCATGGGTTTTCTCACAACTTCCCTAAGCTTCTAGACCAAACTTCTCTCCCATGTCGGAGAGGAGGAAGAGATTCAAACCATGCTGGGGGGCAGCACGTGTGCGTGTGCGCAGAGCAGGGCTCAGTCTCCCTAGGCGGGGCATGGAGCTGGGTAACTGTAATGGGGGAGGGAGCGCAGAGTGGGCAGGGCCAGAAAACAGAAAGGGACACCGCAGCATGGGGTTGGTGGGGTGGCAGGGAAGTTCCACCTTCCTACTAGGTGCTGACCCAGGGCTCTGCCGGGTGGGTCGGGGAGCACGGGTCTCTGGGCGTGGGGTTGGAGGGGGGCCGGATTGCTCCTGTCCTGAGCTCAGCACTAATAGGCTACAGCTGTAGCGGGGTGGGGGCCTAATTCAAACCAGCAGGTTGCCCAGTTCCCTCCCAGAGCGTAAACGTCATGGCCTAGGCATTCAGGGCCTCCCTAGCATCTACCAGGATCCTCTCCCACCCTGCTGGTTCAAGGGGCCCTGGGCCTCTCACTAGTGATTGAGCCTGGCCCTCCCTGTGAAACCTGTGGGACAAGCACTCTGCTCTTGGAGGCAAGCCCAGGGGCTAGTGTCCCTGAACAATGTGTGTTTAGTTCCAAGCATTTAATACTCACCACTCCTAAGATAGAGGAGTCCTTAGTACAAGGAGTTGTTTTATAAAGGTCAAGCAATTTACCTAGCTATCCACCTAGAAGTGTCAGAGTGGAACTTGAACCCAGGCAGTCTTGACTCAGGCCCCAAACCCTTACGGACTGTGCCACAGAATAGTTGCTCATAGAGTTCTTTTATTTCTTCAAAATAAAATCAGATTGGGCCACTGGGATCCTTCTTGGTCTTTCTCTGGGAATCTGGCCTGGTGGTAGAGGTTTTAGTTGCAGGAGACCCTGGGTGACCTGAGACTGGGAAGTTCCAGCCCAGAGCCCTATCCCATGGGCTCTCTGGGAGGCTGATTCATCTCCAGACCAGCCCAGGAAGGGACGAGCACCCCGGTTCCCATGTCTGGTTGCACCCTCTTTCGGGGTTTATGAGCTGAGAGACTGGCAGTCTAAGGACCATTAGCCTCATGTTGCAGAGGAGGGTCAGGCCTCCAGATGCAGAACACAGGTGTCTGTCCCGAGAGCTTGGGTCACATTTGCTACCCCGATGTCCTCAGGACTCTAGCCTGGCGGAAGAGACGCAACCCTCCCCAGGCTAGTCTGGGTCCTGCCGACCATGAAACTCGCCTCAGTCTCTGGAGCTGGAGTTCGATAGCTGTAGGTGGTAAACAGTGGGTCTGGGGTCTCCAAGAGGCAGAAGTGCTTGGCCCAAGCTTCGTGTAGCCCCACTGGAGGCCTTCTGATTCACGGGGAGCACTGCCTCTACCTTCTACTGAAATCTTTAAAGAAAACCATCCACGAGAGCCTCTTGGTCCTTTGTGTGTGTTGCCCAGGTGGGATTTCCTTGCCTCACGCTCATCAGGTGCTGACTGGAGCCGCCTAGGGTCTGTCTGCAAGAGGTGCAGTCTTCTTCCAGGGTGCCAGCTCTTCTCCCTGACCTTTACAGCATCAGAGAACTTCTCCCTGCTGAGCAGGAGTCCTCTTGGCACTCTGCCCAGTTCATTCTATCACCAGGGCCTCATGGGATTCACCTCTCGCTCCGGGCGGTGGCAGAGTGGATTCCCTCTCCCAAAGACCAGCCGTCTGAGGCCAGGCTCTTCCCACGTGAGCCGTGGCTTCCAGCCCCTCACCTGGCCACACAGTTTGTGTCACTCACTCTGTACCACTGGACCCTCCTTTCGCCTCCAAACCGTGATGCCTAGCCAGTCAGGGCTCATGGTCACTCGTGAGAGGGGCATTTCCCTTGAATTCTCTTGCCAGCTAATTCAGAATAGAAAAAACCAGTCTTTGACACATTTCCTCCCATATTGCCCGTATTGCTGATTAATATGATCACTATCAGAATTTGATTAAAGATCCTTGTGTTCTCTAAAAAATAAAGACCCTAAAGGAACCTCACTTGGGGATTTCCCTACAGCAAACAGACTACAATTTTATTTAAATTTTAAGGCAACACATGCAGATTTGCCTGTTTTCAGGAACTGCCTGACTTGGGGGTTTACTGTTAACTTTGAAAACTGAACCTCTGCCAATCTTACTGTGTGAGGTTATGTTGTATTCACTAAGAAAGTACAAATCCCTTTGAGTTCTGAGGAGAATAAAGTTAATTGTACTTGTCCTGCAAATTCTCATGTGGATGCTAAAAATATCACCATGAATGTTTACTCCAGGAGACAGTGCTATGTGCCTGCCTGGTGAACCACTGTTAGGGAGGGAAGGTGGAGGCTGCAGGTGGCGTAGCAGGTAAACATGCTGTCCCTAGGCAGCATCTCACAGATGGGGGGGGGGGCACGTATTCCCTCCTCAGCAAAGGCATCTGTTATATGCAGGTCACCTCAGCTGGATGACAACAGAGCCTGGAAGAAACGTGGAGTTGGCAGGGGAAGGAAGACCAAGCACCATCAATGGTTCTCTGCGTAGGTGAACATTTCTGCCGGAAGTTCTCTCTAGCTCCACCTCGTGCCCTACCACTAATACTCGGCCAGAAGACGAAAACAAGCCACAGACAGATGAGATGAGGTCTCTTCACTGGCTGGGTCAGCAAGGAGACTCAATGTCTCCTTTTCCATTTCAGAAAGACTATTTGAAGTCTGGATGAATAAAGAAGGATGAAACATGCACAGACTCAAACTTAGACTAAGTATATATTTTAATTTCTACAAGGCCCCCCTTTCCAGTTTTAGGGAAATTTAATGAAGCGTATACAAATCAGACATTACCAATATGTACAAAAGTATTTTCTACAGTTTTTGAACAATACCAGCTATATCATATTTCATTTGCAGTAAACAGGACATTACAAAACCAGTCCAATAATGCCTTGTCTATTAAGAAGCACAATACACATAATTCAATTTTATTAAAAAATAACTTAAAATACAGAACAATCCCCTTTATGAAGAAAAGCTATTTCTGTAGTCCATTCAGTAAACACACAAGTTGAATGCTGCAGCTGAGGGCTGTTCTTTTCCATGGAGAAAACAAACGAGGCTTCTAGGGCCCACCTTTTCAGGGTAAAATTCTACCCTCAGCACAACAGGCGAAGTTATTGCCTGTGGGAGGCAGAATTCTAAAATGCCCCTCCCCCTATTTCATGCCCCAATCCCAGGAACCTGTAAATGCGATACCACTTCTGTGATTATGTTCTGTGGCACAGCTGACCTTAATATAGGGAGACTATCTCAGTGGGCTTGATCTAATCACACGAACCTTAAAACAGAGGAGGAAGGCAGAGAGACCTGAAGCATGAGAAGAAGGCCTCGATGGGCCATTGCTGGTTTGAAGATGGAGGGAAGCACACAAGAAGGAATGCAAGCAGCCTTAAGGAGCCGAGAAAGAGGACCCCGGCTGACAGCCAGCAAGGAAGTGAATACTGCTAACAATCTGAATGAACTTGGAAGCAGATTCTTCCCCAGAGCCTCCATAAAGGAATGCTGCCCTGCTGACCCTTGATTTCAGCCTTGTGAGACCCTGAGCAGAGAATCCAGCCATACTGTGCTGGACTCATGAGCTACAGAACTGTAAGCTAAGAAATGAGTGCTGCTTTAAAGCTGCAAAGTTTGGGGTCATTTGTTACACAGCAATAGAAAACTAATACACTGCCCAAAGGTAACTCTTCTAAACGTAATTAGATTTGGCAGTTTTTGTTTGGGTTCTAAATGCAGTTTCTTTCCACTGCGTATTATTAAAGCAATATTCTCCTCTGCAGGCAACTTTTGAAAACCCTTCATGTGATCGCACGTTGTTCTGTATTCACTATCAAGTATGTTTGTTTGACTTAGGTCCTATTTTCTAATGTATTCTCATCTATCAACTTGGCAAACAACAGGCCACTTAACCCTGTTTATGAACCTTTTATGGGTGATAGTTTTAATATATCCCAGGTCACCCCTCCATCCATCAGGGGTGGTCAGATCCCTCCAACTGAGGGCTCTTTCCCACTTCCCAAGTACACCAGGCAAGCCCTGGGGTAGGATGGCACAGAGTTCTGCATCAATCATCCAATATGAATTTCTTCTGCATAACTGGATTAAACTGGCACTAAGGTGATTAAGTACACTTGGGGAAAAAACTCGAACTAAAGGTTAAAAAAAATCTCACCAGTTTTTACAGGTCAAATCATTTTTGAAGGAACCACCCAAGACTGTGAAAGTGTGTAATCTATGCGGTACTGCACACCCTGATTCCCTGTCTGTTGTTGTAGGTTTACCATCTCACACAAGGCTTCACTGAGTCAGTGCAGGCCACTGAAACAGGGAAACATGCTGGCGGGTGCTGAGAACAGTTCAACTGCTCTTACATCTGCCTCTTACTTGAAAGACTTAAAAGTAAAGCCCTGCAAAATGTGCCCAGGATGGTGGCAGGGAGATCTTGGTGTTACTTTTGAAGTCCACTCTCCAATCAACTCCTCCAGGGGCACACGCATCAGTTCTGTGCAGCAGACCCCAGTGGCCACACAACCCCATGCCAATCCTGCTTGCTCCATGGCCTCCAGCCCACACCTGTGCTTGAGAGAGGCCCTCCAAATATTTAAAGTGAATAGAGCTTAGAAGGACCCATGTTTGGTGCCAATTAATTTTAAAAAATTCATTTCTCTCTCTGACGGAATTCTAATGTATAGTATATAAGAATAATGCACCAAAAGGTACCAAGCACCAAAGCATGAACTGGAATAGAATTGTTTTTTTTTACAAACCGAACTTCTGATAGTATTTATTAGAAAGCACATAAAACATTAGGGCTTTAGAGACAGTGAAGGTATTTAGAGTTAAGGCTGATTTACTCTTCTTAACCTCACCCGCCAGCCTGAAATAATACAGTGGGCCTGTATGGTGACTACTTTCCTGATCCTCTGAGACAACAAAGAAGTAAGGAATGAATTAAGAACCCCAGAGCCACTGCCTTATACTCCTGGCTACCATTAGTATCAATGCTGGGCAGTTTGTTTTTAAGAGCACACATGTATAAGATTCTGTGTAACTGGTACATAAGTATTTGGTCACCTTTCACAGTTCTCCTTCACAGTTCTATGCTTGGCAGCATATATGCTAAAACCTTAAAAACGGGCAAAAAGAATCTGTATTCTAAGAAATACATGAGATGGAGAGAAATAATCTAGCTAAAATAATATTGCAAAGTATATTTAAATTTCATGATTTCTTGATTCAAGAAAATGAAATTCATTTCCATAGTTGGCTACTGTAAAATGTGGCATACAAATATTTTTAGGAGACATATCTGTATTTTAAATTCTACACACATGTAAATGAACAAATAACAAGTAGTAAGTGTCTATTTTTCAACTTCACCTCTAATATTGAAACAGAACAACAGATTGCCATAAAGTTTCTTAAACTTTTAAGTTACCAGATATTTACAAATAAGATACAATCTGTATCAAAAAAAGGGGACACTTTCAACTATATCTGCTGCTTTCACTGGGACTCCGGTGATGAGAGTAACTTCGGTCACTTTCACTGTCAGAGCCATAAGATCTACAACTCCTGTATGACAAAACAAAACCAGAAATACCTTTTAATTGTCAACCCTTTGAATTCCTCTTATAGCTTCTTTTTTGATATGAGTGGCCTGAAAGCAAGTGGCTTGAAGAGGCACAGCACAGTGGGTTGGCGAGTGGGGTACTGACTGTAGCAATACTGCAGACTTTTCAAAGATGTCAATGACAGATGGTGGTAATATCAAGGTTAAGATAAAATAAAGAAACTTCTTGGGGAATTACTTGAAGTCCACGCATATATGTGAGAATAATCTTCCATGTTACCCAAAATGAACATCAATATTTAATTAGACTGAGGAAGTAAGGGAAAAAAGGCCCACAAAGAGAGTTTCATTAAAAGACAAGGAAATCAAAATCAAATCAAAATGGGAGCCCAGTGAGGGGTGAGGGTGAGGTGGGCAGGGACAGGACCACTGGGATAGTGAGTCAAGAAGACTTGGTTACGGTCACCATTCAGTTATTTCGAAAAATATTCAGAGAGCCAGTCACTTTGCTAGATGCAAAGGGCACACACAGAGTAGACTATGTAGAGTTTCCTGGGGCTCAAGGATAGTATAGAATAGGGGGCAAGGTAAATAAAGCATATGCGGTGGGAGGGCAACATATCTCAGTGAGCAGTCCGGAAGGGCGTCCCTGGGGCAGTGAGTGGGCTGCAGTGGAGACCTGCAGAGTAGGTGAGAATTGGCTATTTCAAGAGGCAGAAGGGGAGATGGTGAATTGGGCATGTGAATCTCTAGGCAGAAAAACAAAAAGGTTCCAGAATGTTAGTGCAGGGAAGACAGAAAAGCCCAAGCTGGAGTTGGTAGGTGGAGAGGCCTCCACGCAATGCTGAGGAGCATGGACCGGCCCCTGAAGGCAGTGGGGCATCCTTGAAGAGTTTCAAACAAGGGAGTGTCCAGATCACACTGATATCCTACAAGCACGACTGACTGTAGTTGTAAGGTACGGGGAAAGGTAAGACCAGAAGCCACCAGGAAAGGGACATTACAAAAAGCAACCCACAAAGACTTCTGCAGTATGAGCCATATGTTACATAAAACATATCTATAAATACATATAATATATAAACATTTTTAACCATATAAACTGCAATCCTAAGTGATTATTATATTTTATATGTTACATTTTAAAAAATATTACCTTTTTAAAATTTAAAACACTGACAAATTGGCTTGTTAGTTCTAGCAAGCAACCCTATTTAAAGAACGGGCCATGGTTTGAGTGGCCTTCTCTCCTTATTCCTTCCAAAAGAAATGTTTGTCCAAGGATATGTGAATATTTAAAAATCCATTTTAGATTCAAACATTAACAACCACCAGCAACTCTTAATACAAAGGCCACTTTCAGTAACTGCCTTTGGGTTGATGAAGTTCAGGAAGAGAAAGAAGTATTTCTGTCCTTAGAAGATGGTGCTTTCTCTTCTACAGCAGTCTCTCACCCCACACCCCAAGTGCCCACAGTAACTTACAGTGCTTGAAAGAACAGAGACCCACCTAGACCGCCTATTGTAGCTTCTGCCTCGGTGATAACTGTCGCTCCTCTGGCTTCTACTTCGACTCCGACTCCTGCTATAGTAGCTATCGTAAGTGTAGGACCTGCTTTAACGGCAATAACAAACACTAAATCTTCCCATTCAAATACTCATATATTCCCATTTCTTTTTAGGTTCTTAAGTGTCCTCTTAGGACATGGGCACTATATGACAGTATGAAGACACATCTGCAGAACAAGTACTGGAAACACTTAACAACTGCCCCAAATCAGACTTACCGTATTAAACAGAAAAATGTTATAGTTTGCTTTCTGCATTGAAAAATATCACAAAATTAACACTGAGTTAGTTCAATTGAATCTCGTGGATCTTATTAGGCAATTATAGTCAATAAATCCCTGCCATTACAATTCGACATCAATTATCACTTTTGACACTAGAGCACAATGGGCCAACAGATTAAAAACTGTTCAAAAAGACAAACATATGTTTTTCAATAACATACAACACCTTTAAAAAGGGAATTAAGGGCTTTATAAAACAAGGCCCTTTTAATTCTGCCCCCGCAGGTGGCTTCCCAATCCCTGTCCGTACCTGGACCGACTGTGGGGATCGTACGAGCTGCTCCTGGATCTGCTCCTGCTGGACGTCCTAATAGGAATCACATGAGGGGCTATCAACGTGTGGATCAGGACAGGCTACATCAAAAATCTAGACATTGATTTGCCCATCAAGGAGAAAACACAATGAAATCCAGCAGCCATATTTATTTCATTTTCATATCAGAAGTATATTGGAATTTTTTTTAAAAAGCACGTTGGATTTCATAAGACCGGTTATAAGTTTTACACAATTCTTCTATGAGGTGCACATCAAGAAAGTCGCTGGGGAGGAACTGGGTGGGGACGGGAAAGACACAGGTGGCACACTTGCAAGTAAAACGAAGCTGCAGCAGTGGTAAATACCTGAGAGGCAGAAGGGGGCTGGAAGAAGCTGGGAAACCCAGAAACTTGGGGTCATCCACCACACACACACTTCTTCCTTTGTCCTCTTTTTTTTTTTTTTTTGCGGTATGCGGGCCTCTCACTGTTGTGGCCTCTCTCGTTGCGGAGCACAGGCTCCGGACGCGCAGGCTCAGCGGCCGTGGCCCACGGGCCCAGCCGCTCCGCGGCACGTGGGATCCTCCCAGACCGGGGCACGAACCCGCGTCCCCTGCATCGGCAGGCGGACTCTCAACCACTGCGCCACCAGGGAAGCCCCTTTGTCCTCTTTTAATAGTCCTCCTCTCCCAATATCTAACCCGAGTCAAGAGATGACTGCAGATGGAAACTTAGGTTAAAGAGGATGTACTGGGGGTTCAGGTAGTAGTCAGGGCCTCTTTTAGATACTTCTACTGCTTCTCTTTCCTCACTCTGATAAGATCCCATCTTGAGAACAGCCAGTAAGAATCCAATAGCTCTTTGAAAGAAAGAATTAGGTGAGAAAGTAGGCCTGTCTGATAGTCAGCAATGACAAGATCCTTTTCAACAGCTACCCCACTCTGCCTGTGCAGGGCAGGCCTTCAAAAGAAGACAGATGGAGACCCCACAGTAGGACAGGATTCACAAGCTCACCTATGGCTTTTGTAACTGCGGTAGGAACTGCTCCGGCTTCTTGTGCGGCCTCTGCTGTACCACCCTCTGCTCCGACTTCTGGAGTAGCTTCTTGATCTACAAGTACGAGTTGAAAAAATATAAATCATGTTAACTCATTATGCTGTTAAAACTAATTACTAGTAGGGCAGGAGGGGGAAAACCCAACAAGAGGAAAGGTCTCTGGAAAGGTCTCTCACGAACTCCTCACAGCGGGTATCACAGAGACGGCTAATGAGGGTTTAACCTGAACAGAATAAAATAAAGAGAAAACAGAAAAGGCTGATACAGGTACGTTCCTAGGAGCCCTACCTGTAATACCAGAAGAGGAAACAATCCAAATCTCCATTAACGGTAGAATGGGTTAAAAAAAAATTAACACAGATATATACTGAAATATTCTAAAGTAGGAAAATGAACTACAGCTGCCATGTATCAACAGAGGTAACTCTTGGGAACATAATGTTGAGTGAAAAAGGCAAACGTAGAATATCTATACATACAAAAAAGGATTTTGTTTGAAAACAAGCAAAAGCAACATTATATATAGATAGAAACATTTACAGTAAAGCTACAAAGAAAAACAGCAAAATTATAATAGAAGTTTAGAATAATGTTTAACTCTAGGAGAAAAGAGAGGAAGTAGGGTAGCATCAGGTAGGACTACATTAGGTATGTCAAAGCTCTATTTTTTTTTATTTTTTATTAGTTTCTGCTTTATAACAAAGTAAATCAGTCATACATATACATCTGTTCCCACATCCCTTCCCTCATGCATCTCCCTCCCTCCCACCCTCCCCATCCCACCCCTCCAGGCGGTCACAAAGCACCGAGCTGATCTCCCTGTGCTCTGCGGCTGCAAAGCTCTATTTTTAAAGCCAGATACCATTTAAAATTATTTTTTATACCTTAATCATTAAAAAAATTTATACCTATTTAATATTTAATAAAACAAACAAGAAACTTAATGCAATTTTGCCCCCACCCTGCTTCCCCTAGTTTATGCTTGTCATTCAGGAACTGAACAATACCCCTGTGTATGTGCTACTCAGGTAATATCTTCATAGGTTTTATTCAGTACGTACTTATGTTTGGGAAGACAGATGCAGTTTACTGGCAAAGACACATTCTGTTCTCGTAAGATCCTAGTCATTTACTCAATGAACAATTATAGAGCGACTCTGTTAGGTGAATGAAAGATGAGTAGCAAACAGCCCCTGACTTCACTGAGTTTGCAGGCCAGAAGGGAAGTCAGGCCCACGTAAGTAACCAAAACAGGGAGGCAAAGTTTAGCTATCTCAGTCTACTATCTGTGAGCTGCCCAACTTAAGAGCAAATTTCTTAGCATTTCCATGCCTCACTGTCTTCATGTATGAAATGAAATACCACCCACTCCAAAGGCAGGGGCAGGAAGGCAGATGAGAATGGCCAGCGTCACCAACAGCTCAGAGCTGTCTGAGTGTAAACGGTAAGTACACACCGAGCGGACAGGAGGCTGGAGTAGCTCAACAGGCACCTTCATCTAGAATATGAACCCGGAGAGAAAAGGCCAGGATTCACCAGCTCTCTGGGCCTTGTTGGGAGTCAGAGCAGGAGGAGGTAGAGACGCCAACAACTCAAGCATGGAATGGTCTGAGAAGGAATGAGGAGAGCTAGCAGAGGGCTTCTACAAGGACTGAAGGGACTGAAAACATGCCCTGGCACTGGCCATGCGGAAGTACCTGAAAATCTTAGTCAGCTGAGCGAGATGGGGGAGGGAAGGCACAATACAAACGGCAAGCAACTGAAGAGTAAATGGGAGATGGTTATTGTAGATGGTAAATGTTGGCTCCTATTTTTAAAGAAATCTGGGTAAGGGAAAAAAATGACTGATAGATAACTAGGAAGAAAAAAAGTTAAAGATTCTTACTGCATTTTACGTTCAAGTGATGAAAATCAAGCACAACGTAGTAAAGGATATGAGTCAGAGGCAGTGAGGCAAAACCATGAAACATTTACAAGGAAAAGAAAATAATACAAATTACTTGTTAACTTCATACCACCATCACCAATTTTTTTTAGTTTTAAAAATGCTCATTCGGGGGCTTGCCTGGGGCGCAGTGGTTGAGAGTCCGCCTGCCGATGCAGGGGACACGGGTTCGTGCCCTGGTCTGGGAAGATCCCACATGCCACGGAGCGGCTGGGCCCGTGAGCCATGGCCGCTGAGCCTGCGCGTCCGGAGCCTGTGCTCCGCAACGGGAGAGGCCACAACAGTGAGAGGCCCACGTACCGCAAAAAAAAAAAAAAAAAAAAAAAAAAAGCTCATTCTCTGCATTAGCCAGTCTATTGCTGATGACAAAAGTTAGACGTAACTTGAACCAAAAATCAACCAATCAATCTTAAGACGATCATTTTTACCATTTCCTGCCCCTTGAATAAAGATCAACTAGATGCATGTCCTCGGCAGATAACTTTGCCTCTCTGGCCCTCACCCTCCACTTGTATAAAATGGAGGGTTAGATTACTGATCTCTAAATCCTACATATTCTGTAAATGCAAGATTCCCTTCTAAGGCATCACTAACAGTAGAGAGAGCGGCCTCACTCCTTTAAAAATGGAGAACTTGCCACCTATCACAGCAACTCACTGCAATTGCCATGGAGCTTTAATTGACAGCAATAGTTTTTTTTACCCTGAGCCCAAATTTCTTCCCCTGAAATCTCCACTCCCTGTGTCTTCAGTCTGCTCTGTAAGTCACACAGCACAAGCTTTCTCTTTATTCCCTCCCAGATATTGGGAAATAGTGATCTTGTCCCTAACTCTGATGTTCTTCCAAGCAAAACAATAACAGCCTCTCCTTGGGAGAAAAAAAGGAAGAGAGAATAATGCTCACCGATAAGATGATGTGGAACTTCTCGATCGACTTCTTGAGTGACTGTAGGAGACAGACCTTGTTCTGTGCCTTGATTTGGTCTCAGATTTACTTCGAGATCTACTTGGACTCCTGGACTGGCTATCACCATCCCGACTAGGTGTCTGCTCATCACTCGAACTCTCCTGATTTCTTGGCCTCCGGTTTAAGCGTGCTGTCTTTCTTACTTCATCAAAGAGAGACCCAGGCCGAACTTTATTTTTGCTTTTAATTTCTATTCTCAAGCCTTGTGGTTTCATTTCAGGCACAGTAGTCAGTGCCTTAACTTCCACTGCACTTGATGTAGTAGCAGATGGTGCTGCCAGGTTCCCCACACCTTGCAGGGGCTTCCATTTATTATCCATGAGGCTGGTCTGGCTTTTCTCAGCCACCTCTCTCTTCACAGTGCTTTCTACAGCAGTGGCCAAGCTGGCGGAGCTGCTGTCCTGTTTTCCCACCTCACCCACCGTTTTGCTTTCTGACATTCTGCTTTCCTGTTTTCCCAACTCTGCCTCAGGATGCTCTGTTGGCATATCCTGCTTTAGAACGATGCCTATATCCGGGGTGTCAAGCCTAGAATTTCCTAGAGGGGAAGCCCCCTCGGCCTTTGCTGGGGAACTCCTATCAGGAGTGCAAATCTCCATGTTGTCATCTGTTTGAAGCAGATCCTCCACTCCGCCTGGAATGCTCTCTTCAATATGCTGAATGTTCGGGGGAGAACTGACTACATTTTCCTCAGTGTTTAAAGCTGCGGGAGACACACTGAGTTTACTATCATCTTTAGTAGGCTGATCAGCATCTGATGAAACCGTTATTGGATTATGTTTACCTGAAAGATTGCCATCTTCACAGGGCTTCTCAGTTTGGGGAATATTTTCTTTTACGGCTTCACTGTTTTCAGAAAGTTGTTTTTTCTCTTTTGCTTCCTGAGTAACTTGCTTTTCATTAATCTCCTCCTCCTCCTCTTCACCAAATTCTAGTGGAGGCTGCCAGTGAAATGCTTGTTTTCGTTTTGGAGCCTTGTGTTTTTTATCTTTTTTCCCTTTTAATTTCTCTTTTGCTTTTTTGGTATGTTCCCTTTTAAGATGCTCCTTTGAACTGTGTTTATGCTTGTGTGGTTTTCCTCTACTGTTTTCTGAATTGGAATAGAACCCCTCAGAATCAGAGGTTGATGACCGCTGTTTGCTTGATTTCCAGGCACTATTACCATCAGGCAGTAAAGTATTTGCTGAAGACTTAGTTGCTGGTTTGGCTTTGATGTGAATTTCACCCAACTCTGACTCAGAATCTGAAGTGGCTTCACCTTCCTCCTTATCAGAAGATGGCCGGGAATTATTTTTACTGTTTTTAGTTACATCTTGTTCAGAGTTTGACTCAGAGTCCCATTTGCTCCCAGCATAATTCTTCCTTTTGGGTTTACTGCCATTTCTAAAGTGATCAGAAGGACTTTCTTTCAAAGTTCTTTTTTTTGAATGAGGGCATTCCCGTTCAGGCTTAGATTTCTCTTCATCTCTGTTTTTCTCTTGTTTATTATTCATGTCCACTTGCTTCTCTTTTTCCTGGGCTGACTGTGTAACCCGAACACTTGACCGTTCACTGTCTGAAGAATAATCTAAAGATGACCTGCTTTCACTGTACTTTCTATGACATGAAGACTTGTCTCTGCCTTTGACATATTTATTACGAAGTGTCTTTTCAGAGCTGCTGCTGTGCCTTTTACTTGAGGTGTTATTTTTTTTCCCATTGGATCTAAATTTTCTCTTGGCTCGTCTTCCATCATCACTGCTAACAGAAGAGTATGAAAATGATCTACTACACCGTGAGTGGTCACTGTATTTATTTCGTGAATGAGATCTAGACGAGGGAGACCTAGACCTTGAATGTGAACTAGCTAAACTTCGAGATCTTGTGTATGACCTGGAATAAGATCTACTCCTAGAAGATCTACTCCTTGACCTTGGTGAACTTTCTGAACTTCTATCACTGTATTTTGAATAAGCGCTCCGATCACTTTCTGAATTTTTTTCTCTTTTATGGTAGGATGATGAACTACCAGTCTCTTTAACATTTGCTAAACCGTAAGTGCTTTGGATGGGCAGCAAATGGGTTGTTTTAGCTTTCATTTCCTGGATTCGTTCATAAGAGGGCTTCCAGGGCTTCTGTCCAGGCTTCCACCTTGAAGGAGGGGGGCTGTCACTCAGTGGTATTACAGGAATATTTTCCGCCACCACTGGTTGTACTAAAACATTTTCATTTTGTGTCACTGTTGCTCTTAAAGGTTCTGTTTTAACAGGTTTATTTTCACTTAACTGAGAGGCTGTTCCTCTTGGTGATTTTGATGCTGTTCTTTGGTGCCCTGACTTAGAACTCGATCTGGACTTTGATCTACTTCGAGAATGTGATGAGGATTTTGATGGAGTCCTTGATCTTGAGCTTCCTCTAGAATAAGACTGTGAGTGAGATTTTGATCTGTATGAGTCTCTGCTGGAATGGGTTGAAGAGCTCTGGTCATCCTTATCAGATTTAGACCAGTCCCTCTTGGACGAGTGATGAGATGACAATGAGGAAGAACGAGATCTCCTTTCTCTATCACATGAGGATTTCACTCTTCGGGTGGAAGATTTTAAGGATTCTATGTCAGATGGTACAATAATCCTTCTCTTCTTGGTCTGTTTGTGCCTTCTGCAATGTTTCTGCTTTTTAGCTTTCTTTTTATGCTTAACCTTTTTCTCTTTTCTGCGTTTTTTATGGTGACCATCAGAGTGTCTTGCCGTACTTAGATCTGAATAATATCCATTATAGGACCACGATCGGGATCTCTGGGACAAGCTTCTTTCATCCCATCGGCTTGAACAGGGGTCACTTAACCTATAGAAAAGGACATAATATGCATGCAATTATTTACAAGCATGTTTTCTATGCTTTAAAATTAAAACACATTTGTTGTCAATACAAATGCATCAGCAAAAGCTTAGTTAACAACCAAGTACTGACTCTATCAACACTTTAAGCACACATAGGAAGGATAAACCAACAGCTGATAGGCCTGGTCCCGACCTTGTAATTTCAAAGAGATCATTACTATCAGATCACTACTATCAGACTTACAAAAGGATTTTTTTCAGAGCCAAGCCAAGAATTTTCAAATTCGATAGGAAAATAGTTTTGAAAAGCAAACCAACTATAGCAATCACAAGAGCACTGCTGACCCACTGAATTCCTGGCTATCATCCACTCAATAACACTCTGCCTCCAGGAATAATTCCTGAGGGAGAATCAAATCAAGTTCCCAAACAATTCTGTTAATTCTCTGCAGATACAGGATAACTGCCTGAACTTTAGGCAAAGCCTCTTTTTCTTTTTGGCTGCACGGCTTGTGGGATCTTAGTTCCCCGACCAGGGATCAAACCTAAGCACCAGCAGGGAAAACTCCTGAGTCGTAACCACTGGACCACCAGGGAATTCCTTAAAAACATGACTACTGTTTTTATCTCAGCCTCATAGAGGTAATCAACAACGTTCCCCTATGGTTTTAGTTAAACTACTTAGTATAGAAATTAGGGGGAAAGTACATGAAAATAGATGCAGACTTCACAATATCTCAGTGGTAATGTCAGGGCTCAAAACTGAGAGTTCTCAGTGCCACTGTGTCTATACCACTTCCACACAGCAGACGCACACCTTTTCCTCCCTCTTCTAACTTTGAACCATTCTGCTGGATGCCCACAGAGAAAAACAGAATTCTACCATGAACAATTACACAGGGTCCCATTGGTATATTTTGCACTAGCTATTCTGGGGCCAGCCCTATTTCTAAAATACTGCACTGTGGAGTGTCACTGAAGACAGGAGATGGATACACTTCTGAAGAAACAAAAGTCCCTGGGGTCAGAAGTTAACACACACACTGGGTACAGATTTCCCTATCTATCCATTTATTCATTAGTGACTATGAGAACAGGCTAGGAAAGAATCTGCTATATAATTTTTTTAAAGTCCTGATTATTTCTAAAATTGAACAAGAAATCTTTAAGAAATTCAGGAAATTCAGGTTATACTCTTGTGAGGGAAAAGAGAATTTTGATTTAAAAGCACCCAAAGTCAAGCAGCCCTCCTCCCATTTCACCAAGCATTCCCAAATGTATTCTCTTTGGTCACAGTCTAATTTTAAAGGTAAATATTTAGTGAAAAGTCCAGAAATATGTCTCTATCCCCTTAAGACTTAAAATATAGAGGACACAGGATTGTACTTATACTTACTTATCTCCTTTACTCCATTTTTCTCCACTAGGTGGTCTATATGCTCTTAATCTCTGCATTTCTTCTTTCCAGTGAGGAGGAGTTTCACTGCTATCATCATCATCTGATTCGGAACAGGATCTTGATCTTGGAGGTGTGTGATAGCGCTTTAAAAAAAAAGTTAGGAATAACTACCTTCAAAATATCTCTTAACTGTAACCTGCTATAGGACAGAGGTAGGTATAAGACCCAATCTCTGATGCCATTCAAAGGCAATAACGACTGAAGTACCAAGAAGATGGTATGAAGTTATGTCAAATTAAAAAAAATGAGAAAGCTGGAGACTCACCTGTAATCACACATAAAAATTTCCTCTTTGAAGTCCTAATGGTTATATTCTTTAGCCTAGATTATTCAATATACTAACATTTCTCAGCATACAGATTATTTCACATTCATTTCATATTCAAACCCATTCAAACACAGCAGTAAACACTAATCTAACAGCAGTGCCTTCCCATAACTATATAGAATACAACTAGCTCCTTGGACAGATTTTGGACTATACCTAAGATTAAAGCTAGGATTTTGCCTAGAGATAAAAACATTTTACCATTTAAGATAAGTAATTTGAAAAAAGTCCAGTTTTAACACACATACAATTGTGCCCCTTCCTTTAATCTTCCGTCCAGACTTTGATACAGATGGTTTCTGATCATTTACAACGGGTGTAATATCAGGAATCTTCCTGGAAAAGAAGATTGAAAATTTTAAAAAAGCAAATGCTAGGCAGTTTTCTGGGTTTTTTTTAAATGCAGAATTTATGTTCCTATCATACAAAAACACTTCATTTAGATTCAACACTTTTGTAGAATGAGGCACTCCACATAACCTAATTTTCTAAGCAAATCCTTTAAATACAGAAACTTAAAAAAAAAGTGACCCGGGGCTTCCCTGGTGGCGCAGTGGTTGAGAGTCCACCTGCCAATGCGGGGGATGAGGGTTCGTGCCCCGGTCCAGGAGGATCCCACATGCCACGGAGCAGCTGGGCCCATGAGCCATTGCCACTGGGCCTGCACGTCTGGAGCCTGTGCTCCGCAATGGGAGAGGCCACAGCTATGAGAGGCCCGCGTACCGCAAAAAAAAAAAAAAAAAAAGTAACCCAACTGAGTAGAAATACACGATACTAGTATCAATCTTTTAAAGTACAGAACTACTTTCAAAAAAATCCTTTTTTAGATGTCTCTTGTCAAAACAGTAATGTCCTTAGGGAATCCTGAAGTATTGTTGACTCTAATGCTCAAGTGTTTTTAACAGTTTTAAATTTTATTATATATATATATATATATATATATGTTTTAAAATATTTATTTATTTATTTTATTTATCTCGGCTGTGCTGGGTCTCAGTTGTGGCACGTGGATCTTTACTTGCGGCATGGGGGATCTTTCAGTTGCAGCATGCGGGCTCTTTACTTGCGGCATGCACGTGGGATCTAGCTCCCTGACCAGGGATTGAACCCGGGCCCCCTGCACTGGGAGCACAGAGTCCTACCCACTGGACCACCAGGGAAGTCCCTTATTTTATATTTTTAATAGTTTGTTTGTCTACCCCACTTTACTATAAGCTGCCCCTCCTTCAATGCTCTGAATCTGCTACTTTATCTTATGGGTAATTCTAAGAGTATAGTTTTTATGGCAGCTACAGTCCTCCATGCCTGAGAAGTCTTTTCATACTTGAGTTTGTTTTGTATCTGTTATTATTAACATAATGGCTAGCTTTTATTGAGGACTTACTATGTGTCAGGCGTTATATCAATAAGCATTTTAAACATACTTTTTTTAATTGGGTAAAAATATATAACATAAAATTGGCCATTTTAACCATTTTTAAATGTACAATTCAGTGGCATTAATTATACTCAAAATGTTGTGCAACCATCACTACTATCTTTCCAAAACTTCTTCATCACCTCATCCTGAAACTCTACCTATTAAGCAATACCTCTCCATTTCCCTCACTCCCTTAGCTTCTGGTAACCTCTAATTTATGGCTGAATAACATTCCATTGTATATATATATATACACCACATTTTGTTTATCCATTCATCTGTTGGTGGACACTGAGTTGTCTCCACGTTTTTGCTACTGTGAATAATGCTGCAATGAACCCTGGAGTACAAGTATCTGTTTGAATCTATTTTCAATTCTTTTGGATATGCTGAGTTACATGGTAAATCCATGTTCAAGTTTTTGAGGAACCACCAAACTGTTTTCCACAGCAGCTGCATTTTAGACTCCTCCTAGCAATATATGAGGATTCCAATTTTCTCCACATCCTCACGGACACTAGTTTTTTGGGGTTTTGTTTTAAATTACAGCCGTCCTAGTAGGTGAGACACAGTATCTCACTGTGGGTCTGATTTGCATTTTCCTAATGACTAATGATATTAAATACCTTTTCACATGTTTGTTCCCCATTTGTACATCTTCTTTGGAGAAATGTCTATTCAAGTGCTTTGCCCATTTTTAAACTGAGTTGTCTTTTTGTTGATATTGCTCATGCTTTTGGTGTCAAATAGAAGAATCCACTGCTGAACCTAAGGTCATGAAGGTTTACCCCTATGTTTTCTTCTAAGAGTTTTACGGTTTTAGTTCTTATACTTAGGTCATTGACCCATTTTGAATTAATGTTTGCATATGATGTGAGGTAGGGTCCAACCTCATTCTTTTGCACGTGGAAATCCAGGTGTCTCAGCGCCATTTATTGAAGAGACTATTCTTTCTCCATGGAATGGACTTTGCACCCTTATCTAAAATATAATGGCCATGCAAAGTTTGAATCTCAGAATCAAAAATTAGAATTTTTATCATCTCGGGCCAGTTTTTTAGCTCTTTGAGCTTCAGCTTTCATACTTGTAAAACAGAGATAACACTTCAATTTATTTATACGAATTAAAGAGATAATGTATGAAAAACTGTTAGTTCAGTGCTTTGCATATAGTAAGGGCTTCCCCCCAGAGCAGGGTTCTCAAACTCAAATGCTGACAGGCAGGTAATGTAAATCAGTGAAGTAGACACAACAGAATAGTTCACTTTCCACTTGATTATTCTTCCACTTGAAGAATAACAGTTCAAGCCCAGTGATACACTTCAACTTCTCTTGGTCAGGAGACAGCAGAGATTGGTATGAATAGGGACAGCACTCTGAGTAGCCACTAATTTTTGCCTTGCAGTGAAACAGAACCAATGTTTTGGAGGATTCTTCAATTTCTCAAGAGAAGACAAAAATCTGAATTTTTGTATGAGTCAACAATGTTTGAGCCAGTATATGAGCCAATGGTGACACTGTCATGAGAGGTGCCATGAACCTAAGGAATATAATGAATCCAATTCTGGACACCTGGGAGCCAATTTTTAAAAATAAAACAATAATATGAAGGATAAATAACATAGGTCTATACTCCAATGTTTTCATGATCGACCAGTTTTCTCTTCTGCTACAGAGGCTCTCAGACCATGAGTAGGTCCCATATTTCAGGGTCTGAACCTCAATCATGGGGGACCAGATACTGGATGTTCTCAGTGTGTCCACTATGCCCATCCTCTCAGAGACTCACACTGCTCACCTAATCCACACGCCACTGAGGTACTAACCAGAGGTCAATATAATAAATGACACTGGGGGAAAAAAAAATCTAATGGCCATAGATGTATGGGTTTATTTCTGGACTCTTAATTCTATTCCATTGGTCTCTATGTCTATCCTTATGCCAGTACCACACTATTTTTTTTTGAATTTTATTTTATTTTTTTACACAGAAGGTTCTTATTAGATACCACACTATTTTGATGACTGCAGCTTTGTAGTAAATTTTGAAATCAGGACATATGAGTCCTCCAACTTTGTCTTTCTCCCTCAAGATTGTTTCGGCTATTTGTGACACCTTGCAATTCTATACGAACTTGGACATTGACTTTTCCATTTCTGCAAAGTCTACTGGAATTTGACTGAACCCATAGCTCACTTTGAGTAGTACTGACATCTTAATATTAAGCCTTCCAATCCATGAACATAGAATGTCTTTCCACTTATTTAGGTTTTAATTTCTTTCAGCAGTATTTTAGATATATACCTATAGTTTTCATTGTACAAGTCTTTCACCTCCTTGATTTAATTTATTCCTAAGTATTTTATCCTTTTAGATGTTATTTTATGGAATTACTTTCTTAATTTCCTTTTCAGATTGTTCATTGCTGGTTGTTAATAAGTGTTTTAGAGGCATTAGTTCATTTAATTCTCATAACAACACTATGAGGTAGATACTATTATCATCTCCATTTTAAAGACAAAGAATTTTAAGATTAAGAGGTTAAAAATGTTGCCCAAGGTCACGGAAAGAAATGAAACTTGACTCTTATAACCATTTTATAGGGTTTTCCCAATCAGGAATCTGGCTCCAGATAAACATACAATATTACTATAAGAAAACCTTGACTAAAAAGTATATAATAGTCTTTTCAGTCATTTCATATTCATGACATCATTTGATTCTCACAATGAGAGATGTAATAGGGACTCTTGGCAGGCAACTGTTAACCTCGTTTTCCTCGTGAAGAACAAAGCACTGAACCAAATGACTTGCCTCTTAAGTGTTCGGCACAAATTAATGTTCACCCAGGAACCTTTTAGATGCTGATCCAATGCTGCCACCCTCTACCTTCTCCCCACAACATTCTGACTTAATTTGCTGTATGGCCCAGAAACTGGTATTTTTAAAAGCTTGTCAAATTACTCTGAAGTGCAGCTGAATATGAGAACAAATGAATTAGAGCAAGTGTGGAACCCAGCTCTCGCTAAGTGAATTATAAGTGATAATGAGCTTAACTGCTGGTAAATTCAGTAAGGTGGCAAGCTCACTAAGGTTGACAGCCCGTTTCTTATCCTTGCATGCCTTGCATTATTAGCACTCAATTCTAGCTCCCAAACAACTGATCAAATCTCAAACATTCTAATGAAATAGATCAACTTGCTATCTTTGTATGACACAACTACCTGCCAATTATGATTTTAAATAATTCTGCAGAATATAACCTCCAAAGATGTTATGTAACCAAAGAAGAGTGATGACCAAATAAACTTACTAGCAATATTCAACCATAAATACAAGACAGCGGTATAAACTACTTTAAAAATACCAGATAACAGGGGTCGGCAAACTTTTTCTTAAGAAAAGAGTCCAAAAGTAAATATTTTAGGATTTTTAGGCCAAGAAGAAAATTAAGATGACTATGTAACAAAAAGAAAACAAGGGCTTCCCTGGTGGCGCAGTGGTTGAGAGTCCGCCTGCCAATGCAGGGGACGCGGGTTCGTGCCCCGGTCTGGGAAGGTCCCACATGCCGCAGAGTGGCTGGGCCCGTGAGCCATGGCCGCTGAGCCTGCGCATCCGGAGTCTGTTCTCCCCAACGGGAGAGGCCACAACAGTGAGAGGCCCGCGTACCGCAAAAAAAAAAAAAAAAAAAAGAAAACAAGTCTTCACAAATGTTTTATCCATGAAATTTGAAAGTATCATTTTTTGTGACACAGATCTACTAAGGACAGTGGAATTCTTTTTTAGGGAGAATAACATTTCACTTCATTTAACTAGGGTTCAGTATCCCCTATCAAAGAAGATAATGTTAATACTGTTCTTCTGGTAATGCTGATCTGTAATGAGATTTTTACATACTCCATCTCTGAAAATATCTTTCCACACAGATGGATTTTATGTGTAGCACCTGAAATACTGGAGAGTTACAACTGCATCACTGTGATGTGTAGTGCACTGAATAGCATATAAAGCGATGAGAGCACCACATACAAACTCTCTGCAACTCCTTGATTCTGCTGCTGTAACACAAAAACAGCCCAAGAAAAACAGTGAACAAACGGATGTGGCTGTGTTCCAGTAAAACTTTATTTATGGACACTGAAATTTGAATTTCATGTAATTTTCACGTCACAAAATATTATTCTTCTTTTGATTTTTTTCCACAAACATTTAAAAACATAAAAACCACATTTAGCTCATGGGCTGTACAAAGCCAGGCAATAGGCCGAATTTAGCCCATGGATGACTATAGTTTGCCAACCCCCGCTAGATGACACTAAAACTGACCTTACAAGTTTCCTACTTTCTGAAAACCAAATGGATTTGATCAATGAATGGTGTCTTATATTTTCAGAAAGAAGGATTCCACTAAAATTTGTTCACAATATATTATATTATATATAATATAATAATATAATTAACAGCAAAACTACTGATACCTCACAAAGCTCACTAAAAAGGTTTACACAACTGTCATAAAGAGAACATTTAAAAAAAAAAAAAAAGAGAACATTCAATTTTAAAAAATGAAAACATCAGTATGTTAAGCTATTAGTTCAAAGATACAGCCCATTTCATAATAGCTTTTTAAAATGAGAAAAATACAGAATTTTAAAATATCTAATGAACTAAACAATAACCACATGTAGAGACTTGATTGTGAACAGGGACATGTGCATAACTTCTCAGGCTTCAATATTAACTCTTCATAGGAAATGTGTCAATTACACCAACCACTTTATGGTATTTCTATTCATACATTTCCCTTTACAATTCTAAACTTGAGTCTAACATACAAAATACATTAATTACTATTTTTTGAGACCAAATCTAAAGCTACATCTTAGCTTTTCCAGTATAGAGGATTTATCACTGAGCAAGTTAACAACAGTAACATATGGGACTAAATTTTATCCCCAGTCATCACGCAATAATTTTGCACTATAAACTGGAGTATGTTTTTTTTTTCTTTTTGCGGTATGCGGGCCTCTCACTGTTGTGGCCTCTCCCGTTGCGGAGCACAGGCTCCGGATGCGCAGGCCCAGCGGCCATGGCTCACAGGCCCAGCCGCTCCGCGGCATATGGGATCCTCCCAGACCGGGGCACGAACCCGTATCCCCTGCATCGGCAGGCGGACTCTTAACCACTGCGCCACCAGGGAGGCCCAAACTGGAGTATGTTTTATCACTCGATTGGATCCAAAGAATTCAACTAACCCTGTTTTGACAACCAAAATCTCACCTCTAATGAAAGGCCAAGTAAATGAGATTGGTAATGAAATCTTTCCAGATCTCCACTAAGAACTTCTCCCCGATCAACTTGCCAAACCCCCTCTCTCTACTAGCAGAATATGAATTTTGAAAGGTAGGGTACATGTCATTTATGAATCCAATATCTCCCCCAGTATATTTCAAAGTGCTCTGACTATGGGTCATGCTCAATAAATGAGTGTGGACCTGCAATGAGCTGACAGAATCAACAGTCAGAGAAACGAAAACATGTAGGTTAATCATCCTTACGGTTCAGGCTCCACTGTGACAAGAGGCATATCTCTTCTTAGTAAAAATCGGTTCTCGGGCACTGGAGGAATCTCTTCTGGGCGCACCACAGGCTTTTCCCTTTTAGCATTTGAATCGATACACCTTTTTTCATTGGTATCACTCCTCTCAGAGTGACTTAGAGAGAACAAACCGAATCACCAATTAAGATGTGTAATGTCTGCATTTTATAATAATATTAAATAATATAATAATATAATTAACAGCAAAACTACTGATACCTTACAAAGCTCACTAAAAAGGTTTACACAACTGTCATAAAGAGAACATATAAAACATCAATGCAGTGAAAAAGCCACAGCACTAAAATTCTGATAAGAATTGCCAAATGATCCTTTTTTCTTTCAGGGATTATTTTCACCTGCAAACGCGTAAATCTTTGATATGAAACATCTGTGCTACCCATGAGTTGCTAGATTTCAATTTGAAGTCCACAAAATGCTATACTTTTCAACAATAGGTAACAAAGCTAAGTTTACAGAATCACACATACTTTCCCCATTCCAGGGTGTTTGTTTTTTAGGTAAGACTACCTTGGTGTTTCGCACTTACCCTTTTGGGCTTATTATATGTTTATTCCTTGGCTCTTCTGAACTGCTTGCTTCCTTTCGTCTCTTTTTAGAATGTTTAACTTTTGGTCTCCTCTTATGTTTCCTTCTTCTGCTTCTCTCATGTTCAATTTCACTTTCTGAGGATGATTCTGAAGAGGAAGAGGAATTGGAAGAGGAATCCGAGACTTCTGAATGAGTTGGTTTCTTCCTTTTTTTCTCAAAAACTTTTAAGAAATATTAACAAAAATATTAGTACTGGATTTCAGTGCCTATGTTTCAGAGTAAAAAACATGATTACCAAGTATTGTAAAACATGTTTTGTATAAAGAAAACTAAAAACAAAATTTATTTATTCTTTTTTTAATTTTAATTTTTTTTAACATCTTTATTAGAGTATAATTGCTTTACAATGAATGGTGTGTCAGTTTCTGCTTTATAACAAAGTGAATCAGTTATACATATACATATGTCCCCATATCTCTTCCCTCTTGCATCTCCCTCCCTCCCACTCTCCCTATCCCACCCCTCTACGTGGTCACAAAGCACGGAGCTGATCTCCCTGTGCCATGCGGCTGCTTCCCACTAGCTATCTATTTTACGTAAAAACAAAATTTAAATAAACTTTTTTTTTCCAAGTTGATAATACAATTTGCTGGTGAGATTGTAAGGTAACAAAGCCCTCATGAAGTCTATATTCTAGTTGGGTCAGAGAAGAAAATAAGCAACTACATAATATGACAAATGATAAAAGCTAAAAGAAGGGGGAAGTAAAGGCAGGGTAAAGGGAACAGGGAAAGTCGAGGTAATTTAAGATAACATTTGAGCAGAGACCTGAAGGAAGTGAGGGAGGGGGTCATGCAGGTATCTGAACGAAGAGTATTCCAGAGAGAAGGAACAGCCAGCACAAAGTCCCTGAATGCTTGGCATGTCTGAATAAAGGTCAACGTGGCTGGCAAGACAATGAATGAGGGGAAAGAGAGATTAGAGAAACAGCAGAAAGCCAGAATCCCTTACAGACCATTGTAAAGACTTTAGCTTTGGCTGATGGAGAAGAAGCCCTTGGAGAAGATGGCTCTGGTTGCTGCTGAGGACTGTAGAGGGTCAAGAGTGTAAGCAAGGAGACCAGTCAGGAAACTATCATTGCTGAGAAAAGATTATAGAGGAGCAAGGACAGAGGCAAAGTGAACAGTAATGAGGCTATTGCTATCTTGTAAAAGATACCTGGGTTTGGACCACACTGACAGCAGGGGAAGTAAAAAGAAAAGGTCAGATTTGAAAAGATTCCCTGACGGGTTGGATACAGGGTATGATATAGAGGCATCAGGGCAATTGCTATACTACTCATAGCAATTCCTTCCACTATTGAAATCTAGGAGGTATCTTTAAGTTACAGTCTTCAACATGTGTTACCTGCATCCTAGCTCCCTCTACCCCCAAAACACTCTTACCGTCTTTTGTTGACTTCGTGGCAAGCACCCCACAGTCAATAACTCGCACATCTGCATAAGGTCTACTTGCAGCATCAGTTTTCAGATTTTCAATTTGTTCGATTACTTCAAAACCGGAAATAACTAGTCCAAAGACAACATGCACCCTGTTGCAACACAAATTCAAGAAAAAATTGTTTTGACGATAATTAAGCCATGAGCAGTAATCAAGACAACTGTTATCAATGACATATCCACAGACCTGAAAATAAGATGTATTTGATGTATGAAGCAACTAGAAGGGAATTAGAATTTCTGCTTCATAAAAGGAAAAAAAAAAATCTCAAACTGGGCCTTAGTTTTCTGCCTTAAAAACAATGGTTCTTAACTATTTTATAGTAAAGAGTCTGATAACAATCAGATTGCACTTGATACTCAGAAACCATCCTTACAGGGTCACTCAAGAGCGCATGACTGAGAAGTTCCCCCATAAGCCCACGCAAAGGCCCCTTCAGTGACATGAGAGGTCTCAAGACTACTGCCCTGTGATCCTTAGGAAGAGCTCGGCTATGAGAGATTAACCCAGAGATCAAGAGCGCCCCCTTGAGGGTTCACCCACGGTCTAATCTGTCTTGGATTGGCCACCCAAACATCTCTCAAAGATAAAAAGAACATAACTCTTACCCATCCAGGTGTGGAGCAGGTTTTGTGGTACTGTGTAACAAACATCAACATAAAGAAGATGGCAAAAACCAGGTGTTCAGGTGAACAGAGTAGAAGGGTTTAAATCACAGCATGTAGAGGACAAAGAGGTAAAGATAAAAAGATAGGGGAAAAAGTTAAACATGATACACACCTGAACTTAATAAGCTTAAAACAGCAACAGTAGTCATTTTACTGATTTAAAAAAAAACCCTCAAGATTATAATGAATTACAAACTTATGTCTCTCTCCAACATGAAGACTATATATGTATACATATATGTGATATAGGTTTGAAATATACAGCATAAATATACATTAAAATTAAAGTTATTCTCAAATCCAAAACAACAACAACAACAAAAACAAACTCAAAATTTATCAAGATAATTAAACAAGAATAAAAAACACCTAGCCATTTGCTTATGGAAAGAAGTGTGATCAACACTTAACACTTGCCCCACATACTTAAATGAATTTTTCTATTCATACTTAAATGAATTTTTCTATTCATTATTTTTCATACTGAGTCAGTCTGCATCTTTTAGGCAGGCAGATGGAGGTAGGCCTCAGGAGTCCTGTTTTCAGAACTTCCTGCCCCTCTTCCTTCACCTAAGGTGACCCTCTGCCACTCACAGCAACTCTGAAAATGCAATAGGGAGCAAACCTTCAATCTGCCAACACTCTGACAGCAAACTAAGTAATCATGGCATTATAGACACTTTTAATTTCCATGGCCCAGAAAACACCCAACCGGCTGCTTCTATAGTCACAAACTGGCAGTCACTCTTGGGAATTCTTATCGGGTATATTTGGTTAAGATGTTTTGAACCCAAGCTAGTTTTCCCATAACACTTTCACAGATCTTCAGACTACATGAATTACAGTGGGAAAAAATTCAAAAGCAGATAACTAGACTCAGAAGTATCTATCACAAACATCTTAGTTTATAAGAAAGAGAAATAGTATTTGAGAGAAAGGTCACTGGATTATCAGGCCATGTTAAGGCAGTCAATTGTACTAGAAGCTCCCTTACCAATTTTTATACTCATTTTAAGGCAATTCTAAGAAACATATGTCAGTAAAACACAATTTTAACCTTCACAACAATGCTAAAAATCATTATTCTACCAGGAAATGTAACACTTATACTTACATTAAGAATATTCAGTTCTGTAAAAGCACTACAGAATTTAGTTTTAAAAAAATAAAATATCAACTCAAGAAGTGTCAGAATTTTAAAGGGAATCTTGAGTTTTAAAACCACTAGTCTCAAATTTTCCTTAGAAGATTGAGAAGTGGTAGTTTAAGCCAATGTAACAATAAAAATGAATAAAAACAGGCAGAAGAAAGAAAGAAGAAAAAGAAAATCTCGTGAACTGGTGAGTCACTGATGCTTAAATCATGAAACTAGCATCCCGAAATTACCTTGGACAAGAACTTTAAGATAGAATTGTGCTTCCCATAATTAAAAAACTTTACCAAGCACAGTAAAGATAGTAAGAAATTAGTACATACGCTAGACAGTGATTCCACTGTATGAAAGATGGAAAGAGGTAAAAACTTTAAAGGTAAAAATGTTCTTCAACATAAGGGATCAGTCTCAAACATGCAGTAGTGAAAACAATGATTTATTGATTAGATATATTCCTCTTCCTTGGTCCTTTCTCTCACAATTCTCAGATATTCTGGTAATGGGGAAAGGTCTACAGGTCATCTTAAAACACAAACAACCCAATTCAATTTGCATCCTGGCTAACAGGAGTGCTATGAAAACCACCTTAGAGCAAACCTTTGGAGCAAATAGTGAGATTAAAACATCTGAGCTAACTGCAGTGATGCAGCAACATAATACTTGAAACTCAATTTGAGGATAGAACCTTTATGGACAGACTCAAGTTTTATTTTTAATTCAAATGAAAACTGAAGACAAACTTGGTCCTTTAGTGCAGTAGTGAAGAAAACAAATGAAGACAAGAGCAATTCTTTCAAGGACAAATTTCAACTGGCCGACTGGTGGGAATAATTAAGTCCATTACTCGCATCTGCAATTCAGGATGCAGAAGTACAAATTTATGCTTTAATTGGGTTAGACTACATAATAAGAATACTGAAAGTATCTTAACAAAAGCCCCCTGGGGTTCTCAGTCCACACTCTAAGAGCAGAAATTCCAATGTGAAGCAAGCTTGCTGGCACTGGGCTGATGGGCAGGGGGAAATGATATGCTCGGTCCAAGCCATTCAATTCTACTAAAATGGGCAAAGAGATCTCATCCCACCAACTCTTAATTGTATTGATGTTTCAAAACTATACCAGGCAGTGGTAACATATTCTTAGTAAGTTAAGACCTTAAGGCCAGAGACGATCATAAATATGTAAGTTTAAACATGCTTATGAAGACATACCTAAAGGAGAAACAACCACAAGAACATTTCAAATTAGAAAAGCTTTCAATATTTTCACATTTCCATTTTCTCCTGTCACTCAAACACTGATTTTCTAGTTTCCCTCACCTATGAATCTGCTTTAGAAATATATGCACAAGGGTTCATTTAAACCTTGTAAATCTTAGAAACTGAAAAGTGTCACTGTTACTCCAAAAAACAATCTATATATATTTTTTTACCATTATTAAAGCAGCTTTAGGCCTTACACAGAAATTAACAGTTCTGTACTGAAATGAGATCTAAACCATTATATACAATATAACCCACCGCCCCCAAGATGTGTGGGAACTTGGTGGTAACAAGCCACTGAAATTAAAATTATACTTCCCAGGCTTAACCATGAACAAAAACACACTTGTTTTACATGTACTGCTGCCACAGATCAAGCAGAAAGTTTTTTTTCTTAAAATGGTTCAATGCACATAACAATAGGATTAAAGAGATAAAGGCAAAGAAAGAAAAAGAGAGAGCCTTAGAGTAATGAGACATTACCTTTGGAGCGCACGGTGTAACACTCTTTCTGTAAATTTTACACAAAAATGGCAAGAAATAAATTGTAATACACTTTTAAGACAAGACTGAATCTATGTTTTAATATCAATATAACTTTGAAATTAAATACTTTCAAGTTTTATGCAAAGCAAGAAAGCTTTTTAAAAAGGAGGGCTCTAAATTTTCTTTCACATAGGATATGTATGTAGAGATGAATTATGTTTAAGAAAAGCATTGTGGTTGAAGTGGGAATCTGCTCAGGTCCCTAATATTGAAACAGCAGAGTGTGAATAATAGCTAGAAACAAAACATTATATATCGCTTTACAAATCACAGAAACTGGCTAAGTCATCAACTAACATCCTTCTCAAAAAGAGAATAATGTATCCTGAATACATACATAAATAAAAAATCTGAATGCCCAGGAGCAGTTACTAGCAGTACACATCAAAAATTTCAATGGAAAGAACTGAGTTAAGAGACTTAAAACAAAATTTCAGGGAACTTTTTTTACTAATTCACTTCAAACAATTAAAGTACCTTTCATGTTTCTACATTTGAAAGCTTTTTTGGTCACACATCAAAACAGATTACCATCAGGAGTTAATGACCAAATGTTTAGACTGTAGTTTCTGTTCACTGCCATTACATACACTTATAGTTGTTAAGGAACTGAAAATAATAATAATAATAAAATAATAAAAAAGCATACCTAGAATTTTAAGGAGCTTCTCAAAGGATAAAAAGGCAAGAGAGATATAAGTATAAGAAAAAGTATGCTGTCAAATCTTGGCCACAGTACTTTCTTGTCCTGTCTAATCTGATTTCCTCCATTATGAAAAATTTTTGTTCAGTGAATATACACTGTCTGACCAACTTTAATTCGATTAAACTTTAAACATATCTGTTACTATTCAGACCAAAACCTGTATTACATACAGTGGACAAAATTCTTTATAGGGGTTTTGGATATATTAAATCTTGAAATATTTAAAAATAGCTTTAATTTCTTATAAACGCATTGATACATGAATTACTGTCAAAAAAATGTTTCAAATAATGTGGTGTTTCCAAAGAATGTTGTGAAAAAAAAAAAAAGTGACTCTAGTTGTAAAGTAGTATGAGAGAAGGAAACAAAGACAACCTATTTCTGTCTTAAGCAGGCTTTAACATGCAATTTTTCCCTTCAACTCCTGAAACTATCACACCTGTAAGAGGCACCAAATTGTACAGAGTGACAAAGCTCATGTAAGGGCAATGGAAACTAACCAAGCCACATTACACTGCTCTACCTACTGTTCCATAAGTCACCAAAATAAAACAGCTTTAAAACATTCAGCACTAACATTAACACAATACACACCAAACACCATGAGATACCTTCCAGGTTGCTAACACGAATGTCACACAAACACTAAGTAATATTAAGATTGGATGTTAGGGATGACACTTGATATCCAGAGACAATGGATTATGGGGTAAGTGTCGTGAAATCTGTTCATGAAAAAATCTTGAAATTAACATATGAAGGTATTACCCCCCAAAAAGGAAGGAAAAAAGCCAGAACTTCTCAGGTTATTAACACTTACTAGCATTTCTTCTCACACAAATTCATGAATATGTGGAGGGAAAAAGATTTCTACCCCAAATCTACTTTTGCTACCCAAAAATATCAATATAGCTTTATAAAGCCCTTAAAACCAAACCACCCCTCAACTTCCCTTGCTCTGCTACTCTGAAACGATCAGCACTTCTCTCCCATTCAGGTAAGTAGCCATTCTTAAATGACATAGAATATATCCCAGAACTTATGTTTTCCTCCCACAGTCCTATTTATGACTGTTAAAATTCAACACACACTTTTTGTTTAAAGTTCAAAGTTTGACTTTTCGACATTATCTTATTTTCTTGTATTTTTATAATTATCATGACCACTGACAGTGGCCAACGACAAAGCCTGTTCTCCAAGGCTCTGTGGGTCTTTTCATTCCCTGGTTGTGATATGAGGCCTGCATAGACTAAACCAAGGGAGATGAGAGCAATCGCCACTCCAACATGTTCTAACAGCAGCTGATGAAGAGACTGCAGCCGATTTAGGCAAGATGAGCCAGGGTTTCTTTGCAGCACCTTTCAGACTGATGAAAATTAAGCAATTACAACTATTTCCTTTAGGAGAGACAATATTTGCATATAAGTCATTCCACATATTCAGAAACTCAGGATCAACCTACAAAACACTTTCTTCCTTTTATGTCTGCATTTTCACACCAAAATGTTTACTTTATATTTGAAAGTGGGGTAGATACTTTACAAACAGAAAAGGAAAAACAAAACTAACTCAAGGTATATAGTTAAGTAAGACTACATACAAGGCTTCCTGATAGCTAGGTTAGTGCTCTAACCCAGGAGAATAGTTATTTAATACAAAGCTATAAATCACCTAACTAATCTTTTTAATGACTACTTTATGCAATATCTTATTTATCCTTCTGATGAATGAAAATAAAGACAATGAAAATCAGAGTCAGAATTAATAGACTGTCATGACTGACAGCCAAAGGAAAAGAAAAATGCTTTCCTATGTGTCATATTATTCTCCAGCAATGCTTGAGGTGTCTAAAACTTACTAAAATTAAAATAAATTCAGGGGAATCCCCCAATGGTCCAGTGGTTAGGACTCTGTGCTCTCACTGCCAAGGACGCGGGTTCAATCCCTGGTCAGGGAGCTAAGACCCTACAAGCCACGCAGCGAGGTAAATAAAATAAAATAAAATAAAGTAAAATTAAATAAATAAATAAATAAATTCAGAGCAGACCGGTCAATAAACCTATGTAGCTTACAGTGTGCAGCATTCTCTTTCTAGCTATCAATTTCTTTAGAATTATGAGTAAAACTCCTATAACCTGGGCTGCATGTCTTTTCTTCCTTACTCACCATTATCTATAGAACAAAGGATCTCTAAATTCTTTTCTAGACTAAAACTTTGTAATCCTATAGCTTTTACTGTGGCTTCTTCCTAGTCTTTGGCCTAAAAAATAAATAATAATAAAAAGGACTCAGTTAACCTGGTTACTACTCTGGTCCCAGTTCTTTGAATTCCTTCAAAAATAGCTCAGCATGAACAAACCATTACTTCCTCAGTGATTCATGGGAATAGTGCCATGTTTCACTTCTTTCACGTTTCTTGAGAAGTACTATTCCAAAAACATTTAGTTTTCTTCTATTTAGGCCCCTAAAAGCAAAATCACTATGACTAATATAGTAGTAGATATAAGTAGTTACTGCAAAAATTACCAATAGCTTTATAGAAGATAATCTGGTTTTTATCACACACATAATTTTTCCACCCAAAGAAAGCAATATATACAAAAATATGTTTAATAAGATGATGTATATGTCTTAGGAAGGGGAGGTTTTAAATGTCTTAAGTAATGAAGACAATAGTTATTGCACAAAGCACAATAGTTATTCTTGAGCACAATAGTTATTGCTCAAGAATTCTTGAGAAACGTTTTGTTCAAGTACCCACACTAACTGCATCAAATTTACTCCTTAGAATTATAAGGTAACAGATTTATAGCATAAACTACAAATACAATTTTGCAAGGATATGTTAAAAGTCCTTATTAAGCCTATAAAACTGGAACTATAAAGGCAGTTCTTGGCATTTTATGATCCATTCTCACACTACCCTTTCTTTTTCAGACTGCAGAACTGCTGCTCAAGGTGCCACAGGAAGAGCTGTGAGAGGAGGATGAAACGCAGGAGCCACCCCTGGGAAGCCATCAGACAGCTCAGTGACCATCAACCCTCGGGACCTCAACTTTTAGAGCGATTATCTGTGGTCATCTATACAATCTGAAGATAGTACATTACACTTTTTTACTACTTCCAATTCCAAAAGGATTTGGGCTTGTAAGACATAGACTTTCAAAGATATTTCTTTCATGGGCCACCATCTCCATTTTACCTATCCCTTCTATAAAAGCAAAGAAACATTTTGTTTAGCAAAGTGAACATTAGTTTTATTTTATCCTGCAACCCCTGAGGAATTGGTACTTTTAGCTCACATAAAAAAAAGCACATGCGTAAAAACTTCTTAAAAAAAAAAAAGAGAGAGAGAAGGATTTTTTTGTGAGTGCAAAAACGTTTACTTCCAAGATTGCTTTTAACTGAAAACTCATTTCCAGAGGTAAATGTCAAACTAAAAGTAGAAAATTTTCTTTCAATCACAAGTTCACAGTGATTTTAGTGCCATCTACAATCAGTTAATTATGAAAACAAGGTTAAAAAATTTAATACTAATTTACAGATGTTAAAATTTTAATTTGGTATTCCTTGTCAAAAAATAGTCTAATATAAAATTAAGCTACGTAGAAAACAGACATGGCTTTAATTTTATTTGATACTAAACATTTCTAGAAAAGACTTAAGCAAGTACTAAACAACATAAAAACAAGATACTCTAAATTTTTTGAAGAGAGAATTTCATATACTGGATTTTAACTAATGTATGTAGGTGCACGGGTTTTAACTCTAACATTTTCTAAATAAGCTAATTCGTATATAACAATGGGAAGAAGCTGCTGCTACCTGATAAATACAAATTTAAATGTACTGATATAAAAAAGGAAATCTAAAAGAAACTTTAGAGCCCTCAGATGGTAGCTTTTTGACCAATGAATCATTAGTTTATCATGTTCACAGTTCAGATAAGCTTAAAAATGGAAATGGGAAACCTCAATCAAAGAGTAAACAGCTTCTACATCAAGTTTTTCAAAATATTTCCCCCTACTTTTTTTTTGGCCCTCAAGGAGGTTAAAAATTGAAAAATACTCTAGTAAAGTAGTGTAATAACTAATACTCTATGGGATCAAAACAAGATACAGGAATAACTGTTTTAGGCCTTCCTTTTTTCCTGCACAACTCCAAGCATTATCATCTTCTATCAGCTTTCCATTTTTAGGACATTCTTAGGAACAGAATGCCCCTTATCTGAACTTTATCAGATCATGTTGGAATCTATTTTTCACACAAACTTAAAGTGTGAGATTTATTTTATATGAATAATTTACTCCTTTAAAGACAGGGAAGCGCCATTCATACTCATCCATTCAGAAAGATGACAAAATTTTTTTTCTGGTAAACCATGGAAAAATATTTCTCCAATATACATAGCATAACTGCAGAGATTTACTTCCAATCAAAAGCATTAAACTCCATGCTAGCCAATTATCTTTCATATCTTATATCATGGGATTATAATAAAAATAGGTTTTGAAGTAGCTTTAGATAAGAATATAACTAAAAGTATGCCAAAAGTCTTTCAGATGAGAAATAAGTAAGGCTTTGGTTGTGTATACATGTACACGTAAAGGTGTTTGTTTTTTAAATATCAAATTCAGCATTCTGAAGTTTTCTAAGTGATAATATCATAAACTTTGGTGGAAATGATAGCAACATTGGGTTAATTCAATTACACATAGAGATCTCACAAAGTTTAAGATTGTTAACAATGCTGGCTGAACACCAAATCATTTATCTCTATACCATGTCAGAAAACAATGGCACCTCTCTCAAACTGGTTCAAAGAACAACAGTTAGAGAAAAAGCAACCATACTATGGTTTACTCAAACCAACTGCTTTCCATGCCAAGGGCACATCCAGTCCTAGTCATGGACAAGTTTTAAATGTTCATCAAGGGTTTATGTTCCAATCCAGATTTGGTAATCTGAGCCCCAAATTTGTTAAAAGTCAAAGCCAATTTCTTTTCTTAAGATGACAACATATTTTGAAAATAATTTACATCTTCAAGTTACGCCTTTTAAGTACCATTCTTCAAATCCAGGATATATGCTTACCGCTGAGGTGGCTGTTAGAGCTTACCAATTACTATAACATAATAAAACCCAAGTTGACAGAATCTAGCATTAAACTTGGTTTAACGATACCATCTTTCTCATGAACAGCGCTTCTCTGTTTAGAAAAAGCTCATCTCTGAATTATGCCTACTCACATGAAAAACTGGGAACCATTGGTATGTTTCCCTCGATTTGCCATTGACAAAAGGAACGCTCTGTCATGTTTGAGAATAAAGTTTTCATCTGTTTGAAGAAAACACAAATTTGTCAGTCTACAATTATAAGTCACTTTTAAAGTGCAATGTTCAAAGTAATAAATAGAAAGCAAAGGATGAAATTCCTCTTCTGGTCAGTACAGATACTTGACTGAATACTTCGAAAAAAATTCTTTTAACTAATCAAATAACAAAAGCATAAAACAAAAACAAAAACTGCTACTTATTTACTACTTAGCCTTGAGAAAAAAGAACATATATTTAATACTTTTATACAAACAGCCTTAGAACAGTCACTTTTAGTAGTAACATACTTTGGCTAAATGATGTTTAAACTATTAACTTTCAGGGAAAACTAGCAAGAAAATTTTAGAAAAATCTTTACAGTAAAGCTCATTTCCTCCAAATTTCCAATTAACCTGCATAATGCACTATACATGGGAGTTTAATAATCCTCTTATGTGCTTAATTTCTATATGGTAAATTTATTACTCAATTCAATTGATGCTAGACTATGAAACCAAAAACCAAAATATTACAGTAAGTTAAGTTGTAGGGACATGCCTAAATTAAATTAAGTTACGTAGATTCTTTCTAATCAATAGGATCAAAAATTATCTAAGGAAGCAAGTCCTGTAAGTACAAAAATTTAAATGGCAAAATACAATTTTTAGATATACAAATATCTGCCACAGGGAACAACCACATTACAGTGGCCTAAGCATTAGTTTCAAATTGTTACATGCTAATAGAACCAGCTGAAGAGCTGTTTCCTACTAGCTCAAAGGAAAAACTCTGTCATAAAGATCACTTAGAGATGGATTTAATTCCAGCAGAAATATCCTGAAAACTAATTTCAATTTCCTTTTAACACTCATACAAACAAATCTTTCTTTAAAACAAACAGAAACATAGAAAACTTTAAAAAAAAAGATTACCTTGGGAACAGGCTTCTGAAAAAGTAGTAATCCATTTTTCCCCAAAAGAAATATAAAAGACTATTATAACACTGAAGCTATCATGGCATTAAAACCTGGTACTATTGGATCCCATTATAAATTTCCGCAACTGACTTTTCTAAGGCTTTTTGGGGCAAGTGCAATAGTTAGATTTATGCAAATACTACTGTAGGAAAAAAACACAATCATATAGCTCTAGTATACAAAAGAAAACATACAAACCTTTGAGAAAGGAAGAAATATCAAATTTTATTCAAAGAAATTGCTTGGTTTAGAGAAAATAAACATTAACTAGATTCTTTTCCCTGACGTGGAAATAATAACCCATTGGGAAAAGAAAAGAAGATACAGATGCATGTATGAAACAGTATACAGAATTTTCCAAGTCTTCAAGCAATATAAGAAATCCAGCCACAACCTGACCCAGACTGTCCATAAATTTATTAGGAAGGGTGCAAGGGAACAGAGTTGGAGTTTGTGTTACTGAGCTTCGTTCTCTTACCTTTTCATTTTGCAAAAGACCACATTCTCTATAAACAAAAGAATATGTTGACAGTTTTAGGCAGGAAGATAGGAGTTTTCATGTATATAGTTGCCTAACCTCCATGCTGAAAGTCATGTTTAACCATAAAGTTAGCCTTAATTAATCTTGTCAATTAAGTTATATATTACAATGTAATTTATCCCCAAGTTCATGCAAATAAAGTATTTTCATGCAGCATTAGTTTCATGCAAAAAGTGAACTATAAGTAAACCTCTTCTCATTAAAAGTACATGATCAAACTTGCTTTAATATCAGAACTGAAACAAAAGACCATAAAATATTAAGCCTTACCTTTAAAATATCCACCATAAATTGATTCTCCACCTTTTCCATTACCTGAAAATAATGAGCTACATTAAACAATAATGAAAACTAAAAATATACTAATACACATAAATTACTTTTTATGGTTTCAATTTGCTGAAGGAGTAATTACTGCAGATGATAAAAATTCTAAGACTCCTCAGTTAACCTCAGTTTTAAACTATAAATCCAATCCCATTATAATAAAAACTATTTAAAAAATTCTCTCCATAACCCACTTATTTCAAACAGCAATCACACCAACAAAATTCTAAAAGAATAAAAACAATTGAACAGTACTTTGGCATTCACTGTAGGGTATTCACCAAGTAAATGTATTAAAACTGCATAAAAACAAACAAAAAGAAGTCTTAGTATTTTGCTTTTTATACATTCTTGGCCTACAACATTCATTCATCCAACAACTATTCACTGACCACCTAATATTTACATCATACTGTGATACTATATTTACAATTAAAAGTAATAATGAGATGCTTTAGAAACTTATAGTTATTAAGAGCATAACTTTTAGCTCTACCTTCACTGAAGTCCCCACCCTGAATCATAAAGTTTTTAACCACACGATGGAATGTAGAGCCTTTATAACATAACTTCTTCCCAGTTGTTTTCCCAAGGCCTTTCTCCCCTGGAAAAAAAAAAGAAATGAAGTTTAGCTACAAACATATCCTTCCATGGAAAGCACCATCCAATTAATCCTTTGTCAAATCCCTCCCTTGTGTTGGGCACTGTAAGAGATAAGTAACATCATAAATGTTTTTCCTCCCTATTTTTTCTACTTTTTTAAGAAATAAATCCAATTACATGTAACAAAGAACAATCTCATTATGTTCTGCTTCTCTATCTTTTAATCCTAAATTTCTTGTGAAATCTGGAATGCTAAATTTGTTCAAAGTACTAAAATCTGTAAAATTCTACCAAAATAAGTCAGTTTTGAATATACTATTATTTTATAAACTATAATGGATAAAGATTTCATTACATATGGTGGTACTTCCTTTTTCATTTCTGAGACTATTTCTTTCTCCTCTCTTCCCTTTAAGAAATGCTTCCCTAACATCATATCAGTAAAAATAATATTTTTTCTTTGCTATATCCATTTCACAGATCATTACTTTTTAAGGAAAATATCTACTCTGTTAAGGAAGAAACTGTAAGCCAGGACTTCTCATTGGAAATAATTTAATAATTCATTTACCTGAGCATAGGCAAAGGAAGTTTTTGCAAGTTTTTGGACATATATCTGAAAAAAGCTGAAACATAATGCGACCAACTGAAATAAAACACATGAAAAAAAGGTAAGCAAGTTGATTAAATATATCATACTTTATATGGGAGAAATAAATAGAATTAACAAATCAAAGGGTCCATTTTTGTAATTCATTTTAATTTTTTAAGAGATTCAACAGGAAAGAATTTAACTAGGCAATACCAACTAACAAGAACCCCACTCTATTAGCATTAGGATTCACATGCAACCAAACTGATTTCAGCCCTAAAACTGTAGGATTTTAAGTGTCTTTTAAAGGGACCTTATATTATTAGATTCCTTATAGTACATCTCCTACCTGAACTATTAATCTTCTTTAAAAATACTCTCGAAGGACTTCCTGGTGGTCCAGCGGTAAAGAATCTGCCTTCCAATGCAGGGGACGCGGGTTCAATCCCTGGGAACTAAGATCCCACATGCCGTGGGGCAACTAAGCCCGCGTGCTATAACTACTGAGCTCGCGCGCCTCAACCAGAGAGCCCGCGTGCCGCAAACTACAGAGCCCATGAACTCTGGAGCCCGCAAGCCACAACCAGAGAGAAAAAACCCGCACACCATAACTAGAGAGAAGCCCGAGAGCTGCAGTGAAGACACTGTGCGCCGCAACGAAAGATCCCACGTGCCTCAACGAAGATCCCGAGTGCCACAACTAAGACCCGACGCAGCCAAGGAAAAAAAAAACTCTTGATAATAGTTGTCTGATTTATGCTTGAACCCCTCCAGTGATGAGAACATCATATCATAAGATAGTCATTCCAGGCAGTACTGTTAGAACAAGTTCTGTGCTCTACATCAGCTTTTTACCTTTATGAAAAAACTGTTTACAGACAACTTCCTGAACTGCCACTCACAACTAAAACTCACATTCTAGTCCTGAGAGAGTATAAAGAGAATAGGTATGGTTCCTAAAAACTAACCAACAAACAAACAACCCTACAATAAACAGGAAATGAGAAGGAGCAAGTCTGAAAATTCGATTTAACTATGCCAATAGAGAAGTGTTTCACAAACCTTTTGGTCTCAATACTCCTTTATACTATTTTTTCTTTCTTTCTTTCTTTTTTAATACTTTTAATTTTTTTAGTTTATTTAATTTTATTTTTCTTATTTTTATTTTTTTGGCTTCACTGGGTCTTCGTTTCTGCGCATGGGCTTTCTCTAGCTGTGGAGAGCGGGGGCTATGCTTTGTTGTGGCACACAGGCTTCTCACTGTAGTGGCTTCACTTGTTGTGGAGCACAGGCTTTAGGCACGTGGGTTTCAGTAGTTGTAGCACGTGGGCTCAGTAGTTGTGGCACATGGGCTTAGTTGCTCCGCGGCATGTGGGAATTTCCTGGACCAGGGATCGAACCTGTGTTCCCTGCATTGGCAGAAGGATTCTTAACCACTGCACCACCAGGGAAGTCCCTCCTTTAAACTCTTAAAAATGATTAAGCTTTTAAAATGTGGTTATATTTATTGCTATTTACTTTATTATTATAAATTAAAACTCAGAAACTTTCAAAAAACAAAAATACACAAGCACACATTCCATCAGCTGTCAGAGTGGTGACATCATCACATCTTGTGTAATCTCTGGAAAACTCGACTTGTGAATGAGAGTGCAAGAGGCAAATTAATTATTCTAAAAATGGTTTTGAATTTGCATACCTCCTGAAAGTGTCTCAATAAAATAAGAAATGGAATTTTGATTTATAGTCATTTTCTTGAGTTCCCTTTCCCTTTATTCTATAAAATCTTTTCCATTATGAACATCTGTATACACTCAAGGAGACTTGTGGAATAAATCAAAATTAACTGTGGACCAAGCATAAGTCATTTTCAGTACAGACACAGAATGATTTACTGTGTATCACTATGATTTTAATTTATTCCTGGCCATGTCAGTTCCTCTGAGGACAAAACAAAGCTACTGCATAAGAGACAACCTTAAAGGATAAAAAGTGGGTGATGGAATCATATACGGAGACTTTCCCAAGTCAACAGTGCCAAATGGAGTGCTGGAACCAAATTTTAAAGCAATTTCAAAACCTTCTAGCTGATCTTGATATCTAAAGGGATAAAGAAAAAGGTAAGAAAAGAAAGCAAAAAGGAGGACAGCAATGTATCTAAAATCATTTCAGAATTTTAAAAACTACATGTAATATCAGAATATTAAATACTACTCTTTGTATTTACATGGACATATTTTACCAGTGTGATAAAAGTATTTCCATCACTCTTCATAAATCCCTAAGAAATGGCTGGATAGGTGGGTGTCAAGTTCAAAATCATCTAGCTTTGCAAACTAGAACATACTTAGATCTTTGGAATCCCTTTAAGATAGTTAATTTTCAGAATAAAAGATATAATCAAAACAACTGAAACTTCGCCTTTTCTTTTAGGACTGTAGTAATAGTAACTTCAATATCAAGGGTTTTTGAAAAAATTAATTTATTTATTATTTGGTTGCACCGGGTCTTAGTTGCAGCAGGCAGGCTCCTTAGTTGCAGCATGTGGGCTGCTTAGTTGTGGCATGTGAACTCTTAGTTGCATGTGGGATCTAGTTCCCTGACCAGGGATTGATCCCGGGCCCCCCGCATTGGGAGCACAGAGTCTTATCCACTGCGCCACCAGGGAAGTCCCTCAAGGGTTTTTTAAAAAAAATCTTTAATGCCTCCAAGTGAAAACTGATGAAAGTTTCAAGTTCATTTTTAGTTTCTCCTTTACAGATGATTAGTAGTTATGAACACTCTAGTGGTACAGTACATATGAAAACAGTTAAATGTGATTATATTTCCAGGTCTAATATTCAGAGAGGGATATCTAACTACAATGATTTTTAAGAAAATGCTCACCTCTAATATCTCACCCTCTAACCTGATGAAGAAAAGAAATTTCTATTGACCTCTCATTCTCATGGGGCAGGGGTTAGAGCAGAGGTTTTGTCTTTTCCATGGCATTGTGTTTTTAAGAGCAAAAGAAAAACACTGAACAAAACCAAATTGTTTTGGGCTCAATACCATGGTGCAAGGTTAAAAACACTGTTAAAGGCTCTAAAGTAAATGATGTACATATCAGAACTGTAAAATATCATACTGGACAGCTAGTTCATCCACCAACGTCAGAATTTCCTTTGCAACAACACTGACAGATGAATACCAGCAAAGGTAGAAAAATAACAGAAAAGCACAGGGACTCAAACAGGGGTAGGAGGTGAGAATTAGAAAAGGAACAGCCATCTTATGTTAAAGGTAGAAAAGGAAAAAATCTTTGTATATTTCACTTGGCGTTTTGAGGCAAAGAAAGAAAAGGAAAAAGACGGCGCTAAGAAGTGAACTTTCTTCTCTCAAAGTCCCCATAAAAATCCATATGAATTTTCCTTCATGACCTTTCAACCAGGCCTGGTGTTATTACTGGGATTCTCTGGGCCCTACTTCTAAAAAAATAAGGAGAAAAAGGGGTGGCGGAGAACACTCTTGCTTACAGAAATGGAAACAAGCCTTTTCCCTAAAATTGAACATGAGCTCAGTGCTCGAGCTCATGCTCATGCATGTGCACTAATTAAAGCAACTTAAAAAAAAGTGTGTCAGATACTGTGCTAGGTTCTTTACAAATACAGGCAGCTCTGCAATAACGACAGAACTGAAAGAAACATTGCATTATCCAAAAAATCACATATAAAGACAACTGTTTCCATGGGACAATAGGGGTTGGGGACAAGGGAATTTCAGGTCATAGTAAAAATGATTTTTTTCCTTAAGAGTATCAATAATAAAGGTATGTTTTTAGTTATAAGAATATGTTATAAAACTTAAACATCATTGAGAGAATCCTACAATTGATCACACCTCACTCTGGCCTTTCTCAGCACTGTCATTAGCATAATCCTTCTTGTGGTCTTTCAAATTACTATTAGGACAACAAGAATAACTCAGAATAGCAGTGCTGTTCACAGCTCTTCTCTTCCATGTCACTAGTTCCCCACCTTGTTATCTAATTGTGTCACAACACAAACGGTATTGTTCCTTAATTAATCTATCCATTAGAATAAATTCATTTTACAAAAACACGACCTGTAAGACAGGTGGTTGTATTATTTAATTACTTTCCAAGAACCTTATTATGCAGGCACTACTGCACTGAAGTCCTATTAATTTATGAGTGTATAAAAAGGGGAGAAATCATTTAAATAGTGCAGACCACTGCATCCAGTCACTGTATTCATGAGCTTATGACCCAGGGTGTGCTTGAGCTTATGACCCAGGGTGTTCTCCTGTTCCCTCAGTACAAATCAGATCTCATATGCTCGTTCTATCTCAAAGTATAAGCTATCTTGAGTGTGAGTCTAAAGTTTAAAGGGTAATTTTGAATACAAGCAAATTTCACTGTACTGCTATCTTTAGAACCACAATAACAAAACTCTATAGTATTTCCATTTACAAAGAGGTTAAGTGGCTTGCCCAAGGTCATAAGCAGTACTCAAACATTTGTCTTCCTCTTTATTTAAAGCTTATTTCTCGGTTTCAGTTCCAAGTACTTTACAATGTTTACTAAGAATACTTTTTTTTTTTTTTTTGCGGTACGTGGGCCTCTCACTGTTGTGGCCTCTCCCGTTGCAGAGCACAGGCTCGGGACGCGCAGGCTCAGCGGGCCCGGCCGCTCCGCGGCATGTGGGATCTTCCCGGACCAGGACACGAACCCGTGTCCCCTGCAACGGCAGGCAGACTCTCAACCACTGTGCCACCAGGGAAGCCCAAGAATACATTTTTTAAAAAAATAAATTTATTTATTTATTTTTGGCTGCATTGGGTTTTTGTTGCTGCGTGCGGGCTTTCTCTAGTTGCAGCGAGCAGGGGTTACTCTTTGTTGCGGTGTGCGGGCTTCTCATTGCGGTGGCTTCTCTTGTTGCAGAGCACGAGAGCACAGGCTCTAGGTGCGTGGGCTTCAGTAGTTGTGGCTCGCGGGCTCAGTAGTTGTGGCTCACAGGCTTCAGTAGTTGAGGCACGCAGGCTCTAGAGCGTAGGCTCAGCAGTTGTGGCACACGGGCTTAGTTGCTCTGCGGCATGTGGGATCTTCCCGGACCAGGGCTTGAACCCATGCATTGGCAGGTGGATTCTTAACCACTGCGCCACCAGGGAAGCCCTACTAAGGATACATTTTTTATTCAGTTTCTTCAATTCACATGAACCTTGAGCAGTAAAGTTAAAACACCCATTTCAATGATATCCTCATTTTATCTATTTTGATAACTTGCCAGGGTTTTATAATATTGCTCTGAGGCCCACATAAAGCAACATTCTAAAGTCAAGCATTCCTTTAAAGAAACACTTTGGTTATCACTTTGTAAAACCAACTTTAAGCCTCTGACAAATACGAAACAAGTAATGTTCTATTTAAAAAGGGAAGGCGGGGAGGGGGGGCTTCCCTGGTGGCGCAGTGGTTGAGAGTCCGCCTGCCGATGCAGGGGACACGGGTTCGTGCCCCGGTCCGGGAGGATCCCACATGCCGCGGAGCGGGTGGGCCCGTGAGCTATGGCCACTGAGCCTGCGCGTCCGGAGCCGGAGCCTGTGCGTCCGGAGCCTGTGCTCCACAACGGGAGAGCGGGAGAGGCCACAACAGTGGGAGGCCGGCGTACCGCGAAAAAAAAAAAAAAAAAGGAAGGCGGGGGACTTCCCTGGTGGCACAGTGGTTAAGAATCCGCCTGCCAGTGCAGGGAACACGGGTTCAATCCCTGGTCCGGGAAGATCCCACCTGCCGCGGAGCAACTAAGCCCGTGCGCCACAACTACTGAGCCTGCGCTCTAGAGCCCGTGAGCCACAACTACTGAAGCCCGTGCGCCTCAAGCAGGTGCTCCGCAACAAAAGAAGCCACCACAATGAGAAGCCTGCACACTGCAACGAAGAGTAGCCCCCGTTCGATGCAACTAGAGAAAGCCCGCCTGCAGCAACAAAGACCCAATGCAGCCAAAAGTAAATAAATAGATAAAATTTTAAAAAAATAAAAAGGGAAGGGGCTGTATTCCTCTAAAATGTCAATGTCATAGAGACCAAAAAACAAACAAAAAAAAGGCTATGAAAAAGAGGGATAAAGAGACATGACAGCTGAATGTAATATCTGATGCCAGACTGGATTTTGTATTGGAGGGGAAAAATGTTATAATTGACTTTTTAGGCTAACTGACAAAAATGGAATACAGAGACAGTAGATTAAAGTATTGTATCAATGTAAATTTATGAAGTTGGTAACTGCATTGTAGTTATGTAGGAGAATATCCCTATTCTTTTCTTTCTTAAAAATTTTTTAAATGTTTCTTAAGACTCTTTTAATGAATATCCCTATTCTTAATATACACAAGTATTTAGGAGTAAAGAGCCATGATGTGGGTGAACTGCAAATGGTTCAGAAAAAAATGTGTGTGTAGAGAGAGAAAAAGAGAGAGATTAATAAAGCAAATGGTATAAAATGTAAATGGATGAATCTGGGTAAAGAATAGATGGGCATTCTTTTTCCTATTTTTATTTTTCAACTTCTTATAAATGTGAAATTATATCCAAACAAAAAGTTTAAAACATGTGCAGATAAAGCCCAATGCTTGAGTTCTATGAAAGCATGTGTCTATAAGAGCAGTTCTCTAACTTTTTGGTCTCAGAATCTGTCTATACTCTAAACAATCCCTGAGAACCTTAAAGACTTTTTAATATGGGTTATTTTAAATAATTTACATTTTCAAATATGAACAAAAAATTTAATGAGTGTCATTGTTTTACATTTTTGCAAATCTCATTAATGTCTAGCGTAATAGAAGATAGTTAGATTTTCCTATCTGCTTCTGCATTCAATCTGTTGTGTCATTATATGCCATGCAGCCTTTGGAAAACCCTACTGGATACAAACGGAATGGGAGTGAAAAAAATGGGGGTTTGACTCCTCCTGGCCTCATGACACCATCTCACGGTTTGAAAACAAAAGGTCTACACCATTATACTACTATAATGTAGTATATTACAGCTATAATTTATTTTAAAATACCTTACATAGACATTCTCATGTAAAGTAATCAGATGAGTTTTAAAACTATACCATAGGCCTCTAAGAAAGAAACACCCTTCAGGGGTGATAAATCAAAGGCCGTACTCCAGAGGTAGCTTCTAATACTGCTTTTGCTATCTTTATTTCTAATCAGAGGCCTTGTAATTAGCAAGATGAATGTTAGAAATGGGTTCTTATTGGTAAATTAGTGATGTTTGGAACATACAGACTGAATAAAAACATCTGGAGATAATCCATACCCTTCCACTAACAGGACATATAAATCTGGAGTCACCCTTTGGAGTGGAACCTAAGGCTGGGTCCACCAAAAAGGTCCTGGGTCTAGTCAAGATTTTGGAGGATTCTGGTGCAGAACACTAAAAGATTCGCATGACAATTTTCAAGACCAGAAATCTTTCACATAAAGAGTGCTTGGAGCACTGGAAAGGACAGAACTGGGACTTCATCAAACTTACAGAACTGGTTATGTGACTTACTTGTGTGCATACTTGCTTGCCAACGTCTACATGTGGCAAATGAGACTTGCTTTCACTGTGCCCTGGTAGCAAGGTTGTGACGAAGGCAATCTATAGCCATCCCCTAACTTATCGGTGACTCCCCGATATACTCTAAAAAGAACTTAATAGCCATTCTTAACTGAACTGGCTTAAATCAGTTTGCAATAGATATCTAAAACCTGGTCCCCTGGGCTCCAGTACTCCATTTCTTGATATAAGATCTGAATAAGGCAAGTAAAAGGCAAGTTTCTGAGGCACCAAAGAAGGAAAAACAAGATTCCAATTTCATGTCTGCCCTGGAAGGTACTCAGTTTAACCAACCACTAACAACCATAGAGAGAAGTAACATTTAACCAAAGAAGGGTGGGCCTACCTGTCAGAAAAATAGTTGTCAGTGAAAATTTCATATCTATACTTCCAAACTGGGTATCATATTTCACACAAAAAGCTACTACTTTCAGAAAACATGAATTTATTTGTAAAGACGATGAAAAAGGATTGGCTAATTTCTACCAGTTAGGACCTTTAAAAAATTTAGAAGGAAATCTAGGTTCAGTCAAGATGGAGTAAATATACCCCGCCCTATCTTTCTTATTGAATGCACCTAAACAACCTTGGACAGAAAGCATGGAACAATTACCCAAGGACTGAAAAATAATGGTAGTAGGCATTGGGGAAGGACATCAGATCACAAAAGCCCACCAAACTGGCAATGAATTTTGTTTTTGTTTTTCCTCCCATATCTCTTGGCCTGGAATCAAAAGCAATCTGAAACCTGGAACTGCCCACTGGGTACAAAGAAAAAAAAGCTCTAAGAAAAGCCCTCTATTTCTAGAAAGGGGGCCCCAACAGATCAGAGTGAATAGGGGATATCTCATTTTTTGGTGTATTTTTTCCATACTCTCTTGTCCCAGCTCCTAAGGAATTCTGCAGTGGCAGCAGCAGTGAGAGCAAGCATATAAAACTCCAAGGGAGGGGAACCCTTCTCTCTGACTAGAGGAACTGTGGTCCCAAGAGCTTAGGAAGAATTCCTGTTGCATTTTACTCTCTATCCTGTTGCCACTTACCCTCAGAGACAGACACAGTCATGGGAAGCACATGGAAGAACAGGGAAACTAAAACCCTTGCTTTCTAGCCATATGAACAAAAAAGGGAGTCCCTAAGGGCCAGAATGTGTTGGGGAGATCTCAAAAAAGAGGGAGCTCAAAAAACAATCCCATTAAGTTGTACATGAATTCCTGAGCTTATCCATGAACTATACATGGATCTGACACTGAACAGCAGAAGGTGGGTGGGAACTTGCAAGCTGAACCTAACTGGGTTGACTGTTTGCTATAACATCATCATCATCAACAACACAAGTCCATATTCTCCCCAGGATTTAAACTAGATCCAGGGTCATATAACATAACATACAAAACGTCCAGGATACAATCCAGCATTTATCGACATTTAAAGAACCAAGAAAATCTCATATCTCATAAGGGAAAAGAAGACAATCAAAGACAGCCACTCCATGATGATACAGATGTTGACATTATTAGACAAAGACTTTAAAGCAGCCATTACAACCATACTCCATTAAGTAAGGACAAACACTCTTAAAATGACTGGAAAAATAGAAAGCCACAAGCAAAACCAAAAGGAAATTTTAAAATGAAAAAGTATAATAACCAAAAATAAAGATTCACTGGGTGGGCTCAACAGGAGGACAGAGATGACAGAGGATAAAGTGAACTCGGAGGGAAAAAAAAAAAAGTGAACTCGAAGACCAGTTAATAGAAATTATCCAATCTGAAAAACAGAAAAAAGATGGAAAAAATAAATAAACAGAGCCTCAGGGACCTGTGGGGTAGTATCAAACCTCTGATATTTGTGTCATCAAAGTCCCAGAAAGAAAGGAAATAATGTTGGACAGAAAACATATTTGAAGAAATAACAGCTGAAAACTCCCTAAATTTGGCAAAAGACAGACACAGATTCAAGAAGATCAGCAAACCCCAAAGAAAATAAACACAAAGAAATTCACACTACAATAAAACTGCTGAAATCTAAAGACAAGATAAATGTTGAAAGTAGCTAGACAAGAACAATACATTTACATTTGGGGGAGCAACAGTTCGAATCACTATAGATTTCTTATCAGAAACCATAAAGATCAGAGGAGAGTGGAACATTTTTCAAGTGTTAAAAGAAAATAACTATTAACCCAAAATTCTATATATAGTGAAAATATTTTTTAAGAATAAAGACAAAATAAAATTTGCAGTTGAAGGAAAACAGAAAATTTGCTGCCAGAAGTTCTGCTCTAAAGAAATACTTAAAGCAAATTCTTCATGTGGAAGGGAAATGTTACCAGAGGAACTTCAGACTTCAAAAAGGAACAAACAGTAACAGAAAGGGTAAAGATAAGAGTATTTTTTTTCTCCTCTTAAGTTCTTTAAAATATGTGTGACATTTGAAAGAAAGTTTTCAGTGTTTGTAGATGTAATACATAGGACAAGTACAACATAAGGTGAGAGGTAAAGGATGCTATATGTGGGATGGTTTTAACAGTTCTCTTGAAGTGGTAAAATATTAATTCTAAGTACACTGTAAAGAGACAAGCATACATACTGTAATCTCTAGAGTAACCACTAAAAAAACTATACAGAGATATCTCTAAAAATTCAACAGAAAATTAAAAAAATACGAATTCAAATAATCCAAAAGGCAAAAAGAGAACAGAATAAAAACAGAAGAAGTAAAAACAATTATTAAATTGACAAATCCAAACATAACAATTATATTAAGTGTAAACAGTCTAAATATACGGATTAAAAGACAGAGAATGTGAAAATGGATTAAAAACAAGACTCATCGATTTGCTATCTCCAAGAAACCCACTTTAAATATAACGATATAAGTAGGTTAAAAGTAGAAAATGATGGCTTCCCTGGTAGCGCAGCGGTTAAGAACCTGCCTGCCAATGCAGGGGACACGGGTTTGAGCTCTGGTCCGGGAAGACCCCACATGCCACGGAGCAACTAAGCCTATGCGCCACAACTACTAAGCCTGCGCTCTAGAGCCCGCGAGCTACAACTACTGAGCCCACGTGCCACAACCACTGAAGCCTATGCGCCTAGAGCCAATGCTCCACAACAAGAGAAGCCACCGCAATGAGAAGCCCGCGCACTGCAATGAAGAGTAGCCCCAACTCGCTGCAACTAGAGAAAGCCCGCGCCCAGCAACAAAGACCCAACTCAGCCATAAATAAATAAATAAATAAACAAACAAACAAATAAATAAAAGTAGAAAATGACATACCACGTAAACACTAATAAAAAGCTGCAGTAGCTGTATTCACATTCGACAAAGTAGACTGTGGAACAAGGAAAATTACCAGGAATAAAAAGGGTCATTACATAATGATAAGCGAGTTAATTCATTAAGAAGACGTAACAATCCTGGGACTTCCCTGGTGGCCCAGTGGGTAAGACTCTGTGCTCCCAATGCAGGGGAGCCGGGTTCGATCCCTGATCAGTGAACTAGATCCCGCAGGCATGCTGCAACTAAGAGTTTGCCTGCTGCAACGAGGATCCCATGTGCTGCAAGTAAGACCCAGCACAGCCAAAATAAATAAATAAATAAATATTAAATTAAAAAAAAAAAAAGACATAATCCTAAATGTGTAAGCATCCACCTAACAAAAGAGCCTCAAAGTAAATGGAGCAAAACCTAACAGAACTGAAAGGAGAAATAAACTCACGATTATAACTAGAGATTTCAACACTCCTCTCTTGGTAATCAATAAAAGAAGCCAGGAAATCAGCCAGGATATAGACGAACTGAACAACACTATTAGCCAACTGGATCTAAATGACATTTACAGAACAGTCTACACAAAAACAGCACAATATATATTCTTTTCAAGTGTACCTGGGAAATTCACCAAAATAGAACATATCAAACCTTAATAAATTTTAAAAAGCTGAGATCATACAAAGTATGTTCCCTGACCATAATGCAATTAAACTAGAAATCATTATTGGAAAGACAACTGCAAAATATCCAAGTATTTAGAAAGTAAAACACTTCTAAATAATTCATGAGTCAAAGACTAAGCTGCAAGGGAAATTAGAAAATATTTTGAACTGAAAGAGAATGAGCAATATATCAAAATTTGTGCAGTACACAAAATTTGTGGGGTCCTTCACAGAGGTAAATTTATAGCATTAAATACTAATACTTGACAAGAAAGGTCACAAGTCAACAATCCAAGTTTCTGCTTTAAGAAACTAGAAAAAGAGCAAAATAAAGCCAAAGCAAGCATCAGAAAAAAGAGCAGAAATCAATGAAATTGAAAACAAAACAAACAAAAAAATCAATGAGGGCCTCCCTGGTGGCGCAAGTAGTTGAGAGTCCGCCTGCCGATGCAGGGGATACGGGTTCGTGCCCCGGTCTGGGAGGATCCCATATGCCGCGGAGCGGCTGGGCCCGTGAGCCATGGCCGCTGAGCCTGCGCGTCCGGAGCCTGCGCGTCCGGAGCCTGTGCTCCGCAACGGGGGAGGCCACAACAGTGAGAGGCCCGCATACCGCAAAAAAAAAAAAAAAAAAAAAAAAAAAAAATCAATGAAACGAAAATCTGGTTCTTTGAAATGACAATAAAATTGATAAACATCTAGCCAAACTGGCCAAAGAAAAAAAGACAACAGGCACAAATTATCAATATGAGGAATAAAGGCAATACCACTATAGATCCCATAGACACAAAATTAAGGAACGATGTTGTTTGACAACTTAGATTAAATGGACCAATTGCTTAAAAGCTACCAACTACCAAAACTCACTCAAGGAGAAATAACAACATGAAGAGTTCTATAACTATACTCAAATAATTTAAAGACATTTCCTCTTTTAATATATATTTGCATTCATTTGGTGGCTTTACAATTCAAAAGTCTAATTCACATGTTTGCTAAAAAATATACAAATTTCCACTGATAGTAACGCAAAAGAATACACACTGTGTTGTATTCAACTCAATTTTTATCAGTACTTGATATCTCATTAATGTGGATAGTATGTCCACTCTTGAAGGATCTCTGCTTATCAAAGTAAATCAAAGATATTACTTTATATTGATATTTATATCAAGTGAATTATTAACTATAGCAGAAGAGTATTACTTGAATAGTACTCAATGACATACATAATAATGTTTAAATCGTGCAAAGCAGGACACCTCATTTCAAACAACTGAAGTGATCCTTAAAAGTTGTGTAAAACTCAAGTATCTACTACTTACATAATATACTGAAAAGTACTGAAAAGTGCTAGAGAAGTATTATATATGAGACTGAACCATATGAAATTGCCAATTATCAACTGGTTCAACCTAGAACAATGTAAGCATTCCTTGTTTTCTATATGATTCAGTGTTCTCAAGAGTTCTAGTCACTTCTACCAGAAAGGTATTATAGTGTTGGGGACCGAAATTCATTTTACATTTACAAAACGTATCCTGGAGATGTTTCATGACGAAAGTCATTTGCAAAACTAGGACATGAACGTATATGAGGAAAGGAGTACTGTACTTTATGTGGCTAGAGAACCTTTGTTTGACCTCCACTTTCCAGGAGTCTGATATTTTTAACTCTTAAAAAAAAATAAGCCCTGTTATTCAAAACGTAGATTCACTATAGAGTAAGGATTAAGATCCACAAGGCTCAAAGTATGAAAAAGAGTGAATGCAACAAAATTACTCAGATCACATCATTCCTTTGCTCAAAACCCTTCAATATCTTATCTCACTGAGTCAAAGTGCTTACTATGGCCTTTACCCATTTCCTGCTACTCACCTGCCTCCTTTACTCCAGCCCCCGTGGGCTTTTCTTGCTGTTCCTCAAACTTGCAGGTACCCTCTCTCCTCAGGGCCTTTGTACTAACTACTACCTCTACCAGGAATGCTCTTCTCAAAGATAACCACACGACTCACCTCCTCATCTCCTTCGGGTCTGCTTAAATGTCATCTTCTCAAAATGGCCTTTTCTGACCAACCTATTAAAACAGTATCCCTAGGGACTTCCCTGGTGGCGCTCCCAATGCAGGGGGCTGGGGTTCAATCCCTGGTCCGGGAACTAGATCCCCCATGCATGCCACAACTAAGGAGCCCGCCTGCTGCAACTAAGATCCGACACAACCAAATAAATAAGTAAAATAAATAAATAAATAAATAAATAAAATAAAACAGTATCCCTACTACAAGACAAAAAAATTTGGTGGTGGTGGGGTTATTGTCTGCCTTTCTCCAACAGAATATAAACTACAAGGGAGAGAGGCCTTTGTTTAATGCACTGCTATATCCTCAGAGTCTAGAACAGCAGCACGTAGAATCTGCTGAACAAGATTGGCACAAAGACTGTATATATGCCTCCAATTAAAACTTCCCTCACAGATACTAAAAAAGAGGTAAGAAAACAGTTTGGAACCCCGCGCGCTCTGTAACTTAGAACGAAACAACTACCCTCCAGAAGAAAATATTTTATTTTCAACAAAATATACTAACGAATGGCTGGATTCCCTGAAAACAAAACATTAATCCTAAGCGCACACATGCTGCAAGTCTGTTGGTACTGAATGCTTTGGTTTATCACCCAAGACTTGTGCTAAGTCATTTTCCTATGAACCAAGAAATTCTGGCTAAAGATACTTAAGGAAAAATAAAAGCGGAGTTAACCTATTAATGCTGTACAAGGATTAGGAAATACAGAATATACGAGTCCAAAGCTCACAGTACAGAGTGAGGGACCAGAAATCGAAATTGGGAGTGTTTGCCCCTAGAGACACTGAGAGAGACAAAGTCCACAAAGGATTGCACCCCTTTTCTTGGCGTTAGGCATGGCATGAACACTCATTCCGGGGGTGCAAGGGGGCATGGAGTTTGGGACTGCGAGGCCTGTTTAGGATTGGAGTGGTGTATCCGGGCCACTCTCCTTTCTGCACCGACTTTCGCTCAGGAGAAAAGAGAGTGCCGACTGCGCCTACCAGTCCCAAAAAGGCTTGGGGGAGGGGTGATGAAGGTAGACCCCTCCCCTTCCCCAAGGCAAGCCCAGGGCCCGCAGGGCTCCCCAGTGTCCCGGCTCACCCGGTTCCCGGTTGATCTCGATGTCGAAGTGACACTGCGGCCGGTCCTGCGCCCCCATCGCGACCGAGGCGGCGGCAAGAGCTGGGAGAGACGGGGAGGAAAGCGGTCAGGGCGCAGGGCTAGGGCGGAGCCCGCGCCTCAGTCACCTCCCGCTGGCCTGGTGCGACAGCGCCCGAGGCCGAGACCAGCTCCCTCTCACCCCAGGCCCCCCGGCCCCCACGGAGCGCGCACACACATGCAGGCTAGCTCTTCACCTGGCTGGCCTCCAGCCTGAGCTGCTCCCCGTGAGCAGAGGAGAAACCGCTGCCACCACGGCCGAAGCCCAACGCCACTAACAGACCACCACCCCCGCCCCCTGGCCTGGTCTCCCAGTGCCACGCTAAACCCCGCGAGAGTCGGGACAAATACCGCGAGAGTACGGTCTCGAAGGCGGTGGATAACCGGAGTGGGTGCGCTTACGTGGGCGTGCCTTGGAGCTCGAAGAGCCTCCAGCCCCGGCGCTCCTATTCCTGAGCTGGCCCTGTTTTGCGCCGCCCCTTTTCCCCCCTGTATGTTGGAATCAGTCGCCCAATCTGGGAGCCCCGGACGCGCCTGTGCTCTCTACTTTCTGTGGTCCTTTCTCAAGGGCCGTGTCTACGTATTTGCAGATACCGCGAGCTTCCTTGTTTCCGAATCTGCGAAACAGTTGGGAGAATGAGGTTGTTGAGGTTTAGTAGAGCGACAGAGCTTTGGTTTTCTTTTTCTCAAGGAGTAGTTATGGCACTATCCCGTTAGACCATTTGTCTCACTTCAAAGGCCTATAGGCTGAACTGTGCGTTCGTCCCCGCTTTGGGGCCAGCGTCACTGGCATAGTTGTGTTCAAGGCCACTCTCCCTCTTTTGTGACGTCTCAGTTCAAGACCTTTGCCCTTATTTTAATCGCGTTCTTCGTCTTACAGAATGCACGGGTTCTGGATACTAACATGTTGTTAGATACATGTATATTCTGAATACAACTCTCTTGTTAGGTTTATGTAAGTGCGAATATTTTCTCCCAATCTGCGTCTTGTCTTTTGAAAGTGGCTTGTGCAAAGCAGTTTTTAATTTTTGATTAAACCACTTGATCAATTTTTTTTTTTATGGTTTGTGCTTCTTTGTGTAGGAAATCTCTGCCTACCCCAAGCTCGAGAAGATTTTCTCCTATGTTTTCTTTTAGAAGTTTTGTAGCCCAATCTTACACCATAGGTGTAAGTCTATGATCTATTAGAATTTGTGGATGTGGGGCCAGGTAGAAGTTGAGGTTCATTTCTTTCCCCCGTAGGTCTATACAGTAGTTCCACCACCATTTGTTGAAAAGACTTTTATCCATTGAATTACCTTGGCTTTGTGACCACATATGTGCGATTCTATTTCTGGACTCTATTTGTTACACTGATATATCTTTAGGCTGGGGCCACACTGTTGGGTTGTACTTTTCCATTATTTTCTTAAAATTGTAAAATATACATAAAATATTTTAACTGTTTTTAAGCTTACAGTTCAGAGGCTGTTAACTACATTCACATTGTTGTGCAACCATCACTACCATCTATCCATAAGACAATTTTCATCTTGTAAAACTAAAACTTTGGGGACTTCCCTGGTGGCATGGTGGTTAAGAATCCGCCTGCCAATGCAGGGGACACAGGTTTGATCCCTGGTCTGGGAAGATCCCACATGCCGCGGAGCAGCTAAGCCCGTGCACCACACCTACGGAGCCTGCACTCTAGAGCCTGCGAGCCACAACTACTGAGGCTGCATGCCACAACTCCTGAAGCCCGTGTGCCAAAATTGCTGGAGCTTGAGCACCTAGAGTCCGTGCTCTACAACAAGAGAAGCCACCTCAATGAGAAGCTGGCACACCGCAACGAAGAGTAGGCCCCGCTTGCCACAACTAAAGAAAGCCCGCGTGCAGCAACGAAGACCCGAAGCAGCCAAAAATAAATAAAAATTAAAAAAAAAAATAAACTAAAACTTGGTACCAATTAAACAATAACTCCTCATTCTCCCCTCTACCCAGGATCTGGTAGCCACTCTCTACTTTGTTTTTGTTTTACTTTATTGTGGTAAGAACACAACATGAGATCCACCCTCTTTTTCTAAAATTTTTTGGCCATGTCATGCAGCATGTGGGATCTTAGTTCCCCAACCAGGGATCGAACCCACACCCCGTGCAGTGGACGTGCATAGTCTTAACCACTAGACGGCCAGGTAAGTCCCGAGATCCACCCTCTTAACAGATTTTTAAGTGTTCAAACTGTCTAATAAAGGGGGGCAGCTGCCATCCCACCCCAGCTGATGGTTGCCACATGGATCTGTAACCCAGCATTGCTAGAAAGCCAGGCTTTTATAGGAAGTCCTCGTTTTTTTAAATATTAGCAACTAATTCAAAACTAAATATATTGCACAGCACCCACCATATCTGCTGATCAGATTAGGCCCATGAGCAGCCTACTTGGCATGGAGTATGAGCACAAACCACATGAATAGTAGAGGAGGGAGGAGACCAATGATGGGTTAGAACCCTACAGATGGCAGAATGGGTGGGGGAGCAGGCTCCCTTCCAGACTTGAGAAGGCCTAGAAAGGGCCAGAGCCTTCAGCTAACACACTTGGATGTTTACCATGTGCCCAGCTCTCAACTGCATTATCTCCATCTCACAACGTCAGGAGGCGGATACTACTTTCATTATTCCCATTTTAGAGCTGAGGAAACAGAGCTTTCAGAGGTTGTGTTAGATCTGGGACTCTAAATGAGGTCTCTCTTCACTGTTTACATGTTACAGCCTCCCTGGGTTGCAACCCTTGACTCCAACAAAAGGTTTTAATTTTGGGTTCACAAGAATCTCTTTGCCTCATTTAACAGATAAGTCTCAAAGAGGGAAAGTTCTTTATAGAACAAAGCTAATAGAGGCAAAAAGAACAATAAAATAGAAAATCACCATTATGTAATCCCTGAGGAAGTAACAGATCAAAGCTGGGTAGATCATCATTTAAGTGAAAGGCTATCAGGAACTTGATAATAAATCAGATTAGGTTATTTCCTGATGTGATGCGAAAGCAAGCACTTCCTATGATGTATTCTTGCCAAAAATATTAAACCTGAGTCTGAATGAGCCTCTACCAGTTTATAGGAAAAGTGGGCGATTAGTGGGACAGATATAATGACACCACAGGGATACAACAGAAATGTGAAAAAATTTAGAGCAAATGACCTAGTTTTTCCAACAAATGGCAAAGAAAAGAAAAGGGAACTGTTAAGTATTTTTAGAGACTTAAGGGACATCAACAAAATGCAGGGTGTAAATCTTGTTTGGATCCTGATTCAGACACATCAACAAAAACACATTTTGTGGGAACAAAAGAAAATTGAACATTGTGGAATTCAGGGCATGCTACTCCAAAATATGGCACCTTGGCATATTGAATATTTCACGCTGAAGGAATTTGAGAAATGGCAGATGCTGGAAGGACTCTCAGACCTTCTCCCATGAAACAGGTCATGAGACCCTCATATTAGAAGTGTCCTCCCTACATCCAGAGGGACACAGATTTTGAACAAAAAGGCCTTACTAAGTTCCCTCCAGTTTACTACACCTAGCTCATACCCTTATGTCCTATCACATTTTCCCATGACTTTCTACTTTTCATCAAACTTACTATAAAAACGCTCAGGTTTAACTGCTCCTTTGGGTCTTCATTTCCTTATGAAGGCTCCCATGTCATATAAAACTTGTATTAAATAAATTTGTATGCTTTTATTAATCTTTTGTTATAGAGGCCTAGACAAGAACCTTAAAAGGATAGAAAGAAAAAGATATTCTTCCTCCCCATCCCATCTTCTATTAGTAGATGATGTTAGAAAATAATGAATTACTATTAATTGTGTTAGCAATGATAATGGTGTTGTTACATATATGTTTAAGTCTTTACACTTTTTCTCAAAAACCAAATGGAAGACTTATTACATGAAAACATCTACACCTCAATATCAGTCTTTTGTGGAAAGGCAAGCTTTATTTCAAAGCAACCTGAAAAGAGCAGTCAGGGGGTGCACAACCACAAACTGGTAGGAGGGAACACACAGTTACACGTCCATTGGCAGGGTCTCAGTCGGGAGTCTCGCCCAATACCTGCTCAGTTTCCTCTTCTGGTTGAAACTGAAAAGGTAGACTCGAAGATGCCCCTGATGTCCAAACACACTTATTTCAGGAAGGAGGACACCTGGAGTCAACTTAATTGAGCGAATCCGCTTATTAAAATAAATATTCTCTCTGAGAATATGGTTAATTTAGTAGCTTTCCTTGCATTTTCACATTTTGAAAAGAGCCACAGAGGTTCCATTCACCTTCTAAGCAGGTGAGTTGGTAAGGATCCTGCCTCCATTTCCTAGGAAATAGATTACATTTGATTACTCCTCACAACAGCCAACTGGAAGATTATTCCATTGTTTTTGAAGCACTGGTTGGGTTGGCGTCTGCGATGGTGGCCAAATAAATGAGATTTCTGTGTAACACATGCTGGTACCTATGGGTAAGAAACAGGTAAAAATTAGACGTTTGCTTTTACTGAACATGAACAACAAACTGGAAAAGAATTTATCCACCCTAGTGAATGGCTCATCCACTGACTGGATCACTCAGTGTTGTCAACCTTCTTACTTTAACATATTGAAGGAAAATATATCCAGAATCTTATCTGTTCTCACTTCTCACTTCCATAGCTACCTCTCTAGGCCAAGCCACTATCACTTCTTTTTTTTTTTTTTTTTTCTTTTTGCGGTATGCGGGCCTCTCACTGTTGTGGCCTCTCCCGTTGCGGAGCACAGGCTCCGGATGCGCAGGCCCAGCGGCCACGGCTCACGGGCCCAGCCGCTCCGCGGCATATGGGATCCTCCCAGACCGGGGCACGAACCCGTATCCCCTGCATCGGCAGGCGGACTCTTAACCACTGCGCCACCAGGGAGGCCCCACTATCACTTCTTGCTTGGAATACTGCAGCAGTCTCCTAACCTGTCTCCCTGCTCTACCTTTGCACCCCTACTCTAATTATCCACATAGCAGCCTGAGTGATCACTGTACAATTTAGGACAAGACCATGTCATACCTCTGTTCAAAACCCTCCAAAGCTTCCCATCTCATTATGAGTAAAGCTAAGCTCTCATGGCCTATAAGGCCCTATATGATCAGGGCCTCTAGTTACCCTCTCTGATCTCATCTCCTACCACTTTCCCTTTACTCACCGAGTTCTGGCCAGAGTGGCCTCCTTGCTATGACTTGAAGATATCCAGCACGCTCTAGCCTGGGGGCTTTTCCACCTGATACTCTCTCTGATTCACGTATCTGCATAGCTGCTCCCCCACCTAAGGCGTCTACTCAAATGTCACATCAACGATACCTGATATAAAGTAGCGCTCTTCCCCCCACTTACCCTGCTTTATTCTTGTTCGAAGTGCTTATTAGTATGTGCCTAATTATATGATTCTACAGTCTAGAAGGTAAGTTCCATGAAAGCAGAGCTGGTCTCTGTTTTGGTACTGATTCTCCAGTGGCTGAAACAGTGCCTGGTCTCAGTATTACTTATAAAATATCTTGAACAGGGAATTCCCTGGCGGTCCAGTGGTTAGGACTTGATGCTTCCGATGCAGGGGGCACGGTTTTGATCCCTGGTCGGGGAACTGAGATCCCGCATGCCACAAGGGCCCCCCCAAAAAAATCTTGAACAAACTTAAAGAAGGGACAAGACACTTCCATGATCAATGCACACTTACTATAATAGCGATTCTCAATCAGGGGATAGAGCTCTCCACCTAGGAAGACAAATCAGGCTAGGGGGCAGGAAGCGTGAACAGTGTAGTGTGAAAAGGTCCATTAGGAGGTTTTGATAACTTTCTTACCCCATAGTTTGAGAATCACTGCATCAAATGGAGTGTTTTGCAACTATTTGCCGTATAGAAAAATGAGAGTGTTTACTATAAACTGTACAAAAGCAAATTACCAAATGCCAGTGTCCAGTGTAAAGACTTACCCAAAGATGGATTGCAGGTTACTTTTTTAGGGGGTGGGAAAAGCATGGCTTTGGTAACAATGAAATAAAATTTTTTGTTTCTGTAATAAATGGGGCATAATTCCTGCAATGACATTTAGAAAAGAGGCTGTTTTCCCTCATTTTGGCATATAGCTAGAGAGCACATTAAATTACTGTGCCAAGTTTACCTCTGTCTTAACCTGGAAATCTTTTATTGGTCTTTGCATGTGTTACAAGAAAAGTATGAGACAGGGTTCCACGACCAGAAAGCAGCCACTGCTCTCATCATCTCCGGACACTAGTTTTCCGAGTGCTTTCCTCCCCATCCCTGTTGTCATCGGCTGACATGGCTTCACGTGAAGCAGTCTTTGTAATGAGCACAATTCAAGTTTTGAAGAGGGAGCCACGTCTGACTCCAAGCTTCACAGTGCACTGTCCGTATGGTCTTGGGCAGGTAACCTCTCTGAGCCTCATCTGCGATCAATCACTCAAGACTCCTAGTTCAGGTCAGCTGCTGTATTCCTATACTGGCTTCCCCGCCAAACTCATTAGTCAGGGTAATGGGGAGGGGACTTACTGGACGCATTCATTCGCCCGGCCTTTGTTCTGATATTCCACAATACAGCGGATCAACTGATCATTCTCCTCCAGGAGCTGAAAGATGAAAGGGTCAGTGCAGCACGACATCAGGACGGCGGGGACAACTGCCTCTTTCCCCGCCCCCGCCCCAATGCCGGGATTTCCAGCCCCAGCGCCTCTGCTGACTTCATTCCCATCTGACGGCAAGTCACCCTACGCACACCAGTCTCAGCTGCTCACTCCAGGAAGCTTCCAGCACCCGTAGCACTTCGGGATCTCTGCTAAGATCGCTCTGCCCGCATTAGCGCTCACCCGCTGGATCGTCTCCTGATTGACTTCCGCCTTGCCTCTCAGCCAGTCCGGCACGAAGGCCACCGACATCCCGGGAAGCCAGGTTGGAAGGCGGCCTCACGCTTGCAGACCCCCGCGCGTCTAGACCAGAGCTGACCAGCAGCCCTAGACGCCCTACAGCCGCAGCAAGGACCCAAGCTAAGTTGGCATACGCTCTCGACGTTGATTGGGTCCTCCCACCTAGGGGGCGGGGAACAGGCGGAACGTCATTTGTGATTGGTCGCGCAAGAGCGATTCTCAGCGACCTCCTCCGACTCCGCCCCTGGGGCTTCGGTGCTGTTTGTGGATCTTTTGCGTTTGCGCAAGCTAGCCTCAGGGGCGGGGTCCGGCGTCAGCTCCTCGCCTTTTAGGCTTTGGGCCCTGCTTGTCTGCGGCAGCACCTTCCCCAGGGTCACACAGTAATCGAGGTTGGAACGTGGATATCTGGCTCCAAATCCACACCTCTTTCAGTACCACTCTGGTGCCTCCAGGCCTGCGTCTGGAGCCTGAACCCTGGGAATTGCCTCCTGCCAAGCCAAACCCCGCAGGGCCAAGGAAAACACCAGTGTCAGCTTTACCCTTTGCTGAGGGAGAAACTCGCCTATAGGCCTCTTTTTCCTTTGGGCCCTTTTTTCTTTTTTTAAAAATCAGATTTACAACCCTAAAAAGCACTATAATTTTCCCCAATTTACAGATGAGAAAACAGAGGTTAAGTTACTTGCCCAAGATCTCATAGCTACTAAGGGCAAAGTCAGTATCTGAACAGAAGCAGTCTGGCTTTAGAATTTTTGATCTCAACCACTGCCCTGCACAGCCTATGCACCATACTGCGGAGGTGGTTTGCTGCAAGATAAAGGGAGGAAGCTGGGCCAATCTCTTGGGCCACACTGTTACTGCTGGCAACCACTAAAACTCTGAATTGGTTGTCTTCTCTTTTGTCCAGTCCATCCATGATGAACATGGGAGCAAGGTTGGTTTTCTCTGTAGCAGAGAGTGAGAAGCAGCCACTTAATTTAGGAGGCAGATCTTGGAAGACTTTACTCCTCAAAAAGGGTATCCGGGCAATTCTGCCTTCTAGAGCTTCATTTCCCAGAGCAGGCTCATCTGCTTTGCTGGGCTCTCCCTCCACAATTCCCTTATTCATCCCTCAGAGGAGGCTTCATCCTATTTAACAGAGGGCTAAGTGTGAGTGATAAATTAGCTGTGGATGTGTACAGTTTGAGGTGATGTCTAATGGAGATGTTGAAGTTTGTGGCTGGCTGTTTGGCTGGAACTCAGGGCCAAGGACTGGGCTGGTGATGTAAACTTTGAGAAAAATCACTTGTGGAAACTGGCATCATCCTTGAAGCTACTTTGTCACCCTTTCACATCCAATTCATCACCAAGTCCTGTTGATCTTGCTCCTATATTTCTCTGCAGCCTGCCCAGTTCTCTTCCTTTTTACCACCATTCCTGCCTAAGCTCCAGCTTCATCCTGTCTTGCCCAGTCAACTGCACTGGCATCCCAGCTGGTCCTACCACAGTTTCCATGAGCCTTCTCCACTTTGATCTTAATATCAGCAGCCAAAGTGATTTTTACAAAATGCAAATCCAATCAGTTTTCTCCTGTCCCAAACTCTACCATGTCCAAGAGCATATATGGTCTTACCTCTTCTTTTCTCTCTAGTGGCTCTCACTCTACTCCTTTACTCTCTAAACTCTGAGTTTCAGCCAAAGCAGTCTCGAGGAAAAAAGTAGAGCTGGAGGAATCAGACTCCCTGACTTCAGACTATATTACAAAGCTACAGTAATCCAGACAATATGGTACTGGCACAAAAACAGAAATACAGATCAATGGAACAGGATAGAAAGCCCAGAGATAAACCCACACACCTATGGTCAACTAATCTATGACAAAGGAGGCAAGGATATACAATGGAGAAAAGACAGCCTCTTCAATAAGTGGTGCTGGGAAAACTGGACAGCTACACGTAGAAGAATGAAATTAGAACACTCCCTGACACCATACACAAAAGTAAACTCAAAATGGATTAGAGACCTAAATGTAAGACCAGACACTATAAAACTCTTAGAGGAAAACATAGGAAGAACACTCTTTGACATAAATCACAGCAAGATCTTTTTTGATCCACCTCCTAGAGTAATAGAAATAAAAACAAAAATAAACAAATGGGACCTAATGAAACTTCAAAGCTTTTGAGAAGCAAAAGAAACTACAAACAGAACGAAAAGACAACTCTCAGAATGGGAGAAAATATTTGCAAACGAATCAACGGACAAAGGATTAATTTCCAAAATATATAAACAGCTCATGCAGCTCAATATTAAAAAACAAACAACCCAATCCAAAAATGGGCAGAAGACCTAAATAGACATTTCTCCAAAGGAGACACACAGATGGCCAAGAAGCACATGAAAAGCTGCTCAACATCACTAATTATTAGAGAAATGCAAATCAAAATTACAATGAGGTATCACCTCACACCAGTTAGAATGGGCATCATCAGAAAATCTACAAACAACAAATGCTGGAGAGGGTGTGGAGAAAAGGGAACCCTCTTGCACTGTTGGTGGGAATGTACATTGATACAGCCACTACAGAGAACAGTATGGAGGTTCCTTAAAAAACTAAAAATAGAATTACCATATGACCCAGCAATCCCACTACTGGGCATATACCCAGAGAAAACCATAATTCAAAAAGACACATGCACCCCAATGTTCATTGCAGCACTATTTACAATAGCCAGGTCATGGAAGCAACCTAAATGCCCATCGACAGACGAATGGATAAAGAAGATGTGGTACATATATACAATGGAATATTACTCAGCCATAAAAAGGAACGAAATTGGGTCATTTGTAGAGACGTGGATGGATCTAGAGACTGTCATACAGAGTGAAGTAAGTCAGAAAGAGAAAAACAAATATCGTATATTAACGCATATATGTGGAACCTAGAAAAATGGTACAGATGAACCGGTTTGTAGGGCAGAAATAGAGACACAGATGTAGAGAACAAACGTATGGACACCAAGTGGGGAAAGCAGTGGGGGAGGGGAGGGGTGGTGGTGTGATGAATTGGGCGATTGGGATTGACATGTATACACTGATGTGTATAAAATTGATGACTAATAAGAACCTGCTGTATAAAAAAATAACTAAAATAAAATTTAAATGACAAAAAAATTAAAAAAATAAAAATAAACTCTGAGTTACTTCTTTTTCTTTCCTTTTTTTTTTGGTGGGAAAATATACATAACACAAAACTTACCATTTTAACCATTTGTAAATGTACAGTTCTGTGACATTTAGTACATTACATTGTTGTGCAACCATCACCACCATCAATTTCCAGAACTTTTTCATCTTTCCCAACTGAAATTCTGTGCCTATTAAATAACTCCCCATCCACCTCCCCTCCCCACACCCCCATCCAGTGTTGGTTTTCATCCTTCAAGGAGCCCTGCTGCAGTCCGCACAGAGTTCTTAATACATCTCTCTGTCTGAAACACTCTTCTTCCCTTTGCCTAGTTAGCTACTACTCATCTAGTGTCACGTTCTCAGGGAAGCCTCCTTGAACCCCCAAGTCTAGATCAGAAGCTCCTGTAAATTCTTTCAAAACCCGTGCTCCTCTCGGAAGAGCACATAGCTCGGTTTGTATTTAAACACGTGCTGTGTATTGTGGGATGGGTGCTCTCACTCTGCTCTGCTAGCATAGTTTTTACTGTCAGGAGTTACTCGCTGTGTCCACAGTGCCCGGATAGTGTCTGGTTCGCAGCAGGTGCTCAAAAATTGTTGAATGAATAAATGGATGAACACTCCTTCCCAATCTCCCTTCAGCCGGTCATCCGTCTGTGAGTACGTCCGCCCCCAGACTGGGGTGTGTTCCTGGGGGGTCGGACTTTGGCATCTCATCCAGGCTGGCAGGTGGCTGTGCCCTTTGGTTTGCCTATCTCGGGCCTCCCGCCAAGCAGACAACTGAACCCACGCCCCGGGCGTGTCGCGGCGTCACGCGGAACTTCCCTGCCTCCACACGTCAGTCCGTTCGCTACCGCGGCAGGAACTGAGCTTAAACTGCAAAACTTCTCTCACCTCCGGACGTGGGAATTACAGGCTTGGAACTCAAATCCACGCGGGTGAGAGCCGACAGATGTGAGGAAAGTTGGGAGGCGCGCCCCACACACGCCCCATCTACATTTGGGTCGCAGTCCTTTAAGAACCGCTTCATTCAAGACTCCGCCGGGACCAGGCAGTGTGGGCGCACCAGGATTGGTCGGTTCGGGTGTGGGTGTTGCTCAGCAGCAGCGAATGAGGGCGTGGGGTGGTGTTTCAAGACTCGGGCATGCGCACCGCCGCCTACCTGCGCCTGGGCCGCCGGTGACCGGGGCCAGGTTCGCCGGGTGGGCTAAGGTTGCAGAGAAGGCGGAGGGTGGCGCAGCGGGAGGGCGCCGACTCCCGGAGGCCGCCGTCGGGGCGAGGTGAGGGCTGGCGGGCGGAGGCGGGCGCTGCGGTCTGTTAGTCAAGAGCTGGCGGCGTCGGGTGTGGCGCAGGGCGGGCCTGGAGGTGGAGGGCCGTCCCTCCCCCCCGGGCCCGCCCAGCCATCAGGCCCGGCTTAGCTCTCCAGGGCTTCGTCTGGCGTCCCGAAGTCTTCTGCCCCCCTCTTTTCTGCCGCCGGCTGCTCTCCAGACTCCAGGACGATCCGAGGTGCGCGCCTGCCCGGAACCCTCTGCCGCCGACGCGGGTAGAGCGCTGCTCCCAGTGGGAGGAGACGGGGTGTGTCCAAATGATAGAGGGGATGATTGTTTCCTTAATTATCCACGAAACTCAGGTAGTGTTTTAATAGCAAACTTCCCTTCGCGTGCCAGTAAGACTTGGTTTACCAAATACTGGGTGCACTAGACCAGCTTTTCTGAATATCAGATGTTCAGAGGTACTGTATATTTGTGTCCGTTACAGTATTACATCTAGACTTCCAGAGCCAGAAGGATTAAGCACTCCGGTGCTTAATTAGGTTTGTAGACATCAAAGCCACAAAAGAATATTTCCAGTGGTTAAAAGTAACTGGTGAAATTTGTGACACGGTCAGAAAAGTAATAAAGCTCAGACGGTGGATAGGGTAAATCTTCATTAAATTTTACAAAGAAGGGAATTAATTCTGATAGAGATAATTTTAGTAAAATAAAAATGTAAATAATTGAAAGTGCTTTAATACTGCTAAACAGAATTAAATTGACATAACAGTTTGCTCTGGAAAATACATTTTAGACAATGTTGTTATAGCTCTAAGAGTTTGTGTTTACAACACAGAGGACATCTTGGGGTCCCAAAGCTTTTTATTCTTAGAAGGAGCCTCAGAGATCCATCGTATCCAAAGATGACCAGTGCTCAGAGAGGAAAACCAACTTATCCAAAGTAATACAATGAGTAAGGAGCAGTTGTAACTAGTGTAATCCTAGGCCTTGGCTGCTTTTATTAACAGGTCTCTGATTAGTTCTGAGTATCAGTGCTCCAGGGGAAGGAATTGTTTTCGGGAAATAGAGTAGCTGTAGTCCCAAAGATTGGATTTAGAGAAGCAGAGTGTAGTGGAAAGATCATAGGCTTTCCAGTATTTTGAGTAAGGAAGTTTTGGATGGAATAGTGGCTCTACCACTTGAGCCTTGGAGCTAGTTTTCCCTTCTGTCCAGTGTAGATTGTGCCTACCCCATAGATGGTTATGAGCATTAAATAACATTATCAGTGTAAAAGTTCCTAGCACAGTGCCTGGCATATAATATTAGTTGCTATCAAATTCAGCCCTCTACTCTTCTTAGCTCCTAACAAGTGACAGACTTGACCTCTACCCTCTCCCTACCCCATCCCCAAGCAATGCGGAACCAAGGCACTTTCATGAACTACAAATGAAGTAACCAGTTCTCAAGTCCTGTGGCTGAAGGTGAATTCAGTAAGGGTGATATAACTCTATCTTGCCTTCTGTATTTTTTTAAAAATTTATTTTAAATTTATTTTATTTTTGGCTGCGTTGGGTTTTCATTGCTGCGCGCGCAGGCTTTCTCTAGTTGCGGCGAGAGGGGGCTACTCTTCGTTGCGGTGCGCGGGCTTCTCATTGCGGTGGCTTCTCTTGTTGCGGAGCACGGGCTCTAGGCACACAGGCTCGGTAGTTGTGGCTCACGGGCTCTAGAGCGCAGGCTCAGTAGTTGTGGCGCACGGGCTTAGTTGCTCCGTGACATGTGGGATCTTCCCGGACCAGGGTTCGAACACGTGTCCCCTGCATTGGCAGGTGGATTCTTAACTACTGCACCACTAGGGAAGCCCCTGTCTTCTGTATTTTGGATTTGAGGAGTGGGTAATGCCTTATGGTGAACCCTTGTGTTTGAATATTTGTGTGCCAAGTGGAACTTGTTTTGCTTGTTTAAATTACTATTTTGCAAGGCCTGGTCATTTAATGTTGTTTGTCTCTCCCCCTTTCTTTCTGTCTCTCTTTTGGAGGGAGGAGAAGTGTATGTGGCAGGGGTTTGAGAGAGGGTTAAGGATACAGGGATGAAAAGAAACCAGTTGGAACAAGGGGGCCCTCCAGCTAAGCACAGTCTTTTGCCGGTAGAATATGGATAATCTCTGACATGAGCAGTTTATAAATAGATGCTGAGAAAAGGATTTAGGAAATGGCAGAGGCAGACTAAAATATAATTTTGATAAAACCTAATAGTAACTAGAGTGCTATATTTGATTACTATTTCAGTTTCTATTTTTTAAAATTTCATTTATGTAAACCTCTTTTTTCCTCTCCAAGTAGAGATTTATCGTGGAAAAATTTTTATTAGTTTTAAAACTTAATTTTTTTTTTACAAGTTTTATTTGTTTAAAAGTTTTTATTGAGGGCTTCCTAATATGTGCCAGACGTAGTGCCAGGTTACAGGGTCTGCTGGCCTGTAGAAGGAGCTAGTAAGACAGATTTGTATGTCGGGGTGAGCACTCTTAGGCTGCCTTTGTCCTTGTGTAATTGATAATATTTTTTCTGTAACTGTGACATGATTTTCCAGATTCATGCCACTGCTTTCCTGTTTTAAACTGAATACTGGTTATCTGCAAGTGGCTTTTATTTTAATGAATTCAGAGATTATAGTACCTCCCAGTTTAGAAATGTCATGTAGAAATGGAGCTGCTCCCTATAAAACATGCCCTTCAACATTCATGCATAAATCATCAGAATTACAGTTAATTAGCATAAAAGATTATTGTAGAGATATTTTAAAATGACATTTAAATGTAATTAAATTACATTTAAATGTAAAAAGCAAGTATGAGCATACTTTAAGTGATATAAAAACCTTAAGGTAATACTTTTTTTTTTCTGTTTTTACTTTAAAGTAATTATACTGACAGGAAATTGCAGAGAGAGTACAGAGTATGATTGATAGACTGTATGATAATTGCAAGCTCAGTTTTAAAATAAACTATTTTCCAGAGTGACTGTACCATTTTACAGTCCTACCAGTAATGTGTGAGAGATTCAGTTCTCACACATTATGCACATCAAATGCTGTGCATGCTTGCCAGCATTTGATATTTTCACTTTAAATTACCTGTGCCAATAAGTATGTAGCATTATCTCATTGTGATCTTCAGTTGCATTTCCCTTAATAGCTAGTGATGCTAAACATCTTTTCATGTTCTTATTTGCCATTTCTATATACTCTGGTGAAATGTCTGTTCATGTACTTTGTCCATTTTCTAACTGAATTATTTGTTTTATAACTGTTGAGTTTTGAGAGTTCTTTAAAAATTCTAGATATCTAGAGCCCTTTATTAGGTATGTGGTTTAAAAATATTTTTTTCCCGGTCTCTAGCTTTTCTTTTCCTCCTCTTCACATGGACTTTTGCAGTGCAAAAGTTTTTAATTTTGATTAAATCCAATTTACTGATTTTCTTTTATGGATTAAGCTTTTGGTGTCGTACATAAGAACTCTTCCCCTAAGTCCTGAAGATTTTCTCCTATGTTTTCTTCCACTTTTATAGTTTTACTTTTTACATTTAAATTTATGATATATTTTGATTATCATCAAAATAATGAGAGGTGTGAGATTAGGTCAAGATTCTCTTTTTTTCTTTCCTTCCTTCCTCCCTCCCTCCCTCCCTCCCTCCCTTTCTTCCTATAGATATTCATTGCTCTGGCACCATTTGTTGAAAAGACTATCCTTCCTCCATTTAATTGCTTTTGCACCATTGTCAAAAATCATTTGGCTGTTCCTGTGTAGGTCTGTTTCTGGGTTCTGTATTCTGTTTCATTGATCTGTGTGTCTGTCCCCCTGCCAGTACTGCACAATCTTGATTACTGTAGCTATACAGTAAATCGTGAAATAGGATAGTGAGGTACAGTCCACTTTATGCTTTTTCAGAATTGTTTTAGCTTGTTTGCCCTTCCATATAAATTTTAGAATAATCTTATCTGTATCTACAAGCTATCTTGCTGATATTTTTACAGGAATTATATTGAACCTGTATATCACTTTGGGGGGATAACTGATATCTTTACTATGTTGTGTCTTCCAATTAATAACATGATATATTTCCTTATTTATTTAGGACTTCTTTGATTTCTTTCAGCAACGTTTTGTAGTTTTCAGCATACAAGTTCTATACATGTTTTGTTAGATTAACACCTAAGTATTGCATTAAAGAAAGTATAGCTTTATTGAGATCATTTTTTTTGGATGATTGTCAGTGGTATTTTATTTTTAATTTTGGTTTCTATGTGTTTATTGCTGGTACGTAGAAGAAGAATTGATTTTGTATGTCAGTCTTATATTCTGCAACCTTGTTGAGCTCATTCATTTTAGGAGTTCTTTTTTAGTAGGCCCTTTGGCATTTTCCATGTAGACAATTATGCCATCTGCAGATAGGAATAGTTTTATATCTTCCTTTTCTATCTCCTGAGACTTTTCACATTTTTACCCTTTAATGGAAAGTGTGGGGAGATGGGACAAATGGGCTGAGTATGGTCTGTTGCCCGGTAGACTAATTTTTCTTTTTGCCGTCTCTTATTTTTATACCACTGCAGTTTCTTCATGTATAAAATGGGAATAATTATCCATTCATCCATTACAGATGGAAAAGCTATAAAGTATAGCTTTATTGAGATCATTTTTTGGATTTTAAATGGTATTTTATTTTAAATTTTGTATTGGAGACAGTGCTTGGTGTGGATTTGAATGTGGGGAGATCAGAGGAGTGTAGATACAGGCGAAGAATGCACAGAGGCACAAAGGTGAAGAGGGTCGTGTACATCCTGGGGCTCCTGTTTCCTACAGCTCGTGGTAATTGAGATGCCAAATTACATCCCTAGTGTTCTTTGGGAGAAAAGTCCACCAGTGCCCATACCTGTTAATATCCTATCCAGGTAGAGGATCTGACAACAGGATCTGTGAAACAGGATGTGTAGATCCATAGAAAGACGCATCAAAGCTGTAATAGCCTCCTCACTAATCCCTGGTTGCAGGGCTGCCACATGCAGAGGTGCAGTTTATGCCCTGTACGAGCACCTGCAGAGTTAATAGATGGGGGCTGACACCCAACTAGGCTCTGCCAGCAGAACTGGTCCAGGGCTGTTTCTACCCCGAGAAGCACCTTGTTCTAATTTGCCACAGGTGCCAGGAGGCCTCAGAATCTGTGTCCTTTTGTTGCTTAATGGTGGTCACATATCATGGCTAAAACTTTAGTATCTTATTTGCTAAGTGACTTCCTTTAGCCATCTGTAGGAACTCTCATCATTTTTTTTTTTTTTGCGGTACACGGGCCTCTCACTGCTGTGGCCTCTCCCGTTGCGGAGCACAGGCTCCGGACGCGCAGGCTCAGCGGCCACGGCTCACGGGCCCAGCCGCTCCGCGGCATGTGGGATCTTCCCGGACCGGGGCACGAACCCGCGTCCCCTGCATCGGCAGGCGGACTCCCAACCACTGTGCCACCAGGGAAGCCCCCAGGAACTCTCATCATTTTGAAGACTGGCTGTGTGTCAGATGTGCAGAAATTCAGTAGGACATACTATCCTCTCTTTTATTTTTGCCTTCTGCTTTCCTTGCTGCCAGCTTTAGGTTAAATGCTCAGAAGGCCTCCACTTCAGGTGAGGATATGGCAAGTAAACTGCTCAGCACCTACCTCGCTGGATGACCTGAAATGCCCAGGTCCCTGGCCCCCAACCCTGCTGCATCAGTGTCAGGCTCTTCCTGGCCCTTTGGGACCATCTTGCTACCTTTGTCCTGCTCCCCACTGTCACTGCTGTTGCTCCTGAGCCGTTCTGGTCTCTGTTCCCTCATCCCAGTTGGTTTAATTCTGCAAATGGAGAGATTCATTAGAGAGAAGGAAAAGGAGGATTACAAGTGAAGAAGAGACAGGGAGGCTAATGGAGGGAGGACAATTGGGAGTGACATAGCAGTAGAGGGCAGGGAAATAGAAATAAAAGCCACATGTACATTTGTGGTGGGGGTGAGGGTGAAACAACCCAGAGTGAACATTTCAAGGGCGGTGGTGTCCCTGGCTCTTCACCCGGCCCTCAGTAACAAGGTGACCTTCCTTCCTCAGGTGTCCTCATGACTTCTCTTGTGGACCATGTCCATGATCCTTTTTGCCTGTGTGGTTAGGGTGAGGGATGGACTGCCCCTCTCGGCCTCCACTGACTTTTACCACAGCCAAGATTTTCTGGAATGCAGGAGACGGCTCAAGACTTTAGCCTTGCGACTGGCCCAGTATCCAGGTCGAGGTTCTGCAGAAGGACTTGACTTCAGTATCCAGTAAGCAAGCATGTTCACTGTTCAAGAACATCTTAACCGCGTGCAGAGGTGACATTATGCTGATCACACTGTGTGTTAAAAGCAGGTCTCACATCAGACAGCAGTCCAAGGTTGTGTGTATTTACAATAGTATCAAAGGGACTCAAGCACTGTTGCCCCAACTCTCACCTTTCTTTCTTTCTTTTTTTTTTTTGTAATTAGTTTTTATTGGAGTATAGTTGCTTTACAATGTTCTGTTAGTTTCTACCATACGGCAAAATGAATCAGCTGGCAGAGCGGCCGTGAGCATCGGCAGGCCCTGGTCACCCAGTCTTCATGCCTTTAGTTTGGTAGTTTTTTCTGCATTAGGTGCAGGGTGGGAAAAAGGTGAGTCAAAAGGAGATGCTAGATTAAAATGTCAGGAAAGGAAAAGGACGAGAGTGAGGAAGCCAAGAAGATCAGAAAAAAAGACTTGACTTAGAGTTCTTGCCTTCAGTTTTTGATTTTTGAATTTTTTCACTTCTTAAACATTTTAAAGTGAAAAATGTTTATATGACAGGAGCAGGGGAGTAAAAATGAGCATAAGTAGGTCCCTCTTCTCAAGGAACTCCAGGTCTACTAAAGGGACAAGATAAATATATAACTGAATATTACACAGTGGGGCAAATGCTCCAGTGGAAGTAGGAATCAAGTGGTTACAATAATCATGGAAATAAGAGCTAATATGATTGTTTTCCATGGGCCAGGCACTACTCTAAGTGCTGTATGGGCTTATGAGGTAGATAATGGTATTATACCTGTTTTACAGAGGAGGAAACTAAGGTTAAACAGCTTCCCTAAGGTTAGACTGGTAGTAAATGGTAGAGCCAGGATTTGAATGGAGGCAACCAGGCACCAAAGTCTGCTCCTCATGTGTTATGTCATTTCTTATACTAGGGGTTAGAGTAAAAAGCCGTTCTACGGAGGGATGGGGCAAGGCAGGTTTCAAAATCTCAAAATGGCTTGTTATAGATTTTACATCATTGTTTTCCAGAATTTAGGTCTTCACTTACCAAGTTCTTTTTGTTCCCCTTGAATAGTAAAAATTTTTTTTTTTTTTTTGCGGTACGCCGGCCTCTCACTGTTGTGGCCTCTCCCGTTGTGGAGCACAGGCTCCGGACGCGCAGGCTCAGCGGCCATGGCTCACGGGCCCAGCCGCACCGCAGCATGTGGGATCTTCCCGGACCGGGGCACGAACCCGTGTCCCCTGCATCTCAACCATTGTGCCACCAGGGAAGCCCCTAATAGTAAATTTTTGATTGACCTGATAAGGTGGCATCCTTTCAGAGGAATTCAGTCTCAGAATTAGGAAAACAAAAGGAAAAGTCCAGGCCTAATTCCAGGCTTGGTGGTATTGTCAGGCGAGAAGGGTCGTGGCCTGAAGAGGGATCCAGATGGTAGGCATATGAAGCTGTCACCCTGTGGTATGGGCTCTGGGTGCTCAGGAGCAAAAGCTGAGCTGCATCTGCCCACATCTACAGCTCCTTTCTCTGGGTGCCTGAAACCACCTTCCTTGGTGGTCCCTAACTCATTATGCTGTGATTATCTAACAGTCTATGCGAACTTTGTGCTGTACCTCAAATAGGAAACCTTTCCTCTGTTCAAACAAACAAACAAACAAACAGAAAAACCTGTCACTTCAAATGAAGTTCTGGATACTTCAGTCATTTTTTGAAAAGTAGAATGTAAAATGTTCTACTCATTTGTATTTTGACTTAAATATTCACCATTATTTTCACAGAGGAAACCAAGGCTTTTGTTCCTTACAGGTGAGCGGTCCCATAGCTTAGTTAATAATAAATAAGTTAGAGTGATCACACATTGTCAATGGCAAATGCCACTATACATTTTAGAGGAAGTATAAGAAAGGCACGGTCCCCGGCAGGTCTAGCTGAAGAGATGCAACAGACAGCTCCAGGACTATTCAAGGCCCAGCAGATCCAGAGTTGAGGCAACATGGCGTCTGGGTGCAGGATGTGAATACATGGGTCTGTTCCCTGGTAACGCAGATGACACTCTTTTGTTCCAGCTTCTCTTCTTCGAGGGATGTAGCCTGCATGGCTATCTGCTCCCGCCAGTGTCCAGCAGCCATGGCCTTCTGCTTCCTGGAGACCCTTTGGTGGGAATTCACAGCTTCCTATGACACCACCTGCATTGGCCTAGCCTCGAGGCCATACGCCTTTCTCGAATTTGGTTCGTAACCCTCTTCGTATTGATTGTTCTCTCTTGCGGCATTGTATGTGTAGAATTTCCAGTTTGGATTTGGCTTTGACCGTCAGGGAAAACCACTGGAGGTGCTGTAACATGTCACTGGAGAACAGCCTTATACAATGAGATTTCACAGCAGTGGAAGGGGCCTGCAAGCTTGGAGGTTCAACACTCTGGCTTTTCATCTCTCCAGAGCCTGGGGCAGGGTGGAAGAATGGCAAAACCTGTATCTTATTCTGGAGCAGGCGTCAGCAAACTGTGGGCCAAGGGTCTGTTTTTTGTAAATAAAGTGGAACATAGCCGTGCTTATTCTGTTACTAATGGGTTGTCTGTGGCTGCTTTTGCCCTTCCCTGGCAGAGGTGAGCTGTTGTGATGGACCATCTAGGGCCCATAAGCCTAAAACATTGACTCTCTGGCACTCTGAGAACACTGCCAACCCCTGTTCTAGAGCAGCACTGCTCAAGGGTGGTACCCATTCTTCCAGCATGAGGGACGTACGGAGAGTGAGAATAAGAGTTTAGAAATTCTTACAGTAATTTGGCACTCCTGCGATATTTTCAGTTGTATTTTATCAAAGTATCTGTCTGCAACCATTTGGAAATAAGAAAAAACTGGTCCTCCATGCAGAGGTTTGAGGAGCACAGCTCTGCAAGAGGATACTCCTTTTCTAGGCCCTGCCAGAGAGGCCGTGTGGAGGCTCAGGGCTTTGGAACACAGCAGGGTAGTTATAGCGTATGCTATCAGTGTCTGTCAGCCGGGATTCAAGTCATTTTGAGATCCTGGAGAGGAGGAGTAGAGGTGGGAGTTGGGGGACACTCTCTGGTCTCAATGTAAATCGCCATGGTCCCTGTGATGCTCTTGAATGAGGGGCTGGCAGCATTTGGTACTCAGGGTCAGGTGCAGGGCTGGCACCTGGAAGTGTTGCCACTTATGCTTCTGGAAGCTACTGCTCACATCTCCTCATGTGGTCTCTGGCTGGCCCATCAGTCATGGGGCCAGCACCCCCTTTTGGTGTCACCCAAAGGTGCTGGGGAGCTCCCTGATACTCGAGCCCCAGCCTGGTAGCCCTGTGACATAGACCATGAGTTCTGTCTGAGTCTCCCTGTGAGGATTGGTCCAAATGCCGCTCTCAGCCCCACTTCTTCTGAAGGGCATGCTGTCCCCAGTCGGACCACAGCTGCAGCATCCCTTGGCTGTTATTTGATTGGCAGCTGGTAGACCTGTGTTCTTCTCTCCCCCCATCTCTGCATGCGCCTTCCTTCCAAAGCGGTGGGGGCTTGGTCTCACAGGAGACCCTTCCCAGCATCACGTTTATTCATTATTGAGTGCGAGTAGAATATAAGTAAAAGTATGTGGATATTAGAATTATACATGATTTTGCTTTGCCAATATGTATGAAACTTCACTTCAAATACTTATTAAAACTTGGTAATGGTTAATACTAATATAAATAAAAGAATTAAAACCAGTACCTTTCAGATACATAATCCTAGTTTGCAAAACATACTCACAATGATTTGTAATTTTTTTTCACACACCTTTTCTTGGGATAATCAGGTCAAAGATGACTGTCCCCATTTTTCTATCTTAGAAATATTCTGTGAATGGCCCAGGATTGTACTATGAGTCGTGGCTGAGCTAAGACTCAAGCCTCTCTCCCCTGACTCCCTTGCCACTGAGGTTCTGATGGACAGACTGTCACGTTTTAATTATTCTGCTTTGAAGAGATTGATGAGACCAGTCCTGATATGTACTAATCATTTGACCTTCATGTGTAGTTGACAGTCTTCAGAGTCTGGCTGACTTATTAGCTTGCTTAGAAACGTAAACTTCATTGTGTACGTATTGTCTTATAACATCCATTGTAATGAAGACATTCAGCTTGGGTTGCTCTCTTTTCACAGACAGCGTCATTCAGAAAGTGAAGTGGCATTTTAACTATGTAAGTTCCACCCAGATGGAGAGCAGCTTAGAAAAAATTCAGGAGGAACTCAAGTTCCAGCCTCCAGTGGTTCTCACTCTGGAGGACACAGATGTGGCTAACGGGGTGATGAACGGTCATCCACAGATGCACTTGGAGCCTGGTAAGTGGCCTGCTGCTCTCTGACGTTGATAAAGATGAGGTGAGATTGTGTATTTCAAATGCACAGTGACTGTTTTAGTAGGAAGGTGTTTGGGTGGGGGGCAGTGTATAAAATACCTGGGGAAAAACATGGGCTGATCTTGTTCCAGGTGGCTGTTATAAAAATCTCAACTGTTGTGACCAGTGAGTCGATCTGAAGAGAGGCAACTCTTTTGACGAAATTCAAGAGAAGAGTGACTTGGCAGGTTGTTTTCTTAACCAGGGTGAAATCTGCACATTTAAATGGTGTAAAGGAGATTTTCACTCTCTTTTGCTGGAAGTCACTTATTGAACTGTACAGATTTGTACATTCTCTCTCTCTCTCTCTCTCCTTTTTTCCTTTGACAGTGAGTCCTTATCTCATCATTTAGTGAAACATTGGGGATCTCCACTGAGAAACCCCTGCTCCTTGATGGAGGGAGTGGAGGGCTATGGGGATGAGAGTGGGCAGGGGCCAGAGCCAGGGCTTCTAGACCTCTCACGCTCTGCTTCTCTGTGGGACCCGGGAACATCCCTCTATCCCTTTGGATTTCCGAGTCCTTATCTGAGGAATGAGGTGTTAATGAACATGCTCACAGTGCCCTGGCGTCCGTGACTTAGTCTGGCATTAACACCAGTAGCCACTCAATGCCTAGCACATAGCAAAGCATGCTTTTTTGCATTCCTTGTTTACAGTTACACACAATTAAACCAACCTTTAATTAAAGTGGATATTTACATTCCAAGAATTCTGTAACGGTGTAAAAGCTGAATCCTTCCCTGGAAGACAGAACCATCTACATTATAACAGTCTAATTACTTTGTTTTAACAGTTTTATACTAAACTCATTGCTTGAATTTTGAAAGTGGTGTATTAAAAATGTTCACATTTTTGGCTTAACTTTGTGTTTCGATTTGATCTGTTTCAACCAGTAAATTCCTGGATTGGCTCTTATGCCATTCAATAAGTTGTTGTAATTTATATTGGGATTGAACTTAACTTTTGTGCAAGGAAGACTGGGTAATCAGACCCCAAGCTTTTCCTTTGCCGTATCTGTAGACAGGGTAACTTTGTGATGTATGTTTTGTTTTATAAACACTTAGACAAGAGGAGAAGACCCAGAAAGTGTCAACTTGCCTATCTTTCTAGGATGTTTTACTCTGCTTTGACTCCCCATATTGTTCCAAGGCTAGAACCTTTACAGGTAGCATGCTCTGTTCTAACAGAAACTTTGAATTGCTCAGTGGAAACTCTAACACACTAACAATAGGCATCAGTTGGGTTGTGGCTAGATATTTGTGTGTGTGTGTATGCATGTGTGGGAAATGTAAGGACAAGAAAGGATGATTTAAAAGGAGCATAGCAAGGGAATGGGTGGGACACTATTTAATTGAGTGAACCAGAATCCGTTTCAGCAGTTATCTTTAAAGAGAGAATGATCATTTGTCCTAATTAGAGTTCCAGAAACAGCTTGTAGCTGAAATAATGAATGTTTCCCTCCTCTTCCCAATAATTTTGGAATTTAAAAAAGTGCATTTGCTGTGAATTGTTCCAGAAGCACACGTGACACTGAATGTTGTCCTCGTCAGAAAAAGAATGGAACATTTTACAAGCTGAGGGTTGAGCTGTGTAATAGAAATGCTTCAGGATTTGACAACCAATTTACAGCTAAAGCCAGAAACTGCTTTAAATCAGGATTTCTCAGCCTTAGCCCTATTGACATTTTGTACTGGAAATTCTTTGTTGTGAGGGCTGTCTTGTGCATTGTAGGATGTCAAGAAACATTCATGGCCTCCACCCATGATAGATGCCAGTAGCAACCTGTCCCCAGTGGGGACAACCCAAAACATCTCTAGACACTGATTGAGGGGCCATATCGTCTCTGGTTGAGAACCACTGTTTTAAATAGAAAGGAAATGAAGCACTTGAAAAATCTGTGCTTGCTCAGAGAAGTGGCCTCTTTCTGGAAGAAATTCACCTTGGATTCCCAAATCCATTCTGTCCTTCATTTCTTGCCTTTTCCCCCTCTAACTACAGCTGCTTTTTTTTTTTTTTTTTTTTTTTTTTTTTTTTTGTGGTACGCGGGCCTCTCACTGTTGTGGCCTCTCCCGTTGCGGAGCACAGGCTCCGGATGCACAGGCTCAGCGGCCATGGCTCACGGGCCCAGCCGCTCCGCGGCATGTGGGATCCTCCCGGACCGGGGCACGAACCCGTATCCCCTGCATCGGCAGGCGGACTCTCAACCACTGCGCCACCAGGGAGGCCCTACAGCTGCTTTTTAAATTAATATGTTTGCAGTTGTGTGTTTAACATAATAAACCTTTTCATTAGCAGAGGTCTAGTTAATATCTTTATTTTTCCTTCATGTGGAAAGTATTTTCACTAGACACTTGTCGTTTTTCATTGTGAAGCTCCTAATTTCCGAATGGAACCTGTGACAGCCCTGGGCATCCTCTCTCTTATTCTCAACATCATGTGCGCTGCTCTGAACCTCATTCGTGGAATTCACCTTGCAGAACATTCTTTACAGGTAACATTTTCTATACATTTTAAATCAGAAGACACATGATGGCAGAAACGGATGGGGATATATATTATTTATAAGGTTATTATGTACTACATACTAAAAATTGAAGTAAAATTTTTACTTCTCGTTTTATTCTTTGTCTTAAGTTGAACAAATAGGAAACTTGCTCTTTTGTATCTGTTTTCCTAAGACGCCAAAGGGCCCTCCTGGGTTATTGGTGAGAAATGGAAAACTTGCTTCAAGGACATCAGGCCACCCCATGGCTCTGGGGACTCCAGGAGTCACTGTGGGGGCTGGATCGTTCATCCAGGGCAGAAGTTTAATGCTCAGGTTTTAACGTTCAGGCCCTTCTTTCCCCTGGGGAGAGTGGCCTCATAGTCTGATTTATATCATTCAGATACCAGCTTCCTGGTGTCTTTGTCAAAAGAACAGTGTCACTGCGAAGTTGATTCGCCAGCCTGCTCATCTCAAAGCACGTTTCTACTTCAGTGCTTTTTAAATATTATTTTTAAAGTTTGAAGTATTTCCAACACTTTAAGAAAAAGTATGGAACCACTATGAACATGAACAGATAGATGTTACTATTAAAAACAGAGCCGTCATGCTCGCACCGAGGCACATGGTGGCTAAAGTCTGAAGCGCAGCTTAGACTGAATCTCAGGTGGCTTATGGGGACTGAAGTGTTTGGGGAACAGCAGCAGGCCTGGGCCATGAGTGGTGGCTGGCTGTTTCCACACCCCGTCTTTGGCCAATGTGTGGTGTGGTTCCCACTCTTATTGTTTATGACGACTCATAAGCAGATGCTCATCGAGTGTCTGTATGCACTAGAACAGGTGTTCGTTGGTCAAGACATAGTCCCTGAGTTGGGGCACGTAGCATCACTAAGGAGGTGGCAGTGGGGGGTGGGAGGAGGTGGGGAAAGCTTAGCACTTACAGATGAGTTGGATTTTGAGAGGTGTCAGGGCTGGGGGTGGGAGCATTCCAGGTTGAGGGCTCAGTACACATGCATGGGGACTGGAGGGCGCTTCGTGTGTCCAGGCCATTCAGAAGGATTTCATGTCACCCGCTGGTGTGATGCGTGAACGGGGGCTTATTTCTCATGCCGCCAGGGATTTTGTACTGTCAACCATACCAGACCCAATGCGGAGTAAAGCACTTCACGTCATAGTGTTTCCTGTCCTCTAAATATTCCTTTCCTTGTGTTCCTCACATTTGTCTTAGGTTGCACATGAAGAAATTGGAAATATTCTGGCTTTTCTTATTCCTTTTGTAGCCTGCATTTTCCAGGTGGGTGAAACGTTGATGTTTTAGTGAGTGGGTTAAACCCATGGCCTTATTTTGTTCTGTTGGAACCATCAACAAGTTTCTAGATCCTGCTTTTGTTCCACCAAGGCCTTGGTTCAAATCGTGGATATAGTACCAGCCCTTAGTGGGAGGACCCTCCACCCATCCTGCCCAGTCCTCTCATTTTACAGAGAAAAGACCTTTGGGCTCAGAAAGAGAAAGCCACTTGCCCTAGACCTCAGGGCCTTTGACAGTGCAGGACAGAAACCAGGAATTTGAACTGGGCTCCAAGAAACAAGGGGTGAGACTGCAGTGGGGATCGGGTTGGGCCTGACCAGTATGAGGCAGGGTCCTGCCTCGTGCTTATTGTCGGGGTGTCCAAGTACAGAAATGTCCTTCTGCAGAAGTGACACCTATGTATGTGTGTTTCTTTTTTCTTTTTTTATAAGCAGATATTCATTTTAATTTATTTATTTATTTACTTATTTATTTTTGGCTGCGTTGTGTCTTCGCTTCTGTGCGAGGGCTTTCTCCAGTTGCGGCGAGCGGGGGCCACTCTTCATCGCGGTGCACGGGCCTCTCACTATTGTGGCCTCTCTTGTTGCGGAGCACAGGCTCCAGACGCGCAGGCTCAGTAGTTGTGGCTCACGGGCCTAGCTGCTCCGCGGCATGTGGGATCTTCCCAGACTAGGGCTTGAACCCGTGTCCCCTGCATCGGCAGGCAGATTCTCAACCACTGCGCCACCAGGGAAGCCCCTGTATATGTGTTTCTTTTCAAACACAGGACTAGGTTAAAAATTTTGTTGTTTTTAATGGTAATACCATCTGAGTCAAATCTGTCCTTAGGAAATGAAACAAAAATTATAACACTAACTAGAGCCCTTTGATTATTAGTTATTTTCAAATAAGCTGTGTACTTAAGGAGTGGGGTAAAAAGGAGCTTTTGAATCCCCTATAGGCAGAGTTAATTCTAGTAAAAACCTGACTCTCTTTCCTCATCCTCCACCTGGACTAGGATTTTAGTACCTTTTCTGCATGTTTAAGCTTCTTCTTCTTCCTCTTCTTTTTTTTTAAAATGAGAAGTTCTGTTCTCAGGGCACTTCCTCTCTCTCCTGCATACATCCTAGATGACCTGTTTTTAAGAATTACCTGATTGTGCAAAAAGAAAATTTCATCCCAAGATTGAAAATACACTCATTTTTTAGAAAACAAGTCTCTAAGACCTTGGGTGTTGCCAGGAGAAGTTTCCTGGAGCCTGCATTTCAGAGCTGCAGGTATCTTACAGTTCCACCTTCATCCTCTCAACTGCAGTCTTACTTGGATAATTCTTTCGATGGGGAACTCTCTCCCTCCCCCCCTGAGCTTTTGTCAGATTGTTCTGTGTTTTGAGAATGTGTCTTTTTTTAAAAAACACAAAAAAAACACCCAACGTTGAACCAAAAAATGATTTCCACCTTTTGCAGAACAAGAATGGCTTCTTTCTGTGTGATAGCCCTACAGGAACTATCAGTCACTCTCCCTGCTATAAGACCTTTCCCTGAGTCAGATATGCTTTTTTTTTTTTTAGGCTGTGCCACTCGGCATGTGGGATCTTAGTTCCCTGGCCAGGGGTCAAACCTGTGCATCCTGCAGTGGAAGCATGGAGTCTTAACCACTGGACCGCCAGGGAAGTCCTCAGAGATGCTTTTGAAGACATAACAAGGAGGCTGTCTAGGGAACAGTGGCCCCCTATGCAGTTGTAACTCAGGAAAAGCTTAAGTAGTAAAAGCACAGCTTCTCTCAGCAGCTTTCTCACCTGTTATGACCCCCCTGAAGGAAAATTCATTTGGAGGCCTGTCGATCTTGTTAGGGTGTTCTGGCCTGGCTGTCTACCCCTGACCTGCATGTCTTCTTTCTCTACAGCACAGCCTGGGCATTTCTTTCTGTCTTTCTTGAATTCCTTCAAGAGTGCTATGTTCTAGTTCCTCCTGTGATGTCTTTTTCACTTTTCTTATCTGTTCCAAATCCCCACTTCCATCCAGTGATTAACAGCAGCTGATCCAGTGAGTCCAAGCTCCATTGTAACGAATTCAGTTTAATAAGCTAATGTGTATGAAGTGACACTGCGTGGCAGGTACGATAAGTGAATCTTGCATCTGACCTTGGCCATTTCATTATCTCTGATGGGACTTCCTCTTCCGGTGTCATTTCAGTGTTATTTGTACCTGTTCTACAGTCCAGCCAGGACGATGAAGGTGGTGCTGATGCTGCTCTTTATTTGCCTGGGCAACATGTACCTGCATGGGCTGAGGAACCTCTGGCAAATCCTCTTCCACATAGGAGTGGGTCTCCTGTCTTCATATCAGATACTGACAAGGCAGCTTCAGGAGAAGCCATCTGACTGTGGAGTGTGAGGATGACATCATGGGATGAACGGATCCTTTGATTTTCTTATGAAGGTCATCGGTGTTCCCCTTTTTGCTTCTCGACTTCACCTTAAGTTTCCACCCTTGAAGTTCCTTTCAACCAAAGCGGATTGATCCTGAGAGCTGCGATTTCTCATAGGTGCAGTTGAAAGCATGAGATTGCTTGACATCCAGTTCCAGTTTTGTGCTGAGGGTTACTGCAGAATCTCCAGTTCAGCACGATTACTTCGGACAGCAGAATCTGGGGGCTTATTCAGAAAGAGCACTATTGGAAGACCAAAATGGAATTATTTTGGTCTTTTAAATTGAGTGATGCAATAAACCACTAGATTCAATAACAGTAGTTTAAAGTAATTGGCAGTTGTCTCTGAGGAACCACTTAAAAATCTGTATCAGCTTTTCAGTCTAAATGTGACTTGGTTAGTTTTTTTTTTTGAGGGCCAGTAGAGGGTGAATCAAAAACTTTAAAAAGTGGTTTATAACTATAAGATGGATAAATTTTGTTTACATTTTTTGATAACTTAGGTCTGATATGATACCTTTAGAATATTTAAATATATATTAGATATAAGTTGAACAATGGCTTCACTTAGGGTAAGGACACACTTAAGCTGAGAAAACGTTAAGAAAGCTGAATTTATTAAATTTATATATAACCTTTTATGGTAGTGGGATTGCAGGGATACAGAAATGTTTTGTATTTATTTGCAGGGTATATCTGAATACTTTAAAAACTGAGTAACCAGCGCTACCGGACCATTAACTTATAAGCATGAGCAGAAATGAGAATATCAGGATTCCTTGCAGTTGGCCACAAACTAGAGTAGGCGAGTCACACATATTCATACGGTGGCACTTTACAGTCACAGGTGGGAGAGGCTGCTGTCATCAGCCTTTTAGGTGGCAGCCGAATACCTGTCACTTTAATCGTGTAATTGGATACTTGACCCTGTGTACTTGTTCTCAGAAGATCTCCCAAATTAATTACTCCTCCGCACCTTTCCCACTCATCTTAATTAGGTTAAGGGCCTCATTGTTTTATGAACAAGAGTTAAGTGTGTGTTAACTTTTTTAGAGCTTTATAGCTTATAAAGCTTTATAATTAACCCTGTGCTCTGAAAAGTTACCTTTCTTTCTCTCATTGTCAAAATATTGACTGATTACAGTTTTCCAAAATTTAGATCTGAATATGATTCCTGAGGTCTCTAGAAATTTCAGACTGGGTTGCCCAGTACCATTCAGGAGGCCATTTTGGAAGCTTGCCCTTTGGATTGTTCTTCATAGAAGTCCAGAGTCTGAATAGCTCCACCACAATTGCATAGAATACTTTGGGTTGAATTATGTGATCTTGATAAATTAAAAAATCCTGTTTTGGTAGTTTTTAATAGTCAAAAACTGTTGCAAGAGTTATTGAGCAGATGGGGAAAGCAAGGATGTCATCTTAGGGAATTCAGTTGTACTTGGTCATTACTGGTGGTGAATTGTTATTGAGCTACCTTGGTGTCACTTAAAAGTCCATGTGACTACGAACTGTGCTGGGAAAATGTTGCCATGGTAATTTTATTTTCTTATAATAGAATTTCCTATTCTTAATCAAACAAAGTATCTGGATATGAAAGTTATGCTGGCAACATCCTCAGATGTAAACTTCAGAGTTGTCTCTCCACTGATTTTGCATCTGCATAATTTTCTGCATAGCCAGCAGGTGAATTTTCAGGCTTTCCGGGACAAACTTTTGGACAGATGGTGAAATAGGATGGGAAGCTAAGGAGGGGAGACAAATCTTTTTATATTAGAAGCACACACACAAAGCTTTAAAAGTTGATTAGAACAGCTTTACCCAATGTACTGTTTTCTTTTTGAGCCCGTGTGCTATTGGTGTTGCCATGTAGCCCTGTACTCCAGATGGTCTGGGGTCTGAGCCTGTGATCCACATTCAGCAAGTAGTGAAGAACAGTCCTTGCAGAGGAGACCCTCCTGGTGAATGCCTCCTGCCCTAGTGGAGAGGTTATTCACACCTGGTTGAATGTGGTCTGAATCCGTGAACATCTATATGGGGTTTGAGATTTACTTTTGCAAACAAAAGGGAAAAGATGCAGTCGACAAACGCTGCAAAATAATGACCACATAAACATTGTTTAACTGAAATCCAGCTAAGAGCAGTCTCAGTTCACTGGTGGTAGAAGCTAATGATAGGAAAGGCGTTCTGGAGATTTTATCCAAGGGAAATCCCAGGCTCAGGGGTTGACTTGGTTCAGGCCTGGAGTTTTGTAGCCCTGTGTCATCCTTGATGCTAGAAACTTGACCCCCACGTTACCCTCACTCCGCCACACACCTTTGTTTTAGCTGTTCTAGCACCTTGATTTTCTCAGACGTTAACCGATCTCACAGGGCTGGATCCTGGGATAGATGAGATAATGTTGGAAAACCCTTAAAAGTGCCTTCGGGTGTCGGATGTGGCAAGATCTTGAGCATCAGTGTGTGAGGTGTCCCATCTGCTGTATCTGGGCGGGGATGTGGCTCAGTGCTCTCTGGCAGGGGCCAAGTCCAAGGGTTCCCATTCCACAAGTGTGCTAGTGTGGGAACCACATAGACTCTGCTTTTCTTTCCCCAGCCTAGCCTGACTGTGACGAGGGCCATGCCTGGGTTTCCTGTCCTGGGCGGGGACAGTCAGGGGTATATTTGGGTGGGATTTCCTCTCGGTACTAGAGGCCTCACTGCCCTCAGCGGGAAGAAGGTGACCATAGGCTCCTGGTTTTGCTTCTCCAGCTGGCACCCCTTTTATCTGTGAATCAAGGCCCAACGTTTTAAAGCTCTTCAAGGGTTGGGGAAAAGGGTATTGGAAGGAGAGCTGAAATTAGAACGTTTAGCATCATTGCTACCAACCCCCCCTTGAGCTCCCTGTTCTTCTCCTAGGTGCCTCTGTTCAGGTCTCCCCTGCCTCTCTTTCCACTTCTGCCCCCCACATTCCAGTCCTGGGGACCGAGGCTGAAACTGGAATCTCTGCAGGGACGGGGAAGCCACCTTTCATCGTAACAGATAGGGCGGGTCCAGGAGCTTCAGAGAGGGCACGGATGGCCCCGAAGCCCAGCCCTCTTCCCTGTGCACCCCCAGGCACACAGCAAGGCTGGCTGTTTGGGGCGCAGGAAGCGGGGCTAGATGAGAAGCGGAGCTGGGGGCTGGCTGGCTGCTGGAAGACAGCAGCTGCCCTTGGCACATGGGGGCTGCACGCCACACCTTCATCCAGGGCTGCCGTCTGTTGTTCCTTGAAGGAGTTGGCTGCTCATAACATGAAGGACAGGTGGCCCTCAGAAAACAGTGCAGTGCAGGTGAGGACCGGCGGGGAGGGAGGGTTTACGGTGACCAGATGAGTGCACAGACCCCTGCCCCGACGTCGCTCACATTCCAAGTGATTCTACACAGAATGCTGCCCAGGCACAGGGAAACCCTATCTGTGCACTGTGAGTGTTAATAATGGTGGAAGAAGAGAGAGTAGATGTGCCCTGGAGAGATGAGGTGGGAAGGAGCGCCCTGTCAGCTGGCCCGAGGCCTGGAGGTCGGCGTGGCTCTCCCACTTGGTCTGGCCCTGCAGTGGGTGAGTCGCAGCCCGTCGGCCGGGTATTCTCTGGAAAACGGTGGTAACGTCGGCCGGCTCCCCTGGCGAGCTGTCAGGAGGGTAGAAGCAGTAGTGGAGGGGATGCTGGGTGAATCTATTGTTCATGTGCAGGAGGAGAAAGGCTTTGAGTTGGTTCACCCAACATGCGGAGGTTCTGCAGGCTTCAGGCAATGCAGCTTGGCACAGCTGTGTCTTCTGGCCTTTACAAAAAAAGACCTCATGCTTTCATTATAGACAGGTAGCAGCCTCTCTTCCTCCCCCTGGACCTGCCTCCTGCCTTCCAGGCATGGAGCCTTTGGTTCCAGTGGCATTGGGTCCTGCAGGATCCAGGGAGGTTGGTTCTGTTGGTTGGACCAAACCTCATGGTCTGTTTCTGACCCAAATGAGGAGAGCTGATTCTCCCTTCTGGGAGCAGTGATGTCAAACTTCTGTTGCTGGGGAAACGTCATTGGCAGAGAACCTGTGGAAAAAGACTTGTCAGTAAAATCTGGGAATGGCCGGATATGGAAACATCTGCCCATGTGTACCGATGACAGAGCTGTTGCCCACAAGCGCCTTTCGTTTAAGGTAAAATGATCAAATCCAGTCTATTCCTCTACCCTGTGCTTGGTACATATGACCTTCTTTAACCCTTATACTTACATGATTCTGGGTTGTTTCAGAAGTGTTATTTAATGAATGATTCATATAATGTGGCCCCCAGGATTCCATTTTGTTTAGTGGACTTTTTTACGAAGAGCATTAAAGATTGAGGCTGATTTAGCCAGAGAAAACCATTTCCTTCATGTATTCATTTTGAATGCTTGCTGCCCATGTTATACAGGCTTCTTACTGTTTTCATGTAATAACAAAGATCTATTTTGAGTAAACGATGAGTGCGTTTTAACAAACTTTCACACAGTAGTAAAACCTAAACTTGTGTTAATGTTGGTAACGAATGTCGTATAGCCGTTTATATACTATGTATATATAAATTAAACGAGGTGGCTTCAGAAGTGGGAGGAGAGTAAATCTAAGGTGCTTATCAACTTGTGTGTTTGTACTTGTGTGAAAAATCCTGAGTTATGGGTCCATTTTCCTAGATGAGGTGATGTGGGCTTGGCATAATGGAGGGGGGTGTGTTGAGAGAAGTGAAATTCAGGTCCTCTTGTCCAGTGAGGTCTAGACAGGTGCAAGGGCTCAAATAGTCTTCAGCACTAATCCCCAGACTCTGGAATGCAATCATGGGTCCAGGAAAGACCTTGGAAAAACCAAAATAGCAATTGCCGCACTGCCCTGGGGGCTGGAGGGGGGCTGCCTTCTATGCAGGCTCTGCTTCTGCCCAGCCCTTTCCCTGCTCTGGGCTCTGAGCTCCAGTCTGTATGTACTCTGAGGGTGATGTCGTTTTCATTTCCCAGGAGGAGCCCTGTCAGGAAATGGCCACCAGGGGGCACATCATCAGGTTGCCAGCACTGGGGACTGTGCTGTTTTGCTGGATCGTTCCTTTAGCAGCTGAAATTCCCAGAAAGGAAACAAATGCACCAGCCTCTCCTGACGGCACTGAGTTCTGGGATTCGGGCGTTGGCAGACCCTTTAGATACCACTGGGTTCAACCCCCTTGTGGCTCAGGTGAGGAAGTTGAGGTCTGTCCTAGGTAGCCAATGACAGTGTAGCCCAGAGCTCTGTCCTCTGGGCTGAGACCAAGGTGCCATCAGCCCACTTGGCAGCACCCACAAAGAATAAAAAGGGATCTTGGCCCATGAAGGATGCCCTTTCTGTGCCAGGAAGGCTGGGTGCCAGTTCAGGCTGATGAATTGCCTTCCTTTTTCTTGGACTCTAACCCCCTGTGGGGTCAGGTAGCAGAAGTGCTGCCTGACAGCTGCCCAGCATCCTTGGGCAATGTCAGCGGAGGAGTGAAGGGGCTCAGAGAGAAGGGGCCCACCTGAGTGCGCCTGGCTCTGCTGAGTCAGCTCTAAGACATCCCCGGATCGAATGTGCAGGGCAAAAACTATTAAGTTCACTGAAGAGCACAACGGAGAGTATCTGTGACCTGGGGGGAAAAAGTACTTCTTAAACAAAACGTCATAGGCACGACCCTTAAGGCAAAATGATTGATGAATCTGATGACATACAAATAAGGATTTCATGGGCAAAGTTAAAAGAATGAGAGAAGATATTTACAATGTCTGAAACCAGTAAGGGATTAATATACAAGCAATTCTTTAAATCAGCAAGAAAGATGAGCAACTTCAATAGAAAAATGAGCAGTTTGCAGAAGAGAAAACCCAGGAAGCTAATAAGCATACGAAGATGTTTAAAATCATTAGAAATGCCGAGAAATATATATTAAAATAACCATAAGACATCACCTTACGCCTGTGAATTTGGCAAAATTTAGAAACCTGGATGGGACCAAGTATTGGAGCGAGTATGGGGATCTAGGACTTTGTGTACAGCGAATCTGAAGAGCAGTGCTACCGTTATGAGCTGAACTGTGTTCTCCCCGAATTCATATGTCGAAGTCCTAACCCCCAGTACCTCAAATCGTGACTGTATTTGGAGATAGGGTCTTTAAAGAAGTAATTAAGGTTGAAAAAATAAGAGGTCATATGGGTGGGCCCAAATCCAATATGACTGGTTTCCTTAAAAGAAGAGATTAGGACACAGACCCATACAGAGGGGAGACCATGGGAAAGTATAGGGAGAAGGTGGCCGTCTGCAAGCCAAGAAGAAACCAGCCCCACTGACACCTTGATCTCCAACTGCTAAGCCTTCAGAAATGTGAGAAAATAAATTTGTGTTCTTTCATCCACCCAGCCTGTGGCACTTTGTTCTGGTGGCCCTAGCAAACGAATACAGCTGCCTACTGAAATTTAGTGTCCACACACCTTATGATGTGGAAACTTCAGTTCTGGTTCTATGTCCCTGGGAAATTCTTACACAGATCCTTAAGGGGTCACGTATGAAGAGAAATGTTTACTGAAGCATTATGTGTGTTGGCAGAAAGCAATCTGTGTGTCTACCGTGGACAGATAAAGCGTGTAGGCTCCCCATGGAGCAGCAGGCAGGAGGCGGAAGTACCAGATTTAGATGTAGTTGCATGGATGCATCTTCAAAACATAGAACTGAGTGAAAAATAGTATTTCTACGATTAGAAACGTGCACAAAATGATCGAATATTTCCTAAGAATGTACTCCAAAAGATACATGTCAGATTCATTTGCATGGTTGCCTACGAGGGGCCAGGACTTTGTGAGTTACATATAGAGATAATAAGGAATTTTTTTTAAAAAAGGAGGGCTGGCTAAAGTCAGCAGTCAGGTCTGAGAGCTCTGGGAGAACCAGGGGGCCCACATTGCCCCTGGAGAACTTTCCCAGGGTGCCCAGCCCTGACTGGACTTGACAAGGCCAACAGGGCCTGCCCCTGGGGGCCTCCGAAGCCCTACGAGCTGCCAGAGTGTTTCGGCCTCCAGAGCTTCTTCAGTGGGCGACAGGGGTGGGGGGAACTCAAGCCGAGCCCAGGGGCTGTAATGGGCAGAGAGGGTTTCTGGGACCCAGGGGGGCAGGGGCGGAGGGGAGAAAGCAGGGAGGCGGGGTGTCCAGAGAGGGAATGCAGGCGGGTGGGAGCTGACTCTGGCCACAAGGGCTCTCTCCTTCTCAGATTCAGGCCGTCTGACCAGTAGTTTCCTGATGGAGACTCTCTCCCACATGAGGCACTCAGCTGAAAGGCTCTCATGGGGACAAAGAGCACACAGCTGCAGGGGGACAGAGGTGCACCCAAGGCAAGGTCTTCCTCCCACCCCAGAAATAGCCTGTTCTGGCCACGGAGCCAGCAGTGTGAGCCCGCGGAAGTGAAGCAGGAGGGCCCTGGGGCTGGGAGGCGTGAAGGTGACCAGGACCATGACTGCCCTGAGGGGTGGTTCCAGGCACATTTTCTGAGGCCGCAGGGATGAGAGCAAGGGCCATAAGCAAGGAACACAGGGCCAGAATGAGGATGCACTTTCTCATAGAGCTGTCCAACAGTGCTTGGAGAGGTCGTGAGCACTCCACCATGAAGGTGTGCAAGCAGATATGAGATGGATCAGATGGGACCTTGGAACATGCTGTCCCCATCTCAAAGACATCGTCTTGCCCGGGATGCTGGTGTCCGCGGGGACATCTGCCTATCTCCCGGAGTGCCTCCTGTTGTGTCCATCCCACGGGGTGAGCCAGACGCCAGTTGCAGGAAACAGCCTGTGCCAGCTCCCATTTGAAGAGCAAATATTAGTCTTTTCAAGAGCTGCCTGTTCTCTGTCACTTGGCACGGAGGACACTGAACCGGGGGTGGGAGGGTGCCTCTTGGCCCCCATGCTCAGATGGAGTCTCTGGACCCGGGTCACTGCCACAATGTAGCTCCAAGGAACAACCCTCCCCCTGTCCAGGCAGGTATCCCCTCCTGGTGAGTGTGCGAGCAGTGGGCACTGGAGCCCCTACCTAGGGGAGGCTTGGATGGCACCGAGGCCCCAAGTCCCAGTACATGGCTCTCACATACTGTCCGGGCTGCTGCTGCAGAGGCAGGGGAGTGGACGTTTTGACCTAGACCTCAAGGTCTCTGGGCCCCAGTTCTGACATACATATATATGTCATATATATATAATATATATATATATATATATATATGTATATTATATATATGGTTTTAAAACCCTCTGATTACCAGGAAAGGGGAATGACCTGTTGCTGCTCCACTATCTCCCTTTGGGGAGACCTCTTCCAACTACTCCAACCAACAGAGCACCCCTTAGCCAAGCCCCGCTTCTTGCCTTGTTTCTTCTGTAATTTTCCTCATTTATTATCGACTCCTCCATTAGAGGCTTAGCTCCGTGAGCACAGGGCCTCTGCCTTGGTCGCTGCTTGGAACTGTGCACACAGTACGTGCTCAGTAACTGTTTGCTGAGTGAATATGATGACGTTATTACTTTGAAAATATTAAACCGATAGCATTCTCATCCGCTAAGCCCTGAACTCGTATTCCTCTGAAGCCCCTCCAGCAGGATGACTGGGGCGGGGTGGGGTGGGTGAAGCCATCTCAGGGAGAAGGGAGGATGGAGGGGGAGGCAGGAAAGCCCAGCCTCAGCTGGTGAGCGGTGGAAACAGAGGGGGTGCATCTCTCAGACGCGTGTCCTGGTATCATCCTCTGGGATGAAATCTTGAAGGGAAAGAAACTGAAAGCTGAAGATAGAGAGGGTGTGTGGCCCCCTCTGCATTGGAAGACGGCCCCCCAGGCAGCCTGTGGCCCTCAGGTGGCCCTGCTGGGTAAAAATGGTGGAGCTACAGATTTGATGGCAAGAAAGTTGGAGTGGGCGTCTTCTCTGAAGCCTCCCTCCACTCCCAGAGGCCTGGAAGGGTCCAGAAGTTCCTGTGTGCTCCACAGGGCACGGGGAAGGTGGCTGAGCTGGGGCTGGTGGGCCTGTCTCAGCACTGCCGGGGCCAGTGCTGAGGTGAGAGCAATTCATCCCCAGGGCTGGATGGAGGCACGGCTGAGCCTGGAGGGGTCTGAGGAGCCAGAGTGAGCTGAGGTGGGACCCCAGCCAAGAGAACAGACTGTGAGCTCATGAGCTATGAGTGTCCGGCCACCGTGAGTGTCCACCGAGACCCCAGTAGAAGACCCTAGCCCTAGCTTTGTGCCAGTCTCCGTTCTCTCCTGCCAGGAGGCCACCCGTATTGGACTCTGCCTTGTATCCTCTTCACCTACCTTTGCCAGCTCCTGCAGGAATAACGGGACCATCCCCCATCTCAGCTGTCCCACACAGCTCTCGCTTTCTGCCCCAGTCCCTCTGGAGTCACAGTGTAGGATGCCTGCAGGGACCCGCTTACACTCAGGCCTGCCCAGCCTGGCAGTGTGAGGGCATTGCCGTGGGCAGACCTTGAGGTGTGTTCTGCCAGTGAGACACGAGTTCCTGTTGGCAAAGCAGTGACCAGTTCAATAACCCACCTTGATTTTGGCTTTCTCCGTTTCCCTGCATCACACTTCTCTGTTCCCTGTTCCTGTTTCCTGGTCACAGGCTCTGCTTTCTGGGGACTCAGGCTACAAGGCCACCTAAGCCTCTGTGCTAGCAATTGCCTATTGGCACTTGGCTTCCCTCTCTGGCCCCTTCCGTATTTCCCTGTGTTGCAGGGGCTAGAAAGCTAAAGACTACCTTTCCCAGGCCACCATGCTGCTGGGGATCTAGATGTAACTTAGAGGGAAGCACTGTGGGAGAGAGTTGGGAGGCAGAAGGGAGATGGAGGCCTTTCTACCTGCGGTGCGGTGGCTGCCGGGTGGGATCTGGCAGATGTGAATTTTTGCAGCAGCAGGACACTTTGTTCCTTCTACTTCCTTGTCACCAGTTTAATGGATGTGCAAATAGGACACTGACAATAATTTCCTACAAGGTGGCAGCTGGGATGGTGTGACCATGAAGCTAGGTATGCCCTATTTTCCACTTCTCCAAATCTTTATACATTTAATTTCCTGCTTTTTTTTGACATCTTTATTGGAGTATAATTGCTTTACAATGTTGTGTTAGTTTCTGCTGTGTAACAAAGTGAATCAGCTATACATATACATGTATCCCCATATCCCCTCCCTCTTGCGTCTCCCTCCCACCCTCCCTATCCCACCCCTCTAGGTGGTCACAAAGCACCGAGCTGATCTCCCTGTGCTATTTTACATTTGGTAGTGTATATATGTCCATGTCACTCTCTCACTTTGTCACAGCTTACCCTACCCTCTCCCCATATCCTCAAGTCCATTCTCTAGTAGGTGTGTGTCTTTATTCCCATCTTATCCTAGGTTCTTCATGACTTTTTTTTTTCTTAGATTCCATATATATGTGTTAGCATACGGTATTTGTTTTTCTTTTTCTGACTTACTTCACTCTGCATGACAGACTCTAGGTCCATCCACCTCACTACAAATAGCTCAATTTCGTTTCATTTTATGGCTGAGTAATATTCCATTGTATATATGTGCCACATCTTCTTTGTCCATTCGTCTGTCGATGGACACTTAGGTTGCTTCCATGTCCTGGCTATTGTAAATAGAGCTGCAATGAACACTGTGGTTAACTTCCTACTTTAAATCTCTTGCTGCACGAAAGACCTAGAGTGTTTTCTCTTTCCTGCACTGACCCATGACTGGTTTGGCTTCCTCTCCTCCACCATCTACCACACCACCAGGCTCAGATGGAGGGAATCTGAAAGGCCACACACTTACCCAAAGAGACGTCCAAAAGGAGATTGAGAGTCAGACTCTGTTGGTTGCCTACTCAACAACCATCTTCCCTTATCAGGTCAATCCTTCTTCCTTATCAGATCAACTTCCCTCTGGAAGCCTGGTCTCTCTTGCAGCCAGGGCTTGGGTGTGTGACCTAGTCCTGGCTAAGGAACCTGAAGAGAGTATGTAGAAGGTGGGTTCTGGGATAGCTTATCTTCCTGACAAAAGGAGACACACAGGAAGCACTCTCCTCCCTGCCAGTGGATGGAGTTCTGTGAGAACATGATGCTTGGGGCAGAAACAGGTGTCTTGCAGTCAAGAGGGGGTAAGTCTGTGGATGAAAGTCAACACATCGAGGATGGCAGCGTGGACAGGTAGAAAACATCTAGGTCTATGTTGACGTTATTGAACCTCTGAATTAACTCTGGAGCCCCCTACTTCTCGTGGGCATCACCCTGGCAGGACCCCTTCCCTCTGGGCCACATAGAGGCTTGTTCAGAGCTCTTCAAAGTTTTTTCCATGCCAGTATGCTGGGCTCAGAGATGCTGGGATCTCTGGGAGCTGGGCTGGGACTAGGGTGAGGCAAGTGAGGCACTGTCCTTGGCTGCAAAATTTAAGGAGGGTCACAAAAAACTCAGTAGGTAATCAGGATAAACGATATTTTACAGGACCTTAACTCCCTGACCGGGGATCGAACCTGTGCCCCCTGCAGTGGAAGCACAGAGTGAGTCCTAACCACTGGACCACCAGGGAATTCCCTTTAATGTAATATTTAAAAAAAATCAAAACTAATGTAAAAATACAAAGCCAACGAAAAAGGTCAAGATTTTTAAATAAAGACGATGAAGATTCAGGGTCACCAACCAGGTCTGCTTCTATGTTTCTACACAGGGCAAAGCCAGTAAATGTCACCTATGACAATTCATACAATGAGGCAGGGTTCTGGGACTGTGAGAACTGGGTTCAAGGCCGGGCTGTACCAGTGACTTGCTGGTGATCCCAGGCAAGTCCCTTCCCTCCTCCCTGGACATAATCTGCCCTGCATGGGGGCTGGGGCATTGCCAGGTTGGCCTCCGGACCCATCCTCCTCATCCCCATGACCTGCAGAGGTTACTGTCCCTCTTTCTGTGAGGCTGTGTCCTGGCTATTAATATCTCGGCCATCCCTGGCCTGATCAGGGTGTTTAATGACTGCCAGCTGTGGCTCCGGCCTGCTTCCCCGGGAGAAATAAGAGCAGTTGCTGTTCCCACGTGGGGGTGGGGGTGGGCCTTGCTCATTAAAACAGGCCCTGGGCAAGTGATGGGAACTGAGGCGCTGAGACCAACTCTTCACCCCACCTGGCCTTGCCCACCAGATGGAGGTGCCTGGGGATACAGACTCCCTGCACCCCAGACCCCCGGGGGCTGCCCTGGTCTCCCTAACTCCTGCCTGGGCCCTGTTGCCTTAGGTCAGTTTCCAACAGCCTTGGGACTTCTCCCCAGATGCCCCACAGACATTAGCTTCAGCATGTCCCAAACCAGGGCCTCCCTCACCTGGATGATGGACTGGCAGCTTTTCCTTGGTCTGTCCCTGGGGCCCTTCTCAGCAGCCCGAGTGGCCTGCCCCAAACCCACCCTCATCCCCTTGGCCTCATTTAAGAAGTCCCCCCTGAATTCCTACTGCAAAGGGCTCCCCGCACCTGCTCACCTTGATTCAGGTGTCCCTGGCATCTCTCATGCTCCCTTGGGATCTGTAGACTACTACCTAGTCCTCAGGGACTACCCCTCACCTGGGAAGGTGCTCCCTATCCATTCTACTGGCAGACTGGTCACCCTCCTTGGGCAGGAGTCATCCACATGGTGGTCGTCTGTGCCGGGATGGTGAAGGGCTACTTGTCTTTGTCTTCCCAGAGGGAGCCCACCTGAGTTAACTGGGCTTTGCACTCAGGGTATGGGGTCAGCCTTGGTCAAGGGTCAGGGCCTAGCCTGTGGGCAACCAGAGGTCTGGTTCCACCTGGGGTCATAGCTGGGTCTGGGACGGGACTCACTGCCACAAGGTCAGGGACCTTGATCTGAGGGCCAGGTCCTGGGTCTCCTTAATCCCAAACTGTCCCTGGGGTCATCAGTCCTGTGTCCTCACCACTTCCTCTCTCTTGTATCTCGTTCTGAAATGGAGCTGAGGAGAGAGGCCTGCCCTCTGTGTCCACTGGCCTCCTGGGGAGGGGCCTGCACTCAGGTATTTGGGTCCTTAAGGCCAACCTTGGTGATGTCCTTGAGGCACCACCAGGTGGCAATAGAGATGAGCTGGTCTGGTCTGTGCCGGGACAGGCAGGAGAGGGACCGGGGAGCTGGAGGAAAGAGGGGCTGCAGGAGAAATTCTGCTCGTGGTCACCCCTATTCCACTCCGTAGGCAGCCTGGGATGTCTGCTCATGACCTCTGCTGGCCAGGGAGAGCGTCTCACCTTCTCCCCATTCCTGAATGCTCCCCACTCCCAGGGGTTGGGGTGTGGGGAGCTTTTCACCTCCTGCTACCTCCGAGGTGGGGCCCCACTTCTGTCCTCCCTTTTTTGTCCCTGTCTTGGGCCTCTCTCTCTTTTATTCACTTTTTACCCTCCTGGCTGATAACTCTGCTTCTCCCCAGACATGACTCACAGACATGGTGGGATTTCAGGCACGGTGGTGGATGGGCCGGGTCCAGGCAGGAAGTTTGCAGGAAGGGGAAGCCAGGGAGGTCAGCTGGAGCAGTGGCTTTGAATCCATTCCTTGCTGACCAGCGTCATCTTCTTCACCCTGCAGCCTCTGTGTCTAAACCTTTCGATTCTATTCTATTCTGTATTGTTTCTGTTTTGGTGACATCTGCTCTGTCCTCTATCTGCCACCTCTTGGCAACATGGTCATCTCACACCCCATGTGCTCCTTGGGTGCAGGTACCCCCATGTAACCATTTTTGGGACCGAGGGCAGCTCTGTCAGCTGTTTTGTATAGGTCCAAGAATAGAACTATCTCTTCTTGGTTGGATTCAGGGGGTGGGAGGACGCTACGAGGACGGGGTATAACTTCACCACCCTCAGAGGAGAGAGGGTACCACTCAACAAGATGTGAGTTGAAAGCCCTTAGAACTGTGTGTTCCTCACATGGAAGCCAGAGGGGCAGTGGCACCTGGCTTCAGTGATGTCTTGGACCAGCCCTCCTTGGGATGGGGGTGGGGGGCATGGCCGCAAGTTGGAAGCTGGTCTCCATTTGAGCCCACATGGGAACACCAACCACCAGGAAAACCAAGCGAATCCAACCCAGTGTTTATTGTTGCACAAGCCTGTTTGCAGTCCCAAGGGGATCTTCTGGCTGGGGCGTGAGTAGGAAGCCGTGTGGCCACAGGGGTGCAGGGCGGACACAGGACATGACAACCACCAGGCTCTTGTCCAGATGATACATGGGCTGGAGGACTCCTCAGCCACACTCCAGGGAGGGTGGGGTGGGAATGGGGTTTGGGGGATGGCGGTAATAACAATATCAGTGGTGATACAAATAAGCAAGAGGATCCAGCTTGTTACGATATATAAAAGGCAGCAGTTAAGAGTCTGTGCTTTCACTTTCCCATCAGCAAGATCTGAGTTCAAATCCTGTCTGTGTGACAAGATGAGGTACCTGCTCTCTGTGAGGCTCACTGTGAAATAGGGACAGTAGTGCCCGCCTTGCTGGGTTGCTCTGAGGATTAAGGGGCCCAAGAGTGTACATCTCTGAGCCCGGTCCTAATAGTTGGCACATAGGTAGGCAGCCAGGGGCAGCTCCCACAGCCCACAAGGATTGGTAGGGCTGGCGGCAAGCCCCTGAAACTCATCCCGGGATGACTCCACTTTAGCGGGGACTATGAAGATAGCTGCCCTCCCCAAACTAAAACCCCTTGTTTACAACCGCATCTGCCGGAGGCAGAAAAACTCATTCACCTTGAAGAGCTAGCAGCTATGAGGAGGCACTGAGGGAGGGGACCGCATCTTTGGAGAGATGCCTGAACGGTGATGCTTAACCCAAAGGAAACTGACAGCAATGGTGGAACTTCAGGCGCTGTCGAGGTGGCGGTGGCAGGTGACCTTTCGGGGCAAGACCTTTGTCCCCTCAGATCACACCACGTTCCCACATGCATTGTCAGGGGATAAGGCGGTGGCCCTCCTCGGATGGGTAGTGAGATCTACCGGGGGGGTGGAACCAGGTGAGAGTATGCAGATTTCTTGTCCTTAATGGGTAGAGGGGGCCTTTGGGGGCGGAGTCTGAAGACTGAACTCCACCCCGCATCTTCTAGGTAGGAGCTCCCAGCTCTCCCGCGTCGTCTCCCCAGGCAGGCGCAAGGGCAGCGTTCTGCAGCGGCTTCCGGACAGTGAGCTGGGGGTGCCCGGGCAGCCTCCGAGCTCAGGGCTGGGGCTGACCTCGCCTGGCAGGCCTCTGCCCCCGGTGCCGCGCGGGGTGGGCGGCGGTGCGGACGGGAGGGGCCGCCCACCCGCCTGGGCACCTGGCGGTCAGACCAGGGAGACTTCGGCCTGGAAGCTGGAGGAGCGGCGCGCGCCGGGGCTGACGCGGGTCAGCATGGAGACCTGCGTGCTGCACGTGGCCCCGCTGCTGCCTGCTGACGGGTGCTGGTATTTGGGGTTCCAACCCAAGACGCCCTGCAGATGCCAGCGCCGCCACTTCCGCCGCAGCTCTGCCTGCACCTGGGAGAAGGGAGGGTGGTCAGGCCCGCCCCTATGAAGCCTCCTGCATTGCTGATTGGGCTGCACTCCGTCCAGGGTGCCTGAGCCAGACAGTCATAGCCTCTTGCGGAATCTAACTTGAAAGGCCAGATGCTACCTTGGGCAGTGCAGAGATGGGACCTCCTAGGGGCCAGGTCAAATCAAGGGATTGGAGTGGGGGGAGGTGGGAGCCAGAGAGGATCAGAGGATTCAGTCCAGGGAGGGAGAGGTATGCGACCCAATCTCCTGATCCCTGCCCTCCAGCTCACCTTGAGCTCATCCAAATAGACTTCTGTGCTTTGTAACCAGGGCTCCACAGTGACTCGGCCTTCACTTCACCCATCCCCACTCACTCTGCACACAGCCACCTAACACAGCACTTCTAAAACTCTGATGTGCACATGAATCCCCTGAGGTTTTCTTAAAAGCAGATTCATTCAGAGTCAGCAGGCCTGGGGTGGGCCCAGAAATCAGCATTTTAAACAAGGTCCTAGGTGCCATCACTGATTTACTAGTCTGAGGACCACACTTGGAGTAGCAAGGTTTGACTCTTCTTTGCTCTGCACATATCCCGTCAGGGGTTCTGGACCTTGGGGCTACCAGAGTTCTGTTCCTTGACCCCCAAGGTCTGAGAGGGGCTTACCTCGCCATTGAGGAAGCAGTAGAGGATGGCCACCACAAAACCCTGGGGAGGAAGGGAGCGGGAGAGGTGAGGTAGACAGACCCTGGGAGCCCCAAACCCTGCCCCACCCCTGTGTCCCCCTGGTGAGACAAAGGGCCAGACATACAGTTGGTGCTTAATAAATACTTATTGCAATGAAAAGATTGGAATCTAGCGGCAAGAGGCCAAGGCCCCAGGTGAATTTCCCCCCTTAAAGCCCGGAGAAGAACGCAGCCTTAAGTACACAGCTCATACCTGGAAAGACCCCACGACGAGCTCAAAGACCATTTTCACTTCAGCCTTAAAGTTGTCGGGGAAGAAGGCAAACATGATGTAGTGCGCTCCGAACAGGGGGATCAGCAGAAGGGTGGACTTGGCCAGCCTCCTGGGGGCAGGGGAGGGGCAGGCAGTGGGTATGGGTGTCCACACATGTGGGCACACGGGGCACAGAAGACGGGGACAACGACCAGGATGTGTGAGGATAGACTGTTGGTTCCCATCAGTCCTATGTCCACAACTGTTTCTGTTCCATATCTGCAGTGCCTATGACCTCATGCCCGCTGGGCCTCCTCCCTTGGACTTCCAGCTCCAGTGAAGGAGGGACAAAGGGAAGAGGTGGCTTTACCAGAACCCAAGGACAGGGCTACCTGGAAAGGGTTGGGATCCTGACGGTAGAGGCCTTACTAAGTAAGTGCTAAAATCAACATGGGAGGAGTCCCTTGAATGAGATGGGAATATGTTGAGAAGGGCTTCTTGAATGAGCTTGAGCCACAAAGAGATATAGTCAGTGCCAGAGACCATGCCAGAGTCAATGCTGGAGCCATGAGAGAAAGTCTGTAGCTTCCCTCCCCTTTGTCCTATCTAATACCCTTCCAGAGCCTCCCACTGGTCAAATTTAACTAGAAGTCAGTGGATAAAGAATCCTAGCAAATGTAGCTTGCAAGGAGAGAGAAACCCCTCTATTTTCACTTTCTGGAGGAGAGAGTATAAAGGAGGGCCAGGGCTGAATCCCAAGGATTACGTGTAATAGTGGTATTTCAGGCTCTATGGCCGCTAACGGGGATAGTTTCTTGAGCAACAGGAGATCCTGGTTTCCCTTCCCCTGGTCTCAGTTTCTCCAATCTGTACAATGGGGCAAGTGTATGCTCAACATGGTCAAGTAATAGAAGTGGGGCCCACTGTAAACTTGGAAGCGCTTCGGGTGCTATGAAATACAGTGCATTTACGAGAGACCAATACTCCACTGGAAATGAGGGCGTTTGGGAAGGAAGTTTTTGTAATTGGGCTGCTGACCACAGATGCCCAAGGCCACTCGGGATGATGATGGGTGCTCAAGTTTGTGCCTGGTCACCAAGGATGACTCAGGGTCAACTAGTAAAGCCCTGTCTTTGGCTCCTCCGCTGTATCTACTTCCCCAGGAGTTGCCACCTTTTCTGGGATTACGCCCCTTTCCGCCCCCCCGCCCCCGCTCCCCACACCAGTACACGCACCCCCAGAATTCTCTGGAGGACTAGCTCCTCCTTCACTGGCCATGTGTGCTCAGCAGGGTCCGCAGTCACTCTAATGACCTGCCCCTTTCCTTGGAGCAGAGTTCATCCTGTTCCAGGCCTCCCAGCCACTTGACCTCATAGCTGGTCCAGACAGTGTGAACCCACGGTTCCCTGGCTGGGGGAGGTCTGAGGGGTGAGTGTGTCTCTGCCTCTGTGTCTCCTGCCTTGGCAGTCAGTCCAGGTAGGCCTAGCCCTGAGCCCGAGGACCCACAGCAGACTGGGGGGCAGAGGAGCTGGCCTTGCCCCTCCCACTCCTTCCTGGACCTGGTCCCCAGCCACGCCAGTATCCCGAGCACTGCCCACCGCTCCTTGACTGCAAACCTATCCCACGCGCCTGAGGCTGACAGATGGAGGCTTTCTTTAAATTGGAGGCTTGTGGGGAGGTGGAGAGTGGGAGCTGACAGTCCCTCCACGGGGAGCTCCATCTCCTACTCCCCCCACCCCTCCTGCATGCCGACAGCTGTTCAGTTTCCACCTCACCCACGTGGACCTGGTGATGACCAGCTCTCTTTGCCTCAGATTCAAGCCCTTTTGAGCAGTCGTATGTTGGGGAAAACAAGGCCCCACAGGGAAAGTAGAGGAGGAGGGGGCACAGGCCTGATGTGCTACCCCCTGGCAGACTGCAGACCCCTGCAGGGCCTTCCTTTCTCAAACTGGAAGGGAAGCTCCACCTCCACACCCCGAGGGAGGAAGTGCTGTTACACCAGGAACGGGAGTCTTAGTCTCATCAGAGAGAATCACAAGATTCCAGAATAGAATCCTAAATCCAGCAGCTCGTGACATTCTAGCCAGGAATCTTAGAACCACAGCACAGATTCCCCAGAGAGAAGCCAGGCCCAGGAGAACATTCTAGATCACAGGACTGGAAGGCCCCTGTGGGACACCCCAGGTTTGTCTTGTCTGTGCGGTGCTGATAGTCAATCTCCTGTTCCCATTTGTGGGCATACAGACCGACTCACCCTCCCACAGCCACCCCATTCATGTTTCTGTATTTCTGTCTTCCAGCCTTATTGTTCTCATGAAAGCCTGCCTGTTCTCCAGGCCCCCCAAGCACAGGAAGAGCCCTCACACCCTTCCAAGCAAGGATATGACCCCTGTCCCACAGACACAGTGCCCTCCCCCTGCCAAGACGATGTGCTCCCAAACCCTAGAGGAGGAGGGAGTATGTGTCAGTTTCCTCATCTGTGAAATAGGGACAATTTGGAGGAGACTGTACAGACGAAATGAGATGATGCTTGGAAACCCCGTTGCACACACCTGGCAGGTAACTTGTGGATGCCGTTACTACGCTCAGGGAGGACTGAGTCCCGAATATGGCCATTTCCTTGGTAGACTGGGGGCTCCCCCGGGGCAGGCATCTACTGTGCCCCTTTTCTGTGCCAGGCCCATGCCAGGGACTGGGCACACGGTGTGAACAGGACACAAGTTATCTACTGTGTTCTCGAGCTCCCTGGCTTGACAGCAGATACACAGCAGGGCCGATCACCTGCTAGGTAAGTCATGTAGGAGAAGCAGACCTGGGACTCATGGGCTTGGTGAGGGTGGGACTGGGCAGGGGACACTTGTGCACTGAGCCAGGCCACGGGGGCAGAGGTGGGCAAGAGCAAGGTGTCTTTCTGATGATGCTGGAGGGGGGCTTCCAGGGGATGTGGGATGATTTGTGGACTGGGGCTGGGGATACCGGGAGAGCCGGGGCCCTGGGCTCATACTCACGAGTATGGGCTGCTGTCACTCTTCCCGACATCTGGGGCCCGCAGTTTGTGAACCAGGATTATGATGATGCGAATAAAGAGGATGAAGTTCACCTGGTGGGTGGGGGCCAAGGTCCGGCGGTCAGAGAGGGGAGGCAGGGTGTCCAGCCCCCTGGGCTGATGGCCTGTCTTCTTCCCCAGGGCCCAGCTATCCATCCATCTTACCTCTACCCTAGCTCTTCCCGCTTTGGGAAAGTCATCCAGGAACTCTCCCTCACATCCCTAAGGGCTGGGCCTCCCAATCTGCTTTCTCTACTCTAGAGGAAGAACTGGTGGGGAAAGGGATGGGGACAGTCCTGCATTAGGCATTGGGAAGCCCAGGGTTCAGTTCTGACCTAGACACGCATTTCCTGTGGGACCTTGGTCCGTTGTCTACCCACTCCGGGCCTGTCTCCCCACCCCTAAGTGGTGGGAGGAGGCCTTACCAAGATGGAGGCGAGGATGGGGGCCTTTATGATCCACCACAGTGAGGAGATGATGGTATCCCAGCATCTGGGCAGGGTATGGTGGGGGAGAATGAGAGAGATTGTCCTCGGCCAGAGAGAGTCAGCAGTCCTCCTGTTGTCCCCGGCTCTGCCCCCAAACCCTTCAGAGACCACTGGCCCAGAGTCTCTTACTCCCTGGTCCCCCTCATCCCACCCGGGGGATCTGCCAGGAGGAGGGCGTGGGGTGACAGCTCACCCGTAATCCTCAAAATGGATTCTGATGATGGTCCACACCATGGTGAATGTGCTGGGCACCCCTGTCAGGGCCAAAGGAGAGAGAAAGAGGAGAGAGTGTGGCAGGAAGAGGGGGAGATCAAGGAGGAAGAGCCAGGAAGAGGCAGGGAGAGAAAAGGGTGGGTTTCCAACATGGCCACCTATGGTGGCATATATAGGTAGTTCAGTGCGCAAAGATGCCTCACCGAGGGGGTGAAGCTCTATGTCTGAGGGACTGTGTCTGCCTAAAGGGGACTCGTTTTCTCATTTTGGCAGAGGCACTGTATAGATGAGCAGTGGCCCTGTGTGTTTCAAGGACTGGAGGGGAAATGGAAGGATGCTCAGAGAACCTGTCTGTTCCACAGGTCAGCTCGAGGTGCAGCTGCAGCCAGAAGGCACCTGCCCAGGGGTCAGACAATGGGAGGACTTTTATCAACCCATGGCCAAGTGCCTTGCAGGCAGGATCTGCAGCCCAGCAAGACCTAAGGCAGCAGGCTGGGTTGGTACCCACCCCCTAATGAGCTCCCCAGGCTTTGCCCCCTTGTTCCCAGCCTGGCAGCCCTCCCTGGTACCATACCCCAGCCGATGAATATGTACCCCCAGAAGTACTTCCTCTCGGAGAAGAAGGAGACGGCGAGCAGGGTGTGCAGGTAGAGGCCCTCCACCAGCAGCCAGAAGAAGTTGGCCATGACACAGTACTGGAATAACACCACGGCAGCCTTACAGCCCACCTGCAGGGGGAGGAGAAGAGGGGGGCCCAGTGGAGCTAGCAGGGGTCCCTGCCTGCCCACATCTCTGTCTTGGGTGACAAACAGGACTGCAGTACAGCCAACTTACTCTCTTAGTTATTTCTGTATTATTCCCTTAGAAATAATATACTCAGTGGTTTTCCCATTATCCCTAATTTTAGATCATCTGATGCTTTGGAATAAGCTTGCAATTTTAATTATCCACCCATCAATTTATCATCTATTCATCTTCCTATCTATATATCTATCCACCCACCTACCCATCCAACCATCCACCTACCCACCTATTTATCCATTTACTTACCCACCCACCCACCAGACATCCACTGCCAACTCACCCATCTATCCATCTACCATCCATGCATCCAACCATTAACTATCTATCTGCATCCATCATCTTCCATCTATCAGTCCATCCACAGACTCACCTATCTCTCCATTCATCTACTATCCACATACTAGACATCCACTACCAACCCACACACCTAGACATCTATCCATCCATTCATTTGTCCACTTGTCCATCAATCTGCTCATCCATCCACCCACCAATATACCCCCATCCATGATCTATCCAATTTTTCTTACTTTATCCATCTATCCTTCCACTTAAGTCATCCACACACTATTTACTCAGTCATCCAGCTACCAACCCATCCACTTACCATCTCCGCTACTCATTTATCTTACTCCTATTATGACTGAAGGTAGCTGGAAGACATATGAGGGAGAATTCTTGCTTGCATTAGCAAGAATCCCTTGAAAGTGTAGGGATATGGGCTGTGGACTGTGGAGTGGGGTTTAGATGGAATTGTTGGGGGAAAGATGGGGACGGAGAAGAGGGAAGAGGAGGGTGAAGTAGAAGTTAGGAAAAAGAGGAGAGTGGAGGGATGATCATTCCTCCTGGGGGCCAGGGGAGCTAGAGGAAGAAGGGCTTCCCCAGGCAGGTGAGGACAATGGAGGAGTTAGGGAGACCCCTGGGCAGGGCAATCAGGGGCTCTGGGCAGCCCAGCTTGCATGATTAGGAGGTCTTCTGGGCCATCTGTCCTCTCCCAGAAACTATCTGCCGTTTCAGATTGAGCCCAGATACCTGTAAGCCAGAGCTTAAAGCCACCCTCCTCCAGGAAGCCCCCCTGCTTTCACTCCTCCTGTGCCCTCTGCTTTGAGGCACCCTCAGAGAGCAGCCTACCCTCCTCTCCCGATGGTTGGAAAGTCCTTCCTCAGGTCTTACTTCAGTCCCTCCTGTTACAGGCAGCCTCTTTCCCCCACCTTCCCTCATCTGCTTTACAGCAAGAATAACTCAGCTCTTTAATAGGACAATTATCTGTGCTTTTCCTTGTCTTAGAAAAGCTTCACAGAGCTGCTAATGAATCGGGAAGCTCATTTCCACAATTATACCTCAACAAGTGCGCTGGAGGCTTCAGGCTGCTCCCCAGCCTCCAGGGCTCACACCGCACAGGTCTGAGCCCTACTCCCAGGCGGGATCATCTGAGGCGCTCTGGGAATGGCCAGGGTGGCTCCCCTGGGTGTTCCCTTCCCTTTGTCGAGATGCCTGAGATACCACCATCACTCTCTGGAGAAAGTCACTTTTTTTTTTTTTTTGGCCACACCTCGTGGCTTGTGAGATCTCAGTTCCCAGGTCAGGGATCAAACCTGGGGCCTTGGCAGTGAGAATGTGGAGTCCTAACCACTGGACAGCCAGGGAACTCCCTGGGGAGATTCAATTTCACTCTCTGGGGAGAAGGTACTTCTGACCCCTGAAATAATGCACTGCCTCTGAGGTCACTCATGAGGCAAAAAGTCACTGATCACAAGGGACGAATGGGAGCCAGGGCTGGTCTTGAGCTCTCTGTCTCAGCTCAGGGGGCACTCAGGGAGGAGGCCCTGAGCACAGAATCACCTGGAGATGGACCCCTTAGTGATGGGCGATGAATTCCTTAAATGCTCTCTTAACCTCCCTTGCCTAGGAAGGTCCAGAGTGACTGAGGGCAGGGGAAGGATAGAAGAGGAGGAGGGCTGTGTGGGTTTGGACTGGCTCCAGAAGGCAATGTGGGGAGTAGGAAGGGGGGCACGGTGAGCAGAGCCATGGTATGCAGATGGCAGAGAGGAGGGATGGAAGGAGGCTTGAATTTCCTTGCACAATGGGGAAACTGAGGAAGGGATTTCCCTAAGGTCACATAGGACGTTAGCAGCAGAGGCGGGAAGGGGGCTGTGGGCTCTGGCATGAAGTGTACCACTTTGCACCCAGGAGAGGTGTTTTTCATTGGCAGGAGTAGGTGTGTGAACTCCCAGATGGTCCAGCACCATCTCCTGCCGCCGGGAGGGAAGTGGGATCCAAGGAGCTGGCAGGCAGGGTCGGAGGGGGGCCATCTTTAGAGAGAGAAAGAGAAAGAGAGAGGGAGAGAGAGAAAGGGAGAGAGAGAGAGAGAAAAGGGGAGACAGGAGGGAGGAGAGGGAGGAGAGGAGATTCAGGTGAGAGATGGCAGAGGTGGGCCAGGGAGGTGGGCCTGGGCGGGTCCTCACCGAGCCCTTGGAGCAGTGGTCCGACTCCCCGCTGTCGAAGAGGGCCAAGTCTTTGATGAAGACAGCGGTGGCCCTCAGGATGAAGGATATGAAGAGATGCATGTGGATGTAGTTCCGCGTGCAGTGGAGCTTCCTGTGGGAGGTGGCCAGATCTGGGAGGCCGAAGGGGCCTCAGACCCCCACCCTAACCAACACATCCAGTGCTCTGAGGAAGGGTAGGGCTTGTAGCCTCTGAATGCAGACCCTACCCCAAAGGGGGGCCCTGTCCCCAGGTATCCTACCCATGTGTGCAGCCTGGCTTGCAGGTGCCTCATTCCAGGGCACAGGCCCCGCCCTCTGGTGCCCTATCCCTGGGTACAGGGCATCCTGTGAGGGATGAGGCTGACACAGGTGAACACTTCGAGCACCCTGCTGTCTCTAGGGGAGGCTGGCCTGGCGGGGGTGCTGGGGCAGGACTGTGTGCTGCCTGGGAGCTGACAGTGGAGGGGTCAGAGCATGCCTGGGTGAGGAGTGACCTGGCTGGTCTGCTTTGAGACCTGTTGCAGGAGCTGGTCCTCACCTGAACAGGCTCAGGATGGCAGTGGCGACCAGGAGGGTGGCGAGGGACAGGCTGTAGCCGACGGTGTAGCCAGTCTTCACAGAACTGTAGAACATTGTCTGCTGCTGCTAGAGGGAGGTGGGTGAGGATCTTGGGCGGGGGTGGGGGGACTCACCTAGGGGGTGTTGGCAGAGGTGGGGTGCCCTATACATCCTGCTTCCCATCCCTGCCTTGGCAGATGAGGAGGCTGAGGCCCAGGGCTCCCAGGAGTAGCAGAGTGGCCCCTTCCAGTTCCCAGAGCCCCTTCCTCCCTGGTTTCCACAGATGAGACAGGACTGCTTCCCAGGGTGGGGCGGGGGTTGAATGCCCTTTCTCTGCTCCTTCACAAGGGAAATGTCAGTGGGGGAAGGAGCGAAGACCTCACACGACCCATTGGTCCATCCATTCATTCTTCAGTCACGTGTCCAGCTTTTCCTTGGCCCGTCCCTGGGGCCCTTCTCAGCAGCCCGAGTGGCCTGCTTCTGGGCCAGCTCTGGGCTTGGCATCCTCAAGCACAAGACTGCTTGCCCTTCAGGCCCCCCACATGAGGCCCTCTTGCCAAGTGGCCAGGAATGGACAATGGTAAAGAAGATGCTAGGGGGAGGGTAATTTCCCATTTGGGACTCTCAGAGGCTGGATTTAGCAGGAGGAGGGCAATCTGGCCTTTATGGGGAGGAGGGACAAAGCTGGACACCAAGGGCTTCCTGCTGTCCCCTCCCCATGGACACACATGCAGAGCCATGGTCACTGGACGGCCCCTCCTTCCTCCCCACCTTCCACACCCTGCTGGAACAGAGGCCAGTGGTCAAGAAGGATCCTGCCCAGGGATCTGGTGGGCTTTTAAGGCCTCTGAGGAAATTGCTGCCCTCTTGGGAGGAGTGAAAGCCTTGTCTGTGAAGGGCTTTGGGGGTGGGACAGAGGTCATCACAGACAGACTACATTCACCCACCAAAGCAGTGAGTGGCTCCTAGCTCAGGACTTCAGTTATACTCCAGCCTCCCCATCAGTATCCTTCCCTGGCTCCTGGCCCCACATCCTTACAGAGACCACCTATGCTTCACCTGCTCCAGGGCAGATCCCCATCCTGGGACTGAGGACAATGGTCCTGTTCCTGTCCCTGCCCCTGATTGGCTCCTGGGTATCTGAGGCTGGTTCCTTCCAGGATCTGCACCTCAGTTTCTCTTCTGCATGTGACAGGTGGGATGGGCTCTGTCTGCCCTGCCAGGGCTGGATCAAGGCTCCCACAAGGGAGTGGGGTGGCCTGGCCTGGGGGTGCTGCTTCTGCTTTGATGCTGTGAGTCATCCTCCCGGAAGCCCCCTCCTGGACCCTGTCAGGGGAGCCAGGGGATGTGCCCCTGGGAATGTGGGCCTGGAGAGGGAGGAGGCTTGAGGAGGGCAGATCCTGGGAGTCCTGGCTCCAACATTGAAGGCAACTGTGCCCCTTGGTGGGAGAGAGTGGAAGGAGCTAGAAGGCCCAGGTACTCTAGCATGTGTGTGGGGGGTGCACTGAGGCCCACCTCATCCAAACTCGATGCGTTGTCATCCAAGCCACAGGCAACGGGGTAAGGACCAGGCTCCAGGGGCGTCCAGCCCTCATCAGTGCAGCTGCGGCTCACGTTGCGGCCTGGGTGGAGGGCAGGGGCAGAGAGGAGAGAGGTTGAGGCCGGGAGTGGGTAGGTCGGAGGAGTAGGCATGGGGCCTGGCTGTCTCTGTGCTCAGCCCTACTCTCACCACCCCCTGCGGCATCAGGCTCCAGCTGTTCTGACCTGGACACCCAGGGCATCACGGGGCAGCCTGGGGCAGGGAGAAGCACCTCCAGGGCGGCCAGGAGATGCACCAACACAGATGACAGCCAGAGCAGACATTCCTGCCCCTTGTCGTGTCTGAACCTGACCCCAGGTGCAATTTAAACTCTGATCCTTGTCACAAGCAGCCTGGATCCTTGGCGTGGAATGATCCCTGACCCTTGTCATGAGCTGAATGCTGACCCCCGTCACAGGGCCATGGATGCTGGTGTGGCAGATGCTTCCTTTGTCTGTCCTGTAGGTACAGACAGCAGCCTTCTGGCTGTGGCAAGGGGCCCAGGCCTGCCCTGTCCTCCTGGGTCAGCCTGCCTGGGCCTACAGGTCTGGGTTTCCTCCCACCCCTGGGGGCTGGGGGGTCAGATGTGCTGCTGGAGAGGGACCAAAGGTGAGGCAGGAGGTGGGTGGGCGTCGGAGGACCTCTGATAAGGGCGCAGGTGTGAAGTCTTCACACAAGGGGAAGGGGTACCTGCCCAGGCAAAGGCAAGTACGAGAATAATTGAGCTGCAGAATCTTGGGGCTGAACCACTAAGGCTGGGGTTCCAGGACAGCGGCACTGTCCGCTGTCCCCGGAGGACCAGGGCTGCAGCAAAGGGGCAGGACCACTGAGGGGCCATGTGAGGTGAGGGGTGACCCCAAGGCTCCCCACTCGCCAGGGAGGGGAGAGGCTGAATAGAAAATGGGTGAGTCAGAGAAGAGCTCGCTGCCCCCATCCCAGGACTCATTACAGAGGCACTGAGTCCAGGACACAGCCTTCCTGCCAGGCTTGTTGTGGGAGAGGAAAGGAGAAGGAGGAAGGAGGAAGAAGGAAAGGAGAGGGAGGGAGGGAGGATGAGGGGAGAGAGAACAGGTAGGAGGAGGAGGCGGTAAGAGGATGAGGAAGAAGGGGGAGGGGAGAGAAAAGGAGGGAAAGAGAGAAGGTGAGGCGATGAAGAAGAGCTGAGAGAGAAGATGGGTCCTGACATCCTTGCTGTCTAGCTCCTTTCTCACCTGCACCACCACCATCAGCACCTCCAGCAGCACCAGCACGAGCATCACCATCACCATCACCATCACCATCACCATCATCACCATCACCACAATGCACGTTTTGAGAACTTTTCCCAGGTACACTGCACAGAGCACTTCAGGCATATTATCTTTTTGAAGCCCCTCAACCATCCAGAGGGAAAGTAACCCCATTTCACAGTTGAGAAGTAAGGCTCCAAGAGGCTGGTCACTTGCTCAAGGCCACATACATAGGACAGGGTAGAGCAGGTGTGGTCCCATAGTCTTCCCAGGTAACCTTGGCCCTCATCTGCACTGAGGTGACTGAGGACTTGTTTCAGGTGTCCAGGGGCAGAGCTGTAGGAGGCGTCAAGCCATCCTGAGCTCAGGGAGGGTCGCTGTGCATCTGTTTAAAATTTCCAAACCTTGCCGTGTGCTCAGAACATCCCAGGTGATTCCCTATTCCCTATTTCTGTAAATCCTCCTGGCCACCATTTGAAAGAGGTTCTTGTCACCCTACTTTATGGATGAGGAAGTGAGGGACAACTAGGGGTAGGGGGGTGACCAGGAAGGAGCAGCCCGTTGGGTCTCTTTCCACTGTGAGGTCCCAGGGGTGGCAGGAAGGACTTTGCTGAGGAAGGGACCCTAGGCTGGGCCAGTTTCTTGCCCTGGTGGCCCATTTCTGCACAGGCCTCCCAACCGCACTGCCACAGGAGGCTCCCAGGGCTTGAGAAAAATCCTCACACTGCCCCTCTGCACACCGCCCCTCCTCACCCCCTCAGCTTTCTCCCGTTGCAGCAGAGGGTGGGCCGGCCTGGAGGCTTCAAGCAGCCACTGATCAAACTGCAGGCCCCCCTCAGCCCCAGATCTCAGGAGCTCACTGGGGGCCCGGAGGCCATGCCCCTTCCCAGGAGCTGATTCTTGGGGGACTGTCCCCACCAGACTGGGACAAGTAGGAAAAAGGGGACAAGGCCAAATCAGCCAGCCTTAAAGCAGGGACACTAAAGCTCAGGCTTTGGGTTCCCCACTGGCTGGAGGGTCCAGGGCTCAATGAGGCCAGGCCCATGACATAGTGGACACCTGGAATTATCATGAATTAAGCTAGCGAGCCTGGGTGACCCATCAGTGTCTACACAGCAGCTTCACATGCCTTCTGTGGGAGCAGTGGGGAGCAAACATTAATGTGTTAAGGCTCGTGATCAGGAGTTACCAATAGTCCTATTAAAAGGGGGGATGCCAAGGGTGAGAGAGGTTGGGTGACTTGCCCATGGTCACACAGCAAAGAAGCAGCAGGCCTGGGATGCAGACCAAGGTCAGCCTGACTCCACATCTTTTTGGGCTCCCAGCAGCGGCTGAAGGGGGAGTTTGTGCCTTGGAGCCCCGATTGCCCAGAGAGCAAGGGAGGGCAGGGGATAGTGGGTCATCTTCAGGGCTGGGTGGCCTCTTTGAAGAGCCTGGGACTGAAGCCCAGGACTCCAAGGGAACTGCTCTTGAGATGATCTCAGTAGAAGTCACCATGGGACCCTGAGGATCAGCCAACAGTCTCTTCCCCGGTCTGGGCTGGGGAACCGACAGACCCTGTGTGTGTAGAGGGGGATATGGAGGGTACGAGAAAGGGCAAGGGAATTTAACCCTGTGCTGGGAGGGCCACTCCACATTCTCCCAGTCTCCTCCTGTTTGTCATGTCTCAAAAAAGAAGTCACCGCCACCCCGCCCCCTCTCCTCCCTCAGTTCTCCACGTGAAAAGCCCTACTCAGTGACTGGGGCTAGAAATCGGGGGTCATTTTCTCCCCACTCACCTCTCTCCTCTCCCCCATCAGTCACCAGTCCTGCCCCAGCTTCTCTTTCCTCGACACCAGCACCGACAGTCTCATCTCCCCTGGATTAGGTAGGAGCCTCCTGATGGGTCTCCCTGTTTTCCTGCCCCTCCAACCCACTCCGCACCCTGAATCCTGGAGGGTTGTTCTAAAATCTAGACCTGATCGTGGCACTCTCTTGCTGAAATCCTGTCAATGGCGGCCCACCCTAGCCAACCAGGGCAGACATCTTAGGTTGACAAGACCTCCTTATCTACGGCTTCACGTGATGCTGCGGGGAGGAGGTGTCCCACAGACCCCATAGACACAGGTAATATAGACGTGGTGTCTTCTTATCAAAATAGCCCTCCTACTTTTTACTCTTAAAAAAAGTCTCTTCAAATATTTAATGGCAAAAACACCACAGGTGAAAGACATGCAGACCACAAATAAAAGGACTAGACCTCCACAGTTGGGAGACTGGGATTGACATATATACACTACTATGTATAAAATAGATAACTAATGAGAACCGACTGTATAGCACGGGGAACTCTACTCAGTGCTCTGTGGTGACCTTAATGGGAAGGAAATCCAAAAAAGAGGGGATATGTGTATATGTAGAGCTGATTCACTGTGCTGTACAGCAGAAACTAACAACATTGTAAAGCAACAATACTCCAACAAAAAATAAATAAACTGAAAAAAAAAAAGGACTAGACCTCCACAAACGTTTTGGTGCCTTGGTGAGCAATCTTTGTCTGGCCACCCCTCCTTCCCAGGTTCTTTACCCAGCCTGGCCAAATGACGTCTTTTAACTCTCTTCAGCTTTCCCTGTAGAACCAGGTCCCTTCCAACCCTTCCAGGGAAGACGCTCCTTCCCCAGTCCTGTTACCCAGACGGGCAGGAGTTGGGGTTGCCATCACTCCTATCCCACACTTCCCTTACATGCAAACTTTCCTCTTTGGAATTGAGGCTCACACCTTCTTCATCTAGTTGCCCAGGAAAACACAGCCTCTTTCCTTTACATATTCAGCCCCTAGCCCAGTCTCCTATTTCTTGCCATCATTTTCAGAGGCTAAGGTTGCCAAGTATAGCTAGACAGGTTGTTCACTGCACAACAAGGGCATCTGGCTGATGAACACTGGGGGCTAAAGTGTACTTCATATTCAGCTTGTCACTAGGTAGGTTCTGGTGAGATGCTGAATCCACCTGAGGAAGGGCTGCCTTTCTCTCATCTGCCGAAAGGCTTGGTGTGGGCCCCCCTGAGGCTGGCAGCCTCGGGGTTAGCCAGATGGTGGGCTGGACTCCAGGTTCTCCAGTGAAGGATCTGCCTTTACAATTCCAGCAGGGACGGAAGGAAGAGCCTCAGGAGGAATGCAATTAGCAGGCGCTTCCAGGGATCCCAGGAAAGGCTGGTTGCCAGGCTCTGCTGAAGGGAGCATTATGAGAGCTGCCAGAGGAGCTCATCTCCTGTCTGCCCAGGTGCTGGGTCCCCCTGGAAGAGGGCTGGGCTAGGTGGGCGCTGGCCTGGAATACGGCACACCTGTGGCTGACCCTCAGGGAGGGCATCCGGATCTCTCCTTCACTGCTGAGGTCACAACACGGGGCACTGGGGAGCGCAACTGGCTTGCTCCAAAGAGACCATTTGGTCCATCTCCCGTTCCCACTTAACAAATAGGGAAATAGGTCCAGAGGGGCAAAGGCCACCTGGAGTGAGAGACTTTCTGCTCATCCTCTGAGCCCTTATCTAGGTCCCATTCATCACCAACCCTTCCCACCCCAGCCCTGCTCCTCCCTCTGTCCTCCCCCAGCTTATCAAACCCATACCTGAGCGGGGCACACTCGAGTCCTATCCCCCCTCCACCGCACCTTCCCGCTTCCCTCCTCTGCCCTGCTCTCCACCCGAGTCCAAACCATCATCATCTCTCGTCTGCCTTGGGGTTGGGTCTTCCTATTTGTACTCCTAGAATCCTCTCTTATCACAGAAACCAGTTATCAGTTAAAAACCCAAACTGGACTGTTTCCGTCGCCTGCTTAACCCCTGCAGTGGCTTCTCAGTGAACTTAGGAAAAGCCCAAGTCCTGTCAGTCCTCAAGGCCTGCGTGGTCTGGCCTCTGCCCGCCTATCTCTTTCCTCTCCTCCCTCCCCTGGGCTCACTGCTCTAGCCACATTGGCCTCCACTGAGCTTCCTCAGGGCTCATCCCATGGGCTGTTGATCCTCTGAGCGATCCCCCTGCCAGGATCTTTGCGGCTCTTTCCCAGCCCAGGTCGTCAGACCGCAGCTGCGGTATCACCTCCTCGGAGAGGCCGCCATGACGCCTGCCTTAGGTTGTTTCCCTCTCTTCTCTCTCCCAGCACCGCTTATCATTGATAATACATGCATTTGTTTTCTTGATAAACGCCTCTCCAACTAGAACGTGAGCTCCCCGAGGACAGAGCATTTTACCCCTCTGCCCCTCACTGTGCTTGTCTAGCTCAGTGCCAGTCAAGATAGTAGGTGTTTAATGAACACTCACTGAATGAAAGGATGACTTACTGTGTCCTCTTTAATTGCTGGTAGCAAGACAGCCCACTTCCTAAAGAGGTTCCCGCTTTTCTTTTCTGCCTTATATGTGAACATTCACTTAAGCAGAACATGACAAGGTGTGTAAGAAAGGTCAGTTTCGTAAAGTCTGAAAGGTCATTGCCTCCGAGAAGTGAAAGACTCATTCACGGCCAGCCCAAAACAGTGGGAACATGGCAGCCATAACTATCAGTCAATCAGTTATCAATTGCTGAGCAAATATTTAGTGAGACCTTCCCACATGCTTATCTTTCTGTGAAGAACTAATCGAATCCCATGAGTCCTTCAGAGAACTAATGTCAGTGCAACCTCTTCCAGGAAGCCTCCCCTGATTGCTCCAGCCTCTTTGAGCACCTCCTTTGCCTTCTCACTTCCTTGAGAGGTGAGTCCCCACTCCAGCCGGCTCTACTCCTGCCACCAAGCTCCTGCCCTTCAACCCAGGGTTCTTACCTTGAATGGGGGAGAAGAGTTTAAAGATGAGAGGGCAGGCCAAGACGACCACCTGGCCCCGAGGGGTGGCTGGCCAGCAGGTGAGGTTGTCCCACATCTTACTGCAGCCTGTGGGGTGAAGGCAGAGGACACATGGGTCAGCGTGGCCACCAGGTGCCTCCAGCCTTGGGGCCTGAGCCCACAGGCACCCACTCTTTTCCTCCTCCTCCAGGCTCCTACCTTGAGGAGCCTCCAGTCTGAGAGGGGAGGCACAGCCCTGCCCAGGCTGTACAGGGAAGCGGGAGAAGGAGGCATAAGTACAGCCCCATGGTCCTTGGTGAGAGACAGAGCGCCCCCTGTGTGTTTCAAACAGTGGTGGGGTTTTGTTTGCTGCAGAGACTAGGGGGGGCTTCCCCGGCATTCAGTGGGCAGGCGACAGGGATGCCAGGCAGGTATCCTGCATGGTCCTGCACAGCGATGAATTGTGTAGCGTTTGGGACTTTCAAATGAGTTGCTGGGCGTTTGCATAGATGAAAACCTTTGGTAATGACCAGAGGCTAGACTCTTATTCCATTTTACATATAAACACAAGGTACTTATTGTACGGGTTTGACAATACGAGTTTTCCAGGAATGCAACTGCCAAGTAAAGGAAGAGAAGACTGGGCTTCGTTGTGCTCTAAGAGTTGTTCTCACTAAGAGCTGTTCATTGTTTTGGAAAATCACCTACGACAGTGCTGCCGTGAACCTGGGTCGGTGATGCAACCAGCATATATATCAATCTATGTTTAAAGCTCTCACACTCCCAGAATTTATATTTATAGGTACAACCTTTAGACTATGTCTTCTTATCTTTTGGTGTGATTGTGCTGGAACGTACACATAGTATTCCAGCACACATAGTATTTTATTATACGTGTCTTTATTTTTGTTTTACGTTATAACTAGAACATCATTAAAAAAACTGTGTGTCCTAAATTTCATTTTATAATAGTAAGGGAGGCATTAGAAAATATTTGTTGTAAAAAGGAGCTGTTGGGTATGACAGGGTGATGGGTATATTGGGATTTAGCTAGTTCTTGAGGAGTCTTCATAAAACTCACATACAACACAGATGCCTCCAACCCAGTCACACTGTGAATTGTGACAGGGGTGGTGAATAGGGAGTGAGTTTGGAGAAAGCCCTGCATCGCAGGCTGAGCTCTCCACTGTGTACCTACTAGCCTTGAAGGCCTGGCTGGTGACGGATGCACAGACCCCCTAGGGGTCTCTAGGGGTCCACTTTAATAGGCAGATGCAAATGCCACGGTTTTGCCTGTTCAGGGTCTGGGTGGCCCTGAGGAACAAGGACTCCTCTGGATGCCGTCCCCGGAGGGAGGTTTAATTGTCTCTTTGCAACCCTGCCAGTCCCATAGATTTACTCAGGAAACCCAACCCCTGAGCTAAAGTCAACTCCAGCTGGGCCAAACCCAGCCGAGCCCAGCCCAGGTCCGAAGGTTCCCAAGTTCCCAAGAAGGGGGCCTGGGAATAGGAGGTGGAGGGACATCGCCACTTGGGGAAGAGCCTCGGGCCTCTGAATGCTATAAAGTGAGCTGGCAGCGGGGAGGGGTGCCTTCTGGGGCTGTGGCAGCCAGGTGGCACCTGCAGCTGAAGGCTGAGAATGCCTGGATCTCCATGGCCTGGTCAGAGTGCACAGCCTCCCTGCCTTGGGGACCTCATCCGCTACCACTCATCCTATCCTGAGTCGTCTGTGGCCTCACTCTGGCTTCCTGTGCCAGCATCTCTGGAGGCCAGGTAGCTGCTCTTCAGGCCAGTCAAATCCTGCTAGTGATTTAAGACCCTGTTCATAATATCATCAGCAAACATTTATGTAGCCTTTATATATGGGAGACACTGTTCTATCCTCTTTACCTAAATAACTTATTTAACCCCCTCCCATTCTACAGATGAGCAACTGAGGCACAGAGCAATTATGTAACTAGCCCCAGGTCACTTCGCTGGCGAGGGGGACAGCCTGTTCACACGCTCCATCTCCAGCAAACCTCTTGCACTCTGCCTGGTCTGAAGGGCTCAGTGCCATTTCCAGGAATCTTGCATGGCTGGACTGTGTATAGCCCTGACAATGCTGGGCACACCCTGTCTTGCAGGCCAGCTATTGTGTTTGGGTCCTTGCCAGGCTTCAGGCTCTCTGGATCTCCAGCGGCGGTCCAGATCAGGAGTGGATTCAGAGCCGGGTCTCTGGCCCTGAGTTCAGCTTCACCAGAAGCGGCACAGAGGGGAGGGAGGCTGGGCTCTGTCCTCAGGGCGGCCACGCTTGGCCTCAAGGAATCTCAGCACCACCAGGCCTGGGCTGTGAACTGTGCTGGGGTGCAGGCCAGCAGGCAGCGGGGGAGCCAGGGAAGAGGGGTCGGTAGGGGGCACGTGGTCAGGGAGGCGTCCTGCTGGAGACAGCAGGGTCGGGAAGCTGAGAGGGGGTGACAGCCAAGAAAATGCCGGGCGCCTGGAGGGCCTGTGGTTGTGAGCTGGGCCCGGGAGCATTCCCTGTGCGTCTGCCCCAGGGAGGCCACTGAGGTCCCACCACACACGTCATCAGGCCCACAGAGACCCAGGGCCCAGGCTGGCTGAGCATGCCCACTGGGGGCTGCCACCTCAACAGGAAAGAAAGCCCAGCCTGGGGTGGGGGATGGCGAGGTGTGGGGGGGCACTGCTTGTCGTTTTATAGACGTGTGTGCACAGAGAGACACGCACACTGACAAGCATTACCAGGCACACAGACTCACAAACACACACACAGATATACATACATGTACACTTACTTGGACATGGAAAATCCAGACACAAGCAAACACAGGCACAGAGAGACACACACAACTCACAGACACACATGTACAGACATGACTGAGCGTGCCACAGACACTCACACACACACACAGCACACCAGGCAGATATATCCAGGCAGGTCCAGGCTTACACAGACACATGCCTCCAACACACAAAGACACTCAGAGTCCGTCACGAAGCTACACACCCCAGAGGCACAGCCATAGCCCTAGGCAGACAGGGGCCAGGAGCACACAGCTGGATGTGCGTGAACATGTGCAGAGCCTCTCACAAGGTCGTGGGCAGACTCACCGTCCACAGACCCATACATGCCCTCCTCTGGATCTCGGGCCAGCTGCCTGGTGACAGGGTGTTGGCACCTGCCATGCACCCTGTGCCAGCAATGACCTCATTGGGATCACGAGGGTGGCCTGCCCTTGGGGCCTAGGAGGTGCTATAGTGGGGCCTATAGTCTGGGGCCTGGGCCTCTCTGGGCTGCGCATGATCCCGGATCCCACTGTGAAGCCTTTCTGAGGCCTGTCTGCAGCCTGGTCCTGCCTCCCTGTCCTGGCGGGGCGTTGGGGCATAGGCAGCAGGCAGGTCCGGCCACCCCTCTACCCAGGCCGCCGTCTCAGGGCCCTGGGAGACAAGGGGCCATCCCTCCTTGAGAGCTGGGAGAGGCAGAGGCCATCTGTGATGCTATACACACACTCACTGCCTCTACAGGAGGCAGAGAGCCTGGGCGGCAGGGCCCAGGAGGAGGGGCCCAGGACCGGGTGCATAACTGCCAGCCTCAGGGAGATGGGGGCACTGGGGAGCCAGGAAGAAAGATGCTCCCTGCTCCTGAGCCAGGCTGCTACGTAACTGTAAGCTCGGCCTCGGGGAGGTGACCTCTGGGAGGGAGGCCCAGAGCTGCTCTGGGCTCCCCACTGCTCCAGCCCTTCCCCTCCCTCACAGGGAGGCTCGAACTCCATAGCCACTCCCCACCTGCCACGGGCAGTAGGCCTGGGCGCCTCCCAACTTGCCAGCCTCTCTGCTTCTCCCAATCCTGCCCACCCTTCTGAGTCTGGCTCAGGCTGCAGCTTTTGAAGGAAGCCATCTACTTCCTTCCGTTCTCACCCCAGGGCTGCTGAGCCAAATGCGGGGAGCACAGGATTGGGGAGTGAAGACCAGCGGGTGCTGCTATTTGATCTGATGGCCCTGCAGCTGGGCAGCCTCGACCTGAGAGTGGATCTGGGCTCACAGTGTGAGGGAGGGGGGCTCCTTGGGGGGTCCTTCTTGCCACTGGGGGCCTCACCTGATGTTTCATTCTCCAGCTGGGCCTCCTTCAGGCACTGGCTGTGCTGTACCTCGATCATCTGCATATAGTCACACTCCTCCTGCTGCAGCCCGACTTCCCAGCCGCCCTGGGGAACAGAGACAGGGAGGGGGACCCGTCACCCTCATCCACAGCCTCCTTGTCATCCACGGACTCCAGGAGCACGGTGCCAAGCAAGGCCCAGTCACCGGACAGGTCCAGGTTCCAGACTAAACCCCAATCCCAACCCCAGACTGAATTCGACCTTCAACGGAAGCCTGACCCTGACCTAGATCTGACCCCAAACTCTTGTCCATTGTCCTCAAAGCGGGGTCTGCCTTGAGGGCCCTGTCATGGCTTCCTGGTGGCCCTAGCAGTACCATGGCTGTAACAACACTGTCCCTTTGTGGGTGGTACGGCTATGGACAGAGGTTAGAGGGCCTCTCCTTAGAGCCCAGAGCTGGCCCACTGGACTTTCCAGTTTGGGTTGGGAGCCCTCAGTCCCTGCTTCAGTCTCCACGGATGAGTGGGGCCCAGGAGGTGCCACCTCGTTATGAGTTGGACCCTGGCTTCCTGTTCTTGGAGCCAGGCCCGGCAGGAATCCAGGAGTCTGGCTGTATCTTCCAGCCTCTGTCCCCATTCTAGGAGCCTGTGCTCAGTCCCCCTGTGTCACCAGGCTAGGAAGGGAATTCTGGACCTCCTTGGCCAGACGCCCCCCCCCCCGCCGCCCACCACCTCCTTAGCTTCTGAATAATTCAAGCTCTATCAGATCTAATGAGGGTGAGGGAGGTCTCAGGAAGTACAAGAGGCCCCTGTAGGATGGCTGGAGGTAAGGAAAAGGGATGGGAAAGCCCAAGCTTCTCCCCTCCCCTCCCCTGTGCCCCGGCCAGGGATTAGGGGTGAGATCTGACCTGTGTGCCAGGGAAACATTGGCATTGGGTCTGACATGTGAGTAGGGGTGATAGCTGCCCAGGAACAGCCAGAAAAATCAGGTCTTGGGAGCCACTGGGTGAGGACGGTGGGTAAAGGCCTCCGTGAAGGAACCACTGGGCTGGTGGCAGCTTCTGCCTGTCTCTTTGGCTTTAGGGAAGTGGCTGCCACCTCACATCAGCTTCCTCATCTCTGCCCAGGGAGAAGAATGTCACAGTCCCAACAGGGCTGTGGGGAGAGGCCAGCAAGATTGCTCCAGAATCAGAGTTTATCAGCGTCTCTTCCACTTGTCCCCCCTCACCCTGGGACATGGTCTTCAACTCCCTGGACCTCAGTTTCCTGGTGGGCTAAATGGGCCTCAACCACCTCCCTTGCTGACCCAAAGGCTTCTTGCAGTAGGGCTGTGGGGAGAGCATAGGTATGGTGGGGTTCCTCTTATTTCCTTCTTTTAAGGGGGTCCCTGTCTGGCGTTGTTCTAAACAAGTCAATCCCATTGTAATCATGTGACCCCAAAGAGGGACCACACTCTTAAATCTCATATCTTTTCTTTTTTTTCTTTCTTTCTTTTTTTTTTTTTGCGGTACGCGGGCCTCTCACTGTTGTGGTCCCTCCCGTTGCGGAGCACAAGCTCCGGACGCGCAGGCTCAGCGGCCATGGCTCACTGGCCCAGCCGCCCCGTGGCATGTGGGATCTTCCCGGACCGGGGCACGAACCCGTGTCCCCTGCATCAGCAGGCAGACTCCCAACCACTACGCCACCAGGGAAGCCCCCTCATATCTTTTCTTTTAAACAGTTACACGAACAAGCGTATCCTGCTCCATAATAGATCTGTGTTACTTTCCATATGTCAAGTTTTAAATGACTTTCCAGCTAATATCTTTACCCTAATTGGCTGGTAGAGTTAATGGTCCAAGATGGAACCCACGTTCACTATGTGGCTTCCAGACTCGTGGCACACAGGCGAGTGAGATCTGGGTGCTGGGGTCACATGCTTCCCCTCCTGCCCAGAAGGGACGGAAATACTCATGGTGCTTTGTCTTAAGGGGTCTGTGTCTGGCTCATCCTGCTGGGGCATGGGAAGAGGGGTGGCCAGAGGGATCCCAGAGGTGGCCTCTGGGGGAGAGGAACCCAGAGATTGGCCACCCCAGTTTGTGTCCCACCATTGGTCTCTCTTGCTTGCTTGGAGCACGTTTCTCCCCAAGGTAACTTCCCAGCTTGTTGTCCTCCAGCAACAGGGTTTGTTCTGCCTTCTGGTTCTTCCCTAGCCTTGCCTGCTTCTCCTGCCTATTTCAGCTGCCATCACCCCACAACATGAAAGCAGAATGGGTAGTAGTAGACATCTGTGTTGCTGCCTTCTACCATCCTTTACCTTCCTCTGACGCCATGTCCTCATCTATACCTGGAAAACCACGTCCTTTCCCACTCTTAGTCTATGGGGTTCTGATGAACGCTCTTCCAGGGGATCAATATATGACCAGACTGAAGCCAGTCAAAGTGTTCCTGGCCATAGTCCCTGGCACATGGCCTAATTCAGGCTGCTCAGAGCCCGGAAGCTCATTCCTGGGACCTTAGATTAAGCAATTAGGCAAGTGGATTTGTTCTTTCCCACTGGACTGGAAACCTCAAAGGACGCAGGGGCTAGAGCTACTGCCACCACCTTGTTGCCAAGTATAGCACAACGACGAAGCCACACAGCTAAAGGAAGGATAAAGAGGTAGAGAAAAACTGGATCCTCTTGACATCATCCGAGCCCCTGAACGCAGCCATGCCTGAAATCAGCCCTGCTTCCAGGAACATGACTCAATAGCTTTCTGTATGGCTTAAGCCAGTTGAGTTTTCTGTCCTTGTAACCAAGAGTCCAGACTTGTGCTCTGAAGACAGGACAATGGATGCCCTCATTTGCTGAGCCCTCTTAAACCTGGGCTATGGCCATGCTGTTTGCCGGGACACATTTATTTTCCAGTCACTGAGAGCATCATAGGGCTCCTGGTGGCTTCTGCCTGCTACTTTCTGAGGGTGAAGGGGTGTGGGGTCACCTTCTCTAGGCAACTCTGCTCCCCCAGCAGCACAGCCACAGTGTCCCTCCTGAGAGGCAGTGTGTAGAGGAAGGGCAGGAGCCCTTGGGATAACTTGGGAGCCTGGGGGTATCTCTGAATAAAGTGAGGGTGGTCTAGAGCACAGGTCCCCAACCCCTGGGCCGCAGGGTTAAGAACCGGGCCGCATAGCAGGAGGTGAGCGGCGGGCAAGCGAGTGAAGCTTCCTCTGCCGCTCCCCGTTGCTCACATTACCGCCTAAACCATCCCCCCCATCACTCACATTACTGCCTGAATCATCTCCCCCCACCCCACCTCACCCTGTCCGTGGAAAAATTGTCTTCCACAAAACCGGTCCCTGGTGCCAAAAATGTTGGGGACCACTGGTCTAGAGGATGAGTTCTGCTTTCACCACAATTGGGTGCTGGGCCCCATCTGGAGAAGGGTAAAGGAAATAGAGATCCAAAGAGGGACTGGAGGTCACTCAGCAATGCACATTTCTAGAGGGACCTAGGTCTCTGGCCACTGGTCTGGACTGCATCAATCCCTCTCCATGGCCTTGTCTTGGGCCATCTCGTCAGCCATTGCCCTTTGGAGGACAGGGTCAGGACAGCTCTCTCTAGCCCTTATCACTGAGGAATTCAGGCAGACTATGGACTTCCTCTTCTACATACTTCCCTATTCTAAACATCCTCATTATCCTTCTGGACTCCAGACACACAGAATTAGAAAATTCCCAGCCAGAGGTAGCCAAGTCTAATTGTCCCAGGGAAGGGTTCCAGGGGAGGATATAGCTGGTGTGTGGGGTTCACAGAGAATGAGCAGTAGTGGTGGGCCTTTGAGGTTGTGTAAGAGTTTGACAATTAGAGGTAGAGTAAGAACATTCCAGAAAGTAGGAGCAGTGTGTGCAGAAGCGTGGAGGCATGAAAATGCCTAATACATTCAAGGTTGCAAGAAGCCCGATGTGGCTGCATGCAGCAAGGGGCGCTGGAGGCATCAGGAGACAAGTTGGGAGACGTAGGCAGGGGCCAGGCCTCGTCAGTTCTGCCTGGACTAGTGCAGTAGCTTTCAGCCCCGCCACCAGCAACCTGAGGGATCTTTGTAAAATGTGTATCCCCATCCTCGTTCTCCTGCATCAAATCTCTGATGGTCCTAGGAGTCAAAGCCCAGACATCAAAACTGGCATTCAAGACCCTTCCTAACCCCACCACTGCCTAGGTCCCCCAACTTGCCTCTTGCCATCTCATGTGGAGAGGAGGAAGCAGGCCTCAAAGTCAGTCTCACCTTGCAGTTGGTTTAAGACGAGAGTTTCAGGCCAGACTGGACCCCCAACACCTTCTCTGTGACAGCAGTTCCTGAGCCCAAAAGAAGGGACTCAGGCAAGAGTGAAGAAGTCCATAGCATCCCTTCAATCCTGATCCTGTGTCTCCTGCCATTTTGCTGGCTGGATGTGGGAGGTGACTGATTGGGAGGAGAGTCCTGAGTATCTGGCTGGGGGCGTGGATTAGCCAAGTCTTGTTAATTCCACTTGCTCAGTAGGCCCCTTCCTTTTTATTCCCACTGTGAGGGGCTTGGGAGAGGCCCTGCTTCCTCTTCCTGACGTGGGGCTCCCTGAGATATAGGGCAAAGGCTGCGGTTCTGGGGGAAAGGGTGAAGATGCTGAGAGTTGTAGCTGTTAGATGCTAGGGGTTCAGAGAGCCAGGGTGAGGCCAGCTCAGGTGCTGTGGGCCATACGCAACCCCCTCAAGGGAAGCTTGAGACCACAGCTACCAGTCTTGAATCAGAACCTCCAGCTTCATCCCAGGGCCAGAGAACTATGGCTGGAGAAGCCACGGGAGACAGAAGCAGGGCGGTGGGTGCGCATGAGTCCCTCTGAGGAGCAGCTAGTCTGTGAGAGGGGTCTAAAATGCAGCAGGCTGGAATAGGTGAGACAGGAGAAAGAACTTCCTGCCTGTAAATTACCAAGCACTGTGGGCCACCATGGATGATTTGTGCTTCTGAGGTTTGTCAAAGGAGGACTCTTTTTTTTTTTCCTGCTAGGGATGGTTGGAGCAAGCTGGGGAATGGGGAATAGAGAGCGGGGGCTCGGGAGGGTCACATTTACCATTCTCCCATTACCATCCCATATCCCATGATTTATTTAAGCTCCTCCCTGCCCCCCCACTGAAATAAGGGGGCAACAAAGAGTCATGAGGGGAAACTGAGGACCCAGAGAGAAAGCAGTGTGATCAAAGGCACACAGGACTGCAACGCAGCTTCCCCCGCTGCCCCCTTCATTTTGGCTTTTGTGTTTGAATTGGTAAGGAGATGGAGATCTTGTAGCTGAGGAGGAGGTGAAGGGGAGAGGAGAGAAGGAGTAAAAGGAGGAAAGAATGGGGGCAGGCATAGGAAGGTAAGGTAAATCATGGGATCCAGCAGTCATGGAAAAGAGGAGAAACGTGCTCCTGGCTTTGCAGAGGGCACTAAAAGATGTTGAAATTATCATCTTAGTGGGAAGAGACACAAGGGAGTCTGTTGGGCTGATGCGAATGTATAATAGCTTGATCTGGGTGGTGGCTACATAGGTGCACCCGTATGAGACAATTCCTTGAGTCATCACTTCAGATTTGTACATTTCACTAATTAAAAACTGCCTCTAAAGTCCCAGGGCGTCATGTGACATGCCATAGCCACTTTGGAAGAAGTAGCTCTCTTATAAGACAGCAGAGCCTAGTTAAGTCCACAGATTCTGGAATCATACTGTCTGCCACTTCCGGGCTGGGCGACCTTGGGCAAGTCACCTCACCTCATCTGTAAAATGAGGACAATGACAGCACCACCTACATCCAGGGTTGCTTTGGGTCACATGTAAGGGACACGAGGGGATTGCCAAAGGTTAGCAGTTGTTGCCAAAGCCCCAGCCCAGCCCAGCCCCTCATACCCGGCTGCCTAGCTGCCTATGCCCGGACCCAGCCTAGCGCCAGCCTGAATGCCCTGCGGAACCCCAGGCAGTCTGAATGTCTTGCCCACTGACAAGTGGCAGCAGTGCCCTCCAGAGGAAAGGTCTTAAGCCTGGTTTCCCCCTACCCCCTACTGCAGTCGGATTTCTCTCCCCCTCCCTGTATTTTCACATCCTTTTGCCAATAGTCCAAAGCCTCCTGTCTCTGCAAGTCCTGGGGAAGGCTGAGCTCTGGGGGGGTAAGAGGGTGGAGTGAGAATTGGTGTTGGTGGATGGGGGGTAAGAAAAAGAGGGAGACATAGGGCTTGGGATGCAGGCTTGGGTTTGGGGCAAGAAAGAACTTTCCTCAGCTTAGGGTGGTACCAGGGCAAGGGCTCTCATTATTAGGAGAATGCAAGCAAAGGCATTCAGCCTGGGGTTAAGCCTGGTCCCTCAAGAGGCCCTTCTTGCAAGGTTTACTGAGGGGCATGAAGCCTTACAGGCTTTCTTTGCAGAGGATCACCACGAGGATGGCCAGCAAAGCCGGGGCGGCAGAGACTCAGGTTTAAATCCTCTGTCCTTTGAAAGTCATCCTGGGCACCACTGGGGAAAGACACTCAGTTTCAAACACGGTGTCTGTGGGTGATGTTGATGTCGGGTCACCCACAGAGAGCAGGGCACCGACACAGGGAGCCATGACTCCTCGATATGTCGGCTGGTGACCTCTTCTCCTCCTCTGATGACCCCCTGGGCAGGAAGAACTTGTTTTTAAGATGGTGGGAGGCACTTCCTGGGAGATATGGACCGTCACATCATGAACCACATGAGAGGAGGTGTGTATAAGATTGGGCCCTGTCCAGTGAAGCCCAGCTTCCTGCCCACCCACCCTGATCCAGGCCCCCTGCTCATCCCCTCACCCACCTGCCAGCTCGCTGTACAGTCCCATCATGGCACAGGCAGGAAAGGTCCTTGTAGTAGGTGCAACCCTCCCACCCTGATAATATCACCACTCATCTTGTGATGCTGGATTAAATGCTGCTGGGGGATATCTGAATATCGACTATTAAGGAATCCCTGTTAATTTTGTTAGGTGTGATAATGGTATGATTAAATTGTATTTCTTTTTCTTCTGAAACACATCTATAAGGTATGTGGGAGAGTTTGCATGTCTTGTACATTTTCCTGGGTGCAATGAGAACAGCTTTGTGTTGGGAAAGTCAGAGAGGGGAGGGCTGAGTCTGGGAGGATGAGGACAAGGAGCAGGGAGAAAGGGACAGGGCTCTGTCTAGTCCCCTGGCCCCATTCCTGCGTCCACGTCCAGGGGTGTCACAGTGAAGGGCCCCTGCGAGTGGCAGGCTCCACCCAGGCTGGGTTGCCATGAGGTTGCCTGCGTGCAGGGAGGCCCATCATCCGTTGCCTGCCTGGGCCTGGAGCCTCACTCCCCATATTGTCTGGCCGCCCATGAGGAAGCACTACTCCCTGTCCCCAGTACTCCCGCCTGCCCTGGAAGCCCCTGGGCAAGGGGGGCAAGAGAGGGCTGAAGAAGGGTCCCTAGGGCTCCCAAGCTGGGGATCAAGAGGAAAGAAAGACCTGTCACATAGTTCACACAGCACTTTCACCTCCTTCAAGTCTCACTGAAGTCCTGACTGGACGGCCAAGCCCATTTCACAGTCACTCGTGATGCTGGGGGTGGGTGGGTGGGAAGACTCTGCCCCAGCCAGGGTGCAGCTGGCCTCTCTTCCCATTTCTCTTGAATCTTGGGCCAAGGGTTCTCACCCTCCCTTTTGTGATGGGGAAACAGAGGTCCTTCCACAGAAAGGAAACATGCTCTCCAGGTCAACTGGCCATTGCCATGGAGTGAGGGGAGGACCCAGCTCAGGCTCCTTATCATGGAAGCTCTAGAAATGTCAGGAAAGATGGAGACTCAGGGGAGCATGGGAGGGTGGAAACCTCTGAAGGGAGCTTGCTCTTCCAGTGCAGTCCCTGGGGAGCCCTGGGCAGGCCTAACTGATGTTGCCCCTTCACTTAAGGAGGAGACCTGACCCCTCTGTAGCAGTGTTTCCTAAAGCCCACAGGGTGGCTTGCTGGGGGCCGGGAGGGCTGGGTAGCCATGGACAGCTTCTGGAGCAGCTGGAAGCAGAGGACTGGGGCAGCATGCCTACGGCAAGGTGAAGCCTTCAGGAGCAGATGGCCAGCAACCCGCTTCAGAGAAGAATCAGAGGAACCAAGTGTCCCCCAAGCCCAGGGTCACTGCAGTCTCTGGGGGGAGCTGAGGGCTTCCTCCACCTTCTGGGGTCAGGCTCATTGGTCCTGCCAACAGAGGCTGTTTTATGGTCTCAGGTGGAAGGTTGGACCATTTGGCTGAACTCTTCAGGGACTGCCCTTCCTCCTCCAGGGAGCCTTCCCTGACTGCTCCTCTCAGTGACCCTTACCCCATTTCTGGGCAGCTGCACCCCACACCCACCTGGGCTGGTTCTCCTGGGTCACTGGCTCAGCTCTCCCCTACCAACTGGAGAATCTTCCCAGGGCAGGGCGTGGGTCTGCTCCTTCTCTATGACACCTCCCGCCCCTGCCCTGGGCTGGGCACTGGCCTGAGCAGTTCTGCTACCAGTGAGGAGCCCCTGTGCCTGCTGTCCAGGGGGGTGGGGGTAGTGGAAGGCCTGGAGGGTGGTCTTGGGGCGGACTTCCTCTTCTGAGACACTGGAGGTTTTCTTTCCTTTTTTTGCTTCCCTGTTCAGAGATTTCCTCTTCACAGACTGAGGTCAGGGCTCCATAAACAGGAGTGATAAGGCCTTGGGCTTTCAAACTGAACTTTGCAGCTACCATTTTATGACTCTGGTAACGTACTGCCCCCCGCCCCCGCCAAGTCTGGCTGGAGCAGGATTGCCTGGTGTCCATTCCTTATGGGAGCAAGTGCTGGCTGGTGGGGAGGAGGGAGAAATAGAGAGGGAAATGGGGGCCCCTCATTCCAGCCTGCCCTCATCCACTCCTGGGTGAGTCCCTTCTCCCACTGTGGGCCCAGCCCTGCACTGGGCTGTAGGGGACATGGGAGGGTGAGAGACCTTAGCCCTTGATCCCATGGGATGGTCAAAAGAGCCCAGGCTGGGAGGTGAGTAGGGTTGAAGGGTGGGGTCAGAGGGAGAAGGGCTGAGTGGGCTGGAGCAATCAGGGAAGGCTGTCTGGAGGAGCAGCTCAAGTTGGGAACTAACCAAACAAAATGTGGAAAGACAGGGGAAGGTAGGCATGGGAAGAGCCAGGCTTTGGACTCTCTCAGGAGGTGGGGGGCAGATGTTGCATGAGAAGGGGCCCCACTGAAATCACTCTGCCTCTAGGCTGAGAAGCCTCCAGGGATGGGAGAACGGGGTGCCAGTGGTGGTCCCCAGATCCCTGGCTCATCCAGGGAGAATTTGAGTGGTTGGAGCCCAAGGGTGGAAGAGCCTGAGGGTTGCTGGTGAGGCCTGGAGGCTTTGTGACACTGAGAGGCTGTAAGTGGTGCCAGGGCTACAGCCTCAGGGCCGGAACTTGGTGGGGCTTTGAGTGCTCAGGAGGTGGGTCTCACCAAGGCCATTAGTGGGAGGAGAGGAATTATGCCAATTGTCTTAAGGTCTGCTCCCAGGACAAGCAATGAGCACCCCATCCCGGAGTGTGCAAGACATTAGCTAGGTGGAACAGAGATTCCTGCCCTGGTGGAGGTGATGGTAAGGGAGGTAATCATGGGATAGAAGAAACTCTATGACCAATATACTCCATCCACCCACCAGCCAACCTGGAGCTGGTGCCAGACCTGGAACCCACAGGTTTTAGGCCCTGCCCAAGCAGCAACTGCAGATTCCTCAAGTCCTGGGGTAAGGGTAGAAAGAAATCAACCTCAGCCAAGGTCTGATGGGTGGGGGACAGGTGTGGCTCTGTTATCTTTGGGCCTCACTTTGCCCATCTGTAAAATGGGCTTGGGTAGTCTTCAGGTCTTCCCTGATCTTACAGAGAGATGACTCAGGCATCTCCCGCCTCAACCAGAATCTGCCCTGCAGCCCAGGTAAGCCACACCCCCAGGCACACACATGGGCACACCCACACATGGGGCACGAGGGCACACATGCACCAGGGGCACACACACACCCATATGGAGATGAAGCAGAAGTGGGAGGAAGAGGGTGACCACGGCTTGTTGGTTGTTTGCTCCCTGGTCAGCTTTCCCCATGCACATGTCTGGCCCTCCCTGAGAAACACCACCCCAAATCCTTACTGCCCACCACCTTCCACCTTGAGCTCCATACCTTTCAGCTCTGCTCAGTGGGAGGGCACAGAAGGGTCTGCCTGCCAGCCACCTGATCCCAAAAGCCCCTTCCCAGGTCCCGGGGTCCTCGGTGTTTGGTCTGCTGGTGAATGTCACTCCTGCAAGTAGCTTAACGCCCCATAGACATCTCCGGTGGGGCACAGCACACAACGACGACCCTCACAGCCTGCCTCCAACCTCCTGTCTAGCAGACCTTCCATTTCAGTGGACCACAGTCCCCGACCCTGCATCCACTGACCTCCCCAACCCACAGGTACTACATGGAAGGCAAGTTTGGAGTCCGCTCTTTCCCGCCTCCCCTCCACCGGTGTCCCAGATCCCGGCGCTGAGCGGGCTCCAAACAGCGTGGAAGGGACTAGGCTCGACGGAGACCCCACCCCGCCCTCGGGTCTAGATCCGGTCTGAGGCGCAGGGGAGGCGAGACACGGTGCTCCGCGCTCCTTATCCCCTCCACACAGACTTGAGCACACGGCTGGGCTCCCGTCACCCTCGCTCCACCCCCAGCTGCCGGGACTCTGGGCGGCCCGGCGGACACTCACCGCTGGGCCGAGGGCGCAGGCTAGGGCGCCGACCAGCATGCAGAGCCAGCGGGCGGGCGGAGGTCTAGGAGGGCGCATGGTCCGCCCCGGGTCCGCGACGGGCGGCCCGGCGCCGGTAAAGGGCGGGCGGACGGGCGGCGCACCGCGCAGCGGACGTTGGGGAGACTGACAGAGTGGCGCTGCCGCGGTGCCCCTGCGTTAAGAGGCTCCGCTCGGAGCGGGGGCGGGCCCCGGGGGCTCGTCTGACGGGCGGCGGGTGCAGCCAATGGCTCGGCAGAGTCGGGGCGGCCGCGCAGGTGTGGGGCGGGGCTGGGGGAAGCCCCGGCGAGTGGGGTGTCCCAGAGCTCCCTCCGCCAGTCCCACACGTCAGTCCTCAGAGGCGAGGTGTGGGCAGGCCTTCGTCCCTTCGGACCGCATCCGCGGGAGACCCCCCAACGCGTCCCATTCTTCCCTGCTTGGCTCACGACGTTTCCAAGCGCCAGGGTACGATCTCCCACTCCCACACGCCCCCTTAGCCCCACCCCAGGGCGCTCTGCTCGTCCAACTTCAGAGCCACCTCCTCTAGGAGGTCCCCCCGCCAGCCTCCCCATTTTCCACTTCTGCGCCTCGGAGGGCTGGTGCAGGCGGGCCGGATTAGGAGACAGCACAAATCACTTCTGATCCTCTAGGCTGAGGGCGCGACCTGCCTAGGGGTCCTGGGCTGCAAGTGCCCCAGATAGGTGGGGCTCACTGTTTGATCCATTTTCAGTCACCCCAACTCATCCCTCGCGCCGGAGAGGCCAGGCTAAGGGAAGCTAGGGCGCGAGTGAGTCCCGACGCTGGGTTCCTTGGTACCTCCCCTGAGCCCCGGCGACCCGGCAGGGCGCGCTCGGCACCGGCTGGGCTCCCGGACCATTCACGACCAGGCGGGGGCGGGGGGTCGTGCTTCAGGAAGGATGGCGAGTCCGCTCCTGCGCGCGTCTGGGCCGGGGCACCTCGGGAAGGAGGCAGAACCGAAGTTCCAGCGCCCCCACGCGGGGAGGGAAGGTCTGTTGCCAGCGCGCGGGCCCGGTCTGCGCGCATCCGACCTAAAACAACCAGAGCCCTCCTCCTCCAGCCGTCCCTATTTTACTTACTGGGAAACTGAGATACAGAGAAAGGCCCGGAGCCGGCCTCTGATGCCTCACTTCCAAGGTTCGGCGGGGGACATCGGGCCAGCCCTCCTCCACCGTGCATCCTCAGAGCTCGGTTTATTCTTCCTTAGAATAAGGGGCAGGTTCACTGGCTCCGTGCCCTGGAAGGGCGCCTTCTTGTGGACCAAATGCCGGTGGCTGCCTTGCCCTCTTTCCTCGGGTTCGAGACTGGTGCAGTCGAGGCTGGAGGTGGCGGTAGTGGCAGTGGGGTAGGCTGGCTGATGGGTGACTGTGATAGGGGGATGAGGGCAGGCGATGTTCAGTGGAGAGGCGGAGAGGGCTGCGCGTCCCTGGGCGCCTGCGGAATGTGCGGCTGCTTGAAGGAGGTCTTACTCCAGGCTCTGGCTGATCAGCAAGTGAGTCAGAGTTCCCTGCGGGCGCACCCTGCTTTTCCTCCCTGCAGCGCGGGGTACTCGGGCCGCTGACCTTCTAAGGGTAGGATGGAGTTATGGAGAGACAAGGGAAAGCCAGGAAGGGATGAGCGCCGAGCCCCTCCTCTATTTCGGCTTATTTGGGGTGTTAGCATTTGCTTCCTATTCTCCCTCCCTCCCTCCCTCCCTCCTTCCCTCCCTTGCACAATCATTAAGAGTTTGCTGTGTGCCAGGCTCTGCGCTTTGCACTGCGGCACAGAGATAGATAAGACAGTGGCACCTGTTGCCCGAGGAGGACCTGGGGAGCTATTGTACTCCCTCCAAATTTCTACCTCCTTCCAGATATAATCAGTAAACCTGGACATAAGCCCTTCCCCAGACAGGAGAACTGTGGAGATGCCCTTGCCCTGGCCATTCTGGGGTTTGAACTCACTTTCTCAGGGGAGGAAGTGTTTGAAGAATCACAAGCCATCTCCTCATCCATTCTCACTTCTGGAGACCAGGTTAGGCTCAGGAGTCAGAGGTCCTTGCCTCCCCCTGCGACCCTGCCACTACTCCCTCTCAGGCCTCAGTGCTCTAGCAGGGCAGTGGAATTTTGTCCTCATTCTGGAAAGTCACCTCTGCTTGGCACAGTGACCCAGGAATCCTAGATATGAATGGCAAATCCACGAGCTTTGGATCTCATAAACCTTTGCCCACTCTACACACACACACACAAAGACACACACACACACACACACATCCCATCTGATCAGCTGCAGAATGCTGATGAAATCCCACCATTAAAGCATGTCCTTTGGCCTGTTAAAGTTCTGCTCTCTCTGAGGACAATTATCTTGGTTACTTGAGAGTGCATTTGAGGGAGGTGAGGATTGGGGAATAGGAGAGAGCCAGACCCCACTTTGCCAAGTGACCCTTGGCCAGGCCCAGAAGGGGGCAGATGGAGGAGGGGTGGGAATCTTAAGGTTCTCAGCTGGGGGTGGCTGCCTCTCCCCTTGTTCTGGAGGGTGTCCACACGACACCCCCTCCTTAGCTCAAGGACTACACGTGGGCAGGCTGGAAGCAGTGAGAGTGACTGGCAGGGCCCCTGGATGCCCTTGCATCCAGGGTTACTGAGGAATAATAGTTTCCATGCAGATTCTTTGCAATGAAGATTACTTCTTTGTTCTTTCAGAATTGTTCTCCTGGGAGACCCACCCTTCCTTACCTATCAAAAGTCACAAAACAACTTCAGAAGTGAAAGAAGCAGGAAAAAGAAAATAGCAAAAACAAACCAATACCTGAACAATTCAACCAAGAGTATATTTGACCTTGTTTTGATGAATTGTTACCGCATATCCCGTTCTATGTCCTGAGGCATTGTGGAGATCACCTGGGGGCCTACACCTGGGGAGTCCTTGGAATCTGATGAGAAAACCATCCTTTCACCTGTCTGATATCTGGGAAAGCTTCTGGGGTGGGAGTGGGATATCAGAAACAGGAGGTGTGTGTGTGTTGGGGGTGCACAGAGACAGACTATTTGAGGGGGTAGGAAACAGTGACTTGGATCTCCATTCTCCATCCCCCCGCAAAGCCCGAGTCCCTCTGGAGTTGGCCTTTGCCTCATCAGTCCAGTTTTGGGGAGGAGGCCACAGCCACCTCTTGCTCTCTGCTCCCCCGTGTCCTCTTGAATGGATTCCTCCAAGGGTATTCTGTTCTGAAGTCTCTCCTCCTGGATCCCTGGAACCAGTCACCAGTCTCTGGCCCAAGCTCCACCTCCCTTCTGGATGCGGGAAACAGAGGGGTGCAGAAGGTGGGGGGAAAGAGAGAGAGACAAAGTCACTTGCCTTCCCCCGTGATGACAGGCGCGGCAGGAAAGAATCAGCAGTTACTCATTTGGAGCCTGCCTGGCTTCCTGGCTGCCTGCCTCATTCTTGCTGTGGGTGCCACCTTGCCTCCCCCAGTCCTTCTCCCACCTCTCTGAGTCGTGCACTCACTGCTTCAAGGCTTCCAGCTGAGGAACTCAATGATGGTGAGGTCTGCAGTGGAGTGGGAAGGGCAGCTGGGGACCACGGTGTGGTCTTGGTCTCCTTGGCAGGGACTTGGCCTGGGGAGTCACTGCTCAGGACGCCCCTTCCGGAGCCATCCACATTTCTGTGTGGATGCAAGCAAGCTTTGCCCTTTCTGGGCTTCTGAGTTGAAGACACCTTAGGTCTTTATTCATCGACTGGGGCTGGCAGCTCCAAGGATATGAGGTGCTCATCATCTCCCCAGGTCTCTCCTTCTTTGGGGCCGGTTCTTCCTGTGAGAAGATGTTTCTTAACTCCAAGCCATGGTTTGGTGGAGGGCAGGAGAGGCCTATTGCTTAAAGAAGCAGTATTCCCTTCATCCTTTCTGTAACTGCTTGCAGTGAATAGCATTCCTTCATCCCTCTTGTATCACCACCTCCACGGACCTGGCCCTCTGATAAGCACTGGGGATGTTGCAGTGACTTAGACATTGGCTGCCCCTCTAGGACAGCCTAGCACTGCTTGAGCAGGGCACTGTAGGGATCTTCTGGTGATGCTGCAGCTGCACTAGCTAAAAACCAAGAGTTCATGGGAGTGCACGTGATGGAGGGAGAATTGTTCTGACTTGACAGATGGGGAATTGAAGCCCAGGGACGGTTTTGGAAATGGCTAGCATCACCCCTTGGTCCTGGAGGCTGGGCTTAGAGCTCGGGAGGGACGGGGCGGAGGGGAGGTGATGGTGCCAACTCTAGGTGCATCAGTTCAGGCCCTCCACTGATCAGATTCTAAGACGGAGTTAGTATTATTGGAAGTTTATTGGATGGCAGGGGGACTCTGTGAAAGATAAAGGAGGAAAAGGCAGGACCCAGCAGGGAGAAACTCAGACTGCAACCCAGCTCTGACAGAGCCTCTGCTAGCCTGACCCGGAGCTGCAGAACAAAGGTGACATGTGGACGCCTTAGTAACCCTACTCTGCACAGTCAGTGTCTGGGGGCTATCTGGGAGGAGCAGGACCCTCACCTCAAATGCCGAGGTGAACCCTGAAAGCGCTACTCAGAGAGGTTGTCAGCTCACCGCATTCCCCACAGCTGAATGGCACGTTCTTTCTTGACAGGAGATCCAAGTGAGGCATGTCTGCGGCTACCACAGAGGGGGAACTGAGGCGTGGAAAATGAAGGCCGGGGGAGAGATCCTGCTCCAGAGGAAGAGGAGCCTAAGGTCCTACCCTTGGGGAATGCCTATTCTGGGCACAGACAGGGATGACTCAAGAGGTAACTCCTTTCCTCAGAATCTCAGGGCTCATTATGATCCAGGGGGTCAGCGGTCTGTCATCATGCGGCTTGGCATCGTGGTACAGCAAGTCTGGGAGACTCCAGAGGGGAGGACTCCCCCACCATTTACTCTTTCTCTCTCTTTTTTTTTCTTTTTTTTTGCGGCACGTGGGCCTCCCACTGTTGTGGCCTCTCCCGTTGCAGAGCACAGGCTCCGGACGCGCAGGCCCAGCGGCCATGGCTCACGGGCCCAGCCGCTCTGCGGCATATGGGATCTTCCCGGACCGGGGCATGAACCCCTGTCCCCTGCATCGGCAGGCGGACTCTCAACCACTGCACCACCAGGGAAGCCCCCGCATTTACTCTCTAACAGCAGCCACAGTTTCTTGGTCAAATGCCTACTGCCGTATCTGTGTGCGCATGTGCGTGTGTGTGTCCATGTACGTGAGTGTGTGTGCTGTGTATGGGTGTGTGTGCTGTGTATGGGTGTGAATCAGGACAGATGCATCTGCTCCCAGCCGGGTCTGAGAGCAGGGCGTGGCCAGCGTGTATTGGGAGGAGGCTGAGTTAGGGGCAAGGCTCTGGGTGATTAGTGGCAGAGAGGGAATGAGTCGCAGAGAGGGTACCCAGGACCCCAGCACCAGGCTGTGTCTCAGAGCTCATTCCTAAGGCAATGGACTCTGTGGGCCTTGTAGCACCCCGACCCCAGGGGGAGCTCAGCCTAAGTCCACCGAAGATCTCAGTTCCCACGCTCACCTCTCCACTCCCAGCCCCGGGTTCCTGTGAATTGTTGTGTAGCTGGCCTTGGACAGAGATTCTGGAAAAGGAAAATAATGTCAACGGGGCAAAACAGACCTGGGGATTAAGTAACATAATTGATGCCATCAGAGACTAGTGTGTGTGTTAAAAATTTAAGGCTATTGACAGAAAAAGATGGAAGTCTCAATGGAACTCACAAACAACTAGAAGAAGGAAAAATAACACAAAGAAAACTCCATTAATGTGGGGGATTAGAAACAAGAATACATGATACATAGAAGCATAAAATCAGATATCAGGAATAATCACAAACATTAATCATCACAGTAAATGTGAAAGGAGGAGAATTTAAGATGGGAAATTTAAGAGGAATAGTTCATACTATTAGAACATTCAATCTATCAAAAAGATGAAATAATTATGAACATCTAACCATCTAATGATATCGCCTCAAGATGCATGAAAAAAGGATGAATTGTCAAATCTACAGTCAGAGTGGAAGACCTGGACACCCTTCCCTCAGGAATTCCATTCAGCTGTCAAAAAAAAAAAAAAAAATCAACTAAAGCCACATTTCCCAGCAGGGATAGATATCTCAAAATATGGTATTGAGCAAGCAAAGCAGGTTACAGAATGAGGTGTACAATACAGTGTTCCTTATATAGAACTTAAAATCTGCAAACAATACTATGTAACTTTTATAGATACAAAAATATATAGAAAAAGTCTAAAAAATGTCCAGGAAGGATAAACGTCTAAGTCCTGTTTTCTCTTTGTAAGGCGAGGGAGGGGAAGGGGATAAGGGAACTGTATTAGTTTTCTGTTGCTGTGTTACAAATTACCACAAACTTAGCATCTTAAAGCAACACCCATTTATTACCTCATATTTTCTGTAGGTCAGAAGTCCAGATATGGTCTAGCTAGGTCCTCTGTGGAAATCAAGGTGCTGGCCCCCTACTCTCCAACCTCAGCAGGCAAGTTGAGTAATATTATTGTTTTTTAACTTGTTAAGAAAAGCTTCAAAATATACAAAGTGGATAAAATAGCATAATGAACTCTCACGTATCCCCCATCACTTTGTTTTCTCTGTGTCCCCACCCCAGCCGTGATCATTTTAAATCAAATCACTGATCTATCATTTTATATTTAATATATCTCAGTAGGTACCTTTACAGGATAAGCACTCAAAAAAAAAAGACCCACAATACTATTATCACACAATACCATTTTTATGCTAACCACACCTCCCCACCTGTCAAAGTTCCTTAACAGCGTTAAATAGTGTTATTATTTAATTTTCTTTCTTTGCCTTATAAATACTTTTCTTTTCTATCAGTTGTTTGCTTAAATAAGGCTCACATATTATAATTCAATATAGAGGCTCCCTCATCTCTCTGCCTCTCCTTTCCTCACAAGTTCTCCTTGGAAGAAATTGGACTGGTCCTGTTCACTGGCTTCCCAGAGTCGGAGTTTTGGTGATTGCGTTCTGTGGTGTTATTTAACTATTTCTCTAAGACTGATTATTTTAAAACACATCTTAAAACATAAATGAGGTGATTTGCTCCTTAGTTCAAAGTGCTTACAAATCCTGAGTGAGACCCCCATCACCTCCCCTTTACCTCTCCTCTGCTTCTCCCACTCTGGTCTCCAGCCACCCTGGCCTCCCTGCTAGTCCAAGAACTCATTCTTGGCCCACTCTTTTTTTTTTTTTTTGCGGTACGCGGGCCTCTCACTGTTGTGGCCTCTCCCGTTGGGGAGAACAGACTCCGGATGCGCAGGCTCAGCGGCCATGGCTCACAGGCCCAGCCACTCCGTGGCATGTGGGATCTTCCCGGACCGGGGCACGAACCTGTGTCCCCTGCATCGGCAGGTGGACTCTCAACCACTGCACCACCAGGGAAGCCCTGGCCCACTCTTTTTTTAAAAATTGAAATGTAGTTGATTTACAATGTTGTGTTAGTTTCTGGTGTACAGCAAAGTGATTCAGTTATACATATACATATATTCTTTTCCGTATAGGCTATTACAAGATATTGAATGTAGTTCCCTGTACTATACAGTAGGTTCTTGTAGTTTATCTATTTTATGTATAGTAGTGTGTATATGTTAATCCCAAACTCTTAACTCATCCTCCCCCCACCTTCCCCTTTAGTAACCGTAAGTTTGTTTTCTGATTCCTAGCCCACTCTTGCTCTTGGGTCTTAGGTCCCTCTGCTTGGAATGCTCTTCCTCCAGGTATCGTCATAGCTCCTCACCTTTCTCTTTAAGGCTGACTCCCCTACTTCATACTGTAAACTGCTTCCTCCCCTCCAAATCCTGGACTGGGCCCCCTCATCCTGTCTACATGTTTTCCCCATTGCGCTTATCACCTCCTAAGTTACAATGTCCTTTAGTTATTTGTGAATATACTCTATTACACATATTGTCTGCTTCTCTCTGCTAGAATAGAAGTTCCACGAAGGCAGGGATTTCCAGGTGTTTTGTCCCCAATGTATCTCAAGTCTCCAGAATGGTGCCTGGCACATGGCCCTCTATTGGTGTTTATTGAATGAACAAATAAGTGAATGAGTCTTCCTAAAACCCATAGCTGATGCCGCCCTCCCTTTGTCCCAGGATTCTAATGCTGCCCTCTCACAGGCTCTGAGGGAAGCTCTCCCCAGCCCCTCCTTAGTCTGGCCTTGGATATTCTTCCCCACTCCTGCCCAAGCCTTGGGCTCTGCCTTGTAGAACGCCAAGCTCTTTCATGCCTCCCTGGCATTGCCTGTGCTGTTCCTTCTGTCAGGAATGCCTTCCTCCACACGTCTCTCAGGGGAGACTTTGTCATGCTTCAGGGCTTGAGTCCATGTCAGTCACCCCCTCTGGGAAGACCTGGGATGATAGGCCCAGAGTGGTGATGATTGGATAGCAAGAGAGATGGAGCTCCTGCAGCAAGCCTATCCTGCTTAGACCTATCTTTGACTCTAGGCCAAATCTGACCCTTGATCACAGGTTGATCCCTAATGACCTAAGGCCTCCACCCAGAGTTACACATGACCTTAGACTGATCCCTGCCTCTAACCTGACCCCTGACCCTTTTCATGGGTCTCAATTAAAACTAACCTTTGATCCTGATCATGGGCCTCAATCCAGAGTGGCCCATGACCCCAGGATCATACCTAACTTCTGAAGATGGGCATCAGCCTAGCCTGGCTTCTGACCCCAATCCACCTTGCCTGTCACAGGGAGTGAGAATGTGTGGCTGGCTCCTGTCAGGCAGTGCCTGAGTCTCCAAGTCCACAGTCCCTAGAGAGAGACCAGGGCCTCAAGGCTGGGAGTCTCTAGGACACCTGGGGAAAGTTCTCACATCTGCCTGTCCTCTTCCCATCCCTCCCCCTGTCTCCCAATCCAGTGGGTGCTGTCCCAGACTGAGGGGAGACACCTCCCTACCTCAGGGAGCCCCACTATGAGGAAACACAGCCCTGCTCGCAAAGAACCACAGTCTGAGGGGGAGATACAGCCCTTGCTCAGGCAGCCCCACTCTGAGGCAGTACAGCCCTGTCCTTGAGCATCCACAGTGAGGAAGGGATACAGCCCTTCCTCAGGGAACAGGAATTTGAGGCGAGACATAACCCTGTCTTCAAGGAGCTGCAGTTAGAGGATAGATAGAGCCCTGCCTTCAGGGACCCCCAGTCTGAGGGGAGACGCAGACCTGCCTCAGGGAGCCCCAAGTCTCAGGGAAGACGCAGACCTGCCTCAGGGAGCTCACTCTGAGGAAACCCAGCCCTGCCCTTGAGAAGCAACAGTAAGGGGGAGATACAGCGCTCCCTCAGGGAAATCGACTCTGAGGGGAGACCCAGCCCTGTCCTCAAGGACCTCCAGTCAGAGGGGAGACACAGCCCTAAATCAGGGAGCATGACTCTGGAAAAACACAGCCCTTCCCTTGAAGAGCCCCAGTCTAAAGGGGGAGACACAGCCCTGCCCTCAGGTCTCTTGACTTTGTGGCCAGGCACCAGGGGATGGGACTAACTGACCAGAGCAGCCCACACTTCTTTTTGCTCAGATCTGGGTAAAAATAGCCTCAGCTGCACATGCCTCTCTCTTACTTCCCCTTTATCCTGACCCTGCCCAGGCCCAAGTCACTTGTCAGCTCCTCCTGCCCTTGGCCTCTTCTTGCCTGGGATGGGACAGGGCCCAGAAAGATGGGGCCAGGAGCTCAGACAAGTTAAACAGTTCTGCTGCAGCCCAAGTGAATCCTGACACCCGTTGCTGCTTCTGGGTAGCCACCCTGGATTGGCTGTTGGCTCTCTTGCCTCAAGCTATGAGATAATTTGCTCCAGATATGAGATAATTCATCCGCCCTTGAGGTGTGTAGACATCTCTGTCCTCTGCCTTGAAAGGGGTGACGAGGCAAGGAGGAAGCTCAGCCCCTGCCCTTGGAGCCCTCAGAGTGGTTGAGGAGACCAGAATCTTCTGCAGGGATGAGTTAGGGTGTGAGTGGAGGCCGCAGGCTGGGCTTAGGCTCTCTGAGTGATGCAGCCCAGAGGAGGGGCTCAGTGGGAATAGTGCTCTGAAGGGGACAGAGCATCAGGGAGGGGAGGTCTGGAACTGGTGGTGGAGGTGGGATTGTGTGTGTGTGTGTGTGTGTGTGTGTGTGTAACCTACAGCTGGGGAGAAAGAAGGGAGTAGAGGGTAGAGGCCTTGCAGGCTAGAGCCAAGGCCACATTTGAGGACAACTGGGCACCACCAGAGGACAAGGAGAAGGGGCCTTGCCCCAGGAAAGTACACAACTGTGCATTAAAGAAATGTCCCATCCCTGGTCTCAGAGAAGCATCAACTCATGGGGAAGCTTGGGCCTGAGGATTCCTTAATCTGCAACAAGAGTAGGGTTGAGGTCGTGGCCTCCCCTCCATGTGGAGGGGCTGGCTGTGTTTCCTCATGGCCAGGGTGCTCTAGCCTGGCACATGCTTGCCACTCAGCTATTGGAGACTCTTCCTTAGTCCTCCTGATGTCACGGTGAAAAATATATCCATGTAGAACACGTGCCCTTCTGGTAGCACCCTCTTGATTAATGGGGTGGAGACTACTGCTCCCCTACTCTTGGCCCACATGGTTCAATGGTTGAATGGGGGTCAGCCTTACTCTGGCTCCAGTAGCGGGTACATGCCTTAGGCCTGACCAGTGAGAGCCTTGCTGATGGTCACATGCCTCAAGCTGAGCCAGTGAGCACCAGCCCTGGAACTTTTGCCAGAACTCTGGGAAAAATGTGTGTTTCTCTGCTAGTAAGCCAGGAAAATATAAGCCTGCTGCTGTTGTGGCCATATTGACCTGCCTGAGATTTGAGCCAAGACACAGGAAATCAGACCCAAGAGATGATAAGAGACATATCTGCTGACATTATTTGAGTCCCTGGATCCAGATGCACCTAAGGCAGACGTTTTTTTCCTTGAAACCTTTTTTTTTTTTTAATTGGGGTATAGTTATTTTACAATGTTGTGTTATTTTCTACTGTACAGCGAAGTGGAGTTCCCTGTGCTATACAGCAGGTACCTAAAGCCGATTTGCCTGTGGACTTTTGAGTTTCTGAGATACAGCTCCCTTCTTTGCCTAAGCCAGTGTCTGCTGGCCTTCTGTCACATGAAACAGAAAGAGTTCTAATGCTGCACCCCTTCTCCCCACCAGATCCCAAGCTGTTCAGGGAGACCACCTTCGGATCATGCTAAGCACCTCCATCGTGAATATACAGAAGCCCAAATCTGACCTCTTTAGGTGAGGCCTATGCTTTAAGTCCTTCTGAATGCATCTTGTCCATCAAAATTTACCTGTCCCATGTCCCATCCCCTTGACTTTTCTCCTGCCCAAGAGCTGGCTAATCTGATTAAACAACTAACCACACATGTAGACCTTGGCAAGCATTTGTCTCGAGAGCCTTTTTTTTTTTTATTAGTTTCTGCTTTATAACAAAGTGAATCAGTCATACATATACATCTGTTCCCCCATCCCTTCCCTCTTGCGTCTCCCTCCCTCCCACCCTCCCTATCCCACCCCTCCAGGCGGTCACAAAGCACCGAGCTGATCTCCTTGTGCTATGCGGCTGCTTCCCACTATCTATCTACCTTACGTTTGGTACTGTATATATGTCCATGCCTCTCTCTCGCTTTGTCACAGCTTACCCTTCCCCCTCCCCATATCCTCAAGTCCATTCTCTAGTAGGTCTGTGTCTTTATTCCTGTTTTACCCCTAGGTTGTTCATGACTTTTTTTTTCTTAAATTCCATATATATGTGTTAGCATACGGTATTTGTCTTTCTCTTTCTGACTTACTTCACTCTGTATGACAGACTCTAGGTCTATCCACCTCATTACAAATAGCTCAGTTTTGTTTCTTTTTATGGCTGAGTAACATTCCATTGTATATATGTGCCACATCTTCTTTATCCATTCATCCGATGATGGACACTTAGGTTGTTTCCACCTCCGGGCTATTGTGAATAGAGCTGCAATGAACATTTTGGTACATGTCTCTTTTTGAATTATGGTTTTCTCAGGGTACATGCCTAGTAGTGGGATTGCTGGGTCATATGGTAGTTCTATTTGTAGTTTTTTAAGGAACCTCCATACTGTTCTCCATAGTGGCAGTACCAATTCACATTCCCACCAACAGTGCAAGAGTGTTCCCTTTTCTCCACACCCTCTCCAGCATTTATTGTTTCCAGATTTCTTGATGATGGCCATTCTGACTGGTGTGAGATGATATCTCATTGTACTTTTGATTTGCATTTCTCTAATGATTAATGATGTTGAGCATTCTTTCATGTGTTTGTTGGCAGTCTGTGTATCTTCTTTGGAGAAATGCCTATTTAAGTCTTCTGCCCATTTTTGGATTGGGTTGTTTGTTCTTTTGCTATTGAGCTGCATGAGCTGCTTATAAATTTTGGAGATTAATCCTTTGTCAGTTGCTTCATTTGCAAATATTTTCTCGCATTCTGAGGGTTGTCTTTTCGTCTTGTTTATGGTTTCCTTTACTGTGCAAAAGCTTTGAAGTCTCATTAGGTCCCATTTGTTTATCTTTGTTTTTATTTCCATTTCTCTAGGAGGTGGGTCCAAAAGGATCTTGCTGTGATTTATGTCATAGAGTGTTCTGCCTATGTTTTCCTCTAAGAGTTTGATAGTTTCTGGCCTTACATTTAGGTCTTTAATCCATTTTGAGCTTATTTTTATGTATGGTGTTAGGGAATGATCTAATCTCATACTTTTACATGTCCCTGTCCAGTTTTCCCAGCAGCACTTATTGAAGAGGCTGTCCTTTCTCCACTGTACATTCCTGCCTCCTTTATCAAAGATAAGTTGACCATATGTGCGTGGGTTTATCTCTGGGCTTTCTATCCTGTTCCATTGATCTATCTTTCTGTTTTTGTGCCAGTACCACACTGTCTTGATTACTGTAGCTTTGTAATATAGTCTGAAGTCAGGGCGCCTGATTCCTCCAGCTCCGTTTTTCATTCTCAAGATTGCTTTGGCTATTCGGGGTCTTCTGCTTTTCCAAACAAATTTTGAAATTTTTTGTTCTAGTTCTGTAAAAAATGCCAGTGGTAGTTTGATAGGGATTGCATTGAATCTGTAGATTGCTTTGGGTAGTAGAGTCATTTTCACAATATTGATTCTTCCAATGCAGGAGCATGGTATATCTCTCCATCTATTTGTATCATCTTTAATTTCTTTCATCAGTGTCTTATAATTTTCTGCATACAGGTCTTTTGTCTCCTCAGGTAGGTTTATTCCTAGATATTTTATTCTTTTTCTTGCAATGGTAAATGGGAGTGTTTTCTTGATTTCACTTTCAGATTTTTCATCATTAGTGTACAGGAATGCCAGGGATTTCTGTGCATTCATTTTGTATCCTGCTACTTTACCAAATTCATTGATTAGCTCTAGTCGTTTTCTGGTAGCATCTTTAGGATTCTCTATGTATAGTATCATGTCATCTGCAAACAGTGACAGCTTTACTTCTTCTTTTCCAATTTGGATTCCTTTTATTTCCTTTTCTTCTCTGATTGCTGTGGCTAAAACTTCCAAAACGAAGTTGAATAAGAGTGGTGGGAGTGGGCAGCCTTGTCTTGTTCCTGATCTTAGTGGAAATGGTTTCAGTTTTTCACCATTGAGGATGATGTTGGCTGTGGGTTTGTCATATATGGCCTTTATTATGTTGAGGAAAGTTCCCTCTATGCCTACTTTCTGCAGGGTTTTTATCATAAATGGGTGTTGAATTTTGTCGAAAGCTTTCTCTGCATCTATTGAGATGATCATATGGTTTTTCTTCTTCAATTTGTTAATATGGTGTATCACATTGATTGATTTGCATATATTGAAGAATCCTTTCATTCCTGGAATAAACCCCACTTGACCATGGTGTATGATCCTTTTAATGTGCTGTTGGATTCTGTTTGCTAGTATTTTGTTGAGGATTTTTGCATCTATGTTCATCAGTGATATTGGCCTGTAGTTTTCTTTCTTTGTGACATCCTTGTCTGGTTTTGGTATCAAGGTGATGGTGGCCTCGTAGAATGAGTTTGGGAGTGTTTCTCCCTCTGGTATATTTTGGAAGAGTTTGAGAAAGATAGGTGTTAGCTCTCCTCTAAATGTTTTATAGAATTCGCCTGTGAAGCCATCTGGTCCTGGGCTTTTGTTTCTTGGAAGATTTTTAATCACAGTTTCAATTTCAGTGCTTGTGATTGGTCTATTCATATTTTCTATTTCTTCCTGATTCAGTCTTGGCAGGTTGTGCATTTCTAAGAATTTGTCCATTTCTTCCAGGTTGTCCATTTTATTGGCATAGAGTTGCTTGTAGTAATCTCTCATGATCTTTTGTATTTCTGCAGTGTCAGTTCTTACTTCTCCTTTTTCATTTCTAATTCTATTGATTTGAGTCTTCTCCCTTCTTTTCTTGATGAGTCTGGCTAATGGTTTATCAATTTTGTTTATCTTCTCAAAGAACCAGCTTTTAGTTTTATTGATCTTTGCTATCATTTCCTTCATTTCTTTTTCATTTATTTCTGATCTGATCTTCATGATTTCTTTGCTTCTGCTAACTTTGGGGTTTTTTTGTTCTTCTTTCTCTAATTGCTTTAGGTGCAGGGTCAGGTTGTTTACTCGAGATGTTTCCTGTTTCTTAAGGTGGGATTGTATTGCTATAAACTTCCACCTTAGAACTGCTTTTGCTGCGTCCCATAGGTTTTGGGTTGTCGTGTCTCCATTGTCATTTGTTTCTAGGTATTTTTTAATTTCCTCTTTGATTTCTTCAGTGATCACTTCATTATTGAGTAGTGTATTGTTTAGCCTCCATGTGTTTGTATTTTTTACAGATCTTTTCCTGTAATTGATATCTAGTCTCATAGCATTGTGGTCGGAAAAGATACTTGATACAATTTCAATTTTCTTAAATTTACCAAGGCTTGATTTGTGACCCAAGATATGATCTATCCTGGAGAATGTTCCATGAGCACTTGAGAAAAATGTGTATTCTGTTGTTTTTGGATGGAATGTCCTATAAATATCAATTAAGTCCATCTTGTTTAATGTATCATTTAAAGCTTGTGTTTCCTTATGTATTTTCATTTTGGATGATCTGTCCATTGGTGAAAGTGGGGTGTTAAAGTCCCCTACTATGAGTGTGTTACTGTCGATTTCCCGTTTTATGGCTCTTAGTATTTGCCTTATGTATTGAGGTGCTCCTATGTTGGGTGCATAAATATTTACAATTGTTATATCTTCTTGTTGGATCGACCCCTTGATCATTATGTAGTGTCCTTCTTTGTCTCTTCTAATAGTCTTTATTTTAAAGTCTATTTTGTCTGATATAAGAATTGCTACTCCAGCTTTCTTTTGATTTCCATTTGCATGGAATATCTTTTTCCATCCCCTTACTTTCAATCTGTATGTGTCTCTAGGTCTGAAGTGGGTCTCTTGTAGACAGCATATATATGGGTCTTGTTTTTGTATCCATTCAGCCAATCTGTGTCTTTTGGTGGGAGCATTTAGTCCATTTACATTAAAGGTAATTATTGATATGTATGTTCCTATTCCCATTTCCTTAATTGTTTTGGGTTCGTTATTGTAGGTCTTTTCCTTCTGTTGTGTTTCTTGCCTAGAGAAGTTCCTTTAGCATTTGTTGTAAAGCTGGTTTGGTGGTGCTGAACTCTCTCAGCTTTTGCTTGTCTGTAAAGGTTTTAATTTCTCCATCAAATCTGAATGAGATCCTTGCTGGGTAGAGTAGTCTTGGTTGCAGGTTTTTCTCCTTCATCATTTTAATTATGTCCTGCCACTCCCTTCTGGCTTGTAGAGTTTCTGATGAGAGATCAGCTGTTAACCTGATGGGGATTCCCTTGTGTGTTATTTGTTGTTTTTCCCTTGCTGCTTTTAATATGATTTCTTTGTGTTTAATTTTTGACAGTTTGATTAATATGTGTCTTGGTGTATTTCTCCTTGGATTTATTGTGTATGGGACTCTCTGTGCCTCCTGGACTTGATTACCTATTTCCTTTCCTATATTAGGGAAGTTTTCAAGTATAATCTCTTCAAATATTTTCTTAGTCCCTTTCTTTTTCTCTTCTTCTTCTGGAACCCCTATAATTCGAATGTTGGTGTGTTTAATGTCCCAGAGGTCTCTGAGACTGTCCTCAGTTCTTTTCATTCTTTTTTCTTTATTTTGCTCTGCATCAGTTATTTCCACTATTTTATCTTCCACCTCACTTATCCGTTCTTCTGCCTCAGTTATTCTGCTATTGATCCCATCTAGAGTATTTTTCATTGCATTTATTGTGTTTTTAATCGATGCTTGATTCATCTTTAGTTCTTCTAGGTCCTTGTTAAGTGTTTCTTGCATTTTGTCTGTTCTATTTCCAAGATTTTGGATGTTGGAAATAGAATCTTGGATCATCTTTACTATCATTATTCTGAATTCTTTTTCAGATAGACTGCCTAGTACCTCTTCATTTGTTAGGTCTGATGGGTTTTTATCTTGCTCCTTCTCCTGCTGTGTGTTTTTCTGTCTTCTCATTTTGCTTATCTTACTGTGTTTGGGGTCTCCTTTTTGCAGGCTGCAGGTTTGTAGTTCCCGTTGTTTTTGGTGTCTGTCCCCAGTGGCTAAGGTTGGTTTAGTGGGTTGTGTAGGCTTCCTGGTGGAGGGGACTAGTGCCTGTGTTCTGGTGGATGAGTCTGGATCTTGTCTTTCTGGTGGGCAGGTCCACGTCTGGTGGTGTGTTTTGGGGTGTCTGTGGACTTTTTATGATTTTAGGCAGCCTCTCTGCTAATGGGTGGCGTTGTGTTCCTGTCTTGCTAGTTGTTTGGCATAGGGTGTCCAGCACTGTAGCTTGCTGGTCCTTGAGTGAAGCTGGGTGCTGGTGTTGAGATGAAGATTTCTGGAAGATTTTCGCCGTTTGATATTATGTGGAGCTGGTCGATCTCTTGTGGACCAGTGTCCTGAAGTTGGCTCTCCCACCTCAGAGGCACAGCACTGACTCCTGGCTCCTCAATTTGGGATGATTCGTTGTCTATTCATGTATTCCACAGATGCAGGGTACATCAAGTTGATTGTGGAGCTTTAATCCGCTGCTTCTGAGGCTGCTGGGAGAGGTTTCCCTTTCTCTTCTTTGTTCTCACAGCTCCCGGGTCTTAGCTTTGGATTTGGCCCCACCTCTCCGTGTAGGTCGCCGGAGGGCGTCTGTTCTTCGCTCAGACAGGACAGGGTTAAAGAAGTAGCCGCTTCGGGGACTCTGGCTCACTCAGGCCTGGGGGCAGGGAGGGGCACGGACTGCGGGTGGAGCCTGCAGCGGCAGAGGCCGGCGGACGTTGCACCAGCCGGAGGCGCGCTGTGCGTTCTCCCGGAAGGGGGGCGTGGACAGTGACCTGCGCTCGCACACAGGCCTCGCGGCGGCGGCAGCAGCCCCAGCGTCCCACGCCCGTCTCTGGGGTCCGCGCTTTCAACCGCAGCTCGTGCCTGTCTCTGGAGCTCCTCCAAGCAGCGCTCTTATTCCCCTCTCCTCGCGCACCAGGAAACAAAGAGGGAAGAAAAAGTCTCTTGCCTCTTCGGCAGGTCCAAACTTTTTCCCGGACTCCCTCCCGGCTAGCTGTGGCGCATTAGCCCCCTTCAGGCTGTGTTCACGCCGCCAACCCCAGTCCTCTCCCTGCGCTCCGACTGAAGCCCGAGCCTCAGCTCCCAGTGCCGCCCGCCCCGGCGGGCGAGCAGACAAGCCTCTCGGGCTGGTGAGTGCCGGTCGGCATCGATCCTCTGTGCGGGAATCTCTCCGCTTTGCCCTACCCAGGTACGTGGGGAGTTTCTTGCCTTTTGGGAGGTCTGAGGTCTTCTGCCAGCGTTCAGTAGGTGTTCTGTAGGAGTTGTTCCACGTGTAGCTGTATTTCTGGTGTATCTGTGGGGAAGAAGGTGATCTCCACGTCTTACTCTTCCGCCATCTTCCCCGGAAGTCTCAAGAGCCTTTTCAAGAAGGAGAGATTCTAATCTCGAGAATCTTGAGCCCTCTGTGGGCAAGGTTTCCAGAGAGGCTTTGGGGACCACCTGTCTCATTTCACTGGTCAAGCTGCCCCTTGGGAGTCCTCGGTTCTGAGCACTTACCTTCACCTCTGGTTGCCTTCGGTGGGGAGTCCCAGCCACGGGCCATGTGGCAGCATCACCACCAGGTGGCAGTGGCGCCAAGTTCCTGAGGCCTCAGGACACGGCTCAGCCCAGTTTACTTGATGTAAATATAGAGGAGGGTGTAAGGAATGGAGCCCTGGCTTTGGAGCCATCCAGATAAAATGGGAATTACTGCTCTGCTACTTAGCGACTCCAGGCCTTGGACAAGGGGCTAGAATTGTGCCTCAGTTTCCTCCCTCAGACTCAAAACTAATTGTGTCACTGCAACAGCTTTTAAACTAAGCCCCACTCTCCCAGAATCTTAACTTCTTGAGGGCCTTTATGTTTCAGGCCTGCTCTAAGATCTTTACATATATTATCTCATTTACTCCTCAGAAAGATTGTGAAGCACGTGCTATTATCATCCTTATTTTCCAGATGTGGAAACTGAGGCACAGAGAGGGTCAGGAGCTTGTCCAATGTCACCCAGCAGAGCTGGCATTTGAACACAGGCAGACTGGCTTCAGAGCCTCTCTTACCTAACCATCATGCTATTCCACGTCTAACACCAATGTGTGTTACATTCTACTCCCACATTACTGTCATTGGCCACAGCCTGTGGCAGAGACTGAGTGTTGGGAAGATAGTAAAATCAGAAGAAATTCAAAGAGAGATGCTTCATGATCAGGTCACCCCAAATCCTTGCCAGTTTTCCAGAGTTCATGACCTGGGGACCTAAGACTCTGTTGGGAGAGTCTTCTACAAGACACTGATGTCTTTTGTACCTGGAGGAAACAGCTTCCAACACCCCTCCAAATTCCTTCCACTCCAGATCAGAGGGTCTCTGTGTCCTGGCTTAGAGTATGTGGGGATTAGTGAGGGAGGCATTGCTCGTTCTCTTCTGGGGCCATTACTCCATTTTGTGCCCATCCTCAGTGTCTAAAGCTCATCTCTTTTTTTTTTTTTTTTTTTTTTTTTTTGCGGTACGCGGGCCTCTCATTGTTGTGGCCTCTCCCGTTGCGGAGCACAGGCTCCGGACGCGCAGGGTCAGCGGCCATGGCTCACGGGCCCAGCCGCTCCGCGGCACGTGGGATCCTCTCGGACTGGGGCACAAACCCGTGTCCCCTGCATCGGCAGGCGGACTCCCAACCACTGCGCCACCAGGGAAGCCCTAAAGCTCATCCCTTAATCCTCCTTCCTGTGTCCTGGTGTATCCCTGCATTGCCGGCAGGCCAGGGCTGACAGGAGGGATGGCTGGAGACCCCGAGCATCTTTCGGGCTGGGCTGGCCCTCTCCACAGTCCTGGGAGTGTCGTTGCCCGGGCTGCCCTCAGTCACAGACCTGCAACAGTGGCCTCCTGCTCTGGAATTCCTTAGGCCAAGTCTGTGGAGGTTGAGAGTGCGGGTTCCGGAACTAAACAGCCGGCCTCACACCTCAGTTCTGCCACCTGCCAGCAAGGTGACCCTGGGATACTCACCTAACTTCTTTGTCTATATTGCTTCATCAGGAAAATGGAGATAAAAAACACCTACCTTACGGGGTAGTTGCAAGGGTAGAGGGGCTGACAAAGGAAAGACTAACGCATTTAGAAAGTATTAAGCATAAAAGTGCACCAACTGGCACAGGGCTTGATCCGTGGGCGGTTTTTGCACAGAGGCACATGTATGGTGTGTGTGTGTGTGTGTGTGTGTGTGTGTGTGTGTGTGAAAATCTGATCTGAGTCCCACCATCAATCTGCTCTGGTGCTCTGAAGAAAGGGCTCCCTGCAGGTGGCAGCTGTGTTCTCCTCATCTGATTTCTGAAACCTTACCCGGAGGCTGGCTCTGGGGTTCCCTGGGATGCAGACCAAACATTTTCCTTCCCCTGCTGCTGGCCACGGGGTGGCGATGCACCCCAGGCTGCTGTGTCCTGCGGCCCTTCCTTGCCTGTGTCTCCCTCTTCAAGCTCAGAGTGAGGGGGCCTTTTAGATTCTCCCAGTAGTAGGGCTGCCAGATTTAGCAAGTAATAATATGGGTCACCCAGTTAAATTTGAATTTCAGGTAAACAATGAGTGATTTTTTAGTCTGTCCCTAGTATTGTGTTTTATCTGCAACCTTAGGCGTGGACCCCATGCCTGTCTGAGGTCCCTGTCTTACCCCCCTGGTCCCTAGGTCCCTAGGAAACCCCCCGCAGTTTCCATATAGCAGGTGGTGGAGGAGCAATGCCATTTCCAGGGAAAGCCCCAGTGTCCACCTCCCTTGCTGCCCACGTGACTCCCCAGAGGCTGTCCCTTCCTTGATCCTGGGACCCTCCTCTCCTCTGGGGCAGGGAAAACTGGCTCTGAGCTATCACAAGTCTTCAAAGTTTCTAGATGATCTGTAAATTTCATGCCAAGTCCTTCAGTTTCTTACAACTCAGAATGACTTTTGACATTTAAAAGCCAAGCCAAGGTTTTGACTTTCTTGTTCTCTCATCCTGCCCCTGTGGGAGGTCTTAGCTATTGGGCTGAGAAAGAACAAGGACACACGAGGAAATGCAGCTAATATTTCCACGTGTTCCCCAGCAACACACAGAGGGTCTCAGTGAAATCTCCCCACAGTCTCAGCACTATTCCCACCCCAACCCTGTTCTTTGTTTCCATGGCCACTAGGGTGCTGGTTGTTCCAGGTGTCAGGCTATTAAAGGACAGGTGTACCTGGTCCATTCATATCCTCCTCCCTTGTCATCTGTCAGAAAATACAGCAGTCAACTCTCGGAGCTGCTTTCCAGAGGGGACTGTCATTGTGTCTGTTCTATCAGTCAAATGCATCGCATCAGAGAATCGTAGCCCATCTCTCTGCCATGAGCTCAGGAGGGAGAGAAGACAGAGGAGCCTGCAGAGACTTCTGAAAACTGAGAAGTGCTTTATCACAGCCAAGGACACCCTCCGGTAGATGTTGCCTCAACATCCCCTTGTCATTCAAGCATCGCTGCCGAGTGAGCTGGGAACCCGCACCGCCAGGCTCAGGAGACTGAGGGGACCTGGGCATGACGTCCCCACATGGCACAGTGAGCTTGCAAGACAAAGGGAAATGGGAATTTAATTCTGGAAAGAGTTCTTCCTCAGCCATCCAGCTAAAAATGCACTCATTTGTGTAAGACATAGGTCTCAGTCACTGAAGAAAGTGAATGTGTGATGAAGGGAGGCGTCCTACACTTGGCAGACTTGCTGAGAATTCGCACTTCCTGAGTCAAAGCCACTGACATTTCAGAAGAGCCAAATTTAATCAAGGCGTTTTGAAAGATCCAGACTGAATCAGAGAGACATGAAGCCCTATTATCAGCATGAATCTCGATGACTACTTGGAACTGTGTTTGCTGGGAAGTATAGCTTTCTCTGAAAGTGATGGGAAAATCGATTTTGTAAGAGGGCCTGTTTTTTTTTGAGGGGTGTGTATAATTGTTTTACAATGTTGTGTTAGTTTCTACTGTACAGCAAAGTGGAGTTTCCTGTGCTATAGAGCAGGTTCTTATTAGTTATCTATTTTATACATATTAGTGTATATATGTCAATCCCAATCTGCCAGTTCATCCCACCACCAGCCCCGCTGCTTTCCCCCCTTGGTGTCCATACGTTTGTTCTCTACATCTGTGTCTCTATTTCCAGAGGGCCTGTTTTAAGTCAGGTCATTAGCATCAAATATGGAAAGAATAGTTATGCCTGAGAAGCCAAGTTTGCCCCAAGAGGCAGCTTGGAGTGTCTTAGGAATACCATGGGCAGAAGTTTTGCAAATTTGAGGATTGTAGCCTTGAGAATTATGGGTTCAAGGGAAACCTCATTTAAAGGCTGAAATGCAAAACCTGAAAATGAGCTGCTCTGAGAAGGCCTGGAGGCCTTCGTCTGTCCCTGTCTAATATTTGCCACGTCTGTTTGTCTGTGTAGTATTTCTCCCCCTTCTAGAATGTAAGCTCCACAAGACCAGGAGTTTTTTAAATATAATTTTTAGAATCAGAAAAAGAATGAATATATGTATATGTATAACTGAATCACTTTACTGTACACCTGAAACTAACACAACATTGTAAACCAACTATATGCCAATAAAATTTTAAAATAATAATTAAAATAAAATATAACATAATTTTTTTAAGTTTGCAGTTATTACAAAATATTGGCTGTATTCCCTGTGTTGTATAATGCATCCTTGTAGCCGATCTTACACCCAAATGTTTGTACCTCCCTCTCCTTCACCCCTGTATTGTCCCTCCCCTCTTCTCTCTCCACACTGGTAAACACTAGTTTATTCTCTATAACAGTGAGTCTGCCTCTTTTTTGTATATGCACTAGCTTGTTGTACTTTTTTTTTCTTTAATATTTATTTATTTGGTTGCATTGGGTCTTAGTTGCAGCACACAGGATCTTCATTGTGGCATGTGAACTCTTAGCTGTGGCATGTGGGATCTAGTTCTCTGACCAGGGATCGAACCCGGGCCCTCTGCATTGGGAGCACTGAGTCTTAGCCACTGGACCACGAGGGAAGTCTCATGTTGTATGTTTTAGATTTTACATATAAGTGATATCATACAGTATTTGTCTTTCTCTGTCTGACTTATTTCACTTAGTATAATGCCCTCCAAGTCCACCCATGTTGTTGCAAATGGCAAAATTTCATTCTTTTTGTTTGGCTGAATAGTATTCCATTGTAGGATTTTTTTTTCCTGATTTGTTCATTGCCATATCCCCAGTGCTGTGAACATTGTCAGGCACAGGGCAGCCCTTGGTATGTACTCACTCAATGAATGAATGAATGAATGAATGAGTGAATGAATGAATGAAAAGACCTCTGAGGCCAAGCACGTCTTGTCCTTTAATACTATTATTAATATTACTATTAGCATCCACTTATTATGTGCTCTATCCTGTATTCTTACAGCATATTTAGCAGCTCATACACCTGATCTTATTCAGTCTTACTCAGTCTTCACAATAAGCCTTTATAGTAGGTATTTAAGTTCCTACTTTACAGGTAAGGAAACAGAGGCTTCGAGAGATTTCCACATGGTCAGTAAGTGATGGAGCTAGTATCAGCACAGGCCTGTTTGGCTCAAAGATTGAGGTACCCCACTGCTCTCTCTCTCTCTTTCTCTCTCTTTCTCTTTTTAAAATAACAGCTTTATCGAGATATAATTCAATAAAACCCAACAGGGCCCACATCTGGTCCACAGGACACACACACACACACCCTTGATTTCCCAGGTAGGAGTACTACTCTAGGCCATGTTGCTCCCCAGCTCAGAGAACCCAAAAGCCTTCTGGATATTCCCACTGAAGCCCTCTCTCTAGACCAAAAGCAATGGAGGTAGCATTCCATCTAAACTCTTGAAGTCCCAGCACAGCTTTCTCCAAAGAATTCCTCCTCAAATCATATCTCTTTCCATACTTTCATCTTGCTTGACATCCTTGATCCAGCTGAGGGTTCCCACTTACTTGGTAAGTTTGTGTATGGGAAGGCTGTGTCTCAGATTGACTTGGCTATCTTGTGGTTAACATAGTGAAGCATCGTCTGAAACTGAGGCCAGAGGAGCCCCGTTTTAACATCCTGCTAAATAGGCACCAAGATCATACAACTACTCAGGGTTTCCTTTCCTTTTGTCCTCCTGCCTGGATATTGGGAGCTTCATGGTTCATAGAGCCGAGTTCCATTAGAGTAGAGTAGAATCAGAAGTAGCAAGATGCTGTTTTCCATGAATTTATAGAGAGATGTTACTTTCAGGTCCTGTTAACATTTATGTCTTCCCAGAGCTACCTGGAGAGGGTCCAGAGACGCTCAGATGATGATTACCTCCACCTGACTTCCTTCTTCCTCTTCTTTCAACTTATTTACTAAAAATACTTCACACGTTGAAGGAAAGCCCCAGAGGACTGGAGTTGGTGGCAACATGGAGGAAGGTAGATGAGTTGGATACATCTCTGGGATCATGAATCTTGGGTGGAACTGAGGTTTTTACTCAGAGATTTTATCTGTTTATCCCCAAGAATCACTAACATCCACCAGATTTCTAGGAAGCCTGTATTTAAATTCACAAAAGCAGGTCTTCTGTGTCTTTCTACCCAGGAGCTATACGGAGGAAAAAATGAGTGGGGATTTGGAATAGATATTTCAAAGACTTGCGGTCCCTGATGAGATATATTTCCAAATAGTTCTCTAGTTCTCCAAAGCTTTTACAACTTCTTTCACACACACACACATATATATAAATTCAGGCATTTGATGTTTCTGAAACTCAGCCTGAGGCAGAACCTTAAACAACCTTAGACAGTTGTGATCACAGAAGCAACAGGCTTCCACTGGGCTTGAGGTTCTGTAGGGCATTTTATAATAAATTTATCAAAGCCACAGGAGCCAGAACTTTATAAATAATTCTGGCATCCTTCATTGCTCCTTTTTTTTGCCATCAGCCTGTGGGGGGCAATTAGTTTTCATAGAAAAGAGAAGCTTCTCATTTACACCGTTGCATTCACAGCACTGTTGTTTTTATGAACACTTCATTTCCTCAGTCTCCAGATGAACTTTTGCAATATTGGAAATTTCTTATTTATGAAAACCCTGTAAAACTGTTATGTTTCAGTTGAACTTAAGGTTTATCTATCCATTTGGGGGGTCATGTTCTGACAAACTGCGGCCCCTCTGTTTGCTGAGCACTAATGGAAGGGGAAGTAAAGCCCACGCAGACATGTCTCTGGAGATGAGCTGGAGAAATTCACAGAGTTGAAAACAGGCAGAGTTCAGTGGGAAAAATTCTGACACAGAGGCCATGCATGGAAAGCAGATAAAGGAAAGGGGGAGGATACCAAGAAGGCTGGTTAGGTTTTGAAGGATGTATGGAAGTCAGACATGCCAAGAAAGAAGGAAGGGTTTTCCAGGCACAGGGAACAGCATGTGTGAAGGCACGGAGGTTTGAGACAAAGAGGACCTTGCCCACTTCTGGTGGATTCTGGGGAGGCGGCAAGATCTCAGAAGGAGGAAGGTTATGCAGTGTGTTTGGGCAAAATGGGCTTGATCCCTGGTGTGTTTGAGAGTAGTACTATATGACTCCTGATGAGTCATCTATTTAGAAAATAGCTAAAATTAAAAGCTTAAAATATGTTTTTGCCAAAAGTAGAATCATATTAATAAAATCAAAATTTAAAGAGAAGAAAAGGAGACTTATTTTGAGGAAAACAAAAATCAAAACTGCCAGGAGTAAAAGTAGCCAAGGGACTTCCCTGGTGGTCCAGTGGTTCGCCTTCCAATGCAGGTGGTGTGGGTTCGATCCCTGGATGGGGAACTAGGATCCCACATGCCTCACAGCCAAAAAAAAAAAAAACAAACCAAAACATAAAACAGAAGCAGTATTGTAACAAATTCAATAAAGACTTAAAAATGGTCCACATCAAAAAAATCTTTAAAAAAAGGTAGCCAAAAGAATAATTTCTTGATTAGACTTGGAAATGGTAACATGTATGTAGTATATAATACATATATTTATAAAATAGCTACATACAGACATATATATTATATATATAAAATGCATACTTATATATTATATATGTGTGTATATATAATGTGCATATGGTATGTATATATATTAGTTTGTGTTTTAAAGATTGGGGTATTAGTTACACACAGTGCAATTTTAAAATCTTAAGCTTGATGAATTATTTTTTATTGAAGTATGGTTGATTTACAGTGTTGTGTTAGTTTCTGGTGTACAGCAAACTGATTCAGTTACACATATACATATATATCTATAATTTTTCAGATTCTTTTCCATTATAGGTTGATGGAAGATATTGAATATAGTTCCCTGTGCTATACAGTAGGTCCTTTTTGTTTATCTGTTTTATATATAGTGGTGAATACATCCATTTTTATAGATGGGGAACCGGAGACTCGGATGCAGCATGAGTTAGTAAATTGGAGGAGCCAAATTTTGTCTCAGGTCTGCCTGGTTTTATTGCATTGGCACAACCTTTTTCACAGGGCTGAAGAGAATTCACCTAAATCTGGGATCTGGCTGGCTGAAGCCTCTTTCCACTCTGGCTTGCTAGAAATCAACATTCTGTAATCTGCAAAAAAATGACATGTGTATCGTTGAGGCCTAAGAATGATCTTGCTTAAAGTTGCATTTAATGACAATTATAGCATTGAACCGTTTGATTTCAGAATACTTGTGTTGTTAAGTATTGAGGTCCAAAATTTGGACCTCAGGTTAGGCTGCTTTAATCAAATTTACACAATTCACCTATAGTAATATGATATCACAATTTGCAATTCTGTGGTACATGATAAACATCACTGGTACATGTAAGTGAAAGAAACTTGTATCGGAAAGGGTTTATTTATACAGGAGTCTGGGATAAGCAGAGGATTAACTGTAGGGATGAAGAGATTTACTGAAACTGAAAGGCCAAAACAAGTCATAAAGAACACTTGTATAGTGACATTATTTGTTTAACTGGTAGATGCATGAAGGGCCATCAGGCTATCCAATGAGTTAATGAAGATTATCCATCTGAGCACTTTCTGTTGCATGTGACTCAAACTGCTTTAAGCATGGACTTAGGGTTTTTTGTTTGTTTGTTTGTTTGTTTTGCGGTACGCGGGCCTCTCACCGCTGTGGCCTCTCCCGCTGTGGAGCACAGGCTCCGGACGCGCAGGCTCAGCGGCCATGGCTCGCGGGCCCAGCCGCTCTGGGGCATGTGGGATCTTCCCGGACCGGGGCACGAACCTGTGTCCCCTGCATCGGCAGGCAGACTCTCAACCACTTCGCCACCAGGGAAGCCCGGACTCACGGTTTTATTTACTAAATCATCCAAAGATAGATCTGACAGGACTTCAAGGCTCAAATGTTGGGTTCAGGACCTGGTTTCTCTGGTAATTTCTGGGCTCTGCTTACTTTGTGTTGAGTCCATTAGCACAAAGACTCTCCCCTGTGTTCCCAAGATGGCAACTGGCGGCTCCTCGCTGCTGTGGCTACAGCATTCCTGTTCCACATCAATAGGAAAGAGTAAAGGGCCTTCCTTTAATTTTCACTGAGACTTTTTGGTCCTAAATAGGATCGTGTGTCTATCCCTTGACCAGTCACTGTAGCCAGGAGTATGGGATGCACTGCGTGGTTCAGCCCCAGGTCACATGCTCCAACCTTGAGTACAGGAACTGGAAGTAGGTGGACCCCGAAAGAAATAAATGTGGCATTATCAGGAGTGCTAATGAATGGTGGGAAGCAAACCAGCAGAATTCCATTTTGGTCTGCTCCAGGACATTCTAAGATGGATTCAAGGAAGTGATTCAGGGGTCTGTGGATTCCCTGAAGTTGTCGGTACTTTGTGTAGGTAGTTTGTGTTTATGTCCATTTTTAAAAAAATGTATTTATTTTTGTCTGCACTGGGTCTTTGTTGCTGTGCGCAGGCTTTCTCTAATTGTGGCGAACAGGGGCTACTCTTCATTGTGGTGCACGGGCTTCTCATTGCGGTGGCTTCTCTTGTTTCGGAGCACGGGCTCTAGGCACGTGGGCTTCAGTAGTTCTGGCTCACAGGCTCTAGAGCACAGATTCAGTAGTTGTGGCGCACGGGCTTAGTTGCTCCGCGGCATGTGGGATCTTCCCGGACCAGGGCTTGAACGCGTGTCCCCTGCATTGACAGGCGGATTCTTAACCACTGCACCATCAGGGAAGCCCTATGTCCATTTTTTAGAGAGAGGGTCCATAGCTTTGATTAGATTATCAAAGGCCAACCCAAAGAATTGCCTCTGCTAAGATAACGGTGAATATTGAACCAGACTGAACTGCTTTTTAAAACTGAGTCTTCGTGTTTATACTGTCTTCTTGAATGCTTTCAGTATAGGATGTAGAGTCTGCTTTCCAGCTGCCTTTTATCAAATGATGTTGAACCCATCGGGATTACCAGAGATAGTAAATACTGATTAAAATTTAGTTTATAGGGCTTCCCTGGTGGCCCAGTGGTTAAGAGTCTGCCTGCCAGTGCGGGGGACGCGGGTTCGAGCCCTGGTCCAGGAAGATCCCACATGCCGCGGAGCAACTAAGCCCATGAGCCACAACTACTGAATCTGTGCTTTAGAGCCCGCGAGCCACAACTGCTGAAGCCCCTGCGCCTGGAGCCTGTGCTCCGCAACAAGAGAAGCCGCCCCAGTGAGAAGCCCGCGCGCTGCAACGAAGAGTAGCCCCCGCTCGCCGCAACTAGAGAAAGCCACGTGCACAGCAACGAAGACCCAACACAGCCAAAAATAAATAAATAAATTTATTTAAAAAAATTTACTTTATATCATTCCTTCAGGTTCCAGATGTTGTAGACCCCTTTTCCCTCGCACGAAAGTCCTGTTTCTGGGGCCACAACAGAGGCTGCCCCAAGCTCTGTCACAGAGGTTGAGCTCATAGCCCTGCTGGGACCCAGCCACCACCCACTCTCCTCAGACCCTGCTTCAGCAGCCCCTCTTTGCCCAAGGATGAAGAGCTGCTCATTCTGGGTGAGGAAAAGGCCCTTTGGGAATTATTTCCCTATCATGATTCCAAGGCTTCATGCAGGCTGATATTTTCCTGCTAATCCCAGGCCACATGCATTGTTGACACCAGATAATGTTAGTCTTCTGGCTGATACAGTGGTGGATGAACAAACACTGGGCGGCTGGTAGAATCCCTGACTTCCTGAGCGTCCACGATCGTGGATTCATTGAAGTTTAAACATATAGAGACCTACCCCGCCCTTGCCGTTAGCATTTGCCAGGAGATGAGGTTATCCGTGAATGATTGCTGTAAATAGCTGCCCCTCATTTCCCCCCACTTGTACTTTGGCTTTTAATGGCGTTCGAAGCCTGGCATTTTGCTGATTTCCCCCATCTGTGACCCACAGGGCAGCCAAGGGATGCTTAGAATTTAATGTACACACAAGGGACTTCTCTGGCGGTCCAGTGGTTAGGATTCCGTGCTTCCACTGCAGGGGGCACAGGTGCAATCCCTGGTCGGGAAACTAAGATCCCACATGCTGTGTGGTGTGGCCAAATTAATTAATTAATTAATCAAAATTTTAAAAAATAACGTGCACACGAATCACCCAGGGATGTTGCTCAAATGCAGATTCTGATTCAGCAGATCTGAGGTGGGTCTGAGATTCTGCATTTCTGACATGCTCCCAGTGACACCCGTGCTTATAGAAGCTCCTCACGTCTAAGAGCAAAGGGATAGGCCAATGGCTTTCAACTCTGTCTGCACACTGGAGTCACCTGGGGATTTGCAGAAATACTGATGCTTGGGTCCTACTTTCAGATGTTCATAATTACCTGGTTTGAGGTGTGACTCCCCAGATGATTCTGACGTACAGCCAGGGTTGAGATCCATTGGGCTGACGCCCCAGCCTTCAGCCTCTGCCTGTTAGCTCCCCTCACTACCAGTCTGGCTCGCTCATACCACCTCGGCACCGCACTCCTGGATTGCCCTTGGCATTCAGAACATTATGCATTAGAACTTTCCACATAACCTGATGAAGTCAGCACTACTTCTATCCCCATCTTGCAGGCAGAGAAACTGAGGTTTGGAGAGTGAAGTTTCTTGTCCTAGGTCACACAGCTATTAAGCAGCAGTATCAGGACCCACCCAGGTCTTCTGTCCCTGGAGCACAAAAGCAGCAGAGCATGGGTTTAAGAGGATGGCCTCTGGAGTCAGACAGACCTGGGGTCCACCACTCACTATTGCTGTGACCTTGGGGTCCACCACTCACTATTGGTTTGACCTTGGGCAGGTTACTCTGAACCTGAAAGCGTTGAGTCCTCCTCTGTAAAATAGAGCCCCTTCTCAGGGCTGTCAGAAGCAAAAAATGACATGGCCAGTGTAAGCCATGCCCCCAGAGCCTGGGCCCCAGGAGAGGTTCTGGAAGTCTCCACACCATAGTACTTCCCGTGGGCCCATCTGCTTTGGCACAACGCTTCAAATGGAAAGCAATTTCCTTCAAGGCAGAAAGGTGCCAGTATGAGTATGGAATGGGTGTGAATGTGATTTTTTTGGATTCATGGCCCCAAATGGATTTTCCTTTGCCCCAAAAGGCCTTGCTGGGGGAGGTAGTGGGTTCACCAGTATTTGTCTGTTCTCTCTGACCCGATGGAGGGAACGAAGACAACTCAGCCTGAATCCCCCAAACCATAGGCCAGGCTGGCTATGCGGCTTGTTTCTCCCCATGGTGGCAGCTGGAGGGATGATGAGGTCGGGACTCCATCGCCTGTGTATCTCATGTATGCTGGGATGTACAATTTTAGAAGCTCCTCACCCAGGACTTGCCCAGTTTTAACTCTAAAAGTCCCACATCCCTGGAAAATCTTCAGTCCCAGAGAGATGGGGAGAGTTGGTAACCTCACCCTGACCACATGTGTCTGGGCGACGACCTTCCTTTTACAACCCTGATGGCTCCGGGCTATTCTGCCTGCATTCTCAGTGGAGGGCAATTTGGTGTGAGGTGGGTACCTCATCCCTGGGTACCTCATCCCTTTTTTGATGTGGGCTTTTGGATTGATGTGGTTCCTGCTGGGTTCCTCATCCCCTTTGTGATGTGGGTTGTTGGTGTGAGGTGGTTCCTGCTGGGTTCTTTATCCCCTTTGTGATGAGGGTTTTTGGTGTGAGGTGGCTGCTGCTGGATTCCTCATCCCCTTTTTGATGTGGGCCCTTTGGTGTGAGGTGGTCCTGCTTGGTTATCCATCCCCTTTGCCATGTGCGGTTTTGGTGTGTGGTGATTCCTGCTGGGTTCCTCATCCCCTTTGTGATGTGGACTCTTTGGTGTTTAGGCGTGTCCTGCTGGGTTCCTCATCACCTTTGTGATGTGGGCTGTTGGTGTGTGGTGGTTCTTGCTTGGTTACTCATCACCTTTGTGATGTGGACTCTGGTGTGAGGCGTTTCTGCTGGGTTCCTCATCCCCTTTGTGATGTGGGCCCCTTGGTGTGAGGTGGTTCTTGCTTGGTTATCCATCCCATTTGCCTTGTGCGATTTTGGTGTGAGGTGATTCCTGCTGGGTTCCTCATTCCCTTTGTGATGAGGGCCCCTTGGTGTGAGGTGGCTCCTCCTTGATTACTCATCCCCTTTGTGATGTGTGCTTTTGGTGTGAGGTGGTTCCTAAGCGTTCCTAACCCCTTTGTGATGAACGGTTTTGGTGAACTAGTTCCTGCTTGATTTCTCATCCCCGTTGTGATATGGGCATTTTATTGTGAGGTGGTCCCTGCTGGGTTCCTCAAACCTTTGGGAGATGGGGTTTTGGTGTGAGGTGGTTTGTGCTAGGTTTCGAATCCCATTTGTGATGGGGCCTTTTGGTGTGAGGTGGTTCCCACTGTGTTCCTCATCCCATTTGTGATGTGGGCCCTTTGGTGTGAGATGGTTCCTGCTTGGTTCCTCATCCCTTTTTTTTTTTCACATCTCTATTGGAGTATAATTGTTTTAAAATGGTGTGTGTGTTTCTGCTTTATAACAAAGTGTATCAGTTATACATATACATATGTTCCCATATCTTTTCCCTCTTACGTCTCCCTCCCTCCCACCCTCGCTAACCACCCCTCTAGGAGGTCACAAAGCACCGAGGTGATCTCCCTGTGCTATGCGGCTGCTTCCCACTAGCTATCTGTTTTAAGTTTGGTTGTGTATATATGTCCATGCCTCTCTCTCGCTTTGTCACAGCTTACCCTCTCCCCTCCCCATATCCTCAAGTCCATTCTCTAGTAGGTCTGTGTCTTTATTCCTGTCTTACCCCTATGTTCTTCATGACATTTTTCCCCTTAAATTCCATATATATGTGTTAGCATACAGTATTTGTCTTTCTCTTTCTGACTTACTTCACTCTGTATGACAGACTCTAGGTCTCTCCACCTCATTACAAATAGCTCAATTTCTTTTTTTTTATGGCTGAGTAATATTCCATTGTATATATGTGCCACATCTTCTTTATCCATTCACTTGATGATGGACACTTAGGTTGTTTCCATCTCCAGGCTATTGTAAATAGAGCTGCAATGAACATTTTGGTACATGACTCTTTTTGAATTATGATTTTCCCAGGGTATATGCCCAGTAGTGGGATTGTTGGGTCATATGGTAGTTGTAGTTCTTTTTTTTTTTTTACCATTTAAGTTTAATTTTATTTTTTTTCTACTTTGTAACAAATTTAATCAGTTATACATATACATATGTTCCCATATCCCCTCCCTTTTGCGTCTCCCTCCTACCCTCCCTATCCCACCCCTCCAGGCGGTCACAAAGCACCGAGCTGATCTCCCTGTGCTATGCAGCTGCTTCCCACTAGCTATCTACCTTACGTTCGGTACTGTATACATGTCCATGTCTCTCTTTCGCTTTGTCACAGCTTACCCTTCCCCCTCCCCATATCCTCAAGTCCATTCTCTACTAGGTCTGTGTCTTTATTCCTGTCTTACCCCTATGTTCTTCATGACATTTTTTTCCCTTAAATTCCATATATATGTGTCAGCATACAGTATTTGTCTTTCTCTTTCTGAGTTACTTCACTCTGTATGACAGACTCTAGGTCCATCCATCTCATTACAAATAGCTCAATTTCGTTTCTTTTTATGGCTGAGTAATATTCCATTGTATATATGTGCCACATCTTCTTTATCCATTCATCCGATGATGGACACTTAGGTTGTGTCCATCTCCGGGCTATTGTAAATAGGGCTGCTATTAACATTTTGGTACATGACTCTTTTTGAATTATGGTTTTCTCAGGGTATATGCCCAGTAGTGGGATTGCTGGGTCATATGGTAGTTCTATTTGTAGTTTTTTAAGGAACCTCCATACCGTTCTCCATAGTGGCTGTATCAATTCACATTCCCACCAGCAGTGCAAGAGTGTTCCCTTTTTTCCACACCCTCTCCAGCATTTATTGTTTCTAGATTTTTTGATGATGGCCATTCTGGCTGGTGTGAGATGATATCTCATTGTAGTTTTGATTTGCATTTCTCTAATGAGTAAAGATGTTGAGCATCCTTTCAAGTGTTTGCTGGCAGTCTGTATATCTTCTGTGGAGAAATGTCTATTTAGGTCTTCTGCCCATTTTTGGATTGGGTTGTTTGTTTTTTTGTTATTGAGCTGCATGAGCTGCTTATAAATTTTGGAGATTAATCCTTTGTCAGTTGCTTCATTTGCAAATATTTTCTCCCATTCTGAGGGTTGTCTTTTCGTCTTGTTCATGGTTTCCTTTGCTGTGCAAAAGCTTTTAAGTTTCATTACGTCCCATGTGTTTATTTTTGTCTTTATTTCCATTTCTCTAGGAGGTGGGTCAAAAAGGATCTTGCTGTGATTTATGTCATAGAGTGTTCTGCCTGTTTTCCTCTAAGAGTTTGATAGTGTCTGGCCTTACATTTAGGTCTTTAATCCATTTTCAGCTTATTTTTGTGTATGGTGTTAGGGAGTGATCTAATCTCATACTTTTACATGTCCCTGTCCAGTTTTCCCAGCACCACTTATTGAAGATACTGTCCTTTCTCCACTGTACATTCCTGCCTCCTTTATCAAAGATAAGGTGACCATATGTGCGTGGGTTTATCTCTGAGCTTTCTATCCTGTTCCATTGATCTATCTTTCTGTTTTTGTGCCAGTACCATACTGTCTTGATTACTGTAGCTTTGTAGTATAGTCTGAAGTCAGGGAGCCTGATTCCTCCAGCTCCATTTTTTGTTCTCAAGATTCCTTTGGCTATTCGGGATCTTTTGTGTTTCCATACAAATTGTGAATTTTTTTGTTCTAGTTCTGTGAAAAATGCCAGTGGTAGTTTGATAGGGATTGCATTGAATCTGTAGATTGCTTTGTGTAGTAGTCATTTTCACAATGTTGATTCTTCCAATCCAGGAAGATGGTATATCACTCCATCTATTTGTATCATCTTTAATTTCTTTCATCAATGTCTTATAATTTTCTGCATACAGGTCTTTTGTCTCCTCAGGTAGGTTTATTCCTAGGTATTTTATTCTTTTTGTTGCAATGGTAAATGGGAGTGTTTCCTTGATTTCACTTTCAGATTTTTCATCATTAGTATATAGGAATGCCAGAGATTTCTGTGCATTAATTTTGTATCCTGCTACTTTACCAAATTCATTGATTAGCTCTAGTAGTTTTCTGGTAGCATCTTTAGGATTCTCTATGTATAGTATCATGTCATCTGCAAACAGTGACAGCTTTACTTCTTCTTTTCCAATTTGGATTCCTTTTATTTCCTTTTCTTCTCTGATTGCTGTGGCTAAAACTTCCAAAACGAAGTTGAATAAGAGTGGTGAGAGTGGGCAACCTTGTCTTGTGCCTGATCTTAGTGGAAATGGTTTCAGTTTTTCACCATTGAGGATGATGCTGGCTGTGGGTTTGTCGTATATGGCCTTTATTATGTTGAGGAAAGTTCCCTCTATGCCTACTTTCTGCAGGGTTTTTATCATAAATGGGTGTTGAATTTTGTCAAAAGCTTTCTCTGCATCTATTGAGATGATCATATGGTTTTTCTCCTTCAATTTGTTAATATGGTGTATCATGTTGATTGATTTGCGTATATTGAAGAATCCTTGCATTCCTGAAATAAACCCCACTTGATCATGGTGTATGATCCTTTTAATGTGCTGTTGGATTCTGTTTGCTAGTATTTTGTTGAGGATTTTTGCATCTATGTTCATCAGTGATATTGGCCTGTAGTTTTCTTTCTTTGTGACATCTTTGTCTGGTTTTGGTATCAAGGTGATGGTGGCCTCGTAGAATGAGTTTGGGAGTGCTCCTCCCTCTGCTATATTTTGGAAGAGTTTGAGAAGGATAGGTGTTAGCTCTTTAAATGTTTTATAGAATTCGCCTGTGAAGCCATCTGGTCCTGGGCTTTTGTTTGTTGGAAGATTTTTAATCACGGTTTCAATTTCAGTGCTTGTGCTTGGTCTGTTCATATTTTCTATTTCTTCCTGATTCAGTCTTGGCAGGTTGTGCATTTCTAAGAATTTGTCCATTTCTTCCAGGTTGTCCATTTTATTGGCATAGAGTTGCTTGTAGTAATCTCTCATGATCTTTTTTATTTCTGCAGTGTCAGTTGTTACTTCTCCTTTTTCATTTCTAATTCTATCGATTTGAGTCTTCTCCCTTTTTTTCTTGATGAGTCTGGCTAATGGTTTATCAATTTTGTTTATCTTCTCAAAGAACCAGCTTTTAGTTTTATTGATGTTTTTATCGTTTTCTTCATTTCTTTTTCATTTATTTCTGATCTGATTTTTATGATTTCTTTCCTTCTGCTAACTTTGGGATGTTTTTGTTCTTCTTTCTCTAATTGCTTTAGGTGCAAGGTTAGGTTGTTTATTCGAGATGTTTCCTGTTTCTTAAGGTAGGATTGTATTGCTATAAACTTCCCTCTTAGAACTGCTTTTGCTCCATTCCATAGGTTTTGGGTCGTCGTGTCTCCATTGTCAATTGTTTCTAGGTATTTTTTAATTTCCTCTTTGATTTCTTCAGTGATCACTTCTTTATTAAGTAGTGTATTGTTTAGTCTCCATGTGTTTTTATTTTTTACAGATCTTTTCCCGTAATTGATATCTAGTCTCATAGCATTGTGGTCGGAAAAGATACTTGATACAATTTCAATTTTCTTAAATTTACCAAGGCTTGATTTGTGACCCAAGATATGATCTATCCTGGAGAATGTTCCATGAGCACTTGAGAAAAATGTGTATTCTGTTGTTTTTGGATGGAATGTCCTATAAATATCAATTAAGTCCATCTTGTTTAATGTATCATTTAAAGCTTGTGTTTCCTTATTTATTTTCATTTTGGATGATCTGTCCATTGGTGAAAGTGGGGTGTTAAAGTCCCCTACTATGATTGTGTTACTGTCGATTTCTCCTTTTATGGCTGTTAGTATTTGCCTTACGTATTGAGGTGCTCCTATGTTGGGTGCATAAATATTTATAATTGTTATATCTTCTTCTTGGATTGATCCCTTGATCATTATGTAGTGTCCTTCTTTGTCTCTTCTAGTAGTCTTTATTTTAAAGGCTATTTTGTCTGATATGAGAATTGCTACTCCAGCTTTTTTCTGGTTTCCATTTGCATGGAATATCTTTTTCCATCCCCTTACTTTCAGTCTGTATGTGTCTCTAGGTCTGAAGTGGGTCTCTTGTAGACAGCATATATATGGGTCTTGTTTTTGTATCCATTCAGCCAATCTGTGTCTTTTTTTTTTTTTTTTTTTCCTTTTTGCGGTATGTGGGCCTCTCACTGTTGTGGCCTCTCCCGTTGCGGAGCACAGGCTCCGGATGCGCAGGCCCAGCGGCCATGGCTCACGGGCCCAGCCGCTCCGCGGCATATGGGATCCTCCCAGACCGGGGCACGAACCCGTATCCCCTGCATCGGCAGGCGGACTCTTAACCACTTGCGCCACCAGGGAGGCCCCAATCTGTGTCTTTTGGTGGGAGCATTTAGTCCATTTACATTTAAGGTAATTATTGATATGTATGTTCCTATTCCCATTTTCTTGATTGTTTTGGGTTCGTTATTGTAGGTCTTTTCCTTCTGCTCTGTTTCTTGCCTATAGAAGTTCCTTTAGCATTTGTTGTAAAGCTGGTTTGGTGGTGCTGAACTCTCTCAGCTTTTGCTTGTCTGTAAAGGTTTTAATTTCTCCATCAAATCTGAATGAGATCCTTGCTGGGGAGAGTAGTCTTGGTTGCAGGTTTTTCTCCTTCAACACTTTAATTATGTCCTGCCACTCCCTTCTGGCTTGTAGAGTTTCTGCTGAGAGATCAGCTGTTAACCTGATGGGGATTCCCTTGTGTGTTATTTGTTGTTTTTCCCTTGCTGCTTTTAATATGATTTCTTTGTGTTTAATTTTTGACTGTTTGAGTAATATATGTCTTGGCGTATTTCTCCTTGGATTTATTGTGTATGGGACTCTCTGTGCCTCCTGGACTTGATTAACTATTTCTTTCCCCATATTAGGGAAGTTTTCAACTATAATCTCTTCAAATATTTTCTCAGCCCCTTTCTTTTTCTCTTCTTCTTCTGGAACCCCTGTAATTCGAATGTTGGTGTGTTTATTGTTGTCCCAGAGGTCTCTGAGATTGTCCTCTGTTCTTTTCATTCTTTTTTCTTTATTTTGCTCTGCATCAGTTATTTCCACTATTTTATCTTCCACCTCACTTATCCGTTCTTCTGCCTCAGTTATTCTGCTATTGATCCCATCTAGAGTATTTTTCATTGCATTTATTGTGTTTTTAATCGATGCTTGATTCATCTTTAGTTCTTCTAGGTCCTTGTTAAGTGTTTCTTGCATTTTGTCTATTCTATTTCCAAGATTTTGGATGTTGGAAATAGAATCTTGGATCATCTTTACTATCATTATTCTGAATTCTTTTCCAGATAGACTGCCTAGTACCTCTTCATTTGTTAGGTCTGATGGGTTTTTATCTTGCTCCTTCTCCTGCTGTGTGTTTTTCTGTCTTCTCATTTTGCTTATCTTACTGTGTTTGGGGTCTCCTTTTTGCAGGCTGCAGGTTTGTAGTTCCCATTGTTTTTGGTGTCTGTCCCCAGTGGCTAAGGTTGGTTTAGTGGGTTGTGTAGGCTTCCTGGTGGAGGGGACTAGTGCCTGTGTTCTGGTGGATGAGTCTGGATCTTGTCTTTCTGGTGGGCAGGTCCACGTCTGGTGGTGTGTTTTGGGGTGTCTGTGGACTTTTTATGATTTTAGGCAGCCTCTCTGCTAATGGGTGGCGTTGTGTTCCTGTCTTGCTAGTTGTTTGGCATAGGGTGTCCAGCACTGTAGCTTGCTGGTCCTTGAGTGAAGCTGGGTGTTGGTGTTGAGATGGAGATCTCTGGAAGATTTTTGTCGTTTGATATTATGTGGAGCTGGGAGGTCTCTTGTGGACCAGTGTCCTGAAGTTGGCTCTCCCACCTCAGAGGCACAGCACTGACTCCTGGCTCCTCAATTTGGGATGATTTGTTGTCTATTCATGTATTCCACAGATGCAGGGTACATCAAGTTGATTGTGGAGCTTTAATCTGCTGCTTCTGAGGCTGCTGGGAGAGATTTCCCTTTCTCTTCTTTGTTCTCACAGCTCCCGGGTCTCAGCTTTGGATTTGGCCCCGCCTCTGCGTGTAGGTCGCCGGAGGTCGTCTGTTCTTCGCTCAGACAGGACAGGGTTAAAGGAGCAGCCGCTTCAGGGATTCTGGCTCCCTCGGGCCGGGAGGGAGGGAGGGGCACCCAGTGCGGGCGAGCCTGCAGCAGCAGAGGCCAGCGTGACGTTGCACCAGCCCGAGGCGCGCCGTGTGTTCTGCCAGGGAAGCCTTCCCTGGATCCTGGGACCCCGGCAGTGACGGGCTGCACAGGCTCCCGGAAGGGCGGCATGGACAGTGACCTGCGCTCGCACACAGGCCTCTTGGCGGCGGCAGCAGCAGCCCCAGCGTCCCACGCCCGTCTCTGGGGTCCGCGCTTTTAGCCCGGCTCGCGCCCGTCTCTGGAGCTCCTTTAAGCAGCACTCTTAATCCCCTCTCCTCGCGCACCAGGAAACCAAGAGGGAAGAAAAAGTCTCTTGCCTCTTCGGCAGCTCCAGAGTTTTCCCGGACTCCCTCCCGGCTAGCTGTGGCGCATTAGCCCCCTTCAGGCTGAGTTCTCGCCGCCAGCCCCAGTCCTCTCCCTGCACTCTGACTGAAGCCCGAGCCTCAGCTTCCAGCGCCGCCCGCCCCAGCAGGCGATCAGACAAGCCTCTCCGGCTGGTGAGTGCCGGTCGGCACCGATCCTCTGTGCGGGAATCTCTCCACTTTGCCCTACCCAGGTACGTGGGGAGTTTCTTGCCTTTTGGGAGGTCTGAGGTCTTCTGCCAGCGTTCAGTAGGTGTTCTGTAGGAGTTGTTCCACGTGTAGCTGTATTTCTGGTGTATCTCTGTAGTTTTTAAAGGAACCTCCATACTGTTCTCCATAGTGGCTGTACCAATTCTGATTCCCACGAGCAGTACAAGAGTGTTCCCTTTTCTCCACAGCCTCTATAACATTTACTGTTTGTAGATTTTTTGCTGATGGCCACTGTGACCCACCGGTGTGAGATGATATCTCATTGTAGTTTTGATTTGCATTTCTCTAATGATTAATGATGTCAAACATTCTTTCATGTGTTTGTTGGCAATCTATATATGTTCTTTGGAGAAATGTCTATTTAGGTCTTCTGCCCATTTTTGGATTGGGTTGTTTGTTTTTTTGTTATTGAGCTGCGTGAGCTGCTTGTAAATTTTGGAGATTAATCCTCCATCAGTTATTTCATTTGCAAATATTTTCTCCCATTCTGAGCATTGTCTTTTGGTCTTGTTTATGGTTTCCTTGGCTGTGCAAAAGCTTTTAAGTTTCATTAGGTCCCATTTGTATTTTTTTGTTTTTATTTCCATTTCTCTAGGAGGTGGGTCAAACAGGATCTTGCTGTGATTTATGTCATAGAGTGTTCTGCCTATGTTTTTGATAGTTTCTGGCCTTACATTTAGGTCTTTAATCCATTTTGAGCTTATTTTTGTGTATGGTGTTAGGAAGTGTTCTAATCGCATACTTTTACATGTACCTGTCCAGTTTTCCCAGCACCACTTATAAAAGAGGCTGTCTTTTCTCCACTGTATATTCTTGCCTCCTTTATCAAACATAAGGTGACCTATGTGTGTTGCTTTTTCTCTGGGCTTTGTATCCTTTTCCACTGATCTATATTTCTGTTTTTGTGCCAGTACCATGCTGTCTTGATTACAGTAGCTTTGTAGTATTGTCTGAGGTCAGAGAGCCTAATTCCTCCCTCTCCGTTTTTTGTTCTCATGATTGCTTTGGCTATTTGGGGTCGTTTGTGTTTCCATACAAATTATGAATTTTTTGTTCTAGTTCTGTGAAAAATGCCAGTGGTAGTTTGATAGGGATTGCATTGAATCTGTAGATTGCTTTGGGTAGTAGAGTCATTTTCACAATGATGATTCTTCCAATCCAGGAACATGGTATATCTCTCCATCTATTTGTATCATGTTTAATTTTTGTCATTAGTGTTTTATAATTTTCTGCATACAGGTCTTTTGTCTCCTCAGGTAGGTTTATTCCTAGATATTTTATTCTTTTTGTTGCAATGGTAAATGGGAGTGATTTCTTAGTTTCACTTTCAGATATTTCATCATTAGTGTATAGGAATGCCAGAGATTTCTGTGCATTCATTTTGTATCCTGCTACTTTACCAAATTCATTGATTAGCTCTAGTCGTTTTCTGGTAGCATCTTTAGGATTCTCTATGTATAGTATCGTGTCATCTGCAAACAGTGACAGCTTTACTTCTTCTTTTCCGATTTGGATTCCTTTTATTTCCTTTTCTTCTCTGATTGCTCTGGCTAAAACTTCAAAAACTGTGTTGAAAAAGAGTGGCGAGAGTGGGCAACCTTGTCTTGTTCCTGATCTTAGTGGAAATGGTTTCACTTTTTCACCATTGAGGATGATGTTGGCTGTGGGTTTGTCATATATGGCCTTTATTATCTTGAGGACAATTCCCTCTATGCCTACTTTCTGCAGGGTTTTTATCATAAATGGGTGTTGAATTTTGTCAAAAGCTTTCTCTGCATCTATTGAGATGATCATATGGTTTTTCTCCTTCAATTTGTTAATATGGTGTATCACGTTGATTGATTTGCGTATATTGAAGAATCCTTGCATTCCTGGAATAACCCCCACTTGATCATGGCGTATGATCCTTTTAATGTGCTCTTGAATTCTGTTTGCTAGTATTTTGTTGAGGATTTTTGCATCTGTGTTCATCAGTGATATTGGCCTGTAGTTTTCTTTCTTTGTGACATCCTTGTCTGGTTTTGGTATCAGGGTAATGGTGGCCTCATAGAATGAGTTTGGGAGTGTTCCTCTCTCTGCTATATTTTGGAAGAGTTTGAGAAGGATAGGTGTTAGCTCTTCTCTAAATGTTTGATAGAATTCACCTGTGAAGCCATCTGGTCCTGTGCTTTTGTTTGTTGGAAGATTTTTAATCACAGTTTCAATTTCAGTGCTTGTGATTGGTCTGTTCATATTTTCTACTTCTTCCTGATTCAGTCTTGGCAGGTTGTGCATTTCTAAGAATTTGTCCATTTCTTCCAGGTTGTCCATTTTATTGGCATAGAGCTGCTTGTAGTAATCTCTCATGATCTTTTGTATTTCTGCAGTGTCAGTTGTTACTTCATTTCTAATTCTATTGGTTTGAGTCTACTCCCTTTTAACTTGATGAGTCTGGCTAATGGTTTATCAATTTTGTTTATCTTCTCAAAGAACCAGCTTTTAGTTTTTTTGATGTTTGCTATCATTTCCTTCATTTCTTTTTCATTTATTTCTGATCTGATCTTTATGATTTCTTTCCTTCTGCTAACTTTGGGTTTTTTTTGTTCTTCTTTCTCTAATTGCTTTAGGTGCAAGGTTAGGTTGTTTATTCGAGATGCTTCCTGTTTCTTAAGGTAGGATTGTATTGCTATAAACTTCCCTCTTAGAACTGCTTTTGCTGTATCCCATAGGTTTTGGGTCGTCGTGTCTCCATTGTCATTTGCTTCTAGGTGTGTTTTGATTTCCTCTGATTTCTTCACTGATCACTTCGTTATTAAGTAGTGCATTGTTTAGCCTCCATGTGTTTGTATTTTTTTTACAGATGTTTTCCTGTAATTGATATCTAGTCTCATAGCATTGTGGTGGGAAAAGATACTTGATACAATTTCAATTTTCTTAAATTTACCAAGGGTTGATTTGTGACCCAAGACAGGATCTATCCTGGAGAATGTTCCATGAGCACTTGAGAAAAATATGTATTCTTTTGTTTTTGGATGGAATGTCCATGTTGTTTAATGTATCATTTAAAGCTTGTGTTTCCTTATTTATTTTCTTTTTGGATGATCTGTCCATTGGTGAAAGTGAGGTGTTAAAGTCCGCTACTATGAATGTGTTACTGTCAATTTCCCCTTTTATGGCTGTTAGTATTTGCCTTATGTATTGAGGTGCTCCTGTGTTGGGTGCATAAAGACTTACAATTGTTATATCTTCTTCTTGGATCGATCCCTTGATCATTATGTAGTGTCCTTCTTTGTCTCTTGTAATAATCTTTATTTTAAGGTTTATTTTGTCTCATATGAGAATTGCTACTCCAGCTTTCTTTTGATTTCCATTTGCATGGAATATCTTTTTCCATCCCCTCACTTTCAGTCTGTATGTGTCCCTAGGTCTGAAGTGGGTCTCTTGTAGACAGCACATATATGGGTCTTATTTTTGTATCCATTCAGCCAGTCTGTATCTTTTGGTGGGAGCATTTAATCCATTTACATTTAAGGTAATTATCAATATGTATGTTCCTATTCCCATTTTCTTAATTGTTTTGGGCTTCTTATTGTGGGTCTTTTCCTTCTCTTGTGTTTCTTGCCTAGAGAAGTGCCTTCAGCATTTGTTGTAAAGCTGGTTTGGCAGTGCTGAACTCTCTCAGCTTTTGCTTGTCTGTAAAGGTTTTAATTTCTCCATCAAATCTGAATGGGATCTTGCTGGGTAGAGTAATCTTCGTTGTACGTTTTTCTCCTTCATCACTTTAAATATGTCCTGCCACTCCCTTGTGGCTTGCAGAGTTTCTGCTGAAAGATCAGCTGTTAGCCTTATGGGGATTCCCTTGTGTGTTATTTGTTGTTTTTCCCTTGCTGCTTTTAATATGTTTTCTTTGTATTTAATTTTTGATAGTTTGATTAATATGTGTCTTGGCGTGTTTCTCCTTGGATTTATCCTGTATGGGATTCTCTGTGCTTCCTGGACTTGATTAACTATTTCCTTTCCCATATAAGGGAAGTTTTCAAGTATAATCTCTTCAAATATTTTCTCAGTCCCTTTCTTTTACACTTCTTCTTCTGGGACCCCTTTAATTCGAATGTTGGTGCATTTAATGTTGTCCCAGAGGTCTCTGAGACTGTCCTCAGTTCTTTTCATTGTTTTTTCTTTATTCTGCTCTGCAGTAGTTATTTCCACTATTTTATCTTCCAGTTCACTTATCCGTTCTTCTGCCTCTGTTATTCTGCCATTAATCCCTCCTAGAGTATTTTTAATTTCATTTATTCTGTTTTTCATCATTGTTTCCTCTTTAGTTCTTCAAGGTCCTTGTTAAATGTTTCTTGCATTTTCTCTATTCTATTTCCAAGATTTTGGATCATCTTTACTATCATTATTCTGAATTCTTTTTCAGGCAGACTGCCTATTTCCTCTTCATTTGTTAGGTCTGGTGGTTTTTTACCTTGCTCCTTCATCTGCTGTGTGTTTTTATGTCTTCTCATTTTGCTTCTCTTACTGTGTTTTGGGTCTCCTTTATGCAGGCTGCAGGTTCATAGTTCCCGTTGTTTTTGGTGTCTGTCCCCAGTGGCTAAGGTTGGTTCAGTGGGTTGTGTAGGCTTCCTGGTGGAGGAGACTAGTGCCTGTGTTCTGGTGGAAGAGGCTGGATCTTGTCTTTCTGGTGGGCAGGTCCACGTCTGGTGGTGTGTTTTGGGGTGTCTGTGGCCTTGTTATGGTTTTAGGCAGCCTCTCTGCTAATGGGTTGTGTTGTGTTCCTGTCTTGCTAGTTGTTTGGCATAGGGTGTCCAGCACTGTTGAGTGAAGCTGGGCGTTGGTTTTGAGAATGAGATCTCTGGGAGATTTTTGCCTTTTGATATTACGTGGAGCTGGGAGGTCTCTTGTGGATCAGTGTCCTGAAGTTGGCTCTCCCACCTCAGAGGCACAGCACTGACTCCTGGCTGGAGCACCAAGAGCTGCTCATCAACACGGCTCAGAATAAAAGGGAGAAAATGTAGAAAGAAAGAAAGAGGATAAAATAAAATAAAATAAAATAAGATAAGATAAAATAAAAAATAGTTATTAAGAAAAAAGTTTAAAAAAAGAACCCAAAAAGTGGACGGACAGAATCCTAGGGCAAATGGTGAGAGCAAAGCTATACAGACAAAATCTCACACAGAAGCATACACATACACACTCACAAAAAGCGGAAAAGGGGAAAAAATAATATATCTTGCTGTCAAAGTCCACCTCCTCAATTTGGGATGATTCGTTGTCTATTCATGTATTCCACAGATGCAGGGTATATCAAGTTGATTGTGGAGATTTAATCTGCTGCATCTGAGGCTTCTGGGAGAAAGTTCCGTTTCTCTTCTTTGTTCTCACAGCTCCCGGGGCTCAGCTTTGGATTTGGCTCTGCCTCTGCGTGTAAGTTGCCTGAGGGCGTCTGTTCTTCGCTCAGACAGGACGGGGTTAAGGGAGCAGCTGATTCGGGGGCTGTGGCTCACTCAGGCCGGGGGGAGGGAGGGGCACGGAGTGCGGGGCGAGCCTGCGGCAGCAGAGGACGGCATGACGTTGCACGAGCCTGAGGCGTGCCGTGCGTTCTCCCAGGCAAGTTGTCCGTGGATCACGGGACCCTGGCAGCGGCTGGCTGCACAGGCTCCCAGGAGGGGCGGTGTGGACAGTGAGCTGTGCTCGCACACAGGCTTCTTGGTGGCGGCAGCAGCAGCCTTAGCGTCTCATGCCTGTCTCTGGGGTCCGCACTGTTAGCCGCGGCTCACGCCTGTCTCTGGGGCTCCTTTAAGCAGCGCTCTTAATCCCCTCTCCTCGCGCACCAGGAACAAAGAGGTAAGAAAACGTGTCTTGTCTCTTTGGCGGCTCCAGACTTTTCCCGGACTCCCTCCCGGCTAGCCGTGGTGCACTAGCACCTTCAGGCTGTGTTCGCGCCACCAGTCCTCTCCCTGCGATCCGACCGAAGCCCGAGCCTCAGCTCCCAGCCCCCGCCCACCCCGACGAGTGAGCAGACAAACCTCTCGGGCTGGTGAGTGCTGGTCGGCACCGATCCTCTGTGTGGGAATCTCCCCGCTTTGCCCTCCGCACCCGTTGCTGTGCTCTCCTCCGCCACCCGCAGTCTCCGCCCGCGAACGGGCTTCCTAGTGTGTGGAAACCTTTCCTCCTTCACAGCTCCCTCCCACTGGTGCAGGTCCTGGCCCTATTTTCTGTCTCTGTTTATTCTTTTTTCTTTTGCCCTACCCAAGTACGTGGGGAATTTCTTGCCTATTGGGAGGTCTGAGGTCTTCTGCCAGCGTCCAGTGGGTATTCTGTAGGGTATTCTGTAGGAGCAGTTCCACGTGTAGATGTATTTCTGATGTATCTGTGGAGGAAGGTGATCTCCGCATCTTACATTTCCGCCATTTTCCTCACCTCCTCTATGTGGGCCCTTATGTGTGAAGTGGTTCCTGCTTGGTTCCTCATCCCCTTTGTGATGTGAGATTTTGTTGTGAGGTGGTTCCTGCTTGGTTACTCTTCCCCTTTGTGATGTGGGATTTTGCTGTGAGGTGGTTCCTGCTGGGTTCTTCATCCCCTATGTGATATGGGCCCTTTAGTTCGAGGTGGTTCCTGTTTGGTTCCTCATCCCCTTTTTGATGTGGCCCCTTTGGTGTGTGATGGATCTTGCTGGGTTCCTCATGCTCTTTGTGTTGTGGGCTGTTAGAGTGAGGGGGTTCCTGCTGGGTTCCTCATCCCCTTTGTGATGTGGGCCCTTTGGTGTGAGGTGATTCCTGCTGAGTTCCTCATCCCCTTTGTGATGTGGGCTTTTGGTGTCAGGCGATTCCTGCTTGTTTTCCCATCCCCTTGGTGATATTGGCTCTTTTGTGTGAGGTGGCTCCTGCTTTGTTTCTCATCCCCTTTGTGATGAGGGCCTTTTGTGTGAGGTGGTTCATGCTGGGTTCCTCATCTCCTTTGTGATGAGGGCACTTTGGTGTGTGGTGGTTCCTGCTCGTTTCGTCATCTGCTTTGTGATGTGTTCGCTTTGGTGTGAGACGCTTCCTGCTTGGTTCCTCATCCCCTTTGTGATGTGGGATTTTGCTGTGAGGTGGTTCCTGCTTGGATCGTCATCCCTTTTGTGATGTGGCCCCTTTGGTGTGAGATGGATCTTGCTGGGTTCCTCTTGCTCTTTGTGTTGTGGGCTGTTAGAGTGCGGGGGTTCCTGCTGGGTTCCTCATGCTCTTTGTGTTGTGGGCTGTTAGAGTGAGGGGGTTCCTGCTGGGTTCCTCATCCCCTTTGTTCTGTGGACCCTTTGGTGTGAGGTGGTTCCTGCCGGTTTCCTCATCCCCTTTGTAATGTGGACTTTTGGTGTCAGGCGGTTCCTGCTTGTTTTCCCATCCCCTTGGTGATATTGGCCCTTTTGTGTGAGGTGGTTCCTGCTGGGTTCCTCATCCTCTTTGTGATGTGAGCTTTTGTGTGAGGTGGTTCCTGCTGAGTTCTTCATCCCCTTTCTTATGTTGGCCCTTCGGTGTGAGGTGGATCGTGCTGGGTTCCTCATCCCCTTTGTGATGTGGGTTTTTGGTGTGAGGCGGCTCCTGCTGGATTCCTCATCCCCTTTTTGTTGTTGGCCCTTTGGTGTGAGGTGGTTCCTGCTTGGTTATCCATCCCCTTTGCCGTGTGTGCTTTTGGTGTGTGGTGATTCCTGCTGGGTTCCTCATCCCCTTTGTGATGTGGACTCTTTGGTGTTAGGCATGTCCTGCTGGGTTCCTCATCACCTTTGTGATGTGGGCCCTTTGGTGTGAGGTGGTTCCTGCCAGATTCCTCATTCCTATTGTGATGTGGGCTGTTGGTGTGTGGTGGCTCTTGCTTGGTTACCTATCCCCGTTGTGATGTGGACTCTGGTGTGAGGTGTTTCGTGCTGGGTTCCTCATCCCCTTTGTGATGTGGGCCCCTTGGTGTGAGGTGATTCCTGCTTGGTTATCCATCCCCTTTGCCTTGTGCGATTTTGGTGTGAGGTGATTTCTGCTGGGTTCCTCATTCCCTTTGTGATGAGGGCCCCTTGGTGTGAGGTGGTTCCTGCTTGTTTACTCATCCCCTTTGTGATGTGTGCTTTTGGTGTGAGGTGGTTGCTAAACGTTCCTAATCCCCTTTGTGATGAACGGGTTTGGTGAACTGGTTCCTGCTTGATATCTCATCCCAGTTGTGATATGGGCACTTTGTTGTTAGGTGGTCCCTGCTGTGTTCCTCAAACCTTTGGGAGATGGGGTTTTGGTGTGAGGTGGTTCATGCTTGGTTTCACATCCCATTTGTGATGGGGCCTTTTGGTGTGAGGTGGTTCCTGTTTCGATTCTCATCCACTTTGTGATGTCGGTGCTTTCATGTGAGGTGTTTCCTGCTTGGTTCCTCATCCCTTTTGTGATATGGGCTTTTGGTGCAAGGTGTTTCGTGCTTGGCTCCTCATCCCCTTTGTTATGAGGGTCCTTTGGTGTGAGGTGTTTCCTACTGGTTTCCTCTTTCCCTATGTGATGTGGGCTTTTGGTGCAAGGTGTTTCGTGCTTGGCTCCTCATCCCCTTTGTGATGTTGGATTTTGGTGTGAGGTGGCTCATGCTTGGTTACTCTTCCCCTTTGTTATGAGGGATTTTGGTTGTAGGTGGTTTCTGCTGGGCTCCTCATCCCCTTTGTGATGTCATCTTTTGGTTTGAAGTGGTTCCACCTTGGTTCCTCATTCCCTTTATGATGTGCGCCCTCTGCTGTAAAGTGGTTCCTGCTGGGCTTCTCATCTCCTTTGTGATGTGCTTTTTGGTGCTAGGTGGTTCCTGCTGGGTTTCTAATCCCCTGTGTGACGTGGGCTGTTGGTGTAAGGTGGCTCCAGCTCTGTTACTCATCCCCATTGTGATGTGGGATTTTGGTGTTAGGTGGTTCCTGCTTGGTTGCTCATCCCTTTGTGATGTGGACCTTTAGTTTTGAGGTGGTTTCTGGTGGGTTCCTCATTCCTTTAGTGATGTGGACTCTTTGGTGTGAGGTGGTTCCTGCTTGTTTCCTCATTCTCTTTGTGATGTGGGCCCTTTGGTGTGAGGTGGTTCCTGCTGGGTTCCTCCTCCCCTTTGTGATTTGGACTGTTAGGTGTGAAGTGCTTCCTGCTGAGTAAGTCATCCCCTTTGTAAAGTGGGGTTTTGGTGTTAGGTGGTTCCTGCTGGGTTCCTTATCCCATTTGTGATGTGGGCCCTTTGGTGTGAGGTGGTTCCTCCTGGATACCTCATCCCCTTTGTTATGTAGGATTTTGGTGTTAGCAGGCTCCTTCTCTTTTCCTCATCCCATTGGTGATGTGGGGCCTTTGTTGTGAGGTGGTTCCTGCTTGTTTTCTCATCCCCTTTGTAAAGTGGGGTTTTGGTGTTAGGTGGTTCCTGCTGGGTTCCTCATTCCCTTTATGAGGTTGACCCTTTGATGTGAGGTGGTTACCTCTGGGTGCCTCATCCCCTTTGTAGGGCGCACTTCACAATGCGGAAACCAAGCAGGAAGCACCTCACTCCAAAGCCTCCACATCACACAGGGGATGAGGAACCCAGGAGGAACCAGCTCACACTAAAGTGCCCACATCAAAGAAGGGATCAGGAACCTAGCAGGAACCTCCTCACACCACAGGGAAAATATCACATAAGGGATGAGGAACCCATCAAGAACCACTTTACTCCAAAAGCCCACACATCACAAAGGGGATAAGGATCACAGCAGGAACCACCTCACACCAAAAGCCCACATCACAAAGGAGATGAGGAACCCAGCAGGAACCACCTCACACCAAAGGGCGCACATCACAAAGAGGATGAGGAACCCAGCATGAAAAACCTCACCTCAAAAGCTCTCATTAAACGGGATGAGGCACCAAGCAGGAACCACTTCAAACCATAGAGTCCACATCAAAAACAGGATGAGGAACCCAGCTGGAACCACCTCGCATGAAAAGCCCACATTACAAAGGAGATGAGGAACCCAGTAGGAAGCACTTCACACCAAAGGGCCCACATCACAAAGGGGATGAGGAACCAAGCTGGTACCACTTCAAACCAAAAGATGACATCACATTGGAGATGAGGAACGCAACAGGAACCACCTCACACCATAGGGCCCACCCCACAAAGGGTATGTGAGGCCAGCAGGATCCACCTAACACCAAAATCACATATCTCAAAGGGGATGAGTAACCGAGTAGGATCCACCTCACGACAAAAGCCCATATCACAACACGAATGAGGAACGCAGCAGGAACCACCTGACACCAAAGGGCCCATATCACAAAGAAGATGAGAGACCAACAAGGAACCACCTGACACCAAAGGGCCCATATCACAAAGGGGATGGGGAACCCATCAGGAACCACTTCACACCAAAGGGCCCACATCGTAAAGGGGAGGAGGAACTAAGCAGGAACCACCTCACACCAAAAGGAAACATTAAAAGAAGATGAGGAACGCAGGAGGAACCACATCAAACCAAAAGCCAACATTGCAAACAGGATGAGGAACCCAGCAGCAACCACCACACACCAAAGGACCCAGATCACAAATGGAATGAGGAACGAAGCCAGAACCATCGCACACCAAAAGCCCATATTAAAAAGGGGATGAGCCACCCAGCAGTAACCACCTCACATCAAAGGTCCACATCATAAAGGGGATGAGGAACCAATCAGGAACCACAAGACACCAAAGAGCCCACATCACAAAGGGGATGAGGAAAGCAGCAGGAGCCACCTCACACTAAAAGCCCATATCACAAAGTGGATGAGGAACCCAGCAGGAACCACCTCACACGAAAAGCCCACATTATAAAAGATATGAGGTACCCAATAGGAACCACTTCACACGCAAGGGTCCACATCAGAAAGGGGATGCGGAACGCAGCAGGAAACACCTCACAACAAAAGCCCACATTACAAAGGATGTGAGGTACCCAGCAGGAACCAATACACATGCAAGGGACCACATCACAAAGGGGATGAGGAACCCACCAGGAACCACCTCACACCAAAGGGCCCACATCACAAAGGAGATTAGAAACCCAGCAGGAATGAGCTCACCCCAAAAGCCCACATCACAAACGGGATGAGGAACCAGCAGGAACCACCTCACAAAAAACCCCACATCACAAAGGGGATGAGGAACACAGCAGGAACCACCTCACACCAAAAGCCCAGTTCACAAAGGGGATGAGGAACGCAGCAGGAAACACTTCACACCAAAGGGCCCACATCACAAATGGGATGAAGAACATAGCAGGAACCACCTCACACCAAAAGTCCATATCACAAAGGGGATGAGGAACACAACAGGAACCACCTAACACCATAGGGCCCACATCACAAAGGGGATGAAGAACAAAGCAGAAATCACCTCACACCAAAAGCCCACATCACAAGCGGGATGAGGAAACCAAAAGGAACCACCTCACACCATAAGGCCCACATCGCAAAGGGGATGAGGTTCCCAGCAGGATCCACTTCACACCCAAGTGTCCACATCACAAAGGGAATGAGGATCCTAGCAGGAACGACATCACACCAAAACCGCACATTGCAAAGGGGATGAGGAACCCAGCTGTAGCCACCTCACACTAAAGAATACACATCACAAAAGGAATGAGAAACCCAGCAGGAACCAACTCACAGCAAAAGCCCACATCAAAAAGGGGATGAGGAACCCAGCAGTAACCACCTGACACCAAGGGGCCCACATCACAAAGGGGATGAGCAAAGAAGCAGGAACCACCTCAGTGCCCCACATCACAAAGAGGTGAGGAATCAAGGGGAACCACCTCACACCAAAGGCCCATATCACAAAGGTGATGAGGAACCCATCAGTAACTACCTCACGCTAAAGGGTCCACATCACAAAGGGGATGAGGAACCAAACAGAAACCACCTTCCACCGAAGAGCCCACATAACAAAGGGGATGAGGAACCAAGGAAGAACGAACTCACAACAAGGGGCCCACGATGCAAAGGGGATGAGGAACCCAGCAGGAGCCACCTCACACCAAAAACCCACATCAAAAAGGGGATGAGCAACCCAGAAGGAACCACCTGACACCAAGGGGCCCACATCACAAAGGGGTTGAGCAACGAAGCAGGAACCACCTCAGTGCCCCACATCACAAAGGGGTGAGGAATCAAGCGGAACCACCTCACACCAAACGCCCATATCACAAAGGGGATGAGGAGCCCATTAGTAACCACCTCACACCAAAGTGTCCACATTACAAAGGGGATAAAGAACCAAGCAGGAATCACCTTCCACCAAAGAGGCCACATAACAAAGGGGATAAGGAACCCAGCAGGAACCACCTCACACCAAGGGGCCCACGTCGCAAAATGGATGAGGAACCCAGCAGGAACCACTTCACACCAATGGTCCCACATCATACAGGGGATGAGGAACACAGCAGGAACGAGCTCACCCCAAAAGCCCACATCACAAAGTGGATGAGGGACCCAGCAGGAACCACTTGACACCAAATGGCCCACATCACAAACGGGATGAGGAACGCAGCAGGAACCACCTCACACCATAGGGCCCACATAACAAAGGGGATGAGTAACCGAGCAGGAGCCACCTCACACCAAAACCCCACATCACAAACGGGATGAGGAACTAAGCAGGAAACACCTCACAGCAAAGCAGCGACATCACAAAGTGGATGAGAATCCAAACAGGAACCATCTCACAGCAAAGGGCCCACATCACAACAGGGATGAGGAACCAAGCAGGAACCACCTCACACCAAAAGCCAACATTACGAAGGGGATAGGGAACCCAGCAGGAACCACCTCACACCCAAGGGGCCACATCACAAAGGGGATCAGAAAGCAAGAAAGAACCACCTGAAACCAAAGGGCCCACATTGTAAAGGGGATGAGGAACCAAGCAGGAACCACCTCACACCAAAGAGTCCATATCACAAAGGGGATGAGTAACCAAGCAGGAACCACGTCACAAAAAATCCCACATCACAAAGGGGATGAGGAACCCAGCAGAAAGCACCTCACACCAAAAGCCCACTTCACAAAGTGGATGAGGAACACAGCAGGAAACACTTCACACCAAAGGGCCACATCACAAAGAGGATGAAGAACCCAGCAGGAACCACCTCGCACCAAAAGCCCACATTACCAAGGGGATGAGGTACCCAGGAGGAACCACCTCACACCAAAAGCGCACATTACAAAGGGGATGAGGAACCCATGGGGAACCACATCACAACAAAAGCCAATATTGCAAAAAGGATGAGGAACTCAGCAATAACCACATCACACAAAAGAGTCCACATCACAAAAGTAATGAGGAACCCATCAGGAACCACCACACACCAAAGGGCCCACATCACAAAGGGATAAGGAACCCAGCAGGAACCACCTCAACCCAAAGGGTCCACATCACAAGGGGGTTGAGGAACCCATTAAGAACCACCTCACACGAAAAACCCACATCGCAAACAGAATGAGGAAAAGCAGCAGGAACCACCTCACACTAAAAGCCCACTTACCCAAGCCCCACATCAAAAATGGGATGAGGGGCCTTTCCTGGTGGCGTAGTGATTGTGAGTCCGCCTGCCGATGCCAAAGACACGGGTTCGGGCCCCGGTCCGGGAAGATCCCATATGCCCCAGAGCGACTGGACCCTTGAGCCATGTCTGCTGAACCAGCAAATCCAGATCCTGTGCTCCACAGCGTGAGAGGCCACGGTTACTGCCAAAAAAAAAAAAAACAAACAAAAACAAAAACGGGGGGGATAAGGAAGCTATCAGAATTCCTATAAGGAACCTATCAGGAACCAAGCAGGAACCACCTCACATCAAAGGGTCCACATCACAAAGGAGATGAGGAAACAAGCAGGAACCACATCACAACAAAAGCCTACATCACAAAGGGTATGAGGAACCCAACAGGAACCACCTCACACTAAAAGCCCACATTACAAGGGGATGAGGAAACAAGCAGGAATCACTTCACACCCAAGGGTCCACATCACAAAGGGGATGAGGAACACAGCAGAAATGACCTCGCACCAAAGGGCCCACATCACAAATAGGATGAAGAACATAGCAGGAACCACCACACACCAAAAGCCCACATCACAAAGGGGATGAGGAACCCAGCAGGAACCACCTCACATCATAAGGCCCACATCACAAAGAGGATGAGGAACCAAACAGGAACCACATCACAACAAAAGCCTACATCACAAAGGGAATAAGGAACCCAGCAGGAAACACCTCATACCAAAGGGTCCACATTACGAAGGGGATGAGGTACCCAGCAGCAACCACTTCACAAACAAGGGTCCACATCACAAACGGGATGAGTAACCCAGCAGGAAGCACCTCATGCCAAAGGACTGACATCACACATGGGAAGAGTTACATAGTAGGAACCACCTCACACCAAATGCCCACATCACAAATGGGATGAGAAACACAGCAGGAACCACCTCACACTAAAAGCCCATATCACAAAGTGGATGAGGAACCCAGCAGGAACCACTTGACACCCAAGGGTCTACATCAAAAAGGGATGAGGAACCAAGCTGGAACCATTTCAAACAAAAAGATGACGTCACAAACCACCTCACACCAAGGGTTCCACATCACAAAATGGATGAGGAACCAAGGAGGAACCACCTCACTCCATAGGGCCCACATCACAACGGGTATGCACAGCCCAGCAGGATCCACCTCACACCAATAGCCAACATTACAAAGTGGATGAGGAACCCAGAAGGAATCACCTCACACCATAGGGCCGACATCACAAAGGGAATGAGGAACGCAGCAGGAACCAACTTACACCAAAGGGCGCACATCGCAAAGGGGATGAGGAACCCAGCAGGAACCATGTCACACCAAAGGGCCCAGATCACAAAGGGGATGAGGAACCAAGCAGGAACCACCTCACCACAAAAGCCCATATTACAAAGGGGATGAGGCACCAAGCAGGGATCACCTCACACCAAAGGGTCCACATCACAAGGGGGATGAGGAACCAAGCAGGAAACACCTTACAACAAAGAACCCACATCATAAAGGGGATGAGGAACCCAGCAGGAACCCCCTTACCCTAAAAGCCCACATCAGAAAGTGGATGAGGAACCCAGCAGGAATCACCTTACACCAAAGGGCGCACATCGCAAAGGGGATGAGGAATCCAGCAGGAACCATGTCACACCAAAGGGCCCAGATCACAAAGGGGATGAGGAACCAAGCAGGAACCACATCACCACAAAAGCCCATATTACAAAGGGGATGAGGTTCCCAGCAGGATGCACTTCACACCAAAGGGCCCACATCACAAAGGGTATGAGGAACCCAGCAGGAACCTCTTCACACCAAAGGGCCCATATCACAAAGAGGATGAGAAACCAAGAAGGAACCACCTGACACCAAAGGGCCCATATCAAAAAGTGGATGAGTAACCCATCAGGAAGCACCTCACACCAAAGGGCACACATCGTAAAGGGAATGAGGAACTTGGCAGGAACCACAAGGAACCACATCATACACCAAAGGCCCACATCACACATGGGATGAGAAACCAAGCAGGAACCACGTCACACCAAAGGGCCCACACCAAAAAGGGGATGAGGAACCCAGCAGGAACCACCTCGCACCGAAAGCTAATGTTACAAAGAGGATGAGGAACCCAGGAGGAACCATATCCAAAAAAATTAAAACCCAAAATTGCAAAGGGGATGAGAAACCCAGCAGTAAACACCTCACACCGAAGAGTCCATATCACAAAAGGAACGAGAGGAGGCTGGAGGAAGATGGTGGAAGAGTAAGACGTGGAGATCACCTTCCTCCCCACAGATACATCAGAAATTCATCTACACGTGGAACAACTCCTACAGAACTCCTGCTGAACGCAAGAAAGTCCCCACGTACCTGGGCAGGGTAAAAGAAAAAAGAATAAACAGAGACAAAAGGATAGGGACGGGACCTGCACCAGTGGGAGGGAGCCGTGAAGGAGGAAAGGTTTCCACACACTAGGAAGCCCCTTCGCGGGCAGAGACTACGGATGGCAGAGGGGGAAAGCTTCGGAGTAGCGGAGGAGAGCGCAGCAACAGGGGTGCGGAGGGCAAAGCGGAGAGATTCCCGCACAGAGGATCGGTGCCAACCGGCACTCACCAGCCCGAGAGGCTTGTCTGCTCGGCCGCCAGGGCGGGCGGGGCTGGGAGCTGAGGCTTGGGTTTCGGGTTTCAGTCGGAGCGCAGGGAGAGGACTGGGGTTGGTGGCGGGAAAAGAGCCTGAAGGGGTTAGTGCACCACGGCTACCCGGGAGGGAGTCCGGGAAAAAGTCTGGAGCTGCCGAAGAGGCAAGCTTTTTCTTCCCTCTTTGTTTCGTAGTGCGCGAGGAGAGGGGATTAAGAGCACTGCTTAAAGGAGCTCCAGAGACGGGCGCAAGCCATGGCTAAAAGTGCGGACCCCAGAGAGGGGCCTGGGACGCTGGGGCTGCTGCTGCCGCCAAGAGGCCTGTGTGCCAGCGCAGGTCCCTGTCCACGCCCCCTTTCTGGGGAGCCTGTGCAACCCGCCACTGCCGGGGTCCTGGGATCCTGGGACGGCTCCCCTGGGAGAGCGCACGGCGCGCCTTGGGCTGGTGCAACGTCACGCTGTCCTTGCCGCCGCAGGCTCTCCCCGCACTCCGTACCCCTCCCTCCCCCTGGCCTGAGTGAGCCACAGCCCCAGAAGCAGCTGCTCCTTTAACCCCGTCCTGTCTGAGCGAAGAACAGATGCCCTCCCTCCGGCGACCTACACACAGAGGTGGGGCCAAATCCAAAGCTGAGACCTGGAAGCTGTGAGAATAAAGAAGAGAAAGGGAAATCTCTCCCAGCAGCCTCAGAATTAGCGGATTAAAGCTCCACAATCAACTTGATGTACCCTGCATCTGTGGAATACATGAATAGACAACGAATCATCCCAAATTGAGGAAGTAGACTTTGAGAGCAAGATTTACGATTTTTTTCCCCTTGTTCTCTTTTTGTGAAAGTGTATATGTATGCTTCTGTGTGATACTTTGTCTGTATAGCTTTGCTTCCACCATATGTCCCATGGTTCTATCTGTCCTTTGTTTTATTTTGTTTTTTATTATATATTATATATTACATAAATATAATATATTTTATATAATATATATAATGTTTTATATAATGTATATATAATATATATAATTCTTTTTGTGAAACTGTATGTGTATGCTTCTCTATCCGTCCTTTGTTTTGTTTTTATTATATTATATATTATATATAATATACATATGTTATATATATTATATATTATATAATATATATTATATACACACATATGTATATATTATATATAATATATATATAATATATAATATATAATATATAATATATAATATATATAATATATATAATTCTCTTTTTGTGAAAGTGTATGTGTATGCTTCTCTGTCCTTTTTTTGTATGTTTTATTTTGTTTTTTATTATATTATAATATATGATATATGATATAATATATTGTATTTGTTTTGTTTTTCTTATATATTATATATATTATATATTATATACTATATATACTATATATTATATATAATATTTATTATATATTGTATATATTATATATTATATATAATATATTATATATTATATATATGATAGATACTATATAGTATCTATTATATATAATATATAATATAATACATATATAATATATAATATATATTATATATGTATAAAAGGAATAATATAAAAGTATAGAAGTACAATAGTATGGCAAACAATACTATTTCGTTTCATATGTCTGTTTTTACACATTGCATACCCTCTATCTGAAATGCCCTTCTTCACAGCCCTAGCTGGTTAATTTAATAAAGCCACTACTTACTTTGTACCCATTCTCTTGCCAAACACTTAACATACATTATCTCTAAGTCTTATAACAATTCTGCAAGGTAGGCATTATTATTTCCACTCTGAATATGATGGACATATATAATATATATGTATTATATATATGTTATATTTATATTATATATACACATATATATTATATATGTGTATATATTATATATAATATATATGATATATGATATATATTTGGTTTGGTTTTATATATTACATATATAATATATAAAATATATATAATTTATGTTATATAGTATATATAATATATATTATATATTATCTATATTATAGATACTATATAGTATCTATAATATATATAATATCTATAATATATATAATATACATATATAATATATAATATTATATATGTATAAAAGGAATAATATAAAAGTATAGAAGTACAATAGTATGACAAAACATACTATTTTGTTTCCCCTCTATCTGAAATGCCCTTCTTCACAGCCCTAGCTGGTTAATTTAATAAAGCCACTACTTACTTTGTACCCATTCTCTTGCCAAACACTTAACATACATTATCTCTAAGTCTTATAACAATTCTGCAAGGTAGGCATTATTATTTGCACTCTGAATATGATGGACATATATAATATATATGTATTTTATATATATGTTATATTTATATTATATATACACATATATATTATATATAATATATAATATATATGCTATAATATATGTAGTATTTGTTTTGTTTTTATTATATATTATAATATATTATATATAATATATAATATATACATATTATATATCTATATAATATATATAATATATATTATACATTATATATAATATATGTATTATATATAATATATATATAATATATACAATATATAATACAATATATATAATAGAGATAATATATATTAATATTATATATATAATATGTAAATATAATAGCGTTATTAAAATTTAAAATTATTTAAAAAATTAAAAAAACAAAACAAGAAAATATGGACAGATAGAAACCTATATATATTATATACATAAAATATATAATATATAATAAAATATATAATATATAATATATATTATATAAATGTAAAACATAATATATATTATATATTATATATATTATATATTATATTATATATAGTTCTTTTTCCATATGATCATCTCAATAGATGCAGAGAAAGCTTTCGACAAAATTCAACACCCATTTATGATAAAAACCCTGCAGAGAGTAGGCATAGAGGGAACTTTCCTCAACATAATAAAGGCCGTATATGACAAACCCACAGCCAACATCGTCCTCAATGGTGAAAAACTGAAACCATTTCCACTAAGATCAGGAACAAGACAAGGCTGCCCACTCTCACCACTCTTATTCAACATAGTTTTGGAAGTTTTAGCCACAGCAATCAGAGAAGAAAAGGAAATAAAAGGAATCCAAATTGGAAAAGAAGAAGTAAAGCTGTCACTGTTTGCAGATGACATACTATACATAGAGAATCCTAAAGATGCTACCAGAAAACTACTAGAGCTAATTAATGAGTTTGGTAAAGTAGCCGGATACAAAATTAATGCACAGAAATCTCTGGCATTCCTGTACACTAATGATGAAAAATCTGAAAGTGAAATCAAGAAAACACTCCCATTTAACATTGCAACAAAAAGAATAAAATACCTAGGAATAAACCTACCTAAGGAGACAAAATACCTATATGCAGAAAATTGTAAGACACTGATGAAAGAAATTAAAGATGATACAAATAGATGGAGAGATATACCATGTTCCTGCATTGGAAGAATCAACATTGTGAAAATGACTCTGGTACCCAAAGCAATCTACAGATTCAATGCAATCCCTAGCAAACTACCACTGGCATTTTTCACAGAACTAGAACAAAAAATTTCAAAATTTGTAAAAACAAAAGACTCTGAATAGCCAAAGCAATCTTGAGAACGAAGAATGGAGCTGGAGGAATCAGGCTCCCTGACTTCAGACTATACTACAAAGCTACAGTAATCAAGACAGTGTGGTACTGGCACAAAAACAGAAAGATAGATCAATGGAACAGGATAGAAAGCCCAGAGATAAACCCACGCACATATGGTCAACTTATCTTTGATAAAGGAGGCAGGAATGTACAGTGGAGAAAGGACAGCCTCTTCAATAAGTGGTGCTGGGAAAACTGGACAGGGACATGTAAAAGTATGCAATTAGATCACTCCCTAACACCATACACAAAAAGAAGCTCAAAATGGATTAAAGACCTAAATATAAGGCCAGAAACTATGAAACTCTTAGAGGAAAACATAGGCAGAACACTCTATGACATAAATCACAGCAAGATCCTTTTGGACCCACCTCCTAGAGAAATGGAAATAAAAACAAAACAAAAAACAAATGAGACCTAATGAAACTTAAAATCTTTTGCACAGCAAAGGAAACCATAAACAAGACCAAAAGACAACCCTTAGAATGGGAGGAAATATTTGCAAATGAAGCAACTGACAAAGGATTAATCTCCAAAATTTATAAGCAGCTCATGCAGCTCAATAGCAAAAAAACAAACAACCCAATCCAAAAATGGGCAGAAGACCTAAACAGACATTTCTCCAAAGAAGATATACAGACTGCCAACAAACACATGAAAGAATGCTCAACATCATTAATCATTAGAGAAATGCAAATCAAAAGTACAATGAGATACCATCTCACACCAGTCAGAATGGCCATCATCAAGAAATCTGGAAACAATTAATGCTGGAGAGGGTGTGGAGAAAAGGGAACACTCTTGCACTGCTGGTGGGAATGTGAATTGGTACTGCCACTATGGAGAACAGTATGGAGGTTCCTTAAAAAACTACAAATAGAACTACCATATGACCCAGCAATCCCACTACTAGGCATGTACCCTGAGAAAACCATAATTCAAAAAGAGACATGTACCAAAATGTTCATTGCAGCTCTATTCACAATAGCCCGGAGATGGAAACAACCTAAGTGTCCATCATCGGATGAATGGATAAAGAAGATGTGGCACATATATACAATGGAATATTACCCAACCATAAAAAGAAAGGAAATTGAGCTATTTGTAATGAGGTAGATAGACCTAGAGTCTGTCATACAGAGTGAAGTAAGTCAGAAAGAGAAAGACAAATACTGTATGCTAACACATGTATATGGAATTTAAGGAAAAAAATGTCATGAAGAACCTAGGGGTAAAACAGGAATAAAGACACAGACCTACTTGCGAATGGACTTGAGGATATGGGGAGGGGGAAGGGTAAGCTGTGACAAAGCGAGAGAGAGGCATGGACATATATACACTACCAAACCTAAGGTAGACAGCTAGTGGGAAGCAGCTGCATAGCACAGGGAGATGAGCTCGGTGCTTTGTGACCACCTGGAGGGGTGGGATAGGGAGGGTGGGAGGGCGGGAGACGCAAGAGCGAAGGGATATGGGAACAGATGTATATGTATGACTGATTCACTTTGTTATAAAGCAGAAACTAATAAAAAATAATAATCCCTTTAAAAAAAAAGGAAATGACTAGCATCAGGGAGGTCTAAATGTAACAGAGAGGAAGCTCTGCACTGAGCCAGGAGTCACTCCACTCACAGTTTTCCAAGGGAGAGAATTATGGGAAGATGCAGCTTCCGGCATTTAGAAATGAGAATGTTTTCATGCTTGTTGTGAGGCCTATTTTAAATAGTTTGGCTAATTAGGTGATGATTAAATTACACTGCTCCCATATGTTTGTGCTTTCTTCTTTGCAGAATATATCTGCCTGAAAAGTTGTAGGTGAATTATGTGTTTGTGAAGGAATTTTTTGATACTTTGCACATAATTAAGTACTCAAATGTATTAAATGGTAAATTATTTTATAAAGCCAATAATAATAACAGCTAACATGTTCAAGCACTTACTATGTGCCTCATATAATCATCATTTAATCATATGAAGTTGGTGCCATTATTATTTCCAGTTAACTTTTGAAGAAACTGAAGCTCGTAGAGCAATGAATTCTTGGTATTTTGAAGATCTCTGTCATTTCTTGGTTTGCATGTTTGATTTTTGTTGTTGGGTATTCCTAGAACAGAATGCACCTGCAGGAGAAATGATAGAAATGACTTTCAATAGATCTCTAAATAGACGTGGCTGCTAAAGCATCAGGAGGGGTGGCATATGGCTAAGCTGAGGATAGGAACCGTGGAAATGGTATGGTGGTTCTTAGAATATGATGGACAGAGAAGGGGCGATGAGGAGGAACAATGAGGCAGATTGAGCTGGAACCCCCTGTGAAACCAGACTCATAGAGAGCCCCGGCAGAGCAATTACAAGTAAGCCTGAAGGATGCTGGCCTTCTCTTCACTGAAAACAACACTAGCCCATTATAAACTGACCCAGCCAACCTGTCCAGCCTCATCTATTATTACTTCCTCTCAAGCCCTACTTTCCCAAAGCAGTAAACTACTAATATGCCAGCTAACATGTAAATTAATAGTATGCCAAAACATACTATTTCGTTTCATATGTCTGTTTTTACACACTGTATACCCTCTATCTGAAATGCCCTTCTTCACATCCCTAGCTGGTTAATTTAATAAAGCCACTACTTATTTTGTACCCATTCTCTTGCCAAACACTTAACATACATTATCTCTAAGTCTTATAACAATTCTGCAAGGTAGGCATTATTATTTCCACTCTGAAGATGGAGAAACAGAGGTCCTTCCTCTATGAAGCCTTTATGGACTTCCTCAGATAACTGTGTATTTCCCAGTAGTCTTGTAATACTCTTTACACACCTATAAAAACAGTATTTATTAAGGTTGTATTCTAATAACATGTCTGCATGGCTGTCTTATTCCCCTGGTATGGGTTTTATAAAGAGAAGGGGGTATATTTTTACATATATTTATAATAGTATCTTCCCTCTCTCCAATCATCCAACCAAGCCTTCAACATTGTTCATCATATAATATGCCCTTAATAAATTATTATTGAATTAATGAAAAAAACAAAAAACAAAAGGAATGAGTAACCCAGCAGGAACCAACACACACCAAAGGGCCCAGGTCACAAAGGGGATGAGGCACCAAGCCGGAACCACCTGACACCAAGAGCCCACATCACATAGGGGATGAGAAACCCAGCAAGAAACAACTCAAAGCAAAGGGCCCACATCACAAGGGGGATGAGGAACCCAGCAGGAACCAAATAACACCCAAAGCCCAGATCACAAAGTGACGAGGAACCAAGTAACAATCTCCTCACACCAAAGGGCCCATATCACAAAAGGTATGAGGAAACAAGCAGGAACCGTCTCACCCCAAAAGCCCAGATTACAAACAGGATGAGGAACCCAGCAGGAACCACCTCACATCAAGGGGTCCACATCATAAAGGGGATGAGGAGCCAATCAGGAACAATCTTACACCAAAGAGCCCACATCACAAAGGCGATGAGGAACCCAGCAGGAACCTCCTCACAATAAAGGGCCCAAATCACACATGGGATGAGGAACACAGCAGGAACCACCTAACACCAAAATCCCACATCACAACGTGGATGAGTAACAGAGCCAGAATCACCTCACAGCAAAAGCCACATTACAAAGCGGATGAGGTACCCAGAAGGAAACACTTCACACCCAAGGGTCCACATCACAAAGGGGATGAGGAACACAGCAGGAAACACCTCACACAAAAAACCCACATCACAAAGGGGATGAGAAAACCAGCAGGAACCACCTTGCACCAAAAGCCCACATCACAAAGGAAATGAGAAACCAAGCAGGAACCACTTCACACCAAAGGGCCCACATCACAAAGGGGATGAGGAACCAAGATGGAACCACTTCAAACCAAAAGATGACATCACATAGGGGATGAGGAACCCAGCAGGAAACACCACACAACAATAGCCCACATCACAAAAGGGATGAGGAACCAAGCAGGAGCCACCTCACACCAAAGGGTCCACATCAAAAAGGGAATTAGGGACCCATCAGGAACAACCTCACAGCAAAAGCGCATATCGCAAAGGGGATGAGGAACCCGGCAGGAACCACTTTACACCCAATGGCCCACATCACAGAGGGGATGAGCAACCAAGCAGGAACCACTTAACCCAAAGCCCCTCATCTCAAAGGGAATGAGAAACCAGGCAGGAACCACACCATACCGAAAGCCCACATCACAAAGGGTATGAGGAAGAAAGTGGGCATCACCTCACACCAAAAGCCCACATTACAAAGGGGATGAGGTACCCAGCAGGAACCACCTCACACCCAACGGTCCACAACACAAAGGGTATAAGGAACCCAGCAGGAACCTCCTCACAATAAAGGGCCCAAATCAAACATGGGATGAGGAACACAGCAGGAACCACCTAACACCAAAATCCCACATCACAATGTGGATGAGTAACAGAGCCAGAATCACCTCACAACAAAAGCCACATTACAAAGCGGATGAGGTACCCAGCAGGAAACACTTCACACCCAAGGGTCCACATCACAAAGGGGATGAGTAACTGAGAAGGAGCCACTTCACACCAAAAGAGCACATCACACAGGGGATAAGGAACCCAACAGGAAACACCTCACACCAAAAGCCCACATCACAAAGGGATGAGAAACCCAGCAGGAACCACCTCACACCAAGTGGCCTTCATCACAAAGGGGATGAGAAATCAAGCAGTAACCAGTTCACCAAAACCGTTCATCACAAAGGGGATTAGGAACGCTTAGGAACCACCTCACACCAAAAGCACACATCACAAAGGGGATGAGTAAACAAGCAGGAACCACCTCACAACAAGCGGCCCTCATCACAAAGGGGATGAGGAACCCAGCAGGAATCACCTCACACCAACATCGCACAAGGCAAAGGGGATGGATAACCAAGCAGGAACCACCTCACACCAAAGGGCCCACATCAAAAAGGGGATGAGGAACCCAGCAGGAGCTGCCTCACACCAAAAACCCACATCACAAAGGGGATGAGGAACCCAGCACGATCCACCTCACACCAAAGGGCCCATATCACATAGGGGATGAGGAACCCAGCAGGAACCACCTCACAACAAAATCCCACATCACAAAGTGGAAAAGTAACCAAGCAGGAACCACCTCACAACAAAACCTCACATCAAAAAGGGCCGATATCACATAGGGGATGAGGAACCCAGCAGGAACCACCTCACAACAAAATCCCACATCACAAAGTGGAAAAGTAACCAAGCAGGAACCACCTCACAACAAAACCTCACATCACAAAGGGGATGAGGAACCAAGCAGGAACCACCTCGAACCAAAGGGCCCACATCACAAAGAGGAAGAGGGACCAAGCAGGAACCACTTCACACATAAGGGCCCACATAGAGGAGTTGAGGAAAATGGCAGAAATGTAAGACGCGGAGATCACCTTCCTCCACAGATACATCAGAAATACATCTACACGTGGAACTGCTCCTACAGAATACCCACTGAATGCTGGCAGAAGACCTCAGACCTCCCAATAGGCAAGAAATTCCCCACGTACTTGGGTAGGGCAAAAGAAAAAAGAATAAACAGAGACAGAAAATAGGGCCATCACCTGCACCAGTGGAAGGGAGCTGTGAAGGAGGAAAGGTTTCCACACACTAGGAAGCCCGTTCGCAGATGGAGACTGTGGGGTGGGGGGGCGCGGAGGAGAGCACAGCAACAGAGGTGCGGAGGGCAAAGCGGGGAGATTCCCACACAGAGGATCGGTGCCGACCAGCACTCACCAGCCCGGGCGGGCAGGGACTGGGAGCTGAGGCTCGGGCTTCGGTTGGATCGCAGGGAGAGGACTGGCAGCGCGAACACAGCCTGAAGGCGCTAGTGCACCACGGCTAGCCGAGAGGGAGTCCAGGAAAGTCTGGAGCTGCCGAAGAGACAAGACACATTTTCTTACCTCTTTGTTCCTGGTGCGCGAGGAGAGGGGATTAAGAGCGCTGCTTAAAGGAGCTCCAGAGACGGGTGCGAGCCACGGCTAACAGTGCGGACCCCAGAGACAGGCATGAGACGCTAAGGCTGCTGCTGCCGCCACCAAGAAGCCTGTGTGCGAGCACAGCTCACTGTCCACACCGCCCCTCCTGGGAGCCTGTGCAGCCAGCCGCTGCCAGGGTCCCGTGATCCACGGACAACTTCCCCGGGAGAACGCACGGCACGCCTCAGGCTGGTGCAATGGCACGCCGGCCTCTGCCGCCGCAGGCTCGCCCCGCACTCCGTGCCCCTCCCTCCCCCCGGCCTGAGTGAGCCACAGCCCCCGAATCAGCTGCTCCCTTAACCCCGTCCTGTCTGAGCGAAGAACAGACGTCCTCAGGCGACTTACATGCAGAGGCAGAGCCAAATCCAAAGCTGAGCCCCGGGAGCTGTGAGAACAAAGAAGAGAAACGGAACTTTCTCCCAGAAGCCTCAGATGCATCGGATTAAAGCTCCACAATCAACTTGATATACCCTCCATCTGTGAAATACCTGAATAGACAATGAATCATCCCAAATTGAGGAGGCGGATTTTGAGAGCAAGATATATTATTTTTTCCCCTTTTCCTCTTTTTTTGAGTGTGTATGTGTATGCTTCTTTGTGAGATATTCTCTGAATAGCTTTGCTTTCACCGTTTGTCCTAGGGATCTGTCCGTCTGGTTTTTTTTTTTTAATTTATTTTTCTTAAAAACTTTTTTATTTTAATGACTTTATTTTATTTTATCTTACTTTATTTTATTTTATCATTTATCTTTCTTTCTACTTTTTCCCCCTTTTATTCTGAGCCGTGTTAATGAAAGGCTCTTGGTGCTCCAGCCAGGAGTCAGTGCTGTGCCTCTGAGGTGGGAGAGCCAACTTCAGGACACTGGTCCACAAGAGACCTCCCAGCTCCACATAATATCAAGCAGCGAAAATCTCCCAGAGATCTCCATCTCAACACCAGCACCCAGCTTCAGTCAACGACCAGCAAACTACAGTGCTGGTCACCCTATGCCAAACAACTAGCAAGACAGGAACACAACCCCACCCATTAGCAGAGAGGCTGCCGAAAATCATAATAAGGCCACAGACACCCCAAAACACACCACCAGACATGGACCTGCACACCAGAAAGACAAGATCCAGCCTCATCCACCAGAACACAGGTACTAGTCCCCTCCACCAGGAAGCCTACACAACCCACTGAACCAACCTTAGCCACTGGGGACAGACACCAAAAACAACGGGAACTATGAACCTGCAGCCTGCAAAAAGGAGACCCCAAACACAGTAAGATAAGCAAAATGAGAAGACAGAAAATCACACAGCAGATGAAGGAGCAAGGTAAAAACTGCCTGAAAAAGAATTCAGAATAATGATAGTAAAGATGATGCAACATCTTGGAAATAGAATAGAGAAAATGCAAGAAACATTTAACAAGGACCTAGAAGAACTAAAGAGGAAACAAGCAATGATGAAAAACAGAATAAATGAAATTAAAAATACTCTAGAAGGGATTAATAGCAGAATAACTGAGGCAGAAGAACGGATAAGTGACCTGGAAGATAAAATAGTGGAAATAACTACTGCAGAGAAGAATAAAGAAAAAACAATGAAAAGAACTGAGGACAGTCTCAGAGACCTCTGGGACAACATTAAATGCACCAACATTCAAATTAAAGGGGTCCCAGAAGAAGAAGTGTAAAAGAAAGGGACTGAGAAAATATTTGAAGAGATTATAGTTGAAAACTTCCCTTATATGGGAAAGGAAATAGTTAATCAAGTCCAGGAAGCACAGAGAGTCCCATACAGGATAAATCCAAGGAGAAACATGCCAAGCCACATATTAATCAAACTATCAAAACTCAAATACAAAGAAGGGACCCTGGGAAAATGGCGGAAGAGTAAGACGCGGAGATCACCTTCCTCCCCACAGATACATCAGAAATTCATCTACACGTGGAACAACTCCTACAGAACACCTACTGAATGCTGACAGAAGACCTCAGACCCCCCAAAAGGCAAGAAACTCCCCACATACCTGGGTAGGGCAAAAGAAAAAAGAATAAACAGAGACAAAAGGATAGGGACGGGACCTGCACCAGTGGGAGGGAGCCGTGAAGGAGGAAAGGTTTCCACACACTACAAGCCCCTTCGCGGGCGGAGACTGCAGGTGGCGGAGGGGGAAAGCTTCGGAGTAGCGGAGGAGAGCACAGCAACAGGGGTGTGGAGGGCAAAGCGGAGAGATTCCCGCACAGAGGATCGGTGCCCTCAGGCACACACCAGCCCGAGAGGCTTGTCTGCTCGGCCGCCAGGGCGGGCGGGGCTGGGAGCTGAGGCTCGGGTATCGGCTTTCAGTCGGAGCGCAGGGAGAGGACTGGGGCTGGCGGCAGGAAGAGAGCCTGAAGGGGTTAGTGCACCACGGCTAGCCCGGAGGGAGTCCGGGGAAAGGGTCTGGAGCTGCCGAAGAGGCAAGAGGCTTTTTCTTCCCTTTTGTTTCCTGGTGCACGAGGAGGGGGCATTCAGAGGGCTGCTTTGGGAAGCGCCGGAGATGGCCGCGAGCCGCGGCTAAAGGCGCGGACCCCGGAGACAGGCGTGGGACGCTGGGGCTGCTGCTGCTGCCGCCGCCGCGGGGCCTGTGTGCGAGCGCGGGTCACTGTCCGCCCCGCCTTCCGGGGGGCCTGTGCACCCCGCCACTGCCGGGGTCCCGGAACCCGGGGACGGCTTTCCCGGGAAAGCGCACAGAGCGCCTCGGTCTGGTGCAACGTCACGCCGGCCTCTGCCGCCGCAGGCCCGCCCAACACTGCACGCCCCTCCCTCCCCTCTGCCTGAGTGAGCCAGAGCCCCCGAATCAGCGGCTCCTTTAAACCCGTCCTGTCTGAGCGAAGAACGGACGCCCTCCGGCAACCTACGCGCAGAGGCGGGGCCAGGTCCAAGGCTGAGACCTGGGAGCTGTGAGAGCAGAGAAGAGACAGGGAAATCTTTCTGTGCAGCCTCGGAGGCAGCGGATTAAAGCTCCACGGTGCACTTGATGTGCCCTGCGTCTGTGGAGTGCATGAATGGACAGCGAATCATCCCAAATTGAGGAAGTGGACTTTGAGGACAAGATTTAAGACTTTCCCCCCTCTTCCTCTTTTTACAACGAATTATCCCAAATTAAGGAGGTGGACTTAGAGAGCAAGATTTCAGACTTCTCGCCCTTTTCCTCTTTTTACAACGAAGTATCCCAAATTGAGGAGGTGGACTTGGAGAGCAAGATTTTTGATTTTTCCCCCTGCTCTCTTTTTGTGAATGTGTATGTGTATTCTTCTGTGTAAGATTCTCTCTGTATAGCTTTGCTTCCACCATATGTCCCAGGGTTCTATCTGTACGTTTTTTTTTCAATAATTACTTTTTAATTTTAATAACGCTACTATATTTCATACTTTATTCTATTTTACTTTACCTGCTCTTTCTTTTTTTCCTACCTTCCCTTCCTCCCTCCCTCCTCCCGCCCCTCCTTTCCTTCTTTCTCGCTTTCTTTCCTCCCTCCCTCCCTCCCTTCTTCCTTTCACTCTTTCTTTTTCTTTCCTCCCTCCCTCCCACCCTCCCTTCTTCCTTTCACTCTTTCTTTTTCTTTCCTTCCTCCCTCCCTCCCTCCCTCCCTCCTGTCTTTCTTTCCTTCCTCCCTCCCTCCCACCCCTCTTCCTTTCACTTTCTTTTTCTTTCCTTCCTCCCTCCCTCCTGTCTTTCTTTCTTTCTTTCTTTCCTCCCTCCCTTCTTCCATTCACTCTTCCTTTTTCTTTCATTCCTCCCTCCCTCCCACCCCTCTTCCTTTCACTTTCTTTTTCTTTCCTTCCTCCCTCCCTCCCTCCTGTCTTTCTTTCTCTCTTTCCTTCCTCCCTCCCTTCTTCCATTCACTCTTCATTTTTCTTTCATTCCTCCCTCTCTCCCTTTCTTTCTTTCTTTCCATCTTTCCTCCCTCCCTCCCTTCTTTCTTTCTTTCTTTCTTTCTTCCTTCCTTCCTTTCCTTCTTCCTTTCTTTCTCTCTCTCTTTCTTTCTACTCTATCCCCCTTTTATTCTGAGCCGGGTAGATGAAAGGCTCTTGGTGCTCCAGCCAGGAGTCAGTGCTGTGCCTCTGAAGTGGGAGAGCTAACTTCAGGACACAGGTCCACAAGACCCCTCCCAGCTCCACATAATATCAAGCAGAGAAAATCTCCCAGAGATCTCCATCTCAACACCAGCACCCAGCTTCAGTCAACGACCAGCAAACTACAGTGCTGGTCACCCTATGCCAAGCAACTAGCAAGGCAGGAACACAACCCCACCCATTAAGAGAGAGGCTGCCTAAAAACATAATAAGGCCACAGGCACCCCAAAACACACCACCAGACGTGGACCTGTCCACCAGAAAGACAAGATCCACCCTCATCCACCAGAACACAGGCACTAGTCCCCCCCACCAGGAAGTCTACACAACCTACTGAAACAACCTTAGCCACTGGGGACAGACACCAAAAACAACAGGAACTACGAATCTGCAGCCTGCAAAAAGGAGACCCCAAACACAGTAAGATAAGAAAAATGAGAAGACAGAAAAAAACACAGCAGGAGAAGGAGCAAGATAAAAACCTACCAGACCTAACAAATGAAGAGGTAATAGGCAGTCTATCTGAAAAAGAATTCAGAATAATGATAGTAAAGATGATCCAAGATTCTATTTCCAAGATCCAAAATCTTGGAAATAGAATAGACAAAATGCAAGAAACAGTTAACAAGGACCTAGAAGAACTAAATATGAATCAAGCATCGATTAAAAACACAATAAATGCAAGGAAAAATACTCTAGATGGGATCAATAGCAGAATAACTGAGGCAGAAGAACGGATAAGTGAGGTGGAAGATAAAATAGTGGAAATAAATGATGCAGAGCAAAATAAAGAAAAAAGAATGAAAAGAACAGAGGACAGTCTCAGAGACCTCTGGGACAACATTAAACGCACCAACCTTCGAATTATAGGGGTTCCAGAAGGAGAAGAGAAAAAGAAAGGGGCTGAGAAAATATTTGAAGAGATTATAGTTGAAAACTTCCCTAATATGGGAAAGGAAATAGTTAATCAAGTCCAGGAGGCACAGAGAGTCCCATACACAATAAATCCAAGGAGAAATACGCCAAGACACATATTAATCAAACTGTCAAAAATTAAACACAAAGAAATCATATTAAAAGCAGCAAGGGAAAAAAACCAAATAACACACAAGGGAATCCCCATCAGGTTAACAGCTGATCTCTCAGCAGAAACTCTACAAGCCAGAAGGGAGTGGCAGGACATAATTAAAGTGATGAAGGAGAGAAACCTGCAACCAAGATTACTCTACCCAGCAAGGATCTCATTCAGATTTGATGGAGAAATTAAAACCTTTACAGACAAGCAAAAGCTGAGAGAGTTCAGCATCACCAAACCAGCTTTACAACAAATGCTAAAGGAACTTCTCTAGGCAAGAAACACAACAGAAGGAATATACCTACAATAACGAACCCAAAACAATTAAGAAAATTGGAATAGGAACATACATATCAATAGTTACCTTTAATGTAAATGGACTAAATGCTCCCACCAAAAGACACAGATTGGCTGAATGGATACAAAAACAAGACCCATATATATGCTGTCTACAAGAGACCCACTTCAGACCTAGAGACACATACAGATTGAAAGTAAGGGGATGGAAAAAGATATTCCATGCAAATGGAAATCAAAAGAAAGCTGGAGTAGCAATTCTTATATCAGACAAAATAGACTTTAAAATAAAGACTATTACAAGAGACAAAGAAGGACACTACATAATGATCAAGGGGTCGATCCAACAAGAAGATATAACAATTGTAAATATTTATGCACCCAACATAGGAGCACCTCAATACATAAGGCAAATACTAAGAGCCATAAAAGGGGAAATCGACAGTAACACACTCATAGTAGGGGACTTTAACACCCCACTTTCACCAATGGACAGATCATCCAAAATGAAAATACATAAGGAAACACAAGCTTTAAATGATACATTAAACAAGATGGACTTAATTGATATTTATAGGACATTCCATCCAAAAACAACAGAATACACATTTTTCTCAAGTGCTCATGGAACATTCTCCAGAATAGATCATATCTTGGGTCACAAATCAACCCTTGGTAAATTTAAGAAAATTGAAATTGTATCAAGTATCTTTTCTGACCACAATGCTACGAGACTAGACATCAATTACAGGAAAAGATCTGTAAAAAATACAAACACATGGAGTCTAAACAATACACTACTCAATAACGAAGTGATCAATGAAGAAATCAAAGAGGAAATTTAAAAATACCTAGAAAAAAATGACAATGGAGACACAACAACCCAAAACCTATGGGATGCAGCAAAAGCAGTTCTAAGAGGGAAGTTTATAACAATACAACCCCACTTTAAGAAACAGGAAACATCTTGAATAAACAACCTGAACTTGCACCTAAAGCAATTAGAGAAAGAAGAACACAAAAATCCCAAAGTTAGCAGAAGGAAAGAAATCATAAAGATCAGATCAGAAATAAATGAAAAAGATATGAAGGAAACGATAGCAAAGATCAATAAAACTAAAAGCTGGTTCTTTGAGAAGATAAACAAAATAGACAAACCATTAGCCAGACTCATCAAGAAAAAAAGGGAGAAGACTCAAATCAATAGAATTAGAAATGAAAAAGGAGAAGTAAGAACTGACACTGCAGAAATACAAAAGATCATGAGAGATTACTACAAGCAACTCTATGCCAATAAAATGGACAACCTGAAAGAAATGGACAAATTCTTAGAAATGCACAACCTGCCAAGACTGAATCAGGAAGAAATAGAAAATATGAATAGACCAATCACAAGCACTGAAATTGAAACTGTGATTAAAAATCTTCCAACAAACAAAAGCCCAGGACCAGATGGCTTCACAGGCGAATTCTATCAAACATTTAGAGAAGAGTTAACATCCATCCTTCTCAAACTCTTCCAAACAATTTCAGAGGAAGGAACGCTCCCAAACTCATTCTATGAGGCCATCATCACCTTGATACCAAAACCAGGCAAGGATGTCACAAAGAAAGAAAACTACAGGCCAATATCACTGATGAACATAGATGCAAAAATCCTCAACAAAATACTAGCAAACAGAATCCAACAGCACATTAAAAGGATCATACACCATGATCAAGTGGGGTTTATTTCAGGAATGCAAGGATTCTTCAATATACGCAAATCAATCAATGTGATACAACATATTAACAAGTTGAAGGATAAAAACCATATGATCATCTCAATAGATGCAGAGAAAGCTTTCGACAAAATTCAACACCCATTTATGATAAAAACCCTGCAGAAAGTAGGCATAGAGGGAACTTTCCTCAACATAATAAAGGCCATATATGACAAACCCACAGCCAACATTGTCCTCAATGGTGAAAAACTGAAACCATTTCCACTAAGATCAGGAACAAGACAAGGCTGCCCACTCTCACCACTCTTATTCAACTTAGTTTTGGAAGTTTTAGCCACAGCAGTCAGAGAAGAAAAGGAAATAAAAGGAATCCAAATTGGAAAAGAAGAAGTAAAGCTGTCACTGTTTGCAGATGACATGATGCTATATATAGATAATCCTAAAAATGCCACCAGAAATCTGCTAGGACTAATCAATGAATTTGGTAAAGTAGCAGGATATACAATTAATGCACAGAAATCTGTTGCATTCCTATACACTAATGAAAAATCTGAAAGAGATATTAAGCAAACACTCCCATTTAACATTGCAACAAAAAGAATAAAATACCTAGGAATAAACCTACCTAAGGAGACAAAACACACATATGCAGAAAACTATAAGACACGGATGAAAGAAATCAAAGATGACACAAACAGTTGGAGAGATGTACCATGTTCTTGGATTGGAAGAATCAATATTGTGAAAATGACTCTACTACCCAAAGCAATCTACAGATTCAATGCAATCCCTATCAAACTACCACTGGCATTTTTCACAGAACTAGAACAAAAAATTTCAAAATTTGTTTGGAGAAACAAAAGACCTCGAATAGCCAAAGCAATCTTGAGAACAAAAAACGGAGCTGGAGGACTCAGGCTCCCTGACTTCAGACTATACTACAAAGCTACAGTAATCAAGACAGTGTGGTACTGGCACAAAAACAGAAAGATAGATCAATGGAACACGATAGAAAGCCCAGAGATAAACCCACGCACATATGGTCAACTTATCTTTGATAAAGGAGGCAGGAATGTACAGTGGAGAAAGGACAGCCTCTTCAATAAGTGCTGCTGGGAAAACTGAACAGGGACATGTAAAAGTATGAGATTAGATCATTCCCTAACACCATACACAAAAATAAGCTCAAAATGGATTAAAGACCTAAATGTAAGGCCAGAAACTATGAAACTCTTAGAGGAAAACATAGGCAGAACACTCTATGACATAAATCACAGCAAGATCCTTTTGGACCCACCTCCTAGAGAAATGGAAATAAAAACAAAGATAAACAAATGGGACCTAATGAGACTTCAAAGCTTTTGCACAGTAAAGGAAACCATAAACAAGACCAAAAGACAACCCTCAGAATGGGAGAAAATATTTGCAAATGAAGCAACTGACAAAGGATTAATCTCCAAAATTTATAAGCAGCTCATGCAGCTCAATAGCAAAAGAACAAACAACCCAATCCAAAAATGGGCAGAAGACTTAAATAGGCATTTCTCCAAAGAAGATACACAGACTGCCAACAAACACATGAAAGAATGCTCAACATCATTAATCATTAGAGAAATGCAAATCAAAAGTACAATGAGATATCATCTCACACCAGTCAGAATGGCCATCATCAAGAAATCTAGAAACAATAAATGCTGGAGAGGGTGTGGAGAAAAGGGAACACTCTTGCACTGCTGGTGGGAATGTGAATTGGTACAGCCACTATGGAGAACGGTATGGAGGTTCCTTAAAAAACTAAAACTAAAACTACCATATGATCCAGCAATCCCACTACTAGGCATATACCCTGAGAAAACCATAATTCAAAAAGAGACATGTACCAAAATGTTCATTGCAGCTCTATTCACAATAGCCCGGAGATGGAAACAACCTAAGTGTCCATCATCGGATGAATGGATAAAGAAGATGTGGCACATATATACAATGGAATGTTACTCAGCCATAAAAAGGAACGAAACTGAGCTATTTGTAATGAGGTGGATAGACCTAGAGTCTGTCATACAGAGTGAAGTAAGTCAGAAAGAGAAAGACAAATACCGTATGCTAACACATATATATGGAATTAAAAAAAAATGTCATGAAGAACCTAGGGGTAAAACAGGAATAAAGACACAGACCTACTTGAGAATGGACTTGAGGATATGGGGAGGGGGAAGGGTAAGCTGTGACAAAACGAAAGAGAGGCATGGACATATATACACTACCAAACATAAGGTAGATAGATAGTGGGAAGCAGCCGCAGAGCACAGGGAGATCAGCTCGGTGCTTTGTGACCGTCTGGAGTGGTGGGATGGGGAGAGTGGGAGGGAGGGAGATGCATGAGGGAAGGGATATGGGAACAGATGTATATGTATGACTGATTCACTTTGTTATAAAGCAGAAACTAATTTAAAAAAGGAAAAAAATACAAAGAAAACATATTAAAAGCAGCAAGGGAAAGACTACAAATAACACACAAGGGAATCCCCATAAGGTTAACAGCTGATCTTTCAGCAGAAACTCTGCAAGCCACAAGGGAGTGGCAGGACATATTTCAAGTGATGAAGGAGAAAAACCTATAACCAAGATTACCCAGCAAGATCTCATTCAGATTTGATGGAGAAATTAAAACCTTTACAGACAAGCAAAAGCTGAGAGAGTTCAGCACCACCAAACCAGCTTTACAACAAATGCAAAAAGGATCTTCCTCAGACAAGAAACAAAAGAGAAGGGAAAGACCTACAATAACAAGCCCAAAACAATTAAGAAAATGGGAATAGGAACATACATATTGATAATTACCTTAAATGTAAATGGATTAAATGCTCCCACCAAAGGATACAGACTGGCTGAATGGACACAAAACCAAGACCCATACGTGCTGTCTACAGGAGACCCACATCAGACCTAGGGACACATACAGACTGAAAGTGAGGGGATGGAAAAAGATATTCCATGCAAATGGAATTCAAAAGAAAGCAGGAGTGGCAATTCTCATATCATAAAAAAATACACTTTAAAATAAAGATTATTACAAGAGACAAAGAAGGACACTACAAAATGAACAAGGGATCGATCCAAGAAGAAGATATAACAATAGTAAATATTTATGCACCCAACATAGGAGCACCTCAATACATAAGGCAAATACTAATGGCCATAAAAGGGAAAATCGACAGTAACACAATCATAGTAGGGGACTTTAACACCCCACTTTCACCAATTGACAGATCATCCAAAATGAAAATAAGGAAACACAAGCTTTAAATGGTACATTAAACAACATGGACTTAATTGATATTTATAGGACATTCCAACCAAAAACAAAAGAATACATATTTTTCTCAAGTGCTCATGGAACATTCTCCAGGATAGATCCTGTCTTGGGTCACAAATCAACCCTTGGTAAATCTGAGAAAATTGAAATTGTATCAAGTATCTTTTCCCACCACAACGCTATGAGACTAGATATCAATTACAGGAAAACACCTGTAAGAAAAATACAAACACATGGAGGCTAAACAATGCACTACTTAATAATGAAGTGATCACTGAAGAAATCAAAGAGGAAATCAGAACATACCTAGAAACAGATGTCAATGGAGACACGATGACCCAAAACCTATGGGATACAGCAAAAGCAGTTCTAAGAGGGAAGTTTATAGCAATACTATCCTACCTTAAGAAACAGGAAACATCTCGAATTAACAACCTAACCTTGCACCTAAAGCAATTAGAGAATGAAGAACAAAAAAACCCCCCAAATTTAGCAGAAGGAAAGTAATCATAAACATCAGATCAGAAATAAATGAAAAAGAAATGAAGGAAACGATAGCAAAGATCAATAAAACTAAAAGCTGGTTCTCTGAGAACATAAACAAAATTGATAAACCATTAGCCAGACTCATCAAGATAAAATGAGAGAAGACTCAAATCAATAGAATTAGAAATGAAAAAGAAGTAACAACTGACACAGCAGAAATACAAAAGATCATGAGACATTACTACAAGCAATTCTAGGCCAATAAAATGGACAACCTGGAAGAAACGGACAAATGCTTAGAACTGCACAACCTGCCAAGACTAAATCAGGAAGAAATAGAAAATATGAACAGACATATCACAAGCACTGAAATTGAAACTGTGATTAAAAATCTTCCAACAAACAAAAGCCCAGGACCAGATGGCTTCACAGTTTAATTTATCAAACTTTTAGAGAAGAGTTAACACCTATCTTTCTCAAGTTCTTCCAAAATATAGCAGAGGGAGGAACACTCCCAAACTCATTCTATGAGGCCACCATCACCCTGATACCAAAACTAGACAAAGATGTCACAAAGAAAGAAAACTACAGGCCAATATCTCTTATGAACATAGATGCAAGAATCTTCAACAAATACTAGCAAAGAGAATCCATTAAATCCAGAAAACATTAAAAGGATTATACACCATGATCAAGTGGGGTTTATTCCAGCAATGCAAGGATTCTTCAATATGTGCAAATCAATCAACGTGATACATCATATTAACAAATTGAAGGAGAAAACCATATGATCTTCTCAATAGATGCAGAGAAAGCTTTTGACAAAATTCAACACCCATTTATGAAAAAAAACCCTGCAGAAAGTAGGCATAGAGGGAATCTTCCTCAACATGATAAAGGCCATATATGACAAATCCACAGCCAACATCGTCCTCAATGGTGAAAAACTGAAACCATTTCCACTAAGATCAGGAACACGACAAGTTTGCCCACTCTCACCACTATTATTCAACATAGTTTTGGAAGCTTTACCACAGCAATCAGGGAAGAAAAGGAAATAAAAGGAATCCAAATTGGAAAAGAAGAAGTAAAGCTGTCACTGTTTGCAGATGACACGATACTATACATAGAGAATCCTAAAGATGCTACCAGAAAATGACTAGAGCTAATCAATGAATTTGGTAAAGTAGCAGGATACAAAACTAATGCACAGAAATCTCTGGCATTCCTATACACTAATGATGAAATATCTGAAAGTGAAACTAAGAAATCACTCCCATTTACCATTGCAACAAAAAGAATAAAATATCTAGGAATAAACCTACCTGAGGAGACAAAAGACCTGTATGCAGAAAATTATAAAACACTAATGACAAAAATTAAACATGATACACATAGATGGAGAGATGTACCATGTTCTTGGATTGGAAGAATCAACATTGTGAAAATGACTCTACTACCCAAAGCAATCTACAGATTCAATGCAATCCCTATCAAACTACCACTGGCATTTTTCACAGAACTAGAATAAAAAAATTCATAATTTGTATGGAAACACAAATGACCCCGAATAAGCAAAGCAATCATGAGAATGAAAAAAGAGGGAGGAATCAGGCTCCCTGACCTCAGACAATACTACAAAGCTACTGTAATCAAGACAGTATGGTACTGGCACAAAAACAGAAATATAGATCAGTGGAAAAGGATAGAAAGCCCAGATTAAAAGCAACGCACATAGGTCACCTTATGTTTGATAAAGGAGGCAAGAATATACAGTGGAGAAAAGACAGCCTCTTCTATAAGTGGTTCTGGGAAAACTGGACAGGTATATGTAAAAGTATGCGATTAGAACACTCCCTAACACCATACACAAAAATAAGCTCAAAATGGATTAAAGACCTAAATATAAGGCCAGAAATTATCAAACTCTTAGAGGAAAACATAGGCAGAACGCTCTATGACATAAATCACAGCAAGATCCTTTTTGACCCACCTCCTAGAGAAATGGAAAGAAAAAAAAAATACAAATGGGACCTAATGAAACTTAAAAGCTTTTGCACAGCCAAGGAAACCATAAACAAGACCAAAAGACAATGCTCAGAATGGGAGAAAATATTTGCAAATGAAGTAACTGACAGAGGATTAATCTCCAAAATTTACAAGCAGCTCAATAACAAAAAAACAAACAACCCAATCCAAAAATGGACAGAAGACCTAAATAGACATTTTTCCAAAGAACATATACAGATTGCCAACAAACACATGAAAGAATGTTTGACATCATTAATCATTAGAGAATTGCAAATCAAAACTACAATGAGATAGCATCTCACACCGGTGGGTCACAATGGCGATCACCAAAAAATCTACAAACAATAAGTGCTGGAGAGGCTGTGAAGAAAAGGGAACACTCTTGTACTGCTGGTTGGAATGTGAATTGGTACAGCCACTATGGAGAACAGTATGGAGGTTCCTTTAAAAACTACAAATACAACTACCATATGACCCAACAATCCCACTACTCGGCATATACCCTGAGAAAATCATAATTCAAAAAGAGTCATGTACCAAAATGTTCATTGCAGCTCTATTCACAATAGCCCGGAGATGGAAACAACCTAAGTGTCCATCATCAAGTGAATGGATAAAGAAGATGTGGTACATATATACAATGGAATATTACTCAGCCATAAGAAGAAACGAAATTGAGCTATTTGTAATGAGGTGGAGAGACCCAGAGTCTGTCATACAGAGGAAGTACGTCAGAAAGAGAAAGACAAATACCGTATGCTAACACATATGTATGGAATTTAAGGGGAAAAAATTTCATGAAGAACCTAGGGGTAAGACAGGAATAAAGACACAGACCTATTGGAGAATGGACTTGAGGATATGGGGAGGGGGAAGGGTAAGCTGTGACAAAGCGAGAGAGAGGCATGGACATATATACACAACCAAACTTAAAATAGATAGCTAGTGGGAAGCAGCCGCATAGCACAGGGAGATCACCTCAGTGCTTTGTGACCACATAGAGGGGTGGTTAGGGAGTGTGGGAGGGAGGGAGACGTAAGAGGGAAGAGATATGAAAACATATGTATATGTATAACTGATACACTTTAGCAGAAGCTAACACACCATTGTAAAGCAATTACACTCCAATAGAGATAAAAAAAAAAGGGATGAGGAACCAAGCAGTAACCATCTCACACCAAAGGGCCCACATCACAAATGGGATGAGGAACACAGTGGGAACCACCTCACACCAAAAGACCCATCACAAATGGGATGCAAAACCAAGCAGGAACCACCTCACACCAAAGGGCCCACGTCAAAAAGGGGATGAGGAATCCAGCAGGAGCCGCCTCACACCAAAAACCCACATCACAAAGGGGATGAGGAACCCAGCAGGATCCACCTCACACCAAAGGGCCAACATAAGAAAGGGGATGAAGAACTCAGCAGAAACCACCTCACACCAAAGCTCACATCACAAAGGGAATGAGGAACCCAGCAGGAACCACCTCACAGCAAAGGGCACACATAACAAAGGGGATAAGGAACCCAGCAGGAAGCATCTCACACCAAAGCGAACACATCACAAAGCGGATGATGAAACCAGCGTAAACCACCTCACACCAAAGTGCCCTCATCACAAAGGAGATGAGGAACCCAGCAGGAACCACCTCACACAAAAGGGCCAATATCACCAACGGGATGAGAAAACAAGCAGGAACCACCTGACACCAAAAGCCCACATTACAAAGGGGATGAGGAACCCGGCCGGGACAACCTCACACCAAAGGGTCCACAGAAAAAGGGGATGAGGAACCCAGCAGGAATCACCTCACATCAAAGGGCCCACATCAACAACGGGATGAGGAACCCAGCAGGAACCCCCTCATACTAATAGCCCACAACACAAAGAAGATGAGGAACCCAGCATTATCCATCTCACACCAAAGGGGCCACATCACAAGGGGATGACGATCCAAGCAGGAACCACCTCACAACAAAATCCCACATCACAAAGGGGAAGAGTAACCAAGCAGGAACCACCTAACACAAAAGGGCCCTCATCACAAAGGGGATGAGGAACCAAGCAGGAACCACCTCGAACCAAAGGGCCCATATCACATAGGGGATGAGGAACCCAGCAGGAACAACCTCACAGCAAAATCCCACATCACAAAGGTGAAGAGTAACCAAGCAGGAACCACCTCACGCCAAAAGGCTCTCATCAGAAAGGGGATGAGGAACCAAGCAGGAACAACCTCACAACAAAATCTCACATCACAAAGGGGATGAGGAACCAGCAGGAACCACCTCCCACCAAATCCCACATCACAAATGGGAAGAGGGACCAAGCAGGAACCACTTCACACATAAGGGCCCACATAGAGGAGTTGAGGAAAATGGCGGAAATGTAAGACGTGGAGATCACCTTCCTCCACAGATACATCAGAAATACATCTACACGTGGAACTGCTCCTACAGAATACCCACTGAACACTGGCAGAAGACCTCAGACCTCCCAATAGGCAAGAAATTCCCCACGTACTTGGGTAGGGCAAAAGAAAAAAGAATAAACAGAGACAGAAAATAGGGCCATCACCTGCACCAGTGGAAGGGAGCTGTGAAGGAGGAAAGATTTCCACATGCTAGGAAGCCCGTTCACGGATGGAGACTGTGGGTGGCGGAGGAGAGCACAGCAACAGGGTTGCGGAGGGCAAAGTGGGGAGATTCCCACACAGAGGATCGGTGCCGACCGGCACTCACCAGCCGGAGAGGCTTGTCTGCTCACTCGCCGGGGCGGGTGGGGGCTGGGAGCTGAGGCTCGGGCTTCGGTCGGATCGCAGGGAGAGGACTGGTGGCGCGAGCACAGCCTGAAGGGGCTATTGCACCACGGATAGCCGGGAGGGAGTCCGGGAAAAGTCTGGAGCTGCCAAAGAGACAAGACACGTTTTCTTACCTCTTTGTTCCTGGTGTGCGAGGAGAGGGGATTAAGAGCGCTGCTTAAAGGAGCTCCAGAAACGGGCGCGAGCCACGGCTAACAGCGCGGACCCTAGAGACGGGCATGAGACGCTAAGGCTGCTGCTGCTGCCGCCACCAAGAAGCCTGTGTGCGAGCACAGCTCACTGTCCACACCGCCCCTCCTGGGAGCCTGTGCATCCAGCCGCTGCCAGGGTCCCGTGATCCACGGACAACTTCCCCGGGAGAACGCACGGCATGCCTCAGGCTCGTGCAACGTTACGCCGTCCTCTGCCGCCACAGGCTCGCCCCGCACTCCGTGCCCCTCCCTCCCCCCGGCCTGAGTGAGCCACAGCCCCCGAATCAGCTGCTCCCTTAACCCTGTCCTGTCTGAGCGAAGAACAGACGCCCTCAGGCGACTTACATGCAGAGGCAGAGCCAAATCCAAAGCTGAGCCCCGGGAGCTGTGAGAACAAAGAAGAGAAATGGAACTTTCTCCCAGCAGCATCAGATGCAACGGATTAAAGCTCCAAAATCAATTTGATATACCCTGCATCTGTGGAATACATGAATAGACAACGAATCATCCCAAATTGAGGAGGTGGACTTTGGGAGCAAGATATATTATTTTTCCCCCTTTTCCTCTTTTTGTGAGTGTGTATGTGTATGCTTCTCTGTGAGATTTTGTCTGTATAGCTTTGCTTTCACCATTGTCCTAGGGTTCTGTCCGTCCGTTTTTTTTCCTTTAAAAAAATTTTTTTCTAACTATTTTTTATTTTAATGACTTTATTTTTTCTTACTTTATTTTATTTTATTTTATCCTCTACCTTTCTTTCTTTCTAATATTTCTGCCTTTTATTCTGAGCCGTGTTGATGAAAGGCTCTTGGTGCTGCAGCCAGGAGTCAGTGCTGTCCCTCTGAGGTGGGAGAGCCAACTTCAGGACACTGGTCCACAAGAGACCTCCCAGCTCTACGTGATATCAAACACTCAAAATCTCCCAGAGATCTCCATCTCAACACCAAGACCCAGCTTCACTCAATGACCAGTAAGCTACAGTGCTGGACACCCTATGCCAAACAAGTAGCAAGACAGGAATACAACCCCACCCGTTAGCAGAGAGGCTGCCTAAAGTCATAATAAAGCCACAGACACCCCAAAACACACCACCAGATGTGAACCTGCCCACCAGAAAGACAAGATCCAGCCTCATCCACCAGAACACAGGTACTAGTCCCCTCCACCAGGAAGCCTACACAACCCACAGAACCAACTGTAGCCACTGGGGAGGGACACCAAAAACAAAGGGAACTATGAACCTGGAGCCTGCAAAAAGGAGACACCAAACACAGTAAGATAAGCAAAATGAGAAAACAGAAAAACACACAGCAGGTGAAGGAGCAAGGTAAAAACCCACCAGACCAAACAAATGAAGAGGAAATAGGCAGTCCACCGGAAAAGGAATTCAGAATAATGACAGTAATGATGATCCAAAATCTTGGATATAGAATAGAGAATATGCAAGAAACTTTTTACAAGGACGTAGAAGAACTAAAGTCAAAACAAGCAATGATGAAAAACACAAAAAATGAAATTAAAAATACTCTAGAAGGGATTAATAGCAGAATAACTGAGGCAGAAGAATGGATAAGTGACCTGGAAGATAAAATAGTGGAAATAACTACTGCAGAGCAGAATAAAGAAAAAGGAATGAAAAGCACTGAGGACAGGCTCAGAGACCTCTGGGAAAAAATTAAATGAACCAACATTCGAATTAGAGGGGTCCCAGAAGAAGAAGAGAGAAAGGGACTGAGAAAATATTTGAAGAGATTATAGCTGAAAACTTCCCTAATATGGGAAAGGAAATAGTTAATCAAGTCCAGGAAGCACAGAGAGTCCCATACAGCATAAATCCAAGGAGAAATACACCAAGTCACATATTAATCAAACTATCAAATATTAAATACAAAGAAAACAAATTAAAAGCAGCAAGGGAAAAACAACAAATAACACACAAGGAATCCCCATAAGGTTAACAGCTGATCTTTCAGCAGAAACTCTGCAAGCCACAAGGGAGTGGCAGGACATATTTAAAGTGATGAAGGAGAAAAACCTACAACCAGGATTACTCTACCCAGCAAGATCTCATTCAGATTTGATGGAGAAATTAAAAACTTTACAGACAAGCAAAATCTGATCGAGTTCAGCACCACCAAACCAGCTTTACAACAAATGCTAAGGGAACTTCTCTAGGCAAAAAACAGAAGAGAAGGGAAAGACCTACAACAAGAAGCCCAAAACAATTAAGAAACTGGGAATAGGAACATACATATTGATAATTACCTTAAATGTAAATGGATTAAATGCTCCCACCAAAAGATACAGACTGGCTTAATGGACACAAAAACAAGACCCATATATGTGCTGTCTACAAGAGAGCCACATCAGACTTAGGGACACATACAGACTGAAAGTGTGGGGATGGAAAAAGATATTCCATGCAAATTGAAATCAAAAAATGCTGGAGTAGCAATTCTCATATCAGACAAAATAGACTTTAAAATAAAGATTATTACAAGAGACAAAGAAGGACACTACATAATGAACAAGGGATTGATCCAAGAAGAAAATATAACGATTGTAAATCTTTATGCCCCCAACATAGGAGCACCTCAATACATAAGGCAAATACTAACAGCTCTAAAAGGGGAAATTGACAGTAACACATTCAGAGTAGGGGACTTTAACACCCCACTTTCACCAATGGACAGATCATCCAAAATGAAAATAAATAAGGAAACACAAGCTTTAAATGATACATTAAACAAGATGGATATAATTTATATTTATAGGATATTCCATCCAAAAACCACAGAATACACAATTTTCTCCAGTGTTCATGGAACATTCTCCAGGATACATCCTATCTTGGGTCACAAATCAAGCCTTGGTAAATTTAAGAAATTGAAATTGTATCAAGTATCTTTTCCGACCACAATGCTATGAGACTAGGTATCAATTACAGGAAAATATCCCTAAAAAATACAAACACATGGAGGCTAAACAATGCACTACTTAATAACGAAGTGATCACTGAAGAAATCAAAGAGAAAATCGAAAAATACCTAGAAACAGATGACAATGGAGACACGATGACCCAAAACCTATGGGATGCAGCAAAAGCAGTTCTAAGAGGGAAGTTTACAGCAATACAATCCCACCTTAAGAAACAGGAAGCATCTCGAATAAACAACCTAACCTTGCACCTAAAGCAATTAGAGAAAGAAGAACCAAAAAAAACCCGCTAAAGTTAGCAGAAGGAAAGAAATCATAAAGACCAGATCAGAACTAAATGAAAAAGAATTGAATGAAACAATAGCAAACATCAATAAAACTAAAATCTGGTTCTTTGAGAAGATAAACAAAATTGATAAGCCATTAACCAGACTCATCCAGATAAAAAGGGAGAAGACTCAAATCAATAGAATTAGAAATGAAAAAGGAGAAGTAACAACTGACACTGCAGAAATACAAAAGATCATGAGACATTATTACAAGCAACTCTATGCCAATAAAATGGACAACCTGGAAGAAATGGACAAAATCTTAGAAATGCACAACCTGCCAAGACTAAATCAGGAAGAAATAGAAAATATGAACAGACAAATCACAAGCACTGAAATTGAAACTGTGATTAAAAATCTTCCAACAAACAAAAGTCCAGGACCAGATGGCTTCACAGGTGAATTCTATCAAACATTTAGAGAAGAGCTAACACCTATCCTTCCCAAACTCTTCCAAAATATAGCAGAGAGAGGAACACTCCCAAACTCATTCTACGAGGCCACCATCACCCTGATACCAAAACCAGACAAAGATGTCACAAAGAAAGAAAACTACAGGGCAATAGCACTGATGAACATAGATGCAAAAATCCTCAACAAAATACTAGCAAACAGAATCCAACAGCACATTGAAAGAATCATACACCATGATCAAGTGGGGTTTATTCCAGCAATGCAAGGATTCTTCAATATACGCAAATCAATCAACGAGATACACCATATTAACAAACTGAAGGAGAAAAATGATACGATCATCTCAATAGATGCAGAGAAAGCTTTCGAAAAATTTCAACACACATTTATGATAAGAACACTGCAGAAAGTAGGCATAGAGGGAATTTTCCTCAACAAAATATAGGCCATATATGACACACCCACAGCCAATATCATCCTCAATGGTGAAAAACTGAAACCATTTCCACTAAGATCAGGAACAAGACAAGGTTGTCCACTCTCACCACTCTTATTCAACATAGTTTTGGAAGTTTTAGCCACAGCAATCAGAGAAGAAAAGGAAATAAAAGGAATCCAAATCAGAAAAGAAGATGTAAAGATGACACTCTTTGCAGATGACATGATACTATACTTAGAGAATCCTTAAGATGCTACTAGAAAGCTACTAGATCTAATCAATGAATTTGGTAAAGTAGCAGGATACAAAATTAATGCACAGAATTCTCTGGCATTCTTATACACTAATGATGAAAAATCTGAAAGTGAAATTAATAAAGCACTCCCATTTACCATTGCAAGAAAAAGAATAAAATATCTAGGAATAAACCTACCAAATGGGGACAAAAGACCCATATACAGAAAATTATAAGACACTGATGAAGGAAATTAAAGATGATACAAATAGATGGAGAGATATACCATGTTCCTGGATTGGAAGAATCAACATTGTGAAAATGACTCTACTACTCAAAGCAATCTACAGATTCAATGCAATCCCTATCAAACTACCACTGACATTTTTCACAGAACCAGAACAAAAAATTTCACAATTTGTATGGAAACACAAAAGACCCCGAATACCCAAGGCAATCTTGAGAATGAAAAATGGATCTGGAGGAATCAGGCTCCCTGACTTCGGACTATATTACAAAACTACAGTAATCAAAAGAGTATGGTACTGGCACTAAAACAGTAATATAGATCAATGAAACAGGATAGAAAGCCCAGAGATAAACCCACATACATAGGTCACCTTATCTTTGATAAAGGAGGCAGGAATATAGTGGAGAAAAGACAGCCCCTTCAATAAGTGGTTCTGGGAAACCTGGACAGGTACAAGTAAAAGTATGCGATTAGAACACTCCCTAACACCATACACAAAAATAAGCTCAAAATCGATTAAAGACCTAAATCTAAGACCAGAAACTATCAAACTCTTAGAGGAAGACATAGGCAGAATATTCTATGACATAAATCACAGCAAGATCCTTTTTGACCCACCTCCTAGAGAAATGGAAAGAAAAACAAAAATAAACAAATGAGACCTAATGAAACTTAAAAGCTTCTGCACAGTTAAGGAAACCATAAACAAGACCACCCTCAGAATGGGAGAAAATATTTGCAAATGAAGCAACTGACAAAAGATTAAGCTCCAAAATTTACAAGCAGCTCATGCAGCTCAATAACAAAGAAACAAACAACCAAATCCAAAAATGGGCAGAAGACCTAAATAGACATTTTTCCAAAGAACATATACAGATTGCCAACAAACACATGAAAGAATGTTTGACATCATTAATTATTCGAGAAATGCAAATCAAAACTACTATGAGATATCATCTCACACTGGTCAGACTGCCCATCATGAAAAAATCTAGAAACAATAAATGCTGGAGAGGTTTTGGGGAAAAGGGAACACTCTTGCACTGCTGGTGGGAATGTGAATTGGTACAGCCACTATGGAGAACAGTATGGAGGTTCCTTAAAAAACTACAAATAGAACTACCATATGACCCAGCAATCCCACTACTGGGCATATACCGTGAGAAAACTATAATTGCAAAATAGTTATGTACCAAAATGTTCATTGCAGCTCTGTTTACAATAGCCAGGAGATGGAAGAAACCTAAGTGTCCACCATCGGATGAATGGATAAAGAAGATGTGGCACATATATACAATGGAATATTACTCAGCCATAAAAAGAAATGAAATTGAGTTATTTGTAGTGAGGTGGATGGATTTAGAGTCTGTCATACAGAGTGAAGTACGTCAGAAAGAGAAAGACAAATACCGTATGCTAACACATATATTTATAGATTATAAGAAAAAATAAATGTCATGAAGAACCTAGGAGTAAGACAGGAATAAAGACACACACCTGCTAGAGAATGGACTTGAGGATATGGGGAGTGGGAAGGTAAGCTGTGACAAATTGAGAGAGTGGCATGGACATATATACATTACCAAACGTAAAATAGATAGTGGGAAGCAGCCGCAAAGCAAAGGGAGATCAGCTGTGCTTTGTGACCACCTAGAGGGGTGAGATAGGGAGGGTGGGAGGGAGGGAGACGCAAGAGGGTAGAGATATGAGAACTTATGTATATGTATAACTGAGTCACTTTTTTATAAAGCAGAAACTACACACCATTGTAAAGCAATTATACTCCAATAAAGATGTTAAAATAAAATAAAATAAGATAAAAATAAAAGGTAATGAGAAGTCACAGATGTAGACAACAAACTCGTGGTTACCAGGCCGGAAGGGGGAGGGAGGGAGGGATAAACTGAGAGATTGGGGTTGACATATACACACTACTATATATAAAATGGATAACTTATAAGGACCTACTGTATAGCACAGGGAATGCTACTTAGTACTCTATAATGGTTTATATGGGGAAAGAATCTTAAAAATGGTGAATATATGAATATGTATAACTGATTCATTTTGCTGTATAGCTGAAACTGAACACAACATTGTAAATCAACTGTATTCCAATAAAATTTTTTTAAAAAGGCATAAGGAACCCAGCAGGAACCACCTCATACCAAAAGCCCACATCACAAATAGGATGAGGAACCCAGCAGGTCACCTCACACAAAGGGCCCACGTAACAAACTGGATGAGGAACCCAGCAGGAACCACCTCACACCAAATGGGCAACATCACAACGGGGAAGAAGAACCCAGCAGAAACCAACTCACACCAAAGGGTCCACATCCCAAAGGGGATGAGGAACCCAGCAGGAACCACTTCACATCAAAGGGCCCACATCTCAAAGGGGATGAGGAACCCAGCAGGAACCACCTCACACCAAAGGGTCCACATCCCAAAAGGGATGAAGAACCCAGCAAGAACCACCACACACCAAAGGGCCCAGATCACAAAGGGTCCTCATCCGTTTTGTGATCAGGGCCTTTTGGTGTGAGGTGATTCCTGCTGGGTTCCTCATACCCTTTGTGATGGGAGCACTGTGGTTTGAGGTGGTTTCTCATCCTCTTTGTGATGAGGGCCATTTGGCTTGAGGTGGTTCCTGCTGGGTTCCTCATCTGCTTTGCAATGTGGGCTCAGGAGCTCCCGAGACGGTAACGGTGGCTCCCTCCTGCGATGCCATCACTTAAGGTCGTGATGTGCCCCCTCCTTGCCTCCTGCTCAGAGTCTCTCTCTGTTCAGCCTGAAGTCTTTCTCCTTCCATCAGCATCCGAGGGAGGCTTTGTCCTACACGGGCAACAACAAAAATCTTCATAAAAGAAAACACCTCCTCTCCCTTTCCGCGAACACACTTTGCCTCAGACAACCCCTCAGTGAGTACACAAAAGTGCGGCTGTTTTCTTTCTGTTGCCATTTCAGCTGAAGTATAAAAATATCTTTTCAAACTCGGGAAGCAACACCACAGCTAAAAATGCTTGGATTTGAAAATAAACGTGTGGCAGATTTACACAAATCCCTGAATCTGTCAGAGATGCTTTCAGCAGCAGGTACAATGCGTGACAAAAGGGGGCTCACGCCACAGAGCTTTATTTTTCTTGCGTAAGAAGAAGTCTGGAGATGGGCGACTGCTGATAGTGATTCAGAGATCAGGGGTATCAGGCTCTGATTTGGTATTAGTGTCATTTTCTAGGTCCCCTAATGTCAAATAATGGCAGCATCATGCTTCGTGAGGCCGAGTTCAAAGGGGAAGCAGGGTGGCCTCGAATGGGACTCTGTCCTTCCTTGTCTCTGTTACCAAAGGGAAATCATTCCCAGGAGACCTCTCCTCAGTGCATTTTCCCTTACATCCTACAGGCCAGAACTAGGTCATACACCTACCCCTAGGCCAGAGACAGGGGTCCTGCCCAATTCAGGGGTCTCTGCCCACCACTGCGGTTCTTTTAGGCAGGAATGGTTTTGGCTGGACGACCAAAAATATATTCTCAGAACTCGTTCTTTGGGCTCAGAAGCCCTGAGGTCCGGACCTGGTCCTGTTTCTGCCTTACTCAGATATGAATAACATGATGAACTGGATGCATTTTCCTCAGGCCCTGATATCGTCCCTACGGGCCACTTGCAAAGGCAGCAAAGAAAGTGAGCTGGCTTCGAGGGTTTCTGCATGAGACTGGCTTCACTGGCAAGAAACACTTTTGAGAACAGGTAAACTAGATCATTTCAGAGGGAACTTCTACCTTGCATGTTTTTGAGTGTCTGTAGGATTGGCTGGCCAGCATCTTTTCTTGTCTCCAGGCATTTTTTTTTTTTGCAGATGCTGTACAGATATAGATGCAGATATTGACACAGATACAAATGTAATTATAGATTGTGTTATCGGGTGATGTCTGAGGAGCAGATGGAGATCCATCTGTTGGGGAAGGCTCAGGAGAAGTCCGGCTAGGGCCCAGGGCTGGGGCAAACTGAGAGGGCTCAGCCCTGCAAGAGCAGGTGAAACTCAGGGATTCAGGACTGGCTCCCTGTCCCCGACTTAGAAGTGGCTGATCCTGGCCCCAATTCAGGGATCCTGGCTCCTGTAGTGGACTTGGGACTTGAAGCAGTCAAATTTATCTTACAGTTGGATTATAGTTGACAAATGATCTTTACAATAACCAAAGCTGTGATGGAACAGTTGGCAGGGGCCCCCTTATGCACACATCTCTGCATTCTGGAGCTAAAGGTGGCCTTCGTGTGTACGCAGGTGTTCTCCACTTGTGGGAGGAGGGATCCTAGCAGCTTTGCTGGAAGACTCAGGACCATGGAGCTTAATGATTGATGCATTTTCTTGGGTCACCAGGCCTGGGGAACAGAATGTGAGGGGCCAGTGTGATGTTGCGTAGCTTCCCCCGTAGGGCACGAGTGACACATAATGTCAGGCCATCCTACTACTGTCAGTGCCAAGCCTGACACCTTGGTTAGAGTGGTGCTGTCAAGATTTCTCCACGCAAAGCATATTTCCCCCTTTGTAATTAATACGGGCCAGGGAGGGAAGGAAACTACATCAGGTTCTAGGGCTGCAGGAGAGGATGGTCCCACAGTGCGCCTTCCTCAGGGCAAGCACATCCCCTGCCATTCCCAGAACCCAGAGAATGTCCAGATAACAATAAACACTTATAATATTGACTCCCAAGGCCACAGTTTTCTCCCCTCATGCAAATTCCGTTAGGTCATGGTCAGTGAGGAATGGGTGCTGATGCATTATTCCTGGGAGAGGGATTATAGCATCAGAGCTTCTGGGGATCCCAGGACCCAGTCAGGGCCGCTCCCCTAGAAAACCTCCCAGAAGCAGCATGTGGGTGCCCCATAGTAGAAATGAACATACCCTCACTCTGCCAGTCCAGGCCCACTGGCAGAAGCTTGTTTGGGGGTAACTCCAAATGACATAAATGGGGAGATTATCCTGGAGGGTCTGGGTGAGCCAGTGTAATCACATGTGTCCTTAAAAGCAGGAGGGAGTCCATGAGATACAACAATGGAAGGAGAGGCAGATGAGATTCAGCGTGAAAGAGAGTTTTCACCCACCCTTGCTGTCTTTGAAGTTAGAGGAAGGAGGTAGAGTCCAGAAATGCAGATGGCCCCTGGCAGCTGGGAATGACCCTCAGCTGACAGCCGGCAAGGAAACAGAGATCTCGGTGCTACAGCTACAAGGACTGTATTCTGCCAAGAGCCCAATGAGCAAGGGAGTGGATCCTCCTTTAGGGCCCCCAGAAGGGAGCATGGCCCTGCCAACACCTTGCTTTTAGCCTGGTGAGCCCTGTTAGACTTCTGACCTATAGAACTTTGAGTTCATACATTTGTGTTGTTTTAGCTGCTAAGTTGGAGGTGACTTGTTATAGCAGCAATAGAAAACTAATACAAATGTGCTGGTGACCAACCCCTCCCTGTTTCAGAATACCCTGGTGCATAGCAACAGATGTCATAGAAAAGATTCTAGAAGAGCAGGTCGCGAAGAAGGACTTATGGTTTGGAAGCTCTTGGGTGAAGGCAAACGGGTTATCAAGGAAGTGACATCTGAAAAATCCAGGGAGCGGAATGTAGATAGAACTTTCCTGCAATAAACTTTGAGCCTGTTGCAGTGGCTGCTCTTCCCTTCCCCCGAGGAGGCACCAAGGGCCTGCAGAAGGATGGTAAGTGGGTGTACGGTGGGCACGAACTGGGACAGGCATGACTATTCCCAGCTGCAGGAGATGCTCATCAGCACATTCACTTATTGCTCATCCGATGACAGTTCTGTTGGGAAGAGTACGTTTTTGTTCAATCATTCATTCATTCATTCATCAAAGATTCACTGAGCACCTACTGTGCCCCAGGTTCCGTTCTAAATTCTGAGGCTAACGCAGAGGACAAGACAGGCCAGTTTTCTGCATGCCTGGTGCTTACACTCTGGTATGGGAGGTAGACAAATGAATGAATAAATGAACAAGGAACTTTCTGAAATTTACTTATATTGTGAAGAAAATGAAAACTATTTTCTGGGATGGGGCAGTGGTCAGACAATCCTATTTGAAGTGGTGAGCTTGTTTGAGCTGAGACCATGACAGGAAAGAGCAAGCTCTGTGGTGATTGGGGGAATCATGTTCAAGGCAGAAGGAATAGCAGGTGCAAAGGACCTGGGTGGGAATGAGATGGACAGGTACAAAGAAATCTGCAAGGTGAATGTCACGGTGTGAAGGTGAACAAGAGGAAGAGAGGTGTGAAAGCAGAGGTGCTGTGAGGCTAAGAGACTTCTCTGCTCTTTCCAGTGACGACCCAGCTAATCACTGGCAGGTCCGGGCTGGACCAGGTCTCCTTGTGAGGACAATGAGAGAAACGGTCACTGGAGTTTGGTTTGTAGAAAATCTGGAGTCAAGACTGTGTAAAGGTTAAGACCACAGCTCAGAATATATTCCAGGATAAAAGGCAATGGTGGGAGTAATTCAACATGACAGTGGCTGTTGTGCTCATCATGGTGGGACCATGATGAATTATTTTTTTCTTTTCTCATTTTCTATTTTCGAAAATGTGTTTCATGAACAAGTTCTGCTTTCACAGTAAAGAGGAAGAAAGCATTTGAGCATCTGTATCTACTGTCAAGGAGAAATGAGTGTGAAAAAAACCAAGAAGCATTCATTGGGTTTTGCTGGAGGGAAAGAATGGGGGTGGGGGGTGGGAAGGAGACTTTGGAGAGAGCAGTTTCCGGAGAAAACAGGAGGTGAAGGGGAGGAGAAGAGGTAGGGCCTTGGGTACCATGGGTTTGCAGTGACACGAAACACAGAATTAGGATGGGAAGAAGCATTGTGATTAAGCCAGGAGGGCATCCCCTTTTTCTGAACACACTGAATTGCACACCCCCAGTCCCACAGCACCCTTCTCTTCGGCCAGAGTCCCAGTGATCTCGGTGGGAATTACCTGTGACTCCATCCACTCACCTGGCGGCCGTCACCCTGAGCTGGAGAGGATGAAGGCGCCCATGGTGCTCTCCCTCATTGGGTACCTGGTGGTTCCAAGTGGCGCTGCTGTCTTGGGGCACTGTGTGGTGGCTAAGAAACTCCACAAAGGAGGCCTGATTTTGAGGGCTACAGCCTCGAAAACTGTAAGTAGCCCCTCTCAGCCCCACTCCTCACGTCTTTTCCCACTGGCCCCTCCCCAGGCTTCCCCAGCTCTCCTCTGAGCCACACCCCTCCCGTTCCATCTTCGGGGTGTGCCTGGCTTATTTTGAGAGCAAGTTCAACCCCACTGCTGCCTACGACAGCTTGCGCGGTGACTACACCGGCTACGGCTTCTTTCAGATCCGCAACCGTGACTGGTGTGACCACGGCAAGAACCGTTGCCACGTGTCCTGCTCTGGTAGATCCCTCCCTCCTTCCACCCTGGGGCCCGGGGGCGGCCGCGTTGAGCTCAGAGGGCTGGCCAGCGTTTACAAGTTTGGAGCTGGGAGAAAGAGGGCCTGGCAAAGACGGAGCTGAGCCAAATCCAGGGTGGACCCCAGGGAGGCCAAGCAGAGCACTGCACTGCCAAAGGTCCGCGAGGAGAAGGGGCTGCGGTGAGTCAGGCTGGGCAGCCTGGGACGCAGCAATGGAGACCCACGTCCAGGTGAGCAGAGGGGGAGGCAGGGAGGAGCCTGACGGGTAAGGGCAGAGGGCTCTGGCTGGGCCTAATCTAGAAGACACTCTTCTTCAAGGGGAGCGGAGGCGGCCACTTTGACAGGCAGAGTGATCACCGGGAGAAGATGGGCTGTAATTTATGTCTCATAAGAAGGTTATGTATTTTTATCTCCAGAATCCGATACAATTATCTGTAATAGAGGTGGTATTGAGTGCTGTGATGAAAATACAGTGGACTAGATACCCTGAAAAACCCTCCCACTAGATAAAATGTAAAAAAGTAAAAAAACAAAACCAAAATACCCCCATCTTTTAAAGTACCTAGCTGAACTGGCAAGAAAGTAAGAAATCCCTAGAGGCTAAAAAGAGGAGCAAGAATGCAGAGAGATAAGTGAAGACTGAAGCTGATGATGACACTGGGGGTTTGAGGTCACTGTGTAGACAGGGTCTGAGCAAGGTACGGAGGTGCACTGGTGACCTTCAAGGAGACCTGAGAGCCCTGAGAGCTACCCTGTCAGCTGAAAGGGATGAGCTAGAAAACCCCAAAGGGAAGACACTCTAGAGAAAGGGGAAAGACAGTCTTCCCTGGGAATTTGTAACCACAAGCCAACAGGACTCACAAGGCACCATCTAGAGGGGCTAGACCTTGTGCTAAGTACTGGGGGCAATTCAGAGGAATTGCATAGTTTTCCTGTCAGGCAGGGTGGGGAACAGAAAAAGCACAGGCTTCAAGGTAGACAGAACCTTGGCTCCACCTCCTACTAGTTATGTGATTTGAGCCTCAGTTTTCTTATCTAGAAAATGGAGTTATGGGACTTCCCTGGTGGTGCAGTGGTTAAGAATCCACCTGCCAATGCCAGAGACACAGGTTTGATCCCTGGTCTGGGAAAATCCCACATGCCATGAAGCAACAAAGCCCATGCACCACAACTACTGAGCCTGTGCTCTGGAGCCCATGTGCCACAACTACTGAAGCCCACGTGTCTATAGCCCATGCTCCACAACAAGAGAAGCCACCGCAACTAGAGAAAGCCCGCGTGAAGCAACGAAGACCCAATGCAGCCAAAAATAAATAAATAAATAATAAAAATTTAAAAAGAAAATGGAGTTAATAATAGTACCTACCTGACAAGGCTTTTATTTTATTTGATCTTAGCAGCTTTTTTTAAAATAAAACCCCAAAACTGGAGCAAATATCCATCAACAATTGAATGGATAAATAGATCATGGTATATTCTTATTTAGAGACTCTTTTTAAAAACCAAAGTGCATGAAGGAATGTTTTCCTAAATATGTTCTTTTTTTTCTAATCACACATTAATGGAAATGAATATGTTACAGCTATAAGCAACAACATGGATAAATTTCACATAATATTGAATAAAATAAGGTAGTCACACAGAGTACGTACTATATGAATCCACATATAAAGTTTAGAAACAGGCAAAACTAATCCATGAGCTACAGATCAGAATAGGGATGAGGCTTTTTTTTGCGGGGGGGGGAGTGAGGGGTGCTCCCACAAGGCTTTTACAAGTCTTAAGTCCTGAGCATGGTGTCTGGTGCTTGATGAACACAATTTTCCTTTATTTAAAGAATTTACAAGATAGTTGGGCATTAGGACTGATACATGTATGTATGCATGCATACTATGCAGGTAAGTATGTTTGTATGCATGTATATAACAGATAAGTGCCGAATCAAAGTGACGTTTTATTCAGAAAAGGGGAGAGGGCACAGTGGGCTAGGTGGTCAGTGACAGACTTCTAAGGACTATACTTTTGGATGAGCAGATGCAGGTTGGGAGATAAGTGTGAACAAAGTCTGGGAAGAGGATCTGTGCATGACCCCCAAGCTGTGGATATCAGTACCATCAGGGTTGGCACTGTCTTTGCCTCCTGCCCCTCGACATGTCTTGAATGGTGGGGTCGTGGAGGAAAGCAGTGGAAGTAGAAAGCCACGTTGGGCAAAGCTGGACTAAGCCAAGGATTTGAGGTTCTGTTTTCCAGGCAACGAGGGGGCAATGAAATAATGTTTTAAGGAGAAGCAATCAGACTAGGTTATGGAAGGGGGGAGACTGTGGTGTGGTCAAGAAGGAGGGGGTCCCAGGTGGGAGGTCTTGGTTTCACAGTCCAAGGAGGGAATGGAAGGATGGATGCATAGACATGTTGGTTCTTCAGGGGCACCTCTGGGCCCTCTCACATGCTGTTCCTTCTGCCTGGAACAGTTTTCCTTCTGTGATGTCCTCAACCCCTTTCCCTTACCTACTCCACTAGATGTCACTTGGCCCAATAACCCTTCCCTGACCCTAATTCAACTCTGAATTAGGTGTCCCCACTCAATGCTGCGTTCCCCCATGGTTCCAGGTATCCTTTGTATTATAATTGTCTATAATCTTTATCTACCCCCTTCCAGACTGTAGGCGTTATGAAGGCAGGGATGGATTTATTGTGTTTCTTATTCTATCTCCACTGCTTCTTCTATAGCCTAGCACAGGATATTCACTATACATATACATTTTTTTTGGCTGCATCGGGTCTTAGTTGTGGCACATGGGCTCTTTCTTGCAGCGTGCCGTCTTCTCTCTAGTTGTGGCGTGCAGGTTTTCTCTTCTCTAGTTGTGGCGCGCGGGCTTAGTTGCCCCGCGGCATGTGGGATCTTAGTTCCCCGACCAGGGATCAAACCCATGTCCCCTGCATTGGAAGGCAGATTCTTTACCATTGGACCACCAGGGAAGTCCCCATTATATACATTTTTAATGAAAATATTATTATAAGAATTATAAGAAAAAATCAATAGATTTAGTAAAAGATGACCACATCCTGCTACTTCCCAGTGTTGTCTGAGAAAAATACAGGGATAGATTTATTCTTGGAATCACATGGAAGCCTCTTTAACGTGAGCCCCTGGTAGCTTCCTTGACATCATTCTGACTTAGCTGCCAAGTGGTGACATGGTTTCATTCCACTTCATTTTCTTCACAGCTTTACTGAATCCAAATTTAAAGGAGACAATTGAATGTGCCAAGAAAATTGTAAAAGAAAAAAGAGGAACGGGAGCGTGGTAAGTAGCCTGTATTAATGACTTTCACCCACTCATCAAGTCCCACTGGTTTGGGACTGTAAGTGTATAGCAACCAAGATTAAGATGAAAGATTCTAAAGAAATCAAGCCATGTTTTCCTCTATATTAGAACAGTCCCTGGCACAAAATACCCTATGTTAAGTTTTTGTTAAATAAATTATAAAATAGAATTGTCATGGTTTTATACTTAAATGTTGGTCCTTCTTGGAAATTCTTTTGGTATTAAAAAGTGAGACAGGGCATCCACCTTCATATTTTTCAAAGGGCTGGTCGGTGGTCTCAACACCACTTATACGTTAACCTATTTTTCTCACTAATTTAATAGATTGCATTTTAAAGTGGGAATCCTTTTGTTAATGTTAACTGTCTTCTGAGTGTTAGAAATATCTTTCATGCATAGTCTTGACTTTCCAATTAATTTGGAAACTTGGCTGGCCCCCTAGGGCAAGCACTAATGAGCTAAAACCATCTTCATTGTATGGCACTAAGTAGAGATGTTCTGGGTCAGTCTGATCAAGGCCTCTTACTTGCTCAGGATTCCCAGTGAAGTGAGCTCTTATTAAGCTAATAAGCTGCCATGGCTTTTCCAAAGCTCAGATCAGGCTGCTCTGTGGAACTTGGGGCGGACAGGAAGGGAGAAGACCCAGGCTCCCCCCACTCGCCTCCCCAAGGAGTCCCTTCTGCAGTGCCTGCCAGGGGCTATGGAGGGCGCTGCAATTTCTGAAAATACGTCTGTGTGTGTTTTCCCTGCTGCTTTGTAGCTATGAGGAGCCAGGGGGCCACCGCCCCTTCTCCAACTGTGTGACCCCCTAACCTGGAAGACTCATAGAGCTTCATACCCGGTCGAGGGATGGGACGAACTGATGTCTAATGGTCTGCAGTGGCCTGGTGACTCCCACCACTTCTAGGGTGGGAGAGGAGGACCTGGGGTCTGGATTCTGGCCAAGAGGCTGGGAATAGGAGGGTCATGTTTGGGGGACCAAGAGAAAAGGTTAGAGAAACTCAGTCCAGCTGACCTAGGTTGAGGAGCTGGAAGGAATTTTGGAAGGTGAGGGGTGAAGCAGGTGCATGGAAAGGTAACAAGAGGCCGTGGCCGTGGGACAAGTGTCCCAGTTTCAGAACTAGGATCTGCCAAGTACTCACCATACATGTCACAGAGCTTCTCTGATGCTCACTTCAGAGAAGCTACAAATGCTTTGCAGGGTTGGAGAAGGATTTCGCAGTTCACAGCTCAGCCTCCCCATCTTGCAGTGTGGGGTTTATGGGAAGGGGAGATGCTGTGAGCAGGATGGAAGGAGCACCAGCACTCATGCCAGTGGGTGGTGGAACCAGCCAGCGAGAGAGACATACTTGGGATGCAAGAAAGCTTTCAGAACTGTGCCCAACCAAATGCTCCAGGGACCAGGCAGTGGGTTTAAATTGGCCAGAGGGAGCTGAGCTCCCTGGAGATGCCGAGCTGTGAGTATGGGGAGCCCCCTCCGGTTCACTCTCCCTGGCTTTCCTCCCCGCAGGACCTACTGGACCCTCAACTGCCAGCACTCTGACACTCTGGAGCGGTGGTTGGACGGATGCAAGCTGTAGCTACTGGGAAGCCCTCGCTGCACTTGCCACTGGCATCTTCCTAGTGAAGGTGGTCTCCTGTTCACTGCCTTCACTCATCCTGTTGATTATCTCACCGCTTGATGGCTCCAGGTGGAAAAGGGCAAAATTTGCTTCATCCAGGGATGCAGGATGCAGAATAAACCACTAGTTATTCAACGTGGTTCAAAGGGCTCCACTTGTCCTATTATACTGTGATTGTTACGATGAAAATCATTATTTACTGTTATCATGCTTCCTTAGTATTTAATCTCAGGTGGAGGATTCGGAGGAAGGAAAACATCTGGAAAATAAGATGTGCCCATGAATGTCAATATTAATAGAGAAAGGAAGAAAAGATACAGAGGATGGGAAGGGGAGTCAAAGAAGAGAGGAAGAGACGCCAGTGCCAGCAGGACCCCCAGCTCCAGCTACGGAGTCCACACTGGGACACACAGGTGGCCGTGAGGAGACCACAAAAATCCTCTCTGCACTTTTGTGGAGAGACTCCAGTGACAGTTGATCTTTCTTATGAAATGTTAACTTTTAAAAACTTGTCAACACGTACTCGTATTAGAGAAATTGTGCAAAAGACAGAAACATAAACAAGAAGAGTCCTCCCATGATCTTAGAGGCCAAAGACAATCAGTCACTGTCATGCTTTGGTTGCATTCCCTTTCAGTCTTTTTTCTGATTGGGGTTTTTCTTCTTTTCCAACATGGCTGTGATAATGCTCTAGAGAGAGTTTTGTACCTCACTTTTTAGAAAGGAAGAACATGGTAATGAACCTTTCCCTACATGTATTTCCATTTTAAGAAGAAAGGGGTTTATTTCCAAAGCTTCGTGGCTCACAGAATCCTTGCACGGAGTGGAGCAGCAGGTGGCAGTCTGGGCTTCCAGGGTGCACATGCCTGGGACATGGGAGCAGTGATAGCAGCAGAGGACCTGTTCCTCAGAAGCCAGTTCATCTGCAGGAACCCAAGCTATGATGGGGCACCCTTGTACAGGAGGGAAAGAATGGAAGTGGCCCCGAGAGAGCCTGTCTGCAGCAACATCTTCACCAAGGTGCTAGACTTCAGAATGAAATCTTAAGGCCAGTTAACATGTCATTGGATGAATACACCAGATTTTACTTAACTTTTCCCCCTACTGTCAGATTTTTAGATACTGCCATTTTTTAAACTATTACAAAGAATGCTGTAGTGCCTGTTTGTGGCTGCCCCCTTTTCATTTTCTGCACTTTTAAAACTAAACGACATACATTTCATAAGGAAAACTTGGAGAGTACAGAGAGTCATAAGGAAGGAAATTTAAAATGCTCATCATCCCCCCCCTGGAAACAGTTTTCATTATTATCACATAGACACTGTTGAGGGCACCCTGCCGTGGGGATGATTAGTGTCAATCTCTTCATGTGTGCTCTTCCCGACTTCATTGTGGGTGTGGGCACATTTTTTCCTTATAAACATGAACTACTACTGTGTATACAGTTCTGTATCTTGCTTTTTTCACTTAATATTTTGTGGTCTAATATTTCCATGCCTATGAGAGGGATCCCAGAACCATTTTTAACAACTGCACCGTATCCACTTAGTGGACAAATTATAATGTATATAAGCCTCTCTTGTTTCTCCATTCAATCTAGACAGAAAGTAAACAATATGAGTGAATCATGGCCACCTGAAAGGCAGGCAACACTGAGAGCAAGTCAGCCCTTCCTTTTGTTTGCCTCCTGGTCCTTTTCAGAAAGGAGAAGAGAGAGCTGCAAGTTAGAATTTCAGGGGCAGAACTTTTCATCATTCTCAGTACTGACTGATTAGCTTAATCAGTTGGTTTTGGGTGGCTTCCCCTACCTCTAGAGAAATGGGTACTTGAAAGTTCCTGCCCACACAGCATGAATCGTACAGTAAAATTCCTGCTGGCGGCCTCCCTTGCTGTTGAGGTCATTGAGAAGATTTTGAGACCTTGAGAGCCCCCTTTCTTCTTGAGCTGGGAACCCACGTTGTTTCCGAGGCTGGGTCTGAGTGCGATAACACACCTGACCTCAAGCCAACCTTATCCGGACATTAATGACCACCTACAATTGATTAAAACACTGTCTCCTCAAGTGCCACATCCAGCGTGCTGCCGCCTCCTTCCAGCCCATTACTTCTGCCACGGCTCGTCATTGTCCTCTAATGGCCACTTGTGTCAACATGGGCATGAGGCTTGATGACAAAGCAAATGTTAGTGTATTGATTGGACCGGCCTCTCTAGGGTTTCCCAACACCAGCTCCTGGCGTGATGCTCTCAAAGCCACTGATAATGGGCGTTACAATGAGCACTCATCCCAGGGCCAGATCTCCCTGTCTGCTTTACAGAATGATCAGAGCTAGGTTTAGAAATATCACTAACAGGGACTCCTGTTCCTATTACTTCTATCACCAGCAGCTACCATATTAACGCCAGTTTTACAAATAGTACACATAGGCCCTTACATGCAGCATTTTCAGAACTTGCAAAATCGTACAGGGTAGGTATGAAGGTATGAATCATAACTATATCATAGGTGGAGAAATTGAGGTTGGAGGAGCTAAATAACTTGGCTTTACTCCAGCCTGGTAAGTGATGGAGATGGAATGGGTATCTCCCCAAAACCTAGAGCTTCCCCACACAGCCCCTCCAAACTCTGGTACAGTACTGGTGTTAATTTTCCATCCCATTCATTAGATGGAAAATCGGGTCTCCAGCTTTTTAATTAAAGACTTTGCATTGAAGAAGTTTTAGGCAACTGGCACATAATAATGGGTCACTATCATAGTGCCCAAGTCAAAGGCTGGAAATTGAGGCCTCAGGAGATGAAGTAACTTTCTCAGCTACATAAAATCAATAGAGAAGGCAGCGTGGTGACTTGCAATGTTTCCACACTTGTGTCATGATAAAAATCACCTGGAGTGGCTGTTAAAATGCTGATTCTTAGGCTGTGCCCTTTATCTACTGAGTCATAACTGCTGCAAAGAACTCTGGCCTGTGGATTCTCAGTGTGCACCAGTTTCTGTGAGATGGAGAATGTCTATTACCTCCCTTCTGCTTTCTAAATTTCTGTAAATGTAGCTCAGTGGGGAAACCAAAACTGCATCTGGAACCCTGTTGGTGCAGGTACCTCCCAGGCCCCCAGCTCCTCCAACCCCAGGGAAAACAAAGAAGCAGGAGTATTGCTCACAACACCATCTTTTCCTCGGTGGGAAAGATTCATTTACTTGAAAAGAGACAATAAGGATTGTACAAATCCTCAGAGAGGTCTGATTTAATTAGGTTAATTTGTTAAGTACTTATTGCAGCGAAAAACTTTAAGTTAGTGTGGTTTGTTTCTTTTAATTACTGATTTTTACATCGCTATATAAGCTCTTAATATAAAGAGCAAAATAGGTTTTGTAGTGAAAGGGACGAATGCTCATTGTAATGCACTCATGATGCTTTGAGAGCATCACACCAGGAGCTGGTGTTGGGAAACCTGGGGACCTTGCCACTACGGCATCTCTGAGAACAACAGCTCACAAATCCAGCATGGATGAGCTCTCTCAGGTTTTGTCTACACTGCATGTCTCCATCCTCTTGGCCATCTCTGGCTGATATACGGGAGAATCCAATTTTGGCTATGGCCATAATGTTCTCTGCCCTTGAACTAAGGGGTTGGACCTTGGGTTGCTGAGTCACGGACAAGTCAGTTCACCAAAGAGGTCATCAGCAAACCTACTGCTGAGTCCACAGACCTGTCTCTGGCTCCTGCCCTTCTCCAGCCTTGGGTTGGCTGTTCCTTTTTACTCTGCGGGATCCAGCAGTATTTACACAGTAAGTACTGCTTTTTGTCTCATTTGCCACCTTAAGAATATGACGGAGATTTAAATGATGGAGATTTAATATGATGGAGATTAAAAAAAAACAAACAGCAGATGATTTACACAGTGAGGGTTCAACATGCTATTATATAGTCAAGGTTACCAGCCCTGTGTCTGCACAAAGTAGGTCATCAGGATACGCAACACGTACCTGTCTCCCTTCCCCCTTTCCTTCTCTTGGGTACTCTACTCGGGAGAGACACACTCACTACCACAAGAATGCTCTGGAGTGTTGTCCTATTGCTTCAGGAGCCCGCAGCCCTCTGCCCATCTCATCTACATACTAATGCAATTTCTCAGTATGATATATCGTAAGTGTGGCTAAAAATCCTGGAAGATTTATTAAGTTCCCTAGTTCCTATAGATCAGAGACAATTTTTTATAAATTCTTGCTTTTGCTAAACACTTTAATATGCCATCATCTAGGCAACAAAATTTTCCTCGATTAGATTTTAAGGCTAATCTGGGGAAGACCTTTCCTCCTTCCTCTCCAACACTATTAGGAAAGGCCATAAGTCCTGATCAAGAACATTTGCTGGTGCCTCACAGGGAACTTCAAACCTGATTCTGTTTTGCAGCAGTACTGGGTCCTACTTTCTGTCCCAGACCTGATGTCTTGTTGAGGTGCTTGAGGCTGCTAGGGGAAAGAGCCCTCAATCACATTGGGGGTCCTGGTACTGGCCATACAGAGAGGACCCCACCAGGGAACACTGACCGTGGAGAATGAGTCACTCATCTGGTTCTGACCTTCAGCCATGTAAGCTCAGAGATTGAATCTTTTCAGTTCCAGAAGTTATTGATGCTTGAATAAACATAACCCATGCAGGACCTGAGAACAAACCAGAAAGAAAATTACTAATTTCAAGCAGCCTGGAGGTTGACAGCAGTCGGGTGAGAACATTCTCTCCTTGGGGGCATTGCTCCTCAGGAAGCCAGGTTATCCAATGGTGCCTTGGTGAACAAGAACTCAGCAAGCGAAATTTTAATGGCTCCAGCCTCTCTCTTGGGCAGTGGGTGGGCAGACCCCACCAATGTGCAACTTCTGCCTCTCCTTCAGGCTTCCCTGTTTCATCAGCCTTCACCAAGGGACCCATTCTCCCTGCGAAGGGGTGATTCCATTGTGGGCCTGGGGCCTCTGCATTTCTTTTCACTTGATCACGAGCTGATTTTCTGGTGTAAGTCTCAAGACATCCTTAATTCCTTCCTTCCCATGCTCCCTGGGGTCTCTTTCTCTCTCTTTTTTTTTTTTTGCCGCACCATGTGGCACATGGGATCTTAGTTCCCTGACCAGGGATGGAACCTGCACCCCCTGCAGTGGAAGCCGGGAGTCTTAACCACTGGACCACCAGGGAAGTCCCTCGGGGGTCTCTTTTAGTCACCATGCAGATAGAATCTTGGTTTGGACTGGACTTGAAGGTGGGCAGGAGGGAGGAGTTAAGGCTGACTCAGGTCGTAGATTTGGGTGGCAGGCTGGGCGGTGGCACCATTCTGAGCAGTGTGACAATAGTCCCTGTGTATGGAGTGCTATGCTGTGGACCGCAGAATCATCATCTCGTTTAATCTTCCCAGTGTTCCAATGAGGAAAGTACCAGTATATTTCCCACTAGGCTGAATGGCAACTTTGACAAATTCACTTCTTTTGTTTAATCATTTCATTTTAATTGAAGTTTTCATTATGTCTTTATAGCAGCATTTAAAAGGAACATTCAGAGTGTCCTTGTTCCCATTTCCTGCTGCTGCTGTTGGAGCCTAAGGGTGGAGAGGGGGAGGGGGAGGGAAAGGATAGTAATATATTCTTTAATAAGGAGCATTCTTAGCATATTCTTCATTCATGCTTTCTTATTCATATGGATAATGTATTTATGAGAGTCTTCATAATAAAGAACACAGTCTCATGAATGTATTCTCTTTATGCATCGCCCCCAGTCCCCCCCACCAGCCTGCCTCTTTTTAATCCCCTTTCTCCCCTGTAATCTTCTCCCCCACTTGGTGCTTCAGTCTCCAGTTGCAGCAGTGGAGAGCTGGGGAAGACAAGAGCTAAATATCCCGTAAAATCCTGATATGGGGACAAGACAAAAGCTGATCAACGGAAACAGGATACTTCAAAGAATCAAATGATTTGGTGACTCGCTCATTTGGCAGACTGGCTCTCAGTGTTTTGGGCAAACTGAGCATTTGACTTGCCTTTTGCCTAACTGCCCACGTTAAGTGACCTGGAGTCCTTTTCCAGATGAGGAAGCAGAGGCTGGGGAAGTTAAAGAAGTTGCCTGAGGTCACAGTAACTAGTGCGAGATCCACAATTTTAAAAAGGCTCATTCACGGGTGAGTTGGTGTCTTTGTGCCATTCAGCAGGATAAGAGCACAGGAGAGAGGACAGTAAACCTAGGATGGTTTCCTGGTGTCTCTAAAGAACCGAACTGGGGAAGTTGATTTTCTTTTTTAAACAGTTAAAGAGGAATTTGTTTATTAATTTTTAAATGGATAATAGAGAGTATCAAATAACCATCCCATTGAATTCATCTAAAGAAGTTGATTTTTAAGTGTCAAAACCTCAAATGCTTACAGAGGCCAGGAAGGTGAGAAAACAATTGAGGGGGTAAAGGAATTAGGAAAATCGAATGTACTCTAAGAAAAACCACAGTGCAAAGTGTGATGCTACCTGGCTCCTGTCACTTGGCACCAATGACAGGGAGGCATTAGAGATGGGTGGGGACCGCGGTGAACAGAAGAGGGAGCCACCATCAGTGTTGTAGATCCTCTGATTATTCACAAAGAGCTGGAAATCTTGATTTTGATATCAAATCTCCCAAGCTGTAAGTGTAACTTCAAATTACTTTTAAATACCATGTAGGCCAATGTAAGAAAATCTGCATGCTGGATCTGGTCTATAAATTTGCAGCCTTGTCAGTTGGTTGGCATGGAATCATCACCAAGTCTGGAAGTCGAATCAAAACCATGGATTCCATGTGGCTGTGGGAATTCTGCAAATTCTGATTATGATAAAGAGTAGATAAATCGGTCAAGAAATGACCTCAATACTTATACAAGAATACCATTTTACCACTAAAAGGAAATCAGTTTCAAATATATCACCTTGTACATAGAGTGAAGAATTTAAAGAGCAAGCTTTGGAACTTGAGAAATCTGGTGCTGAATCCCAGCCCTACCACTTAACCACTGTGCAGCCTTGAGCAAATCAATTAACCTCTCAGTGCCTTTGTTTCCTCATATCTGGATTCTCCGTGAGGCTTCAATGTAATAAGATACAAAAATCAAGATAACTGGCACATGGGAGATTCTCGAGAAATGGTGCTTGCTAAAATAGCAATAGTGATTGTTATCATTGATAATAATGATTATTATCAGTACCTGTATTTATAAACTCTGAGGAAAACTCTAATGAAACTTGTGTTCTAAAAGCTCTTTTTTTTTGTTTTTCGGCCTCAGCACGCGGTATGCGGGATCTTATTTCCCCAACGAGGGATCAAACCTGTGCCCCCTGCAGTGGAAGTGCAGAGTCTTAACCACCGGAGGGAAGTCCCCTAAAAGCTCTTTTCCTGGGTGATTTTTCCATGAGAATGGCGAGGCGTTTTGATGTTACTTTCTCATTTCATTATACTCACATTTGGAAATCACAAAGTCTCTGTAATTCTGTCTGCAAAGCATTCAGGGAACCCAAGTAATCCGTTCAAATCCAAACCGGGTGGGAATTTCTGACACTTGACTTAGACAGCATAAGGCATCTCCAGATACCGTTATCCACTGGCCTTTGAGGGACGCTGCACCTTGAGAGGATTCACACAGAATTCAGCCCTTTTCTCCTGCACAGGGCTCCTTAATTCTCTTCTCTGCCCCTTCCATGTTGCCCATCTCTTATTGTGCTATCCATCTCAGCCCAGTCTGCAATCACTGTATTTGACGCGAGAAGTGGTCGTCCTCCAGGCGGTCCTCCCAGGACCTGCACACACACACACAAAACACACACACGCACGCTCTCTCCCGCTCTCGTGCTTGGGGTGAATCTAAAGAGCTGGTACTGAGTGCTGAATGAGGGTATGTGTGGGAAACAGGGACCCTTATGTTTTGAAAAGACTGAGAAAATCTCTCAACATAGTCCCAGGTCATCCCGGCAGAGAGAAAGCTAACCTGCCTCACACTGTGGCTAGTGCCCAGGAACACAAGACTTGGGGCTCCAGGACAGTTGACGACAAATGTCCAGGACCCCTCGCCTCATTCCTGGCTCAGTCCCCACCTCCCAGGGCCACCTGCACCAGCTCCTGACTTTTAGGTTGCGTATCCTAATTCTAGCCCAAGCTCAGACCTGAGAGGACAGATCTGACTCCTCCTGATGAGCTGTGTTGCCTTGTAGCAGATACTGTGGGTGGCTTGCCCTGACCATTCCCATCCACGTGGACCCCATGATGTCCCCAGCAGCTGCAACCTGCTGCCCAAAGGCTTTCTCTGGCTACTTACACCCACCGAGCTGGCACAAGGAGCAAGCTGTGCTGGGAAATTAAACCCAGTCCCCCGGCAGCCCTCAACCAATGGTGGATGGTCACTGGGGTGGATAAATATTCCAACTTCCTCACCCTTTCCTGGAGGGACAATCTGAGGTGTGTTCCACCTGCCTTCCAGAGGTCCCAAAGGGGTTGAACTCCAATTGCTCACAGGGGTAGGTTGCACATTAAAACATTCCCTTTCCTAACTCACTTCCCCACTCTCATCCTGATGTTTCCTAAGATCACCTCCCAAATAAACTCCTTGGCTCAGGGTCTGCTTCTGGGGGAGCCCAGCCTGAGACTGCCCTTATTCTTTCTTATTCTACAGAGTAAGATAATACTCACTGACCACCTTTATTCACCTCACGTCATCTCCCCAGGGTGCATGTTGTTAATACTCCCACTTTTCAAGTGAGAAAATGAGGCCACAGGGCCAGCAAGTGGCAGAGCCAGGATTTGAACTCAGGTCTTTCTGGCTCCAAAAGTCCTGCCTGTCCCATCACAAGACACTCATCTGGTTCCTTCCATCTTGGATGTCTCTCCTGCCTGTTCAAGCCTCAGCTACCAGGAAACAAGTGGTCATGGTTGACCAGTTACTGTGACACCAATTATCACCACAAGTAAAGAGCAGGAAATTGTAATTCAGGAACCGAGTGTACCAAGACAGCTGGCTCCAGCCCACAAAGGCAGGCAGCACTATTATTTTGAGAATCCTCCTGGGCACAGAATAGCAGCCTTTGTGTCTGTGGAGGTTGGCACAGGGATGCTCATGCCCTCCCCAGCAACAGGCTGTGTAGGAAGACCCAGTGGAAAAACCCAGCTTGGACCCTCCCTTGTCTGTCACTCTTTGTAAGAAATAGAGGACAAACAATCTGGAGTCTGCGCTTCTACTTCCCACGCTTCCCTTTATTTTCTGTGTGAATTCTGCTTTCTTGCTTCCCCACTCTGGACCTTGGTTTCATGGGTACCATGTGCTGAAGCTATGAGCACAGGCCACCATGGTCCCCTCAACTGCAGCAGGAAGGTTTGAGTGAATTTTGTGTTGGGTGCTTCATTCGGATGTTTTCCCGTAAGGTTTGGCTCATGGCTGACCCCAGACCCAACTTCATCCTTGGACAGGGTAAATAAGATGATAGCCATGTCCCATCTCAGGATAGAAGGAAGCACATCACTGGCCCAAAATTTATTTTTATTATGTGCTTTTTCTGACCTGAGATTCTAGAAAAGATGGATATTTGTTCATGCCTGCATTCAAATAACCAACAGCTCTTTAGAGTATACCTTTGTTCTTGGCTCTGAGCTTGACACCATGGATACAAAAATAGATACTACAAGACCCTTAACCACAGGAGTCAGTGGCACCCCAAATGCCGCTGGAAAGTGACTAACAGGGATGAATGTGATGGGAAAGGTCTTAGGCTCCCTCTGCTCCCCCTGAGTGTTGGTCTCAATGAGTCCACCCTGGTAAGGGAATAAACCATACAGCTCGTAAAGGAAGGTAAGCTGCCTCCGGACTAGGGGCAACTGCTTCCAGTATTGCAGAGGGGAGAGGGGAAGCCCGGAGAACCTAGACATGGTGTTTGGGTGAAGTCCTGAAAGGTGCATGGGACTTCAGCCCCTGGAGATGGAAGAGGATGATCCAGGCAAGGCAACTGTATACAAAGCCCCCTGACATTGTCCAGGGCACATACTGTTTCAGTTGGAAGCAGCAGAGGCCATTGAAAAAGAAAAGGATGGTGGGGAAAGGCTGGAATGGAGCATTCAGATCATATGATAGAGCTTCTGAATTCAGCCCGAGGAGTGGGCAACTCTGCAGAGACTTGACCCATGAGTTCTACAATCCGGACTGTGTGACAAGCCACAGAAATCAATTCCAACTAACGTTAACAAAGAGAAGAATTTATCAGGAGGATATGATGAAGCTTGCAGAACTGAAAGGAAAGCCGACCAACCAGGCCTCAGAAAATGCAGGAACCAGAACATCTAGAAGAAAATTGTGGTAGGAGTAAAGAGCGGTGTATTAGTCAGGTCTTGCTGCAATAAAGCTGCTCAACAAACAGTCCTCGAATCTCAGTGACTCACAACCTTTCATTTTTGTTGTCCTGGGCATGGGGGTTGGCTGGGATGGCTCTGTTTCAGGCTACAGCTAAGTTCAGGTTGTGCAATACATGTTACCTCATTCTCCTTGGACCTGGGGCTACCTGGGGCTTGTCTTTTTATAACAGAGAACAGAAGAGTAAGCCAAACCACAGAAGGACATTTGAGACCTCTGCTCCTGTCAATCTCAGTAATATTCCGTTGGCCAGAGCGAGTCCCACGGAGAAAGAGAAGGAAAAATAAGAAGGTGGGAATCCATGAGGGGTGTGGGTATGTCTGTGGGGGAGGGGAGGGTGGTTTTTCAAGGAAAGATAGTATAACTACCAAATAGGGGCAGTTTGTCAGTAGGATTACAACACCAGCCAGAGCCCCCTACTCTCCTCAGAACTCCACTTCCTGGGGAATGCCCTGGAAGTGCTAAAATCCCCCCCCTAAACCTCATGGTATGGGAGACCCTCAGGTGGTTTTACACATTACTGCTCAGACCCAGATGATAAGGCTGGACCCCCAGGAAGCAGCCTTCATGTCCATATTCTTTTTTTTTTTTAAAGTATTTTCTTTTTAACATCTTTATTGGAGTATAATTGCTTTACAATGGTGTGTAGGTTTCTGCTTTATAACAAACTGAATCAGTTATACATATACATATGTTCCCATATCTCTTCCCTCTTGTGTCTCCCTCCCTCCCACCCTCCCTATCCCACCCCTCTAGGTGGTCACAAAGCACCGAGCTGATCTCCCTGTGTTATGCGGCTGCTTCCCACTAGCTATCTATTTTACTTTTGGTAGTGTACATATGTCCATGCCACTCTCTCACTTTGTCACAGCTTACCTTTCCCCCTCCCCATATGCTCAAGTCCATGCTCTAGTAGGTCTGTGTCTTTATTCCCGTCTTACCCCTAGGTTCTTCATGACCTTTTTTTTTTTTCTTAGATTCCATATATATGTGTTAGCATACGGTATTTGTTTTTCTCTTTCTGACTTACTTCACTCTGTATGACAGATGGTCACCTTATCTTTGATAAAGGAGGCAAGAATATACAGTGGAGAAAAGACAGCCTCTTCAATAAGTGGTGCTGGGAAAACTGGACAGCTACATGTAAAAGTATGCGATTAGAACACTCCTTAACACCATACATAAAAATAAGCTCAAAATGGATTAAAGACCTAAGTGTAAGGCCAGAAACTACCAAACTCTTAAAGAAAAACACAGGCAGAACACTCTATGACATAAATCACAGCAAGATCCTTTCTGATTCACCTCCTAGAGAAATGGAAATAAAAAAAAAAAAAAAAACAAATGAGACCTAATGAAACTTCAAAGCTTCTGCACAGCAAAGGAAACCATAAACAAGACCACCCGCAGAATGGGAGAAAATATTTGCAAATGAAGCAACTGACAAAGGATTAATCTCCAAAATTTACAAGCAGCTCATTCAGCTCAATATCAAAAAAACAAACAACCCAATCCAAAAATGGGCAGAAGACCTAAATAGACATTTCTCCAAAGAACATATACAGATTGCCAACAAACACATGAAAGAATGCTCAACATCATTAATCATTAGAGAAATGCAAATCAAAACTACAATGCAATATCATCTCACACCAGTCAGAATGGCCATCATCAAAAAATCTAGAAACAGGGCTTCCCTGGTGGCGCAGTGGTTGAGAGTCTGCCTGCTGATGCAGGGGACATGGGTTCGTGCCCCGGTCCGGGAAGATCCCACATGCCGCGGAGCGGCTGGGCCCGTGAGCCATGGCCACTGAGCCTGCGCGTGCGGAGACTGTGCTCTGCAATGGAAGAGGCCACAACAGTGAGAGACCCGCCTACTGCAAAAAAAAAAGAAAATCTAGAAACAATAAATGCTGGAGAGGATGTGGAGAAAAGGGAACCCTCTTGCACTGTTGGTGGGAATGTACATTGATACAGCCACTGTGGAGAACAGTATGGAGGTTCCTTAAAAAACCACATTCTTTTTTTCTCACACCTTTTATTTTTTTTAAACATCTTTATTGGAGTATAATTGCTTTACATTGTTGTGTTAGTTGCTGCTGTATAACAAAGTGAATCAGCTAAACGTATACATATATCCCCATATCCCCTCCCTCTTGCGTCTCCCTCCCACACTCCCTATCCCACCCCTCTAGGTGGTCACAAAGCACCGAGCTGATCTCCCTGTGCTATGCGGCTGCTTCCTACCAGTTATCTATTTTACATTTGGTAGTGTATATATGTCCATACCACTCTCTCACTTTCTCCCAGCTTACCCTTCCCCCTCCCCATGTCCCCAAGTCCACTCTCTACATTTGCGTCTTTATTCCTGTCCTGCCCCTAGGTTCTTCAGAACTATTTTTTTTAAGATTCCATATATATGTGTTAGCATACGGTATTTGTTTTTCTCTTTCTAACTTACTTCACTCTGTATGACAGATTCTAGGTCCATCCACCTCACTGCAAATAACTCAATTTCATTTCTTTTTATGGCTGAGTAATATTCCACTGTATGTATGTGTCACATCTTCTTTGTCCATTCGTCTGTCAATGGACACTTAGGTTGCTTCCATGTCCTGGCTAGTGTAAATAATGCTGCAATGAACATGTGTTACATGACTCTTTTTGAGTTATGGTTTTCTCAGGGTATATGCCCAGTAGTGGGATTGCTGGGTCGTATGGTAGTTCTATTTCTAGTTTTTTAAGGAGCCTCCATACTGTTCTCCATAGTGGCTGTATCAGTTTACATTCTCACCAACAGTGTAGGAGGGTTCCCTTTTCTCCACACCCTCTCCAGCATTTATTGTTTGTAGAGTTTTTGATCATGGCCATTCTGACTGGTGTGAGGTGATACCTCATTGCATGCCCACATTCTTGAGTGAAGCTTTGAGCCCTGCGGCTCCCAAGTATTGACCACTGGGGAGCACCAAGGGTTCCAAGAACCTCAGCTACCTGTCTCAGATCACTCAGGGGTTGCGGCACCCAAGTTGAAAATACCGAGCTTCTGGTCACCCCTCAGAGTGGAGATCAAAGCTCCGAGAGGTTGTCTCTGAAGCCACGCCCACCCCAACTCTGGCTCAGGACTCAGTGAGCCTAGGGTTCCCCTGGAAGAACGATCTTGGCTCTTCCTTCTCACTCAGTGCTGTGCCTCTGGCTGCTCTCAAGTTCAAAGCTAAAACTTTTCATTCCAATTGGTGATTTTCCCCTCTTGGCCAGGCCACAGCTTAGGTTTCTATAAGCAGAGCGCTGGTTGCTAGGTGACAGCCTCACTCCCTGTTCCAGAGGCAGCCAAGGCAGATATGAACCTGAGAATCTGAAGCTTCCCTTTTCAAGACAAAATATGAAAACTAAAAGAGGAAATAAGACCTTAAATTAATTGGAGGCTTATATAACAGCCAGACACTGTCCTCATGCCCTCCCCACCACCCTGCCAAGACCAGAGGGATATATTTAAATGTATTTTTCAAAATAGACAGAAAAAGTAGGAAGTTGAACTGATAAATATAGTTGGGTCTTTTGATCGGGAGAGGAAACTTCTAATTACATCGCTTTTCTAAGCTCCCACAATCAGATCTTCACCTTCATTAACCACTGAGTCATTAGTGAGACTTATTAAAACAATTAGATCTGCAGAGAACTGCAGCCATAAGCAGTTCTGACAGCTGCATCAGGAATTTAAACTTTTCATTAAAATTGGATGGAGGCTCTTGCAAATCAATACGGAATAGATGAGCATTCCAAGTGAAAACTGAGCAAAGAACGTGAATAGGCGATTCATAAAAGAACCACAAATGGCCAATAAACAAATGAAAAAAGTGTCCCAATTCATTAGCAACTGAGGAAATATATTAAAACAATAACGGGAAAGCATTTTTTAGCCTATTAAATGGCAAGAATTTTAAAAATGATATTATACTGGATGGTCAAATATACAGAATATCTGCTTTTTTGATACACTGCTGGAATGAGGATAGAGAAGACCTTTCTGGAAAGCAATTTGGCCACATATTGAAAATGGTAAACATATAAGCATCTTTTGACAGAGTAACGTGATGTCCTTATTTACAAAGACGTTCGTTCACTCAGCAGTATTTATAAAAAGGGAGAAATTTGAAAAAATATCTATCTAAAAATGAGATGTTAGTTAAGTAAAAAGAAAGCATTTAATCCTGCAAGCCATCCTTCTCTGGATGTGGTAGGAAAGTGTGCAGGGAAGAGGGGCCAGTTCTCATGAGTTGAGTGCACACATGTACCAGGTAAACTCCACATAGAATCAGGGCGGGACTCCTTGTCGCCTGGGTGATGGCTGCGTTAGCAGTTGCTTTTCCCTTTTGCTAAGAAACCCAGGGGATTGTAGAGTGTGAGGTGATAACCCAGGGTGGGGTTCCTTCCTTCAACCTCACCCTTGGACATGAGGCCCTGGAGATAAGCCTGCCCCTTATCACGGATTCATTTTTACTGTCTTTCAAGCCCTGGACTATAGGGCTACAAGCTGTTTGTAGGTGGTTGTTGAGTGTTGATTTTGCTTTGGAGGAGCCATGTCCCTGCAGTCTGAACATCGACAATCTTCATCCATAATGCATGAGGCTGGAGACCCAAACAAAGAGTACATTCATGTGATGGCCTGTGGGAGTTGATTATCCATACAGAAAAATGAGGAACATTTCTCCTGTAAGAGTTAGCATTTATCATCACTCTGTTTCTGTCACCGTCCTAGGCTTTTACTTCTATGCAATTTTGTACCTTTCAGTGCTTCATGATCAGAAATGAATCAAACTCAACTCACCATATCAACCAGGAACAGAGCATCCCAAGGACTCAGAGGATGGGCATGTAGTGTGGTGGGAAGACACTGGTCAGGAAACTGGAAGATCCAGACCTGTCTCCAATTTTCTGTCCCTTACCAGCTTTGGGTTTCAGCTTGTTTTTGTTTTTGTTTTTAATTTATAAAATAAGATATTTGAATGATATTATAATAATCAAGTGTCTGGTATATCATTTGTGTCAAATGTAGCTGCATCAATATTTACCCACCCAAACTCAGGCATAAAATGTAATTTTCTTTGTGTGTGTGTATGCATGTATCTGTGTGTGTGTGTGTGTGTGTGTGTGTGTGTGTGTGGTGTATGATATATATGAGAAATATATATGACCATATCTTGCTTCAGAGTCATTTCCCTCTGAGGGCAGAAAACATTTACATTTATCAATTAAAGGTAATTAATTCTTTTAATCAAATTCTTCTGATTTGAATGCCTCTTTTGTGTAAATATTCAGTTAATTCTAAGTTCAAACTTCATGTCTGGAATGACGATGCTCGCCTCTCAAGAAGTCTCCTTACCCCTTTTCCTTTCCAAGAAAAATGCAAATCAAAACCACAATGAGCTACCACTTAAGACTCACTAGTGTGACTGTAATCAAAATGACAGCTAACAAGTGTTGGTGAGGATGTGGAGAAACAAACCCTCAAACAATGCCGATGGGAACGTAAAGCTGTGCAGCCTTTTAGGAAAACAGTCTAGCAGTTCCTCAGAAGGTTAAACGTAGAATTATCATATGACCCCCTAATTCCACTGGTATATACCCAAAAGAAATGAAAACATATGTCCACACAAACACTTGTGCACAAATGTTCATAGCTTCATTGTTTACAATAGCCCCAAATTAGAAACAACTCAAATGTTCATCAACTAATGAATGGATAAATAAAATGTTGTATATCCATCCAGCAGAATATTGTTAGACAATAAAAAGGAATATACGGCTTCCCTGGTGGTGCAGTGGTTGAGAGTCCGCCTGCCGATGCAGGGGACACGGGTTCATGCCCCAGTCTGGGAAGATCCCACGTGCCGCATAGCGGCTGGGCCTGTGAGACATGGCCGCTGAGCCTACGCGTCTGGAGCCTGTGCTCCGCAACGGGAGAGGCTACAGCAGTGAGAGGCCCGCGTACCGCAAAAAGAAAAAGGAATAATAATACTGATATATACTACAATATGAATGAAACTTGAAAGCCTCATGCTAAGTGAAAGAGGACAGTCACAAAGGACCACACATTGTTTGATTTCATTTATGGGAACAGTTCAGAATAGGCAAAGCAGTAGAAACAGGTTGTCTAGGGTTGGAGGTGGGAGCTCTGGGAAAGGGGGAATGACTGCTAAAGGATATAGAGTTTTGTTTTGGGATGGTGAAATGCTCCCAATTGATTGTGGTGATGGTTGCATAATTCTGTGAATAAATATACCAAAAACCATTCACTTATCAAGTGGGTGAACTTTAAGAGAGTGAGCTGTTTAATATGGGAATTATATCTCAAGAAAGCTCTTACAAAAAGTGAAGAGTCAGGAAATAGGAAAGCTGCAAAACACTGTGGAGTGTTCCTGTGTAAATAAAAAGAGGAAAAAAGTTTCTCAAGTCACCGCTGCACGACGTCGGGCCAGTGCCAGGGCAGGAGTCTGCGCTCTCCCGAGCGGCCACGCGCTGGACTTTATTGTGCCGCAACAAGCCCCCGTTCCCATTGTTTGTGCTTTTTTCAAAATATGGCAAAGGTTCAGGTGAACGATGTAGTGGTGCTGGATAACCCTTCTCCTTTCTACAACCCATTCCAGTTCGAGATCACCTTCGAGTGCATCGAGGACCTGTCTGAAGACCTGGAATGGAAAATTATCTATGTGGGCTCTGCAGAAAGTGAAGAATACGATCAAGTTTTAGACTCTGTTTTAGTGGGCCCTGTTCCTGCAGGAAGGCATATGTTTGTATTTCAGGCTGATGCACCTAATCCGGGACTCATTCCAGATGCAGATGCAGTAGGTGTAACAGTTGTGCTAATTACATGCACCTATCGAGGTCAAGAATTTATTAGAGTTGGTTATTATGTAAATAATGAATATACTGAGACAGAATTAAGGGAAAATCCGCCAGTAAAACCAGACTTTTCTAAGCTTCAAAGGAACATTTTGGCATCCAATCCCAGAGTCACAAGATTCCACATTAATTGGGAAGATAACACAGAAAAACTGGAAGATGCAGAGAGCAGTAATCCAAATCTACAATCACTTCTTTCAACAGATGCATTACCTTCAGCATCAAAGGGATGGTCCACATCAGAAAACTCACTAAATGTCATGTTAGAATCCCACATGGACTGCATGTGACCACCTGCCATCCCTATAGTACAAATTAAGCTATAAAAACACACAGAACTATTTCCCTCAAATTCCGTAAGTCCATAGTCAAGATACAATGTGAAGAATTTGTTTAAAAAACATCCTGTAGAAAGTTTATAAGAAAACCAGTATTTGAGCAAATTGTGGAATATAAATACAACTATTTTTAAGTAATTTTTTTCTCTAATGTGTTATTTTATTTGTTCTGAAACTAATCTGATTAAAACATATATATTATTTTCTTTTCCTCTATATGTAATTAAAGCACTTATAAAGAAAAATGAATCACTAGACCAGGTTGTAAAGATGTCTTAGCCTCTTGGACAATAATCTTTGGACCACTATTTTACTAATCTTTGAAAGAACAAAGTTAACTTCAACTAAAATGTGTCTTCCTGTGATAACACATAATTTGGTTTGATTTAAGGGGCAAGTTTTCATTCTTTTTACGGCATGCCCTTAAAGAAGGGATTTGAAGTCAACTGTATGCTACCAAGAACTCTAGGATCTGATTTTCCAGGCCACCTTGAAGCCTCTTATGGCTACTGTTCAGTTCATATAATGTTAGACAGCATTCAGTTTGGTTTCTAAGACAACAAATGTGGTTAATTGTTTATAAGGTCCTCTGGCTATGATTTTTGTTTTTATAACAGTTCAGGACATCAGAACACTCCATGAATCATACATCATTATTACCCAGTGAATTCAGCAGGTCAAGAGCAGATACAAACTTCCTAAGTTTAAGAACAGGAGAGTATAATGACTTCGTTCCGTTCGTTAGATTTATAATACTATGAACTTAACTCTTTAAAACTGTTTTGCTAGGTCATCTGTTGTTGGCAGCATTTATATAAAAACAGTGGATTTGGAAAGATATATTTAGCTTTATCATAATAGATAAGTTACTATTTTGGAACTATATATATTTTCACATGTAGTACTCTTCTCTGTATCCCCTGACACTCATGCACAATAAGATTAGGCATATTTGTGGTGGACATATTTTAGATAGCTTTTCCAGGTAAGTTTTTTAAAAGCAGTCTTGGAAAGGAATGCATTAACTAAATGGGCCAAAAAGTTCTTTTTCTTTGATGAGAGCTAGGTCCTTCCTCAAAAAGTTTCTTATGCTCCAGTAAATTAAATGTAGAATATTCTCATTACTCTTGCTGCTAAGCAAGACATTAGCCATATAATGCAGAGTTATGCAGTGCCTTCATATCTAAAACTTTTATACTGCACTTTTTAAAGCTTTTATTTTGAGGAAGGGAAAGGGGCATTTGTCTGAATATGGATTCTAAGTTGTATATATTTCCTGTCATTCTAAAAAGTGACTTTGTGAAGCAAAATTTTGCTAAATGTTAAAACTTTGAAATTTAATATACCAGATAATTAAAATATTGTCCACTAACTAGTTCATAGACTTTAAAAGTAAGATACATCCGGCTGTTAAAACAATATGAAGAAAATTTCATTTTTGTCTAATTGCAATTAAAAGAAAATGTTAAAATATTAAAATGAAAATAAAAGTAATACTTTCCAACCAAAAAAGAAAAAAAAGTGAAGAGTCAGTCTCTTACCTCTGATGTTAAGCTGGTAGAATAAAAACTTGAAACTGCTAGTGGTCATATTTGTCTATTTCTGAATGAAGCCAACACAGAAGAAAGCAAAGACAAGAAAGGTAGAGAAAGTTTCCTGTAGATATTATCTGAGCCCCCGATTCAGCCATGCCTGAAGCCATATACTCCCGGGACTTTTTTGGTTATGCCAACCAACTAATTCTTTTGTTTAATAAATTTTATTTTGAGTCTCTCTCTCTCTCTCTCTCTCGTAATTGAAAATATCCAGACTTGTATAGCAAGATGGGCAATCTGTTTTTGTGGAGTTTACCTTGGCTATGATTCCAACTCTACTTTTGAACAGGACTTCCAGAATTTTCTCAGCTACATAAACCTCAGTGTGGGTAAGAGGTGGCCAATTCTTCACACAGGTGTGCTGGGCCCTGAGAAACATCTCTACCGAGTCCACTCTTCACCAGGGATTAGCATGGATGGGACCCCAGTGGCTTGGGGCTCATAGTCACAGGCTGGCCTGTAACATGAGGCTGATTTTGCTGCAGGGGTAACTATTTCAATCTCCACAGCTTCTTACTTGAAAATGTCTCAGGCCTTCCCTGGTGGTGCAGTTAAGAATCCGCCTGCTAATGCAGGGGACACAGGTTTGATCCCTGGTCCGGGAAGATCTCACATGCCACGGAGCAACTAAGCCCCTGCGCCACAACTACTGAAGCCCGCGCACCTAGAGCCCATGCTCCGCAACAAGAGAAGCCACTGGAATGAGAAGCCCGTGCACCGCAACGAAGAGTAGCCCCCGATCACTGCAACTAGAGAAAGCCCGCACAGCAACAAAGACCCAACGCAGCCAAAAATAAAATAAATAAATAAAATAAATAAATTTATTTTAAAAAAAGAAAGAAACTGTCTCAGACGCTCAGACATAAAGTGTAGAGTGAGTGAACTCATTAAAGCCATGGCATACTTGAACTGAGGATAAAAAGTTATGCAAAACCCTGTTTGTTTCTGAAAAGCTATGTGAAATTTATTCAAGTTATTCAATTTAGCAAAAGCAAGGCCATAAAAACAAATGTTTAAGCTGGAAGAAATCTAAGGCATTATCTGGCTCAGGAGCTTCTATTTTCAAAACTGAGTTAATGAAAAAGGAAAAAGAAAAATACTTTCCTTCCTGTACATTTGAAATAACAGTACTAAGCTCTGATTTCACTCCAAAGAAGTGTAGGATGGCATGGAAAACCAGATCCACGTGGTTGTCTGTCAAAGGAGTCATGGGTTGGCCATGCAGGGACCACTCAATAAGCCCATTTTCTTATTTAGACCAAACACCATCATCTTATTAAAATTCACTTTAGAGCAGATTTCATGTTAAATTTTTTTTTTTTTTTTCTTTTTGCGGTATGCGGGCCTCTCACTGTTGTGGCCTCTCCCGTTGCAGAGCACAGGCTCCGGATGCGCAGGCCCAGCGGCCATGGCTCACGGGGCCAGCCGCTCCGCGGCATATGGGATCCTCCCAGACCGGGGCACGAACCCGTATCCCCTGCATCGGCAGGCGGACTCTCAACCACTGCGCCACCAGGGAGGCCTTCATGTTAAAATTTAATGACACAGTTTGAGTTTGTCAGGAAGTGAGGATGAAGTAGATGTAGGGCTGCAGACCGAGGGGCAGCGGTCAGGCTCAGAAAGAAGAGCAAAAATGGACAGAAAAGGCAAGGTGTCTGAAGCTCAGGAGGCAAGAGGAGGAGTCCAAGGTCAGTCAAAGGCGGAGAAGAGAAAAAAAAAGAAGACGGAGGAGAGGGAGGCACTAAATCAATCAGGTCTCCATCCAGGGCTCCAGCAAGAGCAGGGACTAGGGGTGCTGGGTGGGAGACTGGAGAGCAAGAACCTAGGAGTTTGGGCAAAGGTCTGGGTCAGCAGAGGTCAGGGAGGGGACAGAGCCTGGAGGAGCTCAAGGCCAGCAGGAAGGGCTCACAAAGCTCTGCCCTTGGGCTGAGGGCTGCCAGTCAGGGCAGGCGTTCCTGGCTGGGTGGGGAGTCAGGGGCCAGTTCTTCCTGCACCCCAACCTGGCTCTCCCAAGGTCTCTTTTCCCACCTTGACCCGGCACACTGTCCTCCAATGCTGGGCTCTGCTTGCTCTGGCTTTGGACCTGGCTCCTGTACTCAGAAGTTAGCTTCTGACCTCCAGACAATCATCCTGCCTGCCAGAGCTCTGGTCTCTACCATAACTCGCCCCACAGCTTGGAGCCTGAAACCCATCACTTATTCCCAGTCTCACTGTTACTGTCCTGTGGTGTCCATTGTCCCTCCCCTCCCCCTATGCCACCTCTCCTCCACCAGACTGTCCCAGCCTTCCGGGCACAATTCCCTCCTCCTCAGGAACCTGCCCTGTCCACTGCAGCTTGAGGGAACAGTGCTCAGACCATGATCTGAGCTGCCCCTTTAGCCCTTAGATTGCCCCTGTTAGTCATCTGATTTGTGCAAACGTCTTACCTCTCAACTAAAGGGGAAAGTCCCTGAAAGTAGGGACTTCCTCGCAGCCCTTACGCAATGCTAGATATACATGTTGATGTCCAATGTAAGTTTCAGTTGAGTGAATGAGGCTTTTGCGTAGAGTTTTCTTTTCCAACCAGGTTCTCAGCCTGATCGCAGGAGGCTTTTGCTAACAAGCTGTTCTAAATAACGTTGGTTTTGTACTTCAGAATTTGGAACTGCTTATTGGGCTGTTGGTAAAAACCAAACCCAAGGGTGCCTTTTAAGTAAAGGGCCCAATGTTTAAAGCTCACGGTGAAAATAAAATAATGAATACCCTGGAGGGATCTTGAAATCAGGGCTGGAATTTCAAATTGGTTATAATTATTTTCTGTCCAGCTTGAGAGCTCTGAAAGCAACTCAGAATTTCCCTTAAATATAAGAAATAATCTCAAGTAAGGGAATAAAAGACTGTCCCTGGACCAGAGTCACACTGGGAGGGATGTAAATGGGGACACCTGTATAGCTGGGCCAGGCGATTTACCTGAGCAACAGGGGGCTGCTTCCAGGCCAGGAGAAGGAAGAGAAAGATGGAAATGCAATGCTTGTTTTTGTAGAAAAGTGCCAATGAGTAAAATAAACATAAGTGAGATGATATTAGATCATTATTGAGAATTTTTGATGTTGATAATGGTATTGTGGTTATGCTTCTAATAAAAGAATCTTTGTATTTTAGAGATATCTACTGCATGATTTACTAATGAAGTTATAAGCACCCTCCCTGGGATTTGCATAAAAATAAAAATAGATGCAAGTAATGGGTAAATGAGAATTTGTGTAATACTGTTTTCTCTACTTTTATATGTATTTGAGATTTTCCATAATTAAGAAGTGAAAATGAACAATAAAATAATCCTGAGCCATCCCAACTTGCTTACTGCTATGGCTTCAGAATTTCTCCATGAGCTGACTGGGGGAGGTAGGTGGAGTGAGGGTAAGCTAAAGATAATTGTTTGCATAACAAGGGCACTCCTTTTACTTAGATGGTTTATTTGGAATGTCCTGGGGCTGCCGGCAGTTATGGGAGAGGGGATGGTAAAGTCCCCCAAAGACTGGCTAATCCTAGGGACCTCCCGGTGAGTTTTCTCTTGAAGTCAGAAACATTCTGGAACATATGACCTGCTCCTGCAGGTTTGGGGACTTAGAGGAGGAAGAGAAGCAGCCAAACCACAACCGCTGTATTCTCTGGCTGTGGAGGGACTGGGTCTACTCCTGTGATCTGGGCTGGTCTTGCTCTCTATGGCCAAGCCCTGGACTCAGAGTTCAAAGAGTATTTGAGGATTGATAAACTGATTGATTGACTGATCAATTGATGATCCCTGTAAAGCCAAGTTATTGGGAGGATTACTTGAGAGCACACACCTGGCCCAAGGCTAGGCACACTCAATAAATGGTCATCCTCTCCCTCTGATCCCACATATTATTTACCCCTTGCAGACATCAAAACTGCACAGAACACTGCCTGGAAACAGAATTTTTCTCATTTCCATTTCCTTGCTTTGCTGTATTCAGGTTCTGAACTTAGTAATTCTTTACCAGCTTAAATTTTAAAAGAGTGGTTTTTGGAGAAAACTTCCTACCTAGATGCTGCCTAAACTCAGCAACCATGTATTCTTTCTCTAAAAAAAATATTAAACACAGTTAAGCAGTCAACTCAGGGTCCTGAAGATGCAAAGTGAGCACTATTCATTTATAATGAATATGGGAAAGGCACACGAAAAAGCCCACCAGGTCATTCACTTACCCATGAGGACCTGTAATTTTAACTTGCATGTGCTTAAGATTCTCGAATCCACTTCCCAAGACCAAATAACTTTCCCAAATTCTAGGTCTGTATTTCACTGGTCTACTAGGTATCTCCACTCTGGGGTTTTTCCCACAAAACCCAATTCAGCATTTCCAGTGCTGAATTCATTATTTTCCTCCAGACTTGTTCCTCATCTTGTATTACCTGACTTGGGAACTGGCCAGACCAGAAACCCTGGTGTCATCACTCTGACCCTCACTTCTTTGTCCCCATGCTCAGTTGATTCTGTCTCCTGAACACCTCTGGAATCTATTCACTCTCTTCAATCTGAAGACCTTTCTTTAAAAAAATAAATTTATTTATTTATTTTTGGCTGCATTGGGTCTTCGTTGCTGCGCGAGGGCCTTCTCTAGTTGCAGCAAGCGGGGGCTACTCTTTGTTGCGGTGCGCGGGCTTCTCATTGTGGTGGCTTCTCTTGTTGCAGAGTACGGGCTCTAGGCGTACGGGCTTCAGTAGTTGTGGCACACAGGCTCAGTAGTTGTGGCTCACAGGCTCTAGACAGCAAGCTCAGTAGCTGTGGCACATGGGCTTAGTTGCTCCACAGCATGTGTGATCTTCCCGGAACCAGGGCTTGAACCCATGTCCCCTGCCTTGGCAGATGGATTCTCAACCACTGCGCCACCAGGGAAACCCAATCTGGGGACCACTGATGGTTAAGAAGTTCATCATCTCTCTCCTGGATCCTGACAACAGACTACAGCCTCGATACTTCCAAGTGAATGGATTCAGGGTATTTTCTTGAACAATGAGTGAGCAGACAATCTCAGGAAGGTAAGTAGGGGCTAGTCCATATTGAGAACTGGGTCTTTTGGTTTTTTTTTTTTTTTTTTTTTTTTTTTGCAGTACGTGGGCCTCTCATGGTTGTGGCCTCTCCCGTTGCGGAGCACAGGCTCCGGACGCGCAGGCTCAGTGGCCATGGCTCACGGGCCCAGCCGCTCCACGGCATATGGGATCTTCCCGGACCAGGGCACGAACCCGTGTCCCCTGCATCGGCAGGCGGGCTCTCAACTACTGCGCCACCAGGGAAGCCCGAGAACTGGGTCTTTATCTATGCTCTTTACACTATCTTTGCAGGGAGGGGTGGGGGGAGGAGAGATAAGGTCCTTAGCCAAGAGAAGGGCACCATGGGACTGTTCTAGACACCACAGACAAATCACCTTTGTCCTTGATTTCAGGTAGTCTCAAATGGGTACATTAGCTCGGCACAACTTAGGAAACCTTACTTACAAAGAAATCTGGAAAATGTAGTTTTTAGTTTTTCAGAGGCTGCAGGACCAGAAGGCAAGCAGAAGAGGAAAGTGTGTGGTGGGTATTGAGTGAATCTGTCTACAGTATCTGCCCCAGTGGCTCCCCAAACTCTTCCAGTGAAACTTTCAAGAAAAAAGGTAAGAGGAGAATCAAATAACATTTCTTTGACATCTCATATTTTATCTTAAAAATTAATGGTGAGATTGCCTTCTACTCCATAATATGTCTATGTTTGTTTGTTTATATAAAATTGTGATGTTTTCCCCTGAAGCTTTCTGGAAAAATTGATATTTTAGATAAAAGCAGCACTTTTATGTAACAGCTGCTCATATTCCTGGGATGCTGAGAAGCTCCACTGGGGTAGATCCACCTGCCCTGGCCTGAGAAGCTTGGGATGAAGCCAATATGACAAAGTTTGGCAACATGCCTGGAGCTCACCCAGGTTCCAGCACCACCAGCAAATGAACTTGAGAATTTCTCAGCGCTGAGGTTTCCACTCTTACCTTCTGTAGGGCCAGGCAGGAGGAGCCCACGGGTGGTGAGGGATACTGTTTAGTGCTCCTTCTCAGAGGAGCTGGGGAAGGTAGAATAGTGTGGGTATTCTTATTACCTCTACTGCTTTCATGGGCAATTTCTCCTGTACCACACAGATCCCTATCAGTTTGCAGATAAATTCAACCTCTTTCTGCCATGATGACTGCTTCCCATTTGTAATTCTCAAGCTCTTACCTGCAAAACATTTAACATTCTTATTAAAGCTTGTTTAAAGATGTCTTCCTTGGGGCTTCCCTGGTGGCACAGTGGTTGAGAATCGGCCTGCCAATGCAGGAGACACGGGTTCGAGCCCTGATCTGGGAAGATCCCACATGCTGCGGAGCAACTAAGCCCGTGTGCCACAACTACTGAGCCTGCGCGTCTGGAGCCTGTGCTCCTCAACAAGAGAGGCTGTGATAGTGAGAGGCCCGCGCACTGCGATGAAGAGTGGCCCCCGGGCTTCCCTGGTGGCGCAGTGGTTGGGAGTCTGCCTGCCAATGCAGGGGACACGGGTTCGAGCCCTGGTCTGGGAAGATCCCACATGCCGTGGAGCGGCTAAGCCTGTGAGCCACAACTACTTGAGCCTGCGCATCTGGAGCCTGTGCTCCGCAACAGGAGAGGCCATGACAGTGAGAGGCCCACGCACTGCGACGAAGAGTGGGCCCCGCTCGCCGCAACTGGAGAAAGCCCTCGCACAGAAATGAAGACCCAACACAGCCAATAAATAAATAAATAAATAAAAATAAATTAAAAAAAAAAAAAAAGAGTGGCCCCCGCTCGCCGCAACTAGAGAAAGCCCTCGCACAGAAACAAAGACCCAACGCAGCCAAAAATAAATAAATTAATTCATTAATTTTAAAAAAAAGATGTCTTCCTTGGATAAAGTGGCAATTACCAGGTATATGGGTTGTGACTTGGGATCATCTATCATCTTATGATCAATGGGATTGATTTAGATTCTGAGCACTATGGATCTGAATGTTTTCCAGCCAACAACAGCATCACGGAATGGCACCCAAGTCATTGTTATTACAATGGATGATAGAGGAATCCCTGACAGGAATGGGATTCGAGAGCACCATGATTCCCTAGGGTCCTTCCTTTGCAGTCTTAGGATCATTAATGGGAAATAATCCAGATCCTAATTTTGCAGTTTCCATTCCTATTCTGGGAACCCAAGGACAATTTTGTCAATGCAGCCTAATTGCCTGCTTATACTTTTTACAAAGTAAAACCTTGGATCAAGAGAATTATATGTATTCACTGCAGTCTCCTCATTTAAATCCCTAGAAATTCAAGAAAGTGTACCTTTTAAAAATTCATAACTATCTTGGAAAACAAGAGGTGGTGCCATTAGTGGAAATTGTGAGAGATACCTGAAAGTCAGAAGGCAAATGGGATTGATTTGAAGGAGGAAACCAAATTCCAAAATATGGGAAGGAAAGGACTCAAAAAGGAGGAAGGGATTCTAGGGGGAGCTCCGTGTTGGGGAAAGGTGGGTACAGAGATCTGAAGGGGTTCTGGCTGGGATAAGACAGGAGAAGCAGACAGGTGGTTCAAAACATCTCCCACCTCCCACTGCTTATGCTACTAGTAGGTGACAGAAGTGTCAGCGTTCAGGTGGGAGCAGTGAGTGTAGATGCTTAGGTCACCAGGCAGGCAGTATCCTTCCCGGACGATGACTCAGAAAGAAACCAGTGGTCCCCACATCCAGAAATCTGGACTCTCCCCAGTCAGCTGTATGTCACCCACTGCCTGCATCAGTGATGATAACCTGTGGTAAATAATAGCACACGCACAGACAGGCTTTCAGGACAACTCAATTGCAAAAATGAACACGCAACCAAAATTTACAAAACACCTGAAAAAAGTCGAGATCACATAAGACAGCACTAATGAAGCAGAGAGAAGAATGAACACCCGAGGAAGTACAGTTAATCAAGAGAATAAAACTTCAGAAGGATGAGAGAGAATTTCACATTAAGCAAGAATAGGTTAGCTTAAAAACCAGCTTCAAGGGGACTTCCCTGGTGGTGCAGTGGTTAAGAATCCACCTGCCAATGCAGGGGACACGGGTTCGATCCCTTGTCCGGGAAGATCCCACATGCCGTGTGTGGAGCAACTACGCTCATGGGCCACAGCTACTGAGACTGAGCCTGCGAGCCACAAGTACTGAGCCTGCATGTCACAGCTACTGAAGCCCGTGTGCCTAGAGCCTGTGCTCCGCAACAAAAGCCACCACGAGATGCCCGTGCACTGCAACAAAGAGTAGCCCATGCTCGCCACAACTAGAGAAAGCTTGCGCGCAGCAACGAAGACCCAATGCAGCCATAAATAAATAAATATATATATTTTAAAAATAGAAATAAAAAACCACCTTCAGGTGTTTAAAGGAATCCATCCATATTTTCTTTCAGCACTTATGATTTCATTTTTTACATGTAGATCTCTGATCTATTTGAAGTTTATCTTACTATAAGATATATGAAGTATAGGTCCAGTGTGATCTTTTCCCAAATGGCTGGCCAGTTGTCTTAAACCAGTTATTACACAACCCATCTTCCCCACCTATTTGAGACACCGCCTTTATCCTGTACTGGATTGATATATGTACTTGGGTCCTACTCCAGGTCTTTCTGTGGTGCTCCATTGGTCTGTCTCTTCAGGCACCAATTAGTTTAAATATTGAGGATTTCTACTATGTTTTAATATATGATAAGGCTATACCATATTCTCCAGTATTTTTCTTTTTTTCATGGTTTTCCTGGCCAATTTTGCCTTTTTGTTTTTCCATAGGAACTTCATATTTATCTTTGCAAGTTCCTGGGGGGCGGGGGTGGGGGGAGGAGGAAAGCTTTGTGTTTTTGTAGAGATCACATTAAATTCTTTAAATAATTTGAGCAGGATTTAAATCTTTATGATGTTGTCTTCCTATCCAAGAATACGTTATACCTTTCATTGGTTTAGGCCTGCCTTTTTGACTTCCAGGAGTGTTTCAGAGTTTTGCACATAAAGGTTTACACATTTCCTGTTCAATTTATTTCTAGATATTTTATCTTTCTGATGCTAAAGTGTAGTGGCAACAATTTCTTTCTTGCCTTGTTCTTATCTTTAGCAGGAATGTCTTCAGTATTTCCCCATTAAATAAGAAGCTGGCTTTGGGTTGAAACACATCTATTTTATCAGAACATGACCTAACTTTTGACATATTCTTTAGCCAGCTGGAGAATTAGCAGAAATTGTGTTCCAGGATTGTGTAAAAGAAAGGCACATTTAGAGAACGGTAAGTAATTTAAAATAATTGTAAGTGGCAGGAGAGTGGGTTGCCTGTTACAGGAAAGGCAGGAAATGGGGATGGAGACCGTTAGAAGCAGATCATGAAGACCTCATAGGCTGTGCTGGGGAGCTTGGACTTTCTTCCATAGTATAAAAAACCACCAAAAGGTGTTGAGCAGGAGAATGGCATGATTAGATTTATATTTTAGTAAGATTCTTCTGGAGGCAATGGCTGTTGATTTCCATTAACAAAACATTTCCAATACGACAGCAAATCAGACCAGATACGACCCCACTGGATAAGCCAGGAGGATGAACAAGATCGGTCCAGAAAAAAAAATTGCAGCCATGTCACTTTTTTTCCTTTAATGTCTTAAAAATTATGGAGTAAGTAAATCTATTCGGGACTAAACGTGAAGGATATTTTCTTTCTTTTTTTTTTTTTCTATATTTTCAGGACATTTTCAGTTTTTTTTCAAAACCTGAAAGTCTTGCTGGGGAGATTCAGCTCCAGGAGGCTGCTGAATCCTCATCCGACCTCAGCGTGAGCTCTAGCGGGCAGACCTAGCCAGGAAGTGGCCCCAGTGGCATGGCAGGGCCTGAGGGACACTTACAGCAAACCCTAGCATCACTTCCTTTTGCTGAGGACATGACTCTCTTCTCTCCCTGTTTTCCTGAGTGGAGTGCTGGAAATAGTTAAGCACAAAGCACAGCATAGTGGACAAAGAATATGATGTTTCCGTTCATGAAAAATTCAACCCTAATTATACCTCTGGGAGCCAGGGGGAGTTATTGAAACAGTGTGCCCAGAATGTTCATCTTGTTAATAGATGCTGGCCATGGGGTACTTATTTTCCATGCCATTTATAAAGCCTTTGATGGACAGAAAGAAGCTACTTGTGTCAGTCCATAAAATAATAAGATATGAAGGATATTATGATAATTCTTTGGGGTGATTTTCATTTAGTATCTGGTCTAGGAGAATGCCATTCCTCCCTTTAGTGCAATATTCCAACAAATGCAATAGTCAGCTTAGCAGGAGCTCTCAAAATATACACACACTAACTTTGGTTCAGACACCAGGGATGCATTTTGCTGCCATTTAAAAGTAATTATTTTCAATACGTTTGTGAAGGAAACAGTCTTTAAATTTTATTTCTGACTCTCAATTTACGAGTAATAGCTCCTAGATTGCAATCACATGGACTGACATACAGAAACCTTTCAATCACATGGTTTTTGACCCAACTGAAATGGGGAAAGCTCAAAGAAAGTTTTCTAAGGACCAAGGCAGACAAGATCCACTTATTCCAGCATGACAGTCAGCTTTCTGAAAGCAAATGAGCAGTCAGATAAGGTAAACACAAAAGAGTGAAAAGGGAAAACTAGCTGGTCCTTTTGTTAGAAGGACAGAGAACATACAAACAAGGGTCTTCAGCCTGAAACCAAGTTCAAAAACTCTACTTTAGTGACTTCCATCAATGCTTATGTATGTTGAACCATATGTAGCTCCTGATATTCTACTGCTTTTGACCTACAAAATCAGTCATTTTATACAGTTCAACCTAATGCTTTAGGAATAACATGTCCACACCCTAGAACTTGGCATAACCTGCCATTGCTTTAACTCTAAAGCCTTAAACTACCTAACTGCAGCTTCCTGTCCTTCTAGACCTCTTAGGTCCTCCCTTTCATCACAAATCCATGTCTGCAGCCCAGACCAGTTTGTTAGTCTTCAGGCCCATGGAGCCAAAAGTCCTCTGGGTGTCTCTACAAGGAACTCTCACAGATACTTCAGTGTGATGGTTTAAGAAATATGTCTACAAATTCTTTGAAACTCTTCCCTTTAAGAGGTGGAGTCTAATTCTTCTCTTGAATGTGGACTAAACTTAGTGACTTGCTGTTAATGAATAAAATGAAGGAGAATTGTGTAGCTTATGAAATTGGGTCATGAAAAGCCTGTGGCTTCTGTCTTGGTCTCTCTCGCATCTCATCAACTCAATACGTCTGTTGAGTTATTTTGAAAGTGGAAAGTGGTTCCTTCAGTTCCAGTCAAGCTTTCAAAACCCTGCATCTTTGGCTAACATCTTGACCGCAGTGTCATGACAGACTACAGACAGGCTTACCCAACTAAGAATGTCCTAAATTCCTGACCCACAGAAAATGTGAGATAATAAATGTGTGTTACTGTAAGCCAGTAAGTTCACGGTAATTTGTTATGCAGCAATAGATAACTAATACAACCAAGAACAAGAAGCCCAACTCTTAATTCACCATTGTATTGGTTTCCCAGGATTACTGTAGGAAATTACGACAAATTACCTTTCAACCCAGTCAGTCATTCCAGGAACCCAGGAATGTTTTAGACTCTTCTGTTTTACTCACTCTGACCATCAGTTGGTTACTGAGTTTTGTAGACGGTACTTGCTAGACACCTCAGACCTGCCCCGTTCTGTCCATCCCCACTGGCACTCTCTCAGTTGGGGTTCTCATTTCCTTGTAGCCAGATGGCTGGAATTGCTTCCCAAGTGGGCTCCTTCACTTCCATCTCACTCCCCATTTCTTTGCAGCCAGAATGAGTTTCCCAAAGCTCACCATGTCACTCTTCTGCCTGCAAAATTTTGATGACCGCTTGTTTCCTCAGGAACTCTTTGGGTTAACCCTAAAACAAATCCATGATCTAGACTCCCCTATCTCACCTCCTGCCATTTTTTACAAGCATCCTTGGCTTTAGCAATACCAAATTTGCCTTCAGACATCAGAAAAGCCAAGCTGTTTCATGCAGGTGCTGTTCTTTCCATCTAAAATGCCCATGACCTTCTCCTTTCCCACCTTTATCTAGCTACATCCAAATGTGTTTAAAATTCAGGTTATATTTCATCTCTTCCTAGAAGACTTCTCCAAGTCCCCAGAGGGATTCTGATGCTTCCTCCTACAGCCTCCCTGGGCAGAGGGTGTAATTCTAAATCCATCTTCCCCTTTAAAAGTGTGCTTCCGGGCTTCCCTGGTGGCACAGTGGTTGAGAGTCCGCCTGTCGATGCAGGGGACATGGGTTTGTGCCCCTGTCCGGGAAGATCCCACATGCCGCGGAGCGGCTGGGCCCGTGAGCCATGGCCGCTGAGCCTGCGCGTCCGGAGCCTGCGCTCCGCAACGGGAGAGGCCACAACAGTGAGAGGCCCGCGTACGGCAAAAAAAAGTGTGCTTCCATGAAATTCCAGGATGTTCATCTACCTTTTTATCCCTAATGCCTGGCACAGTTGTTGCATGTGGTAGGTAACCAGTAAGAGTGTGCTACCTAATAAGTGACTGAATGAGAGAGTCAGGGAAGGCAACGTTTATGGCATGATTATAGAGCCCTGACTGAAAAAAAAAATCTTCTTCTTTGATAACTTCACCCCTTTATTTAGATTAACATGGTGGTACCTTGTAAAAATTCACCTTGTATATTAACTGGGGCCCTGCTCACACCTCTGACCACAGAGGAAAGGGACAAAGCAACAGGGAAACCTCACAGTCATAATTACCTCCATGCCTGTCATCCAGGAAGGATGGGGTTAAGTTTCCTCATTGCTGAAATAGCCAAGGGTAAACAGACTGAGCTTGAGGGAATCCAAAAATCATCCTCTGCTTCCAGAAGACATGCTAGTCAAATTAAGTGGAGGCCTGAAGAGTGTTGCCAGATCTCTGTTTTGGAAAAGGAGGTGGTGTCTCCTCTTCCAGCAGATGGAAGGCCTCTGTGGCCTGAGGGGGAGGGAGCATTTCTAAGGTCCATACCAGGGCTTCCCACAGGTGCATCTCCATGGCTACCTTTTCATTATCACCAGAAACAAGGACCAGGCTGATATAGACATCCGCCAGAGGGCAGCTGGGATTTTCCAGATGGAACTGCCACACCCTTGATGGAGAATACCCAGGAAAAGAGGAAAGGGGGCAGGGCTGGTAGAAGGGGTGACCTGAGGGCTTGATGGGCCAGCAGAGGGAACCACCAACTAGCCTGAGAGAGCAGCCCAGGACACCAGCCTTGGGGAGCACGCTGGAGAAATGGGAAGATGGCTGGGGTAACAGAAGAGGATGGTGAAGCTCACCCAGCAGGACAGACAGGTTAAGCAGTGTCCTTACACATCAGGAAGAGAGGCCAAGAAGGTGACAAGAGGCTGACAAGGAAAGGCTGGGCTAGGCAGGGCTGCAGAGTCTCAGGATCTTTATACCTGTCCCTGGGCCTTACAGAGGTGAGCATTGTCTTTCGGTCCCGATAAAGATGGTCACAAAGGATGCCCCTAGGTCTGAGCAGAGGGACAGGGATATTTCCTGAGCAGATGGGAGGAGAAGTTAGAGCCTATAGGAAGATCTGCAGTGATGACCTTCAAGAATGGGGGTAGGAGAACACTGCAGGTGAGGGGCATTTGCCAGTTTCCTAAGTGTTCTTGCCTGCATGCTCTCATTTGTGGTGCAATCTGTGATTCCTGAGTATAAGAACTAAAACCTGCATGAGAGGGAACCCTCCAATTTCCTTCTTGCCTTCTAACCTTGTCCCTTTTTCTTATTTCTTTGCTATATAGCTCCCTCATGCTGGCAACCTTGACTAGAGGATAAGCCATGGCTTACAAAAATGCTTCTTGGGATATACTATACTGATGATGGTATTGGGATTGCACTGATGACATGAGCAAGAGGCAGAAAACCAGGAGCGACTTTTAAACCATGAGTTGCTATTACAGGTGAAAACTGTTGCCTAAACCCACACCACACATCCACATGTTCAGCTTTCCCGTCCTATAAAAACCCTGACGGTGGTTTAATCCAGGGTCACCTGTCCTTTAGGTACTCTCTGATGTGCCTTAGTTGAATAAAGTCTTTAATTTCTATTTGAGTCACTTAAATAATTTTCTGATATTCAGAAAATATGGTCCTAGAATGTTATTTGGGTTGTCTGTCCCAAAAGCCACATTTTGGCAAGTGTCCAGTGGCATTCAGGGAGGGGATTAGCCTCTCTCAGCCATGGTTTCGGGCTTCATCTGACCTCACTTTGCCAAGCACACAGCTGTACAGGACGGGAAGAGTTTGAGGGCAAGCATGTAGGAGTTAGTGCAAACCAGATGGAGCATAGAGGTCAGCTCACCCCGTCTCAGTCCATGTGCAAGGAAAGGAGGTGGGGTGGAGTAGGGGCAGGAGAGGGGAAGTTTAATGTCCTTGGGTGTGTGATAAGCATAAGTTTCATCTTTTGAAATAAATAATTCAAGAACTAGAACTTGCTTTATATCCCAAGACTCTACTTAATTTCTCACTCAAGTCCCCATTCTGCTGGGCTACAGGAAAAACAACCTCAGTCCTTCCTGGGAAACCACACTCTCTAGGTGGTCCCACAATCCCTGGTCTTGCACAGCGCCAAGGCATTGGGGTAGGGGAACCCTATTTAGTCCTTAGTCATCGGTGCTCACAGGAAGTCATGGCAACACCCGTCATCCTGAATTCCCAATTCCTTCAGGCTGGGCAGCTCCTGAAGAGAATTAGTATGTCTTTGTGAAGCACCAATTCAAGTGAGGTCAACATGATCTCCAGGCCAGGGGAGACCATCTCCTCTGGCAGAGGGAGGTGGTTGCTTTTGACAGCCAGGAAAGTTCAAGGGAATCTGGGGATTCAAGACTGTTGGGTTCAGCCACCAAAATGTTTCCCACCCAGGTGTCAAGCTCTCACTCTTTCCCTATTAGCTACTCATATAGTAAGTGGGATTGTTTTCTTAATTTCTCTTTCTGATAGTTCATTATTAGTGTATAGAAACGCAACAGATTTCTGTATATTAATTTTGTATCCTGCAATTTTCCTGAATTCATTGATGAGTTCTAATAGTTTTTTGGACCACCATAAAACTTAGGATTTTCTCTAGGGTTTTCTATATACAGTATCATGTCACCTGCGAACAGTGACAGTTTTACTTCTTCCTTTTCACTTTTAAAAATATATAAGAAAGATAAGAAGATATTGACATTCTTTAATCCAATAATCTAATTCATGGAATTATGCTTTAAGGGAATAATGAACTTAAAGGAAAAAGATCTATTCACGAAGAAATTAGGCCCTTACCTCCTTAAAAAAAAACACTGGGGCTTCCCTGGTGGTGCAGTGGTTGACAGTCTGCCTGCCAATGCAGGGGACACGGGTTCGTGCCCTGGTCCGGGAGGATCCCACGTGCCGCGGAGCGGCTAGGCCCATGAGCCAACGCCACCGAGCCTGCACATCTGGAGCCTGTGCTCCGCAACAGGAGAGGCCACAGAAGTGAGAGGCCCGCGTACTGCAAAAAAAACACAAAAAAACAAAAATAACACTGGAAATAATATGAATGTTCAAGAGTAGGAACTCTGGGGACTTCCCTGGTGGTGCAGTGGTTAAGACTCACACTTCCAATAAAGGAGGCCTGGGTTAAATTCCTGGTCAGGGAAGTCGATCCCACATGCATGCCTCAACTAAGAGTTCGCATGCCACAACTAAGGAGCCCGCTTGCTGCGACCAAGACCCAGTGCAACCAAATAAATAAATAAATAAATGATTTTCTTTTTTTTTTTTTTTGCGGTACACGGGCCTCTCACTGTTGTGGCCTCTCCCGTTGCGGAGCACAGGCTCCGGATGCACAGGCTCAACGGGCATGGCTTACGGGCCCAGCCGCTCCACGGCATGTGGGATCCTCCCGGACCAGGGCACGAACCTGTGTCCCCTGCATTGGCAGGCAGACTTCCAACCACTGCGCCCCCAGGGAAGCCCAATAAATATATTTTTTTTAAAAAGTAGTAACTCTGGGGCCTCCCTGGTGGCGCAAGTGGTTGAGAGTCCGCCTGCCGATGCAGGGGATACGGGTTCGTGCCCCGGTCTGGGAGGATCCCATGTGCCGCGGAGCGGCTGGGCCCGTGAGCCATGGCCGCTGAGCCATGGCCGCTGAGCCTGCGCGTCCGGAGCCTGCGCGTCCGGAGCCTGTGCTCCGCAACGGAGGAGGCCACAACAGTGAGAGGCCCGCATACCGCAAAAAAAAAAAAAAAAAAAAAAAAAAAAAGTAGTAACTCTGGTTCATTCATTCCTTCATTCAATAGATGTTTATTTAGCTTTTACTATGTGCTAGACATTAAGTTAGGAACTAAGAACCTAAAAACAAATGTGGCATTTGCCTAGGGATCTGCTGGGGGGAACATGCAAACACATTTAGTTCACAATGTGAGAAAACCACAATGAGGATGATTTCCCACCTTTAATGATTTCAGTGTACTTCCCCCCGTGCACCACGACCTCCCCAGATGAATTGATTTCCAATTCATTTGACATTAATTTCTAATGTAATTGCAATGTAGTTTTATAAAAGATAAACAAAATGATTTTTCAGGTAGCACATATTGATAAACCTGTATCTCTGAAATACTGAAGAGTCCCAAGATATGGGAGATGATATTTGTTCAACAATAGAATTGGATCCATCAAGTTTTAATGGCCTGAGAGAAAATATATGGGGGGAAATGAGCATGATTTATTTGTAGATGTAAATCTTATCAGTTTTTTTAAAATAAATTTATTTATTTGGCTGCATTGGGTCTTTGTTACTGCGCGTGGGCTTTCTCTAGTTGAGGCGAGTGAGGGCTACTTTTCATTGCAGTATGCGGGCTTCTCATTGCAGTGGCTTCTCTTGTTGCGGAGCACAGGCTCTAAGCACGAGCGCTTCAGTAGTTGTGGCCCATGGGCTTGGTAGTTGTGGCATGCAGGCTCAGTAGTTGTGGCGCACGGGCTCAGTTGCTCTCGGCATGTGGGATCTTCCCGGACCAGGGCTCGAATCCGTGACCCGTACACTGGAAGGGGGATTCTTAACCACTGCACCACCAGGGAAGTCCAAATCTTATCAGTTTTTAATGATGCCTTTTTACTCTCTCTGAGCCTAAAATTATGTCCCAAAGGTAGCTTACTTCATGGCAGTGGGGGCTCAAGTTTACACCATCACCAGGCCCAGGTTAGCAGCAGGGCAAGCACATGGGAGCAGGTGTGTGAATAGACCCATGTCTACATCAGAGGATCTGCTCATTGCTGATCTTTCTCAACACAAAGGCTTTCTGTTTATAATCTCAAAATGGAGCTTATCAAGTTAGGCTCAGACACTTTTAAATGTGCACTTGATAAGCTATTCTTCAAAGTATGTTTATGTAAAACACTGTAAAACTTTTTATGATTCAGTCAGACCTGGATGAAGATTTAGGATGTCTGTAGTCCATTCCTCTGCCTTTAGACTGGACGGACCATGGCTACTTCAACTCAGAAAGATGAGAATTTATCTTTTTTCCTGGTAGCATTATGGGTAGTATCCAAAAACTAGAAACCCTCAAATGACAATTAGCAGAATAAACTGTAAGATATATTCATTCTATGAAATATAATAAACTGAGCAAGGAAAATGAGTAAACGACAGCTACAATTAATTCCCCCTTCTATCCTATCCCTGCTACATCCCAGCCCTTCATAAAAAAAAAAAAATCAGTGATAATGGTATGGATAATTGTCCCAAGAGCTAGTTAGCCATTTCTGCTAATTTGCTCCATTGTTTAGAGACATTAACATTTAAAGGCTTCCTCCTACATTCCTTGTGTTTCAGAATGAATTTAGTCCCTTTCGTTCTAATCTTGGCAAAATGAAGGGCCTTGGATCAGTCCCTTGGCCATCTCGCCCCCCTCATCTTTCTCTCCATCGACCTAACAGCCTTGGCTCTACTTGGATAACTCTTATTGCAAAGTTTCCAAACACATGCCACCCCCTGGGCTAGCCTATGGCTCATTTCTCAAGGGACAGTGAGAGGAAAACATCTAGGAATTTATTGTTGGGCAGAGAGGGTGTCTGCTCCCAACTCGACCAGTTCAGGGGGGCTTTCCCCATTTGTTCTGAGGAGGCAGCACTGTCTTATCTAAACACTGTTTTCAACTCACTTTAAAATTATTATTAGCGAGTCTAAAAAATGGAAACAAATCTATACTGACAACAGATCAATGGTTTCCTGGGGCTTGGGAGGGAAGGTGGGAAGAGATACTTGGAAATTTTGCAGGAGATGGAAATGTTTGTTGTCTTGATTGTGATGGCTTCAAGGGTGTACACATATGTCAAAAGTGATCAAACTGTATACTCTATGGGCTGTTTAGTGTACTCTATACCTCAATAAAGTTATTTAATAAATTCTTAGCTGTTAGTTCAACATCTTTCAGACCTTGCCTCATTTCAAACGCCTTGGTTTACTGATTTGGAAAGCAAAATCCCTCAGTCAATAGCTTGTCTCCCCAGTCCCCAGAGCTGGAAACCACAGCAGTAACATCCTAAGCAAGCCCTGCTTTGTAAGCCCTGCCTTAGTTCCCTGTAATCATGTAACCACTTTACTGTCAATGAAGCTCAGAGAAATTAAGTCAATTACAATTTGTTCTTGCCAGAGAGCATCATCCTTGCAGTTCAGCTGGGCGTGGGCCACTCTGTGACATTGGAGAGGCAGTACAATGGACATTTCATAGATGAATATTCTGAAGAGGACATTCAGCCTCAGATATATGGACCACCACCCCCACCAAGACCTCCTCAAGGCCATGACTAAGCCTTTTCCTTTCTGAATGTGTTTGTTGAGGTGCCTTGGGTTTCACCCAGTGTCTCCTTCCCAGCAGCATCCAAGCTGTGTTAAAGGGAAGGGAATCTAGGGCTTTCTCTTCCAAATCAGTCCCCATCAGTCCCTTTTCTCCATCCCCTTCATGGGGGAGCAGTGAAGAGAGAACATGAGAACACTGAGCATCTTAGAACACCTCCAGAGCCTTCCACAGCAAAGGCTCCAATTGCATTTCACTCTAAGGCAAGGTAGAAGGGAGGAGAAGATGATGATGAACACGTGTATCCACGTCTGAGCTGCCTTTTCCAAGGAGTGGCGTGAGTCGTTGATTGTAATCACAAATACCCTTCCTATCCCAAGAAAAAATGCTTCTTCCTCCATTCACCTGGATAAACAAGGCGGGACAGACTTGATAGAAGTCAAGGTTCAGACTGAAATGAATGTGACAAAAGCCTGGCTCAAACAAACTGGCACAGAATTGGAATTTATTGACTATCATTACTAGGAAATCCAGATGTAGGTCTTCTCAGGCACAGATGGATACAGGAGTTAAAATCCAAAATAAGAAGAAATCCAAAATATGAAGAAATCAGAGCATCGTTAACATAAATCAGTACTAGAAGGGAACATAAATCTTTTCTTCTGGTTTGCTCTTTTGTTTTTAATGTACCATTAAATAGTCTATCAAAGGTCCTAAAAGAAATGAACGGCTCATTTTTCCTAAGGCTTACATCTTATGATTACAGGCATTCTGCATTTTCTTTGTCATGTAAATTTTAAGAATCTCGATAGTAAAATTTCACTAGTATTGGGGAAAAAAGGGGTGGGGAGACTTCCGGGGAAGATGGCTGGAGAGTAAGAAGCAGAGATCACCTTCCCCCCAACACAGATACACCAGAAATACATCTACACGTGGAACAACTCCTACAGAACACCTACTGAACGCTGGCAGAAGACCTCAGACCTCCCAAAAGGCAAGAAACTCCCCACGTACCTGGGTAGGGCAAAAGAAAAAAGAATAAACAGAGACAAAAGAATAGGGACAGGACCTGCACCAGTGGAAGTAAGCTGTGAAGGAGGAAAGGTTTCCACACACTAGGAAGTCCCTTCACGGGCGGAGACTGCGGGTGGCAGAGGGGGAAAGCTTTGGGGCCACGGAGGAGAGCACAGCAACAGGGGTGCGGAGGGCAAAGCGGAGAGATTCCCGCACAGAGGATCGGTGCCAACCAACACTCACCAGGCCGAGGGGCTTGTCTGCTCACTCGCCGGGGCGGGCGGGGCTGGGAGCTGAGGCTCGGGCTTCGGTCGGAGCGCAGGGAGAGGACTGGGGCTGGCAGCGTGAACATAGCCTGAAGGAGCTAATGCGCCACAGCTAGCCGGGAGGGAGTCCGGGGAAAAGTCTGGACCTGCCGAAGAGGCAAGAGACTTTTTCTTCCCTCTTTGTTTCCTGGTGCGCGTGGAGAGGGGATTAAGAGCACTGCTTAAAGGAGCTCCAGAGACGGGCGCGAGCCACGGCTAAAAGCGCGGACCCCAGAGACGGGCGTGGGACGCTGGGGCTGCTGCTGCCGCCACCAAGAGGCCTTGTGCGAGCGAAGGTCACTCTCCACACCCGCCTTCCGGGGAGCCTGTGCAGCCCGCCACGGCCGGCGTCCCAAAATCCAGGGACGTCTTCCCCGGGAGAGCGTACGGCGCGCCTCAGGCTGGTGCAACGTCATGCCGGCGTCTGCCGCCGCAGGCTCACGCTGCACTCCGCGCCCCTCCCTCCCCCCAGCCTGAGTGAGCCACAGCCCACGAAGCGGCTGCTCCTTTAACCCCGTCCTGTCTGAGCGAAGAACAGACGCCCACCGGCGACCTACACGGAGAGGTGGGGCCAAATCCAAAGCTGAGACCCGGGAGCTGTGAGAACAAAGAAGGGAAAGGGAAATCTCTCCCAGCAGCCTCAGAAGCAGCGGATTAAAGCTCCACAATCAACTTGATATACCCTGCATCTGTGGAATACCTGAATAGACAACGAATCATCCCAAATTGAGGAGGTGGACTTTGACAGCAAGATTTATGATTTTCCCCCCTTGTCCTCTTTTTATGTGTATGTGTATGCTTCTGTGTGAGATTTTGTCTGTACAGCTTTGCTTCCACCATTTGTCCTAGGGTTCTATCCGTCTGTTTTTGTTGTTGTTGTTGTTGTTGTTTTAATTTTTTTCTTAATAAGTATTTTTTATTTTAATAACTTTATTTTCATTTATCTTACTTTATTTTATATTACTTATCTTCTTTCTTTCTTTCTTTTGTTCCTTCCTTCCCTCCTTTAGACAACGAATCATCCCAAATTGAGTAGGTACACTTTGAGAGCAAGATCTATGATTTTTTCCCCTTTTCCTCTTTTTGTGAGTGTGTATGTGTATGCTTCTGTGTGAGATTTTGTCTGTATAGCTTTGCTTCCACCATTTGTCCCAGGGTTCTATCTGTCCGTTTTAGTTAGTTTGTTTTCTTAATAATTATTTTAAGAACTTTATTATATTTTATCATACTCTATTTTATTTTACTTTATCTTCTTTCTTTCTTTTTTTCCTTCCTTCCCTCCTTCCTTCCCTCCTTCCTTCCTCCCTCCCTCCCTTCATCCTTTCTTTCTTTCTTTCCTTCTTTTTTTCTTTCTTTCTACTTCTACTAATTCTTTCTTTCTACTTTTTCTCCTTTTTATTCTGAGCCACGTGGATGAAAGGCTCTTGGTGCTCCAGCCAGATGTCAGGGCTGTGCCTCTGAGGTGGGAGAGCCAACTTCAGGACACTGGTCCACAAGAGACCTCCCAGCTCCACATAATATCAAACGGCGAAAATCTCCCAGAGATCTCCATCTCAAAACCAGCACCCAGCTTCACTCAACGACCAGCAAGCTAGAGTGCTGGACACCCTATGCCAAACAACTAGCAAGACAGGAACACAACACAACCCATTAGCACAGAGGCTGCCTAAAATCATAATAAGGCCACAGACACCCAAAAACACACCACCAAACGTGGACCTGCCCACCAGAAAGACAAGATCCAGCCTCATCCACCAGAACACAGGTACTAGTCCCCTCCACCAGGAAGCCTACACAACCCACTGAACCAACCTTAGCCACTGGGGACAGACACCAAAAACAACGGGAACTATGAACCTGCAGCCTGCAAAAAGGATACCCCAAACACAGTAAGATAAGCAAAATGAGAAGACAGAAAAACACACAGCAGATGAAGGAGCAAGGTAAAAACACACCAGACCTAACAAATGAAGAGGAAATAGGCAGTCTGCCTGAAAAAGAATTCAGAATAATGATAGTAAAGATGATCCAAAATCTTGGAAATAGAATAGACAAAATGCAAGAAACATTTAACAAGGACCTAGAAGAACTAAAGAGGAAACAAGCAATGATGAACAAGACAATAAATGCAATGAAAAATACTCTAGATGGGATCAATAGCAGAATAACTGAGGCAGAAGAACGGATAAGTGAGGTGGAAGATAAAATAGTGGAAATAACTACTGCAGAGCAGAATAAAGAAAAAAGAATGAAAAGAACTGAGGACAGTCTCAGAGACCTCTGTGACAACATTAAACACACCAACATTTGAATATAGGGGTTCCAGAAGGAGAAGAGAAAAAGAAAGGAACTGAGAAAATATTTGAAGACATTATAGTTGAAAACATCCCTAATATGGGAAAGGAAATAGTTAATCAAGTCCAAGAGGCACAGAGAGTCCCATACAGAATAAATCCAAGGAGAAATACGCTAAGACACATATTAATCAAACTGTCAAAAACTAAATACAAAGAAAACATATTAAAAGCAGCAAGGGAAAAACAACAAATAACACACAAAGGAATCCCCATAAGGTTAACAGCTGATCTTTCAGCAGAAACTCTGCAAGCCAGAGGGAGTGGAAGGACATATTTAAAGTGATGAAGGACAAAAACCTGCAACCAAGATTACTCTACCCAGCAAGGATCTCATTCAGATTTGATGGAGAAATTAAAACCTTTACAGACAAGCAAAAGCTGAGAGAGTTCAGCACCACCAAACCAGCTTTACAACAAATGCTAAAGGAACTTCTCTAGGCAAGAAACACAACAGAAGGAAAAGACCTACAATAACGAACCCAAAACAATTAAGAAAATGGGAATAGGAACACACATATAGCTAATTACCTTAAATGTAAATGGTCTAAATGCTCCCACCAAAAGACACAGATTGGCTGAATGGATACAAAAACAAGACCCATATATATGCTGTCTACAAGAGACTCACTTCAGACCTAGAGACACATACAGACTGAAAGTAAGAGGATGGAAAATGTATTCCATGCAAATGGAAATCAAAAGAAAGCTGGAGTAGCAATCCTCATATCAGACAAAATACACTTTAAAATAAAGAGGGCTTCCCTGGTGGTGCAGTGGTTGAGAGTCCGCCTGCCGATGCAGGGGACACGAATTCGTGCCCCGGTCCGGGAAGATCCTACATGCCGCAGAGCGGCTGAGCCTGTGAGCCACGGCCGCTGAGCCTGTGCGTCCGGAGCCTGTGCTCCGCAACAGGAGAGGCCACAACAGTGAGAGGCCCGCGTACCGCAAAAAAAATAAAAAAATTAAAAAATTAAAAAATAAAGACTATTAGAAGAGACAAAGAAGGACACTACATAATGATCAAGGGGTCAATCCAACAAGAAGATATAACAATTGTAAATATTTATGCACCCAACATAGGAGCACCTCAATACATAAGGCAAATACTAACAGCCATAAAAGGGGAAATCGACAGTAACACATTCATAGTAGGGGAGTTTAACACACCACTTTCCCCAATGGACCGATCATTCAAAATGAAAATAAATAAGGAAACACAAGCTTTAAATGATACATTAAACAAGATGGACTTACTTGATATTTATTGGACATTCCATCCAAAAACAACAGAATACACATTTTTCTCAAGTGCTCATGGAACATTTTCCAGGATAGATCCTATCTTGGGTCACAAATCAAGCCTTAGTAAATTTAAGAAAATTGAAATTGTGTCAAGTATCTTTTCCAACCACAACACTATGAGACTAGATATCAATTACAGGAAAAGATCTGTAAAAAATACAAACACATGGAGGCTAAACAATACACTACTTAATAACGAAGTGGTCATTGAAGAAATCAAAGAGGAAATCAAAAAATACCTAGAAACAAATGACAATGGAGACACGACAACCCAAAACCTATGGGATGCAGCAAAAGCAGTTCTAAGAGGGAAGTTTATAACAATACAACCCCACCTTAAAAAACAGGAAACATCTCGAATAAACAACCTGAACTTGCACCTAAAGCAATTAGAGAAAGAAGGACAAAAAAATCCCAAAGTTAGCAGAAGGAAAGAAATCATAAAGATCAGATCAGAAATAAATGAAAAAGAAATGAAGGAAACGATAGCAAACATCAATAAAACTAAAAGCTGGTTCTTTGAGAAGATAAACAAAATTGATAAACCATTAGCCAGACTCATCAAGAAAAAAAGGGAGAAGACACAAATCAATAGAATTAGAAATGAAAAAGGAAAAGTAACAACTGACACTGCAGAAATACAAAAGATCATGAGAGATTACTACAAGCAACTCTATGCCAATAAAATGGATAACCTGGAAGAAATGGACAAATTCTTAGAAATGCACAACCTGCCAAGACTGACTCAGGAAGAAATAGAAAATATGAACAGACCAATCACAAGCACTGAAATTGAAACTGTGATTAAAAATCTTCCAACAAACAAAAGCCCAGGACCAGATGGCATCACAGGTGAATTCTATCAAACATTTAGAGAAGAGCTAACACGTATCCTTCTCAAACTCTTCCAAAATATACCAGAGGGAGAAACACTCCCAAACTCATTCTACAAGGCCACCATCACCTTGATACCAAAACCAGAAAAGAATGTCATAAAGAAGGAAAACTACAGGCCAATATCACTGATGAACATAGAGGCAAAAATCCTCAACAAAATACTAGCAAACAGAATCCAACAGCACATTAAAAGGATCATACACCATGATCAAGTGGGGTTTATTCCAGGAATGCAAAGATTCTTCAGTATATGCAAATCAATCAATGTGATACACCATATTAACAAACTGAAGGAGAAAAACCATATGATCATCTCAATAGATGCAGAGAAAGCTTTTGACAAAATTCAACTCCCATTTATGATAAAAACCCTGCAGAAAGTAGGCATAGAGGGAACTTTCCTCAACATAATAAAGGCCATATATGACAAACCCACAGCCAACATCATCCTCAATGGTGAAAAACTGAAACCATTTCCACTAAGATCAGGAACAAGACAAGGTTGTCCACTCTCACCACGCTTATTCAACATAGTTTTGGAAGTTTTAGCCACAGCAATCAGAGAAGAAAAGGAAATAAAAGTAATCCAAATCGGAAAAGAAGAAGTAAAGCTCTGACTGTTTGCAGATGACATGATACTATACATAGAGAATCCTAAAGATGCCACTAGAAAACTACTAGAGCTAATCAATGAATTTGGTAAAGTAGTAGGATACAAAATGAATGCACAGAAATCTCTGGCATTCCTATACACTAATGATGAAAAATCTGAAAGTGAAATCAAGAAAACACTCCCATTTACCATTGCAACAAAAAGAATAAAATATCTAGGAATAAACATACCTAAGGAGACAAAAGACCTGTATGCAGAAAATTATAAGACACTGATGAAAAAAATTAAAGATGATACAAATAGATGGAGAGATATACCATGTTCTTGGATTGGAAGAATGAACATTGTGAAAATGACTCTACTACCCAAAGCAATCTACAGATTCAATGCAATCCCTATCAAACTACCACTGGCATTTTTCACAGAACTAGAACAAGAAATTTCACAATTTGTATGGAAACACAAAAGACCCCAAATAGCTAAAGCAATCTTGAGAAAGAAAAGCGGAGCTGGAGGAATCAGGCTCCCTGACTTCAGACTATACTACAAAGCTACAGTAATCAAGACAGTATGGTACTGGCACAAAAACAGAAAGATAGATCAATGGAAAAGGATAGAAAGCCCAGGGATAAACCCACGCACATATGGTCACCTTATCTTTGATAAAGGAGGCAGGAATGTACAATGGAGAAAAGACAGCCTCTTCAATGAGAGGTTCTGGGAAAACTGGATAGGGACATGTAAAAGTATGAGACTAGATCATTCCCTAACACCATACACAAAAATAAGCTCAAAATGGATTAAAGACCTAAATGTAAGGCCAGAAACTATGAAACTCTTAGAGGAAAACATAGGCAGAACACTCTATGACATAAATCACAGCAAGATCCTTTTGGACCCACCTCCTAGAGAAATGGAAATAAAAACAAAGATAAACAAATGGGACCTAATGAGACTTCAAAGCTTTTGCACAGCAAAGGAAACCATAAACAAGACGAAAAGACAACCCTCAGAATGCGAGAAAATATTTGCAAATGAATCAACTGACAAAGGATTAAGCTCCAAAATTTATAAGCAGCTCATGCAGCTCAATAAGAAAAAAACAAGGAACCCAATCCAAAAATGGGCAGAAGACCTATATAGACATTTCTCCAAAGAAGATATACAGACTGCCAACAAACACATGAAAGAATGCTCAACATCATTAATCATTAGAGAAATGCAAATCAAAATTACAATGAGATATCACCTCACACTGGTCACAATGGCCATCATCAAAAAATCTAGAAACAATAAATCCTGGAGAGGGTGTGGAGAAAAGGGAGCACTCTTACACTGCTGGTGGGAATGTGAATTGGTACAGCCACTATGGAGAACAGTATGGAGGTTCCTTAAAAAACTACAAATAGAACTACCATAGGACCCAGCAATCCCACTACTGGGCATATACCCTGAGAAAACCATAATTCAAAAAGAGACATGTACCAAAATGTTCATTGCAGCTCTATTTACAATAGCCCGGAGATGGAAACAACCTATGTGTCCATCAGCGGATGAATGGATAAAGAAGATGTGGCACATATATACAATGGAATATTACTCAGACATAAAAAGAAACGAAATTGAGCTATTTGTAATGAGGTGGATAGACCTAGAGTCTGTCATACAGAGTGAAGTAAGTCACAAAGAGAAAGACATATACCATATGCTAACACATATATATGGAATTTAAGAAAAAAACAAATGTCATGAAGAACCTAGGGGTAAAACAGGAATAAAGACACAGACCTACTTGAGAATGGGCTTGAGGATATGGGGAGGGGGAAGGGTAAGCTGTGAAAAAGCAAGAGAGAGGCATGGACATATATACACTACCAAACGTAAGGTAGATATCTAGTGGGAAGCAGCTGCATAGCACAGGGAGATCAGATCGGTGCTTTGTGATCGCCTGGAAGGGTGGGATAGGGAGGGTGGGAGGGAGGGACATGCAAGCGGGAAGGGATATGGGAACAGATGTATATGTATAACTGATTCACTTTTTTATAAAGCAGAAACTAACACACCTTTGTGAAGCAATTATATTCCAATAAATTTGTAAAAAAAAGGGGGGGGGCATTGTCCATCTCTTTTTCTCTTTCCTGTCTCTCTCTCTCTTAGTCCTCTGTACTGGGTGAATTCTCAGGCAGACTCCTGCATTTTTGCAACCACCCACAGCTCTTGATTACACAGGCCCCTACTGATCCTACTCTATCCTAGATAAAGACAAGCCAGCTCCCTCAGTGGTAATATATCAAGTCTTATAGAGGAACTCTGATTGGCTCTGCTTGCGTTAAGTGCTGATTTGGGAACCAATCACTGCAGCCAGGAGAATGGCCATACCTACTGCCATGGCCCACCCATGAGGGTGTAGGTGAGGAGGGGAATTATAGACCCATCTAAACCACATGAGTTGGTTCCCCCACAGTAAAGAGGAGCTCTGCTAGCAGAATGGGAGAGGAGATTGCATTCTGGGAAGCTGTCATGGTCCACTAGAAAGAGGAAGAGAAATTGCTAGCATCATACCAGAAGGCTGTTGCCTGAGGATAAAACTCTCTCCACTTGCTACCTCCTGGAGGGTCACAGAACTCGTCTTCTCTCTTGTGAACCTCCACAGTTCTCATTTATCTGGGGAAAAGGAGATACTTCAACTCTGCTAGAAAGGCTACTGCCCTGCCTCTGCCTGTGCTATCTTGCTTTTTCCGCAGGAGGAAAGGCTATTGCACTGCCCTCCCCATTCACAGTAAAATAACGATATCGGCTTGTGATTCATTCAGAGCAGAGAGAAACCTGACCTTCACAGAGAAGAAAATAGCTCAGAGGGGCAGAATTGATGATGAATGAAATGTCATTTTTCTTGGCCTTGACCTGGAAGAATTAGACATATAGTGATTACATTCATGGAGGAAAGGGGCACCTGTAATCATCTTCTATTATGTGCCTGAGGTTTATGTTCTCAGAAAGTCCGTAATTTGAGGTTCTTTCTCCCCCTCCCTTATTCAGTGCTATTTCACTTAATAGAAAGGAAATTTTAGCTGATATTCCTGTGATTTGAAAGCAAGTCTAGCTTTGCTAAAGCTTCTACTTTTACCATTGACCCCCCATTTCCCTGGTCCCTGCTTTGCCATCTGTTGGTTCTGTGGCCTCAGACAAGTACTGTAATCTCTCCAAGTCTATTCCCTAAAGGGCAGGTAGAAATAATCAGACCATTGGTAGGGAGACACACCAGAAAATGTTCCTCAAGTTTCTTTTTTTCCCCAAAACCTAGGACAGCTTTTTAGAACTGCATTTTTAAACAGACTACACTAATAAAATGACACTTGTGCTATATACAAATGAAGGTTATCCAGACCTCCTAAAATGTGAATTTATACACATTTGATATCTCTCTGTGCTATGCTAAGAATTGTGTTTTTATCAAATGCTTTTCTTAAATCCATGCACAATTGCCTCCCCTTTCACCTGACTCTGATGTATGAGCTACTTCCTCATAAACACAACTAGGACAACAACAGGGGAAGGGAAAGAGAAAGAAGTGTGTGTGTGTGTGTGTGTGTGTGTGTCCCTGCACGTGCACACACATATGTGGTGAGGTGGGTACCATGATTATTTGACCTGTGCATTTCTACCTAGCAAGGAAGTATTCTGATTATCACATATGGGCTCCATTCCCATGAGTATCCTCTGTGGGAACCCAGTGCCTCCACGTTGTGAGTGGGCATTCAACCAGTCCTAACTTCATACCTAAGGGAAGGGACTTGTCCTCCTGCAAAGTTATTCCACTCAGAAAAAGCAGAAAAGAAAAAACCCTGCATACCTGTGTCCTTTCCTCTGCCCTGTTCTGTATCCTGATTGCCAAGAAGAGAAAAAAAATAATAGCTTAGGCTTGGTTGGAGCAGTGTATGAGGACAGAGACTTCAGGATGACTTTAAGCCCTTGACTATCGTTTGCTGAGAAAATATGGAATTGCAATCATTTCTCCAACAATAAATATTTGCTTCACTGACAATATCTCTAGGTCTTACTGCTGTTTCCGTGTAAAAGAAACACAGAAAAACCTTTTATTTTGATGCCAAATTGTAGTGTAACCTTATGAAAGACATGAAAATAGTGTTTAAACTCAACAGGTAACAATGCCATTACTTAGGTGAAGCGGTATCAATGTGAACAACTACAGCAATCTAGTCTCCAGCAGTTGTGAGATGCCTGATTTCAAATGTTAAAATGTGAAAAAATATCTACATCTTAGAATTGATAAAATATGGTAAACAAGGACTTACCTGGTGGTCCAGTGGATAAGACTCCGCGCTTCCACTGCAGGGGGTGCAGGTTCAATCCCTGGTGGGGGAACTAAGATCCCTCTTCCGATTATAACCTGCCATCTCAATGAAAAATCATGCTCCATCCAAGGGACTGTCTAAGAAGGTGAGGAATTAATGCTAAACTCACACCTCTGACTTCACAGCGAGCCCACTATTGGTAGTAGGTGTCCTATCCCAGAGGATGGGGAAAAGCCTAGCTGGTACCCCATTTTCCAAACACAACAGGCTTGGTCCATACATGGTTTGCCACCATCCCCAAAGTGAAGATTACCAGCTCTCCAGTACTTACTCAGTCCCTTAAGCTAATGTTAGCCTTAAGAGGGGGTAGGAGAATATGCCCCCAGGTGTTCTTGGGCTACATTTTGGCTCCAAGTGGGAAAGGTAATTGTAAATTTCAGCTAACCAAGAAGAAGGAGAGAATCCAGGCTTAAAATGGGGGACACCTGGTCAGAGAAATATTTTTCTTTAGATGCCCTTATTCTGGTTTGGGCCCAGATCTCACACAGACAGAGGATAGATGCAGGTGGGGAAACTGTAGAGTCAGGGGGATGTGGAGGTCACTGCCAGAAAAAGCTAGTTTTGGGGTGATTTGTTATGCAGCAATTGATATTGGAAGGAAGGGAAGGAGGGGGGAGTGTTAGAGGCTATGATAACAGGCCCAGTATGAGCCCATGAGAACCTGAACTATAGACTGAGAGAGAGAAAAAAAAAATCACCTCTGATTTGACCCAGAAAACTCAGAGCTTCTAAGCCCTGACAGACATGAAATAATACAGCAGCCAGAATTTCCACTGTCAAAACCTTCCAGATTGGACAACAAACCATCAGACAATTTTGGTCACTGCCCCATATAAACTTCTACTCTGTAAATTTTCCCTGAAAGGAAGAGCATGTTTTCATTTGCAGTGGTGATCAGGTTCTAGCTACAGAGAGGCTTCACTGATCTCAATGTCAAGCCCTTCTGAGGAGTGTTCTTGAGAAGTGGCTGCTCTGAGGAACAAATAGAAATGTGTGTGAGGGTGGGAACAAGGTCCAGAAGCTCCTGGCATCCTCCTTGCCTCCTTTCCTAAATTTATCTGCTCTCACTTTCTTTTCTATTCTTTTTTTTATTAGTTACCTATTTTATACATATTAGTGTATATATGTCAATCCCAATCTCTCAATTCATCCCACCACCACCCTGCCCCCGATTTCCCCCCTTGGTGTCCATACCTTTGTTCTCTACATCTCTGTCTCTATTTCTGCCCTGCAAACTGGTTCACCAATACCATTTTTCTAGATTCCACATATATGCGTTAATATACAATATTTGTTTTTCTCTTTCTGACTTACTTCACTCTGTGTGACAGTCTCTAGGTCCATCCACGTCTCTACAAATGACCCAATTTTGTTCCTTTTTATGGCTGAGTAATGTTCCACTGCATATATGTGCCACATCTTCTTTATCCTTTCCTCTGTTGGGCATTTAGGTTGCTTCCATGACCTGGCTACTGTAAATAGTGCTGCAATGAACGTTAGGGTGCATGTGTCTTTTTGAATTATGATTTTCTCTGGGTATATGCCCGGTAGTGGGATTGCTGGGTCATATAGTAATTCTATTTTTAGTTTTTTAAGGAACCTCCATACTGTTCTCCATAGTGGCTGTATCAGTGTACATTCCCACCAACAGTGCAAGAGGGTTCCCTTTTCTCCACACCTTCTCCAGCATTTGCTGTTTGTAGATTTTCTGATGATGCCCATTCTGACTGGTGTGAGGTGATACCTCGTAGTTTTCATTTGCATTTCTCTAATAATTAGTGATGTTGAGCAGCTTTTCATGTGCCTCTTGGCCATCTGTATGTCTTCTTTGGAGAAATGTTTATTTAGGTTTTCTGCCCATTTTTTGATTGGGTTGCTTGTTTTTTTTAATATTAAGCTGCATGAGCTGTTTATATATTTTGGAGATTAATCCTTTGTCCGTTGTTTCATTTGCAAATATTTTCTCCCATTCTGAGGGTTGTCTTTTTGTTGTGTTTATGGTTTCCTTTCCTGTGCAAAAGCTTTTAAGTTTCTTTAGATCCCAGTTGTTTATTTTTATTTCCATTACTCTAGGAAGTGGGTCAACAAAGATCTTGCTGTGATTTATGTCAAAGAGTGTTCTTCCTATGTTTTCCTCTAAGAGTTTTACAGTGTCTGATCTTACATTTAGGTCTTTAATCCATTTTGAGTTTATTTTTGTGTATGGTGTTAGGAAGTGTTCTAACTTCATTCTTTTACATGTAGTTGCTCAGTTTTCCCAGTACCACTTATTGAAGAGGCTGTCTTTTCTCCATTTTATATCCTTGCCTCCTTTGTCACAGATTAGTTGACCATAGGTGAGTGGGTTTATCTCTGGGCTTTCTATCCTGTTCCATTGATCTATATTTCTGTTTTTGTGCCAGTACCATATTGTCTTGATTACTATAGCTTTGTAGTATAGTCTGATGTCAGGGAGTCTCATTCCTCCACCTCTGTTTTTTCCCCTCAAGATTGCTTTGGCTATTTTGGGTCTTTTGTGTCTCCATACAAATTTTAGGATTTTTTTGTTCTAGTTCTGTAAAAAATGCCATTGGTAATTTGATAGGATTGCACTGAATCTGTAGATTGCTTTGGGTAGTATAGTCATTTTCACAATACTGATTCTTCCAATCCAAGAACATGGTATATCTCTCTATCTGTTTGTGTCATCTTTGATTTCTTTCATCAGTGTCTTATAGTTTTCTGAGTACAGGTCTTTTACCTCCTCATGTAGGTTTAACCCTAGGTATTTTATCCTTTTTGTTGCAATGGTGAATGGGATTGTTTCCTTAATTTCTCTTTCTGATCTTTCATTGCTAGTGTATAGGAATGCAAGAGATTTCTGTGCATTAATTTTGTATCCTGCAACTTTACCAAATTCATTGATTAGCTCTACTAGTTTTCTTGTGGCATCTTTAGGATTCTCTATGTATAGTATCATGTCATCTGCAAACAGTGACAGTTTTACTTCTTCTTTTCCAATTTGTATTCCTTTTTCTTCTCTGATCGCCATGGCAAAGACTTCCAAAACTATGTTGAATAATAGTGATGAGAGTGAACATCCTTGTCTTGTTCCTGATCTTAGTGGAAATGCTTTCAATTTTTCACCATTGAGAATGATGTTTGCTGTGGGTTTGTCATATATGGCCTTTATTATGTTGAGGTAGGTTCCCTCTATGCCCACTTTCTGAAGAGTTTTTATCATAAATGGGTGTTGAATTCTGTCAAAACCTTTTTCTTCACTTTCTTTTCATTATGATTCAAAAATACATTTATTTCATGTGGACATAACCCCTCCCCCACCCAAAAGAAATAATAATAAGCCTGGTTTTCCCAGGACAGTCTTAGTGCTTGACACCAAGGCAGCTGCTTGAAAATACAGCCATTGAAGTAACTCTCTCCCATCGTTCAAGTAATTACACCCACCTCTCTACTGGGAAACCCCGTAAGGCATTGGGATGTCCTTTGCAGTATCTGTGGGGAGAGAAGGAACTTGGCGAAAAGAGGCCTGGGGCTCCTCTTTCCCTTCCAGCAGACAGAAGGGTGAAAAGCCTTTGAAGGTTTCATCCAATTATATTTACTCTAATGTCATGTGCACATGCTTGTGCATTAAAAGTTACCCATCAGACAACCAGGAAGAGTGATCAGGCACATTTGCACATCTCAGTGGTGGGGAGATCTCGAAAGGAGTTGGCTTGGAGAGCCAAGCCCATCTGGAATTGTCTGACCCAACCACACTCCCCAAAGCACCCTCCATCCCCCGCCTGACTCCTATCACCATCTCCACTCCATGGAGTTAATTCTAGTCCAGGAGCCCGATTTCAAATAAGAATCAACAGATACATGGACACGGTCTGTGTTCTGCCAAGGTGGATCAGTTTTGTTGCTTCTAATGGCTTCCACTTGTGATTTTATCTAGAGGTTTGTGCTCAGGCCACTGGAGTTTCTGCCTGCACCTACAGAAATCCGGAAGTGCCCACACAACCCTCAGCCAATGATTGATGGGTGCAGCTATGAAAGCTCAGCCCCCTTGCCTCAAGTAGGGACATCACTGAGATATAACTTAAATGCCAGAGCTTCCCTGAGGATCAAGTGGAGGCCATCCTGTGTGGGATTTCTCTGGGATCACACCCTGCCTTGGCTTCCACATCCCTGTCTTGCTTCCCTCACTCTTCGACCAGTCTTCCCTGGGAACACTGCCTGCTGCATCACCCAGATTGGCTTCTGGGAAGCCCAGCCAAGACATTTCAGGAACTTGTTAAAAAGCAGACATCTGACTCATCTCCAGAGGTTCTGATGCAGTAGATCTGAGAGGAGACCCCTACTCTGCCTTTTTAATAGGCATCCCTGATGATTGTGAAGTAGGGGATGGATCCATGGACTCCACATGGAGATGATTAGTCCAAAACATGGCATTCAGACTCAAGGAAATATATACCTGGGGGTTACCCTGTGGTTTGATGGTCCTAAGAAAGCATGAAAGTCTGGATGCTGGATTGAGGCCACCTCTGTGGATTAGGGTCCATGAAACATTCAGCAAATGCTTTGCCAACTTGTACAAAAGGAAGCTTCTGAAACTTGCCAAGATAAACCCTCATGTTCACATCTACACGTCAGCCCCTGATGCCTGGGAGAAGTAGACTCTTCAAAGCCAACACTACACCCTACTAACCACAGCATCCCAGGACTGTGCAGGTCTCTTAGCCACGTAGCCAGCAGAAATTTATAGCCCATGGGCAGGGGTAATAAGCAGGAGGAATACATTTAACCCTGGAATATAACTCAGGTTGATGGAAGCTGAAAATTCAACCATTGTAGTTGGGTTTTTGCAGAAGTAGACCCTAAGCAAAGGCTTTGAGGGCAAGTGGTTAATGTGGGAGGTGATCCCAGGAAGCACAGGGTTGGAAATAAGGAAGCGAGACAGGGCAGAGAAGGCAGCCAATAAAGGTTGCGTTACTGAGCATGATACCACCCAGGACCATTAGGGCTTAACTGTGCTAGGGACCTATGAAGCCAGCATGGAATATGGTTCAGCATGAGAGAGCTGAGGTATGTGGTCACCACTTCCCACTAGTTGCTGGTTGAGGGCTGCTCCTCGGGGCATTCATTCCTTAGCCCTTGAAGCAGGCTCCCCTCTATGAGAGAGAGCACTCTGGCAGAGTCATGGGGGCTGGGAGCTGGAAGTCAGAACAACCCACACAGGAAAGTAAGTGCTAAAGAGACATGGGCAGGGCACCCATGGCATCTGATGAAGCACCTACACTAATATGTGAGAGCCTGGTCTGTGAAGGCAAGCTCTTTCCCATCACAGTGCCTATTGCATGGGCCTTTTTAAATCAAGAAAGCAAATTGTTATGGGTGGAAGAAAAAGAAACACAACCACAGCCAAGAAACCAGTAGCATTTCTCCAGACAAATCCTTGAGACCCATCTGTACCTTCTCAAGGAGAGCAGATTGCCTTGTGAGTTCCAGAGCTTTGGCTGGTAACAAACCCAGCTCCTCGCTTCTGATTTCCCAGCTGTGTGTACAGCACAGGCGAATGCCTTTAGCAGCCTGGCAATTCTTGCGGCAATTAGGGTTGCCAAGAAATAGCTACACGTTCACTCCTGCTCTCTGCATCCATGATTTCCCGTTAAAATTAGCATCTTGTTATACAAGGGGTCATCCCCAGGGAGCCCAGAATAAACCTCCTAAAACTTGACGGTTTCAGTGGACTTGAGTGCTGTTCTCTGTCACTTTGACATCAGTGGAGCTGCTGTTCTCCAAGTAACTGATAGAACTCAGGAGCCCTGGATCTGCAAAACTGAAAAAACCCCAAGATTCCGCTCACCTCTGCTCTTCCCTTCCAGGAGCTGTGTCCTACTCAGTATCTTATTCTGAGATCAATATTTTTGTTCCCAAAATTGCTGAATGTGGAAAAGGGCTGGAGGTGCGAGTTTTCTTGTCCCTGAGCCCTCACCTCACGTGGCTAAGGTTTATCCCCTTGACGGTTTACATCCTTCTAGGAAGTGATTTCTCCCCACCTTGGATGGTTGTGAAAACGCAGGGTTGTGAAACCAAAGTGGCTTGCTCTGCGTGACACAGACAGTGGGTGTGAGACCTGAGACTCAGAACTAATATCATTTTCACTATGAAGTTCCCAGGGTCAGAGAAGAAAGAGAACAGCTCCCACCATGAAAGAGGACATATTCCTTGAAAATTTCTCCAGGTCAAAATATTGGTACACATTTGTGCACATGTTCCCCCCAAAACAAGAACAAAATAGGGAGATTTGTGTTTTTTCACAGTTCAAGAATGTAATGGGGTCTTTCCTGAGATTTGCACTTAGGAGCTGCAGGAGCCGCTGTTGATGTTTCGCCTGATATCCCCTCTGCCTCCCTGAATTCACCTGCAGCTGTGGGGGACACTTCCTGTACCAGCTGATGGCTTCCCACGCAGAATACCTGAATTTCTCTTCTCTGCCTGTTAGGTACCCCTCTTTCACACCTGCTACAGAAACCCTCAAACAATAGGACATAGGGGTCATGGATAAATGCTCTAGTGGGAAAATTTTGAAGTGATTTCTATACAGCTTCTCTGAACCCCAGTGGGCCCCAGGAGTAGCCTGTTTTATTTTTTTTAAGACATTTTTTGCTTGATTATTTTTTTTAAGTTTTATTTATTTTTGGCTGCATTGGGTCTTCATTGCTGCGTGTGGGCTTTCTCTAGTTGTGGCGAGCAGGGGCTACTCTTTGTTGCGGTGCGCAGGCTTCTCATTGCTGTGGCTTCTCTTGTCGTGGAGCATGGGCTCTAGGTGTATGGGCTTCAGTAGTTGTGGCTTGCGGGCTCTAGAGCGCAGGCTAAGTAGTTGTGGCACATGGGTTTAGCTGCTCCGCAGCATGTGGGATCTTCCCAGACTAAGGATCGAACCAGTGTCCCCTGCATTGGCAGGCGGATTCTTAGCCACTGCATCACCAGGGAACTCCCAGTAACCTGTTCTTTAACCCATGTTGTACCGACTTTTCTCTCTTCCCCAACTTCTCAGTTCAGCTTCTTGGGATGCCCTCCCAAACACACCATCTGCATCTGGACTTTGTCTCAGGGTCTGTTTACAGGGAGTCCCAAACTAAGGGACTCAAAATATAAGCCAACATTCTTGCTTAAAGACTGAGTCTCTTTTTTCTCCCCACTCCAAGCTCTAGAAACTTACATAAGAAACCCAATCTGGCAGCCACCATCATATTCTCACTCCTCTGCACATCCTCGGCGACCCTGGGCCAAGCACCCTGACGCTCCCCGCTCAGCTGGAGGCCTCTCTGTTGCCAGCGTCTCCAGGGAAGTCTCAGATGGGGTAAACAAACCCCTTCCTTCACTCATCATCATGGGTGCTAGGAAAATCTATGCACAGATCCCTCATTTCCGGGCTGCCAATTTCCACACATGCTGCAGGTTCGTGCCATTCCTTAAGGAATAGATGTCATGAAAATCTAAATAGAACTTTTACTTTCATGGTTAAATTCCCTCTGCTTTTTTAGCACTGAATGATTTTCTCTTTTCCTTTTGCTCCCTTTCTCATCGACACGGCCTTTGCACATTGCTCAACATCATCCCTAGGCAAAGTAGCCCCAAACTTGCTTTTCCTAAAACCCTGAACCTCTGGAGCACCTCAGCTGGCTCTGCCCATCTCTGCACTGAAATCTGACATCTCCCTTTCCACCCTCAGGTCTCAGGCTTGTCCAGGAGAAGCTAGTGCAAATGGGATGCCGTGGTCAGGCCCAATGGTCAGTAGCTTGGTGAGAAGGAAGAAGAACTTTGTATTCAGTGCTGTTTGTGCACCATCTCTCTTTTGTGGTGACCACATCCGGACTCCCTGCCCTCCACACACTCCACCTCGTCTTTCTGGAGTCCTTGCCTTTAATCCTTGCTCCCAATGTTTGCCCTCCTATTTTCCCCAGATTGAGTTAGGATAGCAAGAAACAGGTGGAGCAAGATTAGGCCTTAAACATCCATGTTCTGAAGACCTGGATTCCCAAACCCATCTGACTCTACATCTACTCTGGATAATAGATATTTCACATTCTCCCTTTATTGGCCTAAAATACCATTTATAACTCTTATGATACACCTATACAAACAATATTTTTTAAAAAATCAATATAATGCCCCTAATATAACATAATATAAAGTATATTATGAAATATAAAAGGAAAGCAATTTAGAATACAATGATATGTATCTCAATATGTAAATGGTCAGGCACAGTTAACTAGAAGACAGTTTTCAGATGTTTGTACCTACTTAGAATGAGTAAGTTTGGATTTAAAACAAGTAACTCAGTTTGCAACTGAACTTTATAGACATTTTTCCTTTACATTCAAGAACTTGAAATAAAAGTTAAACAATATAAACAGAGGATTTTGTGAGTGGGACAACTAGATACATGGGCCAATAGAGGTATGTCATAGAGGGAACTCAAACACCACGAGCAATATCGGGGCTGGTGACATGAGTTTTCAAAATGGTGTCCATCTCCTGTTAAAATCCCAAACAAAACAAAGTACAATCTTCAGTAGATTTAACATTGTTGGAAAGTTCAGTTATATTAAAACTTTGGTTTTAATATGTGCCAAAATGCTTTGGTTTTTTTATGTTACATGAAGTTAGCTTCTAGGCTTGAATAATTATAGACAAGATTTTCACCCACATGAATCACCGGGGGTCATCCAACATCATGTGCTTGTCCATCCAGCAGGTTGCCAGACACCCTGCCTCCTGGACCCCTCCCACCAAATGCCAGTAGGCACTGCCTATTATTGTGCTCACCCAAAAATTCCTCATAAATTTCCAAAATGTCACCTAGAGAGCAGTATCAGCCACATTGAGAAGTATCACCCACCTTTTGCCCCCTACATGCACAGGCCACAGGAATTCAAACAGAACGGTGACCCAAAGATAAAACCCAGTGGGTTGAGTGGGGTCAGCTCTCCACCACCTCAGAGCTAACGTTCTCAGGCAGTGAGGAGGTAGCCAAGCAGCTGGAGCTGAAGCACTAATAAGCAAGAAAAGATAAATATGCTACCCTACTGACAGGTGCGGACAATTGCCCCAAGGGTAACTTGGCAATATTTACCAAAAGTTTAAGTGTACATACTCTTTAATTCAGCAACTCCACCTCTAAGAATTCATCCCAAAGGTAAACGTGTGCATGAGCAGAATGGTATATATTCAAGGAGCCTCAGTTATAATTGGAACATATTGGAAGCTATTTAAATTTTTATCAGTAGGGCACTGGCTAGATGAATTAAGGCATATCCATCCAGTGGAATGTTCTATAGAAACTGAGGTAGAATTATGCCAACAATACAAAGTGACCTCCAATATATATTTTAAGTGAAAAAAGTAAAGCAGAGAACATTATGTATTATGTGCTTCCAAGTATGAATTATTTGTGTGTGTGTGTGTGTGTTTGACACTTAATTGATTTGCTTGTATGTCCATGGACTCTCTGTGGAAGAATTCATTAGAAACTAGAAGCACTCCTTGCTTCTAGGGAAGGACAGGGGCGAGGGGGAGACTTAGTTTTAACTACATACCCTTTTCTACCTTTAAATTTTTGAATTATGTGCATTTAATACCTATTCAAACCACTTTAATTTGTAAAATTAAGAGCCTTCCCTGATAAGGCTGTCTAGGAACAGCTGTGTCCTCAAGCATTAATTTGGAGTAGGGGCCATTGACCAGCAGCCAGGGTGGTAGGTGGGACGTGTCTCTGCTGGAGGCTGGGACATTGCAGGGACACTTGCTTGTCCTCTGCTCTGAGGGGTCCGCTTCAGAGGGAATCTGGATCAGCAGGACCTCAAAGACTTCAGACTGTCCCTCAAAGAATTTAAGTCTCCCTGTTCATTAACTTTTCCCAATTATGGCCATAGAGGCTGCTCTTAAAACTTCTACAAAGGAAAGTGACCCAAAAGACAGGACTGGAGACACTGGTGGATGGTTTCCCTGGCAACTACAATTCCTGTTGGCTTTTCAGTATTAGTTTGAAAAGCAAAGGCTCATTCTGCATGTGTGGATCAATGGGCTGGGAGATGACCTCTCCTCTTTCCTGTCACCTATTCAGGAGGTGACCTCCCATTTCTGATGGCTCTTACATCCATGGCTAAAAGAAATGGCGTTACAAACAATTCCTGTGGCTATTTGGGAGTCCATGACCCAGCCAAGGGCCAACCAATGGCTTTTCATTTACCGCTATATGTCTTGTAAATCTAGTCAACTGAACTAAGAGTTGTTTCCTCAGTGAACATGTATTGATTACTTAGCATGTGTCCGGGTTCATTCTTGCATTGGGAGAATAAATCATGGTTCCTGTCCCCTGGCGTACTGGCAGATAAGATGTTCGTATAGATGAAGAGTTCAGTTAAATATCTACTGAGCAACTGCTCTCCTCCCAGGCTCGGGGGTGCCGGTTATGATGTGTGTGCCTTGGGTTATCTCACAGAGACCTCAGCGGGATTGAGTCCACAGCAGTAGCCCCCTCATTAACATGCACTTGATTTTCTTCTCTCTCCTCCCTGCTCCTTCACTCCTGCTTCCTTGAGATCAGTCCCAAGTAATCTCCCTGCACCCAGGTGCTTGTCTCAGCCTTGCTTTTGTGAACATCTGAACTAAGACAAGAGATTCTGAGGGAACTCATCATTAGGAAAAGGAAACTGTTCACCATGACCACAGCTACTTCTTTCTTTTCTGTCAAATTGCTTCATGTAATGGCAGATGACATTGGCTATGTGGGCCTTTGGAAAATTCCAGGACAAATAATGGCATTTCTAATACAAGTTCAAGAGAAAAAAATTCAAGATCCCAAGTAGAAGCCTTCAAACACATTTCTAATCACAGCAAACATTCTCCTGACCTCCTTTAAATGGGGATCACTGTAACAAGTTTAAATTCTATGAATAATAAAGTAGGAGTCTCTAGTAGGTCCCTGGAAATTCCACTAAGTTTTGTACAAAAGCAAAATGGACATATATCTTTGAGATACTTCCCATGTCTTTGAGATACTACATGGAAAAGATCACATTCCTCTTTCAGGGACTGCTTTTGGGGATGCCTCCCCAACTCTGAATGGGACCTCACTAAAATTATTTTCACCACAATCAGATGGAAATGTCTAGATTCCAAACCAATAAACGGTCATAGGTTTTCTCTCACCTCTACTCTCTCTCCAATGACACATCTGGATATGGTTCCCACCCTTTCAGTTCCCTGCATGAAGCTAGGGACCTTCCACATCATGGGGCATCTGAATCCCAGCTGTGAGTCTCACTGAGTGATAAGAGGTTGGCTTGGGTGGCGTGGGGGGCAACAGAGAGGGCTCTTCCCTTTTCTATTCCTTTCCTGAGACAAGGGTAAAATTGGGGTAAAATTTAATTGCCATCTCACACTTGGTAAAATGGAAAAAGAACCTCCAAACAAGGTAAAATTCCATTACAACTTCCCTGGTCTTTATTCGTACTGAGAAGAAAAACCATTTCTCCTTCACATGAGCAGGGGGGTCTACATGTCAAAGACCCTCACAGAGGGACCTCAAGCAGGGGTTTGCACGTGTTCATGCAGATACCCTGCCCAACCCCCCTCATACCCTCTCCCGGCTCTACTTTTCTCCTAAGCATTTGTGACCATCCATCACCTACTGCACCTGCTAATATTTTTCTTGTTTATTATCTGTCTCCCCAACTAGAATGGAAGCACCATCAGTGCAGGGATTTTGCCTGTTTTTCTCTCTGTTGTAACCCAACAGTGCCTGATAGACAGTTGGTATCTTCAGTAGTATTATCCCGAAATTAGACAAAAGCTTGGGGGCAGGTGGTTTATTTGGGAGATGATCCCAGATACCAGAAGTGAGGAAATGAGGAGACGACAGACAGGACACAAGGAAAATTGTTCAATAAATGTTAACTAAATGGATGGAGGGAAGGGAGTTCAGTAACTGGCTTACCCTAAGGAAATTCTACAGCAGTGGGTCTCTAATTCTACAGCAGTGGTCAGGGGAGCACCACCAGCAGCATTAAGGAACTTGTTAGAAATGCAGATTCCTGGGCTCCATCTCAGACCTACTTGCATCAGAAACTCTGGGAGGTGTTTGAACAAGCCCCTTAGGTCAGCGGTTCCCAACCTTTTTGGCACAAGGTACCGGTTTACTGGAAGACAGTTTTTCCACAGACGGGGGTAGGGGTGGGCGGATATTTCACGCGGTAATGCGAGTGACGGTTCAGGCGGTAATGCCAGCGATGGGGAGCGATGCGGAGCGGCAGATGAAGCTTCACCAGCTCGCCCGCCACCCGCCACTCACCTCCTGCTCTGCGGCGGGTCCCTAACAGGCCGCAGACCGTTAGTGGTCCACAGCCCGGGGGTTGGGGGCCCCTGCCTTAGGTGATTATGCTCTATAAGAACTTTTGTGTTCTCAGACATGTCTTGGCCACAGTCACAAATCAAACGAGTTTCCCCAACTGAACTACACAGCAGCCTCGTGGGAAAACCAGTGGAAAACATCTAATCTGTAGCTCTGTTTCTAAAATGTTGCCTTTAGATTGCAGAAATGCAGCAGCTTCTAGAGTTTAGAAAGGGGGGCGGCAACCAGAGGCGGCTCCCCGCCAAGCTCCCCGCCCCCCGCCGGCTCCCCACCCACCTCGACCCCTACAGTCCCACCGTCCCGGGAGCTGAGTACAGATTCCCATTTTGAAAGAATCACTTCCAAATCTTTCTCGGGGAGGGAAAAAAGGGGGAGGAGTGGAGGACCCCAGGAAGGGACGAGGAATGGGTGGCGACCCCCAAGTCCCAGGCTGGAAGGCCTCGGTGCGCTGAGGCTCCAGGGGTCTGTGGAGGAGCCTCGGCCAGGCGCTGCTCCTGTTCGCGCCTAGGTGGCCGACGGTGAAATGGGGTTGTCAGTGACTTTTGCAGGACGCGGCGAACTGGAGCACCAACTAGCGGACTCTAACCCAAACGGCTTCAAGGCGGAGGTGGATGTAGACCCCTACGGCGAACTAGCTGGGGGTCGCCTAGCTACGGAGCCAAGGACGCGACCGAGCAGGGAAGGGCGCACAGCGGCCGCCGCGGCGCCACCCGTGTCCCTACCAGGTGGTTGAGTGACGAGGGGCGAGGTCCTTATTTCAAAGCCGGCGGGGACCGGGCCCGGTGTGAGAGCTCGGGTACTCAGGGAAGGTGGGAGTGGCAGATGCCGATGCCAGAGGGGAATGGGGACTGGGAGGATTTTGGGGACACTCGCTGGCGCCACTTGGCCACAAGGAGCCGCGGCCACCGCGGGCAGGAGGTAGCTCCGCTCGGAAGAAAACACAGCCCTTTCCCAAACTCCGGGCAAAGCCCAGGGGTGTCATCCTCATTTTACAGCTATGTGAATCGGGGCCCAGGACGCCAACAGCCAGCCGTAGCCGAGCCCTTTCACTGACCCGGGAACCCTTGCCCTCGGAATCCTGGAGAACTTCGAGGGCTTTTCATGCGGCTGAGAACAAAGTGAAGACCCCTCTTCCCTCCCCCCGGAGGAAGCCCACTCTCGGGTCAAAAGACCAGAGCTGCTTGCGATGCTCCAAGAGGGGCCGACACTTCCTCCATCTCAGAATTACGCTTTGCTGACACCCAGCCTGGTCTAGCGTCCCCTCCACCCCACCCCCAGTTTCCCTTCTGGCCCCTCTGGTCCCCCGAGCAGACTAAAGGCGCGCGGGCAGCTTCTCCATCCCGGAGGAGGGTCCCCATTCCTAGGTCTGCCGCCCTGAGAGGGGGAGCTTCGAGCTGGAATGGGCAAGGGAGAGGGGGTGGGCCCGGCTTGGGGAGGAAGCTCTCCCGACAGAGACAGGGCTGACGCCGAACACCCCGCCTGGGACAGGTTCACCTGGCTCCGCTGGGCCATTGCTCCCTCTCTCCCCTCAGCCACCTCAATCTTTTGTCGCCCCGGTTGCCGCCCTCTGAGCACGTGTCGCTACCCGGCTGCGTCAGCGCTGGGTAAATAGATGACTGGCCAATGGCTCAGGCGGGGCTATTTAAGAGGCAGCCTCCTGCCCACCTACCGTGAACTTGGCTCGGCTCCCCCGCTGCTCTGGCAGGAACGCGAAGCCGGTCGCGTCCTATTCCGAAGGTAGGTTCCCCGCTTTGGGGGATCCAGGTACCAAGTGTCCTTCATCCAGGTGAAGAAGGGTGTCTTCACTTTTGTGCCCCTTCCGTTTCATTTTTCTGTTTTCTGTGTCTTCTTTCCGACAGCTCGAGAGACATTTCTTGAAGTCAGAAAGGACAGTGCGGGTGGGTAGAGCTGCTTTAGGGACTTCTACTCGCCGGCTTTGTTCTTCTCTCGCGCAGGCAACGCTGGGGCATCTATCTGTTTGCTCGGATTAGCATGTAAATTGCGATTTGCTAGATGTTACACATCGGGGCAGTCTACTTTGCAATCTTTTCAAATAAACTACCGAGAGGTTTTAAGATTTAAAGTTATTTTCTGAATACTGCAGGGAAATTCAAGTCTTTGGGGAATAGAAACGTGCGTGTTTTATCTGCCGGCGGATCTAAAATGCAGCGGTGCTTGGCTGAAGCCCGATGACTGAGCGCAGATTTCTGATTTTCTTAAAAAAAAAAAAAAAAACTGCCTGTGCTTTGCGTAGTGCTTTATTGCCAATTCCCATGTGCACCTTGAAGAAACTTGAAAGATGTGGCTTTTATTTATTGCTCCCACATTTTAAACCGTGCTTCTTGGTTTTTCACCATTTATTTCCCTATTGGAAGCTTCTTAGCTCTCTGGAAATGTGCTACTATTCCTCAAGGGTCTCATTTCTCCCACAGAGTCTTCTCTTTAGGATAATTTTCACCTATCTTTAATCTCTTGCTTTTCCAGTTAGGAGAAGAGAGACTACACTCTGTAACATTTCCTCAAACTAAAGGAAAAGAGAAGACATTCCTTCTGCTAAACAGGGCAAAGGACAGGGTCTCTCTCCGTCCCCCGCACCATTGCCCGACCCCGGCTGTGGTTTCCCCAAAAAACGAGCGCGGTGAGCCAGGACACGCGCGCTGGGGTTACAGCTCCCTCGTGCTTGCACCTGCCTGGCGGGTCCCGAGCCCCGCGCGTTTGGACTGAGCCCCCTTCTCCGTACCTCGGGGGCCCGACCCTCCGCGAGAGCCCGCGGAGGCCCCACCTTTTCGTTCACTTTCCCTTCCCTCTGCCCCCCCGCAGCCATGAACGGTGCCTTGTGCCTGTGCGTGCTGATGGCTGTCCTGGTGGCGGGCGCCCTGGCTCAGTCCGTGCCTCCCGCGGACCCCGCGGGCCCCTGGGCGCAGCAGGAGGACGAGGCCCCGCGGAGACAGCTGAGGGCCGTGCGGAGAGTGGACGACGAGCCCCGAGCGCACCTGGGCGCGCTGCTGGCCAGGTACATCCAGCAGTCTCGGAAAGGTACGCAGGCCGCCTCCCTGTCTCTCCCTTCTGCCTCCAGCAGGAGCTAAACAAGCCACAGTTTTCCCAGCCTCAAAGTCTTTCTCCAGGAATAAGGTGATTCAGCAGCTCAGTAGCTGAGTATATGGACAGCATATATGGCATATGGACAGCCCTGTCCCTTTCCTGGGCCTGGCTAGCTCATCTATAAAGAGGGCATGAGGGTGGGGTTCCCCTCGGCCCCTTCCAGGTCTTTTTGAGATTCAGAGGGAGGCTCATTCATCTCTAGAATTCCTGGAAATCATGATTTGGACTGGCGCAGATTTTTTCCTACCAACTTTATCCACGGTGATACCGATGGTGAACACACTGACTGGGGAGCGGTATTTTAAACTGGACCAACACAGCTGGACAATAAACCACAGCTGCTGGGAGGGGTAGGGGTGGGCTCCATTCCCATGAGGCTCTCTTAACCTGCTGGTGTGCCACGGCCTGGATTTGAAATTTAACTCATGGCTTGATGAGATGGGGAGAAAATAAAGGGCTTGACTCTCCAGAATCTCCTATAATTCCATATGAAGGTGAGAAGGGACCTTTTTACCAGGGGGTTTCAGAAGGAAAGAATAGAAGATTTGTTATATTTCATCCTCTCATTGGGAAATGTTCCCAACTACCATCTTCTATTTTGCTTTCCTGCTAATTAAACTGAAAGATGTGGAAATACTAGTCAGATGACAGAGAACATCTGAAAATTTGGGGGGGTGCCTGCTGATTGTCTGCCTGAAAATAGTTTAATATCTGTCCTTGGATATGGGTTGAATTTCAGCCAGACCAGTCTGAAATATCGTAGGCTTTTCATTGACCATAATCTGGAAGCCCCATTCATACCTTCAAGAAAGATCCACCAGAAACAGTTGTGGCTAAAAAAGCCAATTACCAGATGATTTCCCTACAACTGACACTCGACAGTGGCTTTAAACCACAAACTCATATAGGAATACCCGTCACTTGGAACTTTAGCTGCCAACACCCAGGATCAGCACCAACTAGAAAATAATCATGCTCTTCTATTTGACAAATATGAACTAGAAATAAGTATCTACATCTATAGAGTTTCTTTGACTGTTTTACACATTTTGAGATCACAGTGAATATTTACTCAACTCTGGTATATATTATGCCTAAAGATTCCAAACAAGATAATGCACCCTTTGGGGAGTGCTCAAGAGTTTATCATTAGAAACTGTCTGTAGAGCTTTCAATGATCTGAGGAGAAGCAATTCTGTTAGTGTACACCTGCCCCAAGTCCAGCAAAGCCCAGTGCTACATCTGTATTGTCTCTCTTCATCCTCACAACAGCCCTGTGCAGTAAGGTCTATTATCCTCATTGTGTTACTGTGGAAGCTGGGATTCTGGAAGACTGAGTGACCTACGTGAGGTAGCACATCTAGGCAGCATCAGGGCTGAGAGTCTACTCAAGTCCTGCCCTCCCTGGATCATCTGGAAGCCATTCAGCTTCCCAGCTGTACTGCCCATTACAAGTTTTAAAATTTCAAGGAGCCCAGCCCTTCAATTGTGTAAGTCAGGTGTAAGTGCCTACTCTGTGTCCACTAAGTGAGTGAGGACTTTGGTAAATGCACAGAACCATGTGTACCTCAGCAGCAACAGGCAGGAGGATGGGGCATATTGCCGTGTGACTCCGCACAGATAACTGGGTCTGAGAGTTTTGCTGAATGCAAGGACTAATATTTCATCTGAAAGGTGTTGAACAATTAAACAGCAGGGGCTGTTTTTCCTCTGCATAGACTGGGGATACCTGCAAAAGGGTTGGAATGTGCTGGGGTGACGCTTAGTTCCAAAGCTGGGAATTAATTGGACGGGGGGGGGGGAGGAGAGAGAGGGGAGAGAAAGAAAGGGTGGATGTAACCTGCTCTGTAGGGTTGTTTCTGGGTTTTAATTTAGCTAGCTTTATTTGATTATCCAACAAGACAGAATACCTGCTTCTGCATTGTCATCAATGAATAAGCCGTGGTCTGACTCGCTGCAGCCTGTGGGCAGGAGTTGGCAAGGGCAGCCTTGTACAGAAGAGCTCAATGCCAGCAGTGGGACCACGGTGGCTCCCAATACAATAGGAACCATCGAGTGATCCTCCACCCCTCTGCCCTTGAAGCCACCTGGGCTTTGCCTGTCGAGGTCCCTTAGGGACCTTTCTTGGCCCTTAGGTTGTATAAGAGAAGGTATGATACTGATTTTCTACCCAGGAGACCACTCTGTGTGATCCGTAGGCCAGGACTGTCACATGCCTCATCACGGCCCTGTCCACTCAACGTGAATCATTCCTGGACTCATCCTGTTCCCAAGGACTTAACTCCCATCCCTAAGGGCCCATTTCAGGTTCAGTTATTGTATTTTGGTCAAAATGGCTGAATTAAATTAAATTACCTCTTTGTTCTGCCCACCCTTCTTTGAGTGTTACTGAGGTGCTGAGATTTTAATCTGATGGTGTGCCTTTTTCTCAATATCATTTTTTTAAAAGAGAAGGTAGCTTTCAAATTAATAATCTTAAAACAGTATTTATCTAGCAATGGAACTGGATTCCATTTTTTAAAAAACGTCCTAACATCAAAATATCGTAATTGCGTTACCTTAAAAAGAGTCAGGCAGGCTCAGGGATATTAAGGGGTAAACTTTAGAAGTGGGTAGTACTGGGGAAATCCTGGGTTAGCACCTGCTTAGAGCCAGCTATGAAAGGGAAAACACCTCTAGGAGTAGAAAAACCTAGGCAGGTCCCAGTTGTGAAAGATGAGAGTGAATGAATTCACCTAAATTCATACAGATCGCAAACCACACCCACGACTAGAAAAGACTACCCTGTCTCCAGTTAAACAGACATGGGTCCTTCTCCTCGCTTAGATTTTGGCCCAGCAGTCCCACTATCTTGATACCTCTTTAATACCTTTCAGAAGATGCATGTTATGTATTGTCTGGCCTTTTCTATTGTTTTCCTTTACAAACTGAACATGAGATGCTCTTAGATATGATGGTCCCGTTTCCTTCCTCTCTGCCCCTTGTAGCTCCTTCTGGTCGAATGTCTGTAATCAAGAACCTGCAGAGCCTGGACCCCAGCCACAGGATAAGTGACCGGGACTACACTGGCTGGATGGATTTCGGCCGGCGCAGTGCCGAGGAGTATGAATACACCTCCTAGAAGACCCAGCCTTCGTCAGCACAACAGGAAGCAAACTCCTGACTCAGAGGAGGCAGAATAAGAAAACAATCACGCTCATAACTCGTTGTCTCTGACGTCTGACATTTAAAGTATCTATTTATTAAGTGTTCAATGTGAAAAATCTGTCTGTAACGTTGTCCAATGCAACCATTGCACCTTAGCAGAAATGTACAAGTGGAAGACAAAATGTTTCCTTTATCTGTGACCCACACTCCCCATTCCTAAAGTGTTGCTATGCTATTAAAGTGATTTCATTCTGCCCCTTATTCCCTGTTTCTACTGAGGCCAAGGGGTCCTTTAATCCTCAGAACATTCAAGCAGGGATTCCTGATGTATGGGGCCCAAGGAGGAATCCCTGTGGTAGATGGTCCCAGAAAGGGCTTGAGAAATGAGGGTCAGGCATAGAGCTGGCTTCTCTACTTCAGGCCAGGTAGCCAGTGAAAGGCCCTTCTGTGTCAGCTCCACGGCCCAGCCCTGGCCGCCCTGGACCCTGGGCCCCTGTGGGGCACCATTGCAAAAAAACCTGCCCAGCTTATAGTGCTACTCATTTGTCTAGGTGAATCCCAGAGAGGCAGCTGGAGATGGAGGTTTCCATCAGCCCATCCCCACAGGGTGTTCTCATCTGCCAGCTCCATCCCACACCAGGGTTTCTCTGGGGGTGCTCTTGGCCTTTAAATAAATAATGGAGCAGCACTGGTCAGCACTTTTATATGTATCGGACCTCTCCACGGCCCTGTGGCACAGAGGTTATTGTCCTTTTAAAAATGAGGAAACAGACTCTGAGAGATGAAAGTGACTAGCCCGTGGTTCCCCAGCTAAAGAAATTCACAGACTTGTGGGCATATGGCTCCTAGGTTAGCGTGACCTCCATCGCTCTAGCACTTCTCAGACTCTGGAGTGGGTATGAATCACCTGGAAATCTTGATGAACTGCACATTCTGACTAAGCAGTTCTGGGCTGTGGTTTAAGCAAGCCCCCAGGTAATATCTGGTCCTGGACCACACTTGGAGTCACGACATTATAGAAAAGAGTCTGTGATTACAACCCCTTGGGTCTCACTGTATTCCAGAGATGTATTGCCGGGCATGTTTTGGGGGACGTGGTAGTACCCAGAGCAGAAGCTCTCTTTTCGTGGGCCACTCCCTCTATTGGGTCTCTGCCGGGATCAGCAGAGAGAACTAGTCCAAAGGGATGTCCAGGGATCATCTAACACCAGCCATCACACAGCAGCCTTTCTGTACCTCCTGGCTGAAGCCCCCAGGAACCCAGGGTTTTATCCAGCAAAAGCCGCAGGTGGCCCAATGCAACAGGACATGCAGCCCCAAAGGGGACAGACATTGGAAAGAATGGTGGTCAGTTCAGTTTTCAAGGAAGGCATACGCTGTTTGGTTCCATATCAGTTGGGCACCACCCAGTGACCAGTCTGGGAAATAGATGGTGGTCTATGTGTTACTTTAGTTCTCAAAGTCTTTGATATGCTAATTAGGACCAGATTCAAGCATGCATGGCTTGGGGTGAGCCCTGGAGTTCATGAAGGACTATATGGGGTTGCTTTCCTGAGCTACTCCCTTTGTACGATCTCCCCAGTACTTTCCAGTTCCCTGGGGCTCCCCTTTTTGGTCCTCCACCCAAAAACTTGGGGCTCTGGTTACCCTATTCTGCCACCACTGCCACGTTTGGGCCCACGTTCAGGTCCAAGTAGCAGAAGAATAGAGAGAGAAAAAAAGCAATGGGGATTGACTCCACCTTCTTGGGATCATAGCTCCTCTGATCCAAGAGCAAGTTTCCCCTTCCTTAGAGTTTTGGCCCTGGCCAGGCTCATGACTGATTGCTACCACAGCAGCTGTGTGTTTGCCTGGGGGCTGTGGCATGAAAGAAAGAGAAGAAAGAAAAAAAACAGGGAATGTTCATGCTCTCTAGCCATTAGGAATTCCCTTTTTCACTCCTCAAGCCAGAACTAAGGGGCATCTCCTGGAGGTGCCTGTGGCCCAGACCCCACTTCTGGTCCTCAGCTGTGTTAGGCTCAAGAAAGGCCCCACCCATAGCCTTCAGGGACTGTCCCTGCCTCCTCTCTGCCCACCAGGGCCTGGTAGTTTCTGCTGAAACTCTAGGATCTTGATGAAATATTATCTTAAGATGTGCTGAAATTTAAAAACCCAGTCATTCACAGTATCAGGCTATTCTCTAAGATTGGTGGCTTATTTTATTATCTTAATTTTGAATCCTTTACTATGACTCCCAAGAGGCTTCTGGTTTGGGAAATCTCAAGACAGCACAAATGGGATTAATGACAAGTGGGATGTTACATCTAATCAAGCTCCAAGACTAACAACTTTTCTACCTTTCCTTTCCATGGCTTCCATGCTGGTCTGGGCACATGGAAGCAGGCAGAATTGGCGAGAGTTCAAGCCTTAGCTGCCCTAACACCTCTGGACTTCAGCCAGAGTGACTTGAAGTGTGTGATCTTCTTCCAAGTTCCATTCTGGAAAGGATTCAACTGCTCTCTGGTATCACCTCGTGTGGACTGTTACAAGCTCTTCACTAGCCCGACAACATGCATGGAAGTGCACCTGTGTGTCAGGCACTACGCTGATGTGGCAGGTACAGCAACCAAGAACTCCAGTGGGAGATTCACAAAAGCACAGTATCATGTTCCAAGAATAATGGCAGGTCATATTCAGAGGCTGGGAGAGAGCAGCAGAGCTGGCTGAATTAAGGGGCAAGACAGCTGGGCAGCTGCCCCAGGAGCCAGTCTCAGAGAGACATCTAATCATCATTGCAGCATTGGAATCTGGGTATCAGTGAAATTCTTCATACTTAGTAACTTAGCTAACTGAAGAAATGGGCATCAATTCCTCCTCTACAGAAGATGGCAATGCCCTCAAGTGGACAGTTTTTTTAAAAAACCACTCCTGTGGGTGCCAGCTTCTCTCCATAGAGAAACACGTTAAAATCTGCAGGATTCAGGCCTGCTTCTCTTTGCCAAGCTGCTGGTTAACCCACCTAGTCAGCTGAAATTTTAAAACCAGATAATTCAGGCCCTCAGACTGTTTATTCTAAGAATGGGTGATTTATTTTATCTTAATGTTGGAACTTGAATATGACTGCCAAAAGGCTCCAGAGCTTGGAAAATCACTCAATGAAACTGAAAAGAGAACAAGAACCACCGACAAATGAAATGCTTTTTGTAGAATTAAAACCAAGAAAAAAAAAAGAGGAACTCTTAGATGTATTTTGAAGATAATTTGGTAACTATGGTTACCTCTAATTAGTGAGTGCCTCATGCTTTCCAGATTTGAGTGGAGGAAAACTGAAGTGAAAAACAATTCCAAATTATTAAAAATGTTAAGTTCCATTGAGAGCATGTAATGTACTTTTGAAATGTAATTTAATGTCTGTTGAATCCAGTAATTAAAAAGTTGGTATTGCATTTTGGATTTTTTAATTTTATTTTTTTTCTGTAACTTATCATTATTACATGTTACAAAAAATATTGGCCCCTGATAGATCAATTTAAAAAACAAAACCAGGGGGGACCTTCAAGATAGCAGAGGAGTAAGCCGTGGAGATCACTTTCTTCCTCACAAATACATCAAAAATACATCTACATGTGGAACAACACCTACTGAACGCTGGCAGAAGACCTCAGACTTCCCAAAAGGCAAGAAAATCCACACGTACCTGGGTCGGGCAAAAGAAAAAACAGAGACAAAAGAATAGGGACGGGACCTGCACCAGTGGGAGGGAGCCGTGAAGGAGGAAAGGTTTCCACACACTAGGAAGCCCCTTCGCGGGCGGAGACTGCCGGTGGCGGAGGGGGGAAGCTTCGGAGCCTCGGACGAGAGCGCAGCCACAGGTCACGGAGGGCAAAGCGGAGAGATTGCCGCACGGAGGATCGGTGCCGACCAGCACTCACCAGCCCGAGAGGCTTGTCTGCTCACCCGCCAGGGCGGGTGGGGCTGGGATCTGAGGCTTCCAGCTTCGGAGGTCAGATCCCAGGGAGAGGACTGGGGTTGGCTGCGTGAACACAGCCTGAAGGGGGCTAGTGCGCCACAGCTAGCCGGGAGGGAGTCTGGGAAAAAGTCTGGAGCTGCCTAAGAGTCAAGAGACCATTGTTTCAGGGTGCGCGAGGAGAGGGGATTCCTTCCCTGTCTGCGCACAGAAGGCAGAGCACTGCCTAAACGAGTTCCAGAGATGGGCGCGAGCCGCGGCTATCAGCTCGGACACCAGAGATGGGCATGAAACGCTAAGGAGCATTTCACCTCCTGCAGCCACCAAGAAGCCTGTGTGCAAGCACAGGTCACTATCCACACACCCCCGGGAGCCTGTGTAGCATGCCATTGCCAGGGTCCTGTGATCCAGGGACAAGTTCCCTGGGAGAATACATGGTGCACCTCAGGCTGTTGCAATGTCACTTTGGCCTCTGCCGCCACAGGCTCGCCCCGCATTCCAGTTATAACTACCGTACCCCACACGCCCCAGCATGAGTGAGCAAGAGAGCCCTAATCAGCCACTGCTTTAACCCCGTTCTGTCTTGGAATAGACCTTGGGGCCAAAACCAAAGCTGAACCCCAGGAGCTGTGCGAGCAAAAAAGAGAAAGTGTAATTTCTCTGTGCAGGCTCAGGAGCAGCAGATTAAATCCCCACAATCAACTTGATGTACCCTGCATCTGTGGAATAGACAACTAATCATCCCAAAATTGAGGCGGTAGACTTTGGGAGCAACAGTAGGCTTGGGGTCTGCTGTCCATGACTGATTTGTTTGTGATTTTTATGTTTATCTTAGTACAGTTTTTAGCACTTGTTATCATTGGTGGATTTGTTTATTGGTTTGGTTGCTCTCTTCTTTTTTTTTAATTATTATTATTTTTTATTTTAATAATTTTTTTCTTTCTTTTTTTCTCCCTTTCCTTCTGAGCCATGTGGCTGACAGGGTCTTGGTGCTCCGGCCTGATGTCAGGCCTGAGCTTCTGAAGTGGGAGAGCCAAGTTCAGGACATTGGTCCACCAGAGACCTCCTGGCCCCACATCATATCAATCGGCGAGAACTCTCCCAGAGACTCCGTCTCAATGCTAAGATCCAGCTCCAACCAACGGCCAGCAAGCTCCAGTGCTGGATGCCCCATGTCAACCAACTAGCAAGACAGAAACACAAACACACCCATTATCAGAGAGCCTGCCTAAAATCATACTAAGTTCACAGACACCCCAAAACACACCACCAAACGTGGACCTGCCCACCAGAAAGGCAAGATCCAGTCCCACCCACCAGAACACAGGCATCAGTCCACTCCACCAGGAAGCCTACACAAGCCACTGAACCAACCTCACCCACTGGGGGCAGACACCACAAACAAAAGGAACTACGAACCTGCAGCCTGCAAAAAAGAGACCCCAAACACGGTAAGTTAAACAAAATGAGAAGACAGAGAAATATGCAGCAGAGGAAGGAGCAAGGTAAAAACCCACCAGAACAAACAAATGAAGAGGAAGTAGGCAGCCTACCTGAAAAACAATTCAGAGTAATGATAGCAAACATGATCCAAAATCTTGGAAATAGAATGCAGAAAATACAAGAAACGTTTAACAAGGACATAGAAGAACTAAAGAACAAACAAACAATGATAAACAACACAATAAATGAAATTAAAACTTCTCTAGAAGGAATCAATAGTAGAATAACTGAGGCAGAAGAATGGATAAGTGACCTGGAAGATAAAATAGTTGAAAAAACTACAACAGAGCAGAATAAAGAAAAAAGAATGAAAAGAATTGAGGACAGTCTCAGAGACCTCTGGGACAACATTAAATGCACCAACATTCTAATTAAAGGGGTCCCAGAAGAAGAAGAAAAAAAGAAAGGCTCTGAGAAAATATTTGAAGAGATTATAGTTGAAAACTTCCCTAACAAGGGAAAGGAAATTGTCAATCAAGTCCAGGAAGCGCAGAGAGTCCCATACAGGATAAATTCAAGAATAAACATGCCAAGACATGTATTAATCAAAGTATCAAAAATTAAATTCAGGGGCTTCCCTAGTGGCTCAGTGGTCAAGGATCTGCCTGCCAATGCAAAGGACACAGGTTTGAGCCCTGGCCCAGGAAGATCCCACATGCCGCAGAGCAACTAAGCCCGTGTGTCACAACTACTGAGCCTGCGCTCAAGAGCCCGCAAGCCACAACTACTGAGCTCACATGCCACAACTACTGAAGCCTGTGCGCCTAGAGCCCATGCTATGCAACAAGAGAAGCCACGACAAAGAGAAGCCCATGCACCGCAACGAAGAGTAGCCCCCGTTCACTGCAACTAGAGAAAGCCCACGCACAGCAACGATGACCCAACACAGCCAAAAGTAAAAACAAACAAACAAATAAATAAATTTATTAAACAAAATTAAATTCAAAGAAAAAATATTAAAAGCTGCAAGGGAAAAGCAACAAATAACAAACAAGGGAATCCCCATAAGGTTAACAGCTGATCTTTCAGCAGAAACTCTGCAAGCCAGAAGGGAGTGGCAGGACATATTTACAGTGATAAAAGGGAAAAACCTACAACCAAAATTACCCTACCCAGCAAGGATCTCATTCAGATTCGACGGAGAAATTAAAACTTTTACAGACAAGCAAAAGTTAAGAGAATTCAGCACCACCAAACTAGCTTTACAACAAATAGTAAAGGAACTTCTCTAGGCAGGAAACACAAGAAAAGGAAAACATCTACCAAAACAAACCGAAAACAATTAAGAAAATGGTAATAAGAACATAAATATCAACAACTACCTTAAATGTAAATGGATTAACTGCTCCAACCAAAAGACACAGACTGGCTGAATGGATACAAAAACAAGACCTGTATATATGCTGTCTACAAGAGACCCACTTCAGACCTAAGGACACATACAGACTGAAAGTGAGGGGATGCAAAAAGATATTCCATGCAAATGGAAATCAAAAGAAAGCTGGAGTAGCAATACTCATATCAGACAAAGTAGACTTTAAAATAAAGACTATTACAAGAGACAGAGAAGGAGACTACATAATGATCAAGGGATCAATCCAAGAAGAAGATATAATAATTGTAAATATTTATGCACCCAACATAGAAGTACCTCAGTACCTAAGGTAAATGCTAACAGCCATAAAAGGGGAAATCCACAGTAACACAATAATAGTAGAGGATTTTAACTCCCCACTTTCACCAATGGACAGATCATCCAAAATGAAAATAAATAAGGGGACACAAGCTTTAAATGATACATTAAACAAGATAGACTTAATTGATATTTATAGGACATTCCATCCGAAAACAACAGAATACACTTTCTTCTCAAGTGCTCGTGGAACATTCTCCAGGATAGATCCTATCTTGGCTCACAAATCAAGCCTTGGTAAATTTAAGAAAATTGAAATCATATCAGGAATCCTTTCCGACCACAGCGCTATGAGACTAGATATGTTACAGGAGAAAAACTGTAAAAAATACAAACACGTGGAGGCTGAACAATATGCTACTAAATAAGCAAGAGATCACTGAAGAAATCAAAGAGGAAATCAAAAAATACCTAGAAACAAATGACAATGAAAACACAACAACCCAAAACCTATGGGATGCAGCAAAAGCAGTTCTAAAAGGGAAGTTTATAGCAATACAATCCTACCTCAAGAAACAAGAAAAATCTGAAATAAACAACCTAATCTTACACCTAAAGCAATTAGAGAAAGAATAAAAAAACCCCCAAAGTTTGCAGAAGGAAAGAAATCATAAAGATCAGATCAGAAATAAATGAAAAAGAAATGAAGGAAACAATAGCAAAGATCCATAAACCAAAAGCTGGTTCTTTGAGAAGGTAAACAAAATTGATAAACCATTAGCTGGACTCATCAAGAAAAAAGGGAGAAGTCTCAAATCAACAGAATTAGAAATGAAAAAGGAGAAGTAACAACGGACACTGCAGAAATACCAAGGATCATGAGAGATCACTACAAACAACAATATGCCAATAAAATGGACAAATTCTTAGAAAAGCACAACATTCCAAGACTAGACCAGGAAGAAATAGAAAATATAAACAGACAAATCACAAGCACTGAAATTGAAACTGTAATTACAAATCTTCCAACAAACAAAAGTTCAGGACCACATGACTTCACAGGCGAATTCTATCAAACATTTAGAGAAGAGCTAACACCTATCCTTCTCAAACTCTTCCAAAATATAGCAGAGGGAGGAACACTCCCAAACTCATTCTACGAGGCCACCATCACCCTGATACCAAAACCAGACAAAAATGTCACAAAAAAAGAAAACTACAGGCCAATATTACTGATGAAAATAGGTGCAAAAATCCTCAGCAAAATACTAGCAAACAAAATCCAACAGCACATGAAAAGGATCATACACCATGATCAAGTGGGGTTTAACCCAGGAATGCAAGGATTCTTCAATACACGCAAATCAATCAATGTGATACACCATATTAACAAACTGAAGGATAAAAACGATATGATCATCTCAATAGTTGCAGAAAAAGCTTTTGACAAAATTCAACACCCATTTATGATAAAAAACCCTCCAGAAAGTAGGCATAGAGGGAACTTACCTCAACTTAATAAAGGCCATATATGACAAACCCACAGTGAATATCGTTCTCAATGGTGAAAAACTGAAACCATTTCCTCTAACACCAGGAACAAGACAAGGTTGCCCACTCTCACCACTATTATTCAACATAGTTTTGGAAGTTTTAGCCACAGCAATCAGAGAAGAAAAAGAAATAAAAGTAATCCAAATCTGAAAAGAAGGAATAAAACTATCACTGTTTGCAGATGACATGATACTATACATAAAGAATCCTAAAGATGCTACTAGAAAACTACTAGAGCTAATCAATGAATTTGGTAAAGTAGCAGGATACAAAATGAATGACCAGAAATCTCTTGCATTCCTATACACTAATGATGAAAAATCTGAAAGAGAAATTAAGGAAACACTCCCATTTACCGTTGCAACAAAAAGAATAAAATACCTAGGAATAAGTCTACCTAAGGAGACAAAAGACCTGTATGCAGAAAACTATAAGACACTAATGAAAGAAATTAAAGATGATACAAATAGATGGAGAGATATACCAAATTCTTGGATTGGAAGAATCAACATCGTGAAAATGACTATACTACCCAAAGCAATCTACAGATTCAATGCAATCCCCATCAAATTACCAGTGACATTTTTTACAGAACTAGAACAAAAAATTTCACAATTTGTATGGAAACACAAAAGACCCCAAATAGCCAAAGCAATCTTGAGAAAGAAAAACGGAGCTGTAGGAATCAGGCTCCCAGACTTCAGACTGTACTACAAAGCTACAGTAATCTAGACAGTATGGTACTGGCACAAAAATAGAAATATAGATCAATGGAACAGGATAGAAAGCCCAGAGATAAACCCATGCACATATGGTCACCTTATCTTTGATAAAAGAGACAAGAATATACAATGGAGGAAAGACAGCCTCTTCAATAAGTGGTGCTGGGAAAACTGGACAGCTACATGTAAAAGAATGAAATTAGAACACTTCCTAACACCACACACAAAAAATAAACTCAAAATGGATTAAAGACCTAAATATAAGCCCAGACACTATAAAACTCTTAGAGGAAAACATAGGCAGAACACTCTATGACATAAACCACAGCAAGATCCTTTTTGACCCACTTCCTAGAGAAATGGAAATAAAAACAAAAAAATACAAATGGGACCTAATGAAACTTAAAAGCTTTTGCACAGTAAAGGAAACCATAAACAAGACGAAAAGACAACCCTCAGAATACGAGAAAATATTTGCAAATGAAGCAACTGACAAAGGATTAATCTCCAAAATATACAAGCAGCGCATGCAGCTCAATATCAAAAAAACAAACAACCCAATACAAAATGGGCAGAAGACATAAATGGACATTTCTCCAAAGAAGATAAACAGGTTGCCAACAAACACATGAAAGGTTGTTCAACATCACTAATCATTAGAGAAACGCAAATCAAAACTACAATGAGGTATCACCTCACACTGGTCAGAATGGCCATCATGCTGGAGAGGGTATGGAGAAAAAGGAACCCTCTTGCACTGTTGGTGGGAATGTAAATTGATACAGCCACTATGGAGAACAGTATGGAGTTTCCTTAAAAAACTGAAAATAGAACTACCATATGACCCAGCAATCCCACTATTGGGCATGTACCCTGAGAAAACCATAATTCAAAAAGAGTCATGTACCACAATGTTTACTGCAGCACTATTTACAATAGTCAGGACATGGAAGCAACCTAAGTGTCCATCGACAGATGAATGTGCTGGCAGAAGATGTGGCACATATATGCAATGAAATATTACTCAGCCATAAAAAGAAACGAAATTGAACTATTTGTAGTGAGGTGGATGGACATAGAGTCTGTCATACAGAGTGAAGTAAGTCAGAAAGAGAAAAACAAATACCGTATGCTAACACATATATATGGAATCTAAAAAAAAAAAAAAAAAGAGGGTTCTGAAGAACCTAGGGCCAGGACAGGAATAAAGATGCAGATGTAGAGACTGGACTTGAGGACACGGGGAGGGGGAGGGGTAAGCTGGGACGAAGTGAGAGAGTGGCACGGACTTATATATATTACCAAACGTAAAATAGATAGCTAGTGGGTAGGAGCCACATAGCACAGGGAGATCAGCTCGGTGCTGTTTGACCATCTAGAGGGGTGGGATAGGGAGGGTGGGAGGGAGAGTCAAGAGGGAGGAGATATGGGAACATATGTATATGTATAGCTGATTCACTTTGTTATAAAGCAGAAACTAACACACCATTGTAAAGCAATTATACTCCAATAAAGATGTTAAAAAAAAAAAAGGTGGTTGGTTAGAAGCAAATCAGAAAAACCAAAAAACAAAACCAACCAACCAATCCTTCACCACTGAGGGTAGAGAAGTAGCACACTACATGTTCTTAAAGTCCCAGGGGCTTGGCTGGCTGTTGACACCTGGCTAAGGCCCTTGTATTCATCCCTGTGTAATCTGCTGGTCAGAACACTGGCCTTGAGAGGGCAGCCTCAGCGGGGCCCAGAGACTGGATATGAGCTGACGGGAGTGGAGGTACCTTCCTACCCAGTTCCTGAGCCAAGCAACCGTTTCTGTGGTGGGTCAGCCACTCATACAGCCGAGCATGCAATGCAGTTTCTTCTCCAGTCACAGACTAGTAGCCCAAGGGTGATGAAGGCCACCGGTGGCTGGAAGTCAGGTAACCAGGAGAGTCACGGGTCACATGCTGTCACTGCTACTCTGGGCCTTAGTGTCACAGGTGACACATAGAAGCCCCTGGGGGGACCAAGGGTTTATATACTGGGGGGCTTGGGAGAATGACACATCTGTGGCTTTTCTCTTCTGAATAATGTCCGTAAACTTTAGCCTGCAGCTGTGAGTCTCTGCTACCGATGGCCCCCCAGTATTGCAGCTGCCTGGCCCTAGAAAACCCTGCCGAGTTCTGCCCTGCCCTCTGTCTTCCCTCAGACTGGGGCTCTTCCAGAGCAGGCCTGTCTTTCCTCATAGTCAGGCACCCCGAGGCAGGGCTGTGTCTTCCCTCAGAATGTGGCCCCTCAGTAGCAGTGCTGTGTTTTCTGAAAGTGGTTACCTGACGCAGGGTTGTGTCTGTCATCAGACTAGGGCTCCCTGAAGTCATGGCTGTATTTCCCCTCAGAGTATGGCCCCCTGAGGCAGGGCTAGAGCTCCCCTTTTTTCTTTCTGGCCCCTCATGGCTTGAGGGATCTTAGTTCCCTGACTAGGGATTGACCCCGGCCAGGGCCAGTGAAACAATGAAAGCAACGTACCTCCTCCTCACTGTGTCTCCTCAAGGGCGGAGCTGTGTTTCCTCAGACTGGGGCTTCCTGAGAAAGAGCTGTGTCTCCCCTCAGACACAGGGTTTCTGAAGCAGGGCTCTCTCTCTCCCTCTTTGAGAGCAGGACTGTGTTTCCTCAGATTGGGACTCCCTGAGGGTAGGGCAGTGTTTCTTTCAGTTTCTGGCTCTCTGAGGAAGGGCTGTATTTCCCCTCAGAATGGGGCTCCCTGAAGGCAAGGCTGGGTTTTTTTTGTTTTGGGTTTTTTTTTTTCAGTACGCAGGCCCCTCACTGCTGCGGCCTCTCCCGTTGCGGAGCACAGGCTCTGGACGCGCAGGCTCAGCGGCCATGGCTCACGGGCCCAGCCGCTCCGCGGCATGTGGGATCTTCCTGGACCGGGGCACGAACCCGTGTCCCCCGCATCGGCAGGCAGACTCTCAACCACTGCGACACCAGGGAAGCCCTGTAAACTATTTTAAAAAGGTGCTTTCCTCTGTCTCCTGGGTGTGGCAAGAGGATATTCGTGGTGCTTTCCTCCCCATTCTATGCTCAGTTTTTTCACTAATGCCCCAAACCTGTGTATGCCATGCCCTTCTCTATGAATTGCCTGCCTTGGATTCACCTGGTGAACTTAGACCAGGCCTCATGACTTTCCTCAGTGTCTCTACTAGGACAGCTGCCTGCCTTGAATTACTTTCCAGGGAAAAACACACTAACCTGATTTTAGGATTGGATCATGAGGGCAGGTTCCTTCAGGTCTTCTACTGTCTCCAAGTGCCCTCTACAGGCCAAAGAAAATAAATCCTCCCAGGATATGGTGTTTTCCAGCCAGGAGCCCAAATGTGCCAAAAATTAATTTTTTTCTAAATTTGACTTAATCCGTATTATGATCTCCCAATCAATTCAGGTAATTCAGAATAACTTTCTATCTGCACCAGCTTCTCCCCAGGAAACATCTAAGTTCTGTGCACCGGCTCTCATTCGAGCTTGCGGTAGGCACATGTCCACTTTCTTTATCCTGTTGGAAAGCCCCCAGGCCATACCTGCCTCTGCTCCCAGGCAATGTTTGGAAGTGAGTCCCACATATGCCTGGTGCTAGACACTTCGGGACCTCCTGCGGATCTTTCCATTGAGACCCACTTGCTGCCACTTCTACTCTCCCTGTGGTCACTGCCCTGTGATGGGGGTGAAGAGCTGGGCAGGGGTTCTGGAACATCTCCACTTTCTCAATCCCCCCAGGAAATGAGCTTGCCTGTCCTTGGATCCCCACACTCATCTGGGGCTTCCCCCAGACCTTGGACTTGGTTCAGGGACAGGGAAGGCGAAGGCTGCCACAGCAGCTCCCTCCTTCCTGCACCAGCTTGGTGAACCTATTTGGGCCCTGGGAGGCATGGAGTGGGGCATGGGGGAGGGTCAGTAAGCAGTAGAAAGAAAAACCGGCTAGGTTTTCAATCCAGATCTTTTTGTCCTATACCAAAACAGATGCTCAGCCTTTTCTTTCTTCATAACTAAAATCCAGGACTTTGACATCTTTGTTTCCTGGTCCCATCAGCTGCCTCTTTGACAACTTCCCTTTGGGCATGGTGCCCTCTGGTCAAGCTCCCTGTGCAGGAGGCAGGGCTCAGATATACAGAAGGAAATTCGTCATAGAACAGGGAGGGGAAAACCAAACCACCTCAAGCAGCCCTCTGCCACAGTCACAAGACAGAAGAATGCATTCATTTCTATATTTACAAAACATATAGTACGAGGGTGCTTCCCACCTTTTGAGGGTTCCTTTTCTTGCACCTTCCTTTAAAAAAAATTCTTATTTGCTTTTTCAAGAAATATCTGAAGGTGACTTGCAGAGAGGCAGCAAGCCCCTTTATCTTAATCCTTTGGCTAGTCTCTCCTGGGAAACAGGACATGCTTTCACATAGCAGAGTACAATTCTGCTATGTACAGAATTGTACATATTCTGTGTATGTGACATGTGACATGCTTTCACATAGCAGAGTACAATTCAGGAAATTCAATATTAATACAATATTTTAAAATATACTCCCAATATTCAAATTTCTCCGATCATCCCAATCTTTTCTTTTATAGCATCTTTTCTAATTTGGGATCATGAATTGCATTCGTTGTCCCTTTATTCTGGAACAATTCCTCTTTCTTTCATGGCATTGATTATTTTAAAGGGAACAGGTACATAGATTTATAAAATGTCCCTCAATTTGGGTTCGTCAGTTTGTCAACTTCATGATTCAGGTTTTGCATTTTTGGAACAACAGCACAGAAGTGCTGTGTCCTTCCCAGGACACCACACATGAGTGGTACCTGATACCAGTTTGTCCCATTTGGGTAATGTTCAGTTTGATAACTTGTTTAAAGTGGTGCCCGACAGGTTTCCCCACTGCAAAGGTACCTCCCCAGCACTTTGAAAATTAATAAACATTCTTTGGGAAGGTACCATGTATGTAAATATCCTGCTACCTAACAAATTCTTACCCAATAGTTCTAGCATCCACTGTTGTCTAAATGAGTTAGTTTTGCAAAATTGTGGTTTTTCTAACTCTATTGTCCCTTCTACTCAGCATTCTACTTAGAAGCATGCATTCCAGGCTCCTTTTCCCATCCCTCCTCCCCTTGGAATGCCCTCTCCACTTGGCAAATCCTGCCCATCCTGGAAACCCAGATCCAGGGTCACCTTGTCTCAAAGCCTTCCCCACCCCAGCCGGTAGATTAACCCACCCACGCTCTCTCTCCACTTCAACCGAGGTGGCTACAGCTACAGCTTTCTGGTCTCCCTGAGCCCGAGACAGGGAGACACTGGGGAGGGGAGCCCACTCCTCCCATGGCAGGACTCCCACCCGAACTCCGCCTGATCTAGCACAGTGCTTCTCAGAGCCTAGTGAGCCCCAGGACCCCTTGCTGGGCTTGGTGAAACACATACCTGGACCCTACCCCCTGGGATTCTGATGCACCACCCCAAAACCTCACTGGCTTAACAGCAAAAGTTGGTTTCTCCTTCAGAGCATATGTCAAATGCTAGACGGCAGGGAGTCTGGTCCACACAGAGACCCAGGATAATGGTGGCTCCACCAACTTGTGACGCCATCATTTCAACATGTGGCTTCAGAGCAAGAGAGGAGCATAGAAAATCATGCATGGACTTTTCTCTGCTCACAGCTCACTGGCCAGAACTAGTCCTGTGCCCTGCCCACTGTAAAGTGACTGGGGAACATGGGGATCCGATGGGCCATTTGGTGACACTGGTTTCTCTGCCGTAACCATGCTCCCCTTCTCGACTGGCACACAGCCATGCAGGCCTTCTCTCTGTTCCTCAAACACACCACATGCTTTCCTACCTTTGGGCCTTTGCACCAGCTGCTCTCTCTGCCCAGATGCCCGTGTGCCAGATCTCACATGGTTGGCTCAAATGCCACTTCCTTGGAGAGGCCTTTCTTGACTGCCCAAAGTAGCCACCCCATCTCTCACACCAGCCTATTTCAATTCTCTGTTGAAATAGGCCTTATTATGCCATGTTTGGGGTCATCTCTCTCCTATTAACAGATTGTACGCACACTCCATGAGAGAAACTGATCACTTATCACCATGTGCCATACATGTTCAAAATATATCTCCCTCAGCTCATCAACCCTAAGGTGTATTACTATTCCCATTTTACAGGTTAAAAAAATGGAGGACCCAAACAGAAGTGGCTTGCCCAAGGTCACACCACTACCAAATGGTAGCACCTGATTGAAATCCATGCTGCCACCACCCACTACGGTTTGCTTGCGTGATTTCACTGCTCCCAAATATTACGGTGGCAGAAAAGTTTATTTTATCCTTTTGGTCTCCATATGGTAATCCTCCACTGTGCTTGGTTTTTAAGTCTCAGCAAGTTCTATGGAGGGCAATTTGGCAACATCTATCTGGGAATTTATCCTACAGATATGCTCATGTATGTGGAAAATTACATACACGCAAGGTTTTTTCATTACAATGCTGTGATAGCAAAAGTTTGGAATTAACTTAAAGGTCCATGGGGGTGTGTATATATTCACAGGGGGCATGTGCACGTGGTGTAGTAGTATGCAGCCCTGAAAAGTGAGGAAGAGCTTCAGGTTCTGCTTGAAAGGTTATCTAAGGGAATGTATTACATTAAAAAAAAGGTGGGTTACAACAGAAGTATATGACTTTCATTTAAGTTACCCCAAGAGCTGAATACCTTCAAGTCTTTCATAGAGATTGTCTACTCAATGAAAAGAACAAAATACAAATCAGAATAGCAGTGTGGTTTCCATCATTTGAACTTATTTTATTGGTACTCATTAGCAAATAAAATTTAATTGTTGATTTTGGATGCATTACAACACACTTTTTGGTAGTGGGTGCATAATGTTCATCATTTATTAACTATACTAAATACTGCAACCTCCGAATTGTTGATTTTCACACGGGTATTTCCTTTGTGATGATGGGTGGCTCCTCTCTTTGAATACATAAAATGGTCCGTTCCATCCATGGTTTTCATATTCCTTTGTTATTCTACCTACTGCTTTAAAATACATTCAAATAAAAAGATATAAGTTCCTTGCAGTGAGTGCATACATACCACAGCGAGGAGAGTTGAAAACACAATTAACCAACACCCTCGTGTTCAGAGAATAAATAGTATGAAATCATGGGACCGAAGCTTGCTCCTGGGGACTTTCTCAAAATATCTTCAGTGGACATAAGGTCACACTCACTCAATTGAAGGATACGTCTTTTGCCAAGGGTGGTGGGAGGAGGGTAATGGGGGGGTACAAAATGACGATTTCATTTTCATATGATGTTATCCTTCCATAAGTGTCTGGAACAAATGGCCACAGAGCACCGTGATGTGCAGTGCAGTCCTCAGATCAGAATAAATAAATGACCTGCTTGGATTGGAAAGCCACAGGCGCACTGCGACCGAGCTGGAGAGGACAGATGTTTAAAATACAGCACAGACAAATAATAAATAAAAGTTTGAAACTTAGTCAGTGACAGCGATGGGACCAGACTCCCTGTTTGTTCATGGTTCTTCTCACAACACTTCTACCTTTTCCTAAGGATAAAATGTGGCACAAGGACACAAAGGGCTTTTTGGGACCACTCTGTTCTGAAACAAGAGGGCAAAACGTGTTTTGAGGGCATCAAACGGCTGCAGAAGAAGACCACAGACGTGAAAGCATGCTCACCAGTCTAGGGTCCAGAACAAGGACCAGAACGAGAGGACCGCCAAAGCCTCATTTCTCTGTGAACCAGTTTGATGTTACCTTTGGCCGTGGTTCTTCTCTTTTACTTTTACTGTTGACACATTTCATCCATCACCTTTCCCCAACCCCCTTTCCTTACGATCCTATTGTTAAAATCGCCTTGGGTCTGGTCTTAATTTGGTTGTGACACTGGGTCCCAGAAATAAGCTGCTAACTCATTAGCAGCTTGGTGTGTCTGAAACTTGTATTTTGGTGTCACAGAACCACAGAGAGAACATTCACTGCGACTTCCCATCTAGTACCATTACTTCCCTGCATATATTAAAAAAAAAAAAAAACGCAGAAAAATAAAACAAATCACACAGAACACACAGGGGCTGCCAAACGGTGCAGCAGGAGTGTAAATACATTCTCTGTCAGGTCAGACGTCTGGCCCGACAGTGGATGACAAAACATGGAGGGATGAATTCAGGTTGAAGGCATGAGAAGAAAAAGTCAGAGCTCAAGAAAAGAAGCGACCGTCCGTGGGGGCCGAGCAGTGAAGGTCTTGAAGAAGCTGGGACCCAAGAAAGAAAGAACAGCTCTCCCATCGTGAAAGCTACAGCAGCTGCACGTGGCAGCGGACGGAGGCCCCTTACGCTCTTACAGGGAGGGTGAGACGAGGTGCCCGGTGACACCAGGCGGCACAGCCACTGTGCTACGTGACAGCTCAGGATGTGTGGCTCCGGCAGCCAGCCACAGATTCACTGGTTTCCTATCCATGGGATAAGAACACACATGGGGGTTTCAGTGCTTCTCAAAGGAAAGAAGGAGGAAAGACCCCGGGCTGCCCCTGCCCCCGGCCAGCACGGGCCAAGTCCTCAAGAGAGCGATGTCGGTGCTGGGGTGCTTCCCGTGGGATTCGAAGGAAGGGCAGGGCAGATACAGGTCTCCCGGTCCTATGTACACATTTTACAGAGTCTCCACTCTGCCCCCATTAGGCACGAGGTTGATTTGTCTAGCTCAGGAGGGGGTGGACAGAGGAGAGCAGAGGAAGCGTGCACAGTGAAGGGGGAAGGAGAGGGACGGGGGAGCAAGACTGGTTTCCTCTAGGGGAAGGGCCTTCTCCCAGCCTCACCGTAGGCTAGTTTGTTTGGGGAGTTTAGCACCCATCAAGATGCCCGAGGTGAGCGTCACGGGGGCTTTCATCTGCATGCTGGACCCCACCATGGTGGGGAAGCTGCGGTTCCGTCGGATGCCACTGTTGAGCTGGAGCCCACCGATGGGGCTGGTGACAGTGGGGCATCCAAGGGGCAGGCCCTCGGGTACCAGGCCTCCGGGGACAAGGGCCTGCGTGGGGCCCGGGGGCCCACAGAGGAGAGGTCCCTGGTCCTCAGTCAAGGTGGGGACGTGGGCTCGCCCCGAGTTCACCACTTTGGCCACACCAAACCTCCTGACTTTGTCCACGAGGTTAAGGTTGGAAACAGACACGTCGGTCTGGCTCTCGCTGCTCCGGACAGGCTTCTTCTCCCTCACCTCCCTCAGGATGGAGCTGGCTGGCTTGGAAGCCAGGAAGTTGTCGTAGGGAGGGCTCGTGCACTTGAACTCGAAGGAGGGCGGGGAAGACGTGGGCGACTGCATAGGTGAGTTGGGCGGGGTAGAGGGGATCACGGCCATCCTGGGGGTGTAGGAGTGCAGAAGAGAGCCCCGGCCAGCCCTGTCCCAGCTCTGGGGGTCGTACACAGCCGCAGAAATGCCCCGCTCCTTCAGCAGCCACACCAGCCCCAGGGATGTGCTCATGGTGGTCGTGGACTCACGGACGTTAGTGAAGGATTCGGCCAGGCTCAGTCTCCGCGGTGTGCACGGCGTGGCCACCGGTGTGGACTTCAAGTGGCTGGTGCCGCCACAAGCTGGAGTCGGGGCCGAGTTAAGGCTGATAAGAAAGGACAACAGGTCATTGATCAGAAAATGCCCACGAGCACCAAGGAAGCAGTCTGTGGCCAGCCGCCTGCAGGGGCGCAGCGCAGCCCTAGGACATGCTGAGGGGACTCCCCCAGCCCAGGCTCCCCGGGTGCCTCTTTCCATGTCTGCTTTCCCTCTCACCACAGGGGCCATGGATTCCCCGAAGTGGGGACGTGGTTTAAGTTAACAGGAAGCTGCATGTGATTTCCTTCTTTCAGCCCTAGAGGGTGGGTACAACTGTCCCCTTTGCAGGTGAGGGAACTGAGGCTCAGGTTAGGTGACTTACTCAACGTCACACTCAGCTACTCCGTGGAAGACCCTGGATTTAAACACAAGTCTGAGTGACCCCAAAGATAGGGGAGGAAGGCGTTCAGCAGAGAGGCTTTCTGTCCCTCTCAGATTCCCGCCTTCCTTCCCAGTAGCCGCTTCCCTGAGGCCAGACATTAACCAGGGCTACGGGATATGAGAGTTTATCCTGGGAATGGTCGGAGCAGGCGGGACATCTCGGTGGAGGACCCTTGGGTGATGGGGAGACTGAGGCTGAAGGTGGCCATCAAGTCAACAGCAGACCTGGGCCTCCTGACTCCCACCACAGTGTTCTTCCCTCTGCACCCTGCTGTCCTTTAGTCCTTCTCCCGTGGGTGCCCAAGTCCACCATGATGAGTGGAGTTATTGGGACAGAGGGAGCCATGTCACGTAGTATCAGATCTTCATCTACAGAACCAGCTAGAAAAAGGCCCACTGGGTGTGTGAAACCTAGTTACTAAAGGAAAAGTGGAAAGGTTCCTTCGTCTACTCATGCCATGCTGACTGAGGACCCACTATGTTCCAGAAGCTGGTATCCAGCCGTAAGGGAGTTAGGGCAGAAGGTATAACAGACGGGCAGCAGTGGGGAATGCACTGCTGTCTGCCTGAAAAGCAGGAGAGACCCACTTTGAACAACTGCTTCAGGGATGGAGTGAGGCCACCCAGGCACGGAGGCCCTGAGCTGTTGCTGGATGAGCAACCGAGCGGCACAGAAAACACATCCCTCCTGACGGTCTCATGAGACCTGCCCTGGCACCTGCCCAAGGACGCAGCAGGGGCTGCAGGTGCCCCTGGGAACAGGCAGCTGGGTGGTCCCCGGGAGCCGGGGGATAGAGCCCTCTCTCCCCAGCCTGACAGGGGACAGGCCACATACCTTGGACAAAGCACCAACTTCGGGAAAGGGGAGGAAGGGGATGGGCTCTGGAGCAGGTCCTTGGAATGAGTGGAGCAGGGCCCCCTCCTGCAGGAGGGACAGGTCAAAGGCAAGTACAAGTGGAGGCATCAGTTGGCTGCACACTCAGGTGACCTCACCACTGGCCAGTCTGCACAGGGTGAGGAACCCAGAACAGGCCTGTCTCACACAAGCTCGGGACTGGGGATGCTGGTGGGTCGGGAGCACTCAGAGGAACATGGGATTAGAAACCAAAGCAGATTTCTAAGGTTAAAAGGTGGATTCTTCAGAAGGCACAGGTGGGGCTTCCCTGGTGGCGCAATGGTTGAGAGTCCGCCTGCCGATGCAGGGGACACGGGTTCGTGCCCCGGTCCGGGAAGATCCCACATGCCGCGGAGCGGCTGGGCCCGTGAGCCATGGCCGCTGAGCCTGCACGTCCGGAGCCTGTGCTCCGCAACGGGAGAGGCCACAACAGTGAGAGGCCCGCGAAATGCAAAAAAAAATAAAATAAAAAAATAAAAAGGCACAGGTGGAATTCTACAAAATTGATCTACAAGCAATAGAGGGCCCCCCAAAAATCTGGACTTAAAATCTTGTTCACAGAGCCATTCCTAGGGAGATTCTCTATTTTGTTCCAAGCTGCCATTCTTTCAAACTCAGGCAAAAAGCCTTTCTTACTACTGACTTCTCAGGCTTTTTCATCCCTGACGAGGCCAGAAGGACTTAGAGAAGAAGGCAGGGGTGTGGTGCGGAATCCTATGGCTACAGTCAGAAGAGCACCAGGATGCCAGCCTCTCCCAAGGGGAAGCTCTGTCCAGTGGTTCTAAACACGATCTCTTCAAACATAAAGCTGAGGGATAGGGAAGCCGGGTTCTCCAGAGGCAGGAAGGGAGACGGAGAGACAAGCTAAAATTTAGAGGTCCCCTTCCGGTGAGAACCTCGGTTAGACCTGTATTAGTGCTGGCACTTGGAGTGACTGGGGCATTTAGACAGGTTAGGGGTATCCGTTGTCAAGGCCGAGTTAGCCAGAAACAATCAGAGACAGGTCCACGCCTACGTCATGGGTTAGTGGCGGCCACGCGTGCACACACAGCTCCTTCACAGGGCCCTGCCAGGCAGGCCCTGCTGGTGGTGTTCTCACCCCCTGCCTCGCCCGTGGGCTCACTCTCTGCCCTACATCTGCTCTCAGCTCAACGGGGCCTGGGGCTGCTTCGTCGTCCTCCTCACATGACCTGCGGAGAATTATTCATCGTTGAAGGTGTTCCTTGGGGCAGCTGCTCCCTCCGAGCTGGCCCTGCTCACCTCTCTCCCGTAAGTTACCTTCCACTCACCCTGCCACCTCGTACCACAGAGAAAACAGCTGATGAGGTCACATGACCACGTTGGGGGAGACCATTTTCCCTTTCACTGGAAGCTCTGGGAGGCCTGAAATCCAGCCAAGCAGACCCCACTCCCCACCCCCCGCCCAGGCCATGCAAGTCCTCTCGTCCTATGGTACCAACTCTTATCACTTCTTGGAGGTGCCCAAGGGAAATGGACCAGGCTGGGCATGTGGTTCCATTCAAGTTTTATCATTTCGGTCATTACAGGGTGGCTGTGATGCATGGCCCCTGGGGCCATTGCCAGAGGCATAAGTGCTAGCACAGGGCTCAGTAACTCCATTCTATGAAAGAACACGTTCTACCGACAAACTATGGGGCAAAAAGCCAACAGACTTGGACTTAGGGGCTGTGGTAGTGCCCTAAACTTCAGCTGGTTAAGAAGGGACGTAAGAATCTTCCATGGCCAATAAAAGAGCAACTAAAAGAGGGTCCAGGTCTCTCTATCTGTGCTGGATCTGAATCAATAAGGGCCTTGATTCAAAAAAATAGAAAGAAAGAAAGAAAAAAAGATGGGACTCAGAACAGGTGACTGCAGTGCTTGGGAGATGCTTCCAATGGCTGGGGGTAGATTTGAATGAGCCTCTCTACTTTGGCTTTCCTCAATGTTAAGTCTCACAGGGAGTGTCTCAGCCTCACCCCACCCTGCCCACCCCACGGCCGGGTCCCTTACCTTGGCGTGACCCGTGTGAGCTCGTCTGAAGGATGCAGGATGCGACAGGTGGTGAAGGTGAAGGTGGAGTTTGTCTGTGACATGCACTTCCCAGGGTGGTGGGCTAAATCAGGGGGAGGGGGAAGGGAGGAACAAAATATAGTCCTTGCATCCAAGTACACCCATGAGAAAAGTCAAAATCCCGCATGGCCCTGGACAGATGCAAGAAGCGATGGGCTACCTTGTGAACTGGATCTGGGCGAGGAAGGTGAAACACAAATGTTCTGGATCGAAGGTGGTCCCTCAAAAATAACCACACTTTTGAGCACTGGTGTGCAGAGCATCGAATTCCAGCTTCCAACCCAGTCCAGACAGGGTTTCCCATCAGCGTTCTTTGGCCAGTAGTGGATCCAGTTTGAAGGGCTAATGGGCCCTTGGGGGTAAATTTGGGTTCCCTCCTCAGAGGTCCAAATCGGCTTCCTTCTTTTGTTGCTTTACTTTTCGTTGGCAAATAGGTGCCAAACTCTGCCAAGGGGAGGGGAGGGGTGCAGGGCAGGGAGAGGCACTTGCACCTGGGAACAGGGCAAGGCTCACAGGCTCCCTTTTCTGTTTACATAAAAAGGGGCTTGAGGAAGCTGGCTCCACTACTGTCTAACTGTGGTCGACAGGGAGGGAGATGGGGCCTCAGCTGCCTCAGCAACAACGTGGCAGGAGTCCCAGGGCCTGGGTTCTCTGTGGGGCTGAAGCTCCAGGACCTGGGCTGGGCCGACACACAGCGGTGCAAGCAGCACCAGTCCCCCTGGGCTGCTTTCTTGTCATCTCTAGGATGTCTGGTTTCTGATGAAAATGAGACAGAACAAGTTGTCCTCAACTTATTTCCTCTGAAAGCTCCAAAGAGTTGTTAAGGCAGCTGAAGACTAAGATCTGGAGCAAAGTAAATCACAGAAGCGTTAGGACCATGCATCAGAAAGCTGGCAGGGGATAAGTAGGAATAGAGTCTACAGGAGACATCATGATTGTAGAGGTCATCCTCATTCATAACTCAAATGTAAAAAAGGAAGAGAAAAAAAAAAAGGAAAAATGATGCTGCTCCCAATAGCATGCAAGGTGAGGTCTGGGTCAGCCCCTCTCCCCACCCACTCCACCCCTGTAGCCTCTCAGCCCCCAGAGACCTCCTTGGGAGACAACGGATTAGGATATTGGAGGCCATGAGCACGCTGAAGATTCAAAAGGCTGGAACTAGAATCTTCTAGCTCTTTATGGCAAGTTTTCTCTTGGATTTGAGAAAAAGGAAAAGGAAAACAAACCAGAAGAGATCAGTGCCCCAAACCTACAGATCCACACACAGGTGATTGTATCTTAAAACAAAAAGAAAAAAGAAAAAACTAGAACCCAGATGAAACAAACAAAAAAATATTGGAGACACGCAAATTGAAGGCAGGCAGGACAAAGCCAAAGCACAAAAATGGTGGCGGTGACTCAGGAGCTATGCAAGACTGGTTTCCCCTGATTATTTTGGTCCAATCCATGTCTTTGTGTCAAGGAAGGCTCCCGTGGCCCCTGGCATGGCAGCCAGCACCATGGCCACAAGAGCAAACTCTCAGCCACTGGGAGCTCCAGGCAAAGCAGGAGCGGGGTGGAAAACACACATAAAAATAGCCTTTATGCATCTTTGTTTCTCAACCAAAAAATAATGGTTTAGGAACTCAGATAATTGAGAAATTACTGCAAGCAAAACAAAAATGGAAGAAGCTATGAAGAAAAGACAACCAACCAATCACGATTCTCTGAGTGCAATAAGGTCTAGAAACAAAAGCAACAAAAAAACCTGAGACAAGCATCCCAAATAACAGGCGTGAGGGGTTATTTGGGAGGGAGGAAAGAAAAATGCAGTAAGTGGAAGTAATTAAGACAGAACAGTTGAAAGAGAGAGAACATTTTTTTAAAAAATCAAACAAAAACAAGGCTTGATTTAAACTTAGAAGTGTACCCCATTTAAATACATGGCCAGAATATCAAATCAAAAGGTCACACATGTTCACTTTCTCCACCCCATTACATATCGGATCTTCAATCGCAACAGTTAGTGTGAGATGGACATTTTAGACAGACAGTTGCATCAGCAGAAGCAAAACCCATGTTATTGCAAATGGGTTTTGGGAATAGGAAAAGGCTGCTAAAATTCAGAGGTCATCATTCCCCAGAAGCGATGGACAGTTTTAGAAGACCAAGGAAAATCAACAACAAGGATCAAAAGTGCCAAAGCCAGAGGTTCGGCCCCTCCGCAATACCACTGGGACGCCTGGACCGGCCAGCTCTCCGAGTCACCACTGCCCACCGGGCCGCTGCAGCATCTCCCTTCCTTGGGACACAACACAGAGACAGTGAGTCACCCGAGGCTCCTTGAGCTGCTGGGGGCTGATTCCTACAGGTCTGTGAACAGGAGAGAGCAAATTCCCAAAGCAAGAGGCACTGACAAGAGTCTTCTAGGCACGGAGCAGGGGCTCAGTGGGAGCACCCACTACTGCAGTCACCACTGCACCCCAAAGCCCTGCCTTAGGTGCTGTGGGTCAACCTCATGCTGCTCGCTTGGGGCCTCCAAGGACAGGGGTTTTGGATTTAATGTTCTGACTTCCTACTTAAATCCTCATTCCTTTTCTCGGTCTGACTGGAGGACTGCAGTGCTGTGAGCCAGAAGTATTAACACTGACAAGTACTTTCTTTATTTAGGAATGAACTTGCATTTCCCCCCCTCAAAAGACCCTAACCTTTATTATTTTTATTTGTTCCTCCCCCCGCGGGTTCTGAAACTGGTACAAAATCCTCATCTGTCAAAGAGAACCTTTAAACTTCATTAATCCTTGATTATTCAAGATCGTCTACATTGGTAAACTACATACAGGTAGCTACCATGCAGACGTTTTGTTCTTTAAAATGTGCCACCTGCAAGCACATACCCTTCAGCCGAGGTGGGGTCTCAGAGGGCTGTATAAGGAGGACAGTCCCCCTGCTCACTTGCACTCTGACCGACCCAGGTGTGCTTTCTGCCCAGAGCAGGTGCACTTGGTAAATGGCTCTGACTGGCTGTGCTCCTCTGGGGGCACATGGTGCCTGGTACTGACTGGAAAATTGGGTGCTTGGGATCTTGCTGCTGCACCAGTCGTGAGGGAGCCCTGGCCCAGCCCTGAGTCTCCAGTGAGTTGGGGCTTCCTTCTTGGATGCCCTGAAGACCACGCTGGGGATTATCTGCAAGTGTGCTACCCAGACCAGGGTGACTGCTGCTTGGTGGAAGGCTCAGGTCTCCAGGGAAGATGGGCAGGAAAGTCCATTGCTCTCCTTGCAGCCCAGGGATCCAATGGTGAGAAGAGGAAAGAAACACAGATAAGGTTGGGTATACTGGCAGGGATCTGCAGGGTGACTGGGCTTTGCAGCCTGGCCGTCCACGTGATGAGATCTGTTCACACGAGCTCATGCATGTCAGTCAATTGGAACAATGCTTTCCTTCCCCCACCCACTGGGAAGGCCAGGCTGGGAATGTGCCAGGGAGACCAGAAACTTCTCTCTCTAAAGGCCATCGTAGCATCATCCTTAAAAGAACCCTCCCGGGAGCCCACACAGCTGTCAGGGTGCAGCTGCACCTACTAAACTCTATGGGGAGCTGGGACCTACACACACACGGCTTCCAAGGGGATCTCTGAGGACAGAGGAATGCTGGCCATGCTACACATCCAAGCTATTTTCTGGCTTACAGAAGTAACTTATTAAAATATTTTCTTTAAAATGACAAACCCATCCCAAAATCTTGGAAAAAGGGGTTTTATCTTTGTGACATACTGAGAGCCTTCCAGATTCTTTTCCCGCTCTTCATGGGAAGTGGCCAACTTGTGTAAAATAAACAAAATGCCTTGACCTTTTTCCCCTTTTCTTGACTTGAACATGTCGTGTGAAGCTACCGTCACACGACTTGGATCTGCTCTGCCATTTCTATAAACTCATTCACCAACACACACACACACACACACACACACACACACACACACACACACTCCCCCCACCTCCTTTAATTCTAGTAGCTGCCACCACATCAACAGTGGCATCCACCGGCCGACCTTTTCTGTCCAAGCAAAAACAAACCTATTGAAAGTAAAAGCATTGTCCATCCAGCTTAAAGGCATGGCTTGAAAGCCCTGCAAACATCAGTACTTTTTTTTTTTCATCTTTTTACCAGCTTCTAATGACTTTGTTGTTTTTTGCTCAAGGAGTAACTACAGTGGAGGTGGGACGTGTATCTTTGCCTGTCAGCTATACGCCCTTTTTTTTTTTTTTAAAGCAATGTTTTAGAATTCTTCCTAAAAAACTAAACTCTCAGGGCATAGAAAAATGCTCTAAAGACTTTTTCTATCACTTCTTTATATAACTCTACATATGACTTTTTCTGGAAAAAAAAGTTCTCTGATGAGTCCATGTGGGAAAAACTCCATAAAACCTTTGTTTGCCCTGTACTTCACCATTTACATAAATGCTGTTTGGGATTAATGTGGCTTTAACAAGTGTTTTTCTCTGGGGGGTGGGTAGGGAATCAAGGGCACTTTCAGATACAGCAGTACAGCTTCTTTTCCTTTTTAAAAATAAAAGTGATATTAAACTACACAGTATTACAAGATGACCTTTTTAAGCCCTTAGTTCCAGGCTTAACTTGGGCCTGTGACTCTTTTTCTCTGCTTCTTAAGCATTTCCTTTATACCAGCCCCTGTCTGGTCCTGCAGCTCTAGGGACCCCTGAGTCCCCAGTGCAGACATCCAGCCCATAGGCACTGGGGAGGTTTCTAGCACAGAGATTGTGAACCACATCACAAGATCTCTTCCTGGTTTCTGTACAACTTTTGTTCCCTGCAAAATTTTTAAAAATAAGAAGTCTACTTGTCCCCTACGCCAGGCTGTCTACTCTGTTTCATCTAAAAAGTGACTTAACAGAGGAACAATCTCACGGAATGGCACAGAGAAGACCAGAAATTCCCTCAGGTGGCCCTTGAGGTATCTTCAGGAGATAAAATGACTTAAAAAAAAAAAGATATATTTATTTATTTTATTTATTTTTGCCTGCGGCAGGTCTTAGTTGCAGCACGTGGCATCATTGTTGAGGCATGCAGCATCTTAATTGTGGTGCCCGGGCTTCTCTCTAGCCGTGGCGTGTGAGTTTTCTCTGCTTTAGTTGTGGCGTGCAGGCTCCAGGGTGCATGGGCTCTGTAGCCGTGGCCCGCCGGTTCCAGAGCACATGGGCTCTGTAGTTTGCGGCACGCAGGCACTAGTTGAGGTACACAAACTCAGTAGTTGTGGCACGCCGGCTTAGTTGCCCCGCGGCATGTGGGATCTTAGTTCCCTGACCAGGGATCGAACCCATGTCCCCTGCATTGCAAGGTGGATTCTTTAACACTGGACCACCAGGGAAGTCCCAAAATCACTTTTTAGAATGCTGTTAAAGTATCACAAGGGCAAACACAGAGTCTCTTTGGATTCTTCGGATGCCAACAAAGCTGGACCCTGCGCCCTCTGCCTTCATGTCCGTCCTGTGGCAAACACCAACAGGTGCGGGGAGCGGGCCTGGCTAAGCGGCCGCAAGTCCATCATCCAGCTGGTGCTACCAGAGCCTGTTCAAGAGCGCACTTCTCCCGTGCGTCAATAGGCGGCGCAACTGGACAACTCACCAGAACCTCAACGCGCACCCACGTGCTACCTCAAGGGCCCTCCACTTTAGAAGAGGCATTGTGCAGACAAACGCCCACTCAACAATCCAAGTGGGTGCCCCTCGGAGCACGGCAGTGCCCTCCTATGGTTTTCAGAGGTGAGGTTCCATAGAAAAAGCAGTTCCAGCAAGCGGGCTTGTTCTGGAAATGTTAAGCAGGGTTGACTCCGTGCTGTTTGGGATGAGTCAATTATGTGATTCTTCATTCATTTTTCACTTTGGGCTGCACCTGCCTGGTTCTGGTTTACTATACATTTTGATGCAAGAGCACAGGGCTTCCTTAGCATCTCCTAATACAGGGGGGTGAGAGCAGACCCCAGCTTTGTCCGTAATAACCAAATTCCTGTAACTGCTACACACCAGGGTGGGGTTGAAAAGTCTTCTCATTGGCGTGGGATCTCTTTGTCAACTCCCTCAGTGGAGATAAGAAGGAACCTTCCCAGAGGGTCTGTGAATCGAATGTATCAGACTTTCCCTTCTAGATTCATCAGGTCCTCACGGCCAACGTTGCCTCACAAGCCCCTTTGGGTCCTGCTTCTGCAGTGGGACTGACAGTGCAACAGGATGCCCACCCAGGGCTTTGCTCACACCAGCCCCTGCCCCAGAGGAGGCTGGAGTGATACTCAGTTCCTCGAGCTTTCTGTCTGCCTCCTTTCATCCACCAGCTGTTCCCTTCTCTTCACGTAACCTCTCCTGAACAGAGCCTGGACCTACGTATCAACTAAGCAAGCTACAAAAGAAGCTAGTTGTTCTTGGCTTTTGCTTCTGGGGGCCCAAGTGCTGCAGCTTCAGGGATTTTCAAGGGCACTTTTGACCAAATGTGATTTTTGCCTTCAACACTCAGCCTCAAAAATGACACACAGCTCCACTGCAGTACCACTGCCAGACAGGCTGCCATGATTTACAGGAGCCTGTTTTAGGATATTTCTCCCACTGGAAATGGTCTCCATGTGTATGAGCATTAAGTAAACTGATCTTTGCTTTCTTGTCTCTCCCTTAAGAATCAAGGCATCCGAGATAATTCACCTGGACTGTCCATCCAACCATCTGCTGACCTAACTGTGTGACTTTAAACTCGGATCTTAATCCTTTACCACATGCAGACTCTTCTCTACACATAAATACCTAAAATTCAGAACACTGGCAGTACGACATTATGTCTATTTCTGATAAAAGTGCACTTTCTATATGAATTAAAACATAAAATATATTACTGAAATAAAGTAAAACTGTAATCTAAAAATTGTTTTACATAGTCCATTTTAATCATCTAAATTATTTACAAATATAACAAGGATTTATCCTTTTTAAAGACATGGGATTATAAAAATCAAATAATGACATAATAATACATTAAAATATATTAATAAATATTTTTCAGTACTCAAAATGTTTTCTCCATGAGAGAGCAGGCTCTAGACAAAAGTGCCTAATATACAAGTTTTCCCAATTTCCTCCCATAATACCGGTTGTTAAAAAAGAAAGGTTAATCACCTTCTGTCTTCAAAGGTTCTCCCTACTAAGTCTTCCCAGGCAGATGGCAGCTCCTAGAACTGTGCTGTTTGGCAACAGGAAAGGGCAGACCAAGGCAGGGACGAGGCCAGCGGGGGTACAAATTCCAAGACAGAGGATGCCCCAGGCTTTCCCACTGAAACTTATCTGTCTACCTGTGACTCCAAGATTGTGTGCATAATGCCACTCGGGGTCCTTGGGATGATTTATGTAGAGTGACGTGCTTCTTACATTCCTAGAATCAAAGTGGTTCTGTCATTCCCCACAAAGAAAAAAGAGCCAAATCATTGTCCGTGCCTCTCCCTCCTGCACTGAGCTTTTACCAAGTCTCACCCAGAAAACAAGCTCGAAAGAACCTTTGCCTAGATGATCAGACCTTCCCTAAATTACCTTCAGCAATCTATATAATTCTTTCTGGTTGCACACTACCATTGTGACTCCTCTATAGTTTCCACTGTACGTTTGTGTGCCTCTCCTCAAAGTTGCTGGGATGAGTTTGCTGCAGGTTTGAGGAAGGTGGGAAGAAGCAACGGATACGCCTTTGTGTGTGGTAAGGAAAGTGGTTAGGACTTAGCTCCTCATAACTGGTCCCCTTGCTCCCTCTGTCCTCAGAGAGATATTCTTAGCTGAATTGATAAGCTTTATTCCTTCTCTACAACTTCTCCAAGAGAAACCGAATGGTGCTTCTTTAAATTTACAGGATTCACCTTCTATTCCACCTGCAAGACTGCAGGGAGGGGTCACCACACTCAACACGATGCCTGTCCCTTCAGCCACAGAATCAGCAGACACAGTGTCCCCTGTACCACGGTCTGCCTTCCAGAGGGGCACAAGTGCCGATGACACAGGGAGGTAACAGTACCGAAGGAAAAAGGGTTCCTTTTCTTAAGTGAGAAGATTCTAAATAATATGCATTTTCATTCCCTTGCAAGCTTAATCTGGCAACTCAATGGCTAAAAATTAAAATAAGACATAAATAAACCCAGGTGCTAAATAATCCTTTGTACTTGATGATACCTCTAAAGTTTATGTCAAAGAAAAAAGAAAAGTTCCTTGGCCAGAGGTGTGTGAACTTAGCCAGGGGATGGGAGACACCACCATGAACCTCAGCTCTCTCCTGCCCTGTACTCTGTGGGGAGTGTTGGACCTCTCATGAATGAAAATTATCAGTCACAAAGATGAACGTCCTCTCCTCAAATCTGGTGACTTGGGAATGTCATGAGGATGACGACATTGGGTTAATTCATCTTTTTCTGGGTCTCTCCCCTCAGCCCAAGCAGCCAGGGGGTCCAGGAAGTCTGGGGTAAATAGTAAACCACGTGACCCTGTGATGCCAGGGCCCTGGGCACAAAGCTTTTCATCCCAGTGACGCCTAGGATGTGTAATTCTGCAACCTCATGGTCATATCTTTAATATTGGGGTGAAGGGAGGTGGGCACAGAGATCAGCCAGTGCGCTTTTCCAGATTCATCTAGAGTTCTCTCTCTTAAAAAGCTTACTGACATCCTCTCAGGGCTTGCTGGATTAAGGAGTATTGCTAAAACACTTAAAAAAAAAATCTACTTTGGGGCTTCCCTGGTGGTGCAGTGGTTGAGAATCCGCCTGCCGATGCAGGGTACACGGGTTCATGCCCTGGTCCGGGAAGATCCCACATGCCGCAGAGCAGCTGGGCCCGTGAGCCATGGCTGCTGAGCCTGCGCTCCACAACGGGAGGGGCCCCAACAGTGAGAGGCCCGCGTACCACAAAAAAAAAAAAAAAAAAAAAAAAAAATCTACTTTGAACACACGTATAAGCTGGAAAGAAAACACATACTCTTTCACTGCAGTTAGGAAAGGGAACAGGCTGATCTATGAAGTGATCTCTGAAATCCTGAACACTTTCTGGGCTTCTTGCAATTTTAGTGCATCGTGTAGGTAACAGATCCTCTCATTCACCTTCTGAATGATCCAGCACTCATAATTGCCCCTAAAACTGCCCAACTCAGCTCAGCTCAGTTTGGAAGTCACCAGGGGACCCGAGAAGCTGCCTTTTAGACATGGGGAGAGAGCCAGAACAGGAAGGGGGAGCTGATGCTTGGGGCGGGTAGGGGGGCAATAATCCACTTCTTTTTAGCAGCCTTTCCTGCTCCCCTCCAGGAGCCCACCGGGCCATGCACCTCCAAGATGGGCAGGGAGCCGCACCCATTTGTTACAAAAGGAGGCATCAGACTCTATTAAAAAATGGAACCGCAGAGTGGGAATGCTTTCATCATCACCCACACAGACGAGCAGAAGCTACAGACAGAGAGCCACTACGGATGGTGCTCGAGACAGAAGTGAGAATGGCCCGGAACTCTGCCTCCGGTAGAGATGCCAGGTTTACAGGAGTGATCGCGATGCCCTCACCAGACCCCTCCTCCTCCTCGGCCGCTGGCGGCTCCTGCATCTCCTCTGGGAAAGCCTGAGGCCGGCTCGGGTAACTTCTGCTGCCTGAGACAGTCACGCATGCTCGGGACCTCTCACCTGAGGTCTCTGGGTGCTGAAGTGGCGTGGAGGCAGCTAGGCCCGGGAGGGAAATGTGGTCACCTGTATCATCTTCTTCGAAGTCGTTAAGGCAGTACACTTCGTCCAGGTCAACGTCCAGCGTCCGGAAGCCCTTGGTGACCACACCAGGCCGGGGGTCCAGGATGCCCCCGAGGTGAGGCTGGGCCAACTGCTGCCAGTGGTGAAGGGTGGCAGAACCTTGCAGGAGAAAGGGCAGAGGGGGCGACAGGGAGAAGAGAGGGTTAGGACGGGGGTCTAAGCGGATGGCTGTTCACCACCCTCCAGTGTGGAGCGTGAGCCCCAGGGGGCCCTGGATGCCACAGGTGGACTCTGGTAGGGACACCCATTGCGCTGCCCTTGCCCCTCCTGCTGTGCAGCAGGTGCTAATCCCCTTCCATGCCCGGAAGGGGCACCAATTTGAGGACGAAAATCAATTTTTTTACAAAGTAAAATTAACGCCATACTATGTGCCAAGGATGTTTGGTGACAAACTCTTTATTTTAATCAACTGATGTCAACCCTCAAATCCAACACAGAATCACTTTAGAAATAGAAGAGGAAAAAATAAGCGAGGCAAGCACAGAAGAGGGGTGGGAGCGGGGAATGTCTATGGATTCTATACCAAGTACACACAGCTGGGAACAGGGAAGACAGAGCAGAGGCAGAATAAGACGATGTCAAACCAACTCTAGGACCCACAACAAGAGAAAAGCAAAAACGAAATTAAAGTAGCACCCAGAGAAGTGGTGGGCACGGCCGTCACCTCCTTTACCTAGGTTTTCTGTATTCCGCCAGCAAGCCTGGCAGGCTGCAGGTTTGGGGAGTGGGAACTGGCTTAAAGAGGCGCGATTTAAGAACACATAAGTCCACACAGAGGTCTGAAGCAGAGGAACCCATCTCCTGGCTGACACCAGAGCCTGGGACTCATGACACCAAGCAAGGTCTGTAATAACACCAGAGTGCGTCCTTGAGGACCTGGAAGGTAAACCCGGTGCTCCCAAAGAGAGGTGTTCCAAGACCAAGTCTGCTTAGGAAACTTGGGTTAAGAAGTGTATTTACTGAGGAACTGCATCTCAGAAGCTTTAGCATGTCACTGTGTGCCGAGACTCTGCCCAACCCATCTGCTAGAGCAAACCTTCTCCCCCTTAGGACACTTAATAGTCCTCACACGGCCCTGGTACTGTGGGTGCCCCGCCCGTGGGCATCCTATCCCCACTCCACAGATGAAGACGCTAGCCACACCAATAACATTCCACGCTCAACAGAGAGACTTTGAGAACAGTTCTCAATGAACTCCCAGACACTCACTGCTGGTTTCCCAAGGGCATCCTCTGTTGGGAGGGCAAGAATCCCTCCAGACTACCAGGATGCCCTGGGGAACGTCAGAAAGGGGAACCAGGGATGCCAGGGGCCAGCAGCTCAGGAGTCAAGATGAAAGAGAAGTGAAAGGCAGGCAGGCAGGCAGGCAGGCAGTGGGGTCAGGAAGTGGTCCAGGAATGTAACTGAACTCCCCGACCCTCCGCTGTGCCCAGTGAGTGCACTGCCTCCAAAACACTGCTGGGAAATAACTCTTCATGGGGCAGTCTCGGCCGAGGAGTCTTGAAAGGATTTTGCAAATGGGCAATTTCAAATCCACTTAAAAGAGAAAAAACTGTACACACTTAGGGATCTCTCCCGGTTTTAAGCGTCCCATGTACGACAGCAATCTACGTAACCCGAACCTATTGAATATAACTAGAAAATACTCTAAATGCAAAAAAGAAAAGAGATGAAAGGTGCATATAATGAAACAAACCTGTGCATGGGACCCTGAGTCCCAGGTGCCACGGCACCATTTTTAAAAAAGCTACCCTGCATGGAGGCGTGCCAGCAGGGCAGCCTGCTTTACATGTATCACCTAGACTCACTCCTCAAAATCGCCCCGCACGGTTAAGTATTATTACCCACACCTCACGGACAGAGGTTCACTGAAGTTACGTAACTTCCAGAGTCACTGAGTTAGCGGTAGCATCGCCAGGCTTCAGTGCTAAAGGCCCAGTTCTTTCTGTAAACTCATCCTGCCTCCCTCCTCAAACCACAGGTCTGAAAACTAGCCAGGAACCTGGGCTCAGTGAGAATATGGAGGAATACATGGCAGGCAGTGCAGCTTCCCTGTGGGTATCCAGGTCCTGCCAGGAGATGCACACTCTCCCACCAATGGGGTTTCTCCTGCCACTCCTGGGGACCTCCACGCATAATAATCCAACATGGGCCCCCAGTTTGTGTGTTCACTGTTCACATGTCCACATTCCTGGCAACAAAACTACACTTGGGAGAAATTTTAAACAAGGCAATACGACACCCAGCTTGGGGCAGCGCATCCAGGTCTTAGAAGGAAGACGAAAAATCCCCAGATGCAATGTAGCCATGGCCACGCTGGGAAGGGGACTATAGGAAAAGTCAACACACTGGAAAGTGAAGAACCATGTCAAGGAAGTGGCAGATCTCCTCATCCTTCTGAAGGGGGTTCTAGACGTTTACAACGCACCGGGAAAGAACTCCTTGAGGCTGGGGGTCTGGGCCCGGAAAACAGTCCCATGGGCTTCCATTCTCCATCTGTTTAACAGGCTGCCCCCATCTCTCCCCACCCCATGCACGAGTCTGAGAGAGAAATGAGGCTACAGAGAGCTGCTATTTGGAGTTAAAGAGGCTACAGAAGTACATGGAGTTTTTTGCATTCCCTGAAAATGCAGAGCAAGGAAATATAGTGAGATTACAATGGAAAGGTTATGCTGAAAGATGCATAATACGTGCCTTTTTACCCCACGCCTCAGGTCTCCTTTACTCATGGAATAGCCAACCTTTACTGAGCACTAAGGGCCAGGCTCTCTTCTAAGACGCCTACATTTACTGACTCAGTCATCAGGATAACCCTGCCATCCTCACGTTACAGATGAGGAAACCGAGCGCAGGGAGGTAAAGTGACTTGCCAGAGGCTGCACAGCCAGGCTTTAAACCCAGGCTGGCTCCAGTGCGCAGCCACTTGACCATAAACACCACCTCTCAGACAGCACTGAGGAGGCCTCACATAATGTGAGCCTCAGAAATCGGGTCAATAACACATGTGAATGGTGTTCTAATTCTCAAACAGGTGTTTTCTATTCTACAAAAGTGACTATTGGTGAAAACCTCTGAAAACTTGACTGTCATGTGAGTTATGCCATGCAGGGGGCTCATGGACCATCTCCACTCCTGACTGGTTCTGAGGCCCGAGCAAACGTGGTGGTCCGGGCGTGGCTGTGGATGGGAGGTGGAGTGTGAGGGGTTCTGCCTTATTCAGAGTCTTTGTTGTCTCTTTCCTATCCCGTTTCCCCAGCTCCCCCCCACCTCCCGTGCCCACCCCTCCTGGCCTCCTTTATTTGTCAAGCACAAAGCAGGAGGATCACCGTACTATTAGCTACCTCCCATTACCATCACCTTCTCCCACCCACGTGTGAATGAAGCTGGGGTCAGGCAGGCAAAGAGGGGAAATTTCATGTTCCTAGTCGGCAACAGGATGGTCTATGGAGCAGGGCGTGGACAGCGCAGAAACGTAATTACGGTCACTGCCCCTTTCTTCTGTTTGCTTTCTTTCCGCACCCCACTGTTCTAACTAAAAGGTTTTCATGTCACCAAAGGAGAAGAAAACTAAATCCATGTGTGTCAGCAGAGCACCTAGGGCTTTAAAAGTTAGAACTAAACCTGCTGGACAATGTACAGCTTGGAAGTGTATGCTTTTCCCTAATTACATATTAACCTGTGTATATTTGGAAATACTATCTGGTTATAATCAATCAGAAAGGAAGAGCAAAATATAGGGGAAAAATACTGCCTGATTCATCCTTTTAATGCCAATATATCTCTTTCTAGTTTGAATATTTTGTTTGTCCTTTACCTGCTTAAAACGTGTAAGATAAGGTGAAGAGACAAGAGTGCTAGCATTCTTAAACACCTAGCCCAGTTATTTTGGCTGACACCAATGAGCAGATAGCAAGATTAATTAAATAGGTAAGGGAGACACAGATGGACGACACAGATTGGCTATCTGCTATGATCCCAGCCAACATTCTCCAGGGGCCTCACCATAGGTACATTTACCTGGGCCACTGGAGAGCATGGGAATCCTATCAGCTTCTTGGTGGCAGTGGAAAAGGATGTAAGAACATTGGCCCCAGCAAAATACTGGTCCAGGTCTCAACACTGGTAAGGCTAGCCCTTATACCTGAGTTACTGGAATAGGGGCAAGTTCAAGGAGCCTACAAGTTAATAAGCACCTATCAGATGCTGGGCACGATAAAAACACATCACATTTATTCCTTGACACAATCTTGTGTGGCAGATGTGAGCCCTATTTCACAATAAGGGAAACAGGGCTCAAAAAGGTAAAGTAACTTATCCAACACCACAGTTAAGAGCTGTAATGAACCCAGCATCAGGCAGACTTCCATGTCAGCACTTCACCATATCAAATTAAACATGGTAACACAGAAGTAATTGTAGAGGAGAGGAAGAAAAAAAAATATTGGTTGTATTTTAAACAGCTAAGAAGTCAGAGGACTACAAAATGGAGCCAGAGGGATAGATCTCTATCATGAGGATACCTTACAGACTATAGTGATAAGACATGACTTTTTAATGGTAGTGATATGGGTTCCTGGTGAGCAGGGTACTATAGTTGAAATTTATCTTGCAAATCTAATGGGATTTCCTCTTATTCTATTAATTTATCACAAAACTACTGCTATCTACGTCTCAAGATTAAAAGAGAAAAAGATGAATGGGTCAAAATAACTTTAAAAAAAATCTCTTCCTACAATATGCTTGGAAAATGAATCCAAAAACATATCCTTAAATGATCTAATGAAACACAAAGTAAAATATAGAAAGCAGACAAGATAGAGATGATAAATTCCAATGACCTTTGAGAGACAAAGGAGAAAAAAGAAAAGAAAGGCAAAAAGTAAAATTGCAGAAATGGAAGATTTTATTGAAAGAAAAACAGACATAATTATGGATCAGAAAACAATCACCAAGCTTACAACTGAATAAACAGTTAAAAAAAGGATGAGCCATCCCTCTTCTGAAATCTAAGAAGGACCTAAATTATACAATTAAAAAGTAATTATGAAAAAAGAATGTTCGCCCACCCTCTTCCTTCCTTTGGAGAATTATGGCACCCAGCATTTCTTGGGTCTTTAACAAGTACAACCTCATCTTACAGCATGCATCCTAACAGGGGTGATACTGCCCCCCAGGGTTGAAAACTGGTTCTTCTGGGGTGAATAACTGTACTCTCTTTAGGCACAGATACACATATAACACATATATCTATGGCATTAACTTTTCTGGGGGGGAATTAATGTCTAAATTAATGTCTAAAATGGCTTCTTAAAGAGGGTAATTAAAAAAAAAGTTGAGAAACACTGCCTTACAGAAATTCTGATTTGGTTTTGCATTAGATACATAGTAGAATTCTGAAATACCTTCTCAAACTCTCATGGGTTTCCAAACTAAAGAAGAAAAAAAAAAGAAATACAAGCACTTAGTGGCTCTCAGCAGGGTAGTGGTAGGTAAGGGGAACACATGTTATAATGCCTAAAGCAAAAAGAAGGAAAACAGGGGAGTTTTTCCATGAGGTTAATCATCTAGGGTGTCCCTGACACTAGAAACTGAATTGCCCCCTGGAAAAGGTAGGCTTAAAGAGGGACAGGACTCACTCGCCTCCACAGCCACCCCCTTCCCGGCCCCCAAATTGTGGAGGTCTAGAAGCCTTGCTCAGAACACACTGCATCTGAGGAAAGCCACACCCTCTTTATTTGAAGACCAAAGCAGAACATGAGTCAACAAATAGCAAACCGCTTTCACTTGGTTATTGAAAAAAACAACTTACAGCGTTTGCTTTGCACACCCCCTCCCTGACATCAAATTTTCTGAGAAGTCAAAGCATCAATTGGCTACACTTCTCACACCCCCAGGCATGTCCTGATTAACTTCTGAGGATGTTAGGAGCGCCTCTGCCTCCCCAAAAGATTTGTACTTCTAAGGTTCTAAATGCAAGAGAAAGAGAACTAGGAAACCAGCGCCAACACGTTTTCTTTTCTTTGGCTGAGTTGGAGGTTAGTCTGGGCTGCGTGTGTATTTATTTCCAAACCTGCACCGGGAGAGGTGGAGGCCTGGGCACTCAGAGGAACTCAAACCAGCAGCGCGGGTGGCTATCTCGGAAGAAAAAGGAGTAGGCATTACAGAGGTTGCCAGCTTTCCGGTGGTGGATCAGGGACCACAGAGAGTCGCTGAGGAGGGCAGAGAGGGGCCGAGGCCCCTTGTGATCACCTTCCAGCGGCTTGACGATCTGCAGCTTCTCGGGCAGGTAGGAGCGGCTGCTGAACGACATGCCAGAGAAGCCGGTGAACTCCGAGAAGCGCGAGTGCGTGCCCAGGGACATGATGCTCTCGGTGGGCGTCAGGGAGCCGCTGAGCAGCTCGCCCTTCTCCGCCAGCTCCCTGAGCTTCCGCTCCTGCTCCTCCTCGAAGAACCTCCTCTCCGAGAGGTAGTTCTCCCGGCGGAGGGACAGCCGCCGCAGCGCCGTCTCCAGGTCGTGAGAGCCCGGGGTGCCCGGCGTGCCCGGCTTCTTGCTGCGCTCCTCGTTTCTGGAAGGAGGGGAAACGGGGGGTGAGCGCGGAGCACCCAGCAGGGGGCGCTAGACAACGACGGCCTTACTGCTAGTTTCCAGGTGGCAGCTGGATCTTCTAAGTAAAACCAAGGCAGTTGAAATTTAGGCTAAAATGGGGGAAACAAATGCCTGTCCAGAATAACAATTCCCTCTGTTGGTTCTTTTTTTCCTCAGGGAGGTTAGGAGGGAGCACTAAGGTGCACTGCAAATTTGCACACACTACATAAAATCCAACCCCTACAAAACATCTCCCTCATGACGCCTTAGGAAGAAACCTTCTTCAGGCTGATAACCAATATTTTATAATAACTCTAAGTGGACTATAACCTTTAAAACTTGTGAATCACTATGTTGTACACCTATCTGTAACTGACATAATATTGTACAGCAACTATACTTCAATAAGAAAAATAATAAAGTCCAGAAAAACCCAAAGTTCTGATAGAGCAGTTTCCAACTGTCTGACCCATCAGTTAGAAAAGCCAATTTTGTGAAGTCATAGGACAAGGATGGACAACGGAATGGCGGTTGTCGGCACAGGGGGTGTCCTGCAGGGCTTCAGGATGAGAAGGACAGACCACCACTGAAGAGGACCCATCCCAGTAATGCATAGTGTGGCAGGCACTTGCCAGACACCCTGCACCCCACCTTCTGAAGCGAACCAGATTCTGGTCACAAGACCGAGCCTGAGTCCTCCTCAGCCTTTCAGAATCGAAGCTACAAAGGGGTTCATGAAACAAATGTCTGGTCTGTAGCCTAACAGATAAAGATGAACAGAAAAAAACTGTCATTTATCCTCTCCTCCAACATTTTACAGAAAAGCCGACTTCTGGTGCATCCTGTCATAACTCTTTAAACTGGTTCACATAGCAGCATCAAGATAAGCATAAGCTCAGCCAGTTGGTACAACAGATTTGAGAACTGGAAGGTCTACACTTCTCAGGCGACTCTTATCAGCCCCCCTTCTTCTGATGACTGAACCTGTGTTCAACCTCCCCTGTCCCCAAAGCAGAAAGATAAAAGACCCCGGCTGGCTCACCCCAGGTCTGCTGACTCTGCTTCCAGGATGATGCTGTTGGTCTTGTTGTCAAGGACAACGTTGCCGACGTCGCTGCCATAGAAGCTGGACCGGGGGGTGCTGACACAGCTGGACAGGAGGGAGTTCATGGCCGAGGACTGGTTGGAGCCAGGGATGTTCATGGGGGATGGGGTCAGAGACCTCTGCTTGACGACCTGATTGATGTTTCTTACGGTCTCAAACACTCGCTTCTGGTGACTGGGGAGAATGCACAACATCATCCATGACTAAGCAAATGCAGGAATGACCCTGGAGTTCGATCCTCCAAACACTATCCACTGAGAAGCCAATAGGCAGCTGGCCCACTGTGACCCCCAAGCAACCCGACACCCTGTGCCTTCAACGTGTTCCTTAGGGTGTTGGTTGGAATTCAAGAGACTCAATACCCACAGAATTCAGGGCTCCACTACGTGGTTGTGTCCTAAAGTTGATACTGCTTCCTACTTCCCTTAAGCTTGACCTACAAATATTTGTTTGTATTTTTTTTTGCGGTACACGGGCCTCTCACTGTTGTGGCCTCTCCCGTTGCGGAGCACAGGCTCCGGACGCGCAGGCTCAGCGGCCATGGCTCACGGGCCCAGCCGCTCCGCGGCACGTGGGATCTTCCCGGACCGGGGCACGAACCCGCATCCCCTGCATTGGCAGGAGGACTCTCAACCACTGCGCCACCAGGAAAGCCCCTACAAATATATTTAATGGTAACTTTTGTCTCCCACCTAGTTTTCTTCTCTCATGATAGGCTCTAGAAAGCAAATTCCAGGAGGGCAGTGTTCACTGCTCAGCACATAACAGGGCTCAATAAATTTTTGCAGAATGAATCTTTGTTGACCATTCATATTAAAAAAAAAGACAAAGTTAGTCTTAAAAACTTCTATAATGAGATGATAAACACCAAATTAGTCTTTTTTCCTGGAAACTGCCATTTCTAAGAGCAGAACCACACTTTGATGCTCATTTGTTCTCTTTTAAGGAGAAAAATGTAGGTATGTTTCTATAATGGCTGCTTCTTTCTGGGCTGCAAAGGGCTTCACACATGCACCCAGGCTTAGGGACTGGTCACTTCCAGGATCCCATTTAAGTTCTGTCTATGGGATTTGGGTACAGAGAAAACTTGATGAAATCAGATCCACAGGTTCCTTACACCTCCGGGCAGGCCAAGTGCAAGGTCTCAAGTTAGGAAGAGAGACGGCACCGGCCGGTGTGTATGTAGAAAGGAAACGGAAGCCTTGCTCACACCCCACCCCCCGAAGAGCCCTCTGTATCTCAGATTGCATCTTATTTTTCTTTTCCTGACAGACATCAAATTGTTTTTAAAGTAACATTTTCCACTGAAAAGAAAGATAAAAATGAGTGGTGGTGTCAAGATGGAGCTTGCGTGAAGAGAGCTGGGAAATACATCTGTCCTTCCCTAACTTTCCGCAAGTTCATAATATATATTTAAAACCCAACCAGAGGAGGAGGGGGGTTGTCAGCTGCGTTCTCTAATTTCCCCTAATCTAGACTGTCTGCGGAAGGACCACAGTGATCACTGCTGGCATCTGAGCCCCACCCCACAGTCCCTGGGAGCTGAGAACCAAGGCCTTACGCGATGTCTGGCGACTCGGGCTCTTCCAGCTGCAGCTCCTTGCGCATGGTTCCCTCGATCTCCGCCGCCAAGGAGTCCTGGGAAAAGCCGGGAGACACACAGTGAGTGAGCAGCAATTCAAGCGCTCTGTCTCTAGAAGAGGCGCGAAGACAGCCTGGACACAGAGCATAAACCGAGGCCTCGGAACACAGGGTGACAGCATCTGCCACGGGCAGAACGCCGGGCTGAGCGATCCCCGTGGAGCTGAGTGTAAAGCCCCTTTGCTCCTATGAACTGAGGGTCTGATAGCAAACCCAATGTTCCCTGGGCTAAACCATGGAGCTGTGGCGGTGACCACAAGAAGAGGCAGAGAGTTGGCGGGGGAGGACCTGAGTGATGGGTGCTGTCATTTGGGCTCTGCTCTTGTGATCCCTGGCTGCCGGCAGGGAAAGCTCCTGTGCTCACCAACCATCTGTGGCCCACCCACCTTTAACAACCGGCTCACATCTCATTTCCGCCAGGAATCCTTCATCTCCTCCCCAAGGAGACAGCAAACACATTAAGACCTTGCCAGTTCTCTGCACAGTCCACTTGCGTCTTTCTCTAGCCAGGTTGTGAATGTGTGGGTCTGGGGAAGACCAGTCATTGAGGATTTCTCACCTCCTGGATGGGCCAAGCCCCAAGCTCAGACTCAGCAATGAAGGGGCCTGCTGAATACCCCTCTCCCTGAGCCGCCCACCAGGCCTCACTGGGTGAATCGGAGCCTGACAATCCCTCATGCTCATGCAGGTGGATGAGACAGGACCAGGGTGTGCAGAAAAGCACCTGCTGAGGCCTCAGAGGAGGACACCACCTAGGAGAACCTGAAGAGAAGGGCTAAATTCGTGCCGAACAACAGAACTTCTTGTGATGACGGGAATGTTCTCTTTCTGCACCATCCAGTATGGGAGACACTGGCCACAGGTGGCTACTGAGCGCTTGAAATGTGACCAGTGTGACTGAGGAACTGAATTCTTTTTTTTTTTTTTTTTTTTTTTGCGGTACTCGGTCCCCTCACTGTTGTGGCCTCTCCCGTTGCAGAACACAGGCTCCGGACGCGCAGGCTCAGCGGCCATGGCTCACGGGCCCAGCCGCTCCGCGGCATGTGGGATCTTCCCGGACCGGGGCACGAACCCGTGTCCCCTGCATCGGCAGGTGGACTCTCAACCACTGCACCACCAGGGAAGGCCAGAACTGAATTCTTAACTGCACTAATTTTAAGTGATTTAAATTTACATAGTCACTTGTGGCCAGTGGCTTCCCAGCTGACAGCACATGGGGCCTCCTCCAGGGTGTTCACCTCCAGGGCCACCAGTCCACTGGCGATGCTCCCGTCTGGAATTTGTAATTTTTAAGCTAGTTTATTTTTCTTAATACTGTTTACATTCCAAGTTCTGCACAAGGGAAGGACCTTCATACCACTTAAGAGAAACAAGATACCAAACTACTAATGACACTGCTGTTCTGGAGGAAAGTCACAAGCAAGGTCTGTGACATTTGTGGCCACGATCCCCCCTGGGCCATCTGGAGATGAGCATGGATCCCTTCTCAGAATAATGTTTTTAAATGAATAAAATAATTAGGATTAAAGAGGAAGCCAGATATACTGAGTTAATTACTAAAATATTAATAACTGCAAGTATGATAGAGTAACACACAGGATCGGGTTTCAGGACTCGTAATGACTGTCACTTTGAAGCGGAGATTAGCACAGGTGGTGTCTTGGGACATCTGTGGCCACTGACATGTGCTATGAGAAGAGCTGTGATTTCGATGGATGACAAAGTCACGGGGATGCTTATATCGCTGTGGTTTTGTTACCTACCTTCATGAAGGAAGGAAACACCAAGTACAGTTAGGGATTAATGAACATATAAGATATAATCCTCCCTCAAAGTTCAAGGGCCCACTGAATCCTGTCTGTAGATCCCAGATTAAGGACTCTTGGCCATAATGCAAGAGAATTGGGAACATACTTGAGCAAAACCTGCTACTCACTGTTTTATTCAGCAGTTAAAAGGGCTGGGAGCAAGAGAGGCAGACCCGGGCGTTCTGCTCCAGAGACACAGGCATGATGCGAGCTTTAGATTGCCTTCAATACCTTTCATGCATAATGCACTTTAAAAATAGCGTCTTCAAAAACTGAGCTCTGCCAACAGCAGAAAAAGGGCAAACGAAAGCTCCACCTCAGCAAATAATAAACGCTGAGAATCAATCTCTCCAGAAGAAACCCAAATGCAGACTTTCAATGCAACTTTTCTTATGTCCTGGTTTAGCTTTAAAGTACAGGTCTGTCCTTGAGAGCAGGAACACAGGAGAGTGAATCCCAGGCATGCAGGAAACAAGACAGCCCCAGGAGATGTGAAACCGGGAAGGAGGGAAAGTGAGGCAGGGAGTGTACAAAGCTACACGGGCCCGTCTGTGAGCCGAGCACAGTCAGCTCTAGATCGCGATTCAGGGGATATACTGTCCTTTGCTGCCTTCACTGGGATTCTTGGAATCACTGGATCACCAATCTGTTTCTTGGAAAGCTGACTATTTACGTTGTGTCTTTCTTTTTGGTTTCCCTTAGATTTCAATCAGGTGGAGAGAGAGCGCCTGACTTTATATATGAAATCAAAGAGGAAAAAGAGATCATGATTTAGAAAAAGTGGTTCAGACAGCAAGGGGTTGGGTGACAGTGTCTGCAATGGGGAGGGGGAATCTGTGAAGAAAAAAGAGCCCTGAGTAAAGGTCAATTTGAAAGGGACCAACTTTCACAAACATTTATACAGCCCTCCACTCCTATTTCATTTAGGGGAGTTTCTCTCAAAAGTTCTTCTCTCCTCAGAGAGAACTGGTATCTCATCAAAGCATGGAAATAGAGCCTGAAAAGTTCTTGGTTGTTTGCTTTTCAGTCTGTTGATCCAGCCATCCAGATCTAATATCTAGTAAGCACCTACAACTCTACAATATACCAAGCATTGTGCTAGGTGCAGAGTATTAAAGAAGGGGAAGGAGGAAATAGCAAACAAGACATGGTCCCCACCTTCAAGGGGCCCTAGTCTGACAGAAGAAGATAAAATGAGAAAGTTCCCCAAATACTACTGGGAAATGACCAGCAGAGGGGCACCACCCTGTGCTGCCCAACCCCCATAGGGAGAGGTCAGCCTCCTGGAAAGCCCCCTTCTCAACCACATTCCCCTAAAGCTTAAACATGAAACAGATCAGGCCAGGGTTAAAGAAATAAGATTGTGGGGAAATAAGATGAAAAATATAAAAATGTCACACCCAGCATAGAGGGAAATCTTTTTTCAGATCGCAGATGCCGAAAGCCACCAGAACGGTTAATAAGCATACAAAGAACTAGCGGAAGCTTAAGGCAATTTAAGAATTCTCGAATGTGCTTGTGAGGCCAAAATAGCACATACTCTAAAAAGGTCGGGGAAAAATAACGTAGAGTGCCTTCCAAATATCTGAGGTGCCTACTAAATCTAGTTCCTACTAAATTTATCTTCCAAGGGCAGGAATAGAAAAGACAGATTCAGAGGGACAGAAAATAAAGAACCAATTTGTCTCACGTGGTTAAGAAGCCACGGGCTGGGCTCGCGAGCCCTCATCTCGGATCCAGATCCAAGCTGCAAAAGGAGAAGCCACCTGCAGAGGCTCAGCTCCAGACCCGCCCTCCTCCCAGGAGCACCCGCTGGCCTGAGGGTGGGAAGTGGGGGTCAGGCAGCAGGCGGGTACTCACCATGGGAAACAGGCCCAGCGAGTGGTAGCGCCTGGACGTGGTGTTGGGCATGGTCTTGTTCCGGAGGTTCTTGAGCTCTTCCTGCGCCTCGTGGAGCATCTCCATGCACTCGGCGTACTTGTCCTCCAGCTCGCGCAGCTGCCGGACACCAGGAAAGGGCAGAGGGCTGGGATGTGAGACCCGGTACCACCCACCCACCCACCCACTCCAGAGCCAGGGAGAACCAGGATCACTACCAGAGGCTCCCGCCCTCCACAGGACCAGCTGCCCTGGGTCCTGAGACCAGAGTCCTCAAGGCACAGTTTTTCTTTTACTTGCAGACTCGGAAATCTCCTAAAACACTAACGAGCAACTGAGAGAAAACAAACGAGAGGGCAAATCATCACTCCCTCGTTTCCTGCCACGTCTTTGAACGGGGCTCCTCTGACATGGCGTGCTCTGTGTCCTTTCCCTTATTGGAACGTTTGTCGGGGGCCCGTGCGCGCCCGGCTCCAGGCTGGTGTACAGCCCAGCCTCCCAGGTGCTCACGACCAGCGTCAGCGCGACTGGGAGCTGCCTTAGGAGTAAGAATGACATTCAGTTCAATATCAGAATGGTTGTTCAGATGGACGGGACCCACACAGCCTGTTGGAGGAAGGCTGACGTACCCCAGCTGGGACTGGGGGCCCTGATGAAATGAGGGAGAGCCACTCACCTCGGCTGTGAGCTGCCGCTGGGCATCCTTGGCGGCCCCCAGGTGTTGGACAAGTTCTTCATTTTCCACTGCACACTAGAACGTGGCAAACGGAAATCAGCTTCTCTTTTAAGACACGTAGAAAAGTCTAACTTTTCCCCTCTTACTCCCTCATCCGTTTGATCCTATCACATGTCCACAGGGAGATTTTCTCTTATACTGGAGTCAAATTTTGTCTTTTATATAGTTTGGAAGGCAGCGTATTTCCTGTGTCCGTGTTCATTCCCTATCGCTTACCCCTACCCTCCATAGTCACAGCTGCTCTCTGGAAGCATTTCACCTCAGGCTTCTAGCAAAGGCCTGACGTGGGAAACTTAATTGTTTTTTCGCTGCTTCATCTTAAATCTAAAGGGGACTTGGTTCTACTGCAGAATATACAGGTGCCCTGTGTAAGGACAAATACCAAACTAGATTATTCAGACTTTGAATTCCCAAGCTCTCTGTTTACAGCCGCTTTACCTTTCTTAATGAGTTCTAGTCATTTGCAGATTTTTCTTAGGAGGTAAGTGGTGATAAATGTGATCCCCTTGCCAATTCAGGGCAACAAATTTTATGCTATTGAATCCACTAAGCTTTAGCAAAAGCTCTAAAGGGACAGCACAAATTCCTAAAATATGAATCTAAAGGGCACTGTCTTTGGGGTACATGCCCCTTCTCCATCTCAGAACAGCTAGTTTTGTATCAGCCAGAGAAACAGAAGCCTTACAGCTTTTGCCTTCTTCTGCAAATCAACTATTTGGGAGAGCAGGTGTGTGATCTCCTCCTGCTGGCGGGCAGCATCTTCCGTCTTCTTGGCCAGTTCCTCCGAGATACTGGCAATCTGCACGTTGGCATCCCCTTTGACCAAGAAACAACAGTCACGAGAGCCAGAGAGAATGGTTTCTTTGTGGTTTGTCCAAGAAAAAAACATCTTTATTACAAGACAGCGGGGGAGTAGTGGAGAGGGCACGTGAAGATGGCTTGGAGGGAGAGTCCCCATCTTCCTATATGGGCTCGGTCTGTCGTGAGGAGGAACCGGCCCACCAGCTGTGGCTCGCAGGCTCTGGGTGGGTCCTCACCCCACTGCCCAGAGCCACCTCCCCAGAGAAAATTGGGCAGGCTTTCGCAGTCAACCCGGAGGTGCCATACCAAACAGAAGGCGCCTCTGGCCAATTCTGCACGTTCCACACAGGAACACACCCCCATCAGTAACAGGAAGCCCTGCTGCACTCTGTTCTAGAAACGAACTACTGCCATGCAGAACACAATTCCCCTGGGCGTTTTCAACCCATATTCAGAGCCATAACTCATTTTACTAGATTTAAACATAGGGTGTGTTTCATTGACTTAGTGTTTTGCTGACACTCAGAATACTGTGTTGCCCATTTGTCTTAACGTGTAAACTTATAATGGAGAGGGTGGGGGGAAGCACGTCGTATTTGCAAAGCTGAGAACTCTGGCCTCAACGTTTACACATCAAATTACTGATACTATAAGGCTGTTCTTCCACATCTTCAGCTCAGGACCCCGAAGCTGGACCTAACTCAGACATTCAATAACCAATATTCCAGCAGAAAGCCAAAATTAAAATTAATTTTAATTAATTGCGAGAGATTGGGAACATATGGCTGACAACACCGCACCCAGTGCTCATACACGAGGGTGAGGGGTGCCACACAAGATCAGGGGAGGCCTCTAGTTTTCAGAAAAAATGCTACTGAGCCCAGGCTGGCGGGAAGACCACACTCTATCAGGTGATGCAAATCTGTCTGGTCTTAATGATGGCAGATGGGGAAAGTAAAAGCGGGGGACAGGAGGGGAGGGGGGCAGGCCATACTCAGCTCCTTCACGCAGTCGTTGACCAGCTGCTGCTCCTTTTCTTCATAGGTAATGGTCTCCGTCTTCAGCTGGCAGGCCTGTGGACAAGGCTCAGGTCAGAGATCCCACAGTCACACCTGGACAGCCTAGGGGATGCAGCAAGGGCTAACCTGGGTCTGGAAAGCTGCCCTTCAGCATCTCCCCAGCTGTGACCCACTGAGCCGTCAGATATAGAAAGTCAATCCCAACCACTAGAGGGCACCACACAAAGCAGGTGCTAAAACTCTTGTGACCGTCCCCTCTATCAGTCGGCCTGTCTACTCACGTGTGTCTGTCCTGGCTCATAGTCATGGACCCCCTTGTGACCCAAACAGTGCCTATGACACAGCCCTGCCTACTGTGGGCATTCTAAGGATAACCACCACCACAAGAATGGCTAACACTTATCACACCTACTACGTGCCGGGCACCATCCTATGAGTTTCTGAGTGGGAGTTAGACCTGTTGTATTCAGCTGAGTAAAAACAGGGTACACTATGAAAGCATTAAAGTTCAGAGACCCAAGAGCTACCCTCGGACTCTGGATGGCTTTGCTCCTGGCTGAAAAGGTGGGAAGATAAGAGATCTGAAGGCCCCAAGAAAACGCCCCAGTTAGAGAGGTATCTCTGAGCCCTCAGGTCCTGGCCCCAGAGATGCCACAGTCCTGAAAGCCAGATGCAGGAGCCGGAATCTGTGGCTGGGATCAGATTCCCTCTGCTTGCTTTAGGGGAAGACTCCGACAGAGGGACAAATTGTTGTGTGCCTGGGGCTAGAGCATTTACTTGGGGCAGATGCTGGAACTCAGAATGGGGAAAACTGGACTGTGGTCTTGGCTCAGCCACTGCCTGGCAGAGAAAGCTTGGTCACACTGGGCTTAAGTCTCCCATCAGTAAATGAGAGGCTGGAAGAGCTGATGGCTAAGAGACATGAATGACCCTTTCCTCAGGCAGAAGAGCATCCTGTTAAGCCCAGATATGAGGCTCTTTCCAACATGTGAGGCAAGTTCGAGGTGACAGGTGGTCTGCCCTATTGGAGGGACTTTGAGGAACCCTGGGCCAGCTTAGGTGAACATGCAGCCCAAACTTGACAGACAAGGGCCTGATCAATAGGGCTGTACCATACCTCTGGCTAGAGAGCATAAACTCACTGATAATTAAACAAAAAGGACTAAATTTGCATGCATCTGTATTTCTGGATAGGGGCAGTGGGTGAAGGGAAATAATGTGGGGTTTGGAGCCACAGAGACTTACAAACCCTGGCTCTGTTGCTCACTAATTTGCAAGATCTTGGGCAATCAAAACACTTAGTAGCCTGGGTCCCGGTTTTCCCTACTGTAAATGAGAATCAAAGTAAGCAGCTTCCAAGCCTTGTTGTGAAGATTTTTTAAAAAATAATGCAGGCAAAGTACCCACCATAGTGACTAGCCAATCAGAAATACTCAAAAGCACAGGTTTCCAAGCCGCCTAACTCAGTTCAACCTTTTTAAGTTAACTGTCTAAGAAATATGTCTCCAAGTTCTCGTGTACTATTAGGGTACATCTGACCTGCAGTAAAGTGAAAACGAGGTTTTCACACCAGGCCTCCAAGTCATTTCTATGTCCGAGATGGAGACCACCGTGGCAAGGCCCCACTTTGCAGGAGCTTTGGCCCTGACCGAGAAGGAGAAGGGTTTGCCACTCTTACCCATCCTCACGCTGCATAATTCACCAGTCCGTCTGCTGCAGCCCGGACAGTATGTGCTGCCCTTTGAAGGCAATGCCCAGCTCATAAATGAGGCACGCCCTCTGGGCACTTGGTGTGGCTGTGACCCCAGGTCCCCATGGCTCTTCCACAGACCATCACCCTGGAGGACGGTGGGGCTGTAATCACAGCTATTCTCACCAGACATGCAAATGGGGCCACCATCCTTGCAGAGGGGATGAGGGCAGGGGGTGCACTTCACCTCTGATCGAAGTACAACGTTCTCCTCTTCAAGGTCTTTCAGCTTCTTCTGGAGAGAATCCAGATGGAAGTAATTCTGGACGGAGGAGGATGACTCATTCCTCTTCAACCTGGGGGAGAAAGTTCACTTTCTAGGGAGGGAGGCATTTCCTCCCACCACCTGGCAAACCACGGAGAAGCACAAAGAAGGGCCGTTTCAAAGAAAGCTCATGAAAGGTGCAGGGGTGACAATGACCCATCAGGCTGCTCCCTCACCACCAGGAAAACAGCACAGGCTTACGGCACTTCAGAGCCACATCCCAACCCTTTGCTGCCACTTTGCCTCAGATTTCGGGGGAACCAACTCTATTTGAAGTCTACACAATCTGGGATGCCTTCTATGTGCCAAGAACTATTCTAAGTACTCTACATGTATGAACCCATTCAGTGCTCACAGCCCTAAGAACTGAGTACTATTATTATGCCCACTTTACAAATGAGGAAACAAGCACAGAGAGGTTAGTAACTTGGCCATGAGCCACAGAGCCAAGATCTGAACTCAGGCCATCGGGCTCTAGAGTTCATGTTCCTAATAGGAGACTCTGCTGACTCAGAGAAGCCCCTCCCCCCAGGCACCCCCCAAGGACCCCCCACAGCACTGCTGGCTCCAGAACCCTGTATTTCCTCCAAATGCAGAGTCCAGCCTGTTGCTCCTTAACAGCCAGGCCAAACCAATCTAAAGTGACAAATAAGCAGTAAGACCCAGGAAGAGGAAAACTAAAATCCCATCAGAATAGGGAAGTCTGTCGGAGGCACTCAGAGATGTCTGGCCTACAGAAGGCTGAGAGCAGCTGACCTGTGCTGCCAGTGAAGGTGACGCTGTCTAGGAAACTCCAAGGACATGGACCACAGCCAGCCAGTGCTCCGGCCTCTAGAGACAGGCCCTTGGGTGACTTACGGGGTGGAGCACACAGACTCCGGCTCGCTCTCCTCTGCGGCGCTGGTGTAGAACTGAAGCAGCTCATCCTTCATGGACAGTTCGTGCCGGAGCTGTGACACCTGCACAAACACAGCCCGTCGTGCGCTCTCTAAATGTGACAGCATTCCCACTCGTGCTTAAACACTTATGGCTCAGTGACAACATTTTTTAAATTCCTCCTTCAGGGTGAAGGCATGTCGCCGATTTTGTGCTATTCAAGGAAAACAAAGGGCTGAGTTTGATCCCATTTAAGAAAAATACAATCAATTACCTTTTGGCAAAAATCCCTCTGTCTAAATGTGTAGTTTTTACTTTGGTACAAAGAAGAGGTGAGAGGGGACTAGAAGGTGCTAGAATGATGGCTGGGGGCGGGGGGCGGCAAGACAGCATAGGGGCTTTGCAAGTAAATAGATGACCAGCTGGGAAAACACTCAGAGAAGCGGACCATGTTACCACATGGAGGAAGAGGCCATTCACTTCTGCCAAAACCAAATCCCATCTCGGACCAGGACCCTGGTGATGCCAGTTCCAGGTGGGCAGCTATAAGCAGTGAGCCCGTCAACCCTTGTTCTCCTGCTTGGAAAATCTCATAGCCCCACCTTGTGACTGCTACACCCTCACAGGAATTCTGGCCAAGCTTGGCCAGACCTTGCTTTGTACTCAGTGATTACAAGATAGGCATTCCAGATACAGGAAGAAAAGAGGCAACCATCAGGAACTGGCCTTACCGACTACTGCAAGGATGGTTCTGCAAGTCACACTTATTTATACTTCAGGTTTAAAATAAACAAACCTGAGCCATAAAAATTTTCACCTGCCCTTTCACCATTCAGCACCGATGAATAGGCAACCAGCACTGTGAGCGAGGATTATAATTGTTTTAATTCTTTCTTGTTTCTAATTTGATTTGGGGTCTATAGTTTATCCCAACTTTCCTCCACAACACCGTGAATATATTTTATCTTCTATGGAGAAACCAGTTTTATGTGCGTAAAGGCTTCAGCTTCAACACCTAGACTGATCATTGAATGATGTGCCAAAGGGAAACAGTTTTCAAATTCCAAGGTTTCCCAAGGGGACAAAAAGTCACTTCCACCCCCAGGTGCAGGATGCACTTTGTGTGAGGAAAGGAAGCCACAAGCAAGGGCAGCACCTTGGAGAAGTAGCATGTGAGGGGCGACGGGTGACCATTTACTGGTTCTTGATGGCATGTCCCTCTGCTCAGAAGGGGCCAAGTAGGGGGCCAGGCTGACCTTCTCCCATACTTGGGAGAAGGGAGATTCAGGTCATGATGCTGGAGGCCGGGAGAGCAGGGGTCAACTTTATTTCTCCTTGAACACGACCGTATCCTACCTCATCACCTTTTAAAGAAAGCCCAGGATTAAAATTTGTCTTTATACAGCACTGTACATCAATTATATCTCAGTAACACCAGAAGGGGGAAAAAAATCAATAAAAATTACAATAGGGGGCTTCCCTGGTGGCGCAGTGGTTGAGAGTCCGCCTGCCGATTCAGGGGACACCAGTTCGTGCCCCAGTCTGGGAGGATCCCACATGCCGCGGAGAGGCTGGGCCCGTGAGCCATGGCTGCTGAGCCTGCGTGTCCGGGGCCTGTGCTCCGCAACGGGAGAGGCCACAACAGTGAGAGGCCCGCGTAACGCAAAAAAAAAAAAAAAATTACAATAAACCCTTAAAAAACTTTTTTCTTATTGAGTGGCTACTCTGTTTCATCACATTAAATGATTGGTAAACCCAGACAACAATAGCTGGGGATATCTTTAATGAGGAAAAAGTCTGAATACGTCTTAGGGACAGGAATAAGGGCATCCCTGCCGCCGCCCCCCCCCAGCTAAGAAAGTTTCTGATAGAAAATGAGGGAGAAGAAATGAGAAGAAGGAAAGCCAATCAAAGTCCTCACAGTTCAGATTCACTGTTCAAAGGCCAGTTACGGGGCTTCCCTGGTGGTGCAGTGGTTGAGAGTCCGCCTGCCGACGCAGGGGACACGGGTTCGTGCCCCGGTCTGGGAGGATCCCACATGTCCCGGAGCGGCTGGGCCCGTGAGCCATGGCCACTGAACCTGCGCGTCCGGAGCCTGTGCTCCGCAACGGGAGAGGCCACAACAGTGAGAGGCCCGCGTACCACAAAAAAAAAAAAAAAAAGCCCAGTTAGGATAATGGCAAAGACACTAGCAAGGGGGGGCCTGGCTGTAAGCTCCTAATTCTGGTTGTAGCAACCCTGCCCGACTCTGCAGCCTTCCTCCTCCCGTCCACACCGTATCCCTCCCAGAAAACCAGTGCTGCTCCTCTGAGACCTCAGCCCCTAAGTTAAGCCTAAAATGTTCTTCCCCTGCCCCCCACCCCCCCAATGATGGGGGCTGAAGACATAGGCCAAGATTTGTATCATTAACATAGTAGGGCTTCTATCATGAAAACAATAGGCTATTTTTGGTTTTGTTTTAGAAACACAAAATTATATTGTGCTGATGCAGGGGCAGTCACTGCCTCACTCTGCAGCATGGCTGCAGCTCCTTCTCCGCCTGCCAACGGCCACCCCGGCTCGGGAATCTCCGCTCATTGTTGGAAGAGCCTGCGTGCCCTTTAGCCAAGCTCTGAGTGTCTTTCTCAGCTGACATGATGATCTAGACTCTTGGAGGACACGGGCTGTAGCGGGTCCACACTGGGGGCCTACTGACCACGTGAGGGCTGGTCCCAGCCTGGGGGACCCGTCCACACTGTCGGAAGGAGACACGGATGAACAGGAGGGGCGGCAGGAAGGCAGCTCTCCATGTCCGGGGAGGGCCTTTCCCAGCGGGATCCCGTGAAATCATCACCTTCCTTGGGCACGCCTTTTGCGGCACCCAAGCCCCTGCAGACGCCCCTGCTGCCAGGTCCTCACCTCCTCCCTGATGTGTTCCACCTGCTCCTCCAGCAGCTCATTCCTCTCGGTTAGTGTCTTGTTCTTCTTCAACAACGACTGGCCGATCCGAGCAGCCAACTCTAGATCCCGCTCTTTCTGTGAAAGGCAGAAGCGAGAGCAGAGGTTGAGAAAACCCGTGCTTCCAGCAGGAGCCCACAGAACTCAGGGTCAACTGAGGAAAACAAGGGCGTTCCGCAAGGACAAGGGAATTAACTAATTCACCATCCACGCACCAGCGTCTGATACCTGTTCAAAGAGGAGCTCACTCAGCTACCAGGGCCCCAAGCAATGAAAGGGAACCTTCCGATCTAATGAAAACAAGTCTCTTCCTACAGGAAAGACATGCTTCCAAAAACCTTTCTACGCAACTGCTTTTGGTCCTTGTGTAATCATTTGATAACCTATCTCTCTACCTGAAGGGCTGGGCTATTGTATCGCCAGCACCCAGCACGGGGAGACAACTTGGTAACTATTTGCTCAATGAATAAATGAATCCAGAAATTCCAAAGTGCACTTAAAATAGCTAAGGCAGCCTCTCTGGCACACATTAAGCTGGAATTTACTGAGTGCCTTAGATTTACCGCGTATGAAACAAAAATGTTTAAAGTTACTCTAAAATAGGATACAGTTATGTGTTTCTTTTACTTATGGAAGGTAGGCTACTTACGCTTTATTTTTTAAAAAATAGCTTTAAAAATGGAGAAACAATGCATAAAATTGCCCTACTTCAGAAACAAAGACTGTTGCAGACAGAATTTTCTGTTAGCTCAGTTGCTGACATTTAGAGCACAGCAGTGCACAGAGGAAAATCTTTACTGGCATACTAAGATACAGCTGCCTTTATGGGAGGAAAGCTGTTGCCTGACAGTGGAGACAGTGGGGTGGACGCCGTCACCAAATGCAGACTCACTGATCCTTGCTGGTGAAACTGCTGGCCATCACGAGTAGATTCACTTGCTCACTTTTAGGTGGGGATCGGCAATGGGGAGGAGAACTCTGGAAAATGAAATCCTTTTAGAAGCCTATGCTAATTATTCTGTTCATCTGGTGTAAAAAGCAGAAGAAGAGGGACATGGGGTTTTGAGCAGAAAAAAGCTGGGGATTCAGGAATCCTCGCTTCCGATAACCACGTACTCTTATGGCTTCCACTTAACAAGGATCGGGTACCCTCTAGATCCATCTTTTCCAAACACAGATTATAAACCATCAGTAGGCTGAGAATCATTTTAGTCATGGCAACTGCCATTTTGTTTTAAATGACATTCAACAGCATAGAACTGAAATACCAACGTGCATTCCACATAGTCAGGTTATCACTTCATGCTTAAATTTTGCTTGTCACACATTTACTGACAACCTAAGAGGCATTTCTTAGAGCAGGTACCCGTCAAAAGTTTAACTGGGGCTTCCCTAGTGGCGCAGTGGTTGGGAGTCCGCCTGCAGATGCAGGGGACACGGGTTTGTGCGCCGGTCCGGGAAGATCCCACATGCCGCGGAGCGGCTGGGCCCATGAGCCATGGCCGCTGAGCCTGCGCGACCGGAGCCTGTGCTCTGCAGCGGGAGAGGCCACAGCGGTGAGAGGCCCGCGTACAGCCAAAAAAAAAAAAAAAAAAAGTTTAATTGCTCCAGGTGAACCGTTCTACCCTAAAATTTGAGAGTCTGGGTTCTGATTCAACATCCCTGAGGCCCAGTTCCCTCGTCTGTGAGATGAGGTAGGGTGGACGGGCAGACTTGCTGAGGGACCCTTGGAAGAATCTTCTAGCTCTATGATGCATTGAGTTGTAAGATATTTCAAAAAGCATCTTTTATTTCTAACTTCTTATATATCCACCAAATTATACCATGCAATAGTAGCACACCTTCCTTTGCTCATCCCGGGAGTTTCGGTGAATTACAAGCAGAGCACCGGAGGTCAGAGCATTAGTTTGGGGGGACTGGCTCCAACAGCGACTTGGCTCTCTGGAGCTCTTGCGTGAATGATGGTCTCTCTCCCCTAGGTCTTCCATGGTCCTGAAACCTGTAACTGCTGTCCCAGAAGCCAGCTGGGTGTCATGTCAAGTGAGCCATAAACTCCTCCAACTCCTTCCCAATCTGTGCCTCCCCCTCATGCCCTCCCAGGGAACAAAGGGGACCAGTGAGTCTGCCCAACGAACCGAGACGCCCCTCTCTGTGCATTCATCTGTGCCGGCTACTGTGTCTACCAAGGAGGGTCCTTATCTCAGTGGCCCTTTACTACTTTTCAGACACAACGGTTGTGCGCATTTGGTCCTGGGAGGAAATGACTCACAGGGATTGTGTGAGGGAACCCACTTCTATAGGGGCCGCCTCAAAATTAGCAACCAGTGCAGGTGGTTTCAGCCGGCTAACTCTCTGTGAAAACTGTAGCACCACTGTCCATTTCCCTTTGGAAGTGTGGTCTCCATAAATCTCACTCCAGTCTGTTAAATCTTTCTACTAGAGCAAGCCCTCAGACTGAATACCCAGCAGGTGCTTCATGCTCGTTGGCTCACTGCCTACTGTTCTGTGTTGCTTGCCGTCATGCAATCGAGCTGCTAAGTTTCAGCACACACAGACATTTCGTATGCAGATTTCAGTGCAAACAACTCAAGCCAAAATCATAATGATGAAGACAGGCTGGGCAAGGCACTGATGAGCACGTGAAGAATGCTGAAGGCTTCCCACGGCACACAGGGGCCAGAACCCAAGAGGAATGGGACGCAGGCAGGGGAAGGAAACAAATGCTGAAGGGCTCAACAGTGAAGCCCCTCGCCCCTCCCCACTATACCCCAATACACGTCAAACCTCGGACTTGAGGGCCTCCTTGCCCTCCGGAGGGGGCAACTCTCACTTTGTCTACACCCAAAATCTAATCTGTATAGTAACATAAAGAAAATGCTCTGCTGGAAAAAAAAAAAAAAAAAAAAAAAACGGAAGTTAGAGTAAAAATATTCAGAGATGAAATGAAATTCTTAAACAAAAAAGTCATCAGAAGGTCTCTGGTTTTTCTAAGGCAAAAAGCCAGTTGGGTTTCTCTTTAAGAATTTCAGTAATGAAAAGAGTCTCATTTCTTACAACCAGCCAACATGTGATAAATATTTACTTCGAAAACCAGGAAAACAGCTAGGAAATGACCACTGGATCAAACTCCAGTGAGAAAATGAGACCATAAATAAATCTCAATTTGGAAATCAGCTGTTAGAAGAACTGGTTCTTTTATTCCCCAGGAGATGGCGGTCAAGTGGGGCTCATTCTGGCTCTCCTAGCTCCCTCTCCGCAGCTATGTTTCGCTGAAAACTTAACGCACTGTAGGATATATGTATATGTACGGCTGATTCATTTTGCTGGGCAGTAGAAGTTAACACAACCTTCTAAAGCAACTATACTCCAATAAAAATTTTTTTAAAAAAGACTGTGACCTGGGCTTCCCTGGTGGCGCAGTGGTTGAGAGTCCGCCTGCCGATGCAGGGGACACGGGTTCGTGCCCCGATCCTGGAAGATCCCACATGCCGCGGAGCGGCTGGGCCCGCGAGCCATGGCCACGGAGCCTGTGTGTCCGAAGCCTGTGCTCCGCAACGGGAGAGGCCACAGCAGTGAGAGGCCCGCGTACAGCAAAAAAAAAAAAAAAAAAAAAAAAAGACTGTGACTTGTGTCTCAGCCCCTTTTAGCAACGACCATGAACACTCGAGCTGCCTGGCACGGTCCCAGAGATGGAGAGCTGCCTGCCTCCCATGTTGAGCAGCTGACTCATCTCATTCACCCATTTGGGGATAAAAAAGCATGACTATGGTGTTCCTGGAATAACCCTCTCCATAACTGGGGAGGAGACAGCTTTGCCCAAAGGTAAATTCCGAACAGCAGCAAAAGCCAGGGCAAGCTGCAGAATCCTCTTCCCCTTTAACCCGAAGGCAAACTCTTCACATTGGCCAAGGGCTGTGCTCCGGCATCCCGTGCAAATCCTGCCAGCACCCCGTCTGCATGTGGCAGGCATGCAAAACCAAAGCAAATGATCAGAGGAAACGGAACCAAAGCCAAGAAAAGCACAGCATGGTGCAACCTTCATGGTGACTGGGGCAATTAGACTTTAACCAGGAAACCCGCCTAGTTCCACAGAAAGGCAGCAACTCAGATGTGATTCTTATCAGGAAAAGGAGAGGCACAGCGTTGTATATAAAACACGCAGATGCACACAGACCATGGCCATGGTGAGCTGCTAAAAATAAAACAAAGAAGCACAGCAAAGAGCCATCTGAAGAAACTGCCCCACAAATATTCTTTTGAGCAACTCAGTTTTTTTTAAAGACGACAGCATACTTTTTTATACAGTGACACTCATTTAATAAATGAGCTGTGAAGTGCTGATGACCAGGATCTGCATACAGGGCTGGAGTCCCAGGCTGCTCTGAAGTGGTCCTCAAACATCCAAGCAGAGACGGGTCTGGCCCTGCAGAGTCCTCACCCAGCCCTGCCAGCTCACACCCGGCAGGAGCCAGGAACCACGGGCCATGGATACGCACTGAAGCAGCATCCCATTAAAAAAAAAAGTTATCCAGTTCATGTTTTTAAAGTAAAAATGTCTCACTGACAATCAACTAACCGTACTCCCCAAAACTAAATAAACAGGGCAGTAAACAACTACAGGGCCACGTGCATAGTGGTTAACGGCCCAGACTGGAAAGGAGCTGAGCCACCGGGTGTCGTCCGTCCTCTCAAATGTAGATCCCCTCACAGTAGGATGGGGGAAATAGTGGCACCTACTTCTGAGAACTATCACAGAATTAATGAGATGATGCACAGACGACACCCAGCTCTCAAAGTTTACCCTTAATAATAAGCGTGACCACAAAGGCAGACACTTACCAAAGGCCCATCATTTCCAAGATTAAAAGGGAGAAAGAAATCAGGACCCAAAAGGGTCCTGGCCTTGGAAAAACGTCTAACCAATCCAGTTGGATGAACAAAGCCAACAGAATGACAGGGTGGCTCCCGAGCTCAGGGCTGGCCGGGGCACGGACTACCTGGGGCCGGGGGAGTGTGACAGCTTCAGAGATCCCCAATGAGCCCTGCAGTATGACACTCAAGGCAAGAAAAGACAGAGGGGCCAAATGGTGCAAAAGGTCACAGGTGGGAGAGCAGGCAGCAGGTCCCGGTGATGAGTACTAAGAGGATTCAGGAATGTGATCAAGTGTGTAGCCTTGAATGCCACGCCAAGGAGTTCTGAGTGTCGGGGGTAGCCGAGGTCATTAAAGAGGGCTTGGGAGGGTGGCAGCTGCAGGGAAGATGACAGCAGAGAGAAAACTCAAATCTCACTGCCAGGGCTCCAGGAGCTGGAGTGGTGGCCTCGGAAAAAAAATAATAAAGGTACAGACGTAGGACCTCCCTCAGAAGACTTGAGGACTAACTGGGTATGGGGTGAGGAGTGGATTTAGAAACAGGACACTGTTGGGGAAAATTGACACAGCAGGAAGGGGGAACATGGTAAAAACTATTTTCAAAAGTTGGTGGTGCCAACCAAGCTAGCCTACGAGGTAGCTAATGCCAGCCGCCAAGACGGCTGCAACTGGAGAGCCACCAGAAGGCCAGTGCCCTAAAATGCCTCACCAATGGCCCTGTCACACGGCCAAAAAATCTAAACTCACTTATTCGGGGCTGAGCAGTTTGTAACTTCCCTGACATGCAGGTGGTCAAGCAGGTCTCGGCTCCTGCCCTGTCTCAGCTACACTGGGTCTACCCGTTGGTGGCCTTCAGGAGAATGGGAGGGGAGTGTGTAGCAGGGCAGGTGAACCCTCAGGAACTTGAGGTAGGGGAGTATTGGAAGGGTCCAGCCCTCAGAGCGGGTAGGAGAACACTGGATGTGCAGAAGGGAAAAGCACAGAGAAAGAGAGAGACATAAAAATGGGGTGAAAAGGGCTTCCCTGGTAGCGCAGTGGTTGAGAGTCCGCCTGCCGAGGCAGCGGACGCGGGTTCGTGCCCCGGTCCGGGGGGATCCCACATGCCGTGGAGCGGCTGGGCCTGTGAGCTGTGGCCACTGGGCCTGCGCGTCCGGAGCCTGTGCTCTGCAGCGGGAGAGGCCACAGCGGTGAGAGGCCCGCGTACAGCCAAAAAAAAAAAAAAAAAAAGTTTAATTGCTCCAGGTGAACCGTTCTACCCTAAAATTTGAGAGTCTGGGTTCTGATTCAACATCCCTGAGGCCCAGTTCCCTCGTCTGTGAGATGAGGTAGGGTGGACGGGCAGACTTGCTGAGGGACCCTTGGAAGAATCTTCTAGCTCTATGATGCATTGAGTTGTAAGATATTTCAAAAAGCATCTTTTATTTCTAACTTCTTATATATCCACCAAATTATACCATGCAATAGTAGCACACCTTCCTTTGCTCATCCCGGGAGTTTCGGTGAATTACAAGCAGAGCACCGGAGGTCAGAGCATTAGTTTGGGGGGACTGGCTCCAACAGCGACTTGGCTCTCTGGAGCTCTTGCGTGAATGATGGTCTCTCTCCCCTAGGTCTTCCATGGTCCTGAAACCTGTAACTGCTGTCCCAGAAGCCAGCTGGGTGTCATGTCAAGTGAGCCATAAACTCCTCCAACTCCTTCCCAATCTGTGCCTCCCCCTCATGCCCTCCCAGGGAACAAAGGGGACCAGTGAGTCTGCCCAACGAACCGAGACGCCCCTCTCTGTGCATTCATCTGTGCCGGCTACTGTGTCTACCAAGGAGGGTCCTTATCTCAGTGGCCCTTTACTACTTTTCAGACACAACGGTTGTGCGCATTTGGTCCTGGGAGGAAATGACTCACAGGGATTGTGTGAGGGAACCCACTTCTATAGGGGCCGCCTCAAAATTAGCAACCAGTGCAGGTGGTTTCAGCCGGCTAACTCTCTGTGAAAACTGTAGCACCACTGTCCATTTCCCTTTGGAAGTGTGGTCTCCATAAATCTCACTCCAGTCTGTTAAATCTTTCTACTAGAGCAAGCCCTCAGACTGAATACCCAGCAGGTGCTTCATGCTCGTTGGCTCACTGCCTACTGTTCTGTGTTGCTTGCCGTCATGCAATCGAGCTGCTAAGTTTCAGCACACACAGACATTTCGTATGCAGATTTCAGTGCAAACAACTCAAGCCAAAATCATAATGATGAAGACAGGCTGGGCAAGGCACTGATGAGCACGTGAAGAATGCTGAAGGCTTCCCACGGCACACAGGGGCCAGAACCCAAGAGGAATGGGACGCAGGCAGGGGAAGGAAACAAATGCTGAAGGGCTCAACAGTGAAGCCCCTCGCCCCTCCCCACTATACCCCAATACACGTCAAACCTCGGACTTGAGGGCCTCCTTGCCCTCCGGAGGGGGCAACTCTCACTTTGTCTACACCCAAAATCTAATCTGTATAGTAACATAAAGAAAATGCTCTGCTGGAAAAAAAAAAAAAAAAAAAAAAACGGAAGTTAGAGTAAAAATATTCAGAGATGAAATGAAATTCTTAAACAAAAAAGTCATCAGAAGGTCTCTGGTTTTTCTAAGGCAAAAAGCCAGTTGGGTTTCTCTTTAAGAATTTCAGTAATGAAAAGAGTCTCATTTCTTACAACCAGCCAACATGTGATAAATATTTACTTCGAAAACCAGGAAAACAGCTAGGAAATGACCACTGGATCAAACTCCAGTGAGAAAATGAGACCATAAATAAATCTCAATTTGGAAATCAGCTGTTAGAAGAACTGGTTCTTTTATTCCCCAGGAGATGGCGGTCAAGTGGGGCTCATTCTGGCTCTCCTAGCTCCCTCTCCGCAGCTATGTTTCGCTGAAAACTTAACGCACTGTAGGATATATGTATATGTACGGCTGATTCATTTTGCTGGGCAGTAGAAGTTAACACAACCTTCTAAAGCAACTATACTCCAATAAAAATTTTTTTAAAAAAGACTGTGACCTGGGCTTCCCTGGTGGCGCAGTGGTTGAGAGTCCGCCTGCCGATGCAGGGGACACGGGTTCGTGCCCCGATCCTGGAAGATCCCACATGCCGCGGAGCGGCTGGGCCCGCGAGCCATGGCCACGGAGCCTGTGTGTCCGAAGCCTGTGCTCCGCAACGGGAGAGGCCACAGCAGTGAGAGGCCCGCGTACAGCAAAAAAAAAAAAAAAAAAAAAAAAAGACTGTGACTTGTGTCTCAGCCCCTTTTAGCAACGACCATGAACACTCGAGCTGCCTGGCACGGTCCCAGAGATGGAGAGCTGCCTGCCTCCCATGTTGAGCAGCTGACTCATCTCATTCACCCATTTGGGGATAAAAAAGCATGACTATGGTGTTCCTGGAATAACCCTCTCCATAACTGGGGAGGAGACAGCTTTGCCCAAAGGTAAATTCCGAACAGCAGCAAAAGCCAGGGCAAGCTGCAGAATCCTCTTCCCCTTTAACCCGAAGGCAAACTCTTCACATTGGCCAAGGGCTGTGCTCCGGCATCCCGTGCAAATCCTGCCAGCACCCCGTCTGCATGTGGCAGGCATGCAAAACCAAAGCAAATGATCAGAGGAAACGGAACCAAAGCCAAGAAAAGCACAGCATGGTGCAACCTTCATGGTGACTGGGGCAATTAGACTTTAACCAGGAAACCCGCCTAGTTCCACAGAAAGGCAGCAACTCAGATGTGATTCTTATCAGGAAAAGGAGAGGCACAGCGTTGTATATAAAACACGCAGATGCACACAGACCATGGCCATGGTGAGCTGCTAAAAATAAAACAAAGAAGCACAGCAAAGAGCCATCTGAAGAAACTGCCCCACAAATATTCTTTTGAGCAACTCAGTTTTTTTTAAAGACGACAGCATACTTTTTTATACAGTGACACTCATTTAATAAATGAGCTGTGAAGTGCTGATGACCAGGATCTGCATACAGGGCTGGAGTCCCAGGCTGCTCTGAAGTGGTCCTCAAACATCCAAGCAGAGACGGGTCTGGCCCTGCAGAGTCCTCACCCAGCCCTGCCAGCTCACACCCGGCAGGAGCCAGGAACCACGGGCCATGGATACGCACTGAAGCAGCATCCCATTAAAAAAAAAAGTTATCCAGTTCATGTTTTTAAAGTAAAAATGTCTCACTGACAATCAACTAACCGTACTCCCCAAAACTAAATAAACAGGGCAGTAAACAACTACAGGGCCACGTGCATAGTGGTTAACGGCCCAGACTGGAAAGGAGCTGAGCCACCGGGTGTCGTCCGTCCTCTCAAATGTAGATCCCCTCACAGTAGGATGGGGGAAATAGTGGCACCTACTTCTGAGAACTATCACAGAATTAATGAGATGATGCACAGACGACACCCAGCTCTCAAAGTTTACCCTTAATAATAAGCGTGACCACAAAGGCAGACACTTACCAAAGGCCCATCATTTCCAAGATTAAAAGGGAGAAAGAAATCAGGACCCAAAAGGGTCCTGGCCTTGGAAAAACGTCTAACCAATCCAGTTGGATGAACAAAGCCAACAGAATGACAGGGTGGCTCCCGAGCTCAGGGCTGGCCGGGGCACGGACTACCTGGGGCCGGGGGAGTGTGACAGCTTCAGAGATCCCCAATGAGCCCTGCAGTATGACACTCAAGGCAAGAAAAGACAGAGGGGCCAAATGGTGCAAAAGGTCACAGGTGGGAGAGCAGGCAGCAGGTCCCGGTGATGAGTACTAAGAGGATTCAGGAATGTGATCAAGTGTGTAGCCTTGAATGCCACGCCAAGGAGTTCTGAGTGTCGGGGGTAGCCGAGGTCATTAAAGAGGGCTTGGGAGGGTGGCAGCTGCAGGGAAGATGACAGCAGAGAGAAAACTCAAATCTCACTGCCAGGGCTCCAGGAGCTGGAGTGGTGGCCTCGGAAAAAAAATAATAAAGGTACAGACGTAGGACCTCCCTCAGAAGACTTGAGGACTAACTGGGTATGGGGTGAGGAGTGGATTTAGAAACAGGACACTGTTGGGGAAAATTGACACAGCAGGAAGGGGGAACATGGTAAAAACTATTTTCAAAAGTTGGTGGTGCCAACCAAGCTAGCCTACGAGGTAGCTAATGCCAGCCGCCAAGACGGCTGCAACTGGAGAGCCACCAGAAGGCCAGTGCCCTAAAATGCCTCACCAATGGCCCTGTCACACGGCCAAAAAATCTAAACTCACTTATTCGGGGCTGAGCAGTTTGTAACTTCCCTGACATGCAGGTGGTCAAGCAGGTCTCGGCTCCTGCCCTGTCTCAGCTACACTGGGTCTACCCGTTGGTGGCCTTCAGGAGAATGGGAGGGGAGTGTGTAGCAGGGCAGGTGAACCCTCAGGAACTTGAGGTAGGGGAGTATTGGAAGGGTCCAGCCCTCAGAGCGGGTAGGAGAACACTGGATGTGCAGAAGGGAAAAGCACAGAGAAAGAGAGAGACATAAAAATGGGGTGAAAAGGGCTTCCCTGGTAGCGCAGTGGTTGAGAGTCCGCCTGCCGAGGCAGCGGACGCGGGTTCGTGCCCCGGTCCGGGGGGATCCCACATGCCGTGGAGCGGCTGGGCCTGTGAGCTGTGGCCACTGGGCCTGCGCGTCCGGAGCCTGTGCTCTGCAGCGGGAGAGGCCACAGCGGTGAGAGGCCCGCGTACAGCCAAAAAAAAAAAAAAAAAAAGTTTAATTGCTCCAGGTGAACCGTTCTACCCTAAAATTTGAGAGTCTGGGTTCTGATTCAACATCCCTGAGGCCCAGTTCCCTCGTCTGTGAGATGAGGTAGGGTGGACGGGCAGACTTGCTGAGGGACCCTTGGAAGAATCTTCTAGCTCTATGATGCATTGAGTTGTAAGATATTTCAAAAAGCATCTTTTATTTCTAACTTCTTATATATCCACCAAATTATACCATGCAATAGTAGCACACCTTCCTTTGCTCATCCCGGGAGTTTCGGTGAATTACAAGCAGAGCACCGGAGGTCAGAGCATTAGTTTGGGGGGACTGGCTCCAACAGCGACTTGGCTCTCTGGAGCTCTTGCGTGAATGATGGTCTCTCTCCCCTAGGTCTTCCATGGTCCTGAAACCTGTAACTGCTGTCCCAGAAGCCAGCTGGGTGTCATGTCAAGTGAGCCATAAACTCCTCCAACTCCTTCCCAATCTGTGCCTCCCCCTCATGCCCTCCCAGGGAACAAAGGGGACCAGTGAGTCTGCCCAACGAACCGAGACGCCCCTCTCTGTGCATTCATCTGTGCCGGCTACTGTGTCTACCAAGGAGGGTCCTTATCTCAGTGGCCCTTTACTACTTTTCAGACACAACGGTTGTGCGCATTTGGTCCTGGGAGGAAATGACTCACAGGGATTGTGTGAGGGAACCCACTTCTATAGGGGCCGCCTCAAAATTAGCAACCAGTGCAGGTGGTTTCAGCCGGCTAACTCTCTGTGAAAACTGTAGCACCACTGTCCATTTCCCTTTGGAAGTGTGGTCTCCATAAATCTCACTCCAGTCTGTTAAATCTTTCTACTAGAGCAAGCCCTCAGACTGAATACCCAGCAGGTGCTTCATGCTCGTTGGCTCACTGCCTACTGTTCTGTGTTGCTTGCCGTCATGCAATCGAGCTGCTAAGTTTCAGCACACACAGACATTTCGTATGCAGATTTCAGTGCAAACAACTCAAGCCAAAATCATAATGATGAAGACAGGCTGGGCAAGGCACTGATGAGCACGTGAAGAATGCTGAAGGCTTCCCACGGCACACAGGGGCCAGAACCCAAGAGGAATGGGACGCAGGCAGGGGAAGGAAACAAATGCTGAAGGGCTCAACAGTGAAGCCCCTCGCCCCTCCCCACTATACCCCAATACACGTCAAACCTCGGACTTGAGGGCCTCCTTGCCCTCCGGAGGGGGCAACTCTCACTTTGTCTACACCCAAAATCTAATCTGTATAGTAACATAAAGAAAATGCTCTGCTGGAAAAAAAAAAAAAAAAAAAAAAACGGAAGTTAGAGTAAAAATATTCAGAGATGAAATGAAATTCTTAAACAAAAAAGTCATCAGAAGGTCTCTGGTTTTTCTAAGGCAAAAAGCCAGTTGGGTTTCTCTTTAAGAATTTCAGTAATGAAAAGAGTCTCATTTCTTACAACCAGCCAACATGTGATAAATATTTACTTCGAAAACCAGGAAAACAGCTAGGAAATGACCACTGGATCAAACTCCAGTGAGAAAATGAGACCATAAATAAATCTCAATTTGGAAATCAGCTGTTAGAAGAACTGGTTCTTTTATTCCCCAGGAGATGGCGGTCAAGTGGGGCTCATTCTGGCTCTCCTAGCTCCCTCTCCGCAGCTATGTTTCGCTGAAAACTTAACGCACTGTAGGATATATGTATATGTACGGCTGATTCATTTTGCTGGGCAGTAGAAGTTAACACAACCTTCTAAAGCAACTATACTCCAATAAAAATTTTTTTAAAAAAGACTGTGACCTGGGCTTCCCTGGTGGCGCAGTGGTTGAGAGTCCGCCTGCCGATGCAGGGGACACGGGTTCGTGCCCCGATCCTGGAAGATCCCACATGCCGCGGAGCGGCTGGGCCCGCGAGCCATGGCCACGGAGCCTGTGTGTCCGAAGCCTGTGCTCCGCAACGGGAGAGGCCACAGCAGTGAGAGGCCCGCGTACAGCAAAAAAAAAAAAAAAAAAAAAAAAAGACTGTGACTTGTGTCTCAGCCCCTTTTAGCAACGACCATGAACACTCGAGCTGCCTGGCACGGTCCCAGAGATGGAGAGCTGCCTGCCTCCCATGTTGAGCAGCTGACTCATCTCATTCACCCATTTGGGGATAAAAAAGCATGACTATGGTGTTCCTGGAATAACCCTCTCCATAACTGGGGAGGAGACAGCTTTGCCCAAAGGTAAATTCCGAACAGCAGCAAAAGCCAGGGCAAGCTGCAGAATCCTCTTCCCCTTTAACCCGAAGGCAAACTCTTCACATTGGCCAAGGGCTGTGCTCCGGCATCCCGTGCAAATCCTGCCAGCACCCCGTCTGCATGTGGCAGGCATGCAAAACCAAAGCAAATGATCAGAGGAAACGGAACCAAAGCCAAGAAAAGCACAGCATGGTGCAACCTTCATGGTGACTGGGGCAATTAGACTTTAACCAGGAAACCCGCCTAGTTCCACAGAAAGGCAGCAACTCAGATGTGATTCTTATCAGGAAAAGGAGAGGCACAGCGTTGTATATAAAACACGCAGATGCACACAGACCATGGCCATGGTGAGCTGCTAAAAATAAAACAAAGAAGCACAGCAAAGAGCCATCTGAAGAAACTGCCCCACAAATATTCTTTTGAGCAACTCAGTTTTTTTTAAAGACGACAGCATACTTTTTTATACAGTGACACTCATTTAATAAATGAGCTGTGAAGTGCTGATGACCAGGATCTGCATACAGGGCTGGAGTCCCAGGCTGCTCTGAAGTGGTCCTCAAACATCCAAGCAGAGACGGGTCTGGCCCTGCAGAGTCCTCACCCAGCCCTGCCAGCTCACACCCGGCAGGAGCCAGGAACCACGGGCCATGGATACGCACTGAAGCAGCATCCCATTAAAAAAAAAAGTTATCCAGTTCATGTTTTTAAAGTAAAAATGTCTCACTGACAATCAACTAACCGTACTCCCCAAAACTAAATAAACAGGGCAGTAAACAACTACAGGGCCACGTGCATAGTGGTTAACGGCCCAGACTGGAAAGGAGCTGAGCCACCGGGTGTCGTCCGTCCTCTCAAATGTAGATCCCCTCACAGTAGGATGGGGGAAATAGTGGCACCTACTTCTGAGAACTATCACAGAATTAATGAGATGATGCACAGACGACACCCAGCTCTCAAAGTTTACCCTTAATAATAAGCGTGACCACAAAGGCAGACACTTACCAAAGGCCCATCATTTCCAAGATTAAAAGGGAGAAAGAAATCAGGACCCAAAAGGGTCCTGGCCTTGGAAAAACGTCTAACCAATCCAGTTGGATGAACAAAGCCAACAGAATGACAGGGTGGCTCCCGAGCTCAGGGCTGGCCGGGGCACGGACTACCTGGGGCCGGGGGAGTGTGACAGCTTCAGAGATCCCCAATGAGCCCTGCAGTATGACACTCAAGGCAAGAAAAGACAGAGGGGCCAAATGGTGCAAAAGGTCACAGGTGGGAGAGCAGGCAGCAGGTCCCGGTGATGAGTACTAAGAGGATTCAGGAATGTGATCAAGTGTGTAGCCTTGAATGCCACGCCAAGGAGTTCTGAGTGTCGGGGGTAGCCGAGGTCATTAAAGAGGGCTTGGGAGGGTGGCAGCTGCAGGGAAGATGACAGCAGAGAGAAAACTCAAATCTCACTGCCAGGGCTCCAGGAGCTGGAGTGGTGGCCTCGGAAAAAAAATAATAAAGGTACAGACGTAGGACCTCCCTCAGAAGACTTGAGGACTAACTGGGTATGGGGTGAGGAGTGGATTTAGAAACAGGACACTGTTGGGGAAAATTGACACAGCAGGAAGGGGGAACATGGTAAAAACTATTTTCAAAAGTTGGTGGTGCCAACCAAGCTAGCCTACGAGGTAGCTAATGCCAGCCGCCAAGACGGCTGCAACTGGAGAGCCACCAGAAGGCCAGTGCCCTAAAATGCCTCACCAATGGCCCTGTCACACGGCCAAAAAATCTAAACTCACTTATTCGGGGCTGAGCAGTTTGTAACTTCCCTGACATGCAGGTGGTCAAGCAGGTCTCGGCTCCTGCCCTGTCTCAGCTACACTGGGTCTACCCGTTGGTGGCCTTCAGGAGAATGGGAGGGGAGTGTGTAGCAGGGCAGGTGAACCCTCAGGAACTTGAGGTAGGGGAGTATTGGAAGGGTCCAGCCCTCAGAGCGGGTAGGAGAACACTGGATGTGCAGAAGGGAAAAGCACAGAGAAAGAGAGAGACATAAAAATGGGGTGAAAAGGGCTTCCCTGGTAGCGCAGTGGTTGAGAGTCCGCCTGCCGAGGCAGCGGACGCGGGTTCGTGCCCCGGTCCGGGGGGATCCCACATGCCGTGGAGCGGCTGGGCCTGTGAGCTGTGGCCACTGGGCCTGCGCGTCCGGAGCCTGTGCTCTGCAGCGGGAGAGGCCACAGCGGTGAGAGGCCCGCGTACAGCCAAAAAAAAAAAAAAAAAAAGTTTAATTGCTCCAGGTGAACCGTTCTACCCTAAAATTTGAGAGTCTGGGTTCTGATTCAACATCCCTGAGGCCCAGTTCCCTCGTCTGTGAGATGAGGTAGGGTGGACGGGCAGACTTGCTGAGGGACCCTTGGAAGAATCTTCTAGCTCTATGATGCATTGAGTTGTAAGATATTTCAAAAAGCATCTTTTATTTCTAACTTCTTATATATCCACCAAATTATACCATGCAATAGTAGCACACCTTCCTTTGCTCATCCCGGGAGTTTCGGTGAATTACAAGCAGAGCACCGGAGGTCAGAGCATTAGTTTGGGGGGACTGGCTCCAACAGCGACTTGGCTCTCTGGAGCTCTTGCGTGAATGATGGTCTCTCTCCCCTAGGTCTTCCATGGTCCTGAAACCTGTAACTGCTGTCCCAGAAGCCAGCTGGGTGTCATGTCAAGTGAGCCATAAACTCCTCCAACTCCTTCCCAATCTGTGCCTCCCCCTCATGCCCTCCCAGGGAACAAAGGGGACCAGTGAGTCTGCCCAACGAACCGAGACGCCCCTCTCTGTGCATTCATCTGTGCCGGCTACTGTGTCTACCAAGGAGGGTCCTTATCTCAGTGGCCCTTTACTACTTTTCAGACACAACGGTTGTGCGCATTTGGTCCTGGGAGGAAATGACTCACAGGGATTGTGTGAGGGAACCCACTTCTATAGGGGCCGCCTCAAAATTAGCAACCAGTGCAGGTGGTTTCAGCCGGCTAACTCTCTGTGAAAACTGTAGCACCACTGTCCATTTCCCTTTGGAAGTGTGGTCTCCATAAATCTCACTCCAGTCTGTTAAATCTTTCTACTAGAGCAAGCCCTCAGACTGAATACCCAGCAGGTGCTTCATGCTCGTTGGCTCACTGCCTACTGTTCTGTGTTGCTTGCCGTCATGCAATCGAGCTGCTAAGTTTCAGCACACACAGACATTTCGTATGCAGATTTCAGTGCAAACAACTCAAGCCAAAATCATAATGATGAAGACAGGCTGGGCAAGGCACTGATGAGCACGTGAAGAATGCTGAAGGCTTCCCACGGCACACAGGGGCCAGAACCCAAGAGGAATGGGACGCAGGCAGGGGAAGGAAACAAATGCTGAAGGGCTCAACAGTGAAGCCCCTCGCCCCTCCCCACTATACCCCAATACACGTCAAACCTCGGACTTGAGGGCCTCCTTGCCCTCCGGAGGGGGCAACTCTCACTTTGTCTACACCCAAAATCTAATCTGTATAGTAACATAAAGAAAATGCTCTGCTGGAAAAAAAAAAAAAAAAAAAAAAACGGAAGTTAGAGTAAAAATATTCAGAGATGAAATGAAATTCTTAAACAAAAAAGTCATCAGAAGGTCTCTGGTTTTTCTAAGGCAAAAAGCCAGTTGGGTTTCTCTTTAAGAATTTCAGTAATGAAAAGAGTCTCATTTCTTACAACCAGCCAACATGTGATAAATATTTACTTCGAAAACCAGGAAAACAGCTAGGAAATGACCACTGGATCAAACTCCAGTGAGAAAATGAGACCATAAATAAATCTCAATTTGGAAATCAGCTGTTAGAAGAACTGGTTCTTTTATTCCCCAGGAGATGGCGGTCAAGTGGGGCTCATTCTGGCTCTCCTAGCTCCCTCTCCGCAGCTATGTTTCGCTGAAAACTTAACGCACTGTAGGATATATGTATATGTACGGCTGATTCATTTTGCTGGGCAGTAGAAGTTAACACAACCTTCTAAAGCAACTATACTCCAATAAAAATTTTTTTAAAAAAGACTGTGACCTGGGCTTCCCTGGTGGCGCAGTGGTTGAGAGTCCGCCTGCCGATGCAGGGGACACGGGTTCGTGCCCCGATCCTGGAAGATCCCACATGCCGCGGAGCGGCTGGGCCCGCGAGCCATGGCCACGGAGCCTGTGTGTCCGAAGCCTGTGCTCCGCAACGGGAGAGGCCACAGCAGTGAGAGGCCCGCGTACAGCAAAAAAAAAAAAAAAAAAAAAAAAAGACTGTGACTTGTGTCTCAGCCCCTTTTAGCAACGACCATGAACACTCGAGCTGCCTGGCACGGTCCCAGAGATGGAGAGCTGCCTGCCTCCCATGTTGAGCAGCTGACTCATCTCATTCACCCATTTGGGGATAAAAAAGCATGACTATGGTGTTCCTGGAATAACCCTCTCCATAACTGGGGAGGAGACAGCTTTGCCCAAAGGTAAATTCCGAACAGCAGCAAAAGCCAGGGCAAGCTGCAGAATCCTCTTCCCCTTTAACCCGAAGGCAAACTCTTCACATTGGCCAAGGGCTGTGCTCCGGCATCCCGTGCAAATCCTGCCAGCACCCCGTCTGCATGTGGCAGGCATGCAAAACCAAAGCAAATGATCAGAGGAAACGGAACCAAAGCCAAGAAAAGCACAGCATGGTGCAACCTTCATGGTGACTGGGGCAATTAGACTTTAACCAGGAAACCCGCCTAGTTCCACAGAAAGGCAGCAACTCAGATGTGATTCTTATCAGGAAAAGGAGAGGCACAGCGTTGTATATAAAACACGCAGATGCACACAGACCATGGCCATGGTGAGCTGCTAAAAATAAAACAAAGAAGCACAGCAAAGAGCCATCTGAAGAAACTGCCCCACAAATATTCTTTTGAGCAACTCAGTTTTTTTTAAAGACGACAGCATACTTTTTTATACAGTGACACTCATTTAATAAATGAGCTGTGAAGTGCTGATGACCAGGATCTGCATACAGGGCTGGAGTCCCAGGCTGCTCTGAAGTGGTCCTCAAACATCCAAGCAGAGACGGGTCTGGCCCTGCAGAGTCCTCACCCAGCCCTGCCAGCTCACACCCGGCAGGAGCCAGGAACCACGGGCCATGGATACGCACTGAAGCAGCATCCCATTAAAAAAAAAAGTTATCCAGTTCATGTTTTTAAAGTAAAAATGTCTCACTGACAATCAACTAACCGTACTCCCCAAAACTAAATAAACAGGGCAGTAAACAACTACAGGGCCACGTGCATAGTGGTTAACGGCCCAGACTGGAAAGGAGCTGAGCCACCGGGTGTCGTCCGTCCTCTCAAATGTAGATCCCCTCACAGTAGGATGGGGGAAATAGTGGCACCTACTTCTGAGAACTATCACAGAATTAATGAGATGATGCACAGACGACACCCAGCTCTCAAAGTTTACCCTTAATAATAAGCGTGACCACAAAGGCAGACACTTACCAAAGGCCCATCATTTCCAAGATTAAAAGGGAGAAAGAAATCAGGACCCAAAAGGGTCCTGGCCTTGGAAAAACGTCTAACCAATCCAGTTGGATGAACAAAGCCAACAGAATGACAGGGTGGCTCCCGAGCTCAGGGCTGGCCGGGGCACGGACTACCTGGGGCCGGGGGAGTGTGACAGCTTCAGAGATCCCCAATGAGCCCTGCAGTATGACACTCAAGGCAAGAAAAGACAGAGGGGCCAAATGGTGCAAAAGGTCACAGGTGGGAGAGCAGGCAGCAGGTCCCGGTGATGAGTACTAAGAGGATTCAGGAATGTGATCAAGTGTGTAGCCTTGAATGCCACGCCAAGGAGTTCTGAGTGTCGGGGGTAGCCGAGGTCATTAAAGAGGGCTTGGGAGGGTGGCAGCTGCAGGGAAGATGACAGCAGAGAGAAAACTCAAATCTCACTGCCAGGGCTCCAGGAGCTGGAGTGGTGGCCTCGGAAAAAAAATAATAAAGGTACAGACGTAGGACCTCCCTCAGAAGACTTGAGGACTAACTGGGTATGGGGTGAGGAGTGGATTTAGAAACAGGACACTGTTGGGGAAAATTGACACAGCAGGAAGGGGGAACATGGTAAAAACTATTTTCAAAAGTTGGTGGTGCCAACCAAGCTAGCCTACGAGGTAGCTAATGCCAGCCGCCAAGACGGCTGCAACTGGAGAGCCACCAGAAGGCCAGTGCCCTAAAATGCCTCACCAATGGCCCTGTCACACGGCCAAAAAATCTAAACTCACTTATTCGGGGCTGAGCAGTTTGTAACTTCCCTGACATGCAGGTGGTCAAGCAGGTCTCGGCTCCTGCCCTGTCTCAGCTACACTGGGTCTACCCGTTGGTGGCCTTCAGGAGAATGGGAGGGGAGTGTGTAGCAGGGCAGGTGAACCCTCAGGAACTTGAGGTAGGGGAGTATTGGAAGGGTCCAGCCCTCAGAGCGGGTAGGAGAACACTGGATGTGCAGAAGGGAAAAGCACAGAGAAAGAGAGAGACATAAAAATGGGGTGAAAAGGGCTTCCCTGGTAGCGCAGTGGTTGAGAGTCCGCCTGCCGAGGCAGCGGACGCGGGTTCGTGCCCCGGTCCGGGGGGATCCCACATGCCGTGGAGCGGCTGGGCCTGTGAGCTGTGGCCACTGGGCCTGCGCGTCCGGAGCCTGTGCTCCGCAACGGGAGAGACCACAGCGGTGAGAGGCCCGCGTACAGCCAAAAAAAAAAAAAAAAAAAAGTTTAATTGCTCCAGGTGAACCGTTCTACCCTAAAATTTGAGAGTCTGGGTTCTGATTCAACATCCCTGAGGCCCAGTTCCCTCGTCTGTGAGATGAGGTAGGGTGGACGGGCAGACTTGCTGAGGGACCCTTGGAAGAATCTTCTAGCTCTATGATGCATTGACCCCAAATCATTCTAGATTCTAGCGCAGAAACCAGGGTCTAAAAGTTAGCACCTCTGGGACTTCCCTGGCGGTCCAGTGGTTAGACTTTGCCTTCCAATGCAGGGGATGCGGGTTCGATCCCTGGTCAGGGAGCTAAGATCCCACACGCCTCAGGTCCAAAAAACCAAAACATAAAACAGAAGCAGTATTGTAACAAATTCTATAAAGACTTTAAAAATGGTCCACATCAAAAAAAAAAATCTTTAAAAAAAAGGTTAGCACCTCTGCATTTGAGGTCTGATTTTGTGGGGAGAGTGGGAGGTAGTGCTTTAAGATGGGCACTTATTCAATAAATACTGAGAACCTACCATGTTCTGGCCTGTTGAAGGCATGGGGATACACACATTACACTCATCTGCTTCCAGAGGCCACCATAGCACCTTAATTCTCAACTGTCAACAGAATGCTGAGAAGAAATTGAGAAAAGCATAGTCTCTAAACTAACTGCGGCTCATCTAATCCCAAGCACGTTTCCTAAATTTTCCTTACCATGCTTGCTTTGGTTATTTCCATGCTGACGCTGCATAATAATATTCCCTTAACCTGATGTAAATAAAAACATAACAGAATGGAACTAAAACATTACAAAGATATGGATAATGAGGTACTTTTCTGACATTTTTTGTATACACTTAACATATATCACTAGTATATATTTTAAGGGTTTATAAATCTTAAACAGGGTATTCTATAGCAAGTATTTAAATGCCACCTTATTCTGTGTCATTAATACATTCCTTTTAAAATCCAAAATACCTTGTGCAAAGCTACAGTGACAGAAACCAACATAGCTCTCAGTTCAAAAGATAAATAAAATAAAGCCACTGAATTATACCCTGAGAGGGCTCAGTTGCTGAGATTCTTCACTGAGAAAGATAGTAATGTATGCTTTAATTGATATAAATTATAATCAGTTATAAATGACTCTTTGCCTTGTCCCGAATCACTTACCTCCTCAAGAAGCCGAGTTACAGAATCTATGTCATTATATGTCTTAGTCATCTGGCCAACTCTTTCAGCACATAAAACTGCAAGAAATAAAAATGACAATGAAACTACTGATGCTACAAGCCTGCCAAACAAACAACCCACCTAAAAAAGTGACTCTAAAGTCATACTGGGCACAAAGGGTGATTGGTTTTGCTGGGTTCAGCCCCAGTCGGTTTCGTTCCCCGGTTCCAGAGGAAAGATTCAAGCTGTGGGGTGAGGGGGCAGGGGTCTACTATTCACTGCAAAGCCTTGACGCTGCGTGTGTGTGTGTGTGTGTGTCTGTGTATGTGCGTGCGTGCACATACGCACGTGCACACTCGGGGGTGGCGCTGAGGGCAGGGCGCTGGAGTGGAAAGGGGTCTGGTTTCATATACGGTCAGCAAACCAAAGTGGGTCAGCAGCACAGCGACTGAGGTATGAAGCGTTAGAAAGATCCAGAGGATCTCGAACCCACTCACTGTGCAGACCCAACTACGTGGATAGACTGGGTCCTTCCCAAAGCAGCTCTTGGTCTAACTATTAAACAGCCTTAGCTGATAATTTCATAATGGCACACAGCCCCCTCTTCCCCAAATGGCCTAAATTCTAAGGCTATGCAACCGGTTTCCAAACCATGAAAACCAGGGTGACAGATTTTTTTTTTTTTTAATCCACACTCCCACCCCATACCCTCACATACGGTATTTCATGACATAGGCCATTTGCTTAAGAGGCCTTAAGAGGCTGTCTGCAGGCCACTTTAGGACTGTGTTCTTCCACTGGAGAAAAAGGGTGTGCACTGAAAGGAGGCTTTAGTCTCCGGAAAAATCTCAGGGTTGTTTTATTTTAAATCAATGGCAAGGAATCGATTTGTAGCCCAAACCATGAAGGTAGCATGGGTTTTATTCTAAGGAGGAAGGAGTGAAAGCAAATGGATTTAGGGCCAAAGTGTAAAATTTTTTGAAACCAGCCACTTAGGGGCTAAATAATAACTTGTTAGTAACTCCTCATAACTAAGACTCTAGAAAATCATTCTTTTAAGCATAGAGGGCTTAGCTTTCGCAACAACCCACTTGCAGTCACAGCCCATGCAAGGCCTTTGGGAACTGAAGTGTATTGCTAAACCAAACTCAGTAGCGTTACTAATGGCTAACTGCAACTGGAAAGCAATAGGTCTCTAAATATTTTATAAGTCCAAGTAGAGATCATCCTAGTGGGTGAGCGCAGAGAAATCTGATCTGTTGGAATGATTTTCTAGCTTAAGGAGGAGACCTGAAATCTGGTTCCAAATCTGAAACCCTCCCAACACAAGGCCCTCAGAGCTGGGGGCTGGGGGGATGAGGAGAGGTTCCTTTGCTGGCCTCTCCTCCACCCAGTGCTTTATGGCAGGAACCCTCCAGCCATTGGAGGGAGCATTGCCTCAGGTATTTTCCTTCTCTTCCCACAAGAAAAAGCAAGGGAGATGTACAGGGTTGGCTTGAACCAGAATTTAATCTGATGGAGATGGAGTCCAGCTCAAATTGCTCTAAATAGATCATCAGCTCGAGGTCACAAGAAATCCTTAAGTGGAGATTCCTGTGCCTCGGACAGGAGTTGGTTTTCATGCTGCACAGCTGTGATGCTCTGGAACGGTACAGACAAGACCCAGGAGCCCTCTAGCCAGCTCCCTCTAGGAGAGCATGGTGTCCCCTGTCATCTACCGGCAGGTACAAAGGCCTCTGTGTTGAAGCTTGTGCTGCGACTCTAGGGCCAGCTAATGTTCCCCTTGCTCTCCTCAAAGGACCAAGTCCTCTGCTTTCCTGGAAAAAAAGACAACCAGCCTACATTTTAAACTAATCTTGGTTCTATGTCACTCTAACATAAGAGAACAAGATTTGGAGCAGCTTTTTGCTCTGGGATTGTATTAAACGGAAATTACACTTATATTTTTTAAGCTATTTTTTTTTTTTTTTTTTTTTTTTGCGGTATGCGGGCCTCTCACCGCTGTGGCCTCCCCCGTCGCGGGGCACAGGCTCCGGACGCGCAGGCCCAGCGGCCACGGCTCACGGGCCCAGCCGCTCCGCGGCACATGGGATCCTCCCAGACCGGGGCACGAACCCGCATCCCCTGCATTGGCAGGCGGACTCTCAACCACTGCGCCACCAGGGAGGCCCTAAGCTATTTTTTTAAAATTGAGATCACAATAGTTAATCATGTGTAGATAATCAGATGCAGATGTCAGAAATAACACAGAGATCCCATACACCCTTTAAGTTTCACCCACAGTAACATTTTGTAACATTATATTCACAACCAGGGTACTGACATTGCTACAATCCAGGAATCTTACTCAATTTCCCCATTTTACTTGAAAGTGCACGTGAGTGCGCGTCAGTGTGCGTGTGCGTGTGCATGTGTCTGTGTGTGAATATTAAGCCCTAATGATGTTATCGCCTGTGTAGTTCCTCGTATCCCCCAGCACAAGGACCCCTTGTGTTGCCCTTTTATAAAGCTAATTGTAGAAATATTTAACATGCTTTAACAATTGAACCCAATAAAACGTACACCTGGGCCAGGGTTTTTTCCAGCATTAACCAGTCAGGCACATAGTGTCACCACGTACACAGTGACCGGAGGCTTGGGGTGCAGAAGATGCAGGGAGAACCTCTGGGAGGTTCTGAGGTCTTTGACAGAACCCACCTACAGAAGTCAGAGGCAGAAATGAAAAACTCCTATGGAAGCATGTGCACTATTATTCCAGTTATGTTTTCAAAATACATATAATCTCACCGGTGGGGGGGGTGTACAGATTTATAATACACACAAGAAAACAGCAAAGCCATTAAAAACACTGATATTTGGATAGAATTACCAATTTTAATATTCTTTTTTGTGCTTAAAAAATTTTTTTTGTAGTGACCGTGCACTGATGGGGAAAACATTACTTAAAATATTTTTTAAAAACCATGTGGTTGACTACAATAGAGGGTCCTCCCTGAGGTAACTTTTAAGAGAAATTAGTAGCAGCAGCAGCCTACTTTTACCAAGCACACTGACTACAGCCTGGCCTTGTTCTTAGCCCTCTAGATGGATTATATCATTTATTCCTCAGAGCAATAAATACTACAGGGTAGGCACTCACATTAACCTCATTTTACAAATGAGAAACTGAGGCCCAGAGAGGTTAACTAACTCATCCAATGTCACACAGCTAGCAAATGGCAAATTTCAAAATAAGAGGAGACTCCTAGCAGGGGCAGCAGCTAACATTTATGGAGGCCCTGCTATGTCCGGGGATTTAACGTGCTTCTTTTGTTTACTCCTCAGAACAATCTTGCAGGGTAGGCGCTGTTATGATGACTACTCCATGGATGAGGAAACTGAAGCTCAGAGAAGTTAAGGACCCGACCAAGGTCACAGCAAATGAGGTCACATATGGCGGGAACTGAACGGAGGCAAGTCTGGCTCCTGAACTAAACTAAGGAGCCACAAAGAATGCAAGGGCAAGGCTGAGGTCAGCACAAATCAACAAAGTTTAAGAAGCACAAAGAAAGCAAAAAGCATCTGTGGTGTAGGTCAGATCCCTGACTCTGGGGCCCTGAGGCTGAGGTTTTCACAGGAGACTCTACCAAGGTCATGAGGCCCTGGGCAGACTCCTGTAATTGTGTATCTTGGGTTTCTATTCCGAGAAATGAGGAATAACAAATGACTCTTTAAACAGTAAGACAAGCACAAGCTGCACTTTTCAAGCACCATTTTTCTAGATACTCAATCTAAAATAAACCATCACAAATTTCTCTCTCCAGGAGAACAGTATTTCAAATAGAAGTTCCACTTCTGACCAAGGGAACTCTACCAAATAAATCCACTTCCCCCAAAAGGTGTCCAAAACAAACGAAAATGTTATGCTCAGTAGAAGCTAGACATAAAAGACCATCTATTATATGACTCCATTCATATTAACTATCCAGCATAGGCAACTTATAGAGACAGAAAGCAGATCAGTGGTTCCCTGAGATTAGGAGTAGGAATGGGGATTAACTGTAAACAGGCATGAAGGATCTTACGGGAGGGAGATGTGTATGTTCCAAAACTGAATTATGGTGATGGTTTCCAACTCAGTAAATTTACTAAAAAACACTAAATTGTTCACTTAAAATGGGATAATTTTACAGTATGTAAATTATACCTCAATATTTTAAGTTACCACCAAATAACATGCAAACAAGCATCCCTGAACTACCTATGCCATATTCCAGCCACGTCCCTGTAACATGACAAGGTAAACACATTCTTCCACGATCTCATGATGGAGCCTTCCTCCGGCCACAAGAATGTTCTCAGACAGCAGAACTGTTTAGGAATAGCAAATCATCCATTCGAAAAATCAGCACTGATGAATGGCACATAAATGTACTAATCTATCTCACACAGACTAGACTCTTTTTATTTTATTTATTTATTATGTATTTTTTATTGGAGTATAACTGCTTTACAATGTTGGGTTAGTTTCTGCTGTACAATGAAGTGAATCAGCTATATGTATACATATATCCTCTCTCTCGTGGACCTCCCTCCCACCCTCTCCCATCCCACCCATCTAAGTCATCATAGAGCACCGAGCTGAGCTTCCTGTGCTTTATAGCAGGTTCCCACTAGCTAGCTATTTTACAGAGAGATAGTTATCATAAATATTTGCTCAGATGGCAGAAGAATTTTATGATATGTCCATAAGAAAACCGAGAGCCAGCTCTCTCCCGTTTTACTCTTCCACCCTTCTCCCAAGTTACAGCCACTTCTTGGAGATTCAGCCATGCCCTTCCTTTGCCTGTCGCCCTTCAATATCTATCTTCAAAATAATTTAGACTTGGCCCCGAAGCCCAAGTGTATTAACTACTAAGACCCATAAGACACACATGATTTGGCTTAAAAAACAAATAAAACCTAACTATTTTCATGCAGCCCTTGAAGTGTGTACAGGAATAGGGTGAGGCCCACAGTACCTGGTAATAAAAAACAACGCTCATTTGTCAGTAATTAGAACAAAACGAAAAAAGGCAGAACAAATGCTCTGTATTCTTGTTTAAATGGCTTCACGTCAAAAATGGCCAGAAGCATAACGAACCTAATTCTTACAAATGTCCCATGTCCCTTCCCACCTGTATAAGTCACATGATGGCAGCTGAGTCTTATTCATTTGGGGGACCCGACACATGGTTGATGCTCAAAAAAACAGAAGGTTTTGTTTTACTCCCAGGCCAGTCTTTGCAAAGAAAGGCTCATTTCTAAGCAACCAGAGGACCCAGGGAGGGGTGAAAACATAAAAGCCTGGTGTATATCTCATCACCTCCAGATGAGCACGTGTCTTGGAAAGGGGAAGTATCCCCTCCCCGCCAGGCTTCCTGCATAAAAAAGAAGCCATCTGGAAAGAGGCAATCAAATTCAAGTTCAGTGTGACACAAAGACATGATGAGGCACAAAGCTGCTAAGAAAGAAGCTGCATTAACAGAAAGGCATCAACTAATAAGCAGCTGTGGTCTTAAGCCAGAAGCAAACGGGCAGGCTGCTGGCTACTACGACTGCTCTGAGATGAAAGGTGCTGGTTTATCATGGCAGCTTCAGGGACAGTCTGTGGGACGGCGTGGTGGCAGAGGCCGGCCTAGAGCCCAGTGCATTGCGAAGAGTGGTCTGTTTGGCCACGACCAGCATCCGCATGGTGCTGGGGCTGTGCCCTGGGAGGCGGGAGTGAGGTGTCTTGCCAAGAGCAGAGACCTGACCGTATAGCTCTAGCTACATCTACCTGCTCATCAGCATCCCCATCAGCTGAAATTTTAGTGTGACGATTGTACAGGCTCACTTCCCCTTGCCAGGGTAGTCTGAGAGCAGGGCACCAAAGCAAGTTACTGAAGTGGCCGGGAAGAAGAAAGGAAATAACTATTAAGTATTTACAACATGCTAACTGCTACCATGGGCATTTTACAAATATTATTTCACTTAAAACCCAGAACAACCCGATGACACAAATATGACCCCCATGAAACACTATGAGACAGAGAGAGGGGCTAAGTGACTCGTCCAAAGCCAGACAGGACATAACCATGTACTTGAACCTGGTCTGTTGGGTGCTATAACCATCCACCCTTCCCTAGCCTTGAACACTCAGAGTTGACCTATGGTGGCCATTCGTCACCAGAGTGTTTAATGAAGGCCTCCTTGGTGATAACCAAGTGGCTCACTTATGGACTTCTCACTGTGTGCCCAGCACTCTGCTAAGTGCTAAATGTCTAAGTGCTGGATGTAGACCCCTCCTTCAGGGTCTATACTCATCCTAGGAAGAAAGTACTACTATTACCCACATTTTAGACATGAAACTGCACAAGGTCACAGAGCTATAATGAGAGGGTCTGATTCTATTTGACCCCCAAGTTGGGGCTCTTAACCACAGCTGAGTAAACACATGAATCCTACCCTCGAGGACTTCGAGGCCCAGTTGAGAAGGTCAGACACATGTATAAATGAGTATGGAACAAGCAGGAAGTCCTAGGTGACAAAATGCTCTTGGGGAGTTCAGACACAAGACGACTGGGGACTGGGCAGAGCAGTAGGGGGACCCCAAAATGCACAGACTGTGGGTCAGCTTTGCCCATGGCCAGCCCTGGGGTGATGCTGGTACCCCCACCCCAGAAAGAGAACCGCCCTGGACAAGGGACATCACCAGAGGCCTGTATGGAGTAGCCATGGATACTAACAAACAAACCCCAGGCTGAAACCAAGGTGATGAAAACCATGGGCAGAGAGACCTTTGTAACAGTGCTGAGGTCAGTGCTGATAAGCTAGGCTGCTCCTTTCTCTAACGTGACCCTACAGGACAGAGTCCTACAAAGCAGTGCTGCTGGCCACGCTGAATCAATACAGACTGCAGGGCCCAGGCCTGATGGCTCTTTTCCTGGGGTGGACATTCCCACCCCACAAGACATCACAACCACCAGCAGGACGTGGCACCATTCCCCACATGGCCCAGCCTTCCCCCTGCAGCCCGAGATGTCACTCTCAAACTGGAGGAATGAGCTCCATTTGCGCTGCTTCTTGTGCTTCATCTTGGAACCATCTGGAGAACTTGGACATGTGACGTTGGCCATCGTTTTCATCTCAGCTTTTGCAGATGATAATTACTGGTTAGTGCTCAGCACCTGAAAACTGCCCTTTGTGCAAAAGACGGACAGCAGCCGCCTCTGAGGAGGGGACGTGCGCTGTCCCGCAGTCTCAGGGCTCAGTAAACCTCAGACCTTGCCACATGCTCTTTTCAAATCCTGCCACCCAAGGGCAATCCTGAATGACACCTGCCAGGAACTGAGTGACCAAGCTTGCAACTGGGTAACAGCCTCAGAAGCGTCCAGGTGAAAAAACATTACATAGTCGGGCTTCTTTAGGCCTCTCCTTGAGAAAGCTGAGGGAAACTGCCATGCAACAAACCACAAGGAAGTGATGACAAAACTCCACTCTTCACCAGTGTTTTCCTGGTGTAGGTGCCACCCCTCGGGCACAGAGGGGGTGTGACCACCATGTCACTCAGCAGCACTGTGATCCCCGCCCCCTCCAGCTAATCCTGAGCAGACGGGATGGGGGAAAACAAGAAAAGCCTGTCTTCAAGAACACCACTCAGTAAGAAATCACTTGAGATCGACTCAGTTTCTGCACAACGCAAGCCTCCAGTGACCAGAAGACACAGAGCCCAGGTATTTTCTCTCCTGAAGACAGAAAGAGCAATGCTGCCTCTGACAGCTGTGTGAGCCAAGCAAGCTGCTTCTCTGGGTGCCTTGTGGGTTATGAGGATGACATGAGGAATGGGAGGCAAGGGCCCGAGGCTCTACTAGCTGAGAGCCTGGGAGTGGCGGAGGGCAGACCCCAAGGCAGGGGGAGGGCCCTGCTCTGTGCTTGTGGCCCTGGGACTCTGGACAACATATCTGAGTCTCAGTCTCTTTGAGTGCAAAATGGGAGTAATGCTTATTTCAAAGGCTGTTTTGAAGATTAAATGGCTGACACTGGGAAGTGCCTATCACCCCCACAAGGTGACCTGGGAGGGAACAACAAATGTCTCCTGTACCCATGGCTACCAATATGAGTGTTACCCCAAACTGATTTTGTCCTTCAGTTTTCAATCAGAAGTATCTCTTTTAGAACCACTGGTGGTGTAGAAAACCACCTAAATCACCTCAGAATCCAGGGAACATGGTTACATCCATGTCTTGCACATATTCTCACTATTCACAGGGTCAGAAGGAAACAGGGTCCCGCCCAGTGAACACCTTGCTCTGGGATACAGGTCAGGCTTCCAGCAAAACTAGACACAGAAACCAAGCCTTCCAAACCAAACCTCCGTCTTCCTCATCCACGCCACAGACTTCCTTCAGGCCGGGAACAAGTCTAGTGAATTTCAATTTACAAAGAAAACTAAGCATGTTGACAATGAAGTCTAGTTGGCCTTTCATATCCATGGGTTCTACATATGCAGAGTCAACTAACTCCAGATTGAAAATATTCAGAAAAGAGAAAATTCCAGAAAATTCCAAAAAGCAAAACTTGAATTTGCCGCACTGGCAACTATTTACTTAGCGTTTACATTGTATTAGGTATCATGTGTAATCTAGAGATGATTTAATGTATACAGGAGGACGTGTGTAGGTTATATGCAGATACTATGCCATTTTATATAAGGGACTTGAGTATCCATGGGTTTTGGTATCCAAGGGGGTCCTGGAAACAATCCCCGGCTGATACCAAGGGTCAACTGTATCTTTCTTTTGCAGTTACTGTCCTGAAAACATTATTTTCACCTTCAGGACAGCTAAAAAAAAATTTATTACAAAAAGGAGGGAAACTGGATGGGAACAAAGAAGAGACAAGGAAGAGAAATGTAACAGTCTATCTTAAGACGGCAAATACAGAGACTGTTCTCCCCTGCCCACCGACCCCTACCATCGAGTGTGATCACAAAGTAGAGACCCTGTCATCTGTGAGATGTGGACCAGCACAGGACAAGGGGCACTGGAATCACCCAGAAGGTGTGTTAAAACCCAGATTGCTGGGTCCCACCCCAGTGTGTCTGACTCAGCAGGTCTAGGGCGGGGCCCGAGAATGTGCCTTTCTAACCCATTCCCGGGTGATGCTGCTGCTGCTGTGTAGGGCCCCTACCTTGAGAACTGCTAGCACAGTATCTAAGAGCAGTCTATGTAGGGCCCTAGAGCCAGTCTATGTAGGATGAAATCACCTATGAGCTGTGTAACTTTGGACGAGTTGCTGAAGGTTCCTCTTATAAGTCTATGAAATGGAAAATTATAACAGTACTTAACCTTCTATGGTTATTTTAAGGATTAAATGCATGAATCCACTTAAAGTACTTGGAATGGTGCCTGGCACAGAGCAAGTACATACTAAACACTGGCTATCATCATCATTATCATCTGGCTATCAGTTAAAAAAAAAAGTTCAAAATATATAGATATATGAAATATGTACATAAAATACATGCAATATGATTTTTCTTCTCTCTTTTTTTTTACTTTTTTTTTTTTTTTTTTTTTTTTGCGGTACGTGGGCCTCTCCGTGCTGTGGCCCCTCCTGTTGCGGAGCACAGGCTCCGGATGCGCAGGCTCAGCGGCCATGGCTCACGGGCCCAGCCACTCCGCGGCATGTGGGATCCTCCCGGACCGGGGCACGAACCCGTGTCCCCTGCATCAGGAGGCGGACTCTCAACCACTGCGCCACCCGGGAAGCCCTGATTTTTCTTCTCTTGACGAGGATATATGATACTGCTCTAGAACCTAGTAAAACCTTTCATTTTAGAATCATATGGTTCAATAAGTGATTTTAAAAATGATCTTACTATGCTTTTAGGCAGCAGCTCATCTCATACTTTAATGTGCATAGGAATCCCCTGAAGGTCTTGTTAAAATGTAGATTCTGACCCAGTAGGTCTGGGGTGGGGCCTGGGGGTCTGCATTTCTAACAAGCTCCCAGGTGATGTGGGTACCCAGGATGCACGCTGAGCGGCCCAGCTTCAAGGGACACAAGCTGTTCCAGTGAAATCTGGGCTGGCCCTAGTTCTTAAGAGCAGATGGAGGCCTTTCTCTTGATCACTTCCAGGAACGCAACAAATGCACAGTCCCAGTCGGTCTTTCACTCCTCTCTCCTTTCACCTCCACCATCTCTTTCATGAAAGGACCAGGCAGGGGGTGCCAGGTTTCAGCACTGCTCTCCCCCTTTCTCCAATTAAACACTTTTAACTCTCCTATAGGTGAAGTGTTAATATTTTCAGGGCAGTAACCTCAAAAGAAAAACACTTTCAGTATAGAGTCAATTATAAACCATTTAAAAATTAAAAAGTTATTCTGAGACATGAAAACAGGCCATCACAGAGCAGAATTTTGAAAAAGTTTTTTGATTGCTTTTACTCAAGACCTAAAGAACTTCCTGCAGTCACTCTTTAAACATTCTGTTTCACAACACCCCCCCCACAAAAAAAATCCCTTTTTCCGGGCTGTGAGTGAAAGCCCCAAAAGCCCAATTAGGAAACTCACACTCAGCATTTGGGCTTATGTTTATTTAAAACACTCCCCCTCTTCTCCAAAAGCAGCACCCCTCTGATACAGCCTGGGGGTGAGTTCCCAGGTAATTTCAATGTCAGCCCTTGTACTTTTCTATTTGAAATATTTCTAAACTTTTTAAAAATCCCTATTTCAAATTGGTGATTAATAATTTTTTAAAATAAACAATTTCCTAAATTAAACAAAAACATATTATTTAATAATGACTCAGTTTCTTGTCCATTAACCCACCAAAAGCCATTCAGTCAGAAGAAAACAATGAAAACTCTTCAAACAGAGTGCTGGAATGCCATAAAGTGTGTGCATGTGGGGGGACTACTGACGTTTGCAAAAAGTATGAATTTCAGGGCTTCCCTGGTGGCGCAGTGGTTGAAAGTCTGCCTGCCGATGCAGGGGACACGGGTTCGTGCCCCGGTCCAGGAAGATCCCACATGCCGCGGAGTGGCTGGGACCGTGAGACATGGCCGCTGAGCCTGCGTGTCCGGAGCCTGTGCTCCGCAACGGGAGAGGCCGCAGCAGTGAGAGGCCCGCGTACCGCAATTAAAAAAAAAAAAAAAAAAAAAAAAAAAAGTATTCAAAGACCTCGGTTAAGCAACAGAAGCTAGACAAAATAATACACACTGTTTGATTTCATTTACATAGATCAAGAACAGGCAAAACAAATCTAAGGTGATACAAGTCAGGACAGTGGTCTCCCAGGAAGGAGGTGTAAACTAGAAAGAAAGGGGGGCAAGGGGACTTCCCAGGATGCTGTAAACGCAGCTTCTCTCCTGGCGGCTTTACATTCACCACGTAAGATGTGTGTACTTGACCTTATACCCCACTACGAAAATAAAAGACTGCTGTGAGATCAGTGAAAACAGCCAGGCCTTCATAGACACTAAGAGGGAAAGGATCAGACTGGCGCAAAGAACAGAATTTACCCTTCTCCAGGAGGTCCAGGGTTTCAGGCTGCTTGTGGATGGGCTTCCTCTCTTCACCCTGGCAGTCATACTCAAAATATTCTTCTCCTCCCACGTCTCTTAGGGACATTGCTGAAGTCACCCCAAAGCCAAAACATCACCCGAAGGAGCAGTCCCTGAAGGAGCTCCTGGCTGCCCCCCTGGAGGAGGCATTGGGGCCGGGGCCCCCAGGGCGCACGCTGGGCCTTGGCTGGGGCCACGGACATGCCCTGGCTCAGCTGAAGTGGAGGGTGTGCACAGGGCCACTGGCCCTTCGGCGCCCAGGCGACCCGGAAGGGGGTGGTTCCCACAGAAGGAGGCGAGGCGGAGGGGGGGAGAAGCACCTATCGGAATGGTAAAGCCCTGCCCAGCCCTGGGGTGGCCCTAACGGGTGCCCTGGAGTCAGAAGGAAGGTGAGCAGGCAGGTGCATGGCCTTGGGCCAGCTCTCTGCATCCAGATTCTTCTTCCGCTTTTGCTCCCCCAGAAGCAATGAGGAATGGTAGCTTCCTGGAAGTTTCGCAGCAACTGCACAGGGCAATACCATCCATGCCTCAAGCAGGAACACCTGTCTAAAGGTGGAGCTCTGGCGGAGGAGGTGCCCTGGCGACCGACTGCCCAGTTCCCTCAGGTGGGAGAGTTCCTGTGGGCGTGCTTCAAAACTTGGGACAAATCTGACTGTGACAACAGCATGACACAGGGCTGAAGAGGGAAGGAAAAGATCATTTTGGTTTCTAGCAAGAGGGAAAGAAAAAACTGCAGTAAGCACTACTTGTATTAAGCTTACTTCATCCCAGTTTTTCTGTGGTAATAATACATTGCATTTGCTCTTTTTTAAACTGCGTTTTGTAAATCCCACTCTCACCCTACATCTGTGTATTCACAGCCAAATTTATAAAGATCTTTTCTAATTGCAGGATAAGGGGAAAAAAATCTACAGCCTAATAGTTTGCAAAGTTGCCTGAAAAAAGAATCAAGTTTTATCGCACATCTCACTACCACTTCCTCTACACTGTTTGATTTTGCCTGTAACAGTGAAATGGCAGGTCCTTCCATCAAACGCACTGAAAGGTGGCCTGAAGCACCGGTGTCTCAGAGAATCATGGCACATTCTACAATTCCTGTGCTTCAGCCACCTCCCCGCTACACTGTGGCAGGTCTCCCTGCTCCTAAAAGCTATACCAGGAGACCTAAACCACCTCTCTACCCAGTCACCTCCCTCAGGTAACCAAGGGGGCCTTTAGCAGAGGCCAGACTGTCAGCAAGAATTCTCTGCACAAGTTCAGGAACTAGGTCTCATCCATCTTTAAATCCTTAGGGCTGCAGATCCTGCTAAGTCAGCTAAAAACGTCTGCTAAACTGAATCGCTACCTCCATAAAAACGAATAGAAGACCACAGACCAGTGCCTATAAACAGAAAACTAGAATAGAATAAAGATTTTAAGAAATTAACATCTCGAGACATACTCATTGCCGGGTTACTTTTCTGGAACCTGAAAATGATTGCTACATTTTAGGATGATAAAAATCTGTTCTTTGTAAAAAAGTAGGGTCAGGGCTTCCCTGGTGGCGTAGTGGTTGAGAGTCCGCCTGCCGATGCAGGGGACACGGGTTCGTGCCCCGGTCCGGGAGGATCCCACATGTCCCGGAGCGGCTGGGCCCGTGAGCCATGGCCGCTGAGACTGTGCGTCTGGAGCCTGTGCTCCGCAACGGCAGAGGCCACAACAGTGACAGGCCCGCGTACCGCAAAAAAAAAAGTAGGGTCAGTAGAAATTCAGTAGCAGGGAGTTCAAAATCACATTTTGAAAATCTTCATAAGCTTTAAATACAATGTGTATAAAGGCAGACACTCAGGGGAAAAAATCGTTCTTTAATCTCAGTAAACATTATCAAATTGGGGCTTGTTAATTCAATGCAAACGACAGTGAGTCTGAAGCTCTGGGAGAGGAGGGAGGGAGAAAGCTCCACTGTGCATAATTCATTCGGCGAGTATCAGATTGACTATAAGATGTGCAGGCTAGTGGGAGGGGCTGTAGTATATATAAATGGGGAAAAAAAGCTGATTTCATATATTTGAAAACACTTTTAAGTGATTTTACTCATAGCCAGTTGGTTATACTCATCTTTTAACTCAATTCTAGGCTACCTTTAGCAAATGATGTTCAAGTCTCTATATATTATATAATTAAAATATATATACATGTAAATTAAAAGATAAATTTAGGACATGGCATTGTGAACACAAGACCATCCTAGCCTCCCCATGTCACCCCATTTCTCTCAGTTCTCTCATTCTTCAGGGTACTCCCCACCTCAAACCCTTCCTCCTTCCCTCCCTCCCTCTGCAGGGGTGTGAGGGAATTCTCCAACCTCATCCACATCTGCATTCACTTCAAGGTTAAAGGCAGAGATGGGACAAAGTGCACCTTCTCTGAGAGAACAGTTTTCCAAAAGTCAAAGCAGAACAGACGCCTAAAGACCAGCAAGAAAGCCCAGGAATCCCTGTGCCAGGTGATGGATGGACCATGGGACACAGACATGGGAGGTGGAGCTGAGGGTGGCCCAGCTCACCCCGGACAGTCAAGCAGCTGTAGTGTGTGCTGTCCCAGAAGGACTAGAACCGTGGCCCAGAGCAGGGGGGCAGGGCATAGGTTCTGACCCATGTCCAGGAACGTTCAAGGCCACAGAAGGCAAGTGTCACTCGCCTCCCTCCAGTCAGAGGGAGCTCTTCCTGTGAGTGTCCTCTCCAGATTTATTCTACACACCCAACAGAAGTCATCTTCTCGAAGCTCCACCCTCTGCTGTCCAAAGAGTGGTCACGAGCCACTAGGGCTATTTACTTTGAAATCTCTATTGATTAAAATTAAATAAAATCCAAACTTCAGTGGCAGTAGCCAAATTTCAGACGCTCCATAGCCACATGGCGCTAGTAGCTACCAAACTGGACAGCACAGAACATCTCCCTCATCACAGAAAGTCCCACTGGACAGGCACGCCCAAAGATACCCCTTGTCTTCAGACATGAGCCTGATGCTCCTCAGCCAGCTTGGCCTGCTTTTCCCCTGCAACCTGTACCCGCTGACCCCCCTCACCCTCTACCAAGAGTCTCCTTCCCCTCTGTATCCCATGCATTCTGCTCCTCTCCATAAGCCTCCCTGTCCTTTTACTTCTCTGCCTATACAGAGCAGGGTGGCCCGTCACTGAGGGTCACTTCCCCAAGGCCCTTACTTGTGCTATTTTAAAAAAAATAAATGAGAAACACAAAGCTCTGAAAACTTGGGCTCTAAGCTCTCTCTGGCCCTCTCATCAGTTCTCTAGTCCTCCGCTTCTACATCTGAGGGATGACATTATCTCTGTTTTACCAAAGTTGCTGATAAAAATGTACAGCTACATCATACATTTACATTTAGTTCTTTTTTTTTTTTTTTTAAATCATCTTAACAGCCATTCAGAAGACTGCTGAGCTGGAAAGGGAAAGTCAGCCTCTACCTCCAATGGTGCATCCCACAATAAACACACATGAAAAATGGGGCCTGTTTACATGTCTGAACACAAGTGCAGGAAAGTTAGAAAAGCATCTCAAAAGCCTAGTATCAGTTTTTCAATTAATGCTTAAAATACCTCTGACAGAACTTCACTCGCAAACCAGCCACCCTGACCCTGGGTGACATTTTAGAGGTCACTGCAGTCAGGGAACAGCACACGTGCCACCTGTGTGTAATGCTGTGGATTTTCATTATGGAATAAGAAGTCCTAAAAACAACCACTGCACAATCTGCCTGAGTGTCCCCATTTATAAAATCAGTATGAACTAGACCACCTCCTGCTGTGACATTCAAACCTATAATGTTGTAAAAGGGGACACGAGGGTCGATGATTACAAAAGAGACTGCAGCAAGAAACAGGTGGTCAAGATACTATACCTTTTTGTTTTCTGGCTGTGCTGCACAGCTTGTGGGATCTTAGTTCCCCGACCAGGGACTGGACCTGCGTCCTCAGCATGAAAGCGTGGAGTCCTAACCACTGGGCCGCCAGGGAATTCCCAAGATACTATATCTTGTTCAAAATACCAATTACCTTTTTTTTTTTTTTTTTTTTGTGGTACGCGGGCCTCTCACTGTTGTGGCCTCTCCTGTTGCGGAGCACAGGCTCCGGACGCGCAGGCTCAGTGGCCATGGCTCACAGGCCCAGCCGCTCCGCGGCATGTGGGATCCTCCTGGACCGGGGCACGAACCCGTGTCCCCTGCATTGGCAGGAGGACTCTCAACCACTGCGCCACCAGGGAAGCCCCCAATTACCTTTTGAAAGGGATTTTTAAAAAGAACTTAATAACTAGTACTATTTCTGAAAAAATAAAATTAAGCACTGGCCTGGCACTGCACTGATCCACAAAGCTTTTACTTTATTTACACGCTTTACCCTCCTTCGCAACGGTTCTGGCCAACATGGTTATCCCCATTTGCCAGATGAGAAAGCTGGGTTGACAGAGGCTCACTGGGGTCCCAGGATGTACCCAACCACTGGTAAAAAGAAACAACAGGCCCCAAATGGAGCCACCTGTGCTAAGCCCCAGGGCAGCCAACCAAGACTTAATACCTGACCTAAATGCAGCTTCAGCCTCTCCCAGGAATGGAGTCTTAACCAGTCGGTCTGGAATTTCCCAGTCGGCAGTAGTGAGGTAATCTGCCTGATAGACCCCATCCATCCCCCAAAGAAAGAGAGATAATCTGCTTTTTCCCTGTCCCTGCTCCCGTCTGTCTATAAAAGCCTTCCATTTTATACAGCTCCTCAGAGATCCTTTCTACTTGCTAGACAGGATGCTGCTCGATTCATGAATCGCTGAAGAAAGCCAATTTGATCTTTATATTTATCCATTGAATTTTGCTTTTTAACAGCACACAGCCACGCAGAATGCAAAACAGGCCCCAAAGGCAGACTCCAGGCCAGCACTCTTTTCTGGCATTCTACCTATTTCTAGAATAACTACAAAAGTGCACTCCATTTCTTTAACTTAGGGACATATACTTGAACCCAAGCCTTTCTGAAAATTAAAAAAGCCTCACACTCTTTATAAGCATACTTTTTTAAAGTGACCAGTGTAGCCAAGAAACAACATAGGATTTCGTGACCAGACATAAAGAATTATCTTCCAGACCCCTGTGCCCAGGGATGGTCTCTATTCACACTGGCATAGTTTCCCAAACACACCTGATGTGAAGAGTCACCGAAAGCGTGCACTAAAGATTCAGATTTCTCAGGGCCTCTTCTGGTCTGGAGTTAGTCTGGGAATGTGTTTTTGTAATAAGCGAATGATTGCCATTATTTGCCAGGTTTTAGATGTCCTGCAATTAGAGGTGGGACACAGCCAACGTAGGTAACCAGGACCCTGTTTGACGCTAGAGTTGTTGTTGTTGTTTTTCTAATTTTTATTGGAGTATTGTTGATTTACAGTGTTGTGTTAGTTTCAGGTGTACAGCAAAGTGACTCAGTTATACATATACATATATCCACTCTTTTTGATGCTAGAGTTTAAACTGTAAACACTGAGTACATGTGTGAAAATTCTGCAAAGACCACTGCTGTACTCTGTTGATGGCTAGCTATTTCAAACCTCTAAAAATTACCTTAAGGTATCGGGCAATCAACCCCTCCAATTTCCTACTATTCTAAGCCCCTGCCCCATACCCCTTGTTTGGGCGGTAGTGGGGGACACAGAGTATTAGACTCCACAACTAAAACTGATTAAGGGGGAAGGATACAATCAGTGGACTGAATAAAGCTCTCCTAAACCTCAAAGAGAAAAGCAGCCATTTCTTAATTCCACCTTTAAAAGAGGGGTCCCTAATCATCCTGCAATCTGTATTCCCACCCATTTGTATTACTTTTTCGGTGCTCACCCTGCAATTTAAGTGTGAGTCGGTAACTCTGACATAAATGATGATTTTGCATCTTTTTCAAAACATATGACTTATCTTTTGTTATTAGTATGGAAAGCTCCCTAGAAGTTTCCCTCATTAAAGATTCGAATGGCAAATAATAAGAGAGACAAAGCAACGCTGTGTGTCTAACTCCTACCTGGCCTCCTCACCAGGAAGTTCAGGACCAGGAGATGAAAGGGCTATTCAAACACTGATTTGCAATTTTAAAGATGCATAAACACAAAGGCAAATTGCCTTCGTTTCCAGACTAACCTGCCGAGGTCAGGAAAGAACCCTAGTTAGACATCTATAAACAAGTAACGACAACATTAGCATATTCTTGAATTCCACTCCCTGTTGTGGGGTTTCCTAAACCAGATTAGTTCTGAGCTTCCATTCCTTTAATTCCCTGCTTTACTTAACTATCTTTAAAACAGGATTACGAAATGTAAGTCAGTTGCCACAGTAAATTCTGTCCCAGTGGCCTTCTCTGCTTCATCCAAATTGGGATGGAGGATAAAGGCAAGTATTTTGCTCAACATAATTCCGACAGTAATTGCAATCAACATTTATTTACCCTTGGACAGATGAGCTGCCTCTTCTTCCATTTTCCTTTTCTGCTGGAAGAAGAGAGATCTGGCTGCCTCGGGGCCAAAAGACTCAACTGAGAAATGGCTGGGTAAGAAAATCCTTCTGATAGACACCCAGATAAGAGCAGGCCTCCTCTCACCCTTCAGATTAACCACCAAGAGTGACTGGCTTCATTTCCTCCGACAAGGGTGTAAACAGAGCTGGACGGTGTCAATTGGGTCAAGACAGTAAGAAACCTTCCTCCCTCACTTCCAGGATGGCTCCATGGGAGCCATGGCCACACCCAGTGCATCCCCGGGCTGTGAGTCAGGCCCTCTGCTGTAACCAATGCTCCGTGATCCTGTGGTCCATACTTTAAAAAGTTCTGGAGGGTTCAGCGAGTCACAAATCTCCAAGAAAACTTCAAGAGGTCAGTGATGGATTCTGAAAAGAAGCACCCCTATAATTGCCTCCTGGAGGTGGGTAATAGGATGGGAACTTGCTTCAAGAATAATGTACCCAAAAGAAAAAAAACTGAGTCATCTTTTCCTTTCACGACCCTGGGAGTTGCCCACCATCATCATTACTCAGGATGTTTAAAGATGCACAGGGACTCAACATGGCAATGTCTTCATCTAATGCTTGGGGATGGTGGGGCTCAGCTAGGGAAGTTTCTCAGCACATTTAAATATCCATTCACCCCCACTAAGAAAGGTTCTTGGCCCTTTTCCTGCAGCCCACAGTCAAGGCAGAAATCAGCAGATAAAGAGATATTTATGTAGTTCTTAGCTTACTAATGAGGCCAGGTCCCAGCCTGTTACATCATTCAGGTTAATCAAATGTAGTCATGTTAGAGAGACTGAAACTCTGGATTCAATTAAAAAGCAGTTAGTTACCTTACCTATTACTGGCTCGTGTGAGGCTGGGAACGTATCATCACTGGGGGAATGGACCCTCTAAGTATATATATATTAATTGTGTCCTTTTTGTGTGTGTCTATGTAAAGGCATAGATTGAGGGTCACTTTAAAGAAGAAATTAAAGATGACAGGTTAACTGTGTCATATACAATTTGATGTCAACACCACAGGAGCCTGAGACTCCTCCCCTGTGGCCTGAGAATGCACCTCAGTGCCATTTCCTGTTGCCTGGAACCTCCTGAGGCCGCTCCAGGCACATAAACTCCACGCAGTCTCCTCTGGAATGTGCCACACCCTCCCTGCACACACAGCAGAGGATACAGGCTCTTCCAGCCCCTCCCAACATCTCCCACCCCCATCTCTGGGAGTCCACAAGGAAAATTCATTTGACTTGTCTGCCAGGTGGGAGGCTGCTTCTGCCTTTTCTCCAGCCTCCCCTGTGCCCCCAAGTCTGGGCTCAGAAAAGGGTGGACTTTCCCAGGGCAGAGGACCATTTCCTGAAGACACTAGTCCCTGAACCCTAACAAGGACCACATTTCCACTTGCGCGCGCGCGCACACACACACACACGCACCACCCCAGAGAGAATTCAATCCCACTGAACTGTGATGCTCACAAGCCCAGCACACACCAACACCACCTCCAAACTGCCAAGGAGCCTCCCACAATCACGAGCCCTGCCCACCTGCTGTCCCTCCGCCACGCCTTCGCAAGGGTCAGAGCCATGGGGTGCTGGTCCCATGGCCCTCCTTCTGCCCATCTCCCCAGAAGATTCCAGGACACCCCCTCCCCCGAAGGAGACAATGGCCCTACACATCCCCACTCTGTTCTGCAGGAGTCATAATTACCGTCTGAGCATTCTTCATAATACCAGTCTAGTTCATAATAATCCGCTTCGATAAATTTCTGCATAGTCAGTATTCTTGCAGAGGAGAGAATGCACTTCACGGCGCCATCGACGTCAAGTGAAACGCTGCCATGCCTCCCCACCCTTCCAAAACACTGGGCAGAAGAGCGTCCCAAAACACGCCAGAATTAAGCTGTGCATTCTTAATGACAGTCTGGAGCCAAAACAGAAAAGGGGCAGTGAAAAGAAGAATTGTGGAGGGTCGGAGGAGCAGAAAGAAAGGCAATTTGCAGAGCTATCAGAGACCCTGGCAGCCCTGCTAATAAAGCGGCACCAGCCAGCAGCCCTGAATGGGAGTAGCCAGAATCGTCCTATCCGGAAGCACAGAAGGTGACGTCAGGGACACACACCACCACCCTGAGGTCTCACTCCAGCCTCGCCTCCCGCTCCCGCTCATCTTTCAATCTCACAGTTGCCATAGAAACAGGCCGGCTCCGAAAAATGATGCAGAGGTGGAGGAAATGTCTTCCAAGGATGCTGGGAGCAGGGGCTGAGAGGTGCCGCGTTGGCAGAAAGGAGGGTGCAGGCAGAAAAGGGGGGCAGCACCAGGGACCCTACCACCATCGTACCCTCCAACAAATGTCAGCACAAGTTTATTTGCTTAATTCTGGGTCACCACAGAATCTGCATTTGAAAAAGGGCACCTTTAAAAATCTGCAACCATTACTTCTTTCCTCAACCTGATTTTAAATATTAAGCATTATTTCTTAAACATTTTAATGACCACCTAAAGGAAATGTAAAATACTTAGAAAATGGAAATGTTTTCGTTTAGATACAGTCCTGTGCTCTGCTCATGCCTTTGCTCAAACTCCTAGAAAAAGAGCCTGCAACATACAAATAGAGAAGAACGCCATTACAAAGGGGCCCGTGCAATATAATAGGCTGTTTTCATGGACATTTATATGTGTAATCAATGTACAAAAATACACACCAGAAGGAAACAGCCCACCCTCAGGAAGGTGGTTCCCTCTGGGGAAAGAGTGTAGGAATGGGACTTGGAAACTGTACTTATAAATGCATCGGTAACGTTTTATTTATTAAAAAAAAAAGTGAAGTTAACATTTATTAGTCCTAAGTGTTTAGCATGTTTGAAGTATTTCTTTTAAATGAGTAATGGGATAATTAAACAGATTTTAGTCTTCCTATAAGGTAAACTCACTCCCTAAAGCAGGGTTTCTCAACCACAGCACTATTGACATTTAGGGTCAGATAATTCTTTGTTGCGGGGGGCTGTCCTGGGCATGGCAGGATGTTTAGCAGCATCCCTGGCCTCTACCCATTTAGGTGCCAGAAGTACCACCCTCTCTCTCTGTAGATGTGACATCCAAAAATGTCTCCAGATGCTGCCAAATGACCCTTGGGAGCAAAATCTCCCTTGGAAAACCACTGCCCTAAAGCAAAACTGCCTACAGAACCTCACCAGCCTGTTAGCCAGGTACTGTAACCGTCTGTTGGTGTCAACAGCAACGAGTGTGCCCTTGATTCAGTTTTCCTTTTAACTTTCTACTCAAGACTGTATAATTTGCGAATGGGTAATAGTAAAAGGACTCTTCAACCACTACTGGGCGGGCAAGCTTCTTTCCTTCCACAGTGACCAAACGGGGACAATTTCCCTTTATCCTTCCAATGGCAAATGATACCTCAGTGAATGAACTTGGAGGAAAAGGCATCCCTCTAGGGCAGGGCTTCCCAGGCTTTAATGAGCATGTGAATTACCTGGAGCTCTTGCTAAAGTGCAGATTCTGATGCAGCAGGTCTGCAGTTGGGCCCAAGATTCTGCATTTCTAACAAGCTCCCACATAATAGCAATGCTGCTGGTCCCCAGACTACACTGGATGGCAAAGCTCTTCAATAGAATAGACAGATTGGGGTGGGGGGTAGATTTTACAGTGTGTGTGTATATGTGTGTGTGTGTGTGTGTGTGTATCTTCCTGTCTGTGTGTGTCTGGTAGAAAATTTAGAGGAAAACTATATAAGTGTGCGTGTGTGTGCGCTCCTCAGACCCTAACTTGGATACACACTTAAAATTTTCTAGGACATTCACCTAATTAAAGTCAGCAGCCAATGATTTTAATTCCTGCTGTAACTGCCCCCATTATCTGAACATATCTCATCTCTCCCTTTGGTCCTTATCATGTCTCTTCCTGGCAATGATGGCACCTCTCAAGAGCCCCACAGCAAACCACCAGGCGACCTCTCAGATGTCATTCCTTGTGACAGGTGAGCTGAGGCTGGTGTCCTAAGGTTTTCCGAGACTTTATTTTTTTAAAGTTCCCTAAGGTGTTTCTAAAAAGATGATTATAGGCCTCATAAATAAACCGATCAACAGTTAACAGGTTCCTCAAAATCAGCAAGTTCAACAAGTTCAATCCAATATTCGGGGCGGGGAGAGTCCAATATTAATTTTCAAAATGAAGACGTAATAAAGGAACAGGAAATACAAACTCCACAAAGCATCAGAGAAAAGTTAGGTGCAGTTAGAAACCCCTTAAGCAAAGACTTGGCACATTTACCTCACAGTGCTATGAATTTCAAAAATATTTTATTCATCCCACATCACCATAAAAGCAAAAATCAATGGATGGATGGATGGATGGTCAACTAATGGCAGGCAGTTTAGCTTCATAGCTAAGAGCAGAGCTTTTGGAGTTGGGCGGCCTGAAGTTTGGTCCAGGATCCTCACTTCCCATCTCTGTGACCTTCTTAGACACCTGAGTCTTATCTGCTCAATGGGGTGACTATAATACCTGCCGCATAGATGGGGCGAGGCGTTAATTAATTAATGCACGGCAGAGCACTTAGCACAGCACCTGGGACAAAGTGAGTTTGCAAGAAATGTTAGTTGGGATCATCTTCATCACTCTAATTCCTTAAAAAAGGAAACAAGCCGGTACGAGCAATTAAAAAGAGAGTACAATTTTCTAAGCTGTAATTAGGGAAATGAGGCAGAAACGTCATTTACTAGCTTTTCCTAGCATAATTCATTAGAAGGCATTGAGTTCACAGTAATGAGCAGAAGTGGCAATCTGGGGCCACTTACAAATTACTGAACACAACTTACATCATATCCGAAGACTGCATATACCCAATTGACTTTTTTTTTTTTTTAATTTATTTTTTGGCTGCATTGGGTCTTTGCTGCTGCGCGCGGGCTTTCTCTAGTTGCAGCGAGCGGGGGCTACTATTCGTTGTGGTGTGCGGGCTTCACATTGCTGTGGCTTCTCTTGTTGTGGAGCACGGGCTCCAGGCACAGGGGCTTCAGTAGTTGTGGTTCGCGGGCTCTAGAGCGCAGGCTCAGTAGTTGTGGCACATGGGCTTAGTTGCTCCACAGCATGTGGGATCTTCCCAGACCAGGGATGGAACATGTGTCCCCTGCATTGGCAGGCGGATTCTTAACCACTGCGCCACCAAGGAAGTCTCCCAATTTACTTTCTTAGAAAATGGGAAAGAAAGCAGAATGTGTATGAATAAGGAAACAGCATCATTTATGGGTGAATTTTATGGGCCTTGAGCAAGTTTTAAATTGAACCTCTATACCAAAACTGCCATGTGATAGGCTCAGAAGGAGGCAGTAATCCATCCACAACTCTGCAGAGATGGTTCCAAGGTTAAAATCCAGGTTTCTCTGCCTTCAAAGCCACACTTTCCTCCAACATTCCCATGACTCGAGAGAGTTACAGCCCTTCCTTGGCCCAGGCTGACTGCAGCTGAGGAAGCACCTCCTCCTCCGATGTTCCTGGGCTCCCCCCATCACTGCCCAACCCCAGGAGGATGAGGAATCGGGACTGGTCCCAGGAGCAGTCTCAGAGAAGACCCCCTCACTCACCCTCATGTTCACACAACACTTTTTTTTTTTTTTTGCCGTACGCAGGCCTCTCACTGTTGTGGCCTCTCCTGTTGCGGACCACAGGCTCCGGACACGCAGGCTCAGCGGCCATGGCTCACGGGCCCAGCCACTCCGCGGCATGTGGGATCTTCCCGGACCGGGGCACGAACCCGTGTCCCCTGCATCGGCAGGCAGACTCTCAACCACTGCGCCACCAGGGAAGCCCCCACACAACACTATTTAAGAAGTGCTGACCGCACGTCAGACAACAGCCCTTTACAGCTCACTCACTCCTCAGACCCCTGCTACCTAATACCCCCTCATTGGGTAGACAAGGAAAGGGGGCTCAGAAAGTTGAAGTCACTTGACCAGGATCACTCAGCAAAAACCAAGAGCAACTGAATCCAAACTGGGCACCAACCACCTCCAAAGCCTTTTCTGTCTATAATTGAGAAAACAGGCCTGGGCTCTAAGCAGCGGCGGCGGCCGGAGCGCTGGGGCGGGCCGCTCTGCTTTCCCAGTGCCTCCCGCTGCGCCGCCGCCTCCTGCTGGGCCAGCTGCCGGCTTCTCCTCCCCAGAGGGCCCTCAGCCCGCACGCCAGCCGGCTCCGGCTCCGTTAAGGCGACCCGCAGTCCCAGCGTCGTGATTAGTGATGATGCACCAGGTTATGACCTAGATTTATTCTGTAGACCTAATCAGTATGCTGAGGATTTGGGAAAGGTGTTTATTCCTCATGGACTAATTATGGACAGGACGGAACGGCTGGCTCGAGATGTGATGAAGGAGATCGGAGGCCATCACATCGTGGCCCTCTGTGTGCTCAAGGGGGGCTATAAATTCTTTGCTGACCTGCTGGATTACATCAAATGAACAGAAATAGTGATAGATCTAGACCTATGACTGCAGACTTCATCAGACTGAAGAGCTACTGTAATGACCAGTCAACAGGTGACATAAAAGTAATTGGTGGAGATGATCTCTCAACTTTAACTGGGAAGAATGTCTTGACTGTTGACGATATAATTGACACTGGCAAAACAATGCAAACCTTGCTTTCCTTGGTCAAGCAGCATAATCCAAAGATGGTCAAGGTTGCAAGCTTGCTGGTGAAAAGGACCCCTCGAAGTGTTGGATATAGACCAGACTTTGTTGGATTTGAAATCCCAGACAAGTTTGTTGTAGGATATGCCCTTGACTATAATGAATACTTCAGGGATTTGAATCATGTTTGTGTCATTAGCGAAACTGGAAAAGCAAAATACAAACCCTAAGATGAGAGTTCAAGTTGAGTTTGGAAACATCTGGAGTCCCACTGAAATCACCAGGAAAATTATCAAATGTTCTAGTTCTGTGGCCAGCTGCTTAGTAAAGCTTACTGAATGTATCCTCTAAGAATTTTATCCGTTTTGTATTTTAGAAAGGTCAGTTGCTGCATTCCCGAACTCTTTATTTGCACTATGAGCCTATAGACTGTCAGTTCCCCTTGGGTGGATTATTGTTTGACTTGTGAATGAAAAAATCGCTTAAACCACACCACTATTTAATGAAAATATTGAAATTGTATCTGTAAGAAACATTTAAAGAGAAGAATATATTAGTTTTTTAATTGGTATTTTAATTTTTATATATTCAGGAAAGAACAGAAGTGATTGAATATTGTTAATTATATCACTGTGCGTTTAGAAAAGAAGCAGTCAGTTTCATATAAGGGACAGCATTTAGAGGTATCGTTATGTCGGATAAACCATATGTTCTGCAATTATTTTAGTACGTTTCAGTAGTATTAACTGTATTTTCCCGTTTGTTCAGATTATTTCTGGAGAATCTTTGTCAACAGTTCCTTTTAAATACAGGTCAAGGAGTTCTAAAAACCTACCACTTTTTGAAGTCTTCAATGTAAAAATCCTTAAAATAAAGGCTGTCTCTTTAAAAGAAAAAAAAATTATTGAGAAAACGTGCAAGGAGTATTCACAAATAAAATTTGAAAGAAAAAAAAAAGAAGGGATAGAATTAAAGGAGATAACTCAAGTTGGCATCGCACAGAGAAGACAAATTGAAAAGATATTTTTAAGAACGATATTAAAAATGATCAGGAGAGTAAGAGTTAAGTTAAAATTACCAATGTGTCTTTTATGATATTAAAAAAAATTCTATAGGCATACCTCAGAGATCCTGCGTTTTTGGTTCCAGACCACTGCTTTCATAAACCAAATATCGCAATATAGCAAGTCACATGAAATTTTTGGTTTCAAAGTGCATATAAAAGTTATGTTTATACTATACTGTAGTCTATTAAGTGTGCAATAGCATTATGTCTTAAAAATATGTACATACCTTAATTTAAAAATAACTTATTGCTAAAAAAAATGCTAACCATCATCTGAGCCTTTAGCAAGTGGTAATCTTTTGGCAGCAGTAACATCAAAGATCTCTCATCACGGGCCTCCCTGGTGGCGCAGTGGTTGAGAGTCCACCTGCCGATGCAGGGGACACGGGTTCATGTCCCGGTCCAGGAAGATCCCACATGCCGCGGAGCGGCTGGGCCCGTGAACCATGGCCGCTGAGCCTGCGTGTCCAGAGCCTGTGCTCCACAACGGGAGAGGCCACAACAGTGAGAGGCCCGCGTACCGCAAAAAAAAAAAAAAAAAAAAAAAAAAAAAAAAAAAAAAGATCACTCGTCACATCACCATAACAAATATAATAATAATTTAAACTTTTGAAATACTGAGAGATTTATCAAAATGTGACACAGACACACAAAGTGAGCAAATGCTGTTGGAAAAATGGTGCTGACAGATTTGTTCGTTAAAAAACCTTCAATTTGGGGGGGCTTCCCTGGTGGTGCAGTGGTTGAGAGTCCGCCTGCTGATGCAGGGGACACGGGTTCATGCCCCGGTCTGGGAAGATCCCACATGCCGCGGAGTGGCTGGGCCCGTGAGCCATGGCCGCTGAGCCTGCGCGTCCGGAGCCTGTGCCCCGCAACGGGAGAGGCCACAGCAGTGAGAGGCCCGCGTACCGCAAAAAAACAAACAAACAAAAAAAAACCTTCAATTTGTAAAAAACGCAGTAATCTGCAAAGCACAATAAAACGAGGTAGGCCTGTATTGCCAGCTCTGTCAAGAAAGCGGCCCAACTAGGACACTATTCCACCCATCCCCAGCACATCAACATTCTGGTGCCCAGATATGGGTTAAATCTTAACAGGGCTCCTTGGAGAGTTGCTGATTCCACGTCTTTCGGCAGGAAAATTCAAGACAGGCCTGCAGTAGCATGTTGCACAAAAGCAAAAGACCACTCCAGAAGGTCTGGGGTAGAAGTGATAAGGCATAGGAGCCTGCTTAAAAGGACATCATCAGCCAGCTTGTGATAATTCGAACATCAAAAAGAAAAGATAGCTAATAACAGTTCAAGGAAACGGGTTGAGTCTGTAAAGGCCATGAATATCAATGAATATGAAAATAAAAAGGGCAACCAAGTGAACAAGGCAACTGATATACTGCCTTAGGGAAAGGGGAAAATAATAGAGAGACGTTTTTAATCCATCTTAAGAAGTAGGGGAGGGCGGGTGTGTATGACTGTTCTGTTTCTGGCACTAATATCTTTTATAAAGCACTGTATGAACATTTCTCTAAGTAGGGTGGCTATGAATAAGCCAACCACATATGGAATGAGGAGGTAGGTAAAAGAATAGAAAAACTTCATGTTGTGGCCACAACTACACCCAGGTAGGAGGAGGATCAGATCCTGGGCTGCAAAGTTAGTTATATATTGTCTTTTGTAAGCATTTAAGAAACTCTAATAGATTTGGTCTGCAAAGTTAAGAAGACTCGAATTAAAGAAACTTGTAACCAAAGTTAAATGTGTAAAAGAATTTAATAAAATTTCTGAGTTTCTAATTATTAGTTGTGTGAACACGTAAGTATTCACATACACAATTTAAGAGACTCATATGCATATATATATACATATAAGAATTTTAAAGTTATTCAATACATATTAAAAATGACTAAATGCTAACAATTTTGGATTAAATTACTACTGATGCAGTTATGAGTCTGCAGATAACTGCAAATTATGAGTTTCTGATCTTAATTTTTTAAAACACTGCCACTACCAGCCACTGAGCTCCTGTGGCAGAAGGCAGGCTGCTAACGAACAGCTTGCTGTCAACTACCCCCTCCCAAACCATCCCCACCTCATTTCAAGCACAGGAAAAGCAGGCACCCATCCCACCTCCAGGGAGAAGGTGGGGACAGCACAAAGGCAGGAGACGGCACCCAAGAGAGACCTACAGACTCAAGTGCACCCCAGCCTGGATGCAGTCCTCATTAAAATCACTCATACATCTGAGAAGGATACAGAGAAGAAACAAGAGTTCGGATATGTTGCATGGTTCCAAGTTTGCTTCCTGCAGCCTGGGAGGGCTGCACAGGGCATCTCACGCCTGGGACCAGCAGGTCATGTAGCAGACGTCACAGGTTTCAAAACACAAACCAGAAGCTCAGAACACAAACCGTACCTCAGAACCACTACGGCCTGAGCCCATCACCCAGGAGGGGCGGATGGGCTACAAGCTGAGCTGTCATGTCAATTTCCCGCCTGAGTCCGTTCCAACTTTGTCTTAGACATGCTGGATTCACATCAAAAGGAAAACGGTCAATCTGTACAGAATTGCTTGCCAAGCATTTCTGTTCTTAAAAGAAAAAGCAAAGATAAATCAGCATTGGAATCTGGAATGAAGAGAAAGAGTGAAAGCTGGCAGGTGGCAGGTGACAAAGTAGGCCTAAGGGTCACAGGGTAATCTGCTCACTGGGATAAGTAGCTGGCTGCCCTGCTCACCAGACACTGTGCCCAGGGCTCCTGGTCCCGGTCAGCACCCTGCATAGATGTGGCTGCTTTGGACCTTCAGAGATAAGCTCCTTCAATTCTCCCGGACGCCTGGTGCCCAGGCCCATGCCTGGAGGGGAATGGCGGGGAGGTGGCGCCTTGACCGCGTGTCGCTGACATGTGGGGAGTGATGGTGCAGCCAGAGCTTCTCTGCTTCCACCTTTGACCCTGCAGACCTCTGTGTAGCTAAAAGCAATGAAAATGGGCCCGAGGAAGAGCCCACTCACATGAGGAGCGAGCAAGAGAGGAGAGAAGGCACAATTCCAGGGCTCACTGAGGTCCTCACCTGGAAACAAAATTGCCTGAGGTCTTGAGAGCAGCAGAAAGGACACAACCAGTACGCGGGCCTTTACATGAGAGAAACTCACTGGCAACTATTTATAAATATATTATAATGTATACATTTTAGTATTATTTTTGTTAGCAAATGATAACGAAATGTTTTCTCTGGCTATTAGTTCCCTTCTCCATCCCCTGTACAACCTCTCCTGACCCCCATCTTTTATCTTTCCTTCCTTCTTTCAACCCCACCTACCACAATGTTTGTCAGTGCTCCACATGGCACCCCTCCCGCAAACACACACACACACACACACCCCGTGTTTTCTCTTAGGTCACCATCTCATATAACTTTTGACCCCTCCCTTTAGAAGGTCAGCATTGTGTGTTATTTATCCATTTAATTTGCACAGGCTCAGTGCATATTGTGGTGCCTTTATTTTTGTTTCACTTACGATTTTAGTTAGATGAAGGCAATCTTTGGAAGGGGGCAAGAAACAAAATGATATTTCTATTCTATACGTTGTTTTTAATTTTGCTTTGTTTTTACAAAAAAAGATAAAAAAGGAGAAAAACTTGTTTTTTAATTTGAAGAAGATGCCTTTCCATTTTCTCTTATTTAAGAAGCACTTATTAAGTACCTATTTAATACAAGGCACTGGGCTGAGGACTCTGGCCTATTCAAACATGAAGTGGACATGGGCTGTACAATGATGGTTGGACTAGATCAACGGTCTTTGGTTTTTTTGCCATTGTTTAAATTAAATTTTACAAAATTAAAATGGGACGGGGAGCTGGTTTAACATGCAGGTTCCCAGACCCCATTCACTCCTCCCACACAAGCAAGGTAGACAACTCAGTACAGGATGCCAACAGAGGGCCTCAAGGGCATCGTGTGTTGGCCCAACCTGGTGCAAAGTCCCTGGTTAGATAATGAAAGAAAATCAATAATCAGATGTCTTTGCTTCCTTAGCCAGAGAACCTCAGCTGAAACTCAAACAAGTCAAGCTCATGAAAGATTACAGGTACATACCAGGCACTCAATAAATACTTGTTGACTGACTCATTAATAATACTTTACAGCAAAAGCAAACAGTGAGATGATATCTTGAAACTCTTATTTGCTTCATAACCTTCTCTTCTTAGGAAAAGGATTGTTCCAGATAAACTCAGAGGTGAAGTTGTCAGCAGATCATTTGCGCTTGAGACAGAGAGAGATTTCTTCTCTCGTCCAATGCTCCTTAACCAAAAAGTTAACAAAAAGCACAGCCCTTAGAAAAGGAATCAGAAGGAGCCATAACTACCTACATACCAACACAGCAACCCTCATGGCTGGTGTCCACTGAATGTTATGAGACTAGAAAAATCTACAGCACACAGAGTCATCTCCACTTGAATTCAGGGAAGCATAACCTATAGACCACAGGACGCAGGGGCAAAAATCACAGGGAAGAAGGAAACCTCATCTTGAAATTAAGCTACATCAGGCTAAGTTTCACTTGGGACAGTGACCTTGAGTGAAAGAAAATGAATTTTGAATATGTCGGACACATTTTTATAAATAAATAAGCTACTGACATATTCTAAAGCTGAGGGTTTGCTTTTTTCACGTTTACTAAATGTGTTTTATTCCTAAACTAGAATTTTTTTCTTATTTAGTTTCTCTGAGAGAATGGCTAATTATGACATAAAGTGAGACCAGACAACCTAGGTTTGAAACTCAGCACCCCACCTTACTAGCTGTGTGATTTGGGGCAAGCTCCTTAACTTCCCTGGGCCTCAGTATCCTCATCTGTAGAATAGGGATAGCAAGACTATTTTATTCAGAGGTCACTGTGAGAATTAAATGAGATACTTGTAAAGCATTAAAAACAGTGCCTGGGGACTTCCTTGGTGGCGCAGTGGTTATGAATCCTCCTGCCAGTGCAGGGGACAGGGGTTCGAGCCCTGGTCCGGGAAGATCCCACATGCCGCGGAGCAACTAAGCCCGTGTGCCACAACTACTGAGCCTGTGCTCTAGAGCCCGCAACCCACAACTACTGAGCCCACACACCACAACTATTGAAGCCCGCGCGCCTACAGCCCGTGCTCCGCAACAAGAGAAGCCACCACAACGAGAAGCCCGTGTGCAGCAACAAAGACCCAACACAGCCAAAAATAAATAAATAAAATAAAACAGTGCCTGGCACACAGTAAGACTATCCTTTCTTCCTGTTGCACCATCGAATCCTAAATGCTCCATATTTATGGGTACATTTGCTGTGTGGGTCATTTTCATTTTCTGTGTTTCTCAGACTCAACAGGAGTGAAAATCCACTTGACTGTTGAAATTTGTCTGAAAAGGTCATTCTACCACCTGGTAAAGGTAGAAACCCCAAAGCTTTCTTGCCTCTTCTTAACAAGCCAGGTGAGGGCCAGATTTAAAAGGCAAAGCATTGTTTCGCTCCTCTGGGGGATGACATGTAGGAAAGGGAGATGAGTTTTATCCCACCCAAGGTGTCCACTCTGATCTGTGTAGCAATGGTGTAGGTGACCCTCTTGTCCAATGGTTCTCACCTGGAGGAGCGTATCAAAACCCCCTGGGGAACCACTTACCCTGATTCCCAAAGAGAACCACTGCCCTGATTGATGCAGAAAATAAATCTAAAATGAAAGGAAGGTTTACGTTGTCTTCCCACACACCTCACAACTGATTTAATACACTGGTGAGTCACAGTGGTGTGAACCATGGCGTGTCCTGGGTTACACGTGTTAACAAACACATGAAATCCAAAAAGGACACCAGGTACAGAACAGGGCTCCTAACCTCTAACCTCTGCTTCCACTGACCCCTGGGCCAGTCTGGCAAGGCTCACAGACCCCTCCTCAGAAGAAAGATTTAGAGACATAAAATAAAATACAAAGGACTACATAGGAAACCAATTGTATCTCAATGCAGTTATTAAAACTTCAAAAAGAAGTCTGCAATACAAGTGCCTCTTTATCAATGCACATTAAATAAGATCAGCACATCTAATAATGAATGTAACTTCAAAGCAGTGATGAGTAAACACCTTATTTCTTCTGTATCTGCTTCTTCTGTAGCATGACATGAAAATATCTGTGATTTCTACTGGTGACAAAGTCACAGGCCCTGGTAATACCACTGTGCTTTGTTTTTTCTATGTTCATAATGAAAGCAAATGCTGCATTTCAGTTAGAAGTTCATGAAATTAAGGATGTAATTTTTTTTCCTTTACAAGTTAACAGAACTCCAATTTCTCTCTACAGACCCTTTGGGGGTCCCAGGACCTCAGTTTGAAAGCCCTGCTCTAGAGGGCGCTGCATTTAAGTTAAGAGTTAATGCTTGATCATTCATTTAATTGATATTTAGCAAATACTCACTTTGCTCTAAGCGCAGGTACCACAGAAGAAAATACAGAATTAAGGTTAGACTTGAAGGCAACCATGCTCTAAGAAATTTCGGAATCTCTGCTCAATGTTTATTTTGGTTTTCTAATTTTATTATAATTTGTGTTATGCACTGCCAAATCCACCAGGATTTTTTTTTCTCTCTCTCCTTTAAATATATCACTAGAAGCAAAACAAACAAACAAATAATAACAAGCCACAATGTCTGTTCAAGTATACTGTTAAAAGGATTTTAGAAGCTATAGATCAGTGTTATGGAATAAATACTACGAGCCCTCCACACCTCAATTTCCTTGATAATAAAATCAGCCTGGCCCAAACTGTAGACATTTTACAGGGATGAGATGAGCCAATTCATATGAAAGGTCTCTGACAACAGTGAAGTATTATCCTTGGGTGGTGTTCCAATCATACTGTGAATGTAAGTGATTAATCAGTGTGTGTGTGAGGGACCCGGGAGCCTCCCTCAGCAGAAATGGCCAAGTGGAGTCCTGCAGAATCATAGGAGGGTCTGTTAAGGAAGAGTAAGTAACACACAGGGATTTCTGGAAAAATAACTCTGCTGTGAATTCTACTGTGAAGCAGTGTGGAGAAACCAAATACGAAACCTACCAGGGAGGTCACCCAGGACGCAGTTTTCCACAGAATACCACATCTCCCTGGGCATACAGATACCGTGAGTAAACAAAAGTGACTTGTAATGAGCCTCCTCTAGGCTACAAGATACACCGGAAGTTCTGAAGCATCAACTTGACCATTAGTTCAAGTCTAATGTGCTTCATATCTGCCCTCATGTAGATTATTCTATTTTTACTCCTATCAAGACTGATGGTCTGCAGTGCTCACAAAGAGACTGTAGGGTTTGCACGAAGTATAAAAACACAGGCCAATTTAAACAAAATTCCTTCCTTACTAATATCTAATAGAGAAAATGTGAAAATAGCCCAGTTACGTGCTAAAGAAGAAACTTACAAGTTCGACTTGTTTATTATTAATGATTTCACAAATTCAAGAGTATTGGAGATTGGTTTGTATTAGCAAAAATAATTACAGAAAATTTTACAGATGCACAATAAGCTGGGTTTTTTTTTCTTTTTTTCCCCACTTTTATTTATTTATTTATTTATTTATTTATTTATTTTGAATAAGTCGGTTTTCAACCAAGTTATCTCTAAGTAGAAGCAGGACTGTTGTACTTTTTTTTTTGTTTAAGGTGACACAATGCTACATGGGTATGTAAATGATGTCACTTTGAAAGTGACATCACTAATTTAGACTAGGTTCAAATTAACTTGAATTTTAAGTCAGGAGGGTCAAAACAAAAGAGAACTGGTCTTACCAATCTCACAGGGCTGCCATGAATTTCTAAAGAGAAAAATTACATCAAAATTACATCTTGAGTGAACCTCAGAAATATCATTGTGTTGTAAATCAACTACACCTCAATCTAAAAAAAAAAGCAATATCACTGGTATGAATATTTTTAATTATCATATATTTTTCAAACCTGCAAAATCAAGTTTCACATCCTTGTCATCACAAACACACTGAAAGAAGCCCCACCTAGTGTACTGCTCACCCTACTAGGTGTCAGCTCTGCAGCCCACGGCAGGACCAGTTTGCTGCTGCAGCAACATCTTGCCTCTCCCGAATAACCAGCTTAGTGGCCTTTCACACAGAAATCAGCAGCCTTGATATCTCAGGCTATGTCCTATAAATACTGAGCAGCCTAGAGATTCCCCCCCCAATACCTTGGGTTTTAAATGCAGACAAGCTCCTCCCCAACACAAGTTTCTAAGGACTTACATGGAAGGAAATGGGAGCTTATTTTTTTTTTGGCCCTGGCTAGGGAAGTCCCTGGGAGCATTTTCTTTTTTTTTTTTTCCCCATCTGTTTTTTTTGCTGTTGTTAGTAAGCTTTTATTTAGTTAGTTTTTGGAATTTTTTTTTTTATACAGCAGGTTCTTATTAGTTATCTATCTTATACATATTAGTGTATATATGTAAATCCCAATCTCCCAATTCATCCCACCACTGCCACCCCCCCTTCCCCGCTTTCCCCCTTTGGTGTCCATATGTTTGTTCCCCATATCTGTGACTCCATTTCTGCCCTGCAAACGTGGGAGCATTTTCTATTCTTCAATAAGGTTAAGAGAAAGCTGGTTCAAATGAAAACTCATACTTGTCCCCACTACTCTGACATTTCTATCCAGAAGACTCAAAGTCAAGGCCTTTTATGGGGCTAAATCCCACAGCCACATTTCTTCAAGTACTTTCCACAGATGGCAGGCTTCAAGATGCAGCAGCCAGTACAGGCGCTCACGTGCGGCCATGGCTAAGGACGACAGGGCATCACAAGAAAGGGGAATCACTCACGGAAGTACTTCAGCGTCTCCTCAATCTGCTCAGTCGTGAGGTCAATGTTGGCATCTGGAGAAATGAGGGGTGTATGGAGCCAGTCGTCGTGGTCATAACCGTAGATGGTATCAGCTCTTAGCTTGTAATGGGGCAGCTGCTCCTCCAGCAGGCTGATGATCTCAACTTCCGGAAGGTCAGTGCTGTTGCACACGTCTGGAGGGGAGAAGATGGAGAGATGAAAGCCCGACCTGGTGGTGGCCCCGCCGCTGCTAGTGACCTAATCCTGGGGCCTACAGCCAGTGTCTTGGCTACTTACCCGCAGCACAGAGAGGCCAGATGAGGCCACATCAGAGATCTTTTTCCAATTTAAGTTCTACTCTTGAAACTAGGAGTTATGCATGCTTACTGCAAGACCTACCTGAAATAGTTCCTGCTTGTTTAGCCGCCCACTTTCTGTGAAGTAAAGCCAAAATTCTTGTGCTTTCACCATTTGGGCTAAGTCTTTCTTTCCAACTCTTTCTCTGGCCATTCTCTCAATGACTCTACAATTAAGCCAAACCAGTTATAATTTCACCAATATGCCAAACTTCTTCCTGCCACTATTTTACCATTCAAACCATGTCTCCGCATAGATAAGATCTTGCCTTCGTTTAATTCATTCATTCACCTGTTCATCCTCCTGCATTTCCTTCCATCCACCCATCCATCCATCCATCATCATCCAACTATATCCTGAGTCCCACAGTCACAGGAGACATGATGGTAAACGCAACAGTCATGGTCCTTGGCAATGCCTTTGCAATGCTTGTATCCTCATGGGGCTTCCAGCCATTAAAACAACAAGTGCCCCTCCATCAAGGCACAGCTTGAATACCACCACCCCCCGACAGGATGGTGTTTTGAGCATACCAGGCAGTATTAACCTGTCTTCCTCAGGAAGAATATGGACACCTTTGCCCAGAAGAAGGGCTATGCCAGAGACTTACCAAAATCCCCATCTCCTTCGTATTTAATAAGAAGGCTGCATGGCAGCCAAAAAAATTATGGAATCACAGGTAAAGAGAGCGTTCAGTGGCCAACTTCCCCCCTTCTTGGGCAGGAGCCCAGGGAAAGCACCTGCTAGCTGCCCCCCACAAACCTCCTACCACCCCACGCTAACCCTTCTTACTTAATTCAACATATAAAGCTTCACTACGGGACATTTCGACTCAGGAAGTCCACATGGCTTTTCAAGTGCTTGCGGAAAGAGTTATAAGTGGAAAGACATCTCAAACTCTACTTGGAGCTCTGGGGACTGGAGGGGGACATGTGAACGCTCAGGATTCTCTGCCTCATGTGGGAAATGTCACAGCCAGCACACTTGGCATTTCAGCCAGCCCCCACCAGGCTGGAGCTGCTCAGCCACTCTGCAAAGGTCTGCGGAGAACAGAGTAATGCCCTCCCCTCGGCCAGAGCCAGCAGCCCAACCTCAAGGCAGAAGATGTCTCGTATCTCTTTATCATCTCCCGCCAACGACAAAACACCCTCCAAAAGGCTCCAGCTGAGCTCCTAACTAAGGAGATATTTCCTCGTCTCACAGTCGAGTGGGGAGTAAGTTCCCGCAAAGCTCATCTCGAGGTGAGGCCTCACAACCATAAAATGACCAGCATCTGGCTGAGGGGATACAGGGTCAAGGAGGGATGACACCCGAACGATGGCATCTCTTGGCTAACCATAGATCTGCTCCACAAAAGGCCACGCCAGCCTGTCCCTAGGAGAACAGGCAGGGTACCAACACATTCCTGCGTGACACACCCACACAACAGGCTAGAATCTTCTGGTGCCACTGCCATTTGGTGGTGGGAAAGGCAACAGACTCCAAAAAATAAAAATAAAATCCCTTCTAAGAACACCGTGTCACTTGTGAGCACACTGGCAGCTGCTCAAACGCTGAGATTTCCCTGTCCTTCCAGGTTCCCAGGGCTGAAGGTCATCATATTTACAGTGTGGGTCCTTGTGCCCAAGAGGTATCGTTTTCCTTAAAGCGTATGATGACCAGTGAGATCAAGTATCCAAAGGTGAGGCTGTGTCAAAAAGTCTTTTTAAAAATACTCTGAATATTTGATTTTTCCGTAATGTGACCCACCATGTTAACATCAGCAAGTTTTCAGCTGCCTGGCAGGCCCAGAGAGTTAGGAGACAATTATAAAGACTGCCCAGGGAGCTTTCCTTGACCCTGGCTGCAGAGCTAGGGGCCCCAAGGACCTCCTGTGGAGGGGGACACCATCTCTGCCACATGGAGAAGACACATCTGAGGCCTGAGGTTGGGTAAACATAACATGAGAGCCTTTGAGAATTCCCCTGTTATGCTTTCACCGTGCCACGCACCAAGCCAGGAGCCTTCAGTGCATTCTCTGACCCTCCCGGCAACCCGCGATGTAGATAATATTTGCTCTGACTTATAGGTGAGGAAGCTGAGATTCACAGGAGCTGTGGAATATCTTGTAGGGCAAGGTCACCTGGCTAAATAAGTGGCAGATTGTGTATGAGAAGCCTCAGCCGTCTGACTGCAAGCTGTGCCCTTCCCTCTGCCATCTGCCGCCCACCTCCCAGGCGGGAGCACTAGAAATGCTGGGGGATTCCCAGGCTATTCTCAAAGGGAAGTTTTCGTTCTAAACAGGTACAGATTTCATAAGTATGGTAGAGGTGTCCAGCTAAACACACTGACAAATCAGGGAGGTGTCTGGATGATTTTCCCTTCCAGCGCGTAGGAAGTAAAGCCAAGAACTGAAGCAGCTTGTCTGCTGACTCACCCCCTCCCCTGGCGCTTACTCAAGCTCAGTGCGTGAAAGGGCATTGCTGGCCTCACTTGGAGGAAAGGAACCTTTGAATGCTCTCTACGGTCATCATTTCTCCACTGCTCCAACTCACACTATTAACAAGCTATACTAGGTAGTCTCGGGTAAGTCTCAAACAAAGGGCATCCACTTCCTGAGTGAACCCAGGCCCCGAAAGGTCCATGGCTTCTGGCAGGTCGACAGCAACAGCAGCCCGGAACCCACCGACCCCCAGCCTGTCAAAGCATCAAAGGCCAGGCTCACCCAGGCAAGTCGGGTGGACTTAGGCTCAGCATCCTCTCCTTCGCCAATTACAACAGCCCCATGGATGCCGGCTCCATCTGTGAAAGACACTTTTAAAATCACAGTATTGCCCTGCTTTAAAAGCCTCCCCGCTCCCTATAAAGTGCTTCATGATTCAGCCCGCACTTTCCTAAGACAGAGCCTACTGACTGCTTCCCGATAGCCAATTTCTGCTTCTTTCTTTCGGTAAAGTCACCCCGAAGGTGTGGCTGGGCACACGGCCACGCAGCTAAAAACTACATTTGCCATCTTTCCTTGCAGTAAGGTCTGCCCATATGCCTGGTTAACAGGATGTAAACAGAACGTCCAAGCCAGACCCTATCCAACTGTCGAAATGCAGAGATGGGGTGGTGCTGGAGCCACCTTCAACTGTATAAGTAAAGGCAGCACCTAGGGGGTTACCAGAGCAAACCTGGGTGCCTCGAATCAGCGGATAGGGGCAGCACTCCTGGGCCATCTACCACTTGGACTTTTAAGAGAGAAAGAAATACACATCTACCTTATTAAAGCCACTTCTCGAGGATCCCTTCAGTGAAGCCACACCAACTTTTTGCCATCCTCCAAACACATTTTTGCACAAACCTTGGTTTGGACACCAGCTGTTCTAGCTGTCTGGAATGCCCTTCCCTGCCAGCAAACTCCATGGCAAAATATCAATCAAATTTACCCCATATTTCAAGCTTCCCTTGACCTCTCCCCTCTGGCTATGTATTTAGTACAGAGATTATTTCACTACAATGTTACATGCGTTTTCTAACAGAGAGTCCCTCAGGAGGAGCTCTGAATTACCCCTTAACATCTAACCCAGCCCTCAGCATCACGCTGGGCAACAGGAAGTGCTCAGTAAGCGCTGGATGAATGATGGAAAAAAGGGAGGAAGAATCGGCCACGGGTGGCAAGCCTAGTCGGACAAACACCCAGCCTTTAGCATGGGGGAGGTGGAGCCATCTAGTGTCCAGGTCTTTTCAAGTCTCCCTCAGTATGTTCGTCCAGCATGGAGGAAAGTCCCACGGGGAAGTGAATGGCGCCTCAACCACTCAGCAAACGCAAATCCAATCCAATGTCCAGCATTCTTACAGCACCACCCTGGGAGTAGAACGTAAGACTTCTCTTCACCTCTTCAGAGCTATAACCCTTCCTAGCTCTCTCCAAGGCATAAGGTTTGAAGCGGGTCCTCCTATCCGAGGATGGGGGCTTCACTGAGGGCTGTGGGAGGTGGGAGTGGGCCCTGAGGGTCTGGGGCTGTAGGTCCAGCTACGTCCACTCTCCACCTGACTTGGGCTAGATCCATAACCCCCAGAGGGGGCTTGAAGGAGGCCCCTCCTTCTAAGCATTTGCACTGATGCAAAGGTGACACGCCAGGTTCATGAAACCTGCCAGGCGCCCCAGATGATGCAAACATTTTATAGCAGAGACTGCAGCTCTAAATTAGTGTCCAACGTTTAAAAATCAGAGAATCTTCATGCAAAAATACAGATCCCTAGCCTGTTGGGAAAAGCCAGCATATCTAGGACCACACAGTTATAGGCTCTGAGTGGTGGCCACCTTCAGATGGGCTGGGGGGTAGCTCCACTGGGGTTTCTGGGCCTTCTGCCTGTACACTGGAGCTGAGGGCGCTGGGCCCAGGAGAACAGAGAGCTGCAAGGGACAGGAGGACAGTATCCTGAACACTCCCCCAGGCTCCGGAGATCCTAGGAAAAACAGCAGGGGGAGAGGCGAGGATAAAAGAAGGGAGAGAGTGCAGTGCTGGACAAAGAGGAAAAGCTTGGTCAGAGAAAATCTGGCAAAAATCAAAGTAAGAGAGGAACAGAAGGGCACAGGAAAGGAGGGAGGAGGAAAGCCAGACCCTGAGGCAGGCCAGCCAGCACCACGACTGCCACCTGCTGGCAAGCGCCTGAGGCCCTGGATGCAGCAAGAGCTGCTCCAGGAGTTTGGAGAATGGGCTCCCAGCCCTGGCCCTGCCCCCAACTTCGCCATGTCACCCGCAAGTCACGTCTTGGTTTATCTGGGACTTTGTCTCTCCATCTGTAGAACAAAGGCATCAGGTTGCAGAAAAGCTCTTTTTCTACCCAAAATGTCTCTGAGCCACCAGACCAAGGGCTGTGTCTGGGGGTGGCCGCCACTCCCAGCACACCCTGCGTCCACCGAGGGGGGCCCATAGCACCTGGATATGCCGACTTCTTCTGAGAGGGCGGGGATCTGTATTTTTACATAAGATTCCCTGATTTTTAAATGTTGGACGCTAGTTGAGAATTCTGTAAATACCTGAGGTCAAATTAAACACATGTGCCTCCGGTTTGCACACCGGGGTTTCCCATCCTGGTGTCTAACTCTGGGCCTTGGGAGAAGGTTCCAGACTACACTAAAGGTGACAAGCAAAGAACGTGACCCCAGCCTGTGCTTGAAGAACTTCTGGCTAGGGTCCATAAGCCCCTGTCATTACCCATTAACCTTGGCAGTGACTGCAAACCCATAGCCATGTTTTAAAGTCTTCACAAGACAAGACAGCTCACCTACTCAGCCGCCTGCAAATCATTCTGTACAGAGTTGAAAACAACGCCTTTTTCATGAGTTATTAGGATTAAAGGGCATGAGCTCAGAGACTCACACACAGGCCATACTGGTGCCAGGGACACACGTGATACTTTGCAACTGGTATCTGCCAGACGTCCTTCTGGAAAATTCTTCTCTATCATAGGGTCACATAGTTAAGAGTCTCACCTAAGCTTTGTTGGGGAACTCAGTGTTAGTAATTATTCTCTAGAATACCATAAAAGTTGTGATTTCACCAACCACAAAGGGACCTTTGGAACTAGAAATTACTGGCTCAACCACGTCATTTAATAGAAGAGGGCTGCACTCAGAGAGGCTGAGGAGGTGGCTGAATGTCACAGAGCAGCTAGTAACAGACGTGAGACCGAGGCACGGTCCACTGCATGGCCCCCGCACCAGGAGCCTCAGGAAGCGGCAGGACCACCCCGCAGGCTGACATTCTCCACTGTTTACCCAGCACCCTGCCTGGTAACCAGTAAAGGCTCAATAAACATTTTGCTGAATGATACAAACCACTTGTATCTATTCTTGCATTTCACTTGCTCTCACAAACCAGTAGGCAGTGCAGGGTGAAAAGCAGGAACACATTTACAAACCAGGAAACCAAGGTCCCAAAGGTTATACGAGGAGCCCAAGTCATTCCACTTGGAAGTGGCTGAGCCCACTGCACACACACCCCTGCCCCCCGACACCGTCCCCCCAACTCTAATCCACACACGACTCGCTGCTACTCTCTGCCCCTTGAGAGGATCACCTAGGGAAGGAACCTGCAAGAAAGCATTTCTCCTCCCTTCACTTGTCTGTGGGCATTTCAGCAGAACTGGGGGACCCTCCCGAGAACTGAGTCTGGGGTGATGGTGTCCCGGGGCAGATAGCACTTCTGTAATGGGCTCTTTATACGCTCCTTCGGTTCTACCACAGGCCTTCTCTGCCAGGATCTATGAGGGTGGGATCCAGGAGCTGGCTTTTACATCAAGTTCTCCAGGGGGATCTTGCCCATCAACATTTGAGAGTTGACAGCCCCTTGTGATTTTCATTAACTAAATTTGCTTTCTTTAAAAAAAACTTGATAAATAAGGCCTGTGGCTCAACGTTCAAACGGTCTAAAAGGGCAACGTGGTCCCCTCGCCCGTCCCTCCCACGCACCTGCCCTCTCCCCACTTCCACCCGAGACTTCTCAGATCCCTCCCCAGGGCTAGCGTGAGCTCACACCCAAGCCAGCCTCTCTTACCCAAGCCAGCCTCTCCCAGCCCTGCCACTTACAGAAGGGGACACTGAGGCCCTGCCAGAGGTGCGGGGACCTGGGTGAGGTCTCGTGGCTGAGCAGTGTTGGCACTGGACGCCAGGACTCCTGATGCCTTCCTGTCCCCACCATCCTAAGTTCACCTCCCGACACACTACCTCCTGCTCACATTCCAGCCCCACAGGGACATGACGGGGACAAGATTTCTCTTCTCTTCCTCGATGCCTCGCTGTGAGCAGTAACCGGTGTCTCCAGAGACACTCGCACGGAAGCAGAAAGGCCAAGGAAATCAGGATTCAGAGACAGAAACAAAACCTGACACTGGAAGGGCCGTGGCCTTACCTGCCACCAGAAGTGACTCTTTCTAAGAAAAAAGATAAACAATGACCCCGGTTCAGTTCCACACAGATGGGGTGTCAGGTTCTGAGCTGTGGCTTGATCACACACGACACCAGCTCCCCGTGACAGCAGCACAAACGGAGACGGCCGAGCCGCCCAGCGGCCGCCTTCACAAGCAGGGTCTCCAACACGAGGCTGAAGCGCCACCTTGTGCAACTGAATATGGCCCCGTCCACTCAGACTCGCCAGCGTGTTGTGCAACAGGAGGGCAGGAAGAGGCGGGACAAAGCAAAGTCAGAAGGACCCTGCTATGGAGGCCCCCGGATGTCAAACTGATCGCAGTGTTTTGCAGAAATAGTGACTCCAATGGGCTGGGCACAGAAAGCAGACGATATCACATTACAAGATAGATTGACTCTAACACTAAGACATAAAGTTAGAACTGCACAGAAATTTTATTTTAAAAGGAAAAATTAATGTGTTAATTTTAAGAGTTAAACCTGCAGGAAAACGCTCAAAAAATGGGGTGGGGTGGAGTGGATTAATATTAATTTGAATTTGTTTTACTAGGAAATAAATAGAAAAAAATACTTTGGTTTTCCAATTTTCTTGATAATTTCTCTTAAAAGCGTACATATTATATATCTTATAATTATTAAATTACCAGGCGAAAATATTTACATGAAAATAGCCAGTGTCAGTGTGATTGTAATTAATGTGCTCACAGCTGAATTAGTGTTTAGACAGATGGAGCTGGTGGAAATTGGAACGACACTTGCAGTAAACGGTTTGACAGCATGTTTGGAGAACCAAAATTCTGTCATGACCCTCAAACAAGTAATCTCCCATATGGGATTAAAAATAAGAGCGGAATCCAAAAAATCTGAAGTGCAAAATACATAAGTGTGTTTATAGTACATACCTAATAAAGGTAAAAACACGCATAACCAGGTTCCTTGAAAAGTTAAACAGAATTACCATATGATCCAGCAATTCCACTTCCAGGTATATACCCAAAAGAAGTAAAAGCAGGGACTTGACCAGATATTTGTACACCGTGTTCACAGTAGCATTATCACAATAGCCAGAAGGTAGAAGCAACCCAAGGGTCCATTAGTGGATGAACAGATAACAAAATGTAGTAGATATGTACAATGGAATATTATTCAGCCTTACAAAGGAAGGAAATTCTGACATAAGTTACAATTTGGATGGACCTTGAGGACGTTACACCAAGTGAAACAAGCCAGTCACAAAAGGACAGACAATCTGAATCCTCCTATGGGAGCTGCTAGAGGAATCAAATTCAGAGACGGAATGCAGAAAAGGTGGCTGCCAGGGGCTGGAGGAGGGGGGAAGAGGAATCTGTGTTTAATGGGTGCAGTTGCATCTGGGGAAGATGATGAAGTTCTGGAGATTTACAGAGGTGATGTGTGCACAATGGCTAAAATCGGGCTTCCCTGGTGGTGCAGTGGTTAAGATTTCACCTGCCAATGCAAGGGACCTGGGTTCGAGCCCTGGTCCGGGAAGATCCCACATGCCTCGGAGCAGCTAAGCCCATGCGCCACAACTACTGAGCCTGTGCTCTAGAGCCCGCGAACCACAACTACTGAAGCCTGCGTGCCTAGGGCCCATGCTCCACGACGAGAGAAGCCACCGCAGTGAGAAGCCCACGCACCACAGTGAAGAGCAGCCCCCGCTTGCCTCAACTAGAGAAAGCCTGCACGCAGCAAAAGACCCAACGCAGCAAAAAAAAAAAAAAAAAAAAGGCTAAAATGGTCAACGTTATGTTATGTATGTTTTACCATTATTTTTAAAAAATAAATAAAAGATGACCACTCTATTCATGTTATCTCCCAATGTACGGTTTTTGTTGGTTCTGGTTACAAAGTCACATAACTCCTGTTTTTTTTTTTTTGCGGTACGCAGACCTCTCACTGTTGTGGCCTCTCCCGTTGCGGAGCACAGGCTCCGGACGCACAGGCTCAGCGGCCATGGCTCACGGGCCCAGACACTCCGCAGCACGTGGGATCCTCCCGGACCGGGGCATGAACCCGTGTCCCCTGCATCAGCAGGCAGACTCTTAACCACTGCTCCACCAGGAAAGCCCCTCCTGTTATTTTTAGTGTCCCATTTTGTAGAACACAAAGTTTTTCAGAAGCAAATATATTGTGTTACAGCAAGAATGCCTGTATAAAGTTTAATTTTTGTGCAGTCAAATTTTTTTCCACCAGTTTTACTGAGATATAATTGACTTACAGCACTGTATTAGTTTAAGGTGTACAATATACTGATTTGACTTACATACATCATTGAAATGATCATCACAATAAGTTTAGGGAACATTGATCACCTCATATAGATACAAAATTAAAGAGAGAAAAAACTGTTTCCATGTGATGAAAAGTCTTAGGATTTACTCTCAACAACTTCCACATATAACAAACAACAGTGTTAATTATATTTATCATGTTGTACACTACATCCCTAGTACTTATTATCTTATAACTGGAAGTTTGTACCTTTTGACTGCCTTCATCCAGCTCTCCCTCCCTCGAAGCCCCCATCCCCCACTTTGGTAACCACAAATCTGATCTCTGTTTCTATGAGTTTTTGTTTGTTTGTTTCTGAAGTACAATTGACCTACAACACTATGTTAGTTCCTGTTACACTACACAGTAATTCAATATTTCTATATATTTCAAAATGATCACTAGGACAGGTCTAGTCACAGTGTGTCACCAACCAAAGATATTACAAAACTCCTGACTATACTCCCCACACTGTACATTTCATACCGTAAATCATTTGTTTTGCAACTACAAGTTTGTACCTCTTAACATCCCCTTGATCATTTTCTTTGTAATCCTAGCCTTTGGATGGCCTTCCCCATCTCAAGATTACGAAAATATCCAGCAATATTTACTTCTAGCACTTCTATGGCTTCATTCTTAACATTCTGTCTTTGAATCACCTGGAATTTATTGGGTTTGAAGGAGCTATATAGGGATCCAGCTGTACTTTCTATAATGATAACAAACAACAGCAATAATAATGGCAAATATTTATGGATGCTACCATCTCCAAGCATTTATCTCCACTGACTCATTTAAACTTCCCCACAGCCCTAAGAGTGGAGACTATTATCATCCCCACTTTACAGAAGGGGAAACTAAGGCACAGAGGTTAAGTAACTGGACCCACATCACACGGTAAGTATTAGACCTGGCTTTCTCACACAGAGTCTGGACCCATTGGCCACAGCCATAGCCACCACCCATGCTGCCTCTGGCCCTCTGGTCTCACTGATTAAATAATTCCTCCGTGTAACTCTCTTTTCTCTAAATTGTCCTCCTCCTCCCAACTTCCACTCTCTTGAGTACTTTGCTTTGAGACTTCCTAAAACATAGCACATCGCTAAAGCTTTACTTTTGACCCATTCAGAGACTTTGTCTTCAAATGTCAGACGTGACTGATCTTACTTTTGTCCTGCCTCCTGGTGGTTCTACTCTCTTGAGGTTCCGTTAGTTACCTGTCTTTTGTTTTATAGAATATGTGTCGCCAGATTCTTTTTTTTTTCCCTAGTGATTTAGGGCAGAGTTTCCTCCAAGTGCTAGGAATGGAGGGTGGCAGGCACTATGCAGGGTGGCCTCCAGCTATGAGTTACCATCACCATTTACCCTTTGAGCTATGCAAACATCATTTTCTTATGGGGGTCATGTTGTGAAAGACGAGGAAACACTGATTTGGAAGGTTCACGCTCTATCTTTTTTTTTTTTTTTTTGTGGTACATGGGCCTCTCACTGTTGTGGCCTCTCCCGTTGTGGAGCACAGGCTCCGGATGCGCAGGCTCAGCGGCCATGGCTCACAGGCCCAGCCGCTCCACGGTATGTGGGATCTTCCTGGACCGGGACACGAACCCGTGTCCCCTGCATCGGCAGGCGGACTCTCAACCACTGCGCCACCAGGGAAGCCCCACACTCTATCTCTAAGATATGACACCTTATGATATCATATCAAAGAGGCATGGTAGACACTGCTAGTGGCTTCCCAACCACCCATACTCTCCAACTTTCCTTAGCATCAAAGACCTGGGAAGTCTACATTTCTCAGCCTCCCTCGTAGCGAGGTATGACCAAGAGCGTTAAGTTCTGGCCATTGAGATTTAAGCAATGGTATGGTGAGGCTTTCCCAAAGGCTGCCTTCCTACAGCCTGGAACTTGGACATGATAGCTGGAGCTTCAGCAGCCTTCTAAGACCATGAGGTGACCTGAAGGATAGAAACCACGAGTATGGTGGAAATGAAGGACAGGAGGAGCCCAGGCCTTCGAGGACAGGAGGGCCACACCAGCACTGCAGAGCCTCCCTCTGAACTTCTTTTACGTGAAAGAAAAATAAATCCTATCAGGTGAAGGCACTGTTCTATGCAGCTAAGCTTAAGCCTTGCTGATACAGGTAGTTACCTTTAAATTACTAGGAGGTAAATCTGTATTTCTCTCATTATCTGTAGCAAAAATAGGATAACTTGCTTATACTTCATCTCACTAATCTTCTCCCACCTCTTGGGTTTTGTTGCTCTAATCTGGGGATTCAGATCCAATTTCCTGTTTTCAAATTATTAACTCTTTACACTTAACCTTTGCTTTCTGGTTTCCAAAAACATTTACACCCAATATTTATAGTCAGACTCTCAAAGACCTTCAAGGCAGCCTGAGCAGCTGCCAGAGTTCAGGGCCCAATCCTTCTGTCTATCCTCTCCTCCCCAAAGTCAGCCCTTACCAAGGAACAATGGAAGTCAGTTAGCATTAGGGATAAACTTTGAGATAAAGACTTATGTGCCAAATCACAGAAACTTCATTTTATTAATAGAACAAAATTTTGTGAACCCGAAATTCCTACTGTGCCTCTACCATTCAATGCAGTCAACTGTCTTATTGTTAATCTAAATTAACTTCCGGAACAGGAAATTCTGTTTATAAATGAACAATGGTTACTTTTTCAAAACATCACATGAGATCATCTGGATATTAAAAGATTTCAAACTCATCCAAAAACAGATCACTACAGACTGATAATAAACAGTTAAAACAGATGAAACAATAAAACCTGGGCGTGAAACGATTCCACGTTACTTGAACCAGGTTTCAAACCAACAGAAACGTAAATTCAAAATGTAGAAAATTACAAAGGATAACCTCCTACAAAGAAGAATACAAATGAAGAAATATAAGCCTTTGCTAAATATAAATAAATAAAGGAAAAAAATTTAAAGTTATCTCATCAGGTGACGTATGTATGATACACAAGTGTCAGGAGCAGTTAAAGTTCCTCCGAGGTGTGCACTTGAATAGCACGGATGACCACTCAAAATCCCTTGCTCAGCTTCCCAACGTCAGGGATGAGCCAAGAAAAACAAGGACAGCAGAAACCAAAAAGCGACTTTCTGAAAGCTTATTAAAAATGCAGGGCTTCCCTGGTGGCGCAGTGGTTGAGAGTCTGCCTGCCGAGGCAGGGACATGGGTTCCTGCCCCGGTCCGGGAGGATCCCACATGCCGCGGAGCGGCTGGGCCCGTGAGCCATGGTCACTGAGCCTGCGCATCCGGAGCCTGTGCTCCGCAACGGGAGAGGCCACAACAGTGAGAGGCCCGCATACCGCAAAAAAAAAAAAAAAAAAAAAAAAAAATGCAGCCACACTGGGAGACATGTGAGTGTATGGCTGGGTGACAGCTAAAGGGCCTGGGGTGTCTTTTTGGGGTGACGAAAATGTTCCAAAATTGACTGTGGTGATGATTGCACAACCCTGTGAACATACTAAAAACCATCAAATTATACACTGTAAATGAATGAATTCTATCTCAATGAAGCGGTTACTCGTACACAAAAAATGTAACCACAAGGAATGTGAAAAAAGGTCTCTGGGCACATCTACCACCCTTGGGTATATCTCCAAATCTCCTGCCAAACACTGTTCATGAAAGACGCATCTGAATCCATCCAAAAGGTTAAATCACCTTCCCTATCATCCTAGGAAAGCCCAAGGAATTTCTAATACCCTTCACTGCCATTTCTACTGAAAATGGGTCAAGCAAAATGAGATTTCATGCTTAGAAACAATAAACTCTGGCTGCCTGGAGACTCCAACGATATGGAACAACTGTTCACAGCTTAACAATGCTGAGGGGAATGGGCTATTACTGGACCCAACAGGAGTCCTTTGAATTTTTATTTTTGGCTTCTCAGCTAAAAAGGGATATTTCTCTCTTATTGTTAAGTTGAAGTCCTGATACAGATCAGGGCTTGAAGCTCTAGACCAGCAGTCCACCAACTACAGCCCACAGTAAAATTTGGCCCCCTGCCTGTTTTTATAAATAAAAATTGCATTGGAAAAGAGCTACGCCCATTCCTTTAGGTATTGTCTGTGGCTACAACAGCAGAGACCACAGAACTGACAAACCTAAAATATTTACTCTCCGGCCCTTCAGGGATAAGTCTGCTAGCCCCTACTCTAGGCCATCGGAGCCCAGGTCCTTCCCCTACCCACCCCCACTGAGTTCCCTAGTCCAGCAGAGCTAAGAGACTAGGCAAAGGGCTTAAAGGTCTCTGACGCCACTTCAGGGGCTTTCCTGAAGACCACCTACATGCCTGTGCCATTCAAGACCACTACTGCTACCTGAGGGTCTTCTAAAATCCAGGCTGATTTTCCCTCACTCCCCACCCTTGCTATGGTTCACTGTGAATGAAGTATCATTTCGTAACTCAGTGACCTTGAGCCAGGCCATGGAACTTCCCTGGGCCAATGGAATGTGTCACTTACTGCATGTCCAATCAGAGGCTCTGGCTGTGCCTGTGTGGTTACATTTGTCCCCTTGAGCTCCTGTCCTCTGCCAGGAGAAGAACACGGCCCTACACAGCTGTTGCCTGTCATCTCAAATCTTCAAATGAGACAAGTGAAGCAGACCTGAACTGAAGCTCAGGCATGGAAACTTAAGACAAAGAGCAAGGAGTAAATGTTGCAGTAGCCACTGTGAAATTGAGAGCTGTTTGTTACCTAGCATTTCTACAGCAAAACCTAACTAATACACACACCCAATTTAAAAGCACGTAAAGTATGGCCACCGATAACTAGCAGGATAAAGTTCATTGCATAGGACTGACATTCCATCATCATCAGGATCTCCTAACAAGTAGTCTAAGCAAGAAAGACGTGGCCACTCTTGGCTTTCATAACACCCTCCCTTAAAAAAACAACTCCTGGAATTAACTCCAGCAAATGGCAGATGGGAATAAAATAAAATAAAGGTGGGATGGACCAAGGCAGGAGAAGAGATGGGAGCAGATCTCTTTTGTTCTACACATTTAAAGTTGCCGGCCCTACCTGTCATACTCTAGACAAATAACACCTCTCTCCTCCAATCCCTTTCAAAAAAGTTGCAAACCCAAGGCACTGCAGGTGTCTGGTCTCAAGGTTAAGGCTGCCACTCCAGTTGTTAGTGCTCCCCTGGCCCACTAGGTGGCGCTGCATCCGCACCTGCGCAGGCTCACACCCTCCCTCAGGTCCCAGACAAAGGGAGGAGAGGACACCAGAATACAGTACTTCCAGGCCTGCCTCAGACTCAGACTTGCCCCTTCCCATTTCTACTCTCCACAAACCCTCCTTAAATAGAACTGAAATAGCACTGAGCGATGGAGTTCAAACCTACAGTTAACGACAACCTGAGTTGTCCGTTGTGAGGTTTCTTCAACACCGAAAAAAAAAGTATAGTTACATTTATCAGGTACACTGAAATCTAACGTGTTGGGTTGGGCGTGAGAACTGAATTCCTACCAAAAGAAAAGAAGGGAGGTCAGGGTTCCCATACCCATCGGCTCTGCCTCCTCATCATGTTTCTAACCATTAAGAAGCAAGACCTTCCTTCTCTCCCACCAAAAACATGACCCACATGCATGGTCCATCATGTAGATCAAAATCCAGTTTGGGGCTGAAAACCTCCTGGAAGAGGGCAATTCGAGTCTTGCCCTAAGCTGACTCTCTGGGGGTCTGGGCTTCGTGTTGGCAATCTCTGGCTCCTCTGGCCATACCAGTTCATTTTCTTCCACCTGCCTTTAAAAGTCCTTGCTAGCTTGAGACTGAAAAATGGAATACTGCCTGCCGTATCGGTAAACAAAGGATGTCACAGTCATCACCGATTGCAGCCACCACCAGACAGTGAGCTGGTGAGCCCTGAGGGAACTCAGGAAGGAAGAGAATACCTGCCATCTAGCAGCCTTCAGACAGCAGCCACTCCCTACCGTGAGCCCTGAGGAAACTCAGGATGTGAAAACACAGGATACTGGCCCCAGATAGCTGAGGTGCATATCAAAGGAATGATTTCAGTGAACCCAGACTCTTGCATCTTCCCATACATAGAAAAGCGCTAAATTCCTTAACTTGGGATATCTGTTTGTTTTTAATTAACAATTATCTTTTTTAAAATTATTATTTATTTATTCTGGCTGCACGGGGTCTTCCGGCATGCGAACTCTTAGTTGCGGAATGCACGCGAGCTCTAGTTCCCACACTAGGGGTCAAACCCAGGCCCCCTGCATTGGGAGCGCGGAGTCTCACCCACTGGACCATCAGGGAAGTTCCTTAATGATATTCTTTTGACATTCAGACTACCTGCCCTTTGTTGCAAAACTTCTATATAACCTGGCTCTCCCCTTGCCTCCTTGGAGCAGTTCTCTCAGGGTTACTTGAGATGCTGCCTCTGGGCTTGAAGTCCTAAAAATTCCCACCAAATAAAACATAACTCTCAATTGTTAGGCTGTGAATATATATATATATATATATATATATATATATATATATATATATATATTTTTTTTTTTTTTTTTTTTTTTTTTTTTGCGGTACGCGGGCCTCTCACCGATGTGGCCTCTCTCGTTGCGGAGCACAGGCTCCGGACGCGCAGGCTCAGCGGCCATGGCTCACGGGCCCAGACGCTCCGCGGCATGTGGGATCTTCCCGGACTGGGGCACGAACCCATGTCCCCTGCATCGGCAGGCGGACTCTCAACCACTGCGCCACCAGGGAAGCCCTGTGAATATTTTTTAAGTCAACAAGACTCACGCTGCCCCTGGCTTGTGCTCACTTGTCCACTGCCCAGTCCGTCCCCTTGTGGCATCAGGCTTGCAGTCATCATCCCCATGACATGATGGGCACATCACCTCCAAGCCAAACACCGTCCAACTCCCCACCGCTCAACTCCTGGACCCCTGCTCCCCCTCTGCCAGCCACCTCTGAAATCTGAAATCCACACATCTCCCTCCCTGCCCACAACCCCCAGTCCTCCCAGTTTTCAAGACCCCCTCCCCTTGATCCCCCATATTGCCTCCATCGCCTCTTCCCATCCAGCTTCAATCCCACAGCCCTCCCTCCCTCCCTCCCTCCCTCTGTGGTACTTACATGGCACCCACAGGACAAAACCCAATTCTGCACAAAACCAACAGTCCACCTTACTCTGCCCTGCAGCTGGGCTCCGGGGGGTGAGGGTAATCACAAAGCATGATGGGAAGACAGAGAGCCCTAGAATGCCGTGGGCTCCCAGGCTCACCGCGCTCGGCACCCCATCTCCTCCTCCAGCACGGTGCCCAGGGGTGCCAGGGAGGGAAGTCCGATGGGCTGGGTAGGGTCTGAAACAGCCTCTCCCTGGGCGGGAAACTAGGGTAACACAGCCTCTGTGCAGCTCCCAGGTGCCCAGAGCGGGAGCGGGCTGGTCCTCTCTCCTTTCCTCCTCTCCCAGAGGTCACTTCCCTCCCAAAGACTCCCAGAACTCCCAGCCTTCAGGCCTCCTCTTCACTCCATTCCTCTCCCTGCCCGTTTACCTCCACCTAAGAATTCAGAAGATGTCCTGCACAGGGACTGCAGGCAGAGTGAGACAGGCCCTCCTCCCTCCATCCCCTCACCTGCAAGCTCACACTTTCATGACAACCCCCACCCCACCAGTTTCCCAATGAGCATTACAAAGCCCTTCATTATCACAGGAAGCCTGTTACCTAAGACACTACAGGGAAAGGGCCAGCTTTACCACAGGCCAACCTCACCTCTCCCACATGCTGGAAAACACTAAAGAACATGAACGCAGCACTGCCTGTAACCTGCTGTCTTTACCTAAGAGGTTCTGGTTGAACGGGACGGCGAGGCTTACCAAGTCTTCACCAACCGAGATCCACCTCCGTTGTAAAATTTTTTACAAGGCAAAAAATTAAAAACTGTAACTGTTTCTTTTTATGCAGTGGGGGAGGGGAAGAACAGGGAAAGGAGGGAGAGAAGGGAAGGAGTAGGGAGATGGGGAGACAGGTAGCACGGAGGAGAGAAAAGGCGTGAGAGGGAAAAGAAAGGGGGAGAGAAGGAGGGGGACGCGGTGGCGAGAGGAAGAAAGAAGAAAAGGAGAGAAGAAAGGAAAACTGAAAGTAAAAGTTCTCCAAGAGCGCCCTCTGGAACCAGAAAGCCTGCTGGCCCCTGTCTCTATTCGATTTCCCTATTCTGGACATTTCACGTGTGACCTTTTGTGTCTGGCTTCTTTCACCGAGCATACTATTCTCAAGGGTCATCCATGCCATAGCATGTATCAGTACTTCACTGCTTTTTATTCCTGAACTATATATACTCCATGGTATGAATACACCACATTTTGTTTACCCATTCATCAGGTGATAGACATTTGGGTTGCTTCTACTTTTTGGCTATTGTGAATAATGCTGCTTGGAACACTCACATAAAGTTTTGTGTGTGGAATTATGTTTTCATTTCTCTTGGGTACATAACTAGGAGTAGAACTGGTAAGTCAAACAGTAACTAGTATGTTGAACCTTTTGAGGAACTACCAGATTGTTTTCCACGGTTCAAGCTTTCACCTTGACGGCAGCATCGTGAGGGACCCTGAGCCAGAGCCACCTAGCTAAGCTACTCCTCAATTCCTGACCCACAGAAATATGTGAAACTATAAATGTTTGTTGTTTCAAGCTGCCAAGGTTTGCAGAAGTTTGTTACACAGCAAGAGATAACTAACAGATGAGAATTAAATGAAGTTAGACACAAAAGGTGTTTAGGACAGTGTCTAGCACATAATAAGTGCTCTATCAATGTTAGCTACTATTATCACAGTATCTTCCCACCACAGGGCCTTTGCTCATGCTATTTTCACTGCTTGGAATGCTCTTTCCCTCCCTCCCTCCCTCCCTGCTAACTCCTACTTATCCTTCAGATTTCTGCCAAGACTACTTTCCCACAGAAACCTTCTTAGAAATGCCACTTCAGGGAATTCCCTGGTGGCCCAGTGGTTAGGACTCTGCACTTTCACTGCCAAGGGGCTGGGTTGGATCCCTGGTCAGGGAACTCAGATCCCACAAGCCATGTGGCGTGGCCAAAAAAAAGAGAAAGAAATGCCACTGCAGAAATCCCCTTTATACAATCTCTTAGCACCCTGTACTTCTGTGAATATCAAACATAGTCATAGTTAAATCGTCATCTGTGTAACTATTTTCAAGACATTTTTTTTTTTTTTTTTTTTGCGGTATGCGGGCCTCTCACTGCTGTGGCCTCCCCCGTTGCGGAGCACAGGCTCCGGACGCGCAGGCTCCGGACGCGCAGGCTCAGCGGCCATGGCTCACGGGCCCAGCCGCTCCGCGGCATATGGGATCCTCCCAGACCGGGGCACGAACCCGTATCCCCTGCATCGGCAGGCGGACTCTCAACCACTTGCGCCACCAGGGAGGCCCTCAAGACATTTTTTCCCCTTCCGAAATATAAAAGAATCTCAACCTGGCACACCGCCCTACCCTCTGTACACACAACGAAATCTCAAGAATACCTCTCAAAGGCCAACAACCCACTAGAAAAATGAGCAAAGACAAAAAACAGGCTGTTTTCAGAAAATGAAATAGAACAGAAAGGAGGCAGAGGCTCACTCATAATTTAAAAGAAACAAAATAAGATGAAATACCATTTTTTATGACTACCTGATTAACCATGATGAAAATGGTTGATCAAACTCAGAGACTGCCACTTCCCCACATGGATGCTGGGCACTTAATGGGTGCAGGCTCTCTGGAGGGCCGTGCTGTGATGCACACAAAATCCTGAATGCATATTTCCTGTTAGCCCACAGACATGCAGGATAAGTGACCCAAAAGATGTACATGCAAGAACGCTGTTCCTTGGAGCACTGTTAAAAAAGCAGACACTGGGGCTTCCCTGGTGGCACAGTGGTTGAGAGTCCGCCTGCCGATGCAGGGGACACGGGTTCGTGCCCCGGTCCAGGAAGATCCCACATGCCGTGGAGCGGCTGGGCCCATGAGCCATGGCCGCTGGGCCTGCGCGTCCGGAGCCTGTGCTCCACAACGGGAGAGGTCACAACAGTGAGAGGCCCACGTACCACAAAAAAAAAAAAAAAAAAAAAAAGCAAACACTGGAAACAACTTAAAGCATCCGTCAAGAGGGGATTGACAAAAACAGAGGCTCTTTTTTGGTCGCTGAGTGGCGAGTATGATGAACTCCCTGCCCTCATAGCTGCTACTTGCACAGCAACCCTGTCTGCAGGGGCAGTGCTTGCCTGCTCACTACATATCCTAATGAGGCCAGGTCCACACAGCTACAATCAGAATCCAGGGTCCATCATTTTAATTTAGTTTCTCCTTTACATTACAGTAAGGCATTACACTGGTTCTTCTAAGATGACATATTTAGAGGGATTCGTTACCTATTAATTTCTGATTAATAAAGGAGGAACTACACAATGTTTGTTATAAAAAAAGTGTCTGAGAACAGCTGGTTTAAATAAATGGAGATGATAATGATACAGCCAAACGAGTGACTATGGAGCCATTGCAAAGCATAAGGCAATATTCTATGTACTGTAATGAAACAACCATAAGTAATAGTTAATTTTTTTAATGCCGATTAGGGTATATGGTATGGTCCCATTTGTGTATTTCTAGAAAAGGAATTATGTGCATAAAAACCTCCTGGAATGATGTTTTTTAATGGTTAAACTGTACAGATGGAAGAGTGACTGTTACCCTACGTTGACTAAGCTTTGGTACAATTCCAAGTTTTACCATTTGCATGTGTTACTTTCACCATTTAAAACCCTAGTTAAATGGAATTATTAGAAGAGAAAAATCCACAAGGAAGGAAGTTAAATAGGGTCAGAAAACAATACTACTGGATTGTAAACCCAAGGATGCCTGGCTTACATGAGAGGACAGGCCACCCCACTCTGCACCTCCTTAAAGGTAAGGGTGGTAACAGTACCTGCCTGGCAGGATTGTGCTGAGAAAAAAGTGAGTTTCCAGAGCAGTGCCTGGAAGCCTGCCAGGCACAGAGCAACTACTCAATAAGTGTCAGCCATTGCTAGGATCTGTGACGGCTGTCAACTTGACTGAGCCATGGGGTACACAGATATCTGGCCAAACATTATTCTGGGTGTTTCTGTGAGGGTGTTTTTGGATGAGATTAAGATTTAAATCGGTAGACTGAGTAGAGCAGATTCCCCTCCATGATGTGGGCAGGCCTCATGCAATCCATTGAAGGTCTGAATGGAACAAAAAGGCTGACTCTCCCTCGAGTAAGACAGAATTCCTCCTGCCTGACTGCCCTCCAGCTGACATCAGCTTTTTCCTACCTTTGGACTCAAACTGAAATACTGCCTCTTCCTAGGATGGCGAGCCTGCTAATCTTTGGACTGGAATTACACCACTGGTTCCCCTGGATCTCCAACTTACCAACTACAGATCTTGGGACTTGTTAGCCTCCATAACTGTGTAAGCCAATTCCTTATAATATGATATATATATATATCCTGTTGGTTTTCTCAGGAAAGCCCTAATACAAGAGTTATGAAATTTGATTTGTTCCAGGTCTAATTACAGTTACAAAGTTTCTGTTCATAATAGTTTCACTTGATTTGCTCAAGTTTGTCAACGTTCACACAAGATCAGACATCAGAGAAGAAAGTCAAGTTTCTCTGGGCCGTGAGTCCCAGAGTCACCAGTGAACTGTGTGGCTGGGAGAACATCCAAACCCAGCTGCAAGGCACACCCAGCACCCTCTCTTGCTGAATCCTTGGAAAGCCCCTACAGCAAACCTCCGCAGAGTGGGACAAACAGGGTGCTGACGGCAGAGGCCCACGTCTGGCCGCTCCAGTCCCACTAAAGAGCATCTGGAACAAAGTGTGTGTGAAGTGACACTTGCTCTAATACTTGCAAAACAAATTAATGTAAATCCATTATGAAAACTTGGCATCTAAAAAAACACCCTTAGGAATACTATTTGTGGCTGGGATCAATGTTCTGAAGCCCCTGCAAAGCATCCCTGATCAATTCTTTAATAAGATTACTCTTTATTTTTATTGTAATTTATTATTTGACAGCTTCCTAAAATGGTTTAAAGTAGGCAAAGACTAACACCAATACATTAGGTGCATTAAAAACCTGCTTCAGGGCTTCCCTGGTGGTGCAGTGGTTGACAGTCCGCCTGCCGATTCAGGGGACACGGGTTCATGCCCCGGTCCAGGAAGATCCCACATGCCGCGGAGCGGCCGGGCCCGTGAGCCATGGCCGCTGGGCCTGCGCGTCCGGAGCTTGTGCTCCGCAACGGGAGAGGCCCCAACAGTGAGAGGCCCGCATACCGCAATAAATAAATAAATAAATAACCTGCTTCAAATTCAGAACGAAACCAATTAGGAGGATAAAAATATAGCAGGCACCTGCAATTGTACCCTCCCAATCACATGTCAAGAATCTTACTAATACATTTTAACTAAATTTTACAGTATATGTCAAAACCTAAGGATGAGGAATGGAGGAGAAGCAAGGTCAGCTGGTAACTCCCAAAATCATTCACAGCATGTTTAAAAGGCAAATGTGAATGTTTTGTGTTTTGCTGAAGATTAAGTGTTAGCTCTAAAATCAGCATAACAAGGCCCTTCTCCTGCACTGCATGTGCAAAAACAAACCAACTGCTAAATAGGGGTCATTCCACTGAGAGAGGAAGCAAAGAACATTTCTAAATTATAAATTTGAAAAAAACTTGTAATTCCCTAGATTCTAATTCACGTTTTCTCCCTCTGTGAAAGAAGGGATGTTTCACTGTCCATTCTTTTCTGTTTCACTTAGCCAAGTAAGTACCATTTACATCATACATTTTCAATGGAAAACACAGTAAAAATTTTATACTAGACAGGAATTGACAAGCAAGATTTTACATTCAATTCATAAAGGAAGTCCATAATACTTTAATTTGAGCATGTTTTCAGAGGACAAATCATCAACTCTGATGGCTTTAAATCAGTGATAGAAAAGGAACAAATCTGAAATGGTGGCCCTGTGTTGACAAGGACACCAGACAGGACAGTTCCCATAAGCATAGTGGCAGCAATCCTGTCCGGGATCACAGTGAGTCATTTCCACCTCTGCCCACCTCCAGGGCTCTGAGGAAGAGACCAGAGCTCATCTACGGACACCAGCAAAAAGTTGGCCTCGAACAGATGCTAGTTGAACAGAATTATTGAACAAGCCTGAAAATACTTTAAATACACAGACAGACACACACACATGCCCCACAGCATCTCCATTATCTCCCATCCAGAGTCTCATCTGTCTTGAAACCTAAAACTGAATAGAACAGGGCAAGAGGAGCTCATGCCTCTGAGGAACTCACTGGTTTGTGGCCCAGCAGATTGTGAGTAACAGCATATAGGCAGGATAGAAACCAGATGGGTCATCAATCATCAGACTCTGATCAGCCTGGAGGAAGTGAGGAGAAATGTCAGCCCCACATCAAGAGACAAGCCAGAGCAGAACTGATTAGCAAGCTCGCCGTCACCGGGGTGTGGATGCAGGTACAGGGCCAAGCACAGTTAGTACAGAAAAAAAGAAAAGTGGGGCAGAAAAGAGGGAAGGAGCCAGGGAGACACCCTGCCTGACTCTGTTCTTCACCTCCTGAAAAATTCCTTGCTGACCCAGACACCAGGTGAAGCTTTAAGAAACCAGGATAAGACACAGGATCAGGAAAATCAGTAGGAGAGGCCAGAAGGGGCCTCAGAGATTGTGGTCAGCCGCTGCAGAGAATTTCAAAGAACAAGGTGGTGGAGTCCAGAAGCCTGGTCCCAACTCAGACCCACTGCTCATGGCCCTGCAGGGGTCACCTGCCTCCCCTGAGCCTGGATGAGGGGCTGAGGGGTGAGCAGCCTCTGAGGTCCCTCCGCTTTGCCTGTCAATAACTCGATACTGCAATTCCCCACCCCCGGTCCAAGGACAACCTGCCAAGCCAAACAGAACAGGAGAGAAACAACCTTCCCGGTGGCCTTTTCACCCTTCCGGCCGCAACTTTCACAAAGAAAAGCAACAGTGGACATGCCGGGTAAACACACTTACCACATGAGCTTGTCCGAATGAGCCTGCCTGGGCAGAGTCTTGGCAGAGGCTGGGCCCTCACGGGCTGCCCAAACTGAAATACCAATGCCATGTGCAGAAAGAAACTCCAACAGCAATTCAGAGCAAAGAGCGATGCCCCATTAGCACCCAACCCAGGCAGCACCTCAGCACAGCCAGCTTCTGCACCTACTCAGCAGTTCTCTGAGCTTGCTTGTCGGGGCAAATCCTAAGACTACTCGCTGCCCTGGAAGCACAATGGGTTACGTAACTAGAGGCCGCACGGGCACCCTATCGGCTCATCTTGTTAAACTGCCCCAAGCAGAAAATGACGCACCCCAAAATGTGATATCCCTAGGTTGAGGATAAGGGGAGGGAGAGGGGGAGCAGGGCTTTGTGATGGGCATTCGGGCTTTGCCTAAAAATTAAAGAGGAACAAAAAGGCTGTTGTTCATCTCAGCGCTCCCCAGGAACTGTGGGTGGCGTGGATTTATTAGAGGCCGGGTGCCAAACGGTCTCCCAGGACTGCACTTGGCAAAGCCCTTGGAGGCCACATACGCATTCTCAGAGAAACTCCAGATCTCTGGAAAATGTTTTCTGTTTTGTGTCTTCCTCTCAGTGACCGACACGTAAGACTTTAACCTGAGGGTGTTCTGCGTTGTCTGGCTGCACCTTAAACACGTAACAGTGTCTGTGTTTACACTCCTGTTTACCAAGCCACTGCCAGACGTGACAGCGCCGAGCTGTTTCTCAGCTGTCCTAAGGTGCCGGCTACACATGTTCCAGCGAAGAACCCCCAGTTACCATGCCCCATAGCCTTTGAAGTGTCAGCACTGCAATTCTGCCATTACTTTGCCCTCGGCTGTCACGTTCAAAGAGAAACTTCTTTAACAAGCTAAATGTTTCCCGGATTTCACGGGCACAGATGCCACTAGAATCCCAGTGATTAGCCCATGTGTTTAGACAAATGAAGATGCAGTTGGGACACTGCCTCCTCCCAGAAGCCCTCCTAGTCTCCCGGATCCTTTCCCCTCCAAGGCTCACCCAGGCACCCTCCTTGACGCTCTCCCATGTGCTGTGCTTCTCACTGGTGTAACCATTCTGCACAGCCTACTTCCACTCACTCATCTACGTCCCCACCCAACTGGACAGTATTCCTTGGTTTGGCGGGGGGGGCAGGTGGCAGGGAACACATACCCCAGGGGTCATGACCTACATGCAAGCCCTGCCCCTTAGAGCTCAAGATCTTAGGCCAGATGCTGAACCTTTCCTGATTTAGTCTCTTTACCTGTAAAAACAGGACAAGAGTCTCCACTTAATGGGGATGCAATGGAGCACTGGCCACAGGCAGGCGCTCTTTCAGACACTGGGACTCGGTGGTGCCCAAAGTCCTTGCCCTTAGCGAGTTTCTATTCTACCGCAAATTCGGTCAACGAAATACAAACATGTAGTACTCACAGTTAAGTATGGGGAGACAGCTAAAGCAGGTAAGGGAGATGGGGAAGGTGGGTATGGACCACCCTCTATGCAGGGGAGTCACAAAAGGCCTCTAAGGAAATGCCATTTGGAGAAAGTAAAGAAGGAATCAGGAGGACATCTAGGGTTAAGGCGATCCAGGTGCTGAGCAGCAGCAAGAACAAAAGCCCTGAGGTGGGATGTTCCGGGTGTATCCAAGGATTAGTGAGGCCAGTGTGTCCGGAATGGAGTGAGTGAAGAGGAGATAGGTCAAAGGGGCACAGGGAGCCCTGTCACTTAGGCCACGGTCAGAAGGGAGCCCGCTGGAGGTTTGGAGCACAAGAGTTAAAACACCTGACGTTGTATTTAAAAAGCCACTCCTGCGGCTGGGCCCATGAGCCACGGCCGCTGAGCCTGCGCGTCCGGAGCCTGTGCTCCACAACGGGAGAGGCTGCGGCAGTGAGAGGCCCACGTACCGCAAAAAAATAAATAAATAAAAAGAAAAAGAAAAAAGAAAAAGCCACTCCTTTGGCTGGGCAGAGATTGGATTGCACAGAGGCAAGAAGGGAAACAGGAGGCCCAGTTCGGAGCCCACTGCAATGATCCGGGCGTGAGATGAAGGTGGCTTAGACCACGGTAGTTACTGTGGGGCTGGGGAGAACCAGTCAGACTCTGGACACGCTGGGAACAAAGAGGCAACAGACTTCCCAGCAAACCAGGGTCTGAAAGAAATACAGAGGTCATGAATGCTTCCAAGGCTTCTGGCCTGGGCAACTGGAAGGATGTAAGTACCATTTAGAAAGACCGCAAAGAAAGCAGGTAGAGGGGGAAATCAGGAGTTCATTTCTGGCCAAGTTAGTCAGAGATGCCCATCAGGCGTCCAAGTGAAAGTGTTGTTAAGGGGAGTCAGACCGACACATCTGGCCTTCGGGGCAAAGGTCCAGTTTGAGGACAGGAACTGGAGAGCGCTCAGTGTAGAAGCAGATTCTAAATCCCGGAGTCCGCGTGAGATCACGTAGGGCATGGGGTACCCGAGGGAGTGAAGGGCTGAGCCCCGGGGCCCCCAAGGTTCCCAGAGGGGAGCAGCTAGCAAGGTCGGGACCCAAAACCAAGGGAGGACCGTATTTCCAGGAGAAGGGGGTGGTGGGCAGTGTCGACTCCTGCTGAAAAGGCTAAGGATGGACCCCTGAACCAAATGAGGCCATCAGCACTGGGGCACAGTGGGGTCACAAGCCTGCTCGCGGCAGACACAGGAGAAAAACAACAGAGCAAACCGAAGAGCAGAGACACAGACGCTAGCTGCGGGGAAAGCAGAGCAAAGAAGGATTCTTTTTAAGACGGGAGAGATGATAGCATGCTTTTGTGCTAACAGGAAAGATCCAGGAGAAAGGAGAAACGGATGGGGTAGTAGAGAGAGGGCGGGGGCCGGAAGCGTGTCCTTCAGGGGACAGGCAAGCAGCGGTAGGATTTAGTGCACAAGTGGAGGGGAGGCCCCTGGTGCAATCGGGAGCTCAGGGGTTCAGCACCCAGGCATTCGGCTGGGATCCCGGCACCTCCAAGCCCCTCACACCCAGGAAGCCCTTGACATGGGGTGGGGCTGGGGGCCCTCAATGCCTAACTGGAGAGAGAACAGGGAAAAACGACACACCATTCCTACTCAGAGCTGCCTCCTGGGCTGGCTCCAAGCAGTTGTCTCAATGATCCCTTGAGGAAAGACACAAGCGAGGGCTCCGTTACAATGTGCCTGAATAGTAGATGTTGCCAGTGTGCTGGGGGATGAGCACCCTGTTCTCAAGACACTGGGAAGGCATGACTGAGAAAAGTCGACAAAGTTTTTGTCTGTGCAAAACTTGACAGTGTACAAAGGGCGCTGCAGGGAGTTCCCCACTGCTGCAGCGCACAGCATCATGGCATGTTATTTCCATTACACCTATCTTATGTCTGAAGAAACTGAGCCTCAGAGAGAGGGGCAAGGGGCCAAACTACACTGAGCCCCGCTACGGGCCAGGGACGCTGCTCAAGGTTCAGTGATCCCGTCTTTAACCTTCACGACAGTTCTATGAGGTGCTGTCTTCATCTCAGACAAGTCAGTTCTGGATGGCCAGTCTCATGATCCCTAAGCTCAGACTCTTTGCACTTCGGTAGTCCCTCCCCACTCTCCACATCCCTCCCCCGGACCCACTCCTTCGGCCCCACCCTTCCCCGGTCCTCACTGACTTCCCCCGTCCCTGGCAGGGAGAGGCACCCTTACCAGTGATGGTGCAGGCATCCCGGTACCCTCTGCAGCCGGGAGCATCTTCCACAGCCTCGCTTACATAGTGTTCCTCAGGGATGCCCGGGCTGCAGCCTAGGACTGCATGGTTGCACGCCTCCGAAGGGGGCACAGAGTTGGCCAAAGTGTCGTCGTGCAGAGCTGTGGCGTCCAGCTTGGCAGGTTTCACGGGGAGGTGCCCACTGCCATCGGGGACCCCGCTGCCGGAGTCAGGGGCAGTCGGGCAGACGGCCCCCAGGAGGTCTGGCACACCAGCAGCGGTTCCTCACGGGGAGTCTACGGGACAATCCAGAGAGAGGAGCTCAGTGACTTAGAGTCTCTGAAAAAAAAAGAACAGAATCTTCAGAGAATAAGGACCCCGAGATGATGTGGGATCAGACTGTAAATTCTGTTTCCTTCAAGCCAAGGTACTTCCAGTTGAATTCTTCAGTTTCGATAAAAGAATTGCAAGTGAAGTTGCATTCAACCAATCAGGTACCAGTACAGAACAAAATAGAGAGTGTGTGGCTTCATTTACTAACTGAAACCTGTCTTGAAGCAGCTCTAAGCAAATCAACAGACTGGACCACAGCTAAAATGATGACACCTACCCTGAAATGAGCATACCCAGGTCACCTGGCAGCCACATGGAGTGTGGCAAGAGCTATGCATGAGCATCCTGGGGAAGACATGCATCCCTCTAAAAAAAAGGCATCTTTTTTTTTTGTTTATTGAATTATGTAAGATGTGATATCTCTCTTAAACCCTTTCCAACCACCGTATATTCTCAACTCTCCAAGAGCTTTAAGGCATGCCCCAACCTTAAGTTACAGCATGAAATTAGAAGACTTCTTTAAGAATATGATGTAAACTACAGACCGTATGCCAAAAAAACACACGCAGGTTCAGGAAAATCATCCCATTCATAGGGTCTCAGGAATCCAAGGGCAGCAGGTTAAGGGTCTGGGGAGTAGCAGGTCACTCTCTATAGGGGCCATTCCAGCAATATCAGCCTGACCCAGGGTCTACACCCCCGCATAAAATCTGGATGGGCCTAAAAAATACCTGCTAGAAAAGGGATGGTGCATGGCAGAGGCTACTGAGAACCCCACTTGGTTCCAGTAACAGCAAACCTACATGCAAGAGATGTCTCCACACATTTCAGGAGAGCGCTACTGCCTTAGACATTAACTTTCAATTCAGCCACGGCCCCTTTCCTCCCAGCCCACCTCCACCTACCACATACTGTGGGTATGCATACATATACCCAGAAAAAATGCCAAACATGACCATCATGAACAAGACAGAAAGCCTGAGAAACCTTCTTTAGCAGGACAGTTCTCAAAGTGTGGCCTGAGAACCCCTGGGGTTCCCTGAGACCAGTTTAAACGGTCTGCAAGGTCAAAATGATTTTCTCAGGTACTTTCACTATCATTCTCTCATAGATGGTACAATGGAGCTCTCCAGAGACTTCCATGATGTGTGATGATACCTTTGTTCTGAAGGTTAACGAAGGGAATGTGTACTTCTGAATCCTTGTGGTTTAAAATTTTCTGTTTTGATTTCTAATACAATATATGTAAATCAAGGTGACACACATGAAAAAAGCTCTTTGGGATCCTCAATCATTTTCTTGGGACCAAGAAAGTTTGAGAATTATTGTTCTAGTAATGATATATTTACAGTTCATTTTTTTCTAATAAGAAAAAAAGAGAAAAAAGAGGAAAGTTAACAGAGATTTACTCAACATGGTGTAGTCAGTGATGAAGGGAAACTACAGCCCTCAATATTAAGTTATTTACCAAAATACACTAAGAGTTCCTACTGTAAATGGTGATAAACTCCCTGCCCCCACTAAAATGAACACACAAATATAAAGTAGGAAGAGGTGGGTTTCCCTGGTGGCGCAGTGGTTGAGAGTCCGCCTGCCGATGCAGGGGACACGGGTTCGTGCCCCGGTCCGGGAAGATCCCACATGTCGCGGAGCGGCTGGGCCCGTGAGCCATGGCCACTGAGCCTGAGCGTCCGGAGCCTGTGCTCCGCAACGGGAGAGGCCACAACAGTGAGAGGCCCGCGTACCGCAAAAAAATAAAAAATAAAGTAGGAAGAGGTGCGGGAGCCTGTATGTCCCTGGTGAAAAGTGATAGGGAACCAGAGATAAAAAACAGGAATTGTATCGACATCTCCTCAGAGATTCAAGTACAGACAAACGGAGAAGCCGCCCAGTAAGGAAAAGCCTGGAATTCTCAAGAACTCCCAAAATATTCTAGGCAGCAGAGGCCTGGGGGTGGACTAGAAGACCTTCCAGAAGGGAACCAATTAAGCTATTGTTATAGGGTACTCTGAGATATTTAAAGACATAACGACCCCACTCTTCCCAAGCAGCTGCAGGTACTCGGACCACACCTGGTGAGCTATCACTATTAAATAGATGGACAAAAAGAACTCAGAGGTGGGGAAGACAAGCTGAAGTAGGTACGGCAGTGAAATTAAACCAGGGACACTTAAAATTAATACACGTTATTCACAAACCTGAAGCCTAGAAGAAGAAAAATGGGCAAAGGATATGAAGATTCTCTCCCCTCCCCCAAAAAGAAGTATACAAACACACACACCAAACGTTTTCAGGAGCATTAATTGTGACTCAAAAAAATCTCTGTATCAGACTGACAAAGATTTAAAAATTATAACAATGCTCAATTTGATACGACTTTTTTTTTTTTTTTTTTTTGCGGTACGCGGGCCTCTCACTGCTGTGGCCTCTCCCGTTGCGGAGCACAGGCTCCGGACGCGCAGGCTCAGCGGCCATGGCTCACGGGCCCAGCCGCTCCGCGGCATATGGGATCCTCCCAGACCGGGGCACGAACCCGTGTCCCCTGAAGCGGCAGGCGGACTCTCAACCACTGTGCCACCAGGGAAGCCCTGATAAGACTTTTAAGAAATTTATAGTGGAGAGAGGGGTAATAAATTCAGAAGGACAGCTTGGCTAAATGCATGTGGCTTTTTGGCCTGAGGATGCACAGACCAAGGGTGCTTATCACAGTGAAAGGCTAAGACAAGCTAACACGTAACAGAGAGGATGGAGCCAATTACAGTGCAGCCACAGAGACGTGAACTCTGCAGCTGCAAAAAGGAAGTCTCAGAGCAGATATGAATTGATCAGCGTGGAAGGATGCTCTACACAGAGAAATGGTAGGTAATGAACATGGGCTCTAAAAGGTTTTGAAAACTCATTAATGGATTGAACCCTCATTCGAATTTTCTTTAATCTGTACTTCGACGCAGTCTATATGATCCTTACACAGAAGTTTGAAATAGTTTCTCCCTTTGCAAAATGCCATTGTCCCCCTGAAATCAATAGGGTTTTTTTTTTTTATTGAGATATAATGGACATACCACATTCTGTTAGTTTCAGGTGTACTACATAGTGATTTGACATTTGCATACATTATGAAATGATCACCGTAAGTCTAGTAACCATCTGTCCCCACCAATCAATGTGGTTTTTAAAACAAAGGGTCAAAAACATAAAGATTTCTTAAAGAGAACTTCAATCATGGATTTTACAACTTTTGCTTTCGTTTTCTATAAAATGAGGGAGTTGGCCTAAATCCCGATCACCAGCCCCAAATCACTACTGTCCCTCCTCCTAGTACCTTTGCTTCAACTTACAGCTCTCACACACTAACTCAGAAACATAGCCAAATAGTTCAAGTAAGTGCAGACATTTTCTCAAAAAAACAAACTTTGGAGACACCAGCCCATGCTCACTCAAGCCTCAAAGGGAACTCAAGCAACCACATTCAAGTCCAAAGTCCACTTTTTATGGGCATCAACTGGCGAAGCCTTCAAAAGCTTGAGACGCCCTCTTTTTTTTTTTTTTTAAAGTAGAACAGAACGACTCCAATTGATTTTTTTTCATCTCAAACCCCAATTAAAATAATTAAGCACACAGATGTGTATATTCAGCATTCACATGCATACTAACTTGAGGTCCATCGTATCCCATGATTTGTGAATTTTAATTCTCACCATATGACTTTTTTGCCACAACAGTATTTTTGTTTTATTGTGGTTAAAAACAAACACATAACATAAAATGTACCATCTTAACCATCTTTAAGCTCAGGAGCGTTAAGTACATTCACACTGTTGCACAACCCATCTCCAGAACACTTTGCATCTTGCAGAAATGAAACTCTGTATCCGTTAACCAATAATTCCCCATTTCCGCTCCTGCCAGCCTGGGGCAGCCACCAGTATGCTGTCTATCTGTATCTCTATGAACTCACTATTCTAAGTGCCTCCTATAAGAGGGATCCTACTGTATTTGTCTTTTAGTGACTGGCTTATTTCACTTAGCATAATGTCCTCAAGGTTCATCCATGTTGCAGCATGTCAGAATTTCATTCCTTTTTAAAGGCTGGATAATATTCCACTACACTGAGAAACCCTTCTTGAAGTAAAAAGATCAATCTTTAGCCCATGAAAATCTAGTGGGAAATAATCTAAATGTCTATCAATACAAAAGCAGTTTATAAATTATGGCCCGCCCAAATCACTGGATTTTATAAAATAAGATTATCCACATAAGGCACTTACATCCATGCCAGGTACCTATCATATTCTCAAAATAATCATTATCATTGAAAGTATAATTTCCAGACTCTCAGAATCAGGCACCTTTTTGGACTCTCCGCCAATATTCATATGCCAACATTTCCAAACCTATTATATCATGAAACCTTTTGCCACAGGATACCTGGTCCCATGGCATTTATTTAATGGAACAGACTTTGGGGAAAGCTTCTCTGTATTTGGCAAACCTCCATACCTTCATCACCCCCTGTCCAGGACTCATCTCTCCCAAAGGCTGTGGGAGCTCCTTGAAAGCATGGGCTGGCCCTAGCACCTGTTAGTTACTGAGTAAATGTCTGCAGCATAAATAATAATGAATGAAACAAGGGGTTTGGTCCAAATGACTTGAGGATTTTCTGAAGCTACGAAGCTGTAGTTCTATGATCCATACAGGAACCAAAGGGTCAAAACTCCCAAATTACACACAGCTAACCCTGAAGATCACAGAAATCAATAGGGAAACTTTCTGAAACACTCCTGAGGTGTTCCAGGGATGCAGACCGCCTCCCATGGGCCCTTCAGAATGGCTTCAAATGAACCTCACTTCATCCTTTCCAATACAGATCAACATATGCCAAAAGTGATGTCACGATTAAACGTGTAAGATCATCCATATACAATAATTCAGGAATCAGGAAGCCTCATTTATAGACCACTCAAAATCTGGGTTGCAAGTCCCTCACCCAGTTTCTAGAAGAAAGAGTCACAGCAGGTACCCTCTGAGGAGACCCAGGGACCGTGGAGTGCTGAGTGGTGCTGAGAAGGACACCGTAAGGACTCAGTTTCCTAGGACAACTGTTTATCAGTGTTTTTATTCATAACGCATTTTTTCTGCTGATAACTCAGGATCTCTAACAGCTCAAGGATCAGAAATAAACAGAGCCAGGCATCTGATCAGACTCGCAGAGGAGGCAAGCATCCACTGTAGGAGAGACCGCCTAGCACATGGCCCCAACGACCCCAAAACATCGTTTGGGGTGAAGAGGAGACAGATGAGTTCCTGTAGGTCTCCAGCCTCAGTTTCCTCCTCTCTGAGGTAATAATACCCACACCTCTCAGACTGTTAAACTGATTATGGACACAGATGCAAATAAAGTACCCAGCACAGTGCTAAGCACACAGCAACCCTCCAAGTTCACACACTCTCAAAGTGGTCACCTCCCCCTCAAAATGATTCATTTACTGTCTAAGAGAAGTGACCCTTGCAAGTTCCTAAATTTTCACAATTTCCCACACCAGTATTCTGTAAGGCAGTGCACAACTGTAAAATCTTAACAGTATCAACTTTTGTTGAGACTTACGGTGTGCGCCAGATACTATGTCAAGTGCTTTGGAACCTCTAACTTCTACCACCTGCCGCTGGGTCACCTCTCTCTTAGCTGAGTACTGTTACCAGTTCCATTTTACAGCTGAGGACAAGAATGCTCAGAGAGGTTCAGTAACTTTCCAAAGGTCACAGAGCCAGCAAGAGGGGGAATCCAGGTCTGAACTGAGATAAGTGATGGGAACCCCATGGGAAAACGATCCTTGGCACCTGGTTACTGCCCCTCACTCTAATGTACGCAGGCATTTCCAAGGCTTCACACGGGGTTCAGGAACAAAGCAGCCACAGCCCTGGATGCTCTCTGGCTCTGGCCAACCCTGGCACACCAAGCAAAAGGCTTCTTTCAGGCAGAGGGAACAAACGAGGCTTAAGCAAAGTGAGAGTGGACGGCCCTGAGAGATGAAAGCACCTCTGTCTTACTCGATTCTGCTTGGGGAGCCTTTGGGAAGGAGAGATTTTTCTTCGCGGAGGAGTGAGAAATTCTGCAACCTGGTCAAATTTTCAGCAAAAGAGGTGCCAGGAAAAGAGGCAGGAAATAGTACAGAAGGAGGCAGGCTGTTTTGCATCTGAGCTGAGAGGGATCTCCTGCCTCTCGCCTGGGGCCCTTGGCCCAGGTCCGGTGCCTCACTCTTCTCCTCAACTGGTGATCAAGATTCCAGCCCCTAGGCTGTCAAAGAGTACTGACCAAGCTGCTCAAGCCTGACCCAGTTTGCTGCTGACAGAATACATGTGTGCACAATCTTCTTCCTCTCCAGCATGGGATTTTCGTGGCTCAGAACCTGAGCAAAAACTCCAAGAGCTGTGTGACACTGAGGGGATGGTGTCACTCCTCTGGGCCTCAGCCACCCCATCTGAACAAAGAAGAGACTGAATGAGCAACAAAAAGCCAGTGGCCTTGCAGATAAGCCATGCCAGGAACCCCAAGTGCAGGCAGGTGGAGCTGCAGGAGGGCTTCTGTGTCCTAGTCAGCCCTTCCCCCGCTGCCCCAGTGCTATTAGCATGAACCCTCTGCCACCCACGTGTAGGCAACTTCTGGCAGGAGAGCCAAGGGACACTGTGCAGACAGAGCTGCCCTTTGTGAACACAGATCACCTGTTTCCCAAGGGCTAAAGGAGGCGCTTCCTCCAGGACAAACTCAGAGGTTGTCGGGAGAAAACCAGAACAGAGCTTCGGGGTTGGCAGCCCAACAGGTGACAAGGAGAAGCCCGTGCTGGGTGACCCCCTCCATGGTCAGCCAGGTGCCTGAGCTTTCAAGGTTTATGTTTGGGGGGCAGAGGCAGCCAACGCATCTGGGGGACTGACTTACTGTCACAGTTCAGCAATTCTGAACAAACAGGTCCCAGTGCAGCAAAAGTTTTCAAAAAGGGACAAATTGTTCTCCAGGATCATATGAGCCCTCTATTGCTATTGTGACAAACTGCCACAAATTTAGTGGCTTGAAATAGTCATTTTTCAAGTCACAGTCCTATAGGTTAGCAGTCTGACACGAGCCTCGCCGGGCTCCAGTGGAGGCGTCAGCAGGGCTGCGCTCCGTCCTGGAGCTCCGGGGAAAAATCCGTATCCAGGTTTATTCAGGTTGTTGGCAGAAATCAGTTACTTGTGGTTGCAGGACTGAAGACCATACTTCCATGCTGGCTGTCAGCCGGGGGCTGGTCTCTGTTCCTAGAGGCTGCCCGTGTTCCTTCTCCTGCTTTCCACGGGCTCCTAGAGGCCTCTCTCCAGTCCCTGCATGAGACCCCTACATCTCAGAGCCAGCAAAGGCATGTCGAATCCTTCACACACTCAGTCTTCTCCTTCTGCTGCATCTTTCTAGTCTCCTCTTCTGTCCTTTTCTGTTTTTAAGGGCTCATGTGATTACACTTCAGATAATCCAGGACAATCTCCCTATCTTAAAGTCATGTGACCAATAGCCTTAATTCAATCTGCAAAGTCCCCTCATAGCAGTACCTAGATCATTACTTGACTGGCGAACCAGGCGACAGGAGTCTTGAGAGAACAACTTCAGAATTTTGCCGCCCACAAGGGCCTTCGGTTCTAAAGGCACAGTATGCTTTAGAAGCCCCCAATAGCCCCAAGCCTAGTGAGAAGGCAGACCACAGTCAGCCCACAGCCTCCCAGGCCCTTTCAGCCCCAGAGCAAGATGACTCAGATCCAATGATGGGTACCACACAGGACTGGGTTTAGTCCCAGCCCAGCCACCCCCTACTGACTGCAGTCCCGGGTCAGGTTCCAAGACGTCTCATCTATAAAATGTAGGTACCACCAATGGTTGACAAGCTGCCGGAAGAAGGAGACACAATGAAAGGAAATGGCCTGCCAGGCCTAGGACGGCAGGCCTGAGACCGAATCAAAAGTCTGGAGACCTGCCTTAGGGATCACAAGGATTTAGCACCTGGACATGCGATAGAGGCACTTTTTCACCACATTGTTTCTATCTTAGGAATAATCACATGAGGCCAAGGAACTTGCAGGCTGTGGATAGTCCTAAAGGAAAAGAGCCATTTGAAATCAGGGTGAGCACCCCAGAACCGTGATACCTGCTTGAGGCCGACTCGCTTGCAAAGGATCTTGACTGAGGCATGACTGGCACCAGGGTTCCCCCCTCTCTGGCCAGGGCTATTTGCTTTGATGCTATCTTACAACTACTTCTCTGAGCAAATGGCTGCCTGCTTACATGGTGATAAGACGAACACGTGCTTTTTGAAAGTGCAGAGAGCCCCAGCACTCCTTGCAAAACGAACTACAGGTCTGGCACTGGGCTTGTTCATTTACATGCATGATCTCCTTTAAGGATCACAACCTATAAAGTAATATCCGTACCTGCTTTTTACAGAAGAGAAAACAGGCTCAGAGAGATTAAATTACTCGCCCAGGATGTGAACCTAGATTTGAATGGCTCCAAAGATGTTGCTGTATTACGGTTCTGAGTGTATTGTGCTTATGTGCTTAAAGTTGTTCGAAGTCCAGTGGAGAATCAGATATTTCATTGGGTCCTTGACCAATGATCATTCTCCTGCATCTAGCCACTGTCTCTTAAAACAATGCTCTTGCCATAACAGAGGCAAAGGAACTCAAAGCGAAGACCCCACTGAGACCACTCAAGCCCGTATAAGAAATATGCACACCCCAAACAGCCCAAAGATGGGGATCTGACCTCCAGGGCCATGTTGGGCTGGCGGACAGCTGATGGGCGACTGTGCAGGTCTTCTCCTCCCCTACTTCTCCATCATATCACTCCCCACTTCATCTGACTTTTCTGGCCAATGGGACAAGGGGCTAAGGAGTAGAAAATATCATGTAAGAGTTGAACAGCTGGAGGAGGAGGAGACGAGTTGCAGTTTTGCAGCGACAGTGTCAGGAAAGAGCAGGGCCGCCAAGAAGCAGCCACTGGCCCTACAGGACGATGCTGCTCTCTGTGGGCTTTCACACGCGTGACGCCATTTGTCCCGTAAAATAAATCTATGCCATGGCTTGGAAGAACCATTCTCATTCTGTGAGGTGGGGAAAGGTTAAGCGGCTTGCTCCAAGTTTTCTCTCAGATAATGGCAGAAGCATCTCAGATAATGATTGGAAGCATTTCTTATTTACTCAAAAATTTCAACTACTGCTATACCATGCTGCAAAAGGAAGGAGCATCTTGGGAGACGGCATGTGTGACCACCCACAGAATGAGGAAGAATACTTGGAAGAGCTGATATCAGCAACTACAGCCAGAAAGTCGGAGCCACATGAGGTAACCAAAGGCACAGGAAAGGAGACGCCATATGGTCTCCAGGACGGCAATCAGGGCCCTCTGTGAAGTCCTATGAGCACGCCTGAGGGTCCCTAAAAAAGGAGAGGCCAGGACAGCTGGAGACTAAGGCAGATACTGTCAAGGTTTCCACCAGGATGACTGAAGGGAAGAACTTGAGCACGGAATGGGGGCTGCACGGGTGTGCCCGTCACATATGCCCAACACCTGCGCCTGTCACTTGTGTCTGTCACGTCTGCCTGACCCAGACACCTGATAGGTGTGCCCGTCACGTGCACAGCCCCCATCACGTGCACCCGTCACGTGCCCCTGACTCGTGCACCGGACAGGTGCGTCAGTGCTCCCATCATGTGCGCCCAAGACGAGTGCGGTGCCCTCACATGTGTCTTTCCGCCCTTGCTCTCTCTCTCTCCCATGCTCTCATGGCCAGGCACACACAAGCACCCACGTACACCAACATACATGTGTGAGATAAATGCCATTCTTCTTTTTTTTTTTTTTTTTGCGGTGCGCAGGCCTCTCACTGTTGTGGCCTCTCCCGCCACGGAACACAGGCTCCGGACGCGCAGGCTCAGCGGCCATGGCTCACAGGCCCAGCAGCTGCGCAGCATGTGGGATCTTCCCGGACCGGGGCGCGAACCCGTGTCCCCTGCGTCGACAGGCAGACTCTCAACCACTGTGCCACCAGGGAAGCCCAATAAATGCCATTCTTAAGGCCATACTGTTCTCTAGCTCTGAAGGTGAATCCCTCCGATTTTTCTTTTTAAATCAAGAATCAAAGAAAATTTCCATCACTCAAGTCAAGTGGAGAAAAATGCCTCTGACCCAGCTTAGTCCCATAACTCAGCCTTCTCTTTCTAAACTGTGCTGAGGACAGAAGCAAACCCACCAATACAAGGCACGGCCCCCTGCAGATGCCTACGAAGTAAGGATAAATCCATTTCATCGGTCAGGTCTCACTGAATGAAAAGTGTCATGTGACCAAATTCCCCGGTTTCCAAAAATAATTCTGCTACAACCCAGAGCACAGATGTGCCCAGCCACGCTGCCTTCTGTAAGCCCAGTGCCCTCTCCCAGAATAAGGAAGAAAGGAGAATAAAAAGGTGGCACGCTCTGACAGCCTTACGTAACAGTCCCTGTCTCTCCGGCTGGCAGCAGCAGATTTATAACGTGCCATAAATAGCTCCCTCTCCAGGGAAAGGAGACCTCGCTGTGAGGCTGAGCTGCAGAGCCTCACTGACAGCCTGCCTCTCCTCTTCCAGCCCCAACGGAACCTTCATGTGTCTTGCAGCACAAAGCGAGTTCAGTGAGAGCAGCTGGCCCAAGCCCAGCGCAGACCTAAGAGACCTGAGTCACCGAAGGGACCCTAAAAGCTGAACAAGACATTCAGGGAGCACCGTGTGGCACAAGCCAGTGTAGGAACCATAACTACAGCACGGTCCTCTGCAGACAAGCCTCCCCAGCATACCAGGCCGACAGAGCCGCTCTGTGCTCCCAATCCAAGTCGGGACAAATCGCAGCCTCTGGACATTTCATTCTGCCAGCCAGAGAGTGTAAGGCCAGCCTGGCAGGTGGCAGGCAGGCTGGAGGTGGTTCTTGGTGGAGCATCCTGGCCCGTACGCTCCCTGCCCCAATTCGAACCCCCATCAGAAAACCCAGATCTGCACCAGAGTCCTCTCCACATTCCCAGGTCCAGGGAGGAACCCTAGAGGCTGGCTAAAGCCGGGCAGGGTAGCAGGAGTGGGAAGCTCATCCCAAATCCCTGTGGGGTGGCTTGTTGGAAATCTCTGTGATTCCAGGCTGGAAAGCAGTTGCTCTGAAGAGGAAAACTTTCCCTGAGAAGACTCAGATGTCTTAAATGAGGAAGCCCTGCAGTCCACACTTCGAAGGGGTGTGGGGTCTCTGGGGAGCAAGAAACGGGGGGAGAGAGCGAGTCGGGATCCACGGGGAAGGCAAGTACATGAGGCCTGTTAGTGATAAAACCTCACCCAGCCAGAACAGTGGCTGCGGAGCTGTCATGCTCAAGGATAAAGGTAATATAATAACCAGAGTGAGGAAGAGGCCCGGGAATGCGGGGCAAGGGTGAGAGAGGAAGAGAGGGGAAGAGAACAGTTCTCTGTACGGGACCCCTTCTTGGGTCCCGGCTTTTACTGCACTCACTCCCCGGGTGGAGTCTGGCTTTTAAAAAATCATAATGACTCCAACAAGGAAAAGAACACGAATGCTTCCCGTGAGCCCAGCCAGGCCCGGGTACATTACCTCATGGAATGCTGACCTAAAACTCAGAGCAGGCTGCAGGCCCGCGTCATGGCCCTCCTCCAGTTGCCGATGGGGAAACCGGGCTGGAGGCAACACCCCACAGTCCCAAGAACCTAGAGGCGGGGCCAGTGTTGAACCCAAATGTGTTTAATGCCTCAGCACGTGGCAAACGCGCCAATAAATGCATAACGACAACATCAACTTAGTTCACGGTATTCTTCTCTTACCACTTATGTAGATCTAAAATTTTCAAAACCAGTTGGGACATAAAAAAGAGCAATCCTACATGAAAAAGAAAATTTTAAGATTATAAGGGAATGTCGATTTCAAGACAAATGCTTTCAAAGAAACCATGAAGATCATTTTACACTGAAAAATGTTAACCTCCCCACTAAAAATACTCATGTAGGAATCATTATGAGAGAAAATTCAATAATAGTTTTCAGGAGAAAAATCACAAGTAATCAGAGAAATGAAAATGAAAACAAGTATGAGATACTCACTTGTCATCTATCCCACATGCACACCTTTTCCCCCTAGTTATAACCTGTGCCTCTGACCATGTGGGTAAGGAGGTCGCTCACACCCGGGAGTACGCATCAAAAGCAGTTCCACTTGGGGCTTCCTGGTGGCTCAGTGCTTAAGAATCCGCCTGCCAATGCAGGGGACACGGGTTCGAGCCCTGGTCCGGGAAGATCCCACATGCCACGGAGCTACTAGGCCCATGTACCACAATTACTGAGCCTGTGCTCTAGAGCCCGCGAGCCACAACTACTGAAGCCCACGCACCTAGAGCCCGTGCTCCACAAGAGAAGCCACCGCAATGAGAAGTCTGTGCACCACAGGAAGAGTAGCCCCTGCTCGCTGCAACTAGAGAAAAGCCAGCGTCCAGCAATGAAGACCCAACGCAGCCATAAATAAACAAATTTATTTTTAAAAAAAGAAAAGAAAAAAAAAGCAGTTCCACTTCTACAATTATTTCCTAAGGAAAAATCATAATGGTGCACAGAGATTGAACTTTCCTCTTCCAGCACTGCATCACAGTGAAACACTGGAAAATAAAAAATGTCTAATAATATGGATTTCAATGAAATAAAACATGGTCCATCCATATAACAGGTCTGTACATGTCCCATTTCTAATGATGCTGCAGAGAAACCCATGGAAGCCAAGAAAAGGTACTCGGGATAGCCTGAGTGGGAAAAGGCAGGTCACAAAACAGGGTATAGAATATAGTGTCTCTGTTTTAGTAAAAATGAGACACATACAAATATAATTGAAGAGTATTTCCAGTAGAATTTCATCTCCGCAGGCACCCTTTTCCCATCCACAGAACTACACCCAACAGTCCTGTTACCCCTCCTTATTAGGTCCTTGGCTGTCCTCCAGCACGACAATCGAGCCCTCACCTCTCCACGCTTCAGCACCCCTGCACCGTCCTACCAGCCCACATGTTTAAATAGCCTGGATATGAGTGCATTTCCTCACCATGGCCACAGAGGTACAAATGCCATTTCCTAAAGCATATCCACTACAAGTTCACCCCTCTGGGGACAGAAAGACACAGTCACCATTAGTCACTATGGGATGTTGGGCAGGTCAGTTAGTTAAACTTGTAGAAGTTATCTACAAGCCTCAGTTTTCTCATCTATAAGATGGGAAATAATAATAGTACCTAACGATGCAGGGCTCTCATGGGGATTAAAGGAGATAATACACTAAAGTCAAATGTCCTCTAAGCCCTTAGTAAATGCTCAATAAATCACACCTCTGCTCAGACCTCTGAGAAAACTCCCCAGAAGCGGAGGTTAACCTTCTGGGGAAATGGGGGCCCTATTTCAACAGGCACTTTCCTACAATCAGGCTTTATAAAAAGTTCAAGCACACATAATTTAAATTCCATACCTCTTATAGTATTGGCAGAAACTGAGTAAAATAAAGACTTACCCTGTCTGTTTTGTTCACTGTTGTGTTCCCAGTGCCTGGAACATAGTAAAAGTCAAGTGTAGAATGAATTAAATGATTCACCCTTTATGCTCAAACCTACTGAACACAACCAACCCAACTGTTCTATCTTAACCACAACTACACGATAGGCTAGTCACCACGATAATTGTGGTGACATAAAGTACAATGGATTTCCACTGAGTCATCTGTCATATTAGGAAATGAGAAGGAAATGTGGGATCTTCCCGAACCAGGGCTCGAACCCGTGTCCCCTGCATTGGCAGGCGGATTCTTAACCACTGCGCCACCAGGGAAGTCCTTAAATTGTGTTTTGAAGAAAGCTTCATTTCCATTTCCATATGAGCTTCTCAATGTACACTGAACCTACCGTGAAATCATAGCCTTGTGTTTTTGAAAACAGATTCCGCAGCTATGGAAACAAGTTGTCACTGTATACTGACTTCACTGTAGGATCAAGTGAGAAGAAACATCTCAGCTTGGACACAGCTACTTAGCTACAAATATTGTTCTTTTCAATAAAAGTGCTTAACCGTAATCAATAAAGCCCTTAAGTTCCTAATTCTGTAGACAAACTGTAGCACATAAAAGTTCCTTCAGCTAACAATTCATACTTCAGGCACATGTGTAGTAAAAAAAAAGTGTCCCATTCCTGATTTTATTAATTCTAAATAATCCCCCGAGAGGCCAAGTGGGTTCCACTTGGTCCACATTCAAAGTCAGATTCTAGACTTAAACCAGCTTGACGGCAAAGAACAAATTCTCTACAAAGCACTAATGCAGGCATCTGGAAATTACAAGAAAGGAATGGGAAATCTTAGCTCAAGTTTTATCATCCACTTTCAGTAAGTAATCCAAAGCAGACCTTGGAATTACTCATGAAGTAGCACAATATAATTAGGAATGCGTGATACTGACAGCAGAAGCCAAAAGTCTCTATATAAGAATATCCCAGGAAGCAGTGAGGTCAGAGATCAGAGCCACCAGTGGGCTGAAGGAAGCACATTTTTCCCCCAGAAAAAGGCACTCCATTAGTCTTTCTGACTGAAATTAACAGGGCCGTTACTAGGAAACTCGTCAAAACAGCCGTGCAAACATTGAGTGAACACTGACAGCTGGGCCTTCAGTCACAGAGCTTCGTGGGATGGCAGGATCTCACTAGGGTGAGGGACTATGGTAAGCACAATGCATAAAGGCAATAGCAAGACAGGAAGTGAAAGGAGGAAACACACCAGCTAGGAACTGGATGGCGGGGAGCTGGGGGGTGGGGGGGAAGGGGGCAGGGAGGACTGAGTCATCCCCAAGCAAAAGCAGGCTGGCGCCTCACTAGTCCCCACCAGACACCACCCCCAAGGGTGCCAACTACGGGAGGCTCCACAGAGGCACCACATCTGACCGTTGACGACCTTGCTCAGAGGGACCAATACCCACACGCAGCTTTATTTAGCAAGCCAAGCTATCTCTTTCTCTCTCCATCATATTTCCAGAACACAGCAAGCAGCATCTCTGCACAGCCTTGGTGGGTCTAACACACCTCACAGCTCCTCTTCACAACTTAAAGTTGAACAGCAGACCCAGCTAAGACAGCCTGCTCATAGCTTTAAAACAACACCACCCACGTGGCCTCAGGGGAACTGATGAGGTCACATTTTTACAACTGTGTTATGCTTTGCCTACACTGTGTTTTTAATTTTTGGACTAACTGCCAAGTCTTAAAAATCATAAGTTTTCACACACAAGAGTCTGGATTTCTCAGCCCCTCTTGATAAATGTGGAGATCCGACAACTTGAGGCTCACATTCGTGAGATTTTGCTGACAAGTAACACTTGGTCAGGACCTAGAAAACAGCTGCCCTCCAATGTGCCAAAGTCCCCACCACTCCCTAGTACCTGGTACCCAGTTGATCTCATCCCTTTGTGTTATCCACCTGGCCTCTATTAGCATGTTCTATAGGAAAAAAAGGGGGGCAACATTCTGGAATAGCTTTGCTTCCACTGACACAGAATGATTCCAATCTTGGCAGATCTTCTTTTATATGTCAATGTCATTTGCAAAATTCCAGTTAAAAAGAATCTCCAGAAAGGGGATTGGTTTTAGATGGAGTTCTGATTAGCGTATTGTTTATACTTACAATTGTGACATATAACCCAACGTAAAAATTTTTTAAGAAATCCTTAAACTTCACATCATGAGAATTTTCTCCAACAAATTCTACTGTTCAATTTACAATCAGAATCTTACAGGAGATCTATTAGACCTTCAAAGACTAGATAATCCCAATTATACTTAAATTGTTCCAGAGCAAAGGAAATGAAAAAGGAATTCACTTCTTTTTATGAAGCACATATAACACTGACACCTAGGGACTTCCCTGGTGGTACAGTGATAAAGAATCTGCTTTCCAATGCAGGTTGGGTTCGATCCCTGGGACCCCACATGCCGCGGGGCAACTAAGCCTGCGCGCCTCAACTAGAGCCCACGTGCCGCAAACTACAGAGCCCACATGCCCTGGAGCCTGTGTGCCACAACTAGAGAAGAGAAAACCCACACATCACAACTAGAGAGAAGCCCGTGCACCACAACGAAGAGCCAGCATGCCGCAATGAAAGATCCCACACGCCACAATGAAGAGCCTGCATGCCGCAACTAAGACCCGAGCCAAAAATAAATAAAATAAAAATAAATAAATAGGGACTTCGCTGGTGGCGCAGTGGTTAAGAATCCGCCTGCCAATGCAGGGGACACGGGTTCGGGCCTTGGTCTGGGAAGATCCCACATGCCACAGAGCAACTAAGCCCATGCGCCACAACTACCGAGCCTGTGCTCTAGAGCCCGCAAGAAACAACGACTGAGCCCGCGTGCCACAACTACTGAAGCCTGCGTGCCTAGAGCCTGTGTTCCACAGCAAGAGAAGCCACCACAATGAGAAGCCCGCGCACCGCAACGAAGAGTAGCCCCCGCTCGCCGCAATTAGAGAAAGTCCGCACACAGCAATGAAGACCCAACGCAGCCAAAAATAAAAGAACAAAAATAAAATTTAAAAAAATAAATAAATAATAAATCTTAAAAAAAAAACACTGACACCTAAACCAGATAAATACAGCACAAAAAAATGTAAACTAGAGACTAATCTCACTCATGAATAGCAACACCTTACTCCACAAGGAAATGCCAGCAGCATTCTCAATAAGGTTGGCAACAAAGTTATATCTATACTACTCTAATATCTCCACGACTATGTAACAATGTGCACAGTAATCAACAGCCTTCATCAATAACCAGTTAGAAGATGCAATGGAAGATAAAACACCAAATACGACAACAAAATATAATACTCAGAAGTAAACTGAACAAGATATATGTAAAACACAGGAAAACATTTTTAAAAATCAAAGTTATTCATTATGACACAAATTAATTGTAAGAGTAAAATACTGGAAGCAACCTCAATGTTTACATATAGCAGTTTATACCAAACAGTGGAATACTATGCCACAGTAAACAAAAGAATATATCAGGAAGATCTCCGTAAACTGATTCTAAAACAGTCTCTGGAATATACTGCTAAGTGAAAAAGAAAAGGTTACTACTTTCTCTACAAGGAAAAAGGGAAATAAAATATTCACACATAAGTAGCTATTTATTTTTACAAAAAGAAATAAGGAATGAACTAACAATGGAAAATGGATTACCTCTGGGGGTGGGTAGGAAAAGGGTGAAAGATTAAGAAGGTAATGAGCCACCTTTGGGTAGAGCTTTTCCTACACTTTGGACTTTGGATCATGTTAATGTTTTACATAATCTAAAAATTTAGTTAAGCCAATGAAGATGGAGACTCTAACACTGAATGTAAACAGAAAGAAACAGACATAACCAGAGAGCAAACAATAACAACCTTAGCAACCTTAGCACTCAGAAGAAAAGAAAGCATCAATCAAAAAAGAAAAAAAAGCAAAGCATCAATCAATGTCACTAGTGCATACAATACTCTTGTATGTACTCAATGAGATACATTCTCTAAAGGTCAAAAAGAACTGCAAAAAGTAAATCTTGAATTTTATATAGTAGGTTTGTTGATGGTAGTGGTATGAGTGTAGCCCATTTTTAAATTATTTGGGGTGCAGTGTGTAAATATATTGGTGTTGTTTATAACAAGGTTTGGGAGTTGTCAATTTAGTTGAAAGGGCAGGGAAGGCATTTTTGGCAGAAGGCACAAGAAAACCGTAAAAAATTTCAACATGGGTGGAACTTAAGATTTGGGGGGTAAAGGTGGAGAGGCGAGTGCAGATACAGGCCACTTCAGCACACAGCTCCAGGGGCTACTACTCACACTGTAATCTATGTAATTGTACACTAAGGTGGCCCTGGCCTCGTAGCCCATGCTAAAAAGAGTTCGGCCTTTGTCCAGAGGCAAATAATCCACCATGGCAGACATTCTCTCGGCTGCAAGTTCACCCTGAGATGCTCAATGATTTAAAGGAAACCATGGGCTTTGACATGAGAGCTTCATGGCCTGGAGGTCAGGAATACTCAGTATAAACCAGCACTGCTAATTCAGATCTGCAAAAAGACATGTATTCTAAAACCTATTCTAAAACCTATTCTAGAATTTCCACAATTCTGTGACCTCTGATTAGACTCAAACAGTATCAAAGCAAACGGCCTTTACCCAATGTAACTACTGAAAAACTTAACCCATTGAAAATACATCCTTAACCCATTGAAAATATATCCTTAATATTCTAAGGTAAAATCAATTCATAGATCATTTTCAGAAAAGCGTTTTCATTTCCCAGAAGAAATCTAGCACAAATATTTTAACTTCGGTATTTTAGGAAACATTCTGTAAGCTGCTTAAAATCTTTACTTTTCACTTGCTTTTCCATGATAAGTTCATAATAAAGCAAGATTCATCCTGTTCTTAATAGTCTAGAATCACATGATAGCTTCCCAGATTCCAGTTGACAACATCCTAAGAGTTCTTAGGAATTACATTCAGGTAACTCAGCAAGTTCAGAAAACTGTTTCACAACTCAAAAGTCCTCCTGCACTGACTTGGGACTGTCTGTGAGAGAATTCACATTTTTGTGACGTGTCACCATCACCCAATCCAGGAGCCTTCTGTGGCATGTCCCCCAGGTCCTATCTCACCTTGGTCTTGGGGTGTTTCAGTTATCTACTGTTATACAGCAAACCACCCCAAAACATAATTGCTAAAAACAACAACGACTGATTATCTCTCACATTCCTGTGGGTGTGGCAGAGGCTCAGCTGGATGGTTCTTCTGGTCTCACTTGGGATCTCGCACGAAGTTGCATCAGATGATAACAAGGGCTAGGGCATTTAAAATGAGTTCCCTCACACGTCTAGCACCTTGGCAGCGATGCCTGCAAGACTGGGACCTCTCTCTCATGTGGAAACATGTTGTTTCCACCATTGGGCTTCTCCAGTGGTGGCAGAAGTGTTCAAAGCGTGAGGCAGAAATCGAAGATCTCTTTAAACTCGGTCTTGAGAGTTACACATTGTCACTTCTGCCACTGTCTATTGGTAACAGTAAGTCCCAAGGCCAGCCCAGATTCAAGGGGAAGAGATACAGACTCCACCTCTCCACAGGAGTGTGGCAAGAATCTGTAGCCCAGCCCAGGGCAAGACAGCATCATTCCCCTCGGACAATAAGGCACAGCTGTGCTGCCCCTGCCTGCTTTCTCTTTGTTCACCATATGGCTCACAAGAGAGTAAGAACTTGGGACTTCCCTGGTGGTCCAGTGGTTAAGACTTCGCCTTCCAATGCAGGGGGAGCTAAGATTCCACATGCCTCGCAGCCAAAAAACCAAAACATAAAACAGAAGCAAAATTGTAACAAATTCAATAAAGACTTCAAAAATGGTCCACATCAAAGAAGTAAGAACTCACAAAGTCACAAAGTCTTTCCTGCAAGAAAAGTCTGATTACACAAAGAACCAGAATGCTTCTTCAGCTATGGTCAAGGACAAGAGTTGACAAACTTCTTCTATAAAAGGAAAGAGAGTGAATATCTCAGGCTTTGAAAGCAATATGGTCTCTGTCACAACTATTCAACTCTGCAGCAGCAGCAGGAAAGCAGCCATAGATAATATGCAAACAGATGGGTGTGGCTGTGTTCCAATAAAAGTTTATATACAACAACAGGTTGGAGGGGGATGGAGTCGGCCTATAGGACTTAATTTGTTGAGCCCTGGGCTAGGAGAATGAGTGCTGGATTTGGGACTGGAAAATCAGGCCTGGAATTCTGACTTTACTCACTATCCATGTGACCTGAGTTTGTTCAACTTTCTGAGGTTACCTTCTTGATCTAAAACGTAGAGATAATGCCATTCATCTTCTGAGGCGGTTGTAGGAAGGGATATGCGTGAAAGTGCACAGCCCCTTCCCTCAGTAAGACAAACATGCCTTAGTTCTAGCCTGCAGAGCCTGGAGAACAACTCCTCAGGAGGGGGCTCCCAGGGAAATCTAGCTGGCAGGACAGAAGGACTGTCCACCACTGTTTCCCAATGAAATGGAACCTTCACTGATGAAAATTATATTTCGCAGCAGACTGAACAGTCTCTGTTAGAGACCTGGCCCTGTTTTGCTCTTTCTCAATAGCAAAATATCTTGTTTTAAGGCATATAGACAGGATGGACACAGATGGTTTTTCACAAACAAGTAAGCATACATGGTCAGTGAAAAAAAAAAAAAAAAAAAAAAACCAAAGTAAGCAAGCCTCAGAAGTGTGATTACTCAAATAGAAAGTTTGTTCAGTGGCATAGCAGTATACTCATACTGTATTTAAGCTGGTTTTGTAGCTTCTGAAAGGTTAAACAAAAAACAGTCTCTGAGACAAGTATATATATATATTTTTTAATGCTAAAGGCGTAACTGGAATTTTTTTAACATGGGAGTGCAAGCTTTACTTTTCTAAAATTGGCCCTGATGGGGAAAAATAAAGTATTCAAAAATTTTTTTAAAAATCTATCCTTAGCCAAAAGGAATTTAAAGCATTAAAGTACTTTGTTTGCATCTCCCCTAATAGGGCAGTGCTTTGTAATACCAAGAGTCCTCTAAGAAAATAAGAGATTTCTATTTAGCTGGCAGCATTCTACTCCAGCTTTCAGAAGATTCCATTCATCCACAGGAAAGTAGACAGATTAGAAGTTGAGTGATTTGTCCACTGTCAAAACCTCGTCCGCTGTAGGATTTTCCTGCAGCACCCACACGAGCAGGATCTCAGCCATGGCCCCTCTTGCAATTTCATCGTCCCTTTCTGCCACAGCGGTGTGGCCCTGGCCAGAGCAGCTGTCCCAGTCTCCAGGAGAGACAGCTGCGTTCTGGAGGGACGGCGTTAGAAGGGCGTGCATTCCCTCCTAAGCCCCAGAGTGAGTGCCAATGGCTGTCATCATTTGGATTAAATGTCCCCTTCCAAAGCAATCTGGATCACTTCCAGAGCAAAATACTACTGAATAAAGTTAAAATCTAGGCAAACAGATGGATGGAAGGGTCGATGACCGGACTTGTTGCTCCTGATCCATAAATTAATAAATGGATACATATTGTTGGTCTTCTGAGTCAGAAATGAGATGGAAAAGAAGTGAGATGACTTAGCATGAGACAAGCAAAAGCGAACATTCCCAAATTCCCTTGTATCTGTACTTGAGCCGAATGGAATTCTCACATGATAGCTGGGATGTCTATATTAAGGATCTCAGGCCAATCTTCTACTAAATAAAGTTCCAGTGGCGTTGAGTTCACATGATACCCAGAGCTCTCCAGACAGCTGCTTGTTCTCCCCATATCTCCCGCTTTGGAACTTCAGCTTCAAAGTAGCTCCTTGCCTGCTCTTGCCATGGCCAAAGTCCATGCTGTACCCAGGAGGTGTGAGTGTGATGAGCTATCAAAGGACTGACAGATAACAGAGCTGCCTCTCTCACGCTCTGTGTGTGTGTGTGTGTGTGTGCGCGCGCATGTGCACACGCACGTCTCTAACTATCTGCATATGTACACGTAAACCCATGACTGAAGGTCGATGGTTATGTAACATGTTAACATCAGGGGAAGATGGATCAAGGGTGTGTGGGAACTCTCTGCACTCTCTTTGCAAATTTTTTGTAAATCTAAAATTATACCATAATAGAGGTTTTTTTAAAAATAAATAAATAAACTTTAGGTCAACTTGAAGCCTTGAAGCATATAATTCCAGTTTCCAAAGGCTCCTTCAGCATAAGGAGATGAAGCTGATCAGGTCCCCAAAAGACTGCAAAACACACCTGACATTCTGTGACTGTTTAGTGTTGACATTAAGACGTTTCCCCCCTCCCCGATGGCAGGCTGCTACTATACACTAGTGAGGTTGCTAAGCGGAGTCCCACCTGCAGGAGGACAGGCAGTCAACTGCTTATTATGTTCCTAAGCCTTCCCACACTGCCGGTGCCTCCCTGCCTCCACTCTCCCAAACGCAAAGGGACAACAAACACCAAGACATGACAATGCGCAGGGGAAGCAGAGGGGCAGTATTCACATGTCTCCTTCTTACCCACAAGAACCTTCCTCAGGAGACCGAAGCAGACTGGTCCTAATTGCAACTGCCCGTGTCAAAACCATGGCAGGGGTGGTGGGGAGAGGGTGGGGGGATGGAGGGTATGGGGGTGATGGTCAGTGGGGGTGGAGGGTGGGGGAAATGGGGGAGAAGAGGTGGGGGGATAGGGGAATGGGGGGGTGAAGAGGTGGGAAGGGATGGGACCACGGTGATGGGCCTGGACCAGTCAATGCCTGCTCATGCCTCCCCCTCCCCCAGCCCCAGGTGTTGCAAAGGAGGAGGCCAAAGAGTGGAACAAAATCTCGATTCTGTTAGGAAAAGAGGAAAGGGTAGTAGAAGATGGATATGTGAATTGGCAATCAGTTTCTGCTACTCCCATCATTCATTTGCTCATTCATTCATTCAAGCTGTGAATCTGCTGACAGTCTGTGTCTTGAACTCTTGCCCAGAATTGTATTCTAGCCCTCCAGGAGCTTATGGTACAGCCACATTTGCATAAGAATATTCCATTTCCCTGATATTCAAAGTAGCACTGGATATCCCAGGCAGTCTAAATACCAAAGAGTAATTTACTGGTTTCAGAGTGATTTTAATTACTGCATCGTAAAATGCACCAGTGCCCCCCTTCCCATCTCCATGGTCACTGCTGGCTGGGAAGCTGCTTAATCTGAATCGGTTGAGGCAGCAGAAGGTGCCCTTCACCAGGCCCCATCCTATTAATAGCAGCTGTGCGTGACTCAGGTTACAGGTTGGCTCAAATCCGTATCAAACTGGCTCCTCCAACTGAGGCCATTTTGGTACTTAACTTTGTCTCTCACATGAGATTCTTATTTTTAAAACCCGAGTACTGGAAACAGAAAAGTTAATGTTGAAGTATATTAGAAAGGATATAGAGCAGTCTACTATTACAGTTAAGGCCAGAAAAAAGTAAGCATTGTGATTTTCAAAAAAAAAAACATACCAAGTACTCAATGTTGTATCCTCATGTGGCACACATTTAAAGCTTAAGATATGAAAAACACATACTATTATGTTGCATTTGGGACATTAAAAAGCAGGATTTCTTACCTTGTTTCTAAAAGATTTCTGAGTGAATAGAACAAAAAAGAATACTTTTGATTTTACAATTTCTAATATTCACCTGGGTTAAACAAGCTATTTAATGTCAGTTAATAGATATACTATCTATAATTTTAGAAATCAATGATACAAGAGAAAAGGGTATATTTCTATTTATGTTGAAATATTGTAAGCATTTATTGCAGGATACTTAACCCCAGATATATTTCAATTAAACAAAATCATTTCAAAGGTTTGCATGACACAAATGGCCAATAGGCACATGAAAAGGCGTCCGACATCAACAGACATCAGGGAAACGCAAATCAAAACCACAGTGAGACACCAATTCATACCCTCTGGGATAACTAAAATCAGAAAATAATAATAAGGGACTTCCCTGGTGGCACAGTGGTTAAGAATCCGCCTGCCAATGCAGGGGACACAGGTTCAAGCCCTGGTCCGGGAAGATCCCACATGCCGCGGAGCAACTAAGCCCGTGTGCCACAACTACTGAGCCTGTGCTCTAGAGCCCGCGCTCCACAACAAGAGAAGCCAACACAATATGAAGCCCGCACACGGCAACGAAGAGAAGCCCCCGCTTGCCGCAACTAGAGAAAGCCTGTGCGCAGCAACGAAGACCCAACACAGCCAATAAATGAATTAATTAATTAATCAAAAAGTAAAATAAAAACAAATTGTTTTTAAAATAAAAAAGGATATTAACAAGTGCTGGAGCCCTCATACACTGCTTGTGGGAAAATGTAAAAGGGTGCAACCACTATGGAAAGCAGTCTGACAGTTCCTCAAAAAGTCACCATATGATCTAGCAATTCCACTCCTTCCCATCTACCCAAGAAAAATGAAAATATATGTCCACACAAAATCTTGCCTATGAATGTTCGTAGCAACATTATTCATAGGAACCAAAAAGTGGAAACAATCCAGAAGTTCATTAACTGATAAATGGATAAACAAAATGCGGTATATATCCACACAGGGAATATTATATGGCAATAAAAAGGAATGAAGTACTGATCGATGCTAGAACATGGATGAACCTCAAAAACATCATGCTAAGTGAAAGGAGCCAGACACAAAGGACCACACATATTATACGATTCTATTTATGTGAAATGTCCAGAATAGGCAAATCCAAGGAAACAAAGCAGATTAGTGGTTGCCTGGGGCTGGAGGATTGGGGGAAATATGGAGGAAGTGGTGATGAGTACAGGGTTTCTTTTTGGGGTGATGCAAGTGTTTAAAATTGATTATGGTGATGGTTGCACAACTCTGAATACACTAAAAACCAGTGAATTCTACAGTTTAAAGGGGTGAATTGTACGGTATGTGAGTTCTATCTCAATAGAACCATTTTTTTAAAGCTGTTAAAGTCTATGGGAAGGGGTAACAATAAAGGAATAGGCACAATTTGGAGTGATGAAACTATTCCGTATCCTGGTGGTGGTCACACAACTCTTATACATGTATTAAAATTCACAGAAGTGGATGCCAAAAGAAAAAAGTCTATTGCGCTATATGACAATGTGAAAAATAAACATTTTTCCATGAGTCTATGGCTTTGGGCATGCACAGCTGACGTATTATGAACAAATGCTCAAAGATAATCACGTCAACGATTAGTCTGTAAGACAGGGAATGACTGATCTCTGCTGACTTGGCTGTATCTGCTTCAGTGAATAAAATAACCAAGTCACCTCCACTTAGCACCATGCATAAATTGTAACATTCCCTTCCAAACAGTTCAACCATGCTGGGAACAGGTATGATGGTGATAAAACAGCAGAAGTCCATTTTGATAGGAAATAATGGAGTCTTCCGATATAATGCTGCTTCTTCCAGCCACTAGGTGAGGAGTGAGACTGGCTATACAACTGGTGAGCAGGTGACCTGGGGTGAGTTATTTCAGACCCTCCTGTTTAAACCTACCCACAGCTTCCCATCATTGCTTAAATAAAACCCAAGCTCCTGATTCTGGCCTGCAAGGCTCTCACTGTGCAGCAGGTATCTGGCTGTACCAGGCTGGGGGCCAGGACGAGGCAGGACAGCAGCGTGGGCCATGAAGCCAGCCAGGCCTGACCCTGCAGCCAAAGGGAAGACTGAAGGAGGTCATTCACTCCACGGGATTGATTCATTGATCACGCTGACTCAGTGCTCAGCGCAGTAACGGGCACGTATGAGCCCTCAATAAACAGCAGCTACTGTTACTATTATAGACACACAAGTTCCACACACATACACAGACACACACACACACCCCTACGTCAGCTTCCTAAGGACAGGTGTCTGCCTCCCCCATATCCTCAACACCCACAAAACCAGTCTTAGAGAACAGAGGTAAGATTCAGGAAGAGCCCAAGTGTTTAGAGAAAATTCTACAAAAATTGAAAGCAGACCTTTCCCAATATCTCTGTCACAGCTTACCTAAGTGTCAGGGTAGAGTAGGCTGTCTTCAGGGAGAGAGATTTTGGTGCCCACCTGTGTGAGACGAGCAGTAAATCCATCGCTGGTCATGGAAAAGGCACAGGGGACCCTCAGCAGACAGGGGCTGGGTCTCATTTCACTCAGAGAAGACAAATCAAGGAGGGAGAGAAGGCAGTGTCCCTGGATTTGGAATACCTCTTTGCTCGGGCCAGTTGAGGCCTGTTCTACCTGCCCAGCCAGGTCAAGCAGGGTCAGTGTGAACTTGGCTCAGAGCAGGCCCTTGTCAGGGCTCCTGTGGGCCTGGATCCTGGGGGCGGCGGTGGGGAGCCAGTGGCTTTTCTGACAGGATTTCTCCAGTTTTCACCCGGGTCCAGGAGGAAAGGAGACCACACCACAGAAGGGGGCCAAGCAGAGTGCACCCAGCTCCCTCACGGAGAGGAGAGGCTTAGCAGGCCCCTCGAAAGCAGCCATTTGCCCCAAGGGTCCTCTTTTACCCTCTTCCTTCGCCACCAATGTGATCCCTAATTCTGAATGGGACTGTGGTATTTTCTCTCTCACAGAGTGTTCGGGTTTTTTGGGGTTTTTTACCCAGGGATGGGCGGTTGGGGGGTGGTCATCATCCACCTTTTCTTTCTCTATGTGCAAAGGATGTGCTCAGCTATCACACTACACAAACTGTAAACGTCCACTAAAAGTCAAGCCGACGGGGTCCATAAGGTCCACCAGCTTAAACAAGTGGAAAAGAAAAGATTTCATTGTATGGGGCATTGCCTGGGAGAAGCAAGAACTCATAAAAACAGCCATTGTTCGGGAGGAAAGAATCCAACGGCTTTATTCCAGGCAGCACATGAAAAAGCAACATTCAGCCAGCTTGCCGAGTCAGGGAATCTAAATGGCAGTGGAGTGGCCGGTCAGCCGGCTCCCCCTGCCTTTCCCCCTTAACAGAAGGCTTGAGAGGAGCCAGGCACACCAACAACACCAAATGCCATGGGAAAATGGCTTCTTGAGGGCCTGTGCACCTGGCCCCCAATTTGCTCAGGATGCAGGGAACTCTGACAACGGGACCTCAAATCCCGAGGCCCCTCACCACCCCGGTCCTTAGCACACTGGTGTCCGTGGCTCTTTCATGATGGGGGGGAGGGTCAGAGGGAGATAAGGGAGAACAATGCATACAGTGTGAGCTCAGCTAGGTTAAACACACATCTCATAACCATATGCACACAGAATAAAGACTGGAAGGAACCCCCAGAATGCCAACTGCTGTTATCACTAGCATCCACACGCACAGACCTTGTTAGTTCTTCACATAATGTACAATAACACAAGTTATTTTTTCCTTCCAGATTTAATCATGCTTTGGGTCCAGTTGGCTACTTTCCCAAATCAGAGGCTGAAATTGCTCAACAATGGCATAAGCAGCCTTAAGCAGTGATGCTCCAGGGGTATTTCCCTCAGGAAGCCTCAGGTGAGATTACGGCTCCCTAGGGGGATAGCTTTCCAAGTTTTCTGGGACTAAACCCCAAACCCACAACAACTGACTTTTCTGTGTGTGTGTCTACGAGATCATCTGAACGAGTTAGCGTGCACTAGAACCTTCTGGAGGGCTTGCGAAAACACAGATTGCTGGGCCCCAAGCCTGAGTTTCTGTGGTCTGGAGTAAGGCCCGAGAATTTGCATTTCAGACAAGCTCCCAGGTTAGCTGATGCTGCTGGCTGGGGACCAGCAGGAGGGCCACTGTTCTAAACCAAAAGGTAATTTCAAGCCAAACGCATCCCTAAGACACCAACACACTGAACTCCAGCACAGGGCTGATGCCATGCCCCTCAGAGCTCTACCTGGGGTGGGGCGTTTTTGCTTTGTAACCTCCTTTAAATTCTTGTGAGTTTGGACTTCACTGATTACTCCCTGCTTCTGACGGAACCTGTAGATCTAATAATTCAAAAACTGGGCACATGCTAATTAAGCTATCGTATCATGAGGCCATAGTGCAGCTTTAAATCACAAAAAGGTCTTCAAATGAGTCACTGGGGTGTCGCCAGGCAGTAGAGAATGCAGGATTAGAAGGGGGAAAAGGTGATCTTGATGAACAAGAAATAAAGTTATTTTAAGACCCTCAGAAAATACCAAAACTCAGTGTTCAGAATTGACAATCAAAAAGCATACATTAGCAGCCGCATAGCACAGGGAGATCAGCTCAGTTCTCTGTGACCGCCTGGAGGGGTGGGATAGGGAGGGTGGGAGGGAGACGCAAAAGGGAGGGGATATGGGAACATATGTATATGTATAACTGATTAAATTTGTAAAATAAAAAAAAAAAGTATGAAAAAAAAAAAAAAAAAAAAAAGCATACATTTACTGGGAAGGAGGAGAAAACTACTCAATTAGCACCAGAAATATGACCCATTGGTGCTTTATGGATTTATGATTGGCAGTTAGTTTTAAAGGAAAACATTTATATTTCTTCCTCCCAAAACAAGTACTATAAATTGCAGGAGACACTGCACCTTCTAGCCTAAATCCAAACATAACAACTGTGAACACACTGATCCATCTTCCCCCTGTTAGACGGGCTCCAGGCATGCAGTAGACATCCTCTGAATTCCATCTTCCCAGGAGTGGGAACTCCAGCAAGAGCTGGTTTATCCTCCTGGCCGGTCAGATGAGCCACAGACTCCTCCAGAGCAGGAAGGTCTTGTACAAGCAGCCGGGCAAGGCAGCACAGAGGCAACCATCAGAACCCACATATGCTGGTGGAGCCACCTAACTCCACCCTGCCTTCCTAGGCTATGGCCTTCTGAGGGGCTCTTAGGAGTTCCAGAATAGTGCAAAAATTATGTGTGATTTTTTTTTCCAGATGTGCTCTATGGCAGATCTGAATCAATAAAAAGAAATAAAACTGTAACAGTTGGACTTCCCTGGTGGCGCAGTGGTTAAGAATCCGCCTGCCAATGCAGGCGACACGGGTTGGAGCCCTGGTCTGGGAAGATCCCACATGCCACGGAGCAACTAAGCCCATGTGTCACAACTACTGAGCCCACATGCCACAACTACTGAGCCCACGTGCCACAACTACTGAAGCCCGCACGCCTAGAGTCCATGCTCCACAACAAGAGAAGCCACCACACTGAGAAGCCCACACACCGCAACGAAGAGTAGCCCCCGCTCGCTATAACTAGAGAAAGCCCGCGTGCAGCAACAAAGACTCAACACAGCCAAAAATAAAATAATAATAAATTTTTTAAAAAAACAAAAAAACTGTAACCGTTTTTTTGTTGCTCAGCCAAAACACAACACTTCCAGTGATACAATGCTACCCAAGTGAGTCCCCAGTTTTTATCTGTTTGCCACTCAGTTTGGAGACCACTGCTCCCAAACACACATTACTGGCTTAGATACCAGCCTGGTACAGGAGGGAGGGAGGGAGGAAAAGAGGGCCAATCTCTGCAGGCTCAGAGGTGTGCAGGCACAAGTGCTCTGCTTATAGGATATACTAAATTGTTCAATTACCTGAAGTTCACACAACCAAAAAGCTCCAATAAACAGATTTTTTAAATTACCTTTATATGTAACGGGAGATTATGGCAATTCTGAAGAACCTCTAAATAAAGAGTACACTGTGGGGCTTCCCTGGTGGTGCAGTGGTTGAGAATCCGCCTGCCGATGCAGGGGACATGGGTTCGTGCCCCGGTCCGGGAGGATCCCACATGCCGCAGAGCGGCTGGGCCCGTGAGCCATGGCCGCTGAGCCTGCGCGTCCGGAGCCTGTGCTCCGCAACGGGAGAGGCCACAACAGTGAGAAGCCCGCATACCGCAAAAAAAAAAAAAAGAGTACACTGTGCAGTGTTTCAATTTATTAAGCACAACAGCCTGATTTCCAGCCCTTCCAGGTGAAGGAGCCTCGGCTAAGTGGAAAACACATGCCAAGTCCTCAGGATCACAGAACATCGCAGGCTGGGCTGAGATCTGGGGCCCAGTCTGGGGCCCAACCATGGCAGCGAATGGAGAGTCCAGGGGCCTCAGAGGCCCCATCTTCACTTTAAGCGATAGCATTAGGCAAAGGGTATCTGATCTCCCTTATCCCAGATTAGACCCACGACTACCCAACCTCACAGAGAAACTTCAGCTTTTGTTTAAATGAATTAAATAACGATGTGATTCCACCTTTAAAACTTCTACCCTGGAACAGTTTCCACAGTGGGTTTCCTGCTTCTAAATAAGGTTATAAAATGAAAAGGTATACATTTATAGAGATAAAATATACTATAAAGTGTGTTCTCATGAACAGAAGTTTATGGTAGCAATACGTTTCTGCTTTGAGAAATTTTAATCATCACATTTCAAAATTGCCACATCTTACAGGAAATTTTTTTTTTTTTTTTTTTGCGGAACGCGGGCCTCTCACTGTTGTGGCCTCTCCCGTTGCGGAGCACAGGCTCCGGACGCGCAGGCTCAGCGGCCATGGCTCACGGGCCCAGCCGCTCCGCGGCATGTGGGATCTTCCCGGACCGGGGCATGAACCCATGTCCCCTGCATCGGCAGGCGGACTCTCAACCACTGCGCCACCAGGGAAGCCCCCAGGAAATCTTTTTAAAGAAACACACAGGCATCAGCTGGTAAAGATTTTATTTTCTTCAAGGAAACTGGTTTTATGGCTTGAGTTTCTTAAACTGAGCTAACTTAAAAATCCAGAGAAATCATGTAATTCAAGTGAAAAAACAGAGCCCAGAAAGAAAACTGGCAGCAGGCTCATGGCTGTTTCAGTGGCTGACCAGCTGACCTTTGCTACTAAATATTTGTAATAACTAATAGATAGCATTTATTAATAAGCACTTAACCTGTGGCACCTCCCCTCACCCTCACCACCTGATGAACGAACCACCCCACCTCAGTCCTACTGAGGAGGAGACCGCAACTTTAGAAGCTTAGGAAATGATCAAACAGCTGGCAAGGGGTAGAGGGGGCTAGAACCTGGGCGGTCTGGCCCCAGAGCCCAAGCTCTTGGCACCGCAAGACGAAACTTGTATTGGCAGATCCAATTTATCGACTCCACTTTCTAGGAAAGTTGCCCTCTTACACAGAGAAAACTCCTTCCACATAACACAAATGAGATCCAAACGACCTTTAAAAAAAAAAAAAAAGCCTGAGCCTGGATGGGAGGGGAGTCTGGGGGAGAATGGATACATTCTCAGCCATATGTATGGCTGAGTCACTTTGCTCTGCACCTGAAACTATCACAACATTGTTAATTGGCTATACTCTAATATAAAATTAAAAGGTGGGTTTTTTTAAAAAAAAAAAAACAGCCTTAAGAGTAGATGGGGGTGAGGAAGGAAGACACTGTAGTAATGAAAAAGCAGTATTTTAAAATTACAGCATCAGTGTTATGGTCCACAATCTACAACAACCCAATGCCTGGGGCCACCTGAAAGGTGGGTTTGTACCCAAGCCAGGGGACGGGGACACCTGGACTCCAGCAAGTCAAGAGAACTAGCTGGTCACAGGCCACACTTTTCATCCCATACCAATCCACTTCTGGAGGTCAGCACAAAGAATCACAACCAGACGGCAAGGAACACTCGCGTTTCCATTTTCAAAACACTAAACTATGATCACAGTCATCATTTTGTTTTATTTAAACTATACAGCCTCCCGCTAACCAAAGGCACTTTAAAGGGCCAGGAAGAAGGCTGTCCATCAAGTTATCAAGAGCTCTAAGAGGCCAAAGCACTGTCCCCTTCCAAATCCCAGTCCCCCTGGGGAAGGAGCGGGGAGGGGCTCCTGTTCCCTCAGCAGGCCACTGTGTGAGAACCGGAGACACAGGGAGCAAAGCCAGGGCCTGGCTCAGAAACGGCCAGCCAGACCTTGCAGACACAGCCTGTCTGAGACCATGGGCACTGGGATCCCCTTTACTCCCCACCTCCATGGAGAAAACAGGACACAGGGGCTCGCGTTGGAAAAACCCACAGGCAAAAAGCCAAAGACAACATCCATCTAAAGCTGGAGAGATGCGCCCACAGGGCTGGGGGTTTGGAGCAGTTAGAGGGGTGCTGGGGTCACAGCAAGGACAAAGGATTCCCAAGACAAAGGGGGAAGGGAGAGGGCAGGGGTCAGGAGGAGGGGACTAGGGAGAGGAGGAGGGATGAAGGAGGGACCAGCAGGAGAGGCCATGGGGAGGAGACAGGAGGAAGAGAAATGGGGAAAAGACAGGAGGAGAGGGGTGAGATGGAGGGGAGAGAAGAGGACAGGCAGGAGGAGAACTAAAAGCAAAGACAAAATGAGACAGCTGAGGGCTTCCCTGGTGGCACAGTGGTTGGGAGTTGGCCTGCCAATGCAGGGGACACGGGTTTGTGCCCCGGTCCGGGAAGATCCCACGTGCCGCGGAGCGGCTGGGCCCGTGAGCCATGGCCGCTGAGGCTGCGCGTCCGGAGCCTGTGCTCCGCAACGGGAGAGGCCACAACAGTGAGAGGCCCGCGTACCGCAAAAAAAAAAAAAAAAAAGGAGACAGCTGAGCTCCATGAAACGGTTGCTAAGCTGCTGCCCATAAACCCACAATAACAATCACAGATACACTAATCCTTACCCCAAAAGGGGAGGAAAGGTCAGCAAGAACCGTAAAGCAGAGTTCCCAGGATGGAATTCCACATAAGCATCCTTCCTAATGAATTCTTTACAAAGGAGACCAACATCCTCTGGTAATAAGAACCCAGGATCATCATTCTTTTTAAAAGATGAGACAAAGAGATCAGTATAATTAGCAGCACTTCCAGACCATGACAGGTCAGGGTCTACTTCAGTATTAGAGACAGTAATCACAGCAGTTGCAATGATACATAATCAGCCCTAGAGAGTAGAACAGCCCTTTCGCCATCCAAATTAAGAACTGTATTCCTTGCCTGGGACATATACTGTGAAGCAATCACTTTTATGGGTTCTTTTTCCAAAAGAAAAAGGACAAAGAACTTTAGTTCAATGAAAAAGAATTTTGTAAGCACAAGCAATTTCTATTAAGAATTGTCTATTTCATTGAAAAGAAAAGGTATTTTCACTTAATGGCAGTTCTGAAAAATAATATAAAAAAGTAGTGAGGCAATTTCTGAAAATCATTTATTGTAGTATACCATATTAATAAAATAGAGGACAAAGACCATACGACCAGCTCAAGAGATGCAGAAAATGCATTTCACAAAATTTCAACACTTTCATGACAAAACATTCAACAAATTGGGAATAAAAAGAAACTTCCTCAACCTGATAAAGAGCATCTATGAAAAACTTACAGATAACATCAGACTTCATAGTGAAAGACTGAATGTTTTCCCCTATGATCAGGAACAAGACAAGGACATCCACTCTTACCACCTCCCTTTAACACTGTCCTGGAAGTTCTAGCCAGAGAAAGTAAGCAGAAAACTACTTGCCGGCTGGGCAACCTCTAATTGGTTTCCATGAACCCACCTCTGGGGGGGTCGGCTGGGAGGATAAAATGCTATAATCCATGTAATTGCTCAATAAATGCTATCCACTGTTATCATTAAGAAAGAAGAGACAAGTCCATTCTCTATGTCTACATCTTTTTTTTTTTTTTTTTTGCGGCATGCAGGCCTCTCACTGTTTGCGGAGCACAGGCTCCAGAGGCGCAGGCTCAGCGGCCATGGCTCATGGGCCCAGCTGCTCCGTGGCATGTGGGATCTTCCCGGACCAGGGCACGAACCCGTGTCCCCTGCATCGGCAGGCGGACTCTCAACCACTGCGCCACCAGGGAAGCCCTATGTCTACATCTTTATTCCTGCCCTGCAACTAGGTTCATCAGTACAAATTTTTTTTGATTCCATATTTATGCATTAGCATATGGTATTTGTTTTTCTCTTTCTGACTTACTTCACTCTGTATGACAGACTCTAGGTCCATCCACCTCACTACAAATAACTCAATTTCATTTCTTTTTATGGCTGAGTAATATTGCATTATATATATGTGCCACATCTTCTTTATCCATTCATCTGTCGATGGACATTTAGGTTGGTTCCATGTCCTGGCTATGGTAAATAGTGCTGCAGTGAGAACACTGTGGTACATGTCTCTTTTTGAATTATGGTTTTCTCAGGGTGTATGTCCAGTAGTGGGATTGCTGGGTCATAGGGTGGGAGGGGGAAGCTGGGGCGAAGTGAGAGTAATATCAACACATATACACTACCGAATGTAAAACAGTTAGCTAGTGGGAAGCAGCAGCATAGCACAGGGAGATCTGCTTGGTGCTTTGTGACCACCTAGAGGGGTGGGATCCCACCTAGAGGGGTGGGATAGGGAGGGTGGGAGGGAGGCTCAGGAGGGAGGGGATACGGGGATATATGTATGCATATGGCTGATTCACTTTGTTGTACAATAGAAACTAACATGGTATTGTGAAGCAGTTATACTCCAATAAAGATCTATTAAAATAAATAAAATGAAATACTTTGCCCAACATCATAAAAAAAAAGAAAGAAGAGGCAAGTGTTAGAGCCCAATTTCAGAGGCTGAAAGAGATTATCTAGATCTTGCTCGGGTTGGTTCCTCTAACACACTCTCCCAACACAGAACATGCTATTCCCTCCACCTGAATGGCACTGCCCCCTCCGTTTGACTGGGTACTTTTCCTTTAGCTCTCGGCTCCTCAGGGGAGCCTTCCCAAACTCCCTAAGCCACAAGCTCCTATGATAGCCCTCCAAGCACAGTGGCCTCATGGTCACAGTTACAACTTTACATTTGTTTGTGAAATTGCATTATGTCCATGTACACAAACATACTGTAAACTCCAGGGGGCAGGGCTGTGTGTCTGTTCACCATCCCCAGCATCGTGCCTGCCATTCATTCAACGAAATCACTGTGCCAGTTATCTAGAATAATCTTTACTTAAAACCAACTGATTATGGACTTCAATCACATTTACAAAATACCCTCACAATAACAGCTAGACGAGTGATTGCATAACTGAGGACTACAGCCTAGCCAAGTGGACACATTGAACTGACCATCACACCCCCTAAGATCAGGAACAAGGCAAGTATGTCACCTTTTACCACTCTTACTCAGCACAGTGATGAAAGTTCGAGCCAGTGCAATAAGGCAAGAAATGGAAATGAAAGGCACGTGGGTAGGAAAGGAAAAATAAAACTGTCTCTATTTGAAAAAAAAGAAAACAAAACACTGTGCCAGGCACTCCGCTAGGTCCTGAGCATCCCCAGTTCACATGATATATGACGTCCCTGACTTACAGCAGCTTCCATTCTATTTAGGGGAAAGGCTGGAAACAAAACCCATAAACCAGTGAGTAAGATCGTAAAAGAAAATAGGCAAGGGTGGTCCAGTGGTTAAGACTCTGTGCTTCCAATGCAGGGGGCGCAGGTTCGATCCCTGTTTGGGGAACTAAGATCCCACGTGGGGCGCTACCACAACAAGAAAGAAAGAAAGAAAGAAAGAAAATGGGCAAAAAATGGGCACACCATAAGTATTTGTCCAATAAAAGAATGACAAAGACCCTTCTCTAATTAGTTACTTAACTCCTAAAACTATCAAAGTAGCTTTTGTTTGTATCAGACCACAATAGCACGGCTCTCCTCTGTGGTTCCACAGCGCTATCTACTGCACTCTGCCAGGTTAACTTCAAAGGAGCGTAAGCTCCCCAAAAGGTTAAAAGGCACTTCAATAGCCAGAGACAGATCTGGCCTGAAAGTGAGGAGACACTGCCTCTAATTCTCAGGACCAGAAACACATCAATTTTTCCCAGTTGTGACATGAGTCAGAGCAGTCACGGCTATCTCATGACCCAGGAATTCTGTTACACGGCTCTTGTGACTACAATTTGTGATTTTAAAAGGTTCATGAATGTGTGACAAAAGAGAGCACAGGGAGGCTGCAGAGAAAGTCGGCTCCTGTGAGGCTGGCTGCTATTTCCAAATCCATGCCCTTCTATCACCCTGGCAGAGGGATGGAGCAACTTAAACCAGCACCATGAAAACCAACTGAGTTAAGATTGGAAAGCTCACTTGTGCCCTTCAGTCATTCGAGAAATATTTATTGAGCAACTAGTATGTGCCAGGCACCATTATGTGCCCCCCTAGTACTGGGAATATAGCAGGAAATGAATACAACAAAAACCCCTGCCCTTGTGGAACTTGCAATCTGTGGGGAGTAATTATCTCAACAAGTTTTGTCCCCTATACTACACAGACAAGAATGGCCCTTTGGGTCAAGAGCTGAATGCCGAGTCAGACGTCTGCATGCCTTCCACTGTCCAGCTGAAGCCTTGCACAATGCTCTTTACCCTCAGGAGCCACAGACAAAAATATCAGCAGTGATAGGCCACTGGAAAAAAAAAACCTGCTGATACAGACGGGTAACCTGGTGTCAGGAAAGGCTTCCGAGGCCAATCTCAGGTCAGAACTAAAAGGTGAGTGGGAATTAGCCAGCTGCCAGAATAGGCTGTGCAGAGATTGGGGGGGGCGGTCTTCTACAGGAGAGGTAACAGCAGAGGCAAAGTCCCGGAGGAGGAAGAAAGCATGGCTCAGTTAGGGAACTGAAAAAGCTCTGAATGGCTTCAGCAAAGGAAGGAGGGGTAGCAACCTCTTTGGCCCCATGGGGAGTTCCTGAAAGGGTTTGAAGCAGGGGAGTGATGGGATTCTATCTGCACTTTAGAAAGGTCACTTTAGCAGCAGAGTAGAGAAAATATTGGAGCAGCCAAGCCTAGCAGGGCATTAAGGGAGATCTGGGAGGTGACTGCCCAGAAGGGAGGGAATAACAGAAATGGAGAGTCAGGAAAAGGTCCAGGTTCCTGCCTGAGCAGCTGAGAACAGTGGTGCCCTCCACGTGACTAGGCAGACCCTTTTTATGGCAGGGAGGAGGCGGGGACGAGGGGGAGTACATGGTGGCACTGGGGGTGGTAATGAGCTGGGCAGTGTCTGTGCATCTTAAAACGGAGGTGTGCAGTGAGCAAGCCGGTAGGTAAATGGGTCCAGAGCTCAGGAGAAAAGATGTGGGTTGTGAATGGGAACCGAGGCCACAGGCGTGGTGGCCTCCAGGGGCAGAGTGCAAGGCAAGGTGCTCACCTGAGGTGACACACCCTGAGGACACCACCACTGAAAGGCTACACGGGGGCAGAGAAGGCTGCAGCCTGCCAAGGCGCAGTGGCGGAAGGAGGAGGAGGGAGGCCGTGAGGGTGTAGCTTTCCAGAAGCCAACGGAAAAGAGTGTTTTGGGATGGAAACGACGCAAGTAATGCAGTCTGTGCTGTCAAAGGTCAAGAACGCCAGGACTGGAAGGTGTGCTCCGGGCTTAGCACCAAATTCACTGTGCTGGTGGTGGTGGAATCATGGGCTCAGGTGCCCAATGGTAATAGGGTCAGAAAGAAGAGGAGAGGACGTTTCAGTGAGACTGGCAGCGAAGAAGAGAAAAGCTATGAATGGGGGTGAAGACATGGGGTCTAGGAAGATGGCAGAGAACTGAGTATGTTATAGGATAGTGGGTGGGGTCCACGGAGAGATGACGCTCTCCTAAGAGACAGAAAGGAGGGCCGATCAACAAGCACCAGCCCTGAGTAGGTGGGAGAGGATGGGATCCAACAACAGGGCACAGATCAGCCTCAGGCAGGAAGAGTGTCCTTCCCTCACGTGACAGGAGGGAGGACACGATAAAGGCACTCCCACGGCCGGCCGGGCATGAAGGCTGCAGGGCAGCTAGGCTGCTGGCTCCTGCTCACTCTGTTAAAAGTATCTACTGGGCTTCCCTGGTGGCGCGGTGGTTGAGAGTCCGCCTGCCGATGCAGGGGAGGCGGGTTCGTGCCCCGGTCCGGGAAGATCCCACATGCCGTGGAGCGGTTGGGCCCGTGAGCCATGGTTGCTGAGCCTGTGCATCCGGAGCCTGTGCTCCGCAACGGGAGAGGCCACAACAGTGAGAGGCCCGCGTACCACAAAAAAAAAAAAAAAAAAAAAAAAAAGTATCTACTAAAAGCAAGCGCTTAGGTATTTGAAAGAGACATGGGAAGTCTAGCTCAATCACTGCAGCAAAACGCAGAGAGAGAAGCCCAAGGAACCACAAGGGAACCGCTGGGCAGAGCCCACAGCCCGGCTGAAGCTGCTTTACACGGTCATCACGCTGGGTGACAGGTGATTATATAATTTCTCCAGCCATCCCCAAAAGGCAGGGGCAGAGTTCTGCCAGGTGGCACCAAGGAAGGACAGCAGGTACTCAGTGAGGACAAGACAGGGTGGAAGGGAGGAAGCCAGGAACCTGGAGGGGGCAAGGAATGTGTGCAAAAGGCTGGAAGGACTGGAGTTCAGAGAGCAGGGAGGTTACGCCTAGGATCTGAGGTGGAACAGATAACTCCAGGAGATGACACAGTCCAGCTGTGACGGGGCAGTGGGTGAAGCAGGGTGGAGAAGCCACTGCTGGAGGGGAGACAGGCAAGGTGCTAGGTGAGCCATCAGAATGCAGAATGATTCAGAAGTAGGTCAGGGGAAGATGACCTGAAGTCAAATGCTTAAGTCTTCCCTGGTGGAGGCAGTGAGGCTGGGAGCGAAAGGAGGAAGGAGGGGATAATACACTGAAACTCACCAGCCCCAAAGGAACAGGCTCAGAGCTTCTTCACTGAATGCCTGCTACATGCTACCAACCAGCAAGAACAAGGCAAACCTTCCTATACATCCCCTTCTTTAATCCCTGCAATCACACTACACTGTCTTATTCTATAGATGGAAAAATCGAGGCTCATTGGCTAAGAACTCGCCCAGGGTCACAGAACTGGACCCAGAATATGAGGTTCCGGCTTCTGAACATCAAATCAGCTCGTGCCCACCACACTCACAGAGAGACAGGGTAGATTGCATTATTTATGCCCCAGCAATCAATCACTTATGCCCATGCAAGGGTTCTCTAATTGCGCCTCACACCATCTCTGAGGAGGAGGGGTCAGGGGCCACCCGCTGGTGGCTAATAAGAGACCACCTGTCCTCCTGAATGGCTTACTGTACTCACTGAGATGGGAGGCCACAGTAATTACCCAGAGCCCATTAAAAAGAGCCCAGAACGTGATGTGCTAATAGTTCCAGAATAAACTCATCGAAATATCAGTTTTTAAGGAAACACTAGTCTGGAATTTATATTTCTAAAAGAGCTAACTTGATCCTACTCAACGGGAAAAATCCCTTCCTTCCCACACTTCCAAACAAAGCAGCCAGCGTTTTAATTCCAATGACAATGTATTTTCATTTTTAGGAGGACAGCGGACTACCACACTTTTTTAGTGAGGTAAAAAATATTGGTGCCACCGTCTCAGGGTGATTTAAAAACAAAAAAAACAAAAAACTCTGCCAGAAGGCAGCATGATTTTCTGTCCTCAAATACTTCAGATTCCAAGAGAATGCACCCTTCAAATTCTTTACCCATAACCTCAGCCTCTGACCCACCTGAAGCATCAGCACCTGCTTTACAAGGGAACCTGCTAAGCATTCTTAGCTCAGTCCCTTCAAGGCTGCAGGTGGACTAGCCAAGTCCCCTCACTTCTCAGGAGCTGTGGCTGTGTTTGGTTTCTCCCCTGTGCCACGCCTCAAGGCCAGCCTTGCAGGGAGGGAAATAATCTCAGATTTCTGATGTGAGCAACAGTGATAATGATAAACCTTGGATCAGCTGTTTAATCTTTTTTAATCTCCCTGGTCCCTGAAATTCTGATCCTCCCTGGGGGGAAAAATGCTATCATCCACACCCATCATAAGGAAACTGGAAACGTACCTTCAGATAGCCCCAGTCTAATTAATGAGAGAAGCATTTTTAAAATAGTCAATTTCCCAATGCCATTTGCAGCAACATGGATGGACCTAGAGATTATCACACTAAGTGAAGTAAGTCAGACAGAGAAAAACAAATAACACATGATATCACTTATATGCAGAATCTAAAAAATGATACAAATGAACTTATTTACACAACAGAAACAGACTCTCAGACATGGAAAACAAATTTACAGTTACCAAAGGGGAAAGGGTGGGGGGAGGGATAAATTAGTTTGGGATTAGCAGATACACATTACTATATATAAAATATATAAACAAAGTCCTACCCTATAGCAGAGGGAACTATATTCAGTATCTTGTAATGAACTATAATGGAAAAGAATCTGAAAAAGTATATATATACATAAAAAACGGAGTCACTTTGCTGTACATCAGAAACTAACAACATTGTAGATCAACTATACTTCAATTAAGAAAACATAAAAAATAATAAAATGGTCAATTTCCAATAGGGCACTGTCTCCAGACACAGGTTAAGCAAATATGCGTATTTACACTGAGACAACATTATCGAACCCTTTAAGAATCCTGGAAATTTTTCAATTTTGAAAATCCATATTCCTAATGATAACAATCATCAATTGTTATTGATACTGTGCTCTGAGGCATATTGTTCCTCTTTCTCTTCGTCATCTGTTCCGTGGTTACTTCATGCTCATTGATTTGAGATGCACCTTCTGACTTCTGCCACGAAGCGTCGTTTCTCAGCCATAAAAGAAAATAGCTGTGACAAAGCGAGAGAGAGGCATGGACATGTATACACTACCAAACGTAAGATAGATAGATAGTGGGAAGCAGCCGCATAGCACAGGGAGATCAGCTCAGTGCTTTGTGACCGCCTGGAGGGGTGGGATAGGGAGGGTGGGAGGGAGGGAGACGCAAGAAGGTAGGGATATGGGAACAGATGTATAACTGATTCACTTTGTTATAAAGCAGAAACTAATAAAAAAAAGAAAGAAAATAGCATTCTCGTCCTTCTCACTGTTTAGCTCCAGCTTGAGATGAGGATGCCTCCACTCATTTCTTTGGTGTTGGGAAAACTTAAACCCCAGTGCCCCTACCAACCACTTGACCAACAAATTGCATATAACGATTTTTAACACCAGGATTCTTAAATTGTGTAAATGCTTTGTGATGTTAAAAATTCCACTTAGGGGCTTCCCTGGTGGCGCAGTGGTAGAGAGTCCGCCTGCCGATGCAGGGGACACGGGTTCGTGCCCCGGTTCAGGAGGATCCCATGTGCCGCGGAGCGGCTGGGCCCGTGAGCCATGGCTGCTGGGCCTGCATGTCCGGAGCCTTGCTCCACAACGGGAGAGGCCACAAAAGTGAGAGGCCCGCGTACCGAAAAAAAAAAAAAAAATTCCACTTAGAATACATGTAAGATTGAAGGCATCACACTAGATCTTCTTTGCTCGTGGCTTCCCTCACCCAGGGCCAGGTGTCCCGAACTGCCAGCCACCAGGCCACAACACATCCTTCCACTGGCCTTGAGCTGCTACCACTCTCCCTGGGCCTGTACCAACCTCTCCTCTCTCCCTGCTTCCACTCCTGCCCCCATACCCTGGCTCTCCACACAGCAGCTGGGGGATCCGTGAAAAAAGTCAATCAATTCATGCCACTCGCCTGTTCACAATCCTCCAGCAGCTTCCTTCCAATCATACTTGGATTAACATTTCAATTCCCGACCAGGGCCCGGAAGGCCAGTGAGATGCAGGCTTGTGATGACCATCCCCCTATCTGTGTGCACTTACACAGGGGGGTGCTGCCCTCCAGCCACACTGGCCTTCTTGCAGAGGCCTGGGCGCTTGCCAACTGCCCTACCTGGCACTCTGTGCCTCCATATTTTCCCATGGCTCATTCCCCTCCCCTCACCAGTACTGGGTCTCTTCTTACCCACAACCTTTGTGTCTCTCTCACCTGCCCCCAGACCTGGACTGTCTATTTACTGTCAAATCTCAAGGCCTGGCCCAGAGAAGCCACTCAACACACTCAGAAATCATTCTTCTAAGGAGACCTCCAGCTCCTACCCTGCCAAGAACACCCTCACTCCAACCAAAGGTGACTCTTACCTGCAGAAGGCCGATGAAATCAGAACCAACCACCTTTCTGGAGCAAGCATAAACCACTCAGCAAATACATCGGATGTGGCATGTACACATCTCTGCCCACAGCCTGGAGCTCCAGCACCTGCACCCACCACTCTGTAAGATTCCTCTTCTCCAGATAAAGTTAGGAAAATGAAAAGAGACTGTTCCTGTTTTTCTTTCCCATTCTCTCAATTGGCAGAGATATCAATGTGAATAATTACTTGACCAGTTCAGTATCACTTTTCTCATGCTGATCTCACTCTATAGTTGGAGTTTGGGGTGTGTGTGTGTGTTTTTTTTTTTTTACCTTTTTTGCAACTAAATACATTTTTAAATTCAAAAAAGTATTTTTCTACAATAGTTATATTTACTCTCTCTTGAAGAAAAATGCCTAGGTTACAGAAACTTTTCTTAAGATCTACTTCTGACAGTTATAGCCATCATTAGAGTAAGAAAAGATGCTAATGTATGAACATATTATTTCATTATTTTTGAAATAAGAATATAATGTGTCATAGCTACAAAATTAATATAAATATTTCAAAATATCAGCACTTTGAAATAAACACGAGGAAACTTCTATAATGAAGCTTGCATCACTCTGAGCTTTAAAGAATATACATTGAGGTCATATCATATAACAGCACATTTCCTGCAGAAATTCAGGCTCCTAGAACAATAATTTAAGTCAATTTGATATTGATTCTATCTTGTGATCCCAAGCTGAGATGTAGGTTACTATGAAAAGAAAGGGAGAGGGGGAAGGGCCATGTGGAAGCTGAGTGATAAAAGCTGGTTAATGAGATGCAGGAGAGGTCATCAGCAGAACCAACAAGGCACAAATCCTGCCAAACTAAACAAAAATTACCAGTGCTCCAGGCCAGCTCATCGATCTGTTTGGGCTTAGAGTGGCCCTGCAGCCACCGCTGTGCCACAGGAATGAAGAGGGCATTTAAAACAGACACTTGGCCAAACAACCTCCAGTGTAGCATCACCCTCGGACTTACCTGCCCTCCTTATACTTTCTAGAAATGCCAAGGTTCACTTTTACCCTAAAATGGGCAAACTTTCTTCCTGTCCTACTGTGTCTTTTTCTAGTTCCACACAGGGTTAAATGAAAGGGCCTAAAAGGAGAAAATAAGGAAGTATGGAGGGAGGGACAGAGGGAGCACCAGGGGAGTGAAAACAACACAGAAATAAAAAGAGAGAGAGAGAGAGACAGAGGGAGGGGAAAAGACGAGAGAAGACACACACAGAGAAAACAGAGAGACAGAAGGAACAGCAGAGAGAGAGAAAATGACACCGAGAGAGTGACAGAGAGAGGAAAAAAAAGGAAAAAGTTCATGGGAAAAAAGGAATAATGTGTTCCATGGAAAAGCTATTTGTTTCCAAGTCGCTCTTTTTTCCATGTACTGTATTATGCCATATGTGGGAAGTGAGGGAGGCTGGAACTCCGCCTAAGAACATCTGCCAGGGACCTTAAAAGCCTTAATAATAGCACAGCTGGTGTCCCCAGCCTAATGAGCTCACCACCCACGTGACCCCCCTTCCTCAGAGGCTCCTCCAGGGAAACGAGGGGCCGAGGGCTGACCCAGGCCCGCCTCCTGCCCTCCCCCACGTCCAGGCTCTCCTTCCTCCACTGCCTTCGTCCTCCCTTTCCTGAAATCACCCCCACCCGTTTTCCTGAGCTAACTTACTCTGATTCCCCCAGTTCCTCAGAACAGAGAGGTTCTTAACACGAAAGGCAAATATCAGAAATAAAAGAGGTGGACATCACTACAGGTCTTCTGGACATTAAAAGCACAATAGTTATGCCAATAAATAATTCAACAGCTTAAATGAAATGGACACACTCCTTGAAAGAGGCAACTTGCCAAAACTAACACCGGAGGGAAGAAAAGGTCTGAAAAGCCCAATATCTATTAAAGAAATGGAACTCCTAATGAAAAACCTTTCCACATTCAAGGAAAGGCCAGGATGCCACCACGTGGGCCTTTCTGCCAGGGTACAGGCCCCTCCAGGAGCTCTGGTGATTCACTGTCTCTGACAGGGAAGCTCTCAGCCAGCTTGACTTTCCCACTGATCACTGCCTGTAACTAGGAGGAAACCATGCACACAAAATTGGAAAGGAGGGTGCTGGGGCATGGGAACAAAGAAGTGAGGCTTTACAAGTTTGGGAAGTTTTAACCCTCCCTGGTATAATTTTTTGAAACCAATTCCCATCACAGTGCACTTTTAAAGGCCCTCTGGCACTTGAACAAACGGCACCTTAGCATCAGGATGGGCAAGGATTTCAACTTTTAAGGGGAAACCTATTGGAAACTGACAGAGAGGAGACTCCAGCTGGCACTGACACGGTATCCACAGTAATTGGAAGAAGCTGAAAAATCTGCGATCTCTCTCTCAGTCCGAGCGACACATCCCAACCACAGTGAGGAGCCAAATGGACATGATACATGGGGCTTATTCACCAGAAAAAGACAAAGAAGGCCACGTTTCAGAAACCGCGCTTGGGGACACACAATACCATGGGTGTCTGTAAGCATGCAGTACTGAGGCTAGCAAATTACATGATTCTATCCCTGCCTACCAGGTAATTATATCAACAGCGATCACATGATTAGCTGAAAGGTGGGCAATCATTAACTTTTCCTACTGTTAAACACTGTTACACACCAAAAGACAGGGTTTTATACCTTGTTAACGCCATAAATAAGTTATCTAAGCCTTGACAACTTCCTGTTTTGATTTATAACACCAATGCCACTCCTGCAGGAAGTTAACATGGCAAAATTCACAAAAATTTAAAGAACAATTATGGTATTTTAAGGACTATAAGCACTTTTATACATTATTCCCTTTTGTTGAAATGTTTAATAAACTGAGAATCCTTTCCAAAAATAAGAGTTGTTTCCGTTCGCAAAACAACAAAAGCATTAACAGAATCAGCATAGTCTTTATCAACCTTGTCCTTCCACTTTCACTCTTCTTAGGTTATACATCCAAGGTCAAGTCTATGGTTCTCAAGTCTTAGGGACTCCTCCTGGCTCCATCTTCGGGCCCACAACAGTACACCTGGCCAAGCTGTATTTGGGCATCAGGCAAAAAGAACATTCAGTAATACCAATTCTGTCTTTATTTAAATTTTTGATTTTTTTCATCACTGATTTCTTTACATTTAGATTTTTTTTGAAATATTGCACTAAAATACTATTGATATTGATTACTTAAATTTTTTGGCAACTCCCCCGCCGTTAAATTTTGTACTGTAGGCAAGTGCCTCAGTCACTTTAACTTAGCCCAGGCCCTAGCCCACAATAATAACAATACACCCTGGGTGAACCAATGAAGCAGAATAAACACCCATGCTCCCTGTCAGAGACTGGACAACAGCTGCCTTAGGGACCATCTACTAGGGGTATGTATGTGTGTGTGTTCTAAATGACTCCAACGGGAAGGGGGAATCGTATGAAAGCCACAAGTTCGAGCACAGTTAAATTCTGTGGAACAAATATTTTACATCATGTTGCATTAAAATCTAATAGTGGCCAAATTAACTAGAATCTTTAATTATCTTACAAATTCAGCTCCATTAATTTTTACTTACATATACACCTTATACAGTCAATACTTCCTCAGAGGTAACCACCACTATTCTGATCCTTATTACAGGATAGTTTTGCCTGGTTTTTTGGTTTTATTTATTTATTTATTTTTGGTCACAGCACGCAGCATTCGGGATCTTAGTTCCCCAACCAGGGATCAAACCTGCGCCTCCTGCAGTGGAAGCACGGAGTCTTAACCGCTGGACCGCCAGGGAATTCCCTGCCTGCTTTTGAAAATGGAATCCTACCTACAGCGTATAATTTTGTGTCCGGTCTCTTTTGCTCAATATTTTGCCTGGAACTTTCATCCATTTGTTGCATGGATTAGTATTTCATTCCTTTGTATTGCTGAGTAGTACTCCATTGTGTGGATATACCAATTTGTTTATACAGTCAACAGTAATTAATGGACATTTGGGTTTCTTCTAGTTTGGAGCTATTGCTAGTAAAGCTGCTATGAACTAAGTAAAGAACACTGGTTTCTGCTGAGTATATGCCCAGAAGTGAATCACTGGGTCATAATATATACGCTCAGCTTTAGTAAATATTGCCAGTGTTCCCAGTGTTTGTTCTTCTTTGCATGCTGTGCATGAGGATTCCAGCTGTTCCACATTCTCACCAGGGGTTGATATTGTCAAATTTCTTATTTTGTCCATTCTGCTGGGGCTGCAGAAGCATCTTTGCTAAAACAAGAGATTTCTAATTCCAATTTTACCACGATTCTATAGCTCCAATAGTACAAACCGTAAAACCTCAAGTAAGATGTACATGAATCACAAAGTGCAGAAAAATCTCTAATTCAGAGCTCATTATGTCAGGAATTCATAAAAATATGGACACAAGCAATATGTGAGACAAACACACATGATGCTTGGCAAGGAAACCTGAAAACATTCATGAATACCACAGGAATTCTTACAGTCAACGTGTTACTGTAAGATGTTTACAAGGCTAAGCCAGCATCTCTTCTGAACCATGGAGAACCGAGTGATACAACTCTACAAATAAATGCACACCTATTATGTATGAACGAACCCAAAGAACATTTTAGCCCTTATCCTCCTTGGCCTCTCACAGCAGAGGGACCCTATGAACCCCACCTATCGCCACAAGAACACTCTCTCCCAGCATTTCTGGTCTCCTGGTCAATCTCTGTGAGTGCTTCTACACGTGGTATCACCACTGTCCACACGGGGATAGCCCCCAGACCCTGACCTCACACTCAGATCTTTCTACTGAGCATCAGCCCCAGATGTCCCACTGCCCTAAATACCTCCCCTTGGAAATCTCACGAGCACATCAAACTCAGCACATTCACAATAGGATCCTCCAGGCCTTCACCCCTGCACAACTGATTGATGTTAATCCAGTGTGGAAATCTTGGCCCCATGCTTGACTCTGCCCCCCATCCCCGAACCCTAACACCATCTCCCCGAAGAGCAGGGCTATCCCCTCAACATCACTCAAAGGAATCCACTTCTTTCCACCCACAATATCACTTACGACCCCAGGTGAAGTCACCACACTCTCTCTCCCTAGGTAAAGCCAGGGCTTTCACTGCAGGTCTCAGTCAACCAGGAGGTGGATGAGGCCTGGGACCACACGCCGGCCTGGGCACGTTCACCAAGGGAAAGCCAGCCACCTCCCCTAAACGACCCCTCTGCCCTGCCACGGCTTTCTCTTAGGAAAGTCTACAAACTACATCCCTTTTCCGCCCTTGTGAACAAATGTAGCTGCAACTTCAGAGTTTATGAGGGAAATTCTGAGACTTGATTGTCCTCGCCATTCTCTGTCTTGCTGCCTCTTGCCAAATAGAGAATCCAGTATATCATAAATGATAAAGGTCTGACTATAAGATAACCAAACTCCCAGGAATATTTATTTTCTTTTTTCCCTTCCATAGGAGTATTATTTCTCTTCCAGTATCAAGAGACTTACCCAGCTAAAAGTTTTTCATGTCATGGATGGACCTAGAGATTGTCATATTGAGTGAAGTCAGAGAAAGACAAATATCATATGATATCACTTATATGTGGAATCTAAAAAAATAGTATAAATGAACTTATTTACAAAACAGAAATAGAGTCACAGATGTAGAAAACAAACTTACAGTTACCAGGGGAAAAGGGGGGAGGGATAAACTGGGAGATTGGGATTGACATATACACACGACTATATATAAAATAGATAACTAATAAGCACCTACTGTATAGCGCAGGGAACTCTGCTCAATACTCTGTAATGGCCTATATGGGAAAAGAATCTAAAAAATAGTGTATATAAGCATGTATATAGCTGATTCACTTTGCTGTACACCTGAAACTAACACAACATTGTAAATCAACTATACTCCAATAAAACTTTTTAAAAAATAAAAGTTTTTCATGGTAACATTCAATAGTTGCTATGACATTCCTCTTGTACTTGTAAAGTAGCTCCTTGTTTAATAATACAAACTATTTTCCTACCTTGCAAGTATAGTATAAATATATCCACTGCATTAGCCAGCACTTTAGTCTATTTTCCCAATGATCTGCTTGTCATTCCTTATCTATTGTTGTAGTAATAAGAATATTCTGCTTATTTTCTCAAATAGAAAGGTATTTTCTCAAAATTTTAACACCAAACTACACTTCTCCCTTTAAGAGACCTTTGAAATGTCTTGATATTTGTGCCCAAATATCAAGTCAAAGGAATTTCTCTAATATCTTGGGATTCTTGCAAAGTTAACCCTTTCTCCTCAGAGCCGAAGTAGGGAAGATAGTTGTCAGATGAACAAAAACCACAGCCTACATCACTGCCTTAGATCATGGGGGCTATTCCTGTTAGTATCACAAAGATGAAGGCCAGCACATACCCCTAGGGCGTGGCACAGATATGTGCTCCAAAATTATTTGTGGATGAATGGATCATAAGTTCAATAACAGCAACAATAATAATGGCTAACACAAAATGCTTACTGAGTTAAGCGTACATATTAATTCATGTGATCCTCTTAATAACTATATGAGGTTATCATATAAGGTAATGATTCAGAAACTCACTGTCATAAACAGTTCTTTGCTGGGTTTAACATATCTAGCCTTGACAAAGCACCAATCTTAAAGTGGGGAATAAAAAGGGAACACGGCTTCAAACACATCAACAGTATGGTAGTTTATCCAGACACATTGTTAAATCTGGACGTTTTTATTTTTTAACAAGTGAAAAAAAACAGGGCTATATACTACTCAGGTCCATAAAGCAAAATTTTACAATTCCCATAGTACTCAGCCTTTTATTGAAAACATTCTAGATTCAAAGGTTGGAATGAAATACCCACCGTCCAGATAACAATCTTTTCTTCTCTGCAATGAAAGCCAGTAAGCCAGTTGTCTCAGAAGTTCTGCACCCAAATGTAGCACTCACAGAGCACCAGTGAGTCACACATGTAACAAATTGCTCATTTTCCCTCCCCACCTTTCCTCTAAATCATTACGCTGCTATTCCAGAATCATAGGTTTGGTTTTTCGTTTGTTTGGTGTTTTTAATCCCCCATCACAAAGCTTACCAATTCCAACTTTGTTCCAATTTCGTAACTCAACAAGAATCTGCCTGGCCCTTTAGTTTAAATAAACCTCCAATTTTCTTCCCAGGTTTGAAATTCTCCAATGAAAGCAAGGCCCACATCTTTGGACTCCTCTCTTAATTGAGAGGAAAAAAAAAAAAAGACCCTTGCCATTCTAACTGTGCTGCCAGATTTCTGTCAGTGTCAGACCACCAACACCCCACCTTCACTCAAAGTCAAGGTCCAAGAGGAAAACCAAATTCACTGTTAGAACCCTGTATTCAGAATCCCAAAATGTAATGGACTGTCTTCCTGAGCTGCCCTTCTGTTTTATCCTCTTTGGTCCTCCAACTCACACACTCCAATTTCCATTCAAAATAAAAAAGGTGAGGGAAAAATGGAGGCAAAGACCATAAACACACAGACCCTAAAACACTAGTAGCTTCTAGAAACCTTATTAACCTGAATCCCACTACACTTGCTAAATAAATTAAATGTGACGCCCCCAGAGTTAAGCAGCAACCAGAAGCAAGGGCTGAAGCAAGAACGCCTATTACCAACCACTTTTCAGGAATTCCCCACAGCTCAAAGCAAGGCAAAGACCATGGTTAGTGCTGGGAGGATAACAGAATGGAGAAAAGTGACTTGAAATAACCATGTCACAACCATTATGATGGCAATTATAAAAAAAAAACAAAAAACAGAAAATCGGACTTCCCTGGTGGTCCAGTGGTTAAGACGCCATGCTTTCAACTCAGGGCTCATGGGTTTGATCCCTGGTCGGGGAACTAAGATCCCACATGCCGTGTGGCCAAATTAATTAATTAATTAAATATACATAAAGTAAAATTTAAAAAAACAGAAAATCACAAGTGTCAGTGAGGATGTTGAGAAATTGGAACCCTTGTGCACTGCTGGTGGGAATACAAAATGGTGCACTCACTGAGGATAACGGTATGGTGAGTCCTCAAAAATTAAACACAGACTTACCATAGGATCCAGCAATTCCACTTCTGGATACATACCCAAAAGAAGTGAAAGCAGGGACTCTAACAGTTGTTTGTACACCCATGTTCATAGCGGCATTATTCACAACAGCCAAAAGATGGAAGCAACCCAAGTGTCCAAAGACGGATGAATGGGTAAACAAAATGTGGTACATACATAACAATGGAATAACATTCAGTTTTAAAAAGGAATGAAATTCTGGTACGTGATACAACATGGTAAACCTTGAAGATATTATGCTAAGTGAAATAAGCCAGATACAAAAAGACAAATACCGTATGATTCCTCTTATATGAGGTTGCTAGATATTCAAACTCATAAGAGACAGAAAGTAGAATGGTGTTTGCCATGGGCTGAGGAGAGGGGGAGAATGGGGAGTTAGTGTTTATTCAGTACAGAGTTTCACTGGGGTAAGATGAAAAAGTTCTGGAAATAGATGGTGGTGATATTTGTACAACAACGTGAATGTACTTAATGCCACAAAACTGTGCACTTTAAAATGGCTAAAATGGTAAATTTTATGTTATATTTACTTTACCACAATTTTTTTAAAGAAACAAAAATGGTCACTGCATTAGGGAGTTCCCTTCATCTCTCAGACTGGAGGACTTGGGCACCTCTAAGGGAAAAACAGAAGTGGGCAAAGGTAGGTTATCTGCTCCCACACCCCACAGGAGGTTATGGAAGGGGCACGGCAGCCCTATGGCACTGCACCTGCTAAGGAAGCAGGAGGGAAGATGGTAGGGTGAGGAGAAAGTTACATATACTGGGGTCAGATCCACTCACCTTCCATCTGGCTCCCATTCTGTCGTTCTTGTGGTCTCCCATATTCACAGTGCACATGAGCCAACACTTAAGATTTACTCTTCAAAGGGTAGGTAGGTGGATAGATGGATGGATAGATGGATGGATACATGGATGGACATTTCAACTACTTGGCTAGAATTTGGGGAGAACTGCCTATGACCGCTCTGGCATATTTTTAAGAACTCAAAACACCTCCCAATGTTGGGGTAGGGAGGGTAAAACACTGGCTAAATTTTGGGCTGCTTTTCTCACTACTGATTTAGAATGACAGTTTGTCCCTTCCCTCTTGGGTCCTCCGATTATACAGTTCATTGCATACAAGTGAAGGAAGGGAAGAGGTGGGTGTTGGGAAGAGAGTGGATTCAGCAATCTTTTCTGAAAACCCCAGCCCCTTTCTTTTTGGTGGAGGGCAAGGGGTCGAATCCAGCTTTGAGCACCAATTCTCCCCAGCAACGCAGGGAGCAAGTGTGTGCTGGCTACTTACTCTTCCCAACATACGAGAAGTCTGGCCTTGTGCTTCTGAAAAGAACATTCTGTGTAACCATGAAGGAATGTCTAACAATTAACACTACCTGGGACGTGTTTAAAATGCAGATTCAGAGGCTCCCCTGGTGGCGCAGTGGTTGAGAGTCCGCCTGCCGATGCAGGGGACATGGGTTCGTGCCCCGGTCCGGGAAGATCCCACATGTTGCAGAGCGGCTGGGCCCGTGAGCCATGGCCGCTAAGCCTGCGTGTCTGGAGCCTGTGCTCCGCAACGGGAGAGGCCACAACGGTAAGAGGCCCGCGTATCGAAAAAAAAAAATTTTTTTTAATAAATAAATAAAAATAAAAAAATAAAATGCAGATTTGGATTTAGCAGGTCCGGGGTAGGGTCTGCCATTTTGCAGGTCTAACAAGCTCCCAGGTGATGCTGAAGCTGCAGGCCGACCCACCACATATTGAATAATAAGGCCTCACACTCCTGCAATCAGCTGGAACCATGACCGCAGGAACCAAAATCAGGCAGAAACAGCAACAGTCAGGATCTCCCTCTAATGAGCATCACCCTCCTCCCACTGCCATTCTCCACCCAGGCCACAGCCACTTGATTCCACCATGAATCTGGACCCTTCGTCACTTTGGGATAATTAGCCAAGCCGTCTGCAGTCACTCACTCCCAGCTTTTCTCATCATATTGAAGACAACTCATGCTCCTGGAGGTCAAAGAAATTTTTGCTCCCCACTCCCCAAGAAAAGTTTCCCCATGGTCCTCATACAGAAACTCGAGGATGGCTGCTGCATTCATTGCTTACCTGCTCCTCTTGGCTAAAATGCATGATTCAAGAATACACGTGAAGCCAAACTATTTTCAACACTCTAGGGAGACATTTTAGCTTTGGCCACATCTCAAACTGGAAATTTTTTGTGAAGGACCATAATAAAAGGAGGCGAGCATACACTAGATCATGCCTCCTCTACTTTTTGCAAAACTGAAAAACTGAGAGCTTGCAGAATGCTACCATTAAAAAAAAAAAAAAATCCAGGCCCACCCACAGTATATGCTGGTGATATTAAAGAACTGCCTGGAAGGACTTTTTTGACTCTACCAAAACATCAGAGGAACTGATGAGAACCTCGAAAATCCTCTGGTTCTCCATATGCATGGATGCTTCTTCTCTCCAAACCTGGAGAGAGAAGAAAAAATAAAATCTCGTACTCCTATTCTAATTAGTACCTATTTTAAGAGCTGCAAATACACCTGCATCTATGTTATCAAATGTAGAATTTACCAATAGCTAATCTGTGTAAACACAAGTCAGGAGACAGTGGCATTTTTTTTTTACAGTCTTTTTTAAAAAATAAATTTATTTATTTACTTATTTATTTTTGGCTGTGTTGGGTCTTCGTTGCTGCACGCAGGCTTTCTCTAGCTGCGGCGAGCAGGGGCTACTCTTCGTTGCAGTGCACGGGCTTCACATTGCGGTGGCTTCTCTTGTTGCAGAGCATGGGCTCTAGGCATGCGGGCTTCAGTAGTTGTAGCACGCAGGCTCAGTAGTTGTGACTCACGGGCTCTAGAGCGCAGGCTCAGTAGTTGTGGCACACGGGCTCTAGAGCGCAGGCTCAGTAGTTGTGGCACACGGGCTTAGTTGCTCCATGGCATGTGGGATCTTCCCAGACCAGGGCTCGAACCCGTGTCCCCTGCATTAGCAGGCGGATTCTTAACCACTGTGCTACCAGGGAAGTCCCTCAACTAATTCTTTTTTAAAAAAAGATTTCAAAGGCCCCTGAATACCCCGAGCAGGGTCTTCCTTAACATTCAAATCCAGATAATTTATATTCTGGTGGTTCTTTAATTTACTCATATACCTATTTCCCCTAAAAAATGGAGCATCCTTTTCAGACGTCAGTACAAAATCCATTTCCTCTGGGAAGATTACCTTCTGCTGTGAAATGTCCTGGCGTATCATCAAATCTGGAACTAGAAGAGATCCTAGAAGTAATCCAGCTCCAAGACTGTCAAACTGGGGTACAGGCGCTTATGCTGTGGGGAGCCCCCAGAACCCCAGGGAAAATAAGGTGCATCTTCCCTGAGTGTTTTTTGACTCAAGGCAGCAATTTAAAGCATTTTTATACTAAAATACGTAAGATGAATCCTGCATTCCATTCTACATCAAAGGAATCGCTGAGGGCTTCCTTGGTGGCAGAGCGGTTAAGAATCTGCCTGCCAGCCGCATAGCACAGGGAGATCAGCTCAGTGCTTTGCGCCGACCTAGAGGGGTGGGATAGGGAGGGTGGGAGGGAGACGCAAGAGGGAGGAGATATGGGGATATATGTATATGTATAGCTGATTCACTTTGTTATAAAGCAGAAACGAACACACCACTGTAAAGCAATTAAAAAAAAAAAAAAAAAAGAATCGGCCTGCCAATGCAGGGGACACAGGTTCAAGCCCTGGTCCAGGAAGATCTCACATGCTGTGGAGCAACTAAGCCTGTGCACAACAACTACTGAGCCTGTGCTCTACAGCCCGTGAGCCACAACTACTGAGCCTGTGTGCCACAACTACTGAGCCTGTGTGCCACAACTACTGAGACTGTGTGCCACAACTACTGAAGCCCACACGCCTAGAGCCCGTGCTCCGCAACAAGAGAAGCCACGGCAATGAGAAGCCCGCGCACTGCAACAAAGAGTAGCCCCCGCTCGCCGCAACTAGAGAAAGCCGACCAGCAGCAACAAAGACCCAACACAGCCAAACTAAATAAATAAATAAATTTAATTAATTAATTAACTTCAAAAAATAAAAGGAGTTGCTGAAGTAACACTGAAAAGTCATTGAAATCTCAGGCTGAGCTCCCCAATCCCCCTTTCCAGGGTTCCTTTGCCCTGAAGGTTATGAGGGCAAGTTTCAGAAGCATGAAGAGAATCCATTTCCTAGCTTGAGACACAGAAGCCAAAAGACTTTCTCAAGGCTGTGAGTGGCCGTCTGAAAGGTCACTGCCCCTAGATAGTCTTCAGAGAGGTTTACAGTGCTTCTCACCACCACCCAGGTGAGTCTGGGAGCAGTCTTTCCTAGAATGCCAGACTCGAAGCACAAACAAGGATTTTAAGAGCTCGCTTCCCACCCTGTTCCACCCTCTTCTACCTCAGGTGCAGTATTAACAAACACATAATTAAATAGGCTTCTCAATGAATAATGCAGCCACACAGCCCTTCATAAACACATGTCAAACCCTTTCTTTAACCAGCTACACATCATTTGGTATTATATGTAGCTCAGAGGCGCCTAGATTGACACATATGCTATTATTTACTGTCTCTTTGCTAAAACTTTTAATTTTTCAACAGTGCAGGTGGCCTCCATTTGGATACACCCAATAAGAAGGCAAGTCAAAATAGGGAACATTTATTCAAAAAGAAGAAAAAAGAGTGGGGGAGGAACCAGAAGACCCATTCACAGTGTATCTCTATACAACACTCACCCAAGATAAAATCTAAGAACACACATGAGCCTTGGGCTTGGTGGAGATAGTTCTCTCCCTAACATCTGAATCTCCTTAAAAGAACCACCCCTTTGTCCTCCCACAAAAATCATGGTGCATACCAAATACAGATGAGTTAAACAGATCAGGGTTCATTTTCAAAACCAAGGGTCATGTAATCACATATTTGAACAGGCTGGCCACTGTAACATTATCCTCAAGTTTATTAAGCTGCAAGACAGGTGAAAGGCTTGATTTAATATCTGTAACTCTCAGTGAGTTTAAATGAACTCTTCACCCTCCAATGCCTTTCTCAATGAAGCCCTATAGAAGAAATAAAGAACTGCCCCTTCAGGAAAAGCAGCCACCAACCTGCTTGCTTTCCTCGGCTGTCTTCCAGGCTGTATGGTGCCAAAGAATAATCAAGTGTACGAAAACAGCAACAGCTGATGGGGCAGAGAAAGCCCAAGGTCAGCTGCCCATCTTGGGAGCAGGCAGTCAAGATGGGAAGCCCAGAGGGTTAATTCCAGACTCATCTAACAATTACAGAGACCTACTATGTGCAAAGTCAGGGGTAGGGGCTCAGAAGAAAGTCCACATCAGATGGCAAACAGTAAAATGTTGTTAGTTTGGAAACTGAAAGTTTAGGAACTCCTCGGAATGTGAATAATGCTATTTTATTTTCAAAGTCCTTTTACAGGATCTGATTCAACCCTCACAATAAATCTATAAGAAGGAAAATAACGGCTATTATATCTGTTACCTTATCCCTGTTAGGGCTCAAAAATGTTAGCAAGTCACAAATCTAGTTATGTTGGAATGAGACCTGAAAATCCTCCCAGGTCATTCAAACTTTTACACTTTCATTCAAAACACTCTTTAATCCTTACAACAGGCCAGTGAGGTTTGTTTGGGTTTTGTTTGTTTGTTTTAGGGGGTCATTCCCAGAGAGGGAAAAGCCAAGTCAAAGAGGTTAAATAAGGGCCCAAGGTCACCCAGCCAGCAAAGAGAGAAAAGAGCTGGACTCTGAATTCAGGTTCCCCACTCCAAGGCCAATGTCCTTTTTTAACACACCAGAGAGGAGTGTGAGCAGCACAGCGAGAGTGGAGACACCCTCCACGGAGAGCTGGGGATGGGAAACCAAATCCCACAGGTCCCTGGGGCATCAAACAGGAAACGGCTTGTGCTCAGGCCAAGCTGAAACCCAACTCTTGCCAAACCTGCTGCACACAGACATGGGCTTTCTACCCAGCTCAGCATCATCCCTGAGCCCAGCTCAGAGCTCCAGGTGGCTCAGCCCATGATTGTCTGGGCACCTCTGTGATAAAGCTGGGGCCAGAGGTCGAAGGGCAGACGAGTGTGATCTTTCCAAACCAAGAGAAAGAGGAAGGTGCCATCTGTCACTCCAGGTCGAACTCGGAACCTGCCAGCCAACCTGTCATCCTCCACTGGAACTTGGGACACCCTTCCCAGTGCAGCCTGCCCAGAGCCCACACTGTTCAGTCGGCCACCTCCCTCTCTGCTGCTCTTGTAGTTGGAAACCGGAAAGGACCCTGTTCCTAGTTTCCCTGGGGTTTGTCTCCCCCCACCCCATAACCAAAAGATGCTCCACGGAAAAAGTACCCAGCCGGCCTACACACTCGCAGACACTGACAACGTCCACACATTTGTTTGAAGCAAACAAAGTTCTAGGGAAGCTTATCGGAAAAAATATTTTTTAATCAGAGGCCTAGACATACTTAGGAGGCGCTCAAAGTGGACGCTGATTTCAGTTTCTGAACAAGTGCAGCGAAGGGTTCTAAAGCACGTAGACTGAACGGGTAGGGGCCATCCAGCGCCAGCCCCAAGAGCAGCGGGGCCGGGCTTTTGACCTGTACTTCCCTAAACACAACTTTACAAAAGAAGCAGCAATACATTTCATTAAGTTTCTTGTTACCTGCAGGAGGCTGACCTTGGAGATTCGAAAAGAACTGAAAAACTCAGGTCAAAAAAGTGACAAAGTGAACTTGTTAACTCTCAGGACGGAAAGGCGGGGTCCTAAAAGCCATTTGTCTCGACCGAAACACTCTCAGAAGATGCAGTTTACATTCGTTTTGTAGGTGAGTGGCAATCGGGGCTCAGCTCTCGCTCAGCTCGGGACTCTTTGAAGGTCGCCTCACTGTCACTTCGGAATGCCGGAGCCCGGAATCCAGGCCACGCGGCGTGACCGATACGATGCACTACTGGCACCTTCCTGTGCACCCCCAGGGCCTCCCGCAGGTGCGGCCGATGCCAGAGGGGGGCCGACCCCGCAGGGTCCCGGCCTCTCGCCGCTACCACACCACCCATCCACACTCCCGGGACACCCGTGTCCTTCCCCACCCAACCCCGGGCCCCATGCGCCCGAGGCACGGGTCAGCGGTCCACGGGCTTACCCTCGAGAGGCGCACGAAGCGCGACCCCGTAGCAGGCGCGACCCCGGGGGCCTCCGGCGCGGGGCTGCCCGGGCGCTCGGCTCTCCTGGCCGCCTCCTCTTCGTTGTCCTCGGCCGAGTCCCGGCCGCCCGGCGGCTTCGGTTCCCTCCGCAGCAGCCGGCCGGGCGGCACCGGGGCGCACGCGACGGGCTCGGCTGGGGCGCCTCCTCCTCCTTCCGTTGCCCGCCCGCCGACTCTGCGCTCCCGGGCTCGGGGTCCGAGGTTCCGGACGCGGGGTTCGTCGGGGCGCTCGGGCACCCCAGCCCTCCCTCCCGCGCCGCCCTCCCGCGCGCGGCCGCTCTCCGGAGGCGTCCTGCTCGTAGCGCGCGGCCGTCAGGGGCTCTGGGTGCGCGGGGGCGGCGGCCGGGTGGGCCCCGGGGCGGCGGGCGGGGGCGCTGCTGTGGACCGGGGCACTGATGCGAGCGCCGCGCCGCGGCCTCTCGCCATGGCTCTCGGCGGGCGGGCGCTTCGCACCTCCCCTCCGCGCTGCCGTCACCGCCCGACGCTCGCCGAGCCCTCCCCTTCCCCCGGCCCCGCCTGCCGGCCCGCGCCGCCACCTCCAGGACGCCCGCCGGGCGGAGCGCGGCCCAGCGGCCCAGAGCCAAGCCCCTCCTACCTCACCGGCAGGTGACCCGCTCCTGCACCTTTACCCGCGCGGGGCCTGGAGAAGTCCCCGGCGAAACAGCTGGGTCGGGAAAAGGTATCACACACCACCACCACCACTACCACCACCCCCGCCGCGAGCGCTTATTTACTTCTAGCACTTCTTCGTGTCCGTCCAGCCAGTCTAAGGGCAGGATGGAACTCACGCGGAGACTGTTTGCCGAGAACGCAGTAGAAGTCCAGACGTTTCGTTCCTGCAGGCCGGGCCGTCCCTTAGGAAAGCAATCCTTAGTCTTAAATAAGGGTGGGACAGAGCCGGGAGGTGGGGGGAATATGGATGAACAAAATGCCACCAAAGGGTAAGGGAGGAGGACAGGTGTGTGGCGGATCAGGAAACAGTCCAGGAAGTAAGTCCTCACAGGCTACTCTATTATGCAAATGACCGGTGGAAGGTTTAACGGGGAACAACACGCATGACCTCATTTCCACTTGAGGCTGCTGAGTCTACAGCGTTGGCCTAGTCCCTGGCCAAAGGTCATAGAGGACATTGGGAGGACATGGAGAAGACTCAGACCAGAACCGAAGACCCAAGGAAACTAAACCATAGAAAACCTGGTTTCCAGTACTGGAAGAGTCAGTGTATAGTAGAGACTGGGTCAGGCAAGAGTCATCAATGGATACTCACCCTAGGGGAGACTTTACTGGGGAGCAGATATTTGCCTGGATTAATGTGCTTTCCCATAGGTGGTTTAGACTTATTAGTAGCAAGAGAGAAATATTCAATATACAAAGGCACAGAGAGACAGCACCTTGACCAGGATCAAAACTGACATCATTAATGAAAGCAGATGGATATCATGTCCTCAGAACACATCACGTATGCAGTATTTCCAGGAAGAATGCATAACCTGAATCTAATGATAATGAAACCCCAGACAAACCAAAATGAGGAATATCTATTAAAAGGGGGCAGGAGTTGTATTCTTCAAACATGTCAATGTCACAAAAGAACGCTTGGAAAATGTTCCAGATTAAAGACTGCTATAAAGTCGTGACAGCTAAATGTGATACCTGGTCCTAGACTGGATTCTTTTGGGGGGAGGGGACGCTGTAAAGGACATTCCAGTGGGCAAAACTGGAATCGTGATAGTAGATTAAAGTGTTGGATCAATGTTAAATTCGCTGATGTTGATAATTTGTACTATGTTCGTGTGTAAGAATATCCCTATCCTTGGAAATACACACTGCAGTATCGTGTAGGGTTAAGGGGGCATTCTGTATGCAATTTACCCTCAAATGATTAAGGAAAAAAATGTTGATAGAAAAATGATAAAGTAAATGGGCAGAATACGAACAATCAGTGAATTTGGGTGCAGGGCATATTGGAATGTTTCTGTAAGTTTGAAATTATTTCCAAATTAAAAGATTTTGAGGGACTTCCCTGGTGGCGCAGTGGATGACTCCGTGCTCCCAATGCAGGGGGCCTGGGTTCGATCCCTGGTGGGGGAGATAGATCCCACATGCATGCTGCAACTAAGAGTTCACATGCCACAACTAATGAGCCCTGGAGCTGCAACTAAGGAGCCTGCCTGCCGCAACTAAGATCCCGTGCAACCAAATAAATACTAAAAAAAATTTTTTTTTTGAAAAACCATCAAGTGGGAGAAGAGATGAGGTGGGAGGAAGGCAAGAAGTGGTCATAAAAAGACAACACAGGGGATCCTTGTGGTTTTAGAGCTTGTGGCTTTAGAACAGGTGATAAAATTTATATAGAACTTACAGAGACACACATAAGTACAAGTAAAACTGGGGAAATGGAGTAAGGCGGATTGTAAGAATGTCAGTATCTAGTTGTGATACCATATTAAGGTTTTGCAAAATGTTATCATTGAGGAAATTGGGCAAAGTGTATTATTTCTTATGACTGAATGTGAATCTACAATTATCCCATTAAAAATTTCAATTACAGGGAGTTCCCTGATGGCCTAATGTTTAGGATTTCAGGCTTTCACTGCTGTGGCCAGGGTTCAACTGAGATTCCTGCAAGCCACATGGAAAGGCCAAAAAAAAGAAAAAAAAATTCAATTAGGGCTTCCCTGGTGGTGCAGTGGTTGAGAGTCCGCCTGCCGATGCAGGGGACACGGGTTGGTGCCCCAGTCCGGGAAGATCCCACATGCCGTGGAGCGGCTGGGCCCGTGAGCCATGGCCGCTGGGCCTGCGCGTCCGGAGCCTGTGCTCCGCAACGGGAGAGGCCACAACAGTGAGAGGCCCGCGAACCGCAAAAAAAAAAAAAAAAAAAATCAATTACAAAAGGAGATCAAGCATATTCCAGGTGTACATAAATGAGCATGGCTGCCTGGGAATTCAAAGAGCAAATGTGCTGGAACTGACTCCTACTAGTGGGTTTAGGGCAGATATGGAGCTGTTACCAACAGCGAGGGTTTTTAAGGAAAAAAACAAAAAGACTATGTGAAGTATAACTGACAGATCAGGTTCCTACCAGTTCTGTAATTTAAGAATCCTAGAGCTGGGGGATCTTTGAGATCATCTAGTCCAACCTTCTCATTTTCAGGAAACTGCGGGCAGAAAAGTGGTACATGACCAGAAGAGCATCAAATTAGTGGTAGACCCATAACTACAACTCTTGTCTGCTGAACATGTCCAATGGTCTTTGCACCTTTACCAGCTGCCTGTCACTCTCTATATCCATGAGATTTAGTCAAGGTTGGTACAGAATTTTGAAGTCATTCATTCACCCGTTTGGAGTGTGACAGTGGCCTTGTGGGAGCAGGGTCCTGACATTTGGTTTCCAGCACCAGATGGCAGACATGTGGATCCCGCTCAGGAGGAGGAGGGGCCAATCTCCCTCTTGTACTCCCAGCTTGGAGGAAACAGGTGGCAAGCGGGACGCCTGGAGTGAGTGAGCCCCCCCCGCTGCCCAGCTATGGGCCCTGAGCTACTTGGAGCTGATGATAACCTGCTGCTGCTGCAAGTCAAGGGTGCAGGGCCCTGGGAGGGAGGCAGTATGGGCACACAGAAGAGAAAACAGTCATTGCCCTGGCAGGTCCCAGCCTCATCCAGTGTTAGCAGAGGTCTCTGCACCAGGAGTGACTCTGGGCTTCCCTGGTGGCACAGTGGTTAAGAATCCGCCTGCCGGGCTTCCCTGGTGGCGCAGTGATTGAGAGTCCGCCTGCCGATGCAGGGGACACGGGTTCGTGCCCTGGTCCCGGAAGATGCCACGTGCCACGGAGCGGCTGGGCCCGTGGGCCATGGCCGCTGAGCCTGCGCGTCCGGAGCCTGCGCGTCCGGAGCCTGTGCTCCACAACGGGAGAGGCCACAACAGTGAGAGGCCCGCGTACCGCAAAAAAAAAAAAAAAAAAAAAAAAAAGGATCCGCCTGCTGATGCAGAGGACACAGGTTCGAACCCTGGTCCAGGAGGATCTCACATGCCTCAGAGCAACTAAGCCCGTATGCCACAACTACTAAGCCTGCGCTCTAGAGCCCGCGAGCCACAACTACTGAGCCCAGGAGCCACAACTACTGAAGCCCGCGCGCCTAGATCCTGTGCTCTGCAGCAAGAGAAGCCACCGCAACGAGAAGCTGGGGCACCACAACGAAGAGTAGCCCCCGTTTACCGCAACTAGAGAAAGCCCATGCGCAGCAACGAAGACCCAATGCAGCCAATAAATAAATAAATAAATAAATAAATAAATAAAATGTAAAAAAAGAACTCACTCTGGCCTCCCTTGAGCCCCAGAAAGCCCCAGAAAGCTATTCTTTCCTTTTGTCAAATCAAATCAAAATCAACATATGTTTGTTGATATTTGCCAGGCTCTGAATTAGTAACTGGGGGAAAATACAAACAAACAAAACAAACAGCAAAAAAAACATATCTGATCCCTGACTTTTAGGTACACAAAATACAGCAAAGGACCCAAGATGGAAATGTAGAAAATGATCTGACAGAAGAATTAAAATGCTAGCTCTGTGGGCTCGGGTTCTCCTCAAAAGCAGTGTTGGAGAAGGGCTTGAGGGCAGTGATCACTTTTGGGAAGTGATCCCATGGAACAGGGGTGGGAAAAGGAACCAGGACCACACAAAACAGAGAGGGAGAGAAAGCCCATCCAAGGGTGCTTAATCTAGGTGGTCACCTCTGTAATCAACTGAGCCAAGTCCCACTGGGGGGCCCTCTGAGGAATTGCATAGAATGCAAGACAAAAGGAGGATACATCTATCCACCAGCTCCTATCTCTCATTGGTCAAGTGGATGCTGAGCAAATAGTAAACCAAGCAAGTATGACACAGGACATACATGCATAAAATGATGGCTGACTCACTAGCAAAAAAGCAGCCCGAGGGCAGGGATTTTTGTCTGCTTTATTCATTGTTGCTTTCCCAGCACCAAGACCAGCGCCTGATGCATAATGGATGCCCAATCAATACATACGGAATGGTTGAAATACTAACTCAGGTTGATAATAGAAGACATTGTAAAAAATAGGAGCATAAGTCATTTTTTAACAATTTTTGTATGTATGTGTCTATTTGTGCCAGGTGTTGGATAGGCTAGGGTGACAGTATAGTGAAAACAGGTACAGTCCTGGCCTTATTGGACTTTTCAGTCTAGGAGAGGAGTCAGGTAACATGATACATACACACATATTGAGTTAGCTTGTGACAAGTGCTATGAAGAAAAGGATGCATGCACTAGAAGTAGGTAATAGGCAGATTTATGATAGATTAGCTGGTCTGGGAGGACCTGTCTAAGGAGGTGACGCTTAAGTTGAGACCCAGAGGAATAGGAGCCAACCATGCAAAGGGGAGGGGCAGCATGAGACAGAGACCCAGAGGCAACAAAGACTCCCAGTAGCTGGAGCTCTGGGGAAGAGCCAGACCATGGGCCTGTGATGGTTTTGGTAAGGAGAAAAGAATTTTAGGTAAAGGAGTGATGTGGTCAAATGCAGATTTTTTTTTTTTTAATGAACAGTTTTACAACACCATGTACTGGTGTGTCAATAGATTGTTCATTTTTTAAAAATAAATTTATACATTTTGGGCTGCATTGGGTCTTCGTTGCTGCATGCAGGCTTTCTCTAGTTGCGGTGATCGGGGGCTATTCTTCGTTGTGGTGCGCGGGCTTCTCATTGCAATGGCTTCTCTTGTTGTGGAACACAGGCTCTAGGCGCATGGGCTTCAGTAGTTGTGGCACTCGGGCTCAGTAGTTGTGGTTCGTCGGCTCTAGAGTGCAGGCTCAGTAGTTGTGGAGCAAGGGCTTAGTTTCTCCACAGCATGTGGGATCTTCCCAGACCAGGGTTCGAACCCATGTCCCCTGCAATGGCAGGCGGGTTCTTAACCGCTGAGCCAGCGGTGAAGCCCCCAAATGCAGAGGGTATATGTGGAGGGTATAAAGAGGACCAGACCATCTCAGGGCCAGCCAGGGAGGCATGACTTCCATGGCATCCACCTGCACCACCTCTACTGCCCACCAGTAATACTTCAGTGATGTGCTAACACCCCACTGTAACATAAGTGGGCCCCTCAAGTTCAGCTGGTAGAGTGTAGGGTTGCATAACTGAAGTTTCATTAAAATCAATATTTCTCAATCTTACAATTACTATGTGAAAAAAAAGGAAAAAAATATTTTCTATTCATTTCATAAATATGTAGGAAATAGACCAATTATTACAAATAAAGTATCAGCTTAAACTGACAGGGAGCTCCCTAAATGATTGTGGGGTACTCACTTATAACCACCTCCCACACGTACATCTTCCAAGAAAAGAACTTGAACCTGCCACCATTCCAGAATGAGAGCAAAGGTCCAACTACTTTATATCCACATTCACATTATCATTGAATTTCTTATCTTGGGGTTTTAATCTAACACTTATTGAGCACATATATGTACCAAACACAGTACTAAATGCTTTAATAATAACAGCTCATTGAATCCTCACAGTAACTCTGTGGGGTAGCTGTTATCATCTGCAGTTTATAGATAAGGAAACTGAACCTCAGAGAAGTTAATTAACTTACCTAAAGTCACATACTATTGACAAGGTCAGAATCCGCTCCAGGTTTCTAGCTTCTTATGACTAATTAAACACATTGCTTTTTTTTTTTTTTTTTTTTTAGGTACGCGGGCCTCTCACTGTTGTGGCCTCTCCCGTTGCGGAGCACAGGCTCCGGACGCGCAGGCTCAGCGGCCATGGCTCACGGGCCCAGCCGCTCCGCGGCATGTGGGATCTTCCCGGACCGGGGCACGACCCCACGTCCCCTGCATCGGCAGGCGGACTCTCAATCACTACGCCACCAGGGAAGCCCAAACACATTGCTTTTGTTCCCTGCACATAAAAGAAAATCAACCTCAGTCTCGGAAGCTGGGAAGAATGGAGAGGTGAGGATTGGGGTGGGAAAGGAATCCTATAATTAAGACATTAATGTTGATGCATTGCTCACAGATTCCTTAGAAGGAAAAGAAAATGGATTAATACCAATAGCTTCTTTATTGCATCTGGTGTTTATCTTGAGACTTCAAACACCATCTATGCATGGATAGCTTCCAAATTTATACTTTTAGCCCCGACTTTCCCTCCTGAACTCCAGACTCCAGCAGTTTATAAACAAACTTCTGACTTGATGCTGCCATTTGGATGTCTAATAGGTATTTCAGCCTTCTATACCCTAACCTGAACTGCTGGTCTTTCCCCAGTTTCTACTCTTCCAGGCTCCTAGGTTTCAGTTGCTCAGGCCAGAAACCTTGTAATCATTTTTAACTTCTCTCTTTTTTCCACCCCACATCCAACTTGTCCTCAAGTCTGTAGGTTCTACCTTCAGAATATAAGCCAGAATCTACTTCTCACCACTGTCACTGTTTCCATCTTACTCCAAACCACCATCACCTCTCCCAAATTCCTGTAAGAGCCTCCTAAATCCCTGCTTGCTCCCCGGCCCCCATCTCCCCCACAGTCCATTGTCAACACAGGAGCCAATGTTCTGGAAAATGTGAGTCATATCATGGCTTTCCTCTTTTATTTTTAATTAATTTATTTATTTATTTATTTATTTTTGGCTGTGTTGGGTCTTCATTGCTGCCCACGGGCTTTCTCTAGTTGTGGAGAGCGGGGTGGTCTACTCTTCACTGCGGTGCACGGGCTTCTCATTGTGGTGGCTTCTCTTGTGGAGCACAGGCTCTAGGAGCACAGGCTTCAGTAGTTGTGGCACGCGGGCTCAGTGGTTGTGGCTTGTGGGCTCTAGAGTGCAGGCTCAGTAGTTGTGGCACATGGGCTTAGGTGCTCTGCAGCATATGGGATCTTCGCGGACCAGAGCTCGAACCCGTGTCCCCTGCATTGGCAGGCAGATTCTTAACCACTGCGCCACCAGGGAAATCCCAGCCTTCCTCTTTTAAAACTCTAAAGACTCCCCAGTGCTCTCAATATGAGCGAGAGTCTTCCCAATGGCTCATAAGACCTACATGGTCTGCCCCCGACCTCATTTTCATCTTTTCTCCAACTCACTCACTCATTCCAATGGTCTCCTTGCTGTTCCTTGAATGTGCCAGGGGCACTCTCACCTCAGCACTTTGGCTCTGTTCCCTTTGCCTGGAATACCCTTCCCCTCCTTGAACCACCTCATTTAATAATGCCACTTCTATTCCCTTGGCATCCCACTTCCCTTGCCCTGCTCTATTTTTTTCTTATTTAGCACATTTAAAAATATTATAAAATTTATTATTGTTTATTTTCCATCTCCTCTTTCTTGATTCATGAGGTAGACTTATTCCCAGATGTATCCTCAGCACAATATCTAGAATATAGTAATTGTTCAATAAATATTTCTTGAATGATCAAGCCTTCAGAATCTAACCAAAGATCAACATTTTATTGTTTAGGGGGTGGAGAATGTAGTACTTTCTGTTTTTCATATCAAACTTAAAAGATCTTGAGGATATGTCCCGAACATTCTTAGCTGTCTTTTCACAACCCATTGTGAAGTGACCATCTATCAAAAACCTGCTAGATCCTATTTGTTTTCAAGATCTATATTATTATCCTTGGGGTAATGAATGTCCCACATTACTTTCTGATTATGGTAGAAAAGGACTTCTTATCTCCAAGTTCTAGGACTCTGAACAGAGTCATTGGATGACTCTGTTGACACTGGCTAAACGTCCAGCTTTCAGGGACTTTGAGCTCATCTAATCCTCTTTCTAAGCTAAAGAGTCCTAATCTCAGTTTAGCCTGATAGAAAACTACCTCTGCTATTTTAATTCTCTAGTTGCTCCTATCTAAATCTTTTCAAATTTATATGCCTTTCTGAGTTTCTGGTGTATATTTTAAGTGTGGCTAATATTATCCTAGATGCTTGTTTCCTAGTGCTGTGCGTATATGTTTTGTTTTATTTTCCCCTGAGCAAGGATTCTTCATCCAGGGTCCATGGGGGTCTCAGGACAGGTGTTGGGGTTAATTAATATTAGAGTGGACTAAAGCGATATAATAGGTAACACTAAAATATAATGGCTGAACACAATGCCAATTTTTTGCTCAAGTAACAGCCTAGAGTAATTCCAGATTGTTTCACACACTTATTAAAGGACTTGGGCTAATTTTGGCTCTGCCGTCTTAGGTCACCCTGGGCCTGGCCATCTCAGTTAGGGGCTGGGGTAAAGAGCATGGAGGAGGTTTTATGAGTCAGGTCTGGCAAGGGCACACATACCACTTCCACTCAAATTTCACTGGCCAGAGGTCCTACTGACATAGCCACACTTAGCTGCAAGGGAGGCTGGGAAATATAGTCTAGCTGAACAACAAAGAAGAAGGGGAAAATAGATTTTGGTGCTCAGCTAGCATTTTCTGCCAAAGGGGGGTCTGCGAAACGGACACATACACAAAATATATTTTTTATTACATTTGTTTTGTGCTATTTTGAAAATTATCAAGAAAATTTGCTTCATCAGTTAAAATTATAAGCTTATGGTTTTACTATAGTTTATGCTTCACCAGGAAGCACGAAGTTATATGACTGGCCCAGCTCAGTCACATGACTGTAAGGACTTAGGGTTGCCGTCTGTTACTCATGAAAGATGCCAGTACATATGATCCGGCAAGGTACAAGCATCATCATACCATCATACTGTGTTATGACATCTGAAATAATTTCTTGTTAATAAGAATGGAGCAAAACCTGCTGTGAGGGACACTCTTGGGGCTCCATCCACATCCCTTGTGGCCCTACAGTTTCGTGCAGCCAGTACCAGCTGCCAGCCCCTGCATCTCTTTCACTGTCTGCCTCCCCTGGCCACTGAAGGCTGCTCTGCTCAGTACAGTGGCCTGGAAGTTCTGGGGAATCGATGACCTTGTACCAGAAGTTCCTCTGTCCCTTAGGGCAATGTATGTTTTATGCTGGCTGCCAGAATCCGTCCATGTGATTAAGTTCCAGTTATTTTTGCTTGATTAAACATCCTTCATTGGGTATTCTCCTTCCCCGTCTCACTTTTCTTCTCTCCTGCCTATGTTTCCTGGGATCACCAAATAAATTGCTTGCATAGCTCTGGATCTTCTTCTGGAGGAACCCAAACTAAGACACCTATCCTGCCATGAGTATTACGTGTATTAGTCAGTGTTTGCGCTCAGAACAGATTATATTGGAAGCCGTCAAAGCAAAGAGCCTCAAAGAAAATTCTTTAGCCACTCTGTGATTATGTCACAATAGAAGGGAGGTGAGGAGAGGCAGGGTCAGCTGTCTGAGCACTGCAAGGTCTCTGAGAAGAAAACTAAAGTAACCATCTTGCACTGCTCAGCACCATCAAGTAGAACATTTTCCTCCTGGTGTTACTAAGTTTATCGCATTTAGCAAAATAAAGCCATTGACCCAATATGAATAGATTCCTGTTTTTTTGACTGGGCCCTGGGAATAAAGAACCAATAAGAAACAAACTCCAGGGCTTCCCTGGTGGCGCAGTGGTTGAGAGTCCGCCTGCCGATGCAGGGGACACGGGCTCGTGCCCTGGTCCGGGAAGATCCCACATGCCGCGGAGGGGCTGGGCCCGTGAGCCATGGCCGCTGAGGCTGCGCGTCCGGAGCCTGTGCTCCGCAACGGGAGAGGCCACAGCAATGAGAGGCCTGTGTGCCGCAAAAAAGAAAAAAAAAGAAAAAAAAAAAGAAACAAACTCCATGTAGGGTATACTAACTTGGCAAAGACACAGCTGAGTTAAATGATGGAATAAGGTGGCGAGACACAGTTTAACTTATTCCTCCCAAGCCCACCCCGCATGGACCAGTTAAATGGAGGATGCAGCAGCAGCAGTCTCTTAAAGGAAGGTGCCAGGCCTATCTGTCAGCTGAGTAGACAAAGAAGGACTTTCAGGAATGGAACGAAGTGCTCATTCCTTTCATTTTACTTGAATCACCCCATGGGACAGGACACAAAAGCCACCTCATCACATGGGATGACATTATTGCCAACAAAAGCACAAAGCCCAGGGCAAAGTGCAGGAGTGCCTACGTCTGAGCATCTTGGACATTCTGAAGAACGCGTGAATCTTTTTCCTGAAAAGTCAAACTTGGGTCAGCTTCCATTCAGAAACCTTGTTTGAAGCAGGCTTCAAGGTCATACATCCCAGTGCCAAGCAGGAAAAAATGACACACTATTCGAAGAAACTTGATTAAGTCATTGCTTCCCTTTTCCCCCTCTATTTCAAAAGCTTGTTCGATAGAACACATTTTACTGATTCTTTTCCTCCCCCCTCTCAATTGGTTTGAAAGTTTTGCAAACTATTTCTATTTCTTTAATATTTACCCTTAAAATTTTAACAAATTTATATTTCTTTAAAACAAGATGTAATCTTACTTGAGGATGTACTCTAGGAAAACAAACAAGAATGAACACAAATAAAGAATGTAATCGTTCACACGCAAAACATGATGATAAAATACAATATGTGCCTGGAGCATCTGGGAGTGCCAGCAAGTAAGAAGTGCTCAAGGGACTTCCCTGGTGGCGCAGTGGATAAGACTCTGTGCTCCCAATGCAGGGGGCCCGGGTTTGATCCCTGGTCTGGGAACTGGATCCCACATGCATGCCACAACTGAGAGTTTGCATGCCACAACTAAGGAGCCCACGTGCCGCAAGTAAGACCCGGTGCAACCAAGTAAATAAATAAATATTTTTTTAAAAAAGTGCTCAAAACACAAAACCCAACCTAACCCACAGTGATAGGGTATGTCAAAGGACACAGGAGTTCACTGAAAGAGCTTCCAATGGCCAAAGCTGAAATAATTTGAACCACAAAATATAGTATTGGATTATAACCCAAAGGGCAAAATAAATAGCCATGAATCCACACTGATACAGATAAATGATTGAATAAATAAATACATGGGGAAGCAGAGACAAATCTCTCATGCAGAAGAATTCCAAATAAATTGTGTAGATCTCTACTCTCAAGTGGGTGGTGCACAACTCCCCACTCCATAAGTGTGGACTGCACATAGTAACTTTCTTCAAAGAGTACAGCATAGGAAGGGGGAAGAAATCACTGTATGGTGGAAACACCTGACAACCACCAGCTCAGCTAGGCAATCAAGGTTTTCAACAGTGATGAGTCAGGTTGATAGTATGTAATTTTGATATGATGTGATGAGAATGGCACTTTGCCTCAGTGGTCATCCTCTCCCAAACCCACAACCCCAGTCTAATCATGAGAAGTATATTATGAAAATCTCACTTGAGGGCTTCCCTGGTGGCGCAGTGGTTGAGAGTCCGCCTGCCGAGACAGGGGAAACGGGTTCGTGCCCCGGTCCGGGAAGATCCCACATGCCGCAGAGCAGCTGGGCCCGTGAGCCATGGCCGCTGAGCCTGCACGTCCGGAGCCTGTGCTCCGCAATGGGAGAGGCCACAACAGTGAGAGGCCCACGTACCGCAAAAAAACAAACAAACAAACAAACAAAAAAACTCACTTGAGGGACATTCTAAAAATATCTGACCAGTACTCTTCAAAACGGTCAAATTCATCAAAAACAAGGAAAATCTGAGAAACTATCACAGCCAAGCTGAGCCTAAGGAGACACAACAGCTAAGTGTAATGTGGTGTCCTGGATAAGATCCTGGAACAAAAAAAAAAGAATATTCAGTAAAAACTCAGGATATCTGAATAAAATATGGACTTTAGTTAATAAGGTATCAATATTTTTTCATTATCAGTATTTGTGAAAAATGCACCACACTTATATGAGATATGAATAATAGAGGAAACTGAGTGTTGGTCATATGGGAACACTTTTACTATCTTTGCAATTTTTCTATGAATCTAAAACTATCCTAAACTAAAATGTTTACTTCAAAAATAGTGGTAAACATTGAAATTGGTATAATTTAAGGTCTAAATAATTTTTAATAATGTGATGAGAATGTTTAATGCATTGGTTATTAAACAGCCATTTCCATTAACAGTATTATTTAAATGTCAACAAGATGAATGACTTGAAATTAAGATATAATTTCTGCAAAGTCTGGACCATTATGGGAGAAGGAAAAAGATGGAGAAAGGAGATCAGTCTAAAGGTTTCATCCTGTGTAAGGAATGATTTTGATGGAGAAAGGTAAGTTTTTTTTAGATATTAGGGGTTATTGCTAGAGAAACTGAAGTATAGCTGTAGAACATTCAGATCAATAGAGGGGAACAGTGATAAAGTCAAAACAAAATATGACAAGAATAAGAGCAATGAGTAACTGATGGTCAGAGGAAACATTAAAAGGTAAATCCTCCTTTAGAAAGAGAAGACTCTCAGACAGGGTGAAAAAACAAAGTCCAACTTTCTGGTGTTTATGAAAGACACACCCAAGAGAACATGATTTTTAAAAAGTTGAAAGTATTGGGAAGGGCAAAAATACAACAAAAGAATGCACAATAAGTTAAGAAAAGAAAAAATAAAGAGAAAGCACAGGTGACTATTAATATGGCAGCAGTGTCCTCAAATTCTGTACACCTGCCTTTCTCAGTCAGCTCACATACAACCTGAGTCCACATCCGGCCTGAGTGCAAGGAGTTGTGCCCTTCCCCCCAGTAAACCTGAGGATCCTGAAAACTTCACATTTTCCAAAAATCCATCCCATTATTCTCATCACTTCTTGTGCTGGGCCTCTAAATGACCCATTGCAGGCCCCTTGCCTCTGCAGATCTCACTAGCCAATGCCACTTTGAGGCCCCCCAACTGTCTGCCTGAGCACAGCTAATATAAGGCTGTTATGTTTAATTAGAGTTGACTAAGACCTGCGGATAGTAATTACACGTTAGCCCAGTTAACCAGATGGAAAGATTCGATGTTGTGATATGTCATTTATCCCCAAATTAATCCGTGAATTTTATGTAATTCCAATCAAATGCCAAAGAAACCTTATTTTAAGGAAATGACAATATATCCTAAAGTTCATATGGAAGAAAAAATACATAAGAATATACATGACAATTAAAAAACAATCAAGGGGTACTAATTTTGACCAGAAAGTAAAATATGACATAAAGTGACAGTAATTAAGGGGTTATTTCTGTCATAAGAATAGACGAATTGCACAGAACTGAGAGTAGGAAAGCAGAATAATGTATCTGTGAGATTTTAGTTTTATGGATAACAAGATACTATTTTCCCCTCATTATAGTAATCTAGATTCTTAAGGGTCCTGGATAATCAAATAGAAACTATTTTACTGGAAGAAAACTGTATTAAGTTTCATTAATCCTATGGTGCCCACTGTGACATGGGTTTTAGGCAAAATCCTGGGACAAATCCGAGAAAACACTTTTCAAAAAAACCACTTTTCTCTAAGTGTTCCAGTCTTCTCTAATTTCTTCTTAGTTCTTCTTTCTCTTTTTTTTTTTTTCCGGTACGCGGGCCTCTCACTGTTGTGGCCTCTCCCACTGCGGAGCACAGGCTCCGGACGAGCAGGCTCAGCGGCCATGGCTCACGGGCCCAGCCGCTCCGCGGCATGTGGGATCTTCCTGGACCAGGGCACGAGCCCGTGTCCCCTGCATCGGCAGGCGGACTCTCAACCACTGCGCCACCAGGGAAGCCCTCTTCTTCCTCTTTTTAAAGAGATGATCCTGATAATATATCCCTAGGGGCCTCACTTCATCCTTAGAAATTCCAAGATTAACAGCCACCACCAATAAAATAAGCCGTTTTTTTAAAAAAGTTATATTATAAAATATGTCAAATATAACAATAGAATCAAAGGGACTTCCCTGGTGGTCCAGTGGCTAAGACTCCAAGCTCCCAATGCAAGGGGCCCTGGCTCGATTCCTGGTCAGGGAACTAGATCCCACATGCCGCAACTAAAGATCCCACATGCCGCAACTAAAGATCCCACATGCCGTGATTAAGACCCAGCGCAGCTAAAAAAAAAAAAAAAAAAAAAAAAATAGAATCACATAGTGAGCTCGATGTATTCACCACCAGCTTCAAGAATTATCAGTGCGGAGCTGATCTATCTCTATCCTCACACAATCCCCTCATCCCTTGAATTATTTTGAAGCAAATCCCAGTCCCAAACATCATATAACTTCACTCATAAATATCAGTGTTACAACTGGGGCAAAGATTAGACTTAGGGTTAAGGTTAGGTCTAGGGTTGCAACAGAGTGAGTTTTAGGGTTATGGCTTGGGCTTGGCTTCGGGCATTTGTTAACCTTAGGACAAAGAGCCATAGGGCAGAGGTAGGGCTATGCCCAGTGTTATAATTAGCATTAGGGTTAAAGCCAGTGGAATGCTCACATGGTGAATGTAGTACATGTTCTTGATTTCACACCCAGGTTTTCTTGCCTGGCTAGTGTGCACATCCTCCATTCACTTCCTTCTTCTGAAATTTACTCTTATCTTAACTGTAACAACCTCAACCCTGGAAATTAAGGTTGTCCATCTCTAGTAGCCTGCAGTCACAGTTTGACTGCTACAGGCCTTCTAAAGTGACACCCTTGCCTCAAGGTGGGACCAGCTCTGGGGTGCAAATTTTGGTTCCAGGCTCCCCGTGGGTTCAGGCCTATTGTAGTCTCCATTGCTTAGCTCTTCTCGTGCCCTGTCTTGTTTCCCTCACTGCCCTCCCCCTACAAGCACTTTCCCAGTAAATCACATGCACAAGAATCCCCTTCTCAGGTTCCACTTCTAGGCAACTCAACCTAAGATAGTGATCAAAAACCCAAATATAAGAAGGAGATTAATGTTATGAACTGTCAAAAACTGACAATCACCTGCAATGCTTATCTCGATAAGAAAAAGTAACAAGATGCATAACCCCCACTGACTACATATCCTACTCCAGGGACTATGTTTTTCCCTCTCTCCTTCCAGTAAGCTCAAGAAGGCAGAATCCCATTTTTTTGTTCACTGCTTTAGCCTCAGGAGCTAATGTAGTAGCTGACACATAGTGGGCCCTCAATATATATCTGTTGAATGAATGGACAGATGATACATATGATTCCTCTAACCCTGTTCCTAGACTACTGCCGACTCCAGGCAGTCACGATGCCAGACTTTTCTCTCATAATTTGAGGTTCTTTAGTTACTGAGACAGCTCAGTGCCTTGACTCGAAATGACCCCCAGTCACACACACCGCGCTGCCTTGTCTTAACCATTTTCCCTCTCTTTATCTCTTGTCATCTTTGCCCCTTCATTCTCTGTGATAATTTTTCTTTCTTCTGTATTATTAACATTTAATACCCAGGTGATTAAGAACCATCTCCAACTGGTTTAAAAATGGAGAACTCAGTGGAGAAACTTTAATAAGGTAGCAACAAACCTCAATGAGCTTATTAAAAAATTGGTCTGTAATGAAGGAGGCACCACAAATTCCCGAGGAAAGGAAGAATTTTAGTGCTAGGATAATTGGTTAATTATTCTGAGGGGTAATAAAGTTATAACCTAATTTACCAATGTTCATCGAAACAAATTACAGATGGACTAAGTAATCTGATACCCAAAACTGAAACGAGTAGAAAAACAGGTAAATAACTAATCTCCATGTGGGAAATGCCTTTCTAAGGTTAAAAATTTTTTTTTAAATCACAAAGGAAATGTTAAACCTTTGGCACCACCCCATCACATATGAATTTATCCTCGGCAAAAAATCAGAGATACTTGCCAAGATGGACGTATAAAAATGTTCATTTCAGTGTTAACTATGTATCAGGAAAGAGGAAAAGAAACTGGCGTTTACTCTGGACAAGGAGAGTGTGCCTCTCCTCTCCCCTATCAGAGACTGTTAGGGAGGTTGACCTAGTAATTTTTAAGAGAAAAATCTGAACTCAAATAATCTGCAGATTCTTTGCACTCCTAAAGGTAAAAGTCAGGAGTGGGCGACATTTGTTTAGGCAAACTCCTCAATGACTTCGCTGATGATGAAAGGTTAGATTAGGTTAGTTCTGTCTAGAGGGAGGTGAGTAATGGATAGAGAGTTCAGATGCTCCGACAGATAACATGCTAAGACTTACAATTTTCCCCTGAGGACAAGGAAGAAAGGGAGGTGAAGTCCGATGAGTAGAAGAGGTAAGAAAACAGAAAGAGCTATAGGCAGAGTCCTAGGGAGGAGGGTGGTGCATGGTTACCTGTGGGAGGACTTGCAGGCTGTAGATGGGCCACACTCCATTTTGTCCATTTAAATTATAAATGTATAAAGTACACACATATATAAAATATAATTTAAACATATATTCATTTAAATTACATGGTGTACAGATAGAATAGGTAGTACAGTTATGTGCTTCCAAATTAGAACTGTTCAAAATGCATCTCTTATACCCAGTCCTGCACCCATCCACCCACTTCCCCTCCACCGAGTCAGTAGTTACTGGTTTCTCGTCCATCTTTCAGGAGATGGTGGATCTACTCTTTTATATATGAGCGACATATATTCTTGTCCCTTTTTTTTCTTTCCACAGATGGTAGTCTATGCACCTTGCTTTTTCCCCTTAATTATTAGTCTTGGAGATATTTTCATATCAATGCACAAAGAGCAAATTCATTTCTAATTTAATCAGTCTCCTGCTGATGGACATTTGAGCTGTTACCAATTTTTTAAAATTACAAACAAGGCTGTAATGAATACTTTTGTGCATACGTCATTTTGCAAATGTAAGAATATATCCACTGGATAAATTTTTAGAAGTAGAATTTCTGGGTCAATGGGGATACGCATTTATTATTTTGATAGATATTGACAGATCTCTCTGCCATCAGCAATGTGAAGGTGCCTGCTTTCTAACACCCTTATAAGCATCATGTTTAACATTCACTTAAAATTTTTATTGAAATATAGTTGATTTACAATGTTGTGTTTCAGGTGCACAGCAAAGTGATTCAGTTATACATACATACGCACACATATATTCTTTTTTAGGTTCTTTTCCATTATGGGTTATTACAAGGTACTGAGTATAGTTCCCTGTGCTATACAGTAGGTCCTTGTTGGTTATCTATTTTATATATAGTAGTGTGTATATTTTAACCCCAAACTCCTAATTTATCCCTTCCCCACTTCCCCCTTTGGTAACCAGAAGTTTGTTTTCTATGTCTGTGAGTCTGTGTCTAACACTTTTCAGTTGTTCCCTTTCTGGGTTGTAACCTTCCTCTGTTATTGCCACAACTTCCGTAAAACCTGTTTCACACAGTAACACAGGCTTTGGGGAAGGAAGAAGAAGAAAGCACTGTCAGGTACATGAGGGGAGTCAGGGCCAGAGGTGGACAGGATGTGCTGGAGATAAGACGGTCGGAAGGGACCAACCATTAAGAAATTTGTTGCAAGAAGTGACCAAAAAATACATTTTCACTGGAAATCTAGTTCATCCAGGAGTTGCCACAGTATGTGCGGTGGATGTTAGAGTGATTAATTTTGTTATTAAAGGAAAAAGACATCCTAGGAGGCCAGACATTTTACGGGCAATGGGTTAGTATTATAAGGTTGAAAATCCCCTATCCAAGAGGGAGGTGGAGTTTGGCTTTTCATGAATAAGTTGGTGCTGGAAGGATGACTGTGCTCCCTCCCAGGCCTTCCAGAGTGATGGGGCGCAGCAGTCCTGAGGCTCCAGGACTCCAGCTTCCGTCTCCAGGAGAATCTGTTCCCTGATGGGAGGGCTGGAAACCCCATGACACCTTGGCCAGCCTCTGTGTCCAGTTCAATGGGGAAATGACAACCTGGAAGAACATCATAGAAACCATCTCCTGCCCTCTCGGTTTATACCCTTGGTTAGAGGATTCCTCCCCACCCTCCATTCTGTTTCATTCATTTCTGTTTTTATCTTTACTAATGCTTTCCTTCTATTTCCATAGGGATCATTTTGTTGTTATTTTTCTAAGCTCACTGTCCTTGAGCTAAACCTAACAACAAAGAATTGGCAAATCCACAACATAACGAGTAACTTCTAAAAATGGTTCTCAGGAACTGGCAGAGCAAGCAGGACAAAGCAACGTAAAAAGAGGATTTGGAAGATTTGCACATGCCAGTTAATAAGCTTGAAGATATGCATATTAAATTTTGAACCCAACAAATAAAAGGAAATCTTCTTTTCAAACTCCTGTGGAACATTTAAAAATAGTAACCACTGATTAGACTACAAAGGAAATTTCAAAAAATCCCCTAAAGCCAAATAACATACAGGCCAACCGCAACAACAGCAAAATTTGTTAATTAAAACCAAACAAAACCCTAACTCTTAAATATCTCTTAAAGAAAAAAGATAATGCAAACTATGGATGCTATACCTTTTCACATCTATAAGGCTATTAATTATAATTTTGAAGTTTTAGTCTGCTCTCTGCATTGTTTTTGTTTCCTCTGAGTTACTCTATTCGTTTGCTTATTTTAATCTTTGTCTTTAGAGTCTTTTCTTGTATATCATGATATTTCTGGCTATGTGTTCACATGCGAGGGTAAGGCACTAAAAGGCTCATTCAGTGTTTATTGCACATTTTCAGGGTTTATTGATTAATAAGCTTCATTTTGTGTCAAGGCACTGAAATAGCTCTTTTATTGGGAGAATTTGCCTAAGCCAGGTGTCAATATTTTCTCTTGGGCAAATCTCTTTTCCCAGCAAGGAACCTTCCAATCTTTGCACCAAAGATGAGAACACTAGCTACTGTCATCATTCTGGTCAGGAAGGGCCACAAGGTTCAGAAGGTATTCTCTATCCTCTGATGCTCTAAGTCCTTTATTCATGTCATTAACAAAGTACTTCCAAGTTTTTATCTTGAAAGCAGAAGCAAGGGCAGAGAGACACTGCCCAGAGTGTCGAGTCAGTTGGTAGCAGAGGTGGAATTCCTTTCATCCACTACCAAGATGAGGATTAAATGCCCAGACTCTCACATGTTAGTGGCTGAGTTGGGGTTACTTCTGCTATAGATCCTCTGCTTATGTGAAGCCAAGTGCTTTCTGTGTTCCAGATGGAAAAGCCTCAGATTTCCCATCTGATGATGATTTCTTTCCTTGTTCTTAAGTGTCATTATGGTTTAAGTCCCGATTCAGTCATTTTAGTGAGGATTTGGGAGGCTGCATAGCAAATTCATGTGTTCAGTTCCTTGAATCATGAGTCCAAATTATTTTGTGAGGACAATTATAGCCTTTTACAAGTGTCCTGGTTTGGCTTCCTTCTGAGTAGAAGTGGAGCATCTTTCTCAGGTTCCCCAGTTGTCATAAGAATATGTGAACTTCTTCAACACAGGTGCTGCATATTTAACTGGCTTTAAGGAAAAACTACACTCCAGGTATTTTTCATGGTAGATAAACCTGGATTTAAATCTCTTCTATCTTTAAAAGTTGTGACCTAAGTGTAGCAGTGTCCTTGGAAGCTTCTCTGTTGAGCCTCTACTCTGAAAGCTTCCCCAGACTAAACAGACCAAGAGGGCTGAGTGCCCTGAAGCATATCCATTCCTGCAGAGGTCAGCGGCATTGAATGGGGTAAAGCTATCTGCTTATGTGGAGCGAACATGAAGAGGAATCCGCCTATGAACTCATAGTGTTTACAAGAGTGCAGCTTTTCACAGCACATGTTATAGACCTCAGGGATGCATTTATTTCAGGAATAAAATTTTCCTGACTAAACGGTTTGCTTTTACTTTGTAGCCAGTGAAGATTTAAGATGTTCTCTCTAACAGCAGCTAGAATACACAAAGCCCATTTCAGGGCCCATTCTGCACACTTACCGTCATTCAGAGCCTTCAAAATATGTATTTTTTTGTTGTTGTATCTTCTCTCCAGGATCCAGGTGAATTTTCTTAATTTGTTTGCCCTTTCCCTATTTATTTTTTTTGCCTAACTTGACATGTATTATTATTTTGCATGCTTCTTCGAATGAAGAAAGATAACCAATAAGTGATTTTTTCTCCTCTGCAATGTCTAACATAGTGCTTTGTTCAAAGGAACTTTGTATGTGACTGAATGAAGAGATTCTTTATGATGATCTAGACAGTAGGAAGAGAAAGCAGAAGGTATTTCTGAGAGGAAGAGGTTGCATGTAATTCAGCATTTGGTATCCTTCAAGTCAGATTCATTCTTACCAACTATAATGAGAAGGAAAATCTAAAATTGTGGTGAAGGCAAAGGTCACCCTGAAAGTGCCAAGGAATTGAAGCAATTAAGAACATGGTGTTTCAGCTCTGCCCTGTTTAAGATCCTAAACAGCACTCAGCTGTTTTTTATTTTTTGAAATTGAACTAATGCCTGTTGAGGTCCTACCTTTGGTCCAGTGGTGGTCACTGAGCAGGGTGAGTTTTCCTTCATGTACTCTCTAGCTTGTGTTTGTGATATTGTCTTAAAATTATCTACAGCAGTTCTTAAACTTTTCTGGGTCATTGGTACCTTTGAGACTCTGATCAAACCATGGACTCTCCACCCAGAAAAATGCACATGCACACAACATTTTAACTGCCTTGGCAGGTTTATGTATTCCCTGGAGGCATTCAAAGAACTTAGGCTAAGAAGCACCAGGATTTGGTATTGTTTCTGACATGAACGCTTAGGCTGTCAAAACTCGGAATAAACCAGTTGATATTTCATTGTATGTCTTGATTAATTAGGAAGTGATAGATGAGGAATTTTTTTCCACATCAAATCTCTTAAATACAAAAAACTGACAATAATGGCTAATGTAAGACTCCTGAGAAGGCAAGAAGGGTTAGAAGTCAAAGAATAGGAGATGTGGTTGAGATCAGAGAGAGGCACGGTTCCTACACTAAAGGTTTGCAAAGCGTGGTCCCTTATCGGCAACATCCACATCACCTGGAACCTTGATAGAAATGCGAAATTAGGGGCCTCGTCCTGATTTACAGAATCAGAAGTCCTGTGGGTGGGTGGGCTTGTTTTAACCAGCGCTCCAGATGATTCTGATGCCAAAGTTGATAATCTCTGCGCTAACTCGCATGGAAGAGAGGAGCTGGTGTTAACGTTTCTGGTGGTTGGAATTTGAGAACGTGGAGCTTTGAAAGTCATAAGCAACCAACTGGAGATCAGGGATCTGGTCTGTTTTCTCATGTACAAGAAAGAAGGTAATTCATAGCCTTCTTTTTTTCTAAAGGGTCAGGAAGCTATTCGAGGAGCCATTCGTTATCCGGATTATGTCGTCACGTCCACCTGAACTCTGGAGAGCATCAGTAAGAAAAAGGATGGAAGGAAACGGAGGACAGTGGGTGCAGGAAGAAATGACGAGGGCCCAGGACTCCACTGCCACCAACTATGCAACTACTGGCCAGGTAGGTCCCCTCCACCCGCCCAAGCCCCCAGTCCCCACACACAGTTAGGATGGACAGACTCTCCAACTCTGCCGCCCACTTCCGGGCCCCAGCCAATAGCTACTCAAAGTGCTCAGCCAGTCAGCGCCCCGGCGCTCCTTCCGGCGTTCTGCGTGCTGCCCTAGAAACGGGATGGGCTAATCCAAATGCGGAGGGGTGCGGAACTCTCAAGTACGGTCGCCGACTCTGAGCCCTGCACTTTTCACCCCGATCTAGGGTAGATCGGTGGACTCGTCCTAACGCTGGGGGCGAGGCGGCTTCACTTCCAGGCCCCAGCCAATGGGAAGCGAAACTGCTCAGCCAATCAGCGCCTTACGCTCCTTCCGGCGTTCTGCGTGCTGCCCTGGAGACGGGCAGGCCGAATGCAAACACAGAGGGGTGTTAGACCTGCACGGCCTGACGCTGTCCGCCTTGCTCCATTGCTTCGCCCCTGGCTTTTGGCCAGTGGACTCGTCCTAAGGGGTCGGGGGCGAGACGCGCGCACTCGCGGCCGGCATCCAGTGGATCTGCAGCTTCTCCCCACCGAGCTGGTAGGTGAGTGGTAGTGGCGGTTTTAGAGGCCACTAATGTGGGTTCCTGTGTCTTTCAGCGTTTGTTGGAGAGACTGTAGGCCTGTAGGGGAGCCGCCCACCACCCTCCCTCCCTCCCTCCCTCCGTGGACCCTGTGCCCTCAGCGCCCCCTCTCTCTTCGGGTTCTGCTTTGTGTTTGTGTTAAACCCTACACAACTTTTGGTTCAGGGTACGCGGGACACCTCTTCTAGACCTGGGTTCGGGAGATGCGCTTTATAGACGCCCCGTATTCGGAGTTTTATCCCTTAAAACTCTGACTTAGCTTTCCGGGTTCTGAGCCGGCCTCGCTGACTGATGTCGGTGGACGTGGGGAGACAGTGAAAGCCGCCAGTTCGCTGGCCGCGATCTACTTGGGGTGGGGAGGAGAGGGTGTTTACGTAGCGACTCAGAGCCTACACTTTAGACGTCAGACCAGGCTCAAAGCTTGCAGTTGATTTGGTCCGAAAAGTGTTGCGAGGAGGAGCACCTGTTTAGTGCTTATCATAGTGCCCGCCGCCTTTTGTGCCCTCGGGAAAGGTTGACTTCGCCTGCGGTTTTCAAAGGTAGCGCGCATCCGGACGGCGAGTTAAAACACAAAATTGCTGGACCCTGTTTCCAGAGTTTCTGTTTCAGTAGATCTGGGCCCAGGGCGAGGATTTGCAGTTCTATCGAGTTTCCAGGTGTTGCTGATTGCCGCTAAAGAGGGAGTTAATGATTTGAAGGTGGGGATGATTAAGAGGCGGGTTCACTCATGTTTTTACCAGCGTGCTGTTACCACCTGAACCGTTTCAGAGTTTGTTGAATGTAGGCTCTGTCCGCTGAATCTTAAATGCTTCAGTTGCTCGTATGTGTGAATTCCTCTGACTTCTGGCTTCTCAGATGATACCTAGGTGAACTTGTAGATTAAAAGAGACTTTAAAATGCACCATGCTTTTAGAAAATGTGGAAGACTAATCTGTGGTGTCTGGGAATGCACACTACAGCGAGAAAACTATAAAGAAACGCATGAAAGTCTGGAGAGTGATTACTTTTGGGGAGTAGGAGTTGTTATTGTCCTGGGCTCAGGGAAGGGATTCTGGGGTCGCTGGCAAAGTGCTATTCCTGACCTGAGTGATGATTACGAGGATGTCTCCCTTATAATAATTCATTAAAGTATACATTTATTTTGTGGGTTTTTCTGTATTTGTGTTTTATTTTACAAGTTGAGGTTACAAATGTTTAAAAAAATACATATTAGGAAGTCTAAGGTGAGGAACATCCCTGGAGTGAGTCAAAAAGAATCTTAGTCATGGGCTTTCAAATTTGAAGATAACTTAAACTTAGAAGACCATCTGAACCAATTCTTATTTTAGTCTAAGGAAGTTGAGCCCTCAGAATCGGGAAGTGCTGCAGGTAATAAACGCTCGTCTAAGCCCAGTTTGTAATTGATGTGTTTTGTTAATTTCAGGCTGCCTGCTCTGCTCAGATGCCTCTATTCAGTGAAAGATTGAGGACATGAATTTGGCCTGACTCAAATTCAAAATTTTAAGATTTTATTTTTTTTCTTGTGGCCTAAAACCTTGTTTTCAAGGAATCACTTACTCATCTTACATAAAAACTTATTATTTCAACATCTTATTCTGATGTATCCTAATGTACCAATTCGTGAACATTTAATTAAGGTCTTTGGTTATTTTTTTTGCCACATAATTACTCCTGTTACGGCTGCATTTTAGTGGGTCAGGACTCAGCACTGGTTCTGTTTACCTGAACCAAAAGACTGGCACACATTTCTCCAGGAAAGATGGGTTTATTTGGCATCAGCAGGGAATCCCAATTCGGGGTGTGTAACCATGACAAGCCACCGTGCAATTCCCCAGCATGGCAGGGAAGGCGAAAGCTTTTTTAGAGAGGAAAAGGAAGTTGGGAGGGCTGTAATAAACAAAGAATCCATGGCTTTTCATTGAGTTGAGTCCTTGCCAGCAAAGAAGAGGCATCTTTCTTCTTCTCTTTGGGCTCTGCTATCTTTGCAGGGCATGAGAGCTCCCCGCTTCTGGGCTCCTGACTCTAATTGAGGTTTCTGTTTATTAGTTTTTTACACTTCTCCCTTTTGATCAAGATTTTTCTCTGAAAGCATTGCTGATCAAGAGTCAGGTTTTCTAGTTTCAGGGGCTTTTTGTCCCTCAATGTCGGGAAGTATCTTTCCTGGGTGTAGTGTCTCAAGTCGGAGGGAAAGTACACAGATGGGAAACCTATTAAGGTCACAAGTAACAAGGAAAGGTAGGAGGGACAACTCCCAGGCACTTTTAATCTAAAATCCATATGTTGTCAAGACGATAGACATTGGGGATCCTCTGAAGTCTTAGGCCATCATCAAAGGTTTGGCTACTGTATGGTTAGGCCATATTCAAAATGGTTGTTCTCTGCTCTCTGTACACGCCCTGCTTGACCAGTCCCTGCTTCACTCACATGACTATCCAATCATCTTAATTATAGAGGTTAATTAGTCCCTGGTAATTGATGAGCCCATCTGATGTCAATTCCCCCCCCCATAAATGGTAGCCTCCTCCTCCCTTGAGCGGTGAAGAGTGCTGCCGTGTCCTATCCTGCCTGCTGTCTGCCATACACGGTGGGGTGTCACTCCAGGACCTTGCTTCAGGCATGTAAGATCCTCTGTCCAATAAGCCATTTATGTCTCTGTCACTGAGTCTGGGCTCTTCGAGGCTTGGCAGCTACAAGGCTTGCAGGCCTGAGGGGGTGCAGCCTAACAATGACAAACTTCCAGCAGGTCTGATCTGGATATCTTGGGAAAGCTGTCTCATCAGATACTGTCTGCTTCAATTCCGGGAAATCTTTACTTTCAGGTCACCAGAGGATGTGCAGGTCCAGTCAGAGTGCGGTGCTTCCTTTAGATGTATTGTGAATCCAAGAGTTGTATTCCTTGGAGTTTGGTGGCACAAGGGTTGGTTAGTAGTACTTGATAGAGGCCTTTCCAGTGATGCTGAAGACAGTTCTTCTGGAAGTGTCTTTCCCAGTAAATGAAATCTCCAGGTTGCAAGGTATGATGCTTAAGGTCTTTGTCTCCTGAGGGTGCATGGTAAAAAGACCGCCCTACCAGGCTTTCCTGGTGGCGCAGTGGTTAAGAATCTGCCTGCCAACGCAGGGGACACGGGTTCCAGCCCTGGTCTGGGAAGATCCCACATGCCACAGAGCAACTAAGCCTGTGTGCCACAACTACTGAAGCCCGTGTGCCTAGAGCCCGTGCTCCACAGCAAGAGAAACCGCCGCAATGAGAAGCCGGCTCACTGCAACAAACAGTAGCCCCTGCTTGCTGCAGCTAGAGAAAGCCCGCACACAGCTACGAAGACCCAGCACAGCCAAAAATAAATAAAATAAATAAATTTAAAAAGACCGCCCTACCAAAACATGGTTATTTTTAATAGAGGCAATTAGACCTTTCAATGTTGGAGTATCTCTCCTTTTATTAATTGTGGGTCGTAAGAAGCAGGAGACAGGTGCTTTGGGTGTCCTCCGATGATCTCAAAGGTTGAGAGTTTCTGAATTCCAAAAGGGGTGGATCTGAGATTTAGAAGGACCAACAGCAATGCTTTTGGCTAAGGTGTTTGGAGGGTCTCTACACATTTTGCCAATTGAGTCTTCATAATGCCGTTAGAACGTTCAACTAAACCAGAGGATTGAAGAGGGTAAGTAAAGTGTAAGTGTTGTAAAACCAGCTGAACAGCGCACACTTGTTGAAGCACCTGGCCTGTGAAATGGGTTACTTGATTACTATGAAGTTTGAGAGGAGTTTCCCAAGTAGCAATACTCTTTTCCAAAAGGACTTTAGCCACGTTAAGAGGCAATAGGCTGTCTGCAAGGGAAGTCCAGTGAAAACGTACAGACCGTGACTAAAGCATACTTTATTCACTAGATGAAGTTATATGAAATCCATTTGCCAGAGCTCAAATGGTCCATCATGCAGATGAAAATGTCCTGGGGCAGTACGCACAGGCCTACATGGGTTGTATTTTGACAAGTGAGGTAGGCACCTTTTGTGGCCTTCGTAATGTTTCCCCAGCAATATTGATTCATGAAGGCTATCATTTTGTCAGTAGACTGATGCTTTAATGCATGTACAGTGGTGAGGAGTGGGGATCTTGGTCTCCCATAGGACTATTGTTACTTAGTTCAAACCAGAGCTTTCTTTTCTATCAAAACAACAGTTGCTGAATTTCTAATTTTTTTTTAAGTCAGCAGGCAGCTTTCTTTTATTTATTTATATTATTTATTTATTTATTTTTGGCTGCATTGGGTCTTCGTTGCTTTCTTTAGTTGCAGCGAGCGGGGGATACTCTTCGTTGCAATGCGTGGGCTTCTCATTGCGGTCGTTTCTCTTGTGGAGCACGGGCTCTAGGCGCGCGGGCTTCAGTAATTGTGGCACATGGACTCAGTAGTTGTGGCATGCAGGCTTTAGAGTGCAGGCTTAGTAGTTGTGGTGCATGGGCTTAGTTGCTCCGTGGCATGTGGGATCTTCCCGGACCAGGGCTCGAACCCGTGTCCCCTGCATTGGCAGGTGTATTCTTAACCACTGCGCCACCAGGTAACCCCCTGAATTTCTAATCTTGTTTTTCCTTTTCTGAGGCCAACTGTTGGGCCTTTGTAGCCAGTTTTTCTAAATTATCATTTGGAGATATATCTCTTTGGACCATGACAGAGGTTCGGCTGCCATTGGTCCCTTTAAGGGCAGCATTCCTTGCAGAAATAGCAGCAAGGTGATTTCCTTTTGCTTCCAGAGAGTCAAGCTTAGAATGCCCTGGAATCTTAATAATAGCTAAAGCGGTAGGTAAAAGTATTGCATTCAATAATTCCTGAACATAGGGGCCACTTAAAATTTTATTTCCACTGGAAGTAAAGAAGCCACATTGCTTCCCCAACATTCCAAAATCATGAGCTACTCTAAAAGCATATCTACTGTCAGTGTAAATATTGACCCTTTTGTCCTTGGCTAAACTACAAGCCCCTGTAAGGGTGTGTAATTCAGTATGTTGGGCTGAAGTAGCCATAGGTAAAGATGCTGCCTCAGCAACATCAAAAGGAGTTACAATAGCAATACCCAGCACAGTATTTGCCATTGTCACCTTTAAAATAACCATCAGTGAACCATGAGAAGTCACGTTTACCCAGTGGAATTTCCTATAGAACCATGAGGTGATTCGTGTGGAGAGGTACTTCGTTGGTGAAGGAGGGGAGAAGAGTAGCCAGGTTAAGTTATTACAACAATAAAAGAGTTATGGGAGGGGCAGTTAACAAAAGGATTTCATAGGCGGTGAGGAGGCCAGCTGATAAACGTTGAGTGTAATGAGAATTTAGGAGAGCTTCTATTGCATGAGGTGCAGATGGTTAAAGGGGATCCCACATGGTTTTTCCAGTGGCCTTAACCAAAGAACAGTGGCTGTAATGGCTCTAAGGCAAAGGGGGTATCCCTGTGCCACAGGGTCCAGTTGCTGTTTATAATACCCTTTGGGCTGATGGTGGTCTCCATGGTTTTGGGTGACTACCCCAAGGGCATGCTCTTCCTTTTCATATACAAAAAAGAAAAAGGGAATATGATAATGAGGATGCCCAAGGACAGGAAGGTTCATCAAACTCTATTTTAAGGCCTTGAAGGCTGTGTCTTGTGGTCCTCCTCAGAAGATTGGGTTGAGGTTGTTATTGTTGAGTAAAACATGTAGAGATTTGGCTGTAAGAGAAATTTAGAATCCAATTTCTTCAGTAACCAACTAGCCTGAGAAAACCTCACAGCTGGTGCTTAGTTTTGGTTTTGGGAAACATAGGCTGCCATGAAGTCTATCTGGACCTAGGTGTAGCCCTTTTTCTGATATTAGATGCCCTAAATATCAAACCTGGGTTTGGGCAAATTGCAGTTTTTCTTTGGTGACTTTATGTCCCTTTAAGGCCAAAAGCTTTAGGAAGTGGATGCTATCTTCCTGTGTTTCTGTTTATTAATTAAAAAAATTTTTTTATTGAAATATAGTTGATTTACAGTGTTGTGTTAATTTCAGATGTACAGCAGAGTAATTCAGTTATACATGTTTATTAATTTTTTACAGTTCTTTTTAATGAGTGGTTTTCAGGGAGGAGAGGAATGTAAAAGGGACTTAGTAAAACTGTTTCTTAAAATAGATAGATATTATCTGTGCCTTTTTTGGGTTTGATTGATTTAAATTCAAAACTCTCCCACATTTTTTCTACTTAGAATTTAGAAATTTCGCTGTTAATAGTTTGATTTCTTATTTGATCTAGATACCAGGTTTATAATCCAAATGACTAAATGTAATTACTAGCCTATAAGTTTTTTTAATTTTTAATTTTAATTTTAATTTTGGCTGCATTGGGTCTTCGTTGTTGTGTGCAGGCTTCTCATTGTGGTGGCTTCTCTTGTTGCGGAGCACAGGCTGTAGGCACATGGGCTTCAGTAGTTGCAGCACGTGGGCTCAGTAGTTGCGGCACATGGGCCTTAGAGTGTGTGGGCTTTAGTAGTTGTGGCACGCGGGCTCTAGAGCGCAGGCTCAGTAGTTGTGATGCATGGGCTTAGTTGCTCCGCAGCATGAGGGATCCTCCTGGACCAGGGCTCGAACCCATGTCCCCTGCATTGGCAGGCAGATTCTTAACCACTGCACCACCAGGGAAGTCCATGAGCCTATAAGTTTTTATAGTAGAATTTTTCCCATTTTGCAGTAAGTTTTAATTTCATTGGAAGTTGGAATCACAGAGTTACTCCTAGATTCTTAGATTAATGGTTTCCTATACCAAGATAGGGGTCAATAAACTATTGCCTACCGGCCAAATCTTGCTCCTCTGTCTGTTGCTGTATAGCTTATAACCAAAGATGAATAAGTTCTGGAGATATATATATATATACATCATCGTGATCATGGTCAGCAAAAATGTACTATGTACTTTGAAGTTGCTAAGAGCCTAGATCTTAATTGTTCTTGACAGAAAAAAGAAATAATTATGTGATGAGATATGGTTACCATCATAGCATTACTTAACACTATTATAATACATAAATGTATCAACATGTTGTACCCTTTAAACTTACACATTGTTATATGTCAGTTATACCTCAGTAAAAATATTGAGATAAAATTCACATACTATAAAATTCACCCCTTTAAAATTGTACAATTCAGTGAATTTTAGTGTATTTACAAAGTTATACAACCATCCACATTATCTAATTCTAGGACATTTTCATCTGCCCCCAAAGAAACCCCATACCCATTAATTTATTGCTCTTTTATGTTCTGTTTCATAGGGATTTTGCTATGTTCTGACTTCCTGGGTACCATACAGAAACATAAGCTGTTTGTAAAGAGGATATCTTACTGCTTGGATAATTTCTGGGAAGTTTTATGTAGTCTAGCATGTATAATCCTCTCAAAGAGATGCCAGTTTAAAAGATGTTTTTGGTTGAGTAAATAACTTTGTTGTTGGAAATATGTTTAATATATCAAGTCCATTATTTTATTTCAGTTTTAATTAAAAATCTAGAATCTAGACTAGTAAAAGACTACATCAAATTGTTATTCACTCAGGAATATTATGGGATTTTTCTTGGCCAAGAAAATTAACTCATTATCCTTGATAATGATGTGGATGTGTTTTTTTTTTTTTTTTTTTTTTGGTGCGGTACGCGGGCCTCTCACTGTTGTGGCCTCTCCCATTGCGGAGCACAGGCTCCGGATGCGCAGGCCCAACGGCCATGGCTCACGGGCCCAGCCGCTCCGCGGCCTGTGGGATCCTCCCGGACCGGGGCACGAACCCGTGTCCCCTGCATCGGCAGGCGGACTCTCAACCACTGCGCCACCAGGGAAGCCCCGATGTGGATGTTTAAAAAAAAAAAATTCTTGATTTAAAAGAGGAGTTGGCAAACTTTTTCTGGAAAGGGCCAGATAGTAAATATTTTAGAGGGTGTGCAGGCCATAGGGTCTCTGTTACAACTACTCAGCACTGCCATAGTAGCCTGAAAGCATCCTTGGACAATATATAAATGACTGAGCATGGCTATGTTCCAATTAAGTTTAATTTACAGAATAGGCAGCAGGCTGGATTTGGCCCAGGAACCAGTAGTTTGCTCACCACTGACTTTGAATAATATTTGGATTGACTCCAATCCCTATGGATTAGATAGATGTACTATCATTCCATGTTTGTTTATAGAGTGTATTCACATACATTGTCTCATCTCTCATAATTTGGGTTTAGGTGGGGCATATTACCCCATTTATTATACAGATATTGACACAAAGTGCTTTCCAGTGTAACAGAAAGTAAGAGAGGTATCAAGATACACTGGTTGAAATCTCATTCATTCCCTGATTTTGTTCCATGTGTTGGAAATAGCTGTCATTTTCATTATTTTTATTAAGGTCTTGTTACTACGGCATTGAATATTAGTTTGTGAATTGTTTATTTTTTCCCCTTTTTTCATTCTATGAAAAAGACTTGTATTCAACATTTGTAGGTGAATATTTTGAATTTATAGAATTATTAGATTTATTTACATATTAAATAGCTTAGGCTAATTAATCATGCAGCTAGCTTGCTTTTTTTTTTTTAAAGAAGATGTTGGGGGTAGGAGTTTATTAAGTTTATTTATTTTTGCTGTGTTGGGTCTTCGTTTCTGTGCGAGGGCTTTCTCTAGTTGTGGCAAGCGGGGGCCACTCTTCATCGCGGTGCGCGGGCCTCTCACTATCGCGGCCTCTCTTGTTGCGGAGCACAGGCTCCAGACACGCAGGCTCAGTAGTTGTGGCGCACGGGCCTAGTTGCTCTGCGGCATGTGGGATCCTCCCAGACCAGGGCTCGAACCCGTGTCCCCTGCATTAGCAGGCAGATTCTCAACCACTGTACCACCAGGAAAACCCCTAACTTGCATTTTTTTTTTTTTTGGCGGTACGCGGGCCTCTCACTGTTGTGGCCTCTCCCGTTGCGGAGGACAGGCTCTGGACACGCAAGCTCATCGGCCATGGCTCACGGGCCCAGCCGCTCCACAGCATGTGGGATCTTCCCGGACCGGGGCACGAACCCGTGTCCCCTGAATCAGCAGGCTGACTCTCAACCACTGCGCCACCAGGGAAGCCCCCTAGCTTGCATTTTTTAAAAATAAATTTATTTATTTATTTGGCTGTTATTTGGTGTTTGTTGCTCTGTGCGTGTTTTCTCTATTTGCAGTGAGTGAGGGCTACTCTTTGTTGCGCGGGCTTCTCATTGCGGTGGCTTCTTTTGTTGCATAGCATGGGCTCTAGGTGCGCGGGCTTCAGTAGTTGTGGCTCGCAGGCTCTAGAGCGCAGGCTAAGTAGTTGTGGTGCATGGGCTTATTTGCTCTGCGGCATGTGGGATCTTCTCAGACCAGGGCTTGAACCCGCGTCCCCTGAATTGGCAGGTGGATTCTTAACCACTGCGCCACCAGGGAAGTCCCAAGCTTGCATTTTTAAGTGTCATTTTTGTTTACTTTTTAGGAGCTAGAGATGCTATTAGGCTGCCATTTTATCAAACGTGAGAAGTCAGCCCAGAGATGGAAAACTTCATTCTGTATGAAGAGATTGGCAGAGGAAGCAAGACAGTTGTCTACAAAGGGCGACGGAAGGGGACAATCAATTTTGTAGCTATTCTCTGTACTGATAAGTGCAAGAGGCCTGAAATAACCAATTGGGTAAGTCAAGTATGTTTCCCTCCCTTTGGGAAAAGACAGTTATGATCAGATAGAATAAGTAGTATGTAAACAGAAGCCATTGAACTCACTATGGCAAATGGCACATTTTCAATTTGGAATGGGCAGCCTTCTCTCTGTAGTGCTACCAATCCTGAATAATGACTAATAAACATACCCAAGTAATAAGCAACTTAGGTTTTTGTTCTTTGTTTTTGTAAGAGTCAGGGAAAGTATACTCTATATTAGATCACTTATTATTATTTTTTTTTGCGGTACGCCGGCCTCTCACTGTTGTGGCCTCTCCCATTGCGGAGCACAGGCTCTGGACGCGCAGGCTCAGCTGCCATGGCTCACGGGCCCAGCTGCTCCGTGGCATGTGGGATCTTCCCAGACTGGGGCACGAACCCGTGTCCCCTGCATCGGCAGGCGGACTCTCAACCACTGAGCCACCAGGGAAGCCCCAGATCACTTACTTTTAAATTTAGTATATGATTATGAAGCTTTCCAAAGGAAGGACATTGGGTGAGAGTGACTTGGGTTTGCAGTAGCTGTACCAACTTTACAGCCCAGGCTCCTTGGACCAAACCTAGATTTTTTTTTTCCAGCTTGTTTTTTATTGTGGTAAAATACACATAACATAAAATTTATCATCTTAACCATTTTTAAGTGTACAGTTTGATATTAAATACATGCATAGTGCTGCGTAGCCATCACCATTTTATATGAGGTACCTTTCAGGAACAAAGTACAAAGGTGATTGCCGGAGGCCAGGGAAAGGGGAAATGGGGAATTATTGTTTAATGTGTATAAAGTTTTAGTTTTGCAAGATGGAAGGAGTTCTGGACAATTCAACAATCAAACTCTTGGTATTTTCCCAAAAGAGTTGACAACTTATGTCCACACAGAAACCTGCACACACATGTTTACAGTAGCTTTATTCATAATTGAAGCAATCAAGATGCCCTTCAATAAGTGATTAAATAAACAAACTGCTACATATATGCAGTGAAATACTGTTCAGTAATAAAAAGAAATGGGCTATCAAACCACAAGGAGAACAGGAACCTTAAATGCACGTTGTCAGGTAAGAGAAGCTGATCTGAAAAGGCGACATACTGTATGATTCCAACCATATGACATTCTGGAAAAGGTAAAATTATGGAGACAGTAAAAAGATGAGTAGTTACCAGAGTTTGGGGGGCAGGGGGGGAGTGGGAAGGATGAATAGGTGGAGTACAGAGGATTTTAGGGCAGTGAAACTCTTCTGTATGATACATGTCATTACATATTTGTCCAAACCCATGAAATATACACTCTGTTTTCCACAGAGGCTATACCATTTAATATTCCCACCAACAATGTGCAAGGGATCCCATTTTTCTACATCCTTGCAGACACTTGTTATTTTCTGTGTTTTTTTTTTGTTTGTTTGGTTCGGTTTTGTTTTTGTTTGTTAAAACAGCCATACTCATGTGCATGAGGAGGTGTTGGCTTTTGAAAAGCGTGTGAACAGTTAAGGGAAGACAGTTATATGGGGGGCAAGGTGCACAGTAGTTGGTAGATTCGGAGCTGGGAACATGAGGAATCTCTCTTCTGATTAGGATTTCTCTGAGGTGAGAATCTAAGTCTTCAGTTAGGAGATGGGGGAAGTGGAAGGCAGCGTTCTAGAAAAGAGGAAAGAAAAGGTGTGAATTAGTCACCTGGAGAACAGACCAGCTGGGGCCATTTGAGTTTGGGAATCATCAGTGGAAGTTAGCTCAGTCAGCGCGGTTTGTGTCTGCTTAAGTGCCTTGGGTGTATGCAGAGTGTGTGGAGGGTTGAATTGAACTGGAATAGCAGTACTAGAGCGAGTGAGCTGGAAAGTGAGTGAGTGGTGGTCATGGACTAGGATGCGTGGAAGAGATTTTGGAGAGAATACAGTTATCAGTAAAAAAGAAAAAATATAGGGCTTCCCTGGTAGCGCAGTGGTTGAGAGTCCACCTGCGATGCAGGGGACCCGGGTTCGTGCCCCGGTCCCAGAAGATCTCACATGCTGCGGAGTGGCTGGGCCCGTGAGCCATGGCCACTGAGCCTGCACGTTCAGAGCCTGTGCTCCGCAACGGGAGAGGCCACAACAGTGAGAGGCCCGAGTACCAAAAAAAAAAAAAAAAAAGAAAAGAAAAAATCTAGCAATGCTGTCCAGTAGGAATATAATGGGGGTTGCACATATTTTTATTTATTTTTTATTTTTGGCTGTGTTGGGTCTTCGTTGCTGTGTGAGGCCTTTCTCTAGGCAGTGAGCGGGGGCTACTGTTCGTTGTGGTGTGTGGACTTCTCATTGTGGTGGCTTTTCTTGTTGCAGAGCATGGGCTCTAGGCGCGTGGGCTTCAGTAGTTGTGGCACATGGGCTCAGTAGTTGTGTCTCGTGGGCTCTAGAGCACAGGCTCAGTAGTTGCGGCCCGTGGGCTTAGTTGCTCCACAGCATGTGGAACCTTTCCCAACCAGGGATCGAACCCGTGACTCCTGCATTGGCAGGTGGATTCTTAACCACTGCGCCACCAGGGAAGTCCTTGGGGTTACAAATCTAATTTTAAAGTTCATAGTATCTATGTTGAAAAAGGAAAAATAAGTGGAATTCATTTTATTAATATATATTACTTAATCCAGTATAAACAAAGTATTATTATTTCAGCGTGCAACCAGTATAAAGTTATCGAGATATTTTTCTAATTTTGATGCTAAGTGTTGAGCATCTGGTGTGTGTTTTACACTTGGGGCTCATCCCAGCTCAGACCAGCTGCTCCTCAAAAGAGCACAGTAGCCATCTGTGGTGAGTATTGGCCACGGTATATCCTGCATTGGCCAGTGCAGGCTGCAGATGGGTGGTTGCGGTGAGGGTGGAGGGTGAGATTGGCAGCCCAGCATCTGGAAGAGTGGGTACTTGGCATGTATTGAGTGTATGGAGGGTCCAGAGGGGTGTGCTGTGGCCTGAATTCTGTCGGGATTTCTGTACCTCTTTTATTGTTTCACTAGGACCTTCCCTTTTCTGTGCCAGAATCAGCAGAGATCCCTTTAAACTTGCTCACTGAGGGTTCTCCCCATTTTCTCTTGGCTTTATATTAGGGATCTATTACAAGATGCTCTTCAAATTCTTTCTTGGTCACTCTGATGCTTGGTTTTCTACTCATCTGTCTTCTAAGTCATGTAGATTCATTTTCCTTTATTTTTGGTACAGTATGAGCCCACCTAATTGTTCCTAGAGTGTGCCAAATTCCATTTAAAAAAAATATTTATTATTTGGCTGCACCAGGTCTTAGTTGCGGCACATGGGATCTTTTTTTCTTTTTTTTAGCTGAGGCATGCAGGATCTAGTTTCCTGACCAGGGATCGAACTCAGGCCTCCTGCATTGGGAGTGTGGAGTCTTAACTGCTGGACCACCAGGGAAGTCCCCAAATTCCATTTCTAAAACAGGGAGCTCTGTATTTCTACTAATTATGGGCCCGTTAGCCTGTGTTGAGTGACAGCAGAATTTGTAATTTTTTTTTTTTTTTAAAGAAAATCAGAAAGCAAGGGTGCAAAGCACTTTGGTAAGTTAGTCATCAGCAATTCTGAGTCTTGATGGTTCGCACACATTTTTGTGGTTTTAGTTCCTATATTTACTGGGATTTTTAAAGGGAGAAAGCAAAAATCCCAGAAGCAACTTAGCGTTTTTAAACGGACAGGCTTTTGCATCTTTATTGTTGAGTTTTGAATTCACGCTTGTTTTTGGTGCATAAGTATTCTTATAATCTAATGGAAATGTACATTTTAAGATCAGTATGTTCATTGTAATCATTCCTCTTTTAAGAATCTAGGTGAATTGATATTAGAATTCACTAAGGATATGCTTAAAAAGAAAATAGAAGGCTTTGAGAGTTCTTTTAAATATTGTAAAAGTAATACACTGTCATTATAGAAAATTTGAGAATACAGAAAACTGAACAGAAGGGAAGAGCAGCATTGTTGTATCACCCGAAGGCAATCATTGTTCTTTTTGGTTTGTTTCTTCTAGTCTTTTTTTCTATGGGCTTTTAAAAAATTTTCTAATCATGGTATTACATAATTTTATTTCTTTTTTCACTTAACATTATAACGTTGTCATTTTTCCATGTTATAAAATTCAACAAATACTTTAATGTTGGTCTAATAATAATTATTAATATACAACTTATTTAACAGTTATTGTATTATTGAGCCTTTAGGTTATTCTTACTTAAAGGTTTTTTTTTGTTTCCTTTAAAATTATTTCTTTTTTCCTGATTATGAAAGTACTGGGTACTTAATATAGGAGATAGAAAATGAGAAGTAGAAAGAATTTAAAAACACGAGTAATTCTACTCATAACGGCAGCTATTTTGATGTATACCTTCTGGTCATTTTTCCTATGAATATTCTTTTGCGATGTTAATTTACACAAATACACAAAACTTTTTTTTTTTTTTTTTCTTTTTTTCTTTTTTTTTTTTTTTTTTTTTTGCGGTATGCGGGCCTCTCACTGTTGTGGCCTCCCCCGTTGCGGAGCACAGGCTCCGGACGCGCAGGCTCAGCGGCCATGGCTCACGGGCCCAGCCGCTCCGCGGCATATGGGATCCTCCCAGACCGGGGCACGAACCCGTATCCCCTGCATCGGCAGGCGGACTCTCAACCACTTGCGCCACCAGGGAGGCCCCCACAAAACTTTTGTGCAAGGTTTTGTTTGTTTTTAAAGACTGTACATTGAATTAGCATTTTTCCATGTCACCAGCCTTCATAACCATCATTCTTAATGTCTGTATAGAATTCCACTGAATAAATTCCAGTGTTTTCTTATCTGTTTTCCAGTTGTGTATTTAGGTGTTTCTTAATAGATGCAAGGGTTTAAGAACTTTTTTATTTTAGTGTGAATGTTGTGTGTTTTTATAGGTTCGTCTCACCCATGAAATTAAACACAAGAATATTGTAACTTTTCATGAATGGTATGAAACCAGTAATCATCTCTGGCTAGTCGTGGAACTCTGCACAGGTAAGATCATGTAAGAAGTGCTACGATTGTAGCCACAATATATAGTTTTGAAAAAACATATGATGTAGTTTTTTTTTTTTTTATAAATTTATTTTATTTATCTTGGGCTGTGTTGGGTCTTTGTTGCTGTGCGCGGGCTTTCTCTAGTTGTGGGGAGCAGGGGCTACTCTTCGTTGCAGTGAGTGGGCTTCTCGTTGCAGTGGCTTCTCTCTTGTTGCAGAGTGCAGGCTCTAGATGCGCGGGCTTCAGTAGTTGTGGCACGCAGGCTCAGTAGTTATGGCGCATGGGCTTAGTTGCTCTGTGACATGTGGGATCATCCTGGACCAAGGCTCGAACCCGTGTCCCCTGTTTTGGCAGGTGGATTCTTAACCACTGTGCCACCAGGGAAGCTCTGATGTAGTTTTTGCTATTTTCCATTTTTCTTCTATTACAAATATAAGCAGTGTTGATACTATTGAGTACGTTAACTTGAATACCTATTGCTTGATAGATATTAGGGACTGGAAAAGGGCAAAGGTGTTTGGTAAGAGGAAGACATGTAAAATTCAATTTGGAGTTAACTTGACTTTGGTATAAAATAATGCTAAATCACCTACGTAACACTTAGAAATTTTTTTTTAGTGATTATTGATCAAAAAAGCTTTCCCATTCAGTAAAAACAAAGTATTTTAGGTCAACTAGCTATTAGCTAATTAGTTTATAAAGTGCTTATCTTTTTATTTTTATGCAAAGGATACTTGCTTTTAAAAACAAGCAATATGGGGGCTTCCCAGGTGGCACAGTGATTGAGAGTCCGCCTGCCGATGCAGGGGACGCGGGTTCGTGCCCCGGTCCGGGAAGATCCCACATGCTGCAGAGTGGCTGGGCCCGTGAGCCATGGCCGCTGAGCCTGCGCGTCCGGAGCCTGTGCTCCGCAACGGGAGAGGCCACAACAGTGAGAGGCCCACGTACCGCAAAAAACAAAAAACAAAAAACAAAAACAAGCAATATGGAAAAATACAAAGATGAATCAACAAATACCACCACTTAGCAATAATTAGAGATAACATGTTATAGTTCTTGCTTGATATAACTTTCTAGGACTATATACAGGAAGAAAGGTGACTAAATACATAGATACTGTATTATCTGGGCTTTCAGTTTCAGTGTCTTTAGGAAAAAATGTAACAAGTACCATGGTTAGTGTACTTCTATTTATACACTGAGTAATAATAAAAAATTATTAAATATTAAGATGAAATATAATTATTTATAGCTTTATGAATCTTCTACATACTGGCACTTAGAATTTAAAACAATCATTAAAGAGGTTATTTGGAATAATAACTTATTTGCATTTTATTTTTCTGAATCAATAGGAGGAGTCTGGTTTAATTACTTTCATGAGATGTACACACTTTTGAGGTGATCAGGGCCCTCAACCTGTTTTACTTTTTGCTTCAGCTGTTATTTGTGACCCCTGGCCATTGTAATAGCCTAACTCTAATTTATGCCTGTGTTTGGAATGGTTCCTCACCCGCCGAACAAAATGAACAAACCCCAAAATACTCCTACCTTCATTGAACTAATTCTGATTGAACTTTCAGATGCCAGCTAAGACTTCACTTTCTCTGAACTTGACTCCTGTTATAATCTTGACCCTAAAAAAAAAAAAAAAGTTTGTTTCTGGCACTTGGATGGTAGGAGATGTGAGTGGGACCCTGGTAGGGTATAGAGATGGAATTTGCAGTGTGTCTGCCATTGGCCTTTTATTTCATCAGTGGTGTACGTCGGAGTTTGTGATTTTCTAACTGTTAAGGAAGAGCACCTTTTTTTGTCATGCAGTTCTTGTAGAATGTGACCTAACTTTGCACAGGAGTAAACGTAACTGTACTTTGCACAATGTGATTAAAGTGCACAGCTTAGGTTAGTATTCAACACTAATTTTTGTAGCTGTTTCTTTCCTGAGGGATCTAGAGTGAGAAATCACAGCACCAGAGTGATTCTCCCATCATCCCACTGGCTTATTTATTGACTATTCTTGCAGTGTGAGCAGTCGTTCTCCCTGAGCTGGCTCTGGAGCGTGGAAGTTTCCGTTACGGTGCTTGGACCACTGTTTGTTAACATGTATGTTTCCCCTGCCAGACTGTCCAGGTATACTGATTTGATCATGTTTTAATGCTCAGGTCCCAGCATGGAACCTCCCAGAGGCACTGTGTAATATTGGTGGGTTAAAGTGGGTGATTTTAATCAACTTGCAGGTGGTTCCTTAGAAATGGTTATTGCTCAAGACGAAAACCTCCCAGAAGATGTTGTAAGAGAATTTGGGATTGACCTGATTACTGGATTACATCATCTTCATCAACTTGGCATTCTCTTTTGTGACATTTCTCCTGGGAAGGTAATTCATGAAAGTTTTGATTTCCTGTTTGTGTTTCAATTTATAGGGCTTCCTCAAAGATGTTTTTATTTTTAGATACAATTTTGATATAGAACATCTTGAAATTTTAAGTTAACATTTTTTTTAAACAAAAGGAAGTACATAGTACTATATTTAGGTTCCTATTTAGCTACCTATTGAAGTAGCTTTTAGAAAGTGAAGTCTCCCCTCCTTTCAGGGTTCTTTGAGTAATTATTGCTCTTGAGGTATATGGTGAATGATGAGCTCAACAGATCTGTAAAATAAGATTCTTTGCTCTTAAATTATAGTACACAGTTATGAGCCATTATTTTAGTTTGATAATGACATTCTTGGCTATGTATGTATGATTCCTGATATTATGGATCAAATATTTTTCTTTTCTGGTAAAACTAATTATCCATAACTAAACTGCTTCAGTGTAGTAGAGTCACAAAACCTGCTTAGAGTCTGAGCCACATTAACACTGATATTTAGAAGCTGTGGGCCCTGGACAAGTTACCCTTTCTCTCTCTCTGTACCTTAGTTTTCTTGCCTGTGATATGGAAGTAGATATTTCAGGGAGATCGTGAGGATTATGTATTATATTTAGGTTAAACTTTTAGGACATTTTCTTAGGGATTGTATGTGTTACTGGTCTCAGCTGCTAGTTCTCTTCCTTTGTTAATGTGAACACAATGAAATGAAAAGTTGAATATTTCCTTGTTAAACATTTTTCTAGGCCATCTATGTAAGAACCTAATTAGACCTACAAAAAGCTCCGTAAAAATTCTGTATAACAAATAGAAGTTCTTGTTTGAAATATTGATATACTTGTGTCAAGACTATAACTACTTAACTGCATTACAGCCCTGAAAGCAGCTATAGACAATATGTAAATGCATGGGTGTGCCTTTGTTTCAATAAAACTTTATTTATGGACACTGGAATGTCAGTTTCATGTAATTTTCACATGTCATGAAATATGAGCTTATTTTCATTTTTTTCCAACCGTTCAGAAACATAAAGACCACTCTTAGCTCATGCTTGTACAAGCCTAGAGGCTATAACGTACCAACCTCTGTGTGGGAGCTCTTTAATGAGGTCTAGTATCAGCTCTTTATAACCTAGGAGCTTCAGGCTGATAAGTAAGGTAACTTTTATTCTAGAACTGGGGTTGGCAGAGTTCCGGCAGGATGACTGTTTCTGTAAATGGAGTTTTACTGGAACACCCACATCCTTTCATTTATGTATTTTCAGTGGCTGCAGACTTGAATAGTCAGGACAGAAGCCTTATGGCTAGCAAAGTCTAAAATATTTAGTAACAAAATTTTTATCTGCCCCCTGATGGTGGTTTTCAAAGTGTGTTCCCTGGACCAGCAGCATCAGCATTACCTGGAACTTGTTAGACATGCAGGTTCTTGGGCCCTACCCCAGACCTGTTGAATCAGGAACTCTCAGGGTAGGGACTAGTAGTTTTTCTTAACAAGGCCTCCAGGCGCTCAAAAAAAAAGTTTAAAAGTCACTGTTGTAGACTAACTGACATCCTTAGTATTTGTGACTAGAAGTTGAGGGTAAACTTTAAATTGCTTTTAAGGACCAAAAAGCCCCCTGATCCATTGCCAGGGAGGAAAAGATAAAGGTATGATTTCAACAATCAACAGATAACTTCTAATCACAAATTATATTAGCAGACTTGCGCACTTAACACATGCCAGTCACTGTCAAAAGCCCTTTCATGTATAACCTCAGTCCTTACAACAGTCTGAAGAGTTAAGTATCATTTTTTCCATTTTATAGGTGAAGAGACAGATTTACAAAGGTTAAGTAAAGTCTGCAAGTCAGACAGCCAGTAAGTGGTGGACCTAGGGCTCAAGTCTAGATCTCTAACTTCAACACCCTAGTCTTAACCCTAAATCATAGTCCTCATTTGAATGAACAACCCCTAGGACAGGTGGGCTTGGGTGGGCTTCCAAATCCTCTTTCAACTGTCACTGAGAATAGGTGAGTATAGATTGTTTCATATACTTTCCTCTTTATCTTCTCCAAAAGACTGAGGTTTCCCTCTGTGGTTAAATGATGTGTTTTTTCATCTACATCTGAGAAGGGACAATTTAATATTTGATTCTATTACTAGTCATATGTTGGATTTATGTTTCTTTGGCTTCTTTTTTTAAAAAATTGTAAGCATTTAATTTTCTGAGTTGTGATGAAGCAAGAAAACCAATACTCAGAGTTCTATAGTGAGATTATAAGAGGTACGGATGGATATGCAAATTGAATAGAATTTGTTTCTAAACACATTTGTTTTTCAACCTTTATAGATACTCTTGGAAGGGCCTGGCACACTGAAGTTTAGTAATTTTTGCTTGGCCAAAGTGGAAGGTGAAAATTTGGAAGAATTCTTTGCATTGGTGGCAGCAGAAGAAGGAGGAGGTGATAGTGGGGAAAATGTACTGAAGAAAAACATGAAAAGTAGAGTCAAAGGTACGTGGAGAGCTTCCAGGTCAGAACTCTAGTTGTGGGCCGCCCAAGTCATGTGTTTAGGAGATAATGTCCACCTTTTATGTTGCCAGTCAAAAAATGTATTAAAAATGATCAGGAGAAGTCTGGATTTATGGATGGTTTTTTCCAGGGCCTAAATTTTCCGTGTGGCTCTAATGCTGTGTGAGGCGCAGGGAACCTCTGACAAAGCCTTATCCTTAGCTTTATCACTGACCACTCATTAGAACATAAGGAGGGGGGTTTTGTCTCCCTTCCTGCTGTATCCTCAGCACTTAGAACAGTGTCTGGCATACACTGGTGGCTCAGGAGATACTCAATATTGTTGAGCAGCTGATATTCTTCTGCAAGTAAGGAAGATTTTTAAGGGTGCATCCTTGGGAGGTGGTTTTGTCAGTGAGATGGGGCCTGGGCTGTTAGATTGCTGTGCTTGAGGGGAGAGTGTGAAGTCATATTTCTTACACCAGAACTTTTGATAGAAGTGATAAAGATCTTTTTTCCTTAAGTTCCTGGTGTATGTACTTGAGACTTTGGACCACCGAAGCTCTGGTACACTCACCAGGAAGCAAAGGGCACTGAGAGAGAGAGTGGCATCCTTGGGCTTGGTAATCATATGGCCGTGGATGAGAGGAATGAGGGAAAGGGACGGGGGGAGCAGCGGGTTAACAGAGGCCCCATAAATATGAGCAAGGAAATTTAACTTGCAGGGCCAGTCTTGAAGTAAGATTTCATGTCCAGGAAGAAGGCTTTCTAAATCCCCAAATATCATTCCATGGGATGACTGGCATCCTATGAAAATGAGTATTATGGACTATGCTTTTATATAGAAAACAAGGAGGGCAATATGTTTCAGGAACGTGTATTTGAAATTTTCCCCTTTTGTAAGGGGAAGAGGGCTGTGTTGTGAAGAAATGTCAGTTTCTAGCAGGGACACTCGATTACTTCTGAGCTTAATCTAAGAACAGTCCCCATGGTGGGCGCACATTAACCTCTTTTCCAAGGGATTGGTGATTACTCACTTCACGGTAAGAGCATTGTCATTGGAAGATGGGAGACTGTGGGTTCTGGCAAGTGCTCTGTTACTGCCCAGCTCTGTGACTTAGAGGATGTTAGAGTACCTTCCAGGCTCCAGCTGCTCTCATAAGTAAGCAAGGGAACTTTCTATCTCTAGAATTTGGTGTTTCTATGTAATACTAAACTCTGTATCAAGTGTACATGATACACACTAGTGCTGTTCACCAAATAGGTCCTGTTCTGTTCCTCTTCTGGTTACATGGTAGGATTGCATCTTCCCTGCCAAAGCTCACCAAGTTTGTGCAGAAGTGATGCGAGTCTCTTTGGGAATTTTAAGAGCCAGTGTTTAATTTGCTACGTTCTTTGCCCCTGCCTTGGTGATTGAGGAAGCATGGTTGAAATGAAGCCTGGGTCTTGGCTGGACTGACTGTGAGGGTCGGGGCCCCTTGGCTGACCTGTGAGGGACGTGTAGTTTCAGTTATAAGGAAACCTGTGTGGTTAAGTCAGTGGGAATTTGGGGTGCTTACTGCTGCATAACTTAACCTATCCTATTCAAAATACTACAATCAAAGGTTCTTTTCTTTCAACTATTTGAATTGTTAATTTAAAAAAAGAATGCACCTCAATGTGCCACACCTCTCAGGTGAATATTCAAAATCTTTACATTTTTATATATTCTCACATATTCTTGGGAAGTGGGACCTTAATATTATAAAACATTAAAAAAATGTGAAATATGCATGAAATTATATTTATGTGCATGTTCTCCCATCTTTTTTCACCTCACCTGGTTTCTCCTAGGTAGATTTGTGTTGGGAACAGGACAAATGCCTGACAAAGCTGCCCTTTCTCCCTTGTTCTTAGGATCTCTTATCTATACAGCTCCAGAAATTGTGAGGGGTACTGACTTCTCCATTACCAGTGACCTCTGGTCCTTGGGCTGCCTGCTCTATGAAATGTTTTCAGGTGATTACTTTCTGGTTCAGTTTAAAATCAGAGCTGGACACACACACACAAAGGTTATATCTGGAATTTTCAAAGAGTTTACCTGTAAGATGTGAAAAAGCTAGTTTTCCTAAAATTTTCTATGTACTGATTTTGGCTGACTTGCTTGGTGTCTAGGCATATGCAGATTTGTAGGAACTTTTTTTTTTTTTTTTTTTTTTGCGGTATGCGGGCCTCTCACTGTTGCGGCCTCCCCCGTTGCGGAGCACAGGCTCCGGACGCGCAGGCTCCGTACGCGCAGGCTCAGCGGCCATGGCTCACGGGCCCAGCCGCTCCGCGGCATATGGGATCCTCCCAGACCGGGGCACGAACCCGTATCCCCTGCATCGGCAGGCGGACTCTCAACCACTTGCGCCACCAGGGAGGCCCGGAACTTTTGACATGGAGGTATTTTTCATGATAATCATTTGGAATGTTGAAATATGCCTTAACTAATGTGTCTAACTGATTATTAGTAGAAAATCTTGTAAAGGTACCTGTGACTGTGAATTATCAGATGTATCCAGTGGCCCATGTAGCCATTGGATCATGGTTGTCCATAAGTGAATTTTGTACTTGTTAGGATGATAAATTTTGAATGACACAACTATAAAAATATATAGACAGTGTGCCTGGTATGTACTAGGCATTCAATAATTAGTTATTGCTATATACATATTTTTTCCTATAAATTATGCAATCCTGAACTATATGTAGTTGAGATTTATTAAGAATTATTGGTAACAGCAAACTGTTGTTTAATTTTGCAAGTTTTCATATGATTTCAGGAAAACCTCCGTTTTTCTCAGAAAGTTTCTCAGAATTAGTTGAAAAGATTTTTTATGAAGATCCTTTGCCACCTATTCCAAAAGGTAGGATGTTTTTATTATAAATGCAGTTAATTTACTTCTTACGTGGACTAAAGGTGCACTTTTATCCCCAAAGTGTGTTTTTATTGATTCATAACCCCTCAAATTTATATTTTCTAAATAGTCACAAATTGATATTTTTAGAAATGCTAGCATTCCTTTTGCCATTTTTAAAAAGATACTGAAATGGAAAACAAAGTACTACTAAGACTTTCCCTCATTTAAAAATACAAAAATACAAATTATCTTGTGCTCCTATAGCAGAAGAAGTCTGGTTCAAAGATTTAAGAAACTCAAACTTTTATGTCTTTTTTTGGTGTGTTCATGTGTATGTACCATTTACTTAATGTATAGTCATGTCCCATGTAGTTATTTCTATTTAGTGCTTGAATAGGAACAAATCAGGTTTTTCTCAGTCCTTATCTTGATGAATCAGAATGCTACCCAGATAAGCTTTTAAAGTCTTTTAAGCTAGATATGGTTGTATTTTTAAAGTGTTGGCAATTTAATCATACAAAGTATAATTAATGTAAGTCTACCATTAACAATTTTAAGAAAAGAAAAAGAAGGTACAAACATAGTAAAACACTTTGCTACACACCTCAAAAGATGTGAATCTTAAGTCACAAAGATGAAAACAGGACTTTATGAAAAATAAGGTTGTGAGTTTTTAAAGAAAAAAAATCCTCAGTAATTAATGGAAATAATAGAAATACAGAATATTTTCAATATTTTAAGAATCATCCTAGGTGAAAAAACAACTCTCGGTATTTTGAAAATGGTCTATATTTCTTAAAACAAAAAGCATTTCTTTTTTATTAACTTTATTTTAGTTTTTGTAGAAATCAGTCATTCCTATCTCCTATAATGATGACTTCTGATTTTTTTTGTTGTTGTTTTAAGTACTCATAGTACTGAGTATTGTTTTCTCCTATAATGTAAAGATTTTTATGTAGGGAAGAGAAATCTGAGAATGAAGATATCAAAGGTCTGGTCAAAGGGTCAACTTTGGCCTAAGTGTAATTATTTCACAGGGATCTTGATCAGACTGTGGCCACAGTGCCTGACAGCACCATCTGTTCTGATGGCTTTGGCCATTATCTTCATGGCCACTTCTTTTAATGATAGACTGATAATTTGACCATGGTATGTATCTTTCTAATATAAAAAGACAAAACACTTGGAGATTAATGGAATTGGACATTGTCATAATATTGTGATGGTAATTTTCCTGTTAAAAATCTTTAAAATAAAGAGAGATTGCAAGTACCCTTATCATAGTATATTATAAAGCAAAGCTGGTCAAGTTAAGAGAAAATGGTCAGAAAATGAGGCATAATTAATAGTTGAAGACCAAGGGTGTGAGTTTGTCAAGCTGGTGGTCCTTACTGGGGTTGTTCAGTAAAGAGAAAGTTTAGAGGTTAGTCAGAATTTAGTTTTTGAGATTCATATTTTTTGTGGTCCAGGGAAAAGTTTTTAATTTTTGTGTCCTGCCCACCCCCCGCCCCAGCCCTCTCCTGGCATTAAATGAAGACTGTAATTGTTACTATGTATTCACTGTTCTCTTAAAAATAACTTATGTGCTTAAAATACTATTATTATAATGTTGATGTAGGGTGTGTTTTCAGCTACTTATCACTATTTTTCTTTTTTGGGTATTACTTTGTGTATAGATTCTTCTTGTCCTAAAGCTTCTTCAGATTTTATTAATTTGCTTGATGGTTTACTTCAAAAAGATCCTCAGAAAAGGTATGTATGTGTAGTACTTTAACATGAATAGAGACTGGAATCCTTTTTTCCTTTAGTGTGCTTCTAACACTGTACTGGTCTTAATATAGAAAGAACTGTTCAAATTATCTTTTCTGAAAAAAAAGAAATCTGAGTTTACACTGAGTGGCTGCTCTCGGTTTACAGGTGTTTTTAATCATGAGGAATTTTAACTCTTAATGTAGCAAATAGTTGCCTCATAGGTTGACAGATTTTCTTGTAACTCCTAAATCCAAGAGGTACATTTCCCCCACACCCCCCCCCCTTTGTGGATTTCAGGCTAAAACTGTCTTAGCCTACTCAACTAGGGATGACACTGTCAAGATACTTAATGTAATAATGACTAACTGAGCAATATTTCAATGCAATGTGATTTATGATAATCCTGTCATACTGGGAATATCAAGTGACAGGATAATAGGCACAGTGTGAATTTTCTGTGTTGCAGGGATGGCAGGAAGTTAGAAATCCTTATGGTGTGGAGTGGGGGAGGGCAGGAGGGAGTGGGGAGTGAAGGGGGGTCTCCCTGGCCTGGGAGACAAGAGAACCTAGGTTCTGGTTCTGCCACTAGGTATCTAGGGGTTTTAGGAAAGCATTTGGGGTCTCTGCTTCAGGGTATAGAATGAAGAATAAATTTAGTGTAGCATGTAATGTATCTTCATTAAATATAACTGAAAAACTGCAGAAGAAAATGTTGATTCTTGTATAAGTTGTAAGACACTCCTGTGCTTACAATAGAATGCTTTTAGGATCAACGTTATTTTAGTGGATACCTTCCCAGACATATTTAGATAAGATATAAATATACTTAATTTAACTTACTTTATTTAGGATTTATTTAGGACACATTTCCACATATTTATATCCCATATTAAATACTTCTTTGCATGCATGAGACCACCCCATAATCTAGTCTTTTTCTCTCTCTATATTTGCTTGGTTATTTTAAATGGCTGCTGAATTTGCTTGGTTATTTTAAATGGCTGCTGAATGTACATGTAATAACAACACTGAGAGTTTTCTTGATTTAGAATATCATATACACTGACTGCTACAGTAAATATCCTGCTATTTTTGTTGTTGTTGTTCACTTAGGCAGTTATCACCTTTGGATAATTTTCTTAAGGTGGGGTTGCTGGCCAAAGGCTAAGAACATTAAAAAGTTTGACACATTTGCTGCATCCTAGGAACATGGGTGGGTTTATACCTCCAGCATTAGAAATTTCCTTCCCCCGCATTGTTACCTACAGTGGGTTTTGTTGATCTTATAAATTTTTGCTAATCTAATGGATGAAAAAAATTCCATTTTATTGGTAATTTTAATTGTTAGTGAATTTTAGGAGCCCTTTGTATAAAAGGAATATTATATGTGGTTGCAAATTCTCTCTTTAACATTTGTGTTTTAATTTTGATCAAGGTAGTTTTTATTTCAGCATGGAAATTTTGAACGATTAAATGAATCAGATACAAATTACTTTTTTGTGTTAAAATTTTAGTTGAGCTTAATCATTCTGAGTTTGAGTATACATCAGGTATAATCTATTTTATTTATTTATTTATTTTTTGGCCGCCTCTGCGGCATGTGGGATCTTAGTTCCCCAACCAGGGATTGAACCCGTGCCCCCTGCAGTGGAAGCATGGCATCCTAACCACTGGACTTCCAGGGAATTCCCCGCAGGTATAATCTACTAGTAATAAAATTTGATGCTTTGATAGTGAGTCTGGGTTTTAAATATGGCCTGAAATCATTTTAAAGTGGGTGAACTAGTTAGATAACGTTTTGACTTCTAAAGAGAAGAGTGACTCTGGATAGTCATGAGGTTGATAATCTTGTTTATTTCTGAATGAAGTTCTAAAGTGAAGTTCCAAAAAGAATGTGTGAAACAAATTTGATATATGTAACTGGAGCATGTCCTGGGAATTCTCCATGGTAAATCATGTTAAAATAGATTTTTAACTTTTATGTTTTATAAAGATTAACCTGGGCAGGACTACTGCAGCATTCATTTTGGAAGGATGCTTTAACTAGAAAAGATCAGGACTCAAGCAACGAGGATTCCAGTGTCAGGTAGTATAAGCTTATTTTTGTGTGTGGGGCATGGTTATTAAACACTTGTACCCTTGCTATTCTATTTTTGCAGCATCAATGACATGAATTTCTATGCCTTCATAATAGGAGAAAATCAAGCATGTGTTTAATTAAGGGTTGCTTAAAGAGTTTAGTCATGACATTTTGTGTTCTTGATTTTGCTCATTTTCTGGTTAGTTGTTTATCCAGGCAGGGATTTAGTATGGTCGTCATTAGTTGTGTTCAGCTGGCTTCCCACCTTGTCAGCACATGGTAGGATCTCATTTCCCCTTTCAAGTTAGGTGCAGTCATGTGACTTGCTTTGGCTAATAAAATGTGAGCAGAAGTGACCTGTGTTATTTCTGGATAGAAACTCAAAGAGCCACTGTGTGATGTGCCACATTTCTTTCTGTTGATGAGGTAATTGGGAAGGAAATGTCCAGGTGGAGTTGCTGTCATGCTGGGTCTTTAGTGACCATGATGAGCATAGCTTTCCTGCCAGCCTTCAGTGGCTATGTGCTTGAGTGAGACATAAAGCTAGGAGATTCTGAGTTCTAGGATTTGTGGATTTTGTGTTACCACAGCATAACCTAGTTAATCTTGACTAATCCACTTCACTTTTATTATAAAATCTTTTTAGCCCAGGACAGTTATAAAAGTGAGGGTATTTTCAAAAAATTAATTAACTAATTTATTTTTGGCTGTGTTGGGTCTTAGCTGTGGCATGTGGGATCTTTCGTTGCAGCGCGCAGGCTTCTCTCTAGTTGTGGTGCACACGCTCAGCAGTTGTGGCGCCTGGGCTTAGTTGTCCCATGGCATGTGGGATCTTAGTTCTCTGATCAGGGATTGAACCTGTGTCCCCTGCATTGGAAGGTGGGTTCTTAACCACTGAACCACCAGGGAAGTCCCAAAGTGATGGTATTTTGAAAAGAACAAGGTGAGAAGTAGATGAATAGAGGCAAAGTCCAGATAATTGACTCCCCCTCTCCTCCATTCATTCAATGGTAAGTGGTTGTCTGATTCTTAATTTTAATCTTGTAAATTCAGTGTATTGGATAGAGAAGTCTGAATTCTATTTAAGGTCTCTCCCAAACTTCGGTTTCTGTGATCCATTGAGTTTCAACTATGTTTTCACATTGTATTAGACTCTCTGAAAAGTACAGAAACCTGGGCTTAGGACCTGGTCCATCCGTGTCAGCAAATCCCAGGACACCTTTCACCTTAGTTTGTCATCTTCCTTTTAATCTGTATGCCTTTTATTTCTTTTTCTTGCCTTACTTCCCTTGCTGGGACTTTTTCGGTAAGGTAATGAATGCAGAGTGATGAAAATGAACACATTGCCTGGTTTCTGATTTTAGAATGAAAGCATTCAGCCTTTACTTGTTAAATATGATGAGCTGGAGGTTTTTGTAGCTTCCCCTTTTCAGTTTGAATGAATGTTGAATTTTGTCATTCTTTCTGTATCAGTTGATATGATCATGTGGTTTTTCTTCTTTAGACTCTCATTATGGACTCTTACATAAATTGGTTTTCATATATTGAGGCAGCCTTGCCTTCCCACAATAAACCCCACTTAGTCATGGTGTATTATAGTTTTTATGTCTTGATGGATGTGTTTGGGACCAAGTAGCAGTAGGACAAGGAGAGAGGCGAAAGAAGAGAACAGAGCAACAGGGATTTGCTTCATATTCTTGGGGTTATAACTCTCTGGCTAGAGAAGAGAATGTTCCTCCTTCAGGGTTTTAGGCACTGGCCAGAAGCGGCTACTGTCCCCTGTAGCTGCTGCAGGATTACCTGCAGGCTGGGGAAGGACAAAATGGAAAAAGCAAAAGCAAAAGAACAAACAAAAAACTAGGGTGTTTCCACTGCTCTGACCCTTAGGGGTCCCCTTTCCTGTTCCTTGGAACAGAAATAGAGGGTTTCTCTTGGGGCTCCTGTCTGTACTCACTGCTTTTGAGTCCAGGTCGAACAATACTGGAAGGGAAAAAAATAAAAGAGAAACTCATTACCGTTCACTGATATCTTGAGTTCTGGTTTACTTCTCCCATCTGCCTGCTGTTACTTATTTTTCAGGGATAAGGTTTATAGGCTTAGTACAATACCTAGCATGTAGTAGGTGCTCATTTCAGCTACTCAATGAAAAATATTACTTTTCTAACTCGCTAGTTGTTTTTTTTTTTCTGGCCACGCCACACAGCTTGCAGGAGCTTAGTTCCCCGACCAGGGATTGAACCCAGGCCCTGGCAGTGAAAGAGTGGAGTCCTAACCACTGGACCACCAGGGAACTCCCTCTAACTCAATAGTTTTGCCAAATGTCCTGTGCAGTTTAAGTATCTTTTCCAACCTCTTGTTTGACAGAGAAAACTCTACAGAAAGCTCAGTAGTAAGCTTGATTGTGTTGGGTTTCTATTGTTGAACAGCAGAAACCTAGAGTATTCTGGGTCACAAGATTCCAAGGAGCTTCTGAAGAGCCCTCATTGTGGACAAGCAAAAGGGGCGAAGAGTGGTCAGCAGCTCAGTCACTCCTTCAGACTAGGTGAGCTTTCATTTGGCACTCTTGAACTCAGAATGCTATTTCTGAGAGTTCCTAATTTGTGTTACCTTTCTCTTTAAATCTCTGTGTACATCGTGCCCTGCTCATATTTTTGTTCATTGATGGATATTGTTCTACCTTCCTGCCACAGAAAATCCATCTGAGTTGCGGCCTAAGAGCACTCTTGGGGGTCAATTGAATGAGTCCATGTTTCTTCTCAGGTATGTAAAATGACAGAGCAATAAGGGATCCATGGGAGATGAAAGTGAAATCTTCTTAAAGTGTCTGTTGTCTGGCTGGTAGACCATGTTACACAGAAATAAAGGACAGGGATAAATGCAAATTCCAGTCTCATTCTCTACTTTCAAAGTTACTGTTAAGTGCTGGCCAATGGAATGTAGACGTCGCTATGTATTTTTTAAAAATTTTAACCAAACCACCTTATTTTTCCTATTTATAAGGGTTAATTAACTTTTTCATTTTGTACTTCTACTTCAAATAAAATTGAATTTAAAATTTCAGAACTCCAGCTTTATTTAGATAAAAACTTAAGAAAAAGAACAGGTTGTGTTTTTATTTAAATGTCATTTTATCTGGGAGGCTTAAACAATATTTGCAATAACTGAAATAATAAAATCAGAATGGTATTTAAAGTGATTAAGACCAGTGTATTAAAAATTTTATTAATGTGTAAATATTATGTTATATTTTATTTATAGTTTTAGTCTCATAGAGAAATAGTTTAATTTCATGACATAGGGGTTATAATGATAAACTAAAATTTCCTGATTTGTTTTACTCATATTTAAATATAAAGCATGTTAAATTTATTATGTATATCTTAGGCATTTTAAATTCAGTTTTTTAAAAAAAATTTGTACAGTCTCTGGTATATTCTATGACCTAAGTAAGTCCTTGTTTAATGAATGAATAAAAAGGCAAGTAAATGAAGGAGGGGTGATATTTGGAAATTTGAAGGAATTCATTAAAAGAGACCATAATGATCTGAGTGGAAGAATTTCTTAAAATGCAGAAAACTCAAAATCAGAGACCTGGGTGTAATGGAGTGGTCCACAGAGTATGGCAGCCATTGATAAGTGTAGGAGGAATCATTAAAAATAGATGCAGAATATAACTTGTTGCTTAAATAGGTACCAAGGTAATTTTCCATTTCAAACATTTTATGAAGTAAAATTGTAAACATTGTCTATGCTTTGTAGAATATCTGTTCTATTTTATTATGTTAATCCTGCCTAGATCAGCAGACATTAAAAAAATAAAATCTTTTTTTTAGTTGTCTGGTTAAAACAGAAAATACTGTATATAGCATAGAAGCTCCAAATAAAAAAAACAATTACCCAGGAAATTACTTTGAAAACAGTTTAAAACAATTAGTGTCAAAAACACAAATTAGAGTTTAAAGTTTTTAAAATCTAACAAGATCACATAGAATCATCATATTCTACCATTTTTCATGAGATGTGTTTTTTAACCCAGAAAATAGTAAACAGGATAAAGTTTCTGAAATGTGAGTAATGTTAACTGGTGTGCACTTTTCAGTTCTCGTCCTACTCCAAGAACTAGCACCGCAGTGGCATTAAATCCTGGTGAGGCTATGACTCAAAATTCACCACAGAAGACTTCTCCCTTGACCAAAGTAAGCAGAGATGGAATTTTCTTTTTTCTTTTTACGTAGGATACAGGGATTCAGAAGAATAATTGCAAGTTAATCTCTGAACTATGTTTTTAATTGCAAAATTTACAACTAAGTCACCTTCCTTGATTATCACTGGTTTTTCTAGTAAGTACTCTTAAGAGCGAGGTGCTTCATAGGTGTTTTTTTGATAACAACTTTATTGAGATATAATTGACACACCATATAATTCACCCATTTAAAGTGTATAATTCAGGGGCTTTTAGCATAGTCACAGAGTTATGCAGTCATCAGCACAGTCAATTTTAGAATGCTCATCATCCCGCAAAGAAGCCCTGTACTCATTAGCAGTCACTCCTATTTTCTTCCAGTTTCTCTACCCTCTTGCCTGAGGCAACCACTAATCTACTTTCTGTCTTTATAGATATGCCTATCCCGGACATTTCATTATAAATGGGATTATACAGTATGTGATCTTTTGTGACTGGCTTTTTTCACTTAATGTTTTTAAGATTCATCCAAATTGTACCATGTATCAATACTATGTTCCTTTTTACTACCCAATAATATTCTGTTGTATATACCACATTTTGTTTTTCCATTCATCCATTTGTGGGCATTTGGATGGGTTTCCCCTTTTGGCTATTCTGAGTGATGCTGCTATGAACATTTGTGTACATCTTTGTGTGGGTGTGTGTTCTATGCTGTATCATATGGTAGCTATTTAACCTTTTGAAGAACTGCCAAATTGTTTTCCAAAGCAGCTGTACCATTTTACATTCTCAGCACCAGTGTATGAGGGTTCCAGTTTTTGCACATCCTCACCAAAACTTGTTATTATGTCTTTTAAAAAATTGTGGTAAAATACACATTACATAAAATTTACCGTTTTAACCATTTTTAAGTGTACAGTTTGGTGGCATTAAGTACATTCACACTGTTATGTAACCATCACCACTATCCATTCCCCCCTACCCATCCCTCCCCCCAACCCCAACCCCTGGCAACCACTGTTCTACTTTCTGCTTCTATGAATTTGCCTAGTAACCTTATATAAGTGGAATCATACAATATTTGTCCTTTTGTATCTGGCTTATTTCACTTAGCATAATGTCTTCATGATCCATCCATGTTGTAGTGTGTATCAGGAATTTCATTCCTTTTTAAGTCTGAATAATATTCCATTGTGTGTATGTACCAATTTATTAATTCATCTTTCGATTCACACTTGGGTTGCTTCAACCTTTTGGTTATTGTGAATAGTGCTTCATTGTCTCTTTTTGGTTGCAGCCATCCTAGTAGGTGTGAAATTATATCTCACTGTAGTTTTAATTTTCATTTCCCTGTTGGCTAATGATGTTGAGCATCTTTTCATGTGCTTATTGGCCATCTGTATATTTTCTTTGGAAGAATGTCTATTCAAACCTTTTGCCCATTATTGAGTTGTAGGAATTTTTTATATATTACAGGTATATGATTTATAAACATTTTCTCCCATTCTGTGAATTATCCTTTCACTTTCTTGATGGTGAATTATCCTTTCACTTTCTTGATGGTGTCCTTTGAAGCACAAAGGTTTTAAATTCTGAGGTAGACCAGATTATCTTTTTTGTGTGTTTGTTGTTGCCTGTGTACTCTTGGTGACGTAACTAAGAAACAGTTGTCTACTCTAAGGTCATGAAGGTTTATTTGTATGCTTAGCTCTTACATTTAGGTCTGTAATCCATTTTGAGTTAATTTTTGCATATGGCACAAGGTAAGGGCTCCAACTTCTTTGTTTTGCATGTGGATATCCAGTTGCCTCAGCACCATTTGTTGAGAAGGCTCTTCTTTCCCCAAGACATTAAATAATGTCTTGGAATTCTTGTTGAATATTAATTAACTATAAATGTGAAGGTTTACTTCTGGGTTCTCAGTTCTATTCCATTGATGGATATGTCTTTCGTCATGCTACTAGCACTCTGTCTTAATCACTGTGGCTTCTTAGTAAGTTTTGAAATTAGGAAGTATGATTTCTGACTTTGTTCTTTTTCAGACTTTTTTGTTTTTGGCTATTCTGGGTCTCTTGCACTTCCATATGAATTTTAGGATCCGTTTGTCAGTTTCTGCAAAGAAGCCAGCTGGGATTGTGACAGCAATTGTGTTGAATCTCTAGGTCAATTTGAGGAGTATCGCCATGCTAACAATATAAAGTTTTCTTCCACAAACATAGGATGTCTTTCTATTTATTTAGGTATTCTTTAATTTCTTTCAATCATAGTTTTTTTGAATGCAGAAATATTTTGAAGTAAAAAATTTACCAAGTTATTGTTTGTTGTACTTACTGCAGTTGTTGCTGTATTTTTTATGTAATGTGAAATGCATTCGAACCATGTGAAACTTAATTTTGTATTGAAATGAAATGAAAATAGGTTGTAATAAAATCTCACTGTGCTAATAATTGTTTGGTTATATGTGAGATAGAAAATCAGTGTAAAAGTAAAAAATGCATTCTGAAATGCGATAGATGTTGAATTTCTTCTGCCAGATATTTATTGTAGAGGAGTGTATGTAGTTATTTTATTGAGAATATTTAAGCACTAATTATATAAGTAAGGGAGCTTATGTTTTATAATTTTTTTTTAATTTCTAAGTTTGTTTACTGGCTGCATTGAGTCTTCGTTGCTGCGCATGGGTTTTCTCTAGCTGTGGCGAGCAGGGGCTTCTCTTGTTGCGGAGCACGGGCTCTAGAGCACAGGCTCAGTAGTTGTGGCACACGGGCTCAGTTGCCCCGCAGCATGTGGGATCTTCCCGGACCACGGCTCAAACCCATGTCCCCTGCATTGACAGGTGGAGTCTTAACCACTGCGCCGCCAGGGAAGCCCCTATTTGTTCATTTTTAAACAAGGGAACATAATTTTATGACTTAATTTTTTCATTTAATATGTAAGACCTCATTGCAATTTTTTTTTTTTTTTTCAGTACGTGGACCTCTCACTGTTGTGGCCTCTCCCGTTGCGGAGCACAGGCTCCGGACGCACAGGCTCAGTGGCCATGGCTCACGGGCCCAGCCGCTCCGCGGCATGTGGGATCTTCCCAGACCGGGGCATGAACCCGTGTCCCCTGCATTGGCAGGCGGACTCTCAACCACTGCGCCACCAGGGAAGCCCGACCTCATTGCAATTTTTGATTACTTAGTTTATTCCTGAGCATTTTATTTAACAGCTTATTTTTTGCTATTGTGAATGGGATATTATATTTTTATAATCTGTTTTTGTGCATACATTCACTTTATATGAAATTAATTTCTACATATAATTTTCTATTTGGTCTACCTTACTCATTTTCAGATTATTGTAGAAGTTTTTCAGTTGACTTCATTTTGGCTTTTCTTTCAATTTTATCTGTTTTGAAAGTCCATGTTCTTAAATTTTCTTTAACATATATATATTTTTTTTTACAAAAGTTGCTCCTTACTTATTCTTCATGTGTTTTTAATATGTCTGTCTTCTAAGTTGAAGAAGGGTTGTTGTGGTTTCCAGGAACTTTGTTAGCTAATTATTCTGTCCCTTACCTTAGTTTTGGATTGCTTCTTTTTCTACTTATCTTTCACTTCACTGATTTGATTTTCTGGTTAGCATTTTTTCGGTCAAAGTTTCAGTGGAAGTTCTTAATGCATAAATCCTCTTTTTTTTTCTTTGTCTGATGTGAAATACTAAGGCATAGCACTAGGAATAAAAGTTGAGTTTAAGGAGAGCACAAAGAAACATCTTGAATAACTGATGGGGAACATCTAGTTATTCATTTTCATTATGTGTCAATTCCACTTTAACTAGGATTTGTAAAGATATGGGTGTTTAATACTTATATAACAGGTCACTACTTCAGCTTGAAATTTTTTTATGCTGTAATTTAAACTTCATATTGAATATTCTGTAAAGCAGAAATAAGCTGATTAATTTTTGGTCGATGAAAGATAACAACCATGCTGGTAATTGAAAGACCAATTTGTCTCATCATAGTTTAGAACATCAAACTATAGAAGATCTGTTTTCTAGTTCTAACCAGCCGTCGTGGTGAACACGAGCAAGTCAGTTACTTTCTCTGAGCCTTGTTTTTTTCATCTGTAAAAATGGGAATAATGATACACTAGATTTAGGATTTTTGTGAAGATCAGATGAGACTGTCTGTGGAAGTGTTTTGAATAGCAGTGGAGGTCCATTGATACAGGTGACTTTTTTCAGTGGAGTCTACTCAGCATCTTACTAATTCCATCTCTTAAAGCTTTTCACTAGTCACAGAAACCGGGTCTAATTTTTGTTCTTGTTTCAGATTACAAGTGGACACCTGAGTCAGCAGGACCTGGAGACCCGGATGAGAGAGCTTATCTACACAGACTCAGATCTTGTCATCACCTCAATTATTGACAATCCGAAGGTGCGGGAAGGTACCCTAACAACCGAGGGCTGAAATCTGGGTGATGTTTTCATTCCCAGTATACTTTGCCTTATTTTCCTTTTTGAAAAAAAATTATTTATTTATTTTTTGGCCACACTGCATGCGGGATCCTAGTTCCCTGACCAGGGATTGAATCCATGCCCCCTTTCAGTGGAAGCGCAGTCTTTTTTTTTGCGGTATGCGGGCCTCTCACTGTTGTGGCCTCTCACGTTGCGGAGCACAGGCTCCGGATGCGCAGGCCCAGCGGCCATGGCTCACTGGCCCAGCCGCTCCGTGGCATGTGGGATCCTCCTGGACTGGGGCACGAACCCGTGTCCCCTGCATCGGCAGGCGGACTCTCAACCACTGCGCCACTAGGGAAGCCCGGAAGCGCAATCTTAACCACTGGACCGCTAGGGAAGTCCCTTCTTTGCCTTATTTTCTCTCCTGTTCTTGTCGTCTGCTTTTCTTTCTTTCTTGCCACGTGTCTACATTCCTAACCCTCACCCTTTCTGTAACCCTCTCCTCTTCCTGCATCACTCTCTCTTTCACTGGAAGGGTAAGTTTTCTTCCCCCTTTGCAGCAGCTCTGCCTGTCAGTACATGAGCTGGAGAGTGGCTGCTGACTTCTAGACCTCAGACCTTAGCCTCAGTCCCTTCATTTCTCCATACTTACTTAGGTGAATTACTCCAGACATTCTCCTCACTGATGAGTTGTGAAGGCAGATGTCAGAGAGCAGCGCTCACCAGACTGGGGTGGGTGGGCAGATTACAGAGAGACCACACCTCTCATAGGTTGTCAGGATTGTAGGGCAGATGATGGGGAGACACGGGGAGCTTGGGGAGTCATGGTTACAATGCACTTCTAACCCAGTTCGATTTTCATTGCTTCACATCTTTGGAATATAATAATACTGTATTAGAAGGGAATGATGAGTACTCTCCTTGGAAAAGGAAATTAATTTCTCAGTTCCTCTGTTTTCTGTTGATTTCCAGCTCCAACACACATTTCACCACCTATTATGCATTTTTATTTTCTTCCTTTTTTTAAAATGTCTTTTTCTTTATTAATTTATGACTGTTTCATCTCACTGGGGAAGTTTCTATAGTTTGGAACAAAAGGCTTCTTAGATGAATGTTTATTTACTAGGTAGACAACATTTAATATAGATTACTCAGCTATTTTTCATAATGGAGCTATCTCTTTTTATGCATTCAGGTATCTGGCAGAGTAACTGTATATTATACCAAATTTAATGTGTAACAGGGCATTTTCCCAGTGGAACTTCTAGAACGCTTTGTGCTATCTTTTTTTTTTTTTTTTCCAGTATGTAGGCTTCCCACTGTTGTGGCCTCTCCCGTTGCGGAGCACAGGCTCTGGACGCGCAGGCTCAGCGGCCATGGCTCATGGGCTTAGTTGCTCCGCAGCATGTGGGATCTTCCCAGACTGGGGCACGAACCCGTGTCCCCTGCATTGGCAGGCGGACTCTCAACCACTGCGCCATGAGGGAAGCCCCCCTGTGCTATCTTTTGACCATATTCTGTATTTCTTTCTTTTTATAACCACACTTAGTTGTTTCTGGGAAACCTTAGAAGTTTTTTTTAACTTTTAATTTTGAACTAATTTTAGACTTAAAGGTTCAAAAATAGTAGACTTCCTGTATACCTTTTACCCAGCTTCTCTTAGTGTTAATATTGTACAGGAACACAGTACTGTTAGCAAAACCAGGGGATTGACATTGGTACAGTGCTATTAACTGATGAACTCATTTGAATTTCATCAGTTGTGCCACCAGTGCCCTTCTTATGTTCCAGGATCCCACGTTACAGTTGGTTTTTATGCCTCCTTAGTCTGCTCCAATCTGTCCTTGTCCTTCACAGTCATGTGGTAATTTCTTATTCTTTCTTTGTCTCTCATGACCTTGACACTTTGAAGAGTACTGGGCAGGTATTAATATTTTGTAGAATGTCCCTCAATTTGGGTTTGCCTAAGTGTTTCTCATGATTAGAATGAGGATATGCATTTTTGGTGAGAATACTACTAGCAGAAGTTTAAAAGATGCTCTATAGAGAGGTTTTGGAGAAGTTAGACATAGAAATGATGGTTGAATTTTTTTAATTAATTATTTTTGGCTGTATTGGGTCTTCGTTGCTGCATGCGGGCTTTCTGTAGTGCGGCGAGCAGGGGCTACTCCTCATTGCAGAGTGCGGGTTTCTCATTGTGGTGGCTTTTCTTTGTTGCGGAGCATGGGCTCTAAGCGCATGGGCTTCCGTAGTTGTGGCACTCGGGCTCAGTAGTTGTGGCTCGCGGGCTTAGTTGCTCCGCAGCATGTGGGATCTTCCCAGACCAGGGCTTGAACCCGTGTCCCCTGCACTGGCAGGAGGATTCTTAACCACTGCGCCACCAGGGAAGTTCGATAGTTAAATTTTTTAATTAAAAGTGTCATGTTGAAGTACCCCAGCTATTCAAAACTCATGGATCCAGCTGCTATACGCTTTCCTCACTTTGCTCAAGGAAATCGTGTGCTTTCCTATTCATGAAATTGTATCTTCTCCAATTCAGTCATCTAGTCCTAACCACTCTTCAAGACCTAATGCCACTTTCCAGGTCTTCCATAAACCCTGCCCTGACCACATCAACCTAAAGTCCTTTCTGATTCTCTATCTTTTTAGAAACTTTTCTCCGAAGTATTTTGTCTGTAATTATGTCCCGCCTGTTTTGCATTCTAATTTAAATTTCATGTTTTTCTGTTGTTTCACAGATGTTTGTCTTCTCTTTCTAACCAGTATGTCAGCTCTCTGGCAGTAGGGTCATGTCTTTTTATCCCCCTTAGCACTTAGCATAGTGCCTCACCCTGGCAGGTATCCAATAAATATTTGTTGGGGCCTCCCTGGTGGCGCAAGTGGTTGAGAGTCCGCCTGCCGATGCAGGGGATACGGGTTCGTGCCCCGGTCTGGGAGGATCCCATATGCCGCGGAGCGGCTGGGCCCGTGAGCCATGGCCGCTGAGCCTGCGCGTCCGGAGCCTGTGCGTCCGGAGCCTGTGCTCCGCGACGGGGGAGGCCACAACAGTGAGAGGCCCGCATACCGAAAAAAAAAAAAAAAAAAAAAAAAAAAAAATTTGTTGAGTAACTAAATTTCTAACCTAAAGGTAAGGTAGCCTAAGAGTAAGCCAGGATAGGGTGACCCTTTTCCATGACGCTTTATTTTATTGAAGATATCAATTGAAATGATTTTATTTTATACATTATTACCTATATTTGTATATTTTAATCTGAAGGGGCTTTGTTGAATGCTTATTCTTTTTGGTGTTAAATTTTAGTGTTCTTTTCTGTCCTCATTGATTTATAATCTGATATAGCAGACATATCAGGAGATAGATACCCATCTTAAAAAGGTTTTGTTTTGTTTTTTTAATCACAGATAATGAAACAGCCACCAATTAAATATGATCCAAAAATATTGCATCTACCAGCACATTCAGGTAGGATCATAAAGGGCTTATCAAGCACATAGATTCATGGTGGACAAATACAAATATGAAATTTAATAGCAAATGGAATATTTTATTTATGAATAGCTAAATTTTTATTTTCTTGCCAACTGGCTATATTCTTGAGACACTGTATAAATTATAAACAACCTGTAATCCATTTGAGCCAGCGTTTGACCTTACTCAGCTGGGTCTAGGCTGCTCAGTACTCTTGTGAGTGGGAAAGTTCCTATGAAACTGGGCGAGTTTTCCTGTTGAATGGGTGGGCCCTTCTCCTGTTCTTTCCCTTGTCAAGCCAGTTGAATTTCCAACATTAATGGTGCTCTTACCAGTACAGAGGGTTGGAAACCACATGAAGAATCGAGATTCTACTTGAGGGAGTAGGGCAGTTGAGATCAGGGTCAGACGGTTCACTTTTGTGGGGTTGATGTAGGACTGGAGATACTTAAAGGTTGATTGTTACATTTCCTTTCCCCTAACAAAGTCTTACTTAGGGTGAGTTTAAGAATTTTTCTTATACCTTAAATTTTGATGTATTTTGTTTGATAAGTTATATTTTAAGCTGTTAAACTAGATCTGGAAAAATTCTTCATCATAGCTAGAGTAGAATCTATGATTTGAAATCAAATCAAAATAAGTTCAAAATAAACAACATATGTTCAAATTTAAATAAACTGTTCCAGGTAGAAGCACTATTTATGAAAACTTAGAGGAAAATTATCTCAAAATAATATTCCGTCCCTTTCCGCCTTTACGTTGAATTATTTTAGGAAATTATTGTTATAGCTGATTTTGTTTAAATATAGAGATTAGGTGAAACTATGTTAATTTTAGCTGGCATTTCATTTCCCAGTTTTTGTCTTTTGTTTGTATAGGGGTTTGGAGGTGGGACTCCCAGATGATTTCAGCTTTGTATTAACCTAGTTATGTTTACTAGTAATTTCACTGGGACCTTATAACATCTGTAGAAATTTTGGCTTTTCCAGTACTTTAAGGCTAGGTTGCTTTATTTATGCAAAGGGTATCTTGTTTTTTCCATAGTACAGTTTTATTTAAGTTTGCATTTTGTTATGTTCTTGGTTACAAGAATATTCTCCTAAATTTAAGCATCTACCTTCTTTTTTTAAGCATAGGTTTTCATTGACATAGTTCAGAATGTCTCCATGGGGAGAAAAAGAGATGAACATAGAAGAGCAAATAAAAGTAGTGATGTCTTTGGAGTATTTTTGGTTTTGACAGTGTAAAGTTATAATTTTCTGTGTGCCCTCACCTTAGGTATTAAAATTCTGTGTTCCATTTTATTTCTCTTGTAATGTTCTCAGCAGTCCTTTTTCACATGATCCCCACTTTAATATTTTCTTTCCTCTGCAGTGGATAAGTTAGTATTTCTAAAAGACCAAGATTGGAATGACTTTTTGCAACAAGTGTGCTCACAGATCGACTCCCCCGAGAAGAGCACAGGGGCCTCCCGAGCCAAGCTGAATCTCCTTTGCTACTTGTGCGTGGTGGCCGGGCACAGGGAGGTGGCAACCAGGCTCCTCCACTCACCCCTGGTATGTAGTTAAGTCGGGAAGTAAAGACTCCTATCACGGGCTTGCAGCTCTCCTTCTGCACATAACTTTTATTTCTGTAGAGATTAAAACAAGCGCTAAAATACTAATACGATTTAATTTCATTGAAAAAAAGTGACTCATCAAGATGATAGGTTTGCCAGAATTGTCCTCTGTTTAATGCTTAGATCTAAAAGCAGTTGAATCGACAGTGATTTTGAACAACTCCTTTGGTAACACTCAGCTTGCATTTTACGTTAACTTGTAGTAGTTGTAAGGTATTTTTCATCTGTGAAATCATAAGACAGAGGTCTTTTCATCAGCTGCTGGAGTGAGCTGCCCACGTGGAATAGGGGCTCTTTTTACTGGGTCTTCCTGGTAAATTCCAAGGTTTCCGATGTGACACTGAACGGGGAACTGAGTCTCTAAGACTTTTCTTTTTCCTTCCTCCCCTGGAGATATTTCTTGGACCGTCTTGATTCATCGATGAAACCATGGGAATTTGGCAGAGCTTTTTTTTGTTTTGTTTTGTTGTACGTGGGCCTCTCACTGTCGTGGCCTCTGCTGTTGCAGAGCACAGGCTCCGGACGCACAGGCTCAGCGGCTATGGCTCACGGGCCTAGCCGCTCCGCGGCATGTGGGATCCTCCTGGACTGGGGCACGAACCTGTGTCCCTTGCATCGGCAGGTGGACTCTCAACCACTGCGCCACCAGGGAAGCCCTGGCAGAGCTTTTGAAGTCATCCTCAGAAAGGAGTTACAGTGGTCTGGGGCATTTTCCCTTGTGGACCTTTGTTTGGGAACTGGCTTGGAAAAATTTAAGTTCATTTTCTTCCAGGATAGTATTACAGTTCCTTATTTGGTACTTGATGTGTGTTTGTGGGGTGAGGGGCAGAGGCATATTTAGGGAATATAATTGAGTTGGAGAAACTGAACGTTCTTAGTTTTTATTTTTATCTTATATTTACAAAGATGCAAAAACACTGAATATAATTAATTTCCTTGGTGCAGGTTTGATTTGTTAACTTAGTGGTCACTTTCTGTGTCATTTCATGAATGAAATATATCTTAATTTTTTTTTTCTAGTTCCAATTGCTAACCCAGCATTTGCGAATAGCTCCAAACTGGGATAGGTAAGTAATATTTATATCTTAATAAATTATTATTTTATTAAGTAGTTAAAACATACATATTTATCAAAAGCACATAGTCCTAAATACTTACCACGAAATAGTCTAAAGTAATGATGACCCTGAATCATAGCACTTTCTATAGGCATCCCAGTTGTCCATTTAAAAAGATTTCAAAATAGTCCTTATCCTAATATTATAAATATAATTCCAAGGTTATGTAAACTACATCTGGAAACTTTATTAATGGTTACTCTTTTGAATATTCTTTATCAAATACTTTACAATTATCCCTGTGTTTTAATTTAGTTACGCTTCTAAGACATTTTCCCTTGCCACTTTATCTTTCCTTAAGATGGTTTACAAAATCTAATGAGATTGTGTTCTGTAAACTCCTGATGGAAGGATGTGTACTTGCTTATATGGGGGCAGCATACTTGGTGAAAAGCTCATTAAAGTGTAAGAAGGCTCTGTGCTCTGGTTGCCAATAAGACTTGGTCAAATGATTACCTCTTTCTGAGTCTCAGCTTCTGGGGGACTGTTTGTGGGATGATGAAAGTGCTTTGGATTCAGACAGATGTGGGTGTAGATCACAAATCTGCCCCCAGGCAAATTATTATAACTGCTGAGTGTCAGTTTACTCATCTGTAAAATGGGGATAGTGTATCAACTTCATAGATTTTTGGTAACAATCAAATTTTTTTAAATTGAAGTATAGTTGATTTACAATGTTGTTAGTTTCAGGTATACAGCAAAGTGATTCAGTTATATATCTTCTTTACAATTAAATTTTGAATGAAGTAGGTGTATGAAATACCTTGCCTGGTGCCTGGTTCTTAGTGGGTACTTAGTGTATTTTGGGGGTTTGGAAGTTGGTGTTATCAATCCTACTTATCTTGTATTATTGTTGAGAAGCTTGTGAAAACTTGAATGTGAAGGGGTTTTGTAAAATGTGTCAGTGGTAGGATAGTAATTATTCTTCCACGCTGCCAAAATATAAGGGAAACAATAGGTGTTCACAAAATGCTTTTTTGGATAATTATTCCTACGCATCTTCTAATGTTACTCTCCCAAGGTAAAATCTGGTGTTACAAAATAGGATTTTTAGATCATTTTTGGGCATGTTAAACTTTGAGAAGGATTGTGATATGCTCACTGTAAAAGAAACCAACAAAAAAATCTTAGCACTTCAGCTAAAACAAATTATATCCTTGAATAGGGTGCCCTCTGCTGATTTTTAAAAAACAGACATTCTTAATCCTTTCCAGGTACTACTATTTTTTTCCATTTTTTAGATTTAAGTTTAATTGTAAAATAGTTCTAATTTGAGGAAAATATGGATAGATAAGCCCTATGCTTGGAGCTTTCTTTTACTCTCTTTCTCCATTCAAATACTACTTCTTCCAGCGAGGCCTTCTCTGTCCTGGGTCATATCACCTTGATAGCATATGATAAGGGTCTTTAACTTAGCTGGGGGACAATCACTGTTGAATTATGTATGTTTATTCCTTTGCTTTGTTCAGCATATAGAAAAATAAAATAAAATAACATAATTTTGTATGTTTCTCTACTTTATAACATGTATTCTTTTAATGTAACTAATTATTTGTCTAAGTTTTTTTATGGTATGCCTCTTTTTATATGCTATGAATATTTGATCATTTTATTTACCCTTCCCTATTTTTGGATGGTATTATAATATTGTAAATAATATATTGATGAACATTTTGTGCTTAAATCTTCATGCCTATTTTTGCTTTCTCCCCTAAGGGTAGATTTGTAGAATTAGAACGAATGGGTAGGGAGCAATAGATATTTTTGTGACTTCTGATAAATTGCTGAAATGCTCTGTAGAAACATGATATCAACATGCGTTCCCAGTCAATGTGTGTAAAAATGCCGTTTTGTTAGAAGTTTGAACAGTGAATACTTATCAAATTTTATAGCCTTTGCCAGTCAACTTTACTGAGGTATAATTCACAGATAATGCATAATATTTTAATTTAAAATTTTTGTTAATTATAAAATATAACAAAATTTACCATTTTAGCCATTTTAAGTGTATAATTCAGTGGCATTACGTATATTGCGATACGTATGTTGTGCAACCACGATCACTGTCAATTTCCAGAACTTTTTCATTATTCCGAACAGAAGCTCTTCCCCATTAACCAGTAACTCCCATCCCTCCTCATCCCAGTCCCTGAAAACCTTTGTTTTACTTTTTGTTTCTATGAATTTCCCTGTTGTAGGTACCTAATATAAGTGGGATCATACATTTGTCCTTTTGTGTCTGGCTTATTTCACTTACCTTAATGTTTTCAGAGTTCATCTGTGTTGTAGCATGTATCAGACTGTCATTCTTTTTAAAGGCTGAATAATATTCCATATATGTATATGCCACAGTTTATCTTTTCATTTGTTGATGGACACTTGGGTTGCTTCTACCTTTGGCTGTTGCAAGTAGTGCTGCTATGAGCACTGGTGCAAAAATAACTGTTTGAGTCCCTGCTTTCAGTTCTTTTGTGTATATAGCTAGGAGTGGAATTGCTGGATTATTTGATAATGTTATGTTCAACTTCTTGAGATACCATCATAACTGTTTTGCACAGTGGCTGCACCATTTTACATTTCCACCAGCAATGCATGAGGGTTCCAATTTCGCCACATCCTCTTCAACCCTTATCTTTTTCAATTTTTTAAAAGTAGTAGCTCTCCTAATGGGTATGAAGTTACATGTCATTGCGGTTTTGATTTGCATTTCACTAATTAGTAATGTTGAGCACCATTATTTACCTTTTTTGGAGAAATGTCTGTTCAGGTCCTTTGCCCATTTTCTAATTGGGTTGTTTTGTGTTGTTTATTTATGGGAGTTCTATATGTATTCTAGATATTAATGACATATTAGGTATATGACTGACAAATATTTTCTTGCATTCTGTGGGTTGCCTTTTTACCCTGATAGTGCCCTTTGCATGAAGTTTTAAGTTGTGATGAAACCTAGTTTTTCATTTTTTCTTTTGTTGCCTGTGCTTTTAGTGTTCTATCTAAGAAATCACTGCAAAACCAATTTCATAAATCTTTTCATTTGTTTTTTTCTAAGGGTTTTATAGTTTTAGCTCTTACATTTAGGTTTTTTATTTTTATTTTTTTATTTTTTTGCTGTACGCGGGCCTCTCACTGTTGTGGCCTCTCCCGTTGCGGAGCACAGGCTCTGGACGCGCAGGCTCAGCGGCCATGGCTCACGGGCCCAGCCGCTCCGCGGCATGCGGGATCCTCCCGGACCGGGGCACAAACCTGTGTCCCCTGCATCGGCAGGCGAACTCTCAACCACTGCGCCACAAGGGAAGCCCACATTTAGGTTTTTGATCCATTTTGAGTTAGTTTTTTTTTATACAGTGTTAGGTAAGAGTCCAGTTTCATTCTTTTGTTATGTCTATATCCAGTTTTCCCAGCACCATTTGTTGAAAAGGCTGTCCTCTCCCCATTAAACGGTATTGGCACTCTGATAATCATTTGACTATATATGCTGAGAGTTTGTTTCTGAGCTCTCGGTTCCCTTGGTTTATAAATCTGTCTTTATGTGAGTATCACAGTGTCTCGATTACCATAGCTTTGTAGTACGTTTTGAAATCAGAATATGTGATTTCAACTTTGTTCTTTCTCAGGTTTATTTTAGGGTCCTTTAATATTTATATTCTAGGAAGGATTTTTCTAATTTTTAGTATAGTTTGATACTTTAATAAAGTAAATGCTCATCGTCAATTTTTAAAATACAGTTTCTCCATTTGTGAATTACTTCACTTCTTGGTTGATGGGATTTCATTATTTGGTAGTTTTTTGTTTTGTTTTTTGTTTTTTAAGTAGAATATCTCTCAGAGGCTCTGCTTTTGGAGTTCCTCCTTCCTTGAAGCTTTCTGCCTGTGGTTTTGGGGCTCAGGCATAGCAGGCTGAATGAGACCTTCTTGCACCTTCAGGCCACACTCACCTCTGTGCCATGCTGCTTTGTTGCTCACTCTCTCATGTGCTGGCTTCAGCTCTGGAAGACTCAGGGGCCAACCTGACTTTTTCTTCCTCTTATATGTGACCAGTTTGATTTTGTTTTTCAGTGAAAAAAGAATTTTTCTTTATATTCCAGGCTGGCAAACTTTTACTAGAACGTGTCAAGGTATCCCTTTTTACTAATTTGCTTTGCCAGTCGGTTTGTTAAATGCTGCAGCCTTTCTTTCGCTTTCCTATTTCCTTACGATTTCCTCATCTCTATTTCATCCTTTTTCTGCTCCTGAAACTCCTGTAGGATGGGTGTGGGATTTTGTGTCTCTCTCTCTCTCTCTTTTTTTTTTTTTGCTTGCTTATTTATTTATTTATTTATTATTTATTTATTTTTATTTTTGGCTGTGTTGGGTCTTTGTTGCTGTGTGTGGGATTTCTTTAGTTGCGGCGAGCGGACGCTACTCTTCGTTGTGGTGCACGGGCTTCTCATTGCAGTGTCTTCTCTTGTTGTGGAGCATGGGCTCTAGGCGCACGGGCTTCAGTAGTTGTGGCATGTGGGCTCAGTAGTTGTGGCACATGAGCTCTAAAGCACAGGCTCAGTAGTTGTGGCACACGGGCTTAGTTGCTCCGCGGCATGTGGGATCTTCCCGGACCAGGGCTCGAACCCGTGCCCCCTGCATTGGCAGGTGGATTCTTAACCATTGTGCCACCAGGGAAGCCCAAATTTAGTGTCTCTTGACTTAATTTTCTTTTGCTTTCTCACTCTTTTATTGAGATACAATTCACATATCAAAAAAATTCACCTTTTCTTGGTTTTTGTTGAGTTTATTTTTTAGAGCAGTTTTAGGCTCACTGCAAATTAAGGGGATGGAACAGAGATTTCCCACATACCTCTGCCCCCACATATGCATCGCCTCTCCAATTATCAGTATCCCCCACCAGAGTGGTACATCCTAAATTGACACATCAAAATCATCCAAAGTCTATACTTTACATTACGATTCCGTCTTAGTGTTGTACATTCTGTGGGTTTGGACAAATGTATAATGATGTGTATCCATCACTGTGGTATCATACAGAGTATTTCCACTGCCCCCAAAATCTACTGTGTTCTGCCTATTCATCCCTCTGACAACCACTGAACTTTTTATTACCTTCATAGTTTCTGCTTTTCCAGAATGTCATGTAGTTGGAATCATAAAGTATGTAGTTTTCTCATATTGGCTTCTTTTACTTCTTAACATTCATTTAAGGTTCCTCCATGTCTTTTCTTGGCTTGATAGCTCATTCTTTTTAGTGCCAAGTATCCCATTGTCTGCAGGTACCACAGTTTATTTGACCATTCACATACTGAAGCACATCTTGATTGCTTCCAAGTTTTGACAATTATGAGTAAAGCTGCTGTTAACATCCATGTGGACATATGCTTTCATCTCCTTTGGGTAAATACTGAGGAGCCTGATTGCTGGATTGTGTGGTAAGAGTATATTTAGTTTTGTAAGAATCACCAAACTGTCTTATAAAGTGACCGTACCATTTTGTATTCTCATCAACAGTGAATGAGAGTTCTGTTGCTTCACATCTTGCCAGCATTTGGTATTTCCAGTGTTCTGGATTTTGGCTATTTTGATAGGTGTGTAGTGATATCTTGTTGTTTTAACTTGCATTTCCCTGATGACATATGGTGTGGAGTATTTTCTCATATGCTTATTTGCCATCTGTATATCCTCTTTGGTGAGGTGTCTGTTCAAGTCTTTGGCCCATTTTTTCATCAGGTTGTTTTCTTATTGTTGAGTTTCAAGAGGTCTTTGTATATTTTGGAAAACAGTTTTTTATCAGATGGGTCTTTTGCAAATATTCTTTTCCAGTCTGTGGCATATCTTCTCATTCTCAACATTTCTTTTGCACAGCAGAAATTATTAATTTTAATGAAGTCCAGCTTATCAATTATTTCTTTCATGGATCATGCCTTTGATGTTGTATATAAAAAGTCATTGCTACACCCAAGGTCATCTAGGTTTTCTATGTTATCTTCTAGGAGTTTTATAGTTTTGCATTTTACACTTAGGTCTGTGATCTGTTTTGAGTTGAAGTTTTGTGAGCGGGTGTAAGGTCTGTGTCTAAATTCATTTTTTTTCTTGTAGATGTCCAGTTATTCCAGTACCATTCGTTGCTCCATTGTATTGCCTTTGCTCCTTTGTCAAAGATCATTCGATTGTGTGAGTCTATTTCTGGGCTCTCTATTCTGTTCCACTGATCTATTTGTTTTTTTGCCAGTACCACACTGTCTTGATAACTGTCGCTTTGTAGTAAGTCTTGAAGTCAGGTAGCATCAGTCCTCCAACTTTGTTGCTCTTCTCCAGTATTGTTGGCTATTCTGGATCTTTTGCCTCTCCATATAAACCTTGGAATCAGTTTGTCAGTATCCACTAAATAACTTGCTGGGATTTTGGTTGGAATCACATCGAATCTGCAGATCAATTTGGGAAGAATTGACATCAGGACAATATTGAGTCTTATTCATGAACATGGAATACCTCTCCACTTCTTTACTTCTTTGATTTTGTTCAATAGAGCTTTGTAGTTTTCCTCATATGGATATTATACATATTTTATTAGATTTGTTCCTATGTATTTCACTTATTGGGTACTAATGTAAATGGTATTGTGTTTTTAATTTCAAATTCTACAAGTTTATTGCTGGTAAGACTTTTATATATTAACCTTGTATCCTGCACCTTGCTGTAATCACTTAATAGTTCCAGGAGGTTTTTTTATTGTTGTTAATTCTTCAGGATTTTCTGTATAGACAGTCATATCATTTGCAACCAGTTTTATTTCTTCCTTCCCAATCTGTATGCCTTTTGTTTCCTTTTCTTATTGCATTACCTGGAGCTTTCAGTGTGATATTCAAAAGGAATAGTGCTGAGAGGTGATGTCCTTGTCTTGTACCTGATCTTTTTTTTTCCCTTACATATTATTTATTTATTTTGACTGCACCAGGTCTTAGTTGCGGCACGTGGGCTTCTTAGTGGCAGCACATGGGCTTCTTAGTTGCAGCATGTGGGCTTCTTAGTTGTGGCACGAGAACTCTTAGTTGTGGCATGCATGTGGGATCTAGTTCCCTGACCAGGGATTGAATCCTGGCCCCCTGCATTGGGAGCATGGAGTCTTACCCACTGGACCACAGTGGAAGTTCCTCTACCTGATCTTAGTGGGAAAATTTTGAGTTTATCACCATTAAATATGATGTTAGCTGTATTTTTTTGTAGATAGTCTTTATCAAGTTAAAGAAATTTCCTCTATTCCTAGTTTACTGAGTTTTTGTCATGAATGGGTGTTGGAATTTGTCAAATGCTTTTTTTGCATATATTGATATGATCATGTGATTTTTCTTTTTTAGTTTCCTGATATGATGGAAATTCACTTTTTAAAACTGTACAGTTTAGCAGTTTTTAGTGTAATCACAAAGTTGTGCATGTATCACCACTATCGAATTCCAGAACTTTTCATCACCCAGTGAGACCTCATTCGTACCTGTTACCCTCTTCCCCTCAGTCCCTGGAAACCACTAACCTACTTTCTGTCTATAGATTTGCCTATTCTGAATATTTCATATAAATATACAAAATGTGATCTTTTGTGACTGGCATCTTTTCACTTAGCATAATGTTTTCAGGGTTCATCCATGTTGTAGCATGTATTAGTACTTCATTTTTTTTGGCCGTGTCACGTGGCTTGTGGGATATTAGTTCCCTGACCAGGGATCCAACTTGGGCCCCTTCAGTGAAAGCAGGGAGTCCTAACCACTGGACCACCGGGAAATTCCCACTTCATTCTTTTTTTTTTTTTTTTTTTTTTTTTTTTTGCTGTACGTGGGCCTCTCACTGTTGTGGCCTCTCCCGTTGCGGAGCACAGGCTCCGGACGCGCAGGCTCAGCGGCCATGGCTCACGGGCCCAGCCGCTCCGCGGCATGTGGGATCTTCCCGGAGCGGGGCACGAACCCGTTTCCCCTGCATCGGCAGGCGGACTCTCAACCACTGCGCCACCAGGGAAGCCCTCATTCTTTTTTATGACTGATTAATATTCCATTGTATGGATAAACCATATTTCATGTATCCATTCTCAATGGACACTTGGGTTGCTTCCACATTTGGCTGTTATGAATAACACTGCTCTGATCATGTGTATAAAGGTTTTATGTGAACATATATTTTAATTTCTCTTGGGTACATACCTAGTAGTGGAATTGTTGGGTCATATGGTAATTCTGTGTTCAGCCTTTTGAAGAACTGCCAAACTCTCTTTTACTGATCTTCCCTGATTTTATCTTTGAGCTTTCAAGCTTGATACTTATCCTTGCTCATTTTACTGAGAATCACTATTTTATTTCAACAATCATATTTTGAAGTTTTTGTTCATTTGTTCTCTGATTGGTCCTTTTTCCTAGCTGCCTATATTTGATTTAAAATGTACTTTTGAATTTGAGGATAAATTATAGGATTATAAAAATTCTGTTTTGGAAAAGAATTTAGGATTAAATATTGTGACTGATATTTAAGGTTAAACATTAGGATTATAAAAATTTTATTCTTTTTAACCTGTGGGTCACTTCGTTTTCATCATGGTCCTGCTTTTTAATGCTGTTGGTTCCTCAAATGCTTGGTGATCTTTGGTACTTAGTTTATATTATGAATAAATGGTTAAATTGATCAGCATAGAAGCTGGCAGTACACATTTCCCCTATGGTTCTCTTAGTCTGTTTCTCCAACAACGTCTTCTTTAAAGGGCTGGCCTGTGAGTGGATGATGCCTGTTGACTAGTTGACTTGTATGTTGGGAGCCCACCTAGCTGAAGAGCAGGTAGGCAGGCTGGAGGCCTCTTCAGTTTCCAGGTTGGGTTTTTCTTTGGGGTGGGGCTGGCTTTCTTCCATTAACCTCCTTCCTTGCTCTAGTATCTGGTGTGGAGGACCACTGTCTGTTTTCCACATCCATACTTGTATCCCACCCCAGAAGAGATGGCTCATTGCAGGGATAATTTTACATTTTTACCCTGGAGGCCAGGACCAAGGGTTTATTCTGTGTATCAGGGAGGGAGATGGGAAGGAGGCAGGACCTAATTGGCTCGCCTGTTCATTGTGAAGTTCTCTAATCTGATGATTGTCTATGACTAATCCTTGCTTTCTGTTTTACTTTATTCCAAGCCTCTGAGGCTTTTTGGGAAGACCTGTCTTTACCTGTGGTTCTTAGATAGGAATTTCTTCTCTCCATTTTCTGTCTAATTCCATCTAAGTATGTCATCTAGGATTTCCTCAAACATTCTGGTCTACTTTCAGCCCTTCTTTCTGTCTCCAGTTATTTAATTATAAATTTTTTTCTTTTAGCAGACTCTTGAGGGAACAGAAAAGTGGGTGTCAGTGTCCTATCTGCTATTGTAAAGTTTTTTTTTAAATTTTATTTTTTTTAAATACAGCAGGTTCTTATTAGTTATCTATTTTATACATATTAGTGTATATATGTCAATCCCAATCTCCCAGTTCATCCCCCCACCCCCGCTTCCCCCCTTGGTGTCCATACGTTTGTTCTCTACATCTGTGTCTCTATTTCTGCCTTGCAAACTGGTTCATCTGTACCATTTTTCTGAATTCTACATATATGCGTTAATATATGATATTTGTTTTTCTCTTTCTGACTTCACTCTGTATGACAGTCTCTTGATTTGTGTTATTTACATGATTGTGATTAATGGGCATTTTTATTTTTCATTTGCTGTCTAAGCTATACAGAAGTGCTTCTAAATTTACAAATGTTTAGGCTTTTTGGTTTATGTTTGTTATTTCACTTTTATTATATCATCATATGTCCTGTATAATTTCTGCCTTTGGGAATTCTATGAATTTATCTTTGTGCTCTAATAAAAAATCATTAAAAAAAGTCATGAATGTAGTAGATAATGTGGTGGTAATCATAGCTAGCCCATTCAGCACATATTAAATGTTAGACACCATGGTAATTTCTTCACACAGATTATTTCCTTTGACACTTTGAGTAACTTGGTGAGGTACATATTGTTGTTAGTCCCAGTTAACATGAAGTCATCAGGCACGTGAAGGAGGAGTAACTAACCCAGGGTTCCTCCACCCACCCCCCCACAACTGCCCCGACCATGGGGCCGAGACTGGCCTCAGGACATTTCATTCCAGAGTCCTGAACACCATCCTAGACAGCCTCCCACTGAGTAAGTGTGGTCAGAGTTTAGATCGTAGAGCTTGATATATACATCTGTTACTATGATGCTTGTATGTTTGTATTCACTGTGGCTTTCTTGCTGTGCTAGGGAGAGAGGTAGATTGGAGTTTCCCACTACTATTGGGCTTACTTTTTATTCTTTATTAATATGGTTTGTAACGACTCACAACTTACATCTTTTGTAGGTCATACCGTTTTTAGTTCTCAAACAATCTTTTCCTCATTTAATGATTTTAGCCTTAAATTCTGCTTTGATATTTACGTTGAAAATTCTGCTCCAATTTTGTTTACCTTTGTTCAGTCATATTTTTACCCACTCGTTTTCTACTAATGTGTTTAGTTACTTTGTTTTGATGTTGATACTATATTCATTCAACAAACATTTATTGAGGGACCATGCCAGGTACTGTCTTAGTGCTTGCAGCCCTGCCTTCATGGACCTTGTAGGCTAGTGGGGGAGATGGATAATAAATAGTATGTTTTATTAAACACACAAAGAAGTAACTGTAACATTTTAGATCTGCTCTAATACAGTAGCCACTAGCTGCATGTGGTTATTTATTTATTTATTTATTTAAATTTATTTATTCATTTATTTAACTTTTGGCTGCATTGGGTCTTCGCTGCTGCATGCGGGCTTTCTCTAGTTGCAGTGAGTGGGGGCTACTCTTTGTTGCGTGGCACAGGCTTCTCATTGTGGTGGCTTCTCGTTGCAGAGCACAGGCTCTAGGCACACGGGCTTCAGTAGTTGTGGCACACGGGCTTCAGTAGTTGTGGCTCGCGGGCTCTAGAGCTCAGGCTCAGTAGTTGTGGCACACGGGCTTTGTTGCTCCGCAACATGTGGGATCTTCCCAGACCAGGGGTCGAACCCGTGTCCCCTGCATTGGCAGGTGGATTCTTAACCACTGCACCACCAGGGAAGCCATATGTGGTTATTTAAATTTAAAACTAGTTCCATATTTCTCAAAAAACTAAAAATAGAACTACCCTATGACCCAGCAATTTCATTCCTGGATATATATTTGAAAGAAACTAAAACACTAATTTGAAAAGATAATGCACCTCAGTGTTCATAGCAGCACTCTTCACAATAGCCAAGACATGGAAACAACCTAAATGTCCATCAACAGATGAATGGATAAAGAACATGTGGTACATATATACAATGGAATACTACTCAGCCATAAAAATGAACCAGATTTTGCCATTTGCAGCAACGTAGATGGACTTGGAGGGCATTATGCTAAGTGAAATAGAGATAGACAAATACTGTATGATATCACTTATATGTGGCATCTGAAAAATAAACTAGTGAATATAACAGAAAAGAAGCAGACTCATAGATACAGAGAAGAAACTAGTGGTTATCAGTGGTAAGAGGGATGGAGGAGAGGCAAGATAGGGGTAAGGGATTAAGAGGTACAAACTAATTTGTATAAAATAAGTTACAAGGATATATTGTACAACACAGGGAATATAGCCAATGTTTTATAATAACTATATGTGGAGTATAACCTTTAAAAATGGTGAATCACTATATTGTACACTTGTAACTTATATTGTACATCAATTATACTTCAATAAAAAATAATAAGACTAGTTCCTTAAAGTAAATTTTTTTTGTGTGTGGGTATACATATACATATATATATATATTTATTTCTTCAGTTGCACCAGTCATACTTCAAGTGCTGGATAGTCACATGCATGTGGTGGATACTGTGTTGAACAACGTAGACATGGAATGTTTCTGTTATTGCATGAAGGTTTATTGGCCATTGCAGCTTTGCGTGCTGTTATGGATGTGGGATGTTCTGAGCTACAGCGTAATGGGTTATGAGGGGGTACCCGAAATGGTGACCTTTAAGAAGAATCCTGAATTATGAGACGGAGCCAGTTTTGTGAGGGCATTACATATAGATATAGTTGTATGTAAGTATTTGGTATAAATTGAGAAATATTATCTCTATTAGTTTAAATAGTTTACAGCTTAAAACTGTAGGAGTTTCAAGGAGGGTGTTTTCTCTTGTTCTGATAGGAATTGTTTCTCGTGAGAATGGGAAAAATGTTTAATTAGCATGTCCTGATACATTTTTCTTTTAGTTGGATAAATCTGGTTACCATTATCTAATTTTGTAGATTGAAAAAGTGCTTCAAGGTTTCTGAAGTATTTTGAGCTTGTCTTTGAACTGAGAGAAATTTTGCCTTGCATCCTTTAATTCATTAGTGAGATTTTGATAATAGCATTTGTTTTACATTGTGAGAAAACTTAGAAGTTAATCCATCTGACCTTCTAAACTGCACATATTTAAGCAATTCAAAATTGAAGTGTAATTGACTTGACTGTGGTCCCATATCTGGTCAGTGACAGAGCTGTAACTGGAAGCTTTTCCTTGTAACTTTTGGGCCAGTGTCCTACCAAATCTTTTTCAAAACCATTACTTTAAAAACATAATCTTCTTACTCAGAGGCAGAATGCTAATCATAGAAATGCCTAGGACTTCTTTAATCTGTTTATGTTTAGAGATTTAAATGGCTAATCCAAGAAGCATTGAAATCCATAAGAATTATCTCTGTATGATAGAGTTCTGACAACATGAACACTTACCTGTGGTACTTCTCTGAGTGTGATTTGTTTCGCTCCACGGGTCCTGCACAGTTTATTTTACGAATATGAAAAGTAGAGGCTCTCTGGATGAGGAACATGCAATGCAAACATTACTAAGTAAGAATACAGTTATAATCAACTCAACCATTTTTTTTCCAATTAAAAAAGTCTTATCAAAACTAATTTTCTCCGTGAAATGAACTTTTCCAAATCACCTGAAGTGATATTTAATAACTTATATTTCATTATAAAACTACTTTTATAATTTAATACTTCATTTTCTTCTGGATAATGAAACAAACACCTCACTGAAAGTATTTTTACAATATTTGTTAGACTTGTAAAAATTTCTTTTAAAGTGAATATATACACATATGTTTCACTCTTCTGATATTAATTACTGACTACTTGCGTATAAAATCATTGGTCTACTAATAAGTAGAGCAGAAATCTTGGAAAGAAAGACGGAGCTGGAGGAATCAGGCTCCCAGACTTCAGACTATACTACAGAGCTACAGTAATCAAGACAGTATGGCACTGGCACAAAAACAGAAATATAGCTCAATGGAACAGGAGAGAAAGCCCAGAGATAAACCCACATACATATGATCACCTTATCTTTGATAAAGGAGGCAAGAATATTCAATGGAGAAAAGACAGCCTCTTCAATAAGTGGTGCTTGGAAAACTGGACAGCTACATGTAAAAGAATGAAATTAGAACACTTCCTAACACCATACACAAAAATAAACTCAAAATGGATTAAAGACCTAAATGTAAGGCCAGACACTATAAAACTTAGAGGAAAACATAGGCAGAACACTCAATGACATAAATCACAGCAAGATCCTTTTTGACCCACCTCCTAGAGAAATGGAAATAAAAACAAAAATAAACAAATGGGACCTAATGAAACTTAAAAGCTTTTGCACAGTAAAGGAAACCATAAACAAGATGAAAAGACAACCCTCAGACTGGGAGAAAATATTTGCAAATGAAACAACTGACAAAGGATTAATCTCCAGAATATACAAGCAGCTCATGCAGCTCAATATCAAAAAAAACAACCCAACCCAAAAATGGGCAGAAGACCTAATTAATTAGACACTTCTCCAGAGAAGATATACAGACTGCCAACAAACACATGAAAAGATGCTCAACATCACTAATCGTTAGAGAAATGTGAATGAAAACTACAATGAGGTATCACCTCACACCAGTCAGAATGGACATCATCAAAAAATCTGCAAACAGTAAATGCTGGAGAGGGTGTGGAGAAAAGGGAAACATCTTGCATTGTTGGTGGGGATGTAAATTGATACAGCCACTATGGAGAACGGTATAGAGGTTCCTTAAAAAACTAAAAATAGAACTGCCATATGACCCAGCAATCCCATTACTGGGCATATACCCTGAGAAAACCATAATTCAAAAAGAGTCATGTGGACTTATCTGGTGGTGCGGTGGTTGAGAGTCCGCCTGCCGATGCAGGGGATATGGGTTCGTGCCCTGGTCCAGGAAGATCCCACATGCCACGGAGTGGCTAGGCCCGTGAGCCATGGCCACTGAGCCTGCGCGTCCGGAGCCAGTACTCCGCAACGGGAGAGGCCGCAACAGTGAGAGGCCTGCGTACCGCACAAAAAAAAAAGAAAAAAAAAAAGAGTCATGTACCACAATGTTCATTGCAGCACTATTTACAGTAGCCAGGACATGGAAGCAACCTAAGTGTCCACTGACAGATGAATGGATAAAGAAGATGTTGCACATATATACAATGGCATATTACTTAGCCACAGAAAGAAATGAAATTGAGTTATTTGTAGTGAGGTGAATGGACCTAGAGTCTGTCATACAGAGTGAAGTAAGTCAGAAAGAGAAAAACAAATACCGTATGCTGACACATTTATATGGAATCTAAAAGAAATGGTTCTGATGAACTTAGGGGCAGGACAGGAATAAAGACACAGATGTAGAGAGTGGACTTGAGCATACAGGGAGGGGGAAGGGTAAGCTGGGATGAAGTAAGAGAGTAACAGTGACATACATACACTACCAAATGTAAAATAGATAGCTAGTGGGAAGCAGCTGCATAGCACAAGGAGGGTGGGAGGGAGATGCAAGAGGGAGGGGATATGGGGATATACATATGTATATAGCTGATTCACTTTGTTATACAGCAGAAACTAACACACCATTGTAAAGCAATTATATTCCAATAAAGACGTTAAAAAAAAAAAGCAGAGACCTTTAAAAATTTTTATTTTCCATTTCACTATTAAAGCACAACTTGTTCAGTTTTTGTCACCATTACAGATGGTGCTACAGAGGGCATTGCGTTCAGGTCTCCCTGTGTACACAAGGGAACGTTTCTCTGGACCATATATGTACAGGAATGTTTGCTTACCCTGCCTCATTCCACTTCTATCTCATGTTAATACTTACAGTTGTGTAATGTGACTAACTGGGGTTGGTTTCCTTGGTCCTAACTCTCCACTTCAGAGCCCATTTTCTCTCTGTTACAGAAGGGCCAAGGTAGCTCGGTTGATTGGTTTACTGGCCTCGCACACAACGGAGCTCCAGGAAAATACACCTGTTATTGAGGTAATTTCTTTTATTACTGAAATATTACGAATGGCAAAGATTGTTCTTGATTTTAGAATATGCAGCTTTCATTGGTGTTAAGTGTGGAATTGTGGCAGTTGTTATAAAGTAACCTCAGTAGGCCTGTACACTTCAGCACAGCTGCTCATTTACAGCATAGTCTGTTGTCAAAGGTGGTGTGGTGGAATTACAAGGCTTGTGGACTCTAGTCATCATTACTACATTTCAATAATTTTTGGATAAGGTTTATTTCATTACTAGTTTTCTTGTGGTCTACTCAACATTTTATTATAACTGAAGTATTTTCTGCTGGAAGCCCAGCTCAACTTCAAATTAAAATTTTTGGGGCTTTTTCACATTGAATTTAGTGTTTTTATCCCCACCAGTTGTCATTTATTTCTGACAATAGTCACAGTATTTAACTGCCAGGCATGCACTAAAGATATTTTCCAATGTGATCGGCACTGTGTATTCACGGGTTCTGAGTCTTTGGATTCAGTCAGCCATGGATTGAAGATATTCAGGGGGAGAAAAGTTCTAGAAAGTTTCAGAAAGCAAAACTTGAATTTGCTGCACACTGGCAAGTATTTATATAAAATTTACATTGTACTAGGTAGTATAAATAATCTAGAGATGATTTAAAGAATGTGGGAGGATATGCATAGGTTATATGCAAATACTAGGCCATTTTATATAAGAGCATCTGTGGATTTTGGTATTTGTGGGGTTCCTGAAACCAGTTCCCCACAGATGCTGAGGGACAACTGAATCAGTCATGTCTTTCAAATACCAATATTGGGAAGCCTTTATTAATTAACAAGTAATTCCAAGTCCCACGAAGTGGATGCTACCATTGTACTGCCTTTTTGAATGTTCCTGAACACTAAAAACTACTTTCTATCTATCCTGTTAATGTGTACTGCACTTAACTGGCAGTAGATTTTTATCCCTTGGACTAGGAGAGTGTTGAGTCAAAATAGGTGAGAAAAATGAAGGCTTTTAAGGGAGGAAGGGCAGAACTCCTGAAGGAAGGAGAAAATGGTAAAAAGAAGGGATTTTTGTAGAGCCAGACCTGGTAGTGTGGTTTTTGGGGCTTTGAGAAGAATTGTTTAGCCAAGTACTGTCTAATAGAACTATCTGCGGTGAAGGAAGCTGTCCTATATCTGTGCTGTCCAGTACCATAGCCAGTTGCTGGGGTGGTATTCCAGCTAGTCCTGGGCTGTCTAGGTGGAAGCAAATGGGAGATTAATTTGTGCTCAGTGCATTTCCTCTGCTTATGATTCCGTCCCCATTCCCTGCAATTATTAGACCTCTGAGCTACTAAAGAAAATGTTACTAAGTCTAAACTTTTCCTTCTTTTTGTGACCAAGAAAAATGAATTGTGACCTATATGATCACTGATGGTACCCAGCTTGGCTATCAGAGATCTATAAACTAGATTTTTATCTTAAAGACCAAGCAGGTAGGGCAGTGACACTTAGGCAGAAGAGGAGAAGGCTTAGAAGCTCAAGAGTGGAGGCTCCTTCTGATGACTCAGAGCAAAGGGTCTCCAATGAAACAGATTTGCTGGAGGAGATGGGAGAGAACTTGATGAAAATTCTAAGACGAAGTCCTGACATTCTAGAGGACATTCCTGGATAATCAAAATAGGAGGGAACAGTGTGCCATGAAGAAAGAGCCCCTGAAGGTTTAAAATATGACTGTTGAATTAAAATATTCAGTAGATGCAGTAGTAAGTAGGAGATACTGGATACCTTAGAAGCCGAGTTAGTGAATTTGAAGATAAGTAGGATGTGAATTCTCTTAGGATTCAGAAGAAAAAAAAAAGGATAAAAATTATGAACTAAAAAGGCACGGAAGACAGTTGCAGAACATCTCTTACACTGTCCAATATGGTAGCCATCAGCCAAAAGTGGCTACTAAGCGCTTGAAAAGCAGCAGGTCTGAATTGAGATGAGCTGCAAGTAGAGAACACACACCAGATTTTAAAGCTTCAATATGAAAAAAAAAAATAATGTAAAGTATCTCACCTGTAATTTTCTTTATAGATTACATTTTTATTTTAAATTTTTATTGAAGTATAGTTGATTTACAATGTTGTGTTTGTTTCAGGTGTACAGCAAAGTGAATCAGTTATACAAATACTTATATTCACTCTTTTTTAGATTACATTCTAAAACAATATTTTGGATATATTAGGATAAATATTAAAATTTTTACTTTTATTTTTTAATGTGGCTACTAGAAAATTTCAAATTGCCCATGTGGCTTGAGTTCTGTTTCTATGGGACAGCACTTTTCTAAGATAAACACAATGGGATTTCCAGGAGGAGAGACCCAAGCAAACAGAAATGAAAAATAATAGGAGAAAATTTCACCCTGAGCTGAAGAAAGACTCACATCTTTAGATGAAAGGTTTTTCACCAAATGTCAGGCAAAACATTGAAAAAAAGAATGCACACGTAGACCTATCCTGGTGAAATTTGTAATTTCAAAGATAAAAATAAAACCTAAAACCTAGGTTATAAGCAAATAAAAGCAAATTAGACTTACATTTAATTTTTCTGTAACACTAAAGGCTAGAGGATAAAGAAAATGGTGGAAATGGATCGACCCTTAGGAGGTCATGTGATGTTAAATTTCTGTTATGTCCATCGTACTGCCTACTTGTGGGGACAGAAAACATTTTCAGAAACTCAATCTGAATTTCACCAACATTTCTAAAAAAGATTTACTTGAGCAACCTACTTGAGGAGCTGCCAACTTCAACACCCCCTTTTCCACAAACAAAACAAAAACAAATAAAAACAATGAATCTATTTAAATTTAAGTCTAAATAATAGCTGCTACTGTTGTGAAATATAATCTGGAAAGAATGGATTCTTGAAAAAGAATATAAATATACTTAAAAAATTAATAGTAGCATGGAAGTGAATTCTACATTATTTTAGAGGGTCTGAAAAGGTAGGGGAGAAGGGAATGGAGAAGGAAAAGGCAAGTTCTTTCTTGTTCTTTTACGAATTGAACATTTACAGAGTACCTCTTGTGGGTATGGCCTGTGTTACTTGCAGTAAGATTGTCGTTCCAGGCAAGTTCTTGTCTTGTTCTAGAAGGAATTCATAGATGCTGTTTTATTCTTGGCACTGATAATCCATTTCATTCTTGGCATTGATACTCTTATTCATAACAAATATTTGTCAGTACCTGCATATGTACAGGGTGCTATCTAGGTGCTTATTTTATAAAAATAGATGGCAATCTCTGTTCTTGTAGAGCTTGTGTTCCAGTGTAAGGAGAGAGATAATAAACAAATAAATATATAAAATTCGGGGGTGATAAGTTCAGTGGGAAAGATGTAGCAGCATTTGGAAATGATGAGGTGGCAGCAGCAGTGGTTTAGAGACTGGCTGGTTGGGGAAGGCTGAGCAGAGGCCTGAGGGAATTGAGGGAGAACATTCCAGACGGGGAAGACACATGCACCCCAATGTTCACTGCAGCACTATTTACAATAGCTAGGATATGGAAGCAACCTAAACGTCCATGAACAGAGGAATGGATAAAGAAGATGTGGTACCTATATACAATGGAATATTACTCAGCCATTAAAAGGAATGAAATTGGGTCATTTGTAGAGACATGGATGGACCTGGAGACTGTCATACAGAGTGAAGTAAGTCAGAAAGGGAAAAACAAATGTCGTATATTAACTCATGTATGTGGAATCTGAATAAATTGGTATAGATGATTCTATTTACAAAGTGGAAATAGAGACGCAGATGTAGAGAACAAACGTATGGATACCAAGGAGGAAAGGGTGGTGGTGAGATGAATTGGGAGATTGGGATTGATGTATATACACTATTGATATTATGTATAAAATAGATAACTAATGAGAACCTACTGTATAGCACAGGGAACTCAGTGCTCTGTGGTGACCTAAATGAGAAGGAAATCCAAAAAAGAGGGGATATCTGTATACGTATAGCTGATTCACTTTGCAGTACAGTATAACATAATATTGTAAAGCAACTATACTCCAACAAAAATAAGTAAAAAGAAAAAAAAAAGGACTGGGGGTAGATAAGTGATTGGCATGTTTCGAGAAGCAACGAGGAGGCGAGTGTAGCTGGAACTGAGCGTGAGATACCGATGGGAGATGAGGTTAGTGAGGTAGCCAGAGGCCAGGCCATTCAGAACCTTGTTGTAAACCGTGGTCAGAACTTGGGGTTTTAGTCTGAATGAGATGGGAAGCCATTGGAGGATTTGCAGCAGAGGAGTGCCTTGGTGTGGCCAATGTTTGGAAAGGATCACTTTGTTACAAGGACAGGGGCAAGGTGGAATCAGACCAGTTAGGGGGCTGTGGCAGTTCAGATGAGGGATGGTGGTGGTGACTTGGACCAGGTTTGTAGTGGTGGAAAGAGTAAAAAATGATTTTATTCTGGATACGTGTTTTTTTTTTTTTTTCCCACAAATAGATTTTTTTTTTTTTTTTTTTTGCGTTACGCGGGCCTCTCACTGTTGTGGCCTTTCCCATTGCGGAGCACAGGCGCCGGACGTGCAGGCTCAGCGGCCATGACTCACGGGCCCAGCCGCTCTGCGGCACGTGGGATCCTCCCAGACCGGAGCACGAACCCATGTCCCCTCCATCGGCAGGCGGACCCCCAACCACTGCGCCACCAGGGAAGCCCCACAGATAGATTTTGAAGAGTGTTGATAGATCTGCCGATTGCTATGATATTTGAAGGCAGACTTTCATAACCAAGTCTGGCCAATATAAATTCTAGTATTCAATATGAAAAGTGCTGAGGCATCAGAAAAGCAAATCCAAAATGAAATTTCACGACAGGCACCGGACTGGCAAAAATTAAAAAGCCTTAACAATCCTCAGTGTTGGTGAAAATAACTGAGCAGAAGGAGGGCTCACATGCTGCTGAGGAATGTAAATGGGCAGAGCCGCTCTGGAAAACTGCTTGATCTCTGAAAGCTGAGCACATCACTACCCTGTAACCCAGGGTAACAAGTGACATGTACAGGAATATATATTGCTAGCATGATTTGTAACAGCCCAAGATTTGAAACAACCCACGTGTCTATCAACAGCAGAATCGACAAAGTATGTCACATTCACACAGTGGAATGCTGAATAGCATTGCAAATGAGTTCATCCTTTCAGCACTGGGAAATACGCTGGGATGAATCTCACAGTCATAGATAGCTTTCCTAGACGTCAGTAGGACATTCCCTGGGCAAGACTGATCTATATATTCAGGAATGTCCTGGGGCTGTGATGGCTCTTGTTTAGAGGGTCAGCTCCCGCTCGGTGCCAGAGGTGATGAGGGAGAGGGGTACGAAGGTAGGAGTCGTGGAAGGTCTGGAGATGAGGGCTGCCTTGAGGCACAGAGTCTGGGGAAGACAGAACAGAAGGCAGGGCTGGAGCTGAGAGGCTGCCCAGGTCCTCGTGCTTGGGACTCCTGTGGCTCTGATGGGATAGTATATTCTGCCACAGGAACTGGGCAGGTCTGGGCAGAAGGCATCAGTCACCTCGGGTGATGTGCCAGCTCACCCCTGGCTCCATGCCTGTGGCCTGGTCCCCCTGGAAATTGCTGCTGTTGCGGCTGTGGCTACTGGGAGCATTTGGCCCAGCAGTTCTTGAGCTGAACCTGTCCCCGTGCTCACTCGGGTTGAGTTCTGTGGCCAGTGCTTCCCTCTCTTCAGAGACTGGGTACTCTGTGTTCTCCGAGTATTTCCCCAGCTCCTGTTGCTGTCCCTTATTAATTAAACATTGCATTCCTGGGCTTCCCTGGTGGTGCAGTGGTTGAGAGTCTGCCTGCCGATGCAGGGGACACGGGTTCGTGCCCCGGTCCGGGAGGATCCCACATGCCGCGGAGCGGCTGGGCCTGTGAGCCATGGCCGCTGAGCCTGTGCTCCGCAACGGGAGAGGCTGCAACAGTGAGAGACCCGCGTACCGCAAAAAAAAAAAAACAAAAAAAAAAACAAACCTGAAAAAAAACAAAACCAAAAAAAACCATTGCATTCCTGATGCTCCATTGAGAGGAGGAGGTGCGTGTTAATTCCTGAGGTCCTTGTATACTCTGTTCCTTCACTTTTCCCTCTCTGGGTGTTAGCTGATGTTTTATTAATTTGAAATGAAACTTGGGAAAAATCATACTTAATTTAAAAAAGCAAGTGTATATTTAACTACCTAGGAAACTTTTTTTTTTTTTTTTTTTTTTTTTGCGGTACACGGGCCCCTCACTGTTGCAACCTCTCCCGTTGCGGAGCACAGGCTCCGGACGCGCAGGCTCAGCAGCCATGGCTCACGGGCCCAGCTGCTCCGCGGCATGTGGGATCTTCCCAGACCGGGGCACGAACCCGTGTCCCCTGCATCGGCAGGCGGACTCTCAACCACTGCGCCACCAGGGAAGCCCCTCCTAGGAAACTTTTGAATTATGAATTAACATATACTATATTGTGAATTATTTTCTGTTGGATAATGACGAGTTTACAGGATAACTTGAAATTGTGTCAGGTGCTCCTTTGTGATGCCATCTTTTTTTTTTTCTGTTACTACTTAACATTTTTTAGTTCTTTATTAATTCCTATGACCAATTGGCTGTAACAATTAAAACCGCCACTAGAGAGCGCTCAAACACTGGAAACAAAGTTTTTCAAGTTAAGAATTTATTTTACAACTTCGGGAAGAAGTAGGCTTGGCAGGTATTTGGTACTGTGTTCATCTTTTCCCTGTTTTTTGGAGTTTCTGCTGCATGAAATGTGGTTCCAGTCCATTGGCAATTGTTACCATTTGAGATTAACGAAAGCCATGACAGCCTCTCCAGAACAATGCAGTCATTTCAGGAGACTTGGACTCCTGTGAGGACCTATGATGAGCCTTAGGTTCAGAACTCTTGAGACCAGCTTTCTGTAACACAGTTGTGTCTTCATACATAGTTTTTCAGTAAATCATTAAAAAATTTCAAGTGTGAGATGCGTTCTGATTTTTCCAGTAGGTTTACTACCAGCAGACAATAAAACTCATGGTTGAAGATCCTGTAGGCATTTTAAAGGCATAGAATCACATTTATTTTTATTTTATTAATTTATTTTTTAAATTTTATTTTATTTTTTATTGGAGTATAGTTGATATAGTGTTGTATCAGTTTCAGGTGTACAGTAAAGTGATTCAGTTATGCATACATATATATTCTTTTTCAGATTCTTTTCCCTTATAGGTTATAAAAAAATATTAATGGTTTCCTGTGCTATACAGTAGGTCCTTGTTGGTTATCTATTTTATATATGGTAGTGTGTATATATGAATCCCAAACTCCTAATTTATCCTCCCTCTCTTTCCCCTTTGGTAACCATAAGTTTGTTTTCTATGTCTGTGGGTTTATTTCTGTTTTGTATATAAGTTGATTTGTATCATTTTTCTTTTTTTTAGATTCCACATATAAGCGCTACCATATGACATTTGTCTTTGGCTTACTTCACTTAGTATGATAATCTCTAGGTCTTTCCATGTTGCTGCAAATGGCATGATTTCATTCTTTTTTATAGAACCTCATTTTTTTTTTTTTTTTTGCGGTACTCAGGCCTCTCACCGCTGTGGCCTCTCCCGCTGCGGAGCACAGGCTCCGGTCATGCAGGCTCAGCGGCCATGGCTCACGGGCCCAGCTGCTCCGCGACATGTGGGATCTTCCCGGACTGGGGCACGAACCCTCATCCCCTGCATCGGCAGGCGGACTCTCAACCACTGCGCCACCAGGGAAGCCCAGAACCTCATTTTAAAGATAGATTTTATTCATTTTGTTTTATTATTTTTGGCTGTGTTGGGTCTTCGTTGCTGCAGGCGGGCTTTCTCTAGTTGCGGAGAGCGGGGGCTACTCTTTGTTGCGGTGCGCAGGCTTCTCATTGCGGTGGCTTCTCTTATTGCGGAGCACAGGCTCCAGGCGCGGGCTTCAGTAGTTGTGGCTAGCGGGCTCTAGAGCGCAGGCTCAGTAGTTGTAGTGCACGGGCTTAGTTGCTCCATGGCATGTGGGATCTTCCCGGACCAGGGCTCGAACCCGTGTCCCCTGCATTGGCAGGATTCTTAACTACTGCACCACCCGGGAAGCCCTAGGACCTCATTTTATTATTCATCACTGTAATCCACAGTGCCTAGCCATTCAAGTAACGTGTATTTCTGGTATTCAGTCAGTGTTAAAGGATTTAATAAATGATTACAAGAATGGTGGGAAAGTGTGGCAGTATAATTTGTTACAAAGAGACAGAAGAGATGGAGAAAAATCTATTTTACTCTCCTTATGACACAATTTAAGTCCCTTCCATCCTATTCTATCATCAATGGCTACAGAAAAGAGTTGGTCATGATCTCTTGTATATATTGAATATTTAGAAGCATTTATTCAATTCTTCTTTGTCTTTTCTACAGAAAAATATTGCCAGCTTTTTAAACTTTTCTTCCTAGATATCACATTTACCACCCTGTTGTGGTTTGTTGTGGTTCTTATGTGTAATAATTTAAAATAAATATTATATTATCCTACATATATGTAGTCTTAAGCATGCAGTGGATATATTTTATGAAATTGAATATAGAGCCTTAAAATTTAGAACTGGAAGGAATATTAATAGACACTCTAGTTTGATCCCTTCGTTAAACACTTTTATTATGGAAAACGTCAACATACATAAAAGTAGACTGAAATAATGAGCTATCAATTCCAACAATTATTAGAATTTTACCAATATTGTTCGTCTGTTGTCTTATCTCTCAGTCACCCTCCCTATCCCATTCCTTCTCTCTGTTCTCTTCCCTCTGTCTTCCCCCTCCTCCTTTCCCTTCCCCTTGCTATAATTTTTTTTTTTTTTGGCTGTGCCATGTGGTGTGCAGGATCTTATTTCCCCAATCAGGGATTGAACCTGTGCCCCCTGCAGTGGAATTGTGGAGTCCTAACCACTGGGCTGGCAGGGAATTCCACCACCACCTTGCTATAGTATTTTTTTAAAAAATTCCAGACATAATATTATACTCTTAAATACTCTAGTACATATATATAACAGAAAAGGTTTTTAAAAAATACAATCACAGTACCATTATCACACCCAACAAAATCGACGGTGGTTTCTTAATATCATCTAATACCCAGTGTTCATGTTTTCTTGATGGTCTTATACATGTCATTTTTTTTTTTTTTTTTGCGTCGCGTCTTAGTTGTTGCACGCGGGCTCTTTGTTGCGGCGCGTGGACTTCTCTCTAGTTGTGGCTCGTGGGCTCCAGAGCGCACGGGCTCAGTAGTTGCAGCACACAGGCTTAGTTGCCCCACGGCATTCATGTGGGATCTTAGTTCCCTGACCAGGGATTGAACTAGCGTCCCCTGTATTGGAAGGCAGATTCTTAACCATTGGACCACCAGGGAAGTCCCTCATCCATGTCATTTTGTATTTTATCATTGAACCAGGATTGAAACAAGGCCCTATATTGCATTTAGATAACGTTGACTCTTAAGTCCCTTAATTTCAAACATTTTCCTATTATTTTTTCGTGCCATTTATTTATCAGAAACAAATTGTCATTTGTTTTAGCCAAAGCTGGAATGTTGGAAACTTTCTTCTGTCCTTTTGGTGCCATGGTTCTCTCTCACCTGTATTTCCTGTGAACTGCTAGTTGGGTGTAGAGCCTTGATTAGATTCAAGTTGCTTTATGGAGGAAGGGTAGGAATTCTTCCTACCTGGTGCTGTGTATTTCCTATTGCCTCATAGGGAGGTGTGTATAATAATGTCTGGTTACCTTCTTATTACTGATGTGATTGCTCACTGGCTTCAGGTGTGGTCAGCCCTCTGATTATGAACTTTCCCATCACTCTCATACTTAGTAGTTTTAGCATCCATTGATGATCATTGTTTATTGCATTAGTCCTTTAGGGTTCCAAAAATGATAATTTTCTCATTCTGTAATTCCTTTCTCATTTACAGCTGGGAGTTTTCCTTACATAAGAGCTTTCCCATATCAGCTAATTGGTTATCCTAAAATATAGTTTGTTTAGCAAAGGCAGGATAAATGATTGTTGCCCTTTATAGACCAATATTCAGAATAATAAGTTGGTGCCTTAGTAGTCTTAATCTGTCCAATGAGATTTTCTTTATATTAAGAAATTATGGATTTACATATGTATGTTTATTTCAGTCTGTTGCAGTCATTAGTCTTTTGGATGCTTAAGTTGTTCCATTTCAGGCCAATGGGAGACCGTTCTAGTTTGCTCCTCTCTACTTTCTACATGAGCCTACTACTGTGTCTGATAACTTACTTGCTTTCTGTCCACAAGATTTCACTATTCTTGGGAAGAGTCAGCCCTAGTTCTGAAGTCAATTCTATAAGGAACCTTGTTTAATTTTAGCTGAAAATGGTGCTTCGAGAATGCAGTCTGGGTAGGGGTGCTCACTGCTGCTGGGATTGTCGTTTCTTTTAGAACTTTTCACGGATGAGAGCTAGGAAGTATTTCTTAAAGAGAAAAGTCACAAGTTCATTCATACCTATACTTCCAGTTCACATTTAAAATGATGGTTTTTACCTTTTTATTTAAAATTTTAATTTCTCATAAACTGAAAGTCTTAGCTGCTAATGACATTAACATACCTATTTTCTTTAACCTATAGTTTAGAATAAATAGTTTAAAAATAATAACCATGTTATTACTAACAGTAAAACTACAAAGTGCTGTTTAAGATATTTTTGTTTTATTTTGGTTTTTTTGGTCCTTGGGATACAATCCACTAGGTGATATATACAGTCAAAATACTGAGTTTTCAGGTCACTTCAAATAATTCTTCACTTTGTACTTCTGTCACCAGTATGATATATAACTATATATATATTTCAATTTGTATTACATATTTTGGCATTAGAGATTTAGGGATTGCTTTGTGCTTTCTTTTTGGATCAAAGATGGTAATGCTTTTTTTTACTGAAGAGTTACAAATATACAAAAATGTGTACAAAACATAAATTTCATGCTCACTGAATTGTCACAAAGTGAAAACCCAGGAAGCTGCCACTGGTTCAAGAAATAAAACATTGCCAGCTCACCAGCACACCCCTTGTGCCCTGTCTCGATCGCTAGTCTCTCCCTTTGCTTTAAAGGTATCTACTACCATACCTCTGGTACTGTGATTATTTTGCCTGTTTTTGAATTTTATTTAAATTGAATCATATGACGTATTCTTTGGTATCTGGCTTATTTTGTTACATGTCATGTGTGTGAAATTCATCCTTGTTTTAGGTGTCTGTAGTTCCCTTTCATTACAGTATCACACCACTAGTGATGGACATTTGGGTTGTTTGCCATATTTGGCTATTATAAATAAATCTTGTAAAAACATTTTGATGCACTTATGTGAACTTTCTGTTAGATAAACCTAGGAGTTAGAATTGCTAGGTCATAGTGTATGTGTATGTTCAACTTTAGAGGGTAATCTAAACTGTTTTCCAAAACGGTTGTATAAACTTAAAATCCTTTCACCAATGAAAGAGAATTTTCAGTGACTTGTATTCTCATTAATACTTGGTTTTGGTATAAAATCATGTTAAATTAGTATCTACCAAGTTCTTTATTTTTAACATGAATGAGTATTGAATTGGTTATATGATATCTATAGAGGTGATTGTATGGGTTTTATTCCTGTCTCTGTTAATAGGTGGATTATATCAATGGCAACCTTAAAATTAAACCACCCTAGCATTTTTCAAAGTAACTCTACTTGAGTCATGATGTAGTAACATCTTTATAATGCACTGTTGGATTCTTTCTGCTAATATTTCTTCTGTATTTGTCTCCCCATTTCCCCCCCATGACATTGAGTTCTTGAAAAGCCCAAGCCAGTTGTCTTGTAGAATGTTCCACATTTGTCTACTTGCTTTTTCTTACCATCATGAAACTTGATTTTCGAGTCCCTACATTTCCTATAAACTATAAGTTAGGTTTGGAGGCTTGATTAGATTCAGGTTAAAGTTTTTTTTTTTTTTTGTAAGACTATATCATAGGTGATATTGGGTGCTTCATATTTCATCATATCAGGAAGCATATGGTGTTTGTACCCTATTAATTGTACTTGGATCACTTGATTAAAGAGGTGATGACATATATCTCCATTGTGAAGTTACATCTTTTTCCTTTGCAGTGTCACTTTCAGTGCCAAGTTAAGTATACAATAAGAAAATAATTTGAAAAGTTACAGGGATTGTAACTCGCTTGTTTTAACCTTTTTCTAAATTGAAATGCACAATTTTAGTTAGTTCATGACATGTTAATCAGGGTATTAGCTGTCATTAATTGCCGTTGCGTTTTTCTCATTTCATTTTCAACAGATTAATTCACTAAGTTCATCGTGCTATGCAACATTATTATTGCCATTGCTGTTTTGAAATTCATCTAATTTTCAAATTTATTTTGCTTTTTATGTCCTAATTTTTTTTTGGTAGGATAATCACATCTTGTGATTTAGTTGCTCAAAAGATGAAATCTTCTCTGAATTCTTGATTTAAGAATATTGACACTCTGTTATTCAGCCTTCTACTGAATTGGTTTTAGACTTGAACTTTATGTTAAACAGTAGATATATGGTGATTTGAAGCATTATTCAACTTAGTTCTCTCTGAACATTGTGTACTTGTGGAACTCTAAACACGGGACATGATGAACTGTATTTAGGGACAGTTGGCTGTTCTGGCATCTGTTTTAGAGGTTGTGGTGTAGCGTGCTCCACTTTGGGCTCTTGCTCTCTATTAAGCTGCACAATTGCACCACTTCCTCCGCCGTCCCGGTGCCTTGCATGCTGTAGCTTTTCATTACTGGAACAACTGCACATGGCAAGCTCAGTCATGGTCCTTATTTTCCACAGTCCTCATTTCCAACTTATAGCTTTTTTGAAGAACAAATGATACTTGTTGCACTTTTGAGGATGTACATATTTTATGTACATAAATGAAATTGTTTTGGGGAATGTACATATTTTATGTACATAATGAAATTGTTTTTACTTAGAGTTTTCCCCATGTAGAGTTTATTATGCTTTTTTCTAATTATAAAATAATGTATGGTTTTCTTTTTTAAAAAATATTTCATTTATTTATTTATTTGCCTGAGTCGGGTCTTAGTTGTGGCACACGGGGTTTTTAGGTGCGGCATGATCTAGTTCCCTGAACAGGGATCAAACCCTGGCCCCCTGCATTGGGAGCACGGAGTCTTAGCCACTGGACCACAAGGGAAATCTTTGGCTTTCTAATTATGACAACTTAGCTACTTAGGTTACCTGGAAATCCTCCCACAGCAAAATAAATATCTAGAAATACAGGATAAAACGTAACAAAAAGATTTGTAAAATACTTAGATGCACAAGAAAGGGAAATTCTCAAAAGTCAGAAATGGGGAGCTGAAATCTGAAATGGTAAGACTTTGAGGCTGTCTGAGGCAGGGTAGGGTGGTGGTTATTGCTGTTAATTTTGAGATCTGGTAGAACTTAAGAACAGTAGATGAGGCCTTAGGTTCCCCAGTGGCAGTTAGTTGGAACTAAGACTCTTGAAGAGCTATCCCTGTAGTAAAAGGGGAATTTTACAAGGAGAATAAAAAAAGGAGCAATCCATTTATCTACACTGGGAGATAACAAGCAAGCTTGTTGATTTTTATCTTCAGCTCTAGAAAGGTTAAAAAAAGTTTTCATATAAGTTTGTAACCACAGTTTTTTGAGTTCATTAATGTTTGGAGTATGCATTTATACTTCTTTCTTCCCAACTGAGAAATTAACATAAAAGTCAGACCTGGGTTGGAGTTCTGGTTCTGGTAATGGTTGAGAAGCTTCTGCCAATAATGATAATGAATCTGGACAGAATATAAAAACGGAAGTAGGTAGAAGCTAGAGGGGACACACAACTTGAAAGAAAGGAAGCTGTGTGAGCTGTGTTTTTAACTGGCTTTTCTTCAGGCAGGTGCTCTGAGTTCACACAGGGGAACAGAGTTTAAGTAGAACCCAACAGTCTTCCTGGATCAAGGAACTGAGTCCCACCACTTAACTTGGTGGGACTTGACCTCCAAACTCTTATCTCCCCAGCACTGAGCAACTGTTGAAATTTCTGCTCCTCTTTGACCTCTCACTCACTGCTTTCTGCTGGGGTCCAGGGAGTTTCACTCAACGCACACACACAGCCTCCAAGTTAGCCAAGGACCTCAGAAACTTTTGGAAAATTTTCAACAATTATCCCATCAAAATTTTTTTCTATCTCATTCTCTATTTTATGTGTATATTATGTTGTACGTACACATTGTATGTGTTTTTGCATTGTATGTGAAATAGGTAATGTTGATTTAAGGTGAAATGTGATTACTTAACAGATGCTATGGTAACCTGAAGAGTATCCAGTAAAAAAAGTAAACAAAGAGCTGTAGCTAATTTGGTCAGTAGAAGAAATGAAATGCAATTCTAAATTAATACTCAATCAAAAATAAGTCGGGAAAGGAAGATTAAAGGGAGAAAGATCAAATGGGACAAATAGAAAGCAAATAGCAAGATGATAGACTTAAACCATACCACATTAATAATTACATTAAAGTTCAGTGGCCTAGATACTTGAGTCAAAAGGTACAGATTGTCATACTGGATTAGAAAAAGCCTAACTATATGCAGTTACATAAGCCATACTTTAAACATGAAGATAGACTAACAACATGGAAAAAGATATACCATGGAAACACTGATAACAAGAAAGCTGCATGGCTATGTTAATAACAAAGTATATACTAAGGGAGTTACACTAGAGATAAAGATGGGTGTTTCATAATGAGAGTTTCAATTTATTAGAAAACATATTAACAATCCTGAATTTGTAGGCACCAACCAAGAGCACTTTAAAATAAATGAAGGGAAAATTGACAGAACTAAAAGAAGTAGGCAAATCTGTTATTATTGTTGGGTAATTTTTAAACAAGCAAGACAAAGTCAGGACACAGAAGATTTGAGTGATATGAATGAAATTGAAATAATTGACATTTATAGAATACCAATTTGAACAACTGTAAAATATTTACGTTCATTTAAAATGCACACTGAATATTCACCAAGACCATATTGTCAGCCATAAAACATATCTTAACAACAAAGGATTAAAATCATTTAGAATATATTCTCTGACGACGATGGAATTTAGAAGTTAATAAGAGGAAATCTAGAAAATCCTCAAATATTTAGAACTTAAGCAAAATACTTTTAAGTAACTCATGTTTTTTTTCTCTTTTTCATCAGTTTCATGATTTATTTATTTTTATTGAAGTATAGTTGCTTGACACTGTTGTGTTTCAGGTGTACAGCACAGTGATTCAGTTATGCATAATATATATCTATTCTTTGTCAGATTCTTTTCTGTTATAGGTTATTACAAAATATTGAGTATAGTTCCCTGTGCTGTATTGGTCCTTGATGGTTATCTATTTTATATGTAGGAGTGTATATATGTTAGTCCCAGATTCCTAAATTATCCCTCGCCCCTTTCCCCTTTGGTAAGCATAAGTTTGTTTTCTATGTCTGTGGGTCTCTTTCTGTTTTGTAAATAAGTTCATTTGTATTTTATTTTTAATTCCATGTATGAGCGATATCATATCTGTCTTTCACTTAGTATGATAATCTCTAGGTCCATCTCTGTTGCTGCAAATGACATTATTTCATTCTTTTTTTTATGGCTGAGTAATATTCCATTGTATACACATTCCACATCTTCTTTATCCATTCTTCTGTTGATGGACATTTAGGTAGTTTCCATGTCTTGGCTATTGTAAGCAGCGCTGCAGTGAATTGTAATAGTGCTTCATGTGTCTTTTCGAATTAATTTTCTCCAGATACACGCCCAGTAGTGGGATTGCTGGATCATACTGGTAACTCTAATTTTAGTTTTTCAAGGACCCTCCATACTCTCCTCCATAGTGGCTGTACCAGTTTACATTCCCACCAACAGTAACTCATGTGTTAATGAAAAACTCTGAAGAGGATTTAGGTAAATTTTAAACTGAATGATAACGGACGCCTAACACGTCAAGAGTTTTGTGATGCTGTTAAAGTGGGAGTGAGAGGGAAATAGTCCACAGCTTTAAATGCTCAGAGAAGAGCACTAGCTGTGAAAAGCCTAACACGTATCCCAGTTGCCTGGAAGGTTTGTTAGAATGCAGATTGTTGGACCTCACCTACAGAGTCTCTCATTCAGTAGGTCTGGAGTGGGGCACAATAATTTGTATCTTAATAAATTCCTAGATGACTTTGTACTGCTGCTGGTTCCAGGACTGTACTTTGAGAACCACTATATGAGAAATCAAGAATGTTCTAAGTTCCAATTTAGGAAGTTTAGGGCTTCCCTGGTGGTGCAGTGTTAAGAATCCACCTGCCAGTGCAGGGGACACGGGTACAAGCCCTGGTCTGGGAAGATCCCACATGCCGCAGAGCAGCTAAGCCCGTGCGCCACAACTACTGAGCCTGCGCTCTAGAGCCCGCGAGCCGCAGCTGCTGAGCCTGCGTGCCACAACTACTGAAGCCCACGCACCTAGAGCCCATGCTCTGCTACAAGAGAAGCCACTGCAATGAGAAGACCGTGCACCACAGTGAAGAGTAGCCCCCACTCACTGCAACTAGAGAAAGTCCGTGTGCAGCAACAAAGACCCAATGCAGCCAAAAATAGATAAATAAAATAAATAAATTTATTTTTAAAAAGTTTAGGAAAAGGAAAGCAGATTCAACCCAGTGCAATTAAAGGAAATACTAAAAAATAAGAGCTGAAGTCAATGAATTGGAAAAGTAACAGTGTATAAAAACCAGTAAAACTGGTAGTTCATATGTTGATAAACTTACTAAACTTGTAGCCAAATTGATCAAAAGAAAATAAAGAGAAAATACAAATAAGCCATGTCAGGACTAAAAGGGAGACAGCAAGGGAATAGATCCAGCACTCAGGGTACCAAGGGGGTAATCTGAATAGCTTTATGCCTACTTACTTGACAGCTTAAATGGACAAGTTGTCCAAATAACACAACTTTCTGGAACTGATAGAAGACAGAAAAATTTGGAGAACCCTGTGTCTATGAATACATTAATAAAAAACCTTCCGCCCCAAACAGCTCTGGGCTTCTATGAGTTCATTGGTGAATTCAACCGCCACCCCGCCCATATATTAGTGTGTGTGTGTGTGTGTGTGTGTGTGTGTGTGTGTGTGTGTGTGTGTATATACATACACATATGTAACAGTATATACATTGATATATGTTTATATTTACTCAATATCACGTTTACTTAGCTTTACGAGAAGGTACAAGACAGGCAACATAGCATGAATGATAACAGGGTAATTGGCCTTAAATCAGAAGGGACATAATTCACTGTCACAGGAAGAAAGGATTAATAAATGGAGGTGGAGTAGGGGGTATGATTTGGTGGTGGGAGAATGAGGGATCTTGTATCTAATGGCTTCTGACAATGGAGTACCTCAAGGTCACCACCAGAAAGAGGTGGAGGAGAAGATATGAAGTTGTCATTTCAGAGAATGGGAAAGAGAATAAAGCTGCACAGAAACCAAGTTTGGTTTGTTTCACCTAAAATTGTTTATCACAATCTGCCTAGTTGTGTGATGTTCTCCAGAAGATCTTTAATCAAGGGAGGACTTGAGTCTGTTGAGGGGGGGAGAGTGGTCATTTCCAAATCCTCTTGCCTGAGGCCTTACAGTTTTAGGTCTTTTCTGTCAGAACCCAGTCTATGTAGGAAAGCATGTCAAGAAAGACTGTGAGGAGGTGGTGGGATCATTGGCTTGGATGTTTAAAGGAATGTTGCTCAAGGGCTTTGAATAAGGAAGCTTGAGAGAAGTGTGAGTGAAAGTGAGAGGGTGTTTGAATTGGAGAAGTATTGGGGATACCGTGAGGGTTCTGGGTGTGACTGTGGATGAGTCGGGGTAGAGGAACAGGTCAAGGGACCAAGTGATGAGCTCAAGGGACTGTTGTGTGGTCAGGGTTCCAGTGTGTCTCCCATAGGGACATCCACTTGGCTGAAAGTGAGGACAGGAGTATAGTTGGGGAGGAAGGTGGTGAGCCAGGAAGGAGCCCGTGTCCTCAGTGGACAAGAAGCATGAGCAGGGGGGTCAGTAGCCAAGGACACTGAGGAGAGAGGACAGTGTGATAAGATGATGGGAGACTCAGAATCACAGGTCCTTGGTCAGGACAGGAGTGAGGAGGAACGCAGCCTCACCTAGCCTCAGAATACACTCTGAGTTCGGCTCGGGATGCTTGCTGTTTGGCGGGGCAACAGGAAGCATAGAGAGACGTAGGTTTTCCACCTAAATCTCAGGGAAAACAGTCTCTCTCTTCTTTGGATAAAGTGCTATTGATAAATTTGGCCCACCATAAGGACTCGCTTAACAACAGTGCCGCCTGTGTGAGGGTTTGTGTTACAGCCAAACACAGAGCACTAGTCAAAATGTTGCCGGTGGGAAGAGCTCTTAATGAATTAGTTAACCATGTTTTTGTGAATACTTTTCTTTCTAAAGCCTGCATTTGAGCAGGATTTTCTTGTTGATGGCAATTTGTGAAAATCGTGCTAGGTGCTTTCCTGAAAAAACTACCTCTACATTGTTGGGCTTATAATTCCCCCCTTTTCACAGGTATCAAATGGCCCCGCAGGGTGCTTTGTACCCCACTGCTGCTTCAGTGTAGCATCCTCAGCAGTTTCTGCGCTGAGGGGCTGTAAGACGCCATCTTTCACACTAGGCACCGCGTGACCGTTTCTGGCTTGTTTGAGGGCCTGAGCTGGGACTGATTCTCATTTATAATTCTTCCTCATTGTTAGTTTCAGTGAATTTGCCCTTGTACCTTTCTGCTAAACAAACTTCTTTTTCTGTTACTTTTTGGACAGCATGAGAGACAAATTTGTTAAATAATAAAGCAAGGGTTGAATAATATTCATACCTTTGTGTAGAACGAAGTGAAACGTTCTGGGTTTATTATATTAAGCCATGATGCTGAAGTGCATGTCGTTTGGGGAATTGCCATATTTGAATCACTTTTGCATACAAATTAAACATCTCACATCAAAGAATATTTAAAAGGCATGCTTCCTAATTTCTTATAATGATAGAATTCATTTAATTTCTTACCTGACATCTTGTAGAACAATTTTCAGCCTCTGTGTTTTCTGCTCTGCCTAATTTTTATGCTCATTTTACCTGGGCTATGAACATACCTTTGTTATAATATTTTTAGGACAGCAGTTGTGAGGCTTATTATATATTTGAATGTGATATAATTTAGTAATCCTTGGGAACCTAGCAAAGCATCACATTTAATTTTCTGTTAGATGAAAGAAACATGGGAAGAGAATTGGTGATGGGAAGAATTGCAGAGAACACAAAATGAGAGCTGATTCCTGAAGCAGAAAAGTGCAGTTTAAAAATGAGCTTCCCTTATATTTCTATTTGAGGAGTGTGGAAAAGATGACATTAAGAATATAGTGACAAGTAAATAATACTAGTTGTATATAGCAAGCTCAGAACTACAGTATTGGAGCTATGTCTTTGTGCCATAACTTTTCAATTATTATACATTGAAAAGAATTTTAATAAAGGACAATGGTAACTTGACCTCTTAAGAAAACATTTATGTCGTGAGCATGATTGTGTTCTGCTCTTCCCAAGAAAAATGTCATTTAACCCTCAATCTATCTATCTATCTATCTATCTATCTATCCATCTATCCTTTGCCCCCCAGTAGATGCTTACATTAGATACAGAAGAGGGGACCTGCCACCGTGTGGCCATACCTGGAATATATGTCTGGCTTGGTTTCTTCTGCCTGGAATGGCCTCTTCCCCTGTCTGTGTCAGGTTTAGTTCGTGGTCGCCAGAAGGAAGCAGAGAAGAGTGGAAAGAGGGTATATGCATCCCTTTCTGGTATGGCTGCCAAGAATTGTGACTACAGTACCCTATGTTGGTAAAAAGACACATGTTAGGACAGCATTCCTGTTCTCATCACCATAGGTAGATTCTCGCTGGAGGCCTCTGCAGGCTGCCAGTGTCTACTTTGCATCCCTCTCCTTAGCCTCTGCCACCCAGTAGCCATCCGTGTACATAGATGCTTGATGAGTAGTCAAGAAGTGGGATTCAGAGGCTGATGACATATGAATTCTGTGTCCCTGGTGATTCCAGCAGTTTCTTTCCCTTTTAAAAAAAATTGAGTAAGACTAAAAACTGTAAAACCAGTAGTTTGTGAAGGCTTAAAAGGTCGTTGCTCAAAATGAAATCTGACAACTTATTAACTGGTCAGTCTAAGTGTACAATATGGGGTTCCACTATTATTTTCCAAGGGGGAAAGGATGAATCCAGCTATTGGGGTGAACCTGTCATTTTCAGTATTAATTGATTTCACAAGGTGATAAGGAAAAACTGGAAAGTGAAGCTTTTCAAAGGGGACTGTCATTCACCCTCCCTAACCTGTGGCACACTCAAATTGGGATAATTCAATGATGGTTTATTTACAAAGGGGTGATTGAGGACAAGGGATGGTGCCATTTTCCAGGGTTGGTAATAGTAGAATTGTTCTCACCTTTCGGTCCCAAAAGAATAAGTGGGTTGGGGAATTCCCTGGTGGACCAGCGGTTAGGACTTGGCACTTTCACTGCTGTGGCCTGGGTTCAATCCCTGACCAGGGAACTAGGATCCCGGATGCTGTGTGGTGTGACCAAACAAAAAAAAAAAGAAAAAGAAAAAGTGGGTTGGGATGAATGTGGTTCCTGGAGCCCAGAAGGAGATGCGTTTGGGAGGCTGATTGAAAGGGGCAGGACCATGAATGGTGGAGTTGGCACAAGTACAGGGGCAAGGATGGCTGATCCATACCTGGAATGGGCATCTCTTCCTGTGAGGGCACAGTGCTGTCCCCTCCATGATCAGAGGGTTCCAGTGTAGTCAACCTGCTGCTGGCTGGCCGGCCAGGCCCTCCAGGGAATGGAGCTGTATCATGGCTCAGTATTGGCCTCTGTTCATGGCAGGTTGGGCACCCAGCAGTGGCAGTAGCCAGGTCAGCCTTGGGGAGCAGAAGCCCATGTTGTTGAGCCTATGCATTGCCTCCATCCTTGCCCCCATGTTTTTGTACATGGCTTCGTTGAGCGAGCATCTGTGTAGCTGGTGAAAGATGCTGCCTGGCATCCGCGGGATAGTTCTGCTCTTCCAGCTGACTGGTGATGCCTCTTGTGGGCATTTATATGGGTGGGCTGTGAATGTCTTTACATTCTGTTCCCATTCCGAGAGCCCACCTATACCCCTCTCCCCCAGACTTTTTTTTTCTTTCTTTTTTTTTTAGTACAGTTGTTTTCTTTCTAAGTATTTGACCCCCTGGCAAGCCTATTAACTACTGTTTTCTGAGTTGGTATAGATGCATCCCTAAGTCCATCTCTCTCTGGGCAGTGCATGTACATTTACCATAAACAAAATTCTGCCCACTCAGAGGATTTCCTTTCACCGTTGTCCTTCTGGGCCACCTTTGGGTAGGATTGCACTGAAGTGGCCATCCACTTTGTACTGGTGCCGACGTACCGTGCAGATCCATGTGTGCACCAGGTCTATTTATGCTTTTTCGTCCTGGCAGGGAGGAAATGTAGAACTCCCTAGAAAGTCATGGGGATGGTCTGAGGAAGGGAGAGGCAGCTGAGCAGTGGCAGCAGATACCATGGGAGTCTGAGCTGCCTGCATATGGAATGTGAATGAGTGAATCTGCTTGGCTTGGGCTCATATCTACCATTTCAATTTTAAAATAAAATGCTACTGTGCATAACCAATTTTTTTTTTTTTTTAATTTTATTTTACAAATTTAATCAGTTATACATATACATATGTTCCCATATCCCCTCCCTTTTGCGTCTCCCTCCCACCCTCCCTATCCCACCCCTCCAGGCGTTCACAAAGAACCGAGCTGATCTCCCTGTGCTATGCGGCTGCTTCCCACTAGCTATCTACCTTACGTTTGGTAGTGTATATATGTCCATGCCGCTCTTTCACTTTGTCACAGCTTACCCTTCCCCCTCCCCATATCCTCAAGTCCATGCTCTAGTAGGTCTGTGTCTTTATTCTTGTCTTACCCCTATGTTCTTCATGACATTTTTTTTCTTAAATTCCATATATATGTGTCAGCATACAGTATTTGTCTTTCTCTTTCTGACTTACTTCACTCTGTATGACAGACTCTAGGTCCATCCACCTCATTACAAATAGCTCAATTTCATTTCTTTTTATGGCTGAGTAATATTCCATTGTATATATGTGCCACATCTTCTTTACCCATTCATCCGATGATGGACACTTAGGTTGTTTCCATCTCCGGGCTATTGTAAATAGGGCTGCTATGAACATTTTGGTACATGTCTCTTTTTGAATTATGGTTTTCTCAGGGTATATGCCCAGTAGTGGGATTGCTGGGTCATATGGTAGTTTGTGCATAACCAATTTTATGGTAACATCCAGTTCATGATGGGCAGATCAGGTCCCGAAGTATCTGGAGGCAGGCATTCAGTCTCAGCCAGGGCCCAGCAACAAGCCAGGAATGGCTTTTCAAATGGAGAATGGAGGTTGGCAAAGGGGAGGGCAAGACTTATTCTAAAATCTGGGGCATCTGTGCAATGATTCTGCTACAGGGGCTTGCCTCGGGCTTTCTATAGCTTCCCTTTCTGCCACAGTCAGTTCTGACAGCGATACGTCTGCTGGGTCTGGCAGACAAGCTTGGGCCCCTCTCAAAACTGGCAGCCTGATCAATGATCACTAAATGGTTGGAGCCTCTAAAATCCAGATGGGCTCACTAATTGTTGGACCTCCTAATCTTGGTGGGTAGTGCCAGGGGTAGCAAATTCTGTCTCACTTTAGAAGGAATGTAATCACATTCTCCAAGACCACTGGATTCCTAGGAACTTCACCAATGTTAATATACCGTGAACTTTTGGCAGGATTTATCTCCTACCCTCTGGCATGCCAGTTAGGATGCTGCTCGCTAGGTCCAGTTAGCATAATATCATTGGTGTAGTGGAATAGCATGTTGTCCCACAGGGTATCAAGATGATCAGGGTCCCTCTGGACTGTATTATGACAGAGTGGGAGACTTGATATAGGGGCAATTCAGCAAGTAGAAACAAGTTTTTTTTTTTTTTTTTTGCGGTACACGGTCCTCTCACTGTTGTGGCCTCTCCTGTTGCGGAGCACAGGCTCTGGACGCGCAGGCTCAGCGGCCATGGCTCACGGGCCCAGCCACTCTGCAGCATGTGGGATCCTCCCGGGGAGGAACCCGTGTCCCCTGCATCGGCAGGCGGACTCTCAACCACTGCACCGCCAGGGAAGCCTTTTTTTAGAAATAACTTTTAATTTTTTTTTTTTTTTACTGACTGGAATAGAAAAGAAAGTGCCAGGGGCTGTATTGATTTACTTCTGTAAAGATGCCATATCTGAAATTGCAGCTACACTCAGCATCGTCATCTGATTAGATTTGCAAAAGCTGTAGTCATTCTGCATGACCCAAGTGGATTCTGCACTGGCCTAACAGGAAGTTAAATGGGCGTGTGGTAGAAATCACTGCCCTGACACCTCTCAAGTCTTTAATGGCACTGATCCCTAATCGTTGATCTCCATGGTTATGATTTGCTTTTGGTTTACTGTCATCAGGTGGGCAGGCAGGGTAGGTTTTCTAGTTCTAGTTGCTGCCACTTTGGTCCTTCCTACTCTAAATAGGGATCTGTTTTGGGAATCCTGCTAATTAGTATCTTTTTTCACCGTATGTTCTAGGGCTAGGAACATAACTAGGGCTAAGTGTGTGGGCCCACTGGACAGATGTGAGATGGATTTGGTTAAGATTCCACGCGGCCCCTGGCCTTAATAAGCTCCTCCTCTGACTCCTGGAGTATAGTGGCACCTTAGGGCTTCAGAGGTCAACCCTCGTTCAGAGCCAGTATCTAATGAGTTCAGAGAGTCTGAGCATTTCCCTTTCCCCAGTGCTCAGTCATGGTAAATGGCTGAGGACCCTCTGGGGAAGCAGAGTGCTGGGACAGATTCACAGCATTTACCTGTGGCCAATTTGTAGGCGTCTCTTTCAAGGGGACTTCAGCTTAGTCCAGGAACTCTGGGTCTGTGAACCAGCTTGGGCGTGAGATCTGGATAAGAGGCTGTGAGTCCTTGTTACGGGGAATTATTATTATTTTTTTTGCGGTACGCGGACCTCTCACTGTTGTGGCCTCTCCCGTTGTGGAGCACAGGCTCCGGACGCGCAGGCTCAGCGGCCACGGCTCACGGGCCCAGCCGCTCCACGGCATGCGGGATCCTCCCGGACCGGGGCATGAACCCGCGTCCCCTGCATTGGCAGGTGGACTCTCAACCACTGTGCCACCAGGGAAGCCCTGTTACGGGGATTTTTGTTAGGTCTCTGCCCAAATAGACCCAGACATTTTCTTACTATATGTCAAGTGTCACCTTTGTAGGCTGATTTGATGGTCAGCTTACCACTGTCTCAGATTCTAATGGGTCAGAATACTCTGGTCACCAAATTGTCCTGTGACTCACTGTGGCACTTGTACAGTTAAGTGCTGCCATTGGTCTTTGCTGTCCCTAAATTCCTTTGCTCCCTCTGTGATCAGAGAACCCAATTCCATCGTCAGTGTGTCTTCCCACTGTCATTTCTGACCTATAATAGATCCCGCTGCAGAGCTGCTCAGAGGCGCTGGTGCCCCCCTCACCAAGGCATGTTTCTTAGGCCCTCCCAGGAGGGGTGGTTTAGGGGGATGGCTGGACAGATTGCACTTTGCAGAACCATTCCAATGTTTCCAGTTCCCTGAGCTTTCGGACTCTGTCCTCTGTAGCAGTGGTTCTGAACTTTAGTGGCTCATAAGAATTCCCGGGGGGCTTTAAAAATTCTCATGTCCAGGCTATACCCCAGACCAGTTAAACCAGAATCTCTGGGGGTGGATGCAGATGGCTGTAGTTTTTAAAGCTTCACAGGTGATTCGAATGTGCAGACACTGGAGTCCCGCAGTAGTGATTCTCAGTGTGGTTGAGGCCATCAGCATTAGCATCTCTTGGCAGCTCGTTAGAGTTGCACATTCTTAGTGCCCACCCCAGGCTCACTGCATGAGAAGCTCTGAGGGCAGGGCCCAGCTTTCTGTGTTTTTACAGATTCTTCAGTGATTCCGTTGCATACTAAAATTTGAGAACCAGTGTTCTGCAGTGTGCTGGTGAAATCCTAGCGTTTTGACCTCATTAATTAAAGGACATCATTAAGGCCACATTTCAGTTGGTCAAACTAGGAAACTCCCCGGTGTTTGAACCTCTGGCCTCCAAGGTGAGAGGCATTGTGACTGTGAGCTGCAGACCTGCTTTTTAAAAAAAATTAATTTATTTTGTTTATTTTTGGCTGCATTGGGTCTTTGTTGCTGAGCGCGAGCTTTCTCTAGTTGCGGCGAGAGGGGGCTACTCTTCGTTGCGGTGCACGGGCTTCTCATCGCGGTGGCTTGTCTTGTTGTGGAGCACGGGCTCTAGGCACGTGGGCTTCAGTAGTTGTGGCACACGGGCTCAGTAGTTGTGGCTCGCAGGCTCGGTAGTTGCGGCGCACGGGCTTAGTTGCCCCTCGGCATGTGGGATCTTTCTGGACCAGGGCTCAAACCCCTGTCCCCTGCATTAGCAGGTGAATCCTTAACCACTGTGCCACCAGGGAAGCCCTGCAGACCTGCTTTGTTTTGATTCTCAAGGAAGATTTTTTTTTTTTTCCCCACCGCTTCATTCAGTACCAAGGTCTTGAGGTTCCTTACTGCCCTCTGTTGCAGGCTGGTTCACTTCTTATTCGTACATCCTTGGGGAACCAACTTAATATGAATGGTTTCCTGTGTGATAGCACACCATGGGTAAGCCCTAGAGTTTGTGTCTTGTTCCATTTCAAAAGGTCATTTCAAGGTCACAAAGATTCACCCACGTGCCTGCAGGGTTAAAATGTCTTGAATGCTTACCTATTTCTTTATTTTCTTGTTTTCTCTCTGTTTGAATACTTCTGAAGTTTCTGTCTTTGAGATTTCCTTAATTTCTTGCCAGTTCAGCTATGCATTTTATAAGAATATTTAAAAATATTTTATCTGGCATTTTACAATTACTTTCCATGGGAGGAATCTTTAGGATATTTTGTCTGCCATCTGCCAGAAATGGACAAAAGAATTTTAATGATTAATCAGGTTTTTTTTTTTTTTTTTTTTTTTTGTGGTACGTGGGCCTCTCCCTGTTGCGGCCTCTCCCGTTGCGGAGCACAGGCTCCGGACGCGCAGGCTCAGTGGCCATGGCTCACGGGCCCAGCCGCTCTGCGGCATGTGGGATCCTCCCAGACCGGGGCACGAACCCGTGTCCCCTGCATTGGCAGGCGGACTCCCAACCATCGCGCCACCAGGGAAGCCCCTCAGGTTTTGAACTACAGATGTATTACAGATTTATTGCAGTTTGACACTGAATTTCCTAACCTGTATGGCAAGATTTATCAGTATACTTCTCGTTCACAGCTTCTCTGGTGATTGGTGCTTTGCAACACTGGTGTCAGTTCCATGATATAAATGTTGATGGCAGATCTTAGCTGCCACACAAATGATCTTCTTCTACCCTAAGATATGGGTGCTGTAGTTTACTGACTTGTTTTGTCAGTGATTATTTTAACATGGGAAAACTTCATCATTCCTATGTAGCATTAGAGTGGTCTCTGTGAATTGGATGATTAGCGTTCTGTCTCAGTCAGGATATGACTAGCTAAAGATATGGTAATGGAGACCATCAAAATCTCAGAGGCTTAAAATTCTCTTGCTGCAGGCGTAGGTGGCTCTGAGGGCAGCTGACCTCAGCATTCCGGGCTGCTTCCAGCTCATGTGGCATCTCCATTCAGCAGGATGCTTTCACGTTTCCTGGGGCAGGGGAATAGAGTAGGGAAAATTGCACGTAGGTGTACATACATCCTTTCTACCCAGCCAGTTGGTCAGAACTACTCACATGGCCCCACCCAACTCCAGGGGAGCTGGGAAGTATTTTTGTGTGTCCAGGAAGGGAGGGGAACTGGATGGCGCAAGTACTGTTTACCGCTTTTGCAGGTTGACTCTGCTTAACTTAAGCATAAAGGGTATTTATTAGGGGAAATGAGCAAGGTCAGAGACTCCAAGAGGAGGCCTGGAACAGTCAGGACCTGGGGGCTCCAGAGGGGCTTTGGAGCAGGACCCTCTTGGAGTCTTGCTTGGGACCATTGCTAGAAGGAATGAGTGAACTTCAGCTGTTCCTTTACTCTCTGTCACCTGACTCATGGTTCAGATTTCTGAGCAAGAGCCTTGGCTGTGGGAGGAAAGATGTTTCTGAAGGGAGCCAGGGGCCCTTGCAGGTTCCATGTTTGGAGGGCTTCCCACACAGTGCCTGCTTTGTCATCCCACAGACCAAGCACGGTACAGGAGAGGTATTTCTTCAAAAGGAAGTTGGGTGATGTTAGGAGGAGGGATTGGGTGACTGTTGACCAAAAAATTACACATTCTTTTGCAGTTGAAATTTGTTGACATCTAATTAAAAAAAAAATCCAGGAACTTGATAAAGTTTGTGTACCTACTGCTTCCAAACTTTTTCTACGGCTGTAAAAGACTGAGAAATTTACTATGCATTTTATTTGCTTTTCCTGATGGTTCATAATCTTTAAGAGAAAAAAATCCACCAGTTGCAGGTTGTTTGTTTACATTTAGGCCTTGAGAGGGAAGTGACAAGATAGCAGTCCTTACTTCTCCCTGATTATTTACATGTAGGAGTTCGATGCCATGTAGTTAGCCAATTAACATGCAGAGAATTAGGGATTAAAGGTTACATCCATAGACCACTATTTTTTTTTGAACATCTTTATTGGAGTATAATTGCTTTACAATGTTGTGTTAGTTTCTGCTGTGTAACGAAGTGAATCAGCTATATGTATACGTCTATCCCCATATCCCCTCCCTCTTGCGTTTCCCTCCCACCCTCCCTATCCCACCCCTCTAGGTGGTTGCAAAGCACTGAGCTGATCTCCCTGTGCTATGCGACTGCTTCCCACTAGCTATCTATTTTACATTTGGTAGTGTAGATATGCCAACACTACTCTCTCACTTTGTCACAGCTTACCCTTCCCTCTCCCCGTCCCCGTGTCCTCAAGTCCTTTCTCTACATCTGCGTCTTTATTCCTGTCCTGCCCCTGGGTTCGTCAGAACCATTTTTTTTTTTTTTTTTTTTTAAGATTCCGTATATATGTGTTAGCATGCGGTATTTGTTTTTCTCTTTCTGACTTACTTCATTCTGTATGACAGACTCTAGATCCATCCCCCTCACTACAAATAATTCAATTTCGTTTCTTTTTATGGCTGAGTAATATTCCGTTGTATATATGTGCCACATCTTCTTTATCCGTTCATCTGTCGATGGACACTTAGGTTGTTTCCATGTCCTGGCTATTGTAAATAGTGCTGCAATGAACATTGTGGTACGTGACTATTTTTGAATTATGGTTTTCTCAGGGTATATGCCCAGTAGTGGGACTGCTGGGTCATATGGTAGTTCTATTTTTAGTTTTTTAAGGAACCTCCATACTGTTCTCCATAGTGGCTGTATCAATTTACATTCCCACTAACAGTGCAAGAGGGTTCCCTTTTCTCCACACCCTCTCCAACATTTATTGTTTGCAGATTTTTTGATGCCATTCTGACTGGTGTGAGGTGATACCTCACTGTAGTTGTGATTTGCATTTCTCTAATGATTAGTGATGTTGAGCATCCTTTCATGTGTTTGTTGGCAATCTGTATGCCTTCTTTGGATGAATGTCTGTTTAGGTCTTCTGCCCATTTATGGATTGGGTTTTTTTTTTTTTTTTTGATATTGAGCTGCATGAGCTGCTTGTATATTTTGGAGATTAATCCTTTGTCAGCTGCTTCGTTGGCAAATATTTTCTCCCATTGTGAGGGTTGTCTTTTTGTATAGACGCTAATGTTAAAACTTTGATATCCAGACATCGCCAAGGAGAACTTCTTACAGTGTTGCCATATTGCACCAACATTTTTAGTTATTAGATACAGAATTTTTTTCTCTTCAAACAGGTTTACCATCTTTTTGTTCCTGCCTCTTCAGCCTTCTCCTGTCTAGTGTGTTTTCTTTCACACTTTTTAAACCACCACTTGTGAAAATGAGAACTTGAAGTTTCAAGTCTACAGATCTGAAATGCAATACCCAAAGAAATCTGATATTTAATAAAATAAAATTGAAGAAAGAATTATGGGGCTCTTCTTTTATGTGCCCAGGCTGTGTTTGGGACATTGAAAATGATGTTCTAAGAAAGAAAAGGGCTGGGCAAAGTGGTATCAATTGGGATTCTCTGTTCATTTGAGATTGTGGAATGCCTCTTACTTCAGGGATTAGGGAGGAATACTGAATAGTATCTAATTTAGAAGACTGTGTTGTTGTGATGGCTGCTGCTGTATCTCCCTTTGGGAATAGTCGTGTAGGGTTTCAAAAATGTCCCTTTGGCCTAATAAAACACTGGGTCTGGAGTTTAATTCAGTTTCTATTTGTAGCTGTTAATTGTATACCCATTAACATGGACATTTAAAAACTATAATTTGAGAGTCAAGAGCAAGCAGACTCTTTCTGCAAGTTCAGAATATTAGTTTTATAACTGCAGAACTTCTTACTTCATCATCTTCCTGTCTTTCTGCCTAAGAGGCTTAGTCCAGGGTATGTGAGATTGAAGCACATTTGACCTTTTAATGTCAATCTGATGATTTCAGATAAAGCCAAAAGAGGCCTGGCTTCACTTTGTCAAAGTTGTTGTAAAATGGGTTTTGATTTCAAAATAGTTTAGGAGAAAGAGAGGCATGGACATATATACACTACCAAACGTAAGGTAGATAGCTAGTGGGAAGCAGCCACATAGCACAGGGAGATCAGCTCGGTGCTTTGTGACCGCCTGGAGGGGTGGGATAGGGAGGGTGGGAGGGAGGGAGACGCAGAGGGAAGGGATGTGGGAACAGATGTATATGTATGACTGATTCACTTTGTTATAAAGAAGAAACTAATAAAAAAAAAGTTTAGGAAATAGCATTACAATCTTAAATTATTACTAGAAATAAGCAAACGATCATGCCCGTGGTTGCAGAAGGATAGTTTCTATTGGGGTAGTAGAACCAGTGATGGTGTAGATATGCCTCAAAGCATAATGATATTAGAAATAAGAGTCCCCCCACCAACCCCCTCATTTTCCTTAGCTTTTCCAAAAACGCACACAATAGTAGCATGATACTTGAATATCCCATTTTTTATCTCTTTTAGTTTCAGTGTTAGAACACCAGGCAAATTTTTTTTTTAATAAATTTATTTTTGGTTGCACTGGGTCTTTGTTGCTACGCAAGAGCTTTCTCTAGTTGCAGAGAGCGGGGGCTACTCTTCGTTGTGGTGCGTGGGCTTCTCATTGTGGTGGCTTCTCTTGTTGCGGAGCACAGGCTTCAGTAGTTGTGGCATGCGGGCTCAGTAGTTGTGGCGCACAGGCTTCGTTGCTCCTCAGCATGTGGGATCTTCCCAGACCAGGGCTCAAACCCATGTCCCCTGCATTGGCAGGTGGATTTTTAACCACTGTGCCACCAGGGAAGTCCCAAGGCCAGCTTGATTTTTACGGATTATAGGACAAACATGCATAAATACAATATCCATGTATTACTTGGATTTCTGAGTTGGAAGAAGAATTAAATAATCTCACTTACCTTTTTCTGTTGAGTATTGGCATATTTGAATGTCATACTTAGGTCAATAAAAACTTAATTTTCTGCTTGGTATTTGTCATTTATGTGGTTTGTTTATTAATTAGTCTTACAGTTTTCCTTTTTAATATTAATATTTCTTTAAATTTTTATAGAACAAGTGGAAAATCTATACAAATAACATTGCAGGGAAACATTATTTGTTGTGTATTGTTTAGTGGTATCCAAAGTTAATTTTTGCAAGTGAGATGTCGTGTTGCTGTGGCGTTACTGGCATAGATTATATGATGTTTGTCAATTTACAAGACACCGAGCTCCAAAGCAATTTCTTTTATGCTAGAGGCAGTTCAGTTTTATCTCTTTAAGGGTCTGCAGCATTAAAATGTTTTTAATTTCCTGTGATGCTTACTGATACACAATGCCAGTGGATGATAAAATGGAGAAAGGCTATGTGTCCCTGCTATGAATTTTGTGAAGCAGAAAGTTAGATCTGGATTTTGATTTTTTTGTGTGTGTGTGTGTGTGGTACGCGGGCCTCTCACTGTTGTGGCCTCTCCCGTTGCAGAGCACAGGCTCTGGACGCACAGGCCCAGCAGCCATGGCTCACGGGCCCAGCTGCTCTGCGGCATGTGGGATCTTCCCGGACCGGGGCACGAACCCGTGTCCCCTGCATTGACAGGCGGACTCTTAACCACTGCGCCACCAGGGAAGCCCTGGATTTTGAATTTAATATAAGGTTGACTTGAAAAGAATTAAACCTTTTAGTTTGAGATAATTGTAGATTCACATGCAGTTGTAAGAAATAGTACAGAGAGACACTGGGTATACTTCATCCATTTTTCCCTGATAGTGACATCTTGGAGAACTCTTGTGCAATATCACAACCAGAATATTGACGCTGAGATAGTTAATGAAGAGAACAGTTTCACCCCCACAAGGATCACCCTTACTGCCCACACACTCTTCCCTCTGTCTCATGTCCCTCCTTCCAACCCCTGGCGACCACTCATCTATTCTCCATTTCTGTACTTCTGTCATTTTGAGGATGTATGAATGGAACTGTATGGTCTGTAACCTTTCAGAGTTGGCTTTTTTTCACTTAATGTAATTCTCTGGCTATTCATCCTGGTTGTTGTACGTGTTAACAGTTTGATACTTTTTTTTTTTTTTTGATGTGGACCATTTTTAAAGTCTTTACTGAACCTGTTACAACATTGCTTCTGTTTTATGTCACGGCCCTCTGGCTGCGAGGCATGTGGGACCCCAGCTCCTCGACCAGGGATTGAACCCGCACCCCCTGCATCGGTAGGCGAAGTCCCAACCACTAGACTGCCAGGGAAGTCTCAACAGTTTGTTACTTTTTATTGCTTAATAGTATTCCTTAGTATGGCTGTACCACGGTTTATTTAACCATTTACCTGATGAAAGATACCTGGATCATTTCCAGTTTGGTTAGTTACAAATAAAGCTGTTGTAAAATTGATGTACAGATTTTTGTGTGGATGAAAGTCTTCATTTCTCTGGGATAAATGCTGATGAGTTTCTGGGTTCCCTGGTAGCTGCATGTTTAGTGGTTCATTTGTGTTTTAGAGAAACTGCCAAACTATTTTCCAGCCTGCCTGTACCATTTTACATCCCCACCAGCAATGGTATGAGTGATCCAGTTTCTCTCCATCCTCAGCAGCAGGTGGTGTTGTCACTCTATTTTATTTTTGCGATTCTGATAGGTGTGTAGTGATATCTCATTGTGGTCTTAATTTGCATTTCCCTAATAGCCAATGATGTTGAACATCTTTTCATGTGCTTATCTGCCAGTTGTATAGCTTCTTTGGTACAACGTCTCTGTGCTTTTGGTATCAAATCTACTCTTTACCTAGATTCTGAAGACTTTATCTTATTGTTTTACTTCTAGTTTTCTGTTTTACATTTAAATCCATGATCCATTTTGAGTTGATATTTTATATAAAGTGTCCGATGACTTAGGTTGAGGTTTCCTTTTTGTTTTTCCTGTGGAGAGCCAGTTGCTCCAGCAACATTTCTCGAAAAGATTGACTTCCCTCTGTTGTATTGCCTTTGCACCTTTGTCAAAAATCAGTGGGCCATACTTGTATGGAGCTAGTTCTGGATTCTCTGTTCTGGTCCATTGATCTGAGTGCCTGTTTCTCTGACGATGCCACACAGTCTTGATTACTGTAGCTGTATAATAAGTCTTGAAATCAGGTGGAACAGTTTCAACCACCTTATTCTCCTTTTTCAAAATTGTTTTGGTTCTTCTGATACTTCTGCTTTCCACATGAATTGTAGGCTAATCTTATTGGTATCTACAAAAAAATCTTGCTGGGATTTTGATAGGAATTTCAATAAACCAAGCTATCAGTTTGGGGGAAATTGACATCTTTACCATGAGTCTTACTATATATGAACATAGTATATCTCCTTTTTGTATTCATTTATGAGATAGTCAGTCAGGAACGGCCACAAGAGGAGAGAGAGGAGAGGCTCAGGAAAATAAAGTTTATTATGTTTACAGGTCCTAGAGACAGGCATGGCATACAGGGCCATATGGAAAAACGCCAAGGTGGTCAGGAGGCAGAAAAGGGGAGTGCTTAAGCCATAGCCTTTATTGGGGTTTCCACGGGAAAGGCGAGGCAGGATAAACACCTTAGAATTGGCTAGTCTGAATAATTTCAGCAGGCTTTGGGCTATAGGAAGGGTCTCTCGTTGCGTGGTACCTGGTCCTGGGATGATGAAGGCAGAAGAATATTGCCTCCTGAGGTATAAGGGCCAGATAGAGGAGGTATGACTGTGGATTGGCGAGTTTGCATATTAAAGACATGCTCTCCTGGGCCTTTGCTACCTCTAAGAATTGGCTGGCCCTGGGAGGGTAGGGTCGTTCTCTCTCCAGCCAGAAAGGTTTGTTTAAGATGTCAAAACATCATATTGTACAGAAAATAAAATACACACACACACACACACACACACACAAATACATCTCTTCATTTATTTAGCTTGTCTTTGATTTTTTTAAAAACAACATTGTTTATGTTTATATTATACATAACTTATCAGTCTAGTGGTGTCATCATTTTACCCATTCAAGTGAAGTATAGAAAACTTACCTCCCTTTTCAACATTTAACCTCCCTCATTTTTATATAGTTGTCTTAAATATATCCTCTAAATACATTTAGAACCAAATCAAGCATTTTCCTAACATTTACTTCAACCATCTAACATAATTTAGAAAACTTAATAGGAGGCGGAAAGCCTAATGTATTTACCTGTATTTTTGCCTACCATGTTTTTGCTTCCTTCCTGATTTTCCAAGGTTCTTTTTTTTTTAATCATTTCCTTTCTCTTTAGAATACTTCCTTTATCCGTTCTTTTATGATAGGTATGCTGGTGACAAATTGCTCTTTTTGTAGGTAAAAAGAAAAGGCTGAACATTGTTAATTTCAGATGGGTTCAAGGTAATACTAGTGGATGATCAGTACGGGTTGAAAGAAAAGGAAGACTGTGTGTAGAAGTGACCTGCAAGGGCTAATGTGATGTATATGATTCCTTTTTCCTCCTCAACCACTTTATATGGGGGATTCACTGTGTGTAAGGCAGTGGGTGGTGGGAGTTACAAAAGGTGGTATCTCTGTACAGGGGAATACTACTCAGCAACGAAAAAGAATGAACTATGTATAAACATAACAACATGGAAGAATCTCAAATGCATTATGCTAAGTGACAGAAGCCAGACAAATAAGAATACATATTATATGATTCCATTAACGTAAACTCTAGAAAATGCAGACTAATGACAGAAAGTAAATCAGTGGGAGGAGAGAAAGGTAGTGAAATGGAGGGATTACCAAGGGAACTTGAGGAAACACTTGGGGGTGTTGCTCTCTTGATTGTGGTGGTGATTTCACTGGGACGTGTGTATGTCAAACGTATCTAATTGCACACTTTAAGTATACGCAGCTCTGGAAATTCCCTGGTGGTCCAGTGGTTAGGAGTCAGCACTTTCACTGCTGTGGCCCTGGGTTCAGTCCCCAGTAAGGGAACTAAGATCCTGCAAGCCTCACGGGTGGCCAAAAAAAAAAAAAAAAAAAAAATGCAGCACATTGTAGGTCAGTTGTAACTCAATAAAGCTGTTCAGAAAACCCCACATGAACAAGTGTTCCTCCCGTGCATGACTATTGTGCACCTCCCTGATGTGCAGCTGCAACTTGTCCACACTTTTGTTTTACAATATGGGACCAGTGATTACATGCTGGGATGTTGTAGCATTGTCAAATTGCTCTGCAAGATTTTAAGTGCTCAGTTTCAGTTTTTAAACTTTTTAATTTTTAAAAAAATTTATTTTATTCTTTGTTTATTTATTTTTGGCTGCGTTGGGTCTTCATTGCTGCTCATGGGTTTTTTTCTCTAGTTGCGGTGAGCGAGGGCTACTCTTCATTGCGGTGCGTGGGCTTCTCATTGCCATGGCTTCTCTTGTTGCGGAGCGTGGGCTCTAGGTGCGCAGGCTTCAGTAGTTGTGGCACGTGGGCTCAGTAGTTGTGGCTTGCAGGCTCTAGAGCGCAGGCTCAGTAGTTGTGGCTCACAGGCTTAGTTGCTCCGTAGCATGTGGGATCTTCCCAGACCAGTGCTTGAACCCGTGTCCCCTGCATTGGCAGACTGATTCTTAACCACTGCTCCAACAGGGAAGCCTTAATTAATTTTTAAAGTGAGATATAATTGACATATAACATTGTATTAGTTTTAGCTGTACGACCTAATGTTTTGATATATGTTCAGTTTAAAAACTTATATCTTGTCACAGTAAGAAATCATCTTGTTTGTGCACCATGTTTTCAGTTGCATGCACTGTTTCCGAGCAATGCTTCCACATTATTTATATGCAATTTTCCCCCATCTCATTCTCTATGTATCATTCTGAAACCATTATACCCTACTTCATGGTCACAGTATTATTTGATTAGCCTGTGTTCTGGGTTATACATTCTGGCATGGAGCACATGGGATTTTCTCAGCATGAGTCCTAGGAAATGAACTAGATCTGATAAAACATGCTGCCGGATTTCAAAGTGGATTATACTGGAATGTTGGTATAATGTTGCCCCACTTGTATTTTTGAAGGAATCATTTAAAAGTTTCATGCAGTGTAAGAATTTTTCAAACTGGGGTGCGCTGGAACATCCTAGGGATCTAGCATGGGAAAATCTGTGTTCAGATTCTGGCTTCCAGGTGGACTGGATGGCATGGGGGCAAGCTGCTGCAACTCTCTCCGGCTAGGTTTTCTGACTTTAAAGATAGAGCAAGGGTTCCCTCACAGAAGATTGGATATAGTCAAAATGCTTGGTAACTGATAAGTGCTGTTAACTCGGTAAGTTTATTTCACTGGGTGTATTTGTATCTTCGTCTGGGAGAGTTACTGTTTATTTCCTTCAGGAATAAGGCCCGTATATTGAAAATAATTTGGAAACCAGTTCTTAAAAATGGAAGATGAATTTTGTAGAGTGTCTTGCCTGTTACATATAGGCTAAAGAACCAAGAGATACACATGAAATAATATACTTTCTCCCTCTCTTTTCAGGCAGTTACTCTCTTAACGGAATTAATTAGGGAAAACTTCAGGAACAGCAAATTAAAACAGTGCCTTTTACCAACCCTGGGGGAGCTGATCTATCTTATAGCCACCCAGGTAAGATTGTCTGGTTAACTCTGTTGTTCTTTGATGTGTTCTGACATCTCATGGCAGATATCAAAATCAAAGTTTTTTGATTTTGCCCCTTTGAGCACACCTAAGGAATTTAGGAAAATTTTTACCTCTGGAGGAGAGAGGCTCTCAGTGTCTTTCTGACTCTTCTATCTCTCCTTGTCTGTCTTCCCTCTCGTCCAGTACCTCTTTTTCTTTAAAGTATAGGAGATTCTCAGGCTGTATTTTATTTTATTTTATTTTGTCACCTGCTACTTTATTATTATTTTTTTTACATCTTTATTGGAGTATAATTGCTTTACAATGGTATGTTAGTTTCTGCTTTATAACAAAGTGAATCAGTTATACATATACATATGTTCCCACATCCCCTCCCTCTTGCGTCTCCCTCCCTCCCACCCTCCCTATCTCACCCCTCTAGGTGGTCACAAAGCACCGAGTTGATCTCCCTGGGCTATGCGCTGCTCCCCACTAGTTATCTATGTTACGTTTGGTAGTGTATATATGTCCATGCCACTCTCTCACTTTGTCACAGCTTACCCTTCCCCCTCCCCATATCCTCAAGTCCATTCTCTAGTAGGTCTGTGTCTTTATTCCTGTCTTACCCCTAGGTTCTTCATGACTTTTTTTTTTCTTAGATTCCATATATATGTGTTAGCATACGGTATTTGTCTTTCTCTTTCTTTTTTTAATTTTTATTTATTTATTTTTATTAGTTTCTGCTTTATAACAAAGTGAATCAGTCATACATATACATCTGTTCCCACATCCCTTCCCTCATGCTTCTCCCTCCCTCCCACCCTCCCCATCCCACCCCTCCAGGCGGTCACAAAGCACCGAGCTGATCTCCCTGTGCTCTGCGGCTGCTTCCCACTATCTATCTACCTTAACGTTTGGTAGTGTATATATGTCCGTGCCTCTCTTTCGCTTTGTCACAGCTTACCCTTCCCCCTCCCCATATCCTCAAGTCCATTCTCAAGTAGGTCTGTGTCTTTATTCCCGTTTTACCCCTAGGTTCTTCATGACATTTTTTTTTTAATTCCATATATATGTGTTAGCATATGGTATTTGTCTTTCTCTTTCTGACTTACTTCACTCTGTATGACAGGCTCTAGGTCCGTCCACCTCACTACAAATAACTCAATTTCCTTTCTTTTTATGGCTGAGTAATATTCCATTGTATATATGTGCCACATCTTCTTTATCCATTCATCCGATGATGGACACTTAGGTTGTTTCCATCTCCTGACTATTGTAAATAGAGCTGCAATGAACATTTTGGTACATGACTCAGGCTATATTTTAAAACCAGTGGACCAGAGTCCCCAAAGTACTCCCTAGGTTGCTGCCATCTTTGACTCCTTCATGCAAGAGGGTCCTATTGGTCCTCCCAGTGTAAAAGTGCCATTATTATTTAAAACACTATGTGTAAATACAGCTCTTAACATGGCATGAGAATTTGTGACTGCAGAATTTGACTTTTTTTTTTTTTTTTTTTTTTTTTTTTTTGCGGTACGCGGGCCTCTCCCTGTTGTGGCCTCTCCCGCTGCGGAGCACAGGCTCCGGACGCGCAGGCTCAGCGGCCACGGCCTACGGGCCCAGCCGCTCCGCGGCACATGGGATCCTCCCGGACCGGGGCACGAACCCGTATCCCCTGCATCGGCAGGCGGACTCTCAACCACTGCGCCACCAGGGAGGCCCTGACTTCTTATATTTGGGAATATATTGAATAGATATAGATAAATTATGAGTTATTCATTTCATGTGATGCTCTGAGTGTTTTAATGAGTACCAGTAAGTTATAAGTTAATCAGAAGTTCTCTCCTTGTACTTATTTTTTTTTTTTTTTGCGGTACGCGGGCCTCTCACTGTTGTGGCCTCTCCCGTTGTGGAGCACAGGCTCTGGACACGCAGGCTCAGCGGCCATGGCTCATGGGCCCAGCTGCTCCGCGGCATGTGTGATCTTCCCAGACTGGGTCACGAACCCGTGTCCCCTGCATCGGCAGGCAGACTCTCAACCGTTGCGCCACCAGGGAAGCCCTCTCCTTGTACTTATGTTTTGCTTCTAGAACTTGCTTAAATGTTATATAACTTGAGTATCCTTAGTATCTAAATTGACTTTCTGGATGATCATCATTTTAAGGCAATTAACTTAATGACTATAAAACCATTTAGTTCCATACTTAGTATTGATAGCCTGTACAGCAAATCTCACCTCCTTAGTCTTCGTTTTCATAAATATCTTGGCTATTCCTGGCCCTTTACATGTCAGAATAAATTTTAGAATCAGATTGTCCATTTCTGAAATTATCTTTTGAACCCTGCATTGACTATACAGAAATACTGCTGTCTTTGTGATTTTGAGTCTTCTAATGCATGTTCGGGATTGTACTGCATCTATGAGGAAAGTATTAGTACATTTATGATATGTTGTCCTTTAATGCACAAAAAAATGGTGTTTTCATATATTTATATTAAAAGATTTTTCATTTAAGCTATTTAAATTATTGGGTTGGCCAAAAAGCTCATCATCTTAACAGAAAAACCCAAATGAACTTTTTGGCCAACCCAATATATTTCACTCATAAAGCTTTTTGTACATTTAGCTTGGTTGAGTTTATTCTCAGGTAATTTTGTATTTTGAAGAGATAACACATTCATGAAACTAGAAAACTTGGAAGTATAGAAAGGTATACTGGGAAGGGTCTCTTTTCTATTTTTGTCCCCCATCTGTGTAGTTCCCCAACAAATAACCATTATGATTTCTTTCTTACTTATATTTACAGCATTAGTTTTGCACAAATGAGTGAGTAGAAATGTAGATTCTTACTTTGTCTCATTTTATATAGCAAGTAGAGCAACTTTTTTCACTTAATAGTTACACAGTATTAAAAGCAGTGTATGGCAATACATACACTGGAGCTATTTCTTAATAATTAATATGGATGTCTTTCTCAATTAGTACTTAGAGCTCCCTCCCTCCTCCTCTTGCACTGGAACATTCTCTTGTGTGCTAAGTTTTGTGAAAGACAGTTTTCCTTGCAGTTCTTCGGGGGTGGGGCTGGAGAGTTTATATTGACTTTACTCTTACGTTGGGCCCTGGAGGCCTTGACATCAAAGCTCAAATTTGCCAAGTTCTGCAGGCCCTCAGAATAAAAGCAAACTTCAGTGCTCTGTTTATCCCTTCATGCTTGCAGCTAATTTTTGGCTTGATTATTCTTTGCTTTCTTGTCAGCTCTCTGAGGCATTTTAAGGCTACAGAATAAAACTGCTTTCCTTAGAAGAAAGGTCAGGTATCTGAGACCACAGGAAGTGTGGTCTGCCATCTTATCATGGGTGGGAGTCTAGTCTAATTTTTTTGGGGGGCATGTGTCCCATTTTTTTTAACCTTTCCCCCCAGCTTAATTGAGGTATAATTGGCAAACCATAAACTGCACACGTTTAAAGATTAAAATTTGATCAACGCTAATATATGTATACATCTGTGAAACCATCACCACAGTCAAGATAATGAAAATATCTATCGCCTCCAAAAGTTTTCTCAGCACCATTTGTTACCCCTCCCTCCTGCCCCTCTCCCCACCCCTAGGCAACCACTGATTTGCCTTCTGTCATGTAGACTAGTTTGCATTTTGTAGAGTCTTATATAAATGGAATAATGCAGAATCATATTTCTATTTGTTTCTAAAAGTAGATCTAGAGAATCATTTCCCTTGGTTCTTACTTTAATTGGATGTAAGCTAGGCTGTTTTAATAAAGGGATGATTCTGTGGCCATGACATTTGACCGCATCTTATGATAGCAAACCAGAAAAGGAAGTTATGTCCCTGGATCCACACAAATCACTAATGTTTCATGAGATGAGGCTGTTTGTGGCATTGTCACTTAGAATATAGGTAAACCTTAACATCTCAGGTCAGTACTGATGTAGTGAGACTGACCTGAAGTGATTGATACATGTATACGCACACACACACATACATATGTACATACATGCATATCGTATATAATGTAGACGCCTAAGTCCTGTCCTTTTGATTCTCTGGTAACACCCTAAGGTTATAAGCATGAGAACAGAAGACCAGACGGTGATTCTGATGAGGATATTATGAGGCAACACATTTATAGTTTATGTATTTTTTTTCTGACTTTTGTCAAGGATACATACCACATTGAGGCCAGGTATTCTTATATTTTGTCTCTTTTTGTCCAGCCCATAATCATTTCCAGATGATCTCCTTGCTTCACTCTTGTGTCCATTGAAGTCTTCCCCAAACATCAGCCAGAGTAAGCCTGTTAAACCCATGAGACTCTGCAGTTGTCACTCCTCAGAGCCCTCCCATGCTTCCTGTCTTCCTCGTTGTCACAGCTAAATCTCCAGTTACCTTCTGGGCTCTTGTGAGCTGCCTCCCCAGTCCCCATATGACCTCTGCCCTCACGACCCTCTTACTTGTTTCCTCCTCCCAGGCGCACTGCCCTCCCCACAGTTCCCTGAAACCCCTTGTACCCTGATCCTGCCTCCACACCTTTGCATTTGCTGTTCCTCCTGCTTGCATTGTGTTCCCCCTAGATGTTTACAGTTTCTCTCTGCTCATGTGGATCCCTGCAGGGAGCCTTCTCCTGGCCCTGAGGAATGTGAAATGGAGCCTCTCCGACTACAGTCTTCCTCTAACCCCTTAGCCTGCTGTGCTTTTCTTCCTTTTTTTTTTTTAATTAAAAAAATTTTTTTATTGAGGTATAGTTGATGTACAATGTTGTGTTTAATTTCTGCTGTACAGCAAAATGACTCAGTTTTTTAATATATATATATATATTCTTTTTAATATTCTTTTCCATTATGGTTTATAACAGGATATTGAATATAGCTCCCTGTGCTATACAGTAGGACCTTGTTTATCCATTGCTATGCTTTTCTTTATAGCACTCATCACTATCTTGACTTGTTTATTTTGTTTAATTAAAAAAAAAAACTTTGTCCCCCACTAAATACCATTAAGACAGAAAGAACGTTTATCTTTCTTGCTCATAGCTGTGTGGCTATTGTTTAGAAGAGTTCCTGGCACACAGTAGGTGCTTTTTTCCATTCATGAACTGCACCAAGGCCAATGGGACTGGAGGGGAATGAGCAGGAAGTAGGGCTGCAGAGACTGGCAGGGACGTGACCATGGAGGGCACCTCGGCCAAGTCGGATGCCTGGGTCTTGATCCTGAGAGCAAGGGGAAGCTGATAAAGTTTTAAGAAGGGTAAGGGTGTCATCTGATTTAAGTGCCACAAAGATGACTCTGGTTTAAATGTGGAGAATAGATTGGAGGATGGTAAGAGAGGCTTCTGGATCCTAACGGAGAGTAAGTGAAGCAGGAGCAAACTTAGGAGAGGAGTGGGCATTTCAGAAAAGAGAAGGTCGATAGGGCTGAATGTCCAAGAAAGAGGACCACAGAGTCCCCTGGCTTGAGTGACACGAAAGTCACTGGTAACCCAACAAGAGCTGTTTCATGTATTTATTTACTTAACGTGGAGTGAGTGAGGCCGAAGAAGTCAGACTGCAGCGTGTTGAGGATTTAGGGGGAGGTGAGGACACTTGAGGAAGTGAACATAAAGCTTAGGATGGTGTGGGAAAGAGCGGAGGGACGAGGGGCTGTTTTGAGAATGGGAGACAACAGGGGGCCAGATCAAGCTGGCGGAATAGAAGGACGTGGAGCTCACCTTCTCCCACAAAGACATAAAAAATACACCTACAGGGGACTTCGACTGCCCGGGGCACGGGTTTGATCCCTGGTCAGGGAACTAAGATCCCACATGCCACGCGGCCCAGCCAAAAAAAGAAAAAAGGAAAAACATGTATATATAGTTCTCACAGCACATCTGAAAATGGGAGGTGACAGTGAGTCTGTTCTAGTGGAAATGGAAGGGATCCCATGGAGATAGGACATCGAGCACTTAGGAACAATAAGGGATGGTCCAGGTCCTAATGACCCTGAAGAAAGCAGGGTGGGAACGGGCTCGTGGGCCCATGTGGAAGGGGTGGAGGAGCCTGTCCTGCTGTAACCACTGCATATGAGCAGCAGCTGGCTGCAGGTGGAGGTGAGCTGGTAGTTCCTTTCTCGTCACTTCCATGGTCTCTGCGGAGGAGGAGAAGTAGGTGAAGTGATGGGAGGGCCGCGGGGTTGAAATACTGTGGTCCTTTAGGAGAGAGAATTGGTCAGAGAGAGAGAGACAGGCCTGGAGAGTGATGTGGAAGGTCCCTGGGCTTACTGATCCTAGGTCCTTTGTGGACTCTGTGTTCTTGGTGTCACCCCTCCAAGAGCCCAGCTGTCTGAGCGCAGGCCTGGAGAAAACAAGCCACTGGCTCCCTCTAAGGTTGAGTTTCCCCGGGCCCAGGACAAGGGCACTCCAGAGGGTGAGGTCATTCAGGCCTTTGGCAAGAGTGATTAAATGATAGACCAGGAATCTAAATGGCTGTCAGGGAGGGTAGGGGATAGACTGGGGGGAAGAGAAGGGGTGGGGGAGGGGAGACGGGTAGCAGAGTACAGTGATGCTAAGGAAAGGTTGTGGTGGGCCTCCTAATGAGCTGGAAGGGAGGAAAGTTGTTTTTGGAAGTTGAATTGGGTGCTGAATTCACAATTTTTGAGCTGGAGCATCTCTGGATGGTAATGTCTAGATTATGACCCTATGTGGAATTCCATGATTAAGGGTACAGTTTTTTTTTTTTTGCTTTTTTTGTTTTTGCGGTACGCGAGCCTCTCACTCTCGTGGCCTCTCCCGTTGCAGAGCAACAGGCTCCGGACGCGCAGGCTCAGCGGCCATGGCTCACAGGCCCAGCTGCTCCTCAGCATGTGGGATCTTCCCAGACCGGGGCACGAGCCTGTGTCCCCTGCATTGGCAGGCCAGGGAAGCTCAAGGGTACAGTTTTAATGGGTCACAATTCTCATCATGAGTATTGAATACTTTTGGGCCAGTAACGTACCAATTCTAACATTTGGACAATCTTAAAGAAATATTCTAAGCAGAGCCGAATTTCTTCTGCTATAAAGAGATTATTGTTTTTCACCTTTCTCTGTGGCCCCTGGTTTAGTTTCTGATTTTACTTGACAGGTTCCAGGAGTGCGGTTATCTCTCTAATTTGGTTCTTCTGTGAAAGAATTTTTCCTGATGTCATTAAAATCATTGTACCCGCTAATCATAATTGCTGACTTTTATTGAGCTTTGTCTTGCTAGGTAGCATCCTGAGTTTTACTTGTTCCTATGGATTATCCAGAGATATTACTGAAAGCTGTGTGTTCTGTGCTTTCAAATCGTTACAGATAATGTCATACCTTTTAGGTAGGAGTAGCTGTATCATCACCTACAGTTATCAGTGGAATGGTTTCTCTATTGACCAGGTCATACTGGCATTTCTTAGTTCTTTCCATCTAGCTACTGCTGAGGCGATCTTATCAACATCATATACAACATAATGAGAAATAGAAGAAATACCTTGTATGTACAGTGCAGTAAAAGACCCCTCATCAGGTCATAATTGTTAGGCTGTACTTTCAATAGAATGTTAAGAAGTTTTAGGTAGTTTGTATATATGAAACCGAGCCTTTTTCTTGAAAGGGTTAATATCTTTTGTGCTATTAGCTTCACTGCCTTTCCTTCCACTTCATTTTAGGAAGAAAAAAAAAAGGAGCCCCGAGAATGCTGGGCTGTTCCCTCGGCTGCATACACGGTGCTAATGAGGTGCCTTCGGGAAGGGGTAAGGCTCCTTTGTTGTCCTCTGTAGACGCTTGCAATTGTAATAACCCTTCAGGCACTGTGTGAGGATTGTAGCCTGCAGCAGTGCAGGAGCCTGTCAACCAAGCACTGTATTGCTCCTGAATTTAAGTAATCCTGACAAGCCACTGTAAGCCAGGGACCTACAGTGGATCAAGTGTAAAAATGAACTAACTCTCATTCACTTGTTTAAATGTCTTGCTTTTTAAGAGGTGATAGCAAATATAAACAACCTAACTAGTTCTCAATAACATATACTTAATCCTCCCCTCTCTTTTAAAGTTAGCGATACAACAGTTTAACGAGCAAGGTGTATGCAGAGAATTTTCTGCGAACCTCAACATCCCCGTGATTATCTTGTCAGGTTGCCATTTTGTGGTTCAGAAACGGGGAAGCTGCCACTAGTATCTGTTGATTTTAATATTAAGTAGTAGTTATTATGTGATGTGGTTTTTTTTTTTTTTCAATTTATTCACATCCCTTCTCATGCTATTGTTCATGGCTGAAAACCAGCCAGCTGGCCAACCAACCAACCTGAATATGTAGTTCCTGTGTGTAATTGTGTAGAGGATTTAGTAACTGACCTAAAAGGCTGGCATTTTTCTGTTTGCTTTAAATCTTGACATTGTTTCACCCAAGGCAGAGCCATAAGCTAAAAACATTCCTTAAGGAATGAAAAAAACACATGTCAGAATAAACATCTTTCTTTTGAGTTCACTACTTCATGAGTTATATGGTAATGGAATGATGTCCCAAGCGTAGAAAAATCTCTGCAAGGTTTTCCCCTAGTGATCCAGAAAGGAGGTGTGAACACTTACCCGCCTGTAGGGTTAACTATGTAGTCAGTTGTCACTGTGGGATGTGAATGAAGCCAGTATTCTGTACTTTATCAACAATATGAGAATTAAGTTATTTTTATCTATAGTCAAAAGACATGTTTGGATTTATCATTCAAGGCCTCAAGCTAGGCACACCTGGGGGCACATGGATGAAGAAGGTGGAATTTCTGTTCATGCACAGATCCTACCTGTTGTGGGAGATAAGATAAAAATATAAAGTGGAATCTGTCAAGCACATTAATGCAAAAGAAAAAAATATAGGAGCTCAAAGGAGAAAGGAGTCTTCTAGGAATTTTTTAAATGGTGTAAAGAAATTTTTAAAACTTTGTGTCTTTAATTTATAAAACTTAGATTAATGCCTAGTAAAAGATGATCAATTCTAATCCATGCAGTGGTATCCTTTATTAAATATATCCTCCCCACCCCCTCCTGTGTTTTCATTGAGTACATACTGTAAAGAATAGCGTTTGATATACATGTGTATTGTTAACAAATAATAACTGTAAAATAGCGATGTAGCTAATGATATAGTTAATGCATATATACACTTGCCTTTTATTGTCTTGGTATGTATGACAAGTCTTGAATACTTTTCATTAAGAGGGAGAAAAGTCCAGAACTCTCTAATTTATGAAAATTTTATATGTTTGAAAAGCATTTAAGTGTATGCTTTGGCAGCATGTACACTAATATTGTCCCTATTAAATAAATTCAGAGGTGATCATCTCCTCCTAAAAAAGGAGTTCTATCCTTACAAAAATAATTCAATTGTAGCAATTCTTTAGCATATTTGTCTAATGTATTCAGGACATAGTTGAGGTAAAAAAATTTTAAGCCACTTCAATGATTTAAAATTTTTTTTTTTAATGTAGAAAACTGTTTTCCCAGCCCCTACTGGTATTTCTGAATGTAGGTAGGTTCTTTAATAGTGAAATGTACCTCATATACAGAAGAGTACATGAAATGTAGGAGTATGGTTAAAAGCACACACTCTGACCCACTTACTCTATTTAAAAAAAAAAGTGGTGGGGGGGCTTCCCTGGTGGTGCAGTGGTTAAGAATCCGCCTGCCAGTGCAGGAGACATGGGTTCGAGCCCTGGTCCAGGAAGACACCACATTCTGCAGGGCAATTAAGCCCATGGGCCACGACTACTGAGCCTGCACTCTAGAGCCTGTGGGCCACAACTACTGAAGCCCTCGTGCCCTAGAGCCTGTATGCTGCAGCTACTGAAGCCCGCGTGTCACAACTACTGAAGCCTAGGGCCTGTGCTCCGCAACAAGAGAAGCCACTGCAGTAAGTCTGTGCACTGCAACGAAGAGTAGCCCCCACTAGCTTCAACTAGAGAAAGCCCACACGCAGCAATGAAGACCCAATGCAGCCAAAAAAAAAAAAAAAAAAAAAAAAAAACGCTGAGGGGGTGTCGCTCGTTGCTTAGAGAATTTTTCTCTCTCCCTCTAGGATTGCAATTTGTGCTTTCTTTCAAAGAGTAAACACTATTCTGAGTTCGGTGATAAACTTTCCCAAGGTTTTCTTAAATTTTTTTTCTCTTTTCTTTTTACTTTCCCCAGTTTTTCTTTATAGTGTTTCCCTTTTTGAATGTATTGCTAAATATTACATTGATTGAGTCTAAATGTTGAACTCTATAAATGGACTGGTACTGTGTTCTTTTGAGACTTAAGTTTTTTGCTTAAAGTTAGGTTGAGATTGGTACATGCTGATTGTGTAAAGTGTTTGTACCACTGAATAGTGTGTTGTTGATGTGTGCCTCAGAGACACACGTGTGTATCAGTTTATACTCCCACCAGCAGTGTATAGGAGTATCCATTAACTCACATCTTCTTGAACATTTGATATAGTCAGACTTTAAGTTTTTGTCAGTCTCGTGGGCACTAAATTGTTTCTCAAAGTAGTTTTAATATGCATTTTCCTGATTACTAATGAGAATGACCATCTTTTATATTTATTTTGGTTTCTGTAGTTTTTCCTGTTTTGAAAATGATTGTCTTAATTTTTTCTGTTGCTTTGTAGGAATTCTGCACACCTTCATTCCCACCCTCCCACCCACCCAGCCTATTGTTATAAAATGTTTCAAGTATTAGAAAAGGAAAGAAAACTATAGTGATCACCTGTATTTACATCACCTAGGTTCAACTCTTAACGTTTTGCCCTCTTTGCTTTGTTGTAATATGTGTGTGTATATCTGTCCATATATGTGTATTTATTATTTATTCATTCATTTATTTTCTGAACTGTTTGAAAAAATTTCAGATGTCATGGTACTCCACCCATAGGAATTTTTAAAAAATGTATTCTGGATATTAATTTTTTGTTGTTTATATGTATCCCAGATACTTTCTAATTTGTGTTTGGTCTTTTCATTTTCTTTACAGTGTCTATTGATAAGCAGAAGTTCCTAATTTTAATAGACATTTATCAATCCATTCCTTTATTATTTGTGTTTTTTATATCTTAAGAAAAGCTTCTCTACTCCAACTTCATTTAGATGGTCTATTACATATTTCTTCTAAAAGTTTTATTTTTCCTTTTTTCCTTTAGAAGTTTAATCTATTTGTAATTGTTTTGTGTGTGTGGTGCTATGTGTGGATCCAGTTTTATTTTTTAAAATAAACATAATCTCTTATTCCCAGCATCACTTAATTAAAAGTCCATCTTACCCCACGGCTCTGCAGTGTACTCTGTCATGTCAATGTGCATGTCTCTTCCTGGTCTCTATTTAGTTCTGTTGGCCTATTATCTGTGCCATGCTGTCTAAATTAATAGTATTTATTTTTAATAATTTAAAAATATAGAGGGGCGTTTTTTCTTACCATTTTAATCTTTTTCATGAGTTTCTTAGCTTTTTTGGGTTCCTTTTTACTTAAAAAGTTGATTCTAAAAGTTATATGCAAGTTCACCTGTTGGGATGTTGATTGAGAGAATATATCTATGAATAAATTTGAGGAGAATTGGTTGATATTAGTGAAAATGGAAAGCATACTCAATGAGAAAACTAAAAAGAGAATGACACATTTGGTTTAAAAAACACTGGAATAAGATGATTGAAGTTCCTTTGAATTCTTGATGACATTTAGCTAATATTTTTAATTCATTGCTTAAGTTAACTATCTCATATACAGCTCCCGTTCTTTACAGGTAGCATTTATGAAACATATTATGTACTGGCTGGACACAGGAAAGGCGAAAATGATTAAGACACTGCCCTATCTTCATTTATTTGGAAAGAAATTTTTTTTTATCCCTGGTTTAGTATGCCATTTATTGTTGTTTTATAACTACCTTTGCTTTTTTTTTCCTTTTTCTTTCTTGTGTAGTTACTAAGACATTTAAGGCTATTAACTTTCAACCTAGTGTTAGCTGTATCCCATTGTTTTGACATGTAGTGTTTCCATTATTGTTATTTTATAGATAATCCCTAGTTTAAAATTTTATCTTGGTCCAGGGTTGTTTATGAAATGGTTTAAACTTTTTAGATGGGTGGGATTTTATTGCCTCTTTTTTCTTTTGTTGCAATAACAAAGTTGCATTACTGTATAGATAAAGAATGTGGTCTGTTCTATTTCTCTTGTATTTTTTAAATTGTGGTAAAATATATATATTTAATATAAAATTTACCATCTTAACCTTGAAGTATATAGTTAAGTACATTCACATTGTTGTGCTATTTCTGTTGTTCTTAAATATATTGAGATGTTTCTTGCCTAACTTAGTTGACTTCTTTTTTCCACTTTCAAAACTTAGTAATGTACCTTGTTGAACATGGGCCGTTGATTCTGGTTTGTACTCCCTTTTCTCCTCCCTTTAATCTGTGCATTGAGAGAAAAGCAGAATGGAAATTTTACTTTTTTGTTTTAATTGATATGTAGACTTCTTAGAAGACAATTTTAGTTTTAAATTATACATATTGTTTTTGTTCATTGTGCATAGATAACTAGCTTTGCCATGGGAAATTCACACGTGTAATAAGGGTTTTCCAGTCAAATACCTTGGGACACACTGGGTTAAACAAGGTTGAATAGTTTCATTTGTTTGTATTTAGTACTTTTCAGAGCTTTTATTTATTTATTTTTTTTCAGAGCTTTTAATTATGAATCTCCATGGGCGCATATCATATGCGATGTTTTCAAAGTTATTTGCCCACAGACCTACCTTATCCTGTGGCATGCTGTGAGATCCACTTAGGGAGAGGAAGATAGTCTTACACTGGGACTGTCATGAGTTTGTTTAAATAGTTTTCAGTAGGTTTTCTCTTTTTCAAAAGGTTACCTAAGAGATTATGACCTTGTTTTCCAAATAGGTCAACCTGTTACGATTTCTATAATTTTAACAATGGTAATAGAGATGTGAGTCAAATGGCTTTGATCTTGTTACAGATGTAAATGTTCAGGTGGAAAGAGGGGAAGTATTTAGAGTGAGAGACTTAAGGTGGAACATAACAAAAAAAAAAAAAAAGGAAGATCTGGTATAACTGCTTTTTTTTTTTTTTTTGCGTTACGCGGGCCTTTCACTGTTGTGGCCTCTCCCGTTGCGGAGCACAGGCTCCGGACGCGCAGGCTCAGCGGCCATGGCTCACGGGCCCAGCTGCTCCTCGGCATGTGGGACCTTCCTGGACTGGGGCACGAACCCGTATCCCCTGCACCGGCAGGTGGACTCTCAACCACTGCGCCACCAGGGAAGCCCTGGTATAACTTTTAAAAAGAGTGTGGCAGTATAGAAGAAAAGGTACCCATGATGACACTGAGTCATCATTTCAGAGTTGGGGCTGGCATTTTGGAGACCTTGAGGTGGGAGTCAGAGGATGTGGATTTCAGTCCCAGGTGTGCCACTCTTGAGTAGTTTGATATTGGCCAAGCCATGGGGCCCCATCTGATGTTTTGTATAAGGAAAGGTACCTGTGTTGGCTGATCTTCCACATGCTTCTGACTTGGGTCCTCTTTGACAGCTTTTCATTCCATTGCTTTGACCTATTGTAGACAATAGCAAAGAGCAATTCTCCCCTTGGTATCATTGCTGTATTGATCTCAGGAATATTTGGCATTGAACTTAGATGGCATATGTTCTGTATGTGCATGCAATAGGTAGGCTGAGAAAACTGGCTTTTCTTGAAGGTAGTTATTTTTATCTGGGTAGGTAGCAACCTACTGTACAGTGCACACAGAAGCTGGAAATAGTACCTAGAGTGTTTCCACGTGTTTAGAGGAGATTAATTTATGCATTTGTATCTAACCAACCACCTGTTTTTTTTTATAGCTTGCATAATAGTCTGTATATAATTATGGGTGCTGAACTGACACCTGGCATATGTTAAAATGTGAGGTTCAAAAAATAAATGGTCGGCTTTATTATTCATTTCTGAACCATAGCTTATTAGATAATTTTGATGTAACAAAATTCTTTTAAGAGGAAATTGAATTTTCAATTTCAGTGCTTTTTAAAAAAGAAAACTATTGGTAAATTGCTTGTATTTTATTAGAAAAAGATGGGGCTTGAATTAGAATGTATAGAGGTGTTAGCCATTATATGTATTATTTTTGAAGTGTTTTTAGACACTAGTTAACGAAAATGAGAGAGAAGTTAAAATTCTTGATACTGGATAAAAGTGAAAATGTACAGCTGTATTTTTTGTTTTTGTAACTGACACAGTTTTGGTTTAATCTTCCTAATAAAGAATGTGTGTGCCATCAACACTGGGTTCTCTGCGGGTACGCACAGTTCTCCTTGCCTTTATGTAGTGAAAGTGAGCAACATATATGTGGAATAGGAATGATGCAGGGTTTCTTGTGTTTTTCCTTTTAATATCACTATTCATAATATTTGGAATGCTGTTGTTAGTAGGATGCAATACTAAGTATGGAGTTACCTAATGTGTCTTGAAACAAACCTTTGAGAATGGCACAAAGAAGCGATCCTGAGTTTGCACTGAGTAGGGAGTAGACCAGCTTCCAGAGACTTGGTGGGGTAAGAGGCACCAAGTATGGTATGTTCACTGCTAGGGTGAGGTTTATACCTCCTCTTCTCCTGCGGCAGATAATCTTAAGGGGGAAGCTCCACAGGGTTCTACGATTTATATTGGTTGGGTTTCTCTGTAAATTTTCATGTTCCTTTAACTGTTTTATCCCATTACATCCTTTGTAAACTTAACAAATTCTACACCTCGTTTGTTTCTTTCTCATTTAATACCTGTCTTTATGTTTTTTCTATTTATCTTTTTATTATTTAATGGTATTGTGGTTAGAGGGAGTGGTGTATGTATGATTTTAAATCTTTGGTATTTGTGGAGACTTCTCTCATGACTCAGTATGTATACGTACGTAGGGGGAAAAAAAGGTGAATTCTGCCATTGTTGGGTGATGTGCTTTTTTTCTTACAGTAGGTCAAGCTTGTTAATCTGATAGATAGGTATAAATCTATGTTCATGGTGATTGTTTTTTGTCTGTTTTATCAGAGATAGGGATTTAAATTGTTTTTCAGCTTTATTGAGGTATGATTCACATAAAACTGTAAGGTATTTAAAGTGTACAAAGTGATGATTTGATATATGCATACATTCTGAAAGGATTCCCCCACCAAGCTAACACATCAGTCGTCTCATATTTTATCCCGTTAACCTTTTTTGGGGGTTGGGGTGAGAACATTTAAATTCTCCTCTTTTAGCAAATTTCAATTATACTATATGGTGTTATCAACTAGAGTCACATTATTTTACATTAGATCCCCAGACTTTATTCATCTTACAGGTGAAAATTTGCACCTTTTACCAACCTGTCCCTGTTTTCCTCACTTTTACCTTTTTTTTTTTTTTTTAAGAATGTTCCTTTTCTTTTTTTCTTTCTTTTTAAAATTTATTTTTAAATAATTTATTTATTTTTACTTTTGGCTGCATTGGGTCTTTGTTGCTGCCCATGGACTTTCTCTAGTTGCGGCCAGCGGGGGCTACTCTTTGTTGTGGTGCTTGGGCTTCTCATCACGGTGGCTCCTCTTTTTGTGGAGCACAGGCTCTAGGCATGCGGGCTTCAGTAGTTGTGTCTTGTGGGCTCTAGAGCGCAGGTTCAGTAGTTGTGGTGCACGGGCTTAGTTGCTCCGTGGCGTGTGGGATCTTCCAAGACCAGGGCTTGAACCCATGTCCCCTGCATTGGCAGGTGGATCCTTAACCACTGTGCCACCAGGGAAGTCCCTTACCTTTGTTTTTAAAAGGTGTTATTGTTGGATATAGATTTATAGGTTGACAGTTATCTTTTGGTACTTTAAAGATATTGTTCCACTGTCTTCTGGTTTGCATTGTTTCTGATGAGAAGTCTCCTGTCATCCTTATTTTTGTTAGGTTATGTGTTAGATAATCTCTACATAATGTGTCTTTTTACTCTAGCTGCTTTTACAGGTTTCTGTTTATTACTGGTTTTTAGCAGTTTGATGATGATGTACCTTGGTGTGACTTTTCTTTTTTCTACTTGAGCTTCATTGAGTTTCTTAGAGTGTGAATTATTAATTTTCATAAATTTGAAAAAATTTCAGCCAGTAGTTCTTCAAACAAATATTTTTTCTGCCTCCCTCTGCTCCCTTTTGGGATTCTCATTGCACATACATTAAGTTGTTTGAAGTTGTCCCACAGTTCACTGATGTTCCAATGCTTATTTCTTTTTTACCCAGTCTTATTTCTTTCTGTGTGTATTTTGGATAGTTGTTTCTTTTTTTCTTTTTCTTTCTTCTTCTTCTTTTTTTTTTTTTTTTTTTTGCTAAGTGTTGTGTCTTCACTATTCTTCACTAATCATTGAGTCTGCAGAGTCTAATATGTTAATCCATTTCAGTGTATTTTTCATATAAGACATTATAATTTCTAGCCCTTTGATTTGGGTCCTTTTTTAATTTTCTGTTTCTTTCCTTATGCTTCTTTCTTCTTTCTTTCTTCTTGAGGGTATGGACTGTATTTATAATAACCATTTAAAGACTTTTTTCTTATTCTGTCACTTATGTCATTTCCCTTAATTAAATTTTCTTTTTATGAGTCAAATTTTCCTGCTTTCTAGTGTGTGTGAATTTAATTGGATGTCAGACGTGATTTTTATGTTGGGCACTTTTGTTTCTTTACAGTGTTTTAAGTACTTTTGTGCTTTTTCTTGGACTCATTTAAGTTACCTGGAAACAGCTTGATCCTTTTTGAGACTTCTAAGCATTGTTAGAACAATCCAGAACAGCCTTTAGTCTAAGGGTTAATTTGGTCACACCACTGCTGCAATCTCTTTCTTTGGACTTTCCTTGATGCTCTGTATTTAGGTGGTCTTTAGCTTATTGGTACACTAATCATTTCCAGCCCTGAGTAATTTCTGAAGATTGTTCTGCATATTCCTTATGATTTTAAAATTATCTTCCAGTTTTTATGTTATGCTGTAAGTTATAATTGTGTATTTTCCAGATTATTTCAGCCTTTTTTATTGAAATATGTGGAGAATTATGTTATGCTAGGTTTAGTGATTAACCAAATGTAATAGTTTTATAATAGCCTGAAAAAAATGACCATACCTCCTAAAACAACTAACACATCCAGGGGCACTCTTGGTATCAGGGCTTTATTTATAAAGCAGTGATTATGAAGAAATGATGTGTATATATTTCTCATCCTAAATAATACCTATTTAATTTTCTCATTGTTTTCTACTCCTCTCTCTCTAGGAAGAACGTGTTGTGAATCACATGGCAGCAAAGATTATTGAAAATGTCTGCACTACCTCTTCTGCTCAGGCCCAGGGCTTTATTACAGGAGAAACTGGGCCTGTTTTATGGTACCTATTCAAACATTCTACCGTTGATTCTCTTAGGATAACTGCAATATCGGTAAGATGGAGCATCTTTTGGGGATATATTTGCATGTATTTAAATACCAAGATTGAAGAACTGTGCTAGATACAGAGTAAATTTCATTGGATAGGTAGAAATCTCAGAGTAACAGTTGGTGAGAACAACAATTTGATTTTCTCCTGAAGCAGGAGGACTGTCAGGAAATTCCAATAGGATCTTGTGTGACCATGAATTACAGTTTCAAAACTATTTGGAGGTGATAGTGGAAAACCATGGCAGTGGTTAGGGTGCAGGATTTGGTTCGGTATATTTCTAGTGTCCCTTGACTTTTCCTGTTAGCTCCCTCTTTCAGACTTTATGTTAAATGGGTTTATCATGTGGTTCAAATGAGTTCATATTAATGTTCAAGCATCTGGGATTTTGCAGTTTCTGTATTTTGATTGGTTGTCTACTGCTTTGCTTCCATGGTTATAATGACTTTATGTAAAGGATAATTATGTATGAAGATGTGTTAACCTGGTTGTATCAATTTAATAGTTGGTTGAACAGATACAGCCCTTTCTCATATGATTTATTTATATACTCTTTTTGATCACCAGTCTTATCTGGACTCTCAACGTTATCTGGTACCCACCTTGTATTTCTCTAGTCTCCTCATTCTTGTGCTTCTCACTGTGCCAATTTCAGACCTTATCCTCTTTCCTTAACCCTCCAATCCCATGTTTTCCCTCCTGCATCCTCAGTAAATGGCTTCCCCCTCAGTAAATACTTCCCAGAGAAAAATGGAGACATCCAGAGGGAATTATCCCAGTGTCTGTCTTACGCATCTTTGGACCTATTTGCATCCACACCTATCGTGCCTCAGTTTTTTCTCTCCCGCTACAGCTGATGAACTGTCCCTTCTCCTGTCAGAGACAAACGTGTCCGTGATTCTTCCATCTCTTCTTTTTTTGAGAATCTCACTCAAATGGTTATTTTTGCTCTTTCCTAAATCTTTATCCTCTCCTTGTGTACTAGATCTTTCTAATCAGTGTTCAGGTATTCTTTACCACATTAAAAATAAAAAGACACACATAAAAACATATCCAAAGTTTTTTAGGATGTACCTCCATCCCTCCTCACCCCCCACCCCCACCCCATCCATATTTCTTTAAAGGGTTATTGCCACAAGCTTGCTCCTTTCTGGACTGTTTTCTCTTCAACCCTATCTGGTATCTGTCCTAAAAACACCAGTGAACTTTCTCAGGACATCTTTGAGTCACATCTTAAGGGATTCGTTTTAATCCTGGGCCTTTAGAAAAAAAACCTGTCTTGCTTTAATTGGGTTTATATTATCATTTTCATTTTTATGCTCAGCATGATTTCTTTTCTTGGCAGAGTTTTTTTCTCAGTTGTTCCCACCAAAGTCTCATACCTTCTAGCTCTTTCTTCGTTTGACACATTAAGCTTCACTCTTTCATCTTGGGCCTCTTATATTTTGTTCTTAGTGTTCATCTAATTTATTAATTTTTCACTGTAATTTTTCCGATTTCCTCCAAAATGTCTCTTCTGCTCCAGGATCATGTTCAGTATTATATGTTATATATTGTTTTCATATTTCTTTAGTCTCCTTCAGTTTGAAACAGTTCCCCAGTATTTCTGGGAACCTCATGTCATTTACAAGTTTAAAGGACGCAGGGCTTGTATTTTGTAGGACAAGGCTCAACCTGGGTCTATCTAGTGTTTTCCCATTAACATCATTGAGGACCCTTACCTGTAGCATATGCCTCTGTGATGGTTGCCATGTGATGACCATCTGTTTCATTCCTTTTATATCAGAGATTGGCAAATACTTTCTATAAAGGGCCAGATGATATGTATCTTGGGCTTTGATGGCCACATATGGTCTGTGTTCCATATTCTCTTTGTTTTGTTTGTTTTCTTTAACACTTTAAAAAATGTAAAAACCATTGTACATTGTTCTCATGAGCTGTACAAAAACAGGTCTTTGGTATTGGTTGGAATTCTATTTTAAAGAAACTCTTTCCCTTCTCCCACATGTATGTGTGTATTTATATCCTTATGATCATGGATACCTATTTTATTCAATTAATTGTAATGTGATACTACTATTACCACTATTATTATTTATTGTTTGGATGCTCAGATTATCCTAGAAGCCCTACAAGCTGGCTTTTGTGTCCCATTGATCTATTTCTTCTTTTTTTTAAATAAATTTATTTATTTTATTTTTGTTGCATTGGGTCTTCGTTGCTGCGCATGGAGTTTCTCTAGTTGCAGCCAGCAGGGGCTACTCTTCATTGCGATGCGCAGGCTTCTTATTGAGGTGGCTTCTCTTGTTGTGGAGCATGGGCTCTGGGCACACAGGCTTCAGTATTTGTGGAGTACAGGCTCAGCAGTTGTGGCACATGAGCTTAGTTGCTCTGCGGCATGTGGGATCTTCCTGGACCAGGGCTCGAACCCATGTTCTCTTCATTGGCAGGTGGAGTTTTAACCACTGTGCCACCAGGGAAGCCCCCATTGACCTATTTCTATCATTGATCACTTCCTTACTTTCTGACACCATGCAGTTTCTGGGCTACTTTTGTACTTGCTCTGCCAGCCCTGGAACCAATCATTTCTCCAAGGGACCTTTGGTATTTAGAAACCACGATCTGAGTGCTGTACTTATTGCTATGGGGTGTTATTGTTTTCAGGCCTTCTTAGTATTCAGAGCTAGAAAAAAATATATGTATTCATACATACGCATGCATATAGAATTGTTCTTATATCTATCATTGTGGGTATTTGGAACAAAACTCATGCATTCATATAGATACTTCCAATTTTAATCCCATACTTAGGATTCTTTTTAGCCTTCCCATTTTCTGTGTTTGTAAATCTAATCTCATACAGAAACCTGGTTTCAGTTATTCTCAGTATATTTACTGATCTGTTCAATCAGTTAATTTATTCAGCGTAACAGACTCCATCCACTCTGGCCGCTGCCTCTATGTCATTCTCTTTCTCCCGTGTCAGTGCCACCCTGTGTCCTGAGCCACTTGTGCTCAGTGCTCCCATTCCCCTCTGACCTCTTTCCTCAGAATCTGTTGTATTGCCCTTGGGAGGGGAAGGTAAGGGAAGATAGACTAAGGAAAACAAAGGGTTAGGTATCATTTTTGATGCTTTATCTTCCCTAATTCCTTCCCCTTCGCTGTTTACATCCAGCCAGTCGACCTGTCCTCTGATTCTGATTCACAGATACTGCTCAGGTCTGTCTGCCTCCCTGGGCAGCTCTGCTGCTGCCCCCATAATCCAGGCCCCACCATCTCTCACTGAGACCAGTGGAGTGGCCTTAACTGGTCTCCCACGGCCAGTTTGCTGCTCCACTAGTTCCATTTTCCATACAGGGTGAACTTTATAAAATCACATCTCCTCTTCTTACTGCTCTGCTAAAACTTTTCAACATCTTAAAATTTTTTTTTAAAGGATGATAATACTAGATAAATACTACAGAGTTCTAGGTAGAGGTTAAGAATTGGCAAGTGCTTTGAGTTTTAGGATAAAATTTAATGTTTAAAGCAATTAGCACATTTTGTGGAGTAAATTAGTTATGCCTGCTTATCTTATTGTAATCCCTTATAGATTGTAAACTCCTGGAAAGCCAGGACTGTGCTTTGTTCATCTTTCTGTCAGTTTGAAGCCAGGTCTTTGGTTGCAGGTTTGGGCTTTTCCTGCAAAGGTTGAGATGGAGCCTCTTGTCTCACGTCATGAGTGGAGGGCAGGAGGCTGATAACATTAAATGTTCTTCTTTACTTGGGATACAAGTGGAAATAGGCCACAAAGGTCCTGCTAATAACAGAATGGGGAATACAGTATGAGATCATTGTTTGGGGATCCTAAAACAAAGTTATTCTAACATCATAATCTTAAGAAAATTTCACCTGCCTTTAGAAGATTCATTAAAGATTGAGTATATAGAAACTGAAAATACGCATCCTGAAGACACATTACACAGATTCCTAGAGGAATGACAGTTGAATTTTCCCCAGCACGCCTTACAGAGCTGAACTTCTTTTTTAGTTTCTTTTCCGATAACAACCTCTCAGGAATGTGCTCTGGAGGTTAACGTACCCATTTAGTGATAAAGGTCAGAATTCTTCACATGACTTTCAAGATGTTGGGTGATTTTTGCCTCTGCCTACCTCTTTTGTCACATCTCCTAACACTCATTCCCTCACTTACTGTGCTTCAACGACATACATGTTCCGATATTTTCAAGAACTTCCAAGCACTTTTCGGCCTCAAGACTTTTCCCCTTGCTCTTCCCTGTGCCCAGGATGCCTTCCTCTGGCTTTTCACATGGCCGATTCTTCATCTTTTAGTTCTCAGCTTAAATGTTACCTCTTTCATTAGGATGTTCCTTGCCCCTCGTGTCCCTTTGTATTTTCTGACATAGCAGTCAGCACAGCTGTATTTATGCAACCGATGTATGCACGTCATCATACATCCTGTTAGGAGGCCAGTTCTAGGAAGGTAGGGACCCTGTTGCTGTTGTTCCCTCCTGAGCACGTGTGGTAGGCGCCCGGTGGATATCCGTTGACTTGATGGATGCAAGAGCAAGGCTGGAGGATGGTGTCATCGGTGCTGAGTCACCAACTTGCTCCTTGTTCTGCGTGTTAACAGTCTGTGCCTACTGCCTGTATCACTGATTTTCTGACCCATTTCTCCTAGTCATCTCTTGGCCCCATAGAGTCCCCCTGTACCAGTGTGATGCAGATGAGCAGCATGAACATCACCTGGGAACTTGTTAGAAACACAGGTTTCTGGACCCTGACCCAGACCTGCTGACTGAGAATCTCTGCGGGGAGAGGCCCAGTAATCTGCATTCTAACAAGCCTCCAGGCGCTTCTAATGCCTGCTGAAGTTCGAGAACCACTGGCCTAGACCTTGGAGCTCTTGAAAAACACCGGCCTGGCTTGGAGTGAAAGATGGCTCATTAATCCTTCCCGCTCAGGAGTGGTGGCATCCGTTGCTTAGGGATTAGTTGTTGAAGGGAGCAGACCTGACTTGGGAAATGTATTGAATGCATAAAAGGATTCCTAGAATTATTAGGATTACAGGGAATCTCTGTATGAGCCACAGTGGGAACGAGAGAAACCTTTAGAGTTAGACTGAGTAGAATGGCTCCTATGAGGGAGGTTACTGGTCTAATTATAATTACTGAAGTGCTGAGAGGAAGGGTGACAAAGTGAAGAGTTTTTCGGGGCAGTGGTTCTCACTGGGGTTGGAGGGGAGCTTTTCAACAACACTGACTGCTTCCTCCTCTCTCTCCACCCCCTGCCCCTGTTCTGATGTGTCTTAAGATCTCAGAGGTCAGATGAGAGTGTGTCTAGTTTGAAGAAGTTCCCAAGATGATTTTCATATGACATGAAAAAATCATTCAAAAGACAGAAAAGAAATGGTTCTTAAACTTATTCTGTGGTGATTGTGTTCATGTTTCTAATAGATATGCCACCTTCAGTTTTGAATGAATCTCTTTCTTAGACATTGCTTTTAATAAATATATGGTCACAAATTCTGGAGGTAACACAATGTCCTTTTGGAGGCAAATTTTGAAGTGAATTTTGAACTGGAAGTGTTCTTTCCAGTTTTAAAATGTAGTCTCGAGCGCTATTTTATTAAGTAAATATTTCAAAACCTAATCACTGAAGATCTGTCTTGAGATTTGATTTTTTTTTGATTTGGAAAATACAAGCCCTCATGTGCTCTTAAGCTTCTGTGAACTTTCAACTGTGTTTGATATCCAGAAGTGATGGGTTAAAAGTTATTTCCTGCATGAGCTTTTCAAAATGGAAGATAGGTTAGGCTTTTGAGCAGCTTTCTGAAGAGGAGAACTTCCAGTTGCCCTCATATTGCTTTGAATACACTTAGAAGCAGTCTGGACAAATCTTCTATCAAGAAACATCCCCATTATGATTGTGTAGGGATTTTATATCAATAGGAAGTCAGTCTTGCTGTGAAAGCCTCTCTAAGAATTGTTACAGTGCTAATGAGACTTACTGTTCACTGTCTCGAAGCCAGTTTAAGGGAGAACCCTAAATACCCTTGAAAAATTCTAATTGTAGCATGATCTTTAGGGGCTCCATTTAGACTGCTCTTATTTTTTTTAATCCAGGGATTGAATAATCTTTGAAATAATACTGACTGAAATAATGAAATAAATCTGTTTTCTTAATTGAAATATAATTGATTTACAATATTATATTAGTTTTAGGTGTACAACATAGTGATTCAGTATTTTTACAGATTATACTCCATTAAATGCTATTACAAGATAATGCTATCATTTCCTGCGCTATATTCTGTATCCTTATTGCTTATCTGTTTTATACATAAGTTTGTATCTCTTAATCCTATACCCATGACTTGCCCCTTCCCCTTTTTCTCTCCCCTCTGGTAACCACTAGTTTGTTTTCAGTATCTGTGAGTCTGTTTCTGTTTTCCTATACACATTTGTTTGTATTACTTTTAAAAATTCCACATGTAAGTCATATCATACAGTATTTGTCTTTGTCTGATTTATTTCACTAAGCATAATATTCTCTAGGTCCATCCACGTTGCTGCAAATGGCAGAGTTTCCTTCTTTTTTGTGGCTGAGTAGTATTCCACTGTGTATATATGTACTACATATTCTTTATCCACTCATCTGTTGTTTAGGTTTCTTTCATATCTTGGGTATTGTAAATAGTGTTACTGTGAACATTGGGGTGCATCTACGTTTTCGAATTAGTGTTCTCATTTTTTTCTAGATATATACCCAGGAGTGGAGTTGCTGGGTCACGTGGTAGTTCTATTTTTAGAGTTTTGAGGAACATCCATAGTGGATGCACCAATTTACATTTCCACCAATAGTGTACAAGGGTTCCCTTTTCTCCGCATCTTCTCCAACATTTGTTATTTGTAGACCTTTTTTAAAAATTATTTCTTTGGCTGCGTTGGGTCTTCGTTGCTGCGCACAGGCTTTTTCTAGTTGTGGCGAGTGGGGCCTACTCTTTGTTGTGGTGTGCGGACTTCTCATCGTGGTGGCTTCTCTTGTTGCGGAGCATAGGCTCTAGGGTGCGCGGGCTTCAGTATTTGTGGCACGCAGGCTCAGTAGTTGTGGCCTGAGGGCTCTAGAGCACAGGCCCAGCAGTTGTGGCGCATGGGCTTAGTTGCACCATGGCATGTGGAATCTTCCCGGACCAGGGCTCGAACCTGTGTCCCCTGCATTGGCAGGTGGATTCTTAATCACTGCACCACCAGGGAAGTCCTTGTAGACCTTTTGATGATAGACATTCTGACAGGTGTGAGGCCACCATTAGCCTGATACCAAAATCAGACAAAGACACTACAAAAAATAACAGGCCAATACCTTTGATGAATATAGGTGCAGAAATTCTCAACAAAATATTCACAGAACAAATCCAACAGTATGAAAAAAGGATCATACACCATAATCAAGTTGGATTTATTCTAGGGATGCAAGGATGGTTCAACATTTGCAAATCAGTCAGTACGGTGCACCACATTAACAAAAGGAAGAATAAAAATCACACAATAATCTCAGTAGATGCAGAAAAAGCATTTGACTAACTTCAACATCCCTTCATGCTAAAAACTTTCATTAAAGTGGGTATAGAGGGAACATATCTCAACATTATAAAGGTCATTTATGACAAATCCACACTACCATTATACTAAGTGGTGAAAAGCTGAAAGCTTTTCCTCTAAATTCAGAAATAAGACAAGGATGTTCACTCTCACCACCTCTATTTAACACTGTATTGGAGGTCCTAGCCATAGCAATCAGGCAAGAAAAATAGATAAAGACATCATCTAAATTGGAAGAGAAGAAGTAAATTGTCACTATTTGCAGATGACGTGATACCGTACATAGAAAAACCTAAAGTCTTCACCAAAAAACTATTAGAAGTAATAAGTGAATTCAGTAAAGATTCAGGATACAAGATTAATATACAGAAATATGTTGCTTTTCTATACACTAATAATGAACTATCAGAAAGAGAAATTTTTTTAAAAAATCCCATTTAAAATCACATCAAGGGACTTCCTTGGTGGTCTAGTGGTTGAGACTCCAAGCTTCCACTGCAGCGGATGCAGGTTTGATCCCTGGTTGGGGAACTAGGATCCTGCATGTCGTGTGGCCAAAAAATTAAAATTAAAAAATAAAATAAAATCACATCAAAAATACTAAAATACCTAGGAATAAACTTAACCACGGAGGTGAAAGACCTATACTCTGAAAACTGTAAACACTGATGAAGGAAATTGAAGATGATTCAAAGAAATGGAAAGGTATCCCATGCTCTTGGATTGGCAGAATTAATATCAAAATGACCATACTGTCTAAAGCAATCTATTAGATTTAATGCAGTTCCTATCAAAATACAACATTTTTCACAGAGTTAGAACAAATAATCCTAAGATTCGTGTGGAACCACAAAAGATTCCTAATTGCCAAAGCAATCTTGAGAAAAAGGAATGAAGCTGGTGGTACCACACTCCCAGGCTTCAGACTATACTACAAAGCTACAGTAATCAAAGCAGTATGGTACTGGCACAAAAACAGACACATAGATCAATGGAACAGAATAGAGAGCCTGAAAATAAACCTATGCACCTATGGTCAATCAATCTTCAGCAAAGGAGGTAAGAATATATAATGGGGAAAAGAAAGTCTCTTCAATAGATGGGTTATCATTTTCCCTTCTTTACTACTCTCTCTGTCTGTCCTTCACCTGAGAGATGCATCAGACAAATTTCCCTTCCGAGAACCTGCTCTGCTCTTCGTGTCTCCATGTGAATACTTGTCCTCTTCTCTCTGGCTAGAATTTTCTTTACTTACTTTTTCACCTTACTTTCCCGCTCACCTTCAAAAACCAACTCAATTATCATTTTCCTTATGCAGCTTTTGTTGACTTGCTTTTTCTGCCTTTCCAAGCATAATTGAGCCCATTTCTATTACAACACATTAAATTCTATTAGTTTATTAATTTTAAGTTTCACCTTTGATAGTCTATGAGCAGTTGAGGAGTAGCTCAGGGGTCCGATTACCTTGGTTTGAATTCTAGCTTTGCCATTTACTATCTATATGCCTTTAAGCAAGTTACTTAAATATTCTGTGCCTTAGTTTTATCACCTATAAAATGGGGTTAATAATAATACCTTTCATATATGTTATTTGGAAGGATTAAATGAGGTAGTCTTCAGATATTCTCAGATCATGTTTTTCACATAATAAACAATAAACAAATACTTACTTTTATGACTATTTTTTTCAACCCTTAGCTTAGTGTCTGCACAAAGAAGGCTTATCTTAATGTTTTTTATTAAAGTTTTTCTGTGTAGACTCATGAATTATTTTATCATTTTAGTTAACTCATAATGCATATGATCATTGTAAGAGTTTCTAATGTTTTACAGCAACTTAAGTATTTATTGGTATTTGGATTATTGTTTTAATTTTACATGTGTTGAAATTGCCCAAATTTCTTATGCCAAGGTAAGTAATGAAGGAGCAAGGTAAACACCTTCTACTCCTTTCCACAGAAGTATTTGTTCTCTTTCGGGGGACTTGTTCATGGGCTTGGAGTAGTCTGATGGATCTGTTCTCCTGTCCCTGCAGGCCTTGTGTAGAATCACTCGCCATTCTCCTACTGCCTTCCAGAATGTTATTGAGAAGGTGGGACTGACCTCAGTAATAAACTCCCTGGCCTCTGCCATCTGCAGAGTCCAGCAGTACATGTTGACCTTATTCAGTGCTATGCTGTCCTGTGGGATTCATCTTCAGAGGCTAATCCAAGAAAAGGTTTGACCTATTACTCTACTTTAAAAATTGTTGTGTTCTCCTACAATTTTAGTGGCTCAATAAGCAATGTATCTCTGTAGAATTTATTTTTCATCTCAAGGGGCCCTTTTGAACTTTGCCAAACCTCTGTACCACAGGCCATTCATCTGAAGATGTTATAAAGTCTTTAGTGATTAAAATAGAAATCTGGTAAAAGGCTCTGCCTGCTTGTCCCATTTTAGTAATGAAAAGATAGAAAATTTATGAGTCCTTCCTACATGCTAATATTTCTTATGCCTCCTTGTCCTCAGCCCTCATCTCTTTTCCCATATCCCTTGCCTGCTTTAAGGAGGGGTCCCTTTATATTCTCTGCTTACCCTGATTCATTTTTATTCCTTTCTTTGTCCTAATACCCTGCCAGTACACATAACCTTCAGAGCTCCCTTTCTCTTGTTTTTAACTGTCTCCTTCCAATCCTTTGATATTCCTTTATTTTATGGAGTGTAGAGTTTGTAAGTATTCAGTTCGTATCCGAAAACTACCAGCTACAAAGAAGTCTCTGTAGTAGCTTTCCTCAAAGTGTCTTCTCTAGCGCCTGCTAAGGAGTGATCCCTGGACCAGAAGCATTGCATCACCTGGGAGCGTGTTGGATACACAGACCCTCAGGCCCCACCCACACCTGCTGAATCAGAATTGACATTTTAATGAGGTCTCTTGAGGATTTGTTGGAACTTTATGGTTGGAGAAGCCCTGCCCCTGAACATTAGTGTTCAGTGAGGTATTAACAGGTGAAAAAAGTGGACCATGGTTATATACACATTTGGAAAGCAATGAGTCAGACATATTTTCAGTTGTACAACCTTTTCCACTTTTTCGTGTGCTCATGTGTATTATGAATCTTCATGAGGGTAATGTAGTATGTAGTATTCTTTAATACTTATTGGACCAATTACCCTTTTTCTGAGGGGAGATAGCTGTCAAATTGGAGTTTTGTACAACATGGTGAAGGTAACACTACTAGGAAGTGTGGAATGGGGCCACTTAAATATAGTGTTTCTCCTGCATGAAATGCAACACGTTAAATTTGGTTTTTTATAAAACTAAAAATTTCAGTAATTAATAATTGTCAGGCTTACATAATAAACTTGATCTTGAAAGTCAAAATAGAAGGCAATCCATTTTTTGCCTTTAATTAATCTGATTTAATTCTGTGAAGAAATTTGAGCCTCAGAGAAAGTATAGTCTGTGTCTAATTTTTTGCTATTAAATTTTCCAAGTCATTGTATTAGAAAAAGTACCACTTGAGTAGTTTTGCTGTATAAATTGTGGTAAGAGAGGCTGAGACTTTTATTTTTCTTGGATTTATTGAGTTTAAGATATTTCACAAAGGTAGTAAAATAATATGCACTAATTAATATGATTTTGAAATTGTTTTATAATGTTTAATATTCCATGTATCTTAAATAAATGATTGAATAATTACATGTATTAAATGAGAAATAATCTTTTGATTTTAACTAATATTGGCACTTAAAAATTTTTTTAAACTGTGGTTAAAAACATAAAATTTACTGTTAACCATTCTTTTTTTTTTTTTTTTGCGGTACACGGGCCTCTCACTGCCCTGGCCTCTCCCGTTGCGGAGCACAGGCTCCGGACGTGCAGGCTCAGCGGCCATGGCTCACGGGCCCAGCTGCTCCACGGCACGTGGGATCCTCCTGGACTGGAGCACGAACCCATGTCCCCTGCATCGGCAGGCGGACTCTCAACCACTGAGCCACCAGGGAAGCCCTATTAACCATTCTTAAGTGTACAGTTAGGAGTGTTAAGTAGGTTCACATTGTTGTGAAACAGAGCTCCAGAACTCTGTCAACTTGTTAAACAGAAGCTCTATATCCATTGTATATTTTGGGTGTTATGTTTTAAGACTCTGGATTTTATTTAAGTCTCCTGTTTTAGTAGGCCTCCTCTGACACCGAACTGGCAGAGGAAGGATGGTGATGCTTTGTTCCTTCCAGGTTGGGGTGAAAGTCCAGGTTCCCCTGTAGACTTCTCTTGACACTCCAGGGGTGTGGTAGAGCCCCTCCCTACTGCTGGGCAAGGGTGGGAATCCAGGCTTTCCACTGGGCTTCTTCTGATGCCCCCCTGACTGGTAGGGGGAGGGCTCCTTATTATTACTCCACTGACACTGGTTAGGTAGGAGTGGGTGCCCCATTCCTGGTGGAAGGTGGTAAAGGTGAAGCCTTCCCACTTGCCTCCTCTGATGCCATCCCAGCAGAAAGAAGGAGGGGAACATGATTACTGCTATAAATGGGTGGAGGTCCAGGCATCCCATCAGTATCTCTACTGATACCATGGTTGGGGCCAGGGGCCTTTGTTATTGCTGGGTTGGGATGAAAGTCCCAGCTCTCTCTTGGTCCTTTCTATTTCCCTGGCAGGGAAGAGTGTTGGGGTGCCTTGTTACGGTCATGTGAGGGTAGGAGGCTAGTCTCTCCTCTTGCCCTTTGCTGAAGGGGCCATCGGCTTTCTGTGGTGTTTGGCTAAAGTAGAGTAGCTATTGTCTTAATGTTTTTGGTCTTTCCAGCTGCCCCTTTCCTATCCTTTGGCTTGAGAGAGCTGATTTTTCCTGTGTATTTGTGTTTGTATGCTGTTTGGCTCCTGGATTATCCAGCACCCAATCTGGGATGTATGAGGCAGAGAGAAAACCCAGCAAACTCAGTGATATATTGATCCTCAGGTGCTGAGGCCTCTAACCATTCTGCATCTTTTCTGTCTCATCCTATGATCTTTAAAATGTATCTATGGCCACTCAGTAATATACAGTGGATTGTCATTTAAAAGGTAAGGTTCTGTTTTTTTTAATTAAAACAATTTACCATTATAGCGAACATTTATTATAGGCCAGACACTTAGTGACTTATAACCCTGGGTTATTCTCAAATGAGACTTAGTGTGTTGAGTGAGTTTGTCAAGTTCATGGAGTTTATAAATGCTAAAGCTGATGCTCAGGCCAGGCAATAAACAAGGAAACAATTATTTCGGATAGTGTTAGTGCTCTGAAGAGCATTACACAGGATGATGTCGATAGAGTGTCTTGCAAGGGGAAGTGTGCAGGGAGTGGAGCCAGACACCATTTGCTGGGAGGGAAGTCAGGGAGGGCCTCTCTGAGGAGGTGATGTTCCAGCTAAGCCCTCAGTGACAAGAAGGAGTGTGCTGTGTGAACCTCTGCAGGAAGAACTTTGTAGTTCAGCTTCCCTGAGGTGTGAGGGGTCATGGGGAGACCCGGGAGGAGAAGGAAGGCCAGCAGTGCTGAATGCAGTGAGCAGTGAGGAGGGGACATAGAAAGAGGCTGGGCAGTAGGAAGAAGACCCGGCTCATGTACGGCTGTGATACTGGCCTTCCTTAGGGGTTTCGACACAACGGCCATTGTTTTATTTTTACTTAAAGAAAAGTACAAATATTTGTATATAGGTGTGTGTTTTAGGGGCAGGTTTACCAGTCTTAGTATTGCTAATTGTGTTTTTTTCAAGTGCTTGGTTGTTAATGGGCTAGAATGAGTGGAAGAGGAAGGGACCCAGGAACAAATACCAGGCTTACTGCTTCCTGCTGGACAGGGAGAAAGAACTGCATCTGTTCTTTTTGGGGGATTGATGCCTCTATATGGTGATATTTTTTTGTTGTTGAAATTCAGTCCCCAAAAGAGGCCCATGCCATTCCTTTTAAATAAGAGAAATTACTATTTACTGCAGAAAGTTTAGAAGAACCTAAAGAAGAAAACAAAATTGACTGTAATCTCACTACCCAGAGCTAATTACCATTGCCATGTGGGTTTATCTCTTTTTAGTCTTTGGTCCATATGTCTATGAATTTTATGCATACATTTATAAAATTATGATAAAAATATGTTGATTTATCATATTCATGAATATGTCATTAAATATACCGTAAGAACATTTTAAAAATTACTATATAATTTTTCATTTTGTGCCACTATGGTAATTTAACCCTTCTTCCACTGTTGACCTGTTTGCCTCTGACTTTTTGGTTTGCACTCACCCTGATGCAGTGAGCATCCTGTTTCCATACAACTTTTTTTTTTTGCGGTACGCAGGCCTCTCACTGTTGTGGCCTCTCCCGCTGCGGAGCACAGGCTCTGGACGCGCAGGCTCAGCTGCCATGGCTCACGGGCGCAGCCGCTGCACGGCATGTGGGATCTTCCCAGACCGGGGCACGAACCCATGTCCCCTGCATCGGCAGGTGGACTGTCAACCACTGCGCCACCAGGGAAGCCCTACATACAACTTTGTGTCTGCTGCTAGTAGATTACCACAGGTGTTATGCACACTTAGAAGGCTGTGCATAAACTGCTAAATTGTTCTCTAGAAAGGTAGATGATGAGAGTACCATTTACTTGTGATGGTGTGAAAAGTGTTCACAGCCATGGTGACAAGGGAACTCTCTTGAGCTACAAATCATGTGTTCTGCATATTCAAGTAAATAGGAAAATTGGGCAAAACAAAAAGTGACAAACTGTTTTTCTACCCTGTTTTCAAAAAAGAAAAAACAAATGAAACTCTTAAAAGGATACTTTCTGAACCCGTGGTAGATGGTACTTTGTAAGTAATTCTTGCATCATCACTAGATGTAGGGAATTGATAACCTTTTCACAATTCAGATACTTGAAAGACTCTCAGTGAGAAGCTTCTGGAAGGCCTGACCAGGCATAAGAGAAAACCTTGTAAGTTAGGTGTGAGTTTATTTACTAATCTTTGCCCTGTAAACTGATTTAAAAAAAAATTCCTGGTTTACTTTGTAATTTTATTTTTCTCATTCTTCCAAGCTTATTAATGTGTCCTACAAATATTTGATCTTAAAGATCTGGGGCTGGAGGAGTTTGGGAATGCATAAAGGTGTTTCCTGCTGCTTTACTAGGAAGACAGGTATTGGATGAGGTCATTGCAATTTCCCTTAATTATAATATCTAGAAACTTAAAGTAGCTAATGCCATTTTAATTTATTTTTATCAGATTATGTTTATAACTTTTATGAATTTTCGTTTAGTATTGAAAATCCAGAATATATGAGCTATAGAATACAGATGACTAAAACTGCTTAACCATCCCCAAATAATCTCTTTAAAAATTTTGATATATATCTTTCAAATTCATATTTCTTGTGCATATATGTGTGCACATACATTCACGAATTTCCTTCTCCCTGCTGCCACATACACATGCTATTAGAATCTTTTTACAGTAATTGGATCAGTTGTATACTGTTTGTTCATATTTTTCCTATTCAGTGATGTTGGGAATGCGTGTCTAACTCAGTATAACTCTTCAATATTGTTTTTAAAGTGTTATGATGTTCCATCATGTGAAGGTATCCCAATGCATTCCAGCAGTTCACTACTGCACATTTTAAAATTTCCTTTTTTTTTTTTTTTGCCAGGGAGAACATCCTTATGGCTAAATCCTTTCATATGGACATCTGTAATTATTCCTTTAGGATAAACTTTTAAGTAAAATTAAGCACTATCTTAGCTGCTCCTCCCAGAGTCTCTCAACAAGGATTTTATATTCAATATCTTGGGTGTTCTGTTACAGAGACCACAGGTAGATGTATGAACATGGAAGAGATCAGTTCCCATGAACTCTTCCTGAGGAATCTGTCAGAGAATGAGCTTTAGACAACCAAGAAATGTTTGAATAAGTTAAGAAGACCAAGTAATGTGGGACTTCCCTGGTGGCGCAGTGGTTAAGAATCCACCTGCCAGTGCAGGGAACATAGTTTCGATCCCTGGTCTGGGAAGATCCCACATGCCACAGAGCGTCTAAGCCCGTGTGCCACAACTACTGAGCCTGTGCTCTAGAGCCCGTGAGCTACAACTACTGACGCCTATGCACCTAGAGCCCAAGCTCTGCAACAAGAGAAGCTACCACAGTGAGAAGCCCACGCACCGCAACAAAGAGTAGCCCCCGATCGCTGCAACTAGAGAAAGCTGTGCAGCAACGAAGACCCAATGCAACCAAAAATAAATAAAAATAAAATTAAAAATTAAAAACAAACAAAACAACCCAGAGCCCGATTCTTGATGTTAGAAAATTGAAAATATATAAAACCCTGGGAACCCTACTCTGCTGTATTTCAATTAATTGAGCGTAGTATACTCACATCAACTTGTTTACAAGTTACATGGATTCAAACATCTGCCTCAGTTATTATTTTTTTTGAGGTATGTAACCTTGAATGTACTTTGTAACTGCATAATCAGTGATGCATACATTGCACATCTTATGCTTTGGGGTCACTTAACAATTTAAACATTACTTTTTAAAGTCATACCGTGTTTCACAGGTGGGTTTGTTCCTGCTCGTTGGTAAGATGATTTCCTTCTGGGTGTTACTGACTACGGATACTGCCTTTCTAATTTTTGTCTACTTTCTAATTTTGACAGGAGCTGCTGTCCATTTTTATTTTAGCAGTCTAGTTTGACTGAAGCTGTTGCTTCAGGTTTCATGTTTTGACCAAGTAGCACAACAGTGATTAATAATAAGCCAGAAGGTGCAGATTGCTTATGTTGTTTGGAAGTACTATGGAAGATCACTATGAAATTTCATGCATATAAAACTTTGAAAAATTTGAAAGCTAAGTCAGCTCAGGTTTCTTTTTCTCACAAAGTCACTAGGCATCCTGACTCAATGGTTGCTAATTTAAAATATGGTAATTAGTTTATGCATATTAATAACATGAGTTTGTATTGACTTTTTTTTGTCTATGTTAATAAATGTGTTCTATAAGAAACATTTTACTAAGCTACTTGGTTAAACTTCTTTAAGGAAAGTGTAAACCAAAAACAATTTTAGATTTAATCAGTACATTTTTCACTTCCATCAACATTAAATGGGAAAATCGTGTCAGTGTATTATCCGCATGATTTCTTTTTTTTTTTTTTGAGGCTATTATCATTTGATGGCCAGGCTGTGCTCATTGATTTTCACCTGTGACAGTTGATTGAAAAAGATCAGTTTTACCTCTTGAGAAATAAATAACTTGGACGTTCTCTACATCATCATTATTTTTTATTTATCTCATAATTTTGTCCTTATGATATGTACTGGAGGGGTTTTTATCCTTTTGCTTACTTTTGATCAAGATATCATTTTCTTTGTGATGGAAGCTTCATATATTTCGACCAGATCCTCACACTGTGAGCATTTCATCACACCATCTTTACATTACGTAGGTATGTCCGTTCTGAAATCACTGCCAAGAACCATTTGAATGTTGGACGTGAACTCGTCGTTCTGTGGTTTGGGCTATAGACCTAAACAGCTTCTGCTTTTTTTTTTTTTTCCACGTGTAAAATTTAGTTATGTTGAGCCAAATGGCAAGGTGAATTTAAATCAAAGCTGAATACATAGTGGATTGCAAACTGAAGCGACCCGAGGTCATTTTTGGTTCTCTAAAGTAGCTTTGATTATTCACCCTTGGCACTAGGCTTTGCCTGCAGTCTGTAATCTCCCCTCCTCGGTGTTGTAAGATTAATACTGTTCTAGAGGTCTGGTGCATGTTGCTTAAGATTAAATATGGTGCCCTGGGCAGTTAGTTTTAGGGAGTCAGTACTGTTCATTTAGTTTTTCTGAAATGACTAAATGAGAATTTATTTAGGGCACAAGATGCTTGTATGTTTAGATCCAAAATTAGAGTCTGTAATATATTGTATCTTCTAAGGGACTTGGAATTACTATGTTAGAAACAAATCTTGTATGCAGTTTCTTTTATCTTCGCGTATTTGCTGCGCTCGTTTGTTTCACTCAAAATAATAGGCATTATTTTAGTTTTGCCAGGTTGTTAGTAATGGCTGCATAACACTCCATCAATAAGAAATACAGTAGACCTTATCTTCACTTCTTAATGACATGCCTGTGTTTTTAAAATTATGACCGTTGCTGTACGAAACTTTTGTTGCGCCTGGAAAAATTTCCTCTTTCGTTATATGCTTAAGCTGTATTTCACTTTTGCTGTGTAACTACTTCAAAATGTAGTGGCTTAAACAAGAGCAGTAATTTACTTTGCTCACCAATCTGTAATTTGGGCAAGGTTGGGAGAGATTGAGTGGGAGCTGGAGAATAAACTTTCCAGAAGGCTCACTCAGATGACTGGAAAGTTGATGCTCTCTGTTCCCTGGGAACCCTGCTGGGCTGTGGGCTGGGAGCCTCAGTTGCTTTCCACATGGGCCCCTAAAGGCTGCTTGGGCTTCCTCACAGCGTAGTGGCTGGGTTCCAAGAGAGAGTGTCCCAGGAGAACCAGGCAGAAGCTGCATGGCCTTTCAAAGCTGGGTTTGGAAATCATGTAGTGTCACTTCCGTGACTTCCCTTTCCTACTCCAGCTGCCCTCCCCACATGCATCATTAGTGTTTGTAATGAAAGAACATAAAACTGGATATGGGTAAATGCAATCTTTGCTACAATTAGGATTTAACAAATTCCCTATTTTGGGAACGTTAAGGTGGCTTCTATTTTTGTTTGTCTTATAAACAGTATTACCATGAGCATTCTTCTTCTCAAAGCTCTTTTGTTCATCACTTGGTTAGGCTAAAATTTTTGAGATATAACAACTGTGTCAGAAGAAAATAACATTTTTAAGGCTTTGGAGAAGTAACAACTCATTTTCCTACCAGCTAGAGGAAAGGTTGAACACTTACTCCCATATGAGCTATATTTGAGATTTATCCATTTACCCATGACCATGCCAGCTCATCTTTGCTAGTCTGCTTTGTTTTAAAACAGATTCTTATTCTTCCTAAATTTGCATTTCTTTGCCTACTAGGTTAGGGTACATGATTTATTTGCTTGTAGGCAGTTTAGAATTCTTTTATTAGTTGTTTTGCTTGTTTCTGTAATTTTTTACACTAGAGTGTTCATAAAAGTTATATTGGTAAAAGTTATTTATACCTAAAGATATTGATTATTTGTAAAAAGTTTCAAATATTTCAAATACTTTTTCCAAGGTTGCATATTTATTTTGACAGATATATAGTATCATAAGTTTCGTTATTTAAAATTTTCACAACCTGTTGAGAGTCTTTCTAGTAAGGGTAGTAAAGTAAGGATATCATTAGGTGAATAGTCCTTTATCTTTTTTATTTGCTGAAGTCTTAAATATACTTGTGAATGTTTTGCTGTTTCTTTTATTTGTATTTTCCATACAAATTTCAAAAATGGAATTCTTGCAGCTTTATGCTTTATGATATTTTCTAGTATCTAGTTGGACAAACGCCTTCAGTCATGATATCAAGCCTATGAAATGTGTGTGTGTAATCATCTCTGACATGCTATTCTGTCAAGCACTGTTGCACTCGCACTCAGGTTTCTTGACTCCAGATTACAAGTTCTTTACCACTGTATTAAGCTGCTGCTTCATTTTTTCCAGTGTTTTCTTATTACTTCATAACAACCTATAGTTTTCTTTGTGTAAGTTATACATTTCTCTTTTAAGTTCTTTCTTAAATTGTTCTGTATTTTTGTCATCCTTAATCAGAACACATATTTATGTGTTTACAAAAAGACACGTATAAGAATGTCCATAACAGCTTTACTCATTGTGGTTCCAAACTCCAAACAACCCAAATGTCCAAGAGTAAAATGGGTATATACATTTTTCTGTGTTCACAACATGGAATATTATACAGTAATAAATTATGAACTACTTCTATACATAACATAGCTGACTTTCACACCATTAAATTGAGGTCAGGCAGTGGTAATTTTTCTTTTTGTGTATCTTTGCTGTCTCCCCTTTTTCTTGATTAATTTAGTGAGTGCTTTATCTATTTTGTTGTTATTTTTCAAAGGCAGCATTTTGATTTATCATTTCCCTTTTTTTCCTTTTACCTTTTAGTTTCTGCTTGCATCTTTGTTTTCTCCCTTTGCTTCATTTTTCTTTACCTTGTTCTTTTTTCAGCTTTTTTCGTTGGGAATTTAGTTCACACACTTCTTTCATTTTAATTTACAAACGTATTTGCAGGTCACATTTTCTTCTGATGACTGCTTTAATTGTATCCTATAGATTCTTATGTATAGTGTTTTTACTATTTTTTTTTAATTCTACAATTTTGGTTTGCATTTTTCCTTTACTCAAGGATTGTTTAATAGAGTGTTTTAAATTTTTCCAGGTAGAAGCGCCTTTTGGATTATTGATTTTTTTTATTACTTTCTACTTCTACAGCACTGTGATCATTACAGTTATTATTTTTTACTTTATGGATTCTATTAAGGTTTTCTTTATCACCTATTATGTAGGTACCTTAAAGGAACATTTCATATTTAAGAAAAAGGTACATTTTCTATTATTTGAGTCTAAATTTTAATACATATCCATAATATCTAATCTTTCACTTATGTTATTTAGGTCTTCTATATCCTTACTTATTTTTGTTCTCATGACAGTCTTGGACTGAGAGTAGTGTGATTAAGTCTTCTATTCCTTCTTCCATCTCCTGTAGTCTTCACTTTTTAAAGGTGTTCACTATACCATGTAAGGCATAACCTTCATTACTGTATTCAATACTGTTGTGTATGTGTTGTGAATGGTGGCCTTTGGCACTAAAAAGTGTTGCTTGTTGTTTACTTCTTTTTGGCCTAAATTCTATCGTATATATCAGGAAAAATCATTATGTAATTCTTTGTATATCAGGAACAAACTTTCTGCTTTCATTTTTGCTTGAATTTGCCTGATTGTGTGTGTATATGTATTGATTTATATATAAAATTTATACACAATGCAATTCATATTTTTTTGGAGTGTAGTTGTACGAGGATTAACACATGCATAGACTCTTGTCACCACCACAAGAAGGATACAGAACAATTCCAACATCCCAAAGAATGACCTTGTGCTGCTCCCTTTTTTAGGTAAACCATGTCCCATCCCAGTCCCTGGCATTCAGTGATGCCCGTATGGTTTTACCTTTTCCAGAATGTTATATAAATGGGATCCTATAGTATGTAATCTTTTTTTTTTTTTTATAGTATGTAATCTTTGAGACTGGTTTCTTTTACTTAACATCATGCAGCTGAGATTCCTCTGTATTGTTGTGTGTACTGTTAGTTCATTCCTTTTGATTCCTGAGTACTATTCCTTTATGTGGATATACCACAGTTTATTTATCCATGTACCCGTTCAGGGACTTAAGGATTGTTTCCAATTTTTGACTCTGAGTAATGTTGCTATCAACTTTTACATGTAGATTTTTCAGTGAACATAAGTTTTCATTAAGTGAAATGATATGCAGTTGTTGGGGCATATACGATAGATATGTGTTTGATTTTTTTCTTTTGGCTGCGTTGGGTCTTCATTGCTGCATGCAGCTTTCTCTAGTTGTGGTGAGCGGGGGCTACTCTTCGTTGCAGTGCATGGGCTTCTCACTGCAGTGGCTTCTCGTCACAGAGCATGGGCTCTAGGCACACAGGCTTCAGTAGCTGTGGCACGTAGGCTCAGTAGTTGAGGCTCGTGGGTTCTAGAGCGCAGGCTCAGTAGTTGTGGTGCACGGGCTTAGTTGCTCTGCGGCATGTGGGATCTTCCTGGACCAGGGCTCGAACCTGTGTCCACTGCATTGTCAGGCGGCTTCTTAACCACTGCGCCGCCAGGGAAGTCCCTGTGTTTAACATTTTTATGAAACTGCCAAACTATTTTCCAGAATGATTGTGCCATTTTGCGTTCCCACAAGCAATGTATGTAGAATTCTAGTTGCTCCACATACTTGTCATTTTTAATTCTAGTCATTCTAATAAATGTGTTGTGGTGTCTTGTGATCTTAATTTGTGTTACTGTAATGATTATGATATTGAACATACTTTCATGTGTTTATTTGACATCTGTGTACATTCTTTGGTGAAATGTCTGTTTAAATATTTTGTCCTTGAAAAATACTTTTCTTAATGTTGAGTTTTGAGAGTTCTTTATATATTCTGGTAACAAATACTTTCTCCTAGTATGTGGCTTATCTTTTCTTACAGTGTCCTCTCCAGAGGAGACATTCTAAGTTTGATGAAGTTGAGTTCATCAATTATTTCCTTTATGGATTGCGATTTTGGTTTATATATAAGAATTCTTCCTAACCTAAGGTTATGAAGATTTTCTCTGTTTCTTTTTAAGATTTTGTGGTTTTACATTTTACATTCAGTTCTATGATCCATTTTGGGTTAGTTTTTGTATATGGTGCAAGGTGTGAGTTGAAGTTTAGTTTTTTGCATGTGGATATCCAGTTGTTTATAGCAAAAACTTTTTTCCAAAATTGCCTTTGTACTTTTGTCATAAACGAATTGACTATAATATTTCTGAACTCTCTACTGTTTCCCCTTAGTCTGTGTGTCTGTCATTTTGTCAGTACCACATTGTTTTGAGTACTGTAGTTTTTAAAATGTCTTAAAACCATTGTGTGATTCTCCATCTTTTTTCCCCCCAAATCGTTGTGCTTATGCTAGTTGCTTTGCCTTTACGTATAAATTTTACAATTAGCTTGTCTGTATCTACGAAAAATTCTGCTGGGATTTTGATTGGAATTGCATTAAATCTGTGAGTCAGTTTGGGGAGAATTGATGTATATATATTAACTATCTTGAGTCTTTTAATACATGAACAGAAAATGTCTTTTATTTATATCTTAAAAATTTTTTTCTTACTGTTTTGTAGTTTACTGTGTACAGATTCTTGGCATTTTTTTTAGGTTTATACCTATATTTCTTTTGTTTTTGTTGTTGTAGCTATTTTAAAAAAATTGTTTTCCAGTTGTTTATTATGACTGGAATGTACAAATTACAGTGTATACAAATATATCAGATCTTGCTAAAACTCACTTATTAGTTCAGAAGTTTTTTTTTTTTTTTGTAGATTATTTGGGCTTTTCTATATTGTCTTGATATCTGAGACTATTTCTTCCATTCCAATCTGAATACCTTTTACTTTTCTGTTCTTATTGTACACTGCCTGTGACTTTCAGCAAAATATTGGATTATGAATAATGGGACAGCCTTGCTTAATTCCCAATTTCAGGGTGGGAGGAAGCATCAAGTCTTTGAACATTTAGTAGTTAGCTGTAGGTTTTTTTCTAGATGTTTTTGAGATGGGGGAAGTTCCCTTCTATTCCTAGTCTGGTGAGAGATTTTATCATGAGTGGATATTGAATTTTGTCAGATGCTTTTTTGTTATCAACTGATGTGATTGTGTGGTTTTCCTTTTTTAATCTATTAATATGGTGAATTACACTGATTGATTTTCACATATCGAACCAGTCTTGAATTCCTGGTATAAATCCCACTTGAGTGTAATAATTATACTTTTAATATATTGCTGGATTCAACTTATATTTTGTTGAGGATTTTTTTGCATCTGTGTTCCTAAGGCATAGTGTCTATACTTTCTTTTCTTGTATAACTAACTGTTTTGGACCTTTTTTATGTCTATAAATGCTTGTTTAATGATACTTCCTTCTGATTGAGCTGTTATATTACAGATTACCTCTGCTTCATTTTTTTGTTTTGCTTGGGTGGAGTTGGAGACTCTTCATTGGCTGAAGTACTTTAATTCTCACTTTTTGTTGCCTTCTTAGAATAGCTTTATATGAAACTTGCATCCTGTGTTCTGTACATTTTGAAATGTCTTAAATTATTCTGGGATAATGTTCCATGTAGAAGAGATCAGAGGTTTCAGTTGTTTCTAGGGCTCTTAGTCTTTTTTTTTATTTTCCTTAGTTCTTTTTGTGTTGTTGTTAGTGATATTTATATATCAAGAAATTTAGCAATTTATCCATAAAATGTGCTACAATTATCTTACCTGGTTTATGCAATTCTTTTTTGTTCATTTATAGTGTTTTATTTCCATATAGAATTTAACATTTTTTGGTATTCACATTTCTCATGCTTTTTTTCTTCCTTTCTAATACATTATTTATGAACATTTTCTCAAATCTGAGATTTTAAATATGTATAAATATGTATCTGTATCTTCCATGGCATCTTCTAGATCTTTTAATCATTTGGTGTTTATTTTTTAAATCTTAGATTTGTCTAGGGCTTATTTTCAAGTAGGACAAAACCACCACTCATGACTCAGCGCATTAATTTTGGTTAGATCAACATTTAGCAAACTTTTATTACATCACTTTCTGTTTTCAAATTGCATTCAGATGCATCAGGTATTCTGTCAATTTTTTCTCCTTAAAGAGATCTCTCCTGGAGGCTGCTGACCAACTTTGTTATGAATAGGCAGCCTGTGTACCTGGTTATAGTAGCTATCACCCTGGAATGATCCTGGGCTTCCCTTTGCCTCTTTCCTGTGCTCTCCTCTTCCTTGGTTTATTTCCTCATGGTGACTGTTGGGAGTATATGAGAGGAGTGGTAGTATGAAAAGTGATTTTGGAAAGGTAATAAAAAGCCAGATCATGAAGGGCCTTGTATGCCGTGATAAGGGATTTTAGCTTCTCTCAAGGGTTTTAGCAACTGCTGAGGATATTTTATAGGCGAGTAATGTATTTGCTCTTATGGAAGATCACTGTGGCTGCAACTTGTAGAATAGATGGAAGAAAGCAAAGTTAGACAAAGCCCGCTACAGTAATTCAAGAAAGATATAAGGATACATTGAAATAGGGCAATGACAGTGTGAGTGTTGTTCTCATAGAAATTGGGTATCGGTTGGACACCTGAGAGAGGAAGGAAGAGTCAAGGAGGGTGCTCAGATTTCTAAGTTTGGCTACTGAATTGATGACCCTCATAGTAGGATTATCACGCTTAGGGTAGGTGCCGAGTTTAGTGTTGGATGTGCAATACAAAGAATTGCACTATATCCTGTACCCACATTCACCAGATGTTAACGTTTTACCTTGTTTGCTTTATAGTTTCTATCTTTTACCATGTGAGTGTCTGTGTGTGTGTGTCTCTGTGTGTGTGTGTTCGTTCCTGTCCATTTGAGATGAGGTCACAGACCTGATGCTCCTTTACTTCTAATTACTTCACTGAATATTCCCTAAAAAATAAGCCATCAATTTAAAAATCAAGAAGCTAACATTTATTTAACATAAATTGCTAATCTGGACCGTATTCAGATTTCTCAGTTGTCCCAGTAATGTTCTTTAACGTGAAACAAAACTTCCAGATCTTGAATTGCAGTCAGTTATCATGACTCTCTAGTCTTCTATAATCTGGAACAGTTTTTAAGTCCATGGCTAGTGGGTATTTGAATTTGGAATTAGGCACATGGATGTGTGGGAGCAATGTTAATGTGGGAAACAGATTTGTGGTTTTGGTCCTTGGACCACAGTGTATAAATTAGAACTTGGGAGTTGACCATGGGGAAATGGGCTTTCTACTGTTGACTGGAAAGGTGGAAACAGATCTATTACTCAAAGGCACCTTGGTGTTGATTCTGTTTTTTACTCCAATTGATGAATTAGTTTATTTGGTTCAGGATCTAGGTGAGCCTGATGCAGAGGTACAGATAAATAGTTATATAGATGTATAGATATATCTTCATCCTTAAAGAGAAGCATATACCTGGCTGTGTAAGCTCTTCCTGCCTGACAGTATAGCACTCAATGTAAAAGAACTTCGGCAAAAAATTGAGCTGTTTACATCTATGTTGGACACAGTGTCACTGCTAGGTGCTTACCTCTGTCAAGGACGCTAGGGAACTTAACGTTCCTGCTCTCTGTAGCCATCTTGCTAACAATACGATTCCGTATTTCTGCCTACTTACATTCATTAACGCTGTGTATGTGTATTCCATTTTTTTGCATATCAATAGGCACCTGAAGTGATGTACAAATCTGTCTGTTAGAAGAGAAAATGACACTAATACTTGTCAACACTTATTCCTCTGTGTTGTATTAAACCTTTAATTAAAGAATGTTATAGAAATACAAGTTTTTCTTTTGTGTCCCATACTGGCTATTGTTTTTATTTTATGTCTGTAGGACCTCAGCTGTGTAGACTAGAGACGTGATCTCTGTGTGTGCAGGTTTGCTCAGAAGTTCATGCCTCCATGCAGTTGTGACTTTCAGTTCTAGTTATTTATTGCTACGCTTCTAGTCATGTGATGGAGGAGTTAAGAAGCAGGCTTTGTGGGCTTCCCTGGTGGCGCAGTGGTTGAGAGTCCGCCTGCCGATGCAGGGGATATGGGTTCATGCCCCTGTCCGGGAAGATCCCACATGCCGCGGAGCGGCTAGGCCCATGAGCCATGGCCGCTAAGCCTGCGCGTCCGGAGCCTGTGCTCCGCAACGGGAGAGTCCACGGCAGTGAGAGGCCCGCATACCACAAAAAAAAAACAACAACAACAAAAAACAGGCTTTGTCATCTGCCTGGCCTGGATTTGAATTCAATTTTGTCAATTGGGGCAAAGTGCTTAAATTTTCAAGATTCCTTTTCCTCTTTAAAATAGGGATAATATTATCAACTCTTCATAGCTTCTTTTCAGGTTTAAATGAGATCATACATATTAATGACTTGGTATAGGGAGCAGCACAAATTAAAAATGCAAAAGCAATAGCTGATATTATTTTATTTTCTGCTACCTGTTTGGTTATTACAGTCTATTGACCCTCAGAGTTGACTGCTCTATTTATTTCATGTTTTCTCAAAAAATATTCTACTGTCTCCCACAGGATTTTGTCTCTACAATTATCCGTTTACTGGACAGCCCCTCGACATCCATCAGAGCAAAATCCTTCCTGGTTCTTCTGTATATTTTGATTCATAACCACGAGATGCTGCTTCTCAGCTGCCAAGCACGGTAGGATTTTCTCTGACAGTTTCACCAATGACTTCAATTTGACCCCTGCTTATTAGTTTTATTAGTAGTATTTCTTGGCCCCTATGTACCTGGTATTCAAATTTTTTTTCCTAGATTTTTCCAAGGGTTTAATGTTTCACTTGTCACCTCAGCTTGGAAACACTGAAGCAGGGTGTTGGGAAGTGCTTGGAGTTTCCTAGATCTGAGTACAGTCCAAGGCAGGGTGTTAAAGTTGGTTCTGGTTTACATTTTTGCAAGGCGTTCTTGACTGGTGGTTTGGTCATAGTTCTGATTTGTGTGAGCTTCTGGAATGAGTAGCTGAAAGCCCAGAGGAGCAGCCTAGAAAAGCAGAGGAAGAGGCAGGGCGAGGATAAGGAGTACATGGACTGGTCCTTGACTAGGCAGATCTCTCACTGTCTCTAGGTCTCACCTCCTTCCTCTAAAAGGAGAAGCTGTCCTGATGCACCTCAGGTTCCCTTCATCCTCTGATGCTTCTCCATTGACGTTTTTGAAACTGTCTGGTCCATGCTCTTGAACATATGGTTTATCGCCTATTTCTCGATCTGGCTTTTTACTTATTGTAGGATACTGGGGAGATCCTAGAATTGCTGAGATTGGTCTAGGTTAGGAACTAGAAAACTTACTCCTGGAAACAGGGAGTAAATGTTTTAGGATTTACGGGTCAAGAAGCAAAATTGCTGACACATATATATGGAATCTAAAAAAACCCCAAATCATTCTGAAGAACCTGGGAGCAGGACAGGAATAAAGACGCAGACATAGAGAATGGACTTGAGGACACGGGGAAGCCTGGACGAAGTGAGAGAGTGGCATGGACATATAGACACTACCAAATGTAAAATAGACAGCTAGTGGGAAGCAGCCGCATAGCACAGGGAGATCAGCTCAGTGCTTTCTGACCACCTAGAGGGGTGGGATAGGGAGGGTGGGAGGGAGACGCAAGAGGGAGGGGATATGGGGATATATGTATATGTATAGCTGATTCACTTTTTTATACAGCAGCAACTAACACACCATTGTAAAGCAATTATACTCCAATAAAGATGTTAAAAAAAAAGAAGCAAAATTGTGGATATTATGTATGTACTTCTATTATAAGAGAGAAAACAAATTTCCACAAATTTTTTTATTGACATAATAAAAAATATACTACTCCCAATCCATCCCTGGGATGGATTAGCAGATGCAAACTATTATATATAGAATGGATAAGCAACTAGGTCCTACTGTATAGGACAGAGAACTATATACAATATCCTGTGATAAACCATAATGAAAAAGAATATGAAAAAGAGTATATATATGTGTATAACTGAGTAACTTTGCTGTACAGCAGAAATTAACACAACATTGTAAATTAACTATACTTCAATAAAATTTTAAAAAATTACATACTGCTAATAATTGAGTATAAGTTTTTGAAATATAGGTCTAGTGAGAAGAGTAGAATTCTTTTGTGGGGGGAGAGAGAACATTTTGTGTAATTAGAGGTCAAAGTGAGAGTCTCATGATCAAATCTGATTACAGATGTTCCCCTTGGTGCTGATCCCTAATGCAATTTTATGTATCTTATCTTTGAAAATGTCCTTTCACACAGGTTCTGCCACATATCAATATCAGTCCATGGGCACATGACTTAAATTGAGCATATTCATCACTTGGAAGGCATTTGTAGTTTTCTGTTAGATTCTTCCTTGATACCTGCCTGTAGCGTGTCATTGCATTGCAGGTGAATCCCTTCTAGGTGAAGGTCATGTGGAAGCTCCTGACAAGCCGCCTTCAGTTCCCATCTCTCAGGGATCCCTGTCCTTTGTTGTTTGATGTCCAGTGTCCTGATTCTGACATCTCATATGTTTTTGTCTATTTGTTACTTGTTTTCGGGGGGAGGGTGTGCACTGATCCTGTTAGTCCATCAGGGCTGCAAGCAGAAGTTGCTCTTGTCTGTCGGTAAAGGCCTCATCGCTGGCTTTGCTGCCTCTCATCTCTCCTTGTGTTGACTGTCATTTTTCTCCAGGGCAAAAAATATAGTTTCTCAGCAGATGTTCTTCCATCATTTCTTGGACTCACCGTCTGGTCTCCGTGTAGCAGCTGGAGTGTCTCTTACCCAGTGTGAATCAGCTTTTGTTTCTTCCCTGCTCAGTCTCTCCTCTCCTGTTGTGCTGAAATAATACCCCAGGCTCTGACCGTGGGCTGCTCTGCCCGACTTCATCTCACCCCTGCCCTCCTCTCAGCCCTTGTCTTCTATAGCTCCTCCTGGCACCCTCTCCACGCCAGCTCAAAGTTCTTCTTGTTGCTTTCTGCACACACTAACCTTTTACACTCCCCTCGGGGGTTCCCTGTGCCCACAGTGCACTTCCCCGAGATATGTGTGTGGCTGGCCTCCTCAGCTCGTTCAGGTTTCTGTTCAGTCTAATGGTTGCTACTTTTGAGAGCCACTCCGATCATCCTGTCTCAACTCCCCCTCCTAAGACCAACTCAGAAACTGTCTAACTGAAAAGAACTAAATCACGTGGACCATGAGGGCCTGAGCGGGACAGGCTTGGTCCTCCCAGGAAATTGCTGTGATTTCTGTGTCCCTGAGTGAATATTTAGAAACTTTGACCGTGATGGGAAGATGGTGGCCTGAATGCACACCCTGACCTCCGCTGTGCTCTCTCTGGAGAGTGTAGGGGTGGGGTGCCTGGAAGGCAAGGCTTAGCCTTGCAGGAGAGTTAAGAGTGGGCCCCATTCTTCCTGTGCTGTGGGGCAGGGATGACGCCCTGTGCTCTAAGCCTGGGGAAATAGCAGATCTTGGGGCTTCTGTGGGATCCAAAATGCAGGTGCTGTCTGTGTGTGGTCGTTGGGACCAGCACTCCCATCCCCAGGGGATCTGGAGCGGGACCGAATTGGGGGTCAGTGTGCCCCAGTCTGCGAGGCTGCAGGGAGATGACCTCATTCGCCAGCACTTGGAGAGAACAGGTCCCCCTCCTCGCCTGCTTCTTTGCTACAACCCAGCCTGATCAGGTCCGAGTCAGTGGGGGGGATGTCTTGGGCAATCAAGGATTGGTCACAGTCCACTGAAGGAGACACTGCAAGTACTTGAAGGAGGAAGGACAAGAACAGGCAGCTCTTACTGAAGCAGAACTAGTGGAATCGACAGAATTTTAACGAACAAGGAATGAAAACTCTGTGGAGAGGCAGTTTTCTGAAATTCAGCAGAACTGAAAGAAAATGGCCTCTTCTGGGGACGGCATTAGTGCTTTGAAAGGACACATTGACCCACACAGAGCTGTTTACAAAGACACGGGAAACTCACGTGGAAACAATAAGAAAGGTGGAGTGTGGGTCCAAGAGACCTCACATGCAGAGTTCCAGGAACTCCAGGAGGAGGAAAGGAACTGATGGAGGAGGCTTTCTAATTGAAGAAATCTCAGAAGTCATCTTCTCCTTGAACATGCCCCCTTCTGATGCTGTATTAAACTGCGAGTAAAGGAGTTAAAAAGTCACAAAACCACAAATGGAAAGGGAAAAATGGCTAAGGCAGACGAGCGTTGTCACCTGTCTTTGCCTTTGGTAAGCTGGAAAGCTGACAGATGAACGTTCACTGTTTTAGCAGAATGGAGATGACTGAGATCCTTTAATGTCTGCAGAGGGAAAGGCTGGGAGGAGACATGATCACTGCCTGGCAGAACTCTTGAAAGGTTGGGAAGGGGGAGTGTAAAGGTACCTTCGAAGGCAGTGGTGAGAGGGAGGTGAGACTCAAGATAGGAGGATTGATGGAAATTTGCATGGAGATTTGATTCCCAGCCCTGAACATCCAGGACACTCTGCCTCTTCCACGGCAGCAGGAGACTTGCGATGTGTTCTGGGTGGTTTGAACCGGAAAGGCCGCAGATGTGGGGTTTGAGACAGATCAGAGGGAGATGAGGTGCTTTGTGAGGTCCTCTAATGAGGATCGTAGAAAAGCCTGCTTACTGTCAAAGGTGAGGAGTTCTGCCCTGTACCCCTCCTTGGCTTGCAGGCTCTTGGCAGCCTAGCTTGCATGCTCTTGACCAGAGTTTAGAGATTCATTTCAGGGAAGCTTATCCATCCCGAGTAAAAGCCCCACAGGGGCTGACGTTTGGGTGTCTCCTACTGTAGCTCGGGAAGCCTTGCCTGATATTCCTGTATTGGAGCCCATCAGTCATAAGCCCCGCTCCTGCACACAGACATTCCAACAATACTTCAGTGCATCCTCTTAAAATATAAATGGACAACCAAGTATCACCAGATATTTAAGGAAACATGGAACTCTAACATGGAACTCAGAAGCCAAAACTCACCAGCAGATAAAAGGAACTCAGCAGAAACAGACTAAAGTTATAAACAGACAGTTCATGGAAAAAGGAGTGAGAATGACTTTTTAATTTTTTTTTTAGTTTATTCATTTTGTTTTTTTGGCTGCGTTGGGTCTTCATTGCTGCGCACGGGCTTTCTCTAGTTGCGGCGAGCGGGGGCTACTCTTCGTTGCGGTGCGTGGGCTTCTCACTGCGGTGGCGTCTCTTGCTGCAGAGCATGGGCTCTAGGCGTGCGGGCTTCAGTAGTTGTGGCTCGCGGACTCAGTAGTTGTGGCTCGCGGGATGTAGAGCACAGGCTCAGTAGTTGTGGTGCACGGGCTTAGCTGCTTCGCGGCATGTGGGATCTTCCCAGACCAGGGCTCGAACCCGTGTCCCCTGCATTGGCAGGTGGATTCTTAACCACTGCGCCACCAGGGAAGCCCGAGGATGACTCTTAAACCTATGAGTAAATGCTAAATCTTCCTTATTATAAGAAGAAAACACATCATTACTCCTCACTAAAAGAGAAACTACACTGAATATTGTTTCCCACTCCGTACATTGGCAGTGTCTGCAGTGTATTCTGTTGGTGAGGCTGTGGAGAGGCCAGCACTGTCGTATATTGCTGGTGGGAATGCAAAATATTTAAACTACTATGAAGAGGAATTTGGCAATATCTAGAAAAATGGCATATTTTTACCCTTTGTCCCAGCCATCTCACTTCTAGGATACAGTGTCCAATGATCTGTTCTTAGTGAAGAAGTGACATGACACGTGCATGAGGCAGTATTTGTTACAGTAAAAAACTCTATAAACAACAGACTGGCTGGAGAACTGTGGTCACCCTTGTGTCAGTTATCTCTTCCTGCCGTAACAAATTACCACAGACTCGGTGGTTTAAGACACCACACAGTGTATTAATCTGACAGTTCCCGTGGGTCAGGAGTCCAGGCTCTTTGTAGCTAGAGCCTCTGCTCATGTCTCACAGGGTTGAAGTGCAGGTGCTGGCCGGTGCTACAATCCTCATCTGAGGCTGGGGTCTTCTGCAAGCTCACTGATTGTTGGCAGAGTTCATTCCTTTGCAGCTGTAGGACCAAGGTCCCCATTTCCTGGCTGTTTTTCGTCTGGGTCTAGAGGCCATACTTCCTCTCCAGTGACAATCCACAGCAGAACTATTTGCTTTCTTCCTGGAGGCTAGTAGGAGCACTCTTTATACCTTGAATCCTTTCCACCCAACTCAAATGTCTTCGACCTCACTCTTCTGCTACCAGCAGGAGAAAACTCTGCTTTTAAAGGTTTCAGCTGATTGGGTCAGGCTCATGCAGATAACCTACATAATTCGAGGGTAATTGAATTGGGACTTTACATCCTTAAACTCCCTTCACTGTAGTACTTAGATTAGTGTTTGAATAACCAGGGGGGTGGGAATCTTGGCAGAGGGACATCTTTAGAATTCTTCCAGCTGTAATGCCCATGGTGGAGGATTCTGCGGCTGTGAGAATGAACAAAGAGCCTCTCTATACACAGCCATGGAGTGACCTCCAAGACATTAAATTATCCTGAGAAAAGCAAGGTGCAGAACAGTACTTATAGTTTACTACCTTTTGTATAAGAAAGAGGGAGAAAACAGGAAAGATACATGCATTTATTAATATTTTCACAAAGAAAGAAGGATAAATTAAAAATGAACAAAATGGCATTTTATAGGGAATGGAAGGGAATAGGGATCAGGGGTAGGGATGAAAGCTCCACTTCTCTGAAAGTGCCTGTTTTATGATTTAGATTTAAGAGCCAGGTGAATGTTTTTATATAATTAAAAATAAAATTAAATAAAAATGATAAAAATAAAGCAGTCTCTAAATACTGAAAAATAATCTGATACCAAGTTTGTAAGATAACTCTCCAGAGACTAGATACTGAAGTGTTTAAAGAACACTGTGTTTGGCAGTACAGTTGATCCTTGAACAACATAGGGTCGAACTGTGCAGGTCCACTTATATGTGGATTTTTTTCAGTGAATATGGGCAGTACTACAGTCTGTGGTTGGTTGAATCCTCAGATGCAGAACTGCGTGAATACTGAGTGAGAGCTGACTATGGGATTTGAGCATCCATGGATTTTGGTTTCCGCAGAGGGTCCTGGAAACTATATTCTATTGGGATATATCGATATTTCAAGGACTAAAATAACCCCATTAAGAAATATTCAACTGTGTTGTGTTCTTGTCAGTGTTAGTTACTGTGTTGCTGTTGACATATATTTACACATATATATGTATGAAAGTAATAGCAAGGTAGTAATTATGCAAATTGCAATAGGAACCAAAATTTTCAGCATAAAAGAAAACATACAATTATAAAAGTAAAATCTTGTCATCCTTAATTTAAATCAAGTGTCAAGATGAACTCATGATTTATTCTTTTTTTATAAAGAAATTATTTATTTTATAGTTCTGTCTACTGAAAATCCACTCAGATTTTAATCCCCAAATGCCGTTTTCCACTAAAAGGAACCATGGCCCCTTCTATAAACAGCCTCTTGGTCTTGGGCACAGCTCTACATTCAGGCCAGGAGATGAACACATTGAGAACCTGGGGCATACTGTCATTCCTGAAAGCAAAGAAATTACTGGAAACTGTTAAGGTCATGTCAGAAGAACACAAGAGTCAACTGGAAGGAGTTTCTAGTGGCCCAAGATGGAATTTTGAGCATTAAAAGTAATAAAGACTGGGGCTTCCCTGGTGGTGCAGTGGTTGAGAGTCCGCCTGCCGATGCAGGGGACACAGGTTCGTGCCCCGGTCCAGGATGATCCCACATGCCGTGGAGCGGCTGGGCCCGTGAGCCATGGCTGCTGAGCCTGCGCGTCCGGAGCCTGTGCTCTGCAAGAGGAGAGGCCGCAACAGTGAGAGGCCCGCGTAGCGGAAAAAAAAAAAAAAAAGTAATAAAGACTGCAATATATTAAAATATCACTGTGAAAAAAGTTGAGTTCGTGATTATTTTTAAAAAAACAACAACACTTATCAGTCCCAATTTAGCAAATTTCTGGGTCATGCAGTCATTTTCCTGAAAATTGTTCAATAAGGGAACAAAATCAGTATTTATCCATTGTTTAATATACAGGGTAATCAAATAGCTGATTAGGCAAAGTTTTTCTTTATAGAAGTTTCATAGCTAATAAATACCAGAGAAACCATAGAATTAGGAAAGCTCCATTTTGCAACCCTTAAACTCATAAACAGAATTAATTTTTAAAAAAGCAATGAACAATTTTTGATAAATCTTTGGATATATGCTTTAACATTTCTCTTGGGTTAAATCCTAGAAGTGGAATTGCTGGGTCTTACAGTAGGTGTATGTTTAACTTTTTAGGGAACAGACGAGCTATTTTCCAAAGTAGTTGTACCATTTTATATTCCCACCACAGTGTATGAGAATTCCAGTATTTACATGTCCTTGCCAACTCAGTATGGTTGCTCTTTTTAATGTTAGCAATTCTAATAGGTGTGTAGTTTTATTTCATTGTGGTTTTAATTTGCATTTCCTTAATAACTTATGATTTAGAGCATCTTTTGACGTGCTTACTTGTCATCTCTATATCTTTCTTCTTCTTCTTCTTTTTTTTTTTTTTTTGTGGTACGTGGGCCTCTCACTGTTGTGACCTCTCCCGTTGCAGAGCACAGGCTCCAGATGCGCAGGCTCAGCGGCCATGGCTCACAGGCCCAGCCGCTCTGCGGCATGTGGGGTCTTCCTGCACCGGGGCATGAACCTGTGTCCCCTGTATCGGCAGGTGGACTCTCAACCACTGCGCCACCAGGGAAGCCCTAATTTTTGATAGTTTGATTAATGTGTCTTGGCATGTTTCTCCTTGGATTGATCCTGTATGGGACTCCTTGTGCTTCCTGAACTTGATTGACTATTTCCTTTCCCATGTTAGGGACATTTTCAACTATAATCTCTTCAAATATTTTCTCAGTCCCTTTCTTTTTCTCTTCTTCTTCTGGGACCCCTATAATTCAAATGTTGATGCATTTAACGTTGTCCCAGTGTTCTCTGAGGCTGTCCTCAATTCTTTTCATTATTTTTTCTTTATTCTGCTCTGCAATAGTTATTTCCACTATTTTATCTTCCAGGTCACTTATCCATTCTTCTGCCTCAGTTATTCTGCTATTGATTCCTTCTAGAGAATTTTAAATTTGATTTATTGTGTTGTTCATCATTTTTTGTTTGCTCTTTAGTTCTTCTCATTCCTTGTTAAACATTTCTTGATTTTCTACATTCTGTTTCCAAGGTTTTGGATCATCTTTACTATCATTACGCTGAATTCTTTTTCAGGTAGACTGCCTATTTCCTCTTCATTTGTTTAGTTTGGTGGATTTTTACCTTGCTCCTTCATCTGCTCTGTGTTTCTCTGTCTTCTCACTTTGCTTAACTTACTGTGTTTGGTATCTCCTTTTTGCAGGCTGCAGGTTCGTAGTTCCCATTGCTTTTGGTGTCTGCCCCTAGTAGCTGAGGTTGGTTCAGCGGGTTGTGTAGGCTTCCTGGTGGAGGGGACTAGTGCTTGTGTTCTGGTGGATGAGGCTGGATCTTGTCTTTCTGGTGGGCAGGACTGCATCCGGTGGTGTGTTTTGGGGTGTTTGGACTGTATTATGATTTTAGGCAGCCTCTCTGCTAGTGGGTGGGGTTGTGTTCCTGTCTTGCTAGTTGTTTGGCATAGGGTGTCCATCACTGTAGCTTGCTGGTCATTGAGTGGAGCTGGGTCTTAGTGTTGAGATGGAGATCTCTGGGAGAGCTTTTGCCATTTCATATCACGTGGAGCCAGGACGTCTCTGGTGGACCAATGTCCTGAACTTGGCTCTCCCACCTCAAAGGCACCGACCTGACACCAGGCCAGAGCACCAAGACCCTGTCAGCTACACGGCTCTGTTCCTGCGAATTCCCTGGCGGTCCAGTGGTTAGGACTCTGAGCTTTCACTGCCGAGGGTGCAGCTTCGATTCCTAGTCGGGGAACTAAGATGCAGCAAGCCACTCCCCCCAAAAACAAACAAACAACACCTGTTCCTGAAGACAGAGTGTCACTCCATGCTTCTGTCTGTTTGTTCTTAAGAGCAGAAATGTCCAAATGTAAATGGACAAACAAATTGTGGCGTATTTATGGAAGGGAATACTTAATTAGCAGTGACTACTTAGCGGTAAATATTTTTTTAAAACTGAAAGCTTTCATCTTACTTGTAAGGTAATAAGTGAATCTGCTGGTTTCATAGATGCAGATGGAAGACATGAGATACTGGATCAGAGACAATGGACTTTTTTACCCACAGCAGACAGCACGAGGGTCATGTTTGAGTTGGTTCCCCTTGACTCCCAAGTTCTGTGGTGGTGGAGGGAGCAGGCTGGATGCAGGCCCAGGTGGATGCTGTGCACACAATGATGCAGTTTGTGTCACTGCTGAGGAGCCCCATCATGAGGGAGCCCCTATTTTTACAAGGGTGCTGGCAAACCTGCCCAACCTTTACTCCCAGAAGGAGACATTATCTTTAGTATCCTTGTTGGAAAATAAGTCTGCCCTATCCCTGGAGGGAGACATTTTATTTTCCAAAGCTGTTTGCTATATAAACATCGACAAAAAGATAGATGGGAGCAAAAGCTGTCAATGTCTCTTCACAAGACATGCAGAAGTGCAGGAGACCCATGGAGAATTTTCTTCACTATTGATATGGAAACTCCTGGCTTACTGTTTGTTTTGTTTGTTTGTTTGTTTTAAATTTTATTTTATTTATTTTTGGCTGCATTGGGTCTTCATTGCTTTCTTTAGTTGCGGCGAGCTGTGGCTACTCTTCGTTGTGGTGCATGGGCTTCTCGTTGTGGTGGCTTCTCTTGTTGCAGATCACGGGCTCTAGGCGCGCGGGCTTCAGTAGTTGTGGCACGTGAGCTCAATAGTTGTGGTGCATGGGCTTAGTTGCTCCACGGCATGTGGGATTTTCCTGTACCAGGGCTCTACCCCGTGTCCCCTGCATTGGCAGGTGGATTCTTAACCACTGTGCTACCAGGGAAGCCCTTGGCTTACTGTTTTAAGAAACTGGTGAACAGTTTACCAGAGTCAGCTGAACCGTTTTACATCCCCACCAGCAGTGTATGAGTGATCCAGTTTCTCTACATTCTTGCCAATATTTCATGTTGTTACTGTTTTTTATTTAGGCATTCTGATAGGTGTTTAGTGATATCACAGTGTGGTTTTAGTTTGCATTTTCCTAACTGCTAATGATATTGAACATTTTTATGTGCTTATTTTCTTACTATATATCATATTCAGTTAAGTGTTTATGTCTTTTGCTTGTTTTCAAATAGATTGTTTCTGCTCTTGAGTTTTTGAGCATTCTTTATATTTTTGAGACGTGTGTCCACCATCAGATATATGATTTACAAATATTTTCTCCCAGTGTGTAGCTTGGCTTTTATTCCTCTTAATAGAGTTTTTCTCAGAGTGAAGGATTTTATTTTTGTTGAGGTCCATTTTATTAGTTTTTTTCTTTCATTCTTTCAATTTCAAGTCTAACTTTGTAGATCCCAAAGATTTTCTCTAATGTTTTTTGTAAAATTTTTGTTTATCCGCTTTATATTTAAGTTTGTCATTCATTTTGAGTTAATTTGCATATAAAGTGTGTGTGTGTGTGTGTGAATTTTGAATCCTACAACCTTGCTGAATTCACTTAACTGTTCTAGGTGTTTTTTTGTTTTGTTTTTGTAGATTTGGGGAGATTTTCTATATCAACAATTATGTCATCTGTAAATATGGACTATTTCTTTCCCTTCCAATCTGTGTGCCCTTTATTTCTTTTTTATTTTTGGCTTATTGAAGTGTCTAGAACTTCCATTGCTGCACTATGAGTGATGAGAGCAGTTGTCCTCACTTTGTTTCTGATGTCACAGGAAAGCATTCGTCTTCTCCTGTTTAAGTATCATGTTAACTCTAGATGTTTTGTAGATGCTCTTTATCATTTGGAGAAGAGTCCCCATTATTACCATCCTCTGTTCACAGTTTGCTGAGAGCTTTTTTCCCCTTAATCATAGATGGGTATTGGATTTTGTCAAATGCGTTTTCTGCACCTATTAATATGACAAAATTATTTTTTCTTTTGTAGCCTGTTGGTATGGTCCCTTACATTAATTGGTTTTCAAATGCTAAACGAGCCTTGAGCACCTAGAATAAATCCCACTTGGCCATCGTGTATAATTCTTTCATGCACGGCTGGATTTGATTTGCTAATATTTTGCCGAAAAGTTTTGCATATAAGTTCTTAAGAGATATTGGTCCATACTTTGCTCTTTCCCTCCCTCCTCCTTTCTCTTTCTTCCCTTCTATCTTCCTTCCTTCCTTCCTTCCCTCCTTCCCTCCTTCCCTTCCTCCCTTCCTCTCCCTGCCTCCTTTATTCACTTCCTTCTTTCCTTCCTCTTTCTCTGCTTTAAGTATAACACTAGCCTCAGAAAATGAGTTTGGATGTGTACCTTTCTCTTCTATTTTCTGGGAGAGATTGTGTAAAATTGGTGTTTGTTTTTCTTTAAATGTTTGGTAGATTGCTTCAGTGAATTCGTCTGGGCCTGGAGATGTTTTGTGGGGCAGGATTTTAACTACAAACCCAATTTCTTTAGTGATTACAGGGCCATTCAGATGATTAATTTCTTCCTGGTTGAGTTTTGGTAGTTCATGGGTGTTGGGGAATTTGTCCATTTCTTCTATGTTGTTGAGTTTATGAGAATAGTTTTTCTAGTCTTCTCTTATTTTTTAAGTGCTGAAGGATCTGTAGTGATATTCCTTTTCATTCCTATATTGGTGATTTGTGCCTCCTCTCTATTTTTTTTTGAGTCTTATAGAGTTTTATTATCAATGTTCTTTTAAAAAAGTAACCATCTTTTTGTTTCATTAATTTTCTTTACTGTTTTTCTGTTTTCAGTATCTTTAATTTCTTCTCTAATTTTTACCACTTTTTTCCTTCTCCTTGCTTTAGGCTTGTTTTGCTCTTCTTCTTTCTTTCTTTCTTTTGTTTTTAGATTCTCAAGTAGAAACTGAGAGTATTGATTTGAAATCTTTTCTCTTAATAAAAGGTCTCGTGTAGATTTAGTGTTATAAGTCTTCTTTGCAGCAACACTTTTGCTACTTTTGTACATATTTTGTTACATGGTTAAACCTTTTAAATTTAGTTCTATTTATCTTTTAAAATTTCCTTTGAAACTTTGTTGTTGATTCATCGATTATTTAGAAATGTGTTGTTTAATTTTCAGATGTTTAGAGATCGTCTATTGTCACTGTATTTTTTCTGGTTTGATTTTATTATGGTCAGAAAACATACTCTGTATGAGTCCAGTTTTTTTTTTTTTTTTTTTTTTTTTTTTTTTGTGGTACACGGGCCTCTCACTGCCGCGGCCTCTCCTGTCGCGGAGCACAGGCTCCGGATGTGCAGGCCCAGCAGCCATGGCCCACGGGCCCAGCCGCTCCGTGGCATGTGGGATCTTCCCGGACTGGGGCACGAACCCGCGTCCCCTGCATCGGCAGGCAGACTCTCAACCACTGCGCCACCAGGGAAGCCCATATGAGTCCAGTTTTTAAAAATTTGTTGAGGTTGGTTTTATGGTTTAGTATATGGTTTATCTTGGTGAATGTTCTATGGGTACTTGAAAAGGATTCGGCTACGTGTTGGGTGAAGTGTTCTTTACGTAAGTCAATTAGATCCTCTTGTTTCATTGTGTTGTTTTGATAGTCTCTGTTCTTACCAGTTTTTATTTCTAATATTTCTATCAGTTGCTGAAAGTAGGATATTGAAGTCTGCATTTATCATTGTGGATTTGTCTGTTTTTCTTTTCAGCTATAACAGTTTTTATTTAATGTCTTTGGAAGCTCCATTATTTGGTGCATACTTATTTAGGGTTATTGTGTCCTTCCTGGTGGATAGATGCTTTTGTCATTATGTAAGTTCCTGTCTGTTTCTAATAATTTTCTTTCCTCTGAAGTCTCCTTCATCTAGTGTTGATATAGCCACTCTGCCTTTATTTTAAATTAATTTTTGTATTTTATACTTGTTTCCATCCTTTCACTTTAAACCTACCTGTGTCATTGCATACATATGAAATAAGTTTATTTATAGATAGCATATAGCTGAATCATAACTTTGTATCTACTCTCCCAATCTGATTTAATTGGTGTATTTGGACCATTTACATTTAAGGTGATTATTGATATGTTAGGGCTTAAATCTGACATTTTTTGTTTGTTTTCTCTGCTTTTCTTATCTTACTTTCTTGTGGGTTATTTGAACACATGTAGGATTCTTTGATTTATTTATAGTACTTTTGAGTATGTCACTTTGCATAATCTCCTTGATGGTTGCTTTTATTATTGAAACATACATATGTGACTTATAATAGTTTATTGGTTTCTGTGCTTTACTGCTTTGAGTGAAGATAAAGACCTTATTTCCATTTATTCCCTCGCTTAAAAAATACTTGTTTTACGAATGTTCCCTACATATATTGAGCACTTTATCAGATGGGTTATAATTTTTGCTTCAAGTATCGAATATAATTTGAAAAACTCATGAAAATATGTTAGAGTATTACATATTCCCCTAATTTTACCCATACTTTTTTGGTATTCTTAGATTTACGTTAACATTTTCTTTATGTTTAGAGAACTTTCATTTGCTGTTCTTTAAGGATGGGTTTCCTGTAAAGGAATTGTTACTTTTCCTTTTCATGAGAAATCTTTATTTTCCCTTCATTCCTGAAGTTCATTCACTGCAGTTAATTTACAACTTGTGGTTCAAAGTTTTTGTTGTTGTTGTTTGTTTTTGGTTTTTTTAGCCCTGAAAAATATTCTACTTTCTTCTGGCCCCTATAGTTTCATATGAGACATCTTTTATTTCAATTAGTGTTCCTTTGTTAGTGGTGGGTCATTTCTCTCCAGCTGTCTTAAAAGATATTTTCTTTGTCTTTAGGATTTAGAAGTTTAATTGTGATATATCTTTGTTGTGGATTGCTTTGGGTTTCTCCTATCTTGAGTTTGTTCAGCTCCTTGAATTTGTAGATTTCAGTCTTCTGCTAAATTTAGGTATTTTTTCAGGCATTATTTCTTCAAATACTTTTTCAGTCCCATTCTTTCTCTCCTCCCCTTCTTGGGATCCTGATGATACAAATACACTGCATTTTGTTATTGTCTGACAGGTCCCTGAGACTCTTCCTTTTTTTAGCCTATGTTTACCTGCTTTTCAGATATTGTAAATTCAGTTAATCTGTCCTTAAGTTCACTGATCATGTTTTCTGTCACCTGCACTATGTTATTGAGCCCATCCATTGCCTTAAAAAAATATTTATTTATTTGGCTGTGCTGGATCTTAGTTGCAGCATGTGGGATCTTTGTTGCGGCATGTGCGGTTTTTAGTTGCAGCATGCAGGGTCTTTAGTTGCGGCATGCGGGATCTTTAGTTGCGGCATGTGGGATCTGGTTCCCTGACCAGGGATCAAACCCGAGCCCCCTGCATTGGGTGTGTGGAGCCTTGGCTGCTGGACCACCAGGGAAGTCCCCATTGCCTTTTTAATTTTGGTTATTGTATTTTCAAACTTCTATAGATTACATTGGTTATTTTAAAAACTTTTTTCACCTGAAATTTTCAGCTCTTTCATTGGTTTTCAGACAATTAGAAACTTTTTTTTTTTTTTTTTTTGGCCATGCCCCATGGCATGTGGGATCTCACTTCCCTGGCCAGGGATCAAGCCTGTGCCCCCTGCAGTGGAAGTGTGACATCTTAACCACTGGACTGCCAGGGAAGTCCCTGAAACATTTTTTTTTTTTTTTTTTGCGGTATGCGGGCCCCTCACTGTTGTGGCCTCTCCCGTTGCAGAGCACAGGCTCCGGACGCTCAGGCTCAGCGGCCATGGCTCACGGGCCCAGCTGCTCCGCGGCATATGGGGTCTTCCTGGACTGGGGCACGAACCCATGTCCCCTGCATTGGCAGGGGGACTCTCAACCACTGCACCACCAGGGAAGCCCCCTGACACATTTTTATGATGGCTGCTTAAAAATTCTTATTAGATCCTTCTAGCATCTGCTTCATATTGGTGATAGTGTCTGTTGATTGTCTTTTTTGATTACTGTTGTGATTTTCCTGGTTCTTGCTATGATTCATGATTTTTAAAATTATATCCTGGACGTTTTGCCTATTATCTTAGACCGTGTCTTCATCTCACTCATTGTCGTTAAGTCTTGCTGTTGCTAGGCAAGGTGTGGAGGTCCAGCTCATCACTGGACCCCATTGATAATTAACCTGGTGGGGGAATCATATTGCTGTTTGCTTCTCCTGGTTGGAGAATGGAAGATCACCTTCCCGCTCAGACACACCGTTGCTATCCCTGCAGGGAAACTGGAGAGTGTCTTGCTTGGCTGGGCAGGGAATGGAGGATCAGCTGCCTGCTCAGTCTTAAAGATACTACACTTACAGGGGAATCAAGTGTCTGTTGCCTGCTTCCACCAGGTGGAGGACGGAAGATTAGCTCCCTGTTTGGCCTTGCCCACACCTCCCAGGTGGGGAATTTTGGAGTAGGCTATCTGCCTGGGGTGGAGATTGAGGTGGAAGATCTACTCCCTGATTGGCTCTGCTGAAACTACAGAGGAGGGAGGGGGTGTATGCAGTGTTCCATCCGTGTTTTGCCAGCTTAGGGCAGCTATTTTCAGAAAAGTTTTCAGTTAGGCCAACGTTTTACTGATTCTTTAGCTAGGAAGAAACAGGCTTTTTCCTTTGGGGGTCAGTTCTGGGTTAGAGGCTTCTGTAACATCCTTTCCCAAATAGATGAGAGGCAGTAAGGAAACTGAGGAGATGCACTGTCACGTTGTTCCCCAAGTCCTCCATTTTCTAGGCAGTCCATCTTCTCTTTCCACCTTTCCAAGTCTTCCTATGCTTGTTTTTATGTTATATCCAGGGACTTCTGGTTATAAGAGGGAGGACCTGTGAGGAATGGGGCTGCTCCATCTTGGCATAACTGGAAATCCAAAGTCACTTTTAAACATTGCTTGTGGAAATAGAAATTGTTGTAATTTTTTGGAGAGTAATTTAGCAACATCTATGATTATTAATAATACAACTTTGGTTCTAACAAACCTGCATTTGGCATTTAGCTGTTAGAAATAGAAATATGGGGGCAGGACCGGAATAAAGACGCAGACGTAGAGAATGGACTTGAGGACACAGGGAGGGGGAAGGGGAAGTGAGAGAGTGGCATGGACATGTATACACTACCAAATGTAAAATAGATAGCTAGTGGGAAGCAGCCACATGGCACAGGGAGATCAACTCGGGTGCTTTGTGACCACCTAGAGGGGTGGGATAGGGAGGGTGGGAGGGAGGCTCAAGAGGGAGGGGATTCGGGGATATATGTATACGTATAGCTGATTCACTTTGTTATACGGCAGAAACTAAAACACCATTGTAAAGCAATTATACTCCAATAAAGATGTTAAAAAAAATTAAAAAGAAAAAACTCATGAACAACAACAAAGAAATAGAAATATGAATTATTTACAATATATGCATGAGTGTGTCCATTGTAGCATTGTTTCTAGTGGTTAGTACCTGGAAATAGAGTTAGTATCTATTGGTATTGAAATGCTTCAATAAATGATGGTATAGCTATTATATATATATATATATATATATATATATATATATATATAATATGATATATATAAAATGAGTCATTTCATTAACTTGGAAGTATGTTCATTATATATAGATAAGTGAAAAATGAAAGGGCAGAAGTATATATTAACTATGAAGTTATTTCTATAAAACAGCATGTAAAAATGGCAAAACTCACCTGTTTGTATCTGTTTGTATCAAAATTTATTAAAAAGTAAAACATGTATGGAAGGATGATACCAAATTTGTTATCTGAGGAAGGTGGAAGTAGGAGATTATTTGTTATCTTTATTCATTCTTATTTTTAGCCTTATTATATAATAATCATGTTTCACTTATTATAATTACATTTCATCTGTAATTAAGAAAAAAATACAGTGAAGCCAAAGGAAAAAACTAATTAAAATAAATGTTAGCAGTAGGCACCAGCTGATTTTGAAGGATTAAGGGAATCTTTAAGGTAGTCAAAACTCAGATTTGTTTAGGCTTTGTAGATTAAAATTAATAATATAAATTACTTTCAAAATCACATAGGCAGTCAGTCCAGACTATGGAAGAATGGTTGGTATTTGTTCCTTTTTGCTTTGCAGCCCAGGTATTACACTAGTGTGCATATAAAATGCAATGTTGCATATAAAGGTATGTGAAAGGGAGGCAGACTTCAGGTTAGCGAGATGTTAAAATTCTCTGTGATGAGTTTGTATAGAAAACTCTTCTCCCTTCCACACCTGTGCCTTGAAACTCCTCTAGCAGCTGTATTTCCGAGCTAACCGTGATGCTGCCTGTCTGCCGGAGAACTGAAACCTCATATCAAGAGCCCACGATAACCTTTGCTACATTATGTAGATATTTTTTCCTGCTTATCATCATCACCATCAGCCTTTTATGGATTAAATTTCAGCACGGTTTCTATGATGTCAGCTCTCAAATCTATCTAGTACACCAGGCAGTGAAATTGAGCTGTCAGGATTAGATAAAAAATGATATGATAGCCCCCAAGTGTTCACCTATTTCTCCAAATGATTTCATACTAATATTGAAAATGACAGGAGATAAAATAGGGTCTTGTGTGTCTCTAGAAATGATAACCCTTTGAGGGATGAATGGTCTTGTAAGTTCATTGTGTAGGTTTGCTGTGAGCCTGCGACGTCAGTGCCTCCTGATGGATCAGGTTTTCCTAGAGGTTTTTTTTTGTTTGTTTCCCCATAGCATTGCTATTAATATGGTAATCAGTGGGGAAAAAATCTGCTTTGATCTTAAAAGAAAGATTTTTTTTAAAAAAAGGAAACATTTACTTTGTATAATTGGTTAACTGTGTGGGAAAATATTTTCTCAGCTTATACCATACAAAAGTCAATTCCAGATGTATTAAAGAATTATATATGAGAAAGAAGCTGTAAACAGCTGGAAGAAAATATGTTTAAATATGGGCAAAGAGAGCTTTTCTGAGAAGAAAAGGAATGAAAGAAACCATGAAAGCAGATAGTGATAGTTTAGCTATATATAGTTTAGAAACGTTTATATCCCCTGCAAATCATAAATAAAATTTCATGCTAAGAAAATCTGTAAATTATTGCATCGTATATAACACAGAGTTAATCTGTATACTGTAAAAAAGATTCATAAAGATATTCAGCTTCAAGTCTAATCAGAGAAATGCAAATTAAAATGATAACCAAATACTGTTTCCATCATAATGTCAAATTAAGGGAAAAAACCTTGCACTATCTTATACCCAAAGTACTATCTTATATCCAAAGTACAGTTACATGGGTAACTTTTAACCAGTAGGTGAGGTTACCTTTTTGAGGGTATTTAAAAATGTGTATCATGAATCCTTATGATTCAGAAGTTCCACTGTTATAAATAAACTTGAATCACAGATTCGTAATTTTCTGGGGATGTCAAGTACCTGAAGGATCTGAACCAGACTTTTCTTGGTTGCTCATATTTTTGTTAACTTTAGCTTTTAGATGTGGAAGTATCGTGAGGCTCTTCAGAGAATCTCCTGGGTTCTAGTAGCCCCAGTCTGCACTGTTTGACAGCAACGTAATATTCCCTTGGTGATCATGAATCAGTCACTCTTAATCAGTAGAGTAATCCTTTTCATCCTCCAAAATGGAATTTTTGCTATGTCCTCTGGTGGAAACCTTTCTTCCTTGGACCCATTCCAGCAGAGCTCAGGGTCATGGAGACTGGAAGTAAAAATCTTGTGAGTGGGCTATCAGGTATAATACTGAGAGGCAGTCACTCCCACTTCTACCCCTTGATTACCAGACCTGTGTGTTTTGACTGTGGGGAAGGCAAAAGCATATATTTTGTTTACTGATTCAAAGCATACACTTTATTGTTGTAAGATAGGACCCAGTTTTTCGTTGTGTTGTTTCCCAGCTGGCAGCACGACTGAGTTTGCAGTCGGCCATTTCTCCTTTCAGTCAAGCCAGGTGCCTCTGGGTGATGGCGTACTTGCTGATGAGCAGATTTAGTGGGTTTGAGCATATTACCACACTTCTTTTGCTATTAATAAGTTCCTTGATCAGATATAGTGTGACATTGATTATCATGATGATAAATAAGGTATTTCTTAAGTCTATACTTAGTGGCACTGGCAGAAGCTTGTGGCAGGGACAGCAAGTCCATATTCAGGGTATAACTATTCCAGCGAGGAGAGTTTACTGCCCCTTTTGTACACCAACCTGTTGCTAGATGACTGGCTCGTCCCCCCAGGATATGGGGCCAGGCTGAGGGCTCAGCACTGGTTTCTCATGTTGGCTGGAGTGGCAGTATCTAGGCCATCGTTGATGAGGAGCATTCCTTACATTGGGTGTTAGGATTCTAATGTAAATTTTGGGGAGGACACAAATCTTCAGAATATAGTGACCCAAAGATCAGGGTTGTGATTCACTTATTGATGCTTCCCTGGGGCTCCATGCATCACCCCTGTTTTCCAGGCACCGAGAATATCACTAGACATGCTAGGTCATAAGGCCCAGCATATGGCAGAGCAGCTTACACTGCAAGTTGGAATTGCAGCAGAGCCTTTATTCACTCCAATTCCAGTAAAAACTATTAAATTTATGAGTCTCTCAGATAATGAGTCAGAGGGACACATTCAAAGGTGGTATGTATGTATTGCCTCCTAAGTTCACAGAGCCCACTTTTTGGGTCATAATCAGTAGAAGATGCAATAACTTGTCTTTGACCTGGAGGGATAGCCCAACATGCTGTAGACCATTGAGCCCTAGGAACTTCATTGAGGACTAGTAGACCATGGATTTTTATGGGGTTTATCTGTCTCTCACATGTTTTACTAAGCCAGCTAAAGTGCTTGCTGCTACCTGTTTCTCAGATCCAGTCAGCCTCATGTCATCAAAGTGCTAGTGTGCAAGTACAGGTGTGATGTTGGTGGGACATCAAGATGATGTAGATTTTTGTGGACTGTTTTGATGGCCAAGAGCAGGATCGTTAGCATAGCTCAAAGGCAAGGCAGTGAACTTTACTGTCTGCCCCGAGTAAGAAACAAACACGTGCTGGCGGTTCTTCCAGATTCATACATAGAACAAAGCCTTTGCCAGGTCAGTAGCAAGTACCACGTCAGGGCGATGTTGATTTGCTCCAGTAGAGGTACCAAACCTGAAACTGCAGCTGCAGTTGGAGTCACAACCTGTTTATATTTTGGATAATCCACACAGTCATTTTCTAAGATTCTTCACAGACCAGACAGGCAAATGGGGATATGATAGATTTTATCATCCCCGTACCTTTCAATTTTTTTTTTTTTTTTTTTTTTTTTTTTTGCGGTACGCAGGCCTCTCACTGTTGTGGCCTCTCCCGGTGCAGAGCACACGCTCCGGATGTGCAGGCTGAGCGGCCATGGCTCACGGGCCCAGCCTCTCCGCAGCATGTGGGATCTTCTCGGACCGGGGCACAAACCCGTGTCCCCTGCATCGGCAGGCGGACTCTCAACCACTGCGCCACCAGGGAAGCCCTCAATTTTTTTGATGTTGATATCAATTCCTATGATTTGGTTTTCTATGGATATGGGTTACTATCTTTTTTAGAGAGGGGACATGCCAGGGGCTTCTATTTGTCTCTTTTTACCATAATAGCCCTCACTGCACAGATCAGATGGCCAATGTGTGGATACTGCTAGTTGCCAAGTATGGCTATTCCAGTTATAAATTTAGGAACTGAAGAAATAAGCATGGTCCATACATGTGGTATGTCAGTGTAATTTGAATTTGGGCCAAAACTGACTATAACCTGACCATCATAACCCAAGAGACAGTAGCTTTCATTACAAACAGGAATATTGGATGATGAGCTTGCTGAAGATCCCATATTTATTTTTTTATTAATATTTTATTTATTTATTAAAGTATAGCTGATTGTTACAGAGTTTCAGGTATACAGCAAAGTAATTCATTTATATATACGTATATATATTTTTTCAGATTCTTTTTCATTATAGGTTATTACAAGATATTGAATATAGTTCCCTGTACTATGCATTAGGTCCTTGTTGTTTATCTATTTTATACATACTAGTCTGTATCTGTTAATTCCAAATTTATCCCTCCCTCCCAAGATCCCATATTTAAACTACAAATTTTTCCTTAAGGGGGAAAATACACTTATAAGTTAAAGGATGTGCCATAGATAGATAAAAATGGGTTTAGATTGAAGTGAAGCAAAGAAAAGCACGGTGTCTTGATTTTCTGGAATAGTGTATGGTCTCAACAAGGAACTGTTTGTGAGGTGGTCCAGGGTGAATCCAAATGGGATAGATTAGCCACAGTTTGCATCTTATGTCAGCATCATACTGAACATGGGAAGATCTGCAGTAGAAATAGACAGTGGAGTAGTCCATTGATGGGCGCCGAGCCCAGTAGGACCAGAAGGGGAGGGAGGATGTCTCAGGGGGGTAGGAATGGGGGTGGGGCAGGGGTGAGGGCATCCTGGAGGAACCCGGATTAAGCTAAAGCAGGGGGTGTGGCTTCTTCATTTTTAAACCCCGTGTAATTGATTTCTCACCATGTGAATGTGCCATTCTCTCAATAAGAGACTAGTGGAATCTTGTCTGCGGTTCACACCATTTCCAGGCAGCCTGCTCTTCTCTGCTCTTGAGCTCTCTTCTGTTTCTCCTTTTCACCTGCATACTCGTAACTCCAAATTGCCTGCCTGGCTGACTTCCTCTCTCATCATTTATCTGTGCCATTACCAGATTCATATTCCTCAAATGCCACTTTCATGAAGTCATTCCTTTGCTTTTTCCTTCAGTCTCCCTGTGATCCCTCTCCTCTTAGTTACCATGGCCTTTGTTCAAGGTTTGCTGATACTAGTTCCTTTAAAAATGGTTCATAATAAAAAGGCAGAAACACAGATTGGTGAGATGACACCATGAGCCAAAGAATGCTGGAGGTCTCTAGAAGTTGGAAAAGGCAAGATACGGACTTTTTCCATAGAAGAAACCAGCCCTGACAACATCTTAATTTAAGCCCCTTCTTCAAATAATGTCCTTCAAATAAGACATTTGGAAAAAAGGAGAAATACCCAAAACTTTGAAAACATAAAGAATAATATTGGCATCAAGAAACACGTGACGTTTGGATGAATATTTTAAAGTAAAGCAGAAAAACCATTAGCACATTTCTGAGGAATAGGCAGATGGACTTCTGACGTTAAAATGGAGCTGGTTGGACTTCCCTGGTGGTCCAGTGGTAAAGAATCGCCTTCCAATGCAAGGGACGCGGGTTCAAACCCTGGTCAGGGAACTAAGAGCCCATATGCCGCAGGGCAACTATTGAGCTCGCGCACCACAACTATTGAGCTTGTGCACCTCAACGAGAGAGCCCTCATGCCCTGGAGTCCATGTGCCACAACTAGACAAAGAAACCTCACATGCCACAACTAGAGAGAAGCCTGCGCGCCACAACTAGAGAGAAACCCGAAGAGACCACGCTGCATAACGAAAAGATGCCGTGTGCCTCAACAAAGATCCTGTGTGCTGCAACTAAGACCCGACACAGCTAAAAAAAAAAAAAAAAAAAAAAAGGAAAATAAATAAATAAAATAAATAAATATTAAAAGAAGAAAAAGGATGGGCCTGGTTCAGAGCTGAGCTACACCAGGAGAACTCTCAGGCATCTGCATCTTGCACTTCTGCATGGCCTATATTTTTCTGATTTTTCCAGGGTAGCAGAAAGGCACAGAAATGGCCTGTTGCTCTGGAAACTGCTCAGTGGCATGCCACAGGACTTTCCTGGCCTGTGCAGGGAGGTAGACGAACCCTACTTGACTGCTGTCATTATTAAATGCAGGAGGAGAAAATAGTAACAGTTAAGTGCTTCACAAAATGCCCTACTGTTTATACCCACTCCTGTCCTTCCTCCTAGTTGCCTTTAAGGGCCAGGGTTGGGACAAAGTCTATCTTTATTTTAAACATAGCAACAACCATCACTGACAAACTAGAGAGGGCAAAGAATGTGGTCGAAAGGACGCTGGATTGAAAGTCATAAGATTTGGTTTTAGCCACAAACCAATTTTGTGACCTTCAGTAAATTACATGAATTAAGCAGTTCCCAGTATTCTCCTTAGAAAAAAAAATGACCTAGTGATCCTTTGGTTTCCTTACGTCTGTACAAAAGTAGAGTCTGTGTTTCTAAGTGGTGGCACGAGGATTGGTTGGAGTTACAGAATGTCCTTTACTAATACATAGATTATTTTCAGGGAAAGGTTAAGCTGTATTTGTGTCAGGCTGAAATTAAATTTCATCCAATTTCAAAAAAAAATGGTTCATAGCATTGAGAAGCTCACCCTTTCGTATCAGCTTCGAAGTGTAAACTTGTTCCCCTGCCATTCAGAGTTTAGGGTTCTGCTGGGGTTCTCCTTGCTTCCCAGGCACATTATTCCTTCATGTGAGCTTGGGCCTTCCCTTAATCCACTTATATCTGCACCATCATCCTTAGGAAATTCTTTGAAGGTTCTGGCTGTGAATGGTGCAATTTCCTATTTTTTTTTGGGATAACGTGAATCTCCTGTGGGAATGTGAAGAAAAGAAAAAAAAGGGAAGGATAATATTTGGGTTCAGCTAGCCAACTTGAACCAGAATTTACCTCTGTAGTTACAGGGCTCATGGTAGGAAGTTAGCATACATTCTTTGCTTTTTTCCCACCTCAGTCTCTTCTTTGCTGGTTCTCCCTCTTCTGCATCTTCCTGGGCCCTCTGTTTCTCTTACATTGCTGTCCTAACATGATTTCACCTAATCCAGAGTCTTCAAATACCATCTATTTATTGATATGCACCTGTATGACCTCTCTACACTCCAGCCTTGTATTATCTTAACATATTCAATGGCATGCCCAAGAGGAATCGTCAAGTTGCCATAAACGAACCAAATCTGTTCCTGAAGTCCACCTCCACTGCCAGACTCCCCCCATCTCAATAACACTTGGATTACTGTTCAGATTGTTTATCTTTTTAACTTGATACCCTTGTAGACCACTAAGAAATAACATTTACAGTTCCGTCGTAGAACAATTTTGAAGTGTTTATGGACACTACCCTCAAATGTTTCCACATTTTATTTCCTTCATAGAATGTGAATTCTTTTACTAACTAATGTTCCGCTGTCAGTAAAGTCTATTTATTCTACTGTAGACTGTGTAAACACATCCTGTAATGTGAAGGCGACAGGAAGGGTGTGAAGAAATGAAGCATCATTCTAGAGTGAGTTTATATTATTATGGATCCCTTCAGTCTTTTATTTCTCCCAACAGAGGTAATAGATATTTTCTTATGTGTTAACAGTCTGTGCTAGTGGTTGAAAAGTGAGTAGTTTTTGCCTTAAAGAAAAGGTATTTCATACTATCGTAATTAAGTAGCACATTATTAAATTTTGTAATAGATAATACAGATTTTAGAAAAAATTGATTCCTTAGAGACAAGTGTGAATTTACTTTTGATACTCTGTAAATTTTGATGGGATTTCTTTTGTATTCTCTGATTTCCAAAAGATAAACATTTCCATTTTCCCTGCCCTCTGTTTCTGGCAACCCTGTTATTTATATGGAGGATTTCCAGGCATAGGGAAAGAACCACTTTTGAATCATCTCAATCTCTGGTTGGGTTAAGGTGATCCAGGATTATATGTAAATCCTGTCTCGGGAAGTCTAACCCTAGGCCTCAAAATATCCTTACACTGTTCACAGATTGTGTGGATAGAGTCTAACACTCATCAGAAAGTAATCAGGCGTATGAGAAGATAAGATGATATGATACAAAAAACAAATGAGATAAACTACAGTATCCCCAGGGGTTACAGTGGAGTTAATCAGATATAGACCTTAAAATAACTATGATCAGTATATTCAAAGAATTTGGAAGATGGAGAATTTCAGTAGAGAATTAGAACTATAAAAACAAACAAAGTGGATGTTCAGTAACTGAAAGGGAGAACTCAGTGGATTGGGTTAACTGCAGATTAGACACAGCTGAATAGAGAATTAATATACTGTACTCAAATCATCTGGGATCAATAGAGAGCGACAAAAGGATGGAAAATATGGAGAAGAGCAGAAGCGACATAGAAGAAAACAGTGGGGAAATGATGGTTTTTTAACAACAAATGGTGCTGGAGCATTTTGGCATCAGTATATTAAAAAAAACCCTTTATCTCTAAATTACACTGTACAAAGGAGTTAATTCATGTAGATTGCACATTGAAATGTAAAAAGATAAAACAATAAAATTTCCAGTAGATAAGACACATGAAAATTTCTTCATTACCTTGGAGTAGACCAAGAGTTTTTAGCAGGACACAAGAGCACTGTCATAAAGGAAAGTATTGATAAATTGGATTACCTTAAAATTAAGAGCTTCTGTTCATCAGAATGCATCACTAAGAAAGTAACAAGACAAGCCATAGAGTAGGGAAAAGTATCTGCTATACACATAATCGACATGGGCTCTTAACTAAAATATATAAACAACTGAAGGGCAGATAACCCAATAGAAAAATGAGCACAGATTTGAACAGGAACTTTACAGAACTGGTTTTCTTTGAATGGCCAATTAACACCTGAAAAGATATGTTAATAATCATCAGGAAAATGCACTTTGGTCACAATGAAATACCAATGGATGTCCCACAGCATGGCTATAATTTAAAAGCCTGATAATGCAGAATTGTGGCAAGGATGTAGAGCAACTGAAATTCTTATACCTGCCTGTTGCAGTGTAAATTGACTTAATCACTTTGGTAAACTGATCATCGGCAATGCCTATTAATCTGAAGCTAGGCATACCTTATGATCCAGCAATTTCACTTCCAAATATACATCCAACAGAAATGTTTCCATGCATTCAGCATAAGATGTGCTTGGCTGTATTCATTAATTGAAAGAGCCCCAATGTCCATCAACAGTAAAATGAATAAATTGTGGTATATTCACACACTGGAATACCACACAGCAATGGAAAAGAATGTAGATGAAGATCTGCAAATATAATGTCAAACAAAGAAGGCATGCTCTCAGGTAACTGGTAATATTTAGTCTGGTGGTTGAAGAGTTGAGGGAATGCCAACCTGTTCTAGAAGTTCTCAGCGCATGGGCAGATTTTGTTGACCTTGAGCTTCACACCAAGATCATCTCTATGGGCATTTTGACATGAACTTTAGCATCAGTATCTCTAGGGTGTTTCTCTTGGGCCAGTTAGTTTCACCGAAGTGCGTTCCAGGTGTCAGCCTGGAGGGCAGGGACCTGGCTGCCTGGGTCTGGGGAGCCACCCTGGGGAAGGCGGCTGGAAGTTCTAGTATTCATTGTGCAGAAATTCACCTAGTCCCCTGGTTTTGTTTGGTGGCCCCCTCCTTTTTTTTTTTTTTTTTTTTTTTTTTGGCTATGCCATGTGGCTTGTGGAATCTTAGTTCCTCTACCAGGGATTGAACCCGTGCCCTCGGCAATGAAAACGCAGAGTTTTAACCACTGGACCTCCGGGGAATTCCCCTGGTGGCTCCCTCTTTGACTTGGTTTGCTTTCTCCTAGTCTAGAAACTTTCTGTTTGACTTTCTTTAGAGAATAAATCTCCACACTTCCACCTGTGTGCAAGTCTGGCAGTAGTCACCTAGATTCATTGGGTAGAGGAGGTAATCTATAAATCAAACACTTTTTTTTTTTTTTTGCGGTATGCGGGCCTCTCACTGTTGTGGCCTCTCCCGTTGCGGAGCACAGGCTCCGGACGCACAGGCTCAGTGGCCATGGCTCACGGGCCTAGCTGCTCCGCGGCATGTGGGATCTTCCCAGACCGGGGCACGAACCCGTGTCCCCTGCATCAGCAGGCGGACACCCAACCACTGCGCCACCAGGGAAGCCCAATCAAACACCTTTTAATTGGATTTTGCCAAATATTTGTACTTTTGCTCCTTTTCCTTCACTGTTAGTTTTTAGAAGTATCTTTTCAATGCATGGTACCAGGGCAAGTGGTTATCTACCTGGAAAAACAATGGAATTAGATTTCTTCCGAAATCCAATCCATATGATAAATCAGTTTCCAGTGGATTGAAGACTTCCGTGTGAAAGACACTCAAAGGAGAAGCAAGAGAAAGAAGGAAAAAAAAAAAAGGAAGAGGAAGAGGGACAGTTCTGGATCATATAAATAATGCCTCCAAGTCAATAACAAAAGATCAATAACCCATGGGAGAATGCACAAAAGACCGGAACAGGTATTGCACAAAAGAGAAAATATGAACAACAAAGAAATATCAGAATATGTTTACCATATTAATAATTACTAAAGTTCACATTAACACCACAAGATATAAATGAGTAAAAATTGGATACTACTAGATATTGGTGAGGTGGTTGCTCAGGGGGACTTGTACACTGCTGGTGGGAGTAACTGGGAGAACCATTTTGGGAAACCGTTTGGCAGTGTTGTGAAGTGGGATATTTGAGGTTCCATTTCTTTTTTTTAAATTGAAGTATAGTTGATTTACAGTATTGTGTTAGTTTCAGGTGTACAGCAAAGTGAGTTATATATATGTATATATATATATTTTTTTCAATTCTTTTCTGCTGTAGTTTATTATAAGATACTGAATATAGTTCCCTCTGCTACACAGTGAGTCCTTGTTGTTTATCTGTTTTATACATAGTAGTGTGTATCTGTTAATCCCATACTCTCAATTTATCCCTCTCTCCCCTTCCCCCTTTGGTAGCCGTAAGTTTGTTTTCTATGTCTGCGAGTCTGTTTCTGTTTTGTAAATAAGTTCATCCCATTTATAATGAGAAAACTGAAGCTTTAAAGAGCTTAAGAAATTTGTTCAAGATCACGCTGTTAGAAAGTGCTAGGGCTGGGAATTATAGCCAGATTTGTTGAAATCTCTGTCAATATTATCAAGTTAAAAGAATGACTTTACTGAAGGAAAGGAGAAAAATAATCTAGAAATCATAATTGGGCACAGGCCATAATAAAGTTTTGGGGTACTGGTGTGGTATTGCTGTTGATTTACCTCTTTTTTTAAAGTCAGCCTGACTCTTGGCACAGTGAGAAGATGGAGGTCTATAGCTCTTACAGAAAGTGGTAGTCTTTTTGCAGGGCACTCAGCATTTATCATCTGGTAGCGTATCCTGTGTAATTGAGCATTACACCTAAAAATTTCTTTTAAAAAATTGGCTGTGTAGAACAATGATACTACTTCATGTTTTCAAAACATTTTAACTTAAGTTTTGAATGGATAACTCCTACTCATGGTTCATAATCCAGAAAAATTCAAAAAGTAAGAAATTACACCTCATGCTCCACAGCCCCAGATCACCATCATACAAAATAAAACATTATTATTACTTGCTTATTCATCCTTCCAGAATTTTTTTTTAAATCCAAGCAAAAGTGAATATAGATTATATTCCTTTCTTGTTACACAAAAGCATACTATTTTGAACTTTGCTTGTTTTACTTAACATATCTTGTGTTTTTTCCAAAATATATGTAGAGCTTGCTCATTTTTTTTTGGTAGCTACATTGTAATGGTGGACTGTATTTTATTTAACCAGTCCCCTTTTGCTGGACAGTTTCCACCTCAAATTTTTTCTGTGTGTCATATGTATACAAGTATTTTAATAGGAATTGGAAATGTTTTTTCCCAATTTGTCTTAAAATTTTTTTAGCTTTATTGAGATATAATTGACATACAGAATTATAAGATATTTAAAGTGTACATCGTGGTGCTTTGATATATACATACATTGTGAAAGGATCCTCCCATCTAGGTAACACATCCGTCACTTCACATATTTTCTGTTTTTGTGTTTGGTGAGAACATTTAAGTTTTACTCTTAGCAAATTTGAACCGTATAATACAGTGTTCTTAATTATAGTCACCAGGTTTTATGTTAGACCCTCAGACCTTATTCATCTTGTAGCTTAAAGTTTTGTACCCTTATACCAGCTTCTCACTATTTACCCCAACCCTGGCAACCACTTTTCTATTCTTAGTTTTCTATGAGTTTGACTTTTTTTTTTTTTTTTTTTAGATTCCACATATAAGTAATACCATGCAGTGTTTATCTTTCTCTGTCTGGCTTATTTTAACTTAGCATAGTGTCCTTAAGTTCCATCCTTGTGTTGCAGAGCATGATAATTCCATTGCATGTATACACCACATCTTTTTTATCCATTTATCTATTGATGACCAAATGGGGGAAGTATTTTTCCCCAATTTATTTGTCTCTTGGTTTTGCTCATGGTATCTTTTCCTAAGCAGAAGATTTTTTTACTTCTTATGTGATCCAGCAGTATAATCAAACAGTAGAATTAAGAAAAAGGCCTTGGGGGACATAAGGACCAAGGAATTGATGTAGAGAACTTGGTAAAGTCTTACAGCAATCTCAACAGCCATATGTATCTATTCAGCTGATGTTTATTGAACCCTTATTTTGTGTCAGGAGCTATGCCCATAAGTGCAATGATGTTGTGGTGAGAAAAATCAGATACAGTCCTTGCCCTTGGCTATTTTTAAATTTACTGGAATGACAAACATTATCAGATAATAAAAAATATATTAAGAAATTGCAGTTGGGTAAGGGCCTTAATGTTATGAGACAATGTCATAGATTTAACTTAAGAAGTCAGTGAAAACTGCAGTGAATTATGAAATATGTATAGGAGTTCACTGGCAAGGAGTGGAGAGAAAAGCCATGCAGGCAGAGAGGCAGTACCTTGTTGCTGGGAGAGGTATTGAGTTTGAGGGACTGTAAGAAGAACAGTATGACTGCAGGGGAGAGAAAGCAAGTGGAAGCTGGAGAGATAGTTGAGGGCGTTGTAAGTTATGATAAGGAGTATTAAGCACTCCCATGTTAAGAAGAGTGGGGTTCCACTGAAGGGTTTTAAACATGGGAGCAAGGTGGTGGGCAAGATCCGTTTAGATGTAAGGTGTGTAAGGGTTAGACAGAGTAGAAGCAGGTAGGCCAGCTAGGAGGCTCTGGTTGTAGAAGAAGGAGAAGGGAGTTTGGAAGCTTGCATTTGGTGAGGAGTGGAAAAGTGTAATGGTTTAAGGAGTATTTAATGATTGACTTGGTGTGGGAAGTGAGAGAAAGGGAGGTGAGAAGAATGACTCCTGGGTGTCTGGCTGGTAGAGAGTGATGCTGTATGGTGGAATATTATATTCTGAAAGACAACCAGTTTTGTTGGGATGATAATGGTGTTTTTGGGGGATCTGTAGAGTTAGGAATGCCTTTGAGACAAGCAGAAGCAGATGTCAATTCAAGTCAGCAGTTGAATGTACAGGTCTGTAGCTTGAGACACCAGGTTTGGGCTGTACATAGGTGATTGGAAAATGTCTGTGTAGATAGGTGGTAAATTAAATCATGGGTGGGGATGAGATGACCTGCGTGAGATGGGTAGAAAGAAAAGAGTAGTGGACCCAGAACTGAGTTTTGATAGATTTGAGCATTTAAGAGCATGAACCAACAAAAGACACAGAGAAGGAACAACTAAAGAAACCAGAGAAGGAAACTAGAACTGTATGCTGTCATGATATATAGAGGAGCAGGAGTGGCAGCTGTATTGAACCCTGCTGAATTGTTCAGACAGGTGAAAGCAGACAGGTGTCCATTGGCTTTGATGTCATGGAGGTTGTTGGTGACCTCAGAGCAAGTGATGGAAGTGAGTGCAGATTGTGGTGGGTTGAGGAAGTTAGGAGGACAAATGGAGATACAAGGTGTAGATTTCTCTTTTAAGAGGTTTTACCGAGAAAGGGAGGAGAGAGGCAATGGGGCAGTTGGTAGAAGGATGTGAAAAGCGTTTTGTTAAATGGGGGAGAGTGAATATGTAAAAGCAGAAAACGAGTAATTGGCAGTTTTAAGGTTCTGAGAAAGTGGGAGGGAATGTGATCCAAAGCACAGCTGGAAGGAGAGAGAGGTCTGCAGTTGTGATGGGAGGAAAGGAGCCTAGGATAGGACGCACAGTAAACTGAGAATTAGGAAGAAGAGTTTTTTTCATGATGCTCTCTATTTTCTCTGTACAATAGGAGGCAAAAGCACTCACTGAGAGTCTCATGAGAGGATGGAAATTTCAGGGTATAAAGAGAAGAAAAATTTGAAGATAGACTGGGAATAAGTCGACCAGTGAAATGTAGTTGGGTCGCTGGTACTGTCCAGTGCCACTGAGTATTGGTAACGTGCATTTACAGTGGAGTGAATCTGCCCCATATTTAACTTGAGCAGCCTCTCTGCAGATGTACAGAAAGTATATAGATCATTGGATTCATCCAAAACATTTGGCTACATGGGTGCAAAGAAAAGAAAGAGGGCAAGAGTGTTAAGTGAAGAAGTGCTGATGGATTGGGAGAAGATGTCATGGATTCAATTAGTGGAAGTTCCCAGCAGGCTGAAGAACTGTCACAGTGGAAGATCGTGCAAGTAGGAATAAGAGCAGATTATGGTCAGAGGGCATGTTTGTAATACTTAGCTTGGAGGGGATGCAGTTAAATGCCGGAATCTTTAATGTTGGAAAAGCTGTTCAGCAGATGGCGAGACTGGGCAGGGAGATATTGCGACCCATCTTGGGGAACCGAAAAGGAAGATGGTATTTTCTGGTCCCGCTCCTTAGCTGGGCTGATGGAACAGGTGTCAACTAACCAAACTTCTGATTTGGTTTCATTCCCAGGTGTTTACTAATAGGGCTCCAAATAATAATAAGCAGGAAGGCAAAAGAATGCATAAATCTACTAAGAGAACCACGTAAATGCTAAGTGTTAAGATTTCAGTGTACGTTACATATGTGTATTGTGTCCAGAACCACCCCTTTCCGGTTTATAGTGGGAGTTTTTGGAAGTTCTGAGAAGTAGAAGTTGGGTGGGATGAGTGATTGCGACAGAGCTGGAGAGATGGATAATGGCAAGGGAGTCCAGCAAGGGAGATTGCTGTAAAGGGGCCTTTGGAGTCAGGGGACTCATTGCCCTTTAGAGAGTTTCGGGGACTAGGAACTTGGGGAGTGGATCCAGCAAAGGGAAGGAAACGTGGGCCTAAAGCTTTTCAACAATACCCTAAGTAACCAGACTGATGGTTCAGTATGTCCCCTAGTTCTGGATTGGAGGCAGTTGGTTCAGAGATTGATATTTAATAAATACCAATTGTTTGAAGAAGAAATAAGTTTATTGAGACAGATTTCATAAAACCAGTGGACAAAAGGGCATGTGAAATCCAAATGTTCAGATAGTGTCTGCTATCTATATCACCCAGTGCTGAAATGAAACTTTTTCTTTGGATTTATATACACAATTTAATGAAAGAACTGGAATTTATGTGACTTGCCTGGGGTTCAGAGCAAGTTTAAGACTGATGACCAACACAAGTGCAGACAACTTGTGCTTCTACTTTGAATCTTCAAAACACCAAAGCCCTCTTCTCTCCAGACGCTTTTGTTTGTCTTTCATCTGTCATCTGAAGAAGGTGATTTCCTTTCATGGGCCAGAGGCAAATGAAGTCAGGGCATTGTTTTGTAATACATTGGCAGAGAGATTCAAAGTTGCCTTATTTTCTCTCTGCATAAATGTTTCGATTTTTCTAAGGCAAAGATAGACTGTGCTTGACAAGTTGCTCCAAATCTAAATGTCAACAAGATGGGGACTGTGCCACCTGGAAACACTTGCCTTGGTGGCATGTTCGGGCAGGTGCTATCAACTGTTTTATCATGAGAGGTAATCTTTTGCATTTCCCTGTGTGTAGACTGGTGATGTACATCGAGAGAGACAGCAGAAAGACCACTCCAGGCAAGGAACAGCAAAGCGGCAATGAGTACCTGTCCAAATGCCTGGACCTGCTCACCTGTCACATCGTGCAGGAACTGCCACGAGTCCTGGGTAAATTGGAGTCTCATCCTCAGGCCCCTTGCTGCTTACCTTTCTGCAACTTGGCATTTAGGCAGCCCTTCTTTTTTTGTTCTTGCCGGTCTGTTTTTTTCAGGCGAGTGCAATGACACTTTTTCTTGAATGTGTAGTTTCAAAATTTGAATGTGCCTTATCTGTTTTCATAATTATTTTGTATCAGTGACATGAATGAGGCAATGAGCAGGCTAACGGTTACATTGACTGTCATCTAGCAGTTTTGGAAAATAGAAGGAAAGCATTTTAATTGGTTAAAATTGGACTTAGGCTATCATTTTAGGTAACTTTTCTCAAGATTTCTCTCTGCATAATTCTGAAGAAAAGCTTTTTCCTTCAGGTTATAGTCACAAATTTATTTTTTATTAAAAAATTTTAAATGCATAGGCATTAACATTTAATATTAAAGAATTTTGATATTAAAGTTCAAAGTTTGAAAATTTCTTTGGTCTGAATAAAAGATGAAAGCAATAATGATTTGCAAAGAATGTTTATTACAGCTAACAAAATTGGTTATTCCACTGTTATTTACAGACATGAAAATAATCTAAGGAATGTGTACGTTTAGTTTAAATCTCATTCCATGCTTTTCCAGCAGATGTAGCTATAAACCAGAAATGTTTAAAATGTTAAATTTGACCTAACCCATTATGGTAAAAGATATTTAGATGCAGAAATTCAGAAAATTAAATCAAAGTAATGAGAGTATCTTCATGGCTGATTTGACAGTAACTTTTTGCTCCTTACTAATACTGTGGGAGATTTTTGCCTGTTAATGACTGAAAATAGAGCATTTCAAAATTTATTTGGATTGTAACCTTTTTAAAATCTGCAAACCAAAGGCCATGAGCTGGTCAATTGATAGTTGAGTTTCTTATTACCTGACTCGTGCTATCTTAGGAGATGAGGGATTCAGGTATCTAACAAGCAAGTTTTATTTATTATTGGACTTGCCATCCAATGAGAAGTATTAGGAATTGATATCTTATTACTACCATCCTGTTCTATTATTAAAAAATTCTGATCTATAATCTGTTCACTTGTAATTTTTTAATAACTTTTTTCTGTTTACAAAAGTAATGCGTGCTCATGGTTGAAGTTCGGAAAGTGCAAAAAAAAAAAAAAAGAAAAAATCATTTCTATTTTAAATTTCTAGGTGAGAGATCAATTTTATATCCATCCTGATCCCAGAGGCCGCAACTTTCTGTTGTAATGTCAAGAGTTGTGAATAAAACAATGCAGCTTCTACCCACTTCTTTTATTTGGAGATTAATTGCCCCACTCAGCAATCCCATTAGTGTTCAGCCCACAGCCAGTGGTCCCTACGTATCTGTGGTCTCTAACCTCACGTGTGCTCTGGGGTGTGCTTCACAGGTGACATTCTGAACGCCTTGGCTAACGTTTCTGGTCGTAAACACCCATCCACAGTTCAAGCGAAGCAGCTGAAGATGTGTCTCCCCCTCATGCCTATAGTGCTTCACCTTGTGATGTCTCAGGTATCATCCTGTTTGGAAAAAAATGTATATAAATGTGACTCCCTTCTTTGTAAACTGGAGCTGAGAAACATCAACTCAGACAAAACATTTTAATTTTTCTTTTGTACATGGCTTTCGGGATTTAATCTGTGGAAACTTTCATCACACAGGTATTTCGACCTCAAGTTGTAACAGAAGAGTTCCTTTTCAGTTACGGAACTATTCTTGTGAGTAATGCTGAACTCTTCATGTTCCTAATAAAAATGTGGCTGTCTCTACTGTTTGTGGGATTTGGTGTCAGAATGAGGTAATTTTAAAGTCTTAGTGGTATTTATTTGTCTCTAGGGAAGTGACCTTTTTATATTTTTATCTGTTGACTGTAAGAAAATTTGACATTTGGAGGAAAAATACATTCTCTCCTGATAATGCACTTTGTTCAGAGACAGACCCAAGTAGTGTAAATAAGTCCATAGAAAACATTTTCATAGATTTTGATATTAAACATCATGAAAAATTTTTAAATAATAAATTAAAAAATTTTTATGTATTTATATTTAAAGTGTGCACTTTGATACACTTTGATATGTGCACCACTACATTTATAGCACCACTGTTTATAACAACCAGGACATAGAAACAACCTAAATGTCCATGGACAGAAGAATGGATAAAGAAGATGTGGTACATATATACAATGGAGTGTTACTCAGCCATAAAAAAGAATGAAATAATGCCATTTGCAGCAACAGGGATGGACCTAGAGAGATTATCATATTAAGCAAAGTCAGACAGACAAATATCATATGATATTGCATATATGTGGAATCTAAAAAAAATGATACAAATGAACTTATTTACAAAACAGAAACAGAATCACAGACATAGAAAACAAATTTATAGTTACCAAAGGGGAAGGTTGGGGAGGGATAAATCAGGAGTTTGGGATTAACATATACACACTAATATTTAGAAAATAGATAACCAGAAAGGGCCTACCGTATAGCACAGGGAACTGTATTCAGTATCTTATAATAACCTATAATGGAAAAGAATCTGAAAGAGAACAGATTTATACATATATAAAAAATGGAATTCTGGGAATATAGTATCATCATTTACTTTGGCTAACATTGTTGAGTTTTGTGCAGTATCTCTTTTTGTGATGGTATTTCTCTAACTTGAGCTCAATTTTTTTTTTAAGCTCAATTTAACCTTGCCTTTAATTTTGATGAGATGAGTAACAATGAAAAACAAATCATCATGTTATCTTTCACTTTGATTTTTGCTCACAAAAAATAGTCTCTTTGTTCAAGTTGTGGCTCGTGAATTATGTTATCCTTTTCCCTTGCCTGGAATAGTTACAGTATGTACTGTTGATAAAATGGGGAGCTGTACAAAGGGAAAACTAAGATATTGGTCACACAGCATCTTCAGTCTTACTTTGATATTAATAATAAACAGTGAACGCAGATTTTCAAAATGCCATGTCATATAGGTATCTAGTTAAAATGAAGTAAACATCTCAATTTTATTGCTTGTTTGGAACAAAAAGAAAAATGATTGCCACCCACAAGTGAGAATATAGTTTTCTAGAAGAGTCATCATACGGTGAAGTATGATGTTTTGAAGTATGAATGTTGAGTAGAGAGGTCACTGATTTTTGTAAGCAGTGTGTTTAGTCAGTGCAGTATGGGTCCTTTTGTACTCATTTTCAAAGTGTTACCATCCTTGAGTCCTGAATTCTACAAAGCACATAATTTTCCTAGTACATTCATGAATCTGAAAATTATTAGAATTTTGTCTGCCACCTCCTTTAATTTGCTTTTTAATCGTTTTAAAGGACAATGTGGGCATCATTTTTAGCAGAACTATAATTCTATGTTTGTAACTCCACTGCACTAACATATTGATGCCTGAAAATAGTAATTTTGCCCTTGTAGCCCACCTTGGAATATTTTGGCACAGTGATTGTTTGGGACAGATATAATTGTGTTCATTCTCTTATTTTTTCTCATGTGTAGTACTTTTCTGTGCCTACGTTAACTGAGTACAGTTTAGGTTTTCAAGGAACTACCAAGTGTCTCCAATATAAAAGTCTTTGTGGACTTTCAGGAATTACAGTTATGTCTCTTAGGGAGACCTCATCTGCTCCATGTAACTCATCGGCTTCCACTGAGGAAGGGCCTCCTCATCTTCTTCTCCCAGGTGTGGGTGTACCCTTTGAAGGTTGGGGGTGTTCTACAGGGCTCTGTATGGGTTTTCTTAACAAAAGCACTTTCAGGGGATAGAAAATAACTTGCCTAGTTCAAAGGTAATTGTGATACTGAAAATTCTCTAGCAGTCTTTTCCCTGATAATGTCGCTCAAGTACTGGGAGTTTATACACATAATGAAAAAGGTCTTTTGGCTCTCTTTGGACCATTTTCCTGGTTTGAGTCATGGCCAGTCCCAGAAATCTTTTGTTATTTTTCTTACCTCATCTGTTATTTGGCCTTAGCTGTGTGTTCATCTTTCTTTACTCGGTGTTGATGGCGCTCATGAGACACTAGTCCAGGGAGAATAGTATTGGCTAAAATCAAGGACCTGGATTTAGTTACCCACCCAGCTCTAGTGTACGTTATGATGAACTGTTGCTTCTGTGAGTTGATTCACAGTCTACTCAGAAGATGCCACAAATATTGTTGAAGTCACAGTGCCCTTCTGGTGCCAGAGGCATAGGCAACTCCCCGGCAGCCTACAGCCCCCTAGAAGTTCATGGTGTAGATTTGCACAGTAAAGCCTCTTGAGTTTTCTGCTTTAAAAGAATTACTTTACATTTTGCATAGACAAGGCTTTCCTGAAGTTGTTTGAGAGGTTTTGGGTTTGTTTGTTTGTTTTTCTGGGGTGGGAAGGCTGCACAATTATAAATGTTTGTAGGCTAGTGTGCAGAATGGCTTTGTGGAACTGGCCAGAGCACAGTGCTTCTCCTGTCCTGGTGGCCTGAGGGACCAGACCATTCATGTGTATACCCTTAGCACTGTGTTGTGAAAGCCCTATTGTTCTACCTAGAGGTAAATATTAGTTTTAGTGTTTCTCAAAATATGTCTGGTTGAGTAGCTACTGTATTATGGAGGCCTATTGTCCTTTTATATTTAAAAAATACACCTTAATTTGAGGTAGTCAAGCTTGGCCCACCTTTAATAGCTGTATACTTGGACTTCTGCTGAAGGAGCTCTCCAGGAACTGCTGGCCTGCCTCAGGTGGTGTGGGGACAGCAGTCAGGGTTGGTATTATCTCCCCTCATTAGAAGGGTCCTGAAGGCACAGGCTGGAGGGGGCATTGGAATTGTGTTTCCCATTGGCTTCAGTTTTCCTACTGGCACCAGGCATGGTTTGCCTGTTAACCTATGGACATCTTTTATCTTTTTGATAGAAAAATTCAGGGTACTTCTTAGATGGAGACATGAGTAGAGGAATTAACTTTTTGTACACACTTCTTCTTCCCCAAGTAAAATGAAATTTTGGTCTCCTTATGTTCTAAAGAGGCAAGTGTTTGGAAGCAATTTAACAGGGCACTTTTAAACCATTATTAAGCTTTCAAAGGGTCCAGGCCAAAGAGGACTACATACCTGATAATGTCTATTTTCACTTCTTAAGGGCAGAAGCAATGTGCCATTGTATCTGCCTCCCTCTCCAGTTAAAAAAAAAAAAAAAAAAAGTACGTAGGGATACTTCTAGCAGTGAAGCATCTAGGGAAGTGCTATGAGGAAGTTCCACGGTTAATTTCACCATAGTTCTTTCAAGCCTCCGTTGAATCGGGCTGAGAAACAGGAAGTAATGACATGAAGGAAATCTGTTTGAGAACTCATGATGTGTATTATCCTGATGTTCACTGTGTTTCTTGTGTCCTTCTGAAAGTGCTCTTGATTAATGAGCTAAGGAAGAGGACTTTGTTCTTAAGTTCTGGCCTCATCAGTTTATAAAAGTACAGTGGTTGTGTGGTGGTTATAGTTTTCTACAAAAAGACATCAAGGGCTTCCCTGGTGGCGCAGTGGTTGAGAGTCCGCCTGCCGATGCAGAGAACGCGGGTTCGTGCCCCGGTCCGGGAAGATCCCACATGCCGCGGAGCGGCTGGGTCCGTGAGCCATGGCCGCTGAGCCTGTGCGTCCCGAGCCTGTGCTCCGCAACGGGAGAGGCCACAACAGTGAGAGGCCCACATACCACAAAAAAAAAAAAAAAAAAGACATCAAAATTCAAATTTTCAAATGAAAGAAATGATAAAATTATTGTGATTTTTCACATAAGAATATAATTGCAATCTCTGTCATTGATAAATCTTCGCTCATCCTGGGCATTGGGATGATTATTAAAAGACATACTCCTGCCCTCTGCAGATTTTTATTTATTTATTTATTTATTAAAAATTTTTTTTTTTTTTTTGGCTGCACTGTGCAGCTTGTGGGATCTTAGTTTCCTGACCAGGGATTGAACCCGTGCCCCCTGCAGTGGAAGCTCTGAGTCTTAACCACTGGACTGCCAGGGAATTCCCTGCAGATTTTTATTTTAAGTGAATGTTGTTTTGTTGATAGATTGTGACTTCACTTGTAGCAGGTAAAGCAGAGAGAGTGTACTCTTGTATTTTTTAGAAACATACTATATAATTATGTTTTTAAACATCTTTATTGGAGTATAATTGCTTTACAATGGTGTGTTAGTTTCTGCTGACTGTATACTTATTCATTGCCACACGAATGTTCTTGTTGTAAGGTTTTTTCCTTCCTTTTTTCTTTTCTTTCTTTTCTTTCTTTTTTTTTTAATACAGACCCCAAATTGATATACCCACCTTGCTTTGAGATCTTATTCTCAGCTTCTCGGAAGTACTGAATAGTAATGCAGGGCACTGGTCTGCCCTGGAGGCACAGCTTTCCCTTTTTCTCTCTAGATAGGGCCATTTTTTTGCCCCACAGTAAGTGCCCATCCTATTTGTTCCCCTGCTAAACTCCCAGCTTTGAAGCTCACACCCTTAGAAGATGCCCCATGTACTGTGGTCATCTGCAGATTTTTCTGGGTCATTGCTTCTCACTCAAAGTCTTTTAGCACCGGGCTCACTGTCATTCTTAGGGAATCTGGTATCCCTAGGGAGGATCCTTCCAACACCTCAGCCTCTCAGCTCCTCGACCACCTCTGTCCCCATGAGCTTGTCTTTCCCTCCCTCAGTTCCCTCCGCCCATGGCCTTATATTCAGCGTCACTGCTCTCTGGCTTCCACACCTGATTTTCAGCTCTCTAGCCCTGCTCCCCATCTCTAACAGCCTTTTAATTCCTCTGAGACTTAAATTGGCCTTTTACCACTTTGCACTCACCATCCTGCCCTCCCTGAGCCCAGTGACTTTTCTCTTTACTCTGCTTAGAGTCCCTGGTTCAACCCCTATCCCTGCCACACACACCCGTAATCCCTCTCCTGTCTCTTCCTCCGTTGTCCTCCTCTGGCAAACCCAAATCCTCGTTCAGTTTAATTCTCTACCTACCCCACCCCTGCTTTGAGTGACTAAATATGGCTAGAGGAAAACACGACGAAAATAGCTGGTCTCACTTTAAATTCATGACTGCACATCTCAAACAAGCCCTCTCTGCAGACTGGGACATCTAGTTCCTTTTCCTAATTTATACACCTTCTCGCTCACCTAGATGACTGACTGTTCATACGTTCCCTCCTCTCCTTGAATCTGCAATGCCTCCTGCCCTGTCCTCACTCTCACCTGATTAATTCCTATTACACTGAGAATGAAGAAGAAGAAATAGATCCAAAGAGATTTAAATTGGTAAATCAATGACACATTCAGTAGGGATTTTTTTTTAAATTAAACTGGGGAAGTATAAGGAAGAAAATAAATTGAAAGAACCCTATAGTTTCACCATCTAGAAAACCCTTGTCGCTGTTAAAACAGAAAAAAAATTAATGCATGTGCATAGCTAGAAAATTCCAACAGTGCAGAAAAGCAGAAAATGAATAGTGAAAGCGTACCTCCTGGGCCAGTCGTCCTCCCCAAAGGGAGCCTCCGCGAGTGGTTCCTGTGATGTCTTCCTCGAAAATTTTTGTTCACATCTATGTTTGTATATTATCTTATATTCTTTAAAAAGTTATATAGAAAGATCATACTATAAACACTGTTCTCCCTCTTCTTTCTTAAGTAAGCTATTGACATTTAAGTAGATTTATTGAAGTCAAAAGACATCTTTTTATGAACTCTTTTCAACATCAAATCCATATTAATTCAGCCAAAGTTCTGTGCCCATGTTGAAATTTTATGAAATTATTTCAGCCAAATTATTATGAAAAGCTTACAGTGCCTCTTTTTATGATTTATTATGTTATTTCGTTGTTAGTCTTTTTTGTTTTAGTTATAGACTGAAAAAGAGAATTCAAGCATTTATAAAATATATGCTTATTAAAGAAAGTGTAGAAAATTATAGTGATATTGGAAGAAAAAAATCACCTGTAACTATCAATGGTTAACAACCATTGTTAACATATGGTTGTTTACTTAGTGTTTTCAATTCATGTATATGCATTTGTGTGTAGAAATCTATGTATGTATGTATAAGATATATATATGACATATCAATACATGTGGTTGAAACTATGTTGTGTATATATAGATTTGTATTCTTTTTTCCATTTAACATTTTATCAACTATTTTCCCATATCTTAAATTTTTTTTCACTTTTTTTTTTTTTTTTTTTTTTTTGTGGTACACGGGCCTCTCCCGTTGCGGAGCACAGGCTCCGGACGCACAGGCTCAGCGGCCATGGCTCACGGGCCCAGCCGCTCCGCTGCATGTGGGATCTTCCCAGACCAGGGCACGAACCCGTGTCCCCTGCATTGGCAGATGGACTCTCAACTACTGCGCCATCAGGGAAGCCCTTTTTTCACATTTTAATGGCTACATACTGTCCCATCTGTATGAACTGTATACAGTTTGATATCATTTCACTAAAGTTTAAAAATACTGAAACAAAGAATATAGTATTTAGAGACACATGTATATGTGGTAAAACTATTAAGAAATGCTGAGGAAATGATAAATTCATGACAGTGGTTATCTCTGGAGGAATGACAGGCAGGTGGGATGTGGGAAGCTCATACAAAGAATTGGGGATATCTTAGTTCTTAACTCGAATGGTAGGTTTAAGAGTCTTTATTCTTTATAACATAAAATCTATCTATATATCTTCTTTTGTGTATGTTATATATAGTTTTTAATTGAATTATTGAATTTTATTTTATTTTTTTATACAGCAGGTTCTTGTTAGTCATCCATTTTATGCACATCAGTGTATACATATCAATCCTAATCTCCCAATTCATCACCCCCCCCCGCTGCTTCCCCCCCTTAGTGTTGATACGTTTGTTCTCTACATCTGTGTCTCAATTTCTGCCCTGCAAACTGGTTCATCTGTACCATTTTTCTAGGTTCCACATACGTGCATTAATATACAATATTTGTTTTTCTCTTTCTGACTTACTTCACTCTGTATGATAGTCTCTAGATCCATCGACGTCTCAACAAATGACTCAATTTCATTCCTTTTTGTGGCTGAATAATATTCCATTGTATATATGTACCACATCTTCTTTATCCATTCGTCTGTCGATGGGCATTTAAGTTGCTTCCATGACCTGGCTATTGTAAATAGTGCTGCAGTGAACATTGGGGTGCATGTATCTTTTTGAATTACAGTTTTCTCTGGGTATATGCCCAGTAGTGAGATTGCTGGATCACATGGTAATTCTATTTTTAGTTTTTTAAGGAACCTCCATACTGTTCTCCATAGTGGCTTTATCAATTTACATTCCATCCAACAGTACAAGAGGGTTCTCTTTTCTCCACACCCTCTCCAGTATTTGTTGTTTCTAGATTTTCTGATGATGCCCATTCTAACTGGTGTGAGGTGATTGCTCATTGTAGTTTTGATTTGCATTTCTCTAATAATTAGTGATGTTGAGCAGCTTTTCATGTGCTTCTTGGCCATCTGTATGTCTTCTTTGGAGAAATGTCTATTTAGGTCTTCTGCCCATTTTTGGATTGGGTTGTTTGTTTCTTTAATATTGAGATGCATGAGCTGTTTATATATTTTGGAGATTAATCCTTTGTCCATTGATTTGTTTGCAAATATTTTCTCCCATTCTAAGGGTTGTCTTTTCATCTTGCTTATGGTTTCCTTTGCTGTGCAAAAGCTTTTAAGTTTCATTAGGTCCCATTTGTTTATTTTTGTTTTTGTTTCCATTACTCTAGGAGGTGGATCAAAAAACATCTTGCTGTGATATATGTCAAAGAGTGTTCTTCCTATGTTTTCCTCTAAGAGTTTAATAGTGTCCAGTCTTACATTTAGGTCTCGAATCCATTTTGACTTTATTTTTGTGTATGGTGTCAGGGAGTGTTCTAATTGCATTCTTTTACATGTAGCTGTCCAGTTTTCCCAGCACCACTTATTGAAGAGACTGTCTTTTCTCCATTGTATATCCTTGCCTCCTTTGTCATAGATTAGTTGACCATAGGTGCATGGGTTTATGTCTGGGCTTTCTATCTTGTTCCATTGATCTATATTTCTGTTTTTGTGCCAGCACCATATTGTCTTGATTACTGTAGCTTTGTAGTATAGTCTGAAGTCCAGGAGCCTGATTCCTCCAGCTCTGTTTTTTTCCCTCAAGACTGCTTTGGCTATTCAGGGTCTTTTGTGTCTCCATACAAATTTTAAGATTTTTTGTTCTAGTTCTGTAAAAAATGCCATTGGTAATTTGATAGGGATTGCATTGGATCTGTAGATTGCTTTTGGTAGTATAGTCATTTTCACAATATTGGTTCTTCCAATCCAAGAACATGGTATATCTCTCCATCTGTTGGTATCATCTTTAATTTTTTCATCAGTGTCTTACAGTTTTCTGCATACAGGTCTTTTGTCTCCCTGGGTACGTTTATTCCTAGGTATTTTATTCTTTTTGTTGCACTGGTAAGTGGGAGTGTTTCCTTAATTTCTCTTTCAGATATTTCATCATTAGTGTATAGGAATGCAAGAGTTTTCTGTGCATTAATTTTGTATCCTGCTACTTTACCAGCTTCATTGATTAGCTCTAGTAGTTTTCTGGTGGCATCTTTAGGATGCTCTATGTATAGTAGCATGGCATCTGCAAACAGTGACAGTTTTACTTCTTCTTTTCCAATTTGTATTCCTTTTATTTCTTTTTCTTCTCTGATTGCCATGACTAAGACTTCCAAAACTATGTTGAATAATAGTGGTGAGAGTGGATATCCTTGTGTTGTTCCTGATCTTAGAGGAAATGCTTTCAGTTTTTCACCATTGAGAATGATGTTTGCTGTGGGTTTGTCGTATATGGCCTTTATTTTGTTGAGGTAGGTTCCCTCTATGCCCACTTTCTGGAGAGTTTTTATCATAAATGGGTGTTGAATTTTGTGAAAAGCTTTTTCTGCATCTACTGAGATGATCATATGGTTTTTATTCTTCAACTTGTTAATATGGTGTATCACATTGATTGATTTGTGTATATTGAAGACTCCTTGGATCCCTGGGATAAATCCCACTTGATCATGGTGTATGGTCCTTTTAATGTGTTGTTGGATTCTGTTTGCTAGTATTTTGTTGAGGATTTTTGCATCTATGTTAATCAGTGATAGTGGTCTGTAATTTTCTTTTTTTGTAGTATCTTTGTCTGATTTTGGTATCATGGTGATGGGGGCCTCATAGAATGAGTTTGGGAGTGTTCCTTCCTCTGCAATTTTTTGGAAGAGTTTGAGAAGGATGGATGTTAGCTCTTCTCTAAATGTTGGATAGAATTCACCTGTGAAGCCATCTGGTCCTGGTCTTTTGTTGGAAGATTTTTAATCACAGTTTCAATTTCATTGCTTGTGACTGGTCTGTTCATATTTTCTATTTCTTCCTGGTTCAGTCTTGCAGGGTTATACCTTTCTACGCATTTGTCCATTTCTTCCAGGTTGTCTATTTTATTGGCATAGAGTTGCTTGTAGTAGTCTCTTAGGATGCTTTGTATTTCTGCGGTGTCTGTTTTAACTTCTCCTTTTTCATTTCTAATTTTATTGATTTGAGTCCTCTCCCTATTTTTCTTGATGAGTCTGGCTAATAGTTTATCAATTTTGTTTATCTTCTGAAAGAACCAGCTTTTAGTTTTATTGATCTTTGCTATTGTTTTCTTTGTTTCTATTTCATTTATTTCTGCTCTGATCTTTATGGTTTCTTTCCTTCTGCTAACTTTGGGTTTTGTTTGTTCTTCTTTCTCTGGTTCCTTTAGGTGTAAGATTAGGTTGTTTTTTTGAGATTTTTTTTTTTTTTTTTTTTTTTTTTTTTTTTTTGCGGTATGCGGGCCTCTCACTGTTGTGGCCTCCCCCGTTGCGGAGCACAGGCTCCGGACGCGCAGGCTCCGGACGCGCAGGCTCAGCGGCCATGGCTCACGGGCCCAGCCGCTCCGCGGCATATGGGATCCTCCCAGACCGGGGCACGAACCCGTATCCCCTGCATCGGCAGGCGGACTCTCAACCACTTGCGCCACCAGGGAGGCCCGAGATTTTTCTTGTTTCTTGAGGTAGGCTTGCATAGCTATAAACTTCCCTCTTAGAACTGCTTTTGTTGCATCCCATAGGTTTTGGATCGTCGTGTTTTCATTCTCATTTGTCTCTAGGTATTTTTGGATATCCTCTTTGATTTCTGCAGTGATCTCTTGGTTATGTAGTAATGTATTGTTTAGCCTCCATGTGTTTGTGTTTTTTACACTTTTTTCCCTGTAATTGATTTCTAATCTCATAGCATTGTGGTCAGACAGGATGGTTGATATGATTTCAGTTTTCTTAAATTTACTTTCTTAAATTTACTGAGGCTTGATTTGTGACCCAAGATGTGATCTATCCTGGAGAATGTTCCATGCGCACTTGAGAAGAAAGTGTAGTCTGCTATTTTTGGATGGAATGTCCTATAAATATCAATTAAATCTATCTGGTCTGTTGTGTCATTTAAAGCTTCTGTTTCCTTGTTTATTTTCATTTTGGATGATCTGTCCATTGGTTTAAGTGAGGTGTTAAAGTCCCCCACTATTATTGTGTTACTGTTGATTTCCTCTTTTATAGCGTTAGCAGTTGCCTTATGTATTGATGTGCTCCTATGTTGTGTGCATATATATTTATAATTGTTATATCTTCTTGGATTGATCCCTTGATCATTATGTAGTGTCCTACCTTGTCTCATGTAACATTCTTTATTTTAAGGTCTATTTTATCTGATATGAGCATTGCTACTGCATCTTTCTTTTGATTTCCATTTGCATGGAATATCTTTTTCCATCCCCTCACTTTCAGTCTGTATGTGCCCCTAGGTCTGAAGTGGGTCTCTTTTAGCCAGCATATATATGGGTCTTGTTTTTTTATCCATTCAGTGAGTCTGTGTCCTTTGGTTGGAGCATTGAATCCATTGACGTTTAAGGTAATTATTGATATGTATGTTCCTATGACCATTTTCTTAATTGTTTGGGGTTTGTTTGTTTTTTTTTTTTTTTGCAGTAAGCGGGCCTCTCACTGTTGTGGCCTCTCCTGTTGCGGAGCAGAGGCTCCGGACGCGCAGGCTCAGCAGCCATGGCTTACAGGCCTAGCTGCTCCGTGGCATGTGGGATCTTCCTGGACCGGGGCACGAACCCATGTCCCCTGCATCGGCAGGCAGACTCTTAGCCAGTGCGCCACCAGGGAAGCCCTGGGGTTTGTTTTTGTAGGTCCTTTTCTTCTCTTGTGTTTCCCACGTAGAGAAGTTCCCTTAGCACTTGTTGTAGAGCTGGTTTGGTGGTGCTGAATTCTCTTAACTTTTGCTTGTCTGTAAACTTTTGATTTCTCCATCAAATATGAATGAAATCCTTGCTGGGTGGAGTAATCTTGATTGTAGGTTCTGCCCTTTCATCACTTTAAGTATATCATGCCACTCCCTTCTGGTTTGTAGAGTTTCTGCTGAGAAACCAGCTGCTAACCTTATGAGAGTTCCCTTGTATGTTATTTGTCATTTTCCCTTGCTGCTTTCAGTAATTTTTCTTTGTCTTTAATTTTTGCCAGTTTGATTACTATGTGTCTTGGTGTGTTTCTCCTTGGGTTTATCCTGTATGGGACTCTGTGTGCTCCTGGGCTTGGATGGCTATTTCCTTTCCCATGTTAGGGAAGTTTTCGACTATAATCTCTTCAGATATCTTCTCGGGTCCTTTCTCTCTCTCTTCTCCTTCTGGGACCCCTATAATGCGAATGTTGTTGTGTTTAATGTTTTCCCAGAGGTCTCTTAGGCTGTCTTCATTTCTTTTCATTCTTTTTTCTTTATTCTGTTCCGCAGCAGTGAATTCCACCATTCTGTCTTCCAGGTCACTTATCCATTCTTCTGCCTCAGTTATTCTGCTGTTGATTCCTTCTAGTGTAGTTTTCGTTTCAGTTATTGTATTGTTCATCTCTGTTTGTTTGTTCTTTAGTTCTTCTAGGTCTTTGTTAAACATTTGTTGCATCTTCTCGATCTTTGCCTCCATTCTTTTTCGGAGGTCCTGGATTACCTTCACTATCATTATTCTGAATTCTTTTTCTGGAAGGTTGCCTATCTCCACTTCATTTAGTTGTTTTGCTGGAGTTTTATCTTTTCCTTCATCTGGTACATAGCCCTCTGCCTTTTCGTCCTGTCTGTCTTTCTGTGAACGTGGTTTTCTTTCCACAGGCTGCAGGATTGTAGTTCTTCTTGCTTCTGCTGTCTGCCCTCTGGTGGATGAGGCTATCTCTAGCTCATTTTTTTAAAGGAAACAAACTCATAGATTTCCTAACTGCTTGTATGTTTCATAATAAACTGGTAGGAACACTTTAGTGATTGTGATGAAGTATTGCAGAGTCAGCATGAACTAGCTTGAGAGTTAAGAACTCCTGGGGGCTCAGTCTAAGGTAGGGCACACTTTGTGGGGTTTACCTCCAGAAGCTCCACCCAGTTCTCACGTTAAAGATTGGGAAAAACTCTCATGTTCTTGACAGTCCAGTGATTAAGACTCCACGTTTCCAATACAGGGGCTGCAGGTTCGATCCCTGGTCTGGGAATTAAGATCCCACATGCTACTAGTGTTGGAGGGTCTCCTGCAGAAGTGGGGGTTGGCTGTACTTCACCGTGGGGACAAGGACACTCTATAGTCTTTTATATTTACCAAAAATTTTAAGAAAATCATTGGATTATAGTAAGATCTATTGATATTTTCCACTCCAGGCTAATTGCTGACTTAATTATTTTTTATTCCAAGGCTATCTTATATTTTATTTGCTGTTTGTTATCATATCTAAAATATGATATATGTATTATTTTGTGAGCTAGGGGCAGGCACTCAGTTGCAGTGTCTCCGTGCATCACTAGCACAGGTGCTCTGCCTGTTATTAGCCGGGGCAGTAATGGTTTCATTCACATGATGTTCACGGAGCACCCATTCTGTTCAGAGCACTCACCTGGGGTCTGGGAGGTTCACCCCAGGTTGTTCACAGCTGAGCTGCTCAGGCCTGCCTCTGCAACATTGTTGGGTGTCATCCCACAGGGAGGCATGGGCATGGTGTGTGGGGCACAGATAAGGGAGTTGGGGTTGGGGTACAAACTATGTAGGAGGGTCTCAGAACAGTGGTGAATTTTGAAGACAGGCCTTTAACTGCTGCATCTTGATGCAGTACTGATGCTCAGGGTAGCTAAAGCTTGACCTTCCTTTGAGATGACTGTTTCTCCTGATTCAGTGCCATCCTCACTAATGTCCCAATGTACTGCAGAAATGGTTTATGTGTCAACTGAATTATCCTCACTTTAGCAGGTTGACCTTTCTGTGCTTATATTGCTATTGATTTTATTCTAACATTTAGTCTCACTGGTAGTGATTTGTATATTTAAAAATGATTATAGTTTATAGTGTATATATACTATTCATATGATCATGTTTAAAAACTATGATTATAGTGTTCATAATATGTATATAGTACTTAATGCCTTCCATGAGTTATTTCATTAAGAATGATAGATAGGGCTTCCCTGGTGGCGCAGTGGTGGAGAATCCACCTGCCGATGCAGGGGACATGGGTTCGTGCCCCAGTCTGGGAAGATCCCACATGCCGCGGATCGGCTAGGCCCGTGAGCCATGGCCGCTGAGCCTGCGCGTCCGGAGCCTGTGCTCTGCAACAGGAGAGGCCACAACAGTGAGAGGCCCGCGTACCGCCAAAAAAAAAAAAAAAAAAAAGAATGATAGAGTTTTGGGCAAAATGTTACTGTTTTTTTTAAGAACTGTCATATAAATATTATTTATTTGCAGTTGCCATTCATGTGTTGTGTAGAATTATCCAGGTTTTAAAAAAAATTTCTAATGACTTTTGTGCATTTACTCAATCAAGAGACTTTCTAAAAATATTATCTTTCCGCTTCTGGATAAAGAAATTAATGCCTGCTTATCACATGAAATTTAGAAACTGTAGAAAAATATAATGAGAAGATAAAAATCACTTGATTCCTACTGCCTGGAGTTCATCATGGTGAACATTTATAGGATCATATATTCAGTTTTTTCTGTGCATGGTTCTTATATCAGAGGTATTTTAAAATCTCTATTAACATTTTTATTTTTTACAGAGTCATATTAAATCAGTAGACTCAGGGGAAACTAACATAGATGGAGCCATAGGTGAGTAGACCATGGGACATTTTACATCTTTACTCGAGGTATTCTGATATTATGATTTTGGACATATAAATAAACATCTATAATAATTAACTGTATTTCTAGGACTGATGGCATCACAAGAATTTATCAAGATCACCCTGTCGACTTTTGAAGCAGTGATACAGTATCCTGTTTTATTGAAAGACTATTGCTCTACGGTCAGTTCTGGCAACTTTGGAGAAAGATACTTCTTTGTTTACTTGGTAATTCTGTATATAAAGAGACTAGTTTACATATGCTTGGTTCATATATGTTCCTCACATGAAATAACCATTGAGAAAAGTTGCCCCTTGACAGGATGAACATAAGGAATCCCTTCCTTTCTTGTTGACTTGTTTTTGGTGGTCCTTTGCTCATTATTCTCTTTCCCTTCTTGTCCACACCTTACCCCCAGCGTGCTCCTTCTTACTCCTTGCCTGATTATTGGTTGTAACCAACAGCGAAGACTCTTAGAACAGAGTTTCTCAACCTTGGACTATGGGCATTTGCCGATGGACAGTTCCTTGCTGTGGGGGATGTCCTGGGCATTGTAGGATGTTTAGCAGCATCCCTGCCCTATACATAGTAGATGAGGGTAGCACCCTGTCCAGCCCCCCTCGGTTGCAACAACCAAAAAGGTCTCTACACATTGCCAGATGTCTTCTGGGCAGCGAAATTGCCCCCATTTGAGAACCTGTGCCTTAGGGTGATCCTTAGGTGAGCTGAGTGATGACTTTAGAGGAGGGAGGAAAGTTTTGTGACTACGTTCTCATCAGCAGAAAGCCCTCAAGAAAAGGAGTCAGGTAAGATGAGGACCACAGCAATCATTTTCGTATTCTTTCTCCTGGTTCTAGGGGTTGACTTAGGTCAGCAAGGCAGGTCTCACTCAGGGTCTTTCAGGAGGTTCCAGTCAGTGGTGCCTGGGGCTGGAATCATCTGAAGGTCACTCCCTCACATGTCTGCCTCCAGCTGGGACTCTGCAGGCATCTCTCTCCATCTCTGTGGGTCTCTCCAGCAGGGAGACTTCAGCGTGGCCTGACTTCTTACATGGCAGCTTAGGACTTTAATGATACATTCTCAAGAGAGAGGGGATAATTATTTTTTGAGGGTAGGAAATGTCTACCAGCTCTTTATGGTTGTTTTCTTTTCAATATATTTTATTATAAAATATAAAATACAGAAAAGTGTATTAAAGTCTGTGTAGTTTGATGACTAGTTGTAAAGCAAGTGCTCAATAAATCACCACCCAGTTAAAAAAGAAAAACAAAACACAATGTTACCATTCTGAGCCCCGAAGTCCCCTCAATCACAAATCCTTTCCTCCCTGGAGAGGGGACCACCATCCTGACTTTCACAGTAATCATGCCTGTGCATTCCTTTGTGGGCCTGTGCCTGCATTCTTAAACAATATAGGCTGATTTTGCCTGCTTTTGCTCTTTGTTTCAATACGGTATGTATTCGTGACTTGGTTTTTTTTGCTCAGTGTTTGTAACATCCATGTTGTTAAGTATCTTTGTGCTTTTATTCTTCATGAGTGTATAGTGTCCCATTGTAGAAACCTGAGTATATGAAATATCACAATTTACTTATTTATCCTTGATAGACATTAGGCTATGTCTAGTATTTGGCATTTACAAACAATACTGCTGTAGATATTCTTGTTTATGTATTTTGCTTCACATAAGCATGCATTATTTCTGGGGTACATACATAGGAACGGAATTAGTGGTTATAGGAAATATGCAAACTCAGTTTGTCTAGAAAGTGACATTGTGTTTTCCAGAGAGGTGGTGCCAGTTTACTTTCACACCAGCTCTGCAGGACCTCATGTCCTCGTTCTTCCCAATTCTTGTTATTTCAGCCTTTTAAATGAATGGGTGTATAGTGATGTTTCACCATAATTTTAAACTGTATAGTCAAGACTACTTATGAGGCTGAGTGGTTTTTCAGATGTTTACTGGCCATTTGGGAATAATCTTTTATGACGTACTTGTCCACGTCTTTCCAAGATTTTGGTTTTCTTGTGTAGTTTTTCAAATTTATTGGCATAAAGAAGTTCATAGTATTTTCTTGCCAATTTTTCTTAGTGTTTGTGTAATCTAATAATATATCCTTTAAAAATATTTGCTATTTACTGTTACTCCTTTTTCTTTTCTTGAACAATCTAACTAGAGGTTTCTTAGTTTTACTAACTTTATCAAAGAGCCAGCCAGTGTTCGGTTTTGCTAATCTCCTACATACTATATGTTTCTTTTCCATTTTATTAATTTCTGTTCTGCTTGCTTAATTTTGTTCTAATTTTGTTAATTTCTGCTCTGTTTGCTTCCTTTCTCCTTTCTTTGGATTTATTCTGCATTCTTTTTCTAACTTTTTGAGATAAATAGTTGATTTTTAAAAATATTTCTTCCTTTCTAACATATGCATTGAAGATCATGTCTCCCTCCTAAATACTGCTTTAGCTGCATTCCACAAGTGTTGGTATGTAGCATTTTTGGTATCTTTCAGTTAAAATATTTGCTTTCATTCATGGGTTATTAAGATAAATAAATTTTCAAACATATGGGCACTTGTTTTTTTTTAAATAATTGATTTCTGACTTAATTGCATTGAAGTTAGAGAAATACTCTAATTTCAGTCTATTGAAATTTATTAAGACTTGCTTCATAGTCCATTACAAAATTTTTTGGTAGATGTTCTGTATGTGTTTGGAAAGAATAGGTATTTTGCAATTCTTAGGTGCAGTATTCAGTTATATGTCTGTTAGGTTAAATTTATTAGTTATCTTGTTCAAATCTTTTCTATCTTTATTAATTTTTGTCTGTTTGTCCTAGAAGTTACTAAGAGAAGTGTTTCTAAATCTCCTTTAAGGCTATTATGAATTTGTTTATTCTTGTGTAGTTCTGTAGTTTTTGTTTTATATATTTTGAAGCCATATTATTAGGTGCATGCAAATTTAAAATTATTATGCCATTATGTGAAATTGACCTTTTTCTCATTGTAAAGTGGCCTTTATTTTCTAGTAATGTTTTTGTCTTAAGATCTGTTTTGTCCCAGCTTAATATAATCATACCTGCTTGCTTCCTGATACGTCATCTCTCATTCTTTTCCTTTCAACATCTCTCTGTCCTTATGTTTAGATCTGTGTCACATAAATATCATATAGTATTTTTAAAAAATCTAATTTGACTTTTCCCTGGAATATATACTCCATTTACATTTACTGTAATTGTTAGTATATTTAGATTCATTCCACCATCTTCTTTCAAGCGCTGTCATACATATTTTCTCTTTTCCCACTTCTACCTTCTTACCTTTCTTTTCTATTGGCTCACTTTTTTCTGCTTTATTTTTTTCTCTATGTAAGGTTGGTAGCAGAAGCTGAACTTAAAAAGAGATGATCTTTTCTTTAAGTAAAATACAGGCCATAGCCTACTCAACTCCATTTAGTCCTCTCATGATATATATGTAACTTTTACCTGATATATATGTATATATTTTGATATTTTAAAGTCTGTCTTGTTTCTCTCTCTTTTTAACTCCCTTTTGTTATGAAATGATAAAAGAATACTCATTATTACTACTATAATATGATGTTCATTTGCCTTTGCCCCCATATTTACTACTTTTTTTTGCTTTTCTTTCTTTCTTACTTCTCACTCCTTCCATCTGGGTTCACTTGTTTCTGACTGACATTCATCCTTCACAGTTTTCCTTAGCTTTGGGTGAGCTGGTGGCAAACTCTTTGTCTGATAAAGTCATTGTTTCTTTTTTTCTTTTTCCCAAATATTTATTTATTTTATTTGGCTGCATCGGGTCTTAGTTGCGGCATACGGAACCTTTTAGTTGCAGCATGCGGGACCTAGTTCCCTGACCCTGGATTGAACCCAGGCCCCCTGTATTGGGAGCACGGAGTCTTAACCACTGGACCACCAGGGAAGTCCCAAAGTCATTGTTGCTTGAGGGAGATTTTATTTTTTCTGAGTGTTGAATTCTAGGTTGGCAGTTACTTTTGTTGTTGTTGAGTACTGTGAAGATACTATTTCATTATCTTATGTTCTGGATTGTTGCTATTGAGAAGTTCACTGATAGTTGGTTTTTCCTGTGAAGATAATCTGTCTCTCTGTTCCTTGTTTCCTTTTAAGACTTTTTTTGGGGTGGAGGGGGGAGGGCCTTTGGTTTCTATAGACTCACTGTGTCGTAACTAAATATGAACTTCTTTTTGTTTATTCTGCTGAGGATTCTGTGTACTTTTTGAATTTGTGGATTGTCCCTTTTTCTTCAACTTTGCAAAGTTCTCAACCCTCATCTCTGCTTATCTTCTCTCTCCCCTGCTCTGTCTCCTTTTAGCAGCTCAGATCCCGTGTATATTAAACTTTCTCACTGTATTTTCTATACTTCTTACTGTCTTTCTGTATATTCACCTTTTTCTCTCTCAGTGTTATATTCTGGTTAATTTTGCTCTGTTTCTGTCTTCTGTGTTCAGTCTGGTGCCAAATACATCCACAATGTTTTAAATTTTGGTTGTTTTTCATGTGTAGAAGTTATGTTGTCACTAGAAATTCTGCTTGTCTGTTTTATTCAGTCTACTGTATTGCTTTTTATAATTTGCTGTTCCTTATAGTTATTTCCCAGTTTGTGCTTTGTTTATTCACATTTGTTAGATATAGTTATTTTACTGTCTCATAATTTAAGTGTCAGAAGACTGTGATGTGGTGTCTGTTATATCTTGCTCATAACCACTTCATCTTGTTTTCTTGCACACCTTGTTAACGTTTACTGCGTGTTGGTCATGGGACTTGAAATCTGTTTGTGGGCATTCCCTCAAGCCTAGTGTGGATGTTTCCTCCTCCAAGAGGCTTCATGTTTGTTGGGGCCCTGCCAGTCAGGGCTACCTCAGACCATGGTCATTTGTACCCAGTGTGAAAATTCCTGAGACTGTAGGTCTGAGAGCATAACTTCGCAGGGCAGCCTTCTCAGCAGTTCCCAGGAGTGTGAATTTATGTGGAGGGGTTGGTGACTAGATCTGGTTTTCCTAACTCTGAGGATGTCATCCCCACACCTGCCCCAAAGTGCCCAGCTCCATGTAGAAGACTCCCCAAACTCCACACGCTGGGCAGACGTGAACTCAGACCCCTGTCTCTCTGGTCCCACTGGCCTCCATTGGAGCCTTGTGTTTGTGGTATTGGTAAATGCCTCCAGAGCACTATCAGTTCCATGCCCATATGTTCTACTCAACTCTCTAGTTAAGGCTTTCATTCAGAAATTTGTAGGAAAGCTCCCCCACTGCCTTTTCAGGTCTTAAATATTTTAAGGTTTTGTTTGTTTATATTTTATTTGGCAGTTTTTCATTGTGAATTTTCAGTGAGAGAATTAATCCAAATAACCATACCCACTATTGCCAGAAAGCCTGTTTGTTATGGTCACTTTCTTAGCAATGATTTCTCAGTCTTCCATTGAGATACTACTTGCTTAAGTGTTGCTTATTGATTCTTTTCCTTAATGAGCAGTAACCCCATGGATAATTTGTTAAGATCCAATATTTACAAATGTCTATATTTATATTTAGTTAGACATTTAATTAGTTTACTTTTCTAATCATGAAGTGCTACCATAATAATCATTGAAAGGACAGCCTGTGTTACTATAGGCAAGCTATCATTGTAACTCATGGACTTCCTAAAAAATATTTTTTTAATGCTGTAACTCATGGGAAATCCTCTAATTACCTCTTCTTGAGCATGACTGGAATACATGAAATTGAAGATCCAGCACTGCAAAGGGTATCACATTGTTGGAAATGTTAGCACAAACTATATTCAAGGGTACTGGTCAGTACTTTGTTATATGGAAGTGGTTACATGCATTTAATTCTTGCCGAGCACAAATACTTAACTCACATTTTTTCCCATAGTTTAGATCATTTAGTGCCTCAGAGTTGGAAATTATCAATGTGGCTTACAGAGCAGTTAGAAATACCATAATGATTTGGTTTGTACAGAGAATTTGTTCCCATTCATGGTGGTTTCAAAAACAAATGTTATTAATAGCAAAGGGGAAAATAAAGATGATTCTTTATTAGAAATTTCTAACAGTAATATACATAAGTTGCCTAAAATATAATATGTTTAAACTTAAAAAAAGCCATAAAAGCTTAAGCCATGGCTTTAAGCTAAGCCATAATACCTTCTTTAATGAAAAGCCTGTCCTTTTGTAAGTTTTTAAACTGAAGGCTGGAGGCTAATAAACATTGAGTAGTTTAACTTGAATGAAACTAAATTTTTGAGTTAGTACCAAGAGTTGGTGGGGATGTAGAGCAAATGGAACTCTCAGAAACTTCTAGTGGGAGTGTAAGTTGGTACAATTCCTTTGGAAACCTGTTTGGTAGTAGCTACTGAAAGTAAACATAAATATATTATGACTCAGCAATTTCACCTATAAATATACATTCAATAGAAATGCAAGCATATGTTCACCCATATACATACAGAGGATGCTCATAGCCCCAAATGGGAAACTATCCAAATGCCAATCAACAATCTAATGGATAAATAAACTATGGTTTGGTCATACAATAGAATACTATGCAGCAAGGAAAATGAATGATCTATAGTTACACTTAAGAACATGGATAAATCTCACAAAGTTAATCTGTGACAAAGATAACAAATACGAAATAACATGATCCATTTGCATTAAGTTTAAAAACAGAGAAAACTAATCAGTTACAAGTTAGGTTAGTGGATACCCTTGGAGCAGTTAAGTGTTTACAAGGGGGCTTTGTCCAAAATGTCCTGGATGTGCCTTTTTTTTTTTTTTTAATCTGGGAGCTAGTAATAGGAGTGTGTTCATATTGTGAAAGTTAACTAAGTTATATACTTAGGATTAGTACATCTTTGTGTTATATTAAAAAGTTTACATAGATATGAAAATTTTTTTCTAATAAAAAAGTGTTTAGAGCTTAATGTAAGCCTATTTTTTAAGCCTATTTTTTAAATGAAGTTAACTGATATGAATTAGCATATCTATGTATGTATGTATCTATCATTGACATGGACTTGTATTCTTTATTAGTTTCCTGTAGCTACTATAACAAATTACCACAAATTCAGTGGCTTAAAAAAACACAGATTTATTATTTTAGAATTCTGTAGGTCAGAAGTACAGAATGGGTCTTTGGGGCTACAAGCAAGATGTCAGCCTACCTGTGTTCCTTTTAGAGGATCTAAGGAGAAAATCTGTTTGTTTGTTTGTTTTTTTGGCTTTTCCAGCTTCTAAGAGCTGCCTGCATTCCTTGGCTTGTGACTCCTTCCTCCATCTTTGAAGCTGGCAGTGTAGTACCTTCAAATCGCTCTCTCCCCCCTCTCTCTCTCACCTCTGTTTTTGTTGTCACATCTTCTTCTCAGGCTCTGGCCCTCTTGTCAAGGACCTTTGATTTTACATTGGGCCCACGTGTATAATCCAGGATAAACCCCTCAAGTTCCTTAACTTAATCCCATCTACAAAATCCCTTTTGCTGTGTAAGGTAACAAATGAACAGGCTCCAGGGATAAGGGTGTGGACATCTTTCTGTCTACCATCATTCTGTCTACCACAAATTCCTATTTTTTTTCTATGGCTTCATTACTATAATTATTTTGGTGCTCTAATTATATCAGATTTGGCCTTTCAAGTTGGCTCCTCTGTCCTTGTGACCTACCCTCTCATTTTTTGAGTGAGTTTTTACTTTGTGTCACAGCAAGACATTCTTGCCTCAGCTTGTAACTAACCTGACCTGGCTCCGGAATCAGTCATTTCTTTGAGGAACCCTGGTTCCCTTTCGTGGGAAATGGCTTTAGAGGCCACCATCAGGGCGCTAAGTGTCTCCTCTCTCCTGGGATGTCTTAACTTCTAGACCCTTCCAAGAAACAGAGCTAGGAAATATATACCTGTAAGTACACGTATGAACACACACAGGACACACTTGTATGCATACTTACATATACACGTACACACATGTAAACATTTTGAAATCATGAGTTCACACCAGTGTCTTCAAATCCAGTTCATCCCCACATGGTTCTTTCTTGCCTTGCCCCATTCCATATTTTTGTGTCTTTCTTCCTTTGTAAAAATTCTGGCTTCCAGCAACATCAGCACATTTCCTCATTTGCTTAATGTTATAATATGTCTGAAATTGTTTCAGAATTGCTTTACCCAAACCAGTACGAAAACAAACCTCATGAAATCAGGATTTGTTTGCAGAATTCCCTCCTCCCCCCACCTCCCAGATGTCACCCAAGCAAGGCTGGGGTGTACAGTCAATACTTGGATTAGTCCCCCATCTTCCCTTTTAGTGTGGTCATATTGAATAATATTCATTTGAAATATAGTTGATTTATTTTCAATTTGCTTTCAATTTTAGGTTTTCTTTTCTTCCCTTCTTATGCTTTTTGGTTTTATTTTTTGAATATGTAGAAGGTTAGCATGCTTCCAAAAGTAAAAACTGTAAAAACAGACATATTCAGAGCAGCATCACTCCCTTCCCCTCTCCCCCCGGGTATATATCCTGTCCACTTGGTCACCATTCCATCATACCCTCCCTACTCTTATAGGTAACCAGTCTCGTTTTCTGGCTTGTCCTTTCAGTGTTTCTTTTTGTAGAGATAACGTTTTCTTATTTCCCCTTTCTTTCTTATACAAGAAGTAACATACTATATTTTCTCTTTTGCCCTTTGCTTTTTCATTTAGTATGGATACTGGAAATTATTCCATCTCTTTCTTCATAAGAGCAGTGTAGCACTCCTTCATGTGTGTGTATAGCATAGGTTGTTCAACCCATCTCTGATGTGTGGACATTTGGGTAGTTTCTAATCTTTTCAATCACAAACAAATAACCTTGTGCATGTGCAATTTCCTTCTGTTGGAGCTGTCTCTTCCGTGCAAATTCCTGGACTGTGGGATCAAAGGGTAAATGCATATGTAGTTTTGCTAGATACTGCCAGAGTCCCTTCCACATGGGTTTACTATTTTGCTTTCCCACCAGCAGTGATCAGAGTGCCTGTTTCTCCACAGTCTTGCCAATAGTGTATTGTCAAACTTTTGAAATTTTACCAACCTGATGTGGCCTCGGGAATTCCTTAACATCTTTTTAAGCACTTAATATTGTAAAGAAGATTTAAACAGTGTTGGGTCTAGTTTTTATAGTTAGTTGTTCTCCTCAAAAGGGGCATTCTGAATCATCTGCTCTCCATTAGCAGTGGTAGAGGTCATGTTCTAGGCATGTTTTTCCTGTACACCTGACAGTACCTTGTGTGAGGTAAGGAGACTGGCAGTTGGTGTGAACATGTTAATTGTGCTGTCAGATGTACCAGATTTTTTTAAGGTCTACTGAAATGAAGGAACTGATGATTAATTTTCAAAGGTAGAATAAGAATTTTAGTTGAGTGCTTAGAGTAAACTTCCATTTTCAAATTATTTACTTCCATCAGTAAATTTTTTTTAATTAAGAAAAAAACACCCTCTACAAACATAAGAGTATAAAGCATACTTTCATTATACATTATTAAGGTTTAGAAATACACTTCCCATAGGTTATAAGATTGTTGCTTTATTCTTTGTGAAATAAGAAAATTTGAATGTGGGTACGTGGTTACTTACAGTTTAAAGCTGCTGAACTTCAGTATCTCATGTTCAACCTTTCTTAAAATGGAAGATAAGTTTTTAAAATTATAAACAAACCATCATCTTGGGCATCAATGGCTTTGCTTAAGAACAAATGAAATATGGTTGAGCGTGAGTGTAATTTACATGTTTCAGTGCATTTGTGATTGTTTAGCTTGAATGTCTTAGAGCTGTCTTTAGCATCCCTAACTCACAGACATTCATTTCTTCTGAGCCATGTTATTGAGGACCATTAGTAGTAATTAATGTGCATATGCAGACACATGTTTTTTGAATGAGGGACCCAGTTTTTGAGCACAGAAATAAAAAAGTCCCTAGACTTGGGAATCTGCATTTTCAAAAAGAGTTCAAAACGACTCTGTTTTTATGACATGTCCTGAAAGGACCTTTAGCACATATGAATATCTTTATTTAAGAAAGCAATACCACTAGCATTAAATACTAAAATTCCTTGGATTGCTCCATATAGGTGTATTACCTCTGCAACTAAAAAAGTAATGAATGGTGGAATTTTATGATAGAGAAAAGTCATTAATGCAGGGACATTGCATAGAGTTGCAGTGGTATTTATTTAAATGGTGTGCATGTTGTTTATAAGTTCTGTGGAAGATTCTAGAAGGGGAAGGCACTGATGAACAAATCATCTAACTCCACAGCAGCAAAGGGGCTCTCAGTCTATTGTCTCAGATGTTCCAGTCTCTTCTTTTTAACAAGGGGACCTAGTACCAGTGAGCAAACCATGCCAATTTGAAGGGTTAGAAGGGTTTCTCTGTCATAAGCTGTATCAGGTTTTTGTCACCCTAGATTCCTCACTGTGACTTGGAAGTGATTTGGTAAAGACAGTTTTTAGGTTTTTGTCCTTTTTTCTTCTTCACTGTTATCTGTTTTATTGCCATTTGGCATTGGGTTGTCATTAAAGCATACCATTTTCCTTGAGGAAACAGTGGGGGTGGTGGTGAAGGGTAAGCTGGGACGAAGTGAGAGACTGGCGTGGACATATATACACTACCAAATGTAAAATAGCACAGGGAGATCAGCTCGGTGCTTTGTGACCACCTTAGAGGGGTGGGATAGGGAAGGTGGGAGGGAGATGCAAGAGGGAGGGGAAATGGGAACATATGTATACATATAGCTGATACACTTTGTTATACAGCAGAAACTAACACAACATTGTAAAGCAATTATACTCCAATAGAGATGTAAAAAAAAAAAAAAAGATACACGCAAAAAAAAAAAAAAAGCATACCATTTTCATGTGACTTCTCAAAATGCAGGTTGAGGTTCATCATGGGTCAGACCGCACTCCCCAAGCGATATTTTTGAATCACACATTACGCAACATGATTAATCGATAATCATTCTTTGTATTGGTATTGAAACTGCACAACCTCAGGTGAGATTCAAACACACCCAAAACTCAGACTGGAACCTGGACCCACTGTCTTTTAATTGAAGTCGCACACCTGAAGCTTAGGTTCTTTATGTCTCAGTGCAGAAGGAATTCAGTGAGAGACGAAGTGATAGGGAAGAAGTAGATTTATTGAGAGAGATACACACTCCACAGACAGAAAGCAGTCTGTCTCAAAAGGCGAGAGCAGCCCCAAAATACAGGGTGGTTAGTTTTTATGGGCACAGTAATTTCATAGGCTAATAAGTAGGAGGATTATTCCAGCTATTTTGGGGAAGGGGCAGGGATTTCCAGGAATTGGGCCACAGCCCACTTTTGGGATTTTTATGGGTGGCCTCGGAACTGTCATGGCACATGTGGGCGTGTCATTTAATATATGCTAATGAGGGAGGGCTTAAGGTGTGCTCTGATTGCCATGGGGGGACTGGAGTCAAGCTAATGAGAAACAGAGCATCCTATGTGGTTTGGATAGGAGAGCATATTTATGTTTCTCTGGTTGGTCTTGAGTCAAAGGGGACACAGTACAAAAAAGAGTGAGGCTGGCAGTTATCGTCCAAGTTCTAACCATTCTGAGCTTATGGCTGTAGCTGTTACAATGTGGCTTCCATGCTGTTTCCTGCAGAGGTTGTGGCTGGAGTCCTTTTGTCATAAATAGTCTGACCACTGTTCATTTGTATATTCAGACTCTTGGAAGCAAACATTAGGAGAAGGTGAAAAGCAGATAAAATACTAGAGTCAGTGAGGTAAAAACTCAAGCATTGGCAGTGAACCATGGAAAGTAAATAAGCCCTTGCACATTCCTATAAATCTTGGAGAGGACACTAGATTTCTTATAGCGTGCAGGGCTAAGGGTTTTCCTTTTAAAGCTGAAAGTTTGGGGTGATGGCAGCTGACAACTAGGATACAAAATCAAATGAGTTTTTTTTTTTTTGAGAAATTAGCATTCTATAGGACAAGTACCTTTTACGTTTCCAAGTTTTTTTTTTTACATCCTATTCATATTAATAGGATAAATTAGTATGAATAGAGGTATAGCAGTGATATAAAAAATGGACACAGAAAACACTTAAGTATTTTGTTTACTCATATATTCATAATAAGTGCCTTTTGCAAAACACCTGTTTAAATGAAGCACTGAGAATACACTAGGGTGCTAGAATCAGGCCCTGCTCTGAATCGGTTCAGTGTTGGTTGAGAGGAAGGGACCCATATGGAAAGCAAAGATTGGACCGCCGTAGTTGATTGGACTCTGTTGGTGGTACGCATGGGGCGTGCCGAGAACCCTACTCAGTCTAACAGGGTCTGGAGATGATTTTTTAGAGGAGGCAATTCTTGAGCTAAATTTTGAAGGCACGTAGGAATCAACTCCTGATGGGCTCCTGTGGGAGGAGTGGGTGTTATAGGCAGAAAAAAATCATGTATACAAAGGGAGAGGAGTGTGAAATGACTTCATAAGTCATTTTATGGTTTCTCCGAGTATTATTTTGAGAAACCTAGCGTAATTTACTTGAAAGTACTTAACCTTTCACAAGAGGTGTGAAATTATATGCATGAGTTAGTTTTTTTTTTTTAACTGAAGTATAGTTGATTTACAATTTTGTGTTAGTGTACGGCAAAGTGATTCAGATATATATATATATATATATATATACACAATACACATATATACTTTTTCAGATCCTTTTATAGTTTATTACAAGATATTGAATATAGTTCCCTGTGCTATATAGTCGGTCCTTGTTGTTTATCTGTTTTATATATAGGAGTTTGTATCTGCTAATCCCAGACTCCTAATTTATCCCTCCCCACCCTTTCCCCTTTGGTAACCTTACATTTGTTTTCTGTGTCTGTGAGTCTGTCTGCATGAGTTAGTTTTAATCTCTGTCCTAGGAGAGGTCAGTTTATATGTGAAGTACACTTTCAGGAATACATCCTCCAGGGGTGGTTAGTTAGCATTTGAAAGACTCTGATCAGAAGTTCACACTTGTGAGGTGTCTTTATCTTGATACTTTTGTTAGAAAGATTTTTTCCTTTGGTGAAATTAGTCCTTTTTGCAAGAGGTGTGGATTAGCTAGAAATATTGTACAGGTGGCCCACCCTTGGAAGGGTTCAAGAATCCACTGAGCCCAGCCAAGTGGTGTTCTTGGCATTGGACTCATTTGTTCCTGTGTTTTGTATGCTGGAATCCTTGGGCAGTCTGCCGAGGTTTGCGGACTCCTTCTAAGAATGGTGTTTTTTACTTGTTTGTTTGTTTGTTTGTTTATGGCTGCATTAGGTCTTCATTGCTGTGTGCGGGCTTTCTCTAGTTGTGGCGAGCGGGGGCTACTCTTTGTTGTGGAGCACAGGCTCTAGGCGCACCGGCTTCAGTAGTTCTGGTGCACGGGCTTAGCTGCTCCACAGCATGTGGGATCTTCCCAGACCACGGATTGAACCCGTGTCCCCTGCATTGGCAGGCAGATTCTTAACCACTGAGTCACCAGGGAAATCCCTGTATGCCTTCCTTTTTTTTTTTTTTTTTTTTTGCGGTACGCGGGCCTCTCACTGTTGTGGCCTCTCCCGTTGCGGAGCACAGGCTCTGGACTTGCAGGCTCAGCGGCCATGGCTCACAGGCCCAGCCGCTCCGCGGCATGTGGGATCTTCCCGGCCTGGGGCATGAACCCGTGTCCCCTGCATCAGCAGGTGACTCTCAACCACTGCGCCACCAGGGAAGCCCAAGAATGGTGTTTTTAAATGCATAAAGCAAATTAAATAAAATGCACAAGGTTATATAGGAAACCATTTGTACTGAAATATAGTTGTCAGAATATTAAAAAAAAAAAAAATTGCCCTGCTCCTGGGCCCAAGTAACCATCATTACTGTGGTTCCAAGAGCCTTTTCCTGTGCCCCCAGATCACTTCGAGCACCCTTGGAGCTGCTCTTTTATTTTGCAGCAGTCCCCTTCTGTGAGCGAGTACGTGTGACCTCCAGAGATTTGGGGCCGGAGGCTGAGGCTAGAACTTTGCTTCATTTGTCATCTTGAGACAGTCTCTCAATTTAGAATTCCTTTCTCATCTCTGACTGGAATCTTGCAAATTGTATGTCTAGATGATTGTTTTCATTCTCATCTGAATGTTTTCAAATTAAATTCAGAGTAAATTACTCTAAATATCTCAAAAAAAAAAAAAAAAAAAGAAAGAAAGCCTAAGTCATCGCATGGATCTCTAGGCCTTTAAATCTAACTTCTGGCAGCTATTTAGTTTAAAGGCAATGGCAGCAACAACAATAAAATACATCCCAACCTCTTCCAGGAAACGCTGGCTTTTATCTCCACATCCCAATTTATATAATGTTAGTTACTTTATACATATGTGTATACATATTTGTAAATGGGCTCATTTCCCTTCTGGCCCTTAGTAGCTATTAAGTTCTGAGAGTGGTGGTGATAAAATTCCCTTACCTACATATTGTGAGATCATCTAAATCATTTATTTTATGTTTGTGTGTGTATGTATATGTATAATATACACACACAATTAATGTTTGTAAATGTTGGGATGTGTCAGTTATACAGACTTTTTTCCCCCGCATTTTGTTGATAGCAGATACCCTTCTGATTTGTATGGGAATTTATTGAAATGGTTTATTTTCTTTAACTTCCTTTGTTACATTTTCTTTACATTTTCTGCCTTAAACCAGCTACTCCAGGAACTAAAGATGCTTCTTTGCTCTCATCTCCGAAGTAACTAACATTTTAAATGTTTTATTTTCATGTTGTCTTTTTTGCTGGAATCACTGTATATTTAACTTTAAGTGAACATTTTACCAAAAGATATGTGGTCTCCTTTTTCTTGTTAGGATTTTAAAAACAACAGTCTTTTCCTGAACACCATTTATTATTTCAGTCTGTGTAGTTATTGAATAGAGTATAAATAAAACTAATGAAATTGTTCTTCAGTTTTTATATCCTTTGCCTGGTTTGACTTGCTAAGCATGCAGATATTTTCAGTGTAATTTCATTTTTCACTTCATGTCTTAATGGGTAGCTTTCGTTTGATAAAGTAGTCAACTGTCATTGCTCACCAAAAATATGAATTATAGGTGAATAGTCAAATAATGTTCTAAACTTTCTTGTAGTCTTCATTTACGTATTATAAAAAGCATTTTATTTTTCCATTACCACCCTCCTGTTACTTCTTCTCAAGGATCGTTCTCAGTTGGAAGGATTAAATTTGTATCATCTTGGGATACTATTATAATTGCCTTGAGTTATTCAGAGGAAAACTGTGTTAATTTAAAAATTAAATAATATTATAATTAAATAGATTTCTTCTTTTAAGACTTACGAAATATATTTATAATACAGAAATTTACATTTAGTATGTATTTTAAGATTATAGGTATTGTTACAGGATGCATAGTGTCACGATGCCTGTATCATTTTGCAAGTTGATGTTTTCATTACATAATGAAATATAAATGTAATGATTTATTCACTGTCTTTTCACTCCTGAAATCAGATCTGCAATGAGTGTTTTTAAATATGTCACGTAGAAGCTGAATTGCTGAGTTGTATGCTGTGTTCATCTTCAGCTTTGGTTGGTATTGTGAAACTGTTCTTCCAAGTTAAATACTGATTTACTGATTTTTTTTGTGGTATGTGAGTACCCATTTCCCCCAGTCTTGGTATTATGTGATTTTCTAACTGGATTTGTGTAAATTGGTATCTGTTTTGTTCTGCCTTTCATTTCTCTGATTATTAGTGGAGTTGAGTAGTTTTGATATGGTTACTGGCTATTTAGGTATTCTCCTTCGGGGGGCCTCCTGTTCATGTATTCTGCATATTCATCCATTGTCGGGTATAGGGATTGCAGAACTTTCTCCTAGCCAATGGGTTTTCTTCTCATTTTGTTTATGAGGACTCATCTTCTACGAGTATTTTTCATTTTAATGTCAAATTTATTAGTATTAAAAAAATAAATTTATTTAATTTTGGCTGCATTGGGTCTTCGTTACTGCACGCGGGCTTTCTCTCGTTGTGGCGAGCGGGGGCTACTCTTCACTGCGGCGCGTGGGCTTCTCATTGCGGTGGCTTCTCTTGTTGCGGAGCACGGGCTCTAGGCGAGCAGGCTTCAGTAGTTGCGGCTCGTGGGTTCCAGAGCGCAGGCTCAGTAGTTGTGGCGCACGGGCTTAGTTGCTCAGTGGCATGTGGGATCTTTTCGGACCAGAGCTCGAACCCGTGTCTCCTGCATGGGCAGGCGGATTCCCAACCACTGCGCCACCAGGGAAGTCTCTGTTAGTATTTTCTTTTAGTTTGTACTTTTTAGGTATCATTTAAAAAGGCTTTTCCTGCTCTAATAACACAAAGGCCATTCTCTCATGTTTTCCTTTAAGAGCTTTTGTTTTAACCGTTAGATCTTTAAGCCTCCAGTAATTTTTTTTTTTTTTAGCATTATGATATTTTTTTTAGCAAATAGACAACTAAATTGTACCTATCCCTTCAGTGAATAGTCTATATGTTTTTCCACTGTTGGTAGTACTCTATCTGCTACTTACTGCGTTCCCATATGTATCTGTTTCTAGGCTCTCTGTTCTGTTCCATGAATCTCTTTGTCTACCCCTTTGCTTGTGCCATCATGTTTATTTCCATCACAGTAAACTTGGAAACTTGAGAAGGTGAACCAAATATGCATCATGCTTTTTGGAAAATTTTCCGTTATTCCTGACCCTCTCCTTTCCAAATACATTATAGAATCAGTATGAGGAGTTCATGCAAACCTCATTGGAATATTTATTTTTATTGGAATTACAGATTAATTTGCACAGAGTTGGCCTCTCTGAGGCTTCTCATCAATTACTATATTTTACCTTCATTTATTTTTTCTCTAACATATAGATCTGAGTGTTTGACCTATGTCATTTTCCTTCTTTCTGAGAAACTTAACATTTCTTGCAAGGCAAGTCTACTGGCAAAACATTTCTTTAGTTATTGTGTGTGTGAGAAAGTCTTTATTTTTCCTTTTACTCTTGAGGGATAATTTCACTCAGAATTCTAGGGTGGTGTTTTTTTCCCTCTCAGCACTTCAAATATTTCACTCCAGCATGATGTATCAGGTAAAATGAACTGAGATCAATGAGCTGTTAGTGTGAAGTTTTATGTTTATCTGGCTAACAGCCAGACTGTGTTTACTGTTTGCTGTAGCTGTAGGTTTCAGAGGCTAAAATTCCCCATAATGTCCTTATTTTGTCTCTCCTGTTGTCTTGGGTTTCCCTAATAGCTCCTTCTGAAATAAAGCCTGTGTCTTTATAATAAAGCAGCTCTCTGTTGTAATCCTGTGTTATTACACAGGGGCCCTATTGATGTTGTGGTGAGGTGGGGGGAGGAGGGTTCCATAGCCCCTCTGATTTGGTCTCATTCCTTTTCTGAGCATGTGCACCTGGGCTGTGAACTTCACAAGTGCTTCTCACCTCACCCCCCCCCCCCCCCCCCGCCCCGTTGGCAGGTGCAGGTGCACGCAGGGCCTGAAGGAGGTTTTCTCTCTTCTGCTCAGACACCAGCAATTAGTCAGTTACCCTTTACGTTTTTGCTCCAGCTGCTGGCTCCACTGGTGGTTTCTGCTCCTGTTAAGCTATGATTCTCTGTCTTTGCCTCTCTTTTCACTTCTGGGGGACAGCTGGTTTGCCCTGTGACTTGAAGTCTCTGGTATGTCTGAGAAGAGTTGCTGATTTTCAGTTTGTCTTTTTTCTTGTTGTGAGCATGGTTGTGACAGCTTTCAAGCTTTTTTTCAGAAGTCCATCGATGGCTGTCATACTTGTACATATTTTATATATATATATATATATATATATATATATATATATTTCTATGAAAGTCATGATGTCGTAGATACCTTAGAATTTTATTACTGTTGTAAATGGTATCTTTTTCTAATTATGTTATTTGATTGGTGGTTGTAGGCATATTGGAAAACTATTGATTTTTGTCTCTTCATCTTCTGACAGCCTTGCTTTTTGGGCCATGCCTAATTGTTGGTTTTCAAACTTATTGAGTTGGACATGTAGATAATTTCAGTCCCACTCCTCTCTTAATATGCTCTCTTAAACCTTCAAGATAGATGTTGAACGTGTTGATAGGGCTTGATAGTGGGATATATTTCTCTTCTTTGCATAGTTTTTGCTTTTGATGTACCTGGGAGTTTTAGAGTTCTAAAAATTCCTTAGTGAAGCTTGATGTCTATGCTTTGAGTGATGTGATGTCACTTAATGGAAGAGGGTAAACAAAACATCCCTAGTCCTTAGGGCTGTGGTACAAATATCTAGATATAATGTTACGTATAAACTTACTTTGTGGAGTGGAGCTAGAACAGGGTAACACTGACGGACCATTACCCATGTGTGGAGATCCTTACCTGTGTAGGGTATCTTTTCATTGGTTTGAACAGAAAGAGGGTGGTGTTGGGCCGTGGGCTGCTTTTCCTGCCCTTTTGTCAGTGTGGTGAGGAGAGCAAATACACATCTTAGGATCAGGAATCAGTTCAGCTATAAACAACAGGAATTTTGTTTATTGTCACCAAAAGAGTTCACCAAATGAGATAGTAGTTTTCAGAATTACACTGTGGAAATGACTTGTCCTTTCTTCATCATCCATTGTCATTTGGGGGGTAAATTTGTTGTTTTGGAGTAGGTTGCAAACCATATTTGATTGTGCTCTGTCTGATATAACTAGAAAATCATAGAGGTGGTTTGTGTAATGGGTTTAGATCTTTGGAATCTATTTCTAAAAATCACCAAGATTAACTTGTCATAGCGCTTTGATGTATTTGCAAGAACATGAGGATTATGTATCTCCTTTTCCTCCAACATTTTAATTGTTGTTTAGTTTAAACTTGACTAATTATCACCAGCTTACATATCTTTATTTGACGGTTCAATGTCAACCCCTGCCAAACAGAGTTTGTATTATATACTGAAGATCCTTTCATAAACTCTGAAGGTTTTGATAAACTACTGTCTTGATGACCATAATGTCATTTTGACCTGAGGACTTTTTCAGATTTAAATGAGCTTGGTGGTTTATTAAATGTCATGCAGAGTTTAAATCCTGGGTAAATTTAGCTTTTGCTTTTTTTTCACTCCTTTGACTAATGATTCTGTCAGTGGAAAAGGCATGGGTAGTGGTTGATACTGTAATAGGGGTGGGGCGGGCGCGAGTGACAGCTTGTGACCCTTAGTGGGGCGGTTAGATGTCCTGCTCCCCCAACAGTCAGCCTCACAGTGGTCCGCGCATAGCAGAGAGTGCGGTGAGAGACGGATCGTGGTTGGCCTTCTCCTTGGGGCCCTCCAGGCCCTCTGGCCTTGGGCTGGTGGGTGAGCTGGGGGCCTTGGGGGCAGGCTGCGGGCTGTGTCCTGTAGGGCTCCAGAGCCCTCGCCAGGCCACCCACGGTCCAGGCTCGGCCTTGAGGCAGCAGCGAACCTCTCCCCCATTCCTGCCTCCACGACCTAATGGCGGTGGCGGTGGTCTCCGTGGGTCGCAGTGCGTGGGACCCGGCCCCTGATTTGGGCAGCCTGAAGGCTGGCTGGGTCCTGGGTGCCTGGCTCCCTCAGGGATGACGGCTGGGCGGGGTCTGGGGACCTGGCCCTGAGGGCGCCACCAGCTGAGATCTGCCTCCTCAGCCAGGCTGGGCACTGGCGGGAGGACCCGGGCTGGGTGCTGGACCAGCGCTCCCGGGCAGGGTGACCGGCCCGCGCAGGGACCCCTCCTCTTAACGAGGCCTGGACCTCGGAGGGTGAAAGTTGAGCCTTGGGACCTTGCCCCTTCTTGTCATAACAGAGACTAACATTTGTTTGGTGGACGTTTATAGGAACATCATGACCTGACCTCAGGAACAAAGGATCTGACACCAAGAAGCTTCCAACACCTAACCCTGCCCCTCCCTCACCTTTCCTGTAAAAGGGCTTTGCTCAAAGCTTTCGGGAAGTTCAGGGTTTTTAAGGCACGAGCCACCCGTCTCCTTGCAGGGCCCTGCAATAAACCTTTGTCCGCTCCAAACTCCAACGTTTCAGTATTGTTTGGCCTCACTGTGTGCCAGGCACACGGACTTGAGTTCGGTAACAATATCAGTTTTTTGTTTGCAGGGATTTGAACCAAGTCTTTTATGTCTTTCCTTTTAGGTGGTTGATTATATCCTGCCACCCTTGGTCTCCTTGGTTCAAAGCGGGAATGGTAAGTGTGACCACATCAGTGAGAATTCCATCGGTTACACATTCTGTTTTCATTCTATCTCCATGTGGTCACGTTCTTGGCATTTTTTTTTCTTTCAAGTGGAGTGGAGACTCTTCAGCTTGCGGCTGCTCTCAGAAACCGCATCTCTGCTCGTGAACCAGGAGGTTGGTGATGGCAAGGAGGAGGCAAATGTCGATTCCGACAGCAATCTTCTGGCTCTCATTAGAGATGTCTTACTTCCCCAGTAAGTCCCATGCACTGCACTCAGGCAGAGAAGTGTAGGGTGCCCAGGATGCTGCTGGCAAACGAGGTCCAGTGATGGGCTCGGGGTCGCAGGGACCTTATATTTTTGTCCAGGGGCTTATGCACTCACTGTAAAAGAGGTCTAGAAAGAGAGGCAGTAACTACTATGCTGCATAGGACGCAGGAGAATCTCAGTCCAACTTCAAAAACATCCATTTAGAACTTTATCTGTTTTCTACAGGGGACATGACTGGAGTTTTGCAGATTTAAAAATGTTTGTGGCCAGAGGGATAAGGTTTATTATTCAAGGTCAACATGACAAGACTCCTGAACATAAAATTGGGACTTTTCCTGGACCTACTCAGAAATAATAGAGATGGAAAGAAATCTTCCTTCCCTCCCCTCCAAACTCTTGGAATGGAAATTAAGTTTAGTTAAAAACAGAATATTTTTTTGCGGGGGAGGGATGGTGGCAGAACAGTTAATGAGTATTCACGAACAGAAGGGGATTATTTTTTTCCTTTTACTCCATTGCTCACATAGCAAACACACAATAGGATGACTGCTAAGAGGACCCAATGCAAATATGTTAAGCTCTAAAATGGCACCTTTTAATTCAGACAACACTGTAAATTTTATCAAAGAAAAAAATTGAAGTTAAAAAATTGAAGTTTAAAAAAAGTGCATGCCACATATCACTATTAAATAAATTTCTTATAAAATTAAACAAATGTTGGAAAGCGTGTCAGGCATTAAAGCGCATGCCTGATCCTGCTTCCTCAGGGCCTGGCCTGCAGTCTGAGTCAGTTCAGCAAGTTTTCAAGGATGGCAGCTCCACCAGATGCTCCCCGATATTTGTTAAACTTCTCAAGATCTGTTCTTATTAAAAAACCTTTTTTTTTTTTTTTCACAATATAGAAACCAGATCTAATTATATTCCAAAGAGCTCAACCACTCCTTGTTGGCTTAGGAAGGTATATTTTACGAAGTGTGTAGCCAGTGTGTGACAACCGTTCTCCCAGCTGAGGGAGCCTGTCTTGACTGATGGGAGCTTGACCTGTGACAGCTTGATTTACAAGCTAGCCCCTTGGTGCTTTTTGCTTCCTGTGCTTCTGCAGTTGCCTTCAGGGAGACTCCTGGTAATACATACAGTAAGAGTACTTTTGATACTCAAAGTAAGAAAATGATTATCTATATGAAAAAAAATTAAACTTTGTCATGTGGAGCTTTCTCAGTGATAAACTATCAATGAATATATTTTTGGTTGCATTTGTTATATATGCGTGTGTGCATGTGTGGTTTGTACTTAATGTGGGTAAATATAAGATCCCAATCTTGTGTCATGGGATTAATTAATGCTATCAGTGCCATCTTATCTGCTACCTGACGACTTGTACTGAAGCATTTTTCAGGACCTGAGATGTCCCCCAAGAGGGACAGGATTTCTTCCAATAAGACTTCTCAGTTTAACAATAGTTTGTTAACACCGATGCACATTTGAAATAAAATCTCATCGTTTCTAAAGTCTGCCCACTTTTGGAACAGTCTGTAGTATAAAAAGTATTGAATCTGTAATTTTAGTGCTCCTATTTTATTCATTTGAGCTATCGTAAATAATATGTATTTCCTTTAATGGGCATATTTACCTTTTCCAGAGATGAGGAATTAAAGAGGAAAACACAAATGTAAACCACATGGCAACTCAAGAACAAATGTAATGTAGATGAGCTCAGGTTTTGATTAAGCAATTTGAAATGCACTTTGGATAATGTTATGGGGTTTATTGGGATGTGGTGTGGAATGTTTTCAAACCTTGGGTACTGATTCTGATGTGAAGTGCAGGTTTGGCTCTGCATTGAATTCTTTAAGCCTCAGTTTCCTCATCTATAAAATGAGGATAATAGTACCTAATTTAGAAGATTCAAAAATGAGGATTAAATGGGATATTTCTTGTAAAGCACTTAGTACAGTGTGTGAGACATAGTACGTTCTTTTTTTTATTGTTTATTTTATTTATTTTTGGGTGTGTTGGGTCTTAGTTGCAGCATGCGAGATCTTCGTTGAGGCGTGCGGGAATCTTTCGTTGTGGTGTGCGAGCTTCTCTATAGTTGTGGTGTGCGGGTTGTTTTTTCTCTTCTCTAGTTGTGGCGTGTGGGCTCCAGGGCGCATGGGCTCTCTAGTTGAGGAGCGCAAGCTCAGTAGTTGTGGCACGCAGGCTTAGTTGCTCCGCAGCACGTGGGATCTTAGTTCCCTGACCAGGGATCAAACCCACATGCCCTGCATTGTAAGGCAGATTCTTCACCACTAGACCACCAGGGAAATCCCCATAGTACGTTCTTGACAAATATGTAGCACCACTACTATTATTATTAGGAACATTGTAATCCCTCCTATTAAACTTTAAAATGAAGATTGTAATGGTACAATAATAGTAATACTACATACGTCATAGAAGTGGCCATTAAATAGTTGCTGATGATTGTGCCCACCTGGCATATATAGTAAGGGCTCAATAAATATTATGTAAAAAATTTAAAAAAATGAAATACCAATGATGAATTCATTTAACTTTGATACTGGAAAACTAGAAACCTTGACAAGGAATTCGGTCTTTGAAGATAGCTCTTGGTAATTAATAAGTTTAGAAATGCTCATAATGGAAAATTCATGTTCTTCAATGAGTATGTGCATATAATGGCTTAAGAATAATGAAGTTTCTAGAGTTTATAGGAGCTATATAAAACCTGCTTCAATGTGCAAATAGACATATTAATGTCAATCCTTTTAATTTTGTTAAAGTTTTTTTTTTTTTTTTTTTTTTCGGTATGCGGGCCTCTCACTGCCGTGGCCTCCCCCGCTGCGGAGCACAGGCTCCGGACGCGCAGGCCCAGCGGCCATGGCTCACGGGCCCAGCCGCTCCGCGGCATATGGGATCCTCCCAGACCGGGGCACGAACCCGCATCCCCTGCATCGGCAGGCGGACTCTCAACCACTGCGCCACCAGGGAGGCCCTTTGTTAAAGTTTTAATCCTTCTTTGACCTTAAAAAATACTTTGGGTAAAGCCAAGGTGACAATCTTTTCAATTTTTTCACCTGAAAGTGTTGTATTAGTTAAGACAATTTCTTTTTTTAAAATAAATTTATTTATTTTATTTTTTAATTTTTGGCTGAGTTGGGTCTTCGTTGCTGCACGTGGCTTTCTCTAGTTGCAGCGAGCGGGGGCTTCTCTTTGTTGCAGCGCGCAGGCTTCTCATTGCGGTGGCTTCTCTTCTTGCGGAGCACGGGCTCTAGGTGCACGGGCTTCAGTAGTTGCAGCACACAGGCTCAGTAGTTGTGGCTCATGGGCTCTAGAGTGCAAACTCAGTAGTTGTGGCACACAGGCTTAGTTGCTCTGCGGCATGTGGGATCTTCCTGGACCAGAGCTCGAATCCGTGTCCCCTGCATTGGCAGGTGGATTCTCAACCACTGTGCCACTAGGGAGGCCCCAGTTAAGACGATTTTATTTGCAAACAGTAATACTTAACTCAGACTAACTTGCAAAGTAATTATTTGCTCACATAACTAATAAGTCAGAGACTTGTGCTGGTGTCAAATATAGCTGGATTCAGGGGTTTGAATTATGTCTACAGTACTGTGTGTATGTCTCTTTCTTACCATCTCTTCTCTGCCTACATCTCTGTGGCTTTGTTCTCAAAGAGGCTTTTTCTACTTGGTGGTTAAGTGGCTCCTGGTTGATGATTCTAGCGAAAGAGTGGATGTCTTTTTTAATGGCTGTTACAAAATTTTCAGGGAGCACAATAATTTAATCTCGTTAAATACCATGTAATACCTCTGTTCCAGGTGCTTTTCAGAACTGTGGTGAGATATGAATGAAAATTCAGTTGTAAGAATAAATATCTTATTAAAATAAGTATTAGTTATGGTTCTCAGAGAAACAGAATACGAGATATATATATATGTGTATATATATATATATATATATAGAGAGAGAGAGAGAGAGAGAGAGAGAGAGAGAGAGATTGAGATTGAGATTTATTATAAGGAATTGGCTCACATGATTATGGAGGCCAAGAAGTCTTAAGATCTGCAGTGTGCAGGCTGGGACCCAGGAGAGCCAATGGTATAGTTCCAGTTTGAGTCTGAAGGCCTGAGAACCAGGAGAGCTGAGGGTATACTTACCAGTACCAGTCTGAAAGCTGACAGGCTGGAGACCCAAGAAGAGTTGATGTTTCCATTCAAGACCAAAGGCAGCAAAAGACCCATGTCCCAGCTCAAGGAAGTGGGGCAGGAGGAGTTCCTTCTTACTCAGTCTTTTTGTTCTATTTTGGTCTTCAATGGATTAGATGAGGCCCACCCACAGTAGGGAGGGCAATCTGCTTTACTCAGTCTACTGACTCAAATGTTAATCTCATCCAGAAATACTCTCACTGACACACCCTGAATGTTTGGTGACACACCAGTAATCAAACGTTGGTGGCCTGTGGCCCACTCAAGTTGACGTGTCACCCCATCTATCATAGATAACATGAGTGAATGGCTTACTGTATAAATTGTGAATATCAAAGAACTGTTAACCCCTTCTCACTGTGCATGCTTTGCTTTCTAAAGAGATGAAGTTTAGTTACAAGCATTTGTTTAGTGCCTTTTGTATGTGGAGGATTATGTAATAACCACATATAGAGAGTTGGTATTTGAGTTAGACTTTGAAACCTGGGTATGCTTGGATGGAAGAGGAGTGGCTACCCCAGGCAGGAATGGGGTAAGCAAAGGTGTGGAAGTGGCAGAGTGGTGGGCAGTAAGCAGACCAGCTTATTTCTAGCAGAAATCTGCATGTGAGAGTTCTGTGAAATAAGCTTGGGAGAAAATGTTTTCTCTCTTCATCAGCCCATTCATTCACTGATACTAATTGTATCCATCTTATTTCATAGGATATTTCTAATAATGACTAAGATAGGCACAGCCTCTGCCTTTGTGGAATGTATTGTCTGGTAGAGCCAGATCTTTCATAAATTAATAATTTTTTTAACCATAGAAGTTTGTAAGTCATGTAAGTCATAAATGTTTAAGTATAAATTAAATAAATATTAAAGCTGCCTTTCTTAAACTGTGGGCCTACACCATGTTTATGAACGTGCTGGGGAACACATGTTCTTTCTGAAATATTCTGTGTGCTTTTGAGTTTTACCCATTTAACTTTTTTAAGCTCAAGGTTTCTCAACATTACATGACATTAGGACACTACTTACTAAGGCTTATCTGTTAACATCACCCAGAACTCTAGATTCCTTTGATCACAATCTTTAAATACTATTCCATTATGGGCATTTCCATGTCAGGAACAAGAAAGGGATGCTCATCATCAAAACTTTAACTTTGGATTATCAGTGTTAACTAATAATACAAGAAAATTAAACTCTAAATATTCTATTAGTTTTTCTATTGGTGCATAACAAGTTAACACAAAGTTAGCAGCTTAAATTGACATCTGTTGATTAGGTCATGCTCTGTAGGGCAGGAGTCTGACTTCGTGCGACTGGGCTCCTAGCTCAGGATCTCGAGCTGCTGAAATTGCATGTCTGCTGGGCTGAGTCCTTGAGTGAAGACTCCGGGAGGAATCTGCTTCCCAGCACACTCAAGCTGTTAGCAGAACTGTTTCTTGTGGTATTAGTTTCTCAAGGCTGCTGTAACAAATTACCACACACCGACCGGCTTAAAACAACAGAAATGTATTCTCTCACAGTTTAGGAGGCTGGAAGTCTGACATCAAGGTGTCAGCAGGGTTAGTTCTTTTTAGAGACTCTGAGGGTGAATCCACGCATCTCTCCCAGCTTCTGGTGGCTGCCGGGCATCCTGGGTTTATGGCAGCATCTCTCCAGTCTGTGTCTGTCTTCACATGGCCTTCTCCCCTGTGTGTCTGCCTCACGTTCGCCTCTGCCTCTCTCTTGTAAGGACATCTGTCATTATCTTTAGGGCCTGCCCTTAAATTCAGGGTGATCTTACCTCGAGATCCTTACCTACATCTGTAAATCGCTTCTGCCTCTCTCTTGTAAGGACATCTGCCATTATATGTAGGGCCTGCCCTTAAATTCAGGGTGATCTTACCTCGAGATCCTTACCTACTTCTGTAAAGACCCTTTTCCCAAATAAGGTCACATTCGCAGGGGGTCAGCACTTGGACATATCTTTTGGGGGCCATTATTCATCCCAGTATACAGATGCAGGACCAAAGTCACTGTTTCTGTGCTGCTTCATGTTCTTTTAGGTGCCCGAAATTCTTTTCATGTGGCCCCTCCATCTTCAAGTCAACAGTGGTTTGTCAAATCTCCTTCATGCTTGCCATTACTCTGACTTCCTCTTTGGCCACCAGCTTGAGAAAACCATCCGCTTGTTGAAGTTGGTAGTAGTGTTCATTGGTAATGTGGATCTTGTGATTAGAATATATGTGTATGCAAATCTTGGCCCTGCCATTGACTTGGTGTGTGTGCCCTCACTTCCTCCTTCCCCTTCCTGCTTCCCATTTCTCCTCCTTTCTTCAAGATAGTTGAAATGCCAGGAGCATAACTGCTATCTGCATGGTTAATGAGGAAGAGTTTTTTTCTGGGAAGAAAGATAAACCACATATACTCAGAAAATTACCATGACTTTTTCCAGCAAAGAGATAAGATTTAATTTTAAAGGTTCATGCAGAAGAGAAGAGGCAATATTTAATGGAACTTAAGCCCAGAGTGACCTTATTAATTAAAATCAACACCTCTCCGAAGTTTTATATCAAAGTCATTATCAGTGAAATCTTAACATTGAAAGTAGTCCTCTGCTGACTCTTTGAACTTTTTTTTCTGACACTTGTTACGTAAGGGGAGAGCATTGCTCTTTCAGTACTTAGCTATAAATAGGACTACATCCTCCACTCAGGAAACACATCACTACTCTTGGGGAAGAGGAAATTCTAATATTCCTACAAATGTAAATAATGTAATTTGAACTACCTTGTGTGATTGTTCATAGGACATTTAAAACCCTTTCTCTCCTCTTCTCTCCCTCCTTTCTCCCGTTTATCATATAAATGATATATCAAGTGACTTCTGTGTGCCAGGAACTCAGAATACAGTGGTGAGAAAGATTGAATCCTTGCCCCTCGGTGTTCTTACAGTATAGTGGGTGAGACAAAGCAGTAGATAAATAAATATATAAGGTGATTTCAGTTAATTGTGAGTGCTCTGAAGAAAATACAGAAAATGGTGTAAGTAGGTAGAGAGTGACACCTGCCGTATCAGTAAACAAAGGATGTTGTGGCCATCAAGCCCTCAGCCACTGCCACCACCCCAGGCTGTGCATCCTGGGGGGATTCAGGGTGGAGAAAAGCAGGACACTGGTCCCAGATAGCTAAGGTGCCTATCAAAGGAATGATTTCACTCAGCCCAGACTCTTGCAGAGGGAAGTGCTAGATTCATTCACTTGAGGTGTCTGGTTTTCCTTTAATTGACAGTAATCTTTTGATGTTCCGACTATCTGCCTGGTTTTTGTTGCAAAAACTCCTGTATATCCTGGCTCCTCCCTTACTTCTCTGGAGTAGTTCCTCAGAGCGACCTGAGAGGCTGCCTCTCAGGCAAGTCCTCAACAAGTCTGCCAAATAAAACATAATTCTCAACTTTTAGGTTACGCTTTTTTTTTTTTTTAATCGACAAGGGGAAATGGAGGGAGGGCCTATTTTATTTTATTTCAGTAGCATAGTCAGGGAAGGCTTTATGCCAGGCAGCAAGCCGTGGGGAAAAAATGCGCTGAGCAATTTGCCTTTGGTAGACTGGAACCACTTGGCCAACACGTTTTGTTCTATTTTCATATTTTTCTTTAGCTTTGAGTGTTTTGTATTGAAAAGAGACCATGCTGATATAAATGTGTTTACAGTGTTTTTATGACAGTAGGACATTCAGCATTTCTCTCCTGGGGAAAGTGAGTGCTGTCTTTTTTTTTTTTTTTTTTTTACAATCCTCTTGTGACCTGTACAATCATCAGGGCCATAATGACTTCATACATTATTAAGGCTTTGTTTTTTAAAATCTCAGAAAGGACTGTATCCTTGACAACTTAGAATTGTATTTCCTTTTAGAAATTTGAATTTATAAATGGATTTTATTAGTTGCAACACACTGTAGAGTTGATGTCTCTGAAATAATATCCAGCAAAAGTCATGAGTTTCACTACCTGATTTCTGTGTTGGTGGCTCAGGACATCCAGATGTTTCTGTATTGCATCTTTGTCTCCCTTAACTACAAGTATTCTATGTTAAAATAGGCATGAACTTGACCATCTTTGATGGGAATCAGAATATATAGGAGTATTTCATTGTTGGCCATTCCTTAGATAAGTTTTTTTTTGCAGATAATATTTAATTAAATATTTTTGCACCAAAAGAAAGTTCCACTTTGTTCTTTTTACTTAATCCTTTTATGTTTTGAGTGTGTACCTAAATCAGTGCATTTAGGTGGAGTGATTTTTCCTCTTTAGGGGGTACAACCTATGGGAATCTGAACTGGGATAATTTGGGAGTTAGAGTAAAGGTAAAGGCACTTTCATCCTTCTTAATCAGAATAATTCTAGTGCTCCAGTTCTTTGGATAATATTTTGCAAACCTTAAGTGTTGCTTTAGTGAAGTCATTGTTTGGTTGTTTTTTTTTAGCCTTTCAGGCCTTCATAATGAAAATTTGCTGTTGATTCTATCGAAGAAGCCTAGACATTAGGGCTTACTATCTGAAATTATATTTAATACTTATTTTGAAGTCTTACCTATCTTTCTCTCACTTAAAAAATGTAATATATATATATATATATATATATGTGTGTATCTTCCCACCATTGTTTATTTCTCCATCCACTTATGTATCCATGTAACTACTGATATGCTTAAGTATCTATGCATCCATGCAAGACAATAGAGTGTCGCGTAGAGCTTAGGTCACATAAAAACACAAGATTGGAAAGTCTCAAGATATCAACTATTTATTTGATTTATGCCCTCTCTCAGTTCATAAAATTTTGGAGTTGACTCAAGATATCACCTAGTACAAATTTTGGAAGAACCTGTACAGAAAATGCCCAAAAGAGTAGGTTATCTTCCCCTTTCTCACAGCAGTCCAGGGAAAGTCCTCAACCTTCTCCAAAGGTAGATTTCACCTCCATGCTTTTACTGTTTGGCAGCCTTCTCTTTATCTAACCCCACACATCTCCTTCCTTTAAACTCTTTAAGCCTGGAATCCACCTTGCACTGTTACAAATGCATTTTAACATAATGCCTTCCTCATAGCTTCCTTTGCTCAGAAACCTTGAAACCTTTAGGTTGCAGAAAATAACATTAATAATTCTTACCCAGCCATTCAAGACTCTCAGTGTTTTGCCTCTTGCCTACCATTTTATGTTAACATCTGCCTTCTCCACTCTGTGGTTTCTCCATTCCTGGTGAAATTTACTTAGTACTTTCTGAAATTTCCTCCTTGGAACCTGTGTCTTCCTCCTACCCGCAGACATCATACTGTGAATATCTGTATCTGTACTTATATAACACTCTTTTATTGACTGTCTTGTAATCTACTTACCTACATTTATAAATGTTTTAAAATCATTAAACAATTCCTGGTTAGTAAATATCTAGGATTTTCCCAGTATTTCACTATTATATGTACTGCTACAAAGACCATTTTTAGGGCTACATCTTTGGGTGCATACTGATTTCCTTTTGTTGAATCTCTAGATGTGGAACCACTGTGTTGAAAATTAAATACATATTAAGGGCATTTGATATGTTTTGACAATTTTTTTTTGAAGATGACAAAATGGTGTATACTACCATCTTCTGTTTATGAAACTGCCTGTTTTTCTGTACTCTTATTAGCTTCAGCTTGCATTCCTTCAGATAGTCATGATGCTGACAATTTTCTCCCCATATTTGTTGGCCATTTATATTCTTCTTAGGTGGATTTTGTACTTTTTTTTTTTGGTGGGATGGTTGTTGGTTTGTAAATAGCTCTTTATGTATTAAGAATGTATAAAATATACCAATATTTTGCAAATAAATTTTCCTGCATTTGATTTGTTTATGGTGGTTTTGCCACTGAGAAACATTTACTACTTAAAAACTTTAAAACTGTGAATATTTTTTGGATTCATTTCTCTTTGTTGTCAGGCTATAGAGGCCTTCTCACCTAAGAATATGTGAATATTTACTCATTTTAGTATTTCAACAAAGGTAAAAATTTGTACTTGAATTTTTAATTTATTGATGATACATTTTCTTAAGATATGGCCTGACCATTCTGTCTCCCTTTCTGTGATGACTCTTTCTTGTCCAGTGTTGGGTCACCTTTCTTTCCTTTTAATTTGTGTGTCTATTCTTGATCCCATGCTACACTTAACAATTCTAGTGGTTTTGTAAAGTACTTTAGTTTTTCTTTTAGCAGGTTCTTCCTAATTGTATCTGTCCTTAAAATTCCTTGGATATCCTGGAATCACTCTTTCCTCCCAAATTCTCAGAATACACTCCGTTGACATGTGAAATGTGAGTTTAGGGTTTAATTCCAGCAGAGTGGACCTTTTTATGATATGGTGCCTCCCCTTTCCCTCAATGAAATAGGCACTTCTTTCCATGTGGCCAATTCTTTGGTCACACCCCCAGAATAACTCCTCACAATAATCAGAGTTATTTAGGTAGCCTGTTTCAATGTTCTGCCAGCCTACCTGCTTGACACTGGTTACTCCAGGCACTTGACAAGGTAGGGAAGTGTCTATCCCTCGGATCCCTGAATATGTGATTTTTAGCACTTTTCTCTCCTCTTGGATAGAGAATTTAGTATGAATGGCTTTTCTTGCCTGGTTTTCAGCTGTTTGGGACCTAGCAAAGATCCCTTATTTGGGGAGGATCCTAGAAGTGGAAGAGAGGGGTGTTGGGACACTATCTGGGCAGCATGCTCTCATGTCGATAGCGATCGCAGTCTCTGGCTGGGCTCAGGGCACTTGGACTGCTCCTCTCCAGCCCCCGTCCATCCAAGTGGGCCAGCTCCTCACTGGTCACTCTCCTTTATAGCCATTTCAGGAGTCTGGGGTTATCTTTTTTTTGTTCTGTTTTCCTGCCAAGTCTCATTCAGAGGAGTACAAAATACAATTACTATCAGCTCAGTTGCATTCTCTCTCTTGAGAAAGACAAGCTTAATAAATCACAGCATTCTTTTGGCTAGTTCTTGCGGACCATTAGAAACCTATCTAAAATATGTTCAATATATCAATATTCCATTCTAAGCATATCCATTATAAAATTTACCCTTCTTTTTCCGAGGGGGAAAAAACATAGCAATGTTCTTTGGGAAAATTGTTACGCGTTAGGCTGGTACAAGCTTCATCCTTCCCTCCTGTTTCAAGGTTAGATAACCTTCAAACAACCTCAACACATTTGTATTTCAGACAGTAAAAGGTTCATCAGTGTTTTGTTTTTAAATGTAGGTTCTACATATTCTTAAGTCCCTTTAAAAATATTTCATATTTTTCAGTCCTCTTGAGATTGTTTTCTCTATTATATTTCTAACTAATTGTCCATATATTCTCCTCTGCTTTCTATACAAACATGTGAGTAAGGACATCCCATGGGCAGCTTTTTAAAATTCATAGTTTTGTGGTCCTTTCCTCAGTGATTCCAGTAAATCTGGGAGTGGGGACGAGGGGAGCTGGTCATCTGGGGTATGTGAGTGACTCCTAAGAAGCTTCTTACCCCTACTTCTGTTGAAATTCTCTGGCTGACAATTTGCAAATACCAGTAATCAGTGGAAGAGTGCATTCTTCTCTTATCTCTGACTTTAATGCCACACTATAAACTCAGCAGTGCCTCAGTTTCCCTGGTAAGGATGTGTGCGGCAAACGCTTAGCTCAGCAGATGTGGGGTGGTTCAAACCCTGCACATTATGAAGAAAGTGGCTCTTGACTCCCTTCTGGAAGAGTACTTCTGAGCCTTTGGAATATCCTTCCTGATAAGAGTCTGTATCCCTGGGGCCTTGAGCCATGCCAGATAATTCACGCTAACAATGTGAATTAACGGCGGGGCATTGGGCCACACCATATCAGCTTGACCCTCTGAGGGGCTGGAGACAGAGGTTAGCCACACAGGCACTCCACACCTAAGGGACTGACCGCTAATAAAACCCTGGACACCAGTGCTTCCCTGGCTGGCAGTACTTCACACGTGTTGTCACGCATTGTTGCTGGGAGGATTAAGCTCTGTCCACACAACTCCACTGGGAGAGGACAGCTAGAAGCTTGTGCCTGGTCCCTCCTGGACTCTGTACTATGTGCCTTTCATCTTGGCTGATTTTAACCAGTATCCTTTCTCTGTAATAAACCGCAATCGGGGGCATAATAGCTTTTCTGAGTTCTGTGAGTCCGTCTAGCAAATCATTGAACCTAAAGGTAGTCTTGGGTGCCCCCAACTGACGATGATAAGAGCTTTTTATTTTATGAGACTGTTAAGAAAAGGAAAATGCCGAGTTGTTCCTTTTTTAAAAAATTTCGAATTGTATGTTAATTTTACAAATACGTTTTTATCACCTCTAAAGATGTTCCTTGATTTTTGTTTTATTCATATGATAAAATGTCTGATTTTCCTCAATTTGATTTTTATTTGTTAATATTTTATTTATGAACGATTGGTATTTTGTCTTTTATCTTTGTTGTACATGGGTGAATGTTTAATTGCTGTAATTTAAAAATATTTCATAAGAAAAATTACTAAAATATGGTTCTTCCTGGCTCCTTAAACAGAGTACTCTACCCAGTTTAACATTTTCTTGACTCACTACCCCCGTTTTGAACATTATGGTGTGTAATGGGCCCTCAGGTCCCATTGGGGGATGAGCGGCTGCTTCCTCTGTGTTAAATGCTCCCTGGACTGCTTTCTGCTAGGAGTTCTTGGGTTTGCTTCCTTTTGTTTTTCCTATGCTTTCAAGCCCCACTTCTTGTAATTCTTGGGTTGTCTTTCTGTAATAGTCCCTCTCCTCCCTTTATTGGCTCCTTTTTTAAAGACTGTGGGCTTAGAGGCTGCATAATTAAGCTTGTTATGTAATGATTTCCAAAATGAGAGTAAATAGGCTCTGAGTAAGAGCCTGGGACCCTTTTCTCTAGAGGATAAAACATCTGCTTCATGTCATGGAATTTTAAATACACATTTTGGATTTTTGGAGATGTTTTGCTCCCTCGTTAGTTGGTTGTTCTGGAGAGTTAAGTTGTAAAGTTGATTGGTTAGTTTGTCCATTTATTCATTCATTCATTTGGTGCTTATTATTTGAGCATCTACATGGTATTGTTTACTGGATAGCTGAACCTAAGTAGGTCACACACAGTATACAGGCCAGCTCTATATCTAGCAAATAACATGGGAGCGCAGTGGAAACTTTTGATGAAGACATTTTGAGTTTTATTCTCTCTGGTAATACTTTTCATTTCAGGTTCTAAAGTATTGATAAGAATGTCATTCAGCAAAGAGTTGACAGAGCAGATCTGAGACTGCTCTCCTGAGAAAGCCCTGTTTGCAAGGTTGGCCTTGGCTGCCATCTTGGAACTTGGCTCTCAGAGAGCCACCAGTCAGTGTTTAACTGATGAGGGTAGTCCACTGTGCCCAGACTGTTTGTGCAGACAGTATGGTTTATGCTGGATGCCTGCTTTCATTCTGGGAGTCTGGGATTTTTGATACATGTTAGGTTGCCTGTGTGACCAGCCCCATGTGATAAATACCTTGGTCACTTGAGTGTCTAATGCGCTTCCTTGGGCAGTAACATCACACACACATGCTGCTTTTTGTGTCTGGGGGGAGACTGTGCTCTGTGTGACCGCTCGTGGGAGGGAGAGAGGATAAGGAAGTTTGCACGTGTAATCTTCCAGCCTCCACCTGTGTCTGTCTCCCTTATGACTCAGCTGTGTGCCCTTGCTGTCCTGCTGTACTAAGTCTGTACTATAAATACAACTGTATGTGAGTCTCATGAGTCCTCTAGAATCCCTGAATGTGAGGGTGGTCTTGCGACACCCGACACAAATGCCTAATGTTTCTGGGTCTCTTACTGTGTGCGCAGCTCAATACTAATCATTTTACCTGGATTGTCTCATTGAATTTTCCCAACATCTCTGCTCTGTGAGGTAGGTCAGTATCATCACCACCATTGTCAAGTGCCGGTCCTATATCTCATACATTTATTTCAGTATCTATTTTCTTCCACATGTTTAAAACATGGAATATTGTTTCTGTTGTTCAGAGGAAACGTTAAGTGACAAAAGCACTGAGTGTTTTTTAATCACGTTGTCATTTCAGGTACGAGCACATCCTCACGGAGCCTGACCCCATACCAGCATATGCTCTGAAGCTGCTAGTTGCCATGACTGAACACAATCCAACTTTTACCAGGTACTGTCACTTCAAATTTTCTTTTCTTTGTTTCTCATCTAGAAAGTGAATTTTCTGTGTTCTGAAAATGTTGTTAAAGATGATGAGATTCTACAAGGCTTATGTTTGAGTTACCAAAGTGGTAAATTTTCATGTTTTATGGTTTGTAGTATCTGTCATCTATGGTGTTTTGGGTCATATTCTCATATTTTTATTATTTATTAGAGTTTGCATACTGTGGAATTCATAATGCTTTAAAATTATAAATTCTTTAAAGAGAAAATACTAACACATATACTTTTATTCTTTTTAACATCTTTATTGGAGTATAATTGCTTTACAATGTTGTGTTAGTTTCTGCTGTATAACAAAGTGAATCAGTTATATGTATACATATATCCCCATATCCCCTCCCTCTTGTGTCTCCCTCCTACCCTCCCCATCCCACCCCTCTAGGTGGTCACAAAGCACTGAGTTGGTCTCCTGTGCTATGCGGCTGCTTCCCACTAGCTATCTGTTTTACATCTGGAGTGTATACATGTCAGTGCCACTCTCTCAATTGTCTCAGCTTACCCTTCCCCCTCCCTGCGTCCTCAAGTCCATTCTCTACGTCTGTGTCTTTATTCCTGTCCTGCCCCTAGGTTCATCAGAACCTTTTTTTTTTTTTTTTTTAAGATGCCATATATATGTGTTAGCATACAGTATTTGTTTTTCTCTTTCTGACTTACTTTACTCTGTATGACAGTCTCTAGGTCCATCCACCTCACTACAAATAACTCGATTTCGTTTCATTTTATGGCTGAGTAATATTCCATTGTATATATGTGCCACGTCTTCTTTATCCATTCATCTGTCGATGGACACTAGGTTGCTTCCATGTCCTGGCTATTATAAATAGAGCTGCAATGAACATTGGTGGTACATGACTCTTTTTGAATTATGGTTTTCTCAGGGTATATGCCCAGTAGTGGGATTGCTGGGTCATATGGTAGTTCTGTTTTTAGTTTTTTAAGGAACCTCCATACTGTTCTCCATAGTACCTGTATCCATTTACATTGCCACCAATAGTGCAAAAGGGTTCCCTTTTCTCCACACCCTCTCCAGCATTTATTGTTTGTAGATTTTTTGATGATGAACATTCTGACTGGTGTGAGGTGATACCTCATTGTAGTTTTGATTTGCATTTCTCTAATGATTAGTGATGCTGAGCATCCTTTCATGTGTTTGTTGGCAATCTGTACGTCTTCTTTGGAGAAATGTCTATTTAGGTCTTCTGCCCATTTTTGGATTGGGTTGTTTGTTTTTATGATATTGAGCTGCATGAGCTGCTTGTATATTTTGGAGATTAATCCTTTGTCCGTTGATTCGTTTGCAAATATTTTCTCGCATTCTGAGGGTTGTCTTTTGGTCTTGTTTATGGTTTCCTTTGCTGTGCAAAAGCTTTTAAGTTTCATTAGGTCCCATTTGTTTATTTTTGTTTTTATTTCTGTTTCTCTGGGAGGTGGGTCAAAAAGGATCTTGCTTTGATTTATGGCAAAGAGTGTTCTGCTTATGTTTTCCTCTAAGAGTTTTATAGTGTCTGACCTTACATTTAAACTTTAATCCATTTTGAGTTTATTTTTGTGTAAATGACTCTACTGCCCAAAACAATCTACAGATTCAGTGCAGTCCCTATCCAGTACCAATGTCATTTTTCACAGAACTAGAACAAAAAGTTTCACAATTTGTGTGGAAACACAAAAGACCCTGAATAGCCAAAGCAATCTTGAGAAAGAAAAACAGATCTGGGGGAATCAGGCTCCCTGACTTCAGACTATACTACAAAGCTACAGTAATCAAGACAGTATGGTGCTGGCACAAAAACAGAAATATAGATCAATGGAACAGGATAGAAAGCCCAGAGATAAACCCACGCTCATATGGTCCCCTGATCTATGACAAAGGAGGCAAGAATATACAATGGAGAAAAGACAGCCTCTTCAATAAGTGGTGCTGGGAAAACTGGACAGCTACATGTAAAAGAATGAAATTAGAACACTCCCTAACACCATACACAAAAATAAACACATATACTTTAAAAAGTCAGTTCTCACCTCATTGTACTGAACAATTATTTATTAAATCTCTGTAGTATTTATAGACTATAATTTTTCTGCTTTTTTAAAAGAATTAATGTTTTTTTAAAAAAAATAAATTTATTTGTTTATTTGTGGCTGCATTGGGTCTTTGTTGCTGCATGTGGGCTTTCTCTAGTTGCAGCAAACTGGGGCTACTCTTTGTTGTGGTGCATGGAGTTCTCATTGTGTTGGCTTCTCTTGTTGCAGAGCACGGGCTCTAGGCGCACGGGCTTCCATAGTTGTGGCTCGTGGGCTCTAGAGTGCAGGCTCAGTAGTTGTGGTGCACGGGCTTCATTGCTCTGTGGCATGTGGGACCTTCCCTGACTAGAGCTTGAACCCGTGTTCCCAGCATTGGCAGGGGGAATCTTAACCTGTGCGCCACCAGTTAAGTCCTTATTATTTACTTATTTTTTTAGTTGACATACTTTCATTGAGTAGTGGACAGCTTTTTGTCTTTATTGAAGACCCTACCTGTGATGATACCAATTTTTTTAGTGCTAGTTGCCTAGGGTAGCAGCAGCTGCTTCACACTTGCAAAGAAGGGTTTGTCAGTGAGCACCCAACTCTGCAGAAAGGCAAGAGAAGAGTTGTTGCTTTCAAACAAGAAGACTAGTTTTGGTTGTATGGATGATGTGTGAGGACCTTTTGGTTTGGATCCTGTACCTGTAGGTGTAGTGCACCTGTAGAGTTTCCCTTTGATCTTTCTCAGAGAACTAAATCATACAGTCTCAACCACCTGGATTTCACCTGATCTTCTGTTTGCAAGTCCTGCATAGTGATGAGCCAGCATCATATTGTTAGTACTGAGCAAGAAAGGCTATTTGTAGAGTATCTGTGTTGAGTGAAAGGCTGACCTAAGACAACCTTCGCAAGGGGTGTGCCAGGGCCCAGGGTATGCCATGACCCAGTCGCAGGGCTTCCCTGGTGCTCTGGGTCTTCAGGTCAGCCACAGTGTGGGGCCTGTCACAGCTCTCAGCCCTGTGTCCTGCTGTGAGCAGCCTCATTTGTTTCCAGAGAGTGACATATAAACATTACTCTGTACTCCCTGTGCCACGTTGCAAAAGAATTTGGGGAGCACTTAACCCTTTATATTGTTGGCAATTCTGAAACCTGTGTTTCTGTAGTCTTTTAAAAGTCTGTCCAATGAGCCTTCTAAATTTCTCACTCAGAAGGCACCATTCTCTATTCCTACAGAAGAAATTTATGTCTAAAGAGTGAATCTGTGTTAGGAGTTAAAGCCAAATTCAGATAGTTGTTTCTTTTCTGGACCTTTGATACCAAGTGGGAATATTGTATACTGATTTTATCCTTTCATTAGATTGAACAGATTGCATTTCCTTTTTTTTATGTTGACTCTTGCTTATTGATGTGGCATGTTTTCAGGCTCCTTTCTCTTCTTGCCAACTCTTTATTAAATTCATCTGAATTTCCTCATATTGAGGGAAAAAGCCTAGTGGGGTGGAAACAGATAACTGATGACCTATAACCTTTTTATTTTAAAATGGTTAGACACTAGGTTTAGAAGTCAGTTTTTTTTTTTTTAGTTTATAAGCAGAATTCAATGGATTAATTTTTATAAACTTTTTTCTTTGTTTTCCTTGCATAATTAATACTTGAATATATTGTCTTTGTATTAAATTCCAACACTATAATCAAGAGGTCCCCTGGGCTTCCTCATTCCCCACCACTGCTACACAGGTCTCTCCCCCAGGGCTAATACTTGTTATTATTTTGGTGGGTGTCCTTCCTGAACTTTTTTGGGGGCTATTTAAATTCAGTATGTATATACTGAATTTAAATAGCTTTGCTTTGTGGTGGTCAGTTTTTTAAAAAAATCATAGATAGTATCATTGGGTATGTGTTTTTCTGAAATTTGCCTTTTCATTTATCAAAATTATTTGAAGATCTTTTCGTATCAGTATTTATTCACACTCTTGGCAATATCTTTGCCAAAGTTACGGATGAAAATGGGATTTCATTTCATTTTGCATTCACTTATCCACTGATAAACTCGAACCTCTTAATATTTATTCACTAAATTCAATTGTAAAAGGTCCATAGCCTTCACCCGTCAGTTCTACTTCTACATATCTGTTCAAGAGAAAAACTCATATGTACACAAAGATTTCTGCCTAGGCAAATAATTTTTAAAATGAGAAAAATGGTTTTAAAATTAAATTATGTTATAGCTATAATAAACACAACTGTGTAAGGGTTTGAAAGGGCAAGATACATTTTGAATACTGCTCTACAAAGATACCCTAATAATTTTGTAAACTGAAATTGTTTATCACCCCCAAACCCCATTTAAATACCACTCTGCCTTTTGTAGGGTTTCTTTCTGTATTCACTGTTCTCTTTTGTTTGCCTTTTCTCTTGAAACAGGATATTAAAATGAGCGTTGTCTCATGTTGATTTTGGCTGAGGCTCCAGAGGTCAAGAGCAAAGCATTAAAGGCCTATTTCCACCCACCTGCTCTCTTCCCCCCAACCCCTTCTAAAGGGAGGTTCTAGATCCCACAGGCCCTAGCAACCTGTGTGCATTTTGCAAAATCCATTCATATACCTTGAAGGGGGAGTGGGGGAAAGGAAATTTTTTATTTCCCTAACTGGATTTTCTTTTTTTTCAAAAATGAATTTTAAATCCAACATTTTGAAATGGGTAATACATTTCTATTTGGGGGGAAAAAAGCAATATAAAAAGATAATACCGAGAAGACCTGTTCCTTCCTCTGTCCACTGTGCTCTTTCCTCATCTTCCCATTATATCCCTTACGGCTGACTGCTTTATTCCTTTTATGTGCAAAGGCAAACTAATGTGACTGTGTGTTTTCTCATTTCTCCCTTTCACACACAAATAGCATATTATGTACGTTTTTCTACCCTATGACTTTTTTCCCCAATTTTGTTTCTATGTTGATACATAGAGAGCTTCCACGTTGTGTTTTACAGTTATAAACTCTTCCATTGTATAGATATACCATACTTTGTCTCATTAATGTCTAATGGATAGACTTGAGTTCTTTCTAATCTAGTGATAGAGCAAAGAATTAATAATCTTATATTCATACTTCATTTTGTATGTATGCATGTACGTCTTACAGGCTAAATCCCTAGATACGGTATTTGTGTATCAAAGGATAAATGCACTTAAAATTTTTTTTTCAGGTTCAGCCAAATTGCCCTATGGTGGGGACTTTACCATTTTGCATCTCCAAAAGACATGTTTGAGGATGCCTGGCCCCCTACAACCTTGCTATCAGAATTTGTTGTTAAACTTTGGAACTTTGCCAGGGTGATGAGAGGTTATTTCATTGTAATTTTAATTTGCATTTTCCTTTTCATGAGTGAAGTTGAATATTTCTTTATATGGTTAAGGGCCATTTGTATTTTGCTTTTTGCTCATGCTCCTTGCCATCAGTTCTTGGTCTTGGCGATGCTGCCCTTCAAACTGAAACACCTCCTGCCTGGCTTTCCATTGCACAAATACATTACAGGCCATTAATCTGTTTTACTTCTAACAGTGTCTGCACTATTCCTATTTTTTTTTTTTTTTTTTTTTGCTGTCGTGAGTAGCGTGACCATGGCTGTTACTTTGTATGCTACTTGTGAATCCATGTATGTGTCTCCATTGTGTATCCCTTCTAGAATGGAAATACTGTCTCACAGAGCTTGTGCTTGCCCAGATCCAGTAGATACTGCCAAGCAGTTTTCCAAATTGGTTGTACCAATTTACATTCCTACTAACATTGTTCACAAGGTCTGGTTGTCATGTAAGCTTTAAAATTTTTTTTTAAAGTCAGGTTTATTGAAGTATAAGCTTACATAGAGTAAAATTCATTCATTTTAGGTATGCAGTTCTCTCAGTTTTGAGAAACACACACAATCGTGCAACCATCACCACTATCAAGATAGAGTATTTCTGTCACTCCAAAATGTTCCCTCATGCCCCTTTGAACGTTAGCTTATAAAAATTCTGTTTGCCTGGAGAATGATATGACCAGACTGATTTTAAGTTTCATTTTAATTTTTAAAATTTATTTTTTAAGAGTAAATACATAACACATTTTAAATTTCAGTATTTGAAAGAGTTTACATAGAAAAGCATACCTTCACCCCAGGAGATAACCACCCTTTGACCAGTTTGTGTGTGTGTGTATATTATCTTTCACATATATGGTAGTATGTCAACTGCACCATTCTGTACTTCTTTTCAAAAATATGTATAACAGCTTTACTGAGATATAATTCACATACCATCTGTACTTTTTTAAAAGAATGGATACATAGTATTACATTTTATGAATATTCCGTGTTTATTTAACAAGTCACCTTTTGGTGAACATTTATGTTTTTCTAGTCTGTTGGCATTATAAAACAAGGCTACAATTAATAATTAATGAATTAATTATTCATCACGTGTGTATATATATGGATAAGATAAATAATGAGAACAGGAATTGCTTCATCACAGGGTACATAATATCATCTGGGGATCTTTTAAAAAGTCTAAAACCCAGGCCATATCCCAGGCCAATTAAATCACAATCTCTAAGGCTGGACATAGACATCAGTAGTTTGTGAAGCTCACCAGGTGATTACAACGTGCAAACAAGAGGGTTTTCTTTTGCTCTTTCAACTGAGACCTGTTTCTCTGCCTTTTCATTTTGCTTAACTTACTCTGCCTCTGTAAATTTAGGTGAAACACTTAGAGGTTGCTGTCTTGAAGTGTTGTCCTTATATGGGAGCATCCCTGCGTAGACTGCGTGTGCCCAGTGCCTTTCGTGGGAGATCTGGATTTGATGTGGACTCAAGTCACATATTCCTCAGTGTGTGCTGGCAGCTCTTTCCTAGGTGGGGGTGGAGCTGGAGATGGAGGGGCTAGAACTGGCACCACCAGGTGTGAGGCGGGACCACCCCTCTGCTCAGTGGCCGTCACCACCTAACAGGGGCAGGATCTGATCCCAGGTTGTAGAGCAGAGGTCCTAACAGTCGGGCCGGAGTTGGCTCTTTGCCTTTAAGCGTGTGCCTTCCCTGCTCCTTGCCCTGGGACCCTTGTCCCAGAGGGGGCAGTGCTGAAGTAAGGGGTCCCGTGGGGGCTTTTGGCTCATGTCAGCTGCAGACAGAGGTTCGATCTGTCTCCAGTGTGCCTCCTGCAGAGGCACCAGCAGTTGTTTTCCTTGCTCTGCTCAGACACAATGAGTCCAAGTCCCCTTTGTCCCTCACAGCCGCTCACTCCCCTAGAGCAGTCCTCAGTTTGCACTCTCCATCCTGCCTTGGGGACAAGCCAGCATGCACTTGTGCAGGCGTGGAGTCCAGGCTTCCCACAGCCCTCCTGTTGGTCCCAGTGGTCCTCCAGCCAGCCAAGGGGGCTCATCCCCCCTGTGTAGGACCCCAGGGTTGGGGCCCAATCTGTGGCTCACAGTACTCCCTCCCCAGGGCGGGTCTCCACCCGTGTATCTTCCCCTTTCCTCTGAGTTCCCTCCCAGTGGCACAGGTCCCAGCCTGATTGCTTTTCTTCCCTTCCTACCCAATTACTTGTGGATCTTTATCCCAGCCTTAGTTGTACAGAAGTCTTTTTTGCCAGTTTCCAGTTAGTTTTCAGTGAGAATTGTTCCTCATGTGGATGTATTTTTGATGTGTTTGTGGGGGAAGTTGAGGTCCACATCCTCCTCTTCAGCCATCTTGATAGATCTCCCACTGTTGTTAACTATTTTTTGAAGGTAAAATATACCTTACATTCTTATGGAAGATTTTATAGATGGATGTGTTTATGTTATACTGTCTGGTTGTAGGGAAATCCAGAGTATACACATGTATTAGGATGTCTGTCTGCTTTCCTTGTAAATGATTTTTTGATTTGTGACCCTGTTGAGTTTGTGACCCCTGGACTTTAGACAGGATGCTTATTTCAACAAAGGAATCTTTTCTCATTGTTTTCTTTCAACACAGATGTGAATTCATGGTTACATGAATACTTAGCAGCTATTTCGGGGTCAGAAGTGGATGGTTTCAGATTGCTTTTTTGGTGTGACATTTACAAGGCAACCACTTAGAGTTTATTGTATACCTTTAAAAGTAGTGGTTCCCCAGTTGTGTACAATAGAGTGCTGGTAAATCCGAGTTGGGGTTCAGTAAAGCTTTCGTGTTTCACAAGGCATCCTTATCTGTAGGCTTTCCCTGGTTGTCTAAAACAGAGATTCACAAGCTCTGGCCCGTAGGGCCAGGGCCTGAGTTGTGCAGCCTAAGCGGGCTTCCCTGGTGGTGCAGTGGTTGAGAGTCCGCCTGCCGATGCAGGGGACATGGGTTCATGCCCCGGTCTGGGAAGATCCCACATGCTGCGGAGCGGCTGGGCCCATGAGCCATGGCCACTGAGCCTGCGCGTCTGGAGCCTGTGCTCCGCAATGGGAGAGGCCACAGCAGTGAGAGGCCCGCGTACCGCAAAAAAAAAAAAAAAAAAAAAAAGAGTTGTGCAGCCTACAGACACAGACGAATTTGAGGCACAGATAACTTGTGTCTGGCAAAGCATAAAAATATACTTTCTAGCCCTTTTCAGAGCATGTTTCCTGACTGCTGAACTGCAGGAGTACAACTTTTTTGTCTTTATTCATGAGAATAGAGAAATATTAGAACATTAGCAATATATGGGACTTTGGGGAGATCATTAAAATGTACATTAACAAAAAATTACTCTTGATCACTGAGATCAACACACCAGGAGATGACCGCCCTCAAAGAGAGCGTGTGTTACACTCACAGATTCCGAGAGGAGGGAGCACACCACGCCACGGGCGGCCATGTGGGGAAGCAACAGAGGCAGTCAGGAGGCAGAGAAAGGAAGAGGAAAACATGGGCCAGAGCCTTTGTTGTAGTTGACAAGGGTAGAAGTGGGTGAGCAGGCTTAGGATTGGCTGCTTAAATAATTTCAGTGGGCTCTGAGGTGTGGGTTTATCTCTACTTAGCTGGTACCTGGCCCTGGGCTGGTCAAGGCAGGGAAACAGTGGCCTGGAGTTTAAGAGCTACATATAAAGGAGGCTGTTGGGGGGTTGGTTGGCTTGCATAGGAAAGGCAAGCTCAAAGGAGAGTAGTTTGCTATCTCTGGGAACTGTCTGGCCCTGGGAGGGGCCTTCCCCCCAGAGTTAGTAAGATCTTAAGATGTCAAAGAATCAAAAATACAGAATAAAAAGACATGATTAGTATCCTGGGCCGATGTCTTCATTTTACGCATGAGGAAAGTGAGGCCCCAGAGGGAATTTGTGTGCCCCAGACGCCATAGTCAGTTCGAAGAAGATCAGGTTTCGGATCTAGACCTCCTAGTCCACTGTTGTTTGTACTACCCAGCAGAGCCACATTTTAAAAGACACCCAAGTGAATATCACAGTGGATTTTGAAATAGGATTGTTTTAAGTTTCTTTGTGTCACATTTACCTGTAAGAGTGGTCCAGTTCCTCAACATACTTGTCTTCAGTGTCGTGTGGATCTGATAATAGCACATGCATGATTCTCCTTTGTTTCCCTCTGCCATCATCATTAGGTTCTGGCACTCCTCTCTCTCTCTATTTTTATCATTGAGGCAGCTCTTGGCACAGTTCTGGTTAGTAACATCCTGGCTGCTGACCTGTGCCTTCCCTCACTCTCCTGGATTTTGAACCCTCCTCTGCTCATGACTTAAACCACACTTACAGGGTTGAAATCCTTCCTTATTATGTTAATTATGATATAACGCATCATCCTGTCTCCCACAGGAACTAATGTAAGTCTTTTAAAATAAATTTATTTATTTTATTTATTATTTTTATTTATTTATTTATTAGTTTTGGCTGTGTTGGGTCTTCGCCGCTGTACGCAGGCTCTCTCCATTTGCTGTGAGCAGGGGCTGCTCTTTGCTGCAATGCACAGGCTCCTCACTGCGGTGGCCTCTCCTGTTGCAGAGCACGGGCTCCAGAGTGCACAGGCTTCAGTAGATGTGGCATGTGGGCTCAGTAGTTGTGGCTCGTGGGCTCTAGAGCGCAGGCTCAGCAGCTGTGGCACACGGGCTCAGCCGCTCCACGGCATGTGGGATCTTCCTGGACCAGGGCTCGAACCCATGTCCCCCGCACTGGCAGGCGGACTCCCAACCACTGCGCCACTAGGGAAGCCCCTAACGTAAGTCTTTACGTAAGCGCTCATGGAGTAGGTATTAAATTAATTCTCTCCATCCATCCCAGTATTCTGATAGAATTATGGAAGGACACCAATCTAATCTTGGTCCAAGGCATTCTGTTTTCCTTAGTGATTTGTGAGGAAGATCAATAGTAATTGATCCAAATCTGTTTTGACGTTTTTTAAAATCTTTTCAGGAAATAAAAAACTCTTATGTGAGTTTTTCCTGGTGCAAGTGGTAGTAATACTTCTGCTTATTTTCTTCTATTGTTCATCATCACAGAGATTTCCCCTAAGTTCCTGGTGACTTGGTACACACTTTATTGCCTAACCTTACTGTATGGGGATCAGTTGGGTCCGTTGAGACTGTTTATCTCGGTCCTTAGAAACAACTTAATCTCTTGAATCTGTATTCCCATAGCAACCCTGTATGCTGGAGGCTTACTCACTTCAGTTATCCTCCTCTGACTCTCATGGGACCAGTGAAAACTTGCCTTATGGAGTGGCAACCAGGGCCTGGCCAAGAGCCCAACATGCTGATGTGTCTTTGGTCACATGGTGCCTGGGCTTGAACCACTCACTTGTCGTGTTGGAAGCCAGCATTTAGTTGAAGTCTTTGGTCAGAGCAGTCCCTGGCATTTTGGGGGCTACAATCAACAATAATTTGAAGTTCCTTCCTTCTTTATTTAAATAGATGTTAAGGGATTTTTAACAGAATGCCACCTAACATTTCCTCTTGAAGTAGTTCTTACTTGCCCACAAGAAAGTTCATTTGTTTCTTTTCTCTTCTTCACAAAGTCTCTTGAAGGTTTACAGTTCATTTCCATTGTAGAATTATGGAACTTCAGGGCAGAATCAGCTTTGATATTTTTCTACCTACAGGAAAAGTTAGTATTATTTATTCATTCACTGAGTCACCTCACAAATAATTGTGTTCTCTGAGTTGGACAAAACATACACGGTCCTGATTTTCATGGAGCTTATGAATGCATGGGGGTAATAGACAATAAACAAGGAAATCAATTAAAAAACCCCGTGATTTCAGCTAGTGATGGAAGTGGTGTACAGAACAGTAAAGTGGGGTTAGAGAATGGAGAGTGATGGGCTGGGGTCAGCTGTTTTCAAGAGGGTGGTTAAGAGCTTCTTTGGCAAGGTGACAACATATAAGATTGAGGTGATGAGCTGCATTAATGCTAGCTTCATTATTAAAGAAGCAAGCCTCTGATTTTCTGTGACTTTCAGATGAGGGGAATAACAACAGTGTCAGATGCTGCTGAGAATATAGGTAAGATGAGGATGGAGAATTAACCATTGGAGCTGGCAAGAGGAGTGATTTCTTAGGGGTTATTTTGAGTGGCATTCAGGGGCAAAAGCCTGGTGGAGTTCACTGAGAAGGGAATGATGAGGTGGAGACAGGGAACATCAGTAATTGTAAAGAGAGTTTTGCTATAAAGCAGAGCTGGAAAATGGGGAGCTGGAGGGAGATACAGGATCAAAGCAATTTTTTCATTTGTTCTGAATATTTTAGTGATGTTTCTATGTTGATGAGGATGATCTAGCGCAGAGGTTGGTAAACTACAGCTTAGGGGCCAAATCCAGCGCACCTGCTTTTGTAAATAAAATGTCATCAGAACACAGCCACACTGATTGATTTATTTATTGTTTGTGGCTGCTTTTGTGCTACAGTGGCAGAGCTGGGTAGTTCTGAAAGAGACCGCATGACCTACAAAGCCTGGAGTATTTACTTCTGGCCCTCAACTGGAACAATTTCCCAACCCTTGATCTCATAGGAAGGGTAAAACTGATGAAGCAACAGGGTGAGCAGTGCCTTGCTAGACTGATATCCTTGCCTCCTAGGGGGGTAGCCCCTGCAATGCTCCCTAAGGGAGAGGTGTTAGAATCCAGTGCATGGGTGCAGGGGTAATGGAGCCGGGAAGTTAGGAAGTGATGATCTGCCTCTGGGATGCTTGAAAGTGAGACTTTTGAAGTGGTGCAATTAGTAGTCATAAAACTGTCTAGAAACTGGGTGCCTGAGGGGGGATTGGAAAAGAGTTTGGAAGTGATGAGGTCATTGAATTGAGTGGTCAAGGTATTGAATTCTTATTTGGATAATTGGAAACTATGTTCTATATTCCTATTTTTAGACTATTTATAAAAACGAACTGTACTAAAGCCTCAATGTTGTCTACATATTTCTGTTTGGGGCTGTGGCCATTTGTTACTATTCTTCATTTCCTACTTTCAGATAGAGAGTAAAATGGTAACTATTACTGTGATTATTGTGGTCATTATTTTTTATGAGTTCCTCTTTTTATACTTGCCTTTTAAAAAATTATTAAGACGTTATTTTCCCTATGGAAAATGCATTATATTTCCCTTATTAAACTGTTTAAGCATGTTCAGAATTACTATTTATTCTTAGCTCTTTCAGGTAGGACAGAGCTCAGTCCTCTCTGGAACCCTTCTTAGAGGTGTTTTTTAGCCTGGGTCTTCTATCTAGAGTAGATATCTTCTGCCTAGAAACATATCTAACCATAGAATGTTGGTTAAATCTCAGGTGTACTATGCCCTTGGCCATATTTTATCACCTGCTCATTACTTGCTCAGACTTAAGCATTAGAGACACAGTTTGGGGCTGTGATTCTCCATGTCTTCCCTGGTGTAGCTTGATGGAATGTTGGAGTGGGGGGCAGTGTGTGCAGCCCGTAGGTCCCTGGTTGTCTCCTCCTCAGCTCTTCACTGTCAAGAGCCCTAGGCTTCGTGCGCCCCTAGACAGAGCCAGAGACTGTTCTGCAGACTCTGTGGCCGTTGTAGAGATGACATGAAAGCACTGGGAGGATAGTACTGCTCACATACCACAGTTCTTTTAGCGCAAGAGTCTAGCCTGGGCTGTCAGAGCGTAATGCGAATTCTGGGACTGCATTCCAAGCCTCCCAAGTAGTTGAACACAGGGCTTAGTTCAGTGGCAGGCTCCTCAATTCACCAGTCATTATTAGGGAATGAGTCAGTCACGTAGAGAAACCTTTCTCTGGGTTTTGTGCCAACAGTTTTATAGGTGTGAATCCGCAGTGAGCTTTTCCTGCCAGTTCTATAAGGAAGTGAAAGCTGTAAGTGGCCTGTGTGCCAGTAGAAATGAGACCTTCCCCTTGGACAGTTCTAGGGTGAGAGTGTCAGTGTCCATGGCTAGATGGCAGTCATGGGCATTGGTAAAACCAAAACCTTCAGTAGCTTTCGTAAGCCATTGCCATCTAAATATTGATATCCTTCAGTGGAACACTTGATTTCTCATTTACACATAGCATATGCCATCAAAGCAATCTACTTTATTCTCTACCATAATAAACAGTTTTCCATTTCTTTATCCAGCCACCATAGGCATTATTATCTTTAGGATTTAAAAGGAGTATTCTGTAAATTATTTGTTTATTTAACATCAGATTAACATCTTCATTTAATTGGTTCGTTAAGGAATATGTCAAGATGACAGTTGAACCAATTGCCTCAGACCAGAATATTAATGTATGATATGTTTATTTTGACTGATGCGTTTGTTTATCTTTGCTTGGTGGGAGTTTCCAACTTTTCTTATTGGCGTCTTTGATTTTTTTGACTCATAAGCTAATGCCTTTTGGTTATTTTGTACTTGTAAAACAAATTTGTTTTACTTCTGATGGTGTTAAAATGTGCAGCACTGGGGACTTCCCTGGTGGCACAGTGGCTAAGACTCCACGCTCCCAATGCAGGGGACTTGGGTTCGATCCCTGGTTAGGGAACTAGATCCCACATGCATGCCACAACTAAGAGTTCACAGGTCCCAACTAAGGAGCCCACGTGCCACAACTAAGAGCCTGCCCGCCACAACTAATACCCAGCACAATCAAATAAATAAATAAAAATAAATAAATAAATAAAATGACTTGGCTGAAGAGGCCCACCAAGTCACTAAAAGAGCCTTCATTAAAAAAAAAAAATATGCAGCACTGAAAACGGTGGCAAAAGGGAAAAGATAACATTGGCAATGAAACATTTCTATATTTCGTACTTATATAGTTATTAGGTCTTTTTATGAATCGTAGTTAATTTAGGAACCTTTGTTTACTTGGTTATTACAGCCAGCAAACCATCATGGCATCCTAACTGTAGAAATAACAGCTAAACAAAGTCTTTTGATATGATCGGTGTACCTTCTGAAGTCTGAAAGAATAAGTCCCTTGATAATTTTTGGCAAGTTTTCGCCTCATATTTCTGTTGTCATGTTTGCACTTTCTTTTGGTGATTTACCAAGGTAATGGACCATTTTAGAATTAGCAATGTACTTATGCTGCAGACTTGTTGTTGTTGTTAATCTACTGTTGATGAAGCCAGGCATTGTCTGAATCCATCACATACACCTGTCACTGTCAGTCATCTTTGTAGAACAAAGTGAAATCCAACTGAGTGGAATGTAACATGAGGCACAAAGCACAGATTACCAATTCAGTTCTCTTGTCTCAACACCAAACCCTTTTCCATGTCAGGTCTTCTGATTTTATATGATGACAGTTATTGGTCAGAATATATTACAGTGTTTGCTGTACAGATGGGGCCTTTGTCATGTAATTAAAGAGCACAAGAGCTGCCAGACTAAACAGTGGTCTGAGTTTCAAATAATGTTCTGCGACTTCCTTGGCACATTTTTATCACCATCTCGAGCATGTGTTACTACTTAGTATTCTTTGCCATAGCTAGATTACAGAGGAAAAAAACCCAGGCAGTGAAGGAGACTAACCCTGGTGCGTCAAAGAGATATTGCCTCTGAGATACCTTGTACCCTCAGAATGCACCATTTTTGTGTGTGCATCTCTCTGCTTGTACTCATAAATCCTGCTTAAACCAACTGTTTACGAAGTTAACATAATGGTTAGCTTTTACGGACAGACTTCATTAGTTATCTTGAAATTCTAAAGAAGGGTAGGCCCAAAGAGCAAATGGACAAAGAACTTGAAATAAACATGAAAAAAAGAGTGTCCCCCTCATTAGTAGTCAAAGAAAATTCCACTACGATGATAAAAAACATCAAACTGGTAGAGTTTTTTTAAAAAATAGCACTCATTCAGAGACTAGTGAAACATACACTGTCATAAATTGGTACATCTTTTATGACAGGCAGACTGACAGTATGTATTAAACCTTAAATGTAGCCTTTGATTCCACTTCTAGGAATTCATCCTAAGAAAATAGTACAAGGTATACACAAATACTTATATACATGAATGTCTATTAAAACATAATTTAAAACAGCGACAACAATATTAGTAAAGACAGCTGGTATCTGTCTTTACAGAGAGCTTTGTATGTACCAGGCAGGGCTGGGTGCTTCACAGGCACAACCTTATTTGCTCCTTTCCATCAGGAAGGGAAGTAGGCAGTGGTATCACACGGGAGGAAAGTAACGATTGGAGTTATGTGTGCAGAGCTAGGAAGATCGAATGAGAAGCTGAACTCATTTGACGTGATTCCTTAACCATTACATTTGTTTTTTTCCCTAATGAATACTAGTAAAAAGTGGAAAACAGGGTTCCATCAATAGAGGACTAGTTAAATACAATGTAGGTTAGAAAAGTATACAATGGAATATTACTCAGCCATAAAGAAGAATGAAATAATGCTAACTGCAGCAACATGGATGGACCTAGAGATTATCATAGTAAGTGAAGTAAGCCAGACAGGGAAAGACAAATATTGTATGATATTGCTTATATGTGGAATCTAAAAAAATGATTCAAATGAACTTATTTACAAAACAGAAATAGACCCACATAGAAAACAAATCTATGGTTATCAAAGGGGAAAGGAGGGGAGTTTGGGATTAACAGATAAACACAACTATATATAAAATAGACAACTAACAAGGATCTACTGTATAGCACAGGGAACTATACTCAATATTTTGTGATAACCTATAAGGGAAAAGAATCTAAAAAAGGATATATATATATATATATATATATATATATATATATATATATATATATAATATGTGTATGTATATATATATGTATAACTGAGTCACTTTTCTGTACACCTGAAACTAACACAACATTGTAAATCAACTGTACATCAATAAAAAAAAAAGAAAAAAAAGTTGACCCTAATAACAACAACAAAAAAAGTATGTCGGTATGAGAACTCATACTTTAATTGAATATGTGATAACATGGGAAATGTTTTAAATACATTAAAAAAATCCCAATATATGTAGGATGATTTGAGTTTTTCTCTCACCCTCTACTGTGATATAATACACCTAACGGTCTATTAAAATAGGCAGATTCCAGTTCTAACCCCAGATCTATTGTTGCCTTTGTGAGTGAGTGTGAGCAGGTTGCTTCACTAGCCTAAGCGTCAGTGTTTTCCTCTGTAAAATGGACTCAGCTATGGTTATTAGACATTAAACAAGGCATGGCTGTCCAAGCAACACAGAGTACATGTACAAGAAATGGTAGCTATTGTTTTAATGATGAGGTTGCTCCCATGTCTTATATGAATCAAAAAACAAGGAAATAATACATTAAAACTTATTAATGATTTTCTTAGAGTGCTGGCATTATAATATTTTATTTGTAATGCTTTGCTATGCTCCCAAATGTAACATTCAATGTATTATATTTTATGGCTCCATATTTATATATTTTATAGAAAAATTTTATATAAATAGCTACATACAATTATTATGGTTTTTAATAATTTTCTATAATCAAGAAAAAATACATTCGTTAAACACATACACACAGAGACACAGGCTGGTGGTTCTTATCAAAAGTTAAAATGTGAATGACAGTCTCTAATCCATCTTACGGTTTTTCTGGTCAGCAAGGTAGCCTTTGGTTCAGTAGTTTCAAGTTGATCGTCGCTCTCTATTTTTGTCTGTTAGTACCATAGTATCATGGATTGATCTTAGAAGTAGCCCCTGAAATGAGCTTGGGATACTAAAATTATTCAGCGTAATGAAAGTACAGTTTATAGGAATTGGGACTGAAGTGAAGGTCTGAACATCAAGGAGGTTGAGCCGAGTGTTAAGTTGTTCTTTTTGACCCTTTTCTGTTCCACTCCCATTGACGTCCTTGCTTCCTACCTCCTGTGAACTTTTGAGACTTCCAGGTTTTCTTTTTCTTGCCAACTCTTTAAATGTTGGTGTTCCGTGGGTTTCTGTCCTCAGCTCACTTCTTACTCCTCTTTCCAAACTTAACTCACTTCTTCTCCAAACTAGCCTTTCCCCCATACGTTAGCTTAATATTGTATCTTAGAGCAGTTAAAAATCATGAACTCTGAAACTGATTAGCTGTGTACCTTGGGTAAGGTTCCATGCTAGTGTCCTCCTCTATAGAATAGGTTACTCATTCCTACCTCAAGGTAAGGATTAAGTAAGAGGTGAAGCCTTAAGCCCAGTGCATTATTGCATAGGAGCTTCCATAGATGAGATCCCTTGCTGTGATGTTTGTTGTTCTGGTGGCGGTCATGGCGGTGGCCTCCAGCTAGGACAAGTCAAGCACCTAGAGTCATTCTGAATTTCCTTCCTCCTCTCTCTGTCCTGCATCCAACAGATTTTCAAGTCCTGTTGATACAACCTCGTTGGTCTTTTCCTATTTACTCCTGCTTTGGTTCTTATCACCTCTTATCTTGAAAGTGGTCATTGGCAGCTACCTGATCTTCCTGTTCCCAGTCCTTTTTGCATTCAGTCCATCCTCTCACTGTAGCCTTAATAATCATTGTAAAAAGGTAAAGCTGGTGATGGCATCATTTTGCCTAATCCTTCTCTTAGTGGTACCCAGTCACCTAGAGCAGGGACACGTGCTAACTCAGCAAACTTTTTCTGCAAAAGGCCAGATAGTAAATACTTTGGGCGTTGCTGGCCATATGGTCTCTGTTGCAGCTACTCTGTCATTGTGGTGTAAAAGCAGCCATGGACAATATGTAAATGAATGAGCATGGCTGTGTTCCAATAAAACTTTATTTATGGAAGCTGAAATTTGAATTTCATGCAGTTGTCATATGTCATGAAATATTGTTCTTTTGATTTTTTTCCAACCATTTAGAAACCTAACAACTATTGTTAGCTCGTGGGCCACACAGATACTGGCAGGTGGCAGGGTTTGGCCTGTAGGCTGGAGTTTACCAAATAAGTTGAAGTTTCTCAGCATGGATAACAAGATCTTTTGTGATCTTCCCTGGTTTATTCCTCCAGCCTGATCTTTTTAAAAAATTATTATTATTATTATTTTAATTAATTATTTATTTTTAAATATGTGGTCTTATTTATTTATTTTATTATTATTATTTTTTTTGGCTGTGTTGGGTCTTCGTTTCTGTGCGAGGGCTTTCTCTAGTTGCGGCAAGTGGGGGCCACTCTTCATCATGGTGCGCGGGCCTCACTATCGCGGCCTCTCTTGTTGCGGAGTACAGGCTCCAGATGCACAGGCTCAGTAGTTGTGGCTCACGGGCCTAGTTGCTCCACGGCATGTGGGATCTTCCCAGACCAGGGCTCGAACCCGTGTCCCCTGCATTAGCAGGCAGATTCTCAACCACTGCGCCACCAGGGAAGCCCTAAAATTATTATTATTTTTTAATGCAGACTTTATTTATTTACTTATTACTTTTGGCTGCGTTGGGTCTTAGTTGTGGCACATGGGATCTTTCCTTGTGGCACGTGGGCTCTTTGTTGAGGTGCACGGGCTTCTCTCTAGTGGTGGTGCGTGGGTTCCAGAGGACGTGGGCTCTGTAGTTTGCAGCACGTGGGCTTAGTTGCCTTGCGGTATGTGGGATCTTAGTTCCCTGACCAGGGATTGAACCAGCGTCCTCTGCATTGCAAGATGGATTCTTAACCGCTGGACCACCAGGGAAGTCCACAGCCTGATCTTTTGCTACCTTCTCTTTACTTCTTCCACTTATTCAATAAACTCACCTTTTCTCTGTCCTTAATGAGTCATCATGTTTTTGTTTTCTCTCATGCTGTTCCCTTTGCCCAGGGCACAACTCATTAGCTGTCCTCCCTCCCCTTCTACCCTGTCTTCCATCCACTACCTGTAGATAACCTACTCCTCCTTCAAGGTTCAGCTCGAGCCGTACTTACTCTGTGCAGTGAGGACACTCATGTCAGCTGCCTGGGTTTTTATCTCATCCCCACTTCTTGTCTCTCGATCATTTCTTTGTCTCTTAGTTTCTCGTCTGAATAAAAAAAAGGAATTAATCATCATCATCATCCCTGTGGTTTATCTTTGTTAGAATCCACTGAGCTAGCACGTGGACAGCACTGGGAATCGTGTTTTTCACATAGTTATTGTGCAATCCACGTTTACTCTGCATCTCAGATAGAAGAGACTATTCCTGTTGTCCCTTCTGTACCCTTTATAGACATCTGTCATAGCACTTATAATACTTGATATAGCTCTCGACCCAGTGCATTGCATTCAGTAATAATAGGTACTCAGTAAGTGTTTATTGGGTGAATGAGAGAGAAAAGGGAAAAATCTTAGCTTGACTTTAAGTGGATTCCAAAACAAAAATCTCTTGCATGTTACTAAGTAACAGGACAAAAAGGAGCCATAGAGAATAAGCAGGTTCATTAAATTGAAAATACATTTTAAAATATCTTATATACAGTTGCTGTTTTTTAGTATCGGGCTCATGTCCATAGGAGGAAAGAAATGCCACGTGGACAGTCTAGTGGTCCTCTTAGGAACCTGTGTCCCTGCCAATCCTTTCTCTTACTGGTTTGCATTTCTTTCTGTTCATTCCCCTCCCCACTCCTGCAAGGATGAGCACGTTTCTTACCTGTGGTTTCAACATGTGGAGCTGTGGGACCAATACAGAATCATGTCTTGGAGAAAGTGCCAAGGATTCAGTGAATTATTAGAGTAAGGAGGCCAGCTGCAGAGCCACGGGGTTCAGAAAGACAGAAGGTGAGGGCTCAGGAACCAGGCAGAACAGAAAGCACTGGGCTGGATGTGGGGAGGCGGGGCCAAAGCCCTTGGCTGGTTAACAAGAGCGTTGTTGCCTGTGCAAGGACGGTTTGTGTAAAGCCATGGACAGAACGGGACTTTCAGGCATATCACAGCATCTAGAATTAGAAGGAGCCAGAGATGTCTTGTCAGTGAGCTCCATACACTGCATGGAGAGCCTCTTGACTACTGTTCTTCCTTCTCACCTTCGGTACTTTCTGTGATAGAAACATTCTGTTGCTTGGATTCATTCAACAGATGTGGATTATCACAGGGCTGTATTGGGCATCTACTGAGGTAATAGGTAGGAAAGCATTTTTGAAAGTTGCTAATGTAAAGTTCTTCTATTTCCACCTAAAACCTCCTTTCTATTGGAAAACGTTTGCTTTATACATAAGCAAAGTGTCTCTTACTGAAATTCATATCTTTTTCATGCTGTTTTAGGCAGTGGGAGATTTTTGTACATCAGAGGTACATTCTGGTATGGCTCGTGTGCTAGCTTAATTCTGACACTTTCTCAGCAAGTGAAGCAGCCAACTTTATAACTTGGATTAAGTTATTTTTATATTGTTTATGTTTTGTGACCACTGGGGTGCAAATTTCCTCAGGGAATAAGTAGAATGCCTATCCTAAGGAGGATTCTGTAGATGTTGGTAAAATGACTAGATCTGAAATTCTCTGTGCTAATGCTGCTAAAATCTTAACCCTGCCCCTTCTTTTGGGAAAAAATAAGTCTTTCTATGTGTACCTTTATTGGTAAGACGTCTGCAGTTCTCTGCAAGAGGATTAGCAAGCATTGCAAGCAAAGGCAAACATTTCAAGGAAAAACTTTACAAATATTCTTGCTTTCAAGATAGACGTAATATCATGCACTCAGCCATGCTGAGTTAGACTTCTGACCTGCAGACCTTTGAGCTAATCAGCAGGTGTGCTTTAAGCCATGAAGTTTGTGGTCATTCGTTATGCAGCAATAGAAAACTAATATAAGGCCTCTGTCATGTCTCCTTTGCATCACTGTAGTAGCCTGTTAACTGGTCTCTCTGCTTCTAGGCCAGTGTTGCTCAAACTGGTGAAGAAACAGTTTTTGAAATTCCAATGTGTTGCAGACCAATACTGTGGCAGATTGTGTTTTACGAAGATGGCTGCAAAAACATCTCCCGTCCCTGTGCTCTTCTGTCACGTGACCATGCCACTCCCTCTCTCAGGAGGCTCTAGTTTCCTCCACCTGAGTCTGGGCTGGCCTTTTTTTTTTTTTTTTTTTCTTTTTGCGGTATGCGGGCCTCTCACTGTCGTGGCCTCTCCCGTTGCGGAGCACAGGCTCCGGACGCGCAGGCCCAGCGGCCATGGCTCACGGGCCCAGCCGCTCCGCGGCATATGGGATCCTCCCAGACCGGGACACGAACCCGTATCCCCTGCATCGGCAGGCGGACTCTCAACCACTGCGCCACCAGGGAGGCCCTGGGCTGGCCTTAATGACAGTCTTATAACCTCTTACCATTTTCAAGTGATGCTCTGTGTTGCAAAGGCTGTTAGGAAAGGCCATGCAGCTTCTGCCTGGTTCTCTAGGAAAGCTCCTCCTTGGCACTCAGCTGCTATGCTTTGAGAGGCCATGCCACGTGGAGAGGGCAGTACTGGGTGATCCAGTCAACAGAATTAACAGCCTTCCTTGAGTCATCCCAGCCCAGATGCCAGACATGTGAATGAGAAGCCTTCAGATAATTACAACCCCTAAGCTGGTCTAGTCAACCCCAGCCTTGTGTCTTCCCAGCTGAGGCCTCAAACATCGGGGACAAAGACAGGTCATCCCCACTGTGCCCTGTCCAAATTCGCGACCCACAGAATCAGTGAGTGTCATAAAGTACTTACTGCTTTCTGGCACTACATTTGGGATTGGTTTGTTATGCAGCAGCAGATAACCAGAATAAACATTTTAATAAAATGCTATGAAAGCGAAATTATAAAAAGACAGAATATAAGCAGAAAACACATAGTGTCACTGCTATGCTACTCTGTTGGTCAAAGTAGTTACAAACCTGCCAAGATTCAAGAGGAGAGGATACAGACCCCACTTCTCAAAGAGAGGAGACTTGAAGAATTTGGGAGCCATTAAAATTTTTTTTTAATTTTGAAATAAATTTAGCCTTATCGAAAAGTTATAAAAATATTACAGAGAATTTCCATATGCCCTTCACCCAACTTCCACTAATGGTAACATCTTACTGAGCCATAGTACTGTTGTCAAAACCAGGAAATTATCATTGATGTAATATTGTTAACTGATCTGCAGATTTTATTCCAGTTTTGCCAGTTTTCCCAATAATGTCCTTTCTCTGGTCCCGGGTCTAATCTAGGACCCCACAGTGCATTTAGTTTTCAGGTCTCCTTAGTCTGCTCCAATATGGGACAGTTCTCACCCTTCCCTGTCTTTCATGACTAATGCTTTTGAAGTGTACAGGTAGTTATTTTGCAAGATGCCCCTCAAATTTGCTTGAATTTTTTCATGGTTAGTTTAGGGTTATGCATTTTTCACAAAAGTACCCCAGAAGTGATGATGTGCCCTCCTTAGTGTGTGGTATCAGGGTGTACATGACATCAGTATGTCTTATTCCTGGTGATGTGAAACGTGCTCCTTGGGGAAGGTGCTCCCTGCCAGGGTTCCCCACTGTAAATACCTTGTGGATAGGTCCTTTGAGACTATGCAGATATTCTGTTTGTCATCATATGTTGCTGGGGCCTTGTTATAAAACTGCCACAAAGTTCAAATTTTTTATCATTAGATCCAACAGATTAAAACTTAATCTTTCCAGTTTCTGTCATTATAGTGTCATAGATGTGGGCTGTTTGCAGACTGGCTCTGGTCTGCAGACCACACTTTGAGGAGCAATGTTCTAGGCTGCACTGCTTCACCAGTTCCTTTATTCCTATTACTGTCAGATTGGAGTTTGAATAGCAAATCCAATGGTGTCATTCTTCAGCTTAAAATTCGTCAGAGTCTTCCCATCCTTTTAGGGTGCAATCCAAACTTCTAAGCCTGACGGTCAAGGCTACATCATTCTGCTCCATCTTTCACATTGTCCCTTTACTAGTTAGACTTCTCCGATTATCCTCACCATTGTATCCAGGTAGGCACACCTGGCTCCTCCACATACTGTAGCTGGCCAATCCCCTGTCTTTCAAGGCTGATGAGCACCACTTTTCAGTAGTCTGGGCTCACTAGGTTTTTCCCACGTCGAGTCCCCTGTATCCTGTGCATATATCTCTGATAGAAGTTGAATTTTGTTTTTATGTTTGGTTATGTATATGTCAAGCCATTTTTTAAAAAAAATTTTATTGAAGTATAATTGATTTACAATATTGTGTTAGTTTCAGGTGTACAGCAAAGTGATTCATTCATATATTAGCTATATCATATGATATTTGTCTGTCAAGCTATTTGACTTGACTGAGCTTAAAGGCATTGACTTTGAGTTATAAGATTAGCCCATGACAAGGGTTCAAGAGTGTTAATCATAACTTGAGATAGTATCCAGGAAGAAATGTCTCCAGTACTAAGTAAGATCTGTGTGACCAGATGGATTCCAGAAATGCAGAGACAGTGTGTGGAGAAGCCCTTTGGGGTTATTATTTATCCATCCCTGATGGATAGGGTTGACTGTTGGGGCCTTTGGCTCTAGACTTGTGGCCCTTCTCCATGTGTATGGTCTCTACCCCAGGGGTAGATAAAAACTTCAAGCGAGGAAGCAAACTCAAGACAGTGCAGCTCCATGGGTGGACCCCTGTGTCTCCGTAGGCCTGTTTTCTTGCTTTTGGGGACCACTTTCTTTGTCCTGCAAATCTGAGCAAAGAGCAGGTGGAGATCCTCTGCCTTCCTCTCCCTGCACCTCCTTCTAAGTTTTAAAGGAAAAATTTAAAGAATGCTAATAATGGTTTGAAATTCAACCCAACCTAGTGTTATAGCTCTCTGAACAGAACGGGAGTGATCTCCCTGTACCAATTTTTCGTGTGTTGCAACTAGTCTTTTATATCTAAATATTGCTAAGCTTACTTTATATTTAGCCCTATTTTCAAAGTATATGAAATGTAATTGTGCCAGAAAATAGAGAAAAGCAAGGCCGCCATGATTCCTTAGGTCACCGCTAATAACTTTACCTCGAAAGCAATTGTTCTTTCTTACATCAGAAGTGTTGACCTATTATTTAAAGTATACATTTTAATCTTTTTGGTAATCATTTAGCACATTTTGTGATAAAATCTTCTTAAAATTTGTGCTCATAGCTTCCAGAGATAAATCTCAACTAAGTAGTTATCAGAATTTAAATACATGGTATTTTAAATGAGTTATCAAACATTAATAAATACATGAAAATGTTATCAATTAAAAATTATCAATAAATAATTTCTCAGTAAATAGATTTTTAAAAATTTCCCAATACCAATGGCAACATTTACTTTAAGAACAGGAGGGAGTTAGAATGCCAAATAATGTATCCTAAAGATTTTCGTAAATTCATTCAAAATTTCCTAATTCAAACAGCACCTCTTTTGTTAATAACATAAACCACAGATATTCAAAGTCCCAGTCAATCTCCTGTAATAAAACCTTGTAAGGAAAACTCTTTCACCATGTACAATCTTATCATTAAATGACACTGTTAAGGGGAAGAAGAACCGCCCCTCCCCAACAAAAAACCCAAGGTAAAGTAGTCCCAAGAATGGAATTTGGAAAGGGCAGTATATTTCAATTTAATCATCTGGAATTACTTAAATACAGTGTGCTTAGGTGGCTAACATAAAGGAAGAAAAGTTTACTGTGTTACAGTTACTATCTTCACAATCCTTTGAAGATTTGGCATAATTTCAAAAAGATCTCTACTTTGTTTTTGGTTTAAAAAATTCAGATAAATCTTTTCCCTTCCTGTCCTTCAGGCTGTCTATAAACTATAGAAATTTCATTCTTTTCAAATTTAGGAAATAACAGACTCATGTAGTAAGATGATACTGGTCATTTAAATCATGGGGGCCAACCACAACAGAGCCCCCGGATAAGATAGCCTTTTGAGTCATGGTTTTCCAAAGTCTCTGTGATGACTTAAGACCTGCTGCCTGAATAAATCCCTGAGAACCAGCCACTTCCACTTTGTTTAGAGGTAAGCCTCCTCCTCCCTGCTCTACAGAGGCCCGAGCACCGGAGCTGCTCCCCAGAGGACCAGGTCAGAGCAAGAGAGCTCCATTACTCAGAGCACATCAAGGGTTGATCATTTGAGAACCGAGCTACTAATTGGACTTATGATGATATGAAAGGAGATGCTTAAAGTAAGGAGACATATTTTTTAAAATCAAAATTTAAGAACATATTGAAAACTATGGTCTCTCAAGCAGTCTAAAATCTGTGGATTTCAGATATTTTATATACAACTCACAATAAAACAAAATGCATTTTATGTCACTACCCAGTACACGTATTCAGACCTATAAGTGAAATAAAAATGCCACGGACAATACTGTGTGTGAGACCCTTGGATATTTTCTGTTGTATTGTTTTAAATTAAGAAAATGCTAGTCAGCAGCCAGTAAACTCATTGCCCACTTATCAGTCACTTCCCGTAGTCTGGAAAAGTGCTGCCTCAGATAGTTGTAAGTGTAATGCAGCCACCGTCGTCCCATACCTGCTTTAGAGTGCTTTTAGGATTACATGTGAGGTTAGTTCATGAGTCACAGAAAATGTCATAGAAAAAACATTTCTTTTCACTAAAAGTGATTTTATTTCGCTTGAGTTCCCTTTTTATTTACCAGATGTGGCTCTAAATTATGTGTTAGTCAAATCAAAGAACAAACTTTTTCTGGTTCATTGTGTTCAGAAGAATGTGAGGATCGAAGTGTTAGAACTTGAAGGAGACTTAAGAGGTGGTCCAGGCCAGCCTGCTCGTCATGCAGAGACCCGGAAATGAACTAGTTGCAATTTTTAAGAAAGAATTAAGGTCGTTTATGTAATCATATGTTAGTAATAGAATGTATTTTACAATACCATCACAGAAAGGCTGGTGTTGTGAGTGGCTGCTTCTGGATCTGAATGTTGGGGTAGACTGTGATACAGGGAGATGTCACTTCTAGGTACCATTGGGGAGGCAGTGGTGCCTGTGTCCCTGTGACTTTCTTGGCTGTGGTTGCTAGGGCCACTTGGAGATGTATGTGCTTGGCTCTTTCAGCCTGGGCCTAATAGAAGTATATGTCATACAAATTGAAAAAGATCTATTTAGCAAACGATATGGTTAACATCTAGGAAGCTGAGGAAGAGGATTAAGAATGTGCTGACATAAAGTTGTGCTTGGTCCTGAGTCTGTGCATTTCTTGTCCTGCCCAGGCATGGTATAAGGAGCTCCATCCTCACATCTGAGCCTTCAGTGCCCAGGAAAGTGAGAGAATGTAAATGAACTTAATATTTGTAGTCAAAACCTTTTCCCTCTAATGTCTCGAGACTACAGAAATCATCACGTTTATTTTTGCTAGATACTGAGCTAGGGCTTTCTAAGTGCTTCAGTCTCTGAGAATTCTCTCTGTATCTCACTTTTCCTTAACAGATATTTGTAAAACACTGTGATCTTTTTTTTTGGCTAATCTCATAGGCTTTTCTTTCATCAATGTATTATCATAGACAAACAAGCTCTAGGGAGGCCAGACAATAAATTCCCTTTCTATCCTCCTGGCGTTTTCTGTGAAATAGACAAACAGCACATACACACAACGAAAACAACATGCTTGTCTTAAGTGCTGTAGTTTATCCTACAAAGTAAATTCTAATCAAGTTAAGGAATCTGATTTTTTTTTAAACTGGAGCAGGATCAGCAAATTATAGCTTGTGGGCCAAATATGGGACACTGCCTGTTTTTGTAAATAAAATTTTATTGGAACACAGCCATGCCTATTCATTTATGTATTATTTATGCCTGCTTTTACATTATGGAGACAGAGGTAAGTAGATGCTATAGAGACTGTGTGGCCTGCAAAGCCTAGAATATTTACTATTTGGCCCTTTATAGAAAAAAGTTTACTGACCCCTGGAATAAAGGAATATTTAGAGATTGAAGTATTGTCCTTAAAAAACTATCACTTTTGAATCAAGGCTATTTTCCCTTAAGTAGCATGAAAAAATTCTTCTGTTACAAACAGATGACAATTTATAACTAGGTTTGATGAGATAAAGTGCCTAGAAACTACTGAGTGATTGGTGTCTACCTTTTTTTTAAAGATCATTAAAAATCATTGTACATTAAATCATTAATGCTGAGAAGATAACTAATGAGGCATATATGAAAGATTACAGTGTGGCATGCTAATAATTTAACTACAGGGAGGATTGGTTACATTATTTCAGCCGGCATTGCCTATTTTGACAGTCTTTATAATAATTGTGAATTTTAATAAAATTTTACATTTATAAATATCAGTCTGAGGTTTTACTTGCTACAGATCAGTGAGGCTAAGCTAATAGTCATTTGCAAAGAAGCCTCATATTTCTTGTGTTTAGATGTAGTTCAGTGTATTAAAATGAGTATTTAGTCATAATATTTTTCGGTCACAGAATTTAAGCAATAAAACATGGGGCTGCAATGCTCCATATCAGGGCAGCAGTTTAAATAATTTTAAAATAATTAATAAATTATCTTTTCATTTTTTAACAGACTTGTGGAAGAAAGCAAACTGATCCCACGCATTTTTGATGTAATTCTGGTAAGAGAAGAAATGTGTGTCTGAAATTCAAGTGAAGTTTAAAAGTTTTTAAAGTTTTCACCACGTTGTTTGGTTGGGTTCTAACCCTAACTCTGCCCAGAAGGATTGTGTGTCCATCATGTCACTTAACCTTATTAGGCCTCAGTTTCCTTGTCTGAGCTCTTGTCCAGCTCTGAGATTGTATAGGGACGCTGTTTAATGACCTGCCCTCTTTCTGAAAATCTTTTGCATTTTATTTCTATAAAGTTAAAAATGTGTTATCTAATATAGAAAGAATACTGTATCTGAGGTTGGTTTGTGGAGGAAGGGAAGAATGATGATCGCTGTGCTTCAATATGAATTTTCTGATTTTCACCATGAAGCTCTGACTTTGTCATCACTGGGTCAGATCAACAATTTTATGCCTATGGGAAGAAGTTGTCTTCTTCAGAACGTAGAATAGCTTAGCTTCCGTACACCATTTTTTCCATTCCTAGAACACAACTTGTTTGAAAACCATCGGTTAAAGAAAACCTTTCCTCTCTGGTTCCTATGTGTAGAGAATAAAATGGGACATAGGGTTGGCTTTTCTCACTTCTGATAAATCCCTATTTATACTAAATACAAATCTGAGAATTAGGCTGAAAACTCAGTTGGTACTTATAGCAAGGGAGTGCCCTTAGCCAAAGAAGTGTTCTCTTGTACCTGAGTGGGTTGTCCCCGCTTTACCAAAATGTTTCCCTCCATAGCTGACTGACAGTGCAAGGGACAAAGGAGGGGGACATGTCTGCAGTCAGATCAGCCGAACCTGCCTTGGTCATCAATAGAGCAATAGCTGTTATTGTCTGATAACCCTACAAATGGAAGATTAGCCCTCTTTAATCATCCTAAAACATTAATCTACAAGTTGTTTGTGTGCTGATAGGGCTGTATGGTGAAAACATTATTTTTCTTAGCTGCAGATTGCCCTTTTTTTGGTGGAGAGCTGTTGGGTTTGCTGAGCTCTTTGAGTTAGGCGGGGAGTAGGGGTGGGCATGGGTAGTATTCCCAAAGCACGCTCCAGTGACAACAAGATGACCCAGAGCTGCCATGCTAAGAGGATTGAATTGCTTCAAATAGTCAAAGGGGATTTTAGAGGCAGTATCAGGAGAAGAAAGGGAGAAAAAGGAGATGAAGAACCACGGAGATCATCAGCTGTCTAGTGGAGATTTTTAAGCTTTGCCCAGTGGTATGTGCGTCTCCCACCTTCAGTAGGACGTATATTACTTGCTAATTCGTTGTGGAGTTGGATTTGTTTTTGGAGGGCCACGGGTGCCGTTAATGTTGGGTTCGGCTGCACGGTTGGGCAGAGGGCAGGAGCCAAAGCTGTCCACATTCAGCCACCTCTGGCTTGAACTTGAAAAGAGACTTGGTGCTGCAGACATAGAGAGCTGGAGCTAGACTGGACCTTAAACTCATGGATGTGACTCATCCCCTTGCTGTGCCAGGAGGGCTTCTGACCTGCTGAGGTCAATACAGCTCCTTTTGTGACTGATAGAAAGTTCTCTACCCAGCCTTTGGCAATCATCTCAAGGTCTAAAATCCCACACATGGAAAATTCTTCCTTGTAGGTTACCAAAACCCCTCCATACGTGGTGAATCTGTATAATGAGCACCTAGCAAGGCTTCATATTGTGCAAATGTTTAACTGATTAATGCCACCATTGAACCCCCTGTCATTGTGTTGTAGCTGTCGTTGGGAGTGCGTAGAGGTGACATATACTTTCCAGGTCAGGATTTCAACTTGTCCTGAGCCCTGTGACCTCGGAGACATTTCTGGGATGAGGCTTTTCCTCCTGCCGGAACAGCTCCATACTCAAGTGTTTTATAGGCCCTTATTTTGAAAAGAGGTCCTGCTGCTAAGAAAAAGTAAAGAAAAAAAACAGTTGGAAATCACTGCTTTTTGGGACAGGACTTTTGATGTATTTGAAGAACATTATTGAATCCCTATTCTATTTTTGTCTGTCTTGAATTGAATAATCTCTACTTTTTTCTCTGTATGAATACGTTTTTAATCAATGAAGTATCTTTGTAGCAGTTATCCTGTGAACTATTACCTTGTCCTTTCTAAATTTTTGTCACCGAGCTAGACATAATATTTTATTGATTCTATGCTGTACTTTTTTTTCCCCCTCATATTTTAACATTTCTGAATCCAGGCTGTACTTCCCAAACCAATGACATTTTACAGTTGCTTTCAGCCAGGTGACCTGGTTGTCATTGCCTTAACCAATTCATTTCAGTTTTATTTTTCTTTTTATTAGTGCCCAAGAACGATATATTAGAAAAATATATGTCTAAGTTTAAAAGAGCTCTTTCAATAAAAATAAAATTCTAAATAATAAGAAACCATGCCATAGTTTAATTGAAAGCATTTTTCTTCTGTAGTGCTTGATAAAATAATGGTGTATCTTAGAACTGATGGATTCCTGGATTCAAGAAAACACAGTGTATACTTCAGTTGGGTTTGGTTTCTAAGTTCAAGGGCCTAGGTGGTGTCTGGCATATATATAGCAGCTTCTAGCAATGGTTTGATCAGAACGAGACATAATGAAAAGATTGTACAAGACCCTTTGGCTACTGCTTGTGTCTTTTAGCCACTCATTTAAAAACAAAACAGCATTTGACTCATTTAGCTCGTGGTCCACTGTGACCTCTTGATGATTTTTTTCTTTACTCTTAGCACATAACTGTTTTCCATCTTCGGTTTGATGTACTTAGAGCCTGATAATGGGCTTTATAACATCGTTCTTTTCTAGAGTTCCTCATATGATATGCTCTTACCCACAGTGTAAGACATCCTCTTCTAGATGTTTTTCATTACAAAGCAAAACTGTTTCTTCTGGTGGGCAGGAATTGCCGTCAGCTTCTATGTCTTTCCTGCAGGCTTGGAGGAAGGTGAAGATAAAGGCAGCAGAATTCTAAATTTGTCATCCTGTTTGGTAGGAGGTTTCTCAAGGGAGAAAGAGAATACTGTGAGCTCCAGGGGAGGGAGTGATTGGCTCTGCTCCATGTAGGGAGAGGAGTTTCACAGAAGAAGTAACCTTTGGGGCTTCCCTGGTGGCACAGTGGTTGAGAGTCCGCCTGCCGATGCAGGGGACAAGGGTTCGTGCCCCGGTCTGGGAAGATCCCACATGCCATGGAGCGGCTGGACCTGTGAGCCATGGCCGCTGAGCCTGCGCGTCCGGAGCCTGTGCTCCGCAACGGGAGAGGCCACAACAGTGAGAAGTAACCTTTGAACAGGGCCTTGAGCAGCTTGTCGTGAGGAGAGGGGGCATTCCAGCTTTGGGGATGGTGAGTACTTAAATGTGCCTGCACCAGGGCCGTGGAGAGATGGTAGGGAGTGAGTAGTTTGGGACCAGATTCCTGCAGGGCTTTATACTGTGGTTCTTTCTTATTTGTTGGCTTTGCAAATAATTTATGCTTTTCAAAATCACGGTCCTCTAAACAAACTAGTGGTTACCAGTGGGGAGAGGGGAGGGAGGAGGGGCAATATAGGGGTAGAGGATTAAGAGGTACAAGCTATTATGAATAAAATAAGCTGCAAGGCTATATTGTACATGGGGAATATAGCCAATATTTTATAATAACTGTAAATGGAGTATAACCTTGAAAAAATGTGAATCAATATCTTGTACACTAGTAGCTTATATAATATTGTACATAAACTATACTTCAATTTAAAAATTAAAAAAAATCAGAATCCTCTATTTAAAAGAAAACTTTTTGAGCCCCTCTGCTGTTGGGACTATGTGCAGTGAAGAGGTATGCTGCCTGGCCATTGGGGTTGGGTCTGGGAGAGGATCAGGATTAGGGTCATGGGCTTTTACTGGAAACTTGAAACAGGTTGAAAGCTGGATTCTGGGAGTCACCTGTAAGACTCCATCAGCGAGGCTTTTGAGATCAGCCAAATGGACTGTGGGAAGGGAGCTTAAAAGATAGAGCTGGTCTCAGAGGTCTCATCTAAGGGTCCAGGAGTTCTAACACCACATTCAGGATAGAGAACAGGCAGGATATTTTTAATCCTGTGTTCCAGCTGCAAGTGTCCCCACTCTTGGCAGGCCAAGCGGTGGGAAGAACCAGGTAGCTGATAGCTTACAAAAGGGAGCTGTCACAGCAGCTCGGTGCTGCTTCCCTGGCAGACACTGCATTTTCACTGACAGCACAAGGCAGCTGTGTTGGGGGGAGTGGAGGCTCAGTCAGCCTGCATTGAATTTAGCTGACTAGATTCCCACATACAGCCTTCAGAGTCTACAACTCTAAGACAGTCTGGATCTGCTTAGTAAATGCGGGCTCCTGGAGAAAGTCAATCATAGGAGGACCTGGTGGCTTGGTTTTTGAGTGCAGAGTTGCTGGGCGAGCAGGAATGAAAGCATTCTTCTTTCTCCTTTGCCACTTTCCAAAGAGTAGACATTGCTTTTAAATGTGTCTTAAGTATGAATTTGGACGGATCAGCCTTTGGGTTTTGCTATAACTCTAATCTCTCTTCATTTGATTTCAGTGGTTTATGTTTTGACCTACTTCCGTAAATCATTTTAATGCCAAGTAATATGGGCAACCTGTATTTTATTGGGAAAAAATCTATATTCATAGCAGATTTTCCAATATGTGCCAAAATATTGCTGTCATGATATTTTATGTGTCTATTCCAGAGCAGACAATTAAAGAGCAATTTCATTGGCAAATGTTAACAATAAAAATGGGATTAGCAGCCCACGAGTTTGACAATTATATTGTTTTAACAGTTCTCGAGGACAGCAGTTGAAACAAGCTTGAGTAAATCTTTCAAGTCAACTGTATCTTTAGAAAAGAGTCTCTTTACCGACCTTTGGAGCCTAAAGGATTTAGTCCCTGAAATACCAAAGTAGTACAGACTGGTAGCCTTATCACATTTAAGGAATGTTTCCAATCCTGAGTGTTCATCAGGCTTCTAAAATTACTTTGCTCCATTCTAGTTGCAGCCCATCTAATGTGAATTGGTTCTTAGGGTCAAAATGACAAGTTACTTGTAAGTTTAAGCATCTCATGCTTGTGTCCAATATGCCATTAATAAGCTGCTGCTCTGCACTTGAGCATGAGTTTCTAAAATAGAAAACATGATTTGATTAAAATTTCAAAATGCTTGACTTAGGAAGGTACTTTAAAAGTTACACAAAGAGTACTTACTGGATGCAGGGGATAAATCAGAATCTTCAATCTACATGGATGCCTATCAGGGATTCTGTAGATTGTAGGATGGAGCTCTATAACCAATTACTGGTGTATATGAAGATGATTTTATACACTGCTAACACACTGCCATTAAAGTATGTACTTCAAAGTGTTTTGTTCAGTGGGGGTGGGGAAGGAGATGGATTTGTGCAGATCTATTCTGTAAACTGATATTTACAGAATAACTCTCTGGGGCTAGTGTGCAATGTATTGATACTGGATTGAATGAAGTGAAGTTGCCCATACAGCAGCTGAGCTAATGACGTTGCTCTGATCAATACCATGTTATCTGGTTAGCTGAATAAATGGGTTGAAGCTAAGTAAAATAAACTTCTATCAGTATACTTGGGCTAAAGCATGACTAGTTACTGCATAATCAGCCCAAATGGTTTGAAAGAAGATGGACTGTATTAAGATAAAAACTACATGTTATATCCACCGAAAAAATGCTAAAATAGGGCTTAGGATATCTTTGGCCAATCACAGGGCATATATTGGGAGTGTGTTACATAGGGCTTCTTCCAAGTCAGTGTAATCTTGTGTGTTATCATCATCATTCTTGTTTCTAGTTCTGCTCTAGTTCCTGGGCTTCACTTTGAGGAAACAGGTACTATTCCCTCTTCCTTCTCTGTAAGGAGATGGTCTAGTTACAAACCATAGAAGTAGAAAGTGATAGGATGTCAAATAATGTACTTCCTAAGAGTGTTAAGCTTTTGTGTTTTTTGGTTGTATTCTTCTTCTTCTTCTTTTTTTTTTTTTTTTTTTTTTTGTCGTATGCAGGCCTCTCACTGCTGTGGCCTCTCCCGTTGTGGAGCACAGGCTCCGGATGCACAGGCCCAGCGGCCATGGCTCACGGGCCTAGCTGCTCCACGGCGTGTAGAATCTTCCCAGACCGGGGCACAAATCTGTGTCCCCTGCATCGGCAGGCAGACTCTCAACCACTGTGCCACCAGGGAAGCCCGGTTTTATTCTTAATTGATCATGAGATTAGACTTGTGAAGAAGTAAGGGTAAAATTAGGGCATAGCAAATAAATGAAACCTCAACAAGAATGAGTTACAGACCAGTGAAAAGAGATGCATGGTCCAATAAAGTGTTATAAGGGAGAATCAAGAGAAAACAAACACTGGATTAAATTTTGGACAAGCAAAAGAATTAGTATAGTACTGGAAGAAGAGGCGGTGTTCTTGTTTGAAGGTCTGTGAATCTTAGGTACTTAGGTGAGCCTGTCCCCCTGCACTCATCTCATTGCCTGTGCTGTTGATTAAATTTCTCCTGCAGACCTGTGCTTTTCAATATGGTAGCCAGTAGCCACATAAAGCACAACAAGCACTTGAAACACGGCTGTCTGAATTGAGATGCGCTCTAAGTGTCAAATAGATACCAAATTTCCAAGGGAAAAAAGAGTGTAACGTAACTGATTAATTTTCCTGTATTGATTACATGTTTTTTGTTTTGTTTTTTTGTGGTACGCGGGCCTCTCACTGCTGTGGCCTCTCCCGTTGCAGAGCACAGGCTCGGGACGCGCAGGCTCAGCGGCCATGGCTCACGGGCCCAGCCGCTCCGCGGCATGTGGGATCTTCCTGGACCGGGGCACAAACCCGTGTCCCCTGCATCAGCAGGTGGACTCTCAACCACTGCGCCACCAGGGAAGCCCTGATTATATGTTTAAATGGCAGTATTTTGGATGTGTTGGGCTGAATGGAATATTATTAAAATTAATTTTATCTGTTTCTTTTTTTTTACTGCAGCTTTCAGAATATTAAAAATATGTGGCTTGCATTATATTTCTGTTAGACAGTGCTGCAGTAGGTGATTTCCTGTCTTGTATCCTCAGGAGGATACTTTCACTTTAGGAGGAAACTGCTCTATGTACAACCAAACCGCGTTCGTCCCCGGCACATTGCCCTCCCTGCTTTTTGTTTTTCAGTACGTTTTGATTTATTAGTGAACAAGTGAGGGAAGTGAGGCATGGCTGTTATATTTAGACCCTTTCTTCAAGATTGCAATCACAGCTGACCTTTCTCCCCTTGATGGTGGATTGGAAGATGAAACGGTAGGAAGGGCCAGTGTTCTTCAGTATAATGTACTCACAAAAGGCAGTGTGGTTGTAGCTCCCCTGAATTTTGGCCATGACTAGTGATACCACTCAATTTTACTTCTTTCCTAACTGCAATATCTGAGGATGCCCAGTGATTGGCCATTGGTCAACTTTGGGTTCAGGCTTGTGTTAAAATGCCCACTGTGGTCATCAGGCCTTGCCCATTCTCACTACTCAAAGCCCTATGTGTTTGGGGCCCTTTGATAGATGGAACAAAGTAAGATAACTTGTGGTATATACAAAGAGGTACTAGAAGAGCCAAGTTTAAAAGCAGTGATCATTCATTCTCAATATATGACCAGTGAATGTTATGTTATCTCAAAGTTCCTCAGTAGGTAAATAAACCCCATAAGTTTATTCATGAACAAAATTATTGAGATCCCACTTTTTTGAGAATGTGGAAATATCAGTAAAAAGTTACTAGTTTTGATTAAAGCAGCAAACATCTACTAGCATTTGCTTTTGATGCTCTTTGCATTTGTTTTCTTGGATGAGCAAGAAAAAGCAGAATTTATATGCTTACCCCTCGCTGCAAAGGATTTTCAAGCTGAGCCAGGAAATCTGATGCAGTAAAGCAGTTTATAGATTTATGGGGAAAGGAGAGCTTTTTAAATAGCTCTAGCAAGTGAATTGCATTTTGGATTTATTAGAGGTACCAAATTGGAGAAATACTATGATGAGATGCCAGTAAGGGCAAGTTATTACACAGGATTTTTTGGTTTATTTTTTTCTGACAACAAAAACAATACGTGCTTGTAAAAAGTTCAAATCGTACAGAAATGTCTAAGATAGAATGGGAAAGTCTTCCATAATATCACAGCCTACAGCTTGATGCATATTTTCCTCATTATTTTTCCATGTGTGTATTTTTTTTTAATATTTGTTTATTTATTTGGCTGCACTAGGTCTTAGTTACAGCATGTAGGATCTTTGTTGCGGCACATGGAATCTTTAGTTGCGGCACACGGGATCTTTAGTTGCGGCATGCGGGATGTCTAGTTGCGGCATGTGAACTCTTAGTTGCAGGATGTGGGATCAAGTTCCCTGACCAGGGATCGAACCCAGGCCCCCTGCATTGGGAGTGTGGAGTCTTAGTCACTGGACCGCCAGGGAAGCCCCCCACATATGTATTATCTCTCTCTTCTTTTTTTAAAAAAATGGGACCCTAGTAAATAATATATTTTATATCTGTCTTACTTTACAATGTCCATGGCAGCAGGGTGTGTGTGTGTGTGTGTGTGTGTGTGTGTGTGTGTGTGTGTGTGTGTATGTATGTATGTATGTATGTACACCCATATGTATTATTTGTTCTATTTGATGGCCATGTAATATTTTTTGTATTAACATAATTTATTTAGCCAATCCCCACTGATGGACATTTCAGGTTTCCCCCCCAACTTTCTGCTAATGTGAGCAACACTGAACAGAGAATATCTTTGTACATCTGTGTGAGTTTCTATAGGATAAGTTCTTAAAAGTTGCATATTACACCAAAGTATATACATCTTTTGTATTTTAATATTACTCTCTGAAGTGGTAATATAAAATTCCCTATGCAGCAGTAGTATAAAACAACACCTGCCTTGCCATACTCAAAACTGAGTATTACTGGTTTTTTAAATCACGGGTCCCCAACCCCTGGGCCACAGGCCAGTACCGGTGGTCCTTGGCCTGTTAGGAACCCGGCCGCACAGCAGGAGGTGAACAGTGGGCCAGTGTGTGAAGCTTCATCTGTGTTTACAGCTGCTCCCCATTGCTCACGTTACCGCCTTAGCTCCGCCTCCTGTCAGCATTATGGTGAGTTGTATAATTATTTCATTACATATTTCAACGTAATAATAATAGAAATAAAGTGCACAATAAATGTAATGCACTTGAATTATCCCAAAACCATCCCCCGACTCCGGTCTGTGGAAAAATTGTCTTCCACGAAACCAGTCCCTGGTGCCAAAAAGGTTGGGGACAGCTGTTTTATTTATTTATTATTATTTTTGTGTATGTGGTACGTGGGCCTCTCACTGTTGTGGCCTCTCCCGTTGCGGAGCACAGGCTCCGGACGCGCAGGCTCAGTGGCCATGGCTCACGGGCCCAGCCGCTCCGCGGCATGTGGGATCTTCCCAGATCGGGGCACGAACCCGCGTTCTCTGCATCGGCAGGTGGACTCTCAACCACTGCGCCACCAGGGAAGCCCGGGACAGCTGTTTTAAATTGTCAGTTGTTTGTATTTTGACCTGTGTGCTTTTTAATATCAGAGTCAAATTTATCATTTTTTTTTGCTTATAGCTTCTGTTAGGAAAGAACTTCTCTTCGACAAGGTTATAAAGTATTAATCCATCTTTTATTCTCTATACATTTATGGTTTTATCATTAAATCCTAAATCTTTGCTCCAAAATAACTTTGTTGTGAGGAGCGACTACAAGTCCAGCTTTTCTGTTCCCCATACCTCCCTCTCACCATCACCAAATTCTTTCAGTGGTGTTCGTTGATGTAATTCATCATGATGGTGACTTGAAATGCTGTATTTATCATTCATTCACTATATTTTGTTTATTGTCTGTATTGACATACAGTAAGCTGCATATATTAAATGTATCAGTATAATTTGATGAATTTTTACATAAATATTCAATCAAGATAATGAATGAACATACCCATCATCACCAACATTTCCTTGTGCCTATTTTTAACCCATCCCTCCCTACCCCCATTCCTGTCCCAAGCAACTATTAATTTACTTTGTCTCTGTAGATTAGGCTACATTTCCTAGAATTTTATATAAACTAGTAATAAGGGATGGACTCTTTTCTTTTTTAATGAATCCCTGGCGGCTTTTGTTGAGCGTACTTACTTTTTCCTAGGGAGAAAGCATTATGTCTGATGTGAACCATTGGGTTTTGTTAGAATCCTTTAGCAGGTTGAGAATTTCCCTTTCATTCCTAGTTTGCTGAGAAATTTCACTGATGGATTTTTTTTCTTCATCTATTAAAATCATGTAATTCTTTAAAACATTTTTTAATATGGTGAATTTATTGATTGATTTTTGTATGTTAAAACAGTCTTGCCGCCTGGAGTTAAAACCCATGTGATCATGCTGTATTTTTTTAATATATAATGCTGGATTTGATTTAGTAAAAATTTTAAGTATTTTTGTGACTATGTCCATGAAGGATATTGTTCTATAGTTTTCTTTCCTTATAATCTTTTTCTGTTTTTTGTATCAGGGTAGTGTTGGCCCCAGGGAATGAATTGGAACATGTTCCCTCTTCTGCAATTTTTGGGAAAATTTTTCTTTTATAATTGGTATTTATTTTCTCCTTAAATGTTTAGTAAAAATAACCAGTGAAACCACTTGGGCTTGAAGTTATCTTTGTGGAAAGCTTTTAAAGTACAAATTCATTTTCACTACTGGATAGAGGGTTATTCAGTTTATTTCTTTTGGTATCTTTCAAGGAATTTGTATATTTCATTTAAGCTGTGAGATTTATTGGCATGAAGTTGTTATGGTGTTGCCTTATTATCCTTTTAGTGTCTGAGAATCTATAGTGATGCCTCCCTCTCATTTCTGATACTGCTTTTTTGAACAGTGATGAAAAATTGAGTGTTCCCTTTTTTTCCCCCCTCTGATTTAGTTAGCAGAGGTTTACTGCCTTTATTTGCCCTCTGAAAGAACTAGCTTTTGGTTTTATTGATTGTTTTTCCTATTTGTTTTTTCATTAATTTCTGTTCTTTATTACACCTTTTCTGCTATTTCCTTTGGGTTTCATTTTTTGCTCTTATTCTGATTTTTTAAGAGATGCTGAGGTCATCAGTTTGTGACTTCTCTGTTTTACTACTATAATCATTTAGTACTATAAATATCCCTCTAAGCACTGTCCTAGTTTCAATTTTGATATGTTTTATATCATTTTCATTTAGTTCAACATAATTTCTAATTTCCTTTGTGATTTCTTCTTCGATTCATGGATTATTTAGAAGTCTGTTATTTAGTTTTCCCATATTTGGAGCCCAAATGTATTTTTTATTGATTACAATTTAATTACATTGTGGTTAGAGAGCATACTTTGTATGATTTGCATCCTGTACAATTTCTTCAGACTTGTTTTATGGCCCAGTCTATGGTAAATGTTTCCTATATACTTGTGGAGAATGTGTAACTGCCGTTGTTGGTTGGAATGTCCTGTGAATGTCAATTAAGTCAAGTTGGTTGTTAGTGTCCCTCAAGTCTTCTGTGTCTTTGCTGGTTTTCTGTCTACTTGTCTGTCACTTACTGAGAGAGGGGTAATAGTGTCTTTGGTTATTTCCCTTTCAGTTATATCACTTTTGTTTTCTGCTTTGAAGCTCTGTCATTCCATGTAAAAATTAAATTTGGGATTATGTGTCATTTTGAGGAATGGAACTCCTTATCATTATGAGATGCTCCTCTTTCTCCTTGGTAATATTCTTTGTTCTAAAACCCACTTTGTCTGATGTTAGTATCACCACTGAAGCTTTCTTTGATTAGTGTTAGTAGGCATATCTTTTCCCATCCCTTAATTTTTAACCTGTCTACACCTTTGTATTTAAAGGTGTTTTCCTGGAGATAGATGTACTTTGATTTTACCTCTTTGTCCAGTCTTACAATATTAGTCTTCTATTTGAGGTGTTTAGAACATTTTCATTAAAAATATTTAAATCTACCATCTTACTACTAGTTTCATGTCACATCTTCTGTTCCTGTTTCTCATTTATTTCTGTCTTTTCCAGCCACCTTTTATCAGTTGAGTATTTTACCTTTTAATGGTTGGTGTAGGGTTTACAATATGCATCTTTAATTTACCTCAGTTTGCCTACTATCATGTAGGTAATTACCCTGATGTAATGATTACCTCCCAATATACTACCAGACAAAGTAACCAAGGGTCATTGGACATAGGGGATCACAGATCAAATTAAAAAAACTCACATCACGTGATTTATTGACCCAATTAAGTGCATATAGTGAGAAGTAAGGTGTAGGGTAAATTAACACCTTTTTTTAATAGGGTGCAAGCAGAGTGAAGTACACTCCACCTGAATCCTGAGGAACAGTGTGTTTGTATGCTCTCCCCCCGCACCCCCAGGCTGCATCAGCCTTCCTCAGAGTTGCCTCTGAGGAACAGGGCCCACTGACGGAAAGTATCTCAGGCCAACAGCACATACTTGGTGCGACATGTATAGTTGGCCCTGGCCGTACTTGCCCGTGAACTTGCTGACCATCCGTGGGTTTTATTTGTGTTTCTTAAGCAAAGAACACACACACCTAAGTAGATGTCACCAATGTGTGGCTTAATTAAAACTTCATGTATTGGTATCTGCTGTTTTAGTATTTAGTTTAGTATTTAGTGTATCATGAATATTTAGGGCCCAGATGTCTTATGTATGTTTAATGACTCGTGAATACCAGGTATTTCTGGTCCTTTCATCCATTTTTATTCATCTCTAGCATACTTATGCTCTATCTTTATATGTCACATCGTATGGGCATCAGACATTCCATTTTTTCTTCCATCTCAGAATTAAATCCTCCATGTAATGTGGAAGTGTACATCACACCACTCCGTGTCTTATGTGAGAACCTTTCAGCAGCATATTTCTATTTGTAGTGGCTTCTTATCACCTACATCATGAAATCCAGTTCCTTCCGAACCCTGAATGATCTGACTGTGGTTTCCTGTCCCGCCTCATGTCATCCTCACTTTCCCTTCCTGACTGTGCTGTCACCATGTTGACAGCTCAGTTTACTGAATAGGCTACGCATAGGCCTCTTTTTCTCCTCCTCAGGACCTTTGCTTCTACTAGTCCCTCTCCCCAGAATGTTCTTCTCCCGTCTCCTCACATGGCTGAGTGCATCTCATCCTTTGAATTTCAGAGACCTCTCTACCTCGTCTGCACTATGAGAATAAGGGGCCACACCTGTCTCTGTAGCCTCACCTGTCATCTGGCACAGAGTAGCCTTAGGTGTTACGTGGCTATATTATAGTTAAGGTATAATGCATTATTATTTCGAATGTCGTGCTAGATTTAATACACAAACTTGTAGAAGGGTTTTTACTTAAGTATTTGTAAATGTATGAAATTGGTCTGTAGTTTTCATGTCAGGCCTACTACTGTTCTTAACTTTATATTGGGATATAGCTTTAGTTTCATAAGAAACTGGAAAGGTGGCAGAGAGGTCCTGTGTACTGTGCTCAGTTTCCCCCAATGGTTGTAGCACACTTAACTATAGTACAGTATCAAAAGCAGAAAATCTACATTGGTACACCATGTTCTGCATCATTCAATTTGTGTACATTTTTTGAGGGTTGTTTTATGGCCAAGGATATGGTCTTTTGGTTTATGTTCTGTGGATGCTTGAAAGGAATGTGTATTCTGCTGTTATTGGTTGAAGTGTTGTATAAATGTTGATTATACCGTTTTGGTTGATGGTAGTGTTGACTTCTATATCCTTGCTGATTTTCTTTCTAGTTATTTTATCAGTTGAGGAGAGAAGAGTGTTGAAGTCTTTAATTATAATTATGGATTTGTTTCTTTCTCTTTTCTTGTCTCCCAGTTTGTATTTCCATGTGTTTGCATCTCTGTTGCTTGGTTCGTACATATTTAGGATTGTTAAGTCTTCTTGGTGATTTGAATCATCATGTCATTTTACCATTATAATTTTGTCATTATGTAATATCTGTGTTCCTTTTAATTTTCTTTTCTCTAAAGTCTGTGTTTTCTGATATCAATATAGCCACACCTGCTTTGTTTTGATAAATGTTTGCAAGGTATGTCCCTTTCCATCCTTTAAATATTCAGTCTCCCTTTATCATTATAGTTAAAATGAGTTTCTTGTAGGCAGCATATAGTTGGGTCATTTTTACTTCTTGATCCACTCTTCAAATCTGTCTTTTCAGTGATTTATTTAGACCTTTTATATTTAATGTAAGTATTGATGTTAGATATTAAGTTTGCCATTTTATTTTTCTGTTTTTCCTTTTTTGTTTTTGTTTTTGGTTCTTTCTCTGTTTTCTTTCTCCTGCCTTCCTGTGGATTACTTGAATATTTAGTTATCATGTCTCCTTAATCTTCTCTAGGCTGTGGCATTTCCTCAGACTTTACTTGTTTTTGATGACCTTGGCAGTTTTGAGTATTACTGGTGTTTTGAAGGATATCCCATAATTTGAGTATGTCCAAGTTTTTTCATGATGAGATAGTTATGGGCTTGGGGGAGGAATACCACAGAGGTAAAGTGCTGTTTTCATCACATCATATCAAGGGTACATGCAATCAACAAGACTTGTCACTGAGTGTGTTAACCTTGATTATGTGGCTGGGATTTGTCAGGTTTCTCTACTCTAAAGTTACTTTTCCCCCCATTTCCATACTTTACTCTTTGGAAGCAGGTCGTTAGGCACTCAGAGGTTGGGGATTAAGTTCAACCTTCTTGAGGGCAGAGTATCTAAGTAAATTACTTGGAATTTTCTATACAGGAGATTTATCTCTTCTCCTCATTTAATTACTTTTTGACAACTTTAAAATTTCTCCCCTGGTTATTGGCTCTTCAGGTTTTTTTTTTCCTTCTTTAATTTACTTTGGGAATCTGAATTTTTCTAGCCTATCCAATCCATTATTTATTAAAGTACAGTGTGTAAATATTTATTTTCATATTGGACATTTACCTTTCTTCCTAATTTGGTATATTTGTGACTTCTCTCATTTTGTCTGCATTAAGATAGTGTTTAATGCTTTTTTTCCCAAATCACTAGATCTTGGATATTTACCAATTCAACTGATTGTATTCTATTACATTAATTTAAAAAAATCATTAATCATTCTTTTTTTTTTTTTTGCGGTACATGGGCCCCTCACTGTTGTGGCCTCTCCCATTGCGGAGCACAGGCTCCGGACGCGCAGGCTCAGTGGCTGTGGCTCCCGGGCCCAGCCACTCCACGGCATGTGGGATCTTCCCGGACTGGGGCACAAATCCGTGTCCCCTGCATCAGCAGGTGGACTCTCAACCACTGCGCCACCAGGGAAGCCCCCTTTTTCTCTTTTCATTAGAATTATTTTGTTCTTGTCCTGGTCTCTTGATTTAAGTGCTTTTATCCATTTATCAATTTTCCTTCTGAGAAATAACAGGCGTCAACCTGAGCTACATCTGTTTCCTGAGTGTGTGTCAGGGAGAGAAGTGGAAAGTGGTATTATGTGGAGTTTTGAGGTGTGACCTGTGGCCATCATTGTTGTTCAGTCAGTTGGTCATCAGGCACTGCTGGGATTAGAAAGGAGAATGAAACACAGGTCTTGGCCTCAGTGAGCTCACAGTTTACTGTGGAGGCAGACATAACTCGATAGCTATAACACAGAATGGTGTAAATTGTAACAGAGACACAGTGGGCCAACTCCCTGCTGTGGGGTGATCAGCGCCCCTTCCCGGAGGGAAGCACACTTGGGCTGAGCAGGAAGTGTTGCAGTTTGCACATTGGACCATAGTCACCAGCAGAAGTGTGTATTTGTTCTGTCTGCTCCCTTCCCTGAAGCGCGGGCGTGACTGTCCTTCCTGTGCTTGGATGACTCTGTTCTCCTGCCAAGGCAAACTGGCAGTGAGTTCTCATCTCTTTTCCCAGCTCTCTCTTCTGAGGATCACCTAGTCTCTGTTGACCAGGTCAGAGACCTTTGTCACAGGTGCTCACAAAACGCTGTCCTTCTTCATAGCACTGTCATTTTGCAGTTTTATGCTTGTTTTGTGTGATTAGTTGATTAAAAGTCTACCGCATGATTACTGACTTCGTGAAGCAGGAACTATGTCATATTTGGTTGCCATCGTATCCCTGCACTCAGATCACTGACTGGCACATAGTAGGTGCTCAGTGAATACCTACACGGTCGAGTGAGTGTGTAAGGGGGAGTGGTGGTGGATGGAAGGAAGGTGCTTGGGGTCCACACCCCTGCCAAGGGGTTCAGACCCTGCTTCTTGTCCTCTGTGAGCCTCAGAAGGATATTAACCAAGGATTTGACATGGTTCAATTTCATTTACAAGGATCTACCCGGGAACCATCTGTGTGGAAAGCACGTTTTGCAACACGTGAGTAAAACAAGCAGTGTTAAGTAGATAATTTTTATTTTTGTAGATATTAACCAGTAGTTATTATTCACTAACCTTCCCATTTTGAAAATGCCTTTTCTGAGCAGTCTTTTTATATGTTAATGTAGATTCTCTCCTGTGCTGTGGGTAGGAGTGATATTGAGAGTTTTTACCTATGAATATTGTCTCCACCCACCGAGATGTCCACGTCCTAATTCCTGAAACCTATGCAAGGTTGCTGGGCAACGGGAATTTAAGGTTGCAGGTGGAATTAAGGCTGTTAATTAGCTGACCTTCTGATAAGGAAATGATCTGGATTTTATCCCCATGGGCCCAGTGTAATCACAGGGTCCTTAACTGTGCAAGGAGGAGTCCTCAGAGATGAGAGCAGGACTCCACGGTCACTGGTGGCTTTGAAGGCGGAAGGTGGGGCCCAAGGGATGCGGTGGCCTACGGAAGCTGGAAAAGGGAAGGAGACAGCTTCCAAGAAGGAATGCAGCCCTGCCAACATCTTGATTTTCAGTTCTGTGAGACCCACCTTGGACTTCTGACCTCCAGAACTGTAAAATAATACTTTTGTGTTAAGCTGCTAAGTTTGTGGTTAATTTGTTACAGCAATAACGGAATACTAAGGGAATACCGCTTACTATATTTTATGATAAGCCTATCATGAGGAACATCCCAGAGTAGTCTTTGTAGAAGCAGCAACTGAGACTGACTTGGAAATCTGCTTGGGTCTTTTTGTGTTGGTGTATTTGGTGGGTGATACAAATATCCACATATATTTGATGTTTTCTTAGATTAAGACTCACATTATGATTCTTGATCTAAATTGGTTGAAGCAGAAAAAATGTTCTTTTTTTATTCTGATGATGCCCCACATTATTGACACGTGAATACTTCCTGCCGCACAATATAACTACAGCAATTTCTAGGTTTCGTTGTAAAAATGATTCATTTTGCTCTTCATGACAGGCTTTCGTTTGAAATATATTACTCATGTGCTCTGGGAGATTGCTCACATACGTCTCTCTCCCCCCGTCTGGTCTCCTGAGATGCTCTGTATCTGTTGAATCATTGGAATTTTATTTTACTTCACTATAAAATGTTTTATAGTTTTCCATAGCTCCAGTTGAACTACTTTTTAACAATTAATATTTTAGAGGGTTTAGTTTAGAAAGTATGCAGTGCTGTAAACTGTTTAGATAGATGCCGGGGGTTGCAGCTGAAGTCAGGCCAGGCCTTTCTCCCTGCAATGGAGGCTGCTCAGCCATGGGGTGGTGAGGTCAGCTGGGACCAGGGCGAATCTGCTTTGATTGGTTTTGCATATTGGGAATACTTATAATGTTGGTTGGGTCCACTCAGCCCTCAGGGGCCTTAGAACTCTTAAGGTTTATCAGCTTGGGTCCTTTGGGAAGTCAGGGATTGCCAGTAATGAAAGGCATGCTTAGAAAAGAGTTGTTTTTTTTGGTTTTTTGTTTTTAGGAAGTGGTCATTATTTTTTTAATTTAGGGAAATACATGTCAAGAGGCATGTTTTGGTTTTCACTTTTTGCCACGTGGTATGTTTTGCCAGTGTATCTCCCTTGGTCCACACAGACAAAAGAATTCTTGGATCCTGTTGAGTTGCCTCAAGAATCCTTAAGGAAGGCCCAGCTACCAAAGAAGAGTTAGTTCTTGGGTTGGCTTTGGATGGCACATGGGGACATATGTCCCTTAAGCCTTTTCCACGGTGCCCCACCAGAGGGTGGGGAGATACCAGAACATCTGGGTATCCACTCTGGGTGGGACTTCCCTTCTCAGTCACCTCCATGCTGCCTGTGAACAGGGGCGCTCAGTGGATTTTACCCCTGACTCCTAATTGAGGACTCTGCAGGTGTGGCCTGTTCTCAGGCCTGGCCGCCCACCCGGGGAGCTGCAAAGAGACACTCGGGTAGGATGCTACCTCTGTCTCGAGGGTGGAGGTCAGGGATGCTATGGTAACATCCAGTACACAGGGCAGGCCCCAACAAAGACCTCCTTGGCCCCAAATGTCAGGGGTGCTCACGTTGAGAGAGCTCTCCCTGGAATCTGGCTCCTTCTTTCCTTCCCACGTCTACTGCTGTCATCATTCTCAGTGACTTCAGTTTTCGTGTAGGTGGCCTTCAGTACCTCAGCCGTCTCACTTCTAATGTTCTGTTCCATCCCCTGCACGTACCTCGTGTGCCCAGCCTGGGGACACATTTCTAACCTTGTCCTCGCTCATCAGTGAACTCCCTTCACAGTCTCCCTCCAAGCAGCCCACTCTGACTGCCCCTCCTGTCCTTCCAGCTCACCTACTGTGGTTCTCTCAGGAGTCCTTCCGCCTCCTGGGGGTGTCCAGATCCTTGATGCCGCCAGTCTCACTATCTGCCCGTCCCTTATGTCCTCACTTGCCTTCCTCTGCTCCGTGATCTATCCATCTCATGCCCTTGGACCCCAGTTCCCTTACCGCCCCCCCGCCTTCCCTATTCCTTACCTGTCACAGCCACAACTTTTATTAAGCCCAAGTCTTCTCCTGTTTTCCATCAACCCTAACCTGATAAATTAAAATCTGCTGGAGAAAAACACAACCATACTGACTATACTGGTTTCTCTTTAACTGACTAAATCTCAACTGGGAATCCATGGTGCTCTGTGTGTTCCCACCCTTAAATGACAGCTCCCACTACCCAGCGTCCTTTAGCTTCATTGAAACATTTGCTCTTCCAGCACCAAAGCTGCCCTCCTCTAGGCACGTGTACCCATCTCCTTCTCTTTCTCCCCCACCGCCCCCTTGATAGAATGACTAGAATAACCCTGCTTTTATCAATGGCAAACCAAGTCTTCGGCTTGTGTTCTGGGCCCACCCGCTCTGGCCTTTGTAAGGTTTTTCTCTCAGCAGTTGTCTTCTCTGGCTCTCTTGTTAGGAAATAGTAGCCATGCTCTTCTTCCCACACTCCTCTGCAAGCTATTACTTAATTTCTCTTAGCACCCTCGTAGCTAAATTTCTTGAAAGAGTTGTCTTTGATGCTCTCTTTTTTACCTTAGGCGGTGTCCTCAGCTACCCTGTAGGTTTTTGTTTCACTTCTTTACTGAGATTGTGCTTGTCAGTGTCAGCAGTGACTTTCACACTTGCACATCCCATGGTCTCTGTTGTTACTTCCTTGACCTGAAAACAGCTCTTGATAAAATTGCCTGCCCTCCCTTTTTGAGACCATTTTTGCCCTTGGCTTCTGTGGTACCACCCTCTCCAGTTTCCCTCCCACCTCCCTAGCTCCTGCTTCACAGGCCCCTTTGCAGACTCCTCAAGCTGTATTTGACCTCAAAGATTCAGGGTGCTTCAGAGCCTGTCTTGGGACCCCTTCTCTTTTTTATCTGCATACTTCGCCGTAAGTAAATCTATCTATGTCCATAGCTTCAAATACTATTGCATTAGTAATTCTCCATTGCCTGCCCTTTTTAGCCTTCTCGGTGCCCCAGGAGGCCGACCCAACCAGCTAAGCTACCTGACCTGGTTTCCTTAGCCTCTGGCTTCTTTGGGGTTCTGCCAGTAGGAGGTGCTGGCGTGATTGAGGGCAGGAGGAGAAAGAGGTCAGGATACTTAGTTTCCTCGTTCCCTCCCCGCCTGGCAGTCCTGGCAGTGGCTGAGTTCCTTTATAACTGCAATTCCTGTCTGGGGTCCCCTCCTCTGTGGCTCCCGCTCCTCTGGGGCTGTGGCAACACGATCCCTTTCCCTTGTCACTTCAGGCCTAAGAGTAGTCACTGCTGGTCCCTGGGTGCTTCACTGCCCCTGCTGGCTCTCTCCAGCTTGCCTACGCATCTGTGAAGAGTCCCTTCACTCTGCATTTTCAGCTAAGTCCTTTTGAGTGTGCCATGTGTCTGTCATCTCATCTGGTCAGTGCACCACCTGTAATCTGATAACACTATCTGTATCTGCTGCAAACTTCCAAATCTTTATGTTCAACCTTGATCTTTCATTTGGAGCCCAGAGTCTTGTGTTGAGCCGCCCATTTGAAATCTCCACATAGGTGTCTTAAAAGTATCTCAGACTTCACCTAGGCAAAGAGGTTTTCTGATTCTGCGCCCACTGCCCTTCCTCACCCATACCCAAACTGTTGCTTCTATAGTTTTCTCCATCTCCGTAAAATATACCTCTCTCCATCCATATAGGACAATCCCAGATTATATCTCTTCTTCTTCTAAACATGCCTCCATTTGCCTACTTTTTCCATCTCTGTTACCACCACCGTGTCCAACTCCCTGTCATATCTCACCTGGATTGCTGCGATGTGTCCTGCCTGACTCATCTCTCTGCTTCATCGTTTCTCTTTCTTACTATCCGTGCTCCAAATAGCAGCCAGATTTTACCTTCTTAAAATGAAAATTATATATCCCTCTCCAGTTTAAAACCTGTCAGGGCTTGACATCCCACTGAAAATAAAACCAAACCTCTTTACTCAGACTCACAAGTTCCACGTCATTTCTTCCTTGCACCCCTCACCACTTGCCCCATCATCTGCTTCAGCCACAGTGGCTGTCCTCTTTCTCCAACTTGTCAACCTGATATCCACTTGGGACCATTATGTGAAGTTCCATTTGCCTAGAATGCTCTCCCCTCACCTTGGTATGGCTGGTACCACTTATCATTCAAGTTTGTCTGAATCTTACCTCATCTGGGAGGTGCTTCCCCCAACTGACCTGGTATTTACTTGGTCACTATTTATCAGATCACACCATTTTAATTCTTAATGTGGCCCTTAATACTTTTTGATATTTTTGTTGCTTATTTGTCAGTTTTGTGTCTCCACTCAGTAAGATTTAAGCTCCATGAGGGCAAGGATCTTCTTTGTCACATTCAGCACTGAAACCCCAGCACCTGGAAGAGTGAGTGACATTACTGGGAATTGTATTTGTTTTTCTATCGATTGCCTACTCATGGCCTTGCCCATTTTTCAATATACATATTTATCATTTTCTTAGTGATTTATAAGAGCTCTGTTACTGTTAAATATTCATTTCTGCACTGTTTTGTAAGTAGCCCATCCATCTCTGCTGTTTGGAAAAAGCCACTTTTAACATGATGTGAAGGTATATACCTACTCAGGTCTCATCACAAACTTTCTTACCTGCTTAATTGTTTTAACCTCTATTGTAGTAAAAGTACCACACTTAAAAATTTACGACTTTCATTTAATCTTTTCCTCATCCTTCTTCTTCAGGTGTTTTAGTATTGTTATACATTTTTACTAAAACCCAACTTTATAGAAAAATAAAAACCTGGACCATCTCTATTAAGGTTGTTTCAGTTCCATAATTTCTGGCTTTATTATAAGGAACCATGAACAGACTCTTAGTGGGATATGAGGAATTACTTTTTCACACTATGATGACTCAACTCTATGGCCACTGCAGGTCGAGTTTTCATTGGACATGAGATTGTAGTGTGAGCGTGATTAGCACAAGGCTGGTGACAGAATAGATGCTCAATTATGATGCTATAAATGTAGAAATGAGAATAATGTGTCAGTCTCCACATTCTTTTTCTAATTTTCATTTGTATCCTTTCTGTCAGCCTTACATATTTAATGAGTAATAATGATTTTACTCAAATGAGATGAGGCATTGAAATCTATCCTCTCGTGCCAGTTCCTTTTGGGGAGAGAAAAATGCTGAGTTTCCAGGGTTACCCTTTCCTCCTCCACTGCTATTATCATCCCTACTGGAATGGATCAGGAGAGGCACCAAGATGTCTGGTTTCTCTGCAGGGACTTTCAGAGATTTTATTTTCAGAAAACTTTCCTCATTAGAGCCTAGGCAATTTGGGTCCACAAGAAGAAGTTTAGTAGCACAAACCCATTGTTTCTTATAAGGAATCGTTATGTAACCCATTGTTTCTGAGAGAAATGGAAGCATTCATTATATGAAATACTAGTCATTGGAAACCAAGATGAGCAGGGAGATAGAAAGAATATCATTGGGTAACCTTTTGTTCTATTGAGATTGGCATTATGTATGGCATCTTTCCAAAACCGATCTATAAATAAAATTCCATACCTTTTTTTATTATGCCGCATGCTTTTCTTTAGGTCAGCCTAGCCACAGAATGGTTTATATCCTAGGGATGAATGATGTTGTTCCAGGAAGAATGTTTTCCATTGAGTATTTTCATAGAATGTTCTATATATCAATATTTGTAATGGATTTCTTATGATGAGGCTTTGGAATTGATGTGCTACTTTGAGGACCACATTGTTTTCTTTTTTTAAAAAATTAATTTTTAAATTTATTTTTGGCTACATTGGATCTTCGTGGCGGTGTGCGGACTTTCTCTAGTTGCCGTGAGCAGGGGCTGCTCTTCGTTGCGGTGCATGGGCTTCTCGTTGCAGTGGCTTCTCTTGTTGCGGAGCATGGGCTCTAGGGCATGTGGGCTCAGTAGTTGTGGCTCACGGGCTCTAGAGTGCAGGCTCAGTAGTTGTGGCGCACGGGCTTAGTTGCTCAGTGGCATGTGGGATCTTCACGGACCAAGGATCGAACCTGTGTCCCCTGCATTGGCAGGTGGATTCTTAACCACTGCACCACCAGGGAAGTCCCCACATTGTTTTCTAATAGATAAGACATTAACCTCCCACTTATATGGAGTAATTGTTGGTCCTAATGGTTAATCCTTGAAAACCCCCCAAAAAATAAATAAATAAAAAATGTCAACTGAGTCATGCAATTTGGCTTGTATTATGCATGTATTATATATGGCTTGGGTTCAGTTGAGAAGTGAAAATAAAACTGGACTTTAGTGGCCTGTGGCAACATTCACATTTTGCAGTGCAGATGTATGGTTCTATATTACTCAGTGTCAACTGAGTATATTTTTTCTGTGTGGTTAGTTTGTCTGTCATTAATAAAGTTCGTGATTTAGTTGCTTAAGAAAAATACACTCACCAAAAAACTAGGGTGGGAATGTTAATGTGCCTACCAGAAAGCAATTGTGTAAGTAATCAACTTAATGGTAATATTATTTTATACACTTATTTCTGCATGTATTAATATTTCCTCTTTTATGTTTCAAGTTAAGGGGCCATTCAGGGGTAAAACACTTCCCATAATATATGGATAGAGTTTGATAAACTCCTAGGCCAAGCTAAGGGTAGTGCAAGTTTTTGTTTCACTTACTGTTTTGTTTTGTGCTTTCACCATATGTGTACAAACTCTATACACATCTGCATAATTATTGACATGTACACATCAACATTTTTCCTTTGACATTTTCTCAGGCAAACTCGTTGCACTTATATTGTTGGGGAGAAATAATTTATGCCAAATAATTTTAATAAGGTAAATATTTAGGGAAATGAGCAATGACGTTTCCCCCCTGGTTAAATGTTAAAATATATTTACAGAATCCATCACTGCTTTGGGAGTCAAATAACTTGGGAAAAGGAAGAAAATATGATAGTCTGTTCATTGGAAAAGGAAAAACAAAACAAGCTAGAAAATATTTGCTGGCACTTAATTGAAATAGTCTCTGTGACATTTGATCAGTATTTACCTAAGGAAAACTGTGAAAAAAAATAACATATTTTCTGATTTCCGGTGGTTTGTATGAGTTTAAAATTATATATGTTCGGTCTTCCCTGGTGGCACAGTGGTTGAGCGTCCGCCTGCCGATGCACGGGACGCAGGTTCGTGCCCCGGTCTGGGAGGATCCCACATGCCGCAGAGCGGCTGGGCCCGTGAGCCATGGCCGCTGAGCCTGCGCGTCCGGAGCCTCTGCTCCGCAATGGGAGAGGCCACAACAGTGAGAGGCCCGCGTACCGCAAAAAAAAAAAAAAAAAAAAAAAAAAATTATATATGTTGTATACCAGGAAATGGTAACAGCCTAGATCATCAGTTTAAAAAACTTAGTATTGTCCTTTAAGTATAATGATTGCTTTTCCTTTTTGTACAAGTGTTACATTTAGATCTTCATTGTATGAAAACTGAAATACACAGAAAAGCCCAAAGAAGAAAATAGAAATTAGCTATAACCCCATACGCAGAGATAATCATAGTTAATATTTAGTGTATTTCTGTGTTTGTTTCTATGTGTCTTTCTCTCTATACGTCGTTTCTGTTTTAGATATGAACTAATAAATTTCTTTGTGTGGTTCCAGTATGCATGAATTTCAACTACTGTGGTTTAGTTAAGTAACTCCAGTTTCCTAGAAACATGGCTCACATTTCACTTACCATGGTATATAAACTGTGAGTAATTGCATTAAATATACAGTTCACTGCTAGCTTTTTAAATCAAGTCACTAAGTGAATAACAGATGCACATCACAATGAGTGGCCTATCACATCGCTTCTTTCAAAGTCTGTTGGTGATTTGTCACGGCGTTTCTGTTCAGGCTTAGACAGCAAAATCTGTAGTTGTGTTTCCTTCTTCCAGCGATAAACCCACAGGACATTTCACAAACATGAATAATTGAAAAAGAGATTGAAAGACAAAAGTTCCGCAGAGAAGGGAAATATGATAATGCTGGAAATAAAATTTTAATCAAATGTAAATGGAATTAGAAAATAAAAATCTGTGGGAATGTTGACCACTGCTGCCATTCCAGGAAGTCTAGATATGCAGCCAGAGGAACTCAGCAAAGGTGCATGTACTGACACTAGTGAGGAAGGTGGTTGTGCTGAAAAGAGTTAAGATCTCCCAGAGGAAGTGACATCAGTTAAACAGTAGCATGAAGGGAACTCTCAGATACATACCTCAGAGATATTTCACAACATTGAAAGACAAATGATAAAATATTAGAAAATGAGTATGACAATTCTCCAAAGCATAGAAGAGATGCTCAGTTTATAAGTTATATGATGAGGAAAGCACAAGTACTGTTCAAACTGTTGTTTGTTGGTGTTTTACAGTGATGAAATAAAACACTTTAATTCTCAATGTTTCTAATGTTTCAAATTACAGTGTAGTAAATATCAGGGTTTAAAAATTCCCCTCTACATGCACAGCTGATAATAAGAGTTTTGAATGTTTTGACAACAAATTTTAAAGGTCATGCAACAATTATATTTTTTTCCCATTAATTATTAAGTTCACTTTGTGTGATTTTAACTTGCACGGTCATTGTAGTGGTAGTTTCTGTAATAACTGTAAAGGTTACAGATAGTATATTTTCCATCAAAGAGAGATTCTTTTTCTCTTAGGCATTTAGGGTAAAGGGTTGGATCAACTTAATCCAGTCAGAAAGCAAGCTGTGTCAGGGCTGTCTTATTAAGACTCCGTTCTAACTTTGGTACAGTCTGTTCTTTAGGCGTGGCTTTCCTGGATGTTTGACTGAGACATCTTAGTTCTTTGTCCCCTCAGCTCTGTAAGACTGGAAGATTCAGCTCTAACCTTCAGAATGTCCCAGCCTCATTCTCACATCTAATGCCTCATGTACATGCAAACATATTAAGGCAAATATCTTAAGGGAGAGACCATCTGAATGCTTGAAATGGATTGCTTTTCCTGACTGGTTGTTGTTTCCTTCTTTCCTTCTTTTTTTTTTTTTTTTTTGTTACTGGAGTATAGTTGATTTACAATGTTGTGTTAGTTTCAGGTGTACAGCAAAGTGAATCAGTTGTACATATACATATATCCACTCTTTTTTAAGACTCTTTTCCCATACAGGCCATTACAGAGTATTGAGTAACTCGAGTTCCCTGTGCTATGCAGTAGGTTCTTATTAGTTATCTATTTTATATATATATACATATATATATATATACACATATACATATATATATATTTATATATAGTACTAGTGTGTATATTTCAGTCCCAATCTCCCAATTTATCCCTCTCTGCCACAGAGCAGAATAAAGAAAAAAGAATGAAAAGAATTGAGGACAGCCTCAGAGACCTCTGGGACAACATTAAATGCAAGAAAATTTGAATTATAGGGGTTCCAGAAGAAGAAGAGAAAAAGAAGGGGTCTGAGAAAATATTTGAAGGGATTATAATTGAAAACTTCCCTAACATGGGAAAGAAATAGTCAATCAAGTCCAGGAAGCACAGAGAGTCCCATACAGGATAAATCCAAGGATAAACATGCCAAGACACATATTAATCAAACTATCAAAAATTAAATTCAAAGAAAAACTATTAAAAGCAGCAGGGAAGAGCAACAAATAACATACAAGGGAAATGCCATAGGTTAAAAGCTGATCTTTCAGCAGAAACTCTGCAAGCCAGGAGGAAGTGGCAGGACATGATGTGATGAAAGGGAAAAACCTAAACCAAGATTACTCTACCCAGCAAGGATCTCATTCAGATTTGATGGAGAAACTAAAACCTTTACAGACAAGCAAAAGTTAAGAGAATTCAACACCACCAAACCAGCTCTACAACAAATGCTAAAGGAACTTCTCTAGGCAGGAAATACAAGAGAAGGAAAACACCTACAATAACAAACCCCAAACAATTACGAAATGGTAATAGGAACATACCTATCGATATTTACCTTAAATGTTAATGGATTAAATGCTCCAACCAAAAGACACAGACTGGCTGAATGGATACAAAAACAAGACCCGTATATATGCTGTCTACAGAGACCCACTTCAGACCTAGGGACACATACAGACTGAAAGTGAGGGGATGGAAAAAGATATTCCATGCAAATGGAAATCAAAGCTGGAGTAGCAACACTCATATCAGACAAAATAGACTTTAAAATAAAGACTATTACAAGAGACAAAGAAGGACACTACATAATAATGAAGGGATCAATCCAAGAAAAAGATATAACAATTATAAATATGCACCCAACATAGGAGCACCTCAATACATAAGGCAAACGCTAGCAGCCATAAAAGGGAAAATCGATAGTTACACAATAATACAGGAGGGGATTTTAACACCCCACTATCACCAATGGACAGATTATCCAAAATGAAAATAAATAAGGAAACACAAGCTTTAAAAGACACATTAGACCAATAAACTTAAGTGATATTTATAGGATATCCCATCCCAAAACAACAGAATACACTTCTCAACTGCTCATGGAATATTCTCCAGGATAGATCATATCTTGGGTCACAAGTCAAGCCTTGGTAAATTTAAAAAAATTGAAATCATATCAGGTATCTTTTCTGACCACAGCCGTATGAGACCAGATATCAATTACAGGAAAACAACTGTGAAAAATACAAACACATGAAGGCTAAAAAATACACTACTAAATAACCAAGAGATCACTGAAGAAATCAAAGAGGAAATCAGAAAGTACCTAGAAACAAATGACAATGAAAACACAATGACCCGAAACCTATGGGATGCAGCAAAAGCAGTTCTAAGAGGAACGTTTATAGCAATACAATCCTACCTCAAGAAACAAGAAGGATTTCAAATAAACAACTTAACCTTACACCTAAAACAATTAGAGGAAGAAGAAAAAAATACCCCAAAGTTAGCAGAAGGAAAGAAATCATAAAGATCAGATCAGAAATAAATGAAAAAGAAATGAAGGAAACAATAGCAAAGATCAATAAAACTAAAAGCTGGTTCTTTGAGAAGATAAACAAAGTTGATAAACCATTAACCAGACTCATTAAGAAAAAAGGGAGAAGATGCAAATCAACAGAATTAGAAATGAAAAAGGAGAAGTAACAACTGATACTGCAGAAATACAAAGGATCATGAGAGATTACTACAAGCAGCTATATGCCAATAAAATGGACAACTTGGAAGAAATGGACAAATTCTTAGAAAAGTACAAACTTCCAAGACTGAACCAGGAAGAGACAGAAAATATGAACAGACCAATTACAAACAGTGAAATTGAAACTGTGATTTAAAATCTTCCAACAAACAGAAGCCCAGGACCAGATGGTTTCACAGGTGAAATCTATCAAACATTTAGAGGGGAGCTAACACCTATCAGTCTAAAACTCTTCCAAAATGTAGCAGAGGGAGGAACACTCCCAAACTCACTGTACGATGCCACCATCACCCTGGAGCCAAAACCAGACAAAATGTTACAAAACAAGAAAACTACAGACCAATATCACTGACGAACATAGATGCAAAATCCTCAAGAAAATACTAGCAAGCAGAATCCAACAACACATTAAAAGGATCATACACTATGATCAGTGGGTTTTATCCCAGGAATGGAAGGATTCTTCAATATACACAAATCAATCAGTGTGATGCACCATATTAACAAATTGAAGAATAAAAACCATGTGATCGGGCTTCCCTCGTGGCGCAGTGGTTGGGAGTCCGCCTGCCGATGCAGGGGACACGGGTTCGTGCCCCGGTCTGGGAAGATCCCACATGCCACGGAGCGGCTGGGCCCATGAGCCATGGCTGCTGAGCCTGAGCGTCCGGAGCCTGTGCTCCGCAACGGGAGAGGCCACAACAGTGAGAGGCCCGTGTACCGCAAAAAAAAAAAAAAAAAACAAACAAACAAAAAACCCCACCATATGATCATCTCAATAGATGCAGAAAAAGCTTTTGACAAAATTCCACACCTGTTTATGATAAAATCTCTCCAGGAAGTGAGTATAGAAGGAACATACCTCAACATAATAAAGGCCATATATGACAAATACACAGCCAACATCATTCTCAATGGTGAAAAACTGAAACCATTTCCTCTAAGATCAGGAACAAGACAAGGTTGCCCACTCTCACTGCTACTATTCAACATAGTTTTGGAAGTCCTTGCCATGGCTATCAGAGAAGAAAACGAAATAAAATGAATCCAAATCAGAAAAGAAGCAGTAAAACTGTCACTGTTTGCAGATGACATGATACTACACATAGAGAATCCTAAAGATGATACCAGAAAACTACTGGAGGTAGTCAATGAATTTGGTAAAGTAGCAGGATATAAAATTAATGCACAGAAATCTCTTGCATTCCTATACACTAACGATGAAAAATCTGAAAGAGAAATTAAAGAAACAATCCCATTTACTACTGCAACGAAGAGAAAAAAATACCTAGGAATAAACCTTCCTAAGGAGACAAAAGACCTGTATGCAGAAAACTATCAGACACTAATGAAAGAAATTAAGATATAAACAGATGGAGAGATATACCATGTTCTTGGACTGGAAGAATCAACCTTGTGAAAATGACTATACTACCCAAAGCAGTGTACAGATTCAGTGCAATCCCTATCAAGCTACCAATGACATTTTTCACAGAACTCAAACAAAAAATTTTTACAATTGGTATGGAAACACAAAAGACCCCGAATAGCCAGAGCAATCTTGAGAAAGAAAAATGGAGCTGGAGGAATCAGGCTCCCTGACTTCAGACTATACTACAAAGCGGCAGTAATCAAGACAATATGGTACTGGCACAAAAACAGAAATACAGTTCAGTGGAACAGGATAGAAAGCCCAGAGATAAACCCACGCACCTATGGTCAACTAATCTATGACAAAGGAGGCAAGGATATAAAATGGAGTAAAGACATCCTCTTCAATAAGTGGTGTAGGGAAAACTGGACAGCTACATATAGAAGAATGAAATTAGAACACTTCTAACACCATACACAAAAATAAACTCAAAATTGATTACAGATCTAAATGTAAGGCCAGACACTATAAAACTCTTAGAGGAAAACATAGGAAGAACACTCTATGACATAAATCTCAGCACAATCCTTTTTGACCCACCTCCTAGCGAAATGGAAATAAACAAATGGGACCTAATGAAACTTCAAAGCTTTTGCACAGCAAAGGAAACCATGAACAAGACGAAAAGACAACCATCAGAATGGGAGAAAATATTTGCAAATGAAGCAATGGACAAAGGATTAATCCCCCAAATATACAAGCAGCTAATGCAGCTCAATATCAAAAAAACAACCCAATCCAGAAGTGGGCAGAAGACCTAAACAGACATTTCTCCAAAGAACATATACAGATTGCCAACAAACACATGAAAGGATGCTCAACATCACTAATCATTAGAGAAATGCAAATCAAAACTACAATGGGGTATCACCTCACACGGGTCAGAATGGCCATGATCAAAAAATCTACAAACAATAAATGGTGGAGCAGGTGTGGAGGAAAGGGAACCCTCTTGCACTATTGGTGGGAATGTAAATTGATACAGCCACTATGGAGAACAGTATGGAAGTTCCTTAAAAAACTAAAAATAGAACTACCATATGACCTAGCAATCACACTACTGGGCATGTACCCTGAGAAAACCATAATTCAAAAAGAGGCATGTACCACAGTGTTAATTGCAGCACTATTTACAATAGCCAGGACATGGAAGCAACCTAAGTGTCCATTGACAGATGAATGGATAAAGAAGATGTGGTATATATACACAGTGGAATATTACTCAGCCATAAAGAGTAGTGAAATTGAGTTACTTGTAGTGAGGTAGATGGACCTAGCATCCGTCATAGAGTGAAGTAAGTCAGAAAGAGAAAAACAGGTACCATATGCTAACACATATATATGGAATCTAAAAAAATAAAAAGTTCTGATGAACCTAGGGGCAGGACAGGAATAAAGACACAGAGGTAGAGAATGGACTTGAGGGTACTGGGACAGGGAAGGGTAAGCTGGGATGAAGTGAAAAAGTATCATTGACTTATATACACTACCAAATGTAAAATAGATAGCTAGTGGGAAGCAGCTGCATAGCACAGGAGGATCAGCTCGTTGTTTTGTGACCACCTAGAGGGATGGGATAGGGAGGGAGGGTGGGAAGGAGGTTCAAGAGGGAGGGGATATGGGGATATATGCACACATATAGCTGATTCAGTTTGTTATACAGCAGAAACTAACACAGCATTGTAAAGCAATTATACTCCAATAAAGATGTTAAAGATGTATATATACCCAAAAGCATTGAAAAAAAATAGTACTGCTCATTGACAATGCATCTAGTTATCCAAGAGCTCTGATGGAGATGTACAACCAGATTCATGTTGTTTTCATGCCTGCTAACACGACATTCATTCTGCAACCCATGAATCAAGAAGTCATTTCAACTTTTAAGTCTTACTCTTTGTGAAAGACATTTCATAACGCTGTAGTTGCCATAGATAGTGATTCCTCTGACGGATCTGGGCAAAGTCAAATGAAAACCTTCTGGGAATGATTTACTATTCTAGATGCCATTAACGTCATTCATGATTCATGGGAAGAAGTCAGACTCTCAGTATGAACAGGAGTTTCGAAAAATTTGGTTCCCACCCTCATGGATTACTTTGAGGGGTTCAAGACTTCAGTGGGAGAAGCAACTGCACACGTAGTGGACATAGCAAGAGAACTAGAATTAGAAGCGGAGCCTGAAGATGTGATGGAATTGCAGCAACCCTGTGATAAAACTTTCATGGATGAGGAGTTACTTCTTGTGGATGAGCAGAGGAAGTGGTTTCTTGAGATGGAATCTACTCCTGGTGAAGATGCTGTGAAGATCGTTGAAATGATACAAAGGATTTAGAATAGTACATACACAGTTGATAAAGCAGTGGCAGTGTCTGAGAGGATTGACTGCAATTTTGAAAGACGTTCTGTGGGCAAAATGCTCTCAAACAGAATTGCAAGCTACAGAGGAATTGTTCATGAAGGGACGAGTCCACGGATATGGCAGACTTCATTGTCGTCTTAGTTTAAGAAATTGTTGCAGCCGTCCCAACCTTCAGCAGCCACAAAAATGACCAGGCAGCAGCCATCAGCATCAAGGCCAGGCCCTCCACCAGCAAAAAGATTGTGACTTGCTGAGGGTTCAGGTAGTGGTTAGCATCTTTTAGCAATAAATTATTTTTAAATCAAGGCATGTACATTGTTTCTTTAGACATGACGCTTTTGCACAATAGACTATAGTAGAGTGTAAATGACTTCCACATGCTCTGGGAAACCAAAAAGTTTGTGTGACCCACTTTATTATGATATTTGTGTGTTTGTGATGAAACTGAACTTGCAATATCTCTGAGTTATGCCTGTACCACTGACTGTGGGAGATTTTACTCAGCCTTTACAGACTTTCTGTTCAGCTTACTAGCCTTGTGCAGCTTCAGAATCCATAAAATGTCTTCTGGGGATACTACTTTTGCATTTGAGGCCCCTGAAGTTTCCTATTTGTCATTCCAGCCCCATACAACCTTTAAACCATTGCTAGTTTCTCATGCCTTCAGTGGAGGCCCTCTCTAGGTACCAAGCCTAACTTTCAGCCAGCATCCAGAACCAGCAGATGCCCCCCTCCCTAGTGCAGGAAATGTTTGGAAGTGTCAGTTCACCCTGGAAAAGTTCTCTACTTTCTGGATTTTAGTTCAGTTACTTCTTGGTGCTTTTGAGCTGTCTGTTATCTCTACAAATATGATTTTGTAATTTTTCTGGAGTTTTCTAGTTGTTGTAAGGTGATATTATTGGCCTGTGTGACCCATTGTAACCTACTAGAGGCAGAAGTGTTCTAATTCATTATATTCTGCTTTTATCTTTTTGAATTTCCTTTTGCTTTCTTTTGGTAACTTCATTTTTTCCTTAGCTTTTTAAAACCTGGGTGTGTATTTGTATATTTTTATTGTTGTAGTATCTAATGCTGTATGTTTTCCTCTGATAACTTTAGCAGTATTCCATAGATACTAATGTGTTGTTTTCATTATCCTTATTTTCATAGAACTTTGCAATTTGGATCTGTATTTCCCTCAAGAGTTTTAAAATAGCATTTCAGAAAAGCTTGTTTGGTTTTTTAATTACTTAATAGTATTGGATAATTGCACTGAAGAATTTTTATTTGGGGGGAAATTTATTGATGTTTTCTTTGTGTCTGCTCTGGTGAATTTTCATGAATTCTCTGTGTATGCTTGTGTACAGTCTGTGTACATATGTCAGAATTTGACATATATCTGTAAGAGATAGCTTATGGAGCAGTTATCATGCATAGCCATACTAATAAGCTATCTTAGATGGAAGGAGGTGGTATATAGTACCCGATTATTAGTATGGTTCCATATATTTCTCTTCACTTCTTCTGATTTCTGAGAGTTGTTGCTGTGTTATTGGGCATTTACATATTAATAATCATTATGAACTTATTACATTTTATGATCTCTAGTTAAAATTATTTCATAAGTGTATCCTTAATAATAATTTTTTTCTTTCTCTTCAGACCTTAATACAAATTTAGAATGGAAAATTGGTATGGATTTATGTCTGTTCATCATATAACACCCTCCCAACCTCTTTTCCCATTGGTACCATTCTTTCTAAATGTGAGTTTTTCTACTAAGTCCTTTATTTTTTAATAGCCTCCCTTAGGATTTGGCCCAGAGACTCATTTAATTAGGGAATGGTGATTCTAGTTAAGCTTCATAGCTTTATCATCGTGACACGTTTTGCAAGTAAACATGCTTTGGAAAGAATATCTAAAACCCCACCTACCTATTCTGACAGGTGCTTCCGTTCTCTGCAGAGACCAGAATGAACACCCTCTCCCATCTTCCTCTATGGCATTCCATGAGAGATTGCATGATTGTTGACAGTCGTTTGCCTGCCCCTTGACAGATTGTGTGATTGTTCACAACTCATGTACTCAAGGATTCACATCTAGATGGCTATGCAGGAGCGTCTTGCTGGAAGCAAACAGTCCAGCAGTTCCAGTCTGTAGTAACGAAACACTCCGAACATGGTACCAGTCCATCAAAGAGTAGTAGTAGGAGAACAAGCATGGGGGCTAAGGCCTGAGGAGGTGAGGTGGCTGGTAGTGTGTGGGACCCACCAGCGCCTGAGGTGGGGATGACTGTGACTCCCTTTCAAGCCTGGTCTAGAAGGAGCTGCCTGGTTGGAGATAGTCTCTCTAGCAAGTAATACATTACTGTTGAATAGGATTCTAATTAGAGTGTAATGTTTTCCTCTGAAATAAATATAAAACACAGTATTCATCTCTCTGAATGGTTACTTCCTGATTGCAGAATGAGTAAAATTTTAGATGATCCGTCTCATCTTATTAATCCCACTGGGTTTATTAAATGAGACTTATTTATGCTTGCAAATCAAATTGCTGTAAAAGGTTGTTTCAATAGACAGAGGCAAAATCATAATAAAATAATTTAGTAAAAATGGGAGCTAAGAGTATGCTTAATGGAACATGATTAGATTTAATTTTCTTACTGTTTCCATCATTAAAGCTCCATTATCTTTTCTGAAGCCTCATTTAGGCTTCCAGCCACAGCACAACTCTGAGGCATTTCTGGGGAGCACATAGAAGGCTGTGAGTTCCATTAAAAAACAAAAATAGCCAGTAATATGCTGTTCTTTCATTTTTGCTGTTTGATATCAGCGTCTCACATCCAGAGTATCATATATCCTCCTTCTAACCTCATCTCTCTCTCTTTTTAAAAAAAATTTTTTAGGCATAATCACCATGTGTGGTTATGTTTTTGTTTTGGTTTTTTGTTTTTGTTTTTTTTGGCTGCATTGGGTCTTCGTTGCTGCGTCTGGGCTTTCTGTAGTTGCAGCGAGCCGGGGCTACTCTTGGTTGTGGTGTGCGGGCTTCTCATTGCGGTGGCTTTTCTTGTTGTAGAGCACGGGCTCTAGGTGTGTGGGCTTCAGTAGTTGCAGCACACGGGCTCAGTAGGTGCGGCACGCAGACCCTAGAGCATGTGGGCTTCAGTACTTGTGGCTCGCGGGCTCTAGAGCACAGGCTCAATAGTTGTGGCGCATGGGCTTAGTTGCTCTGTTGCATGTGGGATCTTCCCGGACCAGGGCTCGAATCCGTGTCCCCCGCATTGACAGGCGGATTCTTAACCTCTGCACCACCAGGAAAGTCCTCTGACCTCATCTCTTGAAAGCCATATGTATCGTTATCTGAGAGCTTTCATACAAAAGAAGTTTGGTTTTATAGTTGAAAAGAAAACTAAGACTTACTGTTGACTGTCCCTAAAGTGCAGAGGCTCTGAGAATTCATAAGAATCCTTCTGGTTATCCCTTTGCCTTCAAGGATATCCACAGCTAAATCATATTTGTAGATAATAACAGAATCAGTAATAGTGTTAGCCTTCTACTCATGGTAGAAGGATAGTTAAGAATCCATATGCCTTGAAAACCTCCAGAAGTTTTTGCCCCCCTCTGTTTGCTGTAACTAAGGAGTGAAAGCTGGCCTTTCCAGCCAGAGAGGTAGAGCCTAGTGAATTTAGGCTCAGTCTGAAGTCAATGCCCAGAGGCCTACAGGGCCAAGTGAAAGCAGGAAGGGAGGTGTGGAGGCCAGGTGATGAAGGCTGCTCAGAGGTGAGCTGAGCGAGGTTGGCGGGGAGTGACTCGTGTGGAGTTGACCATGAGGGTGACATGGTGCCACTCCTGCCCACTCTGTGCGGAGATGATGTAACTCATATCCGTGAGCCATAGTGACAGTGGATGTCCAGTTTTCTTTCAACTCCACTGAATCCCCAAGAAATTAATATCCTGGGCATTTACTATAAATCAGGATTTAGTGTGGATTCCAAAAGTCTTAGCCAAGTGTTGAGAGTAATCGGCCTCAGTGTGCCCTTGTAACGTCTTCTGTCTCTCAACTGCATGTTCCTAAGTTGCAGGGTCTCTGCTCCTCCTCAGGTTCTAGACCTCCCCAGGTTCCTTCCCAGGTCCGTTCCCGTCTCCTTCCTAAAATCTTCTTTCATCATCTCAGTTCTCCAAGTTCTCATTCCCTGGGATACTTAGAATAGGGCTTGCCTTGATTGGCATGCCGTGCTGCCCCTTAGCCTGTTCTGACTGTCTGCCCTGCCCACCCACTGGATGGGAAGCTTCCCAATGGCAGGTATCTCGAGGCAGGTTTGGGGCACTTCATCAGGATCTAGGGCAGGCCTGGCATATGCTGGTCTTCAGTACAGATTGTTGAAGGAGTGACATTCCTTTGTGTGCAGAGGAGATTTTTCATTTTTTACCTTCTTCAAAATTATATACTCTATTTTCTGTAATACAGAAGGGTATCAGTTGGGCAGACTACTCAAAATGATGAATAATTAACAAATTGTTCATATAGTACTTTGTAAAGAGTTTTGTGTATGTCTGTGAAAGTGTATGTTTGTATGTTTTTAAATTTATGCAATTTCACACTAAAACCTTTTTTCTTTTTTAGTGTGGGATCTTAGCTACCATCCATTTATTCTGTCCAAGTCAGTTTTGTTTTCTATGTTATAAAACCCTGTGATTAAGCAGACAGTATTTCATAAACATACTCTTTTTCTCCCTCCCTTCCAAGATTTATGCGGTGAAGTTGGCATTGATGGTAACTCAGCTGGATTCTGCTATTTGGGATTCTTCTAGGGGGCTGAAGAAAGGCAGGATTCTGAGGATTATTTTCCTCACATTATATCACAACTTTATATTGTTCTTGGGTTTGATTAGTGAGCATTCTGTGGAGGGGTAGATGGGGGATGCCAATCTAGTGCTAAAAGTTATATTTAAGTGATCTTTGCCACAATCCTCAGATAAATATTTGAGACTGTGCAGAACAGTTTTGTTTAACTATAGTCACAAAGCTTAGAAATTGTTATATAATTTGACATTGTTTAACCTCTCATTCAAAGATTCATTTGGGAAAGACACAGCATCGGGTATAGCATCAAAGGATGTTAGGGAAGAAAAGGACCTTAGCTTGAGTCTCCAAGTAGATCATTTCTCTCTGGGCATCCATTTCTGCAGCCATAAAAGGCAGTGCTTTCCCCCTGCTGCTTGCTTCCAGTGGAGCTCGCAGCCCTGCACCTGGATGAGACAGCTGATGCAAAATGATGCATCTGGGCGCTCTGCCCGTCTGAGTTGCTGTAGGGGAAAGTCTCCCTGTCATCTGTATGGCTTTAGACGACGTGTTTCCAGCTGCCTGAGGTTTTGCCTCTTTCTCTGCCCTTGTTGGATCTGGTGACATTGAGTTGGACAACGTGGCCTAGAGTCATTGCTCTCGGCCTCTCTCTCTGGTGGAGTGCAGATCCCTGGTGGGAGCAGAACCCACACGTTTTGTTGAACTTCAGAGCATAGAGACGTGCAACGTTTCAGAACTGGAGCTACGTAAATTATTTCTTCTGCTTCCTAGACAGATTTCGGTTGGTTGATTGGGTTGCTTAACCTGCCACTTGTGCCCTGAGAGATGAGATTCTAAGTTTAGCCAATAAGACTGGCGAATGATAAAATCCAGTCCTCCGGGAGTGGGCTGTTTTTCCTGTGAAGCTCAGGGGCATCGCCTAAGGATCAACACCCCTTCTCTGTTCACCTCACACCAACACAAGCTCATGACAGCCGTCACCATTCATTATCATGCACCCCAACAGGAAGAAGGATTCCCGGCCAGCCAATCAGCCTGAGGGGACCAGGCATCTAGTCATTTGCAGCTCATCAAAATTCACATGCAGGCCCCCACTCACTGCAACTAGAGAAAGCCCGCGCGCAGCAAGGAAGACCCAAGGCAGCCAAAAAATAAATAAATGTAAAGTAAAAAAAAAAAAAATTTCACATGCAGAGGGTCTGTGACACTATCACTCTACTCACAGGTAAGAGTGTGGTAGCAAGAAAGCAACCCAAAAGGAGGGCTCCACGAATCCAGAAACAGCTGGAAGTGCCCAGAGTTAAAGAGAATAAAGTGCCCAGAGTTAAAAAGCACTTCCTCTTGCTTTTCTGCTCCCTGTCTGTTGAGAATGGCAGGGGTCCCCTGGGTGCTGACAGTAGACAGTGGTGCCGTGCAGGAACAGAGCTCTGTCTCTGTGCACCTCCCTCTGAAACAGTGGTCAGCATTTATTTGGAGCCACCCAGTGGCTGGACGTGTGCTAGGTCTGTGCCTCACTTTTCATTCCAGATGGAGGTAAACAGCTGCCTTGGATGCAGAGACCTCTTCATTTAGTACCTGCAGACGAGGGGTTATTCCCTGAGCTCGGCCCTACTGGGCTCACTTTTCCTCTTGGGGAAAATCCTCCTGACCCTCTTTTCTTCCTTCCCATCCTTTCTCCCTCCGTAGTCTGTCTCCCTTCCATCCTTCCTCCCTCCCCTTATTCTTAGCACTCGTTCTGATTTCTGGTTTTCTCTCAGACCTGCATGAGGAAGATTTAATGATGCCAACTTGACATCTAAGCTCTTCAAGCTGAAGTTCATTTATTGAAATACAGGAGTTAAAAATATGAAAACACCATAGCTTTCCCTTTTCCCTCCTCCTCACTTGCTCATTCCTGAGCTCAGGGGACTTTTCATGGACTGGTGGGACTGTTGGTTTCATGCAGAAACAATGCTGTGACCAAATGGGCACTCCATAGATAAGTCTTGGATGCCTAACCTATAGCCAAGGCTGCCAAGGGTGTTTGTCCCAGAATAGATATTAAAGGGGAGGGTCAACTGATGTCTCAGGGCTCTTAGACATACTGCCTGGTTTGGCATAAGAAATTAAACTGTCATTTCCCTTTTCACCTTCAGAAATGGACACTGGGAAGTATATGGTCACTTTCTCCCATGGTCAAGTTCAGTCTCCTGACTCTTCTTGTTTGCCCAGCCCATGCCCTGCAGGTTTATTGATCCTTTCTCTCAAACCTTTTCCCAGCAAAATACACCTTGATGCCCCCCATGGTTGTCCAGCATGAACCACATTAACGTTGACCAGTTTATGCTTGTATCTAGGGAATCTTCCAATTCCATTAAATTTTTTTAAATGCTAGTAAGACCACAAAATATCATCTAGGAAATGAAAAATTCTTGAGATGATTTTATCCCATTGCAGCCAGTTTCTTTTCCAAGATGTTATAGTTTTTATCATCGTGTGGCCAAAAATGAGCTTATCGAACGTTCCAACAAATATAACTGTTATTATCTAAGTAGAGTCTAAGAAAAGGAAAACTGCCCTCCATTATGGAGATTGAGAACAAAAGTGTGATCATGCATAAAATACCAAGTGCAGCAAATTTTAGGGAGAGTGACAGAGATCTGGGCTGCCTTAGATGCTGCTGATTTTTAAACATCACATATATGTGTTTGCAGTTCCCCTGATGTCTGATTTGTTACCTGCTCAGAATAATTTATTGGGAAAAGGTGCTCCTTGTTTAACATTTCTGTGAGATGGCTAGGCTCTCCTGTCACCTCTTTAGAGATAACCCTCTGCAACAAAAACTGGTTGAAAAAATCCTGTCAGCTCCAGAAAGTATGTGCTTCCCGGGCATGGGGGTCAGTAGGCATTATGTTGAAGTTTTCCCATTTCCCCAGTGATACCCCACCTACCTGTTCAGGGATAAGAGCTGACTTATCAAAGAAGATGCTAAGGACAAATGAGTCTGCAGCCCTGGGGAGCAGTACTTAAAGTACTCCAGTGTGCACAAAATTTGTATCCATCTTTAGAGTTACCTCCTTGACTCTGCATACCTCGATATGATCGTTATTTATATATTTTTTATTGAAGTATAGCTGATTTACAATGTTTTGTTAATTTCTGCTGTACAGCAAAGTGATTCAGTTATACATGTATATACATTCTTTTCCATTATGGTTTATCACAGGATATTGAATATAGTTCCCTGTGCTATACAGTAGGACCTAGTTTATCCCTTCTGTATATAATAGTTTGTGTCTGCTAATCCCAAACTCCCAGTCCATCCCTCCCCCACCCCCCTACTCCACCTTGGCAACCACAAGTCTGCCTCTATATCTGTGATTCTCTTTGTTTCGTAGATAGGTTCATTTGTGTCATATATTAGATTCTGCATATAAGTGACATCATATGGTATTTGTCTTTCTCTTTCTAACTTACTTCACTTAGTATGATAATCTCTAGTTGCACCATTTTTCTAGATTCCACAGATACGTTAATATACAGTATTTGTTTCTCTCTTTCTGACATACTTCACTCTGTATGACTGTCTCTAGGTCCATCCACGCCTCTACAAATGACCCAATTTCATTCCTCTTGTTGTTGTTGTTCTTACTTTGCACATTGGCAGGGATGCTAAGAGAAGGCAGGAGGGGTTTTGTGTCTGGATGCACACTTGTATTTTCTCTTTCTCATCTGTCCCTGCTATTTCAGGCCTGTATTTAGCTCAGAGAGCGTGTTGTGGGCCAGAGTGGCCTGTCTTTCAACACTCCAGGCAGACACATGAAAGGGGTACAAACCATCCCTGGGGACACTGGTCCTGGCAGCTTCCCTGCGGCTCCACGGCCAGGGTTCTCCCTCCTGAATAGTGTTGGCTCCGGCCTACTGCGCCTGCCTTGAGGCCTAGGGCCCTGCTGGGAGCCCAGAGGCCGGAAGCTTCCTGCTAGAAGCCTAAATAATGTGAAAGGGCACGGCTGGGGAAGCCAAGTGACACAATTAACCTGCCGGAAGGGCATCCACAGTGCACTGCCGTGGGTGTTGCACAGGACTGGGATTCTAGAGTTGAGCTGACATATTGATTGACAGATGGTACCAGCCGAGCCAGACTCCCTTCTGTGCCAGCTGGAATGTATTGCTGATAATAACTTGTATTTGCTGCTAGAGGGGCTCTACCATGTTTGTCAGTCAAATTTAAAAACAATTTGAAACTCTTTTCTCTTGTGTGTTTAACCAGAAGGATGGAGGGAGATCTAAATAAAAGAAAGGACTTAATTTTATACCTCTAGGCCCTTAGGGTGAGAGCATTGTATGTTTTTGGCTACAGATGGGAGAAGAACATTTCCAGGCCCTCGGAGTCTCCTCAGAGCCTGCTCAGCCCCACAAAACCCCGACCACAGGGCAGAGGAGCTGGTTAACTGCTTCACAGCTGGTAGAGCAAAGGCCCAGTAGCGGTTACCCCAGCACCAATTTCCTCATACCCCAAACAGTCCCACTTTGGACCCCCTACATCCTGGCCTTTCTTCCCAGGAAATCCCATATATATATTTATGAGGTAAATGAGTGAATTCATTTTAAATCACTCAGTGCCCTTGCCGTTTAATCCAGTTCATTTCCTTCCCTGTTCCTCACCCCCAGGGGTCAGTATTTGTCTCGATAAGTCTTGAGACTATTTCAAAATCATAATGCAGTGCTTCTCTGGGATTGAAAGCCTTGGAGCTCCAGTGCCCTTGCTTTGTCATCTCCTGGTTCTTGTGGGTTCTCCCCCTTTCAGGCCTTGGAATCCCACTGGGACTTTGGACACAAACTGGACTGTGGGAAGCAGTGGCCTCCCTCCATCCTGCATGTACTGTAGACTCCGACACACTCACCCCCCAGGCCCGCGGCCCCCGATGTCAGCCCTGGGAGTGGAGCCTAATCTCTGCCACTTTAGAAAGAGGAAGCTGGTTAGCAGTCAGAGTGGTGAGGCCGGAGGTAGAGATACCTTTAGGAGACGGTGGTGGCCCCGGCCAATGAGGGCAGTGGCAGTGGGGATGGAGAGCAGACAACAGATTCAGGAGGGGCTTGGGGAGAACCAGGGGACTGTCGTGGCTGATTGGATGTGGGAGATGAGAATAGAGACAGTACAGTAGTCCCGGGTGATTCCAAGATTTATGACTGGGTAGCTGGGCAGATTGGAGGGTCGTTCATTGAATTGGAAAATGGAAAAGGAGAAAGTGTGAGGGGAAAGGAGCTGAGTTCAGCTTAGATTCCACTGAGTTTGAGCTGCCTGTGGGACAGCCTTGTGAAAAATCAATAACATGAAAGTGTCCTCTTCTGCACGCATGTACTTATGTGGCTTGGGTGCTCTGAAGGCTCGTTTCTGCAGGCTCCAGATCTCTAGCATTCTGGCCATGCAGGAGAACGTATGAAAAGGAGAGTGGGTGGACACCCCACTACGTCCTGGGGCAGCACAACTGTACCAAGTGCAGGTACATGCGCAGGACAGGGGCAGCTTGCAGAGCAACGTAAGTTTTTCCCCCTGAAAGGTAATGTGAATGTGTGTTGAATGGGATATGCTGTGTGTTTATTTCTAAGAGATCGTGGATGCCACGTGTGCATCAGTTGTGTGTGCTTCTGCTTTCCGTTCTCTCGGTGCTCTCTCTAACCTTGTAGGATCGGTTCTTGTCTTCTAATGTGTTGTCTTTTGAATCCCGACCCACACCAAGGGCGGAAGAGAGTTGCCACAGTTCGTTGTTATTTTTGATCGTTAAAGGTATCTCCTACCTGGACTGTTCAGACCCCAGCCCAACTTTTTCATCTGGACATCCGGAGTCTTCTAGTGCCGTTTCCATCTTCAGATATTAGCATCAAGTATAAGGCTCTGTTTACAGTGAAAGCACTTTGGGAAGGCTGATCGTTTTTTAGCAGTATTTCCTTGCTGTGCCCTTGGTGTTGCAGAGCTGTCCTCTTCAAGCACTGAAGCAATTAGTTTTGAGAAGGCTGATTCTTCAGGGTCCAGTGCTCTCCTGCCTTTCATTTGCTGAAGCTGTACATTTTAATGAAGTTGTTTCATCTATGTTGCCAAACACTAGAATTTTGTGGCTTCAATTCTAATTATCTCTACTGGCAAATGCTATGTTTTATTAGAACTCTCAAGTGCCCTGTTTGTTAAATGTCCGTACACTGTGGCGTTGGGCACACAAATTAGGTCAGCCTTGCTTACTGGGCTATGGATGAAGGAGTTAAAGATTTTCGTCATAATCTTAAAGTGCAGTAGGATCGCCTTGGGTGTCTTTGTAAGATAGCAGTGATGGCTTCTCCTGTGAGCTCAGCTTCCTTTCTCACCCATCAAGCCTACACTAACACTGAGTGTCTCAATCGTGTGGCTATTGACTGTGGGGCTAGTACGTAATTTTATCCTTGGTGGGTAGTATGCCCATTCTTCCCTTTCCTTAGTTGCCTAATACCCACATCTTGCTTCCCGGGTTGCATGTCTTACAGCAAATGATCTGTATTAAGGGCTCTTGTGAAGCCAGGAGTTCCCAGTGGTGGTGACACAGGGCTGGTCACATTGTAGCCGAAGGCGGAGGGCAACATTACAGTAGCGGCCCCAAATCAATATGTCTGTGCCTCTTTCCATCCCTGCCTCTGGATTCCTTTAAGTCCGTGGGTCCTCAGGTCATGTTGGCTAACCTGGGGTGTGCTGACTGGTGACCCTGACACCCCACCCTCCACTTTCCTGCTCCATTAATGTGGTCATCAGGCAATGTCGCTTGGTGGTTAGGGACCCCTGCCATCCTACAGACTGAATCCCAACTTCACAATCGAGGAGCTGGGTGATCCCTGGCAAGTGACACTTCATCTCGCTAACCTCAATGTCCTTATCTGTAAAGAGGGGAGAACTGTAGTCACTTCAGGATTTTGGTGAGGCTTAAATGAGATAGAATATGCTTGGGGTAGAGGCCACGGCACATAGTACCTTATCAGTGTGTTGTCAGTTCTGCCTTGTCCTGGCTCGGGCCCACGTGGCTGCTCTACCTCAGTCAGCACAGAAGCTGCTGGTGCCTGGGCCCCAGACCCTGTGCCAGAGACCCTGTCGCAGGTCATTAAAAGCTTCCTTCTCTCCTCACACCACTTTTCTTCCATGTGTTGGGGTGCCAGTGGTGTGGACCCCTTTCTTTATTAGTGAGCCATGGGGATTAAAAAAAAAAAAAAAGACACCAGGATTTTACCTAGGCTTCTGTTACAGTCCTTTCACCCTGGGGCTCAGGTAGACCTTTTTAGGGAGAGGGGTTGTCTTAGAGGAACATCTAATGAAGACACAGCCTTTAATCAGCATCATCCCTTCCCTCCAGCTCTGACCCAAGGTCTTTGAATCAAACTTGTGGTTCCCTTTCCTCTTTACATCAGTCTTCCAGGGGCCCAAGAAGAACTCTTGTCCCACATGTTTACCCTGGTGGTTTCTCCCTTCATATAATTCTCTACTCTGACTTTGAAAGTAAATATGATGTTTTTCAAAGCGTAATTTATCCCCTGTGGGCTATGAATATGGTTGTGAACAGCAAGAACAAATCTTAATAAAGTTGCTAAGAGAAATGAAATAACTCAATTTGATAGAAAATAATAGAAGTATGCTTAATTCATATTTATACCTTCTCAACTACTCTTCGCCTGTCTTTAGCATTCTTTCTGGGGGAAGTTATGATCTAGGCCACAGCAATAACTGTCTAGGTTCCCCTAGAGAACCATGTTGTCATCTTGAGCAGGAACAATGACTCTGTTCCATGGTCTCCCTCCCTCATACTAGGTAAGAAACATTTATACCTACAAGAAGGAAGAGGAAGTAAGTACAATTTTATAATATAATTTTAATAATGCCCCTACTTTATTTAGAACAAAGTTCAGTCTATGAATGGTCTGAAAATCAACAACAAAGAAACTAAAACACAACAGTGTTTTGAATAATGGCTAGAATAGAAAAGGAACCATGCCTCCCAGTCTGGTTGTAGGATTATTGGTCTCTATTCTCTGCATCAAATATGGTGCCCTGAGTGTTTCCAGTGATAAGGTTAGTGGGGGCTTTTTATAGAGTGTACCTTTATGCCCCTCTGCAGATTGAGTAGTGGGGCTGGCAGAGCCCTTCCTTCTGCAGTGATTCTGGAAACTCCAGGCCAGGAGTCTCAGGACCTGGTTGGCTGGGGTACGGTCCTGGGTTCTTAGTGTTCAGGGGTAACGGAGGTTTGGAAACTTGGCTTTTGTACTTAAGGGAAATGCCTACATCAACAGGTGGCCGTCGCTCAAGGAAAAACCAAAGTATTGGCTTTGCAATGAGCCAAAAATACTGCCAAGAGCACAGAAAAGGTGCATTTAATCATAAAATCATGTATATGGAAGGAACAATGGATTTATCTCCAGTAAAACTGACCTGTATTTGCCGACAGACTGGCCTTTGAACCAGGAGTGATATGTGTTATTTTACCAAATGGGACCAAAAGAAGAGATTTGTTAGTGTCTTTATTCTTCACAAGAACAGGTTTCCTATGTATCGTTAGTTACTTTATCATGAGTAACATGTCATGTCATCTTCGTGCTTATTAATCACCCTTTCCTTCCAACCAACTGTAAGAATAATTAGATGAAATTGGTGGCAGCCCATTGCTTCCACATTAATATTCTTAAGCTGATGTCAGTGAATTTTATATGGTTGAGGCTGTTCAGTTTGGCTTCTCCATATCTATCGATTGCCCTTTTTGAGCAGGATGAAGGTGTTTTTATTAAGCTTGGATGCCAATGAGAGTTATTTTACGGTGACCACAGTGCAAGGCACTGTCACCATGTTGGGGAATGGCAGGCGTGGCGCTGGACAGGCTCGGCTGTCCCCCGGGCCCGGCTGCCAGCCCCGCAGCTAGTAAGTCTTCTGTTTAGGCTCATCTGATGTCATTCCCTCACTTATACTTTCAATGACCTTTTGTGTATCTATCTGTAAAGGTAAAACAGAGAAACTCACAGCCTAATAGCATCAAACATTAACATCCACTCTTAAGCCTATTTCTACAGAATATAAATTTTCAGCCAGTGGTATTTGGAAAGGAGACCTTTTGTCTTGTATTAAAGATATAGATGGTAAGATTCATGAAATCAAGTGGCTCCTGTTGGTGGGATGTACATGTCTGTTAATTGCAGTTTCAGAGACTGATGCGTGTTAGTATTTTGGTGCGCTTTGGAAGCCATGTGTTCATCAGGGGAGTCCCGGTGTCTCTGCTGCACGTCCTCACTCTGAGACCTGGGCTACTGGAGCCTCTACCGTCTAGACCATCACTGGTCTTAAGGGCAGAGGAAAGACAGGACGGCGATGCCCTCTCTGACCCTTAAAGCTTCTGCCCAGATGAGTCTAATTGGCCAAAGTAAGTCCAGTTATGGGCATCTCGAATTATGAGGGGGCAGGAGAGTGCCATCCTCCTGCATATCTAGGAGAGGGAAGTGGGAAATCATGTACATTTGTAATGACTAACTCGAAGTCACAAATGTAGATTCTTGAGTAAAACGGAAAGCTGGTTCCTTGAAAAGACCAATAAAATAGGCAAGGCTTTGGTGAGTCTGACCAATCAGAAAGAGGGAGGAGACAGGTAAAAGGTGATGTCAGTTGGTTCAGAGAAGACAGGTGAAGACAGGTGACTGCTGTGTATGATTCTATTACAATACGTTTGGAAACTTGGATATTATAGGTGATTTTCTTGGAAAATGGAAATAAAATTGGGTCAGTGTGTACATTCCTGATTATAAGATGTTTTTCAAAAAAATATTTAAAGATCTACCGGTAGAAATACACTGAGCCCAGTTGCTTTTATTAGTGAGTTCTACCACATCACCCAGAAGTAGATGCACAATAAATATTTGTGGAATAAAATGGATGGACAAGGCTAGCATGAAACTGATACTAAAATCAGATGAGGATGTCACTCATAGGCCAATAACATTGAAGAACATTGATTCAACTACCCTAAAACAAACTAGCTAACAGAACCTGGCAGCATAAAGAGTAAATCCAAACCTGCTCAGGCACTGCCTTCCGAAGGAGGTATGCCTTACGTGCCTTGTTTAAAACTGCAGCCTTCCCCCGCGGCACTCCCAAACCACTTTACCCTGTTCTGTTTTCTCCTATAGTGTGTATCATCTTTAACATACCATGGAATTATTTACTATGTTGTGTCCCCCTCTGCTTCAAGGTAAACTCCACAGGGCATCTGCAAGGGCAGGGCTGTTTATTAAAAAAATTAATTAAAAAATGTTTTTTGGTCTCTTCTATTCACTGACATAAGCCAAGTACCTAGAACAGTGGGCACTTAGTAAATATGTATTGCAAAAATGAATTAATTCTAAATGCAATATGGGATCCTGGATTGGATCCCAGAACAGAAAAGGATGTTAGTGGAAAATGTGAAATTTGAATAAAGTTTGTAGTTCCACTGTTAGCTTTGTATCAGTGTTAAGTCCCTAGTTTTGTTTCTTATTTTAAAGGTTTATTTATTTATTTATTTATTTATTTATTTATTTATTTATTTATTTTTTGGGCTGCATCAAGTCTTAGTTGTGGCACATGGGATCTTCGTTGAGGCATGCAGGCTCTTTTGTTGTGGTGCACGGGCTTCTCTCTAGTTGTGGCGTGTGGGTTTTCTCTCCCTAGTCGTGACATGCAGGTTCCAGAGCATGCAGGCTCTGTAGTTTTCCGGCACGCAGGGTCTCTAGTTGAGGCGCGTGAGCTCAGTAGTTGTGGATCGTGGGCTTAGTTGCCCTGCGGCATGTGGGATCTTAGTTCCCTGACCAGGGATTGAACCTGCATCCCCTGCATTGGAAGGCGGATTCTTTTTTTTTTTTTTTTTAACGTTTTTATTGGAGTATAATTGCTTTACAATGGTGTGTTAGTTTCTGCTTTATAACAAAGTGAATCAGTTATACATATACATATACATATATCCCCATATCTCTTCCCTCTAGCGTCTCCCTCCCTCCCACCCTTCTAGCTGGTCACAAAGCACCAAGCTGATTTCCCTATGCTATGCGACTGCTTCCCACTAGCTATCTATTTTACGTTTGGTAGTGTATATATGTCCATGCCACTCTCTCACTTTGTCTCAGCTTACCCTTCCCCCTCCTCGTGTCCTCAAGTTCATCCTCTAGTAGGTCTGAGTCTTTATTCCCATCTTGCCCCTAGGTTCTTCATAACCTTTTTTTTTTTTTAGATTCCATATATATGTGTTAGCATACAGTATTTGTTTTTCTTTTTCTGACTTACTTCACTCTGTATGACAGTCTCTAGGTCCATCCACCTCACTACAAATAACGCAATTTCGTTTCTTTTTATGGCTGAGTAATATTCCATTGTATGTATGTGCCACATCTTCTTTATCCATTCATCTGTCGATGGGCACTTAGGTTGTTTCCATGTCCTGGCTATTGTAAATAGAGCTGCAGTGAACATTGTGGTACATGACTCTTTTTGAATTATGGCTTTCACAGGGTATATGCCCAGTAGTGGGATTGCTGGCTCGAATGGTAGTTCTATTTTTAGTTTTTTAAGGAACCTCCATACTGTTCTCCATAGTGGCTGTATCCATTTACATTCCCACCAACAGTGTATGAGGGTTCCCTTTTCTCCACACCCTCTCCAGCATTTATTGTTTGTAGATTTTTTGATGATGGCCATTCTGACTGGTGTGAGGTGATACCTCATTGTAGTTTGGATTTGCATTTCTCTAATGATTATGATGTTGAGCATTCTTTCATGTGTTTGTTGGCAATCTGTATATCTTCTTTGGAGAAATGTCTATTTAGGTCTTCTGCCCATTTTTGGATTGGGTTGTTTGTTTTTTTGATATTGAGCTGCATGAGCTGCTTATAAATTTTGGAGATTAATCCTTTGTCAGTTGCTTCATTTGCAAATATTTTCTCCCATTCTGAGGGTTGTCTTTTGGTCTTGTTTATGGTTTCCTTTGCTGTGCAAAAGCTTTGAAGTTTCATTAGGTCCCCTTTGTTTATTTTTGTTTTTATTTCCATTTCTCTAGGAGGTGGGTCAAAAAGGATCTTGCTGTGTGTGATTTATGTCATAGAGTGTTTTGCCTATGTTCTCCTCTAAGAGTTTGATAGTGTCTTGCCTTACATTTAGGTCTTTAATCCGTTTTGACTTTATTTTTGTGTATGGTGTTAGGGAGTGTTCTAGTTTCATTCTTTTACATGTAGCTGTCCAGTTTTCCCAGCACCACTTAGTGAAGAGGCTGTCTTTTCTCCATTGTATATTCTTGCCTCCTTTATCAAAGATAAGATGACCATATGTGCGTGGGTTTATCTCTGGGCTTTCTGTCCTGTTCCATTGATCTATATGTCTGTTTTTGTTCCAGTATCATACTGTCTTGATTACCATAGCTTTGTAGTATAGTCTGAAGTCAGGGAGCCTGATTCCTCCAGCTCCATTTTTCTTTCTCAAGATTGCTTTGGCTATTCGGGGTCTTTTGTGTTTCCATACAAATTGTGAAATTTTTTGTTCTAGTTCTGTGAAAAATGCAAGGCAGATTCTTTACTACTGGACCACCAGGGAAGTCCCAGTTCTGAGTTTTGATCAGTGTACCTTGGTTGGGTATGCTGTTAACATAGGGGACATCTGGGTGAAGGGTATATGGAAACTCTCTACACTGTCTTTGCAACTCTTCCGTGTAAATCTAAAATTATTTCAAAAGAAAATTTTATTAAAACTAAGTTAGTCCAAAGAATTCTAAGATGCTTCAGCATTTAAAAAGTACAATAAAATTTCCACTCAAATGACACCTTCTCAATGAGTCCCACCTTGACCACACATTGTTAGGTGATGGACAGCCTCAGTGCTGAACTCCCAACCCTCCTTTCCTGCTCTGCTCTTTCCTTTTTCTACCATAGCACTTGTTATCTTCTAACACATAGTCCAGTTTACTTGCTTACTGTGCCTGTTTTGTGGGGTTTTTTTAGTATTTATTTGGCTGCTCCGGGTCTTATTTGTGGCATGCGGAATCTCTAGTTGGGGCACGCGGGATCTAGTTCCCTGACCAGAGACTGAACCTGGGCCCCCTGCTTTGGGAGTGCAGAGTCTTAACCACTTGACCACTAGGGAATTCCCTGTGCCTGTTGTTTGTTGTCTATTTCCGTGAGGACAGGGAACCTTGTTTTGTTCTCTCAGGTGCCTAGAACAGTGCCTGGTACATAATAGCTCTTCATCAGTTATTTGCTGAGTGAATTAATAAATATGATATAGCTTACGTTTAGATAACAGAGCAAACCATGTATTCTGTGTGTGTGAGAGAGAGAGAGAGAGAAAGAGAGAAAATGAATAGGAAAGGGTCTGGATGGAGTCCACTAAATTGATACACCCATAACTCTTTAGGATAGGGCTCGTTATTAACAGAGTGACCAAGGGGCGGGGCCAAGGCTAGTGTGGGACAAGCTAGCCACCTAGAAGCACTCACTTCCAGCAAGTGCTTGCATTGGCACAGTCCTGAGAGCGAGTGCCTCCATTCTTTTTCTACTCGGTGCAGCTGGCTTGCCTCCCCTAGTCCTGGAGCTTAAAGACTTTATTTTTATACTATTTGAAATTTTATAGTTTTAATCACAATCAGTGCTAGTTGTTTAATTTTTTAAAAATTCAGAAGAGTGAATAGGAAACAAAACTAAAGCAAGTTGTTTTTTAAATTTTATTTTATTTATTTATTTTTGGCTGTGTTGGGTCTTCGTTGCTGTGCGTGGGCTCTCTCTAGTTGTGACGAGCGGGAGCTACTCTTTGTTGAGGTGCACGGGCTTCTCATTTCTGTGGCTTCTCTCGTTGCGGAGCTTGGGCTCTAGGCATGGGGGCTTCAGTAGTTGCGGGATGCGGGCTCAATAGTTGTGGCTCGCGGGCTCTAGAGCGCAGGCTCAGTAGTTTTGGTGCACGGACTTAGTTACTCCGCAGCATGTGGGATCTTCCCGGACCAGGGCTCGAGCCCGTGTCCCCTGCATTGGCAGGTGGATTCTCAACCGCTGCGCCATCAGGGAAGCCCCAAGTTATTTTTAATATCCCTTAAAAGTTACAAAGAAGTTGTCTTTTGTGTCTTTACAATGAGAAATGAAGGCCAAAGTTACTCCCTGCTGTATGATGAAAAGTGTTAGGGAAAGCAAAATTCACTTTTTCAGATCCCAAGTGTAGTTTATTACACTGAAGCAGTGATGCAATAAGTCATATCCAACATAACCAACAATGTGTAAGACTAAAGAAGGAGAATAGCAGTTTACTCTCCAAACTGCAGAAATATTTCTTTAAGAAGTTTTTCTTCTGTGATCTCAAAATCACTTTCAGGTGTAGTTTCCTAAGTTCCAAGTACTTGATTTCTGATCTCTCTGACTCCTTTGGTGCCCTTTGAAAGCACAGAGGGCTTTGTGGTTGTCCCTCAGTGTGTGGGCAGGGAACTGCATGAAGCAGTGCTGGTGCTGAGTGATTCATACTGCCTCCCGCTCACCTAACTCACTGATGGGGCCTTACCACAGAGGGGTCTGCTTCACCCAAGTGGAAAAAGATAATCATTCAACCTTGTAAAAGAATGAAGGGATGGAGGTCGTTTAATCATTTGTCTTTATTACGATGTAATGCTATTTCTGTACTGTTATGATGGAATGGTGATCTGTTGCAGGAACGTCAGGCGAACATTCTGGGTAACACCATGCAAAGTGTGGTTGCATTGCTCAACAATCTGGTCACCTGCAAAGATTTGAATATGAAGCTGCTTTATGAACAAGGTAAATGCTTCTTAGACTTCATCTTTGATTTTGTTGAATTTTGCCTATTTGTAAGTTTCCTCATTTTACATAGTAGAGAGTCAAGAAGTACTATTTAAAGTTGATCAATCAAAATAGATGTTTAAAGGTGTACAAATAATGATAACATTACCAGCAAAAATGGAAAGTGTCGTTAGATTGTGGTAGATTCTCTGAGTTAATTCATTCTCCTTCATGGCACAAAATCAATACAAACTCCTTACAGATGAGAAACCAAGAAGTAGAGTGTAAGCAGAGTATTCAGACTTATTTGTGCCTATCAAAATGAAAGCATATATGGTCAAAAGCACCTTGGAAAATGAGACTGGATGAGTTGAGGGTGGCTTTACTTTACACTTTATGCATATCTGTAATATTAAAATGAAAAACTTTCTAAGGACTTCATTTTTTTTAGAGTAGTTTTAGGTTTAAAACCAAACTGAGAGGGAGGTACAGAGATTTCCCATAAAACCCCTGCCCCCCACCCATGCATAGCCTACGCCATTGTCAACATCACTCACCAAAGTGGTATGTTCTTTACTAAAGATAGACCAACATTGACATCCTAGTCACCCAAAGTCCTGAGTTTACAAAAGGGTTCACTCTTGGTGTTGTACATTCTATGTGTTTGGACACATGTATGACATATATCCATCATCACAGTGTTATCTGGTGTTTTTGCTTTCATTGCCCTAAAAATCCTCTGTGCTCTGCCTATTCACACCCCTGCCTTCTGCAAACTCTGATCTTTTTATTGTCTCCCTAGTGTTGCCTTTTCCAGAATGTCATAAAGTTAGAATCACACAGTAGGTAGTCTTTTCACATTGGCTTCTTTCACTTAGTAATGTTTATTTAAGGTTTCTCCATGTCTTTTCATGGTTTGATAGCTCATTTCTTTTTAGCACTGAATAATTCTCCATTGTCTGGATGTACCACAGTTTATTAATCCATTCACTTAACAAAGGACATCTTGGTTGCTTCCAGGTTTTGGCAGTTCTGAATAAAGCTGCTGTAAATATCTGTGTGCAACTTTTTTGTTGTTGTTGTTTTTCACATCTTTATTGGAGTATAATTGCTTTACAATGGTGTGTTAGTTTCTCCTTTATAACAAAGTGCATCAGTTATACATATACACATGTTCCCGTATCTCTTCCCTCCTGCGTCTCCCTCCCTCCCACCATCCCTATCCCACTCCTCTAGGTGGTCACAAAGCACCGAGCTGATCTCCCTGTGCTATGCGGCCGCTTCCCACTAGCTGTCTATTTTACGCTTGGTAGTGTAGATATGTCCATGCCACTCTCTCACCTCGTCACAGCCTACCCCTCCCCCTCCCCATATCCTCAAGTCCATGCTCTAGTAGGTCTGTGTCTTTATTCCCGTCTTACCCCTAGGTTCTTCATGACCTTTTTTTTTTTCCCTTAGATTCCATATATACGTGTTAGCATATGGTATTTGTTTTTCTCTTTCTGACTTACTTCACTCTATATGACAGACTCTAGGTCCATGTGGATTTAAGTTTTGAACTCCTTTAGGTAAATACCAAGAAGTGCAATTGCTAATCATACACTAACTGTTTAATTTTGTAAAGAACTGCTAAATTGTCTTCTAAAGTGGCTGTACCATTTTGCATTCCCACAGTGAATGACAGTTCCTGTTCCTCAGCATCCTTGCCAGCAGTTTGTGTTGTCAGTATTCTGGATTTTGGACATTCTGATAGGTGTGTAGTGGTAGCTCATTGTTTTAATTTGCCTTTCCCTGATGGCATATGATGTGGAGCATTTTCTCATATTCTTGTTTTCCATCTGTATATCTTCTCTGGTGATCTCTGCTAAGATCTTTAACCTAATTTTTAATTGGGTTATTTGTTTTCTTACTGTTGGGTTTCAGGAATTCTTTGTATATTTTGAACAAGTGTCCTTTATCAGATCCGTCTTTTGCAAATATTTTCACCCAGTTTTGTGGCTTGTCTTCTGATTCTCTTGGTATTGTCTTCTGCAGAGCAGAAGTTTTCAATTTTAATTAAGTCCAGCTTATCAGTTATTTCTTTTATGGATTTTGTCTGTGGTATTGTATCTCAAAAGTCATCAGTATACCCACCGTCATCTTGTTACGTTATCCTCTAGGAGTTTTATAGTTTTGAATTTTTTACAATTAGGTGTGATCCATTTTGAGTTAATTTTTGTGAAAGGTATAAGGTCGGTTTTGTGTGTGTGTGTGTGTGTGTGTGTGTGTGTATGTTGCTGTCTAGTTCCAGCACCATTTGTTGAAGGGACTCTTTGCTCCATTGTATTGCCTTTACTCTTTTGCCAAAGATCTTTTAACTATATTTATGTGAGTCTGTTTCTGGGCTGTCTGTTCTGTTCCATTAATCTATTTGCTTATTCTTTCACCAGTACCACACTGTCTTTGATGTCTGTAGCTTTATAGTAAGTCTTGAAGTCGGGTAGCATCAGTCCTTCAACTTTGTTCTTCTCCTCAATATTGTGTTGGCTGTTCTGGGTCTTTGCCTTCATATAATCTTTAGAATCGGTTTGTTGATACTAATAAAATAACTTGCTTGGACTTTGATTGGGATTGCATTGATTCTATAGATCAAGTTGGGAATATTGTTGCATTTTAAACATAATGTTTACTACTTTTATATTAATAAAATATTTCATTTGAATGTTCATAAAAATAAGACTTGAATGAGATCAATCAGTGGATAAGATCATTAAGTCCCTGTTCTGATTTTTTCCCCCAAGAATTTAGAGTTTTGTTTCTATGTGGTCATTATATTTAAATGTTGGCAGTATTTTTTTCCTCCCCTAAGAAAAATGTGCATTCCCAGCAGTAATAAATATTGCCAACAGTTAAGGGATTTTAGTGCATAGAAATATTTATTCTTTTATACAACAACATCCTATTCTGTTTTATGGGTATGTCAGAATAGACCAGTACTCTAATGAATATGGGTAATCTCCAATTTTTTGCTATTACAGATAGTTCTGCAATGAATAACCTTATGCATGCATACCTTCACACGGGAGCAGGACTATGTATAGGGTAAATTCCTGGGGTTAGAATAGCTGGATCAAGGGGTATATGCATCTGTAATTTCCATAGATATTGACAAGGTGTTGTAAGTAACATGCCAATTTGTACTTCCATCAAGTCACATGAGATTGGTTGTCTTCAGACCTAAGAGTATGTTATGTTTTCCCATTTGTTTGACTTTGTTTCTTTATAGTTTTCCTTACATAGGCCATATGCATTTCTTGTTGTTTATCTCTTCCCAGGTTTCTGCCCATCCTTTTTTGCTTGCTATTAGAAATAAGGAATTTTCTGCCAATATAGCTTTCAATTATTTTTTTAGTATGTGTTTTTGATTTCTATTTATTAACTTTGTTCCTAGGTTAATTCTCTTATTACTTTCCATAGTAATGGTTTCTAAATGATTCTGTTTACTTTCTGGTTATATAATAATAACCATTAGTAACCGTCTTTCTTTTCAACTTTTATAGTTCTACTTTTTCTCTCTTGTCCAATTGCAGGATTCAAAGAGAATGAGACAGAGGATACCTTGGTATTACCTCAGAATCTTTTGTTCTGTTTAAGAAGTACCTATCTATTTAAATTTTATCTTTGTAATCAAGAATAAATAATGACTTTTGTCAAATGCTTTCTTGGCATCTCTGGAAATGAGCAAATGATTTTTCCTTGGATCTATTCATGTAACAGATTATATTTAATAGATTACCTAATATTAAATCATCCTAGCATTTGAGTCAGTAACCACACTTAATTGTGATATAATATTCTTTAATTGTACTACTTAAATTCTTTGTTAATCTTTTATTCAGGATTTTCCATTGCTACTCATAAGTGGGATTGGTCTGTAGTTTCGTTTCCTGTTTCTTTCTTTTTTAAAAATACTGTTTTTTGCTAGATTTTGGTGTCATTGCTATGTTGCTTCTTCTTCTTTTTTTTTTTAAAGGAAGTTTTCTCTCTTCTTTTCTCTCTTCTTTTGAACTGAATTGAGATCGCAGAAATTATGCAGTGATAGGAGATGTAGGAATTGCATCCTAGCCAGTGGAGAAACCTTGCTATGCACCTAAGTAAAGTTATACCAGCCTGAAACTAAAGGCTACTCTAGACCTGCCATAGAGTCTCAACCATATCCTAGGACTAAGGATTAAACCACTATAGTCCTTTCCTAACAAAGAATAAAACTAATCCCTCAGGGTCAAAAGATTCACAAGGAATTTAACTGCCTGCTAGAACAAAATGCCACTTAAGAGATGACAGTATAACCCACACTCTCTACAACACATTATCCACAGTGACAAGCATACAGCCAAAACTTAATATACATGAAAAAGAATCTAGAAAATGTGGCCCATGATGATGATGATGATGATGATGATGATAATAATAATAATAATAATAATAATAATAATAATAAAATGTCAGTTCACACAAAGCCCAAGATCACCCAGATGTTGGAATTACCAGATCAGGCACTTTTTTCCTATCTGTTAAAAATTTTTATTAGCAAATAATAGAGAGGTAAGATAACCCTAGCACCCAACTGATGCTTTCTTGACAATCAGGAGATTTGAAAGGAGAGTAATGCTCTCACTGTATTATTCAAGGTGATTTCATGTGGTCTTGGCATTCTTGTACTTCCTAAAATCATCCCAAATTCTGAGAAACTCAAAACCAGGAATCTGTACCAGTTTTCATGTGTTGCACTTTTTTGGGGGGATAGCGTTTTTTCCAGCTTTTTAAAGATGCAGCCGAACTACAACAATGTGTAAGTTTAAGGTATACAATGTGATGATTTGGTAGGTGTATATATTGTGAAATGGTAGATCAGGCTTTTAAACAACTATTATAAATATATCCAAGGCCAAAGAGAAAAGAGGTAGGGAATTTCATCAGAGAAATGGAATCTATGAAACACTAGAGCCAAGTAGAAGTCTAGAACCAAAAAGTATAATATCTGAAATGAAAACTTCCCTGGAGTTTAGCAGATTAAAAAGTGCAGAAGAAACAGTAACTAAACTTGTAAGATTAGTAAAGTTTTCCCATTTGAAGAACAAAGAGAAAGATTTTTTAAAAATGAAAGAACGTCACTGACCTGTGGGACAATAATCAAGCATTCTAATATATATGTAATTGTAAACCCAGAAACAGAAGAGGGATAATGGGGCAGAAAAAGAATTTAAATAAATAATGGCCAAAATATTACCATATTTGGTGACAATATTTGCTTATAGATCCAAGAAGCTAAGAAAACCTTAGCAAGATTGAAAAACAGAAACTACCTAAGCACATAATATCCAAACTTCTGAAAATTGAAGATAAAAATTTTGAAAGTGTTCAGAGAAAAATGACACATAAAGGAGGTCAGCAATACAAATGATGGCTGATCTCTTGTCAGAAACAGTAGAGGTCAGAAGAGCAGAAAAATACCTTGAGTGTTGACATAATAAAGCTGCCAACCTAGATTTTTATATTCAGTGAAAATATCCTTTAAAAATGAAAGTGAGGGCTTCCTTGGTGGCGCAGTGGTTGAGAGTCCACCTGCCGATGCACGGGACACGGGTTTGTGCCCCGGTCCGGGAAGATCCCACATGCCACGGGGCGGCTGGGCCCGTGAGCCATGGCCGCTGAGCCTGCATGTCCGGAGCCTGTGCTCCGCAATGGGAGAGGCCACAACAGTGAGAGGCCCGTTCACAGCAAAAAAAAAAAAAAAATGAGGGTGAAATATGGACATTTCAGATAAATGAAAGGAATGGGAATTTTCTGCCTAATGGTAAATGTTAAATTAACTTTTCAAGATAAAGGGAAGTAATACCAGATGAAAACTGAAACTCAGATCTGCAGAAAGAAATAAAGTATACAAGGCAGGGCTTAACTAGAAAAGAATATCTTTTTTTTCCTCTTCTCTGAAATTCTTTAAAAGAAAACTTACTAGGCAGGCTTCCAGAATGGGTACATTGATGACCCCCATAAACCTATCTTGCCATAAAAGTAACAAAAACACTGGAAAAAAAAGTTTGGTAGTAAACTTTGTGAACTCTGGAAATTACCAAATTACTAAAGGCTTGCAACAATGTAAGGAATGTTTATTCAAGAAAAACTGATGAGTCTCTATAAGAAGAAGGCTCTCTGGCTGGAGCTGTAAAGTGCCTAAACGTTGAAGGCATTCTCCAACACACACACACAGCCCCTTGGCAAAGGTGGAAGACTTATTGATTCAAGGCATTTAAGGAAATCTCTGGCCAGTCTTTAGTTGGGTACTGAGCTAAATGACACAGACTCCTGTGGCTTGACACTACAGGTAATACAGACTTAAAGAATTAGCACAGGAAAGTCACTGAACTAACTACAACAAAACAGCAATAACTGAAAACCGTTGGTGTGTGTGTGTGTGGGGGTCTGATTTCCAAACTTTACACATTATATGATCTAAGATATCCAGTTTTAATCAACAATTACAAAGCATGCCCAAAAAAATAAAAAATAGGAAGGTATGGCCCATATACAGGAAAAATGCAGTCAATAAAACTATTTCAGAGGAGATCCATATGTTGGATTAACTAGACAAAGATTTTAAATCAGCTGTTATGAATACATGCAAAGAACTATAGGAAACCACGTCTAAAGATTTAAAGGGAAAGCATGAAAATGATGTCTGCACAAGTTGAGAATGTCAGTAAAGAGACAACATTATAAAAAAGAACCAAATGGAAATTCTGAAGTTGAAAAGTATAATAATTGAGATGAATAATTCACTAGAGATTCTCAACAGTAGATATGAAATGGCAGAAGAAAGAATCAGCTAATTTGCAGATAGGTAGGTGATTACTACTGACCTTATAGAAATAAGAAGGATTATAAGGGAATACTATAAACTAACTATATCCCAGTAAATTAGATAACTTAGATGAAATTTCTAGAAAGGCAAACTATTAAAATTGTTTAAACTATTAAAACATCTGAATCATTGTTCCTTTTCCATAAGAATGACCCGTATTTATAGCTTAGTAGGTTTTTCAGCCTGATTCCTGTGCATAGAAGTTAGGGGGCCCCAATACCTCTTTTCATTCTGAAAATGAATTAACCCTGTCCTTTTTAATCCAAGCTGGTGGTTCTTCTGACGTTATAATTCTAGCAAAAACTTTGTTAGTTTCCTGTAAATCTTATTGAAATTTATTCCATTAAACAAAAAACCTACCCATGAATCCTTCAAAACATTCTCCTCTCGGGCTTCCCTGGTGGCGCAGTGGTTGAGAGTCCACCTGCCGATGCAGGGAACACGGGTTCATGCCCCAGTCCGGGAAGATTCCACATGCCACGGAGCAGCTGAGCCCGTGAGCCATGGCCGCTGAGCCTGCGCGTCTGGAGCCTGTGCTCCACAACGGGAGAGGCCACAACAGTGAGAGGCCCGTGTACAGCAAAAAAAAAAAAAAAAAAAAAACCATTCTCCTCTCTAAGTTGGGCTGAGAATCAGGATACTGTGGAATAATGCCTGTAAGATTCTTAGTAGCCCTATTGGCCAGCTGAGAGAGTGGATGAGGAGTCAGATGCCTGAAATTGAGATTCCAGAGGTTGCAGCTACTAGCCCATGAAAGCATGGGATTGCATGGCCGAGGCAGGATAAAGGAAAAAATCCTAGAAGACAGAATCTTAGAGAATCGAGAGGTCAGGCATGGAAGGATTGTCTATGATGATGGAAGGCATCTACTGAAATTTTGTATTTAGAGGACTGTTATATTTGGAGCACCGGAAGAAGCACAGGTGGATTTAACATGAAGCTTAAGTGTCAAGGGCCCTCGTTTACACAGGGACAGTTTACATTCATAGTTTTTTTCTTCTTGCAGCCTATCCCCACTCCCCAACTGGATAAGCTTCAGTTCTCATAATATCTAGCCCCTTGCCATGTTTTGTGGAGTGGAGTGGACATCACAAAAATAATTATGGCAAGAGTAGTGTTAGTGTAACGTTGAGCTCAGAGAATAAGGCGGCAGGGGTGATCTAGTGGTCTGAGGATGATGGCGGTTGGAGGAGGGGAAGTAGGTGGGACAGACTTTTGATCTGAGATTCAGTACATTATAGCCTGCCAGCTGGCTGCTTACTTTTACAAATAAATTTTTGTTGAAATATAGATACGTCCATTCATTTGCATGTTGTCTATGGCTGGCTTTGTTGTATAATAGCAGCATTGAGTAGTTGAGACAAAGACTAAAATATTTTCCTTAGGGCCTTTTAAGAAAAAGTTTGCCAGCATCTGGTCTAGAAGCAGCAATGGGGTACAAGGCGACACCACTAAGGCCCAGTGTTAAATGTGGACAGAGTGGGCAAAGAAGTATCCCTCACTTGAAGGTCCTGCTGAGGAGACAAGGCTCTAAAAGGGGCAGGTTTCAGGTAGAGTAGGAAGATAAAAGGTACATATAGACGAGAAGTGGGTGATTTGAGGGATTTAGCTGATAACTGACTATGAGCTCCAAATGTCACAGTGGAAGGGGTTCAGAGGTTGGGCAGGGATGGGATGTAGCCTCTGAAAGGAAATGCACGAATCCTCTTGCTGTTTATACTATGTGTGCGTGACTGGGAGTCCTGAGCTTCTTGTGACAGCGTGAGTAGGGACAGAGGGCATGATGAATCCAGGTGGTCTTAAGGCTGAGAAGGGTGGTCAGGCTGCAAGAGTGGTGGGGTGAGGAAGGGTAGTGGGATTCCAGGAGTACACCGAGGTTGGGATCTCCTTCCTGGCCCTTGCTAGGGGAGGTTAGCAGGGAGGAGAGGCGAGGCCCTTGTGGCTGCAGAAAGTCTGATTTCGTTCTCCAGAGATAACACCAGGTCTGACTTTCCGTTATACTCTGCTGCTTTCCAGACTCTTTGGCTACTAAATGTGTGGGCTGATTTTTCCAAAGTTGGGTAAAAGAGCTGTTGGGTGTTTGCCAACCCAGAGTGTATTAAGATTCAGTGGAGCAGGGCCACATGAAGAGTTACTAATGATCTGCCACTGTATGGGCTTGAATGTATGTGGTTGGCTTCAATGAAGTCTTCTTGTCAATTTTTATTTTGGATCAATTCTGGCCCAATCATTGGTTTATATATTCATTACATGTCATACAGAATTAAATACCCTATTCCAAACATAGTTAACTTGTAACATTAATACCTTAAAAAATCACCCCAATGTAAGTGAGCTGTACTGCAGATGAAGTAGAAATGATTATTCCTGCCTTGAAGTGCTTCATTACGGTGCTGTATTAGGCCAGTGTCAAACTGAGTTTCATCCTCAGACCACACATTAACACCTAGTGGTAGAATGAATTCTAAGGCATACCTTTTTTTGCCCCTCACATTTTAATATCTCTGAAATAAGTACATCGACCATTGCTATCCACATGGCAGTCCTGCCATAGTTTTTGCTGCTGACATGTGTGTGTTAAACCTTGTGGACTGGGTGTGAGTGACCTGGAAGTGAACCCAGAGACCTCAGGAGAGATGCTTTGTAGTGCTCTCTTGCATCCGTGTTCTCATGGAACAAAGCAACACGGACATTGATGATTCCGAGTTGACAAATGAGAGGAGTCAGCCTCCAAATGGGAAGAATTTTTTAGAAAAACTCAACCAATTAATTTTACTTAGATTTCCTTTTTTATGTATTATAAAGGCAATATATGAGAAAATCCATATCAAAATGAGTCTCAGACACTTGCATTGAGTGTAAGACGAAGTTCTAAGTGATAAAGCATGTGCCATGTAATTGGTAGCCTCTTTTCGTTCTTAGTGGTACATAAAATAATACTGTTCCTTCTGATCACTGGCATCTTAGACTCACTGAGGTGTGGTAGGTCATATATGTGAGGACCTCCGTACAGCATCTGCCACCTGGTAGGCATCCCACAAAGTATGCAAACTCTGAGAAGTAGTCATTGACACATCACCAGTATGCAGCTGCATTGTATAATTCAGGTTTTTTGCTTAAACATTTTCATTTTTAAATGAAACATTTAGGGAAAGAATTAAAAAACAAAGACCTTTTGTTTATATTTGAAAAAAGTGTTAGAGTTACTAACCTTTTAAAATTGGCTGCTGGCTTATTCCTGTGCAATGACCTTTTGATAATGGATATTAATTCCAGCTTCAGTTTTACCAGCAGAGCTGTCAGCATAATGGATGTACATGACACACTGCAGTAGCCAAAAAACCGTAGCACCTCCAAAGGAGCATTTAAGGAAATTGTTTGTCCCCGTTGGTTTATGGTGTGTCAGAAATCAAAACACTCATTTCTTGCTAGGTTTATTATAAAACTGCCTAAATCGGTGTTTCCTCAAGAGACCAGAAAATCACTCTGAGAGCTGTTTGGGCTTTGAAGGTGTACTTGATAGCTCTCTTAGATTCCTTTATATTTAAGAATAACATTCAAAATGATGTCGCAGAGCAGGAGTTGGCAAACTTTCCTGTAAAGGACGAGATAGTAAGTATTTTAGGCTTGTAGGACCATATGATCTTTGTCACTACTGCTCAGTACTGCCAGTATAGCAGGAAAGCAGCCACAGAGAATGCATACATGAGTGGTTATGACCTCGTGTCCATAAATTTTCTTTAAAAAATTAGGTGGCCAGCCCACTGGCCATGGTTTGCCAACCCCTCTTGTACAGTAACTAACTCAGACTCTCCCAAAACTACTCTGAAATTTTCACATCAACATACTGGTAAAATTTAGTTATTAAACTATGATTCAACTTAAGAAGTAACCGAAAATTACATTTAAATGAATATATTCAGAAAGAGGCCACTGCCTTCACAGTAGTATGAGGATTTGTGAAGAAGAAGTGGAATATTTGCCCTAAGGGCGTAGTCTAAAAATCATGATAAATACATCTTACTGAGTCAATTAGCCTTTGTTAGATAATAAACCACCCCTTAAAGCTAAGTGACTTAAAATAATAGTCGTTTATTTGCTTACTCTTCCGTGGGTTGGCAGCACAGGCTGGGCTCTGCTGATGTCAGTCAGGGTGTGTGTGTGTGTGTGTGTGTGTGTGTGTGTGTGTGTGTGTGTGTGTGTGTGTGTGTGTGTGTGTGTGTGTGTGTGTGTGTGTGTGTGTGTGTGTGTGTGTGTGTGTGTGTGTGTGTGTGTGTGTGTGTGTGTGTGTGTGTGTCCGTGTAGCCTTGTGTGGCTGGGGGGATGCTCACCCTCAGCCCTCAGGCTTTTTCCCGTGGTGGCAGCATTCAAGAAGAGTCTGACTGGAAGCTGCAAGGGCCCTTGTGGCCTGGGCTCGGGAATCTTCTGTTACTTCCATCGCATGCTATTGACTGAAGGAAATCACTAAGCCAGCCTGGGTCTAGAGATAGGGAAAGAGGCTCTGTCTTTGATGACAAGAGCTGCAATGAATCCATGACCATCTTTAGTCTAGTATAGTTACCTATATAGAACCAGAGCTTTACATGACACCATGACTGGTGCACTTGGGGTTGGCAAACTACCCTGTAAAGAGCCAGGGTATTACATATTTTAGCCTTTGTCGGCCATAATCTGTTGCAGCTACTCAGTTCTGCTCTTGTAGCAGAAAAACAGCCATAGACAATAAATACATAAAGGGATGAACATGACTGCATTTCAGTAAAAATTTATTTACAAAACAGATGATTTTCCACCCTGATCTAGATCATCCAGTCTTTCAACAAGTATTTGTGTGCCAGGCATTGTTCTCGGTGTAAGGAATATGGCAATGAACAAAACTGGCAAGATCTCTGCCTTCATGGAGCAGACATTCTGGTGGAAAAAAATAGACAACAAACCAAAAAAATGAACAAGAAGTTTACATTAGATAAAGTTAGATGTTACACGATGATAAATACTGAAGGAGTAAAAAAAAGAAAAAGGGGGTATGAGGTGTCTGGATGGGAGTGAGGTCGACATCCAACCTTGGGGAGCCAAGGAAGGCCTCACTGTGAATATGCTTGTTAAGTAAAAGCTGGAAGGAAGTGAAGAAACAGCCATACAGATAAACCTGAGGGAAGGTGGGCAGAGAGAACAGTAGGTGTGAATCCTGGGTGGGAGCCTGCCTGGCAGGTCAGAGGAACAGTGGGGAGGCCAGTGTGGCCGCAGCAGAGGAAACTCTAGGCAAGACAGGAGGAAAAGCCAGCAGAACTGGCTGGTGCCTTCGGGGACTACAGAGTCATTTTTGTCAAAAGCTGTTTGGAAACTTATGGCTAGACTGCAGTTCAGTTTGAACTGGGGATTAGGAAATTGGTTGGTAATTACTGACTACCTACTTACCCCTCTATCTTGATTGACTTGTGAAGATTAGACCAGTGGCTTGGGAAGCAGTGGAACTGAGGACAGTTCCAGGTGAGGCTAATGATAACCCAGGTTGGAAAATCTTTGCTGTATAGACTCAGCTCCCACACAGAGCCAGACTCTTGTTTGCTGTCACCCTGAGGGATTGCTGTGTGAATGGGTCTGGAATTAGAAAGCCCTTTTTCCGCAGGAGCAGCACACTCCATCCTTTGAAGAATTCTAATTGTTAGAAAGTGCTTCTTTACCTTGAAGTAAAACTGGCTTACCTGTGATTTTTTTTTTACAACTTTATTGGAGTATAATTGCTTCACAATGGTGTATTAGTTTCTGCTTTATAACAAAGTGAATCAGTTATACCTATACATCTGTTCCCATATCCCTTCCCTCTTGCGTCTCCCTCCCTCCCACCCTCCCTATCCCACCCCTCCAGGCGGTCACAAAGCACCGAGCTTCCCACTAGCTATCTACCTTACGTTTGGTAGTGTATATATGTCCATGCCTCTCTCTCGCTTTGTCACAGCTTACCCTTCCCCCTCCCCATATCCTCAAGTCCATTCTCTAGTAGGTCTGTGTCTTTATTCCTGTTTTACCCCTAGGTTCTTCATGACATTTGTTTTTTCCTTAAATTCTGTATATATGTGTTAGCCTACGGTATTTGTCTTTCTCTTTCTGACTTACTTCACTTTGTGTGACAGACTGTAGGTCTATCCACCTCATTACAAATAGCTCAATTTCGTTTCTTTTTATGGCTGAGTAATATTACATTGTATATATGTGCCACATCTTCTTTATCCACACATCGGATGATGGACACTTAGGTTGTTTCCATCTCTGGGCTATTGTAAATAGAGCTGCAATGAACATTTTGGTACATGGCTGGTCCGAAGGTAGTGAGTTATCTCAATTGATTGTTCACAGTCAGTTACCTGTGATTTTTACCTTAGTTGATTCTAGTTTTCCCTGTTGGGACTACTTAGACAACAATTGTTTCCTTCCTTCTCCCTCCCCCTCCCCCTCCCCCTCCCCTCCCCCTCCCCCTCCCCTCCCCTCCCCCTCCCCTCCCCCTCCCCTCCCCCTCCCCTCCCTCCTCCCTCTTCCCTCTTCCCTCCTCCCTCCTCCCTCCTCCCTCCTCCCTCCTCCCTCCCTCTCGCTGCATAGGGTCTTAGTTGCAGCACACAGGATCTTCATTGAGGCATATGGGATCTTTCATTGCGGCACACGGCTTCTCTCTAGTTGTGGCGTGCAGGTTGTTTTTTCTCTTCTCTGGCTGTGGTGCATGGGCTCCAGGGTGCGTGGGCTCTGTAGTTTGCGGCACACAGGCTCTCTAGTTGAGGTGCGCAGGCTCAGTAGTTGTGGCACATGGGATTAGTTGCCCCACAGCATGTGGGATCTTAGTTCCCCGACCAGGGATCGAACCCCTGTCCCCTGCATTGGAAGACAGATTCTTTACCACTGGACCAGCAGGGAAGTTCCTTAGATAACATTTGTTATTTTAGTTACTTATAGGAGGAATTAAATACCTTCCAGTATGCAAGTAAAGTTTAGACTGTAGTAATATCACAGTTGGTATCTTATAATATTTTACACTTAAGATGCCAGAAACATTTTATTGAGTTTTTTCAGCTAACTACTGATAAGAGGCATGTGTATTTCTTTACTACCCCGTGTAACTATTTATAGCATCGCTTGTTAACATACCTGTCAATGTTTGGTGTCCCTTGATTTCAGTGTTCACTTTACTTCATCCTTTATTGAGGGGATTTATTCAATTATACCTATTCATTCTAGATGGAGTTTATTTCAGGTTCATTTGGCTGTTGTTGGATTACAAACCGCCCCATAACTCAGTGAATTAAAACAAAAATCTGTTATTTTGACTCTCGTGTCTGTGGGCTAAGCTCTAGGGTAGGCTGTGAAAACTCTTACATTAACAAATTGCCTAAGTTGGAGTAACTCCAGTGGACCCCAGTGAAGTTGGGTTCTTCGAAAGTTCTGCTTGGTTCTGGGTTGTCTTCCCAATCCTTAAATGTATTCAGTGGCCATGGTCAACCGTCACCAAAATAAGCATGGTAGTCTTTCACCAAACAAGGGCCCCTGACTGTGACTCCCTGACTGCTGTGGCTTAATTTCCTTAATGGTCTCAAGCATTTCACGTGAGTTTCCTGCACCCTCATCTTTCTGAATGCCCTGTTCTGCCTATCAGCAGTTCCTGTGGTCTCCATGCCTAAAGATTCTGTGATGGGGTAGCTAGGACTGATTTTAAGGATTGATTTTTTTTAAAATTATTTGTTTATTTATTTGGCTGCATCGGGTCTTAGTTGCGGCACGCAGGATCGTCGTTGCAGCATGTGGGCTCTTCATTGAGGTGCGCAGGCTCTCTAGTTGTGGTGCTCGGGCTCCAGAGCACACAGGCTCAGTAGTTGGGGCACGCGGGCTCTCTAGTTGTGGCGCACAGGCTCTAGAGCACGCTGGCTCAGTAGTTGTGGCGCACAGGCTTAGTTGCCCCGTGGCGTGTGGGATCTTAGTTCCCTGACCAGGGATCAAACCTGCATCCTCTGCCTTGGAAGGTGGATTCTTATCCACTGGACCACCAGGGAAGTCCCAAGGATTGATTTTTTTTTTAATGTTATCTCCCAGATAGTTCTAGAAAATACTTTACTCTTCTGTATTTAGTGAAATTTCACTTTTTTAATGTGTAGGTTTAAACATTGACGTATAATTCACATGCCACAAAATTCACCATTTTAAAGTGCACAATTCACTGCTTTTTAGTGTAGTCACAAGGTTGTGGGACTATCTCCATTATCTACTTCTAGAACACTGTCATGTCTTCAGACAATTCCGTGTACTCCTTAGCAGTCATTCCCATTCGTTCGTTCCCGCAGAAACCACTAACTCCTTTCTGTCTCTATGGATTTGCTTATTCTGGACATTTCATATAAATGGAATCATATAATATGAATCCTTTGTGTTTGGCATCTTTCACTTAGCAAAATGGTTACATTTTAATGTTAAAAGAAAATGCACAAATAATCTAATTTATTTTTTAAGTCTTTATTGAATTTGTTATAATATTCCTCCTGTTTTATGTCTTGATTTTTTGGCCGCGACGCATGTGGGATCTTAGCTTCTCAACCAGGGATCGAACCTGCACCCCCTGCATTGGAAGGCGAAGTCTTAACCACTGGACTGCCAGGGAAGTCCCAAATAATCTAATTTAAAATCTTGTCACCTGAGAAACTTTTGTATGTTTAAATAACAGTTATTTTCATCATGTACTTGAACTTTTCTGATTTCTCACTACCTTGATATCACTAAAACTTTGCATTAACAAACTGCCCCTATTAGCTTCAAGGAGTATTTAAACATGTCTACATGAAGTTTTGAATCTGAAGTAAATTCTTATGTGATGAGTAGGTATAATCCAGCTCTTAGTTTTAGAAATTGTTCTCATTTTAAATGAATATAGGAGAAATGTATAAGATATGAATGCTCTCAAAAATATTGAACTTTAGCTGAACATAGAGTGGGCATTTCTTGAATTTGACATGACATTATTCAGTAAGGTAATATTACCAGACTTCATTTAAGAATAGTATAAGGTGGCTGCCAAGTTGGCTTTTCTTTTCTCTTAAAGATGCTTTGAGAACTCTTCTCTGTTAAGCTAATACTTGGATAAAGATAGGCTTGTGATAAAACTTGGGGAAAACAAGGATCCCAACTTAAATCTCAGGTTATATCTTCCTTCTCGGACAAGAACACACTGCAGCATTAGTTTTCAGTGCTGCATGTGGGTACGATATAAAACTAGGTATCTGGAAAAGCCTTCATTGAACTAGATTTATTTTCCTTTAATTGAATCATGAGGTAAGATACAAGGTTCTCTTTCAGTTTCTATTGCTATGAAGTGTATCTTTTCATTTCTTGTCTTGCCACTCATATGAACCAACAGTTTACTGTACTGAATGAATCAAAGAAGCAGATACTTTTCCCTTTTCCCCATTTACTTGGCTTCCTACTTGTTAAGTGGCTGTAATATTACTTGACTCATTCAGGTACTATGCAGGTAAATGAAGTCTTAAAGACTTCTGAAACCTGTCAGGAAAGATGCTGTAGTTAACAAAACCCTCCCTAACAAGTGGGCTGTTAGATGAATTCTTTATACGTAAATGTCTGTGCCTATAAATTTCCATTGATAAATTCAAGTATACAGTTAGACCTAAGCTCTAACCGAAAATCATAAAATACCTTGACCTGCGAAGGCAGTAATTTGAAGAGTGGTTTCAGGGTATAGTAGTATTAAGTGACCTCCAGCCTGGACTGTCTGCCAGTCTGTGCTTCTCAAGGGCATGTCTGTCTGTGGGCTGTGGTCAGTCTCCTGTCTGATTGTTATTTATACGTCCTGCTCTCTGAGGGAGTACATTATTTTAATTTTCCTTTCATAAAGTGAAAATTTATGGAGTTCTGAAATTCCATCATTCTATTCTGTCCTTACAGTAGCACCATGAAGTTGGTTTCCTCATCAATAAAATCGAGCTTAAATCTTCTTTGCAGGGTTGGTAAGATTTAAATGAGATAATGTATCAATATGTAAAGTGCTTAATAAATGAAGGACTCCCAACAAAGCAGCTGTATTATTACCACAATTTGGTACCATCCTTGGGAAATAATGATGACTTGCTAGATGAATTAAAGATTTGATTTTTAAAGGCCCTTTTGAATGTTTCTGGTAATAGGAAAAAAGTGACTTTTATTTTACATCCACATTCCCAGACCCACATAGAGCAAAAGTACAACTCCATTTTTAATGAAATTTTTTAAAAATGCAAAACACTTAAGCCAAAACCTTTTAAATATATCTGCCAAATATTGTGAATTTTATACAAAGGTGAGCATTATATTACCTCATTAGACTGAGCAAGGTATATATTTTCCCCACATAAGCGCCACAGTCCTGAAAGACAGCTTCCTGGGCCCTGCGTGGCACCCAGCGCTGGGTGGGGAAGGGTAGAGAGTGGATTGGGAAGAGAGGCAGGAGACATACAGCAGGTGAATCAAGATCATTTTTTCTTGTTAGTTAATCAAGAAACTAAAATTTGTTTTGGATTCTATTTTGTTTATAGGAATAGGCAATGCTGTCTTAATTCCCCTCCAACTATGCTGTAGGACTTGGGTCTCACTGAGGCCCTGTATGAGACCTACAAGAGATGGGGAGCAGAGGGGGTCTCTCAAGAATCTTTCACTTGCTCAGTTGGCACAGATGCCCCAGTTGGACAGTTGTATGGAATAAATCACAGCAGAGAACAGAAGCAGTGTTTCAGAATCCCAAAATGTTTATTTGGACCCTGTTATATTTTCTGGTGATGTTCTCAGTCCCACCTTTTACCTGGGTTTGCCTTGCCTTCTTTATTTCAGCCTTTGCCCCTCTTCCTCTCTCAGGTGTGTTCCTGTCTCTTGGACTACTTCAGGCCAGTGGACTCTGTACTTGGTCCCAGTTTTCTTTTCAGCTCTAATCCTGAGTATTTTGGAGATCAGGAGAGACTGGAGGAGAGCATTGAGGGCCAATTTTAGGACTGTGGTATTGACGGTTTTTCCCTGTACTTTCTCCTGGACTCCTGGTTGGCCATTGATTTGTTTCCAGGGTCACTACTGGGCATCCCTTTGAAAGTCCATTCAACGGATGAAGAGGTGAAAGAAGGAAGAATAAGAATGGGGAAGGGGAGGATGCATTTGGGTGAATGATAGTCGCTTGTTCCTGGACTCCTTCTACCTTTTAGTCACTGTTTAAAAACAGCTTTATTGAGATTGAATTGACATACCTTACAACTCACCCATTTAAATGGTACAGTTCAGTGGGGGGTTTTTTGTGTATTCACAGAGTTGTGCAGTCAGTTTTAGAACATTTTTTCATCCTAGAAAGAAACCCCATGCTGGTCAGCAGTCATTCATCACATCCCCCCAGTCCCCTCTGTCTAGGAAACCATTTATCTATTCTGCTTTTATTTATTTACCTGTTCTAGAAATTTCATATACATGGAACTATATAATATGTGGTCTTCTGTGACTGGCTTCTTTCACTTAGCATCATGTTTTCAAGTTTTATCCATATTGTAGCATATCTCAGGACTTCATTTCTTGCAGAATAATATTCCATTGTATAGATATACCACGTTTCGTTTATTCATTCATCAGTTGATGGACATCTGGTTTTTCCATCATTCAGTTATTGTGAATGCTGTGAATATTCATGAACAAGTTTTTGTGGGGACATATGTTTTCATTTCTCTTGGCATATATCTAGGACTTGAATTTCAGGGTCATAGAGTAACTTTATTATTAATCTTTTGAGGAATTGCCACACTGTTTTCCAAAGTGGCTACACCATTTAAAATTTCTACCAGCAGTGTTATGGGGGGTTCCAATTTCTCCACACCCTTTCCAACCCTTGTTATTATGTGTCCTTTTTTATTATGGCTGTCCTAATGGTGTGAAGTGGTATAGCACGTGGTTTTGATTTGCATTTCCCCAAAGGTTAAGGATGTTGACATTTTTTTCATGATTTGTGGAGGACTGACCTTGGAACAGAAGAATCTTGGAGAAGGAGATGAGAACTCTCTGATGTATTTTTCATGTAGTGACAGCCAGAATGATCATTTTAGGGGGCAAATTTTATCATATTACTCCCTCTGCTAGCTTTCTGCTGCTCTTAGGAGCAAGACTGGAATCATTAACATAACCAATAGCTCTTATTTCACCAACTTCATTTCAAGCCACTTTTCCCTCTTTTGTCTGTGCTGTAGTCACAGTCACCTTGTCTCTGGTTCTGTCAGGTACTGTGTTGCTTTCCACCCCATGCCATCCCACGTACCATTCCCCATCCTTCTTACCTTATTACTTCCTTCAGTGCTCAGTTCAAACACCATTTTCTCCAGGAAGCCTTCTTTGATATCCCGTATTCTCCTTTGTTGCACATACTACAATTTTAATTAAAATATGAATTATGTAATTAATTGGTTAATGTCCATGCCATCTCCTAGAATGAAAGCCTCACGGAGACAGGAACCTGCCTGTCCCATTCACAGTTGCATCCCCTGCACAGTTCCTGGTGCATGGTCGTTGCTCAATAAATATGCACTGAGCGAGTGAGTGAGTGAGTGATAGTGGGCTCACGTTCCACAGTCTCAGCCGCAGTATGCCCTATGCCATATGTGTTGTCTGACTTCAGACCTCATCTGCAGTGATGTGTTTCATATGTTTATTCCCTCGACGTATGTTTATTCAGAAACTGATATACATAAGACAGTAGAAGCTGAGTTCTTTTAAGGCCACCAATATGGTTAAAATTTGGGCTGCTTACCCAGGTCTTACCTAGTTCCTCACTTTTGGAATCCAGCTGACTAATCTCCAAGGGGCAGATCCTGTTGCTTTGGAGCACAACGAAAACCACTGGTAGAAACTGAGAACATAATGTTGGATTTTGCAGAGCAATTTTTGGGAGCTACAAACTTAGAAGCAGTGATTCTATTTTTGCTTCCTTCATTTTGTCTGACCTTAATCTTGAAATATGGAGCACTATGTGTTAAATAGATTGAACTGTCCACTTTTCCTTCTTTAATGTTTCATTGAGATGGAATGTCTTTATTCCCCTTCCCAAGAGTCTTGTCACCAGTGCTCACTTATGCTTCTTAATCTGAAATACTCTGAGATATCAAAGCCATATTATAACTTATCAAAAAAGTTTTTTAATAAAAGAAAAGACATTTAACAAGCTCTTTGGCTAGGTCAGATTAAAAACATGTTAAAAATAGGAAGGAGGGACATATAATAGAAGGTGCAAATCTATAATAATGTCGGGAAATAGCATACAATGAGTTGTACCTCTTATAAATATATCTCAAAGAGCTACTCAAAGAGGTTTGAAGCTATCTTCCCAGAAAAAGGAAAGATGTAAGTCCATTATTTAGGGAAGAATTTGAGAAGTTAGCATGTGAATGGAAGAAAGTAATAGGGTATGGTCATTGAAATAGCTGGGTTTAAATCCTGAGTCTACAGTTTATTTGGTGAGATATTTTGGGTCTTAATCTCTTTAGGATAATGGCACCTATTTCATATGTTTGTTTTGAGAATTAAATGATCATATATGTAGATTTGTCATGTATACTTAATACACTTAGCATAAGTATTTAAAAATAAGTACTAAAAATAACTGAGTGGTCCTCACATGGGACCATATAAGCAGATCATTAGAGTGAGAAAAGTGAAGCCCAAGATAAGATATTAGATTCTAAGACCGTATCAGGCATTTTAAATGAGTTAAACTTTACTGCTCCAAGTAGGTTACAATGCAGTGTATTGAAAAATTCACAGATATGATCTCAGAGCCCTTTTTTTTTAAAAAAAAATTGAAGTATAGTTAATTTAAAATGTTGTGTTAATTTCAGGTATACAGCAAAGTGATTGTTATACAGATATATATATATATATATATACACACACATATATATACTTTTTCATATTCTTTTCCATTATAGTTTTTTTCACAAGATACTGAATATAGTTCCCTGTTTTATACAGTAGGACCTTGTTGTTTATCTATTTTATACACAGTACCTTGCATCTTCCAATCCCAACTCCTAATTTATCCCCCCACCCCTTTCCCCATTGGTAACTACAAGTTTGTTTTCTTTATCTGTGAGTCTGTTTCTGTTTTGAACTTATTTAGTTCATTTGTATCATATTTTAGATTCCACAGATAAGTGGTATTGTATATTTATCTTTTTTCGCCTGACTTACTTCACTTAGTATGATAATCTCTAGGTCCATCCATGTTGCTGCAAATGGCATTATTTCATTCTTTTTTATGGCTGAATAGTATTCTATTTCTTTTTGTGTGTGTGTGTGTGTATATATATATATATATATATATATATATATATATATATATATCTCACATCTTCTTTATCCATTTTATATGTGAATGGACATTTAGGTTGCTTCCATGTCTTGGGTATTGTAAATAGTGCTACTATGAACATTGGGGTGCCTCTTTTCGAATTAGAGTTTTCTCTGGATATATGCCCAGGAGTGGGATTGTTGGATTATATGGTAACTCTATTTTTAGTTTTTTAAGGAATCTCCATATTGCTTTCTATAATGGCTGCACCAGTTTACATTCCCACCAACAGTGTAGGAGGGTTCCCTTTTCTCAACACACACTCTAGCATTTATTATTTGTAGACTTTTTAATCATGGCCATTCTGACTGGCCGTTGTTCTTTTTTTATAATTAATATTTATTTGTGGGATCCTTCCTTCCTCCCTTCCTTCCTTCCTTCCTTCCTTCCTCCCTCCCTCCCCCCTCCCTCCCTTCCTCCCTTCCTTCCTTACTTCCTTCCTTCCTCTTTCCCTCCCTCCCTTGCTTCCTTCCTTTTCTATTGAGATATAATTTACATATAATGTTGTATATGTTTAAGGTATACACTGTGTTGATTTGATACACATATATTACAAAATTATATTATGCCACATAATTACCATTTCTTTTTTGTGGCGAGAACATTTAAGTACTACTGTCTTAGCAGCTTTCAAGTATATAATACTGCATTATTAACTATAATTACCATGTTGTACATTAGATCCCTAGAACTTATTCATCTTATAACTGGAAGCTTATACTCAGAGCTATAGTTCTTAAGAAGTTACAAAGGAATAGGGGTGCCTAAGAGCTTAGGATGGAAAATATCTCATTTACAGAAAGAGGAATGAAGGAATTTCAGAACTATAGATAAATCTGGCTCCATAAAATGATGATGATGTTAGTCTGTGATAATTGAAAAAAGGAGAGGCTAATCAGGGAAAGCCTGAGACCATATTTAAGAGGCACTAAGAGAGAGGACATCTTGGAGATGGAGATAATTAACTCTTAGATGATATAATTAGGCTGTGAGCATTTGTACAGACAACTGTTAAGTTGGGTAATGCTAGCTTGTGGGAAAAAAGAACCAAAATTTCAGTAGCTTAACACAAAAGAAGTTTATCAGTTGTATAACAGTAGAATTTGTGGCCTTCCTGGTCAGTGGGCTGCTTTCTTTCATCTTATTCCATTTCATGGATCTGTCATTCTCCTGGGTCTTTGAATCCACTGCATCCAACAGGCAGAAGAGTAATATAGTGGAGAAGACAACCTGGTTCTCAAGAACCCCAGCTAGAGATGAAAATACTTGCAAATCATCTATCTGATAAGGAATTAATTTCCAGAATATATAAAGAACTCCTACAACTCAACAACAACAAAAATCAAACAACCTAATTGAAAAAGGGGCAAAGAACTTGTATCGATATTTCTCAAAAAAAATAGTAATAGCCAAATAAGCACATGAAAAGATGCACAACATTATTTGTCATTATGGAAATGCAAATCAAAACTATAATGAGATATTTCTTTGAACTTATTAGAATCACAACTATTTTTTTAAAAAAAGGAAAATAACAAGTGTTGGTGAGATACAGAGAAACTGGAACCCTCATGCATTTCTGGTGGCAATGTAAAATGGTATGACTGCTGTGGAAGACAGTATGGTGATTCCTCAAAAGTTAAACATAGAGTTACCATGTGATCTAGCAATTCCCCTCCTAGGTATATGCCCAAAAGAAGTGAAACAGGGCCTCAAACAAATACTTCCATGTGAATGTTCATTGCAGCATTATTCACAGTAGCCAAAAGGTAGAAATAATCCTCATGTCCATCAGCAGATGAATGGGTAACAAATGTGGTATATATGTACAGTGGAATATTATTCAGCCATAAAAAGGAATAAAATTCTGATCCATGCTACAACATGCATGAACCTTGAACACATTATGCTAAATATTAGAAGCCAGACACAAAAGGACAAATAATGTATGATTTTACTTATATTCTACAGAAAGTAGAATATTGTTTACCATGGGCTGGGAGAAGGGGGAAATGGGGAGTTTTATTTAATGGGTACAGAGATTTTGTTTGGGATGGTGAAAATGGTCTGGAAATAGTGGCAAAGGTTACACAGCATTATTAATGTACTAAATGTCACTGAATTGTATGGTTAAAGTGGCAAATTTTATGTTACATATGTATTTTGACCACAGTCCACAAAGAAACCCAGCTGGAAATAACACATGTCCCTCTTGCTCACATCCCATGGGTGAGAACTGGTGTCTGGGTTATGTGAGGACTTAAGGAGTTTGGGCAATGGAGAGCCTGGCTGAGCAGCCACTTTCCAGCAAAGATTCCACAGTTTGGAAAGAAGAGCACAAATATTTTGCAGATAGCAGCTATTGTGACACCAAAGGCTAAATTAAAAAAAAATTTTTTTTAGTATGTATGTATTTTGCAAGATAGTAAATCCACTTTGGAAGTAATTTCCTTGAAACTGTAGGATCAGAAGATCCTGAAAAATTCTTATCAAACATGAGCCACGTAAAAGAAATTAATATTAAAGTTCCCATTTTACTAATTATAATATATGAAATGTTTAAAATGAGTAAAGTGTTCCTTATATTGTTTGTGTTTGTTCCATGTCTTATTATTAAGGTTTCCATGAATGTACTTTGATTTTCCTGTCCCTGTTTTCCCCATATGTTCACACGTGCTTCAACTTCAAATTCTCGACCACGTTGCTTTCAGCAGGTGGACTACTGTCTGATGGCCCAACTGTGGGGCATCAAATGACTCCTCTGTATAAGGAAGAATGTTGAGTTTACTTCTGGGTTAAACATTAAAGAAACGTTGCGGGTAAAACTAGAGGCTCCTTAGCTTTAGGCATCCATGGTGGAGAGGCTAATGGAAACCATTCCTTCTAAGGAGTGCAGAGGATGCTGGGATGTTTGGCTTGTAAGCCAGATGATTAATCAGAGCTTCCAGCACTGTCTGCAAATGTGTCTGCCTCTCCTGGGAAACGGGAGGAGGTTCATGTTGTGAGTTGCTCCAGTAGGCAGACTTTGGGTCCTAGGGAAAGTTCCAGGGCAGCCACTTCCTGTTCAGCATAAGACAGTTCTTTCCAAGGGTCTGAAAACTTAAGTAGAGAGATGTTGGCTTCTGGACAAAGTGAGTGCCACAAGTCTCCAAGGGAGACCAAACAGAGAAGCAATTCCAGTGTGGATGGGAGGTTGGCTGAGGGCCTCTAGAGCCCCTTGACAGCTCTAGAGATTCTGTGATTCTTTCTTATACTTGCCAGTAGTTTGCAAATATTCCTACAACCTCTAAGATGAAAAGCGAGGAGAAGTTAATGTAATGAAAGAAAACTATTAAGATGTAAATTGTTTTCTCTGTTAAGTGCTTTCCCAATGTGCTGAAACACACATTTACTTTTATTCCCTCCTGTCTAGGCTGCTGACACTCAGGAATTAAAGATGAAAATGTGGAATCAAGCAGGTTATACCTGTACAAAGAGAGACAGCTAACATCTGGCTCTTTCTTTTTTCCTTTAAATGATATAATCAGTGTTGCATAGTGTGTCTAACGCCTTCTCTTTTATATCCTTAGTTTTAGAGAAAAAAATCAAACGCCAGGTGGCCATTATTGCAACACATTGTTGACATATTCAGCAAACAGTAGGCCATTTAAAGTGATGACAGTTATTAATGGGATTAGAACAGTAATAAAACTTTATAGAGGAGTTTAATAACTCATTTACAGACCATGAAACAAAGCTAACAGTCAACCTTCATGGGTGAAGTGTTCTGTTTGTCCTGTGGTCCACTGCTTTGACTTTCAGTCAAATGTCAAGAGATCACTTAGTTTTCAAATGTCTTTATGTGCATCTTATTGTTAAAGCCTGTAGAATTTTGCACAATTAAAAACTGAGTCCCCAAAGAGCAATGATTTAGTGTTAACATTTTCAGTAAAATGTAAGCTATTGGCTCTTTCCATTTACAGATACATATATGAATGATAGGCAGACAGTATGATCTGTCTATATAAGCACCAAATTTTGGATTTAATCCAGTTTTTTTCTTTAGGTATCTCTTGGATATTAGGTATAAATAACTGAATAAATCATAGGGCTTTTGTTTCTCATTCTGTTAACAATTTCCACCGTAACGGAGTCTGGGCATTATAGTTTGTCCTCCCCTCCCTCCTAAGAGCTCTTCCACTGCACCATGCCCAGAAGACTTCTTTCCTGTTGGAAACAATTCTTCTGATTCGGGTTTTGTTTCCTTCAATTTCATTCAGTAACCCTTTTTGGAATCACAGAGGGTTTAGAGTTAGAATATTCCTAAAAATCATTTATTCAAAAACCGCTCATTGTACGGACGATGAAAGCAAGGCCAACAGGGTGCAGAAACTTGCCCTGGGCTCCCCAAGCTGGAAAGCAGCTGTGATGACCCTGAGATGTAGAGATTGTAACTTGAGCCCCTTTTCTTCCTATGCCTTCACTAAGGGCTGGCTCACCTCCATCTTCAGAACTGCAAGTGTTTGGTCAAAACACCATTGGGTATTTTCTTCCGCCTCTCATTTGGAACCAAGCTTTTGCTTTAGTTTTGTTTGCTGTTGATGAAATTGACTGGAACACTGCCTTCTTTTTTTTTTTTTTTTTTGCGGTACGCAGGCCTCTCACTGTTGTGGCCTCTCCCGCTGTGGAGCACAGGCTCCGGACGCACAGGCTCAGCTGCCATGGCTCACGGGCCCAGCCTCTCCGCGGCATGTGGGATCTTCCCAGACCGGGGCACGAACCCGTGTCCACTCCATTGGCAGGCGGACTCTCAACCACTGTGCCACCAGAGAAGCCCTGCCTTCTTTCTTTGAGGGTAATATTACTGATGACTCGTGGTCCTCCTTTAAAGACATGGGTCAGTATCTTCTCCCTTGATGTCCTTGGTGACCAGTGGCATGCTATATATATATATATATATATATATATATATATATATATATATATTTTGAGATATCTGGCCAGTGTTGAGAAAAGACATCTCTGCCCAGAGAATAAAGCCATGCATTCTTTAATCCTGGGCTTCCACCAGCTGAGCTTTCTATCTGGGGATGGCATTCACCCTAGTTCTCTGATATGTAACTGGTATGGAAAACTTGATACGTACTTTAAAGATAAGTTTCAAATAATCAAAAAAGTGAGGAGTTGTTATATTTGAAATAAAGAAGAAAGAGTAATTGTTTGGGGACAGGTCCATTTTATGAAATTGAAGTAGTAAGCAGGTTGGTGGAACTCTCAGTCCTCCTAATCATGTCTTGACAGGATGGCCAATCCAAAGGGTTTTGACTCAGACAGCTTGATCAGGTATTTGTTATTGGGTAAAGGGATACTCATTCAGATTTTTCTAGCACAACACTGGGCATGTCATTGTTGCTCAACAAATATTTATTAAATGAATCAGTAAAAGAATGAATGAGCAAGTGCACTTGAAAATTAAAGATAATTGCATATGGTGTGTGCTTGTGAGAGGAGCAGGTGATAGGAGAGAGAATAGGTCCAATAATAAAAAAAATGACAGTAATTACAGTAGTAAGATGTAGGGCCCAAGATGGCATGTTTTCTAAAGACCAAGGTGTCCTTGAACAACTCTGAATCAGGGTCTCTACCTGGCAAAGTGAATGTCCCTTGAGGAAAACCAGTCATCCACATCCTGAGAGCCCATAGAGGGAGCTTTCAGAATGGCAGCATGAAAGTGGAACCTGGTTTTGGCCTGAGGGGTTATTTTACTTTAAAGTTGAAGTGTCTTAAGATAAAATGTATGTAGCCAATGATGCTGTAGACTCATATATTGTTGAAGGGGCAAAAATGTACAAATATATACCAATGTAAACATTTTCACAAGCCCCCATTACAACTGTGTTGCAAAACCAAAGACAAACACGCACACACGCACACACGCACACACACACACATACACACACACTGAAAAACCCTGAAGCTTTAGTCCTCACATGTGGACTTTCCAATTAAGTGTGTCTAATTCTTTTCTCATTTAAAATGGCCCGATCGTAAATCAATCTGCAGTCTGTTCAAAATCCAGCTCCCTTTGAGAACAGTTTCTCCTCTCTCACTCCTCCCCAAGACAGTCTAGACCTACAGGGGTGCTTGTGTGTCCTGGTGGGGCTGGGGGAAGGCAGAGGCTCTTTGGATCCCCTTACAATGAGATACAAATGAAATAAATATTATTTTAAGCTCATTTCCTTCATTTTAATGGTATGAAATGCCTTTTAGATTTTAATCAAATATGCTTCATTATTTTTGAAAATGTGATTTAGCATTTTATGATAGAGCAGTTGGTGATTTAGTTTATCTTTTTCTTAATTAGTAGACTTTAGTTTTTAGGGCAGTTTGAAGTTTATAGAAAAGCTGAACAGAAAGGACAGAGGGGCCCCTGTATGTCGTCCTCCCCTATCTCCCCTGTACGGGTTCCCTTCTTATTAACATCTTTCATTAGTGTGTTATATTTATTATAATTGAATCAATTATTATAAGTGAACCAATTGATACATTATTATTATATAAAATCCATAGTTTTCTTTAGGGTTCACTCTTTGCATTATACAATTCTGTGGGTTTTGCCAGGTGTATGATGTCATGTATCATATACATTATCCATTACATTATCGTACAGAATAGTTTCACTGCCCTAAAAATCCTCTGCTCCGCATGTCCATCTCTCCCTCCTTCCCACCCCAAGCCCCTGATCTTTGTAATATCTTTCTAGTTCTACCATTTCCAGAATGTCATCTGTTTGGAAGCATCCAAATGCAGCCTTTTCATACTGGCTTCTTTTACCAAACAATATGCATTTTAAGGTTCTTCTGTGTCTTTTTGTGGCTTGATAGCTCATTTCTTTTTATTGCTGAATAACATTCCATTGTATTTACCTTATTTATTTATTTAGGCTGCGCCAGGTCTTAATTGTGGCACGTGGTTTGGTGTGGCATGTGGGCTGTTTAGTTGTGGCCTGAGGACTTCTTAGTTGCAGCATGCATGTGGGATCTAGTTCCCTGACCAGGGATCGAACCCGGGCCCCCTGTATTGGGAGTGCGGAGTCTCACCCACTGGACCACCAGGGAAGTCCCTACCATATATAGTCTCTCAGTGTTCCCTTGGATTACCACAATTTGTTTATCCAGTTACCTATTGAAAATATCTTTGTTGCTTCTAAGTTTTGGTAATCATGAATGAAGCTACTATAAGTATCTGTGTGCAGGTTTTTGTGTGGACTTAAGTTTCCAGCTCGTTCTAGTAAACACTAAGGAGCAGAATTGGCTGGATTGTCTGGTAAACCTATGTATAATTTTGTAAGAAAGGCCCAGACTGTCTTCCACAGTGGCTGTACCGCTTTGCATTCCCACCAGCAATGAGTGAGAGTTATTTTTACTCCGCATCCTCACCAGCATTTGGTGTCAGTGTTTTGGATATTCACTATTCTAATAAGTTTGTGGTGGTGTCTTGTTTTAATTTGCAGTTCCCTAATGATGTGCGATATGGAGCATCTTTTCATATGCTTATTTGGCATCTGTGTGTATTTTCTTTGATGAAGTATGTGTTCAGATCTTTTGCCTGTTTTTTAATTGGGTTGTTTGTTGTCTTATTGTTGAGCTCTAAGGAGTCTTCCCATATTTTGGATACAAGTCCTTTCTCAGATATGTGTTTTGCAAATATTTTCTCCCAGTCTGTGGTTTATCTTTTTATTTTCTTCTGGTTTGATTAGTTTTGATACTTGGTTTTAATGGCTGTTACAGCTGAAAAGTAAACCTCATCACAGTGCATAGATCTTTGTGGAGAAAATGCACCATTGACTCTGCTTCCTAAATTATACTTATTTTCAAAACCGTATGCCAGTTATGCAAATATTTTAAAAAATAATTCATCTAGTAAAATTTCATTTTCCCAGAACATTGCCTATTCTTAAAAACTAATTGAAACACATCACATTCTTCTGTAAGAGTTGCTTGGAAAACATTTAAGTGGGTGTGAAAATAGCGTCCATTTTTTAGTCCTATCTCATTTACTTTTTACTGAGTTTTAACATGTAGTAATAAACGACATAATTTTTAAGCATACAGCTTAATGAATTTTTACATATGTATAAACCTATAAAACCAACACATAGATCCAGATAAAGAACATTTTTACTACACCAGAAAGTTCCTTCATATCCCTTCCCAGCCCATGCTTATATCCAGGGCCAATCAGTATTCTTATTTCTATCACCATTGATTAGTTTAGTCTGTTCATGAACTTCATATAAAAGAAATATAAATATATCCACTTTTGTGTCTGGCTACTTTCATGGCATAATTTCTGTGAGACTCATCCACATTGGTTCTTTTATAAGTTTTTTTTTTTAACTTAAAAAATTTCTGTTCAGTATCCCATTGTACTAATGCATTACAGATTCTTTCTTTTCCTACTGCTAAACATTTGGCTTGCTTCCAGTTTATATCTGTTATGAATAAAGCTGCTGTGAACATTCTTTTTTTTAATATAAATTTATTTTATTTTTGAGTGCATTGGGTCTTCGTTGCTGTATGTGGGCTTTCTCTAGTTGTGGCAAGCGGGGGCTACTCTTTGTTGCGCTGCATGGGCTTTTCATTGCAGTGGCTTCTTTTTTTGCAGGGCACGGGCTCTAGGCACGTGGGCTCAGTAGTTGTGTCTCGCGGGCTGTAGAGTGCAGGCTCAGTAGTTGTGGCTCATGGGCTTAGTTGCTCCACGGCATGTGGGATCTTCCTGGACCAGGGCTCAAACCCGTGTCCCCTGCGTTGGCAGGCGGATTCTTAACCACTGTGCCACCAGAGAAGTCCCTGAACATTCTTGTACATATCTTATTGTGCACATATCCCCTCATTTGTTTCAGAAACATACAGAACCATGCATGCACACCCACACAGACACACATACCTACATACATACATCTACTAGTGGAATTGCTGAGTCATAGGGAAGACACGTTAGTCTTTAACAGATGTTGCCAAACCATTTTCTAATGTTATGCTAATTTGTACGTAAACTGGCAATGTAAGAGAATTCCAGTTGCTCTATGTATTTGGTCTTTGTCTTTTTAATTTTAGTCTTTCTGTTGGTGTGTAGTAATATCTCGTGTTTTAAATTTGTAACATTTTTATATATTCGTTGGCCATTTGGATATCCTCTTTTGTGTCTTGCATGTCTTTCACTCATTTCTAATGTTGACTTGTGTTTTTCTTACTGAGTTATAGGTTTCTTTATATATTGTAAGCAGGAGCCCTTGGTTGGATATGTGTATTGCAAATAATTTCTTCAATTTTATAGTCTGTCTTTATACCCCTCAGTGATAAACTTAAGGGCAAATGTTCTTAATTTAATGAATTATACAGTAAGTCCCCTACATATGAACGAATTCCATTCCAAGAGTGCATTCATTAAGTCTAATTTGTTTGTAAGTCCAACAGAATTAGTGTAGGTACCCAACTAACACAATCATCTATATAGTACTGTACTGTTATAGATTTATAATACTTTTCACACAAATAGTACATAAAAAACAAACAAAAAATAAAGAAAACATTTTTAATCTTACAGTACAGTACAACAGCTGGCATACAGGGGCTGGCATCGAGTGAACAGGCAAGAAGAGTTACTGACTGGAGGAGGGAGAGGAGGTGGGAGATGGTAGAGCTGAAGGGCCATCAGCAATAGGAGACAGAGGGCAAGCTGCAATTTCACTCATGCCTGATGTTGATGGTTCTGCTTCCTTGCTGGAACCAGATGCACGTTTGCATCTTTGTAAGTTCTCAACTTGAAGGTCCATTTGTAGGGGACTTACTGTAATTTCTATTTTTTTTTTTTTTTCGGTATGCGGGCCTCTCACTGTTGTGGCCTCTCCCGTTGCGGAGCACAGGCTCCGGACGCGCAGGCTCAGCGGCCATGGCTCACGGGCCCAGCCGCTCCGCGGCATATGGGATCCTCCCAGACCGGGGCACGAACCCGTATCCCCTGCATCGGCAGGCGGACTCTCAACCACTGCGCCACCAGGGAGGCTCTGTAATTTCTATTTTTATGGTTAATGCTTTTTGTGCTTTGTTGAAAAATTTTTGCCTGTGCCACAGTCATGAAGATGTTTTCCTATGCTTTCTTCTAAGCTTTATTATTTTCCTTTTATATGTAGGTCTATGAAACATCTCAAATTACTATTTGTGTATGGTGTGATAAAATGGTCATGGTTCATTTTTTATCTTCTGCATTATTCATTTAAAGACGTTTTCTCTTTGTCTAATTTTTCTTATGGTATATATCTGAGGATTTTTAGCAGATATTAGAACAAATTATGCCATAGAAAAACTCTATCAGATGATGCTGTATACTTTTTCAAACATCCTTTTTCAAAATGCTCTCTTTATAGTAGTTAACTTTTTCACTCAATATTAAAACTTCTCTTTCACCTTGAAGGGACAGGTGAAGAGTGTGTTAAGAAGGGATGTGTGTGTGTGTGTGTGTGTGTGTGTGTGTGTGTAATCATCTGCTAGATAGCATACTGACAACTTATTTGTTACCACACAAAATCTTAGCAAGTATCTTTTTATAAAGAAAAAACTGCGTAAGTCATTTTCAGGTTTAGCAGCTCTTTTAAGATCTTGGTCATGAGATTAGCAATGATCACTCTACATCTTATTACAAAATATTATAAAGACCTTCCTATTTTAAAGATCTTGTGTTTTTTTTTTTGTTGTTGTTGTTGTTTTTAAAAAACTAACCCCATCACTGGCTTAGTGTTTGAGAGTGGGCCCTCTTGATCCAGGTTGCCTGGGTTTAAGTCCTGGTTCTGAAACTTATATCCACAATGACCTTGGGCAAGTCTTAACTTCTCTGTGCCTTAGTGGCCTCACCTGTAACAATAGGTTTAATTACATTGTCCAGTATAGGGGTTGTTGCAAATACTACATGAATGAGTGTAAAGAGGTCAGGATGTTGTCTTGTACAAAGTTCTTGCTCCATAAATAGTATACATTCAAATACTGTCAAGTATGAAACCTCAAAGAGGCTTCTGTATATCTTTCATTGTTTCCTAAAATGTTGAGAAATACTAGACTGAAAATCACATGAAACAGTTTTATTTTTCTATTGTAGGTATTTAGTATAAAATTCTTTCCAGTGATGGTGGGAGTTAATATAACTAACATAATCATGTAATTTCTAGCTAAAATATCAAGACAAAATACATTGCAGGATTTGTTGCAATAGTAATAGCTTTCAGAATTTTAGTTTTTAAACTGACTTCTTTTCAGATCTGATTAGGTTGTCATTGCTTTTAGCATCATACTGTAGCTGAGGAAAAGTGTAGGAAGCAGAATTGTTCTGAATTTTTGTTTGTTTGTATTATTAGTATTAACTTCAAGTTCACTTCTTTTCAGGAGTAAGATACTTTACTTTAAAAAAATTTTTTCTGGCTGCTTTGGGTCTTTGTTGCGGTGCACGGGTTTCTCATTGCCGTGGCTTCTCTTGTTGTGGAACACAGGCTCTAGGCATGCGGGCTTCAGTAGTTGTGGCACACAGGCTCAGTAGTTGTGGCTTGCGGGCTCAGTAGTTGTGGCTCGCGGGCTCTAGAGCGCAGGCTCAGTAGTTGTGGTGCACGGGCTTAGTTGCTCCGCGGCATGTGGGATCTTCCAAGACCAGGGCTCGAACCCGTGTCCCCTGCATTGGCAGGAGGATTCTTAACCACTGTGCCACCAGGGAAGTCCAGTACTTTACCTTTTGATTATAATTTAGTTAATACTAAATAATATAGTTGGTGCATCCATTGAACCAGATGCACATGAACTGCTATCATGTCCCAGTCCCTGGAATTTTACAAAACCCATGGATTTGCCCACTCTCCCTGAGTCCTGCAGCTCACTCTTTTCCCTCTGGATAACCAAGTGCCACTCTCTTTGTGCAGCAAAGTGATACATAGATCCGGTGGAAATACCAGTTTTGTTATTTTTTTTTTGGTAAAAATAATTATAAGTTCTTATATTTTCTTATCACACTCCAGTTGATCACTGTGGCCTGCGGTCTAAAATAACAAAAACACTAGCTTAAGTAACAGAGGACATGGAAATGATTCAATAATGAAGGACTCAGTGTTGGAAGGCAAGAAAATTAATCTGAGAGGAAAAATAAACTGTTTATGGGAGGCAGGCATTTCTAGTTTAGTTTTACTTACTATGTGGACAGTTAAAAGAATAACACTACAGAAATACATTTGACAAAATATAACACCTATTTGTAACTTAAAAACCATTAGCTTACTAAGATTAGAAGGGAATTACCTTAGTTTGATAAATAATATCTCAAAAAAAACCCTAAAGCAAAATGTCATATTCAATATTAGAACATTGAGAATTTCAGCCTGGGATTCAAACAAATCAGAGATATTCATCATCATCACTCTCAGTAAACATTGTATTGGATGTCCTAGCCAGTGCAAGAAGGTAAGAAAAAGAAATAGATGTGTAAGAATTGGAAAGAAAGAAATAAAACTACTATTATTTTCAGATGACATGAATGTGAACCTAGAAAATTCAAAAGAATTTATGAGCTATTGACATTAATAAGGAAATTTATCAAGGTTACCAGTTACAAGGTCAATATAAAAATCAATTGATATAAATATTAAAAAATCAGTCATGTTTCCACCAAGTTTAAACCAAAAGTTTAAGACTTGCTGTGTATAAGTAGCATCTAAAATTCAAGTAACTAGGAGTAAATCTAAAGGGCAAAATGTCTACACTGAAAACTATAAGACGTTATTGAGAGGCATGTACAAGGATGTTCATAGTACAATATTTATAATTACAGAAAAGTGGAAACTACTCAAATACTCATCAACTTTAGAATGTTTAAATATACTTTGGCATATTCACACATTGTAATGCTACACAGCAATGAGAATAATGAACTACAACTACTCTTAGTACAGTGTGAATGGATCTCTTGAACATAACTTGTGATTCTAGTTCTGCCGACTACAAAACCAGGCAATTAATCCTTGAAATTGGAAGTCAGTGCAGTAATGACTTTTGGGGAGGAGAATAATGTCTGGAAGAAGAATAAGAGGATTCTGGGTAATGGTGATTTTCTCTTTCTCAAGCTGCAGACTCTTTACATGGGTGTTTTCAGTTGGGGAAAATTCATCTAGCTGTGCACTTACGATATTTACACATTTTTTTGTTTATAGCCATAAAAAGTTTTTCTAAAAAAATCTATTACTGTTTGTATACACAGATGGTAGGTTAACACTGAGTATATGCCTACCTTAGATTCAGTAAGTCAGATTGGTTTGTCATTTGATAGTACCACATAATAGCTGTGTGACCTTGTGCACTCAGCTAGGGCACATGTGTGAATTGCTTCCTCATCTGTAATATGGGGATAATATCATCATTGTTTAGTTATATTGAGAATTAATATGGCACATAAATGTCACTGAGAAAATGATCATTTCCCTTTAAGGGGCCGCGTGTGTGTGAATGTGTATAAAAAATTATATGTATATGTGATTGTATATAAAAATATGTGTATATACACATACACACATATCTATGATAGAAAGCAACAACTCAGTGGAATTTTATATTACAACTCGTGATTAGATGGTCTTTCTACAAATGAAACCGTACGTCTAAACTGTATGTCTAAATGTATGTTTATAGTTTACTTTTTTTTTTTTTTGCGGTACGCGGGCCTCTCACTGTTGTGGCCTCTCCTGTTGCGGAGCACAGGCTCCGGACGCGCACGCTCAGTGGCCATGGTTCACGGGCCCAGCCGCTCTGCGGTGTATGGGATCTTCCCAGACTGGGGCATGAACCGGTGTCCCCTGCATCGGCAGGCAGACTCTCAACCACTGCGCCACCAGGGAAGCCCTATAGTTTACATTTTGAGACGAAAGTATAGCCATATATTTAGCTATGTTCAAATATAGAGCAGAGTTCATTCAAAAATTTTTTACAGTGAGATTGTGGCCATATTTTTTTTACTCTAAAAGCTATTATGTATAATAAAACGTATCATTAGTTACATTTAGGTTGTTATAGATGATAGGTTGGGATCTAATAATGATTTGTCTCCCTTTGCTGCTTGTCAGATTTAATCAGTAGGTAATGAGACATTGATGGAAAATGAAATTCAGAGTTATGCTCTACACTTCCATATTTGCATACATCACTCTGAAGACCTGAGACATTTTATAGTCTAAAATAACAGAAATAGCTTTTATTTCCGTTCACGTAGTCACTCAAACGTTTATTTATTTGAATATTTGTTGAGAATGACTAATTCCAACTACTTTTTTAGGCACCAGTCATAGCAATGGATAACACAAGGGCCCCTGTCTTAATGGTGATTATATTCTAGAGGAGAGAGACAGTCATAATTTGTGTGTCAAATATATGTCAGATCATGACATGAATAAAGGGGTAGGATGTGTGAGATGGGGGTTGTGTACAGGAAGATTGGGGAAGGCTTCTCTTTTAAGATGACATTTGAGCAGAGACATTAGGGAAGGAAGAGAAAATCATATCATTGTGAAGGGGATGAGCATTCTCTAGCTGACCAAATGAATACCTCAGTCTTAATTCAAAATCAAATGATCCAAAATAAGAATTTAAAAAACATATCTCTACTTCATTGGGGTGTTTTTCTTTTGGTTTTTTTTTGTCTATTTCGACTCAACCAAAATGGCCTTTCCTATTGCTGAAATCAAAGCAGTGATTCAAATGACTAGTTCTGAGTGTTGAGGCTCTGTAATTCAGTATTTCTAGCTCTATCTCCCCTTTTCAGAATCCTTGCTTTCAAAATATATTTATATCATGAGGGACTTCCCTGGTGGTGCAGTGGTTGAGAATCCACCTACCAATGCAGGGGACATGGGTTCAATCCCTGGTCCAGGAGGGTACCACGTGTCACAGAGCAAGTAAGCCTGTGTGCCACATCTAGTGAACCTGTGCTCTGGAGCCCGCGAGCCACAACTACTGAAGCCCACGTGCCTAGAGCCCGTGCTCCGCAACAAGAGAAAACCTGCACACAGCAACGAAGACCCAATGCAGCCAAAAATATAAGTAAGTAAGTAAGTAAATAAATAAAATGTATTTATATCATGAGTAAAATTCAGATTTTTTTTTCAGAAGAACACAGTATTGTTTTATGTTATTTTAGAACATTCAGATGTCAACTATTAATCATCAGTTTTCTTCTTTTCTTAACAAACCAGAAAAGAAAAAGAAAACCAAGTGATTCATAAAGCATGTGTACTAATTACATATATGTTATATTTTTAAGTTAAATATAATGTGAAAAAGGGACTTCCCTGGTGGTCCAGTGGCTAAGGCTTTGTGCTCGCAGTGCAGGGGGTCCGGGTTTGATCCCTGGTCAGGGAACTAGATCCCGCATGCTTCAACTAAGACCCGGCGCAGCCATATAGATAGATAGATAGATAAAATGTGAAAAACTCATTATTTAGGTTAATTTTTTAGCCAGTTCAGAACTCAGTGTCTTTAATCTTTTTAACATTCTAACCTAAATAAATGATTTCTAAACAAACAAATAAAAATTAGTTATCCTGTGACATTAGCAGGAATTTTTCTGAGATTTTTTAGGGCAGACAGGAGGACCTTTGGAGCTTTTCTAGTCTGATTCCTTAGCGTCGGTGAGGAGGTCCTGAGGAAGGTAGGGTGCCTGCAAAACTAGATGAGACAGCTGTGATCTGCAGGCTCTAAAACCAATGCCTCTTCCTCCTCCCCAGACCAGTTACGGTTTTGTCTTTTAAAAAATGTGCTGGGCTGAGAGTTCTGGGACATCACCAGCACTTCTGGTGTCCCCCACAGTGAAAGAAGAGCGGATGTCATGATTATTTGTGTAAATAATCTCTGAAACGTTTTACAAATATTTAGTTTGTTAACAACTAAATTTTGATCTCTGTTGGCTTTGTTATTTGCCTTTGTGCTCCCTGTGGCAGAGCCACTGATGGTCCTTCGGGTCGTCAATTACATCTTAAGCCATGTCCAGCTCCCTGAGATTTTGTTGCACTAACCTGGTTTCTTGTGAGAGTTACAAAATTAAATGGTGACTTGCTGAGAAGAGCCTTCCTTGCTTCTAGAAGATTGAGGCTCTGGGCACCTGACCTGTATTCATAATTCTAACTTAGTCTTCGGTATGTAGGATTCCTTTTCACAGTCATATGGGGCTAAGTGTTTTCTGTTCTCTTCGTTAATCAGCTGATTGGTTACCATGCCCATACCTTCTCTGAACTTCTGCAACTATTGAAAAGTCCATTAAAAATGCAGGTATTTTCTTCTTGGGCTAGTTTATCAGTCTGGTGTATTTCTATATCAAAAGGCATTGCATTTTTTTTTATATAAGTGGAGTATAGTTGCTTTACATTACTGTGTCAGTTTCTGCTGTACGGCAAAGTAAGCATTGCATTTTTAAGGCAGTTGATGTGTAGATTTGGTGTGTGTGTTTAACCAGATTTATTAAGATATAATTTACATGTAATAAAATACACTAATTAGGTATGCAATGTGATGAGTGTACAGTTGTGAAACCACCACCATAATCAAGATATGGAACATATTCATTACCCCAGTTTCCTTGTGCCCCTTTGCAGTGAATTTTCTCACCCACTCTCAGGCCCATGCAGCTGATAATTTTTTGTGTGTCTATAGTTTCGTCTTTTAAAAAATGTGCTGGACTGAGAGTTCAGGGACATCACCAGCACTTCTGGGAATTTCTGAGTTGACCTGATCCTAGAGATTGGCTACAGGGAACATGAGGGTCCTCACTCCATCTCCCTGATTCCTGAAGAAGCGTTTCCTACCTTTGCTCAGCTTGGCCTCTCCTTGCCCTCTACACCATCTCTCCTCCCTCCCACCACCAGAGATAAAAAGACTAAAATAAGGAAGCTGATACCCTGGCCCCACCTTAGACCAATGAAATTAGGGTTATTGTACATTGGGACCCTGGCATTGCTATTTTCTAAATATCAGGGTGTCAGCCGGGATTGAGAACCACTGCCTTAAATGGTTTCAGTAGAAAAAAAAGATAAGGTGAAAACTAATGAACTAGGATTCAACTTAAGACGTTAGAAAAAGAAAAGAAAGGGAAAAAACCCAAAGGAAGGTGATAATAAAGACGAGAGCAGCAGTTAATGAAGCGGAAAAGTTCATTAATACAGTAGAGATCAGCAATGGCAACTCATGGGTCTTTGAAATGATGGATAAAATTGATTAAACTCAAGAAAGCCTCAACAGAAAAAGGAGAGAGGGTACAAATAAATAGTGGTAAGAATAAAAAAGAGCAGTGGCTGAAGAAATAATAAAAGAATATTATGGAAATATTATGCCAATAAATTTGGAAACATAGAAAAACTCTTAGAAAAAGATAACTTACCAAACTTGATTCAAGATGTAGAAAGTCTGAATTGTATTATAACTAGACTGAGTATATAATTTATCATCCAAATCTAGTACTTACAAAAAATTTGTTTAATATGTGTAAATCAGTAGTGTTCCAGACCAAGTAGAATATGTAGTCACCCTGTCTATAACTGTTAAATTTAAAAACCTTCCTAGAAAGAATAAATCAGGCTCGGATGGTTTTACATGGGAGTTCTACCAAAAGTTCAAAGGCCAGATAATTTCAATTTTACACTCTTCCATTGAATAGAATAACAGTTAATATCCCCAACTCATTCTGTGAGGTCAGTTTAATCGCATACTGAAACTAGCCTAGGACAATACATTAACAAAAAATTACAAATCAGTCTCATGTATGAACATAAATGGCAAACAGAATTCAGTGAAATATGAAAGAGAAAATATAGTATAAACATATAGGTTTTAATCCAGTAATCTAAGAATGGTTTAGCATTAGAAAAATCTATAAAATGTCACTAACCACATTTACAGACTAAAGAGGAAAAAAATACAATTGATACAGAAAGCCATTTGATAAAGTTCAACACCCCTTTAAGATTAAAATGAACCCTCCCCAAAAAAAGCTCTTAGCCAAATAAAAACAGAAGGAGACTTCCTTAACTTGAAATAGACTATTTACCAAAAATATCCAGCAAACCTAAATTGTAAGATAATGCCTAAGAGGCATTACTTCTGAAAATTAAGAACGAGATTATTGCCCATAGACACAGTAAGCCCCTATCCAGCACAGAATGATGTTTAAAGAATATAAAAAGTATAACAATTTTAAAGAAACAAATTGTTGCTATTTATAGATGATATAATTTTCTACATGGAAAGCCACTACAAGAAAATTATTAGAAATAAAGGTAATTAGCAAGTTGGCTCAATTTAAGATTAATATATAAAAATTATTTCTATATATAAAAATATAATATTTAAATAGCAGTAAAAAGTGAAGTCCCAATACATTAATCTAAAAAACTATGTGCAAGGCCTTTATGTGGAAAATTATAAAACTTTATTGAATGACATTAGCGAAGACAATTGGAGAGATCTGTCTTATTTGTGGATTAGAAGACCTGACTGTAGCAGATATACTAATAGTCTCCCAAATTGGTTAATGAACTCAATACAGTTAAAATAAGTATACTATCAGTGTTTTGATTTTGATTTTTGAAAGTTCGTTATCTGATTCCAAGCTTTATATCAAAGAAGAAAGGCCATGTGTAGTCAAATTCTACTAATTAAGACAGCAGAGTTTTGGTTCAGATATGGTCAAATAAACCCATGGAACAGAAAGATTGCTTAGAAATAGAGCCCTACTTGTTCTGTGACAGAAGTAGCATTCCAGATCTCTGGAGAAATGATGTAATATTCAATAAATGGTCCTATAATAATAGTTTCTTAGGATAAAGAAATAAAGAAATGGGGCCTCTGCTTCATACCATTCACAAGAATCAAGTCCAGGTGTTTTATATATTTAAAATACAAAAGAGTAAACTCTAGGGCTTCCCTGGTGGCGCAGTGGTTGAGAGTCCGCCTGCCGATCCAGGGGACGGGTTCATGCCCCCGTCTGGGAAGATCCCACATACCGCGGAGCGGCTGGGCCCGTGAGCCATGGCCGCTGAGCCTGCGCGTCCGGAGCCTGCGCTCTGCAACGGGAGAACAGTGAGAGGCCCGCGTACCGCAAAAAAAAAAAAAAAAAAAAGAGTAAACTCTAAAACTTTTAGAAGAAATGTTGAGTGCCTTAAGTTTTAAAAAATTTGTTCATCGTAAGACACCATATTCAAAGTGAAAAGACAAAGCATAAACAGAGAGAAGCTGTTTCTGACATACGTAATTGGCATAGGATTAGTTTCCCATGTATATGAAGAACTCCCACAATTCAGTGAGAATTGAAAAACACAAACAGCCCACTAGAAAATTAAGCAAAAGAAATCAATAGGTGCTTACTGAACAGATAAATGGCTAATAAATATGAAATTGCAAATAAATATGAAAATAACAGTCTTTTTAATAATCGGGAAATACAAATTAAATTCTCAACGAGTTATTTTTATACTATTAGATTTGCTCTAGATTACTGCTAAAGTTATGGATCAAAGTGAGCACTGTGTATGGGTGTCTACAGTCATGACTCGACTGTGGACAATAGTTACACTATCTTGTAAAATCAAATATTTTTATGTCCTTTGAGCAATTTCTCTCCTACAGATATACCTTGGAGAAGTTCTTGCATATGTGAACCCAGAGAAATGTACAAAAATATTTTATAGCAGCATGGAAACAACCCAAATGAACATCAGTAGGTAAATGGATTTATCAGTGTGATAAAACCATATACCGGAATATTTTCCAGCAATGAAATGAATGTCTCATAGCTATATGCACCAACAAATATTAAGTGAGAAAAAAAGTAGGCTGCATAATTCTGTGTGTAGTATAATAATCAACTTTATAAAATCCAGAAACAAAATTAAACAATACATTTAGGGATACATATAAATAATAGGATTGTGAAAGCAAAAGCAAGGGAATAAAACATTCAACATCCAGAATAGTGGATATATCTATGGAGGATTATCGAGGAAGGTTAAATGGAGTTGGTGAATTTTTAAGTTCAGTGTAACATATGTGCATTTTATTATTATGCTTCATAATTTATATGCCAATGTTGTTTTGATTACATGAAAATAACAAAATTTAATAAAATGTTGGAACTACAATGACAGATTATTTAGAAAATAATGGCTCAGGAAAAACTATATATTCACACTTTGTTTTTTCAGTTAGGCTCTTCTCAGACTGAAGTTAATGGGTTTGAATTCTTTTGTTAATAAATAAGAAAAATGAAGATAAATGGACCATGTATTCAACTCAGGGAGTTCAAATGAAAGCAGCAATAGAATGGAAGAATTAATTAATAAGCATTAGGCAAATAGTTGAAAGCTAAAAATAAAGTTAGCAGAACAAATATCAGAGCTTAAACGTTTCTGCAGAGGCAGATAGGGCTATGCAACAAGGTCAGGCAACTACAAAACGTCCAGTGGACCTTTGTCTGGAGGTGCTCCTGTGGGGCACTGAATCCCCATGTAGGAAACTTCTATGCAGAGAGCTGGGTGAAACCTCTCAGGAGATTCTGGGCCATAGCATGTGGTACACTGTGGGTTACAGGGACTGGAGAACTTGGTACTTCATTCTGGCCGCAGGTGGGCAGGACTGGGGTGGTGGGTTCGTAGGCAGGGAGTCTCTGGTCAAAAACAACCTTGTTCTTTACTGTGCCGTGATGATGTTATCTTATTGTCCCCCACGAACGTGCCATTTCCATCAACATAAAGCTAGCAAGCTCTTGTGGAATTAGTCCATTCATTAAAATTTCAATACGTTAATTGTTTATTGCCAGATATCTAAAGCCAAAAGTGAAATTGGACAACTGAAAAAATCTTTAAACTCCTACCCCTTGCATTTTGCAGTGGATTGTCCTACACACAGGAAAAAAGCTGCTCCTTGCCAAGAAACATTAGTATTCCACTGTGATGCTTCAGAGGTTTTGCAAATATTTATTTACTTCAGACTTTAATGTAGTCGTCTCATAATTGCCCAGGCCACCAGGCATGGTTGGAAGGGGGCATTTAAGGATAGATCACAAGCAAGACATCTTTCTCTTCATTTCAACAGAGCACCTCTACTCTCATCTGTTTTGTATATTGGGGTTCTTCATGATATTTCCTAACAGAAGAGTTTTCATCAGTTAAAAAAATTTTGAAAACCAGTGTTCAGTTGCACTTTACCTGTAAGAATTGAGTTCCTTGCTCAATAAAAGTATTAGCAAGAGAATGAGAGAATGGATGAATGAAGTGGTCCCATGGTAAGAACATGTAACGGAGTCAATTTTAATTCAGCTTGATATTTAAATTGTCATTAAATTTGATAGCACAGTATAATACAGAGGCATGAGATTTAGGGCAGGTTTTTTTGCTGGGCCCGATTTCCCATCTGAGCTGTTGGTTTCTAGAGATTTGTCTTTTTGAGTCATTTCACATAAATGGAATCATACAATATAGTATATAGTCTTGTGCATCTGTGCATTTTTAAAAACTTACATAACACTTTTGAGGTTTATCAGTGTTGTAGTGCGTATCAGTATTTTGTTACTTCTCATTAAAGAATAGTGTTCCATTGTGTTTATTTTCTTAACTTTTTATTTTGTATTGGAGTATAGTTGGTTAACAATGTTGTGACAGTAACTGGTGTACAGCAAAGTGATTCAGTTATACATATACATGTATCTATTCTTTTTCAAATTCTTTTCCCATTTAGGTTGTTACATAGTATTGAGCAGAGTTCCCTGTGTTATACCATTGTGTTTTTATTTTTTTTATAAATTTATTTATTTATTTATTTTTGGCTGTGTTGGGTCTTTGTTGCTGCACACGGGCTTTCTCTAGTTGCGGTGAGCGGGGGCTACTCTTGGTTGCGGTGCGGGGGCTTCTTATTGTGGTGGCTTCTCTTGCTGAGGAGCATGGGCTCTAGGCGAGCGGGCTTCAGTAGTTGTGGCTCACGGGCTCTTGAGCGCAGGCTCACTAGTTGTGGCACACAGGCTTAGTGGCTCCACAGCATGTGAGATCTTCCTGGACCAGGGCTCAAACCCATGTCCCCTCCATTGGCAGGTAGATTCTTAACCACTGCACCACCAGGGAAGTCCTAATTTTTATTTCTTAAACAATTCTTACTGTTAATTCAATATGATCATATTTTCTTTTATGTCTTTCAACATGTTTTTATTTGCTGCTCTAAACCCTGTGTCATCTTGGTGTCTCTGCTGTATCTTTTCTTGGTTATGGATTATATTTCCATGATTATTTGCATATTTGATCATTTTTCATTGCCTGGTGGCAGTTCTGGAGGCTGTATTGTGAATCTGAATTTTGTTGTCTTCCTTTAGAGAATGTCGACTTCTGTACTGGCTGTCATTTTATTTACTGGTGGTTCTGCTTGATTCTTTCAAGGCTTGTTTTAAATTTTTGTTACCACAGGTTATTAGTAAGCTGTGGTTTTTCTAAGGTCTCAGTTGAATACTCAGTGTGTTTAACAAGGTCTCCTTTCTCTGGATTGTCAGAACTCCTTGTCTCCCAGCTCTGTGCAGTTTTCACACTCTCCATTCAACCTACAGCTTCCAAAGTACTGTTCTCTATCACATCTCCTGGAATCTCATCCAGTGAACATTTTAGTATTTGGCCGAAGACTTTAGGGTACCACTAAGCAGGTCTCTGAAACTTTTTTTTCTGGACAGCTCCACCCTCTTCATTAGTCTACCTGGCAATTCTAGCTGCTTCAGCAAACCCTAGCTTCAGTCTCCTGCTCCTCAGCAAAGTGAGTCTGCGATGCTCTGCTTGGGCCCCATCACCCTGGGCTTAGTCTGGAAAGTTCTTTTGGGCAGAATGCCAGTGTGATTATAGAGCTCATTTCATGCATTTTCCCTCTCTTCAGGAATCAGAATCCTGTACTACTTGTCTCACATCTGAAAAACAGTTGTGTCTTTCATTTTGTCTAGGTTTAACATTATTTATGGTAGAAGGACTAGTTTGATACCAGTTATACCATCATGACTGGATGTCAGAGTCCTCAGTCTGTTTTAAATTAGAAGTTTACTTATTATCAGTATCTCATCCTTTATTCGAGTCATTTGTGTTTCCTTCTCTTTGAAAAGTATATCTATTTGTTTCCTTTGACCACTTTTCTTCTGTGTTTTTAGTGTTTTCTTATTGGCTTGTCAGTGTTCTTTACAAATAAATGACCATTGACCCCACCATATGTTATGCAGGTATTTGCTACTTTGTTGTTTGACTTTTAATGTTGTTTGTTAATGTTGCATTTTAGTACGGAAATATGAGATTTTTATAAATATTACTTATAAATATTTTATGGCTTTTGGGTTTTGTGTTATATTAGGAATGCTTTCTCAACTCTAAATTAAAAGTTCTCTTTTATTTTTTTCTGTTACTTTTATGAATTCAGTTTCAATTATTAAATCATTGATTCACCTGGAATTTATTTGATTTTAAATTGTGAGAGTAGGATTTATTATTTTATGAATACTCAGTAGTGCCGGTACTGTTAAGTGAATGTTCCATCTTTTCTCCATTGATCTGAAATGCAATCATATTACATTTCTGTGTGTTTTTGTGTGGATTTCAGGCCTCTTCATTTTTCCCTTCAAGTTTATTTACTCATGTGCCAGTGCCAAACTCTTAATTTTTGTAGTATTGTTAGTTATGTATTTAAATGTTTGATTGGGATAATTCTCGCTTCTAGTTACTTTACCTTTTTCAAAAGGTTCCTTGCTATTTTGATTTCTTTCCATGATAACTTTGTAATTAGGTTGTCTAGTTTCAGAAAACACACTGAGTGCTTATTCTTATCTCAATTACTTTGAATTTATAGATTAATTTAGGAAGAATCAAAATTTTATGATTTTGAGCTTTTCCATCTAAAAATATGTTATGACTCTCCATTTGTCTATCTGTCTGATTCAGTGTCCCTTGATAGTGTTTTAAGCGTGTCTTCACATAGACCTTGCAGAGTTCTCGTTATGTTTATTCCTAAGTATCTCGTCTTCTTTTGTTGCTATTGTAAATGGGATTGTCTCTTCAATTCCATCTTCTAACTGGCTGTTACTCTCTTACACTGAATGTTTTTCTTTTTGCAACAAATTTTAATCTGTGATATTCATAACCTTCATCTAAATGCTGTTCCCTGTCTCTGTCTGCTTTTCTCACTGTCATTCACACAGATATATATTGAGCACTGATAGATGTCAGCCACTGAAATGGACTCTGGGTATATGATGCAGAAGATGTAGTCCATACCCTCAAGCACCAGTAATTTTATTGTCCCTCTCATCTAAATTAATTTACATATTCATTTATTCGTTCAGAAAGTACTGAATGTATTTCAAACGCCGTGATAAGCATTAAAGGACCCACAAAAAATGGGTTCAATTGCGTGAAAAGATAAGTAGTACTACAAGACGATATTTCAAAAATGGAAGGCATAAATGGAAGCTCTCAAAGGAGAAGGAAGTGAGTGGATGTGTGCACTTTGAGTGAAGTGGAAGCTGTTGGGAGGATGAGGAGGAAAGACCACCTTGGCTTGAAAGAACAGCAGGAACAGAGGTCAGAGGTAGGAGTGAAGGAGGAGGTGCAGGGTGCCAAGAATATGCATCCTGGCTTGACAGGTGGGTCTGTGTTGGCAGGCAGGGTGTGGAGGACCTTGAATGCTGGGTTGGACTCTGACTTGGTCAAGTAGGTGATGGCACAGTGCTCGAGCTCTCTCTTGGCAGTGAAGGGACATTACGTCAGTGATACTGAGCCAAGATTAGGATGCCCCACTTGTGGGATGGAGATTGGAGGCAGAGAGAACTGACAGGAGGCTGAAACAGTAATTGTAGATATGTGGTGATACAAGCCAAAACTGGAACAGGAGAGGAACTGCTGTAGCATACAGGGTCATTCAAGAGACACGGCAAAAGGGCACAGGCATTTGGGTGGAGAGGGAAGAGATAGCCTTGCTACCAAGGTTTCAAATCTCAGGAAAATTCATTATGCCTTTGACCTTTTCCTGAAGATGTCAGTCAGGGAGTCCTATCCTCTGAATCGAATTAACATGTAAAGTTGGGGAAGTGAAAGTATTCATATGTTAGAATAATCCTAGCCATACCCTTTGTGTATTGATATTAATACTATATGTTTTAGTTTTTATAGCTAGAATACAATGATTAGAATTTTGCTAGCCAAGGTAGGTGGGAGGAGACATCTGAAGGACAGTCTCCTTTGAGAGATATCAGTTGACTAACTCCTCCATAGTAGAACTTGTGTTTACTGGATGTCAGAGTGTTAGTGCTGATTGCTTTGGAAACTTAGCAGCAAAGTAGATGCATTTCTTATACTAGAAACAAGAACTTTGCACATAGTGCCAACGGAGATGAAGCTTAGGGGCAAAGCATGTATTGGGGGGGTTTAGGGGGAGAAAAGATTGTGCCAGGAAGGGTGGTGGTGCTGACTTTTGGGTCATCACGTTATTAGTAGGATTTGGCTCCACTACCAGAGGAGACTCACCTATTAATTGTGAAACACTGGGCCAAGCAAGAGAATGAAAGCGTAACACACCCTACCATCTAGATACTCCCAGTCTTCAGAAAGATCCTGTTACTGTCCCCTTGTGCCCAATGAAATATTCTATTACCAACCAACTGGTGATGAGTGACAGAGAACCCAGCAGGGCAGTGAGAAATAAGCTGTTGTTGAAAATAGATGATCAAATGCTAAAGTGCTTGTAGTGAAGTACTTTTTGAAAATTCTATTGATGACTTTCACAGTAGAAAAAATAGGAAGGAAACAGACTTATCTACACTGTCAGTAAAAGAAAGAGAGATAGGATGGTAATTTTGAGGGACCACCAAAGCCAGTGGATGGTTTCCTTTGGATTGAGAAATTGGCTTAATTGAAAACAACAGATGAAAGGGAGAGAGGAAGGAAACTTAAGTGAAATTGAATAACTCAGAAGTGAGGGTGGAGGGTGGGGAAGTGGGTGGAAGGTTTGGAGAAAGCAGAAGGGTATGGGATACCAGTCCTGCTTTTTTTTTCCCCCCCATAACATTTGGTTTCTCTCTCTCTCTCTTTTAAAAAAAAAATTTATTGGAGTGTAGTTGATTTACAATGTTGTGTTAGTAGGAATGAGACTGCTTTTGCTCTGAGACCTCCAGGAAGGATGACCAGAGTATGTCATTTTCTCAGCTCCATTTTCTGTCTCCTTGATTTTCACATGCTCCTGTACTAAAGCCATCCCAATTAGGTAAGCAAAGCCAGCACTTAAATGTCTCACAAGCTTCCAAGTAGTATTTATTTTCTTGGTATCAAGCTTCCTCACAGCTGAGACACTTGAAACTTTCTTCAAGGTGGAACAAACCTCACGAAAGTGTCAGAATGGAATACAAGTTTACTTGGTGTTACAAAGGTTCAAACTGAACTCTGAACAGAAGCCTTACTCACTGCTAACAAATTTGTAAGTTTCAGACCATGATAAAAATAAAGTGCTGTCAATTTACAATTTAATTTTTTATAAGATGTAAAATATCTGCATCTTTTCCAATCATAAAAGCAATACATACTCATTATGAAAATTTATATAATGAGGAAGTGTATGAAGTTAAAAGCAAACCCAGGTGACCTGGGTTATCCATGTACGTAGAGCTTTCCAAGCAGAAGTAGACAGTAAGGAAGAATCCAGGTCTGGAGTTAGCTTGCCTGTGTTTACGCCTTACTTACAATTCTCTGGGAGGTCCCCACTTTCTCATCGGCAAACTAATGGGAATAATAACTGGGTGGCCATGGAGGATTAGATGAGATGTGTGTAAAGATAAAGTGTGTAAAACAGCACTGTGCTGAAAAACTAGGAAGTGTTTAATAAAAAAAAATTACTCTTAAATGCCTGTAGTATATATGCTATTATACTATACCTATTATTTATTAACTTGGTTTTCCATATTCTGTGCTGTAGACATGTTTCTGTATCAGTACATGTAGCTCTACTTCATCTTTTTTAATGGTTTCAAATCTCATTAGTCCCCTCCCCACATAGGCTTTTAAAGAAGCCTGTTAACTATGAAAGTAGTTAACTATTATTATTGCCTTGGCTATATTATCCAACAGAATTTTTATTTTTTTAACTGAAGTATAGTTGATTTGCAACATTGTGTTAGTGTCAGGTGAAGAGCAAAATGATTCAGTTATATATATGTGTGTGTGTGTGTATGTGTGTATATATATATATATAATATATAAACTGAATCATATATACATATATATATTCTTACATTCTTTTCCATTATAGGTTGTTACCAGATATTGAATATAGTTCTCTGTGCTGTATATACAGTGGGTCCTTGTTGTTTTACAACAGAATTTTTAATGAAAATTGTGAGAGTGGGCATCCTCTCCTTGTTCCTGCCCTGAATGCATATGCCTCTACTGTTGATTAGCCAGTTATATAAATGGACAGTGATCAGATCCTATATGAAAATAGACTTCTAACTTACAACCTCTGCAGCAACCATTCCAGGACGCCAGACCATCACCTCTGTAGCATTTGGCCCAAATCGGTCAGGACTTGGTCAGTAACTGCTGGCTTCCTTAATTTTTTCCCCTGCTTCCAACTCAGGACCAGCCACAGAAAGTCAAATATGCTCCCCCAAGCAATGACAAGGTACCTTGCTTTTAGTTAACCCACCTCCAGCTTCCCCATGCCAACAGCCTCCAATCAGTGTGTTTGCGAAGCCTTTCTGTCTTTTCACTATAAAGCTGTGTCTCTCCTGCCTGCCTGCCTTTGAGTCTCTGCCAAACAAGTGATGCTGGCTGACTCCTTTGCTACAGCAAGCTCCGAATAGCCTCTGCTTGTTCTCATTTGGGTAATATTTGTTTATTCCCACACACTGTTAAGTGTGTCTTCTATTAATGGTTTTTCTAATGATGAATCAGCTATGAATTTCTAGAATGAGCCCTTCTTTGATCTTGTTGTAATGTCAGTTACTCAACACATGTTTGTTGAGTACCCTCTATGAGCCAGGGACTGTGCTAGGCTTAGGTGAGATAGGAATAGCCCCAATAGATGTGTTTCCTGCTCTTGTAGAATTTATGGTCTAGTAGGGAAGACAGACAACTCATCAGATAAGTACACACCTTGATTGTGATGTGAAGGACAAAAGAACTTCAGGAAACTGAGGAGTGAACGGGGAGGAAACCCAGAAGTGTGGGGTGTCCTGTAAGCCAAGAAGGCGGCAGCATTTCCAGAAGGTCAAATGTGTCAAGAGCCATGAAGAGGTCAAGTGCAAGGAGGTAAAGAATGAGTATTAGGTTTTTCTTTTTTTTTTTTTTTTTTTTTTTGCGGTACGCGGGCCTCTCACTGTTGTGGCCTCTCCCGTTGCGGAGCACAGGCTCGGGACGCGCAGGCTCAGCAGCCATGGCTCACGAGCCCAGCCGCTCCGCGGCATGTGGGATCCTCCCAGACCGGGGCACGAACCTGTGTCCCCTGCATCGGCAGGCGGACTCTCGACCACTGCGCCACCAGGGAAGCCCTTAGGTTTTTCTATTTTTAACCAGTATTCCTCATATATTTTCTTCTATGGTTGTTTCTGCCAGCTTCATCGTTTACATTAATATTTAAGTGAGTTTTTGCAAGTTCCTTTATAGCTGGAATTGATTTCCAATGTGACTTCAGATTTTTCAGAAATTCGATATATAAAAGCTACATATAAAATTCTTCATGAGGATTTTGGCCAGACAGGTGAAAAGGAACCCTGAGGCCAACTGGCTGTAGTGAGAGTCAGCCGGAAAGAAGACATGGCCCCGGGAGAATCCTTCCCTGATCCTCTTGACCGGCTCTGCAGTCTCTCTGGTTTCACATCTCATGTCACTTCATTGGTATCTCTCGGTGACATTTGACATCTTCTGCTTTGTGTTAGATGTGTTTGTCTAGTGTCTCCTCATCCCTGATTTGTGGCCACTCACCCAAGCCACAAAGGGAGGGACCCCTCTGCCTGTGCCTCTATAAACATCAGGAGTGCTGCCTTGTACTTGACAGGTGCTCAAGGATTTTTTTTTTTTTGGACTTGAGTTCAGGTGATGAGGATCTAGAGATAGCTATCACTGAGAAGAACAAATTCCAATAACTGTTTAGAAAAGTCTTGATGAATTTATTCAATTAGATGTCTGAAAAGAATGATGGGGGAGGATCCATGCTAAGCTCCCAATTTCAAGGTGGAGACCTAGGAGAATGGTGATGGCTGCCACAATGTTGATATTTCCTAACACTGCATTTGCAAGCTCGACATTCAATGTTTCTTCATTTAGAGTCCACAGCAACTGCTGGACAGTGCCGGGTTTTGGCATGAATGCAGGATACTATTGTAAAGATATTTTGCTTCATATAAAGACAAGCACAGCTGTTGTTAAGCATCAAAGCTAAGTACAAATAAACAAGGACCTGCTGTATAGCACAGGGAACTCTACTCAATATTTTGTAATAACCTATATGGGAAAAGAATCTGAAAAAGAATATATATATATATATTCATATATATATTAATCACTTTGCTGTACACCTGAAACTAACACAACATTGTAAATCAACTATACTTGAATAAAAAATTAAAAATGCAAAGAAAAATTCTTCCTAATGTTTATTTTCTCCACCAGAAAATGGAAAATGAAGTACATTCCCTGCTGATTGTTGTCATTTACTTGATGGTACTGGTGTTGAACACCTAATATTGCTTTGTGTCTCCTGCACCATCAGCTAGAATAGGCTCATTCTGTGAGTGGCATCTGTTAACTAACTCATGTAGAAAGATGTCACTGATGTTGAAGATTGTTGTGGGATAATAGACCTGCTGTGTACAAATGCTAAAATAACTTTTGAAAAATAAGATTTTAATGAAGCAGATTGATTTTCAAGGCAGAGTGTCTTGGTGCCATGGCAGTTTTCTATCCCTTCTTTTTGTTTACACTTCTTCTTTAGTCCTTTCTATTTCTCTAGTAGTGGGAGAGATTCAACTTGGTATGTAAAGCCCTCCCCATTACCGTTCTTATCCTTATCTCTTCCTAATTACATCTTTTAAAATAAATCTGGGGGGTTTTTTGCATTCACTTATTAGACTGAATAGTTGTATTTTCCTCTTTTTCCTTTTTCAGTCATTTCAGTTACAGAAAAGCAATCTTGCATAGTGTGTAATAATAGCACAGACTGTGGAGCCAGATGGCCTTGGCAAAGGCATCTAACCTTTCTCAGCCGCAGTTTCATCATCTGTGAAATGGAGCTGTTAAGGAGATTTTTGGGGGTGGTGGTGTTAGATATCGGTTAAAGCACTGAGAATAGTACCTGGCACATGATAAGAGCCAGCTAGGTTTTTGCTATTATTACTGTTTCTCTGGCTAGTTCTAATATCTAGCTTTTAGTTTAGAGTATTGATGTTACTTTATTATTTATTTATTTATTTTACTAATAGTCACAGTTTGTTATCATGAATCTTTATTGAAGTGTCTGCAAATAATTTTCCATGTAACGTTTTAGTAGGTTTAGAGGAACACAATATTCATTTGCCACATTCTGACTTATAATTACAAAGTATCAGCGGTAAAGGAAACCTCAGGTGTCACATAGTGCTCCTTCATTGTCATTTTCTAATAAGGAAATTATGGCTCAGTAAGGAGGAGAGAGTTGACCACAGTCACTCTGTTAGGTTCTGTAGGGCTGAGACCAGGATATGTGTCTCCAGGCTCTCAGTCCATTGTGCTTTCTCTGCTATAATTTGAATGATATAGTCTTCTTCTCCATTTTTGGCCAACCAGAAATGAGTCAATTCATAAGCTTTTCCTACAGGACAATGTAATGACTATAGAACATCTCTAACATTATCAGATTGGGTTCTCTAAGGTTTTGGTCTATCAGCTGATGCAAACTCAGAAGTGTGTCTCGTCAGTAGGAACAGTGGCTGAGGACTTCTTGGTAAAGACGACAGACTAAGCCAAAAGAATTACTTTTGTTTCCTCCTTGTATTAGTTTCTAACAAAGCGACAGGTTTAGCATCCTAAAACAACATAAAAAATGTATTCTCTTACAGTTCTGGAGGTCAGAAGTCTAAAGCCATCTGTTGGCAGGGCTTCATTCCTTCTGGAGGTTTCTGTTTTCCTGCCTTGAAAACCCAAGTTGAAGAGCTGCTAGAAGCTGCTGCATTCCTAGGCTTGTGGCCCCTCCCTTGCATCACTCCAACCTCTTGCTTCTGTCATCACATTCCCTACTACCGTCTCCGATCTCCTGCCTCCCTCTTCTAAGAACCCTTGTGATTACGTTTGACCCACTTGGATAATCCAGGATAATCTCTCCATTTCAAGATCCTTAACTTAATCACATTTATATAGTCCCTTTTGCCATTATAAGGTAATATTCACAGTTTGCAGGGATTAGGATGTGGATATCTTTAGGGAGGGGGGCATTATTTATCCTACCACAGTCTCAAAATGCCATTAAAGTAAGAGTCAAGCCTTTGAAATTATTAACTCCAGGGAAAACAAGAAATTGCCCAGGAAAGGAAAAATAATCATAGTTTTCTATATGATTTATTTAGGAATAGTGTTTACAGTCATAGCAATGTAATCACTGAACATCAATCTGATTAAAAGTAAGAGATAATCATAGTGGGGGATGAGGGGTGGGAATTGTGTGCATGTGAGGTACGGGTGGGGAAAGAGAGCTGCATCTTCATTATCGCATGGTAGGAAGTCATCAGGTAATGTCTAAAACTAAAAAACTGCAAGTGTGTTATTTAGTGATACAGAGATAAATAATAAAATAATCAAGTAAAAGTAAAACCAGTTGCCTCTGGGGAGAGGAGGGTGACCTGGGGCTGCAATAGACTGACAAAAATAAAAATAAATACAGATTGAAAGAAAGGGAAGTAGGACGGGGATAATGCATGGAGTCAAGAAAGGATTTTTTGAAGATGACTGAGTAACTTGAAAATTGACAGTTGGGGAACTGCTAATCTATCCAGTTAAAAGAGGACTTAAAAACGAGAATTCCCAGTGTCCTGTGTTGGTTAGGACTCTTACCTGCATGTATCAGAAACTTGACTCAAACTAGCCACATGAAAAGTGGAAGGTCTGCGAGTCCAAGGGTGTCTGATGGCACTCGAGGCAGAATCATTCCTGGGCCCCAGAAACAGCTAGAACCAGGGCCCCAAATGTGACACCCGAAGCCCTTCTCCCCCCAGTTTCTCTTTTCTGTCCATCACTTTCCTTTTCATTCTTGCTGTAGCCCTGCATCCTTGCTGTTTGATCCTTGAGATGACACATCACCACTGCCGCTCCCCTGTTTCAAATGTTAAAATGTGTTCCCCAGAAAGATGTGGCTCTCTCCTTCCCTGCCCTGCTTCTGGAACTCCAGGGGAAGAAAACAGGGCTGGCGACACAATCACCTTGCGCAGAACATACAGCGGCCAGGCGATATCTAAACTTCCCGGCTTCTCCTTCTTGGGATTAACTTTATCATGGAATTTTATTTTAAAAATGGGGTACTATCTAGTTATTTAAAAGAACAAGTAAGCACTTTATATAGTGTGGGAAGATGTCTCTGACAGATTCTTCAGTGAAAAAAAGCAAGCCATAGAATCTGTTCCATGCATGTATGTGTGCATGTGTTTATGTATATTTCACATGCCTCGAAAGAATCCAGAGCAAGCCCTTATGTATCGTGATTTTTAAGGAAATGGAATGTCTGGGAAGTTTTCATTCTCTATGTCACACATTTTATATACAAATACATATATCTGTATTATTCGAATATTTACAGAGTATAAGAAAAAAATGCAAAATGTGAATTTGTCCATAATGAGTATATATTACTTTTATAATAAGAAACCAATGGGAGAAATCTTTGCCACTTTGCTTTGCCTATAGGATTAAACCTAGGGTCTTCTGCCTTGGGAATCTGACTACAGCCACCCTCTCACAGGCCCTATGTTCTAGCCTTCACACAATTGCTTGACTATGGCATGTTCAAATCCCAACTGGAAACCTTTCTCGTGTTTCTTGACCAAAACTAGTGAGCCCCTCCTCCCTCCTGCCTATCCAAACCCTCATGTCCTACCAAGGCCACTTTTAGTCCCTCCTTCCCCTGTCCTCCCACTGATCATTGCTCTCTGACAGACAGCACCAAGCTGACGTTTTATTCTGTGATGTGTTTCACATGTGAATATCTTTTTAATGGGCCTTGAAAAGAAGGAGCCACTTTTTGAGTTTTTTCCCTTATTGTCTGGCCCTATGAAATTTACATCATATGAGCTCTGCATATTGCAAATGAACCATTGGTTAAGTGACTGATGCATGTTTTCTCCTGAATGTTTACCCACCAGCTGGGAGATAGATGGCAGGGGAAGGAAAAGGAAGGACTGAAGGTCTTCTGGGGCCTCAAGAGCACATCTCTAGCTCAGGGCCCAGCTCATAGAAGCCCCTTCATAATTCAGCAAGTGCTGCGTTGTAGTCGAAATGGAATTAGACAAAGCTTCCAGGCTTTGGGGAGTGGACTTTGGGCTGTGTTGCTGCTGAGGAGTCTCCCTCCCTCACAGGAGGGTTTCCTTCCCTGCTCCTCCACCTCACTCTCTTCTTGGGCATTGCACATGTATGATTCATTGTTCTTTACCCATTACTTTCCTGATAAAAACTGGAAAATTTCTGTACCTTTGAGTTAATAAAATTTACTTAGTCTTAAACAACATTGTATTATAAGTTTCAGGTATGAAATTAGCATCCACTTCTACTTTTTATATTCTCAGTTTCCAAAATTGTTCTAGGTATATTTGTTTAAATTAATCCTATGCTCTTTTAGCTGTCTCTGAGTAATTAAAATTCACATTATCTTCAGTGCATAAATCCTTTACGCGTTAAACTGCTCCTTTCAGTGGTTTTTCTAATTGAGTTCATCCTGTCCCAAACGTTTACCTCTCAGGTATGCAACTAGAGCCTCATTCTGGCCACACAGAAATAGGTTTATGTGTTGCTAAAATTCAGGATCTCTGTTTAAACCAGAAAAGGGCATTGCAGCCCCTGAGACAGGTGGCCAGGATAAATCATACACCTGGAATAATTCAGTCCAGTGTTCTTTATCTGTGGAACTAAGTGATTCTGTGCTAATCACAGGAGAATCCAGGGACAATTGTGGACTCAGGGGAGCTGGAGTGAGTTTTTTTTTTTTTTTTTTTTTTTTCCTTTTGCGGTATGCGGGCCTCTCACTGTTGTGGCCTCTCCCGTTGCGGAGCACAGGCTCCGGACGCGCAGGCCCAGCGGCCATGGCTCACGGGCCCAGCTGCTCCGCGGCATATGGGATCCTCCCAGACCGGGGCACAAACCCGTATCCCCTGCATCGGCAGGCGGACTCTCAACCACTGCGCCACCAGGGAGGCCCGTGAGTTTGTTTTTAAGATACTCTCATAGACAAAGTTTTCTTAGGAAAGTAATTCAGAATGAATGCCCTGAATACAGAGTCCGTTCAGGTTTTCGGAAGAAAAATGTCATTTAAACGTTAGTGTCTGTCGTATGTCAGAGGTCCCAGCCTATGACATACTTTCCGTTTCAGGTTCAATGAGTTAGTAATTTCAGAGCACAGAATTATGAATTGGCTAGTCATCCTCATCTAGCAAGACTTATTCAGTGTTCCTCTCCTGACTGGGGAAAGCCAAACTCTCATGGTCCCTCAGTGTTTGGGAGGGATGGGTATGAGGGTGAGGGCTTTAGGTGAGAGTGGACACCAAAGCTCCAGGGCAGAGGCCTGCAGAATTGGAAGGGCAGGGACTTCCCTGCTGGTCCAGTCATTAAGACTCCGTGCTTCCACTGCAGGGAGCGCATGTTTGAACCCCGGTCGGAGAACTAAGATCCTGCATGCCACATGGCGCGGCCTAAAAAAAAAAAAAAAAAAAAAAGAATTGGGAGGGCAGATGCAGGAGGAGGATGAAGGCTGGGGTGAGGGGTTGGGCTGGTCCTGGGCACTGTGTGGACACCCAGGGCCTCTTAGGAAGCACCTATGCCAGCCTGTGCAGGCAGGTTGGACACAGATAAACGGGCTGGAAAAACAGAGGCAAAGACTGACACTAAGATGGTTCAGTAATTCTTTTTTTTTTTTTTTTTTTTTTTTGTGGTACGTGGGCCTCTCACTGTTGTGGCCTCTCCCGTTGCGGAGCACAGGCTCCGGACGCACAGGCTCAGTGGCCATGGCTCACGGGCCCAGCGGCTCCGCGGCATGTGGCATCTTCCCAGACCGGGGCACGAACCCGTGTCCCCTGCGTCGGCAGGCGGACTCTCAACCACTGCGCCACCAGGGAAGCCCGGTTCAGTAATTCTTAACCTCAGAGATGTTTGGATGTGTTTTTGTTTGGGGTCATTTCTGTGTGTGTGTGTCAGCTCCTTAATTTTGGCCAGGAATGGTTGCTGGAATGCTGCAGCTCAGGACCCATGCCGTTCACAGATGCCTCTGTTTACCCTTCAGTGTATCCAGGACAGCATTGTCACTTTCACCCTCCATGTTGTTCTATTTAAAAGAAGACGTTTAACTCAGCTGATGTGATGTGACTTTGGTGGTTTTGGTGATTAAGTGTTGATCATTTTGGGAAAAACAAAATCATTTCCCCACATCGAGTTGCACAGATGCTTTTATACTCCTCTTCCGGATTGTCTGTTTAGGTTGACTCTAATGAACCCTAGTGGAAATGACCACATATTTGCATGATGTAAATGTAGAATTATCTGCAAGGAAGCCTCTATCTGGGGAGCTTATGCTTGGATTTAGAGTGTTGTTTTCAAATCATTAATGATAGAAATGGAAAGTACTTTCAAAAGCTTGGAATTTCAAAGTGTACTCTTATATTAGTTCTCTGCTTCAACAGATTTTGAGAAAGTAATATTATAATAAGGACACAGTGACCAGAGCTGGGAACAGCTCATGCACATTAATATTTCTGGAATATTAAACACTTGAAAATAACTTATGGGGATGACCCCTTTAGAGATTTGCTTATAATTAACACAGAATAACTCTTGGATTTTTTTTGAAGAGTTGGTTATGATTCATGTAAAATAGTTCTTGCATTCTATGACTTAATGAATTTTGATTTCTTTTAGAGATGCCGGGATGGAATATTAAGATGGCATTTGGCCAGAGGACTGGGAAGTGCTAGGATGCTATCCCAAATGTCTTTGTACATTATCTCTAAGGGAGATGACAGGCAAACAATGCGCAGAAACCCTTTTAATTATACTGGTCTCCATAGAGGACCGCTCTTAGCCCCACTTCCTATACTAGGTCCATCTGCTGGCCGAGAAACAGAGTTGGCTGTTGCTATTCCTGTGTATTTGCCTTGGCGTTGGAGCTTCACTCTTGAATCTTAACACCCTCATGCAGGAGAGCCTTCTCTTCCTTGCACACAGATGCAAGCCAGCTAGCCCGAGGCGAGGGCCAGGGGACATAGCAAGGGGCTGTGCGTTTGCCCTGAGGGTCTGGAGCAGAGCTGACCTTAGCCACAGTGTAGTGTGTAGCCACAGTGTAGCCACAGGCTAGTGTATCTCAGACTGGGTCTGGTTGAGAGAAGGGGAGCAGAAACCCCCTCCCAAGACAGCAACAAAAGAAATGGTTAGGCCCTTCCCAGGGGCTCAGGCCTCTGCCTCTGCTGTATTGTCATTAGCCTTCTTAGGGGCAGAGGAAGGTAGAAAAGAGTCATACACACGTGCCTGCTGACGGGTGAATCCCTTGGAAAGTTTCCACTCTGGAGAACACAGCCTGGCAGTATCCTGGACCTTCATTCAGTCTCTTTGGAGGTGGAGTATCTTTCTCTTGACTGGGGAGAATGAAAGTACAGAAACAGGGAATGTTAACTTCCTTTCCTTCCCTTTGCCACCTCCTTAGATTTATGTCTTCACTTTAGTACAATGCATCATGTGTTAGCTCATTCACAGAGCTTTGCCTATTTGAACAGTCTAATCCTCAGGTTCCGTAGGGTGGGGTGAGGGGACCAACAGGCTACCTCCTTTGCTCCCACAGAGGATGTGGACAACTGGTGTGGTCAGCTTTATGCAAATGCCAGTCCAAGCTCTCCTGCCTTCCAAGAAACTCTATTTCCTAACTCCCTCTGTGGGGAAATTCTGGACAGCATGGAAGCAAATATGTCAAAACCTACATGGTATGTGGGAAAATGTAACAAGGAAGGTCTGGCAACTTGAAGTCTGACTTCAGGGCACAGGACCTAACAAATTTTACCAACAACAGTCATCAGTAACCTGGAAGTGACCCAATCGGTGAACTTTTCTCAGGCTTTGAACTGTGTCAACTAGATACCCTTGACACCCTTTTTCTGTTTGATTCTGGTCATTTGTTGATGTCTGTGGCATTATGTTATTATGGCTCTTTCTCTGTTATTGTTGGCGCCTTTGCCTCCATCTCCCCTGTAAATTCCTCCCCTGTCTGGGATCTACTCATCTCTCAGTCTTTACCTCTGGGCCTCTGTCTTGCCCGTCCTCGGGAACTTTTCCACTTTCTCCAGTCATCTCCCACCTTTTTCCGATCTGTTAGCTGGTTCCTAGGCCTTCATCTCCAACAGCCTTTGGGTCTTGCCTTTTGGATGTTATCTCAAACTCAGTGTGTCTTGAAAACTAACGTACATTATAGTTCCTGGAAAAATCACTTGCCCATTTCCTCCAGTGAGGGTCTAGTTCTCCTGTCTCTCACTGAGGCTTTTTGGCCACACCTCACTGTTGCCAGGAACTCACAAATCACACTTGCTGAGGGATGTTTCTGCCCCCTCCTTGCTTCCCACCTCACCAGCACTTGGTCATGGCATAACTGCAGAGGTTTCCTCATTGACCTTCTGGTCTCAGTTCCCCACTGGTTGCTCCCAGAGGCTCCGAGGTACTGACAGAAATGGACCTTGGAGTTATATGCAGGTTCAGATCACTTTGTGACCCCTGCTTACTCTGTGACCTTGAACTGGTTACTTAAATACCCTGAGTTTTCGTTTTCACATCTAGAAAGTGGAGATATTAGCATCTGTCCCCTGGAGCTGTTAGAGAATTCAGATGAGATATTAAATGTAAAAAGCCAAGCAAAGGTCCAGTGCCAGGCACAAAGTAGGTGCTCAGTAAATGCTGCTCTCATCCCAGCAGAGACCACACTTCCTGCTTCACTTAACTTCCTCCGACATCTCTCAGTCTATCCCAACTGATTTTCTTTAGCTCTTTTAAAATTTAGGTATGGTTTATATACAGTGAAATGGACAAATCTTACATACACAGTTCAGTCATTTTTGAAAAATGCATACATTCCTGTAACCAGCACCTCGTTAACGTATAGAACATTTCTGTTACCCTAGAAAGTTCTGTTCTGACCCTCCCTCAGAAGCAGCTACTATTCTGTTTCAATCAACATAGACGAGTTTTCTTTAAATGTATTCATACAGCTGAGTTTATATACCTTCTTTTTGTTCCTGGTGTCTTTCTTTCAGCCCTGTTTTTGAGATTCAGCCATGTTGTTATGGGATTTAGTGGTTCATTCCTTTTTATTGCTGAGTGGTACTCCATGTATGAATATATCAGTTTGTTTATCTGTTCTCCTGTTGATGGACACCTGGGCTATTTCTGATTTGGGGCAATTTTGAACACAGGTCTAATGAGTCTTTCTGTGGACATATGTTTTCATTTTACTTGGATAAATCCCTAAGAGTGGAATTGCTAGGAAATGTAGTAAATATGTATTTAAATTTATAAAAAACTGCCATCTGTTTCCCATCAGCAGTATGTGTAAGTTCTGGTCATTCTACATCCTCACCAACATTTGGTGTTGTCAGTTTTTCATTAAAATTATTCCTATTTGTGTGTGGTGGTATCTCATTGTAAATTTGGAGTTTCCTGATGACTAATGATGTTGAACACTTTTCATGTGCTTACTGACATATCTTTTGTAAACTAAGTGTTCAAGTCTATTATCCATTTTAAACATTGGGTATTTGCTTTTCTATTATTGAGTTTAGGAATCATTTACATATTCTGGATATAAGTTCCTTTTTTTTTTTTTTATTACTGGTGTTCCTGGAACTTTATACTGCCACCACTCTCTCTGATTGTCATTGTCATGACAGCACAAGTGGCTAAATATGGCTACTTGTGATACACATGGTATTTGGACTTCAATTATTCCAATTATTGCTTACTTAAGGTCAATTCAACATACATGAAAGAGAGTTTTAAAACCCACATCATCTGCCAGTTGACACCATCCATGTCGCATTTATTCCATTTATCCTATGATCATTTGCTAAGAGAAACTGTCAGTTGCCAGGTGTCACTTCTGTGCCCAAAATCTGAATTTTTTATTTTTTATTTTTTTTTATTTAGGAATGTTAAAATATTTATTCAGAGATTAGCCATATATTGGGGGTCCTTTCCTAAAACCCAAACATGAAAACCCCCAAAGGAAAATTCCATATAGACTATGATTGATTGCAAATGACTAATGCAATATAATTTAAGTAAAACATGGAAAATACATTGCCTTTTTAATAAAGATCTAAATTGTGTTCCTTTTTGAAGGCTTTGTTTTGTTCTGTTTTTGAATTTTATTTTATTTTTTTATACAGCAGGTTCTTATTAGTCATTCATTTTATACATATTAGTGTATACATGTCAATCCTAATCTCCCAATTCATCCCACCACCACCCCCCACCACTTTCCCCCCTTGGTGTCCATACATTTGTTCTCTGCATCTGTGTCTCAATTTCTGCCCTACAAACCGGTTCATCTGTACCATTTTCTAGGTTCCACATATATGCGTTAATATACAATATTTGTTCTTCTCTTTCTGACTTACTTCACTCTGTATGACAGTCTCTAGATCCATCCACATCTCTACAAATGAGCCAATTTTGTTCCTTTTTATGGCTGAGTAATATTCCATTGTATATATGTACCACATCTTCTTTATCCATTCATCTGTCGATGGGCATTTAGGTTGCTTCCATGTCCTGGCTATTGTAAATAGTGCTGCGATGAACATTGGGGAGCATGTGTCTTTTTGAATTATGGTTTTCTCTGGGTATATGCCCAGTAGTGGGATTGCTGGGTCATATGGTAATTCTATTTTTAGTTTTTAAAGAAACCTCCACACTGCTCTCCATAGTGGCTGTATCAATTTACATTCTGACCAACAGTGCAAGAGGGTTCCCTTTTCTCCACACCCTCTCCAGCATTTGTTGTTTGTAGATTTTCTGATGATGGCCATTCTAACTGGTGTGAGGTGACACCACATTGTAGTTTTGATTTGCATTTCTCTAATAATTAGTGATGTTGAGCAGCTTTTCATGTGCTTCTTGGCCATCTGTATGTCTCCTTTGGAGAAATGTCTATTTAGGTCTTCTGCCCATTTTTGGATTGGGTTGTTTGTTTTTTTAATATTGAGCTGCATGAGCTTTTTCTATATTTTGGAGATTAATCCTTTGTCCATTGATTCGTTTGCAAATATTTTCTCCCATTCTGAGGGTTGTCTTTTTGTCTTGTTTGTAGTTTCCTTTGCTTTGAAAAAGCTTTGAAGTTTCATTAGGTCCCATTTGTTTATTTTTGTTTTTATTTCCATTTCTCTAGGAGGTGGGTCAAAAAAGATCTTGCTGTGATTTATGTCAAAGAGTGTTCTTCCTATGTTTTCCTCTAAGAGTTTTATAGTGCCTGGTCTTACATTTAGGTCTCTAATCCATTTTGAGTTTATTTTTGTGTATGGTGTTAGGGAGTGTTCTAATTTCATTCTTTTACATGTAGCTGTCCAGTTTTCCCAGCACCACTTATTGAAGAGGCTGTCGTTTCTCCATTGTATATCCTTGCCTCCTTTGTCATATATTAGTTGACCATAGCTGCGTGGGTTTATCTCTGGACTTTCTATTCTTTTCCATTGATCTATATTTCTGTTTTTGTGCCAGTACCATACTGTCTTGATAACTGTAGCTTTGTAGTATGATCTGAAGTGAGGGAGTCTGATTCCTCCAGCTCCATTATTTTCCCTCAAGACTGCTTTGGCTATTCGGGATCTTTTGTGTCTCCATACAAATTTTAAGATTTTTTGTTCTACTTCTGTAAAAAATGCCATTGGTAATTTGATAAGGATTGCATTAAATCTGTAGATTGCTTTGGGTAGTATAGTCATTTTCACAATATTGATTCTTCCAATCCAAGAACATGGTATATCTCTCCATCTGTTTGTATCCTCTTTAATTTCTTTCATCAGTGTCTTATAGTTTTCTGCATACAGGTCTTTTGTCTCCCTAGGTAGGTTTATTCCTAGGTATTTTATTCTTTCTGTTGCAATGGTAAATGGGAGTGTTTCCTTAATTTCTCTTTCAGATTTTTCATCATGGGTGTATAGGAATGCCAGAGATTTCTGTGCATTAATTTTGTATCCTGCAACTTTACCACATTCATTGATTAGCTCTAGTAGTTTTCTGGTGGCATCTTTGGGGTGCTCTATGTATAGTATCATGTCATTTGCAAACAGTGACAGTATTACTTCTTCTTTTCCAATTTGTATTCCTTTTATTTCTAGGACTTGGCTAGGACTTCCAAAACTATGTTGAATAATAGTGGTGAGAGTGGGCAACCTTTTCTGGTTCCTGATCTTAGAGGAAATGCTTTCAGTTTTTCACCATTGAGAATAATGTTTGCTGTGGGTTTGTCGTATATGGCCTTTATTATGTTGAGGTAAGTTCCCTGAATGCCCACTTTCTGGAGAGTTTTTATCATAAATGGGTGTTGAATTTTGTCAAAAGCTTTTTCTGCATCTATTGAGATGATCATATGGTTTTTCTTCTTCAATTTGTTAATATGGTATATCACATTGATTGATTTGCATATGTCAAAGAATCCTTGTATCCCTGGGATAAATCCCACTTGATCATGGTGTATGATCCTTTGAATGTGTTGTTGGATTCTCTTTGCTAGTATTTTGTTGAGGATTTTTGCATCCATAATCATCAGTGATATTGGTCTGTAATTTTCTTTTTTTGTAGTATCTTTGTCTGGTTTTGGTATCAGGGTGATGGTGGCTTCTTAGAATGAATTTGGGAGTGTTCTTTCCTCTGCAAATTTTTGTAAGTCTTTGAGAAGGATAGGTGTTAGCTCTTCTCTGAATGTTTGATAGAATTCACCTGTGAAGCCATCTGGTCCTGGACTTTTGTTTGTTGAAATATTTTTAATCACAGTTTCAATTTCATTACTTGTGATTGGTCTGTTCATATTTTGTATTTCTTCCTGGTTCAGTCTTGGAAGGTTATACCTTTCTAAGAATTCGTCCATTTCTTCCAGGTTGTCCATTTTATTGGCATAGATTTGCTGGTAGTAGTCTCTTAGGATGCTTTGTATTTCTGTGGTGTCTGTTTTAACTTCTCCTTTTTCGTTTCCAATTTTATTGGTTTGAGTCCTCCCCCTCTTTTTCTTTATGAGTCTGGCTAATGGTTTATCAATTTTGTTTATCTTCTCAAAGAACCAGCTCTTAGTTTTATTGATCTTTTCTGTTGTTTTCTTTGTTTCTATTTCTTTTATTTCTACTCTGATCTTTATGATTTCTTTCCTTCTGCTAACTTTGGATTTTGTTTGTTCTTTCTCTAGTTCCTTTAGAGGTAAGGTTAGATTGTTTATTTGAGATTTTTCTTGTTTCTTTAGGTTGGCTTGTAGAGCTATAAACTTCCCTCTTAGAACTGCTTTTGCTGCATCCCATAGGTTTTGGATCATCATGTTTTCATTGTCATTTGTCTCTAGGTATTTTTTGATTTCCTCTTTGATTTCTTCAGTGATCTCTTGTTTATTTAGTAGCATATTGTTTAGCCTCCACGTGTTTGTGTTTTTTACGTTTTTTTCCCTGTAATTGATTTCTAATCTCATAGTGTTGTGGTCAGAAAAGATACTTGATATGATTTTAATTTTCTTAAATTTATCAAGGCTTGATTTGTGACCGAAGATGTGATCTATCCTGGAGAATGTTCCGTGTGCACTTGAGAAGAAAGTGTAATCTGATGTTCTTGGGTGAAATGTCCTATAAATATCAATTAAATCTGTCTGGTCTGTTGTGTCATTTAAAGCTTGTGTTTCCTTAGTAATTTTCTCTTTGGATGATCTCTCTGTGGGTGTAAGTGAAATGTTAAAGTCCCCCATTATTATTGTGTTACTGTCGATTTCCTCTTTTATAGCTGTTAGCAGTTGCCTTATGTATTGAGGTGCTCCTATGTTGGGAGCATATATAATTGTTATATCTTTTTCTTGGATTGATCCCTTGATCATTATGTAGTGTCCTTCTCTGTCTCTTGCAATAGTCTTTATTTTAAAGTCTATTTTGTCTGATATGAGTATTGGTACTCCAGCTTTCTTTTGATATCCATTTGCATGGAATATCTTTTTCCATCCCCTCACTTTCAGTCTGTGTGTGTCCCTCGGTCTGAAGTGGGTCTCTTGTAGACAGCATATATATGGGTCTTGTTTTTTTTTTTTTTTTTTTTTTTTTTTTTTTTTGCGGTATGCGGGCCTCTCACTGTTGTGGCCTCTCCCGTTGCGGAGCACAGGCTCCGGACGCGCAGGCCCAGCGGCCATGGCTCACGGGCCCAGCCGCTCCGCGGCATATGGGATCCTCCCAGACCGGGGCACGAACCCGTATCCCCTGCATCGGCAGGCGGACTCTTAACCACTGCGCCACCAGGGAGGCCCCTGGGTCTTGTTTTTATATCCATTCAGTGAGTCTGTGTCTTTTGGTTGGAGCATTTAATCCATTGACGTTTAAGGTAATTATTGATATGTATGTTCCTATGACCATTTTCTTAATTGTTATGGGTTTGTTTTTGTAGGTCTTTTTGTCTTGTGTTTCCCACTTAGAGAAGTTCCTTTAGCATTTGTTGTAGAACTGGTTTGGTGGTGCTGAATTCTCTTAGCTTTTGCTTGTCTGTAAAGCTTTTGATTTCTCCATTGAATCTGAATGAGATCCTTGCTGAGTAGAGTAATCTTGGTTATAGGTTCTTTCCTTTCATCACTTTAAATATGTCATGTCACTCCCTTCTGGCTTGTAGAGTGTCTGCTGAGCAATCAGCTGTTAACCTTGTGGGAGTTCCCTTGTATGTTATTTGTCTTTTTTCCCTTGCTGCTTAGAGATGAGGGTCCATTTCTGGAATGTGGAATTGGAAATATATGCATGAACTTATTATTTTTTTTCTGTCTAAAAGCTGTATACTTCTTATCTCTGTCCACTGAATCAGTGACCCAGTAGCATTGAGTGTTTCTAGTGCTGAGACCATGGTCTCTAAATACCAGTCTCATTAAAAGAAACCAGGACTCCTTCGAGAGGTAGCTAATGCACAGTCTTAGGCAGGAATTCATAAGATGAGCTTGAGACATATTATCTTAGTAGAAGATAGGTCACTTTCAAGGGGCTCTCAGTGGCCAAAGATGGAACAAGTTTAGCTTAAAAATAATAGTGATTGAAATCAACTAAAATCTATAAAATATATTATTTAAAAATCTATTATATTCACATTGATGCTCCAAAGTGAAATGATCAGTTACCTTGGTAATTTCTAGCTTCCCCCACCCCCCTACCTCGGTCCCATTTGGGACTTGAAAACACTCCAAAATCATTGTTGTGAAAACTGGTAAATGATAACAAAGAAACATTTATCTAGCATCTACCTTGCCTTTCCTTTACAAACCATATTTTATGATAACAAAATAAGTTGATAAAGGAAGGTTCTTTATAGAAGAAAAGCAGATGAAAAAATATAGAAGGAATGACAGAATTTGAAAATTCCATATTGCCATGTCTAATGAAATAATACAACTGGACATTGGTCATTATTAGATAACGTTTGATGGGGAAGTTTATACTGGATGAGTTAGGCTAACAACCCGTGAACCCATGGGTCAATTTCAACATCATTAAGAGTAGAACAACCAGACAGTATATCCTTCCAGATATAATGCAACAGGATATACAGAGTACCCAGCTCCAAGTATTATTGCCAAAATAATCAAACCTGAATTAAATTGAATCTCTAAGTCTAATTACCAGTTTACAGGAAATGCATGGATATAAGAACAACCCAACAAGAACATCTACAGGAAAAATATTCTCTATTCTCCAACAAATAAATGGCCTGAAAAATTGCAGGTGGGGAAGAGGACTGTTAGAGGTTGAAGGAGACTTAAGATCTGCGGCCAAATGGAATGTGTGGACCTGCTTTGTATCTTGAGTCAAACAAATGAACTGTAAAAAAAAAGGCAGTTTTGTGACAGTTGAGTTTTGAATGCAGATGGTATATTGAGTATGTTAAGAAGTGGGTTAATTGTATTAGGTGGTAATGGCGTTGTGGTTATGTTTTAAAAAAATAGTATTTGTGAGACTTACAGAAGCAGTTACAGTAGAAATAAGATGATATCTAGAATTTGCTTTAAAATACTAAAAAAATGTAGATAGGGATAATTAAACAATATTGGCAAACTATTGATAATTATGAAAGAGGGTGATAGAGATTCATTTTACTGAAATTTCTCATGACTTTCTTTGTTTTCATAATAAAATGTTTAAACAAGAAAAACTTGTATTTTCATCTGAAGTGAAAGTTCTGTCTATGAAGAGCACTGACTGTATGGCTGAGCTAGGCCATGTAACATCGTATTAATGGGCTTTGCTGGCATTTTCACTGTTATGAAGAAATATTTATGTCATACTTCATTTCTAATCTCCTATGAGCACCTTCCCTGACAACAGGTGACTTCCGAGTGTAATGTCAGAGCTTGGTGTTTGTTGCCTGTTTCTTCACAGGCTGGAAAGGCTTGCCAGCCCAGCATGGATTTGATTGCATTCATTGTTTGTGCTTCTTGCTTGAAGCCTGAATAAAGATCAGGAAGAGCACAGTTGTTCATCAGCTGTTTCGTCTGAATCATGCAGTGTGTAGATGGGTATCCAGGAGTCTACCTCCTCCTTCTGAAGGGCCATGTCCTTCTCTGCTGTTCACATAGCTGGGTCCCTTGCACCTCTGACCATCAGCATGATGTGTCACAAAGTAATCATGAACTCCCCAAAAGAGAACATCTTCTCTTGCAGCATGTGTTTGCCACATACTATGTTTTAAAGCCCTTCTACCCTACCTGCAGCTCACAAACGCCAAGTGCTGATTCATAGCGTGCAGTTGAGTGATGCATGCTAACTCAGAAGAGAATGCCTGTCGGTGTAATGCATGTGTCCTAATAATTGCTTTTCTTTACTATGTGTCATTGATGATTTGTGCTATCAAACCTTGTCACTTGATAGAGAAATTTTGCTAATAATTCATTCGACTTTCCCTTCAAGTATATTTATTTTCAGCTTTGTGGCTTATACCAGTTTTTGCTGCAAGGATTACAACTTTGAATGATGCTCTGTAATTTTGGTTTCTCTCTGTCTTTAGTGACAAAATTAATTGCTTTTGTAGTCTAATTACTTTGCATTTGTCTAGGAACACTAGATTGGTTTACTGTAAATGACAGTGTGCAGTGTCTGGAAAGGGTACCAAAGCTCGGATGGCTGTGCCAGGCAGAGTTTCCATCCAATTGTCCTGAGAACTAGGGACCAATGGATTGCAGGTCCAATAAATAAGTGGATTGCAGGTCCAGCTTACAACACATGTCCTACTTCCTTACCATGTTTTTTTCCCCATCTGCTTGTGTAGAATATTTATATTTGAAGATTCACTTTTTTCTAGAACATTGAGATCTGTTCATACTAAAGGACCCCCTTACCGTTTCGGTTTATAACATTTCATGTTGTCTTTTCACCACGTTTACATCTGAATCATTTTGGGAATTCAAAATGTAATGCTGTGTTACAATAATAATAAAAATGCCAACTTAAATGTATTGGTCATAACAAGCTACATCAAAGTGAAAGTTGATGAAGATCAACCACACTGTGAATATGAGGTCTGCAGAAACAGACCTGGCAATTTCTCAATTTCACATTGCTTAAAATCATTATCGTACATTTTGGAATGCATGTGAAAAAAATCACTTCATTTCTTTAGCCTCTTGAGGTGACCCAATTACTTGTCCATCCTTGATAGATCCCCAGTTCACTTGTGGTCCCTGAGCCACCCCATGAAGAACTGTACCTTTAAACAGAACCTGGGGACAGGATGTTTGCATACAGCACTGTGCAGTGTCAGGGAGTCTCCCATCCCTGGAAGCCTGTCCATGTAGGATAGTGTTTCTCAAAGTGTAATTTGGGGAACGCTTCCATCAAAATCAGCGGGGGAGCTTTTTAACAAGTATATTCCTAGGCCTCATTCCAGGCTCCTGAGCAGACTCTCTGGGCATGTGGCCTTGGAACCTGCATTTTAGAAACCTTTCCCAAGTGTACCTGGTACAAATACAGTTGAAGGACTGTTTAGAGTTTATGCAACATAGACTATGTATGCCTGCTCTGCTGGGTTTATGTGACACGTTATTTTTATATTTTATGATGAATGTTTTACCCTTCTCCTATTTTACCCCCAGGACTGGTCCATCATGTCTGTAAGCTGTTCACTGAAACTGCCACACTGTGCTTGGATGTGGACAATAAAAACAACAACGAGATGGCAGCTGCCCTGCTGTTTTCCCTGCTTGATATTTTGCACAGCATGCTGACCTATACCTCTGGGGTCGTACGACTGGCTCTGCAGGTAGAGGACCTCTTTCTCCACATCTTGAACAACCCTGTGCCACGTCCCACTTCCCTTTCCTTCTCTTTTCTCTCATCTTCCTTGAGTGTGTCTTTATTTTTGGAGAAGAACATATGATTCTATAGGGAGAGAATACCATATTTATTAGCCATCTTTGGGTGACCAGTGTCAAGGACAGGTAATTTGAACACAAAATGTGAAAGGAAAGCAGGAGACACCCAAGCAAAGAATTGGTGAGTACTCATTAGGGAACTGCTGACGACCCAGAGATCATTTGGACTGTGAGGTTGGCCAAGCAGTGTGTAGTCTTTCCGGTCCAGAGATGGCACTCCAGCCCACCCCCAACAGGATGGATTAGCTAGCGAGCAGCAGCAGATTGAGATTTTAGGTGTGCATACACACGCACACATAATGTGTTTGTATGTGCATAGATACACACACATACATATACATGCATATGCAACACATAAACCCTCACACTTGCTTTCCCTTATGACTGATAATGTGGAGTTGCAAGATGGTTTTTTGTTTTTTAATATCTTTATTGGAGTATAATTGCTTTACAATGGTGTGTTACTTTCTGCTCTATCACAAAGTGAATCATCTCTACGTATACATATATCCCATATCCCCTCCCTCTTGCATCTCCCTCCCACCCTCCCTATCCCACCCCTCTAGGTGGGCACAAAGCACCAAGCTGATCTCCCTGTGCTATGCAGCTGCTTCCCACTAGCTATCTATTTTATTTATTTTACATTTGGTAGTGTATATATGTCCATGCCACTCTCTCACTTCGTCCCAGCTTACCCTTCCCCCTCCCCGTGTCCTCAAGTCTATTCTCTACATCTGCATCTTTATTCCTGTCCTGCCCCTAGGTTCTTCAGAACCTTTTTTTTTTAACATTCCATATATATGTGTTAGCATACAGTATTAGTTTTTCTCTTTCTGACTTACTTCACTCTGTGTGACAGTCTCTAGTTCCATCCACCTGACTACAACTAACTCAATTTCGTTTCTTTTTATGGCTGTAATATTCCATTGCATATATGTACCACATCTTCTTTATCCATTCATCTGTCAATGGACACTTAGGTTACTTCCATGTCCTGGCTATTGTAAATAGAGCTGCAATGAACATTGTGGTACATGACTCCTTTTGGAATTATGGTTTTCTCAGGGTATATGCCCAGTAGTGGGATTGCTAGGTCGTATGATAGTTCTAGTTTTAGTTTTTTAAGGAACCTCCATAATGTTCTCCATAGTGGCTGTATCAACTGACATTCCCACCAACAATGCAAGAGGGTTCCCTTTTCTCCACACCCTCTCCAGCCAGCATTTATTGTTTGTAGATTTTTTTTAAAATAAATTTATTTATTTATTTTTGGTTGTGTTGGGTTTTCGTTGCTGTGTACAAGCTTTCTTTAGTTGTGGTGAGTGGAGGCTACCCTTCGTTGCGGTGCGCGGGCTTCTCATTGTCATGGCTTCTCGTTGTGGAGCACGGGCTCTAGGCACGCAGGCTTCAGTAGTTGTGGCACGTGGGCTCAGTAGTTGTGGCTTGCGGGCTCTAGAGCTCAGGCTCAGTAGTTGCGGCGCACGGGCTTAGTTGCTCCGCGGCATGTGGGATCTTCCCAGGCCAGGACTTGAACCCACGTCCCTGGCATTGGCAGGCAGATTCTTAACCACTGCGCCACCAGGGAAGCCCTGTTCGTAGATTTTTTGATGATGGCGATTCTGACCAGTGTGAGGTGATTTTGATTTGCTTTTCTCTAATGACAGTGATGTTGAGCATCCTTTCATGTGTTTGTTGGCAATCTGTATATGTTCTTTGGAGAAATGTCTATTTAGGTCTTCTGCCCATTTTGGGATTGGGTTGTTCGTTTTTTTGATATTGAGCTGCATGAACTGCTTGTATATTTTGGAGATTAATCCTTTGTCAGTTGCTTCATTTGCAAATATTTTCTTCCATTCTGAGGGCTGTCTTTTTGTCTTGTTTATGGTTTCCTTTGCTGTGCAAAAGCTTTTAAGGTTCATTAGGTCCCATTTGTTTATTTTTGTTTTTATTTCCATTTCTCTAGGAGGTGGGTCAAAAAGGAACTTGCTGTGATTTACATCGTAGAGTGTTCTGCCTATGTTTTCCTCTAAGAGTTTTATAGAGTCTGGCCTTACATTGAGGTCTTTAATCAATTTTGAGTTTATTTTTGTGTATGGTGTTAGGAAGTGTTCTAATTTCATTCTTTTACATGTAGCTGTCCAGTTTTCCCAGCACCACTTATTGAAGAGGCTGTCTTTTCTCCATTGTATATTCTTGCCTCCTTTATCAAAGATAAGGTGACCATATGTACGTGGGTTTATCTCTGGGGTTTCTCTCCAGTTCCGTTGGTCTATATTTCTGTTTTTGTGCCACTGTCATACTGTCTTGATTACTGTAGCTTTGAGCTGGAGGATCCGGCCCCCTGCAAGATGGTTTTGAGGGCTAGAGATGTATTGGGTTGGCCAAAAAGTTCCTTCGGTTTTAAAGTAAAAATAAAAGACACATTTTTCATTTGCACCAAGAACTTTATTGAACAACATATTCACCCTTATTTGTTCCACTGCCTTCTGCCATTATCAGGCAACTTCATAATTCCATTTTCCCAAAACTTTTTATCTTTTTGAGCAAATAACTATTCCAGGTGCCTTTTACAGTCTTCCAGGGAATGGAAATTTTTTCCATTAAGAGAATTTTGTAAAGACCTAAATAAATGGAATTCCGAAGGTGCAATGTCTGGTAAATATGGCGGATGAATCAGAACTTCCCACCCAAGCTATAACAGTTTTTCCCTGGTCATCATAGAAACATGCGGTGTTGCATTATCCTGATGGAAGCTTATGTGTTTTCTGTTGACTAATTCTGGGCACTTTTCACTGAGTGCTGCTTTCAGTTGGCCTAATTGGGGCAGTACTTGTTGGAATTAATAGTTTGGTTTTCTGGAAGGAGCTCATAATAGAAGACTCCCTTCTGATCCCACCATATGCACATCACCTTCTTTGGAAGAAGACCAGCCTTTGATGTGGTTGGTGATGGTTCATTTCACTTGCCCCACAGTCTCTTCCATTCCACACTATTGGGCAGTATCCACTTTTTATCACCCATCACAATTTGTTTAAAAAACAAAACGTTTTCATTACATTTCAATGGAGAATCGCATGCGGAAATATGGTCAGGAAGGTTTTTTTCCCCTTAACTTATGTGGAACCCAAACATCAAAGCGATGAACATAACCAAGTTGATGCAAATGATTTTCAGCGCTTGATTTGGATATTTTGAGTATGTCGGCTATGTCCCGTATGGTATAATGTTGATTGTTCTCAGTTAATGTCTCAGTTTGACTGCTCTCAATTTCAACTGGTCTACCCGACCGCGGAGCGTTGGCCAGTGAGAAATCTCCAGCATGAAACTTTGAAAACCACTTTACACGTTTGATCAGTCACAGCATCTGCTCCATACACTGCACAAATCTTTTTTTTTTAGGTTTTAGTTGTGTTTTTACCTTTCTTGAAATAATAAAGCATAATATGCTGAAAGTGTTGCTTTTTTTCTTCCATCTTCAATATTAAAATGGCTACACAAAAATCCACCAATTTTGATAAGTTTTTTTTTAAATGCATAGCTGATATGACAGCTGTCACTAACAAAATTGTTTCAAATGAAGTTAAAGACAACTAAGTGCCACTAGGGCCATCTTATGGAAAAACTGAATGAATCTTTTGGCCACCCCAATATTTAGTGGCTATAGAAAAGTCAGGTAGCCCCAGACTGTAACCTGGCATCGTGCTCTGAGGAAGGAAGGGCATGTGAGTTCACTGAGTAGTACTTTCTGTGTTAGGTACCACCACATGCTTATCTCCTTTCATGTTTTCTCTAAAGAATTAATTCAGCTGATACTTAGATCATGGGATAGCACACAGCCAATATGAATTCACTGTTATATTTAGAATCCCAGTAAAATTGCAAGAGATGTGTATCAATGGTAGCATCCTGGCTTAGATAGATGCAGAAGTTGATGTTGAAAGCAGACTGTTCTGATACCTTGCCAAGAGTCACAGTAGCAGAGCCAAGTATGAATCCCTAGACCCTGGTTTAGTCTCTGTTATTCTTCATTATCTTTTACCTGCAATTAAGGTGGTGAAGTATGTAGCTTGTCTCGTGTGTTTTAATAAATAATTCCAAGATCCCCTCAACCAAGATGATAGTTAGTCAATAAGTTTTAACCCAAAATTGTAAAGCCAGTAGATGAAAATGGCCTTTGGACTACCTTGCTGTTTTTATTTGCTCATATTCTAAATGAACAGTAAAGCTTGGCTAAGTACTTATGGAATCCTGAATTATGGATTTCTCTTAGTTTTCCCTCTCTTTTCTAATAAATGTTTCTTCAGAGAGCATTGTTTCTTTTTCTTAAAATTGTTATTGGAGTATAGTTGATTTACATTGTTGTGTTGGTTTCTGCTATACAGCAAAATGAATCAGTTATACATACATATAGGTCCACTCTTTTTTAGATTCTTTTCCCATGTAGGTCATTACAGAGTATTGAGTAGAGTTCCCTGTGCTATACAGCTGGTCCTTTTAAGTTATCGAGAGCATTGTTTCTTATTTCAGTTTCCACAGTGGTAGCTTTATGTAATTCTTCAAGGTGTAGTTGATAGTTACTCTCACAAGATGCTTTGATGATATCAATCTATAAAAGATTGTGTAGGTTGTGGATAAAAAGGACCAGAAGTCTAAAAATTCTTTAAATTCCAGAATGTAGAAATCCTCTTTTATTTCAAGTGATCAGGTAGGTTATTTAAAAGGAAACTCCTTAGTACAAAATATTTTCTAATTCTTTTTTTCAATTTGTTAGTGTACCAATAGATCACTGCTTTTTATTCTTTCATTTTTTTCAGCACCACTTTGTATTTTACTGCGGTCATCTTTCTAAATCTTTCCCTATAGTATCTGCCAAGTATTGCTTTTGACCTTGATGACCGACTTTGATCTACATGATACCTGGTGTCAGTCTGAAAGAGGTAGAGTCCTTGAGACTGAATTAGGGAAAAGGTTGGGAAAAGAAATGAAGTGGGCACCAACGACACATCCTTCTAGAACACGGAGCTGTAAGTTCTTTCTAAAGCATAAGTCACCTCTTCCATTTGTCTGCACACCTGGGATTCTTCTGCATTCAAAGCCCATGTCTGCTTTTAACAGGAACCTCTTGAAAGTAGAAGAGCTGAGTGTTGCCAGTGTTTAAAATGATAATAGTGCTTAGATTTATGAAGCAGTTTTCTTTTTCAGGGAGGAGAGGGATATGATGCAGGAATGTGTACTGGGAAGGTGAGGAGTAGGGGAGGGAGGTGTCAGAATCTCTGCTAGGAGTCCAGTCCCTATCCCCAACCTACCTTGTGAGTTTGTGTGTGAAAGATGTGGAAGCAGAGACGAATAGATGCTCAGGACTCACTGGTGTGGTGGGAGCACCTGGGCCTTGCAGGCTGGAATACCTTGGATTTGAATCCCAGCCACGTCACTTTTACCTGTGAGACGCTGGGCACGTTACTTGACCTGGCTTGAGTATCAGTTTCCTTGTTTGTAAAGTAGGCATGCTAACTACTCAGCAGGGGACTTAAATGAGAGAATACAAGATACGTAAATATGATGTGCCTTAAGTATACCTGGCCCAGGGAAGGTAAGCGATAAATGGTTGCTGTATTATTAATAGCAACAAGAAGAAAGGTGCTCACCTTCCCTTCCTGTTTACAGAGGGCTCCTGGGGGCCATGATTTCTTCTTTTCTGTGTCCTGGCACATGGGAGGGCCCTCAGTTCGTATTTACGGAGTGAACTAACTCCTAGCAGGCTTACGAGATATAAATTTATGGTTTTATTTTGCATTTGTGAGCCTAGCCCAGGGCTTGGCACCTGTGATTTTGGCAGGAATCAAGAGAAGAAGGGTGTTAAGTGTCAGGGAGCTTCATTTTCGTAAGACCGTCAATACCCAAATAGTGGAGCAAATCATCACCTTAATACACTGAGATGCCTCACCACTGCAGAGTGAACAAGGGCGGGGGATGTTACCAAGTTTGGGGGCTAGGGAAAGAAAATATTCAATATTAAAATCCAGGTCACCTGACTTCCCAATCTGGGCCTTGTCTCTCACTTCTGGAGTGATGGGGGGCAGCTTGATACATTACTCTGGTAGTAGGAAGTTTTAACTGCTGTTGGTCAGCAGGTGTGTTGGCATTGCCTGGAAGACTGAAATGTGGCCACTGAGTCTTCTTTGATCTCACACTCCCGTGAAGGCTGTCAAGGTAGGGGCTACAGTCTCTATTTCAGTATCTCTTGGAGTTACCAGTTCGACTCCTCCAGGCTTTCCCCTTATTGTTGTCCCCCATGAGCCACCCTGTCTGGTGGCTGAGTGCAAGAGAGATTTGTCTGCTGTAGTCCATGGTCCTCATCGTTTCTCTCCTGCCCTTGAAAACTTTGATATCTCATTATCTACATATCATTTTCTAACTCCTTGGTCAAGGCCTCGTATGATCAGCCCCAGGGTGGTTTTCCAGCCTCGTCCGCCAGCCCTCGTGCAGCCCGTGCTCACGCCAAACAGTCACCTTGGCATTTTCCACATGGATCCTGTGCCTTATCACCCCCGGCCTTTCCTCACATGATTCCAGCACCTGAAACACCAGCTATCTATGTCATTCCCTGCAGACCTCGTCCCCACCATCCAAACGGTGAAGTTGTGTCACCCTTTCCTACTCCCGCCCCAGCTCCTCTATTCCCTCCTCCACCGTGGCAGTTTTCACACTCTGCCTTTAGTGCAGTTATTTGAAAGCTTGCCATTCTTCTTCTTCTATTTTTAAATTTTATTGCAGTATAGTTGATTTACAGTGTTGTGTTAATTTCTGCTGTACAGCAAAGTGACTCAGTTATGCATATGTATACTTTTTCATGTTCTTTTCCATTATGGTTTGTCACAGGATATCGAACATAGTTCCCTATGCTATACAGTAGGACCTTGTTGTTTATCCCTTCTATGTATAATAGTTTGCATCTGCTAATCCCAAACTCCCAATCCATCCTCCCTCCCCCACCCCACTCCTCCCTCCTTGGCAACCACAAGTCTGTTCTCTATGTTTATAAGTCTGTTTTATAGGTAAGTTCATTTGTGTTGTGTTTTAGATTCCACATATAAGTGCTATCATATGGTATTTGTCTTTCTCTTTCTGACTTACTTTGCATAGTATGATCATCTCTAGATCAATCCATGTTTCTGGAAATGGCATTATTTCATTCTTTTTAACGGCTGAGTAGTATTCCATTGTATATAGGTACCATACCTTCTTTATCCATTCATCTGTCAATGGACATTTAGGCTGTTTCCATGTCTTAGCTACTGTAAGTAGTGCTGCTGTGAGCATAGGGGTGCATGTATCTTTTGGAATTATAGTTTTGTCTGGATACGTGCCCAGGAGTGATATTGCTGGATCATATGGCAACTCTGTTTTTAGTTTTTTGAGGAACCTTCATACTGTTTTCCATAGTAAAGCATGCCATTCTTTTAATGAAACCATGAGGTTCTACAGAGTGGGGACTGAGTCGTATCATCTGTGCATGGCAAGTGTGTGGGTGATGGTGTCTGGGGAGCACACCGAGTGTTGAATTGAATTGTCTAGGCCACACCATTGCAGGTTGTGCTCTGTTGTGCTTAAACCTGCTTAGGACGCTGGCAGCAACTGCCTGAGGAATTGACTCTTGTTCCCTACAGGTGCCGTACCTCTGTGTTTATGTAACAAACCTCTGTTGAGGACCTGCCCCCTGTGCACTAGATTCATGTAGCAATGGTAGATGTAATAGAGTTATATTCTTTCTGGCCTTTCTTCTTGTGCCAAGAAGTTAGCTGTATCCCTTTATCTCATTTTGGGTAATGCTATAATGCCATTTAATATTACATATGGTTCATAAGTTGACATGCCCATGTTTTATGTGTTTACAGCTATTAAATTTATATTTGTACCTAGATTTCTTATCTGAGATCCGTACTTAATATATTCAGTAGCTTCCTAAACGTGACCACTAGAATGCCCCACAGTCCCCTCAAATTCAACATGTCTAAAGCGGAGCTCAGGATTCACCCCTCAAACCATTCTCCTGCCAGCAAGCCCTGCCCCTCTCATCCTGCTGTGCAAGCTAGAAACCTGGGGGTCATTCTTAAAATTTCCCTTTTTCATATTCCTCATTTAATTTGTTACCAAATAATTTAGATTTTGCCTCAAGCACTACTGCTAGCACCCAGCTCAAGCTGCCCTCTCCTCTTGCCCAGGCGGTAACAGCTAGGTGAGCCAAGAACCATGGATGGCCAGGAGTGGGGTTGGTTACCAGCCAGCAAGGACTGGGGCAGTGAGTTGTGGAAAGGGATCAGTGGGACAGAGGCAAAGGCAGAGGACTGGACAGGGAGGACCGTGGCAACATCACGGCAGAGGTGGGTCTTCTTGCTGTGGAAAGAGCCCCTTACAGAATGCACACATAAGGCATCTGGGAATTGAAAGGCTGACTCTGGAGAGTGTGCCTTTGGGGAGCTGGAGAGACCCTGAGAGAGGCTGGCCAGGCCCCTGTATTCATTGCTCGGCCACCCACACGTGATCCCCTTGGCGCACAGAGTTTCTGCTGTGGGCTTGGATTTTTGTGAGGAGAGTTGAATTTCATATGCATTCCTGATGTGCACCTTCCTCTTGTGCAAGCTATAGCATTCCCTTTCTGGAACCTTGGCATCTTTATAAGGAGGTGGTACCCGAATACTGGTGGGCAGGGTCAGGATGTTTCTTGGTGACAATAACAGATGACTGTAGACCTTGGAGGGTCTGGAGGCCCACTGGATATCCTGGTGGGAAGAGTCCCACAGTGTGTGCTTGTGCTTGTAGCCGTGTCTCCTTGCTTATGTGTGTTTGGAAAGGAAGCAGTGGCCCCATGCTCCTCCCTGCCTAGGTGCTGGTTTGCAAGACTGCCTTATTTTTCCCAAGAGACAGTCGGTCTACTCTAAAGGATAACATGTTAATATGCAAAGACCGATATTCCACCTCACATGGTGCTTCAGAAGGCAGGATCAACAGCCGAACTTCAAAAAGCTTCAGACCTAGGGTAATGCTACGCGTTTGTTTTCTGGGAGGAAATTTCACCTCTCTAATAGAGGCCAGGGGTTGAGGTAGGGATAGGGGAGGGGAGAGGTGAGAGGAAACTCCTAGCTACCAATTATTGTTGTCCCCCTTGGCTGCAGAGAGGTGCAAGCTGTTAAAAGGCAGGTGTCTGATTTTCCACAACATCCTTTTTTTTTTTTTTTTTCCTTTTGAACGAAGGAAAATGGGCCACCTAAATTCTCTCCATAGGCCCTAAGGCAGAAGGAATCTTGGCATTTATGAGAGGGGCCCCAGAGTCCAGGTTAGTGACCTAAGGCGGGGCAGCCTGTTTTAAAAAGGCTCTGGCAAAGGTCATTACCTAAAAGTAGTTTTGTTCTGAGTGAAATTAAAAACAGAGAGGGTGTATGCGAATGAAATGTGTATGTACTATAGCAAATACAATAAATAATCAGTGCCTTCTCTCAGTATAAAATTATTCATCTCTATGATAGAAATCTTCTCTGAAATGAGGCAGTTCTATAAACCTTCTGGGAAAGACACACTTAAAGTTAAAGCCACTCATTTCTCAATTCTTACTTCCATTGTGTACTTCCTAAGCAATGTAGACCTGTATCTGAAGCTTCTTCATGCAGTGGTCCAAAGCCTGTTCATTCGATAAATATTCTAGATGTTATTTGAGCAGGTGTGTGCATATAGAGAAGGAAAGCACAGCAGAATGCATTTGGTCTGCATAATATAATGTGTATGTATAACAGTGCCCAGAAGAGGTGAGCTTGTGTGATTTGGAGTCATTTAGCCTGGATTCATCCTCCAGCTTTGTCACCCATTGGCTGTGGGACTTTAGGCAAACTACTCAACCTCTCTGAACTTTAGTTTTCTCCCCTGAAAAATGGGGATAACTGCACCTCGTCTCAGGATGGTTGGGAAGATAAAGTGCTTTACCACCCGCAGTGTGTGAACATCAATATCATCCCTCCAATGACAGCCCTGGTTATTGCTTTATCTGTGGTCCGCCCAGATCCACCTCTGTGGCCTGAGCTGGTGGCAGTGTGTGTACTCTGTCACGTGATTACTGAGCATAACTTCTCTTCAGGGGCCTGAGGTCAAATGCTTCCTCTGTGCCGTCATCTGTTGGGACTGGGTGGACCTGTCTCCTACGGCCAAACTGACTAATCTCCAAGACCCCCTTCCCCTCTCCTCCCACTGTTCAGGCACAGAAGTCCGGCTCTGGAGGGAGCACTCAGGCCGCAGAAGACCTACTGCTGCTCGGCAAGCCTCTGACAGACCTTATCAGCCTGCTCATCCCGCTGGTAAGAGCTCACACACCTGCTTGTGTGTCTCTCAGGTCGTTGCAGAGGGTGAAGTGATTTTATTTGAATTTCATGATGTCTTGAGTTGCTATGCTATTTTGATTCCTTTCAAAACTAGAACCAAAAGAAATTTCAGAAGATTATTTAGCCTGGAAATACTAAATTTCTACTTTAATATGCTGTGGCTAATCATTCATTGAAGTGGATATTTAAGTAAGGCAGAGGCTCAAATTCTTCTTAACGGATGTGAGGTAAAAAAAAAAAAAAAAAGGAAAATCAAGAAATGAATTCCAAGAAGGAAGAAGAAATCCATTGTGGGCGTCAGTTCTCTTTCCAAAAGATATTTTAGGGTTACTTGGCATGCAGGACTACCCTGAAATGCAGAAGCGCAGACAGAGCCAGAACATATCCACCACAGTCTCCATAGAAATAGAATGAAATAAGTGAAATTACACGAAAACAGATGAGACTGCACAAGACTACTGAGTATGTGAAAAGAACCCAGTGGAGACTTGGAGTTTGGACCAACTGAACCTCATTGTAGTTTTGACTTGCATTTCCCTGATAATTAACAATATTGAGCATCTTTTCATGTGCCTGTTGGCTATCTGTATGTCTTCTTTGGAGAAATGTCTTTTTAGGTCTGCCGCCCATTTTTTTTTTTTTTTTTTTTCTTTTTGCGGTATGTGGGCCTCTCACTGTTGTGGCCTCTCCCGCCGCGGAGCGCAGGCTCCGGACGCGCAGGCCCAGCGGCCATGGCTCACGGGCCCAGCCGCTCCGCGGCACATGGGATCCCCCCAGACCGGGGCACGAACCCGTATCCCCTGCATCGGCAGGCGGACTCCCAACCACCGCGCCACCAGGGAGGCCCCTGCCGCCCATTTTTTGATTGGGTTGTTTGTTTTTTGTGTTATTGAGTTGTATGAGCTGTTTGTATATTTTGGAAATATGCAGGACATAGATGGGGCTCCAGTGAACAGAGGGAAGACTAACCAAATCATGCACTCTTTAAGGACATATAAATGACCAAAACATCCCCATTAAATATAACTGATGCAATATATGATATGTAGGATAATACTTATATTAATAGTATCTAAGATTTAAACAATTAAAAAAAGCTTAAAGGCAGTTGAAGAATCTATTTCAGGTAAACTTCTAGGACACTCTATTTCACATATGTATCTTATAGACAGGGTTTTGGTGCTTGCCACATTCTGAGATTTGTTTTAATAGTTGAATTTATTCCAATTAGATTTATTCTTAAACTTATCTTTGGTCTTAATTCTATTGTCTTATTGTATATTTTCTTTCTAAATGTTTTCCTCTATTAGACGTAAGGTTTAATGCAAAACAAAAAACCTTTATCAGGACAAAGAGAAGGACTCTACAATGGTAAGGAATAAAATCCACAGGAAGATGCAATAACTATGAACCTTTTTGTGTCAAATATCAGAGCATAGAACTATAAAAACAGGGAGGGACCTAAACATACAGGGAAGGACCAAAACATACAGGGGAAAAAAAGTACAGTACTATCAAGAGATTTAACCTGTCTTTCTCATTGCTTGACGACTCAAGTGGATGAAAATGATGATGTAGAGCAGGGGTTGACAAACGAAGGCATGTGGACTAACTCTGGCCCACTGCCTCTTTTTGTAAGTAAAGTTTTATTGAATACAGCCACACAAACAATTGTCTATGGCTGCTTTTGCATCTTGACGGTAGAGTTGAGGAGTTACAACAGGGACTCTGTAGCCCACAAGCCTATGTTGTTTACTATCTGGCTCTTTACAGAAAACGTTTGTTGACCCCTGGTATAGAGGATATGAAAACTTTAGTAAGATTAATCTAATAGAAGTATATCTGTCTCTCTACCCTGAAAATAGAGACTGTACCTTCTTTTCAATTTTCTGGAAATACTTTAAAAAGTTCACCGTGCGTTAGGTTAAAAGAATATCAATAAATTCTAATAAGTAGGAATTGTATAGACCACATTGTGTAACCATAATACACTTAAACTAGAAGGAAAAATAAAAACAATAAAAATACACTGTTAGCAAATATTATCGATGAGCACAGTCAAAGACATTGTGATTGTATCAGTCTGAGTCCCATCGGAAGACAAACCACATAGTGATTTAAACAAGAGAATTTCAATATAAAGAATTATTAAGCTATCATTGAAGAGTAAATGTAAGATTTAAAAAGAACTCTGTAGGGTATCTGAAAGCTGAGGGAGAGGGAGAGTACCTCAGGAAGGACAAACTTGAAAGGGGATACCTCTTCCCCAAGGCTGTGGGTCAGACCTCATTGGAGGAGGTATGACTACAGCCCACAGGACAGTGGGCAAATTTGCTGGGTTGCCCAGGCCAGAGCTGGTCCACAATCCCTGGGAAGCAGGAAGCAACCCTTGAGAGTGCCGGTGAATTGTAGCTAGTGGGCAGACGCACAGAGGGTGGCAGGGTGCCGCTCCTGGTAGTGGGAGGCCTGGAGGGTCCGATGTCTGTGTAGGGAGGACCACAGGAGACGAACCCAGAGAGGCAGGCAAGTAGGGGGAGTCGGGGTGCCAGTGCTCGGGAAAGCCTGGAATGTACAGTCTCCACTAGGGAGAGCAGTGGAACTGTGATCACAGGCCAGGCTAGGATGAGGGCTGCAGAGGGGCCCAATATTGTGGGCCCCCAGTAAGGTCAGACCTCCACCAGATGCCACGACACCCGTACTCTGGCCTACACTACAGCTGCCAGAAATAGCTGGAGAGCCCCTTCTTGCTGCAATGTGTACTCTGAGATATTTTCCCCAGCCTTTGGGACTCTGAACTCCTGTTTCTAGTAACTTGATCACACTTAGGTTCTAGTACATTGTCCAAATGTCTGCCTAACGTGTGTGAACTGTGTTGTGTACATACACATTTACCACTAGAGTCATTAGGTTTAAAAATGGCCTGCGACAGACATCCAGTATGTCTTCTCTGGAAAAGATTAATACACATTTATAGCTGTGTATACAGTGAAGAAAAATAGTAATAAGGCTATTGAGGGCCTCAACTAGAGCACATACAGACCAAAGATAAATTTTTCCAGTGGTTGTTAAAAATGTGATAAGTTACAGAATGAGGTGCTGGAATTGCTTTCCCACAGGGAAAAATAAGCAGACTTTTAGTTTTCACTGGGCTTGGGTAATTGTAGAGGTATTTTACCTAAAGGAAGGAGAATGAACTTGTTAGCTTTTGAGGTTCTTTCCAGATAGAGTCCTGTGAAAGTAAGCATACTTATCCTTCAGGGAGTATGAAACCTGTCAACCCATAATTTACGACCCATGTTTATACTTTACACTATAAAATCATAGTGAACTGTGGGTATAAGACCTATTCTCAGTCTGTTTTTTTTTTTTAATAAATAAATTTATTTATTTATTTTTGGCTGTGCTGGGTCTTCGTTGCTGCACACTGGCTTTCTCTAGTTGTGGTGAGCGGGGGCTACTCTGCGTTGCAGTGTGTGGGCTTCTCGTTGCAGCGGCTTCTCTTGTTGCGAAGTCTGGGCTCTAGTCACGCGGGCTTCGGTAGTTGTGGTTTGCGGTCTCTAGAGCGCAGGCTCAGTAGTTGTGGCTCACAGGCTTAGTTGCTCCGCGGCATGTAGGATCTTCCCAGACCAGGGCTCGAACCCGTGTCCCCTGCATTGGCAGGTGGATTCTTAACCACTGCGCCACCAGGGAAGTCCTCTCAGTCTGTCTTGAGTGTGAACTACTTAGAGAATCTGATGATTCTAGACTCTTCGGGAAAAATGCCTAGACTCACCTATATGCAAAGTTCTGTACACAATACAGAACTTCAAGGGGCTCTTTGAACCCTCAATTGGTAACCATAGTGTGAGTAAGATAGGGCTAATAAAATATATAACAAGTTGACTATGTCTCCTGAAGAAAAGATAAAGCAGGGTAGTTGTTTGACGTAAATATTTTCTTTTTTTTTTAATAAATTTATCTTATTTATTTATTTTTGACTGCGTTGGGTCTTCATTGCTGCACGCGGGCTTTCTCTAGTTGCGGTGAGCAGGGGCTACTCTTCATTGCGGTGTGCGGGCTTTTCATTGCGGTGGCCTCTCTTGTTGGGGAGTACAGGCTCTAGGAGCGTGGGCTTCAGTAGTTGTGGTGCGTGAGCTCAGTGGTTGTGGCTCGCGGGCTCTAGAGCGCAGGCTCAGTAATTGTGGCGCATGGGCTTAGTTGTTCCGCGGGGCTCGGAACTGTGTCCCCTGCATTGGCAGGCAGATTTTTCACCACTGTGCCACCAGGGAAGCCCCTAAATATTTTCTTTTTCAAGAAAATACAAAGCCAGGATATGTATCCCAGATGAATTTTGTAACTAGATAATTAATTGCTATAAAAATTACGCTGCAGCTTCCTTTTCCCCTATTAAAATAAGTATTTTCAAATTTATGAGATAATTGTTTTTAAGGTTTTCCTTATTATATGCCAAAGATGCCAGTCTTCAGCCTGGCTTATACTTTTCATATTAACCATGCCTTTCTAGGCCACTGGAAAGGTGTCCCTCTGCAGTCTGGGTAGGATTTTAGTCCTCACCTAGCATCTCCTATGTTGATCTCCTGTAATATCCTCTGGATAACTTTTTTTTAGTGAAGTGTCTGGCAGTTCTTCTTGGCTGTAAACTTGTAGTTTCCTGACAAAAAATTATTGAATTACAGAGATCCAGCATATACTCTGCAGATAATAATATACAGGATCCTCAGTATACCTTCATAAGCATCATGCATAAGATCAAAGAACAGCCATTGGGTACACAAACATGCCAATTTATCACACAATACAATATAGAAATTTTTTTGCTATGCTTCTGGGTTCCCTGGGGCCCTGTGGAGGGAATAACTAACTACATGATTTGGGCCAAGGAAGAAGGGCTCTTTGAATTTTTTTTCTTTTTTTTGTTGTGATGAAATAAACATAATGTAAAATTTACCCCGTTAATCAATTTTAAGTGCTCAGTTCAGTAGTATTAAATATATTCATAATGTTGTGCAGTCATCACCACCATCCACCTCTGTAATTCTTTTCATCTTGTAAAACTGAAACTCTATACCCATTAAACAGTAACTATCCCTTCCCCCCTCCCCACAGCCCGTCAGCCACCATTCTATTGGGTTGGCCAAAAAGTGCCTTCAGTTTTTAAGTAAAAATAAAAGACACATTTTTCATTTGCACCAAGAACTTTATTGAACAACGTATTCACCCTTTTGTTCTACTACCTTCTGCCATTTTTCAGGCAACTTCATAATTCCATCTTCCCAAAACCTTTTATCTTTTTGAGCAAATAACTGTTCCAGGTGCCTTTTACAATCTTCCAGGGAATGGAAGTTTTTTCCATTAAGAAAATTTTGTGAAGACTTAAATAAATGGAAATCCGAAGTGCAGTGTCTGGTATATACGGTGGATGAATCAGAACTTCCCACCCAAGCTGTAACAGTTTTTGCCTGGTCATCATAGAAACATGCGGTCTTGCGTTACCCTGATGGAAGCTTATGTGTTTTCTGTTGACTAATTCTGGACACTTTTCATTGAGTGCTGCTTTCAGTTGGTCTAACTGGGAGCAGTACTTGCTGGAATTAATAGTTTGGTTTTCTGGAAGGAGCTCATAATAGAGGACTCCCTTCTGATCCCACCATATACACATCACTTTCTTTGGATGAAAACCAGCCTTTGATGTGGTTGGTGATGGTTTATTTCACTTGCCCCACAGTCTCTTCCATTCCACATTATTGGGCAGTATCCACTTTTTATCACCCATCACAATTTGTTTTAGAAACAAAACGTTTTCATTACATTTCCATGGAGAATCGGATGTGGAAATACGGTCAAGAAGATTTTTTTCCCTTAACTTATGTGGAACCCAAACATCAAAGCGATGAACATAACCAAGTTGATGCAAATGATTTTCAGCACTGATTTGGATATTTTGAGTATGTCAGCTATCTCCTGTGTGATATAACGTTGATTGTTCTCAATTAATGTCCCGATTTGATTGCTATCAACTTCAACTTGTGTACCTGACCATGGAGCATCAGCCAGTGAGAAATCTCTGGTACGAAACTTCATAAAGCACTTTTGACGTGTTTGATCAGCCACAGCACCTTCCCCATACACTGCACAAATCTTTTTTTGTGTTTCAGTTGTGTTTTTACCTTTCTTTAAATAATAAAACATAATATACCGAAAATGTTCCCTTTTTTCTCCCATCTTCAATATTAAAATGGCTACACAAAAATCCACCAATTTTGATAAGTCTTTTTTTAAATGCACGCTGATATGACAGCTGTCACATACAGTCTAACAAAATTGTTTCCAATGAAGTTAAAGACAACTAAATGCTACTAGAGCCATCTTACGGAAAAAAATGAATGAAACTTTTGGCCAACCCAATATTTTCTGTCTCTGTGATTTTGACTGTTCTAAGTACCTCATGTATGTGGAGTCATATATTATTTGTCATTTTGTGACTGACTTATTTCTTTTAGCATAGAAGTGGTATTTGATTGCAGTTTTCATGTGTTTTTCTCTAACTGTTAGTGATATTGGGCATCTTTTCATGTGCTTATTGATCATTTGGATATCTTCTTTGAAGAAATGTCTATTCATATCCTTTGCCCATTTTTGAATTAGGTGGTTTGGTTTCTTGTTGTCGAGTATTAGAAACTGTGTAATCTGAAAATTAACCCATTATCAAATATATATCAAAATACTTTATGCCATTCTGTGGATTGCCTTTTTACTTTGTTGATATTGTGTTTTGATGCACACTTTTTGAAAATTTTCATAAAGTCCAGTTTGCCTAATTTCTCATTTGTTGCCTGGTGGCTTTTGTGTCATTTCCAGGAAATCGTTGCCAAATGCAGTGTCATGAAGATTTTGCCCTATGTTTCTTCCAAGAATTTTATAGTTTCAGGTCTTACACTTAGGTCTTTCATTCACTTTGAGTTTATTTTCACGTGTGGTGTTAGGTAAGGGTCTAACTTCATTCTTTTGAATGTGGATATCCAGTTTTCTCGGAACCGTTTGTTGAAAAGACTGTCCTTTCCCATTGAACGGTCTTGGCACCCTTGTCAAAAATCATTTGACTATATATGTGTGGGTTTATGTCTGGAATCTCTGTTCTCTTCAGTTAGTCTGTATGTCATTCTTCTGGTCTGATCATTGTAGAGTAAGTTTTAAAATCAAGGAGTCCAGCTTTATTGTCCTTTTTCAAGATGGTTTTGGTTATTTGGGGTGACTTGAAATTACATATGGATTTTTGGATGGGGTTTTCTATTTCTGCAGAAAACTTTATTGGGATTTTGAGAGGGATTGCATTGAATCTGTAGATTGCTTTGGGTACTATTGTTGTGTATTATATTGATTGATTTTCATATACTGAACCATCCTTGCATTCCAGGAATAAAGCCCACTTGTTCATGGTGTTTAATACTTTTAATATGCTGCTGAATTTGCTTGTCCAGAATTTTAAGATTTTTGCATCAGTGTACATTAGGGATATTGATCTGTAGTTGTTTTTTTTATACTGTCTTTGTCTGGGTTTGGAATCAGGGTGATGCTGGACTCATAGAACAAGTTAGGTGTTCCCTTCTCTTCAATTTTTGGGAAAAATTTGAGAAGGATTAGTATTAGTTCTTCTTAAAATGTTTAACAGAATTCATCAGTGAAGCCCTCCGATTCTAGTTGGGGAACTAATATCCCGCAAACTGCACGGTGTGGCCAAAAAATTTAATAAATAAATAGGGACTTCCCTGGTGGTCCAGTGGTTAAGAATCCACCAGGGTATGTGGGTTCCATCCCTGGTTGGGAAACTAAGATCCCACATGATGTGGCGCAACTAAGCCCGTGCACTCTAGAGAGTACCCCACAACTAGAGAGCCCATGTGCTGCAACTACTGAGCCTGCGCGCTCTGGAGCCTTCACGGCACAGCTAGAGAGCCCTCGCACTGCGACTGCTGAGCCCGTGCACTCTGGAGCCCATGTGCCGCAAATACTGAGCCCATGTGCCACAACTAGAGAGAAGCCCATGCGCTGCAACGAACATACCACACGCTGCAAGGAAAGATCCCGAATGCTGCAATAAAGATCCCATGTGCTGCAACTAAGACCCTAAGCAGCCAAATAAATAAATAAAAATTTCAATAAGTAAATAAATAAATGAAAGAAAGGAAAATAGGAGACTATTTTTTAAAAAATCACATTATCTCACTTGGCATCCAGCACGGGCAGCAGAATTGGTGTTTGACGTGTAGCTGAGGAGCCAGCCCCATGTGCACGCCAGGAGGTAGCACCTCAGCTCTGTGTTGTTGTGGTCTGCAGAGGTACTTGCAGAAGAGTTTTGATTACTAATTCAATCTCCTTACTAGTTACAGTTCTATTCACATTTTCTACTTCTTCATGACTCAGTCTTGGTAGCTTTTGTGGTTCTGGGAATTTTTTCAGCATGATATTTTTTTTGTAGGAATTGTTTAATTTGTTCTAAAATGTTCATGAAATACAAAGAACTTTAGTATAGCCAAGACAACTTTGGAGGAAAACAAAGTTGAAGGTTTGACACTACTTGATGTCAAGATGTACTATGAAGTTACTATAATCAAAATAGTGAGGTATTGGTGGAAAGATGCCTTTGAGGTTTGTGGATATGTTTGTTACCTTGATTGCTGTATGTTATAAATATGTGTAGTTTTTTGGCATGTTAGTTATGCTTCAAGGAAACTGTTAAAAATAAGTCCTTTTGGGGCTGCTCTATTATTTTCATTTCTTCCTGAATGAATTCACCTGGTAGTCATTGTGTTTGGTGGTTCTCCTTCTCTATTTTAGGCTTCCTTCCTAGTCACGCTCATTAAGAGTGGAAGTTATTTGTATTTTGTGATGCTGCTGTTGCTTTTCTCTGCACCAGCCCCTTGCTATCTAGTGATATTATGGTTACCTTGACTCTGCTCTGGGTCCCCAAATTCCAATATCATGATGATACTGGATTTATTACAAATCCAGACATCGAGCCTGCAGGGGATTTGGCACAGGTTCTGTTGCTGCTCTTTTCAACAGTAGAGCAGCTTCATTTATTATCCGAAGCCCCAAGGCTGGAACAGCTTCTTCAGCTTCCTTTTGTGGACAGGAACCTCAACCTCCATTTCACACTCTGTGCCTGACTTTTGTCCTAGCTCCACATGGGATGTGGCCCCAATTGTATTGGAGATCCTAGTTGCTATACATACTTCTAACAGCTTTTGAACCTCAAGCTTCTGTGTGTTTGTTTCATTTCTGGTCCACAGAGATATTTGTATCTTATAAATTTTTTTCTTCTTGTAGTTATTATGGAGGTGGTAGTGCAAAATTTGAAGTCACACACTATCTTGACTGAAAGTCACTTGTCTGTTTAGTTCCCAGCCTTACTACCCACCCTTTCAAAGTGGTTGGCCATCACAAGCTCTCAGTAAATAATTGTGGGGTGCATGAATGAGATACAACAAGTGCCAAAACCTAGTTAAAAATTGTAATACGAGCTGATTTATATCATGCTGTATGTATGTGTGTATAAAGGACACAAAAAGAAATGAGGGTAGAGTGATTTATACCAAGGACTTAACAGGATATTTCTCGACAATTTTTTATTAAAATTTTGATTTAGGGTGTGAGTCATAAAACAGAAAGGTTTAGTGTAATGAGGTGGGGCAAGGATCCTCCTGAGAGGGCACAGGACAGGTGACATTCAGCCTCAGCCTTGGAAACATTCTTCACTCAAGAGTGGCCAGAAGCTGGCCTCAGAGGCAGCTCTCACCCTGCATCAGTGAGGACCAAGGGGTCTTCTTTTTTTTTTTTTTTTTTTTTTTTTTTTGCGGTATGCGGGCCTCTCACTGTTGTGGCCTCCCCCGTTGCGGAGCACAGGCTCCGGACGCGCAGGCTCCGGATGCGCAGGCTCAGCGGCCATGGCTCACGGGCCCAGCCGCTCCGCGGCATATGGGATCCTCCCAGACCGGGGCACGAACCCATATCCCCTGCATCGGCAGGCGGACTCTCAACCACTTGCGCCACCAGGGAGGCCCCCCAAGGGGTCTTCTTGCTTTTCCTGGAGTGTAGTGTGTAAGGCATGGAAACAAAGCAAGGAGGCAGCTTAGTGCCAGCTCTTTCCTTTCTGGAGATATCTGTCATTCTCTCCATCAGATGGAGAGTTGTATCTGGACTATAATTTTAGCTTCAGAATCTTGAACGTTTTTCCTAATACACCTTATTTTTAGTAAATAAAAATTTTTTCTAAATTTAGGATTTGAATTCTCAGAGTCAGATCTGACGGGTACTCCATGCTTCTTGAATGATTCAGAAGTTTGTATCTCTCCCACTATCTCTGCCAGTGGCCAGCACAGTAGGAAAACTTCATAAATATTCGCCAGCTCTGCAACTCTTAAGTTTCTCACAGTAGCTGCTACAACAAAATTCACTCTTTAATTCTGCCAGTAAGGGTCAACATACTGTTCTGTTCAATGGAGATGAAGAACAATTTGGTTGGATTTCCTGTGGCAATAAATTCGCTCTGTGATGCTATACTAAACTATGTTTTGGTCCTCCAAAATAAGCAGCTAGGTATGTCTCAGTAGAGCATAAAAGTTTATGTTGAATTTTAAAATGTTGTTCTTCTACTTTTAGGCTCAGGAAGTTCCATGTCTGGGCACCTGTGCTACATCCATGAAATGATAAGAATAGTGATTTCTTTTAGAAAAAAGCAAATGAAATTTTTTTGATCTACATTGATTGTGATGATTTGCTAATTGTAATTCCTTTTTAAAAAATATGATTCTTTTATGTTTTTTCCTATTTTTTAAAAAATGAAGCGTAGTTGATTTACAATGTTGTGTTAGCTTCAGATGTACAGCACAGTGATTCAGATATATATATTCTTTTATCAGATTCTTTTCCTTTATGGGTTGTTACAAAATATTGAGTATAGTTCCCTGTGCTATATAGTAAGTCCTTGTTGTTTACCTGTTTTATATATGCTACTGTGCATATGTTAATCCCAGACTCCTAATTTATACCCCCCTGCTGCCCCCTTTCCCCTTTGGTAACTGTGTTTGCTTTCTATGTCTGTGGGTCTATTTCTGTTTCATAAATAAGTTCATTTGGATCGTTTTTTTTTTTAAGATTCCACATTTAAGCGGTAGCATATGATGTTAGTCTCCCTCTGTCTGGATTACTTCACTTAGTATGTCAATCTCTAAGTCCATCCATGTTGCTGCAAATGGCATTATTTCATTCCGTTATTTATTTATTTAGTTAGTTAGTTAGTTAGTTTTGGCTGTGTTGGGTCTTCATTGCTGTGCGTGGGCTTTCTCTAGTTGCGGCAAGTGGGGGCTACTCTCTGTTGAGGTGCTCAGGTTTATCATTGTGGTGGCTTCTCTTGTTGCAGAGCAGGGGCTCTAGGCACGCAGGCTTCAGTAATTGTGGCACGCAGATTCAGTAGTTGTGGCTTGCGGGCTCTAGAGCGCAGGCTTAGTAGTTGTGGTGCATGGGCTTAGCTGCTCCACAGCATGTGGGATCTTCCTGGACCAGGGCTCGAACCTGTGTCCCCTGTATTGGCAGGTGGATTCTTAACCACTGTGCCACCAGGGAAGCCCTATTTCATTCCTTTTTATGGCAGAGTAATATTCCATTTTTGATGCCCTTCCTGAGTAGGCATGTCACTAGCAGCAGCCCCTGGGTCTCCTTTCTAATTACTGTCAAAGAACACGACTACCTGGTCCCCCTTCCCAAGCAGGCCATTTTGGGAAGATGGACCCTAACATGTCCTTATCCAGTGACCCAGCACAGCCAATTGTCACAGTGTGTAAAAAGCACCTTTTTCATCCAGTTTATCTGAAAGGTTCACCGGGGAGTTAAAATGACCATGTCTTGCCTACAGGTCAGTAGTTGGACCAGAAGAGCTCTGCTGGCCCCTTCAAGCTCTGTCATTTTAAAATTCACTCAAGAGATAATGAAAACTACCTAGTATCAGTATCAGAAAAGGTGTAGTATTTTTCCAAAAAAATTCTCAAGGAATCTTGGTTACATGCAATTCCATGTTCCTACTTTTAAGTATCACTTGGGCCAAAAGATAATTGTATTCATATTTAGTTGAAAGTTATGACTTATTCTCACATAGAGTCTTAGCAATTTTAGACTTATTTGGGGCCGTGTCTGCATGATCTGGTGAAACAAATTGAGAACCATCAACCTTGACTGAGTTGAACTCATTAGCATACTTCTTAGAAATTGGTGTATGGTTGTGTGGATTGTAAGCCTATGTGTGTACCTTCTAATAGGTATTTTTATTTTATTTTCATTCGATTCCCTAGGGTCATTAGTAGTCAGTCAAACTATTTCAATAGTTTCTGTCTGTCCTTGGAATTGAGCCATCTTCGGGAACAACAGTATGACATCACTAAAGACTTGTCGTGCAGAATTCATTTCCTGTCATCATTCTACCATCAAGAGCATGCCTTTTGGACTATATACTTTCAAATGCAGTAGACAAACACTCATTTTACAGAGAAGTAGATTTGCGTATAAACTGGTTAAGCTTCTCCTGGCTTTCTTTTAGTCAGTGTGAATGGAAGGGTTAAATTTTCAACTCACAACTTTTTTTACAAGTGTGGTTTAGCACATAATTAAAGATACACTTGAGGCAAAAACAGGAAACTCACATTTCACATAAATGAAACCTCAAAGCTGTTTGGGATGTGGAGGCCAAGATAATTACAAAATCCATCATGCAGAAACACTGCAAATACAGAAGATTCAATGTGTAACTTTGTGATCAGTTTCTCTTAATTTATCACGGAGAGAAAAATAAATTGAATATTTAATAACTAACCTCTTCTTTCCTGTACTAGTTATTGTTTAAAAATCAGTTCAAAACATTTTGAGCATAAACACTGGGAAAATATAAAGTACCAAAATATAAAATAATAATAGAATAATGCATTATGTTTTTATGCTGGAACCTCACATACATGATGCCAGAAAGTGCAAATGAAAAATGAAACCTGAGACGGTAATCCTGATGTATGAGTAGAACAGCTCCCTTCTGAATTTTCATTTCTTTGTTTGTTTTTAATGTTTATAGTGACACGTAGTTTCTGGGTGTGCCTGTGAAGGTGTTTCTGAAAGAGATTAGCATTTTTTTTTTTTTTTTGCAATTACTTTTATTTATTTATTTTTTTTCCTTTTTTTTTTTATTAGTTTCTGCTTTATAACAAAGTGAATCAGTCATACATATACATCTGTTCCCACATCCCCTCCCTCATGCATCTCCCTCCCTCCCACCCTCCCCATCCCTCCCCTCCAGGCAGTCACAAAGCACCGAGCTGATCTCCCTGTGCTCTGCGGCTGCTTCCCACTATCTATCTACCCTACGTTTGGTAGTGTATATATGTCCATGCCTCTCTTTCGCTTTGTCACAGCTTACCCTTCCCCCTCCCCATATCCTCAAGTCCATTCTCAAGTAGGTCTGTGTCTTTATTCCCGTTTTACCCCTAGGTTCTTCATGACATTTTTTTTTCTTATATTCCATATATATGTGTTAGCATACGGTATTTGTCTTTCTCTTTCTGACTTACTTCACTCTGTATGACAGACTCTAGGTCTATCCACCTCATTACAAATAGCTCAGTTTCGTTTCTTTTTATGGCTGAGTAATATTCCATTGTATATATGTGCCACATCTTCTTTATCCATTCATCCGATGATGGACACTTAGGTTGTTTCCAGCTCCGGGCTATTGTGAATAGAGCTGCAATGAACATTTTGGTACATGTCTCTTTTTGAATTATGGTTTTCTCAGGGTATATGCCTAGTAGTGGGATTGCTGGATCATATGGTACTTCTATTTTTAGTTTTTTAAGGAACCTCCATACTGTTCTCCATAGTGGCTGTACCAATTCACATTCCCACCAGCAGTGCAAGAGTGTTCCCTTTTCTCCACACCCTCTCCAGCATTTATTGTTTCTAGATTTCTTGATGATGGCCATTCTGACTGGTGTGAGATGATATCTCATTGTAGTTTTGATTTGCATTTCTCTAATGATTAATGATGTTGAGCATTCTTTCATGTGTTTGTTGGCAGTCTGTATATCTTCTTTGGAGAAATGCCTATTTAAGTCTTCTGCCCATTTTTGGATTGGGTTGTTTGTTCTTTTGCTATTGAGCTGCATGAGCTGTTTATAAATTTTGGAGATTAATCCTTTGTCAGTTGCTTCATTTGCAAATATTTTCTCCCATTCTGAGGGTTGTCTTTTGGTCTTGTTTATGGTTTCCTTTGCTGTGCAAAAGCTTTGAAGTTTCATTAGGTCCCATGTGTTTATCTTTGTTTTTATTTCCATTTCTCTAGGAGGTGGGTCCAAAAGGATCTTGCTGTGATTTATGTCATAGAGTGTTCTACCTATGTTTTCCTCTAAGAGTTTGATAGTTTCTGGCCTTACATTTAAGTCTTTAATCCATTTTGAGCTTATTTTTGTGTATGGTGTTAGGGAATGATCTAATCTCATACTTTTACATGTCCCTGTCCAGTTTTCCCAGCACCACTTATTGAAGAGGCTGTCCTTTCTCCACTGTACATTCCTGCCTCCTTTATCAAAGATAAGTTGGCCATATGTGCGTGGGTTTATCTCTGGGCTTTCTATCCTGATCCACTGATCTATCTTTCTGTTTTTATGCCAGTACCACACTGTCTTAATTACTGTAGCTTTGTAGTATAGTCTGAAGTCAGGGAGCCTGATTCCTCCAGCTCCTTTTTTCGTTCTCAAGATTGCTTTGGCTATTCGGGGTCTTTTGTTTTTCCAAACAAATTTTGAAATTTTTTGTTCTAGTTCTGTGAAAAATGCCAGTGGTAGTTTGATAGGGATTGCATTGAATCTGTAGATTGCTTTGGGTAGTAGAGTCATTTTCACAATATTGATTCTTCCAATCCAGGAGCATGGTATATCTCTCCATCTGTTTGTATCATCTTTAATTTCTTTCATCAGTGTCTTATAATTTTCTGCATACAGGTCTTTTGTCTCCTTAGGTAGGTTTATTCCTAGATATTTTATTCTTTTTGTTGCAGTGGTAAATGGGAGTGTTTTCTTCATTTCATTTTCAGATTTTTCATCATTAGTGTACAGGAATGCTAGAGATTTCTGTACATTAATTTTGTAACCTGCTACTTTACCAAATTCATTGATTAGCTCTAGTAGTTTTTCGGTAGCATCTTTAGGATTCTCTAGCATTTGAACAGTAGACTCAGTAAAGCAGGCAGAGGAAGGTGAATTTGCTCTGCGCTTGAGCTGGGACGTACATCTGCTGCCATCATATGTTAGAACTCTTGGATCTTGGGTCTTTAGACTCAGACTAGGATTTACACCATTGGCTCCCTTGGTTTTCAGGGCCTTTATGTTTGGAGAAGAACTATACCATCAGCTTTCCTGAACTTCAAGCTCGTGGATGGCAAATCATGGAACTTCTCAGCTTCCATAATCATGGGAGCCAATCCTTCATAATAAATCTCTTTCTGCATAATTATGTATCTCCTGTTGGCTCTTTCTCTGGAGAATCCTATCTAATATACTAGGTGAAAGGGTTGTAAATTTTAAATTTTGATATATATTACCAAATTCCTGTCCCTAAAAGGTAGAGAACCAGTTTTCATTGTCACTAAAAGAGAGACTGCTTGTTTCCCCACAGCCTTGCTGATACTGAGTTTTATGAAATTACATCATTTTACTTTTCTTATAGATGAAATTTTGTATGTCTTTGGTGTTTTGATTTATTTAATTTTAAATGTAATTTAGCATCTTTTGTGGGTTTGTTAGCCGTTTGTGTGTCTTTTCCTATAAATTGCTTTAGTGTAATCTTTGCTCATTTATTTTCTATTTAGTTTTATTCTATTGATTTTTTAAAATTCTTTGTATATTAAGAAGTTTATAATTTTGTCATAACAAATATACTTTTTTATTTTCTCTTTGTATTTCTAATTTTTATTGATACTTTAGCTATAAAGGTAGTTTTCATTCAGTAGTCAACTTTATCAGTGTTTTTCTTTATGACTTTTGAATTTTATGTCATCTTTTAAAAGGCCTTCTCATTCCAAGACTATAAATATATCCACCTGTATTTTCTTTTAGTACTTTCATGTTTGTTTGTTTTCTACTTTTAGATATTTGATTTAGTCAGGATTATTTTGTTGTAAGGAGAAGAGTGGACATCTACATGGTGGTATATTTGTAAAAGATTTCAAACATCAAGTACTATTAAGATTTTGTTTTGTATCCTTTGCCATATAATAATTAGATAAGTGGGAGTAGCACCTGCATATCTTATGAAAATACCATTTCTTTGAATACAGTTGAGTATATTATTCTTTGCACCACAATCATTAAATAATTGGGAGCAGTTTGTGTCCTAAAAGATAATAGGAAAACATGTCCTATGAAAATAGCATCTCTTTGGCCTAATTGGATGTCTTCCTAATAAAACTAAAGGGGATGAAACTGTAGTGATTCTTTTATAGCATAGAAAAGGAAGTGAGTAGTAGCCTCCAAGTAGGAGAGCTATTCTGATATATCCTGCCAGGGGTTACACAGAAGAGCCTTGCTTTTACATTATGTGATCCTCCAGAGAAAGTAGCATTTTCAGCTGGTTTCCCCTGTGGAAAGACACCTTTTCTCCATTGGTTAATCAGAGAGAAACAGTCACGCTCAAGACATGCGGGGTTATGAAGAAAATTCCATTTAAAGTTGCAAGGTGTTGGGCTTCCCTGGTGGCTCAGTGGTTGAGAGTCCACCTGCCGATGCGGGGGACGCGGGTTCGTGCCCCGGTCTGGGAGGATCCCACATGCCGCGGAGCGGCTGGGCCCGTGGGCCATGGCCGCTGGGCCTGTGCGTCCGGAGCCTGTGCTCCGCAGCGGGGGAGGCCACGGCAGTGAGAGGCCCGCTTACAGCAAAAAAAAAAAAAAAAAAAAAAAAAGTTGCGAGGTGTTGATGGATAACAGATAACTTGGTATATATATTTATGTATGTGTGTGTGTGTGTATTGTGTATAGGTATTTTATGTCTACTTTAAGGTCATACTGATTGTGTTTTACTTTGTCAGTGCTAGTCTTTAATATCCCGGCCTCCTACAGTGTATGCTAGATTTTTAAACTGTGGAAACTGCTGTTGCTTGTCTTCAACAGGGATAATAGCCTAATAACGCAGAGCTCCGCATTTATAGGTAACAGCAACAAAAAGAGAAGTGGTTACATCTTTAAAAAGGGGAAACAAAACAATGATATCTGATTGATTTGACAGTCCATGTGAGGCTGTTTGGCAAGACACAGAGGCATTTCCATGATGCAGTTGGGTCACCTCTGAACACCCGTTAATTTAATTACGGTTGTGTTGGCTTCATTGGTTGCCCAGACGAAAGACCTTGGGCAAGTTAGTAAGTCTCCATTTCCATGTCAAAAAAAGGAGAAAATTTTAACACCACATGGGGTTGTTGGGAAGACTAAAGGAACAGTGTGTGAAGAACTGTTGGCACGGCACTTGGCACATAGTAACCCCCACCACCAGTGAGTGTGTGCTTTTCTCTCTCTGTTGTATCCGTACTGGTGGTGGCATTATCTTTATTACTCAGTGGTACAATAACATGCGATGCAAAACCCATTACGGCTACAACCTCAAAATGCAATTCCCAGGTGCCTTCGGACCATATTTAAGATGAGCAGTAAACACCCTGAATTTGTTTTATTTTTGCCACCCTGAAAAAAGCCCTTGGATTTCATGTAAATTCAGAAAGCAGGCTGGTGCATCATTTTTGAAGCAGAAAAATAATGTGGATATTTACCCATAACTGTGATACAGTGAAGTTAGCAGTTTTGATAATGATGTTTGGCTTTTTTGTTTTGTTTAATGCCTGCAAAATTATCCTGCCTACAGCTCCCAGAGGTCCTTCCCATACAGCATGTTCTGTAATCATATTACGGATCTAATAACCATCTCTCTTATTGTAATAAACTCTTTGTGAATAGCCTCATTAAGGTGCTGAAATAATGTACCCAGGGGTATTTCCAACAATTTCATTGTAGCTCTAAAATAAGCTGCCCTAACTGCCACTTCATCTCCAGTGAGTGTGCCCTGAAGTGTCTCACAGATCACGAAGGTACAAGGGGCAGAGCCTCCCAGTAAAGCTGCTTTGAGGGCAACAAAGTCCTACAGTATAAAACTTCAGACAAACAGTCTCACTTTTATTTTAATTCTGGATCAGTTTCTTTGAATAAGTGAACCATTAGTTTGTAAAGCTGAGACTTTACCTTATGGAATTTATGCTTAATGTCTAGATAATAAAACCATAACTAGAATTAACCAATTTTATGCAGAGAATGTTCTTCTTCCAATTGTAAAAAATTGCCTGGTTTGATAAGTTTTTTACTGTTAGGAAGTGTTTTTTTAATTTTATTAGCCTGGTAATTTTACTGTAAAATATCCATTCATTTAATGGAAATAAAAACCCTTTTTAGGGATAAATGTATTATCTCCTATACATTTTCCTTTGGGGTATATTCTCTACCTCAAACCTGTATTATTTTAGATATGAGCTTTTCAGAAAGGGATTATTTTAGCATAAAGAGAACTCCAGTTGTTTTTTGATATCCTGGATTCAGTAAACAGTAATTTTTGCAGAATTCTAAACCATGTAATTCTGTAATACGTTTTTGAATCTTTTTTTAAAATTATTTATTTATTTATTTATTTATGGCTGAGTTGGGTCTTCGTTGCTGCCTTTCTCTAGTTGCGGCGAGCGGGGGCTACTCTTCATTGTGTGGTGCGCGGGCTTCTCATTGCGGTGGCTTCTCTTGTTGTGGAGCATGGGCTCTAGGCACATGGGCTTCAGTAGTTGTGGCTCTTGGGCGTAGTTGCTCCGCGACAAGTGGGATCTTTCCCCTTTGGTAACTGTAAGTTTGCTTTCTATGTCTGTGGGTCTATTTCTGTTTCGTAAATAAGTTCATTTGGATTGTTTTTTTTTTAAGATTCCACATTTAAGCGGTAGCATATGATGTTAGTCTCCCTCTGTCTGGATTACTTCACTTAGTATGTCAATCTCTAAGTCCATCCATGTTGCTGCAAATGGCATTATTTCATTCCTTTATTTATTTATTTAGTTAGTTAGTTAGTAGGTTAGTTTTGGCTGTGTCGGGTCTTCATTGCTGTGCGTGGGCTTTCTCTAGTTGCGGCGAGTGGGGGCTACTCTCTATTGAGGTGCTCAGGTTTATCATTGTGGTGGCTTCTCTTGTTGCAGAGCAGGGGCTCTAGGCACGCAGGCTACAGTAATTGTGGCACATGGGTTCAGTAGTTGTGGCTTGCGGGCTCTAGAGCGCAGGCTTAGTAGTTGTGGTGCATGGGCTTAGCTGCTCCACAGCATGTGGGATCTTCCTGGACCAGGGCTCGAACCTGTGTCCCCTGAATTGACAGGTGGATTCTTAACCACTGCGCTACCAGGGAAGTCCACATTTTTGAATCTTATAACCAAAAAGTAAAAAATTCGAGTTTCTTTGTTCATTATTTGACAGTCATAAGAAATCATGATGATCTGTTGCAGGAACTGTTAAATGCAGCCTTAGCCCTTCACATCTTCTCCAGCCATTATCGTTCATTACAGTGTCTTGCGTTTACCTCTTGACAGTTTGTGAGGGTCATTACAGAGAGTACCCAGGAAATTTCCCCTTTTAAAAATTTTTGGGGTAAGGAAGACAGATTTACTTCAAATATTTGAATTACAAAGTATGCCATCAGCCCATTAAAACAACTCCAAGCAATATAGAAATGATAGAAGTAGAACTAAAGTCTCCCCTCCCGAACCAGGTACTACCTCCACTGTAACTATGGCTTACATTTGACGTGTGTCCTGGCATTCTTTTTACTTTGCTTACAATCACATGCGTTTGTATCATTGTTTTTCTCTTGTATTGTTTTAGCTTCCATTTCTAAAAATAGTACCAGAGGATAGATATTTTGTAACTTGCTTTTCTTTTTACTTATCGCAATAGTATGGACATCTTTCCAAGTCAGTATTTATACTAGAGAATGGACTTGAGGATATGGGGAGGGGGAAGGGTAAGCTGGGACAAAGTGAGAGAGTGGCATGGACATATCTACACTGCCAAATGTAAAATAGATAGCTAGTGGGAAGCTGCCGCATAGCACAGGGAGATCAGGTGCTTTGTGACCACCTAGAGGGGTGGGATAGGGAGGGTGGGAGGGAGGGAGATGCAAGAGGGAAGAGATATGGGAACATATGTATATGTATAACTGATTCACTTTGTTATAAAGCAGAAACTAACTCACCATTGTAAAGCAATTATATTCCAATAAAGATGTTAAAAAAATGATCTCATTCTTTTTAATAGCTGCACAGTATTTCATAGTGTGAATGTACTATTGTTTATTCAGTTGAAACATCTCCTGATGCATGGCCAGTCAGGTTGTTTCCACTTATTTGCTATTAGGAGCATAATACAATACACATCTTTGTTTGGGTTTAGGTACTTCTGTATTTCCTTTGGTTAGATAAGCACCCAGAAGTGAGATGGCTAGATTAAAAGGTACTTTTCAATTTTAATAAATATTAATTGCCATATGACTTCCCGAAAGATTTTAGCAGTTTATATTCTAATTAAAAGTATATAAATATACTCATTTTCCTACATCTTCAGCACTACATCTTCTGAGTCTTTCTAAAATTTTGTCCATTTGACAGGTAAAAATGATGTCTCACTAACTATATTAATTTGGATCCCATGGCTGTAGCATTGGGAAAGAGAAAGGAAATATAACCACACAGATGCAAACTATATGTAACATTAAGGCATTAACTTTGTATAGAGAAGTAGATGATTTTATGGAAAATTAAAAATTACCAAAATTGGCATCAGAATAGATAAAAATATCAAACTTCAAAAGATGTAAATTTGATCATCTAATAATATGTCTCTCAAACTGTTTAAATAGGAATCCACAAGGTCTAAATTTGTTTTCACCGGAGGCAGGTGGAAAAGAAGGATATGGCAATCCAACAGAGACGTCATCAGTATGTATACCATGTAGAAATTCAAAGATGTCAATATAGGTATTATCACGAAAGCAAATGTTGTTAGGTCAGGTAAAAATCAGAGTTATTTACGTTTTAAAAGTTACACGTTGATTACAGAGGACGTGATCACCCTCTTTGCCCTCTGGATGTCTTATGAGACTCCGTTATTAGAAATGATATTTTCAAGGACTACTTTATGATATACAGTAGATTCTCCTTTTCTGCAGCTGCAGGGAAAGAAGGAACATTTTCCTCTTTATTATTCTGCGAAGATTTCTTTCACAAACAGTTAGAAGGGCTGCCAGTTTGAAGGGTAGATACTAGAATTGCATTAGTTACTACCAAAAGAAAAAACTTAAAATATAGAAAAAACAAAACAAAACCCCAGACAACCGGATTCTAATAATATGATATTTTGCATCTACAAGATCTATCATTAAAACATTGCAGGCCTGGGTGGTTTTACAAGTGAGTTCTAAGTTTTCAAGAAATAGACAACTTCTATACCATTTAAATAATGGAAAGCTTCCTAGTTTATTTTCATAAAGCTATAATAAATCTAATGCCATAACCTACTTTAAAATAATACAGAACAAATGAAGATCACTTTCTTATTAACAGAGGTGAGAAAATTTCAAAAAAGTAAATCAGCTCTAGCAGTATATTAAAGGACCAATGTAACCAAATAGGTTTTGATCCAGGAATTCAAGAATAGTTCAAGCACTCGAAAAGCATAATTTAATATTTTAAGAAATTGAAGGAGAATAAAAACATGATCATAATAATCAATGCTAAAATTAGTTCAGCTAAACCAGTCTTCATTTTTAAAAACTCCATTTAAGATAGAGTGAATCTTCCAAACATGTTGAGAGTTATTTTCTAGAAATTAATTGTAAGCATTTAAAATAAACATTGAAAGCATTTTCATTAAAATTGAATAAAGAGGAATGTCTTCTACTGTCACTAAGTAGTCAACAGTGGTGGGGGGAGGGAGGTGTGTTGTTGGTAATGCTGTAAGATAAGAGAAATATTAAGTCTAAAAATGATCATTACTTGCAGTTGCTAAGGTTTTTATACCTAGGGAAAAAAAGATTGAAATAAAAAACTTGTTGGACTAAAAGCAAATTTCAAATTTCAAATTTTGGTGGCTTAAAACATAATACCCCCAAACCAAGAGCTTTTCTTTATACTGGCATTAATCTGTTAGAAGTTTTTCTGTGAAAAGAACTCCACACCCCCCGCAAAAAGGCCAAAACTAAATGTAATAAGAAAATGCAAGTTATATGATGATAACTGTGTAACATTTTCAAAGACATAAGATAGGGCCTGAATGAATGGAGAGACATGCAGGTACCTGGTGGTAAGATTTAAAAATACAGATTTTTCCCAAACTCATCTACAAATTTTAAGTAATTTTAAATCATAATTTCATCCACACTCTTCAGTTCATTAAAATGGTCCTGTGGAATAAATGTGAGATTTACCAAGAAAATCTTGAACAGGAAGGTCTCTTTTCACTGTTCTCACTTTTCACACGTCCATCTCCTGTCTCTCACAAGACGCCTTTAAAGGAAATGTGCAGGAACTCAAGAAAGAATAAAGTTAGAACAATGAAGAGAAAGGGAACACGGGAGTCAGTAGCAGATTAAGATTTCAACATATTTCTAGGAGACAGTAGGAAGCCTGTAGAAGGACTAAACAGGCAGAGGAAGCCTGGCCCCAAAACACCCTGCGGGGTTGCCAGCATGGTGGTGGGAGTTGGCCTTCCCACTGAAGCCCCACAGCACCTCTGGCCTCTGGGGAGGAGATGAAAATAGGGAAGTTTTCAAAAGTCTGTATGAGGAAAGCTCTGCACTTGATCCCTTTATGCTTTTCTCCAATTTCCACATACAGAAGACCAAGTAGCCTAGTACATGTCCTCCAACATGATGCCGGGACTTTTCCTAAAGAAGTCGAAGCTGAGAAGAAATCAGAGAGTACCCCAGAGTAACGCCTGCCTGAATTTCCTGAGGAGGGTGGTGGTAGAAGTGATGTGAGTCTTCCCTGAAGAGAAGCTTTCCAAGCTCCACACCTGCAGTGTAGGGCTGGGCTACCACCCTCTGCCCGGGTGATCTCACTCAACTCCTTGATTTCAGTGATGGCTATACAAGGAGGATTTCCAAGTTTGTATCTTTAGCCATGACCGTCCCTGGAGCTCCACTCACATATCCTATAATGCTACCTATAATATCACCATAAGGATATCTAAGCCCATGGTGGTTCAAGCAGTGAATGATGATCTGACTCAGGTTTGTGCCGGCTCTGCGCCATCTTGCCCTCTCTGGCCTCATTGTCTAGCCTCTTCTACCACGTTCACTCCAGTCATGCTGCCTCGTTGCTCAGATAGGGTCTTGTCAGCCACAGCAAGGCGTTTGGACTATATCTAAATGTGCTGAGAATTTTTCGGAGGTTTTGAGCAGGAGGGCGATATGATCTGATTAAAGTTTTTTTAAAAATCACTGTGGCTTCTGTGTGGAAAATAAATTGTAGGGCACACAAGTGGAAGCATAATGGAACATTTGGTTACTTCTTGGGTATCTGCCTCGAACATCTTTCTGTCATCCAATGACAAAAGCAGAATCCACCTGAATGTCTACAGTGAAGAGAGAGAAAAATAGCAGAAAGGGACATATGATCAGGCCAAAGCTTTTACACAGAACCTAGCATCTTAACAGTCGGTGTTGACATATTTACCCTCTATGGTTTCTGCAACTTTGGTGCTTCAGTAGAATTATTTAAATCTCCTTCTGTATTGACTGGTTATAATTTTTTAAATGAGCTGTGTTTTCCCATTCTTTAGTTATTGATGAGGAAACTGTGAAGTTTATTACGAAACTCGTCAGGGCAGTGCAGGAGGCCCAGAAGTCAATGCTGATTTGACCTACCAGTGACTTTCAACTTATTTTTGGATTTTTTTTTAAACCCTGGTACTCTAGTCTATGATATATAGACTTACAACTGAATCAGTAATGGTAATGGCAGGTTTTCTTCCCTCAAAATTTCCACATTTAGGAATATAATGTGCCTGGGGGTCCAAGAAGTAAGGATAACTTTTCAGGGGGAGGGGACAGTGTCAAGGCTGTGGTCAACAGTGTTTCTGTGGCACTGTCATAAGGAATTAACCACCATTCATCCGCTTAATGCTCTCTTCTGCTGCCTCTTCAGCTGAGTTTGGGCAGGAGGGATGTATTAAAATGAAGAGGAACAGGGATTCATGGCCTAGTGTGAAATCTTGTTAAAGATATCCTGGTAAAACAGAGGGAATCTTTTCTCCAGGTGTTTAGATAATATCAAAAGGGTAGAAAACCTTGTATTACTAGTGGTTTTCTTTTTTTCTTTCTTGGTGAATATATTCTCTTCTCTGAAAATACATATTCCCTTATAATTTTGGCAAAACACTGTACTAGGCAATATTTAAAAAATAGAATATAAAATGAGACAGGTTTTGAAATGCTGCATTGTATTATGCGGGTTGAACAAAGGGAAGTAAACAGTACAACTGTGATTTTCAATTGTTTTAAAACAGTTTTTAAAGTTGAAGTATAAGTTTACTTTGAGATATATCCAATTTGTGGGTGTGTTTATATTTGTTATCTCATCTCTCCCACAAAACATTTGAGTTTGCTAATGAGAATGTTTGCTATCAAGTTAGGGTTGTTCGGTAAATTACAAGATGCCAAACAGATATACTTACACTAAAAAAGATAAATTATTTATCTGAAATTCAAACTTAATTTGGGTGTCCTTAAAAAAAAAAAAAAAAAGGATCTGGCAATCCTAAGTAGAAAACGTGAAGAAAACAATGAAAGTAAGATAAGGTGAAGTTTCTATACAAATATGAAGTCTAATATAATTGCTAAAGTTGGGTCATGGTTTTGGCCTTAAGAGTCCTGGTTGCAAGACAAAAATGAGAATATAATCATTTACAAGATGTACCTTGCCCAGTAAGTGGGGTGAGAGTTCTTTGGGGCAAAAAACATATTCTAGTTTTTAGCTCTGAAAGAACACTTTTTTTATGGGTCTCCATTAAAGGGATCCTTTGTGATGGGGGTGGTGGTGGTACTATTTACCCCTTATTGAGCATTTATGAACTAGACAGTGTTTTTCAAAGAGAAGTTTTTGATTAAATGAAGTCCATTTTACCTTTTTTTTTCTTTTGTGAATTGCACTTTTTGCATCATATGTAAGAAATCTTTCCCACATCCAAGGTCAACAAATTTTTTGCCTCTGTTTTCTCTTAGAAATTTTACAGTAGTAGGTTTTATATTTAGGTCTATCAATATATATTTTTAAAAAAACCATATGAGTTTCAGGGATTCCTGAGGATTCTGGCTTCTTTCATTTAGTGTGGATGTTCCTTGGTGGCTCTGAGCTACCTTAGCTAACCCTAGAATTGACGCATGCTATCAACTATTTTGAGTTAATTCTGGTACGTGGTAAAAGGTCTAGATTGAAGTTTATGTTTCCGCATATTGTTTGAGCACATTTGTTGAAACTATATTCTCAACTGTATTGCCATTGCACCTTTGTCAAAACTCAGTTGTATTTGTAAGGGTCTAGTTCCTGGGCTCTGATCTGTGTCTAACTTTATGCCAATGCCATACTGTTTTAATTATTTCAGCTTTATAATAATGTCTTGAAATCAGGTAATATTATTCTTTCAACAAATATATACATGTATAATATAAAAACTTAGAATCAGTTTGTTGATTTCTACCAAAAAAAAAACCTATTGGGGTTTCGATTGGGATTGCATTTAGTCTTAATTTGGGGAGAATTGGCATTTTAACAAAATTGAGTCTTCTCACTCATGAACAAGATATATCCCTCCAGTTATATGGATCCTCTTTAATTTCTCTTGGCAGTATTTTGTGGGGTTTAGTGTATAGGTCTCTCATCTTTTGTCAGATTTATCCCTAAATCTTTGAATTTTTTAGATGTTATTGTACATGATATTGTTTTTTATGAGTACATATTATAATTATTTACTGTTGGACATTTAGATTGTTTATAATTTTTTCACTTATAGCATTGCAATAAATAACTTTGTACATGCAGATATACTCACATGTGATTATTTCCCTTTAAAAATTTTTAAAATTATATTTTATTGAAGTGTAGTTGCTATGCAATATTATATAATGTTATGGGGGTACAATATAGTGATTCATAATTTTTAAAGGTTATACTCCATTTATAGTTATTGTAAAATGTTGGCTGTATTCCCCATGTTGTACAGTATATCCTTGTAGCTTATTTTTTTTTTAATGATTTATTTATTTTTTATTATTTATTTATTTATTTTGGTTGCGCCGGGTCCCAGTTGCAGCATGCGGGCTCTTAGTTGCAGCCTGTGGGCTTCTTAGTTCCGGCATGCACGCTCTTAGTTGCGGCATGCGGACTTCTCAGTTATGGCTTGCATACTCCTAGTTGCAGCATGTGAACTCTTAGTTGCGGCATGCATGCGGGATCTAGTTCCCCGACCAGGGATCGAACCCAGGCCCCCTGCACTTGGAGCACCAAGTCCTACCCACTGGACCACCAGGGAAGTCCCCCTTGTAGCTTATTTTATACCTAATAGTTTGTACCTCTTAATCCCCTACTCCTATTGATATATTGCCCCTCCCCCCTCCCTCTCCCCATTGGTAACCACTAGTTTGTTCTCTGTATATGTGAGTCTGCTTCTTTTTTGTTATACTCACTAGTTTGTTGTACTTTTAAGATTCCACATGTAAGTGGTATTATACAGTATTTGTCTTTCTCTGTCCCACTTATTTCACTGAGCATAATGCCCTCCAAGTCCATCCATATTGCTGCAAATGGCAAAATTTCATTCTTTTTATGGCCAAATAGTATTCCATTGGGGGTGTGTGTGTGTATGTACATTTATTTATTTATTTATTTATTTATATTCTGAATCTTCTTTATCCATTCATCTGTTGATGGACACATAGGTTGCTTCCATATCTTGACAACTGTAAATAATGCTGCTATGAACATTGGAGTGCATGTATCTCTTTTCCATTTAGTGTTTTTGTTAACTGTGTTAAACTCATTTATGAGGTCTAGTGGATTGTTTGTGAATTCCATTGGATTTTCTACATCAAGAATCATGTCTTCTGCAAATAACCAGTTAAGTCTTCCTTTCCAATCTGGATGCCTTTTATTTATTAATTTATTTTGGCCTGACTGTGCCGACCAGAACCTCCCATGTTGAGCAGAAGTGGTGAGAGCAGATGTTCCTATCTGTCTTTCTGATCTCAGGGTGAGGCATTCAGTCTCTGACATATTTTTTATCAGGCTAAAGAAGTTTCCTTCCACTCCTTGTTTGCTGAGTTTTTGTTAGAAATAGGTGTTGAATATTGTTAAATACTGTTTCTATTGAGATGATCATATGGTTTTTCTTTTTTAGTTATTATGGTGTTATGGGTTGACTGTATCCCTCAAAAAATATGTGTTAAAATCCTAACCCCCCAGTACCTCAGAATGGAGTCTTATTTGGAAATAGGCTCATTGCATGTATATGTAATTTGTTAAGATGAAGTCATACTGGAATAGTGAGGGCTCCCTAATCCATTATGACCGCTGTCCTTATAAGAAGATGGCCATATGAAGCCAGAGACATAAGGGAGAATGCAATGTGATGGTGCAGGCAGAGATTGGAGTTCTGCTGCCACAAGCCTAGGAACGTCTGGGGCTATTGGAGGCTGGAGGAAGCAAGGAGGGATTCTCCCCTGGAGGCTTCAGAAGGGGTATGGCTCTGCCTTGATTTCAGACTTCTAGCCTCCAGAACTGTGAGAAGATAAATTTTTGTTGTTTTAACCCACCTAGTTTGTGATCCTTTATTATGATGGTAGCCCTGGGAAATTAATACATATGATTTATTACACTGACTGATTTTTTTGAACATTAAACAGACCTACATTCCTAGGATACACTCTATGTGGTCAGGATGTATTATCTTATTATTATCCTTTTAATATTTTGTTTGATAATATAATATCCTTTTAATATTTTATTGTTCCTTTATTATCCTTTTAATATTATTATCCTTTGATTTGCTATAATTTTGTTTAGAATTTGTGCATCTGTGTTCATGTTTTGTAGTTTACTTTTTTATACTGTTTTTGTCTGGTTTTGGTATCAGGGTAATGTTGTCTCAGCAAATGAATTGGGAAGTATTCTCTCCTCTTCTTTTTTCTTGAAGACTTTGTGCAGAGTTGCTATTGTTTTTTTAAAAAAGATTTATCAGTAAGTAATTTGTCCCTTTAACCCCTGTAAAGTGTACAGTTCCCTGCTGTTTAGTATTTTCTCAGAGTTGTGCACCATCACCATTATCTAATTCCAGAACATCTTTGTCTGAATGTTCAGAAAGGAATTTCATATTCATTAAGAGTCACTCCCCATTCTCTCCCCTCCAGACCCTTGTCAATCACTAATTTACTTTCTGTTTCTATAGATTGGCCTATTCTGGATATTTCTTATATATGGAACTATATAATATGTGGCCTTTCTCTTAGCATGATGTTTTTTCTAAGGTTCATTCATGTCTGTAGCATGTATCAGTACTTCATTCTTTGTTTTGGCAAATAATATTCTATTGTATAGATACACCATAGTTGCTTATCCATTTATTATGGACATTTGAGTTGTTAACATTTTTTGGCTATTTTGAATATGGCTGCTGTGAACAATTGTGTACAAGTTTTTGTGTAAATGTGCTTTCTTTCTCTTGAGTATGTATCTAAGAGTGGAATTGCTCAGTCCTATGATCAGTCTGTTTAACCTTTTGAGGAAATACAGAGTGTTTTACAAAGCTGCCATCAGCACCAGCAATGTATGAAGGTTCTAGTTTCCCCACACGCTCACCAACACTTGTCATTATCTGTATTCTTAATTATAGCCATCCTAGTGGGTGTGAAGTGGTATCTCATAGTGGTTTTGATTTACATTTCCCTGATGACTAATGATGTTGAATACCATTTCCTGTGGTTATTGACCATTTATATACCTTTTTGGAAGAAATGTCTATTTTCTTTGCCCTTTAAAAATTATGTTATTTGTCTTTTTATTACTGAGTTGTAAGAGTTTTTATATTGTGTGTGTATGAAAGTCCCTTATTAGGTATTAGATTTATAACAATTTTCCCTTATTCTGTGGGTGGTCTTTTTACTTTCTTCATGGTATCATTTACAGCACAAAATGTTTTAATTTTGGTGAAGTCCAGTTTATCAAATTTTTTTGGTTGTTGCTTGTGCTTTTGGTGTCATACCCAAGAAAACATTGCCTAACCCAAGGACACAAAGGTGTAATTACTCCTATGTTTTCTTCTAAAAGTTTTATATGTTTAGCTCTTGTATTAAGATATTTGATCCATTTGGAGATAATTTTTGGATGTGGGTGGTGTACAGGTCCAACTTCATTCTTTTGCGTATGGATGTCTAGTTGTCTCAGCACCATTTGTTGAAAAGACCATTTTTCTCACCCCCCCCCATTAAATTGTCTTGGCACTCTTGTTGAAAATCATTTTACCATAAATGTAAGGGTTTAATTTGGGGCTCTAAATTCTATTCCATTGATCATTATGCATGTCCTTATTCCAGTACTACATTGACTGGATTACTGTAGCTTTGTAGCAAAATTTGAAATTGGGAAATGTGATCCCTCCAAATTTATTCTTCTTTTATAAGTTTGTTTCGGCTATTCTTAGTCCCACGCATTTCCATATGAATTTTAGGATCATCAATTTCTGAAAAAAAATTTTAAAATCCAGCTGCAACTCTGAATGCTTTTAATCTGTAGATCAGTTTGGGGCATGTTGCCAATTTAATAATGTTAACTCTTCCAATCCTTGAACATGGAATGTTTTACCATTTATGTACCTTGTTTAATTTTTTCCAAGAATGTTTCAGTTTTCAGTGTACAAGTTATGTACTTCTTTCAACATTAGTTCTAAATATTCTATTATTTTTGATGTTATTATAAGTGAAGTTGTTTTCTTAATTTAGTTTTCAGATTCTTCATTGCTAGTGTATGGAGATACAATTGATTTTTTTTATTGGGGTATAGTTGCTTTACAGTGTTGTGTTAGTTTCTGCTTACAGCGAATTGAATCAATTATATGTATACATATATCCCTCTTTTTTGGATTTCCTTCCCATTTAGGTCACCACAGAGCATTAAGTAGAGTTCTCTGTGCTATACAGCAGGTTCTCATTAGTTACCTATTTTATACATATTAGTGTATGTTGATCTCATATTCTACCACCTTGCAGAACTTGTTTATTTTTATAGTAAAAAAAGTGGATTCTCTAGGGTTTTCTGTATGTAAGATCATGTAATCTGCAAATAGGGTTTGCCTTTCTAGATGATTTTTATTTCTTTTCCTTGCCTTATTGCCCTAGCTAGAACTTCCAATGTAGTGGTGAATAGACCTGGCAAGAATGGACATCTATCTTGTTCATGATCTTAGAGGGAAGGAATCCACTCTTTTCCCATTAAGTATGGTGTCAGCTGTAGATTTTTCCCTAGATATCCTTTATCAGTTTGAGAAAGTTCTCTTCTATTTATAATTTGTTGAGTTTTTTTATCCTAAAAGGGGTTTTAATTTTGTCAAATGCTTATTCTATGACTGTTGAAAGGCTCTTATAATTTTTGTCTTTTATTCTATTAATATTGCACATAACATTGATTTTTAGATGCTAAACTAGCCTTACATTCCTAGGATAAATCCCACTTGGCCATAGTGTACAATACTTTTAATATGTTGCTGAATTTGGTTTTCTAACACTTTGCTGAAGATTTCTTCATCTATATTCATAAGGGCTATTGGACTGAAGTTGTCTTTTCTTGGAATGTGTTTGTCTAGTTTTGGTATCAGGGTAGTACTGGCCACATAGAATGAGTTTGGAAGTTTCCATTTCCTTTAGCTTTCTGGAAGAAGTTGTATGGGCTTGGTATTACTTCTTCCTTGACTCTTTGGTTGAATTCACCAATAAAGCCATCTGGGCCTGTAGTTTTCTTTGTAGGAAGGTTTTTAACTGTAAGTTCATTTTCTCTAATGGATAAAGTGCTATCCAAGTTACCTGTGTCTTCAGAGTGAGCTTTGGCCTGCTCTCTTCTCTCTGGTACTTTGTCCTATGAACTCTAGCTGCTTTGGTTTTCTGAGACTTTTCACTCTGTCTCCTCAACTTAAAATATCTGCTGGTATCCACCTCAGTTGCCGTCCCTGTGCTTAGGCCTGGTGACCTCATAAGCCTCTGACCTGGGACAAGAGTAGAGCTCACCTCAATTGTTCTCCATCCCTTGGGCATCACTGTCCTACATTACCTGATGTCTAGTGTCTTAAAAACCATTGTTTCATGTATTTTTCTGCTAGTTTGTTTTTGCAAGCACTTGGGTATATTCTTATCCTGTTAGTCCAGGGAAGATGGAAAGATTTTTATACCATCACAAACTTTTTAGTAGTGGTGGGGCAGGGCACAAAAAATAAAACAAAGCACAAACATTATCAAGTTTACAAGGATCCAAGAAATAAGCCATCTTTGAAATTATTACTTATGATAAGCATCCTCCCATCATTTCAACAATGAAGCAAAACTAACTCAGAAATGAAGAAATGTTAAAGTAGATTGAAATAGAAGCATGAATGCCTGTGCCTATCTCACTAACTACCCAAAAGCTATGAAAATAGAGAAAGGATTAAATATCTTACAATCATGGGAGAATGGAAGGAGAAGCTGTTAGTGGAAAATAAATTTTGTGCAGTTACTAGATGATAGAAAGCAGATGGAACTGAATCGAAATATAATGAAGAAACCTATCACCCAGAACATACATAGGAAAAAACTAACCAGAAGGTAGGAACAGATGCAGATGATCTATAAACTCAGAGTGGAAAACTGATGGAGGCCCTAGGCACTTACCAGGCTAATTAAAGATGCACATTTAGAACAGGCAGGCCTGTCAGTCCCTTCCATTATTAATTTTGCTCTGCTTTATTGCAACATAATAGGTGAAGAACTGCACTGTAAAGAGAATGAACTATCTGATGTGATTTCTAGTATGGAGTTATGCCCTAGAAAGAAGCATTGTGGAGTTTGAACAAATCACAGAACACAAACAGACAACTTGAAGAATCAGACATATACAAATGCAAAGGAAATTGAAGCCAGCTGCCTATAATAATCTGCCCAATCTTTCATTCATAGACTAGAAAGCCAAGGACCACCAGACATTTGGGGAACCATAACAGCCAGAAGGAGAGAAACCAAGGTGAATAAACAGCTGAGCACAAAAGAAAGTTGATAGGAAGTATAATGGGTTGAATTGTGTCTGCCACAAAAATGATATGTTGAAGTCCTAACTCCCAGCACTTCAGAATATTAAACCTCATTTGAAAATACTGATGGTCTAGATGTATAGTTAGTTAAGATGAGGTCATACTCAAGTGGGGGGGGGCCCTAATCCAATATGACTGGTGTCTTTGTAAGAAGACAACCATGTAAATTCAGACACACACAGGGAGGAAGCCATGTGATGGCGGAGGCAGAGATGGGAATTATGCAGCCGCAAGCTAAGAAATGCCAGAGGTTTCTAGCAAGTCATCAGAAGCTAGGAAGAAGCAAGCGAAGATTCTACTATGAGTTTCAGAGGGAGCAGGGTCCTGCTGTTTGATTTTGAACTTCTAGCTTCCAGAACCGCGAGGTAATACATTTCTGTTGTTTATGCCACCCAGTTTGTGGTACTTTGTTATGGCAACCCTAAGAAAATAATATTGAGAGTAAAAGAGAATTTAATAATTCTTAATGAAAGCATAAAACAAATGTTCAAGTAACCCACAGGAAGGTTAAAAAAAGAGAGAGGGAATCAGAAAAATAAGAAACAAGGGAAATAAATAGAAGACAATAAAATTGCATGTTGGACTTAGACCCTAGCATCTTAATATTTATCATAAAAATGTAAATGGTCTAAATGCACCAACTAAAAGACAGAGATGACTAGAATGGATAACAAAACATGGTCCAACAGTATGTTGTCTACAAAAATCTCACTTCAAATATAATGATACAGGCAGGTTGAAAGTAAAAGCTTGAAAAGTATATACCATACAAATATTAATTTTTAAAAAGCAGGAGTGGCTGTCCTAATATACATGTTAATTTCCTGATTGTGATCTTGTACTATAGTTATACAAGATGTTTCCATTGGGGGAGTTGGTTGAAATATGTGTGGTATCTCTTTGTATTGTTTCTTACAATGGTATATGAACCTGCAAATATCTCAAAATAAGATGTATTCACATACAAAAGAATGAAGGTGGTTGCCTACTCATACCATATACAAAAATTAATTCAAAATGGATCAAGACCTAAATGTAAAAGCTGAAACTATAAAGTTCTTAAAAATAAATGTAAGAGCTAAAACTATAAAAATTCTTAGAAGGAGCTTAAATCTCAGGACCTTGACATAGGCAATGGTTTCTTAGGTTTGACACCAAAATCACAAGGAATAAAAGGAACACATAGGGACTTCCCTGGTGGTCCAGTGGTTAAGACTTTGCCTTCCCATGCAGGGGGTGTGGGTTCAATCCCTGGTCGGGGAGGTAAGATCCCACATGCCTATGGCCAAAAACCCAAAAAACATAAAATAGAAGCAGTATTGTAACAAATTCAATCAAGACTTTAAAAATGGTCCACATCAAAAAAATCCTTTAAAAACTGGATAAATTTGACTTCATCAAAATAAAAAATATTTTGTGCTTCAAAGGACACTATCAAGGGACTTCCCTGGTGGTCCAGTGGCTGAGACTCAGTGCCCCCAGTGCAGGGGGCCCAGGTTCGATTCCTGGTCAGGGAACTAGATCCCACATGCTGCAACTAGACCCGGCGCAGCCAAATAAATAAATAAATAAATTTTTTTAAAAAAAGGACACTATCAAGAAAGTGAAAAGGCAACCCACAGGATGGGAAAACATTTTTGAAAATCATATATCTGCTAAGGGATTTGTATTTAAAATATATAAAGAACACTTAGACTCAATTCTAAAAAGACATATGACCTGTCTTAAAAAGTGGGCAAAGTATCTGAATAGACATTTCTCCAAAGATGATATGCAAATGGACAATAAGCACATGAAAAGATTTTCAACATCATTAGCCATCAGGGAAGTACAAATGAAAGACCACCACGAGTTACCACTCCACACTCACTAGGATGACTGTAATTAAAAATATAGGTAATAACAACTGTTGGTGAGGATGTGGGAAAACTGGAAACCTCACACATTGCTGGTGCTAATGGCAGCTTTGGAAAACAGTCTGCAGCTCCTCAAAAAGTTACACATAGTGTTATCACATGACTCAGCACCTCCACTTCTAAGTATATATCCAAGAGAAACAAATACTTGTCTGCACGAAAACATTTGCACACATGTTCACAGCAGTGTTATTCATACTAGTCAAAAGGTGAAAACAACTCAAATGTCCATCAACTGATGAATGGATAAACAAAATGTGGTATATCCATACAATGGAATATTACTACATAATAAAAAGAAATGAAATACTGATACATGCTACAGCATGGATGACTCTTGAGAACATGCTAAACGAAAGAAGCCAGTCAGATAGGGTCATATTTTGTATGATTTCAAGTATCTGAAATGTCCAGAATAGGCAAAGCCAGAGAGACAGAAAGCACGTTAGCACTGGGCAGGGACTGGGGGTAGAGAGGAAGAGATGACGTGAAGGTAATGGTTACAAGGTACAGGGTTTCTCTTTCAGGTAGTGAAAAAATTCTAAAATTGGTTCTGTTGGTGGTTGCACCACTCTGAAAAATACTAAAAACCATTGAATGGCAGGTATACGTTAAATGACTGAATTGTATGTCACAGGAATTATAGCTCAACAAAGCTATTAGAAATAAAATAAAACTTTAAACATTAAAAAGTTAAAATGCTTATGGTATGATTATTATTTCATAATATACCTTTTAATACAGAAACAATGCTTTCTCTCTGCCTGTTTAGTCAATAACGATTTGGAAACAGACAAGTTCAAACTGTTTCTTAATATCTTCTAGAAAGTGGATTTTCCTAAACAAGTTAAGTAAACAAGAATGTAAATGTTATGCCTCGGAAAAATCAAACTGTTTCCACACCTATAGTTGCACATACACCTGTATGAATATATGCATATATACATATGCATATAAAATATATGTTGGTCCTTTGCTTGTCACAGGTCATTCATCACTATAGATTAAAGAAAGGACTGCAGGATTTCCTTCTGATTTTGTGCTGTTAGCCTTGTTTGAGTTACTGTATGCATTTTGAAAAAGATCCATTCAAAAAAATACTCCTTTAATTAAACTTTGTATTCAGACTGACATTTTATCTGTTACGCCAAATTTTACTGTGGTTCTTGAGGAATACCAACACCATCTTCAGTTAAGCTTAAGTCATCCAATTTATTAATTTTCAGCTTCCTAACGAGGATCCTGAAATTTTTGAAGTTTCATCCAAGTGTCTGTCTATACTGGTTCAGTTGTATGGAGGAGAAAACCCAGACAGCCTGTCTCCCGAAAATGCAGAGAATTTTGCTGATTTACTGACATCCAAAGAGGACCCGAAGGAGCAGAAGCTTCTGTTGAGGATTCTCAGAAGAATGGTGAGTCCACACGGAAACTGGGGCTTGGGTGGGCGGCCTCAGTGGCAGCCAGTAGACGGGGAGTAGTCATTTTTTTCGACCTAGTTTCATTAAAGAACTCCCAGTTACCTTTCCCCATAGTTACCTACTGTTAACATTTATCATATTCTGCATATCTATCTGCATATACAAGTATTTTTCCTGAACTGTGAGAAAGTAAGTTAGACACATTGTTCTTGCTTACTCCTTAGTATGTGAGTGTGTATTTCCTAATGAGATGGATGTTCTGTTACTTAACTACAGTTATCAAAACCAGGAAATTTAACACTGATACAAATCTTTTACTAATCTGCCATCTGTATTCCAGTTTTGTCAGTTGTCCCCATAATGTCCTTTATAGCTTGTTTTCTGGTGTAGAAACCAGTCCAGGATCATGTATTTTAGTAGATGTGTGTCCTTAATCTGGAATAGTTCTGCAGCCTTTCTTTGTCTTTCATGACATTTCTAAAGAATGGGCCAATGTAGGTCTCTCTGATGTTTTCTGGACAATTGGATTCAGGTAAGCCCCAGAAGAAATACTGTGTCCTTCTCAATCCATCAGATCCAGAGGCTTATGATGTCTGTTTGCCCTTTACTGGTGATGTTCATTTTGATCACTTCATTAAATCAATGTGTTGTTGTTATTTTTAAATTTTTTAATGGTTGCAAAAGGGAGATTTTCAAACTCGCAACGTTTCTAACCCCCAGTATGGTACTGTAGGAAAAATTTTCCCTTTCGCCCCATTTATTTTTTATTTATTTTATTTATTTTATTTTATTTTATTTTTTGGAGGCGTTGGGTCTTCGTTGCTGCACCAGGGCTTTCTCTAGTTGCGGCGAGTGCATTGCAGTGCACGGACTTCTCATTTTCGTGGCTTTTTTTGTTGCAGAGCACAGGGCTCTAGGCGCGCGGGCTTCAGTAGCTGTGGCTCACGGGCTCTAGAGCGCAGGCTCAGTAGTCGTGGCTCGCAGGCTCTAGGGCACAGGCCCAGTAGTTGTGGCACACGGGTTTAGCTGCTCCACGGCATGTGGGACCTTCCCGGACCAGGGCTTGTACCCATGTCCCCTGCATTGGCAGGCGGCTTCTTAACCACTGAGCCACCAGGGAAGTCCATCGCCCCATTTATTTTACTTTAAAAAATATATATAGCTGATGTTTATTTGAAAGTACTTTTGAAGACTGACTTATTTTCTTTTTACAGTAGATCTTGTTCTGCTGCTTTCGAAGGCCATTATTTACAGCAGCTGTTGTTGAAGTTAGGCAAGGAGTGGAGGTCCTGTTAGTCTGTGTCGTTTTCTGGCTTGTCAGTCTGTGTTCACTTCTAGATCCAATTATCTTGAGGGGTCCTTTGGCAGTGGAGGCTATGGATGCTCCAGAGAGTTGCCTTCAAGACAATTTTTATGCTAGTTTGATAGACAGCTGCAGTACGTGACCCAGCTAAATCTGCACAGCAGGTTATGGGTGACAGAACTAGAACAGAGATAGAGAGTTACCCTCCTTGCTGCTACATTATGCTTTTGTACAGCCAGACCTCCCAACCGCAACAATGCTTCCTGTCTAGTGGAGTCATTCCCTGAGTAACCGGATGATGACACAATCTAAGCAAGCCTCCCGAAGTGTAGGATAAATACTTCTGGGGACAGTAGACCTTGGGCATGGTACTCCAACCTAGCACTAGATGACACTGAATCACAAAGTAAGGCAAATATTTCCTCTTCCATTTTATTTTGATCTTTCTGATGATTTAAGGTGAAAGTCTCAATTTGGTACTACTGTGTCTTTAACACCTCTCAAATCCTTCAGAATGTCCCTTTTTAACAGAGAGGAAGCCTCTCAGATGACTAGCTTTTTCAGTAGAGATAACATATTTCTTTCAAAAAATAGTTTTAATCTTTTAGAAATGGTGAGTCAATGTGAAATCAAGTACTAGAAAATATGGTAATATGAGTGATATGTACATGTGGCAGAATCGTGTGTTTGGTACAGAATGACAAAAGCTTGGGGATATTGACCTCACATCTGATACAATTAATTTTATAGAGATTCACCATCTCGTATTTGAAAATGTTAGGGCCAGATTTAGTTTGGAATTTATAATTTTCAGATCTTTTTGGCATGGTGCTTATACTGTATATGATATGACTCCACAGCAGTCACCTGGGGTGGTACCGTTGTCAAGCATGGTAATATTTCTGCTGCAAAATGTATGAACATTCACACCAAGTGGGTAAATAAAAACTGTATGTGACCCCATGTGGTTAGGTCAGGTTTTGCCACCAAATATGTTTTTGAACCAAACTTAAGAAAAAAAGTTTTGATTTTCAGAGCTTTCTAGATTTTAGAATTGCAGAGAGATTATGGACCTATCTTTGGAATAAATTACATCATTTTAAAAAAAACAGGTTAATTTAATCATGCAGGAAACAGTTAGACCCCAATTTGGTCAAAGTAACCAGACTACACCATCTTTTAGTTAATTTTACTGTCTGAAATGATTTCCTTATAGTTTCTGACCTGCCACATATAGGGCCAGGTAGGTTTTGTTTGGGGAAGAAAAGTTGAATCCAAGTGACTTTATCTGTGTATGTGAAAATAGAAGTAGTTTCTGGTGCTGCTCATCTGTTTGTTTGTTTTTTAATTGTAGTAAAGTAAACATAATATAAAGTTTACCAGCTATCTGTGATAAGTGCTTTATAATCTTCTGAAAACTTTCTAAATTACCCATGGATGGGTCAATGTTGGGTTCAAGTGGTGCAAAACACACAATCAGGGATTCTGGGCCTTGAACTTGCCTATCCTGAGGCTCGGTTCTGCTTAAACTTAGAACTGAGTTCAGTAAATTTGGAGAGAAACAACAGCAGATGACCCAAAGGGTTGTATGATGCCAGCGCCCATTCCCGGACTGATGTGGCCCTTCCCCTCTCTCTCGCTGCTTCCTGTCCTCACCTCCGTGTTTGCCATTGTTTTGTAACTGTCAGCTTACCGTCTGTTCTCACCTTCACATTACCCTTGTTCAGTGTAGTGATGTGGTCTTTTTCAGCGTGTTATAGTGTCTAGCCCATGAAAGGTTGTCAGCAGATGATGTTTCTAACTGTGTTAAGGACTTCTGGTGAATTATCTCATTTAATCTTCACAGCTCCCTTAGCGGTCAGCTCCAGTGATTGCTTCCATTTATAGGTTAAAAGCTAAGGCTCAAAGAGCTTACGTAACACTCCCAAGGCCACCAACTAGGACTCGGCAGAGCTGGGACCAGCCAAGGTGAACTGACCCTAGCTTGTGCTCTTGCCAACTAGCTGGCCACCTTGCTGCTGCTCTGTCCAGGACTGATCTGGACTCTGAGGGCATTCATTAAGCTGAACTTGACTGAATTTCGATCTAGAAGGCACCTAAGAGATTCATTCTTTCATTCATGGGAAAATGATAGAGTTATTACTATGTGCATCCTCTACATTGGGGGAACTAAGACAGCAAGATATGCTCTTCCTGCTGTCTGTTCTCAGGGATCCCTAACTGGAGCGAGAGAGAAACGCCAGCTTCATTATAAAGCAGAATGCAATTAGTGCCACGCTAGAGGAGCCAGCAAAGTTCCACAGAAACGTTCCCTTTGGGGAGGAGATTGGCCACGACATGGTGTTTGAGCAGTGTGTAGAAGGATGTGTTGGTCATCCATGCATGGACCAGGAAGAAGCACATCCTGAATAGTGGCCCCAAAATCCACAGGGCTAGACTGACAGACATAAGAAATGGACCAGGAAAGACCAGAGGGTACCAAACATTTGGAGTTTGGACACCGTTGTTAGAATTAGAAAGTTCTGGTCTCTGAAACCAAAGGACAGTGGTAGCATCTCAATTGAATTCAAATTATGTTTACGGTGAAATAAAGCTTTCTCACAGTGCCCGGCATGTAATTGGTATTTAGTAAGTATCCACTGAGCTGAGTAAGAAATGTCTGTAAAATCTCTACTTTTGTTATTGGCAGTTGTTCATTTTTGCTCTTCAGTGTATATTATGAGCTAATTTGAGTGCTTTGTAGATGCACAGGCCAGAATGAGAGGGACCTTAAAAGGCCTTTAGTTGTTCCCCAGTCTGATGCTTCAGTCCCCTCCACACTATCCCTGCCAAGTTTCTTAGAAGGGGGTGAGATTGGATAGGTAGATGCATAGAGGATGGGAACCTGGGAGATAGAAAGAATGTGAGCAAAGATTTCCTGTGATTTTAAGGGGGCTGGCATCTCAGGCTCTCCTCGATGGCCTGGGGGAGCCAGACTTGATAGAGAGGCAGGGAGCAATTTGGATTTGTTACCTGAATCAGTAATTGGATTAAGGAGGCTTGTTAAGTGCAGCCTTCTGATTGTAAGAAGTTAAGGAGGTAAAGACAAGCTCTTTAAGGACCTACCTCAAAGGACATTTATTAAGTGCACACTCCTTCTGGGAGCAATTCTTTTTTTCTTAATTGAGACAAAACTGGCATATAGCATTATATTAGTTTTAGGTGTACAAGATATTTGTATATATTGCAAAATGATCACCACAGTAAGTCTAGCTAACATCCATTGCCATAAATAGTTGTACATTTTTTTCTAAGATTTACTTTCTTAGCAACTTTCAAATATATAATACAGTATTATTAACTATAGTCACCATGCTGTACATCACATCCCAATGACTTATTTATTTTATAACTGGAAATTTGTACCTTTTAATCCCTTCACCCATTGTACCCACTCCCAACCCCTCACCACCAATCTATTGTCTGTATCTACGAGCTTGGCTTTTTCCTTCCGCTTTTTTTTTCTTTTAAGATTACACACAAAATTGAGATTATGTGGAATTTATCTTTCTCTGTCTGACTTATTTCACTTAGCATAATTCCCTCAAGATCCATCCATGTTGTCACAAATAGCAAGATTTCTTTTTTTTTTTTTTTTTTTTTTTTTTGCTTTCACTGGGTCTTAGTTGCAGCAGGTGGGCTCCTTAGTTGCAGCTCATGGGTTCCTTAGTTGTGGCATGCAAACTGTTAGCTGTGGCATGCATGTGGGATCTAGTTCCCTGACCAGGAATCGAACCCAAGCCCCCTGTATTGGGAGCATGGAGTCTTATCCGCTGCACCACCAGGGAAGTCCCAAGATTTCATTCTTTTTTATGGCCAAATAATATTCCAGTGTGTGTGTGTTTGTGTATCAAATTTTCTTTATACATTCTTCTATCATTGGACATTTAGATTGTTTCCGTATCTTGGCTATTGTAAATAATGCTGAAGTGAACATTGGGGTGTGTATTTCTTTTTGAATTAGTGTTTTTGTTTTCTCTGGATAAATACCCAGAAGTGGAATTGCTGGGCCTTATGGTAGTTCTATTTTTAATTTTTTGAGGAACTTCTGCACTGTCTTCCATGGTGTTTGCACCAGTTTACATTCCTAGCGACAGTACCCAAGGATTCCCTTTTCTCCACATCCTCGCCAACATTTGTTATTGGTTGTCTTTTTGATAATAACCATTCTGACTGGTGTGAGGTAACATATTCTTGTGGTTTTGATTTGCATTTCCCTGATGTTTAGTGGTGTTGAGCATTTTTTCATGTACCTGCTAGCTATCTATATATCTTCTTTGGAAAAATGTCTATTCAGGTCTTCTGCCCATTTTTTATTCAGATTGCTTTTTTACTATTAAGTTATATGAGCTCTTTCTATTAATATATTTTGGATATTATTCCCTTATAAGATGTATGATTTGCAGATATTTTCTCTCATTAGGTAGGTTGCCTTTCATTTTGTTGATGGTTTCCTTCACTGTGCAGAAGCTTTTTAGTTTGATGTAATCCCACTTGTTTATTGCTTTTGTTGCCTTTGCTTTTGGTGTCAGATCCAAAAAATCATCTCTAAGACCAGAGTCAAGGAGCTTACTGCTTGTGTTTTCTCCTAGGAGTTGTATGGTTTTAGGTCTTATGTGCACGTCTTTAATCCATTTGGAGTTAATTTTTTTGTGTGGTGTAAGATAATGGTTCAGTTTCATTCTTTTGCATGTGTTCAGTTTTCCCAACACCATTTATTGAAGAGACTGACCTTTCTCTATTGAATATTCTTGGTTCTTATGTCAAAAATTAATTGAACATATATGCATAGGTTTATTTCTGGGCTCTCTATCCTGTTCCATTGATATATTTGTCTGTTTTCAATGCCAGTACCATACTGTTTCGATTACTATATCTTTGTAATATAGTTTGAAACCAGGGAGTGTGATGCCTCCAGCTTTGTTCTTCTTTTTCAAGATTGCTTTGGCTACTTGGGGTCTTTTGTGGTTTCATACGAATTTTAGGATTGTTTGTTCTATTTCTTTGAAAAATGCTATTGGAATTTTGATAGAGATTGCACTGAATCTGTAAATCGCTTTTGGAGCATTTCTAAAAACAAGAGGGTTCTACTCTGTGAGACTGTCTCTTTTTAAGCCCTGATTGAGAAGTGCCTCTTTCCCCAAAGCTGAGCAAGCCGGGATGATTTCAGAGAGGGCAACCCCAAAATACCCTTGGCCCTACAGTTTCTAAGGCCACGTAATGAGCGTGTCCGTGACCGGTAAACTGTGGTTATTAGAGAGCCATCTTAGGAATAATGTGGAAGATTCCTCCCTATGAGTTACACAAAAGGCCCTTTCTTGAAATATCTGTTTCAGCTCCCAATCTTGTGACTGTAACTTTCTAAAAGCAGAATTTTCACTAACAGATGAAAGAAATAAGATGTGTAGTTTGTGCTGATGGGGTTGGGATATGTTTTGCCCCTAGGGTGCTCTTCCTTATTTAGTCTGCATTTAGAACATTGAGAAAATGTTGGGGAAACCTGAGAATTTAATTATGTACTGTAATTTACCAGGATGTTTGGTGGTTTTATAATTATACTTTGTACTCTGGCTTTAAAAATGTGATGGAGATCCTTCTGGTTGCTGCCAGGTTTACCTGTCCCTTAAACTTGATATCAGTGGGCGTTTTCTCAGGGTAATGATCGTGGATCAGCTGCTTGTCACTTAATTAAAGTTAGCTTTACTCCAACACTCAAAATATTGACCACACACAAGCCACCACAAACTTGTTCTCTAAAACTGACTGCTCTCTGAAAGCAGAGGGTGGTCATAACACGCTGAGGTTGCTAACTCCTTTCACCTGCCCGCTCACCCATCTACCTGGTACAGCAGAGGTGGCAGTAGTGGGACTTGGGCTCGCTCTCTGAGGGTGATTAGTATTAAAGATTATTACAAATATCCATCCCTTGAGGACCCTTTACCCTGCTGCTTTCAGAAAATCTTGCTCTGCTCGCCACCATTTTCCTTCCAAATTCTCATGTAGGTCCCCTGGTCCTTTCCATTTTGACCATAAGAGCAGAGATGTTGTGTTGCTGAAAATCAGTGTAATAGCATTTCTTCACATACAGAGTTTTTAAAGCTCTGAAGAGACCAAATGAGGAAACTAGGAAATCTGCAGCCATTCTTTTTCTATTTTAGGAGCAGGATGAGTTGTAGATGTAGAAGCAGAAGGGACCTAATTGCTATTAGAAAAGTAAAGAACTATTCCTTGAGGTGTAACAAGAAGGCAAAATGATACCTCTCCCTCCTAGCTTATTTTTCTCATGGTAAGGCCTTCTTTTCTTGACTTATTTTCCTAAAGGGAAAAAAGTGGGGAGATTGTTGTGAAGCCAGTGAAAATTTTTAGAGAAACACTATGTACTCAAAGGAGTAAAAAGCAAGTGTAATCAATTTTTGTGAAATCTCGTCCCTTAGAACGTTTTCCTGAGACTCTGAGAGGATGCTCTTAGGAGTTTCCAAGAGGAATCTTTCCCTGAATCCATACACACCATTTATTGTTACACTGGATGAACATCTATGCCCGTGATTGCCATAGGACTCACAAGTTAATTGGGAACTCTTTGATTAATTTGGTTGTGTCTTTCCAACAAAGAAAAGAAACATCTTGCTGAAAAATTTTTCCTTAGTTCCCTGAGGAAACATTCCTGAGATTTTGAGCAAGACAAAATCAGGAAGCTTATGGCCAGTGGAATAGGATCATTTATAGCCAGTCACTCTCAAGACTGAAACTTCTGTGTTTCTGTGAGTGAAGCCACATCCACCTCAGAGAGGAAGTATGTGGATCTTTGCCATGGGTTTCCTGAGGATGTGCAACATGTCTCATCCCTTTGAACATGTCTCATTCTCGTTCACATTTCCTAGGTGCATCTGCCCTCTCCCCTGCCCCTTCCCACATGGAGGTTCCTCATGGTCAGGCTGATGTTTGTGGGCCCTGGGCAGCATAATTTCTCTTCTGTTTTGACTTCTTATTTCAAGAGATTCAGCTCCCTACCTGCCTCCTGAAATTCTTCTGTCAGATAAAATTCATTCTCTAACGAGTCCTTTCCTCTTTCCGTTCCCATTGCCATGGATGGTATCTTTATCCACCTTTCTATTATGAAAGGTTTCAAAACCACACAACAGTTGAAAGAGTAATATGATTGAGAACCTGTGTAGTCAAGAATTATTATCAGAATTGTTATCATTTCACCATATTTTTCAAGTCTCCGTATGTACTTTATTCACACAAAATGTCACCCTGATATTTTTTACTTCTACGTGTGTGTTTTAAATCACGTGAAAGCAAAGGAATCATGACACTTGGCCCAATAACATTATCACACCCAAGAAAATTAATAACGATTCATAATATCATTAATACCCAATTCATGTTTAATTTTCCTAGTTAAAAAATGACTTAATAGCTTTTTTTTTTTTAAAAAAAAGCCATGTTCCAGTCAAGGCTCACATACTGAATTTGTTGTTTTCTTAGTCTCCTTTAATCTAGAAGAGTCTTCCTGCCTTTTTTTTTCCCCTATGAAATTGACTTTTTGGAGAGTCTGAGTCAGTTGTCTGGTAGAATGCCCAACAGTCTGAAATAGTATGAATATTTCCTCACAGCATTTTTGGTCACAACATCTCATTGGTAATGGCCCCTAATCTTGTATCCCATCAGGAAGCATATGATGCTAGGCTGCCCCACTTTCAGTGATGCTAAGTTTGATTGCTTGACTAAGGGGTTATCTTCTGCTTCTCCATCAGGTAGATACATGTTTCCCTTTGAGATCACTAAGTAATCCTCACAGAGATGCTTTGGCACTGTGTGAATATCTGTATTCCCCACAACTTCTTAAAGAAAAGGGTAAGACTATAAAAAATGGGCTAATGGTGATGGAGCAAAAGAAATAGTTAATTTTTAATCATTAATTTTTAAACTGTGGAAAGGACCAATCTGATATCCTTGGGAACAGGTATCCCTCAAAAAGAGAGAAGACCTACTGCTTTCTTGCATAATATTAATTTGTTGAGAATCTACCCATTGTAAATTATAAGTAAACAGCTAAGGGTCCTTGGAATTTGTTTTATGTTTTATATCCTCCTCATGGCCAAGGAGGGGAAGAAGCTGTGAGGGATCATTTATTTATTCAAACTTTGAATATTCCCATTTATAAGTACTTATTATCTGGTTCAAATGATAGTGATTACAAGTAACTGTGGAGTTTTCCTGATTCTTCATGATCATTCTGACCATCATCAAGCCCACTGTGCAGCTGTTGCTGTGCAGAATGCTCTAGGCTCTCTTGGTAATGTGGGATTTCTTTAATGGCATGCTTTTAACAAAACCATTCTTAAAATAGTGAACATTCAAAGCATGTTAAGAATTAGGATGAACACGTTTACTTCCTTGTGGATACAAAGAGCAATGAAAATTGTTCTGGAGGACCTTTCCTTAGGAAGACCTGTACTAAATGTTTCTAATTTTTGTATTTAAAAGAATATTTTAAATGCAATTTTCCTTTGTATAATCTATAACAATTTTAATAAATGAATTCTGTCCACTAAAAGAATAGTTAATGTCTACATTATATTCATAGGAATATCTTCCTTTCCTCAAAAGGGTTGTTTTCAAGTTGTTATACTGTATATGACAAAGAACCAGAGTTGGGTTTTGGGTTTTCAGTTTTTAAATAATCATGGGAAAAGCTAAAGATAAAAAACTTTCAGTTGATATTTTAAATATTTATCTGAGAGAGTATTTTAAATTCAAGCCGTTAGAAAAGTTTAATTTAAAGGTGAATTATGACCTCTTATTGTTGTTTTGTATAAGCAAGTGTTTTGAAACTGATCAACAGAAATAATTGACCGAGTTTAGGTAAATGATTTTTCAACACAGGGGTTCCTTTTTGTTCTGGAATAAGTAATACTGGAAAACTAACCACTTCATGTAAATTCACTTAAACTGGCTGCCTAACAACTGTGGTAAATAATGACAAAATGTGTGGCTGGGGCTTGATCTCAAGAAATAAAACTGAAATTTATTTAAATGCATTTATTTTGTCTTTTAACAACATTATGAAGACATTCTTATAATGGGTTACTTCGCATTTTGTAAGCCTGTGCAGAAAAAGTCTTCGCTAAGAGTGACCACTCACTCAGCAAGTAGTTATTCAGTGCCTGCTCAGTGCTGGGGATAGAGCTGTGAACAACACAGACTAAGATCCCTGCTCTACTGGAGCTTACCAGGGAGAGTGAGATGACAACTGCATTTATTAAATAAACTATTGATGTTTTAGATAGTAAAAGCACTAAGAAGAAACATATAGAAGGAAAGAAAGATAGGACATACAGTGGGACATCTGCAGCTCCGGATGATATGACCAGGGAAGGTCTCACTGAGATGACATCTGAGTAAAGACCTGAAGGAAGCCAGGGGGAGATTTGGAGCAAGACACACTAGACAGGGGACAGCATTTGCTAAGTCTGCAAGGCAGGTGCCTACCCAGGGTGTGCTAGGAACCCCAAGGAAGCCAGTGTGTCCAAAGCAAAATGAGCAAGAAATAGATATGTAAGATGCGAGGGAGATGACAGAGGAGGGTTTGGTGGAGGGAGGAAGTTATCCTGGCAAAGACTGGCCTTCATCCTGAGTGAGACGAGAACCTGTGGAGGGTTTTGAGCAGAAGGGTGAGGTGATCTGGTTCCCACGCTGAGTGCGGTCATTGAAGTGGGTGAGGGGTGAGAGATGGCAGCAGGTTATTGCAGTCCTGGGGAGTCCTGGTCATGGCTTGGAGTGGTTATATTTTGGATAAATCTTGACAGTACAACCAGTAGAATTTGCCAGCAGATTGGATATGGGCTGTGAGGCAAACAGTAATCAAAGATGATTCCAGTTTGGGCCCAACCCAAAACCTAGATGGCCAAAACTCAGGAGGAGCTGGTCTGGGGGAAGAGGGGAAATCGGGAGCAGAGTTTGGGGCACGTTATGGGTAGATGCCTGTCAGCCATCCAAGTGGGAATGTCTAGTTGGCTGTTGGATCTACAGGTCTGGAATTCCAAGTAAGAGAAACCTGGACTGGAGGGAGAAACGGAGAGAGGTGGTGATCAGAACATGGGCTGTTCAAATGTGGATTCTGGAAGGCTTCCAGTTAATGGCAAAAACCAGGTCTAGAGTAAAATCACAGGAGTGAGTGTCTGAGGTGTGGAGGAAGACAGGGTCATGGGAGGGAAAGCCAGAGACCTGAGTGGTGCTAGAAGGACCCTCTCTATGGACGGCAATATTACCAAGCGCTGTGACAAGAGTGGCACTGGGGACAAGGACAGTGAGCTGGGAACCCAGTGATCCACAGCTGCAGCAGGGAAGAGTAGCAGGCGCTATTCTCTGGTGACATTAGGTTTAAAGGTGGGGGGTAATGGAGGAGAGGTGGGGAATGGTCAGGAAGCAGCAGGGAGGACCACAGAGCCATCTCTGTGAATAAGGAACCTGAGAAAGGGCTGTACAGAGCCCTGTGGGTATGAGCCCAGGGGAAGAGGGGCGATCTGGGAGACCTGGGCTCTGCATTGTGATCAACGTAAACTAGGATGAAGTGTGGGTGCTGGAGACTGGTCCCGACTGAGATTGTGCAGACAGGATGCATGAGGCTGTGAGCAAGAGGCAGGGACCTTGCTGGTGCCTGTAGAGTTCTGGGCCTTCTGACTCTAGCCAGGACAGAGGTGACCCCACGTCTCTCTGCCCACGAGAATCAACAGAGGCCTGGTCTTGCTCTGAGTGTGCAGAACCCACCTGAACCCTGCCAGGGCAGCCTGTAGCTGGGCCTTTCCCCTCCATCATATTGGGCTCTACCAGCAATTCTAGACATTTTTGTGTGTCATCTTTCACATTATCAAAAGTGCATGATGGCACATTATGACAGCCTTCATATCTAACCTTCTCAGCATCATCATAAAATGCGGTCTTTTCTTCAAAACTGTTTCAGGTCTTCATTAATTTTCCGTTGCTATTCAAATTAGTATTCCCCTTTGAAGTTTCTGCCCTTTCTTCACACTTGAAGAGATTTTTCTCTTCTTTAGCTGGTGACCATCCAGTGTTGTCTATCTGTCAGACCTGCCCTCTTCAAAGACTTTGTATGTCTGTGTCTTTATTTCTGTCCTGCCCCTAGGTTCATCAGAACCATTAATTTTATTTTATTTTACTTTATTTAGATTCCATATATATGTGTTAGCATATGGTATTTGTTTTTCTCTTTCCGACTTACATAGAGAATGGACTTGAGGACACGGGAGGGGGAATGGTAAGCTGGGACAAAATGAGAGAGTGGCACGGACTTACATATACTACCAAATGTAAAATAGATAGCTAGTGGGAAGCAGCTGCATAGCACAGGGAGATCAGCTGGGTGCTTTGTGACCACCTAGAGGGGTGGGATAGGGAGGGTGGGAGGGAGATGCAAGAGGGAGGGGATATGGGGATATATGTATACGTATAGCTGATTCACTTTGTTATACGGCAGAAACTAACACACCATCGTAAAGCAATTATACTCCAATGAAGATGTTAAAAAAAAAAAGACTTTATGTAATTCTTCCACTATTACTGGCAATGATTTAATGAAATCCCATATCTTTTGTAAGATTTGAATTTTCCCTTTGCAGTTGATTTCTATATCACAGATATGCTAATTTAAAAAAACAAAAAACATTGTGCCTAGGCCTGGCTGAACACGTGTGTGTGTGTGTGTATGTGTGTACATGAGAGAGAACCACCCATCAATTTATCAGTAAACATATTCATGCCCCAAGTTGCTGGGGGCTGGGTTTTTGAAAATAAAAATTTGGGTAATAAGAACCCTTTGCCACTCTGTAATCACCCTTTTAGCTTAGCAAATCTGATGATTCCACATTCAGGCATAGTTTCTGCTTAAGAATTTGCCTTTAAAATTAACCATCACAATAAATGACCCTTCTGATCTATGTCAGTAGATATTTACTTTGATCTTTTAGTGTTTTGATTTGTGGGGTGGATGAGTAAGCCTGAGCAAACCCGCACGATCTCATTCTAGTATTTCTCCTTAGGACTTCAGGAGACGGATGAGGAGGTTAGGTGGCCGACATGTTGGGTACAGAGACCAATTCTCATTGGCATCTTAGGGAGTTGAGCCAAAAATCCTAGACCAGTATCTCAGGGGTTGTTACTGAGACCTGTCATAACTTTTTCTGTTTCAGGGATTAGCTTTTTCTAACAACATTGCTAAAGGAAACGTATTGAAGGTGTTCCTGAGAATTATTTCCTGTAGCATCTTGCTTTCCTATTTCAGTTGCAAACATGCCACTGTCATGACCCTTCTGGAAGCAAATAATGATTGGGACTCTCATTTCCAATTACCCTCGCCTCCCTTCTTGATTTATACACAGAACAGATTTATCCTTTCTTCAAAGAAAGTTGTTAAGTTCTACACAGTATAATTTTTTTCAGGATATTAAATACTTTTATTTACTATAAACTGATAGTACTTTCTTTAAACCCCAAGAAACATTGTAGGTTTCATTAATTGGGTCACAAAGATATTTGGTTTTAAGTACCACAGAAGTTTTGATGCCATTTGCTTTTTTCTAAATTCCTTCATTATTATGTCAAGAAACAAAGTCTGTTTATAAACTCCACATGGACTTTTTGTATGATGGTTATGAGAAGGTTTTAATGAAATTTGAGAGTGTCTCTAGAGATCACAGATCCTGGGGCCTTTAACATTACTGTGTTGCTTAGCAACCTGGAAGTCATTTCATTTCCAGGCTCTGTAATAATATGATATACTTTTCTTTGCCAGTCCCTGATGAAAATGTAATGGAAATAATCCCTTTCTAAAGGTTGCACTCCATGAGTGGGCGGCAACAGAGATGTTTTTTTCCCCTTTTTTCACCGTCTGGGCAGGTTTTTAATTCAGTGCACAAGTATTGTCTTCTGAATATTGTACGTGACAGAATGAAATATATTCTAAGATAATATTCTTAAAAGGAAGACCTACTCTTCTGATATAATGATTAGAAATACCTTAGAAGTTGTCAACATACATAAGTGTACTTTCACCATGTTGAAAAAAGGGTAAACTTATTAGTTGACCACCAGTTAATAAAAGAATGTCTGCTTACTCCTAGATAATTTATTAAATCCAAGTATTTGCAGGTATTAGACAGGTCTAATAAAACCAATAAATAAAAAATAAAAAACAGTAAAAGCAAATGCTTTTGAGTAATAGGAACAAAGCCAGTCTACATTAGTTTGACTTATTGACTGTTTTTGAAAAAATATTTTTGTAATTTTTCTAAAGCAGTATTTTTTAATTATAAAAGTAATACACAATTTGCACATGAAGTTCATACATAATAGCATTGTTCATAAAAAGTGGAAACAATCCAAATGTCTGTCAGCTGATGCATGGATAAATAAATGTGGTATATCCATGCAATGAAATATTATTCAGCCATGAAAAGGAATGAAGTACTGGTACATGCTATCACATAGATGAACCTTGAGAGCATTTTGCTAAGTGAAAGAACTTAGATGCAAAATGCCACACACCATGTGTTTCCATTTTTATGAAATATGTACTAGAATTGACAAATCTACAGAGACAGAATGATTAGTGGTTGCCAGGGGCTGAAGAGAAAAGGGAATAGAGAGTGACTGTTAATGGATACGGGGTTTGGGGCAAATAATGAAGGTGTTCTAAAACCTATTGTGGTGATAGTTATACACCTTTGTGAATATTCTAAAAACCACTGAATTGTACACTTTAAAATGGTGAATTTTATGATATGTGACTTTGTTATAAAAAATAACAGCATCCAAAAAAAGGAATATGACTTGGGAAATATATAAGAGTAAAAAGAAAATAATGTCATCCTTAAACTTATAATCCATACATTATCATAGTTAATGTTTTATTTCTTTCTAGACACACAGACGACATATATGTATGTATGTGTATATACATATGCACATAAACATATACACATATATTGACATGCATTTCTAAACAAGTTAAGATTTTAAATTATGGTGAAAAAGTTCATGTGTTTACCTTGATTGCCTCCCAAAATCATTGAAATGATCAAAATAAGTATAAAAATAAGTGAGAATGCACAACCTCACTGGAAACAAGGAAAGGTATCAGTGATAGATGCCTAATTTGGGAAGTTTCTATAAGACACAATTAGTTTAACAGAAAGACTATTCAGAATTTAGGAAACCATAGACCACCATAGGGAAAGAAGCAGAAATGCTGAGACGCTCTGGAAGAATCTCAGGAACAGCAGAGGCCCAGAGGAAGGGCAGAGCCCAGGCCCAGCCCACACCTTGGAGCTGTTCACTGTGCACAGGGTCTTCCCTAGGGTGCCCTGTGGTGGGCACAAGAACAACTGAATTCCGGGCTGGGCTGCCCTGGTCTTCCAGAGCCACTGCCCTCCGCCAAAGTGGATGCTCAACCTTCCATCCTGTTCCTTCTCTGAAGTTAAGTCTTCATTCATTTTTCTTACATTTGTCTCACTCACCCCAGGGCAAGTCTGCCCATAGCTCTCAGCAGCATCCTTCAGGAGCAGCTTCCCCAAGGAAATCAAAGCGAGATCTTACAAATTCCTGAGGTACCAGTCCTTGCTCATTAGATCTTCATTTTATGAAAGATAGGCAAACAAAGAAGAATTGCTGGACATTTGAGAGAAGTCTGTGGCCAAAGAGTGGCCACAGGTGAACCAGAAAAGCCAGTGGCCACAGGAAAAAAAATATAAGAAAGAAGACTTTAAAAAAATTCTAATTAGTATTCTCACAGAGACTTCAAAGATTATCGCATCCGTAAAACAAAACATGACGTTCCAATTTTAAAACCCAGTAGAGGGATTGAATAACGGAATAAACTGACAAAAGCCAAGTGAATTATTTATGAAACCAACTTGAAGAATTCTTTCTGAGCACAGAGTGAGAGAAGTGTTACGAATTGTGGCAGATGGGTCCAGGAAACCCCACAGCTCTTCGTGGGAACAGTATATTAGCAGGTTTGATGATCCACCCACATTCAACACCCTCCCGGCACAGAGAAGGTGATGAAACCCTCAGTTGTGTATGTGGACAGTTTCCCCACATCCTCCACAGGAGAGCACTTTGCTTATAGGGTATGTGCCTAAGTGGATATCTATTCCCTTCTTTTTTTTGTCTTACATGAGGCAAGTGTTCATGTTTACTGTGATGTGAAGAAGTGTTCACTCACGGCAGGCCCTGATAGGACAGCTAGATTTTCCAGACCAGATACTGAGATGATTCAGCAAAAGGCACTTTTAAAAAATTGAAGTATAATTGATGTACAATGTTATATAAGTTACAGGTGTACAGTATAGTGATTCATAATTTTTAAAGGTTATATTCCACTTATAGTTATTTTTAAATATTGGCTATATTCCCTGTGTTGTATAATATATCCTTGTAGCTTGTTTTGTGATAATAGTTTTTACCCTTTACTCCCCTGCCCTTGGATAGTCTCTCTGCTCTTTCCCCTCCCCACTGGTAACCGCTAGTTTGTCCTCTATGTCTGTGAGTCTATTTCTTTTTTGTTATATTCAGTAGTTTGTTGTATTTTTAATATTTCACATATAAGTGATGTCATACAGCATTTGTCTTCCTCCGTCTGACTTATTTCACATAGAATAATACCCTCCAAATCCATCCATGTTGTTGCAAATGGCAAAATTTCATTCTTTTTTATGGCTGAGTGATATTCCATTATATATGTATACACATACATACATATACATGCATGTATGTGTATATATACATATACATACGTATATGTTTACACACACACACATACACACACATACCACATCTTCTTTATCCATTCATGATGAACACTTTGATGAACACTTAGGTTGCTTCCATGTCTTGGCTATTGTATATAATGCTATGAACATTGGGGTGCATGTATCTTTACCAGTTAATGTTTTGGGGTTTTCTTGGATATATACCCAGGAGTGGAATTTCTGGGTCATCTGGTAGTTCTATTTTTAGTTTTTTGAGAAACCTCCATACTGTTCTCCACAGTGGCTGAACCAATTTACATTCCCACCAACAGTGTAGGAGGGTTCCCTTTTCTCTGCATCCTCGCCAACATTTGTTGTTTGTGATCTTTTTGATGATAGCCATTCTGACAGGTGTGAGGTGATATCTTGTGGGTTTGGTTTGCATTTCCCTGATAATTAGCGATGTTGAGCATCTTTTCGTGTGCCTGTTGGCCATCTGCATGTGCTCTTTGGAAAAATGTCTATTCAGGTCTTCTGCCCAATTTTTAATCAGGTTGTTTGTTTTTTGGATGTTGAGTTGTATGAGCTGTTTATATATTTTTGGATATTAACCCCTTATAGGTCATATTATTTGCAAATATTTTCTCCCATGCAGTAGGTTGTCTTTCATTTTGTCGATGGTTTCCTTTGCTGTGCAAAAGCTTTTAAGTTTAATTAGGTCCCATTTGTTTATTTTTGAAAAAGCACTTTTGGATTCAGAATTGAGTCTAGTGAAAATACTGAAAAGTGCCACCTTGGGCATAGTTTCCTGGTGTGGTGGAGTTAACAGGACCTCCAGACCCTTGCTACTTAAAACGTGATCCCAGACCTTCAACAGCTTCATTACTTGGCAGCTTATTTGAAATGCAGAATCTCAGGCCCCACCCTATGCCTGTTGAGTCAGAATTTGTGCTTTAACGTGGTCCCCAAGTGGTTCTAGAGGTGGTTCTAACATGGTCTAGAGGTGGCTTCTAAAAATCCAGAATGGGTGGTTAGCAGAGCCATAAGCAAGACTTGAGTCTGAGAGATGCCCTTTTCAGAATCCAGTGTGTCTTTAGCCAATTCCAGATACTTTCAGTTATGTTTGCTGGGAAGGGGACTGGAACTCTTTTTTTTTTGAGACTGGAACTCTTAATCTGTGTCTGTCCATTTATTTCTGGAAGACCTACTGACATCAACTTCTAAAAACCTTTTTTATTTCTTATTTTAATTTTTCTCTTATTTGAAAATGATAATGACATTCAAACTTGATGTAACTATTCAGGGTTTGTCTCTAAAGGCTATTTTATCTAGTAAAGAATTCACAAGGGGAGAGACTTTAAGCAGCACCAGGAGAGAAATATCAGGAAGAGAATACTGATTAAATAAAGCTGTGAAACAGGCTAGCAGAAAGTAGGAGAGTTTTTTTTTAAATCTGTTAAAATGATAATATCCTCCGGCTAGTGCATTAATAATGCAGTAGCAAGGGCAAAGGGCCCAGCTTAGGGGCTGGCGGAGAGCAGGTGGGCCAGCATTGTTGCTGATCCATCAGTTCAGGTGCAGAGGCTGGGACATGGGGACGGGGGAGTACTGAGTGAGCCCTTTTAGACAGTCAAGCACCAGTGACTGGATTAAGGGAAGACACTTGGACATGGACAGGCAGGTTCAGACCTCACTCCGTCCCTTATCTGCAGTGTGTCCTTGGACAGGTCACTTAACATGTCAGAGCTGAGTGCTAATTTACCTGGTAGGGCCCTTAATAGAGGATTACAGGAGATAGTTATGCAAAGGGTTTATCATACTGCAGTGCATCCCTTGTCACAGCACAGAGAAAGCCACCGATAAAAGACATATGTACATGCGCACACACACAGATACATATTTTGGAAATGGCAAGTGTCTTCATAAATATCCGGGATCCAGGCATACACACCTACCAGATTGTACACTTACACCCTTCTTATTTGCTCAGTAAAGGCTTTTTCTGGTTGAGAATGCGCATCCTTCCTGTCAGGGATACACACCTCCTGCTGAGGGGTTCAGCGGCCGCCGAATGAAAACACACACCGCATGATGCACGTGTTTTTATCGCTTGTCTCTGCAAGAACCCAGAGCTCGGAAGTCAGCTTTCTTGCAGCCACAGTCAGATGTGGGGAAGCAAGCCTGGGCCCCAGCAGTCTCCCAGCACAGGGAAGGCCTCTGCTGTCTGCTTCGCTGACCTAGGGATCTGTCTCACCCAGGAAAGCGCAGAGCAGTCACCAGGGCTGCTCATGACTCATGCATGAAGCGAGGTGATCCCATCTGGACTCCCTCAAGGTCTTGACCCTTCCTTGGCCCTTCCCTGCTGCCAGCACATAATCCTTAACCCCTGGGGAACCAGAGGCCCATGGCCAATTACTGTGGGCATCTCCGTGTGCCCCCCAAGGAGCTCCTTGTGCCTTGTTAGGCTTAATTGCATGGCCACTGAGAGCTGGAGCCTCTGGTATGGGTTTCATCAGTGGCCCCGGGGCATTCTGAGGATGGGCCGCCCTGCTGGGAGAGTCCACTGCGAGGTGGTGCACGGGCTGGCGGCCTCCATTACCACTGCAAAGGCTGCAGGCTGGCGGGCTGGCAGAGATTGTGTCACTGCACAGTAACCTCCCAGGGACAGTGCAGCCAGAGTGGGGCTCTGTTCTTGGGAGCTTCTGAGCCATCGTAAAGCTGGAATGTTCTCTGCTGCTAAGTGCAGGGACCTTCCAGTTATTGTCACTGTTAATCAGATGACTCTAAAGACTAGGAAACGGTTTTCTTCGAAGTTACTGTCTTGACCACCCTCTTAATAATGATATAACAGCCAACGTGTATTGGGTGTTTTCTCGCTGGCCACTAAGCTGAGTCACTGACCTGGAAAACATTAGAGCCACCCTATGAGGGGAGATAGGAATACCCCATTTCCCCAGTTGAGGAAACTGAGGGACAGGAGGCCCCGTGAGTATGTGGGGAATCTAGGATTTGAATCCAGATATTTTAATTTAACATCTTTAACCATCATAAGTAGTGTATATTGTATCATACTTACTGCAAATAAGGAAGAAATTGTACACCTTAAACGATTAAGATGGTAAATTTTATGTTACATGTATTTTACCACAATTTTTAAAAGTTGAAAAAAGGAAAGGAAGAATGGGCAAAATCCTCCAGGGACCTATTTTTGTAAATGTGTTGCTGATGTGAATGTTCCTAACTGATCTCTGCTTTATCAGTAGCCTGAATATGTCCGTCTCTAATTCAATCCCAAATTCTAACTCTGTCTTTTCTCTTCTAATTGTCTTTTCTCAAAAAAAAAAAATCCTCAAATAATTTAGCACTATCATACCTAGGAACTTTCTGTCTATTTCAGGCAGCAGTACTTGGAGGGGCTGCATTTTTCATGCTCCTTAATCCACAGGTCTCTGCCTGTAGGACCTCACACCTGAAATGAATCATCTTACTATAATTAACCCTCTGCTGTCTGCTCTGGCCCAAGAAGTGGGCTGCTCTGGTTCATTGAGGCATTCAACTGATGATGTCTCAGGAAACTAGACTGCAGTAAGAGCATGTTTATCAGCAGAACTCTTCTAAACACAAATTAATCTTTGCTTGACTATTTTGAGCTCCTTTCTGAGTAGACAGTGACCTATGTAATGTTTCAAACAGCGAAACGCCAAGTTTAGGTTTACTCAATTATTTTGTTGTTTTTACAAGGAGGCTGAAGCTCTTACTTCATAAAATATAACCACCTTCCCTAGAAGCAACTCCAGAGCATTAGAATCTATCTTTAAAGATATTATGGCAGAAACTTGCATGTAATACACATCTATTATATCAAAATTTGAGGAAGGTGCTGCATTTTATCATTATTGATATTACATACTCACACAGAGACGTGTGGAGAACAAAATAATAAAGACTCATGTAACCACCACCCAGTAAGATGCTGCTTTGTTTTTTGCAATATGCGGGCCTCTCATTGTTGTGGCCTCTCCCGTTGCGGAGCACAGGCTCCGGACGCGCAGGCTCAGTGGCCATGGCTCACGGGCCCAGCTGCTCCGCGGCATGTGGGATCTTCCCTGACCAGGGCACGAACCCGCGTCCCCTGCATGGGCAGGCGGACTCTCAACCACTGAGCCACCAGGGAAGCCCAAGATGCTGCTTTGAAAAAAGGTTTAATCACACTAGGCTATGAAAACTGATGGTAATGTTGTAATATAAAATAATCCCTTATAATGATGTATGTTCAACAGTACAGCTTTCCAGCTTCTAAGCAGTTTTCTGGAGTATATGCAACAAGTTCTGATGGATTCAGTCGCCCGCACCCTCAGGAGATGGCCCATGTCAGCCCTGATCCCAGGAAAAGATGAATTTGTGTCCCAGAGCACTTTTCAAACAACAGGAGAAGGAATTGGTACTTTTGATAATTTTGTCTATTTTTCCTGAGTTTTACCTCATCAAATGAGAGTTTTCTCTCAGTCGACTCTAAGTTTACTGTTTTTTCTTTCCAACCTTTTAAAAGATGTCCAAACCCATCATTTTTTTTTTCCATCTTCTCTCTCGGCTAATGATTTTTCTTCACACTTCGCTGAGAAATTAGATCAGGAGAGAACTGCCACAGGCTCCCACCCCAACATCGCCACCTCCCTCCTCTTCTGCAGGGGAGGCCAAGGCCTCCGTCCCCTCCCTCTTGCTCAAGGATGTGCCTCCAGCATCTGTGCCCTTTCCATCTCCTGCATCACAATGTTCCCCTCAGTGGGGTCAGTCCCATCAGTGTATTGATACGGTGTCACATCAGCCATCTTTAAAAAGGAGAAAACACGTTCTGTACCCACATCTCTGCCTAGCTGCCCCATTTCTCTCCCCGTCCCAGCAGAGCTCCTTGGGATCCAGTTAGTCAGGCTTCCGTACGCACCCCTCCGTCAAAACAGCCCTGAGCGTGGTGGCTTGTGAACAACAGTTCTCAGCCTTCCTTTCACTCAGCCTTGGCACAGCTGGTGGCTCCTTGAGGAAACTCCTCCCTTGGATTCTGGGACACCACACTCTCTTGCTTCTCCTCCTGACACGCTGGCCGTTCCTCTTGGTCTCCCTTGCTGGTCTCTCTAAACACTGCGGCGCTGAAAACTCCGCCCTAAGCCCACTCCTCCCCATCTGCGTCTGCTTCTCAGGGAGCTCAGCCCGTGCCTTGCCTTTCCTATCGTCTCCCAGTTTGCACCTTCAGCCCCCGGGGCCCCTGAACTTGAATCTGATGGCGTCAGCAGCCAGCTCCCCATCTTTGCTCAGCCGACCACGGGTATCTCAGATGTCCTGTGGCCTTCCTTCCCTAAGCCTGCTGACCCATCACCCTCCCCATCTCAGCCATGGCAGCTTCAGGTGTGTCAGGTCAGACCTTGCACAGGCTATACGAGTGCTTCTCCAGCAGGGCAGCCTTGGAGTGGGGCCCAAAGGAAGCAGGGGAACAAGTCAAGTCACCTTTAACTTCTCCCCCTCTCGCTCCACCCCCATTGTCCACACAGATCAAGAACCTGATCTTTTCACTACCTCCACCTCCCCCGTGCTGATCCATCACCTCTCATGTCAATTATGATAACTGCCGGAACGAGTCTTCCTGCTTTACCAGTGCCCCCCGTCCCCGTCCCTGCCCCACAGGCTGTTCTCAACACAGCCGCCAGGGTGATCCTTTTAAAGCCCCAGTGAAGTACGGCTCCCTGTCTCAGAGGAAAGTCACAGCCCTTCCCTCACCTGCAAGGCTCTCACAATTTGGCCTCCACTCCCGGCACATCTCGGCATCTCTCCTGCCACTTTTCTTCTTGCTGCCTCCAATCCAGACATACTTGCTGCTTCTCAAACACACCAGCCACGCTGGTACCTCAAGGCCTCTCTCTCTGGAAGATGCTTTCCCAATCCCACATGGCTTCCCGCCTCCTTTCAGGTCTTGACTCAGGTGTCACCTGGACCGAGAGGCCTCCCCTGGGCAGCCTCAGCGAACAAGGCACCCCTTTCCCTGCCTCTGTGCCCTCTGCCTCCTGACCCAGCTTGCTTTTTCTCCATTACACTCATCGTTAGCTGGTGTCTTGTCTGTTTGCTTGTTTATTTTCTATTGTTTATCTCTGTCACTAAGATATAAGCACTATGTGGTCTGTTTTTAGCATCTTTTCTGTGTCCCTCACACACAGAATTGTCCTGGGCCTGTGGTTTGTTTGGATAAATGAATGGTTTTTATAAACTTTGCACCTGTTCCTCCTTGGATGGACTCAAGCCACAGGCTGTCCTGCAGAGCCCACTAGTTCGTGGCGTGTTTGCCCCCAAATGCCCTGTGGCAAGAGATCCTGTAAGAGGCAGCGTGCCATAATGATAAGCAACCTGGACTCCAGAGCCAAAATAGCTCATTTGAAACATAGCTCCGCTTACTAGCCCTGTGACCTCAGGTTACTTAACCTGCAGTGTCCCCATGCCTTCATCTGTGGCATGGGATTCTAATAATACTCTCTTTGTGTAGCGCTATTGTGAAGATCAGATGAGTTACTTCTGCAAAAGCAGTTAGAACAGTGCCTAGCACATGCGAGGTACTATCTAAGTGTCAGTTCTGTTGTTTTTATTTATCTTTGGATCTGCCGTGACACCTGCCACAGCAGCCTGAATTAAGTGAGCATTCATCAAATTGACATGTCTCCTGTCGGGGGGATGACGTAAGGGAGAGTAGGTGGCATGTTGGATTGTTGGGCTGCAGACTGATACCCAAGCCACTCCCATTTCATAAAGGTGTTCAGCAAACGCGCTGAGCCCTGCTCTGCGCCATGCTCTGTGCTGGGCATCGGGCAAAGCGTGATGGGCAAACCCAGATCAGTCTCCAGTCCCAGGGTGCTCTCAGCCCTGCCCTATTGAGCCGTCCCGCTCCAAGAAGCTGACAAGGAGGGAAGTAGCCCAGAGGCACTCTGTGGTTTCATCTCACTGGCTCCCACCCACCCCAGGGCGGTGTGGCCTTCCTGCCAGCTCCGCGCACCACACTCAGAGGAGCGTTCTGCCCACACACCACTGACGTCCTCAGAGTTGGCTCAGAGCTGCTGACTGGGGCTGCTGCTCCTTCCCTCCAAGATATGGTTCATGAGGAGACAAGGTTTTCATTTCCAGTCTAGGTGTAAGTCCCTGCTTATGCCATTGGGAAACCTTGGATAAGTTACCTAACTTCCGTAAACGTTCTTTGCTTTACCAATGAACTACAGATGAAAGCGTCTGCCTATAGGCTACTATGAGGATCAAACGTTTACCCAAATGTCGTCACATATCCCAAACTTTTAGGGTCACCATTTCCCTTAATCTCCAAGGAAAATATGCCATAGGGTCCAGCACTCCCCCAGGGTTGCAGAGGATGCCTGGAAAGTGGAGGGGGCTTAGATTTTATAGGTTACTTACATCCCCGATTCCTGCCTGCTGCTGGCCTTTCTCTCCCTGCCTTGCCCAGAGCTTGGACCTGAGCCACCTTCTTTCAACCTTCAAAGTTCCACCTTCCCAAAGGTGGAGAATGGGGTGTTTGCAACCTGCTGCCTGAATCGGTAGGCCATATTCTACTCTGTGTCCCACTTCCCACGCTGCCCCTTTCTTTTTTCTTTTTTCTTTTTTTTTTTTTTTTTTTTGCTGTACGCAGGCCTCTCACTGTTGTGGCCTCTCCTGTTGCGGAGCACAGGCTCTGGATGCACAGGCTCAGCAGCCATGGCTCACAGGCCCAGCCGCTCCGCGGCATGTGGGATCTTCCTGGACCGGGGCACGAACCCGTGTCCCCTGCATTGGCAGGCGGACTCTCAACCACTGCGCCACCAGGGAAGCCCTGCCCCTTTCTTTTTAGCTCCTGCCTTGTCCCCTATCTGGGACTTGCCCTTGCCACTTGAAGCTACCCCTCAGGCTCCTGGCTCTAATGGGCTTTGCCTGGTTTCACCTTACCTTCCACACTGGTCCTGTCTTCCTTGTGGACCACCTAGACTGGAGGAACATTCTTGTTTTCTTAGCTAGCAAAATTCAATCTTTATTTTATTTGCTGATTGTACAGGTAACATCAGACCTTTAGTCATAATCATTCAAATGTTGCAGAAATGACTAAGAAAGTTAAAAATCCCAGAAAAGGGAGTCCAGCTAAACATACTGTCCCACAGCTGCCCTTTTGCACTGGCTGGTATGGCATGGAGTTTTAAATCTGGTTCATCTACAATTAATAAATAGGAAGCATATAGTTTACCATGCTGTGATTTGGAATACCACCACCTTCTCGGACTTCTATGAGTGACTGTATCAGAAAAGAAAGGTCAGAATCACTAAGAATTCAAAAGGGAGTATCAAGAGAAAGGGCACTAGCTGATAATAGGGCAGACCCGACAATAACAAATCAGATGTGTTCCTGCCAGGCAGCTTCAGGTCTCGTCTGTGTGTCTGACACATCCCAGTGACTGTCACAGCTCAATCTCCTATTAACAAGACCTGATTTTTTTTGAGTGATCCTCTTTCCTTTATAGAAATACACATAAGGTCACAGTAGAGCCAATGAACAGTTCGGCACAGAGGACACGAAGGGACAGGACCCCTGCATGGTAGCCTTCAATATGGACATAAATTTAATTACAAGGGCCATGGCCTAGTATTCATCTTACCCAAGTAAGAATGATTTTTAAAAATTACCTGTATGGAAAAATTACTGGAGAGTTAAATGAAATATCCAGGTGTTTACCTGAAAGAGGCTGTGGGGTATCCTCAGGGCTAGAAATCACATTTACCAAGAGTTTTTGTTCATAAGTTTTCTGTTTTGAATTGGATGACATTTTTCAAGCTAGCGGTTTCATTTTAGCATACCCAGTAATGAAATAAACAAAGTGTGAAGTGTGAGACACTGCTACTTAAACATTTATACCAGCCCTACCCTGTCACTTCTTGAAACTATTAAAATGTAATTTTTTTTATGAAATCATTATAAATTTATAACAAGTCTAATCTGTGGTGATACACTGTTCCATGGACTGTGAATTATTGTTCTGAATTTTGGGTGGCAAATGCTTTCTCTGAGCTATGGTGCTCAGATTAGTTCCTATGATGCAGTGTAAGAATATATCTTCTAATTTGCATAAAACATGAGTGCTGATTATACAGTTTGATTTGAGACCTTCTAAAACATTTTTCCCAAACAACAGTCTTGACAATCAGCTCTCTTACAATAAGGAAGTGCTGATTGATTGTGAATATTTCCCTGAAGACTTTCTGCCCCCAAATCTCTATTATTAAGAATGTATCCGTAGCAATGATGACACCAAAAAACATCACCAAGTCTTCAAGATGGGTGCAATAATTGGACTGTAATCAGATGTCAGGTTCTGCAGGGCTTTAGCTACGCCCAGGGGCATTCTTGGGTTTGGAGGTGGGGATTCAACCCAGGGCTGGATGTCTCTTCCAGGGCAAGTTTAGGTGTGGGTGGACCAAAAGCTACCATGTTTTGGGGGTGATTGAAGAGTATTAGGAATGCCTTTACACTTCAGAGTATCTCTGCCTTTCAGGTCCTCCCTGAAACCATCATCAGTTCCTAAAATTCCACCACTAGAGATCTTTCTTTGGGGAACAGGCTCTCATTAATAGGCAGGCACTCTTGGAAAAAGTGTTGTGTTTGCCCTTAGCACAGTTAGCTTCTTGGCAAATAAGAGTTTTCTAGGGGCTTTCCAACGTGGTAGCGAGCTGAGAACAACTCCTTCAAGAATGATGAACCTAATAGGAAGAGGGCAGTGCTTTGATGCATGTGTTGGGGGAAAGGAAAGAAGATGATCCAGATCACTGGGGATAAGGGAATCCACAAGGTAGGAGTGGGGTCAGCAAGCAATTCTGGATTTCCACAATATAACAGAAGGCAAGTGTTTACCTAGACAACACTGCACGGTAGCTCTTGTCTGCAATTGCATGAATACAGATTTGGAAAACAAGTTATACTGTAGTAAACACAGGTTCTTTGGTGGGCTGGCCTGAACCCCTCAGAGTTTGATTGTCTCACAGTGGGGCCTTCGTTTCCTGAGCTTGCAGGACCCTTTTATAAGTTGGCCTCGGTTAAGCTTCTCTTTGGTTCCCTCACTTAAAAGCAGATAAAGTACAATGAAAGAGCACTCTATTGTGTCTTGACCTCAAAGAGCTCCCAGTCTTAACAGGCAGGAGGCCTGTTACCACACATTGTTTGTAATTAGAAGGTGAAATCAAGAAAAAGTTAAACAAAAATGAGAATTAACTGCAAATGTGGTCTAAAGGTAGCTGGTTGAAAACCATTCAGCATGGACATCCCTGAAACTGCCAGGGAGGCTGGTTTGTAATGGATGCAGCCTCTGCCAAGTCACTCAAGCATTCAATAAAAGGGGATTGGTCCTCATGGTCTCATAAGGCCCCCTCCCCATGAGGTCACGACCCCAGCACAGCCTCTGCTCAGCCACTGTGGACTGACAGGAGAAGGAGGGTGACAGGAGCCCGTGATGCACCAGCCATAGTCATCCTCTCATGTGACTCACAACTGGACTACATATCCCAGCACCCCTTGCATTCGGGTTCTAGCCAATGGGGTTTGAGCACAGGTGTGGCCTCTGAGCTGAGGTTCCTTAGGAGGCAAAGGTGCCTTTTCCATCATCTCTCTGCCCCTTTGCCAGTTGGATACACAGGGCTGTGAGGCTCCCGTGGGACAGTGAGGCCACAAGATGGAAGGAACATGTGCCTTGGAGGCATCAGGTCACCTTTGAAGCTTGTACTGAGCTGTTAAAGGAGATAGTAATAAACTTCTAGGGTGTTAAGCCTCTGAGGTTTAGGTGAAAGAGTGGTAGGGACTATCTGCTACTTCATCTCGCATTATTTTAACCAATGTAGTAGGTGTTACATTAGTTACTTCTATGGAACTAAGATGGAAAGTTGTTTTGCTTTAGTTGTGATTGACTTCTTTTTTTTTTCTTTCTGTATATCCTTACAATGAATATTATTCAGCCTTAAAAAGAAACAAAATTCTGACACATGCTACAACATGGATGAACCTAAAAAATTATGCTAAGTGAAATAAGCCAGACACACAAGGACAAATAGTGTATGATTCCAATTTACTTGAGGCACCTAGTGATTGACTTCTTATTAACACTCCACTACTCCAGACTGTTAACCACATACATCAATATAGATGTGTGCCTATTTCACTGGCCTTCTGAGAGCCTTATCTGGTTTGTATTCAGTGAAGTAGGTCACTGCTTAGTGGAGCCAGGCCCTGCTGGTTCTAGCCCATGGGAACCTGATGTCCAGAGAGGCTTCTAAGATGGGGAGACTCAGCAGAATGGGTGTTAAGCTTAGAACTTCATAGAGTGAGCAAGAAACAGTATCCCTGGGAGAGGCCAAAGTCAGATGGTTTCTTAGATTCTTTAAGCCCAACAAGGAAGGCCACCAGATACTGCTGGCCTTGAAGGCAAGTCCAGTTGGGGAAAAGCACGGGAAGGAAAGAGTAGGAGGCAGATGTCGAGGCCCATGGGCACCATTCTGACCCAGTGGGTGGAAGATGCTACTGATCTGTTTTGCTTGGGATTGGAAAATGCATATACCCTGTTCTCTTGTGAGTTGGCCTTGTCTGACCTCAAGAGCTTTCTCATCCCCTGTTAACCAGCACCTTAGGTAAGATCCCCTGAGTCATCTGCCTTCCTCCGTGCCACACAGCTTCCTGTTTGGGTTTTGGGCTCTGCAGAGACTGGGAACCTAGTCTAAAGGAGGAGGTTAAGCAAAGAGGAGCTGCTAAGTTGCTCTGCTGGGCCAGTCAAAGGGGCACTTTTCTGGGAGGGGAGGTTACCGTGGTGTTAAGTACTTTTGGCTTCTTCTTGGTGACCGGAGAGTCCTGAGCCTGGAATCAGAGCATGGGGAGAATGAGCTTATACCTGAGAGAGAGGGGTCCCAGCAATATGAAGGGGACAGGGAAAGCACTGGTTAACAGGCGACCAGCTAAAACCCCTAGAGGGACACCAAAACTTGATACAGACTTCTAAGTGTTCTTTTTTTTTTTTTTTTTGGTGGCCTTGGGTCTTCGTTGCTGCGTGCAGGCTTTCTCTAGTTGTGGCGAGCACGGGCTACTCTTCCTTGTGGTGTGTGGGATTCTCATTGCAGTGGCTTCTCTTGTTGTGGAGCACAGGCTCTAGGCGTGTGGGCTTCAGTAGTTGTGGCTCGTGGGCTCTAGAGCGCAGGCTCAGTAGTTGTGGCGCACCGGCTTAGTTGCTCCACGGCATGTGGGATCTTCCCAGACCAGGGCTCGAAGCCGTGTCCCCTGCATTGGCAGGCAGATTCTTAACCACTGCACCACCAGGGAAGCCCTAAGTCTTCTGTTTTGAATGGCAAATCCCTTCTCATACTCTCAGTAAATACTGTTGTAAATATTATTCAAGAAAGCTGTGCCTGGAGGGATAAAGGAAGTAGGAGCAGTGTGCACCCTGGCAGGGGCAGCGTGGGGTGTGACCTCTCCTTTGTGGCTACAGTGACCATTGGAGCACTTGTTGGGGGAGGGAATCAGTGGTCCCTGAATCCAGGTGGTAAGTAGGAGCTGAGTCAGAGGATGCCTGCAGCCGAGTGTGAGTGTGAGGACATAGCTACACATGGGAACAGTCTGGAGACATCCCAACCCCCTCAAATACACTGGAGCAGTGTTTGTCTGTCTTTTTTTCTTTTGCCATTTTGTACCCAAGGAAACTTAAGACATTTTTCCTATTTGCTTCTCCCTATAAAATTTAAATACCACAGATATTTTATATATATACATACATACATATATACGAATATATGTGTGTGTATATATATATGTGTATATATATATGTGTGTATATATGTATATATATATGTGTATATATATGTGTATATATACGTGTAAATATATATATATATAGTGGTCCTTTGGAGGGACACGAATCATTATAATAACTAAGATGTCCTGTCCCCTGCCAAAAGCCAATTTCTACCCCTATGGGAGAAATATTGCCCTGGTAAAAATGCATGTCCTAGAAGGTGACCTGGATAAAGGAGGGAAGGTCAGGTCCTTTACCCCGTGGATAGGGTGACCCCAGCAGTCACTTGGGTGACTGATGCTAGACACAGAGGAACACCTGTCCCTCTGACGTGGAGATTCACTAGGTGGTACGGAAGTTGGCTACGTTTGAAAAGGCAGAAACTTGGATTTGTCCCAAGTTTATCTTTAAGCAGTCCGTAAGGCTCCTGTAGCAATCCTGGGGGGTGGGTGGCAGGTGGGTAAGTGTCTACAGCTTGTAGCTGGAATAAGAAGAGAAAGAATGAAGCAGTGCCCTGTCAAATACCATCCACTCTGGAATGCCTGAAATTTCTAATTATTTCAAAATACATCCTGGAAAAATTGGCGATTATGCCACTTTTTATCAGCTGCAACTGGATGCGTGTGGTTTCAACCAAAGAGCTTCTGGTTTGACTCCTTTTGTGAAGAAGGAAGGGCCATTAATCTCTGCCTCCACGGGCTCTGGTATCCGGCCTTCCACCAACAATCCCAAAGAAGGATTTCCTGCCAGGCTAAGGTGTCGTTTAGGAGAGTCAAGGCCTTGACTCACCAACTTCTGAAGGGGTTTGTCAAGTGGTGACACAGGTTGTGAAGTTCCCCTCTCCTGCCCAGAGGCTTGCTGGCTGTCCAGAGGACAACTCTTGGGTGGTTTGGCCCATCTTCTGTCCAGAACACTCCTGTTGGGAGTGAAAAAGGTGGCCGCTCACTCTGAGAGCCACCTGGAAGGGAAAATTGATCACGTAACACACTTCGAAGTTTTGTTTTGACTTTTGCCAAATGAATGAGGGGAATCTTTCATTACAAGGTCCTATGGTTGCCATCACTGATGCTCCTGAGAAACCTTGAGTTCTTCTGACTGAGCTTTCATTCTGGAAAAGCCGGGTGGAGGCAGATATCTCGTGAACCTCCCTGTGGGGGAGGAAGAGGCCCTGCCGCTCCCCCTCCAAAAGGACCAAGTCTCGTTAATTCCTCTGCAGAAAGAAATCTGCAGACGTCTGGCGACAGTACCCAACTCTTTTGAGACTTTAAAATGGAAATTCAGGGCTTCCCTGGTGGCGCAGTGGTTGAGAGTCCGCCTGCCGATGCAGGGGACGCGGGTTCGTGCCCCGATCCCGGAGGATCCCACATGCCGTGGAGCGGCTGGGCCCGCGAGCCATGGCCGCGGAGCCTGTGTGTCCGGAGCCTGTGCTCCGCGACGGGAGAGGCCACAGCAGTGAGAGGCCCGCGTACAGCAAAAAAAAAAAAAAAAAAAAAAAAAAAAATGGAAATTCAAACTTCTGGATCTTTTCGGTGATGACAGAGGCAGCTCCAGTGAGGCAGACCTTTGCCAAACACAAAGACACTTCTTGAAAGACATGGTAAAGCGTGAACCATGAATACTGCACGATTCTGGAGTTGCTTGATGCAAACCTAGATTTGGTTACTGTAAAAACCTACACACACACGCCTGGCTATCAAACACTCTGCCATGATCTCACTTTCTTACTGAAGCTAAATATAACAGCAAGCCTTCAAACTGAAGTTTATTCTGAAGCAGGATTACTTTTTGGTTTATATGCATAATAGGCATATAAAAAGGATAATGAAAGATATATAATACTTTATACAGATTATTTCTATATTGTATTCATCTTAAAGAAATAAACTTGCAATGAAATATAACTAGTTATATGAAAACTCTTGCGTTTCTGTTCATGCACATTTTTCTGGAGAATGGATCCATGACTTTTATTTTAGTCTTAAAAAGGCCCATGACTTAAAACAAAAAACAAGAAAAATAAAATAAAAAACAAAGGGTCAAGGACAGGCTGTATAGGGGAGAGAGAAACAGCCACGTTAAAATTTTATAAAACGATTCCCTCAGCTTACACTTTCATTATCTTCTTAGGTTAAATATGAGGGTGCTAAATATGATGAATAGTAGGTTTGCATAAAATATGGACAGTATCTGTGTTTATGAAGGAATGACTCTCTCAAATCACATTTATCATAATGTAATATTAAATTATAAAATATATACCATGTGCCTGGAAATATACCCGTGAAATAGCACAGAGAATTTATGTCCATATTAATAATGGCAAGATGGTCAAAATAATCTGGGTTTTATTTTTCAGAAGGATATGTGTGACCTTGACAGTGGTGCCATGGTGATATTTCCTTTACTTTATGGAGGAAAAACAGACATAAAGGAAAATTATTCTGTTTCATTGAAAGTAGAGATGAAGTACCTTGGGCCCTATATTCCATACCAAGACCCCTCCAAGGAGAAACTTATATGCCTTGTATGTGTGCCCAGAGCTCCAAGAGGAAATTGACTTTATGTTTATATTTGATAAATGGGGTGAGGGTAGAAAAGACCCTATTCCTGTTTTGCCATTCTAAAGCCTGCCTTTGCCTTTGCCTTTCCTAGAGTTCAGTTCTACATGAGGGACAGGACTTTGAAGCTGCTTCTTATTACTACGACTAGTAATACTTCTACTAGTAATACTACTACCAGTACTACCACTACGGGCCCCTCTCATCTGTCTGCTCAAGAAATGTTGGGTGTTGGCGAATGGGGAAGTTCCATGCTGGCCCCTGAGGAAGACTCAGGCATAGGGGCTGGGAGGAGAGGAGTTTGGCTTAAGTCATCCCAAGCTGAATGGACTTAGAGGCCAGCTCTCAGGAACCAACCTAGAAAATCAGACTTCCTTAAGGATGACCCCAGAGACCTGCAGTTTCTGAGTGTGCATTATCCTGCAGGTGCTTCTTTTGCCCCGGTCAAGTCACAAGTGTCTGTGACTGCCTTCTAGGAGCTATATTAGATATGGACGAGAGATGGAGGGATGTTTTGTTATTGTGAGAAAACTAGGCTCTATAAATGATAACACTAGGGGGCAGGTATGGGGTACATTCAGTAGGAGTTCAGCCTTCCATCTCGTGTGGCCTTTGGTATGGCCTGACCCCTGGAGATCCACTGGTCTTCCAGATGTGCCCCGTCTCTCTTGGCACCTGTATCTTAGAGACTGACTTAGGGAAGAGTGAACCACTCAGGTCACAGCTTTAGGAGGGCACTTTGGTTCCTTGGGTCTCTTGGTTCGGGGTCAGCTTACGGAAGGTGTTCTCTTCTCTGGAGTTGCCAAGCTTTCTGAGTCTTGCGTAAGATGAGCACCAAAGACTCTGGGCTTCTCTGGCAAGGCACAGCCAAGCCATGTTCATACCTTCTAATTCAGATTATGCTGAATGTAATAGATGAGTAGATTAATGGACATGGAGGAAGCTCTCCGGGAAGTGTGATGTATTATGCCAATGTGAGGAACTTCTGTTGACCTCTTGTGATTTTTCCTGCTGTAAAACTAATAATGCTCTGAAGAGTTTCATGTGTATATTTACCCTTGTTTTCCTGGAGCTTGGTGTGTGTGTTCAGTTACACTTCTTTCTCTTAGAATATGATGATCTTGGGGCAGCGTAAGGAGAGGGACATAGGCTTTGGAGGAGAAGAAATTTCAGTGGTTTGGACCTCCCTGAGCTCACACAGCCTCTCTGACCCCCATTTCTCCTCTGCGAAGCAGAGATAATAAAACGTACATTCTAGAATTGTTTTTGAGAAATAAATAAAATAGTGTAAGGAAAACACTTGCAGAAATCCCAGCATGTCACAGACACACTCAATGGTAGCCTTTACCTTGTTCTCCAGGACACCTTGTGTAGGGACCCAGAAATGCTGCATTGTGTTTGCTGGTGGTCAGTGCTACACCTCTGCCAGAACTTCATCCTTTTGCATTTGAGACCTTGTCTTTCTTTTTGCCTCCTCTCAATCCCCATTTAGTTTTTTAACGTATTAAATCAGCAAATATGCCTGTTCATAACTTTCTAATACGTTATTTTTCATATAGGGAACAGGTACTGATGCCTGTGGTAAATCAGGCTCTGCACTAGGGGTTACCGTGGGTTTACGCTGCCCTCAATGAGCCCACAGTACGTGGCACAGCAAGGCAACATGTGGTCCATGCGCTGTGATGATTCCATTGGGAGGAGGGCCTCCTTTTTTTCCTGGAGATACTAGGTGGTATCTGAGATGAGTTTGAAACATTCATGTATGATGTAGACATGCTGAAATGGAGGGAAGAGCATTCCAGATACAGGGAACAGCATGAGCAAGAGTATGGAGGCAGAAAAGGGAGATCCATATAGGGGGAAGGAAAGGAAGTTTTAGATGGAGGTTTTTTTAATTTAATTTTTTTATTGAAGTATAGTTGATTTACAATGCTTCAAGTGTAGAGCAAAGTGATTCAGTTACACATATATATATATACATACATATATATATATTCTTTTTCAGATTCCTTTTCATTATAGGTTATTAAAAGATACAGAATATGGTTCCCTGTGCTATACAGTAGGTCCTTGTTTATCTGTTTTATATATAGTAGTGTGTATATGTTAATCCCAAATTCCTAATTTATCCCTCCCACCCTCTCTTTCCCCTTCGGTAACCATAAGTTTGCTTTCTGTGTCTGCGAGTCTATTTCTGTTTTGTAAATAAGTTCATTTGTATCATTCTGTTTAGATTCCACATATAAGTGATATCATTTAATACTTGTCTTTCTGTCTGACTGACTTCATTTAATGTGATAATATCTAGGTCCATCCACATTGCTGCAAATGACATTATTTCATTCTTTTTTATGGCTGAGTAGTATTCCATTGTGTGTATGTGTACACACACACACACGCATATATATATATACCACATTTTCTTTATCCATTCATTTGTCGATGGACATTTAGGTTGCTCCCATGACTTAGCTATTGTGAACAGTGCTGCTATGGACATTAAGATGCATGTATCTTTTTTTTTTTCACACACACACACACGCACGCACACACACACACACACACACACACACTGCATTTTATTTTTACAAGAGATAAATAGACACCAAGCATTGTAAATGGATGACCACAACAAAAGCAACAATGATTGCAGTTACCACACACGAAACACACTCATACTATGTCATAATACTGAAATTCAGTCCAGTAATCCTCCACTGTAACAACTCCTTTACTTTGCAGTGAAAATTTATTTGTATATTCTTTGCCTCTGAGTCCTTGTGGGATTTTTTTTAATTCAAACAGAAAGTCACAAAAATTATAATCATCCTCATCAGTTCACTCAGTCCCATGTAATTAATTTTTTTATCTTGATCTTTTGTTAGCACTTTTATGAGTTCATCAGTTTTTCATTAGAGTTCTGAAAATGCTTATTCATTCAGTTCAGCAGTATAGTCAGTTACCAGAAACCTGTACTTGTCAGTCTTTTCCATGAATTCCTTGAAGATGAAACCCTCTTGTAGGAACATATTTGCAAAAGCATCAGAGTACACCCAGAACTGCCTGTAAATGACAAAAGACTTAAAATTGACCACGGTTAAAGATTTGATGAAAGTTCATAATAATGCAGTTGACAAGGAAATTTAGTTATTTCTGAGATATACATTTTAAAGTAATAACTAGAATTATGACTTATAACATTATACCAGAACATATAAGATTTTTAGAAATTTCATGTAATGTCTGAAACATTTATATTAACATATTTCCATACAAATAACCCAATGAAAGTTTAGTATTAGTTGTTTTGTTTGTTTGTTTATACTGCAGGTTCTTATTAGTCATCAATTTTATACACATCAGTGTATACATGTCAATCCCAATCGCCCAATTCAGCACACCACCATCCCCACCCCACCGCAGTTTTCCCCCCTTGGTGTCCATATGTCTGTTCTCTACGTCTGTGTCTCAACTTCTGCCCTGCAACCCGGCTCATCTGTACCATTTTTCTAGGTTCCATTGAGATGATGGACACTGAGATGCATGTATCTTTTTGAATCAGAGTTTTTGTCTTTTCTGGATATATGCCCCAGAGTGGGATTACAGGATCATATGGTAGCTCTATTTTTAGTTTTTTAAGGAGCCTCCATACTGTTCTCCATAGTAGCTGCGCCCATTTACGTTCCCACCAGCAGTGTAGGAGGGTACCCTTTTCTAGATGGAGTGTTAAATGCATGAAAGAGAAGAAGAAGAAATGAAGTTGCCAAGATGAATCAGAGCCTGATCTGGAAGAGGTTTGTCTACCACCTGATTTTTGAGAGCTGGGAGAAATATCTGTCTCGTCTCCTGCAACATTATAGGCTGTCAATTCTCCCTTTTTTTTAGACTATGAACTCTAAACTAGAAATATGCAAAGTTAGAATTATCTGTTTTATGATTTCTCCAAAAATAAAAAAGCATTTTGCATGCTAAAGACTTGAAAGCAGTAGACACACAACAAGTCTAGTTAGAACATGTGTAACTTTGGACTGAGTCTACTATTGGGATAGACTTTTAAAGCTGATACTGTGTGCCTTTGAACTCAGCCAGAGCTGCAGGGATGGCACTTTTATTTAGTTCTATTCAGAAAAAAGTATAAATCTTTACTTGTGAATCCTATGTTGTTGTTGTTTTTTACCTAAATACTTGTCCCTGTGTCTAAAAAGGGGGGATTCCAGTGACTAAATTCTGTAATTGGAGTTCTTTGAAGATAATCCTGAGTAATGACTCATGTATTACAGGTTATTTTTAAGCCATTAGAAAAGTTGGAAGCTCATCAGAAAAAGCAATGAGTCTATACATGACAGAGCCCCCAAATCCACATGACTGACTCACAGCCTTGTCATGTTCAATGCCGTATACTCAAATATACTTGGAAAATGGTTTTCTAAGTGAATTATTTTAGGAGAAGAGAACTCAAGGATATAGCATCTCTGCTTGCTGTCATCTTTTTCAATTATTTTACCTAAGATTTATTTTCCACAGCATACATGAAAATGTACTACTTCCTTATTCATTTTGCGGTTATTACAAAAAGTCGTTCACAATGCAAATGAACATCATCCAAAAGCTTGAACATATTAAACTAAGCCTGAAACCATTCAAAGGCAGGATTCTTCTGCCCCTTTCAGCCTCCCCTGCTCCCTCCCCACGTCTGCTGTAGATGCGCCTCCTGAGCCCCACTTTCCGGGCACTAAAAGGAGCGCTGAGTGGGTACTTGCGGAACTCACCTTCTGCAGAGAAGGAGAGCTGAGGACTTCAGTAGCCAAAAAAGTTGGGAACAGTGATGTGGAAGAGGAAATCTAGTGTTAGTTGTGAGACACGTACAAGAGACAATACGAACTTTCAAGAAGCTGGTAAAATTAAGTACTGATGTCATGACGTGTCCAGACGGGAGCGGTGTGTCATGTTGAAGGTGACAAGAAGGACCGTCCCAGTGAAAGCATGTCCTCAGTGCGTGGGGCAATCCGCTCGGTAAATGCTGGTTGAGCGCCTCGTGAAAGCACCTTCCTGCCCTGCTGAAAGCCTATCAGCGGGTCCCCAGTGCGCTCAGGATAAACCCTGGCGTCTTGAACTCGGCTTTTGAAGTCGCTGCTGACTCCTGCTCATCTCCCTAGGGTTGCCTCGCCCTCCTCCCTCCTTATACCTTCACTGCAGCTACCCTGGCCACTGACAATTGCCCTCACTGACCGGACTCTTGCTCACCTTTGAGTTGTTCCCTGTCCCTGGAGCTCTATTCCCTCCCAGCCCTACCTCCTGTGCTCACCTTCTTCCCCTGGCAAACCCCTGCTGTCTCTGCAGGCTCAGTTTACAGCCTTTTCTAACCCGAGTTGGGTAGCATCTTGGGCTTCCCCCAGTGTAGCATTTCATGGCATTATTGTGTTTCATTTCTGCACATAGACTGGATGGTCTTTGAGGAACTGTCTTGTTCACATCCACTAGCAGTTAGCAGAGTGCATGGACCATACGTAGACGACACCCGGACATCGAGAGGGAGGGAGCACAGAAGAATGGAGGAGAGAAAGAAGGGAGGAAGAAGAGAGAGAGAATTGAATGCCTGCAAGGCGAGCCAGACACTGGGAATAAAGCATCAGTTAAAAAATAGAAATTCCCTCGCCCACAAGGAGCTCACAGCTTGGTGGGGAAGAGAGATTCGTACTAAATTATGAAAAATACAGCATGAGAAAGCATACGACAGGGGTGCAAGTCATATGCAACCAAGTGTGCTGAACCCCCTCAGGGCAGCTCCTGAACACCAGAATGAGGCCTTGCTACAGACCTCAGGGTCCGCGGGGAGCAGGGGCCTCCAACAGGTGAGGCCAGGCAGTCGGGTGAGGAGCCCGCCCTGGGCGGAATGCTGGCTGGGGAGGTTGCCATCTGCAGACACAGGTGCCCACGGGACCCACCTTGCTTCCTCTTGGGATGGTTGGATCGAGCCTGTGCTTTGTGTAGGGACACTGAAGACCTCTGGGCTTACGTGCCCCAAATCACAGAAGAGCACCCACAGCTGCCCTCCTCTGATTCCTGCAGGTGCGCGCTCTCTCTCTCTCTCTCTCTCTGTTTCTCTCTTTCTTTCACATGAAGAGAGAGGGAGTGAGGGAGGGAAGACTTTCAGCATTAGTATTGTTCTGAGGAGCTGCTTGAAATAAGGTTTACTCTCTACCCAGAGCTAGCCCAACTTCAACAGTTGCTGCGATGCTGTTATAATAAAGAATACGGGTGGCAAAGTATATACAGTCTTATCAAATTTGGGCATTAACCACTATGATCTTGGTTAAAATGTTTAAAAACATATAAAGCTAATATAAAGATGCCCAAAGTACAGTCTGAGTCACTGTTTTTCATGTAAACTGTGTAAAACCAAAGAGAGGGGCACATCAGCCCTGCTGCGGCTCCTTGTTTCCCGTTTGCGTCTCGTCAGTAATCTCACAAGGCCCCGGGTGGGAAAGGAAAAGATAATTAGCATTAGGCTGTGGGAGAAGCTTCCACAGTGACAGAGGCTTATTCATTGTTACGGACAATCACAATGCGACAGGAGCTCATAAGGATGCAAATTAAAACAAGACCACAGCTTGTCAGTGGTTTGCTTTTTTGTTCCTCTGACTCTTTATTAGACAGTAGCCGCTTGCATATTTCTTATATGACTTTAGCTCTAATAACAGTAGCAACATCCTAATTATTAGGGGCCTCTAAATAGCTTTGATTGCAACACAGACAAGGAAAATCTATGAGAAGCCTCAGCTCAGTAGAAAGTCGAGATGGAAGCATTAGATTGTGATGCAAGTCCATTAGCCTCTCAGGCAGCCCTTTTCCTCTCCACGCCCATCCCTTTCCCCTGGATGTGAAGTGCCCTGTGGCCGTGCACATCTGATATGACTGGGTGCGCTGGCCTGTCCCCATGCACGAAAACGCAAATGGAGAAGCTTGATTCTGAACCCTCACCTCAGTAACATCCTCTCCCCATACGCTTCTCTACTCAGCATCGACCAAGAACGTAAAAGGAAGCAGAGAAACTTATTAAACCATCATGGCAGTTTCTTCCATTTCATCCACGTCTTACCACAAACCATGTTTGAATTTTTTTCTCCAAAAAATTACGTAATTTAACACATCTGCTAAATTTTTGTGCGTTCTTAGCTTTTAATATAGTGCAATTTGTTTATAAATGTTTCAGGAAATGTTCTTCTGATATTTGAGATGATTTTACAGATGCTTTAGGTCTTGTCCTTCTCCCTTGTAGCCTCCACCAGGCGATATAGCCAACTTCTTCCAACGATTCTCAGGAAGAGTAGTCCTGAGCCCAAGGGACAGAGATGAGAGGGGTGCCTGCCCCACTGGGAGCGGACCAAGAGTGTGGGACGGGTGAGGAGAGTGACTCATGACTGCCATTCATACCTGTCTGTTCATCTGTTCTCCTGGACCAGACATGGCTACTTGCTGGTGATGTTATCCCTAGGGATACCTGTTGATAACGTTGGTAGGAGAGAAAAGAGATTTGAGGGATGAGTTTATTTTCAAAGTTTCCCCTTCCCCTCTCAGTTATAAAGAATTTGCAGTAGAGGCATATAGTGTGCTCTGTGAGGATGGCTTAGGCACCTCTGTCTTTTGTGAAATCAAAGTTACAATATAGTGATAGTGATGGTTCCAACATCAGGCTTTCTCTCTTTATTTAGGTTGCTGTTCTGGTTTGGGCAGGTTTCCATGGTGTAGGTAAACTTTCACTTGTGGGGCTGTGGTTGTCCAAGCTTCCCTGGTCTGTCTTTGTCATGCTTAATGTGGTGCCACCAGGCCAGCTCCTCCAAAGAGCTCAATTACCAAACAAAATCACAGTACTTTCTCTGTACTTTTTCTGAACCAGGCCTAGCCCTGCCTTTTGTCACCATCTGTAATGATCAGCTATTACGACAGTAATGCACAGCACAGTGATATAACACACTACCCCAGAACTCTGTAGCATTGCATCAATAAGCATTTATTTCTTGATCACATGATGGCAGGTCATCTGGGTTTCTCTGATCTAGACTAGGCTCAGCCAGGCCTGGCCCAGCCCACAGGTTGGATTCAGCCCTGCTCCATTCCTCAGGGCCAGTGGACCAATCAGAACAAGTCCTTCTCCTGGCAGTGGCAGAAGCACAAAAGACCAAACCCAACCATGCGAGTACATTCCCAGCCTCTGCTTGTGTCATGTCCACTAACATCCCATTGGCCAAATTAAGTCACATGGTCAAGCCCCAACTCAAGGAGATACAAATATCTCTACCCACTGTGAAGCCAAATCAAGTCTCATGGCCAAGGCCAAGTGAATAGTTGCTGAAAGTAATATAAACTATCACACCATCACAGGGCCTGGCCACGGAAGGTAAATCCCATATCAGTCTCCTTGTTCCTCTCTTGCTGCTTACGCTGAAGGCTCTTAACACCTTCATGGTATAACCACAGTACTTGCGGGAGAATTAAGAACTCACATGTTGGAGAACAATTATAGGCTCTTAATCCAGAGGGAGCACCAGTTATGACACCAGCCTGGGACATTCCCAGGTGGGATGACACAACAGCCAGGCTTCCATTTGGAAATTTGAGGAGGCTGGCCCTACACTCAGCTTAGGAACCATTCTCTTACCCCCAGCCCCAGCGTATCATTTGTACATGTGTCTGTCTCCTCTACTGGGCTCTGATGTCCTTCAAGAGCAGAAACTTGTCCCTTTGTCCCCTGTGTTTCCACCTCAACCCCATCCAGTTCTATAAAAGACTCCCAGGGAATGCCTAGAAAATGGCAGAAACTTCAGCCTTGAACTGCAAGTGGTTACCAGTATGAACTTGGGCTTATTTTCACATCATTTTAATCATAGAACATTTGAGATGTAAAGACTTTGAGCAATCATGCAGTTCAGCAGTGTCCAGTAGAATCTCCTGCAGCTGGAAATGTTCTATGTCATACTGTCCAATACAGCAGCCACTAGTCATAGGTAGCTCTTGAGTCCTTCAAATGTGTCTAGGGGAACTGAGGAACTGAGTTTTAATTGTATTTAATTTTAATTAATTTAGATGTATACTTAAATAGCCACATGTGGCTAGTCACTACTCTCTTACAATGTAGGTCTAGTTAACCCCTTGTTGGCCCAGAGTGGACATCAGTAGATATTTCTTGAATGGGTGGATGGATGAGTGAGAAAGAGAGAAATGGCCCCCACCCCAGTGTCACACAGCAAACTCGTGGCAAAACCAAAATAAGAGGCTGGGGCATGGACAGGCCAACCTGGACACTCCCCTGATGCCATGTCACCTCCTGTTTACAGGGCCTGTTTACATTACTTTCATCTTAACTTCTGTACTTGTAACCTTCTAGCAACATCTGAATACCTCATGGTCAAATAGGTTGTGGAAAAAAAAAAAAAACAGAAAAAACAAAACTATTTTTCTGCCTTTAGTAATTTGAAGAGTGAGCATTAAAAATCCAAACATCAAATAATTTTTACACAGTAGAAATAACATATACTTTCCATCCAAATTAAAACCCACGCTCCCAGCAATTTAATTATGCAAATGTGATATAAGCGGCAGTGAAACAGCGTTAAAGGGGAAGAATGAAGATTGATAAGCTGAAATTTCTGGTGACATTTTCCTTTTTAATTTCCTCTTTTGGTTAATATTATGCTGATTTTCATGCACTGCTTAGATGGAGACTTTCTTTGTGATAAGTGCCTCTACAAATTTATGCAAATAATATTAATCACTGTTGAGAAACCAGCAGCCTTTCCCAGCCCTGCTGCCCACAAGTGTTAGACAACAACATTAGGTGGGTCTTGAGCTCTGAATGTGATTAAATACACGGGTTAAGCAAAGCTGCTGTGTTCAGAAAGGGCTGTTTTCCTTTAGCTGCTTGGAGAATTCTAAATTCAAAGTATAATTCCCACCTTTGCTCTAAGAGGGGCCCCCAACCGAAAAGTGAAGAGTGGATGTAGATTGTGTTGCTCCCACTTCACCCGAGAAGCCCCATTCCACTGGTCCTTTGCAGTCAGGAACTCTGTCTTAGGGTGGGTCCTTCAGAAGCAGACCTGGAGATGAGGATTCGGGTACAAGGAGTTGACTGAGGAAGTGCTCCCTGGTGAGATCTATGAGGGGTTGGGAGACACAGGACATGGAAGGGTAGAAAGCCAGACAACAGTGGGATCTCAGGCAGAGTTCTGAGGAGGGTCGTCTCATCCTGATTCCACAGGGGACACTGAATGTAAGTTGTGCATCTGAATTGGTCCCCACTTGAGACCAGGGGACTGGGCTTTTGTCTGTGGCCCTCCAGGCAGTCATTGGCAAGAGGTATCCTGTGGGATGTGACTCCCCAGGTGCTGCAGCCCACTGGGAGTGCAGGCCCTTGGGTGTGCTCTGCAGACTTGGGAATAGAGACCCGAGGGGATTGGGCGGAGCACCAGCTGTGTCTACTGGAATCTTATCCAGGCCCCTGCTCCCAGCTGGCACCCCCAGCTTGCTGCTCTTCCTCCAAAGCACGTGGTCTCTCTTCCCTGGAGTCCCCTTGGGGCCCTTGAGGGCTTCCTATCCAGGCAACTGGGATTTCTTTCGTAAGGGTTATTATTCCATCAGATCACAGTGGTATTTTAACAGCAGTCTTCAAGTTTTAAACAGAGAGGTGAGCCATGGAGGGAATTTGTAGCCAGGCCAGTGAGGAAGATGTTTGGGTCAAGAGAACTGCTCACGGGCAAGGCCAGCTAATGAGGAGCCCACATAATCCAGAAATTAAGATTTGGTGTTTTTCCTCCAGCATCTGGGAATTTCCCTATAAATCTTAGGAATGCTGTGGGGATTCCTGCCTTGCCGTGGCCAGAACATTCCGAGCTTGATCTCTGAGCAGTAGAGTGTCCAGCGGGTCATCCTGCCACTTCTGCAGCCGCCTCCACAGGCCTGGGCACAGTCAGGGGAAGGAAACTGGAATTCCAGGTGCGGGTACCCTTGTGTCGAGGCACTCATCCTATTGGAGAAAAATTGGAGCCCGAGACACTCTCTCTCTTCTTATTTACTTCCTCCCTCTCAAAGAAGGTGCTTCTCTGATGGGCTCTTTCTGCAAAGCAGAAATGCTATTTTGAAGGTGAACATAAAAGCTCTCTTGGCAAAGAAATTGCTTTGTTCCATTTGAGAATCCTCTCTGCCTTTGAGAGAAGAGAGGGTGTGGGGCTGTGAGAACTTGATTAGCCCTCATCAACTTTCCCTCTGGTTTTCAGAGACGAGGCTAGACAGAAAGGCTCACACGTTCTCCCCGTGGCTCTCTGTGTCCCCTAGCCGCCGAACTTCAAGGGCCGCCATATCCAGAGCTGCTGGAGATCCTGGGATTTCTATTAGGATGGCAAACCCAGGGGGCTGGGCCGGAGCCCATACTGCAGGAGAGGAACCAGATTTGGACTTACTGTCTGGGTTGAGACAGACTAAGTGGCTTTGATCATTCCACCTTATGAAATGAGGACATTGTATGAAGGGGGAATTGTAAACTGTAAATTTTAGCTCTTGGTGGTGATAATGGTGGTGAATTCTGGGCCTTAAGACTTCACAATTGTATGTGAATGCATGGCTGTGTTTGCATCTGTGCACACACACGTGCGTGTGTGTGTTGGGGGGGGTGTATCGTTTTTCCTATCCTGGCAAGTGTGGCTGGTGTTGATGTGCCCTCAGATACCAGCCCTTCCCACCCCCCGCCCCCCAGAACAGGGAACGCAGGAGCCACCTTCTTCACCCAGGCCCTTCCAGACAGCCCCAGTGACAGAGAGGGGTGACAGCTACTCTTATTCCCGAACCCCTCCCCCTCCCCCAGCCCATACAAGGACTCTGTCAAAACAATGTCAATTTTATTTTCCCAACATTGCCTAGTTTCGTATTTTTAAATAAACACAGTAAATATATACTGTATAGTAGAATTTTAGAGCCCAGAAATGTAATATTCAAAATAAAAATTAAATCATCATCAGGATTTGGAGTAATAAGACATGGATTTGAGACCTGCATTTACCGTTGGCTCATTACGTGGCCTGCAGTGTCTCGGAGCTTCCCTTTCCCCATCTAGAAAGTGGGGCTAAGGCCCAAGTAGAAAGACTGTGTGACAGTCCAGTAGGATGACATTTGAAAAGTGTAGTGACCTGGAGAGGACTTCTCACACAGGGCTAATGTCATCAACGTCTTTAATAAAGTGTTTGGAGCTGCGGTGAAGCCCCTCCCCAGTTAGTTTTTTTTTTAATAGATCTTTATTGGAGTATAACTGCTTTACGATACTGCACTAGCCTCTGTCGCACAACAAAGTGAATCAGCCACATACATCCCCATATCCCCTCCCGCCCTCCCTATCCCACCCCTCTAGGTGGTCACAAGGCACCGAGCTGATCTCCCTGTGCTGTGCAGCTGCTTCCCACCAGCTATTTTACACTTGGTCGTGTATATACGTCGATGCTACTCTCTCACTTGGCCCCAGCTTCCCCTTCCCTCCCGTGTCCTCAAGTCCAAGCAGAGCTTCATTCTCCCCCGCGGTTCCCAGCAGGTTACTGACAGCGGGGCTGTAGCCACACGGCTTCCTGTGCCGGGCATCCCTCAGGCTGCAGGCAGATGGCAGGGACGTCCTGACTCCCCCTCTCCCAGGCTGCCCGGAGACCCCATCCTACCTGGTCCCACCCAGTGCTGGGCTCTGTAAGTGCAAACGCTGGACGCCTACCTGGGGCAGTTAGTGGCCTGGCCAAAGAAGGGGCCTCCCACGGGCATTTGTAAAGGAGAGTGTGGGTGGATCTTGGGGTGAAATAGCAGTTTCTCCTCCAGCCCCACGCCTGCCTGTACCGGCAAGTTTGCTTCTTAAACCTTCAGTGCATTGACTCCTCCTTGAGAGCTGGTGAAGAGAAGTGGCTTCCGTGCTTGTGCAGAAGCAACATGGGACAGACATCCATAGGACACTCCTCTGACCACTTTGTCTTTCCCCAGCTGGAGCCCAGCAAGACCCCTGGACTTCAGATGGGGCTTGAGGTTCTCCCACCTTCATTTTCTGTTACGTTTTCTTACAAGCTTTAAACTTGGTGTGGAGGACCCTTTACTGCATGTTATTTTCCTAGAGCTCTTGTCGGTAGTTTCTTTTGTACAGAAAGTGTCGTCCTCAAGAGGCAGTTTCATTATAGTGGGGGTTTTCCTGGTAACAGTACAGGGGTCCCGCTGGGAGTGCCTGAGGCTGGGACGCCCCGTGTTGCAGGGGCAGTGAGCTGAGCCGATTCTCCCACTCGCCTTCCCTGCCTGGTCTCCAGGGGGAGCTGAGTGAGTCTGGGTGGAGGACAGGCTCACCTTTGTGGCAAATACTATGCAGTCAGCTGGCATAACTGGTTCCCTCTTTCCTCCACGTAGCACCTCTCTTTCCCTCTTTATCCCTCTTTCTCTCAGCCTTGTTCTAGAAAAGGTTTACAAGGTTTTTTGGTTTTTTTTTTCTATTTTCTGGTTAAGTATTTCTTTATAAGAATGTAGAGCATTTTTTATTTGGGTTCTTTTCATTTTTTGCATATTCCTTTAGAGGCTCGGAATGGACATTTTTAAAATATCTAAAATAGGAAATAATTTGAGACAAGAACATTGGTGCTCTTCAAAGACCAAATACATCCTTCCTTTCCGTCCTCATGCATGTGACATTCAACTCTCTTAAATGCCTCATGCATCCAAGACACACCTGTTTTGTAACTGTCAATTTCCGTGGTGTAAGTCAGCATTATGCACAGTATTCCTTGACAAAATAGTTCTTTGCTTATACACCTTATAATAATTTATAAGGCCATAATTTTCTTACATCTTGTGTCATTAGTGGTTGTGACTTCTTTGCAAAAGGGAAAAATGATACTATTTCTTATATATTTTTTTGTCTGTCCCCAAGAAACATCAGCTACCACCAAGAAATATTTTAGTAATTTCCAGTGCTGTTCAACTTGATGATAATATGAAGATGAAGATATTCTCATTTAACTACTTAAGAATTTATTAAATAAAAGAAAATAGAGATTGATAAACATTCAGAGTCACTGATGACATCAGTTCTCCTGTCCCAGGTCATGAAATGTGATTCTTTACACTCAGATCATCTTACTGTGGAGTTAACCAGCATTAAGTGACCTGAGCCTTAGTTCCTAACTCAAATTAAGCTAATTAAAAAGTCCACTCCTTTTTTGTTTTGTTTCTTAGCTGTCTTTAAAAAAATTATCTCTTTTTTTGCAAAGACATAACGTCATTATTGACTGCATTCCCCTCACTGTGCATTTTATATTCTGACTCATTTATTTTGTAACTGAAAGTTTGTACCTCTTAATTCCTCCCCCCAGGCACCCTCCCCTTTGGCAACTACCTCTTTGTTCTCTTCTGTTTCTATTTTGTTACATTTGTTCTTTTTTCTTTTTTTTTTTAGATTCCACGTATAAGTGAAATTGTATGGTATTTGTCTTTCTCTGACTTATTTCAGTTAGAATGATACACTCTAGGTCCATACATGTCACAAATGGCAAGATTTTATTCTTCTTTATGGCTGAGTAATAGTCTACTGTATGTGTGCACACGAGTGCATGTGGGTGTGTGTGTATGTATCACATTTTCTTTATTCATTCATCTGTCAGTGGGCACTTAGGTTGCTTCTATATCTTGGTTATTATAAATAATGCTGCAGTGAACATAGGGGTGCTTATATCTTTTTGAATTAGTGTTTTTGTTTCTTTGGATAAAGACCCAGGAGTAGAATTGCCAGATTGTATTGTAGTTCTATTCTTAGATTTTTTGAGGAGTCTCCATACTGTTTTTCATAGTGGATGCACCAATTTCCATTCCCATCAACAGTGCATGAGGGTTCCCTTTTCTCCACATCCTTGTCAACACTTGTTATTGGTTGTCTTTTTGATAATAGCCATTCTGACAGGTGTAAGGTGATATCTCATTGTAGTTTTGACTTGCATTTCCCTGATGATTAACGATGTTGATCTTTTCATGTACCTCTTGGCCATCTGTATATCTTCTTTGGAAAAATGTCTTTTCGGATCTTCTGCCTTTTTATTTGGATTTTTTTTTTTTTTTACTATTGAGTTGTATGAGTTCTTTCTATATTTTGGATATTAGCCCCTTATCAGATATACTGTTTACAAATATCTTCTTCCATTCAGTAGGCTGCCTTTTTTTAAATTTATTTTTTTAATTTAGTTTTATTTTTTTTATATACAGCAGGTTCTTATTAGTCATCAATTTTATACACATCAGTGTATACATGTCAATCCCAATCACCCAATTCAACACACCCTCACCTCCACCCCCCCCGCCGCTTTCCCCGCTTGGTGTCCATATGTTTGTTCTCTACATCTGTGTCTCAATTTCGGCCCTGCAAGCCGGTTCATCTGTACCATTTTTCTAGGTTCCACATATATGCATTAATATACGATATTTGTTTTTCTCTTTCTGACTTACTTGACTCTGTATGACAGTCTCTAGGTCCATCCACGTCTCTACAAATGACCCAGTTTCGTTCCTTTTTATGGCTGAGTAATATTCCATTGTATATATGTACCACATCTTCTTTATCCATTCGTCTGTCGATGAGCATTTAGGTTGCTTCCATGACCTGGCATTGTAACTAGTGCTGCAGTGAACATTGGGGTGCATGTGTCTTTTTGAATTAGGGTTTTCTCTGGGTATATGCCCAGTAGTGGGATTCCTGGGTCATATGGTAATTCTGTTTTTAGTTTTTTAAGGAACCTCCATACTGTTCTCCATAGTGGCTTTATCAATTTACATTCCCACCAACAGTGCAAGAGGGTTCCCTTTTCTCCACACCCTCTCCAGCATTTGTTGTTTGTAGATTTTCTGATGATGCCCATTCTAACCAGTGTAAGGTGATACCTCATTGTAGTTTTAATTTGCACTTGTCTAATAATTAGTGGTGTTGAGCAGCTTTTCCTGTGCCTCTTGGCCATCTGTATGTCATCTTTGGAAAAATGTCTATTCAGATCCTCTGCCTATTTTTTAATATTTCTTTTTTTTTTTTACTATTGAGTTGTATGAGTTCTTTCTATATTTTGGATATTAGCCCCTTATTGGTTATATTGTTTACAAATATCTCCTTCCATGCAGTAGGCTCCCTTTTTATTTGTCGATAGGTTCCTTTGCTGTGCAAAAGCTTTTCAGTTTGATGTAATCCCATTTGTTTATTTTTGCTTTTGTTTCCCTTGTCCAAGGAGACATATCCAAAAAGTATTGCTAAGACTGATGTCAAAGAATATACTGCCTATGTTTTCTTCTAGAAGTTTTATGGTTTCTAGTCTTACATTTAAGTTTTTAATCCATTTTGAGTTTATTTTTGTATATAGTGTGAGAAAGTAGTCTAATTTGCTTCTTTTGCACATAGCTGTACAGTTTTCTCAGCACCATTTATTGAAGAGGCTGTCTTTTCCTCAGTGTGTATTCTTGCCTCCTTTGTTGTAAATTAATTGCCTGTGTAAGTGCGGGTTCATTTCTGGACTCTCTATTCTGTTCCAGTCATCTATATGTCTGTTTTTGTGCCAGTACCATACCGTTTTTCTGACTATAGCTTTGTAGTGTAATTTGAAATCAGGGAGCATGACACCTCCAACTTTGTTATTCTTTCTCAAGACTGTTTTGGTTATTATGGGTCTTTTGTGTTTCCATATGTATTTCAGAATCATTTGTTCTAATTGTTCTAAATGTTCATTGTTCTAATTGAACAATGATTAGAACATTGTTCTAATCATTGTTCTAATTGTTCTGTGAAAAATGCCACTGGTATTTTGATGGGGAGTCCTTTGAATCTGTAGATTGCCTTGGGTAGTACTGTCATTTTAACAATATTAATTCTTCCAATCAATGATCATGGTATATCTTTCCATCTGTTTCTTTCTTCTTCAGTTTCTTTCAGTAGTGTCTGTTTTCAGAGTATAGATCTTTAGCCTCCTTCGTTAGATTTATTCCTAGGTATTTTATTCTTTTGGATATGATTGTAAATGGGTTTTTTTTCTTAATTTCTCTTTCTGATAGCTCCTCATTAGTGTATAGAAATGCAACATATTTCTATATATTAATTTTGTATCCTGCAACTTTACTGAATTAACCAATGAGTTCTAGTAGTTTTCTGGTAATATCTTTAGGATTGTCTGTGTATACCTCATATCATCTACAAACAGTGACAATTTTACTTCTTACTTTCTAATTTGAATTCCTTTTATTTCTTTTTCTTGTCTGATCGCTGAGGCTAGGGCTTCCAATTCTGTGTTGAATAAAAGTGGTGAGAGTGGGCATCATTGTCTTGTTCTTGATCTTAGAGATAATGCTTTCAGCTTTTCACTGTTGAGTATGATGTTAGCTGTGGGCTTTCATATATGGCCTTTATTATGTTGAGGTATGTTCCCTCTATACCCACTTTGTGGAGAGTTTTTATCATAAATGGATGTTGAATTGTGTCAAATGCTTTTTCTGCATCTGTTATTATTCTTCAGTTTGTGAATGTGGTGTATCACATTGATCAGTTTGCAAATTTTGAACTATCCTTGCATCGCTGGGATAAATCCCACTTGGTTGTGGTGTGTGATCCTTTTAATGTATTGCTGAGTTTGGTTTGTTAACATTTGTTTGAGAATTTTTGCACCTATGTTCATCAGTGATCTTGGCCTGTAATTTTATTTTATTTTTTATGATATCTTTGTTTGGTTTTGATATCAGGGTGATAGTGGCCTCATAGAATGAGTGAAGAAGCATTCCTTCCTCCCCACTATTTTGCAATAGTTTGAGGAGAATAGGTGTTAACTCTTCTCTGAATGTTTGTTAGAATTCACCTGTGAAGCCATCTGGTCCTGGACTTTTGTTAGCTGGGAGTAAAACTCCACTCTTAATAAGTACGCTAACTACAATTTTTTTTTGTAACTTAATTACTCATTCTAAAGAGCACAATTATAAAGAAAGAATCTTGTGCCATTGTTAAAAGTGCCTTTTAAAAAATCAATTTAGAATTGTCAAAGTTCTGTTTCTGTCACTTGTATAACCATCAGTTTCATGTAAATAACAATTTACCTTTGTTGACCTTTCACTCTCAACTTTATAAATTTTCATCCTACTTTAAATTCTCTGTCCCTAGGAAAAGAGTCATCATTTTGACTGTCCCTTTCCCCTCCAGCTGTGACATTCCAGAGCCCTGTTCAGTTTTTCCTTCCCGCTTTATCTGAATCTTGATCTCTACTCCTTCAAAGGGTGAATTAAAACATGAGTTAATTAAACATGAAACTTTTGGGCTTGCCTGGTGGCACAGTGGTTAAGAATCCACCTCCCAATATAGGGGACCCAGGTTCGAGCCCTGATCTGGGAAGATCTCACATGCCACGGAGCAACTAAGCCCATGTGCCACAACTACTGAGCCTGTGCTCTAGAACCCGTGAGCCACAACTACTGAAACCTGCACTCCTAGAGCCCGTGCTCCGCATCAAAAGAAGCCACCGCAATGAGAAGCCCATGCACCACAACGAAGAGAAACCCACACACCGCAACAAAGAGTAACCCCTGCTTGCCGCAACTAGAGAAAGCTTGCACGCAGCAATGAAGATCCAACACAGGCAAAAATAAATAAGTAAAATAAATAAGTTTAAAAAACAAACAAAAAAAAGAAACTTTTTTGTGGTTAATTCTTTTCCACAAAATTCAAATCCATTCTGATACTAATATATACATCTCAGATATCTTTCTTAGGCAGTAATCTTCAAAGACCCAGAACTCTTTCTTTGTTTAAATGGTATGTAGCCACACAAGGGGACTTCCTGCCACCCTGTTTGGAGAGTATGTGGAAGTTGAGTGGGGGAAGAGTAGTAGACAGAAGCACCTGCAGAGACCACGTTAGTGTCACTCTCCACAGCTCATGGTTATATATATTTATGGGCAAGCATGAAGCCTTCAAAGATGCTTAAAGCAGGTTTACCAATTTTAAAATATCTGTCTGTATTTATTCATATTTATATAAATATATGGTCTAAGCAGAAAAATAGCCCATAAAAAAAAATCCCCCAAAGTCATGATGGAGGTCCAAGAATTTAGAGCTGAAAGGAACCTAGGATATCAGATGGGACACCCTTTCTTTGTAGCCAAGGCTTTGGGTCCCTCCAGTGTAACGGAGGAAAACAAAGAACACAGTGGCTAATAGAACCAAAAGAGACTTGACAGACCTCCAAATGAGAGTGGATGAGGCAGCCTGTCAGCCCAATTCAGAGAAATAATTTTAACAAAAATTTCTATAGGTTAAGCTCTCTCGAGTTCGCACCCCCTTTCACAAACCTCCAATTCCTCACTCTTCCTATCACCATAGCAACACTCTTCTAATAAACAACTAGAAGGGAAGAAGCGATTTTGCAAATGTGACCGTCTCCTACCCTCAGTTTTGCCATTGTGTGTGTGTGTTGTCCTCAGTTTTCCTATCCTGTGAACTTTTATTCTCTCTCAAGATCTTACCATTTTATAATAAATAGCACCTGGCCATTAAAATGGGAAAGCCAGACCTGGAAGCTTTAATAACTTGGCACTATGTATTTCACTTAGATCAATGGTTCTCAAGTGCCAATCCATGGCCCAGCTGCTTTGGAGTCAATTAGACCCCAGGCCAGACCAGCTGAATCACAATCTCTGGTCAGCCCAGGAGTCTGAATTCTTAATGTTCTCAACTGAGGTGCTACCAGGTTCGCCAATCATGATTTGTCTTATATTATACGTGTCCTGAATAGCCAGCATCCCAACTGTTTATATATCCTTTACAGCAAATAGATGAAAAATAAAACAGCTCAGTTCAAACTGCCTGAATGATAAAAGGAAGCTACAGGATCTGTTTTAGACAACTTCTCCCCGCAAAAAAAAAGAAAGAAAAAGAAAATTATCACAAGATGACACTACCCTTAGTTACCCTTAGGTAAGATATGAAAGATTTCAGAATTTTAAAAATACCAGACACTGAGGCAAAGAAACAGTACTGCAGGCCAAGGTGGGTATGAAACATTTGCTGATTTCAACTCTTTCCCCAGGCAGAGGCCCAGTACAGATCCCCCAATTCTGATTGTCTTTCCAACTTCTCAGCACTAACCTTTCCATGATTTATAGTGTATCTCCATTTAAAGGGAAGTAAAAGGCGTCACAGTCACAAATAGAAATGAGTGGTGACTGAATCATCAGTTCCCCTCTGTGAATGCAGGTCTGTTGTTGTGTACACCATCAGGTTTTACTATTATAACATTAATTTCCATAGATGCCACTGGCAATCAGTCTGCAGTTTGAAATTATCCAGGTCACACTTGTCTGCATGATTCAATTTAGTGACTTGATCTGAAACATTTCTGGATGATGTCTTCACAGTTTATTCTGACTCTGATATAGTCTGAAATGGGACCTTCAGGAAAGATTCTCTCTCATGTCTGGATTTATCATGGCCATGCATAAGTCATCCAGAAGTGTGTTATTTTCCTGCCCTCTGGGTCTCAATGCACAATGCTTTGCTTGAAGAAAGAAAGAAAAAAAAGATTTGTTTCAGAAATTTCAGCTGAGATGACTAGAAAATATTTTTGAAGATTGATTAAAGTTGGTTTAAAGGTTAGTACCAACCTTCTTAAAGAAAGGATCTTAAACTATTACCTTGCTTGCTATATATCATCTGGCCTTCCGAAGCAGCACAGTGTAGGCTTAGTCCATTGAGCAGCTGAGACTTCTGACCAAGACTGACAATGGGAAGATGGGTAGCTCTAAATACTGTCGTTTTGTAGCACTAAGTGTCATTAATCATGATGAAATCAAGTGGATTCTTGCTTGGACTTGACTGTTTTCCAGAATTTTTCCTAAAATCACTTGAATATTTGACTGGAATTCACAAATGTTGATGTGGCCCTCAGATCTGCTTTGTCATTGGTGCTTCTGGAGTTGATCGGCTTTGAAATGGAAATGTAGGCTTGTTGATTTGTGTTTTATTTTTTCTCTCTTGGCTGGAGAATATCTACTTACTGGAGGAATCAGCGTTGTCCTCTAGGCCATATAGTGGTCATGCTCAGATTTCCGGTGGGTGCAGAAGAAAGACTCGTGAGCTTTTAAGATTCAACATCCCAAGATCTTACTTCTTTTAATTATTATGTTGTACTGCTACACCATATATTTCTTACATCTTACTTTCTCTTTAAAAGCTATTTATTTTAGCTTATAGGAAACTTGGAAAGACACTTAAGAGGAAAGAAAAATTATACCATAGTCCCTTCGTTATAATTTTTTTTTTTTTTTTTTTTTTTTTGCGGTACGCGGGCCTCTCACTGTTGTGGCCTCTCCCGTTGCAGAGCACAGGCTCCGGACGCGCAGGCTCAGCGGCCAGGGCTCACGGGCCCAGCCGCTCCGCGGCATGTGGGATCTTCCCGGACCAGGGCTCGAACCCGTGTCCCCTGCATCGACAGGCGGACTCTCAACCACTGCGCCACCAGGGAAGCCCCTATTGGTTATAATTTTGATGTATTTCCTTCTAATCATATATCTATTTGTTCCATATTAAAAGATATTCACTGATCACTTGCTCTTTATAAGGCACTAAGGAAGACTGAAGTTATTGACAGTCAACCAAACAGAGACCAATTGCATTATTAGGTATCTCTCATTAAATACAAATGGATAAAACAAAGTGCTAAGAAATTTGCCTTAAACAGCCTTAGAGCTCTATTCTGTGGGCTTGGCAAAGGTGTTAATGATGAGGGAAGTAGATTGCAGAGAAAAAGTTCATTTTCACCTTGAATCTATAAAATACTTAGGAAAGTGTGTAAGTAAATATAGAAAAAGGAGAAACTGAGGAATCCTAAATGACACTGTGACACTTTTGTTATCCTGGGGTTGGGGATGTGGAGAGAAAAGAGCATAGGAATAACCTCAGGTAGACATTTTTCCTCATGTTTTTACTTTTTTCCCAAGGATCTAAAGGCAAGGAATTAATAAACAGTCAGGTTTTATTCTATAGTTGTGCACGTTATTATCCCAAGAACACTCCATTTTCTTCAGGTAATTGGAGTAGATTAGCTGTCAAGAACCCTGGAGTAGATGCCCAGTTTGAATTGACTCGCCCAAATGTTTCTGCTCGCTTGATGAGTCCCTTACATGCATCACTGCTGTACCATTTCCTCAACTGTTGGCCCAGAGGAGCTCCCTGCCCCCCAGTAGACAGTCTTGCCTGACACGGTCCAGACTAACTAGATCTCTTACCCTAATGAATGGTTGCAGGCCCAACCTGCAGAACTAACAGCTACCTAAGTCGGTCTGGGGGCAACTCCCTTCTTTCACCCAAACGGACGCTGTACCTGAAAGAGTTCATTATGGAGTTTACTAATAGCCCGTGTGTGTGTGTGTGTGTGTGCGCGTGCATGCGCATGCGTGCATGCTACATGAGCAGACTCCTTGGTCTTTGGGAAACTGCAATGCCAAGTGCTAAGCTGCAGATCTCATGTGACTCCCTACAGAGACTGGCAGATGGACCACTCCTTCTGGTCTCCCTCTGGCCTCCTCACCTCGTTTCTCTGTGACCTTTTTAGCCACTGTGAGCATTACAGCATGGCTTAGTAAAAACCCTGAACTCCAGACTACTTCCCTGGCTGTGGCTGGACGGCTTTCATAGGCTTAGCTCTGCTGCCTGGAACTATTATGGAGCTCAAGTGAAATTATGGGCATGAAAGTCCTTCTGAGCCACAGAGTGCTGGGGCCAAAGGGTTCTTTGGGGTTTTTAGATGCCTTAGGGGTAAATGGGTCTCTTAGCCTGTGACTTGGCTCTGGGCCTCTAACTCTCCAGTCATCCCTCACCTTGATGATCCACAAGCTTCTTATAGCATCATTGCTTGTCCATGCCCAGCCGTGGTCCCTGAACCCTCATTCCCACATGGGTTTGTAGCACAGTAGGAGAATAGTTAGACCTCACTTAACTGGTTTTGCCTATAAAAACTGCCTAGGTAAGCATTGCCTGAGGAATTGGGACAATGTGTGAGCAGTGGCCAGCCTCGGGAAAGGTCCAAATGTGCTCAGATTGTCAGATAATTCATGAAACTCATAAAAAAAAAGAAGTCAGTATAGCATCGATTTCCTTGGGAAAGCAAAATCAGTCCCAAGAGGCTTGTGGGGAGGAGAGAGAAGTCGATTGAATGAAACAAGGAGGAACTAGGCATGCAGGGATTCGAGAGATGCAGAGCATCCTTGTGCTGGCAAATTCTAATGTCTCTGGCATTGATTCTAGTACACTTGAGTCCAGAAAGCTCAGTGATGGCAGGATTGTAAAATCAGTGGCAGGAAACAGCTCTTAGCTTCAGGGGAGAAGCACATGTAACTGTCTAAAGAGAAACCACTGGGTCTGTGGAGGTGAGGTCAATTAATGTGATATTAATCTGAAACATCTTCATGCTTGTACAAGTTGGGAACTTCTAATCCTGGTGCCTATGTTTTAATAATCCTGTATGTTTCTGTATTTTTATTCCTTAATGCAGTACCATTTTTCAAATCTAATATGCTCTTCCAATAAATACCCTTTCTTACGAAGAGCTTTATTTTTTCATTCAAATGGTTTTAAACCCTAAGATATATAAACAAAGGTGTTTATTTTACATTGCATTAGTCAAAACTTGGAAATAATCTAAATATTCATCAATATGGGGACCTATTATGTAAATGTTGGTCCATCTATATAATAGAATACCATGCAGTACACAAAAATAATGAGGTAGAACTATATATATTGATAGGAAAAGATGTTTGTGGTATTGGGTTATAAAACTGTATTTTTAGTAAGACTCCATTTTTATAAATACTGAATATATGTAACTAAGTTTACAAAAGAGTTTATAAGGAATAGGCATTACACTATTAAAGTGTATTCCTCTAAAGGTGAAAGTTGTAGAGGGAAATTTTCCTTTTCTTATCCATGTATATATGAATTGATCTGTAATATGTGGGTTTCTTACAGTGAGCATGTGACTTTTTTTTTTTTAGAATTCAGGTTCCCTCAAAATTAAACAACAGTAGAAAGAAAAAGATCACTAGAGACACCAGATATTATAATTTTCTTGAACTGGATTCACTGCTCTGCAGATTAAGCCAAGAAGTTTGGAAAACCTGAAAAACCAGAGATTTCAAAGTAGCCAAAATAGCCATTGGATGTTCCCCAACATCCTCTGTTTAAGAATTTGAACTGTTGACACACACAGCAACTTGGATGCATCTCAGAGGCATTGTGCTGAGTGAAAGAAGCCAGTGTCAAAAAGTTCCATACAGTAGGATTCCAGTTATCTGACACTCTCAAAATGACAAAACTATGGGAAAGAGATCAGTGGTTACCAGGGTTTGGGAAAAGGGGCAGCAGAAGGGAATTAGTTTTGTTGATGGAATTGTACCATATCTTGATTGTGGTGATGGTAAATGTGTAATTTACATGCCAAAATTCATAGAACTAGTGACAGAAACATATATTTTACTGTATGTTAACTTAAAAAAAATTTAAAGCAGTAAAATAAAGGGGAACCAAGGAAAATTGTGTGTCTGTCCCACATAAGAACTTGGCTGTGGTCTTCTGGTTTGTTCAGCACCATATATCCACCTACTCTGCAGGCCTCGCTCTCCTTGGCTGAGTCCCAGGGGCAGCCCTACCCTCACCTCTGCCCAGGATCAGTTCCTCCACCTATAAGGGATTGTTTAGTTTCTATTTGAGTAAATCCCATATCAGGAAGCTCAGCATCTTTCAAGGCTTTATGTTGGATTTACATATATGCCTTCTGTGTAACTTCCTCTCTGTAACTTCCACCAATGGAATCTAATTTTGCTCACTGGTAATAAAATAAAACTAAGTCCAACCTCTCTTAAAACTCCAGAAACTTCTGTATATTCCAGTCATATCTCTGCTCTCTCAGCATCCCGCCTCTCCTCCTCGGAACTGTTTCTTTGCTCATCCTGCTACACGCTGGTTTCCAGACCCTCCACCCCTCTGGGCTCTTTTGTCTGCCGCCTCGTTTGTCAGCATCCCTCTGAAAATGCAGGGGCCAGCGTGAATGTGCTTCTCCGTCTGTGGTCTGACAATAGAGAACAGAGCTGGCCCACTCTCTTGCTGATTCTAACAGTTTTTAATTTAGTGACAGTGATGGTTTCTTCTCCATCTGTAGAAACTGTATCACTCTGTGGACTAGAAGTGTGCAAACACTGCCTTTTTACACATGCCGCTGTGAAGCCTCAGCTCCCCATCCTGTTCAGTAGGAGCAGGTTCTTTGTCGTTCACTGCAGAATTCCGCATTTATCCTGTTCAGTTACGTCTTCCTAGGGTGACCATCCTGAACTATCCAGATCACTTTGCATCCTGCAGTGTTCTGGTGTCTGGCATATCTACCTTTCTCCCCACGCTCAGGCTCAGACGTGCCAAGTCTTCATCTCCATTATCTTCATCCTCTAAAAGACTTGAAGAAGGGAGAAATCTGAACTTCATTTCTGCCCCATTGCCTCTGACTCAGCGGGAGAGCCTTTCCCACAGGAAAAGAAATGCCAACATGCCCTAAGGTTTCCTCTGCCTGTGTTCCTTTCCAAAAAGATCCCTCTTGTGTTCTGAATGTTGTCACTCTTTATTGGTGACTGTTAACTGTACGCCTTGATGCCAGTTTAGGTGGCTGGGGCAGGATGGCGCCGCATAAATACAAGTTATCATGCTAATTAGCATCACTGCATACTTATGCAGGTTGGAAACCTCACGGCCTCCTCTGGTACTTCATAGGTGTGTAGTTATTATGAAATTACTACACATCTGCGTGTCTTATTTCCATAATTGCTGCACTTGAAAGGTGACTACTGGTCTCTTCCAGAATGAAAAGGTGTCAATTATGTTCATAATTGGGAATTCTGAAGCAGCTTCTCTTAGTGGGTCCTGGAGGGGAGTGTGCTGGAGATGACAGAGAAGGCAAGTGGCCGGGGCCCCGGTGCCAGTGCGAGGGCAAATGGCTATGAACGGAAGTAGAGATTCCATAGAGAAAAGTGAGAAAAAATATCTCAAGGAAAAGCAAGTTATAAATGGTCATCGACTTGAGGACATGGGGAGGGGGACGGGTAAACTGGGACGAAGTGAGAGAGTGGCATGGACATATGTACACTACCAAACGTAAAATAGATAGCTAGTGGGAAGCAGCCGCATAGCACAGGGAGATCAGCTCAGTGTTTTGTGTCCACCTAGAGGGGTGGGATAGGGAGGGTGGGAGGGAGACGCAAGAGGGAGGGGATATGGGGATATATGTATACATATAGCTGATTCACTTTGTTATACAGCAGAAACTAATACAACATCGTAAAGCAATTATACTCCAATAAAGATGTAAATTAAAAAAATAAATAAATAGTCATCAAAGCACTTTGTTGGCATGATTAAAAAGTGCCCTTGCTATAATGAGGAGGTAAATAGGCCAGGGATTTGGTGCAATTTCCTTCTGAACAAAGTCCCCTGTGGACTTTGTCCAGCAAGACATCTTCTTCCAGCAGGTTGCTCAGGATGTGAGGATAAAGGTAGAAGGTGCTAGATTGTCCTTTTTCTTCCCCTTCTAGAAACCAGGGGTTTAATTCCAAAAATTGTTTTTTCTCATTTCACCAAAAATAAATAAACCGCCCCAAAAGCAAAACTTCTGTGCTGGTCCACCTTATCAAAAGCTTGGAAACACCAAGTCAGAGAGCCTAACATATAAATGTAGTGTTATCAAACACTGAGCTGTTTTATATAGTTATTGCTAAACTAGTTGGTCAAGAGACTGCATTCAATTCGGAGCCCTTACCTAAAACATCTGCCAGTGTGTTCTAAAGGCCCTGCTCTTGATGGGATGAGAAGGGGAGAGAGGGGTTACGTGACTTCTGGCAGGGGTCCCTCTGGTGGCTAGTCTGGCTCATGGTGCCCCTGTCCTCTGTGGCCTTTACTGTGTCCCTCCAAAGCATCAGGCACTGTCAAAGAGGACCATTTCTAAATGACCTTGAAACAGTTAAACTGTCCATCCTACCCATCAGGGTGAAGTGACTTAGGGAGAAAGAGAAGAAGACACTTCATTAATAACAGCTTACCACTTCTGTCAAATGGACTTCGCACATGACAACCAATAGATTGCATGTGAGCTTTTCTTTTATTCCAGAATCCCCAAACATTACCCTATTGACTGTAAGCTTCTTTTGCCTTAAGTCTGCCATTGACCTAATATTTTTCTTTTTACTTTTTTTCAACACAGGCGGGAGGATATAATGTAATCCACTATTTGCGTGTTCTTGTGTACATACAAGCACGCAAATGGAACTTTCTTTAACTTAAGGTAAATACATTTTCCAACAAATGTAGGGTAATCTAGTTGAAGAGGAGAATTAGGAATTGTAGCCAGCAGGCGTTTCAATCACAGATTCTAAATTGCACTTCAGTTAATAATGAAATTCTTGCAGGAATTAGCTGCAAACTTGTATTCAAGAATCGAATTTGAGGAGTTGTCCGTATTGATTTGTGAGGTATAATGGTACCTCTCGTGACCAGAATGCTGTGAATTTGCTGCCTGCAGAAAGAATGAGAGAGCGGATCAGAGCAGTCTGTTCTTGGGGAGCTCCAGCTGTGCTGAAGCAAACAGTCCCAGTTAGTGGCAGGTCCAGGAGCCTAGTCATTGTGTACAGTGATTTTTACTGGAGTATGATAAAGACCTGGCTTTACTTTATTACATATATAAAAGCATTATTTTATATGTCTATATAAATATATACATTTATCTATATAGATGTGTACAGACATACACACGTGCATGTATACACATACAATTAGGTGTGTGTGTGTGTGTGTATAGCATGTAAAATAAAATCCATTGTTTCATTAAAAACACCTTCTCAGTTCCAGGAACTTGGCTCCTCACATGCAAATTCAGTGTCTCTGAAAATCATTTTCAACCAAGACAATGACATAAATTCTTGAATTTACTGAATGGATAAGTATTTGTATTGAAAGTATCTACTTTTTTTTAAAATAAATTTATTTATTATTTATTTTTGGCCGTGTTGGGTCTTGCCCACTGCGCGCGGGCTTTCTCTAGTTGCGGTGAGCGGGAGCTACTCTTCATTGCAGCGCACGGGCCTCCCATCGCGGTGGCTTCTCTTGTTGCGGAGCACGGGCTCCAGGCACATGGGCTTCAGTAGTTGTGGCACACGGGCCTAGCTGATCCGCGGCATGTGGGATCCTCCCCGACCAGGGCCCGAACCCGTGTCCCCCGCCTTGGCAGGCGGACCCTTAACCACTGTGCCACCAGGGAAGCCCTGAAAGTATCTGCTTTACATAACATCACATAAAATCTGATTTCTTTTTTATACTTAATTGGAGTTTAACTCTTATCTTTCTTCTAAGAAACCAGTGAATAATTTATATTTAAATATAAATATTGTTTGAAAGTTGTTTCTGTCTCTAATCCACATGTAGTCCATCTTAATTCTTCCAACTGCCCAGGACACTCCCACCTCCTGGGCTTCTTTTAGATGTCATTTTTCTGAGTGACCAAACTGATATTGTCACTTTTTGGAAAGAGAGCTTTGCCTAGGGGATTCTTGGGAGAATATTGCCACGATAGCCATCTTATAGTCACCAGGGGCTGAGCATACAGTTCAAGCGGTTCTTTAATGAAAAGCATGTCATTTAAGCCATCAGAAGGTCATAGTTTATGCTGTGAAGAAATGAGGGACATTGTTACCCGGGCCCTGCTGGTCCTTCTCTTCTCCCTGCTAGTAGAGATAATCTCATTTGGCTGGGTAATTACCTCCTTTGGAAGGATGACGATTTGTTTTTATTCTCGCGGTGCTAATGTTTTCCCAATCTATAGTTTTAGTACAAGATTTCCTTCACTGGGCTTCCCTGGTGGCGCAGTGGTTGAGAGTTCGCCTACCGATGCAGGGGACACGGGTTCGTGCCCCGGTCCGGGAAGATCCCACATGCCGTGGAGCGGCTGGGCCCGTGAGCCATGGCCGCTGAGCCTGCGCGTCTGGAGCCTGTGCTCCACAACGGGAGAGGCCACAACAGTGAGAGGCCCGTGTACCGCAAAAAAAAAAAAAAAAAAAAAAAAGTTCCTTCACGCAAGAGGGGAAACATGCACGGTTTATCGTGACATGCTGGTTGGAAAACAAGAAAACCAAAGGAGGCTCTTCTAAGATCACGGTGCACAGGGTGAAGGAGGAAGATGTCCTTATGTTGCTTTTGATGAAGTGAAGAGAAAAATGCTGGCGAGTAGAGGCCCAGAGAGAGAGGGTACCTTTCACCTCAAGCCTTTGCTTTTGCTCATCCTGTTCCCCCATTGTTCTTTCCACTTGCCCAAATCCCGTGCATCCTTCAAGACCCGTTGCCATTTCTGCTCTCTCAGTAGCTGTCAGCCCCCTCCTCTGCTGTCTGCACACTGAGTGGTTGCTCCCCTGACACTTAATCCTCTGTACCTGATGGTAGTTCTCTGTGCCCTGTTGTCTCTGATTATTGAGTCTTATTAAACTTTTCATGTTTGCTCTGCTATATCACATGCCTCTGTGTAGCTCTGCACACAGAGTAGATACTCCATAAATGCACTGAATTTGGTAAAGGATCTCATAAGATGTTCAGTGGTTCCCCCCTCACTCAGCTTAGCCTTCTTATTCTGCAGAGGATTGGTGACTGTTGAATAGTAGGAGATACCGTGACACTAACTAAGTATCTCCTCCCCAGCAGCCAGGCCTCCATCTTCTTTGTGTCCCCTTGTGTCCCCAGCACAGGCCAGGCACACCAGAGATTCTCAGAACCTGCTTGCTGAATTGAAAGAAAGAGAAAGGGCTGCCTTGTTGATGCTGCGGCCCCAGATGAAATAGCTGCAGCCTCTGAACCCCGATCTCTGGCTTGCCTGCCTTCCTGCTGAGCCAAACCTGCAGTGACAGTCATCATTCCTCAAAGCCAAAGAACTGAAATGCTGCTGGATCATGAAGCAGCTCAAGATAACCAGGTGTAGGCTTTGCTGCCTTCCCCCCTTTAGGAACCCAGGGAAGTAACTAATTTGTACAGCCCACAAGAAAGGGGAAACATTTCCAATCTTTTCTTTTTTGTCTATTTTTTTAAATTCTAAAGTCCGTCTGTTCCCTCTTGAATTGCAGTTATTTTGCTTGTTACTTTTTGTTGACAGTAAAAATGCCTCTCCATCACCTTATCTTCCTTTTACACCACCTGCAAGTGCTCATGGGAGTGAGATTGGGGAGGGGTTGCTGGGGGGAAGAGGACTCTCAGCAAACCTGCAGGTGCAGCCAGCCGTGCCTGGTGGGCAGTAAGTAGGCAGGGCCATATGCATGGCTGCAGGATCCCTGAATGTCAGTCAGCTCCTAGCCAGCCAATGGAGAATTAACTTTCTATAGCACAGAAGTGCTGAGACCACTGGAGTATTTAGTCAATACTGTAAATCCTGGTTAACAAAAATGTTCATTTCTTTGTCTTAGAGCTGAATTTAAAGTTTCTCCATCTAGAGAGACTTACTTTCCTCACTCTTTTTTGTTGTTTCTTGCTGTTACTCAGCTAGGAGCCAGGATTTCGTTGCTTCTTCTCCTTCTCCAATCTCCACTCACACACAGAGAGCTCTTTTATGTATGTATGTGGGTGCATTTTTAACTTACACAAATGACACTGTACTATTGATAATGTTTTTTTAAAAAACTTTTTTTCCGCAATGTTATACTTTAAAACTCTATTCATGTTACTGTATGTACACATAGTTCTTTGCATCTGGAGTACAAATCCAGGATGAACTTACAGGACTAAATGTAGGGCATGGGCAGGCTGTCTTTCAAAAAGTACTGAAAGATTGTGTGACTTGATTTGACAGAGGTTTGACCTGCACCAGGTTAAACCCGTCCACAGTGGCTCTTGAGGGTTCTTGGCTTCTGCACATCCTTGTGGGATTTGGTTACCCAACTTTCTGTTTGCTGGGCACTGATATCCATTTTGATGGGTGTCAAGTAATATCTCATCGTAAATTTAATTTGTGTTTCTCTGCAAACAAGTGCTTCTGTGAATTTTCTATTTCTATCCTTTGCTCATTGTTCTGTTGGTATCTTTGGCCTTTTCTGGTTGATTTGCAAGTATCGCTTATATGTTCTGGATATTTAGATCTAAAGATGGCAAATATTATCTCCATACCTGTCATGCTTGTTAACTTTGCCTATGATGTGCTTCGTTAACCAGAAAAAATATCAGCTGTTTGCCTTTGGTTTGTACCTTTGGAGCCTTGCTTAAGAATTCTTTCCCTTATCCAGATCATATAGATAACTACCTACAATGTGTCCTTTTCACCTTAATTTTCAAAATGTTATCCTGTAAATCTTTGGTATTTATTTATTTCTGTTCCTTTTTGAGTGAAGCAAAAATTTTGACTCTAGTTTTAACATGTTTGTGATGTAGTCTAGCAAGTATGCTGAGCATTGGCTGATTTGGCCAGAAGGAAGCATCCATCATTTCTTTAACCAGTGGTTCCCAAACTTTAGTGTTCATGGGAATCACCTTGGAGCTTTGAACAAATGCAGATTCTTGACCTCTACCAAAGATTCTGGTTCATTAGGTCTGGGGTCAGGCTCTGCTTTTTATCCAGTTCTAGGTGGTTCTGATGCAGGTGGTCTGTAGCTATTACCTTGAGAGCTACTACCTTACAGTGGGTCCAGTTGTAGCAGGTACATCACTTTAAGAAACACTGTCCACAAAAATTCACATAAGGGACTTAGAGCAAAGGGAACGTCATGGAAAATTTACCTGCAACACCAACCCAGCCTTTAGAGTGGGAGTCTCACTGGGTGTGAGGAAGCAAGGCTTCTATATATGCAAGAGTTGTTGAATATTTTATACCCCAGCTCTTTGCACACTAATGCCGAGTTTCTAAAGGACACTGGAGACTAGAAAAGGGTTTTCCGAGGCTGTTACGACCCTAATTATTACCTCTCATCTTATTTTAAAGGAGCCCCCTGAAGTAGTAATGGAATCGTGAAATCTTGGGAGGAAAAACCTTCCCAGGGTCCGAATTTGCTGCATTATAAAGGGAAAAAGTAAGAACCAGAAAGACCTGGCAGTTAAGATCCATGGACTGTTTCCAGGCTTAAAAAAAAATGGCAGTAAGCTATAATTGCATGAAATTACTGAATCTTCAAACTTGTTCTGAAGCAGCCTAGATGCCTTATTTGAAGGATGGGCCTCAGGATCAATTCAAGAGCCTGTTCAAAACTGAGAAGCATTTTCGTCCAGGACCGTGGCCGGCGAAAGCTGTTCTCAGTGGCCAGCCTGGGTTGTACAGCTGGGCAAGGTTAGCAAGTGTCCTCTTTGTCCCACAGACACTGGAGGAATTTATGCTAGGTGCATGAGGCTCCTGGGGACCCAACAACTCTCCCTGTTACTGAAAATGCGGCTGTAATACCAACAGTTGACTTGTATTATCACATTCATTGTCGTTTTCAGGGTAACGATAGTGATACCCTCTGGATTCATGTAGCACGGTTTACATAGGACTTTGCACTAGATTATCTCATAATAATGCTGGCTGCCTTTTGTTGAGTGCTCACAATGAGATGGAGACTTTATGTATATGACCCTTAATTCTTCCAAGAAATCTGTACTTTTATAGTTGGGGAAACAGGCTCAAAACCACTAGAAGAATTTCCTTTAAGTCTCATAACCAGTAAGCAGCAGAGCTGGAATCAGAATTCACAGAGCAGATTTTCTAATCATATATGGCCTATTTCGTAATTTAAAGAAAATTCAAGTTTATTTTCATTTAAACCCTTAAACATTTGAAATATAGCGTATTTATATCATTACTGAGTTTTACTAAGTTATGGGAAAGTTTTGTATCTATATGCATGAAGAAACCATTATGGAATCAGTAGATAAAAGCTTGGGCTCTCCATTTACTAATTCAGTGACTCCGGCTCCACCTCTTATTAATTCAGTGGTTTAAGGAGACTTATTTAACCTCTCTGACCTCAGTTTCCAGATCTGTTAATTGGGTACAATAGCGATACCTATTTCATATAGCTTTTAGGAGGCTTGCATGACCTAATATATAAAAGTGTTTAGAAAAATATCAGGTGCATGGTAAACAATAAATGTTAGATGCTTAAAAATTGAATATGGTGATATGATGGCATTTCCTTGGCAGATTGGAGATGTACTTGCTTTGATCACATACCAGAATATATTTAGGCTAGTAAAAACAATGTTTGCAAAGGTTTCTCCTTGTTTAATAGAACCTAGATTTTGAAAGAGCCACAGACCTGCAGGTTCTCCCTTTCGATCTGGGCTCTCCCCAGATTGATAGCACTTAAACATCTAGCTCATTCTTTTTTGGGGGGGAGCAGTAAAGCTTCATTTTTTTTTTAACATCTATATTGGCGTATAATTGCTTTACAATGGTGTGTTAGTTTCTGCTGTATAACAAAGTGAGTCAGCTATACATATACATATATCCCCATATCTCTTCCCTCTTGTGTCTCCCTCCCACCCTCCCTATCCCACCCCTCTAGGTGGTCACAAAACACCGAGCTGATCTCCCTGTGCCATGTGGCTGCTTCCCACTAGCTATCTATTTTACATTTGGTAGTATATATAAGCCCATGCCACTCTCTCACTTAGTCCCAGCTTACCCTTCCTCCTCCCTGTGTCCTCAAGTCCATTCTCTATGTCTGCGTCTTTATTCCTGTCCTGCCACTAGGATCTTCAGAACCATTTTTTTTTTTAGATTTCATATTTATGTGTTAGCATACGGTATTTGTTTTTCTCTTTCTGACTTACTTCACTCTGTATGACAGTCTCTAGGTCCATCCACCTCACTACAAATAACTCAATTTTGTTCCTTTTTATGGCTGAGTAATATTCCATTGTATATATGTGCCACATCTTCTTTATCCGTTTATCTGTCGACGGACACTTAGGTTGCTTCCATGTCCTGGCTATTGTAAATAGCTAGCTCATTCTTGATGAGTTATGAAAACCATGCACATATACATGAAAAGCGCTTTTAAATCTTTTGAGCCATTGAGAGCTCAGTGGAAACGAGGTGTCCTAAGAGCTTTTATGATGGAAATCACCTGGTTTGCGGTGTAAATTGCCATCACAAGCAGCCCCTTGTACTAGTCCACAGACACCCCACCCTAGAGGAGATGCCCACAGACACCTGAGAAAAAAACAGTCTGCAGGTCCATTCCCAAGGCTGCCTCAGTCTCCACATGGCCACTTAAATGTCTCTGGGGCCATCTTGTACTAGTTTTAATATTGCATTTAAGTTAAAAAAAAAAAAAAAAAAAAAAGGACCTGTTTCTAGAAATCCACAAGAAATATCTAAACTCATTTTCATAGACCTGTTACAGTTAATCATACCTTTTCAGATACGATCCTTTATTCCTCAAAATCCATCATAATAGAATCAGTGGTACTGAGTCCTCCACAGTTCTTTTTAGAACAAAATTAACACATACTGGAATTAAGTTTTCTAAATGAATCAGTCATCTTCTTCTACCAGTTATGGGGACATCACTGATTAAGACCTCCTCATTCCAAATGCTGCCCATTTTCTTTGTAAGCCACAGTTGGACACACAGTGTCAACAACAGTGTCCAAATAGTTTTTCTAGATTTACTCTGACCTCGCAGACCACACGGCCGACTGCCTGCCGCTGTCACTCCGAGATGACTCAGGTGACTGGCTGGCCTTGTTCATCAGGATTTGCCTCGGGGCACGTCACAAACCCTGGACTTTTCTTTCTACCAGCATCGTGCATAGTACCCTAACTATAGAGAAGATTCTCATTAAAGTGTTTTAGGATTAGGTAGTTATAAACAAATCTTCATTTGTGGCATTTCTCTTAGTACTATTATATTTATACTTTAAAAGCTACAGTTTTGAAGTAAAAACTAGATATAACTGTGCCTACTTACTGAATTCAAGACCAAACCCAAGTATTCATTTTTATGAAAATATGGAAACAACCATTTTTTAAAAACTAACATATATATATGGAATCTAAAAAAAAAATAGAAAAAAGAAAAAGAAAATGGTCAGAAGAACCTAGGGGCAAGATGGGAATAAAGATGCAGACCTACTAGAGAATGGACTTGAGGACACGGGAGGGGGAAGGTAAGGTGGGACGAAGTGAGAGAGTGGCATTGACATATATACACGACCAAACGTAAAATAGATAGCTGGTGGGAAGCAGCCGCATAGCACAGGGAGATCAGTTCAGTGTTTTGTGTCCACCCAGAGGGGTGGGATAGGGAGGGTGGGAGGGAGGAGGGAAGTCCCTATACGTAGTAGTTTGTACCTCTTAATCCCCTACCCCAGCAGTCCTCAACCTTTTTGGCACCAGGGACCGGTTTTGTGGAAGACAATTTTTCCACCGACGGTGATGGGGAGTTGGGTGTGGAGGATGGTTGAGGCGGCAATGCGAGCAATGGGGAGTGGCAGATGAAGCTTCGCTCACTCACCCACCGCTCACCTGCTGTGCGGCCCGGTTCCTAACAAGGCTTTGGGGACCCCAGCCCTACCCCTATCTTGCCCCTCCCTCCTTCCCTCTCTCCACTGATATCCACTACTTTGTTCTCTGTATCTCTGAGTCTGTTTCTTTTTTGTTATATTCACTAGTTTGTTTTATTTTTTAGATTCCACATGTAAGTGGTATCATACCGTATTTGTTTTTGTCTGACTTATTTCACTTAGCATAGTAGCTTCCAAGTCCAGTCACGTTGCTGCAAATGGCAAGATTTCATTCTTTTTGTGGCTGAATAGTATTCCATTTTTGTGTGTGTTTGGGTGTGTGTGTGTGTGTGTGTGTGTAACATATCTTCTTTATCCATTCACCTGTTGGTGGACACTTAGGTTTCTTCTATATCTTGACTATTGTAAATAGTGCTGCTGTGGACATTGGGGTCCCTGTAGCCTTTTAAATTAGTTTTCGTTTTCTTCAGTTATATATACAGGAGTAAAATTGCTGGACCATGTGGTATTTCTAGTTTTAATTATTTGAGAAACCTCCATACTATTTTCCACAGTGGCTACACCAATTTACATTCCCACCAACAGTGTACAAGGGTTGCCTTATCTCCACATCCTCACCAGTATTTGTTATTTGTGGTCTTTTTGATGGTAGTCATTCTGACAGGTATGAGGTGATATCTCATGGTGGTTTTCATGTGCATTTCTCTGATTATTAGTGATGCTGTGCATCTCCTCATGTGCCTGTGGGCTATCTGTATGTCTTTTTTGGAAAAATGTCTTTTCAAGTCGTGTGTCCATTTTTAATTGTTTTTTTTTTAAATATGTTGAGTTATATGAGCTGTTTATATATTTTGGATAGTAATCTCTTATAGGTCATATCATTTGCAAATATTTTCTCCCATGCAGTAGGTTATCTTTTTGCTTTGTTGATGGTATCCTTTGCTGTGCAAAAACTTTTAAGCTTAATTAGGTCCCACTTATTTATTTTTGGTTTTGTTTCCTTTGCCTTAGGAGACAGATCCAAAAAAGTGTTGCTGTGATTTATGTCAGAGTGTTCTGCCTATGTTTTCTTCTGGGAGTTTTATGGTTTCTGGACTTATATTTAGGTCTTTAATCCACTTTGAGTTTATTTTTGTATTGGTGTTAGAAAATGTTATAATTTTATTATATATATATATAGCTGTCCATTTTTTCCAATACCACTTATTGAAGAGACTGTCTTTTCTCCATTGTATATTTTTGCCTCCTTTGTCATAGATTAATTTACCATAAGTGCATGGATTTATTTCTGAGCTCTCTATATTGTTCCATTGATTTATGTGTCTGTTTTTGTGCCAGCACCATGCTGTTTTGATTACTGTAGCTTTGTAGTAGAGTCAAAGTCAGGGAGTCTGATACCTCCAGCTCTGTTCTTCTGTCTCAAGATCATTTTGGGTGTTCAGGGTCTTCTGAGTTTCCATACAAATTTTAAAATTATTTGTTCTAGTTTTGTGGAAAATAGTCTAGTTCTGTGTAGCTGGGTCCTGGGGGTCCTGGTCCTGGACCTTCTCATGGGCAGGGCCATGTCCAGGAGTGGCTAAGGGCTCAGGGGCGTTCTTAAGGCAGCCTATTTGCTGGTGGGTGGTGCTCTGTCTTCACCCAGTTAGTTGCTTGGTCTGAGGCATCCCAGTACTGGTGCCTACATACTGGTGGGTGGGAGTGGTGCTGGGTCCTGAGGCTAATAATCTAGAGGGAGGATTCCAAGATGCCATTTGTCAGCACCAATGTCCATGTGGTAGAATGAGCTCCCCAAATTCATTGCTGCCAGTGTCTGTGTCCCCAGGGTGAACTCCAGTTGCCCCTTGCTTCTCCAGGAGACTCTGCAAGATCAGCAGGTAGTTCTGACGCAAGCTCCTTTCAAATGACTGCTTCTGCCCTGGGTCCCAGAGTGTGTGAGATTTTTGTGTGCATTCTTTGAAAGTGGAGTCTCTATTTCTCACAGCCCTGTGGGTCTCCTGAAAATAAGTCCTCCTGGCCTTCAGAGCCAGATGTTCTGGGCGCTTGTCCTCCTGATGCAGGACACCCAGGCTGGGGAGCCTGACATGGGGCTCTCAGACCCTTTGTTCCTTGGGGAGAACCTGTGCAATTATAATTATTCTCCCATTTGTGGATTGTCCACCCGGGGTTATGGGTCTTGACTATACTGCTACTCCACCCCTCCTACCCATCTTGTTGTGATTCCTTCTTTATATCTTTGGTTGTAGAAGATCTTTTCTCATAGGTTCCAGTCTTTTTCACTGATAGTTGTTCTGTAAATATTTGTAATTTTGGTGTGCCCATGAAAGGAGGTGAGCTCAGGCTCTTTCTATTCTCCCTTTTTGGCAGTCAAGTCCTCTGTTCATTTTTCTTCATTCTTGTTTTCTCTTTGTTCTTTGGATTGCATAGTCTCTCTGTTGATATAACTTCAAGTTTACAGATTCTTTTTTCTGCCCTTTGAAATCTACTGTTGAGGGTCTCTAGTGAACTTTCTGTTTCATTTTTGTGCTTTTCAACACCAGAATTTAATTTTTTTTAAAAAATTATCTGTATTGATATTCTCTATTTGATGAGATATTGTCATCATACTTTGCTTTACTTCTTTAATCATGGTTTCTGTTACATCTTTGAGCATATTTATAATGCTGCTTTGAAGTTTATGTCTGTTAAACCTAGTGTCTGGGCCCTGTCATGGTTTCTGTTTCCTTTTTTTTTTTTCCTGTTTGGGTCATGTTTTTCTGTTTCTTTGTATGTTCATAATTTATTGTTGGTAACTGGATATTTAAGATAATATATTGTAGCAACTCTGGTTACTGGTCCACCTTCCCTCAGAGTTTGTTGTTGCTATTTGCTTGTTTATTTGTTCAGTGACTGGCAAGTTATTGTAGTGGAGTCTGTTTCTCCTCACCCTCTCAACAGCATAGGGCCTCTCACGAAACTTTCTCAGGAGTGCAACCTTGGATATATTGCACAGTCACCCTGAGATGATCATGATTTCAGTAGGCTCTCTGTCTCTTTCCCTGATCTCTCCAATAAGCTGTCTGCATTTTTGGTATCATATCAAACTGTTATCCTTTATTAATTGCTGAGTACTATCTTTGTTTTCAAAATGCTCTGGGAAAAAATTGCTCACAGTCTGATCCAATTAAATTTGGGCCCCTTTGCAGGGAATTTTTGAGGCTAGTCTTGAGATTTGTGCTGACCCCAGGAGGGGTCTGACCCCAAAAAGCCATCTCTTTCCTTGGTTCTCTCTGGTAAAGAAGTTGGCCTGCAGTTTAGGTTGTTGCTATGATGAAGCTACTAACCTCCTCTTGCTTGCTTACTACCAAAAGCTTATTTGTTTTTGAGAGCATCCTTTGCCTTGAACTTCCTCACACTCTCTTCCATATAAAGTCAGTTCCTATGGGAAGAGCTTTGGCGTTCTTGGTTCTTAAATCCTGCCTTTTCCCCTGGGCAAAATCTCTGAGCCACAAATCTGGAGCTGGGGGAGGGGACAGTGACCAGTTTCTCTTAGAGTGACACCCTTGTTTTGTGAGCAGCATCAGGTGGGGGCTGAAGCCTCTGGCCTTCTCAGCTTATGTATTCCAGGGTGGACCCTCTGCCCTATGAACAAAGAGGGGTGAGGGCCATCAGGGCACCAGTATTCTCAGTGTACCACACCTGATGTAGAGCATCTGCTCTCTGAGTGGGAGCTGGGTGGAGGAAAGGAGCCTCCAGCCTCTCAGCTGTATTTGTCTAGAGTTTAGCCTCTGCAACACATAGTTGGGCAGGATGAGAAACACAGGTGGCTTGCTCCTCCTAGGGGTGTATCATAGCCCTTAAGTGGGAACTGGCAGGAAAGGGAGCCCTGTATTCTTGGTGCACCAGCCTGGAGTGGAGTTTCCATCATACTGAGGTGGAAAGGGTGAGAGATTAAGTGGATCATGGTTGAAATGCCACAGTCTTTCACTGTTCATACTGAGTATTAGTGGGTTTTCTTTAATAACTGTTTCTTCATTTGTTGTATGCCCTTAAGACAATTTTAGACACTTGTAAAAAATAATTTCTACCAATTATGCTTGTTTTGCTGGGACTGGGTCCATGGAGCTCCTCACACTGCCATTCCGGAAGTCAGGAACACCATATTTACTCAAAAGAACAACTACTGACAAACTGATTAGACTCAAACATTTGGCAGTCATTTTCTCAAAAATGAACGAAGTCTGTCACTTTGGAAAAGACAACTAACACATTTATTGCCAAAAAATTGAGTTTTCAAGCAAAAATTAGAATTTTAGAAATGTGTAATCGCCACTTAGAGTTTGGCAGCCTCCCAATACTTAAAGACTTTTCTGATGAGATCAGTGGTGATATTAATGAGTATGACTTTTTTAATATTAAATAATGAAATGTGTCAACATTTGGACATATCTTTACAACTCAGTAGAACAGTATTTTCAAGATGACAAACACAAGATATTACAAAATTTTATGTGGTAAAAGACCTATTTTAAGTGCATGATAAACCGATCAATTTCAACATAATAGAGTATGAAAAGTTGACTGATATGGTTTCCATTTCATGTCACAGTTATCCTTAAGAAACTGATACTTGCTGTATTTTGGAGTAGTATCAAAGAAGAATATTCACAGTTCACTGGAAAGACAATTATGATACTTCTCCATTTTCCAATTTTGTATCTGTGTGAGGCTGAACTTTCTTCATGTACTTCGACCAAAACAATATATCCCAGCAGATTGAATGCAGAAGCAGATACACGAATACAACTGTCTTTTAGTACACCAGACATTAAAGAATTTTAAAGTGTAAAATAATGCTACTCTTTTTTTTTGTGGTATGCGGGCCTCTCACTGTTGTGGCCTCTCCCGTTGTGGAGCACAGGCTCCGGACGCGCAGGCTCAGCGGCCATGGCTCACGGGCCCAGCCGCTCCGCGGCGTATGGGATCTTCCTGGACTGGGGCACGAACCCGTGTCCCCTGCATCGGCAGGCGGACTCTCAACCACTGCGCCACCAGGGAAGCCTGATAATGCTACTCTTGTTCCTAAATTTTCTTATTTTAAAAAATGAATTTTTTAAAGTAAAACATTTGCTAATATGCATGGTTTTATTATTATAATTTTTAAATGAATTTATAAATATTTTTAAATGTCTCAGCTTTAATTTCTAGTACAGTAAATATTGATAAATATACCCTACATAAACAAAATGTCTTTGAGGTCCTCCAGTTTTAAAAATGTAAGGGGTCCTGAGAACAAAAACTTTGAAAACCACTCATCTAATGTAGACCTATATATAATTTTCATTAGATCAGTGTTTTCATATATATATGTGTGTGTGTGTGTGTGTGTATGTGTGTATATTTGTACATATGTGTGTGTGTGTATATATATACACACAAATACATATATGTATGAAAGCCTGCGCTGAACAAAGATGTATTCTTTACAAGGACATATGGAACAATTACACTTACAGCTTATTACAAAATTTTTTAACAAATTTAAAATAAATAATATACTCAGACCACATTTCTAACCATAGTCAAATTAAATTAGAAATGAATAATAAAATAAACCATCCCATCACCACTACCACCACTACCATTATTTGTTTGTTTGGAAACTATGGAATATACATATTCTTAAATAATTCATGTCTTTAAATGAATTTCATAATGTTAAAATTAAAAATATTTAGAACAGTTATGGTTGTCTATTGCCACAAAACAAAGCATACTGAAACTTAGTGGCCTAAAAATATAACATTTATTTTGTTGACCGTTCTGTAGTTTGGCTTAGACTTAATAAAGTCATATGTCTCTGCCCCTCTGTTCCACTGGGCATCAGCTGGCACATCTCAAAGGCTGGGCGTTGGAATCATCTGAAGGCTTACTCTTGTGTCTGGCAGTGGATGGTAGCTGTCAGCTGGAACACCTATACACGGCCTCTTCACATAGCCTGGGCTTCCCCAGAACATGCTGGCTTGTTCTAAGGATGACCGTCTCAGTAGAGCCTTGCAGTAGCTGTATCTCCTGCTATGACCTAGCTTCAGAAGTCACTCACCATCACTTCTCTCCACTTGAGCTCAGTCAGTCAGGCTGAAGGAAGCAGAAAATTAGACTCCATCTTTTGATAGAAGGATTATCAAAGAACTCCTGGGCATGTTTTAAAACTACTATAGAGTTGAAGTAATAACATTATATAGCTTAACCTAAGCAGTACTTTAGTGCCTTAGCTAGCTAGAAGGACATTTTAGCATTAAAAACAAATTTTGAAAACAAGAAACATTGAAAGTAAATGTGTTGAATGTTCAATTAAAGAAGCTTGTAAAAGAATAACAGATTAAGCCCAAAGAAAGCAGAAAGAAGGAAATGCTAGATATGAGTGGAAATTAATGAAATAGAAAATAATGCAATAAGTGAGAAGATCAACAAAATCAAAAGATGTTCTTAGAAAATACTAATAAAATAGTCCAACTGGCTAAGGGAAAATAACAAATAAGTACCAACAATGGGAGCAACCCCTAACATTTAGTGAGCACCAGATATAATAGTTGTTATCACTTTTATTGCCAAGGATGGGTCTAAGCATATTACATACATTAACTAGTTTAATTTTCACAACAATCATGTGAGATTGGTTCTTTAGGTAACCCTAATTTACAGATGATGAAACCAAAGTATTATAGAGGTTGAATAATTTACCTATGGGACACATAGCCACTGAGTGCCTTACTACTATTTATCTTTGCTGTATCTGTAATTATGCACCTCTTTTGATTCCTGATGGTATTTTTTGTCTTCTCTCATTTTCTCCTGAGGTTTGTCTACTCTATTGGTCTTTAAGAACCATCTCTCGACATTGTTGATTTGTGTGTTTGTTTGTTTCTGTTTCATACATCTTTGCTCCTACAGTTCTATTTCCTTTAGATTTATTCTTTTCTGCTTCTAATTTATTATTGAATGATTTCCATGATAAGCTTGTTACTTTTCAGCCTTTCTTCTTTTCTAATATAATCATTTAGTGCTATAAATATCCCTCATAGGGCTATTTGCCCAATTCTACAAGTTTTGATATATAGCATTTTTATTATCACTCAGATCTAAATTTTTTAACAATTTTATTAAAATCCCTTCTTTGGATCATGAATTATTTTTAAGTGAGGTTTTGGGGTTCCAAACCTCTGGGTTGTTTTGTTGTTACTGACTTCTAATTGAATTGTACTGTGGTCAGAGGACCTTATCTGTATGGATCCTAATTCTTGAAAATTTTTGAGTCTTGCTTTATAGTCTAGTGTGTTATCACTAATGTTTTATATGTGCATTAGCAGAATATGCATGCTTCACTTATTGGGTGTAAAGCTCTATATATACTCATTAAATTGAGCTTATTAATTATTTTGATGAAATATTCTATATCTACTTAAATTTTGTATCTGCCTGATTATCAGCCAGATTGTAAATTTGTACCTTTCTCCCTTTAGTTCTATCAGTTTTTGCTCCCTATATTTTGACACTATTTTACTGGTGCATTCAAGTTTAGAATTATTTTATTGGTGATTTCAAACCTTATTATTCTGTAGTAACTTCTTCTATCCCTAATAATGGTTTTTATCTTAAGGTCTATTCCCTCTTCTTCTGGGGAGGTCAGTCTTTTCCTACTAAGGCCTTCAACTGATTGGATGTGTCCCACCTACATTATGGAGGGTAATCTGCTTTACTCAAAGTCTGCTGATTTCAATGTTAATGTCATCTAAAAAAATGCCTTCACAGAAACATCTGGAATAGTGTTTGACAAAATGTCTGGGTACTGTGGCCTAACCAAGTTGAAACATAAATTACCATCATACTTGTTATTTCATTTTTAGTTTTACTCTCAGCCTTGCTCTGCTTTTGTGCTTTTAGGTAGGTTTCATTTGTTATTCATTTGAATAACATAAAGTTAGATTTTGTTGTTGTTTTTATCTGATCTGACAATCTCTGTCTTGTAACTAGTCCATTTATTCTGTTCACATTTATTGTGATCATATCTGGAGTTAATTTTTTCTGCCATTTTATTGTATTTTTCTGACTCTTTCCCCTTCCCTTTTTTTTTTTTCCTGGCTTCTAGTAAACTGATTGAGAAGTAAATAAATATATACCTTTTTTCTTCTTTTACTGGTTTGAAAGATAGATACATTTTGTTTCTTTTATTTAGTAATCATCTTTAAATAGTTAACAGGTATAGTTAATTCAACAAAGTCTAAATGCAGTGTTACTCAAAGCATGAACCATAGATTGGTGCCAATCCAAGAACTTTTCTGTACAATGAGATTTAGCTCACAATGAGATTAATAAAGAGATTGAGTTTGCTCAGTACATGAGGATGGAAAGTGAGACCTTGGATAAATATGAGAAGGGAAGTGGAAACTCAAGCTTTTGTGTACCAAAATGAGCATGTTCTCAGGCAGCCACCACTACTCCAGGCTTTAATTTCTTCCTTGTGTTTTCCCACTGGGGATTTCCCTTACTTCCTTGCTAGTTCAGCTGTTAATTTAAGGGAATGTGGGTTATATTTTATCAGCACATCCAGGCTATTATAGTATGAGAATTTTTGGTCTAGGCCTTAACGTTGGGAATGGAAGTCTCTCACAAGGCATCTTTATCATCCAGAAAAATATTAATTAATTTAAATGAAACAAAGGGACCCACCTTTACAGAGGGCTGGAGTTCCCCTCTCCAGGGTAGAAATCTTCCCCCTCTGGGCCTGGCCCTGTCATTTTGATGGCCCAGCATGTGCACCCCTCTCCATATTAGGGGAAAGTTCCCCGCCTCGTATCTTGGCAGGAAGCTGCCAAGACTGCCTCAAATGATAATACTTTATACTCCTATTCCAGCCTCCCTTGCAGCTGGGCTACAGGTGGGGATTTCAGCTCTACCTCTCAGACTCCCTCACTGCACAAGTGGCATTGCCAAGAAGAAGCGGGGCTGTTGCTAGTCGTGGCTGTAGGATAATGAGCTTCCCACTCAGCAGAGACCATGGTGTAGGCTGGGGTCCCTTGTGGCAGTGGTGGTAATTGGTGTGAGCTTTGTCCCTGAAAGCTTAGCCTCAAGGCTTCCAGCTCCCCCCAAAATCGTTAGCCCCTGATGTCTTTCTCTGCTGAAGTCAGCCAGGGTTGATCTCGGCAGCTTGCTACTAAAAACTAAGAATCCAAGTGTTATATTTATCCATGTTCAAAGTTCCTGTTTCTACTGAGCCAACAAGACCATGTTCTCTTGAAGAAGGAAACCCCGGGCAGATGTTTCACCATTTTACACGTGATACTGAGTACCCCCTACTCACATTTGCAGGCCTTCAAATGTGTCCCTCTCTTTAGTGACAAATACAAGCAGAGCATCCATTGGACATGACTACTGGATGTCCGGCCCCCTCCCAGGTATTTCTGAGTATTCTTGGGGATTTTGAACACCTCTTGGCTGTCACCTCTCACGTTATTCTCTGCCACGCAGCTCCCAATTTCAGTCCCGGGCACTTCTGCAGGCTGCTGTCCTCCCCAGCTTGACATACCTCAGAGCACAGGTGTAGCTACAGAGCTTGCTACCCAAGGTGACCCTGAGTTACAGACTTGAGCATGTCAGAAGGAAAGTACAGTGCAGAAAAGACACATTTACAGCTGAGGTCTTAAAGACCATCACTAGTCCCTAGCCCAGAGAACCCCTTATCTCAGAGGACACTGCTAGACACATATGCAGAAACTCACTTCTGTTTGTGAATCACTTCTGTATTTTAGTGTGAAGAAATAATTTAGGGAGAAATCAAGCTGACACCTCACTAACTTCACTGCCTCCATGGAGACATTTGCACATTACTCCAAATGTGCTCTAATATAAATGTGGTGGCACAATTCTGCAGTCACAGGATCTTAATTTGAATGATTACCACTTCTCCCGTTTTCTTTGGGAAGTGGAATTAACACTCCAGCATGAACTAGAAATGCTAAATTGTTAATAGCCTCCCGAGAGTTTTACTTCTTGCTATGACATCTTCAATGATTTAATCTTGATTTAGGCAGAATAAAATATCACAGTGTAAGCTCCTGAACTGGAAGTTCTTTAAATGTTCTTCAAGAATAGGCAACTCTTTTCTCCTGAACCTTGAGAAGAAGACAGTGGAAGCACAGAGTCTTAACCACTGGACCACCAGGGAAGTCTGGCTGTATTTCAAGGAAGGCTGTCTGTATCCCCTTCCCAGCCTCCCTCTGTGTGGAGAAGATGCTGCATTTCGCCCGAGCACTCACTGGCCCTGACGGTGACAGTGGTAACAGTTTGCTCACAGCCCCCTGGTCCGGGAAGATCCCACATGCCATGGAGCCTGCGCGTCCAGAGCCTGTGCTCCGCAATGGGAGAGGCCACAACAGTGAGAGGCCTGCGTACTGCAAAAACAAAACAAAACAAAAAATCATGTCAAAAATAAATGAAAAAAGAAATGAAGGAAACGGTAGCAAAGATGAATAAAACTAAAAGCTGGTTCTTTGAGAAGCTAAACAAAATTGATAAATCATTAGCCAGACTCATCAGGAAAAAAAGGGAGAAGACCCAAATGAACAGAATTAGAGAGGAAAAAGGGAAGTAACAACTGACACTGCAGAAATACAAAGGATCATGAGAGACTACTGCAAACAACTATATGCCAATAAAATGGACAACCTGAAAGAAATGGACAAATTCTTTTTTTTAATTATAAATTTATTTATTTTTGTCTCTCTTGGGTTTTCATTGCTGCGCATGGGCTTTCTCTAGTTGTGGTGAGTGGGGGCTACAATTTGTTTCAGTGCGTGGGCTTCTCATTGTGGTGGCTTCTCTCGTTGCGGAGCACGGGCTCTAGAACACACGCTCAGTAGTTGTGGCACATTGGCTCAGTTGCTCCGCAGCATGTGGGATCTTCCCGGACCAGGGCTCGAACCCGTGTCCCCTGCATTGGCAGGTGGATTCTTAACAACTGCATCACCAGAGAAGCCTCTGGACAAATTCTTAGAAAGGTACAACCTTCCAAGACTGAATCAGGAAGAAACAGAAAATGTGGACAGACCAATCACAAGCACTGAAATTGAAACTGTGGTTAAAAATCTTCCAACAAACCAAAGCCCAGGGCCAGATGGCTTCACAGGGGAATTCTATCAAACATTTAGAGAAGAGATAACACTTATTCTTCTCAAACTCTTCCAAAGTGTAGCAGAGGGAGGAACATTCCCAAACTCATTCTACGAGACCACCATCACCCTGATACCAAAACCAGACAAAGATATCACAAAAAAAGAAAACTACAGGCCAGTATCACTGATGAACATAGATGCAAAAGTTCTCAGCAAAATACTAGCACATAGAACCCAACAGCCCATTAAAAGGATCATACACCATGATCAAGTGGGGTTTATCCTAGGAATTGAAGGATTCTTCAATATATGCAAATCAACCACTGTGATACACCGTATTAACAAATTGAAGGATTAAAACCATATGATAATCTCAATAGATGCAGAAAAAGCTTTTGACAAAATTCAACACCCAGTTATGATAAAAACTCTCCAGAAAGTGGGCATACAGGGAACCTATCTCAACATAATAAAAGCCATGTATGACAGACCAACAGCCAACATCATTCTCAATGGTGAAAAACATGAAAGGATCTCCTCTAATATCAGGAACAAGACAAGGATGTGCACTCTTGCCACTCTTATTCAACATAGTTTTGGAAGTTTTAGCCACGGCAATCAGAGAAGAAAAAGAAATAAAAGGAATCTAAATTGGAAAAGAAGAAGTAAAACTGTCACTGTTTGCAGATGACATGATACTATACATAGAAAATCCTAAAGATGCCACCAGAAAACTACTAGAGCAAATCAATGAATTTGGTAAAGTAGCAGGATACAAAATTAATGCACAGAAAACTCTTGCATTCCTATACACTAATGATGAAAAATCAGAAAGAGAAATTAAGGAAACACTCCCATTTACCATTGCAACAAAAAGAATAAAATACCTAGGAATAAACCTACCTAAGGAGGCAAAAGACCTGTATGCAGAAAACTATAAGACACTGATGAAAGAAATCAAAGACGATACAAACAGCTGGAGAGATATACCATGTTCTTAGATTGGAAGAATCAACATTGTGAAAATGACTATATTGGGACTTCCCTGGTGGCACAGTGGTTAAGAATCCACCTGCCAATGCAGGGGACACAGGTTCGATCCATGGTCTGGGAAGAACCCACATGCCACGGAGCAACTAAGCCCGCGAGCCACAGCTACTGAGCCCGCATGCCACAACTACTGAAGCCTGCATGCCTAGAGCCTGTGGTACACAACAAGACAAGCCACCACAATGAGAAGGCTGTGCACCACAATGAAGAGTAGCCCCTGCTCGCTGCAGCTAGAGAAAGCCCGTGCACAGCAATGAAGACCCAACGCAGCCAAAAATATAAATAATTAAATAAATAAATTTTTAAAAAAGAAAACGACTATACTACCCAAAGCAATCTACAGATTCAATGCAATCCCTATCAAATTACCAATGACATTTTTCAAAGAACTAGAACAAGAAATTTTACAATTTGTGTGGAAACACAAAAGACCCCGAATTGCCAAAGCAATCTTGAGAAAGAAAAACAGAGCTGGAGGAATCAGGCTCCCTGACTTCAGACTATACTACAAAGCTACAGTAATCAAGTCAGTATGGTACTGACACAAAAACAGAAATACAGATCAATGGAACAGGATAGAAAGCCCAGAGATAAACCCACACACATATGGTTACCTTATCTTTGACAAAGGAGGCAAGAATATGCAATGGAGAAAAGACAGCCTCTTCAATAAATGGGAAGCTGGGAAAACTGGACAGCTACTTGTAAAAGAATGAAATTAGAACATATCCTAACACCATACACAAAAATAAAGTCAAAATGGATTAAAGACCTAAATGTAAGGCCAGACACTATAAAACTCTTAAAGGAAAGCATAGGGAGAACACTCTATGACATAAATCACAGCAAGATCCTTTTTGACCCACCTCCTAGAGTAATGGAAGTAAAAACAAAAATAAACAGAAGGGACTTAATAAAGCTTTTGCAGAGCAAAGGAAACCATAAACAAGACAAAAAGACAGCCCTTATAATGAGAGAAAATATTTGCAAACGAAGCAACTGACAAAGGAGTAATCTCCAAAATATATAAGCAGCTCATGCCACTCAATATCAAAAAAACAAACAACCCAATCCAAAAATGGGCAGAAGACCTAAACAGACATTTCTCCAAAGAAGAAATACAGATTGCCAACAAACACATGAAAAGATGCTCAACATCACTAATCATTAGAAAAATGCAAATCAAAACCACAATGAGGTATCACCTCACACCAGTCAGAATGGCCATCATCAAAAAATCTGGAAACAATAAATGCTGGAGAGGGTGTGGAGAAAAGGGAACCCTCTTGCACTGTTGGTGGGAATGTAAATGGATACAGCCACTGTGGAGAAGAGTATGGAGGTTCCTTAAAAAACTAAAAATAGAACTACCCTATGACCTAGCAGTCCCACTGCTGGGCACATCCCCTGAGAAAACCATAATTCAAAAAGAGTCATGTACCACAATGTTCACTGCAGTACTATTTACAGTAGCCAGGACATGGAAGCAACCTAAGTGTCCTTCAACAGATGAATGGATAAAGAAGGTGTAGCACATGTATACCGTGGAATATTACTCAGCCATAAAAAGAAACAAAACTGAGCTATTTGTAATGAGGTGGATGGACCTAGAGACTGTCATACAGAGTGAAGTAAGTCAGAAGGAGAAAAACAATATGCTAATGAATATATATGGACTCTAAAAATATGGTACTGATGAACCTAGTGGCAAGGCAGGAATAAAGACGCAGACGTAGAGAACGGACTTGAGGACACAGCGGGGAAGGGGAAGCTGGGACGAAGTGAGAGAGTGACATGGACATACATACACTACCTAATATAAAATAGATAGCTAGTGGGAAGCAGCCGCATAGCACAGGGGGATCAGCTCGGTGCTTTGTGACCACCTAGAGAGGTGGGATAGGGAGGGTGGGAGGAAGATGCAAGAGGGAGGGGATATGGGGCTATATGTATACATATAGCTGATTCACTTTGTTGTACAGCAGAAACTAACACAACATTGTAAAGCAATTATACTCCAGTAAAGATGTTTTAAAAAAAAAGTTTCCTGTGAGAACACACAAAATGCCCACATTCTTCATCCAAGAGCTTTGAATGATTCTAATTTCCCCGTTCTTGCTCTGACTCTGACATCTTCAGCCTGGCCATTTGTTATTGGTTAAGCCTGGGCTTCAGTGTCAATCTTAAATAGAAATTTTAATGAATTAATATTATAAAAATATTTGTTAATCAAGAGGCCTAGATTGTTTTAGAACCTTGAACTGAGTTTTACTATAGGTAATCAACATCAAATAGCTCTTAGAAATAGAGTACCTCTTGCCAACAGGTGTTACATATTCAAACTTAGTTTTCACGGACATGTTTTGTCCCTATAAGTATTTTGATTATGAGATCTTTTAGTGATATCTGACAGTATTTATTAAATGGCAAACAGCCTCTTGATTTTATGTTTTTCACATTTTTTCATTTGTATTAATAGATACTTAAAAATGAGTTTACCCAGATGCATTCCTTTGCAGTACTGTAAACATAGCACCCCTGTTTCTGCAGAAAATCATGATCAACCATTCTACCCAGTGCTTAAGCTGTTGTCTGGCTAAAAGTTAAATAAGTTAGGATTGGCGTAAAATCTTTTCAGCTGTCTGTGTACCATTAAATAAGTTAGTGATCATGTGTTATATCAGTTCCTGGTGGGTAACTCGGAGCTAATTAGTAGGTATCCTGGGTCTCAGCAAGATTCAGTCCACTGTATTCTGTCGTTATATTGAAATGCACATTTCCTCTCATTTTTAAAGACTGAATAGCATTTCACTTAAAGTGAAAAAAAAAAGCCAACTGGTTAAGAGAGAAAAAATCTACTTAGTATAATATTCTTCATATCAGTGGCACCATCCCTGTGGGTATTGATTTCTCCCCACTTCACTCAGCACAGTCTTGACTAATGAAGGAAGCCGGCAGTGCCGATGATCCCTGGGCAATAAATGATTCAGAAATCACACCTTTTCATTTTGGAGTGAAATACAGCAGCCTCCGCGGACCCTTTCTGGCTCCTGTTCCATCAATACGGACGTGACCTTGGGCAAGTCCCTGAGCCAGTCACACCACATACTTCCAAGACCCTCCTCCTCAGTCTGGGTTCAGCTACTTCCTTATTGAGACTTTAGATCCCAGCTATTCTAGGTCAGAAGAAGCCCCCAAAATCCGTGAGATGGTCAAAATTTGATTATATTCAGTCCAGAAAGTGTTCAGTCGGTATTGTGAGATCTGTGCTCAAGAACAGTTCTGGGACTGATGTTCAGTTAATGTGTCCCAGAGCTTCTGGCTTTTCTATAGTCCATCAGAGGGCAGAAGTGCTGTGCCATGCCCAGCACTGGATTGTCGCACTGGTAATACCATCTTTTATTGTTTCAAGGCTCCAAATTAACATGACCTTTTTTGGAGTTGAAGGTTTCACAATTTCTCTCTTTCTTATCCCTGATCCCAGGGTCTAAAATTAAGGGGAGGAAAAAAAGTCAATTGAAAAAATACTTACCTACCATGTACCAGACTTTGTTCCAAGATCTGGGGATGCATCAGTGAAACAGAACAGACATAAATCCCTACTCTTGTAGACCTTACATTCTAGTGGGGGGAAGCTGACAGTCAACAACAAGCACAGGACATTATATTATACAGTGTATTATGAATTCTACAATGTAGCAGGAAATACTAAGTGCTGGGGGCAATTAACAAAGGAATGGGAGTATAAGGTATGAAGGGGTTTGGCTGCAATTGGGAAGGTGACATTTGTGTAAAGACTTGAAGGAGGTGAGGGAGTGAGCCGTGTAGGTGTCTGGAAGAGAATCCCAGGGAGAGGAAACGGCAGATGCAAAAACTCTGAGACGGGAGTGTACTTGACTTACTCAAAAACCAGGAGGTTCAAGGAACAGCAAGAAACCTGGCGGGCTCAGGGAACATCAGGGGAGGCCAGTGTGGATAGAGAAGAGAGTGGGAGGAGGAGAACAGTGGAAGGTGACGTCAGGTCACTTATTACAGTTTCAAGAACAAAGACAACCGTGGCTCAGCCCAGGGTGGTGGTAGCAGAGGTGGTGCGAAGTGGTCAGGTTTTTGAAATGTTTTGGAGACAGAACTGGATTTCCTAACAGATTGGATTTGGGGCGTGAGAGAGAGAAAGGAGTCAGAAATGACTGCAGGTAGAGTAGATTTGAAGAGGAAGATGGGGTGTTCACTTGTTCGATATGTTAAACTTGAGATGCCTATTAGATACACAAACTCATGTCCACCGGCGTATTTAACTTTTCCTTCCAGTCTTGGTATTGACTTGGTCTTGGTGAGGCATGTGCATAGGCTCAGAATCTTCCGGGATTTCCTTGGTGTTGCATGGATGTGATAAGCTGAAGGTTAGGCTGAGTTTCTAGAGCGTTAGCTATAACCCACCACTTAATTTGCCATGCAAAACAGCCTGCCAGAATGCAAGAAGGTGAATGTAATATTTCTAGGTGGTAACCTTGGGTTTCTAATGTGTTTTCTAAGAAGAGAAAATTAATTCTTTTATAAATGTCAGTGCTCTAACTACTGTTAGCCACAAGTCACTTGTATCATTCCTGGGAGGATGTCAGCATAGCATTCTCCTAGCTGAGACCTATGTGGTGCTTTCTTGTCACCATCTGGGTGAGCTGAGGAAGTGTCCAGTGGCCTCACCAGGCTGTCTGGTGGCTGTGTGTGGACATCCTTAAATTAAGACAAAGCTTCTCCCAGCTGTACTCATATTATTTGGGAAGTGTTCTGCAATCACAGAATAATTTTAATACAAAAATCAGTGAGAACTTATTGCAAGATTCTGTATTGTTATGATTATGTTAAATAATGCCCATTAAAAACATACATGTAGAGCAAAGTTACACATACATACATACTCAAATACTGTATCTGTAGTGATGAAGCTTCCTCCTCTAAAAACTCATTTTTTGAAACGCCAATACCCACCAGTTTTCACAATTTAGAGCTGCTGTAAATGTCCCAGAAATAAATATCTAGGTAACACTTACCTCTTCCTTAATTCTCTGCATTTTCAAAATCTTATGCCAACCTCATTTATCCAGTGGTATATAAATCAGACAGCTCTATGGTTGCCCCAGGCTTTCATCCAGTCAAAGAAATGTAAGCAAAGCTCCCATTTTTCAATGTTTCATCTGCTAAGTTTGTACCTCCTAAAAATAAATCCAGTTTTGGCAAGTGTGTGATGACACTGTTGCTCAAACCCTGCTCATGTCAATGGAAATTGGTTCAGCCCCTGTGGAAAGGATCTGATGGCGTGTTTCAAGGGCCGTATTATTGTTAATAACCTTCACTCAGTAATTCTTTCCCTAAGGATCTATCCTAAAGAAATCATCCAAAACATGGGAAACGTTTTATGTAAAAAATTATTTATAATTCTTGGAAGTTACAAGCAATCCAAAAGCCCGTCAATATGGGCATGATTAGATAAATGATATTATACTCCTTCAGTGGAATATTTTATAGTCAGAAATTATTATAATAAATACAGATTAGCAATGTGGAAAAAGATATGGGCTATAATGGTTGGAAGTAAAGCAGCGCAAAAATAGTATGTTCACTAGAGTTACAAACTACTCCTCTTGAGCAGAGAATCACAGAACATAAAAATCTCCCCATCTAAATTTCTGGGAGACCCCCCCCAGTTGCATCAGTTAAATATTGTTGCATTAACCAATCACCCCAAAACTTGACTTAAAACAAGAGCCATAGTCATAGCTCATGATTCTGCAAGTCAGCCATTTAGGCTGGGAGGTGCTGGCGATTCCTTAGCTGGCCTTTCTGGGGCGTCTCATGCATCCCTGCTCAGCTGCAGGTCAGGTAGGTGGCTCTGCAGGACTGCTGGGCTGTCTCACATATCTGGAGCCTTGGCTGGGACAGCTGGGCCAGTTCTGCCCCATGTGACCTCTTCTCCGGCAGGCTAATAGGGCTTGTTCTCTTAGAGGTGCAAGAGGGAGAATGGAAGTGTGCAAAATCTCTTGAACCCTAGGCTTGGAACTGGTACCATATGGCTTCCATCACATCCTGTTGGCCAAAGCAAATCAGAATGCCAACCTGGATTCAAGAGTGGGAAATAGACTCTACCTCTTGATGGGAGGAGCTGCAGAGTCACGTAGTCGGGGGTGTAGTTACAGAGGGGAAAATCATTGCAGCCATTTTTGTAAATGTTCTGTGCCACCAACTCATTGAATTGTTGAGGTTCCTAACTCTCAGTGATTCTCTAAAGAGTTCAGCTCTTCCAAACCTGATGTTTTACTCCAGGCTGAGATCCCACCCAAACACCCAAACAAGCACCACTTGGGATGGGCCATGGTGTGCGTCCTGGCTGCTCAGTCCCTTGCCATGCCATTTCTTACGTATTTTGAATATTTCTTCCATTTGACCCTCTCTGATTGGAGGACTCCTAATATGCATGAAAGTTTACAACCTTCCCAGTGTTATCACTCCTCTAATATACAGTCTGGAGAAGGAGAACCTAATTGTTAACTGATTTAATCTTCAATAACAGAGGGCATAACTGTGGAAGCTGGGGCCCTTATTTCTTATTTCTAGATCAAAATCTTATTTTCTTTTTGATTTAAGAGAGAGAAATGAGAATAGGAAGATCTAAATATTTCCACATAGCACTAATTCTGGTGAATTTATGTACGTTAAAGACAGGAAGACATGAGTGGACAGGGCATAGTGTTGAAGTTCTCTCTCACTTTTGGGGACTGACCAATATGGGGTTGAATAGACAGCTTTAAACTCTTCACTTTTTATCTTTAAATTCTTAGCAAAAGCCACTACTTTTGGTTTTTGAGTCCTAATGTTCTCTCTCCTTATTGACAGAAAAACTTAAATAGTTCATCCATCAGAAAACACAAAAGCTCAATTTTAAGAGTATCTCAGCAGCTTTCTGGTTTGAGTTTTTGTATTAGCCTTGTAAGCCAAATATTATTTTTCATCCATTGCATTTTAAGCTGAATATCACTTGCTGTATATGGTGTATGATACTGTTTTGGGGTCTGATTCTTCCATTCATTAGCAGAATCCAGTGATAGATGCAATATCCTCAGTAGAGATGGGCAATGTTTTGCCTGCTGTAAACCCATAAGGTGAAGTGCTGCCTAGTGAATTGTTGACTGGGGATGTATTGATTTGTGTTAGGCCTTTGACCTATAGGTGCTACCGGTGTGGATGTTACATTGCCATGAGAGCATCGTTCATGTCCTTTGTATCTGGGATAATGAGCTGAAGTTCATGCTCTTCTGCAATATGATAATGCATTAGCCCATCCAAGAACTTCTGATGGCCTGACCATCCTCAGCCTCTTACGGTGCGAGAGGCTGTGCTTGGCAAGGCACTTTGCTTTGGAAAGCAGCAGTGGTCCATCAGAAAGCACCTCAGGTGTTGGAGAAAACACATCAGTTAATAGTGTGACCTCTTCTTTGCCTTCAGTTGATTTCAGTGGCTCTTAACCTATGGAGCTTTAGGAAAGTGTTGACTCCTAGTCCCTGAAGATTCTGATGTGCTGGGTCTGGAGGGGCCTGAAGATCTGTGTGTTTCAAAGCTGTGGAGGTGGTTCTGGTGTGTAACAAGGGTTGAGACCCCCTGGATTAGACCTTTGTTCTGAGGAAGAAAGGTCTGGCAATCCTTTAAAGAGGGCTCAGCATCGACAGCCTTTGGTCTCCTCCTTTCCAGTGCAAGATGCTGGAAAACTCTGTGGGACCCTCCTGTGGTGTGGCATCAGTCTCAGAATCAAAAAGCTGAGGCACACCCTCTGTTCTGCTTTCCAAGTGTCTGTAGGAGGAAGCAGCCACCCCCTGCAGGTGCCAGGCATCAGTGGCTACAGAGAGTCAGGAGCTAGGGGTCCAGAAGGAATCCAGGATCACAAAGCACACGCGGGAAAGCTAAACAGCAAATAAGTGCAGGCGAGAGCACAGCAGGGACTCATGGAGGCTGGAAGAGGGAGAGGAGTTTCTGGAGACATGGGGACCCTGAAGGATGGATGAGCTTTAGTGAGGCAAGGAGAGAGCACCTTCCCGACAGGGAGCTGGTACATGGTAGCACCTGGGGCATGGCCCCCTCACCGTCTCAGGACCCATTTGCAGAGGTCTGAAGTGTGACAGGCCTCTGCTTGGGAAAAGTTGGGGGATTAGGTCTTACCACCGCGTTCACTGTCCGTTTCCCCAACCTGTTACTTCCTCCTCCTTCCTTCTGTGACCTCCATTCTGCTTGTTCTGCCTCGATCTGGATGTCACCCCAAGGCCCTTTGCAGCCTGGGCCCTGTCTCCCTCCAGTGATCAGCTTCTGGCCGTGGAGACCCCGGCTTTTTGCTCAGGCCCTTTGTGGTCTTAGAGCCGTTAGGCGTGGCGTTCCCTCTGCTCACGACACTCGGATGCTCTGCTCTTCCTCTCGCTCCTCGTGTGGCCGCCTCCCGTTCTCCTTCAGGCCCCAGGGTGAACGTCAGCCCCCAGCAAAGGCCTCTCATGTCTCATGCTTCTTCTTTTTTGCGCCAATGGCACTGAGCTGGCCGACTCCCCCCGCCGTGGTCCCCAGCTGATGGGCAGAGATTTCTATGCTTGTTCTACAGGCAGGACAGACCTTCCTGACTCCCACCCTCAGCCAAGGAGCTCAGCTCTGGTTTAGCAAGTCTGGGGCCTGTGACCTCGAGCACCCACCAGGCTGGTGCTACAGCCGCCCTTGTGGTGGGCACCCTGGTCAAGATCGCTGGAGGGTTCGGCTTCCCACCCCGCTCTCCACTACCCTTTAGGAATCCTTTCCCTCTCTTTCAGACTGAGTTTTGCATCTCCTTGTCATTTTGGTTGTGTGCTACCCTGCGTTTCAGTGCATTTCGACAAAAGGAGGGACTTTTCCCCCATCACTGCTGCTGGCCTTATTGACCTGGAGTCACATTATTATAAACCAAATCTGATCACTTCCTTTCCCGAAACTCTCATGATTCTCTCCTACTAACAGAGACAGGTACAGGCTCCTTCACATGGCACACGAAGCCTGGCACAGCTGGCCCCATGGTCCTGGACTCACCACACCCTTCACACTGCCATGCCTTGGTTCCCGCTGTCCTCTCCACAGGGAGTCGTTTTGCTTCCTCTCCATCTCACAAACTGCATCTAATCCTTCAAGATGCAGATCAAGTGTCGCCTCCACCATGAGGCCTTCTCCACCCATCTCACACCTGCCCTCTGCTAATCCCCTGGCATCCACCTGTGCTGCTCCCAGGGAATCATGGCTTCTCTCGGCCTGACTGATCTCACCCCCAAAATCGATTCCGCCATCAGCTGGAAAGGGAGCCTGGGGATTGTAGTTTCTGGGGTTCCCTACTGTGACAGGCAAGAGCTTAGAAGGGTACCGATGGTCCAGGATATCAGGAAATGGCATGCATGTGCCACAGTCCTTCCCCACAGGGAACTCATGATCTAGAGGAGCCTGAGTAGTCCTGGGCAGGACCGCGGTACGTGCTTTATGACATTGCCTCCCAGCCACTCGGTATCTCAGCAATAGAACTCAGTCCAGTTCCTTGGGCTTCTCCGAACCATTCCCAGTGCAAGCCCACCGGTCACTAATACCACCACACAGCCAGAAAGGGCTCATTGAGGAGTGGAAGCCAGGGAGGATGGCAGAAGCCTAGGCGAAAGGCAATATCACCTAGAGAGTAAGAGCAGAGGCTTGGAAGCCAGAATGTGAGGGTTCAAATCCCAACTCCTCCACTTTGCAGCTGGGTGGAAGTTACTTGACCCCTGTCTCAATTTCCCCATCTGTTAAATGGAGGTAATAATCATGCCTCTGCATCCAACTGTTGTCTGATTAAATGAGTTCATACATAAAAAGTGCCTGGTACATAGTAAATCTTCAGTAAGCTTAGCTGTCTTCGTCACCACCACCACCATAATCAGCATCAACATCATCCCTATAATAACATACGGCATCGAGACCTTACCAGGTCTTGTACCGAAATAAGGTTGCATTAATGGAGAAGGTGAACATCGGGGGTCCAGTGCCAGGTATTAGACTGACTCACTCTCCTCCTTGGGCTTCTGCCCTCCAGTCTGAGCTCTGTTCCCTCCGTACAATGAGGAGAGTTTGGATGAATATGCCCGCAGGTTCCTCCTGCTCTATCAACCTTGGATTCTGCTGCCACCTTCAACCTGAGGCTCGGAAGGATGCCAGGGGGTACCGCTCAGGCTTTCATCCTGGCGAAAGTTCACCTCAGCCTTGGCCTCTTGTCAGTAGAATATGTTTGTGTTGAGTCACCAAGTCATATTAAAGTCACTTTGTATTTTGTGGATATTTTCAATAATGCTAAATGAGGGAATTTTGTGGAAGTATTTATGATTATTGTTATGGGTTTTGGGTACAGATGATTATAAAATCTAATTAAGAATTCAGAGTATTGAGTCGCCCTTGGGGATTTAATCATTTATTCCAGTCATTTTAGTGCACTGTGTCTTCTCCCTCAAATACCTGAAACAGTAAACTCGGTAAGCAGTAGCCATGATTTTTCAATGGTCCTTGCACTCAGATGATGGTGTATTATTCCAGAGGCAAGAACATTTTAAGTATGTGGTTTATAATTGCCATAACAACAGCCGTAATGAAACAAAGCAATTTAAATAAGTTAACTAAAAATGTGTAAATGTGTGGGAGATGCAGCTATACTCGCAAAAGGCCGAAAGTCTCAGGAGTGGCCTGGCTGCTTCAGGTGCTCCCCCCACGGTGCTCTCGGACACGGAGCCTCCTCCACACCCAGTGCGTTTGGTGCTGTGGGTCCCCGACAGTCAGGTGGGGAGGCCTGGCTTGGGAGACGATGCTCTCTTGTGAACCAGAACAAAGGAGAATCCAAAGGGTTGACCATCAACATTTCAAGACTAGGTTAGAAATGATGGCCACTCAGAGAATTACTTTGAGGAGGGTCCTTCTCCAAGTAAACACAGCCACCGGGCAGGTGCGTGAGTGGGGCTGGCCGGTCTTTGGCTGCCGTTCCCTTGGGGTACAATAAGTTAAGGCCCCTCAAAGCGCTCTCGGCGTCATGTATTAAGTACTAGTAGTTATGTTATCAGCAAGTCACAAAAACCCCGAGTCAAACGGTGCAAGCAGGGAGTGGGTGTGTTACATCTCACGGAAGGGGGTCCGGAGCTGCACGAGGTTCCGAGGCTCTGTTCGCCCCTCATGTGCAGCTCCCCTCCTTCTACGAGCTGTTTTCTTGGGCTGTAGCAGGACATTTGCCGCAGCTTCAGATCATACCAAGACCTACCCTCCAGAGTTTCACCACCTCCTGCCCAGGTCTTAGAGAAGGGACCCTTTCCAAGAAGCTCCCAGCAGACTTGCCCTGAAGTCTCAGTGACTAGATTCAGGTCAGGGTCCTGACTGGCGATCAGCTCCCAGGATTCACTCAGACAGTCAGAAATGACCTCCTGTCCCCTGGAGGCTCAGTTAGGAAGGGAAAAGTGGAAGCTGGGTTTTTTATGATCACACATGCTGTATTTCAATTTTTTTTTTCTGTTTGTGAAATCACTTGAAGTTGAGTTTTCCCACAAAACTACATACAAAGAATAACCAGACTCAAACTGAATTTTAGTATAATTCTTATCTTTGTCCAAAAAATCACTGTGCTCCCTTTAGGTCTTTCCAAGCACCCTGAAGGTAACTCTGAAGACACTTAACCCAGTCACATTATTTTACACAGACTCATGGGATCAAGAGCCAACTGAAGGTCCAACCTAGTTTAAGAAAACAAAGCTTGCATACTCTGCCCCTAAATGTCCCCACGTGTAGCCCTGATAAATAATAAAATTCACTGGACTAAACTTTATGAATAAGCATGCCTTTGGCTTCAGTGCAATAACTTCCCATTCATATATGGCTCTCGTTCATATATTTGGACTCTGGCGGATGTTAATATCATCCTAGGAAGGTTTGAGGCTCTTACTGGGAGGATTTGGTTGAGAGAAAAACTCTGCTTCTCCTGGAGTTACCGCTAGGCCCTCGATGTGCAGGGAGTGCCTTGTGCATCGGCCTCTGCCATCTCCTGTGAGCGGTTTGCACAAACAGTGAACAGTGCATTACAAGGTGAAATTGCAGCAGGCTGACCCTGAGACAGATAGTCCGGGCCTTGCTGTCTTGGGTCCCTGGAGAATCGCGGTTGGGTAAAGATGATGGACATCCGTGGAGAGCCTCCTGGATTAACTGTCACTCCTAGGATTGAGGTCTTCAGAGGGGCTGAAGGCACGAGGCAGCGAGGGCTGGTGTGGAGAGAGAAGGCAGCCCCGAGCGTGCGAGGGCCTGAGCTTGGGCTAGAAGGAAGATGCCCTGCAGTTTGGGCAGGAAGCCTTGCCCCAAACCTGTGCTCCTGCCCGGCTCTGAGTGTGTGTTCAGGGCCACCTTTCTTCACCTGGCGCCAGCCTCCCTGCTTCCCTAGCCATGGCTGTGGCTGCAGCCTGAGGTGTTGCCTGGGCCCTGCCTCCTCTCCTGAAGGCCTGGACGGGCCTTAGGGCTACACCCAAGTGGGACCCTCTGCGGCTCGTCACAGCCTCAGCCAGCCAGCTGCCCTCGCTCACTCCCCCTTCCGCTTCTGCCTCGGCTTAGGGCAGGTTCATGGCCTCTGAGGTCCTGGGCTGGGCAGATCTAAAAATGCAGCCTCATGAGGCTACATTTAGGGCCAAATCCAGGCTCAAGAACTTCCCTCTCGGGCCCAAGAAAGCCGCTCTGAGCCACACTCCAGGTTAATTTAGGGCCAAATCCAGGTTCTGGAACTTCCCTCTTGGGCCCAAGGAAGCCACTCGGAGCCGCACTCACCCCCTCTGAAAAGCTGAGATAAAAATAATGCCCACCTCAGGGGGTTATTTCAAGGATTCAAGAAGATAACATATGAAAGACCTTCACAAACCATAGTGCACCGATCTATTATCTTTTTAAAGGAAATTGTTCCATATCGATCTCTGAAGATACAGTCTGTCTCGTTCAGCGTGGCACGTAAATCTGTCCATCAAAACGAGGTCCCAGAAAAGACCTTCTTTCCCTAGTGCTTGACAAAATGAGTTCAGCTTTAAGGCAATCTCAGGTTCAAATTTCAATTGATGAAAAGAATGTAGAGTGAACAATCCCTCATCCAGTCCTGTTTTCTAGTCACTAGACTCTCCTCTCTGGAGGCAGCCAGAATGATCATTTTTCTGGACATTGCTCCAGAGATGCTTTATGGAGGGGACTGTTGACTGTCCATCATCCTCCCCTTTTACACAAATGGCAGCTGACTCTGCACACTGCACCTCTCTTTCCCACCCACCCCGCACTTGTTTTATCTTTGCCAATCAGAGAGGTGGTAATGGTATTTTGCTGTAGTTTTCATTTGTATTTTACTTACTGTAAGTGAGACTAAGCACAGTTTCCTGTCTAAAAGCCATTTGAGTTTCCTTTCTTGTGAACTGTGTTTTTGTATGTTTTGCCCATTTTTTAAAAAGTTGACCCTATTATTGATTTCTAGGAGCTCTTTACTAGGGAAAGGAGCTCTTTGTGAACTATGTCACAACTTTTTTCCCAGTTTTTCATTTACCTTAAAAAATTTTTTTCAATTTATTTATTTGGCTGCGCCGGGTCTTAGTTGTGGCATGCGGGATCTAGTTCCCTGACCAGGGATTAAACCCAGGCCCCCTGATTGGGAGCGTGGAGTCTTAACCCCTGGACCACCAGGGAAGTCCCTCATTTACCTTTTGATTCTGTTCGTATCGGTGGTTTCCGAGCAGAATTTGATTTTATGTAGTCAAGTTTCTGTCAAAATTCTTTGCAAAAAAAAAGGAGGACAAAGTGCTGTTCAGCTCTGACCTTCCAGGGAGTCTGTCTCGAGCCTTTATTCTTTTTCTAACCCCTGTTGTGATCCTCTGATCTCCCCTGTCAGCCAAGGGAAGGTGGCAAGGGCTAGGGCTTTGACCTGGGGTGGTCCAAAGAAGCAAGGGAAAGTCTGAAACTTTGAGTCTTGCACCAGATGGAGAACACAGATGACACCTGAAGTGAAGGGCTGTCTTGAAGGTCAGGTAACTGGAGCGTAGGGCTTCCCCAGAGCTCTGGGAAGGGTGTCTTTTGTTCACTTGGGGTTGGTTAAAGATTCCAAGCCTGCTGCACACTGACCATCATCAGACAACTGTAGGAGAATGAGAGAATTCACCTAGTCAGTGAGTTGAAATCCACAGTGTGTGGTGAGCCAGTGGGGCAGGTGTCTGCCATTCACAGATACCTTCCCTGGCTCATTTGCTCCCCCCAGACACTAAACCAGGCTCTTGTGGATCAACAATAGTCTCCCCTGTTTATATTCTGTCATTGTGGAATCCTGGAATCAGGGGCTGGTTCTCAGTCCTTTCTGCATTGAGGTCCCTTCCTAAATACAGCTGTGGCAAGGCCCACGCCCAGCAAGGACAGCTTGCTACCCACTTGCTCTGCCTGTAGGCTGGTGGCGGCAGCAGCAGCTGAGTCAGTCTTGGTCGGTGGGCACAGCAGAGCCTCACGTTTCCTGGGCAAATGGCATCACTGTGGACCCCACCAATGTTGGGAAAGATTCTGAACGGGTTCACCAGCAGCTGAGTTATTCTCTCTTGAGCTTTCCAACATTTGACGGATACACCAACTTGTCTGAACTAGTAGCCGGAAGGTTTGCTCTGAATGCCATTACTGCTTCTTCCCCACCCTTTCTCTCTCCGCCCTTTGGCCATTCTCTTAAAGCCGGATTCTAATCTTTCTTTGAATCGAGTATTTCTCAAAAGAAATGTTTTCTCCCTCTGCTAGATGCTCGTGCACGAGAAGATGAGCAGGAGGCTTTGATCTTGTAGGCATTCTTTTTAAGTTTGATCTTTTGATCTAATGTTTTGTTTCTGTGTACTTAATGGTTTGCTTCAAAATCACCTAAATATCAAGTCAAAGAAGACAAATACTTTTCAAAAGCAGAATCCATACCCATGCTTTATTGTAACCCCTAACAAAGTGCTATTAAATTGTCCTTCGCAATCAGCAAATTGTTTCTACCCTGGCCGGAGGTGAAGAGGAGAGCTGCGCCAACCCAAAGCCCAGATAGCGAACGACACGGCAGGCACTCTGCTTTGTCACGTCACTGTCCTAATATTCTTTATAGGAAGTAATATATAAGTTCTTCTTGCAGGACGTTCACGGAGCACCACAGGCTGTGCAGGGGGCCCATGTCTTTCTTGTGAGGGCTTTGAGTCGACCTAGTTCACCCTACTTCAACCCCATTGGACTGTGGGCCTCTGAGGCAGTTTAGTGGGCAGTGCAGGGCACAACTGTCTCAGGCATTCCCACACAGAACTGTTAGTGGACAGGGCACCGCATCCAGGTTATCAGAGTTGCAGAGCTATGATAGAGGCATTCTTTTCCCATCACCCTTCATCTTCCCTGCTACCAGGTAGGTAGGAGTCCTAGGCACATGAAGCCATGAGATACAGGACGCAGAGGAGTTCCAACAACATGGAGCACAGCTGCATGGGATGGAAATGGCTGCACTGCTTGCTGAAGTGTCAGAAATCTAAACAAACTGCAGTGAATCAAGCCCACCAGGATTTTTATTCTGGTTCAATATAGGTATAGTCATGTATTCTAGGCCAAGGCCTATAATTAGTTTGGCTATATCTGTGCCAAAAGATTCTTGCAAATAAGAATTTAAGATTCTGTGTTTGCTACGCATCTTTAAATCCGTGAGTCAGTCCTTAGAGCTTTTTTTTTTTAAAAAAAAAAAAGGTAATTAATCTGTGCTTTCTGAAGAAAACTATTACCACTGTAACTGAACATCAGTGTATTATTGGCCATCCGTGTTGCTGTACAACCTTAAAATATACTGCAAAGTAATGCATGTGCACACAAAAAAGGAAAAACTGGACACGTTCTAGGTATCCAGTGATAGAGAAATGTTTAGATAAATTTTGGATGTGTAAGCATTACAGAGTAATACATGAGGACTTCCACTTTAGGGCAAGATGGAAGAATAGGACAAGATATACCCTCTTGCCTGAAACAACAACACGTTATATATAAACAGTATATAATAAGCAATAAAGCAGTGGTTTTTAAGACACTGGGCATCAGGCAGTGAAAGATAGTGATCCCTGAAAGACAGTATACAACAGTCCTACCCAACAGCCAGTATCCTAGAATTGAATCTCATTGGCCTGGCTTGGGTGATGTTCCACTGGGACTTCTTAGACAGGCTTTGGTCGTATGCCCACACCTGAAGGAAAAGGTGGGTATCAACCTCATCCAAACCACACCCCAAGAAAAGTCCAGAAGAGAGAAAGAGCTCTGGACAATTAAAGTACTGCTCCTATCCCAACAGGCTGTACCTCAGGTCCTAACGCCTTTGCCTTGCCAGGACCATGATCCTGAGGTGTGCTGGGAAGTGGCTCTCTGAGGGGGACTTTGGAAGGGACGTGGCTGGGGCCATGGCCTGTGTGTGCTGCTGGCTGTCAGGAGAGGGGACTGCTCTGGACACTTGAGAGGAGGAGCTTGTTGGGGTGGTTCCTTGGTATTTTGTATATTTTCTCTTCCAGACGAACCTTGAATCATATCAAATTCCATCCAAAAAACTTTCATTGGCATTTGATAAGGGTTGCACTGGATTTCCAGGTGAACCCTGAGAGAGCTGACATCTTTATGTATCTTCTCATCCTTGAGCATGTAATTTTTCTTCTCGTATTTGAAGCTTCTTCAGAAGTTTTCAGTTTTCTTAATAAGTCTTGCACATTTTTTGTGAGTTTACTTTTCCTCTATAGGTATTTCATAGCATTTGTCATCTTTTCTTTATTTTCTAACTGGTTATTGTAGATTGTATCACGTATGATTATTTTGGTTCCCAAGTGACAAAGAAAAACTCAGTTAAAACTTCTTTATAATAAGTGATTGGATAAACAAACTGTTATATCCATACAGTGAAGTACTAAGTAATAAAAAGGAAAGGATTAGTGATACAGGCTACAATATGGATGAATCTCAACATAATTATGTTGAGTAAAAGAAGCTAGACAAAAGAGAATATGTACTAGATGACTCCACTTATATAAAATTTCATGAAGTGCAAAGTAGCATATAGTGACAGAAAGTAGATGAGTGGTTACCTGGATATGGAGGGGGGAGTGGGGAGGAGAAGGGAGGGATTGTAAATGGGCAGGAGGAAACTTTTGAGGGTGATGGTATGTTCACCATCTTGATTGTGGTGTTTGCGTCACATAGGTATACAACACGTGTACATATACACATATGTATACAACTGTATACATATGTACTATATACTCATATATATACAGCTGTGTACATATGTACAGTTTAGCAAATTGTACAGCTTCTGTTTGTATAGTTTATCATGTCAATCAAGCCTCAGTAAAGCTGTTAAAAATTAATATGTGCAGACAGAATGAAAGTGATAAAATATAGAAAAAGGATGTAGGAAATGTAATAAAAAAACATTTTTATAGGTCCTATATCAATTAGGTAAAAACTGCACGTGATACAGATAGTTAAAAAGAAACCATTTAGAAAGATGGTTATTTTAGAAAAAAAAAAGTTATTACAATAAATTTTGCCAGTTGTTTTAATAATACAAAAACAAATAAATAGAAGACAAAAATGCACTCTATTCTCAGATTTTGTCATTTTTATGGATTTGAATTTCTATTTCTCTATTTAAGGTTTTTAATAGCTTCCTTAGAAATATAAGCTTTCTGTGCCAAAATCTCTTCATGTATAAAATGGGAATTTTAATAGCACTTAACCCTTAGAAGCTTAAATGAGCTAATTCATTTCTAAGTTCTTAGAACAGCAGTAACCTGGCATACAGCAAGTGCTCAGTATTTGTTCGCTCCTGCCATGACCAGCTACTAACAGAGCGTTGCCACAAGGCTACCTTGGATCTTGGAAGGACCAGCAGAAGATTGAGCTTTAGAGCACTGATTCCCTACCCCCGCCCATCTCTGTGTACTCAGAGACAAATAACAAAAGTTAGAAAAGAGATAGGGAGGGAAGGGAAAAAGGGCTCAAGATCTTTGTTTATACTTTCTCACTCTGAGGACTTGAGACCTCACAAAAGTGCAGAGCGATTCTTTGGGTTCTGTAGGGAGAGGAGTGGACAGGTGAGGAGGTGGAGCCCTCAGCCAAGGTCATGGGCCCTCAGCTGGGTGCAGTATGATGGGTGGAGTGAGTACCTTACCTGAATGTCCAGTCCTGGCCCTCAGACCCTCCCCCATCTGGCTGTCTCATCCTCACCTCTATTTTTGGACTTTGGGGCCCCTATGTGAAGAGGTAGTTTTTATTGTGTATTGTGTACAGATCCTTTTTTCTCTGAGTGACCTCTTGGCCTCCACGTTAGCTAACAGCCTGGTCTGTCATTATCCTGGGCTGCTTACAGTGATGTGTGTATGTGTGTTTATTCTAATGTATATGTATATTCCAACTAGTACAGAAAAGTCTATAATTTTCACATATAACACTTCATACTGATAAATAGTGTTTTCATTGCACCTTCAAACTAGAGGTAGTGTCATCACAAAGTACTGAGGGTGGAAAAAAGACGAGCCACCGAAGAGTCAAGGATTTTCCCCAGCACCCTTTCAGCTACAGTTATGTTCAAGTGCTTTACTCTATACTTCTATTTATTATGTAATTTAACGTTATACGAAAGTGTAAAATCAAATGTTTATCATTTGAATAACTTTAAGAGGCATGGAGATTGTACTATTTAAAGGAATCCTATGAAGGTCCAGTATGTAGATAATCTGCATAAAGTTGCATTTCCTTAAAACAGTCCCAGAATTCCTAAAGTCTTAACTCATGTTTCATTATCATGAACCAAAGCATCTCATCAAGGTAACAATGGATCATGGTGCCATTTTGTCATGAGGTGAAATGGACTGTAGCCTCATAATAGCCCTAAATTAAGGGAGCCTATGTTCTCCTGAAGCCATCTCCTCCAGATGTGGAAGACTGTGCATTAGCAGAGGACCATCAGTTCCTGGAACTCATTTATCTATCCTAGGGCCAGTAACTGTTCCTAGGATCTTCTGTAAAAGGACATGTTGAGTGGCATGTAAAATTCCTACAGCCTGTGGCCTTTATTTTTTTTGTGTGGATTTGCACTGAAATTATTAGTGCAGCTAATTGAGGAGGATTATCCATTTCCAAGGGATACCTTGGAATGGTGATCGAGTGATTATCCTCTAAATACAAAATAAGAACGGCGTGCCCGTCACACTTTTTCCAGAATCCTGATCTATTCCAAACTCATACAAAACTAATTTCAGAGGAATATAATAAAGCTTGCTTAACTTAAACTCTCACTCATGTTGGTCATATGGGAAAAAAAGAAATACCTAGTGATAGCTGAGGGCCAGTTTGGTCTGGATATAAAACATCTCTCCTGGATTGGTTGAGTCAGTCAGTGTAACTGGTGAGCACTTTGGTCCAGAGAGCAGCTCAGGGGCTGGTGTCTGTGAGCTGCATCTGAGGTTACTGCTGCTGGGCTGGCAGCAGCTATATGCAAAATCTGTTCTTTCTGGAGCCACATTCAGGGATGGTGGAGCGTGGGGTTTCAAGGATGCTTCGCCAGGGGGCGCTCTGCCTTAGGAAGCCTGGGAGGGCCCTGCAGCACACGTGCATTCTGGGTGGGATACATCCCAGTGATGGTCACAGACCCAGGTACCACAGAAGGAAGGCCATTGTGTATCACAACAAAGGCTGGTCCAAGACCTAGCTTCATATGTAAAAAAAAAAAAAAAAAAAGAGAGAGAGGTAACCTCCTGAATTTCCTCAGACATCCTAGCATAACATGAGAAGGCAGCATAATCTGCCTCAGCCAGGATCCAAAACCCAGGGTCTCTCAGCCTCAGCGCTGTTGACACTTGAGCAAGGTTCCCCCTCCTCCCCTCTAGTGAAAGAAACCCTTTTCTCTGTCTCAGTTTATTTTCCTGTCTCTGCTCAGTGAAAACCTCCTTAGAATACTTCTGCCTCTGAACTAGGGTCCTTGAAGCACTTTAAGTCATGAATACTCAACCTCATCTGAAAGCTCCGAAAGGTTTCCTCTTGGATAATGCTCTTTGGCTTCTAAGAAGCTTAACCGTGTACTCGGAGCCATTAAGGAAAATGTGGAGAAACCACAGTCCAGCCTGTCTGTGGGCAAACCACCTACTTCTGAGAATCCCCCCACGGTCACTCGCCTGGGTTGAGAGGGAGGCCCTCTTGGTCACAGAGCCCGACTCTGCGAGGCCCCTTCTGTGTCCCGTCTGCTCTAGAAAGAAGCGCAGGCAGAGCCTGAGGCTTTTCTAGACCTCCACCCACTAGAGACTCACTTGGACCACAGCTCTGGCGTCCCTATCAAAGTGCTCAGGGTGACCCGGAAGGAGGCCACACGAGTGGTCACTGCTCCCTTGAGTCCAGGACCCTAACCCTGTCCTGTCACCAGCACAGACAGGCTCCTTGTCCCCATCCCCCGCCTCCACCAGGGCCCAACCGCCCAAGGATGAGGGCGGCGCCTGCAGAGGTCGGCCACCTCAGCCTGCCAGAGCCTTTCGTAGAGGAATACCCAGGCTCTTTTTTTTTTTTTTTTTTCGGTATGCGGGCCTCTCACTGTTGTGGCCTCTCCCGTTGCGGAGCACAGGCTCCGGACACGCAGGCTCAGCGGCCATGGCTCACGGGCCCAGCCGCTCCGTGGCATGTGGGATCCTCCCGGACCGGGGCACAAACCCGCGTCGCTTGCATTGGCAGGGGGACTCTCAACCACTGCGCCACCAGGGAAGCCCTACCCAGGCTCTTTGATGTTGCTCCGGAAGCCTCCAAGACCTCGCTTCAGTTAATTTTAACCGAGGCCAGTTGGACACTTGTCCAGGAAGTTGTTTCCTGCACATACCTACTCTGCTTGGCTCTGTGCGGTCCGTCAGGTTCGCCCAGAGCGGGAATGTTTGGGTCAGCAGACATCTTCTGGGAGTTTTCCAACCCCCATCACGCACATGCACACACATAGCTCCCTGTCATCACCCAGCTGTGCAGAATGGATGCTTTGGGGGTCAGCTGACGGCTGACCTGTCTCTCTCAGGTGAAAATCCAGGAACGTCACCAGGCCCCTTCCCCCTTGTGGGACCAGCCTTTCTCAAAGGGCCTCACAAAGATTTCCCTCCAGCAGTGGTCTGGCCTGTGGGAGGAGAGCCCGAGATCTCAGAGGAGATGCTCATTTTCTAACGATGGTCATCAGTAAAATATTTCCAAATGGAGTATTTGATCGAGTCCCTCAACAAACATAAGAGCCACCAGGGGAATTTTCAGCAGGCAATGTCTGGCCTAAATTTGGACTAATTGATGCCTGATGGTTTTAATTATATCAACCAAATGTGCTTTAATTTTCCTTCCCATTTCATTTCCCTCCCGGTGTTATCAGTCCGAGGAAATTTCAGCAGCCCCTAATGTTTCCTTAGAGAGTCCCAGAGGATAAGGTGACGTTTGGAGGACAGTGCAAGACAGCAGAGGAAGTACGTAGACTCTTAGCTCTGCCCGACCGTGTCTGCCTTGTTCGGATGGGTGTCAAGGATGCTGCCGAGGTGACGGAGTCCCTCAGAAAGCAGGCTGCTCCCTGCGGCCACACTTTTGCTGACCGTGGCTGCCTGTGCCTGCAGACCTGCCCACCATCCCTGAGCGGCCCCTCACTTGCCTTCCTGGCTGGAGGCCAGGCTGAGCGTTCTGGTCCAGTCTCCAGGCCTGGCTGCCTTGAACTTCAGTCCCCGAGACCCTCTGTCCGAACTTACAAATCCCAACTCGATGCCTCTGGAGTCCTTTGTCGTGGTGGCCCTGAGGGCCTGTGGTGACAAGGTACTAGACCCAACCCTAAGGTTCCTTTTATATTTGTGAATTCAGTGGATTCACGGCAGCCAAGGGGCTCCTGCTCAGCGCAGCGTGTGACTATAAGCAGAAATTACAGCCGGCCACGACCAACTGACCTTTCCCCCCACCTGTGACATGTGTGTTTCAGGAGGAGGTTGAAGACTTCGCTCATTTAGGTGACAGTTTCACCGTGTGTTTCAAAAGTAGTCACTTACCAAAAAATGAAACACTCGTTTACTAAGTCTGTTTACAAGCTTGCTGATAATGGTCAGTAATTTATCCCCCCCCCAGAGAATTAATATGTAATCCGTGTTACCCGTTTTCAGATCTAAGCTCTCCATGCCTGCCTTTTCCTCCTCTTCTCGGAAAAGTCCTTGAATTGCTTTATTTCAGATAGAAATCTCCATAGCATAGAGGCTAGGATGCAGACTCTCCTCTCGTTCACCCCAGAAGGGTCTGTTTAGGTGCTTTGCCTGCGAGAAAAGGTCCGTGCTTGGCTCGTCAGCCCCCTCACCCCGGCGGTCACCCATGCCTCACCTCTGCTGACCCCAGCAGTCACCCACGCCTCACCTCTGCTGACGTGCAGCCTCTGCCGTCCAGGACGGAAGGGCCCGGCAGCGTCTCGTCTTCGCTTAGTCGAAGGCTCGGCAGAAGGGAGGGTGCTGGCCGGCGAGTCCTTGGGTGTGGCTTGCTGAGCCCCGCCGCCTCCCCCGGGCCGGTTCTGCAGCCCCTCCTCACTGGCTCCCTGCTTCCAGCGGGTCCCTGCTTCGGCCACCTCCAGGTCCCCACCAGGGTCCTTCCCCCCTTAGGACCCACGTGACAGCTGCTCTTGCCCGTCCGCAGAATATGGGTCCCCAGTCTCTTCTCGTGGCTGGTTCTTTCTCACCGTCGCATCCTCACGCATCGTCTCCTCAGGGAGACTGTCCTGGCCACGCAGCCGCCCGCCGCACTTTCTCTTCTCCCCTCTCCCCTGCTTGATACTTCCTGACGCCCACCGCTGTCTCAGATTATCCTGTTTACTCTTTTTTTAATTGAAGTATTGTTGATATACAGTGTTTCAGGTGTACAGCAGAGTGATTCAGTTATGCATACATACATACGTATATTCTTTTTCAGATTCTTTTCCATTATAGGTTATTACAAGATCTTGAATATAGTTCCCTGTGCTTTACAGTAGGTCCTTGTTGTTTATCTGTTATATATAATAGTGGTTCTCTCTCTGTTAAACCCAAATTCTCAACTTATCCCTCCCTGCCCTTTCCCCTTTGGTAACCAAGTTTTTTGTTGTCTGGGAATCTATTTCTGTTTTGTAAATGAGTTCATTGTATCAGTTTTTAGATTCCACCTGTACGTGATATCATATGCTATTTGTCGTTCTCTGTCTGACTTCTTTCCCTTAGTATGATCATCTCCGGTTCCATCCATGTTGCTACAAAAGGCATTATTTCATTCTTTTTTATGGCTGAGTAATATTCCATTGTATATACATAGACAGCATCTTCTTTATCCATTCATCAGTCGATGGACATTTAGGTTGTTTCCATGTCTTGGCTATTGTGGATAGTGCTGCTAAGAACATTTGGGTGTGTGTATCTTTTTGAATTAGAGTTTTCATCTTTTCTGGTTATATGCCCAGGAGTGGAATTGCTGGATCATATGGTGACTCTGTTTTTAGTTTTTTAAGGATATTCCGTTTACATTTTAACTGTGTTTCTCACAGTGGAAGCTCTGCCTTGACACCCATCCTACACTATATCCCCAGAATCTAACTAAAGAGGACTTGGCATATAGCAGATGGTCAAGACACCCTGTCTTCTTCTTCTTCTTCTTCTTTTTTGGCCACGCCATGCTGTTTGCGGGATCTTAGTTCCCCAACCAGGGATCGAAACTGCGCCCTTGGCAGTGAAAGCGCAGAGTCCTAACCACTGGATCGCCAGGGGATTACCAACACCCTGTCTTCTTGACCACAGAATCATGCTAACTAAGATTTGTCAGACCCTTTACTGCTACAGAAAGAGCCTTCATGTGTATTCAGCTCGTGTCAGACTGTGATTTCTTCTCTGCCCGCCTCTCACTAGCCTGAGGGCCTTGGGAGTGAGGATGATAACACTGGAGACCTCAAACTGAGCACGTCCCCATCGTCATTTCACATAATCGCAGTCACGTTCCACACATTACTTTTATATTTTCTGCTCTTTACCTAACATTACAGGGTGTGCATTTTCCTGATTGTTCTTATTTATGATGCTGGATCACAGCAGCATGGTTTAGTGGCCGACAGTATTCTCACTAGGTCGAGTGAGGAACTGGGGAAAGAAGGAAACTGGGGGGACCTATTAAGCCTTGTTGACCTGATATCACTCACTTGTCCCCACCCCTTTCCCCACCATCCAACAGAAAGTTCAGAAAAAGGACTGGAAGCAGGCACTGAATAAGCCACTTCTGCTATCTACTTCTCCACCTCAAAGCCCCACCATTAACACACACACTACCCACACCACAAATTCAAGGACTGCATTGTCAAATAGACCCCTCAGTATGACCCCATAGAGCATTCCTAAGGATCAGCTAAGATTTGTTTGGGTCAAGGTCACATAATATCTCCTCACATAGTCCCTCACTTCTTACGACCCTAGTTCTCACACTTACCAAATCACAGGACAGTTACTATCTTGGGTGTTTTCTCTTGTGAGGAACTGATTCCAGCCACATCCCGTGGTTGACATCCTAGCACCAGTGACTGGGAAACCTGTTCTCTCATGTTTGCCTTTCTAAGCACTTGGATCAGGTCCTCTGGGGAAAATGGTGCGGCCTGATCCTGTATTTCCCCAGAACTTTCTTTGGGCCAACTTACAGTTTATTCGTATATCCACAAGAGGTCCACAATCCTATTTCTTTGCCAATTAAAACTGCTTTTTCCTCACTTATTTTGGACCTGGCTGTTATAGTTAGTTGGATCAGGTCTAAAAGATTTCCCAAACCAGCTATATTTATATTCAACATTTTAAACTCACTGGATTGAATGGCCAGAAACTGATGTAATTATGAACAGTTTCTAAGCATTAAGGGCATTTTTACTGCCCCGAAGAGAGCTGAAGAGAGCTTCATTTAGCTGGCCTAAAATGAAGAGGGTAGATATGGATAATTATCTTCTAGAAAGCAACCGTGTCTTATGGGGTGAAAAAGAAAAACATTCAAATCCTCAGCATGTCATTTCCATGGGCTCTGGATTTTTAGCAGGTGCCCACAGGTACAGACGGGAGTTTGGAGAGGAGAACTGAGGTGTCGGGCCAGGCTGGGGAGTGTACAGACCCCAGGAGGAGAGGAAGGAAAGGTCAACAGAAAGAAGAAAATCCTTCCACACTGGCGTGTTCTCGCTAAGGTCAGCTCGCCCATGCCATTTGGTAACTATTTGCCCACCATCTGTCCTCCTTTGCTTGCTGCTTTTCCAAATCTGGAACTATCAGATGAGAGGAGAGTGCTCCCCAATTTGACCCCAGCTCTAGAGGCTGCTGTCTTAAACACGGCAGGCCAAGCCATTCCTTCGGGGACCTGAGCTCCTGGAAGCTGGGGCTGGCTCCCCCGGACCAGAATGGCAGCCTCCTCCTTACTCATGGAAGGTGTCAGCTCCCGCCTTCCCCAGTGGCCACTGGCTGTCTCTGTGCCACTGCTTCTGCAGCCAGACCCTTATGGGGGCGGCAAAGGGCAGCACGGCGACTGGGGCAGGGAGGGTGATGGAGCGAGTTGGCCAGATCTGGGTCTCCATGCCAGCCTCACCCCATCTCTAATGTGAAGTCATAGAAGACCTTCCTCATAGGGTTATTGTGAAGAGAACAGGAGATAACGGTCCACAAACTGTAAGTTCATGTCCCATCACCAGCAGGGACAGCCCTCCACCTGAGGATGTGAGGAGAGATGCAGAAAAGCCTTCTGGTCGCCAGGCGCTAAGAGAAACTGCCAAGCACATGGTGGTCTGCACATCAGGGTGTGTTTACTGGAAGTACATGTGATCCATGGACTCCTCCGGTCAAGACCTGGAACCCCTGATGCTGTCTAGGAGAGAGATTCTGTGGACCCTGCTCCCACTGGAAATGATGGGGATCAACAACAGCAACAATGAGGGGAGCAAAGGGTGCCAGACGATTTACCGGGGTGGCAGGGGGCACCGAGCGGCACGGTTGGTAAGCCTTTACACTAGATCACCGGCATGTAGGCGGTGGAGCCTGAAGTGAAACACCGTGTCATCAGTCACTCGGTCATTGATTGTTATTAATCAGCCAGTCGGCCAACAGCTGAGCAGTGTGCTTAGCAGACATGAGGATGGAACGGACTCTCTGGAAGGGCACGTGGATCTTGAAGGTGGGGAGACTGGGTCTTAGCTCAGTTCCACTGCCTGCTGGCCAGGTGACCTTGGGCAAGTCACATTAGCCCTGCTGGCTTCCGTTTCCTCTTCTGTAAAGTGAGCATAGGAATACTTCTTTTTCATGGTTGTCAGAAAGAAGATAACATATTTGAAAGACTTAACTCCGTTCCTGCACATAACAGGTGCTCAGAAATGTTGGTTTCCTTTCTTGAACCAAATTCCAAGCTCTTTTTGCTCTAAGGCCTGCTGACTCCATTAGTTTTATAGACAAAGATGAATCACGACAGTTTTTACCTGAAACCTAGGTTTTCTTAGCTCTGCCTATGCACGTTGGTGAACGCCCTGTGCATCCTCCCACCCTCTACCCTCCCCGTTCTCCTTGAGTGCTCAGCATGGAAACTCATGGGTGCTCTTGAACAAGAGGAGCTCAGCTATTTTCTTCTTCTTCAGCCTTCTTCAACTTGAGGAATCACTGTATCCGGATGCCACCATCTCCCCGGGCCTCTGTGCTGCCAGGGTCTCCCTGTGAGTTAAAGCTACACTGTGCTCCATGCAGCGCATGGAAGAACACCTCCATAGCAGTCCACCTGGATGCAAAGATGGTGCTGCTTCTGGCCTGATACCACCCAGCTTCAGTGTAATGTCTCAGCCTCCCTGTAGAGAACCTGAGTTCACAGGATCTAGGCCAAATCCGGGTGACTGAGGCTTTGGAACTGGGCCTGCCTCATCCACAAGCCCACGCCTCTGCCCTCGAGATGCCCCAGTGTAGGTTCCAACTGGACCCCCTCACTCCTAGGTGATCAGCAGATCTACTGACAGGCATTCTTAGGGATGCCTCTAGATTTCCTTCAGATCATCCACCTGATTACGAGCCTGGGTCAGAAGGGGCCTCACTTGCTTTTGTTGAGGAATATAACATTTCTAAATGGACGCCCGGGAAGGCACAGATGCCATGAGGCAGCCAAAGGCCGTGCATGAGAATTACTCCCTTCCGCCCCAGATGCATTCAGCAACTCATGGAAGAGGCACACGGGCCTGGATGCAGAGCAGCTTGTATTCATCAGTCTTGCTTTAAATGTGGATGTGAAAGGCAGCTCAAGAAATTTCTGGAGACACCCAGAGTGAGCACCAGGTGGAAAGCGGGGAGGGACTGCCAGATTCCATCACGCCGACCAGAGGTTCTTCCCAGATTCCAGCCTGGCATCAGAAGACAAGGGGATAGCGTGTCTCGATATGCAAGGGGTAGAAATGGCTTTGAAGTAGCATAAAAACCTTAACTGAAGAGAAGACAAAGTATATGTTAAGAGAGCAAAATAAAGGGGCTCGATGGATAGGTTTATTTTTGAAATTGAAACTCTCTGAAGTAGAGTTGTCATAGTTACCTGCTTGTTTTTACTCGTATTTATGAGATCTGAAGGCCACGGAATTAAAATAATCCTCCCGTGTGTGAAGTGTGTGTCTGTAACAACAAGCGCCGGGGAGCACCTGGGCCACGCTTGCTCGCGTCAGCTCCGTCTGCTGGGTTTTTTCTGGTCTGTCCGTGTTGCCCGGGCCTGTCTAGAGGAACTCACGATTAGAAAACTAAGGTTAACTTGGCGTCGTCGTGCCACACGCATTCAGGATCAGGGAAGAGACAGACACGTATTATTACACACTCGTAACAGAGGCCGGTGGCCTGCCTGTGCCTGCCTCACTCACGGCTACGGAGCTCCACACCTGAAACCATTTCCAACCAGAGACACTGGCAGTGGAGCTTTTACGAGCTGCAAGAGGACGATGCTGTGAGTCAGATTCATGAGCATAAACTCACAATGTATCACGATGATACAAAGTAAAGTGCATTCTGACTTAACGTGTTTTTAAGGCCTTTGCTGAGGAATGTTGGCACCAGGCCTGGCTTTGTCCCCCAGTGGCCACTGTGCCCCGGGAGACCTAGTCTCCCCTCAGCTCCCCCAGGCACACTGAGGAGGCTGCCAACTTCAGGCTCCTGCCGTTACCGAGGGCCTGAGGTGGCTTCTTTTGGTAGTTTGCATTTGGGAAGCTGAAATCCGGAAAGGAGCCAACCCAAACTCTGTCCTGGACGGTGGGTGTGTTAAAAAAAAAAAAAAAAAAAAAAAAAAAAGCCACTACCTTACAATTTGTGAGCCTGGTGGGAACGTGAGGGATGATTCTGCAGGACACCAGCCTCTCCTTTCAGTGTTTTGGTTACACAGTGATTCCTGAATGCTCATTGACACAACCCACGTTCAAGGGACTGTAGCAGAAGGTTGAATAAAGTAGCATATTTACCCAAAGTCCATCATCTGCTTTTTCATATCCCCTCAATTAAACAGAGATGGAGGAATTGTCTTTCCAAGTTAATCTTAATTCTAAGCTCAAATCCCCAACCTTTTTATCATGTTTCCCTTAAAGATCCCAATGTTTTGAATGGATGCCTGTCTACCAGGTGAACTGCATGTATTTAGTATAATTCATGTTTCCATTTTGATTGACTTTAGCCATCCAGCTACCAGTCAGATGTCTTAGGAGCAGGAAGAATGTGAGGCAGGCATGGCTTAGTTTTCAGGAAATGGACACCTGCCATTTGATGTTTTGAAATAATAAAATCTACTCATGGACTCTTAGAGGTCCAGGAACCTCTGCTATAAAACATTATTGCAAAATAAAATTGTTTCCTTGTCTTGCTAATGGAACTGACTTCTAATGAAAAGATTAACTACAGGAGGAAGGTACTGTGTTGACACTCTTTGCTAGTGTCCTCTTGCATTATTTATTTTCTTAGAGAGTCACTGCAGTGCTCGCTCTTGACTACCGTCATCAGAGCCATGAGAAATTCTCCAACAGTTGCTCAGCTGTGAATTCAGTATGTCAGTGGACAAGTGTCACTTTCCCTCCTGCCTCATGAAGGACGGGTCTCAGTGTGCCCAGAACGTTCTCTACTTAGGTAGCTCAGAAGAGGAGGAGGTGGGATGGCTTGTGAGCAGACCCACAATTTGCTGTTTAACAAAGTTTAAGTACTGAGAAAAGAGAAGGGTAAAGGCCACACTGTCTGATAAATACAGTGGGATGTTTCTAAAAGAAGGTTGGTACCCATCATAATTTATAACCTTTGGTGGCCAAAGAGGAGACCAGACTCTGGGAGAAAGGAGTAACTCGTTCCAAAGGATTATTTCAAAGCCATTTAAAATCCTATTACAAGCTTGACTAATCATAGGAAATTGGTGTCAGAGGGCAAAATAACTTAGCAAGGCAAATTAAAAGTCTTATCTTTTCAAAAATTATCCAGACTTATCTTTACTGTTAGCTCCTTAAAAACCCAGTCCGGGGCTTCCCTGTTGGCGCAGTGGTTGAGAGTCCGCCTGCCGATGCAGGGCACGGGTTCGTGCCCCGGTCCGGGAAGATCCCACATGCCGCGGAGCAGCTAGGCCCGTGAGCCATGGCCGCTGAGCCTGCGCGTCCGGAGCCTGTGCTCCGCAACGGGAGAGGCCACAACAGTGAGAGGCCCACGTACCGCAAAAAAAAAAAAAAAAAAAAAAAAAAATCCAGTCAGACCTATATACCAAGTAAGGCGTGAAGGCTTTCCTAGCTGTTTTTCCATTTCCCTGTTGAAGGACATCTCGGTTCCTTTTTCTTTTTAGTGATTTTTAAATAAAGCTACTACAGACTTTTGCACACAGGTTTTTGTGTGGACATAAGTTTTCATTTCTCTTGGGCAGATACCTAAGAGTACAATTGCTGGGCCGTATGGTAAAACTACCTTCAATTCTATAAGGAATTGCCAAACTGTCTTCCACCATGGCTGTACCATTTTGCATTCCCACAGCAATGAATGAGAGTTTCTGTTACTGTGCATCCTGGCTGGCATTTGTTATTGTCAGTTTTATGAATTTTAAGCATTCTAATAGGTATGTAGTGGTATTACATTGTAGTTTCAATTTGTGTTTCCCTAGTGACAAATGTTACTGTGTATCATTTCATGTCCTTGTTTGCCATCTATAATACCTTCTTTGATGAAGCGTCTATTCAGATTTTCTGCCCATTTAAAAAATTGGGTTATTTGTTCTCTTGCTGAATTTTAAGAGTTCTTTATATGTTCTGGAGAAAAGTCCTTTATCAAATATGTGATTTGCAAATATTTTCTCCTAGTCTGTGCTTTGTCTTATTCTCTTATCAATCTTCTACAAAGAGCAAAGGCTTTTAAAATTTTTTTATTTTTATTTTTTAATTGAAGTATAGTTGATTTACAATAATGTTGGCTTCAGATGTACAGCAAAGTGATTCAGTTATACATATATATGTATATATATATATTTTATTATTTTCCATTACAGTTTATTGCATGATATTGAATATAGTTCCCTGTGCTATACAGTAAATCCTTATTGTTTATCTATTTTATATATAGTAGTGTGTATCTGTTAATCCCAAATTCCCAATTTATTCCTCCCCGCTTTCCCTTTGGTAGCCATAAGTTTGTTTTCTATGTCTGTGAGTCTGTTTCTGTTTTTAAATAAGTTCATTTTTACTATTTTTTAGACTCCACATGTAAGTGATATCATATATTTGTCTTTCTCTGACTTATTTCACTTAGTATGATAATCCCTAGGTCCATCCATGCTGCAAATGGCAAAATTTCATTCTTTTTATGGCTGAGTAATATTCCATCATACATATATAAAGAGCAAAGTTTTTAACATTGATAAAGTCCAATTTGTCCATTTTTTTCTTTCAGAGATTGTGCTTTTGTGTTGTATCTAAAAACTCATGAACAAATCCAAGGTCTCATATCTTTTCTCCTATATTTTCTTCCAGAAGTTGTATAGTTTCACATTTTGCATTCAGATCCATGATCCATTTTGAATGATTTTTTTTTTTTTTGGCCACGCCTCACAGCTTATGGCATTTTAGTTCCCAGACCAGGGATCGAACCCAGGCCCTCGGCAGTGAGAGCGTGGACTCCTAACCACTGGACCGCCCAGGAATTCCCTTGAATGATGTTTTATTTGAGGTATTAAGATATGTTCCTAGGGTCATGTTTTTGCATATGGATGGCCATTTGTTCTAGCATCATTTGTTCAAAAATGTTCCCCCATTCAGTTACCTTTGCATGGTTGTCAAAACTTTGATACTGTTTGTGTGGGTCTGCAAAAAATCCTGCTGGGGTTTTGATAGAAACTGCGTTAAACCTATATTTTGGGAAAATTAATATCTTTACTCTATTGAATCATCTAATTCATGAACACATTATATCCATTTATTTAGTTTTTAAAAAATTTTATCAGCGTTTTATAATTTTTAACATATAGATCCTGACATATTTTGTTAGATTTATATCTTTGAAATTTGTCAGAACTTGCTTTATGACCCAGTATATGGTATATGTTGAAAAGTTTCCATGTACATTTGAAAACAGTGTATATTCTGCAGTTGTTAGATGAATTTTTCTATATATGTCAGTTAGGTCAGGTTTGTTAATCTTGTTGTATAAAACGTCCATATCCCTTCCGATTTTCGTATGCATATTACTGGGAGAGATTGAAACATATCCCACCATAATTATGGATTTGTGTAACTCACTTTGGTTCTGTCCTTTTTTGTTTTACAGATTTTGAGGTTGTTATTAGGTATGTTTAGAATTTAGACTTGAAATATCTTCCTGGTCAGTTGATCTTTTTATAAATATGTCTCTCTTTATTCCTAGTTATAATTATTGGCTTAAAGTCTACTTTGTCTGATATTAGCTATACCAACTTGCTTTGGTTACAATTTGTGTGGCATCTCTTTTTTCATTCTTTAAACTTCAGTTACTCTGTGCCCTTATATTTAAGGTATGTTTGTAAACATCATGTAGTTGTGTTTTATTTTGGTGATATCTAATCTAAAAATGTTAGTTAGTCTTTTATTTGTAGTACTTGGTAAATTTACATTGAATGTAGATATTGATATATTTGGGCCTACATTTACCACATTACTCTTGATTTCTGCTCTTTTTTTTCTTCCCTCTTTGGGTTTGGGTTTGTTTTGCTCTTTTTCTAGTTTCTTAATACGAAAGCTTGGATTATGGATTTGAGATGTTTCTTTTTTAATGTAAGTATTGTACTATAAATTTCTCTTTAAGTACTACTTTAGCTGCACCCCACAGACTTTGATATATTGTATTGACATTTTCATTCAGCTCAGAATAATTTCTAATTTTCCTTGGGATGTCCTCTTTGATCCTTGGATTATTTGAGTATGTTGTTTAATTTCCAAGTGATTGGAGATATTTTTGTTATCTTTGTTATTTATTTCTAGTTTAATTCCATTATGATCAGAGAATATAATTTATATGATTTCAGTTCTCTTAAATTAGTAAATATTTGTTTTATTACCCAAAATATTGTATACATTGGTGAATGTTCCTGGATTCTTGGGGGGAAATGTAAATTCTGCTGTTGATGGGCTTAATGCTCTATGAATATCAGTGAGATCCAGTTGGATGATGGTGTTGTTCAACTTTTCCATATCCTTGCTGATTTCTGGTCGGCTCATCCTATCTATTACTATAAGAGTTATTTGAAGTCTCCAACTACAGTTGTGGATTTGTCTTTTTTTCCTTTCAGTTGTATCCGTTTTTCTTTATGTATTTTAAATTTCTATTGTTAGATGCATACACAGTTATTGTTTTATCTTCTTAGTGAGAGAACCCTTTTATCAGGATGTTATGTCTTTATTTATCCCTGATCATTTTCTTTGTTCTAAAGTCTTCTTTGCCTGATATTAATACAGCCACTCTAGCTTTCTGTTGATTCCTGTTTGTATGGTGTATCTTTTTTAACCTTTTGTTTTAACCAACACAGGTTGAAGGTGAGCCTAGAAGTTCATAAATAATGTTACGGGGTTGCTTTCTTGAGCTCTTCCCTGTTATCTCCCCAGTACTTTCTGGCTCCCTGGGTCTCCCATTTTCTGTCTGGCCACAAACTGCTTAACTTCCACAGCTGTCATGTCGGGGCCAAACATTGTGAGAACAGAGAGAAAGAGAGAGAGAAGAGTTTTGGCTGATGGCTCCTGTTGCTGCCACCACAGAATTGCCTGGGGCCTGGGTCAAGAGAGAACTGAGGAAAAGGAAAGGGGGGTTCATCTACTCTCTCTGAGCTTTTGGAAGTTTCCTTTCCCATTCCTCAAGCCTGGCTTCTCCTGGGGCTCTCTCGTGTGCCCCACTTCTGGGGTTTGGGTGTGTTGAGTTCAAGGTGGTCTGTACTGGAGGGAAAGAGGTGATGGCGCTTTGGTTTCAGTATCCTTTCCCAATCTGCCAGTGTTGTTTACTTTTCAGTGTTCTGAAAGAGCTGCGCTGTGCCTTCTGTTCAGATTTTATATGGAAAGGGTGGCATGTGTTTTCTCTGTCCTTCCCAGAACTAGAACCTCTGATTGATATTATTTAAATTTTTTATTTTCTAATTAACTCATATTGATAGAACAGCAGTTGATGTTGCTAGTAAGGGTTCAGGTAAGTGGCCAAATCACATAGTTTTCAATTAATTCTCTTGGCTTTGTTTATGCTTGCATTTATGTCAGCTGCACACGGTGCTATTCTCGTCTCTCCCTTTGATCACATAGTTTTCACCGTATTCTTCTGTTTGCACCTTCCAACTAGCCTCGTGAGTGAATGTAGTCTTGTTATCTCTTTGCAACTTGGAGCACACCCTCTTACACACGATCCCACGGTAGGGCTGGTCAGGGCAGTGAGTCTGGATGTAGCTCAACTGAGCTGTATGAGGCAGAGTTTTGAGAAAAATTAGATGGGAATCCTCGCTGAAGACCCTTTCAGGGTAAGTTTGTGCTTGCTTCAGACATAATTGAACTATAGCAGCCTTCTGAACTCATCAAGTGGGGTGTAATTTCAGAACAAATTTACACACAGCTCTTTTAAGATGCAAATCTTTGCAGAAATTACACCTGATGCAGTTGAGCTGGCAGCTGGGGTCTGGCACACTCAGGAAGTGGGATGGGGTCTCAGTGGAGGTGCAAATTCATTCATGTGCAATTCAGAGGCCACATTAAGGTCTGACTACCCCTGTGACCTTCCTATCACCATGAGTGATTGATTAAGAAATATTCAGCCTCTCCCTGAGAACTACAGAGATGATAATCCAGCCCTGGTTGCTATGATCAAGTGGAAAGACAGAAAATGGTGGGGACAACCGAGGCCAGCCTGGTTCCAGCCTCATGTGGGGTTAGGGTCAAGCTCCCTGTGTACTGCCGTAGTGGTCCCTTAATCTCACTAAGCTTCAGTCACCTCATCTATAAAACACACTACATGCTTACCTTGCAAGGTGAGGCTACTGCAAGGGATAGTGAGAAAATGTACAGGAAACTGCAGAGCCTTCTGAAATGTGAAGTTCCATACAAGTGTTTATTAGAAAACATTTATTAAATATCAAAGATAAAAATAGGACATGAAAGGGGAATTAAGAGAAACAGTCTAATAGCAGAATCAAGGTTCATTCCTGAAGTCTTCTCTGCCTCGTAGGGCATGGACTCGTTTTATGGAAGGGCTGAATTAGGAGGTCTCCAGGAGCCTGGGCTGGGTCAGCACCTATCCGAGTCCCTTCCAGCCCTGAGAGTTTATGATTCTGCCTCTGGTGCCCAAGTGTCCCTCTTCTGTGTCTCCCGGGACGGTGGCCGTTGGCAGGGGCACACTTCCCAGGGTACACGGGTGAGGGTGTGACCGGTTTGATGCCTAGTGCCTCTTTCTTTTCCCAGGCTCCTGAGATCACGGGAGCCCAGCATCATCCTTCTGTCCATATGAAAGAGGTTGTGTCGGGCTTGGGATGCATGGGCCCACTGGGTCCCGGAACCGACAGCTGGAAAGTTTGTTCACCCATGATTTGCTTTAACTGAAATGTTCAGGCTTCCAGAACACAGACCCTCCTGAGGGACCGACGGGAGGCACCCCATCCTGCCCTGGCACATCTCCAGCTGCAGCGGACTCCTTCCTGCTCACCCCGAGGGTTGCCTCCGTGTTCAGCAGCGCACTGGGGCTCAGGGCCCAATAGCACTGGTGGCCTGAGACTCAGGTTGCCCGTCCAACGGGTCATGGGTCAGGGATGGGCCAGCCAACCACTTTCCTCTCCCTCCCTTGCAGATCACCTCCAATGAGAAGCACCTGGAGAGCCTCAAGAATTCGGGCAGCCTCCTGCGGGCTCTGGAGTGGCTGGCCCCGGCTGGGGGGTAAGTAGGCCCAGGAGGGCTGTGGGAGGAGCGGCACAGAGCGTACCTGGGCTCAGCAAATAGCCTGGCGTTCCTTTTCTCTGCTCTTCTTCCCTCCCCCGCCCCCCATTTCCCCTACACACCAGGGACCGTCTCATTCCTGCCTGATACTGCCCACTGAGATCCCTCCCTCCCAGTGTGGGATGGGCCACTCTGCCCCCCCACCCCCTGGGAGTCCCCACTATGGAGGCAGGGGTAGGTAACGGGAGGGAGAAAAGAAGAGCATCCCAGCCCTGCGGCGCCGGGAGGCCATATTCCCATCTACAGGGAGTAGAGGTGGGGACGGGAGCGGATTGTGACCAGGTGGGAGGCCTGATGAACCTCGTGAGAAAAGCAGTACCCGTTTGTGCACACGTGCCCCCCGCAGCAGCCTGGCCAGAGGCACCATTACCACCACCTTGCAGAGGGTCTGGAGGCCCACGCTACAGCCCCGGCTGCCTTCAGAGGGAAAACTTGAACCCCCAGAACAGACTGTTAGACACTAGAAGCTGAGGTTAGGTCAGCCTCCCAGTCCTCAGCTTCACAGTCAGTACGTCTAGAGCATCCTGGAAGTGAGGTGCCGAGACCAGGACAGCCCTGTCACCCGGAACATGCTGCACCCTGTGGAGGGCGGAACCGGCCTCTCTGCCAGCCCCCCGGTGACGCCGATGCCGGTGTAGTGAGGGCGCTGGGAGGGTTCTTGCCGCACACACCCCTGCACTCCCTGGAGAGGTGGTTCGGGGCGGGGGCGGTGGGTAGGGCTGACGAGTCATTTAAAATGTTAGTGCCACGTGACCAGAGAAAATGGCATGGGAATAAAGAGAGAACTTCCCCCAGGTATCCACCCTTTAGGCAGCCTGTGTGCTGTGTAATGGCTCACTGCATGTGACAGCGCCAGGGCCTGGCAGGTGGGTTCTGGGGGCGGTTCAGGGGCTTGATTAAATGAGTCGGTGAGTGCCTTGTCCCCAGAGCCGAGGGAGGCGGCCGGAGGATGTGGTGGCCCCTGAGCTGCAGCAGCTCTCCCTGCCCTGGGGAGGAGGCCCCACCTGCTAAGGGGTACCTGGCCTTCGCTGGGTGTGCGGGACGCGGGGTGGTGCATGGCGTTCCTGGTAGTTTGTTTTCAGAGCCACAAGGTTCTATGGAATCTGCTTCCTGGTGTTTGGAGTTTTGTATTAGTTGGAGAAGAGTATGCGGTTGAGGTATTGCTGGGAAGGTGAGTCTGCGGAGAAGGCTCAGCCCCAACCAGCCTTGTTGTGTTAATCCTGGATTGGGTGGGGAGGGGACAGCGCCTCCTGGCCTACCCCACCCCCTTTCCTCTGTAGCTTAAGCCAAAGATGTCAGTTCTTACCTGTGGTTACTGTGAGCTGAGGGGAAGGACGGGCTGACTTTGATGGGAGGGTCCCCTGCTCAGCACGGTGGCCCCTGTGGTGTAAGGCACGGACACTGGCTCCCCAGCTTGGGCCACAGGCCTTCCGCTAGACTGGTTTGTGAGGAGCAGGTGATGACCATACCTGGGGACCCTGGCCTTGTGCAGACAGCTGAGATGAGGCCCCTGTGAGCAGATGTGTGCTAGCAGAGGGTGGGAGAGCCACCGGGAGGCATGGGCTTGAGTGGGGAGCTTCTGAGAGCCTTTCCTCTCCACGGCCTGCCTCTGTGGGACTCCCCCACCCCCCCAGCTGTGTCCGAGGCCGGCACATCTTCATGCTGTACCAGTTTGGGAGCGCTGGACCCAAATTTGGACCAAACACGTGAAAACGAGACTCCCTGAGGCTGGTGGCCTCTTCCGTACCCACATGTATCACTCCAGCAACTAGCACGTCTACACCAGGCATATCTCGTACTGGTTGACAAGCTGCTGCTCCGAAATTGTCCTGTTTGGGCTTTGTTCGGATGGCCCCACCAGAAAAAGGTTTTCTCGTGTTGACCAAGAGTGACTGGATGGCAGCATTCTCGGTTCTGATGGGGCCCTGCCAGGTGGGTGTGTCCTCCTTGCCAGTCACTGGCCCCCAAGGGCTGCTCTGGCAGGCGGAGTGGGCAGCACGGCTCCACCAGAGTAGCCTGGTCTCAGCCGGGAGCAGGCCAAGTTCAAGTGCATTCCCTCAGCCCTCAAAGGGGCCTTTGATGCACAGAGCAGGAATGCATGGCACCATCTCTGACCACAGTCCTGTCCCCGTGCGACCCACCTCTTTTATGCAGCCCCCTGGCATTTGGCAACAGCTGTATTTCTGTGTAGCGAAGGGTGTGCTATCAGCTAATTTTATACTTCAAGGCACACTGCTTGCTATGCGCCATTCTTTTCTTTGGTAACAGTTGTTAAGGCACAGGTTTAAATGTGTCTCAATTTGCTCCAATAACAAAGTTTCCATTTGAAGCTCTTAATTGCACATCCACACCTATGAGAATAAGAAACCCGAAGCTCCTGGCTGATTGGCCAGGAAGGGGCAGCGTGGAGCAGGGAGTGTCAGCAGCTGGGATCTTTGCTGGGTGGCACAAGTCAGCTGCAGGCAGGCGCCGGGCAGCCTCACTGTGGGCCTCGGGCCGGCAGGCTCTGGCTGCCGTCCGCCTGACTTGCCCTCACAGCTCAGCATCGGTGCACCTGGCCAAAGTGGGGTCAGACGTCGAGGGGTGGCAGGGCCAGTGCTGAGCCCCTGTGGGACTGTGGGCTTCGGGGTCCTCACCTCATGGCCCTGGAGCCTGCGAACGCTGTTTCTGCTTCTCAAGATGATGCTAGGGGCAGCTCTGGGAAGCAGCTGGGCCATCAGGTACTCGGGTGCAAAAGAGGCCAGCTCCTTTGGAAGACAGAGCATTTTACCCTGGGGATGCCTAAATGTCTCTACTTTGGTTTTTCTCACAGTTTGTCGGCCAACAGTGCAGTGGCTTCCTTGGCCCTGGAGATCCTCCAAGCTGCTGGACACTAGGCAAGAAGGCATTTGGCACGAGCCCACTCTGTGGCACCCACCCTCAGCTACACACATTCACCACATGGCACCTACAGCTCTATTTGGATCTAATAAAGTCAGCTGAACCTGGAACCTCTGGCTGAGATGATCTAACTCCAGACCCTAGAAAACCCACTCAGAATGGACCTCCTCGGTGCATGTGGGATGCATCTGGGAACCCCAGGTTTGCTAGCTGTTCTCAGAATGCTCTTTCCCTCTGTGTGGGCCAGGTAGGCCTCTGCTAAAGCCTGCACTGCCTGTGCTAGTCTAGGCCTGCCAGTGCCTATAAGCACCTTTCTTCTCTGGAGAAGAGTTAACAGGCAGGACTAGGCAGGATGCTCTCCCAGCTCCAGCTCCAGCTCCAGAGCAAGCCTTTGGAAGTTATAGTCTCTTGTCTTCCTCCTACTTTTACCTGCTTGGCTTTTCTTCATTTCAGGGATGAAGTGATCCCAAGAATCTTGGGAGAACTGGGCAAGACTGCACTAACAGGAACAGGTGGTTAAAACTTTGCCTAAAGGAATGCAAAACGCTCAAGGAACGCTGGCTTCCTTGAAGATCTGCTCATCTAGATGGGATGATGGCATCAAGGTAGAATCACACCCCCAACTTCCACCAGTGACCCCCCTTATCCTCGAAGCCTTTCCAGCTTCTTCCTCACACACATATGCCCTTAGTGCCCCCTGTGTAAGAGGCAAGCCTGTGAAAATACTGGGTGGACACTGCGGAAGGGGGCTGGGACTGTTGTACTGAGGGAGGGAGAGGTTGACCCTGGGCAGCTTGAACCAGATGAGCAAGTTGAGAACATTCCTTGGCCTCCTCTCTGGGTCCTCTGTTTCCCCACCTGCAGAATGAAAGGGCTCGACTAGATCAGTAGCTGCAGTGCTCTGGGCTGCTTAGAGGGGATCTGCCCCTTGACACACACTGCCTGAGCCCAGACGGGCTTCTGTCCCAGGCAGCAGCCCCTATGCGGGGGGAATGGGCAGGGGACGCAGAAGCGGGAGGCACAGGGGCACACAGGCAGCCCCACACCTACTGCATCACAGGAAGCTGGGCACACTGTCACCAACAGGCCCACTTTGCCGCGGTGATCTGGGTAGCGTGCCAGCTTCCATTTGGCTTTGTAACGAACACAGCAGTTCCGTGCCCCCCTCCATCAAAGGCATGGATGTCACTTACCTTATTTAAACCTCACCACCTGCCAAGCAGACCTTCTTATCTCCATTTCATAGATGAGAAAACTGAGGCTCAGAGGAGCCAGCCCACTTGCCCAAGGCCCCACTGCTGGGTTGAACTCGGGACTCGGACTCCGCAGCCTGTGTGTCTGCCAGTGGGTGTCCAGAGTCGAGCTGAGTAGCAGGGGTGTAAGGGGGAACGCCACCCAGGAGCAGGCAGTGTCCTTTGCTCTCATAGCCTCCTAACTGCCCACAGGCAGTCCTGCTGGGCAACGTGCCCATCACCAGGCTGTGCGCCCAGGTGGCCCTGGCCTGGCTGGATTTGCCTGTGTTCCTGGGGTGGGGGAAGCTGATGAAGCAGCTGGAGGCCTGGCCCTCAGCTCCTGTTGCTTTGCCTCTTTGGTCCAGGGAACAGGCACAGTTCTTCCTGTTTTCCCAGGAAATCTGTTCTCTCTCCTTTCATTCAGCTCTTAGGGGAACCACCCTAAGTTCTGGACCTAGAGTCCCACAGAAGGTATTTCAGAGCAATCGAATTCTTCTTTCTCTACCCTTTTGAGTTGAGCAGGGAGGAGTCTTTGCTGCTTAAGGTGAAACAGGAGGAAAGTTTTAACATTCCAGAACTACGTTAAGTGGACCATGCCTGGCCCTGAGTCCCACAGCCTTGCCTCTTTGAGGAAAGGCATATTTGAATAGGTAAGGGGCAAGGAGGAGATGGTCCCAAGCAGGGCTAGTGCCCCACCAAGGGTGTTCAGCCCAGGGTGACAGGCGCTAAAGCTAGCCCACGCCAAGTTTTGCACCCTGGCATGAGGCTATGTCCTCCTGGAGTTAGTTAGGGGATCCTTTTTGTCCTTCTCACAAAGGTGCCTTATGGAAAGCAACAGCCCCAATCCTAATGAGCTGAGGTAGGGGACATGAGCAGTCTGGTTGAGTAGACAAGAGGGAGGCCGAGAGCAGTACCCTTCCCAGCCCCAAATGAGAGGCCCATACCCTTCTGTGGCTTCCCCAGCTCCAGTTCTGAGAAGACCTGGGCCCCAGCCACCCATCAGAGCTCTCAGGATTCTCGCAGTGACCAGACGCCCAGACCCAGGTAACTACCGGCCCTCCTCTTCCCACCACCTCCAAGCTTTAGCTGTTTGCTGATTGGCTACAGTCCATCAGCTGAGCCCCCCCGGGATGAATGGCATCACTGAAGTTGCAGGGTGAGGGGGCAAAGGAGGCAGCAGGAGCATGCCTTGCACGGAGCAGAGCAGAGAGGACGGGCGAGTGGCTGCACCAGGCTGCCTGCCTTCCCTAACAACAGGACCAAAGCTTTGAGACCTTGCCTCAACTTACAGTCTGAGAGTAGGTGCCCAGTGAGCTGTCCCTCTGTGAAGATCTGTCTGGGGTGACTCTGGCCTGGAGGGTATCCTGAGAGGAACTGACAGTCATCTGGCATCTAAGCAAGTGGCTCTGTAGGACGCAGCAACAAAATTTACGGACTGACGGTTCTTTGGGCTTGTCTAGCTCTTCCTGTTTCCCATGTTATCATGAGGTTTCCCCTATTACCTCATGAGGTTCTGAGGTCAATTCTGTGAATGCAGGGCAGCTCTTAGCCCTGTGCGACAGCTCAGAAGTGGAGGCTCTGGTGGCTAAGGCTTTTGTCCATACTGAGTGATAGTGAGAGGACCTGGGTCTCTCCTGCCTCCACTTGAAGCAAAATGCCCTTTATTCTCCCTCCTCCAACAACAGAAAAATATGTAGAAAAATATGGACTTATGCAGGGGCTGAGGGAGGAGCCTCAGGAGGGAACTGGTAGGGAAGGGGGCGGCAAGCTACAAAAGCCCAAAGAGGCTTGGTCCCTGGGGAGACCTGTCTGGCGTGGGGTGGGGACAAGACTCACTGAGTTTCAGGAGGCTTTGGCCCCAACAGCCTCAAGCTTCCAGGAGGCCGAGGGAGGGAAGTGGCAACAAGCACCAGCCTTGGCCCAGAATAAGGACCAGGGTGGTGTGGAGTCTTGATGTGACCTGGAAGAAGGCTGGCCTTTTACACCTGGCCTCTGGCCTCTCAGAGGCTTGATGCTGAGGTGGCAGAGGAGGCTGGTCACCTCCCTCTAGATTACTCAGGAGGTGGGGAGGTGGAGTGGACACCACACAGGACATTGATGAATAAGAAAAAGGAAGCACTATACCTTTTCAGCCTCCCGCCCCCATTATTTTCTAATTGCATTTGATGGGTGTTCACTGAAGCAAGGCAAGGCAGTTAGATTCTCACCTAGTAGAACAAAACAACTGCAGTGGAGCAACTCAGCTCTCTGCTGGTTTACAAACCATATGGCACGATTCGGATCTTCTGTTTTTATTACACTAATCAAGACATATTTATCTCAAGATCTTTCACTGTCAAGGATTCCAATAACCAGATCAAAGCCTCATGTCTAGAACACCTCATCCAACATGGAAAAGCTTCATTTTTCAGCTCATTGGTGGTCACTGCAATGGGATCAAATGTCCTACGCACCTCCATCCCCAGGTAACCATTATTCTGTTTTTTTGTGGTAATCTAATAATTTTCTTGCTTTTTAGTTTTACTATCTCGGGATGATTTCCTTAAAACAGTATGCCTTTCTTTTTGCACCAATGCAGTCCTATGGCATGCATTTGTGACTTGCTTTCGTTCAGTATCATATTTGAGATATACCCATACTATTGTGTTGAAGCTGTAGTCTTTTACTGCATTGTGGCCATTCTCTTGCAAATTATTGGACACATGGGCTTCTAGTGAGGGCTTTTGATATTTTGTTGATCATGGATTTTTTCCTGCATTAATTTGTTTTATCCAAATGGCTACCTAACTGTTCTACACTTTTACTAAAAAGTCCCTCTTTTTCACACTGACCTCCAATGCTACCTTTAAAGTGTCTATTGTCTTCATCTTATTCTGTTCCCTTAGTGTATACTTCTACACACGTGCCAATAACAGTGTAAATTAACTACCTCTAGCTTTACAGTTAGCCTTGACAGCTGACAGAACAAGTCCTCCTATCATCTTATTCTTCACAAGTGTCTTTGCCGTTCTTGGCTCTTTGTCCTTCTAAGTACATTGCAGAACTACCTTGCTGAATCAGATTAACCTTCATATAAAGTTTTTACATGGAACTTCAAAACTATAATGATTTTAGGCAAAGCTCTGAAATGTTTTCTGGTTTAAAAAAAAAAACACCCTGCTGTGGTTCTTTATGTTAAAAGCTGAACTCACTGAAGATCTTCACTCTAACCAATACCTAGCTCTAGCCTACTAATAGTTCATGCAATGCCACCTTGGTTCTGTGTGTCATGCACTGGAGGCACGACTGCCCCCTCACCAGGTACACAAATGTTTCCTCTCCAATCCCAATTACATCTTAGACCACAGGGATGAATTTATAAAGCTTTCTCAAAGGGTCCTCATCCAACAAAAAGGTACTGAATACATGTTTTTAGATACACAGTAAATCACAAACAGCCCTCCCTAAGCACAAAACACTTCCATGCTTTTTAAAGCCCAAAACACAAGTTCTAACAAACAGGTCTACTGACTGCCCTCAGGGATGAACTAAGGCTTGTCAGACCTACCACTAGGATGACAGGCTCACCTGGCAGAGAACATGGAAGAAGGCCCATTCTAGTTCTCTCTGATAGGTTCAGATAAACATCGGCAGGTAAACCATCTTAACTATCAGTTCAAAGTGGAGGTGAAGGAATTCCCCGCTCCAAATGAGTCACACTTCTGTGAAGGTGCTTGAAGTCCAAATCCAGGTGAGTAATTCTTCATTATTACCTTAAAGGAATGAAACCATGTGATGGAGTCTGGGGTGGGGGATGCCTGTTGGGCAACACAGAACAAAACTGAAAGCCAAAGAACTAGATGCCTTTGGTCACGTGGGCAGGATTATACACATGGCTGCAGCCAGGATGAAGGGGTCTTAGCCATAGGCTCTAAGCCCGGAGTCCTTCAGTTGGAGACGATGGACTCCCCTCTTCTTACACAAGCTCAGAATCAACGTTCAAGGCTGAAACACTTTTGGTGCAATTTAACCCAGGGGCAAGTGCTAAAGAAGCTTGGCAAACAAACAATTCCGTCTACTAGCAGTAAGGCTCTTTCCATCATTACAACTTAAGTTTATTCAACTTCACCCTGAGGAAGACACACAGTGAAATAATTTATTACCCTCGCAAACCACTAAGTGACAAGGAAAAAAAGGTGACACAATCGAATGAATTAAAAGTTTAATTCTGAACCATTTTTATAACCGCATTTTCTCTTGAAGCATTGTATCACCGCAGGTTACAACAACTTTGGGATAAAAGGCAACTGGTAAACTGTCCAAAACAAGGTTCCAAATAACACCTCTTACTGATTTACCCTACCCATACATATCCCAAATAAAGTTTTTGATCAAAAACATGAAATAGATCCACCTGCTTATTTTAAGCATATTAAAAAGGAAACTAATTGGACCATTTCTATTTGTCTATTTTATACAAAAAGGCTACACAATGTTACACTTTATTCAGATTACAATTAGAGTGATTATGAATTAGTGTTCTACACCATTACTCAATTCTTAAAAATTAGAAATTGCTGTAGCAGTATTCACTATAACTTAACACTACGAGAGACTTAAAAAACTAACAAACAGTTACTGCAAAAAAAAGAAAAAAGAAAAAAAAAGAGCTACTTCAAAGCAAGCAAAGTCAGTACCATTACAGATATTTAAAAAAAAATTTTAACAAGCAAGGCTAGAGTTTGATAAATTCCATCTTGTGATCCATTCTTGTGCATTCTTCACTTCTTGAGTCACTCCCAAAATCCATTTGTATTGTTACTCCTCGACCAAAAAGGACCAGAACAAAAAGTTTACTTCAATTGTTCCCATAGGAAACTCAGCTTGGTTAGTGTGTCAGGCACTTTCTGAGATACCAGCCCACCCCTCGAGCCCTCTCAGCAACTCTACAGGCCAATCACAATGCAAGTTCAGACAATACAGCTGTATAAAGAGAGAAAGGCTGCTATTAATGTTTAGAACAGCAAATGTTACTCATTTGAGTATTAAGTTGCAAAAGCTGTGGCAAAAAACATTAAAAGTTAATAACTTCCACACATGACCACGTAACAAACCAGAAATCTGAGAACATTCACATGTTCCAAGACATCTCCTTTCAATGTATCTTTTTTTGTGGCAGATTTACAAATAGGCCTAAACCACTCCCACCCTACCAACCAAGTCTTTCTGAAGTTCTGTAGGCAGAGTAAAAGTATTTTACCCAAACTGGCTTTTTTTAACTTCTTACCTAAAGGATGATTTACAGGTCAGTATCAAACCAGGCCAGCTGATTGCTGTCACCTGGAGGCAGCCCATCCATGAGGTCCTGGGCATGCCCCAGATCTGGCAGCCCATCAACTGGATAGTCAGCACCAGGGTGGTGGCCGCCCATCTCATGCTCCATCATGGGGTCCATACCCAAGGCATCCTGGCCGTATCCACCAGAGTGAAAAGAACGATAGCTGGGATCTAGGAGTCGGGGGTAGCAATGAAATGGGTAAGGGAGAGAGAGAAGACATAAAAGTGAATACTAAGGTTAGGGACATCCAAGGGCAGCAAGCTTGTCTGTCAGAAAGCATTGCTTTCCAACCTCTTCAACGTCTAGCTTTCTTCAGCTAAGTGCCAGTGCCAGGCCACCCATGAGGCTACACAAAGTCTGTTTCCTCCAAAGGCAGACCAGCAGGTTCTAGTCCTGGACATCTGGCATTTACCCAGGCAGAGACAGGTTCCTGAGGGGGGAGCAGCAGCAAGCAATCTACTGTGTGTGACACCTAGGCATCAAGCAGTCATGGCAGGAGGTGAAGGCAATAACAAGGAGGTCTGGCAATTGTAATCTATTTGTTAGAAAGTCCAGGCAACACCCACAAAAGTACAAAGAAAATGTGCCAGTTTCCAATGAAACCTTTATATGTTTTATATTAAGGGTTAACATTTACATGTACCTATCAAGGTAAGAAGCTTATAAGCTTTAGTGGTTTATTAACTAGGAAAAACCAGGTAAGATTATACATTTAAGAGGAATAGTTACAGCTGTTAGTGGTCTACCCCTAATTATGCTCCACTCGCCACTACCCAGATTTGAATTGTATTTTTAGAGTTTTCTGAAAAGCTAACTATGTAAATACCCATCCCAGATCTGAGCTTGGGGACAGAAGTTTCCATACTCTCACTTCCTGGGTGGGTTGTAGACACAGATATTATGGGTTCTCTGAACCAAAAAAACTGAATAAAAAGCCAGGCGACTTGTAACATCCTGCACTGTACTGCAGAGGCCTAGCAGTAGTAACACATATTTATTGGTGTGATCCTACTGCTTGCTCAGTGTGTGGCTCACAATTCCCTGTGCTCCAATAAAGATACTATTGCTGACTCTAGAATTTAAGAACTGCCTTTAATTGCTACCACTACTTTCCTGCCAACACTGGCTTCCCAGATGGGCAAACCAGCTCTTTTGATAAAGCTTTGGACCTTCAGCTTGATCTGGAAATAATCAAGAAATGTGAGACACATACCATCCTGGCGATATCCAAGGGGTTCTCCCTGGGCACCGATATCAAGTCCAAGATCAGCAGTCTAGATAAACAGGTACAAGGTAAAGAAGCAAAATGAAAATTCTCAACTCAAAGCATACTGTCTAATATTTTGAAAACATACTTATTTTCAGATTACGAAAAGAATAAAGAACTCAAACATTATAGAAATACTTAGAAAATGCAGAATTACTTTGAAATACAGATGTATACAATACAGAAATACTTCAAACTCTACCCTTCAAAGATACCTAGAGAAACATGTTTTCCCATTGCACACAGTATTAAAAGTACTAATTTATTCTTTCCACAGGTATATATTATTAAGTACTTACGATGTGCCAGGCACTGTTCCTGGTGCTAGAAATATAACAGGAAACAAAACAGGCAAAGTGTCTACCCGCAAAAGGAGTTGCTGACAGGATATGTTATATGAAAAGACTTTTAGAGCCTGCGCAGCTAGAAGAACGAAGTTGCCATTAACTGTGAGAGGAGAGGTCTGGAGAAAGGGAGTGGGTGAGGAAGTTCAGAGCTCAAGTTGGAACATATTAAGATTGCCTATTAAACAGCCAACCAACATACTACTCATTGTTTGGCAGTTTGCTTTTTTTTTTTCCACCTAACAATATGTAGGATCTCTCTCCATTCATTCAACAAATATAATTCACTTTATGTACCATAATTGAAAAAACTTTCAGGGTGGTTCTACTGTTTCAATGAACAACTGTATTGAGGACAAATACTGAACAAATCAATAGAAATTCAAGTAGAAAAGTAGGTGAAAAATTGAGCATTTTTTAAGAAGTACTGATAAACCGACCTCCAACTAACAGTGGTTAATAGACTGCCTCTTTCTGACAACCTTTTGAAAAATGTTCTTTAGTCTGCTAACTTTTTCATCTGTCTCCCTTGGAAATTCTAACTTGTTTGTTCTGAACAGGCTGTTTAAAGCTGTAGTTTTCCTCACAGCAGTTGCTAAAAGAGTGTAAAGAATGAATATTCAAGCCAAGGACACAGTCAGTGTAAATGAACGTGTACTGAGTGGTTTGAGAGGAAACCACAAACTGCCTTATACCTGCTCTAGCAAACAGCCAAATAAACGTGCTCACGCTGCCTACCTCATTCCAAGCCATTGGCTCCGTTCTGAAGAGAGAACTGGTCAGCTCAACTGAAAGCCGTTTCTTATAATCCTGTGGCTTGTCCTCAGACATTCGGAACAAAACAGCAGCTGCATATGTTGCTGGGAGAGGGATGGAATAAAGGTCCTTGAGGAAAAGCTGAGGCGTCACTGTACACAAGCTAAAGGCTCTGGTTCCTTTCCTACTTACCCACACCTTCATTCCTAGAATGAAGTAATTCTGTCAGAGGAGCTGTGGCTCCCTCAGCTTCAATAGCTTCTGCAGCCTCCTTGTCCTGAGCAAGTTCACAGAGGACCCCTGCAGCTACTCTCTGGATATTTTCAATGGGAGAATAAAGCAGCTAAGGAGAAAACATACACCCAAAACCTAGTTAAACCTAAAGTTAAAACATGGCAAGCACCCCATGCACTGTAAACATTCCCAATTCCCAATTCAGAGTGTAAGTGGTATTCGTACTGCTTGTATTAAATCATAAACTCTAAATTTATGTTCCTGAGTGATGCTCAGGAGCAATGGTTTTCTAGAGCATTTTTAGCTACGAACCTTTTCTTCAGAGTTTTATTCAAGCTAAAACTTGGAAGACCCAGAGGTGGCTGGAGGCCTGTGCTCTGGCAGCCCAGACCAGCTTTCGTCCCTTCAAAACTGAGCAACCCTAAAAGTGGAGTAGAAAGTCTCCTTCCTTTCTTGAGGTTCTAGTCCCAATGTTTCTCCTTCTACTGCCCAAGAAAAAAGAAGGGAATTTTCATAAATGTATTCAACTAAAAGGACATGACACATTGAGATTCTGTTTTTTATACTCTGAACAGGAAGCAGGGGCAGTACTGCCATTTTAGAAATGGTGATAGTAGATGAAAAATTAAATGCTGGTGCCCCTATTTTGGTCTCTAATTTCCTGATATTTTGCTTATCTTTAAAATCCTGAAATTTTACTGACACACAGAATCTAGAACACCTCACTTAAAAGCAACATACCTGCACAAACAATGGAATGGTATTTAGGCCTCTGATAACAATTCGGTTGTGAACATCCCGAGCTAGGATGTGAAGGGCTCCAGTACAACCTTCAACTATTTCTTCCATGCGGACCCCCTCCTACCAAAAGAAATATGGTTAATAAATAGGGCATTGTCCTCTCTAAAGTTTATATATTTGAAAGGCTTTCTGTTCTGAGTAGCAATTACTAGATTAGTTATTCACATTATAAACCCAAAGTTCCCCAGAATTTGCAATTAATTAGTTCAGGAATGAAGGTGGACTCCATTCAGTTGAATGTCACTTTCTGAAGTGGCCCCTTGTCAACACTAATTCCAAGCAGCACCCCTCCCCCATCACGGTACTGTGCACAGCAAAGCACAGCTTCAATATACCTCTGAATCCCAAAGATAACTTTCTTACAGTCAGGGCACCAATCACTCTGGGTAAAGGGATATATAAAGAAAAGATACACAAAGATGGGAAAGTAACGTGCAGACTATGTCACTGTTTTCTTTCAGATGCTCCCTCTATCTTTGTACATCTATGTGTATTTGGTGAAAACTTAGCAAAGTTTTATCACCAACTGCTAAAATTCTACTGAGCTGCCAGTAGAAAATCCACTCACCTCCTCCAAGACTATTCAACTGATAGGCTATACGGGAGAAGGAAGTTAGCTTTTGCAAAATGTAACTACAATCTGCTTTCCCTCTACCTGAGTTTTTAAAAAGGTCATAATTCTGCTACTTGCAGCAGCTTTTATATTCAACTTCATTTTTATAAGGAAACAAAAGCTCCTTTCTTCCTAGAGAGATTTTAAAAGGTACCCTTTGCATTCTATTAAGCCACCTCATGGAGACAGGCCAACACCAAAAGTAATGAATAGAGAAAGGCAAAGCCTCCTAATGAGTGCATCCATATCACAACTAGCAATCAGAGTCTCAAGATCTGTTCTGGTAAAGTCTTGTTCTCGAAAGTAACCTGATTAAATAAGAGAGAATCTTTGAAGGTCTGAGTCTTAAAACACATTCTGAGATCAGAAGTGTCTTTAGATACTTGTAATGAAGCTAGTTTTAAGACTGCAAACTTGACATCAAAGTTTCAGGCTAAGATTATAGGTAAAGATCCCAGAAATGCTACTACTTAGTCTTGTAATTTGTTGGCATTCGTTAAGTCCAGGGAAATAGTTTAAACCACTCTTGGAAGAGCTAGTAAAAGGTACATTAAACATTTATAGGTAGAACTGCAGTGGGGGATAAGAGACTCTGAAATCAGACAGACTTGGATTCAAATTATGGCTCTGCTACTTCCTAAGGATGTGAACCCTTTGTATGGATTAAATGAGACCCCAAAGCAGTAAATCGCACTCCACGCCCCCTTTGTACGATTGAGGAGGCAACGATGTGAAGGACATGTCAAAGGACATACCACTAGGGGCCACATTACTCCTTATCTTCTGTGCAGCCACAGAGACATGTCAGTTTTTTTAGTCAATAGCAAGCAGCCCTTCAGGCAGGCAGGAGGATGGAGGGAGCCAATGACCTCAGTAGTTCAGGATCTTACGGATTTTTACATTCCTTTCAAATAGCCAGGTGTCACTATTAAGATTTACCTACCACAAACTGCTGCTGTGTTCCACCCATAGATGTACGGCGCTGGGTATCCTGATGTGCACGAACCAGCAACTGAACTAGTCGTGGAATGGCACCCTGCTCACGCAAAGGTGCGTGATTTGCGGGACAAAGGGCAAGATTTCGAATCAATCCAACAGTAGCCTGCAGAAAAGAAGGAAGAGTTAAGAACTGGCAAACAACTCAAAAAAACCATCTTCTTACCCTAAAATTCCTAACACTACATCTATCACAATCACTTGAAAGTAAAACTGACTACAGAAGCACTTCAAACCCTCACCTCCATCCCAGACATATTTCCTATTTACTAAAGAATACAACTCCTACTTATCAAACCCTGGTGCCTAGACAGCCATCTAATAATAGTCAGAGGTAGTACATTTTCAATTCTGCAACCTTCTACTTTCGCTGACAATTTACCTTGATCAGAGGCCAATGGGATGGTGGATGTAGGAGTTTAACCACAACTGGCAGTCCATAGTGAAGGCGAACAGCATTCTGGGCCATCTCAGCTTCCTGGTGTCGGCTGGTCAGATGACGAAGAGCACAGATGGCAGGCTCAGTGATATCCTCCCTGTCACCAGCACGAAGGACAGTACGCACAAGAGCCTCTATACCACCCACTTGGCACACCATCATCTTGTTCTTGTAATTATTGCAAGTGAGATTAGAAAGAATTCCAGCTGCGCAGGTGACCACATTTATATCATCTGAGCCCAGAAGCTGAACAAGGGTCCCAAGAAGACCTTCCATCCCTTCCTATGGAGATGAAAACAGATGCTCAGGACATATTCAGCTTGACTCTTTTTTCATTAAGGCACCAGTTTACTCAGAATTTACCTGTTTAGTTGCAGCATCTGAAAGATTCCTCAGAGTCCAAAGACAATTCTGAACAAGACGTTGACTTGGATCTGTCAGGTGAAGTCCTAAAGCTTGCATTCCACCTAAAAAGATTAAAAAATATCTAAGGCGATGGCTATTAGCTCACAAGTCGTATCAGTACAAAGTGTCTTCTCTAGTCTTACTTAGAAGGTGTCCCTCTTTATTGCCAAAGCTTATCCCCTCCATCTAAGTCCTTTATTTCCTTTCATTTTCTACAATGCTGCTCAGTTTCCCTTTCTTTTCCAGTTCATCTCACCTAGTGACAGTTTCTGTCAAGTATCTATTGTTCCTCTCCTGTGTGGAAAAAGCCTTCATTCTCTCCACAGTCCCCCTGTAGGTAATATTCCTATTACTTATTTCCTTTCATCCAATTATTTCAAAAATATTTAATACCAGGCCCTGGTTTGAGTTGGAGCTATACCAGTGAGCAGAACAGTCTAAAATTCCTACCTTCACAGAGCTCATGGTCTACTTGGAGGCAGACAATAAACAAATACACAATTAGTAAACTAAAACTATACAGTGTGAAATGGTGTTAAGTGCTACAAAAAACATAATACAAGACAAAGGAGGGGGCTACATTTTTAAGTAGGGTAATTAGTCCACCTAAGTGTGAAGGTGACATCTGAGCAAAGACCTGAAGGAGTTATGTAAACTCATGGGGTGAGAACAATCCAAAAAGAAGGCACCAGAACGCTTAATGTCTGGGACTGTATAAAAGACACTCACTCAAAAGATGAGCTTCAAAGTTTCACAACCTTCCATCATTTAGGACCCTAATGAAGGACGTTTACACTGGCAGAGGAGTCTAAATGGAAGCTCAACTCCCCACACACTGGCTTAACTTCACCATCTCTCTCCTACTGACATCACTTCTAAATGCAGTGGGATGTACTTTCCGTTGTCTCCTTGTTTATCTTTTCAGGTCTGCTTTACTTCCTCAATTAGGTTAGGTCTACTTGCTATCATTCTCATGGCACCCTGTACTTTTCCCTTCACAGCATTTATCACAACTATAATTTAGCCTACCACCCCTACAGTAAGACAAGATCATCCCTATCTGGTTCATTCCTCATAGTAGCTCCAGCTGCTAACAGAGAGCACAAGGCTGATGCTACTTCCCTGGTTGTCCAGTGGCTAAGACTCCATGCTCCCTATGCAGGGGGCCCAGGTTCGATCCCTGGTCAGGGAACTAGATACCACATGCCACAACTAGGAGTTCACATGCCGCAACTAAAGACCCCGCATGCCACAACTAAAAGATCCCTGACACAGCAACAAAGATCCCACGTGCCTCAACTAAGACCTGGCGCAGCCAAATAAATATATTTTTTAAAAAAAGTAAAATTATATTTAGAAAAAAAGACTTGATTCCCCTCAGATCTCATTCCCTCCCTCCACTGTTAAAGAGAGTGGATCCAGGGCTTCCCTGGTGGCGCAGTGGTTGAGAGTCCGCCTGCCAATGCAGGGGATACGGGTTCGTGCCCCGGTCCGGGAAGATCCCACATGCCGCAGAGCGGCTGGGCCTGTGAGCCATGGCCGCTGAGCCTGCGCGCCCGGAGCCTGTGCTCCACAATGGGAGACGCCACAACAGTGAGAGGCCCGCATACCACAAAAAAGAAAAAAAAAAAGAAAAAAAAAAAAAAGAGAGAGTGGATCTTAGTTCCAGATGCCTCTCAGAATAGCCTGAGAGACTTAAACATACACATTCTGATTCAGCGTGCCCAGGGTAAAAGTCCAGTGCAGATAGCTTAGAGGCACCCCCGCCTCTTCCTATCCCCGCTAGTAAGTATGTAGCCCCTACTCACATACACTAAGAGGGCAACTCCCAAATCTCTATCCCAGCCCAGTCTTCCCTTGCATTCCAATAGCATACATTGCCAGCTACCTACTGACTTTTAGTCACTTTGAATATGTCAACTCAAATAACATTCATCCTTTGCTATGTATTTTTAATATCTAATGACTTCATTCCTAGAAGCCTATAACACATCCCAGTGGCCTGGTCTGCTTGCCTTTAATCATTTGAACTGTCATACGATGCTAGTATTAATATTCCCAACACCTCATCGTGATGCTGTGCCACTGCTCAACAGCCATCAATAGCTTCTCATTATAAAGACCAGGGACTTCGCTGGTGGTGCAGTGGTTAAGAATCTGCCTGCCATTGCAGGGGACACGGGTTGAAGCTCTGGTCCAGGAAGATCCCACCTGCTGTAGAGCAACTAAGCCCGTGCACCACAACTACTGAGCCTGTGCTCTAGAGCCCGTGAGCTACAACTACTGAGCCCTTGCACCACAACTGCTGAAGCCCACGCGCCTAAAGCCCGTGCTCCGCAACAAGAGAAGACACTGCAGTGAGAAGCCCGCGCGCCACAAGGACGAGTCGCCGCAACTAGAGAAAGCCCGCGCACAGCAATGAAGACCCAATGCAGCCAAAAATAAATAATTTTTTTAAAAAAAGATAAAGACCATATGCTTTAGCATAAGCTTCAGGAGCCCTTTAGGATCTGGATCCCACCTAGTATTTCAAATTGAACTAAGCATTCTACACCTGTGTTTCCAAAGCTGGAATAAAGCATGAATAAACATCTTCCAGGGACCTAGAAACTCCTGCACAATATAGCCCTGCCTGGCTCTAGCTCATTACCCTCATCCTGAGCTATTCATCCCATTACTAGGTTCTAGTTACACAGACTTTCTCCTCAGCACCTAGAACTCAACAATTTCTTTGCTACCTTCAGGACCATCTGGAAGGCACTTAATCCTTCTCATATAAGTTACACCTTCTCATTCTGCAATTTCACTTAACATCCCCCTCTCAGGGAAGCCCCTTCCCTCCCCATTAATTCTGTATCACTATTTGCTTGCTGTTCATTTCTCTTGTAACATTCATTCCAATGTGATCACTCCATCTTTTTGCATATTTTTGTCACATTTACCACCTATAAGAATAAATACAGGGACCATACCTATTTTGTTATCCATTGTATACCATGTGCTTATTACAGTGCTTAAAACACAGGGGCTGAATATTTTCAGAATAAACAAATGAGCATCAGAATAACCTAGGGAACTTCTAAAAATCAAGATTCCTAGGCCTCCAGTCCCATACATTTCCAGCTACCTACTGACTCTCTTGTCGCCTCAACACTCCAGGGATTCTGATTAAATAAGTCTATAAATCTGTATTTTTTGCATGCATTCCAGGTATTTCTGGAATAGCTGTTATTAGCCATCATTTTTTTTTTTTTTTTGCGGTACGCAGGCCTCTCACTGCTGTGGCCTTTCCCGTTGAGGAGCACAGGCTCCGGACGCACAGGATCAGCGGCCATGACTCACGGGCCCAGCCGCTCCGCGGCATGTGGGATCTTCCCGGACCGGGGCACAAACCCGTGTCCCCTGCATCGCCAGGCGGACTCTCAACCACTGTGCCACCAGGGAAGCCCCTAGCCATCATTTTTGATGGGTAATATGAACACTGCCTAAACTAGGCTTGAATAGCACCAAAGGAGGTGTCAAGCAGAACATACACTTTGTCTGAATGTAACTTTGGCTTCAAACTGAATAGGACCATCTACTTTCAGCCTTTTAAGATCCGTTCTATCACCCTTTTCCTAAGAAAGGTAATCTAATTAGAACTACACGTGCTGCAAACATGAGAACCCAGAATAGACAAGTATACTTACCAGCTTCTACAATAGCCGGCTTATTACTAGAGCAGACAGACAGCACCTTCAGTACTCTGCTTGTGGTCCACAGTAGTTTCTCATAGGTATAGGTCCTCATTATATTCACTAAAGCTTGAGGTCCACCACTAGCCAAAATGATCAGCTAGAAAGATGTGTATATATTGTTAGTCATGGAATCTTGATCAAATGCCTGAGAAAAGCTACTATTACCAACCTATTTTATTATACAAGAATTTCAGCCAGCTTAATGACTTAAATATATTCCTGGTCATCATTAGCTAGACCCCCATACTGGGGCCCTATTTAACCCCTCCTTCTACAACATCTCACTCAAATTCATGCACCCCAGTCCTCCCAAAAATATATAAACTCTGGCCCAATTTACTTCTTCCCACACTGATCATAGTAAAAGGAAAAATAAGAACAACCAAACACCGTGTTGGTATGAAACAGTTAATGCCCAGATACACAAGTTACATCAAAGCCAACGTGTTGAGTGAAAATGTGAACCAGAATGGGCACTTAAAAACTCTTAATGATCTGGCTCTTTGCTTTTCCTCATCATAACCACCTCAAAAGAGACAGCATAAAATAGTCATTCTTGCCCTTTACTCCCCCGCACACCCCCACCTCCTGACTCTACCCCGATCTTCTGAAAACACATCTCATCACTTCAGGCCTCTGCTAAAAACTGTTTCCCATTATTCTTTTAACATGTTCCACTAAGCCCTGCAGGATCTGCCCTATCAACAGTCTCACCTCACACACTTCCTCTTCCTTACTCTTTGCATTTCTTGAATTTCCAAATCTTGCCCTGCTCCTCCCTCAGCAGAACTGTCAAAGATGCCATTTCCTCTCCCTAACCTTCATTCACCTTAATCAATCCCTTCTTAACCTTAAGAGCTAAACTCAACTATCACTTTCTCCAAGAAATCTGCTTGAACCCTCAAAAGATGGTCTGGTTCATTTACATGCTCTCATAGCCCCTTTACTTCCCCCTAACACACGAATTAAATAGTAATTAGGGAATTATTTCAGTGTCTCTCTTCCACCCAAGAATGAAAGCTTTAAGAGAAGCTTGCATGCTATATCCCTATCACCTAGCATAGTGCGTTACATACTGACAACTCAAATATTTAAAGAAATAGAGATGTCCAACTTTTCTAGGATATATACAAAGGGTGAGGCATACAATGAATTTGCCAAAATCCATAGAAGGACATGACATTGGGGGTCTCCCATGCTCCATGTCAACCACATTCAGTACAATTCCTTTACCTTGCTTTCTTGATTGCCATAAGCTAAAATCTGAAGGCAGTCTGTTGTAATAGCCAAGAATTTAACATTTGTTTTGTTGAGCAAGGCAACCATTTTCTGCAGCCCGCCAGCTAAACGCACTGCCATTTTAGCTCCTTCCTGATGCAATAAAAGGTTGTGGAGAGTTGTAATGGCATAAAACAATACAGAATCCACTGGTGAACTGGGAAGAAGAAAAAAGTCTCATCAGAAATGTTGTGATTGCACTCTTCTCCTTCTGAGCTTGGAGCATTCTGACCATGTTTTCTTACCCAAGCATCTTCACCAGGGCAGGAATGCCCCCAGACTTAAAGATGGCCAGCAAGCCCTCACGATGATGGGAAAGATTGTGCAAGGTCCCAGCAGTACAGCGAGCCGTCTCCACATCATTTGTATTCTGCATGGTGCGTACAATAGCAGACACCATCTGAGGAGAACGCATGATGGCGTGTCTGGAAGCTTCCTTTTTAGAAAGCTGATGGACCATAACTGCAGCCTTATTAACCACCACCTATAATGTACAGGAATTAAGAGACGTCATTTTCCAGTTTTCAAATACTGATGCTGGGTAGATATTATAAGACTAGTTCCTTGGGAGTTTCCTTCAAAGCAGATTAAAAAGCTAGCCATGTCACTACTTACCTGGTCTTCATCATTTAGCAGTTTTGTCAATTCAGGGATTGCACGTGTGGCAAGTTCTGCATCATCTTGATAGTTAATCAAATTTACAACTGCATGTTTCAGCATCTGTGACGGTTCAGCCAGACGCTGGACATTAGTGGGATGAGCGGCATCAAACTGTGTAGATGGGATCTGCATGCCCTCATCTAATGTCTCAGGGAACATAGCAGCTCGTACCCTCTGAGCTCGAGTCATTGCATACTGTCCATCAATATCTGGAAAAGGTAAAGTCAACACTCACTATCCATAGCTCAGCATTCACCAAGTATGTGCTATCCTAAACAGTCAAGGTGATACTGAAATCACTCCCTTCTCTTTACCACACCATTTTATTTAAGCTATTATACACTAACTTTTATTAGAATTCTCAAAACTGCATTCTGACTTTCAGTAAGGCAATAATACTCTTACCAGCTACTTGTTCTTGAGTGAAGGACTGAGAAAATCCCTGCTCCCATTCATACAGGACTTGGGTGGTATCCACATCTTCTTCCTCAGGATTGCCTTTACCACTCAGAGAAGGAGCTGTGGTAGTGGCACCAGAATGGATTCCAGAGTCCAGGTAAGATTGTTGCTGCCAGTGACTAACAGCTGCTTTTCTGTCTGGCTCCATGGCCATGTCCAGCTCCATCAAGTCAGCTATAAAAATCAAACAGCACTAGTATTACTACCAGGGAAATGTTACCTTAATTTGAAAATAAAAATCTATGATATGACTCACTGAAATCTTTTTAGAAATAAAGTCAAGTCTGAAAGACAGCCAAGGATAACAGAATGATGGCCAGGATCAGCTCAGTGATGAAAAATCTGTACTCTTAGGAGACCACCTAACAGTTACTCACTGAATCAGTGAAGAATGGTACTGCATCCAGGCTCCAGAAGCAGTCATCCAGACTAGATTCCTGCTGGTGGCTTGTTTGCTATTTCACCAAGCCATTAGGAGGAGTGAGCAGAAAATGGAGCAAAAGGTAGCCTGACAAGTAAGCAGGGAGAGAGGAAAGCAGGGGAATCTGAGCCAGACTGGGTTAATGGCAATGAAGCAGAGCCCCAATTCAGTAACTAAAGACTATGATACAAACCTTGGGTAGCCATTGTCCACGCGAGATTTTCAAAACCGTAGTATGGTGTACTTCAGAGACCCTAAAAGAGTTAATCAAAGTCATTAGGATTTAAAATTGTTTGATTTTAATACTCATAAGTCACTAGGATGGCCTGTCAATCATGGACTACATCCACAAAAAGCCCCAAGTCATCTTCTACCATGTGATATAGTGAAACACAGACCTCATGGTCTCCTCCAAACACTTCAACCACAGCTCTATCATTGCCAAACTTCTAAGTGAAAACTTCTCTTTAACAAGCACCTCTTTTCAGGAGAAATATAAATTACAGATACACAGGATGTCAAAAAAGCAAAATTACTGAAGATGACAAAGAAAGCATAAGCACTCTACTGATGAAAGCCAGGGAGGGGAAACAGCTATTCAAAATCAATTCCTCCTTGAGCTCCAAAAGTCCTCTCCTCTCCCTTTTTAATTTCTTTCACGGAAAAATTCATCATAGGGCTTCTTTGGACAATAGAGGTCCAGTGGGATTTTAAAAACACCAAATTAAAAAAAAAAAAAAACCACCAAATTTTCACTTAACGGGTCAATTGTTACTGTTTTCTTTTCTGATATAATACAATTATATTATATTTAAATACCTTCATAAGGTATTTTATGTGTGGTGACTGGATCAGAACAGTAGATTTCAGATTTTTCACTAAGAAGTAAAATTACTTCTCAAATTAAAGTTTGCAACACAAATGAAAAGCACCTTTTCTAGTCAAACTTTTCTAAGTTCAATTTTATAGCAATGATTTATTATAAATACAAGCGAATGCTTTGATCAATGTAAAAATCATTCACATATATATTAAAAAATCTTAGCATCTAATTTATGTCTGCATTTTGGCATTTTTGTGTAATATTCAGGAAAACACTGAATTACACAGGGAGCTATTTGCAAATGAGACCAGTTTAAGGGCTCATGGTCTGTAGATATTCCTAATAACAAAACTTCCTTTATTACATAGTCTGCCCCAAACAAGTTCCTCTTGCACTACAAATTAAAAATTAGATGTAAATTACCAATGTGGACTAAGATATTTAAGTGTGAACTGTGTTTTCTATCAGTGTCCAAAAAAGTTTAAATGTGTTTAATATAATGCAGTTGGAAACTGTACTCTAAAGTCCTATTTTCTCTATGTAAAGGAAGCATGTGTTGATTATTCCTGGATTTGCTCTTCCAAAACTAGCTTTTTATAACCACAAAGATCACTTGACACCTAAAGCTGACAAGAGTTGTGGACACAATTGTTTTATCGTACCCAGTAGGAACAACTGATGATTTACTTACAAGGCAAAGTGAAGGACAGAAGATAACAAAGGTGATTCCTGTCAACAAGAAACTTATATTTTAAAATCATGTACTAAGTAGGATTATGTGTTTATTGTTTCGATTCAATAGGATGGGAAGGGGTGTGTAGAACCCTGCACTTTTTTTTTTTTTTTTGGCGGTACGTGGGCCTCTCACTGTTGTGGCCTCTCCCGTTGCGGAGCACAGGCTCCGGACGCGCAGGCCCATCGGCCATGGCTAATGGGCCTAGCCGCTCCGCTGCATGTGGGATCTTCCCGGACCGGGGCACAAACCCGTGTCCCCTGCATCGGCAGGCAGATTCTCAACCGCTGCGCCACCAGGGAAGCCCGAAACCTGCACTTTTAATGAACATTCTAAGGATGCAGAAAGTGACCTGCAGACCATATGTTGAGAAATACTATGATGGAAGAAACCAAGGTTCTCTGTCCACTGATGGCTGTATTTTAGTTCTTATCTTTTGCCTATCTTTGAGAATGGCTATTTAACCATTTCTCCACCCCTCTGAAAAATGGGTTCCCCACTCCAGCTCCCAATGTATTTCCAGGGAAGGGGACTTAAAACATGTTTTACACTGAGCTTCTCCTCTGGCCAATGCCACAGGACTCAAAAACCAACTAGTCACATCTACAGGTGCAGCTGTTTAAGAAGTGTTTTGATGTATCTGGCATCAAGAAAAAAATATATAGTGTTTTTTTTCCTTGTTGAGACAAAGGCAAAACATATTAGCCAAATTACTGGGTAAAATCTACTTATGTGGGCTGACCTAGTAACTTGACTTAGATTATAATGATTTTATGGAAAAAAGCAAGTTCATGTTCCAAACTTACAACATCTATTTGCATGTTGAGGACGTCTTAGTACTATTATTTTTTTATAGCACTTTCAAACTTATGCAACATACATAAAAATTATTCTTGCTCTTCATGGCAACCCTCTGAAGTGAGGGAGGCCAAGTGTCAATCAGCAAGAAGTAAAAAGTAGGAATGAAAATGGGGATCTACATAAGCAGCAGTATATACCAACTCACCCCTACACTGATCTGCAGACAAATCCAAATTTACCTAAAATTTGAGAAATATTTCCTGAAGAAATTGAATATCCTACCCAGAGAACTACGGCAGAATCTTGCCCCAAAGGAAAGCTTTCCTATTCTTCCTCTCGGCAGAGCTTTCAGCCCAAGGGCTGGCTCCCCTCTACTACACCCTGCCATACATTAAGGGCCTAGAGCTCCTAATCAACTAAGGCTTATCAAAGACTTCAGGAAAACCAGACTCCAGAGAAACAAAACTTTAAAATCGGGGTAAGGTAGGGAGGGAAACAGAATGTTTCACTTTATTACCCTCATAAAAATTGGAGAGAATAAATAAAAATGAAAAGTTCAATAGATAACTGAAATTGAGAAAAACTCCTAGAGCATAAAGGAGAACACAGAATACAAGAGAAGAAACAAGAGGATCAACTAACTCAGGGGATCAAAGCTCCAACTTCAAAAAGAATTATGAGAAACAAAAATGGGGAAAAGCCCACTATGTACCAATCAAGATAAAGGGGGTATAATGCTTTAAAAAAAAAAAAATGAAGTACTAAATGTTCCCAGACGCAAGTGACCACAACTATAGACTACATTTAGAATGCTGTGTGTCCTGACAGCTTTATCACCACCAAGTGGTGCTCTGACAAAGAAAGAGGGTGCTGGGGGATCACCAACTTATCCAGTCTAATGAGGTAATGGATACCTGCACACTTCCTTTTATTTTTCTCTTTTTGCTTAACATATACTCTTTTCCAATTATACATTTTGTAAAGAACACCTCAAAATTCATCTATTTCTGATTTAAACTCTACAAGGTTTAGAATATATATCCATTACATATAATAATTTCAATCTAAGGAGAAAGTTCATCCTATACCATACCTTAGTCAAAGTATTACTATGAGTAATTTTTCCTTCAGCTTTTCTAACAAGACTACTTAAGCACGCTAGGTTTTTCTTTTTTCTTATTATGAAATTTTTCAAATATGCAGAAAAGTGGACACAACTTTATAATGCACACATCACCTATACTTAACAATTATTAATACTGTGCCATATTGGTGCCTTCCTACAGAATGATTTTAAAGTAAATTACATACATTAGTACATTATGTGGCTATAAAAAGTAACGATATTTTCTTACATACCACAACATTATTACAAAAGATTAGCCTTAGAGCTGACTTCAAAATGATTGTTGGGGGCTCTACTTCACCTTTTGTACTTTAAGTGGCCTTCGGTCAAAATCTACATGAGAAATCTTGACACAATATAGATATCACCGATCAACACAAAATTATCTTAATTACCTTGGATTTCAATAAGTTTGAGTACTACTAACTACAAGTAACTTTGCTATAAAACAGATTATAAAACCAGTTTATAATAGATTACTGGCTGTTCATGCTAACAATTAACTTTTCCAAGAATCTAGTAAGAAAGTGCACGAAAAACTTTTGATATACTCTCAGGAATCAGAAAAAATTTCTTACTAAAGTCTATTTTGTAAATCTAAAAGCACATACATATGCATTTTTATTAACTGTCATTACTAATACCTTGCCATTTAAAAATTTATAGTCTCCTCAAATCTTCCTGTCTCAGCACTTTTTATTCAATACTAACACTTTTAAGTCACAACTTACTCTAGTTTCCTTTCTGCTTTTACTCCTCAGCTGTGTGCGTGTGTGTGAGTCCATGTCCTGGGAGGGGTGTTCCCCGAACTGGGCAATAAAAAACAAACATTTAATGACACTTGCGCTCCTCTGAAACACCTAGATTGATACTCCTGGTATTATCTTTAAATATGTAGGTACAAAAATGGCTATTAGAAATCTGAACTGTGGCTAGGGAAAATTAGGATGTTCCTGATCATTCTCCTTCTTTCATTTTAGTGTCTCTTCTACCTCATCCATAAAATAATATATGCTTAGCATAAAATGGTATTTTCCTTTGGCATTCCCATAATAATGACATTGTTGTATTTGGTATTCTGTTAAATTTACTGTTAGGTTTTTTTTAATATAAAAATATAAAAGCCAATTCCTTGTTGTAGACCCTTACCAAATATTATCTGTACTGTATCATAGGTCTATACTATAATTTAACTACATCTCCCATTCTTGAATAGTTTGTCTTTCCTATTTAGTTTGCTATTCAAACAACGCTGAAAAAATATCTTTGCATATAAATAGTTCTCTTAATTTCTTCCACCTCCCTTCCACCTAAGGACTGCTTCAATTATTGGGTTAAAGAATAGGAACTTTTAAGTTTTAAGGCTTTTGATACATAGCTCCAAAATACTGATGGAGCATAAATTGATACAGTTTTCAAAGAAGGCATTGTACTAGTGACCACCTTACCAAGGGCCTATCAAGCGTCAACTGTTATCTTGGACAACTTTTTTTTTTTTTTTTGGCTGCGCTGGGTCTTTGTTGCTGTGTGCGGGCTTTTCTCTTGTTGCGAGGAGCGGGGGCTACTAGTCGTTGCAGCGCGCAGGCTTCTCATTGCGGTGGCTTCTCTTGCTGCAGAGCATGGGCTCTGGTGTGTGGGCTTCAGTAGCCGTGGCACATGGGCTCAGTAATTGTGGCTTGCGGGCTCTAGAGCGCAGGCTCAGTAGTTGTGGCGCACGGGCTTAGCTGCTCCACAGGATGTGGGATCTTCACGGACCAGGGCTTGAACCCGTGTCCCCTGCATTGGCAGGCAGACTCCCAACCACTGTGCCACCAGGGAAGCCCTCGGACAACTTTTAATAGCTATGTCCACCCATCTAATGTATATACCACCACCCAACCCTACAAGTTTTTCTAAATTCTGAGAAGACTGAATGCTTAATTTTTTCCCCTACTTGTAGCCGTTTGTCTTGCCAGATTTTTATGTCGTCCTTTTAACATTTTTATGCAGTACATGTATATGTCATGCATAAGAAGTCACTTGAATAATCGCTGATATAGCACATTTAAACCAACTGTGTGTGTCTGAGAATATGATTTTACTACTTAAAATAATTCAATTATGGCAATATCCTTTACATGTATGATATATCATTAGTCTCACTGATGAGTAACTGCACACAGAATCTCTGGTCAATAAACACAATCCTAAAATAGTTCTGATCCGTCAGGAAAAAAAAAATGTTTTAAGACAAATTTTCACTTTTTCCACTCTAAGAACAAATTACTACAAAAAGTAGACACTGTTTTTCTCCAGCTTATACTAATATAAGCTACCAAAAAGACGGATCTTTTTCAATTTTATTTAATTTAAAAAATTTTTTTGACTTAAAATATTGTGTTAATTTCAGATGTATAGCTTCAGATTCTTTTCCATTATAGGTTATTACAAGATATTGAATATAGTTCCCTGTGCTATACAGTAAACCCTTGTTGTTTTTATCTATTTTATACACAGTGGTATGTATCTGTTAATACCATACTCCCCCTCCCCTTTCCTCTTTGCTAACCCTTTTCCCCTTTGGTAACTATGTCTGTGAGTCTGTTTCTGTTTTGTAAATAAGTTGATTTGTATCATTTTTTTAGATTCCACATATAAGTTATATCATATGATACCTGTCTTTTTCTAACTTACTTCACTTAGTATGATAAACTCTAGGTCCATCCATGTTGCAGCAAATAACATTATTTCATTCTTTTTTATGGTTGAGTAGTATTCCATTGCATGCATATATACACACACATATACACATGCACACACTGTGTGTGTATGTGTGTGTGTATATATACATATATATATATATACACACACACCACATCTTCTTTACCCATTCATCTGCTGATGGACACTTAGGCTGCTTCCATGTCTTGGCTATTGTGAATAGTGCTGCTATGAACACTGGTGTGCATGTAAGATCGATATTTTAAAATACAGCTATTTCAAAATACATACAGAATAGCTTTTATCGACACAGGCACATTTTTATAATTTCCAAATATAATTTTATGCAAGTTGAAAAAAAAAACCCAACACTTCATATTGTTTACGTAGTAAAAGTACAAGGAACACACACCAGCTTCTTAATACTCAGGGGCAAAAGGCATAGTATGCGAAAGGATATTAAAGATGGCTTCAACTCTTTAGCTGTGTCTGTGTGTGTGTGTGTGTTTGTGTGTGTTTAATCAAACAAACAGCAAAATTCCATCTGTTAATCTGAGTGGTGAGTACATGGATGTTTATTACATTAATCTCTACACTCTGTATAGCAAAAATAACTAAATAAAAATAAGAAAACAGCCATACATCAATATTTCAGATAAAATAATTAAAACTCCAAATATGATTTTAAAATACTTCTGTATGTTAATCTTTTAAAGTTCATTAAAATGGAGTTACCAAAAAAAAACATGAATATTTTATAGAAACTTTTGTTAAATCAGCTAAACCTTACACACTCAAGTCTCAAATATGAGAATAAAATAAACATGTCCATCTCCTTGAAAAGGTAGCAGTCACAAAAGCTAAACAGGCTACAACTCTATTTTAAAAGGCTAGGGGTTGTAGTTATGTGGGAGGATCTGTTTCCATTACATCTTGAAACTGAAAATTCTGTTTCTCAAAGTTCACAAAATGATGACTGACTAAATACTTTTAAACTGAGGACACTCTTTTTAACATTCTAGAGACACTTTTATACCCATTTTAAGTGGATTTTACAGTCTGATAAAGCTGCACAGAAAACATAGTTCACCCAAATTTTTAATGAAGTTATTAAATTATATACAAACTAGTTTCCTATATACATTTAGGACAGCCAGAAAAACACAGTCACAAAGAGTTCACTCATAATTGCAACAATAAAAACAACAAAAAAAGGTACATACAAAATTAAAGGAGAGCTGTCTTATTCTTGATTAGAATTTTTTGTACTATATAAAGATGCCAGTTTTCTCTAACTTAGTTTATAAATTCAATGTATTCCCAACAAAATGCTCAGTTAGATTTCTTTAGGAGTGAAAATGATTCTTAAATTCATTTGGAACGGAAATGTGAAGATAATTAAAAAAAGACTGAAATAACGATAAGGGACTAATTCTATCAGATACTAAAATTCATTATAAATCAATAGCCAAAGCAATTAACAATTATATTATTGGGGGTAGGAATGGTTAAGAGACTATAGTAATCAGAAAGCACCCAGAGGGCCTCCCTGGTGGCGCAAGTGGTTGAGAGTCCGCCTGCCGATGCAGGGGATACGGGTTCGTGCCCCGGTCTGGGAGGATCCCATATGCCGCGGAGCGGCTGGGCCCGTGAGCCATGGCCGCTGAGCCTGCGCGTCCGGAGCCTGCGCGTCCGGAGCCTGTGCTCCGCAACGGGGGAGGCCGCAACAGTGACACTAGGCCCACATACCGCAAAAAAAAAAAAAAAAAAAAAAAAGAAAGCACCCAGACATAATGTAGCAATTTAATAAATGTAAAAGGTGACATTTCAACTGGTGGGAGACAGCTGGATTACTTGATTAATAGTATTAGGAGAAAGGGACTCTTCCTTGTTAAGTACCATTTTTTCATCCTTACTGTATTAAAATAAAATTAAATATGCCAAATATTTACAGGTTAAAAAAAAATACCAGTGGGATAAAATATGGTCTATACAAGGGTGGTATATATGGAAATAAAACCATGGTAAGAAGCCCAACATAAGCATGACTTGGAACTCTGAAATCAAAAAGATAGGCTAATTTGTGTGTGTGTATAAAACCTTAAAATCCCAAGCAAAAAAACACCATGTATAAAGTAATTTTTTGTTTGTTTGTTTGTTTTTTTTTTTTTTTGCTGTACGCGGGCCTCTCACTGCTGTGGCCTCTCCCGTTGCGGAGCACAGGCTCCGGACACACAGGCTCCGCGGCCATGGCTCGCGGGCCCAGCCGCTCCGCGGCATGTGGGATCCTCCGGGATCGGGGCACGAACCCGTGTCCCCTGCATCGGCAGGCAGACTCTCAACCACTGCGCCACCAGGGAAGCCCGAAAGTAATTTTTTAAATGACATATTGGACACCAGAAGTGAAATATGATTAAAGGCTAATATCCATAGTACACAAAGAACTGAGGAGAAATCAATAAGTACAGCAGAGAAAGGGCAGGAACCATCACTGAAGGAAAAATAGAAAGTAAGCAATAAACATATGCAAAAGAGTTTAAACTCATTTATTTCTGCTTATCAGACTGGTAAGACTGAAAAGATAATACCGACTGCTGAGATGGATATAGTTAAACTGGCAAAAACTTTTTGGATGGTAAGTTGGCACTATCCATTAAATGTAAGTGTAAACACTTTCACATAAAAATTCCAATTTTATAATAGAAATGTATTCTGCAGAATATTCACAGAAGCATGCCAAGAGGGCTGCACAGTGACGCATTCATAGAGAAAAAGCTGGAAATTACCCAAATGCTCATCAACAAGGGAATGAATAAAAAATATTGTATCCATTGAATGGAATGTATATTCCTCTCTTCAACAAATATTTAAGTATCTTTTATGTTACTAGCATTGCAGGAACAGTGAATAACAGAGAGTCAAGGTCATACGTCCAGGAAAGCCTGCATTCTACTATTAGAGAGTTAAGCAATAAAAAACAAGATAATTTGAAGAGTGAGAACTGCTGTGAAGAAAATAAACAAGGTAAGAATAGAGTGACTTAGTTGGGGAGGAGGGCTACACTATATAAGAGTGAGTGATGAGAATGGAAGTGACAGGAGCACAGAAGGAGGAGCTATAGCCAAGTGAAGATGGGGCAGAACACTCCATGCAGAAAACCAATGCAAAGGAAGGGAAGACCTGTAGGGAAACAGTACTGAAAGGTCACCAGTATAACTAGAAATCAGGGAACCATGAAAAGAGGTAGGGAGCAGATGGATAAGGGTACATACTGGGAAGCCACTGGAATAACTAACACCTGTGTTTTAAGATTTTTAAAGTTCACTCTAGTGTCCCTATGGAAAAAAAAAAGACCACGAGGGTCAAAAGCAAAGCAGGAAGAAGAGTTAGGAGACTACTGTAAATCATCCACGTTGAGAGGGGTAGAGAATTACTATGAAGCCGTTAAAAGTTAAAAAGAATACATAGAAAAAAATTCAACATATATCTAATATGCAAGGCATTGCATACTTTTTAATAAACATTTTTGCACACATTTGCAAAGAAAATGTATAGAGATAATATATTGCTATTAGAAATGATACTTGCCCAAGAAAATATCTATCATTTAGCCCACTCTATGTTAGCCAAACAGTGATATACAGCATTAAGTAAATGTTTCTAAACATAAAAGCTAAGTGGCCTATAAAATGGACTTCCTGCAAAAGAAATGTGGAAACTACTCAGCCAACCATTAGCACCTCAAGGCACAAAGAAACTGCTTTAAAAAAAAAGACATTCTTAGGAAAAATAACCAATGTTTTCTAAAAGCAAAGAAATCAAACTTACTGTAGGTTTTTTAAATATTTAGGCAAATGTCATTTTATTATATCAATAAATTTCTATTTTTAGTAATTTTTTTTTTCTCTTTTTGCGGTATGTGGGCCTCTCACTGTTGTGGCCTCTCCCGTTGCGGAGCACAGGCTCCGGATGCGCAGGCCCAGCAGCCATGGCTCACGGGCCCAGCCGCTCCGCGGCATATGGGATCCTCGCAGACCGGGGCACGAACCCGTATCCCCTGCATCGGCAGGCGGACTCTCAACCACTGCGCCACCAGGGAGGCCCTATTTTTAGTAATTTAATCTAACAGATTTTTCATTCAGTTCTTATTCTACTAAAGTGGCAATATTCTAAAAATCAACTGCATCACAAAGGAATGGAATCTTCCCAAGCAACCTCATAAAGTAGATAACATTCCCCCAAATCATCAGATGAAAAAAGTGACTAGCAGCAGTTAATATGAGTAGAGCTAGTAAACTGCTCTGTTAAAACTCATATCTAGGTCTGTTTAGCTCAGTCACATGCTCTTTCAACCAAATCATTTATCCCATCCCCACCCCAAAGTTACACACTATTAGTATCTAACAATCACTGTTGCAGTTAAGTGCAAGAGAAGGGTTAGCAACTTTTAGATAAAAGTATCATAAGTAATACTAAAGAACTACATTCTTTGAACAGTAACCACAGCAAAAAAAAAAATAATTTAAAAATATTTCTAAGATTTGAATCAGTACATACTCCATACTTTGACTCTGTGCCTAGCACAAATGCTGACAAGAAAATGCAGGATTTTCAAACATGAGTATATTATGCCAAGGAAATGGAAGATTTTACTTCAAGAAAGTTTCTAGATGTTACTCTCTAAATTCAGGCTACAGGCAGAATTAATGGAAGGGAATCAAAGACTTCCAGAAGTAATTTAAATGCATTGCCTTTTATCCCATAACAATAACCTTCCTCTTCTCCACTTGTTATAAGAGTTCCCCTTCCCCACCATACCAGCACACTGATCTTTAAAAAAAAAAGGCAAGCTCAATAAGTGAACTCTGAGAGGGCTTGGGGCTGTACCTTTAGCTCCTCACTGCTCCCAAAGTGCTTAGCACACATTAAGCTCTTAAATACTTGGACTGAATGTGCTAAAAACAAGAAAAATGTTCTAAAAGTAGGCAGAACAACTAAAATGTAATATAGAGGCTTAGAAAGCCAATAATTATATATACCTAAGAGATTTCTTAAATGCCTTTACGAACACGAAGGATTCATTTGTGAACAACGTATATCATCTAGCACAGAAGTCAGCAAACTTCTTCTGTTAAAGGCCAGACAGTAAAGATTTCAGGGTTTTGCAGGCCTTAAGCTCTCTGTAGCAACTATTCAACTCTGCTATTGTAGTGAGAGAGCAACCACAGACAATATGCACACTAATGAGCGTGGCTAGGTTCCAATAAAACTTTATTCATGGAAAGTGCAAATTTGAATTTCATAAGTTTCACGTGTCATGAGATATTATCTGTCTTTTGATTTTTATCAGCCATTAAAAAGTATAAAAATCATTCTTAGTTCTCAGGCCATACAGAAACAGGTGGTAGGCAGCAGTTGGCCAACCCTTCATCTATTTATTACTTACTTTCACTAAGTACAAACGAAAGGCAAGTGAGTTTACATTTTAACTAAGTACATTAAACCTAAATGTGAAGACCAACAACAGAAAGGGTTTTTAAGTGGGCTACTAGGTTACTAAGAGAAGTCACTCACCTTTTTCCCTGGAGTATTTTCAAAAGCAGGCTGTGTGAAAAAAATGAAACTGGACCAAATGACATATGAAAGCCACATCAAGTCCATTTGTTTGGGAAAAACATATCAGGCCATTAAGATCAGGTATACGCTAAACTAGAACATGGCTTCAATATGCCTTTTTCTTCCCCCCATAAAAAATGTTAGCCACTGTTGTTGTTATTAATTAATGATTATTAATATCACTTAGACCCGCATGTTTGGCCAATGGAGACAGTGTCTACAGAGGATATGATGATGACACAGAAATTATGAGTTACCTAGTATTATTTTTTAACTCTCTGGAAACAATTTCTAGTGTTACTGGCATAGAGAGAATGATTTTTCATTTACTTTTCCCCCAATAGTGTATATATATATATTTTTTTCTGATTATAAGTTAATAAATACCTTTATACAGAGGAATATGAAGAATATTACTGTCTTAATAATTCCAACTTTCTCTCTACGCATTTTAGTCTAATTTTTCAACAGTTACACACCTGGTACTTTCAGAAAGTGCTCAATGAACATTTTTGAAGATATATACATGGCTGACCCTTGAACAACATGATGGGGGTTTAGGGGCACTAGCCCCCACATGGTAGAAAATCTGAACACTGCTATCTTTGCCTCAGAAACAAAGGAACTGATAAATGACTCGCCCAAGGATGGGACAGAATCAAAACTCAAACCCTAGTTGTTTTCTTCCACATATTGGGATCTCTAATCCAACAGAAACTTTTCCTCACACTTAAAGATCTGTAAAATCAAAATACAGGCACTCTATTTATTGATGGAAAAGGTGTTTAAGTTGATGTATGCAGTTCAAACCTGTGTTCTTCAAGAGTCAACTGTACTACGTATCTTCATACCAAATGTGTTTTCTAAAGCATTTTAACTAAACAATGTATCACAGAGATATCAACGGATGTAGATATAATACCAAATTCTGTAAAAGTGTACAGATTATCAAAGAATTTAAATTCCTTATAGCAAACTGACTTTGATACAAATACTGTTACTTCTGCTTTTTAATATATTATTTGATATATTTTTGCTAATTTTCTTTCACCTTTTGAATCTTTGTTTTAATTGTTTTAAATGTGCCTCATACATTGAATATCATGTTGGATGTTATCTTTTTTAACCCAGTTGGAGAGTCTTTTTTTTAAACATGTTTTATTTCATTTATAGCTGTTATAAATTATATGTTGGTCTTGTTCCTCTTGTCTTATTTTTGTCTGCAAATCCTAACATCTGGGTTATTTCAGCATTTTTTTTCTCTTGACTTTGGGTGACTTTTTCTTATTTTATCACATGTCTAGTAATTATTGATTGTATATTGCATACATTATAGATTGTGTATTAGATATATTGTGAAGACTCTGGTTTCTGGAGTCTTCTAAAGACTGTTGAGTTTTCTTCTTTAAGGCAGTTAAATCACCTTAATTTTACGGAGCTTGGTTTTACACTTTCTTAGGAGGAATCTATTTCAGATTTTACCCTTAGATTTAGGATAAATTACCTTAATCCTGGGAAACGTCTTTACTCCTAAGGTGTGACCCTTCTCTGGTTTCAAATGAAAAGCATGAGGTGTTTACCAAGACCCCCTAACTTGGCAGGACCAAGCTCCAAACTCTTCTTCACTGTGAGGGTGGAAGCTGAAATCTCTGCTCATGTTGCTCAGTGTTCCATGTATTGCTTTAAAATGAGTTCCTTGGAATTGCCACACACACACCCCTCTGACACACACACACACACACACACACACACACACTTCTAGTGTAGGCCGAGGATCTGAAGGGAGTTACGTACAGATTCTGAAGCTCCCCTCTGGGACTCCCTCCACTGTGAATCTACCTAGCCCCCAACTCAATTTCCAGCCATCCTGGCAACCCTGAGCTCCATGTCTGATACTTCATGAGTTCTAGTCATACTGCACCAGAAACATTGGTGATTGTTCTCATTGGAGGAGCCTTAGAAATATGGATGTCACCCAGTGAGTGTATTTCCCTTCTTTCATGGGTCTCAACTCCTCAAACTTCTTTTCCAGCTCTCTTGGTACCTTCCAACAGTTATTTTTATATTTTTTTCCAGAATTTATAATTTTTTCTTCCAGTTTTATTGAGATATAATGGAATACATACTGTATAAGATATACAGCACGATTTGATTTACACACATCATGAAGGGATTATCACAGTATATTTAGCAAACACCCATCATCTCATATATACATACAAAATTAATAGAAAAGATTTTTTTTCTGGTGATGAGAACTTAGGATTTACTCTCTTAACAGCTTCCATATATAACATAAAGCAATGTTAATTACCATGTTATACATTACATCCCTAGTACTTATGTATCTTATAATTGGAAGTCTGTACCTTTTGACTGCCTTCATCCAATTTCCCCCTTTAAAATTGTGTTTTACTAAAAAGACCTCCAAGCTTGCTTGTAGAGCCCTTTAAACTGGCAAACAGATCCTTCCAAAGGTTCTAACCTGGAACTTTAAAAAACACAGATTACCAGGCTCCATCCCCACGGTTTTCTATCAGTAGGGCTGGGATAGAACCTTGGCACTGTATTATTTTTTTAAGTGCCATACATGTTGATGATGCTGCTACCCTCAGAGCAAAGGGCTACAGCTGTAGACAAACTATATGACTCAGCTCTATATATAACATTAGTCAGTAACCCAAGCTAAAAAACCCAAAACATAAACCTGACTCCCCAGAGTAACCCTAACATCAGCTCCTTGCAAAGCATCCATTCATTAAGACAGCACATATTCTAACTTAATCTTTAGCAACCTTTGGCCCCCCACGACGCATATCAAGTTTATGGCACTCTCCCAAGCAGAAGGACATCTTGCTGCGTTTGACAGCCTTTCCATAGCAGTAGGTCTCCTAATTATGAGGCTCTCTTACATTTAGGAGGAGTAGCAGAATATTATAGAAAGTAGAGTAAGCTAGGAAACTTTTATTTTCAAAATGTTACTCCATTACCTCAATACAAAGAACTTCAAGGAACTCTAAATCTCTGTTCTATTGTGAGTCCAAAAATACACCAATAAATAAGTCATAACCTGGAGCTATATACGAATGCCCAATTGGTATATTATCTTCTCAGTTTACCAAGTTGTGATTTAATCAAGAGATTTTCTGTTCCACAAGAAATCTTTCTCCCAATTCTTTCATTTACTCCATAGTTCCAGGATATAGCAATACCAATATCATAAATGCAATGTAAAGATTTCATATATTCAAATTTTGTTATGCAACTGCTACACACCAAGAAGAGTAATAGATTCTGAGGACACAGTGGTGATATAAAATAGACGTGGTCCTTGCATTCTTGATAGAGAGACAGACAACAACTGAATAAACAATTACAAAGAGTGATAAGTGTATAACTAAGTAACAAGTGGGAGAATGGAGTGGAAATGACACAAAGACAAGTGGAAGGCCCTACTCAGAGTGGCCACAGGCTTCTGTGGTAACCTTCAAGGGTACCTTTAAGCTGTGAGGATAACCTTCAAGCTGAAACCCGAAGAAAGATGCAAAAGAGCCAGCACGTAAGGAGCAGAGCAGGAACATTCCAGAAACAAGAAAACATGTGCAGAAGCCCACAATCATTAGGACCCCGTCATCTTTTAAGACCATGGTGGTTCGATTAAAGTGGGAAAGTGTGATTAAAATGAGATGAGGCTGAAAATAGCCAGATCATGTAGGGCTCTACAGCCTTTGTCAAAAAATGTATTTTTTACTCTAAGTGCCACTGGAAGTCCATAAAAGGTTATAAGCAGGTGAATAACAAGATCGTATTTGAGTTTTTCAAAACTGGCTTTGGCTGTAATGAAAAACAACTGAAAGGGGAAGAGAAAAAAGGGAAACCAGTAAAGCAACTATAGCAATGTCCAGGTAACAGATGGTGGTGGCTTAGGCTAGGGTAACAGCACTAGGCACAAAAAGTAGCTAGATTAGATAAATACTTTGGAGATAGAAAAGAGTCTCTGGTTGATGGACTGATTGCAGTAGATCAGAGAAATTAAAGTAGATGAGAGGAATTAAAGATGACTACTAGGTGTTTGGCTTGAGCAATTAGGTTGTGATACTTACTGAGTTTGGTGCAATGGAAAAAAGGAGAATGTTTCTAGAACTGCGCTGTCCAATACAGTAGCCATTAGTCACACATGACTATTTACATTTAAATTCTATTAAAATTTAGCTCATCAGTCACATTACCACATTCCAAGTGCTCAAGAGCCACATGTAGCTCGTGGCGACCATATCAGACCACACAGATGTAGAACACTTCCACCATCACAGAAAGTTCTACTGGACACTGCGGTTCCAGAGGGAAGTTAAAAAAAAAAAAATGCACCAAATGCTGAGTGATCCAGCAAGACTAAAGGTAAAAAGTATCTCTTTGACTGGTCAGCATGGAGGTCCAATAGTGAGTTCAGCAAGAGCACATTCACTGAAATAATGAAAGCAGAACACAAACTGGAATAGGAGATGAAAAGTGAAGACCATATCCATAGGATATCTCTTTCAGACTATGAAAGGGAGCAGAGAAATTAAAGGGGCATTAGCTGGAAAGCAACAAAGGTCATCCAATTCCAGAATATTCACCCATTCAACAAGTATTTATTAGCACCTACAACTTCCAGATGCTGTTCTGAGTACCAGGCATACAAATCAGAAAAAGACAGTGACGGGGAAAGAACAAGCGAGTAAACAAATGTTACTTCAGAGTATGATTAAATGCCACAAACTAAATAAAAGAATATAATAAAGTGAAAATGAGTGAAGAGGGAAGAACTCAATCTGACATGAGCCATAAATGACAAGAAGGAACCACCTCTGCAAAGATGGAATATATCTGTATGCTATTGGAAAAGATCCAAAATGAGGTGAAAAGATTTAAGTCATTCACTCAACACATATTCACTGATCATCTAGTTATATACTATGATTCTAGGTACTGGAAAGAAAACAGTAAGGAAATAGACAATAATCCCTGTCTTCCTAGAGCTTATGTTCTAGGAGGCTAAGAAAAAGGGGGTAAAAAGGTAAAATATCTATTATGTTAGACAGTGATGAGGCCTAAGGAAAAACATAAAGCGAGATAGGAAGTTGGGGAAGAATTGCACTTTTACTGAGCTTGCAAAGCCTATTGTTTCTAACTCCAAAGCATTCCTCCAATCTAGCTGCTCTGTGCCTAGTGCTACCACCCTAACCTAAGCCACCACCATCTGTCACCTGGATGACTGCCGTAGTTATTTTACTGGTTTCCCCTCTTTCTTTCTTATCTCCTTTCAGTTTTATTTCTATGAAGAGTGAGAGGAGGAAAGTAGTAGGTGATAAAGAGAGTAGTCCAAACACATAGGAGTTTGTGCTCATACAGAATGAGACGGTTAAGCCCCTGGAGGTTTTCAAACAGAGAAGTTATATGATCTATTGCTTTAAAAGGATTATTCTGGCCACTGTGTCGAGCATACGTTTAAGGGGAACAAAGGTGTAAGCAGGAATACCAGTTAGAAGAACTTTGCAGTAATCCAGGCAAAAGATTAGGACAGCAAGGCTATGAAATGGTATGGTAAGAAATGGCTAGATTTTGGACATATTTTAGACGGAGAGCAGACACAATTCTCAGACAGGGTTTGGATATGGGGTGCGATAAAGACAGTCAAGAACAGCAAGGTTTTAAGTGTGAGTAACTGGAAAGACAGAGTTCCATTTAGGACAGACTAAGAGACGCAGCTTTAAGAGAAATTGGGAGCTCAGTTTTAGATATTACATATGAGAATGCTTCTGAGACATCCAAAATGTTGGGGGAAAAGTTGGCTATCAGGATCCATAGTTCAGGGGAGAAATCCAGGCTAGGGATATAAATCTGGAAGCCATGAGCAAATAGATTAAATACCATGTTTAAAGCTATGAGACTGGAGTGTATTTAGACAATGAAAAAGGAGAGGTCCAAGGACTAAATTTTCAGCCACTACAACATAGAGGTCAGAGATGACAGAAAAAGCAAGGAAGACTAAGGAGGAACCACCAGTGAGGTAGAAAGAAAACCTGCTAGCAGATGCGGTGGCCTAGAAGCCAAGGGGAACTTGTGTCTCAAGCAACTGTACCAAATGCTACTGAGAGGTTAAGTGAGATGAGGACTAGAGATTTATAACATGGTGGTCACTGGTAGGGGCTGAAAAGAAAAGGGGAGAGAGTGTATCCAAGCAATTGTTTCAAGGTGTCTTGTTCGAAAGAGAAGCAGACTGGGTGGATGAAAGGGGAAACAGGAAGAAAAGATTTTTTTGTTTTAAATGGGACAAATAATATCATGTCTGTATGCTCATAGAAGGAAAAACCAATGATGCAAGAGAAGGGAGAATGACAGGGTCGTGTTCTTGAGAGCAAGAGGGAATGGGATCTAGTATAGAAATGAGCTGGTTGTCCTTATCTCTGAACACTACAGTTTGTCCATGATGACAGAGGAGAAGGTAAAGGGCACAGTCACAGATGTGGGAGCATACAGGAATTCTTCCAATTATTTAATATGCTTTGTGAAATAGAAAGCAAGGGAAATAGATGAAAGCAAGGATGGGGGAGGGGGTTTGGGGAGGTTTGAGGAGAGAGGAAAATGATACAGTCATAAAGAGGGGTGAACTAAGAGACCAAGGACCACTGGACATGAAATCAAGAGAGGGACAAGGTTGTTGAGAGAGTATATAAGGAAGTGATTATGATTCAACATGAAATTTCAGTTGGGAAGAAGTGAGGGTGAGGGATACTGAAAAGCTTAGAAAGACAGTGTAAGTTTCAGTGGGGCTGAAAAGCTGTTTGAATTGAAGTATTGGGGTGGTTGAATCAGATGGAAAAATAAAATCATTGGAGGAGAGGACATCAAGGAACTAAGAAGTCAGAAGAGCGGAAGCATCCTCTGCATCAGTGTTACTCAAAGTACCAGACCACAACACCCTAAGGAGCTTGTGCCAGATTATATAAACATACTGCTTCCTTCATCAAAAAAGTTTTGGTACCAAAAAAGGTCAGCTGAACTAAACACTGAACTTAGCGATACAGGTGAGTTACATTTTGGCACAAACCCCTTACTGCAATTCATACTGTAACAAACAGTTCACAGACCAGGTGACATTCTGAGTAGCACTGCTCCACATGGATACTGATATCACCAAGAACCAAGAATTATGACAGAAATAGAGACGACAGTGAGCCAGGAGATAATGGTATTCAAGGAAGCAGGGGGATGACCCAGGAAAGTTGGTAGATGACTGAAATAAGGAGGGGTAGTGGGTGGTATAATTTGATGGCATGAGAGTCAAAGCTTAAAGTTTTGGAAAAGAATGGTCAAGAAGTGATAATGAGGAACAAAGAAGACATCTACTCTACCTCTTGGTTCACCAATAAAAGGTGTGCAAGAAGAGGAAACATCTACCACTTCAAAGAGTTTCAAAGTCAGTAGGATTATCAGCGGAGAGGCTAGGTTACAGCTGGAGCAAGAAAGAGAAGGAAACATTCCCAGAACAGACAGACAATAAAAAGGATTTGCTAAGGACTATGAGTTCCAGAAGGCACAATGAATGGACTTCAGGAGATGATAAAATGTGAGAAATGGAGACCCAAAACAGCAATGGGATTCAAATCTGGAGGGATACGGGTAATACCTACAGAAGAGTGAGGCATAACTAAAGAAACAAAGTCCTACAAAAGGCATGTGTTAGGACTGGCCTCTGACCAGAATATAATGCTTACTCCTTTATAAAGATGGACCCTCCATCCATGCAGATTGATGATAAGAAGGTGAAGGAGTTCCTGTTTATTTAGCTTCTGAGGGGGAAAAGGGGACTAGTTTGACGAGCAAAGAGACGGTTGAACAGTCTTCTATCCTAGCACTTTCTAGAGAAATGTAATATGATCTGGGGTGTAACGGCAATAAGGAGAAACCTAAGGCTCTTTGGCATATAGTCAGGGCATTCTTCAAGCATGATTCAAGAATGTAAGTATTCCTACAAAAAAGATCCAGTTTTAGTATTTTAACTATCATTACTTTGCCTTATGAGTGACTCCCAGATTTCTAATCTGTTAAACTTTCTAGCCTCTTTTCATTCTACGGGGAATAGACTGGCTGGCACTCTGACTCAGGACCTAGGAAAAATGACAGCAGAATTAAGGCAGGAAACAGTGACCTATAGAGGACAACTATCAGATATGAGTTTCACCTTGTAAATGGATCACAGAGGACATTCATAACTAAAAGTTACAACGATATAAACCTCACTCATATCTCATGTGGCTTTTCCAAGATATCAAATTTAAAAAAAAAATAAAATAATTTAAAAACTTTAAGTAAAACAACTTTAAGCAAAGTACCAGAAAGACTAATAAGAATCTATCTAAAGAGTACCATGTCAGCATACTATGTTTCCTATATAACATTTATGTAGTGTCTACTTTTGTATCTAAATGAACTGTTGGGTATAAAGTAATGTTTGACATTGCTACATTCTTTCAGTCGCTCAGGAGAGATTTTAAGTGTCTACCTCAGCACTTTCTACACAATAGAATGGAACTCCACTAAGAAACCTCCATAGTTATTTGGATTGAAAAATATTTCCAAGAAACCCTTGTTCCTCCCTTACACATGGGTCATTCATCTGGTATATAGAAGACTTCAAAGACAGACTCACTCCCTACACCCTTACCCCCAAACCACTTAATTATACTTTAAAGTTGGGGGGCAGCTTTTACAACTCCCCCCCGAGAAACAAATTACAATCTTTAAGATCATCTTGAAAATGCATTCCCGAGAAAGTCTGCAGTAAATCTAACTTCTCACAATTTTATATGGATAATGTACAATAGAGTGTGCGTACATAATAAATATCACAATTATTTCAGCTATCATAAAACCTTGTTAATAAAAGAAACTTATTAACTAACCCTTTAACATGTGCACATCTTTTCCTTCCAAGTCAGCTACCAGCATTTAAAATAAGATTTATCACAGCTATCGTTTGTATGCCATGAGGACTGATGAACTTCAAATAACTGAAACAGGTTAAAAATATCTCCCTCACCCCCAATTTTTTAACTAATTGTTTAACACACCTGTTACATCAGTTATAAGGAAAATATCAGTCCAGCAACATGTAAGTTATGAAATCACAAGTAAAACCATGGGAATATTAGTGAAGAAATTAATAGATGGAAAGAAACAGGGGAGCAAAATGGCACTGCATGAAGCAGTTTCAAACCAGCATCATCCAGCTATTCATACTTTTCAAACTTTTTTGGGGGGCGGTGCGGGGGAGGCCTTTTCAACAAGTTCAGAAGAAATCAGAGGCAGGAAATTTCTGGACTATCACAAGAGAAACTTTACAGTGGCTCTGTAAAGTTATATGGGGATTGCAGAACAGGCCAAGGGGTGAACACCTTGGGATGAATGTTTTGTGAAAATTCCACTGAACAGTTTGGCTTGCATTCTATACCATATCATATACAAACAACTGCAGTCTACAGCACTATTTTCAGATTTTTTTTAAAACCAATGTTGGCCTATGTTTTGCGTTTTCAGTCCAGACATAGTTTGCCATTTAAACATGTAGTCAGGAAACTAAATACCCAACTTTTCAAACTCTGCAAATGAAAAACCTTGCCCTAGCAGCAAAAGATTTAACCAGTATCTACTTAATTGCCTGCATAAATTTATTCTGACCAAATAGCAGTAAGCCATTAATTTAAATAAAACTAATATTCAATTAATATTTCATTACCTAAACTTTGCTTTTCAGTTTTAAATCTAGTCTGATAATAGTTTATCACAGAAATGCAGACTTCGGCTGAAAACCAGGACATGAGTTAACGCCATCAATAAAATTTCAGGCTGACATGATTGTGTACACACAGCCAGAACTTGTCCAGCATTTTAGGTACCTTCAAAGATTAAGTTTTGAGACCTCATTTAAGAAAACATTTTAAAAAACTATACTTAAGATTATCAAGTAATAAACAAGTTATTTCTCCTCCTTTTCCTTGACCCAACCCATCTTAATTCCTAAACTTATAAGTGTACATTTCCCAGATTTCACAAAGTTAGTAATATGAACCTGTTTTAAGTTCCTAATCTATAATCAATTGATACAAGGCATTTTTCAAGTGCGAAACATGAACCTAATAGTTTAACAAATCTTACTTTCTAAGTTATACATATATATACTTATTATACATAGATACAGATGCATACATACCCACAGAATCGTATTACCAAAAACTGTACTCTAAATGGACTACTGCAGATGTCACAAACTGGCAGATCCTGCCAATAGGTGTATTTAATTTGTGTTAAACAGTGTCTCAAAACACGAATTTCATTCACCAATGTGTGCAAATCATGGCATGCACATCAATCCAGATTTTCTGCTTCTCTTAAGGGAAAAAAAATTCAGATGATGTGGAAACATGAACTACTTTCCCACACAATGGCTGGAGCTGAAGACTGGCTTAGATAGGCCATGTGTTCCCCAATTTGTCGTAGTTCACAGGGTCCCAGTTAGCCCATACCTGCCTGGCGCTGGAGACACTGAGTAGTTATTCCCACTGTGATGCAAGATCAATCGTATATGGTTTGTGACAGCAATCTTACTTTAGTCATTTATCTTGAATGTCAAATTGTTGCATGCTATATAAATGAAGACAAGCAGCCAATTTCAAGGGATAAATTAGGCTCCCAACAGGCAGAATTTTTTTTTTTTTAAGTAAGATGTACATAGTTTTCAGGAGAACTTTCAAATCTACTCTCATCTCATAAAAATCTTGGAAAACTGGAATATAAGCTATTTGACCTACAGACAGTAAATGATGCAAATACTAGTTATGGACTTAGACATTACTTATTCCACATATGATGCTTTATGAGGGATCACAACCCATTCTGAAATAACCATTTATATTAAACAGCTGAGGCAATCTTGCCTCATGTTTTTAAAAAGGTATAACAGGGACTTCCCTGGTGGCGCAGTGGTTAAGAATCCACCTGCTAATGCAGGGGACACGAGTTCAAGCCCTGTTCCAGGAAGATCCCACATGCCACGGAGCAACTAAGCCTGTGTGCCACAACTACTGAGCCTGTGCTCTAAAGCCTGCGAGCCACAACTACTGAGCCCGCGCGCCTAGAGCCTGTGCTCTGCAACAAGAGAAGCCACCACAATGAGAAGCCCGCTCACCCAACGAAGAGTAGCCCCCGCTCGCCACAACTAGAGAAAGCCCACGTGCAGAAATGAAGACCCAACAAAGCCAAAAATAAATAAGTTAAATAATTTTTTTAAATCTATTAATAAAAAGGTATAACAATAATACATTTCTTAAATAGTCAAAAATCATTATCAATGTTTCCACAAAAATATACTAAATTCCAAGAGCAAACTGGAGCAGTAAGTGATACGGTCATTTTCCCTCCCTACTCAATCAACTTTCAAATTTCATTTCAAGCACCTATTTATGGAAAATATACAAAGTTAAAATTTTTTTTTCTAAACTGAGAATTTCCCATAAAATGACCATTTGACTTCTAAAAGCTATTTTTTTTTTTTTTTTTAACGATTGCTTTTATTTATTTTTGGCTGCACTGGGTCTTCATTGCTGCGCGCGGGCTTTCTCTATTTGCAGCGAGCGGGGGCTACTCTTCATTGCGGTGCACGGGTTTCTCAATGCGGTGGCTTCTCTTGTTGCGGAGCATGGGCTCTAGGGCATGCGGGCTCAGTAGTTGTGGCTCGCGGGCTCTAGAGCGCAGGCTCACTAGTTGTGGCACACAGGCTTAATTGTTCTGCGGCATGTGGGATCTTCCTGGACCAGGGCTCGAACCCGTGTACCCTGCATTGGCAGGCGGATTCTTAACCACTGTGCCACCAGGGAAGTCCCTAAAAGCTATTTTCAATGGGCTTTCTTCCTGTTACTAATCAGAATCTGATTTAAAACAAGTATTTTCATAAAATAATGATACTAATAGAAGCAGCAAGAACTTTTAACATAGGAGTGTGGAGAAAGGTTTTTACTGAAAATTTTAAAGGTCAAAATACTGGTATTGTGCATCACAGCACTATACAAATGTATACGCTATACAAATGCCTATAGTCACTAGGCATTGTGCTCTAGAGTTCACGTAAGTTGACTCAACTAGCTTTGTTGATATCCAGTTCTTAACACAGACATAATATTCCTTGAAAATATAACCAAGTTGAAGACTTACTCATGTTTTACTGTATAAGAGATTTTAGACAAATTGACAATTCACTTCTTTGTTAACTTCTTCTGAGAATTTTAGTTTCTATAATTCATTAATATGGCTAGACATGAGGATCATTTACCCCAAAATTATACTGGGTTTTTGGTTTATAATTATGATATATTTAAGCAGAACTTCCTATTTTAAGTAACAAATAAAATTTAACCCCTCATTTAACTTTGACCTTTCTCCTGCAAATAATGGTTGAGATGACATGTTCTCAAGCCGATCTTTTAATTAGCAGTAATAATATAAATAAGCTATTCTAGAATTCAAAAGGTTCCTTGACTGATGCTTTCCCATCAAAACTGTTTGTAAATATATTCCACGCAAACTTGATGGGGAAAAAATACCACTATCATTATATTATATCCACTGGAGGGCACTCAATGTGACCAAAGCATCCAATAACATGCCCTAACTCTATTCTCACTCAACTGCATCAAGTTTGAGGGAGACTTTGGGGATGGGGAATCTCTCTTAAAAGAAGAGATGCCCACAATTAACAAACTTACAAAGATAGTTAAACTCTAAAAAGGGTTCCTAATGTGACTGACTTTCTCTATTAAGAGCTTCTTTTTCCTTAGGGAGAAAGCAGATTAAATACATACTTCAAGGATACAGGCAGGGTTCAGGCCTCAACAGAAGTATCTAGATTTCAAACCTGGTCAAGCTCAGACTTGCGTAAAACACAAAAGCAGCATTCTTAAGTAAACAGAGGAAATAAAGAACTTTCTCCAGAGTTTAAGTGATGAAAAACTACACAAGTTAACTCCTACTCATTTTCAAGCAATATAAATCATATATTTTTCCTTCGTGAAACTTAAGTACTTATTTTAGCCTATTACTCTATCACACCACAATTAGAAAGGTATTACATAAATAATAGTCTGTTAAAGAATGAGAACTGATTCTGCAACTCGGTATCCTCTCAATGAGGGTACAAGAGGCAACAGCTACATGCTCTGGACTAATCAGCAAGCAGTAGCTCCTAGTCTATGTTTTACTATTTACTTTTATGGTATAAAAATGTTTTTAGTCAAGGTGTTTCAACTAAAGATACCATATTCCCAGCAAAAAGAGAGCTACAAGAATACAACTAAGTTAACACAACTAATGTTTTCACAACCAATGTCACATGTCAACATGTAGCACGAAAGAGTTGCCAATACTTTTTATTAGAAGTTTGTCCTGCTCTAAATGCATTCATCCCTTCTGCCCTGGGCTGGCAATCAAGCACGCTTCCAACCAAGCTCAAAGTACAAACTTAAAATTTACCACCTCCTCCTCTACAATTATTATCAGCAACTAGTAAACCATAAAAGAGAAATGAAAGCTTATTATAACTGGACAGATGTATATTGTTTCATTTCAATAACAACAAAGTTTCATTTGGCTGAAGATACTACATATACTACATTTCTGTGGTTTTAAGTTCACTGCTACTTATAACTATAAAAGACTGAGATTCAAACTTTCGAATTCTCCATGTTCCTAGTTTCAACAATACTTACGCTCCTCTTTCCACCCCTCCCAACAATAAAAAAGGATATCTGCAGATAGTTTTCCTAAGGACCAAATCTCAAAACACCCTTAGAGAAATATGCCTACTTCAAGTTTTCTCTTTCCCATTTGGGGAGGTGGAGGAGGGAAGTGTCTATGAAAACAAAAATACACTTCATTTATATGTATAATTTTTATTCTCTTCATCACTAGTAACAGTAGGAAGCTCAATTCAGTTTCACTTTTAATATGGGAATCTACATTTTTCTCCATAATTACCTTGGTAAAGGAAATAGACAACATTTCAAAAGAAAGAAAACTCTTGAACACTTACTGACAATTGAACACTGCTAAATGTTTTTTTTTTTTTTAGCCCCCCTTTTTTTTTAAATTGGTTTTTCCTGAAAGCTATTTTAAATGACTGCTCTAGCCTCTGGAAGAATCTCAGGCCTAGAACTCCACAAGGGCTCTAAGTTACATACTATACTAAACTTTCTAGTGCAGTTTTTTAATTTCCCCCTCAAGGACTTCAGACTTGAATAGTCTCAGCATTCCTTTAATCCTATAGAATAATCTTCTGGATGTTTTTCAAGTTACTGTTGCAATCACTTTAGGGCCTTGTACATGGCCTTCAGAACAAAGACTAGGTCAAAGTAATGAATACTGGGCACAACTTAATCAAATTTTGTGAAAGGATATTCTCAAACCTTAATGGCACTTTTTTTTTAACCCAGAGATTTGTGGGTTTAAATGTAAAAGTAAAATAAATGTAGCAGCCACCTTAGTTCAGATGGGCGGGGGGAGCCTCCCAAGTAGAAGTTTACGTCACTAATTTAAGCAGATACTAAACAGCAGCATTATATAAATAACATTTCAAGCTATGTCCAATATTTCTTAGGACGAAGACAAGTTAGCAGGAAGATAGCTGAAGGTACTGAATGTACACCAAGGGACAATAATGAAATGGCTTCCCAAGTTCCAGACAAAATACTTTATAACTTAGCGATCTAAAAAACAGCAGCCCAGACTTTATCAAAGGCTAGCCGTCTCTTCAAGTTGCTGTCTAGTCTAAGCCACCACTATTCACGACACAAAGCTCTCGTTTCACTAAAACCACTCCTCGATTTCCTTCTGCCGACCTCTGCATACCAGCAGGCCAGTCTCCCTTCATTCACCACTCACAAACTCGGGGGGGAGGGGAGACCACAGATGTCTGGAAGATACAAAGTAGGAGACAATGCTCCCTCCAACAGGGAACAGAAAACGAAGGAAACAACTACATCCGACTGCCAAAGCTTTCAAGTTTAGCGGATTCAGAAGCGCGCTGTAAGAACTGAACTTCGAAAGTCTCTGTTCCAAGTCCTCTCCCCAGACAAAACACGGAACTAAGTTGCAACGCTTGAATTTCCTTTGGGCAATTTCGTAGCGAGGGAAAAATTCACCCCGCTGGAAAGTGTTCTCAAAATCAAGTTTAGCTGCCATGAAACTATCTGAATAAAGAATTTCCACGAACAAAATTCTCGAAGCAGTCAGAGTCTGAATCCCATGGGTCACTTGATAAGAGCCAGTAAGCCAGTCGCCCTCGCCCTTATTTTTCCCAGGACCTCCCTTGCACGCCGCTTTCACCCACCTGCACCGTACAAGAAAATATACGTGCAAGATATGGATTTTTATCTGTGCAAACCCTCCTGGCGCATCGCACCGTCTGCAATAATAGTTTGGATCCTCTAAGGTTTAAAGTTGCTTCGATTTAAACAAGCGCACTCACGCCGGCAGGGCATTAAAAAAAAAAATACTAACGAGCCTCTTAACAATCCGTCCTTAAGCACGAAAGGGGGAACCTGGAGATGGGAACTCGGGTGGCGTCCCAGGCCCAGCGCCCGCACCCCAACTCCCCGCGGAGGCCGGGAAGGCGGAGTCCCCCGTCCCCACCCCGCCCCCCACCCCGGCGCATCCCGAAGCGCAGGGTCCCTCCCCCAAACTCAGCCGCGGCCGGAGCCCCGGACAGAAACCACAGTACTCCCCCCCACACCCCGCCGGCCATCCGAGCTCCAGGACGCGCCCTCGCGGCGCCCCCTCCCCGAAAGCGGTGCCCCCCGGGCCCCCGAAGAGCGGCGCGACCGGAACCGGGCCAGGCCGCCGCCCTCCGCCCCCCGAGCGCGGCCCGCCTCCGCCGCCTCCCCGGCGTCCCCAGCCCGCAACCCCCGCTCCCCACCCGGGGCCTCCGGGCTGCGCTGGGCCCGGTTCCCAGCCGCCGCCGGGACCGCGCGCCCGCGACGAAGTTTGGCTCCGAAGCGGGAGTGGGAGCAGCCCCAGAAGGGTAAGGAAAGGAGCGCCCAAGCACCTCAGGGGAACAGGCTCCTCCCGCCGCGGTAGTCCGACCGTCCTCGGCCTGCAGTGGCGGCTCGACGGGGAACGGAGCTGTTCCTCGAACCTTCCTCGGTCTCCGCCTCCCCTCGCTCTCCGCTCCCGGGGACGGGCTAACGCGGCTGCCACAGACCGAGAGGCTTAAAATGGCGCCGCACAAGGAGCTCTTATAAGTCGCGCAGGAGCTTCTGTATCCTGCCGCCAGCGGCGCAGCGCGAAGCGTTCCGCCGCGCGAGGACAAGGGGCGGGGCGCGGGGGGCGGTGGAAAGTAGTCCCCGCGCCGCTGAGCAGCCCGCCGTCGTCCGCCCGCCCGGGGCAGGGGCGGGGCGCACGCGTCCTCTCCGGACGCTGTACGGGGTAGAGGCTGGCGGCTGCCCTGCCGTGCGGGACCGGAGAGCGGCCCGCTAGGGCGCCGTGGTCCGAGTTGGGAAGGCCGAGGGCCCCCGCGAGCCGGGGTAGGCTGGGGGGAGGACGACGCTGGTACTCTCCACTGTCCCGAGCCCGACGTCCCCGCCTCGCGCGTGCCCCGGGCCGTGAGAGCGGACGCGGGGCTGGCCGCGCGCTGCCCGCTGCTCGCGGGAGGCGGCATCGGGACCCAGGCCCTCCGGGGCCGAGCGGGCCAGGCGGCACAGGTCCCGGGAGGGCGGAAGTTCGGGGCCGGGGCCGCGCCGGCGGCTCGGGGAATGAGGTCGGGGCCCGCCCGCTCCGGGCGCTGCTGGGCGCCGCCGCCGCCCGGCTCCCGGTCAGGGGACCCCGGCGCGTTCGTGCTTCCGCCGTAGTTGCGGTCTGGGCCCCAGGCTGTCTGCAAGACTTGGCTCGCAGGCGAGCCAAGAGCCCCAGAGCCCCCCCCACGGTCCGGATCGTGGATTCCGCATCCCTACCGGCTGTTCACCCCGAATCTGGAAATGAAGTACCCGGCCGAGCCGCCGGTTCTCCCCACTCCCGAAGGCTGTGAACTCGCGTTAGGATAGGCGCCTAGCCCGCAATTCAACAAGTCCTGATGAGTCCCTACTGTGAACAAATGACTGATAGAAATGGACTAGCTCTAGAGCCCTGCCAACTAGGTTAATTCTTACAGATTCCATTTTCATGTGGTTCCACTTTGTTACTAAGTATCAATAGATTTTTGTGGTGGTGGCGAGGATTTTTCTTTGGAGGAGGTGCATTTATAGGGTATCACTTATTTGAGAAATCCAAGTATGTTGTTTATGGAAAGAGCTATCGATTAGGCAGCTTCTAATTTTTAAAAACTCATTTTCTATTCTTCAAAAACATTTTCGAATTCGTCTTAACAGGTTGAAGTTGGTTCTTCATTTACCTTGGAAATGTCTCCATTGTAATCCAGCAGGATTGGCATTTGTCAAAGCTGAAACAGTTATGATCGATTCTCTAGTCTGTTGTTGTATGCTTATTTTTCCTCCAAAACAATGGAGAGAGTACAAAAAGCAACAAAGTTACCTTGAGGCTTTTATCTCTGTAATTAATGCATGCAAACAATAGGTCTTTATACATAGGTACAGGCAGGAAACCTTCTTATTCATTCACTCATGGAGTAGGTTATGTAGTTTTACGCATAGCTATGCTTCAAGGGCAATATGTTCTTTAAATAATTCAATTTTTCCCCCTATCTTAAAGATATTTTATTATATACCGTGGTAATGTTAACTGCTGTCTATCACCATAGCATACGTGGGGCCCTGCAGTGGGAAAGTCCACAGACTAAGATGATGTTCAGTGAGATCCATTGTCTACAATGACTTTCTCATTTGTGTCTTTGCTAGTAGTTCTGTAGAATTAAGAGTAGAGGATGGTTGCAGTTAACCATCTGGTCATAATTTGAACAGATCGAAAGGAAAAAGATACTTCATCAAAGCAGTGTTTCTAATATAAACTCAAAAGTGTAAATGGCATTTTTTCAGGTACTGATCCCCAATTTTAATGTTTATATACAGAGTTAAAGAATATGCAGTTGATTTGATTAAAGTCATATATTTAAAATAGGATGACTAATATCAAAGTAATTTTTTAACAGACGTTTTCTTTTTCTATGTTTAGTTTTGGTTTTGTTTTGCTGAATAAGGCACACTATTAAAACTGGTTAAGAAATATCTGCACCATTAGAACATCTAAAGGATAAAAACTCTTCTATGTTTGTATTTCTCTATTTAGATGCCAAGATAATTGAAGCATTTTTCTATGATTTAGATATCTTAATCTAAATTTATAATTAATATTTAAAATCTCTAGTTAATACTTTAAGCAAACACATGTTAGTAAAGGAAATGTAAAATTTGCAACAATGCAGCAAGCTATTTTTCCCATCACATCTAAGTGTACTGAAGAATTACTGGGTGACTAGCACTAAGACAAATTAGTTGAATTTAACAAATTGCTCAGAATTTTTATTTGCTTATCCCCAAGATAGAAATTGTTCCAATTGCCTCACCAAAAATATGAGGTGAATAACTTCTCTGAAATGAAGACAAATATTAACATTAAACCAACAAGAAATACAAGCATCAAAATACCTGATGAGTTGGTGAAATAAGTGATTTTGTAAAAATTATTTTTAAAAATTGACCTTGGGCAATATATTTCATAAAAAAACACTTGGTTATCTTTTTACACCTTTTCCTTCTAGAGCTAGCCACTTGGGTTTGACGTGAATTAATCCATTTTGTGAAACTGCAGAGGACAAATGGTTCTAAATTTCAGGCTGTGTTCCTGGAAACCAAAAGTGTCTCCAGCTGGTTTAACAGAGGAAGTATTACCTGTCATGATTTCAGACCATTGGCACATCCAGCAGTGGTTCCATGGAGCCTGAAGGTACAGCGTCCCTTCACTAAAACACATACTTTTGAATCACCTTTAGGCGAAGAAATAAATGCCCAGATTGTTTTTGCACTTCCGACAGAAACATTAATCAAGGCAGCACTGCAAAGAAGGCCCGTTCCCTTTTGGGACAGTTAACTCTATCAAATCCACTAATTAAACATTTCTTGAACACTAAGACAATCAGCTTCCTTTAGAGAGAAATGGATGCCTGGCTCCTTTTGATGAGGATCCTTAAATGAATGTGTAATTGTAATTGTTAAGAAGCCCTCCTTGAAAAGAAACAGAAACAGTAGGAAACAGTGAAGCGAGGGTGTGGTCTCTTCTGGACAATCTGAATTTCCTTGGGAAGAATCCTCCCCCAGCAGAAAGGTAAGACTAAATAATATTCCATGCATTTATAAACAATAACTCCCGACTCTCTAAGAAGGCTTGTTCAAAAATATTTCTTTTCAACAACCTGCAAACACTGGACAAAAATCAGAATCAGCTTTTCATTTAGCAGTTCATCAAGTGGGCTGTTTATGGATTGGGGCTTTTGATTTGCAATCCATCATCTCAGGGTTCAGTGTTATCTTTTGATTTCTTTCCAGCTGAACAGACTAAGTAGTTGTAAATACCTCTTGTCAGACTACATGGTTGGCTATTCTTACACACAGAAGTCATCTAGGAACCCACTGGGCAAATTCGGCGGAGAGCCACTATGGAAAGCTTGCATCTGGTGTGCACTGCGGCACGAGGGGGGGCAGTGAAGGTGGTGGGAGGCGATGTCCATGGTGGTGGCGGCGGCAGCAGCAGTGGTAGTTATGTTATGTTCATGGCCGCTTCAGCTATGCCAGGAACACTTTTCATGCTTGGAGTTATGTGTTCTCCAGGCCTTCATTGGCTTGACACAAGAGTCTCTGCCATATTAAGGAAGTACATTTTAATGGCTACCTTAGAAAGTGTAAGGAGAAGCAATGGAGACATCGTCCATCATATTCAAAGAGCACAAAGGTATATGTTTCTCAATGTTTCTAAGAACTAAGACAAACACCGCTGCATTGCTAAGAAATCATGCTTTGGAGACATACCTCCCCCAAACATACACACACACACACACACACACACACAAACACATACACACACCTCTCTATTAAAAATTTCAAAATGGTTGCAGATACTTCATTCACAAGAAGGTTAAAGGCGTTTCCCATCGAAAGAAGGATTAACTTACCGGAGGATTCTGGGACTGCAGATGTATACTGCGACAAAATCCTAAATTCATCGAAAAAAATCATTTCTAGACTCCAGCTGCTAAAAATAATAGAATTATATTAAATCATGGATAAGATTAAAACAAGCCATTTTCACATTCCAAAGTGTTCAGGAAAAAAATGATGCTTTTCTTTTAACTCCTTTCTTAAACAATGCAAATTTTAAAGTAGCTTTTTCTTTCCAGAGCACGCAGCGCCATGAAATCGATAATTTTTGATCTTTCGGTTAGTAGGCAACATGGTGAGCTATTGCAGGGACTGCAGGCAGCAGACATGTTCTTGTCAGCTAAAAATTTTCATATTGTTTTTGAATCCATTGAGATTTGTAGATGTGATACCACTGGTTTTTTGTTTTAGCTTGCACTAGGCTATAGGGACACAAACCCTCAGTTTATCGACATATCCAGGTCTATTGCTTTATATATATTAAAAACAGGGAGTCTTACTGGATCTTAAACAAAAAATTATGTAAAAGGAGTGGCTGGTGTGATTATAATCCCATCATGCAGGGTCCACGGTTCCCATTTAGTGAAATTTCGCAGAGGGCAACTTCTTAAGAACATCCCTGCTGTGCAGAGTGAAAAGCATGAACAAACCAAAGACAGAATTCATCTGTGTTTATATTTTACAAACAATGAAAAACCTACTCTTTGTATGCCTTTTTTCCCCCACCTTATTATTTCATGAAAACTGCAGCATTTTCCCCGCCCCCATCCAAACACTCACCACCCCAGCACTGCAGTATTCCGTCCCTCTGTTGCTTCTCCTTCGTCTTCTTTTTCGCTTTCACAAATTCTGCACGCGCCATCTTTGTGTGGGGTGATTCTTTGCTAATTTCAGTTACCCATTCTCTCACAAATCGGTTCAGAAATAGAAAATTATAGTGTGCTTTGGGGCTTAATTTGCCTAAATTTCTTCCAGGCTTCCCTTCTGACACAGAAACATGGAAACAACAGGGAGGGGGGGCAAAAAAAGAGATATTTCTATTATTGCCATAACCTGTTGTATACAGTGGTGATAAAAAATATTATTAACATAATAGCAACAGCTGCAGCCTAAATAGAAGCTATGAGATAATTAATGTGCTACAACAAATTAATTTGCTGCAGGTGCTTCTGCTGCGAACTGAGTAACCCATGCCATATAAAGTCTAAATAAAATGATGAGTCCCCCCACATGCTAAAAGAATACAGAGCAAAATGTCTTGTTCAGTAAATATTATGCATGCCTATTGTAAAAAAAAAAATCCTCCCCAGCCCCTTCCCCCCTGTCCCCCACCAACCTATCTCAAATGGTTTAGTCATCAGTGGATATCGGGTGTTTATGTGTATGAGTGTGTATGTACGCAGGTGGAGGGTATAGCTTTCTTAAACATATGGGAGTTTGATGCTGGGTCTTAGCTGGAAAACGTATGAAACAGCTATAGATTTCTCTTTAAAAATCAGCTCCATTGGTTTTAAAACAAAAATTAGTGTATTCATGTGTATAGCCAGAAGGAAAATAACAGTGTTGAGCTGTAGCCCATCTTTTAAAGATAATTAATCTTTTAAAAAATCACCTCTCTTACAAAAAAAGGAAATGTGTTTATAGTGTGGCACTCTTCATTGATGTGAAAGAGAGACTTTTTCTTTACTCTCACTTGCTGTCAAGTTGAGTGTTTATGGAGAATGATTGCTGGTTATATCACAAGTGTGTTCCAGAAATACACCGTATCAGACAGGGCAGCATGGACAGGGCCTGGGGAAGGTCACAGTGCCAGAAGCAAATGTCCATTTTCCATTTTGCACCACTCAGCAAAAAATAACTTTGAGCCTAGAAAAGTGGAGGAACATATAGATTGATTTTTTTAACTACTTGACAAAAAAAAAAAATTCTCTTAGAGTAGGGATATAGTCATTTCTGAGTTTTCTCCCAATAATGCTACCGAAGGAAATGACATTTCTGTTTTCATTGCAGCCTTAGTTTGTTGTTTGTTTAAAAGTCAAAAAATATAAATTTTATCATTGATCTAAATTTTCAAGGTTATTGGTTATTCAAATTTACTCTATTGGATGATCTTAAATTTTAATTCTAAATCTTACAATAAATTAGATCTATAGTTTCTTAAACAATGCATAGATTTTTTTAAATAGCATTTTGATTTAACTTTGCAGAAATTTTATTTCTAGGAGAGGATATAAAATTATTCAAACAGAACACTGTTCTGGCTGTATCCAGAAGGGACACTGCATTTGCACAGGTTTTCTTTTAAATATATTTTACTTCACATATTCTTTCAGGTGGACAGCAATGCTCTGAGTTACCACCATTCTCTAGACGAAATTACCGTGTATTTGTCACACCATTTCTCATGCAGTGACAGACATACATTTTACTCCATCTTTCTTTTGTTTATGCTAAAGCTTTTTCTTCATAATCCACTTTCAAATCTGCCCACATTTTGAATTTATGATTATAGAATCTGAATTAGGGGGGGAAAGAAATAGAAACAAAGACTGTATTGTTTTTCTCATAAAAAGAGGAGAAACAGCCAATTCTTTGATAAAAATGAGAAAAGTTGGTAAGTATGGAATATATCCATCTCCTCTGGGATTTTCCAGTAATTTTGATGTTAGTCGACTGTGTCGTTCCACACAAATGGAACTCTGTGAAATCATATAGTTCTATAATTATGAAATCAATTAGAGAAAGAAAAAATGCTTTAATTCCTGTTGCTTTAAGGGATCATCCATTCAAAATATTTTCCTTCCCCTATAAACTGTATTAGAATCTAAGCTATAAGAAATCAAGACTGTAAGTGTCTAACACACATATTCCTCTTTCCTGTGAATGTTCTCTTTTCATAGCATCATGATCCCAAATCTCTCAACCTTTCCTCATAAGACTTAGTTTCAGAACCCTTATTCTTACATTATCAGAACAAGGGACACTGTGCAAGTTCTAAATAGTAAAAAATGATTGTTGTAAACCAGCTTGCTTTGGTGTGGTTTGTTACACAGGAAAAGCTAACTAATATAGCTAAGATGATGCAACTTTTGCCTTGTTTTTAATAATCACATCATACTGCAGGTTTATCCTGAGCTTGTTGTCTTCTAAAACAAAAATGTCTAAAGATTTTAAATTATGCTGTCTGGTTAGTAAAAAAATTTTGAGTATATGCTCTCTAGATGTCTATTTATTTAAATCATATACAGGTACTGCTGTCAATACATATATTAAATATCAATGAAGCTTGGCTTCTTTTTTTTAAGATAAGAAGTCAGTATAGGAGTTGCAGTATTTTATTTCCTCATCCCAATAGATCCTCCTGGGCACCTTTTGGGTTATATTCACACTATTCAGGACCACTCTTCTAAAACTCTGAAATCTTCCATAAAATCTGCCTTAAAGCATTGTTCATCTATTCTGAATGTGTGCGATTTTTTTAAAACTAAACTCAGCTTTATTTATCATAGTTGCTGATTGTTGCAGAACCCTTTTGGAAATTACACATTGATCTTTTCTATTAACTGAGTTTAAATAAACCCCCTTTGGTAAAAAAAAAAAAAAAAAAAAAAAAAAAAAAAAACATTTGTGTTTCTAGCAAATGTACCTAGAATATATACTGGTTTGTGGGGTCTCTTGCATCACCATTTTCTCTTGGTATTTAACTCTTTTGTGTATGTGGATATGTATCCCATTTCTTTCTTTAACTATGTTTTAAGAAGGGGGTGTTGGGGACTTCCCTGCTGGTCCAGTGGTAAAGAATCCGCCTTGCAATGCAGGGGACGCGGGTTCCATCCCTGGTCAGGGAACTAAGATCCCACATGCCACGGGGCAACTAAGCCCAAGCGCCACAACTACTGAGCTCACATGCCTCAACGAGAGAGCCCGTGTGCCGCAAACTACAGAGCCCACGTGCTCTGGAGCCTCTGCACCACAACTAGAGAAGAGAAAACCCGCACACCACAACTAGAGAGAAGCCCGCCTGCCACAATGAAAGATCCCGCGTGCCACAACCAAGAACTGACACAGCCAAAAATAAATAAATAAAAGAAGGGGGTATTAATGACATTTTCAACAAAGAGGATGAGGATGCCTTTTCAGTGTCAAAAGATTCTGAGATACCTCACGATAGTAGCTGTACTTTCAGTATCTGTTGATTAAGAATCTGCATGATGGGCTTCCCTGGTGGCGCAGTGGTTGGGAGTCCGCCTGCCGATGCGGGGGGTGTGGGTTCGTGCCCCGGTCCGGGAGGATCCCACATGCCGCGGAGCAGCTGGGCCCATGGGCCATGGCCACTGGGCCTGCGCGTCCAGAGCCTGTGCTCCGCGATGGGAGAGGCCACAGCAGTGAGAGGCCCGCGTACCGCAAAAAAAAAAAAAAAAAAGAAACTGCATGATGACAAAAAGCTACTATAAAATCAGTAAGGCTTTTAAACAAATTGATCTTTTATTAATCACTGTGGAATCTACATGAATGTGAATACTAATTACAAACATATGTGGAAAACTCATTTTTCAGTGCACAGACGATTCTTCATGCCCTTCTGGGGTATTCGGGCCCTTGCTTAACTTGGTAATGAGAAAGCCACTGCAGGAATGAAAACAGGAAACACAAATCCCACTCTGTGGTGCACTAGTTCAGTGACCTGGACAGACTCTTTAACCTCTCTTGAGTCCTGGCATCCCCTCTGTAGTGGCAGAAACAGCAGTGGTGGTGGGAGTCACAGTAATCCAAATGGTGACATCCATTTGCTCAGGTTATAAGCTAGATACGCAGAGCTGGAATTTGAACTCTGTACTGTCCAGTGCAGTAGCCATTAGCTGTGGGTGGCTATTTAAATTTAAATGAATTAAAGTTAAAGTTAAATTAAATTTTAATTCCTCAGTCTCATTAGCACATTTCAAGCACTCAGTAGCCACATTTGGCTACCATATTGCACAGCATGGATAAAGAGCCATCATCGGTTCCATTAGGCATTGCTGAACAAGACTGTCCAACCGCAAAGGCTGTACTTTTGCCACTGGATTTAAATCTTCCTTACCCATACATTCCTTTACTTTTCCATCCATTTAGCAAACATTTACTGAATACCTACTACATGCCAGGCACCCTGTTGAACACTGGGGAGTTATCTCACTGTGTTGTTGTCAAGGGCAAACGTATAGACATAAAAGAGCTTTTTAAGCTATAAAGTTTTAGATGAAAGTGAGATACTTGTAGGTTGTAGTTGCTATAATAGTAGGACTCCACTTCATTGAGGGCAGGGTCTATGTTACTCTTCTTGGAATCCTCTCCTCCCTCCCCCACCCCACCTCCAGCACGTACCCATCAGATGTGAATGCATAGCTTCCCATTATAGTGCATATGTGTCAGTTTTTATCCATCCACTTTCTGAACCCTTTTCCTAAATTAGGGGAAATCATCAGGTAGCATATGGGCCGTGGAGCTGGATCATGGGCATGATGCCTCAGCTCAGCCAATCAGATTCTCTGCTTGGGACTTTGAAACTAGAGCACATGACGTGAAGAAGCAGGTTTACTGATTTCAGTGACTGCAGCAGTAATGTCCACTTTCTATTCAACTGTCACTTTACCGGATCTACGATGGTTAATCTTAAAAGCAACTTTATTTTGTCCACCCCAACCTGACACCCCCTTAAGCCTCCCACCATTACCATTGGATGCCACATGAAATGAATGCCCATGACTTTCCTGGTCTTTGTCAGCTAACAAAGTTTTCTGGTCACTAAGTTGCAAAACACGGTCTCAATTTAACACTTCTATCTTCAGTCGAAGGTAAAAATTCTCCCCCCGTCCCAGCTTGGGCTGCGAGGAGGGCGGCCTGACTCCTGCCTCACACCATCATGTCCTCCCCACCACCCAGCTGCTGTTTTTGACCCTTCTGGGGTTGCGGCCATGAGGAAAGGTAAGAGGAACGTAGTATTTCTTAACAGACTGGTTACTGTTGTCAACTGGCTTTTGCGCTCTGGGTCCGGCCAATGATTAAAGGTGGCCCTGTTGTGGACATTTTTGTGGGTTCTTGGGCAGCTCACCTGCCAGAACACTCTGCCACTCCCTTGGGTACGGAGTGACTCCACAACAGCCCCTCTGACGTTCTCTTCAAGGATCTGCCTCCAACCTCGATCTCTCATCCCTTTCACGTCCTCACTATGCTCAGTTCTGGGTCATCGGCTTTGACATTTCTGCCTGGTGATCTGCCCCATACCTTACACTGACATCTAAAAATGGTCATATCTTTGTGGCTCACTTGAACCTTCTGGCCTGACTTCCTGCTCCCCTGGGGACAGCAGTGAGGGCGATGACAACAGTGACCTCATCAGATGGTTCTGTGGGTATTGTTTCCTCACCTGCTTGCGCTTCAGCTTTTATTTTGAGCCTGTTGCTTCTACCTTCCTGGTGATTCTGTGAACTATCCAATAGCCTTTCAATACATTCTTTTTCTGCTTTAGCCAGCCAGTCACTTTCTATTCCTTAAGTTCAACACCTGCTCTGATAAGCGTTTCCATTGTAATGTGTTTTTTAAAATAAATTTATTTTTGGCTGTGTTGGGTCTTTGTTGCTGCGCGCGGGCTTTCTCTAGTTGCAGCGAGCCGGGGCGGGGCTACTCTTCGTTGCGGTGCGCACGCTTCTCATTGCGGTGCCTTCTCTTGTTGCGGAGCACGGGCTCTAGGTGCGCGGGCTTCAGTAGTTGTGGCACGCGGGCTCAGTAGTTGTGGCTTGCGGGCTCTAGAGCGCAGGCTCAGTAGTTGTGGTGCATGGGCTTAGCTGCTCCGTGGCATGTGGGGTCTTCCCGGAGCACGGCTCGAACCCGTGTCCCCTGCATTGGCGGGTGGATTCTTAACCACTGCACCACCAGGGAAGCCCCATAATGTATTTTTGACTGTTGTCTATCTATCTCCCTAGTTTGCATCTAGTCACTATATCTCCAGTATCCTTTCACATTGCAAAGCAACGCAGGCACCAGGCACCATGTACAACAGTCAAACAAATCCGAAATATGTAACATGGAATAAAAAGGTGCTACATAATTCCATGCCCCTCAGATTTCCATGTTCATCAGCATTTCTAAATTTATTTTGGAAGCAAATAATAGATTCACATATTTTAAATATATTTCACCCTATCCACAAGTTACCATCACCACAACCCTCACATTAACTCTTATTTCTTCCATATCCCGCCACTTTCTCTATGCATATGTAAACAAACATGACCTTGTGTTATTTTCCTTTTACCCCCCCCCCTTTTTACGCAAAAGATAGTATAATCTTCTTGCACTTTACTATTGTCACTTAACAACGTACCTTGGAAATCTCACCACATCCACTACCCAGAGAACTGCCTCAATTGTTTTTAAAGCTGAAGAAAGACAAATACTGTATGATATCACTTATATGTGGAATCTAAAAAAATACAACAAACTAATGAATATAACAAAAAAGAAGCAGGCTCACAGATATAGAGAACAAACTAGTGGTTACCAGTGGGGAAAGGGAAGCAGGGAGGGACAACATAGGAGTAGAGGAGGAAGAGGTTCAACTATTATGTAAGAAATAAGTTACAAGGATATATTGAACAACATGGGGAATATAGCCAATATTTTATAATAACTAAAAATGGAGTATAACCTTTAAAAATTGTGAATCACTATATTGTACACCTGTAACTTATATAATATTGTACAGCAACTATACTTTTTTAAAAAGCTGCATTTTTACTCTCCCCTTCCCATCGATGGACGTTAGATTGTTTCCAAGAGTTTGTCATTACAAATAGCACTGCATAAATCATCTTACATGTGTGTCATTTACAACAGGTGCAAATCTTAACTGTAGGATAAATTCCTGGAAGTGGGACTGCTGAGTCAAAGGGTATATGTACTGGGAGGGCGGAATCAGTACTCGGTACTGTTAGATTCCCAATAACTAGTTGGCACTCCCAATTGCCATAGATAGGTGTTGTAACAGTGTCTGTTCTCACCAGCAATGAGAGAGTGCCTGTGCCCTGGCAGCTTCACTGATGGAGAGTGTGGGGAAAGATGCTGTTGTGCCTGACCCACACCCGCTAGAAGGTCTTCTCTAGACCAGCTGCCACTCTGCCCCAGGGCTTCTTTCTGGCTCCAGGAAGCAGGCTTGACCTGGGTGTGAGCCTGGGGGATGGACAAGGCAGAAACGCCTGAGAGTTCATTCTCCACAAGCAACCATCAATCAGTGATGGTCAGGGAGTTGGTGGATAAATACCTCAGCTTCCCGCTCTTAGAGGGGATAACCCTGGAGTGTGTTCTGCATTGTCCCCCACGGTTCTCCAACTGAGCTCCAGGCTTGGCTTCAGAACACACCCTTCATAACACCTTTCCCTTTCCTCCTTACTTCCCTACCTGTGTTTCCTGCCCTCACCTCCCAAATAAACTACCTACACTAAAATATTCATCTCAGGGTCTGCTTCTGGGAGAACCCAATTGAACAGCCTGTCATCAAAATTTTGGAATTGTATGAATGATATTGCCATGTCATTTGGATTTGCATTTCTCTTGTGAGTGAAGTTGAGCATATATTCATACATTTGAGCTATTTTTATTTCTATTTCTGTGAACTGATAGTCAAATCTTTTGTCTGTTAGTCTCTTCAATTTCTATAAAAATCACTCCATAATAGGAAGATTAGCTCTTTGTCTGCAATATGAATATTTTTTCCAGTTTGTTGTCCTTTTTTTCTGTTTTTCTGCTTTCTTCTCTCCTTCTCTTCCTTCTCCTTTTTTTTTTTGCCATTCAGAAGTTTTAATTTTTATGTAGACAAATTAATTGATCTTCTCTTGTCCCTTCTGTATTTTGAGTCATAGGAAGAAATGCTTTCCTCCGTTCCAAGTTATAGAAGAATTCCATGTTTTCCAATAAATCTTTAAAAAAAACTTTACTTTGCATCCTTAACCCACTGGAATTTATCCTAGTGGATATTCATCAACTATTACCTTCATCATGCTTTTCGTGCACTGTGATCTCTCCTAGAATCACAATCACCCTGAAACTGCCCTTGGATTACTTTGAGCGAGGTGTCCTATTTCACTGCCCCAACCCATTTCCTCTTGTAGATGATTATGGATCTCTTGGCTTTCTTCTTAAGTTGGCCTTTACCATCCTTAGTAGCAGAAGAGTTTCCTGCTGCAGCATTTTTCTACCTGCAATAGCTCCCCTGTATCTTTTTCTTACTGAGCCCATAGTTTATCTCATCTGATAGTGTACATTTTCTTCCTTTCCCACAACTCTTCATTTTTTTCCTTTTGTTCTGTTCAAAATGGCAGAGCAACTTGTGTGCCATTTTCATATGGTATTGGACCAGATCTCTCCTCAAGATTGCGTTGTGTTTTTCCTTGCAGCCTCAAAAGGTAATGAAAAAGATTGAGAGTGCCACAAACAATTTTATAAATCTGTGGGGTCCTTTTGCAACTCGGGATGTTGTGGTGTACATTAAAAATTTTTTTTTGTCTTGACAATTATTCACTCTTAGGGAGAAAAATACCAAAAATAGACAGACCGACAGACAGATAGATAGATAGACCTGATCTGTATTCATCTATAGAGTGTTAAATAAGTCACCCAAATCACATCTGCATATGAACTTGATTAAATTCTGTTGTTTTGGCCAAAGTGGACAAATTAGAAGGATTAAACCTTTTTTTTTTTGATTTGTTGCTGCCTTTCTGTTTGGCCATCCCTTAGGTGTGCTTCTAAAAATATTGCTCTTGCACTTTTGGTGCTTTTTTATGACATTCTAGGTCAATTCTGCCCCCTAAATGTGGGTGAATCATACTCAGTGATCTTTGACCTTCTTTTAGTTAAGTAACACCCATGGAGGGCTAGTCTCTTCTTGGAATGAAAGAAGCCCATCATGTTCTATTGGCCTGGTTAACTGTCCTACCATTGAATCAGAGGCTCTATTCAGTGAGAGAAAAGGAAACCAGCTATCATTCCTTCCTCCCACGGGCCTTTTAAGCTCCTTTTGCCCACATATGCCACAAAGAAAATGCATCACCTCTGTCTGTTTACTCATCTGCCTCTGTGTGTACCAGACTCTGCTTGTTCTACCTGAGAAGAGAATATTCCTGCCTGCTGCAACTAAAGTAACACAGGGTCCACTTTCATGGATACCCTCCACGGCCTTTCTCCCTTTTTCCTGCACGAGACCACGGGAGGAAAATTGGGTGGTGAAGTGCCCATCTCCCTACCAGACCTTCATTCTTCCTGCCTGTTTGCAGTGTCGCCTCTGTGGAAACTTCCATCACAGACGTCTCCTCCGGGCATCCCCACCCTCCTCATCAGCATACTCCTCCCCTGAGTGTCACTAGCTGTGGGATTGTAAGACTCCATTATAATAAAGGTGACGATGACAGATCTCAAGGAAGTCGAGCTCCAAAGTGAGGGAGGGAGGCACATCAGAGAGAACGGGCCCTGGGAGCCTGATAATGAGATGGAGAGGACTTCTTCTGCTTATGGGTGAAAAAGACAGGGAAGTCTCTGAAGACAAAGCACATAATAATGTGATCACAGAGCCCTCCTAATGGGGCCAATGTGATGTTCAGAACATATATTCTTTTCACTGCCTTACTCTTATGTTCCAGTGGAAAGGTCTTCAAATGAGTGTTTACTCAGTGTACCTCACTCGGTAACACCACACTCTGGACTTTTATTACAGCAAAGTTACATGCAGGTATATGTTTAATCGACTTAATAACCCTGGGGCTCATAGATAATTTTTTCTAAGAGTTAAAAAAAATGTTTCGTCAGACATAAATCCCTTAATAATGTTGTCAATTTATTTCTTAAAGATTTTCTAACATGCTTAGCTGGGTGCTCCATTGCCCTTTTCTTCTCCTAAAAGATGGCTTTTTTTTTTGGAACAGAAGTGTATAAACTGGGTCAGCCATTATGGCCAGCTTACTGTGTAAGGAACGCCCTGTTTTCTCCAAGCTGGAATTTGGAGATGCAAGACCTCTTTAGGAAGTGACTTGAGGACCTCTTGGTGTTCAGGAAAGAAACAGGCCATACCTCTGCCTCGTGTGCTGGAGGGGACTGCTGCTCTCACGGTAGCTAGGGACGCAAACGTTCACGTTTCTCTTGGACTGGACCCGGGCCGGACCTATTGGCATGGCTTGATTGAGTTGATATAGCCTTTCTCTTTCTTCTGTTTCTCAGTCACTGAGTCTCTCAATCAGAAAGGCAATCAAAGTCGTGATTCTCCCAAGTGCCTGTAGATTTTCCAGAGCTATTTGTTCCCAGAGGGCTTTCTGGATGGTTCCTGAAATTAGGAACAAGAAGGATGGTCCACCAGCCCTAAATATTTTTTGCTTAGGACTAAGGTTTTCCAAATCCTTAGTGGGAATAAGGAATGCTAATGGGTATGGGGTTTCTTTTTGGAGTGATGAAAACTTTCTAAAATTGATTGTGGTGATCGTTGCCCAATTTTATCAATATACTAAAAATGACTGAATTGTACACTTTAAATAGGGAAATTGTATGGTATGTGAATTATACTTCAACAAAGCTGTTATAAAACTGTATTCATATATTTGATTGTTAATAATTAATCCTATTTTTAGAGGATCCCATCCTTAATGAATCTAATGATATGCATCTCTCAAGACCAATAGGAATCACCTGGGACTAAGTGCAGGTGTCAAAATAGAGGAGCAGAGTTGGTGCAAAATTGGTTCCTGTGACAGACTCAGAAGCTCACATAGTTCTTACAAAACACTGTTATGCAATTCATTCATTTCAAAATAGGGAATCTGAGTTTTGTATTACTTACTTACGTAGCCTAAGATTAATTTTTAAAATGTTAGGGTAAATAAAAGCTCAGAAATACACATAATCTTCTGGTCACCACTTGCCCGTCACCTGGTACTTCCTGATTCACCGGCAGGAGGGATCACACACAAACATTCCCAGTCGAATTCTGGGGTCGTGTACCTCAGCATTTTCTCAGGGCAGCTGCAGGTAGGGTCAGGATGTTGGGAAGTCACTGAATCCAGGGCTTTAGAATGCCTGTGACCCCTCCCCTCACTTTGCTGTTGACCTGCAAGAGCTAGCACCTGTGTTTCTTTTTTAGAATCTGGTCCTCAGTCTATAGGGGCCGTATGCACAGACAGCTAGCAGTGCCTAGGAAGAGATGTGCCCACCCACACGGGGCATGGCCCTTAATCAATGACTGATGGGTGCACACGGGGAGCATTGAAATGCCAGGTGGAGACAACTCTGAGGCATCACTCACACTCTAGAGCCCCTTACGGCAGCGGTCCCCAACCTTTCTGGCACCAGAGACCGGTTTCCTGGAAGACAATTTCTCCACGGAAGACGGGGGAAGGGATGGTTCAGACGGTAATGTGAATGATGGGGAGCAATGGGGAGCGGCTGATGAAGCTTCACCTGCTCGCCCACCACTCACCTCCTGCTGTGCAGCCCGGTTCCTAACAGACTGGTCCGTGGCCTGGGGGTTGGGGACCCCTGCGTTATGGGATCAGGCAAGGCCCCTTCGAGGGTCTCTGCGGGGGATCGCACCTTTGCTTAGTTTCCTCCCCTTCCCTGCTTCCCTACAGGTCTCCCCTGGGAGCACTTCCTCTAGAAATCCCCTGCACAGGGATCCTCCCAGCAGAGGCTGCTTTCAGGGGCCTGACCTAAGACCAGAGTCCACATACCAGGCTAATCCATGTGCTGGTGGTTAGCATGCCTAGGCACACTGTGGGTACAACTGGTCTCTGAGTCTTAACTGTGTGAATCCAGCCTTTCCCTCTGGAAAATTGGAGTGTGTGGGCAGGCAAGGGGTCAGGTGGGACTTGATAGAACCAAGATGTAGAGAGAGAAACACGGGGGTCCTGGAGCAGGGCCAGCTTTATGGGCATGCAATCTGTGTAGTCACATAGGGCTCTGCACTTAGAAGGACCCTTGGTTTAATGCTCTTACATTGTCAACTTGAAATTTGTAATACTTTTTGAAAAAGGGCCCTGCACTTTCATTTTGTTCTGGGTCTTGCACATTATGTAGTTGGACCTAATCCATGTATCTAACCATATCTGAAGCTACATACTCCTGGATGTTTTTGGTTTCACAACCCAGCAAATATCCTTTGGGCTTCTGTCATTTGCAGCATACAGGGCTATGAGCACAGTGGGTTCCCAACTGCAAATGTCAGAAACTCATTCTAGCCGGTTTCAGCAGAAAAGGAATTTGTTCAAGCATTATCAGATAACCCAGAGAATCTGAAAGGTCCAGAGGAACAAACCTGAATGCCCAGCGGCAAAAAATAGTGGCCAGATTCTATCACAAATAGAATACATCCCTGGACACAAATATCACGTTCACATACCCGAGTCTGGGGCTCCGATGCTCCTTGGAACCTTTGTCACAGGGAACTGGATACTCTGCCGCTACACTCAGCAGAATGGGTTCCATGTGCCACCAAATTCTTCATGGCATTAGCTTCCCAATCGAAGTCTCCTGTGGGTGTCAGGTTGGTGAAGGCTATCTCCTGCCTGCACCTGAGAAGCAAGAGCAGCTGGGCAAGAGGCATTCTAAATAGCTTCTCTCTTGCATTGGGTGGGGGCGGGAGGCGGGCAGTCATGAACCAGGGAATTTCCCCAAACACAGTAAGGGCATTGAAAAACGTTGGGAGGCATCCACGGGTATCCACTACCCACTACTTACATACATTTGAATTCTGCTGCTGACTGTGCGCATAGGAAGTACTTCATAAACGTGGAATGAATCACACACACTTTCTACTGCTCTCAGTGATTCAGGGGTCTCCCAGTATGCTCCCCCACAACCAAACCTTAGGACATCCTACACCTTGTTGCCATTTTGGGGCTGCCCCAGGCCCACTTTTCAACCCCATGTCCCTGGTACTGTACTATTTCCCACCCATCTGGAATCCCAACCAGGACAATACGGGTACGTTTCTGCAAAGCAAAACAGAACAAAGCCCTTAGGTTATAAGGTGTTTGTTTACCTGGAGGCAGGTGGAAAGGTGCTTGCTAGATGTTGTTGGCTGCCACAAAGCAAGTCCCACACACTTATGCAGCTGGCAGGTAACGAACCTATTTCTATGCAAAAAAGGATCTCTTTGTTGCTAATCATTTTTATGCCACTTCCACCCTGTTCAGAAGGAGTATTTTTCGGAATCAGGTGTTAACAAAATAATGAACCAAATAAAATGTACAGTTAGCAATTATCAGTTTCCTTTGATGAATCCGCCCTAGAGTTTTTTATTGCCAAGGTGATGTAAAAATTAAACAGAAGAACAAAAGAGTGCCTTTGGGAGGGGCATGAAATCAGCATTTAAAAACAACTGTTTCATCCATTTTGTACCGTTGTACTGAATACATTTATTTCAAAGGAGAGGCTGGAGTAGAGAGTGGAAATGGGCTGAGGGCCCACCATGGACACCAAGCTCCTCGAGGCGGGGCTTTTCGGCCGTTTTGCAGGAGGCTCTGGGTAGCCTGTGGGGAGAACACCTTGGTGTCAGAGGGATGAGGCCAGGCAGACATCAGCGGGGCCAGAATCGCGTCTAACCGGTGTGTGCTTGGGGCTGTGCAGGATTTGGAGCCGGGAAAGAGCAAAGAGCTGTGTCTTGTCTCTCTCTGCCCTGGGTGAGCTCATCGGCCCAGTTTTTCTGAAGCTTCACTGCTGGTTGGGGTGGGGTTGGCATGAACCAGGGCTCCTCTAAGACGCTATTCTCTCCCCACACCCCGGTTAGAAGGATTGTCAACCTTCATTCTGCCAGAGAGGTCAGGCATTGCTAGAGCCTTCAGTGTCCTTCAAGGGGGTGTGGCTCTGAACTCTGCTTCCCTGAGAATCAGCGAGGAGGCTATGGTAGGTGCTCAGAAGACATTTGCTGAACAACTGCTTGTTCACTTTAAACCTTCATCTGGGCTGTTTCCACTACAGCATTCTTCCACTTTCAATCACTATGGCTCCTTGGAATTTTGACAGAAAGCATTAAATCATAAAATGAAGTCATAAATCTTGAGGGAGAGGTAGTCTCCTGAATGCCAGGAATACATATCCACCCTGTGCGGACTGCCCCGCAGTTAGGGTCCACTCCTGCATCCCCAGTCCTCAAGCCCGGCTCCTCTGTGTTGCCCAGGACGGGATAAGAACACAGGTCAAATTCCATGTTTCCACTGTGAAGGAAGCAGCCACCTCCTTAGAGGCAGTTTCTGAATAACCTGTGCTGTATGTTTTCACTGACCTTAAATCCAAAGCCAAATCGATGAAGAAGAGCCATAAGGACGAGACAGGAAGGTTGAGAGATTCACTTTTTAAGGGATCAGCCACGTCTGTGAAATCTCATCTGGGCTCCCAAGTGCCGGTCTTCACGCCTAATCCAGCGCCACTCGCGACCTCCCCTGTGGCATCCTGTGGGCTCTGGTGTCACCTCCTATCGTCTGTAGGAGATGACGAGGTTTTCTTCATGTTGAAGGGGAGACACAGGACACACACTTCTCAGCTGCCATCTCTGAGATGCAGAGCACACTTCCTCCTGTCCCTGGTGGAACCACAGCAGTGGGTTTCAATCCACAATCAAACTCATTTCTGGGCATGTGGGAGGTCACTTTCTGAACTGAGGTTCCCTGCCTGCGGCCTCTGAGATCAGAGTGACCAAGTGGAGCTTCCTCTTTTTCTCCCCAATTTGGCCAAGACAAGATCTTCCAGTAGGCCAAGCTGCAACTCACCACCAAGATACTTCTGCATTTTTCTGTTCAACAGGATGCCTAAATCCTCAAAGGGGGCAAAAGCATCTTTTCAGAAGAGATGCCAAATCAGCTGCTGATTACCCGTGCTAGAAGTATACACAAAAGAATAAAACACCATGCTGTAGAGCGCCCTCCCCGTTCTGCTCTTGGAAGAGCTTTGGCTTCCTGAACCTAAGAAACATGGCCTAGTAGTGTAGGGCATACCCATGATTACAAATCCCAGCTCTGACACTCTCTATGTGACCTTGGGCAAGCAACGTGACCTCTGCGACTCAAGTTGGTCATCTGTAAAATGATGATAATGATTGTACTGCCTCACAGGGGTGCTGTGAAGATTAAATGAGACGGGGCATAGCCTGGTACCTGGAACATTCAGTAGGAGCTTAGTGAACACCAATCTTTACCCCGTTACTCAGACGTGGGCGGAGGAGAGAGACATAAGCTTCCTGGGAGCCTGGAATCCTGAAAGACGCTCTCCTGAGGGGTGCAGGAGCATGAACAGGGTATTGGGGCAAATGCTATTGCCCTTTAAAGTGGCAGCTAGGAGCTTTCAACTCTGACCAGCCTCCCCCACGTGGACGGCTGCCTCTGCCTGGATGACCTTTAAAATGGGCAAAGCCATGGGCCCAGAAGGTTTTGCTCTCCCTGCAACTGATTTGTCTAATTATCATTCTCCCTGGGATTTGACTGGCCAGAGGCGAGCTCAAGAGAAAAGGAGGGGTCAAATATCAATAGGACCTTCTGCCCAGCACAGAGGAATTGGAGTTTTCTGCAAGCTAGGGCAAGCCTTCTGAAGATTTTCAGCAGGAGGGTGGCAGGATCAGAATTACGTTTCTGGAAAATCACAAGGGAAGACATTGTACACCCACAGGTGTCTGTAGAGGGCCATAGAGTCAGGCAGGAGGCAGGGGGTGAGGGAGACCTGCAGTGGACTCCCCAGTTGCTCAGGGAAGAGGTGACCCACCTAGACCAAACAGGGCAACAGGAATGGAGAGGGAGAAGGAGGACAGAAGGGGTATGAGTGAGTCGAGAGGTAGAATCAGCTGTGCTTTGTGAATGGCTGGGCGCAGCAGTGGGACTGTGGGGAGAGCAGCTCTCACGGTTCTGGCTGGAACATAACGCTGCCCAAGGCAGGATGAAGAGCAGGTTTGGGGGAAGATGAGCTTTGGGACATGCTGAGTTTGGGGTGCTTGTGGGAGGCCCCAGTGGCAGCTCCTCCCTGAAGATGCGGGCTCAGAGTGGGTACGGTCTGCACTGGGGTGGTTAGTTCCAGCTGTGGATGAGCTGCCCAGGGAGAGAAAACTTAGATGAGCACAGTGATGGCTTTGATGTCAACTCAGCTGAGTTACAAATCAGCGTGGCCTCAGCATGGCCAGGCACTGTCCACCCCGAGGTCCTTGGTGGGGGTGTATCCAGGCTGTACCTCCTGAGACCACTGCTTCTGGAGAACTTAGAGGAGAAGCAATGTGGAGATTCTGTGCAGGGCTGGAAGCTGGGGAGCCGAGCAGTCTCACAGGAGTGTCAGCCCTCCTCTGGTTCCCCGGCCTTGCACACAGTGCCCCACTCCCTCTCCATGCCCTGCACAGAGCCACAGTCAAGTGGGAGGGAAGCCTGCCCCTGAGACAATTCTCTGCCTGCCCTGAATCCCTGGGGATGCCTGCCAGGGAGCACTGGGCCTCTGGGGAGCTTTACTTTCTCGCCTCTGAGGCTCTGCAGAGCCTTGGCTGTCGGCGGGAGACAGGAGGGCAGCATTCCCTGAGGCTCAGCACTACTGGGGGGGGCAGCACGCTGGTTCCAGGAGCCTCTGCTCTGGCAGAGAGTTCACAGGTGGACACTGGGGGTGCGGTCCACAGCCGCCAAGGAAACAGAGAAACACTCCAAGCTGTGCCTTGTACTACCAAGTAAAGCAAAGATGGACAAAGCGACTCCATCTCCTTGAGAGCCTGCTTGAGGCACAAGATTGATGATGGCGTCCTCTGTAGTCAGGGACGTCATTTATTCACTCATTGTAGGTCTTGTGGAAATGCCACATCAAAATGGCCTGAATCACTAGCACATCCTTAGGCTCGCATATTCATGAATCACCTACACTCTCAGCATCAAGAGGAACTTCATCATCTATCCATCCATCCATCCATCCATCCATCCATCCATCTATCCATCCATCCATCCATCCATCCATCCATCCATCCATCCATCCATCCCAGAGACTGCCACTGTGCCACACCCTCAAATGCATGTAGAGGACACAGTGGTGAATCAGACACGAACCTAAGAAATGCACAGCCTGGAAGGAAGAGAGGGATAAATAAACAGAGCCCCCATTATCTCCACCATGATAGTCTTCCTGTTATGATTGGCAGACTTCAGAACAATGGTAGGGACACAGAAGTGGGCGTGATCAGTTCCACCTAGGCTGGAATGGGTGGCTGGTCAGAGAGGACATAGGTTTTGAGATCAGTCCTGCAAAAAGCAAGAGGGATGTTTAGCAATATGCTATTCTGTACATCTCTAAAGTTCCTGAAGTTCTAGTAGTTAATCTTTGCTACCTTGAACTAAAGACCAAACTAGAGGTCTCTGGGGGTATGGAATGGACTGAAGAGCAATTGATTCTTTTTAAGGTCCTGCTTAGATATTAGAAAATTACTAAAATTTAACTTTTCCAAATATTTTGAAATATGAATAAGTGGATAAAATTTCACTGAATAAGAGAATGAGTCTTTCCTAAGAGCCCTGGTTATTGTCAAAAGAAAGAAAAAGGACGGCAAAAGGGAGGTTCTTTTGTTACAAATGGGCCTTTATAACTTTTAGGGAGGAGGAAGCTAAAATATGGAAATTTCTATCACTCAATTTTATTGTGTTTCATAATCACCTGATTCTGTTAACAGGAGTTTTTTTTTTTTTTTTTTTTAAACTCTCACATGATTTAAACTATCCTTTAAAAGTAAGTGGAGAGACAAGAATTCCAAGATGTCAGAAGAATGGAGGCTGTGCTTACTGAAGATGCGCATTAGAATCACGTGGGCCCTGCTCAGTACTTTGTTCAAGCATGCCCCATCCTTGCTCTGGGGAACTGCACATCCCCAGCTCCAAACACATGACCTGGGAGGGGGTGTGGCAGTTACAAGACTCTGACTCCTTGCTGGGGGATCATGTGACTCAAGCAAGACCAATCAGGGTCAGTCTCTGAGACTTTTAGGTTGGAGTTGGAGAAGGGCCCTGTCCCAGGGGTTATGGATCAGAAAGGTGTTGAAGTTGAAGAAAGGTGGCCTTATTCTCTACCACTCAGAGAAAGCCTGTCTGCTGTGGGAGAGAATGAGCCAAGCAGATATAAGCAAAGCAAAGGTTTCGTTTCTCATCCCTAAAAAGATACATAAAAATGAGCTTTGAATGGCTCAAAAGGATTAGGAAAAATAGGTCAACTAAGAGAATCCAAATGTAAGTGGTTCATTGGGAACACTCAGTGTGGTAGAGATAGAAACATGAGACATGTTTTTCCTCCTCATTGCTGTGCTCTGTGATATCTGCTTTTCTTTTTTTTTTTTTTTTTTTTTTTTTTTTTTTTTTTTTCTTTTTGCGGTATGTGGGCCTCTCACTGTTGTGGCCTCTCCTGTTGCGGAGCACAGGCTCCGGATGCGCAGGCCCAGCGGCCATGGCTCACGGGCCCAGCCGCTCCGCGGCATATGGGATCCTCCCAGACCGGGGCACGAACCCGTATCCCCTGCATCGGCAGGCGGACTCTTAACCACTGCGCCACCAGGGAGGCCCTACTTTTCTTGATCTTTAATTTATCTTGGCACCGTCCACAACTTTCTGGCCACTTTCAGTGATTAAATACAGCCAGGCCCTAATAAAAACACCAATCTTCTATCCAGCGCTGTGATTTCTCCTCTGCCATTGCTGCCTAGACTTGTGGCTCAAAGGACTTGTAGGGAGAGAAAACATGGTCTTCCTTTTCCTTATTTCCCATCGCTCATGTTTCTAGCTGGTCTACACTGGGCAGTAGGGGAGGGATGGGAAGAAGGGGTCAACTTACACAATTCTCATGTGGTAAGGGGGCCTTGATTTCTCTCTGGTCCAGTACAGTCTGCCAGGTGATGCAGGTTCTAATGGCTCCCAATATGCTTTGCCTAGATAAGTGACCAGTGGACCTTTTGTCTCGTCTGGTAGGCTGAGAGGAAATTGAGCTGCCAAGCTCAATGAAGCTCCCACTAGAGATTTGAAGGAAGATGAATGGTACTTAAGTAACAAGAAGACTGTGAAATCAAACCATTAAAAAACAATTTCAAGACCAGTCAACTTCCCTCACCTTCTTTTCACTGTGATAAAGTCATCAGATGGTTCTTTTGATCTTGCTCAAGTTGACTGTGTTGACTGTCTCACCATTTCCCACCGGGGCACAGAGGTACTCCTTGCTTTGGGGGAAATGCTGCTTCTGGGAGAAGATGGGGAAAGGGGAGACTCCACTTCCTTCCCCCATTTCCTCCAGTTATTTTCCAGCCTTGAGGACAAAGCTGGGATTTCTGAGGCTGAAGTCACCAAGGTTGCCTGCAAGCATACCTAAAAGAGAGTCTCATAGGTTTACTTTTCTCTGATTTTTAAAAACTTCTTTCATCCAACGTGAGCACTCTGTCACTCTCTACCCTAGAACCTGAGTTCCAAATTGAGGTCCAGAAGGGACTTGTGTAGGTTTTTGGCCCATGGAGCAAGATGCCTTTAAATCTAGTGGTGATGGTGGTGTGAGTGTCACCTAGGATGACATACATTTCTTCTTCTGTCTCAAAAACCCAACTTCCTAACTTTCCATGTTTTAGTTTTTAATTTAAAAGTTAATTATACAAATTATAAAGAAATGCATTCTCCTTGTGAAACATTAAAGCAAAACACTTTGGATAAGATTACAGACCACTTTGACAAACAGTGCCACCCTCCCACTAACGAAGTAATAGCTACTGCAGGAAGATGTGTACCCCCTAGTTCTTTTTCTACTCATTAACATGCATGCTATGTATTTATGTCCCCATAGAAAATATAAAGAATGTGTGTTTAAATTTATTAAAGGCATTCTGTTTTGCACACTATTCTACAACTTGTTTTTCCATTTGACATGGTCCTTCAGGTTGGAAGGACTGAACTCAAAGCTCTCTCTCTGGTAACACAGCCTGGAGGGCATGAGGGAGGCTGAAACTCAGCCCATCTCTGCTAGCTTAACCCAAAGGGAAGGCTGTCTTTCTCTGACTATTCAAATTCATTCAAAGATATGGTGTGTGATGTGGTGGCCCTGGATGGATCCTCTATGTTCTATTTAATTGCTTCGTAGTATTCCCTTAGTGTGGATACACTGCTTTTGATGGATCCATCCCCGTGGTTGGACATCTAAGTTTTTTCTAGTTTCTCATGATCATAGGAAATGCTGCCATGATGTTTTATGTCTGTTTCTGTGCACATGTGTAAATATTGCCCTAGAGAAGTAGTGAGATTTCTGAATCACAGGGATGCACATTTTAAATTCTACTAGACAATGTTAAATTGTCCTCTGAAGGGCCCCACCAATATGCAGTCTCACCATCAGTGTACAAGAGTGAACATTTCCATCATCCTCACCAATGTTGGATGCTGCCAGACTTGGTTCTTCCTTCCAATTGCCACCCCCTTCTTAGTGTGCGTCTGGTCGACCCTACCGCTCTGGGGTTGTTCCCAACCCACTGTCTTATTTTGTTCCTGCTTTCTTCATCAACTTGATCTCAGTCTTGGCTCTCTGGCCACCTGAGTTTCCTTCTCCTTTGTCCTGACAAGGAGCGTCTGCTCTCACGCTGGCCTGAATTCCAGGTGGCAAGTGGGCAGGAGAACAGCTCTGCCTCCATCTAGCTGTGTGACCATAGATGAGACCTCAGTTTCCCCATCAGTAGCATAAAGGAACTGGGTTCCAGGAACTCCAGGATCCCAGCTCTCACTTTAACCAGGCGCTCTTGCCTACATCAGAGCTAACCACCGTTTGGTCCGGATGAAATGCTTTACTGCAAGTGCACACCGTCAGACATGAGGCATCTGAAGAAGTGATGGGTAGGTATGGACTTTATTGCTCCAATAAATTATATCACCATTCATTAATGTGTTTTCATGGGTGAGGATGGGTGATGAAGGAAGGACCTTTCGGTCTGCCCAAGCTCTCCACCATGTAGTGAGCCTTTCTCAATTAAATCGGGCTTACTCTCACCTCTGCAGCCACTTCCTTCTTGCTTTTCAGACCAGATCTTCCCCATTTATTCTGAAAATATTTATTGAGCATCTGCAACATCCCCTTCTCCACGACCACTTTTGGAAGGGATGAGAGTAGAAGATGCAGGGGGTGGAAAAGCGCTTTTATGAGCTGCCTGCTCTCATGGCTTAGTTCACTGCTGTTTAACAGAACTGTCTGAGATGATGGAAATGTTCTCTAAAATCCGTGCTGTCCAGTATGGACAAACTGAAGTGCCTTGGACCACTTGTTATAGAAGGTGTGGTTGGGATCCCTGTGCTAGTGCATAATGAATGTAAGGAAGCAATACAGTCCCGGGGGGCTCACAGCAAACACTCCAGAACTCAGTCCTCTCCACCCTCTTTAAAGCTTCAGTCTCTTAATCAGTAAAGAACTGTATCGAGGATGAAAGGACATAGCGTGTTTAGGTCTTGACCCAGGGCCTGGCCCACTGTAGATGGCCAACTGGGGTATTCCGTTCCCCTCTGCTCTGCTGTCTGGGTTCTCAGGACTCCTGCATGCTTCAGACAAGTAAAAGGTTCCACCATGAGGAGGTGAGACTCAGGGAGCAGAGCCTATGCTTCTGGGAGGGGCAGGCTGAAGAGGCCACCTCCCCCTTCAAAGGCTTCCAGAGCCTCAGACTCTGATTCACCCAGGTGAGTTGCATAACTTTATGGACGCCACAAATCATATCACTCCCACTGTGGGGATTTCCAAGGGTGGGAATTTGCCTCTCCCACTACAGCCTACCTGGACAGGTGTTGGAACATAATAGGTATTCAGTGAATAATGGTGGGTGGGTTGATCACCCAAGGTCATGTCGTTTGAGTGGCAGCCGGGAGCTATGAGTTTTAGATACCACCCCCCGCCCTGCCCCCAGCTCTGTTCCAGAAAAATGCAAGGACTTTGGGGTCGCAAGTTAGGGCTGGACCCTCAGCTTTGCTGTTGCCTGGCTCTGTGATCTTTGCAAGTGCTGACTCTGCTTGTTGTCTTTATTTCCCTGGTGCCCTCCAATTCTTGGACCTGAATATGTATGGCCTGCTTTTGCTGGGCAGGTCCTGAGGCTGGCATAGGCGTGAAGGACACACTTCTCCTCAGGCTGGGGTTTGTTCTCCCAAACCCCCGCCCCCTCTCCACTCAGCGGAGCTTGCAGCTGGCTTCCTGTGGCTCCAACAACAGGCGGGCGGCGTTCTCCTTCCCTTCCCTGACCTCACCCAGCAAGCACTCCAGAGGCGGTCAAAACAAACAGGACTTGCACGACCTGGCCAGGAAATCCAGAACAAAGGAGGGCTTCTTTTATCAGCTGTTTCCTTTTGTCAGAAGATAAATCGTGAGAGCAATAACCTTAAAAAAAAAAAAAAAAAAAACTGGAACAGAAGAGAAATAAAATCAGTTGAATACTACTTTGATAAATTTGAGTAATTCATTTATTTTTCATTCAATGAGTATGTGATTATTATGTGTCAGGTACATGGAGCTGTGGCTGTTTCATGGTGTACAGGACATGCAGTTTGACCTAGAAGAGTTCAGGGTTTAGTGGAGATTAGAAATAAGAACCCGACAGGACTACAGTACAGTACGACTAGGGGTCACTGACTTTGTCATTACTGTGTCCCTACTGCCTGGAATTCGGTGGGCATGTAATCGGTGCTTAATAATGATTTGTTGAGTGAATGAGGACAGATGCTTGGGAAGCCCATAGGAGGGGTGCCTGATCCAGAATCCAAAGCTTCTTGGAAGAAATGACAGAGAGATCAGAAGACTTGAAGAAAAGGCAGGAGTTAGCAAGGCAGAAGTGGTGAGGGGAGGTATGGAAAGATGGGGGTGGGCAGGGGTTGGGTTTTGCAGGCCGAGGAAGCAGCATCGGGTTGAGAATAAGGGCCTTGGGTGAGCTCAAGCAAATAAAGTTGCCAATAACTGACCACTTTTGACTAAGAAAAACTGCAACGTCATATGGTTCAACCAAATACTTAAAATGTCACTGAATAATCAGGGACAAGATCACATGGGGCCTTATAAGCTGTGTCAAGATATTGAATTTTTCTCCTGAGGGCATGGAGAGGCAACGAGGTTTTACTTTTTTCTCCCCCCCTAAAATAAAACTATTTTTTTCATATGGCTCTATAACCAATACATGTTATTATTTTAAAAATTCATATTATAACAAGAGTGAAAAGAAAAAAGATAGTAGTCATTTTTGATCTCACCACCCAGATAACCATGGCCAGTTTGAACTGACATAGTCACAACAGTGTGCTCTGCCTTTTCCCGACTTTTCTCTCAAGTTGTATATATGAAGAGGAGCAGGGCATGAAGCTGCTACTTAAAAGTTGCCAGTGGCCTCTGTGTCTAACCGAGGCAGCTGTAGGTTACCATGGAAAAATTCATTTTTGTTTTGTGAGCAATCGGAGTGGGAGAAAGACACGGCAGGACTTTTTTGGGCTTAGTTGCTGTATTTCCTCACACATGGCTCACGTGAGGTTGCTCGGGACAAGGTGGATACATAGGTACAAGGTCAAGGTCAAGGGCATTGAGATCTAACATTTTCTCTAAAACATGAAAACAAAACCAAAAACATTGGAAATTTGAAAAATGGAGAAAAATTCAAAAAAGAAAATGATTACCTGAATTCTACCTTGCACAATCCCATTATTGACATTTTTGGTATATTTGCTCCCAGAGTCCTTTTTCTCTATATATTGTGTTCATATACATAGTGATAGATCAAATTGAATTAATGTTCAGCAAATATTCACTCTTTAGTATTTGCGTGTGCATGTATTCTTATGTGTACACCCACACCCATAGAAAATAAGTAGTAATGTTTTGTGTCCTTCTCCCTTTTGCCATTTTATTTCTTCTTAAAATTTATTTATTTATTTATTTATTTATTTTTGGCTGCATTGGGTCTTCGTTGTTGGGTCTTCGTTGCTGCACGTGGGCTTTCTCTAGTTGTGATGAGCGGGGGCTACTCTTCGTTGTGGAGTGTGGGCTTATCATTGCGGTGGCTTCTCTTGTGGCAGAGCACGGGCTCTAGGTGCACGGGCTTCAGTAGTTGTGGCACGCGGGCTCAGTAGTTGTGCCTCGCGGGCTGTAGAGCGCAGGCTCAGTAGTTGTGGCGCATGGGCTTAGTTGCTCCGTGGCATGTGGGATCTTCCAGGACCAGGGCTCAAATCCATGTCCTCTGCATTTGCAGGCAGATTCTTAACCACTGTGCCACCAGGGAAGTCCCACCATTTTATTTTAGAACTCTAGCTTGGAAATTCCTAAAGGAATTTTGTTAACTTGAAATAATCCTTTGCAACTCTTTGATATGCCCTTAACTCTAAGGAGGTCTTTTATATCCTAAAATTGGGGGGTTGGAGCCACTGTTGGTATCTCTTCAGAATCAGAGCCTCCTCCTTTTTGTGGTGTTATGTTTCTTACCAATTTTACCAAGTGTGGGCATAATTGACATTTATAGAACAACAAGTCAAGTCCTGCCGCTTATAAAATTGGTAAGCGGGCCACAGACACTTCTCTGCCTCTGTGGCTGGTTTCCATGGAGTGTGGGTGGATGGCAAGGCTGTCCACACAGAGCCCAGACCTGCTGCCCAGAGTGGAGAGTGAACACCTGAAATTGATCAAATGGCTGCTTGTTCATTAGACAAGCCCTGCACCCCTCCTGGTCCAGACCCACCACTGCCCCCCACCTCCCTGAGCCCCCTCCCCAGGGTTCCAGCCTGACTGCCTCTCCATAATGGGGGAAGCTTCAGCCCACAGGCCCCAGCCCTCCCAACCCAGGCACATTCTGGGTGGGGCTCAGGGTTGGCCATGGAGAGGCAAAAGTTATGTAGACTTGTGACATTTCACTGATGCACTGAGCACTGAATCCATTTTATCTTTGTTTCCATATTTCTCTTGGGGAAAGACTTCACCTACTAAGACCAATTTCCGTGCAAGATGGAGATGCCTCAGATCTCTGTCCTCTTTTAATAACTTTCAGTCTTCCAACTTTTTCTAAGTGCCTTTAACTTTTGCAGTTTTAGAGAAGAGTTCTCATTCTAAACTTACTCTTTTTTGCATATGCTCATCCCCTCTTAATGGCTTGTCCTATGCCACCAGCAACCCTCCCCCTGCATGTCCCGGGGATTGCAGGCAGCAGTTGCATCTGCAGGCTAAGGGCTCGCCTGCCCAGCCACCAGGGTCCTGGTGGGTTTCCTTGCAGTCCCCTCAGTTGCTGTGTATTCCCTTTCTGTTGTCTTGGGACTCAACTCCTTCTTCTGTATCATCTAATATTAATTTTATTAACCAGAAGAAATTAGAGATTTCCTGTGGTCTGGCAATCAGAACTCCAGCCTTGATAATGACACCTTCTTTGTTTCTTGTTCTTTTCTCTACTGCTTTCCATAGCGAGCTTTCAGGCTCCTGATCAAAGACATTTTTACTCTTCATCTAGTATAATATTAATAACCACTCAAAGTAACAATAAAACAACAATAGCAACAACAACAGCTTACATTTATTGAGTGCTTACTATGCACCAGGCACTGTTTCACATATCTTACCCATATGATCTCTTTTGACCCTAATAACTATCCCCACTCTATAGATGAGGAAAGTTAGGCACAGAACATTTACATAGCTTACCGAAGTGCTAGAACCAATGTATGAACCCAGTTAGTATCCCAGATTAAGAGCCAGGAGAATACACTGTTTTTAGAAATACCCGCATATCCCGTTGGCCCACTTCCCAAAGCCTGCTTACGTGGTCTTGGGCCATCAGATACTCTTTGTCCTGAGGACATAGATGACGGCATATGTCTTCTTGAAGGCTCTGCGTCAAGACTCTTTTTTTTTTTTTGGTTGTTCCTGTCTACACTGGCTGCAGCTGCTCCTGTAGGTTCTCAGGGACGTGTTTATCGGGATTCAGATGTCCCTTCCCCAGACTCGAGCAGTGCTCTCTGGGATGCATCCCTGATTGGAGCCTCTGCGATTGTGTTCCCGATACCTTGGTCTAGCCTGCGGGTGATTCCATGACAGGCTCCGGGCTTGGGCCGGAGGCAGGAATCTGCATGCGTCAGCCAGGGGCTGATCCTCTGCTTCAAAGGTGTATTAGTGAGGCAGGCACAGCCATCAGCTTCTAAATACCTGGGGCAGCTATGATGGTCCATGGTCCTGGACACCAGTGTCATGTTCCTGCTGGTATACCTTGCCCCCAGTACCTCCCCCCAGGTGCTCCTTTGAGCCAGCCTCCTGGCTTTCCTCCAGCCCTCTTGACCCCAGTGATATCAGGTGATGGGGCCAGACAGCTGGGATCAGTCTCCCTGAACAGCTCTATCTATAATTTCATGGTCACGTGGACTGGTGTAAATGACAATGGTAGAAAAAATAACCCCATGTGCAGAATGACTCTGGTAAGGTGGGTCAGACTCAGTGACAGAGGTGTGGGTTATGGTCAGAGTGAGGCTTCACTAGAATCTACACCGACCCAGCAACCCCCTTCAGAGACGTAGGCCTCCTGAAAACAAGACAACTTCCTATAGTAATGGTGTTACCAGGGGTCCTGTCTCTCTGCTGTGGGACCACTCCTCCACCCAATAACTGGATGAGTTAGAAGAGAATGGTGACCCTTCCAGCCTGCTGGATGGGATAACCAGACATCAGGAGGCAGAGGGTGAGAAGCTTCCCATAAAGGCAGAGGAAGAGCTGATGTGGGGAGTTTGAGCCGGTGGTCCCTGAGGGGGTGTGCAGAGGTGGCCAGCAGCAGCATGAACGTGCAGAGGTTCAGAAGCCCAAGGCCTCCCCAAGGGGCGCTGGAGCCGAGGAGCTCAGAGCTACTGACAGCAGCTGACAGGCTAAGGGAGGAGGCATTCAAATGGTCTGAAAACTCGGGAAGAGTGCCCCACCTCATTTATGTTTGTTAAAAATCAGGTTCGCAAAGATGAAAACAACTTCTTGGTGAGCACATGAAGAAAACGGCACTCTCATACACTGCCAGGGGAAGCATAAATTAACACTGGTCCATAATCCATTACCTGAAACTCTTGGGGACAGAAGTGTGCTGGAATTTAGAATTTTTCAGATTTTTGAAAAGCAACATGATGTATAAATTATATAACACTCCCTGTAGGAACTAGGGCAATATATACATTTATGTGTCTGCATGCAATGTACAAATACTCATACTAAGTGGGATAAATAAAGCCATAAATAGCCTCGTGTCCATTCAGGTCAGGGTGTGCCACCAAATGAGTTTAGCTGTTAAACTTATTAAAGCATTTTCAGTTTTCAGAGTTTTTGTGACCTTTCTGGAGGGCAATTTTACCATATGCATTAAGAATCTTAAAATAGGGACTTCCCTGGTGGCGCAGAGATTAAGAATCTACCTGCCAATGCAGGGGACACGGGTTCGAGCCCTGGTCCGGGAAGATCCCACATGCCGCGGAGCAACTAAGCCCGTGTGCCACAACTACTGAGCCTGTGCTCTAGAGCCCGCGAGCCACAACGACTGAGCCTGCATGCCACAACTACTGAAGCCCGCCCACCCAGAGCCCATGCTCCGCAGCAAGAGAAGCCACCGCAATGAGAAGCCCCTACGTGCACTGCAACGAAGAGTAGCCCCCGCTCGCCGCAACCAGAGAAAAGCCCGCACGCAGCAACGAAGACCCAACGCAGCCAAAAATAAATAAATTTCTTTAAAAAAAAAAACTTAAAATACACATACCTTTTCACCCAACAATTTTTACTTCTAGGAATTAGTTCTAAGGACATAATTGTGATTATGTGCAACCATCTAGTAATAAGGATGCTCATTACTGCATTGTTTTTGTTTGAAAAAGAAAGAAATTAGAAACAACTTAAATGTTTACTAATGAGGAATTGTTTAAATATGCAATGGACTATGAGGTGATCCCTAAAAATATGTTTGCTTACTGACTTGGAAAGAAGTGCATGATATATTGTTTTAAGGCAAATTTAAGCTATGAAGACAATCTTATTTGTGTAGTAAAACTTAGAAGAGGACATATGCACTAACCAGGGTTATTTCTAGGTTTTTATTATGCATAGTTTTTCTTTATTTATTGCTAACGTGGGTTTTTTCATTTTCTTTGAGTTAGAAAAGTAAGACTTTCAAAGAATTCAGATGTATATAAGCTAAAACAAAGGCTTCCCCTCTTCTCAACCCTCCCTAACTCCTCCTTGGGGATAACATATATCCATTAGGTGGGTTTCTTTCCAGACAATTTTTCTCTGTTTGTAAATGCATAAAAACTTTTTTTAAAACATCTTTATTGGAGTATAATTGCTTTACAGTGTTGTGTTAGTTTCTGCTGTATAACAAAGTGAATCAGCTATATGCATACATATATCCCCATATCCCCTCCCTCTTGCACCTCCCTGCCCCCCTCCCTATCCCAACCCTCTAGGTGGTCACAAAGCACCGAGCTGATCTCCCTGTGCTATGCAGCTGCTTCCCACTAGCTATCTATTTTACGTTTGGTAGTGTATATTTGTCAATGCCACTCTCTCACTTGGTCCCAGCTTACCCTTCCCCCTCCCCGTGTCCTCAAGTCCATTCTCTACATCTGTGTCTTTATTCCTGTCCTGCCCCTAGGTTCATCAGAACCTTTTTTTTTTTTTTTAGATTCCATATATACGTGTTAGCATACGGTATTTGTTTTTCTCTTTCTGACTTACTTCACTCTGTATGACAGACTCTAGGTCCATCCACCTTACTACAAATGACTCAATTTTGTTTCTTTTTATAGCTGAGCAATATTCCATAGTATATATGTGCCACATCTTCTTTATCCATTCATCTGTCAGTGGACACTTAGGTTGCTTCCATGTCCAGGCTATTGTAAATAGTGCTAAATGCATAAAAACTTTTAAAGTAATTTTTCCATCCATGGAATTTTAAGTAATTTTTCCATACCGTGTATATTGTTCTACATCTGACTCTATCAATAACCTGTTTCCATGTTGCAAGGGTGGACCTTAGTTTACTCAACCCTTTCCACCTTGTTGGACATTTAAGTAGCTTCTATTTATTTACTATCTCAAACAATGTTGCAAAGAACATTCTTGGGCATGTGCCTTTGTGGACATGTGCGTCATTTATGTGCAAGAGTTCTTATTTTTCATTTTCCTACCATGAACATGTGTTCTTTAGATTATTAAAAATCTTAATAAACATATTAAAAGATTCCATTAGATTATTTCAAATAGCCTGAAGCCACTCGGTTGGTCCATTTTTTCTCAGGATAAACGAGCTATTTGTTAGCACCACCTTATAAATAAATGCCACATGTTTTTGAGCCACACGTATTTTTTACGGATTCATCCTCCCTGAGGAGTATCTGGTCCAGGGCAGCAGACGGGAGTCTTGGTTGCAGTTGCCAAAGCCTCGAGGGGTGGGGTGTGGGTGTGGATTGTCCTTGGATGGCTCTGGGTGTCCACTTTTCACAGACAATCAGGTGACCTAGGGGCCCTCCCTTGGCAGTTGGTGGTCGCTGACCACTCCTGGGAAGGCTTCAGTTGCTGATCCCAGGGGATAATGGTTTCCCTGGGGATGGGCTGGCTTCTCTAGCGTTTGGGCCTGATGGGTTTTCTGGAGGTACACGGGGGTCCTGGATCCAGAGGGGAGCTCCTGGGGTAGTGAGGGCAGGCAGAATGGGTCCTCATCCTGGGCCCAAGTTCTGGGCTTCCAAGCCCTCTCTTCCTCTTGCGAGTGCAAAGCAGATGCCACATTTCCTTAATTTTCAGAAAACCATTTTTCTTTTGCATTGCAATGCACCTGCAATAGGAAGTGGACATTGAATGTGGGAGTGACCTTCCCCAGCTCTTCCTGAAGCCTGTTTTATCAGAGGCTGGAAAATCCCATCCCTTGTATGCAGAGGATAAAGGGAAGTCTTTTCTGAAATTCAGACTGGACTTAAGTGTGAGGCAAAAGCCGAACTCATCATTCCTTTTCCTGGCTGCTCGGTGCCCATCCCTTCTCGTAATGCTGCCAGAAACCCTCCTGTGTAATTAGTGGGGCTGTAATTAATACATGAGAGGAGTCTTCCTAACAGATCCAAGCCAGTGTGTCCTCTTAAAATGGGGTGGGAGGCAGACTTTACAGGCTTCTACATGTTGACCCAAAACATCCAGTCAGACAATCGCATTGTCATCCCTGGCCATGCACATTTATATGCTTCTCAGACGCACCGGCCCCGTGGAGGGAAGCAAAGGGGTGAGGAAGGGTTATGAGCAAACTGAACTGGGGACTGGAGAGGGTGGGCTTAGAGAGCTGGGAAAACTGTGCATGGAGCTGTGGTTCCAGTAATAGAAACTTAGGAAGGCAGAGGTGAACTGGGTGGCAAGGCAGATCGGGGATGTCACAAAGAAGTGAATGTTTATGAAGCACCTACTATGTGCCAGGCACTGAGATGCTGTCTCATTCAACTCCTGAGATAAATGTCAAGATCTCCCCTTTTACAGGTAGCAACTGGGTCCCACAGTGGTGACGTGACCCTCAGAAGGCCACAGTTAGGGACTGAGTTTCTTCTGGCTCCCAAGGCTTAAAGGAAAATCATTCTTACTGCAATCTTTCTTCAGTCTTTTCCCACAGCACTCCATTCAGCACTCCATTGGTGGATGAATGTCCTAGAATCTTGGTTCGGCTCACTCCCTCCACAACCTTGCTGGTCCCTACCTCTGCAACCTCATTGCCTGTGGATGGAAAACAGGCCCCCTTTTTTACAGCCTCGCTCGGGTGACAGTGAAGATATTGGCCGAGACACTCTCTGAAGTCTCTTCTAGGCCTACTGGTCGTGATTTTATGGTTGGAAAATATTTATAAAATTCATAAATATTTTTCTAATTAATTTTACAGGTTTCTGCCCTCCATTAGGCACAAAGCAACACCCTTGCCCCCAACCATGACTATCCTACACTCAGTTGACCAAGCAGAGCCTTAGTGTTCCTTTTCCCTCTCACCCAGCCTTAACCATTCAGTCATTTATCATTAACAAAGCCTAAATAGCCTCTAACCCACCCCTATCTTTCCATTTCTCTTACTTCCAGACCTTTCCACCTGCTTGTCTCCGAGGCTTGCATCCTCTTTCTTCCCCTCTTGGTTGGTGGATTCCTACTTCTCGTTTGGGATCTCACCTTGGAGGCACCTCTTCCAAGATTCTTGGAGCCATTTAGCCCCCAGGTTGGGCTTGGGAGCCCCTCCTGCGGCTGAATGACCTGGCCTACAGTTCTCCTGTGGCGAGAACCAGTTAACATATGTGAAGGTGATTTTAAACTATAAAGTGCCATTCAAGCATTTCCCCTTCTTTTCCCCTTTTCTTTCTTCTTGTCGTTCTTTCTTACTTTCACCCTTCATCCTCCTCCTTATTTAGCGGAGGTCCTTCATCTGAGGGCCAGTAGGCGGCACTTCCCGTGTTTGGGTAAATGTGTATGTTTCTGGGGACGAGGTCCAGAGCTTTCATCAGTGCCTCAGGTGTCATTGACCCAAAAAAGGTGAAGAATCACTCTAAATTTTCTTGACACAAATGGGGAGCAAGATGAAGTAGGCTTTATTCTTTAGCTCATCATCATTCTCTCTGTCCTGCTTTATCTTTCTAGAACACAGACACAGACTTAACGTGATAAGCCAAACTTTCAGATCTAGGTTGAGGTAATATTGGAAGCACTAAAGTTCAACCTCAAAGCAACTTCTTGCCTCAACATTGTCTGTCCCCAGGAAGGCAACTCCAATAAACAGTGCTTCCTTTAAATGCTGGGGAGAGTGAGGAGTGAAAGGCCAGGTTCCCTGTGTGGCTTGATTTTCCTGGGGATCAACTGAGGCAGCAGGTGCTGAGTGGGATTTGCACCACGGACCAGAGGCACCACCCCTAGCATCCCCAGGAGAGCTGCCTTCCTGCCTCGTAGGCCCAGCATTCCCAATTGCTTCCTCCCAGTGAGGCCTGAGGCTCTTGTGAGAAGGGAACACTGTCACTCAGTTTAATGCCCATTAATATATATTTCAAGATAAAGACTGAAGATTCATGGGTTCAGCCTGTGAAGGTACAGCATAAATGTGTAAAAATAAAATATCTCCTGACCTTGCCATCAGAGACATAGATTTTATTTTTTTCTTAGGAGTGTCTGGTGAGGTTTCTTTCTTTCTTTCTTTCTTTCTTTCTTCCTTCCTTCCTTCCTTCCTTCCTTCCTTTCTTTCTTTTCCCTCCCTCCCTCCCTCTCTCTCTCTCTCTCTTTCTCTCTTTCTTTCTTTCTTCCTTTCCCTTTTTTTTGGTGGTGGTTGTCGTAGCTCAACGGGGCTTTAAATTTAGGGAGTAGTCTGATCAGTCATAGCCAGAGCCAGCAGGAGCGTGGAAGATGTGATCTGGAAATACAGGCCTATGAGTTTCGTAATAAAGCCCTCAGTCTGCGGCTGGGGCCCTGAGGGGAGGCTCCAACTTTAGCCTGCCCTAAACAAAGTGTGGAGTTATAGAAACAGCATCATAATAACACTCTCAGAGTGCTTATCAAGGCCCTGTCTTAGTGTAGGGGCCCCCCAAAGCAGATCAAGGTAGAAGGGGTTTGGAGAAGTAGGACAGGGGAGGGAAGGAAGCTGATCCAGTGTGAGTAAATGAGCAGGTCACCTCTGTAGGCAAGGGGGGGCTCAGTCCACCAGGGAGGAAGTTGGGGAATTTATTTGTGAACTCCAGTCCCTCACTGGTGGAGGATTGCTCTCCAGGGTGTTTTTTGGCTTCTGTGACACAATATTCTACTACACCTCCAACGGTTTTCAGTCTACTTTTTGGGGTCCTCTTATTCTATCTATCATTTTTTTAATATAAATATATTTATTTGGCTGCATTGGGTCTTTGTTGCTATGCACAGGCTTTCTCTAGTTGCGGTGAGCGGGGGCTACTCTTCGTCGCCTTGCGCGAGCTTCTCCATTGCGGTGGCTTCTCTCGTTGTGTAGCATGGGCTCTAGGCACGCAGGCTTCAGTAGCTGTGGCTCACAGGCTGTAGAGCACAGGCTCAGTAGTTGTAGCACATGGGCTCAGTAGTTGTGGCTCATGGGCTCTAGAGCGCAGGCTTCAGTAGTTGTAGCACGCGGGCTTCAGTAGTTGTGGCTCACGGGCTCTAGAGCGCAGGCTTCAGTAGTTGTAGCATGCGGGCTCAGTAGTTGTGGCTCACGGGCTCTAGAGCGCAGGCTCAGTAGTTGTAGCACATGGGCTCAGTAGTTGTGGCTCACGGGCTCTAGAGCGCAGGCTTCAGTAGTTGTAGCACACGGGCTCAGCTGCTCCGCGGCATGTGGGATCTTCCCAGACCAGGGCTTGAACCCATGTCCCCCTGCATTGGCAGGCGGATTCTTAACCACTGCACCACCAGGGAAGTCCCACACTTTCCATCATTAAATGTAGAAGTGCCAGAGGACTTGGTCACATCCCCGTTTCCTTGGTTATCTGCACGATCATCTTACACTATTTATCTTATCTGCTCTCTTGGCTTTAGTTCTACCTGTGTACTCATGACTCCGTGTAATTGCCAGCTGGCGCAGACTCCTAGCTGTCCCCCCAAATGTCACCTGCATCCCTAGATATTTGTCAAACACCACCCTCTGGCTCTGGAGCCTGAGGAAGGGAGAAATAACATCAGAGGATGAGCTCAGGAAGGGTCTGCTTAAAATAGGCAAGATTGACGGCAAAGGAATCTGTGGCTCAGCCTTTTCAGTCATTTCCTTGTAAATAGCGATGAGCACCTTCCCCTTTTTTTGTCAGTCTAATCACTATGAACTCCCCTCTGGTGGGTACTTTTTTTAGAGCATAATAGAAGGTGTGATATCTTGTGAGAGGCGCCAGAATCACTTGGAGAACAGCAGCTCGGGATTGAAGGAAGGAGGTGACAAGTTCCTGGGAATATTAAAGATTAACACCAAATACTTTGTTGCTATTTAACTCTGACGATTCATGTTGCTGGAGTGGAAACAGAACATTTCTTTCCCTCCCTTCTGTTTATTCCTTCCCTTCTCTGTTCTGGGGATTCAGAAGCTGTGGATGTCAGATGCCAACTCCTTAAGGGCTGAAATGGTTTTATATAATAACAGAGAGGGGGAGCCTACAAAATGAAGAAAGAATCTAATTCAGTGCTTGGACTGAAATGGGAACTGGAAACGAGGGTGGGGGGGAAGCAGTCTTAAAAATAGCTCACTCAGAGAGAAGAATGCGGCTTGTCTCCCAGTGGCAGGCAGGCGCAACCCTTGGGTGAATTATAGGAACCTACTGTAGGCCTGAGCGTTCGCTTTTGAAATGTTGATCATGGCTAAAAGGAGGCGGGTGGAGGGGAAGGCTGCTGGTGCCTGCCGCTGGGAGCAGCCTTTGGCAATGGGTGAGCCTGTCAGGCCCAGGTCCACTGCCTGCGCAGACAGCATGCCACCTGGATACTTATGCCCTGTGCCCTCCTGCTGGTTACTTATGCAGCTCCCAGTGCTGAAACTCCAAGCCTTCCCAGTGGGGTACACAGGTCTCCAAAGGAGGCTGGGGAAGCAGCCTAAGAAGATGGGACGAGGTGGAAAGAGAAGGAGGAGAGACGGCTGAGACAGGAGATGGTGATGAACACCGTAGACACCCAGTGGCGCACACACACACACACGCAAACACATAGAGTGAGAGCATGAGAGAGAGACAGAGAGACAGAGAGAGAGAGAGAGAGAGAGAAGACAGAGAGAGGGAGAGAGAGAGTGCAAATGGGAACAGAAGCCCACAGGGAGAAGCAGAGAGAAGCCAGACAGACCCAGAGACAGAGGGAAGGAGGAAGACCGGCAATGGATTTATTGCTGGGTAATGAGAAGGAATGAGATACAGCACTGGCCCCCAGGTTGCAATGATGCCCTCTTCCTGTGCCCCAGCCCCTCACTATGTTTGCAAGAGAAGCCATGGTTGATTTTGTCTTGTGGTCGTCTTCACTTCTAATGGACAGCCCCCAGGAGGAGGCTGAAAACTGTAGGATTACTGCAGGCTTTCACTGCAGACCTCCACCTTGGCAGGTGGTCAACCAAGGCCTTAGCTTCTGTGCCCAGTGCGTTGAGGGATTTCCAGATCAGCCCTCTTTCTTTTCCCTTTGATTGATGACAACGCCAAATGCCTCATCTATATCCCCCTTAGATTCCCCCAAACAGGGGAGTGAACCCTGATTCCTTCTTCCCTGGCCCGTGATGCCTGAGAAGGTGAGCATGCAGACAGACCAGGTGACCAAGAGCACCTCCTACAGCATCTTGCAAATCTACACCCATAAGGAGGAGGATGGGAAAGAGGGCAAGACCTCTGTCCTGCGTTCCTAGTGTCTGGCATGGCACCACCATGGGGGCCCCTCAGTGCTCACCAGTCGCCCTGCTGCAGGTTCTGGTCCCAGACATGTGTGTCTCTCTCTGCCTGAGGACTCTGACTACAAGTGTGTTTGGCTTTGGGAACACACCTAAGCCAACGACCGTGGATAAGCACTCCACCTGCCTCATCTCTTGGATGGCACAACTCTGAGGCCTGTCAACACAGCTTCCCAGGGCACCCCAGGTGCCCAAAGAGGTGACCTGTCCATCAATACCCCCTGTATCGTCTGTCCTTCCTTCCCTGTCCCACTGCACCTACTGCTTGCCTGCAGCTTTCTGGGGTGGCTTCCCAGTGACCCAGGTGCCCTCCAATTCTAATCCTTGGGGGGACCCCCCCTCCCCAAGACAGGGTCTGTGTGGTTACAGTTGTTTTCTCCCAGTGCCTGTGAATGGGCTGGGCTCTGTCACCAGCGTGTAAAGCGTCACACCTCATTCTCATCTGGGTTGCCCAGAGACCACCCAGGGAACTTGCTAAAGTCAAAATGTGTCTCTAGGACTGCCAGGCAGGAGCTGCCTTAATCAAGAAACAGCAGAGAAACAAGAAAATCATGCGAAAAGAATAAGCACGGTAATTTCTGCACTTTGACAGACATACTTTGAGAATTAACAACCTAAATTAAGTCAAACGCCCTTGAAGCAAACCCTGAACTTGGAGTGAGCAGACCCAGCCTATCTTGGTCCTTCTCAAACTCTGGCTGCCGACGGTCATCTGTGAGGCGGGCGCAGACAGTAGAAATGTGGACAGTGGCTGCCGCCGCCTCCATCCTTAAAGAGAAAGATTCTGGGAAGAATGATCCTTCTAAGAGAGGGGCCAGTGTCTGAGCAGAGTTTGGTCACTGGAAGACACAGGCTGGAGTCGAGTCGCTGCTCTGCCACATTCTGGCTGTGTTACTTTACTGAGCCAGAGATGTAACCTCTCTGAGCCTCAGTTTCCTCACCTGTAAAATGGGGGCCATAACACCTCATGAAATTGTCATGAAGATTAAAAATGACTTAATGCATGTCCAACAGCTGATATCAAGTACAGCCCCCTTTGCCTTCTCTTTGTCCTCCTCCAAGGGAGCCACCCCTGACAGAGGGCAGGTTGAGGGTAAAAGGAAGTGTGTCCGGCCACACGGTCAGGCATCGGGACGGCCGGACACCACGGCTCCCACACACAGCCCGTCTGCATCCGTGGGCGTGGGAAAGAGATGTAAACGCAGACGGGCATCAAACACAAGTTAGACATGCCATTCCGCGCCACCGACACATTTCAGAAGTGCACATCACAAGGCTCTTGTGGAAGCCCTGGCAGCCGGCCAGCGTCAGACCACAAAAGGAAATTGTTTCCCCGCCGGAGCAGCCGGGTGTGGCCAGGGCACCACGTCACTGCAGAGCGTGGGGCTCTGCTGGGATTTCCTGCCCTCCCTTCCGCTCTTTCTCCCGTGGGCCCTGCTGCGAACAGCTCAGGTGCCAATACTCCGGCCAGCGAGGAAAGTCAGCTTTCACCTGACCCATCCCCATGTCCCCGGAAGGGCCAAGCCGGTGCTATTTACACAGGGCCTCTCGATGTGGCCCTGCAGCCCTCTGGACACCGCCGAAGCTCTTCCTCCCCTCAGAGTACCAAGGAGAAGCTTCTTTCATCCACAGTTGGTAGAAGTCACATTCCGTCTGTGGCATCAAGGTCTGAAAGGCAGCCACAGGCCAAGAGGTGGCAGAAGGTGTGTGACGCGGTTGGCCTAAGTCAGGCCTCATTCCCGGCAGACAGTCTGCAAATATTTATTGAGGGGCTGCTCTGTAGCAGCTCTGTGCCCAGGTCTGACAGAGATGCCCTGTGCGAGACAAGGGGCTTATGTTCCGACTGGGAAGACCAGACTGACACGCGGAAACCAGGGGTCCTGTTGACCCCAATCTATGCTTATAATACTCCGATGTGCGGGAAGGCGCAGCCCACACATGAAGACGCTGGTTACTCTCAGAACCCCAAGGAGGCTGCAGAAGGATTCTGGTTTGGCCCATGGACTGTCCTCCATGTAGCACTAAATGCACTAAGTTCTCAGATGGGCCCCTTGTGGTCTCTGGCCTCCTTCCTTACTCTCATTCCTTTGCCCCGTATCTTTGGTCCCACATAAGTTTGATCCCTTCAATCTAAGCGTGAAAACATCCATAAGATGTTTGCATTTGTCAATTAGCCCTTGCAAACAACCTTGCAAGTGAGGTCCTGCTATTTCCGTTTTGCCAAGGAGGAAACTAAGGCTTATTCAGCCTCAGGTATCAAACCGGTTACCTTATGTCGATAGCATCATGCTTTTGTAGAACACCTCGGTTCCATTTTCTTATTTGACCAATGACAGCTTGGCTCACGTCTAGCCTTCCCTCATCCGGAGGCCCTGAGCATGGTGCTGGGCATACAGTAGCTGCTGTGGGAATTAATTCCACCAGCGAGTTCGTTCTTGACTCAGAGCTGAGCTCCATGTACTCAGGGAACGAGTATTTGTATTAGGGAAATAGAAGGGGGCCACTGTGGGACTGAGGCTCAGTCATGGGGGTGGGGAGAACCTGGGGCCTTGGAGGCAGGGAAAGGGGGTCCTAGGAGGCCAGAGATGGACATAGAAAAGGAGATGGAGGTGGCCAGAGATAAGCTTCTCCTGTGCTTCCACTTTGTTCCATGCAGAGGGAACTCCTAGGATCTAGGGGTTCGTGGACGGCCCCTCCCGGGTCATGAAAACCCCCGCTTTCCCTCCTTTCTTTCTTTCCTCCCTCCTCCTCTCTCTCTCTCTCTCTCTCTCTCTCTCTTGTCTGCCTCCCAGACTCCCAAACCTCCTCCCTCCCTAACTGCATTAGGCTTTAGCCTTGGATCTTGCACCTGTGTTTTTCAGGCAATGAAAGCAAACCCTGACTGTGTTGTGATGTTCTTTTCAACCAAACTGCCTTTTAGGTAAATACTTTTTGGGGCAATCTCACTGAATTAACTATCTGGGTCATTTGAATTTCTTCTCCAGGAGATAATTATGGCCTTTGGGATATGTAAAGTGTACCGCAGCCCTATGAGCAGACAGGAAACGCCAGCCTCTCTCTCCCTACGCCACCGCCTTCCATTTCTATGTGACCCAGGGAACCAAATTAGCAGTGACTCCCATCTCCAGGGTCCAATGTTGCTTTGTCTCTCTGGGGGAAGTCCCTTAGGCGTTCAAGGTAGCTGTAAATGTGAGGGAGAAAATATGCATTTTCTTTTCCGTGAGAGCAGTGACTTCCTTCCAGGCAGCTAAAATTTTTTTGGAAAAATAACATTCTGTAGACTCCCTCTCCAATTCTGGAAGTGAAATAGAGCAGTAAGCAGTGTCGTTACCATGCTATCGCTTTGGGACCACTAAGGCTCATTCACAGCACAAGACAAGACGAAAGCTCTTAGACCCGAGTTGGGGAGTGGGTTGCTGGTAGGGGTAGCTGTGTAGCTTTGATTATAGTAGTAATGAAACACTGTGGAGGAAGAAGCTGCCAGCCCTTCTCTGGCTCGGGAATATGGGAAGCCACCTTGAACATGAGAATGGTTCCTCTGTATCATGAAAAATGTAAGATGAGTCAGTGTCGTCCTAGGGGAGAGTGGACACCTTCTGTGTCAGAACAAGGCTGGCTCTTCCCAATACCCCTTGAGGGGCAGAGCTGGCAGGATGGAAGATGGTGGGAAAGTTTGCAAGGGGCTTTCTAGTCATTTGCTAGGACAGCCATAACAAAGTACCACAGACTGGGTGGCATGAGCAACAGAAAAACGTTTTTTTTTTTTTTTTTTTTTTTTTTTTTTTTTTTTTGCGGTACGCGGGCCTCTCACTGTTGTGGCCTCTCCCGTTGCGGAGCACAGGCTCCGGATGCGCAGGCCCATCGGCCATGGCTCACGGGCCCAGCCGCTCCGTGGCATGTGGGATCCTCCCAGACCGGGGCACGAACCCGTGTCCCCTGCATCGGCAGGCAGACTCTCAACCACTGCGCCACCAGGGAAGCCCCAGAAAAACGTTTTTTTCTCACAGTTCTGGAGGCCAAAAGTCTGAGAGAAAGGTGTCAGCGGGGTTGCTTTCTTCTGAGGCCTCTCTCCTTGTCTGTAGTTGTCCACCCTCTCCCTGTGTCCTCACATGGTTTTTCCTCTCTGCAGGCCTATGGTCTAATCTCTTCTTGTAAGGACACCATCGGTCACACTAAGGTAGGGTCCACCACATGACCTCCTTTCACCTTCATGACACCTTTAAAGGCCTTATCTCCAAAAAAGGTCGCAGTGTGGGGTACTGGGGATTAGGATTTCAACGTATGAATTTTGAGGAGGACAAACTCCAGTCTCTAACAGGTTTCCTGGGAGGAGGGCTGGGAAGGTGGGAGTTGAGTGACTAGGGAGTGGAGGGGAGATTACTACTTGGGCCCCAAGCTGCTGATGTTCAGGTAGGTTAGAACCTCCATGGGGCACTGGGTCATCCTGAGGCCCCTTGGCCAGAGGATACCAAAGGGCCCAAAGGTGAGCTCACCATGGAGGAAGGGAGGCCTGGGCTCTTGACCCAGGCTCACCAGCAGGGTCTAGAGGCTGGCATGTGTGGGCGTGAGGATTCGGGGGGAGAGCAAGGGTGGGGAGGGGAGCTGCAGCTGGATGTTCCTCCAACTCTACAGATGGAACTGGCTGAGCATGTGAATGCAAATCAAAGAACTGCAACCCTGGAGCCCAAATTGGGGCATCACAGGCCGTGCGGCGGCTTGTGTGAGCGAGGCTGCTGTGCACAGCTGTACCAGCTGCAGATGGCATATTTGTGTCCTATGGCCACATGGCTGTGTGTGAGAACGGCACCCCTGGAGCTGGGCTGCGGCCTGCGTGGCGGGGCAGTGTGGCTCTGACCCCAATGGAGGGGCATCCATCCAACTCTGCAGGACCAGTTTTCAACAGTGACACCATGTGGCAGACACAGAAGCAATACCAGGAACAAGACTGGGCAGACTCTCACTCTCTCTCCACCAGGCATTTCAAGGCAAGGCTGACCTCTTTAAGTCTGTAAGGCCCAAGTATATTGGGAGATGGAGATAGAGAAGGTGCCAAGGAGGAATTTTCTTCCACATAAGGTGGGAAGGTGGGAGTTGGGTGATTAAAGAATACAAGAGATATGACTGATTTGTACCCCAAGTTGGTTGAATGGAACATACCAGTTGTATTAAGATCCCTTTGGGAAGAGGGGACAACTTTTTTGGGTGAGATTTTAAAAATCTGCACTTCTGACACCATTAAGCTCCTAGAAGAGATCATAGGCAAAACATTCTCTGACTTAAATCGTACCAATGTTTTCTTAAGTCAGTCTCCCAAGGCAATAGAAATAAAAACAAAAATAAACAAATGGGACTTAAACAAACTTACAAGCTTTTGCACAGCAAAGGAAACCATAAACAAAACGAAAATACAACCTACAGAATGGGAGAAAATATTTGCAAAGATGCGACCAACGAGGGCTTAATTTCCAAAATATACAAACAGCTCATACAACTCAACAACAAAAAAACAAACAACCCAATTAAACAAAATGGGCAGAAGACCTACATAGACATTTCTCCAAAGAAGACATACAGATGGCCAACAGGCACATGAAGAGATGCTCAACATCACTAATTATTAGAGAAATGCAAATCAAAACTACAATGAGGTATCACCTCTCACCAGTCAGAATGGCCATCATTAAAAAGTCTACAAATAACAAATGCTGGAGAGGGCGTGGAGAAAAGGGAGTCCTCCTACACCTTTGGATGGAATATAAGTTGGTGCAGTCACTATGGAAAACAGTATGGAGGTTCCTCAAAACACTAAAATAGAATTACTGTATGATTCAGCAATCCCACTCCTGGGCATATATTCAGACAAAACTATAATTCAGAAAGATACATGCACCTCTATGTTCATAGCAGCACGATTCACAATAACCCAGACTTGGAAACAAACTAAATGTCCATCGACAGATGAATGGATAAAGAAGATGTGGTACATATACACGATGGAGTATTACTCAGCCATAAAAAAGAATGAAATAATGCCATTTGCAGCAACATGGATGGAACTAGAGATTATCATAGGAAGTGAAATAAGTCAGAAAGAGAAAGACAAATACCATACTATATCACTTATATGTGGAATCTAAAATATGATGCAAATGAACCTATCTATGAAACAGAAATAGACTCACGGACATAGAGAACAGACTGGTGGTTGCCAAGGTGGAGGGGGTTGGGAGAGGGATGGAGTGGGAGGTTGGGATTAGCAGATGTAAGCTATTATATATAGAACGTATAAACAGCAAGGTTCTACTACTGTATAGCACAGAGAATTATATTCAGTATCCTATGATAAACCATAATGAAAAAGACTATTAAAAAAGAATGTATATATATGTATAACTGAATCGCTGTACTGTACAGCAGAAATTAACACAACATTATAAGTCACCTATATTTCACTACAGAAAAAAAGGAAAAAGTCTGCACTTTTGGATTTTGGTTCAAATTTTGACTTGTCATATATCCAAATGTACACGTTATATCAGTTTGTACTCATCAGCCGGGCAAAGATTCTTATGCAGGCACTCTGGCAGACACGGACAAAGCAGTATTAGCCTCCAGTGACTTACTAATGAAGGAGGAGAGACCTGAGCTGTTCCATCAACTCTGTCCCACATGCAAGTCAGCTGCCTTCAGAAAGAAATGCTCTGTCTTAGGGTGGGTTTCTCAGAAGCAGACCCTGAGACAGGGATCTGTGGGAAACTGATTTATTAGGGAGGTGCTCCCAGAGGGAGGGATGGGGGAGCAGGGCTGTGAGTCCAGGCAGAGCTCTGGAAGGTCACAACTCACAGTTTGTGGGCTTTCCTAGTCCCCAAACAGTCAGTCCTTGGCTAAGGGACTCCTGGAAGGTCAGAAATTTCCAGGCACTTGGAGCTTTTTGCTCTTGTGAGCAGAGTGCCGCGGCATCCGAAAGACAGTCCTCCCAAGGGAGAGGCAGGTATGGCTGCTAGAACCAAAGGAACCCACTGCTGGGGGAAGGGTGCCCAGAAAGGATCAAGGGAACGCCTCTGGGGGTGGGTAGGGCTCTGTCCAGGGTCCCACTTCACGAATGAACAGCTCCCACACCCCACGTTGACTCTTCCCCCCAGAGCTGTTCTAAGACCTGATTCAGTGGAGGAGTGTGAAACTTGGGCCAGAACCACAGAGGCTGAGGGTGACTCCTTAACTCACCAGCTTTGTGACCTTGAGCAAATGACTCTGACCTTCACTGTCCTCCCTGGCAAGATGGGAATGGTAATTCCTCCCTCCCAGGGCAGTTGTAGAGATAAGAGAGGCAGAGCCTGCTAGGCACCTGGCCCCCTGCTTGGTCCGCAGCAGGGACCTGTGAAATGCCAACTCCCTGCCCTATGACTTCCCCTCCCTCTTCTTGGGGAAAAGCCTGTTCCCCGTGAGCGCCAGATCCGCTGCAAAGTCCCTGTGACCTGCTCGTTTTGTTTACGTACCGCTCAGCGGAAGGTAACAATTTAGATGGCAAACTGCACTGCCAGAGTCGGGGAGCTGGTGTATTAATTCCTGACTACTTACTGTGACAGGTTTAAAGCCCAATATGTCAGGGAATACTGGGGCTCCCACTCTGCAGCAGACAGAATTACAAAGACAGACGCACCTTGCTGCTTCCCAGCAGCATTAAGCATTTCAGGGCACTACAAGTTCCTATCATCTCCTGTGCTCAGGGGGCTGGGAGCACCCAAAGGGTTGACTTCATCCTGTCTCCTTTCCTGGCAGCTCCCGGGCTTATGGGTGCTGGGGGAAGCCACCCTTTCTCTCTTGGAGGGGCACAGACAAGCCCTTCCACAATCTGTATAGCTCTGTACAGTTGCAGGATGTATTTCATTCCAAATCTGAATGATCTGTGGAAAGGTAACATGACACAAAGGTTCTCTGTGTCCAAAGAGAAGTAGTTTGGGAAATGTCCAAGAGAACTTTCTGCCATTAGAGGAAATTTCTCTAACACACCCTGTCCAACACAGCAGCCAGTAGACACATGTGGCTATTGAGCCCTTAAAGTGTGGTGAGTGCGGACAAGAACTTGCATTTTTAATTTTAGTTCATTTAAGTTTAGATCATCACACATGGAAACTGGCTACTGGTTTGAAGAGCACTGGGGTAGCCTCCTTTTGCTGTGACTTACGGATGCTATAAAAATGTTCACCACAGCACACATGGGTAGTGTCTATGAATAACCATGAATAGCGCACAGGAATGCTCCACACTGAGTTACTGCTAGAATATACATCCTAGTGGAGCTAAGAAACATAGCACAGGTGTCATAAAGGATTTGCTGATCATTCCTTGGAGGTGCCATGCCTACGACACAAACGCTCATAAGGGATTCCTGCCTTCCAGGTTGACGAAGGATTCCTGCGGGGAGGACCACGATGATCACCTCTGTTTAAGTAAAGCTGGTGATCCTCTCGGCCTCAAATTGAAATGGGAAACGAAGGCATTTGGGCCCCTTTGAATCCAAATGGGCAAGTTTCCATTGATGTTCCTGGCTGATTTCCAGGGATGATTTATTTTAAGAGAGGCAAATATCCTGGGGTAGACTGAAAAAGCCAATTCCTATGTCTTTTCTTGAAGCTTTTGAATCAAACCCTATTAAAATACGAAGAGGATCCTTAAGCCAGAAGGCCATGTAATCCTGTGTCTACCCTAAAATAAATCCACAAGAGGAGTCTTTTAGAAATCTGAATATCTCGCAGCACTTTTGGAAACAAGTGCGCCAGAATGAGGTGTGTTTGATAACACGGGGACAGATGACTCAGTAAAGTGACCTGAATTGTAGAAACTGCTGGTGCTGTGAACACTGTCCTTTATCATGTGGCCAGGGAGGTTGAACTAACCGGCCCAGTAAGTGATCCTGGCAGATCCTGGCAGAGCGAGGAGGCGCGGGGAGAGAGGGAGGGGTGGAGCGCTCCCAGAGCCAGGGACTGAGGGCTGCACAAGGGTGGCAGAGACTCAGTCAAGGCCGGGGACACCGAGAGGGGACACAACCTGGCCGGTTAATATTTTCCAATTCTCCCAGTTTCTTTTTTTTTTTTTTTTTTTGCGGTACGCAGGCCTCTCACTGTTGTGGCCTCTCCCGTTGCGGAGCACAGGCTCCGGACGCGCAGGCTCAGTGGCCATGGCTCACGGGCCCAGCCGCTCCGCGGCATGTGGGATCTTCCCGGACCAGGGAACGAACCCGTGTCCCCTGCATCTGCAGGCGGACTCTCAACCACTGCGCCACCAGGGAAGCCCCTCCCAGTTTCTTTTTTTTTTTTTTTTTTTGCGGTATGCGGGCCTCTCACTGTTGTGGCCTCCCCCGTTGCGGAGCACAGGCTCCGGACGCGCAGGCTCCGGACGCGCAGGCTCAGCGGCCATGGCTCACGGGCCCAGCCGCTCCGCGGCATATGGGATCCTCCCAGACCGGGGCACGAACCCATATCCCCTGCATCGGCAGGCGGACTCTCAACCACTTGCACCACCAGGGAGGCCCCCTCCCAGTTTCTTGAATGAAAAACTAACCTTTATGCTAAAAGGAGTTTTCCCGTGGATGATTTAGGGAAATTGTTACAGTTACAGTCCCCTTAGGAAGGGATTGCAAGTAGGCACACAAGAATCAGGGCCAATGGAAAGTCTGGTTTCAACCAGCGTCCAGAGAGTGTCCACTGCACTCCAGGAACCATCACTCAGGGTCATTTCCTGGGTCACCTGTCCCTGAGTCACCTAGCACACAGCATTTTGTGCCTCGCCTTCCAAAATTATCTATTGCTATCTAGATTTCTAAAAGACTCCTCCTGTTGATTTAGACACAGGATTACCTTGCCTACCGATTTAAGAATCCTCCCCATGGGTTCGTAGGTTTGATTCAAGAGCCTCAAGGAAAGGAGGTAGGAAGGGGTGTGAGAGATAAGGATGAGAGAGGCGTGGCTGTCTTCTGGTTGCTCCTGCTAGAGTAAGGGAGACGGGGATGGCAGCCAACAATTGTAACACCATGCAGTGATTGTTTAAATAAAGCTGGGCGCTGTGTATCTTGGAGCTCAAAGGAAAGGATGACTAGCTGGGGAGCAGAAAGCAGAAGGTGAGTTAAGAGAAGTGAGTCGGGGAGTTACAGCAACTTAGCAGGCCTTAGAAAATAAGTAGTAGGACAGAGAAAGGAAAGGCAGGCTTTCTAGAGAGGGTGCAGAGGGCACAGGTGCAGAGATCAGTGTATTTGTGGATGAACAGAGCCCTGTAGCCTGGGCAGGGCTGGGGGGAGGTGTGCAGTCCCAAGAGCCAAAGCAGGGGAGGGAGGGAGGGAGCATTCGGACCAGAAAGGGCCCTGCGTGCCAAGTGGAGGAATCAGAGTTTTATCCTGTAGTTTACTGGGAAATAGCAGAGGTCTTTGAACAGGAGGTTTTGTGATTAGCTTTGTTTCTCAGGACTGGAACTGGGTATTCTTCCTTCCTTACCAGCCTGTGCGTATAAGTGAAGTTACAATGAAAGTGCGACCTGTGTTTTGCTCCCGTAATTTCATATCACCCTCCCACCTGCTGAAGGGAAGGACCCCACCCCACCTGTGATATCCCCAGGGGACCCTGAAGAGGTGGCTCCTGCTGGTAATTCCACGGCCTCCTGCTGCCAGGCCGGCACACAGCTCTACAGGGTTTGAACGTGGCCTTTCTGCCTCCACAGAGACGACCTGTGCTCCCCTCTCCCACATGTCAGGATATTACTTCTTCTCTGTGTTAAGTCCTGTTAGAGGGCCCCATGGCAGGGTGACTCCGGCCCAGAAGCATCACTGGGTTGTCAAACCTCCTCTTCTTCTTTTTTTAATTAAGATTTTTTTCTTTTTTAAGGGAACCCTCCTACACTGTTTGTGGGAATGTAAGTTGGTGCAGCCACTATGGAAAACAGTATGGAGATTCCTTAAAAAACGAAGAACAGAATTACCATGTGATCCAGCAAGCCCACTCCTGGGCATATATCCAGACAAAACTATAATTCAGAAAGATACATGCACCCCTATGTTCACAGCAGCACTATTCACAATAGCCAAGACATGGAAACAACCTAAATGTCCATTGACAGAGAAATGGATAAAGAAGATGTTGTACATTTATACAATGGAATACTACTCAGCCATATAAAAGAATGAAATAATGCCATTTACAGCAACATGGATGGAATTAGAGGTTATCATACGAAGTGACATCAGAAAGAGAAAGACAAATACCATACTACATCACTTATATGTGGAATCTAGAATATGACACAAATGAACCTATCTGTGAAACAGAAACAGAATCACAGACATAGAGAACAGACTTGTGGTTGCCAAGCGGGAGGGGGTTGGGGGAAGGATGGAGTGGGAGGTTGGGGTTGGCAGGTGTAAGCTATTATATATAGGATGGATAAACAACAGGGTCCTACTGTATAGCACAGGGAACTATGTTCAATATCCTATGATAAACCATAATAGGAAAATTAAAAAAGGATGTGTGTGTGTGTGTGTGTATCTGAATCACTTTACTGTACAGCAGAGATTAATACAACATTGTGAATCAAGCATACTTCAATAAAAATATAAAAAATTGACAATTTTATCTTTTTAAAGAAGTTTAAGGTTCACAACCAAACTTCTGTTTTGCTTTGGGACCCCCCGCTTTCTTCCCAGAGCACGGGCCTGGATTTGAGGCTCTTTGCTGGGTTGAGACATTGCTGGAAGCTTTTCAGCCTCCCCTGACACAGGCAGATCATCAGTGGGAATTTATGGTTGTGTTTAAGTGAATTCTCAGCAACTCAGAAATATTTTCCAAGGCAAATTGAATTTTGGAGGCTTTTCCGTCGTGAATGCTGTGCTTCTCCTCTGTAGTGTCAATAATTCTGTACAGGAGGGCAGGGAATTGGTGATACGGGCAGGTCCCAGAACTGAACTAAAGTAGTGCAAATCCCAGGTCTGCCACTTGTGGTGTGACCTTGGCCCAGTTACTCAGTTTGCTCTTTCTCAGTTTTCTCCTCGATTAAATGGGGATAATAACAGTATTTCCTACATAGAACTGCTGTGAAGATTTAAATGGGTGGATGAAGTTTAGGGCAGTGCCTCGTATAGCACAGGGGCTCAGGCAGTGGTGATGACGTGCGATTACTTTCTGCTTGTTAGCAGGAAGAAAGGGAATGTGGATGGTATAACTGCAGTGGTGTAGTAAAGCATTAAATTAGTAGGAATTTCAGGTGGATCGAGCTGTGAGACACTGCTTTGCTTTTCAAATGAGCATGGTCACAGGAAGTTGGAGAGTATCTTTCTGTAGATAAGCTTCAAGCGAAAGCTGACAATGCTGACAATGATTTTCATGGGGGATTTTAAATGTAGCTTTGCCCAGAGTGAGGGACATAGATGATCTGACCTGGACAACTGTTGTCTCTGTGAGATTATGAGGCTCTCATCGTGGGGCGTGGAGGAGTTTGGAAAAGTGAGCTCTTGAGAAAGACAAGTTGCAAAAGGAAGACATTATACCCCTCTGGCCCTTGCACTCTGGTTGTTCTGGAAGCAGGGTGCAGGCAGGCTCGGAGACTAATTAAATAACTGCTAGAAGCCCCCAGCTCTCCTCTGGCAGCAGGAGGTTCCTCAGCTGCTAACTAAGGAAGGCTGGTTCTTTCCCGCCCGGGACTTGGAGCCTGGGGCTGCTGCTCAGTGTTTAGCCTGGAAGGCAGGTAGTGTCATGAAGTTCATTATCTCAAGCTGGTCTCCTTGTTCATAGGCAGTAAATGCAGCATGAGCACGTGAACCCCAAGCGGCCATCCAAACCCAATGTCCCAGTGGTTTTCTGCCCTAGACCGGTAGGTAGGACAGATGGAGTGCTTGCTGTGGCCAGGCTGGATGGTGCTGTGGGCAGAAGGCCTGCATCCCAGTGTTCTTCAGCAATTCCTGGCTCTAGTAGATTCCGCTCGCCACCGAGAGTGGTGTCTTCTCCCCACACCTCAACGCTCCATCTTTATGTAAAAGTAATTTTCTTTTATCAAAAGCTTATTAACATCAAAATTTTAGTAAAGTCAGCTTTAGAGAAAGAAAAAAAAATCCCCTTCCCACCAACACAATTATTTTTGCATATTCTCCTTCAGTCTTAGCCATGTTCTACATATAGTTTTAAAGATTTGCAACCAGTAGTCTACAACTTGTAGTCTAGTTTTCACTCGACATTATGTCATAAGCGTTATTAGTGTCGCTCTATGATTTCCTAATTATTTTTTAGAGCTTTATGACATATATTCCATTGAGTTACTAGACTATCATTTATTTAGTCATTCCCTATTAATGAACACTTAGATCATTTTCAGCGTTGGCTATGATGGTGACTGCTGTATGAATGTCTTTGTATTTATAGTCAGTTTCTTCTATTAAATTCTTTCTTAGGATAAAATACAGGAGATGGGCATACAGGATTAAAAGGTATGAATATTTTTTTCTTCTTAATACATATCATCTTCCGAAAGGACTGAACTAATCTACAACGTTACCAGCTGCATATGATGGTAGCATTTCCTTCCCAACTTCTCTCACATTGCCAGTTGCAATACAAATTTGTATCATTAATTTTTATAGTACCCTATATCTGTTTCAATCACATTTCTTGGATTAGTCCTCCCTCTATCTGACCCTTTAGTCCAAGAAGATCTAGCAATCCACCATGCCCTGCTGGCCTTAACTTTCTAGTACCTCCCTACTGATTCCAACTTAATCCTGAATCTGTTTTCACTGATTCCTAAAGCTGGGGAGAATCTCCCTGCCTGCCCCTGGCACCTGCCAGATTTGGTTCTCTTCTGGATTCTTCTAGCATGGCATGTTTTCTGTCTCATCAATTCCTCCAACTGTTTCAATTAAGGAATTACTGTTCCGTGCTCTCTGGACAGCATCCCTCCCTCTCCTGATAGTAAGCACTGATGCAGACAATTAGTGCAAGTGGTAAAGAACAGTTTCCCATACATTTGATTATAACGTGCTTTCTCTTTTGGGAGTTGTCTATGTCCTTTGACATTTCATTCATCCATTCATTCATTCATTCCAACAAATATTACTGAGTGCTTAAGGAATTCTGGATGGTAGAGATATGTCAGTGAAAATATAATCTCTGCCCTCATCTAGCTCACAGTTTACTGGGGCACACAATATTAACAAGTGAACAAGTGGACAAGTAATATACCAGGCAGTGATAAGTGCTAAGGAAACAAAAGCTAAAGTAGGGTAAAGGGACAGAGAATGCCGGGGAAATGTAGGCAATGGTGTTCTGGAGCTGGCTTGCACCATCTCTTGAAAATTGTGTGCATCTCTCCCCAGCCTGTATCCAATGACCTCACAGTGGCAGCTTGAAATTGGTCATGGTGGAAGGATTGACATCACAAGCATAAAATTCTACAATTCAGGAACAGCTTGTTGTTAAACTTTTGTCAGCACACAACTGGATGTGGTGTTGCCATTTTGTGTGGGTTGGTCAGGGAAAATCTCACTGAGGAGGTGACATTGGTCCTAGAGGAGGTGACAGAGCAGCCCTATGGTATCTGGAGGAAAGGCATTCCAGGCAGAGGGAACAGCCAGTGAAAAGTCCTGAGGCAAGTTGTGGTTGGCATGTTTTAGAAACAGCAAGGAGGCCAGTGCAGCTGAAACAGATCTGGAGGGGCTGGGGAGCAGAAGGGTGGTAAGTGATGTGATGGCATGGGTAGGGGGTAGACTGGTAGGAGATAAGATCAGATATTGGCCTTTCAGTTCACTGTAAATATTTTGGCTTTTACTCTTGATTTGAGATGGAAGTCACTGGATGATTTTGAGCTGAGATGTGACATGTTCTGATTTATGTTTTAAAAGGACCACTCTGGCTGCTATGTTGAGTATATAAGTGTAGGAGGGCAGAATTCCAATCATTAGCAGGCTTTTGAAATCATCCAGGAGAGAGTTGATAGTTGTTTGGATTGGTAGTGGAGGTGAAGGAAGGGTTAGATTCTGAATACATAGCCCAGGAAGAACCCACAGTATTTACTGATGGATCAGGTATGCTGTGTGGGAGAAAGAAGCCAAGGATGATCTCTTTCTATTAAGGCCATTTCCTATATTAACTTTAAAGAAAGTGTTTTAGTTTAGGAAGATTTGAGGCATGGAGGCAGACACCACTCAGCTCTTTGGTTTATACTTCTTTCTTCAATACAGATCTTACTCTGATGCAAGATTTCCATTTAACTATGTTTGATTTTGAGCAAGCCAACTATGAACACATGTTGGGGAGAGTGCCAGAGGTCCACAAAAAAATCCATGGTCCCCTGTTCCCACATATAGTAGCAGAATTCACACTGGGCACAAGGCAGCTAGATGCATCTCTGGGAGCAAGTGTGGGCCAAGGGGAGGTGAGTGGAAGTATCACTTTGAGGTGAGTGCCACACAAAAGAGAAGACATTTTCCCTCTTCTCTTACCACATAAGCTAAAACATTGATGTCAGATGTGCCGATGACTTGGCTGTGACCATGAGCTGGGAACTGCGAAGCAATAAGCCAGAGGAAACCGAGGTTCTGAGATGACCAGGTGGAACAGAGCTGCCTGCCACCACTTCTATCAGGACTGTTACATGAGAGAGAAAACACAATCTTTTCCAAGCCATAGTTTCTTGGGAGTCTTTTTGGTATAGCAGCTTAAACTTTACCCTAATGTAAGAGCCAGTTCCAAAACAAACCAATGAACCAGTGGAAAATCAGAAGGTAGAAAGTGACATATTCCAACTGAGACAGGAAGCCTGAAGGATCAGACCCTTTAGGCGAGTACAGAATGGAGGAGGACCAAGGGCAAAGGGCCATCCAGTGGTTGGAAGCACCTACAGAAGGCTAGCCGTGATTTTAGGTGGGCACAGTGGGAACAAATTTGCACTGGTAACAGTGAGTAGAAAGGCATTGGGTGGAGGAGAGGAAGCATTCTGGAGTTTTAAGACAGAAAGATTTTCCTAGCATGAAACCAGTATGTACTGGGAAGTGGGGACTGACGTCAAAAGTCTATTGGGGGGGCATCATTCCACCGTGAAGAAGGCAAAACACGAGAAACGATCCTGGGAGAAGACACTCTTGCAGTCATTGAAGAGGTGGAAAGAAAGGAGCCAGTAGGCCTTTTGAAAAATATGTCTTTTATTATCCATGCACTAACCTTGATCTATGCTAAGGGAGGGGTGGAAAGACACCTAACAACCTTCCCCATTAAAGTTAATGGGGAATCTTCTATAAAGTCTAAGGGCAGACTATGACATGATGAATCCGTATGATTATATCATGAAGCTTCCCAAAGATAAATAAGGCTCTTAAGAGACATGTTTATTGGTGAACAATTTATGTCAGTGTACGTACCATCAGCTGGAATGTAATACACAATTGCTGAGGATAAGGCAGGAAACGATAACCAAGTTCGGCTCCAGCTGGGGCTGCAAGTGCAGGAGCGCAGTAAATAACTGCCGAATCGCAATGAAGATAAATTGGTGCACTGGGTGAACACTTCCAGAGAGCCAACACATACTTCTTACTCTCTATAAGGAGCTGACATTGCCTGGCCCTTGAGGGAAGCAGCAAGGTTTCCCATCAAGGCCACTTCAGAGGTTAGGTCAATGTCTTTGGCAGGAGGAAAGGAGCTGTGTCCTCATGCTCCGGCGTCCTGGTCAGGCACACGTGTGAGCCTATGTTTCAGCCAGAGGGACTGGACTGCCATTTTTTCCATAGCCCTCTGGGTGTCTGCACCCAGAAGAGCTCTGCCCACTTCGTTTCTCTCTGTGTCTTCAATACTTTGTCACTCTAAGGGGACATTCTTTTTTTTTTTTTAATTGAAATATATAGTTGAGTTACAATATCGTGTTAGGTTCCAGTGTACAGCAAAGTGATTCAGCTCTACATATATATATATTTCAGATTATTTTCCATTATAGGTTATTATAATAACCTATTAATAACCTATATTATTTAATAACCTATATTATTGAATATAGTTCCCTGTTATACAGTAAATCTGCACTGCTTATCTATTTTATGTATAGTAAATAAATATACTACATTTTTGCCTGGTAATCCCATACTCCTAATTTATCCCTCCCCCCGCTTCCCCTTTGGTAACCATAAGTTTGTTTTCTTTGTCTGTGACTCTGCTTCTGTTTTGTATATAGATTTATTTGTATTATCTTTTAGATTCCACATATAAGTGATATCATGCAGTATTTGTCTTTGTCTGACTTACTTCACTAAATATAGTATTCTCTAGGTCCATCCATGTCGCTACAAATGGCAATATTTTATTCTTTATTATGGCTGAGTAATATTCCATTGTGTATATATATCACATCTTCTTAAGCCAATCTTCTGTTGATGGGTTATTTCCATGTCTTGGCTATTGTAAACAGTGCTGCTATGAACACTGGGGTGCATGTATCTTTTCAAATTAGAGTTTTCATTTTTTCTGGATATATACCCAGGAGTGAGATTGATGAATCATATGGTAGCTTTATTCTTAATTTTTTTAAGGAACCTCCACATTTTTCCATAGAGACTGCACTAATTTACATTCCCACCAACAGTGCAGGAGGGTTCTAAGGGGATATTCTTATAGTTCCATTCCTCACCCTCCCAAAACGTCTAAGTCTTCTGTGGTTTGGATTTTATTTCCCTACTCTGCAGAGGCTTGCTAATCACTGTGCAGTATGACAGTAACAAACATGTGGGCTGTGAAGTGGGCCTGCTTGGGTTCAAATCCTGGCCATGCGAGGTATGAACTCTGTGATGTTGGGCCCAGTGTCCTCATTTGTGAAATGCAGATGATATTTACGATGAAAGGCATCATAGTACTGTGGTTCAGAGTGCGGGCTCTCTGAACTATCTGGATTTGAATCTCATCCCCACCATTTACCAGTTGTGTAGCCTTGGGTAAGCCTACTTAACTCTACTTAAAAATGAGGATGACAGGGCTTCCCTGGTGGCGCAGTGGTTGATAGTCCGCCTGCCGATGCAGGGGACGCGGGTTTGTGCCCCGGTGTGGGAGGATCCCACATGCCGCGGAGCGGCTGGGCCCGTGAGCCATGGCCGCTGAGCCTGCGCGTCCGGAACCTGTGCTCCGCAGCGGGAGAGGCCACAACAGTGAGAGGCCCGCGTACCACAAAAAAAAAAAAAAAAAAAAATGAGGATGACAACAGAACTTGCCTCATGTGATTGTTGTAAGGATTAAGTTAACTGATCCATGACACATGGTGAGCACTTAATAAATGTTACCAATTATTAATTGAAGCGTTGTGGTAAAGATTACTTGAAAATACATATACCAGGCTTAGATTGATGTCTAGGACATGGAAACACTGTATAACTGTTTGTTATTATTAATTAAATTAATTGATTACCTCTCCAACTGCCAAATCAATTGAGCATTTTCTTCATCTAACTGGAGTGCATTGGAAACTGTTGGTCACTCCTATAACATTGAACTTGCTGTCCTTGGGTACCCACTGACACTGAAGTCTCCTGGTTCTCCTCATACTCTTCCAGCTGTTTCTTCCTTTTCATTCATAAGCTGTTCCTTCTATTTTCTTTCATGACTTCCTCCATTTCCAAAAACCTTTTACATGTTGATGTTCCCTAAGGTTCCTCCTAAACACTCGTTTTATTTCCATGCTGCACCCTCTCCCTAATTTAATCTACTTTCTTGGTTTCATACTCTTCTGTAGCTCAATGACTCCAGTCCTCTCTTTTTTTTTTTTTTTTTTTTTTTTGCGGTACACGGGCCTCTCACTGTTGTGGCCTCTCCCGTTGCAGAGCACAGGCTCCAGACGCGCAGGCTCAGCGGCCATGGCTCACGGGCCCAGCCGCTCCGTGGCATATGGGATCTTCCCGGACTGGGGCATGAACCTGTGTCCCCTGCATCGGCAGGCGGACTCCCAACCACTGCACCACCAGGGAAGCTCTGCCCATTGTTACCTCTTAAGTATGTATCAGAAAGATCAACTCTTCATGTTCACTGCCATTCCCCAAATCCAAGTCACTTCATCTCTCAACAGAATTACTACCATCACTTCCTAAGTGACCCCCTCCCTCTCGGCTTCCTATGCCAACACATTTCCTACACAGCAACCAGGATGATATAAAATACAGATTATTCCAATTATTTTATGCTTAAATCCCTCCAGCCTTCTTGCCCTCAGCAGTAAATCCAAAACCTTCAACACAGCCTACAAAGCCCACAGCTCCAGCTTCATTTGTGCCTTGTGCTCCAGTGAGATGAAGAGCTCTGGTTTCCAGTCCACATCCTGCTAGTTCCCACTTTTATTCACTGCCTGTGACATTCCCTCTCCACGTAGCACCTCCCAAACCTCATCACCTTTAGGATTCATTTCAGGTGTCAGCCTGCCCTACCTCTCTTTCCTCCAAGTCTTATTGGCCCCTCTGGACTACAGCCCTGCATTCATTTCTATCACCCCACTTAAACCAACAGAATAAAATGGTCTTCGTCTGTATCTGTTTATCCCACTAGGCTGTAAACTCCATGAGGGCAGGAACTGGCTCTAGTTTTCTCCTTATACTCTTAGATGCTAGAACACTGATAGGCATATCACAGGGGCCCAATAAATGTTTTTTTAAGAGAATGAGCTCATGAAGAAACAGAATGTGATCCAGCTGAGGTCAGGTCCTTCGAACGAGAGGCAATGGGCTGTCCTACCCTGACTAGCTGGGTGGGCATGCAGAGAGACAGTGTCCCTAGGCTAAAGTTTCTGGAAGAACTGAAGAAGCCTATTAGATACAAGGCAGAAAATGGGGTGAGGACTGGGTGCCAGCATCTATCTGGTTAGGGCTCTTCAGGATATCCTGAACTGGATAGGGACGGGCAGGAGCGAGGACCACCCTGGGGAAGCATGACGTGAATACTAACAGGGCTGATGTTAAGCCAGTTGTGCTACATTATCTCCCATAATAATTATTCCTGGTTATATGGTTATAATTATATAACCATACCACTTTGCAATGACTTTGCAGCTCTTCCCATCAGGAGGTGACGCCTTTTTCCGTACCTCTTGAATCTGGGTTGGCCTCATGACCTATTTCAGCCAATAGAAAGTGGCAGAGGTGATACTGTGACAGGTCTGAAACTAGGATTCAAGAGGTTTTGTGGATTCTTCTCTCTTGGAAACCTGTCCAGTCATATAAACAAGCCCATGCCAGCCTGCTGGATGACGAGAGACCAAGTGGACAAGACCTGAGTCAGCCCAGTCGTCCAGCACAGGCCTCAGAAATATGAGAGCGCAGTGACCATCAGCAAAGCCACCCTACAGCTAACCTGCATCCAACTGCAGGGGTACGAGGGAGCCTCGCCAAAGCCAGAAGGACCACCCACTAAACCCAGTCCCAAATGCCAGGACATGCTATTGTGAGCTAGATAAATGACATGGTTTTAGCCACTTATATTTGAGGATGTTTGTTACATAGGAATAGATAACTAATACATCATTTAACAAAGTTGGATGGGATCTGAGAGTCAGAGAAAGTGATGTGGGTCCCTTTCCCCACACTTAGCTCTCACTGCAAACAAATGCCATGTCCTTTACACTTAATTTTACTGGGCATTACAGGGGAAAATTTCTGGCTGATGTCTAGGTCAGTGGCACAGCTGATAAATGGGGTGATCAGTTTATATCCTGTCTCCAAATGCCCACTTCCAGAGCCCCTCCCATCTTTGGACATTATCCCCAAGGAGAACCAGCAGCGATGGCTACACCACCCACCACACTACCACCTGAGCTCCTTCTGCCACTCCTTGAAGGTGTGTGCCATGATGGGTGAGCATGGGAAGGTAAGGACCATAGCAGTGACATGTCTAGACCTGAAACCTAACACTGGCTCACTGTGGGACTTGATCTCCTTCTTTTTTGGCTGCGTTGTGTCTTCGTTGCTGCACGTGGGCTTTCTCTAGTTTCAGCGAGTGGGGGCTACTCTTCGTTGCTGCGTGGGCTTCTTGTTGTAGTGGCGTCTCTTGTTGTGGAGCACGGGATCTAGGAGTGCGGGCTTCAGTAGTTGTGGCACGTGGGCTCAGTAGTTGCGGCACATGGGCCCTAGAATGCGCGGGCTTCAGTCGTTGTGGCACACGGGCTCCAGGTGTTGTGGCTCATGGGCTTAGTTGCTCCGCGGCATGTGGGATCTTCCCGGACCAGGGATTGAACCCGTGTCGCCTGCATTGGCAAGCGGATTCTTAACCACTGCACCACCAGGGAAGTCCCAGGACTTAACTTCCTTGAGCCTCAGTTTCTTCGTCAGTAAAATGGGGCAATAATGCTTGCCTCAGAGGGTCACTATTAGGATTAAATGAGATAGTACTTGTGATGGGCCTATCTCATTGTAGGGTCATTATGAAGGGTGGGGGAAATCATGGAGGCATGGGGCCTAGCATAGCTGAGCTTGAAAAAGATGTCTTTTCCTATATGAATGAGGAGACAGTCCCAGTGCTCCTTGCTAGCTACAGGCGTGGGTTCAGATTATCTTAGAGCCGTCAGAGGAGGCCTGAGGCAGGTGGGGCTTCCCCCCCAGGAGCCCCACCCCAACCCCCGCCTCAGAAATCATGCCCCTGGCCAGAAACCATGGGTCCTGCCCTTAACAACTCTGCTGCTGTCCTGGTCAGGACAGGGCCATGCTCTTGGCAAACCTTCTCTGTGCTTTGTGCTGGCGATGTAGTGTTTAGTGAATTTCTTCCTGTTTGGGAGCCTAGAAATGATTGTCTTGGTGGGCCAGGCACGTGTTTTCCTAGCAGAAGAGCACGTGCATGGGGGATGGTTTGCTCGTTTGCAGCCAGGTCCCCCCTGCTCCCCACTGGTCTACACCCACACCCACAATATTGCTCCAATTCTTGTGGGCCAGCAGGCTGTGCCCAGGGGTGTGGACCGACGTCCATCACAAGTCAGATTGAGGGTTAGGAAAAATCATTTGGGACGTGATGACAATCGCAGGCACAGACCCTACACTTGTGGCTGCTGTTTCTTTTCATAGACTATTCCCAGGGGACCTTTGTCCTAAGCAGTTGCCAATCTCTGCTAAAAACCTCCACATTTCCCCAGACCTCTAGAAAACTTTAAAGAGGAAAACACTGAAGCTTTGAGTCATCTACTCTTTTTGCTACCCTCTATCTCATTCCATACTCTTCCAGTATTTGTGCATATGCACACATACATACACACTGATATACATCATACATATGTGTGAGTACCTCTCTCTGTATATATGTATGTTTGTATACATGAAGAGATAATACATGTATGTATGCGTGTACGCACATGTGTATGTGTAAAATGGGATCATACTGATTAGCAGCCTTTTGTTTTCACTTAATATATCATAAACATCTTTGCTGATCAGTAAACTTTTACTAAAAGGCCAGTCTAAAGAAGCCAAAATTCAGTGCCAAGTTCAGTGCCTAAAAGATCTTGTTTGATAGTGTCTTTTAAAGACTTTAATTTGAATGTCTTAGGAAGGGGCATAAATCCTTCAATCCCTGACTGGCCCTGGAGGCATCTGAGATTGTCATCCTGAGTTTTCTATTATTATTTAAAATTATTATTATCCTACCGTATCAATCAACATTTCTCAGTAGTAACTGGCATTCGGGGACAGACAATTCCTTGTTTTCTGGGACTATTTTGTACATTTCAGGGTACTTAGTATCTCTGGCCCCCACTAACTCAATGCCAGGATGCCCCCAGGTCAATGTGACAACCAAAACTGACCCCATGTATGGCCAACCTGGGCCATCTGTTCTTGTCCTGGGTGAATGATGAGATCATTGTAGACTCTCCTTCATTGACATGTTTCAGTATGATGATCATATATCCTAGTTCACCTGGGACGGTCCCAGGAACTCCTGGGGTCCAGATGTATTTATTACTAGCACCCACTTTCACTCTTAGAAGTATCCTTGTTTGGATGATAAATGGCTACCCCCAAGTATAAGGCCCTGCTTCAGAAGTAGTTAGAGCTGACAGAGTTCTGCCTGGGAAAGACTGCCTGCTAAAGGTGCTGAGTGTGTCTTCCTAGAGTTAACCTATCTGTCTGATGGTGGATGGCTTCCACTAGGCGGTGCATGGACAGATCCCATTCCCAATTCCAGGGCTAAACATCAGGGCATTCAGTGACCCGGGCACACTTTTTAAAAAAGTGAGCAGAGGATTGGCTTAAGGGCAGTACTTGGTTGGAGAGTCAGGGTGTCTGGTGACCCCTTAGATTGATGAAGACCTGGGGCTTTACAAAGAGGGAGAACCTCTTTTATCCACCCTCTGTGGAACCGCAAGCAATGAAACAGGCTGCAAGTGTGGTATTAACACTTACGCTATGGACTGTGCATCTATTTCCATAGTGCGTGTATATCTGTGCTTTATATATAAGGATTAAGAATTTTTTCAAGGCCCCCTTTAAGAACTAATTTTTGCCCGCTTGTGGGTGATAGCACTCCCGTTGAGAATGCATGGCCTAGAGAGGTCTGCCCAGGCTCCACATTTAATAGATGGGGAAGGGAAAGGGGAGGGGAGGGGAGGGGAGGGGGAGGGGAAGGGGAAGGGGAAGGGGAAGGGGAGGGGAAGGGAAGGGAAGCAGAACTTTAGGGTATGAAGGGCTTCAGGGTGCTTTCATCCTCTCTGCCCTGGAAACTTTCATTCTCCCTGAGCATATCCACAGGTGGAGGGTCAACCTAGCTTGCAAACCCTGGCCCTAACCTTAACCCTGACTGGATGGTGGATGGTGTGTCACAGACATCACTCAGGCAAGAGGCAAAGTCAGGACTCGGGGCTCCCCAGTCTTGGGCCAGAGCTCTTACTTGGGTCCATTATGTCTGTCTTTGGATCTCCTCTTAAGATGCTTAAACCTTCACTCTCTCATTTACATCTAAAAGATACAGTAGGTTTGGAAGGACCAGATGTCTCAGAGAGAAGGTTCCTCGAGGCTGTGGGAGATGCAAGTTCAACAGTCACTTAAAAACCAAACCCAGGGCTTCCCTGGTGGCGCAGTGGTTGAGAGTCCACCTGCCAATGCAGGGGACGTGGGTTCGTGCCCTGGTCTGGGAGGATCCTACATGCCGCGCGGAGCGGCTGGGCCTGTGAGCCATGGCCGCTGAGCCTGCGCGTCTGGAGCCTGTGCTCCGCAACGGGAGAGGCCACAACATTGAGAGGCCCGCGTACCGCAAAAAAACAAAAACAAAACAAAACAAAAAAACAAACCAAACCCAAAGGACTGAGACTCCTCTGTGGGCTGGTTGGAGAAGTGAATTCCATCAGGAACCTTCTAGTTAACCCTTTCATGTGGGGACAAATGCTTCACTCACTCAGGGCTTGGGAGAGGTCTTCCCCCAGGAACATTGCCCAGGCGGCTGGTTATCTGGGACACGGAAGAAGATTCAGCCCAAACCTTTGACTGCAAAGGAGCTGGGTTGAAGGTAACTTGGACTGACATGGCTGCAGGCCCCGCTTCTGCCTAGTGCCATTTCCAGGTGGATCCTTAAGTATTTAGAGCAGGCCCCATGCAGGAAATGTGTCCTGTGTGGAAAGCTGAGGTTCTTGCTATTGTTCATTCTGATTTATGGCCTTTTATGGATTGGTGCTCCTTTAAAGAGATGTGTCAACTATTCCTGTGGGCAGCTCTGTTTATCGACACACGATTTGCTCTGTGTTAGTTATGCATGAATCATGGGCACTACTACAATCTGGAAGACCACAGAATTTTACATGAGGTGGTGCCTTTCCTGCCATCAGGTTTCTCAAATGTCCTTTCTGATTTTGCTCATCTAACCTCACCTCAGATTCATACTTTCCACTAGGAATGATGTATTGCTACTGGATTTTAAAAATTAAAACTATTCTGAACATATGTGGCAAGAAACACTTTGGGAATCAGTACATGTTAATATCAATATTAATCAAAATAATAATATTGTTTATTGGGCTCTGTGTGCCAGGTCTATGCTAAGCACTTCCATGGACTAACTCATTTAATCCTCATAACTACATTGTGAGATATATATATATAAACAATTCTCTCATGTCACAGAGGATAAAACTGAGGCTCAGAGAAGTAAAGTAACTTGATCTCACCAGTCAGAATGGCCATAATCAAAAAGTCTACAAATAATAAATGCTGGAGAGGGTGTGAAGGAAAAGGAACCCTCCACACACTGTTGGTGGGAATGTAAATTGGTGCAGTCACTATGGAGTATAGTATGGAGCTTCCTTAAAAAACTAAAAATAGAGCTACCATATGATCCAGCAATCCCACTCCTGGGCATATATCCAGAGAAAACCATAATTCGAAAAGATACATGCACCCCAATGTTCATAGCAGCACTATTTACAATAGCCAAGACATGGAAGCAACTTAAATGTCAATTAACAGATGAATGGATAAAGAATATGTGGTCCATATATACCACGGAATATTACTCAGCCATTAAAAAGGAATGAAATAATGCTATTTGCAGCAACATGGATGGACCTAGAGGTGATCACGCTAAGTCAGAGAGACAAAGACAAATATCATATGATATCACTTACATGTGGAATCTAAAATATGACACAAATGAACTTACCTATGAAACAGACTCACAGAAAACAAACTCATAGAAAACAAACTTATGGTTACCAAAGGGAAGGTGGGGCAGAGGGATAAATTAGGAGTTTGGAGTAACATATACACACTACTATATATAAAAAAGGTAAACAACAAGGACCTACTGTATAGCACAGGGAACTATATTCAATATCTTGTAATAATCTATAATGGAAAAGAATCTGAAAAAGAATATATATGTGTGTGTGTGTGTGTATATATACACACACACATATATATACACAACTGAATCACTTTGCTGTATACCTGAAACTAACACAACATTGTAAATCAACTATAGTTCAATTAAAAAAAAAAAAGAGTACACAGCCACTGAATGGCAGAGCTAAGATTCAAATTCAGATCTATCTGATGCAGAGCCCGAGCTCTTAACTACAGGGATATATGGGCTCAGAGAGCCTGGGAGAAGAGTGCCCCATTTACCTGTTCTCTCTGAGGCACATACACTCCCAGCGCCTCCGCTTACCAGTAATGCAATGTGGGGTCACAAAGACATCACTGCCTCAAAGTTAGAAGATCTGGATGTGAGTAGCAACACCTGCCCACCTATATTCAGTTTATTATAAAGACCGAATGCTACAATGTGCATGACTAAGGTCTTTATAATTGTAGGTTGTGATGGCTTTTTTTTTTTTTTTTTTTGCTGTACGCGGGCCTCTCACTGTTGTGGCCTCTCCCGCCACAGAGCACAGGCTCCGGACGCGCAGGCTTAGCGGCCATGGCTCACGGGCCCAGCCGCTCCATGGCACGTGGGATCCTCCCGGACCAGGGCACGAACCCATGGCCCTCCCAACCACTGCACCACCAGGGAAGCCCTGTGATGGCTTTTATAGAAGATGGTTGTCATGTGTATATACATAACTGTCTCTACATGTTTATACATAACACACACATAGACACACATACAAGAGTATCCAATGTTGATAGGCTTATATCAGGTTGCTCACAGTTGGACAAGCCATTCTTGGGATGAGGAATGATTAGCCCTGAAGGGGCCTAAGAGATCATCTGTACTTTACAAGCGAGGACAATGAGGTTTGGTAAGAGATTTCTTTGTACTTTCTCCAGGGCTGGCAAAATAACACTAAGGCTTAGAGACAAATGACTCAAGGGTAGCCAGGGACCAAAGAGTTGTAACATTGAAATGTAATATTGGAAAGCCTGGATCACTTGGTGGTAGGAACCAGTCCAAACTGGGAAGGGAGCAGACTGGAACCAGAGAGACAATCAAGAGGGCTGGGGGGAACAGGAAGGGAAGGTTCCAGGAGGCTGGACAATGCTATCTATTTTTAAGGGAGAGTATTCAGAAAGCTTTACAACTGAGGTGACCTGATACTGTTTCTTCTTTATGGGTCCTCACACTGTTCATTCCCAAATTGGGAATTTGGGTTTAACAAAGACACAGTACTATATATAATAGATAAACAAGGACCTACTATACAGCACAGGGAACTATATTCAATATCTTGTTATAACCTATAATGGAAAAGAATCTGAGAAAGAGTATATATGTATATATATATATATATGTATATATATATATATATATATATATACACGTATATATATATATGTATATATATATGTATGTATATATATATATATATATATATATATGGCTGAATTATTTGCTGTATACCTGAAACATAGTAAATCAAGTATACTTCAATCAAATAAATAAATAAGTAATTTGAGACAGTGGTGGGTGTCATGAAGAATCAATCAGGGGAGAGGAGAAAGTGTGACAGGTGGCCAGGTGGCCAGGACAGTCTCCCCAAGGAAATGATGCCTGAAGATGCAACAATAAGAAAGAACCAGGCATGAGAAGAGTTTGGGGACTCGTATTCTGTGGAGGGGCAAGAGCAGCAGTGAACAGTGTTCTATGGCTGCCCACCTATGGGTAATTGCGTTTTACTGTGTTCAGTGAGACTGGCCTGAGAGTACATATTTGACATCTGACCAGGAGGCTAGACTTCAGAGTGTACTGAAGGGTGGCCCCAAGGGCAAGTCAGCTCCCAAGACTAGGAAGTAGTTGGGGAGGGAGCCTGAATTGAGTCCACCAGTCCCAGGTGGAAAAGCCAAGGTGAAGGGTTTGATTCCTAAAGGGGTCAAGAGGCATTTGGTCTTTACAGAAGTGACCCCTTGGCCAAATTCCATACGAATCTCACCCATGATGCCCCCAGACTCCGCATGCACCCATTCTTTCCTCAGAGATCTAGCTGACCCCACACTCATCTTTCCCTATCTTCGTGCAAATGCCTGGGTCCAGTCCAAACTAGATGAGAGGGTACCAATAAGTAATCCAAGTCCACAGCTGACAAAACAACCCACAGCACACGTCCTGTGTCCAGATGGGGACCAGGGGTCAACTGTGTCATCTGTCTTTATGAAGAGAGCATGTTATTATGCTAATTACAGTGTACTGGGCTTTACTGGGAACCAAAAATAGATATATGTGGCTTCTAAGGACAGGCATGAACATTCCTTTGGCTTCCTTTGCTATGTGATTTTTTTTTTTTTTTTTTTTGGACAAATCTTTGCCATGATTAGTGGGGGAAAAAAAAAAAAAAAAAAAAAAGAAGAAGGGACTCTGCCAAAAGCTGTGCCACCTTAAGGCATTTCTGGAAGGGCATTTGCATCTGACCTGTGCTACTGTGACAGGTGCCCTGTTCATGGTGCTGTTCCCCACGGTCATGTGTGATTGCAAGGGACACAAAAGAGGCAGCCCCACTGTATCCTCTGCTGCTGCTTTTTTATTTCCAGACCCTTTACATCTCTTAATGAGGAGCCGCGCATCACAGCCCAGACTGGGTGGGCCCACGAGGCCTTTTCCCTGGAGAAGAAATTGGTGAGAGGTTTGGGCTGACTCTGCACCAGGAGGAAAGAAGGAATTAGCATTTATTGAGCTCCCGCTGTTATATCTTGTTGTGCGCCCCTGAGCCAGATGTTTTGGCTGATCACTGCAAAATCTCTGGAAGGTAAATGAAGAAGGCTCTGCATAAAGAAGTCAAGGGTGGAGCTGGAATCTGGGCTCAAGTCTTTTCATTCCAAGCCCGTGTCCTTCCTGTGTTATCTCAGGATAAAATTAATCCACGGCCAGATAAAGGATGAGTAGAACTTAGTGCTTGGCAGGTTCTGTGAGATACAGACAGTGGGACATGGTGTGTCTGTCCAGGTGGGCGTTTGTGTGCTGGGGGTGGAGGTTGGGTCGGGGGGAGGAGATGCAAAGAGAGGTGGTCAGAACAGACCGTGGACATACTGGGTGTTCTTAGTACTTTGAAGACCCTGAGGAGCCAGTGAAGGAGGGGTGGTGGGTCCGGATCTGTGTCCTGTAAGCATTGCTCTGACTGTAGTGTGGAGGCCGGGCTGAGGGCAGACTTGTCTCAGTAACGCAGGCGAGAAGCCATCAGGGCTTCGTGAGTCGTGGCTTGCAATGGCTTGAGATTTAGAAATATGAGACTGCTGGCGACTCGATGAGGCACTGACGGGGAGAAGCACCGTGAGGTCCAGGCTGTGGCTGGGTTCCACTGCAGTGGTTCTGAGTTATGGGTATCAGAAGTCAACCTCTGCTGATTGAAGCAGAAGAGAGCTTCATGGAAAGGACACTGGGCAGCTAGAAAATCCGTTGGAAGGGAGACGCCTGATCTGGGGGATAAGCAGCCTGGAGCAACACCCAGAACCACGTGGGGGCAGGAGGGGGCTGGGGAAGCTTCTGCTGCTACCACTGAACCCTGGGTGGCATTGCTGCCACCTCTGTGCCACACACTTGAACCTGCGGCAGAGAGGGAGGGAAAGAACTCCACCATTCCTGCTTCTAGCTCCTGAGTCAAAGCCCAGTGTGGGCACAGGGCTGGTGGGTCCTGCAGGTGGCCTGTGCCCTGACTGCAAAGTCTGCTGGGGATTCCAGTTTCTGTCACCGTCATCGTATACAATGGGTGGCAGGCACCCAAGACAGTGAGAACTCATATAGTGGGAGACTCCCCAAATAAAAAGGCCGTTGAGACACTGGATGGCCAAATAAAATGATCAAAATCCACTAACATAGCTTTAGTTGAGAACTGAGAAACTGGGGGCAGAATTGAGAAATTGGGTGCTGATGGTAAGAATATTCTCTAACAGGTATTGAGCGATTACTCTGTGTGCTAAGTGCCCTAAATGCAGAATCTCAGTTAAGCCTCATGACCAATCCCCTGGCAATTAGGAATATTATATCAATTTTACAAAAGAGGCAAATGTATTACAGACATGTCCCTACACTCACCCAGTAGGTGGCTGAACTGAAATTCTAGCCTAGGCAGCTCATCTTCTGAAACAGTGGTAACACTTCTGTCAGTGAGGGCTCCATGAGGAACTCAAGGTGTATTTCTTTACATTAGAGCATTGTAACCGACTGTCCCCAGGCCTCACTGGTCATGGGGAAAAATTATGCCACATTAACTGTTAATAGGAATTCCAGTCTTTTGCAAAGCCCCATCTCAGGGCTCTCCCGGGAGTTTCCAAAAACAGCTTAGTGGGATTATGAGTCAGACCAGGTAACTGGTTATTGGTCACTGTGTTGTCACCATCCTTTGCTAAGCCCAGGCCTGCTGTCAGTGCTGCTGGCCACACTGAGAAACCCCAGTGCTCCCATCCAGACTTTTGATGGGTGGACACTCTCCTTCAGCCCATCTTTTTTAAAAAAAAATTCAAGTAGAGTTGATTTACAATGTTGTGTTAGTTTCAGAGGTACAGCAAAGTGACTCGGTTACACACATATAGGTATATCTATTCTTTTTTCAGATTCTTTTACATTATAGGTTATTACAAGATATTGAGTATAGTTCCCTGCACTATACAGTAGGTCCTGTTGTTTATCTATCTATTTTATATATAGTAGTGTGTATCTGTTAATCCCAAACTCCTAATTCATCCCTCCCCCCCTTTGCCCTTTGGTAACCCTAAGTTTGTTTTCTATGTCTGTGAGTCTATTTCTGTTTTGTAAAGAGTTCATTTGTATCATTTTTTTAGATTCTGTATATGACATCATGCAATACTTGTCTGATTTACTTCACTTAGTATGATAATCTCTAGGTCCATCCATGTTGCTGCAAATGGCATTATTTTATTCCATTTCATTCCATTGTGTGTGTGTGTATGTGTGTGTGTGTGTGTGTGTGTGTATATATATATATATATATATATATATATATATATATATATATACACACACACACACCACATCTTCTTTATCCGTTCATCTGTCGATGGACATTTAGGTTGTTTCCATGTCTTGGCTATTGTGAATAGCACTGCTATGAACATAGGGGTGCATGTATCTTTTTGAATTAGAGTTTTTGTCTTTTCAAGCTATATGCCCAGGAGTGGGCTTGCCAGATCATATGGTAGCTCTATTTTTAGTTTTTTAAGGAACTTCCATACTGTTCTCCATAGCGGCGCCCGGCAGCCCCTCTTGGTGGCACTGGAAGTCCCCCCTCTAACACCTGCCCCCCATCTGCCAGACTGAGGCACCTGCAGCTACACAGTCCCCCAAGGCCACCACAACTGCCTCTCAAGCCCAAGATCCTCCAGGGCCAGTGGCCCTCCCCCAGGAGAGGCCTTCAGAAGCAGATGTCTGTAGCTCACTCCGGCCCTCATGGCCACTGACTGTATGAGGAGAGAAGAGGATTAGCTCCCCTCAGCGATGCTCTGTGACAGGGGACACGCAGCAAGGCTACTTGCGCCTCTAAGATCCTCTAATTTTAGTGGGAGGGCAAGTTTAGTTACTCCTACAAGCCACACCCACTTCAAATCATTCTCCTCCCATCCCAACCTCACATTCATTCATTCATTCGGTCAGCAACAAATATTAAGAGTGGAACGATTATCTGTAAAATGATAATATCTATGGAATAATGGTATCTATTTGTCGTGGTCTGGACCTCCCTGAAAGCAGGGACTTGGGTGTGGGTTGTTAGTTTGGAAAGTGATTCCAGGAAGCAGGAGGGAGGGGGCAGGAAGATGAGCTGGGAAGGAGGGAAGGCCCATCATGAGGGTGCGTTATTGGGGTCCGAGAAGTGTGCAGAGCCCCCCGGAACTGTCCTCCTGAAGGAGGGGGCAAGAGCATTTATCCACAGCTCCTAGCCCCACCCCCCTCAGTGGAGAGCTGCCCGGAGAGGGAACGGGGTACTCTGGGTTACCTGCCCCGTCCTGCCCTTCAGTGGGTTGCGGAGGTAGAGAAGGTCAAGTGTGGGGATGCGCCCGAGGGGTCCTGTCCAAGGAGGAGTCCCCCACCACAGCTGGACTGAAATCCGGGGTGAGATGAGGAGCCATGGTGCGACACCTAAAACATATGCTGCACTTCCCTGGGACGTTGTTAATGGTTAAGTGAGTTAACTTACGCAAGATGACTAGAACAATACCTGGCCCCAGTGGGGCTGTGTGTGTGTTTGCTATTATTATTTGTGTGACAACTGCAATGTGCCTGTTGCTTCTCTGTGGATAAGCCCTCATGGGACTTACCTTCAGGTCACAAAACACGCCTTGTTTATGTATCAGAACTCTGGCATTGTTCAAGTTCCTTTGCCAGGAGGTTCTTAGCCCCAGGTAAATGGGTCGCTTGAGGATGGTCGGATGACATGACTCCACCTGCCTGTTTGCCTTGTATCTCTGTTCTATCTCCGCTCCATCACGGAGGCCTCCCTGTGCACCCTGCTGCTCAGGATTTGAACAAGGATTTGAAAGCTAAGGTTTGAGTCCTGGATGTAAAACAATCAAACCCAAGTTGTCTACCTTCTGAATTATATCCTGATGGGAAGAGAAGACAGCTGGAGAGTAAAGTCACTTAGCTTTTTAATAATTGATGGATAAGAGATTGCAGTATGTGTAAAAACATACCTTCTGGATATGCCACTAAGAGCGGTTCAGGCAGAAGAAACCACTCTCCCATCCCCTGAGGCTGGCCTGCCTTTAGCTAATCTGATGACCTAATCCTTTCACATGGGAGAGGACCAGAGCCTGTGCATCCAGGCGATAAATGCCCCTCTTCACTGAGCCTTCTGGAGGCAAGTCCGGTCTAGCCAGTGGCTCCCCCACCCAAGCTAGATGACCTGCCTCCAGTCCCAAATAGGAATGTCCAGTCCACCTACTCCTGCCTTGTTCCCAGCCTAAGCCTTGACCATGCTAGCCCCATACCTGTCCCTAAGATGCAGCCCTTGATATGCCTCCGTGAGGACTTCCTTGGCCACCTTCTTGCTGGCTGACTCCTTGGTTTACAGTGGTTTCTGGCTTCACAGGGAACTCCCTTCCCCTCAACTCTGTGATAACACAGCCGGTCATAGGACTGTTGCAGCCCAGGGTGCAGCCTGCTCTAGCTCCATCTTAGCTCTCACAAATAGGAGCTGGTGAGGTCTCACCCCGAGTGAGAGCCAGAATTCACTTACTTTCCAAATGTTAATATATTGCTATGAAAACTTGTTTCTATTGGTCTGTAGTTTCTTATTCAAAATCTCAAGATCCAGGGCTTCCCTGGCGGCGCAGTGGTTGAGAGTCCGCCTGACGATGCAGGGGACACGGGTTCGTGCCCCGGTCCGGGAAGATCCCACCTGCTGCGGAGCAGCTAGGTCCGTGAGCCATGGCCACTGAGCCTGCGCGTCCGGAGCCTGTGCTCCGCAACGGGAGAGGCCACAACAGTGAGAGGCCCGCGTACCGCAAAAAAAAAAAAAAAAAAAAAAAACCTCAAGATTCAAAAAAGCTCTGAAAACCAAAAGTTAATTATAATCTAAACGGCAGCAAAATCTGACCTAACTTATCTCATTTGCCAGAAATATCTGACCTACACTCGGAGGAAGCTATTTACAGACTTTATGGATCTCACTTGGTGTGAATATACATATATGCCGCTACAAAAATATTAATACCACTGATGATGATTTGTCCTAGAGCCCACTGGGAGTGCTGTGTAAGATGGGGTATGTGTACCACATTACCTTTCCAAAATACATTCTACATTCTGAAGCGCACCTAACCCCAAGAGTTGGGGATGAAGGATTGAGGCCTGGTGTCAGGATGGCCCCAGGGAGGGTTATGATCTGGGAGAGGTGGCCAGGAGTGACTTTTGCTCCAAAGCTTAGGATGCAGGGAACCGGGAACAGCTGCAGCCTGAGCTAAACTGGGGTTTGAAGTTGCTTGTCATATATTGCAATAATAAGGTCCAAGAAATACTGACAGGGCACTGACAGCGTCTGTACAGTTCTTGTCATTGAAAATTCAAAGGAATTTTTGCACTACTTTATCGGATTTACAGATGAGGGAAAAGAACGTTGTTTCCCCCAGTTTGGTGGGAGAGCCAGCACAGTCTGGAAGAGCGGTAATTGTGCTCAGCAGGGGAGTCATTGGTGCCTAGTGATTGATTAAGTAAAGGGTATGTTATCCACTTCTGACCAATGAGACATGAGGGAGAGCCTGTGTATGTGTGTGTGTGTGTGTGCGTGTGCGTGTGCGTCTGTGTGTGTCTGTTGAGGTGGGGTGGAGAGTGGGGAGGATGGGGTGGGGGGAGTGTCTGGGGAAGGTCTGCCATCTCCTAGGAAGGAGACTCAGTGAGAGAAATAGCGCCCTCCTCCTTGTGGACTCTGTCAGGAGCGCTGGGTACTGATGTGTCGTCTCATCCCTAGGAGAGTTTGGCATCGAGGATGGCTGAGTGGTAAGACGGAGGGTCCCTCAGTCTCTAACCACAGTATCACCTGGCAGTTGATCTGTTTCCACTTCAGACTATTCTGCCTCTGGACTTGCTTATTGTTGAAGCCATGGGTGAGTTGGAGCTCTCTGTTCTTTGTACCCCAGAGCATCCTAACTGATAGAGTTGGGGGTCGTCATGTCCTTGAGACAAGAGCATCCACTAAGGTGAGAAATAAGGGAAGGGCATGGCATGGGCAATGGGGAGCTTGGCATTTTCAGTGAGATGGTGTGAAACATACCTCGTACTCTACCTGGAACATCCCCAAGCATCTATATTAATTAAATAACTATTAATGAGCTTTTATCAGGCATCTACCCCATGGACAGCACAGGGACAGTCTTTCTGGGAATAAAAGAGTCACACAAAGCACCATTCTTGTCTTCAAGCATCATAAACTTTAGTTGGTGGAGACAAGACTAGAAATAAAACAAAATAAATGGTTTAGAGAACGTTGTGATCAGTGTGTGCTGGAGGAAGTAAAAACTTCATGGAGATGGGACAGCTGGGGCTTCATTGGGGGATGGACAGAGGTGAGGACATTGAGAACAATGTGCTCCAGATAACACTGCCTGAAAGTAACAGAGCTGAGATTCAAATCCAGGATATCTGATTCCTTCCAACACCTGGGCATCTGACTACTACACAGGGAAATATTCATGCTCTCAAGATGGATACGCAGGCTTCGAATGCTGATTTATTAATTTAAAATGAGAAGGACGAAGTGAGAGAGTGGCATGGACATACATACACTACCAAATGTAAAACAGATAGCTAGTGGGAAGCAGCTGCAGAGCACAGGGAGATCGGCTCAATGCTTTGTGATGACCTAGAGGGGTGGGATAGGGAGGGTGGGAGGGAGACACAATAGGGAGGGGATATGGGGATATATGTATACATATAGCTGATTCACTTTGTTATACAGCAGAAACTGACACACCATTGTAAAGCAGTTATACTCCAATAAAGATGTTTTAAAAAATTAGTTAATTAATTAATTAAAATAAAATGAGAAGTACAACCGGCCAGTATTATAACCCCAAAATTGGAAAGCCAAATTATATTCACTAGGTCCCTGAGGGAGCCTGAAGCAAATCAACAGATACTCCTGATACCTGGATGGGGCCGTGTGTCTTCAGGGGCGAGGCCCTGGCTAGGTACTGATAAGAAAATGGCCAAGCCTCCTAGTTCAAAGTTCCTAGTTCAATTCCAGGCTGTTTATAATATACTTCTCCAGACATGGTCAAACTCAATGGGCCAGGCTCTAGGAATTAATTATCCTTCTGTTCAATGGCGCAGCTAGTAAATGTTTAACACATGGCTCTCCAGGAAAAAAAGCCTTGATTTGTAGAATTTGCCAAGTTCCACAGCATAAATATTCCAACCAAGGCTGATTTCAAGCTACCAGTAGGCAGAGCTGTGCACAGTGGTCCTCCTGACTGGTATGGGTGGCTTCCAGGACACCAGTGTGATCACGCTGCATCCTGCCTCTCCGAGACTATGTCCAGATGTCCTGATGGGAGTGTGGGGTGTTCCCAGACTTCTCAGTAGCACATTTACCAAATTAGTCACAGCCATTGAACATGAACTTTTTCAGTTAAATTCTTGGGGGAAGCCCTCATTTCCAAGTTCTTAAAGAACACTTTACTTTTGCCCCCATACACCACCAACTAACACAGTTGTCAGGCGGCCATTATAGTGACTAGGAACCTGATGGGCTCAAGAAACCAAAAATGGATTTTCTTTTCATATTGTCTAAAGTCCAGAGTTCTGTGAAAAAAAAAATTATAAAGAGTGGAGTATGGGATCTGCAGTGGACTGAGAAACACCATGGGTGGCAATAGATACATTAGTACAGAAGAATCTTCTGGAACACCCTTGTTCCCTCTACCCCTCTCCCTACCTCACTTTGCTGTCTTGCCCAACATAAAATGACAGAGGAAAAAAAATCTGTGTTGCTTAGTAACAGCCCAGGATGCAGAGAAAGACCAGTCAATATAACTCTGAATTAGGGCAACAACACCCCACAAAACTCCATCTTAAGGATTTAAAGGAAAACCAAAGCACAGTTATAGTCTCACTACCTGGTGGGGAAGTCCTATTAGCTCTGGGCATTGGGCTATTTAAGATGAAATGTCTGGGGTATGGATTTTTCTTCTGGGAAGAAGAATCTACTCTGAAGTCATCAAAATCAATAGGCCACTTTGAAGGCTGACTCGAACCATTATTGGTAATGTTTTGGATGTGTTTGCGAATCAACAGTTCAGCAGAAATAGGACCATTTAGTAGTTCCCATGGAGAGCCCTGTCAGGCTTGCAGTGAAGCCTCTCCACCCACTGAAAGCACTGGCATCTCCCAAGGGCTGTGGGGAACCTGAGGGAGCCTGAAAGCTGAAACCAGCATAAAAGATTGAGTGTGGAGCTTCCAGTGTGGCCAACGGTCCCAGTCTGCCTGGGACTGATGGGTTTCCTGGGATGCTGGACTTGTAGTGCTAAAACCAGGACAGCCCTGGTCAAACCAGGGCTGCTGGTTACCCTAAGCAGTGGTTCTCAACTGCAAGTGATTTTGCCCCCCAGGTAGGATTACCGGATAGAATCCAGGATGCCCTGTTACATTTGGATTTCAGATAAACAATGAATACTTTTTCAGTATAAGTATGTCCCAAATATTATAATAAAATGATTCCTTGCTTACCTGAAATTCAAATATAACTAGGCATCCTTTTTCTTTCTTTCCTTCTTCTTTCTTTTTTTCCTTCCTCCCTTCCTCCCTTTCTCTTTCCTAAATCTGGCAAGCCTACTCACAGGGGACATTTGGCAACAACTGGATGGGTTTCTGGTTGCTACAACTGCAACTTGTGTGCGTGCGGGGTGTGGGGCAGTGCCACCAGCATCTAGTAGTAAAGGATGATGCTAAGCTTCCTAGAATGCATGCGACAGCCCCTCATAACAAGAAATTATCTGGACCCCGGGACTTCCTTGGTGGCACAGTGGGTAGGACTCCACTCTCCCAATGCAGGGGGCCCGGGGTTCGATCCCTGGTCAGGAAACTAGATCCCACATGCATGCTGCAACTAAGAGTTCACATGCCACAACTAAGGAGCCGGCAAGCCACAACTAAGGAACCCATGTGTCACAACTAAGGAGCTGGCGAGCCGCAACTAAGGAGCCTGCCTGCCTGCTGCAACTAAGACCCGGCGCCACCAAATAAATAAATAAATAGATAGATATTTTTAAAAATTTATTTAAAAAAAAATTATCTGGACCCAAGTGTGAGGAGTACAGAGACTGAGAAAGCCCATCCTAGATCTCACTTAAGCTGGGCACCCACGTAACTTCGTCTTTTTGGGAGGACACTTAAGGACCAACATGGGTGCCTCTGCTTCACATACACATGGAAAAATGTATTATAAATTCCTGACCTTGAGTGCTTTCAGTCCAATAGTCAAACAGCCATTGGCATTTAAGAAGTGAGTAAGAAAAGGCTTTTCCCTTGCAAGGCACCCCCTTCCATCTTTGAGGAGAGCCAGGCAGGGTGTGCATGACACAATAGTGCAGATAAAAGCTCAATCGGTGTGGTCTCCAGGACGCCTCCATCTCTCTAGACTTTTATGGTGACATTTCCTCACACTCCTGAAGCTTGTTCTTGGCTTTGAAAACAGGGCTTCAGAATGTCTTCATTGTTTTACCTACGCCGGTACTGGCAGCGCCTGGAGTTTTCCTGAAGGAAACTGTAGCAGCAGGAATTTTGTGTAATACTATAATAAGGGGGCTTTATCCTTTCAAAAATACATCCTTTCTCCGTGTTGCCAGCTCTCCTACAGCCCTGTGAAAAATGTAACTCAGAAGTTACTGAGGCGTTTTTATGTTTTTCCTGTCCCCCTATAGTTCATATCAAGCAACAGAAGGCAATTATTCTGTAGTCCAGCGGTCCCCAACCTTTTTGGCACCAGGGACCGGTTTCGTGGAGGACAATTTTTCCACGGACGGGGTCGGGGGGGAGAATGGCTCAGGCGGTAATGCGAGCGGTGGGGCTCCCTCACTGGCCCGCCGCTCCCCTCCTGCTGTGCGGCCTGGTGCCTAATAGGCCTCGGACTAACACCGGTCCGCCCCCGAGGGGTTGGGGCCCCCTGCTGTAGTCCAGGCTTAGGAACGAATGAGAGAATGAGTGAATGAGTGAATCAAAATGTCAATTCTGTGCTCGTTTCCCTATTGTGTGAGCAGTGAAATGTAAACAGGGGCATCTGCTTAAAAGGAATTGGTGAATTTGATGACCCTAGGTGCCGCATAGAAGTGCAATTAGTGTTTTATGGGTACAGAGTTTCAGCTGGGGAAGATAACAGGTTCTGAAGATGGATGGTGGCAATGGTTGTACAACAATATGATTGTACTTAGTGCCACAGAACTGTACATTAAACATGGTGAAAATGGTAAGTTTGTGTTATGTATATTTAACCACAATTTACAAAAAGGAATTGGTGGTATGGTATTCATCTAAGCATATAGTAAGGGTTCAATAATGCTTGCTGATTGACTGTTAACCTAAGGTTGATCTGGGTCTAACTATTTGCATGTTTTCCCCCCAAAAGCTTGGCAATTGCCTCATCATCCTGTATAGTTATCCTTAAAGTGAGGTGGACACTGCCTATTCTTTACTCCAGCAATCACTTGAAGATAAGCCTCTACCCTCATGCAGGAGGAGCAACGAGGTTTGGGGGCACACTCGACTCCAGGGGCACATTTGATTGTGCTGGAAGTAATCCCAGTGGCCTGGCCTGTGATCTGTTTAGGACCAACGAGTGACCCATTTTGGACCAGTGAGCCATAAGGAGAAGGTGGCTGCAGATTCTGTGAAAACTCTTAGAGGAGGTGAACAGCCACATGGCTCCTGACGGCATCTCAAGAACAGAGGGGATCCAGGTATAGGATGAAGCTGATTTTTAGGGGGCAAAGAGGGAAGGCAGAAAGACCCTGGGGTCCCCAGTGTACTGCTGGATCCACCCCTGAAACCACCCACTTCTGATTTCCAGTCTGTATGCCAGTGAGGTTTCTTGTTTTTGTAGCCACTTTGAGCTGGCTTTTCTGTCACCTGCAGCTGGAAGCAGGGCTGATGCCTGTGAAGCTAAATAAACATAAGCTTTAGATCTCTCCACTTACATGAGCCCTTCCAATGCCACAGGAGGTCCTAACAAAGCATTCCCATGTTTTTGTAAAATCTGCAAAGGCCAGGTATTTTAACTACAATGCTTTAAACCACTGCTTCTTTCTGATGCACCTGTGTCACAGGGCCTCAGGGGCTGGTGCCGTTGAGGCAGCCATGGGCAGTCCTGGGATCTGCCAAGGGGTGTGGAGGGCTAGAGTTCACAGTCACTTTGTGGTTCAGCCAAGAATTCTCTTACCTCCCCCAGAGCTGACTCACTTGGTTTAACATCTTGCAACCCTCTATGTGCACATATATGAAGCTAAGCCTATAGCCAAGGGCTTAGGAACCATGGGGTCTGCCAGATCCACGTTTAAGTCCTGGCTCTGCCCTCTGTGTGGTTTGGGGCCACATATATACCTCTCTTAGCATCACTTTTCTCATCCATAAGATGGGAGCCACCTCACAAAACCACTGTAAGGATAAAATTATGCAAAAATCTTGACATACCCTGAGTGCTCAAATAGTGAGAGACATCAAATATTGGATCTGACCCTTAAGAGGATGACCCAGTTTATTCAAAGCCCAGAAAGATAGATGGTTGAGGCCAAACAGGGGACACATGTGGGTGAAGTGTGACCAGACGTAAGGGTGTGGACTGTGACAAAGTGGAGAGGGTAGGCCCTGCCAGAGAGCAGCCAATCTCAGGTCCAGCCAAGTGTTGCCAGGCAGTGGGAGTTGAGGGATGCCAGTAATTTTTTTTTTTTTTTTTTTTGGCTGCTTTGGGTCTTCATTGCTGTGCACGGGCTTTCTCTAGTTGCAGAGAGCAGGGGCTACTCTTCGTTGTGGTGGGTGGGCTTCTCACTGTGGTGGCTTCTCTTGTTGCAGAGCATGGGCTCTAGAGCGCAGGCTCAGTAGTTGTGGTGCACGGGCTTAGTTGCTCCGTAGCATGTGGGATCTTCCCGGACCAGGGCTCGAACCCGTGTTCTCTGCATTGGCAGGAGGATTCTTAACCACTGAGCCACCAGGGAAGCCCGATGCCAGTATTTTTAAGAAAAGCCAGAAAGTCAGATTTTTTTCCCCTAAATTCTGCAGTTTTTAAAGTCTTCAAGTAATTTTAAAAAGTTAAACCCTGTATAGGCCAAACAAAATAGAAGAAAGGGCTGAATCTGGCACACCTCACTGGTTTGCTACACTTGCTTTGAAGTCTGGAGGTCGGCCTGTGAGTTCCAAATGCCAAGGCCACCTGGCCTCTGGCTCTGCTCTCTGTCCCTGTGTGTCTCCATCCATCCCCTTGACCGTTGCAAGGCAGGGAAAAATACTTCTACGTGTGGACAGCTGAAGATATGATGTGAAAACCATCAAGGGGAAGAGAAACGAGACCAAGCAGGGAGATCAAAGTTTCTGCAACTTCTTCCCCCTCATGCAGACATTGTGTTTCGTTGGAGGCCAAAAGTCAACCTACTTCAGCTCAGTTCATTTCAATTAAATTTCCTAAATATTACTGCATGCCAAGCCCTAAGCTAGGTCTTGGGGATTTTTTTTTTTTTTTTTTTTTGCATGCTTACTGTGTGCTTGGCACAGAGTTAGATGTTTTAACTACTTTGTCTCACAACAACCTTGTGAGGTAGAAATGATCTTCTTCATTGTGGAGAAATAAAGACTCAAGAGTGGTGAAGCTCAGACATAGAGAACCAAGTGGTTACCAAGGGGGAGGGAGTTGGGGGGGGATGGAGTGGGAGTTTGGGATGAGCAATGCAAACTATTATATACAGGATGGATAAACAACAAGGTCCTACTGTATAGCACAGGGAACTATATTCAATATCCCATAATAAACCATAATGGAAAGAATATGAAAAAGAATGTGTATATGTGTGTGTGTGTGTGTGTGTGTGTGTGTGTGTGTGTGTAACTGAATTACTTTGTTGTACAGCAGAAATTAACACAACATTGTAAATCAACTAAACTTCAATAAAATAAATTGAAAAAAAAAAGAGTGGTGAAGCTACTTGCCTAAGGTCCCCTCACTAGTCATTGACACAGTTGGGTTTAAGCCCCAATCTGTGATCTGTGCATCTCCAGATCCCTTCTTGGCTCTGGGCTACCATTCTTTTCTTAGATGCAAACAAATGAAGTGTAAAGCTTGCAGCAAATGTGTTAAGCGTTCCAGTGGAGGTGAGTGAATGTGCTGGGGAAGGACAGGAAAGGGAAAGGCCTTCCGCAGCGATTCTCAGGCTGCAGTGTGCACGGGGATCACCTAGGGCTTTTCACACCCGGGGTTCTGAGTCAGAGGTCTGGGGAGGGGCTCCAGAGTCTGCATTCCTAAGAAGTGTCCAGGTGATGTCCAGGCCGCTGCTCTGTCTGCCACACCTTGAGAAGAAAGGCTCTATCCCGTGATCTCAGACCCTTTGAGGAGAGCCACTTGAGTGGAATGGTGACAAGGCAAGGATGTGGCTGGTCAGTGTGAATCCATCACTGTTTCTAGCAAAGCAACCCTCCCCTCTGCCTGTCTTCTGATATGTAGCTACTCATGGTTGCCAAGAACTTTGAGGCTACTGTCCAATTTAATCCTCAGTTATCATTATGCACATTTTACAGATGGGGCTCAGGGCTCTTAATGGTTCTAATGAATCTAGCATTCCTGGTTTCAGGCAGGGGGAATGAGCTTGAGATGTAGCAGGAAGGATTCAGTGCAATAAACAATGCCAGAAACACAAGCCCCAGACCCCAAGTGAAAGGGGGCAAAGACGTAACTAAGGCCAGAGAGAGTGGTGGAAGGGTGAGAGGTGAGTGATTTGGGAAGCCTGGGAACCAGTGGCAAGCTGCCAAAATTAGGATCTTGGCAGGACTATGCATGCTTCCTGGTCTAGATTTCATCCATAAAGGTCCATGCCAGGAACCTCCCTCTTCAGTTAGAGGAAGTGAGTCTAAGGTTTCTCCAGTGGAACCCACCAAACTCAGAGGCCCAGCCTTGCAGCCACCATATTTAGAGTTGCTAATGCTCACCCACCCTGTAACATCCTGCCCTAGGTGGTAGCCTTTTCCAGATGCCACTGATGTGCATGGCTACCCTAAGACTTGCCTGCTAGTCTTCCTTTTTTTTTTTTTTTTTCCTGTGGTACACAGGCCTCTCACTGTTGTGGCCTCTCCCGTTGCGGAGCACAGGCTCCGGACGTGCAGGGTCAGCGGCCATGGCTCACGGGCCCAGCCGCTCTGCGGCATGTGGGATCTTCCCGGACCGGGGTACGAACCCGTGTCCCCTGCATCGGCAGGCGGACTCTCAACCACTGCACCACCAGGGAAGCCCTAGTCTTCCATTTTTATGATTTATCAGTGAAGAAGTGTTGGGAGATTTCTAGGACAAGACACACAGGCATGGGGATGAGAGAGAGGGCCTTGGGAACTTGGGGGATTAAGTTCTTAGATCCATCATGATGAGAGGTGCGTGTGAGCTGTCATCTTGGGGCCCTAGCAGTAGGTCTTTTAGGACAGCAGATTCCGCATCTCTAGTTTTCTGGGCCACCCTATAAACTTGGTCTAGCAATCTAGCACCTCTCCATAGAAATGGGAGGAAGGGGGGTTATTGCTTGCTACTCAGGGCCTGTGTTGGGGAGAAGATCTGGTCAGCTTTGTGATTCCATGTCTGAAAAGACTCACGTCACACTGGAAATCCTGGGTAAGTACGTCATCTCGGAGCAATAAACATGTGCTGCTTCTTCCATGCCTCCTGAGTTAGCAGAAATGTGCCCTCCTGCCCCAGTGAGAACCCAAGTGGTTTCTAAATTTCCCCTGGCCTAGCTGGAACTGATTCTCTGAAGGCAGAAGAGGTTAAAAATGTGTTTTAAGCTCCAGGCAATTGGAGAAACCTTGCAAAACCCCTGACACCAAGAGGACCTATATTGGATTTTATCTAATATTAATAATGATCAAATGCAGTTGGCATCACAGCTCTTAAGATTCTCCAGGAGAACATCTTCTGGTTTGAGACTCAGAGAAGACAGTGTGATGCTTGGGGTGCAGACCTCGTCAGGAAAATATAATCAGGAAATGAAAGAGCCCCCAGATTAGAGCCTTGTGCTCCTAGTTTAAAAACATGCCCTGAATGTAAATTGGTGCAGCCACTATGGAAAACAGTATGGAGGTTCCTCAAAAAATGAAAAATAGAGTTGCCATCTGATCCAGCAATCCCACTCCTGGGCATATACCCAGACAAAACTATAATTCAAAAAGGCACATGCACCCCTATGTTCACAGCAGCACGATTTACAAGAGCCAAGACATGGACACAACTTAAATGTTCATCGACAGATGAAAGGATAAAGATGTGGTATATGCATACAATGGAATATTGCTCAGCCATAAAAAAGAATGAAATAATGCAATTTGCAGCTATATGGATGGATCTAGAGATTATCATACTAAGCAAAGTAAGTCAGAAATAGGAAGACAAATACCATACGATCTCACTTATATGTGGAATCTAAAATACGACACAAATGAACTTATCTACGAAACAGATACAGACTCAGAGACATAGAGAACAGACTTGTAGTTGCCAAGGAGGTGGGGGGGGAGGAAGGAGTGGGAACTTGGGGGTAGCAGATGCAAACGATGATATATAGGATGGATAAACAGCAAGGTCCTACTGTATAGCACAGGGAACTATATTCGATATACTGTGATAAACCAAATGGAAAAAATATGGAAAAGAATATATATAAAACTGAATCACTTTGTGGTATAGTGGAAATTAACACAACATTGTAAATCAACTATACTTCAATAAAATTTAAAAGATAAAATAAAAACACGCCCTGAAAGCATGAGAGAGGGTGTTTCTCTCTACCGAAACACCCTCTTTCCATAGAGAGAGATCGCTCACAGAACTTGTCTCATATGGGGCCCTGAAGGAGAGAGCAGGTCCCTTCCCCTCCAGCCAGCAGGATGTCACTGGGGCAGAAAGGAAGGCTGACAACCCTAGTGACCAACAACAGCAGTGGATCTCATAGTGTGGTCCCAGGACCAGCCACATCAGCATCTCGTGGGAACTTGTTAGAAAATCAACTTTCATGCTTCAGCCCAGAACTGCTGACTCAGAGAGTCTGGCGGTGGAGCCCAGCAATCTCTGTTTCACTAAGTGCTGTGACAGACTGTGATGCTTACTTAAGTTTGAGAACCACTGTTCTGCATCAAACAATGGGACTAGACTGGTGAGAAGATGTATTTGTATTGACTGGTATAGTGTTTGAAATTTTTTGAACTGATTTCCAATGCTTCAAAATGGGTATTTTTATACGAAAATTCACATTTCTGAATTTTCCTGTGGCATTTCTTGGGGAAAAATATAGGAAGATCTAGCCACAGGGGACTCTCATAACTGCTTGGCAATAATTGCCTGGCGCTGAGAAGAGGCTACTGCTCTTAGAAAGGGCATGAGCCCTCCTGGGAGCAGCAGCCCCTCATTACGTATCTCACTGGCCGGCTGCACTCACTTCCACTGGAGGCCTTTGAGCCATTGGTCCATAACCTATATAATGTCTAGTGTCACCTCGAGTTGAAGTTTATTCAACACCCATTTGCTGAACACTTACATGATAGGATGGGCTTTCTGCTGCCCACTTCATCTTCTTTTCTCCCTGACCCTTATCATTCCCAACCTCAACTCCCTCCACTTTTTGCTAAGATGGGGGAAAAAAGAATGTCTTGTTTAGTGCAATACCCAGAGTACAGCCGTGGAAGTCAGTCAATACCAGCAGAAAGAGGTTTATTTGTTTTGCCTACACTCTGCTCTGATCGCAGTCTTGAGAAAGTGAATTCATTATCATGTTGAGAAGGAAGGGACACTGCCCTTCTGTCAGGCTTGGGCAGGCATTATCCGTGGTTTGGGGTCCTCAGAGGTAGACACACTCACTCAGCAGCTGGTGGCCCCCTAGCCTGGGATGGTCTGGGACAGTTGACACTCTTCTCTGTGCCAGACACTGGCCTGGGCTGGGCTGTGAGAACATACAAGGTGATGGAGAGCCTTCTCTTTCTCTTGGAGACGGTTGGCAGGGCCAGCATGTAAAGGTCAGTCTGCATTGTCATTGCCAAACGCAGAGTCCTAAACATTCCCTTGCAGGTGGCAGATACTCTACCCTTTATGTCATTCCTTCAGTCCCTTTCTGTGTCCCTTTGTACAAAAGTAACAATCCCTCTTTATAGACAAAGGGTCTACCATGGTGCTTTGTTCCATTAGGTCATTTGGTTATCAAGCGAGGGGTAGGTTCTGGGGAGGGAATGAAAATGCAAATTGGGGAGTGAGGGGGATTAGAGTACATGTGTGTGGGAAGGGAGGGCATGCTCACAGTTCTACACTTAGCTTTTCTAGACCAGCTGTGGCTTGACAGCCCAAGGCATCCTCAGTTGAAGATAAACCTTCTCATTTCTGAATATACATCCCCGAAGACAGCTGGTAAGCTGTGTACCCACCGGGGCCTTAGGACCCAATGGCACTGAGTGGGAATCAGTCAGAATAGTAACAATGTAGGGCTTTTCTGATGGGTACATGTTGCTGCTGACTAATTCCTGGGGCCTGCTTGCTAGAGGATGCAAGAGGGGAGGTGGGTCCTGGGGGCCAGGTTGAGCTGCCGGAGATGGAGAGTGTTACCAGGAGGCTCAGTGAGGAGTTTTAGGTGGGAGGCTGAAGTAAGAGCCGGGTGGCGGAGGGGCGGAGACGCGGGGGTGTGTAATAGATGGATAAGAAGTTTGTACAAGGGAGACGAACAGGAGTGAGGACTGGGCGACAGGACAGAGCGATCGAAGACTCACTCCTGTGATCATGAGGTAGCCACCATGGTGTCCTTGGAGCTTAATCTTGCCTCTCTTGGCTTTGGGCAGCTCTTGAAAAATGCTTACCCCCAGTAGGACCCATCTTCAAAAAGAATGAGAGGTGGGAGAGCAGGGACGGGGAGTTAGAATCAGAAAATTCAGTCATTAAATGTAAGCCTCACTTCAACCCTGCAAAGTATGGAGTTATGTTCCTGCGTAGCCCAGATATCCGCTGACCTGTTTATCCTTTGACACCTAAACAGAGATGCTTTTCCCCCTGTGCCAGGCCACTCCCCTTACTGAGATGTCTGTGATGCCCCAGGCCTAGGTGCTTATGTCACTTCTGAACTCCCATGTTCACCCCCACTTGCCTTCCAGGGCCACTTCCTCCGTGCTCTGTACTCATCTTCTTCCTCATGCCTGGCCTCCCTCCTTGAACTACTTTTTGTGTGAGTGGTAGACTTTATCCAAGTCTGGGAGCAGCAGATGGCTTTGTCTTACAAACAACATCAGATGATACTGGATATTCCTGATCCTAAAAACCCAGCCTTCACCAGCCCAGCCACCACATTTCTCTTTCCATCTCCAGGTCCCATCTCCATCAGCTCACATGATTCTCTTCCATCCCCACACGCTTCTGATACCTTCTTGGTGCACGGTGTGTTAGCTGCCACCTTGCCTCACTGTTGCCATGCAGACCGTTTTCTGGGGGTATCTCCCTCCTTACCTAGCGTGGCCCATCACAGACGCTTCCTGAACAAATATGTAAAAGGGATGCTGGTGCCAGCCAAAATAACTTTTCACCCTGCTGCAACCACTTTACAACTGAAGTCTCTGAGGTTCCAAGAAGTTAAGCAGCCTGGCTAGGACACACATCTTCTGGGCCACCTGGGGAGACATCTGAAGGGGCTTCCTGCCCCCCAGGAAACTGGACACTTGGAGGGCCTGAGCTGGTGGGGGGGTCTTGTCCTTCCGTTTCTTCTTCATGTCATGAGTCTCCTGTACTTGCAGGGCTCCCTCTTTTAAAGCAAGGCTGTGGAGGGAAGGCTATGATAGGGCCAACGTTCCATCAGTTCGCCCTCTGGGTGGAATGGCTGTGGGTGCTGGGTAGGCCAAAGTGCCGCACTGTCAGCAAGTTCCATCCTTCCAGCTGTAGCCAGCCCAGCACACTTGTCTCAGTTTAACACGCTGCCGAGTACATTGTACCTCATAGCTCAGAATCAATAAAGTCAAGGCAATTTCCTTAACATGCCATCAATAAGAGATTATGGAAGGGGGAGGGTTTTCTTTAGAAGCTAATGCCTTACTAAAGTTCAAATGAGGCAATATATAGTAAAATAAATTCAATCTCTATTTTCACTCCTTGCAATTTTAGTGGAGACTAAATGAAATGGAACTGTGTTGATCTTAACCCGTTCAATATATCTTCACTTCCTAAGAACCAAGGTCATTTTTACCTTCATGGGAAGGGAAGCAAAATATAAAATACCCATACTGAACAGAAATGCATTTGCAGGGTTTTGAAAGCCAGGTAGATGGCTGATATATTATGTAATTCATTTCATGGCATAGCTGAATGTGTTTTATAGATAGTGTTTAACCTTGCCAGTTCTGCTCTGAGATAATCCCCCTTCTGAGGATAAAAATCATATATTTAACATAAAAGGAAAAGTTGGGAGAGAAAAGTAGCATAATGTGTTCTGTATAACCGATAACCAGAAGTTCCTTACACAGAAAGATGATCAGAGCAAGTTCCTTGCTACTTTGCCTTATTAGCTAATCGTTATGTTAATATTAATGAGAAATGAGGTGATAACCACTTGCTTAACCATAAGCACTGTGCTACTGAATGACAAAATGTATCCAGTGTTCCTCGGCAGGGTGGTGTGTGGGCAATGGCACAGACCCTATCTATCACATAACTGTTCTGTGATCTTGGGTAATTTACTTAATCCCTTTGAGGCTCAGTTTCTTTGTCTGTGAATGCCATAGCTACAATCACTGTAGCAGATAATACTGGTTATTTATTCATCATTCATTTCCCTTCCTCCTCCTTCCAAACAGAACCCTGATTTTGTTCAAGTTTTCCCAACCCCTAATTCCATACAGGAATCTTGATTCATTCCAAGCAGTACATGCAGCCCCTGGCATCTATTATTAGTCCAGGGAAGGGCATGTGGTCCCAGTTGGTCCAATCAGATTTAAAACGGAGGTATTTTACTGTCAAAATGACTATACTACCCAAGGCAATCTACAGATTCAGTGCAAACCCTATCAAATTATTAATGGCATTTTTCACAGAACTAGAACAAAAAGTTTCACAATTCGTATGGAAACACAAAAGACCCCAAATAGCCAAAGCAATCTTGAGAAAGAAAAATGCAGCTAGAGGAATCAAGCGCCCTGTCTTCGGACTACACTACAAAGTTACAGTCATCAAAGCAGTATGGTACTGGCACAAAAACACAAATATAGACCAATGGAACAGGATAGAAAGCCCAGGAATAAACTCATGCACCTATGGTCAGTTAATCTACAACAAAGGAGGCAAGACTATACAATGGAGAAGACAATCTCTTCAATAACTGGTGCTAGGATAACTGGACAGCTACATGTAAAAGAATGAAATTAGAACATTCTCTAATGCCATGCACAAAAATAAACTCAAAATGGATTAAAGACCTAAATGTAAGACCAGATACTATAAAACTCCTAGAGGAAAACATAGGCAGGACACTCTGACATAAATCACAGCAACATCTTTTTGGATCTTTCTCTTAGAGCAATGGAAACAAGAACAAAAATAAAGAAATGGCACCTAACTAAACTTAAAAGCTTTTGCACAGCAAAGGAAACCATAAACTAAATGAAAAAACAGACTACAGAAAGGGAGAAAATATTTTCAAATGATGCAACTGACAAGGAATTAATCTCCAAAATATACAAACAGCTTATACAATTCATTACCAAAAAACCAAACAACCCAATTAAAAAAAAATGGACAGAAGACCTAAATAGGCATTTCTCCAAAGAAGACATACAGATGGCCAAAAGACACATGAAAACATGCTCAACTTTGCTAATTATTAGAGAAATGCAAATCAAAACTACAATTAGGTATCACCCCTCACCAGTCAGAATGGCGATCATCAAAAAGTCTACAAATAATAAATGCTGGAGAGGGTGTGGAGAAAAAGGAAACCTCCTACACTATTGGTGGGAACATAAATTGGTGTAGCCACTATGGAGAACAGTATGGAGGTTCCTTTAAAAAACTAAAAATAGAGCTACTATATGATCCAGCAATCCCATTCCTGGGCATATATCTGGAGGAAACCATACTTGGAAAAGATACATGCACCCCAATGTTCACTGCAGCACTATTTACAATAGCCAAGACATGGAAGCAACCTAAATGTCCATCGATAGATGAATGGATAAAGGAGATGTGGTATGTATGTGTGTGTGCATGTATGTGTGTGTATATATATATATATATATATATACATATACATATATATATATATACATATACATATATATATATATACCACAATGGAATATTCCTCAGCCATAAAAAGAATGAAATAATGCCATTTGCAGCAACATGGATGGACCTAGAGATTATCATACTGAGTGAAGTAAGCCAGACAGAGAACAACAAATATCATATGATATCACTTATATGTGGAATCTAAAAAAAATGATGCAAATGAACTTATTTACAGAACAGAAATAGACTCACAGACATAAAAAATAAACTTATGGTTACCAAAGCGGAAAGGTGGGGAGGGATGAAGAATAAATTAGGAGGTTGGGATTAACATATACATAATACTATATATAAAATAGATAACAAATAAGGACTTACTGTATAGCACAGAAAACTATACTCAATATTTTGTAATAACCTATAAGGGAAAATAATCTGAAAAGATAGATAGATAATATATATAAATGAATCACTGTGCTGTATACCTGAAATTAACACAATACTGTAAATCAACTATACTTCAATAAAAAAGTTTTATAAATAAATAAATAAATAAATTTTAAAGCCAAAGAAAGAAAGAAAGAGGTATTTTAACTTTCTCCTGGTGAGTATGAACAAGGAAGCATATTGTCCCAAAGGCCATTAGTCACCATCTTGCAGCCACATGGGGAACTAGACTTGATGTGAAGGCAGTAGTGAGAATGACAAAGCATACTACCAGGAAAACTATACAACAGCTCTACAAAATAGTTACAAAGAAGTCAGGGAATTTAATAAAGATAAAAGAAGAAGTTAAAGGCTAGAAAACAAAAGAAAGAATAATCAATAAAGGGACTTCCCTGGTGGTCCAGTGGTTAAAACTCTGCCTTCCAATGCAAGGGTTGCAGGTTTGATCCCTGGTCGGGGAACTAAGATCCCACATGCCGTGGGGCAACTACGCCTGCGTGCCACAACTACAGAGCCCACGTGCCATGACTACTGGGCCCACGCGCTCTGGAGCTTACACACCACAACTAGAGAGAAGCCCACATGCCGCAACTAGAGAAGCCCATGCACTGCAGGGAAAGATCCCATGTGCTGCAACAAATATCCCGTGTGCTGCAACTAAGACACGATGCAGCCAAGTAAATAAATTTAAAAAAAATTTTTTTTAGATCAATGAAAGCATTCTGTGAGTATCAATAGGCTATATGCAATTTACAATAAAGAGTATAATATCATTCATTATTTAAAAAAAGAATAATCAATAAACCTTAAACTTGTTCTTTGAAAACACCAACAAAAAGATAAACCTCTGGCAAATCTGATCAAGAAAAAAATGTAGACGATACAAATTTGAAATATACAATTTCAAACTTTTTCCTACCATCTTATTTTAGTTTTATATTTAACATCTTATGTGTTCTCTCTTCCCCTGATTCTGGTTTTGAGTGGAGTGATTGCATTTTATTTGATCCTTTTCCATCTTAAAAGACTTGAGAAATTATATACTATTTCTTGCCTTCTAGTAGTTACCTTTACTTTTTAAATAAAAATATTTAAACATATTTTTCTATCCATATTTAAAGTTCATAAATGTTTATGTCCTCTCTCCAAATAAGAATATAACTTTGGCATATTTTTATTGCCCTAGTCTCTCTGCCATCTCCCTCCCACCCCACTGCAGTAATCTCCCATGCTGAGATCATTTAGCACTTTAATTTTAATTTTTATTCTTTTTATCAAGTAGTCGATACCTTTTTAGATAGCTGTGAGTTTTGTTGATTTCTTTGTCATTGAACCTCAGCCACCCAACTCACATGGTCATTTTCTAGTCTAGAATTTGTCATCCATAACAAATGAATCATGACCCAATTCTCCATTTTAAATATCCACCTATCTGATCATCATCACCTTTCTTTCTATCTCATTGTTCTGGTTCTCTCATGGCAGAAAATATCTGACTTTATTGAAACTTCTAAATCTTTGACATTATCTTTTGTCACCATCCTTCACTGCCTAATTCCCTCCCTACCCACTTCAAGTTACGTGGACAGCACAGTATGACCATCCCTTGTAAACTCTCTTTGTCCCTCTCTCCCTTCATAATTACTCCTGAAAAAACAACCTGGTTAAACCCAATTTTATGCTTACTCTATGTTTGTGCCCAAGAAGCTTAATATTACTGGAGAAAATTACATTAAATCACTTTAAGTTTATGACCTTAGATCTCATATGGGCACGCAACCCTTCCAGACACTCCTACTACTCTTCCCCAATAAATGTACTTTTCCACCCTCAAAAACAGAAGCTTTACTTCTTCTCTTCTTTCCTCAAGCCTCCAAAAGCCCCTCACCTCTTAATCTCAGCTAGGACCTCAATTCCAACTTCATAGAGAAAAACTTTAATTAGATGTGAATGACTTTGTCTTCCACCTGTTGGTCTGCCATGTTGTCTGTATTTGTACCTCACTGTTATAATGAAAAACTTGGGTCCCTTCCTATCTAAGCCCTGCATTTTACCCTACATCCCATCCCCTCTAAACTCAAGGATTTGCATACTGCTATTATCCCCTTTCTGTCCTGCATTGACACTTTCTCCCTTTCAATTAGTTCATCTCACATATACATACATACCTCAATATTTCCCTCCTCAGATAAAACCCTCTTGATCTGGCATGTCCTTTCAGCTTTCCCATTTCTCTGTTCCCAGTCACAGCTATACTCACTGAAATATTTGAGTATAAACCAATCTTTCAAATTCCTTCCTTCCCATTTTCACTTCAGTCACTCCAGCCACATTTTAGTCTCATCAATCCACACTGACAGGACTTGTACTAAGGTTGCCTTTGACCTACATCTTGTCAAAGCAGAAGGCCAATTTTCTGTCCTCACCCAACCTCTCAGTGGTATTTGATCCAACCCACTGCTCCTTCTTCTTTGACACATGACTTCTTCTGATTCTGAGATAACACACTCTTCTTATTTTCTTCCTATCCTACTGCCTACACTTTCTCAGTCTCCTTAGGTGGCTGCTGCTTCTTTCCAGATCTCTAAATGTTGGAATGACCAAGGCTCTTTCCTTGATCCTTCTCTGTCCATAATCTATTGGCAGTCTCCTCCAGTCTTATGTATGTAAATAAAATGTATGTGTTGATGACTCTCAAATTTTAATGAGCAGACCTGATCTTTCCTCTGAATTTTAGACTCATATATTCAACCATCTACTCAACATCTCCACACGCTTGTCTATTAGACATCTCAAACTTCACATGTCCAAAGACAACTAGTGGTGACCACACCCTCCCCCATCCTAGCCCCAACTATCCCCTCTATGTCATCCCCATAGTATCACATGTCACTACCCTCCACGTGTTTATGATGCCAAGAACTTGGTTAATTTCAATTCTTCTTTTTTCCTCATACCCCACATGCAATTCACTGGCAGGTCTTGTTGGCTTTACCTCAAATTCATAGCTCAAATCTGTCCACTTCCTTTATAACAACACTGTCTTTGGTTTAGTCCAATTTTCCTTTAATCTTTCCCCTGGACAACTTTAATACCCTCCTTAGTGACCTTACTATCTCCATTCTTGCTTCCATAACAATCAGAATAAAATACACACTGTGGAATATTTCAGGCTCATAGGAAAATACAAAGAATAGCATAACAAACATCTATACCCATAATTCAACATAAGAAATAAGATATTCTTAACATAGTTGAAGTTTCCACAAGAAAATCCCTGATTGTCACTCTCTCTCCTCTAGAGGTTACTGTCCTCTTTCATTTTGTAGTTATTATTTCCACATATGTATTTATGTCTTTACACTTTAAATAAATAGTATATATTTAAACAATGTGCATATATAAGCAATATGTAGTTTTGTTTTTCATCCCTTGGCTTTTTTTTTTTCAGGGATGCCTGTGACATTCCTTAATGGCTATGATCCCCTTTCCTCTGACCTCAAGACATCTGGATCCAAATCTGTGCAATTTGCATAGGGCCTATCAACTGCACAAGACCTTTGGGTTCTCAAAGGTCTCACTGACCTTTGGGTCAGTCTCATTGCGCTGACCCACCCACTGGTACTTCTGATTTTTCCCTTTGTCCACACTTCTCACTGACATTATTTGAAATCATGTATATATTTATGTAAGTTGCTGCAAAATGTTTTCTTATAACTGGGCAAGGCTCAGGTCAATACATAAATAAGTAAATTTGACACCTCCTAAAGGAGAGAGGAGAGTTTGATATAGAGCCGTTGCATGGTGGCAGCAGTAAGCCCTCTTTTTTGCATCCAGCATTCTGTGCTACGACAACTGACCAGGTCACCTTGTACTGTCCCAGAAGTTAATCTGATGTTTTAATAACATTTTAGGATTAACTGCATTATTCAAAACTGTACCGTAAAGGATCATGAACCATAAACCAGCTGCTCAAACACCTAACCACACAATGTCATCATAATGACATCCCAAGTCTCCATTTTCATTGGAGTGGGGAGGTGGAATAAGGATGTAGGAAGTGCTCTCAGACCTCATATTTATGATATAATATATCTAAGCTCACCCCCATTAAACCTTCTATTTCAGACTTCCGTGGTGGTGCAGTGGTTAAGAATCCGGCTGCCAATGCAGGGGACACAGGTTCGAGCCCTGGTCTGGGAAGATCCCACATGCCACAGAGCAACTAAGCCCGTGTGCCACAACTACTGAGCCTGCGCTCTAGAGCCCACGAGCCACAACTACTGAGCCCGCGAGCCATGACTACTCAAGCCCACGTGCCTAGAGCCCGTGCTCTGCAACGAGAAGCCACTGCAGTGAGAAGCCCGCACACCTCAATGAAGACTTGCCCCGGCTCGCTACAACTAGAGGAAGCCCGCACGCAGCAACTTAGACCCAACACAACCAAAAATAAATACATAAGTTTATTTAAAAGAAAAAAAAGGCTTTTATTTCTTTGAAACAATTGTAGCGTTGATTTTCAAGGATAGGCTGGTACCCTGGTAGGTTGTTGTGTCAGAAGAAGGTAAGTCTAGGATAACAGAGAATATGGCAATTGCCTTCAGACATGAAAATGGCTACCAATGAGGGAAGAGCACTGGAGATTTTCTGTGTAGCCCCAAGAGGTAGAACCAGGTCAAGGTGTTTAGTTCAGTAACAGGAAGAACTTTCTCATGGTCAAAACTGGCAACAGATGGAATGGCTTAAGCTATTGTTGTTATTTTAGGTCTTGAGACAAGTGAAAAATGAGAATAGTGGATGAGGTCAGCTGGGTCCTCTGGTTGGCAAAAATGAAGTCTCCATTAGCTGTGAAATAAAAAGACACTACCCAGGGCCTCCCTGGTGGCACAGTGGTTAAGAGTCCGCCTGCCGATGCAGGGGATACGGGTTCGTGCCCCGGTCTGGGAGGATCCCATATGCCGCGGAGCGGCTGGGCCCGTGAGCCATGGCCGCTGGGCCTGCGCGTCCGGAGCCTGTGCTCCGCAACGGGAGAGGCCACAGCAGTGAGAGGCCCGCATACCACAAAAAGAAAAAAAAAAAAAAAAAAAAGACACTACCCATTCCTAAAAAGTTTACAGATATTCCTATTACACATCCATTAATTGAAGATGATGAATTCTGAGTGCTTAAGAAGGTCACAAAATCATTATAACGATGTAGATGTTTGAGGAAAGGGCTTGTGAGTTCTCAAAGGAAGTTTCATCCTCATTTATTCTGTTTGGATCTTCTGAGGTGACAGGTGAGAGGGGATCCTTCATGCCAATGAAGAGGGCTATGAGCTGAGAAAAGTTGGAGGACTGTTGGACTCTGCTGTAGCTTACTTGGGCAATCAGCCCCCTATTCTGAGTGATCAATGAAAAGAATGAGAAAGGATTGCTCTGTCCTGGTATCTGAAGTGTTAACCTTGGGACGTGTGCCCAAACAAGTGAACAGCAGTGAGTAGACAGACATCTGAGATACTGAGTGAGTCATGGCTGAAATCGTCCATTTTGATGTTCCTGTGTATTGCTGAATATGAACTTTATCTTTCCATAGTCTGGAATTCTGGCAGTCCTATTTGAAAGGCAATATTTCACAACAAGCATTAATACTTGTGCATTTGAATTCCATATTCTAAGCTGCCTTTCACCCTGTGCACTTGGCCAGTAGCCACAGCTTCCCCATTGGTCAGTGATGGTCAGGGGTTGTAGAGAAACACTGGAGCACCTCACCACCTCCTCAATGGCGCTCCTGCCTGCTCTGGGTCAGCTGGGATATCCGCTCAACCACTCTGATGCCCACAGCCAGGAATACAGGGAGTGAGCATCCCACGGGGAAACCCTTGACCAGCAGGGACAGAAGCTGGTGTTCTCTCCTTCCCTTTTCCCAGCACCCCACTCCTATTCCTTAGGATCATTTCCCAAACTGTGCAGCTGGCATGCAAGCCCAGGTCCCAGGTTCTGCGTTGGGGAGTAAACTTGGCTAAAACAGACACCGATTTGTTTTACTTTGCGCAAGTTCCTTTCTCTCCCTGGGCTTCTCTTTCCTCTTCCTTGAAATGAGAGAATCAGGCTTGTTCATTCCTTCCAAAACTAAGAGTCTATAAAAAAGAGGAAAATTGTCAAGAGTTCCAGGAAATCCCATCTTCCTCATTAATTCCTTTATCAACATTCAAGTGATTTAACTCCAGTTCAGATAAGGCTTCCACAGTTTTAAACACTTCCATTCCCCGTTGTGAGGGTGTGGCCATTCTGCTTTAGAGTTTCTGTTATCCCCCTGGCCCTTCAGACCTTATCCTGAAGTAGCAAGAAAAAAAGCTATCAGGGAATGTAGTAATACAAATGGTCACAGGTCCACCTCCCTTACTATTTTCCTACCATTCACAATGACTGCCTCACCAGGGAAACTTGGAATGGGGTTTGGTCTCTGTAAATAACAGTGGCATTGCTGAGCCCAGTGGTCATGAAGGGCAGGGACAGAAATGACATGCTGTCAGCAAACACTGGTTTCAGTCACATGACGCAATAAAGGAATAGAGAAAGTCAAGCAGCTCTCCACTCGGAAACTTCACCTTGAGAATCCAGACCTGGAAAAACTGGACTGAATACATTTTAGGAAATAGCAGATTCCCATTCAGCTACAAACTTTAAGGCAGTTTAAGATTGAGACAAAATATTTAGTGCTAATAAGCATTTTGATGCTTATTTATTGGTTGTTCCTGGTTTGAATAGCAGAAGTCAGGAGAAAGGTGGATTGTGGCCGGAGGTTGGATGTTTTGCACTCAGATGGTAGGGGACAGTCTCATAGTGACAAGATGCTGGGAAAAGCTACCAGCTTCTAGGGATTGAGTGTCTAGGGCTGGTAACTTCCTGCACTAAGGCATCTTTGCAGGAGTTTGTAGGGGGTAGGGTGATAAAGCTGCCACCAAGTGGAGGTTTCAGTGAGGTTCTTTGTCCAGATTTCTAAATCCAGCCACTTCCCTTAGTCCAGGCCACCATCAGCTCTCTGGTGAATGACCTTCCCATTGGTCTTTGTGCCCCTCCCCCTCTATTCTTTCTGCATGTAACAGTCAGTGTGTTCTTTAAAACATAAGTCATATGTCTCCCCCAACTTAAATATCTTATTTATTTATTGACTTGTTTGTTTTCTCTCCTTGCCCAGTAGAATGTGTGCTCTAGGAGAGCAGGGGCGTCTGTGTTTTTTTGACCACTGTATCCTCAGCAGTATGGCTGTCCTTGGGACTTATAAGGTGCTCAATAAATATGGGTTGAATTGTTGACTTCCAAATGTCCTCAAGAATCATCAGTTGTGTTCAGAGGGAACCAAAGTCCTCCAGAAAGAGAGCACTCCCCATGCCCAGAGGGATGCAGCAGAAGGAACTCAAAAGATGAAAATCTGGCTGATGTTGGACATGAGGAGGTGTTCTTGGCCTCAGCAATTCCTTCTGAAGAAGGTTCTTGTGCAGTGAGAAGCTTTGAAAACAAGAGGCTAAGCCTTTAGTTCATGCCTGATACTACTCAACACGTAATGTATCCTATCACCAGGGACTGGGAACAAAACATGTACCAGCAGGATGCTCTGAGGCCGACCACCTGGCAGGCAGTGTGCTGCAAAGCACACCCTGAAGATGCACAGGGTCCTCCCCCTCCCATTCCCAGATACTCCCCATGCAGCACCAGGGGTCTTAGGAAGAAAATGACAGTCAGCTGGACATTGAGTTGGTCCCCAGAGGGAAGTGACCACTTGACTGGCCCCACCACCTTTTCTTGGGGCAGCAGAGCTGGCCTTGGGGTCAGCTGTGAACCAGAATTTGTAGCAGTGAGAGCTGGGTAGCCCAGCTTTTAATTTGGATCAATGAGAAGGTTGGAGTGATTGATGTTGAGGAAGTGGAGCTGGAAGAGTGGGGCGGACACCCAGGTGTGCTGGTCCTTTCATCTTCACATCAAATGCTACCTGGTGAGTTACAGGGCACAGGCTGGGGGTGGAAAGAGTGAGGGGTAGGCAGCTGCTGCTCAAAAGCAGAGATGGGACCATGTGGCTGAAGACGGATCCTGGCTTCCGGTCAGACAGCTGGCTCTAAGTAACAGGCTGCAATTTCCTGGGAGGGGTAGACAGGTAAGAATCTCCTAGTAGATGAAAGAGCTGGGGGCTGATGATGTACACAATGGAATTATGATAAATTGTTATTCATTCATGTATTCATTTGTTAATTTAACAAGGATCTACAGCCTTGATAAGCAAAGTAGGGGCCATGGCCCAGCAGTGTCAGCATTATCTGGGGAGCTTGTCAGAAATGCTGAGTCTCAGGCCCCACCACAACCCTCGGAACCAGAATCTGCCTTTTGATAAAACTGTCAGGGAATTCTTAGCCAGTGCCAAGCCAGAAGGCCTGATCTACAGGATAACTGTAACGGCCCACTACTGGGTAGGGCCCTGCAGGGAGGCTGAGGGGGTGCATCTGGCAAACATCATGCCCCCCACCCCCTGCAAGCCCCCTGCAGGGCTTGGAGGAGGGGGCCTAGGTGCTCCCCCTGCAGGCGTTACTTCTGAGAAGACACACCTGGCTTATTCCTTTCCGAAGTTCATGTAACATCTGCCCACTTCAACAAAATAGGAACACAAATGACAATAGCACGCAGCAGTGACGAAGAACAAAGGAGGCGTGAGTTCCCTTTCTTTTTTTTTTTTTTTTTGCGGTACGCGGGCCTCTCACTGTTGTGGCCTCTCCCGTTGCGGAGCCCAGGCTCCGGACGCGCAGGCTCAGCGGCCATGGCTCACGGGCCCAGCCGCTCCACAACATGTGGGATCTTCCCGGACCGGGGCACGAACCCGCGTCCCCTGCATCGGCAGGCGGACGCTCAACCACTGCACCACCAGGGAAGCCCCGTGAGTTCCCTTTCTTGATGGGTTTGAAATAAAGCCCTTCTCTTGCATCCTCTCCCCACCCCCAATGAAATTCCCAGTGTCCTCCCAGCAAAGAAAAGTTGCTCTTTCTGAATGAATGAATCTGTCCCAAATCACACCTCTGTGTGAATTTAAATCAGTGACCATTTGCATTTCGATACTCTTGATGATGCCAGAGCCAACAAACAGGTGGGAGAGGCATCTGGGGACAGAGAATTTACACCATTCAGGTGAGTTAAGTCATCTTAGAATGAAGGTCCTGAAAATGACCCTCCCAACATAGAAATCTGAAAAAAGCACTTTCCAATTTATAAAAGTACTTCTTTCCTCAGGCACCTATTTTGTAGGTGAAGAAGCTAAAGTTCAGAGAGGTTGTGACTTGTCCAAAGTTGCATAACTAGCGTAAGTGTTAAAACCGAGATTTTAACCTAGCTCTTCAACTAGAAAATGTGTGTTCTTTATATACTGTTAGGCTGTTTCTACAGTAGGAGAATTCTGGGTTATCCAAGAAATCCCAAGTCCCTCATCTTTTTCAATTTTCCATTAATTCATGCAAAAAGAAATTTATTGAGTACCTTCTTCATGCTTAGAGCTGAGGAAAGAGGGCAGCTACAAAGATAACACATCTATCTGTCCATCTATCCATCCACTGGTCTATACATCCAATTGCTGCCTTCAACCTCAAGAAACTGACAGAACAATAAAGGAGAAAAGCCACACTGAGATAACTATATGATGCCCATGCCCCTGTGATAGGAACTGAACTTGCTTCACCACCAATTTCTTGGCCCCATATAACCAATGTCCTCCCAGAGTGACAAATGCTAAATCTAGAGTGCACTCTCTCTCCGGGCTCTTTATTGCCAGCTACTGAACCAAGTGTGCTAACCACATTTCACCGTGTCAGTAGACACCTGGAATTAAGCCACTTTACCACAGTCCAGAAAAAATATCCACTCCTGCATTTTTCGAGCTTAGATATGCATTGACAGCTGAGATCTGCTGAGTAGCAGTGGCACTACGGGAGCAAGGCTGTCCCCCTCCCACTCTGTCTCTTCTCACCACCCCTTCTCCATTCAGGGAAGCGCCAATGTTTTTCTTCCTCTTTTAGGGTGAGTCATTCACCCATCTCCTAACACAAAGTTGTACAATGAAATGTATCATAGTCCTCAGGAGAAAAAGGACTTTCTCTTTGCCAGGAGGACTTTAGAGTTGTGATATTTGACCTTTAAATAAACTCTTTTATTGACATACAGCATACAGGCAGAGAATGGACACATTAGAAGCCTACTGTTGGACAAGTTTTCACAACGTGAACACAGGTGAATAACCAGCATCCAGACCAAGAAACAGAAGAAAAGCAGCATCCCAGAACCCCCATCTAAGACAGCTGGTAACTGAATGAGCAGATTCTTTTCTTCCTATTACAAACATGAGAGGAACATGGAAAGGGCCATGAAGGAGGAATAGTATCCTACCAGAAAATGGAGGAGGCTTTAGTCTGGCAGGAGGAGCAAAGGAGGCTTCAGAACAGAGCCCTGCAAGATGAGTGGTGTTTGGTCCAACAGGGAAGGGGATCGTGCACCTGGGTGGCTGGGATGGCTTTAGCTTCCGAAAGGATGTGAAGGGTTTCAGCAGCCGGCAAGGAGCCCAGTCTGGTCTGTGATTGGAGATGGGGGAGGGTGAGAAGAGAACACTGGAGAACCTAAAGCTGGGACAGCCTTGGGAAGGATCTGGCAGTTGCAGGACTTTAGATATATCTATTAGACTCAGCATTCCAACTGACACGCACACACAATCAGATTTGTTTAGGCAAAAAAATAAAAAGCAACGTATTGCCTCAGGCTCTGCTTGATCTAGAGTTCAAAGGATGACAAAGAATAGATTTTCCCCCCTTCTGTTATTTTATCTCTGTCCTTGGAGTTGTCACCTTTTAATGTGGGTTCTCCCAAAGCAGACCCCAAGGCAGGGATGTGAATGTCATTTGGGAAATGCAGGAAGCACAAGTGGGGATGTGGGGAAGTGACACAGAGAAGGGAAGACAGCCAGAAAAAGGAGCGGCATCAAGCCAGCTCTCACTGTGGGTGCCTGGAGCTGGATCCCACTGAGAAGCTCTGGAAACCATGTCGAACACACACTTCAGTGCTACCCTGCTCGAGGGGCAAGGCAACAACTCCACCAGCCTTCGGTGGAGGGCTGCTCATGGGGAGTGTTAATTCCCTGGCACTCAGGGAATGCAGCCTTCTGAGATTTTTGAGAAAGCCCATAGGCAGAGATGCAGTGGGGAGTGGCTGGTGCCCATGAAGGGTAAGGGGGCCCCAACAGCGTCAGCCATTCTTAGCGGGACCCGTCTTCACCCTCACAAATGGCAACCAGCATTTCTTGGGGCTGGAAGGGAGAGATTTTTCTCCCCCAATACAGGAGCAAAAGACCCGATTCTAGCTTTCACTTTGTCCAAATTGGGTCACTGGAATTAATCTGAGGTCAGGGGGAGGTGATATCATAGAAAAGAACTGCCATGCCATTAGTTGACTCAGCAGAGGAAGGAGAAGTTAGTTCCTACTGCAAGATGAGGCATCTGATGGGGATGTGATGGGGTGTCCTGGAGGCACCTGGTATGTGGAATGGAAGCCTGAGAAAGGGCTTGGGCTGAAAGTGTTGACGCAGGTGCCTGTCTTCATTTGGGTCTCCCCAGAACAGACTCCAAGACAAAAACCTGGGTGCAGGTGGCTTATGTGGGAGGGGGGAGTGATACAGGGAAGGAAAAGAGGACAATTCAGGGGGTGTTAATGGCATGTCACCTCTGTGGGCAAGTGAGACTCAATCCTGCTGGGACCTCTGGGAACCAGTGTAGAACATAGCTCAGAATTTCTCAGCAAGGCAGAGGAAACTGAAGTTTCTGTTCACTAGCTCCCACCCCTCCTTGGCTGAGAGATTTTCTGGGGTGTTTTTTTACTCCTCAGTCCTTCCTGCCTGATCTGAATGTGGACTCAGCACGCCTATGGACAGAGGATGCCCTCGGGCCGAGAGGCACAGGAAGCCATCAGCAAGTGGCCATTAGCTGGCTGCAGGAATCCTCCAGGGTGCACGGAGGGGATGTGGCTGGGACACCATCATCATCTACTGCGGGGCCCTCCTGTTCTCTTGTTACTGTGGCAGAGCTTGCCCCCAACCCAACTCACACCTTTTTCAGTCTTTGAACTCTTCACTCTCTGTTCCCAGGTAGCCCCAGAGTCCCTGTCTCCTCTTACCCCACTATCTGTACCTCCATTGGCCCTCGATGTCAATGTTCTAGATGGAAAAGGTAGTCCTTTAATAAATTCCCACATTAAAAGGAAACAAGGAATAAAATCTTGCAGAGGGGAGTGTCAAGTGTTAATCCAAAATTGTCCCTGGGAATGGAAATGGCCGTTATGTGGGCAGAAATTAAGTCACCTGCCCTGTATCTATTAGCTTAATTGAATCAGTGCTTCTCAAGTGGCCTGGAGGGTAGTTTAGAATTTCTGGGGAGTGTGAACCAGGCACACGGCCCCCTCTGAATCTGATGGGCCTCCCTGCAGAGGGGTGGAGGTGGGGACATGGCCTTCTCTCTGCCTTTCTGGTGAGGAATCCCTGTGTGGAATCTGGGATGTTACTGATGTGCGAGCCTTGGAATGCAGACGATGTGGCGGCACAGGGAAGGCTGAGAACCGCTGGTTTGAAATATAATCCTGCATCCCCACGTGCAGTAGAGTGGGAGGAACTTGTGGGGAGAAGACATGGGTTTGAATTCAAAACTGACTAGGCCCTGAGCTTCTCTGCATCCCAGTTTCATCATCTGTAAAATGGGAATCATAATGCATGGGGGAACTGAGGGAATTTATAGAGTTTCTGGCACAGCATTTGTACTGCACACTTATTTATCATTGTTCATTTTGCAATCAACCCTCTTAGTGATCTTTAATGCAGAGCCCCTACCCAGTGTGGTTATGGAATAGCAGTCTCCTAGGCCCCTCCCTTCCAACCCTTATTACTGACCCTCCTGCTGAGCTCCTGGTGGGTGTCTGCCTCAGAGTTCAAGCTCCCTCCACTGTTGCCAAAGGGGTCCTCGAAGCGAGGGGTCAGGGATGTTCCCCTTCATCTCATGATCACAGCTGTTATAGAGCACCTCTCTTTGTCTTGCAGGCTTGGAGAGCAGGGGCACTCTGGAGGCGGGCTCAGATGTCCCAAGGGCTACCGCAGAGTGCAGATAAGGTCTGCTTGCAAGTCTTGCAACAAAGGGTGGTATTAACAGGAAAGGCTTTGCTAGGGCAGGAAATAGAGGGTGAGCGTCCTCCCTGGCAGGGACAAGGAAGGGAGAACCATGACCAGATCACCTCCTCAGAGCCCCCTTCCTGACCTACCCCCTACTCCTCCTCCCAATGTGAATTTGAAGATGTTCCCTCCCTCCCGCTTTGAGCCCCACAGGGCACACTCTCACCAAACAGCTGTCCGTCTCGTCTCATCTATTAGGTGCATTTGTCTGCATGACTATTTCTCCTTTTCTCATATGCCTGCAATTAGTCCCGAAGTCATTGCCCTCAAACATTCAACATGGTATTTTTTTTTTTAAAACGACAGTAAACAAAAAATAGCGCGCGCGCACACTCACACATACACAAAATAGAACATTCAAGGAAATTTCACTTGCATTCCTAAAAAGACGCTGACGGCTGTGGCTGTGGATTCTCTGAGAAGCCTGGGTAAGTTAACAATGTATCCTAAACCCAAATGCAAACACAAATGCCCTTAGGGTGAAAAGCCACTTGCTGCCATTTGGAGGAGAGGAAGTGGGTGGAAATTCCCAGGAATTCCCTGGGTGAATCCTGCAGAGGCATTGCCTCCAGAAGACTGACCCCAAATATAGCAGGTGCAGCTGGCCCAGGGCAGGAAAAGCATTCCTGGGCTGTTCTTTACCCTCAGCCAGCAGGGGCTCTGCCTCATAGTGTGCTCTCTTTTCTGCCTCCTGGATCGGTGTGACATGCTCCAAGCCTTTTTCCTACCCTTAAAGCCCCAGGGGGCAAAATGAAGAGGAAATTGCTGCCCCCCCTTCCCCTACTTGCTTCACCCAGTGACAGCCAAGGACACATTTTTGGCTCTTCTTCTGTGACTGCTCCATGCACTTACTGAATACACTAGGAAGCCAAGCAGAAAGCTCCTGCAATGAGAGCCTGCCCAGTTCAAGTCCCCCCAGGGCAGGACCTCCAAGAATGCCTCACACACAAGAGCTCAGCCGAGGAGTTGGAGATGATGCAAACTAAGCCCAGCTAGTATATTCCACTGGCCACTTCTAATGCACAACCCTATGCACAATTCTTTCTGGAATAAGGTGGGAAATAGATGAAGAAATAATTACACAATGTTAGTTACATAGTCATATATTTAGCCTTTACATATGGACTGTATTTTCAGAATAGTTTGCAAGTATTCTACATTCAGGGACTCACTGTGTGTGGTGTATACTCATATTTGAATCTTACTCATATTTGAATCTTTCTGTAATAGGATTTGCTGAAAAGTAGCAAAAAGATTGGACCATTCAATAAAGGTGTTGGAAAGAAACAATATTATACTTCTACACCACACCATGCACAGAAATATAATTGAAGAGGATTAAGAATTTAAACTTAACAAAATGTAATGGTATTAGAATAAGGCACAGGACAGTTCATTTAAAAAAAGCCAACAGTGCTTGGGTGGAGGCCTTCATAAGCAAGAAACAGACTCCAAAAAGCCATAGCAGTGGGAAATTAAGAAATTTCACCTTATAAAAATAAAAAATTTCTGAACAACAATAAAAATAATACCATAAACAAAGTTAGATGGCAAAAGTTACAGGCAGAAGAAATATTTGCAATGTATTTGATACAAAAGGGATTATTAGCCAGAGTAGGTATGTGTGTGTATATGTGTCTGTGTGTGTGTTTTTCAGATCAATAAGAAATAGTTGTTGTTATAGAAAAGTGGACAAGAGATATGAATGGGCACTTCGGATTTTGCTTGAATCCTTATCTGGGGAAAACCAAACGAAGACAACGGGGTCCTGCTGGAAGGAAGGCAGTGGTGGCAACACCTTTAAGTGGCTTCCTGATTGGTGAGCATCAGTGAAGGGACCAGAGAGGAGGAAGGGACAACTATTCAAGAGCCTATGTGTGACCTTTGCAGTTTGGAGGAACAGTGTGTGGACAGATTTTTTGCATGAGGTGCAGGCTTGTACCACTGAAATGTAAATTACTGCCGTTGTTGGGATCCCCACTTTGCTTACATTGCCATCAGTGGGACAAAAACACATGCTATGTTAGGGTTTCTCACGGTCCCTGCTTTAAATAAGACTAGGACAGCTGGAGTTGTGGGATTACTGAAGGTGCACTTTTCCCAGCACCATCAGTCACTGCTCAGAGATTTAAATTTCACACATGGAATCTGTAGCCTGTGAACTACTGCTGTTTAAGTTGGATATTAATAATTTGTGCCCCTTCTACTACCAAGAAAAAGGTTTGAGAAATTACTGCTTATGTTGTGAATTTTAGAACATCCTGGGTCAATTCATCTTCTAAAGTTAACTGGTCAAAGCAGCTGCTGTTTGTGACATCAAAGATTAAGTTTTCATAATCCACGGTGGGCTGGCTCCAAACACAAGACATAAGTTTCCAGCCTACCTGGGGATTCTTTGATTCAGATCTTTTTCTTCCACACACAGCAATTGTTTAATCAGTTCAAGCCAAATGGACTTATTATGAAGACCATCCTTTCTGGAAGGTGATACAAAGTCAAGACAGACCTTGAAGGCACTTCTGAGTCTCTGCAAGTGCATTATGTTGTTACTACTGGCAAAATCAGATTGTAAGGCATAGGAGATGTCAACTAGCTCGTGCCGGATGAGATGTGCCTGAGTCACCTGCCATGCTGGTTTCACATTACGTTGGACTTAGCTTCTTTGAGACACAGCCTACAGGATGATCAATTAATACTATTAACTGTGTGGCTTTACAGTGTAGATTGTGCTGATTGACAGGTGCCTATATAGGTGCAGGTGAGTGGCAAGTAATGAAACTTGTCTCAGCAAATCAGTTTATTTGTAAGCTGTAGAAATACCTTGTCTTCTCCTTAAAAATGACATAGAAAACTCTGTATTACTATAGATGACAATTTTTGTGCTATGTTGACCCTAAAACTCATCTAGGTGTTGCTCCTTTGATAGTATGCCAGGTGGTTTGGAAAAGATTCTAACGTTTAGCATGACTGGTCAAAAGATTTTGATGAGAAATCCATATAGATTTCTGCAAAACGATTGCAAAGGCAGAATTTCTTGACATAAATCTATCCTGATATAAATCAATAGATATTTATCCATCTATTTAGTTAGAGAAAGGATGTAAGTTCTTGTCAACAGTAGTCTCAAGCAAATATTGGAGTTATAAAATTTCAAGGTGTGTATGACCTCTGTATGACATAAACCAAAACATTCAGAAAGGCCCAGACCTTTAAGAAAGGTCATTCAGCGGCTGGGTCTGCTGGGACAGAGGGAGGCACATGATTGCTCAATCCTAGTAACGCTCCTTTGAAAACATTACCTTGTGTTTCCCCTTAATTACAAGTTTCTTTGCTTATAAAAGATCTGGATGTGGTTTCATCCCCTTCTATCACCCAGCCTGAATGCAGAGCAGGGTGAGGGTGGTAGGTGCCCTGTTGTACAAATTCAGGCAGGCTTGGAGTGGGACACACAGGCTTGTAGGAGGCAGAGAAGGCTAGGAAAGAATGGCAACAATGAGGGCTGGGGTGAAGGACAGGACTCTAGGGCAAGAGGCTTGCCAGGGTGACCTAGACTTTGGTAGACCTTAGGAGAGTCCAAAATAGCAGAGGCAGTAGGTGGTGCTCTAAGCTGGAGAGGGCTGAGCCCATGGGGAGATGAGTCCACTAACCAAGCTAACTACCCCCTGCTGAAGCCACAGTGCACAGCACCATGTGGTTCCTCTCCAGAGCAAGGGTGTAGTGGATCCTCAGCAGTTTCAGGGCTCAGGCCAAGAAGGCTGAAGCTTAACACCAGGCATGTGGACAACAGAGGGTGGGTGGCTGGCCCAACATGATGCTATGAGTGAAAGGCTGACACAGCCGGGGGGCGCCCTTTGGTGGCCGGAGGATTCATCACAGCAGATACCACGCTTGCAGCTCAGCAGGAGTAATTCCAACCCCACATGCTGGGGCTGAGCTGCTGAGACGCTATTTGCTATAAGGCATGTCCCTGATTGGCCAAGGGATATGCCCTGCATCTTGAAGGATGTAGCCTTCTCATAAGAAGCCCAAGAATGCCCCAGATGCACGTGGGATGAATAAAGCAAGTACCATGTAGCATGCTGCCCCTCACAACTTGTCCCTGTGTTCCCTTGTGCAGTCTCAGCCAAACTGGTCTCTTTGCTTTCCCTTAGGAAGAGCCACTGCTCTCCCACCCCAGGGCCTTTCCACTTGCTCTCCCCTCCACCTGGACTGCTCCTACCCCAGACGTCCTCCAGGCTCACTTCCTCACTTTATTCCAGTTGCTGCTCAAATAAGCCTAAGAAAGGTCTTTCCAGACCATCCTTACTAAAATAGCCCTTTTTCTTTTTCTAGGCTTTTACCCTGGATTTATTTTTCATAGCACTTATAATTCCTTGATACTATATCATCTATTTATTGTACACTGTCTATCTCCCCACTCTAATAAAAGCACTATGGGGGGATAGAACCAACTTTGCCATCACATTTTCAATGTGTAGAACCAGACTTGGTACAAAGAGGTACTCAATAAATATTGAATGAATGAATGAATGATTGAGCAGACTACCAGTGCCCATCACATGGAGCGAGTGGCTGTGGTGTGCACCACCCACTCTCGTGTGTGTGATCAGTACAGTTAATTAAATGAGGTTGCCTAAGGTTGCCAGTGGTCCTAAGAGAAGACTAGAGGACTCCAGAAAACTTGGGGTTGCTGGGTGTTGTGAAAAGAAGCTTTCAGTTCGCAGTGAACCTTCCCACTGCATGGGTCTCTCCCCAGCTGGTTGTCCCCATTTCCTGGGCACAGTGGCAGCCATGTTTGACACAAGCACCCCCAGACCTCCCGCAGGGGCTGAAGACGGGCGGGCTTCCGGCAAGTTGCAACCTTGAAAACAACCTGGGAACTGCATCCCCAGGACACAAAACCCTGTAATTTGTATTCTCAGTAAGAGTCAAGAGGACACTGCACTGTGGAAAAGGGGGATATCTGAAATCAGGGTAGATTGCTTTCTGATGAAAAACATGAGTTCTTTAATTTAGAAAACCATTCCGGACAGCATGAATAGCATAGTGGATAAGGCAGAAAATAGACTCATTGATTCTGAAAGATGGTTTGATAAATTATCTGATTACTCAGAAAAGTAAAAAGATTTCCTATAAGTGTAAAAAGATTGAGATCATGAGCAAAGAGTCAAGAAAAATTGATTCAGGGGGTGTAATAAAAGCTATTTTCCTGAGTTGGAAAGACTAGAATCTTTAGATTAAAAGGGCTTACCAAGTATCAGAGAAATTAATATAAAGAAAGAACACACACTTAGAAATATCCTGGAACATTTTTTAAAAATTTAAGAATAAAGAAAAAAATCTTACAAGTAACCATGTAGATAAAACAAAATGATCACGCTGACAACTCACTTCTTCTCATTTTTTTGATCAGAAGCAAATGAAGCAATGTTACAGATAGCAACTGAACGATTCTGGGGCCAGGCAAATGGGGGAGGAATTCCCAGACAGACAAGGTCTCCGGAAGGATGTAACTCACTTCTTTTCCTTCATCCTGTTTCCTCAAAAAGTAGTACAGTGATCTTGGAAACAAATCACAATACAGAACTCAAGCATGAGGAAAATAAAATATGAAAGAAATGGGGTGAGCAATGATAGAGTTAAAACATGTGTTATATATATATATATATATATATATATATATATATATATATATATATATATACAATGCAATATTACTCAGCCATAAAAAAGAATCAAATAATGCCATTTGCAGCAACATGGATGGACCTAGAGATTATCATACTAAGTGAAGTAAGTCAGACAAAGACAAATGTGATGACATCACTTACATGTGGAATCTAAAAAAATTATACAAATGAATTTATTTACAAAACAAAAATAGACTCACAGACATAGAAAAGAAACTTACGGTTACCACAAGAGGAGAGAGATAAAATTAGGAGTTTGGGCTTAGCAGATACATACTAGTATATATAAAATAGATAAACAACAAGGTCCTCCTGTAGAGCACAGGGAACCATATTCAATATCTTGTAATAAACTTTTTTTTAAATCATTCTGTGTGATTCTCCACTTTATTTCTTTTTCCTGTGGTTTTAAAAAAATTTTTATTTATTTGTTAATTTTTGGCTGCTTTGGGTGTTTGTTGCTGCCTGTGGGCTTTTCTCTAGTTGCAGCAAGAGGGGGTCACCCCTCGTTGTGGTGTGCGGGCTTCTCACTGCAGTGGCTTCTCTTGTTGTGGGGCACGGGCTCTAGGTGCATGGGCTTCAGTAGTTGTGGCTTACAGGCCTAGCCGCTCTGTGGCATGTGGGATCTTCCCAGACCAGGGCTCGAACCCGTGTCCCCTGCATTCACAGGCGGATTCTTAACCACTGTGCCATCAGGGAAGCCCTGTAATAAACTATTGATATAATGGCAAAGAAAAAAAGATGCTTGCTTAATAGAAAAAAAGTTGAATTATTGTCTAAATAATTAATAAAATATTTAAATACAATATTAAATATAATTAATTCAGTATTTAATTTTGTAAGGAAACCAGGCAAATATAAAAATAATTGTGAAAAGAAAAAGATTGATAATTAAACAATGTCACTAGCTTTGATTTGAAAGCCAAGGTTATACCAAAAAAATCTTGGGAAGTTGGAGGTGGACATAGGTGGGAAAGATAGGCAAGTGTACTAGGTCTCTCACTTTCCATGGAGAGGGTGAGCAGGGCCTGTAGCATTCCTGACACTGATAAAAGGACATAGGAGCTGACACTGATAAAAGGACATAGGAGAGGGCTTCCCTGGTGGCGCAGTGGTTGAGAGTCCGCCTGCCGATGCAGGGGACACGGGTTCGTGCCCCGGTCTGGGAAGATCCCACATACCGCGGAGCAGCTCGGCCCGTGAGCCATGGCTGCTGAGCCTGCACATCCAGAGCCTGTGCTCCGCAATGGGAGAGGCCACAACAGTGAGAGGCCCGCATACCAAAAAAAAAAAAAAAAAAAAAAGGACATAGGAGTGACTATTTTTTGAAATATAAGGGCAACCATCAACCCATTAAAAACAGAATTAACAACTTTCAAATCTCTTGGGTAAAAAGAACAAGCACACAAAACATTTGGTCAAAGATAGGAAGAAAAAAAAGCAAGGAGGTATAAAAATCCCAAACAGATTGCATAAACTAGGATGAAAGAAATAAGACCAACTATGCCCATCTTCATATCAAATATGATAATAAATAAAAGCAAAGAGTCCCAGGTTGATCCAAACGTAAGTGATTTATCTAGACATATCTAGAACAATGACAGAGAAATGAAAATAAATTAGTAAGGAAATAAATACATTCATACATAATGATGATGGGGCAAGAATCTACCAGAGTAAGACACACAAATAAGACAAAGAATCCATTTAAGAAGCAGGCTTGTGGAAGGAAGCTTGTTATGCCCCCTAATTCCTCCTAGCGTGAGCACTGTATTTATGTGGAAGGAATATATTGATGGGCCACTGGGGTGGCGTGGAGAGCCCAGGGACAAGCTTAAGCCTCAGAATGTGCCATGCAGGGCCCAAAAGAGGACTTACCCATGATCCCCAGAGGGAAGTAGAGAGAGAAGAAAAGGAAGTGGCAGGATGCTATGCTCTGCACTGTGGCGCCTTCCCTGTATTCCCCACAAGGTCAGTTAGGTCAGCTGAACCCCCGCTGAGCCCTGGGCATCAGTGGGCTCTTTGTGGAAATGGGTAAAGGAGCTTGGCTTTCCATCCAAGCTGATAAAGGCTGAAATATTTCAAGCAAATTCCAGGTGCAGAGAGGATCCTAAGGAGGCAATGGCAGCAACACAGAGAAGGCCTTTCGAGTTTTCCTGGGGGCGCGGGTTTGGGGGTCTGACTCTGATGCACTGACAGTGAGGTCACACCACTAAATGCACTCTGATGGAGATGCGGGGACCGCACAAACCAGACCAGAGCAGAAGTTGAGGGCTGGAATGTAAGAGACGCAGGCGCTAAGCTCCCATTACAACATCCATACCAGGAGTGGTGGAGTGAAGAGCCACAGGTGAGAAGCTGGTAGCCCTGGTAGCTATGCTTGGTCATGGGAGGCCGTCTGTAAGTTTGGGCCTGTACCCTCTACTGGAATAAGTGCACGTGGACCACGTCAGTGCTCTGTCTACATGCCCTCAGACCCCTTTCTACCACTCTCATGTGCTCCCTGCCTGCCCTGTGTTTGCACTGCCAACAGCCAGCGCGTGCAGCGTTTTTCTGGAGGGCTCCTTCAGGCTGCTGCAACCCACCAGGCCTGCCCGAAGGGAAGGCTGGGAGCTCCTGGGAGTTGGCTTCTTCACCGTGGCCCTTAGCCAGTGACTAATGGGTGTGGGTGGATTCAAGCCCATTCTCTTTTCTGAGGTGTCTCTTCCACTCCAGAACAAAACTTACATGCCAGAGCTCCCAGTGGGGTCAGGCTGAGACTGTCTTGGTCGGGACCTTGCTTGAGATCACTCCCAGCTCAGCTTCCTGCCCTTCGGGGTCCTGCACCCCCTACTCCCTCATCAGATCCTCATCTCAGGGTCTGCCTATGGGGAATCCAACTACAACAGGTATGCCAGCTTCTTGCAGTTCTGGCTATTTCTACTGTCTAATTTCCTCCCTTTGCTCTGGCTTCCTGCCAGAAGCAACCTCATGACTTGTTTCCCAGGTAGATCCTCTCACAGGGAATGAATGAGTTGAACTACAAACACCCACATTAGGGCGTGCTCTCACTTTACACCTTACTCTCGGAGGACCTGTTAAAGAATATCCCCCTCCAGCTTTTTGAAAAACCTGTAAAGTGGTTGTGGAAACTTTTAGTTGTTGGAGTCCCTCTTTGTCTATACCAGGTTTCTCCTCTGTGGAACGTCAGGTCTGGGATGTTGGCAAAACACAAAAGATATATGGAATATAGTCTGTATGGAAACAGTATCATAATCAGAGAGTCAAGTTCTATCTAGAAAAGAAAGTAGGGTGGAATATAACAGATCATGGGTAGAGTCAAATCAAATACCAGGAGATCGACGATGGCTAAGGAGAAGGAGAGGTTAAGATAGGGAAGATGGGAGCTAAAGTGAGCATCCAGAGATTAAAAAGAGCTAGAGAAGTATGAGCAGGCAAGAAAATCTGCTCTCACAACTTTTATTCAACACTGTACTGGAGGTCTTACTCAAAGTAAAAAGGCAAAAAAAGAGGAATAGAAGGGATGTAAATTGGAATGAAAAAATAAATAAAATGTTCTTTACTCACAATGACATGATCGTCTACATAGGTTATCCAAAACAATGTACAGGGCTTCCCTGGTGGCGCAGTGGTTGAGAGTCCGCCTGCTGATGCAGGGGACACGGGTTCGTGCCCCGGTCCGGGAAGATCCCACATGCCGCGGAGCGGCTGGGCCCGTGAGACATGGCCGCTGAGCCTGCGCGTCCGGAGCCTGTGCTCCGCAACGGGAGAGGCCACAACGGTGAGAGGCCCTCGTACAGCGCGCAAACAAAACAAAACAAACAAACCAAAAAAACAATGTACAAAAAATCGACTTGAATTAATAAATGGATTTAACAAATTTGCATGGTATAATATCAACATAAAAAATCAACTGTAAGTCTATCTACTAGCAACAAACAATTGGAAATTGAAGTAAAAATGCCACGTACAACAGCACCAAAAATTATAAAATACTTAGGGACAAATCTGACAAAAGATGTGAAAAGGTCTGTGTGCTGAAAACTATAAAACATTGCTAAAGAAATTAAAGAACACCCAAATAAATGGAGAGCTAAACTTTATTCATGGGTTGGAAGACTCTGCATTGTCAAGATTAATATTATTCCTTGATTGATTTACAGATTTAACAATCTCTTATTAAAATTCTAGTAGGCTTTTTGTAGAAAATGACATCCTGATTCTAAAATTCTTGTGGAAATGCAGTGAACCTACAATAGCTAAAACAACTTGGGAAAGAAAAAAAACAAATGGTTAACACTACCAGACTTCAAGACTTAATAAAGCTACAGTTATCAAGGTAATGTGGTATTGGTCTCAAATTAGACAAAGAGATGAATGGAACAGAAGAGAGAGAGAGCCCAGAAACTGACCCATACATATGTGGACCATTGATTTTTTTAAAATAAAGGTGCATATAGTATAGAGAAAGATTAGTCTTTTCAATAAAGGGTATTTAACAATTGGAAAACACACAGACACATACAAATGATGAACTTGAGTCCATACCTTGTACCATATACAAATATGAACTCAAAATGGATGATAGATCTAAATGAAAAACCTAAAACTATTAAAGTTGGAGAAAAAAACATAGAACATCTTTTTGACCTTGAGTTAGACAAAGATGTTTCAGATATGACACCAAAAAATAAAAGTTAATAAAATTAACATCATGTAAATTTAAAACTTCTGCTCAGGGACTTCCCTGGAGGTACGGTGGTTAAGAATCTGCCTGCAGGGGACACATGTTCGAGCCCTGGTCCAGGAAGATCCCACATACTGTAGAGCAACTAAGCCCATGCACCACAACTACTGAGTCTGCACTCTAGAGCCTGCGAGCCACAACTACTGAGCTCGCATGCCTAGAGCCCATGCTCCACAACAAGAGAAGCCACCACAATGAGAAGCCCGTGTGCCACAATGAAGAGTAGCCACCGCTCACTGCAACTAGAGAAAGCCTGTGCACAGCAGTGAAGACCCAATGCAGACAAAATATAAATAAATAGATTAAAAAAAAACACCCCAAAACTTCTGCTCTTGGAAGGACACTGTTGGAAGAATAAAAATACAAGCCAGGTACTTCCCTGGTGGCGCAGTGGTTAAGACTCTGTGCTCCCAATGCAGGGGGCCTGGGTTCGATCCCTGGTCAGGGAACTAGATCCCACATGCATGCCGCAACTAAGGAGCTCATGTGCTGCAACTAAGGAGACAGCAAGCTACAACTAAGACCTGGCGCAACCAAGTAAATAAATAAATATTAAAAAAAAATACAAGCCAAAGACTGGTATGAAGTATTTGCAAGATATATTTCTAATAAATAACTTATATATCATATATATAAAGAAGTCTCATAATTTAATAATGAGACAATTTTTTAAAGTGGGCAAAAGATTCGAAAGTGGGTAATAGATTTGAACAGGTACTTCACCAAAAAAAGATATATAGATGTCAAATGAGCACACCAGAGGATTCTCAACATCGTTAGTCATTAGGGAAATTTGAATGAAAACCACAATGACATAAAACTATACATCTATTAAAATGTATCAAATTTTAAAAATCTACCCTGCAAAGTGTTGCTGAGGATGTGAAGGAAATGGGACTCGCAGACACTGCTGTTGGGATGTTAATTGGTCCAACCACTTTTTTTTTTTTTTTTTTTTTTTTGCGGTACACGGGCCTCTCACTGCTGTGGCCTCTCCCGTTGCGGAGCACAGGCTCCGGACACGCAGGCTCAGCAGCCATGGCTCACGGGCCTAGCCGCTCCACAGCATGTGTGATCCTCCCAGACCAGGGCACGAACCCGTGTCCCCTGCATCGGCAGGCGGACTCTCAACCACTGCGCCACCAGGGAAGCCTGGTCCAACCACTTTTGAAAACATTTTGGCTATTCCATTTCTAGGTATTCACCCAAGAGAAGAGAACTGTATATTCATACAAAAACCTGTACATGAATGTGTACTTTATTGTAATAGTCAAATATAGGAAATAATTCAAATGTCTCTTAATTGATAAATGGATAAACAAGTTGTGGCATATCCACACATTGGAATACTATTCAGCAATAAAAAGGAATGGACTATTGATTTATACAACAACAAGAAATTCTAGAATAATTATGCTAAGTGAAAGAAGCCAGACAGAAAAGATTATATATAATTCCATTCATATAAAACTCTAGAAAATGCAATCTTATCTACAGTGAAAGAGATCAGAGCTTGCTCAGGGAGGGAGTGTAGAGATGTGAGAGAAAAGGCTACGAGGGGCAGCAGGGAACTTTCAAGGGTGGTGGACATGTTCATTATCCTGATTGTGGAATGGTTTCACTGCTGTATCTATATACCAAAATGCATCAGACTGCATTTTTGATACATGCAGTTTACTGCATGTCAATTATACCTTAATAAAGGAACATCACTTTCCTTTTTCTTTCCTCTGAGGGAAGGATCTGGATAAAATCTGAGTGAGCCAACTTGCCTATTATGTTAAGCTTCCAGCTCTCCATTGCAAATCCAGAGGTGGTCTGCCCATTGCTCTTCTCAGTTATCCTGCTTGATGGGTAACATTGCAAAGTATTGTTTCGGCTCTGCTGGAAGGATGAGCGCTATTTTCAGTGGAGCGGAATTTAATCTCACGATCACCAGCAGTCCGGTTAGGGTGGATGGCCCTGCCTTAAGACTGCAGACCCTATCAACAAGATAAGGTGAATAATTTCAAGGAGATGTAGGATTGCCACTGCAAAACTATTTTTAGGAAGCTGCTTTTCTGTCCAGAACATCCACCTGAAAATAGCTCTGAGCATTGTGGAAGCAGCACCTCACAGCATCCTGAACTGAAAGCTGAAAGCTAAAGATTTATGGAGCAGATTTTACCTCTAATTCTAGATTTTGTAATGATACAAAACATGTTGATAATAAACAGCAGCTCTAAGAAGCTTGAGAATATGATCCAAATTCAATTTACTCCTTGCCTTTCATCTGGGAAGAATCGAATTATCAGGTTCCTAGAGGCAGGGGGGAAACAATTAATATTTCATTCCCCTCCCAGATAATAGTGGATCGTTCTAGTGCATTTCTACTCACAGCTCATTTCCTTTTTCTTCCTTGTTAACAGAGTCCTAATTTTGTTCAGGCAGCAGGTCATGTAAGCCACTCATGGCAATCCCGTTTCCTTTTGCTGGTGATTGGTATAGAGGTAGTCATGAGAACAAGGGCTGGCAAAGGAGATGGAAGGGGAAGCTTCTAGGAACTTTTGGGGAAATACAAGAAATCCAACACATGAAGGAAGCCCTCTCCACTACCTCTCCACTCCTACCTTTGGGGCAGGGTATGGGGATCTGATGCCTGAAGTTGCAGCAGCCGTCTTGCCACCAGAAGACCACACCGGGGAAGTAAAGCCAGCACACTAAAGAGGCAGCATGGAAGCATGGGTGCTTCATGACATGGGGGACTCCTGAGGCAAACCTTAAACACTCTACCTCTGGATTTCTTGATAATTAAAGTATAAAAGTCCTAGTAGCTTAAATCATTGAAGGCTGGGCTTTGGCTATTTATAGCTAAAGCAATCCGAAGGGATGCACACCCCGTGGTTTTCCCCCAATATCTGTTCTCTCCATCTTCCTTAGTAAATAGAACCCCTCAGTTTTCATCTGGGCATATAGTCACTTGGATTAACACTCCATTTCCCAGCCTCCCTTACAACTAAGTGTGCCCATGTGAACAACGAGAGCAGTTGTGTCAGGTGGCAGCTGCAGGGAACTGTCTTTAAAAAGAATTGTTGCACACACTTTGCTCCTTTTTCTTTATCCTGTTCTTTATTTAGCTACTTGGAATGAGAATGTGATGGCTGGAACTTCAACCACCATCTTGGACTGTGAAAAGGAAGGTCTCATTCTAGGGCAAGTGGCAAGGTGAGAGAGGCCAGGTCACTGAGTCTTTTGTAGGGAAGAACAGCCCTGGATTGCCCATCTTCAGGCTTTTATATGAGAGATAAGTCAGCTTCTACCATGTTTAAGTCACTATGATTTTTTAAAAATGTAGTTGAATTTAATCCCAACTGATACATTAAATAAGCAGCTGCTGGAGGTACCCCATAACCATCATAGCTATCATGTCCTGGGTCCACAGCAGCCCACTAGCTTCTAGATGAAAACAAAGGAACTGACAGGAAGTTGCAGCCACTTGAATATGCTGTTGTAGCATGAAAGCAGCCAATAGAGAATATGTAAATGCATGGGTGTGGCTGTGTCCCAATAAAACTTTATTTATAAAAACAGGTATTGGGCTAGATTGGGCCTGTGCACTATGTGTTTCCAATGCCAAGTGCTATGTTAGATGCTCATTTATCAAGCATTTGCAATGTGACTGACCTTGTCCAGATGTTTCAAAACACTATCTCTCATTATTCTAATCAGAATCCTGAAAGTCTTATGGATGAGGACACTGACACTTGAAGATAGTATGTAGCATGGTTAGGGCTCATAGCCAATAACAGTGCTGGGAAGTAGACCCAGACCCGCATCTCTAAAATCCATGCCTGTGTGAATACATCACTCATATTATTTTCTGCAAATGAAATTTCTCTTCTAACAACTGTGTGAGTTGTGCCTGTTAACACGGTCCGCAGGCGCATCTGACCACATTTCTGACGTTCCCCAAGGACCAGAAGAGAAGAAATGCCAGCAAAGCCCTGGGATGAGGCGAGAACACAAACATTGTCTCGTTTAACACACTTCCTGCAGACAGAACAGTCAGCTTCAAACCGTGGGTGGGAAAGGAAGGGAGAGACAATGGAAGGAAAAAAAGAGAGGCAGGAGGCTCTGAGGAATTCCACAGCAGAACAGCCTAATTATAGTGTCTCCTCTCTCAGGCCTGAGAACCCAGTGGGCAGGAAGTTAGAAATACCAAGCCTACCAACAGGGATCTACCATGGGCTGACCCCTGAATGAAGGGCTTTCTTTCTGTGATTTTTATTTAACGTCCACAAAATCCCCATGAAGTTGATGCCAGGACCCCTTTCTTAGTGGCACCAGAGACTCAGAGAGTTGGGTAGATTGCACAAGGCCACCCAGGCAGTGAGGGGCAAAGCTGTGAATTAACGGACACCTGTCTCATTCAGAAGCCCAAGTCCACTCCCTGTCCCCTGGCTTTCCAGGGTCACTCTTGAGATAGAAGGACAAGGAGGGCTTCTGTGGGCGTGGTTTATCCCAAAGGCAACACCCCACTGATCAGAGTGTGTGCTTGTCCAATCCTGGTCGTTCCTACTTGTTTCTCTTTGGGCGGGGCGGCAAAATATGCAGGGATGGAGGGAGTCAGAGTCGTTCTGGCTGCTCTGTGAGAGCAGAGTATATATGTGTGGGAAGTAGTTGATTTGAGTGGGAGGTGGTGGGGCTAGGACTAGGGAGATGGCCCTGGAGATGAAAAAAAAATGGATGGATTTGGGAGCGCAATAGGACTCGGTCATGGGCTCAGTGTGGGAGGGAGGAGGAGAGAGAAACCGGTGGACAATGCCCAGAGTCTGGCTTGAGCAACCGATTTGAGAGAGATGGGTTACAAGTTCCATTCTAAATATATTAAGTTTGAGATTTTTTTTTTTTTCCGGTACGCGGGACTCTCACTGTTGGGGCCTCTCACTGTTGTGTCCTCTCCCGTTGCGGAGCACAGGCTCCGGACGCGCAGGCTCAGCGGCCATGGCTCACGGGCCCAGCCGCTCCACAGCCTGTGGGATCTTCCCGGACCGGGGTACGAACCCGTGTCCCCTGCATCGGCAGGCGGACTCTCAACCACTGCGCCACCAGGGAAGCCCTAAGTTTGAGATTTTGATGACATATCTAAGTGTGTGACGTCACCTAATGAGTCTAGAGCTGGGAAGTGAGGTCTGAGCTGGAAACAGACATTTGAGAGTTGTTGGCATTTGCCTGTGTAAAACCAGCGGCCGGCTAGGTGTCCCAGCCTCCGAGAGACACAACATCCTTATGCTCTCTTTCTTGTGCTGACTGGCCCAGCATCTTGGTAGAGCCCCAGCTGCCCTGCTGACCCCAGCATGCGTTCACACTGCCTCTGTAGTGGCCTTAGAGCACACCGGACCTCCTCTTCTCCACAACAATCCTGTGTAAGTAGGGGCAGTCCAACATGGGGCACCAGGCCCTGAGCTAGGACCCCATTCCTCTTAAAGGCCCCATGCTACCCAGCACTCTCCAGGAGGACTGGAAGGCAAGGGGCTGAGTACCCAGTGCAGCGCGTGGAGATTTGTGTGTGATGTCTTCTGGTTCCCCTGCTTCTGGATCCCTGTATCTTTGGTCCTGATCTCTTCCCAGCTCTGGAAGAGCCCTTATCTCCCTTGTTGAGCTTTCTTCTCCCAATTTCAGCATTGTGTGTTCGGTGACATTTAAGCAATACCCAACCACCTCCAAGTTCTTTCTAGCTTCTTTTATACATCCACCTAAAATGTTCATTCTCTTTCTTCTAGATGTTAAACAGAATTATCAGAACCAGGCTCTTTTTTGTCTATAGCAGGTGTTTCTCCAAGTTTCATATTATCTGCTATCGTCACTGATGTGCTGGGATTCAGGTATAAAACACCTCTGCTCAGGAGACAAAGGTGAGATAAGGGAGACTATAGGCGACTAGCCGGTGGGAATTTGCTGCAGGGTCCAGGGAATAGCACTTGTCTTGGGCCCAGACAACCTGAGTTCAATGCCAGGATCCACCTGGTAATAGGTGTGTGAATGAGGGCATGTCACTTAACCTCTCTGTGTCTCAGTTTCTGTGTCCGTAAATAGTAATAATAATTTCAGGATTATTGTTAGATTGTGGGGTATGTGGGGAAAGTGCTTTGTACACTGTACATAGAATTACAAAGGTAATACGTTATTTCCTGTGCACAACACTCAGCAATTTGTATAATTAGAGGCTCTTACGTTTCTGCTCGCTCAATTGCGTTAGATGGTAAACATCCCGAGGGCTGGCTCACACGAGCCCGGTCGGCTGCTGGGTGCTCGGCGGAGGTACAGGATTGTGGCAGCTTCTTCTGTTCAAAGTTGCCTTTGTCTCTGTGCTTTTGCACTTTAGTAACTTTTCTTTTTCTTTCTCTCCATTCACATAGTGACGTCAATCAGTTCATATTCGGCAAATATCAGGATTGTCAAGATGTCAGAGTAGGGAGAAAGGATGCAGGGAACCGAGTAGGGAGGGAAAATCCACAGATAATGAAAGTATCAGTGCTCACATCTTGTTTTTTCTCTTTACCTGAAGAAATAAATGAGAAGCAGCCCACTTGAAGTGGCCATAACCCCAGGGCCTTTACAACCCGTCCTCCAGGATGGCTACCTGAGGGGAATCTTCCAGCTGAACTGGTATCAGCTGTACTCCTTTGTCTGTGAGTGTCTGGAGTTCTCACTCTGTGTGCCCTTTGGCCTGAGAGAGCTGCCGGAAGCCTCCTCGACGTCTGTGTTGACTCTCTCTGCTTCTCTGGCTTTTCTCGGCCTCTTTCCTGTTCACCTCTGTCCTCAACTGTCTGGTAAGCCTGACTCATAAGAAACCACAGCCAAGTCACCTGGAGGTCTGAGTCACTGGCTCTTGGAGCATCTCTTTCTTAAAAAAATAATAAAGGCAAAAGTAAGTGCCTAAGTCAGGGCTGTATTTTGCAACAGATTTCAGCCAAGTATTGCTTTAAATGGTTAGTTCTGGGAATTCCCCACATGGGTCAGATGACTTATCTTTGGCAACTAGGATACTAGTGAATCATTTTATCTCTTAGCAACGGACTGCCCTCCTCCCTCCCTCTTTCTCTGCTTTGCCTCCACAAGGGTTTGCAGAGAACCTGCGTGTCCCAAGCATGACACTATGTCTCGGGTGTAGAAATGAGACACAGTGTGATGCTCAACGAGCTCCTGGTGCACACAGGGGATAGACTAGTGAATGCACAGGGACACATGTGACAAGTTCACCAGTCGGGTTAGCACAGGGGCACTGAGCTCAGCCTGGGGATTGTCCCGACCCAGGGCTGGGTATGAGCAAACCAGGTGAGGGGGGCAGGGGAGAAATCCTAGGCAAGGTCAGAGAATTTTCTGCCACCTTCTTTGGTGGTCACCCGAAATGCTCTCTTACACAGCAGCTGTCTTCTACCATTGGGGCCAGTTGAGCTTGACTCTCCTCTCCATCACATGGGAGTGCCCTGCAGGAGGGGGGATACGACAAAGGTAGCGGCCAGAAGCAAGATGGAGGAGGGCGGTCCCTTTCTTAGGGAGCCCTAAGAAAGGCAGCTACCTTCCATGCCAATGTCTTTTGGGCTAGACTCACTAATCAATCTTCTGGATGATCTACTGGTGAGCAGTGCACCTGCAGGCACAGCGGGGAGCAGGAGATGCAGAGGGACAGTACGGTGGTAGCCGACGCTTTTGGTACCCTGTGATGCACTCCCTCAGCCCACCTATGATTCGGCCGCAGCTCTGATGGAAATTCAGTGTGGGCTCACATGACGACGTCCAGCTCAAATGCAAGACAAATCTTCCCGTGTCCCTGCCACAGTGCCATCTCTGAAGCGGGGAGCCCTCTCACAAGCACAGCCTCCAAGTGGGATGAGGTAAAACCTCCGGAGCCACCATCAACCTGTGGAGGATGAAAGCCAGTAGAGATACACGCAACTTCTCATCCTTTGGGTGGAACGTTCCTCAGGTATGTTTGCAGTCCAACAGGAATTCAAAGGAGTGAAGGTGTGACTGCAGGTCCATTGAACAACTTCTCCAAGTGGCAATAGGCATGGCTTTTCACCCTCTGGCCACATTCCACCTCCTCTTCTCAGGAATTCCCTTGTAGGTGCACCTTGTTCCGACCACAAGTGCACAGTGTTTCTCCTTAGGCCCTTGCGAGCCACACCCTCTAAACTGGGAGTTCTGTGGCCTTGGCTGAGTAATCAGTTGGCTGAGCCGTGTTGGTTAAAGGGCACATTATACTTTGAGACCTTTGACTGGAAGGGAGAAGGGCTGAGATTTGTTTGCCTGGTGCTCTTGATGTCTAAGTTATTCTACTCCACTCAGTCCCCACGCTGGCTGGCTTTGTGCTGGGCACTGGGGATACAGCAGGGAATAAAGCACTTGCTGTCCCTGCCTCCATGGAGTTTGGTGGGGAAAACAGACATTAAACAGATCAACACTGAGAAATACATAGTAGCCCTTCCAGGACTCACTGCCAAGAGACTGGTAGCAGAAAGATAAACCAGGGAAGTCCCAAGGAGATCAGGAAAAGCTCCTCTGAAGTGCCCCTTCAGCTGAGAGAGATGGGACGGCAGCAGGAGGCTGACAATGTGCTCCAGGTGGAGAACCAAAGTGTGCAAAACAAGGGGCACGGAGTAGCTTGAAGCTTTTCAAAACTGGAAGTGAGCTGGTTGGCTGGAGAGCGGGGTGCCTGCGGGCTAGGGTGAGATCTGTTCATTGCCAGTGATGAACGTTGACAGCAGCGCAGCCTGCTGCTTCCAACGGTCAGCCTGTGAGCAAGCATTTGCTGAGACCCCATGGGCTGAGCTGCACTTTGTGGGGTGCAGAATAATGTTTGGGCCCTGCCCTTAGGAAGTTCCAAGCCACAAATGAAAAGAGAAGTGTACTTCAAGGAGATGTGTTGTTTTCAATCTATGAAAGGGTGAGCTGGCGTTGGCAGACTGAAAATATCACCAAAAGGTCTGACCAGCCTCTGCAGCTGTTGTACATTACTGGGGTCCAAAGGTCTGGCCTTGAATGTCTTATTTTTTTCTCTCCCAGTATCCTTGCTTTAAAATAGAAAAAAAAAAAAAAAACCCAACCAACTTAAAAACAGTCTTGTTTACTTTATCCAAGATTAAAGAGCTTGAACCAACTTGGACGGTCCAAATGGATTTTTAAGTGCTTTATGGACAAGTACCCTTAATTGCTAAAATGCTAGACTGGGCTTCTGTGACTCTGTGCAGTGCTTGTGTTGTCTGGGTTTGCTTATTTACTCTCCTTGTTAGAGGTCAAAAGCTAAGTCTCAGATTAGAAGATTTTAATTTTTGAAGCTGAGGATTGAAACAGATTCTCCAGAGCCATGTCACACACTGGGCAGTGGCCTTCAATTTTCTTCCCTGAGTAGGACAGTCCAAGGTCTAACAACGCCTCTAATCCAGTGCTCTACACAGGAGAAATCAGTGCAGTGGTGAAGTGCCCTGGAGGTGCATGTCATGGTCCATGTGTTTTGGAAATTCAGAACCACCACAGAGAAGTGTAGTAGCGGGGGCGGGGCAAAGCTAGAGTCTCTGGCCTCTCCTTCCTTTTCTGTTCACCCATCATGGAAGCAGCCTGGGATGGTAGAAAGAGCCCGGGATGTGGAGACCCAGGTTCTGAGCATCAATCCTCAGTGACTCTGGGTGGGACACTTCACTTCTCTGAGTCTCGGGGTCTTTATTTGTAAAGTGGGGATGGTAATACCTGCCTCAAGGATTGGTTACTGGATCTAAATCGTGAAGCAAGAACTCAGGCATCCCCAAAGCCATCAGACTCAACAGAGTTCTTGTGAGAGTCCCTCCCCTAGAGAAACAAGTCCTACAATTTTTGCAGAAACCGTCCTCCTGGCGTTAGAAGAAATTATACTTAGGGAGTTTTCCAGGGACTGGGAAGAATTTCTTAGATACTTTGTAAAGATTTACTGCAATATTCTTGGGAGAGGCCTGGCGGGAGGGGGCGGGGCAGGGTAGTTTATATAATTTCTTTGGAATTGATTATCTACTGAGCTTTTTTATTAATCAAAGGTTGGTGTGGCGCTTCTCTTTCTGCTGTTTCATTTCAGCCATTGCTTTTCTCGTGATTTCTGCAGGATGGTGGGTAGGAGGTGAGCTCTGCACTGTGGATCCACCCAGCAGGTTAAGGATCCCCAGCCAGTCTGGTTTTTACAGGCCCATGAGATGAGTCTGTGGGCCTCCAGACTATCCAAGGCTGGTGGCTCAGACCCGGGGGCCCCTGGCTCTGTGGGAGGCTGGAGTCACCCATTGGTTGGGCAACCCTTCCCTCTGGCTGCCCAGGCAGCGTTCCTGAGAAGCTTTCACGGACAGATGACTGAATGTCCATTGTTCTCTGGAGAGAAGGGCCAAGACCTGTACTAGAAACCTGCAGGGGAAACAAAGGGAGATAAAGCGAGACTATGAAGCAAGCCCTGCTTTGTGAGGCACCAGCTAGCTAACGGGTGTGTGTATAGGGTGGGCAGTGCTTCCTGCCCTGAGTCCAGCAAGGAGGTGGAGGCAGCTCTACTCATAAAGCAGGGTGCAGTGAGGGGAGCAGGGCCGGCGAGAGACTCATCCCCATAAGGGGAACGGAAAGGGGGCTCGCTGCTGAGGGTACAGTCTGAGCCAGGCCTTAAAGGAGAAGACTGGAAGAGGGGTGGGGAGGCGGCCTTACCCGAGGCAGCTGAATTTTCAGATGTACACAGGTGTCATGGCTGGAGCTGCGAGTTTAGTGTGAACCAGCTGTTGAGTATCGCAGGGGAGACCTGGATGAAGGGGGCGCTGACCAGCCTGGATTTTTGGCCTAGGTGCTGGCTGGATGTTTTCCATCACGTGGGTAACTCAAATAAGTTGACAGGATGCATATTGGTATGAGGCTCTTTTCACTTATTTACCATGTGGCATGGGAAGCTCTTTCAGTATCCTATCTAAGAAGAATTCATGGTGGAAGAACTACACGAAAAGAAAGTCATATGAGATTAAAGATCTGAAGAGAGGATTAGAAAGAACAGAGAGCAAGAACTCTTTTTAATGCACAGGGTAAAATCAAAATGGATGGACATCCAGTTTAAGTTGACCACACTACTTCTCTCTCCTGTGACCCCACTGAAATGACTGTAAATGAATTTTAAAAAGGAAACCTCCCCCGAGAGGACAAAGAAATAGGAGAGGAAACAGCAACAGATGAAAGCATTCAACAGACGTTTGGAAATCAAAATGTGGGTGAAGCACGGTAGAGCCAATTCACTCTACAGAATCTGGACTCAAATACACCAAGGACAGCAAAGGGCAGGGAGGCCCTGGGAGCTGGAACCAGGGGGGCCGGTTAAAGATGTCTGCATATTAGCTATACTCTCCTCCGTGCCAGTGTCATGGAACAGCCCCCTCAGTGGGAATCTGCCTCCTCCTAGGTAGGCTGACTTAGAAAGACTCAATGCAGAGGAGACGAGACACAGTCAAGGTGGGTAGGGGAATTAAGGGAAAGCGTGTGTGCTAAGCAGGGGGATCTCTCCACAGTCTTCCTCTCCCAGCCCTCCCCAGAAGGCTGATGGTCAAGCATGGACAGCCAGGGAAGACTGAAGCAATAACCTCTGGAGAGGATAAATATCTCCGGACTGAAAACTGGATATGAAGATAAGCGGGATAGAACGTATTGTCTATTGGATCCCATCACTCACGCTGTTATCATATGGGTTATTATTGATTCATTAATTGTACCAGTAAAGAATACAGAAATGTGAGTACACCAAAGTTAGAAGGTACTATCTGACCCTGGGTCAGGGGAAAATGAATGTCCAATGACCTCCTGGAAGTGACTTCATAAAGACGGCGCAAGGTCACTCAAATGTTACTCTTGTTACCTAATTCTCCAGGTCACATGGTTCTTACATAATTAGGTAACAAGAGCTATAAGGATGCTGCTTCTTTGTGTTTTGAAGCCATGATATAAATCTCTTCATTAAGTTGAACTAATATCTGAACATCTTTGACACCATGCCAATTTCATACGGCTCAACCCACTAAAGAGGGGCTCGATATGACAGGTAGAGAGAGGGACTGTTCTGGGTTTTGTGGCTCCAGGTATCATGTTCTGGCAAAAATCTCTAATACAAAATAACCTTGGTTACCTGGAGCAGAATTTAACTTCTTTAATAGGTAGGCATCTTTAAACCACAGTAAGATTTAGAATTAAGGATATAACGGCTTAAGAGAATAAAAATCATTCTACTGATTTTTTTTGTTAAGAGGGAATCATTTTGGGCTTCCCTGGTGGCGCAGTGGTTGAGAGTCCGCTGCCAATGCAGGGGACATGGGTTCGTGCCCTGGTCCGGGAAGATCCCACATGACGCAGAGCGGCTGGGCCCGTGAGCCATGGCCGCTGACCCTGCGTGTCCGGAGCCTGTGCTCCGCAACGGGAGAGGCCACAACAGTGAGAGGCCCGTGTACCGCAAAAAAAAAAAAAAAAAAAAAAAAAAGAGGGAATCATTTTATTTTATTTTATTTTTTCTGTGCTTAGCCTGGTTTTATTTATTAAGTTATTTATTTTTAACATCTTTATTAGAGTATAATTGCTTTACAATGGTGTGTTAGTTTCTGCTTTATAACAAAGTGAATCAGCTATACATATATATCTATCCCCGTATCTCCTCCCTCTTGCATCTCCCTCCCACCCTCCCTATCCCACCCCAGACTCTAGGTGGTCACAAAGCACTGAGCTGAGCTCCCTGTGCTATGTAGCTGCTTCCCACTAGGGAATCATTTTATATTTGGCATTTTAGGTATGCATAATATGAGAATTTGGCTAATTTAACTCAAATTTAATGGAAATTTAAAATGTGTATTAACATTTTCTATTTATATATATCCATGTATATATCTCTATCCCTATTAGTCTGTCTATCTACCTATGTAGCCCACTACCTGTCTTTGTAAATAAAGTTTTATTGGAACTCAAAAATAAAATAAAATGTGTACTAAATATTTGTTTTAAATTTGTGATTTTAGGTTGAATTAGAACATTTAAGATAACATTAAATTCAACATAATGATGAGTATTTTAAACATAAAAATTACTTACATTCTCAGGAAAGTTTCGTTTGTTAATTCAGAAAAACGAAGTATTTAAAAAGAAAACTGAAGATACATAGAACAAAAATGCCTAGAAATACAGGGAGAACTTAACAAAATCACAATGATAGTAGATTTTATTACTACTCTGTCATTATTTGGTATATCAAGGACCTAAAAATAAGCAATGTAGAAAGGATTTAAATATCACAACCAACAAGTTAATTTAATAGCTCTATATAATTTTTTTTTTTTACCCTGGAAAGCATGTTTAAAACTTATCATTCACTTGACCACAAAGAAAATAAATCCTCTTCAATAAGAGATTTTTCAGGTCTCATTTTCAGAACACACGCATCACAGACTGAAGCTATTTCTGCATCCCCCTCCTGCAGTCCACTCTACTGGTGAATAAATCAAGCCTCCTTAGGGGTAGTAATGAAAGGGGGCAGAGAGTAAAGGATGGAGCAAAGAGAACCGGTGTTATCAGTGCCTACTGTGTGCTGACTTGTCTGTGTACCGTCTGCTTTTCTTATATTTTCTCACCCAATTCCCAACACCCTGTAGAGGCATCACGACCCATTTTGCAGGTGATAGAGCGTTACTCTCACTGTCCACAATTTGGACTATCAGACCCCTATCAACTCCAGCCAGCAAAGTTCCTGCCTTTCATTGGAAGGAGGAGCTTCACCCTCTGCCCCCAGACTTAAGTCCTCTTTCCCATCTCCGGGTGGCTCTCTTCCACCTTTGTGGTAAAACGGGGACTGTCACATTGACCCACTTCCCAGCAGCGGCGTGAGATGTAACAACTAATTACGAAGGCTAATAAAATATTTACAGAGCCTATCGCACACTTTGGAAGTGCAAGGGCTAACTTAATAAAAACAAAATGACGGTGCTAGATAAACAGCACACAGAGCCTGTGCCACTCTGGAAAAGGGTAAACAACTTGCCAGGGTAATTTCAGGCTCTATTAGACACTTGCAGCAAATATCACTGTTATCCAAGAGGAGAGAGAATCTGCCACACAGGAAATCCCGCCTGAAGGCCGCAGTCCAGCCGTGCAGAGCAATGTGGTTTGATAAAAATGAGCAGTGACCTTTCATGCAAGTGCTGGTACCTCTGGGCTTTTTCAGAATTCAGGAAGGTAGAAGCGAGGTGGCTCCATGTAACCTTGGGCTCAAGCTCCAGGGCCTCGCCTGATTTGGAAAGAAACCCCTCTCCAGTAATCTGAAGCAGCTCTGGGCTGGCCAGGCTCAAGAAAGGAGGGATGTCTTGATGAGAAGTGTAGGGGCATTTGGATCTTTGCAGTGGACAACAGAAGGAGAAAGTAGCACGGCCATTTAAGTAACAAAAAGAAGGCCAGTGTATCAGAAGGGTCCAGACAGGAAGACAGATCCCATGCCAGGAATTTTATGCAGGGACTAGAGGGAGGAGAAAAGCTGAAAGGGCACCCGGGAGACACTGAGGCCACCCAGAGACCATCAGCAGAGGGAAGCTGCTATCACCCTCAGGGGCCAGAGGAGCAAAGGTAGAGGAGGTGTTGCCAGAGCCCAGATGTGAGCTGGACCCACGAAGAAGATGCAGCTGATGCAGAGACATGACTCGAAGCAGAGCAAGGAGGGGACAAATCCTAAGATGCATAGTTTGCATGGTGGGTACTTGTGGCATTGAGCAGGGCAGGGAGGGCTCTGAGGGCCAAGATCAGATGCCCAGTGCAGAGCAAGGCAGTGGAAGGTGGCACTGAGCAAGGTCAGCTAAGCTAGATAGGATGCTAGGCTCCCACGGAAGCACAATGGGAAACACTTAACAGGCTTTTCTGCTTTTTTGTTTTTGTTTTGTTAATCCCAGACTCCTAATTTATCTTCCCACCCAACCCCCCAGCCCCCTGCACTATCGCCTTTGGTAACCATAGTTTGTTTTCTATGTCTGTGAGTCTATTTCTGTTTTGCAAATGAGTTCATTTGTATCATTTTTTTTATAATCCATATATAAGTGATATCATATGATGTTTGCACACTTAACAGGTTTTTAAGCCAGGAGTGACTTTCCCATCCCACGTGCTAGATAAACAGCAGGTCAGTAGCAGAGCTCTGGACTCCTAACTCCCCGTCCAGCTCATGAATCATCACCTGGGGAGCCCGGTACCCACTGCATGCACTGTCCATGAGAACAAGCCTTTGGGTGAAGGAATATGATTCTGGTCACTTAACACCAGTTGTGAGAATCACAAGGCTGGCAGCCCCCCGGGAGAATGTGAGCTCTCTTTCCCTGAATTTGAGTTCCAGCCTTTTACTATTCCAAAGATCCAGTGCCAGGGGCAACCTAATTCTAACTGGGTAACCAAATTCTAATACCATGTAGGCATGGAATTCCAGTTATAGAAAGTCACCTTTACTTCCACCATAAATTACTAAGCCTGATAACAGGGTCAGTGAACGGAGCAACGTGTTAAAAACATCAGGGTATGTGAATCAGTCAGGTGACCCCAGAAAGTAATGTAGAAAGTTCTAGACAAGCCCTGCTTTAGCTTTCCTCCCCAAGAATGGTGTTTAAAATCGTAAACTGTCGGGCCTCCCTGGTGGCGCAAGTGGTTGAGAGTCCGCCTGCCGATGCAGGGGATACGGGTTCGTGCCCCGGTCTGGGAGGATCCCATATGCCGCGGAGCGGCTGGGCCCGTGAGCCATGGTCGCTGAGCCTGCGCGTCCGGAGCCTGTGCTCCGCAACGGGGGAGGCCACAACAGTGAGAGGCCCGCATACCGCAAAAAAAAAAAAAAAAAAAAAAAAATCGTAAACTGTCTAATGAATCAAGTGAGGAGCATAAGTTCATGGGGTGTTAATTTAATGGCTCACTTGGACTTTGATTGACTAATTTAGCTCTTGTGACAGTGTGATGATCTTGGAAACTCCAAACTGGGAAGTGACACGAATTCATTTCACCCACTCTTTGTCAACAGAACTGAACTGCTGGGAACTGAATTGCTGCGTGCCTTTAGGTGGGCAAGGAGATGGGGGTCTCATAAACTCACAGAGTCAGGGAAATAATTTACTTAAGGTTGTCTAATTTGTTAGGGGCAGAACTGGAGCCCAGAATCCAGGACTCCAGGCCTGGGGTTGTGCCTGCCGGTGACACAGGGAGAGCTATTTGGTTAACAGTGTCCCCCCACATCCCATATTCTTTTCCTGTATTTTTCAAATAGCTGGACCACAATATTTACTCCTACCTCCCATGGACATAACACTGTTTTGCTTCTGGAGCTCCCAGAGTTTTAAGATCTGATCCTTATCCACAAGCTGTGAGGAGAAGCCCATGGGACTCAACCGTCTGACCTGAGGATAAAATGAGAGAATGCACTTCCTGGTGCCCAGCGCAGAGCCTGGCACACTGCAAGCAATCAAGCAACACAAATGTCTTCTGTGGTGGTGGTGTTCATTAGCAAGTATGCTGGGCAGTCTCCATTGCCTTTCCCAGCAGACCAACCCTGATGGCAGGCTCTCCGTCACCCCTGCTTTCTGTCTGCTGTCGCTGTAGGAGGCGCAGGAGGATGAGGGGCTGCAGTCTTCTTCCATAGGCCACGGCTTTTGGGCAGGTCATCACCCCTCCCTGCACCACCTCGGGACCGGGAAGGCAAAGGCTCCCATGGCTGCTAGGCTCCGGTGCCTCACCGGCCCAGGCTGGCTTCCTAACCCGGTCTACACCCTCAAAAACCATCCTTCCTTACACTCACCTCAGTCATTCCATTTGAGTGTCCCCTCCTTTTCTTTCCTGGACTCTATCTAATCTAGTAGTTGAGTAAACTATATTTCACAGTAAAAAATCAGTTTGAAAACTCTCAGGGCCTGTTACAGGCTCTTTGCCCAGTTGTGGTCTGGGCACACCTGTGTCTTTGCTATTTCATCCTTTTAAACTTCTCATCAGGCAGGTTATGGGAGAGGAAGTAAGGGGAATTTGGCCAAGGAGGGTGACCAGACATTTGACTTATGGCCTATGCATACAGATTTTCTGGATCATGGCAATAGAAAGTATTCTGTCCCACTGTAACCTCAAGTATGCTTGGGTACCATTGCCAAGCTCATGAGTCCCATACACCTCTCTTCTGTACGGGTCACAGATTCTTAAGAGAACTACCGTATCCAGACCATTCAGTGTGATTTCTGGAAAACTGACCATCAAAGTCCAGCACTAGAAAAATGTTAGGCACATCCCAGGGCACTCATGGACTAATGAATGAAGTCTGAGATCTACCACATCCCACTATGGTTGGCATATAGGGTAGAGTCATAGAAGTATAACTTCTTGAGTGCAAAACATGCCCCTATGTCTCTATGCCTACGTGTTCAGGCATTCTCTGTAGAAGGCAATTGAATGAGCGTTGCTAGGTACCAACAGAAGCATCCAATTGGGTCTCTGATTTTAAGTTGTCTTTTCTAAGGGAATATACCTTGCCTTCTTGAGGCTGGCATTTCATTGAAAGCCCCTGATTCTAGCTTCTTAATTGACTAAAAGAAAAAAGGATGACGGCTTCCCTGGTGGCGCAGCAGTTGAGAATCTGCCTGCTAATGCAGGGGACATGGGTTCGAGCCCTGGTCTGGGAAGATCCCACATGCCGCGGAGCAACTAGGTCCGTGAGCCACAACTACTGAGCCTGCGCGTCTGGAGCCTGTGCTCCTCAACAAGAGAGGCCGTGATAGTGAGAGGCCCGCGCACCGTGAAGAGCAGCCCCCGCTTGCCACAACTAGAGAAAGCCCTCGCACAGAAACAAAGACCCAACACAGCAAAAATAAATAAATTAATTAATAAACTCCTACTCCCAACATCTTCTTTAAAAAAAAAAAGAAAAAAAAAGAAAAAAGGATGAGAAGACTCTAAATCTCTACAGCTACCTCTACCAACTCACTGCTGGAGAACATTGACCAGCAGTTGCCCACAGGATGACTCATACTAAAATACTGCTTTTATGCCACAGGTCCTTCTTTCTTCCTTTTGGGGTATGGTAATATTTTTCTGCCCCTCAGCCAGCACCTCTTTTGTGTAGGGACCCTGGGGCCCCAGGGAAATCCTGATAGAGAGTTAGTTAGTTGGCCTCCCAGCGCTCAGGCCTCAATGGCTAAGCCTGTGCTTGTCTATTAGTTGCTTTTCTGAACGGACACACTTCATAGCAAAAGGTCCTGTTAGAATGTGTACTTCCTGGAACATGAAAGACATGGATGGGAGAGTTTATGTGGGTGAAGTGGGTGGCAATATAGAAATACTTAAATTTGACCAGCACATATTTAAATATAAAGAGAAGAAAAAAGAAAAAACCTCATTCTACAGCACCTGCCTACACAGAAAGAAAGAAAATTTAGCTTAGCTGAGAGGGCAGGGAGTGGGCTAAGACCTCTGGTCCTAAAGCAGTTTGCTTGATCTGAACTTCCTGCTGGTCAAATTTTCTTTCAGGACACTCCCTCTAAAACCCTAGTGATCCCTGGGCTTTAGGAGCTGGTACTGTGGGCATGAACTCAGCCTTCACCACTTTCTGGCTGTCTGAACTGCAGCAAAATGCTTAGGAACCATGGGCTTCAGATTCCTCGTAGAGAAAGTGGCCAAAGATACTTGTCTTGAAAAGTTGGTCTGAGGATGAAATTAGATAACGTAAGGGTTTTAGCTAAGTGATGGCATACGATAAATGCTAAATAAATACAAGATTACCCTGTCTTCTGACCTTAATTAATTTAATTTCACAATCCTGAAAACAAGGCATTTACTCACTCATTCATACAACAAATAATTATGGTGCTGACCTCAGTCCTGGGTATATAACAAAAGCATAACCCAAGTGATGAACAAATCTAACAGGTTCTTGCTCTCAGTGAGTCTAGCAAGAGAAAACAAGCATTAACAAAGCTCCACACGAAGGAAGTTTTAGCTACATGTGTGTTAGGAAGAAAAAGAATAGGGCCCCATGAGACACCATAATAGGCAGATATGAGTTTGTATGTGGAGGAGGTCAGGAATGCCTCTCTGAAGAAGACATATTGAAGTTGAAATGAAAGGAACTGTTAGAGTTTGCACAGCAAAAGCAGAAGGGTGGGAGAAGAAGGAAGAGGAGAACTCTGCAGTAGATCAAGATGTGTGAAGACCCTGAGGCAGGAAGAGCTTGGTGTGCTCAAGAAATTGAAGGGAGGGTGTCATGGTGGGTGTGCTTTGAGGGAGCTAGAGAGTAGGACCCAGTGAGAAAGGAAAAGAGTAGCCACTGAGCGTGAGAGGTATGTTGGTGGCCTCAAATGAAGTAGGAAAAGCAGACCAGAGGATTCGCGGCCTCACGTGCCCCACGTTGTAGAGATGGCCAGCTCCCATCAAAGCTCATGCTTCCAGAGTACAGACTTGTTCCCAGGAAAAGGCTGTCCAGTCAGGACACCACTAGATTTCCAAGCCCCTTGCATTTAGATGTGGCCATCCGACTACAAATCAAAATGATGCATGTCATTTCTTGATCAAGACTTTGAAGAAGCAGGTCCACCTTCTCCATGTGCCCTCTTTCCCATCTTTCCAGCTAGAAGCAGATGTCTTTGAGACAAAGATGCTGGAGTGCAAGACAGAAGGCACTTTGGTCCCTAAATCCTGGGGGATAGCTGCTGGCTTACTAGGGCCATTCACCATGGACTGGTATGGTACTGTGAAGTAACCTTCTTTTGTGTTTCAACCATTATATAATCTTTATTCCATTTATTACAGCACTTAAGCATTCCTCTTAGACACTGTACAAAGGAGTTTTGAGTTTATTCTCAAAATTTTATCTCAGGACTTCCCTGGTGGCACAGTGGTTAAAAATCCGCCTGCCAGTGCAGGGGACACTGCTTCAAGCCCTGGTCCAGGAAGACCCCACATGCCGCGGAGCAACTAAGCCTGTGCGCCACAACTACTAAGCCTGCACTCTAGAGCCCAGCCCATAACTACCGAAGCCCCTGTGCCACAACTACTGAAGCCCACATGCCTAGAGCCCGTGCTCTGCAACAAGAGAAGCCACTGCAATAAGAAGCCTGCGCAATGCAACAAAGAGTAGCCCCACTCGCCACGTCTAGAAGAAAGCCCACGCGCAGTAACAAAGACCCAACGCAGCCCAAAATAAAAAATAAATAAATAAGCAAATAAAATATTAAAAAAAAACCTTTATCTTGAGTTCTAAGTGTAGTGGGAAGTCACTGAAGAATTTTCAGCAAGGAACTGGCATGACCTGCTTTCACTGTAAAATGATTACTCTGGCTGAACAAATGCAGAGAGGGGTTGGGAGGTCTAGAACTGTATAGTAAACAAGGAAAGGGATGATGATGGCTAAAAATAGTGGTAGCGGTTGAGAGAGAGAAGTTCTGGTGTTCAGGATCACTAGGACTCAATGACAGTGGGTAGGTGGGTGAAGACAACCCTCACGTCTAACTGGAGCATCTGGCTGCCATAATGGTGGACTCTGGGAAGAGTCCTGGCTCGGGGAGAAGGCAGCAAGGGTCAGAATGTGCAGGGCAGAAGCAGGGGCATTTCTGTGTCACACTATCTCTGTCGGTCTTTGCAATGGAGCTCATCTTTGTGGGATTCTGCAGTCACATTACCAGACAGAGTCTTCGGTCTGGTTGGCATGGGATGTCTTTTCCCATACTAAGTAGCAAACCCATCATCCATTCATTTATTTGCTCATTCATTCACTCAACCAGGTACTGTGCTAGGGACGGGAGGCGGGGAGGTGGTCAGCACACAGCGCTGCTCTTGAGAAGCTCACAGTCCTCATACTCTCCATCGTTCACTGCTCATACAAATTTATCACAGTGGAATCAGTAGCCAGAAATACGTGGCCAGAGGAACTGACGATTAATGAAAATATTGTTTCTGATATGGAGAGTAAGTGGTGTGAGGGGCAAGGGTGGAAAAAGAGGAGGTCTAGGAACAGAAAGGGCAAAGAAGGACTGTTTCCCCTAAAAATTTACAGTGTTTCCTCCTATACAACTTTATAGGATACTTAACATGTGCAGGGAAAAATCAAGACCCAGATGTTTATGGGACCTCCCCAAGGTGTCAACAGCTAGAACAGTCTTTGACTCAAGGTCCATACCTCCGTCACTGCACACCATGGGATGCTTCCCTGGAGGGGTAAGTGCTGTTTATAAATGAGTTTGGAGGAAAATGGTTGAATGTGAGGATTAAGGAGAGGCTATTCTGCAGAGGGGCAGAGTGATGCCCCTTCACCTGGACAGGTGCTCAGGGCTGCCTGGCCATCTACCCTGGGTGAGGTCCCAATGGTTAGAACTGGTTTCGTCAGGTTCCCAGTATGGAGGCAGAGGGTGACTGTAGGCTGTGTCCTGTGAAGCCCAGGGAAATTCTGTCTCCTGGTCAGGGAGGAGGGTATTGGGCTGGAAAAAAGGACATGCTGACAAGGTCAGAATGTGCAAGCAGTGGACCAGTGGTGTGTAGGAGATATGGCTTGGTTTCTAGACCTCAGGGCCTCAGTGGGGGGCTGTTTAAATCTAGTGAGAAGCAATGTCATTTCCTCAGAGAAAGATAACCCTGTCATACGTGTGTGTGTGTGTGTGTGTGTGCGCGCGTGCATGCCCACAAGCATATGTGCATGCTCTCATACATACACACATACATGCTCAGGGCGTGTTCCATGCTGTTGTGGGGTTCGAGATGGGTAGAGTGGAAGCAGGGGAACATTAGGAACAGGAAGCCGGCTAACCCGGAAGCTGGGAGAGCCAGCCTGGGAAAGCACTGGTGTCCGCCCATGCAACTCTCTCTGTATCACTGAGTCTCCCAGTTTTGTTCCCAAGATTCACCACACACAGTTCTTTCTTACACGATCCTTACTTATAACTAGGGAGGTATGCTGAAGACTTGGGGATGCTTCTAGCTCTCCCCAAGATGGAAGAGGCCCCGTTAGCCTTTGCTAGAAGGAATCAGTGGCAAAACAGACACTGTGCTAATACCAAACACTTGGATTCTGTCTGTGAAAGGCGATCTGTTAAATACAAACATGCCTTAATGTTTCCACCTTCTGTAAGACTTTTCATGAACATATGCTTATAGATCGTGAAAGCTCTACTTATATATTCAGTGCCTTGATTTTCAGACTGGAAAAAGTGGTCTCTGTCTCAGCCCATAATGACAGTGGGTTCCCTGAGGATTATATGCAATTTAACACCAAAGTGCTTACATGATTTGCCAAACACTTTAAAAATACTCTTTTAATCTTCTAACAACCCCACGAGGTAAGTACTCTTATCGTCCCATTTTACAGACGGGGTCACTGAGGCTCTGTGAGGTCAGATAACTTGCCCAAGGTCACACAACTGGGAAGTGGTGATGGCAGGATTTGAATCCAGGCTGTCAGGCTCCAGGGGCCCTGCTCTTGACCATGCATTCCTCCTTCCATGGACAAGAGAGGCCTCTGCTCTGCCTTGTTGCACTGAATGGTTACCAGGCTGTCTCCTGCACTAAATAGGAACCTTCTGGGAGGAGCTGTTTCTAGTTTCTCATCACTCCTCCCGCTGCAGGCACAGAAGCTAGCATGTGGGAGAGCCCACTAAGGCTTGTTTCATGTCTGCTATTGGGACTGGACAGGCCTGCCAAGGTGATCCGGTCCATTCTTCTGCCCCAGCAGCATCATCTGGGATTCTACACACAGCGACCTTATCCACAGCGCCTCACCCCCTGACGGCTTTCCCTCCACAGTCTAATCCCCTCTCAACAAGCTCCCCTGGCAGACCAAGCCCTGGTGCACGACCATGGGCATCTGTCACTTTTATGCAGGGCCAAGAGGAGATGTGCCCACAGCACTGAACAGGACACACTTTATCTGGGCTGGGCACCAGAGCAGGCTATGGTCGTTTGCTACCTCCACGACAGAATGCCCTCCAGTTCCAACAAGGATTTATCCAGTGAGCCTGCTGCCAGTTTCACTGTGTTCCTTTTGTTTCAGGAGCACAGTAGGTAAACTCCATTGGTGAGGCAGATGCTGGATTAAACTCAAGAGATTCAGACGTAGACACGTTCCTGAGTGGGGAAGAAACATTTTTTGTGGCTTGGGTTTTCTCCAGAATGTTGCCCTGAGGCCTAATACGAATGAGAAAAATAGATGGGCCTTTTCCATTTCACTGGTAGACTTGGAAAAGAAGGGAATTTAATTTTAGGGACTTTAAAGTCCTAACCACATTTTCAAAATGGTGGACCTTTTTTTTTAATACTAATTTTTTTACTGAAGTATAGTTAATTTACAATGTTGTGCTAGTTTCAAGGGTATAGCAAAGTGATTCAGTTGCACATACATATATATATTCTTTTTCATATTCTTTTCCATTATATGTTATCGTAAAATATTGAATATAGTTCCCTGTGCTATGCAGCAGGTCCTTGCTGTTTAACCTATTTTACATACAATGGTGCATATCTGTTAATCCCAAACTCCTACAAAATGGCAGACCCTGACCCAACAAAAAAGCTGATTAAAGGAGGCAGGCGGGTAACATTTACTGAGCTCCTGATATGTGCCAGGTTTTTGTATGTGTTCCTTTAAAAGTCCCAATAAGTTCACAAAGTGACTATTTTGAGGTACACATAGATGAGACTGAGATTCAGAGGTTATGTGACCTGCCTAAGGTTACACGACCAGTGGGTCACGGAACATGAATACAAACCAAGGTGTATGTGACCCCAAAGTTCACAGTGTTCCCAGCTCACAGCACTGCCACAGACCTTTACTGAGCTACCTACAAAGAATGATTCTCTAGATTGCTTCAAAACATGTCTCTAACTTTTAAAAACACCACAAGTATATAAAGAAAAGTCTTCTATTTTGAACACATAACACCTGTTCCAAGATTTAAATGGTAAATAGCATAGTGGTATACTGTATTTTGGAAATAGCATATTTTTGAAAAGCTCTCCTAAACTAACTTGACAGAAATAAACCATACCAAGTAAAAGTAAAGAAAGTTATAGCTGCTCCATTTGGTATTTCAAAATTTTTCTTTCTGACCAAAGCTAACAAGCAACAGAGTCACAGAAGGAGACGTTAACTATTAACCTGGGGGTGAAAAGTCAATGGTAAGCACATTCTTGGTACTACCCTGCCCACACTTCAGCAAATACTAACACATACGGGCAAGGACATTTTCCTGTAACTATACGAGTGTGTTGTATACATTTGAAAAATGCCAGCAGTGAAGGCATTTTCCCGATGCTCAGCCCTTCTGTTACAGAGGCCCAAAAAAGTAGCCTGCTTAAGGTCACCTGGTCAGTTAGAACTGGGACCCCCGAGGACAGCAGTTCCTGGCATCCCACCTTTGTGTGATGGTTGGATGGCTTTGACCTGGTTGGATAGAACTGCAGTACATGGCATGACTGCTTCCATTTACAAAACACTCATGAGTTCATCATCCACTTAGAACTAATATTATATCTGAAATGAAAAATAAATTCACAGCCCCATTCTGATCTTTTGCCTCAGGTCTGGGGCTAATGAGTAGATGACTACTGATACCATAACTTTCTAGACTTGAGTTTTCAGACTGGTTTTCTAGAAGGAGAATGGCATAGTAGAAAATGCATGCAACAGCATCAGACTGAGCTGAGTCCACAACCTAGCACTGCCACTGGGCGGTTGAAGGCTAAGGGCAAGTAATATCTCCCCCCTCCCCGGATCTCAGCTTTCCTACTGACGAAAGGGAAATAATGATATGTAATAATCCTCATGTTTAGAGGGCTGAACACTGTCCCTCCCAAATTCATGTCCACTGGGAACCTCAGAATGTAACCTTATCTAGAAATAGAATCTTTACAGATGAAACATACTAGATTAAGGTGGACCCTAAATCCAATGGCTGATAGTCTTATGAGAAGAGGACAGGATACAGAGTCAGATAAGACTGTGAAGACAGAGGCAGAGACTGGAATTACACTGCCACAAGCAAAGGAATGCCAAGAGCCATCAGAAACTGGAAAAATCAAGGGAGGATCCTCCCCTAGAGCCTTCAGAGGGAGCATGTCCCCGCCAACCACTTGATTTTGGACTTCTGGCCTCCTGAATTGTGAGAGAATAAAATTCTGTTGTTTAAACCACCACTTTTGTGGTAATTTGTTACGGCATCTGAAGGAAACTAATACGCTGTGCAAAAGGCTCAGTAGGGTGCCTATCATGGGGAGAATAACAGATAAATGCCTGTGCTAACTTGGAAGATAGAAAATGAAGTTTTGGGCACGTCCAATAGGATCTCCAGGCAGAATGTTGAAAGTGTCAGCTGGCTCTTACTAGCTATACATGGTAAGATACCACAAGAAAGAAATGGACTCAAAAGAGAGCTGGCCAGTTTGCAAGCCAAGTTTAGAGGGAATATGGAAAGACTTTATTTGAAAAATTAAAACTCTCTAGCCTCTTGAGTGAGGAAAAGATGATCAAATTAATACATGACCTCAAGGTAAGATCAAATCAAGGATGTGGTTATGAAATGCTGAAAGAATTAAGGTATTCCTGGTTAAGTCCACTCAGCCAGAGAGAAGCGCTTTCAGAAATTTTAAGGGTGATGTCCCACAGCAGGTCACATACTCAAAATGGCAGTGATTAAGTCTACCGAGAGAGACTTGTCTTGAAAAGGACTGTGGATGTGACCTTGTCAGTTCAGATAAACAAAATGGGGTCTGGAACACAATATATATTTGTTCAGTGAATGGGTGTATTAATGAATGAGCTAGAAGGAAAAATGTCTAGAATAAAATGATATATACGGAGCTTGCATTCTAAGTGGGGGGAGACAGACATATACAAGTAAACAGATAAAAAACAAAAAGAATTCATATGAAAAAAACAAAGAAAAGCAAATGGATAGAAAGTGACCAGATTTGGGGGGCTGGTGAGGGATTGTATTAGATTGGCTAGTCAGGAAAGGCTTCTCTGAGGAAGTGACATTTTGGGCAGTGACCTGAATAATCAGAGGGAACAAGGCTCTCTGAGGGGAGAATTTCCCAGGTAGAGGGAATGGCAGGTATAAATGTCTGAAGTGGGATCAAGGATGAGTTTTACAGTTTATGTCTGCAGCAGAGGTAAACTCAATTCTAGATCGTCATAGTTTCTGGAATTCGATGAGGGCCATCCTATTATGTGAATACTTTACGATGCATTTTTGGTGGCTTCCAACAGTAGAAGGGGGAGGGGCTGGGATGAATGAGGAATTTATGCGGCTAGAGGAACAGAGAAAGACACTGTATGCATTTGAATTTACAATTCCAATATAAATAGCTGGGTGTTTTTAGATTATCCACTTGGTTTTTAGATTACTCAAGCTTCAACCCCCTTCCACTCAAGCAGGCGTTTGAGAGTGGCTGGTTGACATCTTCAAGGATCTGGTCTTCCATGCTGGGCTGTGCAGCCTCCCCGTGGTCCTGTCCCACCTCTGCCCAGGCTGCTCTCTCTCTGAGCTGTGTGGTTGATCTCTGCTGGCCGGGGAGCTTCTGTGTGTGTGTGTGTCTGTCTGTCTGTCTGTCTGTTGGGAGTCAGCACGTCTCCTGGGCACCTGCCCTCCTGAGTACAAGTGGGCTCCTGGCAGCTGTGTGACCCATCGCCATTCCCTTTACTTTGGGAGAAATCTCAGGGGCTCAGAATGGTGACCAGCTTTCTCAAGGTCACAGGGCATGACCACTGATGGTAGCCGCCTGGATTTCAACACCTCCCTTTCCTGTTTGCAGTGACCCAAGAGCTCTGGGTCTCTTCCTTCCCTGGGAGACCACTCACCCCAAGCCAAATGGCGCCTCCTTACCCAGAACCAAGCCCCATCCCCTAAATAGCCTCCTTGCTCTCCTGCACTGCCCTCAAGCTGCTCTAGGTGTTTCTGCTGGGGGTTCTCCAGCCCTTAGCCTGCCACCCTTGAACTTCCTGGAGTTAAGACCCCTCCCTCCCTCCGGAACCTCACCTTGGGGTGTGTTGCCATGTCAGCCAGGCAAATGGCTTGACTCAGGGTCAGTTCGAGGGTCCGTTGTGGGACCTGGCTCCAGCCACAGGTGGGAAAAAGGAGGGGTTTCCTCTCATTCTACACAAGGCTGAGCCTCAGTAGGAGGCATGGAAAGCCCTGTCCTCGGTGGAGTGAAACAATTCCTCTGTACTCACTGCAGCGAACAGCCTTGGCTCTCTTTTTACAACCCTTGCTCGTATCTCTTCGAGGCAAGGCTTCCCTAGGAGACTGCTGAGTCAGACAGTCCCCAGGGAAATCCAGGGGAAACTTGCCAGGCAGAGCCGCCAGTGGGGCCCCCTCCTAATGAATCCTGCATCACCCACTCCTCCTCTGCGCCTCCTGCCAGGGCCACAGTCAAAAAACACTGACCCTCCCGTGACGCTGGATTTGGCTAAATCTACGTGTCAGAGCCTGGAGTGTCTCCCATGGGCCAGGCCCTGTGATGTGGGCCAGGACTTTGAGGAACTGGTACAAACCCTGCCATGACAGGTGAGGACACTGAGCCTGGACAGAGTCCAGGTCTCTGCTGGCAGAGCTTTCCTTCCTGCTTCACAGCAGCCCTTGCAAGAGGCCCACGGTTCTTCCTGGACCATCTCCTTCCTCTTTCCCTCAATTTCAACTTCCCTTCGTTTTTTGTAAAGAGATCATGTGGAGCCAAACTCCATCGGCTACGTTTAATCTGTGTTCTATTCATGTGGAAAGCTGCCCTGGCTATTTATCCTGGAGAAGTCTGGCCTTGGTCCTTCTCAGGACCCATTCCTGTTAGCAGCCACTTTCTTCGCTTCTGCCCGAGGAGCAGGGCCTTTGCCCTCATAGCACCAAACGTGCTGGGGTGAGCAGGCCTCCGGGTGTTGACTAAAATCTCTGAGGCTCAAGGGTCCATAGGACTAAACCAGAGACCGGGGGTTTGCGATGGTCTCAGAGCAAGGAGGCACCCACCGGTAGCCGTCACATCCCATCCCATCCTACAGGGCATTAACTGCTGCTGCCTGGTGCAAAGGGAAGTTTTAATTGGAAGCAAACCATCAGGTTGGTGTGAATAGCTCACAAATCACAACAGGAAGTGCATCACACCATTGGGAATAAATGCTGTGGAAGTTTTCTGCATAGAAAAGGAAGGGAGAGTGTTACATCGTACCAGACATTTGTACAAAATGACTAGATGTGGAAATAATTAGCTAATTTATTTTCTTTCAAGTTTCGTATTTGTTTGTTTTCCATTTATTCTAATGTAATTCTCCTTAGTATAATGGCATGGCATGTATATATACATGTGTCTGCAGGCCTGAAGTTGAGAAGGAGATCCAACCCTCAGTGTTTTTTGTCTGATTCTGCACCCAGCAGGCAGCGATGTGTCCCACTGTCCCTCGTGACTATTTGGCCTCACTCCAGAATCTCATCACACCCCTCACTGCTGAGAGAGTGTGATCCCTGTGCCTGGCATGGGGACCCGCTGGGACAACCTCAATGCCATTTTCACAGGCAAACACATTGAATTTACATTCTTTTTTGCATAATGCTGTTTCATTTAACATTTTCTAAAATGGGATGAGAAAAAAAGGGTTTTTTTGGTAATTAATTTATTTCTCTCTTGGTTTGGGTTCTCCCCAAAACAGAGCCTGAAATAAAGCCTTACATGCTAACAGTTTTTTTGAAAGGTGATTCCAGGAAGTAGAATGAAATGGGGAGGCTGAGAAAAGAGGGAGAAGATAAGCCAATAAAAGATGAGGGATTGAAGCAAATATAAATGGGTTGTTTTGTGGGTACCTTGAGTAGTTTTTCGGAGGGCCCTCTATGGAATTGTGTAGAATGCACCTCAGAACTGTCCACTTGACCAACAGGAGGTTGGGACATTTTTGTACCAATTCCCATCCTCCTTTGAATAAGGGTTTCTCCTGGGGATGTCAACCTGCTGCCCCCCTAACCCTCTGGGCTGTGCTTGTGTGGAATGAGTAAACCCTGGTGGCCTTGGAGAAACTCCAAGGTAGAAAAACCAAGAGAAGCTCAGGAGGTTGGGATGATGTTGCCTGCAAAGATCAGTGCATCACAGCCGCCAGCTGAAGCTGGAGAGTACAGACGAATCTGCAGCAACGTTTCTCATTCAAAAGAGAAAGAAAGGAAAAAAAAAAAAAAAACCCCAGATTTGCAGTGGTAGACACAAACACCTACAGTACAGGACATCAAAAATATGAAGAAATTGTTCAATGAAAGGGAAAAAAAAAACAGAACAAAATTTCCCTTAGTTCTTCCCAGCAGCCAGTACAAGGAGAATGTGACTGTATTTGGAGATGGGGCCTTTAAAGAAGTAATTAAATTAAAATGGGGTCATTAGGGTGAGCCCTAATCCAATGTAACTGGTGTCCTTGCAAGAAGAGGAGACTGGAACACAGACAACACAGCCAGAGGGACAACCACGTGAGAAAACAGTGAGAAGGCAGCCAAGTGCAAGCCAAGGAGAGAGGCTTCAGAAGAAACAAACCTGCTGACACCTTGATTTTGGACTTCAGCCTCCAAAGCTGTGAGAAAATAACTTTCTGATGTTTAAGCCACCTAGTCTGTGTTACTTTGTTATGTGTTACTGAGCTGACTAGTACATAGTCAGTATGTGCTGTTGTATGAACTGGATCATGTGATCTTTTTTCTTTTTTAAAGGATTTAAAATTTTTTTTAATTTTAATTTTTAATTTTCATTTATTTTTGGCTGTGTTGGGTCTTCATTCCTGCGCTCAAGCTTTCTCTAGTTGTGGCAAGCAGGGGCTACTCTTCATTGTGGTGTGCGGGCTTCTCAGTGCAGTGGCTTTCTTGTTGCAGAGCTCAGGCTCTAGACACGTGGACTTCAGCAGTTTAAGCATGTGGGCTTAGCAGTTGTGGCTTGTGGGCCCTATAGCACAGGCTCAGTAGTTGTGACACGTGGTCTTACTTGCTCGCAGCATGTGGGATGTTCTCGGACCGTGTCCCCTGCGTTGGCATGCGATTCTTAACCACTGCACCACCAGGGAAGTCCCTGGATCATGTGATCTTACCTCCCTGCTTGGTGGGAGGCCACGGTGGGCACCTGACCCAACTGAGGCCTGACTACAGGCTCACCATCAACCCATGGAGAGTCATCAAAACCTCTACTTTGGGGATTTGGGCCAAAAGACATGGAGAGGTGGACATTGTTGGTCTTTGCTGAGCACTGGGAGTCCCAGCAGACTTGGGACTAGAGTCCCAAGTTAACCCATGATAAAGTTAACCCATTGGTAAAAGAAGCAGATCTGCAGAGAGAGAAGGGAGAAGATGGGTAGAAGGAAACAGACATGAAAAACACAGTCCCTAAGATATGGAGAGAAGCAAGATATAAGATATTCCTGACTCCTGTCGGGGGGGGCGGTGAGGGAGGGGTGGACTGGGAGTTTGGGGTTAGCAAACACAAACTATTATACCCGGAATGGATAAACAACAAGGTCCTACTGTATAGCATAGGGAACTATATTCAATATCCTGTAATAAGCCATAATGGAAAAGAATATGAAAAAGAATATATATATATATGTATATATGTATAACTGAATCACTGCTGTACAGCAGAAATTAACACAACATTGTAAATCAACTATACTTCAATAAAATAAATAATAATAAAAAAAAGATATCCCTGACTCCTAAAGACTTCACTTCCCACAGGCCTAACTTAGTTTCTTGTTTTGGAAATATTCTTGATGTACAGATTTTTATTTGTAATTTTTAAAGTCTATTTTATTATAAGCTTTCTTTGCACTTAAAAATTAACATTGCTTTACTCACAGACTTAGAGAATGAACTTATGGTTACCAGGAAGGAAACGTGGGGGAGGGATAGATTGGGAATTTGGGATTGACATGTACACACTGCTATATTTAAAAAAGATAACCAACAAGGACCTACTGTATAGCACAGAGAACTCTGCTCAATATTCTGTAATAACCTAAATGGGAAAAGAATTTGAAAAAGAATAGATACATGTATATGTATTACTGAATCACTGTGCTGTACACCTGAAACTAACACAACATTGTTAATCAACTATATTCCAATATAAAATAAATTTAAAAAAATTAACACTGCTTTTGTACTTTGAAGTATTCAAAAAATATGAATATATTTACTCTAACTCTTAACTCCATCATGGCTGGTTAATTTTGTAGAGAAACTACAACCATACACATGCTTTTTAAAAAAATTTTTTATTGGAGTATAGTTGCTTTACAACATACACATTTTCAATGCATTATACAATGTATCACATATGTATCTTCTGTTTTTTATATAAAACTTCTAATAAAATAATTTGGAGCAAATAAAAAAAAAGACTTCTTTGTAACTTTTAGTAAACTTCCCTGGGTACAGCATCTAATCCTTAGCTGGATGGAGAATATGAAGAGAAAGAATGATTTATGCAAGAAAATGGAGAAATCAGGGACCTACGGTTCACAATGAGGTCGCGAAGGGGAGGAGCAGGGATGGCTGAGTGACACATTTTCCCTAGCAAACCTGCCAGCTCCATACAGCTGTGCATGTTAATGTTCCATTGGCCCATAATCAATCCAATATGCTAACCCTTACAAAGGTATTATTTTTTACAGGAAAAATCTTTTATTTCAAAAAGACAAATCAGAATCATATTTTGGAATCAAGAGTTTATTCCGTCTCAAAATCAGGCCAAGCAGACCAACGTCCGTTCTTCCTTTGTGTAAGTGGCATTCATCTTGTCTGCACTTCCTGGAACCAGTAAACCGCCCTCTAGGTGGTCTGTATGGGTCCCTCCAGTGTCCACTGAGCCATATCTTCCATTCTACACAGCTGTCATTTACATGGAAGGGGCTGTAGTATTACCAGCGTCCCAGCAGTGTGGCCCAAGTCAAATGTAGGGGTATGGTGGTTGGTTCACACCCTCTAGTCTAGACGTCAGGGTTGGGGGCCAACCCCAGCACTTCCCTAGTGCATGTGTCATTTTTCCACATGGCATTAACACCTTATGCTTTATATTTTATAACTTGTTGAATAGACTGTGCTCTGTGACTAGACTGCAAGCTCTGTGAGGACAGGACCATGTCTTTCATTATCACTGTGGCTCCTTTAGTGAGAGCGCAGGAAGTTGCTTGGAGTAGGTGCTCCCTAAATATTTGTTGACATAAAACAGAGTACACTGTCCCCAGCTGTTGGCCAGGGGATGAGGCCGTCTGATTCCTCACTGGGAATACCACAGTTGTCAGAAAGTCATTTCTGCACCCCTAAATTGTGTCCTCTTCTCCATTTAATACATTCCCCTCAAGTCTTAAAGGAGCCACAGAAAGAGATGGCGGAGACCACAATTTGTCTATCCACTCTGAAATGTGAAGTTACTTTGTGGTTATGAAGCAGTAAATTTGCCATCGTTTTTATTGGAAATGGTGACAAGAAGGCAGTGATCAGCTCTCACTGCTTCCCTGGGATTTCCTTCATGATCGATGGTGTGGCCACTTTTCCTGTCACTATCAAAGGTTGCTTGGCCTTTTGCTGCGGGAATTCTTGGAGTACGAGGAACGAGGAAGGGCATGGGGAAGCCCACCTGGATTTATCAACCTGGATTTCCAGTAGGAAATGGGTCAGGTTTCATGCTAATGAGAGAGTGTTTCCCCCACAGTCCCTGCTGTGTTCAGGTGGCTTCCTAATGTCTATCCCGGATCCGGGCAGGCACGGTGAGCCACAAGGGCATGCCATAATGGAATGTAGCCTGATTGGTGATAATGAACATCCACTTGGGAAAAAGACTGACTACAGAAAATGTAATTACTTTTAAGTCCCCCAGTTCTGTAAATGCGTATAAAATCACACAGGACTGGGCTGGTTTATCTTCATAAGAGCTATGAAGGAAAGGTTCGCTAACAAAACAAACAGATTAAACCAAAATGCAGGCGGCACGTTCAGACACCTTAGGGAATCATTTTTTAAGCTCTCTAGCAAAGGCTGTATGTAAATTAACAATGAGTCAGAATATTTACCTATTGAACTTTGTTTTCTTAGACAGGGAAAAATTATTTTTTGGTCTTTGTGATAACGGAAGGAAAGGGAGATCTTTTAGGTGAAGGTGGGTTGTGGGACCCTGCAAGCTCAAATGTCCTCTTACCATCTGACCCTCTTCCACGGCCAGTGTTGGCCCCTCAAGCACCTCTACAGAGACCTGGGATGCCAGGGAGGCCAGTTTGAAAGCCACCAATCTGACAGGTGTGACCTATATTTGGAGTTATCTGATAAGAAGGTAGAGGAACTGCACATGCTTTATAGGAACAAGATTGTGTCTGAACAAAACATTCTCTAACCACAGCTTTTCTTTCACCAGAGACTTATCCTCATTCAAATATCTTTTGCAATTAGCCCAAACAATTGTTTAGAGCCCTTCAAATAAAACGGTTACAGAGAAGGGGTGGGAGAGACAATACGAAGCTGAGCTGCAAGTGATCTTGGAAGAGCAGCAAAGGGAAGGACAGAGGTTACCTGGTCTGTGCCCGTGTCAGGAAAGGAGGCAGGAAGGGAACAGCAGGCATGGAGTTGAGAGGTTTGAAATAGTTATTCCCAGGAGCCAATACCAATATACTTTCAAAGGCACTCGGCCAACCAGGAGTATGGAGCAACATCACGAGGAATGGCTGCTGCCAGCATGAGTGTGCCACATGCCTGCTGGAGGCTGTTCCAGACTACATGGTCCCAGGGCTGCAGACTGAAGTCCAGCAAGGTCGAGCCTCTGGCTAAGGAGCTACAGCTCATGCACACCCAGGCTTGGAGCAGCCACCTAAACTGGAGTGCCAGGCAGCACAGACCAGAGACCCTGGTCTGGTTGCACTGATCCTGGCTTAAGGCCCCCAGGGGCCACTGAGAGGGACAGCCTGACCGGCATTCCCAAGCAGCTGCTGTGGTCAGTGTCCCCAGACCCTCTGAACACTGCTGACCCTCCCATCCTCACATCTCCATGTGACCACCATGATTTACCACTAATATGCTCTGGAAGATCAGTGGATTTAAGTGGGCAAGGGTCTGCCTTATTTAAGTAACTCTCCCATTCTCTGTGTATTAGGGTGTCTGCTCCTTAAGAGCAGGCAATATGCCTTATTCCTTCTATTTCCCCAGGAAACACTGTGTTGGGTGCTCAGTATATGTTTGAGGATGAGTGGAAGGGAGGGTGAGAAGTAGGACAGGAGTGTGGGTGGAGACAGCAGTGATTCTGGACTTGTGATGCTAGTCTTTCAGCAGTGATCAGCCTTTTAGGCCACCCTCAGTAGCGGCTTGCCCAGTGCCTCACGAGCCAGCAGCGCCCATCTGCCTTAATCTTTGTGCTCACACTGCTGCTTTGAACACCCACCCCCCTTATCACAAAGTAAGGCAGCAGCAAGCTTTCAAGACCCCCTTGCTGGAAAGCTGCAACTCTTACAGCACTTTCTTTCTGTTTATGAATAAGTTCATTTGTGTAATACTTTAGATTCCACACGTAAGTGATATCATGTGATCTTTGTCATTCTCTGTCTGATTTACTTCACTTAGTATGATCATCTCTAGGTCCATGCACGTTGCTGCAAATGGCACTATTTCATTCTTTTTTATGGCTGAGTAATATTCCATTGTATATACGGACCACATCTTCTTTACCCATTCATCTGTCGATGGACATATAGGTTGCTTCCATGTCTTGGCTATTGTAAATAGAGCTGTTATGAACACTGAGGTGCATGTATCTTCTTCTGGATTGCTGGATCATAAATATGTTTGTTAAGTTTCTTTTAAGCTATTACAGTTTCTCCTCTCTCATGTTCTCAATGTCATTTATATATTGGAGAAATCCAGTCCTTTGTCCCATAGGATTTCCCTTTTTTTAAAAAAATTGGGTTTCTTTCTTCTTCAGTAATGTTGTTTAGCAAGTTCCTCTATCTCCTGAATTTCCTATAAACTGATAGTTATGTCCAGATGTTTGATTAAATCCAGGTTTAATTCTTTCTGGCAAGAATACTCCTTAGGGAATGTTCTTGTATACTTCCAACTGCATTATGTGAGGAGACATAATTCCCATGGCAACTTCTTAGCTTACATCCTTATTAAATACATAAAGTTTCTTAAACTTTATATACTTTTCTTGAATCAGAATCTGGCTCCACTTGTAGGTTCTTACCATTAACTTTAAGATTTAGCCCTAGAACCATGATAAACCACTGGGTACCCCCAACAGCTGAACCACCTAGAGATCAGCAGGTATAACATAGGAGACTTGTCCTTAAGTTTCTTTTTTTTTCCTTATTTTATAAATTTATTTATTTTTGGCTGCATTGGGTCTTCGCTGTTGCACGCAGACTTCCTCTAGCTGTGGTGAGTGGGGGCTACTCTTTGTTGCAGTGTGCGTGCTTCTCATTGCTGTGGCTTCTCTTGTTGTGGAGTACAGGCTCTAGGTTGCGGGCTTCAGTAGTTGTGGCACACGGGCTCAACAGTTGTGGCTCGCGGGTTCAGTAGTTGTGGCTCACGGGCTCTAGAGTGCAGACTCAGTAGTTGTGGCATATGGGCTTAGTTGTTCCGCGGTATGTGGGATCTTCCTGGACAAGAGCTCGAACCCATGTCCCCTTCATTGGCAGGCGGATTCTTAACCACCACTCCACCAGGGAAGCCCTTAAGTTTCATTTACTGTCCACATTTATCATTACGCCATGCTGTTGATTTTTAACCTCTGGAGCCACGACAAAGTTCTGCTTGGAATGAAATAGTACATGGCATCGAACCAGGTGCTTGTGTTACATAGTTATCCTCACAGCTATAGGGAGTCAGCCATGTTCTTATAAACAAAGCAACTACATCCACAGATACCAATAAATAACTTGCATGCTTTGGTTAAAAATTCCCAGCTACATTTAAGCAAGTTTGCATAAATTGATTAACAAGAATTCCTAGCTGCAACAATACTTAATTATTGTCCCAGAACTCACAACTATAGTTTTGGGAACTAGATCCAAAAACGTCCTCCATCCGGCTAAGACTTTTATTCACATCTCCAGAAATTCAGGCAGATATTCGAGGGCCCTGGTATCTCAATGCCTAATGCTTCTGCAATTGCAGAGAACGAGGCGATTGTGAGATTAGTCCAAGTTCTGCTTGCCTGGTTTCTTTCTACTCAGGAACTGGGGAGATAATTTTCATGTGTTAGGGAAAATTAACCCAACCTCTCAAATTAAATGGATGCAAATCTCACAATCAGGGGCTCAGAATCCACATGGAGTCACAAACAGTCTATTGTGCAGACATGTCTTATGGAAACCTGATCCATTCATAGAGGAGGTGGGATCCTTCTTCGGGATGTATTTTGAGTTTTATGAAGACTCCCTTGGGAATCTGGAGCCCCCAAGGGAATGGGCTATCAGACACTGGAAGGGAATATTTGCCAATCACACCCAAGCTAGATCACCTTTACAGAAGAAATTGGTGTTGTTTACTGGTACTGAAATTGGTGCTCCTAGAGACATCCCTGATTTGGGCCCTGAACTTGGCTCTGGTGACTAACTGGGAGGCTGAATCCACAGCAAACTTCTGGAGCAGGGCCACGTTGTCACAATCTGCTGATTAATCCACGAGCAGGTTTCCAGGGCCCTTCTCCAGCTCCTGGGGCAAGTCATCTTTGTGTCTCAGTTTTTCCACTATCACAGGGATAACAGCAGCCCACACTGGAGAAAAAAAAGATTGGAAAAGCAACGCAAGAGTACGCTGTGAGTACCAACACCATACTCACAATTCCCTAAGCCTGGAGACTCCCATCCACCATGGAGAAAAGTTTTATTTCCTTCTAGTGGTCAGGAAAACACTCACTCTTCATGGCTTCATCAGCCCTCCGGCTTCCAGACCGAGGCAAACGGAGTCAGTGGGAAATTGCTGGGGAAGCCAGCTGTGCAACTGTGAACAACTGTCTTTGTGAGAGAGGAAGGCTGTGCTGGGCAGTGGCTAATGGGCCTGCGCAGTGGAATTTTTCTCCCTTTTTAACCAGACTGAGCCTCGCTCCCTTCTGGCAGGCAGACAGGCCCCCTCTTCCAAGTATGCAGGAAAGTTCTGTTTTGACAAGCACACACATTCTTTTTCAAAAGCCACAGAGGCAAACGCCTTTGTTGCAGACGGACCAACTCCCTTCCAGCCCAGGAGGTGAAAACCCTTTCATGAGCCACATAATGGGAGCAGCACTGCACTGGCTGATGCAGGCCCCGAAAAGTACACAACTTCCATTCTGTGGCTTCCACATACATAATGTCCTTCCCCTCACAAATCCAAAGGCTGGCAGGGCTGTTTGCCCGGCACTGGGCCTGGAGGGAGCAGGGGGTTGGCAGGAGTCATGAGGCATTTTTCTGTGGGCTTTGGTTTCCTGGCCAGTTGAACCCAGTCCAATGATTGTCCCAAGGTTCTGCCAGATAAAACAAGGAGAGAGCTCTTCTAGATGCCTGGTGACTAAGAGAGGGGGGAGGGAAGGCACAAGCAGGATGGGGGGAAGGGGCACCCAAGTCCCAGCCAAGGCCATGGCTCAGGAGACCCCTACCCGAGCAAGGACTCTGACTCTGCCCCATGGAATGGCCTCCAGAGACCTTGCCCTTCAGGCGAATGCCTGGCACTCAGGCCATTCTCCCCCTGGCACGGGGCCCTGATCTTAGCACCCCTTGTGACTGAAAGTCAAATTCCCTGGAACAGGGGGTTAGCATTTTCAGTGAACTAATCCCACTTGCAATATTCAGTATTCTGAGCAGTTGGCCCTACCCGGGAGCAGTCTGGAAGGCTGCTGCTTCCCTGAGATGGTATCAAGAATGGTATAGGGACTTCCCTCGTGGTCCACTGGTTAAGATTCCATGCTACCAATGCAGGGGGCCTAGGTTTGATCCCTCCTCAGGGAACTAGATCCCACATGCCACAACTAAAAAGATCCCGCATGCGGCAACGAAGATCCCACGTGCTGCAACTAAGACCTGGTGCAGTCAAATAAATAAATAAATATCTTTTTAAAATCAATTATTTAAAAAACAAAAAAAGAATGGTGTAAGACACTATCCATTTCCAAAGTACCCCACTGAACTGCCCATCTACTGTGCTTGAACTTCATATACTTGGAACCACGAATTGGGAGTCACTAAAGCATCATCTTCAAAAAATTCTGCTTAATATCTGCAAACAATGCTACCAACAAGGGCTTAATTTCCAAAATACACAAACAGCTCATACAACTCAATAACAAAAAACCAACAACCCAATCAAAAAATTGGCAGAAGACCTAAACAGACATTTCTCCAAAGAAGACTTACAGACGGCCAATAAGCACATGAAAAGATGCTCAACATTTCTAATTTCTAGAGAAATGCAAATCAAAATTACAGTGAGCTATCACCTCACACTGGTCAGAATTGCCATCTTCAAAAAGTCTATAAATAATAAATGCTGGAGAAGGTGTGGAGAAAAAGGAGCCCTCCTACACTGTTTGTGGGAACATAAATTGGTATAGCCACTTTGGAGAACAATATGGAGGTTCCTTAAAAAACTAAAAATAGAGCTACCATATGATCCTACATTCCCACTCCTGGGCATATATCCAGAGAAAACCATAATTTGAAAGGGTGCATGCACCCCAATGTTAACTGCAGCACTATTTACAATAGCCAAGACATGGAAGCAACCTAAATGTCCATCAACATATGAATGGATAAAGAAGATGAGGTACATACAAACAATGGAATATTACTCAGCCATAAAAAGAATGAAATAATGCCCTTTGCAGCAACATGGATGGACCTAGAGATTATCATACTAAGTAAAGTAAGCCAGACAAAGACAAATACCATATGATATCACTTACATGTAGAATCTAAAAAAATGATACAAATGAACTTACTTACAAAACAGAGACTCACAGACATAGAAAACAAACTTATGGTTACCAAAGGGGAAAGGAGGGGTGGGGTGGGATAAATGAGGTTGGGATTAACATATACACACTACAATATATAAAATAGATAAGCAACAAGGTCCTACTGTATAGCACAGGGAACTATATTCACTTGTAATAGGTTATCTTGTAATAACCTATAATGGAAAAGACTAGGAAAAGAATAGACATATATATATATATATATATATGTATGTATGTATAACTGAATCACTTTGCTGTACACTCGCAACTAACACAACACTGTAAATCAACTCCGATTTTTTTAAAAGTTCTATTTCAGATGCACATGTTAAGTTCACTAATATGCTCTAATTAAAATACATAAAGTCATGTAGGCAAATTACAAAATATATGTAGACTTCACTCCCCTGGGGGTCTAGTGGCTACTCCTCTGGGACCTCTTCTTCTTTTCCCCTGGTTCTATGTTCCTCTCACTTCCTCAACATGAAGACCCTCCTTCCACATCAGTCTCAACACACCCACACTGGATTGACTATTTCCTAGTGTCTAAGCCGAGGAGTTAAACACAGAAGTTGTCCAATGTCCAGTATTTAAAGTATGGATACTTTCTGTCTTGGTTACAATTCAGCAATTCTATTTCTGTTGCTCTGTTATTTTGGTACCTAAGTGTGACTGCATAGATGTGTGAAATGTTGACAATTACAGAGGAGCTCTTTTCTCCTGAAATATAAGGGCTCTATAATATCGCTTTTTGTAAAAATGTCTTTGAAGTCTTCCTACAAAGTGCCTGAGTTCAGCCCTGCAGAGGTGGGCGGGATGAGAGGGTGAGAGCTCCTGATAGGCAGGAAGAGGACATCATCCAGGCTGCTGGTGGCCGAAAGGATTCTGATAACTCCAGGCTCTTTCCCCTGCAGTCACTATAGGTCTCCCACTATCCCTCTGGCTCTAACAATTTTTCTCTGACCACAAAATGTGGCTTAGCCAATGCTCGATGTTTAATTGTTTCAATTTCATTAAGTCTAAGTTACTCAGATTGTCTTCTTGTCTTCCAGTTCTTTCAAACCCAACCTGAAGAGTATTTGAGACCTAGGGCTTAGGATCAATGCAGGGAGGAAGGTCCAGGCTTCTAAGCCATTCCCACCTCTAGGTAAATGCATAAAAAGAATAAAACAGGGCTTCCCTGGTGGCGCAGTGGTTGGGAGTCCACCTGCGGATGCAGGGGACACGGGTTCGTGCCCCGGTCTGGGAGGATCCCACATGCCGCGGAGCGGCTGGGCCCGTGAGCCATGGCCGCTGAGCCTGCGCGTCCGGAGCCTGTGCTCCACAACGGGAGAGGCCACAACAGTGAGAGGCCCACGTACCGCAAAAAAAAAAAAAAAAAAAAAAGAATAAAACAAACCTATATACTAGGAAGCCTAGGGTTTCCCATTGGTTTTCACTTTCTTTTTGTTTTTAATGAAGAAGGGTAAGGAAGGCAGAACTGTGAGGCGCACGAGAGGAAAGGGACAGAAGGGAGAGTGGTGCCAGTTTAGGCCAGAACCATTGGTACAGACGGTCTGGCAGGAGCAGCACTGGACCTCATCTGCATTGGCCGGAACACAGCACAAGCCTTCAGAGCCTCAGTGAGCTGCATTGGCAGCTCCAGCCAGTTTCACCCCTAAGACCAGGCCAACGGTGACCTCAGGGAGTGACCAAGTTCAAGGTGAGGCTTCTTAGTGTGAGCACAAGTCCCAGAGACAGGAGAGAGGCCAAAATCACAGACAGAGACAAAGGCTAGGAGCCTGGAAGCTGCAGTAGAAACCAGGCAAGAAGGACCCCAGCAATGAACATTCTAGCTGGAAACTTCCCCTTAACAGTCATCAGCTGCCTAGAATGTGGATGGTAAGATGCTGGAACGAGACAGCTGGGTTCAAGGAAGGAAGAAAGCAACCAGATTCTGGTAGGTAGAGTTGGGCACAAGAAGGGTTTCAGGTAATGCTTTATGAATGATTTAACATTCAAAGCCTAACATTTTTAGCCCTTTGTGGCTTTATAGGAGGATGTGCCCCTATCTTCTGGAGCCATACCATAACTACTTGGCCCAGGCCCATCCTTGAGTCAGATAAAGGCAGTAGCTGTAGTGTGACAGCAGTTGAGCTACTGGCACACATTCTGATCCCGGGTGCCCACGTGGGGCCAGAGGGCTACTCCCCTAACCAGGGTCTGTCTTGTTCTTCCCCTGCCTTGTTTCCAAACCTCATTCATTTATTCAATAAATAGTTATTAAACAGTTACGGTGTGCCTTGTGCCACGCTATACAGAATTGGTTCCTTATAGTCTGGTGGGGATTTCAGACAGTAAGGAGGCAAATAAAAATAATTACAAGTGATTACCAATTATGATCATGGTTTTGAAGATAAAAATATGATGCTACGAGAAAGAAAAAGTGGGGTTACCTACTTTGGAATGGGAAATCCATGAAGACCTCCCTGGAGGAGTGGCATTTAAGCTGTGCCCTGAATGAAGAGCAGGAGTGGGAGAGAGATCATGCAGGCAGAAGGAAGAGCATATGTGAAGGCGCTGACTCAGGAAGGAGCTGGAAGCATCACAGAAATGAAGCAGGCTTAGTCCGGGTATGTTGTCATGGTGGTGACAAAAGGCAGAAGCAGAAATGCAAATGAAAACGTGTAAGTGCTCTGTCAAGCATCTGCTTGTGTCACATCTACTAACGTCCCATTGGATAAAGCAAGTCACATGGCTGGATGCAGAGAGAGTGGGAGGTCATCAGAGGTCATGGCAAAGTACATGACTGAAGGAAGGAGTGAGGTATTCGAGCCATAGATGTGATCGCTCTACCACACCTGCACTCTTCTTTTTTTTTTTTAATTTATTTATTTATTTTTGGCTGTGTTGGGTCTTGTTTCTGTGTGAGGGCTTTCTCCAGCTGCAGCGAGCAGAGGCCACTCTTCACCGCGGTGCGCGGGCCTCTCACCATCACGGCCCCTCCCATTGTGGAGCACAGGCTCCAGACGCGAGGGCTCAGCAGTCGTGGCTCACGGACTCAGTTGCTCCGCGGCATGTGGGATCCTCCCAGACCAGGGCCCGAACCCGTGTCCCCTGCACCGGCAGGCAGATTCCCAACCACTGTGCCACCAGGGAAGCCCCTGCACTCTTCTTTTTTTTTGCTTCTTGGTAAAAGAGGAGAACTCATCTCATTAGGAATTTGGCCTGATTTAATGTTGGAGGATCACTGACAATTTTTCCTTTATATATTTTAAATTTACATACCAAAAAATTCACCTTTTTTTTTGTATACTTCTATGATTTCTAACACTTGCAGAGACTTGTGTAACCACTAACACAAATAAGATACAGCATATCTTCATCACCCTTCAAAATTTCCTTAGGTCACTGCTATTTTGAGAGCTCATGTCTGGATGTTACATCCCAAAGAAAACAGGTAGGGTTTCTTTGTTTGTTTTTAACATCTTTATTTGAGTATAATTGCTTTACATTGTTGTGTTAGTTGCTGCTGTATAACAAAGTGAATCAGCTATATATAGCCCCATATCCCCTCCCTCTTGCGTCTTCCTCCTACTCTCCCTATCCCACCCCTCTAGGTGGTCACAAAGCACCGAGCTCATCTCCCTGTGCTATGCAGCTGCTTCCCACTAGCTATTTTACATTTGGTAGTGTATATATGTCCATGCCACTCTCTCACTTCGTCCCAGCTTACCCTTCCCCTCCCCGTGTCCTCAAGTGCATTCTCTACATCTGCGTCATTTTTTTTCTTTTTTCTTTTTTTTTTCTTTTTTTGCGGTACGTGGGCCTTTCACTGTTGTGGTCTCTCCCATTGCGGAGCACAGGCTCCGGACGCGCAGGCTCAGCGGCCATGGTTCACGGACCTAGCTGCTCCGCGGTATGTGGGATCTTCCTGGACTGGGGCACGAACCCGTGTCCCCTGCATCGGCAGGCGGACTCTCAACCACTGCGCAACCAGGGAAGCCCTACATCTGCGTCTTTATTCTCGTCCTGCCCCTAGGTTCTTCAGAAACTTTTTTTTTTTTTTTTTAGATTCCATATATATGTGTTAGCACATGGTATTTGTTTTTCTCTTTCTGACTTACTTCACTCTGTATGACAGATCCTAGGTCTATCCACCTCACTACAAATAACTCAATTTCAAAACTGGTGGTTTTGAATGAAAAAAGTTAAATCCTTGACAGCACCTCTGGAGTGTTCTGTAGCCAAAACTTGAGGTTTAGCTGAGAAAATGCCCTAGTCAAAAGGGTAAGCCATCAGATGGAACACCCTATGAAGACTACGGTAACAAGAAATTTAAAAATCTTCATGTCAGAGGGATCTCAGCTGGAAGAGATCTCCACCCCACCATTTTACAAAAAATACTAAATCCCTGATGTGTTTCAGTGCATTTTCAAGGAGGAGGGGAGAGAAAGAGAGAGAGAGAGAGAGTGAGAGAGCTAAAACAAGAACCCAAGTCTGTTGCTCAGTCCAGTGTTCTTTCTGCTGTTCACAGCTTCTTTAGCCATTGGCCACTCACCTCCTTTATAATGTTCATCTCTACCTTTTGTGTTCATCCTCTGATCATCTGGCCCAGTGGGAATGGACTGGTCTCTCAATGCTCTGTTTTCTTAATTTCTCTAGTAGAAGCTGAAGGCATTGTTTTTCTCCAAAGAACCCTATTTGGTGCTGAGGGATTTGAGATGCCTCCCTCCTAGGTTTGCAGAGGGAACAAGGTTTTAGTTCCCAGAAAATTTAATACACAGTTTGATCTTTGCTACTCTACTGAACTCCTACTGAGTTTGCATTTCCTTATCTCATAGCTCTCCCAGCTGCCAGGTAATTTGATCTGGATTTGTCTTATCAGTCGGAGGACAGCAAGCAGGTGATGAATGAAGGGCTAGGGAGGCAGCTGTCTCTTCTTTGAAGCCATGGCATTTTTGGAAGGGACTGTGCATGTGTGTGTGTGTGTGTGTGTGTGTGTGTGTGTGTGTAGCAGTTGCTAGAAATGGAGGTAAAACTCACTCCTACACTTCTTAGCCCAAGAACTGTAGTGTTCTCTGTCTTTGCTCCTTCCAACTCACTTAGATGTGACTCTTTCATCTTGAGGGTTCTTGGTGTTCGTGGGGTTTTGTGGTGGCCTGGTCATTGTGGCTCTCTTCCCAGAGGACAGAATTTCCCTGGCATGACTTTGGTTGATCTTAAAACAATAGCTCACATGTATAAATCATGGTCAGATGCTCAAGCTGAGTGTGGAATGGCACAGCAGGTGGATTATTCAACCTTCCAGAAGACAAGCCCTGTTGGTACCATGGGGCTGCTGCCCCAGGTAACCTGGCTAGGTCTTGAGCTTCAGAAGTGAGATTAGAGGATCAAGGAGAAGCTGCTGAGGCATGGCTTCTGACCCACTTAAACCTGTTATACTCTCTTCAAGAGTCTGATATGTCCTTTGAGAGGCAACGCCTCTGCATTTTATCTCTCCTGCATGACTGCGGGGAGAAAGCCCTCTATTTCTACTGGAACAAAAAAAATAAGCAGGGAAAATGGAATCTAGACTAATGGATATCCAGACCCAGCAGGACAAAGCCCTGTGATGATGAAACTACCAGGCTGACTCTGTGCAATACTATTGCTGCCATAGACTAAATAGAAAGGTACCCAGCCCACCCACTTGATACCTCAGCATCCCTGTGCCTTGGGGGTGTGATGTCATAAATCAAGTCAACCATCAGTTAAGGGAGTCATTTCAAGGTTTCCCATCCCTGCTCTCTGGCTCACTTTCCCTCTGCTGCTGTCACCAGGATGTCAGCACCCAAATTAATGCAAGGCCCCAGACCAAGCAAGCATCAATTGGATTGTCAGCCCAGTGAATGACCCACCCTGGGGACCTGCTGTTATAGCCCTACCTCAGCTGTCACCTTCCCGTGGCCTTCCACTTTCCCCAGGCAAGCAGAGCTGCCAAAAACAGCAGTCAGCTTCTCCCAGAGGAAGGGAAAACTGTGTGGAAGGTCAGGTAAACACAGGGCCTGAAAAAGCTCTCCCCTCCCCAATTCACATATGCTGCTGTGTCTTATCCTGGCTTCAAGCTAAGGACCTCCAAATCCAGCCACAATAGTAACACTGGGATGGCAGGAAGAATGTTCAGCCCAGAAACCACATCCTCTGCCGTGCCACAGCTGGCACCAGTGAAGGACATGGAGTTAAATCGAAAAGGAATTTGAATGACAAAGTGACATGATGTCCATCTCAGCTAATGACAGGACAAGTTAGTCTTCCATCACTGGCCAGGCAAAACTGCCAGGCCCAGATCTGTATTTAAAAGCTATTTCTCATGGTTTTGAGTCTCTAGCTCAAGCTCAATATCTAAAACAAAGAGAATGAATTATGGAACAGGACGAAGGGAGCTTGTTAATTTTCTCACTGATACACTGTGAAATGAAAGCTTTATGCTAAGAATGATATATCCTCAGGGCTCTCTCTGGAGAGACGCTGACGAATCCAAATGTCCTTACTGTTTCCTTTACCCCCCTATTTTATGGCTTTTTTGATACACATTTATAAAATATGTATATTTCATGGTATGTCTGTATCTGTAGGACTCAGGGAATTCAAGTCTGTGATTCTCTTTAGGACTTCTTTGACCATAAAAAGTGTTTAGGTGGTATTATTGATGAACACACACACACACACACACACACACACACACACATTAGATTGTGTACAGCCTGTCTGTATGTATTACAGAGATACCCGTGCAGGCTGCTGGCTATTGTCCATGCTGGTGAGCTACAGCCCATCTCCAACTGGAACCCAATGAAATAATCATGATAATTTTGCCTTCATGTATCACCTTTCATCAGGAAGGATGAAAGGACTTCAGAAACTCTGGGTTCCTCTTTGATCCGGGCTCCTATCTGGTGCACCAATCTCCATTGTGTATTCTGCCCCTACCCCACAGATGGGCCTCCCATTGATGGTAATTGAACTTCCATATGCAGAGCACCAAGGGGCCAGCCTGGCCTGAGAGCCTCCTGTCGGCTGCCAGGAAGGACAGGGCTGCTTCCAGAGGGCCTGCAGTGCCTGTTCAGCGTTTGCAACAGGGCATGGACTATAAACATGGGGAAAGAGGGAAGGAATTCTTAGCTGCAACTTTAGTTTTGAGAGAGGGATGCTTAACAGCAGGTGGAGGAACATTCTAGGCAGCGATAAAACAAATCTCCAGAATGTAGGTGTTGCCTAAGGCTCTGCTCTTAGCGGTCTTCTCAGCCACACCCAGGACTTTAGGTATTAGCTTTATGGGAAGGACTTTGAAATATATATCCCAGGCTCAAACTCTCCCCTGGGTCTAGCCAGGCCTCTCCAGCTGTCTCCTGGGCATTTCCATCCACATATTTCGCTGGAACTTCTCAACTTCCACCAAATATAATGTATGATTCTTCCTCCTTTGTTCTCAAATAGTTCCCTTCCCTGACTTTCCTATACGTAGTTGCTGGAGTTAGAATGAGCCGTGGGTAAGTTAGTCAAGATCTTTGTTCTCATGGAGCTTGCATTTTGGAGAGGGGGTGGGGAGGGGAGAACGCAATAAACAAATAATAAATGAAGATGAGAAATGCCAGGGAGTGATGGGTCAGGTGATGATAGGCTAGGGGTGTGGACTGCCTTGGACAGCGATCAAAACTGGCCTCTCGGGGCTTCCCTGGTGGCGCAGTGGTTGAGAGTCCACCTGCCGATGCAGGGGACACGGGTTCGTGCCCCGGTCCGGGAAGATCCCACATGCCGCGCAGCGGCTGGGCCCGTGAGCCATGGCCGCTGAGCCGGCGCGTCCGGAGCCTGTGCTCCGCAACGGGAGAGGCCACAACAGTGAGAGGCCCACATGCCACAAAAAGAAAAAACAAACAAAAAACCCCCCCAGAAAAACTGGCCCCTCTAGGGGGAGGATCGGGAAGAAAAGCGTTTCAGGTGGAGGGAAGAGCAAGCACCAAGACCCCACGGCAGCAACAAGATTTGCCCGTTTGTGGAACAGAAGAGATGCTGGGCTGCTGGAGTATGATAGAGGGTAAATGGGAGGAGAAGAGATGGGAGAGGTGGGCAGGGGGCAGATGAGGCAGGGTTTGCTGTGTGAAGTTTGGATTTTAATCTGAGTGCCGTTCAGAGTCAGAGGAGGGTTTCAGCAGGGGCTCTGGGAGCTGACGTCCATTACTGGCATCTCTCAGCTGAGCCTTTAAGTCACTTTGACTCTTCTCTGTATCACACACCTCTCGCTTTCCACATGGGCAGTATCTAACAGGGAATGAGGGTAAGGTTTTGGTAATCCTCCAGCTCCCTGCATCTCCCCTCCAGGGTCTTGGACAGAGTCCTCTGTGTTCAAAACGACTAGCAGCCAAACGGAAAACAAAGCATCCCTTTTGTGATCACTGGGAAAGCACCAATACCCCTAAGGCTGTGAATGTGGCTTAGGCTAGTGGACCAAAGCATAGTCTTCTCATATTCTGAGAATTTAAACCTTGGAACCCACCTGCCCAGGCATGCCTGCTGGAGGAGGGGGTGAGCGTGGGGTGGTAGAATGGAGACTGGCTGGTGCATCCATCTCTCAGCTGCTGTCAGTGTTGGCTGCTAAAGGATCACACCTGTTTCCTCTGCCAAAGAATTCCCTTGGGAGGTCACACCTCCCCATCAGTGGGCAGTGGGCAGCCCATGACCCACTGGCATGGGGGTACAAAAGGCCGGCCCCTTACCACCGGGTGAGACAAGTCTGTGGTGCAGTTCCTGCTCCAGAGCTCCCTCGGGATCAGACCAAAGCAGTCTCCAGCCGAGCCCCCTTCCTCCTTGCTGTGTCCTCTGCTGCATCTGGCTCCCCCACTCCCCTTCCCCTGACAGCATACCCTCAAGACACATGCCCTCCATCACCTTTTTAGGCTCTGTTTCTCAGGAAGGTAACCTAAGACAAGTGGAAATCTAGCCAGACCTTTTAAGGATCCTGGACTTAGGCTCTCTGCGATATTTTTTATTCACCTGTCTCCTTTAAATTCATCCATTTATTCAACAAACAGTTGAGACATGTTTCATACACTCAGGACCGTGAGAAACCCAATGGGCACAGCCCATGCCCTCGTGGAGAGTACTAACAGGGGGAAACGCAGACATTAAACAGGTAAATGCATCCACTGGGTACAGGGTGGCCAGGCAGGTCTTCCTTGCTGTAATGGGATTGTTTGCCTCCAAGGCCATATTTCCAGGATGATGGAGGGGTAAGAGAAACACAGCCACCAGCCACCAGAGCCTTTCTTCTACTTCGGGAGCTGCTGGGATGTAGTTGGGATTAGGGGCCAAAATGACATTATTTAGTCTCACCATCTCCCTTGAGCTGACTCTTGTCAGTCAACCCACATAGGGAGGCACGGTTAAAGGGGAGAGGACACTGCAGGAGGCCCCTTGAGGTGCTCACTCCTTGTTTTTCTAATTCTTTTACCTTTTGGAAAGACTTGCTCTTTTCAGCCTCTCAGGAGGATGGTCTACCCATAGGGAATATGGCTGCCTCCCCAAACAATCTGGCCAGGATTTTAACCACCAGCCCACAAAATCCTAAACAGTTTATGCCCAGCAGCCCATGCTGTGAACTGAGATTCATGCTGCAGTTCCCATGACTGAAGGAGAACATTCCAGCCATCCCCGGGCTCTTCTATGGAGGCTATATCTTGCCAACGAATTCTTTTTGCCCTGGGACCCGTGGCCACACCGCTGGGCTGAGACCTTCATGGGGTTCATGGGGTTCTCCTGCTCCCAGTGGCACCAGTCGTCTCCGTTTCCCACCTGGAGGAGGCAGAGGAAAGCTGTTGGCTGACAGTTGTTCAGGCCACTCTGAGAGGTGCAGCCTAGGGAAGACCTCTGTGAATGGCAGCCAGATCCCAGCATCCTCTGTGCCTGCTAGTGGAAGAGATCCCTTAGGGCCAGCAGCAGCAGCATCTTGTGTGCCTTGTGCAGTTACACAAGGCTCCCCCCTCAGAAGGGTCTCGTGCTTGGTTTAATGCTCTTGGTTTAATGGTCAGCAGTGGGAGAAGAGAGGAGTTGGGGCAGAGGAAATCCTGCTTGATTGTCAAGAGGACCAGATCTGTCTTCTCTTGCTCTGGCAGATGTTTGGAGCTGGTCATTTTTCTCAGGGAGCTCTTGTGGGCTCCTTGGAGGCTTCCTGCTAGCCCTGCACTGGGAGTTGCCTCCCTCCAAACAGATGTTTCTCTCTTCCAAGAGTCAGCTGAGGCTTTTTCCACAGCCCTTAGAGATCCAGCATTCCCCTTCAGCTCCTGGGGCTTCTCTTGAGAGGAGCCCAAGCAAACTCCACTCTTTCTCTCTTCTGCAGAGCCCTTCTCCACCCAACTCTGTCTCCTCAGTCTTGCCACCATGGACCACTTTGTCCCTGTCAGCTGTGCCGTAAGACACTGACCTTTCCTTCCACACTTCCCAATGCAGGCCACGCATGTCACAGCATTCTGAGTGGCCCCATGGAAACCCCCTCACTCAATCTGAGGCAAAAGTAGCACTTCCTACCACTTCCCCCTAAGTGGAGTGAGACATCTCATGTCATGGCAACAGCTTTCTCCAAAAATAAACACACACACCCCTGCAAAATTCTCTCTCCTCACTCTCTACTATTTTTGTGTATTTTTTATACAAAATATAGTAGAGTGGTGGGTGAGAGAGGACTCAAGAGTTTTGAAACCAGTTCTTGACAATTTTCTTTTTTTTTAAAACATGTTTATTGGAGTATAACTGCTTTACAATGGTGTGTTAGTTTCTGCTTTATAAAAAAAGTGAATCAGCTATACATATACACTTATCCCCATATCTCCTCCCTCTTGCATCTCCCTGCCACGCTCCCTATCCCACCCCTCTACGTGGACACAAAGCACCGAGCTGATCTCCCTGTGCTATGTGGCTGCTACCCACTAGCTATCTATTTTACATTTGGTAGTGTATATATGTCCATGCCACTCTCTCACTTTGTCCCAGCTTACCCTTCCCCCTCCCGTGTCCTCAAGTCCACTCTCTATGTCTGCGTCTTTATTCCTGTCCTGCCCTTAGGTTGATCAAAACCATTTTCTTTTAGATTCCATATATATGTGTTAGCATATGGTATTTGTTTTTCTATTTCTGACTTACTTGACTCTGTATGACAGACTCTAGGTCCATCCACCTCACTACAAATAACTCAATTTCATTTCTTTTTATGGCTGAGTAATATTCCATTGTATATATGTGCCACATCTTCTTTATCCATTCATCTGTCGATGGACACTTAGGTTGCTTCCATGTCCTGGCTATTGTAAATAGAGCTGCAATGAACATTGTGGTACATGACTCCTTCTGAATTACGGTTTTCTCAAAGTATATGCTCAGTAGTGAGATTGCTGGGTTGTATGGTAGTTCTATTTTAGTTTTTTAAGGAACCTCCATACTGTTCTCCATAGTGGCTGTATCAATTTACATTCCCACCAATAGTGCAGGAGGGTTCCCTTTTCTCCACACCCTCTCCAGCATTTATTGTTGACTATTTTCTTTATAATTTTTTTTTGTTTTGGCCACGCCTCACAGCTTGCGGGATCTTAGTTCCCCGACCAGGGACTGAAACCTTGTCTTCGGCAGTGAAAGAGCAGAGCCCTAACCACTGGACCACCAGGGAATTCCCTTCTTTGTAATTTTTACATGAGGGATCTGGCTTTGGAATTTCACACTATTGTGTCTCATTGTCTCTGGGGAAACTTCAATATTAAGATCTTGATACATGCAAGGCCCTGGACTAAGCACCATCACTTAAATAACAGACTATTTACAAAGCCCTATGAAGTTTATGAAGTATCTCACATACCCTATCTCAACTGATTCTCCCAACAGCTCTGTGATAGACATTATTATGTCCTCGCTTTACAGGTAAATCTTTTGAGATTCAGTTGGCTGTGTGGCTGGCCCTTGTCACTTACCTAATAAGTAGGATGGCCAGGGTGGAGACCCCCTCCCAGATTTTCTTACTCCCAAATGCCCGTTCTACCTTGGCATCTCTGCCCAGGAAACAGATGTGGATGTTGGTGACCATGACAACAGCTTCCCATCAGCACTCTATGAGGTATGGGAGTAATGGGTGTGAACATGCTTTGCAAACCATACAACAAACGACCAATGGAGTGTGATACTATGTATGTGGTTACTACTTTTAGCTTCTGGGTCATCTGGGTTGACTATTTAGGATGCCGAAGTTCACAGTCACCTGGAATGGTCATCCCATTGCTGGACTTTGGACCACTCTGAACACGGTCTACCCTTGTCTTCACCTCATGTGCCCTGTTTTGTGTATTTGGGGGTCCCTGCCCACAAGTGAAGTTTACTTTTCCTGCCTCTCAGTACTTCAGGCCTTTGCTTATTGTCTCACCTAATTACCTTGCCTTCACAAAGGTGAGAGAGTTGAGGCAAAACTTCAAATCCCAGCTAGGCTACCCGTTTTCATGCTTTCAGTGGCCTTTCAGAGACCATAGCTTCTGACCTGGTCAAGTCCCACACTAGTCATGCCATCCCAAAGAGTGTCTGACATGGTGGGCAAGGAATCAGGCTTCTGGGAGAAATTTACATGTGGACAAGATCTTGTACCTTCAGATCTTACATCAGATGGTCATCTACAGAGGACTACCCTGGCCTTGAGTGGAAGCAGCTTTGTACTCACTGAGGACATTGTAAATGATCTAGAGGAGTTATCAAAAGGGCAGAGGAACTCAAGTTAAGGAAATACTGGGTAAAAACAAGAAACAAAAGATAATAATATTTAGTACATAATGTATTTAGCATCTGCTAAGCACTTTCATGCATTACTTTTTATCCTAACACTAAGCTCATCAGTCTATGGGGTAGGTATAATTATTTCCACTCTTCAAATCAGGAAGCTGGGGTACAGAGGGGTTAAGTAACTAGTCCAAGGTCACATATAAGTGATAGAGACAGGATTCAAACCTGGGTCTTTCAGAGTTTGAAGCTTATGTTACTAATCATGATGCTGTGTGTGATCTGACTGGAGAGAAAAACGGTAGATGTATCAAATGTGGAGAAAACCATAAGAGCTATTTTAAAGACAGAATAAAGCACCTTTGTTCCAAAGTTCCATTAGTGAATATACCATGAAAATGTGTATGGTTCTTCTAGATTCGTCTCTTCCAAAGTTTCCCAAGCACTCTGCCTTGGCTCATAATGTAAATAATGGCTCTACAACTGAAGTTTTGCAAGCTAAAGCATCTTTAAAAGAACTCTGGATGTGTTACAGAAAAGTGATTTTCCAAAAACACACATTCCTTTAAAATTTCATTCTGAGGGGCAGTCATGAGGCCTCCTGCCCCTGTGGCCAAATGCACCACATTAAAGCAAATGAAAACATAACTCAGATGGTTAATATGAATTAGCCTTTCCATAACCCTTCATATTGTCAAAGTGCTTTGCCCTGCTGCTTCTGGTTTATATAAACTAAGTGATTCAGTCAGCCAAACACCAGGAAGAAAGATTTCACCAGGCTTTGATTGAATTAAATGGTCTACCATTCTTTGGCCAATGCTAAAGGTTTTATATGAAATTGAAACAAGAGAAAATTCCTGGGCTAAGAAAGTCTGATGACCAAGAAAACCTCTGGAATAATATTCTCACTACAGTCAACCAAGAAAATATCCAAGGCCCCCCCACCTCAAGTAAGTAGCAACTCTGTAAGAAAATAATTGGTGGGCCTTTTTCTTTCCCTCTCTACAGAGTGAAATCACCAACCCTTTCCATTTGGTGGTACGGCTGGCATGTTAGTGAGTTTTGTCCCCCAATCCAAGGTACCCTGAAGAGCAGTGTCTCAATTCAGGTACTCCCATCAGCAGACCCTGAGACAAGAATTTGAGTGTGAATGGCTTATTTGGGAGCGCATGCCAGGAAACTCTGGTAAGAAAGTGGAGAATTAAAGTAGGGAAGAAAAGCAACCAATAAGAGGTCCATATTCAAGTAAGTAGCCCCTTTGGGACACTAGAGCTTAATCCTGCTTGGGCCCTTAGTGACTCTGAGTTTCCAGCCTGATGGGTAAGGAGCTGGGGTATTTACACACCACCATTACTTATAGGTTAGTAGCTGCTGGATAAGGATGTCAAATCCCCAGCAACTCCAGCCTTTCCTCCTGCAGACGGAGCCAGCTCCAGCAAGCCAGAGAGAGCCCTCGGGCAAAGTGCCACAGGTGCTACAGTCAACATGAGTAGAAATGGTAAATGCGATGCCAGCTGCATCTTGAGGAGGAGTGGAAGAAGGTGAGAAAAGCGTAGAGGCAGGGCTGACTCACGTATTAGGCCACTGTCTGGGGCCCATGATGTTTTTAGGGGCCCATGAAAATGTTTTAATTTGAATTTCTTTTAAGATCAGAAAAAAGAATGAACATAATTATTAAAAAGATATAATAAAAATCCAGGTTGTATTTGTCTTTATACCAGCACTGTCATAAAATATAATTTTTAATTTTCTTAATGGAGGTAGGGGCCCATGGAGAGTCACAGAAGTCATACACTGTCCTTGCGCAGAGGAAAAGCTTCAGTTATTTTTCTTGATTTTTGGCATGTTCTACCATTTCAAATGGCTCACGCTTGTCTAAACCACCTACCTCTCCTGTTTCATTTCCTTCCTCTTTTCTTTCTTTCTCTTCTGCTTCCATGTTCCTGTGTCCCTCCTGCTGTATTTTTCTTTGTGTATCTGTAGTAGACATCTGTTATTTTTGTCTGCCCAGCATCTACTCCCAAATCTTATGATAAAAGCCCCTGAATTTGCTTTTGAGAAGCCAGTCTGCCCTACCTGCTCCTGGCCAAGAGACAGGCAGGCACTTGACATAAATGAGATACTTGCTCCTTGGAGTTCGACTTCTGAACAGAGTAATGTAAGAACTACATTACTTCCTGCTCCCCAGATCCCTGGTATGCCCTAGCTCCCATCCTCTTTGAAATCTCATTCTTCAGCTCTTCCTTACATTCTGTAATGTATAGGATAGATAGATAACGTGTATGAGAGGCATATATATATGCCTATATATATACATATGTATAGGAGAGGCATACCGTGTTCATAGATTAGAAGACTCAAGACCATAAAAGCCATCAATTTTTGTTGATTTGATATCCCAAACAAAATATGAGTGGTTTTTCTTTCCTTGAAAATTAGTAAGTTCTTTCTAGAATTTCTATTGAAATGCAAAGAGCAAAGGATAACCAAGACACTCTTGAAGAAAAAAACCTAAATCAGGATGATTTGCTTTACCAGATGACAAGAATTCTTATAAAGGTTTAATTATTGAGGTACAGATAACTAAGGTAAAAATCTAGACAAATACATCAATGATACAGAAAAGAGAACCAAGAAACAAACCCATATATGTGTAGATACTTGATTTATGACAAAGATAGCACTGCAGAGGATTAGAAAAAAGACTTTTCAGTAAATGGTGCTGGGACAATGAGATACCTATATGAAAAAAAAATGGAGTGGATCCCTACTTCATACTATACACAAAAATCAATTCCAGATGGATTTAAACCTAAATGTAAAAGGCAAAACAACAAATTCTTTAGAAGAGAATATAGGAAAATATATTCATTATCTTGGAGGAAGGAAATAATAGAGAAACACATAGAATTAATGAAATAGAAATTTGTTAAGATGGTAGATCTTATGTTAAATGTTCTTATCACAAAAAAAGTGGTAGGAAACTTTTAGAGCTGATGGTTACATTTATGGCATTGATTATGGTGACAATTTCACAGATGTATACTTATCTTCAAACTCAAGTTTCAAAACTCAAAATCAAGTTGTGGGAAAGTCTTTGCCTCCCTGGCTCTTCCACTCACCCCTTTCTTGTGAACTTTTCACATCTCTTGGATTAAACAAGGCATAGAAAACACTGACCTACAGGAAAAGATTACTAAACAGGACTCAAAATTAAGAACTTATTCATAAAAATCACCTTTAAGAGCATGAAATTACCTTTAAGGACATGGAAATGCAAGCCACAGAGTGGGAGAAAACCCATTTGGAACACATATAACTGACAGAGGACTTGTATCTGGAATATAAAGTACTATAAATCAATAAGAAAAAGTCATACAACCCAATGAAAAAACAGGCAAGGGACTTGAGCAAGTCATTTAGAGAAGAGGATGTCCAAATGGCCAAAAATACATGAAAAGGTGATTAATTTCATTGTAATGAAAACTGCAACCACAATGAGATGCCAGTGGATGTCTCTGACGAGGGAGACCAAGTGTCTTACAGGTTAAGAGGAAATTTACTCTTTATTGTATACCCTTTTGCATTAAGTATATTTTACATTATACTTGTATTTAAGTTAAAAGAAGGAAATAAAAGTACATTTGAATTAGAGAAGGAAAACAATGGAGGGAAGAACAGAATTGACAAGACAAACCCTATTTCCTTGCTGTGGAACAGTGACAGGCATCAGCTGATTGATGTTCTTGAGCTCTGACAACCACACAAAGAGAAACTAATGGCTGATAGATCAATTGATGGAGTAATCCAACAGGTAATTCAGGCTCCCAGACCACTTTTTTGTTTCTAAAAGAAGTCTGGTTTAGTGGGAAATCTGGCTTTCTTTAGCTCATGGAGGGTCATACTAGCCTGGGATGATATCTTACTGACTTGAAATAAACCCCTTTGAAATACATGTATATTTTAACTGAATTATCTATGGAGGGGCTAAATTTTTCTATCCTGATGGACCAGTCATTCACCGAATATTGACTATACCACGTGCCAGGCACTGTACTAGATAATGAGGATGCAGCAGTGAACAAAATAGACAAATTCTCTGCCCTCTTGAAGCTAATCTAGAAGGAGAAACAGAAAATAAACAAATATCCAGAACAACAAAGAATTGAGGGTAGTGCTATTTCAGATAGGGTGGCCGTGTAAGGCCTCTTTGAGGAGCTGAGATTTCAGCTGAGAGTGGAATGAAATGAGAGCAGGAACCATACATCCTCCACAAAGGAAACAGCAAGTGCAAGAGGCCTAAGGTGGTCTGAGTATTGATGGGCTCTACTGGGGTGATTGTTGTGTCATGGGATTCGATGCTATTTTACTGTGCTGTTTCCTTTAAAGAGGTAAAGTTACAAGTGGGTTTCATGTCTGTCATTTGTCTGGATGCACTCCTCTAGACAAGCCTGGGTTGAGAGCAGATATTGTCAGTGACCTGCTATGAAAGAACAGATTGTCTGCCCTGGTATCATGGCCATGTCATTCATATCCTGGAATGGCTAATGAGGTGTCTTCTTTTGGTATAAAACTAGTGTCTGGGGATTGTTGGACTAATTCTGTAATGTCTCCAAAGTAAAGAGGGCATCACTAACCACCATCATAAACTGGGGGTCTTAAGCTCCCTCCCACCTCTCCTCTCGGTATTCAGAGAGCGTATCTTGAGCTTCCAGACCCCATCCAGGACCGCTTGTTGCTCCTATTCCCACAGTCTTCCTTTGGGTTCCGACTTACACTCTTGTTTCTTCCATACAAAAGCCCTATTTTCTTTTCTTCCACAATGAAAGTTGGCTCGTCAAAACCTAGAGCTCAAACATTTAGCAACCAAAAAACTGGTACCCCTTTCCTTCAGGGCAGGGAGGGCTTGCTCTTCAAACTCTGCCAGCAAGTGATGAGATATGTGCTTTCCATCCTGGAGGTGGGAAGTGTCCTCCACTCCCAGAGAGGACTGTGTCCCACTAATGGGACAAAGGAAAGGGAGGAGAAATAGTTGTCAACATGTAAACCCAGGTGGAATAATCAGTTCCTGCTACCTTTTCTTCTGCCTGTGATCTGTTTGTGTCCCCAGTGTCCCCAGGACAGAATTCCTTTCATTAGGTAGACACACCACCCACTACTTGGGGAGGGATGCCCTGACTTCCTTGGGTGTGTGCCTTAGCCTGGCCCCTAGATGAACTGCTCACCCACTTTGTGCTTTGTTTCCCAGGGTGTGATTTCCTCATTATTCTGTGTCTTGTTCACCTCTGGGTCATCCTGCAAGTGTTATGAGGCTCCAACGTCACCACACAGGTGTTAACTGAAGCTATGGGGAAGTCTTTGCCTCCCTGGTTCCCCGACCCGACCCTCTCTTGTGGCTGCCTGCATCTTCCTCCAACTCATATCTGACTTTCCTGCTACAATCCCTGGGGAGTCCATCATCAGACCCACCTTCTCAGAAAACACTCCCCATCGCCTCCCCAGCCATATGAGCCCACCTACACTTGAACTTTGTACATATGGGGACAGTTTTCCCATCATCTTCCTTAGGAAAAATAACCAGGTTATTTCTAATGTGAACCACCTTGGTGTTCCCTCTTCCACTTCTTCCCCATATTATGTTGAAGGGTCAGGACTTACATGGGCGGCTTTCAGTAATGATCATTTTGTTCTTGCCATATTGTCCACAAATTTGTACCTCAATTGGTCCCCTTCTTGCAGCTCCTGGCACCTTATTATGGTAACATAATTTAGTCAGGTCCCTGCTGTACTAAGCAGCAGTGGTGATTAACTGCTACTCTTCCTGTAACTTGGGTCTAAGGCCACCTGTGCACTTGATCCAGTGGCTCACCTCCTTTGCTTATCCTCAAGCAGAGATGGTTGGTAACCAAGGTTCCCTATCAAACCTAATGGCGTCTTTCCTGGTGGCATTAAGCATGTAGTAAAAGCACCACAGAGAGTCTCTTGCTTCTTCTACTCAGGGGAAAGTGTTCCTATCTGTGTACATGGTGAGAGGAGGGTGGGTCAGGCAATGGAAAGGATGACCTTCCCTCCTGAAGGCAGGAGAATATCTGATGTCCTATGAAGCTCCCGATCCAGTATGAATAGGGTAGTGGGTCTCAAGACAGAATATGCATTAGAACTCTTAGGGATCTGGTGAAAATGCAGATTTCAGGGATCCACTGACAGATAATGAAACTCAGGCACAAAGATTTTATATAACTTGTCCCAAACTTATCAGTGAGTTAACCTGTAAATTATACTGTCTCTATTTAATTCTTTTAAACATATTTATTTTATATTCTGAATTTGATGCTTTCATTATCTGAAATTCTTAAGGGTCCAAATCTGCTGTTGGTTGATTCTCCTCATGGAATCATGGCTCACGGAGTTTCATTTGAGCATTTTTTTTATAATTTGAAACTGTGAGTTCAGGTTGGGTGGGCTACATCTGTGGGTGCCCTGTGTGGCTTAAGTTGGGGTAGGAGGAATCTCTCCCAAAGGGTTTTAGTTTTGCTTCTTTCCAAATGTCTCAGATATGTTTCCTACCAAGGATCACTTTTTATTAATTTCTTGGTTTAGAGTCTCCTGGGATAAATTTGAACCTGGACCCCATATGCAGAAACTCCGGGGATGCAAATTCCCCAAGGAGAATATTTTCCATTCAGAGGAGAGTTGAGAGAGATTTAAGCTTGTTGGTCACTTTCCTTTGATGGTAAGTAGACTTTCTCTAGTTCACTGTTTGTATTAGGGCTCTCCAGAGAAGCAGAACCAACAGGATGTGTATATATGTAGAGAGAGATTTATTTTAAGGAGTTGCTTCACATGATTGTGGAAGCTTGGCAAGCCCAGAATCTGCAGTGTAGGCTGGCAGGCTGGGACCGAGGGAAGAGTTGCAGTTCAAGTCCAAAGGTGATCTGCTGGTCGAATTCCTTCTTGCTTACAGAGGTCAACCTTTGTTCTTCTTTTTTTTTTCTTTTTTTGCGGTACGTGGGCCTCTCACTGTTGTGGCCTCTCCCACTGCGAGCACAGGCTCTGGACGCACAGGCTCAGCAGCCATGGCTCACGGGCCCAGCTGCTCTGCGGCACGTGGGATCCTCCCGGACTGGGGCACGAACCCGTGTCCCCTGCATCGGCAGGCGGACTCTCAACCACTGCGCCACCAGGGAAGCCCCAACCTTTGTTCTTAAATTAAGGTCTTCAAACTGATTGGATGAGGCCCACTCATATTATGCTTCACTCAATGTCCACTGATTTAAATGTTGCTCTCATCGAAAAAACACCTTCACAGAAACATCCAGAATCATATTTGACTATGTATCTGGGCACTGTGACTCAGCCAAGCTAACACATAAAATGACCATCAAATCATTTGTGTGAGTGTGGGATATCTCAGGATCCCGGCTTTATGCAAGGGTCTCACTTCTAACTTTCTGCCTCACATAGGCCCCAAAACTTCATCTCTTACCCTGCATGGAATTAGTCTATTTTTAGGTCCAGGTTTCTGAGTTCCATTTAGGATGACCTAATTCTCAAAACTTGAATTTTCATTTGGAAGCCTATTATTGCTCTCATTAACTTACTCTTCTCACTTGATGTTCTTGAGAAAACCAGCTCTTTAATGATGTGTAGGGATGGTAGTAATGTATTCCCTTGGCCCACAGATCTCAGACCGAGTGATTTGGTAATGGATTTTAGCACCTGCAATTCACACAGTCTTCACTTGCTATACTAAAGGAAATTCAAGTTAAAAAGTTGTCAGCTCAGAGAGCAATTATCATCTGAGCCCAGCTGATTTTGGTGTCATGTGGATCTGGCTTTATAAAACCATGGCCATAGATTAACTAGAACTCACTGCACAGTGTGTATACCATAGTCATTGAAAAGGACCCAGTGGGTAAATCTTGTATTAATGCTAATGATGCTAATAAAGCCACCATTTATGAATCCCTTACTGTTAGGCATTGTGCTAGGCACTGTGCACAGCATTTTTAGAGAAGTTATTTCCTTTGAAATCCACAGATCCAGGAGCTCCAAGGAGCCAGGGTCTGCAAGAAATAGGTACTTGTTGTTACCATTTTACAGATGGAAAACAACCAAAGCTTGGAGAGGTTGCCTTAATAGCTAGGTTTATATTGCGATATTGCTGTGTAACAAACGATTCCAAAATCTCAGTGGATTTCAACAAGCATGGGTTCTGTTATGGTTACGTTTTCTGTTTAGTAAATTGTACATGCTTCAACCTATAGTGTGGATTCAGTTCTTATGAATTAACCCTTTTTGAACCCCAGCTGTCTTAATTCTAGTTCTCTAGAAGCAGGGCCTGAGATGGGGATTTTTGCGCAAGTGACTTATTGGGGGAAAGCTCTCAGGAAAAGAAGAGTGAAGGAAGAAGAAGGGGGACGGGCAGAACTAATCAGAGATGTGGTCTCAGCTGGAGTCCACTTTAGTCTGACCCTCCATATCCCTGATCTGGAATGTGAATTGAACCACAGAATTGGCCCCACCTGGCGGTAAGGGGACTGGGGTTTTGTAACTCTGTATCAGCCAGCCAGTGGCTACAAGTCGCCCAAGACTGGTGGTGAGGGCCTGCAGAGCCCTATCTAAGTGATGTGCAGTCCTCCTGCAGCCACATCGTAGCCAAGAGAACATGCTTCCATTGTACAGGGAGAATATCAGAACATCTGCTATCAGTGGCTTGGAGACATTGAAACCCTCCAGAGAGTTGGAAGAATATTAGCAATAAAAAGTTGTGTCTGGGATGACTTGAGTGAAGCATTGCCTGAAGGTGGAGGTGACTTTGCACTGCATGGTCCCTTTTTGAAGACGTGAAATGTTTTAATAAAGTGTATTGCTGTGAGAAAACCCTTTTCCTTATTACAGAGTCAAAAGCCAAGTGCTGTGTGTTATTCCTGAGATTTTTGCTTACATCTCTGTCTCTCCACTCCTTATATAAAAACCTTAGTTCTCTAACAACAGAAGATCAGCAAGAGGAATTAAGAAAACAGTCCCACTTAATATTGCATCGAAAAGAATAAAATTCTTAGGAATAAGCCTACCTAAGGAGGCAAAAGACCTGTACTCCAAAAACTATAAGACGTGATGAAAGAAATTAAAGATTACACAAATACATGGGAAGATACACGGGAAGATACACCATGTTCTTGGATTGGAAGAATGAGTATTGTCAAAATGACTATACTAGCCAAGGCAATCTACAGATTCAATGCAATCCCTATCAAATTACCAATGGTGGGGCTTCCCTGGTGGCACAGTGGTTGAGAGTCCGCCTGCCGATGCAGGGGACACAGGTTCGTGCCCCGGTCTGGGAAGATCCCACATGCCGCGAAGCGGCTAGGCCCGTGAGCCATGGCCGCTGAGCCTGTACGTCCGGAGCCTGTGCTCCGCAACAGGGGAGGCCACAACAGTGAGAGGCCCGCGTACCACAAAAAAAAAAAAAAAAAAAAAAATTACCAATGGCATTTTTCACAGAACCAGAACAAAAAATTTTAAAAATCTGTATGGAAACACAAAAGACCCCAAACAGTCAAAGAAATCTTGAGAAAGAAAAATGGAGCTGGAGGAATCAAGCTCCCTGGCTCTAGACTATACTACAAAGCTATAGTCATCAGAACAGTATGGTGCTGGCACAAAAACAGAAATATAGACCAATGAAACAGGATAGAAAGCCCAGAAATAAATTCACACACCTATGGTCAATTAATCTATGATGAAGGAGGTAAGAATATACAATGGAGAAAAGATACTCTCTTCAATAAGTGGTGCTGGGAGAGCTGGACAGCTACATGTAAAAGAATGAAATTAGAATATTCTTCTAACACCATGCACAAAAATAAACTAAAAATGGATTAAAGACCTAAATGTAAGACCAGATACTATAAAACTCCTAGAGGAAAACATAGGCAGGACATTCTTTAACATAAATTGCAGCAAAATCATTTTGGATCCACCTCCTAGAGTAATGGAAATAAAAATAAAAATAAACAAATGAGATCTAATTAAGCTTAAAAGCTCTTGCACAGCAAAGGGAACCATAAATAAAATGAAAAGACAACCCACACAATGGGAAAAAATATTTACAAATGATGCAACTGACAAGGGATTAATCTTCAAAATATATAAACAGCTCATATAGCTCAATATCAAAAAAACAAATGACCCAATCAAAAAATGGGCAGAAGATCTAAACAGACATTTCTCCAAAGAAGACATACATATGGTCAACAGGAACATGAAAAGATGCTCATCACTGCTAATTTTTAGAGAAATACAGGTGGTCCCACCCCCTGCACCCAGAATGGAGCCTGCGTTTCCACAGAGCTGGAACTCCTGGCTCAGGGTGCTTCCCTCCGCCGTCACTGAACTGCCCCAGAGCCCAAGGGGAGGGCGACCTCACTGAGGCTGCTGTCTCTGGAGGGGTCCCACCAGCCAAAGCCACGACAGTCCTTGGGACCACATGCCAGATCACTCATCCTAGGGTAAGTCACCTGCTATGTCATAGGACACTCAAGCAGCCCTAAGGAGAGATCCATGTGGCAAGGAACTGAGGCCTCCTACCTATAGCCACGTGACTACAGTGTGCTGAGTCCAGTTCTTTGAAGTATACAGATGATCGTCGTGCATTTCTGGAGGAGGAGGTTCAAGATGGTGGAAAAGTAAGACGCGGAGATCACCTTTCTCCCAACAAATAACATCAGAAATACATCTACATGTGAAACAACTCCTACAGAACACCTACTGAACGCTGGCAGAAAACCTCAGACCTCCCAAAAGGCAAGAAACTTCCCCACGTACCTGGGTAGGGCAAAAGGAAAAAGAATAAACAAAGACAAAAGAATAGGGACAGGACCTGCACCAGTGGGAGGGAGCCGTGAAGGAGGAAAGGTTTCCACACATTAGAAAGCCCGTCGCGGGCGGAGACTGCGGGTGGCAGAGGGGGGAAACTTCGGAGCCGCAGAGGAGAGCACAGCAACAGGGGTGCAGAGGGCACAGAGGAGAGATTCCCGCACAGAGGATCGGTGCCAACCAGAACTCAGCAGCCGGGATGGGTGGGAGCTGGGATCTGAGGCTCCGGCTTCGGCCTTATCCCAGGGAGAGGACTGGGGTTGGCTGCATGAACACAGCCTGAAGGGGACTAGTGTGCCACGGCTAGCCAGGAGGGAGTCCGAGAAAAAGTCTGGAGCTGCCGAAGAAGAGACAAGAGACGTTTTCTTGCCTCTTTGTTTCCTGGTGCGCGAGGAGAGGGGATTAAGAACGCCGCTTAAAGGAGCTCCAGAGACCAGCGCGAGCCACGGCTATCAGCGTGGACCCCATAGACTGGCATGAGACGCTAAGGCTGCTGCTGCTGCTGCTGCCACCAAGAAGCCTGTGAGCAAGCACAGGTCACTATCCACACCGCCCCTCCCGGAAGCCTGTGCAGCCCGCCCCTGCCAGGGTCCCGTGATCCAGGGACAACTTCCCCAGGAGAATGCATGGCGCGCCTAAGGCTGGTGCAACGTCACGCCGTCCTCTGCTGCCGAAGGCTCACCCTGCACTCCGTGCCCCTCCCTCCCCCCGGCCTGAGTGAGCCAGTGCCCCCTAATCAGCTGCTCCTTTAACCCCGTCCAATCTGAGCAAAGAACAGACACCCTCAGGCGACCTACACACAGAGGCGGGTCCAAATACAAAGCTGAACCCCAGGAGCTATGTGAACAAAGAAGAGAAAGGGAAATCTCTCCCAGCAGCCTCAGAAGCAGCAGATTAAAGCTCCACAATCAACTTGATGTACCCTGCATCTGTGGAATACCTGAATAGACAACGAATCATCCCAAATTGAGGAGGTGGAGTTTGGGAGCAATGATATATATATATTTTTCCCTTTTCTCTTTTTGTGACTGTGTATGTGTATGCTTCTGTGTGTGATTTTGTCTGTATAGCTTTGCTTTTACCATTTGTCCTAGGGTTCTGTCTGTCTGGGGTTTTTTTGGGTTTTTTTAATTCCTTAAAAAATTTTTTTTCTTAATATTTATTTTTATTTTAATAACTATTTTATTTTACTTCATTTTATTTTATCTTCTTCTTTTTTCTTTCTTTCTTTCTTTTTCTCCCTTTTATTCTGAGCCATGTGGAGGACAGGGTCTTGGTGCTCCAGCCAGGCGTCAGGGCTGTGCCACTGAGGTGGGAGAGACAAGTTGAGGACACTGGTCCACAAGAGATCTTCCAGCTCCATGTAATATCAAATGGCGAAAATCTCCCAGAGATCTCCATCTCAACGCCAAGATCCAGCTCCACTCAACGACCAGGAAGCTACAGTGCAGGACATCCTATGCCAAACAACTAGCAAGACAGGAACACAACCCCACCCATTAGCACAAAGGCTGCCTAAAATCATAATAAGGCCACAGACACCCCAAAACACACCACCAGAAGTGGACCTGCCCACCAGAAAGACAAGATCCAGCCTCATCCACCAGAACATAGGCACTAGTCCCCTCCACCAGGAAGCCTACACAACCCACTGAACCAATCTTAGCCACTGGGGATAGACACCAAAAACAACGGGAACTACAAACCTGCAGCCTGCAAAAAGGAGACCCCAAACACACTAAGTTAAGCAAAATGAGAAGACAGAGAAACACACAGCAGATGAAGGAGCAAGGCAAAAACCCACCAGACCTAACAAATGAAGAGGAAATAGGCAGTCTACCTGAAAAAGAATTCAGAATAATGATAGTAAAGACGATCCAAAAATCTTGGAAATAGAATGGAGAAAATACAAGAAACGTTTAACAAGGACCTAGAAGAACTAAAGAGCAAACAAACAGTGATGAACAACACAATAAATGAAATTAAAAATTCTCTGGAAGGGATCAACAGCAGAATAACTGAGGCAGAAGAACGGATAAGTGACCTGGAAGATAAAATAGTGGAAATAACTACTTCAGAGCAGAATAAAGAAAAAAGAATGAAAAGAATTGAGGACAGTCTCAGAGACCTCTGGGACAACATTAAATGCACCAACATTTGAATTACAGAGGTCCCAGAAGAAGAAGAGAAAAAGAAAGGGACTGAGAAAATATTTGAAGAGATGATAGTTGAAAACTTCCCTAATATGGTAAAGGAAATAGTTAAGCAAGTCCAAGAAGCACAGAGTCCCATACAGCATAAATCCGAGGAGAAACACGCCAAGACACATATTAATCAAACTATCAAAATTAAATACAAAGAAAACATATTAAAAGCAGCAAGGGAAAAACAACAAATAACACATAAGGGAATCCCCATAAGGTTAAAAGCTGATCTTTCAGCAGAAGCTCTGTAAGCCAGAAGGGAGTGGCAGGACATATTTAAAGTGATGAAGGAGAAAAAAATACAACCAAGATTACTCTACCCAGCAAGGATCTCATTCAGATTGGACAGAGAAATTAAAGGCTTTACAGACAAGCAAAAGCTAAGAGAATTCAGCACCACAAAACCAGCTATACAACAAATACTAAAGGAACTTCTCTAGGCAGGAAACACAAGAGAAGGAAAAGACCTACAATAATAAACCCAAATTAATTAAGAAAATGGCAATAGGAACATACATATCAATAATTACCTTAAATGTAAATGGATTAAATGCTCCCACCAAAATATACAGACTGGCTGAATGGATACAAAAACAAGACCCATATATATGCTGTCTACAAGAGACCTACTTCAGACCTAGGGACACATACAGACTGAAAGTGAGGGGATGAAAAAAGATATTCCATGCAAATGGAAATCAAAAGAAAGCTGGAGTAGCAATTCTCATATGAGACAAAATAGACTTTAAAATAAAGATTATTACAAGAGACAAAGAAGGACACTACATAATGATCAAGGGATCGATCCAAGATGAAGATACAACAATTGTAAATATTTATGCATCCAACATAGGAGCACCTCAATACATAAGGAAAATACTAGCAGCCATAAAAGGGGAAATCGACAGTAACACAGTCATAGTAGGGGACTTTAACACCCCACATTCACCAATGGACAGATCATCCAAAATGAAAATAAATAAGGAAACACAAGCTTTAAATGATACATTAAACAAGATGGACTTAATTGACATTTATAGGACATTCAATCCAAGAAAAATAGAATACACATTTTTCTCAAGTGCTCATGGAATGTTCTCCAGGAGAGATCATATCTTGGATCACAAATCAAGCCTTGGTAAATTTAAGAAAATTGAAATCGTACCAAGTATCTATTCCGACGACAGTGCTATGAGACTAGATATCAATTACAGGAAAAAATCTGTAAGAAATACAAACACATGGAGGCTAAACCACACACTACTTAATAACCAAGAGATCAAAGAGGAAATCAAAAAAATACCTAGAAACAAATGACAATGAAAACACAATGACCCAAAACCTATGGGATGCAGCAAAAGCAGTTCTAAGAGGGAAGTTTATAGCAATACAATCCTACCTTAAGAAAGAAGAAACATCTCAAATAAACAATCTAACCTTACACCTAAAGCAATTAGAGAAAGAAGACCAAAAATCCCCAAAGTTAGCAGAAGGAAAGAAATCATAAAGATCAGATCAGAAATAAATGAAAAAGAAATGAAGGAAACGATAGCAAAGATCAATAAAACTAAAAGCTGGTTCTTTGAGAAGATAAACAAAATTGATAAACAATCAGCCAGACTTATCAAGAAAAAATGGGAAGAAGACTCAAATCAATAGAATTAGAAATGAAAAAGAAGTAACAACTGACACTGCAGAAATACAGAGGGTCATGAGAGATTACTACAAGCAACTATATGCCAATAAAATGGACAACCTGGAAGAAATGGACAAATTCTTAGAAATGCACAACCATTGGAGACTGAACCACGAAGAAATAGAAAATATGAACAGACCAATCACAAGCACTGAAATTGAAACTGTGATTAAAAATCTTCCAACAAACAAAAGTCCAGGACCAGATGGCTTCACAGGCGAATTCTATCAAACACTTAGAGAAGAGCTAACACCTATCCTTCTCAAACTCTTCCAAAATATAGCACAGGCAGGAACACTCCCAAACTCATTCTATGAGGCCCCCATCACTCTGATACCAAAACCAGACAAAGATGTCACAAAGAAAGAAAACTACAAGCCAATATCACTGATGAATATAGATGCAAAAATCCTCAACAAAATAATAGCAAACAGAATCCAACAGCACATTAAAAGGATCATACACCATGATCAAGTGGGGTTTATTTCAGGAATGAAAGGATTCTTCAATATACGCAAATCAATCAACATCATACACCATATTAACAAATTGGAGGAGAAAAACCATATGATCATCTCTATAGATGCAAAGAAAGCTTTCGACAAAATTCAACACCCATTTATGATAAAAACTCACCAGCAAGTAGGCATAGAGGGAAATTTCCTCAACGTAATGAAGGCTATATATGACAAACCCACAGCCAACATCATACTCAGTGCTGAAAAACTGAAAACCTTTCCACTAAGATCAGGAACAAGACAAGGTTGCCCACTCTCACCACTATTATTCAACATAGTTTTGGAAGTTTTAGCCCCAGCAATGAGAGAAGAAAAAGAAATAAAAGGAATCCAAATTGGAAAAGAAGAAGTAAAGCTGTCACTGTTTGCAGATGACATGATACTACACATAGAGAATCCTAAAGATGCTACCAGAAAACTACTAGAGCTAATCAATGAATTTGGTAAAATTAATGCACAGAAATCCCTCACATTCCTATACACTAATGATGAAAAATCTGAAAGAGAAATTAAGAAAACACTCCCATTTACCACTGCAACAAAAAGAATAAAATATCTAGGAATAAACCTACCTAAGGAGACAAAAGACCTGTATGCAGAAAATTATGACACTGATGAAAGAAATTAAAGATGATAGAAATAGATGGAGAGATATACCATGTTCTTGGACTGGAAGAATCAACATTGTGAAAATGACTCCACTACCCAAAGCAATCTACAGATTCAATGCAATCCCTATCAAACTACCACTGGCATTTTTCACAGAACTAGAACAAAAAATTTCAAAATTTGTATGGAAACACAAAAGACCCCGAAGAGCCAGAGCAATCTTGAGAAAGAAAAACGGAGCTGGAGGAATCAGGCTCCATGACTTCAGACTACACTACAAAGCTACAGTAATCAAGACAGTGTGGTACTGGCACAAAAACAGAAATATAGATCAATGGAACAGGATAGAAAGCCCAGAGATAAACCCAAGCACATATGGTCACCTTACCTTTGATAAAGGAGGCAAGAATATACAATGGAGAAAAGACAGTCTCTTCGATAAATGGTGCTGGGAAAACTGGGCAGCTACATATAAAAGAATGAAATTAGAACACTCCCTAACAGTATACACAAAAATAAACTCAAAATGGATTAAAGACCTAAATGTAAGGCCAGACACCATCAAACTCAGAGGAAAACACAGGCAGAACACTCTATGACATAAATCACAGCAAGATCCTTTTTGACCCACCTGCTAGAGAAATGGAAATAAAAACAAATATAAACAAATGGGACCTAATCAAACTTAAAAGCTTTTGCACAGCAAAGGAAACCATAAACAAGACCAAAAGACAACCCTCAGAATGGGATAAAATATTTGCAAATGAAACAACTGACAAAGGATTAATCTCCAAAACATACAAGCAACTCATGCAGCTCAATATCAAAAAAACAAACAACCCAATCCAAAAATGGGCACAAGACCTAAACAGACATTTCTCCAAAGAAGATATACAGATTGCCAACAGACACATGAAAGAATGCTCAACATCATTAATCATTAGAGAAATGCAAATCAAAACTACAATGAGATATCACCTCACACCGGTCACAATGGCCATCATCAAAAAACCTACAAACAATAAATGCTGGAGAGGGTGTGGAGAAAAGGGAACCCTCTTGCACTGTTGGTGGGAATGTAAATTGATACAGCCACTATGGAGAACAGTATGGAGGTTCCTCAAAAAAATAAAAATAGAACTACCATACGACCCAGCAATCCCACTACTGGGCATATACCCTGAGAAAACTATAATTCAAAAAGAGTCATGTACCACAATGTTCATTGCAGCTATGTTTACAATAGCCAGGACACAGAAGCAACCTAAGTGTCCATCAACAGATGAATGGATAAAGAAGATGTGGCACATATATATAATGGAATATTACTCAGCCACCAAAAGGAACGAAACTGAGTTATTTGTAGTGAGGTGGATGGACCTAGAGAGTGTCATACAGAGTGAAGTAAGTCAGAAAGAGAAAAACAAATACCGTATGCTAACACATATATATGGAATCTAAAAAAAAAAAAAGAAGAAAAAAATGGTCAGAAGAACCTAGGGGCAAGGTGGGAATAAAGATGCAGACCTACTAGAGAATGGACTTGATGATATGGGGAGGGGGAAGGGTAAGCTGGGACAAAGTGAAAGAGTGGCATGGACATATATACACTACCGAACGTAAAATAGATAGCTAGTGGGAAGCAGCCGCATAGCACCGGGAGATCAGCTCAGTGTTTTGTGACCACCTAGAGGGGTGGGATAGGGAGGGTGGGAGATGCAAGAGGGAAGAAATATGGGGACATATGTATATGTATAACTGATTCACTTTGTTATAAAGCAGAAACTAACACACCATTGTAAAGCAATTATACTCCAATAAAGATGTTAAAAAAATTATTAGAGAAATACAAGTCAAAACTGCAATAAGGTATCACCTCACACCAGTCAGAATGGCCATCATCAAAATGTCTACAAATAATAAATGCTAGAGAGGACATGGAGAATAGGGAACCCTCCTACACTACTGGTGGGAATGTAAATTGGTATAGCCACTTTGGAGAACAGTATGGAGGTTCCTTTAAAAACTAAAAATAGAACTACCATGTGATCCTACAATCCGACTCCTGGGCATATATCTGGAGAAAACTATAATTTGAAGAGATACATGCACCCCAATGTTCACTGCAGCACTATTTACAGTAGACAAGGCATCGAAGCAGCCTAAATGTCCATCAACAGATGAATGGATAAAGAAGATATGGTGTATATATACACAGTGGAATACTGCTCAGCCATAAAAAAAGAATGAAATAATGCCATTTGCAGCAACATGGATGGACCTAGAGATTATCATACTAAGTGAAATAAGTCAGACAGAGAAAGACAAATGTATGATATTGCTTATATGTGGAATCTAAAGGAAAAAAAGATACAAGTGAAATTATTTCCAAAAGAGAAACAGACTCACAGACTTAGAAAACAAACTTATGGTTACCAAAGGGGAAAGGTCGGGGGAGGGACAAATTAGAAGCTTGGGATTAACATACACACACTACTATATATAAAATAGATAACCAACAAGGACCTACTGTATAGCACAGCTCAGTATTTTGTAATAACGTTTAAGTGAAGAGAATCTGAAGAATATATATATATATGAAGAATATATATATATATATATAATATATATATGAATCACTGTGCTGTACACCTGAAACTAACATGATATTGTTAATCAACTATACTTCAATTAAAAAATAAAAATAAAAACAGCAGTCAGATTCCGGCAGTGCAAAGAATTACACTTGATATATTCTTTCTATCACACTAAATTACCTCCAGAGACAAAGGAAGTAGGCTACTCCCCATTTGGGAGTTGTTGGCTGTGAATCCAAGAGATTTGGTGACACACTGTCTAAATAAAATTAGTTGGAATACACAAACTGGTGTGAGCTGGGTGGAGTAGAGGGTAACTGGATTAATTTAAAACAAAACAAAACAAAAAAACCTTAGTTCTGACCCACATGGTCTCAATCTTGGGTTGCTATGTCAGTTGCTTCATCATTCTCGTACCTCCAATCTCTCCCCCTTCCAGCCTGATCATGTAATACTAATACCATCACACCTTTGATAAAGTCCTCCTGCTGAATATCAAAATCCCCTATCTGGCCTTTCACACTGTCTGTGGTTTGACCCAACCTGCCCTCACCACTCTGTTTCCCACCACTTTGAACCCCATCCCTTCCTCCTCTGCTTCAGTGGCTCCTGATCACACTCACTGGTGTCTTTTACCATCAGCCCAACTTGTGCCCAGCAGCAAGCCAGAGTGTCCCATAAGCAGGTCAATAAGGCCCAGGATATACTGCTGCCCACAGGTGAGAGGTCCCATTTGTTGGGAGGGGACAGAGGTGTTGCATTTAATTGTAAGACAATACAGGAAGAGGGAAGGAGCAGCCCTTAAGGCAAATACCCTAGGTTACTCTTGAGGTTATGGAAAGGTATGGTCTTTAGGAGCTGAGCACAGAAGCCTGCTACGCTGGAAGCAAAGGAGATGAATCCCAAGCGTTTCAACATTGCAGAGCCAAGCCAGGCATGGAGAGAAGCAGCACGCTGAGTTCACCTCAAGGGCCTGGAAGCAGGCATCTGCCAGTCCAATCCAGTTGGGTCAGTTATGCCAGCTGTTCCCACAGGGCATGGTGCTTGGTGCTGACAGGAAGCTTCTCACTCTCTGTCCAAGTTAAAGCAGCATTCTTGATCTGGGCAGGTAGAGGCTGGCAGATGAATGCTGTTTCCCAGAGCAAGGCAAGGTCCTGTAAACACTTCTGGTTGGGAACTCTAGCCCAGAGCTCCAGGCCTTCGGGGCTGGGGGATACAAGCTCTAACAGTCGTTTATCTCTCTAAGCTACTAGTTTCCATTTCTGTAAACTAGGGAATAACTTTGCTTAGTTCATATATGGAATGTCTAAGTGCCTAGCAATATTTAGCACACAGTGAGTGCTCAATTAGACTTTAATCTTCTCATTTCTGTCACATCTTCTGCCACAGGAAGCACTGCTCCCCTTCCCCTGGGAGTGAACTTCAAGAGTCTGTACTAGTTACACCTCCCCAGGACCTCCTGGGCTGCCCCCGGCACCAACTATGTTTTCTTAGCACCCACCCGACATGCCTAGTCTTATCACAAAATAACAAGGAGCACTGTTAATTAATTTCTTAACTGTGTTTGTGTCTGCACCATCTCCCTACCCTGCAGTGTTATGCCGTTCATCAGTGGTGCAGACATACTTCTTGCCCAATGTGACTCCTCCAAATGTTAGAACTTATTCTTGGGCTGAACTAAACCAGCCCATCTTGATGTCTTGAGCTGGAACAATGGTTAATAACACCATTATTCTCTCAATAAAAGGAAAGAATTTGCACCCTCCTCTGAATTTGTGCACATTGTGAATTTCAGACTATGCTGGCTGAATACAAATTTCAAAAGCTTTTTTCTTTTATCTCAAGTCTAACCGTCAGACTCCAGTTGAAAGCTTCAGCTGACATGGTTTGCTTTTCATGACGAAAGTACGTCTTAGGAGATGTTTGCCTGTCACGAAGAAAAGCTATGAAAGCCCAAGAGTTAAACTCTGCCAGTGCGGCCACAGCTCCTCCATCCTATGTCGCATCTTCCTCTGTCCTTGAACAGTTGATAATATGGGTGGTGGGGGAAGAGAGGAAGATAACACAGTCACCTTTTTAAAGTCAGCCTTGCTTCAGCTGTGAGAACTGAAGACTATGAAGATCAGAGCAAGTCCATATTCCAAGTCTTCAATGGACTTTCCTTTCCTTTGAACATGAAAGCCCCAACTTAGGCTCCCTGAGGCATGGAATCACTTAAGCGATGGTCACCCTAGGCCCAAGTCCAGCTGTGAATAAAGTCAAAGATTTCAAGGCTCAAATCTTTATGAGAATGGGTCATTTGACTACACCATGTATTTCCAAAAATATGCTGAGGACTAGAAGTAGGAGGAGACCTAGTGGCTTGGTTTTCCTCCAGTGCCATCCAGGGCTGTGTCTAGAGCTCTGCCTTCCCTTCCTTGTTGTCCACTGTAGGACTATCTGCGCAATGTCAATTAAAAAAGGGCCCCAGCCCTTAGATCTTTTGCCACTATTTCTCAGTTTTAAAAAAGAATGTATTCTGGACACAAATGTTTTAGAAACTTTTATGCACGAACTCATCTGCCTTTAGTCTCATTTCCTTACTCTCTGGATGAAATAGGTTTGGGGTACAACACACAGGAGAACAGGACCCATTTGCCTTCTCACCTCCTGCAGTCTTCTAGACTCCATGATTGGAGTTACTTACTACCACCTCCAGACTCTGAGACCAGTCCTTTCCGAATCCTAAGATATTTAATGGGGTTTTAGGCCAGGTGTTCTCTTCTACCCACATGAGACTTGTGCTGGCCTTGTACTCCATTCCTTGTCCCAGGGGCACCCCTTTGGGTTTGGGTTTTTTTGTGTGTTTGTTTTGTTTTGTTTTGTTTTGAACCAATCTGATATTTTACACTCCACTTCTAGTTTGGCTTTGGCTTTCTTTCTCCCCCCACCTTGCCTTAGTCTCTCAGGAATTTTCTTATTTTTACCCATCCTGTGCCACCTTTGTGACACTCTTCTGTCTTCCCATATTTCTCCCATTCAGCCTCCTGCCAAGACAGCTTGCTACTCATTCATCCTCTTCCTGGATATTCTGTCCTTTTACCTCCTGTCCAGGCTCTATGTTGCATTCTCCAGGGCCCTTCTAGGTCCCTGCCAGCCTTGTGATATATTTCCATTGCCTATGATGCCTCAGTAGTCTGCTCTGCCAGACCCTGGGATCTGGTTGGATAAAAGGGTATGACTGAGCCTCAGCAAATCAGCTATAGCTTGGTGTTCTGGATCAAGAACTGTAAATATGGGCCTGGAACTTTTGCCACTTTTTGAAAAAGTTACAGTCCTGGGTTTACTGGCAATATAATGGTTATAGAGAACCTGGGTTTTTGTCTTAGCTCCACCTTTCATCTTCTGGGTCATTCTGGCCAAACTTCTTCCTCTTATTTTCCTTATCTATGAAATGGGACCCTGAAGACTCTTCCGACTCTGAAGTGCCTTGATTCATGTATATTCTCATCTGAGGCAGTTCTACTTTCAAAGATGCATGAGCTCCTTATGAGATTCATCAGTTTGGGTGGAGAAAGCTAACATCCTACACTTGGTCTTTATCTAAAACTTGGTCACTATCTTCTTTTCCCAATAGCATTTTATTTTGTGTTGCTCTGTTTAGAGCTTCATCAAACAATTCAACAAATACCTATTGTATACTGGCATAAAGGAAGAATGACTTGGAGAAGGAGACAAGACACTTGCACATGAGTGTCTTCCTCCTTAGTGGAGATAAACCACCAAAACTGCCATCTGGGGACCATCCCAAATCAGCCAGAGCTTCCAGATGTTCCTGCCCCCGCTCTGCCTCTCACAGACCTAGGGCTAGGAATTTTATGAACCTTCCAAGGTATGCATTTTCTCTCCTTACAGAGGAAGAAATTAAATCAACCTATACCTTGGGAAAGATCATTAAGACCAGGGTCTTTAAAAGAGGAACTCTGAGCCGACCCAGTCAAGACAGGCTCTTCTCCATGTTTATCCTGAGAATTCTCCTTGTAATATGACTGGGCCAAATAACAGCATCTCATATTTCTATAGTAATTCAAACCTCACATGTTGTTTTTGTCTACCTTATTTGAGCCCTAAAAATAACTTTGTGAGACAGGCAAGGCAAATATATATATATATATATATATATGTGTGTGTGTGTGTATGTGTGTGTGCGTGTGTGTGTATATATATGTATGTATATATGTGTGTGAATGTGTATATATATATATGTGTGTGTGTATGTGTATATATATATATATATATATATATAATCCTGTTCCCATTTTCCATACATGAAAACTGAGGCTCAGAAAGATTGTATGACTTGTTCAAGTCACTCTCCTGATGACTGATCCCATGTCCTCTCTCTTCCCTTCATTATCTTTTTTAACCTGAGAATGTGTGTCTGCCTGCTCAGCCGTAACCTGAGCCTTGCTTTGCAGTGACGACCAAAGAACCTCTTCAGACAGTTTCATAGATCATTTTCAGGCAGCTGTGGAGAGGACAATAAACACGATCTTACAGCTCAGTGTGCAGAGAAGCAAGCAAGATTTGGTATTATACATGGTCATGGAGCCAAAAGCCCTAGATCCAATCCTCCTGGTGGTATGACAGATGACTTCATAGCTCCAAAAATATTTTCAGTCAGTTTCTCATAAGCTCCAGTTGTCCAAAGCTTCCAGAAGCATTTATGAGGTGGGGAGAGGGGTGGCAACAGGGCGCTTATTGTTGCTTTGCTTTAAACAAAATTACAAAGTGAGACCTTTAATTTGCCTCTTCTCTAGCATCTTGACCAGCACATGTGGGTGGGTTGATAAGGTCTTTTCCTCTCCTCTACTTTTTAGCAGGAGAATTATTCTTGGGGAAAACCAGATGCTGCAATTACTTGGAAAAAAAAGAGAGGACCAGCCATGTATCTAATTACTAAGCCAGCCTCACATATGTGCCTGCTTACCTACTGATGTGTAAATAGCCAGAGAGTCCTGTGTATGGGGAACAAAGTCCACATAAGCTCAGACACACCCATGCATTGCTCCTCCCAGGAGGACCCTGAGGACAGCTCTCCAAATGAACATGGCAGGGCTGAGCCTTTAGGAGCTGAAGGGGAAGAGGTCCTCCCCAATGTGGCAATCTGCTAATGGGAAAAAGACTATCTGGTCTTAGCATGTCAGAAGACGGAGGGCTCCTTAGGAGCCCTGCTGCAGCCTCCTGGTCGTAATGAGAGGAAACCAGAGACCAGAGAGGGGCACGCTGAGGACCAGGGCCAGACACAGCCCTCGGGTGGCTGTTCTTGCTTTTCCTCCCAAGGCAAGCCCACCGAGGCAGCGCAGATCTCCAGAGCCTCCACACCTGCTGTGTATCTGAGTAAGGGGTAGCATTCCAAAGATGCCTGAGTCCCTTGTGTGTTGGGATCGCATGCAGGAGGAAATGGAATGCAAGAACACACAGGGTAGACTGCACAGAACACAAACAATACTCAGGTGGTCACCACAGCCTGTATTCTGAGAGAGAGGGAGAGAGAGAGAGAAACGCTATCCAGGCTGACTCCTAAGTAACCAGGAAACCCAAAGGAAACTAGGACAGTGCTTGGCTTGCTGATAGGGGCAGCATGCTGTGAGCCCTGTCAGGTATGAGTGTGTGTGTGTGTGTGTGTGTGTGTGTGTACACCGTCACAAAGGCAGACAGACTAAGTCCCAGGATGCAGTGACAACCTTCCTTTAAGTAGACAGAAACTCTAGGTGACTCCACAGGGCCATGGATGCTCTGGGGGACCCCGGAATTTTTGCAGCTGCACCTTGGAGGGGCCGTAATGTGTACGGGGCAAATTTTAGAGGTGGTTTTGACTTCTCAAAGCATTTAAAGTTCCTTAGAATCCCACCACAGCAATGAGCAGTCTCTGCTAAAGATGTTTTGTAGAGAGAAATGTGTGAGGCCGAGGCCTCGGAGCTTGCTGCTGGATCTGTCTGCTGTCCAGTGTCAGCCCCTGCTCAGCACTCCTGCTACACCTGGTTATCGTGGGAGGCAGAACCAAGAGGTTTTTCTGTTTTGTTTTGTTTTGTTTTGTTTTGTTTTGTTTTTTTGCTGTACGCGGGCCTCTCACTGCTGTGGCCTCTCCCGTTGCGGAGCACAGGCTCCGGACACACAGGCTCCGCGGCCATGGCTCGCGGGCCCAGCCGCTCCGCGGCATGTGGGATCTTCCGGGATCGGGGCACGAACCCGTGTCCCCTGCATCGGCAGGCGGACTCTCAACCACTGCGCCACCAGGGAAGCCCTGTTTTGTTTTGTTTTTGTGGCAATTTATTTTATTTTATTTATTTTGTTTGTTTGGTTGGGTTTTTTTTTTGGCTTTCCTGAATAGGTTTGTATTTCAGTTATCTCACTTGTCTTTCTTTGAAATGTGCCACTGCTTTTCCTCTGTTTTTACCCCCCACCCCCAGGGTTGGCTTTTGGCTTTGACAAAAGTAGGACATTGAAACATAAATCATAAAAACTGGAAATTCCCTCACCTCCAACATGAAAAATCTTGAAGTTGTACATATGGTGTAAGTCCAGGTCTTTAGTTTTGATTGGATCAGAAAGACTGCAGACTTTGGAGCTGGACAGACTTGCAGTCAAATCCTATGTTTGATATTTACTTCCAGGTCCCTTTGGGCAAGTCCCTTAACCTCTCTGCATCTCAGTTTTCTCATCTGTAGAGCAGAGATCATTATGCCATCCTTATTAGATTGCCTGAGGATTTCATCCGTCAGTCACGTACAGCAAGCAGCACATGGTAGCTATTCAACAAATGCTACCTCCCTCCCCAGCTGTCCTCTTGTCCTCTATGTCCCTGTCAGCAGCTGTCACCCCCAGACATGGTTCACATGGCTGCTATCCATCTTCATAAAAAGCCTGACATGGGGGGTTCTTTTAGGGAAGCATGAAGGGAAGGGGTAGTCAGGAGCTATGAGCATCTGTTAATCCAAGCATTTTAATAGATTTCCTTTGAACAGAGAACACCCCTATCATATACCGTGTACATGGGAGTTTTCATCCTCCATGGAGAGGCATTTTGGTTAAGCATGAGACTCTGGAATCAAGCAAGCCGGAGATCTTGTGCCAGCTCAGCCATTTACTAGCTGTGTGACATGGGGCAGGTTATGTAATTCTCAAAACCTCAGTCTCCTCATTTGTGAAATGGAGGAAGCAGATCGTACCTCACAGGGTTGGTTGTTATATTGATTAAATGAAATAATACTTATTGGGCACTGTTTCCATTATCTGCTACTACACAACACACCTTCCCAAAACTTAGTGACTTAAAAGAAGGGTTTATGATTTCTCACGATTCTGCAATCTAAGCCGGGCTCAGTTGGGTGGCTCTTCTGTTCCATGTGCTGTCCATGGGGCTGAAACATCCAAGATGGCTTCTTCAAGCCCATATCTCACACCCCATGGTGGCTGGAACAGGTGAGGATGATACAGCAGCTAGCTAGCTAGCACTCTCTCTCTTTCACTTCACCATTTCAGAACTTGGGCTCTTTCCACATGGCAGTCTCAGAGCTGCTGGACTTCCTATTTGGCAGCTGGCTCCCAAGAGAAAGAAGCAAAAACTGCCAGACCTACTAAAAGTTGGTCTAGAACTGGCACAGTGTCATTTCTACTACATTGCATTGGTCAAAGCAACTCAAAGGGCCAGCCAGATTCAATGGAGGGGAGATAAGCCCCATCTCATCCAGTGAGGAGCAACATGCACCTGCAGGATGGGAAGGATTGATGGCCACCATATTTGGAGACCAGCTACAATAAGCCTGCAGTCCAGTGCCTGGAACAAAATTCATTTTTTAAAATGCTTGCTTGAGATCAGATCAAGAACTCTGCACATATCAGAAAATGAAACACAGACTCCGCACCTAAAAGTTTAGGAGATCTTGGGTCCTTTAGATGGATGAACAAGAAATAATTCCAAGCAGGCATTCCCAACCGAAGCCCCAAGAATGCCAGGTTCCTCCTCACTCATTACATCCATGTCTTGTGCCTACGTAAACAGCCTTCTCAGAGTGTTGTAAGCAGTGCAGAGGTCCTATTTGCCATGGGGATTAATGCAAATTCAAGCAAAGAATCCTGGGAAAAGGTGGTTCTTACAGTGCAGAGCAGAATGTGAAAGCCATTTTAAAGACTTGTGATGTTTCATAGTTACTACAAAAAAACCATTTGGTGGAGAGATTTCTACTACAATAAGGAATGGTTTTGTGTGTCTGTGATCCTGTAAGCCATTAGACAGTGATGGATATGGAAGAGGATACTGCTGCAGCAAGTCAGAGGTGGAAAGAACACGGATATTTTCATTAATCAAACTTCAGAGCAAATGAGACAGGCAGAGCCTTCATAATGCCGGGTCAGGTCTGCTCTCCTAAAAGATTAGGTTTTCTTTACCCCCCACCTCCCCCAACCACCACAAGTTGGTAAGTTGTATAATATTCTTCTTAATAAGAATGGAGGGCTTCCCTGGTGGCGCAGTGGTTGAGAGTCTGCCTGCCGATGAAGGGGACGCGGGTTCGTGCCCCGGTCCGGGAAGATCCCACATACCACGGAGCAGCTGGACCCGTAAGCCATGGTCGCTGAGCCTGCGCGTCTGGAGCCTGTGCTCCGCAACAGGAGAAGCCACAACAGTGAGAGGCCCGCGTACCGCAAAAAAAAAAAAAAGAATGGAATAGACGATAAAGCAGGGAAAGAAATGGCTGGTGTATATGTTCAAGCCCAAGACGATGTGAAGAAAAATTTCTAATTTTGGAGAAACTGAGAAAACAGATATAACCACTAGATGAAATTACCAGGTTTTGCTCCCACAGCTTATACCGGTATATTTAACTGCAGGAGGAAATAAAGCAGCAAGACAATATAATATCCTGCCTTTTGAGGTTAGGCAAAATTTAAAGTTTGTAGAGACAGGGAAGAGATTATATCTGTGTTGCATGTTCTGTGTTTGGATCCTAGGCAGATTTAAATGTGTTTGGTGACATGGCCTGTGGTCAGGTTGAAACTGAAGTAGGCAAACTCTTCTTAGATTCTTTTTTCTCTTTTTACTCACCAATCTTGCTTCTGAGTTGCCCTTTCTATCTCCCTATTCCCGAGTGCCTGGTGCTCTCATGGTGCAAGATCTCTTCTCCCAGGTCACAACAATTTATATTAGAAGAGGAAAAAAGTTTTTTAATCTGCTGGGAGAAGAATTTCTTTTAGGAAGGAGATTGTCTTTGTGTAGGTAATACAGTACCTTGACAGGTTGCTGAAGGATGGAAGGGAATACCCTGAGGACATGGTCTGGGAGGAGGCAAGGAAACAAAAGAGAAGGCTGAAGTGATCCATGCTGGAAACACACAGGAGCTAGAAATAGGGACATAGCACAGAAGAGAGCATGGCCAGGAGCTGGCGCTTACGGTGGCAGAAATGGCCCAGCAACATTTCTTGACAGTGTTCTACTACAACAGCAGTTCCCAGACGTTCTTCGCTCACAGCGGCCTTAGTCTCTCTCTAATTTTTTTCATGGTGCCACTCCCCACCTCCACCAAGGGCCAAAAGAAATACGTAACCATTGTTTTACTAATTAAGTAGTAAGCCTAAACAGTTTAATATATCCAAAGCACTTAGCAGCGTTTCCTGTTCCATGTTATTTTTCACAAGGTACTTGCTTTTTATCTCAGCAACCCTGAACATCCAAGATGCACAAAGATAAGATATCATTGAAAGGAATGTAGCACAATCTACTGTTGAAACAGGGAACTACTTTGAGCTAGTAACTTGTGTGGTGCCCAACAGATTTTGAATACCACTTTGTTTCTTCTGAAAGTTTAAAATATCCTACAGCACCACTGTGAGTTTGCTGCAGCCCCCCGAGGTGCCTGGTAATACAGTATTGGGAAGCATGGTACTACAGTGTTCACTTCTCAGTTGCCAGTGTTGACTACCATGTTGTCCTGCTGTCTCTCCCAACTTTCATCAAGTCCTAATACACCTGAAAAGGCCTTGTGTGAGTGTCTAAAGTGGATGAGTGTTGAAGATGGTTCATCGAGTCAGGCTGGGGACAGGAGGCACAGGTCAGAAGTAGAGCAGAAAGCGGAACTAGTTCAGCAGAGGCAGGAGCTCAATGTGAGAGGTGTACCCTCGGACATGACCTCTGGGCCTTTTAGAAATCGCAGGGTGGCATTTCACTTTCTGTAAGATTTGGAATGGAATTTGAGCCAATCTTTGGACAGAATGACTCCAGTTGGCATTTGTTAAGAGTTGAATATCTATTATCTATTGGCAAGGTTTGTAGAGTATTTAATATAAGTTACCATCATTGCTTAGCCTAAAATTGGAAAAGTGTGTTATGGGGACCAAAAAAAATCCTTTTATGGAATATATTTTGACAAAATGGAGGCCAGCCTTGAAGATTGTCATTTTACATCAATCGCACAATAGTGCCATGACTAACTGGTAATTTGCCCTTTTATTTTATTGAAATGCAGAACATAAAATTTACCACTATAACAATTTCTAAGCGTACAATTCAGTAGTGTTAAGTATATCCAATGCGTTGTGCATCCAACCTCTAGAACTTTTTCACTGCAAAACTGAACCTCGTTACCCATTAAACAACTCCTCATTCCCTCCTCCCCCCCAGTCCCTGGTAACCACAATTCTGTTTCTGTTTCTACAAATTTGGCTACTTTAGATACCTCATGTGAGTGGAATCATACAGTATTTGTCTTTTTGTGATTGCCTTATTTCATTTAACATAATGTCCTCAGGGTTTATCCATGTTGTAGCATGTGTCAGAATGTCCTTCCCTTTTGAGGCTGAATAATATTCCATTGTATGTATATAACATATTTTGTTTATCCAGTCATCCATAGTGGACACTTAGGTTGTTTCTACCTCTTGATTACTGTGACTAGTGCTGATATGAGCATGGGTGTGCACCCTCCTCTACTGTTTCCGTTGTATTCCCCATTATACCATATTATACAATTGACTTATTTAATATGTTTATTGTTTACTGTCTGTTTCCCCTCACTAGCATGGAAGTTCCATTAGGGTAGGGATTTTTTTTCTTGTTTCTTCCCTGATGTATCCCAAGTAGAACAGGGTCTGGCATATAATAGAGATTCATTAAATAGTGTTATTAATAAAATTAGTATCAAACACTGACCATGTACCAGGCCCTATGCTAGGCTGGAGGAAGCACCAGCAAATAAGACATGGAATTTACACTTAGTAGGAGAGTTAAGTAAAATTAATTGGTGGGTTCAAATTTGGTAAAACAAGCTTACTTACAAGAATGTTGTTAGTTCTGCAGCTGACCTTTTCCTTCATGTGGCCCCTCTTGCTTGGATATCACTACCTCTGTTACTTATGTGTCCTAATGACTAGAATAAGTTATTTCTATCTATTCATTTAAATTCTACTTGATGTGAAGACATTTGAATAATTTAAATTGTGATTGAATAGCGATCTATTTTTATGGAATATTTCCACCCACCGATCTGGCTTAACTGAAGAGTATATTGCAGGATTCTCCTAAACATTCTTCATTTAAGATTAATATCCACATGAAGAAAAGCTTTAAATGTTTTTCTCATCATATCTTCATAGAATTACTTGGAATATCTCTACAAAGATATTATCTGATTTCCAAAACCCAGGTGATAGCTATTTTTTTCACTCTGTATTTTTACTTGAACAAAATTCCAATGTTCCTTAAAATAACTAAGCACCCTCCTAGGTTGGTGTCCTAGGAGTTTATCTATGAAGAGCTCAGAAATTCTGTTCTGTTCTCTGGGCATACGTGGTCAGTGTGCTTGATTCTCTCTCCTGCTTCTGCCTGATCTCATATTAAAACTATTCTTTTTATTCCATCCTCTCAGTAAATAGAAAAGTTTCTTTAGTTATTTTTTTCTATGAAAAAAAGTAATATATGATTATTCCAGAAAGCACAATCACAGAAAGAACACACAGGACACAACTGCTCCAACTGCTATTAAAACCTGGTGAATATGATTCAGATCTGTGCTGTCCAAACTGGCAGCCACTAGGCCCATGTGGCGACTGAGCACTTGAAATGTGGCTAGACCGAACTGAGATGTGTTTAAGACGAAAACAGACATCAGATTTTAAAGATTTCACACACAAACACACACACACACACACACACACACACAAGGATGGAAAATCTCTCAATAATTTTTATATTGATTACATGTTGAAATTATAGTGTTGTGGATATGTTGGTTAAATAAAATATATTATCAGTTATATTCATTTCTTTTTACCTTCTTTAATGTGGCTTCTAGAAAATACAGAATTACAGAGCTTGCATTATATTTCTAATGGACAGTGCTGCTTGGATAATCATTTTCTGTGTGTCTCTGTACCTATATACGTACTTTAAGAGCAAGATCATGGTACTTTCTATTTCATAACCCACATTCTTCACTTATTATTATATTGTTGGCATATTTCCATGTCTATAAATATAGTTCTTCAAGATTATTTGTAATAGCCACAATGTTCCACTGTAAAATCAGACCATAATTTCTTGAACCAATATCCTACTATTAAACAGTGAAATGTTTCCATTTCCACTATTAAAAGAGCATTGTAATAAATATCCTTGGGCCCACATCTTTGCTTATGTGAGTGACTATTTTATTCGACTAATTTTCCAAAAGTAAAATTGCTAAATCAAAAAACACACATTTTTAGGACTTCTGTTACTAACTAAAAACTATCAAGTCACTCTCTAAAAATGTGGTGCTAATTTAAACTCATCAGCAGGTATACTTGGGTTCATTTCCTCATAGCTTTCCTTTACTGATTGTTATGGTTTAAAGAAAAATCTCACTGTCTTCATTTTACAACTTCTGTTGTAAGTAAAATGAAAGTGTTCTCCATTTTTATTAGCACTTTGTGATTCAACTTTTGTAAACTAACTTCATGTCTGCAGCCCATTTGTCTTTTGGAGAATTCCTCTTTTGTTATTGACTTACAAGGATTTTTTTATAGATTAATTATATTAATCCTTGGTCACACATGTTTCGTACATTTTTCTTAGTTTATTTGACTTTTAATCTTTTATGTTATTTTTTGATGTTCAGAGGTTTTAGTCCTCACATAATTTTCTTTTAAGATAACTGCCCTTGAGCTGATGTTAAGGAATTCCTTTCATACTTTAAAATGATGTCGTTATTCAAGTATAACGTCTTCCAGTATATTCTTGGTGAAATTTTTTATATTTATTCCCTTACACCATATGGAATCTATTTTTGTATAGAAATTATGAGGCTTATATTTTCAAAATGTTTAGCTAGACATCCCAATTCCATTTATTAACCAGCTGTCCTTTTTTTCATTGGTTTAAAAAGTGAGCTAACATGGAATGATTGAGTCCATACAAGGTCAAGTCCATGTAACTTCACAAAAGTAGGATGGAAAAGACATATACCTGGGTCTAGGATATAGGTGGGCAGGGATCAGGTAAATCAGAGTGGAAGAAGAGGAAGAAGGGGACAGGCTACCAGGCTTCTGTATGTACTGTTCCCAGTCATGAGTGACCTTAGTTGAGTCTATGGTTTTAACCTGTTCAGAATCATGTGCCACTTAAAAAATCTGAGTAAATTTAAGGTGTCTTGCCCCAGCAAACTGTGTACACATATCCATCTTTGAACATAATAGCATGAGGTTTACAGATCCCCTGAAGTCTGTCCAGGGACTTATTGGGGTACATAGACCTCAATGAAGAGGACTCTTTACCTTGTAGAAGAGAAGATCAAAGACCTAGAGGTAAGTCATACTCCAGGTAAAGGCAGGCACAGGGTTCTACTCCTCCCTTTATGCTGTCATACTGAATACCTGCCAGCCCCCAAACTAAGACTATACTTCTCAGTCTCAGGCCTCTGTTCCTACTGACATCTTGTCTAAAATGGCATTTTCTGCTGCAGTGGATATTGCCTCCCGAGCATCCATTCTCCACCCTGAAATTTCTATCAGAACCCAAAGTTTTGTTTAGTTATCCTTCCACCCCAGGAATGGACCCCACCCCTCCCAGCACCAGGGGTGGATCCTGGTTGACTCAGACCAGCCAGGACACTATATTCTTTGACCACAGTCAGTGGTCCAGGAGTGGACATGTGATCTAAGTCATACACTTGATGGAAATGGAGGTCTATTGCTTGGGCAAAAGCTGGGACAGAAGCACTCTCTCTCCCACTGGACACAAAAGGGGAAGCAAAGGCACCACCTGCTGCTGTTAGCCATCCAACCAATCAGCTTTAGAACAAAGGCAGCACCATGGAAGGCAATGTGAGGAGTGGAGAAAATGCCTTAATGAGATGCTGAGCCACCAGATCCATCATCCTTGAGGGCTGCCCTAACTCAGGACTCCTGTTACTCGAATCAATAAATTACTCTTGTTGTTTAAGCTATTTTGGGTCATGCTTTTTGTTCCACATAACATAAGTTTCCTAACTGATACATCCTGGCCTAGGGAAACCCAGCTGAGACACTACCTTCTCTGTGCCTTCCACAGTTAAGCCAGGTAGAAGGGATGCCTCCCTCCAATGCATCTCTACAGCCTTTTGTTCTTCCCTCTCATATTGTATGAATGCCCCTTACTAGACTGTACACAAATTGTAGGTCAGGAACCACAGCTTGGGACCTTTCACATCCTCACAACACCTAGCTGTTAGCTGGTGTTCAGTGAGTTTTTGAAAGCTACACTACGATTGCCTCACTCCATGACTGGGTCTGTGGCTTCCTTTATCACCAAGATAAAGTTTTTTAAAAGGGCTGAAAGAAAGGTTAACAGAAGTTTCCCTGATGCCCAGAGAACCAGCGAGTTTCACAGGTTGTGATTCTCCAATCTGAATGTATTTTTCATTCACTGGAGAATTTTTTAAAATACAGAGGGACTTCCCTGGTGGTCCAGTGGCTAAGACTCCATGCTCCAAAACGGGGGGCCCGGGTTTGATCCCTGGTCAGGGAACTAGATCCCACATGCCACAAATAAGAGTTCATATGCCTCAACTAAAGATCCCGCATGCCGTAACTAAGACCCAGTGTAGCCAAATAAATAAATCAATATAAATAAATAAATAAATAAATAAATAAATAAATAAAATATCTATTTTTGGGGGGGGCTGGTTCAAGAGGTAAGAGTAACCTCACACATTTATTACTAAACGACAATAAATAAGTGGTCAGAAGATGATCTATTATTAATAAAGGAGTGAAAATGGTGAAGGAAATCAGAGACGCTGATGAATCTCAGGGCAGAGTGAGATTGGAAAGGGGCATCACAGTTCAGAGGATACAGAGAGAAGAGCTTGAGAAAAGTGCTGGTTGCTGGGTTGGTGGGTAAAAAGAGTGGGAGTGGCAAAGGGCCACAAATTGAAATGACTCCTACCCCTAGGACATGTAGTATCAGAATTTGCCCCTAGGAGAAGAATTCAAAATAAATGAACAACATGATTGGATGTCTGATGAAGGGGTTGCACCTTTGGGCTTGACTCTTTCTGTCTTGATATTGAGGGTCACTGAGTGATCACCTGGTCTCCCTGGGCCCCCTAAAATGAAGCCTTCTGGTTGATCCATCTGGTCTACTTATACAGAGCTTACAGGCAGCCTATGAAGGAAATGGAACTTCAAAAAGGTAGGGAAAACTCCAGCCACTTATCCATATTAATTGCCATAGTTATTCTTTCATGTATAAGATGGAACAACCAAGATTCACCAGCTACTGCAGCACACAAACAGAACAAATAAGACGGGCCAATATGAACAGAAAGAACAGTGGCCCCAGAAAAGAAGAAATAATTTCTGAAGGAGAAGAGAACTTTAAAGAAATCTAATTTCTCTCCAGAGAAAGTTAAGTGGCTACCTCATCCATTAAACAAGAACATGCAGCTATAAAAAGGAGCAGTAAAAGAATGAGTTCATAAATTATACATATAATGTATAATTTTATACACACTGATTTTATATTTGTAAAAATTACATGCATATGTATGTACATATTATTTAAATTCAGTTTGCCCCACTAGAATGTAAGTTCCATGAGGGCAGAGACTTTGTTTTTTCCATTTGCTGTGTTCCTACTACCTAGAATCTGACACAAAGAAAGAAAAATAAAAATATAACCAACCCAAAAGAAAACAGAAGGGGGTGAAAGGGATACTATAGATGAGCTAAAATTCTTGCCTTTCAAGGTAGAGTCAATAGATATTTCTTAAAGTTGAGAAATCACGAGAAAATTTTATAGGACTTCCAGGTCAAGATGGTAGACTGAACATGTGGATAGATATACTTTTTCTGTCTCAAATACGAATAATATTTGGAAACTGGGGAGTAGATGGATGAGGACTAACTTTTTTAACTGACCTGGGGCACCTGAATTCCAGGCTTATAGGAGAGAAAGTTGTGAAAGGTCCATTGGTAAGAGATGGGGTGCAGAGCGTGTATGGTTTGATAAGGTAGAGGTGAGATAAAAGAGGACTGGACCTGCATCTTCTGAAGAGGGAGGATGATAAATACTAAAAAGTTGAGAAATGTGTGTGTATGTGTGTTTGTATATACATTATATCTATATCTATCTGTCTATCTATCTATCTATCTAAAACTTAGTATACGGAGGTAACCACCAAAAGAATCCGCTAAAAGAATTTAAAGCAGTTAACTCTGAGGAGAGCAAAATGAGAAGGGGGCTTCTGTGGTTTGTAACAAATTTTGTTGGACAATTTGTAATCTGTGTACCTATATAACCATAATAATTTTTTAAATTGTTGAATAACAATAAAAGTTATACACTACCAGGTGAAAACAAATGGCTAAAAGTGGTCACCTCTGGAGAGCAGGATTATGATGGAGGGGGCTAAATGAAGCATAGAAATATTTTCATATCTTTAAATGCCCTTTGAGCTTTTATCTCCATGTGTGTTCAGTAAATATCTCTCTTTCTTTCTATCTATCCATCTATCTATCTATAAATAGACTGATTACAAAAATAGTCAAGATAATTGTCCTCCTTGTATCCATGCCCTTGTGTAGTACCTTCTGCATTGGTCTCCGGGTTTGGCCACTTGACTTGCAATGGCCAACAGGACAGTAGACAATGGGACACAAATGTGATAGAAGCTTGAAAAGTGCTTGTGCATTGGGGTTTGCCCTCTCTTGCTGCTCTTCGGACTCTTGACAGTGCAGTCATATAAAAAAGCCCAGGCTAGCCTTCTGGAGGATAAGAGAACATGTGGAGCAGGTACCAACTGTTCCAGCTGAGGCTCTCTTAGAGCAGCTAGTCCCTGGTCAACCTGGCAGCTGACCACAGAGGCCCAGCAAGACCAGCAGAAGAACCACCTAGCTGAGGCCAGTCCAAATTCCCCACTCACAGAATCACAAGCTACTGAACAGTTACATGTATAAGAACGAAATTAGAACATTCTTTAACACCATACACAAAATTAAACTCAAAATGGATCAAAGACCTAAATGTAAGGCCAGACGCTATAAAACTCTTAAAGGAAAAAATAGAACACTCTTTGATGTAAACACAGCAATATCTTTTTTGATCCATCTCCTAGAGTAATGAAAACAAAAAACCAAAAATAAACAAATGGGACCTAGTTAAACGTAAAGATTTTGTACAGCAAAGGAAACCACAAATAAAATGAAAAGACAACCCACAGAATGGGAGAAAATATTTGCAAATGAAGTGACCAACAAGGGATTAGTTTCCAAAATATACAAACAGCTCATGAAGCTCAATATCAAAAAAACAAACAACTCAACAAAATGGGTGGAAGATCTAAATAGACATTTCTCCAAAGAAGAACACAGATGGCCAGTAGACACATGAAAAGATGCTCAACATCATTAATTATTAGAGAAATGCAAATCAAAACTACAATGAGGTACCAACTCACATTGGTCAAAATGGCCGTCATCAAAAAATCTACAAACAATAAATGCTAGAGAGGGTGTGCAGAAAAGAGAACACTCCTACACTGCTGGTGGGAATGTAAGTTGGTACAACCACTATGGAGAACAGTAGGGAGGTTCCTTAAAAAACTAAAAATAGAACTACCATACGACCCAGCAATCCCACTCCTGGGCATATACCTGGAGAAAACCATAATTCAGAAAGATACGTGCACCCCAATATTCATTGCAGCGCTATTTACAATAGCCAAGAGAAGGATGCAACCTAAATGTCCATCAATGGATTAATGGATAAAGAAAATGTGGTACATATATACAATAGAATATTACCCAGCCATAAAAAAGAATGAAATAATGCCATTTGCAGCAACATGGGTGGACCTAGAGATTATCATACTAAGTGAAGTAAGTCAGACCGAGAAAGACAAATAACATATGATATCAATCACATGTGGAATCTAATTTTTAAAATGATACAAATGAACTTATCTGCAAAACAGAAACAGACTCACAGATTTTGAAAACAAACTTATGATTACCAAAGGGGAAATGTGTTGGGGGTGTAGGGGGGAGATAAATTAGGAGATTGGGATTAACATACGCACACTACCATATATAAAATAGATAACGAACAAGGACCTACTGTATAGCACAGGGAACTCTACTCAATATTCTATAATAACCTCTATGGGTAAAGAATCTGAAAAAGAATAAATATACATATGTGCATAACTGAATCACTTTGCTGTACACTTCAAACTAACACAACACTGTAAATCAATTATACTCCAATAAAATAAAAATAAATAAATAAAAATTTTAAAAAAGAACCATGATCTAAATAAAAGTTTAGAGACTTCCCTGGTGGTCCAGTGGTTAAGACTCCACGCTCCCAATGCAGGGGGCCTGGGTTCAATCCCTGGTCAGGGAACTAGATCCCACATGCTGCAACTAAGAGCCCATATGCCCCAACTAAATGTCCCTCATGCCGCAACTGAAAAAGATCCTGCATGCCGCAGCAAAGATCCCGCACATGGCAATGAAGATCCCGCATGCCCCAGTAAGACCCAGCACAGCCAAATAAATAAATAAATATTTTATAAACAAACAAATAAAAGTTTGTATTAGACTTTTAAATTTGGGGCAAGTTATTATGTGTCAAATGTTAACTGATAGATGCAGATACAAAGATAGAAATAGAAATAAAATAGAAATCATATATTTCTAGATCCCAACCCAGATTTCTAGATTTCTGGATTCCAACCTAGATTTATGAGATCATACTAGAGGGTGTATCCTGAGAATTTGTGTTTAAAAATCTCCACAATGACTCTAACACAACCTAGACAAGCATTTGAAAACCACTGGTATGAAGCAAAGATCAAAGGGTTTGGAGATCTCAGTTCCAAGCCAGGTACTTCTACTTACTAATTGTGTAATCTTGGGCAAGTGAAGTTAAACTTCTCTGAGCTTCCATTTTATCCTCAGGAAAAGAGAGGAAAGCTGTGATGGCGATTAAATAGGCTGGTGTATGCAAAGTGTCCAGCATCATACACAGAACTTCTTCCCCCACCTCCTTCAGCAGTCCCTAACGGACCCTTATAGAGGAGGCTGATTCTGTGTATAATTCTGGAAAGCCTGTGGGTGGTTTGGCTATGATACTGGATTCTTATTGTCCTTTCTATCTTTAATAAAGCACAAGACAGAGAGAGGTTGATGGAAAACCACCCACAGAAGGGTTTTATTTCCCTCATTTGTCAGGGTGACTTTAATAAAAATGTTAGGGCTTCCCTGGTGGCGCAGTGGTTGAGGGTCCGCCTGCCGATGCAGGGGACGTGGGTTCGTGCCCCGATCCAGGAGGATCCCACATGCCGCGGAGTGGCTGGACCCGTGAGCCGTGGCCGCTGGGCCTGCGCGTCCGGAGCCTGTGCTCCACAACAGGAGAGGCCACAGCAGTGAGAGGCCCGCATACCGCAAAAAAAAAAAAAAAAAAAAAAAAAAAAAGAATAAAAATGTTATAGTGTGAAATAAGAATTTTTCAGGATAGAATGGAACAGGCCATAAGGGAAAAACAGGGCTGTTATCAGATTCATGATTTTGAACGAATGATTTGGAAAATCTCAAATACAGGATGAGAAGTTTCCAATGAGGGGACAAGAAATCTTAGACCCAGGGCAAATAGCATGACAGCAACCTCAGAATGTCAAACTGTCTCCACTTTCTGTTTGAGTCTGTAGAGCGAATTAGGGTGACTGGGAGCAAGCTTTGTAGAAGTTTGAAAGGCGCGGGCCTCAGTGTTCCCATCTGTAAAATGACAGGCTTGAATTAATTGTTCTCTGAGGTCGCTGTGAACACTGACATTCTATTAATTTACAGCCAGAACATTTCTCCTCCTTGTCTAACTGTATTGTGCTTTCTACTCTCTGTTTTGAAAAGACTTTAAGATAAGCACATATGTGGCCTATCATCTATGTCTGTGCTTCTTTTCTTTTTTTTTCATTTTTGAGCACCACACTATCCAAAGAAGAGCTATATGCATTGCCTCAGTTTCCCCTAAGTAACCAGCATTTGTGAGGACAAAAATAAAATGGCTTAGTGACATTAAAAACAAAGAAACAAAGGAACAAACAGAATGATTGGCCATGCTTATTTGTCAACGCCTGTTTGCTCTCATATCAGCCAGAAAACTGGCACAAACTCAGAACATTCATTTTACTGTATTACAAACTGCATCATTAGTTGATGTTGGAAAGAGAACATATACTCTGTGTGGACTTCTAGTGACCAGAGTCCCAGGCTTTACCCAGGTTTTTGTTACCCAAGCATCTGTCCCTGAGCTTGGGGGCCCTGCCCGGGGCAGTGTTATGCACAGCCCCTATCGTGAAAGAAGTTATTATGCAAGAAAATTGGAACTGAATACAATCAGACAAGCTTTACCCATTCTGGACTCAGAAAACCATCTAACTGGTAAGCAATACATTCTAAAAATACTTGAAATATAAAACTATTTAAAATCTTTTTTTAATCCTATCAAAGAGATTGATGGCATTTTTCACAAAGTGAATATTTTAATATTATCACTTGATGATCTTTCCTAACATGATCATAAAACCATGCATGGGATACACAGACATGACCATGGACACATTCACTGACTGCATATCCCAAACTAAAGGCACAGGGTAGGGGCTCTCTATCCTTGGAAGACCCAGTACACTACCAGCTAGGCCAGTGATAGCCCAGCTTTGCAGGAAAAGGGGAGTGAACACTACCCGCATCATTGATTAGAACTTGGCCGCTCCAAGCATATTCTATGGACCAGGGGCATCAGCATCCCCTGAGATCTTGTTAGAAATACAGATACTCAGGACCCCACACCAGACCCAGTGAGTCAGAATTTGTATTGTAAAAGGCTCCCCAGGTGACTCACGTACATGCTAAAGTTTGAAGAGCACTGGAGTGGAGCATCTCCCTTATCCAGGTGGGATTATTTTCTCACTGGGAGAGACTGTAAAAACTGGCCACAGATTTCTCCCACTTCTGTTTGCATGCCCTTTTGCTCCCCCATCAAGATGTGGAGTCTTTTTCTCTACCTATTTGAATCTGGGCACTTTATGTCTTGCTTTGAACCACAGACTGAAGTAAAAGTGATGATGCTAGAGTTCTAAGTGTGGGCCTCAACTGGCCTTGCAGCTTCTGCTTTCACCCTCTTGAAACGCTGAGAACACTAAATGAAGAAGCTCAAGCTAGCTGGCTATAAGATGAAAAAAATGTGGTGAGTGAGGCCCAGCAAGAGCCATAACCATTAACCCGACATGTGAGTGAGTCATGTTGGATCATCCAGCCCTGGTTGAGCTGCCAATCGGTAGCAGCCTGGAGAGTGTCCTCTGAAACACCAGCAGAACAAAAAATGAGTCCAATTCCATCTTGGTGGAAGAAATCACCTTTGCTGATGTAAAACTAAGGGTTGGGTAAGTGTATTCCTGGGGAAGCCCCTTTGGTGATAGGTTCACAAATGATGGAATGACAGAGCTATTCATGCTGGGTGATTAACACAAGCTCTACAACCAGTGTTACCCTCTCCACAGCTCCCTGGATGGATGCTATGAAGAAATAATAAATAAAATAAAAGCCATGATCTGAAAGGATGCTCAACATCACTAATCATTAGAGAAATGCAAATCAAAACTACAATGAGATATCACCTCACACCGGTCACAATGGCCATCATCAAAAAACCTACAAACAATAAATGCTGGAGAGGGTGTGGAGAAAAGGGAACCCTCTTGCACTGTTGGTGGGAATGTAAATTGATACAGCCACTATGGAGAACAGTATGGAGGTTCCTTAAAAAAATAAAAATAGAACTACCATACGACCCAGCAATCCCACTACTGGGCATATACCCTGAGAAAACCATAATTCAAAAAGTCATGTACCACAATGTTCATTGCAGCTCTGTTTACAATAGCCAGGACACGGAAGCAACCTAAGTGTCCATCGACAGATGAATGGATAAAGAAGATGTGGCACATATATACAATGGAGTATTACTCAGCCATAAAAAGAAATGAAATTGAGTTATTTGTAGTGAGGTGGATGGACCTAGAGTCTGTCATACAGAGTGAAGTAAGTCAGAAAGAGAAAAACAAATACCGTATGCTAACACATATATATGGAATCTGAAAAAAAAAATGGTTCTGAAGAACCTAGGGGCAGGACAGGAATAAAGACGTAGATGTAGAAAATGGACTTGAGGACACGGGGAGGGGGAAGAGTAAGCTGGGATGAAGTGAGAGAGTGGCATGGACATATATACACTACCTAATGTAAAATGGATAGCTAGTGGGAAGCTGTTGCATAGCACAGGGAGATCAGCTCGGTGCTTTGTGTCCACGTAGAGGGGTGGGATAGGAAGGGTGGGAGGGAGACACAAGAGGGAGGGGATATAGGGATATATGTATATGTATAGTTGATTCACTTTGTTATACAGCAGAAACTAACACATCATTGTAAAGCAATTATACTCCAATAAAGATGGCTAAATAAATAAATAAATAAATAAATAAAAGCCATGCTCACAATTTCCTGATATCTGGCTCCCAGATTTATGCAGAGACCTCTGGCCTGTCTGGCTGCTCTCTTCCCTATGCCTGATAGCTTCTGCTCGAATCCAGACACCAGCCAAGGCAGTGACTTATGAGTCTCTGGTGAGCAGTGCTGAACTGGAAAGACTCTAAGCTTTGGGGTCACCCAAACTGAGATTCAACCCTGGCCCTGCCACTTGCTAGTTAGGTGATTGGGGAAATTATCTAGCTTTTATGAGACTCAGCTTTGTCATCTGTCAATTGAGATTAAGAATCCCTATCTATCAAGATTGTTGAGATTATGTATAAGAAAGAGAGCATACTATGAATGCTCTATAGTATATTCTGCATAACTAGGGGTGTGAAAGCCATAACATCCCTGACAAGTGTCATTTTGAAAAAGACAAACCACCAGCCCCCACCCCCTGACCACAACCTTGCCCACCCTTCCAAAACACCAGACTTCTAAATGGCTGGACACTCCTACTACAGTCTGGATGTTTATCTGATGCCTGCTTGGCAGCCATTCCATTTACAGCCGTTGGAAGGAAGGGGCAGGGTGATCAGCATTCATCTCTGGGTCACCAGGTCAAGTGGGTACTAATCAGGAAAAATGTTTGGCTATTAAATGCTCCATTGAGTGCTTTAAATATCACCTGACGTGTCATACATCTGGATTAGCCGTAGAAAATCAATCTTTACCATATGCAAATTAAAGATGAAATGAGATTGTCCTTGTGAGCCATTGCTGTGCCTTAGCACACTGGTCCTTCAGCTTTATTTGACTGGCCTGAATTTTCTCCCATTTTGCTCTTCAGTTTGTGACTTGAAACTCATTATCCCTTACACAGTTTATGGTCAGAGAGCGCTGATTCCAAAGATAACCTTTAGAGGGATTCTGCGAGTTGCCACTGGCTTTGTTTCCTCATCTCCCCCATGTAGACTTAGCGGCCACCGGGAGTGAATTTAGCTGTGCTAGCCTTGGCCCTGAAATCATCTCCTAAAAACTGGATGTTTATCTTGATCGTGATGCACATGGTGCATGCATGATGTGTGTGTCTATGGGTGTAAATATGTATTCTAGGAATATATTCAGGAAGTTAAGTTTTCCCTTAAAAATAAGACACAATCTTTATTAGTCACTCTTCTTGATTCTACAGAGCAGTAAAGCCTTGGGATCAGAATTCTCAGAGCTGGATTAAATCACTGATCTTGGGATGTCAGTAAACAGGCAAGTTTTTGACCACTCCCCAAACTGCTCTGTTCCAGCCCATACAAATCACTGTAGCAAAAAACCTCAGGTAGGGAAATGGAACAAAATCATTGGCGACCTCCCAGGGGAATGAAATGCTAACTTTAAGTCCCAGCAGCCGCCAGCTACCCAAGAATTTATTAATGCTCTGCCTTTGTATTCGGCAAGCTTGCAGTAGGATGCAGCTAATTAGCCTGCCTGGGAACCAACTGGCAGGGATTGGAATGGGATGGAACGGAATGACGAATAGTCGTAAACTCTGTGTACTACTCATAGTCTGCTAAAAACTTGCAATAAATTATCTCACTTAATCTTCTCAACAGCCATGTGAGGTTGGTTTATTAGCCAAGTTACAGTATGAAAACTGAGATGCAAACAGATTAAATTAACCTATGAAAAACCTTAAAAATGTCCATGCCTTCTGACTAGTAATTCCTTTTCTAGGAATTTACCTTGGGAAAATTATAAGAAGTCCAACAATAAAGAGGTTTATTGACAGATACCTACAAGGAAGGTATTTATAATCGTAAAAAATTGAAAACAACCTACATTGTGCAAAAATAAAAAATTACTTGGATAAATTACAATAATTCAATATAGGGGATGCTCAATAATCTCTAAAAATCAGGTTTCTGGGGCTTCCCTGGTGGCGCAGTGGTTGAGAGTCCGCCTCCCGATGCAGGGGACGCGGGTTCCTGCCCCGGTCCGGGAAGATTCCACATGCCGCGGAGCGGCTGGGCCCGTGAGCCATGGCCGCTCAGCCTGCGCGTCCGGAGCCTGTGCTCCGGAACGGGAGAGGCCACAGCAGTGAGAGACCCGCGTACCGCAAAAAAAAAAAAAAAAAAAAAAAATCAGGTTTCTGAACATGATTTAAGGAATTAAGTTGACTATTTTTAAGATAAAGAGTATTTTAAAAAGAGAATTGCCTCCTTTACATACAGTATAATCCCTATTTTTTAGTATCTTTGTGTCTATGCCTGGAAAACAAGAGGAAAGAAATACCCTAAAACATTAATAATGGTAGTGTGTGTTCCATGAATCCCTTAACATGTTCCCCTCTTTTTATTTTTCTCTATTTTATTAACTCTCTATAATATACAAATATCATAATTAAAAGTGAATGACAAATTAATAAAATAATAGTAATATACATAAAATGTGTTAATGTTAGCTTACTCATGAGGAACTCGTGAAAATCAGGAAACTAAAACATATGAGATACACGGAGTACTTTTGAAGGTCAGAGTAAACATATGCCAAACATACTTATTTTATCAAAACCATTTTGCCCATTTCTAACTCATTTATCTTTAACAAGATAAACAAGATTTCACGAGGCTCTGGTAATGATCCATCTGTGAAATCACTGGATGTTTGGTTCGTCCCTGCAATTTTCTATACTTATCTTCCTTATCCTTCACAAAGTACTGTCAGTGTTTGGGAAAATGGTTTTGTGAAACTTAGTAAATTGCTAGGTAAAGTATTTTCTTGGATAATGGTGTGTCTGACACTTTAAACATCTGAAAACTCTCCGAGTTATTAGATCTCAGGTAGAGGAGGTCATATAATATCTCTGGAGATGGCTCCTATTAGGGGAGCTTTGGGTGATATAAAGTATGAGCCAGGGGTGGAGGGAAATGGCAGGCTCCAACTGCAGAATTCTAAACAGACATTTAGAAGGAATTTCCAAACAAGAGGCACAGGCCCTGTTTCTATCAGAGTGGAGGGAAGCAAATTGATTCTGCAAGGGAAAAATCTGGCCTTAATGAGGAGACTTCTTATGATGCCCAAATTCCATTTCTTAACATTTATATTTTGGTTAAGCTGCATTGAAAGCTATAATTTTAGCATTTTTGATTTGGGGACATTGAACTTTCAATGTATGGGTTTTCCAAAATTATTAAACTCATTTGGATTGTAGTGATAGTTTTTTAAATGTAATTCTTTTTCTTTTTTTTTTTCAGTTTTTGGCTCAGTTTGGTCTTCACTGCTGCACGTTGGCTTTCTCTAGTTGCGGCGAGCGGGGGCTACTCTCCATTGCGGTGTGAGGGCTTCTCATCGCAGTGGCTTCTCTGTTGCAGAGCACTGGCTCTAGGCGCAAGGGATTCAGTAGTGGCACACGGGCTTCAGTAGTTGTGGCTCGCGGGCTCTAGAGCGCAGGCTCAGTAGTTGTGGCACACGGGCTTCAGTAGTTGTGGCTCGCGGGCTCTAGAGCGCAGGCTCAGTAGTTGTGGCGCACGGGCTTAGTTGCTCTGCTGCATGTGGAATCTTCCTGGACCAGGGCTCGAACCCATGCTCCCTGCATTGGCAGGGAGATTCTTAACCACTGCACCACCAGGGAAGTCAGTACATGTAATTCTTTTTTTTTTCTTTACCATCTTTATTGGAGTATAATTGCTTTACAATGGTGTGTTAGTTTCTGCTGTATAACAAAGCGAGTCAGCTATACATATACATATATCCCCATATCTCCTCCCTTTTGCGTCTCCCTCACACCCTCCCTATCCCACCCCTCTAGGTGGACACAAAGCACTGAGCTGATATCCCTGTGCTATGCGGCTGCTTCCCACTAGCTATCTATTTTACATTTGGTAGTGTATATATGTCCATGCCACTCCCTCACTTCATCCCAGCTTACCCTTCCCCCTCCCCGTGTCCTCAAGCCCATTCTTTACGTCTGCATCTTTATTCCTGTCCTGCTCCTACGTTTTCAGAACCGTTTTTTTTTTTAGACTCCATATATGTGTGTTAGCATATGGTATTTGTTTTTCTCTTTCTGAATTACTTCACTCTGTGTGAGAGTCTCTAGACTCTCGCACTACAAATAACTCAATTTCATTTCGTTTTATGGCTGAGTAATATTTCATTGTATATATGTGCCACACCTTCTTTATGCATTCATCTGTCGATGGACACTTAGGTTGCTTCCGTGTCCTGGCTACTGTAAACAGAGCTGCAATGAACACTGTGGTACATGACTCTTTTTGAATTATGGTCTTCTCAGGGTATATGCCCAGTAGTGGGATTGCTAGGTCATATGGTAGTTCTATTTTTAGTTTTTTAAGGAACCTCCATACTGTTCTCCATAGTGGTTGTATCAATTTACATTCCCACCAACAGTGCAAGAGAGTTCCATTTTCTCCACACCCTCTCTAGAATTTACTGTTTCTACATTTTTTTTTTTTTTCGATACGTGGGCCTCTCACTGTTGTGGCCTCTCCCGTTGCGGAGCACAGGCTCTGGATGTGCAGGCTCAGCGGCCATGGTTCACGGGCCCAGCCGCTCTGCGGCATGTGGGATCTTCCCAGACCGGGGCACGAACCCGTGTCCCCTGCATTGGCAGGCAGACTCTCAACCACTGCGCCACCAGGGAAGCCCTGTTTCTAGATTTTTTGATGATGGCCATTCTGACCGGTGTGAGGTGATATCTCATTGTAGTTTTGATTTGCATTTCTCTAATGATTAGTGATGCTGAGCATCCTTTCATGTGTTTGTTGGCAATCTGTATATCTTCTTTGCAGAAATGTCTATTTAAGTCTTCTGCCCATTTTTGGATTGGGTTGTTTGTTTTTTTGATATCGAGCTGCATGAGCTGCTTGTAAATTTTGGAGATTAATCCTTTGTCAGTTGCTTCATTTGCAAATATTTTCTCCCATTCTGAGGGTTGTCTTTTCATCTTGTTTATAGTTCCCTTTGCTGTGTAAAAGCTTTTAAGTTTGATTAGGTCCCATTTGTTTATTTTTGTTTTTATTTCCATTTCTCTAGAAGGTGAGTCAAAAAGGATCTTGCTGTGATTTATGTCATTGAGTGTTCTGCCTATGTTTTCCTCTAAGAGTTTTATAGTGTCTGGCCTTACATGTAGGTCTTTAATCCATTTTGAGTTTATTTTTGTGAATGGTGCTAGGGAGTGTTCTAATTTCATTCTTTTACATGTAGCTGTCCAGTTTTCCCAGTACCACTTAGTGAAGAGACTGTCTTTTCTCCATTGTATATTCTTGCCTCCTTTATCAAAAATAAGGTGACCATACATGCGTGGGTTTATCTCTGGGCTTTCTATCCTGTTCAATTGATCTATATTTGTGTTTTTGTGCCAGTTCCATACTGTCTTGATTACTGTAGCCCTGTAGTATAGTCTGAAGTCCAGGAGCCTGATTCCTCCAGCTCCATTTTTCTTTCTCAAGATTGTTTTGGTTATTCGGGGTCTTTTGTGTTTCCATACAAATTGTGAAATTTTTCGTTCTAGTATTGTGAAAAATGCCATTGGTAGTTTGATAGGGATTGCACTGAATCTGTAGATTGCTTTGGGTAGTAGAATCATTTTCACAATGTTGATTCTTCCAATCCAAGAACACTGTATATCCCTCTATCTGTTTGTATCATCTTTAATTTCTTTCATCAATGTCTTATAGTTTTCTGCATACAAGTCTTTTGTCTCCTTAGGTAGGTTTATTCCTAGATATTTTATTCTTTTTGTTGCAGTGGTAAATGGGAGTGTTTCCTTAATTTCCCTTTCAGATTTTTCATTGTTAGTGTACAGGAATGCCAGAGATTTCTGTGCATTAATTTTGTATCCTGCTACTTTACCAAATTCATTGATTAGCTCTAGTAGTTTTCTGGTAGCATCTTTAGGATTCTCTATGTATAGTATCATGTCATCTGCAAACAGTAACAGTTTTACTTTTTCTTTTCTGATTTGGATTCCTTTTATTTCTTTTTCTTCTCTGATTGCTGTGGCTAAAACTTCCAAACCTATGTTGAATAATAGTGGTGAGAGTGGGCAACCTTGTCTTGTTCCTGATCTTAGTGGAAATGGTTTCAGTTTTTCACCATCGAGAACGATGTTGGCTGTGGGTTTGTCATATATGGCCTTTATTATATTGAGGGAAGTTCCCTCTATGCCTACTTTCTGGAGGGTTTTTATCATAAATTGGTGTTGAATTTTGTCAAAAGCTTTTTCTGCATCTATTGAGATCATCATATGGTTTTTCTTCTTCAATTTGTTAGTATGGTGTATGACACTGATTGATTTGCATATATTGAAGAATCCTTGCATCCCTGGGATAAACCCCACTTGATCATGGTGTATGATCATTTTAATGTGCTGTTGGATTCTGTTTGCTAGTATTTTTTTTTTCCTTTTTTTTTTTTTTTGCGGTATGCGGGCCTCTCACTGTTGTGGCCTCTCCCGTTGCGGAGCACAGGCTCCGGATGCGCAGGCCCAGCGGCCATGGCTCACGGGCCCAGCCGCTCCGCGGCATATGGGATCCTCCCAGACCAGGGCACGAACCCGTATCCCCTGCATCGGCAGGCGGACTCTTAACCACTGCGCCACCAGGGAGGCCCTGTTTGCTAGTATTTTGTTGAGGATTTCTGCATCTATATTCATCAGTGATATTGGCCTATAGTTTTCTTTTTTTGTGACATCTTTGTCTGGTTTTGGTATCAGGGTGATGGTGGCCTCATAGAATGAGTTTGGAAGTGTTCCTCCCTCTACAGTTTTTTGGAAGAGTTTAAGAAGAATAGGTGTTAGCTCTTCTTTAAATGTTTGATAGAATTCACCTGTGAAGCCATCTGGTCCTGGGCTTTTGTTTGTTGGAAGATTTTTAAATACAGTTTCATTTCAGTGCTTGTGATTGGTCTGTTTATATTTACTATTTCTTCCTGGTTCAGTCTCGGAAGGTTGTGCTTTTCTAAGAATTTGTCCATTTCTTCCAGGTTGTCCATTTTATTCGCATATAGTTGCTTGTAGTAATCTCTCACCTACATGTAATTCTTTTTTTTTTTTTTTTTTCTTTTTGCGGTATGCGGGCCTCTCACTGTTGTGGCCTCTCCCGTTGCGGAGCACAAGCTCCGGATGCGCAGGCCCAGCAGCCATGGCTCACGGGCCCAGCCGCTCCGCGGCATATGGGATCCTCCCAGACCTGGGCACGAACCCGTATCCCCTGCATCGGCAGGCGGACTCTCAACCACTGCGCCACCAGGGAGGCCCGCCTACATGTAATTCTTTAATTCACCTGGAATACTTGTAATTTCTTTTTTACATAAAATATTTATCCACTGAGAATTAGTATTAGTAATTTTATTAATAGTAATCATCCCCACTACCATTTGTTAGCACTTGTTATCTGCTCTGAATTGTACTAAGTTCTTTTACATACATTTGCATACATCACTTGCTTTAAACTTCACAACACTATGCAGATCTGAGAACTGAACCTCAGAGAGGATGAACAGGGACAGAGCCCTTAAACATTCTGCTGTGATGTCATTTGCATCACAGACCAAAGTGTTACATCAGGCATGGTCCCTTCCTGCAGTTTCTGTTTGGCTCCATTACTCTGTCTGTCCAGTCTTGTATCTTATCATTCAAAGAGCTGATAGGTCAAGTCTACCCCGATGAGTCTACATAATCAAAATTAATCTTGACTATTCTTACCCATACATTCTCCCAAAAGATTTTAAAAATAATTTTTATGTTTTAATTATCCAAGTAATACATACTCATTATTGAATGCTTAGGAAGTACACATAAGCAAAAATAATAAAAATTAAAATCACTTAAGAACTTGCCCACCCAGAGATGATCACTGTGACAGAATTTCCATGTTCATCCTGTTTATTTATGATCTGTCTCCTCATTAGAATATAATTTCCATGAGGTGGGGGTTTGTCTCTTTTGATCACTGTTGCAACCCTGGGATCTATGCAATGGGTGACACGGTCTGCTGCCCAGACCACAAGTTCAGGACCAAGGTGCTCATTACCCAGTCTGCTCAGAGTGCTGGCTCACAGGTTAGCCCTTCTCTAGGAATAGCCTTCAGCCAAGGGGAATGCCTCTTCCGAGGTTACATCTCCTCCACAAAGGCAGCCCACATCAATGACCTGTGGGTTTGAGGGTATAAAGGCCCAGCCCCCTGGCCCCAACTTGGGACAACTCCAAAGGGCCATTTCATTCCAGAGCTCCCTGTGGAACTGGCTGAGACCTAGGATGTGACTGCATCAGGTTCACCTCCCTCTGCCCAGTTTTGCTTCCATAACTCCCCTACCGATGCTATTTCTGAGACTACTCCCAGTTAACCTCCTGAAGGTGAACTTCTGCTACAAAGTCTGTTCCCAGGGAACACGACCCAAGTTAATGTAGAACACAGCCTGACACATAGTCGGCTTTATAATATTTCTTGAATGAATATACATAAAAAGTTTTAGGGGTCCCTCCTTCATTCCTGGTGATTCTCACTCTTCAGCAATGAAGCAGAAGCTCCATCAGGCCCCATGAAGTGAGAAGTCAGCTATTCCTGTGCAGCCATCAACACTATTGCAGCTTCTTCTCACTACTGCATCCTCGACTCTTGATGATGCCCCAGGGCCCCATCCACTGCTTGTTAAAAACAGTGACCATGATAAGATCCCAGCTTGGCTACTGATTCTGGGTAGCTCTGGACCCAAACTCCACTGTTCTCCCCAAATCCTGAGGCTTATTATCACTGCTTACTGAAGCCAGGGAATCTGCAGAGATCCCAATCCTGCTAAGCCTGTTTTCCTGGGTCTCTGCCCAAGTTACAGTGGTCCTGGAGGGTGGGAAGGATGCTCCCTCCTCAGTGTCTTGTTCAGATAAGGGCACTCCACAGTGGAAGTGGCCTGGTCTTTCAACCTTCAGATCTTGGGTTCATTAACATGGCCACTTCTAGAGAGCATGACCCAGCCAGGATGACTGTGTTGGGACAAGTAAGACAGATCTGGAAACTAACACATGCCCCCAACTCTTGGTCAAGTCATCACTTACTCTTCTGATGAAATCTCTCTCTCTGGGCCTATCTGAGGTCAGGATACCTAGAAACAGAGCCTGAAATTGGGTATTCTTGGCCATTAATTTATTGAGGAACACTCTCCGAAGAAAGGGAAGCAGCATGGGGAAGGGGGAGGAACTAAAAAAAATGTGGTCTCTGCTGAGTCAGCTTCAGCCTGATCCCATGGGGAGCTTTGGAGCAGAGGTTGTACCACACATTTTTGAAGAGCTGGAAACTAATTCCTATAAGTTGTTGTCATTGTTCTTTTTTGCAATAAGATACATCACTTAATACACTGTAGAAAGTATGACTGTCGATAGGATCTGACAGAATCCACATTACACTATAAGGGGCCAATACATCTGTTATCAAAATTTCCCCTTTGGTTCACCCACAGAACATTTTCATTGCAGCCTCTGAATCAAGAAATCAAGCTTCACTCAATTTCATAGACAATCAAGGGGAAAAAATGATGGGTCAATATCCACAAAGCAATCAATGTGATAAACCACATCAACAAAATGAAGGATAAATATCACATGATCATCTCAATAGATGCAGAAAAAGCTTCTGACAAAATTCAACATCCATGTGTAATAAAAACTTTCAGAAAAGTTGGTATATAGGGAACATTTCAACATAATAAAGGCTATTTATGACAAACCCACAGCTAACATCATACTCAATGGTGAAAAAATGAAAGCTTTTCCTCTAAAATCGGGAACAAGACAAGGATGCCCACTCTCACCATTTATATTTAACATAGTATTAGAAGTTCTAGCCACAGCAATCAGACGAGAAAAAAAAAAAAATAAAGGCATCCAAATTGGAAGGGAAGAAGTAAAACTAACACTATTTTCAGGTGACATAATACTATATATAGAAAACCCTAAAATCTCCACTCTCAGGTACACACCCAAAAGAAATGAAAACCTATGTCCACACAAAATTTTGTACACAAGTAGCAGCACTACTAATAATAGTTGAAAAGTGGAAACAACCCAAATGTCCATCAACTAATGAGTGACTAAAAAAAGTGTGATATATCCATACAGTGGTATGTTATTCAGTATAAAAAGGAATGAAGTATTGATAAATGCTAGAAAATGGATGAACTTTGAAAATATTATGCTAAGTGAAAGAAGGAAATCACAAAAGGCCACATATTATATGATTCAATTTATATGAAATGTCTACAAGAGACAAATCAATAGAGACAGAAAGTGGATTAGTGGTTGCCTAGGGTGCATGAGTTCGTTGGGGGTTGGGGGTGGGGAAATGACTGCTAATGAGTAAGGGTTTTCTTTCACGGTGATGATAGTGTTCCAAAATTAGATTGTGATAATGAATGCACAATTCTATGAATATACCAAAAAGCACTGAATTGTACACAAACAGGTCAATTTTATGGTATACGAACTATATCTCTAAAAAGCTGTTTAAAATAAAACTAGCACTATCTCCATAAAAGGCCCAAGAGTTAATCCACAAATTAAAGACAAACTGTTAACACTCACAACTACAATGCCCATAAATTGCACAAAGCCCCATCACTTGGAGGGATGCAACAATAAATTTTCCATCACTATGAACAGCAAATCATGGCTGCCAACATGAGCATTTAGGAGGAAAAATACCAACCAACAGCAAATATGGAAATATACATCAATTTGACACTAATTAGTATTGGTTTCAGTCCCTATTTTGTGGGTTGCCATATAGGTTTTGTATTTTTTCCTCCAACCTTTACATCCATTGCCAAAATCAGGACATTGCATCCCCTCTTAGGGAGGGGTTTCCTGCTAAACCAGAAGAGTCTCAAGCAAACCAGGATGGTTCATTATTCATGGACAAGAGAGAAGGAAAAGGTCTTTCCTTCCCTGTGTCATGCTCCGTGTGAGGGCATCAGACTGGACTATTTGAACCCCAGTGTCCTGCAGAATTTTTATTCCTAATGTATTTCATCTTCTTTGTTGATCTTATGAATGAGACATTTTCTTTTATATTCCATTTATTGTTTGTGTATAGAAAGGCTGCTGACTTTATATATTAATTTTCTAACTACCTTACTGAATTTTCTTATTGTCTCCTAGGTTTTCAGTTATTTTTTTCTGGGTTATTCAAGGTTTATAATCATGGCATCAGGAAATAATTATAATGTTGCTTCCCCCCACCCATCCATTATTTTAATCCCTTACTTATAAACCACTTTATCTGTAAAAGGCTAAAACTTCCAGAAAACCCCACAGTCAATTCAGAAGGCACATCTTGTCACTTGCTTTAAGGACAATACTGCTATTAAGTATTTCGCTATTAAACTGACTTTTGGGCAGAGTCAACTTTAGCATTTCAAGGAGTATCTATATATTTCTATTTTATCTCAAGATTTTATGAAGAATGGATATTGAATTTTTTTCAAATGACTTTTTTGAATCCTTGATATGAACATACAGTTTTTCTCCTTTGATTGGGGTTAATTGTATTGATAATTTCATAATATTGAATCATCCCTGGCTTTATTGAAACTGGATCTCACTGAGCCATGGTTCATAATTTTGCTAATACAATGCTCAGTTCTAGTTACTAATTTTTATTACAATTTTTACATCAATATTCATGAACGAGCTTGGAGGTCTTCTCTGTGTTCTGTCTGATTTGAATGCCAGTGTTATTTTTGGCTTCCTATCTTTTGTTGTTGGGCTTGGAGAAAGTTTTCAGTGTCGGATTTCTCTGTTCCTTGAATGTTTGAAATTATTTACCTGAGAAACCATCTGGGCCTGGTGATTAGGGGATGATGCATTTTCACTTTCTTCTCTGATTACTGGCCTGTTTAGAATTCTTATCTCTTCTAGAGTAAATTTTGGTGATTTCTATATTTTCTAAACAATTAATCACTTCATCCATGTTTCAATCTAATTTGCACCTAGGTTTGCCAATCATTCCTTGAAACTTCTTTTAATATCTTCTGTACCTCTTGTTAATTCTCCTTTCTAATTTTTAATTTTATTTATTTCTAATATAAGTGGTTTTGTCAAAGAAATGGCAATCAGATTTTTAATTTACTGATTCCTCTTTTTCTGCTTTGTAATTTATTAATTCCTACTGTCAATTTATTACCCCTGATGGTTTTTCCTAACCTCCTGAATGCATTTAAAAAAATTTTTCACTTGTAGTTTCTAATACATATATTTATGGCTTTATTTCCCTGTGAAACCAGCTTTGGCCATTTTCCATTAATTTTGAAACTCTATATTTTATTATTGCTAATTTCTAACATCTGCAATTTCAACTTCAATTTTCTCATTGACCCAAAAATTGTCTAAGAGGAAAATTAAGGGTTTCCCTCCCTGTTATTGCATTATCAAATAAATGTAATTACATTAATAAATATGATGTTGCTTATTGGCTTATAAAAAATATTATTCATCATGCTAAATTAGTCAAGACCCTGGCAGGAAGCAGATGGCACACTGAAAAGAATTTAACTAAACAGAATTGAATGAGGATACTAAGTATAGACGCATAGCCTGGGTTGAGGGAACTGACAAAAGATAGTGAAGTGCCCAGGACCTAGCAACAATGAGAATCCATTACCACCCCCAGGCCTGAAGAGACAAGGGCAGGGAAAAATATTACTGTAGCCACAGAGGAACACCACCACTGCTGAGACTCCAGGGGGTGGAGTGGAATGCAGAGAATAATTATCCAACCCCTCGTTCTCTTCCAGGTTTCTGCCCACATCCAACAGCCAAACACAGAGGACCCAGTAGATACAGTCTGTGGAAGTCAGCCTCATAATGACACAGAACAGGGTAGAAAAGGGAGGAGAAAAAAAGTTTGGGAACAAAAACTGGGAATAGCCCAGTAGTAAATATGATTTTCCTCTTATTCAAACATCAGAAATAGATATAAATTCCATTAATGCTCTGTGGTCCAGTGATGAATTCTATTTATCGTTTATATGATTTCAAAGCATCCTTGCATTCCTAGAACCCCTGACATATTCTCTTCATTATACTTTTCAGTTGCTGTAACCTTTTATTAAGAATTTTACATCTATGCTCATAAATGAGACTGGTCTATAATTTTCCTTTTTGAATGGCAATCAGTGTTATGCTTGCCTTGTGAAATGTATCAGAGGAGCTTTTCACATTTTTAAGTTCTGCAATAATTTATAAAACAAAAGAATTGTGCATTTCTTAAAAGTTAAAAAAAGTATTCAATCATGTTCCTGCTAGGAACTGGTGGTCTTCTTTCAGGTAATTCTTGGATAACTTTTAGAGTTTTCCATAATTATTAGTTTGTATAGATTTTCTACTTTTTTTTTTTTTTTTTTTGCGGTATGCAGGCCTCTCACTGTTGTGGCCTCTCCCGTTGCAGAGCACAGGCTCCAGACACGCAGGCTCAGCGGCCATGGCTCACAAGCTTAGCCGCTTCGCAGCATGTGGGACCTTCCCAGACTGGGGCACGAACCCGTGTCCCCTGCATCGGCAGGCGAACTCTCAACCACTGCGCCACCAGGGAAGCCCTAGATTTTCTACTTTTTGAGTCAATTTTGGTCATTTATAATTTCCTTAAAAATGGTCCCTTTCCTGGAGATTGATTTTCTCCAATAAGTCCATTTTCCTCAAACTTGGGGTTAAATGGTCCTGGTAAAGGGCTTCTGTATCTCCCACGCCAGCCCACAGGGTTGTCATGGATGCAGCATGGAGAGATCCTCAAAGGTAGGTTAATACAGTTAAAAATCATAAGAGGGGTTTTATCTTGAGACAGGATTGTTCAGGCTTCCCCACAGCTGTTCACAAAGGCCGTGCCCCATGGAGCTGACCACAGGAGAATGAGCTTAAGGTGACCTTCCATCCAGAGTGATTCACCATGTGGTTGGGTAAACTCAGCACCTGTCTACCCTGGAAACTGACCTCTCAGAACCACGGCTGTGATTTAGCCTCCTGCTTAGCAAACGTGACAAGTGGGTGTGAGGAGAAAGAAGGGGAGGGAGGGAGCCCAGCTCTAATGATGATGTGACTCCCTTTGTGACGCTTTCCTTCTGGCCCTGGCTCGGCCACTTTGGATGTGTCATTGTGACTAATCTCACTGGGCTTCAGTTGCCTGATCACTGAAATGAGAAGCTCTGATGACTTCGCAGATTTATGATTCTATTAACAGATCCCCCCAGGAGTAAGCTTAACACAAACAGTTTCATGCCTCACCTCCAGCTCTCTCCCTAATAAGAAATGGATCCTCCTGTCTAAGTAACAGTGTCTGAGATCTGCTGCAGGAGGGACCAAAAGTCCCTGCTGTTTCCCATATATCTCCCCTCCAGTCTAACCTGCCTTGGACTCAAAAGTTTTTGCATGCTGGGTTTAAGGCATCAACAGCCCGAGCGAGAACACTGTCCTGGAGGAACAACCTTTGGAGTATCTGACAACTTCAGAGGCACTAATGCATCCAGTTGGTAAGGTCCTGGGGCAGCAGAACGAGCTGATGGGGATGGAGAGGTCTAGTGCATGGGATGCGGCTGGGGAAGGCCAGCCTGGAATGACAACCACAACTGCAGGGGATGGATGGGGAGAGGTACAACTGGCAGGCAGGGGACAACATGGTGGCTTTTGGGCCGCTAAAGGTGGAAGTGGACTGAAACACACGTTAGCCTGTGGGAGTCTGAGGAATGATGAGCTTCAGAGACTCTGGCAATGTAGTATCTTTGGAAGCCAACCAAACTGGGTTTCCACCCCAGTTCTGCCACTCACTACTGGGCTACTAAACCTCTGTGAGCCTCTTTCCTCAACTGCAAAATGGGAATAATAATGCCTATCTTTAGGGCTGATAGGAGAGTTAGGTGAGATAATGTATAAAAAGTACTTAACCATGGTGACTGGTACGAGTGAGAATTCAATCCATTATTATAATAATTCCCAGTTTTGCCACCATCCTTCTCCGGAAGCCAATTTTAATTAATGTAACTAATTACAAACATTTTTGTGTTCCTGCCAAGCACCGTGCTGTTCACTGTTGGGTTTTAAGGAAGAATGTGGCATATTCTCTGCCCTCCAATAGCTTCCAATCCAGTGGAGTAGATTTGTACACAACCAAGTAAAGCACACAGCAAAACAACCCAAGAACCAAACAGAGATGCCCCAGCATACTGTGGGATACCTAGGAAGAAGCCATGGACTCTCAGGGTGGGAGTGGAGAATGTGTCGGGGAAGAATCCTTGCAGGTGAATTAGGCCTTAGAATCTGAGAGGGTCCTCTAGTCCAACACCCTCACTTTGCAGTTAAGGGCCCAGGCAGATTTAAAAAAATCCAGGCTTAACAATCACTCAGATAGTGAGCCCAGACTGTGTGCCAGTCATCGTCAGGACTGACTTTTCAGACCTCACAATAATCCTATGAGATGGAAATTCTTGCCATCACCATTTTACAAAAGAAGAAACTGAGGCATGGTGAGCTGAAGCGACTCGTCCAAAGTCACATAGCTTGCAGGTGGGAGAGCATGGATTTGACCCATGTTGTCCTCTCCACCACAGCTGCCTCTCTTAACAGCAGAGCTAGAGCTTAAGCACACGACTCATGACTTAAAACCCCAGGTTTTCCTGTTCTCTCACACAGTTGCTTCCCAGAGGAAGAGAAATGTTTCAGAAGGTGAGGAATTCTGGGTGATCTTTCCAGGCTTAGGACAGAGCAGGAGCAATAGCATGGAGATCTGAAGTACTGTGTTGTCGGAAGAGTGTGCAGATTCTCATAGCTGAAGGGCAGAATGAAATTAATCAATAAAAGACAGCAGCTGAGGTTCCTGCACCATTACAAACCTCAAATATCAGGAAAAGAAGAAGCCAGGAACAGCAACATTCGATAAACTTTAGACATAAGGGGAGGAAAAGAGCTGTCATTTGGGCATCAGGCTCCCCAGTCAGCACAGAGGCGATAGGGATTTAAAGCAAGCCTCCATATATCTGGAGAAAACCATAATTCGAAAAGATACAGGCACTCCAATGTTCACTGCAGCACTATTCACAATAGCCAAGACATTTAGGAAGCAACCTAAATGTCCATTGACAGAAGAATGGATAAGTAAGAAGTGATCATGTATACAATGGAATATGACTCAGCCATAAAAAAGAACAAAAAACTGTCATTTGCAGCAATATGGATGGACCTAGAGATGATCATACTAAGTGAAGTAAGTCAGACAGAGAAAGAAAAATATCTATGATACCACTGATATGTGGAATCTCATTTAAAAAAATGATACAAATGAACTTATTTGCAAAACAGAAACAGACTTATATCAAAAACAAACTTATGGTTACCAAAGGGGGAACATGGCGGGGTGGATAAATCAGGAGCTTGGGATTAATATATGCACACTACTGTATGTAAGACAGATAACCAACAAGGACCTACTGTAGAGCACAGGGAACTCTACTCAATATTCTGTGATAACCTATATGAGAAAGGAATCTGAAAAAGAATGAATATATGTATATGTATAACTGAATCACTTTGCTGTACACCTGAAACTAACACAACCTTGTAAATCAACTCTACTCCCATAAAAAAATTTTTAAAATAAAGCAAATCTCAACTCTAAACCCACTCCTCATCTTGGGTTCTCTGGCTCTGCAAATATTGATATTTCCACTATCCATTCTCTTGCTGGTCAGAAGACCAGGAGGCATCGTAAACTCATCCTTCTCCCTCATTCCTCTGTCAAGTCTATTTTTTAAATATTTAAAAATTTTTAAATTTTGAAATTGTCTCCTGTGTTAATCTAGGTTCTCCAAGAAGCAGATGCCAAGTGTGTGTAAACATGCAAGGATTTTGATTAAGGGAAATGCCTATGAGAGAAAACATGGAGGAAGCCAGGAAGGTGGGAAGAGTCATCAAACCATGATGCAGTGGGACCCCAGGTGAGAGAGAGGGAAGGAAGATTGGGTGGAGGTGTCCTATACTGCTGTGTAGTGTAAGGAAGTTTCCACAAAACCATTGGGGAGTTCTGGAGCCAAAACCAGCCATGAGAGGAGTCCATGGTCTCCTGCGAATATTCCTGCATTTGTATTACTGCCACCCTCAATGATTGGCAGAGAGCAGTCCATGGGAAACATGGCTTCAAAACAAGCATGATGTTGGACTGCAGAGCACGACAGCAGGGCCCTTGGTCAATTATGTTCCCTGTCACTGGAGATCTATGAAACTGGGCTCATAGGTACCACCATGTGAGGACAGACTCCTGGCTCCTCACCAATCCTACCATCACTGGCCCAGTTTAGACCCTTCCATTCTCTGAAGGATTGCAGCAGACCCCCAACTGGTCTTCCTGCTGCTAATCTTTATCTCCTTAAACCTCTTTCCACACAACAGTCAGAAAGACCTTTCTACAACACGTATCTAACATGTAAATCTTCTGATTAGAGCCTTCGATAATGATTTTACCAATTCCTTTGAAATCTATAAATGGAGTTCTTGCTTTGAATAAGAGGTTGATTGAACACTTAATCAAAAAAGATGTCCTTGAACTAGTTAACACGTGCATTATTCCAGCACTCAGACCTCTGGGTGAGGTAAGACTCTATGGAGACTGAAAATACAATTTAACCAAGATACTTAAAGCATTATCTCCACTGAAAGTCAATAAATGTCTTGTTGATCTTGTTGGGGAATTAAAGCTTTTGTAAAATGTGACTTTGCTAAGCTTATTAACAGTTGATTATTAATAATATTACAGCAAAAACACAATTAAACTCAAGCAACTACACTTGGAGTTCTTCATTTGGAATTTTGTTGACTTGGGATTTTCCAATACTCTACGGACACCCTGCCATCTAGGACTCAGGGGTGGTACCACCCTTTGGAAATGGTATTAACTGATCCTACCTAATCACGAGGTAAACAAATCATTAGCCATGGAAAGACTGAAGGAAGTTCTTGCCACAAGACATGAGAATCACAGTGTGGCTCCCTAGGAACACACTGTAAACATCTGCTTTCATCTCAGTAATTAAAAAGTCTGTAACTCCTGGGACAACTGGACCATTACACGTAGCCCTGATCACTAGCTTTTATCTAAGGATGAGACCATAATTTTTATGTTCACTCCCACCTATGTGATGCTGAAATCCTTTGACTTAGCAATATACGAGGAGAAACACCTATTAGGAAAATCGGAATACCACTGAACATTGTCACAGCAATCAGTTAATTGTGTGAAACCTGAAATTGGTTCATAATGTAAACTGGATATTACTTCTAATACAAAGGAATTTGAATCACCCTTTAGTATCGGGACCAGTTCATATCTGCCTGAGAAGCAGCATGGTTTCTCCAAAGGACATTCATCATATTAGTTTAGCTATTATACAAGTGGTCCTCCAGGAATTATCTACATGAAAGTTTGAAAAACTCCTAGGCTTGATAGTTAGTTATTAATCCCAAATAATGCCAACACATACAAAAAAATCATACACCAGCACACTATGACACTGGCTTCTAATATCTTCCATGATCAAGTAACTCATAACAATCATTTCAGGTAAATGGCTTCTTTTTTTTTTTTTTTTTTTTTTTTGCGGTACACGGGCCTCTCACCGTTGTGGCCTCTCCTGTTGCGGAGCACAGGCTCCAGACGCGCAGGCTCAGCAGCCATGGCTCACGGGCTCAGCTGCTCCGCAGTATGTGGGATCTTCCCAGACCAGGGCACGAACCCGTGTCCCCTCCATCGGCAGGCAGACTCTCAACCACTGTGCCACCAGGGAAGCCCAGTAAATGGCTTCTTGATTGTGGTAGATTCTTTTTCCAAATGCCTCCAAGCTACTAAAGATTGAGGGTCAGAGGACCAAGATTCTAAATCCCTCAATCTTTGGCCACAAGCCTGCACCTTTGGCAGGTTCCTAGGAAAGAGACAAGAAAGAGGCTAGGGTGAGGGAAATGCAAGGTTGCTCTTGCTTTGGCCCCAGAACTACACAGGAAGAGTCCAGGCTTGGTAGCTGAGTTGGACCACAGAAGGGTGACAATCTTTGTGTCTCTGGCCAACAACTACACTAAAAACAGTCTGTGATGGTCTTATGTGTCAACTTGGCTGTGCCATGGTGCCCAGATAGTTGGTCATACATTATTCTGCAAGTTTCTATGAGGGTGTTTTTGAATGAGATTAACATTTTCATTGGTTGACTGAGTAAAGCAGATTCCCCTCCATAATGTGGTGGGCCTTGTCCAATCAGTTGAAGGTCTGACTAGAACAAAAGACTGACCTCCCCTGAGCAAGAAGAAATTCTGTACACACACACATGTGTGCATGCATGTGCAAAAATCAGAATGCCACTGAACATTGTTATATATATAAATATAACACTCATATATAGATACAGATATAGATATATAGCTATAGATCCTGTTGGTTCTGTTTCTCTGGGGAACCATGACTAATACACAGGCCAGGAGGGTTCCTTGAACTTTCTCTCAGCCCACAGCTGTGAAGAAGAAATGAAAGGTAAACCTCCCCCCACCAAAAAAAAAAACCCCGACCCACAGAGGGGGTGTTTGTCTCTCACTAGGGCTGATAGCTGATCTGCCTAAGCTCACACACTGAGGCTCTCCCAGGGCAGAGGGAGCCTCCCAGTAGGCATTTGACAGTGAAGTGTTTCCACCCCAGAGTGCTGGAGCCTATTTTACACTAGGCCCACATCACCTGGATGCTCAGAGTCATCAAGATGCCCTGTGCTGGATATTTTCCACTTGACCCTTTCTATCCAATCTGCCTGTCCATACCAACCCAGGAAGCTGATTTTGTGAGCCACATCAACAGGCTCTCTTACCTCCAGGCCTCCAGTTGGATTCAGCCGCTCCCCCAAGGTCATTTCTCCCATCTGCAGCCCTCCCCAGGGGGCATCTCTGTCTCAGGGTTCTGAAACCTCTCCCTCTCCTCAATCCTTTAAAAGCACTAATTGAACCCTGCTGTTTCAAACTCCTATCAGTCTATGTGTTCTCCTGAAACTGTCCACACCTCTGTAAATAATCTCTTTTTGAAGCTCTCTTCAAATTACCCAATTTAAATGTATGATCTCTTTTCTGACAAGCCCCTGACTGATCTACCACCTCCATTAGGGTTGAAAGATTTAAGAAAATAAAAATACAGGATGCCCAGGTGAAGTTGAATTTCAGATAAATAACAATTTTTTTTAGTATAAGCAGGTGCCAATATTCATTGTTTATCTGAAAAATTAAAATTTAACTGGGCATCCTGTATTTTAACATGTTAACTGGCACCTCTAGCCCTCACCATCAACTAGGAAAATATCTTGGGGATTTTGGTGAACTTCAGCTGATCCCTGAAATAAACAAGGTTAATGACAGACTCAGAATCTTAATACTCATGATGCACATATGGTCCTAATTTTCAGGTCTGTTCTCTTTTTGTTTGTTTGTTTGTTTGTTTTGGCTGCACAGCATGTGGGATCCCGACCAGGGATCGAACCCACACCCCTTGCAGTAGAAGTATGGAGTCTTAACTACTGGACTACCAGGGACATCCTGCAGGACTGTTCTCTGAATTGTATACATGTGTGTGTGTAAATGTGTGCATATACACTGAGAGAGAAAAAGGAAGAATTTGAGGAAAGGTGAGAGCAAGAGAAATTAATGGGATATAAGCCTGGAAAGGAAGGATGGGGCTGGTTATTCAAGAACTTAAACCCAGTGATGACAACTTGGGCCAATCCACTCTCTATGACTTTATCAAACTGTTGGATACACAATAAGAGTTCTGGCCCTCCTCTGCATTATCCAGATTTTCTTACATATATTTTATGGTTGACTCTGATGAATTTGGCTCTCCAAGTTTGCTTTGTCTTTTAAAAAAATCTCCTGAGATTTATATCAAAGGATAAAATTGGACTCTAGGAATCCTGCTAGTCTTGCTAACTTTAAGCCACCTTTGGATATTATTTCATGTTCAATTTGTAGGACAGATTCTTGATAATAAGATGAGATAAAAAGATTCAATTTAATTCCCCTTTTCTTATATTTTTCTTACAAAGACAGAAAGAAAGAAAGAATAAGAAGGTGAATATAAGGAGATTTGATAGCTCAAATTAAGTATGCTGGGAAAAAATGGAAAAGTTGTGGCTCTAGTAATCTATAGTGAAAAAAACAGAGATATGATGTAATCACCAAGTAAGTTATTATTTTTCTCAGCCTCCAGCTATTATAATTTCACTGGATATCTTATAAGCTCTTATTGTTCTGGGAGATACTCCAAGACTTGCTCCAGTACTTCACAAAGAAAAATTTGCCACTGGTCTAGAAAGTGTTTGATGAAGTATTATTGCAAGTGCCTTTTTAGCAGCATGGGGGTGGGGGGTGAAGCAGGAAGAGGAGGGGCTTCTTTCTTAAGATGAATGAAACTGAGATCATTGTTTGAAGGACTAGAAGTGAATACAGAGCTCCTCTGAGAAGATATACACACTGTAATGACTCAAGGAGCTGAAATTTTTGAGATGAGTATCAGAGCAAGAAAGTAATAGTGAACATGAAGGAGAGAAAGAGGAAAAAGAGGAGGAGGAAGAGGAAAAGAAGATGGGCTAAAAGGAAAACAATAAAGGAACAATTGAGTTTTTTTCTAACTCAATTGTTAAAGTACAAATTTTTATCAGTGGATAATAAATTAAAACCTTCCTTAACACCAGAAAACCTTTCTGCTCTATATGAATTTACCCTGTAGAGCAGTGGTTCCATTATTCCTTAAGAGTCTTAATAAATTCACCATATTGGATCCCCCTTGTTGGAATGAAAGATCCCAAAGTCATGAAAGAAATAGATATAAAAAGGTGGGGCCCACAGAATTTCTAAGATGCAAGTGTTAATCAGCAAAATGTCACTTAGGCAGGTATCCCTAGAAGCAGACCCTGAAACAGAAATTCAAAGGCACACAACTTATTGAATGAAGGTCTTGGGAGAAGGGGAATGGAGGGAGCAGGATGGGGCAAGGAAGAAGCTAAGCTTGGGTGTTGTCCACACTGGAGACAAGCCTCAGTCTGATCCCCTGGGTTGTTCTGGAGGGTGAACTGCAGCATAACTTTGGTCCCACTTTAAAGCCAGCAGCTGGCCTTTTGTACCCCCATACCAGTCAGTCATGGGCTGCCTCTCGAGGTGAAATGTGTAACCTCAGGTTCAGCCAAGGGCAATCCTCTGGAGAAGGAAAAAAATTATGAGCCATTAGCAGCCAACACTCAAAGCAGGCAGGAGCTGGGTACACCAGCAGGTAAAAGGCATCTGGTGGGAGCCTAACGCCAACTGTGGGCAGGATTTGAGTGTTCTTCCCTGTAAGTTCCCCAGGCCCAAGCAAAATCAGAGGATAGAGACAGGGGCCACCCAACTCCATATGCCAGAAGCATCCAGATATCCAACCCTGCCAGGACACTAAGTGACACCTGTTTTAGCCCTAGTCTTTGCTTTTCCCTCCCTTCCTAGGGTCACAATTGACACAGTCCTGGCCCCTGATCCTTCTGCATTCCTGTAAACCCCCATCCCTCTCTACCATCTCAATCTTGGCTTAGGGCCTCTTGGCTACCAGTCCACCCTGAGGCGGGCACTCTGTCTCGGTGAGTCCTCGTCCCTGCTGGGATTTGGTCTGAGAGACCATAGGAGCCTTTAGGCTTAGGAAAGATGTAGAACACTGGAGCCTGAAGGGCCTTCAGAGACTCATGCAGTCCACATGCAGGCCACAGGGTCTGTGGTGGGGAAGGACCTTGCCACATGACTGGTCTAGTCTCTTACCACAGAGTCCAAAAGTTTTACAAGCACCAACCAGATCAGATGTCCACTCCTAGTCCAGGCACATTTTAGAGTCTTAAGGTACATAGGGCAGTCTCTTCTAGGCAGGGACTGTGGGTAGAGCTGGCAATGAACATACATTCATCTGACCCAAAGACAGCCTATCCACTGGCTGGTCAAGAACCAATCAGATTTTCTTCCTCAAAGATGCAAAATGAGATGCACAGAGATTATGGTTAGCAAGGATCAGTACCCCCACCTCCTAAAAAAAGATCACGGTGTAGAGAGAAGTCAGTGGAGGTCATGTAGGATTTCAACAATATCTACAAGTCAGGTACTTTCATAGATTAAGAGATCTTCATACAAGGACACTGACAATTATGAAGGCAAATGTGAAAATTCATGTAAGTTTCTGTTGCTTTTTCTTGTCTACACTGCAGAAAACACAGTCCTTGCCCCACCCCCCCAAACTGGCATTTTGGTAAGGTTTTATTTTTTTAATTTTTATTTCTTTTGCCACACTATGCAGCTTGCGGGATCTTAGTTCCCCCACAAGGGATCGAACCTGGGCCCACGGCAGTGGAAGCACGAAGTCCTAACCACTAGACTGCCAGGGAAGTCCCTTGGTAAGGTATTTTAAATTCTGCTACCTCCAAATGACAATTAACCAGTTTCTCAATTTCAAAAATCTAGCCTGCTGTGAATTGAGTTAGGAATGGTAGAATTTGTCTAAGGAGCTTGACAGTTTTATGCATTTTGCCATGGAGATTATAGCCACTGCAGCGTGGGGACAGGGGCTGGCTTGGGGGTAAATGAGTGCTCATTGAGCATTCTGTTCAGGCAACTGCCCATTATCCAGGGGGTGGATGATCCAGTTTGGGGATTTTTCGTGCTTCTGGCTTCTCCTCCCTTCTACTGTCTGCCCTTTGGCCACATTACAGATCAAATTAGAATGTCTTTGAGAAGATAGAAGGGGAAGGAACAGGTAGAATTCAAGTTGGTCAGTTTTGCAGCTTGTTCACAGTTCTAATGCATAAGATCAAAACCAAAGGCTAACGTGGGGTTTTGGATTATCAGTGGATTATACTGAATCTATAACAACAGACCTCCCCTCCATTCCTAAAGAAATTGGAGTCTGATGAGGACTCACTATACTTCACATGGACGTCAGGGCTCAGCACACAGAATCCCAAACACAAGCATGTTAAAAGTTTACAGCTGGAAGGGGCCTTAGATACGGTCCAGCCTTGGAAAACTGAGGCTCTGAGATCTGAAGCGAAGTGTCCGAAGTCACACCATAAGATGATTGCCGGTGGCTAGTGGACAACGTGAGAGGAGAACTGAAACCAGTTAACTCAAAAATTACATATCTGTGGCTGGTTGATACGTGACATATTAATTAAATGTGCCCTTTTTTGATGCCCTGTGGCTTCTTGTTGGGACTCTCCACCAACCGGGAACTAAAATCAAAATCATCCATTGAGGCACAGATGCCTCCAGCACTGGGAATAGAACCCCTGACCCTAAAGAGGATGTGGGGGTGAGCTGGTGGCTGTCCCCTTCCTCCCTCACTGGTCCATGTGCCTCCCTCCTGAAGCTGCGTGCTTGGTCAAAGAGGACAACCTTCCCAGAAAGAAGAGAACCTTTTTCCAATCAAGGGTATATGAGCAACAGCACTCCCCTGCTAGGACCTCCAAACAAGAACACAGCTCTGAGACTGAGACTGGACAGACCCCAAAGGGGTGCCAGGGGGCAAAAGCAGGTTTTCCTTCTGCCTGACTGGAGGAGGGCAGAGTTTAAAGATCAAGAATGAGAAGCCATGTGTTTCACTGCCCACACACACATCGTCATCATCATCATGACCATCATGACCATCATCATCATCCTCAGAGAGAGGAGAAATAGAAGAGGGTTCTTCATGAGGTTTAGGGAGAGCTGAGAGAGAAGAGGAAGGCCTTTTGCTTCTCTTCTGGAGGTTTCCCAAGGTGGCACTCTCACCCAGATACCTCGCTGGAGCCAGCAGGGTGTAAGGGAGCTGGTACAGAGGAGAGGAGGGAGGCAGGCAGCACGTTCGCCAGCCGTGGTGTGGTGAGGAGGCTCCCATGGTCCCAAATCCCCCCATGGAAAGAGCCAGCATGCTGCCTTGGAAGCTGCCAGGTGAACGAGGTAATTCACGGAGATACACACCAAAAGGGAGCACAATTTATGTGCTGAGGGTCAAAGGGAGGCATGACTGATTTGGTTCTAAGGGAGTTTTTGGAGACCAGATCACCCACAGGCCACACTCAGACTATGAATTACATGAGCAACATGCCTCAGCAAGGCTGTCAGTATCCTGTCCACCTGTATGGGGCAGCCACCCCACCCTCCACGCAGCACCCAAAGCAGGGGAGAAGGAGGTGGCTGCTACCCCCTAACCCACAGCAGGTCACCACAGATCATCAATCACTGCCTGCTCCTAAAGCCTAGCAGTTTAGTAGAACCAGGAGAGGCACAAAATACCACAGTGTCATTCTGGGACCAAATTGTAAATTGTAGATCCTGAGTTGACCCTAGAAATGAACTGGATGAAGTTTCCTGCTGTCCAGGGAAACTGGAACTTATTCCAGGGAGGGAAAGAAAAGGAACTCCCTTGCTGTACTTGGTGTCTGGAGGGCTGTTTTTTTTTTTTTCCCACCACGTTTTTTTTTGTTTTGGATTTTTGAATTTTATTATTATTTTTTTATACAGCAGGTTCTTATTAGTCATCAGTTTTATACACATCAGTGTATACATGTCAATCCCAATCGCCCAAATCATCACACCACCACCACCACCTCCCCGCCGCATTCCCCCCTTGGTGTCCATACGTTTGTTCTCTACATCTGTGTCTCAATTTCTGCCCTGCAAACCGGTTCATCTGTACCATTTTTCTAGGTTCCACATATACACGTTAATATACGATATTTGTTTTTCTCCTTCTGACTTACTTCACTCTGTATGACAGTCTCCAGATCCAATCACATCACAACAAATGACCCAACTTCTTTCTTTTTATGGCTAATATTCCATTGTATATATGTACCACATCTTCTTTATCCATTCATCTGTCAGTGGACATTTAGGTTGCTTCCATGACCTGGCTATTGTAAATAGTGCTGCAATGAACATTGCGGTGCATATGTCTTTTTGAATTATGGTTTTCTCTGGGTATATGCTCAGTACTGAGATTGCTGGGTCATATGGTAATTCTATTTTTAGTTTTTTAAGGAACTTTCATACTGTTCTCCATAGTGGCCGTATCAATTTACATTCCCACCAACAGTGCAAGAGGGTCCCCTTTTCTCCACACCCTCTCCAGCATTTGTTGTTTGTAGATTTTCTGATGGTGCCCATTCTAACTGGTGTGAGGTGATACCTCATTGTAGTTTTGATTTGCATTTCTCTAATAATTAGTGATGTTGAGCAGCTTTCCATGTGTTTCTTGGCCAACTGTATGTCTTCTGTGGAGAAAATTCTATTTAGGTCTTCTGCCCATTTTTGGATTGGGTTGTTTTTTTTTTAATGTTGAGCTGCATGAGCTATTTATATATATTGGAGATTAATCCTTTGTCCATTGATTCATTTGCAAATATTTTCTCCCATGCTGAGGGTTGTCTTTTTGTTTTGTTTATGGTTTCCTTGCTGTGCAAAAGCTTTGAAGTTTCAGTAGGTCCCATTTGTTTATTTTTGTTTTTATTTCCATTACTCTAGGAGGTGGATCAAAAAATATCTTGCTGTGATTTAAATCAAAGAGTGTTCTTCCTATGTTTTCCTCTAAGAGCTTTATAGTGTCCAGTCTTACATTTAGGTCTCTAATCCATTTTGAATTTATTTTTGTGTATGGTGTTAGGGAGTGTTCTAATTTCATTCTTTTACATGTAGCTGTCCAGTTTTCCCAGCACCACTTACTGAAGAGACTGTCTTTTCTCCATTGTATACCCTTGCCTCCTTTGTCATAGATTAGCTGACCATAGGTGCGTGGGTTTGTCTCTGGGCTTTCGATCTTGTTCCATTGATCTATATTTCTGTTTTTGTGCCAGTACCATATTGTCTTGATTACTGTAGCTTTGTAGTATAGTCTGAAGTCAGGGGTTCCGATTCTGCCAGCTCCATTTCTTTTCTACTCAAGATTGCTTTGGCTATTCGGGGTCTTTTGTTTCTCCATACAGATTTTAAGATTTTTTCTTCTAGTTCTGAAAAAAAATGCCATTGGTAACTTGATAGGGATTGCATTGAATCTGTAGATTGCTTTGGGTAGTATAGTCATTTTCATATTGATTCTTCCAATCCAAGAACATGGTATATCTCTCCATCTGTTGGTATCATCTTTAACTTCTTTCATCAGTGTCTTATAGTTTTCTGCATACAGGTCTTTTGTCTCCCTAGGTAGGTTTACTCCTAGATATTTTATTCTTTTTGTTGCAATGGTAAGTGGGAGTGTTTCCTTAATTTCTCTTTCAGATTTTTCATCATTAGTGTATAGGAGTGCAAGAGATTTCTGTGCATTAATTTTCTATCCTGCAACTTTACCAAATTCATTGATTAGCTCTAGTAGTTTTCTGGTGGCAGCTTTACGATTCTGTATGTATGGTACCATGTCATCTGCAAAAAATGACAGTTTTACTTCTTCTTTTCCAATTTGTATTCCTTCTATTTCTTTTGCTTCTCTGATTGCCCTGGCTAGGACTTCCAGAACTCTGTTGAATAGTACTGGTGACAGTGAACATCCTTGTTGTGTTCCTGATCTTAGAGGAAATGCTTTCAGTTTTTCACCATTGAGAATGATGTTTGCTGTGGGTTTGTCATATATGGTTTATTATGTTGAGGTAGATTCCCTCTATGCTTACTTTCTGGAGAGTTTTTATCATAAATGGGTGTTGAATTTTGTCAAAAGCTTTTTCTGCATCTACTGAGATGATCATATGGTTTTCCTTCTTCAATTTGTTAATATGGTGTATGACATTGATTGATTTGCGTATATTGAAGAATCCTTGCGTCCCTTGGATAAATCCCACTTGGTCATGGTGTATGATCCTTTTAATGTGTTGTTGGACGCTGTTTGATACTATTCGGTTGAGGATTTTTGCATCTATATTCATCAGTGATATTGGTCTGTAATGTTCTTTTTTCATAGTATCTTTGCCTGGTTTTGGTATCAGGGTGATGGTGGCTTCATAGAATGAGCTGGGGAGTGTTCCTTCCTCTGCAATTTTTTGGAAGAGTTTGAGAAGGATGGGTGTTAGCTCTTCTCTAAATGTTCGATAGAATTCACCTGTAAAGCCATCTGGTCCTGGACTTTTGTTTGTTGGAAGATTTTTTATCACAGTTTCAATTTCAGCGCTTGTGATTGGTCTGTTCATATTTTCTATTTCTTCCTGGTTCAGTCTTGAAAGGTTCTATCTTTCTTTTTTTAAAAAAAAATATTAATAGTTAAGATTTATTAAGCTTTATTTTTTATTAGTTTCTGCTTTATAACAAAGTGAATCAGTCATACATATACATCTGTTCCCACATCCCTTCCCTCATGCATCTCCCTCCCTCCCACCCTCCCCATCCCACCCCTCCAGGCGGTCACAAAGCACCGAGCTGATCTCCCTGTGCTCTGCGGCTGCTTCCCACTATCTATCTACCTTACATTTGGTAGTGTATATATGTCCATGCCTCTCCTTCGCTTTGTCACAGCTTACCCTTCCCCCTCCCCATATCCTCAAGTCCATTCTCAAGTAGGTCTGTGTCTTTATTCCCGTTTTACCCCTAGGTTCTTCATGACATTTTTTTAAAATTCCATATATACGTGTTAGCATATGGTATTTGTCTTTCTCTTTCTGACTTACTTCACTCTGTATGACAGACTCTAGGTCTATCCACCTCATTACAAATAGCTCAGTTTCGTTTCTTTTTATGGCTGAGTAATATTCCATTGTATATATGTGCCACATCTTCTTTACCCATTCATCCGCTGATGGACACTTAGGTTGTTTCCAGCTCCAGGCTATTGTGAATAGAGCTGCAATGAACATTTTTGTACATGTCTCTTTTTGAATTATGGTTTTCTCAGGGTATATGCCTAGTAGTGGGATTGCTGGGTCATATGGTAGTTCTATTTTTAGTTTTTTAAGGAACCTCCATACTGTTCTCCATAGTGGCTGTACCAATTCACATTCCCACCAGCAGTGCAAGAGTGTTCCCTTTTCTCCACACCCTCTCCAGCATTTATTGTTTCTAGATTTCTTGATGATGGCCATTCTGACTGGTGTGAGATGATATCTCATTGTAGTTTTGATTTGCATTTCTCTAATGATTAATGATGTTGAGCATTCTTTCATGTGTTTGTTGGCAGTCTGTATATCTTCTCTGGAGAAATGCCTATTTAAGTCTTCTGCCCATTTTTGGATTGGGTTGTTTGTTTTTTTGCTATTGAGCTGCATGAGCTGTTTATAAATTTTGGAGATTAATCCTTTGTCAGTTGCTTCATTTGCAAATATTTTCTCCCATTCTGAGGGTTGTCTTTTGGTCTTCTTTATGGTTTCCTTTGCTGTGCAAAAGCTTTGAAGTTTCATTAGGTCCCATTTGTTTACCTTTGTTTTTATTTCCATTTCTCTAGGAGGTGGGTCCAAAAGGATCTTGCTGTGATTTATGCCATAGAGTGTTCTGCCTATGTTTTCCTCTAAGAGTTTGATAGTTTCTGGCCTTACATTTAGGTCTTTAATCCATTTTGAGCTTATTTTTGTGTATGGTGTTAGGGAATGATCTAATCTCATACTTTTACATGTCCCTGTCCAGTTTTCCCAGCACCACTTATTGAAGAGGCTGTCCTTTCTCCACTGTACATTCCTGCCTCCTTTATCAAAGATAAGTTGACCATATGTGCGTGGGTTTATCTCTGGGCTTTCTATCCTGTTCCATTGATCTATCTTTCTGTTTTTGTGCCAGTACCACACTGTCTTGATTACTGTAGCTTTGTAGTATAGTCTGAAGTCAGGGAGCCTGATTCCTCCAGCTCCGTTTTTCGTTCTCAAGATTGCTTTGGCTATTCGGGGTCCTTTGTTTTTCCAAACAAATTTTGAAATTTTTTGTTCTAGTTCTGTGAAAAATGCCAGTGGTAGTTTGATAGGGATTGCATTGAATCTGTAGATTGCTTTGGGTAGTAGAGTCATTTTCACAATATTGATTCTTCCAATCCAGGAGCATGGTATATCTCTCCATCTATTTGTATCATCTTTAATTTCTTTCATCAGTGTCTTATAATTTTCTGCATACAGGTCTTTTGTCTCCTTAGGTAGGTTTATTCCTAGATATTTTATTCTTCTTGTTGCAATGGTAAATGGGAGTGTTTTCTTGATTTCATTTTCAGATTTTTTATCATTAGTGTACAGGAATGCCAGAGATTTCTGTGCATTAATTTTGTATCCTGCTACTTTACCAAATTCATTGATTAGCTCTAGTAGTTTTCTGGTAGCATCTTTAGGATTCTCTATGTGTAGTATCATGTCATCTGCAAACAGTGACAGCTTTACTTCTTCTTTTCCAATTTGGATTCCTTTTATTTCCTTTTCTTCTCTGATTGCTGAGGCTAAAACTTCCAAAACTAAGTTGAATAAGAGTGGCGAGAGTGGGCAGCCTTGTCTTGTTCCTGATCTTAGTGCAAATGGTTTCAGTTTTTCACCATTGAGGACAATGTTGGCTGTGGGTTTGTCATATATGGCCTTTATTATGTTGAGGAAAGTTCCCTCTATGCCTACTTTCTGCCGGGTTTTTATCATAAATGGGTGTTGAATTTTGTTGAAAGCTTTCTCTGCATCTATTGAGATGATCATATGGTTTTTCTCCTTCAATTTGTTAATATGGTGTATCACTTTGATTGATTTGCGTATATTGAAGAATCCTTGCATTCCTGAAATAAACCCCACTTGATCATGGTGTATGATCCTTTTAATGTGCTGTTGGATTCTGTTTGCTAGTACTTTGTTGAGGATTTTTGCATTTATGTTCATCAGTGATATTGGCCTGTAGTTTTCTTTCTTTGTGACATCCTTGCCTGGTTTTGGTATCAAGGTGATGGTGGCCTCATAGAATGAGTTTGGGAGTGTTCCTTCCTCTGAAATTGTTTGGAAGAGTTTGAGAAGGATGGGTGTTAGCTCTTCTCTAAATGTTTGATAGAATTCGCCTGTGAAGCCATCTGGTCCTGGGCTTTTGTTTGTTCGAAGATTTTTAATCACAGTTTCAATTTCAGTGCTTGTCATTGGTCTATTCATATTTTCTATTTCTTCCTGATTCAGTCTTGGCAGGTTGTGCATTTCTAAGAATTTGTCCATTTCTTCCAGGTTGTCCATTTTATTGGCATAGAGTTTCTTGTAGTAATCTATCATGATCTTTTGTATTTCTTCAGTGTCAGTTGTTACTTCTCCTTTTTCATTTCTAATTCTATTGATTTGAGTCTTCTCCCTTTTTTTCTTGATGAGTCTGGCTAATGGTTTGTCTATTTTGTTTATCTTCTCAAAGAACCAGCTTTTAGGTTTATTGATCTTTGCTATCATTTCCTTCATTTCTTTTTCATTTATTTCTGATCTGATCTTTATGATTTCTTTCCTTCTGCTAGCTTTGGGGGTTTTTTGTTCTTCTTTCTCTAATTGATTTAGGTGCAGGGTCAGGTTGTTTGCTCGAGATGTTTCCTGTTTCTTAAGGTGGGATTGTATTGCTATAAACTTCCCCCTTAGAACTGCTTTTGCTGCGTCCCATAGGTTTTGGGTCATCGTGTCTCCATTGTCATTTGTTTCTAGGTATTTTTTAATTTCCTCTTTGATTTCTTCAGTGATCACTTAATTATTGAGTAGTGTATTGTTTAGCCTCCATGTGTTTGTATTTTTTAGAGATCTTTTCCTGTAATTGATGTCTAGTCTCATAGCATTGTGGTCGGAAAAGATACTTGATACAATTTCAATTTTCTTAAATTTACCAAGGCTTGATTTGTGACCCAAGATATGATCTATCCTGGAGAATGTTCCATGAGCACTTGAGAAAAATGTGTATTCTGTTGTTTTTGGATGGAATGTCCTACAAATATCAATTAAGTCCATCTTGTTTAATGTATCATTTAAAGCTTGTGTTTCCTTATTTATTTTCATTTTGGATGATCTGTCCATTGGTGAAAGTGGGGTGTTAAAAGTCCCCTACTATGAGTGTGTTACTGTTGATTTCCCCTTTTATGGCTGTTAGTATTTGCCTTATGTATTGAGGTGCTCCTATGTTGGGTGCATAAATATTTACAATTGTTATATCTTCTTCTTGGATCGATCCCTTTATCATTATGTAGTGTCCTTCTTTACCTCTCCTAATAGTCTTTATTTTAAAGTCTATTTTGTCTGATATAAGAATTGCTACTCCAGCTTTCTTTTGATTTCCATTTGCATGGAATATCTTTTTCCATCCCCTTACTTTCAATCTGTATGTGTCTCTAGGTCTGAAGTGGGTCTCTTGTAGACAGCATATATATGGGTCTTGTTTTTGTATCCATTCAGCCACTCTGTGTCTTTTGGTGGGAGCATTTAGTCCATTTACATTTAAGGTAATTATTGATATGTATGTTCCTATTCCCATTTCCTTAATTGCTTTGGGTTCGTTATTGTAGGTATATTCCTTCTGTTGTGTTTCTTGCCTAGAGAAGTTCCTTTAGCATTTGTTGTAAAGCTGGTTTGGTGGTGCTGAACTCTCTCAGCTTTTGCTTGTCTGTAAAGGTTTTAATTTCTCCATCAAATCTGAATGAGATCCTTGCTGGGTAGAGTAATCTTGGTTGCAGGTTTCTCTCCTTCATCACTTTAATTATGTCCTGCCACTCCCTTCTGGCTTGTAGAGTTTCTGCTGAGAGATCAGCTGTTATCCTGATGGGGATTCCCTTGTGTGTTATTTGTTGTTTTTGCCTTGCTGCTTTTAATATGATTTCTTTGTGTTTAATTTTTGACAGTTTGATTAATATGTGTCTTGGCGTATTTCTCCTTGGATTTATTCTGTATGGGACTCTCTATGCCTCCTGGACCTGATTAACTATTTCCTTTCCCATATTAGGGAAGTTTTCAACTATAATCTCTTCAAATATTTTCTCAGTCCCTTTCTTTTTCTCTTCTTCTTCTGGAACCCCTATAATTCGAATGTTGGTGCGTTTAATGTTGTCCCAGAGGTCTCTGAGACTGTCCTCTGTTCTTTTCATTCTTTTTTCTTTATTTTGCTCTGCATCAGTTATTTCCACTATTTTATCTTCCACCTCACTTATCCGTTCTTCTGCCTCAGTTATTCTGCTATTGATCCCATCTAGAGTATTTTTCATTGCATTTATTGTGTTTTTAATTGATGCTTGATTCATCTTTAGTTCTTCTAGGTCCTTGTTAACTGTTTCTTGCATTTTATCTATGCTATTTCCAAGATTTTGGATCTTGGAAATAGAATCTTGGATCATCTTTACTATCATTATTCTGAATTCTTTTTCAGGTAGACTGCCTATTACCTCTTCATTTGTTAGGTCTGGTAGGTTTTTATCTTGCTCCTTCACCTGCTGTGTGGTTTTCTGTCTTCTCATTTTGCTTATGTTACTGTGTTTGGGGTCTCCTTTTTGCAGGCTGCAGATTCGTAGTTCCTGTTGTTTTTGGTGTCTGTCCCCAGTGGCTAAGGTTGTTTCAGTAGGTTGTGTAGCCTTCCTGGTGGGGGGGACTAGTGCCTGTGTTCTGGTGGTTGAGGCTCGATCTTGTCTTTCTGGTGGACAGGTCCACATCTGGTGGTGTGTTTTGGGGCGCCTGTGGCCTTATTATGTTTTTAGGCAGCCTCTCTGTTAATGGGTGGGGTTGTGTTCCTGCCTTGCTAGTTGCTTGGCATAGGGTGACCAGCACTGTAGTTTGCTGGTCGTTGACTGAAGCTGGGTGCTGGTGTTGAGATGGAGATCTCTGGGAGATTTTCACTGCTTGATATTATGTGGAGCTGGGAGGTCTCTTGTGGACCCATGTCCTGGAGTTGGCTCTCCCACTTCAGAGGCACAGCACTGACCCCTGGCTGCAGTACCAACAGCCTTTCATCTACCCGGCTCAGAATAAAAGGGAGAAAAAGTAGAAAGAAAGAATTAGTAGAAGAAAGAAAGAGAGAGAGAAAGAAAGGAAGAAGGAAAGAAAGGAAGGAAGGAAGGAAGAAAGAAAGAAAGGAGGGAGGGAGGGAGGAAGGATGGAAAGAAAGAAAGAAAGAAAGGAGGGAGAGAGGGAGGAATGAAAGAAAAAGGAAGAGTGAATGGAAGAAGGGAGGGAGGGAGGGAGGAAGGAAAGAAAGAAAGAAAGAAAGGAAGACAGGAGGGAGGGAGGAAGGAAAGAAAAAGAAAGTGAAAGGAAGAGGGGTGGGAGGGAGGAAGGAAAGAAAGACAGGAGGGAGGGAGGGAGGGAGGAAAGAAAAAGAAAGAGTGAAAGGAAGAAGGGAGGGAGGGAGGGAGGAAGGAAAGAAAGAGAGAAAGAAGGAAAGGAGGGGCGGAGGGAGGGAGGGAGGAAGGGAAGGTAGGAAAAAAAAGAAAGAGCAGGTAAAGTAAAATAGAATAAAGTATGAAATATAGTAGCGTTATTAAAATTAAAAAGTAATTATTGAAAAAAAACGGACAGATAGAACCCTGGGACATATGGTGGAAGCAAAGCTATACAGAGAGAATCTTACACAGAAGAATACACATACACATTCACAAAAAGAGAGCAGGGGGAAAAGTCAAAAATCTTGCTCTCCAAGTCCACCTCCTCAATTTGGGATATTTCGTTGTAAAAAGAGGAAAAGGGCGATAAGTCTGAAATCTTGCTCTCTAAGTCCACCTCCTTAATTTGGGATAATTGGTTGTAAAAAGAGGAAAAGGGGGGAAAGTCTTAAATCTCGTCCTCAAAGTCCACTTCCTCAATTTGGGATGATTCGCTGTCCATTCATGCACTCCACAGACGCAGGGCACATCAAGTGCACCGTGGAGCTTTAATCCGCTGCCTCCGAGGCTGCACAGAGAGATTTCCCTGTCTCTTCTCTGCTCTCACAGCTCCTGGGTCTCAGCCTTGGACCTGGCCCCGCCTCTGCGCGTAGGTCGCCGGAGGGCGTCCGTTCTTCGCTCAGACAAGACGGGTTTAAAGGAGCCGCTGATTCGGGGGCTCTGGCTCACTCAGGCTGAGGGGAGGGAGGGGCGCGCAGTGTGGGGCGGGCCTGCGGCGGCAGAGGCCGGCGTGACGTTGCACCAGACCGAGGCGCTCCGTGCGCTTTCCCGGGAAAGCCGTCCCCGGGTTCCGGGACCCCGGCAGTGGCGGGGTGCACAGGCCCCCCGGAAGGCGGGGCGGACAGTGACCCGCGCTCGCACACAGGCCCCGCGGCGGCGGCGGCAGCAGCAGCAGCCCCAGCGTCCCACGCCCGTCTCCGGGGTCCGCGCCTTTAGCCGCGGCTCGCGCCCGTCTCCGGCGCTTCCCAAAGCAGCCCTCTTAATGCCCTCTCCTCGCGCACCAGGAAACAAAAGGGAAGAAAAAGTCTCTTGCCTCTTCGGCAGCTCCAGACCCTTTCCCCGGACTCCCTCCGGGCTAGCCGTGGTGCACTAACCCCTTCAGGCTCCCTTCCTGCCGCCAGCCCCAGTCCTCTCAAGGTTCTATCTTTCTAATAATTTGTCCATTTCTTCCAGGTTGTCCATTTTATTGGCATAGAGTTGCTTGCAGTATTCTCTTAGGATGCTTTGCATTTCTGCGGTGTCTGTTGTAACTTCTCCTTTTTCATTTCTAATTTTATTGATTTGAGTCCTCTCCCTCTTTTTCTTGATGAGTCTGGCTAATGGTTTATCAATTTTGTATATCTTCTCAAAGAATCAGCTTTTAGTTTTATTGATCTTTGCTATTGTTTTCTTTGTTTCTATTTCATTTATTTCTGCTCTCATCTTTATGATTTCTTTCTTTCTGCTAACTTTGGGTTTTGTTGGTTCTTCTTTCTCTAGTTCCTTTAGGTGTAAGGTTAGATTGTTTATTTGAGATTTTTTTTGTTTCTTGAGGTAGGCTTGTATAGCTATAAACTTCCCTCTTAGAACTGCTTTTGTTGCATCCCATAGGTTTTGGATCGTCGTGTTTTCATTCTCATTTGTCTCTAGGTATTTTTTTGATTTCCTCTTTGATTTCTTCAGTGATCTCTTGGTTATTTAGTAACATATTGTTTAGCCTCCATGTGTTTGTGTTTTTTACATTTTTTTCCCTGTAATTCATTTCTAATCTCATAGCATTGTGGTCAGAAAAGATGCTTGATATGATTTCAATTTTCTTAAATTTACTGAGGCTTGATTTGTGACCCAAGATGTGATCCATCCTGGAGAATGTTCTGTGAGCACTTGAGAAGAAAGTGTAATCTGCTGTTTCTGGATGGAATGTCCTATAAATATCAATCATATCAACCTGCTCTATTGTGTCATTTAAAGCTTCTGTTTCCTTATTTATTTTCACTTTGGATGATCTGTCCATTGGTGTGAGGTGTTAAAGTCCCCCACTATTATTGTGTTACTGTCGATGGCTTCTTGTATAGCTGTTAGCAGTTGCCTTATGTATTGAGGTGCTCCTATGTTGGGTGCATATGTATTTATAATTGTTATATCTTCTTCTTGGATTGATCCCTTGATCATTATGTAGAGTCCTGCCTTGTCTCTTGTAACATTCTTTATTTTAAATTATATTTTATCTGATATGAGTATTGTGACTCCAGCTTTCTTTTGATTTCCATTTGCATGGAATATCTTTTTCCATCCCCTCACTTTCAGTCTGTATGTGTCTCTAGGTCTGAAGTGGGTCTCTTTAGACAGAATATATATGGGTCTTGTTTTTGTATCCATTCAGCAAGCCTGTGTCTTTTGGTCATAGCATTTAATCCATTCACGTTTAAGGTAATTATCAATACGTATGTTCCTATGACCATTTTCTTAATTGTTTTGAGTTTGTTTTTGTAGGTCCTTTTCTTCTCTTGCACTTCCTACTTAAAGAAGTTCCTTCAGCATATGCTGTAGAGCTGGTTTGGTGTTGCTGAATTCTCTTAGCTTTTGCTTGTCTGTAAAGCTTTTGATTTCTCCATCGAATCTGAATGAGATCCTTGCCGGGTAGGGTAATTTTGGTTTCAGATTCTTCCCTCTCATCACTTTAAGTATATCGTGCCACTCCCTTCTGGCTTGTAGGGTTTCTGCTGAGGAATCAGCTGTTAACCTTATGGGAGTTCCCTTGGATGTTATTTGTCATTTTTCCCTTGCTGCTTTCAATAATTTTTCTTTGTCTTTAATTTTTGCCAATTTGATTATTATGTGTCTCGGCATGTTTCTCCTTGGGTTTATCCTGTATGGGACTCTCTGTGCTTCCTGGACTTGGGTGGCTATTTCCTCTCCCATGTCAGGGAAGTTTTCTACTATAATCTCTTCAAATATTTTCTCAGGTCCTTTCTCTCCCTTCTCCTTCTGGGACCCCTATAATGCAAATGTAGTCTCTTAGGCTGTCTTCATTTCTTTTCATTCTTTTTTCTTTATTCTGTTCCACAGCAGTGAATTCCACCATTCTGTCTTCCAGGTCACTTATCCGTCCTTCTGCCTCAGTTATTCTACTATTGATTCCTTCTAGTGTAGTTTTCATTTCAGTTATTGTATTGTTCATCTCTGTTTGTTTGTTCTTTAATTCTTCTAGGTCTTTGTTAAACATTTCTGGCGTCTTCTCGATCTTTGCCTCCATTCTTTTTCCGAGGTCCTGGATCATCTTCACTATCATTATTCTGAATTCTTTTTCTGGAAGGTTGCCTATCTCCACTTCATTTAGTTGTTTTTCTGGGGTTTTATCTTGCTCCTTCATCTGGTACATAGCCCTTTGCCTTTTCATCTTGTCTATCTTTCTGTGAATGGGGTTTCTGTTCCAGGGGCTGCAGGACTGTAGTTCTTCTTGCTCCCGGAGGGCTGTTTTGACTGTAAAATTCCCTATCCAAAACATTTGCGGTTGAAGGCATGGTTGTCCTTTGTCTCCTGAAAGCAACGTGAGAGCATTTGGCCTCAAACTGTGGCTGATGAGACAGTTGGAACTACCTACTAGGCCTGCAAGGACAAACTGGTGAAAGATATCAGCATCCAGTGAGCAGCTATGATGCCCCGCCCTGCGGTCAGTGCCTGCAACTTTCTCAGTACCCTTCTTGGAAAGTCTCCACAAGGAGGAAGTGTAAGAAAAACAGGTAGTATGTACCAGCATGGGCTCTTACATCAGGTCACTGAGATGCCAAAGCCCTTTCCTCCTATGTCAGGTGCCTCCCAGCACAGTTAATCAGAGAAGCTGAGAACCATCCTCAACCTCCGGCCCCACCCCTCCCTCCTGATATCCCCTCTCCAGGTGCTGTAAGAGTACGATGGTCAGCAGCTGCACACACTAATGCAGCCCTGTCTGGGAACAGAGAACCCAAGGAGGATGCAGTGGTGGCCTCTGGAGGGGTCAGCGACTTGTCCAATTGCAAGCCCACCCCCGCTTTGAACCAGGCACACTCTCCCTGAGGGGCTGGGTTGTGTCTTTCCCTTGGCAAATCACACCAGCCCCTTGGGAGGGAGACTTGCTGAATGTGGTAGTGTTGACACAGCAGTCACTGGACATGTCCCGGGAAAGCAGGCCCCAGCATGTGAGATGAATTTTCTCTGAACCGTGTGGTTTCCAACGTGTCAGAAAAACAAACTTGGAGAAGTCTGTCTGGCTTGTGTGCCTATACAGACCCCCCTTCCAGAGCTGAAAATGCAGTTGGCCATAGCCTCTTCTTGCTTTAAAACAAATAAATAAAGTCAGTCCTTGAGTCTGGTTCTTTGAAATGTGAGGCGTGGACAATGGGGGCTCTTTCAAGTAGCAGCCCCAGTGGCCATGTGACCAGGCCTGTGTGCCCGAGGAGGCCAGTGGAGGTTGCCTCTGCTCTGGACACTGGGGTCACTTCAGCTGAGCTGCTGGCCCTCCCCTCGGCCTGCCTGCCTCCAGGCCCTTGGCTACTCCTCTTCCACCCAAACATCTGAGTTCCTGTTCCCAAAATAGCTGCGCAGAGGAAACCACCAGGACTCAGGGCCTCTGCAGTGAGCGAATTCTCGGACTGGCAGGGATGCAGGGAATAGGCAGGGCCTGGGTGGAGGGCGCAGGGGGAGTGACTGCCTGTCACTCCTGCAATTCACTAGTCAGGGCTCCGGTTCACCAGCTGGGGAGATGCCAGGAGGCCCGTCAACACCCACTCCCCTCGCTCCTCCCACTGGAACTTCTGTTTTTCCCCTACGAGCAGGCGAGGCAGCAGCCCAAGACAAACTCATTTCCTTGCTTTCCCACCCCCGCAGGAAAGGCACTCAAGTGTGTTTGACCTTCACATGAACTGGCCAGGAACTCCTCCTTTCTCTCCAGGGACTGTGGCTAGCTGGGCACATGCAAAGGGAAGCACTCTAGCTGCTCCCCCCCTCCCACCTTCCCAGGAAATGATGCCAAAGAGGCCCCCTTTGTTTGTGGCAAAAGAGAGGGGTCTCTGCTCCTCCCTGGCTGGTAGCAAGGAGGAGGGGCTGGCCTTGAGTCAGAGTCCTGGGAAGGGTTCAGCCTCAGCGCCCTGGGCGCTAGAACTCCGGCAAGGGGGCCACTCCTCCTCCCATAATGAGGAGAGAGTGTCACCCAATTCTCTAAGCCAGGCGTTCTCAGCCCCAGCTGCACGTGGAGATCACCTGGGGGTCTCTTAATAACCCCTTACACAAGCCGCCCCCTGACCAAGGAAGTGAGACTCTCTGGGAGGTGGGACCAGGAGCTGGTATTTTCTGAAACTCCCCAGGTGGTTCCACTGTGCAGCCACGTTTGAGAACCACCGATTTCACAGTCCTTCTCAAACTCTTAATACCTATGAACCACCTGGGATCTTGTTAAAAATCTAAGTTCCTGTAACCACCTAGAGGGGTGGGATAGGGAGGGTGGGAGGGAGGGAGATGTAAGAGGGAACAGATATGGGAACATACGTATATGTATAACTGATCCACTTTGTTATAAAGCAGAAACTAACACACCATTATAAAGCAATTATACTCCAATAAAGATGTTAAAAAAAAAATCTAAGTCCCAGTTCAGCAGATGAGAGCAGGGCCTGAGGTTCTGGAGGTTGAACAAGGGATGCTGCCACTGCTGGTCCATGGAATACACTTCACACACTTCGAGTAGCCAAGCTTTAGGAGACCTTAAGAGTCTCTAATAACACCCTGTACTTCTCCCTGGCTAATCTGACGGGAGCAATGAGGAGAGAAGACGAGGGAGTCAGACTTCTAGGGCTGGAAGGGATTGCTAGGCTAGAAGCCATGTCCACGCATCTGGAAAATCTCTTCAACGGAGAAGAGGTCTGACAGTGGAACTAGCACTGAATTCAGGCTGGAGTGAAATATAAAGGTAAACCTTAACCTTCAAAGCTGGGATGCAAGAAATGGCAGTGTAAGGGGTTACCTCCGACAAGCCAGCTCCACACCTGAGGCTAATGGTGGCAACACCCGTCTTAACGCTGATACAACTGAGTGACATAAAGCCCCTTCTGGGGTTGTCAAAAACATCTGGCTGAACAGGGTGATGGGATCCCAGTGGGTTAAGCAATGAGAGGGATAAGGCATTTACTTGTCTCGGGGGGTTCCCAGTATCTCAAATAGGGCTGACATGCTCTGCCTACAATAGGGAAAGCCTTTCTGCTGCCTATAACTTTTTCGGTTTCAGTCATTGCCTTAGAGAATAAGAGTAGCAACAGAATCTCATCATAATAGGTTTCTCAAAGTTATACAGGCACAACATCCAAAGTCTTTGAGCCACAACTGCCAAGCATTCCCTACTTCAACACTTAAGTCAGAAGGGCTGGAACAAAAAGTATCGACACAGGCAGGATTTGGGACATACTACTCTCCCCAAAGCTCTTTAATATTGGTAAGATGGGGGGAACAAAAGGACCAACCTCATTGTATTACTGTGAAAATTAAATGAGGCAGTGTATGTAGACCACATAGCACAACACCTGGTACATAGTAAATGCTCAATAAATGCTAGTTGCTATTATAATTATAATAATAGTAATTATTACTATTACTATTAAAATAATAATATTCATCTCATAGGATGTGAAAACACCTAGCATAATGCTTAGCATAGAGTAGATGTGCAATAGACACTAAAGCTAAGCAACAGCTAAGTTAAGTTTTCCTTCTCTGCCTCCCACTTTTTTAGGGTAATCCATCAGCCTTTAGTTGATTTCCATCTACCCCTCAGTCAGGTTTCTTGGCCTCAGCCCTAAACCTGCTCCCGAATCCCCATCCAACAGCACAGAGAAGGTTTAGAATGCAAATTCCCCTGGGATAAGTGCAGCCAGAAGACCTGCCTGCTTTCCTGAGAAGAGATCTTCCTGGTGGGAAGTAAGAGGAAACGGTAGGGCTTGGGAAAGGAGCACTTAAATGAAGGGCTGAGGACCTGGTGCCATGCAGATGCTACTCAGTCATGGCTAGCATCCCTCCCCCCTTGAAGAGGAGGAGTCACCCACACCTAAGATGAAATACATGCCTTGGCACCAGGTACCCTTGGCACACATCCATATGCTAGGAGAATGGCTTTAAAAATCATTCCTTCACCACTGGAAGTTTCTGCCTCTGTTGGAAAATACATCTCTCTCTCTCTCTTAGGACTCAGAGCAGTAAGTCTGGAGGGACTTACAGCAGGCTCACAGTGTCCCCTTGAATTTAAATAGACGAAGACTCCGAGGGAGAGGCTGGGGCTAAGGAGGAGCCATGCCCTGGAATGTGACAGCATATGTTCCCTCGTGGAATTCTACTTCCTGATAACCCTGTGCTGGAGGATCTGCTTTCTGCCAACCTCGGTCTCCATCTAGCTCAAGACATTCTGGGGTGGGAAGTGGCAGAGCAGGCCTTCTGGAGCCCACGAACCTGGGAGGAAGGAGGCCTTCTGACAGGCGGTCCACGTGGCCTTGGTTGTTAGAAGGGGGTTGATGCTGAGCACAGTGTGGGTTTGTCCCCCCAGCCCCGTGGACTCAGGTCTGTCCCGGAGGAGAGAGCACTAATAGGGGACATGGGAAGGCCTGCGGTGTGAAGAATGTGAGGCTCTGGGGAGAGAGAGCAGCCCAGCTCTGCCTCTCCTCCGCCTTCTGTGAGCTAGAGTGGAGAGACGCCTTCCTCTCCTCCACAGAGCACTTTGTCATGTGGAGGGCTCTAGCATTTTCTTTGGCCGGGCTGGCCGCTCCTGGTGTGGAGTGGAACCACAACCTGCCAGAGGTCGTGACATCTGGTAGGCATGGCAGTGCCCAGGACAGGCTGCAGTGCCCAGTGAGAGGGAAGGATGGAGGTGCCCATGCTCCCAAGTCCAAGCTCATACTGCTTGCCACAAGACAGGCCAATCAATCGAGAGAGTTTTGGGGGCAAGGAATAGCAACTTTATTTAGAAAGCCAGCAGACCAAGAAGATCGTGGACTAGGGTCCCAAAGAACCATCTTGCCTGGGTTTGGGTGCTAGTTTTTTTTTTATCAAACAAAGATGGGGAGGTGAGGAGGTAAAGTAAAAAGGCAATAAGTTATTGCAAATATTTCCTGGTTCTGGCCCAAAACAGGCAATGCTCTAGGCCAAAGGGCAGCAAAAGAGGCAGGGGAGGACTTCCCTGGTGGCGCAGTGGTTAAGAATCCGCCTGCCAATGCAGGGGACACGGGTTCAAGGCCTGGTCCAGGAAGATACCACATGCCGCGGAGTAACTAAGCCCGTGCACCACAACTACTGAGCCTGAGCTCTAGAGCCCATGAACCACAACTACTGAAGCCCACGTGCCTAAAGCCCGTGCTCCACAACAAGAGGAGCCACCGCAATGAGAAGCCCGCACACTGCAACCAAGAGTAGCCCCCACCCACGACAACTAGAGAAAGCCCGCATGCAGCAACGAAGACCCAACGCAGCCAAAAATAAATATAAATAAAATAAATAAAATTTAAAATATATATATTTAAAAAAGAGGTGGTAGAGCCAGGGACACCACGTGGTGGCCAAGTGGGCTTGGGCTTGAGCTCCCAGAGGGTTCCCAGGAACCCTGTACAGGAGGCTTCGCCAGGAACCGAAGTCCTGTATTGGCTGGTGGTGGGTGATTACTGTCCACATCATCTGAGTTTTCACCCAAGCCTGGGAGGGCCTGAGGAATGCTGGGACATTTGTCAATTTACCAATATCATTGGGATGAAGCCTGTTTTATGCACATGGCCTTGAGCACTCACCCCTTTCCTCTCTCTCTCTTTTCTTTGCCTATCTGGGTTTTTGTCTGGCTCTGCCTTCCCTCCTTCCCTCCATCTCCACGTCTGTCTCTCTCCGTCTCTGTCTTATTCACCCCTTCTCCCATTCCCCACCCAACGCTTGACCCATGACAAGCATTCAAAAAATATTTTTTTAACTTCATATTATAGAAAAAGTAAAACAGACACAAAAGTAGCAGAATAATTTACAGAACCTTTGTGTGCCCATCACCCATCTTCAACAATCTTGGAAGTCCCCTCCCACTGCTTCCCCCACATTATCTGGAAGCAGGCTCAGACACTGAATTACTTCACTCATAAATATTTCAGAAGATGTCTCTAAATGATAAGGACTCTGTAAAAACCATAACAATGATCCCATTAACACACTCAAAAATGATCAAACATCAAGTTAATATTATCAAACATCAAGTTAGTGTTCCAGTTTCTCCAATTGTCTGATTTTTTTCACAGTTTCTTAATTCAAATCACCTAAATACAATCCACTAATGTGTTCTGTTAATAAGTGTCCTAAGTCTGCCAAGTCCCTCTTAAGCTGTAGTCAACAAATATTTCAACTGATCACATCTCTTTCTGTATCTGTGACTTTCTATTTTTCTATCTCCCCTGTATCTACATCTATCTTCCTGTTCCCCACTTCGGTTTCTGTCTGTCTCTGGCTGTCTGTTTCTATCTAACTTTATCTCTCTATGAATATTTTTCTCTCTCTGTGCCTTTATCTGTAACTTTCTCTCTCTGCCTCCTTCCCAAGCCCTGTCTTTGTGTCTCACACACACACACACACACACACACACACACACACACACACACAGCAGAGTCAGTAAGGAGGCACTACACACACCTTTGACTGAAAGTGTATGAAGAGTTGGGTCCCTGACTGAAAGGTTAGTGCAGCTTTACTGAGGCACCTCCTGCTTTTTTGTGCTAAGCCCGTTCCACTGGCTCTCTTGAGACCCTCTGCTTATTGAGCGCCCCTCAATGATCTACATGTAGGAGACATCTGGGACCACAACAGAATAACCAACATGAAGGCTGAGGAGTGCTGCACAGATGTCCGTGGCATTTGTTACTTTATCTGCTGCTCCAAATAAAATCTAAAAAGCTGTAGAATGCTCGATGACCAAGCACTATTTTACACCAATCATAGGGACGGTGCTCGGTTTTTAAAGAAATCTTCTACAAAGTCTTAAATTATTTGTTAGAGCTGGAGGCAACCAAACCAGAGCTTTTCCATTCTTTTCAGCAGTGAAATTCTTTTGGGAATAAAATCTTACATAAAACCCAGATATATAAAGGGAATAAAAACAGAACATGGTACGTGTGGGATGCAGAGGTGGAAGGAGAAGTCTGTAGAAAATAACTTAGAAGACAGACCTAAGCAAACTCATTTTGCAAAGGTGTAGACTGCCTGGCAGAGTAGGGGAGGGGACCCACGCGAGGCCTTGCGCCGCCTTCATCGTAGAATCAAGGGCAGACCCTAGCTCTCTACTCAGTGCCTCCTACCTGACAAGGCAAATACAGAATTTCAGGGAGGCCCTGGGCCTGGGGCTTTTTGCTTTTTTGAAGCTAATCATTTCGGCAAATGTGCTGAGCTGAGTAGTGCTGGAGCTGTGGCTCCTTTGCGCTCAGGATGGAACCTGTCGGTTGGCTCTGGCAGATGACTAATGGCAGGATGACTTTAGAATCTGATCACCAAGGTCAGAGCTGGAGAAATTGAGACCGCCTCTGATGGGAGTGGTCCTGTGCTTGTGGGAAGGCGAGTCCGGAGCGACTGGCTAACAGAGCCAGAGAGTGTCCTTCCTTGATGAAGAGTAGGTGCATCGAACAGTTTGAGACGGAAGGACTGAGTGACAGGAAAGTACATGCTGGAGGAGAGCTGACCTAGATACCTGGTCCACAGCTGCACACCTGGGCATTCAGAGAAGCCACAGACAGCAAAGCTGAGCGCCCAGAAGAGACTCCTGGTTCTTGCTGGCTGGCTACGTGCATCTCCATTGGGCCTGCTGGGGAAAGCTGCTAGGGTGGCCCAAGGCAGCAGAATCTTGGTTCGCAATCGAGGTCAATGATATATAAGCTCAGTGGAAAATTACGTTATTCTGTGCAGCTCAGAGAATTGAGAAACACCTGAGCTTCAGGACCATAAAGACTGCACATAGATTCCAGCCCCACCACTTTCTAGCTAAGCTTCGGTTTCCTCACCTATGAATCAGGATGATGCCACCTACCTAGTTCACAGTGTATTTTCACATCAGTTATCTCTCAGCAACTTTGCGAAGCATACTGTGATGCTAACTTTATCAATGAAGAAACTAAGCCCCAAAAGGACACACCCGCCCCATCCCACATAACAGGTGAGTGTCCCAGCTGAGCTGATCTTCACGTGGCTCCTGGCCCACGCTTTTTCCATTGTCCCATGATCATGCTGCCTCTTGTCTAATCTCCAGTTGGACCAACGAGAGCACAGGGGCTGAGAAATATTACATCTTAAAACAGCCAAGAGGGGCTTCCCTGGTGGCGCAGTGGTTGAGAGTCCGCCTGCTGATGCAGGGGACACGGGTTCGTGCCCCAGTCGGGGAGGATCCCACATGCCGTGGAGCGGCTGGGCCCGTCAGCCAAGGCTGTTGAGCCTGCGCATCCGGAGCCTGTGCTCCGCAACGGGAGAGGCCAAAACAGTGAGAGGCCCGCGTACCGCAAAAAAAAAAAAAAAAAAAAAAAACAGCCAAGATTCAAATTTATAGAGAAAGAAAATAGACTACTTGTTGCCTGGGGCCGGGGTGGGAATGGAGATTAACTGTAAATTGGCACAAGAGATCTTATTGGGGGATGAAAATGTCGTAAAACTGATTTATGGTGACAGTTGCACAAGTCTGTAAAGTTCCTAAAAAGCATTGAATTGTATGCTTGAAGTGGGTGAGTTTTATGATATGTAAAATATACCTCAATAAAGCTGTTAACAAAAAGCCAAGATTATAAAATATGTAGTTTCTTAGAATTGTCTGTTTTACTGATCATAGTTGGAAGCAATTAGTATTAGTTTATTTCCTTTAAAATATGTTCCTTGTCATTATTGATTTGAGAAAACAGAAAGATCCACTTGGCTCTATAGTAACCATTAGCAATATGGTTAATATCTGCTTCACCTTGTTCTCACTGTGAGACCACAGGTTGGTGACCATGAGATTGGTCAACACTAGAGGTAATACATATAAACAGCTGGCGGGGGTCAGGGGGAGGGTGGCAAATGGTGGGCTTTCACAAATGGCAGGGTTAGAGGCCTGGAAACACCTTTATACCTGACCATCGCAGAGCGAGTCGTCGGCACTGTGCAAGGCTGTTGTGACAATTAGCAATACCACAGGAAAGCACCTACATCCCTCCTGGCACTTAATAAATCAAGGCAATAAACATCTTATTTCCACCAGACCTACTGAGTCCCCGGGACCTCAGCTCTGCGGCAGAAACCTTCCTCCTCAGGAGACCCCACCCATGTCCCCAGTCTGGCTGTTCAAATCCTGGCCTTTTAGAGGCTTCATTCCTGCCCACCGTGCTGTCAGGTACATGGGAGAGTGTTCCATCACTAATTCTTGCCCGCGAAGGACCAGGAGGTGAAAATTCCAGCAAGCCTGTATTTTAAGAAAGGGCAGTGCCTGCAGGGCTGCCAATGTGGCGCTTACAGTTAGTATTTTGTGATGGCTGATTCTACTCCTCCATTGGATTAGAATTGAAAAGTTAAAAGAGCAGCTCTTCGTTGCTGTTTTATAAAGGAAGTAAATTCCGCGGTTTGGTGACATATACATTTTTCAGAGTGCTGGGGCTGCATGTTGGTGCTAGTTGGTGCCTGGGTAGGAACAGCCAGGTTCCATGTTGGTAGGTAGGAGCGGACTTATCAAGGGCTTTGCATCACCCCATGTTGTCTCCAGAACCAACTGTGATTGTAAGAAAGAGAAGAGAAACCACAGAGGTGTTTGCAGCCCTTTGTTTTTTTTTTTTGTTTGTTTTTTTTTTTGCTGTACGCGGGCCTCTCACTGCTGTGGCCTCTCCCGTTGCGGAGCACAGGCTCCGGACGCACAGGCTCCGCGGCCATGGCTCGCGGGCCCAGCCGCTCCGCGGCATGTGGGATCTTCCGGGATCGGGGCACGAACCCGTGTCCCCTGCATCGGCAGGCGGACTCTCAACCACTGCGCCACCAGGGAAGCCCTGCAGCCCTTTGTTTTAACTGGATCCCTCTGGAAGCAGGGGAACAGGGATTTGAGTGCAAGTAGTTTATTTGGGAGATGATCTCAGAAAGCACCAGTAGAGGAGTAGGGAAGTGGACAGAGACGCAAAGAGAGACTGAGCAGGGCACAGTAATAAGCAGGATACCCCTGGAGCAACCAAGGCTTTGGGGAAGGACTCTAAGAGACTCAGTAGAACAGATTCTCAAACTTGAGCACGTATCAGAATCACTTGGAAGGCGTATGAGAACAGATAGCTGGGCCCACCCTCAGAGTTTCTGATTCAGTAGGTTGGAAGTGGGTGGGGCTGAGAATTTGCATTTCTATCAAGTTCCCAGGTGATGCCCAGGCTGCTAGTTCTGGGACCACTCTTTGAGAATAACAGTGAAGTGGCTGGTCCAAAGGGGGAGAAGATGAGGTATTTATATACTGATTCCCATCTCTCATTGGCTGAAGGCTGTCCTGGGGTGGTTAACTCTCTAGCGCCCTGTGTACCAGCCTTGCACGGCCCTGCAGCCAAAGTCCTTAGATTGAGAGTAACAAGCACTTGCTGTAAGGAGCCACAGGGCTGTATGGGGGCAGAGTTCTGGGGCTCTCACAGGCCGGCCATGCCACCTTCAGGAACAGTGTATCTCTCAGGAAAATCACCATCCCCTGAGTTAGATGGAAAGCGCACTAAAACACAGTGGTACCAAATAGGGTCAGTGCCCCAGCTGCTCTCCCACTCACAGCTGTGAGGTTTCAAACAAGTCTCTCACCCTCTCTGGACCCGCAGCTGGAAGATTTCCAAGGCCCCAATTGTCTCAAAGACTCCCTGATTCTCTGCCAACTAGATCCAAGGTACCATGCTCAACCACAGCCTATGGAAAGGTCCAACTGAGGAGAGCTCCAAGAAAGCACAGACGTTTACATTTGTTGCCCCGGCCCAGTCCTTCCCCCAGGATGTGACCTTTGCCCAGACAAGTGCTGCCCCCAGAGTGCCAAGCAGTGCCCTGCAAAGCCCTCAGGCTCCCTGGGCTGGGCATCCAGGGGAGGTGGGGGTCTTCAGGCCCTGGTCCCCAGGCGACAGGCTCACTGCTTTCCCTTCACATCCTTGACAGGTGTATCAAGCATTAATGAGGCACTTAGTCTCAATCAAGGAGGACATAAGACTATATGCATTTTCTTTCTTTTTTTTTTTTTGCATTTTCTTTTAATGGGTTATGCAGTTAAAATAATAAGCTGCTTAATCTTTCCATTTGGGGCAAAATGATGTATTACAGGAGACTTGATTGTTTCGCCACCTCCTGCCCTTTCCCTGGGCAGACTGGCAATGACCACTGCCAGATGGTTGAGCTTTCTGGGCACTTGTGTATAAACGGCAAGCCTGGGGTTCTCCAGGGCACTACAAAGGGCAGTTTGGCCTTTCCAGTGCCAGGGAAGCTCATGGCTCTGCAGCCGGTGTAAAGAAACACATGGGACTCAGATTCTGATAGAGTGGGCATCTATGGGTTTTGTCTTTCAAACAGTCACATCTTTTGTCAGAAACAGTTCACCAATTTTTTAAGGACATCCCACACTTCCACATTCTTAATCCCAGCGGTTTGGGATGATAAGAGCCACCTGGTCCTAGGTGAGCCTCATCAGCATATTTTGTAATATTGGTCCAGTGAGGATCAGTCAGTCCAGTAATAGCCAGTGAGGATGCCAGTCCACTAAGGGAGTTCCTGCTCCAAGTGCCAGAAAATCCCAGTACCAAGATTCTGGGTTTGCTTACAATTTCGTGAGTTAGATGGAAAGAGCACTAAAATACAGAGCCATCAAAAATTGTCCACGCCCAGCTGCTCTTGTGCTCACAGCTGTGTGACCTCAAACAAATCTCTCACCCTCTCTGGGCCCCCAGCTGGAAGATTTCCAAGACCCCTCCTCTCTTGAAAATTCCCTGATCCCTTGCCCAGAAAAGCCCTGCAGCCTGACAACTAGATCCAAGTTACCACGCTCAGTCACAGCCTGGGAAACATGATGGTAGATAAGTCATTTTGTAAGTCCACGGATGGTAGTTTTGGCAGAAACATGAGTGCAGGGAAGGCAAGACCATATCCCGAGTAAGAGTCTATTCCAGTAAAGATAAAAGGCTGCCCCTTCCATGATGGAAGCAGCCCAACGTAATCAAATATCCTCTTATACAGTGCTCTAGCCTAATTACCTTGGGGCTGGGAGGAGTGTCCATCAGCCAGGGTCAGGAAGGGAGGCTTAGCCAGTACAGAAGCCCAGGGCTTTCCTAATCTCTGAGCTTCACCCACCCAGAGACCTAGCGAGTGTTTGGTTAATCTGACCCAAGTGGATGGATGGATTTAATAATGCAAGCCAAAAGTTACCCATATCTGGGTCTGGAATCCCTCTAAAGGCAATAACTGCTTCTGATTTTTAGAGACATTTCAGGAGGAGCCCAAGGATAAGGAGGGGAACAGGAAAGATCCAGGGCTGTGAATGTCTTTGCTTCCTCAGGAAAAAAGTCAGAAGATACTCCCTCCATCCACTCTACTTTGCAGTTAGTCATTCCAACTGCTTTGGAGATCTTCAGCAGGAAACTAAATGTCCAAGTACTTATCACTTGTGTCCTGCCTACTTGCTACAATGGACCTGAAAGAACTTACAATAAAAGCACACGTGGTAGTTTGGGAAAACTGCAATAAAGATGAGAAAGAGACTGTAGAGAAAGAAGAAGGTCATTGTTTCATTTACCAAGGAAGAGAGTTAGTTTAACAGTAATTGAGCTTTGAGCTTCCTGGGATGGAGGAGCCTGACCCATTCCTCACAGTTGTGAAGGAAAAGGCAGCAGCCTTTCTCCAGGCAGAGGCATGACAGGGATGGTGTCCCCTTCCTGTGAACAGAGTCCCTTGAGCTGTCTTGGTACTGGTATCAGGTATTCCCTGATCTGGTGACCCTGGGGGATGAGGGGGATGAGGTCAGATCAGGGGGTGAGGGGATTTCCCCCAAGCACCACAGTGCATGGGTTTACCAGCCAGAGAGAGCCCTCCAGGCCTGCACTCTCAAGACAGTTGCCAAATTAAACAGCCAGAGTGCGTTGTCCTTCTAGCCTGGCCAGATGTCCTTCCTCAAACCTAAGCCTGGGTTTCCTTGCCTTCCCAACAGAGGAGTTTCATCTCTAAAGTCCCTTCCAAACTCAACAGTTCTGAGCTCAGAGTGAGAGTAGAGTCTCTTGGAGGATGTCTTAGGTGAGTTTCCCTGGAAGCAGAGCCTGAGACAGGGATTCAGTGCACAGGAGAGAGGGAAGCAGGACAAGGAAGGGGAGGGGCTGAACTTTTCTACTCTCACGTAAGTTTATCCTGAGCCCAGTGCCAGGGGGCAGGGGGGCGGAGGGTGTGCTCTGGAGCAGAAATTCTACTACATAGTCTCCCCCTAAAGCAGTTAAGGGCTTTGTACCCCTTTGTCAGTCCGTCTTCATGGGCTGCCTTGGATGTGGTGTTCATACCTCCTTGGAAGGGTGAGCTCCGAAGGCAATTCTCCAGAGAAGGGGGGCTGCTGTGAGCCATGGCAGCCCCTCATAGCAGCTAGGGGAGGGGGAGAACCACAGCCACCAATGCCTGGGACACGCAGACATTAATTCTGTCAGACCTCTACATAGAAGAGACTTGCTGGGGATGGAAGAGACATCCAGCATTCTGTAAAGTCCTCCCCTTTCATTCAACTAATGTGACTGAGATCCTGCTACCTGCCAGGCACGATTCTGGGTGTTGGAATATGAGGCTTGGTTTCCCAAAAATCATTACAAATATTCTGGTTACAGTCCCCGTCTCAAGAAGGGCTGGATCCCTCCCTGCTCCACGGCAACCCTGCCCAGGGGAGAGTTAATCACCAGCTGCTGACAGGCATCTTCTGGGCTGGGGAGGATGGGAGGAGGAGTGGTGTAGGATGGCAAACGTTGGGTTTTGAAACACCTAATGTGGCACATTCAAGCAGAGCTGCGGCAGCCACGCTGGGCCAATTTGGAGGCAAGTCTGGCCCCACTCCACAGGAGTTTCTGGCCAGGAAGCTTGCTGTGCAGCTGACTGCAGCCTTCATATGTTTGAGCAAATTCCACTTGGCAGGTGGAGAGCAAGCATTTGCTGGGCAGTCCTTTCCCTTCAAAGCCTTACGCACTTCTCTCTCACCTTTTAACTTGCGTCTGTGCTCATCTCTACAGCCCTACTTCTGTGGGATCCTTTCCCAAGGGCCCGGGCACTCACACTTGGGCAGCCCAGGGGCAGCTCTCACACCCCCAGAGATCGACGGCGTGGGTGGGGGGAGGATGTGCGGTGGGAAATGTGAGCCTAAGAAGCAGGGCCAGATCTGGGCTCCTGCCTGGAGGTCCATAGCAGGCAGGCAGTGAGGGAGGGGCAACCATGGAGGGGGACAGGACCACAGCCTGTGAAGCCAAGTGGAAATTACAACAGGTTGTTCAATGTTCCGTCTTCAAGCTCAAACTCCTTCCTGTTCATGGAATTATAAGATGGATGTTTGAGGCGTAGGAGAAAGGGGCCTAAAGCTAGCATTGTGCTAGTGAAAGTGGGCAGGCCTGGGAAAACCAGGCAGTGTCTGGGGACTCATGCATGGCAACAATGCCAACTGCAAACTGAATCTATTGATGGCTCCAAGCCAAACTATCAACCAGAGACAACCATCATGGGGCTCACAGTTCTGTCTCTCCCTCTGTCTCTGTCTCTCTATCTCTTTCTGCATCTATCTATCTATATACACACATATATATCATATATATGTATATGCATATATTTGTGTGTATATACATATACACACTCACACACATTTCTCTAAAATATGGACCAGACCACTTTCTATCTTTCAGAGAAAGGTCCAACAGCAAGCCAATTAGGTCGCCACTAGTCTATAACACATGGCCATAATTGTAGGATTCCTGTGTCATTCAGGGACAAATAAAATACTTGACAGAAAAGATACTGACCAAAACACTAACATTCATTGAGCACTTCATGTGTGCCAGGCACTGTGCAAGCCCTTTCCTTGCATGATCTCAGTTCTCCACAGCAAGCCCCAGTATGAGGATCATTAGTGCTCCCTTTTGCAGATAAGGAATCTGGAGCAGAAAAGAGAACCAACTAATCCAAGCTCACACGGCCAGGGCAGGGGGTACTCCCAGCCCAGCTCCACACCATCTGGCTGCAGACAGACGTAGACTCCAGTACAGCTCGGCCTCATGCAAAAAGTCTTCAAAAGCAGTGTCAAAAGTCAACTTGTACAAATGAAGTCCAGTAATAAATAGAAGAGAAGGACTGGGGCAGAGAGGGGACAAAGATGGAGAGGGAGGAGAGAGAAAATAACCACAAAGAAAAATGAAGCCAGGGTGAGGGATGACGCCAGGCCAGACAACTTAGTCCAAGGCGTCCTGCGAAGTAAGGTCAAGGACACAAGGGGGTGGCATGCTCTCACCTGGAACAACTCAATCCACTTTGTCAGAAAAGAGACCTTCCCAGCCCTAAGTCCTGAAATGGATCTGTCCCAGAGTTTTTCTTACTTAAAGAAAAAAATTCAGAGATTGTTATAGTTGAGGAGGAGGATAAGGACGCTTGTCCTTTTGGTTGGTATTCGTTGAGAAAAACTTCTCTGAAAGGAACCCCTCCTACACTGTTGGTGGAAATGTTGGTTCTCTCTATGGAGAACAGTACAGAGGTTCCTTAAAAATTAAAGATAGAGTTGCCATATGATCCAGCAATCCCACTCCTGGGCATATATTCAGAGAAGACTCTAATTTGAAAAGATACATGCACTCCTATGTTCATAGCAGCACTATTCAGAATAGCCAAGACATGGAAACAGCCTAAATGTCCATCAATAGATGAATGGATAAAGATGATGTGGTACATATATACAATGGAATACTACTCAGCCATAAAAAACAACAAAATAATGCCATTTGCAGCAACATGGCTGCAACTAGAGATGATCATACTAAGTCAAGTAAGTCAGAAAGAGAAAGACAAACACCATATGATATCATTTATATGTGGAGTCTAAAATATGACACAAATGAATTTATCTATGAAACAGAAACAGACTCACAGACATAGAGAACAGACCTGTGGTTGCCAAGGGGGAGGTGGGTAGGGGAAGGATGGAGTGGGAGTTTGGGATTGGCAGACGCAAACTATTATATATATAGGATGGATAAGCAACAAGATCCTACTGTATAGCACAGGGAACTATATTCAGTATCCTGTAATAAGCCATAATGGAAAAGAATATGAAAAAGAATATATATATGTTTGTATACATAACTGAATCACTTTGCTGTACAGCAGAAACTAACACAAACTTGTAAATCAACTACACTTCAACTTAAAAAAAAGAAAACCTTCTCTGCCTCAGGTGCCTCTGTGAGGGACTGGGGAGTGGGGAGTGGCCACTGACCAAGGCTGAACTCCTGAGTTCTAAAAAATAGAACCTCCATGCCCACATGTATGTCTCCCATCTGATGTTCTCTCAACCCCCTCTGATCTCTCCTTGTTCTGCACCCACACCAACGCCCTGCAACGCTGAGGGGGCCTGACATTTCAGTTCTGCAACTGATGGATACGCACTTCAAGTTGCTACCCACTTAGGTGATAATAAACTGGACTCAGTTATGTGTTCACCCTTACTGACCCCACATCTTGTTCCCGCTCCTGGAAACTCCTTCTGAAAAGGACTCTGTGCAGTGTGTGTCTGCAGTGGTGCATGTTCCATCTTATTCAGATGGAATAATTATAATGAATTATAATTCATTATAGTGTGTGTGTGTGGGGGGGTGTATCTATCCTGCCTGGCATTCCATGCACCCATCAAATCAGAGGACTTAATTATTTCATAAAATCTTCAGTCTTTAGTTCTTCATATATTTATTTTCTCCCCTCCATTTACTCATCCCCCTCTTTGTGAGAGTTTTAGGGAAAAAAATGGTGACACTCCTAATTCTAGCCTCTGTCATTCTTTCCATCTCTTTACCTTTCTGATACCTTCTGGAAGAGGGAAGACCCAAATATCCCTCTCAACAATCACTCTCTAGCTGAATCCTCAATGTTTCTTCAACCCATACACTGGGTGCTCTATTTTAATTCTACTTTTCATACCTATTATTTCTAATTAGTTTTCTTCATAAATGTTTATTCCTACTTCCTGAGCTCCCTGAGGATATTTATTACGCTTATTTAAAATTCTTGATCTATTTGTTCCATCAGTTCTGCTCCTCCTACACAAGTTGCTCCATTTGCTGGGTTTCTTAATAGCACATGCACTCCTTGGATGTCTTAGAATTTTTCCTGAGAGCACTCACCCCACCCTCCTTGGGATTGTCAGCTGACAGCCAGAACTGTCCACTTGCCTGGAGATGGAGAGCTCCCACTACACTCCTCCAGGGTAGAGCCCCTAGGTAGCACTCTGGGCTCAGCCCCAGGCAAGCGTGCCCCTCAGGGTGGGACTGGGAAGGAGATCGCCAGCTCACCTACACATGTTGCCATCCTCTGCCCTGATGGCACTGTGGGACTCCTCTCGGGCAAGACTGCATCCTGTCCTGTGGAAGACCAACACAGAGGGCAACCATCCACCCAAGGCAATGTGGGAGAGAAAACGTGCAGCTGGAAAGCCCCGGCCCTGCTATTGTTACTCCACCCTGGAACCCTACCGCCTTCACTGTCCCAAGGTTTTCTCCCAGTTTCTGTGTTGGTTCTGGAGATCCAATCACCTCTCTTGTGCCAGAGGCATTTCTACATTTGGAAATGATGATGCAGCAGCCCATGCTGGCGGCCACCTGGTTCAGAAACCTCTTTCCATTTCTGTGACTCCATTCTCTGCCCACCAGGCCCTTCTCAGGGAGCGCAGCCTCCAACTGCCAGCCACTGCCTAAATCAGGGCCCTTCAGAACAAGAGACGTTTATGGAAGCAAGCCAGGATTTCTTCAGGGCTTCTGACATCTTTGAACGAAGCCAGGCCACCAAAGGCTGATCTTGTCCTCACTTCCCAGTTGCCTCCAAAGAATCGCTCTGGCAAGCTGCTGTCCACCTAGCCATACACAATCCCTCTGGAATCTTGTACCCAAGACATTTCTTACAGTCAAGTACTGAAACCTTTACTTCTCCTGAGAAACAGATATGTTGTGTTCTCTCTGCTGATAAGGAATATATAACTGACCCCTTTCCCCTTTTGGCTTTGGATGTTATAAGGTTCAGAGCCAGGACTGACCTGCGATCCCAGCACATACATGGAGAGACTCATAGCCTTCATATCCTGATTTACTATTGGGTCTTGTTGACCTTTTTACTTGTCTATTTATTTAGATCCTGATTAGCTGATGGTTAAAAATATATATATATAGAGAGAGAGAAAGCAAGCCTCTTTTAGAGATCCATGAAATAGGAAAAGAAAATAAGCAAAGGAAGTGACTGTACTTCTCCAGACCTGAATTTTAATTCTAAGCCATATTTTACCATTTTATTTCATCTGTTTCTGTTGTATGTCAACTCCGTTCCACTGTGGAATGAGGCTGGGTACACAGAAACATATACAAAATAAAACACATAAAGTCTGTGGACTGTGACTTTGTGAGTAATCCTATAAAACACCAAGATATTCTACACATGGCCATTCATTACATTCAGCCTTAACGAAAGTCGAGGTTGACCAATCAGTGGAAGTGCCCCTGATTTGCAGCTGATCAAGAAGCTTTTGTTAGAATAATGAAGGCACACACTATGGCCTGGGCTGGGGCTTGAGCAGATTCATCTCACAGGAGGGAAGGTGCCCCTACTGCAATCTACTTTCTTATTCGGTGAGGATGCTACCAAACCTTCATGAATAAGGTACATATTTGTTAGGGGAAGAATTTGCACTGAGCTTCTCGTGCTCTGTTGGCCCATCTGCCCACCAGCAATGGCTTCCCAGAGTGCAGGTGCAGGTGAGGATGTTAACTGGCCCATGGAGGGGGTCCATGACCACACGAGCATTGAGGGGGAGGAGCTCTCAAAGCTTCAAGAGAATTCCAATTCCACCAATTGGAGCCCTGTGATTTTCCAGGCATAGGAGGACATGTTAAAATTCCTAGCTGATCCACAACTGGCCCCTAAAAGCTCGCTTTCTCCTGCAGGGCAGCATGGAAAATACTGATGGGCTGCCTAGGAGCACGCTTTATCCTCATCTCTTCAAGGCTCCATGGAAATGCAAGTAGGTGAAAGGCTGTGTGGAAATGGGTAAGAAACAAATGCCCTTTGGGCACTAGAAAAATCACTCTTTTGGGAGTTTAATAGGACCAGGCAGCTGCTCTGCACTGGCTGTTCAGACTCTCCAGGAACTTTTTCAGATGAAGTGTTTTCCTCCCCAAGGCTTAGGTTAGTGAAGGCACCACAAAGTGCCAATGGATACTCAGGCAGCAGTACAGGGTCTGTGTTCTAGGCCCAGACTTGCCCTCATTCAATGCCCGTGGTCTGGTCCTTCCCTTTCCCTGTGCCTTTCGGTCTCCCATCTGTGAATTACAGATTGTAACCCTTGCATGGAAGGTTTGAGGACCTGGGGAGAGATGCGGAAGGATTCTACACTTCTCAAAAGAGATCCAAAAATATAAATCATCCTATTGCTTTAAATGAGTAATAGAAGTGGTATAGGTCGAGATGGTGGTGTGGGAGGATGCCGAGTTAGCATCTCCCCACAGCTAGAGTGCCTGCTGGCCGCTGGTGGGGGACCCTGACGCCCAAGGAGACTCGAGGAACCCCCAAGTGTACCAGTAGGACATGGGGGGAATGAGGAGGGAGGAGAAGTGGAGGCCAGATAGGATCAGCGCCCCTGATGCCAGCGAGATCAGGAGAGGCAGCTGGGAGGGACCCTCCAAGAAGAGAAAGAGAGGAGTGGACCTCCCCACTCAGGACGGGGAGCCTGCTGAGCTTCCAGGCCAGTACCCACCCCCAAAGCCCCCCCCAGGCCAGGTGGGTCCTGGAGGCATAGGAAGGAGGCCAGGGAGATCAGGAGAGGCAGGCGGGAGGGGCCCTCCAAGAGGAACAGGAGAGTAGAGGAGGGCGTTTGCCCCGCCCACTCCACCCAGGAAGCCTGCTGGGCTCCCAGGTGAGGTCCCCTGCCCTCTGAGACCAGGGGTGGGGCCCTTGAGCCTAAGCCCCACCCCCCATAGCCCCAGGGCCTTTTCCAGTCCCCTGGGTCCTGAGCATTGGCCCCACCCACTGCCCAAACTTCAGCCTTGCTTAGGCCCTGCCCTCCACAGCCAAGGCCCTTTCCCCCTTTTTTTTCTTTCTTTTTCTTTTTTCCTTTTCCCTCCTCCTCTTTTTTACTATTGTAGTAGTGATGTAACTTCCAGTTGTTGATTCATATATATTTTAATTTTTATATTTTTTCTAACACATCTGTTAGTTTCCTAGTTTAATTTTATTTTTTGTTATTCTTTTTTTTTTTTTTTTTTTTTTTTTTTTTTTTTTGCCACCCCACGTGGCTTGCGGGATCTTGCTTCAGGAGCCGGGGGTCGGGCCTAAGCTCCTGTGGTGGGAGCTCCAAGTCCGAACCACTGGACTAACAGAGAAGCTCAGACCCCAGGGAATATTCATCAGAGTGAAGTCTCATGGAGGTCCACATCACAGCACCAAGACCCAGCTCTACCCAACAGCCTACAAACTCCAGTGCTGGAAGGCTCAGGCCAAAGAACCAGTAAGACAGGAACAAAATCCCACTCATTAAAAAAAAAAAAAAGAGATGGCAACAGAATATGTCACAGATGAAGGGGCAAGGTAAAAACCTACAACACCAAATAAATGAAGAGGAAATAGGCAATCTACATGAAAAAGAATTCAGAGTAATTATTGTAAAGATGATCCAGAATCTCAGCAACAGAATGGAGACATAGATTGAGAAAATCCAAGAAATGTTTAACAAAGATCTAGAAGAACTAAAGGACAAACAAACAGATGACCAACACAATAAATGAAATGAAAAATACACTAGAAGGAATCAATAACAGAATAACTGAGGCAGAAGAATGAATAAATGAGCTGGAGGACAAAATAGTGGAAATAACGGCCGAGGAGCAGAATAAAGAAAAAAGAATGAAAAGAATTGAAGACAATCTCAGAGACCTCTAGGATAACACTAAATGCACCAACATTCAAATTATAGGGGTCCCAGAAGAAGAAGAGAAAAAGAAAGGGTCTGAGAAAATATTTGAAGAGATTATAGTTGAAAACTTCCCTAACATGGGAAAAGAAATAGTTACCCAAGTCCAGGAAGAACAGAGAGTCCCATACAGGATAAACCTTAGGAAAAACACACCAAGATGCATATTAATCAAACTAACAAAAATTAAATTCAAAGATAAAATATTAAAAGCAGCAAGGGAAAAACAAAAAATAACATACAAAGGAATCCCCAAAAGGTTATCAGCTGATTTTTCAGCAGAAACTCTGCAGGCCAGAAGGGGGTGGCAAGATATATTTAAAGTGATGAAAGAGAACAACCTACAACCAAGATTACTCTAAGTGACAAGGAACTCATTCAGATTTGACAGAGAAACCAAAGCTTTTCAGACAAGCAAAAGCTAAGAGAATTCAGCACCACCAAACCAGTTTTACAACATATGCAAAGAAACTTCTCAGGCGGGAAACACAAGAGAAGTAAAAGACCCACAAAAGCAAACCCAAAACAATTAAGAAAATGGTAATAGGAACATACATATTGATAATAACCTTGAATGTAAATGGATTAAATGACCCAACCAAAAGACACAGACTGGCTGAATGGATACAAAAACAAGATCGATATATATGCTGTCTACAAGAGACCCACTTCAGACTTAGAGACACATACAGACTGAAAGTGAGGGGACGGAAAAAGATATTCCATGCAAATGGAAATCAAAAGAAAGCTGGAGTAGCAATACTCATATCAGATAAAATAGAATTTAAAATAAACACTGTTACAAGAGGTAAGGAGAGACACTATATAATGATCAAGGGATCAATCAAAGAAGAAGATATAACAATTATAAATATATATGCACCCAACATAGGAGCACCTCAACACATAAGGCAAATGCTAACAACCATGAAAGGAGAAATCAACTGTAACACAATAAAAGTAGGGGACTTTAACACCCCACTTACACCAATGGACAGATCATCCAAACAGAAAATAAAGAAGGAAACACAAGCTTTAAATGACACAACAGACCAGAGAGATTTAATTGATATTTATAGACCATTCCACCCAAAAGTGGCAAAATACACTTTCTTCTCAAGTGCACATGGAACATTTTCCAGGATAGATCACATCTTGGGTCACAAATCAAGCCTCAGAAAATTTAAGAAAATGGAAAAGGTATCAAGCATCTTTTCTTACCACAATGTTATGAGACTGGAAATCAATTACAGGATAAAAAAACTGTAAAAAACACAAATACTTGGAGGCTAAACAGTGCCCTACTAAATAACCAAGAGATCACTGAAGAAATCAAACAAGAAATAAAAAAAAATACATGGAAACAAATGACAACAAAAACACAACAACCCAAAACCTATGGGAGGCAGCAAAAGCAGTTCTAAGAGGGAAGTTTATAGCAATTCAATCTCACCTCAAGAAACAAGAAAAATCTCAAATAAACAACCTAACCTTACACCTAAAGCAATTACAGAAAGAAGAACAAAAAAACCCCCAAAGTTAGCTGAAGAAATCATAAGGATCAGATCAGAAATAAATGAAAAAGAAATGAAGGAAACAGTAGCAAAGATCAATAAAACTAAAAGGAGGTTCTTTGAGAAGATAAACAAAATTGATAAACCATCAGCCAGACTCATCAAGAAAACACGGGAAGAGTCTCAAATTAATAGAAGTAGAAATGAAACAGGAGAAGTAACAACTGACACTACAGAAATACAAATGATCATAGGAGATAACTATAAGCAACCACATGCCAATAAAATGGACAACCTGGAAGAAATGGACAAATTCTTAGAAAAGCACAGCCTTTCAAGACTAAACCAGTAAGAAATAGAATATATGAACAGACCAATCACAAGCACTGAAATCGAAACTGTGATTAAAAATCTTCCAACAAACAAAATCCCAGGACCAGATGGCTTCACAGGCGAATTCTATCAGACATTTAGAGAAGAGCTAACACCTATCCTTCTCAAACTCTTCTAAAATATAGCACAGGCAGGAACACTCCCAAACTCATTCTATGAGGCCACCATCACCCTGATACCAAAAGCAGACAAAGATGTCAGCAAAAAAGAAAACTACAGTCCAATATCACTGAAGAACACAGAAGCAAAAATCCTCAACAAAATACTAGCAAACAGAATCCAACAGCATATTAAAAGGATCATACACCATAATCAAGGGGGGTTTATCCCAGGGATGCAAGGATTCTTCAATATATGCAAATTAATCAATGTGACACACCATAAAAACAAACTGAAGGAGAAAAACCATATGATTATCTCAATAGATGCAGAAAAAGCTTTTGACAAAATTCAGCACCCATTTATGATAAAAACCCTCCAGAAAGTAGGCATAGAGGGAACTTACCTTAACATAATAAAGCCCATATATGACAAACCCACAGCCAACATTGTTCTCAATGGTGAAAAACTGAAACCATTTCCACTAAGCTCAGGAACAAGACAAGATTGCCCACTCTCATCACTATTATTCAACATAGCCTTGGAAGATTTAGCCATAGCAATCAGAGAAGAAAAAGAAATAAAAGGAATCCAAATTGGAAGAGAAGAAGTACAACTGTCACTGTTTGCAGATGACATGATACCATGCATAGATAATCCTAAAGATGCTACCAGAAAACCACTAGATATAATCAATGAATTTGGTAAAGCTGCAGGATACAAAATTAATGCACAGAAATCTCTTGCATTCCTATACACTAACAATGAAAAACCTGAAAGAGAAATTAAGGAAACACTCCCATTTATCACTCCAACAAAAAGAATAAAAAACCTAGGAATAAACCTACCTAAGGAGACAAAAGACCTGTATGCAGAAAACTATAAGACAATGATGAAAGAAATTGAAGATGATACAACCAGACAGAGAGATATACCATGTTCTTGGACTGGAAGAATCAATATTGTGAAAATGACTATACTACCCAAAGCAATCCACAGATTCAATGCAATCCCTATCAAACTACTACTGGCATTTTTCACAGAACTAGAACAAAAATTTTCACAATTTATATGGAAACACAAAAGACCTCGGATAGCCAAAGCAATCTTAAGAAAGAAAAATGGAGCTGGAGGAATCAGGCTCCCGGACTTCAGACTACACTACAAAGCTACAAGACAGTATGGTACTGGCAAATAAAGAGAAATATAGACCAATGGAACAGGATCAAAAGCCAAGAGATAAACCCACACACATACGGTCACCTTATCTTTGATAAAGGAGGCAAGAATATACAATGGAGAAAAGACAGCCTCTTCAATAAGTGGTGCTGGGAAAACTGGACAGCTACATGTAAAAGAATGAAATTAGAACACTCCCTAACACCATACATAAAAATAAACTCAAAATGGATTAAAGACCTAAATGTAAGGCCAGACACTATGAAACTCTCAGAGGAAAACATAGGAAGAACACTCTATGACATAAATCACAGCAAGAACCTTTTTGACCCACCTCCTAGAGAAAGGGAAATAAAAACAAAAATAAACAAATGGGACCTAATCAAACTTAAAAGCTTTTGCACAGCAAAGGAAACCATAAACAAGACCAAAAGACAACCCTCAAAATGGGAGAATATATTTGCAAATGAAGCAGCTGACAAAGGATTAACATCCAAAATATACAAGCAGCACATGCATCTCAATATCAAAAAAACAAACAACCCAATTCAAAATTGGGCAGAAGACCTAAATAGACATTTCTCCAAAGAAGATACACCAACAAACACATGAAAGGATGTTCAACATCACTAATCATTAGAGAAATGCAAATCAAAACTACAATGAGGTATCACCTCACATGGGTCAGAATAGCCATCATCAAAAAGTCTACAAACAATAAACGTTGGAGCGGGTGTGGAGAAAAGGGAACCCTCTTGCACTGTTGGTGACAATGTAAATTGATACAGCCACTATGGAGAACAGTATGGAGGTTCTTTAAAAAATTAAAAATAGAACTAACATATGACCCAGCAATGCCACTACTGGGCATATACCTGAGAAAACCATAATTTAAAAAGAGTCATGTACCACAATGTTCATTGCAGCTCTATTTACAATAGCCAGGACATGGAAGCAACCTAAGTGTCCATCGACAGATGAATGGATAAAGAAGATGTGGCACATATATACAATGGAATGTTACTCAGCCATCAAAAGGAACGAAACTGAGTTATTTGTAGTGAGGTGGATGGACCTAGAGTCTGTCATGCAGAGTGAAGTAAGTCAGAAGGAGAAAAACAAATACCATATGCTAACACATATATATGGAATCTAAAAAAAAAGGTTCTGACGAACCTAGGGGCAGGACAGGAATAAAGATGCAGATGTAGATAATGGACTTGAGGTCATGGGGAGGGGGAAGGGTAAGCTGGAGAGTGCCATGGACATATATACACTATCACATGTAAAACAGATAGCTAGTGGGAAGCAGCCGCATAACACAGGGAGATCAGCTGGGTGTTACAGGACCACCTAGAGGGGTGGGATAGGGAGGGTGGGAGGGAGACGCAAGAGGGAGGGGATATGGGGATATATGTATACATACAGCTGATTCACTTTGTGATAGAGCAGAAACTAACACACCATTGTAAAGCAATTATACTCCAATAAAGATGTTAAAAAAGAGAAAGAAACAAGAAAAATCTCAAATAAACTATCTAACCTTACACTTAAAGCAACTAGAGAAAGAAGAACAAAGAAAACCCAAAGTCAGTAGAAGAAATCATAAAGATCAGAGCAGAAATAAATGAAATAGAAATGAGGAAAACAATAGCAAAGATCAATAAAACTAAAAGCTGATTCTTTGAGAAGATAAACAAAATTGATAAACCCTTAGCTGGACTTATCAAGAAAAAAAGGGAGAGGATGCATATCAATAAAATTAGAAATGAAAAAGGAGAAATCATAACTGACACTGCAGAAATACAAAGGATTATAAGAGACTACTACAAACAACTATATGCCAGTAAAATGCACAACCACAAAGAAATGGAAAAATTCTTGAAAAGGTACAACTTTTCAACACTGAAGCAGGAAGAATTAGAAAATATAAACAGACCTATCACAAATATTGAAATTGAAACCGTAATTAAAAATCTTCCAACAAACACAAGTCCAGGACCAGATGGCTTCACAGGCAAATTCTATCAAACATTTAGAGAAGAGCTAATACCGGTCCTACTCAAACTCTTCCAAAAAATTGCAGAGGGAGAAACACTCCAAAATTCACTCTATGAAGCCACGATCACCCTGATACCAAAACCAGGAAAAGATATCACACACAAAAAAAATTATAGACCAATATCACTGATGAACATAGATGCAAAAATCCTGAACAAAACAGTAGCAAACAGAATCCAACAACACATTAAAAGGATCATACACCATGACAGCTTCCAGATAAACTTCCATTTGAATAAGTTCTGCTCCTTAAAAAGAGGTTTAATAACCTGGACTAGAGGATCTCTTGAGAGTTTTTTATTTGGCTTTTGTTTACCTCCCAGCTCTGAAAGTCTACAGTTCTTCAACACAGAGCTGCAGTCCACGTGGTTTAAGAGACTGGGTGTTAAGTTATCCCATTAGGATTGGAAACAGTTCCTAAATCACACCCTAAGAGTGCCTGAAGCAAAGGCCCAAACATAGCTGGGAGCAGCAATTTTCAGCTCAGAAAAATCTAGTCACAAAAATATAAGAATTACTGAATCCTACCCATCAGAGATGACACACAGTAAAGGTGGCATTGCAGCTCTCCCCCACCCTCACCCCTGTCCCTCTTTCCTTCCCCTCTGGAGGTTTTGGCTAATGATAGAAATTGGGTAGGTGCTGCTTCCCATGTTGCAAATTTTTCTTCATTGATAATATATAATTTTATTTCATTTCTATTCAATAATTCTTTGGAATAAACTTTAAGATATGCAAAATGAGCAATGAAGATGAAACTGTAAGATGTTAAAAAGTATCCTGGAAAGATATTTCTAACCCTTTCTCCCTCTGGGCACAACTTTGAGGTTGGGTAAATTTTCTTGATTCTTAAAAAAATAAATTATAAAAAGAATATATGAGGGAGTCCTCTAAACTATCAAAATATTTACATTAAAATTTAAGATATTTAGTGAGTTCACCATCTCATACATGTTTATACCTAAGGTACTGTTATATCCCGTGACACAGCCATATTTCCTGAGAAAAAGAGCAACTTCAGAGCCTACGTTGCAAATATCTTATGTTTTTCATTCTTTGGAAATATTTCATCACTGGCAAATAAAATGATGGTAGAGGAGTTTGTTCATTTCGACTGTGCATAAAAAGATAAACCTGTTGTTTCTTAATTGCCAACAGGAGAAAATACATGAAACTTCTAGTGGGATATCAAAACAAATTAAATTCTTGCAACTGCTTGTAAATACTTTGTGTAAGCAACAGCTAGAACTCAGGAAGAGTGAGATCTTGGTGATACTAATTCCAGTCACCCATTTAACCATTACTGAGTGTCTTCTATGCTCCAGCACTGTCCTGGGTGCTGGGGACACGGCAGTGAATGAATCTCTAAGATGCTTTCTAACGTTGAAATATTAGTCCCATCATTTTATGAACTTGGCATATGTATTGGAAAGATGTTTCCATTTTTAAATCTCTGTCTGCTGCTCTGATAAATAATGTTCTGCCAGGTTCCCAAAAGGAGAATTAATTTGGCGAGACAAATCAGTTGTTGTTCCACTCATTGTTATGGTAATAGAAAAATTAGGTTTTTAATTAAGGCTGAGGAAGGATGGAAGAGCAGTAAGTAGGCAAATAAACGCCCACACGGTTTGATGCAGAAGGGGTACAACAGAGTCTCCTTTTTTTCTATGGGGTCTAAAATTCTCATTGTTAGAGCAGCTTCTGTAGGTGAAGGCATTTTATCTAGGAGATCCCACCTACATGCAATTTTTGCCTTGGAAATATGTTAGCACCCACTGATTTGGCATAAGGATTGAATATCAGCCACTTTAGGGAGATACACTGTAGGTATCACTGTTTTGAAAATGAGTAAGCTGAAGCTTTGAGAAGGTAAGCAACATGCTCCGGGTCACACAAATGTGAGATGGTGTGAGGATTTAAATTCAGGCAGTTTGATTTCAGGATACTCTGACCCTTTAACCTGTATTGACTTTTACTACATAAAGGTCTCGAAGTATCTAGTACATTTATCATCCATATTTATTTTTGAAATCACTATGCTATGTTAAATTACAGAAGGAATGCATGTTAATTGGAAGAAGAAGAAAAGAAGGAGGAGGAAAACAAGAAATGGGGGGAGGGGAGTAAAGGAAAATACAAAAGAAACATAAAGAGACAACTGCTCTATTTCTACTACTCACAGACTGTGCATTCTCAGTGGGGACGGTACGGCTCCTAAGGGATCAAAAGTTGGTCCTCATTGGGAGAAAAACTTATTCTCTACATATATAAAGTAGAGATAGCCATACAAAACATAACCAGCTAGACACAGACTATATCTGTGGTATTAAAATTTCATTGGGGGGAAAAATTGGGGGGAAAAAGGCTTGGAGTGGGTGTGATAATTTTTTTAAAAGTTGAGCATACTGACATAGGTATCAATTTTAACATACTGGTAGCCAACTGTACAGATTTTTCTATCTATGCTATGTTTTCTTTTTACAAAAATGGGATTATGTGTACATACCGTGCCTATGTCAATAAAAAACCTTCATAATAACATTTTATACTGTTAACAAAGCACTCCTACATATAGTATCTTATTTGATCCTTACAATAACTTGGGAAGATAAATATTTTTATTATTATGTCCATTTTACAACTGAAGACATTGAAGTTTAAGGAGGTGAATTAACTCACCCCAAAGTCTCTTAGCCAGTGTGAATAGCAGAGCCAAGATTTAAATCCTATTTCTTAAGATCTTTGGATTTATCTTGCTATTTTTTTCAAGCCTCTTACATAGAAAGCTTAGTTCACTTATTTTTCATCTTTTTTAGTTTTCTGATAAAAGCTATAAATTTTTCTGTAATATCAGTTAGGCTTTATCACAAGGTTTATACTGTTTCTCCATCAGACAGATACAAGAAGATCTTCCTTATCCTTGCAAACTTGTTACAAGTTTCCAGTGAGATACTGTCGAGGGAAAGGACTTTATGAAGCTTAAAGAGTTTTCCTTATGATGCGACCTTGTACCTTCTTAGAGGATGCTATCTGTCCCTAAACAGGCCTTAAACAGATTTCTGGGACTTCCTTCGTGGTGCAGTGGTTAAGAATATGCCTGCCAATGCAGGGGACACGGGTTCGATCCCTGGTCTGGGAAGATCCCACAAGCCAAAGAGCAACTAAGGCCGTGCACCACAACTACTGAGCCTGCGCTCTAGAGCCCGTGAGCCGCAACTGCTAAAGCCCACACACCCTAGAGCCTGTACGCCACAACTACTGAAGTCCGCGCACTCTAGGGCCCGCGTGCCACAACTACTGAGCCTGCGCACCACAGCTACTGAAGCCCACACGCCTAGAGCCCATGCTCCACAACAAGAGAAGCTACCACAGTGAGAAGCCGTGCACCACAACGAAGAGTAGGCCACACTCGCCACAACTAGAGAAAGCCTGCACGCAGCAACAAAGACCCAACGCAGCCAAAAAAGAAAAAAAAAACAAAAACAAAAAACTAAGGGAAACCAGGAAAATGATGTATGCACAAAATGAGAATATCAATAAAGAGATGGAAAATTTAAAAAAAAAACAAATTTCTGGCATCAGGATGCTATAATAGGCATGCTCTCCTGGGAGAACTCCTTTGCCTCTACCTTGTTCTAGACCCCGTGCCCAGTCCCAACACTTGGGGTCTTGTTCACAGCTTGACTGTGGTGGGAACGGAGGGGCTGACTATTGGTTTAAATAAACAGCAGGAAACCAGCAGCAAATAGGCCTTGAAAAGAAATGACACTAAGAAACACTGGTTTACATTTGACCATGAATTTTTTAGGGATTTTTTTGTTTTTATTTTTTGAGAAGGAGAAGATGGAATTTTCTGTCCAGCTCAAACCCTGCTGGCCAAAAGGTAGAAAGAGAGCATGGGTTTGCAGGCAGGCACTCGGGTACCAGCAGATGAACCTCTGCACAGAGTTGTCCTTACCCCCTGGGACCCTGAGTCCTGCAGAGTGTCCAGAGAGGGGATCCACGTGTAATCTGACCCTTCCCTGGTAAATCACTCCAAATACACGGGCAGTGTTCCTCTGCTACGTCTCTACCTAGAATGGCTTGGTGTCTTTTCAGGGTCTTTTCCCACTGCCTTCACTGCAGGCCACTCTGAGCCAGTTCAGCCCAATTCAGGCTCTGCTCTTCCAGTGACAGCATGCAGGAAAATATTCTGGTGTCTTGTGAAACTTGTTCAGCTGAGAACTTGGCTACAAGGTTTGCTATGGCAACCTGAGCAGATGATGAGGGGGAAAGCTGTGCTTCCTGCTGGGGTGTGGGATGTATGTTTGTGTGTGCACATGAGCATGTGTAGCATGGAGGAAAGGAATGATGACTAAGAAAACAAACTTGTTCCTAGTCGAATGGACCCTGGATTCAATTGCAATTGCAATTTCAAGATAGCCTGAAGCCAATTCTTTTCGAGTTGGTTAGATTAGTTCTTTCTGTGCTTTCTGTGCTGTTTCCACCAAATTTTATTGAGATATAGTTTCTTCATAATCTCCCAAGATAATGGACCTGCAAGTATCCATAGGTGGATGGACGCCATGCCTATCAACTTGCAAATGTTGTTAGTGGCAGACGACAGGTATGTCAAGACTGCTTATAAGAATCGGATGTATCTTTAAATGTTAATTACTTAATTTTTTTGAAATTAAGGCTAGAATTTCTACAAGGTATATCATCAAACATGATTTACAGATTCTGAATTTCATGGAGTACACTCAATGTCTGTATCCTCGGTACCTATTCAGGTAATTAAAGAGTTTTACACACTTCAAATATTTATTTCATAAAATATTTTAACGTCTCAAGTGTAAAACATCTGAATCACATGTAAGTGGAAAAAAGTGGAAGAAATGCTATCATTGGAGATTTTAAAAATTAGAGACAAAATGAAACTCTATATAGCTCCCTCTCCTCTCAGATATGAATAATAACAAAAGATTTACTGGCTGCTTATCACGTACCAGGCTCTGCTCTAAGAATTTTATATGTTCCTATTCACTGAATCCTAACAAAAACAGCACGCAGTAGATATTATTATTATCTCTGTCTTACAGAAAAGGGAATGCAGACACAGAGAGAAGTTGCCCAAGTCAGAAGGCAGTGAATGGCATCACTGGGATGCAAACTGGGTGACCTGGCTCCACCACCCTTCTGATAACCCTCCCCAGAGTCCTCCCAGACTAGGGATCTGCCCCAGGGTGGGGGAAAGGATGGAGATCCCTGCTCAAAGCCCACCCCAGCACTTTTCTATATTGCTCCCTCTCCAGCTCTCTGACTCTCACCTCCTACAGATCTTATTTCCTTTCAGGTAGGAAAACAAGTTCATCATCGTGCTCTCCTTCAGAAACTATTGTTCAGAGCATAAACTTTGGGCGTCTGGTATTCAAGTAGCCTAAAATTTAAAAAGTCTTATCTCTCAAAGTTACTGCCTCTGCCATGAGCTTCAAAAGTCTTTCAAAACCCAAAGCTGAGCACTGGCTCATTTCTATCTCCCCATTTCAGTCCATTCCTGAGGAGGTAAGCCTCAGCCTCACTGTCTAATTTTAGCTGAGGAAGGACTGTAGATTAAAATGAATTAGTAAGAATGAAGACACTTCAAGCAAAATTTGAAAATATTATTCCTCTACATGTTGTATCTAGGAATAATAAAATTATTGATTGCATTTGTGAGAAGTATATGAACCAGTAAATAAAATGTGTTAATATTTTAACTGTTCAGATGGGCTGTAATGTGTATGTTATTCAAAGTAAAGATGGTAGATTTATAAGCCTTCTGGGTCAGAGTGCCATTTCTGAACATTCATTCAACCTTGTGGAACAAAGTCATCCCAAATTTTAGCCACCTAGAGACTATATTTCCCAGCCTCCCTTGAGCTAGGTGTGGCCATTTGACCAAATTCTGGTTTAGGACACTTGTGCTTACTGGCCTTGTGAGCTTGAGTAAGCCATAGAGTCTCAATCACAGAACGTACCAGAAAGAAGCATGGAGATAAACTACCTGAAAGCAGAGGAGGGATGAAAGACCAGAGTTGGGAAGTGAGGTTCCCAGGCTCCCCATGATACACTGGAAGGGCTGCGTCTGTAGCCCAGTTGTCTTCTGGCTATGGAAAGTTCTTTATACTACCCCTCAGCTCCCTCCCCTTCTCTTCCCTAAAATTCAGCTGCTTCTTCTGCAGTGTGAGGGCAATAATAGCACATAGGTAGTAGACATAGTGGATGACTCCCCAGATTCCATTCCATGTGGCAATGAGGTTTGAAAAATGGAGACTCACTCCAGAGGTGAACCCTGATTAGGCTCAGCCAATTATAATTTCCCCCACTTCCCCTACCAGTGATTGATTCACAGCCCAGGCCTCAGCTAATTAGCCTTTGATATTCCCTTGGTACAGTTTTTTTGTTGTTGTTTGGTTTTTTTTTTTTTTTTTTTTTTTTTTTTGCGGTACGCAGGCCTCTCACTGTTGTGGCCTCTCCCGTTGCGGAGCACAGGCTCCGGATGCGCAGGCTCAGCAGCCATGGCTCACGGGCCCAGCCGCTCCGCGGCATGTGGAATCTTCCTGGACCGGGGCACGAACCCGTGTCCCCTGCATCGGCAGGCGGACTCTCAACCACTGCGCCACCAGGGAAGCCCCTTGGTACAGTTTTTGGACAAGGCATGGGCATGTGATCTAGGTTGGTCCCATCAGAATTAAGGAAAGATTTTTATTTGTTGGCAAGGAAGAAGTACACCCTCCCCCTCCCTTTCCCTCTTCCTCTCTCTCTTCAAACATGAAGGAGAAAGCCTACAGTGCTGCCTGGGTAGCCATCCTACAACCTAAATTATTCTTGTCCTGATGTGTTGTGAACGTAAAAGAGGCAACATAGGCAAAGCACTTAGCACAGTGCCTGGCCCATAATAAGTGCTCAGATAACAAAACAGTCTGTCCACAGCTACCCTGGCTCATGAGGAAATTACCATATGGTTCCATTCCTTCTACGTTAGTCAAGGTGCAAGGTTTACCTTTATAGCTCACCCCATGCAAACAGTTAATATTTCCCACTCAGTGTTCAGGAGGGTGTTTCAAGGGGTCCTGGTGGATTGTCTTCCAGCTATAGATCAGTGGGAGTTCATCAGGGAGAAATAAGTACATCTCCCTTCCACCCCATTCCTCATCCTAAAGACAGGAGGGCCTTCCTCACCCCCTTTACTCCAAGTATTTCCAGTTCCTCTGTACCTTCCTCCCCAGTCTGCCTTCTCTTCCCCCGCTCACAGCCCCAGTTGTACTCGGTTTGGGAGAACAGAAAAACTTGCTTTAAAACACCCATCCTAACTTTTCTGTTGGTCACTGTAGCCTACAGCTTCCTTAAGTCTTTGTTTCTGCCTCATTAGGGAAATAAAGAGTGGTTTTCAGTGTACCTCTGAGAGAAAAGGAGGGTAGGAAAAAAAAGAACAGGGTACATAAAGATAGACTCTCCACCCTATTGAGGAACAAATGCATTCACCCGTTTAAGCATCCAATCAAGTGTCCGGCTCGTTACAAGGACCTAAGTCATAATAGCTATGGTCATGTGTAATAAGTTCGTTGCAAACATAGCCCCAATTCTCTGCCTGCCTCTTCTCATATCTTTGCCCTTTTGCCATGTGACTTTGCAGCCCCTCCCTTCAAGAGGTGGAGACTACTTCCTCACCCCTAGACTCTGGGCTAGCCTGTGATTTACTTTAGTCAGTAAGATTCTGGGAAAGTGATGGTGTGCCAGTGCTGAGTGAATGCTTTCCTCTTCCTCTTAGAACCCTGCCTACATACCATGAAAATAAGCCCACACTAACCTGCTGGAAGATGAGAGATCACGTGGAGGAGAGACAAACCACCCTAGTGACTGTAGATGCTTGAGTGAGCCCAGCTGATACAAACAGAGCTTGGGCAAGATCCGCAGAGCTGCCCAGCCAATCTATAGATTCGTGACCTGAGATAAATATTTACCGATGTATGCCACTGAGGTTTTTCTGGTTGTTTTTTCATAAATATGATTGTGGCTATAGCTAACTGATGTGTTGTTTATTATTACTATTATTTTCAACAGGCTGTTGGCTGAAGACAAAAGAGCAATTTTGTGGGCAGGCTGGCTGAAGGCTGTTCAGGCAGAGTCCCATAGACAAGTTGGCCGTGGATTGGGGAGGTGCAGTGGGCAGAACCAGGAAGGGGAAGAAAGCACCTCCTGTCTTTGCAGCAGTGACCTTCCCACAGTTCCAAGGTCATCACTTTTTTGCTTACATGCACATCTCAGAAAGAATTTTGAAAAACTATGTACCCCACTGCATATTTTTAAGTTCACATGTAAAAGTTTTCATTGTAAGTTTAGTGATTACAAGAGACATCATTTTCTCTTTGCTGTAAATATTGACATTTAAACATAAAACTATCAGTCTTTGAAAATACTGAAGGGAATCTGGGCTCATGATCACTTCATGCTCACTACCACCCAATTTAAAATATGTGAATAATCTCTTCTTCACTGTTGAGAAATTTTACATCTTTCATTTTTCTCCTTGAATTCATATTTATTTGCTACTTCTTTCATAAACCTTTAACATAATTTAACATACTTTTTAAATTTGAGAATCTTTTATTGATCGCCCTATCATACATTAAAAATACATTAAATATATATTTTAATACATTAAAAATGCATTTTATTCTTGTGAATGTAAGGCTCTCTGTGTTTCAAAAAATTGCTTCTGGATTGAATTATCACAAAACGGACCAAAACTTCAAAAAACATATATATTACAAATTTTGATAATTTTTAAACATAGAAAGTTAAATATAATTGGAAACACATCTTCTAATGAGTTGAAATATGATCTAGCTTTTCATATGCATTTAATGAAAGAAAAGGTACATTCTGCTGAAAATTAATCAGTCCGGAAGCTAGAATAATATTATTCTTGTTAATAGGAGGTAGAAAAGATTAAATATTTTATATGGTAAAATAAAATGAGCATTAGCTATCTTTGGATGATTTCATAAAAAGGATTTTAAATTACCTTACTGAATAGCATACAATGCATCCAAAACAAGTCGCCTAAACTTTTTATCTGTGGGTTTATTTGATGTATCCTGAATGTTTTGGCAAGCCTTTCAGCTATATTTAAATGAATCGGTGTCACTAAGCTACATGCTTGGGCTGTGCTATGGTGTTATTCCTTTCAGCTGAAGACCTGACCTGGGTTTAGTACTGAGTGTAGTTGGAAAGTACTGCTTACATTTAAATACATTTTAAAAATCTGAGCTCTTTCTTCTTTAGAATTCAGTGATTCTGGCTGATGATCTTTTTGCTTTGCTGTCATTGGACTGTCCTTCAAGAAGCAAAGTTATCTTGACTCCTCCCATGGAGGCTATGTATCCAGAACATCCTAACATGGTCAAAATACTGTTTCTTGGACCATCTTTCCTCTAAACACAAAATGTGTTTACATACCTTGTAGCAATGAATCTCAGTCAGATTGGGGGTAAGTGAGGGGTATGTTTTTTGCTTTTTTTTTTTTTAATAATAAAATGGTAGAAAAATTTTGTAAATTCAAAGGTATTCTCATTCAAATCAAACCAGAAAAATGTGTATATGGAAATTAAGGATCTAGACAATGATTCCCTTAAAAAAACCCATGCTCAGTACCCCTTTGAACTTTTTCACAGGCCTCTAGGTGTTACTGCCTTTGTTCACAAGGTGCTTTCCTACCTATACAAAAGGCTCTGGCATCACTGTCTCATCTGATCTTGCAGGACTCTGTATCCACTTTAAAGATGTGCAGACAGAAGCTCGGGAACATTAGGTGATCGTTCCAGGCCATGTATGCAGTCAGGGATAGCGTCAGGATCCCAAATCTAGTACCTAGACCTCTCAGCCTGTAGATGAGGGCCTGGATGCTATAACGTGTTGGCTAAATGTCCACTGTGTGTCAGGCACTGGGCCAGGCTGGAGGACGCATCCATGGGCCTCCAGCCAGGGTTGAAATAATATTGATAAGCTATTCATAAAGAAATACATCTATTATCAATCAATCAATCAATGGATAGATGGATAGATAAGGACAGAGAGAGAGAATAAGAAATTATGTAATTCTTGTTAGGACTGATCATTTTCAACATGAGAAAAAAGACAACTATAAAATTTTTAAATTTAGTCATAAACCATATAACCTTAAATTTAAACAGGAAATAACAGTATGAACACATGATTTCTCTTTCTAAAAAACGTCCGTTTCTTACCCCTGTCCATTGGAAAAACCTATAAGTAACAATAACTCAGAGGCAGTGAGCACTCCTAATGCCCCCCAGCTACCAGTTTACAGAAAGTACAGAGGATGGAGGAACATGATAACCAACACAGTGGAGATGCAACGCTGAGGCCAGAATGTGGAAATTCTCCAGGCCAAAAGCCCTGATTTCTCCAACAAATAAATGGCATAAGAAAGTGGAGGGAAGGGTGCTAGACATGAATGGTCAACCAAATACAATGTGTAGTCTTTGTTGGAATCCTGCTTTAAACAAAATAACTCTAAAAAGATATATTTGAGACAATCCAGGGAAACTAAACACAGAGTAGGCATAAAATAATATTAAGGAAATATTGTTTTATTAGGTGTTATGTTATTATTGTTATGAAAAGTACCTTCAAATATTCAAGATATATATGCTATATATATGGAATCTAAAAAAAAAAAAAACCGGTACTGATGAACCTAGTTGCAGGGCAAGAATAAAGAGGTAGACACGGGCTTCCCTGGTGGCGCAGTGGTTGAGAGTCCGCCTGCCGATGCAGGGGACACGGGTTTGTGTCCCGGTCCGGGAGGATCCCGCATGCCGCGGAGCGGCTGGGCCCGTGAGACATGGCCGCTGAGCCTGCGCGTCCGGAGCCTGTGCTCCGCAACGGGAGAGGCCACAACAGTGAGAGGCCCGCATACCGAAAAAAAAAAAAGAGGTAGACACAGAAAATGGACTTGAGGACATGGGATGGGAGGGCAAAGCTGGGGCGAAGTGAGAGTAGCATCAACATATGTACACTATCGAATGTAAAATAGGTGTCTGGTGGGAAGCATCAGCATAGCACAGGGAGATCGGCTCGGTGCTTTGCGATGACCTACGGGGGTGGGATAGGGAGGATGGGAGGGAGATGCAAGAGGGAGGGGATATGGGGACATGTGTATGTATATGGCTGATTCGCTTTGTTGTGCAACAGGAACTAACACAGTATTGTGAAGCAATTATACTCCAATAAAGATCTATTAAAAAAATTTAAAAATAAATAAAATAAAATGCTCCACTAAAAAAAAAAGATATATATGCTAACATATATATATGTTTACAAATATATATATTTACGGACAAAATGACTGATGTTTGTGATCCCCTTTGAAATACTGCATTGCTGTGGGTGGGAGGTAAATAAGGGGAGGATAGAAGAAATAGCAATTAAGTAAACATCATCTTGAAGTGCTCAGAAAGGAGCGCTCTCCTAAAGATACCTAACCAAACCAGTACTGGACACTGTGGCTGCCCTGCCCAAATCCCCACCCATCCCCTTGCTGCTGTGAGTGATGCCCACGGGCCCTTCTCTGCAAAACTGCCCTTGGCCAACTGAACTGCAGCCATCTTGCCAGGAGGTTAGGCATGACCCCGCCCCACAAGCCATCAGTCAAAGACTCACGCAAGGGTCCAAAATGCAGGCATCCTTGCCTCTGTGGTGCAATTTACTCTCCAGAGATACCCGCGAGATCAGGCTGAAGTGGACACCCACCCAGACTGCATCCTTTTTAGCCCCTTCCCCTGCCTCATCTTACTTCCTTCCCCCCGCTTTGTCCTGAGAGCTCTCTCCCAATCAACCGTGTGCCAAAAAACCCCATCTCACGTTCTGCTTATGACAGACTTGGTGTGGAGAAGAGGGCGAGGTTGTCCCCATTGTGAAAGTAGAGGATAAAGCCAAGGACCCACCAAGCTGGACTGGAAGGATTAGAGAGAAGTTGCTAGGTGTGTGTAGTTGGGGCATAGTAGGATTAGTTATACCAATAAAACAGAAGGACTTGGGGATAAGGATGTCAGCAGCAGCAGGAGACTCCTTATACCTTCAAATATCCCTTTAGAGCTCCCCCATCCAAGCAAAAGGGAGCTCCGGACAGTGACCCTTTAGTTCCAGAGGGCTGGTCAGGTGAGGGATGGGGAGTCTGGCGGGCTAGCTGAGCAGCAGTGGGACAGGACTTCACCTGGGGCTCCAGAGACCTGCCTCCTCAGTGCCCAGAAAGTCCCTGGAAGTAACTTTAGCCCTTGCCTCTGGGATTCACCTGATCCTGTGCTCTGGCTAGAATGAACATTTTATTTACATCTGCTCAGAACAGCCCTCCTTTTCTGGGAAATATTCCTCCAACCTCATTCTAGTGAAGGTTGCCAAAAATAGTACCTCACCCTAGACATAATGATTGGTCCAGAGACAGGCACATTAGGAGGCCAAGACAAACAAGGGCTAGAATTTTCAACTTCTAAAAAAAATCACAGTATTTAATACCCTAACTAGGCAAAACAGTTATATAGTTCAACAATCAAAAAGTCTAGAAAGGTATAAGGCAGAGAGTTTTCCTCCACAACTAGGCAATTTAGGTGCAAATATAAACAAATACAAATTTATCATCTCACCCTCCTTTTTTGTTACTTAAATGGCGGCGTAAAGTACACATTTTCTGCTCCTGGATTTTTTCCCTTAACATTGTATCCTGGTGGAGATCCTTCCATATCACTATAGGAAGTACTTCCTCACCTGTATTTTTTTAATCCTAGAGCTACAGAGTATGCTATTGAATATATGCAGCATGCTTTAATCAGTGCCCTCTCAATGGACATTTAGGTTATTTCCTATCTTAGCTGTTTCAAACAACACAGCAATGACTAACCTTGTACATATATCATTTTACATGTCTGGGAATATATGTATGACAAATTCTTAGAACTGAAGTTGCTTGTCTTGCTATATGTGAGCTAATCCTCCTCTACAGGAATTACACCAATTTTACACTCTCACCTTTAATGCACAGAAATGCCCATTTCCCCACAACCATGTCAATAGAGAACCATCAACATTTTAGATTATTGCCAATCTGGAGAGTTTCAAAATGGCCTCTTGCGGTAGTTTTAATTTTCAGCATTTTAAAAATCTTTGGATTGGAAGACCAAATGCATGCAAAGTTCTCAGGAGGGAACCCAGGCTGTCAGTCTCCATACCTCAGCCCTACAGAGAAGGCCAGTTTGGGAGACAGTCAACCACAGGCAGACAGTAGCAGAACTGAGGGATAGAAAGGAGGTGGAGGGTCCTGGCTCCAGTACCACCCCCCGACACACACTGGACTGCACCAGCCAGTGACTCCACTCTTGATTTAAGCTGGTTCAAGCTGGGGTTCTGATGACCTGCATCCAGATTGAGGAACACAAACATCCTCTTCAGGCTACCATGATCTGTCAAGCCAGGAACAAGAACATTTGTAAGATGCTATTGTAGGTACAATACACCACTTTGGGAAACTGATGGTTTCTAACAAAGTTCAACATACACCTACCCTAAGGACCAGCAATTCCACTCCTAGGTATGTACCCTGGGGAAATGACTGCCTATGTCCCCAAAAAGTCATAGCTGCTTTTTTCATAACAAACACTAGATATTACCCAAATGCCCATCAACAGAATGAAAAAAGAAAAAACTGAGGTATTTCTTTGGATAAAATACCACTCAGCAATAAAAATGAATAAACTACCAATACACACAACAGCGTGGAAGAATCTCACAAACATAATGTAGAGCAGAAGTCAGACATAAAAGCATACATCTCACATCGTCCATTGTTATGAAGTTCAAGAAAAGGCAAGACTAATCTACAGTGATGAGGTGAGAATAGCTGTTACCCCTGCAGGGTGCATTTCCTGGAAGGAGGCGTGAGTGCACTTTCTGGGATAATGAAAATGGTCCATATCTGGATAAGTCATTCTTTTGTGTGCATCACACAGACCATGTTCACACAATCTCGGCTGTTACCATTTGCTTATCTAACAAAGGCATCCAGTCAGAAGTTTAAGGAAATAAAGAGATAAGCATATAAAGGAACCGAGACTCTGGGGCACATGGCCTCTGTGTGCTCTCCTCTAAACACACTAGGAAATCAGCCTTGACCTTACTTGGGATTGGCTGAGGGTCAGAGAAGTGGGTCCAGTTTGCATTTTTTAAAATACTTAAAATATTTTAAAAATGTATTGATTGTTCCAAGTTTACTGTGAAGAGAATTTTGCATTAAACAAAACAAGAGATGGGAAAGCAACTGTGAATAAGTGTCACCTTTCCCCAACCTCAAGGATGACTTTCCCTAGTTCATGTCTTGAAAAGGCAGGGTGTCCTAGGTTATCTCCTCCATCCTCACTGGCCACCTCTGGGACCCTGGCACCAGACTCCTCTCTGGGATACTGCCCAGCACAGGCCCCAGCAGAGAACAATGTGAATGAGCCACTTCTGTCATGACTGCTTGACTTTTAATTCCTATAAACCACGAGCCCTGATTTACCAAAGTCCCAGCCTCCTCTTTGCCCAGCCTCTGGTTTCTAGGAGGGACCTGCCTACTAGAAGCTTTTCACTGATAGCTGTGTAGACATCCAGCCAGACAACAATCCTGGACAATAACGTGTAACACTCTGTCCCCTCGTGAGGGAGCAAGAGAAGGATCTCTCACAACACATGGATAATTGCTCCCATCATGTAAAACACCAGTGGGGATTCCTTTAAGCCATGTCAACACGCCTCAATGATTTTCAAATATAATGTGCAAAAGAAATACCTAAGATGTTACATGAGATACATATTCTTAGAAAATAGATGGCAAAGTCAAATGAAGTAATTAAGGAGTGTTTTTTTTTTTAGATTTATTATTTATTTATTTTTATTTTTGGCTGCATTGGGCCTTAGTTGCAGCACACAGGATCTTCGTTGAGGCATGCAGGGTCTTTCGTTGCAGCACACGGGCTCTTTGTTGTGGTGTGCGGCCTTCTCTCTAGTTGTGGCGTACGGGTTTTCTCATCTCTAGTTGTGGCGTGCAGGCTCTAGTTGAGGCATGTGGGCTTAGTTGTCCTCTGGCATGTGGGATCTTAGTTCCCTGACCAGGGATCAAACCCACGTCCCCTGCATTGTAAGGCAGATTCTTTACCACTGGACCACCAGGGAAGTCCCAAGGAGTATTTAATAAAAGAACTATTTACAAACATGGGGGAAAGATTAAGGGAAACGGACAAGGGTGGTACAAGAGTGGGACCTGGTGCCATCCCTAGATCTCCAGGGTCAACTGAAGGAAACCAGGAGGAAGAGTTTTTGGAGAGACATGCCTGAAAGGAACTGCAGCATAGAGTAGAGGGCAGAGCAGGAGGGAACCAGGGGAATAAAACCAGGATTTCTTTCTCTCCTCCTGTCTTCTCTCACTAGTGCCCTCCACTGGCCAGAGAGCAAGGGAGCCCATCAATGCAACCCATGCCAGCCATAGAGCTGCCTCCCAGGCTCAAACGGGGTTGGTGAAGTTGGAGAATAGATTTGGAGAGACAAACAGAAAATACATTCAGAACAAGAGTGATTACCAATCTGATAACTTAATTGGATTATCTGGTAAATTCTAAATGCCACAGTTGATTGGTGATATTGGCAAATGGCAATGAACAAAATAAGAGTGATGAGGGTGTTGAGAAGTTATTTTGAGGATGGTTTTATAAAAATGGGAATATTTAGTCTGAAGACAAGATTTGGAAGGGATAGCCAGTAACTATCTAGTTTAACTGGTTTGATCTAGTATGACCTGTTTTGATGGTTTAACCGGTTTGAGCCACTCCACAAATGCATGTCAAATCTCTCTACTTTTTCTAATTACCTACTTGAGTACACAGAAGCCTCATCAACAGTTGGTTGAGTATATCCCTCTTGAGGCTTCCCATCCATCCAAACTGTATTGTCCAAAAACCCCAGGGAGTTACTTAGTCACAGAGGAAGCAGCCTACTCCAATGCTGCCTGAGGGAACTGGAATCTGGGCATCCTGTGACAACCACTGTTTCTCACTGCCAGACTGTGGCCGCTGGAGCTTAGACCCACACCATTCCTTGCATGCTTGTGCCCAAGGATAGTCCCTGGGCAAGCACCACAGGTCACAAGCTCAGGCACCAAGGTGACAGCTCCACATTTGCAGCCTTAGTCTCTTCCCCAGGGTAGAAATGGGCAAGCTGTCCTCAGGAGTGCCCGGGCAGTTTCTCATTCTAGCACCTGCCATATTACAGAGTATCAGGGAGAAAGAACACCTTTTCTCTACCCTCTTATGTTCAGTCCTTGGGGGTGTGCAAATTAAACTGACAAAAGACAGATTAGCAAGAGAAAAGAAAAATTTTTATTCATGGCTGTACACAGGAGTTCACAGGGAAAAAATGTGACTCATGGTTAGAACTGCACCTTATATAACATCTTAACAGGAGATGAGGAGGGCAGAAGGGCACTAATGGAAAGACAGATGATTTTTTTAAAAGATAAATGGACCCTTAAAATAACAGATAGGAATATGATAATTTTGTGACAAGGTCTGCCTGAGTGTGGTGCCAAGTTCTCAACTCTGAGAAGAGAAGATTAGAGTTGTTCCCGGAGAGGGTATTGATGACCACTGAGTTTGTGGGGAAGGTTCTGCTTTTAGGTAGATACGGGATTTCAGGTTATCAAATGCCTTGAACTCAAAATAATTTTTTTGCCAGAGCGGTATATCCCGATGCCCTTGACGACTCAGAACCAATATCTGTTTCTTCTTCCCCACCTACCTGTCCAACTCCCCATGGGTAAGCCTGATTTGTTTTCAAACCTTTAAAAAGCAAGTCATTTTGAAAAATGATTCTCCCTTGACAGGTGAGGCCATCCTCCTTACACCCAGACTTTTGAGAAAGCTGCCCTCAGAGGTACCAAGATAGCTTTCTCAGCAGCTATAGTGTGACACAGAGGATGACTTCCTCTCACTAAGAAGACAACAAGGGTAAAGTATATTCCCCTGCAAAGTGCTCTGATGGTGAGCCATCTTTCCACAGAGCTACTCGACACATTTTTGACAGAATGACACCATAGAGGCCCTCATATCTGGGGGCTACAGGGACAGAAGCTTCAAAAAGTGAAAGAGAATGACAGATTTCAGTTTGATACTAAGAAGAAATTTATAATGATGAAAGCTGTTCCAAGAAAACTGGATCTAGAGTGCTTGCGCACAGCTATGCCCAGATTATAAGGATCATAAACTAAGAAGAAGAGACGGATTATTGAACAAATGGTATTGGGGAGAATGACCATTTCTGAAGGGGAGAAAAGTTAGATTTCATTCAGACTTCACAATAAACAAAAACTCACCTGTGTTAAATATGTGCTAAATACTTTTTAAAGAATGTAAAAATATAGATTAAAATGTAAGTGATATTTAAGTTTTTTTCAGAATGGAGGTGTGTCTATGGATAAAAACAGTAAAAATTTTCATTTATTTATTTTTTTATTTTACTTTTAGCTGCATTGGGTCTTCGCTGCTGTGCGCAGGCTTTCTCTAGTTTTGGCAAGCAAGGGCTACTCTTTGTTGTGGTGCATGGGCTTCTCATTGTGGTGGCTTCTCTTGTTACGGAGCATGGGCTCTAGGCGCACGGGCTTCAGTAGTTGTGGCATGCGGGCTCAGAAGCTGTGGTGCATGGGCTCAGTAGTTGTGGCTTGTGTGCTCTAGAGCACAGACTCTGTAGTTGTGGTACACAGGCTTAGTTGCTCCGCGGCATGTGGGATCTTCCTGGACCAGGGATCGAACCCTAGTCCCCTGCATTGGCAGGTGGATTCTGAACTACTGCGCCACCAGGGAAGTCCCACAATAAAAGATTTCAGAGAGAAAAATACAACTCCATAAAATTAAAAATATCTTTCCATCAAAACCAACAATAACAAAAAGGCAAATTATAAATTAGGAAAGAAATATTAAAATAAGTATGAAAAATAGAAAGGTTATTGTTTTAAGTCATAAAAAGTTCTTTTGAGTTAATTTTAAAAACAGTATCATCTAGCAATCCCACTCTTGGGCATATACCCAGAAAAGATGAAAACTCTAATTCAAAAAGACATTTATACATGTACCCCAATGTTCATAGCAGCACTACTTAAAATAGCCAAGACATGGAAACAACCTAAATGTCCATCAGTAGATGAATGGATAAAGAAGATGTGATATATATATACAATGGAATATTACTCAGCCATAAAAAAGAATGAAATAATGCCATTTGCGGCAACATGGATGGACCCAGAGAATATACTAAGGGAAGCAAGTCAGACGGAGAAAAGACAAATACCATATGACATCACTTATATGTGGAATCTAAAAAAATGATACAAATGAACTTATTTACAAAACAGAAAGAGACTCACAGACATAGAAAACAAACTTATGGTTACCAAAAGGGAAGCAGGGGAGGGATAAATTAGGAGCTTGGGATTAACAGATACACACTACTATATATAAAATAGATAACCAACAAGGACCTACTATGTAGTACAGGGAACTATATTCAATATCTTATAATAACCTATAATGGAAAAGAATCTGAAAAAGAATATATATATGTGTGTGTATATTTGTATAAATGAATCACTTTACTGTACCCCTGAAACTAACACAACATTGTAAATCAACTACACTTCAATTTAAATAAATAAATAAAACAATATCACACCAATAGAAAAAATGAGCAAAGAAAAGGTAGAATTAAATCACAACAGAATGAATATCCATTGTAAGCATATGAAAAACGACACTCGACGCCTCTAGATCAAAGAAGTAGGAAATAAAACACTGGCAAATATAAGTTTTTGATTATAAAGTTGACAGGGTGTTAGAATGACAAAACAGGCAAACTTTTATCGAGAGAGGCTCTCTTTTTTAAAAAGAGGGGCAAGGTTGGTTTTGCAGTGGTAAGCTCCCCATCTCTTGAAGAGATTTAAGAGCAACTGGTCACCAGCTCTTAGAGATAGGGCAGTGAGGATTCTAGGCTGCAGGGAGATGTTGGGGCCTGACGAGTGACAAGCAACCCCCTGCTTCTGTGGGCTTTCAGTGCTGTTCCAGAGTTGGACTGCCACACAGCTGACTTTCACAGTAGAGACCCTCCAGAAAAACAGGTTTTCCAGGACCTTACTTCCTACATTTCTATGTCAATGCCTCCAGTGCTTACAGGTAAAAATTAGAGCAAAGATGCTGTCTTTAAAGCACTGGCATAGGGGTGGGTGCGCTATCGAATTAAGGACAAGCTCAGTTGTGCAAGGTAATGTGATGCAGTATGTATCAAAAAAAAAAAAAAGTCTGCCTACATCTGTCTGGCAGCTCTTTTGTGAGTGATGAGTTATTGAATGCCACCCAGTGCAAGGGCACTCAGGAGGCCCAGTCAAGCTGGCATGGCGTGACAGCTTCTTGCATTCCTCCAGGGAAACAGCCTCAGTAAGTAGCAGCTATTGCTGCAAACTAGAAACCAGTAACCAAGAGGTTCACTGCACAAAATATTGATCCTTAATTATTGATCTTCTCTTAAAAAGAAAATGAGTCTCCCTCTCCCTGTCCTGCTTCCTCTCCCCTTCTCTCTCTTTCTCTTTCTCTCCGTTAAGACACCTACACAGGGCCTCCCTGGTGGCGCAAGTGGTTGAGAGTCCGCCTGCCGATGCAGGGGATGCGGGTTCGTGCCCCGGTCTGGGAGGATCCCATATGCCGCGGGGCGGCTGGGCCCGTGAGCCATGGCCGCTGAGCCTGCGCGTCCGGAGCCTGCGCGTCCGGAGCCTGTGCTCCGCAACGGGGGAGGCCACAACAGTGAGAGGCCCGCATACCGCAAAAAAAAAAATAAAAAAAAAAAAAAAAAAAAAAAAAAAAAAAAGACACCTACACAAGTAGGTATGTCAGGGAGAAAACATTCTGAATGGGTGCAAGGCTCTCAATGATTCCCCTCTAGGCCATCACTGAACCGCGGTGGCTGGCTGACTCACTGTTAAGCTCATCCCCAGTAATGTTAACCTTTCCTCCTCCATCTCAAGGTCAACTTCACTCTTCAACTGCATCTAAAATTACTACCATTTTGAATGTCCTAGAAATTAGCTGCCACCTTGGCTACTGCGTTAGTGCCAGTCCCTGTCAGATTCCTCCACCCCACCCCATACCAAGAGGCAGAGCACACTTTTCCTTGAGCTCCAGGACAATCCAAAGCCTTAAGAGTGCTGCAGGTCTCACTGGGTAGGTGAATGCTCTGTATCCCCTGTTGCGGGGCTGGGTCTATAGGGGCAGGAGGCCTCGGACCAGCCCTCTTTCTCTCTCACACATACTCAGCCCCCAGGCTCACTTCTGCTCTTAAATGTGTCAAGCAACAGACCCCAGGAGCCCCATTCAACAGAGCCAGACTGCAGTGCTACCCAACTCCTTGCTGCAAACAAGACCTGGTTAAGACCTTTAAGAAGCCCTGAGCACTGAAACTATTAAGATGTTACATATCTCAATCAAAAGTATTAAACAATAAAATACATGTTAAAAGATTTAACAAAGTTCTGATTTTTTCCATCTATCTTCCTTGGGTTTTCTGAGGTAAAACTCACATAAAATACATGAGTTTCAGGTGTACAACATGATGATTTAATATTTGTATATATCACAAAATGACCACCACAATAAATCTAGTTAGTTAACATCCATCCCACACAGAGTTACAAAGAAATTTTTTTCTTGTGATGAGAACTTTTAAGATCTACTCTCTCAGCAACTTTCAAATATGCAATACAGTATTATTAACTATTGTCACCATGCTGTACATTACATGCCCAGGATTTATTTATTTTATAAGTGGAAGGTTGTACCTTTTGACTCCCTTCCCCCATTTTGCCTACCACTCCCACTTCCAGCAGCCAACAATCTGTTCTCTGTATCTGTTTGTTTGTTTTTAAGATTTCACATATAAGTGATAACACACAGTATTTGTCTTTCTCTGTCTGACTTATTTCACACAACATAATGCCCTCAAGATCCATCCGTGTTGTTGTAAATGGCAAGATTTCATTCTCTTCTATGACTAAGTAATATTCCATTGTGTGTGTGTATGTGTGTGTGTGTGTGTGTGTGTGTGTGTATATATATATATCACATCTTCTTTATCCATTCATCAATTGATGGACACTTAGATTTTAACTCTTTTTTACATATATATATATTTTCAGATTCTTTTCTTTTTATAAGTTATTACAAAATATTAAGTATAGTTCCCTGTGCTTTACAGAGAGGCTAAGTCATTTGCCCAAGTCACGTAGCTAGTATATGATGGAGCTGGCGTCTAGACATCTCTGAACTGTCCAGGAGTCACTGACACTGGTGAAATGGAGGAGGGATCTTACTACCTGGCAACAATTTTCAAATGAGAACCTGGGGCTGGAGGTCTCTCTGCCCCTCTGATCTGCAGGATGCCCTTCCTGGTCCATAGTGGGCAATCACTCTCTGTGGGAGCAACAGTTTCCACGAGGGCTGGGGGAAGTGAGGAAAAAGGGATAAGCATTTCCTGAATGTACTCATCATCTTTCCAGAGCTTTCTGGTAGGATAGCTGGATCTTGAGAAATAGGAACTCATTCTCCAGCTGGCTCTGTGCACTCAGGTGTTCACCCAGGTGGCATCCGTGTGGTCAATAACTACTTGTTCATCCAAAGCAATAGTGGAGTCTCAGAGCTGCTAGAACCACTGGCCGGGAAGCTGCCCTCTTTCCTACTGCCCACAGCCATGAAGTTTCCTCCTGTGACTGCCAGCCCTAAGTGCCTATTTCTTCCCTTCACAGTCATTACCAGCAGCAGGCTGGCAATGGGAGATGGAGAAGGACAATGTTTGTTTCCAACCATCAACGGTTGGACACAGGACCCACCCCAAGCCGTGGATTACAGGCCCAGCCCTCTCTTCTGCAAGGTGTTGGTCTGACTTGGACGGAGATGTGTCTGCACCTGCCAAGTTCAACACACAGTGGAGACAAACACAGCTCTATCCCTGAAAGGCCCCGCCTAAGGCAAAGGCAAGGCACAGACAGGGCAGTTCATCTGGCAAACAAGGCGATTGCGGGGTTGGCGGGGGGAGTACACCAGGCTCCAGGGCAGCCAGATGGAGGGGGGAGAGGGTGGCTAGAGGGCTGAACACCGAGGCTCTGGGAGAGGAGCGGCAGGCCGAGTTTCTACTGCTGCCCACCTCCTTTTTCCATCTAGATATTTTCCCTTTGGCCTTAAAATCACCCCACAAGATTTGACTGATGTCTTTGGTTGTTGTTTTAACTGGTCCTTCTCAGAGAGGGTTTTCAGCCTTTCCAGGAGCTGGCACAGCTTCAGAGCAAAGCAAGCTCTCCCACACCCACTCCCTTCCTCACCAAGCACCAGGCCAGCCCCCTGGGCTATGACTCCACCAAACACCTCCTCCCCCACACCCAGCTTCAGCCCCTTCTCTGCCACCTTTTCACCCAGTAGAAAACGCACCACGTTTAAAAGAGATTCAGCCCAAACCAGTGGCATCCCTGGAATGTAGAAGAAATCCCTGCTAGGGCATCCAACAGCCCTGCATTATGTGTCCTGCGCAGAAAGGGAGGACAGGGCAGGCCACAGTATACCACTTCTGGATGGTTCCTACCCCCATCCTATAATCAACGGCTTTGACCTCCTTGAAGAGCTCTTTACAAGTCTCCACATTACCTGATTTGACTTTTAGCCACTGTTCTCTAATGGAGACGAAGTTTTAAAAAAAACCTAGGCAACCACCCACCTGGATAGCAGGCACCTTGATAACAGAAAGAGTCTGTAGGGCGCATTTCTAGATCAAGCTGAAGCTGATCTGAGACACTAAGTGACTTTATAGTTACAGTTGAACTTCACTCATTATTACAAAATACTAGTTATACCAGTCCTGACACATCTAAGAACAACTTAATGGTTGTTTATTAAACTCTCCCCAATTATGGATGCTTATCATGTCAAAGGGCTGAGAAAACACCCCCCCAGAAAACCTTGGGAAGACAAGACAGGCCCAAGTATAATGGGGCTTAACAGAGACCTCAGGAAGAGAGCAAGAAAGAAGTTGAAAGCCATCCTTTAAATAAACCATGTTACTGTTTGCAGGTGACATGATACTATACATAGAAAATCCCAAAGATGCCACCAGAAAACTACTAGAGCTCATCAATGAATTTGGTAAAGTTGCAGGATACAAAATTAATGCACAAAAATCTCTTTTATTCCTATACTAACAATGAAAAATCAGAAAGAGAAACTAAGGAAACAATCTCATTTACCGCTGCAACAAAAAGAATAAAATACCTAGGTATAAACCTACCTAAGGAGGCAAAAGACCTGTACTCAGAAAACTATAAGATACTGGTGAAAGAAAGCAAAGATGACCTAAACAGGTGGAGAGATATACCATGTTCCTGGACTGGAAGAATCAATATTTTGAAAATGACTATACTACCCAAAGCAATCTACAGATTTAATGCAATCCTTATCAAATTACCATAGCATTTTTCACAGTATTAGAACAGAAAATTTTACAATTTATATGAAAATACAAAAGACCCCGAATAGCCAAAGCAATCTTGAGAAAGAAAAAAGGAGCTGGAGGAATCAGGCTCCCTGACTTTAGACTATACTACAAAGCTACAGTAATCAAGACACTATGGTACTGGCACAAAAACAGAAATATAGATCAATGGAACAGGATAGAAAGCCCAGAGATAAACCCACACACCTATGGTCACCTAATCTATGACAAAGGAGGCACGAATATACAAAAAATGGAGAAAAGACAGTCTGTTCCATAAGTGATGCTGAGAACACTGGACAGCTACATGCAAAAGAATGAAATTAGAACACTCCCTATCACCATACATAAAAATAAACTCAAAATGGATTAAAGACCTAAATGTAAGACCAGGCACTATAAAACTCTTAGAGGAAAACATAGGCAGAACACTCTTTGACATAAATTGCAGTGAGATCTTTTTTGACCGACCTCCTAGAGTAATGAAACTAAAAACAGAAGTAAACAAATGGGACCTAATTAAACTTAAAAGCTTTTGCACAGCAAAGGAAACCATAAACAAGACAAAAGACAACCATCAGAATGGGAGAAAATATCTGCAAACAAGGCAGCTGACAAGGGATTAATCTCCAAAATATACAAACATCTCATGCAGCTCAATATCAAAAAAAGAAACAACCCAATCAAAAAATGGGTAGAAGACCTAAATAGACATTTAACCTAAGAAGACATACAGCCAAGAGGCACATGAAAAGATGCTCAACATCATTAATTATTAGAGAGATGCAAATCAAAACTACCAGGAGGTATTACCTCACACCAGTCAGAATGGCCATCATCAAAAAATGTACAAACAATAAATGCTGGAGAGGGTGTGGAGAAAAGGGAACCCTCTTACACTGTTAGTGGGAATGTAGATTGATAACAGCCACTATACAGTATGGAGGTCCCTTAAAAAACTATAAATAGAACTACCATATGACCCAGCAATCCTCTTCCTGGGCATATACCCAGAGAAAACCATAACTGCAAAATATACATGAACCCCAATGTTCACTGCAGCACTATTTACAATAGCTAGGACAAGGAAGCAACCTAAATGTCCATCAACAGAGGAATGGATAAAGATGTGGTGTTTATATACAATGGACTATTACTCAGCCATAAAAAGGAATGAAATTGTGCCATTTGTAGAGATGTGGATGGACCTAGAAACTGTCATACAGAGTGAAGTAAGTCAGAAAGAGAAAAGCAAATATATGTTAATGCATATATGTGGAATCTAGAAAAATGGTACAGATGAACCTATTTGCAAAGCAGAAACAGAGACACAGATGTACAGAACAAACATATGGACACCAAGGGGAGAAAGGGGTGTGGATGAACTGGGAGATTGGGATTGACATATATACACTATTTGATACTATGTATAAAATAGAGAACTGATGGGAACATACTATACAGCACAGGCAACTCTACTTAATATACTCTAGTGTCCTAAATGGAGGGGATACATGTATATGTATGGCTGATTCATTTTGCTGTGCAGTAGAAGCTAACACAACATTGTAAAGCAACTATACACCAATAAAAATTAATTAAAAAAATAAAAAATAAAATAGATAACTAATGAGAACCAACTGGATATCACAAAGAACTCTACTCAATGCTCTGTGGTGACCTAAATGGGAAGGAAATCCAAAAAGGAGGGGATATATGTACACGTATAGCTGATTCATTTTGCTGTACAGCAGAAACTAACACAACATTGTAAAGCAACTATACTCCAATAAAAAGCAAAAAAAATAAATAAACCATGGATTGAAAAAGTGCTAAAAATACTAGACATACAGAGGAGGCTGTTGTACAGTATTCAACAACTCCCTCCCTTTTTTAAGTATTATCATTCAAAATACTGTAATGTGTTTTGCTCTTGGATTCAGCATTATATAATTTCCATTGTAGTGACAAGTAAACTCTCATATGTACATGCTCTTTATAAGATTATAAACACAAACCCTGGTACTATACCCTCTGGGTAAGTTAAGTGATTTTAATCCCTCATATTCACCAAGCTTGATTTTTACCTTGCGCTGTCTTTAGACTTTAACAGCTGAATGGAAATGGGATCCCCCGTGCTACCAGTGATATCTGCATTGCGATTTTACTGTGCATCCGGCACTTCACATAGCCATTTAATTTAATCCTTAGAAAAGTTCTTAGGTTTTGTTATTATCCCCATTTTACAGATGAGGCACTGAGGTTCAGACAGACTTATGTTAACATGCCAAGGTCACAGAGCTAAAAAGCGTCCAAAGCCAAGATTTAACCAGTGGGTAGCAAACCTCAGATCCCATAGCTTAATCATTATGCCATACTTCCCTAGTTTGATAGACAACTGATTCGTCAACTACTGATTTAAAACGTTAGCTCTTTGATTTAGTTTTCTGATTTAAAGGGAGTAGATATTGTTGGGGCACACCCTCCCCCTGTTCAAAAAACCTTTGCCTTTGTATTAGTTTCCTATTGCTTCTGTAACAAATTGCCTCAAACATAGTGGTTTAAAACATCAAGTACTTATTATCTTACAGTTCTGGAAGTCAGAAGTAGGTTTCATGGGGTGAAAATCAATGTGTCACATGGTTATACTCCTTTGGGAAACTCTAAAGGAGAATCCATTTCTTGCCTTTTCCAGCTTCTAGAGGCTGCCTGCATTCCTTGGCTTGTGGCTCCATCTGCAAAGCCAGCAATGGCATCATTCTGATCTCAGCTTTTGTCATCACATCTCCTCTGACTCTCCTGTCTCCCTCTTCCACTTATAAGGATCCTGGTGATTATACAGGGCCCACTGGGTAATCCAAGATAATCTCTCCAGCTCAGGAGCCTTAATTTAATCACATCTGCAAGGTCCCTCTTGCCATCAAAGATAAAATAGTCACAGGCTCTGGGGATTAGGATGTGGACATCTTTGGGGGTTGTTATTCTGCCTACCACAGCCTCTAATGGCTGTGACTGTTTTTTCCAAGGACTCCCCTTGGGCTACTGGAGTCATTTTTCCTGCAGCATAAAGAGCTGGAAGTGTCTGTTAGTGTTGCCAACTATCCTTGCCCAAGCTGAAGCGTTTCCTGGGACATGAGATTTTTAATGCTAAAACCAGGATAGTCCTGGACCAACTAGGGTGGTTGGTCGCCTTATCCCAGAACAGACCTTAGCCCATTGGATTATGAAAACCCAACTCTCTTGCCTCAAGTTTGGACAAACTCTGAGGGATCATTTACACTCCAGAGTTCCCCTACCAGATTAGGCTGAGGCTGCTAATTTTGCCTAAAATTATATTCTTGACTCACTTTTCTCCCTTCCCTGTCCTGCCTTCCCCTCCCTCAGTGAATTCTACTGGGAGCAGTTCTTTAACAAACCATACTTTGGGATGACCAGGCTAAGAAAGAAAGGTTACTATAGCTTTGTTTACCTTTATTCAACAAACACTGAGTTCCTATAATGTTTCAGGATGAAAAGTTAAATAGAAGCCAATCCTAGCCTGCAGGAAGCTCACTAAAAATGCAGAGACAATTGAGTAGAACCAGTACAATGTGATAAGCACTGAGAGAGGCATTCAAAAGACATCATGGAAAAGCAAAGGAAGGGTGCAGACCTCGAGGGAAAAGGTACAGGCAGGGTTGATCATTAAAGAAGCCTGGACTTTATTTTGAAAGCTACACAGAGCCATTAAAGAGGACACACATTTCAACCAATTTGTGCAGGTCAGAGGTAAAATCTCCTTGGAGGTGGACAAGGAAACATCCTCACCAACACTTGTTAGTTATCTTTTTGATAATAGCCATTCTAACAGGTGTGAGGAGATATCTCACTGTGGTTTTGATTCAAAGCTTTTTGATTAAAAAAATGCAGACCAGTAAGTGTAGACTTGTATTTGATAGTTTTAACTATATATAGTACTTTGATAAAAATCAAAATCATTTTTTAAAAGATCACTCTGCCAGAAGTGTAGAAAGAGATTTGATGAATGGGAGCACACCAGGGGATAAGACTAGAGTAAGAGATGGATGGCAAGGCTAATGCAATAATGAAGTGACCAGATTTAAGGACCTGGAGTAAGGCAGCAATGATGAGAGAGAAAGAGATGAATTTGAGAGATACTGTCAATGTATCAAATGGGATAGGTAAGGGAGAAGGAATAATCTAGGGCAAAGCTCAAATTCTTGCTTTGAGAAATTGAGTGGGTGGAGGTGCCATTAACTGAATGAAGAACACAGAAGGAAAGGACTTTGAAGGGCAAGGAGACAGGAAGAATTGGGCCTGTGAGATTTTCATTAGGAGATGTTTAAGAGGCATGTGAAAACATGTGGGCTAATATAGATTTTATAGACCCAATGACAAGGTCCCTAGGGGAGGGAACTGGGAGAGCAAAGTTGGGGTGGGATTTACGCACCCAGCCCTCTCCCTGCTTTGCTTCCTCTTCTCAATGAAGTTTTGTCCTGCGGTGGGGGGGTGGGGGTGGATGACCAAGCCCTGAAGTTGGTACCCTAAGTTCCCATCCCCTAAACCTAGGAGGCAGCTAACACAGCTGTAGATGCCCCTGGGTGTCCTCACATAAGAAAAGGAAATCGCTTCCCAGAAAAGCCAATTCTAGGTTCAGTTAATGGATAAAGTGTTAATTGACAACTCCCTTTGCTAAGAGAAGATGAAAATAATTCACTTCCTTCTATCCTCACAGATCAAAACTGGGGAAATTGTCAGAAAGAAATACTCCACAAAAAAGTGACAGTTTTAAACTGTTTCAGGGGTGAGTTATTTCAAAATCAAATCTCATATGCTCTTTAGGACATATCAGAGAATAAAGAAAGGAAGAAAATATCTTCATTCTTTTACAGACATTGACATAGTACTGATACCAGAATTTGTTCATGATAATTTTTTTTAAAAAACTCCAATGTTTATAAATACACATGAAAAGTCTGAATATAATAGCAATAGAATCTAAGGATATTTTAGAAATTAACTCAAGTGGGATTTATTCCAGGAAGGTAAGCACAGTACAAAATTAGGAAATCTAATACTGTATTTCTTCATATTAATGAATCAAAGGAGGAAATCATGTGATGATCATGAGAGGTTTCCAAAAAGCATAACACCCTGATATTTTAGAAATTCAGTAAAATTAATAATAATATATACATACACAAAACCAATAACATATCCTGCTTTATGGTGAAACAAGTATTCTGATTAAAGTCTCAAACAGAATAAACATGTTAAATATAAAATAACCAAAAAGTAAAATAAAGGTCATTAATATTCTAAATGAGAAAGCAGTTTTCCCACTATTCGTGTATGTTGTCATTGCATTCCTCAAAAACACAAGAAAATCAACTGAAAACCTATTGGAGATAACAAGCAAATTCAATAAAGTGATCAACTGCAAAATAAGTGCAGAAAATCAGTAGGTTTCTCATACACCAAGAAAAAAAATGCACTTAGAAAATACAATATAGGTTCAAGATGGCAGAGTAGAAGGACATGCACTCACTCCCTCTTGCGAGAGTACCGGAATCACAACTAACTGCTGAACAATCATCGAAAGGAAGACAATGGATCTCACAAAAAAAGATACCCCACATCCAAAGACAAAGGAAAACATGCAATGAGAAAGTAGGAGAGGCACAATCACAATAAAATCAAATCCCATAACCGTTGGTTGGGTGACTCACAAACTGGAGAACAATTATACCACAGAAGTCCACCCACTGGAGTGAAGGTTCTTAGCCCCACATCAGGCTTCCCAACCTGGGGGCCCAGGAATGGGAAGAGGAATTCGCAGAGAATCAGACTTTGAATGCTAGCAGGATTTGATTGCAGGACTTTGACAGGACTGGGGGAAACAGAGACTCCACTCTTGGAGGGCACACACAAAGTAGTGTGTGCATCACGACCCAGGGGAAGGAGCAGTGACCCCATAGGACACTGAACCAGACCTACCTGCTAGTGTTGGAGGGTCTCCTGCAGAGGCAGGGGGCGGCTGTGTCTCACCATGGGGACAAGGACACTAGCAGCAGAAGTTCTGGGAAATACTCCTTGGCATGAGACCTCCCGGAGTCAGCAGTTAGCCCCACTAAAGAGCCTGCAGGCACCAGTGCTGGGTTGCCTCAGACCAAACAACCAACAGGGAGGGAACTCAGACCCACCCATCAGCAGACAAGCGGATTAAAGTTTTACTGAGCTCTGCTCACCAAAGCAACACCCAGCTCTACCCACCACCAGTCCCTCCCATCAGGAAGCTTGCACAAGCCTCTTAGATAGCCTCATCCACCAGAGGGCAGACAGCAGAAGAAGAGGAACTACAATCCTGCAGCCTGTGGAACGAAAACCACATTCACAGAAAGACACACAAAATGAAAAGGCAGAGGACTATGTACCAGATGAATGAACAAGGTAAAACCCCAGAAAAACAACTAAATGAAGTGGAGATAGGCAACCTTCCAGAAAAAGAATTCAGAATAATGATAGTGAAGATGATCCAGGACCTCGGAAAAAGAATGGAGGCAAAGATCGACAAGATGCCAGAAATATTTAACAAAGACCTAGAAGAATAAAAGAACAAACAAACAGAGATGAACAATATAATAACTGAAATGAAAAATACACTAGAAGGAATCAATAGCAGAATAACTGAGGCAGAAGAACGGATAAGTGACCTGGAAGATAGAATGGTGGATTTCACTGCCGCAGAACAGAATAAAGAAAAAAGAATGAAAAGAAATGAAGACAGCCTAAGAGACCTCTGGGACAACATTAAATGCACGAACATTCACATTATAGGGGTCCCAGAAGTAGAAGAGAGAGAGAATGGAAGCAAGAAAATATTAGAAGAGATTATAGTTGAAAACTTCCCTAACATGGGAAAAGAAATAGCCACCCAAGTCCAGGAAGTGAAGAGAGTCCCAGGCAGGATAAACCCAAAGAGAAACACACTGAGACACACAGTAATCAAATTGACAAAAATTAAAGACAAAGAAAAATTATTAAAGGCAACAAAGGAAAAATGACAAATAACATACAAGGGAACTCCCATAGGGTTAACAGCTGATTTCTCAACAGAAACTCTACAAGCCAGAAGGGAGTGGCAAGTTGTATTTAAAGTGATGAAAGGGAAGAACCTACAACCAAGATTACTCTACCCAGCAAGGATCTCATTCAGATTTGATGGAGAAATCAAAAGCTTTACAGACAAGCAAAAGCTAAGAGAATTCAGCACCACCAAACCAGCTCTACAATGAATGCTAAAGGAACTTCTCTAAGTGGGAAACACAAGGGAAAAAGGGGACCTACAAAAACAAACCCAAAACAATTAAGAAAATGGTAATAGGAACATACATATCAGTAATTACCTTAAATGTGAATGGATTAAATGCTCCAATCAAAAGACACAGGCTCACTGAATGGTTACAAAAACAAGACCAATATATATGCTGTCTACAAGAGACCCACTTCAGACCTAGAAACACATACAGACTGAAAGTGAGGGAATGGAAGAAGATATTCCATGCAAATGGAAATCAAAAGAAACCTGGAGTAGCAATACTCATATCAGATAAAATGGACTTTAAAATAAAGACTGTTACAAGAGATAAGGAAGGACACTACATAATGATCAAGGGATCGACCCAAGAAGAAGACATAACAATTATTAATATATATGCATCCAAAATAGGAGCATCTCAATACATAAGGCAAATGGTAACAGCTATAAAAGAGGAAATCGATGGTAACACAATAATAATGGGGGACTTTAACACCTCACTTACACCAAAGGACAGATCAGCAAGACAGGAAATTAACAAGTAAACACAAGCTTTAAATGACACAATAGACCAGATAGACTTAATTGATACTTATAGGACACTCCATCCAAAAACAGCAGATTACACTTTCTTCTCAAGTGTGCACGGAACATTCTCCCGGATAGATCACATCTTGGGTCACAAATCAAGCCTCAGTAAATCTAAGAAAATTGAAATCATATCAAGCAGCTTTTGCAACCACAACTCTATAAGATTAGAAATAAATTACAAGGGAAAAAAATCATAAAAAACACAAACACATGGAGGCTAAACAATACGTTACTAAATAACCAAGAGATCACTGAAGAAAGCAAAGACGAAATCTAAAAATACCAAGAGAAAAATGACAACGAAAACATGACGATCCAAAACCTATGGGAGGCAGCAAAAGCAGTTCTAAGAGGGAAGTTTATTGCAATACAGTCCTACCTCAAGAAACAAGAATCATCTCAAATAAACAATCTAACCTTACACCTAAAGGAACTAGAGAAAGAAGAACAAACAAAACCCAAAGTTAGTAGAAGGAAAGAAATCACAGAGACCAGAGCAGAAGACTTCAGAAGCCTCCACTGAAGAGAGAAGAGAAGAAGCTTGGAGCTTAGGTTAATATCAGAGATGCACATGACCTGGGGAATCTGCATGTGATGCCAGTTGAGCCTCAGAAAGTCAGCGTGACCACAAAAGTGCCGAGCAGGGAGAAGGCTCTGCTGGACAAGCAGTTGGAGTGAGAATAAAAACAACCAGATCACAGGGCCAGACCCTGCACGATCCACATGACATTGGTCTAATCCAGTTATCACCCATTGAAAACACTTTATTCAAGATACTTTGTGAAGTTTCAGAGGATAAGAAGAGGCTACAGAAGTGCGTTCACCAGGAAGGACATAGATTGACACTCATTGGAGGTTACATTCACTAATTCCCCTACAATCTGAAGGTGAATGACACCATCCTTGGTTCTACTCAAGAGACAGGATTCCAAGCACAGGAGGCAGTGAGTATTGGTGGAGAGAGAACACATCTTTTTGTGTGGGACTCTGATAAGACTTTGGCTTTGATTTTGTTTTGCCCTCTTCCCAGCTTTGTGAACTTGCACATGAGCAAGAGTGCCCATTTCCTCACTCTCTTGTCAACTCTCCATTGTATCATTTTTTGGCCTCATTATAAGCCAAATTAGGTAGAAAAAATAAACAAATAAAATAAATAAATAAAAAGAAGAGCACCAAAAATAGGGCATGGATTACAAGCATGTTAACATGTAGAAATGTGTAATAACAATAAGAGACTTTGAGGTATTATAATTAATAGCTTAATATTCAACAGACTTTTTGGTAAAGTTGTTTAAACTTATATAGCATTATTTTGTATGTATACATAGTAATAGCCATTTGCAGTCGCCAATAAATGGGTCATTTAAATGACCAAATTACATAATTCCCATAGGCTGTCTTTACAGAAGGAAGTTTTTCTTTAGGAAGTTTTATTTTTCTATGTTGAAGTGATAAAATGTTCATATACGTTTTTTTAAAAGTGATACACAAGAAGTAGGTGGACTGTCGACATTTTTCCTGTAGAATTAAAATGATCTGCAGATCAAAAAGATTGAGAACTCTTGAGAAAATAAAGGATCAGATAAAGCAGCTAAAGATACAGTCAATTTCCTCCCAGCCCATCCTAGGCCACAGACTCTCTTTGACACCACCACCCATATTTATATTGTGTTATATACGCATCTAGATGACACATACAACAAACGAGATATAGAAGGAAAGGTACTTGGAGACACAAATGACTCATTCTCAGCTCTTTCTTTTTAAAATTTATTTATTTTTGGCTGCGTTGGGTCTTTTTTGCTGCATGCGGGCTTTTCCCAGCTGTGGTGCGCAGGCTTCTCTTTGCAGTGGCTTCTCTTGTTGCAGAGCATGGGCTCTAGGCTTGCAGGCTTCAGTAGTTGTGGCTCAAGGGCTCTAGAGTGCAGGCTCAGTAGTTGTGGCGCACGGGCTTAGCTGCTCCGCGGCATGTGGGATCTTCCCAGACCAGGGCTCGAACCCGTGTCCCCTGCATTGGCAGGTGGATTCTTTTTTTTTTTTTTTTTTTTGCGGTATGCGGGCCTCTCACTGTCGTGGCCTCCCCTGTTGCGGAGCACAGGCTCCGGACGCGCAGGCTCCGGACGCGCAGGCTCAGCGGCCATGGCTCACGGGCCCAGCCGCTCCGCGGCATATGGGATCCTCCCAGACCGGGGCACGAACCCGTATCCCCTGCATCGGCAGGCGGACTCTCAACCACTTGCGCCACCAGGGAGGCCCTGCAGGCGGATTCTTAACCACTGTGCCACCAGGGTAGCCCCTCAGCTCTTCTTATAATGCCTTTGTTTCTACATTCTCCATAGTTGGGAGGAAGCAACATATCTATACAGCAGTTAGAAATATGACCAACATCTGAAGCATTTGTAAATGACTGGATCATTTACATTGCTAAATTACCATAACTCCCACAGTCCATCTTTAGAGCAAGGAGTTTTATTTTTATGTCTTGAAAATGAGATAATATTTAATTTAATGTGTCTAATAGTTGCATTCACTACAGTATTCTTAATCCATAGAATTGAAAGTACAGGCAAAGTTTACGAGTTTCAATGATCTAAAATGCTATCCTTTACATTTTAAATTTTGTAGGCAAAACAGTCAATTCTGTTTCGTAGTACTCTATCATATTCAAAAGCCTATTTTCTGGGGCTTCCCTGATGGCGCAGTGCTTGAGAATCTGCCTGCTAATGCAGGGGACATGGGTTCGAGCCCTGGTCTGGGAAGATCCCACATGCCACGGAGCAACAAGGCCCGTGAGCCACAATTACTGAGCCTGAACATCTGGAGCCTGTGCTCCTCAACAAGAGAGGCTGTGATAGTGAGAAGCCCGCACACCGCAATGAAGAGTGGCCCCTGCTTGCCTCGCACAGAAACGAAGACCCAACACAGCAAAAATAAATAAATTAATAAACTCCTACCCCCAACATCTTCTTTAAAAAAAAAAAAAAAGCCTATTTTCTTACTATGGAAAAGAAATCATGTTTACATAGCATTTATGATACAATTAGATTTCATAGTTCTGTGGACTTTTTTCTGTCCCGAAGTAAAATTAGGTTTCTGTATACAGAAAAAGATTTAAAAAGTCAGGGAAGAAATACATCAAAACATTAACAAAATTAAATAATGTTACACAAATTTTTCTTCAAGGAGTATACACTACTTTGATAATTATAATAAAATATTCCTTAAAAAAAAAAAGACCAGAGCAGAAATAAATGAAATAGAAACAAAGAAAACAATAGCAAAGATAAATAAAACTAAAAGCTGGTTCTTTGAGAAGATAAACAAAATTGATAAACCTTTCGCCAGACTCATCAAGAAAAAGAGGGTAGGGGTTTCCCTGGTAGCACAGTGGTTAAGAATCTGCCTGACAATGCAGGGGACAGAGAGGTTCGAGCCCTGGTCCAGGAAGATCCCACATGCTGCGGAGCAACTAAGCTCGTGAGCCACAACTATTGAGACCACATGCTACAACTACTGAAGCCCACATGCCTAGAGCCAGTGCTCTGCAACAAGAGAAGCCACTGCAATGAGAAGCCCATGCACCACAATGAAGAGTAGCCCCCACTCACTGCAGCTAGAAAAAGCCTGCACACAGCAACAAAGACCCAATGCAGCCAAAAATAAATACATTTTTTTAAAAAAGAAAAAGTTAAAATTAAAAAAAAGAAAAAAGGGAGAGGACTCAAATCAATAAAATTAGAAATGAAAAAGGAGAAGTTACAACAGACACCACAGAAATACAAAGCATCAGAAGCACTACTACAAGCAACTCCATGGCAATAAAATGGACAACCTGAAAGAAATGGACAACCTGTAAAAAATGGACAAATTCTTAGAAAGGTATAACCTTCCAAGACTAAACTAGAAAAATATAGAAAATATGAACAGACCAATCACAAGTAATGAAATTGAAACTGTGATTTAAAATCTTCCAACAAACAAAAGGCCAGGACGAGATGGCTTCACAGGTGAATTCTATCAAACATTTAGAGAAGAGCTAACACCCATCCTTCTCAAACTCTTACAAATAATTACAGAGGAAGGAACACTCCAAAACTCATTCTATGAGGCCACCATCACCCTGATACCAAAACTAGACAAAGATACCACAAAAAAAGAAAATTACAGACCAATATCACTGATGAATATAGATGCAAAATCCTCAACAAAATACTAGCAAACAGAATCCAACCACACATTAAAAGGATCATACACCATGATCATATGGGATTTATCCCAGGGGTGCAAGGATTCTTCAATATATGAAAATCAACCAATGTGATACACCATATTAACAAACTGAAAAATAAAAAACATTATCATCTCAATAGATGCAGAAAAAGCTTTTCACAAAATTCAACACCCATTTATGATAAAAACTCTCCAGAGAGTGGGCACAGAGGGAACTTATCTCAATATATTAAAGGCCATATACGACAAACCCACAGCCAACATCATTCTCAGTGGTGAAAAACTGAAAGCATTTCCTCTAAGATCAGGAATAAGGCAAGAATGTCCACTCTCTCCACATTATTCAACAGAATTTTGGAAGGCCTAGCCATGGCAGTCAGAAAAGAAAAAAAATTAAAGGAATACAAATTGGAAAAGTAAAACTGTCACTGTTTTCAGATGACATGATACTATACATAGATAATGCTAAAGATGCCACCAGATAACTAGTAGAGCTAATTAATGAACTTAGTAAAGTTGCAGGATTCAAAATTAATACACATAAATCTCCTGCATTCGTATACACTAGCAACGAAAGATCAGAAAGAGAAATTAAGGAAACAATTCCATTCACCATTGCAACAAAAAGAATAAAATACCTAGGAATAAACCTACCTAAGGAGGTAAAAGACCTGTACTCAGAAAACTATAAGACACTGATAAAAGAAATCAAAGATGACACAAACAGATGGAGAGATATACCATGTTCTTTGATTGGAAGAATCAACAGTATGAAAATGACTATACTTCCCAAAGCAATATATAGATTCAATGCAATCCCTATCAAATTACCAATGGCATTTTTCACAGTATTAGAACAGAAAATTTTACAATTTATATGAAAATATAAAAGACCCCGAATAGCCAAAGCAATCTTGAGAAAGAAAAAAGGAGCTGGAGGAATCAGGCTCCCTGACTTTAGACTATCCTACAAAGCTACAGTAACCAAGACAATATGGTACTGGCACAAAAACAGAAATCAACAGAACAAGATAGAAAGCCCAGAGATAAACCCACACACCTATGGTCAACTAATCTATGACAAAGGAGGCAAGGATATACAATGGAGAAAAGACAGTCTCTTCAATAAGTGGTGCTGGGAAAACTGGACAGCTACATGTAAAAGAATGAAATTAGAACACTCCTTAACACCATACATAAAAATAAACTCAAAATGGATTAAAGACCTAAATGCAAGACCAGACACTATAAAACTCTTAGTGGAAAACATAGGAAGAACACTTTGACATAAATCACAGCAAGATCTCTTTTGACCCACCTCCTAGAGTAATGGAAATAAAAACAAAAATAGATAAATGGGACCTAATGAAATTTAAAAGCTTTTGCACAGCAAAGAAAACTATAAACAAGACAAAAAGACAACCCTCAGAATGGGAGAAAATATTTGCAAACGAATCAATGGACAAAGGATTAATCTCTAAAATATACAAACAGCTCATGCAGTTCAATATTAAAAAAAACAAGCTGACCAATAAAAAAATGGGCAGAAGACCTAAATAGACATTTCTCCAAGGAAGACTTACAGATGGCCAAGAGGCGTATGAAAAGCTTCTCAACATCACTAATTATTAGAGAAATGCAAGTCAAAACTACAGTGAGGTATCATCTCACACTGGTTAGAATGGGCATCATAAAAAAATCTACAAACAATAAATGCTGGAGAGGGTATAGAGAAAAGGGAACCCTCTTGCACTGTTGGTAGGAATGTAAATTGATACAGCCACTGTGGAGAACAGTGTGGAGGTTCCTTAAAAGACTAAAAATTACCATATGACCCAGCAATCCCACTACTGGGCATACACCCTGAGAAAACCATAATTCAAAAAGACACATGCACCCCAATGTTCACTGCAGCACTATTTACAACAGCCAGGTCATGGAAGCAACCTAAATGTCCATCGACAGACAAATGGATAAAGAAGATGTGGTATATATATACAATGGAGTATTACTCAGCCATAAAAAGAAACGAAATTGGGTCATTTGTAGAGATGTGGATGGACCTAGAGTCTGTCATACAGAGTGAAGTAAGTCAGAAAGAAAAAAACAAATATCGTACATTAACTCATATATGTGGAATCTAGAAAAATGGTACAGATGAACAGGTTTGCAAGGCAGAAACACACATGTAGAGAAAAAATGTATGGACACCAAGGGGGGAAAGCGGGGGCAGGGGTTCGTGGGATGAATTGAGAGACTAGGACTGACATACACTAATATGAATAAAATAGATAACTAATAAGAACCTGCTGTATATCTCCTCCCTCTTGTGTCTCCCTCCCACCTTCCCTATCCCACCCCTCTAGGTGGTCACAAAGCACCAAAGTGATCTCCCTGTGCTATGTATATGTATAGCTGATTCACTTTGTTATAAAGCAGAAACTAACACATCATTGCAAAGCAATTATACTCCAATAAAGATGTTTTTTTAAAAAAGAACCTGCTGTATAATAATAAAATAAAATTCAAAAAAAGAAAATACAATGTAAAAGCAGATTTCACTCACATTAATATAAGGTACATATGAATAAATTCCACAAACTGGTACATGACCTATAAGATTAAAACTATAAAACTGTATTAAAGGATCTAAGAGAACATAGGAATTATGGAGAGAGATGCTATGTTCTTGGATAGGAAGATTAAAAATGTAAAAATGTCACTTCTGTAAATCTATAAATTGAACTGTCAATCAAAATTCCTCGGTAACTTTTCTAGAAACTTGATAAAAATGATTCTAAAGTTCATCTGGGAAAAGAACTGTGTAAGAATAGCCAGAATATTCAAAAACTAACAGTAATTAATGAGGATTCATTCTGTCATATTAAATGTGCTATAAATCTATAGTTATTAAACAATGATAATGGAAATAAAATAGAGGGTTGTATATTTAAAGGATGGAATTTCAAATCAGTGAGGCACTAAGGAAAATAAATATATATATCTGCCTTTCTTCTTACATAAAGACAATCTTTTTCCTAAGTCGGCTCCCTAATAAATCATTTCACATGAATCCTCAACTCAGAGTCTGCTACTGGAGAATCCAATCAAAACTGCATCACCTTATTTAATTTTCAAATACAAATGTATGAGGCAGGTTTTATTCTATTTTACAAATAAAGAAAACTGAAATTTAGAAAGTTAAGAAATGTGCCCAAGTTAAGTAGAAGACCTGGGAATAAAAGCCAGGTTGGGGAGGTTCCAAAGCTCATTTCATCAGCCACCTCAGAGACCTGTTCCCATCCCAGTCTCTCACTGGTCCCACAAGGTCGAGGACTGGGACAGCTCTTCTGAAAGTTTACCCCAGTGAGTCACATCTGTAAGGCTGGCATGTCATGGACAAAGACAGGTCTTTGCCTAACCACTGCCCCGAGAGTCACAAGATAACTGTAAATAAAATACCTGAAATGTTCGCAAATTCTGCTCACTATAAAACGTCTTACCACCATATCACACCATTTTCAAAAAGCACCACTTTTGAAATTCTAACTCTGACCACACATTCTATGCCTGAGAATGTCAGGTGTATTCAACTGAAAATATTTCTAATTGTCCTCTTTGCCTACCCCCACTCACCCAGTGAGTCGCCATTGAGCAAACGGGACAAATCCAGAGTTACTGACTCCACGCGATAGTTACAGTAGATTAGGTACCTTCCAAGAAGTCTTTAAAGCTTATACCAAGCCTTCTCGTATGTACACATCCCTAACAGTGCACCTGTCACACTAGTTTCTAAGGGTCTTTCTCCTTGTTTACTTATGGACTCTCTGAAAACAGAAACTAATTCACATTCCTAAAACCTGTGAAGGTGCCTGGCATTTGGTAGGTATTTAATGTTTGTTGAATGAATGAATGAATGAATGAACAATGATACATAAATGGATAAAGGCGTTACTCTTCAGACTAGAACAAAACAGAAGCCAAATCCCAGAGAGGACACTGGTAGGCTGACTGTGGGTACAGCCATTGCCTAACGTACCTTTTCGTTCATAGCGGAGTCTGGGAGATCTTGGTTAGACTGACTTAAAGTGGGGTGGCCATGGTGAATCTGGCCCAGGTAACATACTCTGAACATAATTTACATCCATCCCATTGGTCATTCAGGGTTGCAGCCAACAAAGGAAATAATGTTGTGCTGAGAGGAAAAACAAATTAAAAGGAAACAAAGCTTAAGCCGGCAGCCTAGCTGCAAGCCAAGAATACTTCCTTCTTAAACAGGAAGCTGGAGCAATGAGCATGACCCCAACCTTTGGAGGCTCCAGATGCTATATCAGAGTGGCCATCTGGAAGGAGAGTTCTCCATTCTAAGCTCTGCTGTCAGTCAGAGGAGGCCACAGAGTTCAACCAGAAGCTGGGAGAGAATTATTACTGAGCCTCTAGGAGAAATTCAACATTACAATTACAGTAAGTATTACTATTATTTAATCTTAAGAGGTCTAACACTGCCCTACGCCATTATTAGTCCTTTGAGAAACACAGTCTTCCTTTGCTAATAATAACCTAAGACATTTGTGGAATTAATATATTCTGTTCACATTTTATCTGTATAAAATTCCCCAAGAAATTCATTAACCAGGATTTTTATTATAGCAGAGTAACACATATTAAAAAAATAAACTCAGGTAAAGGTGACCCCTAGATCTTTCTCTATAACCTGGGAAGCAGGTACCAACTTAAGACGGTCTCAAAAGATCCTAGTTTATAACTAATCTAAATCCCTTGTATCAAATAGAAAGCCTTTTGGAGCAGGTTCAAGCCCCAAACTACCAGAGTCCTTTCACTTTGTCTGCAGTAGAAATTGAGATAAGTCTATGCCTAAATCAATGTAAACATGACTTGAGATGTATAAAGCTCTTTTTGTGTGTATAAACACACACACACACACTCTCTTTTTCTATCACCGTAATATTGTCAATTTGCTCTAAAGGTTTTTTTCTTCTAAAAAAAACCTTTTCTCTTTTTTCTTCAGCTACTATTGGATCCTTTAACTTTATAGGTATTTTCCAATTCATTGATCAGCATAAATCTCCCCTAAACCAATGACAAGTTATCCGTAAACCTGTAACTACAAAACCTGACACTGAAGAATATACCAAACCATTCACTACCACCACAAATACAAAAGGGGAGGCAAGAAAAGTGGAGATTTACTGAATTGGGATTTTTTTTTAAATCAGTGCTTTAGAAACATGGAAAATATTGGGTTGGCCAAAAAGTTCGTTCGGTTAAGGAATACACTATTCAATAAAGTTCTTGGTAAAAATGAAAAATGTGTCTACTTAAAACCCAACAAACTTTCTGGCCAACCCAATATTTACTCACACCAACCATCAACTCTAAGTGTCTTCTTCTACCTCTATGCCCCAGAGCATGAGACGTCACCATAAATGAAATCCTTGTCTTGTATTTCCTGCCTTATATGAGCACTGACTCATTTTTTTTCTATTACTACTTTCACTGAACAATTTTGGGTCCATCCTTGCTTCTTGAGATATAAAAATGAGTAAGACACACTCCTTGCGCTCCAGAAAACAGTCAAAATGGGAAGAATGGACATGCAAATAAAAAGATTAAAAGCTGCACTATGAAAAGAAACAATAAATACCATTACTGAGTATTTACAATATGCTGGTCATGGAGCTAAACATATCTCCTGCAGCCTTCCACCACAGTTCTACGATGTAGACCCTGGGATTATTCCCATCTGACAGATGAGGGGACTGAGGCTTAGAGAGACCAGTCACATACTCAAGAGTCCTATAACTAGGTAGTGGGAAGACAGAAGAGGCAGCTCAGCCTAGGTAATGCACAAAAGACTTCAAGGAGCAGGAAGTCCCCAGGCTGAGCCTTGAAGAATGAGTAGGAGAAAGAATGAAAAAAAAAAATATATATATATATATATCAATTTGCTGTACACCTGAAATTAACACAACACTATAAATCAACTATACTTCATTAAAAAAAAAAAGGATGAGTAGGAGGCTTCTGGGTCAAAAACTGTCTGGCTAGGAATTTAAAATAGACAATGTTGCAGGAGGTCAAATTTCTAAAAGAGCTTTTAGAGTCAGCAACTGGAATTTCTTTTTGGTTTGTTTTCCTGTTTAGCCAAAACAAAGCAAACAGATGAAACAGAGCTTCTCAAACTCTAATGTGCTTCAGATCACCTGGAATCTGGTTAAAATGTAGATTCAAATTCAGCAGGTGTGGGGCAGTGCCTGAGAGTCTGCATTTCTAACAAGCTCCCAGGGAATGCTGCTAGTGTTGGCATGTGTACCACACTGTGATAAGGCAGGTTACAGTCTAATGTAAAATAAACCCCAACCTAAACATATATACAAAGAAAACAAAAGCAGGAAGAGAAGATGTGCCCACAGCAGACGGCATCTCATCTTGAAGCCAATGCGACTTCAGGACATTTATCTCTTAGACTGTGCATTTCAGAATTCTCTTTTGCTCACTTGGTCTATTTGGAGGCTGTATTGTTCAAAAGAAGGGATTAGAGTCTGCGAAAGCCCTGGGGATACTCATATTTTCTCAACAAAAGGAAGGGCTGTGGCAGACCTGGCTCATTTGTTCACTCTGTCTTCCATTAAACACCACCACTGTTGCTGTCAGTCGAGTTCTCTTTAGATTAATGTCTCCAAAATTAATTTTGTGTTCAATAAACCTCCATAAATATGTTTGTTCAGCAGACCGAACTGGACCCTTAGTTTTAACTAAGGCTAGAAGAGCAGCCACACGACACTCGTCCCCATTCACACGCTGTCAGCCCTGCTCTTTCATTAGTCACTGTCACCAGTGGTGTTCACTGGTCCCTGCTAAGCTCCTCCATATAATAAAATGTTGCTTCTATTGAAATATAATCCTCCCAGAGCACAGAGGCATTTTAGAAATTGGCTGAAGAGGATTACAAAGCACTGGAGAAGAAAATAAGGAAAAGTGGAAGCAACCCTTAATTTAAGATTCTCTGACAGCAGGCACCAAATTTTCACTTTTTTTTTAACCCTCATTTTCTCATAGAAATTTTAATACACTCCCCTCTCACCCACCTTCTCCCATTCCATCCCCACAGTCTGTTCCCTAATCCTAATATTACAGACTTCCGAGTTGGTTCAAACTCCTCATTTTACATATAAGGAGTCTGAAGCCCAGGAAGGTTGGACAACTTTCCCAAACCCTCGTTTTTGCCCCATACACCAGGGCTCCCTCCAGGACCTCAAGCTGTGGTCTTAAATTGCTTGAGACCATAGACTCGGGAGTGAACAAACCAGGTTTGTTGTTGTCCTGCCATCAGGGTGTTCCTGGTAAACAGCTTCAAAAGTCAAATGGTGCTTAATAATAATAATAATAATAATAATAATAATAATAATAATAATAATAATAATAATAAAAAGTGGCCCTGGATTTTATAATTTTTAATTATAGAAAATTTCAAACATACACAAAAGTAGAGAGAACAGCATGATCAATCTCCAGGTACCTGTCATACAGTTTCAATGATTATTGACATTTGGCCATTCTTGTTTCATCTATTTCCCATTTTACCATTTATTTATTTCTGTTTAAGCAATCGTTTTTAACACCTTGGGTGATTTTTTACTGCTATGTCTCCAAGTGATATAACAGCATTTGCTGTTATCTCCCAATTTAGATATCACCAATTTTAAATGTCACCTACTGATTTCCTGTTAAGGCAAATCAAGATATAGCTGTATTTCCCAGCCCCTCATCTTACCCTCTCTGATTCAGTTTCTCCAAAGATTAAATTTTAGGTCTCCTGCAGAAATGGGATGAGAATCTAATACCTAACTGCTTCTTACGTCGACTTTCAAATAACTACTGTCTCCAGTGCCCCACCTCACCCAGCAATTTTCTTTTTTTTTTTTTTTTTTTGGCGTAACCACAATCGCTGGCGAAACCACAGTTGCTTGCAGGCCCCCAGAAGTGGAAGCGCGGAGTCCTAACCACTGGACAGCCACAGAATTCCCCTCACCCAGCATTTTAAAGCTCCTGTGCTGTCCATATCTGAGCCTTTCCTGTATACTGCGTGACATAAGCAAGAAGTAGAGCCTGTGTTCAAACTCACACGCACACTCACAGGCACACTCATACACACGATCACACATACCTTGCAACCACTCAGTTTTGAGCTTCATCCTCTTAGCGAAGCCATGAACCGTTTTTCCCTCCTCTCTCTGACTTGGTATGTGATTCAGGGTTCCAAATGCTTTATAATTCCCTATTTCTTGTTCTCCCTGTTGATTTTGGATAATATCTGGAGAAAGGTTCCGGGAAACACCTTTACTTCATCGTCTTCCAGAATATTCTACTGACCAAGATTTGAAACTGGCTCCGTCACTTATTAGTTATGTCATTTTGAGTGAGAGACTTATCTTTTTTTGAATCTCAGTTTTCTCAGCTTTCCTAATAATCTTCTCTTCCTAGGATGTATGGATTGAATGAGCACAATGTCTGGAACACACAAGAGTCCTGTTATATCAAGAGATGGATAATGGGGAACTCCCTGGAGGTCCAGTGGTTAAGACTGTGCACTTCCACTGCAGGGGGCGCGGGTTCGATCCCTGGTCAGGGAACTAAGATCCTGCAGGCCACACGGTGCAGCCAAAAAACTGAGAGAGAAAGAGAAAAAAGAGAGAGAGAGAGAGAGAGAGAGAGAGAGAGAGAGAGAGAGAGAGAGAGAGAGAGAGATGGATATGGTTGGCACAAAAAGTGCTAGAACTTCTGGGGAGGGGGGTGGCTGGAGAGGAGAGCAGGTCCCAGAGGTAACTTGATACCCTGCTAGGCACCTCCACCTGCATTCCTAACTCAGCTCATTGCCCAAAGGCCATTCAGGAGCTGGTAGGGCAGGCAGAAGTGATCATCCCCATGGTGGAGCATCCCACTTCCCTGAGGAAGAAACTAGAGGCCAAAACTCATGGTCATCCTCACAGATTTGAAATACTGCATTCCACTTTAGTGTTTAATCTGTGTATCTATAAAATTATGGTTTGGTTCAGCAATCCCACTTCTACAAATCTATCCCAAAGACACACTGGCAAAAATAAGAAATGACATGTTCATATGACTACTTGCTGCAATGTTATCTATAATAGTAGAAAACTAGAAAAAAATTTAAATGCCCATCAGTAGAAAAATGATTGAATAAAGTATGGTATATCTACATAATGGAGTGTTATACATTTGTCAAAATAAGATATGCATATGTATGCAAACACATATTTTAAAACAGAAGAATGAACCATACAACTTTTTAAATGGTTACCTATAGACAGAGGGGAAGAGAGAAGATAAAATCCAGGCTTCTCTGAATATATACAGTTTTGAGGATTTTACTTGAAACCATGCAAATAATTTACATAATTACAAAATGAAATTAAATTTTTAAAATGCAATCTCTAAAATCAAAAGCAAAATTAAACAAGTGAACATAGATGTATATAGCCTTTGGTAGCCTAGTCCCAAGGGAAAGTACTCTAAGAGATTCTAAAATAAATAATCTGTACAACCCTAGAAAGATATGCCTTAAAGACAAAACTACAAAATTCTTAAGTTGTTTTCAGTAATCACATTGTTGATGAGAGTGTTGGTATTGTTATCCAAGAGTTTGCTGGATGTGTTTTTCTTTTTTTTTTTAAATGTGCACTTGTGATGGTGTCACTGAGAGTAAGGCTGCTCAGTGTGAGGATAAAGAGACACAAATGTCAGATCAGTGAGGTTTGCTCTGTAATCCGAAATCTGAATCGACAGTATCAATGCAAACTTAGGTTTTTTTACTTCTTTCAGTTTTTATCATTCTTTTAACGTTTAATTTTGAAATAGTTATAGATTCACAGGAAGTTGCAAAAATAGAGAGGTTCTGTGAACCCTTCCAGTTTCCCCTAATGGTTACTTGCCATTTATAACTATAGTACAATATCAAAACCAGGAAACTGACATTGGTACAAAATGTGTATATAGTTCTATGTCATTTTATCACATGTATGAATTTTTGTAACCAGCACTGCAATCAAAGTACAGAATTATTCTGTCACCACAAAAATCTCCCTCAAGTTAATCCTTCATGATCATACCTACCTCCTCCCATTCATCATCCCTAACCCCTGGCAACCACTAATTTGTTTTCCATATGTATAATTTTATAATTTCAAGAATGTTATATAAATGGAATCATGCAGTATGTGACCTTTTGAGATTGGCTTTTTTCATTCAGCATAATGCCTTTGAGATCCATCCAAATTGTATCATTTTTTGTTCATTTTTATTGATGGGTAGTATTCCAATGGTATGGATGTACCCCAGTTTGTTTAGGCATTTACCCACTGAAAAATATTTTGTTTCCTCTTTTGGGCTATTACAAATAAAGCTGCTATGAACATTCACATTATGGTTTTTGTACAGACATAAGATTCAGTTCTCTGAAGTAAACAGTCAGGAGTATGGTCGCTGGGTTGCTCTATAAGTGTACGTTTCATTTGTAAGAAACTTCCAAACCATTTTTTCATTGTGGTTGTGCCATTTTAAATTCCCAACAGCAATTTACGAGAGAACCCGTTTCTCTGCATCCTTGCCAGTGTTTGGTATAGTCACTATTTTTTACTTTAGCTATTCAAAAATAAGATAGTGATATCTCTCTGTAGTCTTAATTTGCATTTCCCTAGTGGCTAGTGATATTGAATGTCTTTTCATGTGCCTATTTGCCATCTGTATATACCTTTTAGTGAAATACCTCTTCATGCCTTTTGCCTATTTTCTAATTGGATTGTGATTTTTTTACCATTGGGTGTTGAGACTTCTTTATATATCCTTGATTCATGTCCTTTGTCATATATATTGTTTGCAAACTTTTCTCCAAGTATACAGCTGTCTTTTCATCCTTTTAACAGGATCTTCTGCAGAGCAAAAGTTTAAATTTTGGTGAAGTCCAATTTATCAATTTCTTTCTTTTATGAATCATATGTTAGGTATTTTGTCTAAGAACTTTTCACCAAGCTACAGGTCCCAAATATTTTCTCCTATATTTTCTTCTAAAAATGTTATAGTTTACCCATACAGTAAGTCTTAAAATCAGGTGGATTGATTTCTCTCATTTTTTAAAGACTTTTTTAGCTATTCTTATTCTTTTACCTTTCTATATAAATTTTAGAATAAACTTTATTTCTACAAAAAAATCTTGCTGGGATTTTAAGAGGAATTGTGTTGAATTACAGACCAATTAGGGGAGAAATTACATTTTCTGTGTTTCGTCTTTCAATCCATGAACATGGTGTATCTCTCCATTTATTTAGATCTTCAATTTCTTTCATTAGCATTTTGTAGTTTTCAACATACTACTCCTGTATAAGTTCTGTTGGATTTATACCTAAATATTTCTTTTTTTAAGTGGTCATAAATGGTATGTTTATTATTTCAGTTTCCATGCATTCATTGCTAGTGTATAGCAATACAATTCAGGTTTTTTATGTTGATCTTTTATCCTGCAACTTTACTAAGCTCATGTATTCTAGAAGTTTTTTTGTAGATTTATGGGGATTTCCTATATAGGCCATCATGTCATCTGCAAATAATTTTATTCTTTTCAATCTATATGCCTTTTATTTCCTTTTCTTGCCTTACTACACTGACTAGGATCTTCAAGTACTATGCTGAATAAAAGTGGTCAGAGTACCAGGTGAGGGTGGAGGTCTAGGCTCCCCACTCAGCCTCTGTTGATGGGGATGAGGAAAAGCCACGTTAAGTTTAACTGAATAAGATGATAATCTGTAATAATTATCAAAACAGTTTTCTAAGGACTTCCCTGGTGGTTCAGTGGTTAAGAATCCGCACTTCTACTACAGGGGCTGCGGTTCAATCCCTGGTCAGGGAACTGGGATCCCACACACCATGCATGCAGCCAAAAGAAAAAAAAAATTCTATCCTTCCATGCTGTACCTTTCGTGGTACTTTGGCTAAAGAGAGAAATTTTTTCTTGCCCTATTTTTGCCTTTACCCACTGATATTTCTGGATTGTCAGCTTCTGGACAGCTGTACTGGGTTGCAGCCAGTCTGGGATATAGGGAGGCAAATAGAAAACCCAGGGAACTAACACCTGTGTGGTTCTTCAAGTTCTGAAGTCTCTGGCTGATCCACCTCTTCCCTACATTTTTCAGAACCTTCTTTTTTTTTTAATTTATTTTTGGCTGTATTGGGGCTTCGCTGCTGTGCACGGGCTTTCTCTAGTTGTGGCAAGCGGGAGCTACCCTGCATTGCGGTGCGCAGGCTTCTCATTGTGGTGGCTTCTCTTGTTGTGGAACATGGGCTCTAGGCATGCGGGCTTCAGTAGTTGCAGCACATGGGCTCAGTAGTTGTGTCACATGGGCCCTAGAGTGCGTGGACTTCAGTAGTTGCGGCATATGGGCTCAATAGTTGTGGCATGTGGGCTCTAGGGTGCAGGCTCAGTAGCTGTGGCGCAAGGGCTTAGTTGCTCCGCAGCATGTGGGGTCTTCCCAGACCAGGAATCGAACCCGTGTCCCCTGCACTGGCAGATTCTTAACCACTGCACCACCAGGGAAGTCCCAAGTTGCCTCCTTTTAAACTTGGTCTTTGTTCTCTGACATCAGGATTACCCAGTAGAAGTGCAGAAAGTTAGGCACCAAGGATCTAGACATGGCTGCCAAATGCCACCTCCTTCTCTGGAACTTCCTATTGCCAGCCCTGTCCTCTCATCATATCACATCTATACCTTAGTGTGATTTTCTATTTATTCTACCTATAATACAGACAAGCTGGGAAGCCCTTTACCCCTTGGAGATCTGGCTTGGACACTGCCAATTCCATAGCCTTTGAAAGTCTGGAGTTTTCCCATGAATTCTGCTAATTTTCAGGCACTAATAAAAAGAAGACATCATTCTGAGGGTGTGACACAGATGGGAGAAAGTGTACACATCTTCAGCACACAGCTCCATGAGCTTTCGCACACTGAATACACCTGTGAAACCAGTACCCAGGTCAGGAAGCAACTTATTCCTACTGCTAGTGATTAGCAGAGCTGAGATTCAACACAGCTGTCTGGCTCCAGAGCCATAGTTCAGAACCACTAAATTGTGCTGCCAAAAATATGGAGACTGGAGAAGGAGTCTGAATCAAAGTTCTGGAAGAATCACCTCCACATGGTTCTTTGTATGTAACTTCTATGTGCTCTTTTGTTTATATCTTCCCACTTGCCTCTCAGAACCCAGGGAGAGAGTGTGAGGCTCAGAGCCTGGAAGGGACCAGCCCAAGGGCCACAGCTGGAAGGGCAAAGTAGGGTTTGAGCCTAGACTAAATCAATGTCCTCTCATTTTACATGGGGAAAACTGAGGCCGGGAGGGGTTGAGTTACATTGCCCCTCCCTCCAGTAAACCTGGCACAGGGTTTTGCTCATGGATGGGGTTAATGTGTCCTTAGAGTCCATGTCTGGACTGGATGATGAGGCACTTGACCCTTCAGACTCCCTGGTAGAGCCTGGGACCTTGGCTGCACTTGTGCTGGTGGCAGGAGATCACCTGAGACTCAGGCAGAAGTTGTAGGTGGAAGAGAGGACAGTAAGAGGATGTGTGCAACACAGGGTGAGCAGGGCAGAGGACTCCGTATATTTGGGGTCCAAAAGGGGATGACCTGTGGGCTTGACCTTCAGGGACAGCCCACAATAGCCTTGGCACTTCCTGCACTTTCCCATCATAATATTTATCATACATTATTGTGGGTGCAGAAAGCTCCTTGAAGAAGGACACTGTGATGGCCATCATCTGTGCCTCCTCTAAGTCTTCATTGCAGCCCTTGAAGAAGTGAGTAAACTATGTTCTTCCAGAAGTAGTAAGTGGCTGAGTGTCCCAGAGGCAGTTCCTTGCTAGATCTACCATAAAGGCGTCATAAGCACTGAATTCCCTCAGGAACAGAAACACAGTCACTAGGACTTAAGCAGACAGATTTTTCCCTGAATGAAATATGACTTTAATTTGCACAATATGCTCATTTATATTAATAATAGCTGGATGAGAAGTGCAATAATAAGTCCCTAATGCTAACCTGGGGCAAAAATCTAATACAAATTAAATTGGCTCTGTTCCTAGGAATTTTAGTATATTGCATGGTGATTTTTTAGCCAAAATTGTGCAGAGCATAGCTGATAAATATTTTAATTAAGATCAGAATGGGACAATAGAAAACTGTTGGTTTTCTCCAGTAATGAACAAACAAATGCCTTCCCAATAAAAGTAGGTTTCCAACAGACATCTGAATGAACAAGGCTCTATCTTCTGTGGAACAAGACAGCAGGCCTACCTAGAAGGTTGTGAGGCCTTGAAATGCTGATGTCTCCAAAATCTACCCCATGAATGCCCTTTTGACTGCAGAGGCATTTTTGGCCTTTGGAGGAAACCTAGATACGTGCAATCAATCATTTTCTTCTCTATTATACCCCAACATGGAGAAACTCTCCCACTCACAATCTTGAACAGGCAGCCAAGTGTATGATTGTGCCTTTGCTCACGGATGGTTGAAACAAATGTAGATACTTGTACCAAACCAGGTCAGTCCCAAGGGTACGTGAACATAGGGAGCTGAGCTAGAAGGACAAGTAGTCTTGGGGTCTGAGGGAACCCCCTGAGGGCTGCCATGATGCTCACCGTGAACCTCAGTGAATGGGAAGAACTCCAAATCTGCAGGGCTGGCAATTGTAGCAGTCAACACAGCAGAGAGTGGAAATCATGAGGATCCAAATGGCAGAGAGAAATCAGAGTGCGTAAAATCTCCCAGAGTGCTTAAAATAAACCCTCCTTTTCATAATCTAGTTTGAGCAGTTTTCTATTCCTTGCTAACCAACAACTCCAAGATAGGGTGGACTAGGAAGATGAGGAGTTTGCGTCTCCTCACAACTAGGGTACCAGGCACTGGTGGGGGAACCACAGACACCTAAGGAAGTACCCCTGAGTGACGAGGTAGGATGTTTGCATGGTGGTGGGGGGAGGAGAAGTGGAGGCGGGACAGGACTGGTGACCCTGAGGGGTGGCTGTGGGAGGGGAGGGGTTCCCACACCCAGAGGGGCCAACACATGGTGAGGGAATTTAACAGGGATGGGGAGAGACCCTCGGGAGACTGGAGGAAAGGAAGGGAATGGCGTTAGCATTTGCCCTGCCCACTTGGGCCCCGGGGAACCTGCTGAGGACCTGGGCCTAATCCTCTGCCCTCTGAGGATCCCTCCAGCTGTGCTGTGCCTAAGCCCCACCCCTGCACCCCCACCCAGAGCCTTACCTCCAAACTCCGAACTCCACACTTCAAGGCCCCCTCAGGCCATGCTGCCTTTTCCAGCCGCAGGGGTCCTGAGCCTAGGCCCTGCCCCCACCCTAAACCCCGCCCCCACCTACATCCCGCCCCTGCCTAAGCTCCATCCCCAACAGGTAAGGCCTTTTCCAGCCCCCACCTCTTTTTTAAGGTTGTTCTTCTGTTTTACCTTGCTGTTGTTTCATTTATATTTTTATTTTTCTAATAAATTTTTTATTTTTCTAACATTATTTTACTCCTTAGTTTTCTAATATTATTTTACTCTTTATTATTATTCTGCCCCTTTTGGCTTGTTCCCCCCAACTTTTTTTTTCTGTTGTGGTTCTGTTTTACCTTGTTGTTGTTTCACTTATATTTTTATTTTTTCTAATAATTTTTTTTATTTTTCTAATTTTATTTTATTCTTTGTTCACTGCTATTATACTGCTCATTTTTTTTTCTCTTTTGCCATACCATGAGGCTCGCGGATTCTTGGTTCCCAGGACAGGAGTCGGGCTTGAGCTCCTGTTGGGGGAGCGTTGAATCCAAACCACTGGACTAACAGACAACCTCAGACCCCAGGGAATATTAACAGGAGTTAGGTCTCCTGGAGGTACTCATCTCAGCACCAAGACCCGGCTCTACCCAACTGCCTGCAAACTCCAGTGCTGGATGCCTCAGGCCAAACAATCAGTAAGATAGGAAGACAGTCCCACCCATTAAAAAAAAAAAGAGATGACAAAAAAATATGTTACAGATGAAGGAGCAAGGTAAAAACCTACAAGACCAAATAAATGAAGAGGAAACAGGCAACCTATCTGAAAAAGTATTCAGAGTAATGACAGTAAAGATGATCCAAAATCTTGGAAATAGAATGGAGGCACAGATGGAGAAAATACAAGAAATGTTTAACAAAGAAACACCTAGAAGAACTAAATAACAAACAAATAGCAATGAATAACACAATAAGTGAAATGAAAAACACACTAGGAGGAAACAACACTGGAATAACTGAGGCAGAGGAGTGAATAAATGAGCTGGAAGATAGAATGGTAGAAATAACTGCTGAGGAGCAGAATAAAGAAAAAAGAATGAAAAGAAATGAAGACACTCTCAGAGACCTCTGGGAAAACATTAAATGCACCAACATCCGAATTATAGGGGTCCCAGAAGAAAAAGAGAAAGGGAAAGGGTCTGAGAAAATACTTGAAGAGATTACAGTCGAAAACTTCCCTAACATGGGAAAGGAAATAGCCACCCAAGTCCAGGAAGCGCAGAGAGGCCTGTACAGGTTAAACCATAGGAGAAACACACCAAGATACATATTAATCAAACTAACAAAAATTAAATTCAAAGAAAAAAAATTAAAAGCAGCAAGGGAAAAGCAACAAATAATATACAAGGGAATCACCATGAGGTTATCAGCTGATTTTTCAGCAGAAACTCTGCAAGCCAGAAGGGAGTGGCAGGATATATTTTAAGTAATGAAAGGGAAAAAGCTACAACCAACAATACTCTACCAAGCAAGGCTCTCATTCAGATTCGACAGAGAAATAAAAAGCTTTATACACAAGCAAAAGCTAAGAGAATTCAGCACCACCAAACCAGCCTTACAACAAATGTTAAAGGAACTTCTCTATGCGGGAAACACAAGAAAAGAAAAAGATCCACAAAAACAAACTCAAAACAATTAAGAAAATGGTAATAGGAGCATACATATCGGTAATTACCTTAAATGTGAATGAATTAAAGGCTCCAACCAAAAGACATAGACTGGCTGAATGGATATAAAACTAAGACCAATATATATGCTGTCTACAAGAGACCCACTTCAGACCTAGGAACACATGCACATTGAAAGTGAGGGGATGGAAAAAGATATTTCATGCAAATAGAAATCAAAAGAAAGCTAGAGTAGCAATACTCATATCAGATAAAATAGACTTTAAAATAAAGACTGAGATAAGGAAGGACACTACATAATGATCAAGGGGTCAATCCAATAAGAAAACATAAGAATTGTAAATATGTATGCACCCAACATAGTAGCACACCTCAATACATAAGGCAAATGCTAACAGCCATAAAAGGGGAAATCAACAGTAACACAATAATAGTTGGGGACTTTAACACCTTACTTACACCAATGGACAGATCATCCAGACAGAAAATTACTAAGGAAACACAAGCTTTAAATGACACAATAGACCAGACAGATTTAATTAATATTTATAGGACGTTCCACCCGAAAGCAGAAGAATACACTTTCTTCTCAAGTGCACATGGAACAGTCTCCAGGATGGATCACATCTTAGGTCACAAATCAAGCCTCATAAAATTTAAGAAAATTGAAATCATATCAGGCATCTTTTCCAAACAAAATGCTATAAGATTAGAAATCGATTACAGGAAAAAAAAAAACTGTAAAAAGCACAAAAACATGGAGGCTAACAGTGCCCTGCTAAATAAACAAGAGATCATTGAAAGAGGAAATTTAAAAATACCTAGAAACAAATGACAACAAAAACACGATGACCCAAAACCTATGGGATTCAGCAAAAGCAGTTCTAAGAGGGAAGGTTATAGTTATTCAATCTCACCTCAAGAAACAAGAAAAATCTCAAATAAACAATCTAACCTTACACCTAAAGGAACTAGAGTAAGAAGAACAAACAAAACCCAAAGTTAGCAGAAGGAAAGAAATCATAAAGATCAGAGCAGAAATAAATGAAAAAGAAATGAAGGAAATGATAGCAAAGATCAATAAAACTAAAAGCTGGTTCTTTGAGAAGATAAACAAAATTGATAAACCATTAGCCAGACTCATCAAGAAAAAAAGGGAGAAAACTCAAATCAATAGAATTAGAAATGAAAAAGGAGAAGTAACAACTGACACTGCAGAAATACAAAAGATCATGAGAGATTACTACAGGCAACTATATGCCCATAAAATGGACAACCTGAAAGAAATGGACAAATTCTTAGAAATGCACAACCATTCGAGACTGAACTGGGAAAAAATAGAAAATATGAACAGACCAATCACAAGCACTGAAATTGAAACTGTGATTAAAAATCTTCCAACAAACAAAAGTCCAGGACCAGATGGCTTCACAGGCGAATTCTATCAAACATTTAGAGAAGAGCTAACACCCATCCTTCTCAAACTCTTCCAAAATATAGCAGAGGGAGGAACACTCCCAAACTCATTCTACGAGGCCACCACCACCCTGATACCAAAAACAGACAAAGATGTCACAAAGAAAGAAAACTACAGGCCAATATCACTGATGAATATTGATGCAAAAATCCTCAACAAGGGCTTCCCTGGTGGGGCAGTGGTTGAGAGTCCGCCTGCCGATGCAGGGGACACTGGTTCGTGCCCGGGTCCGGGAAGATCCCACATGCCGCAGAGTGGCTAGGCCCATGAGCCATGGCCGCTAAGCCTGCGCGTCCGGAGCCTGTGCTCCGCAACGGGACAGGCCACAACAGTGAGAGGCCCGTGTACCACAAAAAAAAAAAAAAAAAAAAAAAAAAATCCTCAACAAAATACTAGCAAACAGAATCCAACAGCACATTAAAATGATCATACACCATGATCAAGTGGGGTTTATCCCAGAATGCAAGGATTCTTCAATATACACAAATCAATCAATGTGATACACCATATTAACAAATTGAAGGAAGAAAACCATATGATCATCTCAATAGATGGAGAGAAAGCTTTTGACAAAATTCAACACCGATTTATGATAAAAACCCTCTGGAAAGTAGGCATAGAGGGAACTTTCCTCAACATAATCATGGCCATATATGACAAACCCACAGCCAACATCTTCCTCAATGGGGAAAAAGTGAAACCATTTCCTCTAACATCAGGAACAAGACAAGGTTGCCCACTCTCACCACTGTTATTCAACATAGCTTTGGAAGTTTTGGCCACAACAATCAGAGAAGAAAAAGAAATAAAAGGAATCCAAATCAGAAACAAAGAAGTAAAGCTGTCACTGTTTGCAGATGACATGATACCATATATAAAGAATCCTAAAGATGCCAGTGGAAAACTACTAGAACTAATCAATGAATTTGATAAGGTTGCAGGATACAAAATTAATGCACAGAAATCTCTCACATTCCTATACACTAAAAACGAAAAATCAGACACAGAAATTAAGGAAACACTCCCATTTACCATGGCAACAAAAAGAATAAAAAACCTAGGAATAAACCTACCTAAGGAGGCAAAAGAGCTGTACTCAGAAAACACTGATGAAAGAAATCAAAGATGACACAAACAGGTGGAAAGATATACCATGTTTCTTGATTGGAAGAACCAATATTGTGAAAATGACTATACTACCCAAAGCAATCCACAGATTCAATGCAATCCCTATCAAATTACCAATGGCATTTTTCAGAGAATTAGAACAAAAAATTTTACAATTCGTATGGAAACACAAAAGACCCCGAATAGCCAAAGCAATCTTGAGAAAGAAAAATGGAGCTGCAGGAATCAGGCTCCCTAACTTCAGACTCTACTACAAAGCTACAGTAATCAAGACAGTATGGTACTGGCACAAAAACAGAAATACAGATCAATGGTACAGGACAGAAAGCCCAGAGATAAACCCACACACATGTGGGCACCTAATTTACAACAAAGGAGGCAGGAACATACAATGGAGAAATGGCAGCCTCTTCAATAAGAGGCTGGGAAAACTGGACAGCTACATGTAAAAGAATGAAATTAGAACACTCCTTAACACCATACATAAAAATAAACTCAAAATGGATTAAAGACCTAAATGTAAGACCAGACACTATAAAACTCTTCGAGGAAAACACAGGAAAAACACTCTTTGACATAAATGACGGCGAGGTATTTTATGACCGACCTCCTAGAGTAACGGAAATAAAAACAAAAATAAGCAAATGGGACCTAATGAAACTTAAAAGCTTTTGCACAGCAAAGGAAAGTATAAACAAGACAAAAAGACAACCCTCAGAATGGGAGAAAATATTTGCAAATGAAGCAACAGACAAAGGATTAATCTCCAAAATATACAAACAGCTCATGCAGCTCAACATCAAAAAATCAAACAACCCAATCAAAAAATGGGTGGAAGACCTAAATAGGCATTTCACCAAAGAAGACATACAGATGGCCAAGAGGCACATGAGAAGCTGCTCAACATCACTAATTATTAGAGAAATGCAAATCAAAGCTACAATGAGGTATCACCTCACACTGATCACAATGGCCATCATCAAAAAACCTACAAACAATAAATGCTGGAGAGGGTGTGGAGAAAAGGGAACCCTCTTGCACTGTTGGTGGGAATGTAAACTGATACAGCCACTGTGGAGAACAGTATGGAGGTTCCTTAAAAACCTAGAAATAGAACTACCATGTGACCCAGCAATCCCACTACTGGGCATATACCCTGAGAAAACCATAATTCAAAAAGAGTCATGTACCAAAATGTTCATTGCAGCTCTATTTACAATAGCCAGGACATGGAAGCAACCTAAGTGTCCATCAACAGATGAATGGATAAAGAAGATGTGACACATATATACAAGGGAATATTACTCAGCCATAAAATGAAACGAAATTGAGCTATTTGTAGTGAGGTGGATGGACCTAGAGTCTGTCATGCAGAGTGAAGTAAGTCAGAAAAAGAAAAACAAATACCGTATGCTAACACATATATATGGAATCTAAGAAAAAAAAAAGGTCATGAAGAACCTAGGATAAGATGGGAATAAAGACACACACCTACTAGAGAATGGACTTGAGGATATGGGGAGAGGGTAGGGTAAGCTGTGACAAAGTGAGAGAGTGGCATGGACATATATACACTACCAAACGTAAAATAGATAGGTAGTGGGAAGAAGCCACATAGCACAGGGAGATCAGCTCGGTGGTCTGTGACCACCTAAAGGGGTGGGATAGGGAGGGAGTGGGGGAGGGAGACGCAAGAGGGAAGAGATATGGGAACAGATGTATATGTATAACTGATTCGCTGTGCTATAAAGCAGAAACTAACACACCACTGTAAAGCAATTATACTCCAATAAAGAAGTTAAAAAATAATTAGAAACAGAATTACCATATGACCCAGCAATCCCACTACTGGGCATATACCCTGAGAAGACCATAATTCAAAAAGTCACATGTACCCCAATGTTCACTGCAGCACTATTTACTATAGCAAGGACATGGGAACAACCTAAATGTCAATCGACAGATGGATGAATAAAGAAGATGTGATACATATACATAATGGAATATTACTCAGCCATAAAAAGGAACGAAATTGGGTCATTTGTAGTGAGGTGGATGGACCTACAGTCTGTCATACAGAGTGAAGTAAGTCAAAAAGAGAAAAACAATATCGTATATTAATGCATATATGTGGAATCTAGAAAAATGGTACAGATGAACCTATTTGCAGGGCAGGAATAGAAACACAGATATAGAGAATGGATGTATGGACACAGAGGTGAAGGGGAGGGTGGGATGAATTGGGAGATTAGGTTTAACATAAGTACACTACCATGTGTAAAATAGATAGCTAGTGGGAACCTGCTGTATTGCACAGGGAGCTCAGCTTGGTGCTCTGTGATGACCTAGATGGGTGGGATGGGGGTGGGGAGGGAGGACCAAGAGTGAAGCAATGTATGTATACATAGAGCTGTTTCACTTCATTGTACTGCAGAAACTAACACATTGTAAAGCAATTATACTCCAATAAAAAATAAATTAAAAATAAAAAAAGGAAGTAGCAGCACAGGTCATATGATTTCCTGCCAAGATTCTTAACTTCACTCCTGGTTAAGAACTGTACCAATGTCTTGGATGAGGGCAGAGGTGATATCCTGAGGAAAACTGTGGAGAATGTGAAGGTAACAGGATCAGGAAGAATAAAGTGAAGGAATCAATAGCTAAATAACTGGAAATCTGGTAAATCTAACAAGAAAAAATCAACATGGATGAAGGTGAAGACCCATGCTTGGATTGCGGAAAAGACAAAAAATTAAGCAGACATTTCAGGATGAATAGCAGAAGTGGAGAACTGATCTAAGAGTAACACACATTGAAATAACTGAGGGCATGTAGTTGAAAAACATGTCCAATATGTGCAAGCTCATGAGTTCAGCAACCACTATATGCCCCTATTGTATTAGGTGCTATACAACCATACATCAAAATTTTACTATGGCCTTCCTAATATCTAATAAATATAGAAGGCCTTCTTTTCAGCAAAGTGCTCCACAACTGTACTCTTTTGGCTCGGTATAAGGTTCAAAAGAAGGGCTGATTCTTTTATAGCAAGCAGAAGATGGCAGAATCAGGAGTCTGTGAGAAAGGAAGAGGAAAGAAAGTGTGTTGTAAAAAGTTCCTGCCACCATGTGGCAGGAGAAACACGTCTGGCAGAATCCTAAGGTGCATCTATTCACTAAACGTGCACAAGTGTCCCAGGGTCTGAGCATCTAAAACTCCCATCACAGCAGCAAATTCTAAGCAGGATATTCATTTTCTAATGTGACCCAGTAAGTCAACAGGGCCCCAAGACACTGAATAAGTTGGATGAAAGTGAAATTCTTCCTTTCTTCATAAAGTCCTTGACTTTGCTCTCTTTTGCCTTTGAAGTTAGAGAATTATGACAAATCCACTCACAGCAAGGAAAGTATATGGTTTTACAGGAGAGGCAAAACCTAAAGAGAAGCTCAGAACTAGATGGAAATTCAGAGATGAACTAGGGTAGCCCCTTCATTTGACCCCAAGCTATCCAAACTCAAAATGCTTAACATAGCTTAGAATTGTTGAGCTGGCTCCAGAACATTCTAGAATATGTCTCCTGCCTCATCACCCTTCATCCCCCACACCCCTACCTTCCCCTCCACCATGCTTACCACATTACTCACAGAGAAACCTAGAACAAGGGTATCAAATTCTAATGGCTGAGGGGCCAGGCAGAGGATATACATGAGTAAAGTGAGCCAGATGGGGCCTGCAGTGATCTAAGGAAGGTTCCCCCAACACGGGAGAACAGCCACCACTTAGCCAATTCTACTACACAGGTATGCAGTCCACCATGGCCAGATGTTCTTCAATAGAAGCTCCAAACCTAGCTTTTTATGTGAAATCTCCTGGCTTTTATTTTTTATTTTATTTTTTTTAATTTTTTTGTACAGAAGGTTCTTATTAGTCATCAATTTTATACACATCAGTGTATACATGTCAATCCCAATCGTTCAATTCAACACACCACCATCCCCACCCCTACGTGGCTTTCCCCCCTTCTTGTCCATGCATTTGTTCTCTACATCTGTGTCTCAACTTCTGCCCTGCAAACCGGTTCATCTGCACCATTTTTCTAGGTTCCACATACATGCGTTAATATACGATATTTGTTTTTCTCTTTCTGACTTACTTCATTCTGTATGACAGTCTCTAGATCCATCCACGTCTCAACAAATGACTTAATTTCGTTCCCTTTTATGGCTGAGTAATATTCCATTGTATATATGCACCACATCTTCTTTATCCATTCGTCTGTCGATAGGCATTTAGGTTGCTTCCATGACCTGGCTATTGTAAATAGTGCTGCAATGAACATTGGGGTGCATGTGTCTTTTTGAATTATGGTTTCCTCTGGGTATATGCCTAGTAGTGGGATTGCTGGATCATATGGTAATTCTGTTTTTAGTTTTTTAAGGAACCTCCATACTGTTCTCCATAGTGGCTGTATCAATTTACATTTCCACCAACAGTGCAAGAGGGTTCCCTTTTCTCCACACCCTCTCCAGCATTTGCTGTTTGTAGATATTCTGATAATGCCCATTCGAACTGGTGTGAGGTGATACCTCATTGTAGCTTTGATTTGCATTTCTCTAATAATTAGTGATGTTGACCAGCTTTTCATGTGCTTCTTGGCCATCTGTATGTCTTCTTTGGAGGAATGTCTATTTAGGTCTTCTGCCCATTTTTGGATTGGGTTGTTTGTTTCTTTAATATTGATCTGCATGAGCTGTTTATATATTTTGGAGATTAATCCTTTATCTGTTGATTCATTTGCAAATATTTTCTCCCATTCTGAGTGTTGTCTTTTTGTCTTGTTTATCATTTCCTGTGCTGTGCAAAAGCTTTTAAGTTTCATTAGGTTCCATTTGTTTATTTTTGTTTTTATTTCCATTACTCTAGGTGGATCAAAAAAGATCCTGCTGTGATTTATGTCAAAGAGTGTTCTTCCTATGTTTTCCTCTAAGAGTTTTATAGTATCCAGTCTTATATTTAGGTCTCGAATCCATTTTGAGTTTATTGTTGTGTATGGTGTTAGGGAGTGTTCTAATTTCATTCTTTTACATGTAGCTGTCCAGTTTTCCCAGCAACACTTATTGAAGAGACTGTCTTTTCTCCGTTGTATATGCTTGCCTCCTTTGTCATAGATTAGTTGACCATAGGTGCATGGGTTGATCTATGGGTTTTCTATCTTGTTCATTGATCTATGTTTGTTTTTGTGCCAGTCCCATATTGTCTTGATTACTGTAGCTTTGTAGTATTTAGTCTAAAGTCAGGGAGTCTGATTCTGCCAGCTCCATTTCTTTTCCCCTCAAGACTGCTTTGACTATTCGGGGTCTTTTGTGTCTCCATACAAATTTTAAGATTTTTTCTTCTAGTTCCGTAAAAAACGCCATTGGTGATTTGATAGGGATTGCACTGAATCTCTAGATTGCTTTGGGTAGTATAGTCATTTTCACAATATTGATTCTTCCAATCCAAGAACATGGCATATCTCTCCATCTGTTGGTATCATCTTTAACTTCTTTCATCAGTGTCTTATAGTTTTCTGCATACAGGTCTTTTGTCTCCTTAGGTAGGTTTATTCCTAGGTATTTTATTCTTTTTGTTGCAATGGTAAGTGGGAGTGTTTCCTTAATTTCTTTTTCAGATTTTTCATCATTAGTGTATAGGAATGCAAGAGATTTCTGTGCATTAATTTTGTATCCTACAACTTTACCAAATTCATTGACTAGCTCTAGTCGTTTTCTGACAGCATCTTTAGGATTCTCTATGTATAGTATCATGGCATCTGCAAACAGTGACAGTTTTACTTCTTCTTTTCCAATTTGTATTCCTTTTATTTCTTTTTCTTCTCTTATTGTCGTGGCTAGGACTTCCAAAACTATGTTGAATAATAATGGTGAGAGTGGACCTCCTTGTCTTGTTCCTGATCTTAGAGGAAATGCTTTCAATTTTTCACCATTGAGAATGATGTTTGCTGTGGGTTTGTCGTATATGGCCTTTATTATATTGAGGTAGGTTCCCTCTATGCCCACTTTCTGGAGAGTTTTTATCATAAATGGGTGTTGAATTTTGTCAAAAGCTTTTTCTGCATCTACTGAGATGATCATATGGTTTTTCTTCTTCAATTTGTTAATATGGTGTATCACATTGATTGATTTGCATATATTGAAGAATCCTTGCATCCCTGGATAAATCCTACTTGATCATGGTGTATGATCCTTTTAATGTGTTGTTGGATTCTGTTTGCGAGTATTTTGTCGAGGATTTTTGCATCTATATTCATCAGTGATGTTGGTCTGTAATTTTCTTTTTTTGTAGTATCTTTGTCTGGTTTTAGTATCAGGGTGATGGTGGCCTCATAGAATGAGTTTGGGAGTGTTCCTTCCTCTGCAGTTTTTTGGAAGAGTTTGAGAAGGATGGGTGTCATCTCTTCACTAAATGTTTGATAGAATTCACCTGTGAAGCCATCTGGTCCTGGACTTTTTGGAACATTTTTAATCACAGTTTCAATTTCATTACTTGTGACTGGTCTGTTCATATTTTCTATTTCTTCCTGGTTCAGTCTTGGAAGGTTATACCTTTCTAAGAACTTGTCCATTTCTTCCAGGTTGTCCATTTTGTTGGCACAGAGTTGTTTGTAGTAGTCTCCTAGGATGCTTTGTATTTCTGCGGTGTCCGATGTAACATCTCCTTTTTCATTTCTAATTTTATTGATTTGAGTCCTCTCCCTCTTTTTCTTGATGAGTCTGGCTAATGGTTTATCAATTTGTTTATCTTCTCAAAGAACCAGCTTTTAGTTTTATTGATCTTTGCTATTGTTTTCTTTGTTTCTATTTCATTTATTTCTGCTCTGATCTTTATGATTTCTTTCATTATGCTAACTTTGGGTTTTGTTTGTTCCTCTTACTCTAGTTCCTTTAGGTGTAAGGTTAAACTGTTTATTTGAGATTTTTCTTATTTCTTGAGGTAGCTTGTAGAGCTATAAACTTCCCTCTTAGAAATGCTTTTGCTACATCCCATAGGTTTTGGATTGTCGTATTTTCATTCTCATTTGTCTCTAGGTATTTTTTGATTTCCTCTTTGATTTCTTCAGTGATCTCTTGGTTATTTAGTAACGTATTCTTTAGCCTCCATGTGTTTGTGTTTTTTACATTTTTTTCCCTGTAATTCATTTCTAATCTCATAGCATTGTAGTCAGAAAGGATGCTTGATATGATTTCAATTTTCTTAAATTTACTGAGGCTTCATTTGTGACCCAAGAGGTGATCTATTCTGGAGAATGTTCTGTGCACACTTGAGAAGAAAGTGTAATCTGCTGTTTTTGGATTGAATGTCCTATAAATATCAATTAAATCTATCTGGTCTATTGTGTCATTTAAAGCTTCTGTTTCCTTATTTATTTTCACTTTGGATGATCTGTCCATTGGCGTAAGTGCGGTGTTAAAGTCCACCACTATTATTGTGTTACTGTCGATTTCCTCTTTTATAGCTGTTAGCAGTTGCCTTATGTATTGAGGTGCCCCTATGTTGGGTGCATATATATTTATAATTGTTATAGCTTCTTGTTGGATTGATCCCTTGATCATTATGTAGTGTCCTGCCTTGTCTCCTGTAACATTCTTTATTTTAAAGTCTATTTTATCTGATATGAGTATTGTTACTCCAGCTTTCTTTTGATTTCCATTTGCATGGAATATCTTTTTCCATCCCCTCACTTTCATTCTGTATGTGTCCCTAGGTCTGAAGTGGGTCTCTTGTAGACAGAATATATATGGGTCTTGTTTTTGTATCCATTCAGCAAGCCTGTGGCTTTTGATTGGAGTATTTAATCCATTCAGGTTTAAGGTAATTATCGATATGTATGTTCCTATGACCATTTTCTTAATTGTTTGGGGTTTGTTTTTGTAGGTCCTTTTCTTCTCTTGTGTTTCCCACTTAGAGAAGTTCCTTTAGCATTTGTTGTAGAGCTGGTTTGGTGGTGCTGAATTCTCTTAGCTTTTGCCTGTCTGTAAAGCTTTTGATTTCTCCATCGAATCTGAATGAGATCCTTGCCAGGTAGAGTAATCTTGGTTGTAGGTTCTTCCCTTTCATCACTTTAAGTATGTCATGCCACTCCCTTCTGGCTTGTAGGGTTTCTGCTGAGGAATCAGCTTTTAACCTTATGGGAGTTCCCTTGGATGTTATTTGTCGTTTTTCCCTTGCTGCTTTCAATAATTTTTCTTTGTCTTTAACTTTTGTCAATTTGATTACTATGTGTCTTGGCGTGTTTCTCCTTGGGTTTATCCTGTATGGGACTCGCTGTGCTTCCTAGACTTGGGTGGCTATTTTCTTTCCCATGTTAGGGAAGTTTTCGACTATAATCTCTTCAAATATTTTCTCTGGTCCTTTCTCTCTCTCTTCTCCTTCTGGGACCCCTATAATGCGAATGTTGTTGCGTTTAATGTTGTCCCAGAGGTCTCTTAGGCTCTCTTCATTTCTTTTCATTCTTTTTTCTTTATTCTGTTCCGCAGCAGTGCATTCCACCATTCTGTCCTCCAGGTCACTTATCCATTCCTCTGCCTCAGTTATTCTGCTATTGATTCCTTCTGGTGTAGTTTTCATTTCAGTTATTGTATTGGTCATCTCTGGTTTTTTGTTCTTTAATTCTTCTAGGTCTTTGTAAAACATTTCTTGCATCTTCTCCATCTTTGCCTCCATTCATTTTCCGAGGTCCTGGGTCATTTTCACTATCATTATTCTGAATTCTTTTTGTGGAAGGTTGCCTATCTCCACTTCGTTTAGTTGTTTTTCTGGGGGTTTATCTTGTTCCTTCATCTGGTACATAGCCCTCTCCCTTTTCATCTTGTCTATCTTTCTGTGAATGTGGTTTTTGTTACTCAGGCTGCAGGATTGTAGTTCTTCCTGCTTCTGTTGTCTGCCCTCTGCTCTCCTGGCTTTTAAATGAAGAAAATTAAGTTGGATTGTTTTTAAACACTGTACACCAAGCAAAGCCAGATCTCGCCCACAGTCTGCTGTATCTGCTTTGGACGATAGACCCCATGACAACCCCTCATTGCTCACCACTGGGCGGCCTGTGATGAGTCGGTGTCTCTGAGCCTTGGTCTCTTCATCTATTAAAAGGCTGTTGTAAGAACTAGGTTTATATAGATAAACTACACAGCATGGTGGCTGGCTCAGGCAATTCTCAGTTAGAGACAGCTGCTCACTTCCCTGTACTATGGAGGCACCTGCATGTGGGTGATGGGAGAATTCTCCACAGCCTTCCACCTGTTCCTTTCCCTACTGTTATGAAAAAGTGGCCACTGCTCAAGGCAGTGGAGTGGGGTGGTCTTTAATCATCTTTACCCTAAATCAGGATTTTTACCAATCAAAAAATTTGGTTTTACATGTTTCCTAGCCTAAGGACAATAAGAATATACACATACATAATAAAAATAAACAAGGTTTTATCCTTACAAGTAGCATTTAAATAGAAAACATCACAGTTTTGGACAATGAAGGCAGGGTGCTCACTTCAGACCATGGCTGCAGAAGGTTACACTACAACACATGTGCTCAGATCCAATTTACCACGTCCTGCTGGGTGGCCAAGGGCAGAAAGCAGTTGGAAGCTGAGAACATACTCATGTCTTCTCTGCAAAGGTGAGTGGGTCACTGCCTTCAAAAGGACTGAGCTGGGCTGCATTTAGCTGTTGACAACGTAACAGCAGGAAGTGGGGCTAGGGCTTAGGGTCAGGGCAGATGCCACTGGAACTGGGGGAGTCCTTGGAGCACCAGGCTTTTTCACAGACTCCCCGTCTGTCCCCTCCTCACCCGTGACATGTGATGTCTCATAGCAGTGGGACACTTGAGGTCAGATTCAGGCCTGGGTTATTGGTTGGACTTTCTGTGTTTCATTCTCATTTCTATTTGGTGACGATTTCATATCTGAATCATAACAGGCAGAAAATATTCAAAGATGCATTTTCTAAAGTCCATAAGGATTCTTGTGCAAAGTCATTACAGAGTCAAACAACTGGGGACATCTCAATTCCTGCCAGGCCAAAACATTCTCTTATTTAAAATTCAATAAGTGACACAGAGAACTGATGACCCCTGTAGGCCCACCAGCCCGTAGCACTAGGTCTTCACACAGTAAGCACTCACTCCATACCAGTTATTGAATAAAACTCTTGGCCAGAGGAAATAATGACCCATGATGTAGAGCCAACAGTACAATGAAAACTGAAACTCTCCAAAAGCATGAATTTACTCTTGTATTCTATTTCTTACTCACAAAAGGTCTTTCTCCATTGGCTTACTCATTCATTCATTCATTTATTCATTCAATAAATGTTTATTGAGCACCCACTCTCCTTCAAGCACACCGTTAAATCCTCAAGATAAAAAAGATGATCTTCTACATGCACCCCAATGTTCATAGCAGCACTACTTACAGTAACCAAGACATGGAAGCAACCTAAATGTCCATCAACAGATGAATGGATAAAGAAGAGTGGTGTATATATACAATGGAATATTACTCAGCCATAAAAAAGAATGAAATAATGCCATTTGCAGCAACATGGATGGACCTAGAGGTTACCATATTAAGTGAAGTAAGTCAGAGAAAGACAAATATCATACAATTATCACTTACATGTGGAATCTAAGAAAATGATACAAATGAAATTATTTCCAAAACAGAAAGAGACTCACAGACATAGAAAACAAACTTACGGTTACCAAAGGGGATAATGGTGGCAGGGGTTGGGGGGGATAAATTAGGCATTTGGGATTAACAGATACACACTACTATATATAAAATAGATAAACAACAAGGATCTACTGTATAGCACAGGGAACTATATTCAATATCTTATAATAACCTATAATGGAAAAGAATCTGCAAAAGAATATATATGTGTGGATACACACACACACACACAACACACACATATATGTATAACTGAATCACCCTGCTGTACACCTGAAACTAACAAAACATTGTAAATTAACTATACTTCAATTTTTTAATAGTTTAAAAAATATTCATTGGGGGAAAAAAAAAGATGATCTTCAATTAAATCATTATAGCTACTCTGTGAAAATGACGTGGCCTCCGAATGTAACGGCAGCCAGATCATCCACTGTGGACACCAATCCATAAAGCCCATCTGTCTAAAGCAGCAGGTGTGCTAGAAACTGTTTTGCTCTCAATTTTCCTCTGCACTGCACTGACACAGCATAAATGTCACTTGGTTTGCCCAAATTGAAAAACAGCTTAAAAGAGGGAGGGAGCGTTTATGAATTCATCATTCTTTTGGGTTATGAGTTTATTTCATGTCTGAACTGATGACTCTCGAACCAAAAGCCTTCACTTGCAATATGTCAGTACTGTCCCAGATCAGTCTGTCATTAAGAAGAGTTGATCAGAGGAGTAAATATGACAAAAACAGGGAACTTTCAGGTATACTATAAACGTCATTTAACCACAGTTTGCATGAAGAGAGCTGCAAAGCCAGGGGTAATGACAATTAGAAGAACAAATATGGAATTCCCTGGCAGTCTAATGGTTAAGACTCTGTGCTTCCGCTGCAAGGGGCATGGGTTCAATCCCTGATCAGAGAACTAAGATGCCGCATGCCACGCACCATGGTCAAGAGAAAAAAAGAACAAGTAATGCTTGCTGACTCATACAAATCATTTATCACTTTTATTTACCTTGAGTACTTTGTGCCATTCACTGCGCTAAATGTTTTACCTACATTATCTTCTATAATCTTCACAACTCTGTCATTACCTTTCACTTTATAACTGAGAAAACTAAGGTCTTTCCAGGGGGTTAAACACCTGCCCAAGGTCACAAAGTTAAGAAAAGATGAAGCTAAAAATCCAAACCCAAATGGTCTGATTCAGAGCCTCAGTTCTGAACCACACAGTTTCTGCAGCTCTGTCAAAATCATAACTTCCCTTGAGTGTCACCACCAACACACGGCAGTCACAGAGCCTCTATTCCCATGGGGAATGACAAACCAGATCTCATGGGCACCGTGTTACAAGAGAACAGAGCACAGATACACCACCTCTGGCTGGCAGAGACTCTAGGAATCTGGAAAGACCATAGCTCCTACTTTGCAATGTTCTAAGATACTGCAACCGAGACTGAGCTCTGGTCACATGCTCTCTGTTCAACTGAATGCTTTGACTGGTGGCAGCAGCCTCTAGAGAAATGAAATACCAAGCACTAGTCTGAATGTGCCCTGGACCCTCCTGAAACCAGATTCAAAGGGCAGAAGCAGATATCCATGAAAACTGTATCAATAAATACATTTACCTCGTGACCAAATAATCCTACATTTAGAAATGTGTCCTGATATTCCTGCACTCATGGAAAGATTATTCTTTGCTGCACTGTCTGCAACAACAAGAGTGGAAACAACTCAAGCATCCTTCAAGAAAGTACAGGTTAAATTAATTATGGTAAAGCCCTTTAATGGAATACTGCATAACTGTGAAAAAAAATGAAGAAGCCGTGAACTGTTATGTACTGATATGGAAAGGTGTCTAAGACTTATTGTTAAACAAAGAATATAAAATGAGGCACGTCTGCATATATATGCTTATACTTACCTATTAAGTATATTTATTTATGTAAACATAGATAAAATTTACATTTACATAAACTCTAGAAGAATACACAAGAAGCTAATAAAAATGGTGACCCGCTGGTGTGTTAGGGGAGGCACAGAATATAGGATAGGGCAAGGTTGACAGTGACCACCATATATCTCTTCATAACATTCTGCTTTTTGGACCATGCGACTGGATTACCTATTCAAAAAGTATGAGCATCTTGAACCCAGCTAAAGATTATCTGGATGATTTTGGAGATTCAGCTGCAGAGTCTGATCATGAACAAGTGTGTGCCAGAATATATGTACACAGATTTGGGGACCATCTTCTCTGCCCTGCCACTCCACTGGCTCAGACTGGGAGTATTCTGTATTATTCAGAGTAGACCAAGCTGCTGTGATAAAGAGATCTACACATGTAATATTCTGACAGGGTGAAAGTTTGTCTTGCTCATGTACCCAGAAGGGCACTCAAGTCTGCAGGTTGCTCCCCTCCTCATGGTCATTCAGACAGTAGGAACTTTTCCACCTGCCTCATTCCCTCAGGCCTTGGTATCACATATATCCAACTGGAAGAAGGGGAACAAGTGTGGAGAGGGCACACATGGTCCAGTAGCAACAAACATCACTTCTCATATTCTATTGGTGAGAACAAGTCACATGACTACACTCAAGTACAAGGCAAGTTAGGAAATACTCTTTACCTGGGCAACCTCTTTCCAACTCAACATCTCATATGGAAGGGGGGAGTGGACAGTTACCCATCTCCAATGCCATCTCTTTCTCCATCACTGAAGGAATTCTGGGAGGGTTACTAGGTGTCATTCACCCAACAAACCTTTCCCAGGAACCCCTGTGTCAGTCCTGCCAATATAAAGGAGGCTTTGATGTGGTCTGTGGTTTGTCAGAGGAAGAAGCTTATCTCCAGTTGGAATGATGAAGAGAGCCACAGGAACTAGTTAGAGACTCCACTTACCCTGAGCCTCCATGTACTGCAGGATAGAAATCAGAGTCACTGTCTTTCCCATCCCCCATCTCTGATTCTCTCACCAATGTTTCCTTGCTCCCCTCTGACTTTTTCTGTTTAGTTTATCATCTACTTCATGGCAAGAGGACCCTTCAGTGACCTATTTTGTGTATTCTTCTTGATCCACTTGACTCCGGTTCCAGCCCTCATTTCCACTGGAGTGGCTTCTTTGTTCCCCAGGAGATCCCCCTCCTAGCCCTGTCTGCTCAGTGCCTTCACATATGCCTACAATTGTGTGCACACACACACATGCACTGAGGCTGTGAGGCAGCTATTACTGTGCCCAGCCCCAAGGAAGCATAAGCAAGATGGCACAGGGGACAACCCTACCCACAGCCTGTAGGAAGGAAGAGAGAACACACTGACAGGTATCTGAGGGGCAACAATTAGGGATGGATTTTTAGCTGAAATACCTCTGCCAAGAACCTAAAGTGACATAGATGTGATCTAGTCCATGGAATTCAACAGGTGGAAGCAACAGATGCAGATTGCAAAGGCCGCTGCATTAAACCAGAGCAAACAAAAGTAAAATTTAACCAGACCATGCAACTCTAGGAGTTACTCACTTTTTCATCACCAAGGGCCCATTTTAATTATTTCTATACATCACATGGGCTCATGTTTGCAAAGACTCTTCCTCCCAGAGAAACTACATTTATTAGAGAGTGATGTCTTCATTTCCCCTGTGTCTTATTAAGCAAAGACATATGCAACTACCAAGCGGGGTTTGTGATCACTCATTTGTTCATTCAACAAACATTTACTGAACCTTTGCCATATGCCAGGCACTAGGAATACAGTAGAGAATATAGCAGACAAGGTCCCTACCTTCCGATTCTTACTGTGGGGCAGACGTTCATCAAATGATCATAAACAAGTAAGTACAAGGTAGAAGGGAGAATAAAGGAGGCCAGGAGAGAGCATGAGGTGAACTTTGCATGAGGTACAGCTTCAGGGAAGGCATCTCGACTAAGGGACACCCAAGCTGGGACCAGATTCTCAAGAGGTGTGACTGCCCTAAACTCAGTAATTCTCTCTAAAAGAGAAGAAAACACAACTTTAAAAGGAAGCTGATACTGTCTACATGTCTTCTCTGTGACAGATACAGGGCTGGGCCATTTCTTGGCACTGTTTCATCTCCTCCTCTGCCCAGTGCACCAATGGTGGGTGACCTGCTCCCTAATTTTTACAGATTAAGAATCAAGGCTCCAAAAGGTTTAGTAGCCTGACTGCATCTCCTGGGTAGTAAGAGGCAGATCAGAGAGTCCAACCTGGATCCAAAGCTCTAAGGAGGCAGTAAGGAGGGATGCTTGAGGGGACTCCACTCCAGTACTGGAAGGCAAGACATGAAGAGGCACCCACATGTGCTGTGAAGGAAGGGTGGATCCACCCAGGTGACACTCAGGTGCTTAAACCCCTAGAGGGGGCATGTCAAGAAACCATAACCACACAGGACCCTTGGACCGCCACATCTCCTTCCCAGGCTGTGCAAACGGGTCGCCCATGAGAGCAGCCCTGCCGCTAACAGAGAGTTGTCCTTTTGTACAGATTTCTATAAATGAACTCTGTAATTTAACAGAATTTGACCTCTCATGCTGAGTCCTTTGCAGCGTCCCATCATCATTCCTGGCAGGACTCCCAACCTCCCATAAAAAGGAACGTGTGACCTATTTTAAAATTCCTCCAGGGAAAGAGTCAGCATGTTGCCTTGGCAACCGATGCGGGCCATTCTAGGATTCCTGCTTGGTTCTTCCTTCGGTCTAACCTACTTCCGCCCTGATGTAATTCAAAGCCCACTCATCCTGTGCTGGACTCCCAGGGGTGAAGGAGTGGACAGGATGATTCCCCATGGCCACACCCTCCCACCTCTCCCCTGCTCTGTGAGAGTTCTGGGGGACAGAGAAAGGGAAGGAGTGTGAAAAGGAGGGGAACTGGAGGACCATAGGAGGACCCTCTGACCCAGAAATGGAGTCTGTCAGAGTTTTGCTGACCCTGTTCCTCTGCCTTCCCCTCTACGGACCACTCTCACCCCCTGACCCAACAGCTTTAAGAAACCTGCCTCTCCACCAGCCACTCTGCCCTTCGTGAACTCCTGCAACCCTGACTGTCTATGTCTCCCTGCAGGGTTTACCCTGTGCCTGTGCCTTTAGCTTCACCTACACATGTATCCATGGCCCTTTCCCAAAATCAAAGTTCCTGGAGTCAAGAGCCCATGCCTGGTGTTTCTCTTCAGCCACCACATCCCAGCACTGTAATACACATTTCTACTGACTTCAAAGAGAGTTCCAAGACTTCTTTCCCCTGCTCTGGGTTGTTGAGCACACACCCAACTCCCTTTCATCCACTGTCGCTCTGGAGGAGAAATACCCGCACCAATAGGTATCAAGACCTTAATGGGACCTCCACAAGGCAAAGTCCTCTGTCCTGGTTCTGTTTGGAAGGTGGGAAGCAGATCTTTAGTGGAACGTGTAAGGCACTGGCACAATTACTTTCCAGGATTATTTTGGCTGCCAATGACAAAAGCCCAATTCAAACTGGCTAAAGCAAATGCATAGGAAGAAAGAAGAAATTTATGGACTCACTTCACTGAAAAGGCCGGATCCAATGGCTCCAACAATGTGGTCTCCATCTCTTAACTTCATCCTCTATTTTGGCGGCATTCTCAGTGGGTCTTCCCCATGTGGTAACAACGATGACCACCAGCAGAACAGGTATCTACCCTCCCAGGCTTGTGACTCCAGCAGAAAGAAAATACCACCTTGCCCAGACTTTCAACAAAGTCCCAGGATGGATGCTTCCAGGGTCATGTGCCAGCCCTGAACCATCCCCCCAGGCCTGGCCTGAGTCTTGTGTCTGCTCCCTGCAGCTGGGTGGAGTCACCCTCACAAACCTTGTGGCCTTGAGTAGGGGAGCAGTGGCATCCCAATGCAAAATCAAAGTGCTGTTAGCAGAAGAAGGGTACATGGAGGCTGGCTGACAAGCGTAACAGATGTCCACTGCCATCTGCATATTCTTTTCTCTTCTTTTGTCATGTTCAGAATAGTAACACATGGAGTTGAAGTATCTACCCCTTAAGTAACATCTTTAGTTCTGAAGGACTGGGCAGAGCCAGAGAGGAACAGAGTTGAGGAAAAAAAAAAAAAGTGAGTCACCTAAAATTGGCACTGACACTAAGTTTACAGAGAGAGGAGTGAATGGAGGTATTTTTTCATTTTCTCATTGAAATCCCCAGCTGTTCCACCTTGAGGCCTTTCTCACTGGCTGTTCATTGCCAGCCAGACTTTGCAGACATCAGAACATTTTTCTTAATTATATGTCTGCATTAAAAAAAAAAAAAAACAGTGGTGCTTATCACTCTGCCTGCACATGGGAACCTGGATGAGCCCGCTGACACAAAGCAGTTTCTAAGCAACTTGCGGAGCTGGTGCCTAATGCAACAGCCACAAGATCTGGAGGAAAAACAAAATAAAGTCCATGGAAACTCAAAGTGGAACCAATTGTGATTGGTTCATCAAGGCTGCACAGGGTCCTATGGGAGGTTAATTCCATCTCAAGCTGATGGGAAGGGGCTTGTTTCCGGAGACCCGGGACCTCTCTGGTGTGGGATACTTGATAAGTGGTTTCTGGAAGATTCCAATAAGCACTCTGTCCCAAGGACACCTGCCGCTGACAACGTGTGATAACAGAAATGCTGATGTTCAGAACTATGAGAGGCTCCAAGCATTGCCAGCAACTCCAGGGAAGACAGCGAGGTGAGGAGGAGGGGCAGGCCGAGGTTTCCTTGTGCCTCCACTGCCCTTAACCCAGTGCAGCCTTAGTGCCCCAGAGAGGGGACAGGCATCCTGACCAAGAGGAGTAAAGATTCCCATCTATAGGACTGACCTTACAGTGTACAAAGAGAGTGGATAATTACAAGCAAACTGGTGTCTCAAAAAAGTGCATGGGCTTTCACATCAATGACATTAACAGTTGCAGCTGGCTACAGGACTCACCATCTGTATGACTCTGGAAGAGTCATTTAACTCCTCTTTGCCTAAGTTTTCTTGTTTTTCTAGTGGGAATACTAAGAGGATCGTCATGAGGATTAAACAAAGTAATGATAGCAAAGCTCCCTGTTCCTTGTAGGTGCTTAGCAGATACCTATTTGTTCCCTTTGGGACCTTCCAGGTACAGACCCCCTCCCTATGTCCTCCACCTCTTGTCTGTAGAAAAACTTCAGCCTCCTAGGCCTTCCCTGAGTTCCAAAGAGTAAATTTAATCAGAAGTGAGAACATGCAGAAAGAAAGGAAAACAGTCAAGCAAGACAAAATAATAATAGTTTAGGCATTAAACAAAGTCAAGGACCTTTAGTTCCTCCTCAAGGACTATAGGTAATATTCTGAGCCACGTCCTTTGAGCTGTTTTGCAGATACTGAAATCGCCATCAGGTGGAAGAAGTTAACTGTATGCTGACCACAAGCACATAGACCCCAGACCAGTCGGAACCAGAGGTTGATGATGTTGACTCCTGATTACCTCACCACTAACCAATCAGGAGAACATCCACGATCTGATCACACACACTGCAACCTCCCTCCCTCACCCTGTCTTTAAAAACCTTTCCCTGAAAGCCTTCAGGGAGTATGGGTCTTTGGAACACTAGCTACCTGGACTCCTTGCTTGGTGCCCTGCAGTAAACACTGCACTTTCCTTCACCACAACCCGTTGTCAGTAGATTGGCTTTACTGCATGCAGGCAAGAGAACCCAACTTTGGTTTGGTAACAGTAGGTGCTTAGCAAATACCTATTTGTTCCCTTTCCCTCAAAACCTTCTCTTACCTGCTCCTGATGTTTTTTTCCCATCAATTAAATTCGCGTATCCATTCTACAGTAGCACTTGAGGGCCTGTAGCACACCAGGCACCTGGGGCTGTGCATACAGAAGCCACATGGGCCTACCTGGCCCTGGAGGTGCTCAAAGCACCTGGAGCAGCCCAGAGACCAGACTAGGTGGGCAGACAATCACAAGTTGACGAAGTGCCAGACAGGCCAGTGCAGCAGGGAGCACTGCCAGGCGGGTGGGCAAAGGGTGAATGGGGGCCACAGATGCATCCAGTTTGAAACCTGCAGGGCTAGGGGGCAGCTGTGAGCCACCAGCCTAGAGAGCTGGATCACCCAGGACCTTGTGAGCCTTGCTAAAGGGTTGGTGCTTCATCTTAAGTATAGGAAAGTGAATGGATCAGATTTTCATTTTAGAAAGGTCACTCTGGCTTTTGGGAGGAAAACAGGTTGGAGGAATGGGGTGGGTCAGATTGGACACAAGGCTACAGGAGAAATGGCTGGAGCAGAAGATTTCAGTGCCCTGCCCACACCCCTCACCCCAACCACCTGGAGCACCCACTGGCCTGTCTCTCTGCTGCCAACGCTGGCATCTCTTTGCCAGAGGGCCTTCCCTTCCCCCTGTTTTGCCACTACTTGCCCCTTTCCCTTGTTTTGCCACTACTTTGCAAACTCCACAGCATGTCAAAAGTGATGACTGGTTGGAGTTAGGGTATAAACACCTCTGCTTTCTCACCCCTTGGGTGGGATAGCTCTGAGACATGGGTCTACTGTGGCTTCCCAAGTCTCTCCCATGGGGTTAAGAGCCAGTTGCTCAAAGCAGTAGCTAGAGTGCCATGCACTCTACATTGGCTTCCTCCCCTTCTTTGACTCACTTTCCCTTCTGCCCATTTCACTTTCCAAATGAATAGCTTATACAGGAATACTTGTCTCAGAGTCAGCTGCTGGAGAAACCCAAACCAAGGTTACCAATAGCAAAACCTTTCCTAGAAGTGGTTTTGATGTTGGGGAAGAGAAAAAAGGCACTGGAGTTCACAGGAGAACAGGCTCAGGGGATAAAGTTTGTCTGTACCTCCTGTTTCACTCCATTCTGCTACAGCAACATGAAGGACCAAGTGGGAATTGAGAGACTACATCTCAGACACCATACATGTCACCATTTAGCTCTACATGGAATCCCAGAGCCCTGGGATTGTGTGGAGGATCTTTGGATCTTCCTTAAGCATCCTTTGGCATTCTCCTCCAGCTGATGTAGCAGAAGAATACTTAGTGCCTACACTACCAACACCCAAGACCCTGCTGTGGAACCATTTGCAGAGGCAGAAACCAAGTTCTGGAATGACTTCAGCGTCACAAAAAAAAAAAAAAAAGAAAAAAGAAAAGAAAAGAAAACCCATAGCTCCAAGCTCCAGCATTTGGTAATCATTCATTTGCTAATAAGAAATTCAGTAAATATTTATTAAGCACTTCTTGTGTGCCAGGCCTCATGGTAGGTCCTATGGATGTGACCTTGAACAAAGATAGAGTTTCCTTTGTTCTCCTCATGACCAGATGTATTGGCAATGGTTACCTTCCTGGCTGAGCTCTGAGTTATGTGCTCAGTTGAGGGCAGATTCCCTCTACCTCTCAACATGAACCTCATCTATTTCAACAACTCAAAGTAATGGAAAAAGACCAACAACTCAATAGCATATAAAAATGGGCAAATGACAAAGACAGTTCACCAAAAGAAAACCAACAACTCAAACATATGGGAACATTCACAGTGTGCTCCTAGTAGAGGAGTTATCAGCTCGTGAAAGATCAAAACACTGATTATCATATTGTATTGGAGAGGGTGTAGAAAAATAGGCACTTTCATATACTGCTGATGGAAGCATAAATTGTAAAATTTCTAAAAAGGAAATTTGGAAACCTCCTTCAATAATACAAATGCATAATGCTATTTCATTCCAATTCTGGTCATTTTTCTTTAACGTAAACTCACATTTTTGTGAGAATGGCATATATATAAGGATGGGGTCATTGCAGCATTTAGCTTGGAAACAAGCTAAATGGTAACCAACTTGGAGGTGGTAAAATTAATTACAATATGTCCATCAACGTAATAGTACACAGTTGGGGGAAAAAAGAAGCTGTTTATGTACTATAAGGAAAGTTCTCCATTAGTGTTAATGCTTGGTTTAAGTAAGGAAACAACAGTATGTAAAATATGCTACCATTTGCAAAATACATATATATATATGTATATATATGTATTATACATTTGGAATATATTTATTCACTTATTTGCACATGCACAAAATATCTCTGAAGGAAACAAAGGAAATATCTAACATTGCCTTGAAAGAAAAGATTCAATGGCTAAAGGATGAGGAGATTTTTTTCGTTCCAAATCTTATTATATCTTTTTAATTTTGAAGCATGTGAATTATCTAATTTTTAAATGTATTTACAATAAATAATAAATAAATTGAATCTCTTGGAAATAAACTCCCTCAGAGCCCTAAGGCATTAATTGTGCCTTGTCTCTAACTAGGTATTAGTCAGGGTAATCAATGCCAGCTGCTTTAACAAACAATTCCAAATCTCAGTAGCTTCAAATACCATAAATAACTTACCTCAAAGATGGATACAGGTGAGGTACTCTGTTCAAAGCAGCCTGATTCCATCTCGAAGCTCTACCATCATGGTCTCTGATGTCACTTTGGTTTCATCCAGCTGGCGAATGAAGTAAAGAAAGAGTCTGAGTAATGTATACTGAACACTCAATCACTGCAGCTCAGAAATGACAGTCATTACTTCTGCTCACATGACATTTGGAAGTAGGCTTGGAGATTTAGTATTCCTATATGGCCAGGAAGAAAATGAAATGAAACCTACTATCTCCCTAAATTTCCAGTTCCAAGGCCAGCTGTTTGGAAGCGCTGGTGAACAAGGATGCTAAGAGTTAATGGGAATGTCCCCATCCCAAGAGAATTCTGGGACTGCCTGGCTAATTCTATCTGTTGAGGCTCCATAAATGTCAGAAGTTAGTGGGGTAGTGTGTCTAGCGGGTAATTGCAATGGTATTTCCTGTGTGCATTAATCATATCTACCTTCTAAATGGTGCAACCACTATAGAAAACAGTATGGGAGTGTTACCAAATGCAAGTCTGTGTGTCCGACACACAGTGAGACCAAACAATACTGAAAAGTCAGAGTCTAGAGCAGAGAAAGGTTATTGCATGCAAGGAGATGGGTGGCTCACGCATTAAGAACCCTGAACTCCCCGAAGCCTTTCAGCAAAGCCCTTTTATAGAAAAAGTGAGGGAGGGGCATGGTTAGTTGGTGGAAACTTCTTAGTGTGGGACCCTTTGTTCTTGCAGCTGTCTACTAAGTCAGGTCAAAGTCAGGTCACAATGTTCCTATAAACCTCCATCAAAACAAAGGTTATTCCCTGTTCTGCAACATTTATCTATTTATTCATTCATTCATTCATTCATTTATGGTTGCATTGGGTCTTCATTGCTGCACACGGTCTTTCTCTAGTTGAGGCGAGTGGGGGCTACTCTTTGTTGTGGTGAGCGGGCTTCTCATTCTGGTGGTTTCTCTTGTTGCGGAGCATGGGCTCTAGGCGCACAGGCTTCAGTAGTTGTGGCATGTGGGCTCAGTAGCTGCAGCTCGCAGGCTCAGTAGTTGTGGCACACAGGCTTAGTTGCTCCATGCATGTGGGATCTTCCCAGACCAGGGCTCGAACCTGTGTGCCCTGCCCCCTGCAGTGGCAGGCAGATTCTTAACCACTGTGCCACCAGGGAAGTCCTGCAACTTTTTATCTAAAGGTGTAATACTCTTAAAAGTCATGGCCTTGAGAATTATACAAGAAATGGAAAGGGAGGCATTGAATTCTTTCTCTATGCCTCCTTTCAGCTTTTAACACTTAACAAATGCATAAGCAAAGTGACATCATTACCTCTCATTTTACTTGTTCAAGGTCCCAAGGCTCAACTTTCACCCTCCAAGGTCCAGGCCCTGGCTAAAAGGAGAGGGTCTCTACACAGGCCAGTCACCCTGCCTGGGAGCACTCATCCAACATCCAATCTGGGTCCTCCCGCCAGTGCCCAGGCCCAGCTGAGGAGGCAGATCTCAGCTGGCAGCGTCCTCAGGGCCAGGTCCCCAGACCCTGCCCAGCCGTCATCACTGAGGGAGCCAAGTGCCCAGGACCCAGCCGGCTCTCAGGCTCCTCAGTCCAGGCAAATGGGCCACAGCAACGCTGACCACTGGTGGAGCAGAACTGCTAAGGGCCGTGTGTTAACGGCCAGGCGTTAACGACCCTGCACCCACCCCACCCCTATTACAGAAGTTCCTCAAAACAATTAGAAATAGAACTACCATATATGATCCAGCAATCTCATTTCCATGTATTTATCCAAGAGAATTGAAGTCAGGATCTCAAAAAGATATTTGCGCTCCTATGTTCATTGTAGCCCTATTCACAACTGCCAAAAGGTGGAAACAACCTAAATGTCCATCAGTGGATGAATGGATAAAGAAAATGTGGTATATACATACAATGGAACTTTATTCAACCATAAAAAAGGATGAAAACCTTGTCATATGATACAACATGAATGCACCTTGAGGACATTATGCCAGATAAAAATAATCCAGTCACAGAAGGACAAATACTACATGAATCCAATTATATGAGGTATCTAAAGTAGTCAAACTTATAGAAACACAAAGTAGAATGGTGGATGACAAGGCTGTGGGGAGAGGGACAGAGTGGACTGCTGTTCAATGGGTATAGAGTGAAAAAGTTCTAGAGACCTTCTGTATAGCACTGGACCTACAGTTAGCAATATTATACTGTATACTTAAAACTCTGTGAAGAGGGTATATCTCATGTTATATGGCTTTTACCACAATAAAAAATGATAATGATAATATCTATCACTTACCTTTCTACTGGTGGGTGATAGGGAAAATTAATGTGAAAATGGTTGGAATAGGTACAGAGCTATACAAATGTAAGAGATTATTACTGTGATTATTAGAGTACCCCACCTTTTTTTTTCTATTTCAGAATGCAAGATTATTCTCTAATTAAGTCTAAATTAGTGGGGGTGGGAGGAAGGCTATGTTTTACATCAGGTCCTCCAGGAGTCCTCTGGTGCCAAAGACCAGACAAAGCAGCAGCACAAATGAGCCCAAGCAGGCAAAACTCCTTAACCACAGACAGAGAGGAGCTTATAGTGTAAAGCTGAGAAAACACTGCCTTATGGAACTTTCCTCAGCTCATGTGTATATCCAAAAGCAGAGCTATGCTCTCCAGCTAGGAAAGCAAAGATATTTTTCACACCCTGGCCAGAAATGTTTCAAAGTCCTGGGAAATCAGAGATGGGAGCATACAAATAAAATGCCATTGCATCCCCAGCTTAAAAGGAAAAAAAAACCAATTCATCTCCAGAAGCTAGCACAGTGCCCAGAACATAGTATTCATCAGCCTAAGTACAAAGAAAATATTGGATGGATGGAAGATGGATGGAAGGAAGGAAGAAGGGGAACAGGAATGAATGAACAAGCAAAAAATGTTCCCAAGTTGGGCTTCTATCTTTCTCTCCACCAAAATGAACATAAACTGCTATTTCAAAAAGTACCAAGGCAGGCTTTGCTTATGAACAGCTTTTCATGACCCAATGTTCACCACAATGCTTCTGTAGGCTTAAAGGATAACTTTCTACAAAATTATAAAAATTATCCCCTCTTATCATACACCATGATCAAGGGGATTTATTCCAGAGATGCAAGGATGGTTCATGTTCTGCAAATCAATCAGTGTGATACACCACATTAACAAAAGGAAAGATAAAAATCATATGATCATCTCAACAGATGCAGAAAAGGCACCTGACAAAATTCAACGTTCATCTATGATTAAAAACTCTCAATAGAGTGGTATAGAGGAAACATACATCAACATAATAAAGGCCATATATGACAAACCAACAACTAACATCATACTGAATGTTGAAAAGCTGAAAGCTTTTCCTCTAACTTCAGGAACAAGACAAGGATGCCCACTCCCACCACTCTTATTCAACATAGTACAGGAAGTCCTAACCACAGCAATTAGGCAAGAAAAGGAAATAAAAGGCATCCAAACTGGAAAAGAAGGAGTAAAACTGTCACTGTTTGCAGATAATATGATGCTACGTAGAGAAAACCTTAACAACCAGACCAAAAAACTTATAACTAATAATTGAATTCAGCAAAGTTACAGTATGCAAAATCATACAGTATGTTCTCCTTTTTGTCTGGCTTCTTTAACTCAACATAATGTGTTTGAAATTAGTCTGTTATTGTGAATAGCAGTAGCTCATTCCTTTAGGCACTGAGGAAGATATTCCAATGGACAGATCACATATGGAAAGATGTTCAAAGTCACTAATCATCGAGGAAAGGAAAATCAAAACCACAGTGCAAGACCTCTACACACTCACTGGAATAGCTACAAGCAAAGGCTGACAACACCAGGGGTTGGTGAGGATATGTAGAAACTGGAACTCTTGGACGCCTCTTGTAGGAGTGTAAACTGGTAAAAATCACTGTGGAAGACTGTTTAGCTTTCTACTGAAACTGAAACATTCACCTCTTCCATGACCTGGCAATTCCACCCCTAGATATTTACTCAAGAGAAATGAAAACATAAATTCACAATAAGACCTGTACAAGAATGTCCATAGTAGCTCTATTTATAAAAGTCCCAAGTGGAAACAGCTGAAATGTCCATCAATAAGAGAATGGATAAATTAATTGTAGTATGTCCATAAAATGGGCATAAGTCTCTGGGGCTTCAGTTTATGGGAAGAATAATGTTTTGCCATACACAGAATTGTTAGTGGAATAATGTGGAAAGTGGCTTACAAACATAGGATTTTTGTTTCTGTTTTTGGTTTTTTTGTTACATAAATAAGAGAAAGACAAAGAAAAGTAGGTGAAAAAAGACAAAAATCAATGTGCTGTTGGCTGCCAACTCCTAAGCCTACTTAAATTTCTCATCTCCCTGGATCCAGCTGCCATTTCTCTGACCTACTGCAAGCAGAAAGTAGTAGTCAGGAAATAAAACCATTTTTGCCAAAAACAAACAAACAAACAAACAAGGTAACCATAAGGCTCCGTTGTAGAGCCTTAACTTTCAAGAAACAGCCAATTTCCTGCACATGTTTAATCTGTTCAACTCAGAAATCTTTTTTTTTTTTTAAATGTTGGGGGTAGGAGTTTATTAATTAATTAATTTATTTTTGCTGTGTTGGGTCTTCGTTTCTGTGTGAGGGTTTTCTCTAGTTGTGGCAAGCGGGGGCCACTCTTCATCACGGTGCGCAGACCTCTCACTATCGCGGCCTCTCTTGTTGCAGAGCACAGGCTCCAGACGCGCAGGCTCAGTAGTTGTGGCTCACGGGCCTAGTTGCTCCGCGGCATGTGGGATCCTCCCAGCCCAGGGCTCGAACCCGTGTCCCCTGCATTGGCAGGCGGATTCTCAACCACTGCGCCACCAGGGAAGCCCCCAGAAATCTTGAAGTACCTACTTCTGCATCCTTTCCATTATCTTTATTCCATTTTATTATTAAATGATTCATTTCCTATTCTGTTTTCATCACCAAACCACCTCAAAACTCTTTGGAAAGAAGCAGGAAGATAATCACATGCACTCATGCAGACACACACATGTACACACACGTGTACTCAAATACAGACACACACACATGTTGCCTTCTCTACCTATGTACACAGGGAAGTCTTCATATTTCTACACTGATGTACAATAAACATCATATCAAACAATGAATCACTTGATAGCTAACATGCCAGAACATATACATCTGAGTGAGGTTCCCCAAAGGGCAGAGCCTCTATTCTTATTCTGATGATGCCGTTCTTGCTCAAAACATTTTTGGATTTTTGGAAGTTACATAACATAGCTGAAGAACTGTGAAAATAGCAGAGCCTGTTGAGCCTAGAGGAGAAAATCTGCCCTTAAATATTCAAAGAGCCACTGTTCGAAAGAAGAACTACATTTATTATCCCCAATTTACAGATGAGGAAACCGAGGTTACATCACTTGTCCAAGGTCACTTGCCAATAAGGGGTGATGGCTCAAGTCTGCCCCTGATCTCCTTTACCGCTGGCCCCCTTAGAATAGAATGGAACAGACTAATGATGAAGAATGATAAAGCACCCCAGGTGCCTCCACTCTCCGGTGGAAGAACACTGGGGTACAGTGGGTGCTTCAAGGGGAAAATGCTCAATCAAGCCCCGGGGCTGGGGGTGGGGGAGCAGTAGGTATCAGGAAGAACCTCGTGGAAGAGCTGCTATTCACAGGAAGGGACTTTAAAAAGGTGATTCAGCTCTTTGCAGATTGATGGGTTTTTATTTTCTCACCTTTTTCCAAGGTCAGTTCAGAAAAAGCCAGGAGGGACTTGTAACTTCCCATTCCTCAGTCACTATTAATACTCTTGTCTGGTCCTCAAAGGGCATTTGACCCCTCTTTTGTGGATGGGATCTTGAGACAGCCTTGGAAAATGGGACCACTACGCAGATTTAAGCGGGCTCCCAATGCCTTCTCCAATCTGCCTCCCAGACTCCAGATATCCATCCTCAGATCTTCCTTAGCAGTCAGGTGATGGTCCGAGAAGTGTGCGTGCGTGTGTGCATGTGTGCATGCGTGTGCTTGTGTGTGTTGGGCATAAGGTGGGGAGGGGGGCCAAGGCCTGGGGGCCGTCTCTCCCCCAGCCTCAGAGCATCCAGCTGCTGCACACATGAAGCTGAAGCTGCCTGGCCCTTTGATCGGGACCCCATGCTGTGCCTTGTTCAGGGAATTTTTAAATTCTCTTTCATTTTATTGCACGGCTTCCCTCCCCACCTCCCATCCCCGAGCCAGGTCTCAGGATTATTGGGTCCTTCTTTTCATTGATTTGTTTTTCTGACCTTTGTAGTAGATACAGAAATATATGGATGAAAGAAGAAAGGAAGGAAGAAAGACAAGGGGAGGGGGCCCGGGCAGCCTCCGGAAGGGAGGGCGCGTGGCGAGGGCCTTGTGTCTGGCCACATTTCACAGAAAAGAGGCAAGCAGGGTGGCAGCTGCCTGGTGCCCAGGAAGGGAAAGCCCCTGGCTCATGGGGGCAGTCACTGAAGACCAGGCAAGGCCACTACCTCAAGTCCCCCACAAGCACCAGAGACTGACACCAGACCTCTGTTTCTCTATATGCTTGCTTTCTGTTGAAAAGGCTCCTGAATCAGCTCCATGAATACCCACTTCCACCTAAGACTCTGCACTTGGAGCAGGAATGCACGTGTTCTTTCCTTTCCCTCCCTCTGTGAGCCCCGTTTTTGTATTAAACCCAGGTCCTCAGGCCAACCACACTGCTGCATGTTCCGTCCTTGACACTGCAAAGGAGGAAAATGAATATCTGTGGAGTACCCACTGCTCAGCACTGAGAAGGGGGTTTTATGTGTATTACTGGGTGTTGGGCAAGACTTTTCCTCCAGAAACAAAAGCTAGGACCCACAGCGCAGCCACAAACTGGAAGCCCATGCTGGATATGAGAGTGTGACTCCTCCCCCACCCCACCTCAAAGCCAAGTGAGAAGGCATCAAGAGTCAGCCGTAAGGATCTGTGATTCCTGCAAGATGGGGAGTCTGGCCACTCACCCCCCAGGGATGTGCTGTGCCCACCTAAGCAGGGACACACCTAGAGGAGGCACATGGCAGAAAAGGAGCACCTGGAACAGCCCGATTAGTGAGGCTGATGCTGCAAGTCCCCCAAAGGTCAAGCTGACATCACAGACTGGACTGGACTTGTCTTTCCTGTACTCCACTCAACAGGGCTGCCCACCAGGCACAGGAAGGCAGGCAGCAGGAGGCTGCGGAATAGACTCCAAGGTGAAAGCTGAGTGGGGAGTGGGAGAGGTCAGTCTCCATCAGGGAATGACCACAGGGCCCTTCAGGACCTAAACATGCACCTCACAAGCAATCCTCGCCTTTGGACTCGTGTCAGAGAGAGCATTGACAACCAGTCATCAGCAAAAGAAACACTAACACCCATCAAAGGGAGCACCCAAGAGGGGTCAATTATGGAAAGAGATGCTTGACTTCTCTTCCTTCTACCAGGGACATCCTGGAGGAACCAGGCTCTGAAAAGGAAGAAGGGGCTCCAAGTTTGCCTGGGGGGAGGAATGTAATAGGGATGAGCTTTAAATTGACTTTGAGAGTTAGTAGGCCCTGGGAACCCCCTTACTCATATCTCCTCACCTCTACCTTTGAGTACACACAGGCCTGACTTCCAACTGCCAGATCCTGCATCTCTTTGCCTGCAGGCTTTCTCTGGCCACTAAAGCCCTGTCTGCCCACAAATCCATGCAGGTGAATTAACACGCCCTCAAAGCAGCCCTCACCCACTGGCAGATGGGTATCTCTCATTTGGGTAGAATAACTGAGTCACTTGTCCTACACTGTATTAGTTATCTGCTACTGCATAAGAATTTCCTCCCAAAACACAGCAGCTTGAGACAACAATAAATATCTATTACCTCATGATGTTTGTTGATCAGGAATTCAGAAGATGCTTCATTGGGTGGTCTGGCTCCAGGTTACTCATGAGACTGTAGTCAAGATGTCGGCTGGGGCTGCAATTAGTCCAAGGCTTGACTGGGGCTGAATGATCTGCTTCTAAGTTGGCTCATCTGGCTATCGGCAAGAGGCCTCAGTTCATCACCACACACACTTGCCTGTATGGCTTCTTGAGCGTCCTCACAATCTGTGACTGGCTTCCCCCAGGGCTGTAATCCAAGAGAGACCAAAGTATAAACAGCAAAGTCTTTTATGACCTCGCTTCTAAAGTCAGATGCTGCATTAATTATCTACGGCTGCATAACACATTACCCTAAGACTTAGCAGCTTAAAAAAATGTATTAACTCACAATTTCTATGGGTTAGGAATCTGGGCACAGCTTAGTGGGCGGCCTCTTGGTGCCTCTGACTCAGAGTATCTCTCAAGGCTACAGCCAGGGCTGCAGTCATCTCAAGGCTCGATTGGGGAAGGATCCCCTTCCAGGCTCACTTGTGAGGCTGTTGGCAGACCTTAGGGCCTCAGGGGCTGTTGGCTGGAGACAGTACGGGGGCCTCTCCATAGGGTAGCTCACAACACGGGGGCTGGTTTGTCCTCAGAGCCAGTGAAGGAAAGAGCAAGAGAACACAAGCAAGGAAAAAGCCAGAGTCTTTTTGTGACCTAATATTGGAAGTGAGATGCATCACCTTTGTTATTTTCTCTTGGTTAGAACTGAGTCACTTCTCATTGGTTATAAGTGGCCCTACTCGAGGAAAGGGGATTACACAGGGCGTGAACACCAGGAGGTAGAGATAACTGGGGCCATCTCAGATGCTGCCTGCCGTGGACAGCATCATTTCTTTCTGCGGTGTTCTACTGGACACACAGGCCACATGCATAGTTCAGTGTGGGAGGGAATTATACAAGGACATGAACACAGGAGGCCAGGATCACTGGGGGCCAACCTGAAGTGTGGCTCCCACAAAAACTGTCGCCAGGGCACCCCAGTGAGATTAAGCACCTGTTGATAATACACTCTCGGACTTCTTCCTTCCTTTCCCTGGTCACCTGCCCACTGCCCTACTGGTCTATCCTGGCATCAGCTCCCAAATAAACCACTTGCACATGAATCCTTATCTTGAGGCCTACTTCTGGGAGAACCCAGGTTAAGACAAAGAGAGAAACTTTAAACTAGACTCATATAAAAGTGTGTGTGTTAAGAACTGATGCAAAATTTATTTTTTACTGTGGGACACAGCAAGCATTTTGAAAGCCATTTTAGTAAGCACTACAGGATTTCAGAGCATGAGTGGTTTCATTTAACCCTGATGAAATCCTGAAAGACTAGGCCTTAGAGAAGATTCAAAGCGGGTAGAGAGAAGGCAAAGAAATAAGTCAGAAAGCACACTGTGCGTCCAGAAATGATGTGTGAAACTGGGCTATTACTTCTTGAGCTCATTTCCCACTTGTCTTTTGGAGTTACAACATTATGTCTACCTGCTCATCACCTTCCTTCAGCAGGGGCCTTGTGTCAAGGTGCCCATATTCTACTTGGGCTCCAGCCAAGCCTCACGCCCAGCAAATCTTTCATACATTCGTGAGGGGGAATTGCTCTGTAACCAAATTTTAAAGATGAAATGCAAAACACTTCAGAGCATGTGAGGAGAGTCGGGGAGGTTCCCAGGAGTAAGCTAAGTCACTTGAAACAACTGTACATTTTCATACATTTTTCAGAACTCACTTTGAGACTGACTGTAGATAGACAGGTATCAAATGACTCTTGACCTCTAAGTACCCAAAAAATGCCCAGGAGAAATCAAGGCCTTCTAATGCACTCAGTCGTGGGTCTATCAAGTGCTGGCTACAGGAGCTTAAATCCAAATTAATTACCCAGACATCTCTAGCTCAGAAGTTGGGCCACAGACAAACTCATCAGCATGCAATAGCAGCACCATTCCCACGGTGAGAAGAAAAGGAAGCAGGATAATGAGGACAGGAGATAAAAGGGAGGCCACGGAGGAGGATCTTAATTGTATCTTAATTGAGTCACACACTTTCTCCTTCAGGCAGATCCCAGCCCTCAAGTCAGAAAGAGAGTGGTCTTTCTGCTGGGGTGCTTCCCGTGTCCCAGCCCTGTGTGATGTCCAAGGTCAATATACCGTGCCACTTGATTAGAAAACAAGTGAATCTGTTAACTGTTAACTGTTGCTGCAATAATGCTATATAGCAAACCACCTCAAGTCTTAGCAATAATCACTCATTTTTACTCATGTATCCGCGAGTCTGTGGGTCCCCAGGTCAGCGGAAGGTTGGCGGATCCAGGCTGGGCTGGGCTGAGTGGTGCTGCCTCAAACTTTGCATATAGCCTGTCTTGGCCCTCTCTGAGGTATGGCTCATATCTACTCCACATGTGTTCCTTCCAGGGCCCAGGCTAAGAGGGATGCAGATAGCTAGAAGGTCTTCTCTGAGCATAAGAGAAAAATCAGACACATCTGAGACCTCTCAAGGCCTGGGCTTAGAACTGGTACCCACTCATTTCTGCCAATACACCACTGGCCCAAGGAAGTCACATGGCAGAGCCTGAAGTCAAGGGGTGGAGACTACACCCCACCCACAATGAGCCATGGCAAGGATGAGGATGTAGGGAAGGCAAAGGACGCAGAGTCAATAATCCCATCTGCCAAAGCCTGGGTCTTGCCTCCAAACTGGAGTTCTGATCAATTTGTTGTATTTCCAATAATTAGGAAGCATGAAGGTGAGCATGGTATGCTCACACACCTGCCAACCACAAATCCTGGAGGACAGTGGAGGGGGACACTACCCACTTCATATGCACTGCATGACTGGTCAGTGTAGACCATTGCGCTCAGGAGACTGTATTGTCAGAATTGGTTATTACTGTTGTCCAGAGAGGTGTGGCGTTTCCTCTGACTTTGGAATGTGAGGGTAATTATGGGTTATGTGGTCATTCCCAGGGAAAGAAGAAGAAGGCCTTTCTTCAAAGACAGATGGGCTACTCTACAATTATGAATGTTTTGTAACCATCTTGTTCCTTCTACATTGGCTTTAGACTATGTGGTTGGCTGGCAAGGCTATTTCTGGGAAGGAAAAGGCTTCACTTCTTTTCTGAAGGTAGGGTCAAAAAAAGAAAAAAAAAAAGCTTTTTGGCCTGGGTTGACAACTATAGAAAACTACCCCCAGACCACGCAGCATAGCTTGGACTCAGTTGTGACAGAAGTGCTTTCTCAGAAACCATAACTCAAAAAGAGTCATTTACCACAGTGTTCATTGTAGCACTATTTACAACAGCCAGGACATGGAAGCAACCTATGTGTCCATCAACAGATGAATGGATAAGGAAGATGTGGCACATATATACAATGGAGTATTACTCAGCTGTAAAAGAAACGAAATTGAGTTCTTTGTAGTGAGCTGGATGGACCTAGAGTCTGTCACACAGAGTGAAGTAAGTCAGAAAGAGAAAGACAAATACCGTATGCTAACACATATATATGGAATCTAAAAAAAAAAAAAAAAAAAAAAAGGTTCTGAAGAACCTAGGAGCAGGACAGGAATATCAAGACACAGATGTAGAGAATGGACTTGAGGACACGGGGAGGGGGGAGGGTAAGCTGGGATGAAGTGAGAGAGTGGCATGGACATATATACACTACCAAATGTAAAATAGATAGCTAGTGGGAAGCAGCCGCATAGCACAGGGAGATCAGCTCGGTGCTTTGTGACCACCTAGAGGGGTGGGATAGAGAGGGTGGGAGGGAGACGTAAGATGGAGGGGATATGGGGATATATGTATACATATAGCTGATTCACTTTGTTATACAGCAGAAACTAACACACCATCATAAAGCAATTATACTCCAATAAAGATGTTAAAAAATTTAAAAAGTGCTTTCTCAGGCCCTGTGAGCCACTCCCTGGGTGTGCCCAGGGTCACAGCATACAGACCTGCCGGTTGACCTGGCACTAGGGTGCCTCCCCAGGGAGCAAGTGGGGGCTGAATTCTAGCCCATCCTCCACTTGCCAAGCCAACCACCCAGACTAGGGGTGTATCACTCTAAAGGAAGAAGCACCTTTGATCACTTATCTGCCCACAAGGGGCATCTTTTGGTAATTCACAGAAAGACAACTCACCACCAAAGGGGAATGAATCTCCTTGGAAGGGAGATGTATGGTTCTACCAGACTGCCCAGGGGCCGCCCAGAGCACGGGGCCTGGCACAATGTGGCAAACTGGATTACTCTTTCCAACTCTTCAGTACCCCTACAATAGCATTATTCATCCACGTCCTTTGCCACGTGACTCTGCAGTGCCCCCCACTAGACAAGGGGGGATGTACATCTACATCCCACTCACAAGGGTCTTGGCCATAGGAGCATGCTCTGCTCAGTGGCATGTCAGTGGAGATGAGGTGAGCAGAGGTTTTAAATGCACTTGCTTCATCAAACTTGGCCCCTTGAGCCTCTGCCCCCTGCCATGAGAAGGGGATGCTCCCAAGAGCCTCTGGCACCAGATGAAGGAGCCCCATGGAGACCCACAGTGTGAAGCAGAACCACCTTCAATGTCCCACAGACCAATAAGCAAAAATAATAAATGTATGCTGTTTGTTATGCTGCATTATTGCAATAAAAACTGACTAATATAAATGGTGATTCATGGAGTGAAATAAACTCCCTCAAAGCAAAAAGCCTGGGTGGTCCAGCTAACAGAAAGCATCCAGGGGTGAAAAGAAAACAGAAAAAAACAAATCTATATTCTACCTGAGGAATGAGCAGGGAGGCTGAGTCCAGCTGGAATGGAAACTGAGGACACCAGGCAAAAGTAAGCGAATTCAAAAGAGGACTTGGAAGTGATGCCTTGCCAGGTTCTGGAACTGAGCTTCCAGGACTTTACATGGCAAGCCTGAGGCTTCCACTGTGGGTGAGGAGGGGCTACCGAGAGTTCTGAGCGTGTCCAGATACTGTGATGTCAATCTAGGTGGGCCCAGAGTGAGTGCCATCCATAGGAGCAAATGCCACCATGCTAGGCACCACGGGGGAGAGGGGGGGACAGGATGCCTAGAACACCTTGCTTTCAGCACGAAAGCTGCAACGCACTCCAAGAGAAGCCCTTCTGAGGATGGCAGACATTCTGTCTGCGAGAGTCGTTCCACTGAGTCAGCCAGTTTTTAATGAGTGCTGTACACCAGGTAGTGCAGCCACCTCACTGCCTTTTTTTCCACCTTGATTGAAGCTCTATCCGGCTGCAGTTGATTTGGCTTTTGCTAATACAGATGCATTTCTCACCACTTGTAGCCATGAGCTACAGAACACTCAGGTTTTACTGACTTGTAGGGAGAAACGCTGGAAAGGAGTAAGGAAGGAAATTCCTCTGCTACACTGCTTCCCACCCAAAAACAAATACCAAAGCCAAATGCTTAATTCCCAAAGGTCAGCTGGGAAATCAAGCCCACGTGTCACGTGTGTCATACTTGGGCAGAAAGAAGGGCAAGACGGCCACCGTCCAAGTGGCCTGCGTCCCGGGTACAATTCTGCCAGACTTCAGGGCCACGAGGACAATGACATCAGGGTTCACCCCATTTAAATCTGTTTACAACAGTACCCAGAAGGAATAGCTTTGCTAAGAACTTTTTGAATAACAAGAAGAAGATTCTGTTGAGAATAAGTGGACCAACAGCAGGTAACGGAGCTTTAGTAAAAATATAGAACTGTAAACTGTTTTCATGTAACACTGAGCTTTAGTAAAATGATATGTATTGAAAACCCATCATCGGAGCTTTCATACGAATCACTGTTAATCCCCCAACAACCTTCAAGGTAAGTGTCATCATTCCTGGTTTGACACATGCAGGAATGAAGGTTAGAAAGGTAATACAACTGGGACTTCCCTGGTGGTCCAGTGCTTAAGACTCTGCACTTCCACTGCAGGGGGCATGGGTTCGACCCCTGGTCCCCGATCAGGTGGTTGGGGAACTAGGATCCAATATGCTGCTAGGCGCCCCCCCCCAAAAAAAACACAATTAACCCACAGTCACCCAGCAACTAAGTGATAGGACCTGAATTCGAATCCAATGCTGATCTGGCTCTAAAATTTATTTTCTTTCCATTATACAAAACTGACATTAACTTTATTATTTTATATAAAGCACATATAAAATCTCAGTCTACAAACACACATGTCTAACAGATATAATTTTCTTTGGTTTTCTATTACCCAACTTAATTTCTCTTTCAATTTCATTCCACCAGGGCCATGGTAACTTAAACTCAGGCAACTGCTTGCCCCTGTCCTTCCCAGGTTGCAAAGCAGGCCCTCGGGAAGCTCCATACCACATCCCCTCGGGCATCTGGTTTTAGCCCAGTTGCGGGTGACAGGTCCACAAAGGTCCACATACACTGCCAGCGCCTACGTCAAGCACGAGCCACCATGCCTCTCTGCTTTGCTGCCTGAGTGGGGAGGCGCCCCAGCCTCCATGTCATCGAAGACGACAATTTTGAGACCCAATTTTCCCGGGTCTCCAGAGAAACTGAGCCCCAGGTCCTGCAGGGGTAACTTGTTCATTACTGCCCCCTTTATTGGCTTCTCCTCCTTTCCTGACTCACTCCTCCCACCCCCTCACTTCTGCTTCCTGGGATCTCCTCCCAAATAAACTACGTGCACATGAATCCTTGTCTCAGGTTCTGCTCTCAGGGAAACTTACACTAACGTGGTTTAAGTCCAAGTTCCTGGGAATTTCTACAGGGTCAAGGCATAGCAGGACAGACTGGGATGGAACAACCAATGGGCCAGTCACCTGCCCCCTTAAATATTAGCTAAGGCATACCCATCCCATCATCCCAGTCACCAGGCTACACAGTTGCTGCTGAGTTGTCCCTTGTTCCTGTCCTCTGGTCCCTCAGGCCCCACAGCTCTCTTTCCTATTTCTATGCCAGGCCACATGGGGATGACCGAATCCCTTGATCAGGCTCTCAAGACATTCCATATAGCCATTCCCAGACCCCCAGGGCTCTACCAAGGGAAGAACATAGAAGCCCACTCTCAGGTCTCGTCTGCCTGTGTTGGCTTTGGCTGCTTTCCTGATGCTCCATGGAGAAACTAGAGCTGGTGACCTTCTCTCTAGGACCATCAGAGCTTGTGCTTTCATCACTTTCCTTCTGGCTCCCGTTATCCCCACCCTGGGAGAAGCCCTCTCCCCTCAAACATTCTTCCCTCCCTCATACTATGTCCCCTGAGCATTTTGTCTATGCCCGAGTTCCCTCCATCCCCTGAGGGCCCCTGTTTGTGAAGCCCAAAGTCAGGAAGAAACTGGCAGGCTACATTCTGCTGCTTGTCACTTTTGTCTCCTGAAACAATTATCTCAGGTTCGTCCCCTAGATCCTTGAAAGATTTGGGGGGAGGGGGATCACTGTGGTAAAAATAAGGGAACTGAAAATATAAACATTAGTTTCTATTGTTTTAATATCACCCTTCCACCTTTATGACACAAATTAAGAATAATCCATGGTATGATGCAGTCCTAGTATGAAATTCCAGTATTTCTTCACCAAGTAATTGGAAGAGAACCCTTCATTTTCTCCAGATCTTTCCTGTGTCCCCCACCATTCTGGACCAGTGTCATCATTTCCTGATGTCAGGGTTTGTGCACTATGAGAAGGGGCTGTCCAGTCCTTCTACTCACACTCTGAGTTCAGGCCTGACGACAATTCTGGAGATGCTGGTTTTCCCTCCTGTCAGCTTTTCTGTAAAATGACTGTTGTAACTGGCAGTTGCCCCAGAACCATCACTCCTCCCTCCGCTCCTGTTTTTCTGTTCCCCTCCCCCCAGGGCGGTATAGTGCTGGGAATGGTACTTTCTGCTTGTGTGGCACCTGTCCCCACACCCACCAGTCCCTCCCCTCCTCCAGGTCCAGCAAGTGCATGGCTGTCCCAGGCTGTGTCCAGACCCAGCAGACAACCATTCCATCAGCTCTCAGGAGAAACTGAGGCACAGTTCCTGATGGAAATGGTTTCTGACACTCACAGAATCACTGTGAGGCCCAAGCCTTTGACTGTCTTAGAAAGTAGAATACCTGCTTAAAAGGAAACATTCGTCTACTGTTTCCACAAGTGCCCTGACCTTGCTGCCCAGTTGGGTGGTTTGTGGCTGCTGCTTTTAAATACCAGCTCAAACTCTCTTTTTCTTTTTTTTTTCTTTTAGAATATATATCCTTTTTTTACCCCCTACTATTTATTTATTTATTTATTTTGGCTGCACCGGGTCTCAGTTGCGGCACACAGGATCTTCACTGTGGCACGTGGGATCTTTAGTTGCCACACGCAGACTTCTTAGTTGCAGCATGCGGACATCTTTAGTTGTAGCATGCAGACTTCTTAGTTGTGACATGCATGCAGGATCTAGTTCCCCAACCAGGGATCAAACCGGGCCTCCTGCATTGTGGGCACAGAGTCATACCCACTGGACTACCAGGGAAGTCCCTCAAACTCTCTTTCTTTAAGAACCATTCCTAACTCTGGTTTTGGGAAGAAATATCACCAAAACCCACAAAACATGCTATATCCCATACAAAATGTACTGTACTGCCATTTTTAAAAATGAGGAAGATCTCAATATGTTGATATGAAACCACAGCCAAGATATATTGCATGGGGAAGAAAGCAAGTGACAGAACAATGTATTTAGGATACCACTATTTGTGGATTTTAAAGGGGTTTTTAATAAATATATATGTAAAGAATATCTCTCGAAAGATACATAAAAAAAACTGAAAAATGTAGGAGTCCCTGAGGAGGGAGTCTGGGGACTAAGGATTATTTTTCCTTTTCATTGAACCAGCTTCACCATATCCCTATATTACTTTTAAAAGGGGGGAAGAAAAAGGAAAAGCACTATTAAATTAAACAAAGAGGCTCATGAAAAATAATCTATGTGTATTATATTTACTCGAGGAACCTGATAAAAATGGCAGCTCCAATCGGTCAGGGGACTCTAGGATCTGCATCTCTAATCAGTCCCCAAGTGATTCTCACATCAGTGGACTGTGCTCTGAGAAAACCTACCACAAAATGCTAGCCCGTCGTAGGGCTGCAGGGCAGGCTGCTGAAGGCTCTGGAGGAACTGGTGGAATGGAGACAGGCAGTGCTGAGGGCATCTGGGCATCACCGAGGGCTGCCCCGAGGAGGGCAGCATCTCTGCTCACCCTGACACGACACTGAATAAGAAAGTAAGGTACAAGCCATTTCACCTCTCAGATCCATGACAACAATCTCACTGGATAGCGTACTTGGCAGCAGCTTACTTTGTTTAATGCTCCTTTCCCTTTGTAGAGGATGCTCCCCTAACCTGAATGGTAAGCAAAATTAGACACAGCATAATTTTAAAAGAAAGGGGAAGCTGAGATTCACAAGCATGAATCTAAATTTGAAATCTAAACTTGAGCCCAACAAACCTTTGTAACAATCTTAAAAAAAAAAAAAAAAACAAGCAGAGACAAAGAAAGCAATGGCAAACAATCTCCAAAATGATTTAAAATTAACTGACATCTGGTCATAAAGGGAAAGAGTCACGAGGCACCCAAACTTGAGGCAATGGTGAACGCCTAATGTATCTTGAAGACTCACAAAATTGCAGTGACCACTGGGAAGTAAAGAAGTCCCCATTAAATGGTGGTGGTGATGCAAAAAGCACCATTTGGTCCTTTAGGTTGGTTTCCTGGGACTGTGTAGGCAAGAGAAACAGGTGCAGAAGAAAAGCAGAGGACCCAATTGTTTGCAGGCCAATCTGGAATTTTAATTCAAACAGGCTCCAGCTGCCTGGGCCAACATAGTTCTCAGGTGCTCTTAAGTGCTTCACAAACTAAAGCAGCCACTGGTGATGGGATGAATCCTAGGCAAAGGCTCCAGGAACCCTGCCCAACCCCATCCTCCTGCATCTTTCCCCTAGAAGACCAGGGAAGGGTGGGGTAACCAAACAAAAGACGCATGCTGGGAGTCTGTGATCCAGCTTGGAGCTGGACCTGGGGATCCCATTGGACCCCAGGCCCACAGTAAAAAGGAGAGAAAAGCCAACGTTGTCTCAACCTGATAATGAGCCAGCTTCATTATAAGATTAGCTGCCGGGATGAACAACAGTATCTTAATAATGCACACATCGCTATGACAACCACTCACTTTGGTACCTAAAGATAACTTCATGGTGTGGCCATGCTCTGAGACCGGAAGGAAGGGGGCAGGGCACAACCATTAAAAGAATGACACAACCATTAAGAACAGGATTTGACAAAAACTGGTTAGAACCTAGGAAGCCCAAGACGGCAGAAGATTCGACTTCGGGTAGACCTTGAGTCCCATTCTGTGCTCATTGTAATACATTAGCATATGCTAAACGACACACTCACAGGCACCATGACAGTTCTGAGGCTGCCAGTAAAAGGCCAAAAAGTGGGTGGTACCCCAACTCCTGGAAATCCCTGCTGCTTCTCCAAGATAGCTAGAACATTCCTCTCACTCATCAGCCTATGAAATTTCCTAGCCCACGAAAACTAGCCACCGCCACAACTCACTGCCGCTCTCACCTTTTGAGCCGGTCCAAATACTGTCTATGGAGTGTGTATCTCCCGGGGCCGGGGCCGGGGCCGCTCTCGCCTTCTGAGACGGCCCACACTCTGTGGAGTCTCTCTCTACATAAACCTGTTTTCACTTTACTACCACTGGCTCTTGAACTCTTTCCTGTGGGAAGCCAAGGACCCTCGCTTGGCGGCCTGTCCCAGAGACTGACGGAGACCTGGGACATGACCATCCTCTCGCCCCACTTTTTCCTACGGCACATCCTTGTTGGAAAATAAATGCTGTTTCCTGTGGTCTCCATCATTCCGCTCCTCACAGCGCCTCCGGCTTTGCGCACAGCCTGTGCCTATTAAGTGTATGCCAGCCGACCCGCGTGCACGTCTGTGCGTGCACGTCTGTGCGTGCACGTCTGTGCGTGCACGTCTGTGCGTGCACGTCTGTGCGTGCACGTCTGTGCGTGCACGTCTGTGCGTGCACGTCGGGGTAAGTAAGGAGCCCAGGGGGGCGTGGCAGTCTTGGTTGCAGGGGTACCGTCCAGTGCTCAAAGTTGGTCAGATTTCTTTTGGGCTCAGGCACCCGAGCGCGTTGACATAATTATTTAGGAAGACAGGCTTGGCCAGGATTAATACTGTGATTAATTACGGTGAGAGCCTCAACAAGAGAGGGCGTGCAAGGAAGGGTCGGGGAGGGATGTGACAGCCCCTGTCTCGCCAGCTCGCCGGCAGGACGGCAGAGAGTGTTGAGTGGAGAGCCGCATGGGCCTGACTGTAATGAGAAATGAGAAAAGTGCTGAAAAATTGATGGCGCCTGCAGATGGCGCAGGCTGGCGCGCAGCGGGATCCCTGCAGCCCGCAGCCCGCGCCGGGCTCCGTATGCTAATGCGGGCGCCCGGGCCACGGACCGGGAGGAAGAAAAGCTGGCACAAAGGAGAGAAATGCAAATGACAGGCACCGAGATCGGTGCCGAGAATCCCGGATTAACTGCGTGAAGCTGCTGCTCGCCTGCGTTTAACCCTTTCTGAACTGTGTTGGAGCTGCAGGGGGTTGCTGCTGGGAGGTCTGGTCTGGATCTGGGTCCAGGCCGGAGTGGGGATGCAGGAAAAAGGAGATGGGAAGAACCCAGAAACTGGCTGGTTCTTCCAGAGTGGTGACTTCTTTGGAAAAGGTCCTGGGGGAGGATATGGTGAGGAAGTGACCTCTGGGGTAAGAAATGCAGTGGCCCAGCTTTGCGCGTCCTGGTACTGTTGGCTCCACAGGCAGCCAGAAGAGCTTCTAAGACATGGGCAGTGGAAAAGGAGGCCACGAGGAGAAAGCACCGGGATGCTGCCACGTCCAGCACCTCGACCTGGGCGGTGGATATGCGGATGGTTCCAATATCATTTGATATTGTAAATATCAGATGTGTGCACTTTCCTGTATCTCAGTTATACTCCAATCAAAAGTGAAACGAGGAAGAAAAAAAAAAATGAGGCCAGAGCAGAAGAGCAGAGATCTGGTTTAAAGCTTTGCAGACTTACCTTCTCTGGGAGAGAACAGCAGAGGAAATATTTCATGAATAGTGGGGGGCCCCAAACACAAGTCAGGGTCGTGGTGCTGTTGGGACTCTCCTACTTTGGGGTACACTCTCTCTCAGAGTATCACCATGGTTGGTACTCATGGAGAGGAAAACATGCTAAAACACTGACTCATCCCCAACCTTCCTTCCTGGGGAACATGTTAGGATGAGAAGTCAGCAAGAATGAACCAAGGAGTCCACAGGTGTGTGATGTCAGGTCTGTAGACCAGCCAGGAGGAAGAAGGGGATCCAGAATTCCAGACAATAGAATTCCGTGGAAATATAGGCAGACCTGGGAAGATATAGGTGCTGGTGATACAAGATGTTGGTGATACAGGGTTACTCAGACACGGGGGAGAACATAAATATATATGCTTCAAGAGAGAATAGAATCAGAGATTACATCTATGTAATAAAATTTAAGTTATTCACATTTCTATAATATTGATTTTTTAGGTCTGAACAACTGTATATCCAGCTACTAACAATAGTTCCCTCCATGGGATAGGAGGACTTGGACTATCTCTGTAGTGCTTGAATTTTTTTACACTATTCAAGTATTAGGAAAAAGTGCATAAATATAGTTTCATTTTGAAAGGAAAAAATGACAAAGCCAATGGGAACCATGGGAGTAATAAGCTTGGCCTTTCTGGTGGCCTAATTCCCCAAGATAGGCTTCTGGGTGAAGAGTCTTCCCCAAAGTTCTTCCCATTTATGAGCAGCACTGCTGAAATCCCTGCCTGTGAGTCCAGAGCGTTCCCATCTGCTTCCCCAGGAAGCATTCCACTTGATCCCCACCATTTTACATATGGAGGCACAGAACTGCAGATCTAGAGATTTTCGGGTTGCCATTGTGGGGGGCAGGCTGAGTGGGGAGGCGATGTCTACTGACTGCCTATTTGGTGCCCACGCTGTGCGGGACACTGCAACACAGGACTTCTGCCAAGTTGCACCCTGTCGTTTTCCTGATAAGGAGACCCTTTGTGAGCAATTTGGCTTTCCCTACAGAAACTCTCTCGGGGGAGAGTGTGGAAATAACTGTCCACCCTGGATTGTGGCCGCACTATCTTTGTCCTGTCTCCACAGCTCTTGGGTCCAGCCCAGGGTCCAGAACAGAAGCAGAGGGCCCACATCTGTGTGGAGAAAGGAATTAAATCTACAGCCAAGGAGAGGTAGGTGAATGTATACATATACACACACACACCAGGAAAGGAGGCCACTTCGGGTGTTAGTTGTATTTTTTCCCCTGGGACAAACAAAATAAGGCAGATTGTCTATGCTAGAGTTCCTTTGAACCAGAAATTACAATCTTTGCTTGAAGAGACAAGAGGATTAGAAAACATTTTAAATGTCCTCCTTTTCTCCTTTTACTGCAAAGCTCCAATGAACTCCAAACCCAGGGGTGTTCACTGCAACACAGCAGATTAACCATATAGGACTGGAGAGTCATTAGGGATCTTTTTTCCTTTAACTCAAGCCCCCATGTGAGGACAGGGCTTAGGGGCGGGGGTGGAGTTCCGGGAGGAGGCCACCTTTGCTAAGACGGACACAGCTTTGCTGGGCACAGCAATTATTCTAAAAACACCTGGAGCATGAAATTTTAAAATGCCAAAATGACGGTGGGTCAGGCTGGTGCCGAAGGTATTCTTTGTGTGATGCCACAGGAGAGGCCAGGAAGCTTTTCCAGGAGTTGAGATCTGTCCTCTTTCTCTACCTGTCCTGAAGCAAAGGCTTGGGATTTGAATCCATTGGTGCCGGGATTCTCCCCATCCTGATTCTCACACAAGAAAAAATCCAGAAATCACAGTGGATTGCTTATGCATCAACCCCATGGAAGGGTAGCCAGGTGTTCTTTGCTTTTTGTTTCACAGATACATTCAACTGACATTTAAAGACAAAAACAAAACAAAACAACAACAACAAAAAACCTGACCTGTGATGCTTTCGCCAAGTCCTTACACTGAAAATTGTTACAAGAGAAGAATTAAGCAATCCTCTGCTTTTTAGGAATAGCAGTTTACACGTAGTTGATGATTTTTTTAAAAATCTTCTTTGCAGAAGAAGGCCAGCTAAAAGATGTAGAAGGAGTGAGCACATTTAAAAATCTCCCAGTTTGCAGCCCTGAATGAAGTGATTCAATGATTATCAATGAGAATTAAAGCCATTAGGAATTAGAGTAGAATCAAGTCATTTTTAGTTATGTCGAAGTAAGAAAATCTACTTCCCATCTGTTCTTTCTCAGGAATTCACCAAGATGTGAGCCCCACCCCCACCAAATAAGGGAGCAGATATGGTCCCCATGAAACAGTAGAGTCAGCAGAAACGGTGAGAAGAAGTCGGAGAGACGGGCAATCAGCTCAAATAGGAACAGAGGCTGGAAGGCTGGAGTCTCGGGGCGAGATTTGAGAGATCTTATACTGTCCAGAATTCGGACTGAAGGCAAATAATTTAAAAACAAATGGAAAGATCTTTTTTAACTCCAGGAAAAATAAAAAACAGCCTGTTCAAGGAAGGTGCCGTGATCACAGCACACTAGCTGGCTCTGCAAGGAACAGTGTTTACGTAGTCACAACAATGCAGTCACTGTTTAATGATTTTCCACTTTAGAAATTTACCTAGAGTCAAGCAAGAAGACTCAGGACAAAAGGATACAACATGAACGTCCTCCGCCTTGACAGTGTAGACATTTAAGTACAGATACTGGAGTGGAAAGGGGTAGGAGATCTGTAAGGGATGTTAACACCTTCATCTTACCAAATGAGGAGGCAGAAGACACTATTATTGACCTTACAAGAAACAGAGTTTTGGGAGTTCCCTGGTGGTCTAGTGGTTAGGATTTAGTGCCTTCACTGCCGAGGGCCCGGGTTTAATCCCTGGTCAGGGAACTGAGATTCCACAGACTGTGCGGCACGGCCAAAAAAAAAAAAGAGTGTAAGCAAATCTCCCAAAGTGACAAATTTAACCCATAGAAACTGTAAAGAATGATACTAATATATTGGGCCATTGGAGAGAGATGGAGAGGTAGTGGAAGGGAACTAAGTCCCCATCTGTCACAGCAGGAGGTCAACAATGAATGTCCAAAATTGATCAGTCTCTACTTTAAAATACGGAGGTAATTTTCAGAAGAAATAGCTAAATGTGTTGATAAGGGCCATCTCTGAAGAGTGGGGCTCGGGGGGAAAGATGAAGGAAGAAACAGTTTATAAACCTTTATAAACCTTTTTGAACAATTTGAGTTTTTAACCAAGAACATGTAGTATGCCTCTTAAAAGACCTATATTAAAAATATAAGGAATTCCTTGGTGGCCCAGTGGTTAAGACTCAGTACTTTGACTGCCATGGGCCTGGGTTCAATCCCTGGTCAGGGAACTAAGATCCCAAAAGGTACACGGCACAGCCCAAAGTAAAAAAAAAATATATATATATATATATATATATACACACACACACACACACACATATATATATGTGTGTATATATATAATATACAGTTAAAAGAAATGTACAACACCATTAATTTGGGAATTATTGTCATCCCATGGATAAGTATTATGTCGATTTTTTAAAAACATACATAGAGTTAACAGAATTGCAACTCAGCAATTAATATGGGAATTACTGACACCCATAATGACTGGGTCTTCCCACTCTTGAATAGGTATGTCTCTTAAATTATTCGTGTTTTCCTTTACGTCTCTGAGTAAAATTTTTGTCGTCTGTTTATATATTATTTCTGTGTATTTCTTGTTGAGTTTATCCCTAAGATCTTTATATTTGTATTCCTATTTTGAATGGGATTTTTAAAGTAAAATCTATAAGTGATTATTGCTGACATAGAAAAATCATTGATTCTGCTATTTTTAAATATGACCCTCATACTGTAATCTTATATTATTGTAAATGGTTTTTCAGTCTAGTCTCTTGGGGTTTTTTTTAAATAGGTGATAATAATACCGTCCATGAGTAATGATTAGCTCAGCCTTACTTCTGCTTATTCCTTTGCTCTATTTACTGTATTTTGTAAGTTGTTAAATAACAGCAGCAATGGTGAGCATCCTTGTTTCCTCCCTGATGGTAATGGGAGCCCATCTAATGTTCCACCCAAGCAGGTTTTGAGCTGGCTGCTATCGGAAGGTAACAGTTCGTGGTGGTCAAGGGGATGGGCTTTCAGATCAGACTACCTGGGTCCTGGGTCAGATGGGATCCACCGTTTACTTAGCAGGGTGACTTTAACCAATTACTTAACCTCTCTACACCTGTTTCCTTGTCTGTAAAATGGGATAACAGTGCCTACTTCATTGGATAGCAGTGCTCATTAAATGAGATTATATGTGCAAAGCACCTATACAATGCATGGGCAGCTCTAGTCCACAGCACTTTCAAGAATCTAATATATAACACTTGTGCTGTATCATCTTGTTAGATTTGGCCTTTTGTCAGTCCTTTGAGACTATTTTGGACGCTACTCTGTCATTAGTTTTCATGGTTTCCATTAGTTCAGCAGTCTGAATCTTGCTTATTCCCTGGGGATTGGGTGGAACTTCGAGGCGCTGTATCCATTTTACACAAGGAATCCTCAGTGCCACCCTAGCTCCCTGTGGATCTTCTGTCCTCTCTTCTTTGCATCTGACTGAGAAAGGAGCATAGGCTTTAAAATCAGCGGGGAGATCACAGCTCTGGACTCACTGCATGGTCTTAGGCAAGCTCTTAGCATCTCTTGGTTTCCAGCTACTCGCTTCTAAGTGGAGTGAGAATGTCTCCCTCACAGGGCTATTTTGAACATTAAAGATGAGCAAAAGCTCACACCTAGCCTGGCACCTGTACCACCACACACTCTTCACTGCTTTCTGCTTCTCCACCCAGGACCTCTTTGTCCAAAGTCAGAAGTAGTGAGTGGCCTGGAAAGTGGGAGGAAACCAAGCTCCCTGTGATTAAGCCTGGCTCCACCTCAGGTGGCTGTATCAGTAATTTGGTCTTTCCGGGCTCAGCTCGGGTGGGAATCAGAGGTGCTGGCTCCCAGTCCTGGTACAGCAGCTAAGCATCTCAGGAGATGCTCTCACCTCTGCAAAAGCCACGAGTGGCCTCTCCCTTCACAGTCAGCAGCTCTGAAATCCTCAGCTGAGGGACTTGGTGTGCAACACAGAGGTACAGCTCCCTCCCCTACAGAGGTCAATTCTTCCTCAGCAAGAGCCTGCTCAAAGCCCTTAGACCTTCCAGAAAGGCTCCCACAGCTCTTCACAAAATATTTTTTATTAATATTTGGACGAGACAAAGGAATGCATTACCATGCAGCCACATCTGCAAGCAGCGGAGACATTCAAATCGCTCTGAGTCACCCCAAGCAAATGCCACAAAACACAGACAAAAGCCCTCCTGCTGCCTGTCTTGGTTGACAGAATACCAATTATCAGCATCTGTGGATTCGTCCACTTGGCAAACGTGTGAGCCTCTGCTTTGTCCTGTTTGCCAAGCCATCTTCACCAAGAACACAGAGAGGAGCACAGAGATTCTGAGTCACAGTGACACTCCAGCCTCACATCCAGATTTTCATGAAAGTCATCCTTGGGAGGTTTTCCTGAGTGGCATCTGGATCTATTAGACCCCTGTTACGTGGTCAGCATCCTTTAGTTGGTTCTTCCTCCTGCCTTCCCTGTCTCTCTGGCTCCAGCCACTCACCCAAACCAGAGACCTGGTGAGCCCCTCAGGTCCCTCTCTGTCACCCCTCTATCCAGTTGGTCACCAAGCCCTGTTGATTTGATTTCCTAAATCAAACCCAAATATGCCCATTTCTCTTCCCTTTCCTCTTCAATGCTTCTTGAATTACTGCACAGCTTCCTGCCTGGTCTCGGACCTCCAGCCTCTCCCTCTTCAATCCGTTTTCCACAAAGCAGCTAAGTTGATTCCTAGTCCAGTGTTCTTACTACAAGACTACTGAGTTTGTTTCAGCCATCCAGAAACAGTTTTGGAATGAGGAACATCATAAGGATCTTCTTCTGAATATAATTCACCCACTGCCACAGTGCCAAGTATCCACCCATGGTTCCATTTCAAGTTAAAACCATAGAATTTCCACATTAAGACAGCATAGCAGCTCACAGATCCATTTCCCCCACTGTAGCATAGCACGTACCAGGGCAGCTATCAATTCTTAGTTAGCTCTGGTTGGTAGCCTGGTAGGCCCCAAGAGACTAGGACACAGGATCGGGTAGTGAGCCATGGCAGTGCTGCTGGGGTGAAGGGACAGGCCCAGTTTGGAGACAGGACGGTCATGACAGATCCTATCATCTTCAAGGTCAGCTGAGCCCATAAAGAGGAGGTGAGAGGACACAAGAGACTGGACACATCACAGTCTTCCTGAGTCTAAAGAACAGCCAGTCCCTATTCCTCCTCTGGAATACAGAAACAAAGCCTGGAGCAGCTGCAACCACACTAGCACCATGAGGGAAGCCCATCTGAGGATGAAGCCCACACAGAGGAAGATCTAGCCAGAGTTATTTCAGAGGCACAGTGCCAGAGCCACCATGATGACACCTACCTTCCTCTCTAACACCCACCTCCTCTGGACTGTTTGTTGTCCAAGAGTGTGAGGTGTCATATTTCCTGACGGCTTAAACCAGATAGAGACATGGACTAAGGTATTTGCTGCAGTAAGCATTCTAACAGATGCAATACCTTTACAAATTCAAGGATTGGGAAAGACCCTTATGGGAATGTCATGGGGTCCCAAACATGAGAAAAACATAATGAAACATTGGCATTTTGGTTAAAGACATGGACTCAAACTGTATTCAAATCCCAGCTATGATATTCACCAGCTCTGCTGCTGGGCACGTTGCTTAACCTTTTTCAACGGTTTCATCTGCAAAGTAGGGATAATAAGTCTTACCTCATTGGATGGTTGTGAAGATTAAATGAGATAATGCACAAGAAGAACTTTGCACAGTGTCTGGTGCATAGTTAACAATAGTTGCTGTCGTTTGGTAATAGTAGTAGAATGTTAGTGGTCATGATGGTGGAGAGCAGGAATAATTATTCCATGTACATAAAGTGCCCCATAAGACCTTCAAAGTCATCCCATGCATGGCTCTGCCCTAGAGGTGCTGATGGAATTTAGACTGTCTGTGACTCAGAGTTTGAGCTCATTGCACCTAACAGTCATTGTACCTAACGGTTGAAAATTCAGCTCTTTGCAAATAGATATTAATCTCCAATGAAATATTGGAGAGCTTTAAGTAAGGTGATCGGGCTGATTAATGATTCCCTCTGGGCGAATGCTGAGGCACCCAGAAGTGGAGCAAGAGCTTTCTGAAACACAGGCAGAGCAATCCATCCAGCATTTTACAAATGACGTCAGCTTTTCCCAGGCTGTGGGATCTCAGGGCTGTACCCCATCCAGGGTTCCCGTGGCTACTTTTACAAACATAAACACACCTGCTCATCAAAAGGGAAGACTGGGTCACCAAGCCTTCGTGATTTTTTTAATTCTACTTTTAATTTTTCCCCTCTAAGAATTGAGCGAATGGACCAAGATGAGAAGTGGCTGCAGGGCTTTGGGGTAAGGAACTCCAGATTCTTGCTCCGTTCCACTGTTAATTTGAATTTGAGAAAGCCCCAGGACTCGGGGGTTCAACCTCCCTTAAACCCTGTGGACCCTCCCTAGATATGATATTGCCCTCGGTGGGCCTCTCCCCACTTCCAGATGGGAAAAGGAGCCAAATGTGTATTTATTCGGGGCCAACACCTCAGGCCAGTCCTTGTACTGGGTATTAGGGCTCCAAGACTGGGTGATGGCTCGGGAGTCAGGATTTGAATCAAAGAGTTGTTTCAACGGTTAAATAAATTAATTCATGTGCTTAGATCAGTGTTCCTCTCGTGGTAATGTGCATACGAATTATGTGGTGGTCTCCTTAAAATGCAGATTCAGATTCATCAGGTCTGGAGTGGGGCCTGAGATACTGCCTCTCCTACAAACTCCTGGATTATGCCACTTGTGCTTGTCCAAAGACCACACTTTGAGCTTAGAAGGCCGCTTCACTTAGCAAGTGTTATACGTGGTAGCTACAACTGTATGTGTCCAATAATTGTTCTATGAACAGAATTGAGCTGAAATGTTTATAGTCTGTTGATGGTATAATCACTATTTTCATATCTCTCATCTTATTTAACACCCATAATTCAGCAAGGTAAAGAGTCACGACCCCATTTACAGGGAAGGAATTTGAGGGGATTCCTGAATATGAAAATAGGTGTCTTTCATCTATCCTGGAAAGTTTTCATCAGCTATTTCTTTGACCATTGCCCCTCCGCATTTTCCCAATCAAATTAGAACCCAAACTAGAATATACATAACTTTGCACTCTGTACATCTTCTCCTCGTACCAGAGTCTCTGTGATGTCTTCCTGTTTTTTTCTAGTTTACTAGTTCTTGCCTCAACTGTCCTGAATCAGCTACTGAACACTTCCATTGGGTTTCAAATTTTCATTATTAATTTCCACTGGTTTTTAATTTCCATTGTTATGCTTTTCATTTCCAGAAGTACGAGTTGGTTCTTTTTCAACTCTTTCACTCTCTTCCCCTTTGTTTTCAATTCCTTCTTTTATTTCTTTAAAAACAGTGGGAATATTTATTTTATATTCCATATCTGATAATTCTGATCTCTGAGGCTTTACTGCATCTTTTTCTAAAGTACGTTGTTATGATTGTGATTTATAAGAAATATATTTGGCCTTTATCCCTTCCTGGCACAGAGTTCCTAAAACCCTTGGAATTTCCTCTGTGATAAGAATTAGCTTATAGGTTTCTTTTGTTGGTCTTTATCAAGTCCCCTTCAACCACACCTGAATTTATGTTAATGAAGTGACTTTTAGAAAGTCCTGAGGAAGGGGCTGGTTGCTAGAGGAACAAACCACGTGACCAAAAGGTTGTCCCTTTCAGATATACCTCCTCCCCTCCCCTCCTTACCTCCAACCTCCAGGGAGGGAAGAGGAGTTGAATTGCCAATAGCCATGATTTAATCAATCATGCCTATGTAATGAAGCCTCAATAGAAAACCCTCACCAAAGGAGTAGGAGAGCTTCTGGGTTGGTGAACATGTAGAGGTGCTGGGAGGGTGGCACACTTGGAGAGGACATAGCAGCTCCATGGCCTTTTCCACATACCTGGCCCTATATATCCCTTCCATCTACCTGTTGCTGAGTTGTGTCCTTTGATAATAAACCAGTGATCTAGTAAGTAAACTGTTTTCCTGAGTTCTGTGAGCCACTCTAACAAATTATTGAAACCTAGAAGGGGGTTGTGGGAACCTCCATTTTATAGTCGGTCTGTCAGAAGCACAGGTGACAGCCTGGACTTGTGATTGGCATCTGAAGTGGGGCCAGTCTTATGGGACTGAGCCCTTCACCTGTGGGATCTGATGCTATCTCCAAGTAGATAAGGTTAGAATTGAGTTGAATTGTAGGACAGCCAGTTGGTGTCAGAGAATCGCTAAGTATAAGGGAAAAACTCACATTTGATGACCAGAAGTGAAGTACTGAGAGCACTAATAGTACAGAGAAACAGAAGAGTTTTTCCTGTACAGTTGTTTCTACTGAAACAACTTTCTCAAGCTGCCTTGTTTCTTTGTAAGCTTTATAATCCGTGAGTGTGTGTGAGTCCATAATCATTGGAATTCTATCAGGGGAATTCTTTGAGTCTAGAGAGGATCTCCACTTGCTTCTTTTTTTTTTTTTTTTTTGCGGTATGCGGGCCTCTCACTGTTGTGGCCTCTCCCGTTGCGGAGCACAGGCTCCGGACGCGCAGGCTCAGCGGCCATGGCTCACGGGCCCAGCCGCTCCGCGGCATGTGGGATCCTCCCAGACCGGGGCACGAACCCGTATCCCCTGCATCGGCAGGCGGACTCTCAACCACTTGCGCCACCAGGGAGGCCCTCCACTTGCTTCTTTAAAGTACTGGGGGGCTTGACCATCCTAGGCCCGTGTTAAATTAAAATTGTCAGCTTGTTTATTTCAAATCTTGCGTATACTGGCATTCAGGCACCAACCCCACACAAGGGCCAGCCCAGGTCCACAGATTCACGGAGGATAATTTTCCCCTCTTCCTCAGAATCAAGACCACGCTGAGACAGGTGTGTTTCCTTGCATTTTTCCTTGGCAAGGAGGGTTTCTCCTGGTTTACATTTTTTACTAAATGTGTAGCGCTTTGTGAATCATAGCTTTGTATGGAGAGGAGAGAAGCCTCTCTCTAACTCTCCCCAGGCCTGATGTCTTGTCTGCCTTATATCTATGGCTGCAGGGGCCTCTGACGGCGCGCAATGTCAGCTCTCACTCACACTCCTGCCCTTCGTCCCACCCCCACTCCATCCCCGGTCTCTAAGGACTTCCTTCATTTTCTTACAAGGTCGTGCACGCATTTAAAATTATGCTCCTTTCATAAGCATTTTTACCTAGCATTTTCAGTTGTTTCATAATAGAAGGGTTTTAGAATTTCTAATCTTCCATTTTGCCAGAAACAGAAATCACATCTTTTTCTGAACTCCTCACAGAGCTAAGTAAAGATGATAAAGTATCACATACACCCCCCAGCAAGCAAACTACCAAGATTGTTTGCCTCTTTAAAGGGAATAAGAGGTTGGATATTATCCACATTAAGGTGTCTTGGGGATAATATTGCTCTGGAGAGCTTCACCAATAAACACTTGGAGGAAAACAGCATCATCAGGAAAAGATTCCATAAACTACATTCCTGGGAGAATTTTCTTCTTGGAACAGGGACAAGAACTTGCATCCAACTGTCGGGGGAGGTTTCTCTAAATACTCCATTGGAGATGAAAAAAACGCTCCATTGAAGAGCATAATGGTAATAATTGTTACAACAGCTTAAAGTTTCGTAAAGGGCATTGTTTACAAAGTACTTCTATCATACTTATTTTGTGCTCCTTTTGACGGATGTTCCAAAAAGGCCCCTGGGTTAAGGAGCTATAGGTGGGAGCACTAGGGCACCTCCTCTGGGGTCAGAAGCCCTGCACCAACAACAGTACAATGAAGCGTTTTTGAGGAAGGCTTTAACAAGCCACCTGGAATTCAGGAACCTCTGCTTTCTCCCTTGGCTGCGTTTAGCTTCATCATATAAACTGAGCTCTATGGGGAGACTGGGACTCTTTCAGGGTCACGGTATTTGCTAACCTCAGAGTTCCCATGGTCCTGACCATCCAGTACATCAACCAAAGTTCATCAGAGTTCATGTCCAGCACCCTCCCATTCCCAGTAACAACCCATCCCCCAGGCTCTTAAAGCAGAAGTGGGTTGTAGGGAGACACCATCCAACAGGGAATGCTGTGAACCTCCCCCAGTCCCTCCTCCATCCTACCACATAGTGGAGGACTTTCAAACAGCAGGCTCTCCACAGCCTGGGACACCTCTGGTGCAGGCACAATGGCCTTGTTGGATGAAACTCTAGCTCTAAGCAGAGTGATCCGAGGCACCTGGTCATCAGTGGGCTCCACCATTGCTCTTTCTGAGCAGGTTTGGGTAGAATCAGTATTTGCAAGATTGTTGAGAATGAGCTATTGCCATGCTGTATGCTCCACATGGCATGGGATTTTTTTTTTTTCTAATTGAAGTATAGTTGATTTTATAATGTGTTAGTTTCTGGTGTACAGCAAAGTGATTCGGTTATATATATATATTCTTTTTCATATTTTTTTCTGTTATGGTTTATTATAAGATATTGAATATAGTTCCCTGTGCTATACAGTAGGACCTTGTTGTTTATCCATTCTGTATATAATAGTTTGCATCTACTAATCCCAAACTCCCAATCCATCCTTCCCCCATCCCCCCTCCTCCTTGGCAACCACAAGTCTGTTCTCTATGTCTGTGAGTCTCTTTCTGTTTTGTAGATAGGTTCATTTGTGTCATATTTTATATTCCACATATAAGTGATATCATTTGGTATTTGTCTTTCTTTTTCTGACTTACTTCACTTAGTATGATAATCTCTAGGTCCATCCATGTTGTAGCAAATGGCATTATTTCATTCTTTTTTATAGCTGAGTAGTATTCCATTGTTTATATACACCACATCTTCTTTATCTATTCCTCTGTCAATGGACATTTAGGTTGCTTCTATGTCTTGGCTATTGTGAATAGTGCTGCTATGAACATAGGGGTGCATGTATCTTTTTGAATGACAGTTTTCTCCAGATATATGCCCAGGAGTGGGATTGCTGGATTATATGATAACTCTATTTTTAGTTTTTTAAGGATCTTTATTCCTTCAATGCTCTGATTCTTGACATCAAAAATGAGGGATATTCATTTATCTGTCCTTATTCAAAATCTTCAGTTCTTCTCAATCTTGCCCAATATAATAAAACCTCAGGGAATTTTTGGCCTTTTTCCTGACACCCTGACATGATCCAGAGGTGGCTATAATCCAAGGCATGATTATAAATAATCACCTAAAGTTTTGATGTTCAGTTCTTATTTACCTTCTAAACGTATCACAATTCCAGTTTCGAACAGAACACAAATATTACAAAAAAGTGAGGCACATACAAAAAGTAAGCAAACCAATAATACACACTACTGTATATAAAATAAACAACAAGGATTACTGTATAGCCCAGTAATACTGAAGAAGTATATTCAGTGTCTTGTAATAACCTATAATGGAAAAGAATCTGAAAACATGTATATTATACATATATATATATATATATATATATATCTGAATCACTTTGCTGTACACCTGAAACTAACATGATATTGTAAATCAACTATACTGCAATTCAAAAAAAAGTAAAAGCAACCTAAACGTCTACCAACTCATGAATGAATAAATAAAATGTGGTATATCCATACAATGGAATATTATCCAGCAATAATAAGGAATAAAGTACTGATACATGCTACAACATGGATGAAACCTGAAAACATTATACAATAATGTTAAATAAAAAGACCACATATTCTATGATTCCATTTATATGACATGTCCAGAATAGACAAAAAGACAGAAAATAGATCAGTGGTTGCCTAGAGCCAGGGAATGGGGGAGGGTGGAGTCAAAAGGATAGAGTGACTGTTAATGAGTCTTTTCTTTGGAGGATGGTAAAAATGTTCTAAAATTATATTATGAGATGGTTGCACAACTCTTAAGTATGCTTAAAACCATTGAAATATACAATTTAAATAGATGAACTTTATGGTATGTAAATTATATCTTAATAAAGCTGTTTAAAAATAAAAAGTTTTTTTTTTTAAGTAAGCAAACCAAGATCATTTACACATATGAGGAAGCTAGGGCTCAGAGCAGGTAAGTAATTTACTCCAGGTCACACAGACCCAGAGTCACAGGTCAGGACACAAACTCAGGCCAACTGTACCCAAATCCTCTGACTTTGCTGGTATACCATGCTGCTTCCTCACTTTGGGTAGCTCAGTTCTTCCATATGACTTCATCTTGTGAGGGAAAATGACCCTGATATAACCTTCCTGGATAGTATGGAAAGGCCAAGATTTCACCATGATGCAACAGCTGGGGTTAGCATCATGTTTATCAAAAGAAGGGTGACATGGAAGGGTGGGGCGGCAGGGGGAGAGGTCTATTCGTGAAGTGATTATTTGTCTTTGATTCATTTTCCTTTTGGACTTTTTTCACCTTTCAGACTTCCTATTAATCTGAATTAGGACACACACACACACACACACACACACACACAGCCCTGAATAATCTAAGAGAAATGTGTTCTAAGGAGGCCAGAGAAGTCACTCTAAACAGAGCCTCAGCATCTCAGGGGTCAGTGCCTATCCTGAGAGGTGTGTGGGAGAAACATAGGCAGCCAGCTGAGGACTCTGTCCAGATAAACCCACAGCCTAGATAAGCAGAGGTCAGATAAACCAGGCTTCCCCCGTGCTCAGCTGCCTCTCCCAGGCAAGGTGGCCAAGGGTCAGAGAACAAAACCCACAGCTGTCCCCAGGGCTGATCCAGTTCCTCCAATCATTCAGGCAATGGCTTATCAAGAATCAGGCCTGGATATACCATGAGAAAACCATAATTCAAAAAGAGTTATGTACCACAATGTTCATTGCAGCTCTATTTACAATAGCCAGGACATGGAAGCAACCTAAGTGTCCACTGACAGATGAGTGGATAAAGAAGATGTGGCACATATATACAATGGAATATTACTCAGCCATAAAAAGAAACGAAATTGAGTTATTTGTAGTGAGGCGGATGGATCTAGAGTCTGTCATACAGAATGAAGTAAGTCAGAAAGAGAAAAACAAATACCGTATGCTAACACATGTATATGGAATCTAAAAAAAAAAAAGGTGCTGAAGAACCTAGGGGCGGGACAGGAATAAAGACACAGACATAGGTCTTCCCTGGTGGCACAGTGGTTGAGAGTCCACCTGCCGATGCAGGGGACACGGGTTCATGCCCCAGTCCGGGAAGATCCCACATGCCGCGGAGCGGCTAGGCCGTGAGCCATGGCCGCTGAGCCTGTGCATCCGGAGCCTGTGCTCCGCAACGGGAGAAGCCACAACAGTGAGAGGCCCACGTACCGCCAAAAAAAAAAAAGACACAGACATAGAGAATGGACTTGAGGACACAGGGACGGGGAAGGGTAAGTTTGGATGAAGTGAGAGAGTGGCATGGACATATATACACTACCAAATGTAAAATAGCACAGGGAGATCAGCTCAGTGCTTTGTGACCACCTAGAGGGGTGGGAGGGAGACGCAAGAGGGAGGGGATATGGGTATGCATGTATACGTATAGCTGATTCACTTTGTTATAAAGCAGAAACTAACACACCATTGTAAAGCAATTATATTCCAATAAATATGTTTTTTAAAAAAAGTACAGTGACAGATGGACTTTCAAAACCTAAAAAAAAAAAAAAAAAAACAAGGAAAAGAATCAGGCCTGGATGGTGGCGCAGTGATTAAGAATCTGCCTGCCAATGCAGGGGTTCGAGCCCTGGTCCAGGAAGATCCCACATGCCGCAGAGCAACCAGCCTGTGTGCCACAACTACTGAGCCTGTGCTCTAGAGCCCGTGAGCCACAACTACTGAGCCCACGCACCACAGCTACTGAAGCCTGTGCACCTAGAGCCCGGGCTCCACAATAAGAGAAGCCACCGCAATGAGAAGCCCGTGCACCGCAACAAAGAGTAGCCCCCGCCGGCTGCAACTAGAGAAAGCCTGCATGCAGCAACGAAGACCCAACGCAGCCAAAAATAAATAAATCAATTTATTAAAAAAAAAAAAGAATCAGGCCTTTTAATTAGATTGAGCCTCGACCAGGAGCCAAGAGTTCAACTCTCAGCCCCACCCTCCACTGACTCACCAGCCACAGGACCTCTTCTCTCTTCTCTCTTGCTTCCCCCACGGCCCTCCCAGAAGGTAAACATGGTGCCCAGAGGCCTTCCTCACAAGGCCACAATAAGGTGTGTGATAAAAATAAAAGCTGCAACTGGCATTCATGAAGACCTACTATGTGCCATATTCTTCACATTCATGATCTTAGCCTGCGAACAACTTTCTGAGGTGTTATTACTCTCTTTGTACACATAAGGAAGCTAAAGCTCAGGGCTTTGGATAACTTGCCTCTGGTCACAAGAACTTGGATTTGAACCTGGGTATATTTGGCTCCAAAACCTCTATGCCGCGGTGGCTGACTATTATTCCCACCTTCCTCACATCAGTTTCTTTCCCCAGAGAAGAGCTGCAGGTCCACTGGGTGACTGGCTTTCTCACTTTTCTCTCCCTTCTCTCTCCTTCCTCCATTCACCCCTCCACCCTTTCCCCCACCAGTGGGCTTTTAATGTTGGAATTGGGGGTTGAGATCCAACTTTGGTGGGAGGTCAAGCCCATCAGTCCCTCATTCATCCCATTGTGGGTTTGGGAGACCATGTGATTATTTATTTTTCAGATGGCGCCCGTGTTCTCTGCAGAGGCACAGATGGAAAAGGATTCATAAGAGGATTTCCCGAGCGTGTGTTTGTGATGTGTTTTGTTACGTCCACAGCATGCAGAATTTAGGAGCATTTGAGAAGTCAGCCCCCACTGCAAAGCACCTTCAGTGCTTCTCCGCTGCCAGCTCCCCGTGATGGCCAGGTGCTTCTGCCAAATCCAGGGATATTTAGCATGAACCCTCCCTGCAATATTTGCAAAATAATGTGAAAGGAAGAGGGGCATCCCGGCCTCAGCCGCTGTGAACACACAGAACCCAGGGTGCCGGCCGTGCCCTCGCGCTTCCTCCCCTTTTCCCAGTCTGGCGACTGAGATCTTTCTCATGTGCTCTCAGGGATCTGAGTCAGATCTGTGTGTCAGTGGTGCCATTTGTACAACACTGAGAATTTTCAGGACACACAGAGCCTCCCACTTCTGAGACTCAAAGACTTGAGTGTAAATTCTGGGAGGTTCAATGAGACGAAATGGCCCCAAATATTCTTATGTCCGCACCATCCCTCTTACTGGATTTGGCCTGAATCAAACCTGCCTCAGAGCCCAGGACAGTTTCAGAAAATAAATAGTGCTTAGGGAAGGTCTAAATCTTTTGGGGGCATAACTACAAAGACCCTCTAAAAGTCTGTGGCAGGGTGAAGTGACTTTACCCTAGTCCTACCCTTTCACCACCCCATTCAACCCACCCGGAGAAAAACCTAGGGGTTACAGGACACTTATCTGGAGCCAAGACCCTTCATAGTCAGTTAATTCCAGAAATCTCCATAGTGCAACTCAGAATGAGAAGGGATGGAATCCTAAGAATAGAGTTATAATGGACAAGAAATAAAGGCAGCATTTTGTTTATGTCGGGATTAGTCATATTTTCATGTAAAACTGAAGGAAATGAATTCTCACCGTGGTGAAATGTATTTGTTCTTAAGTTACCTTAGAAGGAAACAAGCAACAACCCAGGTTGAAGCCCTTTCCCCACTAACATTCTGTATTAGTCAGGGTTCTGCAGAGAAACAGAACCAACAGGGTGTGTGGTGTGTGTGTGCGTGTGTGTGTGTGTTTGTACAGAGAGAGAGAGAGATTTTACTTTAAGAAATTAGCTCATGCAATTGTGGCGGCTTGGAAAGTCCAGAATCTGCAGGGGGCACTGCCAGGCTGGAGACCCAGGGAAGAGTTGCAGTTTGAGTCCAGATGTGGTCTGCTGGCAGGATTCCCCCTTCCCCTGGGGAGCTCAGCCTTCTTCTATTAAGGTCAACATTACTACTTCCATTTTCTGCCCCACCGCATGGTTCATGCAGAACCAGAGTACATTCCCATCTTTGACAGAACCAAAGGACCCAGCCAGCTAGAAGCAAAACTCCTTACTGACATTGAGCAGACCCCTGAGACTGGAGTGCTGGGAATGGGTCATCAGGGAATGAGAGGGGTCCAGAGGAACAATAGGACGTATGGGCCTAAGGGGGACACAGCCCCCCACCACCATAAACCTAGCAATGCAGGCTCATGCATGAGCAGCAGTTGGACAAGGAGCACAGCATCCAATATACACTATGTTTTACACTTATGGGATCACACTCTCTGTATGGCTCTATAACCACATAGCCAAAAATAATCTAGATCAGTTGATAGCAAACCAAACCCTCAGATATATGAGTGAGCGCACCTAACATCAGCAGAGCCACCAAGCCAACCACCCCTGATGAAGAGCAGTAAATGCTCAGTGTCATAGGCCACTGCAGTTTTGTGATTGTCATGCTTGTGTTGTGGCATTTTTGTGGCAATAGATAACTGATACACCTACTTTCCAAGTCAAGGAATGGGCTGACAAATTCAAATGTTGACAGGGGGGCTTCCCTGGTGGCGCAGTGGTTGAGAGTCCGCCTGCCTATGCAGGGGACACGGGTTCGTGCCCCGGTCCGGGAAGATCCCACATGCCGCGGAGCAGCTGGGCCCGTGAGCCATGGCCGCTGAGCCTGCATGTCCGGAGCCTGTGCTCCACAACGGGAGAGACCACAACAGTGAGAGGCCCACGTACCGCAAAAAAAAAAAAAATGTTGACAGGGAAAGGTAGGTATTATAATCCAGTGAAGAGGTAAAGTGGAGTCTGTATTAAACTGGAAAAAAACACACCCATCTAAGGTGGACAGCTGGTACTCAGTTCCAACCAGTCACGCCAGGTGGAAATGTTGATTTAGCGTGGCTAAATTAATTTTTCAAGAGAGAAGGGGATTCAGATTTATTATGAAATGTATTATTTTAAATGTTATCAATACATTTTATTTTCCTTGAAAAGTTGGGCAATAATAACAGAAATGCAAATTAAAACTATACTGAGATATAATTTCTCACCTATCCAAAAGATTAGCAAAAATCAAAAAGTTCAGCAATATACTCTGTTGGTGAAGCTTTGGGAAAAACAGCACCTTTACATATTGCTAGAAGGAATGCAAAATGGTAAACGCCCACAGAAGAGAATTTGGAGATATTTAGCAAAATTACATATTCATTTACCCTTTGATCCAATAATCATACTTCTTGGAATCTATTTCAAATATATACTGGCAAAACTACAAAAGAGATATATGCACAAGGCCACTAATTATAATAGCTAAGACAGAAAACAACTGAAATGCCACAATCTGGGACTGGTCGAATAAATTACGTGCATCCTTTTGATAGAGTAATATATAACTTTGATAAGGAATGAGGAATATCTCCATCTTCTACTATGGAGTAATTTCCAAGATACATCATTAAAGTGATTTTTTTAAATTAATTAATTTTTTATTTATTTATTTTTGGCTGCATTGGGTCTTTGTTGCTGCGTGCAGGTTTTCTCTAGTTGCAGCCGGCGGGGGCTACTCTTTGTTGCGGTGCACGGGCTTCTCATTGCGGTGGCTTCTCCTGTTGCGGTGCGTGGGCTCTAGGCCCACAGGCTTCAGTAGTTGTGACATGCAGGCTCAGGAGTTGTGGCTCATGGGCTTAGTTGCTCTGCGGCATGTGGGATCTTCCCGGACCAGGGCTCGAACCCGTGTCCCCTGCATTGGCAGGCGGATTCTTAACCACTGCGCCACCAGGGAAGCCCTAAAGCGATTTTTTTAAGTGCAGAAAAATGTGTATCATATTCTACTATTTCTATAATAAAGGAAGAGATATATAGATATAAATATATACAGATTTAATTCTATTTTTCAGTGGAAGAAAAAACCACAAAAAGTTTTAAGGGTTTTCTATAGGAAAGAGGAAGGTATAGAGTGGGTGAGACAGGGACAGAAGCTAGACTTATGTGCATGTATTTTGTTTTTTAGATATGTCTTTGATGCTATGTAATTCTTTTACATATATTAAGACAAAATTAATGGGGTTTTTTTGGCCATGCTGCACAGCATGCAGGATCTTGGCTCCCCCACCCAGGGATTGAACCTGGGCCCCTTGCAGTGGAAGCATGGAGTTTTAACCACTGGACCACCAGGGAAGTCCCAGACAAAATTAGATTTTAAAATATTAATCCCAAATATAAAAAATAAAATGAAATAAATGAACCTAACTGTGTATCCATTTTGGTAGCAAAACTACACAGAGAGAAGCTATAGTCATTTGGCGGCACACTCCTAGCTCCTGTGGGATACCTCCCTAAATACAAAAAGAACTGTAAAAACAACAAAGTAAGTGTCTTTAGTAATGATACTGATGGTGATAGTGTGTGGTTCTGCTATTCTAAAACTGTCATATGGGTAATGTAATATGGGATAAAACTATTGAATAATTACATGATATTTTATCATCCATGGTGTTTTTGAGAACAAAGATTCTGGGTGTGGGAAGAAGGAAATGCAGGTGTTAAGAAGAGTTGAATAAAACCCATATAATCCTGAAACTGAAAAGGAAGTATTGGTTCAAATTCATAATATATTTCGTGATTGATTAACTAGCTAGATAGACAGGCGGAGAGATAGGTCACTCCCTGTATTTCCTAGTTCTGTCCACTTAAGAGGACTGGAAACAGTGACAATGCTGATAGCACTGAGCACCCTTAGCACTCATATCAGGGTCTCTATATACCATTTCCCAAGAAAAGGAACCAAAGCTGCCTGGAGAAATAGCTAATCCAGGTCTGGAACCAGAAATAAATAAAGAGGAGCGTAAACATCTAATTGTATCGGAAAGAAAATTATCAAAGACTACTGGGGTTATTCCAACTTGAAAAAAAACCTCCCACTGGCCAAAGATGGGACAACTTGAGTGCCAGTAATAATAATCTTAAAAATAAATAATAAAATGAATCATAATAATCATTGCAAGTGAATTCAAACATGTCAACTATGATTAAATGCATGGATTCATAATGATTCTTTAATAAGAGAATTGAAAAATGTGAATTTTGATGGATATTCCATAATATTAAGGAATCTAGAAGCAATAATGGTAATTGAGGTTATGTTTTTAGAAGAGTTCTTATATTTTAGAGGTGAATACAGTCAATCCTCTTTATTCACAGATTCTATATTTGTGAATTTCCATACTCACTAAAGTTTACTGGCAACCCCCAAATCAATACCCTCAGTGTTTCTGTGGTCATTCACAAACGTGTGAAGAGTGGCAAAAACCTTGAGTCACCTACCCTGCACATTCCAAGCTGAGGTTGATCAAGGGGCCTCTGCCTTCTTGTTTCAGCCTTCATACAATAAAAAAGTGTCCTTTCTGTGATCTATTTAATGTCACATTGTTCACATTTGTGTGCCACTTTTCGCTGATAATTTCACTGTTTAAGTTGGCCCCTAAATTATGTCCTGAAACAATGTTCCTAAGAGCAAGAAGGCTGTGATGTGCCTTATGGAGAATACACGTCTGTTAGATAAACTTCGTTCAGTCATGAGTTATGATGCTGCTGGCCATGAGTTCAATGTTAATGAATCAATAATGTATATTAAATAACTTGTCTCTAAACAAAAACACACATAAAACAAGGTTATGTGTTTATCGGTGGATGAAAATGTGGCCAGAGGCTCACAGAAACCTACTCCTGTATTTCCCCTGGGAGTAACGGTTCAGTGTTCACTAATTCAGTGTTCATGGTGACTTTATGGAACCTAACTACCACAAACAACAAGAATCGACTCTATTAAAATAGTCGCAGATTATACGGAACAAAAAACTATGCAACATGAATAAAATATATCTGCTGGCCTGGATTTGGCCCACAGGACCCAACTGTCAGTCCCTGATCTATTTCAATCTAACCACTACACGGGACAGAAATTTTTTCAATCATCCCCCTACTGACAGACATTTGAGTTGCTTTCAGTTTTTCACTCTTATGATCGATGCTGCAGTGAACATCTGCACATGTGCAACAGTTTCTCTTGAGAAGACGTGGAGAACTGTAACTGCTGAATCACAGGGTGTGCACGTTTTATATTTTAATAGATGCTGCCAAATGGCCTCCAAAGTGGCTGTACCAATTAATGCTCCCACCAACAGTGTGTGCATGTCTGGATTTCTCACACTCTTGCCAATGCTTAATTCCACAACTATTTTTGGAATCTGGATACTGTGTGAGGCACTAATGAGGTGACGGGGGTGGAGAGGAAGCAAAGCAAGATGTAAGCTCCATAAGACATGGTGTCACAGCCCAAAGACAAGGTGCTCATCCTCTCCAGAGGTTCACCCAAGATTCACAGAACAGGATGGTGGGAATAAAGAACAAGCAGAGGATTTTCGAACCTTATGCAGTGCCCCACTCCTCTTAAAACAATAATCCATAAAAATGAATTAATTAGCTTTGGAGTGCTAATATGTGCTACGTCTAGCCCAAGACTGTGTCAAGGGCAAATCTGTTTCATTTTAAAAATAAATTACATTTTTTCTTATTATATATGGATATCTGACTATGTGTATCCAAAAAAAAAGGCGGGGGAATCCTTTAAACGTGCATGCTACTTAGCCAAGGAATTCTTGTTTTTTTTTTTTTTTAATAAATTTATTTATTTATTTATTGCTGCATGGGGTCTTTGTTGCTGTGCGCGGGCTTTCTCTAGTTGCGGCCAGCAGGGGCTACTCTTCGTTGCAGTGCGCGGGCTTCTCATCGTGGTGGCTTCTCTTTGTTTTGGAGCACAGGCTCTAGGCACACAGGCTTCAGTAGTTGTGGCGCACGGGCTTAGTTGCTCCGCAGCATGTGGGATCTTCCCAGACCAGGGATATGAACCCGTGTTCCCTGCATTGGCAGGTGGATTCTTAACCACTGCACCACTGGGGAAGTCCCTAGCCAAGCAATTCTTTTCTGCATATATCTTAGGGAAATTATTTGAAAAATTGCAAACATTTAAGCACAAGGGTGTTCATTTGTAGCACTGTTTAATATCCCCCATGATGTAAACTACCCAAGTGTTCAAAAATAGAGAATTTAACAGGTAAATATATCAAACACTTTTGAACTGTTAGTTCAATAAAGTGTTAAATAAATGGAACTGTTAGGAAGTATTATGTAGCCAGCAGAAATGATTTATTTGTTGTCATGGAAAGATACTTGGAAAGTAGTATTATTTTTTTTAAAAGCCACCAATGTGCACCCATTTGTTCATTCCCTCACCAAGTGCATGATGAGCATCCACCATGCTGGGTGCTGGAGACAAAGTCATAACACGTGCAGGCAGAGTCCTTGCTCTGGGGATCCAAACTGTCTTGTCCCTCTTGCCTGCACTATGGACTACACAGACAGGCTTCTCCAGCCTGGATCTGAGCACATGACTAATTCTTTGCTATTAAGCTCTTTGTGATTTCATGAGCACTAATGGATTGATTGCTTCTAATTCTTACACCATGTATAACTATGCTCCACTCGCTTAAAGTTTCTTCTTTCCAGTATCGTGGTACTTAGACTCTTGGGAAGACAGGTTATCTTAACCACAGAACCAGCAGAGCAGACTTCCCTTTCCCAACACCACTCTCCGAGGGAAAGCATCTAAAATAGTGGCAATACCATGCCCGAGGGGTGAAAACAGTCCAGGCTCAGAGTCCCTGTTTTGCTTTCTTGACACCTGCCTTACCGTCTCCCCACCTCTGTGTGTTCCCATCAGTAAGACGAGCAGGGAGGGTTGATGATAAATGAATCCCAACCACACAAGGGCTAAGATGATGACTGGCACACAGTATATACCCTTCAGATATGAGCCCCCCTTCTCATCTTCTATTTTCCTGTCAAAGATTGGTTTCATCCACAGAAATCACTAGTATGAAAAGTAGAGGGATGTGGAATTCGGCTGGGATGTTATTTTCTTTCTATCTCATAACTTTGAGGAAAAGAGTGGTCTGGCTTACTCACAGGTTCTCTAAAAATTGTCACCAATACTGTGTGATGGTTAGTGAGTGATCTGACTCTAGAGGCACATATACATTCAAGGCTTCTCCCTTCTACAAATAGACGTCAGCACATGACACAGGCAAGTGTCTGCCCTTATCTACTTCCAAAACACAAGTCCCTTGTCCCTGCTTCCAATCTCTCCAGTGTATGAAATGGTGTGGGTTGGGGAAGGAGAACAGGAGTATATAGAAGAGGACCTGAAAGGGAACCACAGGCACAAGACTCAGGACTGGGCAATCAGGCCATTCCATCTACCTGGCCTCTGTGGTGGCTCAGAGATGTGCACGTCAAGCCAGTGGTTTGCAATTCTAAGATTTGCTTGGATTTTCTTCTTTCTGCTATGGTGCTTTAGTTGGGAGAATATAAGCCTGGGACTGCTGGGAACCACTGTGTTAAGAAATTCTTCCTGGGAAGCAAGCAGAGCCAAGTGATGGGAGGAGAGAGATCAAATCCTAATAACATTGTTTGAGTCCTCTGGATCCAACCTTACCTGAAGCCAAATCTATGCCTGGGCACCAGTTATATGAGGCTAAATCAATCTCTCTCTCTCTCTCTCTCTCTCTCTCTCTCTCTCTCTCTCTCTCTTTCTCTCTCTCTCCCAGTTGAGGCTCCTTCTAAAAGGATGCATATGCAAAGAGTTTATTTGACAAGCATCCCAGAACACACCAGCAGGAGACTGGGGAAAGGAGACAGGGAAGAGAAGGTACATTACTGAGCAGGTAACTGCTAAAGGTCAACTTGGGCTCAGTCCCACTCAGGAACCCCGGGAGACCTCGTGGAGCACATATTTCAGAGCCATCCCGCCTGAGGGGCAAGGGAGCTGGGGTATTGACACACCTCTCTGCCTGTTGCTGTGTCAGGCTGCTCCTGGGGGGCCTTGGTACCCTTCCTGGCTGACCCACCATGAGAATGGGCAAAGCAGGCTCCTTGGGCAGCCATGGGGGCCGGCAGCAGGCAGTCAAAGTGGTCTGCCCTGTACCAAGGGGAAATGGGTGGAATCCTCTTGTTTTGTTTTGTATCCTTTTGGCGCCAGGCAGGAGGATGGGGGGCAGGTTAAGCTAGGCTTCCAGCCATTTGCCTAAATCATCCTGACTAATGTATGTAACACTTCCACCCAAGTCAGAAATCAGCTTAGAGTGTTCCTGGGATAAAAGAGCCCTGGATGGGCTTCCCTGGTGGCGCAGTGGTTGAGAGTCCGCCTGCCGATGCAGGGGACATGGGTTCGTGCCCTGGTCCGGGAAGATCCCACATGCCGCGGAGCGGCTAGGCCCGTGAGCCATGGCCGCTGACCCTGTGCGTCCGGAGCCTGTGCTCCGCAACGGGAGAGGCCACAACAGTGAGAGGCCCACGTACGGGAAAAAAAAAAAAAAAAAAAAAAGCCCTGGATTTCTTCCTTGACCTAACCCCATCCCAGACATGACACCAGCCTGGTTACAGGAGAAACTCTTACCATTGATCTCTTCTGTGCTCTGTACACACGCAGGCACAGCAAACTTGTTCATTCAGACATCCCTGAGTAGGAGCAATGGCCAACCCTGTACCCGTCCAGAGTCAGCCAGCCCTCCAGGAAACAGCACTGTTCCTATGGCTCCCTGCTCCAGGCCGGGCCCTGGGCTCGGGTGACCACCCACAGTGACCACAACGGGCAACCAGCAGGCCCAGCCGCCCTTTGGCTGCTGCCCACAGCAGCTGTCATGAGCTTATACCTGCAACGTGCCTCCAAGGAGACAAAAACCTCCCACCAAGAGAGCCAGGGAACCGCTGGCCCCCTATGCTCTGAGGGGTAGGGGCCAGGAATCCAAGCTGTAGTCATAACAATTCTCTCTCCCACCACGGAGGGATGCCTGGGACAGAGGAAGGAAGGTGCAGTGCATGTGTCTTCTCCTACAAGTTTGCTTTGAGGTGATAAATATCTTTTGTTTCTATTGTGAGTGAGATCTTTCTTTTCCATTATTTTTTCTAAGTGGTTACTGTTGGAAATAGGAAAGCTATTGAGTTTTGTACATTTATTTTGTGACTGGCTGCCTTACTGAACTCTCATTATTTCTAATAATTTTTCAGTTCAATACTCCGAAAGCAAAAAATTTTAGGCGATGTGACAAAACTGACCAAAAAACATGTGAAATCAGCCACCATTCTATTTGTTCTGAGATGGATAAAAAAATCAAGACAGAAACAAAATCCCACTCAGGCTACCTGCGAGTAGTCTGTTCCCACCCACCACATCCCAATGTTCCCGTGCCCCTCCCCTCACACCACCCCTGGGGAAAGCTTACTCCCCTGTGGTGTGTGTGTGTGTGTGTGTGTGTGTGTGTGTGTGTGTGTGTGTGTGTGTGTTTGGCCGCACCTCGCAGCATGCGGGATCTTAGTTCCCCGACCAGGGATCAAACCCGTGCCCCCTGCAGTGGAAGCACCTATTCTTAACCACTGGACCACCAGGGAAATCCCTCCCCTCTGTTTTGAAGAAAGTCTTTGAGACCCACACTCAGAAAAGTCCTTTGTTGGGGCAAACAGTCCAACCGTAAGCTTTTCTGGACTGTCAGGCTCGGGCAGGGGTCCTAGCCGTGAGGAGGGCCGTGACCTCCACGCCTGACCCAGCTTTTCACCCATCACTCCAGCTCCTCTCCAAGCAGCCCTGTAGCCTAACTGAGTACCTCCTGTGGGTCAGGTCTGGGAATGTGAGAACCTCGCACTCTTGGGTATACATTTTTTTGTTGTCTCATTCTTTTCTTTGTAGGATGTAGCCACACAGGCAATGCCCTGCCCAGATGCCCTCCAATCCCTTTCACAGCTGCTGAGAAACCCTCTGGCTTCTGTGTGATCTGGCTTCTGATGCCTGCACCCGTGACTCCCATTGGAGGACTGCCCTCAGGCGACTACAGCTGCTTTGCCCACACCTGCAGAGATCGGAAATGCCTGGGAGGTGATGTCCCCCCAAGGCAGCCCTGAGCCAGTGACTGACAGGTGCGGTTGTCTCAGGCTCCAAGACGGACTCACAGCCCAGCACTCCCCTGCAGGGGCAGGATGAAGCCACCTGCTGCGGGTCTACAGCTGAGCTCTTGCCCTGCCCCTCCCAGACTCCCTGACCTATCCCCCAGGGAGCCCATCTTCGATGCATCACTGGCACGTAAGTCTTCATCTCATGGCTTGCTTCTGGGGAATCCAACCGAGACACAGAGCAAGCCTCTGACCCTCCACAGCCTTAGTTTCCCCATCTGTCAGGGTGGCATAATTAGAAAGTCTCCTGAGAAAAGGGTTAGGATTCTGTTATAGACTGAATTGTGTCTCCCCAAAATTCATATGTCCAAGTCCCAACCCCAATGTGACTGTATTTGAAGATGGGGCCTATGAGGGGGTAATTAAGGTTAAATGAGTTCATAAGAGTGGAGCCCTGATCCAAGAGGATCGTGTCCTTATAAGAAGAGACACCAGACCCCTCTCCCCCTACCCCATGCACACGCTCCACGGAAAGGCCATGTGAGGACATAGAGAGATGGTGGCCTCCAAGCCAACAGAAGAGGTCTCAGAATGAAACTGAATTTACTAGCATCTTGATCTTGGACTTCCAGCCTCCAGAACTGTGAGAAAATAAATATCTGTTGTTGAAGCCACCCAGCCTGTGGTATTTTGTTACAGCAGCCCGAGCTGACTAATACAGATTCCTTCACCTGCTTTCTGGCTGGGATCCTGGAAATGCCTCTTCCGCCTCATTCAGATGACCCCTCACCACAAAACAAAAAGACTGTGGCTCTGGGAGCAACTCTGCCTCACTCCCGGGAAAATAAAATAAAATTGAAGCCATAGACCAGAGGTTGGCAATCTTTTCTGTAAAGAGCCCGATAGTAAATACCTTAGGCTTCACAGGCCATGTGGCCTCCGTAACAACTACTCAGTTCTGCTGTTGCCTTGCAAAAGCAGCCCCAGACAGTACGCAAATGATGGGTTTGGCTGTGTGCCCATTAAGCTTTACTTAGAAAAACAGGCCACTGCGGGCAGCCGTTCGCTGACCCCTGCCACAGGCTCTTTGAACTGGGAGTTTAGCAAACATCAGATCCAACCCTCGGATGGCAAGACGAGGACCAGCGCAGAGGGTGGGAGGGATTTGTCCAAGGTCCCCCGGGGAGCTAGTGGCAGTGAGACTAGAAATGGATGGCCCACTCCTTGTTTCTACCCCGTGGTTCAGAACCGAAGCGTATAAGGGTAGGGCTGGATCCTGAGGGCTTCTGTGACTGTTGAAGATAGAGGGTGACATGCTGCCCCAGGAGGAGAAGGAAAGGGGCAAAGTCAGCCAAGAGCCAGGCATGGAGACAGTTGTCAGCATTCCCACCTGAGGTCAGCCTCTGAGGAGGCACGATGAGGGGCAACCATAAGGCAGAGGACGGCACTGACCCATGAGCTCTGGGACCCCACTGCTCTTCAAAGGAAAATGAAAGGCTGGCCCCTCCCACTGGCAAGGCCAAGGTGAGGGGCTGAGGGGAGAGGAGTCCCAGTGGCTGAGTGTGCAGAGAATAGCAGAGGAGAGACCCTGGGATCACACCTCCATGATCAGACTGCTTACCTGCACAGGTGTGACCCAATCCTTGCTCTCACAGGCCTCTGCTTTAGGCCTGAAGCCTATTTTGAGCCTCCTTTTTTTTTTTTTTGGCCACGCCACACGGTTTGTGGGATCTTGGTTCCCCAACCACGGATCGAACCCGGGCCCCGGCAGTGGAAGTGCAGAGTCCTAACCACCGGACCGCCAGGGAAGTCCCATATTTTAAGCCTATTTTGAGACACACCAGCTGCACACACTCTGAACTGTGGCTTCACATTTTGCAGAGGTGGTGTAGGGACTGCAGCCTCCAGGAGAAGTAGGGCCACAGGGCCCAGGAGGAGATAAGGGGGACTTGGAGCCGTCAGGACCTGTGGCCTCCTCTCTCTCTCAGCGCCCCACTGTCTCGACTCTGCTGCCACAGACCACTGGGTTCAGATGGGGACCTCTCAACAGATGCAGGGAAGGGGACACCTCGTTCACAGCAATGACCTTCTGAGAGCTGGGAGACTCCCTCTGGCCCCCAGAGTCTCCTTAGGGCCCCTCGGAATCCTGGGCCCACTCGGCAGCCTCCATCCTTTCAATCTCCCAAGTCAAAGCCTCAAGTTTTCAAGAAAGAAATGTTCAGGTTTGGAAAGAGAAGGCAATGGGGACCTTTGGGCCCTAGCAGAGGACTGATTCTATTTGGAATTCTGTAACCACCTCAAGGCCAAGGAAAAAGGACCCAAGCATATCACCAGGACCCGAGAGACAGATTTTTTTTAACTCTTGGTATCAACAAGATTTTGGTCTTCAGTCATCTCAAATTAAATAAAACCCAAGCAGCAGGAGTTATTGTAGATACGCAGAGTAAAGAAAGAAGGGGAAGAAAGAGCTTTGCATCACGTGAATTTTTTGCCGCAGAAACTTAATGAGAAACACACCACATTTCCAGAACCCTCTTTCTAGTCAGGGCTCCCGCTGAGATAAAAGGTCACAAGAAGAGAAGGAGGGAGAGCAGGCAGGAGCTGGGGCTGGGAGCAGGCAGGCACTTTTACTGGAAAACAGGCCCAAATTTCATACACGCTGCTATCTGCCTGAGAGTCTAGACTGATGACTTTCTTTGGATGCCAGATGTGAAGGGCTTTCACAAAGGAATCTCAAACATCACGCATTTAAAAACAAATCGACCCAAGCTGCATTCACTGATGCAATGGAGAACTTTCTATCCCAGACAGCAGGGAAAACACACAGCCTGGTGGGGAAGAGTCCTGAACTCGGCTGTGCATCACATTGCTGCCCCCTGCAGGCCACGAGCGGCAGGGCACCCGGAAGCCAGCCAAGGCTTGGGACCCTGGGCTGAGCCACACCTCCGCCAGCCGATGGAGACTTTCTGACCATCTGGCCCAAGGTGGCTGGAGAACGGTCCTCTGCAAGGTGCCAGATCGTGGCTGGAAGGACTGCGCTGGGCCTGCACCTCAGCATTACATACATCAATCAATCTCATTCAATCTCTAACCTGGCAGGATGGAGATGTTGCCCCTGTAAAGTACAGGGTCCAAGAAGTTGAGTGATTTGCCCAGTGGGTGCAATTGGCTTATTCAGTATTGGCATTTGACACCAGTGCCCCTTCCCTGACCCTGTGTGCTGAGGCCATCACTGCCGGGATGCCCCTTCTCAGGGAAGATGGAATGATGTAACTGGACCTCCGTCATCCAAACCTGATCAGACCAGCAAGGAGGAAGCTCTGCCTGTGAGGCCCACAGGGCCAGGCTGGGGGGCTGCACGTCCTGCGGCCTCAGGCTGGGAGTGGCCCAGGACTCAGGGATGCTATTCCTGCCGTAAGGCTGGAGGCGGGCTCCTTGACCGCACACCCAGCCAGGGCTCAGGGAGAGTGTAGAGCAAGGAGTGTCCCAGCCACCCTCTAGCCTCTGGAAACTCCCAACAGCCCTGCACTTCTACTATCTTGGCTGTCTTGGGCTGCTACCCACCCCCCTGCCTTTACACAGGGACTGACTCTGTAAACATCACCCTGAGATTACCCCTGACCAGAGATATCCCACTTGGCGGGCAGCTACAAATCACGATGCCAGACACTGGGGATCAGTGACCTTTAGAAGAGGCCGGGCGTGGCAAGGACCCCACAGTGACTCACGTTTAATCTAGTGTGAAAGGACCTCTGCCCCCACCGCCCCAGGCAGCCCAGCCCTGCTCCATGCCCTCTGGCTTGCCGGATCCCGAAGTCATGGGGACTAGACAGGATGTTCTGGAGAGTGTTTGGTTTTCTGCCAGTGCTGTTGACTCAAGACGCTGTGTGGACCCTTGGGCATTTCTTCCTTTTCTGAATCCTCCTAAAGTGGTCCAGTCACCTCTCTGGCCCCATCTCTCCACGGGGCTTCTTCTCTCAAAGGCAGGGCTGGGTGTTGAGCCCAGGACACCCCTGGGCTTTTGCACAAGCCGCTCCTCTGCCTGGAATCCCTTCTAGCCTTCATCACTTGCCCGACTTGGGCTTGTCACCAAGCGTCAATCCTCCCACGGACAGTTCTTCCCTCCTCTCCTTCCCTTACCCCTTGGGCAGAGTACCCACACACACACACTCTGAGCTCCACCATGCCACCTACCCTCGCCTTCCTCTGCTGGCAACATCACCATGCAGTCACCTGACCACTGGTTCGTCTTCCTGTTTCTAGAGGCCAGCTGGAAAGCCCTTAGCAAATATTTGGTTGATTCCCTAATCTCTTTGCATCTGGATGTCACTGCCCTTATGTTCAGGGACCAACCTGCTGAATTGGAAACTGGGACTTGGGACCTGACCATGGACTAAACATTTGCCTTTGGAGTTGTCCTCCAAAGGAGAAGAGGTTTCTTTCCCGGTCCACTCCCTCCCCAGGGCACTTGGGTGGCAGGGAGAGGGGCCAACTTTATCATCACTTGGCCAGAGGTGCCTGTTGGGCCTGAGGGGGAGCAGCCACTCGAGGGAGGTGTCCCTGAGCCACAGTTCCAGGTCCACCCCTGGCCTGGCTGACCCTTTCAAGCCACCTCTTCCCAGAAGGCTTGGCTGGGGTTATTAGTGTGCCTCTGGGAGCTGAGGACGGAATGTGCCACCGCGGTGCAGCTCCTTTTGTTTGCTCCTGGAACTGCTGTCTGGAGAATCTAACTGAGAGAGGCCTTGTTCATAGTTCCTGCATAAAATCTAAGGAGAGCTGTATAACGTATCAGTCATTTACACCTTAATGAAAACAAATGAATGCAATCTGGTCACTGAATCCCAGAACCTGAGGATCAAAGGGAGCCTTCAACCAGCACCCTTTCTGTCCACCCTTCTGTCCAGCTGGCTTCCATCCTGTCTGTCAGTGCTGCTGCCGTAACTTGATATGTTTATAAAACACATCCCCTATGCCCCCTTCTCACATTCTTTGCTCTTTCTTAATGAATTGAAAATTAAAATGTTAACCATGATCCTTGTTAATACAGGTGAAATTACAAAAAACTCTGTGAAACTACAAAAAACTGAAAGGGCACCAGGTCCAATGCCCACCTGGTACAGACCCTCCCTCATCTCCTAGACGAAGCCCTGTGACCTGGGAGGCTCCCAGACCCCCTGGGGTCTTTCAGAGAAAAGAAAGGAGAGAGAGTCCACCTCACTGGACCGTGGTGGGAGGTTAACAGCTTTGAGGTGATGAGGAGGCCATCCGCCTCAGGAAGAATGTCCTGTATTTTCTAATTCTCCATGCCCAGAATGACTGCAGTCAAGAGGGCCCAAACAGGTCACTGACAAGCATATCTGGAAATGTCACCATCCCTAAAGAGGCCAAGTGGTGCCTGGGGGTGGGGAGACCCCTCACCTCATCCACCCTCCCTACAGCAGGACACACACAGAGCAGGGCTCTCCCACCCTGCCTTTCCAGCTCTCCAGCCTCCCTTCCTCCTCTCTTCCCTTCCATCCCAGGAGGGAGAAGCAGATGGGAGCGAAGCACAGCTGAGCCCAAAGAAGAGCCTTGAGGCTGCAAATGTGTATAAACAGAGGCGAGAACCACAGGGGAAACTACTTTAAAGTCTCCATCTGGTAACAAATGAAACTGTGGAAGATAAGGCACATGGTTTCCCACTGCAGCAATTTGTCTTTGATCGGAAGAGGCCATCTCGCTTATTGGGCAGGGGGCTAGGTCTTGAAGCCACAAGCCTGGGTTTGAAGACTCCTTCTGCCACTAACTAGCCTGCTGGGGGTCTAGAAGCACTGCCTCACAGGGTGTGGGGAGATTTTTGAATGATGAAACACTTAGCACTGTGCCTGGCACATGATAAATGCTATCGAGGAGCAGGAAGAAAAGTAAAGGTGCTCCATATGCTTCTTGCAGCTCTACCTATGGCGCCACAGGTAGAGCTGCAAGAAGCATATGGAGTACCTTATGGTCTGCAAAGCTCTCTGGGTTCTGTTCTTTCACCTGATGCTCTAGGAGGCTCAAGCTGTAATCATCCCCACATCACAGAGGAGAAAACTGAGGTTTCAAACTGCCAAGAGACTTGCTTGTCATCCACATGGATTGCCCAATGGAAAGCAAAACAGAACACCGGAAAAGGAGAGTAGGTCTGATGAGGCCATCCAGAATTTCGCCAGCAGAAAATCTAGAAAGCCATTCCTTGCCGATTTGCACCATGCACATTTGGGGTCTTGTGGGTGCAGGGTTGTGTTTACACACCAGGGGTACCATGATCTTTCCAGAGTCCGACTCCAGCTGCTTGTGCTGCGCCCGCCCCCCACTGCCGCAGATAAATGCGGACAGGGCAGGGAGGAGAGCCTACCCACGTACTTCCCGTTTCCCTGCTAGTTTCAGGGCATTCAGACCTCATGAGGCCAACTGGACATTCAGCCCAGGGCTTGACAATGCACCAAGGCAGATCTTGGCAGGCCCGCACGTGGATATCACCGTCTTTCATGTGTCCAGGTCTCCCCACCCCCATCACGTTTTCGGTTAGAGATACCGGTACATTCGCGTACCCTCTGTGCAAGTGCAGTCACCGCAAACGCTTCGAGTTGCCCGTTTATGCCTGCATCCGAGCTCCACCTAGTGGCAGGTGTTGGACATGGCGTCCAAGTGTGCTTTTTTTTCCGGAGTCATTTGCCTACACTGAGTCATTGAGTGCAAAGTGGACACTTTGAACTCAGCACCCCTGAGGCCTTGGTCCTCTGCGACCCTGTCCATGTAACCTGCCCTGTGCCAACCCCTTAGCTTTAACCATGCCGGGAAGCCTGAAGGCACTAAGTGGCTAATTATAAACCCTGTCCAAGACTGCTCAGAGCATCCTCCCTCTTGCTCTCAAAGCCCACAGAGCTCTGTGATGTCCCAAAGGCTTGGCCAGAGCTGAAGTGGCAGCCACCTGACATAGTAGAAAGTATATAAGAGTAAGTGTCCAAAGACCTGAGTTCTAATTTCACTGTCTTCACCCGAGAGCTAGGTGGACTCGATAAGTCATCCAAGTGCTCCAAATCCACCTGTCCCCTTCTGTGTAACTAGGATAAGACTCAGCCTCAATATCACATCAAATCATGGTGAATGTGCTGAACAAACATGATATTTCTCTGCAAGAATCCCACAAACAAGCCAAGTGAATTTCTACATGTTTTAAAGAAACAGGTGGCAATCCTTATGCCCTGTTTTTCCTTGTCTTTGTAGACGCTGGTTTCTCAGCCTGGCATGCTCTTTGCCCCACTCCTCTTAGCTAATCCCTCCCTCATACACCCATCACCTCCTCCAGTAAGCCCTCCCTCCTCCCTCCCCTGAACTGAGTACCTCCATCTCTAGCTCGCACAGCACACTGCTATGGCTCTCGTCACACTTTGTTGTCGTCATCTGTTCCTTTTCTCTTCACTTGACTAAACTGCATGCTCTTTCAGCAAGGGGACTGTCTTCTTTACTCTTGTATCCTTGCTGCCCAGCACAGAGTCCAGTATATAGTAGGCTCTCAATCCCGCTTTGTCTTGAATGACTGAAAAAAACTGAACAAAATAAACAAATGGGTCATGAGGATGTTCTCTGTAATCCTCCAGAGGCCTTTCTGTTTTAGATCTGAAATCCACCTGCCTTTTTATGTATATGTGAGGTAGAGGTAAAGATAGACTTTTTCCCATATAGATATGCAGTTGACCCAATACTTTTATTAAAAAAGACCATCTTGTCCCCACTATATGGCAGGGTCACCTTTGTCATAAATCAGGTGACTGTATATGCGTGCGTCAGTTTCTAGACTTTATTCTGTCCCATTGGTCAGTTATTCAACCAGGTTCCTGAGGCAAAGACCCCATTACAGACATTTTCTATGCAAATAAATAACAAAGTTTATGCCAATGACAATTTTAAGCAGTGGCACACCCACCTGGGAGCCCAAGGGGTGGACAGAGCCAGAGGAAGTGGCCAGGCTGTGAGCTCAGGGTAGGTTACAGCCAGCTCTGAGAGTCTGTGCACCTCATGGAACCAAACAAGGGGTGGATTGCCCCTGTAAAAAGAGGGGAAGCAGAAAGGCAAGCCAGGGCCCCAAGTCAGGAGGAACCAGGCATTGCCTGAAGTCCATGACAAGAGCCAAGGGAATGTGTGCACTGCCTGGGGCTGAGTCCACTGGTACCTGCTGCTATGGCATCTGGCTCTCGGCCCTGCAGGCAGCTTTTAGGAAGGCTCCCGTACAGAGTAGCTCAGGGCATCAAGAGGCTTCTGACAGCTGGGGCTGGGAAGGCTGCAGAGAATCAGGGAGGGGAGGATATTGAGAAAGGCCCCAGTTCCTCTTTGACTTCACTTGGGAATCTCAAATGAGTGAAGAGGCTGAGGGGAGGGGAGGGGAGGGGGGATCTAATAGCAGGCACTTGGCCTTCCTAAAGTAGTGGTGTTGCCACAGCGGAATGGGGCCCAGAGTTGCCAGCTCTTCCAGTTTTCCAAGAGAAGCTGAAAATCCAAACTTGCACGCTAGATTTTTAACTACTGGCAGCTAATTATTTTAATTGTAAACACAGTGAGCGACATAAAACACACCTGCAGGCCATATTTGATTGTATCTGATTGGTATCTGATTGGTTTCTTTGAAATCAATAGAGGGAGAAACAAATTATTTTATCCTTGAGTCCTGGGTATTGTTCAGGTATCAGGAGAGTGTGGAAGTGGTGTCCCCTACACACTGAGAAAATTTATTGTGAAAATAAGAAAAATAAATAAATAAACATGCCCCCCCCCGCTGTGTTACTTTTCCAAGTATAATTGCATTTTAATAATCTGGGGCTAATTTTGAAGGTAATAATTGTTTGATTCTCACTTTGGGTTTGTATTGATTATTTTAGAAAATGTGTTGAAGCATATTTTATTTTCCAGTCTTGTACCACTTCAATGAAAATTCGTTACCAAAAGAGCTTTCTGAACTGAAAAGGAAGAAATCAAAAATACACAACTGTATGTAAATAAAGTAAACAGGCATGCTAAATAAATAAATTCTTTGTACATGAGGTATCTGGTCCATACTGATGAAATACAAATAAGGGGATGTTTCAGCCTTAGAAATAGAACAAAAAACTATGGAAAGAATAAGTAAATGAAATGATACTATGTCAAGGATCATTTGGGACAGCTATGGTGTAGGAGAGAAAGCATTAGAATCATAAGATCTGGTTTAAGTCCAGACTCTGCCCTTCTGGATAAATTACTTAACTTCTGGATGATAAGATTACATATTCCTGCCCTGTTGGAGTCATTCCTTTGGCCAGTAAAAAGAGCAGAATCGAGTACATTTATACGTAGGTGAAGCTTCAAGAGCTTGTGAAAGCTTTTCTGTGCTTTTCTTTCCTTTTGATACAGTGATCAGCAACATTCCAGGTGGTGGATACTCTGTCACCAGACTTCTATCATGAAAACAATGATGCAGAAGAGGGTCTCAGAGCAACCCACCATGGACTTGAATATGAGCAAGAAATAAACCTTTATTGTCTTAAGCCATTGAAATAGGGTGGGCTACTTGTTACTGCAGCACATTGTACCCCATCTCCACCCCGGTCTGTAAACAGAATCCTTATCTTTAAAGGAAATTTAAAAATATCTACCTTAGAGCATAGTGATGCATGTTACCTCACCCAGCAATGAGTACCTGAATTACTCATTTTTCTAAGTATACCACATACCTCATGTCCTCTACTCCCCATTATATATTTTACATATAATTATATGTTGATATTTTTGTTATATTGTGTTTCCTGAAGACAGGAATCCTGTCTTTTCATCTATAGATCTCAAATAACAACAACAAAAATCAAGCCATTTCAAGTTGGGCTTTTGCACCCAAAGCAAAATACATCATTCAAGGCACCATAAGAAAGACGTCCCAAGCTCATCTTCCTGCTGCAGAAAGAGACGGCATTTGGTGGGGGCCGGAAAGAGTCCAAACGCTGAACCGCCCAACCGCAGTGCAGAACTGCAGCCCAGCTTCAAGGGCCAGATGCAAAGGGGAGACCAAAATGAAAGCTATCAACAGGATAAAAGAACACACAGGCAGGAAAACAGCAGGAGGGCTGCAGAGAGAGAGAGAGGCAGGCACGGGGAAACAGACCAAGAACATGAAATGTGCTATCACTGATTTGCATGTTGGACTGGGCCGATACACACCATTTTTGGAGTTGAAAATGAGAAAGCATGTTTTTTAATGAACAAGAGAAGAGAGTATGCCGGCAGATTCACGGTAACCTGGGAACGGGGCCAATCTCTTCCAGCCAAAATTAAATCCCCACAAAAAGAGGGGGTGGGTATGTGAATAAAGACCCATTTTATTTATTTCTTTTTAATTTTATTTTTTATTTTTGGCTGCGTTGGGTGTTCGTTGCTACGCGCAGGCTTTCTCTAGTTGCGGCAAGCAGGGGCTACTCTTTGTTGTGGGGCACGGGCTTCTCACTGCAGTGGCTTCTCTTGTTGTGGAGCACTGGCTCTAGGCGCAGGGGGCGTGGGCTCAGTAGTTGTGGCTCGCGGGCTCTAGAGCACGTGGGCTTCTGTAGTTGCAGCGCCCGGGCTTAGTAGTTGTGGCGCACAAGCTTTGTTGCTCCACGGCATGCATGTAGGATTTCCCTGGGCCAGGGATCGAACCCGTGTCCCCTGAATTGGCAGGTGGATTCTTAAACACTGCGCCACCAGGGAAGTCCTAAAGACCCATTTTAAACAAAGAGAAGAAAAGGTATTTGGAGTTGAGAGATACCGTGTGTCCTAAGGCAGGCTCGTTGAATCTTTAAGCATAATAAACACACATAAGGAGAATAAATGCTTCTTAACGTACGTATATGGTTCAGCGGCTGGAAGCCCAAGAATAGAAGGCAGAAGGAGTAGAAACAGGGCATTTTTGCCATCCCAGGTCACTGATGTTGTCACTCATTTATTCCATGTACATTTAGCAAGCCCCAAGCCCCTGGCGTTCATGACCCAACTTGGACCACGGGATGATGTCACCCTCCCTATCTCATTCGTTGTGCCTTTTCTTCCCCAGCACCTCACTAAGGGTTCATAAATGCTTTCCTTCCACTCTGTACCCCTCTGCCTTGGGCAAGCGCCCAACCCCCTGTGTTCCTGACCCAGCCTGAACCACAACCCCCAACATGCCCCCCAAGATAGAGGATCAGAAGTATGTCAGAGCATTTGTGTTGATTTCTTTTAGAAGTGATAATATAGGGTCTTTTTAAACTACTTATCTTTTAGAGTTCCCTACTGAAATATTTATTAATGGAATGATATATTTGGAATTTGCTTCAAAATAATTTTGGATAATATTACATAGCAATTTTTAAAAACAAACAAACAAATGGATGAATTTCACGGACAATGTTGAGTCAAGAAACTACACCCCAGGGCCTCCCTGGTGGCGCAGTGGTTGAGAGTCCGCCTGCCGATGCAGGGGATACGGGTTCGTGCCCCGGTCTGGGAGGATCCCATATGCCGCGGAGCGGCTGGGCCCGTGAGCCATGGCCGCTGAGCCTGCGCGTCCGGAGCCTGTGCTCCGCAACGGGAGAGGCCACAACAGTGAGAGGCCCGCGTACAGCAAAAAAAAAAAAAAAGAAAAAAAGAAACTACACCCCAAAAGAGTATGATTACCTTTAGAAGAAGATCAAAAACAGGCAAAACCAACCTTTTGAGAAACAAGTTAGAATAGTGGTTAGAATGCCTTGCAGGAGATGGGAATAAAGACACAGACCTACTAGAGAATGGACTTGAGGATATGGGGAGGGGGAAGGGTAAGCTGTGACAAAGTGAGAGAGTGGCATGGACATATATACACTACCAAACATAAAACAGATAGCTGGTGGGAAGCAGCCGCATAGCACAGGGAGATCAGCTCGGTGCTTTGTGACCACCTAGAGGGGTGGGATAGGGAGGGTGGGAGGGAGGGAGACGCAAGAGGGAGGAGATATGGGAACATATGTATATGTATAACTGATTCACTTTGTTATAAGGCAGAAACTAACACACCATTGTAAAGCAATTATACTCCAATAAAGATGTTAAAAAAAAAAAGAATGCCTTGCAGGGAGTGATGGTGATAGAAATCAGAATAGTACCTACTTCTGGGTGGTGGGTATTGACTGGAAGGGGACAGGAGGGAACTTTCTGGGATGATTGAAATGTTCTACATCTTGTCTTGCTGATGGTACACAGGTGTAGATAATTGTCAAAACTCATCAAGTGCTCAAGATATGTGTTTTTCATTATATACTAATTATATTTCAATAAAAGTAGGTTTTAGTCTCTTGCTATCATAATAGTTATTTTTTAGCTTAAAGAACACTTACTCTGGCCATCGGTTTTCTTCATGACTAATGCTAGGGACATTCTCTTTGTACGTAAATCTCTGTGCAAGCGCACAGGCATTAATTTTCCTTACCAGTGAAGAAATGAATGAAAATAACTGTACTGTTATTTAGCTATGAGAATAATTCTCTCCTAGAGCCAGAGAAATTTAGAAAAACCCAGCAGGAGTTTGTCACTAACAAATCACCCAATTAGGGATCTTCATTCTGAATTACCACTTTTTCTTATGAGGTATGTCAATGATCCATACCACACAGGACCAAAAGTATAAAATGAATGTTCTCATTTGAGAGGCCAAAATGCACCATATGCAGTGACCCAGAGAAAGCCCAAACCCAGCTGTCTAGGTGAAGCCAGGGACCTCTCTGCCCTTCACTGTCAGGCACTGGAGGGCATTAGGGTGGAGGTGACCCACACACACCCCTCACAAGTCTAAGGGTTCTTCATGAAGAAGTGAAGCTGTTCCCCAGGAATGAACTTGAGCCTTGGAAGCTAAGCACATTTTGAAAATAAACATTCAGTAACTCAATAGAGAGAAAAGAGGATCTTCCCAGTCCTAAGAATAATGTTGGATCACCTAGAGGGTCACCTTAGTCAAGATTAGCCTGGCTCTGAGTAGCAGACTGAAGACCTAGAAGCTCCGGTCTCAGCCTGAATTTATTCCTTCTTCCCCTAGTGTTGTTTATAGTTTTAAAATACCTGGCAGTTGGGACTTCCCTGGTGGCGCAGTGGTTGAGAATCTACTTACTAATGCAGGGGACACGGGTTCGAGCCCTGGTCCAGGAAGATCCCACATGCCGTGGAGCAACAGAGCCTGTGATCCACAACTACTGAGCCTGTGCTCTAGAGCTCATGAGCCACAACTACTGAGCCCGTGTGCCACAACTACTGAAGCCCACATGCCCAGAGCCCGTACTCCACAACAAGAGAAGCCACCACAATGAGAAGCCTGTGCACCGCAACGAAGAGTAGCCCCCACTCGCCGCAACTAAAGAAAGCTCACGCGCAGCAACGAATACCCAACACAACCAAAAATAAGTAAATAAATAAATAAATTTATTTAAAAAATATATCTGGCAGCTTTCACCTGATTGGCGTTTTCGTCAGTCTACTGAATTAATTCAGTCTACTGAAGTTTGCTGGCATTCTGCAGCCATTTCACCTGCTGAGGATAATTCAGTAGAATTATAAAACTTGATTCACATTCTGTCTTGTGCTCCACAGATTATACATAGAGAGAGAGATTAAAGATTAGGGAGACGATTCAGGCAAGAAGGGAACAGGATATTTACATAAACCCAAAATATCTCCCACAAAAGTACATATTAACTACAAAAGGAAAAACGGGAATTTAATGGTGGAAAAATCTGATGGACACCACCTTAACCAAATGATCAACATTCATAGCATCAATAATGAAATCAACCCACAATGTATGCCTCATAAGATACACTGAGAAGGACACAATATCACCTCTGGGATATTCTTGGCCAAAATGCATAATCTGAATCTAGTAACGAGGAAACGTCATAGAAACCCAAGTTATATAATGTCAAAGTCATGAACGACAAAGAAAGGCTGAGGAAATGTTCCAAATTAAAGGACCCCTGAGAGACATGAAAACTAAATGCAATGTATGATCCTGGATTAGAATAAAAATAGCTATAAACGGGGCTTCCCTGGTGGCGCAGTGGTTGAGAGTCCGCCTGCCAATGCAGGGGACATAGGTTCATGCCCTGGTCCGGGAAGATCCCACATGCCGCGGAGCGGCTAGGCCTGTGAGCCATGGCCACTGAGCCTGCGCGTCCGGAGCCTGTGCTCCACAACGGGAGAGGCCACAACAGTGAGAGGCCCGCGTACAGCAAGGAAAAAAAAAAAAAAAGCTATAAACAACATTAATGGGATAATTGGCAATACTGGAATGTAGACCACAAATTGGAAAATAGTATTGGATCAATGTTAAATTTCCTGAATTTGACAACTATGTTGAGGTTACATAAGAAAATATTCTTGCTCTTGGATATTCCCATGGCAGTGTTTAAGGGACAGGAGGCCTTCAATTTACTCACAAATGGTTCAGAAAAAAAAGTGTGTGTACACATGTATGTATACACACACACACACACACACACATATATGGAGAGAGAGGATGATAAACCAAATACGGAAACTGTTAATACATAATTGGTGAATCTGTGTGAATCTTTTTTCAAATAGGGTAAAAATGAGGGTGGAGATCTGAACAAGGCTCATCCCCTCTCTGGATCACTCTCATACCAGAAAAAGTCAGACGAATTCTCAGTTGATCCCAATAGGAACAAATTGAACTGGTTTTGGGGTCTATGTGTGTCCAGCTAGAGGACCTAAAATGATTCAGATCACCTTCATTTTTTTCCCTTTGTTTCCATGGTTAATGTGCTCTCTCACATAACAGTACCACTTTTTTCTTAGAAATGTCACATGCTTAAAATCTAGGCACAAGTAAAATAAAGTTGTAAACAATGCCAAATTTTGCTCCCTTCCTCATCAATAAGGAAAGATTGAATGTGCTGCTTCTCACCTTGTTCATTTCCCTTTTGCTTATAACAAGCACTCATCTACTAATATACATTTGTTTTTTTTTTTTGGCTGTGTTGGGTCTTCATTGCTGCACACAGGCTCTCTAGTTGCGGTGAGCAGAGGCTACTCTTCGTTGCGGTGTGCAGGCTTCTCATTGCTGTGGCTTCTCTTGGTGCAGAGCACAGGCTGTGGGCACATGGGCTTCAGTAGTTGTGGTGTGCAGGTTCAGTAGTTTTGGTGCATGGGCTTAGTTCCTCCGCAGCATGTGGGATCTTCCTGGACCAGGGCTCTAAAACCCATGTCCTCTGCATTGGCAGGCAGATTCTCAACCACTGCACCACCAGGGAAGTCCCTGCTTAATGTTTTAAGATAATCTTTTCTGCATGTCCTTATAGTAATCCTATCATTGTGGGAGCAGTTTGTTCAATTTATAAACAAACTAGGATCTGTAGATATTATTTGTATTTCAATATGTACTGAGGGCTGTTTTACAATTTATAGCTCATGAATCTCTATATATTTACTGCTTGGTCTTCTGGTGACATTAAGTTACAGCTTGAATTAGGATGAGGGTAATAACTACTTACACAAAGATGCTTTAGTAATTTATTTCTTCATAAAGTACTTATCGAGGGACTTCCCTGGTGGCGCAGTGGTTAAAAATCTGCCTGCCAATGCAGGGGACACGGGTTCGATCACTGGTCCGGGAAGATCCCACATGCCGCGGAACAACTAAGCCCGTGCGCCACAACTACTGAGCCTGCGCTCTAGAGCCCACAAGCCACAACTACTGAGCCCTCATGCCACAACTACTGTAGCCTGCACGCCTAGAGCCCATGCTGTGCAACAAGAGAAGCCACTGCAATAAGAAGCCCGCACACCACAACAAACAGTAGCCCCACTCACCACAACTAGAGAAAGTCCACGTGCAGCAATGAAGACCCAACGCAGCCACAAATAAATTAATTAATTAAATTTAAAAAATCCTTTATCTAAAAAAAAAAAGCACTTATTGAAAGCCTTCAACATGTCAGGCACTCTGTCAGTTATTTGGAATGAGATAGCTGTATGAGTTAGACATGTCATCCAATCACGGATTATTTACTTTTCTTATACTAAAAACAAAACAAAACAAAACAAAAAACCACCACAATGGCTGCAAGTTCAAATGAGAAACAACAATTGATGCCTCCTGATCACCACCTTTCAGCACCAGGTTCACAGAGATCTACTTATCATTCAGTTTGGGTTTCCATGTGAAGAGTGAGTTGGAAAGCCAGAAAAAAGTCCAACAGCCCCACAGCCAAGAACTAGACTAAATATATCAAATCCCAGCCTTGTACAATTCATGGTCAAGCTAACACAGTAGCTCCCAGCTCTCAGTTTCTAAATAATCTTCCCCAAACCAGGGCTCCTTGGAGAAATGGTTGATTTCAGGGCTGGGAATGGGAATTATCAGCCAGAAAACACAAAAATGATCAAAGACTAATTAGGACATGGCCAGAGGACACAAAAGCCAGATTGAAAGGGTTCCCAGTGGCCAAATGTGGGATAATTTAAGAATAATAAGAGGAAGAACTATAACTGATTATAATACATTGAATGATAATTTTGTAAAAAAGCATGGGTCCACAGTGATACTTAGAGTAAAAGGGGATAAAAAGATCTTTTTTCTTTTTTTTTGGCCACACTGCGTGGCTTGCAGGATCTTAGTTCCCCTACCAAGAAACGAACCTGGGCCATGGCAGTGAAAGTGTGGAGTCCTAAGTACTGGACTGCCAGGGAATTCCCTAAAAAGATCTTCTTTACAGAAGAATACTGGCTAATAAACATAGAAGAAATGATAGAACTGGAAAAGTACTCTCTTGAAATCCCCAGTGACCGATACAGGAAAAAAAATCATTAATGGATTCTAAAACGATTATACAAAAGTTTGTTGGGGAATAAGAAATTAGCATGATGCTGAAGTATCATGCCATAAATTATATAGTGATTTCAACAAGAAAGGTACTTTACAATGGAAAGACCTAGTGGTCACCACCTTAATCAAATGGTCAAACTTAGGGTCATTCATAGTAGGGAGACTTGGCATTTAGTGCCTCCTGAAATGCAGTATGAAAGACACAACATCACCATCACAAGTTTTTGCCAGAAATGTTTGCCAGAACCTAATCAAACCTCTAGACAAACTTCTGGGATACAGGAAATAGAGAAGAGAGGAACAAGTCAATTCCCAGAGGAAGTAACCATACAAATCAAGACTGGGGGACATTTTACAAGACAATGTGTTTTTAAATTAACTACCCTTGTATTAGCACAAGAAAAACCAACCCAGCAGCCCCAGGGCCCAAGAATAAGTTAAGACACAGACAGGCAAGGAATGGTTTTCCCAGGCCCAGGTATGGCGCCCCAGGCCTGCGTGGCACAAACTTCCTGAGCAAACTCCCAAGGGGACTGGGAGTTCAAGGATGCTGGAGGGGCTTTTCCTTTTGAGATGAGGGAAATGGAGCAAGGTGTGGGTCCAAAAAGGGCCCGCTGTGAACATGAGGACACTGGATCCTGTCTGATGGCCTTGCCCGGCCATCCCACCAGTGGCTTACCTCCACAAGTAGGGCCCTTGATGGCACAGTAGATGACGCACATATTAGATTCCTGGGACCAAGAAGAGGAATCCAGGCAGGAAGAAGGTGGTGCTGGAGACACCTGGAGATGGGCCGCCTCCAGGCCCACACCAGTCAGGATCAGCACTCTTACTTGTGATCTCATAAGGAGGAGAAAATAAACCTGCCCTGGACCTGCTTAAAGCAGACATGGAATAAATGGAAGCTGTTCCTCTCCTGCTCCCCAGTCCCAAGAGCGGGAGCAGGAAGGAGGCCAGCACCACCTGGGGGCTCTTCTGCATCAAAGTGTGTTGAGGTTTCTAAGAAACAGCTAGCGTTTTAGGTTCGGGTCAGTTGATGTTCCCTGGAGGTCTCTGCCAGCTTGTTTCTCAATGTCTCTCCATAACAGACCTAGGCTTGGGGGTAGGTAGAAAAATCAAATAGAATGAGCATGTCATCTTTCTGGGGGGATATATGTTGTAAAGAACAGGGTAAATTAGTCAAGGACAAGGCAGAAAACAGGATGCAAAGGCTCATCCAATGACTTATCAGAGCTTACTGTGGCATCTTGGCATATTGTGGATGTGGGAGGGTGATTAAGAAAGCGGCTTGTGATTTGGGGTTTTTTTAGTTTTGTTGTTCTGCTGCTGTCAATCATCAAGAAGTGATGATAATTGTTTTTCCTCTCCCAGGAGAGTAGCCAGGTATCTCACAAACTAAAATCTGGATTTTTCTCTCCTTATGGGGGCAGTTAATAAGTGTTTTTCTTAAAAAAAAAAAAAGGAAAAAAAGAGAAAAAACCCTGCAAATTGGGAGTTTAGCATGAAAACAGTAACTAAAAAATAGGCATTTGCTGTTAAAAGCATAAATTTGTTGAGGTCGTTAACTAGACTGGGGAGAGGATGCAATGCAGGGTTTGTGCTTTTCTGGTTGGGAGGGAAATCTAGAATGAAGATAATTGTTCCCCCAGGATTGGAAAGAGAAATGGTAGGGATGGGGACATGAGTCGTGCATATTCAGAGGGTCTGAGGTGGCAGGACTGCAGGTGAGTTTGTCCACTGGTCCTTGGGAGGACTGAGCCGTAAGCCCTGCAGTGTGGCAATCTCTGGGGATGGCACAAGGTAATCTGTGTTTACGAAGTCCTCTGGATCTTTTTTTTTTTTTTTTTTTGGTGGTACGCGGGCCTCTCACTGTCGTGGTCTCTCCCGTTGCGGAGCATAGGCTCCGGACATGCAGGCTCAGCGGCCATGGCTCACGGGCCTAGCCGCTCCATGGCATGTGGGATGTTCCCGGACCGGGGCGTGAACCCGTGTCCCCTGCATCGGCAGGCGGACTCTCAACCACTGCACCACCAGGGAAGCCCCCTCTGGATCATTTTTAACACGTTCAAGTTTGAGAAGAACTGGTCTATAGTATAATTCCATTGGGGGTTTAAAAAACTGTGAGCAAGGACCTGTATACATACTCATACATACATACGTATATTAAAAAATCATCAGCTAGAATTACAGCACATTGCATGCCCTGGCTGGTAAAAAAAAAAAAGGGTATGGGCCCAGCATGATCAACTTGTACCAAGCAGCGTTTACTCCTTGGAGATGCCCCCTGCTACATGTGGCCAGTGGAAGTAGGGAATGCTGAACAAAATCTGGGGAGAAGGAAGAAAGGGATTGGCTGTTTTGTAGGCACCCAACAGTAGCTGCCACATATGTTTATACTGCTCTTCACAGAGTTATTAATTTTAGATAGAATCTGTTGAGCTCTATCTGGTTGTGTTCACTGAGGATGTAATGTTTTACACCTCATTATATTCCATCATTCTCCCAATATAATTATAACACAAATTTTGGTTTTAAAAATTGTAGGGCTTCCCTGGTGGCGCAGTGGTTGAGAGTCCGCCTGCCGATGCAGGGGACATGGGTTCGTGCCCCGGTCCAGGAAGATCCCACATGCCGCAGAGCAGCTGGGTCCGTGAGCCATGGCCGCTGAGCCTGCGTATCCGGAGCCTGGGCTCCGCAACGGGAGAGGCCACAACAGTGAGAGGCCCGCGTACAGCAAAAAAAAAAAAAAATTGTACTGCTTATTTATCATGACTATAAATATTGTTATTTGATAAGCCAAAGTGTGTTTTATGATTTATGACTACATTTTCTTACTCAACTTTTTGCTTTTCCTGTACTTCACAGTTGCCTGGATTTTTTTTTTCTTTTGTAATTTGCTTTGTTTTGTATTACCCCTTATTATTTTTTTCCAAATTCTCCCACAGATCTGTGAAACAATATTTTTTCTGAACACTCAAACACTTCAAGTAATCTATTCATTCCTTTTTTTTTTTCCTGGCCATGCCATGCCTCATGCAGCATCTTAGTTCCCCGAGCATGGAATAAACCCGTTTTCCCTGAAGTGGAAGCACAGAGTCTTAGCCACTAGACTGCCAGGGAAGTCCCTATCAGTCCCTTTTTTGTTTGTTTGTTGTTTGTTTGTTTTTCACCTCTCTCTCCCACAATGCTTTGTCCTTCTATTCCAGTCTGGACTGGTTACTGTTGCCTTCTTCGGGCTTCCTTTCTCCTTCTCCTGTGCTGGATTTCCAATTTCCTAGATCTTCTGTACTATTTCTACATTACTTTCTCATTTTTCTGAAGCACACATATTCTTGTAACATGATGGTTAAATTATTTAGTCCTTGAATATCCAAAAATACATTTATATTACTTTTTTTATATTTCAAACTTATAGAATGGTTGTAAGAATAAGAATAGTACATGAAACCTGTTACCTTTTACCCACTTTCACCTACTATTAACATTTTGCTCCATTTTCTTTAGTATTTGCTTTTTCTTTCTCTCCCTCCTTCTCTCTCTCTCTCTCTCTCATGGGTGGGTGGGTGGATGGATGGATGGACAGAGATAGATGATCATTTTTTTCTGAAATATTTAAGAGTAAGTTGCATACATTGTGGCCCTTTATCCATAAGTACTTCAGTGGGTATATTTCCTCAGAATATTCTCTTACATAATAACAATACTGTTATCTTTAGTAAATTTAATATTTTAAAATTTTTATTTATTTATTTATTTTTGGCTGCATTGGGTCTTTGTTACTGTGCGCAGGCTTTCTCTAGTTGCGGTGAGCGGGGGCTACTCTTCGTTGCGGTGTTGCTGAAAAACGGGATAGACTAATAACCCACAGAGACGAAGAGAGAACTAGCATACATGACTGCACACGGCATAACTGTCTCCTGCATCTCTGGGACAACAGCACCGACGTCAACTTTTTCAAATGTGAAAAGTAGTGCCATTTACTATTTATAGATTAGCTCTGGAAAAATAATAAAAGAGCGAAATAGAACAAAACGTATAAAAGGGGCAGGGTGGGCACATGGCTGTTAGTGCAGGGCCGTTAGCGAGCATCCGTTAGCGGTCCCGCTCGGCCATTGGTTGGCATCGCAGGGGCCCCCTCCCCCTCCTCTGTGTAAAAGGAGCCCGAATTCTGACTGAAGGAAGATGGTTCTTTTTCACACTAGTCTGCCATCTTCCCAGTCTGCTAGCTTTCCCATTAAAGCCATTATTCCTTGCATCAACAACTCATCTCCCGATTTATTGGCCTGTTGTGCAGCGAGCTGGACGAGCTTGGACTCGGTATCAAAGGAACCCTTAGTTTATGAGAAATGTTCTATTTCTCTTATTAAAAAAAATGTAGACATCAGCTAAAAAATAATAAATCATGACTGTGTCAACCATGTATGTACTAGGTGTTCTTCAAAGTAATTAAAGCGATTCAAAATGGAAATATCCTAAATGTTCATTAATAAGAGACTAGTTCCATGAAGAAATCCATGCAGTGCAATATTATGTAGCTATTAAACATGACATTATAGACCATTTGTCGACTAGAACATGTGCATGGTATTCTGTTAACTGAAAAAGGAGTCTATGATAGAATATGCATATTACAGAATGTACATTCATTGTGTGTGAGTGTGTGTTTGTATGTTCACCAAAGTATTAAAAGTGGTGAAATTCAGGCCTAGATACTTCTCTAGGCAAGATTTTTACTCAAAACATGTATTTCTAATTAGAAAGAAAAAAAATTTTTTTTAATTTAAAAGCCATTTTATATGATCAAGAGATTAAAAGTGGAAATAATGTAGACACCTCTTCTCAACTGCTTATAAAATAATCAGACATCTTGTTTATGGAAAATGAGAGAGCTGAGAAGGTACAAGAAAACTGCCCTGTCCCAGCACAGCAGTGGCTATAAAGAGAACCTCCTTCTCAGGAATGGACACAATTTGGCTTCACATTTCTGCTACGTATACATTTGAGACTCACTATTTGCACTTTTGCAATCTAATGGACATCACTCCTTCCATAATTAACCAATTTTCTAGTAGTCACTGAAGAACAAATTGCAACTAAGCTGCTAAGACTGCCTGCAAAACAATGGCAAGAAAAAAATAATCTATCCCATGTAAGTAATTACTTGATACACTGAAAACTACTGCTATACTTGAGACTGTTTTTCTTAGAAAGTTAAAATCAGAGCTGAAAGGGGGCATCGAAATGCTTCAGTTCTGTCTCTAGCCACCGTGTCCCTTAAGCAAGATCATTTACCATCTCTGGAGTTTCTTTTTATACAAACCTGAGATAGAAAATCTAATTTGGGGACTTCCCTGGTGGTGCAGTGGTTCAGAATCTGCCTGCCAATGCAGGGGACATGGGTTCAATCCCTGGTCCAGGAAGATCCCACATGCCGTGGAGCAACTAAGCCCGTGCACCACAACTACTGAAGCCCGTGTGCCTAGAGCCCGTGCTCTGCAACAAGCCACCGCAATGAGAAGCCTGCGCACCACAATGAAGAGTAGCCCCCGCTCGCGGCAACTAGAGAAACCCTGTGAGCAGCAACAAAGACCCAACACAGCCAAAAATAAATAAATTTAAAAAAAAAGAAAATCTAACTTGCAGTGCATTGTGCTTTAATATTGCACGGTAAACAGCATGGGGAAAGTATATACTTCTATCATTAGTAAAATAAAAGGTGTCCTTGAGAAGGTGGCAAAGGTGTGAATTGAAAATCCTGACCAACCGAAATGTCCTATAATACCACAAATCTATTGTAACTAGTAGGTAGATTGGTAGAAATGAAATAACATTCATTACTGATCCATTTATGAGAAATATGAGCCAGCCTTATAATTGGGCTTCATGTAATAAAAGTTTCAAATGTTTTCTTTAAGCAATATATTCTTTACTATATTATCTAGCTTTTAAAACAATGTATTTAGGTTACAGCAAATCACATAAGTTCTCTCTGGACAGCCATGAAATATTTGTACTGATCTACTTATAAGGGTGTTAAGAGAACACATTTTGTAAAGTACTTTGAGAATCATTAATTCAAGATATTTTAGAAACAAAATATCTACTATTGTTTTCAGAAAAGAGATAGGGCAAAGGCAGGGGGTGCTGGACCACTGGGGGGCAGCATTTGGGACTGAGTTCCTGGAATCTGGGACAGAATGAGAGAAGCAGTAAGAGGAGAATGAAGGAGGAAGGAGGGAAGAGGAATAGAAGTATATTTTCTCAGCCTGTGCCACTGATGCTTGATCACACTACACTATATTTCTCTATAGTTCTGTATTTTGTATAAATGTGTATAACTTTGCATAAAATGTGTTTATTTCTAAACAGTATATTGTTGCTTTAATTCATATAAATCATTTTACAGTGTATCTTAGGTTCTGGGGGATTTTGCTTTGTTTTTGCTTTGTTTTGTTGTTTTGAAGATCAATATATTTAATATCTGGTAGCACAAAATCTCCCACCTTCTTCAAAATTGTCTTAGCTACTGTCCTTTACTCTTCTGTATAAATTTTAGAATCAATTTGTAAGGTTGCATGTGCACGTGCACACAGACACACACACACACACACACACACACACACACACACACAAACCCCCTAGTAATTTTGATTGGAACTGCTTTTAACGTATAAATTCACTTGGCAAAAATTGTAATCTTGATATTGACCTTCTCTACCCACGAATATAGTGCATTCTTCAGAGATTTCGGTCATTTTCTATGCCTGTGATGAATATCTGCTATTTTATAGCTGCCCAAACTATTTTGAAAATCCTTTCCCCGTTTTAGGACTTCTCCACATTATAAATCTCACTTTCCCAGGTAGAATCCAAAAACTATTTCCCAGAAGCCCTTGCTACTTAGATGTACACATACAACCAGTTTCCACTGAGCAGGTACAGCTTCTCAGAAGATGGAAATAAAGGTCATGAGACCATACAGTCAGTATCCTACCAAAATGGTTGTGGGTGTACTTGCGTTTTCTCAGAATATGTAGCAAACCTCCGGGATGTCTAGCCTCTCTCTTCAGTGGGGTGGGGTGGCAGTCTAGTAGCAGGCACCAGCAGCTGCTGGGTTTCCACTGGAGCCTCTTGGTACTGTCCTTGGTCATTTTTCTTGGCATCTGTCTATGTGGCATCCCACCTTGTTTTCCTTTTTGGAAATTCTATAAGCTACCTAGTGGTAGGTAGGAAATCCCTTTCTGCTTAAACGTGTTAAAATGGATTCTGGGGAACTCCCTGGTGGTCCAGTGGCTAGGACTCCGTGCTTTCACTGCTATGGGGCTGAGTTCAATCCCTGGTTGGGGAAACTAAGATCCCACAAACCACATGGTAAGGACAAAAAAAGAAAAGGATTAATGTTGAACAGTGACAGCAGGCCACAAGCTAACATCTTCAAGGAACGAGGGCATGTGACCCAGAGGTTCCAGCCTGATGACATAAGATTCAAAGGTAGAGGTTTTGGGGAAAAGGGAGAGGTGAAGAATGGCCTGAAACTGGCACAGAGAAAGAGGAGGACCCAAGCTATGTGATATTAGGAATGTGGAAGCAATATAACAACCATTTCAGAGGGTACCTGGGAAGAAACAGCACCCTCAAGGGATGAGGTTTTGATTACAGCGAGAAGGTAAAGGCAATGTTCAGGGATGCTGAGCAAGAAGGGACCTTCACTACCAATGGGTCGCCAGCTTCAGAAAGTGAAGTCTTCAGGAGCTGGAGAAAGGTAGCACACGAAGACAAAAAGGGGAATTGCAGAGATGTAGAGGATTACATTTGCAAGAGGTGGAGGTTACCCTCGAGTTCCGGGTTCCTTGTGGTGACTGAGATAAACACATAGTTCGTGCTGAGAATGTTCTGACAGTCTCAGGACTGTTAACAATGGGAAGGCTGAGACTGCAGGATGGTGGGGGGGTCTGGACCCCTAGGGAGCGAGGCTCTTACTTCATTCCTGTCGCCTGAGGCCTGAGGACAGGGTAGTCTTACTCCAATACTTGGGGCCTCCTCTTAATACGGGCTAATGAAGGCACAAAGCCCTAGACTTCAATTCTCGGAAATCTCCTTGAAGTACTGATATTTCTTTTATGACTTCCTCCTCTCCCATGTCTCTATTCCTCTCTTTACTGCCCACTTAACTATTAGATCACCTATCCTGGACCTCTTTTTACCACTTTCACCTCTTCTTGTTATACTTTCTGGGTGATTCCCTTGACTTTATTTTCCAATGCTGACACTGAGTGTCTCATTTCTGATATCAACTTTCAGTTTTCAAGAGTTCTTTTTTGTTCTATGAATTTTCCTTTTTTACAGCAATCTATTGTCTCAGGGTTAGTTGCAAACATCTTCTGTAACCTTAGGATGCTAAATTTTCTTCTTCCTGCATAGTCTGTTTCAATTGGGCTTTTATTCCCCCTCTGCTTCAGCCTTTATCACATCCTTGGCTTTTTTTTTTTTATATTTAAAAATGGAGGACTTCCCTGGTGGCACAGTGGTTAAGAATCCGCCTGCCAATGCAGGGGACACGGGTTCGAGCCCTGGTCTGGGAAGATCCCACATGCCGCGGAGCAACTAAGCCTGTGCGCCACAGCTACTGAGCCTGCGCTCTAGAGCCCGCGAGCCACAACTACTGAGCTCACGTGCCACAGCTACTGAAGCCTGTGCGCCTGGAGCCCGTGCTCTGCAACAAGAGAAGCCACCGCAATGAGAAGCCAGCATGCCGCAACAAAGAGTAGCCCCTGCTCACCGCAACCAGAGAAAAGCCCACACACGGCAATGAAGACCCAATGCAGCCAAAAATAAATAAATTCATTAATATTTTAAAAAAATGGAGTGTGAAAAAGCTGGTGAGAAGCTCTGCGTGCACAGTTGGCACTTCTGTGTGGAGCTATTTTACTGAGGAATCACTGGTCTCTTCACTTGACTTGATCAGATCTCCCAAAGAAAGTTCTGATTTCCAGCCTAGAAGGTGCACAAGTCTATTAGCAGGTTCTGGATAGAACCAGGAGTAGAAGGTGAGGGGGTGACAGAGAAGGACCTAACATTCAGTGTGGTTCCCCAACATTCAAAATTCCTGCTACACTGCTCCAGAGAAGAGAGAGGTGGGGAAGTGACCAGGAATCTAAGTGCTTCTTAAAGACTTTTAGCCAATTTTCCTGTTCCAGCATCCCCTTCTTCCAGAGGTTTCTGAATCTTCAGCTCCTAAGCCTTTCTGGGAATTCTGCCACATGGGTTGCTGCTCAGCTTCCTGCAATGTGGCTTAGGACTTACCTTTCTCAGCTCTGCTAAAAGTCACAACTCTTTCACCTGATTTTGAGCTTCCAAAATGTTGTCATCAGCTTATTTTCATTGTTCTTCTGAGTTTATGCTTTTTAATTTTTAATCTCTTTACTATCTTAGTGGAGTTTCAGGAGGGTGAAATGCTAACATGTTCAACTGCCATCTTCACGAAACCCTGGGGACTTCCCTGGTGGTCCAGTGGGAAAGAATCCGCCTTACAATGCAGGGGATGCAGGTTCAATCCCTGGTCAGGGAACTAAGATCCCACATGCCGCGGAGCAACTAAGCCCATGTGCCACAACTATTGAGCTCGTGCGCCTCAACTAGAGAGCCCACACGCTCTGGACCCTGTGCACCACAACTACAGAGCTCACGCGCCCTGGAGCCTGCACACCACAACTAGAGAAGAGAAAACCCACATGCCACAACAAGAGAGAAGCCCGTGCCACAATGAAAGATCCCGCCTGCCTCAATGAAGATCCTGCGTGGCACAACTAAGACCCAATGCAGCCAAAAATAAATTAAGTAAATAAATAAATAAATAAACACCAAACTCTGTTGTGTATCTTATTTCTAAGTTTATTGGGAAGGGGGCTGGTGGTCTGTTTGTTTGGTTTTTAGTTTTTGGTTAATTTTTTTGTTTCCCACCACCATCCCACCCCCTACCCCAACCTTCTGAATTGCAAGCCTTCAAACTCATTTTCTAAAGAATGCATCCAAGACTGTAAACATTGCTCCAAGTACCACCTTTCGCCACATCCCCTAGACCCTGCTATGATCTATTCTTACTGTTGTTCAATTCTAAATCATCTGCAGCTTTCACTTTGCGCTCTCTTTAACCCAAGAGCTAGTTTGAAGTGTACTAACTTAATATAAGAAAAAAAATTTCCTCATTCTTTCATCGAACATGCAAATAAACCACAAAAACAGCAAAAGGTAACCAATGTCAACCCCACGAACCTTCTGGCATTGGAGACCTCAAGAACTCTTCATAAGCTACATCAGTCCTCTTTGCCCCTTTCTTTTTTTCCCTACAGACCAAATTTCACTTACTTTTCTCTTTTCTTCTAAACTGATACCACCTAAGCTACTTTTAGAGGTTTCTCTCCTGAAGATCACTGTGAAATAGGGTAAGCCCTTTATCAAGGTACACTCCCCAGGCATTTGCTGCTCAAGGCACCTCTCTCAAAGTGTGGTCCACACTAAAGGTCTGGGCATCACCATGGATATCCAAAATCAGAATCTCTGAGAGTTAGGCCAGAAAATTACTCTTTTTATACCAGCTTATTCAGACACATGGTAAAGTTTAAGAAACACTAATGTAAAGGTTTTTCTGTTAACTGCAATGGAGACACATGTAGACAGCAAAAGCAACTTTAAAAAAATGTTATGGTCCCTTCCATCAACATTTAAGGGTTTACTTTATATTAGTGCTAATACAGGCAGACCTCAGAGATACTTCTGGTTCAGTTCCAGACCACCACAATAAAGCAAATATAGCAAGAAAGCAAGCCACACGAATTTTTTGGTTTCCCAGTGCATATAAAAGTTGTTTACACTATAGTCTATGAAGTATGTAATAGCATTGTCTAAAAAAAAGAACATACCTTAATTAAAAAATACTTCATTGCTAAAAAATCTTAACCATTATCCAACAATGCAGCTCTGTCACAAACCTTCAATTTGTAAAAAAACAGTATCTGTGAAATGGAAAAAGTGAAGCACAATAAAACAAGGTGTGCCTGTAACGCATAACTCAAGTTCTTTTTCCAGGAATTACTTCACACAGTCCTTTGCACAGTTATAAAAGATTCTCACCTAAGGTCAAAAGCAAGAGCAATCCAAAATTCCACTTCACTAACCTGTCACATAAGCTTAACCACTGACCCGATACATAGCCCTCTTTATTCCTAAAATACAATTCTGCAGGCATATTCAGATTTCCCCCAAATCAGTTGCTCCTATTTCTTTAGTAATTTGCCAAAGTTCATGTTTACAATTTGGAGAAAAGTCAATGTAGAAACCAGTGCTTGCAAACAGGAAACCAGAATGCACACCAAGAAAAATTTATGCAACAGATGGAGCAAAGATGAATGTCTTGGTGTATATTTACTTAGGAAACCAAAGGAAACATCTAGATATCAAAAGCAAAGCTAAAGATTAAAAAAAAACAACTTCATGTTTAAAGACATGACTGCTATTCATCATATAAATGATTGTTATCACTGTATGTTTTCTTTTTTAAAAAATTGGTTATTTCAAATGATCTTTTGCAGAGACGTACAAGATCCTCAATGATCTGTGTCAATAGCAACCCAACTTCAACTGCATGAATACACCACACCTTCACCCACTGAACAATCTGCATTCATTTCTAAAGGCCATGGTTGGAAGCTCATTCCAATTCTCAACTCTGACAGGTCTTAAATGCCTCCTCTGTTTCTCCCAGGCTGCTTCTCTCTAATCACAGGGGCCTAATACGGGGATGTCCTCTCTCTCAAACGTCCCTAATTCACCAAAGCGTCCTATTAGCACTTCGACCACCAGCAGCCCCACAATGCAGACATGACCGTTACTGTTCAAGCCTGAAAGGGACCAATATGAAGGTCAAGTATTTCCATTTTCTACCCAGAAAAAAACAGAATATATCATACAAACACAGTCTTTAAATATATCTCGATTACAATGGCGTTTATGCCGCAACAGCTGTAACACATGTACAGTGTAAAAGCCACAAATCAAGCCTAAGTTAGGTTGGAGATCTGCTGTGTGTAACAGCCAGAGAAGTGCCAAGACAGAGGTCACGAGGGGTGAGGAGAAGGGGTCAGAATAACTGGGGAAGGCTTCACAGTGGGAGGAAGACCCTGGAAGACTCGTACAATCTGGACAGAAGAAGGGACTCCAGAGGTGGGCAGCAGCATTAACACGGGCCCGGAGGCAGGAATGAGGACAGTGTGTGGCAAGGCCAGTGAAGGCATGGCCACAGCCGGAGCAGAGCAGGGGCCCTGGAAAGGCATGGCAGCTAAGGCTGAAGAGGGGCCCTGGGGACACAGCACGGACGGCCCGAGAGCCTTGCCAGGCTTCTTCTCCACGGGGTGCAGTTTCTGATGCTGAACAAAGCTGCCGTACCACTTGAAGGCTTTCCCACATGCCTGACACTCATAAGGCTTCTCTCCGGTGTGAACTCTCTGATGCTGAATGGAAGCAATCTTCTGGGTGAACGCCTTGCCACACTCCTTACACTGGTAGGGTTTCTCCCCGGTATGAATTCTCTGGTGGGCGATAAAGAGTGACCTACACCCAAAAGCTTTCCAACATTCCTTACATTTATAGAGTTTCTCCCCAGTGTGTAGCCTGTGATGCTGAAGGTAGGCTGCGCTCCGACGGAAGGCCTTGCCGCACTCCTTACACTCATAGGGCTTCTCGCCCGTGTGTATGCGCTGATGCTGGGTCAAGGCTGTGTTGGAGCTCAGACCTTTGCCACACTCCTTACATTCGTAGGGTCCTGCGCCGATGTGATTTTTCTCGTGTACGATACAGTCATAGCTGGACTTGAAAGCTTTGCCACATTCCTTACATTTGAAGGGCTTCTCCCCAGTGTGGCTCATCTGATGCCGAATGAGCTTTGAGTTATATCTGAAGATCTTCCCACATTCTTTACACTCGTAGAACTTCATTCCACCTCGAAGTATTAGATTGGGATTCAGACTGAAAGTCTGCCATGGTGCCTTGCTTTTAAAATCAAAGTGCTGAGACACGTTTCTGAAAAGCCCTCCCACCGGCATGCTGTGCACCTCTGTTTCTTCAGGGGCTTCCTGCTTTACCACTGGCTCTTCTGTCTTAGTCCAGGACTCACCACCTGACCAAAGAAACCACAAGTGTTCCTCGTTACTGAACTGGAAGGGAAACAGGATCCAGTGGTCCTGATTTTCTCTCGTAGGAAGTGATTTTTTAAAAATATACCCATAAGATGGCTACAAGCATCCATAAAGGAGGATGAGAGAGAAAAAGAAAAACAATAACATATAACTGGAGAAGTGACGACACTGGAACCAGTCCAGGGAGTGCCTCTTATAAGGAAGGGCTGGGGAATGAACCAGGGCAGGTGAAATGTGCAGAATGAGAATGGGAAGGGGACCTTCCTGGCGGTCCAGTGGTTAGGACGCCATGCTTCCACTGCAGGAGGCTCAGGTTCAATCCCTGGTTGGGGAACTAAGGTCTCGCAAGCGATGCGGCACAGCCAGTTAAAAAAGGGGAGGGGGGTAAGGAAAAGAGGCAGGAGGGGAAAAAAAGAAAAAAAAGTGGGAGAGGTGAGAGGAATCAGCAAGCAATGGAAACAGGTTTTAAAAAGAGAGAGAGGGAGACCTCGAAGAAGGGAAAAGACACCCGTGAGATGAGTAGCTGAGCAGCGCGGTAACACACACAGAGAAACAATGGATCCCAGTGCCCCACCTGGAAGCCAGGAAACCACCCCATATTCCGAATTCTAAATAATGGCCTGACAATTCTACTTTTAAATATTCCACATAGGTATTCCAGTGGTTAGGACTCCGTGTTCTCACTGCTGAGGGCCCAGCTTCAATCCCTGGTCGGGGAACTAAGATCCCACAAGCCGCACAGCACGGCCAAAAAACAAACAAAAAAAATCCACATAATATTCTGGGATAAAACATTAGTTCGTTCAGAAAGTCAGCCAGAACACAAGTCGATCGGAGAGCTGTAGGCCACAGTGGTATTACTACTAAAGGAACCACTATTTACAACGTCGCAGTATGTGTGAGAAATGAGGCCTGGAAGCTTTCTTCCTAAAAGAAAGAAAACCCAAGTAAACAAAAGCTCCCAGGACTGGTAAGCAGTCTCTGGGAAATTTTAGGGTGGGTGGGTGTGTTGGGTGTTGTATTGGGGGAATATTCTTGCCCTTTCCTCTATAGCCCTATAGAAAACAAATACATCGTAAACCTCAAGATTATGACATCAGGAACTTTTAAATACTAAACATGATTTAAACACTAAAGAGGCAAATAAAATCATAGCTATGGCACAGATAAATCAGTTTGACCCACAGAATAATATTTTACTTAAAAGTATGGCTAAAACCCTGCTTCTTTGCCATGAAAATTGGCATAAAATTAAATATTTTCGCTGGTAAGTGAGAAAAGAGGTGGTTTCAGAGGTAGTGGGTCACAGCTTTTCCGTGGGAGGATAGCCATGTGGATATGGACAGCGTGCAGCTATGCACTCCTAGGGAATGGTCCTTCCGGGCTCAGTGCGGGAACTCGAAAGAGGTCAGAGAGTGTACTGAGTACTACCTTATAAAAACTACAGGGAGCTTTGTTCTCTGCTGCAGGAGAAATATTTCTAGTAAACCAGGAAGGCAAACCAGAAAGCACTAGGTCCTCTTACTCACCTGGACAGACGCCTCTCAAAATCTCTGCTTCCCAGGGATCTGGGCCCCATGGTGCTTCCCCTCTCTCCAGCTGGGAGATCAGAACAGGTGTGGGGAATGGAAGTGCTTCTCCAGCAAGAAAGAGAGAGAGACAAGTTGAGGGGAGACATCCAGAGCTGTTCCTGAGATCTCTCTGCCCACCCCATCGTGGGCTAGTTGAGGAGGGGAGAAGTGGACTGCCCAGGGGACCAATGGGCCACCAGGGGTTCTGAGGAAGGGGTCCAAACTGTGCTCCAAGGTAGGGCCAGGGAGATAGTGATTCTCCTCAAGGAGAAAGTGAAAGCTCACCCTGACTCAGAAGAAAGGAAATCCCTTCAGGAAGGATGTATGTACTGATATCCTGGGAGGCTCCTCCACACAGGAGAGGGCCCATATCCCACAACACTGGAAAGATGGAGGAACAGAGGTCTCCTGGGGGTACCCAGGAGAATCCTCTCCCTCAGGGTCCAGAACCATGCTCTTCCCTGGGAAGTAATGAAGTCCAATTTCAAAGCCAAAGGGAACCTGGGATTTCCCCACCCAGCATCTCCAAAGGCTGATGAGTACAGAACTCCCCTCTGGAGCCATCAAACCTAAGGACTACTAGAATCCCCAAGACATCTGAGAAGACATGAAACTATCACAGAGGGCCACTGAGAGAGACCTTACCCAGGGAAGCCACATTTGCATAATTCTCCAGCATCACCTCCCTGTACAGGGCCTTCTGCACAGGCTCCAGGCTGGCCCACTGGTTCTGGGTAAAGTACACAGCCACATCCTCAAAGGTCACTGGCTCCTGAAACAACAGGTTCCTGCTGAAGCCTTGAGCGAGGGCCAGAAGGGGGCAGTCTGAGCTGCAGGGAAGAGATGGACCTGCCAGGGTCTGTGACTCTGAGCCTCGTGGAAGGTTTGCTCTATGGACAAGAGCATTCAGCACCCCAGCCAGAGGCCAGTCCTCAGCCAGTGTTCCCACCTCCAGACTCAGTACGCCAATGCTCTCCCACCTACTCAGCTCTGGGGCTCCAAACTGTCATCCTAACCTCATAACTTGGCATCTGGGGCTCTCCTGCCTGGTAACTGCATCAACCCCTTTGTTCATTTCTCCATGGATCTGTCCCTCTAGCACCTGCTGCCCTCATGTACTCTTAACCTGTCACCTAATTTTCTGTACACCAACCACTCTCTCTGTCTCCACTCAGCCGAAGTACATATGCACGGCCACTTGTACTCCCTGCCCCAGCTTCTCCTGGCCTTCCCCAACAGCTTCCACTATGCACAGAGGAGCCACTCCTTAGGAATAGTCCCAGTGCAGCTACATGTAAAAAAGTGAAGTTAGAACATTCTTTAACACCATACACAAAAATAAACTCAAAATGGATTAAAGACCTAAATGTAAGACCAGATACTATAAAACTCTTAGAGGAATACATAGGCATAACACTCTTTGACATAAATCACAGCACGATCTTTTCTGATCATCTCCTAAAGTAATGGAAATAAAAACAAAAATAAACAAATGAGACCTAACTAAACTCAAAAGCTTTTGCACAGCAAAGGAAACCATAAACAAAACAAAAAGACAACCCACAGAATGGGAGAAAATATTTGCAAACGATGTGACCAACAAGGGATTAATCTCCAAAATTTACAAACAGCTCATGAAACTCAATATTAAAAAAACAAACAATCCAATCCAAAAATGGGCAAAAGACCTAAATAGACATTTCTCCAAAGAAGGCATACAAATGGCCAAGAGGCACATGAAAAGATGCTCAGCATCTCTGATTATTAGAGAAACGCAAATCAATACCACAATGAGATTCACCTCACACCAATCAGAATGGCCATTAACAAAAAATCTAACAATAAATGCTGGAGAGGGTGTGGACAGAAAGGAACCCACTACACTGTTGGTGGGAATGTAAATTGGTAACAGCCACTATGGAGAACAGTACGGAGGTTCCTTAAAAACCTAAAAATAGAGCTACCATATGATCCAGCAATCCCACTCCTGGGCATATATCTGGAGAAAAACATGTTTTGAAAGGACACATGCACCCCAATGTTCACTGCAGCACTGTTTACAATAGCCAAGACATGGAAGCAACCTAAATGTCCATTGAGAGAAGAATGAATAAAGAAGATGTGGTACATATATACAATGGAATATTACTCAGCCATTAAAAAGAATGAAATAGTGCCATTTGCAGCAACATGGATGGACCTGGAGATTATCATACTAAGTGAAGTAAGTTAGAGAAAGCCAAATACCATATGATATTGCTTATATGCAGAATCTAAAAAAAAAAGATACAAATTAACTTATTTACAAAACAGAAACAGACTCACAGACTTAGAGAATGAACTTATGGTTACCAGGGGACTGGCAGTGGGGGGAAGGGATGGATTGGGAGTTTGGGATTGACATGTACACACTGCTATATTTAAAACAGATATCCAACAAGGACCCAATGTATAGCACAGGGAACTCTGCTCAACATTCTGTAATAACCTAAATGGGTAAAGAATTTGAAAAGGAAAAGATACTTGTATATGTATAACAGAATCACTTTGCTGTACACCTGAAGCTAACACAACATGGTTAATCAACTATACTCCGTAATAAAATAAAAATTAGGAAGCATCAGGAAGATGGTGGTGTGGGAAGACGCAGAGTTTGCCTCTCCCTACAACTAGGGCACCTGCCAGACACTGGTGGGGGACCCCGATGCCCAAGGAGATGGGTATAAGCCCCAAGTGAACCGGTAGGACGTGGGGGGACTGAGGGGGAAGGAGAAGTGGAGGCTGGATAGGACTGGCGGCCCTGAAGGGTGGCTGAGAGGGGGGAGGGGTTCCCATGACTGGTGAGACCCTCAGGGGCTCGGATCATGGGGAGCACACGCAGTGTTTCCCCTGCCCAATCTCCAGGACCAGAGGAGCAGGAGAGGAGCAGAGGGCGTATGCACCACCCACTCAGGCCCACAGAGACTGCTAAGCTCCCAGGCTGATTCCCCAGCCCTCCAAAGCCCACTCCAGGCTGCATGGGTCCTGGGGAGGGAGACCGGGGAGAACAGGAGAGGCAGGCGGGAGGGGCCCTCCGGGACTGGAGGAGCAGGAGAGGAGCGAGGGTGTTTGCTCTGCCCACTCGGGCCCAGGATGCCTGCTGAGCTCCCAAGTAGGGTCACCCACCCTCTGAAACCAGAGGTGGGAGGTACGCCTGGGCCCCTTCTGTTCTGTTGAGCCTAAGCCCCACCCCCCACACCCATCAGGGCCTTTTCCAGCCCTGTGGGTCCTAAGCATAGGCCCTGCCCCCCACCCAAACCTTGCCCCTGCTTAGGCCGTGCCTTCCAGAGCCAAGGCCTTTTCCACCTTTTTTTTTTTTCTACTCCTTGTTTTTACTATTGTGGTTCTGTTTTACCTTCTGGTTGTTGCTTCATCTATATTTTTATTTTTATATTTTTTCTAACATATCTGTTAGTTTCCTAGTTTAATTTTATTTTTTACTTTGTTACAGTTCTCCTTTTTCTTTTTTCTTTTTTTTTTTTTGCACCACCTTGTGTGGCTTGCAGGATCTTGGTTCATGAGCTGGCCGTCGGGCTGAAGCTCTTGCGGTGGGAGCTCTGAGTCTGAACCACTGGACTAACACAGAACCTCAGACCCCAGGGAAGAGTCATCGCAGTGAGGTCTCCCAGAGGTCCTCATCTTGGCACCAAGACCCAGCTCTACCCAACATCCTACAAACTCCAGTGTTGGAAGCCTCAGGCCAAACAACCAGTGAGACAGGAACACAATCCCACTCACAAAAAAAAAAGGAAAAAAAAAAAAAAGGAGATGGCAAAATAATATGTCACACATGAAGGAACAAGGTAAAAACCTACAAGACCAAATAAATGAAGAGGAAATAGGCAATCTACCTGAAAAAGAATTCAGAGTAATGATAGTAAAGATGATCCAGAATCTCGGAAATAGAATGGAGGCAAGGACTGAGAAAATACAAGAAATGTTTAACAAAGATCTAGAACAACTAAAGAACAAACAGAGATGAACAACACAATAACTGAAATGAAAAATACACTAGAAGGAATCAATAACAGAATAACTGAGGCAGAAGAATGAATAAGTGAGCTGGAAGACAAAATAGTAGAAATAAACTGCAGAGGAGCAGAATAAAGAAAAAAGAATGAAAAGAATTGAAGACAATCTCAGAGACCTCTGGGACAACACTAAACACACCAACATTTGAATTATAGGGGTCCCAGAAGAAGAGGAAAAGAAAAGGTCTGAGAAAATATTCGAAGAGATTATAGTGGAAAACTTCCCTAACATGGGAAAGGAAATAGTCACCCAAGTCCAGGAAGCACAGAGTCCCATACAGGATAAACCCTAGGAAAAATACACCAAGACACATATTAATCAAACTAACAAAAATTAAATTCAAAGAGAAAAAAATTAAAAGCGGCAAGGGAAAAGCAACAAATAACATACAAGGGAATCCCCATAAGGTTATCAACTGATTTTTCAGCAGAAACTCTGCAGACCAGAAGAGAGTGGCACGATAAACTTAAAGTGATGAAAGAGAAAAATCTACAAGCAAAATTACTCTACCCAGCAAGGAACTCATTCAGATTCGACAGAGAAATCAAAAGTTTTTCAGACAAGCAAAAGCTAAGAGAATTCAGTACCACCAAACCAGCTTTACAACAAATGCTAAAGAAACTTCTCTAGGCGGGAAACACAAGAGAAGAAAAAGACCCACAGGATAGAAAGCCCAGAGTTAAGCCCACACACATATGGTCACCTAATTTATGACAAAGGAGGCAAGAACATACAATGAAGAAAAGACAGCCTCTTCAATAAGTGGTGCTGGGAAAACTGGACAGGTACATGTAAAAGAATGAAATTAGAACACTCCCTAGCACCATACGCAACAATAAACTCCAAATGGATTAAAGACCTAAATGTAAGACCAGACACTATAAAACTCTTAGAGGAAAACATAGGAGAAACACTCTGACATAAACCACAGCAAGATCTTTTTTGACCCACCTCCTAGAGTAATGGAAAGAAAAACAAAAATAAACAAAACGGGACCTAATTAAACTTAAAAGGTTTTGCACAGCAAAGGAAACCATAAACAAGATGAAAAGACAACCCTCCGAATGGGAGAAAATATTTTCAAATGAAACAATGGACAAAGGATTAAGCTCCAAAATATACAAACAGCTCATGGAGCTCAATAACAAAAAAACAAACAATTCAATTAAAAAATGGGCAGAAGACCTAAGTAGATATTTCACCAAAGAAGACATACAGATGGCCTAGAGACACATGAAAAGATGCTCAGCATCACTAATTATTAGAGAAATGCAAATCAAAACTCCAATGAGGTATCACCTCACACTGGTCAGAATGGCCATTATCAAAAAATCTAGAAACAATAAATGCTGGAAAGGATGTGGTGAAGAGAACCCTCCTTCACTGTTGGTGGGAATGTAAATTGATACATTTATAATATCAATATCATACATATGGAGAACAGTATGGAGGTTCCTTATAAAACTAAAAATAGAACTACCATATGAACCAGCAATCCCACTACTGGGCATATACCCTGAGAAAACCACAATTCAAAAAGAGACATGTATCACAATGTTCACTGCAGCACTATTTACAATAGCCAGGACATGGAACCAACCTAAATGTACATCAACAGATGAGTGGATAAAGAGGATATGGCACATATATATAAATGGAATATTACTCAGCCATAAAAAGGAACAAAATTGAGTTATTTGTAGTGAGACAGATGGACCTAGAGGCTGTCATACAGAGTGAAGTAAGTCAGAAAGAGAAAAACAAATACCGTATGCTAACACATATATATGGATCTAAAAAAAAAAAGGTACTGATGAACCTAGTGGCAGGGCACAATAAAGACATAGACATAGAGAATGGACTTGAGGACACGGCAGGGGAGGGGGAAGCTGGGACGAAGTGAGAGAGTAGCACGGACATATATACACTACCAAACGTAAAATAGATAGCTAGTGGGAAGCAGCCACATAGCACAGGGAGATCTGCTCAGTGCTTTTCGATAACCTAGAAGGGTGGGATAGGGAGGGTGGAAGGGAGGCTCAAGAGGGAGGGGATATGGGGATATATGTATGCATACGGCTGATTCACTTTGTTGTACAACAGAAACTAACACAGTACTGTGAAGCAATTATACTCCAATAAAGATATATTTAAAAAAAATAGGGCTTCCCCGGTGGCACAGTGGTTGAGAGTCTGCCTGCCGATGCAGGGGACGCGGGTTTGCGCCCCAGTCTGGGAGGATCCCACATGCCGCGGAGCGGCTGGGCCCGTGAGCCATGGCCGCTGAGCCTGCGTGTCTGGAGCCTGTGCTCCGCAACGGGAGAGGCCACAGCAGTGAGAGGCCTGTGTACGGCAAAAAAAAAAAAAAATAGTCCCAGTATTTTACAAATTTCTTTTTATACCTTCTTACCTTATCAGAAAGCTAGCTCTCTTGAAGGAAACCTGCAGCCTGCCCATTGTGGCCTCTCCTCCAAACTACTTGTCTTCAAAGAAGGCTGGCCATGTGCTTATCTCTGGGCACAGGCATGTCCCCCTGTCTTGAGCTCCATCCCACCTGCCAAAGTGTGCCCCCTCTGTCTCCCTTGGGCCACCTCCATCTTCTGAAGAGTGAAGGGAACTCATATTTGTGGATTAGCCCCTAGGCATCAGGCTCCTGGGTGAGTACTTTTTTGTGTTTTTAATATATCTATTTTACTTTATTAATTAATTCATTCATTTATTTATTTATTTTTGGCTGCATCGGGTTGCTGCATGCAGGCTTTCTCTAGTTGCGGTGAGTGGGGGCTACTCTTTGTTGTGGTGCACGGGCTTCTCATTGTGGTGGCTTCTCTTGTTGTGGAGCACAGGCTCTAGGCACACGGGCTTTAGTAGTTGTGGCATGTGGGCTCAGTAGTTGTGGCTTGCGGGCTCTAGAGTGCAGGCTCAGTAGTTGTGGCGCATGGGGTTAGGTGCTCCGCGGCATGTGGGATTTTCCCGGACCAGGGCTCGAACCCGTGTCCCCTGCACTGGCAGGCGGATTCTTAATCACTGCACCACCGGGAAGCCCCATTGGGTGGGTACTTTTAAATCTTGTCTTTGGGACTTCCCTGGTGGTCTAGTGGTTAAGACTTCACCTTATAATGCAGTGGGTGTGGGTTCAACCCCTGGTCAGGGAGCTAAAATCCAACATGCCTCGTGGCCAAAAAACCAAAAACATAAAACAGAAGCAATATTGTAACAAATTCAATAAACACTTTAAAAATGGTCCACATCAAAAAATTCTTGTCTTTCATTTACTTTTTACAACATATATAGGAAGTCATAGTTGTTACTCCCATTTTTCAAAGGATGAAACTAAGATTCAGAAAAATTGATTACTTTGCTCAAGATCACACAGCCAGGAAGTGACACAGCTGGGACTGCAACACAAACCTGTCAAACAGCAAACCTGGGCTCTTCCCACATAGCGTGCTGCCTCCGACAGGGGGCTCATGAACTTCTCCAAACACATAGCTAACCCCTGAACCTCATCATAACCTGGTGTTGCCCCATCTTTGGAGAACATCTTTTCAAACCCAACTTCCAAAATTACGTATCAAGCCATCTTTACTGTGCTCCCTCCAGGCCACGTGGGGGCCCTCCCCCAATCTACACTGAGGGATCAGCTATTTCAAAACCGCACACACCATCCTAGGAGCCAGAGCCTCTGCATCTTCCATGAGATGTAGGAGCAGTTTCTAATGGTGTCCACTGACTACCTTCTCTGCTTCTATAGACAGCACAGTGCAGACCACAGAGACTGGGCTCAGCCTGGAGGGGTCTCCTGCCTTCTGCACCTTCTCACCTTCATGACCCCACAGATGATTCCGTCTCCTAGGAGATTCTCACCACCCTATGCAGTCAGCCTTGTTCTTTTCAGCCCAATGAAAAGGAAGACACCTACCCACAGGGGCTCAGCTAAGCCCCTTACTCTTTGAGTGTCCCAGTCTCTCCTGGCAGCCTGTGCACTGGAGTCAGCAGAGGGGACAGGGAGAAGGGAATGCTCTCACAACTGCTCCTGGGGGAAGCAGGGAAGAAACATACCCCAAGCATAAATGCTGGCAAGTTAAACTGCTCCCAGCCACTCTACTGGCACTACACTCAGGTCCTTCTGAGGGGGTCCTTTGCAAACAAGAACTAGGGAACTCAGTTCAAAAGGAGACATTGAGAGAAGAACGAATTTAGAAACTTCTCAAAGGGAGAGTTGGCCCTTAAGCTGGGCAATGACGAGGCTCAAAGGGCCCCCCAAATAGCTTGAGCCCCAAATCCAAACATCAGATAGAACCATGATGTCCTGTGAGTAATCACTGCTTCAACAACAAGGCATTAAAGGGCTTCTGATGACAGTGACCACAGGCTCACAGGTAAACCAAAGTTCACCTCTGCGTGCAGCAAGTCAAACCTCACTCCCTGACATCTTCAGAGCTATTCTCACAACTTTCTCCACCCAGTACCATCTTCCTCCCCAAATTGTTCTTCCCACCTGCTGTCAAATAACCGCAGGTATCATGAGTCCAAAAAAATGCCTATTATTAAAGGAGAACTTACTTTTTCAAGACAGGTAGGTTGTTGATACATTCTTCTTCCTCCTATGGATGGTCACTATGTACATCAACTTATTTTATTTTTCTCCACAGTATTTTTCATCATCTGACAAATTATACTTTTATTGTCTATCTCTCCCCACCAGGTTGTAAGTCATGAGGGAAGGATTCTGTTTTGTTCATTATTGGTTTACTAGTGCACAGTACATTGGCCTGGCAGATGCAAGATGATTAATATGAATTTGCTGAAAGAATTCATTTCAAAAATGGTTTGATCACCAATAAAAATTTTTACATTTATGAAGGTCAGAAAACAATAGCAAATACCACCTTAACAGTGAAGTGCCAGAGCACATCCATTAAAGTTAATGGTTGATAATTTACCACGCACTGAGTTCTACTTTCTGTGAAAGACTGGAAGAGCATAAATGTAGGAAAGAAACATAAACATCTTTGCTTGCAGAGGAAATAGCTATCTGCCTAAAAAATATCCAAGACGCAGGAGAATAAACAAAAAACATTTAAAACTGACAAAATAATTCATTAAGTTAGCTAGATATAGGATAAGTGAACAAAAATGATTAGCTTTCCTAAATACCACCATAAACAATTAGAAGACAAAAAAAGAGAAAATAAGATGCCATTCATATGAAAATAGCTAAGAACCGACCTAACAAAAACCTGCAAAACCAAGACAAGAAAACTAAATGTTTATTAAAATAAATAAAAGAGAAACTGAATAAATTGAAATATACAGTGTTTCTGAATGGGAAGAATCAAACTTGTAAAGAAGTCAATTACCCCAATTTTGCCTATGAATTCAAAAAAATCCACTCCCCCACCAAAAAATCAATGAGATTTATACAGGGGTAGGGGATCATTTAGAGTAATCTGGAAAAAGTAAGTGTGAAAAACTAGCTGAGAAGGTTTTGAAGGAAATACATTTTTGAAAGAAATAATGAGGGGGAATTAAACCCTACCTTAAAAGGATAATACTTCAAGAAAATGAGACTACAAGCCATAGATTGTGAGAAAATATTTTAAAAGACATAATAAAGGACTATTATCCCAAGTATATAGAGAACTCTTAAAACTCAATAAGAAAATGAATAACCCGATTCAAAAAATCGGCAAAAGACCTGAACAGATACCTCATCAAAGAAGTTATACAGATGGCAAACAGGTATATGAAAAGATGCTATACAACAGCGGTCCCTAACATTTTTGGCACCAGGGACCAGTTTCGTGGAAGACAATTTTTCCACGGACTGGACGGGGGTGTTGGGGGGTGGTTCAGGTGGTAATGCGAGGGATGGGGAGCGGCCAATGAAGCTTCACTTGCTCGCCGCTTACCTTCTTCTGTGCAGCCTGGTTCCTAACAGGACCAGTCCAGTACCGGTCGTTGGCCTCGGGGTTGGGGACCCCTGCTCTACAACATATGTCTTCAGGCAAATGCAAATTAAATCAATGAGATACCACTACACATCCATTAGAATGGCCAAAATCCAAAACACTGACAATACCAAATGCTGGCAAGGATGTGGAGCAACACAAACGCTCATTCATTGCTGGCAGGAATACAAACCGGTGTGGCCACTCTGGAAGACGTTTAACAGCTTCTTACAAAACTAAACATACTCTTACCATATGATCCAGCAATCATGCTCCTCGGTATCTTCCCAATGAGTTGAAAACTTACGTCCACACAAAAACCTGCACAAGGATGTTTATAGCAGCTTTATTCATAATTGCCAAAACTTGGAAGCAACCAAGATGTCCTTCAGTAGGTGAATGGAGAAATAAACTGTGGTACAATCAGTCAATGGAATATTACTCAGCACTAAAAAGAAATAAGCTATCAAGCCATGAAAAGTCACACAAGACCTTAAATGAATACTGCTAAGTGAACAAAACCAATATGAAAAGGTATGATACCAACTACACAACATTCTGGAAAAGGCAAAAAGATCAATAGTTGCCAGGAAGGGAGGGGAGAACACAGAGGATTTTTAGAGCCTGTGAAGAGGCTCTGTATGATACTACAATAATAGATACATATCATTACACATTTGTAAACCATAGAATGTACAACAACAAGAGTGAAACCTGGGCTTCCCTGGTAGCACAGTGGTTAAGAATCCACCTGCCAATGTAGGGGACATGGGTTCGAGCCCTGGCCAGGAAGATCCCGCATGCCACAGAGCAACTAAGCCCATGCACCACAACTACTGAGCCTACGCTCTAGAGTCCACGAGCCACATGTACTGAAGGCCGCGTGCCACAACTACTGAAGCCTGTGCTCCTAGAGCCTGTGCTCCAAAACAAGAGAAGCCACTGCAATGAGAAGGCCTTGCACTGCAACAAAGAGTAGCCTCTGCTCGCTGCAACTAGAGAAAGCCCGCGTGCAGCAACGAAGACCCAACGCAGCCAAAAAATAAACTAAATAAATAAACTAAATCTACTAAAGAAACAAAGAGTGAACCCTAATGCAAGCTACGGACTTTATGTGACTATGATGTGTCAATGTAGGATCATCAATTGTAACTAATGTACCACTCTGATAATGACGGAGGCTCTACATGTGTGGAGCCAGGAAGCATATGGGGACTCTGTGCTTTTTGCTCAATTTTGCTATGAACCTAAAACTTCTCTAAAAAAATTAAGTCTACTAAAAAAGAAAGGGAAAGGGGCAGGGAGAGCAATACTTAATCTCTTACCTGGACTGCAATATCATCCTGACTCACACTCTTCTGCAACCAATGCACCACTACGGGCTGAAAACCTTTTTAATATATAAATCCAACCCTTTCAACTCCCCTGCTTAAAATCCTTTAGTGTCTTCCTACTGAACCCAGAATAGAAACCAAAGTCTTCACAGTGACCTCCAAGCCATGTGCCTAGTTGCCCCACCTCACAATGAACTACTTCCTCCGACCTCTCCCTGTCTCCAGAGTACACCCAGCTTTCTCTCCCAGCCCAGGGTCGATGCATCTGCTGTCCTCTCTGGAAAGCTCTTCTTTACTTCTTTCTCCAGTAGTTTTCAAGACTATTTCTACCTCATCCTTGAGGTCTCAACGTCATGTGACCACCTCCATGAGGGCTTCCCTGACCACTACCTTCAAAGGTAGCTTCGTTGGGGCTTCTCAAATTTGAGAAGGTGTGTAAGAATCACCTGGAGAGCCTGTTACAACAGATTGCTGACCCCACTTACCCTCCTCCCCAATCTGACTCCGCGTCTAGGGTGGGACTAACAATTTGCAATTCTAATGAGCACCCAGGTGATCCTGATGCTGCCCACGTATGGACCACACTTTTACGAAGCGCTGTACTTTAGCAACAGGTAATTATGGTAACTTATTTGTTTTTGGTAAAAGTACCCTCCATGAGAAAAGGGAACCTGTCTGCATTATTCAGTACTATGCACCTAGCATTTAGAAAGCACATATGGAAAAAACAATGCTGGTCTCTCTGGGATACATCTACTACTTGTGGAGCAATCCCTTCAATAAAGAATTTCTCTGGGGCTTCCCTGGTGGCACAGTGGTTAAGAATCCGCCTGCCAATGCAGGGGACACGGGTTCGAGCCCTGGTCCGGGAAGATCCCACATGCCGCAGAGCAGCTGAGCCCGTGCACCACAACTACTGAGCCTGCGCTCTAGAGCCTGTGAGCCACAACTACTGAGCCCGCGTGCCACAACTACTGAAGCCCACGCACTTAGAGCCCACACTCCGCAACAAGAGAAGCCACCACAATGAGAAGCCCGCGCACCGCAACGAAGAGTAGCCCCCGCTCAACGCAACTAAAGAAAGCCCGCACACAGCAACGAAGACCCAACGCAGCCAAAAATAAATTATTTATTTATTTTTTTTTAAAAAAAAAGAATTTCTCTTATCTCGGCAGGCAACCTTTTTTTTTTTTTTAAATCCCACATTCCTAATTTATCCCCCCAACTCATTTCCCCTTTGGTAAGGCTGTTTTCTATATCTGTGCTGGCAACTTTTATTTGTAGAATATGATCTGGATTTCCACATTTAGGGGGAATTTCTTGGCTTGGGTCCCCCTTTTTCCACTTAAACCTATTCATCCAAACTCATCACTCTGTACACACAAGACTCTTATTTCCTCCACCACGTATTTACAGCCATAGCCCTGGGGATGGACTCAAGAGGGAAACCATAGCCTGGCCAAGTTAGTTAGGCCTTCTTGGTCCTTTCCTGATTACCTGATAGCTCATGTGATTTTTAAAAGACTGAAAAGAAGCTCAGCTCACCTGAGGCCAAGTGGTTTGGAGCATGGCTGATGTTCCCTGGCTCCGTGCACTGTCTTCTGGGTTTGGAAGAGCAAGAACCTTAAAAGCTAAGAGAAGAAGAGCCATGAGTGCAATAGTCCCTGTGCTACATCACCCACAGCCGCCTTCCGTCTTTTCCTTTCGAGCACTGGCGGGAGACTCCATCAGCCCCGCTCTGGCTGATCGCCCCAAACTCCTCATGAATTGCACTGCCTGGTCCTCGGGACAATCCACCACCTGCCTGCTCTGCCCAAGAGCGTCCCGGGGCCCATTCACATTGAGCGGACCTAGGGATCCAAGACGAATCCTGTCCCTACAGTGCTGGGTCTGAACAAACAAAAACCTAAAAAAGCGCTTAGAGGGATCATGACATTGACCCCAAAAAGCGTGCCTTTGGAGAAGGGAGACAGGGGTGGCTGGATCTGGATTGAGCTAAAATACTCAAGTGTTCCAGTGGGTGATGATGACAGGAGACCCCAACGGGCTCTCCACCCAAGGAAGCAGGAGACCTCAAACATCAGAAACTTCGGTACCGGGCACGGGAGGCAGTTGGGCCAACTTCTTTAGGACAAAAAAGAGGATCACGCCTCGGTGGGCAAGGGACTGGACCAGGGCTCTAGGAGGCCCCGCAACCACCTCGGCGGCTTCTGCGAGGCCCAGACACCCGAGCACCGGGTCAGAGAGGCGAGTTCAGGGGCGGGGTGCTGACGAATCGCTAAGGAAAGCGAGGAAGCTGGCGCCGGACAAGACTAGCACGAAGAACTCGCCTGAACTGAGCCTGTTCCCCTCAGAACCTCTCGGTCAGTCTCCGAAAGCCGACACAGAACCAAGCAGGGGCATCGAGCGCCCCTCTAGGCCGCCCGGAGGCGGCCCGTCTCGGTGGTCCCCGCGGCGCGGCCTCACGTGACCCGAGGGGGCGGGGAATAGGACAGGCTCTTGCGCATGACGTCATGTGCGGGCGCCGCACCGCCGAGCAAGCTGCGGGTGCCTCCGCCCCTGTGCTTCAACCACTGAGGGCGGGCTGTGAGGGCGCTGACGTAACATTGCTCTACTCAGATCTCGGCCTCTAGACCTAGGTGGGGCCCCAGTTAACCGATTGCCCCATCAGCTGTCGGCCGCCTTTATTCCCTGGGTCACCTGGAGCCTGGGCTGTGCAGGTGTGGGGAGAATGGTTTCTGTTGTGTCATCTCCTAGAGGCCCACGCCAGGCATCCTGCTTGGGTCCTAGGCTGGGCAGCCCTTAGGAGAACCATGGTTCCCATCTACCGTTTTAAAGCCCTCTCCCTTCCTAGGACCTAGGCGTGTGTGGGACCTTTTAGGGCAGATTCCTTTAACAACCAAAATAACAGTGACTACGGTTGCCAAGCATCCTGTATATACAAGTCCTATATTAAATGATTTTGTCCTGTATTGACTTTGGCAGGATGCCCTAAATGTCCTGAGTTTAGCTTTTTTCAATAGAGTACAAAAATTCTGTAGTTTACAGCTATTTCACCTAGTTAACTGGCAAGTAACTTAAATTTCAACACTGGCTGAAAAAAACAATCATACCTCCACAAATGAAGATCTGGATAATCCCTCACAGTCTCTTCGGCAGGTTGGGCTGAGGAAAGGAAAGGGCGGGGGATGGGGGGGCGGCTGAGAATTGAAACATTAAAAGGACTGTTTTTCAGATTCAAGAAAGGAAAAGACTGTTCTTTGACCAAAGTTCCAGGCCACGAACGAGTAATTGCTCTTAAGAACAAGTAAATGCCCTTAATTTACACAACTTCGGGTCAACACACATGCTCTGAAAATCAGCCAATGACAGTGACAGTCTCACTTTGGTGACCCCTGCAACTATGCTTCTGAGAGTTATCAAACCAATGGCAGCCCCAAACTTTAGAACATGAGCCAATCAGTGACAAATGCCCTTGAAAGCTAGCCAATCAATGACAGTACTACCCACTGGACAACAGCTAATTAGCAAATGCCTTACTACAGTGACGATGCTTCTGAAAATCAATGGGTCAACAGTAGACTTACTTCAGTGACCACTTCTTGCCAGTGTGGTTGCCAACATGAACAGACTTTTTCTTTGACCACTGATAGGTCTACTGAACACAGTTCCATATATATGGTTCCTACTCACCAAGCACTTCAGAGCTAAAAGGGGAAATTGGCCTCCCACAGCTAGAAGACAGAATGACCCTAGACATCTGTATATATGACTCTATCCCAGCAGTTACTTACTATACAGTAAAAATTACAAGATATTGATGAAATTAATAAAAATCTAAATAAATGGAGAGATTTACCATGTTCACGAATCAAGAGTCTATATAATTAAGATGTCAATTATACCAAAATTGATCTATAGATTCAATACAATCTCAATCAAAATCCCAGGATATATTTTGTAGAAATTGACAAACTGATTCTAACATTCATATGGAAATGCAAAGGACCTGGAAATGCCAAAACAACAAAAAACAAAGTAGGAGGACTAACAATATATGACTTCAATACTTAGAAAAACTGTAGTAATTAATGCAGTGTGTTAATGGCATCAAGATGGACAAACAGATCAACAAACAGGAACAAAACAGAATCTAGAACTAGACCCACACATATATGGACAATGGTGCTACAACAAGTTACCCATTTGAAAAGGAAGGGAACGTGAGAGAGAGGGAGGAAGGAACTTGGATCCATACCTCATGCCCTATACAAAGTTTAATTCAAAATAGATGACAGAACTAAATGTAAAATCTAAAACTATAAAACTCCTAGAAGGAAAAATAGGAAAAAGCCTTTGTAAAATTGGGTAAGGCAAAGATTTCTTTAAAATGCCACTAAAAGCACAATCCACAAAGGAACAAACTGATAAATTAGACCTCATCAATATTAAAAGCTTCTGTTCTTCAAAAGATATTGTTAAGAGAATGAAAAGACAGACCACAAGTTGGGAGAAAATGTTTGGAAATCACATATACAAAAAAGGACCTGTATCTATAATATATAAAAACCTCTCAAAGATCAATAAAAAGAAAAGCCAGTAAAAACATAGGCAAAAGATATAAACAGAGACTTTACCAAAGACATAATGGAAGGCAAGTAAGCACATGAAAACATGCTCAACATCAAGTCATTAGGGAAAGCAAATTAAAACCTTAATGAGATAGCATTACACACTTATTATAATAGCTAAAATTTTTAATGCTAACAATATCAAGTGTAGGCAAAGATGTATTAGAAATGGAACTCTCACACAATGCTGGTAGGAAGGTAAAGCGGCGCAACTTCTTGGTAGAACAATCTGAAGATACTTAAAAAGTTAAATATACACATACCTTATGACTCAGCCGTTCCACTTCTGGTGTTTACCGAAGAGAAGTAAAAGTGTGCATCCTTACAAAGACTTGAACACAAATGTTCACAGCAGCTTTATTTGTAATAGCCAAAAACTGGAAATAACCCAAACGCCCATCAAGAGGTGAATGTACAAATAGATGGTGGTATATCAATAGTAGAATACTACTCAGCAATAGAAAGGAATGAACCACTGATATTATGCAACATGGATGAATCTCAAAATAATTATACTGAGTGGAGTTCCCTTAAGGTCTAGTGGTTAGGATTTGGCAAAAAAAAAAAAAAAAAAATTTTGCTGAGAAAGACACCAGACCAAAAATAATAATACATACAAGGTGTTAACATTTGTATAAAATCCTAGAAAAGGAAAGCTAATCCAAAGTGACAGAAGGAATTCCCTGGATGTCTGGTGGTTAGGACTCCACGCTTTCACTGCCAAGGGCCCAAGTTCAATCCCTGGTCGTAGAACTAAGATCCCACAAGCTGCAAGGTGCAGCCAAAACAAAAAACAAAAACAAAAAAACCCCACAGTGACAGAAAGCAGATCAGTGGTTGCTTGGGGAGAGCCAAGAGGGAGGGATTACAAAGGGGCATAAGCGAAGTTTTGGGTGTTATGGTTGTTTATTATCTTGATTGTGGTGATTGTTTCACTGGTATATACATGATAAGTCAAAACTTAACAATGACATTATGATAATAAATAACACTTTATTATGCTCCAGTCACTGTTCTAACCGCTTCTATGTGTATTAATACAGTTAATCCTCAGCACAATCCTGTGAGGTAGACGGTCATCCCTATTTTACAGATAAGGAAATTAGTGCAGTTTCCATAACTTAACCAAGGTCACACGCCTGGGTTCATACCAAAGTTGGCCTAGCTCCGAATGATTAACCACTACCCTCTGCTTCCTGCAGTGGGCAAAGTCAAGCTGTCTGCATGAGTGGATGCTACAATAGAACATATTTACTTCTCTTGTAACCGCAGGTAACAGAAAATAATGGTGGCTTCTTCCAGATCATAAAAAATAACTAGATGAAATTGCAAGGGAATGTTTGCTGATGGGAGGTCACTTGGAACAGTAATGAGATGGACAAATTTAGGACAAATAGGGCCTTGCATCTGATTCAAAGGGTACAAACACCCCATTTTTGCAAAGGCATAGACTACAACTGAGTAGCGAAGAGTCACTGCAGAGTCAGAAGTAGTGAGGGTGGGCACTGTACCCAAGGTAGGTCTCCGGAAGTCTGCACTCTATTAGGACTGTCCTTCCAAGATGTAGATGGCTCCACACAGACAGGGCCCCTCCATTTTTGTGTTTAAGAGACTTCCAATATACAGATTATAATAGAGGGTCTACATAGCTTGCCTTTTTCTTAACCCTTGTTTAGGGTTGCACATCTGAGAAAGGATGCAGGGGAGATAAAATTTTAAGAGGTACAAGGTCTGAAATCTACCTTGAGGGTATAAAATTCTGGCGGAAATCATTTCCCTTAGAATGTCAAAGGCATACACCATGTCATCTGACTGTCAAGGTTGCTGTTGAGAAATCCAATGCTATTCTTACTCCTGATCTTTTGTTTTCCCTCTCCAGAAACATTTTAACATCTCCTCTTTAAACCTGGTGCTTTGATCATTCACAGTGATGGTCTTTGATGTAGGTTTCCCCCCAATCCATCTTGCTGGGCACTTGGTGTATCCTTTCAATCTGGAAACCTTCCTTTGATGTTTTTAAGTTTGGGGGTTTGTTTCTTGTCTTTTCTAACTGTAAAGAGAGTTCATCTTGGGGGAAAAAGGGTTAAGAGAACCTGAAGAAAGTTTCATGATGGAAGCTGAGAGCCTGAATTAAACATCTTAGTGGGACAGGCCAGAGGAGCATGCGTTGCAGTTACGCAGAAAGAAGCAGCAGATGCTTAAGAATTAGCACAGTTAGGGACTTCCTTGGTGGTCCAGTGGTTAAGAATACACCTTCCAGGGCTTCCCTGGTGGCGCAGTGGTTGAGAGTCCGCCTGCCGATGCAGGGGACACGGGTTAGTGCCCCAGTCTGGGAAGATCCCACATGCCGCGGAGTGGCTGGGCCCGTGAGCCATGGCCGCTGAGCCTGCGCGTCCGGAGCCTGTGCTCTGCAACAGGAGAGACCACAACAGCGAGAGGCCCGCGTACCGCAAAAAAAAAAAAAAAAAAAAAAAAAATCCACCTTCCAACGCAGGGGATGCGGGTTCGATCCCTGGTCAGGGAAATAAGATCCCACATGTCACAGGGCAACTAAGTGTGCGAGCTACAACTAATGAGCCCGCACACTCTGGAGCCCACGCCACAATTAGAGAGAAGCTGGCGCAACACAATGAAACATCCTGCGTGCTGCAATTAAGACCCCACGCAGCCATAAATAAATAAATAAATAAATAGAATTAGCACAGTTCAGAAAAGGCAGTGATGACATTAATCAAAAGCATGAAGATGGGGAGAAACAAGAAGAGGCACCGTGAGCCTAGCTGTGGAGAGTGCTACTCTTGGATAGATGTCTTCTGCACATGGAGTTTCTGATGCAGGATGAACCTTCCACGCCAGCTATAAGTTTTCCCACACACCTTACACTCGTAAGGTTTCTCACCAGTGTGGACATGCTCATGCTGAACCAGGGTGATTTTCTGATTGAAGGCCTTCCCACGTTCCTTACATTCAAAAGGTTTCTCCCCAGTGTGGATCCACTGATGCTGAGTCAGGCCTGTGTTGGAGCTTAATCGTTTCCCACACTTCTTACATTCGTAGGGTTTCTCCCCAGTGTGCATTCGCTGATGGACGATGAAACTTGAGCTACAGCTGGAAGTTTTCCAACATTCCTCGCACTCATGGAGCTTCTCCCCAGTGTGGAACCTCTGGTGCTGGAGGAAGACGGGGCTGCAGCTGAAGGCCTTGCCGCACTCCCGACACTCATAGGGCTTTTCTCCAGTGTGGATTCTCTGATGCTGAATCAAGGCCATATCTGAACTGAGACCTTTCCCACATTCTTTGCATTTAAATGGTTTCTTCCCAATGTAGATTACCTGATGCCGGATAAGTAAGGACTAATATCTGAAGTATTTTCCACATTCTTTGCATTCAAAAGACTTTTCACCAGTGTGACATCTCTGATGTCTGTGGAAGTCCGCCATCCGAATGAAGCATCCGTCACATTTTCCACACTTATAAGATAGCTGACCGCTAGAAATTGTCTGATTCGTAGTGAGTTGTGTGCTAACACTAAAGTATTTTCCCAGTTTCTCACACTTCTCCCCGCTCTCCACAGCACAGGCCTCCTGATGCCTGGCTGACCCATCTGTGAAATCTCTCCTCTTTGACTCTTTCCTCTTAACCATCCTGTGGCTGTGCTGTTCTAGGTGGCTCCTGAAGCCAAGGTGCTGGGGAACATTCCCTGGCAGCCCTCCTAATGTCAGTCCGTGGGACTCTGCTTCTTTGGAAATGTGTTCTTTTGGCGTTGCTTCTTCCTTGTCAGTTCTGGTCTCCCCGCCTGATATCATGAAAAGAAAATACAAGTGTCAGCCCCCAATATCACAAAAAGAAAATACTTATGCTAAAGAGGAAACAGGATCAAGTGGTTCTAATTTTCCCTGAGTAAGGGGATATTTTCCAATACGTACACCAAATGATCAAAGACCACCACACAGCAGAGCCCCACAAGTGGAACTCTGTGAAAGAGGCCAGGGAGGCCAGCGAGGCCAGGAGCATTCCCGTAAAGAGCATGAAGACTGGAAAACAGTAGAGTCTGTTAACTAGGGCAGAAGGACCAATTGCTGTCTCCCAAGTGGATTGGATGGATCAGTGCAGATGTAAAGAAGTGACTAATGGAGAGCCCGAGGTGAGAGAAAGACTGCTGAGAGTGGAGAAGGGGCAGTCGAGCAGCTCAAGTCCTACAAAAGGTCCGACAGGCTGAAATTCCTTAAGAGCTGCTTATTTTTTTAAATGTTATCCATGTCATAATCTTTGAGAGAGACCCAACCTCTGTCATCAAGTTGGCTCTAGTAAAGCAGCAGGCTCCTATGCAGTGGCTGAGGGGACCACGCAGGGCAAACACCACAGCATCTAGAAGGAAGGGGAAGACGTGCAGGCTTGCCTCTAAAAGAAAAGAGCACTGGACATGTGAAGAACGCTTCCAAGAATGGACATCAGTCCTATAGACAACCACGTAATGATCGTTGTCCTTTTTCCTAAAACTCTATACAGGATGTATATACGGTCTAACACACAGTAAGGAATGTGAAATCCTAAACTAACTAAAAAGGAAAAACTAATATAATCATCAGCACTGGGCCAGAGAAAAACTGCATGTGCTTACAAGCAAACTGTTTAGAAAATATTTTTTAACCCAGACAACCTGAAGTCTTGGCGTCATATCCAGAAAAGCACACGAGGCTGGAGTGGGGAGGCGGTGGGGAGCGATGTGCATTATTTTTTTTACATATTTATTTATTTATTTGGCAGCACCAGGTCTTAGTTGTGGCACGCAGGATCTTGGCTGCGGCGTGCAAGATCTTTTAGTTGCAGCATGCGGGATGTTTAGTTGTGGCATGCAAACTCTTATTAGTTGCGGCATGTGGGATCTAGTTCCCTGAGCAGAGATCGAACCCAGGCCCCCTGCATTGGGAGCACAAAGTCTAAGACACTGGACCACCAGGGAAGTCCTGCAATGTGCATTATTAATGGACATTCTCTGTAAAGCGTCTGAAGAGCACAGGAAATTTTAACAGGCAGAGAATGGGTGAAGCAGAATAACAAAAGCAAAAAAAAAAAATTATATATATATATATATATATATATATATATATATATATACTATGCTGTTATTTCTAATTCTCATATCAATACCTCTCAAAATGAGGAAGCCATTCACCTTTCATTTACAAGTTTTGTTTCAAAAGTTCATCTGTTAAAAAATACATACATATACATATATTTTTAAAAATTTTTATTTATTTAGGCAGCATTGGGTCTTAGTTGCGGCACGGGGGATCTTCATTGCGTCATGCAGACTTCTTAGTTGCGGCATGCGGACTCTTAGTTGCGGCATGCATGCGGGATCTAGTTCCCCGACCAGGGGTCTAACCGAGGCCCCCTGCATTGGGAGTGCAGAGTCTTACCCACTGGACCACCAGGGAGGTATCCATATATTTTTAAGTGTCCATGGAGGGAAGATGAAACAAGAATGGCAGGATATAGGTGGACTGTTGAGGTGAGGGGTACACTGGGTGCATTTGGCTGCTGGTGTCTGCATATGTGTGAAAATTTCCATTATAAAAATAAATTTTTAGTATTTGTTAAGTTAGTGTTTGGGAACACATACTTCAATTTCCCATACAAATAATGTACCCTATGCATATGTAGATTGCCAGACAGGCCCCCAGAAATCTATTTTCCTCATAAGGTGGCTGACATCCTCATCTTTGCAAAAACAAACTGATGGAAAAATAAAATGTTTCCACACGACAGGGATGATAAGACCTGCTCAGACAGTGTCCCTTGGCAGGTGGTGAGGTGGAGAGGCAAATGTGAACACGCGAAGAAATCTTGCAGCCACACCCTTCTTGGAAGAGAAGGGCCCTTCCTCACTTGAGGGAGGCAACCACTATGAATGCAGAGCATCACATGTAACGATTCCAGAGGAATGAAAACAGTCTCACAAGAGAACAAACACTCTGCGCATATTGAAATGTGAAAACAAGAAAGCAGGCTAAGCAAAAAAGGTAGGGTCTCATACTCGCCTGGACAGACTCCTCTGAGGGCCTCCCTGCCCACAGGTTCCCGGGGATCGAGGCCCCATGGCAGTTCCCTTCGCTCCAGCTGAGAGACCAGAACAGGTCTGGTGAACGAAAAAGCTGCCCAGGGAGAAAGAAACAGGAAAACAAAGGTAGAGGGAATCATGAAGCAGGGTCACCTCTCAGCCCTCTTTTTCTCCAGTGAGCCAGGTGGGGAGAAACAAAGTGAAGTCAGCCTGTGCATCTTAGAGGACAGAAAATTCCCACAAGGCAGGGCAGAGTCTTGGAATAATCCTCTACTCAAGTGCCAAATATTCAGAGAACTTGAAGACAGAGGCAAAGGCTCTGGTGAGCTCCTGACAGCTCTTCATTTCCCTCCATGCATGGGGCAGAATCCCTCCCAGGGTTAGAGGACAGTGATTTCAAAACCTGGGAACCCAGGGCTCTCCCAACCCAGTAGCCTCTGGGGAGCTCAGCCTCCAGAGCAACTGCCCACAAGGGTTATTAGAGACCCCACAAAGTCAAAGGAAGAAAGAAGCCAGGATGCTCAAAGGGCAGAGGCAGACAAGAGCAGGGAGAAAAGATATCTCACCCAGGGAAGCCACATTTGCATAATCCTCCAGCATCACCTCCCTGTACAAGGCCCTCTGCGCAGGATCCAGGATGACCCATTCATTCTGGGTGAAGTACACAGCCACATCCTCAAAGGTCACTGGCTCCTGAAACAAGAGGTTCTTGCTCCAGCCCTGTGTGAGGGCAGAGGAGCCTAAGTAAAGGGCAGAGACTCACTGGGGCTGGTGTTATTGCCGAGGACAGCTATCCAGTGCTCAAGCCCCCTACACCCCTCTCTGCAGGGGCCAGCCCTCAGCCAGCATTGCCCTCATCAATAGGGGAGCCCCAGACTCACTGCATCCTTTGTGGTCATCCCCAGCAAACAGCCCTTCCTTCACCTGCTGATCTCTGTGTCGACTCTGCTGTGTCCTGCTCCGTGTGCCTATGGGTCCCTCTGGCTACTGTCCCCTACGTGGGTTTTGTGTGAACATGCACAAGGGAAATCTGTATAAACACAGCCCACAGAACTTTTGTACTGATCTCTACTCCCTCTCTAATCCCGCTTAGGTCACTGGAACACAAAGGCCCAACAGGAGAAGAGTCAAATCAGACTAGAGGTATTAACAGAATTTTGAAAGGCAGAAAAAGGATAAATCGTAACTGACACAGAAGAGAAGGGAAAGCTGAATCTTAACTGCTGGTGGAGGAGGAAGCAAACAAAAAGGAGCCTGATTCACACCACAGAACAAAGGATGAGCTCTGGATATTTTTAAAGTGTGAACTGCTTTTTGTAACTTGGTAAAATATTCTCTCTTTTTTTGAGTTTTTATTTATTTAAAAGGAAGTTTGTTTTTTTGTTTTTGGGGTTTTTATGTTTTCTGATTGAAGTATAGTTGATTTATAACTTGGTAACACATTTGGTTTCAAAGCACCAGGGAGGAGAGAGGACCCCCAGAGTATATAGGGAATGAATGAAAAATACCTACACAAAAGCACATCACTGAGAAGCCTCAGAAAAAGAGACTTAAAACAAGATCCTAAAGGCTTTCAGAGAAGGAAAACAACACACACATGAAGACTTGGGAGTCGTGATGGCAAAGTAAAAGGAGTCATGTTTTTTAAATGCTGAGGAAAAACTTGCACTTCTTATCTAGATGGAGTCAAAGGGAACAGATTTATCCTCCTGCCTGAACCAAAATAAGACAAGTTACATAAAACAATGGTTTTCTAGATACTGGGTATCAGGCAATGAAGGACACCAATTCCTGAGAGATGGGAAGCAGAGAGGTAAGCCCTGGGATTCTACAAAAAACACTACTAGAATTGCTTTATCCAAGTAAAGACTTTTTCAATCTTGTGGACAGAAGTGAAAAGGGTCTTCCTTGTATGCTGTGATGCAGATTTCCACTTTTTAGTGCATTTCCATTTTTCAGCCCAAACTGCCAAATCTATCCCAATCAATCCCCCACACTCACTTGTTTTTTCCATCCTGATTACGTCTTAGTTTGGGAATTCTCATTTCTCCACTCCCCTTAACTCCTCCCCTTCCCCAAACACACCCGACAATGACAGATGCACAACGGAAGCCACAGGCCTGGACCTGGATCTGGATGCAGAGCGGACACCTGCTCTCGAGGGCAGGGAAGGGGAGCCACAGAGGCTGAAAGGATGCTCGCTCACCGGGCGCCAGGTGCTCTGGAGCATGGCAGGCGTCTCTGCTTCGCACACTGCCCCCCAGGTCCTGAGATGTGACACCGAAAGGAAACTACAGAGGCACGCGTAAGAGTGATGCTGGCTCGCACCCTGCAAATACCTTCTGTCCTCCTTGGCCCCTTTCCATTCCGCTACCCCCTCACCTCAAAGGCAAAGGGTTTGGAGAACCCGGTACTACACCCGGGGAAAGCGAATCTGTTACCCGGACACCGGCACCCGCATCCCAGGAAGCCACTAACCCCGCGCGGTGCAAGCGAAGAGAAAGCATGGGACTGCAGCCAGCCTCTGGGAAAGCTTCCAGCAGGTTCAGTGGCAAGTGCGTTAACGGTCTCTCCTCCTCTCTAGGAACCTGGGATGTTTCCCATCTCTGTGGTTCCCTATCGCAGCCGCAGCCGTCCTGTCCCTACTTTGGGACACGGCAAAGGACAGAGCTGCTGGCCGGAGGGTCGGGTCCCGCAGCGCCCCCACTCGGTAGGTCCGCCGGGGGATGTAGGCCGGCTGGCTCAAGCCACAGAATGGTTTCAATCCTGGGAATTACCCAGGGTTCTCTGGCGTTCACTACTTCTGATTGCCCTTCCAGGTACTGAGGGGACCATTGCTCCACATGTGCCCAAGAGGCCTGGGTTCTGTGGCTACACCAATGTGGGAGGATTGGAAATTGGAAGAGTGGAGCCCATCACTTCAACCGCCAGATGTGTATGGGTTGAGAGCATAGAGCACCTGGTCCAAAAACCTGGCTGCTGTACCACTTACTGGCTGTGGAACCAGCAGCAAGTTGCCTTGCCTGTTTCATTGTTAAATGGGTATGATGGTGGTACCAACCACAAAGGGCTGTTGAAGGATAATAATTAAATGAATTCATGGATTGGCAAAGTGTTTACAGTAGTGCCTGGCATGTAATAAGTGCTTACAAGTTTGTGTTGTTTTTAGAGATACAAGTGCTGCTTGGGCTCCAATGTGTGACACAGTGTAGGGAAACAGCTATTAACATTTAGCCTTAGAGCCCTTTCCCACCGTATACCCGGATGTGTTCCAGGCCCAACCTGGAGAAATTCAGTGCTTCTACCCAGAAAGGTTTTAATTACAAAGGCATCTTCAGTTAGTTCAACTACATGACAGAGGGCCTGCACAGTAACAGGAATGGCTTCTCTTCAGTGACCACAGGTGCTACAGTATCCAGAGACTTTTCCTCTGCTGTCTCAATGCCCAATGATGGGGGCCTTTCACGCACCGTGTAACCAGTCTCCTGTACTTAGGCATCTGCTGCATATTGCTCCAGCCCAGCTCCCTTTTGTAACTACACATATAAATAGATATTGAAACCAAACAGAATCATCTAGACCGCAACCGCAATCCAAAAGGAAGAACTCATATTTTTTAAAATACATTAAACAAGTGTATTACTTTGTTGCAATCAATTCATATTCATTAATTAAACTTCCTTGCACTAGTCACTTGAATGGTCTTTATATAATAGCTAAGATTTATGGGAGCTTAATAGGTGCTAGAAACTGTGCTAAGGCTTCATAAGCATCATCAATTTTCATTTTCACTTCTGAGATTGGTACTGTTACGTTCCTCATTTTACAACTGAGGAAACTGAAGCCAAAGAGGTTTAGAAGTAATCCGAGGCCACACAGCTAGGAAAGACCATTAACCAATACCCGTGCAGTTTCTCCTGGGAGCTGGGAAGCATTTTAAACACCATGGAAACATGACACAGAATTCTCTGGCTCCACACCCCACAGCCTCTGCTGCACTACTCAGTCCTCCTGTATTTCCCCAATAATTGTCTGAACTGCCTAATGTCATTGGTTTTGCAGTCCTCCTCCTGCCTCTCCTAGATTCATGCTTTACTCATCTAGCATCCCGAGGGTGTCTTCCAAATTCTTCTAAGTTCCATGGCCTCCAAGGACAGGTGCAAACTACTGGCACAGGAGACCTGCCTCTTGGTAGACTTCATCTGTAGAAACTGAAGTGGATTTCTAGCTCCCAGAAAATTTTACTGGTAGTGCTTCCACCTCATGCAATTATATGGATCTTCTGAAAATCATGTCCTCTCTGTAGACAAAGGTATCTCCCACTGGGGATAATCTCATCTCACCTCAAACCACTTTTCCCCGAACACACCCTCACCCGCATAGACACACATCCACAGCTGCCTGGCAAAGGGGAACCCAAGTCACGCCCGAGTCTGCGTAGACTTCTCTGAGAGCTGATCTAAGAAAAGCTGTCAGGAAGCCAGCTCACCTGGGACCATGTTGTCTGAAGCATGGCTGCCGTCCCCTGGCTTCCTGCACTGCTCTCTGATTTGGGAAGAGGAAGAGTCTCAGATCTAAGGAGAAAAGAGCTCCAAGTGAAACTGCCCCTCTCTCGCAGCCCGTATGTGCATTACTCCCCTTCACATCTCTCACCACCATCCCTGGACTCCCTTAACTCTTAGGACAATGACTGCCCTACCACTCCATGGCAGCCCGGCCCCTCCCCTCACCCACAGAGTTATAACTGCTCCATCCCCTTGCTGGCAAGGCACAAGGCTTCTCAAAATATGCCACAACACTACATTATCCAGAACTGAGTCTCGGCTAGAGGAGAATCCTGGCCTCAGTGACTGCTTGGGTTGGAACAGAAAATTTTTACTGAGTATGTCCTGTGACCCTGACCAGTGACAAAGATTCTGTCCTTGACCAGACTCTTGGCAGGCTCCCCTGAGCCCTTTCTCAGCTAGGCCTTCAAACCCTGGCTTATGAAGACATGAACAAGACATTAACATCATCTCTAACAGTTCAAGGCCACATCCCTAGGATGACCCTACCCCCTCTTAGAGGGTCTGCTTGAGAAAATTCAAGGTTGTCTAAAGAATGTAGTGCTTGTTCCACCCAACTCCTGAAGATAGGGCCTCTGTCTCCCAGTCTCTGTGGGAGGGGGTAGGAGCCTAACTTCCATAAGCGCCAGTTAGCAAACCCAGATGGGTTTCACTTGACTTCCCTGCTTTACTGAGTCTCCACTCACCCTCTCTCTACTCTCTCATTCTCCCTTTCAAAGACCGGGTCACCTCTGTACAAGTCGAAGCTGAGTTCAGTTCACCCTGGACACTTTGACACGATGACCAAGACAGGTCTCCTCTGGAGAGAAAGAGGGCGCCTGGACCGAGAGGGGCTACAGCACAAAATGCAGGTGGAGGCTTGGCAGCGGGTCAAAACAGGAAAAAGAGATGCTCAAGTGGACCGGTGGGTGGTGCTGGGCGCACGCCCGCTCGGAGCGGCGGGAAGCAGGCGACGCCGACATCTCCAGACGCCAACAAAGAAAGCGGGCACAGAAAGCCCTTCGGAGGAAGACGAACGGACCCGCCACCGCGGGCAGGGGAGCGGGCCTCCTCGGCCAGGCTCTTCCAGGTCAAGGCTCTCAAGCCAGCCAAGACCACGAATGCGCCGAGCCACCTCGCCTCCGAGGCCGGGCTCACCCCAGTGGCCGGCCAACACAACGTTCCACTCTGCCGCCGGAGGGCGGGCTCCCTCAGCCAGCGCCGAGCCGGAAGGATGGCGGAAGCTCACCGTCCGCTCTAGGAAGCCCGGAGGTTTCCTCTCGGTGGTGCCGGTCCAGGGCGCTCACGTGACCCTCCCGCTTCGCCGGGCCGTATCTCCGCAAGTTGGAGATGGCCAGTGGCGGCAGCGACGGTTTTGTGGCAACCCTGCCTACCTAGATCTCAGCCGCTGGCTGCAGATGGGGCCGCAGCAGGGCTGGTGCAACTTTGATCGAAAAGCGGGGATTCTTGACCTCCAGGATGTGACATCATATATGGAAACAAATGTTTGTATCTCTTCTTAATCCCTCCCTATTCCTGGGACAGAGTCCAAGGGTGGACTGGTAAAGATTAACCTAACAGTCGGAAGTTGGCTCAATCGCTGTTCCTTCAAACGTGTTAACAAGGCAAAATTTCACATACTAAGTGCTAACTTTCCCGGAGAAGGCTAGAAACTAGAGAATTAGCTCGATTTCACACTAGTAAATGCTGAGGACTGTCAGCGGAGCGCATTACAATTTAAACTGAACGGTAGGAGCAGACAGAAGTCTGCCTCACAGCTTGCCTAATCTCTGTTATGTGTAGGGTACAGGGAGTGCACAGAATGAGATCTCCCTGAAGGTGCTGCTTAGAAGTCTCAGCTTGGCGGGATGAGGGCAGGGGCGGGGGCAGTTAAGGGAGATGCAGGGAATACCCTGCTGGAGGCTTATTCCTTCAGGAGGTGTGGCAGTGGCAGCTAGATTAAGGGAGAAATCATGCAGCCACATTGTTTTTCTCATCAACAACCCAGCTTCCACTTTGGAGTGACTGTGAACAGAGAAGGAGAAGTGGGAGAACTATAACCAGAAATGAACTAGATGGAGAGCTATAACCAGGGATCCAGGCTTGCCACTGCTGGGTCAACTACACACATACACCCCAAAGGAAAAGGCCCAAGAGCCACAGAGATTCACCCTCACTCAACCCATGGCCAGGAGTACCTGTCTACCCCAAACACAGAGCACAGAGGAAATCAGAGGGGTTATCACTTCACATAACCCCACCAGCAAATCTACCCCCAAACCAGCCAGTCACAAGCCAACAACAAACGAAAGTCTGAATGCACAGACCGAGCTTACTGTGAGCCAGGAAACGTTAATGGAGGATGATCAACACATCCAATGGAAGACTATCAAAGATAAATTGCCCAAAGTTTCCAGGCAGTAGGGAGAAAAATATCCTGAAGTTATCTTCGTTGCCAGGAGACATGGAGCAATAGAAATGAGGGAAAAGATTGTAATCGAAGAAGTCAGCAACAGATATCTTTTGGATATTTGCCCCCTTACCACAGGGTGGGGCCCCAGCAGCCTCATTACACTGTATGAACCACCCCCCAACCCCCCACCAGAGGAGAGTAGGCCAGGAGTGAACACCAAAACTGGGCAATTCAGACTCTCTCTCCTAGGAATTTGGAATTAAGTCTGGGAGAGTCTCAATTCGGGCTGGTCCCTGGAGTGGAGTTGTAAACTGGGGGACCTGTGGCAACTTCTGCCTTGTGCCTGGGGATGAAGAAAACAGGAATTCAAAGAGGGGAGAGGAGATGGGAAGCGAGGAGCCTGCTGATACTGAGCCCGACTGTGCCGCCTGTGGTTCTGATTGCTTGGGTTTCCAGCCTCCAGACCTCCCGGCTGCAATCTTGCCCTTGGGCGTCAGGATGCACACAGGAGTCCTTATAATAAATTAAGTATATGTTAGTTAATTCAAGTAGGTCTCTGCTCTTCTGAAACAGAGTCCTACATAATGTACTAAGCCAAGTCACTGGTAAAGGCAAAAGTCTCAAAACTGAATAACTCAGGTTAAATGACACCCACATACCTTTCCAGAGGGAAGCAGGCAGTCCTCATGCAAATTGGGGGGCGAGGGGCGATCAGCTGGTTATATTGTTATTTCACTTTCAGAGAAAATAGAAACTTCTGAAAGAACACTGTTATTTTATTTATTTAATTTACTTTTGGCTGCATTGGGTCTTCATTGCTGCACATGGGCTTTCTCTAGTTGCAGTGAGGGGGTCTACTTTTCGTTGCGCTGTGCGGGTTTCTCAGTGCGGTGACTTCTCTTGTGGAGCATGGGCTCTAGGCACACAGCCTCAGTAGCTGTGGTGCACGGGCTTAGTTGCTCCGCGGCATGTGGGATCTTCCCGGACCAGGGCTCGAACCTGTGTCCCCTGCATTGGCAGGCGGATTCTTAACCACTGCACCACCAGGGAAGCCCCAGAACACTAAGTTATGTGTGAGTTTATTTTTACACGTGTCCCTTCTGTGAGCTACATTATGGCCCTTTTCAAAAAAGCTCTTAAGTGTCTAATTAAGTGCCAGACACCTGGCAATGCTGGCCCCTGCATCAGAAAGGATGGCACGTCGCTCACCTTTCAGCACCTAGTAGGTGCTGTGGAGGCTGTGTAATAACATTCAATTAACAACAGGAAAAAACTCTAAATGCCTGTTGAATTAATGAATAAAGGAAGAAATAAATGAGAAAATAAAAGTCACCAAAGTCAGAAACCCATAAATCTCTTGGTTGTGAGCACTCAAGAGCCACTTTCAGCCCAGAGTAGATCTGTTTACTTTTCCCTCACTCCTTGCTTTCTTCTCATGGTATAATCTGCTCCCTTCCAAACTATATTTAGAAGTTCCCCTTTTCTGAAGTCTGGCTAGTTTAGAGTCTCTCACCCCCACCCTTCCTTGCTATAATCCTCCCAGGTGCCCTGAGCCCCTTCCTCTTTAATGGTGTTTTAGGAAAATACATAGGACAAAATTTATATAGTTACATATATATACACACACATATATATAGATACACACATATTACATATATATAGTTTTTGACACACACATATATAGGTGTGCATGTGTCAGAAATATGTATGATAAAGAAACCAGTTATTGTCATTTTCCTGTATTTTGACTGCTTTTCTTAACAATGATTTTGGATGAGGCATCTTTGCATATTCTGGAAGCTCTGACCACAGCTGGGTAAGTAAGTTTGGTTTCTGCCTTTTAGTCCCCTGAATTCTATGTATTGCACAAACTTTATCAAAGAATGAAAATAAAGAAAATATCCTTAACATCCTGCCAACCTTTTAAATTTCTCCCTGTGCTGAGGGAGCTTTTTGGGGTAATAGAACTTTTCTGTATCTTGGTTACACAAATGTATTCATTTGTCAAAACTCACCAAACTGTATACTTTAAAAGGGTGAATTTTACTGTCTATAAAGTATATCTCAATAAGCCTGACGAAAAACAAAACCAAACCACCTTTCTTTGCCTTCCCTTACAGACAATTTTATGGTGTTATAATGACAATATATGTATCCTTTTCTTAGTACTTATCCCCATGTAATTATTTAAAGTACCCTTCCATGTCACTACACTGTCCTGAAGCAGTGATTCTGAGAAAGGTCAGGGCCTCTAACCACTGGATGGACAGTGTGGCCAAGCCAGTGAGATCATAACATCTGGTAAGATTAGCGTCCTTTAAGCTCTCCTCTTTGGTGTTACCAAAGTCGTTCATTAGGAAATTAATTCAAACGCACCACCCCTCACAAATGAATGATAGGGGACATGGAGTAGGTGTGATAACAGGCTGAGGCACGTATGGTAACTGATCAGGAATGAGCTCTCTTCTAAGGCAGGAGCTACAGCAAGTCACTGTTGGGTTTCTCTTCTCCTTCCCTCTGGTGTTCCCCAGTGTGATGCCAACAGCATCACCCCATGTATAATTTAGATATACACCCAGGCATCTGCCCTCAACTGCACAAGCCCAAGTCACTTTTTGTACTTACATAGTTGAGTGGGCACTAAAAGTAAACAATGATATGGATGGGAACAGCAAAGAAACCCAAACAGAAAAAGCATATCCCCTTTCAATCATATTCTTATCACTGATTATTTCCTTGCACTATAGCTTAGTTACACAAGATCCTCATAATGGTCATTATCAAGGTAATAGAAAATCCAAGGCTCAGATTCCCCACGATGAAATTTGCTACTGGCCCCACCAAATGGCCCTCCTTAAATCCTGAAGGTAATCATTGAATACTTTTTCTGATTACTTCCTCCCACAGACTTCGCGTTTTCCCTACTTGTTGAATTACTATGGCCCATCTCATTGTAATGCCATCGCCCTAAAGCCCAAAATGTTCTGCCAACTCTTCCAACTCTAGTAGCCCCAGAAGGCAGGAGCAGACTGATGGTAGGCCAAAACTGGGCATGATAAAGAGCAAATACTACAGGGAGTTCCCTGGTGGGCTAGTGGTTAGGATTCCCGGCTTTCACTGCTGTGGCCCGGGTTCAATCCCTGGTCAGGGAACTGAGATCCTGAAAACTGCGAGGCATGGCCCCCCCCCAAAAAAATACTACCGTTTGCTACCCGGGGGATAGAAGAGGGTAATCAAACACGGTCCTTAAGCGTGAAACTTAAATGGAGCTGGAAAAACAATAATGATTTACTTATGGAAGACCAGAAGAGTATCATTAAAGACATGACCAGGAGACCAGAAGAAAGTCTGCTACCCTAGGGACAATGGAGTTGAGAACGTGAGGGAGCTCATGGGGAATGAGATAAAGGGTTCAGGCTATGAGGGGATGACTTCCCAGGAGAAGCAAGATCCTGAAAGAAATGCATGATTTGGACAGGTGAAGACTTGGCCATTTCAGATGAGGGGAGCAGCACGAAGAGAGGCACAGAGGCGGGAAGCAGCACTGCATGTGGAGAAGATGGGGGAGACCCTGGCATGGCTGGGGCAGGGCTCACATGTTGGGGAGGCGGAGGGGAGAGCACTGAAGTGGGGCAGTGGGGCTTAACCAGGGACGGCCCTGTAACTTGGGCAGATTTCTTCCTAGTATGCAGTTTCTGATGCTGAATGAAACCTGTGCTCTATTTGAATGATTTCCTGCACACCTTACACTCGTAAGGTTTCTCCCCAGTGTGTACTCGCTGGTGCTGAACCAGGGTGATTTTCTGATTGAACGCCTTCCCAGACTCCTGGCATTCATAAGGTTTCTCCCCGGTGTGGATTCTCTGATGTATTATAAAGCATGAGCTACAACTGAAAGTTTTCCAACATTCATGACACTTATAGAGTTTTTCCCCAGTGTGGAACCTCTGGTGCTGGAGAAATACTGAACTCCGGCAGAAAGCCTTGCCGCACTCTTTACACTCGTAAGGTTTCTCCCCAGTGTGGATTCTCTGATGCTGAATCAGGACTGAATTCGAGCTGAAGCTTTTCCCACACTCCTTACATTTGTATGGCTTCTCCCCAGTGTGGATTCGCTTATGGATGACGCAGTCATAGCTACACTGAAAGGCCCTCCCACATTCCTTACATTTAAGGGGTTCTCCCCAGTGTGGATTCGATGATGCCGGATAAGTTTTGAGTTGTAGCTGAAGGTTTTCCCACAGTCCCTACATTCATAGGGTTTCTCTCCCCCATGGAGTTTCTGATGCTGAAGAAGGTGGGAGTTTTGACTGAAGGCTTGTCCACATTCCTGGCACGGGTACGGTTTCTCCCCAGTGTGGATTTTCTGGTGCCGTGACAGTTTTGAGTTATATCTGAAGGCTTTCCCACATTCTTTACATATGTAGGGCTTCTCATCCGTGTGAATTCTCTGATGCTGGTGAAGGTCTGAATGTTGGTTGAAATATCTGCCACACTCACCACATTTACAAAATACCTGTTCTCTAGGGAGGCCCTGCTTTGCAATGAGATGTGTGTGGACACCACATCTTCCTTCCAGTTGTCTAGCTATCTCTTCTCTTTCAATGGTGGAAGATGTATGATCCTGGACTGGCAAATCTGTGAAATCGCCATTCTTTGAGTTTGTTTTCTTCCCCATGTCATACAGGTTCAGCTTCGCTAAGCTGTTCTCAAAGTGAGGGTGCTGGAGAATGTCCACCAGCAGTACCTCCATTATCGGTCTGCGTGACTCTGGTCCTTTAGAAATGCTCAGCTCTGGAGTTTGCCCTCCACTCTCAGTCTTGGTTTTACCACCTAGCATGATGAAAAGAAAACACAATATAACTGAATCACATTGCTGTACACCTGAAACTAACACAACATTGTTAATCAACTATACTTCAATATAAAGTAAAAATTAAAATAAATAAACACACACACACACAGAGAAAGTGAAGGGACAGAAAAAGATATTCCATGCAGGGCCTCCCTGGCGGCGCAAGTGGTTGAGAGTCCGCCTGCCGATGCAGGGGATACGGGTTCGTGCCCCGGTCTGGGAGGATCCCATATGCCGCGGAGCGGCTGGGCCCGTGAGCCATGGCCGCTGAGCCTGCGCGTCCGGAGCCTGTGCTCCGCAACGGGGGAGGCCACAACAGTGAGAGGCCCGCATACCGCAAAAAAAAAAAAAAAAAAAAAAAAAAGATATTCCATGCAAATGGAAACAAAAAGAAAGCTGGAGTAGCAATACTCATACCAGCTGGAGTAGCAATACTCATACCAGACAGAATATAGTTTATTTATTTATTTATTTATTTATTTTTGCTGTACGCGGGCCTCTCACTGCTGTGGCCTCTCCCGTTGCGGAGCACAGGCTCCGGACACACAGGCCCCGCGGCCATGGCTCGCGGGCCCAGCCGCTCCGCGGCATGTGGGATCTTCCGGGATCGGGGCACGAACCCGTGTCCCCTGCATCGGCAGGCGGACTCTCAACCACTGCGCCACCATGGAAGCCCCAGAATATAGTTTAAAACAAAGACTGTAACAAAAAAAACAAAGAAGGGCATTACATAAAGATAAAGGTATCAAAGAAAAAAAAAAGGAAAAGAAAAAAGAAAACATAACAGTCACCTATTTATGCTAGAAGGAGAAAGGGATTAAGCAGTACTAGCTTGCCCGGGACATATGTACTTTTTGGAGGGAGACATAGCCTCCTGATGGTGCCCTGAAGGAACAGTTAAAAATACTGGAGGTGGAGAAGGAAAGCAATGCCATTAAGAAAACAAAACCAGTGCAGGCAGCAGAAACTGTTAATGGAGACAAATGGAAGAAGAAAAATGGGTATGGGGTGGAGAAATTGCTGGAATGGAAAGGAATTAAGAAGAGTAGAGGGAGGGAATTCCCTGGTGGTTCAGTAGTTAGGACTCAGCGCTTTCACTGCTGTGGGCCTGGGTTCAATCCCTGGTTGGGGAACTAAGATCCTGCAAGCCACACAGAGCAGCCAAAAAAAAAAAAAAGGGGAAAGCAGAGGGAGCTGAGGTAGAGGAAGGAGATCTCTGAACTACAGCAAAGAGAGCTAGGTAAGCAGCTCTCATGTCACACAGCGTCCAGAGGGCTGGGAGATGCTGTCCGCAACAGTGGATCTCAAGGCCATGTCAAGGCAAGAAACTGTCCAAATGCTTTAGAGTATTCTGTAATCTTTAAAGAGATGTGCTCTATAGCAAGTCTGACTGGGGAAAAAATGGTTTGTAACACTGCCGGTTATGAGGGGTTCATAAAAGGACCTCAATTTCAAAACCTATGGCTGTCCCCTGGGAGAGAGACTTACCCACGAAAGGAAAAAAGACATGGCTAGTCAAGACCCTTCTAGGACTGGAGATGGCAACTGGCGGGCAAGGGGGACCCACACTCTCACTGGTGGCACGACAACAGGGAAGCCGTTTTTGCCTTTTCAGGCACCAAAAGTGAAATTTCTAGCTTAGTTTTTCTTGAGTTATTTTGACCATGACTCACTCAGTACACACATGCTTCCACACAAAAACGTATACACTCATACAAAACTGAAACGGAAACAAAAGTTTCACAGAATGATACCCTTAATAAGAGTGATGAACATATGACAGATTTTATACAAGTTTGGTCTATTTTATTTAAGCCTAGCACAGTCTAGTCTAATTTTTAAATGCTGAGCACAACTCATTGAGGAGTTGCAACCCAGAATTTTAAAAACACAGTTCAAGATTCTCAAGAACAGTGGTCCTCAAAGTGTGGTTCCAGGACCATCATTATCTGGGAGCTTGTTAGAAATTCAGATTCTCAGGCCCTACCCCAATCTGCCAAATTAGGCTCTCTGGAGGTGGTGTCCAGCAGTCTGTGTTTTAACAAGCCCTGCAAGTGATTCTGATGCACACTAGGGTTTGAAACCCACTGATCTAGAAACTAAAAGAGGCAGTTGGAGGCTGTTTTTTCATGGTTTTAGGCTGCACTGTCTGATTAGGTGGTCACTAGCCACATGTGGCTATCTAAATTTAAATTAATTAAAATGGAACGAAATTAAAAATTCAGTTCCTCAGCTGCATTAGCCATATTTCAGGTGCTCATGTGGCTAATGGCTACCATATTGGAGAGTGCAGATATGTAACACTTCCATCACTGTAGAAAGCTTTACTGGACAATGCTGGTTTAAAGCTGTTGGCAGGCTAACTAAACAATGTGTAGCTGTGGCAAAGGGAGACACTGACAATTGCAGGTGGGTCCCTGGGAAAGGGTTTCATCAAGGTGACCTGAAGTACTGGAGCCAACCTAAAGGTACCGATGAAAACAGAGTGTAGGTGAATAATAAAGGGGTATTTGGTTTACAGAGGTTCTGAATAGCATTAGCGATCCAGAGAGTATAAGAACAGGGCCAATTAAATGAGAAAGGCTATACACCAAATCTCTGGATGGTTCTTTACATTTACTTCAATTCAATATCTTTCAAAAAAGGAAACCACTCATTCCCAATCATGCTTTCTGCAAACCAACCAATACTTCACATTAATAGAATGAAAGAAGAGAATTGTATGATCATCTCAATAGATACAGAAAAAGCATTTCGCAAAATTCAACATCCATACACGATAAAAACTCTTAACAAATTAGGCATAGAAAGAACATATCTCAACATAATAAATGCCATAAATGACATGCCCACAGCTAACATCATACTCAAGGGTGAAACGTTGAAAGCTTTTCCTCTAAGATCAGGAACAAGACAAGGGTGCCCACTCTCACCACTCCTATTCAATACAATACTGGAAATCCTAGCTAGAGAAAACAGGCAAGAAAAAGAAATAAAAGGTACCAGAAACGGAAAGGAAAAAATAAAATTGTCTCTATTTGCAGATAACATGATTTTATATATAGAAAATTCTAAAGACTCAACAAAAAACTGTTAGATCTAATCAATGAATTCAGTAAAGTTGCAGGATATAAAATTAACATACAAAAATCTGAACACTTTCTATACACTAACAATGAGTTTTCTGAGAAATAATGAAATTGATCCCATTTACAACAGCATCAAAAACAATAAAATACTTAGGAACAAATTTAACCAAGGGAGTGAAAGATATCTACTCGGAAAACTACAAGATATTGAGGGAAAAAAAAATCAAAGAAGACACAAATAAATGGAAAGATATCCCGTGTTCATGAATTGGAAGAACTAATATTGTTAAAATGTCAATACTACCAAAAGTCATCTATAGACTCAATGCAATCCCTAACAAGATGCCAAAAGCATTTTTTACAGAAGTAGAAAAAACACTCCCCAAAATAAACAGGGTTTCTTCCAAAAGCTAATTTATAAATTAGTGTTCAGGAATTCATAAACATTCCGTTCTCCTGTACAGTTTCACACACACCCATATAAAATATTCTTACAGAAAAAAGTTCTTACTATATTCTGTCTATATTCTTAAGTTGACCAACAGAAATCTATTTTCACTACAAAAGGTTTGAAATCCTTTAGTTTTACAAAGAAAAATGACAGAAAATGAAATGTTTGGACTCGTCTTTTCCAGTTTGGGTCTGAAGCTCCAGCAAGGGAACCTTTTTCATGTTAAATCATTAAAAGACCAAAGGAGGGAAAGCTGAAGAGGAACATGGTAGGTTCTCCTGCTTACCTGTGCAGACACCTCTCACCTCTCTCCTGATGGGTGTCCAGGGATCCAGGACCCTTGGTGCTTCCCCTCGCTCTAGCTGGAATATCAGATCTGGTTTGGGGAATGGAAATGATACTGAAGGAGAAAGAAAAGGAACAGGAAGCTGAGGAGAGTCTCCTCTGACCCCTCTCAGCCCACCCTCTGCTTTGCCAGGTGGAAAAAGAAGTGATGTCCTAGGAGATGAAGTGAGGCCAGAATGGAGAGACTCTGGGGTGTAAGGAGGGCTCAAACTGTTTTGCTCAGGAGGAAGTTTATTCTGGCTCTGAGAACAAAGAAAGTTCCCACTGTCATTGGAAGTGTGTATGGGGGAGCCCCAGGAGACTCTCACACAGAGGAGATGGGGCCAGAGTCTCCTCCAGGGAATTGAAAGAGTGAAGGAACAAACATGGAACCTTCTCAGTGCTCTGTGCCCAGAGCAAAGCCCCTCCCAGGTGAGTTCCCACAGGGAAAGAGGGGAAGGCTTTTTTTGGCCACACCTTGCAGCTTGTGGAAATCTTAGTTCCCTGACCAGGGGCTGAACCCGTGCCCTCGACAGTAAAAGCGTGGAGTCCTAACCACTGGACCGCCAGGGAATTCCCGAGAAGTCTCGTTTAAAACCAAAGTGGCGACTTCCCTGGTGGTCCAGTAGCTAAGACTCCACGCTCCCAATGCAGGGGGCCCGGGTTCAGTCCCTGCTCAGGGAACTAGATCCCACGTGCTGTAACTAAGAGTTCACGTGCCACAACTAAAGATTTCACATGCAACTAGAGATCACGCATGCTGCAACTAAAGATCCTGCATGCCACAACTGAAGATCTCGCACGCCGCAACTAAGACCTGGCACAGACAAATAAATAATAATTTAAAAAAAACAAAAAACAAAAAACAAAGCAAACCCAGATCTTTCTCCAGCAGCTACTCCTGCAACTCGGGATTGGGGAGCTCAGCTCATGGAGCATCAATCCTGGTAGTATTAGAGATCCCAGATCCATTAAGGAGGAAACCAGGAGCTCACAATGGCAAAAGCCGAGTTTTAGGAAGGAAGGAGGACTCACCCAAGGAAGTTACGTTTGCATAATTCTCCAGCATCACCTCCCTATACAGGGTCCTCTGAGCAGAGTCCAGGCTGGCCCATTGGTTCTGGGTGAAGTACATGGCCATGTCCTCAAAGCTCACTGATTCCTGAAACAACAGGTTCCTGCTCAAGCCCTGGATGGGGCAGAGGGAGCGGCTTGAACTCCAGGAAAGGGAGGAATCTCCTGGAGTCCATGGCTCTGAGCCCCAGGGAGGGTGTGTACTGGAAAGAAGAGCCACACAGCACCCCAGTCAGGCACAGCCCTCAGCCAGCATCCCCATTTTCAATGTGCTTGCCTCTGGGGCCCCACTACCGTCATCCCAAGCACACAGTGCAGCACCTACTGTTGTCTGCCTGGTGATCACAGCAACCCTGGGTCTGGTTCCATGGGCTGGGTCCATCTTTCTGGCATGTTTTCTAAAATGACCACAGCAGGTATCTTTTGTCCAGGCTCCACCCATTCTGAAGTCCCCATCAGGGCCTCCCACTCAGCTCCTCTCTGGACAGCCCCCTCCATATCTTTTAGTGTAGACAGAGGGGCGATTCTTCCTCTTCCCAACATCTTGCCTTATCAGAAAGCTGTTTGTCCTATGAAGGCAATGTCACCTCCTCCTTTCCTAACACATCTGACTCCAGAGACAGAAAGGCAGTCTCCATTCTTCAACATGGACCTGTCCCTGATCACCTAAGCTCTGTCTGACCTGCCAACACTGTCCTCTTCACCAGGTGTGTCTCTTCCTGCCTCCCACTGGGGCCGTTTCCACCTTCCCAAGGGAGAAGGAAAGTCATAGTTTGTTTAGGCCATTGTGCCTTGTACCGTGTCAGTTACTTTCACATCAATTAGCTCAATCCTTAGAACACATCTGTGAAGTAAGAATTATTATTCCCATTTCTAGGTGATGGGGATCAGTGATAGTAAGCACTTTCCAATAGACAAAAGTGAGACCTCTTTATCTGAGTATTTATTACAAGGTTGAATAAGGAAGCAAAAATTTCAAAATGAACTGACCACTTACATAAATTAGTCCTACTATATCTCTCCCTGAATCACACTGTCCCCTATCCCAGTCTGTCAGGTCAACAACTGTCTCTTTGTGCTTAGTCCCTTATGGGTGGAAGAAATAACCGAAGAAGTATCGGAGGGTTGTAGCCATCATTGTAAAGATTGGTTCAGACAAGAACCATCGCTGGATGCTAAATCTAGGCGGAAATTTTGATGAGGAGCAGGATATGTGCATGCTCTTAAATGTTTCCCAACAGATTTATCAGTTGCAAGGGGAAAATAATAACTATACAGTGAAGAAATCAGATAACACCTTGACCAGGAAATCTAAACATGGCTAGTGTGACTGATGAACTGGATTTCTAATTTTAATTTAAATAGGCACCTGTAGCTAGTGGCTCCCTTACTGAACAGTGGAGAGAACAGACACTTTGCGGATCCTGAATGTAATATTCTGTCTTTACTTCCTTGAGAGTCACCAGCTGAGACCATGGTCCTGACCTTCCTCCTTCACATTATGGCTTCCACCCTCCTCTCCTCTCTAATTATCGATGCGTCCTTCGTTCTTTGTTCTCTGCAACATTCAGCTTCTCAACATCCGGCTCCATCTCTCATCACTCTGCTTTGGTCCTTTGCTAGTACTTCCTCCTTCTCCGTTATTAAATCAACAGCGTCGTAGATTCCTCTATGTGGGAAGCAGATAACAGAGCAGCACAGCATAATGGCTAACAGCACAGACTTTAGAGCTGTGGTTCTCAATGGGGGGTGGGGCGGGGGGAGACACTGTGCTCAACAGGGAATATGTAGCAATGCCTGGAGATGGTTTTAGTTGTCACAACTGTCGAGTGGTGGTGATAATACTGGCACCTAGTGGGTAGAGGCCAGGGACGGATGTTACTGTGGGGGACACAGGAGGGTCCCCCACAGCAAAGGGTTACCTGGCCCAAAATGTCAACAGTGCTGAGGTTGACAAACCCAGCTCTAGAGCCAGACTCCCTAGGTTCAAATCCCATCCCTATAGCCATTAGCTGTATGAACTTGGATGAGACACTTAACTTTCTGTGCCTCAGTTTCTTCATTTGGAAAACTGGGATAACAGCAGTACCTAGCTTATGGGGCTCTTGTAAGGATGGAATGCATTAATATGTGTAAAGCAAACATCACCTGGCACATGATGTTATATAAATCTCAGCACTTATTACAACCACAGATGAGATTAGGGGAACTTCCTAAAACATTCCAAATAACAAAAGTTCCTCATAGAGACTGGAGCAAAGGCTGACAGTTATATCTATCTATCTATCTATCTATCTCACTTCTGAGAGGTCCTAAAAGAGAGCAACTCAGCTGAGAGGTTTGAGTTTTTAGCATCTCTTCTAGCTGGAATGCACATGACAGCTGGAAATCAAGCGGCCACCTTGGATCATGAAGTAACCTTTGGTATGAGTGCCAGTGCTAGGACAGTGGAGCAGAAAGACGGAAGGAACATGGAGGACTTCCCTGGTGGCCCAGTGGTTAAGAATCCACCTGCCAATGCAGGGGACATGGGTTCGAGCCCTCGAGCCCTGGTCTGGGAAGATCCCACCTGCTGCGGAGCAACTAAGCCCGTGAGCCACGACTACTGAGCCTGCGCTCTAGAGCCTGTGAGCCACAACTACTGAACCTACGTGCCACAACTACTGAAGCCCACGTGCCTAGAGCCCGTGCTCCACAACAAGAGAAGCCACCACAATGAGAAGCTCGCGCACCGCAACAAAGAGTAGTCCCCGCTCACTGCAACTAGAGAAAGCCCGCACGCAGCAACGAAGACCCAACATAACCGAAAAATAAATAAACAATTAATTTTAAAAACGAAAGTAATTTATTAAAAAAAGAAAGGACCTGGATGTGTGATGACAGTGGAGCTGCCACACTAGCCCTAGGCTGCTTCTCCCAGACTTCTTTGCTGTGAGAGAGAAGCTTCTATCTTGTTTAAGCTACTGTCGCTTGGGTTCTCTTAGTGGAACATAATCCCCCATGACTACTATAGTCCAGGCAAAGCACTTGGAGAGAACAGACTGTCCCCAAAGATGTTTAAACATTTCCTGACACAGAACTAATGTTGGCTTAAGTGCTGAAACAGAAGTGCATGGTCCAGTGTCCAGAAAAATGAACCAAGTACACATTGCTCTTAAGTTTCTGGGATGGACCTTTCTCATTATATGATACATCCATTACATGATATACCCAGCTTTCTCATTACATGATGTAGGACTCTGGAGAAAAATTTACTGAAATTATCCTGTACCACTAAGAAAACTCTGGAGGGAAAACTTCCTCCAATACTGCATGAATTTGTGCCAACAATGCATACAGCCTCTTACACAGGTTAAGCTGCAGTCTTTGCAATGGGCTAGAGGCACTGGCTTCAGCTCCAAACTCAGCATTTCTCCAAGAATTCACCTCCTTCATCAATCCACACCCTCCAATGCTCCCTGTTTGGGCTTCATTGTACCCTGACTCCGTGGTCTGCAGAGTAAACTCCTCCTATGGGCGTGCCTGTTTAATCTTAGGTGGCAGCCTTCCTCTGTGTATTGTCACGCAGACTAGCACTCCCCAAATTTTAACTTGCCCATTAATTCCCCAGATATTGTACAAATGTATCTTCTGATTCAGGAGATCTGAGGTTCTGCCTTTCTAATGAGCCCCCTAGTGAGACCAAAGCTGCTCATCTGTGCACCGTACTTGCAGTTTGCATGGACATAGATTCTCAGCTTCTAGGAGAATTTATTGGCTGGTGCTCCCCTCTTTCCCAACCTGATCCTCCCAAGTTTATCCTACTCTCCCTCATCAACTCCCCTAACACACTCCTTTGCCATACTCTTTGATGGATGCAAAGCTAAGCACAGGACTGTCCAAGGCAGGCTACGGGTCCTGTAAAGCCCTTTCATATCTGTTTTGAATATGGAAAGCTGGAAGAAAGCTCAGCTCACCTGGGACCATGTCTGGAGCATGGCTGATGACCCCTGGCTTCGCGCGGTGCCCTCTTTGTTTGGAAAAGCAACAACCTTCATAGCTAAGAGGAGAAAGAACCACAATGAGACTGACCCTGTCTTGTTTCCCACACTTGCCAGCTCTTCCTCCATCAGTCTCCTCGCCACTATCCTTGGAAACATACTCTTAGGACACTGTGGATGGCCTCACTGCACCCTCGCTAGGGATTCATTGTGTGCTGCAACTGCTCCTTTGTACACTCTACAAATGTGCCTGGTGAGGATGTAAATTCCTAGAAAGAATCTCTGAAGCAAGAGTCAAGGACTGCAGTGTATTCGTGGTTTTTAAGAAAATCCCTGACCCACTGTGAATGCATTACTAAGTAGTCTGCACTGAATGCTTCTACTGATCATGAATGGCAGACTCTAAACAAGCTTCTCGAGAGAAAGTAGGGTAAAAGGGGTCCATGGACCTCTGCACCGGCTGCAGAAAAAAATGCAAGGGGTGTTCTGACCCCGGGAGGAAAAGGTAAGACGCTCAACGTCCCAGTGGGCGATGCGGACCGGAGACCACATCCACATCTGAACACTCAACCCTGGGAAGTAGGCGGCCCCAAACGTCACCTGACCCCACCTTGAGTACCGCGAATCAGAGGAGATCCGGCCGGCTCTTCGAGGCAGGAAGGTCTCTCGCGCTTCGCCGGCAGAAGGCTGGGACCAGGCTCGTGGCGCCCCGAGGGCCCCTCCGCAGCGAGTGCCAGGCCCTGACGCCCGAGCTCCGGATGGGGAGGGGTGGGCCACTGGGGAGCAGGGTCGCGGAATCCCCAGCCGCTCCCTGAGTGCCGGCAGCCCAGCCGAACAAGGCGGAAGCGCTCCCGGCCGGCGCCCTGGGCGCCTCTCTAGGAAGCCGGGAGGCTGGCCCTTCTCCATGGTTCCCCCAAGCCAGACTACTGCTCCCGCACCGGCTCTTCCCTATGGCTGCTCACCCCAAGTTGACGATCACTTCCTCAAGGACAGTTACCACGTTATACTTCTTGTGATGCTTCGAGTTCTGGCGCTAAGGTTTGCTAGCAGCAACTTAACCTAATGAATATAAAGCCCCATTCTCCCGCTTAGTGGCTGATGGCCTGGACCGTGACCTAAAATCATGAAGTCAGGGGTCTGACTATCCAGGTTCAAATCCTGTCTCCACCATTTATTCACTGTATGGCCTTGTGCTAATTACCAACCTTTTCCTCAGTTTTTCAGTTGAGAATGGTAATAGTTTCAAACTCATAAATTCAATGGATTAACTGACTCAAGTCAATTCATGCAAAGCACTTATAACAACTTCTGATTCTAAACTATCACACAGATACAGGCTGTAATACTGTGAATTAAGAAATACATATTTGGGGCTTCCCTGGTGGCGCAGTGGTTGGGAGTCCGCCTGCCGATGCAGGGGATACGGGTTCGTGCCCCGGTCTGGGAGGATCCCACATGCCGCGAAGAGGCTGGGCCCGTGAGCCATGGCCGCTGGGCCTGTGCGTCCGGAGCCTGTGCTCCGCAATGGGGGAGGCCACAGCAGTGAGAGGCCCGCGTACAGCAAAAAAAAAAAAAAAAAAAAAGAAATACATATTTGGGGAATTCCCTGGTGGTCCAGTGGTTACGACTCCTCGCTTCCACTGCAGGGGGCGCAGGTTCATCCCTGGTTGGGGAACTAAAATACATGCCACGCGGACAAAAAATTTAAAAATTAAACAAATTAAAAAAAAAAAGTTTGGTCTTCACTTCTTTCTGACAAAAGTTTCTAAAATCCTTGGAGTCTCCGTAGTAGTGAGACTGACTTTGTGTTTTCTGATAAGTCAGCAGCTGGGGGCTCCTAACTTCGGGGGTGACAGTTGGGGGGGGCCTCATCACCAGAGGAATCCACAAGGGGATTGGGACCACGTGGCTTGAATGCTAACCCCCACCGCCTGGAGGAGAGAGGGGTTGGAGATCCAGCTAATCACCAATGGCCAATATTTTAACAAACATGCCTACCTAATGACCCTCCATAAAAACTCTCAAGGGATGGGGGGCTCAGAGAGCTTCCAGGATGAATACATGAAGGTGCTGGCAGGGTGGTAAGCTAGTGAGGACACGGAAGCTGTATGCCCCCTCCCCCCACATCTTGACCCATACACTTCACTTGGCTGTTCCCTAGTTTTATCTTTCGTGACAAACTGGTAACAAAGTATTTCCCAGTTCTGCAATGAGCCTTAGCTCTAATAAACTGTTAAACCTAAGGAAGGAGTCATGGGAACTCCAATTTTCAGCTGCACAGTGAGAAGTACAGGAGGCCTGGGACTTGCAATTGACGTCTGAAGTCTGGGCAGACCCCTTAACCTGAGGCTCACCTGGGTAGTTAAGGGCCAGAATTTAACTGAAGCATGGAGAGTTACAGAAATAGTGTGGGGGAAAAAACAAAACAAAAAAACCCCATACATTCACTCTCAGATGTGCTGTAAAAACTCGTAAGCACACAATAAAAATACTTTGGGGGCTTCCCTGGTGGCGTAGTGGTTGAGAGTCCGCCCGCCGATGCAGGCGACACGGGTTCGTGTCCCGGTCCAGGAGGATCCCACATGCCGCGGAGCGGCTGGGCCCGTGAGCCATGGCCGCTGGGCCTGCGCATCCGGAGCCTGTGCTCCACAACGGGAGAGGCCACAACAGTGAGAGGCCCACGTACCGCAAAAAAAAAAAAAAAAACTTTGACAAGAATTCAAAAGTTTATTACTCATGAACGCTACCTGGAATACTAGAGAATGCAGTTCATGAAACTTAAAAAAAAAAAAAATCAATCCAAGAAGAAAAGGTGGGACAGAAGCACCAGTGGTAAACCAAGAGACTAGTAGAAGACATCACTTATTTAATTATCAAGACTACCAAATGGCATCACCACTGCCACTTTGTTTTGGACTCTTGTCAAGGTAAGGAATACGGCCAAGCTTGACACCATCTGACCTTCCCACTCTTGTTCCCTCGTTTCATTCAGTTCAACAGCACACGATCTGAATCTCAGGTATCACTCCATTTAAAAACACCCTATGGCTTCTTACACCCCACCTGCCCAACACAGACCCAACAACTGGCTTCTGGGTCCAGTGGTCTCTGGCCAGTCCTCTATATTCCTGAGGTTCATACCACCCTTCTCCTTACACAATCTTTCTTTTGGGTGGAAGCTGAAGATTCCACTTTAGAAAAACCCCTCAGACAAGGGCAGGTAACCCAAAATTGCCTGCATTTCCTCTATCACAGAAACTATTACACTGTATCACCTGCCTATTAATACCAAGCAAAAATGAGTTGTCCTCCTTGTCCCAGTGAGGCTCAGAAGCCAGCCTTTTTTTTTTTTTTTGCGGTACGCGGGCCTCTCACTGTTGTGGCCTCTCCCGTTGCGGAGCACAGGCTCCGGACATGCAGGCTCAGCGGCCATGGCTCACGGGCCCAGTTGCTCCGCAGCATGTGGGATCTTCCCGGACCGGGTCATGAACCCGTGTCCCCTGCATCAGCAGACAGACTCTCAACCACTGCGCCACCAGGGAAGCCCAGAAGCCAGCTTTTGATTAGAAATGATTGTGGACCAGAAACTTTAAGGAACCAATGTATAATGTATTTGTTTTCCTAGTTTATTTTTATAAGAAAATTTACTAAACTCGAGCATCAAAAGCAGCTGGGATTTTACTTATTTATGGGAAATATATTTGTACAAGGGAAAAAAAAATTAACCCAGTGGTCTAATTATCATGATTTCCCATGAGAACATTACTTACAACTTTTGTGTGATGACTCTGAGTCTGGGCAGAGTGGGACTAAGGAACTGATTCTCCAATGACAACATTAACAGCCCTACCATCATCTGCCTCATAATCCCGGCCCCAGTAAGACTTTTTTTTTTTTTTTTTTTTTTTTTTGCGGTATGCGGGCCTCTCACTGTTGTGGCCTCCCCCGTTGCGGAGCACAGGCTCCGGACGCGCAGGCTCAGCGGCCATGGCTCACGGGCCCAGCCGCTCCGCGGCATATGGGATCCTCCCAGACCGGGGCACGAACCCGTATCCCCTGCATCGGCAGGCGGACTCTCAACCACTTGCGCCACCAGGGAGGCCCCCCAGTAAGACTTTAATCCATACATTAAACAGATTTGCCAGCATGTCAAAAAGAACCTTTATTCTGTTTATAACAGCCTCTTATGCTCTCATGCTTTCTTGCCAGATGCCTTTGGAGCAGGTGCTTTCTGGGCTGGAGCTTTCTGACCCTTCTGAGCCTTTGGAGGAGGTGCTGCCTTCTGGCCTGCAGCTTTCTGGGCAGGAACCTTCTGGGCTGGAGCCTTCTTACCCGTAGCAGTCATCTTTTTTGCTGGAACCTTTGCAGCAGCTGCTGTAGCTGCCCCCTTAGTAGCAAGTGCTTTCTTGGGAGAAGCCTTCAGGAGAGCTGCCTTTTGAAGTTTCTTAACTTCAAGCTTGATTAGTCTGTTCCTCTGAAAAATTTCAATAGAAATGTTTATCATATATGCATACAAAACACATGTCTATCTTATATGTATGGAATATATATGTACAGAAGACAACCCTTATGATGTCTAAGACTCCTATGAAGTCAACTTTGGTCTATAAGCTTAGGCAAGCAGAATTAACCAGACAAACAAGTTTAGGGTTGGAATACAACAATCCTGAATTAATTAAAAACTTACCATTTTCCTTGCCTTCATGACTTTATAACGATCAAAATCTGTCATCTTGGCTTTCTGTTTAAAAAATAAATAAAACAACCTCTGTCATACCACCTTCTAATCCTCCCCAGAAAAGGTCCAAATTCAAATGACTCTAAATCATTACCTTTTCTCTGGCTTCAATCTTCTTGGCCCACCTTGTGGCTGCCCACTTTGCATTGATATCTGCCTTCTCCCAGGCTTTTCGGACATACTTCTGGCGGGCACTAGAAAGAGCCAAGACCACAGATTAAGAAACCATCTTTGGGACATTCCTGGTGGCCCAGTGGCTAAGTCTCCGTGCTCCCAATGCAGGGGGGCCCAGGTTCGATTCCTGCTCAGGGAACTAGATCCCACACGCATGCCACAGCTAACACCTGGTATAGCCAAAAAATAAATAAACAAACAGATATCATCTTTGAAGCCACATAGATCCAAGGACAGCTTTTCATCCTCTGAAAAAGCACAATTTATACCCCTCAAATTAAAAAAGCATAAGGAAAATGCCAGAAGAACCCTTCTCATTTTTTCTACTTCCAGCTCTAGTTGTCTCCATAGAAAACACACCACCTGGCACAATGTATCAATATCTTTTACTTGTTTGAACGGTGTTCACTAAGCCAGGATGTCTTATAATCTCAAACACACACTTTTATTTATTTATTTTTAAATTTTATTTATTTATTTATTTTGCGGTACGTGGGCCTTTCACTGTTGTGGCCTCTCCCGTTGCGGAGCACAGGCTCCGGACGCGCAGGCTCCAGACACACAGGCTCAGTGACCATGGCTCACAGGCCCAGCCGCTCCGCGGCACGTGGGATCTTCCCGGACCGGGGCACAAACCCGTGTCCCCTGCATCGGCAGGCGGACTCTCAACCACTGCGCCACCAGGGAAGCCCCACACAATTTTAATAAAAATATGCAAACCATTCCACTTTCTGGGTTTAAAAATCACCTGATCATGTATACAATATCACTCAAATAGTGGATGTGTAGAAAGCATTTTCCTTTTCATAAATGACATAAAGTAAATCCTTATGCCTTATGCCTTTATTTTGTACAATAACGCTTATAAAGATGTGTTCAAACACCATATAAAATGGAATTATAATCATTTTGAAATTCCTTTCAAATATCAAAACCCAGTATGCTTAGAAAATAAACTAGTAATATGTCACAGCGCATGTTCCATTGCAAACAACTGTCACTGCACAGCAACACACCATAGTGTTTAACTTCTATAACCTAAATCATGTCAAGAATCACAGAATGACTGCCTTAATCCCTTATAAACTGGGAATAGAACCTCTTTGTGGCTGTCATAAGGAGATGATGTATATTAAATATTTAATAGCCGACACATATGAAAAGCTCAACTAATGATAGAGTTCCAAGAGACAATCGGTAGTTTTGTTCTGAAGCTAAAATGGACTAACATATGTTGTGGGAACCACATATATAGGGAGGCTTTTGTTGTGTAAAACCTCAAAGAAAGGGGAACAAGAGAAAAAGGATGGGAAATCTGGATAAAGGGAAAGCCAGAGAACTACTGGACCGCAGGGAATTTTAGAAGTAAATAATGCCTGTCCACTTCTACGATGTAAATCCCTCTTCTAAACTGCTCTCACTTTCACACTGCTTACTATGTTCTCAAGAGAAAAACAACAAAATAGCAAAAACATTTTTAAATTAAACTAAGCAAACTTTTGCTAGCATTAACAAAACTAGGGGAGCGGTGACGGTTGGTGGATAGTTACCTGTGTGGGAACTTGAGGATGAAGTCAGTGAGCTGCATGCATTTGAAAGGCATAGCCTGTCTCCTTACTTGAGTGCAAGGTCCATCCACCAAAGCCTAGAAGACGTAAAATCAAGGATCTCAGTGTAAAAATGTAACAGCATTCAAACTGCAGATACTCTATATATTATTCCTTTCAGAATCATCAAATCCTTATATTTAAATGCTTTTCTTTAAAGGTTAAAAAGACTTAGCAATAGTAGCACAGCATAAAACCCAACTACATATAATTTAAAATCGTTAACCCTTGCATTCCCAACAAATAACTTTATGATTATTCACGGCCTTTGGTCAATCCCTCAGTTGTGGTGTTCTAATAGTGACAATAGCAAATAATGGCATTCTGTGTGCCTGGCTTTGTTCTAAACTTGCTTTAAACATAATAACTGATTTAAACCTCACCTACGTTTTAGCCCATAATTAGTTAAAAACTCTGCCTAGCTGAAGGAGCATAAGTATTACTCAAACCCAGCAGTACCCGCCAATTCAAGTCCATACTCCTAACCCCTATCTGCACTGGCTGTTTCCTAAAATAAAGCTACCACCCGTAGTACTCCTATCCTAAGACGTCTGTTGGGACAATTACCATTATCACCTACACTGCATACCATCCACTGCCATGTGAAGCTGTGACACTCTTCCTTTGTACTTACCCTGTTCTGATCAATAACATCTACAATCGCGACCAGCCTCCCGGCATGAGGCCCAAAGGAGACGTAGGCCACCCGGCCAACCTCCACGAATCGCCTGAACACCTAAAATTGAGAGGTGGGGGAGAAAAAAATGATTAAACATACTCTCTAGTTTGCAAGGCTTTGCAGCTTAAAGGTAGCGTGGCTAAGAACAGGGAAAAAGAATGCTGAGGGTAACACGCCCAGGTGCCATGGAACAACCTAAGATAGACGAAATCCGCAGAGGCGGAGGCGGCGGCGGCAAAAGCCAAGTTCCCGCTGGCCTACGGGGCCTGCACGCCGGATCACCAGCCCCATTCCGGCTTGGCCCCAGCGGCCGGGGCAAGCGACTGGCCACCCCAGCGGTCCGGCGCAGGGGGACGAAGCGCGCACGCGTGGCCCAGGCAGCGCCAGGCCTACCGGGCCCCACACGCGCTCGTCGGGCGCGCATCCGGAAAGCTCCCAACTCCATGTCCTGCCCGCGCGAGGACCCTCACCGCGCGCTACCTAAGACCCACTGGGCGCCATTCCGCGCCTCCACTCCCCAACCCAAGCAGAGATGGAACAGCATGGCAGGCAGACTTGGAGCCCACGGGTAGGACACTCACCATATTGGCGGCGTTTGGCGGAAAGGAAGAAAGCCCACCCAACTGTGCGCATGTGTAGAAGGCCGCCCCGCCCCTGCGATGAACGAGACGCCGACGTGGGCACCGATTGGTTGGGACGTTCGCCCGTACGCGCACGCATGCTCACTGGGAAAACAAGCCGGAGCTCGCCGGAGCGTGCGGAAGCCGCGCTCCTTTTCCCGGACTTGGAATCGCTGGATTGGCTTAGTTGATACCGCGGGTAATTTGTAGGAAGGTTGTCTCTTAAGACTTAAGGGTGAAGGCACAGAAACTGTGCTTTCTGTTGTGACTCTGTCCTCATTCCTTTCGACTTCCTATTTTAACGTTCTTCCATCTTTCCTTCCGCTACTCAGTACGTTCTCTCCCGATTTTTGTCTAAATGTTACCAATGGCTTAATACTAGATTTTTTCTTTCCGTAAGTGACTCCAGTAATTTTATTAACCTTTCATCTTAAAATAATTCAGACTTTACAGAAAAGTTACAAAACTGGTACAAATAATTCCCATAAACGTTTCACTTACATTCCCCAAGTGGTAACATTTTCCATTGCTTTATCTTTTAATCTTTTTTTTTTTTGAACCATTTGAGAGGAAATTGCAGACATGATGTTCCTTTATCTCTACACACTTAAATGTGATATTTCCTAAAAACAAGGACATTATTCTACATAATCAGTTCAGTGGTCGAACTCATGAAATTAATAATAACATAGTCTTTTTTTTTGGCCACGGGCACAGCTTGCGGGATCTTATTCCACGACCAGTGATCGAACCCGGCCCGGCAGTGAAATCCCAGAATCCTCATCAGCCAGGGAATTCCTACATAGTCTATTATTTAATCTGCACCCCTTATTCAAATATTATCAGTTGTTCCATTTATGTCGTTTCCAGCAAATGAAAAAAAATCTTCCTGGTCTATGATCTCATGAAGGGTTACAATGTATTTAGTTATAACGTCTAGTCTTTTAAAAGCTGTAGTAAACCTTTTCTTGTCTTTCATAGTACTGACATTTAAAAATACAGGCTAGTTGTTTTGTAGACGGTCTCTCAATGTGGATTTGTTGTATTTTTCATCATGATTAGATTCAGATTATGCATTTTTTCGTAGAAATGCCGTGCCCTTGATGCATCACATCAGAACACCCGCAGAATATATCTTTGTCCCAATATGGCAATGTTAACTTTCATCCTTAAGGTGTTGATCACTGTGCTGACAATTCCCAAATGTATTTCAGTCCTTTCCTCTAAGCTCTCTGCCAGTGTATATTCCCAGGACTGTTCTAGCAGCCTTCTAAGTGACCTGCCTTCTCCATTGCTCCCTTTACTCTGTTCTCTGCTCACCAGTCAGAGGGGTCTTTTTAAAAAGTAAATCGGATAACATCACTTTCTTTTTAAAGTACTTCAGGGAATTCCCTGGTGGTCCAGTGGTTAGGGCTCCACGCTTCCACTGCAGGGGCCACAGGTTTGATCCCTGGTGGGGGAACTAATATCCTACAAGCCACGCTGCACAGCCGAAACAGAGAGAAAATGAAAAGACAACCCACAGAATAGGAGAAAATATTTGCACATCAAATATCTGATAAGGGACTTGTGTCCAGAATATGTATAAATAAATAAATAAATAAATAAATAAAATACTTTAGTGGCTTTCTACAGTATTTAGAATAAAATCTAAACTCCTTACTCTGGCCTACAAGGCCCCTGCATCATGTGTTCCTATATCCAAACACATCTTATGTCATCCCTCCTTTACCATTGTGCTTCTTCAGCCACACTGATCTTGACCAGGCCACCAAGAACTGTCTTGTGCTGTGACTTTTGTCTCCTCTGCCAGGAATGCCCTTCCCTCTTCATACTCATTGAATAGCAGTAGCAACTTATGTCTTGTATTTTTTTCTAGATACCTCTTCTGAGACTTAACCTGACTACCACATAAAAAAATTGCAGTTCTACTTCTCCCTTTTCTAGCTCAGCTTTTTGTTTTCCTTAGAGCTATTATCATAATGGCAATTGTTCGACTGATTTTTCCATTCACTTAGGTTGTAGTTTTGTGCCAATTGACATAAGTTCCATAAAAGCAGAACCTTGAAATCTTTTCTTGGTACAGTACCTGAATAGGGAGGGGCTCAGTAATTGGGTAGTCTTTAGGCCTTGGTATCCTGCTTTATAATTTATAAAGCAGAAGGCGTGAATAAAAATATTCATAGCTGCACTTTCTTGGTAACAGCCCCAAACTAGAAACTACCCAAAGGCCATAAACAAGAGAATGGATAAATTGTGGAAGTTTGCAGTGATGGAGTCAACAGCAACTACATGGGAACAGCATGGATGAATTTATACCCAACACGGAAAAATAAACCAGACAGAGTATATACTCTGTGATTTCATTTATAGAAAATTCAAAACAGGCAAACTAATCTAAGATATTAGAAGTAGTCACTTTTACCCCTGGTGCAGTCAGCAATGGCTGGAGGGGGAAGGGGGGTTTCTGAGCTGCTGGAGAGTTTCTTCGTCTGGGTGTTAGTTATACGAATGTGTCCAGCTTGTGAACTTTCAAATCTCTCCCTTTATGATCTGTGCATTTCTTTCCCCCAAATGTGTTTCCTGGCTGTACAACCAGAGAATCTTGATTTGCAGGTCTGCGGAGGGGCAAGAATCTGCATGTAATAAACAAGCTCCCCAAGTGGTTCACTGAACACACTTTGGGAAAGACTGGGATTCTCCAGTTACAGAATTATTTTTCTAGAGTTCACTAAATGGTTATGTCACACTGGTTTAAAGTCCTCCAAAAGTCCATTTTTATCACCTAATCTACAGGATAAAGTCCAAACTCCTTAGCCATTCAAGCCCTCCATAATCTCACCCCAACCCCTTCCTAGCTTCTTCTCTCTGGCCATTCTGCGCCCCTCTCCCCTAATCCCGCTAGAGCTACATTTCGTGGCTTTTCATGCAGTCAGCACCCCTCTTCCTAGAATGTGCTCCCCATCTTTCTCCCTGAAAGATGACTGCATCCTTGAAGAAGCATCTTTTTTTTTTTTAAAGGAAACCAGGATTTTCTTTCCTTTTCTTTTTCTTCTTCTTCTTTTTTTTTTTTTTTTTTTTTTTTTGGTACGCGGGCCTCTCACTGTTGTGGCTTCTCCCGTTGCGGAGCACAGGCTCTGGACGCGCAGGCCTAGCGGCCATGGCTCACGGGCCTAGCTGCTCCGCGGCATGTGGAATCTTCCCGGACCGGGGCACGAACCCATGTCCCCTGCATCGGCAGGCGGACTCAATCACTGCGCCACCAGGGAAGCCCTTCTTTTCTTTTTAAATTTATTTTATTTTTTAATTTTATTTTTGGCTGCATTAAGTCTTTGTTGCTGTGCACAGGCTATCTCTAATTGTGGTGAGCGGGGATACTTTTCGTTGCGGTGCACGGGCTTCTCATTGGGTGACTTTTCTTTGTTGCAGAGCACAGGCTCTAGGTGCGTGGGCTTCAGTAGTTGTGGCACGTGGGTTCAGTAGTTGTGGCTCTTGGGCTCTAGAGCACAGGCTCAGTAGTTGTGGCGCATGGGCTTAGTTGCTCCGCAGCATGTGGGATTTTCCTGGACCATGGCTTGAACTCATGTCCCCTGCACTGGCAGGCCGATTCTTAACCACTGCGCCACCCGGGAAGCCCATCCTTGAAGAAGCATCTTTTTTTTTTTTTAAAGGGCTTCCAGTGCAGGGCACACCGTTTCGAGCCCTGGTTCGGGAAGATCCCACATGCCGCGGAGCAACTAAGCCCGTGTGCTACAACTGAGCCTGCGCTCTAGAGCCCATGAGCCACAACTACTGAAGCCCACGCCCCTAGAGCCCGTGCTCCACAATAAGAGAAGCCACCTCGATGAGAAGCCCGCGCACCGCAACGAAAAGTAGCCCCCTGCTCGTCGCAACTAGAGAAAGCCCTCACACAGCAACAAAGACCCAACGTAGCCAAAAATAAAAATAAATAAATGTTTAAAAATATATTTATTTGGCTGCATCAGGTCTTATTTGCGGCATGCGGGATCTTCGTTGCTGCATGCAGGATCTTTAGTTGCAGCATGCTAACTCTTAGCTGCAGCATGTGGGATCTAGATTCCTGACTGGGGATGGAACCCAGGCCCCCTGCATTGGGATTGCGGAGTTTTAGCCACTGGACCACTAGGGAAGTCCCTGAAGAAGCATCTTAAGACACCTTTCAAAGCAGCCCCAGGAGGTTTTCAGAGTTCTTCAAAGCTTCATTATAATGGCAAGATAATTCTCCAAGCAAGCCTTCTCTACCTCGCTACATCGCCGGCGCCCAGTAATAAGCAAGAGCATCTTAAGCATCTATCCGGTTCAAACGCAAGGGAACCAGACAAAGCACACGCCGAGGTCTGGTTGGCCGGCTACGCCCCTTCCAGGACACCCAACCGGCTCGTCCAATCACCGGGAGGAAGGGCAAGTCGGGGACGACGCCAGGATCCAAGATGGCGTCCTGGCCCCATCCGGTTTTAGGGCGGTCCTCTCCCTGCGGAGCCACGCCCCTCCCGTACGCCGTCCCTTCGCGTCCAATCACAGAGGAAAGGCGGGTCAAGGTCCGTGCCTGCTACAAACATGGCGACCGTAGAATGCTCTAGGGCTGAGGTGTTTCGTCAGCTGTTGCCGTGAGCTGTGTTGGAAGTTATGTTCCGCTGAAGCCGCGCGCCGTAGCGCCTGTCTGTGGCAAGAAGTGGATGTGAAGGGCAGGGCGGACGTCCTGCTTCGGGTTTCAGCGTTGAGGCTCCGAGCAGAGGAGTAGCGCTGGTGTCGGCTCCAGGCCGGGCGATGCGGGGGAGAGCAGCAGCTCGCCCCCTTCCTCGCTGTTTCCAGAATCCCTGCGGGTGTCAAAGTGGCCAGAGCTGTCCCCCTGTACACGCTGGAGCCCAGTATACCTGTCAGCTTCAGCTGAGTAGATGTATCTCGGGTTTTTTTTTTTTTTCCCCTCAGTCATGAGGGATGGAGGCTTCAGTTTAGCAGACAAACTGTTTGTCTGGGGCCCAAAAGAGAAAAAAATCTAAGCCTGTTCAAGAAGTGAAGCAAAAGCTACGCAGAACCCTGATATCCTTTGCTCCTGTAACCTTTCTGAGTTATGAACCAATCCCGGTTATGATGGAACTGGCATGGCCGTCATATGTATGCCTACCTGGCATGATATATTTAGGAATGAAAAATGCACGTTACATCTGTGAAGTGAAGAAACTGCACAACCTAAAAGTAGAGAATTATTTTTTATTTCGTGGCTTTTCTGAGGACCTAAGCCAGGAAGACAGCCTCTCAGATGGCTTTGGGGGACTGCTCCAAAGAGGCAAGGGAGGAGCCAGGATATATACGAGTTTTCCAACAAAAACCAGGTAGTGGAACATCAAAAGATTACTGTTAATAAAACCAAAAACAACTATATCCCAATTGAAAAAAAAAAAAAAAGAAAACCAGACATCTCAAGTTAATGAATTTAGGGCTTTTCTGTGTATGGGAAGTTGCAAGAGTCTGGACTCATTGAAATTATTCCTTTGATATGCACCTTAGCTATCTAGGACCAATATATTGTTCTTTTTTCCATCCTGAATCCCCTCAGAGTGCACAGTTGGGGTGGCTTTAGTGGTTGATGGGTTGATGGCCGCAATAGCCTTTGTTTACTGATATGTCAGGCAACATTTTTCATTCACACATCTATTTTCAAAATTTTCATCTTGGGAGCCTGGAAGCTGAACATGACAGGGTCCAAGCCCAATCAACCTAAGACCACTAAGAAGAGAGAGGGTTATAGGATTGTGGGGAGATGTGAAGTTCAGATGAAATTTAAATGAAACATTGTTTTGATAGACTCAAAGGAAAGCAGGACTTTCTAAAGTGGTCAACATCAGCCCTAGACAGCAAAATGAACCCATGGTCCTGTTTCTTTGAAAATGTTGTCCAGAAACCCCTTTTCTGAAGCTTTGCCCCTGGGTTGTAAATTGAAACTGTTTCATTCTTACTGATAAAATGTAAAACATCAAAGTTTCTGAGAATCATTGATTTTAGAGAACAAATTTTCTCAATGAGTAAGAAATCAGTAGTCACTCAAAGAAGAGGGTTATTATGACCCTTCATAGATGTAGCATTCATTGGCAGAAATATTGTTTCCTGTTAACTTTACAGTTGTCTTTATTTGTATCTGTTTTTCCTGCCCAGTGACTAGCCATGCAGGTTTTACTTTCTCAGTCAGAGCTAACTTTTTTAAAAAAATGTATTAATTAATTTATTTATTTTGGCTGTGCCGGATATTAGTTGCATTACGCGGACTTAGTTGTGGCATGTGGGATCTAGTTCCCCCACTACGGGTTGAACCCAGGCCCCCTGCGTTGGGAGCGCAGAGTCTTACCCACTGGACCACCAGGGAAGTCCCCAGAGCTAATTTTTACTTAACAAATGTTGACGATATAGCAGGAAGGTACCCTGAGGGTTTCATCAATGGGGAAATTTTAGATCTTTTCTGTTGCAAAGCGGGAGGTAAACTTACCACAGGTGATGACATAAACTTGGATGAGCAAAATGTCCATCATGAGGAGGACATTGGCCTATTAAATCACAGGAACCTGAGTGAGATCAAATGAAGCTTACTTAGCAAGCCAGTGGTTGCTCACTTCCAACTTCATTTTCCAAAGAGGCTGATGGACCCTGAAATGGATCAGGACTCTTGGGATGCAGTGCCCAGTTTCTTTCAGTAGTGCAAGTTTGTCTAATACTCCAAATGCCTGGATGGGGTATTTTGTGGTTTGTCTTTTCTGTTTAACAACCAAGGAGTTAGTGTTGGTTTCTGTGCCAATACAGATTAGTCCAGTGTCAAGAAAATATTTGAGGAAATATGGTGATAGAACAAGGGGATTAGCATATGCTATTATACATAGAATGGATAAGCAACAAGGTCCTATTGTATAGCACAGGGAACTATCACTTTGCTGTACAGCAGAAGTTAACACTGTAAATCAAGTATACTTCAATAAAATAAATTTTAAAAAATACTTGGGAAACATATCAGATCTAAGGAACATGGTGAGGCCACAGCAAAGTTGGTGGCTTTTGTTGCCTTTGAGTATTAGAAGCTGTTGACAAACAATTGTCATGCTCTAAAACAGTTCATTAAACTCCTCATTTTCTGTGGAACACAGAATATTCTGTTGCATAGAAGGCTTACTAACACCAAGGTTATATATGCATTCTCACATTATATTACAGAACTGGACCCAGTTTTGAAAGAGAAAATTAGCTACGTACCACATGGTGCTCGAAATAGCTGAACAAATGCAGAATGAACTGATAAACTAACAGGGCTCCAAACCCAGAACAAGTTCCCGGAGCCAGTAAAAGCAGCCAAATTCTTGAGTGTGATCATAGATGGGAACACCGGTGTCTCTTCAAAAGAAAATCTCTCCCTCTTTGTGTGCCGTTTTCACCAGAGTGAAGAAGGTAAGTGGAGTTCTGTTTAATATCTGGTTGATTTTGTGAGGCTGTTGACATGACTGAGAATCTCCCGACGGAATGCTTCTTCCAGAGAATAGCAGTCTGCGGTTTACCAAAGGAATTACTGCAGGGTTTCTGTGATCAGAGGGTGATCCCATGAATGGCCAGCTGGAAGGATTTGTTCTTGGCTTCTAAGATGCAGGAGCTGGTCTCAGCTATTATTTGGTCCTGTGCAGTGGAGCCAGTCACCAAACTTCTAGATGCTGTGGGCAAAGTCATGGTACGCTAAAGGCATTCTCAGAGCACTTCACAGCTCAGCTGGGTTTGCTGCAGGCATTCCTGAGTGAATGGGGTGAACACTGGGAGGAGGAAGAGGAGTGGGATGTTGTGATTTATAAGGAAAATATATATTTGGTCATCCAGATGGCCAGAACCCTTGGAATTTCCTAAATGTTCAGAGGTAAAGGTGTCTCTTGTTGTGTTAATGAGGTGACTTGTAGAAGTAGGTTGGGGGTGGGTTGCCAGGAGAACCAACTCTGTGATTAGAGAGTTGGAACTCTCAGTCCCACCCCCTGATTTTCGGGAAGAGGGGAGAGGAGCCTGAGATTGACTCAGTTGCCATTGGCCAATGATTTAGTCAATTGTAGGTATGTAATGAAGCCTCTATAAAAACCCAAAAGGACAGCTTTTGGTCCCATTTTTGGAGAGCTTCCACCTGGAGAGCGACAGTGCTTCCTCATGCTCACATGAGGGCCCCATGCTCTAAGAGGCCAGAAGTGCCTTTGTTCGGTACCTCGCCATATGTCTTTTCATCTGGCTGTTAATTTGTATCCTTTAATATCCTTTTATAATAAATCAGTAATCTGATGAGTACATGGGTTTTCCTGAGTTCTGTGAGTCATTCTAGCAGGTCAGTTGGACCCGAGGAGGATGTCCTGGGAACCTCTGATTTGTAGCCAGTTGGTCAGAAGCACAGGTAAGGACCTGGGCTTAAGACTGGCGTCTGAAGTGAAGGGTGGTCTTGTGAGACTGAGCCCTTTACCTGGGTATCTACTGTCAGAACTGAGTTGATTTCTCAGACACCTGCTGGTGTCTAAGAATTTCTTGTTGGTGTGGGGAAGCCTCCATACACACACATGTTGGAATTGATTCTGGGAACCCTTTTCAAGGAGGAACAGAGTAGTATCAGAGAAAATACCAGGTGGACAGCATCTCAGTGTCTGTGTCTTTTCAAGGCTAAGTGTACAATCATCGTCAAAGTTTTTCAGGAAATAGGCATGCACAAGGGTGCTGAAAGACCTTTTTTTTTTATTCCATCACCAAGTTTGACTTCCTAGTGATGATGGTGTGTTGAATAAACCCTTTCAGATACCAACTCCTTGCCTCAGGACATGCAGCAGGCTGATACTGACCTCATTCACTTGTTTAGTGAAGCCACCTTGTAATCCAGAGGTTCCTGAAAATGAAGGACAGTGAGACCCAGGCTTGATGTCCTTGTACAATGAAGTAAAGCATGGGAATAGAAGAATCTCCTCCTACTCTGCCCATGTTGTGTGGCCAAAAATTTCCCCACAATGTCTTCACAGCCACAGGCCTCCAGGAGAGCCCCAGAAAGGCCTTGTTCGTTCCCCTTCTGAACCATGTCATTTTTGAAGTGCAGGAACAGCAAAGTTCTTGCTGTGATTAATTACTTAGTCCCTCATTCCAAGCAATCTGTGTTTGCTGGAGAATGGTGAGGCCGAGGTGTCACTGTATGAGGCTTTCAAGGGAGATATACTCCCTACATGGCCAGGTGTAGAGCACAGCTGCAGAGGTAGATGGGTGGGTAGATGGATGTTCCCAGGCAAGAACAGCCAAATAATAACCTTGCTGCACTGTAACACTTGAACCTCATCTCCTACCCCAGCATTAATGCAGCCCTCTCCATTCTGGCCACTATTTTGGCCACTATACCTGTCCATGTCCCTCCTGGAGGGTGGAGAGTATCAGAATCTGAAAGAAGCACTCTGGAAGGAAGCAAGAGCTTGCCTGGGCTGCCCCTGACATGTATTCCTCAGGACAGCTGATATGCATGAGGTCTTGGATGACTTTGACCCATATTCACACTGACCGTGGTTGGAATGTTTTCTGAGTTGCTGAATATACAGGTACTTGGAACTTGCCCCAGGGCAAATGTGTCTGCTGAACATATTTTTGGGATTTGCTGTCTGTTTTATAAGATTGTTTTAGGGAATTCCCTGGTAGTCCAGTGGTTAGGACTCCATGCTTTCACTGCTGTGGCCGGGGTTCAATCCCTGGTTGGGGAACTAAGATCCCACAAGCTGCGCAGTGTGGTCAAAAAAAAAAAAAAAAAAACGTTTTAAAAAGGCTTTCCAGTAAATGGAGTTTGTACTTGTACTAGGGGAAGTAGTTTCACCAAGGAAATGGCAATTCCTCGGTTCTTGTCCTCCCGAAGAAAAGAATGCAATCGAGAGACGTAGAGCAGTTTTTAAGCAGCAAGAGTTCTGTTAAGCAAAATGAAAGTATGTTCCCGGGAAAGGAGATCAGGCTGTCTGGAAACCAGAAGCAGCCTCGCAATGGGAATAGGGTTGGGTTTTTTAGGGTGATGGTCCCTCCCTGTGTCCTGTGTTATTTGACAAGTTGATTGACTGACAGCTTTAGCATATATAACTTTTCTCCTGTGCGCAGGCGCTTACCCAAGTGAAACCCACGGGGTTGGGGGTGTGTGCAAAACTGCAATGTTAATTTATTACAAATATGGCATCATGAACCCCAGGTTACTTTGTGCTACTTTTTAGTTTTTGGTGCACCTGTGCCAACCTGTGCTGCTGGTTTTATCTTGCTTGATCCTGATGAGGCTGGAAACTTAGCGGTCCTTGACCACAAAATGGAGGATCTCTGGGTGTGTTCTGATCACCAGTGTCCAGGTGGGGGGAGGGAACGATGACCCTGTCCAGGACGGGGTGGGGACCTGCTCATGTCTGACTAACTACTTAACAGTAGATCCTGCAAACCTTTAGTGCAGTTAGGTTGAAAGACAATAGCATAAGAGGCAGGCAGGGATGTTCAATACATTTGAAATCCAATCACTGTGGTTCAGTAAAGGAAACAGAGTTGTGTGCAGATCCCTTAAATGCAAGTGGCCTTTTAAATTTTCTTTACCTTCTGTTATTAGAACATGAAACTTTGCAGAGAAACCTTGGGTAGAAACTGAGGCACACTTGTTAAAAAGGCAACAGTATCTAGTATAGAATCATTAGTACAGTCAAGGAATCCTTTTTATGGAACCTGAGACAGGGGAGAGGGAGGAAAAATGAGACCTTTAGGGAGAAGGGAAGAGAGAGAAAAAAGAAGGGCATGCCTGTGGTGTGGCAAGGAGAGGGCAGACACATTCAGTCATTGCTTCTGGTTCTCTGGTAGAAACACAGGCTGTTGAGTCCTCTCTGGATTCACCCCCGCCCCCTGGCAGTGTGATGTTGGTCTGAGTTACTTAATCTCTTAATCTCCTTTCCTCTGTGAAATGGGGTTTAAAAGCTTTCTCTATTTCCCTAAACATTGTTGGTAGGGTGAATTTATATAGGGGATGTGAAAAATAATTTGTAAATTATAAGACTGTATATGTGTTTAACTACCCTGGTGCTGAAAGGTTTGTAACGAGACCATTGTTTTTTGATTAATTTATTTAACAAACGCTTATGAACACTTAACGATCATAGCTCTTATTTGTTGGACATATTTTTTTTGTGCCAAACCCTGTGCTAAGTAGGCCCTGTGGGCAATAAGACATGCCCTGCCCTCAAAAAACTCTATCCTGGGATGACTCTTTGCTCTAGCCTCTGATAGCTCAGTGCTGCAGCCTGGGATGAATTCACCTGACTGGACCCTGTATCCTAGCTTGGGACTGCCTTTCCCTCTGGAGAGTTGGATCTGGTTTATTCTCGCCTCTGTGCTCATTTGAGCCTGGGAATGAGGGCTTTTCCTCAGTGTGGGCTGGCAGAACTCTGGCAGAGACGGACAAGAGTGTCCTTTATGATGGCTGTGTTGAACCAACTGTAGAATGAATTTACCTCAGAAGGTCAGGCTTTCTGCTGGAGGAAGGGGTGATAGAGATGTAGGGGGAATTTGTGGGAGGGAGTAGAGTGTTGGCTGGGATCCCAGAACAAGGTTGGTGCTCCTGCACCAGTGGACAGGGTCACTTCTGAAAAAGTAAAGGGACAAAGATACATGGGATGGCCTTTAGCTCCAGTGAGAGTACTCATGATATCTTGGCTGGCTCAATACTTAAATACCTTGGAATTCTATGACCTACTGTGTCCTCTCATTGATTCCTTACAAGACAAAGTTCCCATGAGGTGGGGAAATGACTCTTAACAGGAGACCATACGTTATTGTCAAAAGACAGTTTTATCATGTTCCCAATACTTAACGTCTGTGAATCTGGGCAAGTCATTTGCCTTCTCTAAACCTCAGTTTCCCTTGTGGTAAAATAAGGGTGAAAAATGTCAACTTCTAAGGGCTGTTAGGACTAAAAGGAATAATCTGTATCAGGAATCAGCAAACTTTCCTTGTAAAGGGCGTCATAGTGAATATGTTAGACTTTTTGGCCGTAGAATCTCAGCCACAACTATTCATCTCATTCGTTTTAGTGCAAAAGCAGCCATAGATAACACAAAAATGAATGGGTGTGGCTCTGCTCCTATAAGCTATTTACCAAAACAGGCAGTGGCTGGAATTGACCCATGGGCCATGGTCTGCCAACCCCTGGTCTAGATGAGGTCCTTAACCTATCACAGAATCCATCTTCAATTAGTCTCTGTAATAATGTATTGAATAATTAAGTGTGTGCCAGGTGGATGTTCTAAGAGCTTTTTAAAAAATTAATTAATTAATTATTAATTAATTTTTGGCTGTGTTGGGTCTTCATTGCTGCGCTCAGGCTTTCTCTAGTTGCAGCAAGCGGGGGCTACTCTTCGTTGTGGTGTGCGGGATTCTCATTGTGGTGGCTTCTCTTGTTGCAGAGCACGGGCTCTAGGTGCGCGGGCTTCAGTAGTTGTAGCACATGGGCTCTAGAGCGCAGGCTCAGTAGTTGTGGCACACAGGCTTAGTTGCTCCGTGGCAAGTGGGATCTTTCCAGACCAGGGCTCGAACCCGTGTCCCCTGCATTGGCAGGCGGATTCTTAACCACTGCACCACCAGGGAAGCCCTGAAGACTGGTTTTAGAATTCTTTTGTCTTTTCGCTCCTTTTCCCCATTCCTTTCTCTCCCCTCCTCTTTTTAAATTGAGGTATAGTTGATTTACAGTGTTGTGCTAATTTCTGCTGTACAGCAAAGTGATTCAGTTATACATATATATATACATTCTTTTAAAAATATATATATTTATTTATTTGTTTGTTTATTTATTTTATTTTTGGCTGTGTTGGGTCTTCATTGATGCACCGGGCTTTCTCTAGTTGAGGCAAGCAGGGGCTATTCTTTGTTGCAGTGAACAGGTTTCTCATTGCGGTGGCTTCTCTTGTTGCAGAGCATGGGCTCTAGGTGAATGGGCTTCACTAGTTGCAGCACACGGGCTCAGTAGTTGTGGCTCGCGGGCTCTAGAGCGCAGGCTCAGTAGTTGTGGCGCATGGGCTTAGTTGCTCTGCGGCATGTGGGATCTTCCCAGACCAGGGCTTGAACCTGTGTCTCCTACGTTGGCAGGTGGATTCTTAACCACTGTGCCACCAGAGAAGTCCCTATATATACATTCTTTTTTTTTTAGTGTTCTTTTCCAGCATTGTTTATCATAGGATACCGAATATAAATCTCTGTGCTATACAGTAGGACTTTGTTGTTTATCTATTCCATATATAATAGCTTACATCTGCTAACCCCAACCTTCCACTCCATTTCCCCCCCAACTCCCTCCCCCTTGGCGACCACAAGTCTGTTCTCTATGTCTGTGAGTCTGTTTCTGTTTTGTAAATATGTTCCTTTGTGTCATATTTTAGATTCCACATATAAGTGATATCATATGGTATTTGTCTTTCTCTTTCTGACTTACTTCACTTAGTATGGTACTCTCTAGTTGCATCCATGTTGCTGCAAATGGCATTATTTCATTCTTTTTTATGGCTGAGTAGTATTCCATTGTATATATGTACCACATCTTCTTTATGCATTCATCTGTTGATTGACATTTAGGTTGTTTCCATGTCTTGGCTATTGTGAATAGTGCTGCTATGAATATAGGGGTGCATGTATCTTTTTTTTTTAATAGATCTTTATTGGAGTATAATTGCTTCACAATACTGTGTTAGTTTCTGTTGCACAACAAAGCAAATCAGCCATATGCATACACATGTCCCCATATTCCCTCCCTCTTGAGCCTCCCTCCCATCCCCCCCATCCCACCCCTCTAGGTCATCACAAAGCACCAAACCAACCTCCCTGTGCTATGCTGCTGCTTCCCACTAGCCAAATACTTGGCATTCAGTAGTGTATATATGTCAATGCTACTCTCACTTCGCCCCACCTTCACCCTCCCATCCCATGTCCTCAAGTCCATTTTCTATGTCTACCTCTTTATTCCTGCCCTGAGACTAGGTTCATCAGTACCTTTTTTTTTTTTTAGATTCCATATATATGTATTAGGATATGGTATTTGTTTTTCTCTTTCTGACTTACTTCACTCTGTATGACAGACTCTAGGTTCATCCACTTCACTACAAATAACTCAATTTCGTTTCTTTGTATGGCTGAGTAATATTCCATTGTATATATGTGCCACATCTTCTTTAGCCATTCATCTGTCTATCGACATTTAGGTTGCTGCCATGTCCTGGCTATTGTAAATAGAGCTGCAATGAACATTGTGGTACATGTCTCTTTTTGAATTATGGTTTTCTCAGGGTATATGCCTGGTAGTGGGATTGCTGGGTCATATGGTATTTCTATTTTTAGTTTTTTAAGGAACCTCCATACTGTTCTCCATAGTGGCTGTATCCATTTACATTCCCACCAACAGTTCAGGATGGTTCCCTTTTCACCACACCCTTTCCAGCATTTATTGTTTGTAGATTTTTTGATAATGGCCATTCTGACCAGTGTGAGGTGATACCTCATTGTAGTTTTGATTTGCATTTCTCTAATAATTAGTAATGTTAAGCATCTTTTCATGTGCCTCTTGGCCATCTGTATGTCTTCTTTGGTGAAATGTCCGTTTAGGTCTTCTGCCCATTTTTTAACTGGATTGTTTGTTTTTTTGATATTGAGCTCCATGAGCCGTTTATGTATTTTGCAGATTAGTCCTTTGTCTGTTGTTTCATTTGCAAATATTTTCTCCAGTTCTGAGGGTTGTCTTTTTGTCTTATTTATAGTTTCCTTTGCTGTGCAAAAGCTTTTAAGTTTATTTAAGTCCCATTTGTTTATTTTTGTTTTTATTTCCATTACTCTAGGAAGTGGGTCAAAAAAGATCTTGCTGTGGTTTATGTCAAAGAATGTTTTTCCTCTAAGAGTTTTATAGTGTCTGGTCTTACATTTAAGTCTTTAATCCATTTGGAGTTTATTTTTGTGTATGGTGTTAGGGAGTGTTCTAATTTCATTCTTTTACATGTACCTGTCCAGTTTTCCCAGCACCACTTATTGAAGAGACTGTCTTTTCTCCATTGTATGTTCTTGCCTCCTTTGTCATAAATTAGGTGCCCATATGTGCGTGGGTTTACCTCTGGGCATTCTGTCCTGTACCATTGATCTATGTTTCTGTTTTTGTACCAGTACAGTACTGTCTTGATTACTGTAGCTTTATGGTATAGTTTGAATTCGGAGAGCCTGATTCCTCCAACTCCGTTTTTGTTTCTCAAGATTCCTTTGGCTCTTCGGGGTCTTTTGTGTTTCCATACGAATTGTAAAATTTTTTGTTCCAATTCTGTGAAGAATGCCATTGGTAGTTTGATAGGGATTGCATTGAATCTGTAGATTGCTTTGAGTAGTATGGTCATTTTCACAATATTGATTCTTCCAATCGAAGAACATGGTATATTTCTCCATCTGTTTATGTCATCTTTGATTTCTTTCATCAGTGTTTTATAGTTTTCTCAGTATAAGTCTTTTGCCTCCTTAGGGAGGTTTATTCCTAGGTATTTTATTCTTTTTGTTGCAACGGTAAATGGGAGTGTTTCCTTAATTTCTCTTTCTGATTTTTTGTTGTTGGTATATAGGAATGCCAGAGATTTCTGTACATTAATTTTGTATTCTGCAACATTACCCAATTCATTGATTAGTTCTAGTAGTTTTCTGGTGGCATCTTTAGGATTTTCTATGTATAGTATCATGTCATCAGCAAAGTGACAGTTTTACTTCTTGTTTTCCAACTTGTATTCCTTTTATTTCTTTTTCTTCTCTGATTGCTGTGGCTAGGACTTCTAAAACTATGTTGAATAAGAGTGGTGAGAGTGGACATCCTTGTCTTGCTCCTGATTTTAGTGGAAATACTTTTAGTTTTTCACCATTGAGAATGATGTTTGCTGTGGGTTTGTCATATATAACCTTTATTATGTTGAGGTAGGTTCCCTCTATGCCCATTTTCTGGAGAGTTTTTGTCATAAATGGGTGTTGAATTTTGTCAAAAGCTTTTTCTGCATCTATTGAGATGATCATATGGTTTTTATTCCTTAATTTGTTAATATAGTGTATCACATTGATTGATTTGCATATATTGAAGAATCCTTGCATCCCTGAGATAAATCCCACTTGATCATGGTGTAAGATCCTTCTAATGTGCTGTTGGATTCTGTTTGCTAGTATTTTGTTCAGGATTTTTGCATCTATGTTCATCAGTGATGTTGGTCTATAGTTTTCTTTTTTTGTGATATCTTTTTCTGGTTTTGGTATCAGGGTGATGGTGGCTTCGTAGAATGAATTTGGGAGTGTTTCTCCCTCTGCAATTTTTGGAAGAGTTTGAGAAGGATTGGTATTAGTTCTTCTCTAAATGTTTGATAGAATTCGCCTGTGAAGCCATCTGGTCCTGGACTTTTGTTTGTTGGAAGATTTTAAATGACAGTTTCAATTTCATTACTTGTGATAGATCTGTTTATATTTTCTAATTCTTCTTGGTTCAGTCTTGGAAAATTGTACCTTTCCAAGAATTTGTCCATTTCTCCATGGTTGTGCATTTTATTGGCATATACTTGTTTGTAGTAGTCTCATGTAATCCTTTGTATTTCTGCAGTGTCAGTTGTGATTTCTCTTTTTTCATTTCTAAGTTCATTGATTTTCATTCTCTCCCTCTTTTTCTTGATGAGTCTGGCTAAGGGTTTATCGATTTTGTTTATCTTCTCAAAGAACCAGCTTTTAGTTTTATTGATCTTTGCTATTGTTTTCTTCGTTTCTATTTCATTTATTTCTGCTCTGATCTTTATGATTTCTTTCCTTCTACTGACTTTGGGTTTTCTTTGTTCTTCTTTCTCTAGTGGCTTTAAGTGTAGGGTTAGATTGTTTATTTGAGATTTTTCTTGTTTCTTGAGGTGAGATTGTATTGCCATAAACTTTCCTCTTAGAACTGCTTTTGCTGCATCCCATAGGTTTGGGGTTGTCGTGTTTTCATTGTCATTTGTTTCTATGTATTTTTTAATTTTTTCTTTGATTTCTTCAGTGATCTGGTTATTTAGTAGTGCACTGTTTAGCCCCCATGTATTTGTGTTTTTTACAGTTTTTTTTTCCTGTAATTGATTTCCAATCTCATAATGTTGTGGTCAGAAAAGATGCTTGATACAATTTCAATTTTCTTAAATTTTCTGAGGCTTTATTTGTGACCCAGAATGTGATCTATCCTGGAGAATGTTCCATGTGCCCTTGAGAAGAAAGTGTATTCTGCCACTTTTGGGTGGAATGTTCTATAAATATCAATTAGATCTATCTGGTCTATTGTGTCATTTAAAACTTGTGTTTCCTTAATTTTTTTCTGTTTGGATGATCTGTCCATTGGTGTGAGTGGGGTGTTAAAGTCGCCTACCATTATTGTGTTACTGTCGATTTCTCCTTTCATGGTTGTTAGCATTTGCCTTACATATTGAGGTGCTCCTATGTTGGGTGCATAAACATTTATAACTGTTATATCTTCTTCTTGGATTGATTCCCTTGATCATTATGTAGTGTCCTTCCTTATCTCTTGTAACAGTCTTTAAAGTCTATTTCATCTGATATGAGTATTGCTACTCCAGCTTTCTTTTGATTTCCATTTGCATGGAATATCTTTTTCCATCCCTTCACTTTCAGTCTATATGTGTTCCTAGGTCTGAAGTGGGTCTCTTGTAGATGGCATATATATGGGTCGTGTTTTTGTATCCATTCAGCTAGTGTGTGTCTTTTGGTTGGGGCATTTAATCCATTTACATTCAAGGTGTTTGTCGATATGTATGTTCCTATTACCATTTTCTTAATTGCTTTGGGTTTGTTTTTGTGGGTCTTTTTCTTCTCTTGTGTTTCCCGCCTAGAGAAGTTTCTTTAGCATTTGTTGCAGAGCTGGTTTGGTGGTGCTGAATTCTGTTAGCTTTTGCTTGTCTGAAAACCTTTTGACTTCTCCATCGAATCTGAATGAGATCCTTGCTGGGTAGAGTAATCTTGGTTGTAGGTTTTTCTCTTTCATCACATTAAGTATATCCTGCCACTCCCTTCTGGCCTGCAGAGTTTCTGATGAAAAATCAGCTGATAACCTTATGGGGATTCCTTTGTATGTTATTTTTGTTTTCCTTTGCTGCTTTTAATATTTTTTCTTTGAAGTTAATTTTTGTTAGTTTGATTAATATATGTCTTGGTGTGTTTTTCCTGGGGTTCATCCTGTATGGGACTCTCTGTGCTTCCTGGACTTGGGTAACTATTTCCTTTCTTATGTTAGGGCAGTTTTTGACTATAATCTCTTCAAATATTTTCTTAGACCCTTTCTTTTTCTCTTCTTCTCTGGGACCCCTATAATTCGAATGTTGGTGTGTTTAGTGTTGTCCCAGAGGTCTCTGAGATTGTCTTCAATTCTTTTCATTCTTTTTTCTTTATTCTGTTCCTTGGCAGTTATTTCCACCATTTTTTCTATTCATTCTTCTGTCAGTGGACATTTAGGTTGTTTTCATGTCTTGGCTATTGTGAATAGTGCCTCTATGAACATAGGAATGCATGTATCTTTTTGGATTAGAGTTTTGTCTAAATATATGCCCAGGAGAGGGATTGCTGGATCATACGGTAATTCTATTTTTGGTTTTCTGAGGAACCTCCATACTGTTTTCCATAATAGCTGTATCCACTTACCTTCTCGCCAACAGTGTAGGAGGGTTTCCTTTTCTCCATGTCCTCTCCAGCATTTGTTATTTGAGGAGTTTTTAATGATGGCCATTCTGGCTGGTGTGAGACCATTCCTTTGTCTTTTCTCTACTTTTGAGGGTTTGCCTCAATGTTATCTTCCAACCCTTCTAGTTAGCTTTTAATGTCTGCTATCAGGTTTTTAATTTTCAAGAGTTATTTCTTCTGAATCCCACCTACCTTTTTAAAAAATTTGTCACAGGACTTCCTGGTGATCCAGTAGTTAAGAATCCCCCTTCCAGTGCAGGGGATGTGGGTTTGATCCCCGGTTGGGGAACTAAGATCCCACATGCCGCAGGGCAACTAAGCCCGTGCGTGCTGCAACTACTGAGCCCGCGTGCCACAACTAGAGAGCCCAAGCGCTCTGGAGCCCGCACACTGCAACAAAAGATTCCCTCATGCCGCAATGAAGATCTGATGCAGCCAAATCAGTAAATAAATACATTTATTTAAAATTTATTTATTTTATTTATTTACTTTTGGCTGCATTGGGCCTTCGTTGCTGTGCGCAGGCTTTCTCTAGTTGTGGCGAGCCGGGTCTACTCTTTGTTGTGGTGCACGGGCTTCTCATTGCAGTGGCTTCTCTTGTTGCGGAGCATGGGCTCTAGGTGCACAGGCTTCAATAGTTGTGATGCATGGGCTCAGTGGTTGTGGCTCACAGTCTCTAGAGTGCAGGCTCAGTAGTTGTGGCACACGGGCTTAGTTGCTCCATGGCATGTGGGCTCTTCCCGGACCAGGGCTCAAACCCATGTCCCCTGCGTTGACAGGTACATTCTTAACCACTGTGCCACCAGGGAAGTCACAATAAATGCATATTTTGAAAAAATTTTTGCTACTTCATAGAAGCAATATCTTTTATTTCTCTGAGGATATTAATCAGAATTTCCTTTTTTGTTTAAAATTTTCTGTTCCATGCATAGTTTCTATTTCTTTCAATTCACTTTCTCCTGTTAATTTGTTTTGTTCTTTATCCTTATATTCCAGCTAATAGATGTCAATTGGCAGGCTATTAGATAAATAAATCTGGAGTCAATGGGAGAGGTCAGAGGATACAAATTTTATCAACCTCATATAGCTGTTGTGAATATTAGCACAGAGCCAGGAATATAATTAGACTTCAAATGTTAGATGTTACTTTTATTTTACTATTTAGTGACTGCATACAGCACATAGATGAACATAATTAACTTAACCAGTCCTCTGTCCTCTATTATCAGCACTGGGCCTTTTTTCCTCAGTTTTTACTATAAACAGGAATGAACACCTTTTTGAAAACAGCTTTATTCATATATTTTAAAACTTTTATTATGGAAAATTTCAATCATATACAAAAGTATAGAAAATGATATAATGAACTCCTGTGTACCCATCACCTAGTTTCAGTAATTACCCCTTTATGGTCAGTCATCCAAACATGTTCATGTTTAATGGAAAGTTTTGTTTTATTGATAGCATACAGTCATCCCTTGGTATCCATGGGGGATTGGTTCCAGGACCTCCACAGATACCAAAATCTGCAGAGGTTCAAGTACCTTTTAAAAAATGATGTAGATTTGCATATAACTTACGTACATCTTCCTGTATGTATACTTTAAAGTATCCCTAGATTACTTATAATACCTAACACAATGTAAATGCTATGTAAACGGTTGTAAATACATTTGACCCTTGAACAACATGAGTTTGAACTGCAGGGGTATACTTATATTTGAATATTTTTCAATAGTAAATACTACAGTACTGCACGATTCACAGTTGGTTGAATCCATAGCTGGGGACGTCAAATATGCAATAATCATGGATGTGGAGGGCCAACTCTAAGTTATACAGTACTCAGATTTTCCAGTGCTCGGAGTGTTGGCACTCCTAACTCTAGGGTTGTTGAAGGGTCAACTGTTCTATGTAAATCATTAATAGCACATGTCAAATTCAAGTTTGCTTTTTGGAACTTTCTGGAATTTTGTTTTTCCTGAATATTTTTGATCTGAGATTGGTGAAATCCGCAGGATGTTGGAACCTGCAGATATGGAGAGCTGACTGTATATAGATTTTATACCAGTGCTGTCCAATAGAAACATAATGTAAACCACAAACGCAAGCCACAGTTATAATTTAAAAATGTTACTTAAATGTGATTTAAAATTTTCTAGTAGCTACATTTGAAAAAGAAAAGAAATAAGTGCAATTAATTTTAATGATATATTTTATTTTTCCAATATATCCAAAATATTATTTCAATATATAACCAGTATGCAAGTTATTAATGACATATTTTACCTTTTATTTTTGGTATCAAGTCTTCAAAATCTAGTATGTAAGGACTTCCCTGGTGGTCCAGTGGTTAAGACTCTCTGCTCCCAATGCAGGGGGCCAGGGTTCAATCTCCGGTCAGGGAACTAGATCCTGCACAACAAAGATGCTGTGCATGGCAGTGAAGGTCCTGCGTGCCACAACTAAGACCCAGTGCAACCAAATAAATAAATATTTTTTTAAAAATCCAGTGTGTTATACATTTATAGCACATTTAAATGGGACTATGTACTTAGTGGCTTCCATATGAGAAAATGTATACATACCCGCAAAATATTATTTTGAAGCAAGCTTTAGACATTGTATCAATATATCCATAAACACTTCAGTATGTATCACTAATAATAATGTTCACATTAAAAAATTTCCTTAGTATAAATTTCTAGAAGTTAGAAATTGTTGGGTTGCTCATTTAAAATCTTGCAGCTTGGGGCTTCCCTGGTGGCGCAGTGGTTGAGAGTCCGCCTGCTGATCCAGGGGACAGGGGTTCGTGCCTCAGTCCGGGAAGATCCCAGATGCTGCGGAGTGTCTAGGCCCGTGAGCCATGGACGCTGAGCCTGCGTGTCCGGAGCCTGTGCTTCGCAATGGGAGAGGCCACAGCAGTGAGAGGCCTGCGTACCGCAAAAAAAAAAAAAAAAAAAACTTGCAGCATATTACCAATAATTTTCCAGAATGTTGACACCAATTTACATCCCATCAGGAGTGCTTGATGGAGCCCACATCACCCCATGGAGTGTGTTTTTATCCCTGACCATGGTTCTGAAATCCAGAGAAAAGCAATGTTACTTTCCCCCTGAAGAAAGGTCAAGTTCTAAGATGATTCAGAGGTGAGTTTTAAGCAGACAAGAACAAAGGAACAAAACCAGGGGCCTCTTGGAATATCACTTTTTTTTTTTTTTTTTTAAAGGAAAGAATAGGGCAAAGGACAAAAGGTAGAGGGGTGGTAAGAATAACAACAGACAGACAGACTCTGGGTAAAGTTGTGTGATAGAACCCAAATAGCTAATTGTATTTTTTCCTGACACTCCAGTAAAACTAAAATAAGGCTCTGCTTAGATACTTGGCAATCCTTGTTTATCATCTCATTTTTAAGCGTGGGTAGGATAAAAAGGTGATGTAAGTTCTGAGTTGTTGACTCAAGCTTCACTATCGGATGACCTGACTGTGGAACTCCAAATGTCAGCACATTTTGTCCTTTATCCTGGGCTGTTTGGGTTCCCCATAATAGAAAACTCTTCTAAAGGCCTGTTTGGAGGGAGAGTTAGCCAGAACCTGAGGGTTGATGGGGTTAGTGGGCTTGAGGTCTAAACACTGAATATGCTCTGGTTCTCTAAATCCTGCTGTTTTGGGTATGACACCTCCAACCTCAACTGTAACTTGTGCTTTCCAGTCCTCTTCCTGAGTTAGGGAGAGGTAGTCATCCATTAGCAAAGAGTGGGAGAAGGGATTAGGGAGCTACTAATTCTTAAACAACTTTAAACTGTTTTAATCTTTAATCTTTTGATCATCCTTATTTTATACCCACCAACCCAGCTTCCAGCTGTACGTGATACCATGAACTCCTGAGCTTTCTGAAGATGCTGCTGTTTAAAATGGTTGATTCTCAATTTCCTCATTGATTTAGGATTAGGCTTTCTTGGTTTGCTAACCCATTAACCCTGGTCCATCAGCTTTTTATGTGTCAAATATGTTGTTGCCATTTTCTTCTCTCCTGTTCTTCCATGCTTATGGATTTGTGCTGGTAGAAGCAGACTTTTTTAAAGCAGTCTGGATCCTAACCTCCTCCTTAACTCTCTCCCTTTGCTGCATTCACTGCTCAGTTAATGGCAACCGCATATTTCCAGTTGCTCAGGCAAAAATTTTAGAATAATCCTAGACTCCTCCCCTCTCTCACCCCACATACACACATCAGCAAATCTTGTGGGCTCTATTTTCAAATACATGCAGGATCTAACGGTTGCTCAAAGCCTCTAGCATTACCACCCTGGTCTATACTACCATCATCTTTTGTCTGGGTGATTCTAATAGGCTACCAATTGGTTTTCTTGTTTCTGCCCTTGCCCCTTTCACTTTATTTTTGTCACTGCAGCTAGAGAGTAAACCCTCTAAACCAGAAGCCAGATAGATGTCCCTCCTTTGTTCAAAACCCCCTAATGACTCTATCTTGCACTGTCTACTTCCTGCTAACTCTCTGACCTCATTTCCCACATCTTCTAGTTTTTCATTCGGCTCCAATCACTTTGGCCTCCTCTCTGTACCTTGTGCTCCTACCTCAGGGCCTTTGCATATGCCGTTTCCTTTCCTTAGAATGCTCTTCTAACAAATATTCAAATGGCTGACACCTTCACTTTCTTCAAGTCTTTGTTCAAATGTCACCTTATCAGAAAAGACTTTGCTGACTTATTTGTATGAAGTAGCAATCCCTGCACTCCCTATCCCCTTTACTATGCTTCATTTTTCTCTGGATTAGTTGCGACCCCCTCCCTATACAATATGTATTTAGTTTCTTAGTGTCAGTTTCCTCCACAGATGTCAGTTCATGATGGCAAGGACTTTGTCTATTTTGTTTATTAGTGTAGCCACAGCACCAAGAACAGGATCTGGCTCACAGGACGCTCACAATATTAGCTAAATGAATGAATATATTAAAAGAAACTGAGGAATAGAGAGCCTAAAGAGTTTAGACCAAGGTCACTCAGCAACAAATAGCAGAACTGGGATTCAAACCAGGTTTGTGTGATGTCAGAGCCTGAGTTATTAATCATTTTATTTGATATTTGGGAAGAATTTTTAATGAGATGTGAAAGTGCTAATTGTATAATGCTATGAAAGAAGTAGATATAAAGATGTAACTCATAGTTAAGCATGATCTTAACTATGTGAAAACGTATAGAGAAAAAGATCCAGAAAGAAAGATATCAAATATAAAGCAGAGAGTTTCTGAGTGCTTTTAAAGTATATTTTAAAACCCTCTTATTGTATAAAATTGTGAAATACACAAAGCAGACAGAAACTATAGCAAACCTCCATGTACCCATCACCCCAGCCTCAAGGACCATCAAACCATGGACTAGTCTTGTCCCATCTGCATTCTCCCTTCCATGTTATTTTGAATCAATTCACAGCTGTGTTGGTCAATTTTATGTGTCACCTTGGCTAAGCTACAGTCCTCCATTATTCATTAATCTAATGTGATTAAAACCATAATCAGTCATTTTTAAGTAAGGGAGATTATCCTACATAATCTAGGTGAGGCTGCCCTGTGAGTTTCATACTTGCCTCACTAGCCCCAGCAATCACATAATCCAATTTCTTGCAAAAACAATTTCTTATGAAATTGAAATTATATGTATCAATGTATCTCCTATTGGTTCTATTTCTCAGATTAAATCCTGACTGCTGTGCTGCACATACATCATTTCATCTGAAATAGTTTAGCAAGTTTCTAAACAGTAAGGATTCTTGAAAAAAATCCACAATACCATTATCTTACCTAAACAAAAATTAACGGCAGTTCATTGATAATATCAAATGTTTAAATTTTGAATTGTCTCATTATTTTATAAAATTTAAAAAGAACTTTTTTTTGGCCACGCCACATGGCATGTGGGATCTTAGTTCCCTGGCCAGAAATCGAACCTGTGCTCCCTGCAGTGGAAGCACAGAGTCTTAACCACTGGACCACCAGGGAAGTCCCTGAAAATGTTTTTGAACTATGAGTTTTTTTCAGCATTTTAGTTATGGAGGGAAAAAAAGTGCTCAACCAGGAAGGATTTTCTCCATGGCTCCAGCAGGGGGTGGTAGTGTCCCATGTTTCAAGAGGAAAGTAACTTGTATCATTTCTCTCCCAGCCTTAATCTCCCAGCCCAGGGCTTACTTAGCACATGATACACTTTTGGTAAATGTATGATGAGTGAATAAATAAATGGGTGAAGGAAGTACTTTTTTATACTTTTATTCATTGGCTATACTCTGTGCCAGGTACTAGCTGAGTGCTAAATTTTCTCTTTTAAAAAAATTTACCATGAGGTACCTATTATCCCCATTATACATGAAGAAATCTAAGGGTCAAAGAGATTGAAAGACTTTGTGAAGATCATAGAGGTAGCAAGTAGCAAATCCTTGAGTTACCCCAGATCTATATTTTATTTGTAAATGCCATATAGGACATACAGAAAGTGTATGAATGGTTGAAAAAAGAGAACACCTGTAACTATACCCAGTTATAGAACATCACTGTCACCCTGGAAGTCTTGTTGTTATGGACTGAATGGTTGTGTGCCCCCAATATTCATATGCTGAAAGCATACCCCTAATGTAGTAGTGTTTGGGTATGGGGCCTTTGGGAGGTAATTAGGGTTAGATGAGGTTATAAGGGGGGTCCACTGATCATGACGGGATTAGTGCCCTTATAAAAAGAGAGCGCTCACTCTCCCTTTCTGCATAAGCAAAGAGGAAAAAGGTCAGCGAGAAGGTAGCTGTATACAAACCAGAGAGCTCTCACCAGGACCTGAATTGGCCAGCACCTTGATCCTGGACTTCCCAGCTTCCAGCACAGTGAGAAAATAAATTTCTGTTGTTTAAGCAACCCAGTCTATGGTAGTTTATTATAACAGCCCTAGCCGACTAAGACATCTGTTTATCTCTTTCCAAACACAACCCCTATCTTCCCCCAAATCTAAGAGTAATAATTTCCTTGCTTTTCCTTAGAGTTTACCTTCTTTATTTAGTTTTATCTGTTTTTGAACTTTATATAAATGGAATTATTCTATCTATCTACCTACCTACTTTATGACTTGCTTTTTAACCTCAACATTATGTTTCTAAGATCCATCCACATTAAGCATATATTTGTAGTTCTTTCGTTTTTATGCTGTATGGTATTTTCTAGTACAAATATATTACTATTTATTCTTCCATTTTATGGAATGGGCATCTTGGTTGCTGCTAAGAACATTCTTAGGCATGTATCCTAATGTACATTAGAACACACATCTCAAAGATATATACCTTGGCCTGGAATTTCTGGGTTATCTGGTATGCATATCTTCAACATTATTAGACAATAGCACAGGTTCCCAGAGTGGTTGCACTAACTTACATTCCCACCTGCTGTAAGAGAGTTCCATTTTTCTATACCTGTACTTGGTATTGTCAGGCTTTTATATTTTGCCAGACTAATGGGTTTATTGTGCTATCTTGTTATAGTTTTAATTTGCAATGCCCTTATCTATTTAATGAGATTGAGCACCTTTTTATATTTATTGGACATTTAGATTTCTTCTTTTGTAAAATGTCTTTTCAAGCCTTTTTCCCACTGAGAAAAACTGGATCATCTTCCTTCTTCTCACTGATTTATAGTTCTTTGTACAATTTGGTCCTTTATCCGTTATATATGTTGCAAATACCTTCTTCCACTCTATGGCTTGTCTTTTTACTCTTTTAATGGTGTTTTTTGATGAACAGAAGTTCTTAATCTAATGTAATCAACCATACCCAGTATTCTCTTACGGTTAATGCTTTTTATGTAGTGTTTGAGAAACCCTTCCCTTATTCAAGATCTTAAATTTTTTTCCGCCATTCTATCCTAAAACCTTTGTAGGTTTATCTTTCACACTTACTACCTGGGAATGATTTTTGAAAATGTAAGAGGAAGGGGTTGAATTTCCTTTTTTCTCCATATGGAAATCCAATTGTCCCACAGTTTTCACTAGTGCTGTGATGTGACATCTCTGTCATAAATCATGCAATTGTATGTGAATTGGTATGTTGGACTACAAAATTCTAAAGTCGAACTCCTAAGTGCCACGATACTGTCTTTGTCTGTGAAAGGAAATATGATGGACATAATGCATTTTAGACTTAACTAGAATCTGAACTCACAATCTCCATCTCCAAAAATGCTTCCAGCTGGTGATGCTGGCATGTTATTTTACCTCTGAGCCCATGTTTTTCTTGCATGGTTATTGTAAGGAATAGGCACAATTTGTGACACCTAATCACTTTATCATTACTACATATTTCAAATGTAAGCACTTGCTCTGTTTGGAGCCTTGGGGCTTGGAGACCTGCAGTTTTATTAATTTTCTATGGCTGTGTTACAAGTGGCCACAAACTTAGTGGCCTACAACAGCACCCATTTCTGACCTTGCAACTCTGGAGTTCAGAAGTATGGGTGGGTTCTCTGCTTAGGGGCTCACAGGCTGAAATGAACATGTCAACTGGGTCAATCTCTTATTTGGAGGCTCTGGGGAGACCTGCTTCCAAGTTCATTTAGGTTGTTGACTGAACCCTGTTCTTTGCAGTTGTAGGACTGAGGTCCCTCTTCCTTGCTGGCTGTCAGCCAGGGGTTGCTCTTAGTTCCTAGGGGCTGCTCTCAGGCCCTTTCTACCTACCTTTCTTCATCTTCAAGTTAGCAATAGTCAAATCCTCCTCATGCTTTGAATATGACTTCCTTTTCTGGAGAAAATACTCTGCCTTTAAAGAGCTCATGTGATACGATTAGGCCTACCTGGATAATCTCTCCATTTTAAGGTCAACTCATTAATATCTGCACATCCCTTGTGCCATGTAATGATGTAATCTCAGGAGTAACACCAGAGGGTGAAGGTGATGGGGACCATCTTAGACTTTTGCCTACCACAGTAGTACCAGATACATTACTTAGCCTGCAGATTTTGAGATGGTCTGTCTGAAAATAATTCTTTGGTATATGTCAGAAAACTCAAAATACTTCATCAGTTCATTCCAAATTCCCAAATCAGCTAGAAATGTTGACTACAACTCATCTTCATGGAGCTTTGACCCTCTTTCCTGCACAGACATATCTTTTTATTTGCAAACTCTTGGTGACTTGGATGCTATTTTATCTGATATCTCTAGAGCTTATTGCCCACCCCTCAGTCATTTATGGAACCATCAATCAACAAATATGTTGAGTACATAATACAGTCATAGTGCTTATCCAAATCTGAGATCACACTTGGCAAGGTTTCAGGCCCATAGTAGGTATTTCTTAAATATATGTTGAACGAATGTGTAAGTGATAAATTGCCCTTATGTAGCCTACTGTGTATTTTAGAATAAGCCATGTGCACACACAAAGATAAGCAACAATATAAGAATTTATGTAGTTAGTTTTTTAAAAGTAGTCCAAGAGATAGATCATTGTGTGTGCGTGTGTGCGTGTGTGTGTGTGCACGTGCACATTTGTGTGCAAGGAATGCTTTGTGGAAGAAGTAGAGCTAGGATTGGGCCTTTAGAAATAATGATTATTTGGATGGGTGGGAGGATGACCCACAGTCTAGGTAGGAAGAACTGTGTGAACAAAGGTGCACTTTGGGATGGGAGCAGCCATTCTGGGTGGGAATCAAGATCTGAGTGGCAGGTTGTAGCCTCACAGAAGCTTTGCAATGTCAAAAAAAGTAAAGAAATGTTTGACTCAGTTATCTCAAGGAAACAAAGATTTATTAAAGTGAAGCACTTTGAACTCTCTGGAATAAAGGTGATATTAATGCATGACTTTCTTTTTTTATTTATTTTATTTTTAGTTTAGTTATTTTTTTATTATTAGTTTCTGCTTTATAACAAAGTGAATCAGTCATACATATACATCTGTTCCCACATCCCTTCCCTCTTGCGTCTCCCTCCCTCCCACCCTCCCTATCCCACCCTCCAGGTGGTCACAAAGCACCAAGCTGATCTCCCTGTGCTATGCGGCTGCTTCCCACTATCTATCTACCTTACATTTGGTACTGTATATATGTCCATGCCTCTCTCTCGCTTTGTCACAGCTTACCCTTCCCCCTCCCCATATCCTCAAGTCCATTCTCAAGTAGGTCTGTGTCTTTATTCCTGTTTTGCCCCTAGGTTCTTCATGACATTTTTTTTTCTTAAATTCCATATATATGTGTTAGCATACGGTATTTGTCTTTCTCTTTCTGACTTACTTCACTCTGTATGACAGACTCTAGGTCTATCCACCTCATTACAAATAGCTCAGTTTCGTTTCTTTTTATGGCTGAGTAATATTCCATTGTATATATGTGCCACATCTTCTTTATCCATTCATCTGATGATGGACACTTAGGTTGTTTCCATGTCCTGGCTATTGTAAATAGAGCTGCAATGAACATTTTGGTACATGTCTCTTTTTGAATTATGGTTTTCTCAGGGTATATGCCTAGTAGTGGGATTGCTGGATCATATGGTAGTTCTATTTGTAGTTTTTTAAGGAACCTCCATACTGTTCTCTATAGTGGCTGTACCAATTCACATTCCCACCAGCAGTGCAAGTGTTCCCTTTTCTCCACACCCTCTCCAGCATTTATTGTTTCTAGATTTTTTGATGATGGCCATTCTGACTGGTGTGAGATGATATCTCATTGTAGTTTTGATTTGCATTTCTCTAATGATTAATGATATTGAGCATTCTTTCATGTGTTTGTTGGCAGTCTGTATATCTTCTTTGGAGAAATGCCTATTTAAGTCTTCTGCCCATTTTTGGATTGGGTTGTTTGTTTTTTTGCTATTGAGCTGCATGAGCTGCTTATAAATTTTGGAGATTAATCCTTTGTCAGTTGCTTCATTTGCAAATATTTTCTCCCATTCTGAGGGTTGTCTTTTGGTCTTGTTTATGGTTTCCTTTGCTGTGCAAAAGCTTTGAAGTTTCATTAGGTCCCATTTGTTTATCTTTGTTTTTATTTCCATTTCTCTAGGAGGTGGGTCCAAAAGGATCTTGCTGTGATTTATGTCATAGAGTGTTCTGCCTATGTTTTCCTCTAAGAGTTCGGTAGTTTCTGGCCTTACATTTAGGTCTTTAATCCATTTTGAGCTTATTTTTGTGTATGGTGTTAGGGAATGATCTAATCTCATACTTTTACATGTCCCTGTCCAGTTTTCCCAGCACCACTTATTGAAGAGGCTGTCCTTTCTCCACTGTACATTCCTGCCTCCTTTATCAAAGATAAGTTGACCATATGTGCGTGGGTTTATCTCTGGGCTTTCTATCCTGTTCCATTGATCTATCTTTCTGTTTTTGTGCCAGTACCACACTGTCTTGATTACTGTATCTTTGTAGTATAGTCTGAAGTCAGGGAGCCTGATTCCTCCAGCTCCGTTTTTCGTTCTCAAGATTGCTTTGGCTATTCGGGGTCTTTTGTTTTTCCAAACAAATTTTGAAATTTTTTGTTCTAGTTCTGTGAAAAATGCCAGTGGTAGTTTGAATCTGTAGATTGCTTTGGGTAGTAGAGTCATTTTCACAATATTGATTCTTCCAATCCAGGAACATGGTATATCTCTCCATCTATTTGTATCATCTTTAATTTCTTTCATCAGTGTCTTATAATTTTCTGCATACAGGTCTTTTGTCTCCTTAGGTAGGTTTATTCCTAGATATTTTATTCTTTTTGTTGCAGTGGTAAATGGGAGTGTTTTCTTGATTTCACTTTCAGATTTTTCATCATTGGTGTACAGGAATGCCAGAGATTTCTGTGCATTAATTTTGTATCCTGCTACTTTACCAAATTCATTGATTAGCTCTAGTAGTTTTCTGGTAGCATCTTTAGGATTCTCTATGTATAGTATCATGTCATCTTAATGCATGACTTTCTTAATGCACTAGGAACGTTTCCTTAAGAAAATTTTTTTAGTTTTTAAAGCTTCCTTTCATAAATGCCACCTTGGGTTCTTAGGAGAAAGAGTACCATATGCAAGGTAACAAACACACACACTGCAAGTCACAATAAAATAAGAGTCTTTTATTCTGTATTCAGTGAACAAACTATAATCTGAAAGAATGTTTATTTTTAATTTGTAGCCATTGGACTTGCTAGAGTTCTTTCCCATCCCACTTTGGAGTTAAATGTCCCCACAGCTTCCTTTTCTTTTCCCAAAGTCAAGAACTGTGGCTACTATGCAGAGGCCTACCATCTAGGAAAGTACTGATAATTGGTAAGCAAATCATAGAAGAGGATGTCTTGTGACAGCATCAGGTGTACCTGTCGGAATGGTGGGTGAAATGCATATGGTGCTAACGATGGAAAGCCAACCATAAGCAAAAGCCTAGCAAAGGTAGAATGATCTGGAATATGATAGCCTTGCTAGGAATAAACGTTTTACAGGGGGACACAGCAATGAGAAGGGGAGGCAAGGAGGATGATCCACACACAGGTGGCGATCTAATGACCAGAGCCCTGAGAGGGAATCCCACTTCAGGAACGGCCTGTAGTTTTCTGGTAGACATTCTGCGTGTCTCTGTCCTTCAGGTTCTGCCTACATGACAGAAGCTTGGCTGGGGCCACTGTCCTTGGGGTAAAGGAGGCTTTCCCCCCAGATACAGTGTTCTCCCAGTCTGAGGGAGCTCAATGTTTTGGGGGTTGTTAAGGAAAGTCTTAGTTAAGGACCAATGAGAGGAAGCCATAAAATGAGATATCTGACGGGGCCAGATGCTTACTAGACACCTGCCAGCTTCCAAACCCGCTGGGAGAAATACAGCATTTTTGAAGGAGGGAAAATGCAAACTGAGCCCTGAGGTCAATTCTTCAACGTTAAACTGGCATATTCTTCAACATTAAACTGTCATATTCTCAACTTACTCTTCCTCTGGGGCACTTGGATGAAAGAGCCTGACCTTGATGGCCTGTCTCTCCTCTGTTCCCGAATAGGTCAGCTAGTGGGTGGTGGGGTCTCTGGCGGAGCAATGTACACAGAACAGTTGAGAGACTCCCCAAGAGGTGCTTTGGCATAAATCAGTATCTTAGAGGCACACAGGCATTGGACTTTAGCTGTGTTTCCTGAAGATGGACATTTTGCTTGCATTGTTTGGTGCCCCCCAGGCTGGTTATGGGCAGCCCTCAGGCTCCAGGAGCCACATTGTGAGGCTCACTCAGAGTCCACTGTGTTGTCCAAGGCATGCTGGGAGCGCCTCTGATTCCTGGATGACACACACAGGTACACAAGATATGTCAGACACAGCAAGGCCACTGCTGTGAAGAAGGCGAGGGTGCCCATAAAGGCAGACGGCTTGATGGGCAGGCGAATCAGGGGACTTTCGGCTGGGATCTGGTTGGTCAGGCTGAGCATGTAGCCAAGAGACCAGGTTATGCTGCTGTTCCCCACCTGTGGAGTAGAGGAGACGGCTCAGTTCTCAGGGCTGGGTTTGAGGCATGGATTACATCCCCAGGGCACACCATGGTCACCCTCCTGAGACACCCCCAGGAAACTGTGGCCTAAGGAGGTCAAAGGGCTTGCCTAATTTCAGACACTGCAGAGACTGGGCTAGAACCCAGGTCACTGTGACCACAAAGGCTCGAGGGCCCAATCTCCTACATTGCAGAGAAAACAGCCAGAAGAACTAATCCTCACAGCCTCGTCACAGCCAAGCGTGAAGAGGGCACAGTTAATAACAGTGAAAGTTTTTCTGTCATTGGGTACAGAAGTGTCTATAGCTAAAGAAAGAGGGTGATGCATGTTTTACTGAACCCAGGACCAGTTTCTAAGAAAAGATGGTCAGGGGACTTCCCTGCTGGTCCAGCGATTAAGGCTCCACACTGAATGCAGGCGGCCCAGGTTCAGTCCCTGGTCAGGGGACTAGATCCTGCATGCAGCAACTGAGAGCCCGCATGCCACAACTAAAAAAAAGATCCCACATGCCAAAACCAAAAAAAGATCCCGCATGTCGTAACTAAAGATCCCGCACACTGCAACTAAGATCCCGCACACAGCAATGAAGTCCCGTGTGCCGCAATTAAGACCTGGTGCAGCCAGATAAATATCAAAAAAACCCCAAACAAACAAAAAAAAAAACATAGGGCTTCCCTGGTGGCACAGTGGTTGAGAGTCCGCCTGCCAATGCAGGGGACACGGGTTCGTGCCCCGGTCCGGGAAGATCCCACACGCCATGGAGTGGCTAGGCCCGTGAGCCATGGCCGCTGAGCCTGTGCGTCCGGAGCCTGTGCTCCACAACGGGAAAGGCCACAACAGTGAGAGGCCCACGTACCACAAAAAAACCCCACAGAAACATAAAAAAAAAGAAAAGAAGGTCAGTTTAAGCGGGAAGCAGACTTCGTCAGCTTAATCTGGTAGTTCCATCAATTTTTGTTCACATGTTTTTTGGCTATTTTATTAGATGTATAAATGTTTCAAATTTGCAATCTTCTATCCTCTCTATCTCAAATGATGCTCTTTATCTTAGACTATTTTGTCAGATATTAAAAAGCCAATTTTCTTTTGCGTAGTATTTGCCTGATAGTTAAAAATTTTTTTTAACTTTCAAGCTTTCCATGTCCTTTGCAAATGAACAAAACAGAAACAGACTCACAGACATAGAGAAGAGATTTGTGGTTGCCAAGGGAGAGGGAGGTGGGGGAGGGATGGAGTGGGAGTTTGGGATTAGCAGATGAAAACTATTATATATAGGATGGATGAACAACAAGGTCCTACTGTATAGTACAGGGAACTATATTCAATATCCTGTGATACACCATAATGGAAACAAATACGAAAGAGAATATATATATGTATAACAATCATTTTGCTGTACAGCAGAAATTAACACATTGTATATCAACTATACTTCAATAAAATTTTTAAAAAACCCAAAAAACGTTCCATGTCCTTAAAGACTGTTTCTCTTATAAACAACATATACTTCATTTTAAAAAGTCCAATCTGACAGTGCCTTTTAACTGGTAGGTTTAGTCCGTTTATGATTATTGTGATTATTGATATATTTGGACTGCTTTCTAATACCTTAGTTTTAAATTTTCAATAAGTGCTATTTCCCTATGTTTATTTTTTTCCTTTATTGCCTTAAAAAGGATATAAATATGTTCCACTTTACAAGATGAGCATTTTAGGCCACTCTTATGTCTCTGTATCCTATGACCCTCAACCATACCCCCATCACATTGGATATTAGCTATAGTAGAATTCTGGGTTGTTATAAATGGATTCTTCTCTTTTACTTTTCTTTGGTGTTAGTTTTCTTTTTTCTTTTTTAATATAAATTTTAAGCCACAACATCATTTATTCTTACTTCCTATATTTTTATACATCTGGATTTATTTCTCTTCTTATTTGATCACTTCCTCCAAAAATATTTTGGATATAAATCTTTGCATGGCAAATCTTCTGAAGTCTATTTATACCCTCACATTTGAATACTAATTTGACTGAGTATTAAATTCTTTATAAATAAAGGAAAGGAACTTGAAACCTAGAATTCTGTATCCCCCCAAATTGGTATATAATGGAAAGTCATTCCCCATTCTCATAATGTACTTTCCTGGTAATTAGATTAATTAGAAACAAAGCTTGGAGAGTACATGCCACCAACAGTCCTTAAACATCTCCAGACATCCTTAATTTTTATAGATGACTCAGTTTTATCTGTGTAAAAGTAAACAGTCACAGGCCTAATGCTGGATATTGCTTGCTTTAATCTAATTATTGCCGAAGCTAACATCGAACAGACTGACTCCAGACATACTTCAGGCTTTACATCTGCTATTCCTGAAATGAGAAAACCCTCCCAGAATCTGGGGAACAGAGTGCTGGATGAAAATATCAACAAGGCTGAGTCCTGAAAGCAAGGTACAGAGGCCCCTCACCAAATAGCCACCTGGTAAGAGCTGTCATTCCAGCATTGGACCATTCTGGACACTTGAGAGTGAATACAGTGACCTCAGACTCATTCTAAGATCAAATCCTTATTTAATGCTGCTTATTTAATCCCTATTCTCTGAAGCATAGATCTCACTCTGACATTTGTGTAAAATGGAGAGCAATAAGTTACTATTCTCTTAACAAAATTGTTACATTTGAAGCTTCTTGTCAGGATGAAAAGTCTCTGTTCTTTAACATATTTATGTATTCACTCAACAACATTTACTAAGCACCTTCCATGTTCTCCGCCCTGTGCTGAATGCTAGGAATATGAGGATGATAAAACAAGTGCTGACGCCACGGAGCTCAGAGTCCACGGTTCTTGGCATCCAATCCTTAACTCATGTGGAAGGTTTCTGATGACCACTTCCTCTGAATTCTCCATCGTCTCATCTCATAAGCTCACCAGGGATCAAGTCTCGTTGGCTCCATTTAGCAAGTTAAATCCCCAAGTCCCACTTATCTTCTACATTTCGTTCACACACATACACACAAGCATCTATTTTGAGAGAAAGAGGAGGAAACAGTTTGTGCTTTGACTTACCTCTTTTCTAAAATGTATTTGGGGCCAGGTCTTCTCAGTGAATTTGTATCCATTTACAAGCAAGTGGTAGATATAGTGGGCTGAGAAGCAGTAGGAGCGAGCGTACTCCTCATCAAACCGGGGGAGCAGCAGTGGAAGCTGAAGGCAGGTTCAAAACAGGGAGGAGGCAGGTTTTAAAACACACATTTCAGGGACTTCCCTGGTGGCGCAGTGGTTAAGAATCCGCCTGCCAATGCAGGGGACATGGGTTCGAGCCCTGGTCCGGGAAGATCCCACATGCCGTGGAGCAACTAAGCCCCTGTGCCACAACTATTGAGCCTGCGCTCTAGATTCTGTGAGCCGCAACTACTGAGTCCGTGCGCCACAGTTACTGAAGCCCACGCGCCTAGAGCCCATGCTCCACAAGAGAAGCCACCGCAATAAGAAGCCTGCACACCGCAACGAAGAGTAGCCCCCGCTCGCTGCAACTAGAGAAAGCCTGCACGCAGGAATGAAGACCCAATGCAGCAAAAAAAAAAAAAAAAAAAATTTCAGAACAGCTTAGGTCAGCCGTCATATTTTAAAGAATCTTATCACCCAGAATTTAATAATTAAAATTACTATAAAATAATACAATGATAAAAATATCCCTGTTTTATGTTCATTTGTTTTATTTTTGAGATTCCACATATACGTGATAACATACAGTATTTGTCTTCCTCCATCTGACTTATTTCACTAAGCATAATACCCTCCAGGTCCACTCATGTTGTTGCAAATGGCAATATTTCATTCTTCTTTATGGCTGAGTGACATTCCATTGTACATATACACCATATCTCCTATATTTCCAAAAAAAATCCCTATACAGCATCACAGAAGAATAAGTTTATAGAGTGCTTATGACGTGCCAAACACTGTTATAACCATTGTGCCCATGGTTAGAACATTAATCCACAACGCAGCTATGAGGTGGGGTCCCTTACTATCCCCATCTTATGGATATGGTGAAAGGAGGACAGCATAAAAGTCAAATTCAGAATATACACACACATGCACACAAATGGAATCTACTCTGCTGTACTGTTTTGTACCAATATGGATCCTTTCTCTTTAAATACTGACCTTACCCCAATTCTGTGAGCAGAAATTCCAGGTCCTTGAGTTGAAGGTGTGCAGGGAAAAGCTACCCGAAAGGTTGAAAGCACTGGCTGTGTAGTAGAATCCTGCAAAAGCCTGTAAGGAAGTCGTGCAGAAGGAAATCAGTTCTCAGAATGGGATATAATACCGAGGTTTCAGAATGGGATATAATATGGAGGTTTCAGGGTACTGAATAAGAAAGTGGGAAACAGCTCAGCAGAGGAAAAACGGAAAGGTAAGAAAGAAATATTCAATGAGGAAAAAAAGGAATCTTTCCATAGTTTTGCCCTTACCAGAAATGACCCTTTAACTTTTGGCTGATATACCCCATTGAAGGAACAGACTTCTTGGTCATGGCAAGCACTGAAGTTAAATAGGGAAGCCACCTTTTCCCTACACAGTGATGGGTCCCCAGTTCCTTCAAAAGTGATGATGTTGTTGGGATCATAACTTTCAGGTCTCAGGTCCTCTGTACACAGGCTGCCAAACACATGTGCCTCAGTGAAGGCGGTGTTGTAATTCCGAGGGTAACAGGGGTTGGCAAATGTGGTTTCAGTGGTATAATTCTGTAGGTACAAGAGTGAGGTGTTAGATATCACTGTTTTGTGGAGGCCCAAGTACAGATCCTCAGTGCAAATCCTTACTGTTGTCCCCCGCCAATGCCAAGAGAGGAACGGAAAAAAGGCCATTCTGCGTCAGTGTAGAAGGGAACTCCCAGGTTATCTAGATAACTCAAGTTGGGGTGGCGGGATGGTCACCCTGCACCAGGCACAACACTAGGCTCTTGCTTACACTGTCTGCTCCAGCCCTTACCACAGCCCTGTGAAGCAGGTTTTATGAACTCCATTTTGATGAGAAAACAAGATATGTTTAGATTCATTGACCATTTTGAAGAGAATGTTATCTATCCACCTAAAAAAATAATTCAAAAGGTACAAATAAATATATTATGAAAATTAAGGCTCCCTCCCACCCACTTTCCCCACCCTATTCCCTCCCTGGAAGTAACCACTATTGCCAGTTTTGTGTATTCTACCAGAGATTCTGTGTATACTTCTTGTATGCATGTGCAAATATATTTTCTTTTCCCCTCTCTTTCTTTTTTTTTTTTTTTTTTTGCTGTACGCGGGCCTCTCACTGCTGTGGCCTCTCCCGTTGCGGAGCACAGGCTCCGGACACACAGGCCCCGCGGCCATGGCTCGCGGGCCCAGCCGCTCCGCGGCATGTGGGATCCTCCGGGATCGGGGCACGAACCCGTGTCCCCTGCATCGGCAGGCGGACTCTCAACCACTGCGCCACCAGGGAGGCCCCCCTCTCTTTCTTTTTAAAATTTAAAAAATTTAAAAAAATTTTTTTGTTTTTAATAAAGTTATTTATTTATTTTTGGCTGCATTGGGTCTTCGTTGCTGCGTGCGGGCTTTCTCTAGTTGTGGCGAGCGGGGGCTACTCTTCGTTGCAGTGCGCAGGCTTCTCATTGCGGTGACTTCACTCTTGTTGCTGAGCACGGGCTGTAGGCACGCAGGCTTCAGTAGTTGTGGCACGAGGGCTCAGTAGTTGTGGCTCGCAGGCTCTAGAGCTCAGGCTCAGTAGTTGTGCCTCATGGGCTTAGTTGCTCCGTGGCATGTGGGATCTTCCCAAATCAGGGCTCGAACCCATGTCCCCTGTATTGGCAGGCGGATTCTTAACCACTGCACCACCAGGGAAGTCCCTAAAATTTTTAAATCATAAATGGTAGTACTGTTTACACACTGTTCTGCCCCTTGCTTTTCTTCCTTAAAAATATATCTTTGAGATTTTCCTTTCATTGTAAGTGTAAGAGTGGCTTTTTAGCAGCTGCATAGCACTCCACTGTACAAATAAACTATAATTTATTTAGGTAGTCCCCTCTAGAGGAAAATTTAGGTAGTTTCCAATCATTTGCCTTTACAAAACAATGCTGTAATAAATATCACATTACATAGAAATCTTCAATCCATTTGTAATTAATTTGGTATTAAGATTGGGATTTGATTTTACTTTTTCCAGATGATTATCCAGTTTTTATCTATGGTCAAAAATGTTCCCTTTATCAAAGGCTGAATTCCAAAATGTGTTTGGTTCTATTTATGGACTCTCTTTTCCAAGAAATTGGATTCAAACTCTAATTTCAAAGCTACGAAGGCATATTTTACCCCCTACAGTAAAATCTTGACCCAGAAAACAGCCCAACTCTTTCATTTTACTGCTGAGGAAACTGAGGTACACATCAAAATAATGTAATTATTTAACAAAAGGCAGTGGTAGGATTCTACACAGAATCCTACAGAAGTCCAACACTCATCCAGTATAACTGACATGAGTGTTCTGCAGAAAGATCTTCATATGACTCTGTGGAGGCAGCAAACAGGCCCCCTTCTGCCTTAATGGTGTGAAAAATTCTATGGTGTTCAAAAGGTGTTATGTCCAATTTGTAACGTATCACGCCATGGTCACCCTATGGCTGAAATATTCATTGAAAGAAAAAAATCAAATCAACCAAATGACTATTTAGTTTCTCCCTCCAAATCTGCCTTATACTTTTTAAGTAATTAAATCATTTCTGGCTTGGTTTGGAGAAGAAGCAAGATAATATAAATTATTTCTGGCAGAAGAAGCTCAGTAAAGATTATTTCACTTCTCTTTCTGGAGTGTGAATTATTTGTTATGGCATTCCTTAAATATAATTTGCCAGTGTGCCAAGTTGCTTAGGCCCTCAACATTCAATAAATCTTCCCTGAATTTAGTGTTTGCAGGGCACTGGCATGAAAGGGTCATGTACTTTTTTTTATAATAAAATGACCAATATAGTTTTTCTTTTTAAATAATGGTATTTGGAATATTATGCACCTATAAAAGTAATAATTTCAAAAGATGTTTAACAACACAGGAAACTGCTCACACTATATTGTTAGGTTAAAAAAAAGCTGGATATAAAATTATATGTAAACCATATGAAGCCAAATTTGTAAATACTACACATATTCCTGCATGAAAAAAAACTGGAAGAAAATGCAATACTGTGTTGATGGTGGCTAATTCCAGGTTTTGTTTGTTTATTATATTTTTTATGTCTGTATTTTCTCAATTTTTTTTCACTGAACATGTGTTACTTTAAAAACAGAAGAGGACTTCCCTGGTGGCGCAGTGGTTAAGAATCCACCTGCCAATGCAAGGGGACACAGGTTCAAGCCCTAGTCCGGGAAGATCCCACATGCTGCGGAGCAACTAAGCCCATGAGGCACAACTACTGAGCCTGAGCTCTAGAGCCCGCGAGCCACAAATACTGAAGCCCACGTGCCTAGAGCCCAGGCTCCGCAACAAAGAGAGGCCACCTCAGTGAGAAGCCCGCACACCATAACGAAGAGTTGCCCCCGCCCACCACAGCTAGAGAAAGCCCGCATGCAGCAATGAAGACTCAACGCAGCCAAAAATAAATAAATACTTAAGTATTACTTAAAGAGGAAGAGAAAGTGAATTCATGTCCCTAACGTCTAACATGCTCTCAGAGTGAGACTTGAGCCCTGGGGTGACTGGAGACTCCTTTTTAAGAAAATAATTTGCCAAGTATATATCTAGGTGTCACTCTCACCACACTCTGTAGGCCCCTGTATTACAGACCGGGAAACGAGTCCTGGACTGGTGGCATTTACTCAGCCAGTTCATGATGCAGTAATCTTTGGGAACCTTCTAAGTTGGGGCTTGGCAGCACATCGTTGGGACATGAAAGTATTGGTCAGGCAAGTCGGGACATGCATTTGTGGGTGATCCTCATCACACCTGGATCCTTCCCCTCATCTGAGTCAGAAGGCTTAGAGTGCAGAGCCACCCTCTCAGGCATCCAGATATTATCAGGCAAGTTGGAGACACACCCTGTCCCTGTGACCTGACTATCTATAGTGAGGGGCTGGGGTCTCCCACCTCTGCCCCCAGTCCTGGGCTCACACCTTGAGACCTGCATTCTCAAACCCAAATGAGACCTCACCCAGGTGGAGTATTCACTTCTCTACTGTAGACTGTTGGGTACATAGACATTCTTTAATAAACATTGTAGGAGCGTGTGCATAAACACACACACACACTCTTCCTCAGGGTCAGTCAAATTTAAGAGGTTAGCTTCTCAAACCTCCACTCATTCTGGAAAAAGGGTGATTTCACCTGCTTCCCTTTTCCTGTCTAAAGTTCAGAGGAGCCCCTGCTCCACCCTCCACCCCCACCAGGGCCAGAGCTGGAGGAAGGCGCAATAAGTATTGCTAAAAATAAAAGGAGAGAGAGAAAAGAAGAGCCCCAGTTAACGAGGGTTGGTTAAGCTCGGTGTGGGGTTTGGTTTGGCTGAGTGTAGGGTGGATATGAGAGTCTGGGGTGGGCACTGAGTCTCCTGAGCCACGGAAGTGTAGCTCAGGGCTGCCTGCAGGGTCCCCGCTCTGTCCTTCCCAGGAGTGCTCAGGCTCTCTCAACAATACATGTAGCATGCATGTGTAGTGGGGCTCCAGCCTTTCCTGTGAGGCTGAAAGAGAAGTTTCGGGAAGAGGGCCAGACCTGGAGGGTGAATTCTCACCACCTACCCTGCATGACTACTCAGTAAATACGGGGATCTGAAGACGTGACTTCTGCTGATGACACTTTTGTAAATCAACCCAATTTTCTACAGGCTAATGGCTGGGGAATACTGCTTCCTTCTTCAATGACCAAAGTAGGTTGCAGTGGTGGGGGTTAAGCTACTGATGCTGTGTCCACTATGTTCATAAGCTGACCCAGCTCTTGTCTCCTTCCCCTGGGCCCCATTAGAAGCCAGGATCTGTGGCCTCCGGTTGGCCCCATGCCCCTCTAGGTGATCAAGCCTCCTTCCCTTCGTGTTCCCTTCATCTTCATCTTCCCTTCTCAGCCATGGCTGAGATTGATGTCCCCTTAGCACTGGAGTTTGGGATCTTGGGTTGCATCCATGGTGCTAGTGCCCTTGCTGACACATACAGTACTAATGTCAAGTTCATATTAGTGACAGCCTTCTAGCTGATGCCTGAAGTAGCCATCTGTGCCATGGAACATTTACCATATGAATTACTGACTGATGTGATGGAATTCGGCTGCTGTAAGACCCCACCATATAAAGGGCATGAAATCTGCCTAATATAGGCTCATGTAAAAGAAGCCTGAGCCTGGGGAGGGCTCTGCCCTCTCCCCTGTCAGCAAGCATTTCCCATGTGACCACTTTTATTATTTTGTCTGCACTCAGGAGAGTCTCAGCATTCTCAGGTTTATTTAGCTACTGGTTTAAAACAGCTTGTGTCCATAAAGGGATCCCAAGTCCTGAATCATTTATAAAACATCTGGAGCTCTGGAATTTCCCTGGACTTCTGACTTAAATACACTGGAAATGGTCAACACATCAGAGAGAGTGAGAGAGAGAGAGAGAGAACTTGGACGCCCACAAGTAAACAGGAAAATGCTGCTGTTTCCATCCATCTTCTAATTGGAGTGAAAAGGACACACCCCAGAAGGCAAGGCATCTTCCTCTCAGCTAAGACCCCCGAGGGAATACCCATTGCCCCCTGGCTCAGGTACCTGAAGGAGAATTGCCAGAAACCTCTTCTCAGCCTCATTCCGGCCATAACACTGGAAGCTATGTGTGTAGAGTGTGTACTCATAGCCATACAGGGACACCTTCATGATGTCGCTGGTGTTCAGCCCCACATTCTCTTCCACCGCGAAGGATATTTGCGTGGAGGCACCGCCTAAATCCAGGGCACCTGTGGTCTCCTTTCCATTCGGATGCACCCACATATGCCACAGGCTCTTCTACACAGTGGGAAAAAGAAACAAGAAAAAAGACCAAAGGTACCATCTCTGATTGGCTACGGTTCTTCACACAAGACCCATCTCTTATTGCTAAGAAGTATGACATGGGAAGCATTCAGGGCCAGATCTCTCCTTTATTTCAGGGGTGGTGAACTCAAATGCTTACAGGGACTGTACAGCCAACATAAATGAGTGAGTAGACAATAGGGAATGAGGTGTAGACTGTAGGGAATGGTGGGGCCTGGGGCAAACTGGGGAATGCATGAGCTAGACTCTGTTCCAGTTGGTTCTTGCCATGCAGGAATGTGAGTCTGCTGTGACAAGCTCCTCCAACTTTTGGGGAGTGAGGGGGGCAGGAGAAGCTAGAAATGTGGATTTTTATGTGAATTTTCCAAAATATTAACTAATTTAATTTAATTTAATTTAAAATATCTTCAAGGGGGAAGAAAATAGGTCTTAGGCTGAACATAGTATGGTGTCCTCTGCACCAAAGGAGCAGGGAGTATGAAGACTGGAATGTGAGGAGACCTGAGGACACAGAATGAGTTGGGAAGAAAGCTGCCTGAGGGCTCTGGAAATTCCAGATGGCTATGGGACTTCTTGAAAGGGTCATTTTCCAGGTGTCCTTCAAAAGACTCATAGCCCACTGCTAGATTTAGATCCTCCCCTGCCTCTAATTTCTTATTAGCTAGTAAAATGATGATATTCCCCCTCCCCCATGCATTTGGTCCTGTTTAGGATCCACAGCTTTGTCCTAGCTATACATGTCTTTTCTTAGCTGTTGTATCATAGATGTTTCCCTAAGTCATTACATGATAGAAACAATGCAGGACAGATGGCCCTGTTGGCATGTACCTCTGCTTAAGTTACCAACCACAGGGGACAGGATAAACAGCAAGATTAAAAACCATGCATTTGTTTTCACACACCTCCAGGAAATTTCCCATTAAATAGTTGGCTGTGATCCATCCATAAATCCCTTCCTCTTGCCCAGAAATGATTTGAGCATCCCTAAAATCAAAGGGCTGAGACTCGAAGTAGTTTTGGATGCTCGCAAGGACTTCATTAGCTGCTGTTTCGTTTTGCAACCTATGCAAGGCACAGAACACAAAAGGCTGAGTGCCCAGACAACAATCTTAAAATAACCCCCCACCCCCTTCAGGCAGGGACAGTTTTCCAGATGTAAATAAGACATGGCAACCCTCTGTACAAGTTGAAGCCTCCCAGGCAAGGCAGGATGCAATTGTTACCTGTCAAACTGCCAAGCAGGAAAACAGCTACCAGTAAAAATACCACTTGTTCTCTCCTCCCCTACCTGTTCCTATCCCTCTCTCTAGCAACCAGCTAATGAAAAGAGCCTCCTACTCAGTCACCATTGCTCTGTCTCAGATCAGCAGAGGAAAGGAGATCGGTGAAGGCATAGGAGTGGCATAAGTGATGTCTTGGGGCACCATATAAAGAAGCCCTCATCAGGCCAGAAGGAAGGAGAGCTTAGGAGGGAGGGGGAAAGGAAGAGGGTTGAGTTTTCAGCTGTCCCAGCTTTGCTCTTTGGGAGGGCTTCATCATGAGGGGATATGATGGCCATCATGGCTGTCATTGAATTGAAATTCATTAGTGTGCTGACCCACAGAGGAGTGGTAACATAGCATTCATATCACCCATGATGTAGAGTAATAATATCATTCATCTGCTGCCATTTTATGAAAGAAAGCTCACTTGGGAGACTCTTTTCCCTTTCATCAGTGGGTTAAGAAACCCAGGGGCACTGGCTCACTCTTGGCTGAAGAAGAATAAAGAGAAATGCTACAAGCAGAAGTCCATTCCAGTTCAGTAGCAAATTATCACCACTTGGAAAATAATTAAGAATTTTCCTAGTTTTATTAATTCCCATCCCAGAGATTCTCAAATTATTGGGGTTTTTTTTGTATTTGACTTTTCTAGCAATTAAAATATCAACTAGTTCCTCAGAAGAAATGGATCACCATCAGAAAGTTTCACAAGGAGGCATTAATATTTAATTTATTCAAATGTGACATTCACTTTTTCCCCAACTGGCAAACTTTTGTATTCCATGGTTTTTGTCATGGGCTATAAATTACAGAGCCTTTTAATGATTTCTCACCAAGAGGACTGGGAGAAAAAAGCAACCAAGAGAAAGTTGGGTTTTTTGTTTCCATAAGAAAGAAAAGGCAAAAGAAGGGAATTTCTATGACATTTCTATTTCAGGTAAACGCAATAATTTTGAAAACACACTGCAGACTCCAAGAGTAAGCAAAGAAATCTGACTTCTTTCCGCATTCTACTTGGTCAACCAGGACACAGGAATAGAAAAAAGGAGAGGAAAACTACAAGGAAAGGGCTCAGTCCAACTGAGAGTGCTTCATGATTTTTTTTGATGATCATTTTAAAGTGACTCTGTTGTTCCTTTGTATTTTCTTCATGCCCACATGAAGAAAATACATGTAATTTTACATTCCTGGGATCACAGACAAAGTGGCTTTGAAGCAGAATGAGTGTCATCTTTTGGGGAGAAAGCCTTATTTTCAAAGTTTAGGGCAGCATCTACCCTTTAATTTAGGTAGATTTAAGTTTGATGGGGTTTTTTTAAAAACTATTTTTCTTTTATTTCAAGGTCAAGGAAATATTATCATGGAGAAAAAAATGAAGAGAAAGGACATTCAAAAACAATGCAACTGGGCTAAAAGTCATGGCTACAAATTTAGAAGGAACTGCTTAATTGAATGAAATGAGATGTTTGTTTTTATGTAACGCCAAAGGCTTTGGGGTGAGGAGCAGAAATCCCATTATTTGAAAGCAGATCTCAGTGACATTTTGTACATGGGTAGAAGCTACACAGCTTAGTAGTATAGTGGGTTGCATTTAGTGGAGCCGGTTGTCCACAGGTGTTAAAATACCAGGAGTCAAAAACAGTTTCTACTTTTCTAGAAAACTAGAGGTACATCCCATGATTAGATTTCATGTCACTTTCCTTTATTTTCAGAGCTCTCGGTAAAATCACCATGGGGAAGGGAATCAAATATAGAACTGTTTCTTTCTGAGTATTAAGATAAAGACTAAAAGTTTCCCAACTTTTAAAGCCTAAATTTATGGCAGAATATGGGCTTCTTTCTTTTGGATTTATTCCCAGAAATAGAGTTACATTCTTGGAAAGAATTCAACACATTCCTGGTTATTTTGGTCCAAAGGGCTCCTCTGTGCCATTCCAGCCCTTACCTCAGCAAGCGCATCCCAGCTGTGGCCCCCAGGTAAATGCAGGTGGATCCATGGAGGTGGGCTGGAATGTGCCCCTTGACTTTTTGCATGCAGTCCTCAAAGGCTTTGGGGGCATCTTGAGGGTTTTCCCCATAGCTGGAGATCCCAGAGCCTGAAGAGCAAGCAGTCAGCACTTCTTAGCCTTCCCAGGAACCAACAAGAGCAGTACAACTTTTAAATATAAAATAAATCAGCTCTGGAAATTATGGGTTTTTGTAGGGGGCTGAAAATTGTGTATGTGCTAAGTTCCATGTGGTCACACAGATGAGTGAATTCCCAAAATATGGAAGGAAAGAATTACAAAAGTGAAAAAAGTAATGAGCCAAGACCTGCTTTAAAAAAAAAAGTTCTCATCATGGAGATTTCAAATATAAATAAAAGTAGGGAGAAGAGTATAACAGACCCATGCACCCATCTTCCAGTTTCAACAATGATCCATCTTGCTCCATCTGCACTCTCCCATTCTCTCCTCATGAAGCAAACTGCAGACATGGTATCATTTCATTCTATAAATATTTCAGTATGTATCATTAAAAGATAAGAATTCTTTTAAAGAAACATAACCATAGTCTCATTATTCTACCTAAAAATCTTAAAAATAATCCCTTAATATAACTAAACATCTAATTAAGGTTCACGTTTCCTCCATATTCATATTTTTTTCTCTCCCTATCTCTCCCTCCACCTCTCTCTTTCTATCTAGTTTGTTTGAACTAGGGCCCAAATAAATTCCATCCATTATAATTGGTTGGCATGTCTTAAGTCTCTTTTAATATATAGATTCTGCCCCCCCTTTCTAATTTTTCTTTGCAATTAAACATTTTTTCCTTGCAATTTCATTTGTCTTATAGTTTCCCACAGTCTAGAATTTGCTGATTGCCGCCCCATGATTCATTTAACATGTTATTTGGTCCCAGTTTTTTTCTATGAATTGGTAACTGAATGCAGAGGTTTAATCAGATTCAGGTTTGAACTTTTTCAGAAAGAGTAGTTTATAGGGATGTGCATTTCCAATAAGACGCACAAGCATCTGGTTGTTTCTCTCTTTGTGCTGTTAACAGGCATCAATGATCATTGCTTAGATCCATTCATTACTCCATTAGGGTTTACGAAATGTTGATATTTTCTTTCCATCATTCTTGCTTCACTTTTTACCTAAAATGCTTTTATAAGAGGAAAACTTCCTCATCGTTAACTATTTGATTACCCTACAGTACAGTTTGTACGGGGAAGGCAGTGGATAAGTGCTTGATTCTTTCCCTTTATTTACCAGCTTAAAAAATATAGATTGCATCTCTAGTATCTACCTAATTTAACCAATAAGGGATTTTGTTCATTTGTTTGTTTAATGGCATATGAATCTAAAGATATATTTGATATGTTTCAATTCATTGCAGTTACTATTCTTATTAGTGGCCTATCTTGTCCAGGGGCGCTCTCTTCAATTTGGCAGCTGAATCCTTTTGACATGATCCCAGAAACCTTTAAGAACTTTTCTGCTTTCTGATATGATGAGATGTATCAATGACCTATATATTTCCTGCCCCAGATCTGGAATCTCCTGTTTCTCCAAGGAATCCTGGTTTCTTTTATTGAGTAATGGTATTTAGCATTCAAAATTTGGAAGCTAGGTTGCTTACTGAAAGCCTTTCCAGAAGACAGACTTAGAGAAAACTTTATTTCAAGAGAAAACACATCATAAATTCTTAGTGGTATTTCTAATTCAAAACTTCAAGTTCTTCCTTGAATTCATTGATCTTGTATCTTTATCTTCCTTTTACTAGCCTGTTTCCCAGCCCCTCCAACTTAATAACTCATTTGCTTTATTTCACAATCCACACACAACAGTCTCAGTATGACTGTGACAATACCAGCACTACCACCAATTATAGGATTATTGAAAACAATTTAAGATTTTTTGAAGTTCTTTTTGTCCTTAGGGTATATCCTATTAGGCATGTACAAGTGGGCATAAATGAAGCTTTCTTGAAATACATACATGCTAATATGTCTGCATATTGTCTATGGCTGCTTTCATGCTAAAGTGGGAGAGTTAAATGGTTACAACAGAGATCATATAGCCAACAAATGAAAAATATTTATCCTCTAGCTCTTTACAGGAAAAGTTTGCTGTCCATTGACTTAGATGATTTATAGGCATCTCCAACTTAATATATTTGAAACCAAATTCCTTAATCCCTGCCATGGCATAAGGGTCCTAAAGCCTCCCAGAGGGAAAAGGAGATTGGATTCATAGGTTCATGGGATACTGGGCTTCACAACCCCAAGAAAAGAGCTAAAACTGCCATTCCAATCTGGGAAGAGAGGGTTGGACAGCTGGCACAAGACTTACTTGAGGGGGGACAAAAGCAAAAGACATGAGCAAGGGATGCTTTCCAACACTGTAGTGGCCTGGTCCTTAGAGCAACTCTTTAAGGTATTTCAGTGGAGGAGATGGTTAAGTTTAGGCTCTAGTGGAGTTTAAAGAATTTTTAACTGCTGGTTTAAAGGGAAAACATGAATGTCGCCTGTGAGAGAAGGCAGCAGGAACCATGAGCAGTGCCTCCTGCAAAAGAGATGAGGGGCAGGCAAGGAACCAGTGACCCTGAGGGAATGGCTTTAAAACAAGCAGCCAGAGCAACAGGCACCAGCATGGGGACCAGCAGCTAAAGCAGCACCCAGTGAACTCACGGAAAACAGCACCTGAGGACTGGATACTCACCAGGGACCCCCTGAGAAAGAAATTTCTGAGGCCCTGGGCATTCGGGAAACACTGTTGGGCAAAAAGCATTCACCACCCCTCAAACTGGCCAAGGCAGGGGAGACCTGGGGAAGTTTGCAACTTAGAAACTAGAAACCCAAATTATGCTTGGCGAAGCTGCCTGTCTTTCAGGGGATGACACTTGCCAAACTTTAACTCTGTAATTGGAGCTGTAATTTGTGGTCTTCTGGTCATTGTGAGTATATATGGATCCCTGAGGCTACCGTGATCAAAGGAAGATCCATTTATGGATGTGGTATGGGCTCCGTGACCCTGCCCCTCCCCTAAATCACATCCAGGGTGGGCCAAGGGCCCCTACCACTGAGAGACTGCCTGGGTCCCTTCCCATGAAAGTGCCACCTCTTTCTACAGCCCGAGGTCATCAGGACTGACTTGGCTGAATTGCCCTCCCGGGTATAGAGGCAGATCTTACAACTATGTTAGAATAACCTTTTAGCAAGAATATCCACCAGGAACTCTAAAGTGTGGTGCCCCATAATTAGTAATAGCTAACACTTATTGAGTGCCTACTGTATGCCAGGGATTTGCTACCTGCTTTATATATATTATGTCATTTAATCTTCAAATAATTCCTTTGGGGTGGGTATTAGTATTATTATGCTTTTTATTTTAGAGATGAGTGAGTCAAGACTCAGAGAGGTTAGATAATTTTCTAGAGTTCCCACAGTAGGGATAGGGTGATGTCTTAATCACTGTCCTACACTATCCTCTCTACTTGGAGTGACTGGTCTCTCTTTCCTAAAGAAAGCATCCTCTTTCATGCTTGGGGGTGAAGAAATGGCTCAGAAGTTAGAAGAACAGAGATGGGATCTCTGGCTGAAGTTTGAGCGACGGTGCTGCCGCTTATGAATTGTGGGTAACAATGCAAGCAGTACTCAGAAAACATGGAAGTCCCCTGTTGTGAGGAGCCCAGAGCAGTGCCATGCAGATGCCTCTTCAAAGAAAGGCTTAGTGTCTCAGCGGTTAGCTCCTTCGGGGTTTGCCTCAGCTGCAGAGAGCTGCCTTGCTCAACATCTTCTTCCCAGGATGGCAACATCCAATGACTGACAGTGACAGGGGGATCACAGCCCAGCCATTCATACCCAATGCAGGTCATCTCTAATTGGCTGGAGCTCTGTCAGGCCTGGGTTGCAATCTGACTTCTCTTTTTGTCCAATCCTCCTTCTTCCGCCTTCCTTCCATGGGTGCGGATCGCTAATCACTCCCTTGCATCCCAGACTCTGTCTGGACATCTTAACTGTGACACCTATGTCCCAGGGAAGGCGAGCTCCTGGCTGCCCTTCATGGAAGGGCAGATAATCAGAACGCACCCTGGTTATACAGAGAAGACTCTTGGTCTCCCTATGGGAAAGGCTAACTCTGCTTCCCAACTTTTTCCATGCCATGACCTGCAAGAAAGTATTCTATTTGGGCAGCTCATTGAGGGAAATGAAGGAGGTTGCTTGGGTTGGGAGGACTGGTTCAGAGTCTATAACTTGTCCTATAGGCTGAGGGTATCCCTGTAACCCATTCAGGACATACTGGTTGGGAAGATCCAGGCCAAGTCAAAGATCATAATGCTCTAAAGAGGGTGGTGCATACATACACACTCACTAACTGGGCTTGACTATGTGGACTAAAGGCTTAATTGTAAAAGGCAAAATTATAAAACTTTTTTTTGTTGTTGGCTGCTCCATGCGGCATGCAGGATCTTAGTTCCATGACCAGGGATTGAACCCGTGCTCGCTGCAGTGGAAGCGTGGAGTCTTAACCACTGGACCACCAGGGAAGTCCAAAACTTTTGATAGAAGAATATCTTTATGACCTCAGGATAGGGAAGGATTTCTTAAATAAAACGTACAAAGTGCAAACCAAAGGGGAAAAGATTGATAATTGTACCTACATGAAAATTAAGAACTTCTGTTCGTCAGAAGATACCATTAAGAAATTAAAAAGACAAACCATAAACTGTGAGAGGATATTAGCAACAATATGATAATAATCCTAGCAAAGCATTCATATTCAGAATATAGATAAAGAATTCCTAGGACTCAAAAGGAAAAATTCAAGCAATTTGGTAGAAAAATGAGCAAAAGACATGAACAGGCATTTCACAGAAATAGAAAGTCATAAATATATAAAAAGATACTTAACCTTATTAGTTACCAGGGAAATACAAATATCCATCAACAGGTAAAAATGAACCAGATACTGCTACTCATTGCAGCATAGATGAATCTTAAAAACCCAGTGGTAGTGAACAAAGCAAATTACAGAATAAATGTTTGCTTCTAATTAAATAAATATGTGCTTGATTCCATTTTCAAAACCAGGAAAAACTAAATGCATAAGGACAAAACTAAAGAAGAACAAGTAAACCATCAACCTAACATTCCGAATATGTTGTGGAGGAGGCAGGGAGTGCGTGGAGGGTCATTAAAGATGTTGATGCTGTTCTGTGTCAGGGGTCGGCAGCTCACTGGCCATATACAGTTCACCACCTTCTGTTATACAGCCTGTGAGCTAAGATATTCTTACATTATTTTTAAATGGTGGGGAAAATCTTTTTTTAATATATTTTGTGGCATTTGAGAATTATATGAAATTCAAAATTTCAGGGTCCATAAAGAAAACTTTACTGGAACGGAGCCACAAACGCCTACTGGTTTACAGATTGTCCATCTCTGTCTATCTCTCTCTACCCACCTCCCCACCACATACAGCCAACTGGAATATAATTTTCCTATTGGAATACAGTTTTCCTTGAGTTTCTCATGTTTATGTATTATGAGCAGAGGCACTGACTGCCTTTGTTCTGGACTATTTTTTTCAAGGATATTTGCATAATGAACAGGCTCAGAAGATACAGTGTTTCCCTCCAGAGCAAAAGGCAGGTACCCATTATAAATGTTTCAGATTCCCTAATCTCAGGGTTCCTCTTCTGTAACATAACCCACTGTGTGAGCAGGTACCATCTGGCCCTTTTTACATCATCCTGTGCAAATTGGGGCTCAGAACCAGCACAAGAAAATGCTGATACTCGGGCTACAACTGTTTCTGTGAGTAATAAACTCTCCTTTGTTTCTGACCCAGGAGTCTTGGGTCTTCCACCAGCATCCATGAAAGTGCGGCAGGGTAGAATCTCACACCATTCACAGTTCTTGACACCACCCCCCCACCATGTTACAGATGAGAAATCTGAAACCCAGAGAGGGGAAGGGACTGGCCTGAGGTCACTGTACTGATGAGTAGCAGCACCATCTCAAGGTCTCATATTTCCCTGACACCCAGCCCAGTGCTCAGACCTTGCCTCTGGGCAGCATCTCAGGACTCCTGCAGGCCTCTGAAAGACATTAGGATATTCCCTTTCTTCCCTTGGGCCTTACCTTTCACGCTACATTTGAAGGTTTGACTGACTACTCCAGTATTATTCTCCTTCTCTGCTGGCCATTGATACACGTAGACTGTGGTTCTGGAAGACCCGGCATCGAGCACGATTCCATACTGAATAAAAGGCGGGGAGGGAGAGTCAGAGACAGGCATCTGAGGACCCCTTTTCCCAGGGGACCACCAAGAACCCTGAGTCCTCCCAAGAGCTTAACCCACACTGCTTCATTTAGGTAGAAGCTGACCAAAAAGAAAAAACTATTTTCTGTAAACCAACTTTGTCTCCATGGACTCTGGATGGAGGGGTTGGGGGGAGATGGGTCAGGTGTTTTAGGCCACAGTTCTCAGCCTTGACCTCACATTAGAATCACTTGGGGAGCTTTTGAAACTCCCAATGCCAAGGCTGCACCTGAGACCCATTAAATCAGAATCTGTCAGTAGACCCAGGCACCAACAGTTTTTAAAGCTCCTTTGGTGATTCCAGTATGCAGCCAAGGTTGAAGATGAGTACCCCAAAGATCTTGCATGCAAAGACAGTCTCCTGATTCCTCCTCATCCAGACTCTGCGGCGGGGGCGGGGGGGCGGTCAGAAGCCACCTTGGTCTCAGGAGTACAATGAATAGTCAGTCACCTGCTGCCCTCTATTCTCCAAACTTCCAGGCCTATCAGCCTGGGATAAACAACCAAAAGGAAACCATAGGTAGGAAGTTCTCACAGGGAAGTGACACACTGATATCTGCATTGGCCTTCAGAAAGTATTCCTGCTTAAGGAGGAAAAAACTAAAATACAAACGAATGTTCACATATTATCCCACTTCGGTGACATGTGTGTGAACAAATGGACAGGAGGGTATTGCCAGCCATCTCACACAGCTTGAGGCAGGTATCAGGGAGCTTCGCTTGAAGGTGTGGCCCAGCCCAGGCCCTGGACCAGGCCTGCCTAGGAAGGAGCATTCATTAGCAGCCTAGGGGCACTGGAATGAGTTATGCTAACCTAGGTCACTATCTGGTTGGGCTTGGAATCAGCCCAGGGCATCAGAGGCTTCTGGGTGGCACCTTTTCCCCAATTCCCCCACCACTGAGTTAGCCTAGCCTGTCCCAGAGGGGAAGATGACGTTGGGTTCTGGAGGCAGGTCACATCAGATGGATTCCTACTTTTCCGATATTGCATAAGAGACCTAACCTCTCTGGATTCCCTCGTCTTCAGGCAACTTCCTTTCAGAAGTAAATAGGAGACCATTTGCCTGATGCTTAGTGGCTGCTCAATAAATACAGGCTATATAGAAAAATCAGTGAAGCAAAATAAATAAAATTGCAAAGCAAGAAAAAGAGGGAAAAAAGTGAATAACTCCCCTCAAATCCAACTACTGTTTTAACACCTTGTTATATATCTTTTTCAATGGTCTTCTGTGCATACAACTACATATACACATATGTGTTTAGACATATGTTTTTAAATCAACACAGGATTACACTACACATAATCATCTCCAGTGCCCTTTTCTTACTTAAAAAGTATATCATGGGGGACTTCCCTGGTGGTCCAGTGGTTAAGGCTCTGCGTTTCCACTGCAGGGAGCACGGGTTCGATCCCTGGTCGGGGAACTAAGATCCCGCATGCCGTGCAGCGCGGCCAATAAATAAATAAATAAATAAATAAAAGTATATCATGAACATCTTTCCCTACCAGTAAAAATACTGACATGATTTTTAAGCCATTCATCACATTCATTATGAGATGTACAGTAGTTGATTTAACCAATCCCCTGATTCTAAACTTTCTGTCACGAATGCTTGCTTCATTTGAAATAGGAGCAAATAAAAAAATGTTACTCCAGCTTCTCCATTCTATTAAGATAGAACCTCCTGTGTACATTGGTGTTTGAACTTGAATAGCCTCTTCACCTCAGCTCTTCAGTCTGATGCGTGTTGCCTGGGATCCTGACATGACACCCCACATGGCAAACAGAGGAGGCATTGTTCACAATCTGTTCCAGGCAGAGGCTCCCCGTGAGATTAAAGCACAGGTTGAAACTGAAGGAAACCAGGCACTCCAGAGGTCTGAGCCTCTGTATCAGTCTGCTTTCTTTCCTTCCCTCTGCTGCTGACCTGCTCACCAGCCCCTCCATGCCTGGTACTGATAAGAGAAGAGAGAGCATAAGAGGGCAGCTACTCCAGAGGGTGCCTGTCTGTCCCCAAATCTTCTTTATCCCAACCCTTCATGAAGAATGCTCGAGGCTGCTGGGCCAAGATCAGAAAGAATGAAGAATGTCCATTCTCATTTGTAAGTCCAGGAAAATGGGATTCAGTTTTCACCAGAATGGGCAGCAGCCAGAGACTTTGCTCTGAGATTTGCAGGAGAAATGGCGGCCCCTTGGGCGCCTGCTGATGTGATGACAGGGGCAGCCTTGAGGCCCAGTGCTACTTTGCACTAAGACGATCCACCCCCACCCCACCATCGTTCACTGGCATTTTCAAAAGTGAAAAAATTGATCTTTAATCAGTTTTCAGAGCTCATTTGCCTAGATCAGTACAACTCACTGCGGTTTCATGGAGGGAGGGGGAAGGGGAGAATGAATTTCATTCAGTTCAGCTAGGTGGGTGATGTTTGGATGAAAAGCGTTAAGTCACCTTCTGTTTAATGCAGTGTCAGAAAAACAAACAAACAAACATGGTCTGAATGTGGAACTGAAGATACAGTCAGTGGGTGAACCAAAAGGAAACATGAACCCCATTGTCCAAAACTCAAGAACTTTGTGAGCTTCTAACAAAAGCAAAAGCAAAGGTCATACGGTCAGCTTTCTTAGATGTGTTTATTCTTATTTTTATTATCATTATCATCATCATCATCATTATTACTCTTACTATAATAATGAGAATAGTGGTAGTAATAAACATTTGGCAAACACTTATAATATGCCAGGCACTGCACAAAGGGCTTTAGTTTTGCATTTATAAGGCAGGTGTTATCATCATCCCCACTTGACAGATAGGGAAACTGAGGCTCACAGGGGTTAAATAATTAGCCAAGGTCACAGACTTGGGATCAAGCCGGGGTCTAACTGACTCTCAAACCGGTACTCATAGCCCCTGTGCTTTCACTGAGTTCCAAGAAAAACAAGTCTTAACAGGGTGACTAATTAATAAGAAGGTGCCTGATATGATACGGCAGACTTTCTTTGTTCAGACAAAAGACCCTCAGAAGCAAACTCTTGGTTAAGTGGTGTGCAGATCTGGCTGGAGAGGAGAATCACCAATTTGAATAAGGAGCCAGGGCCTTCTGGAAAGGAAAAAACCAATTACCCAACTCTTGTACTCCAAGAGGTAAACCAAGGTGGGCCACCAGATATCCAGGCGGATGACTGAGAATGGATGAGGGTTAGAAGGAAATGGTTTTAACACAGCCTGGCCCAGTTGTTGTGCTTTGGAGAGTCATGTGACCCAAGGTGGGGATCTGACTGGCAGAAAAGCAGTGTCCCTGAAACCTGGGACCCTGCAGGCCCCTCTTCAACAGTGGCACCATGTGGCTGCGAGCAGCAATGCAGTGGGGTAGTGATCAGATGGGTCTGAGAAGCTCCAGGGCTTCTAAACAACTGTGACGGGGTTAGGAGGGCGAAACCTCAAGAGGAAGATATTGGACTTAATGATAATAAAGCGGCAGGGTTGAGGTGGGGGGTGCTGAGTGAAAAATAAAGGCGACGTCATCATGTTTACTCTTCAAGCCGATAGAACAGGTCAGACCAGTGACAGTGAAAAAGGGACTGGGGATATTTCCACCGTTGGCTAAGTTTTAATAGTTCCGCTCTTAACACTCAGATAAACCAAAGCTAGGTAGGCCAACGTTAGATTTAATAGCCAGATATCATGACTTTTCATGTGGGTCTTGAGGAACATTCCAGGACCCCTCAGATAGGCCACTGTGGAGTTGGCCCCTCAAAACCAACTGTCAGCAGCACACAAAAAGGCAAAACAAGGCTCAAGGTATGAAAACATAAACAATGAAAAAGCCTTTATATTAACTGGTCTCCACCTCCACACTGCCCTTCCTGCCCCTAGCACACACTGCAAAACAAAAGGAAAGGTCTCTGGACAGCCTGAGAAAAGCTGCATGTGGAATGCCCCATTCCAAGCTGTCATTCTGCTCCTGCTTCAACTGGCCCAGGACATCTGTCTTTTCTTATAACTAACCCACTCAGTGAAGCAGAATGGGCCTTCTGAGCCAATAATCCTGTGTTATACAACTTCCTGTCCCCCTACAACTGGGGCCTGACAGCGAGATTCTGAAGAGATTAAAAAACCCCTCTCTGAACTGTCTGCTAATTGGTGAGGGTACGTCTACTGGCCCTTCTAAACCCTTGTCTAAGGCCAATGTTCTCTGCTCTCTTTTCTTCCTTCTATGCCCTACAACTGGGGCCTGACAGCGAGATTCTGAAGAGATTAAAAAACCCCTCTCTGAACTGTCTGCTAATTGGTGAGGGTACGTCTACTGGCCCTTCTAAACCCTTGTCTAAGGCCAATGTTCTCTGCTCTCTTTTCTTCCTTCTATGCCAAGTCTGCTATTTCCAATCTGTGTAACTCTGGGAAGCTATTTGCCCTTTCTGTTCCTCTGTTTTCTCATCTTCAAAATGGGAATAATAATAATCTATCTACAGGGAACAGTCACTGAGGGTTCCCTGCCTACAAGCCCTCAGACCTTACCACTGTGATGTCCAACCATGCACTTTCTACCTGCCTGAAGGCTGTCTCCATTGGCTGAACCTACCTGAGCCCACAATATGCCAGAAATACTAGAGAGCTGTTCCCCAGGGAGCAGCCCTCAACCAATGACTAATGGAAGCTGGTGTGTAAATACGCCCTTGAGTAGGATGACTGTGAGGCAGATGTTCTATATGCCCATGGCAGAGGACACCCCTGAGGTGAGAGTTCTGCACTGGCTCCCAGAAATCCCTAGCAGGACAGCTCCAGCTGCCCACAGTGGTAACCTGATGGGTAATAGCCCCTCCATTGGCTTCCTTCCCTTCTGTCTCACTTCCCATCCCCCCCCAGTTCTTCCTGGGGTCACCCCCAGATGACCATCTTGCACGGGCATCTTTGACTAGAGGAACCCCTCTGACACAGAACTAAACATGTGTGGTCTCCTCCTTCAACATTGCCCTCCATACTGCTCGGGGACCCACTTTTCTGTACTCAGTTTACTCTTCAAGTTTTCTAATTCCTCCATATCCCTCCAGTTTGAATTTACCTCTCATCTCCCAAAACAACTGCCTTAACCAGCTCATCCCTCACTTTTAAAGGGCCTGAGGGAAAATTTTATAAATGAAGACTTCTGCTCTGCCCCACCCCCACCTGTCCTCTTCCCACCCCCAGGCAAATCCATAGAGTAAACAGCCTCATGCACCTATATGTTGACTGTAGAGAGTGGGCTAGCTCAGACCCCACACCCATGCTCTGTCTACTTTCCCTGCAAGCAGCTGCCCCTTTGCCACCCCTCAGACCAGTGGTGAGGTCTGCCCTCAGCAGGAGGCCCACACAGACCCTGGATTCTGGGGTCCCAGGCACCACAGCATGTTCTAGAAGGGAAGCACGACTCTTGGTGGGTACATTCCCTTGTCCCACGGAGAGATATACCTGGAACGCAGCTAGAGCTGGTTCGTTTGACTTATGGGGTCTAAAGGTGGTACTGGGGTCTAAGAATGGTTACTGGGGTCTAAGAGTGGAACCAGCCTTCCTCCCAGTTGGGAGGCACGTCCCTCCTCCAGTTCAGCACCTTCCTGCCTCTGCATCCATCCTCCCTCCTTCCCTCCTGTGCAAAGGAGGATGTGTTTTCCCAGCAGAGGCCAATGTCTCCTCCTGGGTTCCCTGTTCAGAACTTAGGATCAAGGAACAGCGGGAAGTAAGTGAAGAGAGCCGTGGGAACAAGAGGGTCTGGGTTTCAGTTCTGGTCCTGCCATCCACTGGTCAAACCTATGTTTCCTCACTTGCAAAATGGTGGTGACAGTGCTTGTCCACCTTCCATAGTAGGCATAAGAGTTCAGTGAGATAATTCAGGGAAAAATGCTCACTCAACTGAATAGCAATTTACAAAGTGTAAGGGGATGGTATTTCCCCTAGTTGCAATCCTGATTTTATATAGTTTATAGGAGAAGGCAGTGCCTGGAACTTGGCAAAACAGATTCTCTAGGCCTTAGCTAATGTCTTTGAACAACCAGATAATTTGTTTTCCTCTCACCATTAGACAGCTGCATAAGGCTTTTTATTTTTCTTTTTTATTCACGCTATTCATGGGGGGCTGAGATTCTTAAGTAAAATACCTTATAAAAGAACCAAATTCCATTATCTAAAAAATATTTTAGGGACTTCCCTGGTGGCACAGTGGTTAAGAATCCACCTGCCAATGCAGGGGACATGGGTTCGATCCCTGGTCCAGGAAGATTCCACATGCCGCAGAGCAACTAAGCCCATGTGCCACAGCTACTGAGACTGTGCTCTAGAGCCTGCGAGCCACAACTACTAAGCCTGAGAGTTGCAACTGCTGAAGCCCGCATGCCTAGAGCCTGTGCTCCACAACAGGGGAAGCCACCGCAATGAGAAGCCCGGCACTGCAATGAAGAGTAGCCCTGCTCGCCACAACTAGAGAAAGCCTGCAAGCAGCAATGAAGACCCAACGCAGCCAAAAACAATAAATAAATTTTAAAAAATTGTTTTAGGAAATTTCCTGGTGTTCCAGTGGTTAGGACTTGGCGCTCTCACTGCCTGGGCCCCAGGTTGGATCCCTGGTCGGAGAATTAAGATCCCATAAGCTGTACGGTGAAGGCAAAAAAAATAAATTAATTAATTAAAATAAATAAATAAAAAGATTTTACTTTAATCCTTTAGAAAAGTGAACTCAGGATGGTAGAGCAAACTCACCCATGCAGCCAAGGCAATATTAGTTTCTTTTTTACCTTTTAAAAACCTCTATTTCAGATATAGCCATTGAACACTCCCTAACAGCAGGAAGATGTAGAAAGGACTCTAAGGTCAAGGATAGATACTAAATGAGATTCAAATAACATGGCTCCTATGGCCCTTGTCCAACTAAGAGAGGTTTTCATATTTTTAAAGAGTCATAAGAAGACAAAAACAAAAAGAAGATATGCAACAGAGAGTATAAACGGCTCTGAAAGCCTAAAATGTGTACTGTTTGGCCCTTTACAGAGAAAGTTTGCTGACTTCTACCCAAAAAGGTTGAAGGACTCACTGACTCTCTTCACCTTTCATTTGACAGTCTCTCATGGGATCACCTCCTCTCACCCTTAATAGCCAAGGCAGAAGGGATACATACAATTCTCAGCGTACCAGAGACCATCCATTTGGGGATGGACTTATCAAGAGCTGAGAGAGGCTTCTGGAACTTAGCATAAGGTCCTGAGTAATTTTTGGGTGGGGGGGAAGAGTCAGAGGGATCATGGCATACTTCTAGACTCAACAGAGGTAGCACAACACAACTCAAGAAGTCCTTTCAGGTCCTTGATTTTGTTTACCCAGACTAGGCCAGAAGAAGAGCCTGGGTCTCCTGGTCTTCACTCATGAGCAAGTTTGTGTCATCTGGAGGAACTGACAAGCTGGTAAATCTTTGGTAGCCATCTATAATTCTTGGCTACAGAGTCTAGCTTTGGTTCTAACACTCAGGAGTCAAAGCAAGACCTCACAGTCCTAGGAGAAGGTGTCACCACTATCAGTCTTTCACCTCAAACATCACAAACCCAGCATGTCCAGTCTTTCTCCCTGGGTTCTTAACCTACCTTTCCCTGGCTCCAGCTAGAGGTAAGGGGCAAGAATTTTCTTCTCTTCTAACTCATGAGTTTAGAATCATTGATGTCAGAGCCCATTTCTTCCCTTCAACGCCAACCCCTTCACACCTACCTTCAGTCCTGGAAGGAGAACCTCTTTCTGGTGAATCTGGATGAGTGTGACAGCTACAAGCACCACAATGCTCAAAAGCAAGACCACCAAGGCGATGATGGCTGAAATTCGGGAGAGGGCCTTGAGGCCTAAAATGGGGAGACCCGGAAGACACATGAGGGGGAATTGGGAACAAGGTCCTGGCCTTCTTTGTAGAATCTGTGGACTGGGTGCTTAACCGCATGCATGTCACTTCCTCTGGCTTTAGTGAGACCAATACTTTTAGAGCAGCAACTGGGCTCAGTACCCATTTATCTTTCCTCCAAAGAGTGGACTAACCAGTGTTTGCGGGGAGGGTATGCATGGTTTAGTTCTCTGGTATTTCCCAAAGTGTGTTATGCGTATTACTGGTCATCCCTGAGATGATTTACAATAACATTTGTTTCAATGTAGATTTGAAAACTATGGGTTTTCTATTAAAGCAGGTGATATAACATTTCATTTGAAAATAATCTCAGATAAATACAAAGAAATTCATATTGCATTTCAGATGTAATCAATTATTATAAAGTTCAGTACATGATGACTTACCATCAAGCAAATAGTAACACGTTTGAATTCCTAAGATATGTGGGTTCCCAGTAAGAATTCAACCTCAGTCATTTTTCCTGTGTCTATAGTAAAGGCATAGGGTATCCCCTACATCTTCACAAACAAAGAGTAACTAGACCCCAATCCACGTGTTCCCTCCCAAAGTGGTCATATAATCTCTGGTATTTGTATTTTAATCATAACTATATCTATCTATGTAAACTATATACATTTAAAAGCAAAAGAAAAAATGTAGCATATGAATAGTCTTCAACTAAATATATAGCTTCTGAATAAAGGTAATTATATAATTATATGCATTATATAGTAATATATAATGTATCATAATGGACTATTTCTACTTATTAAATTTAAACTAATATTTTTTAACTAGATGATTATGAGCAAATATTTACTTGGGTCTTAACAAATCAGTGGGCTAGTGAAAATTTCATAAAGTAGCAAATATACTTACTAAAAAAAATAAAAGAAAAGAAACTTTCTGAAATGATTCCATTTATGTTAAGTTCTAAAACAGGCAGGTGACAGAAATCAGAACAGTGATTGCATGGGGGTTTGGGGCAAGGGTCCACTGGGAAGGAACACGTGGGCACTTTCTGGGATAATGGAAATGCTCTTACATCTTAATAGGATTGTGGGGTATATGGGTGCGTGCGTTTTTCAAAATTTATCAAATTTTCCAAAGTTCTTTGGAAAAAAACTGAAAATCAAAGCAAACCAGCTCCTTAGGTACAATTTCCCTTTTTAAAAAAAAAGATTCTTATAAATTGTCCCTGTTCTAAAAACATAATCCTTTCAGAAGGCAAGAATACCTAATTTAGGGACACAAGATCTATCCATTTCACTGTATATAAATTATACCTAATTTTTTAAAAAGATAAAAAGACATTTAATTAAAATATTGACTAAATAATAGTCTTGGTAGAACTATTATAGCATAAACATAAGTGGTGACACTCAAATGGCTGAAATATGATAAACACTAGCGTAACAGGAAGATCACTGAATTCAGAGAATCCAAATATTTCTCTCACTAGTTGTGTATTTAAATGTAAATTAATTAAAATGAAATAAAATTTAAAAACTCAGTCCCTCAGTTTCACTAGCCACATTCCAAGTGTTCAGTAACCTGAAGTGGCTACCATATTGGGTGGTGTAACTACAGAACATTTCTACCATCACAGAAAGTTCAACTGAATAGCAATGGGGTAGATCCTGTCCTATTCCAGAACATATACTTTTAGATCATCATAACCTATGCTTTACTACTCCTTCATTATTTCTAGGAGACATTTTCTTGGAAGAAAAAAAAAAAGAGCATGTATATACTACCATATAGAGTTAGATTCAGCCTCAATATCCAATCTCATCACAATGCTTCCTACTTGGGGAGGCCAGTCATGCAGTGGGTCTCAATAGCTCAGAACAGCCAACTCTTACCACCTCATCTGATTCCCCTGCAGTATAGATGCTGCCACAGACACTTCCTGATGTCAAAGGTGGTCATGTAACACCTTAATTCTCCTCCCTTGTTACTGGGAGTGAACTGGAGGGGGACTTGTCAGTATTTATCAAAATTGCAAATGTGTATACCATCTGCCTCAAAATCCCACTTTGGGGAATTTATTCCACAGAACTAGCCCGGAGTGTGTTAAATGACTTGTACACCAAGTTACTCATTGCAGAATCATTTGTCATAGCACCTGGAGGGAGGCCAACCACTGTGGAGTTAACCTTAAGAACCCCTGAAGGGGTCCTGGATCACCTTTCTGTGATTCCAGATCAAAGGATATGACCCAGACAGAAACCGGTTTATCCACAGAGGCAAATTTTTGCATCAACTTTTAAACAATGCATATGCCAGTGTCAGTTACAGTTTAAGGGATTTTTTTTTTTCCCTAACAAGACAAGGTAGAGGTTTATTCTGCCATGTTAAACTTGTCCTTTGGAAGGAATGTAACACTTTAGTCTGTATGTGTGACCTTACAGTATATTGTGTTAAAATTTCAAAGTGTTTTGAATACCCAATTTAGGAGCACCACTAAAGAACATCTGTCCATGGGGCGGGAGTGGGGGTGATATATAAGCAGTCTCCTGATCACAGCCAGGAGGCTGGCCTCCTAAGTCCTCTGTGCTTCAGCAGTTTTCAGGTAAAAAGCTATGATTACCTTAAGCAAACCCTTGCCCCAGCAGAAAAGCCTATCACAAAGCAAAATGGACTAGACCAGGTCTCGTTCATTTAGGGGACGCAGCCTAGAGCTGTGCTGTCCTTAGGGCTGGACAAACTCTGTAATTACCAGGTTCCTCCCGAAAGTGGAGAGGCCAGACCCTTCTGGGCTTCCACATGAGCAACTCCAAAATGTGCTCCAGAGGCAGGCAGGCAGGGCAAGCTTGGAAGTGTGTGTGTGAGTGTGTGTGTGAGCATTCTACACATGTGCCTGCAGTATCAGCGGTAACAACGCTGACCCATGGCGGGGGTGGGGGCGGGGGGGATGCTGTAGGCGCCTTGCCAGAAACAACACTTGGATGGAAAGAGAGGCAAACTCCAAGCGCTTTACAATTCATCACAAAATCAACAATATTCTAAAGCAGACCTTACACACAGCTGGGTAAGGGAAACGACAAGGGCCAAATTAATGGATTATGCAAACCGGAAAAACCATTTAAGCGAAACAAGCATATTAGTCCTTGTTTTGTGTTGCTTTGACGAAAAGAATTACTTTTATCTGTGGAATGCGGGTGGTGAAAGCCCGGTGAGAGACTGAGTCTCACACCAAAGAGGTTAAACCGTCATTTGCTGGGGACGTGGATGAAGAGCTGTGGGCTGAAGCTGGGATTCTTGGGTGATGTGACAAAATCACATTTGCTGCCTGCTGAGCGATACTAACCTGCTTGCTCACAAGGTTGGCGGGTCAGTACCGTGAACATCTCTCCTTCCAGCTGCAGGTGAGAGAACACAGAATGACAGAGCTTCCGTGGCCCCTGACTTACGAAGTTCCAAAAACTTGCACCGTGTTAAAACACAAAGCCACTTCACTTCTACCGAAGGAAAACCTTCTGGGGGACAGATGAACCTAGAACTTCCAAGACAGACCCAAAGCTGGGCTTACATTCTAAGGTCAACTCCCCCCACCCCCCATGCAAGGAAAGGAAGAAGAACAGGTTTGCTGAATTTTAAACTCAAAAAGATTTCTAAGAAGTCAAGCTTCTCCTGCAGATTTTCCCACCTGTACACACCTCCCGGGGCAGAACAAATTCTCCACCTATTATGAACATTCACAACCCGAGGAAGGGCTGTTCTTCAAAGCACACCAGCAAGGGAGGCTTGTGTGTGTGTTCGCGGCCCGCGAGTCCGAGGTCGCCCTTTCAAGACCCAGGACGGTTATCTGTGGCTTCTGGCTGGCGACCATTGCAAGAGGATGTCGGGGCCCCCGGCATCCAGCGCCCCAGGATATGGGAGGCCCCACGCTGGGCTGCGTCTCCACACAGCCAAGGCATCCAAACGCCCAGCGCATCTCCGGACCCGAGGAAGCGCTTGGTAAAGACTTGTCCACCTCTCCCGGCACGGCGGGGACCACCTCCCCACCGCCCGAGGATGTGGGGCTCGCGTCCTTCGGTCCCTCCCTCCGGCCCCCTGCGGAATCCGATTCCGTTTCCTTCCCTCCCAGATCTCAGCCTCACGAAGCTTCCCGTTCCTTCCGCGGCGGCTCGGACACGGGGACCTCTGTCCTCACCTGTGCTCAGACGACCCGAGGAAGGCGACTGGCGCTGCCGCAGTGCCAGCTGGCGGCCAGAGCGCAGGAGGCTCCTGAGGAGGCGGGGCGAGGCGGGACGGGGGCGGGGCTGCCGCGTCCGGGGCCCGCCCCCTGCGCCGGTCCAGGCCAAGCACCTCTTCACCTTACCTCTTCTAGTTCATCACCACCCGAAGTGGGGGTGGGGAGGGGCGGGAGGCGCTGCGAGGCCTTGGCTCTCCACTCGCGATCCCGCCCGAGCCTACCTGGGGAAGGTGAGGCGGGGGCGATGTCTTCTGCCTGTCGCCCTCTTCGATGTCGAGGCCAAGAGCCTTTTGATCTGTCTTTAAGTTTCCACCACTGTTACCCAAAGCCTAAGTGGAGGGGAAGTGGGGGAAGGGCAGGGCAGAGACTGGGTACTCCGTGGGTATGCACAGGTGAGCCCTGTGCTCCACCTTTCTGTAAAGTCGAGACCAGTAAACACCTGTAATGTTGGGGGTGAGGCAAGTAAGCAGACTGGTCCCTGGGTCACTTGGACCAGGAGAGCAAAGTAATACAGAGTAATACTGTAATACTCTCCAAAGTAATACTCTCCAATAGTTTAGCAGAACCACCTTGGCTATGCCCAGGGACATTCTCACTGGTTACTGAGCAGTGCTCTCCCCCACTGTATTTTATGTGTGTGTCATTAGGCCAAAATTCAGGGCAAGTACTGCCTGGAAGAGGCCAAATAGGAAAGATGACAAAAATGCAGCCATTCAAATGCCCCAGGAGTCTGTTTTTAATGCAGCAGCAGGTAGCCTTCTGGCCCCTCTGAGTGACCCCCAAGGACTCTTGGAATGACCCCAGCAAGAGGCATAAGCAGGCTTTTTTTTAAAAACATTTATTTATTTATTTTGCTGTGCTGGGTCTTAGTTGGGGCATGCAGGATCTTCTTTGTGACCTGCGAGATCTTTTTAGTTGCAGCATGCAGGATCTTTAGTCGCGGCATGCGGGATCTTAGTTGTGGCATGTGGGATCTAGTTCCCTGACCAGGGATCAAACCCGGGCCCCTTGCATTGGGAGCATGGAATCTTAACTGCTGGACCACCAGGGAAGTCCCATAAGCAGGCTTCTTTTGGATCATCCCTCTTTGTGGTTCCTGAATGTCTGGAAGGAATTGCTGAGGCCCCAACTGTGTCCTTGGGAGCCAGGCCCTGTGCACCACTAGTTTTCTGTCCTGTGCAGGTAGGGCCAAACCCTTCATGAGGCAAGAGGGCCTTCAGAGAACAATGCCCCTGTTTTGAGACCTCTGAGACCAGAGAGGTCTGGGTGTGTGTATATGCATGCACATACTCAAACACACAGGCATGCATGCAAGAGCACCAGTCACTCACCCTGAATCTGATGGACATGGACCCTTGCAGGAAATTTGTACAGAGTCTGCAGTGGGGCATTCAGTATATACTTGCTAAATTGCAAGACTTCTTTTCATTGAAAGCTGTGGGTCAGTGAAACACAAGGCATAGGATTGAAAGATGAGGGACTCTCTGCACCCAGGGGACCATAAACCCACAAACAGCTGCTGACGCTGCACCTAGGCCTGGGGTCAGTAACGCTGGCTCTAAGGTATGAATGGCTGACCTTAACATCCCCAGTGGTTTCCCAGGAGCTGAGAAGAGTTTCCTGGGCCTAAAGGGCCTTGAAATTCAGTTGGTACAGTTCATACTTTGAATGCTCTCCTCAATCTACAGGCCCTGGAATTGTGAGCACCCACCTCCTTTGAGACCCCAAATATACTTTTATTTTTCCAAACTTCTCTGAAACTCTCTGTTCCAGGCACTGTCTCACACTTCTTTGTGGCTCCCCAACTAGTCCTAGTCATTCAAAGGCACTTCTCCCTCAACCTTCCATGTATAAGAACACACACACACACACACACACACACACACACACACACACACACTTCCCCATCAACCCTCCACATGCAGGAACAAACACAGATACATACATATACATACATATGCAAACGTTTATTATTTTTCCTGATTTTAAAATAATACAGGGCCTCCCTGGTGGTGCAAGTGGTTGAGAGTCCGCCTGCCGATGCAGGGGATACGGGTTCGTGCCCCGGTCTGGGAGGATCCCATATGCCGCGGAGCGGCTGGGCCCGTGAGCCATGGCCGCTGAGCCTGCGCGTCCGGAGCCTGCGCGTCCGGAGCCTGTGCTCCGCGACGGGGGAGGCCACAACAGTGAGAGGCCCGCATACCGCAAAAAAAAATAAAAAATAAAAAATAAAATAAAATAAAATAAAATAAAATAATACAGATTTGCCTCACCAGGCATCAAACCATACTATAAAGCTACAGTAATTAAAACAGCCTGGTTTGGGCACAGGAATATACCAAGAGAGCTAAAGAACATAAGAGATAGTTCAGTATCAGACTAGTTAATGGGTATGGGATCTAGTATAGCATCAAGAGGAAATTGAAAGAACATATTATCCAATAATTAGTTTTGAAACCTCTACTTTTCCTATTTTGGAACAAATCCCAGTCACTCATCAGACATAAAAATAGATTTTATGTAGATTAAAATTTTGAATAGAAAAAAGGATTTAATATACTAAGAAAATAGAGGAGGATATTTTTATGATCCTTGGGAAGGAACAGCCTTTTCTAGCATGAGATTAAAGCAGGGAGATAAAGTAAACTTGCATCCATAAAAATGTAAAACAACTGCCTTGAAAAAGACACCACCCCTAAAAAAAGGAATCAACTGTGGGGAAATATTTAAGAATGTGATAGCAAAGAGTAAAGAATCATGATATATAATGAAGTCATACAAATCTATGGAAATATATGAATATCTAAAGTAGAAAGTGGACAAATGACAAGCACTGGCCAATTTAAAAAGAATAAATGGCCAATAAACATGGCAAAGACATTTAATCTCATTACTTACCCAAAAGTTGCCAATTAAAACTTTAATATCTTTTTTTTTCTTTTTTTTTCCAGTACGGGGGCCTCTCACTGTTGTGGTCTCTCCTGTTGCGGAGCACAGGCTCCGGACGCACAGGCTCACGGGCCCAGCCGCTCCACGGCATGTGGGATCTTCCTGGACTGGGGCACGAACATGTGTCCCCTGCATCAGGAGCGCAGAGTCTTACCCACTGGACTACCAGGGAAGTCCCCCAATAAACCTTATTTAAAGATATTAAAGTTTTGGGGCTTCCCTGGTAGTGCAGTGGTTGAGAGTCCTCCTGGGTTTGATCCTTGGTCAGGGAACTAGATCCCACATGCATGCCGCAGCTAAGACGTCCACACACTGCAACTAAAAATCCCACATGCTAAAGCTAAGACCTAGTGCAACCAAAATAAATAAATAAATAAATAAAAATAAATAACTAAATAAATTAGGTTTTTTTAACTGATCAGTTTAGCAAAGCTTAAAAATATCTGTGAATGGCTATCATCAAAAAGAACACAAATAACAAATGCTGGCGAGGATGTGGAGAAAGGGGAACCCTGCTACACTGTTGGTGGGAATGTAAATTGGTGCAGCCACTGTGGAAAACAGTGTGGAGGTTCCTTAAAAAACTAAAAATGGAACTACCATATGACCCAGCAATTCTACCCCTGGGTATATACCTGAAAAAAATAAAAACACTAATTGGAAAAGATACATGCACCCCAATGTTCATAGCAGCACTATTTATAATAGCCAAGATATGGAAGCAACCTAAATGTCCACCAACAGATGAATGGATAAAGAAACTGTGATACGTGTGTGTGTGTGTTTGTGTGTGTGTGTATGTCTATATATATATAAAATAATTTTGCCATTTGCAACAACATGGATGAACTTGGAGGGCATTATGCTAAGTGAAATAAGTCAGACAGAAAAAGACATACTGTATGATATCACTTATATGTGGAATCTAAAAAGTACAACAAACTAGTGAATATAACAACAACCACCCAAAGGATCTATGATGCTCCATGCTGGAGAAGGTGTGGGGGAAACAGGCTCTTTCGAAGCTTATGGGATGTGACGTGCCCTGGTTTTCTCCCCACCTCTCTAGATGCTTTTTGCTGGTTTGTGATCCTCTGCCAGGAGTTTCTCAAGATGTAGTCCCCGGCCCTCTTTACTCCTCACTCTGTACCCTCTTCCTAGGTAATCTCATCCATGCCCACGGCTTCTGTTCTATTCACAGAAACCTCTCCAATGCATGTCTCCTGCTCAGGCTTGCCCCCTTGAGCTGTAGACTTAGAGACTTGCCTGTTTGACTTCTTTGGATGTCTTAGAAGCATCTAAGTTTCTAGGTTTAGAAATCTAAGTTTACTAGGCTTCAAGCTGAGCTCCTTATCCTCCCCCACCAGACCATCACCTCCTCCAACGTTTTTAATTTCAGTGGATGGCACCCCCACTCATCCAGGTGGGCAAGCCAGAAACCTGAGGGTTATCTTTGGTAATCTTTCCCTCCTTCCTCATAATCAGTCACTAATTACTGCTGATTTTAACCTCTTAATTATCTCTCCAATATGTACTCCATCTCCACCACCACCACAGTCTGAGCAAGGGTTTCTCGGTCTAGGCACTAGTTGTATTTCAGGCCAGATAATCCTTTGCTCTGGGGGCAATCCCATGTATCGTGATTAAGGAGCATCCCTGATGGTCACTCACAAAATGCCAGTAACATCCCTCCACACACAGTGGACCAACCAAAAATGTCTGCAGACATTGCCAAGTATCTTCTGAGGGGTGAGATTTCCAAGTTTGAGAACCACTGGTCTAAGTTACCATTCTCTCTCCCCTGGATTTGGACAATGGTCTTGATTTCTCCCTTTCTGATCCATTTTCCCATTGCTACCAACCCTTTTTTCAAAACACATATCTCACTGTGTCAACCCCATCCTTAATAGACACTTCTGTGCCATCCATTTCTCAGTGGATACAGACTCAACTCCTCAATAAGAGGTGGGGGACACAGTGGTGGGGTATGTCCCTAGGAAGGCCCTGCAGGGTCCTGCTTGGTTTCCTATGGACGCCAAAGCACCAGAAGGGAAGTCTAGGCTCCAAGGACAAGCTGCACAAACAGCACAGTTCCTGGAAGGCAAATGCTGGCTGCTCCAGGAAGCCCACAAAGACATGTCCTGCCTCAACAGACTCACTGGAACCACTGTGGAGAGATGGCAAATGCCCCTTCATCCAGGACACCTGCCTCTATGAATGCTTCCTCAACCTGGGGCCCTGGGTCCAGCAGCTGGACCACAGTGGGCACAGAGAGCAGATCTGGACCTGCCTCTCTGCAAAGATGACTGTCAGTCCTCGTGTGAAAACTGCTGCACCTACTTTACCTAGAAGTGTGCTGTACAACGTAACCAGTGTCCAGTGGGGCTTCCTGCTACCCCTTCGATTTCTGCTTCCCCCACCTGCCACTCTGCAATGAAATCAAGGGTTGCTCCTACAGCATGAGCCAACTGCAGCCAAGGGAGCGGTCACTGCACCCAGATGTGGTTCATCCTGGCCCAGGGAGCCCCAAGGAGGAGGTTCTATGCTGTGACATGCACTGGGTCTGTGCCCTGTGGGGCTGGCCTCTCCTGCTCATCCTGCCCCTGATGCTGCTCAGCTGAGCTATTTCTACCTTCTGCTACCTGGACATACCGGCTTGTTCAGCCCCACAGCACCAAGACCCTCAGCTCCTGCTCAGTGGTGGGGTCTCCGTCAGCCAGTTTAAATAAATAGACACCCTTGTTGCTCACACAGAAGTCTCGCAAAAGGATATATGATGGAAAGTAAGCCTCCCTCCAATGACAACTGCATTTTAATTGTGACTTATAAAAAATGGGAATATTGTTCTGAAAAAATTTCAGATTTTTTCAAGAATTTAATATTTCTGTCTTTTTTTTTTACTGTTAATATTTAAAGTTTTTTCTTGGTTTACTTATTTCTCCTGCAAAATTACCGACATACTGTTGCTGGTGCCTGTTTCCCATCAGAACGATGCCTTGCACATTTTCCTTTTGGGGCCCATCCAGCTGGGGTATCTGAGTGTCAGGTCAAGACCCTGACTACTAATGTCACCTTCCTGAGAGTTTCAGCTCTCACCTTCCTGCCCTTCACCTGATCCATGCTTTTGCAATTCTTCTGATTTGGTTTCATTGCTTTTTCTTTGCAGAAAGCATGTCTTCACTTGCTTTACTATTTTTGAGTTTGGAGAACAATAATTTTTTAAATGAAAAAGTGGAGTAAATTGTGATGTCTACTTAGGAAGGAAAACTGCCCTAGGATGTGGAGAAATTCAAGAAAAGATGGCCAATAGTGATCATATTTCTCCTCTAAGGTATGACATGGGCTTGACTTGGAGGTCATAAAGGAGCGTTTGGGGATGTTTTGTAGAAGGAACTTTGTCTGAAGGAGCCATCTAAAAGGTTCAGGCTGATTCATTCCATTTCTTATGACCAGAGCCTTTTAGGGCTTCATCACAGGAGGTTATAGATGGGTGTTTTGAGGTTCTCCTAGAAACAGTCTGGATTCTAGGAGTATGGCTTATATGATTAATTTGGTGCCTGGTGGTGACTGAAGATCTCACCAGGCTAAATGTTGAATCTTAAATATGAACCAATAGCCAAGACAGGGCAAAGCCACCAACATTCATGATATATAGAGAGAAAACAAAAACAACAGCAATAACAAAAACTGATCAGAAAAAAGGAACTCATAGAACAAATAAGACAATGCAAGTAGCAGAAGAAAAGGTAAAAACCAAACCCCAGAATCACTTAACTTCTCAGAGAGACTTGAAGATACTGTATCCATTAAGCAAGAAGGAAACACGATGGAAGGGGAACTATTTAGAGTACATGAAAACTTCTGTTGGGCATTTAAAACATGACAGATGAAGGGAAGAGTCCAGTTGACTGTTTGGAAAATAAATATGAAGAAATATGTTAGGATGTATTATAAAAAGATAAAGATAAGGAAAGAGAAATTATAAGAAGAAGAGGATCAATTCTGGAAGTACAGCATCCAATAACAAGTTCCAGAAATACAGCAGAGAAAATGGAGGGAGAGAGATTATCAAAGAAGTAATACAAGAAAAACACCCCAGAATTGGAAAAAAATAATGTCCAGATTGAAAGTGCTAAATTGAGTGCCGAGTACAATGGATGAAAAAAAAGGCAAAGAAGACATGTTATTTTCAAAACATTGATGACGGAGAGAGAGACAGAGAGAGAGAGAAGGAGAAAGAGAACAAACAGTTCACTTACAAAGGAATAGAAATCAGATTGGTATCAGACCTCTTAATAATAACACTGAATACTAGAAGATGGTGAAATTATGCATTAAGATTCCCTTCCATGACCAAGTAAAATGGTGATTATGGTAAAAAATAATTCCAATATATAAACAATAGCTAATATTTATTGACTGTTTACAAAGTGTCAGGAAGTAAGCTAAATTCTTCACATTGACCTTTCTTGTTTAATGCTCCCAACAAATTTATAAGTTTTATTATTATTCCCAATTACATATGAAGAAACTGAAGTGCAACATGATTAATTAACTTGTTAAAGGTCAAGCAGAGAGTAAACTTTGGAGGCAAAATGAGTTTCCAAAAACTTATGAAAATACTTGGAACAAAAAAGAGAATTTGACAAAGATTCCCTATGTTTTAGGTGTAAAAGAAATATCAATCAGAGATGGAAAGGGGAAAAAACAGTTTTGTAGCACTTAGGAACTGTTATTTCTCTTTCACCGCTGTGCTAATGAGCCTGACTGCAAAGTCTTTGCCGTTAGGGAATGTCTGATACTTTGCATCCACTATGATACTAGGCACCAAAACAAATACTCATCTACTGGTGAAGCCAGCTTGTTATGTCAAAATGTGTTCTGCTGTGAATGAAGCATATTTGCATCTTGAGCCCCACTTACCTTGTGAAGCAGGAGAGGGAGTTCAAGGGAAAAACATTCAGGGTGTTTTGGCAGCCCCTGGAAAGGTGGGCGTGTCTCTTGAGGAAACAATTTAATTTACTTTTCTCCAAGTAGGACTGTGTTGGTAACAGCATCTCCATGAAAAGTTAGTGTGAACAAAGGAGGCTCTTAGGAAGACAGTGAATCACCTTGGGTACTGCAGCTGATAACCAGCGTTGGTAATCTTCAAGATAGGCAGAATAAAAAAAAATTCTAGGGGAAATTTGATGGGTTTGGGCATTTGGAAAAATTATTGTTAGACATGTAACAGATCTTTTGGATCACTTGAAAAAATATAGAAAATTAAGCAAGTAAAAACTGGGGAAAATAGAAAACTGTAAAAGGGAAGGAAGCAAATCATAGAACAACTTGGTTCACCAGTGAATAATACTTAAATTGGCTGTTTGTTCAACCAAAAAAGCTATGATTTAACCATATTAAGATGAAAAAGAGGAAGCAGGTGGTCATGACATATAAGAGCACGAAACTCTCAAATACCATAATTGGTAATTAACTGACACGCTCTAAAATGGATAAATCTAGAAGGGGCAACAAGAGCATACTACTTAGAAATGTGAGACTATGAGAAGAAGCAGCTGAAAGAGCTGAAAGTAGATGCTTCTGAAGAAGGACAGGGCAAGGGTGGGGGTGGAGATAGGTGGGGCAGAAACCTGTCTTTTAACACTATTTATTTTTAAATAATGTGCCTGTTATTCTATTATTAATTTTTTACAATAAAAAGTATTTTCACATGTTTCAAAATTCAAATGATACAGTAAAAAGTCTGTCTTCTTTCCTGTCCTTTCCGACCTGACTCCCCTCAGCAAAAGCCTCCAACGTTTTTTGCTTGTGCATTGTTCCAAAGACAATTTAATTATATTGTTTTTATTAAAGTGAATATATTTTTTAAATTAGACATTTAAAAATTTTTATTTACTTATTTGTATTTTTGGCTGTGTTGTGTCTTCGTTGCTGCACGCAGACTTTCTCTAGTTGCGGCGAGCGGGGGCTACTCTTCCTTGCAGTGCGCGGACTTCTCATTGCGGTGGCTTCTCGTGTTGTGGAGCACAGGCTCTAGGCACACGGGCTTCAGTAGTTGTGGCACTTGGGCTTCAGTAGTTGTGGCTCGCGGGCTCTAGAGCGCAGGCTCAGTAGTTGTGGTGCACGGGCTTAGTTGCTCCGCGGCATGTGGGATCTTCCCGAACCAGGGATCTAACCCGTGTCCTCTGCATTGGCAGACAGATTCTTAACCACTGTGCCACCAGGGAAGCCCTAAAATGAATATTAGTTTAAAAGGAGTTTGGGCAAAAAGAAAATCTGCTGAGGTATGTAGTGGACATGGTCCAATAAAATAAATTTTATCTTAATGCAGTGAAGTGACTTTTGCAGAAAATGAATAGAATGTCCTAATTCCTTGACATTATCAATAATAATTCATACCATGGCTTTAATAACATTTTTGAAGAAATAATTATGTCATTAAATTAAAAATCGACAAATTTGCAATAATGACAACTTCTCTTTCTTTCTTAGAGGCATGGGCCTCACATTTTAATTTTCTTATATCTCCTGCCACTTTTAGAAGGGAAAGATGCTGACTTCAAGCCAAATGTTCTGTCCTTACACTTGATAATAGATTCCTCTCCCAGAGCTAATGGTAAGTTTAGCTTCAGGTTTACCTAAAAGTCAATTACAAATATTGGTAAAGGCAAGATGCGATTTGGGGGCAGCCTAACTTGTTATTAAGTACAAGGTGTTTCATCCAGTCTTGTTAAACACTTTCCCCGGGGCTCTAAGGATTCATTCCTAAGCATGATGTCCAACAGGTGGAGGAGGCTGAGGGAGAGATGGAGTGGGAAAGAGTAACATCTCAAAGGCCACCCTGTTTAATTGTAAACAGTCCTGTAAACAGGACTGAGAGAAGCCCAGTCCTTTTTGTTTTGTTTTGTTTTTGCTATACATGTTTTTTGAATTTTTATTTTATTTTTTTATACAGCAGGTTCTTATTAGTTATCTATTTTATACATATTAGTGCATATATGTCAATCCCAATCTTCCAATTCATCCCACCACCATCATCCCCCCGCCCCGGCCCCCTGCTTTTTCCCCCTTGGTGTCCATACATTTGTTCTCTACATCTGTGTCTCTATTTCTGCCTTGCAAACCAGTTCATCTGTACCATTTTTCTAGATTCCACATATATGCATTAATATACGATATTTGTTTTTCTCTTTCTGACTTACTTCACTCTGTATGGCATTCTCTAGGTCCATCCACGTCTCTACAAATGACCCAATTGCATTCCTTTTTATGGCTCAGTGATATTCCATTGTATATACGTACCACATCTTCTTTATCCATTCATCTGTCGATGGGCATTTAGGTTGCTTCCCTGACCTGGCTACTGTAAATAGTGAGAAGCCCAGTCCTTATAACTCTGTGACCATCACATCATTTGCCACATCCACGACAAAACAGGCTCCAGATAGTCTGTTAAAATCTCCTTTGTGTGGGCTTCCCTGGTGGCGCAGTGGTTGAGAATCTGCCTGCTAATGCAGGGGACACGGGTTCGAGCCCTGGTCTGGGAGGATCCCACATGCCATGGAGCAACTAGGCCCGTGAGCCACAACTACTGAGCCTGCGCGTCTAGAGCCTGTGCTCTGCAACAAGAGAGGCCGCCATAGTGAGAGGCCCGCGCACCGTGATGAAGAGTGGCCCCCACCTGCCACAACTGGAGAAAGCCCTCGCACAGAAACGAAGACACAACACAGCAAAAATAAATAAATTAATTAATAAACTCCTACCCCCAACATCTTCTTTAAAAAAAAAAATCTTCTTTGTGTTCATTTATTCATTCATTCAAACATCAAGTTGTATTGACTGCTTATCTTGTGTCACCGCTGGGCTATGTTTAGGAACTATACAGAGGAGGAGTGAGGCAGACAAGGACTCACTGGCAAGATGCTCTTTATTTTTTTGTGATGCCAACTAACCAAAGGACTTGATGAAATCATAGATTCTGGAGTGGGAAGTGACCTTACAAGCTTCTCTTTCCAGCTGGGGCTCAGTGAAATTAAGCAACTGGCCCAGACCCTCACTGGTATTTGCAGAACTGAAATGAAAACCAGCCACCAGGACTTCCCTGGTGGCATAGTGGTTAAGAATCCATCTGCCAGTGCAGGGGACATGGGTTTGATCCCTGGTCTGGGAAGATCCCACATGCTGTGAAGCAACTAAGCCTGTGCGCCACAACTACTGAGCCTGCACACTAGAGCCCACGAGCCACAACTGCTTAGCCCACACGCCACAACTACTGAAGCCCACGTGCCTAGAGCCCCTGCTCCACAACAAGAGAAGCCACTGCAATGAGAAGCCTGTGCACCACAACAAAGAGTAGCCCCCGCTTGCTGCAACTAGAGAAAGCCCTCGTGCAGCAACGAAGACCCAACGCAACCAAAAATAAATAAATAAACATATATATATATATATATATATATATATATATATATATATATATATATATATATAAAACCAGTTTCCAACCTACTTGGGTCCATGCAATAGATTATTAAAAGTGTAAAAGAACTGTAGGCAATGACATTCTGTAACTCTCTTCATAGTGAGGTTCTGCAAACATGACTGAATGGGCTCCTCGACTTTTTACAGACTGAAGAACTCACCGAACAGCTATGTCAAGAGGAAGGGAATTGCCCCCAAGGGTCAGAAACCTCCCTGACCCTCCAGGCCAACTGCGTGGTCTATCTGAGTAGCCGTGCTGGGGCGGGGAGACCATGGCAGTAAGAGCCTTGGGAAGTGATGGTTGGACAGCAGAAACTATGAGGGGAGAATCAGGAAGTGCAAAAACCAGAAATAAAATAAAAAGTCTCTAGTGACATCCATAGAAGGTGGAAGAAAGAAGGGAAAGTATGTGGAAAGAAGGGATGAGAGGCCTGAAGCTTGCCATGCACTTAGGAGGAACTCTACAGGAACTGCTGTGTTCACAGGTCTCTATGAGAATGGAAAGAATTGTCACCAAGGGAGAAGCATATCGTTTGATATACTTAAGACAAGGATGGGAAGCTTTCTTCTACCTTGTCAAGAGCTTCTGATCCACAGGGAATAAAGCAAGCAGGAATCTTTCAGAAGTAAATGGTAAATGAATTACTTTTTTTTTTTTTTTTTTTTTTTTGCGGTACGCAGGCCTCTCACTGTTGTGGCCTCTCCCGTTGCGGAGCACAGGTTCCGGACGCGCAGGCTCAGCGGCCATGGCTCACGGGCCCAGCTGCTCTGCGGCATGTGGGATCTTCCCGGACTGGGGCACGAACCCGTGTCCCCCGCATCGGCAGGCGGACTCCCAACCACTGCACCACCAGGGAAGCCCTGAATTACATTTTTGAAAGAGAGAGAAATAAAGTACATCTCACACAATGTTCGGAAGTAAGATTTGAGAACCTGAAACACTAGCGCATGCAATTAACAGTAGAACATAATCATTCATTCAGTATTGTTACTAATTCAGTTGCTGGGATGAAACAAGGGTGGGGGTGGTGTGGGAGGTCAATAGGAAGAGAAGCAAATCTGAAGGGGGAAGGATACGGTTAAGACAGAAATAAACAGAGAAGGACAAGGGTGGTGGGTAGAGACCCAAAGAGAAAGAAAAGGAAAGATAGAAAAAAGACACTCTCAAGAGAGACAAGTGAGATTTCAAAGGAATAGCATGAAGATTCCTCATCTGCCATTATCCTTCCCTCCCCCATCCCCAGTAGCTGTGGAGTCCGAGATTTCTGGTTCCACCAACTCCCATTAGGATAAATCAAGCTCTCTCACCCCATGTCCACCCCACCACGACCTCCATCCCCAAGAGATTATTAAAAATCTCTATTTTCTTAGCTGGTGCCCACATCACCAGACTTCTACTGTAGTTTTATTCTAGTTCTTGTGCCTAAAGAGTGTTGTAAAACTATGTACCCTTCACACATTTTTAAGTTAACACCTACTCTTTTTCATCTTAAGATTAAGTAACTGCAAAGGATGGAATCTCCCAATGTACACATATTATATATGAGCCTTAAATATATTTTTATTAAAACGTTGTTGCAGATTTATCTTATTCAATTTATGGGATTGTCTGCCATACAATCTAATTGGCAATGCCAGTCCTCACGCTTAAACCTATCCACCAAATCAGCCTTACTTTTACTCAGAAGAAGCTGCATTTTAATTAATTAATTAATTTTAAAATAAATTTATTTATTTACTTATTTTATTTTTGGTTGCATTGCGTCTTGGTTGCGGCAAGTGGGGGCTACTCTTTGTTGTGGTGTGCGGGCTTCTCACTGCAGTGGCTTCTCTTGTTGCAGAGCACGGGCTCTAGGCGTGCAGGCTTCAGTAGTTGTGGCTTGCGGGCTCTAGAGCACAGGCTCAGTAGCTGTGGCGCACAGGCTTAGTTGCTCCACGGCATGTGGGATCTTCCCAGACCAGGGATCGAACCTGTGTCCCTTGCATTGGCAAGTGGATTCTTAACCACTGCACCACCAGGGAAGTCCGAAAGCTGCATTTTAAAATTCGAATAAATATGCAATACCTATTCCTTTACAACCACATCACTATACCGAAAAGGTAGGGCCAGAGTCTCCCCTAGGAGCAGTTCATTCTTTACTTGTCCAGTTTTTGGATGCCCCAGAGGTGCTTGTGCCCCAGGATAATTCCCTTTGGAAGCTTTGGGATATGTGAGAGATGAGACTTGGTTAATTAGGAGAAGGATAAATGGAAGATTGCAAGCTTCTTCTTAGACAAATTTATACTAGGAAGGAACACATCAGGAAGATGAGGATCTGGAATCCTTTCTTCTCTCAGAAATCCCTTGGTATCACCCAGGAGCATGAGTACCCCGTTTTAAAATGGCACTCTACTGCCGCATTGCTTTGTCATGTTCTGTTCCACTTTGTTCTTTTTTTTTTCCTTTGCTTTTTTTTTTAACATCTTTATTGGAGTATAATTGCTTTACAATGGTGTGTTAATTTCTGCTTTATAACAAAGTGAATCAGCTATACATATACATATATTCCCATATCTCCTCCCTCTTGCGTCTCCCTCCCACCCTCCCTATCCCACCCCTCTAGGTGGTCACAAAGCACGGAGCTGATCTCCCTGTGCTATGCAGCTGCTTCCCACTAGCTATCTATTTTACATTTGGTAGTGTATATATGTCCATGCCACTCTCTCACTTCATCCCAGCTTACACTTCCCCCTCCCCGTGTCCTCAAGTGCATTCTCTACATCTGCGTCTTTATTCCTGTCCTGCCCCTAGGTTCTTCAGAACCTTTTTTTTTTTTTTAGATTCCATATATATGTGTTAGCATACGGTATTTGTTTTTCTCTTTCTGACTTACTTCACTCTGTATGACAGACTCTAGGTCCATCTACCTCACTACAAATAACTCAGTTTCATTTCTTTTTATGGCTGAGTAATATTCCATTGTATATATGTGCCACATCTTCTTTATCCATTCATCTGTCGATGGACACTTAGGTTGCTTCCATGTCCTGGGTATTGTAAATAGAGCTGCAGTGAACACTGTGGTACATGACTCTTTTTGAATTATGGTTTTCTCAGGGTATATGCCCAGTAGTGGGATTGCTGGGTCGTATGGTAGTTCTGTTTTTAGTTTTTGATGCAGCCACTGTTTTTCTCCACTTCCTCAAACCCTGTGTATGTCTCCTGCCTTAAACACTTCTCGGAATATTTTCCCCACATCCTTGCCTTCAAACCCCCTGATGTATACCAGAGTGCCTTCCCCTAGATCACTTTTTATTCTCTCACAATCCATGGTAGGGGAGTTATTATTATTTTCACCCCACCCTCTTATAAAAACCTCTGCTCTCTCCCTGGTGGGAATATAATTTGGGACAATTATATGGGGGCATTTTGTTAATCTTGACCAAATTTGCAAATGCACATATCTCTGACCCAAAAATTCTACTTTCAGGGCTTTATCTTTGTGAGGAGTTCAGGGCCAACTACAAGGTTAGAGGATACAGTCTCCACACAAGACCATCCTCATTTCTGACACCAACTGCAAGTTCAGAGGTTTCCCAAAACACCTGGGGGCTTGATTTTTCACTAGAAAAACTGACAGAGCTCATTGAAAGTGGTTATACTCATGGTTACAGTTTATTCCAGGGAAAGGATACAGATTAAGGGGAGCCATAGGAAGAGAAGCATAGGGCAGAGCCCAGGAAGGTTACAAACATGAACTTCCACAGTCCTCTCCCCATGGAGTCAGGGCATGCTCCCCTCCCAACATCTCCGTATGGCAGTACACATGAAGTATCATCAACCAGGGAAGCCTAGTGTTCAAAGTTTTTATTGGTGCTCTATTACATAGGCATGATTGATTGATTAATTGCCTATGTGGTTGAGCTTAGTCTCCAGATCAACTGATAATGCATGCCCCAAAGCCCCAATCCTAAGTCATATGGTTGGTCTTTCTGGCATGGCCAGCCCCTACCCTAGCACTGTTGGGTGTGGCCAGCCTCCACCCTGAACAAAGACAGTACTACCAAGTATGACATAGATTACCTTCCAGAAGCTGGAGGCAAAAGCCAGACTATCTCTTTGGATAGGGCCAAATTCTATACAATCCTACATATCCATTCACACGTGTACAAAATGACACACATGTAAAGCTTATTAACCACAGCGTCTGTCATAGCAAAGGTCTGGAGCAACCTAACTATTTCTCAGCAGAGTGCTAATTGAACAAATTTAAGATATATTTACCCAAGGTAATAATTTTTAGTCAGAAAAAAAGAATGAAGCTTTTTATGTATTGATATGAAACAATACATTGCTAAGAAGAACTAGTGTTTTCTGTCATTGTGTAAAAAATACTCACAAATTTTCTTGTAAATGCACAGTCTAGCTCTGGAAAGATAACCAAGAATGTAATAATACTGTTTGTCTCTAGAGAGGGTAACTGAGTGGCTGGAGGATGGGCTGGGAAAGAGGTTTTCACTCTATACCTTGTTATGTCTTTTGAAGTTTAAAGCATGAAACATTATCTACTAATAAATAGATTAACTTAAAATTTAAAAATAAAAACAAAATCCTGCTTCTTTGAGTTCAGCTGTGACTGATTCCTCCTCCCCTTCTTGCTGGCTGCAAATTTCTGGAAGATATCCATCATCAAGTTAAGAAGGTTTCCTTGAATTTCTGTTTTGCTAGGAGATGCTTTTTAAAAAATTAAATAGGAATAGTGTTGAATTTTGTCAGATGGTACTTTAGCATCTAGAGAGATAATGATATTTTTCCCCTTTAATCTCTTACTGTACTGAATTACAGTAATAGATATCTCAATGTTCAATCATCTTTCCATTTCTAGAATAAACCCACAATATATTATTCTTTTAATCCACTGCCAAGCTCAACTTGCTAGTATTTTATTAGGATATTTTTTCATCCATATTCCTAAGTAAAACTGATAGATCCCTTTCTTCTAATTCACTAATTTTGATATCAGATTTATGCCACGATCATAAACGAGTTGGGGAGATGTCCATCTTTTTCTGTGCTATAGAATAATTTATGTAACATGAAAATTTGCTGGTCCTATTTAATCATTTAGCCCCAGGTACATTGTTTAGGGTAGATCTTTGACTGCTTTTTCTTTTTAGGTCGTTTTATTTTTCTTAAATCAATTTTTATCATCTGTATTGCCCTAAAAATTATCCAATTGCTGTAGTTTTCCTTATTTATTCATATAACATTTCACATCATTGATTCATCCTTTAGAAAACTCTTCCATATTTGCAGTTGTTTCTCTATCGCTGATCCTAATGTGTGTGTGTGTGTGTGTGTGTGTTCTCTGGGACTATTTCTTTTTTTTTTTTTTTTTTTTTTTTTTGCTGTACGCGGGCCTCTCACTGCTGTGGCCTCTCCCATTGCGGAGCACAGGCTCCGGACACACAGGCTCCGCGGCCATGGCTCGCGGGCCCAGCCGCTCCGCGGCATGTGGGATCTTCCGGGATCGGGGCACGAACCCGTGTCCCCTGCATCGGCAGGCGGACTCTCAACCACTGCGCCACCAGGGAAGCCCTATTTCTTTTTTTTTTAACTTTAATTTTATTATGGAGTATAGTTGATTAACAATGTTGTGTTAGTTTCAGGTGTACAGCAAAGTGATTCAGTTATACATATACAAGTATCTATCCTTTTTCAAATTATTTTCCCATTTAGGTTATTACAGAGTATTGAACAGAGTTCCCTGTGCTATACAGTGGGTCCTTGTTGGAGATCTATTTTAAATATAGCAGTGTGTACATGTTAATCCCAAACTCCCAATCTATCCCTCCCCCGACCAACCCTGGCCCCCTGGTAACCATAAGTTCATTCTCTAAGTCTGTGAGTCTGTTTCTGTTTTGTAAATAAGTTCATTTGTATCATTTTTTTAAGATTCCGCATATAAGCGATATCATATGATATTTGACTTTCTCTGTCTGATTTACTTCACTTAGTGTGATAATCTCCAGGTCCATCCATGTTGCTGCAAATGGCATTATTTCATTCTTTTTAATGGCTGAGTGATATTCCATTGTATATCTGTACCACATCTTCTTTATCCATTCCTCTGTTGATGGACATTTAGGTTGCTTCCATGTCTTGGTTATTGTAAACAATGCTGCAATGAACTTTGGGGTGCATGTATCTTTTCTTTTAAATTTTATTTATTTAATTTATTTATTTTTGGCTGTGTTGGGTCTTCATTGTTGTGCGCAGGCTTTCTCTAGTTGTGGTGAGCGGGGGCTACTCTTCGTTGTGGTGTACGGGCTTCCCATTGCAGTGGCTTCTCTTGTTGCAGAGCATGGGCTCTAGGCATGCAGGCTTCAGTAGTTGTAGCACGTGGGCTCAGTAGTTGTGGCTCACTGGCTCTAGAGCGCAGGTTCAGTAGTTGTGGTGCACGGGCTTTGTTGTTCCGCAGCATGTGGGATCTTCCTGGACCAGGGCTCGAACCCGTGGCTGCATGTATCTTTTTGAATTACGGTTTCCTCTGGGTATATGCCCAGGAGTGGGATTGCTGGATCATATGGCAACTCTAATATATATATATATATATGATCCATATGGACCATATGGCAACTCACAGGCCCTATGTCCAAATACAGTCACATTGGAGATTAGGGCTTCAAGATATGAATTTTTAGTGGGGGAGGATACAATTCAGTCCATAGCAGAGGTATTCACTTATGATTTATACATTTTTCTGAATGTATGCTTCAATTTTAAAAATGTATTCAGTAAAGTAAAATGAAAGAGAACATGATGAGAATCAGAAGTCCCATGGCCACAACTGCTCTTGGAGACCTATGGACCATATAACCATCTTACACAGAGATGGACCAGTGCTCATAGCCAGTGTGAAAAGCCCAGTCCAGTCTCCAGGTGTGGGCTCTTTGCCTGACTCCCTGCTGCAGGGCACATCATATCTTAGATTGGAACAAAGTACTCACTGTCCCTACGCAGAACACTGTGCCTCACCTCCTCTTCAATTTTCTCCGTCATTGAGCCAATGATCTAATGAACAAACTGTACTCTGTATTAGGGTGTGAGTGGCTGTTGGTAGAACAAAACACGGAGTGTCCCTGGGGAATCACAAGTTTGTTGGGAGGCTACAGGGCAAGTTGAGCTAGGGAGAGAGAAAGGAAGAAGAAAAGAAAGAAGTCAAAATATTTTAAAATATCGAAGTAGAAAGATTTTTAAAGCATTATTTAGTTATTAATTTGTAATTATATTACATTTTGATCATTATAATTTCCGCTTTTTGAAATTTGTCAACATTCCCTTTGTGACCTAATGGTCAAAATTTGCTGATGTTTCATCCTAGCAAGAAAAAAGTGCATATGCATTCAACAAATATTTAGTGAGGGCCTATGGTGTGTCAGGCACTGTTCTAGATTCTTAGGATCCAAGAGTGAACAAAACAAAGATCCTTGCCCATGTGAAGTTTTCATTTAAGCAAGAGGAAGCAGGTGATGAGCAATACTCACAATGAATAAGCAAATTTTAAATTAACATTACATGTGCTATGGAAAGTGACAAATGTTTTCCAAGATAGTAGAGTAAGGTAAATGGGATGGGGGCACAGATTGCAATTTAATGTAGGGTGGTCAGGGAAGGCCTACTTGAAATGTGAGGGTCGAGGAGGTATGTGTGTATGCAGGTGTGCACACTTCCTGAAGGGCTTTGTAGGGCTTTGCAGGACTTGCACTGTTAGTGAAATGGGTTTGGACAGAGGAATGTCATGATCTCAGCTTTTCAGGACTCACACTGATGACTTGATGAAGATTTGACTGTAGGGAGACACGAGTGGAGGCTGGGAGATGGTTAGGAGGTTATTATCATTGTTCAGGTGGGAGATGATAGTGGCTTGGATCAGGGTGGCAGCAGTAGAGGTAGAGAGAAGTAGTTGGATTGGGGATATCTGTTTTGTAAAGAAGTTCATTTATACCATTTTTAAAAATTAAATTCTACATGTGAGTGATATCATGTGATATTTGTCTTTCTCTATCTTTTACCTACTCTTGAAATTTATTTATCTCCTTGTTGTTTTCTTCAAGGGAGCTTAGAGTAAAATGGAAAACACCACAATATTAAGGGCAGGGAAAGAAATGAGAGTAAGAGACAGAGGATGAGAGAGAAGCAAGAACTAAGGTTTATGCCTGAGAAAAGCTACAGCGATTAAACACTGTCAAATGCAAGCTCCCCAAATATCACCAACGCAACCTATTGATAAGACAATGCTAAATTGATTGCTCACCCTGGAAGGGAGAACACCAGCACCACTGCAACAGAACTTTGGCTGTGTCTTCAAGGGGCAAAGGCAAAGCTGGATATTATTGAGAATCAAAAGTTTTATCAGAGCGGGTCTTTCAGTATGATGCTTGATCAGGATTGGGTAAAGATCATGACTAGTGGTTTAGAATTGGTGGCAACAGCAAGGTAAGGAATTTGAGGTGAGGGATTCGAAGAATCTTAGGGAGTAAGCTGTCTGTTGATGCTTCCTGTAGAGGCATTGATGTGTCTTTTGGGAGGGTCATGTAATGAACTTTCACATTATTTTCGTGAGCAGGAGTCTCCTGGCATGGCAGTTATACTAATCCATACGATGGAATAGTAAAGTCATGTTAAAGTAGACAGTAAGTTCTGTGTGTGTAGGGGGAAATTGTTGTGTGTTTGTTTCAGTTCCTCAACACAAAAACCAAGCCAGGCCATTTCTTATAGTAGTGCAGACCTCTAATCCCCAGCTCTGACGACAGTAGGACTGCTCACTCTGAGCTCCCAAGGCTTTGAGTTGGTTTGACGTCTCCTTAATGCTTGTAAAATTTTTGCAGTCGATGAAGCTGCAGTTCCTAATGAGCAAAGTCAATTTAAATTGAAGAAAGCATAGATTTGGACCAATACTGTTCATTGTTTATCTTCAATGGATGTCCCAATGGACATAATTTTTGTCCATTACTGACAAATTAGATTTGGAGTTTTCAACTCCCGTTTTGCTCTCTTACAAGCTTTCAGTTACACATGATTAATGGCTATAATTGTCCTGACTTTCCATTTTTAGGAAGCAAAGATTTCCTGGTAGATGTGGCACTCTCCAGCTACCGAGCACAATTTACAGTATTCAGCCTCATTCCCTTAAGTGCACTCACTACCCTGGGCATTGCTGAGAAAGACTCAGCTTACAATGTGGACTTAATTTTCTTATTACTTTCCCTAAAAGAATCACCAAGGTCCTACGAAAGTCTTAAAGATAGTTTTAATTCATCTCCCCATCTTATTATTAATATTGATATTATTTTGCTCTTTGGTCATATTATTTAACTAATTGAATAATTAAATAAATAATTGAATAAAAGCTGCTATCCAGATAGATAGGCATTACATTTTACATAATGAAAAAATGTAATCAACATCATCCTCTCTGTAGTGGACGCTGTTGGTGTCCCACCCAGATGCCTCCACAAGGCCAGTGGACGCAACCCCAGCAGCTGGGAGTACTGGTGATTAATTATTCACAACTGCCTGCTTCAGAGAGTTGCTCTGCCAGACAGGAGCCATCTGGCTTGGAATATTACACCCCCTCAGTCCACCCAGGGCAGCCCACAGTCAATGAGTGACTGACATGGGGTATAAAAGGCCAGCCCTCTTGCCTCAGGCTGAGACTAATTCCGCTGTACAATTCATGCTTCATCAGGGCAGAAGCCTTTGGTCTGTAGTGTGATCAGCCTTGGCAGCCCCTAGGACCCCTTGTTCTCAGCAATTCTGCTGGGCTCCATGGTCACACCACCAGCAGCTCCCATCCACTGCTTGCCTTGAGCAACTCCCAACATGGCATCCACTAATTTGTTTCTGAACCCCAGAACTGTATACTTGAAAAGGTGGTCAACAGAGGTGATGATGACAGTTTGAGGAAAAGGAATGTGCAGTTGCCAGAGGATGGTGACTAAGAATAACATACTGGATGCTTTCACATTCTCTCATACACTATTGGTGGGAGTGTAAATTGACTCAGTCATTGCTTCCTGGTAAAATGATCATAGCCTTTGACCTAGATATTGCACTTCTTTAAATTTATTCTTAAGATATAGTTGATTAATTAGGCAAAGAGTCAGCTATCTGGAGGCCCATTTCAGTGTTATTTATAATAACAAAAAAATGTAGACAATCTGGAGCCCAAGAAAGGGGAATTATTATATATTCATGCAATGCAACACTGTTTAGTTATCTAACCGTATCCTTTTTTATCACTCATGGTTTCTGTGGACAGAGTGGAGACGGCTTATCTCTGCTCTGTGTTGTCTGGAGCCTCAGCTGGAGAACTTAAAGGCTGGAATGATCTGAAGGCTTGTTTGCTCTCATATTGGCAGACACTGATAATCAGCTAGAGACCTAACTGGGTGTGTCTGCTGGAACAATCACATGTGGCCTTTCCATGGACTTCTCACCATGTGGTGGCTTGGTTCCAAGATTGAAAAGAAAGGAGAGCCAGGCAGAAGCCTTATTGCCTTTTATGACCTGCTGTGGAAGTCACACGGCATCGCCTATGCCACATTCTACTTATTGTGATAGTTACAAAAGTCTGGCTGGGTTGAAAGGAAGGAAACAAAGATGCCACCTCTCGATGGAGGCGTGTCAATTTCACATTGCAGGAAGAGCATGTGGAATGGGATTATAATATGCTTGTGCTAGCATCTATGGAAAATACAATGTGACTGTAACTAGTCATATCAATGTCTAATGGCATGGGAAAATGTTCATGATATACTATGAAGTTAAAAAAAATCAGATTACAAGACAATACGTACGGTATAATCCCACTTTGAAGGAAAACTGTATAGATGCAAAGTATTAGCAGCGGCTTCCACCGGAAATGAGATGAATTTAAATGGATAACTGTATAATCACAATTTGTTCATGTGTGTGTGTTGGTGTGGGGGCGTTTATGAAAGCGTCTGTCTTTTTTGCCCATAGGCAGCTCCAGGGGATTCCTTTGGGAGTGTTCTCTTTGACCCCCTGAGTAGATCATTGGATTTAATAGTCAGGAAAAGCTATTTTTACTCAATGATGCCTCTGCGTGTTCTGTGAGGCCCTGGCCTGAGTCCAGGTTACTTGGCGCTGATTCCCAGCAGCATGTGACCCCAGGGACGAGGCATGAATGAATTAAAGTTTAATTAAAGGTGAAACTCTACTGTAGATGGGGCTGCCTGTTTCCTCTTGGGTCGCTAGTGCAGGCGAGCATTCGAAAGGGCAGCACAAGGACTCCTGGTAACATTGAACCTCCCTCCCGGGCTTGTGTGTAATCAGTTCCCCTGGCAATTTTGTGGGACACCTTTCTTTTTCTCTTGAAAAGGGGATAAAAAGATGTTGAAGGATATGGTAATGAAAACACAGAGAACCAGTGTGGGGAGAGTCTGGGGTAGCAAATGCAGAGTGGTTTCTCAGGTTAATAATCAAATTGGTTCCCAAGCCTTGAAGTCTTCCCATCCTGGGCCCCTCAAGCAGCCATTTTTAAAAGACCAGGTGGAAAAGATTTCTTGGGTATCAAGGAACACTTAGCCTGATGACCTGCTGTGGGTGTGGACATGGAGTGGAGGGGGTGCACTCAGTTCTGCGGCTTTGGATTTCCATCCAGAGCAGAGCCGGGGTGTACTGGTCCACGCTGCCCACACTCTCACAAACCACCTAAAGCCGACTGAATAAGAGGACCAACGGGAGGGGCTACTCACTTGGGAAACAAAATTAAGAAAGAAGTAAAGGCACTTTTATATGTACATGGAACCCAAGCAAGGAAGGTGCCACGGAGATGACTGTCCAAACCACTGGGTGGTTTTTAAAGCCACTGCCAAGCTGACCTAACTGCTCAGAGAGGTCACTAGACGATCAGAAAAAGCACCTTCTATCTAGGTCAAGTGTTGGCCTCATCACACACTGGCTCTGGAACTTTCTGTGAGGCCCAGAAGCTCCTGGAGCCACAGTCTCCTCACCTGTGAAATGGGCCTTAGGTCACCTGCCTTACCTTGCTGGAGGTGCCAGTGAGATGGTGCCTGCCAGAGTTAGGCCTTATCTACTGCAAGATGGGAATTTATCACAAGAATACAAGGAGACTTGGGCTTCCCTGGTGGCACAGTGGTTGGGAGTCCGCCTGCCGATGCAGGGGACTCAGGTTTGTGCCCCGGTCCGGGAGGATCCCCCATGCCGTGGAGTGGCTGGGCCAGTGAGCCATGGCCGCTGGGCCTGCGTGTCTGGAGCCTGTGCTCCGCAACAGGAGAGGCCACAACAGTGAGAGGCCCGCGTACCGCAAAAAAAAAAAAAAAAAAGAATACAAGGAGACAGACTTTCATGGAAATTAGCAAAAGAAACCTTAGTTGTGCCAGGCCTTAGAAGTGACTGAAACTGAGTCCACGGAAGCTCCAGGGACCTCAGCAACTGGACGTTGCAGATCTTCGCAGTAACATGGTAACAATGCAAATAATAATAATCATAGTAATAGTGATAATAATAGTAATAAAGTTTAGCAAGCATTGACTCTGTAGAGCACATGCTCAGACCTTTATACACATCATCTCACTTACTCATTTACTCCCCACCCCAACCCTGGGAGGCACTTTCACCTTCATTATAGCCCTCCCTGCTTACTGAGGCCTCATCATTCCAGCTTAGACAAAGCTTTGGCTTGCCCACTGCTCCTGCTCCCCTCAGGACCTCTAGCATGCCTCCTTTCAGAAAGCCACAGTGCCTGCTACTCACTGCTTGATTATTTCCCAGTTTCCCAACTCAGATTTCTGAGAGCAGGAACATCCCTGGTCTGCAGGGACCTGTTGCTTATACAGTTTTAGAGACATTCTTTAAGAAAGGAAAAATAAAACATATAAATACAAATCTGGGCTCGGGAACCTGGAGGAGCCCTCTTCAGGTGAGGGCCCTGAAGCTTCAGTGCATGTATTTCAGGGTGAGTCAGCCTCTGCTCTAGTCTAATAATGAGATTTTTGGGTGGTTGGGGTGGAGGGTGACATTCCATGGGACCAACCATGGCTGGTAAAAGTTGGTAAGCTGGTAAAACAGCCTCTCTCTGCAGTGGTCTCCTCTCAACCACTCAGGGAAACCTGGTCTCAGGGGGAATCTGGCCATCTCTCCATCTCATGTGTCCCTCTGTTCTTCATTCAGAAGCTGGACTTGGGAGAAGGAACCTAGGGCCAGGAACTAAGAGCAAGACTCCCTGAAGACCTGCAGAGCGAGGTGCAGGCACAAGGTGCATAGTGACCAAGCAGTAATTTTGTGTCCTACATATCCCTTGTTCCTTATGTACATGGCTCCCTCAGGGATCTCATGGGTATAAGAAATGGCTAGATCGACAAATTTGGGGTACTTATGGGGCTCATGGGCCCATGGCCAAATCACCTTCTTAAAACTGTCAAAAGGGCAGGAATAAAGACGCAGACTTAGAGAATGGACTTGAGGACACGGGGCGGGGGAAGTGTAAGCTGGGATAAAGTGAGAGAGTGGCATATATACACTACCAAATGTAAAATAGATAGGTAGTGGGAAGCAGCCACATAGCACAGGGAGATCAGCTTGGTGCTTGGTGACCACCTAGAGGGGTGGGATAGGGAGGGTGGGAGGGAGAGAGACGCAAGAGGGAAGAGATATGGGAACATATGTATACATATAGCTGAATCACTTTGTTATACAGCAGAAACTAACACAACATTGTAAAGCAATTATACTCCAATAAAGACGTTAAAAAAGGAAAAACAAAAAACTGTCAAAAGGGACTTCTCTGGTGGTACAGTGGTAAAGAATCTGCCTTCCAATTCAGGGGACGCGGGTTCGATCCCTGGTCAGGGAACTAAGATCCCACATGCCCCGGGGCAGCTAAGCCTGTGCGCCACAACTGCAGAGCCTGGGTACCTCAACGAGAGCCTGAGTGCTGCAAACTACAGAGCCCACGTGCTCTGGAGCCTGTGTGCCACAACTAGAGAGGAGCCCACGCACCGCAACGAAGAGCTCACGTGCCGCAACTAAGACCCGACACAGCCATAAATAAATAAACTATCAAAACCTTTCCATTGTTCCTAACACTCTCTTCTGATGATTTCCTTTAAAAAATACCTGAAGGTGGGAGATCTGAACATTTTAAGGCCTTCGACATGCAATTTTATTCAAATGAAATTCATTCAAGTTTGATTCCAGAAAGTTGTATTTATTGCTCCAAGGAAGACACATATCCTCTCTCAGATACCATCAGTTCCACGTTCAGTCTCATTCTGGTGGAAGATTGTTCCCAACCAAAGACCTGAACTTTTCTAACCCTTGAAAGTGAGTTCCGGGAGGCTGCTCCTCTGCAGTCCAAAGCAAGTCAGCCAGGCCATTGCGCCAAGGGAGGCATCTCCAGAGGGTGGCTGAGCAGGCCACTCCGACATCACGACACAGGGCAGCAAATGCTTCTTCCTCCTGGGGTCCTGGACCTCTGGAATAAGTCCCCAGAGGGACATTTTTCTGCATTTTTTAAACCAAAGTTTTTATTATGTTTTTTTCTTGAGTGCCTGGAGCATTTGAGAGTTTAGCCAGTATCGTAGAACCTCTCCATCTCTTCTCATTTTTAGGTCTTTTCTCTAAAACAAACTCAAATGCAAGCAAACAAACTAGATGACTATGTAGGAAATATAAGGGCTGGCTTTAAACGGGTCAGTAGCATTATCTATTGGCCATGTGCTTGTACTGCAGCTACTATTTTTTTTCAACTTAGTAAATTTACAAAATATATCCCTGCCACACTATAACAAAGAGAAGCAACAAAGAGAATTAGAAAGTGAAAAAGAAGCACTATCTTCAAAGAACTACGTTAACACCTGTTATCTCCAAATACATTAGTTGAGGAGAGTGACAGACGCAGTGAAGATGATCCAGCTTGAGGAGGGTGCCATTGTATATATACATATCACTTCCTCTTCTTTATCCATTCACCTATTGATGGACACTTTGGTTGCTTCCATATCTTGACTGTAGTAAACTCTGCTGCAGTGAACATAGGTATGCATATATCTTTTCAAATTGTGTTTTCATTTTCTTTGGATAAATACCCAGGAATGGAATTGCTGGAGTGTACGGTAGCTCTATTTTTAATTTTTTGAGGAACCTCCATACTGTTTTGCATAGTGGCTGCACCAATTTACATTCCCACCAACAGTGTATGAGGGTTCCCTTTTCTCCACACCCTCTCTATTCTCACAGGTGTGAGGTGATGTCTCGTTGTGGTTTTGGTTTGCATTTCCCTGATAATTAGTGATGTTGAACATCTTTGCATGTGCCTGTTGACCATCTCTGTGCCTTTGGGAAAATGTCTCGATCCTCTGCCCAGTTTTAAAATTGGATTGTTTGTTTGTTTTTGATATTAAGTTGTTTGAATTCTTAATATATTTTGGATATTAACCCTTTATTGGATATATGATTTGCAAATATCTTCTCCCATTCAATAGGTTGCCTTTTGATTTTGTAGATAGTCTTCTTTTCTGTGCAGAAGCTTTTTAGTTTAGTGTAGTCCCACTTGTTTATTTTTGCTTTTGTTGCCTTCACTTCTGGGGACAGATCCAAAAATTCCACACCAAGACAAAAGTCAAAGAGCTTACCACCTATGTTTTCTTTTAGGATTTTTTTATAACTTCAGGTCTTACATTTAATTCTTTAACTCATTTGAATTTAGTTTTGTGTATGATGTGAAAAAATGGTCTAATTTGGGCTTCCCTGGTGGTGCAGTTGTTAAGAATCCGCCTGCCAATACAGGGGACATGGGTTCGAGCCCTGGTCCGGGAAGATCCCACATGCCGTGAAGCAGCTAAGCCTGTGTGCCACCACTATTGAGCCTGTGCTCTAGAGCCCACAAGCCACAACTACTGAGCCTGCATACCACAACTACTGAGCCTGTGTGCCTAGAGCCCATGCTCTGCAACAAGAGAAGCCACCCCAACGAGAAGCCCGCGCACTGCAACGAAGAGTAGCCCCTGCTCGGCGCAACTAGAGAAAGCCCGTGCACAGCAACGAAGACACACACAGCCAAAAAAAAAAAAATTATAAATAAATAAATAAATAAAATAAAAAGATCTAGTTTAATTCTTTTACTTGTAGCTGTCCAGTTTTCCCAACACCACTTATTGAAGAGACTGTCTTTCCCCCATTGTATATTCTTGCCTCCTTTGTCATTGACTGACTATATGTGTGGGGGTTTATTTCTGGGCTCTCTATTCTGTTCCCTTGATCAATGTGTCTGTATCTTACTGCTTTGATTAGTATAGCTTTGTAGTATAGTTTGAAATCAGGGATGATGATGCTCCATTTTTGTTCTTCTTTCTCAGTATTGCTTTGGCTAATCAGTGTCTTTTGTGGTTCTATATAAATTATAGGATAATTAAGTCGAGTTCCTGAAAAATGCCATGGGTATTTTGATAGGGATTGCACTGAATCTGTAGATTGCTTTGGGTAGTATGGACATTTTAACAATATTAATTCTCCTGCTCCATGAGCACAGTATACCTTTCCATTTATTGTGTCATCTTCAATTTCTTTCATCAATGTCTTACAGTTTTCAGAGCATAGGTCTTTCTCCTCCTTGGTTAAATTTATTTTCAGGTATTTTATTCTTTTTGACATGATTGTAAATGGGATTGTTTTCTTGATTTCACTTTCTGATAGTATGTTATTGGTATATAGAAATGTAACAGATTTCCATATATTAATTTTGTATTCTACAACATTGCTGAATTCACTTATTAGTTCTAATAGTTTTTTGGTGGCATCTTTAATGTTTTCTATATATAGTATCATGTCATCTGCAAACAGTAGCAGTTTTACTTCTTCCTCTCCAATTTGGATGCCTTTTATTTATTTATTTTTCTCTTGTCTGATTGCTGTGGCTAGGACTTCTAATACTATGTTGAACAGAAGTGGTAAGAGTGGGCATCCTTGTCTTGTTACTAATTCTAAAGGAAAAGATTTCAGCTTTTCACTGTTCGGTATGATGTTAGCTGTGGATTTGCCATGAACGACCTTCGTTGTGTTGAGGTGTGTTCCCTCTGTACTCACTTTGGTGAGAGTCTATTGGAGCCATTTTTCCAATAGCATTTGCTCACTTTGTGTCTCTGTGTTACTGTTTGGTAGTTCTCACGATATTTCAAACTTTTTCATTATTATTATATATGTTATGGTGATCTGTGATCAGTGATGGATGTTACTATTGGAAAAAGATTATGACTCACTGAAGGCTCAGGTGATGGTTAACACTTTTTAGCAATAAAGTATTTTAAAATAAGGTATATACATAGTTTTTTAGGCATAATACTATTGCACTCTTAATAGACTACAGTATAGTATAGGTATAACTTTTCTACATATTGGAAAACCAAAAAATTCATGGTACTCTCTTTTTTTAAATATTTGTTAAGATTCTAGTGTTTATTTTTTAACTTTATTGAAGTTGATTTACAATGTTGTGTTAATTACCACTGTACAGCAAAATGATTCAGTTATACATATATATTCTTTTTTATATTCTTTTCCATTATGGTTTATCACTGGATATTGAATATAGTTCCCTGTGCTTTACAGTAGGACCTTGTTGTTTATCCATCCTATATATGATAGTTTACATCTGCTAATCCCAAACTCCCAGTCCATTCCTCCTCCACCTCCCCTCCCTCTTGGCAACCACAAGTCTGTTCTCTATGTCTGTGAGTCTGTTTCTGTTTCAGAGATATGTTCATTTGTGTCATATTTTAGATTCCACATATAAGTGATAGCATATGGTGTTTGTCTTTCTCTTTCTGACTTCACTTGATATAATAATCTCTAGGTCCATCCACATTGCTGCAGATGGCATTATTTCATTCTTTTTTATGGCTGAGTAATATTCCATTGTATATATATACCACATCTTCTTTATCTATTCATTTGCCGATGGACATTTAGGTTGTTTCCATGTCTTGGCTATTGTAAATAGTGCTGCTATGAACATAGGGGTGCATGTATCTTTTTGAATTACAGTTTCATCTGGATATAGCCCAGGAGTGGGATTACTGGATCATATGTCAGCTCTATTTTTAGTTCTTTCAGGAACCTCCATACTGTTTTTCATAGTGGCTGCATGGTGGTACTCTCCTTATTACAATATTCATTTTATTGTAGTGGGCTGGAAAGAACCACAATATCTCTGAGGTATGCCTGTATTTGAAAGGTATTGCCTGTATGGGAAATATTAGGGGATATTTCTATGTGATGAAAAGGATTCAGTAGGGAGGAAAAAATTGATGATTCACAAAAACGAGGGTAATTACAGTGATAATTCATGGAGAAGAGGGGACCGTGCTCAGGATACAAATTGAAGGGTTGGTTTTAATGGGAGCAAGTACCCTTCATCCATTATAAGCAGGAAAGAAGACAGTATGCACAGTTGCCCTAGATGAGAAGATTTAGAGATGGAAAAATGAAGCAATTTCAAATACGTCAACGATGGATGAGGCAAAGCCTTCAGCTGTGTAAGATGGAGGATGGGGGTGAAGGGAGACGGAAAAGAACGATTGTTTTCCTTCAGCAGCCATCAGCTGTCCTGTGCAGGTATTGAGCCAGTCGTTGAGTTTAACAAGGGTTGCGGTTTTGACAAATGAGTATAAAGGAAGGAGGCAAGATCAAAGGAAATGAGGGTATTTGCAAGGAGGTAATTATGATGGTAAGCCAAAGGAGCTGTGCTGGGTCATGAAGTCTTTGAGAACTGCATGAGCCAATATATGTAAGTTATTCAGAACTCTGTGTTACAAACGTTAAAAAGAGGTTAGCCGTTTTTACTTTTATTGCAAGGGAAGTGAGAAAATGAGGGACAATGCTTGGTAAAAATGTGGAAGGGTCAGGGCTTCCCTGGTGGCGCAGTGGTTGGGAGTGCGGATGCGGGGAACACGGGTTCATGCCCCGGTCTGGGAGGATCCCACGTGCCACGGAGCGGCTGGGCCCGTGGGCCATGGCCGCTGGGCCTGCGCGTCCGGAGCCTGTGCTCTGCGACGGGAGAGGCCACAGAAGTGAGAGGCACGCGTACAGCAAAAAAAAAAAAAATGTGGAAGGGTCAAAGGATTTATTGTTAGAGATAATACATTTTCTGATTTAATACCTCCCAATATCTCCCTGGGGGGATTCCCTGGTCAGATGCCCATCTTGTGATGCTGTCCTTGATTCATGTAGAATCAAATCCCTAAAGTACAATTCCCAGGTTACCACTGAGCTTCCATTAGGCTTCCCTCACTTGTGAAGGTGAGATCTGCCAGAGGTTCTCCAAGTGAGTATATTACTAATGATTAATCTGCCAAGTGAGTCCTGTTCTGGGTTGTTTAGGCCTAACGCAGTGGCATCATTGTGGATGCTAGGTCTTTAAGGGAGTCCAGTCACTGCTTTTCCCAGGCAAAAGTTGCTAATGTTCAAGTGACCCTCTAAGTGGGTGTGACTCCAGTAGCCAAAAAGGCACACTTACCTGTGTATTGGTCTAAGACAGGGGTTTAAATTGAGAGCACTATGCATTTACGGGGTGTGTGTGTGTCTGTGTGTGTAAAACTCCAGATTGTGTTCCTCAACAGGTAACAATTTAGCAGGAGCCTTGATTGTTTTCTAACTTAATCATCCATTCTCTGGAGGCCATAAACAGATGTCTCTATTTACACTTGAATTAAATTCCTTCTAATAACACTGTGCTAGATAGTAGGTGAGATGGCTTTATACATCCACAGGGCAAGACCATGAAAGCATTTTCTTCTCTTTCCCAGGTAAAAGCAAACTGCAATCGATTTCTATGGATTGCAATAATAAGGCATTGGCTAGATCAATTTCTGCATAACATTTGAGGGATGACAAAATTAAACCTGTCAGCTGGTGCTTTAATTATGCCTGCAACAACCTAAACCTCCTGTAATTTACTGAGAACTGCCAAGAGCAATCAAGTTTTTAAAATGGCCACAAGGGGGTGTGGAAGGACTACATACTTGCTCTAATCATCCCCTCCCTCTTCCCACCCTTTCTAGTCCTTACTTCCAAGAATCATCCCCTATATACCCTATGTTGTTTCATTTCAGCCATCTTAGTTTATCGAGTAGGTTGCTACTGATTCTCATAGTTTAATCTGAGTATCAGGCTAATGTTTCCTGAGTTTTTAGCAAGTTAATGGCAATTAGGCACTCATTGTGGATGTTTGTGACCAGGGAGTAGATGGGCCTTTTTCCTACTTCAGGGAAGTATACTGCTCTCTAAATCCTTGATGTTTTCCCCATGGAATTTGTCATGATCGACATGGATTAAAGTACTTTCTGATTTTATCTCCGCTCTCCTTTATGTTGTTCCTTGCCCAGTGACTGAGGAGGTGGGCCTCGGGTCCTGATAATGGACGAAAGACACATGGAGACAAACCTGGGGGTTACAGCTAGTTTCCTTCTGGACCATTCTGTCAGCTCAGAGACCCTTCAGGATAGAGCAGAGGGCTGCAGCAGTAGCTCAGCTTGGGGGTCAAGATCACTTAAATTCCCATCAGGGGATTTGAACTTTAGTCCCCTTTGTGCATTGAATGAATGGTGCTTATCTCTATGAAATTGCTTTCTGCATGAAAAGTAGTCTGCAGGTTGTTCACTGGTTTGGGATGAAGGCACCACGATTCAGATCATGCCCTCAGTTCATGGGCAGATCTATTGTTTCTCCTGCTAGGTTCAAAGTCAGACTTATGAGCTAATGGGTGAGCCACCCACCTCACACTGGCATCCTCACTGCCAATGCTGAGTTTAAATTGCCCTTTAAGTTCCCCATATAGGCCAGAGAATCCCCACAGGCCGCCATGTCATCTGACACAATGCCTGGATTAGGAACATCCAAGGACAGCTTGGTATTCCCTCCTCTACTGGCAGTAGTTCCACCCTGAATGGTTTTCCAGGAGTGAAGAAATACAGCCATTCCTCTGGTTTATGACTTTTCCTTTTCCAAGTTTCCACTATCCAGATGAAAAGGGAGTTAAAGGCCCGCATAACCTTGTGAAAGGAGCTGTCAATGCTGAAGGCGCCTTACATGGTTTTGTTCCTGCTTAATTCTGGCTGATTCACTTGGCCCCTTGATCCCAGACAAGCACAACGTTGCCTGGCTGTCGCCTGCCTGTCAAGCAGGGGCAGTTGGTTGCTGTCCACTGCAAGTGAGAATTCTTTGTTTTTAGATACGGCAGGGCCACGCCTGCCTCATTTCCTTCCCACATGGAATTCTGGCTTGGTGTGGGGAAACCTCACAGGCCCAGTGGAACAAGTTTATGTGGGCAATCTAATGAGCTTGATTTTTCCTGAGTTCTAACTGCCCATTCCTTCCGCTGCAGCCCAGCTGGTGACAGGAGGCACACAGAAGTCTGTTACCATTCTGTTTGTCTCAAGTTATTTTGGTTAACTGCATCCTGATTGGAACTAGAACTATTCCTTCCATAAGATCAGAGCTGCCCCCTTTCTAGGGTGGTTCAGAGAACAGCTCTTACTTGAGTTCCTGAACAGGAAGAGCAGGCTGCACCCCCAGGCTTTCCTCTGCCTTGTGTGGGGCCCAGATCTCGGGGGGACAAGATTGAGGGCAGAAGACATCGTTGCTATAGCAGCGGTTTACTCGGCTGTGCCTCAGCCAACCAAAGGTTAGTTTCCTACTGGCTTCACCAGGGCCTCAGCTGAACCTAGAGGTCTAGGGACAATCTACTAGTCCTCTACTCAGTAGTTTTCGTTTCGCACCGTCAAAGTACAGACCACTAAAAAAACTGCAGATCACAGTCTCCCCACACAGGAGACACAAGGAGATACCGTTTGGCTGCTTATTTTAACTGCATTTGTAGGGCGTATTCTCCCTCCTGTTACACAATGCCATCTAGTCCTTTTTGCAGACAAAGAGTGTTGCAGTCCCTGAAGTGGACAAGAACGTTGAGCTATGTCCTTAGGTATCTCTGAGGCTCCCAGACAGCTTTCCCACATGAGGGGATTTGACTTTGACTGGTTTCAGTAAAATTGCAGAAATCTGTAGCTATTTCCATTGCACTGCTCAAAAACAAGGGTGCAAGATACTGTTGTCGCTCCAAGGATGGGGACTGCCCTACAGGTGACAAGTCCAATCAGGTATCTGGGGCTCAAAGATTGAGGGATCAGAAAGAGATGCCACCCTCACAAAATCTAGAGTGAAGTATTACTCAAGGCTTTTGATCCCATCTAGTGGGAGTGGCCTGACACATGAAGTGATGGCCAAGAGCTTATCTGTGGGGGCCAAGAGGAGGGGCCTTTTTCTTTCCATCTAACGAGGTTTGCCTTGTCCTGTCCACCTTCTTGTTCAATCAATCTCAACAGTCAATTCTTTTCTGGGCATTACCTCAGATCTCCATAGATGAACTTCAATGTGCGTGTTAATGTAAATTTCTGCTTTATCATTTTCATAACGATTTCCACAGCACCTCTCAATGTGAGGTGGAATCATTACAAAATGTTACAGGTAGAAAAGTGAGGATTTCTCAGTTAAGTTGGAAAATTCTCCCATGCCACTTGATCTTCTTGGTCGTATTATACTGCTGTTTTCCAGAAATCAGCTTACCAAATTTGGCACTATATTCTGGTGTACTCACTTCTCAATATTCCCAGTCTTTCTTGATTAGAAGTACGATGGGGTGAGAATGTAACAAAACCTATTACTTAAGTATCCTTCAGAGGTAAACTCTGTGGGGGCTGATTTTGTTTTTCCAAAAGCAGCACCATTAAAACAGGAGGAAAGGTTAAGCTGGTACAGAATGCAGTGACATTTTTCACACCATTATCCCACTGCATTAAGCTAAAAAGCACACATCTACACAATAGTTCCCTTCTTATCCGAGATTTCACTTTCTGCAGTTTCAGTTACCCATGGTCCAAAACAAAAATATTAGATGGAAAATCCTAGGGATAATTCATAGGTTTTATATTGGGCTCTATTCTGGGTAGCGTGAGGAGATAGAATCTTGCACCATTCTGCTCCATCTGGGCGAGACATGATTCATCCCTTTCTCCAGCGTATCCACACTGTATATGCTATCTGCCGCTTAGTATAGGAAAAAACATAATATATATAGGGTTTGATACTATCTGCAGTTTCAGACATCCATTGGGGGTCTTGGAATGTATCCCCTTTGGATAAAGAGGTGACTACTGTAGATGTATTTCTCTGCCTTGGCTAAATGGTTTTAATGATACAGCTTGTGTAACTGAGCAAATAATCACAGCTCAATAAAAAGCAGAAGTCTGGAACTGAAGAGGATGAGCTGCAGAAATCTCGTAATTAAGAACTGTGAATTATCTTATTTCTCACCCTACCCCCAACACCCATGCACCACTGCCCTTGGCTCTTACTTCCTCTGGTGAATACCAAACCGTGACTTAGTGAAAGAACATGGCTTTTCTGGCTGGAAGCCCTTGGCTGGCACCCCAACTCTGTCACTTTCTAGCACTCTAGGGAAGTTAACCCTAACCCCAATGCCTTCCACCCACACTTGCAGGGCACTGCCTGTGACTAAGTTTATTTTATGTCAGGAACCTACTTTACTGTCATTTAGGAATAGACTTGTGTTGGCACCCCACTAACATAACCAATAAAAATAAATAAAATAATTCTCTGTGCTAATATGTAAGTTTAAACTATGCTTCATTTTCTTTTCAAAAATTTAACAGTACATTCCGGCAAATTCTTGGCTCTGAGTTTATCCTGTTTCTACTCATTTTTAAGTAAGTTAAGAACAAAATTACATATATAACAAAGGTTCTCCTCTAGCTCTTCACAGCATCTGAAATCAACTGGAAAGAATACACAGAATGAGACAATTATGAAAGACAAACTATATGTGTATATTACTTGCTTAGATTTGGGAGCCTAACTGCTCACAAAAGGATTCATACATTTTTTTTTATTGTTCAGCTGCAACATACATGGTTTAATACGACAAAAAAATTTAATCAAGTGAAAAGTAATAAACTGAACAATAAACAAATAAACACTCAAAACAAAATATTTTCCATTGGAAACATGTTAAGATGAATACGGGGTTTCATTACCATCTTACTGCAATTTTCTTATGTGTTACTAGCCTACATACCCCATGTTTTCTGTAATCATGCAGATGTGAATGGAAGTTTGAATGATTAAATAAATGAAAAGTCCGTTTACTGCAGAGAATCATTTCACAAGGCAGCCAAACTTGGTTTAGAGAACAAAATTATTCAAGAAATTCTCCACGTATTTAGGTTCATTTTAGAATCCATGAACCTTAAGCTGTTCCTCCTTGACAATGCCAACCTGCAAAATAAAATTTAATTTAGCAGAATCACTCTGGGTAACACATAAATTCATTTCTAAGAAGACAGAGCAGTCATTAAAAAGAATCACTGTTAACAGGTTACTGCAACACTATTTGTGGCATAAACTGTTAATAACAAAAACTCAACACATATTTGAATATCCTGACATTCCACAAAACATCCTAAATGGACACAGGAATGATCAGGTCATTCTAATGAAAAAATAAACTGGTACTCCTGCCCAAATAAGTACAACTAATGTGCTTCATTCACATGATTTTTTTACTAAGTCGGTAATAATTCACATTGCCCTTAAATACAATTTTAGAAGCAATCTCAAGGTTGTACATAAAGCACCCAATCACTCACCTCCAAGAGAAACTGGCAAATGTTTTTTCTTTGGTCACCTTGAAGCTGAATAACCTCTCCGTATTCAGGATGTTCAATCACAGTACCATTACAGGCAAATTTCTGAAGAAGTAGATTCAGCATAACTGAGTCAAATACCATGATATTTTACTTTCACCCTAAGATTATCTGGATGTTAATTAAGAGTATGAACACAGTTTCCTTGGGTCCAATCATTTTAACCCACACTGACGTCAAGTAAAAAGTGTGAACCGTAATCCTATTTAGAGGTGTGTGTCAATAACTATATTTTAATCTCTTCTTCCTAACACCTTTACCTTTTTGAAAGCTTTCACAAGTTTCTTCTTGTCATAATCATCTGCAATGCCCTGAACAGTAGTCAGTGTCTTTCTGCCGTTCCGTTGCTGGATTCTTATATGAATGTAATCCTCAGTCCCTGCCGGGAGTAAGTCGTCACCCTTAGTTGCATCAGCAAAGGGGTCTGCAAAGGGATACAAAAAAATCCAAAGCAAGAAAATATCTTTTAGTCAGTAATTTTCAGATACAGCTACGCTACAATCTAGAAACTCAGCAAAGAAGGTTCTAGTGCTTCTGCTTTCTTTCTGCAGGTGGGGATGTGGGGGAGTGATAAGGGTAGGGTATTGATAAAACCTACAAGGTACTTTCACAAAAAGAGATTTTAAACAGGTATGTCCACTGATATCGGAACAGAAAAACGTTGTTATAGATGTTATCGTTGAACACAATCCTCTAATGGGAGAAAAGAGATATTAAGACCTTAATTTTAGAGCCACTATAAAAATGTGCGTCATCTCGATTACATTCTGATGACAACAGAAACATTCACAGATGCCACCCCAATCATTTAACCCTAACTCTGCCTCGAAAGAAGTTCTATATATGTATATCAAGAGTAATTTTACGTATTACTACCCAAGTAGAGAAGACTGGCCCACTGCCCTGTAACAGATCAGAGGCCTGATCCGCAGCATCTTTTACTAAATGCGCCCGAGAGCAGCCACGAACAGCCCCGACCGCTAATGGACGCCGCTGCCCCAGCCCGAGCCGGCGTCCCCCTGGCGATCAGCAGGGCAGGTCTGCGGGCGGAACAGGGTCGCAGAGGGCAGAAGCGAGCGGCAAGAGGGTCCAGGAGCGGGCAGGGGGCGGCACGAGGCCCGCGGCCGGGGCTCCGGGGGCCGTCCTCGGAGAGGGGGTCGCCAGGGGCCCGGTCGCCATCTTCCGGGCACCGAAACAAAGCCCCACTCGGGGTGCGGGGAGGGCGGTCGGGGCCCTTTCGGGGCGGGGGTCCGGCGAGCGGCCCCGGCGAGGGCGGGCAGCGGCGGCTTGCCGGCCGAGAGGCGCGCAGGGGACGTGGGGGAACGGGAGGGGCGGCGGGGCGACCCGCTCTTACCGAAAGATTGGAGGTTCTGGATAGTGGACATGCGATACTAGTGTGAGGCCGGCGAGGGGATAAAATTCCTGCGGGGCCCGCCCGGATCACCGTGTCAGGAGGCGGTAGTGGCGAGAAAACGGAAATAAATAAGGAGACGCTTCGCCCCGGGGTTGGGAAGCGGCTGGGTCGGCGGCGGAAGCCGGGAGGAGGCAGGAAGAGGCGAAGGAGGAGGCGGAGGAAGAGGCGGCAGCGACGGATGCGAGGACGCGAGAGAAGAGGCGGCGCTGCGACTTCTCCGACAAAATGGCCGACGGAGAGTATTTAGCCGCGCCCGCCGCCCCTCCCACGTGACCCTCCCGCGCTTGGCGCCCTGGGACTTGTAGTTTTCACGAGGCAAGAGAGCCCGGAAAGCCTGGAGCGGGCGGGCTTCCGGGACCTCAATTCCCAGCAGGGAGTGCGCCCCCCAGCGGCGGGCGGCGGGGCCGGGAAGGGTCCAGAGGGCTGCAGAGCCATCTGGCTAGAGCTCGTAGGTCTAGAGCTGTACTCCCCGCGCTCTCGCAGGCTCTCCGTTGACTCTCCTTCTTTCGCGGCACAGTGGCAGCAACGAGTGTTCGGTGCTGGGGAGATAATCTCTGTCAGTCACCCTCGCTCGAGGCCTTGGGTAATGTAAGTGAAATCGGGGTACAGGAGCAGAACAAGGTCCCTAGTCCCGGCTTTCGACTTGATGGCTGCCCCTCAGCACCTCCCCTCCTCACCTCCCGCCTTGTCCGGTTGCAGGAACCCTGTTAGTCCCTACCAAGGGTCGAGGTGGGAGCCTCCTGCCCAGGATTGGGCTGCCCTCCGATTCCCTAGCGCGGTGGTTCTCAAACTCTAACGTGCATCTCCCCTAGGGCTTAATAAAATACAGACTGATAGATCCCAGAGCTTCTGTTTCAGGACGTCTGGGGTGTGACCCGAGAATTTGCAAATCCAACAAGCTGCCAGGAGATGCTGATGCTACTGGTGTGGGACCACAATTCAGAACCACTGCCCACCTTCAGCAGGGGCCTGGTATCCAGTGGGGCCACGTATGTCCCCCAGGTCGACCGAACACACCAGAAAATCAGCCCATCAACTTAAATACAGAACCGTGAGCAGGAAGGTTAATTGACAGAAAGTTGATTGATACCAGAACAGTAATATCTTCCTATCAAGCTAAACACAGGAGAACAAACCTGAGACTATGGGAATGGGCTCACCCAGGCAGGTGCACAATTGTCAAACTTGGTTCGCTTTCTGGAAGCAAAGAGATAGACTAAAAGTTCGGGATTCTTTTTTTTTTTTTTTTTTTTTTTTTTGCGGTACACGGGCCTCTCACTGTTGTGGCCTCTCCCATTGCGGAGCACAGGCTCCGGACGCACAGGCTCAGCAGCCATGGCTTGCGGGCCCAGCCGCTCCGCGGCATGTGGGATCTTCCCGGACCGGGGCACGAACCCGTGTCCCCTGCATCGGCAGGCGGACCCTCAACCACTGCGCCACCAGGGAAGCCCAAAAGTTCGGGATTCTTAACCTTGTTTTGTGCCATGGAAGTCTTGTGAAGCCTATGGACCCCTTCTCAGAATAATGCTTTAAGTACATGAAATAAAACATGTAGGATTACAAAGGAAACCTATTATACTGAAATTAAAAACAGTACATTGATAACAATAGTATTGCTGCTTTTTTTTTTTTTTTTTTTTTTGGCGTTACGCGGGCCTCTCACTGTTGTGGCCTCTCCCGTTGTGGAGCACAGGCTCCGGACGCGCAGGCCCAGCGGCCATGGCTCACGGGCCCAGCCGCTCCGTGGCATGTGGGATCCTCCCGGACCGGGGCACGAACCCGTGTTCCCTGCATTGGCAGGCGGACTCTCAACCACTGCGCCACCAGGGAAGCCCCATAGTATTGCTTCTTTACTAAAGCATTAATTAACAAGATCTAGCAGCAGGTCTCACAAAGGCTGGAATTTCAAAAAGGTGGTAAACAAAAGATATTTTGAGATGTCTGTAGCATCAGAAGTGTAATATGAAAATATCTGTGACTTCTATTGGTGCAAAGTTACAGATCCTTCAGGTACTACTGGGATGTTGCCAGTATTCATAATGGAGGAAAGGCTAAATTTGGGTTAGAGGTTAGTGAAAATGTAGGTGGAGTCTTTTTTCCCATCCAATTTTAGGAATCCCCCCACCCCCGCAATTTTAACCATGGACCAAGGATCTGCAGACTCCAGGTTAGGAATACCAGGATTGAATAATCTTTAGTGATTAACTATGATGATAGGTACCATTTATTGAGTGCATACTATTTGCCTGTTGTAAGCTTTATACACAGTATTGTTAATCTTCATAGCCATTCTATAATGTAGTTATTACTCTGTTTATACTCATGTAGAAATGGAGGCTTTCATGGGTTAAATAATATCCCTAAAAAAATCAAATTTTCGACTCTCAGGAATTTAACTGCATTTTTGGTCTTTTAGTCCTGATTTAAATGAATAACACTTTTATTATCCAAACTAAAGTGTAAAGTTTTAGAGCTGGTTCTAAAACAAGGAGAATCAAACATTTTTTGTTGTTCATTTGTTGATTACACCTACAGTGGTTTTCTGGTCTTGTACCTTTATCAGCATGCTTTAAAGTAATTTTTAATACTACTCTGGATGAAGTTCAGAATAACAAAATGCATCCCTATTTCTGTTTTCCTTCTTTGTTACTAGATGCCCCAAACCATTTTATATTATGTTATTTCTTAGAAGGAGCCAAGGGTGGTCCAGTCAAGAAAAAAAATAACAAATGGGGCCTCCCTGGTGGCGCAAGTGGTTGGGAGTCCGCCTGCCGATGCAGGGGATACGGGTTCGTGCCCCGGTCTGGGAGGATCCCATGTGCCGCGGAGCGGCTGGGCCCGTGAGCCATGGCCGCTGGGCCTGCGCGTCCGGAGCCTGTGCTCCGCGACGGGGGAGGCCGCGGCAGTGAGAGGCCCGCATACCGCAAAAAAAAAAAAAAAAAAAAAATAACAAATGAACATAGACAAGTTAAAAAAGATCCAGAAGTCTTTGGGTTTCCATGGTCATTACTCCTGTCAGGAGAGCTCATACTTTCTTAGACCTAGTGTTTGCATCAGAAACCCCCAGGAGCTCAGAACTCTTCAATCAAAGCCAACTATGAATACAGGTCGGATACGTTGTAATTATAATCTTGAAAACTCTTCTGACCCTGGTCATCATTCATAGCCTTTGTGTTTAGACCTGACCATTGAACACTTGTAGTGTAGCTGGTCCAAATTGTGATGTGCTCTCACTATAAGGTACACACTGACCTTTGGAAGACTTAAATTTTCTCAATTTCACCTGCTTCTTTTTACTTCTTAAAATGTGGCTCCTAGAAAATTCAGTGTTACATATGGCACACATACTATTTCTATTGACAGCACTGGTTTAGAGTGAAAGGATTTGACCTATATGTAAAGTTATAAAAGGAACAAATTAAAGCACTTAAAATCTAGTATTTTTAGTTCTAAATGGTACCAGCCTAGTTTAAGGTGATTATTTCCTGCCTTATTTCTGAAGGGAGTTTAGATCATTTGCAGAGAACAGTAGTATTGACTAAAGGAATCAGGGAAGATTAAAAAAAAAAAGTTAGAATATTTGAGAAATAAAAGCCCCCAAAGCTAGAGATAGACCCCAGATCCAGCTTTTAACTTCATAACGGTAAGACAAAGAGAAAATCAGCTAGGAAGTCCATGTGTCTACAGGATGAAAACATACTAGTTGTGCAGGAGGAATGACTTTGCCTGGCCCAGAGCCACAGGAGGTGTTTTTCTTGGGCTCTCATAAAGGGGATGCTGTGATGTAGTGGACAGTGTCCCCAGCAGTTTGCCTACCGTGAAGGACAATGGTGGGTTTTATGCAGTTGTTTCTTATATCAGCCAGTCATGAAGACATGCTAACAGGTGAGGACCTCAGGTCCTCATCCATCCAGAGGTTGCTGGTTGCGGCGGCCTTGTGATGATGTGCTGCTCAGGTTTCCTGCTTCAGTGAGCGTAACTGACTATCTGCCTCAGCTGCTGCACTCTGAATTCAACATCGCTGAGGTCACGCCTCCCACCAGCTGCTCCTGGTGACTCAACAAGGATCCTAATGCAGGCCGGTTCTTGAGAGATGTGGGACTCCTCATCTAGGAGGACCTAGATTTAGTGTCTAGGTCAGAGAAAGTCACTTAAAAATCTCAACTTATTATCGTGAACACTTGATTGTTATATTAGCAATGCATGATATAAATGAAATGCTTGAAAACGTTATAAGTTAAGAAGGACTTAATTCTTTATCACTGAAAATAGCAGAATTGTGTTAGAGCAAACCTCATTATTATGAGTATTTGAAAAGGCCAAAAGTAAAATCATGTTTCTAGAAACCTACTTAACCTGCAGTGGGAACTTGAATGATAGATCATTAAACTTAATAATCAAGGGTTACACTATCATTAAAGAGAAGGGAACAGTAATTGGCTCAAGATGGCTAACTTGGTATCTTCACTATCAAAAGATCCCTAATAATGTCAGAAAAGATATATTTTGGAGAAGACTAAATCCAGCACTAAACAACTAGGATGCGCCATCAATGGATCAGACATTTCTTTTCTCCTAAAGGAAAAACAACACACACAGAAATCAGTTGATGGAGGAAACTGCATGTTTAAACACTAGCAACACTGGATTATTAAAGATTATGAAATATCCTTAAAATCCTGAGATTTTGAACCTGAAATCCTGTATTTAGGCAAAATAAAGGCATTTTCAAAATGTTTAAAAACCCAGAAAGTTTACTTTCATGGACAATATTGATGATATACTCCAGAAAAATTAAAAACCCAAGGAAGAGAAAGACATGGGATAAAAGAATATAGGTGCATAAAGAAATCAGTAAAAATGATGGTTATGTCCAAATCATATTGGTATGTAAGGAAGGTGAAATATTTTATGGGTAATTTCTAGAAGAATAGAAATTTCATGCATTTTTCAATCCAACAAAAGACAGGAAAAGGTATAAAAGACCAACAAGAAATCATAGAGTAAATTTAAAACATTAAGTCATAATAAAGATGTAAAAAGTACATAACTGTCAGTAATCACAGGCGTGAATGTTATATTTTTCTATTAAAAGGTAACCTCTTTAGTTTTGATGAAAAATGGTCACAAAACGTTATATAGCAGCTATTTATGACACATTTAAGGTCAAATGACAAAGATTGAAAAAGTTATTGTAAGCAACTGCTAGTTGAAAAGTAGGGTCGGTATAACAATATTATTAGGAAAAATGAATTCAAGAAGAATTACATTAAGCAGGACAAAGAAGGATAGTTCATTTGGATCAAAGTTATATTGGATCAAGAATGTGGATCACAAACTTTTATATTCCTTACAACTCGGCAAAACGTATATAAGGCAGAAAAGGAAAAGAAAAATATGGAGAAATTGAGAAGTTTGCAGTCATAATGGAATACAGTAACACGTTTGTTTCAGAAACAGACATGTAAGGTAAACAAAAATTAAGTAAAAATATAGATATTTTTAATAATATAATTAATATGTTTGGTGCAATAGATATATGTAAAACTTTGTACCCAATGCAAAGCATACCAATTTTCAAACACCCAGGGCACCCAAATGTCCATAAACTGATGAATTAATAAACAACATTTGGTATATCTGTACAATGGAATATATTCAGCCATAAAAGGAATGATACATGCTACAACATGGATGAATTTTGAAAACATTATGCTAAATGAAAGAAGCCTGTCACAAAAGACCACATACTGTATGATCCCTCTTAGGTGAATTGTCTAGAATTGGCCAAGCTATAGAGACAGAAAGTAGACTAGTTGTTGCCTAGGGCTGGGGGTGTGTTTGAGGGGAAATGGGTAGTGGCTGTTATTGAATATGTAGTTTCTTTTTTTTAATTAATTTTTATTGGAGTATGGTTGCTTTACAATGTTGTGTTAGCCTCCACTGCATAACAAAATGAATCAGCCATACACATACAGATATCCCCTCCCTTTTGGACTTCCCTCCCATTTAGGTTACCACAGTGCATTAGGTAGAGTTCCCTGTGCTACACAGTATGTTCCCATCAGTTGTCTATTTTATACATAGTATCAATAATGTATATATGTCAATCCCAGTCTCCCAATTCCTCCCACCCCACCCCTTTACCCCTTGGTACCTATACATTTGTTCTGTAGTTTCTTTTTTGAGTTATGACAATGTTCTAAAATTAATTATGGTGATGGGTAAATTGTATGTTATGTGAATTATATCTTAATGAAGTAATAAAAAGAGGACACAAAAAAAGTAAAAAATAAACAGTTTCTCTTATTCATTGTCAACATATTAAGTAAAATGTTAGCAAATCAAGTCAGTACTGTATCCAAAAGAATATTATTAACCCAGACATGCCAGGATAACCTTTCATAAGCAAGTATATTATTAAAATTGCTGTAAACACTTCAGAATTTAATATACAAAGATTTAAATATAGAGTTTTGCCATTTTGTAGGAGCACAGAGAAATATTCACCAGCCAGGGGCTGAGGAATCCTCCACACCCCAAGTCTTTAACAAATCACAATGACAGACTTTTACAACTCGAACACAACCAAGACTACTCCCAGGAGTTGCATTTTAATTAGTAGTGTTGGAGGGACCTTGGGACACCGAGAAGGGGAATGGAGACTTGGTGATACTCGAGCAGAGGTGACGGAGACCTTGTATCTCTCAGAGGAGATGAGACCCCTTGACAGCATGGGAAAGAAAAGTGGACATCATAGTTGTAAGTCACCTAGTTTCAGAAAAGCTCTTTGTAAAGGGGTACTGCGAACATATATTTGTAAAGCCACACAGCATCATTTCATTGAGCTTTAACTTGGAGGTACAGAAATGATGCACTACCACATTGTCAAGAGACTGATCCCTCCCTTCCCCAATACACTGACAAATTTAAGGACACAAGCTGTATGGTCATCTCAATAAGATGAAAAAACAAACAAGCAGATTTTAATTGATCAGCTGGCTCTATTCTCCAAGGACACTGCCTCCTCTCCCCACCCAGTAAGGGCAGGTCGAGGACCACAGTGTGGGAGTTAAGGCTGCATGTTATAGGATCTCATACAATTTCTGGAAGTGGGATGACATGGGAGGTTGTTGCTTCTTATTTCAAGGATAGACCAGTGACGTTCCCAAGTCTCAAATTTTTGGCGATATTTTCGTTGTAATCATAGCTTGCCTGAATTCTTTTCTTAGCTCACTTTAATATGAGAGCTACTTAATTGATTCTATTACTCTTTTAACTGAGACACCAGTTATTTTTTTTTACATTCAATATGCCCATATCATAGTCTGCCTACTATGGTATGTAATCCCAGAACAATGATGTCCTTATGTCACAGGGCTGCACAAAACTCTGGTAACAGCCTCATGCTCTTCATGCTTTGTCAGTTTCTTGGGCCGTTGGGTCTACATTTTCAAGACTTTTGAGTTTAATCACCTTTCTTTATTGGAAACATTTTCTTTATTTAATGGGTTTGCAATACTGGTAAAACAAAGTAACCCAAGATTCAGTTCCTTCCTTCCTCCCTCCCTTCCTTCCTTCTTTCTTTTGACAGGATTGTATCTCATCTAAGCAAAGAAAAAAAGAAATATTCATGTGTCAAAATAGTAATAGCTTGCACTTGCTGGGTGTGCACTATGTACCAGGTCAGGGCTAAGTGCTTTCCAGGCAATATTTCTGTTTTCCTCAGCCTCATTTAAAATTCTGGACCACAAATCCCAAATGGGCAGTCAGCGCCACACTTCTTACTGCACTTCCTAGGATGTTTTTCTTCTTCTCACTCTCTACAATGATGATTTCATACACCTTCTCTCTTCTCAAACCCAAATTCCATCCCCTATGTTCCTTCCCAGCTGATGACCTTGCTCATATTTTACTAAGAATATAGAAGCAATCAGTTGGAAACAAACATCATCCAGTCACCAAATCTCCAAATCTCACTGTGTTTGTACCTCTGCTCTCTGCCTTGCCAGCTTGTTACCATGGATAAGTATCCCTGCTTTCCTCTTTTGCCCTTTCAGAGATGTTGCTCCTGGAAGTATCCCCCTCTCCCTCTTGCATTTATAATATCTCTCTATATATAGAATTAGTTCCACCAGGATGCAAATATTCTCTGGAATCTTCCATCTTAAAAGGACAAAAACAAAAATCCCTTTGACTTATATTCTTTTCTTGCCAGGACCCATTTCTCTACTCTTCCAAAGAGTTGCCTATCATCACTCTCTCCACTTGCTCATGACTCATCTCTCCTTAACCCCTCCAAACAGGCTTCCACATCCACTGTTATGCTGAGACCATCCGTGCCCAAGTGTGCTTGACTTCCATATTGCCAACCCAATGCCATCTCACTGTTTCCATCTGACTTGGTCCTCTCTGCAGCATTTGATGAAGTGAACTACTCCTTTCTTCTCTTGGCTTCCATAACATCACCCTCTGTTGGTTTTCTTCCATATCATTGGTCACACTATTTCCAAAGGAGTTGGAAATAGTGACTCCTTCTCTGCTCAAACTGTGCCTATGTGTTTGTTAAGATAAGAGGAAAAATCAGGAGATGGTGTGTTGGAAGCAAAGGGAAGGAAGTGTGCCTCCCAAAGGCTGGGTTATGAGTGGTGGTCACCAGCAGAGGACAGTTGAGCCCAGTGGACAGGCAACCCCATAGCTGCATTCAGTGGCATCATGGTGTCAGGATGAGGGGGATAGAGCTGAAGTAGAGGAGACAGCTATTTCCAAATATCCATGACACCAGGGAGGGTCTCAGATCTCTTCCACTTGGGTTACACTGGTTATCATGAGCTACTGGCAAAAAGGAAATGCATTAGAATTCCCCTTGTGCTAAAGAAAAATAAATATGGAGAGGAAGTTATTCTGCATCAAAAGCATCTTTGAGGAAGAGAAACAAAGATGGAGAATTATGTAAATAAAGCCATTCAGCTTTGAGAAATGGGTAGGACATAGAGAGAGGGTGAGAAAACAGATTAAATAAAAGAAAATCTACTCTTGAGTTCAGCTCACCTCAATCCCCTTTGAATATTAGGCATCTTTAATAATAATACTTTTCCACAGAAACATGAAAATTTGCAGAGCTGTCAGTAATAGCAGTGAGTTTGGAGGGCAATGTCATTGCTTCTTGGAGTATAATTCCAAAATAAAGGACCCCAGGCAATATAACGGACAATATCCTCAATAGCATTTTTTACGGTAACGGCAGAAAGGGATTCCATGTGGTTTTTTCTTACAGATGTAAAAGAGTAAAGACCTTCACCCTCTTAGAAACAGTTGTGCATCTGTCAAAACTACCCAGCCATGAAAACCAAATCTGGCTTTTCAAAGTAAACATGTTATTTTCTAAATAATTGCTATAATTTAGCTGTGGGGACATCACTGACCCATTAGCAGAAAAAACAGATGGGATGAGATTTGTCTTCATGCATGAGCTAGGATGTTGTGAAAATATTAGAAATTATTAGCCATAAACTCAGTCACCAGGCTGTACAGCCAGAATGCTAAGTTACAAATAGTGGAGGAAATGGTACAAGCAGTCCATGAAGGACCTCTTTTAGTTACTCAGAATGATCATTTTAGATGTCTTTCACAGTAGCTAATTACAAAATGTGGAGATTGCAAAATCAGTTCAAGCGAAAATTTGAGCAAACTTCAGAGCAAGAGAAAGTACTTCTAATCCCCAAATCTGTTCTCACTGTTTCAGCTAATGGAGCTGCCACTGACCCAGCAGCCTTGGCAGGAAACCTGGGGACTTTGCCACTCCTTTCTTCGCTCCTCTCCACTCTTTCTGCTTGGTCTCTGAGTCAGCCTCCAACTCAGGAACACCTACTTTCAGCATCACTAGTGTCTTGGGCCAGGGTGGGGAGGTGATTAGGGAGTAGAATTGTGTGAAATGTTAGGATTTTATAAGGGGGATGGGGGCTGGCATGTGTATTCCTTAAATTTTTTTAAATTGAGGTATAGTTGATTTACAATGTTGTGTTACTTTCAGGTGTACAGCAAAGTGATTCAGTTATACATACATATATATATACATATATATATATTCTTTTTCAGATTTTTCCCCTTATATGATTACAAGATATTGAGTATAGTTTCCTGTGCTATACAGTAGGTCCTTGTTGGTTATCTATTTTATATATACAAGTGTGTATCTATTTATCCCATACTCCTAATTTATACCTCCTCCCTTTCCCCTTTGGTAACCATAATTTTGTTTTAAAATAATTAATTAAATAATTAATTAATTTAAAAAAATAATTAATTTTTTGGCTGCGTCAGGTCTTTGTTGCTGCGCAGGCTTTCTCTAGTTGTGACGAGCGGGGGCTACTCTCCATTGTGGTGTACGGGCTTCTCATTGCGGTGGCTTCTCTTGTTGCGCAGCACGGGCTCTAGGGTGCACAGCCTACAGTAGTTGTGGCTCGTGGGCTCTGGGCATGTGGGCTTCAGTAGTTGTGGTGCACGGGCTTAGTTGCTCTGCGGCACGTGGGATCTTCCCGGACCAGGGCTTGAACCCGTGTCCCCTTCATTGGCAAGCGGATTCTTAACCACTGCACCACCAGGAAAATCCCCTAATTTAGTTTTCTATGTCTGTGAGTCTCTGTTTTGTGAGTAAGCTCATTTGTATCATTTTTTTTTAGATTCCACATGTAAGTGATATCATATGATATTTCTTTCTCTGTCTGACTTACTTCACTTAGTGTGATAATGTCTAGGTCCATCCATGTTGCCGCAACTGGCATTATTTCATTCTTTTTTAATGGCTGAGTAATATTTCATTGTATATATGTACCACATTTTCTTTACTCATTCATCTGTCAATGGACATTTAGGTTGCTTCCATGTCTTAGCTATGGTGAATAGCGCTGCTATAACATTGGGGTGCGTGTATCTTTTTGAATTAGAGTTTTTCCAGATATATGGCATATGTATTCTTTCTTTTTTTTTAATAAATTTATTTATTTTTGGCTGCATTGGGTCTTTGTTGCTGCGTGCAGGCTTTCTCTAGTTGCGGCAAGCGGGGGCTACTCTTCGTTGTGGTGCGCGGGCTTCTCATTGCGGTGGCTTCTCTTGTTGTGGAGCACGGGCTCTAGGAGCGTGGGCTTCAGTAGTTGTGGCACATGGGCTTAGTTGCTCTGCGGCATGTGGGATCTTCCCGGACCAGGGCTCGAACCCGTGTCCCCTGCATTGGCAGGCGGCTTCTTAACCACTGCGCCACCAGGGAAGTCCCGGCATGTGTATTCTTGAAAAGCACCCCAGGGAACTCTGAATATCCTTTCCACCCACACAGTTCAGAGCCTCAGGGTGTAATACAGATTCTCAAGATCATAGGGAATCCAAGTTCTTTTGCAGCAGGAACACATTTTCCAAATCCCAAATGTGTCATTCAGTCAAAATAAAGGAACAAAAGGCACCATGAAGGAGCCGTGAAGGAGCAGGGAAGAACGGAGAACAAGCCAGGCTCATGGATTTGAGATGCTCAACACAGATCTTTGACCCCCGCCCCTCCAACCCCCCCAGCCTATCTCTGGGAAATACAACACTGCCCACTCCTGATTGTGCATCCTCCTCTAAAGGCATGCTAACATCATTAATTCTGTGTCTTATTTCCTTTCCTAGACTGCAAGCTTCCAGAGAGCAGGATTGTATCTTTCTTTCTACCTATCTAGTGCCGGGTACCACCCTGGCAAAGCCTAGACACTAAGACATGTTGCTGAATTCAGTGAATTCAGTGAGTGAATGTGTGTTTATAATCTTCACGTGGTTATCTCCATCAGGATGTCCCAGAAGCACCTTAAACTCAATGTGACCCAACTTGATCCTTTTATCGAGATTCTGCTCAACCTTGTGCTTCCATTTCTGTATTGGTTAGTGCAATCCGGTCACGCAATCAGAAGCCCTGATGTCTTCCAGTCTTTATACTACTTGACTGCTCAGTAGCCACTCATTCACTTCCTTTTTAAACTTCCTTGTTTCCTGAGACATGATTCTCTTCTGATTTTCATTCTACCTTTCTGACTGCTCTTCCCTCTGCCGGTCCAGTTCTACAGGGCCAGGGCGCTCAGTCCTTGTCCTATTTTATAATCTCCATCAATGATCCCATCTGTAGGCACAGCTTCTAGCTCCATCCAGGTCCTAACAGCTTTCTGATCTTTAACTCCAGCCTGATCTCTACAATTGTGGATCCACCCACCTCCCAGACCTCTCCACTTGACCAACATCTCAAATCAAACATATCCAAAAAGGAGTCTTCCTTCCCCAGCCCCCAGCTCAATGAATAGAACCAGCCAGAGGTCTGCGTGCATCCTTCGCACTTCAATCTTTTTCACTATCCATATTCAACCAATTCCCAAATCCCATTTTTGCCTCCAAAGTGTCTTCTGGATCCAACAAAATTCTCCTTCCTCACTGTCCTAATCTAAGCTGTTTTGATTTCTTCCTGGACTCCATAGGAAGTCTCCTAATTTGTCTATCTACAGTTTCTTTGCCCTGATACAATATGTTCCTTACTCTAAAAATTCAGAGCTATTAAAAAAAATAAACTCACAAATCTGCTCAGGTCACTTCCCTTCTGAACTTTTCAGTGTCTCACCACGAATCATGGATTAGACAAAATGCACCATATCAATCCAGACATGCACATAAATGATATATATCTGTATGAATGGGATGAAAATAGGGAAACACACAAAATGCTCTATATACAAATGAAGGAGTGGATCATGTAACTAGGTGGGAAATGATATCTTAACAGTGTGTCCCAGTGCTCTGCGCAGGTAGAGAACTGTCTCTGGGTAAGTGATTGGGGCAGAAAGTGGGACACTTATGCCCTGAGTTTTCAGTGGGGTCAGGGCATCAGAGAGGCCCTAGGAGTTGGCCACGCCATTCTGTAGGTCAAAGACGAGGAGTCAGGGCACAGGAGGAGACTGGTGCTGTGGGGGGAGCCCACTATTGTTTGGAAAAAAGACTTTTGAGGAACAGGAAAGTCTAAGTTAGATTTTCAGCTACTAGGTGATGTGCTATATGCCCCTGCTCCCCGCCTTCTCCCCCACTACCAGCCTCTGCCAACTCCTGCTGCCCATCAGCCCTTCAGTGAGGTCTACTACAGGGCTGCTTGATCTCTTAGTTGTTGCTGTTGTTTTAAGTGCAAATGGTGAAAGGGTTAAACTTCCCTTCTGGATTGAAGCAATACAAAACAGAGGCTGAAATAAGGACACAAAACCGTTGATCTCCATAAGCACAAATTCACAGGCTTTGGGGAAAGTCTTTGGGTTTTAAGGGAAATAGAATTAGGGGTTTGAAGCAGTGTAGATTTGAACCTAGATTTTTCATGGCATGGAGCCTACTCTTACCTCCAACCATCTGGGCTACATTAGGATTCTCCTGGGCTGGGGAGGGATCAGGAACCATCAGAGAGGACGTGACTTTTGAACTGAGCCTTCTTAAAGGCTGGATAGGAGTTTTCAAAGTCAGAGGGAGGCATTCCAGAGGACTGAATATAATGTGGGAAGATGCATAGTTGAGAAAGTTCCTAGTTTTAATGGTTTGTGACCCACAGAGGGTAGATGGGGCCCTACCAGGAGCTATGGTCCAGAATTATCCACCGTTACAGCCCAGCTCTGACGATGCCTGGAACAGACTTTCCAACCACATTTAGATCTGTCTTTTTAGCATTAGCCAGGATGCCCATTTTCCCCTGCAATCAAAGACAGAGTGGGGGCCAGGGGAACAGAATCCTAACTGCTTCAAGTCAAGGCTGGGTGACTTACTCCTTTGTCATTAGATAGTTCAATGATCAATGGGCACCAAGCTGACAACTGGCCAAGTGGCATCAGCAGAGCTGTTGTACCACAGACAGTCAAAATTTCAACAGACCAGGGTCACTAGGAAGAATTGCTACTGGGCACAGAAAAGACAATAACGGTGTCATTTAAAGACAAAGAAGAACCTCTGTTCTGCCAGACTGAGGACAGCAACTCATTCATCACCAGGATGGTTCTACAAAGACCCAAGTTACAAACAAGGTGGAAGCACTGATTCATAGAGTCTGTTTTCAGTGGTAGAGCATTCATGACACATGGTCTGCACTTATCAGGGCAAAGAATACTTGTCCAGCCTTTTCCTTTTAAAGATGAAAATCTTTTTCTGACTTCCCATTGGTTTGTCATGAAATGAATGAAATAGTAGGGAAGAATAAATCAGAAAGGACAGTCTTGAAAGTGCAAATTATTGTCATTACTGGGAAGCAAGAAAGGGCATGTTGAAGACAGAAGTGAAATGGGAAACACCACCACCACTGCTGGCAAATAGCCCTTTCATCTTCAATTAAGTAATTACCACATTGTTCAGTGAATGAGGACAGCAATTACATGACTTTTCATCCTGTCACCTTGACACCTAGCACCTCATGGTTGGGGCATATCCTGGCCCTGGGCCAGCACTGTCCCTTGTCATTTGATATACACAGTACATGGAAAGGAAGGCAGCACTCATAGTCTGAGGCCCCCAGGCCCCCAGTCCTGTCTCTTCCTGAGCAAGTACAAAGCTGAGAACTCCGTGAACTTGGTGGCACTGTCTGGGAGGTGCCAAAGGCATACTCCCCAGATTTGCTATGATGACATCAGAGGACAGAGTCTCCTGAACCCATGGAAGATCTTACAAGTTGACAGGAGTGCGGGGGGTGTTTGGTGCACTTTTCCTGCACAAGTAGACTTCCCAGAGGCTCTCAGGTTGCTGGGTCTGTAAACCGCTGCGCCTGCCTGGCTGGCTCGCTCTGGGCACTATGATACAAAGGAAGGCAAGGCAAGGAGGAGGGGGTTGTTACCTGGTCACCAGGTTGTTACCTGGTCCACCTGGCTCACAGCCTGGCTCACCTGGCTCTACAAGCAGAGATTTAACTTTGTCCACTTCAAAGAGCCACAAGGAAACTTTATTGGAAATCCCTACTCCTCAAGGCTGCCCACTGGGTTGTTTCCAGGCAACAATAACTTGATGTCTCTCAGAAGTTCACTTAGGATAGCTGGGTAGTAAGTAGACATTTCCTCCCTGGGCTGGGGAGGAGAGCAAGGGAAACAGGCAACACTGACAGAAAGCTTTTCCCTAAAGGGATGGAACAACACTCACTTCAGGGCCCAACCAATAGATTGGGTCTCTCTGGACAACCTCCTCACCTCTGCCCTTCTTGGAGCTTCCCTTTAAGCACTGGGTTTGATCTTGAGAGTTAGCATTGTCCCTGACAGAAGTGACGATGGGGACTAGCTGGAGGGGGAATTTGAGTCATCAGAAGTTTACGAGGTTTCCTAACTAGTAGGTGGTCTTTAAACTTTTGGGGCCACACATCCCACCAGTAAAAACTGTTTGACAATGCACCCCCAAAATATGCATATTCATGTATAACTTACTTACATGTACTTTCATCTATCCATATATTTAATATTGGTAAATCTTACTTCCAGATAAAAAATAGGTATAAGGACTAATTGTTCTGTCATATGACCTCAGTGGACCATCTTCTGTACCCCTTGTGTAGTCTGTACCCCACTTTGGAAACTGCTCTCCTAAGCTTTGAGTTCCCCAAGTTCTGGCTTTTCATGGGCAAAGGATGAAGGAGAGAGATCCACACAGAGAAAAAATGGTTCTTGGCTGAGCACGTGGGTTTTGTTCAAAGAAGTCAGTGAAAAAAGTGGTCATCTCAACGTCTTCCCTGCCTTATCAGTGATGGCAGGAAGGAGTGAAGGCACCCAAGAGCTCTGTGTTAGCTCTTGGACAGCTTAGAGACAGTGTTTTAAGAGACCCGCTAAACTAAGCCAAAGTTACTGGTGTCTCACTGGGGCCTGTAGGTCGTGAGTATCTGTGGATACAGGGGCTTGTGCTTTTGGATTCTGGGCAGCAGGTGCCTGGACCATTTGCTGCCACCTGGGGTTGCTCCACTGTCTTTAGAAAAGCGGGGAGGGTGAAGTAGAGGTTTGGGAGAGCCTTTTGCTTCTCCATCTTGGTGTTGAGGTCCCTCCTATATACTTCAGTGTTGGGAGGATGCTCACCACCAACCCCAGGATGGGCATGAGGGTGCCTATTGGGCACCATCTTCAGTTGAGTCGCTTGGGCATGGTAACCATAGTCTAAAGCTAGGACCACCGTGGCCAGCCTAGGTGAACCAAATTTCTTTCAAGCACCTGCTCTGTGCCAGGCTCTGCATGGGATGAACGGAGCCCACTTCCTCAAGAAGCTTTCAGGTCAATGCAGGAGAAAGATAATCAAACATGTACATGCAGTGCCGGGGATGTCTTAGTTTGGGGTTTCCCCAAAGGAGATTCTGTGTTGAGTAGTTCATTTGGGAGGTGACCCCCAGGGTACATACTGAGGGAGGGAGAATGTGAGAGAATGAAGAGAGAAAAATCACAAAAGAAGCACTAATGAACAGGTTACTGCTGTGGGTACCTGGACCTCAATTCTGCAGGGTACCCTCTGAGGGACTTTATCGAACCATGCTACTCAAAGTATGACCAGCACATCAGCATCATCTGGAAGCTTGTTAGAAATGCAGCATCATGGGCCCCACCAGGCCTGCTGAATCAGAATTTGCACATTAAAGTTTGAGAAGCACTGCCTTTAATCTTTCATCTTTATCAAACATGATAACTTTGATATAAAACCTATATTTCTATATTTGAGGACTTGATTCTACCCAACTGGATCCTTCTGAATAACTTCTTTGAGGTTTCCAACATTTGAAGTGGATATTAAAGTTTTCCAGTCCCTCGAAAGCTCTTTAAAATGCAACTCCATTTACCTGCACTTTATCATAATTATAACTCAATCGCAGAGACAGAAGGCTCAGGCAACCAACTGTTCTGTAAAATGCAAATTTTGTATGGGAAATACTTCCCCTGGGAGAAAATAGAGCGGCTGTCATTTGGAAAGTTATTTTTAAAGGAACACACCAAATGCCTCCTGTACTTTAAAGTTTTGTCAAAAATTTCAATGAATACAGGACCCTTTGTGAAAGATCAACACACACACACGCACACACACACACACACACACACACACTCACACAGGAAGAGAGAGATCCTTCCAAAAAATGTAACAGAAGTTTCATATATCATGGAAGGTCAAAAACAAGTAGCTCAATAGTTGCTTATACATCTTTTATATTGGCAAGTGATTTTACTTTTTTTTTTTTTTTTTTTTTTTTTTTTTTTGCGGTAAGCGGGCCTCTCACTGTTGTGGCCTCTCCCGTTGTGGAGCACAGGCTCCAGACGCGCAGGCTCAGCGGCCATGGCTCACGGGCCCAGCCGCTCCGCGGCATGTGAGATCTTCCCGGACCGGGGCATGAACCTGTGTCCCCTGCATCGGCAGGCGGACTCCCAACCACTGCACCACCAGGGAAGCCCGTGATTTTACTTTTGATATTCACTCATCTTCATTTCATCACTAACACAAGGATTAATCTAAGGTTATAAAGCTAAATTTTCACATAGTGTATCAGTTAGCTATTACTGCATAATAAACCACTCCCAAACTCAGTGTTTTAAAAGAACAATGATTTATTCTTGCTCTCATGTCTACAGGTTGGCTGGGGTGGCTGTGATGATCTCTGCTGGGCTCAAGCTCAGCTTGGCTGTAGGTTGGATCTGAGTCTGTTCCATGGACCAGTGGGCTGCCTGTGGCTTGTGCTCATAGTGAACAGCAAATATAAGTGGACAAACCCAACTCCATAAATGTATTTCAAGCCCCTTATGTAGCTCTTTTTCTAACATCTCATTAACCAAAGCAAGTTACATGGTCAGATCCAAACCAAGGGTTGGATAATGCTATGGTCTGAATGTTTGTGTCCCCTCAAAATTCATGCCTTCAAACCTAACCCCTAAAATGATGATATTAGGAGGTAAGGCCTTTGGGAGGTGATTAGGACAGGAGGGATCCAACCTCATGACTGGGATTAGCGCACTTTTAAAAGAGGCTCCAGAGAGATCCCTTGCCATGTGGCGACACAGTGAGAAGTCTGCAACAGGCTTCCACCACAATCTGACCGTGTTGGCACTCTGATCTTGGACTCCCAGCCTCCAGAACAGTGAGAAATAAATTTCTGTGGTTTATAAATTTCCCAGTCTTTGGTATTTTGTAATAGCAGCCAGAAGACAGAGAAGTGTGCTCCACCAACCGTGAGGCAAGTCACATGGCCAAGCCCAACATCAGTGGGGTGAGGTAGTGCACTCCTCCCAGAGTTAGGGGGTTAAGGGAGTGAATATTTGCAGCACAATAATCTCTTCTACTATGAGTACAAAAATTGAGGCACAGCAGTAAGCTGTGACAAAGCGAAAGAGAGGCATGGACATATATACACTACCAAACGTAAGGTAGATAGCTAGTGGGAAGCAGCCGCATAGCACAGGGAGATCAGCTCGGTGCTTTGTGACCGCCTGGAGGGGTGGGATAGGGAGGGTGGGAGGGAGATGCAAGAGGGAGGGGATATGGGAACATATGTATATGTATAACTGATTCACTTTGTTATAAAGCAGAAACACACCATTGTTAAGCAATTATACTCCAAAAAAGATGTAAAAAAAAAATTGAGGCACAGCATTCTGCAAAATAAATCATGGTGCTTATATTTGAATAATTTTCTTATTCCAAGAGAAAAAGGAGGAAACCAGTATTGAGGACCCATAGTTATCAAACATTCTGCTGAGAGTTTTCTCATGTGTTACCTCAAGGAACATTTTAACAACACCATGAGGAATATATTTTAACCCCATTTTACAGATGAGGTGATAAGCCACAGAGCTGGTGTGTGGAATTTCAAAGAGTAGAGCCTAGTGTTTCCTGGCAGCCTTCAAATGCTGTGAATATTGGGTCACATTTTTTTTTTTTTTGTCAGGCAAATCAAGCACCTATTTCTTAGGGGAAAATACTGTCTTTACTCCGTTCCTATTTGCCCCAGAAGCAAGAAGAGCTGTAAACTTTCTATGAGTGTAGCTGCCCATCACTCTTGACACTCAAATTGTTGACCCAAACCAGTTCTCTTGAATACTCGGAGTGTTGGTGCAGATTGGCTGCTCAGTACAAGCTTTTTGGTCTTCTGGGTTAGGGAGGCTGAATGCTCGGGTAACTGGAGTGTGGCTGGACCCTCTTGGCTGTCTTCCATGTCTTGCTGTCCTATGGGAATACGGTCTGGGGGTTGGGTGGGTAGAGAAGTCAGGAATTCTTGGTCCAGAAATGTTGCCTGAAGAGGATCTCAGAGGGTCTCCTAGTGTTGTTCTCCCAGCCAGCCCCATCTGAAATGCCCCACCAACTTAAGTGTTAGCTTGTTTGTTATGAATGATTAGCAAACGTTATTGTGCCAGGCACATTAATGGTAGTGTAGACAAAGGTAAACTGAGGACAGGGATGACTGGATTTATCCCATGATCTGTGTTTTTTCAGGGAATTCTGATGCCCACTCAAGCTTGAGTATTACTACATTAGCCTATCAGGCAGACGAGGCTCTTGGCTTCTTCTTCTTCTCCTTCTCCTCCTCTTCCTCCCCCTCCTCCCCTTCTTTCCCTTCTTCTCCTCCTTCTTCCTCTTCTTCTTTTTTTAAACTATAGTTGATTTGCAACATTGTGTTACTTTCAGGTGTACAGCTTCAGATTCTTTTCCATTATAGGTTATTACAAGATATTGAATATAGTTCCCTGTGTTATACAGTAAATCCTTGTTCTTTATCGATTTTATATATAGTGGTGTGTATCTGTTAATCCCAAACTCCTAATTTATCCCTCCCCCCTTTCCCCTTTGGGAACCATAGTTTGTTTTCTATGTCTGTGAGTCTGTTTCTGTTTTGTAAGTAAGTTAATTTGTATCATTGTTTTAGGTTCCATATATAAGTAATATATGATATTTGTCTTTCTGTCTGACTTCACTTAGTATGATAATCTCTAGGTCTGTCCATGTTGCTGCTCTTGGCTTCTATTCATATTTTTATTCCCTCATTCATTTCAGCTTAGTGGTGGGTTCCTAGTCCCATCTGGGGATGGCAGGGGCCAGTGTTTGGGCAGGCCAGCCTCAGAGGACCAACAACTGCCTCTGAGCCTGTGCAAGACTCTGGGAGAGTCACTGCCTTGCTTGCCACTCAGCTACGCAGTCCCTGCAGAGGTGGGCAGGGGCTTTTCCACTGATGTCCAGGCTTCCCTCCAGGGTCTCACCCAGGGTTCTCAAACTTGGCACCACTGACATTTTGAGTTGGATAACTCTTTGCTGTGGGGGGCTGTCCTGCTTACTGTAGGATGTTTAGCAGCATCCCTGGCCGCTATCCACTATATGCATGCCCTGCTCCCACCAAGTTGCGACAATGTCCTCTGAGGCACAAAATCACACTGCTCCTCCTCCCTGCTTTGAGAAATGCTAGTGTTACCTAAGTGACCAGTCAGTGGAGGTGGCCCTGGGAAATTCTGTGCTCAGTAGAACAAGCAATGAAGAGGTGAGTGGTGTAACCGGTAGGAACATGGGGTGTGGGGTAGCCGTGGCTTTGAATCTTGGCCCCTCCAATGACTACCCCTTCTTCACTCCTACTCTTCTCTAACCAAAAAAAAAAAAAAAAAAAACCCACACACCCACAGACATTATTTCCGTAAATGACTTTTACTTCTTTATCATTTCTCTTGACAGTAATTCTTGGCAATGTGCATATAACATGAAGGCAAGCATACTTTCAGAAGTCATCAAAGATGTGGTCCTATTGGCCTCATTTTCTTAAACCATTAAAATATTTTCATTTATAAAAATTAATCTAAATATAAATATTGACACTGAAGATCAAAGTCACTTGATGACAAAATAATTCATCTGGAACTATAACATATGCTTATGGATTTTAATAGTAAATTAAATCTTTGCACTTATTTGGCACAAGGAAACCTTTATAAAAATTCAAATGCCATAGAGCAGGCTTCTTCTTCTTTTTGTTTTTTTACAAGGCTTACACAGTACACATTTTTGTCAAAGAAAACTGAGTATTTTAACACTGTAACACAACAATAGTTGCTTTTCATGCCTCTTAAAGAAAACGCTCTATTTGGAACTCAGATCTTTTTGTTGTGTTTTTAAATTTTGTATTTGTTTGCTTTTAATCACACCAACAGAACAAAAAGCCAAAGATTTACTTTATTTCAAAGGAGTCCTTTCTGTTGGATAACACATACACAGCATCAGCAAGGAGTATTACCAGAAGATAGGTAGACCCCCATCAGGAATGGATCATAACACACATTTCAGCAGCAAGTCAGGTCTGGAAATGTGCACAGCAGCAAAAGATTGTAGAAGTGGAAAACAACACAGAATGAGGCTTTGTCAGGCATTCGAGTTATAATTAGCTTAAAGGTCTGACTTTGGCAAATTAATCACTCTGGCCCTCAGTCTCCAAATCTGAAAAGTGGGGATACCTACTGAATAGGGTTGCTATTAGGATTAAAATGAAAATAATATTGCCTCCCTCAGAGCAGTCACTTAATATACGTCAATCATGCTATTCCCTTGCCTCCCATGTTTTGCCTTCTTCCTCAGATTCAGAATTTTTCAGGAGCAAATTTTTAAAAAGTTGCTAATGCTCAATTAATTGAGTGAAATTCCAGTTCCATTTGCTTTTATAAATACACTGTAAATAGTCACGCATGTGCGACCACACATGTGGAGTTAGTGTCAGCTCTTGTGTCTGTTGAATTCAATTTGTCCTTGCTTTATTCAGACATGGAAGTTTTCTCAGGTCTTAACCATTTTTATCTTTAAGGTCATTTTACTACTTCTGATGAATATTTATTGGGAAATAAATTTTGGAGGACAGCGTTTCCTTGTGTGGTTGTATCCTGCAATAATCCAGTTACCTAAACCTCATTTAGATGCAGTCAGTGCTAAACCACATCTTATTGATTCTAGACAGAGTGCTAAAGTTAAGCCAATGGTGGGCTTTTGCAAGCCCCTCCCCCCTTCAGAATGAGGAAACTCTCAGCGAGTCCAAGGAAGAACCCTGAATTCCCGATGAGACATTGTTTCAGATAGACGTGGGCCGGCATGGGTGAGTCAGAGCTTTCGGTCCTGTGGCTTGTGACTGCAAAGCAGTGGGAGGAACTGGTGATGTGGTGGGCTAGGAGCCAGCAGGAAGGAGGTGGCTGGAGGGACACCTTGAGAGTTGAGGGCTCCCCAAGTTAGACAGCCCCTAGTGCTCACTACAGGGGTTTTCACTTTTCTCCTTAGCATTTGTAGGACAAAGATGCTTGTGAGAGATTAATAAGAACTGATGAGTTAAATGTTAATACCCTTCCCTCCACTATCCCCCGATCCCAACAATATATTTTGGGGAAAATTGTTGACATGTAATACTAGTTGATTCAAAGGGATTAAAAAAGGAAAAAAAATAAAAAAAGGTCTTAAAGACAACACGCAGTAGCAAAGCGAACCGGGAAAAGATGCATCTTTTGAACTGGAGCTCTACTGTTGGAAGCCAGCGTCTTGGTTTTCTGTCTTGGATTCTCCTGGGAGCCTAAGGCAGAGTAGGCAAGACCTTGATGCTGAAGTCTGGGTCTGCTTTCTGGCTGAGGTATCAGGACAGCCCTGTGCAGGGGTGCACTGTGGCCTCCCCACGCCCTCTCCTCAGGTGGAAATCCGTACAGTATTCGATGGCTGTTGGGTCAAGGCACTGTCGTGTACGGCCGGAGGCAGTGGGTCACTGGCAGTGGAGTTCCATTGTGCTAATACCTCACAGCAGACTCCAGGGTGGGCTCCTGAGGGGAGAAAATGAGCAGATGCAATCAGCCACTTGGTGAAAGTGAGGAGAGGCCATTAACAGCAACGTCTGCTGCTTTTTTTACGTTGTAAAAGGTATTCATGCCCATTGACCAGTGAAATATTTCACAGTATTCAAAAAGTGATGCATTTCTTACATGTACTTCTTAATCCATCTGAAATTCATTTTGGTGTATGGAATAAGGCAAATTGATTCCCTTCCCACTGCATCCCGTTGGCTAATTTCCCAAGCAGAGTTTTCTAAAAAAATAATCTATACCTCCTCTACTGGTTCCTAATGCTTAAAAAGTCATATAACACATTTTCATATGTGCCTGTATCAATTTCTGAGCTTTCTATTCTATTTCATTAATCATCAGTTTCTTTACAACTTTTAATTGGTTTTAAAATCTGGCAGGAAAATCACTTTAATTTTGCAAAATGCTCTTGTCTATTCTTTCTGATTTATTCTTACATGAACTTTAGTTCCAAGAAAATCCCACTGAGAATTTTATCAGAATTGCATTAAACTATAAATTAATTTGGAAAGAAATAACTGTTGGTCGGATTTATTAATCAATATCTCAATATTAAAGGTATTGGTGGATTCCTGTAAAATTTACCTGGTAATTTATTATTTAATGTACTGCTGCATTTAGCTTGCTAATTTTTATTTAGCATGCCTCATCTCTCTGAAGAAGTACTATTGGTGTGTGGTTTGTATGCGTCTGTTTGTGCCTGTGTGTGTAAGATGTGTACATACTTACCAGCCCTGTCAGCCCTTTAGTTGTTGGGGTTTTAACAGCTTTACAACATGAATCTTTTAGTTTTGAAATTTTTTAATCCTCTGGAATATTTCATATTGCATGAGAATTAGCTCATAAAAATTTATCAGCAAAACCTTTTGGCCAGAGAAGCTTTTTTGAAGTTTTAATAAACTTAAAATTTTTATTTAAGTCAGTTTTTACTGATACTCTGATTTGATCCTGATTTTACTAGAACTAAGACTTTACAATTTATTAGCATAGATTTACATCACATTGTATATTTAAATAAAAAATTTACATATCTATTAGAATCTCTTATTTTTTTATTTCTTGGGTTTTTTTTTCTTGAATTGGCTAACAAAAATTTCTCTATTTTCCCAAAGAATAAGCTCTTGGATTTATGATCATTTCTCTAGCTTTTTGGTTTTAATTGGTTTATGCATTTATCTTTGATGTCTGAAATTCAAAGTCTAGTTCACTTGTTTTGCTTCTTCCTTCTTTAATAATGAAGAAAAGATTTAATACTGTGAATTTGACTCAGTGTGGTTCTGTATGTATCTCATTTGTTTTGATATATGTAATGTCTTCACTTTGTAAATGCTCTGTGGATTAGCTTTTTTCTTTAAGCCAATAGTTACTTGGAAATATGTGTGAGATGTGCACGTTGTGTGTGTGTATGTGTATACTTGTGTATGTGGGTGCACATGCTTTAAAACTTCTGAGTAGGGTTTCTGACTATTTTAACTTTTGTTCTAATTTTCTAGATTTGCTCTATCCAATACGGTAGACACTAGCCACAAGCGGCTGTTTACATTTAGATTAATTTTTTTTAAATTTATTTATATTTTATTTTTGGCTGCATTGGGTCTTTGTTGCTGTGCGCAGGCTTTCTCTAGTTGTGGCAAGCAGGAGCTACTCTTTGTTGGGATGCACAGGCTTCTTATTGCGGTGGCTTCTCTTATTGCGGAGCACGGGCTCTAGGCGCGTGGGCTTCAGTAGTTGTGGTACGTGGCTCAGTAGTTGTGGCTCACGGGCTCTAGAGCGCAGGCTCGGTAGTTGTGGCTCACGGGCTTAGTTGCTCCATGGCATGTGGGATCTTCCCAGACTAGGGCTCGAACCCATGTCCCCTGCATTGGCAGTCAGATTCTTAACCACTGTGCTACCAGGGAAGCCCTAGATTAATTAAAATTAAATAAAATTTAAAAATCAGGGCTTCCCTGGTGGCGCAGTGGTTGAGAGTCCGCCTGCCGATGCAGGGGACACGGGTTCGTGCCCCGGTCCTGGAAGATCCCACATGCCACGGAGCGGCTGGGCCCGTGAGCCATGGCCACTGAGCCTGTGCGTCCGGAGCCTGTGCTCCACAACGGGAGAGGCCACAACAGTGAGAGGCCCGCGTACCAAAAAAAAAAAAAAAAATCAGTTCCTCCAAGGCAGTAGCCACATTTCAAGAGCTCAGTAGCCACTTCTGGCTGGTGACTACCATATTGGGCACTGCAGATATAGAACATTTCCATTATTTCATAAGGTGTATTCTTTACCAGTGGACCACCAGGGAAGTCCCTCTTAATTAAAGCTTAATAATTACACTATTCAAATTATCTAATTTGTATTTATTTCTGGTGTACTGGGCTTCCAAGGGCTGATAATGGAATTTTAAAGTCATCAACCAGCACATTAGATTGCGTTGCTCTGTTGTTTTGCCGATTCAAGAAAGTCTCATGATTTACTTACTTTATTTTATCAGTATCTAAAACATCCTCCCTCCCTGTTTCTACTGTGTGCTTCTTGCCTTGAATTCTACTTTGTTTGAAAGTAGTATTCTTGCCTTTTCTTTTTTGTTTGCATTTATTTAGCATAGAATGTTGTCTATTCTTTCATTTTTAACCTCTCAGTGTTATTTAAAGTTAATTTATTTAAGAAATAATTTATTGAGGTGAAATTTACGAAACATAAAATTAACCATTTAAAAATGAACAATTCCGTGGCATTTAGTACATTCACAATGTTGGGCAACCACCGCCTCTATCAAGTTTCAAAACATAGCATCACTCTAAAGTAAAACCTCTTACCCATTAAGCATTTCTTCCTATTCTCCCTCCCCAGAGCCCCTGGCAACCACTGATCTATGTTCTACATCTATGGAAGGTAATTTATTTATTATTTTATTTTATTTTTTAAGAGAGGGGGATCTGGAGCTTTATCCTTTAAAAATTTTTTTTATTTTTAAAGTTTTTGTTGACGTATAGTTGATTTACAATGTTGTGTTAGTTTCAGGTGTACAGCAAAGTGATTCAGACACACACACACACACACACACACACACACACACATATATTCTTTTTCAGATTCTTTTCCCTTATAGGTTGTTAACAAAATATTGAGTATAGTTCCCTGTGCTATACAGTAGGTCTTTGTTGGTTATCTATTTTATATATATTAGTTAATCCCAAACTCATAATTTATCCCTCCCCCCACCCTCCACTTTCCCTTAAGGTAATTTATTTTTAACTATCTTATTTATAACAGACTCCTTCCCTGGCCCTAGTGGTCTGCCCTTTTAGTGTGATAATGCTTCTTTTTAGCTCTTTGAAGTACCAGCCAGGAGCCAGGTAATTGGACTTTGAAAGGTCAGGGGTAACGGCTGGCCAATGAAGCAAAGGCAGTGGGCAGCACTGTTGCCATATGGTACCTAAGAGATGCAGTAACTTGTAATTCAAAAGGGCATGCCCACCATTATGCCATTATCTGGTGCTTCTGTGCTCATGACACAGGGACATGAGGGGGCGGAATGGGAAGGGAGTGACAGGTGATGCATAAAAGGCAACAGAATAAGTTTTGCCTTTCGTTGCTTCAATCTTGTCACCCAGCCATTGTCTGCCCCCTCTGCATAACTGGTATCACTGAGGCAGTTTAGCTGGGTCTTCACCTCCCATATAAGCAGCATCAAGCATTTGCAAAATTCTGAAGCATATGTTGGTGTTAGGGTAATAATCCCTTAGCCCTCTTATATGATCTCCAAGTTTAATGCAAATTATCCACTGTCCCTTCCTTTGCCACATTTATGGGCAGCTGCTGACTTTTTTCTGGAACACAAGTAATTAATGGCTTAGAAGAAATTTAAGGAAGAGTGAATATGAATCAAAAACAGAATAAAAACTCTTATACCTCAATCAGACCTTATATTTCTGTCTACATATTTTTATTTCTCTTATATTAAATCTGGTTCATACAAGGAGCTGGAGATATAATTGACAGGATGTATCCACATACCCAAGAGGTTAGCAATATAAGGACCCCCACCACCCAACCAAGAGACCATGAGACCATGCAGGAAGGATGCTTCTTGGGGCTCTGACTGGGGACCTACAGAAAGAAGGGCTACAGAATGGAGGTACCATCAACAGTGACAGTAATTGGCATTAAGATAGAGATGACTTACTATCAAATCCTTGGTAGTGCTTTTCCTTTCTGTAGTCCTGTTTGTCGAGGAGTCTTGGAGAATGAAGTTGCGGTTAAATGTTTTAATGGTGGTCGCTGAAGATGCCTCAATTTTTTCAGCTAAAAGGAAACACATAGGAATAAGTATTATCCAGAAGCTGGACTGATGGTTAAGGAAGAAAGACCAGGTGTCCAGATTACCCAGATTTTTGTTCTAGACTGGCATCTCATTCTGGTCCATAGGTCTGACTGTGGAAACTTTTTGTTCTGTTTGTTTGATTATTTATTTATTTATTTATCTATCGATTAATTGATTGATTGATTGATTGGTGGACCAAATAAATCAAGGCATCATTGGTGGCTTTCTAGGAAAAGGTAGCTTGGAGATAATCCAATACAGTCTACAAACTCTTATTTGCAATTCTGAAATATAAAAGGCTCTAAAAACAGCAAATCTTTACAACTTTGGAGTCAAAATTGCCCGATGGCAAAACCTGACTTAAACTGATATGTGGCCATTTCAAGTCCTTGTCCCTCTCATGGAGCATGAACATTGTCACGCTTTGCTGCAGGGATATTAATGTGTTTATCAGATGCTACTCCAGATGCCACGGGAGGGGGCTGTCATGAAATACACAGTACATGTACCATATTACCTTTCTAAAGTCCAAATAATTCTGAAACATATATTGACCCAAGGGTTTGAAGTAAGGGATCGTGGATCTGTAATATATTTTAACTGTTTAGGGCTCTGGGGAATATAAAGTAGGCACTGAGTAAACATTCGTTGAACAATGAACGGTGGAACCAGGACTCAAACATATATCTTCTGACTTTCTACTCTTCTAGTTTGCAGGTCTAAATTTCTAGTTTGGCATCATCATTCTGTGGCTTCTGAATCTAGGGAAATTGTTGAAAATGTCCAGTAGATAAGGGTGATAGGACTGGCATTGCTGGAATCCCTCTAGGTTAGGCTCTTTGTTAGATGCTTTTGGTGTCCTTCCTGCATCTCCCTGACAGTCAACCATTCCAGCCCACTCTGACAGCATCCCACTACAGGCATCACCACTCTCTCTTGGCCCGTGAATGCTGGGGTGGGTCAGAAGTACCAGGGAGTTAATGCCCCCACCAGAAATAACCTTCAAGCAAAGATGAGAGTTGAAATATCTCATCTTCCTATTCTTTGAGATGGAAACTCTGAGGTACGGTTGATACTGTCTCCCAGAAGTCCTCAGCAGGGGTTAGCCTCATTTGCCCAAAGCAGCAAACTACTAATTAAAGTACATTATATTGGCTTAATTTCCTTCCCTGAATCTTTTCTTTCTTCCCTTATCAGTGTTTCTTGGAATTACCTCCCAAATCACATCTTTGTCCCAGGGTCTGCCTCTTGGAGGAATTCAAGTCAAGATAGACTCTCCACAAGGGCAATTCTGGGTGAGAACACCCCATTAGATCTGGTCCTCAAACTCAGATCTCTGAGTTACTCTGAGTGAGTGAGTCAGGCTTAGTGCTTTGGTGGCTCTGTGGTTTGATTTAAGCATACCTTTCATCGGTGGAGCAGGGAGTTTCCTCCTCTGCTGCCTTGATGTGTCTATGGTTTGTACCTATAAACAGAACACAGGAATCAGTACACCTTTGCAAAGCCAGAGATGTTTTATCTTCTACATTTTCCAGGTCGTGCAATATTCCAGCAGAGGGAGTGAGGGACAAACGCACCTGGTTCCTTTGCTTCTGATCTCGTTTTCTTGTGAGGCGCCCACAGGGTGCTATGTTTAATCCTGCAATGGTCAGGGCTGAAATCCGGCTCTCAATATCAGAAATCTTAATGCAACAGAAAGGCGGAATCAGTAGGGAGAAAGCCCAGGAGGGGGAGAATCTTTGTTGAAAGTATTATGACTCTATGAAGAACAAATCTGCTTTGATATATGCTCATTTATTCATTCACTCATTCAACTTCCACCAAGCGCTTCTCTATTTAGTACTGTAGTGAGAAAATAAACCACAGGCCTTCCTTTGTAAATTTAATTTTCCAGTTGTTAGCTCTATAGCATGTCACCCCTGTCAGAGGGCCCCTAGGGATAAATGGAAGCCCAGGGCACGATGGGCATGATGGCCCAGGGCCATCTGGCTCAGCATAGGGGTGGGGGTGGGGGTGAGGGAAGGCTTCCAAGGGAGACAACATGATGTGAGCTCTGAAAAGCAAGTATGATTTATAGGTCCTGCTTCCTTCTTCCGTGACTCCCTGAATCCAAAACCACAGCACCAGGTCTTAGGAGGGAAGCCCAGCAGCCCCTGGTTCAAGTCCATTTCCTCTATTAAGAGGCCAAGTGACCTTGAGAAACTCCCTCCTCTCTCTGGGCATCAGTTTCCTTTACTATAACATCAGTAGGTCAGAAGGAGCTCAGATTTTTTTCCAACAATGTTTTAAGGTAGATACAGAGAACAAGAGCCCACTCAGCACCCGGAAAGAACCCCGGTCCATCCATGTCCCCAGGGGTGAAGAAAACACGGTCCCTCCTCTCAGGAAAGGGCATTACTATGTGTCGTTGCCATGTTGAGTGCTTTAAATACATGAACTCATTCATGCTTCATTCATAATCCTGTGACATGGGTACCATTCTCTTGGTTTTACAGATGAGGAAACTGTGGCTTAGAGGGATGAGTAACACACCCAACATCTCACAGCAGAGCTCAGCATTAATGCCGCTGCTCATGATTTCACCACGTTGCCCCCTTCTCAGAGGCCTTGCCAAGGCCTGGTATGGGGGACACTGGAGGAGGCTGGCAGAGTCGAGGGAGGAGGCTGGGATCACAGCTATCCTGCTGAGATGGCACACCCTGAGTGTTGCTGGGGAATCAGCCAGGAAACCTGAAAGTGGGCCCTGCTGCCAATGTGTGTGCCCTCCGCCCCGACGTCTCCATTGCCTCCCCGTCCCTAAGCTATTTTGTGCTGCACAAGACGAATTCTAATTCTGTTGCCATTTACTGAGGGCTTCTTTGGACAGAGCCCATTGGGATAGATGCTATAGGAAGTGCAGAGAGAAGGTCTGAAAGGTCAGCAAATATGGGAGATGCTTCCCCTATCCCGGAGGAGCGGCAATCTTACTCAGATAAGGAGGAGGAGGCAGATAAAGGCCAAGACTGTGGCAGCTGGTGAAAGAATCCAAGCTGGCCATCAGCCAGCCCCCAGAAGGGGCCACTGTCCCTTCCTAGCCCCCAGATGCCTTCCTATTCTCATTCCTCAAATTTCACACTGAGAACGGCGTTCCTTTGGTTTATAGACCAATAAATTGCACAAACTTTTATCAGTCATTTGCAACTGATGTGGGTTGATGCCCACATTCTTTCCTGGAAGCAGTTTTGATGGAGGGCTTTGCTCAGAGGGCCCTGGGAGACAGGTCAGTGGGAGAGCAAGTTGCTGACCTCCTGATTTGCTGACTGCCAGGCTCTAGAATAAGAAGGGTTAATTTTTCCAGTTTTAGTCCACAGGGCAAAGGATGCAGAAAGAGGAAAGGAGACTGCTGAGGGCTGATTTTGCTTACATTTTGTTTATCTATCTCTCTATCTATCCATCCATCCATCTATCACGTTGTATCTAACTGTGTTCCATTAATCCCTAAGACTGCATATCCAGTGACCCTTACACTTGCTAGAAGGGGATGACCAGTTCTGCTCTGGGTTTCCTGGGAGCCAAAGCAAAAAGATCATTTTACGACTCTATGCCCACAAGATAAAGACCAAGTACTCAGAAGAATAGCTTTTCTTGATATTAAGAGTTAAGAGAGACCTTCCCCAGGAATGCCCACAGAGGTGACCCTGCAGGATGCAGTGGACAGCATCCTTAGCACGCTGCCCGTGCATCATCCTGCAGTTGGCTTCAGCACCAGGCAATCCTGTCAGATTAGGTCAGATTCTAGGGTTGCTTTCACCTTGGAGTCCCAAAGGTTAACTCCAAGGTGAAAGCAACCCTAGAATGTGACCTAATCTAAGAACACAATTCAGCACATCTACCCTCCAGTGGGACCCTCCTACCATCCTGCAGGATACCCTCAGTGACATCTTCTGTGAGACTCTGCTTTGGACAAGAACAGATAACAAGGAATGAATCTTCCTTCTCTGGCAGCAACTGTAGGACAAGGAGAGTCTCCACGCTAATAAAGGTTCCCACGTTGAAAAGAGCCGTAAAGATGATGGCAAGGTTGATGACCTCCCATGCAAAGTAAGGACTCTTATGCAAGTGGATATATACCTGAGGGCAGGACAAGCACACTTTTCAGGAAACTACACAGCACAGACTGGTGAAGAATGTGGGCTCTGAGGCCAGAAAGACTTAGGTTAAAATCCTGGCTTCATCACTTTTTAGCTATTTGACTTCGGTTTAACCATTCTGAGCCTCCTTTTCTCCAGATATAAAAAGGGAAAAATAACAATAGCCACCTCATGGGGGTGCTGAAAGGATTAAATACAATAATGAATTCAAGGGTTAAGCCCAACTCCTGGCCCACAGTAAGACTCACTGAATATTAGGTATTATTAATGACATTATTATAATATTTAACAATGAATGATAAATTAATAGGCACATTCAAACACATGGAAAGTGGACATTTTGGACTCCAGGATTTTGTGCCATAAAACATGGCTCCAATAATTTAAGCCTAGAAAAATTTAGAGGCATGAATAACTAATTATCCAATAAAACCCTCCCAAACACCCATAAACAGTATTACTTCCTGCTAAACCATTCAAGAAGTATTTGCTGCAAAATATACCCCCAGAAAACAAATGATTTGATTCTACTTCATATAACATTAACTATAAATTGATTAAATGTTGAGTGGCATTTGTGGGAAATGATTTTTGAGGAGAGTTGCTCTTCAGCCATTCTTGCTGGTAATAAACAGTCAACAGGGCCATTTGTGATGAGACCATTCCTGGGCCATTCCTAGCACAGAACTGGTTCCCTCCCATTCTCAAGAGTGCTGAATGATATGAGCAGCTGTTGTGATTTTTGGTTCTTTAAGATAAAAATATTTATTAAAAAAATAATTATCGGACTTCCCTGGTGGTGCAGTGGTTAAGAATCTGCCTGCCAATGCAGGGGACCCAGGTTCAAGCCCTGGTCCGGGAAGATCCCACATGCCATGGAGCAACTAAGCCCGTGTGCCACAACTACTGAGCCTGCGCTCTAGAGCCCACGAGCCACAACTACTGAGCCTATGCACCACAACTACTGAAGCCCACGTGCCTAGAGCCCGTGCTCCGTGACAAGAGAAGCCACCTCAATGAGAAGCCCACGCACCACAACAAAGAGTAGCCTCCCCTTGCTGCAACTAGAGGAAGCCCGCACACAACAACGAAGGCCCAACATAGCCAAAAATAAATAAATAAATTTATTTTAAAAAATTATCACCCCAAACTGTCATCTTCTCTATCCAGAGATGGTTTCAATTGATCCCCATTCTCCAGAGGATGCAGTTTTAAGATGCAGGGTCTACAGAAATATCAGTGAACCAGGGGTCTACACTGAGCTTATGCTGCAGAGACCAGCATTTCTCATGGGTCCCTGAGTATGTATATGTCCATGGACGCCAGTTTGAGAATCAGTTACTTAGTCCACAGTCCATTTTGATCCAGAGTCAGAGGCTAAGGGAATATCCATGAAAACTGCAAACAAGCATCTTCAGAAAGTTATAGATAATATAGTAATTAGTTCTAAAACAGCCGTATCTAAATCATGAAAAATATTGGTCTAAGAAATCTACACTTCGTTTTTCACTTATTTATTCATCTCATTTTTATTGAGGCCCAAACCTGTGTGAGGTGTTATGCTAGGCACTAGAGTTATTGTGTTAAGCTAGATAGCTAGAATCCTGTCCTCAAGGAGCTTTTAGTCTGTCGTGGGGAAACCTGGCATTAAATAAGTAATCAACAGTATGATGGGACTTCCCTGGTGGTGCAGTGGATAAGACTCCGCACTCCCAGTGCAGGGGTTCGATCCCTGGTTGGGGAACTAGATCCCACATGCATGCCGCAACTGAGAGTTTGCATGCCATAACTAAGGAGCCCACCTGCGGCAAATAAGATCTGGCACAACCAAGTAAATAAATAAATAAATATTTTTACCAGTGTGATAAAGGTTAGGGAAGGGTGGTCTTGGGATGGAATGGGAGCCTCTATAGCAAGGGTCAGAGGATTTGTCAAAGAGGAAAATGGCATAGGTTTTAAAGAGATATATTATCAAGGTCATAATTTGGGGAGAGGAAGGGTGCACTTTAAAAAAAGAGGCTTTGGTGGAATCCACCTGGAAGGACCATGCCCACGAAAAGTCTGCTGGAGATGGCAGGAACTGATAGATACAAAGTCTTTGAAATGATTCTTTTTTAAGATGGGGTGCCCTCTCCTTTTGCCCAGTAGTTCTCCATCTGGGCAGAGAGGAGAGTTCTTACCTGGATCTCAGCATGGTGGACCCGGGCTGCTGCCGTGGCTACTTGGTCCTCCAGATCTGCCAGTTCAGTCTCATCAGTGCCACTGTGGATGCAGCGGGCAGCATCCTCTAGCTCACTCAGCTGGCCTTCAAGTCCATACACGGTACCTGCCGCTAGGTACACCTGTAGAGGAGGAATGGCCTTTGAGCTCAGGTCTGTGGACCCAGGACTGGTGGGGCCCCTTCAGGGGATGCCATAATTCAGGGAAGTGAGAGAGAACTAGACTCAACATTGGGAGAAAGAGACAGGGAGCCCCCCATTTATAAACATTCTTCACACTTAAGTGGTGGTAGCATAAGGTCTTGACACCCCATCACTGTCAACCACACCTCCTCTTCCCCCAACCTTTCCTGCAAAAAAAAAGTAGTTTGTAAATTTTAAAAATACAATAAAATAGTATAAAAATACATGACATCAGCTACATAAATTGTGAATTTGTCCAGGGACTATAACAACCACAATATCAAGATAGAGGAAACAAAATGAAAAACTCATGATGTAGATTTTCCAATAAAAATTTTGGTTGGCATTAGAATTTGGAAAAATTCAGAAAACATGAAAGAGGTGAAATTAATTTAAAACGATTACAAATTTTGCATGAATTATCTCTGATTAAGTACTGGGAAGTTGCTTGAATCAGGTTAAGGGAATGAAAGTGAACATGAAGTATGTAGTAGGAAAGTGCCTTATTTTTTAGAAAATAGTGTGATGTTGAGAAGCATATAAAATCTATGATCAATTAAGACAGTTTTTTGAGAGCTCCTGAAGATTAAAGAGAAAATAAGATAAAGGAAGTAATTTGAGGGAAAATTAAAGGAAAAATTACTTTGGCTTATGAGTTTATAAGGTGATTCTCATAAAAGTGGGCAAACAGAAAGTAAAATCGTTGGAATAATTCAGGCTGAGGACAGGGTGAGTGAAACAAATGCTCCTTCAGCCTAATTAATAACATGATGAAACAGTGGACAACACAAGGAACTAAATGTATCTAGAGAAGGTAATTACTTAAACAGGTTTATGAGGTTTAATCAATGTATATAAAGCTCTAAACATGTAATCACAGCCATTTAGAGTTGACTTGAATGATATGCACGGTCACTACTTTAACAGTTCCTTTAACTTGAGTTAAAAATATAACAGAGTTAGGCAAGCCAAGAGCAGTGCACACAGATCATGCATGGTCATTTGCACTGAGCAATGCTGAGTGTTGGTGAGGAGGGCAAAGAATCCTGAGATGCTCCAACTCAGTCAATTCCTTGGCATGATTCATGCATCTGCGTGAAAACTGGCAATTTTACAAAACATTTCAGAGTGGAGCAAAGGCACGTGCAGGTTTGATGAGAGCAAATTTGTGCATCACCAGGCACAATTAGCTGTGGGAGCTTCCAGCAGTGACTGACATAGCGGACATCAAGTTGGGTGATTCATCGGTCACACAGGGGTCATGAGTCAAATGTCTGCTGGTAACTGCCTTATTTCACTTTGCCCTTAGTTTTATATTTCTTTGTCATATGCAAGTATTAGAGAACTTCTGTTTCTAAAAGATCTTCACAGTTTAATATAGCCATTTACTCCTTATCTTCAAAACAAGAAACACTTTATAGTTTGTCACATGAAGGAAGTGATGAATATTTCAAAGCTATTTGAGTGGAGAAATCGTTAAAAATCTGTCTCTCAAAAGTTGTGAGGTTGAAAAACTTATCTTCAGAGGGGAAGAAAAATTGAAGAAAGAGAGAGAGAGGAAAATAGAATAAGAGGAGAAGAGGAGGAGGAGGAAGAGGAGAGGAGAGGAGAGAGGAGGAAGAGATCAGAGCGATGGCCACCACAGTTTGAGTTTGGATATTACACTTTTGGTACCCACACCAAAAAAAGGGGAATTCATTTTGATAATTAAAAACATAAACTTATAGCTTTGCACAATGAAACTAAACTTGGAATTTAAAAGAAATGAATAACTTAAGTGTGGCAATGGTTAAACATGACCTGACATATCTTTGGTCTCAGGACCTTGATATTTCCAGAAACACGCAAAACTCAACATTGTCATACCCTATGGTTGTATCAACTTAATAGCACCTTGTTGTTTTGTCACCGGCATGGTCATCCACTAACATTCCTTACTTTCTCTGCCAAGACAAAGCAATATGAAATCGCTCCAAGTTCTCAGCAAGGCCAGAATGTTCATCTTTTACTTTGTGTTCCCTAAAAGCCTGCTTTCCTGGCACTAGGGGGATAGGGAGGTTCAGTGGTTTGGCAGTGACACCTGCTCAACAGGAACTTACGAGCAAGGTCATGGCACCTAAAGGATTAGAGGATGATGACAATGGTGATGATGGTGATGATGATCATGACAGGGATTTACTGAGCCAGAGGGCTGGTGCCAGATTTCATGCCTTGATCCACCCTGCCCTACGATGCTGTGATACTTAATCTCAATTGGAATATTTTGACAATTTATATTTCAAACGTTGGCATAAACGTACTAGAGTTACTGTGGTTATAGATGGCTGTAATATTGGCTCTGTGGCTGGGCTGAAATAACAAAAATTAACATGCCATATAATGAAATTGTTATTCTAGTCTTAAAAATAACCCATTTGAAAAACATTAACCTGGAGATGCTTGCTTAATTAAGGTCCACTTTTGGCGAGAAGTATGGTTACCATGTCTGAGTAATCTATGTCCTCTCCAAACTCTAGTCATTGATGCCTGTGACCCCACTGACTGGCTCCTGGTTCAACAAGCCTTTCTCAAAGTGGTTCAAGGGATGAGAATAGGTGTTTCAAAGGAAGGACTTTATGGTCAAAGCCCCTAGAATAAAGAACATTAAACAGATTTCTTTATTGCTGGACTTCTCAGGGTCTTTAATGTGCTAAGATGTATCTCAGTTCTCCTAGAAAGAGTATATGGGTTTCTCAAGCTTATTTGATCTTAGAGCATCTTGTTGGACTTGACGTCCATGACATATACTTTAGGGGACTAAGGTTAGACAGTAACAGATAGTATTTCTTTCCTTGTTCTCTGAGAGCAGAGAGCCATGACCACTTCTAGAAGTTCTACCTCTCCTGTGCTATGGGGGCTGCACAAGGGCTTTGAGAAGGAAGATCAACGTCCTCTGCCTGATCTTTGATTCTGGGCCAGAGCTGGGTCCCCCCTTGGCTGTCCCACTGTGCCTGCTGCCACTGGTTGTATACTACAATGTATTTGGGGTTGCCGGAGTTATAAGGCAGAAGTAAAAGGGAAGTTGAGACTATTCCTCCATTGGCTCTGTGGCTGGGAATTATGGGGTACCCCAGGTGGTCTCTGTCATTTAGGAAGATAAGAAATGAGGAAGGTCCTTAGATGGGGGTGGGAGGGTGAGGGAGCCGACTCACCCCTCCCACTCACAACCCTGCATAAATCCACAAGGTGGCCCTGGTGGGCCCCTACCATTCATACCACAGGTCTGAAAATGGTCATACTTGTTGTTCTCTGTTGATCCCTAGATCCATTTTCCATTCTGCCCTGCTCTCCTCTGTTCTCTGTGACGCTAACCTATACAAACTTTACCACCAAGGCTCCCTTGCTGATTGGGATGGGTTTGGCCAATGGGAAGCACCAGCAGGAGATCAAAGGCAGGAGGAGAAAGAAGTAAGAGCCTTCAAAAAAAAAAAAAAAAAAAAAAGAAGTAAGAGCCTTTTTTCCCTGCTTTTTCCCTTCCTGGATTCTATGGCGACAGCTCCCACTAGGGGGCGCTCTTCCAGGCTCCAGTTCTCCCTGGGCTATACTGCCTGAGGGTGGTGACCACTTCCTCCTACTGCTACTCTGTGGGCACTACAGCACCCCTTATCCTTGCCCACACCTGAGTCAACACTCCCTTCCTGAAACTTTCCTCTCCCAGACAGACCCCTACAGGTACAGTAGAACCCTGTGCTTCAGAGCTCCCCAGGCATTCAGTCCAAGGAACTGAGTCCCCACTGTGCGTGCAGGGGAGGCTGGCATTGGTCAGAGGTTTCTCCCACCTTTAGGGGAGACAGCTGATTTCACAGCCAGGCAGCAGGTGAGAAGTGTCAAAGCTAAGAGACTAAGGAAATTCTAAAATCCCCATGCCCTACCCTAATTAAGTGGATTAACAAGGCAGTTTATGAAAACAGGAGATAAGACATATGAATGTGATATTTTTTGTTTTATCTTACGTAGCTCTGAAATCTTCATAAGACTTCTTAAAGATGAATATTCTCTTGCAAATGAGGATGTTCTCTTTTATCTCAGTGGCTTGGTCTGCAGAAGCCAGTGTTCAGAGGGCAGACTAAGTGTTGCCATTTCTATTTCTGCCATTCCCCGGGCTCCTCAGCACAAAGGAGAAAGGCAGCGAAGGGATGAGGAGCCAGGCGCGCTCTTCAGAACATAGACAAAATCCCTGGTTTAATTAAATCAGCTGCACCCAGAGGCCAGTTTAAGAATCAGCCCTGCCCTTCTCCTGCTGCTCCACTGAATTCCATCCTGGAAACAGCAGAGCAAGCAACCTGCCCATGGCTCTGTGATCTGGTGAACTAAAGAGATTAAAAAAAAAAGTCAGCCCTTCTGTGACTCAAAGACCCACAGAATTCAAAGAAACAAAGATGGAATCTCTCCGGAGGTGAAATTTGAAAAGCTGGTTGGGGTAGGGAAGGAGGTGGAAGTAGGCAGTTAACTCTATGAGAACAGGAGAGGCATCTTAGAGGGGCTGGACAGGGAGCAGGAAGTTGTAATCCCCAGCTTTCCACTGCTGGTGTTTCTGATGTCTTGACTCAGTGGCTAAGTAGATGTGTTTCGCACTCAAAGTGTTAATGAACCCACAAAAAGAAACATGATGTACAATAAAAGGATCTTACAAAATGAAAACTCTGCCAAGGCCATTGTAGTTTTCAGTAAACTCCTTAGAGGGGAAAAAAAGGCATGCTGTCTTTGCTTTCAGTGTGCTGACCTTTGTCATTTAAATCTAGATTATTTCATGCATTGTAAGTTTTTTTGATACCATACTTTGTAAAAAGAAAAAAATGCCTCCCTTTCCTGGTGAACCATATCTTTATTTTAATCTTTTCAATTCTGTGTGTGCAGGATTAGGGCCATTTTAGGACTATCAGCACCTGAAAGAATTGTATCATAGGCATTTTTAAAGAACAGAGACCTGCACATTAGAAGTAAAACATTTCTTTTAAAAAAGAATTTTATTCATCTGATGTAATCATATATCAGATAAACATTCCTTGCACACCTCCTCTGTGTCAGGCTCAGGGCCAAGGGCTAGGGCTATAGACAGGAAAGGCAGCAGGTCCTGTTCTATAGGAATTTATATATCCCGTTTCCAACTTGGGCATGACTGTGCCCTACTCTTCCCCCATGCTCCCGCTAATATTTGGCAATGTCTTGAGACATTTTTGATTGTCAAATCGAGGAGGGTGCAGCTTCTAGCATCTAGTGGGTAGAGACCAGGGATGCTGATAAACATCCTACAACATACAGGACAGGTCCCGCAACAAAGAATTATCTAACCCAAAATGTCAATGGTGCTGATCTAATAGGAGATATATGAGTGAACAGAAAGGGCAACAAAGTGAGGCAGACATATGCTTAGGTTTTATGGGAATCCAAAGGGAGAGAGTCTTCTACTTTCAAAGTGAAACTAATATTGGCTTTTTTTTTTTTTTTTTTTTTTACCTTGAGTCATTTTGATTTGTTGTTGTTTCAACTTCTGGCAAAAAATCTCTCTGATAACATTTCCTGGTTTCTGAGAACACCATTCATTAGAGCATCTCCAAATTAGGGTTGATTCTGCTGGGTCTGGAAAGATGGAATCACCTGACTGGATTTGACATTGGGACTATGCCAACTGGTGATGGTAACGATGGCCTGAGTGGCTAATGTCCACATTGCTCTGTGTCACCCCTGGTTTGCATTGTTGGAAAATTCTCATTGGACCTTTACTGAAGTCTTAAAAATGATTGTAGGTGTTTATATGTAAGAATCTATTACATTCTTTCTTTCCTCACCAGTTGGAAGGACAGAAAAACCATTACGAACAGACATATCCGTGAAGCAGGGCAGACCAATTCTGTAGTAACCTAAGTTCTGTTGGCAACCACTGTTATTCTCTGTAGTGGCACTGGCAATGCTCCACCTGGATCCCCACAGATCCCTTATATAGTTTCTGCATACTCCCCTCCCCGCTCCCAAGCTGCAGTGTGCTTTTGTTTCCAACAGCTCAGATCTATGCAAAAACTGCCTTTGAGCTACTGTAGACACTTTGCCTGCATGCAGAGAGACTGAGGTGCCCACTGGCTGTAGGAAGAGCCAGTTCCTTTGCCTTAGGTCAGGACAACTCTGAGATGCAACTTACACCCCGGAGTTGCCTGCAGGATCGGGCTGAAGCTACGTTTTGTGTAAGATCATAGCTTTGCTTGACTTCTTCCCTCTCCCCACTCCCTTACCAGTCTCCCATGGGAGCATTTCCCTAATAAATCACTTGCACAGAAATCTTCATCTTGGGATCTGCTTCTGGGGAACCCAGTCTAAGACCCTTCTGAGAATATATTTGCTATGGTGGTAGTATATTTGTGTCCTTGCCCTCTTTGTGAAGAGTTACAACATCATCAGTTTCTCCTTTGGACATGTGTGCCCTAGACAGAGTACATCCACACTGTCTTACATTTTCTTCCAGGGAAGTCAGCTGCTCATCCAGTCTCACTTGGTCTGTTCCAAGAGGAAACGTCCCTTTCTCTCTGTCAGGAGGGACAGGTGGGAACTCCCAGGGCCCTGTAGACTCTGCTATCAACTCCTCCGTGGCGTTGATGACTTTCAGGACTTCTGTGGAGATGTTGCAGAGAGAAACAGCAGAATACTTCTGTTTGGTCCAATAACAGAAGGGGACAGAAGACAAGAACAACATTAACAACGACATGGAAATTCTACATTATCATGGTGCTCATCATGAGATCGATTCTGTTTTATAACACACACAAACATCAATGTGCCAAAGGAATGAGACACTAAAAAAATCTACCCAGTCTGAGGGGACTGAGAGGAGGCCTGATGTAACTTGGCTTAGCTTCTGTGACTCACAATGAATTATTTCAGATTCTTAAGGAGAGAGGAAGGAGAGCTCAAGTGGAAGCTACTAGGTCCTCTGCCACTGCTGATAGTTTCATATTCATTACCTCGTTTTCTGGATGATATTCTCTTTCCTCAACAGAGCTTCAGTCACAGACTCTGTCAAACTACATTCACGATGTGGTCCAGTGGGTAGCTTTATGGATGAAGAGTTAGGAGACCTGGGCTCTAGATCTGGCTGTAACTTCATCTAGATATTGGACCTTGGCCAGGCTACTTCCCATTTCTGGAACTCAGTTTTGTCATTTGTACATTGAGAGGATTGGAAAGAGTTTCTCTGCAGTCTCTGGTAGCTACTGTGTTGTTAGCTCACCCACATCTCTTCTCAAGCCCATTCTTCCTTATCTTCCCCCACCATTAAGGCTGAACAGAAAATACACTGCATTTCCCAGCCTCTCCTGCAGCCAGGGGCAGTCATGTGACATCGTTCTGACCAGTGAGCCTGAAGGGAAGGTCTATTGAGGGGTTTCTAGCAAAGCTTTTGTTTTCCTAATCAGGTGAATAGATGCAGCTGATGCTCTCCTGCCCCCACTTCTCTCTTCCTTGATCATAGGTCTGCGGTTAGGAAGCCAACAAGAGTGAGGATGATACCAAAATGCTGGGTCAGGTGGATCAGAAAGACTGAAAGAGCCTGAGCCCACATAGCACTGGATCAGCTGAACTGCTTCTGAACACCTTGATACATGTGTGCAAAATAAGTCCCTACCTGTTGGAGCCCCTATTGGCTGGATTTTCTGTTATTTGTGGTTGAATATATTTCTAACTGATACAGGTCGCTTCTAGTTTTTATATTCATGGCTCAAAATTACAGTCAGTCCAGATCTGGGCCAAGGTCTTTAATGGAGCAGAGGTACTTCAGCCACAAAGAATTATCTGCATCTTTGAGTTCATCTGAACATATAGCACCAAGAAGTAAGCAGGAGATCAATGTTGCTTGGCACTAATGATGTCCATCTACAATCAATTTTACTTAGCCCATCACCGGGTTTGTAAACTGGAAGTCAAATATTGCCCATGGGCATTTTTTTAACCAGTAAAGTGTTTCAAGAAAGCCTGGAATTTTAATGCCTTTGGTACCTCCCAAGGTATCTATCTGATTCATATATTCTGGCCAAAATATATTAATGATAGCTCTGACTTGGTTTGCAGTTTGTTTCCCCAAGTAAATTCTATTGCAGGTTTTATCTCACTAGAGGAAGTTTTCAGTGGCCCTGCAACTTCACTATGGAATCAGAGTGTCTAAGTGACAAGTCTGTGGCTGAGTCCACAGTCTAGAAGCTGGCTCTGGGCTCTGGTACATGGTCTCATCCTAGGGTCTCATCCTGGCACCTGTCAATCATCCTAGGGTTAGGGCACATGTGCTCAGAGGGCTCCTCTGCAGCCTGTTTCACAATAGCTGCTTGACTCACCCAAGAGTTATGCTTCTTTTGGTTCAAGGGAGTTTGCTACATACCAAAAAAATGGGTCTGGGTTATCAGGAAAATAAGATGGAGGAAGGTGACGCAGACCCACCAGAATAAGGGAAGTGTCCGAGGGAGAGCCAAGCCAACTCTTTACCTTAGGAAAAACTTGCAGAGGCTGTCCGCCATTATCTAGAATCCTGTAACTCAATGTGGCAGGTTTTGGAGATGAATTGGACTCAAAATGTTTTTGGCAAGAAAGAGCTGCCACTGTTTGCTTAAGTCCATTTTAGAAAAGGCAACGTTGTATGTATGAAAGCAGGTTTGGTACACTTCTCTTAGTAAATAAAGCTTGTATTTAGAAAGTTTGCCCTTTGTTTGTTAGAAGAGGTGCCTTTGTACATCTTTTGACTAAGGGATTCAGGAAAAACGGTTAGACCACAGCACGATGGAAGGGCAAATGTTAACATTTACACACATCTCCAATTGGTCCAGGGTCATTAAGGGGCCAATGTTATTAATGGGAAGGACTTCAGAGGTGCTTAAACAGAAAGAGTTATCTGCATCTTGACTCCAACTGAACATATAACATCAAAGCGATAAGCTGGACATCAGTGTTGCTTGGCAGTCATTTTTCCTTTCCGTCCAGAAATAGCCCTGTTTATTCAATCATAGGAGTTGCCAGCTGGAAGCCAAATATTGCCTAGAGGCATGCTTTTTTGACAAGAATGCCTTCTGTGAGATAAGCACTTCCCAGTTCTCTGCAGTCCCCACCATTCATTCTATTGCATACATATCTTATTGGGGGCCTGTGGTGCACAGGCTCTGCTCCAGGTGCTGGGATAAGCAGTGAACAGTGGATGAAGTCCCTGCCCTCAGAGTGTGCCTTTAGCTCTACCCCAGCCACTTGACACGGTGACATACTCTCCTGACCCCTGAAGGTATTTGCACTTGTCATTAAGTGAGAGTGAGCGGTCCCCAGCAGTTGGTCTGTGGAGAGCACCACGGCTTCACTTGGGAGGTCTATGGTCCCCTTCAGAAGGGAACCACCTTCCAGCTGGAGAAGTGACTGAAAAAAATTATATGGAAACTGGACAAGATCTCTCTGGTTGGTCGGTGTCCCCGTTCTGCCCTCCATCGTGAAACACAAACTGGAACCCACAAACACTTGCAGGGAATTAATCCCACCTCTAGGGAATCGGGTGGTTCTTCTACAGGAGTGTTGCGGGCTTGCTTGGATGTGAGTGCGGGAGTGGACAGGGCACCTGCTGGAAGTGAAGATAACTGGGATTTAATTAGCTGTGTGACAGGAGCAGGGCACCCAACCTCCTTGTTCCTTAGCTTACTCACTAGGCCAGTAAGCGATTAGAAGGTTTGTCACAGGGTTAACACCAACTTGTTATGTAAGTGTCCTGTTCCCTGCCCAGTCTAGATTTAACAGTAGAAAGTACCTTCTACAATTGTGTGAAATAAAGCTATATTTAGCACCGGACAGGGTTTTGTTCAGATAAAAAGCTGGTGAGGATTCAGAGGTGCTGGCAGGGAGCCCTGTGTGTGGGAGAAATGAAAATCTACAGGAGCCTTCCTGCTTTATTGCTTACAGCTCCAGAGACCTGAGCTGAATGGCACAAACAAAGCACAATTCCAGAGCCAGAAAGAGCTCTCTATGACGGCAGCCGACGTTACTCCAGACATTAATTATAAGATGAATCAAACGTGACAGGTCCATGGTATCAAATAAGGGAGATGTGAAAGTGTGAAGAAAATCAGCTGACAGAATAGGGGCTGTTGCAGAACAGGAAGGTTGGCCTCAAAGACACTCGTGGCCAAGGGCCCCATGGATGATGGAATGAAAATGGCCAGTGGACTCATGCAGTAACCAAATTCAACCTTCTAGTGATCAAAGAAACACAAATTAAACAACAAATTTATTAAGTGCCGGGTACATGCATGACTTCCTTTCAAAATGCCCAGCATAGCCAGTATGGCTTCTCTAGGGTGGAGGAGGAGCTTTCAGCTGTTGATACGCCCCGGGGATGTATTTGCTCTGACACACTGATGCTCCTTGACCTCCCGACCACGCGTGGTCACCACTGAGAGCCTGAGTGTCCACCTCTAGGGTCCGGTCTGTGTCACATCCCCTTGTGGAACATCAAATCTATTATGTCAACTTTACAATCACCGGGCTGGAACCAAGAGTCCATGCTCAGGGTACAGAAAGTGATGAGAAACCTCCAGTGTTTCCTCCATCGCTCAGCAGTGAGGCAGAGAAACAAGCATCAACCTCAACAAAGACTCAGCTTCCTGCCAGACTGTAACCAACAACAGGACCAATGCAAACCTTTAAGGAGGTGATGTACCACTCCGAGGTGGGGGCCTGCCACTGTGGCCATGAAAGTGGACCTGAGAAAGAATACCAGGTCAGGACCCACGTCAAAATCCCACCTGTATCTTTTCTCTTCTTTCTAGGGACTGAGGGCAGAGCAGACTCCTTTACTTTTAGTCTCACTACCCACAAACTTGAGCCCGAGCAATCTCTCAATCCTGTAGCCATGCCCTTTCTCTTCCTATAAAAATATGTTACTAGAAACAAATTCTTCCTCCATTTACTCTTCCTTATAAACTGTTTTCCAAAGACATGCAGCATGCAAAGTGTTGCCAGGGGGAGAGTCTGAGTCTCTAGAATTTGAAAGAAGAAAATATTTCCATCCTAAACACTAGATATACCTGCTTATTTGCAATCCTCGCAAATTCTCCTGATAATTTTCCAGGGTCATCATTCATTTCAAAGCTTTGTGTTGGACAAAGAAATGCAAACTCATTTCAAGCTGGAATAAGTGGGACTGCTGCTTACCAGAATGGCTCAAGCTTGTGAACATGTGAGTAGCGGGGTCTCATTAGCTACCTGGCTTAATAGGAAGAGAACACAGTGGAATAACAGAGGCCTGATCCCAGACCCCTCTCTACCCTTGGGCATGTGCGTGCACATGTGTCTGCCAGTCTCAGCAGCGCCAAAACGGATTCAGTATCTGGCTGTGTGTGATGAACTGGGGCTGTGACAGAGGCCTGGGGTATCTATTTATGTGACTTGATATAAGTCTTGATATGACAGAACCTAATACAATGTGGAATAAAAGCTTTGAGGATTAAATGATGTGTCCAGGTTTCTGGGGCAGAAGAGGAAATTTCCCAGTTCCACCTCGGGGATTGTTCTGACACCTATAATAAGACCTAAACAGATAGAAGCTGAAGGGACATTGATATTAGGGTTTTTGTGAGATTTAGAAGCAGGCAGTATGCTTTGAGGTCTGTGGGTCAATTTATGAAGCAGGGAGGGCAGTGGTGAGGGGACTGCCATGTCAGCAGGGTCTTGCAAAGGGCCTCCTTACCCATTGGGCTCAGCAGGCGTGGAGCCTAGGGCCCACCATTCTTTTAGGGGGTCCATGAAAATGTCTTAATTTCTTTTAAAATCATATGGAAAAATGAACTATTAGTTCCAGGCACATGTTTTAATACACAATATTAATCTTTATACCAACACAATTGTAAAATACGATTTTAGATGGTTTTTTGTGGAGGAAAGGGTCCACAAAGGCAAAAGTGCTTGGGCCCAAAAGTCATAAATTGGCCCTGGTCTTGCTGATCTGGAGCCTCTATGGAGAAGGCACCTGTGCAGGGCTGGTTCCTAGGGTGGATCTGGGCAGCAGCAGCAGCCTGGTGAAGGCCCTGAGCAGGCCCTTATAAGATGGCTGATTGTGAACATGTGGGAGATCTTTCCCCTAGATTCCCCCAAATAATGGAGGGAGCCAGTGCGGGTGGGTGGATGCTCTGGTCTTGTGGTTTCCTAGTGGGGACGGATGCTAAGGTGACCTTCTCATTGTACACGTCAGATCATGAGGCTTGGGAAATTCAGGTTACTCTGTGTAGATTTTGGGGAAATAACTTAATCTCTCTGAGCCTCAGCTATGAAATGGAGATAACACCATCTAGCTCAAGGTGTTTTTGAGAAGATGAAATTAGTCAGCATATGCCAAGTGTCCACAGTGTTTGGGTCCAGAGCTGTCCACCTGTCCTCAAAACTCTCCCACCTGCCCTACTGGCTCAAGATGGGAACATTACTGGTGATGGCCAGTAGCTTAGACACCGTTTATTATGTACTGTGTTCTATTTTTTTTTTTCTTTTTGGCTGTGTTGGGTCTCCGTTGCTGCATGCAGGCTTTCTCTAGTTACAGCGAGCGGGGGCCCCTCTTCGTTGTGGTGCGCAGGCTTCTCATTGCGGTGGCTTCTCTTGTTGCGGAGCATGGGCTCTGGGGGGCACAGGCTTCAGTAGTTGCAGCGTGTGGGCTCCGTAGCTATGGCTAGCATGAGCTCAGTTGCTCTGCGGCATGTGGGATCTTCCTGGACCAGGGATCGAACCTGTCTCCCCTGTGTTGGCAGGCGGATTCTTAACCACTGCACCACCAGGGAAGTCCTGTACTGTGTTCTTGAAACAACTTTCCTTGACTACTTGGTGTTTTGAAGGATGCTTTTTACTATTTTTTAACCAAAAAAAAAAAAAAGTTAAACTTTGCTGCTGTTTCCTAGTTTTTTTCTCTTGCTAAGTAAGAATATTAAAAAAAAAAAAAGCCACCCTACTGTCTACTACTGTCTGGCTTCACCATAATGTCATAAAGAAGGGATACCTTAACACCAAAAATGGAAGACACAATATCAGAATACAGAATGGTTTGTCCTGAGAAATGACAGTAAACAACCTGACACTGACACTCAAGACACGCACGCATGCAGGACCCTCCGTTTCCCAGTAGGGAGCATACTGAACCATACGTACTGATAGGCAATAAAAATAAGGTATGTCATTGCCTAGCTGGGCAACCGAACAAGCCAGGCCCTCAAACATCATCTACTATTTCCCATCATCACGAATTTAATTCAAGCCTTCAGGAAGCATCTGCTCTATGCCCAGCACTGCACTGGGCCCTGCAGGGGATGCAGAGTGAGTAAGCCTGGGTCCCTGTCCTCAGAGAGCAGAGACAGGAGAAGGGCAGGAAGACCCAGGTAGCAGAAAACAGGTCCTACCCTGCACTGGGAGCCACAGGCTGTGGACCTGCAGAGGGGCAAGCAGGTTCCGTTAATGTGTGACTTTGGGGTCAGTCTGGAAGCACAGGAAATAGAAAGAACTTTAACAGAGGCTTCTTAAAACATGTTGGCTCCCATGCAGGAATTACAGGCAGAGGAGAAAAGTCTTTCAATGTTCAAGTTGCATAAAATGTGTACGGGGCCTCACCTTCTCTCCTGGGACACATTGCTCCTGAGAGAGCCCTTTAGGGAGGAAGAGAGGAAGGAAGGAAGCCAGCTCAGTGTTAATGTGCATCCTTCCTGTGCCGGGTCTGACCCCAGGCTTCTCGTGATTTCGTGTAACCCTCATCACAACCTGACGTGGCTGTTTTCATCCCATCTTGAGAGACGAAGAAACTGTGGCTTAAGGAAGAAGATGCACAGCTGAGATTTGAACCCAGAGACTTCGGTCTTCAAGGTCCACACTCCTTCCCACCTGCCACATCACCTCCTCCACCTGCATAACTCCTGGGACCCAATGGACTGCAGAAAGTGATGGAAGAACAGAATCTAACTGAATAATCAGATCCATGAACAACAGATCAGCGAGAGAAGAGCCTGTAGCCTCCACCAAGTGACATCAATCAGAACAAGCTCGTTGATTTGTACACCAATGACCAAGCCACACAACAGAGCTTGAGATCTCCCAAGCGACCAGCTCCTATTCTGAGCCTTACTGAGCCTACCTGAGATGGAGCCACCAAAAACAATCAGAGTGAACAAGAATGTGGTCTCTGAGGAAATCTGATCTAAGTGTGATCCAGACTTCACAGCCCGCTCATTACTTTTCTGTCCCACATTACAGATGCTGCCTTGGCTTTATGAAATGCTTCTATCAAACCGCCAGAGCAAGCAAGGAAATTTGTCCAAATGCCCTGATTTCATGTATTTTTTTCCTTCTCAAAGGTAAGAAAAGAAACTCCATATGTCCTCCTGAATAGTTGACAGAAATCTGCTAGAAAAATTCAATGCAAATATGTTTCAGTTCTCATGAAACATAAGGCGCTCCGGCGAAGCCTCTACAACCCGTCAAAATACATTCTCCATGAACAGACTCACGTCCCCAACGACTGACTTGAAAGAAGGTGGCACAGAATTGTGGAAAGAAATTGGAGCATGAACCTAATAAATTAGCATATGTAATAAATTGAAACATGAAATGTAATGGAGATCAGAGAATGGACCTCTAGGAATGTTTGGGTTCTTAAATCATTTAGATTTTGATGGTCAAAGACACCTATGAAAGAAATAAGATTTTTTAAAATTGTGATAATTGAAATGAATTTTTAAAAAAATTTATTTCATTTATTTTATTTTTGGCTGAGTTGGGTCTTCATCGCTGCATGCGGGCTTTCTCTAGTTGTGGCGAGCAGGGGCTACTCTTCGTTGAGGTGCGCAGGCTTCTCATTACGGTGGCTTCTCTTGTTGCGGAGCATGGGCTCTAGGGGGCACGGGCTTCAGTAGTTGCGGTGCGTGGGCTCAGTAGTTGTGGCGCGTGGGCTCAGTAGTTGTGGCGCATGGGCTCAGTTGCTCCACAGCATGTGGGATCTTCCCGGACCAGGGATTGAACCCGTGTCCCCTGCATTGGCAGGCGGATTCTTAACCACTGTGCCACCAGGGATGCCCGAAATGAATTTTTTAAAATGTGCTATTTGTACATTTAGTTTAGTTCCAGAATTAAACCCACTGGTCTGTATGTTTCCCCATGGTCATTTTCTTTCCCTTCCTTGGTGGAGTCCCTGTTGTTTGATGTAGTCACCTGAGCAAGGCCACTCCAGGACCCGTGATGGTGAGAGAGGAGGGGAATGCTGGAGCCACTGACTTTGACCATACCTACCCGGGCAGGTGTAGGGCAGGCAGGACTTCCTGTCCTGGCAGAGGAGGTGATCATGGTTGTCGATCTCTTTTGCTTTCGCATACTGGCTGTTCCTCAAAAAATTATTTCCTGATACTCACTGGACACATTTCCCCACTTGTTGGCGGTAACCAGGGCTCTGCCAGGGCACGTGCTCAGCTCTGTAGTAGCCCAATGACACAGGAAACCACCTTCCACGTTCACTTGGAAGGGAGGTGGCACATGGCAACCAGGGTGATCTTGATAAATGTAAGGCCCTCCTTGTTATGTCTCTGCTGAAACCTTTCCACGTGCTTCCTATCTCACACAGAATAGAAGCCAAAGTTCTCTGCATGGCCCACACCGCTGGCTTGCTCTGGCCCCTCCCTCTCTCACTTCTCCCAGCGCTCTCCCCTTGGCTATGTTGCCCCAGCTACCCTAGCTCTTTAAGCTGTTCCTTGAACTTGTCAAGGTCATTTCCACCTTAAGGCCTTGCATGTTTTTTTCTGCCTGGAAAGCCCTTCCTTTAGATCTTTGCCTCACTTTTCCCTTTGTGTCTTTCGGGTTTCAGTGGAAAACAGAGTTGGTCAGAAAAGTCTGGACCACCATAACTCATACTCCTTCCAACTCCATCCGTGAGCGTCGTGCTGAATCTCCTTAGCACTGATCACTAAGGACCTCTTCCCCTGTATGTGTTTACATACTTATCAGCTGTCGCCCCCAACAGTGGGTAAATTCCACAAGAGCAGGGACCTTTTCTCTTTGGTCCCTACTGTATTACAGCTCTTAGAATAGTTGAACAATTATTTGTAACAAGGATTGAACAAGGATTCAAACTCTAGAACTTGTGCCACTACCTCTCATGGGAAGTCGGCATCTTTTCCTTATTGTCTCCTGTACCTATTGCTGGCCCTGCAAACCTGGGGGAGCCATTCATTCCTTTGTTGGAGAGAACATTAAGGACCTTCCTCTCTTGCCACATCCCTTCCCCCAAAAGAACAAGTGCACGTCTCAACACATTTATTAAAAAATGATCTCTTCCCAACCAGGGGTGAGAGGTGGGTGGTAATTATGAGATCAATTGTGAATTAAATTAAGTATATTCTAGGGCATACTTCTGGACTATTTCATTGCATCCTTTATCAATATCTCACAAATTTAATTACTCTGCCTTTAAAACATGATGTGCTATCTTAATAGATAGGTCCTCTTCATTTCTTTTATTTTTTCTAAACATTTCTAAGTTATTCTTGACTTTATTTTATCAGGTGATTTTTTGAATCCTTTTGAAAAGTTAAAAAAACTTCTGGTTCAGATTTTGATTTAAATTACAGTAAATGTCTACCCTCATTTTGGAAGAATTCTTCTTTACACTGTTTTTCCTACCAGCAAAACTGGTAGGTTTCTGAGAAATCTGCAGTCTTCTTGTTAAGCTTTAATTTCACATTTTTTTGTTCCTATTATGGTTGGAATTAATTTCCATTTTATCTTCCCACTCCTCCAGTCTGGTTTGAGATTCATCTATAAATTTTAGTTATGAAATGAGGAGTTCTAATGTAAATCCCAGAACCTATTGAGCTGTATTGTGTAATTGTGCTGAATGATATGGATTCATGAATAGACCTGCTACTACTAGACCTTTTCTTTGAATAGAATGAATTTTTATTTTGCATTTATTTGCATTCAAACTTGCTGTATTCTTTTCTTTTTCTTTTATTGAAGTTGATTTATGATGTTATGCTAGTTTCAGGTGTACAGCAACACGATTCAGTTATATGTACCTATCTATATATTCTTTTCAGATTCTTTTCCCTTATAGGTTATCATAAGATGTTGAATATAGTTCCCTGTGCTATACCATAGGTCTTTTATCTATTTTATATATAGTAGTGTGCATAGTTGCTGTATTCTTTTACAGGCTCTTTTTATCTCAAGTAAATGTTTGTGATCTCTGACCTTACCCTGGGGATCCTTTATATTTCTCCACACGTTTTTCTCCCATTCTATGCAATAGCTATTTCAAACCCTCTCCACAATCCTGACACTCAAATTTCACTATCCCCTCACTTTCAGAAGGCAAACTTGCCTTCTAGTTCAGAAAGCTAGAGATGTAACCAAGCAGGACCTTATGGGGCCTTCCCAGGACAGACCACCCCCTGACCCCATGTCCTCTGCCTACCTCTTGTTTGTAGAAAGACTTTAGCCTCCTAGGCCATCCCCGAGTTCCAAAGAATAAATTTAATAAATTCAGAAGTGAGAAAATGCCGAAACAAAGGAAAACAGTCAAGCAAGACAAAATAGTAATAGTTTAGCCATTAAACAAAGTCAAATACCTTTAGCTCCTCTCAAGGGCTATAAGATAACATTCTGAGCCATATCCTTTGAGCTGTTTTGCAAATACTGAAACCCCTGCAGGTGGAAAACATTAACTGCATGCTGACCACTAGCATGTAGGCAGGCCCCAGACAGGTTGGAACCAGAAGGTTGATGATGTTCACGCCCCATTACCTCACTACCAACCAATCAGAAGAATGCACACAAGCTGATCATGTGCCCTGCAACCCTCTCACTCACCCTATCTTTAAAAACCTTTCCGTGAAAGCCATCAGGGATTCCGACCTCTTGAGTATTAGCCATCCCCAATCTTGCTTGGTGCCCTGCAACAAACACTACATTTTCTTTCACCACAACCCAGTGTCAGTAGATTGGCTTTACTGTGCCCAGGCGAGCAGACCCAAGTTTGGTTGGGTAACAGAGGAGCAGAGGGGGGGGAAGCATAGAACATAAAACAAACTCTCTTCATCTTCCTAAACATCAAATTTACCCACTTACTTGTACCTGGACTATTCTGTCTTTGCCATTCCAATGCCAATGCCCCATCTGTTTTCTGGACCTCATCCCCTCCATTTCCCAAGAGTCCATTATTGTTGGACACTTAGGTTGTTTCAAAGTTTTCCTAGTATAAAAATGTAACACTTGATGAACTGCATTGTGATATACCCTTGGCTGCTTGTCCAATTATTCCTTAGGATAAATGATTGAAAGCATATTTGCTGGATCAAAGGGTATGCACACTTTGATTGCTTAGAGTTACCAAGTCACCAGTGTGCTAATATGTGCTACTTTGTGGGTATTAGACTGCCTATTTCCCTGAACTCTTACCAACATTGATTATCGTTCTTTTTAACCATCCAATTTGTTAGGCAAAGTGGCATTTCATTATTTCAATTTGCATTTTTATTGCTTGTCTGAACAAACGATAAACTTTGCCCTGTTCATGGCTGCCTTCCCAGTGCCTCAATGTGCTTTTGTTGAATGGAAAAAATGACTGTGCACACCATATGCCAAGTTCTGGGCTAAGTGTTGTATTGAATACAGCTGAGATACAATTAAAGTTGAATATTTTTTCATATGCTTATTGGTCATTTACATTCTTCTTCTTTTTTTTTTTTTTTTTTTTTTGCAGTACGCGGGCCTCTCACTGTTGTGGCCTCTCCCGTTGCGGAGCACAGGCTCCGGACGCGCAGGCTCAGCGGCCATGGCTCACAGGCCTAGCTGCTCCACAGCATGTGGGATCTTCCTGAACCGGGGCACGAACCCGTGTCCCCTGCATCGGCAGGCGGACTCTCAGCCACTGCGCCACCAGGGAAGCCCCATTCTTCTTTTTTTGTTTTTGTTTTTGGTGAATTGTCTGCTTATGTAGACTGCCTTTTTATCTATTAGCATTATGAGTATATTAATTCTCGAGGGCTCAGTTCATCTTTTGCCTAGAGAAGAAGATGTTCTGTTGAAGCCCTCGTGATCCAGGAGAGAACCCAGAACTCTCTTCCCAGCCGTGCAGGCCCCTCCCCCAAACACACAGGACACAAGTGTGGGAATGAGTGATGCCAGTGACAATAGGAGTGAAATGAAACCTCACCTGTTCAAGCACTGTGGATAAGAGCTGTAGCTCTAAGTGGACAGCTAAAGCTTCTCTTTTTTCCTAATGCAGCAGTTAAATAGAAAGTTAGAAGAGGCAACAGGCATAAGGCCTACTGAGATCAGTGTAGCTTGTAAGATATAAGTGGGGACTGAACCTTTAGCACCAACTGAAGATGGAGACATGCTTCTCAAATAAGATACTACCTGGGGTGAAAGACACTGAATCCTCATGTGGATTGTGAGTCATTTTACAAGGGTGAGACACACGTGGACAATACTTGATTTTATGTTAACACTGTGATATCGACAAAAAGTTTTTCACAAGCACATTAAACTGCAGAAACCCACAGCTCTGGGTTTTCTCAGACAACAATCAATCTGTCTGCTTATCCATTGACCAGTACTGTGTTTCTATATGACTTGATGCTAGTAAATGGGGAGCAGCTGTGAGAAGATGCACAAATCTGTCTCTTATTTGAGGAGAAAGACATTTATTACTTTAGGGAAGTCTCAGTACTTTGAGGAGAATTATTCCATGAAACTATAAATATGGGAGTTATCTGCTGGTCTGTGACTCCCTTTTGAAACTAAAATACAATGATTCAGCTACTTGTGATAATTAATAAACAAAGACACTTTGCTTTCAGGACATTGCATGTACAAATTTGACTATAATGCAAGAATTCACTAATATGAGCCTTCAACAAACACTCATGTTCCAAAAGCTTGACACATAGGACATCTTTTGTCATATAAATAGTGTCATAAATGATACTAATATCAGGAAACAAAAACCTATTTCATGCCTTACATATCTAGAACCATGGGATTTTGGAGTGAGCAGGGACCTTGGGGATCACTGCTTTAAGCTTGGGGAGATAGGGTTTTGTGGGAGATTCAGCTCCTGCATGTAGTCTCCAAAGTCAGGCCAGGGGTTCTTGACCTTTCTTTGCGTCCTTCTCTCAGGAATGCAGCACCTGCATTTCCAGGGGCAGATGGTTCTAGGAACCACTTCAGCCAGGCCTTTCTTCCATAACCATTGGCACAGCCACCTGCCCAGTGGCAGAGAGGAAGCAAGTGCTTATTCCCGGGCTTGAAGGTTCCCAAGATTTGGAAGGTTGACCATGAGGTTCAATGGAACCAAGATGACTTCAATTAAAAACATGGCCTTGGGCTTCCCTGGTGGCACAGTGGTTGAGAGTCCGCCTGCTGATGCAGGGGAGGCGGGTTCGTGCCCTGGTCTGGGAAGATCCCACATGCCGTGGAGCGGCTGGGCCCGTGAGCCATGGCCGCTGAGCCTGCATGTCCGGAGCCTGTGCTCCGCAGCGGGAGAGGCCACAACAGTGAGAGGCCCGCGTACCGCAAAAAAAAAAAAAATAAAAACATGGCCTCTAGGAATCCAGGTTTCTGGGCTGGCCCCAAGTTTTACAAGCTGGTTCTTCAGGTAGTTAAAATTCAGATGGCAGTGACCATCCGTGAATCATCATTGGGCCCCCAACACCCAGCCAAAGTGAATCAACTGTAGGGACAAGTCTGCCTACAGTGAAGGGCTGACTCCCATCAAGAAACAGCGTGTTTCTAAAATGGTTCTTCTGCTGCTGGACAAGACTGTGAAGCCCTGATACCTACATGGGTTGTCATACCAAGGACACTGAACTGCCACTGATGTCCCTGTGTCTATGGGAATATGCACATTCCTCTGCTTTGGCTCCCAGAGAGAAGAACCTGTGATAGAGGCAGGAGGGATGGTGAAGTCTGGATAAAACTCTCTCTGTGTAAGGGATCCTCGTGGTCAGGCAGAGGCCATTAACAGCCAGTTAGGCATTTGGATTTCTCCACTGCTTAGTCACAAATACTGCAGTGAGTGTTTGTGAACTGGGGGCTCTGCGTGTTTTCCTGTTTGGTTACTGTCTTAGTCTGGTTTCCCCAGAAGCAGACCCTGAGACAGGGATTTGAGTGCATGGAGTTTATTTGGGAAGTGATCCCAGGAACCAGTGGAGGAGGGGGTGGGGCAAGGCAGGGAAGAGAAGGCAGCCTGATCCAGCTGGTCCTCACTGTGGGTGCCCAGAGCCAAATCTGCTGGGGAACTCGGGCATCAGTGGGTAGCACACACTCCGTGGGTCACCACCCCAGTGGAGGCAAAGGAGTGGAGTATTTACACTCCTCACATCAGTCACTGGTTAGGGCTGCTCCTGGGGAGGAGAGTGTTATTCTCTCACTCCCAGCCTGCCTGCTGCACAGGAAGAGGAGCTCCTGCTGTGTTGGGAGTCACCAGACAGATGGACCTTGGGCCAGTGTGCAGTAGCACGGTAAAGAGATAAGGCAAGCACGAACAGCTTCTGGAACAGTTTCTTTAGCCCAGATCCACTCCCCAGTCATGGTGTGTGTGTGTACATGTGTGAGTGCTGGACAAACTAGTTGTGGTCGGATTACAAGGGAAGTCATAGTTACTCTGATCCCGAAGATGGGAACCTGGGAGGTTCTGACGTGATATGTTCCCCATTACATTCTTCAGAGCATGATGAAGCACCGAACGTGGCTACAGACCTCTGGCTTGACACTGCATGTGTGGACGGGACATAGGCACTAAGCTGTTCCCTCAGTGCTAACACAGGGACATTATTTCATGACAGTGAAATTTCTTTTCCTTGAGGTTGTTAAAATTTGCTGGGCTCTGGCTGTGTGCTACCTCTATGCTGCATAATTTAGTCCTTCCTCCCAACTCTATAAGGGGGTATGATTATCCCCATTTTACAGACAAAGCCAACATGTGTTTGTCCAGTCAACAATGAAGACCTAGACTGGTTTTTAGGGATCGATATAAAAACAAGCCAGACTTGGGCTTGTCGACATACTGGGAGCAAGTTCAAGGGCCGCAGGGCAGCTCCAGCTGCTGAGTAGAGAAAGGATTGGAGGGGCCAAGGAGGGCAGCAAGGGGGCGGGGTGTAGGAAGCAGGCAAGAAATGGCCTTGGCTTAGAACCAAAGTCCAAAGTTTGCAAACTGCATGGATGTGTTTCACAGTCAGTCTAATCCTGAAGCCTATCTCTGTACCCTTCTGCTTCTAAATAATCTTCCATAGATGAATGTATATTTCTGTTTTCCTTTAATCAGAGTAGCCGATGCCTGATGGAGAGAGAGATATTGATTACCTCTTTTTGTTTGCTATCTGGGTTTTTACATACACAAGTGATATCTGGTTGACTATTTAATCCATTGATTCATGGTCGGCGGTGGGAAGGACTTAAACTTTGAGAAACTGACACATTTGGGAGTTTGAATAAAAGCAACTCCCCTAATTTCCTGCTCAGCGAGGGCACAGGGCAGGATGGGGGCAGGATGGAAGGCTTGGCCAAACACCCAGGATTTTCCGCCTTTCCCTGTTCACATTCTGCCCAGAAGAGCACAGTATAGACGGATGGCGAGGCCTGTAGGCTGATGAGGGGCGGTTGTGCGTGGCTCATCCCAGCCTGGCATGCTGCTGGTACAGCATGAACTTTTGGTGCCTTGGGACCACCAGGCAGCAAAGCCAGTAGGATGTGGAGCCACTGTAAGAAATAATGTGATATTCTTCAGTTACCATCTGGCTCTCAGCTCTAGCAGACAAATGTGACTGTAATGGGCCATCGGTTCAAGTAACAGAGAGGATCAGAGCCCATAACCATTGAAGAGGCAATGGGTCAGAGCCCATAACCCGGGGAAGGGCTGCCTGTGAAGGCCAAGATCTGCTCTCCACCCACAGACATACTGGAGGAAAGAGACGTGCGCCATCCCCAGGCAAAGGACCCGGCAGGTTTATGAGTGAGGATTCAATGGTTATGGAGGCCGGGCTGGGAATGAATGCAAGGCAGAGTCTGAGGTGTTGGAAGGTTCAGGGCCTCAGCCATGGAGGACGGTCCCCACTTCCCTTGGGGCCTGCTCTGGACCACCTGTGGTCATTCCTGGGTTGGCCAGGCTCCTGCACAGTACCCCAGTTTGGCTGTTGAGCAGATGAAGGGGGCTCATTCTCTGTGCACGTGGGTTACCAGCAGCCTGTTAGCTTAGAGAGCCTACTCTCAGAATAGGGAAAAAATTGATCCTAAGTACAAAGAAGTTTAGATGTTACCAGATAAGATCTTATCTGAGTTCCAGAAGAGGCAGCTTGTTGTAAAGGAAGGAGCCTGTGGTTTGATGCCAAGCAGGTTTGTGATGCAGCCTCAGCTCTGAAACTTACTAGGAGTGGGCCTTGGGTAAGTACCTTTGTGACTAGACTCAGTTTCCTCATCTGCAACATGGGTCTGTGTCTACCTCAAAGGTTTTATATTAAATGAACTAACGCACATGTGCAAAGCACCAGGCATGTAGGAGACACTGAACAAATGCTAGCTTCTTCCCCTTCCACTGGAGGCAGCAGGGCTATCCTGACCAGGGGGCCAAGTCTAGTGTGAACGTACTTGGTGGAGCTGTAGTGGGAACCCAGGCACGTGCTGGAAGACGGTGGGCAGAAAGGCTGGGATCCCTTTCTGCCAGAGGCAGGGTCTATTTTCTGTGCTTTTCACACAATGTCCCTTGGAACTCGGTGGCCAGCGTGGGGGAAGGAAGGGAGGACGGTGGGACTGAAGATCAGGTGGTTGGAGCTTTGGGGACCCTCAGAGCAGCAGTGCTTTTATCTGTTTAAAGCACTGGGATTCCATATAAGGTTTGTTTGAGAAAGCCTTCTGGCTAAGTCAAACAAGCCAAAATCTGGAAACTGCAGAGATAAATGATCCAGAAGCCCACTTTCAACACAAAGACTTTATACTATGAAATGAAGCGTCATCATTGGCTAAAAGAGGATTGGCTAGATGTTCTCAATCCACAGGAAACATTCCTTCGGGAGAGGGTGGGGCGGGAAATAACACAGCTCTTTACCAATGAGAGAGACCATGGGTACTACGTTATAGACTTGAAATGTAAGGGCTGTCTTGATGAAGAATAGGAGGTGAGAGGTCTTGGGAGACTTGCAAGGCCACGCGGTGCTATTTTCCTGATTGATTAACTCAGCGTTAATCAAGCAGAGTTTTCTTGGGCTCTCCCAAGTGCATAGGGATGGGCATTTTAGAGAGTGCTCTTTGGGGTCCCTGCACATCTCTGCACAAATGCAGAACCTCCCCCCACACCCCAGCTGCAGAAACCAAGCCGTCTGCAGGTGGTTTCACAGAGCTTACCTTCTTCAGCTCTTCCTGGACACTCTGGCTGTTGTCTTCAGAGGACAGACTTTCCTTCTGGTTCTCAGACTCTGTCTTGGGCTCGGACTCCTGATCCTCCCCAGAGGAAGTTTCCTTCTCACTCATTTTCATTGCCAACTCGTACAGCCTGTTTGTCCGTATCTCTTCTGCAGCGTCTGTGCCGGCCTGTGGGTGCCGAGCCTCATTGCAGATGTCAGTCTTTGATAAATCACCGGACACCTAAATGAAAGCCAGAATCATGAGCTGAAGACTCTTCTGCTACAGTCATGTTGCTTGTTGTTCCCAGTAATCCCTGAGTGAAGGACAATCCCGGAAAATGAAGCTCTTACCTGATCTGCTTTCCCTATGGATGGACTTTTTATTTTTACTTCTTCAAACACATGCATCTTAACACTTTGTTAAAAATTTAGGCAGGTGAGCACCTGTACTCAGAAAAGTGACTTCATTGTTTTTCATTTGCAAAATACTTACCGAGTGCCCACTAGGGTCAACACTGTGCTGGTGCTGAGGATGCAAAGCTGAGCAGACCCCCGCCTGCCCCCTAGTGGAGGAGACACTAAAACCCTGACAAGTGCACAGAAGCAGTGGGTGGGGAGGGAGGCTCTGATAGCCCTCTAAGGGGCACCGGATGGCAGGGCTGGGACTCAGGGAAAGCTTGCTTGTGGAGGTGGTGTTTGAGTGGAGATTCAAAGTGTAGCAGTTACCCAGCTAAAAGGGAGAGAGGAAAGAATGGTATTCTAGGCAAATCGCAGATTTTGAGATGGTGCAAGGTCCTTGCGCATACATAAGGAATACTACGTGCCCTTCCCTTGATAATTACACAATTACATCTCCGGCTCCTACTATCTCCGAAGCTCCCCCTATGAGTAGAGCCCTGACCAGGCCTGGGGAAGTCCAGGAAGACATGACCTTCCAACTCTCACTCTATTTTTCACCTTATATTAGACAGATATGTATGGAATCTTAGCAAGATAACCCTCAAAGTACCATTAGAATCCACTGGACCCAATATTAGTTTGTGGGGTTTTTTTGAATTTTATTTTATTTTATTTTATTTTTTATACAGTAGGTTCTTTTTTTTTTTTTACATCTTTACTGGAGGATAATTGGTATACAACGGTGTGTTAGTTCCTGCTTTATAACAAAGTGAATCAGCTATACATATACACATGTTCCCATATCTCCTCCCTCTTGCATCTCCTCCCACTCTCCCTATCCCACCCCTCTAGGTGGTCACAAAGCACTGAGCTGATCTCCCTGTGCTTAAAGCAGTTTCTTATTAGTTATCTATTTTATACATATTAGTGTATATATGTCAATCCCAGACTCCCAATTCATCCCACCCCCCACCCCCTGCTTTCCCCGCTTGGTGTCCATACATTTTTTCTCTACATCTGTGTCTCTATTTCTGCCCTGCAAACCGGTTGACCTGTACCATTTTTCTAGATTCCACATATATGCGTTAATATACGATATTTGTTTTTCTCTTTCTGACTTACTTCACTCTGTATGACAGTCTCTGGGTCCATCCACGTCTCTACAAATGACCCAATTTCATTCCTTTTTACGGCTGAGTAATATCCCATTGTATATATGTACCACATCTTCTTTATCCATTCATCTGTCAGTGGGCATTTAGGTTGCTTCCGTGTCCTGGCTATTGGAAATAGAGCTGCAATGAACATTGGGGTGCATGTGTCTTTTTGAATTATGGTTTTCTCAGGGTATATGCCCAGTAGTGGGATTGCTGGGTCATAAGGTAATTCTATTTTTAGTATTTTAAGGATCCTCCATACTGTTCTCCATAGTGGCTGTACCAATTTACATCCCCACAAACAGTGAAAGAGGGTTCCCTTTTCTCCACACCCTCTCCAGCATTTGTTGTTTGTAGATTTTCTGATGATGGCCATTCTAACCAGTGTGAGGTGATATCTCATTGTAGTTTTGATTTGCATTTCTCTAATAATTAGTGATGTTGAGCAGCTTTTCATGTGCTTCTTGGCCATCTGTATGTCTTCTTTGGAGAAATGTCTATTTAGGTCTTCTGCCCATTTTTTGAATGGGCTGCTTGTTGTTTTAATATTGAGCTGCATGAGCTGTTTATATATTTTGGAGATTAATCTTTTGTCCGTTGATTCGTTTGCAAATACTTTCTCCCACTCTAAGGGTTGTCTTGTTTATAGTTTACTTTGCTGTGCAAAAGCTTTTAAGTTTCATTAGGTCCCATTATTTTTTTATTTTTTATTTTTTCCGTTAATCCAGGAGGTGGGTTTTTATTTCCATTAATCCAGGAGGTGGGTCAAAAAAGATCTTGCTGTGATTTATGTCAAAGAGTGTTCTTCCTATGTTTTCCTCTAAGAGTTTTATAGTGTCCGGTTACATTTAGGTCTTTAATCCATTTTGAGTTTATTTTTGAGTATGGTGTTAGGGAGTGTTCTAATTTCATTCTTTACATGTAGCTGTCCAGTTTTCCCAGAACCACTTACTGAAGAGACTGTCTTTTCTCCATTATATATCCTCGCCTCCTTTGTCATAGATTAGTTGGCCATAGGTGCATGGGTTTATCTCTGGGCTTTCTATCCTGTTCCATTGATCTATATTTCTGTTTTTGTGCCAGTACCATATTGTCTTGATTACTGTAGCTTTGTAGTATAGTCTGAAATCAGGGAGTCTGATTCCTCCAGCTCTGTTTTTTTCCCTCAAGATTGTTTTGGCTATTTGGGGTCTTTTGTGTCTCCATACAAATTAAATTTTTTTTGTTCTATTCTGTAAAAAATGCCACTGGTAATTTGATAGGGATTGCATTGAATCTTTAGATTGCTTTGGGTAATATAGTCATTTTCACAATATTGATTCTTCCAATCCAAGAACATGGTATATGTCTCCATCTGTTTGTTTCATCTTTGATTTCTCTCATCAGTGTCTTATAGTTTTCTGAGTAGAGGTCTTTTGCCTCCTTAGGTTGGTTTATTCCTAGGTATTTTATTCTTTTTGATGTGATGGTAAATGGGATTGTTTCCTTAATTTCTCTTTCTGATCTTTCATTGTTAGTGTATAGGGATGCAAGAGATTTCTGTGCATTCATTTTGTATCCTGCAACCTTACCAAATTCATTGATTAGTTCTAATAATTTTCTGGTGGCATCTTTAGGATTCTCTATGTATAGTATCATGTCATCTGCAAACAGTGACACTTTTACTCCTTTTCCAATTTGTATTCTTTTTATTTCGTTTTCTTTTTTGATTGCCATGGCTGGGACGTTCAAAACTATGTTGAATAATAGTGGAAAGAGTTGACATTGTTGTCTTGTTCCTGAAATGCTTTCAGTTTTTCACCATTGAGAATGATGTTTGCTGTGGGTTTGTCATATATTGCCTTTATTATGTCGAGGTAGGTTCCCTCTATGCCCACTTTCTGGACAGTTTTTCTCATAAATGGGTGTTGAATTTTGTCAAAAGCTTTTTCTGTATCTATTGAGATGATCATATGATTTTTATTCTTTAATTTGTTAATTGATTTGCATATATTGAAGAATCGTTGCATCCTTGGGATAAATTCCACTTGATCATGGTGTATGATTCTTTTAATGTGTTGGATTCTTTTTGCTAGTATTTTGTTGAGGATTTTTGCATCTATATTAATCGGTGATATTAGTCTGTAATTTTCTTTTCTTTGTAGTATATTTGTCCGGTTTTGGTATCAGCGTGATGGTGGCCTCGTAGAATGAGTTTGGGAGTTTTCCTTCCTCTGCAATTTTTTGGAAGAGTTTGAGAAGAATGGGTGTTAGCTCTTCTCTGAATGTTTGATAGAATTCATCTTTGAAGTCATCTGGTCCTGGACTTTTGTTTGTTGGAAGATTTTAAATCAGTTTCAATTTCATTTCTTGTGATTGGTCCGTTCATATTTTCTGTTTCTTCCGGTTCAGTCTTGGAAGGTTATACCTTTCTAAGAATTTGTCCATTTCTTCCAGGTTGTCCATTTTATTGGCATAGAGTTGCTTGTAGTAGTCTCTTATGATGCTTTGTATTTCTGAGGTGTCCTTTGTAACTTCTCCTTTTTCATTTCTAATTTTATTGATTTGAGTCCTCTCCCTCTTTTACTTGATGAGTCTGGCTACAGGTTTATCAATTTTGTTTATCTTCTAAAGAACTAGCTTTTAGTTTTATTGATCTTTGCTATTGTTTTCTTTGTTTCTATTTCATTTATTTCTGCTCTGATCTTTATGATTTCTTTCCTTCTACTAACTTTGGGTTTTGTTTGTTCTTCTTTCTCTAGTTCCTTTAGGTGTAAGGTTAGATTGTTTATTTGAGACTTTACTTGTTTCTTGAGGTAGGATTGTATTGCTATAAACTTCCCTCTTAGAACTGCTTTTGCTGCATCCCATAGGTTTAGGATCATTGTGTTTCGTTGTCATTTGTCTCTAGGTATTTTTAAATTTCATCTTTGATTTCTTCAGTGATCTCTTGGTTATTTAGTAATGTATTGTTTAGCCTCCATGTGTTTGTGTTTTTACATTTTTTCCCTGTAATTGATTTCTAATCTCTTAGTGTTGTGGTCAGAAAAGTTGCTTTATATGATTTCAATTTTCTTAAATTTACCAAGGCTTGATTTGTGACCCAAGATGTGATCTATCCTGGAGAATGTGTTCACTTGAGAAAAAAGTGTAATCTGCTGTTTTTGGATGGAATGTCCTATTAATATAAATTAAATCTATCTGGTCTATTGTGTCATTTAAAGCTTGTGTTTCCTTATTAATTTTCTGTCTGGATGATCTGTCCATTGGTGCAAGTGAGGTGTTAAAGTCCCCCACTATTATTGTGTTACTGTCAATTTCTTCTTTTATAGCTGTTAGCATTTGCCTTATGTATTGAGGTGCTCCTATGTTGGGTGCATATATATTTATAATTGTTATATCTTCTTCTTGGATTGATCTCTTGATCATTATGTAGTGTCCTTCCTTGTCTCCTGTAACATTCTTTATTTTAAAGTCTATTTTATCTGATATGAGTATTGCTACTCCAGCTTTCTTTTGATTTCCATTTGCATGGAATATCTTTTTCCATCCCTTCACTTTCGGTATGTATGTGTCCCTAGGTCTGACATGGGTCTCTTGTAGACAGCATATATGTGGGTCTTGTTTTTGTATCCATTCAGTGAGCCTGTGTCTTTTGGTCGGAGCATTTAATCCATTCACATTTAAGGTAATTATCGATATGTATGTTCCTATTACCATTTTCTTAATTGTTGTGGATTTGTTTTTGTAGGTCCTTTTCTTCTCTTGTTTTTCCCACTTAGAAAAGTTCCTTTAGCATTTGTTGTAGAGCTGGTTTGGTGGTGCTGAATTCTCTTAGCTTTTGTTTGTCTGCAATGGTTTTGATTTCTCCATCAAATCTGAATGAGATTCTTGCCAGGTGGAGTAAGCTTGGTTGTAGGTTCTTACCTTTCATCACTTTAAATACATCATGCCACTCCCTTCTGGCTTGTAGAGTGTCTGCTGAGAAATCAGCTATTAACCTTATGGGAGTTCCCTTGTATGTTATTTTTCGTTTTTCCCTTGTTGCTTTCAATAATTTTTCTTTGTCTTTAATTTTTGTTAATTCGATTACTATGTGTCTTGGCATGTTTCTCTTTGGGTTTATCCTGCTTGGGTCTCTCTTCACTTCCTGGACTTGGGTGGCTATTTCCTTTCCCATGTTAGGGAAGTTTTCAACTATAATCACTTCAAATATTTTCTCTGGTCCCTTCTCTCTCTCTTCTCCTTCTGGAACCCATATAATGTGAATTTTGGTGCATTTAATGTTGTCCCAGAGGTCTCTTAGGCTGTCTTCATTTCTTTTCATTCTTTTTTCTTTATTCTGTTCCACAGCAGTGAATTCCACCATTCTGTCTTCCAGGTCACTTATCCATTCTTCTGCCTCAGTTATTCTGCTATTGACTCCTTCTAGTGTAGTTTTCATTTCAGTTATTGTTCATCTCTGTTTGTTTGTTCTTTAATTCTTCTAGGTCTTTGTTAAACATTTCTTGCATGTTTTCCATGTTTGCCTCCATTGTTTTTCCGAGGTCTTGGATCATCTTCACTATCATTATTCTGAATTTTTTTTCTGGAAAGTTGCCTGTCTCCACTTCATTTAGTTGTTTTTCTGGGGTTTTTATCTTGTTCCTTCATCTGTTGCATAGTCCTCTGCCTTTTCATTTTGTCTATCTTTCTGTGAATGTTGTTTTTGTTCCACAGGCTGCAGGATTGTAGTTCTTGCTTCTGTTGTCTGCCCTCTGGTGGATGAGGCTATCTAAGAGGCTTGTGCAAGCTTCCTGATGGGAGGGACTGGTGGTGGGTAGACCTGGGTGTTGCTCTGGTGGGCAGAGCTTAGAAAACTTTAATCTGCTTGTCTGCTGATGGGTGGGGCAGACTTCCCTCCCAGTTGGTTGTTTGGCCTGAGGCAACCCAGCCCTGGAGCCTGCAGGCTCTTTGGTGGGGATAATGGCAGACTCCAGGAGGGCTCAAGCCAAGGAGTACTTCCCAGAACTTCCACTGCCAGTGTCCCTGTCCCCGAGGTGAGCCACAGCCTCCCCCCAGCTCTGCAGGAGACCCTCCAACACTAGCAGGTAGGTCTGGTTCATTCTCCCCTGGGGTCACTACTCCTTCCCCCTGGGTTCTGATGCACACACAACTTTGTGTGTGCCCTTCAAGAGTGGAGTCTCTGTTTCCCCCAGTCCTTTCGAAGTCCTGCAATCAAATCCTGCTAGCATTCAAAGTCTGATTCTCTGGGAATTCCTCCTCCTGCTTTCAGACCCCCAGGTTGGGAAGCCTGACGTGGGGCTCAGAACCTTCACTCCAGTGGGAGGACTTCTGTGGTATAGTTGTTCTCCAGTTTGTGAGTCACACACGCAGCAGTTATGGGATTTGATTTTATTGTGATTGTGCCCCTCCTACCATCTCTCTGAATCTTCTCCTTTGTCTTTGGATGTGGGGTATCTTTTTTGGTGAGTTCCAGTGTCTTCCTGTAGATAATTGTTCAGCAGTTAGTTGTGATTCTGATGCTCTCGCAAGAGGGAGTGAGCACATGTCCTTCTACTCCACCATCCTGAACCAATCTCCCCAGTATTAGTTTTTGAGTTTCCTCTTTAAGTTGTTCTATCTATTTATAATGCTTGATATTTCATGGCTTTTATTCTTTCTTGAAGGACTCTTAACGAACAAAGAGAAAATGTACTAATTTTGTAAATAAAACTCATTCTATTTTGCAATTACTATCTGGGTTCATTGGATGCTTTTATAAATCTAAGATACATGGAGGGATTTCTATGATCTCATTTTCCTTATCTTTTGAAATATTTTGCTGTTTCATCATCCTGGGAATTATCTTTCATCATTACTCATCAAATATTTCCAATTATGCTAAAAAGAGACTAGAATAATAAAACAGAAGAATGGAATTACCAAAAGGATGATTCAACATCAGAATAAATCATCACCATTTTGAGTCTGCTTTTAGCTCATTGTATATGGTTGAGAATTCAAAATTTTTCATAATGGCAAAGGAATAAAACAGACAGAGAACATTTCACAATTAGATGACTTGGAAGATGAAGTTAAAGAGAAGAGCAGCTCCCCAGACTCTAACGATGATGATGGAATTGATTGTATAAGTAAAATCCCAGACTAAGAATCTTCAGATGACAGTGTCCTAGGTGAATTTTCTCAACCCAAGAATCGATGAGTAAACAACGTATTTATCAGGATAAGAGAAAAGATGGTATTTTCATTCAGTTAGTCATTCAACAAGAAGGGCTTCATCACACATATTTTGCAACAAGAATCTAGACCATCCTGTTCTGCTAAAAAGATGTGTGGCAGGGCCTCCCTGGTGGCGCAAGTGGTTGAGAGTCCGCCTGCCGATGCAGGGGATACGGGTTCGTGCCCCGGTCTGGGAGGATCCCATATGCCGCGGAGCGGCTGGGCCCGTGAGCCATGGCCGCTGAGCCTGCGCGTCCGGAGCCTGTGCTCCGCAACGGGGGAGGCCACAACAGTGAGAGGCCCGCATACCGCAAAAAAAAAAAAAAAAAAAAAAAAAAAAAAAAAAAAAAAAAAAAAAAGATGTGTGGCAGATTCTTTATGATGTTTGTGCACCAAATTTGTTGATACAGTTTGTAATTGGACAAATGCTAAAGGGAGATGTCTATATAAAAGTGATTAGAAGAAGACAGATGACAGAAGTGAAAAAAAAATCACTGGATTGATAAAAGAAAAAGAGTTCCTTGGAAATGATAATTTTTTTTTCTGGCCCTGAGTAAGAATCATGATGAGGGCCTTGTGAGAGGTGAGTAATGCCCCCATTATGCCTGAGAAGGAGGAGTCCCTTGGTCTGAGGACTTGGGGCAGCTCCATGGGAAGAATGGTCTCTGAGCAGGTTCTTGAGAGGTGAGGAGCATTTTAATATGTAGACATGGGGACAAGCATTCTTGATGAGGAAGCAGCAGGATCACTAAGACCCAGGGTGTATGAAACTGCTCAGTATAGTTAGAGAAATAAGGCTCAGAAGTGGAGAGAGTGGGGAACTTGCGGGTATGGAGAAAACAGGCCTGGGTCAGACTGCAGAGGGTAAAGCATCCACCTAAGGAACTGAGCTTTATCTGTCAAATGTCTCCCAGGCTCCTGGGTGGCCCCAAGGGCATCCAGAAGCTGGCTCATGGAAGATCTTTGGTGTGGCTCGAAAGCACCCAGGGGCTCCCTACAGTGTGGCTCGGAGCACCCAGGGGCTCCCTACAGTGGAAATGAGCTAGCTGCCCTGGGGCTGGACAGCCGTGTGGGAAGCGGATGAAAGTGAGAGCCGAGCTGAGGCCTGAGGGAGAGATCCTGGGTTCTGACTGAGCACACAGGAGAGGGAGCCTTAGACACTGGTGGGGGATGCTGGGCGGGGAGCAGGAGGGGGATGACTTAATGAACAGGGGCCCCATCACTGAGAGACCTGCAGGGACCCAGAGGACACTGCTCAGCTCTAAGAGGACGCCAGAAGCTCCCCTCCCCACCCCCAAGACAGCGAAGGTAGGGAAAGTGGAGGGGTTGGACGACTGGTTATTTACTTTAAAAAATACAGTTTTAAACAGATAGTTGATTAAATTGCAAGAGGCTAAATGTTCCTTGGGTTGCCTGGCTTACATTCCCGGCTCTTCAGAATGCGGTGGCTGATGAGGAAATTTAAGGCAGTTATGGAAGATCAAAATGTTGCCTTTTCTTTGCACACTTCCTTTTAGTGTGTGGAACATGGATATTCTGGCTAAATAAAGATGTAAAATTTTAAACACCTGATGACAGAATACTCATTAAGATAAGCTAGTACATTTTCTTAAGCAAGAGACTTATAATCTATTCTCGGTGGTCTGCAAGTTCTTTATATTAATTTTTAAATTTTGGTTTTCATTTCACTGATAACCTAAAAAAAAAAAAAACACACATTCTGGATTACCAGGGCAACCACCTTACAGCTGAGTGCTGCCATGGATCGCCATTCCTTTGTTTTCATTTATGCTTCTGGTGGTGCTAAAGATTTCTTACCTTGACAGTATTTAAATTTGAATGCAGCTGTTCTCAAACTAGATATCCTCTGAAAAATTCTTGTGTAATCTGTGAATTTTCAAGATTGAGAAACAAAGAGATGGAAATAAAGGGAGGCAATGGGTATGTGAGAACTGGACAGTTCTCGCAGCTGAGCACAGCCATGTGGGTGAGCACTGCCCTCGGTGAGGCACACAGAACCTCCTTCAAGGGTCTCACTCGTTCCCTCTGTATCCACAAAGACACTGAGGGTGAGTAGGCTGTCCAAGGTCAGGTGGCTAGTGCATGGCTGAGCTGAAGATGGCCTGACCCTGAAAGCCAAGCTCTTTGCATTATTCTAAGATGAGGCTAGAAGCTCCAAAGTAAACCATGCTCCTTAGAAGGAGAACAGTTAGCAGAGCCACAGTCTCAGAGGAGTGTCCTTACCTTCAGTCGCCCTAGTGGTCTGTCTTTATAGACCTTGAAATACTGCCTGCTTTAATTCAAAGCAGTTTTTCTCCTACTCAGCCTTATCATCATCCTCATCAAAATTCTCGGCACATTTGAAGGGAGCAATGTCAATGTCTAAACAACTGCAGTCCTAGCAACACTTTTTCCTAGAGCCTGGCTTTCAACTGCCAGGTCATTTGAAGGGGAGGTGGGAGGCTCTGGGTTTTCTCCATCTTTTTAAAAAGAGCCCTGCTGAAGAATTGCTCTCAGATGTTACATGTCAGCCTTCATTGAATATATCCTGGTGGCTCTCCCCAGCCCCTGTGGTGAAAGATACTGAACCTGACCTAAAAAATCAGAATTTCTGAAGCTTGCTTTTAGATATCATTTTAGTCAACTTCAGAGAAAAGCCCCAACAGGTTAACTAACCCTGGAGGCACAGTACGTGACAAATGTACATAGTTTTACTTACAAATCCCTTGGCATATTTATCCCGAATCCAAGAAGAGCAGAATGAGACTTGGGGCTGGCTGACTCCACTGTTGACCTGTTTCTTCCGAGGACTCGAAAAAGTTCTGTCTCTGGTGCCTTAAGATAGAGGTGTGTCCTCTCCCAGTGTATTGCTGTTAACCTAAAACTAGATTTATTCACATGCTGTACTCTGGTGAATAAGGCATTTTTAAAAAATAACTGGTGTGATAAGAACAGTCATACATATCAAAATATACATCAAATCCTTGGTCAACTTAACAGGGTGGAAATGGGAAGATGGAACCTGGAATTTTATCAAATTTAATATTATAATATTATAATCTTCCTGCCTCAAGCAGAACTCTACCTGGAAGGGTCTGAGTTGGGTCAGTGGAGCTGCACAGAAGGCAGATATGGGGCCCGGATCTTGGGGATGAATTTGATGAAGGAGGTTATGGGAACTTAGCACCTGGGTGTCACCTGGAAGCCTTAATTTTAGCTTTTATAATTACAGGTCAGTTGTCCTGGTGTGAATTCCAAGCTGTTCTCTGAGTCCTTCATATTAAAAAATTGATTTCAAAATAAACAAAACCTTAATCAAATCTGGGTCACATCTCCCTCTCCCAGAACCCAAATCCCTCTGAAGGATTGGCTCTGCCCCTAGTCTGTTTTCCCTTTATAATCTCCTATCTGGCAGAATTAACTATGCCATTTGTTGAAACAGCAGCCATTTATTCCCTAGAATTATGGCAATCATATAAAATATCTGGAAAATCATTAACCTGGACTTCACAGGTCAATATTTACATGAGGAACAGGCATTTAAGACACAGTTATTTTCATACTGACCACAGTTGGCCTATTACTTTGTGGAAAAATCCTTTAGGAAGGGAGCAGCATTAACAGTGGATTTCATCTTTGTTTTTTTCTTTGACTCTGGATTGGCATTGGGTGTAGACTAAGTTACATGATCCTTGGATTTTGATGATGATTCAGAACCTGGACCATAATGCAGGCGTGAGAGTCAGAATCTCAGAAGGGGCAGGAAGAGTCTCCTGAACAATCACATGATGACCTTCAGGGTAGAGGCTGGGGTAGCGGGGCTGAGGGGTGTTCCAGATTCCCTTCTTTTCATTGTAAATGACTTGCTATCTGTTGTGAGTGGACTGGGTTCAAGTCCCTGCCATATAGAGAGCTCAACATTTGCCTCATGGAATGAACATGGTTTTACTGCCAGAAGTAAGTAAAAGCTTTAACTGTCAGGTAGCCCCTCTATTTGATATCTGCCCAAAGTAGGGCTATAAGTTAACTATAGCAAAACAAAAGTCAGTATTTTTGGTGGATGATCCTTAATATCCAACAGAGTCCTCTTTAAAAGTGTAAAGCTCTGAGCGCTTGTGTTTATGCACATTTCTCCCCCGACTGGGGAGAAGACTTAATAATTCATCAGGTTCTCAAAAGGGCCTATGACACAAGAATGTTTAAGAAACACTGTTATACAGCAAATGTCTCATTGTTTTCTAGACCTGTTCTCTGCAACCGGCTTGTCTTAGAGGGCGCACCCAGCAATTCTCACCAATAAGGGGAATCACTTGACAGATACTTGACTCAAGATTTTTCTGCTGTCGAGGGGGTATTTGGTCATACTTGCCCTAAACTGTTTGCAGGTTATGATCTGTACTTGCTTAGGCTGCTGTGGAGGTGGGAGTGAGAGGAATGGGGGGACGGGAGCCTTGTCTCAGAGAGGCTCTTTAAGTTTTCATTTAAAGGAAGTTTCCACACCTAAAAAGATATGAAAATCAATGGTGAAGAATTGGGGATGGGGAGGTGGGGACTGTCACCCTTTGGTCTGTGTACTGGAGGAAATTCAAACACCATTTGAGAAGATTTAAGGGCTTACTTGGGAGCGTTCTCTTGACACAGCTCCGAGGTGGGTGGACCCGTCAGGTCCCTCAGTGTTCATGGGCCTGGGGGTGTTGCCATACTACCCCCAACATGCATGGTCTTGCAGGCACTTGTCAGGTGCATCCCTTTGAATTCAGAGCTGCACAGCACTCATGAGCCAGGGCCTGGGGAAGCAGCCATCCACTCCTCTACAGATCCTACAACTTAATCCTGGAGCAACCCGGACCAGCAGAGGTCAGAGTATTTTGGCCCCTCGTAGACCTGACCTGACTGAGTTGTCCCCAGAGTGATGTATTGGTCCGCACTGAGGGACACTGTGAGAAGCAGCCTCCAAAGTGTGTGTTGGTTTGAAGCAGTTTATTGTGGAGGGTGCTGTATTCTGCATTCTCTCCACAAGGACCCATGAGATAAATTTCTCTTGGATCTCAGGTCAAGGAGCAGCATCTTTTTTATTTTATTTTATTTTTATTTTTAAATTTTTAAATTTTATTTTATTTATTTTTTTATACAGCAGGTTCTTATTAGTCATCAATTTTATACACCTCATTGTATACATGTCAATCCCAATCGCCCAATTCATCACACACACCCCCACCGCCACCCCCCACACACACAGCTTTCCTCCCTTGGTATCCATACGTTTGTTCTCTACATGTGTGTCTCAATTTCTGCCCTGCAAACCGGCTCATCTGTACCATTTTTCTAGGATCCACATATATGCGTTAATATACGATATTTGTTTTTCTCTTTCTGACTTCCTTCACTATGTATGACAGTCTCCAGATACATCCACGTCTCTACAAATGACCCAATTTTGTTCCTTTTTATGGCTGAGTAATATCCCATTGTATATATGTACCACATCTTCTTTATCCATTCGTCTGTCAGTGGGCATTTAGGTTGCTTCCATGACCTGGCTATTGTAAATAGTGCTGCAATGAACATTGGGGGTGCATGTGTCTTTTTGAATTATGTTTTTCTCTGGGTATATGCCCAGTAGTGGGATTGCTGGATCATATGGTAATTCTATTTTTAGTTTTTTAAGGAACCTCCATACTGTTCTCCATAGTGGCTGTATCAATTTACATTCCCACCAACAGTGCAACAGGGTTCACTTTTCTCCACACCCTCTCCAGCATTTGTTGTTTGTAGATTTTCTGATGATGCCCATTCTAACTGGTGTGAGGTGATACCTCATTGTAGTTTTGATTTGCATTTCTCTAATAATTAGTGATGGGGCTTCCCTGGTGGCGCAGTGGTTGAGAGTCTGCCTGCCGATGCAGGGGACACGGGTTCGTGCCCCAGTCTGGGAAGATCCCACATGCCGTGGAGCGGCTGGGCCCGTGAGCCATGGCCGCTGAGCCTGCGCGTCCGGAGCCTGTGCTCCGCAACGGGAGAGGCCACAGCAGTGAGAGGCCCGCATACCGCAAAAAAAAAAAAAAAAAAAAAAAAAAAGAAAAAGAAAAAAAAATAATTAGTGATGTTGAGCAGCTGTTCATGTGCTTCTTGGCCATCTGTATGTCTTCTTTGGAGAAATGTCTATTTAGGTCTTCTTCCCATTTTTGGATTGGGTTGTTTGTTTTTTTAATACTGAGCTGCATGAGCTGTTTGTATATTTTGGAGATTAATCCTTTGTCCATTGATTCGTTTACAAATATTTTCTCCCATTCTGAGGGTTGTCTTGTCGTCTTGTTTATGGTTTCCTTTGCTGTGCAAAAGCTTTGAAGTTTCATTAGGTCCCATTTGTTTATTTTTGTTTTTATTTCCATTACTCTAGGAGGTAGATCAAAAAGATCTTGCTGTGATTTATGTCAAAGAGTGTTCTTCCTATGTTTTCCTCTAAGAGTTTTATAATGTCTGGTGTTACATTTAGGTCTTTAATCCATTTTGAGTTTATTTTTGTGTATAGTGTTAGGTAGTGTTCTAATCTCATTCTTTTACATGTATGTGTCCAGTTTTCCCAGAACCACTTATTGAAGAGACTGTCTTTTCTCCATTGTATATCCTTGCCTCCTTTGTCATAGATTAGTTGACCATAGGTGTGTGGGTTTATCTCTGGGCTTTCTATCCTGTTTCATTGATCTATGTTTCTGTTTATGTGCCAGTACCATATTGTCTTGATTACTGTAGCTTTATAATATATTCTGAAATTAGGGAGTCTGATTCCTCCAGCTCTGTTTTTTTCCCCTCAAGACTGCTTTGGCTATTCGGAGTCTTCTGTGTTTCCATACAAATTTTAAGATTTTTTGCTCTAGTTCTGTAAAAAATGCCATTGATTATTTGATAGGGATTGCACTGAATCTGTAGATTGCTTTGGGTAGTATGGTCATTTTCACAATATTGATTCTTCCAATCCAAGAACATGGTATATCTCTCCATCTGTTCGTATTATCTTTAATTTCTTTCATCAGTGTCTTATAGTTTTCTGCATACAGGTCTTTTGTCTCCGTAGGTAGGTTTATTCCTAGGTATTTTATTCTTTTTGTTGCAATGGTAAATGGGAGTGTTTCCTTAATTTCTCTTTCAGATTTTTCATCATTAGTATACAGGAATGCAAGAGACTTCTGTGCATTAATTTTGTATTCTGCAACTTTACCAAATTCATTGATTAGCTCTAGTAGTTTTCTGGTGGAATCTTTAGGATTCTCTATGTATAGTATCATGTCATCTGTGAACAGTGGCAGTTTTACTTCTTCTTTGACAATTTGTACTCCTTTTATTTCTTTTTCTTCTCTGATTGCCATGGCTAGGACTTCCAAAACTATGTTGAATAGTAGTGGTGAGAGTGGACATCCTTTTCTTGTTCCTGATCTTAAAGGAAATGCTTTCAGTTTTTCACCATTGAGAATGATGTTTTCTGTGGGTTTGTCGTATATGGCCTTTATTATGTTGAGGTAGTTTCCCTCTGTGCCTACATTCTGGAGAGTTTTTATCATAAATGGGTGTTGAATTTTGTCAAAAGCTTTTTCTGCATCTATTGAGATGATCATATGGTTTTTATTCTTCTGTTTGTTAATATGGTGTATCACATTGATTGATTTGCATATATTGAAGAATCCTTGCATCCCTGGGATAAATCCCACTTGATCATGGTGTATGATCCTTTTAATGTGTTGTTGGATTCTGTAGTATTTTGTTGAGGATTTTTGCATCCATATTCATCAGTGATATTGGTCTGTAATTTTCTTTTTTTATAGTATCTTTGTCTGGTTTGTGTATCAGGGTGATGGTGGCCTCATAGAATGAGTTTGGGAGTTTTCCTTCCTCTGCAATTTTTTGGAAGAGTTTGAGAAGGATGGGTGTTAGCTCTTCTGTAAATGTTTGATAGAATTCACCTGTGAAGCCATCTGGTCCTGGACTTTTGTTTGTTGGAAGATTTTTTTTTCCGTTTTAAATTTATTTATTTATTTTTGGCTGTTTTGGGTCTTCATTTCTATGCGAGGGCTTTCTCTAGTTGCGGCAAGCGGGGGCCACTCTTCATCACGATGCATGGGCAATTCACTATCGTGGCCTCTCTTGTTGCGGAGTACAGGCTCCAGACATGCAGGCTCAGTAGTTTTGACTCATGAGCCTAGTTGCGCGGCATGTGGGATCTTCCCAGACCAGGGCTAGAGCCCGTGTCCCCTGCATTGGCAGGCAGATTCTCAACCACTGTGCCACCAGGGAAGCCCTGGAAGATTTTAAATCACAGTTTCAATTTCATTACTTGTGATTGGTCTGTTCATATTTGCTCTTTCTTCCTGGTTCAGTCTTGGAAGGTTATACATTTCGAAGAATTTGTCCGTATCTTCCCGGTTGTCTATTTTATTGGCATAGAGTTGCTTGTGGTAGTCTCTTACGATGCTTTGTGTTTCTGTGGTGTCTTTTGTAACTTCTCCTTTTTCATTTCTAATTTTATGGATTTGAGTCCTCTCCCTCTTTTTCTTGATGAGTCTGGCTAATGGTTTATCAATTTTGTTTATCTTCTCAAAGAACCAGCTTTTAGTTTTATTGATCTTTGCTATTGTTTTCTTTGTTTCTATTTCATTTATTTCTGCTCTGATCTTTATGATTTCTTTCCTCCTACTAACTTTGGGTTTTGTTTGTTCTTCTTTCTCTAGTTCCTTTTGGTGTAAGGTTAGATTGTTTATTTGATATTTTTCTTGTTTCTTTAGGTTGGCTTGTATTGCTATAAACTTCCCTCTTAGAAGTGCTTTTGCTGCATCCCATACGTTTTGGATCATCGTGTTTTCACTGTAATTTGTCTCTAGGTATTTTTTGATTTCCTCTTTGAGTTCTTCAGTGGTCTCTTGGTTATTTAGTAACGTATTGTTTAGCCTCCATGTGTTTGTGTTTTTTATGTTTCTTTCCCTGTAATTGATTTCTAATTTCATAGTTTTGTGGTCCGAAAAGATGCTTGATATGATTTCAATTTTCTTAAATTTACTGAGGCTTGATTTGTGACCCAAGGTGTGATCTATCCTGGAGAATGTCCTGTGCGCACTTGAGAAGAAAGTGTAATCTGCTGTTTTTGGATGGAACGTCCTATAAATATCAATTAAATCTGTCTGCTCTATTGTGTCATTTAAAGCTTCTGTTTATTTATTTTCATTTTGGATGATCTGTCCATTGGTGTAAGTGAGGTGTTAAAGTCCGCCACTATTATTGTGCTACTGTCAATTTCCTATTTTATAGCTGTTAGCATTTGCCTTATGTATTGAGGTGCTCCTATGTTGGGTGCATATATATTTATAATTGTTATATCTTCTTCTTGGATTGATCTCTTGATCATTATGTAGAGTCCTTCCTTGTCTCATGTAACATTCTTTATTTTGAAGTCTATTTTATCTGATATGAGTATTGCTACTCCAGCTTTCTTTTGATTTCCACTTGCATGGAATACCTTTTTCCATCCCCTCACTTTCAGTCTGAATGTGTCCCTAGGTCTGAAGTGGGTCTCTTGTAGACAGCATATATATGGGTCTTGTTTTTGTATCCATTCAGCAAGCCTGTGTCTTTTGGTTGGAGTAGTTAATCCATTCATGTTTAAGGTAATTATCGATATGTATGTTCCTATGACTATTTTCTTAATTGTTTTGGGTTTGTTTTTGTAGGTCCGTTTCTTCTCTTGTGTTTCTCACTTAGAGAAGTTCCTTTAGCATTTGTTGGAGAGCTGGTTTGGTGGTGCTGAATTCTCTTAGCTTTTGCTTGTCTGTAACGGTTTTGATTTCTCTGTTGAATCTAAATGAGATCCTTGCCGGGTAGAATAATCTTGGTTGTAGGTTCTTCCCTTTCATCACTTTAACTATATCATGCCACTCCCTTCTGGCTTGTAGAGTTTCTTCTGAGAAATCAGCTGTTAACCTTATGGGAGTTCCCTTTTATATTATTTGTCATTTTTCCCTTGCTGCTTTTAATAATTTTTCTTTGTCTTTAATTTTTGTCAGTTTGATTACTATGTGTCTTGGTGTGTTTCTCCATGGGTTTATCCTGTATGGGACTCTCTGCGCTTCCTGGACTTGGGTGGCTATTTCCTTTCCCATGTTAGGGAAATTTTCAAGTATAATCTCTTCAAATATTTTCTCTGGTCCCTTCTCTCTCTCTTCTGCTTCTGGGACCCCTATAATGCGAATGTTGTTGCATTTAATGTTGTCCCAGAGGTCTCTTAGGCTGTCTTCATTTCTTTTCATTCTTTTTTCTTTATTCTGTTCTGCAGCAGTGAATTCCCACATTCTGTCTTCCAGGTCACTTATCCGTTCTTCTGCCTCAGCTATTCTGCTATTGATTCCTTGTAATGTAGTTTTCATTTCAGTTATTTCATCAGTATTTTTCATCTCTGTTTGTTTGTTCTTTAATTCTTCTAGGTCTTTGTTAAACATTTCTTGCATCTTGTCGATCTTTGCCTCCATTCTTTTTCCAAGGTCCTGGATCATCTTCACTATCATTATTCTGAATTCTTTTTCTGGAAGGTTTCCTATTTCCACTTCATTTAGTTTTTTTTCTGGGGTTTTATCTTGTTCCTTCATCTTGTACATAGGTCTCTGCCTTTTCATCTTGTCTATCTTTCTGTGAATGTGGTTTTTGTTCCACAGGCTGCAGGATTGTAGTTCTTCTTGCTTCTCTAGGAGCAGCATCTTTTAAGGAATGGGTTTATGATTCTAATATGGCTTCCGTGATTTAGAAAACTGCTCATAGCAGATATAGGATGAATTATTTAATAATGATTTGATGACAGATATTTAATTTGAAAAAAAAGGTTAGATCTTACCTCATATCGTCCCCCAAAGTAAAGTACAGATAGATAAAGAGCTAAATGTAAAATACAAGACTACAAATATTAGGGAAAATAGGAGAATATTCTAATAACCTTGGAGAGTTAAAACCTCAAACAAGGTACAAAATTTAAAGGAAATGAAGAAAATAATTGATAAATTATTAGCAACAAAAATTTTTGCATGTAATGTATACTTAAATAAAGTTAAGGTGAAAGTGATAGACAATGGGAGAGTATCTTCAGTGTGTAACCATCAAAGAACTAACATCTACAGTATAATTAGAAAATAAAACGAATTCCTAAAAATCAAGGAGAAAAAGACAATTGGTCTGATGAAGTAATAGAAGAAACATATAAATGTGTCTTTCACAGAAGGAAAAATGCAAATAGCTGTAAATATAGGAAAAAATGCTCAATCTTAGTAGTAACTATGTTAACTAAAAAGAAATATATTTTTTTCTCACATAAAGTTGGCAACAGTTTAACAGACTGACAACACTGAGTATTGTTGACAATATGAGAAAACGTGCTCTACAGTGCATGGCTATGTAGACTGCTGTGAAGTTTTGGGAGTTTAATTTGGCAAGTGCTCATTAAAATTAAAGATCCATCTATGCCTCAACTCAGAAATTCTACTCCTGTACTTGTATAAAGAGCTTTGCACAATAATATTTTCTGCAGTATTGTTTATAACATCAAGCATTGAAAAAGACTTGAATATCCATCATTATGGGAACTATTGATTGTGGATTCCTCCCCACCTTGGAACAGTGAAGAACCAAGGAGGTTGGGCGCGATATTTGGAGCAACACTGATAAAGTTCTCTTATCATTAGCATTGCTTAGAATTGTCCGTGCCTGGTGCAAGGTGATAATTAAAAAGACTGACTTTGATTGGATTTATTATTGTTTTAAAATTCTCAACAGGCAATGCACCCTTACTGCTTGCACCCTGGACGGCTTGCTCCCACTCTCACTCCCTGCTGAAGACCGCCACGATGCAATCTTTTGCAGGTACTGTGCAGAGATCTGTGTGCTCTGACTTTTCCATCACATACTGTTAGGAGAAAGAGGTGGAAGAATATGGGGAGTAGGATGCCGATTTTGCTAAAACACAGATGCATTTACAGAACTATATTTCTAAATGTGCTATACATGTATGATACACAAATACAAATGTAGTCATTTGGGGAGAGATGGCAGGGGTTTAGGGTTGTGCTCAAAGGAGACTATATCTGTATGTTTTAATAATTTTTATATTCACTTATTTATATAACGTGTAAGTATGCAAATAGTATATATATATATATATATATATATATATATATATATATACTTTTTTTGGGGGGGTGGGGTGTCAAGAACTGCCCTAGTAAACTAAATAGAAGGGAGGACGAGGAGGGCCAGGGTTTTGAAGTCCCCAGAAGTGCAACGCCATCGCCACCTAGTGGTAGGGAAAGGACACTGCCGAGGAGGCAGACACAGCAGACTTTCTGGATCGTTTCTGCTGGCCCTTGCCTTCTCCCTGTTGACGCCTTGCAAGGATTAACAGCAGAAGACAATTTACAAGCCACCTCAGAATAAATAGGAAGCTTCAGGCACCTAGTTATGGTGGATAGGTGGCATTTTATACCTGCCAGTGAATCATGCAGACAACTCTCAAGAATATCCCTTGAAGCGTCACCCAGAGTCCCTGGAAAACAGTCTCCACTTGAGCTAGGTGATAATGATTCACAGTTGAACAGAATTTTATATTTCTCTTTTATGATCACAACAATCTCACATGGCAGATTTTTAATGATCTTATTTTACAGAGGAGAAAATGAGAGCTTGGACAAAAACTCTAGGCAACATATTAGCAGGTCAGGCAGCACTGATGCTAAATTCTGTGACCTGAGGACCTCTGAGTACACGACTGTCTTTTTGTTTTAATTTTTTTTTTCATGACTGTCTTAATGGGAGCCCCAGGATCAGGGATCTGGCTGACAATTCATAGAAGGTCACTGTAGCAGAGGCTGGTGATGTCCCAGGCTGTATCCCCCAGACCTACATGAGTTGCCTGCAGCCACAGGGGACGATCTGTGGCTCACTGATAGTTTCCCACCTCAGACCCGGCTCTCTCTCTTCTTTTCCATCTGAGGGGTTTCTCAGGCACCGTCCATGCAAACCTGGCTGTGTATGGAGTTTATGCCCACCCTGGGTGGGACCTCTCTCTACCAGTGGGAGACGGGAGACTAGGTAACTCTTCCCCATCTTCTAGTAGGAGAATTCTGAGCTGTGATCCACATGACTTCTCAGCGGGTCCCTGGTGGGATGGAGCCCCAGTTGCCTATATTGTATCTTCATTGGCTTTTCTCATTTTCCTGTTTCATTCTTGGGTTTCCTGGGATCGCCTCTCTCATAAACCTACATCCAAATCCTAAACTCCAGACCTGTTTTTGGTGGAACACAAACTAAGAATGCAAGGCACGGTAGCTGGGTACTATGGGAGATGCAATGACATTCAGAAAGTGGGTGTGGTTTCTCTAGGAGCCTAAAAAGTCAAGTTGATAGTAATGCAAGTAGCTCTGATGATGTGCCTACAGAAAGCAGAGGCAACATAACTAGATCTTCCATAAGGGTCACAGTTTCAAATAGTGCAATCCATTGCTTTTAGGCATTTAAACTTTCCAGGCTACATGTGTCCTTTTTGAGTTTAGAAAATACTGCTATGGGAAGGCCAGAGTCGGCATCACAAAGTTCAATATTCAGTTCATGGTGATCACAACCAGGAAGAGGTGAGGGCGAGGACACAGCATGATCACAGGCACAGAGCTGGGCATGAGCAGGGTTTATTCACAGAATATAAAATTAATCTGGTTAGGGGTCCATGAACTACCTGAAATTGTAAGCAAAGTGTGTGTGTGTGTATGTGTTTGTATGTACAGGTCCATTTTTCTAGGGAGAGATTCTATAGCTTTAATCAGATTCTCTAAGGTGGTTCATGAGGTAAACCGTGAGGGAGGCGGCACTGAGGCTTCCAAGGAGGCTTGTGACGGGGACTAAAAGTCACAGAATGTTAGTAAACTGTGCCCTGAATTATCACATTGAAACAATACTGACTGTGCCGTTGTGCTGTGTTCTAGGACAGCTCTTTATAAAGTTATCTTATTCACTCATCACAACCATTCTTTGAAGTGGGTTCTAATATTATCTCCATTTGACAGATGAGGAAACTGAGACCTAAAAAGATGCCTTGTCCAAGGTCACACAGCTGGATTTGAACTCGAGCAGGCTGACTCTAAACCCCATAGCCTTAACCCCACACCAGTGGCCATCAGACTTTAATGCACAGAAGAAGCACCAAGAAAGCTTGTTATAACAGAGATGCCTGGGCACCATCCCCAGAATTTCTGATTCAGCAGCTCTGGGGCAGGGCCTGAGGATCTGCATTTCTAACAAGTTTCCAGGTGCTGCTGTGGCTGCTGGTCTGGGGGCCACACTTTGCAAACCCACTTTGAACTCTAAGCTTTCATCTCCAGAGAGGAGGGCATGGAGCCTCCAAGAGTTGTGACTGAGCAGCAAAACCAAGATGAGAATCCGGTTCTATGGATTCTGAACCCGGGACTCTCCACACCACTCCTGCTTGGAGGAGGGCACAGCCTACTGAAAAATGTGTGTGTGCTTGCACGCACCCAGCTTTATTACCTGATGTGTGTCCAGCTCCGGGGGATGGCCGCTGGGGGAAGATAATTCCTTGCTTGGCTCCTCCGAGCCCACCCGGGCCCTTCTCCACCTCCTGGCCCTCCGATCTTCAAGGTGGGGGGCCTCCTCAGGCTCGCTGCTGTCTGAGGTCTCCCTGCTGGCTGCCTGGGGGTTGAAGTTCACGTCTAGCTTTCCCTGTAGGCGCATCTTCTCGGCTGAGGGATTCCTGGGGGCCTTCCTCTGCAACCAGGTCAGCCCGGCCCGGCGCCCAGCTTCCCGGGAAGAGCCTGCCGAGGAGGTTTCTGAGTCAGAGCACATGGCCTCGGGGTTGGGGGAGAGCCCAGAGTAGGCGGAGGGGCCTTGGTTTGAGCCCTGGGCTTGCATGGGCTGAGGCTGGGGGTTCCTGGGCAGGCTCTGGGGCTGTGGGCACAGCATGCTCAAGGCCTCCTTCCAGTCAAAATCCTCCTCGCTGTCAGAGCCCATCTCATCGTAGGCGGACGCCACGCTGGAGGCCGCCTCCAGGGCCTGAAATGTGCCACTCTTAGGTTTGGCCAGCAGGCGGGTTGGGGGCAGAGCCCCATCCTTCAGGGCCATCCAGTTCCCGTCAGGGCTCTGCAAAACTGGGGCCACATCTGCAGGCAGGAGGGAGAGAGAAGTCAGAGAGGGGCTGTTACTGCCTTAGAACAAGGGGCCCCGCAAAGACCTCCCCTGTGCCCCTCTTCCTAGAGCACTTTCTGGTCTCCCTGCCCATATGTGGCCTCCTCCTTCCCTGAGTTGCTGTGACAGACTGTCTGGTTCATTCCATGATCCAACTTGGGTTCTGGCTGATCACGCACAGGGCTGGGCCCTCCTCCCCGATGACAAGGGCCCTGCGGCAGGGTCTGGGTCCCAGTCATCTCTTTGGCCTGCACTGTCCCAAAGCCAGCTCGTGCAGAGGAAAGAGCAGAGGCTGGGAAGTCAGGGGGCCAGGGCAGAGAGCACGCTCAGCCACTTAGCTGCAGTGTGAGTCTCCGAGCTTGGGTCTCTGGTTGGTGAAAAGGGCACAGCTAATACTTCTCTGGGCTGCTGAGAGGATGAAATGAGGTGAGGCTCATAAAGTGTATTACACATACCTGCTCAGAGCAAAAGATGAATTCTTAACAGCTCTTTCCCCCTTGCCTATAAATGAGGCCACTGTAGGGCAGGGCAAAGAACAAGAACTTTGAATTCAGGCAGAGCCAGGGCTGAGCCCCAGTCCTGGCCATTACTAGCAGGTGACCTTGGTCAGAGAGCATCTCTGAGCCTGTCGGTGGGGACAGTGTGACCCTCCCGGGCTGTCAGAGGATTTTTATGAGACAACATATGTGAAGCATCCATCACAGTGCCTACTACAATGAGGGCCCCCAACTATTTTTATCCTCCATCTATTGAATTGAATTATACCATTATTATTTAACACCTGACTGGATCAGCACCTGTGTACTCCTTGTACATGCATATAGAAGACAGATATGTTTATACCCTACGTCTGTACCCTATAGTTCCTCTTCAGTACTACAACAACGCTGTTTCCACTGACTGTGTGAACATTCAAAAGAGAGGCTAACCAGGGTATTATTACCTTGGACATGTTATGGGCTCTACCTGTGATAATAGTAGGTCTTCTGGGAAAAAGGGCTCTGTTTTGTTGGCGTCTTCCCCAGTGCCATGCCCCAAGATCAACAGTCAGGTACTGCAGAAGGCAGTGACTAAAGGGCCCATCAGGGTTTCTCCAGAAATGCTCAGGCTCTCTCTCAGATGCAGCTAGTAATGGCCAGTGAGCAGCAATCTTGCTTTTCCTAAGGCTTTCTCTGGTTACCAGAGTCTGTGCTGGCTGCCCTGAGGCAGGATGGAATCACCACCTCCTAGGAGCAGCCCTGACCAATGACTGGGGAGCTAGGGGATAAGTACCCCAACTCCCTTGCCCATTGGAACTCTTAGAGTTCCCCAGTGGGGCAAGTTCGTCACCCATGGTCGTACCCTGCTTCATAACAAGTCATTTGTTGCCTATTTTCCCTTCCCTGTATCATATCCCTACTCTCTGCCCTGTGGTTCCAGGTTCACCTCCAAATAAACTATAGGCCCTCAGATCTTTTTTTTTTTTTTAAATGGCCTTTATTATGTTGAGGTAGGTTCCCTCTATGCCCACTTTCTGGGGAGTTTTTTATCATAAATGGGTGTTGAATTTTGCCAAAAGCTTTTTCTGCATCTATTGAGATGATCATATGGTTTTTATTCTTCTGTTAATATGGTGTATCACATTGATTTGCGTATATTGAAGAATCCTTGCATCCCTGGGATAAATCCCACTTGATCATGGTGTATGATCCTTTTAATGTGTTGTTGGATTCTGATTGCTAGTATTTTGTTGAGGATTTTTGCTTCTATATTCATCAGTGATATTGGTCTTCAATTTTCTTTTTTTGTAGTATCTTTGTCTGGTTTGTGTATCAGGGTGATGGTGGCCTCATAGAATGAGTTTGGGAGTTTTCCTTCCTCTGCAATTTCTTGGAAGAGTTTGAGAAGGATGGGTGTTAGCTCTTTTCTAAACGTTTGATAGAATTCACCTGTGAAGCCATCTGGTCCTGGACTTTTGTTTGTTGGAAGATTTTAAATCAGTTTCAAGTTCATTTCTTGTGATTGGTCTGTTCATATTTTCTATTTCTTCCTGGTTCAGTCTTGGAAGTTTATACCTTTCTAAGAATTTGTCCATTTCTTCCAGGTTGTCCATTTTATTGGCATAGAGTTGCTTGTGGTAGTCTCTTAGGATGCTTTGTATTTCTGAGGTGTCTGTTGTAACTTCTCCTTTTTCATTTCTAATTTTATTGATTTGAGTCCTCTCCCTCTTTTTCTTGATAGTCTGGCTAATGGTTTGTCAATTTTGTTTATCTTCTCAAAGAACCAGCTTTTAGTTTTATTGATCTTTGCTATTGTTTTCTTTGTTTCTATTTCATTTATTTCTGCTCTGATCTTTATGATTTCTTTCCTTCTACTAACTTTGGGTTTTGTTTGTTCTTCTTTCTCTAGGTCCTTTAGGTGTAAGGTTAGATTGTTTATTTGAGATTTTTCTTGTTTCTTGTGTAGGCTTGTATTGCTATAAACTTCCCTCTTAGAACTGCTTTTGCTGAATCCCATAGGTTTTGGATCATCATGTTTTCATTGTAATTTGTCTCTAGGTATTTTTTGATTTCATCTTTGATTTCTTCAGTGATCTCTTGGTTATTTAATAACATATTGTTTAGCCTCCATGTGTTTGTGTTTTTTATGTTTTTTTCCCTGTAATTGATTTCTAATCTCACAGCGTTGTGGTCAGAAAAGATGCTTGATATGATTTCAGTTTTTCTTAAATTTACTGAGGCTTGATTTGTGATCCAAGATGTGATCTATCCTAGAGAATGTTCCATGTGCACTCGAGAAGAAAGTGTAACCTGCTGTTTTTGGATGGAATGCCCTATAAATATCAATTAAATCCATCTGGTCTATTGTGTCATTTAAAGCTTGTGTTTCCTTATTAATTTTCTGTTTGGATGATCTGTCCATTGGTGTAAGTGAGGTGTTAAAGTCCGCCACTATTATTGTGTTACTGTCGATTTCCTCTTTTATAGCTGTTAGCAGTTGCCTTATGTATTGAGGTGCTCCTATGTTGGGTGCATATATATTTATGATATATCTTCTTCTTGGATTGATCTCTTGATCATTATGTAGAGTCCTTCCTTGTCTCATGTAACATTCTTTATTTTGAAGTCTATTTTATCTGATATGAGTATTGCTACTCCAGCTTTCTTTTGATTTCCATTTGCATGGAATATCTTTTTCCATCCCCTCACTTTCAGTCTGAATGTGTCCCTAGGTCTGAAGTGGGTCTCTTGTAGACAACATATATATGGGTCTTGTTTTTGTTTCCATTCAGTGAGCCTGTGTCTTTTGGTTGGAGCACTTAATCCTTTCACATTTAAGGTAATTATCGATATGTATGTTCCTATGACCATTTTCTTAATTGCTGTGGATTTGTTTTTGTAGGTCTTTTTCTTCTCTTGTGTTTCCCACTTAGAGAAGTTCCTTTAGCATTTGTTGTATAGCTGGTTTGGTGGTGCTGAATTCTCTTAGCTTTTGCTTGTCTGTAAAGCTTTTGATTTCTCCATCGAATCTGAATGAGATCCTTGCCAGGTAGAGTAATCTTGGTTGTAGGTTCTTCCCTTTCATCACTTTAAATATATCATGGCACTCCCTTCTGGCTTGTAGAGTTTCTGCTGAGAAATCAGCTGTTAACCTTATGGGAGTTCCCTTGTATGTTATTTGTCATTTTTCCCTTGTCACTTTCAATAATTTTTCTTTGTCTTTAATTTTTGTCAATTTGACTACTATGTGTCTTGGCGTGTATCTCCTTGGGTTTATCCTGTATGGGACTCTCTGCACTTCCTGGACTTGGGCGGCTATTTCCTTTCCCATGTTAGGGAAGTTTTCAACTATAATCTCTTCAAGTATTTTCTCAAGTCCTTTCACTCTCTCTTCTCCTTCTGGGACCCCTAAAATGCGAATGTTGTTGCGTTTAAAGTTGTCCCAGAGGTCTCTTAGGCTGTCTTCATTGCTTTTCATTCTTTTTTCTTTATTCTGTTCTGCAGCAGTGAATTCCACAGTTCTGTCTTCCAGGTCACCTATCCGTTTTTCTGCCTCAGTTATTCTGCTATTGATTCCTTCTAGTGTAGTTTTCATTTCAGTTATTGTATTGTTCATCTCTGTTTGTTTGTTCTTTAATTCTTCTAGGTCTTTGTTAAACATTTCTTGCATCTTGTTGATCTTTGCCTCCATTCTTTTTCCGAGGTCCTGGATCATCTTCACTATCATTATTCTGTATTCTTTCTCTGGAAGGTTTCCTATCTCCACTTCATTTAGTTGTTTTTCTGGGGTTTATCTTGTTCCTTCATCTGGTACATAGCCCTCTGCCTTTTCATCTTGTCTATCTTTCTGTGAATATGGTTTTTGTTCCACAGGCTGCAGGATTGTACTTCTTCTTGCTTCTGCTGTCTGTCAGATCTTTGTATTAGGGTCCATTTCTGGGGTAAGCCAAACAGACACCCACATGATGCAAATGTGCAGACTTGCCCCATCAGTGGAGCATTCACTCTCAGGGGAAAGGTGTATCCTTGGGGTGTTACAATTAGTCGCTAAGTCTGCCCTCAGGACCATCTTTGGGGCTCTGAATCTGATGCTTCTTCTCAGTGGCACACCCTTGGCCTTCTCTCTTTGAGGAGCTGGCTACTCTGTTCTCTGAGCTTTGCCAAAAAGCTTTCTTTTTTTTTTTTTAACACTTAAACTATATCTTATTTTTGTGGTTGTCTCTCCCGCCCCCCATCCCCCACCCCTGACCATGAGCTCCTTGAGGGCAGGGCCACCTCTTCTTCACTGCTGGACCCCCAGCCCCTGGACAGTTCTGCAACCCATCCTGGGCTGGTAAAGACCACTCGCTTGTGAGCACAGGCACCCACAGGCTGCAGGGGAAGATGGGGCACTTGATGTGTGGCTCTACATGAGTCCAGCTGTCTTCAGCCTCTCCTGGGGCCATGGGAGGAAGCCAAAGAGAGAAGGCCCTAGTGACGCCACTCTGTGCCTGCCTCCAGGGTTGGCTGTGTTGTAGATGTGGTCCTGGGCCCTCCTCCAACACCCACTACATGGTGGGCTGGGGTCTGCCCATTACCAGCTCCTCTCTTCTTCTGCCTTTTATAATTCCAGATTGCATGTTGCTCTGGGAAAGCTAGAAGCTGGCCAGTTTTTATCTCAGCAAAAGCAGGGATGGCTCCATAAATGCCCAACCCCATGAAAACCTTGGTTGTCAAGCTGCATTGTGGGAAATTCTCAGAGCTCTGCCTGGGCTCCAGTACCATATTCCCTTTGTGCCCTGGGACACCCTCTGGGACCCTGCTCTCCTTCATCCTCTTCTTTCTCCAAATTCTCACTCTTTCATGATTGTGCAGACAAGTCACAGTTAGAAACTCAAGACCAGGAACTGTCCCCTGATCTTTATTTCCCAGCAATGAGCACATGTTGTGTATATGGCAGATGCTCAGTCAAGGTTTATGAAGTGAAAATGTGTTTGGGGGGGTCATGCATTACTTGCTGTAAGCACTGTCAAGACTGAAGACTGAAGGTGGGTTTACTCAGCCCACAGTGTCCCCTACAGCTGACCTCAACCATGGACCAACAGGCTCCAGAGCCAACCCTTCCCCTGAGGCATAAACAGAACTGCTGAAAATAGCCCAGTTGACGTTACCCTTCTAAGATGACCTCTGCCTCTGGCCCTCCTCTGTTCTACATTTGTGCTCTGCTGAGACTGAGAAGTGCCCCCAGGGAATAACCTGCTTCCTGCTAAACAGATCAGACATCTTTCAAGACTTCTGGGGTTGGCCTGGACATTTTAGCATGTTAAGGACCGAGCAGTCCTCAGAAAAACCAGCAGTTTTCCATACAAGTGCTTTTATATTTTTTATTTTAAATCTTCATCCTGAGAGATGCATGGATTTTTGAGCCAAGTATGAAATCATTTTTCTGTGTGTGATGTTGTTGAACTAAGTTTTTTGTCTCTATGCAACTGATAAATTACACATGGGTGCCTTAGTTTAGAGAAATTTATGCACAAAATCATGTTTTGAAAACCAAGATCCTTTGCAAATTTTTTTGTAATGCTCATAATAGTAGGAACGGTTTTGTGAAATGGAGTGTCTTTTAGAAGTGCTTATAATACCCCCTAAATTTGTTAGTTTCTAAGTCTGAACTTTGAAATGCTCTTTCTTTGTTGTTATTTGTTTACTTTTATGGTGTGGAGACACTTATTGCCATGAGTAGTTGAAAAGCCCTGCAAATGTTTGAGGACCACATTAGCTGTGGTATCTTGGATACTGAAATGAATGCCTGCTAGGTTGGATTGGTGTTCCTGGCCTACATATAATAAGACACCTTCTCCTAGTCCACATAGAACACGTAGTTAAAGGGGGGCTGTGTAGCCAAGTGATCTGAACACACTTGCCCATTCTCTCACGGGTCTCAGAAGGAAAACTGCCCATGTGGGAAACATGTCCACATTATATATTGTGTGCTGTGTGAGAGACCTCATGACTTGGTGGCCCAGCTGTCCCAAATGGGCACACCCCCACTCAGACTGATGGTAGGAAGGGCTGAGCAACCATACGACAGCCGAGAAGCCTCCCAACAGCATTTTTGAAACCCATAGACCAAGCACATGCTGCTTAGAACAGTTACTTGTCTCATCCGGCCTGTCCACGCTCTTCCAGCTGGGCAATGCCTCCTCCTCCCTCAGCTGCCTCGATGCAACCTCCAGCGAAGAGGTCCTCAGGACATCTTCTCTGCTGAGTGAGAACGCAGACTGTGACCGCTGTGGAAAGAAAAGAGGGGAAGGGGTGACCTTGTAAGGCACAGTCCCCAGGAGGAGTGCCTTCAGATTGGCAGGCGTCCCACTGCACGGAGAAGACGCAGCTGATGGTAATGGCTTTTCTCGTGTTGAGGTTTAGAAGTTGCAGATCAGTGCATCATGCCATATAATGGCACAAATGGTTCCTGTTTATTCCATTGCAAGCACGCAGGCCTGCCAGAAAGCATCAGAGATGTGGTGGAATCCTACAGAGCAGGTTCTCACATGGCTCCTGTTTCCCCAGCCATTCTCTCGGCCAAGATTTCTTAGGGCCAACTGTGTGTGATGAAAATGAGAGCATCTTCCCTTCAAAGACCTCCAAACTTGAGCATTTCAGCAGTCTAAGTAGAAAGTTATAGCGCAATCTAAGTGCTGCAATAGACAAGTGAACCAAGGATGATCAGTCCACAAGCCCAGAGCCTTTGCAACACATTCCCATTTAGTTAAAAAAAGGAAAATAAACTCGAACCTAAGGGCAAGTGGTAGAAAAGGGATTTCAAATGACTGACAAGAAACATGTTTGAGCCATATCATTTCTATATGTTACAAATGTTATTCTGAGAATCTGAAGCTCAAATGTTCTGTGTAGGGAATTTCATCAAACAGAAAGAGACCAATTTTTTCCATTGTCATTTAATGAAAGAATTCCCTTCTATTGGTGATTTACTTTGATCTTTTTATATGGGTGAAACAGGAACGAAAGCGTCTCTGAGATAGGAAGCAAAGTACCCATCTCTGACTCAGGCCCCAGGCAGTTTGGCACCACCAGCTGGCCAACCTCAACAACAACAGCCCTGCTGCCTGACTCATCTTGGTAACTTTCTTCCTCTCCCGCCACAGGTCCTGAGAGTAGGAGACAAGAGGGGAGCATGTTTGGAGAGCTGTGGGCAGGGCCCCTGGGCGGCTGAGGCTGGACTCAGGACTCAGCTGTATCTGGGCTCCAAGACCACCTCTGCTACAACACCTTGGCTGAGTGACTCAATTTGTTGAGAAGCAGAAACCTAATCTTGCTCTGCACACAGTAATTGCATAATAAGTGTGAGCTTTAAAAAGGTGTTTGAGAATAACAAAGGAGTATAGCAAACACTGGATCCAGGATATATAGGTGAGAAAATTGAGCATCATGACCAGGGTTTTGGGAGAGGACAATGCACTCTGTAGCCTTGCCCTGAAGGATGGTTAACGAGTCTGAGAAAAGACTCAGAGAGGGCTGAGGATCGAGCCCCAGCATCACCATCATCGCAGGCTAGGCCAGGGCCCAGCAGCCCGCAGACATAGGGCGTCTGGCACACTTTGTTGGAAAGGGTGGTACAGCCAGTTCTGGTCCAGAAAGAGTCATTGGAAACCTCTTCTGTTTCCCCTCACAAGACCTTGAGGCCGATCCAGGAGGAAGATGGGTTTGCATAACAAATACGGAACACTTTAAGCTGTGTACCAAGGGTCACAAACTGCTTCCCACCCCTTTGATTACAGAAGAGAGTATGACGGGTCTCCAGACCTGCCGTTCGATGCAGCGGTCACAGGTTAATGCAGCCCAGGAGTGGAGGAGCTCTCCCCCTCTTATCGATTAGATGAGATTCAGTGTGCATTCAGTTCAAACAGGCCACGGTCTGTGGAAAACCCCCTTCCTCAAGCTGGGCTGAGGGTCTTGGCTGCTTCTATTCTTGCTGTGTTATACGACACTCTATTGCAACATCTGTTTTTTTGCCTGGTGCAAGCAACTGAGGGAGGTTAATGGACTGCTAATGGTGACATCCTCAGCCCCTGGCACAGTAACTGGTACGGAACTGGAAATCAATGAATGTTTACTGTGGAGTGAATGTGATTTGGGGTCGGCTACAGGATAGGTTTTCACAAGTGCCTGATTATGATAATGATGATGATCTTACTAACTTCTTGGATGAGACTGGGGATCCAGAGAAACAAAGAAGAAGCCCACTGTCATCCTCACTTATGTCATGGAGGGCAAGGTCTTACTTGGAGGAGAGAAAAGCTAACACACACGTCAAGTGGCTCTCAGTTGGGTACCAGTTCCATCATTCCGAGGGCACAGCAAGCACTGACCCTGTCTCTAGCGCCCTGAACAGCTCTGATACTTCACAACAGCCAAGGTTTTCTTGGGGTTGGGTATCCAGGGAGCCATCTATAATTTTGTGAAATCCTTGACAACTGATGGGCAGCTATCACAGAGGCAGAGATTAAGGGTGACAGTCTGCTGGCAAGTCAAGTTATTAAAAATGGAGAAAAAAATCCTTCCATGGCAAACCCCCATATATTCAGGGGAACATACCCTTGACATGCCTCCCACCTTGGACTGGCAAGAAGACCCCCCTTCTGTGTGATCGCACGGCTCTTCCTGTCTCTCCTACAGTCCTATTCCAACATATCGACTCCTCCACAGACTGTGAGCTCCTTGAAGACAGGGATGGTCTTTTGGGTGTGACCCTTGGTCCCATGTTTGTGACTGAATTTGTAGGATGTAAGACACAGGTGTGGCCCTAAGGAGCTGATGGCCTATTGCCAGGTGCAGTATTATTGCAGCCTCACCTGAGCAGTTTTCTATACCCTGGTCTTTATTTTTCTATCTTCAAACTTCTCAGTGTAAATCGCTGAATACATGTTTCAAAGAGAGGAAATGATAGTATTTCATTTTGCAGTGGCTCAAACAATATTTTATTTCTGTATGTGTGTGTCTGTAGGAGGTGGCTGGGCTCCCTTTCTATAGGACAGAAATGCTCCCTCACCTACAAAAGCCAAGATCAAAAAATGAAAAGTCTTTCTGTGGTCCCAACAGGGAAGATGGGATCTATGTTTTTCATGAGTTGAGGATGCCAGGCTTTTGTAATCTATTTCAGGCAAGCCATTGTTTCACACTAGGAAAAACAGCTATACCCTGACAATCACAAAGAGCTGACTCCAGCGCATCTCAGGACACTGCGGCCTGCTGTCTCCAGCCAGGGTGGAAAAGCCCCAGACCCAAGACCCAGGTTTGCCACAAACTCATTGCAGTAAATGTATTGCCCAGAAGATGGCGCAACCACGACACTTTTACTTGCCAGTTGGTTCAACCTCTGTGGCTCTCGGGAAGTGATGGGATTACTTGATTAATTTATTTGCCTTGTTTCCCTGGCTGGGCCCTCTATGCCCACCCTTTCGTTCCCACCCACAGCTTTTGTTTTTCTTCCTCTTACCCACCCTAGGGTCCATGGAAGAAACAGGGCTGGTGATGTCAGGTCAGGCAGGCCTGAGTTACAGTGTCTGCATGTCTATGCTGGGGGCCTGGGCATGGAGGGTGGAGTCCATGGGTTCAGGAGTGTTAGCATGCCAGCAAAGCCTTGCAAAGATTGACTGAGAAGTTCAAACAGGCCCCGCCTCTTAACTCTTTGGGCATGAATGGGTAGTGTGTTGGGTAGAGTGTCCATGCCAGCTCCTCTTGCTATGTGGGATCTTGGGAGGATCTGTTCTAAGCTTCAGTTTCCTCACAGAAAGGAATCAGTGCCATGTCTAGCACACAGAATGCACTCAGTAAATATCAGTCAAAATAATAGCATTTATTAAGCTCTGCCACTGAGCCAGGGCAAGACCTCCATCCCCTCACTCAGTCCAATTGGGTGCACATGAGTGAGTTGCGGCAGCCTGGAATAACTTGCCCGAGCACAAGGTTGGTGCAGGGCAGATGCAGGGCTTGACCTTGGGTCTGTCTGGCTCCGAGGTGATGCTCTTCCATGCCCGCTTGCTACTGTGCCTGACACCCTTTGCTGAAAGCCTGGGGACGAGGCACTCCTGGCTAACATGCTCCAACCCAGCAGGACCTGCCATCCAAACCAGCTGGTTCTGAAGCTTTAGGCAAAACTTGCCGTGTGATCATCAGTTACCTTTGTTAAAGCTTCGTCTGCAGCCGCTGGTCCCCTGTGTGGGCAGCAGTGTCCTGTTCTCCCTGTATTTCTTGGAATGGTATATTGTTGCTATGACTGCAATGATTATCATCATCGCCACCAGGGCAGGCTCCCTGGGGCACCGATCATGGCTTCAAAATAAGTCTTTGCTCTCAAGGAGCCCACATCATAAAACAGGGAGAGAATGTTTTTAGTATCAAGGGTTTATGGGCAAAGGGATCGATAACAGTGTTCCTAGGAATAACAACTGAGACATAGCTTTGCTTTGTATTTTTAGGGTCGGGCACAGTCATTAAATTCAATCCAATAATTATAACAATAATGAAAAATACTTTAGGTCTGTACTATAGTCATTTAAAGGAGTGAGCAAACGTGAGGGAGGAAAATGACAAAAGCACAAAGGGAAAAGGCTGAGGAAAATAGGGAAGGATAGAGAAGAGACAGAGTCAGACAGAGACGCACCTTAGTCCCCAGGCATAGCATATGCCCAGCCTCTGCTGTCCTCATTATTATCAATAGGATCACCGTATTAATACAGAAGACGACTTTTTATATACACGCGCACAAAGAGATAGGCACTAAATGAATTATAACCCCTGCCCTGGTGCCTTTCAGGATATTGCATCTTAAGGCTTTGAAAGCTAGATTGCACTGACCCCCCTACTGGCAGAGAACCACACGATAAAGGAGGAAATTAAAAAGAGGACAATCACACTGAACTTTCTTTCAAGAGAGTAGATGAGAAATCCTGTCAGCATGGGGATGGATTAAGTCTGGGTTTTGCAGTTAAGCCCAAGGAGGGAGGCCTGCAGCATTATGGGATTCTGCACAGTTACCCCTGGAGCCAGGGTATTCGTGTCCTTGGAGAACTGAGGATAAAAGAGGAAGCACTGCCAGGAGACCACTGGTTTAGGGCCATCCAGGGTCTGTAGGTCAGGGTGCCCTCCTGAAGATATCACGAAGAGGCCACCCTTAAGCCTGCAGCCTGCCGGCATCCCTTGCCAGCTTTGGGTCAATGTACTGATGCCCAGCTCTGCCCCAGACCCTGTGAGTCAGCGCCCCTGGAGTGGGGCTCAGGCAGATGAGGAAGATGAGCGTCTGAGGGGAGAACAGCTCGTGGAAAGGTGGGAGAACCACCTTCCTCGAAGTCCCCAAGAACCGAGGCTTGGCCTGCTGGTTCACGTCCAGGCTCTGGCCAGCCTCCAGAAGCATTTCTGCTTTTATGCCCTCTGCTTCTCGCTCCGTCTTTATCTAGCTCCCTAGACCAGAGCTGCGTAAGAAAACTTTTCAGGGAGGCTGGAAATGTTCTGTATCTGCACTGCCCAATAAAGTAGCCACCAGTCCCAGGGGCTGTTGAGGACTTGAAATGTGGCCAGTGTGACTGAAGAACTGGATTTTAAATTTAACTTTAATTAAATTGTCACTTGTGTCTTGTGGTCACCATATTGGACAGTGCAGACGTAGAACCTCTGGGATGAAAGGGACCTTAGGGATCGAGTCCATTGATCTCACGTTTTAGTGGAGGAAGCTAGATCAAAAGCTTTGGAACAGGAAAAAGGTATTCAACTCCCGACCCCACTGATCACTAGCTGTGGGAGCTTAGGCAAGTTATGCTAAAACTATAGTTTCTTTACCTATAAAATGGGCCCAATAATACCTGTCCCCACCTTTTGGTGGAGAGTAAAAGAAATAACATGCGATGGGGTGCTTTTCCCATGGCTTCCTTTCCAGTTTTTTTTTTTAATTGAAGTATAGTTGATTTACAATATTGTATTAGTTTCAGTTGTACAGCAAAGTCACTTACATAAATGTAGTTTTTCAGATTGTTTCCATTATAGGTTATTATAAGATACTGAATATAGTTCCCTGTGCTTCACTTAGTATGATAATCTCTAGGTCCATCCACATTGCTGCAGATGGCATTATTTCATTCTTTTTTATTCTGCCTTTCCAGTTTTAAATTGCACCTGTGTGTTGCCCTGTCCCTTGCCCTGTGCTATGACTGTGGGCACCTGCAGCTGATAGAACACCAGCCCTGCTGGCCAGTCCTGCTCTTTCTTGCTGAATTTCCACACCCAGGGTCCAGCCTCTATCCCATTCTCCACACATCCTTGCCGGGGCTGCTTAAACACATACCAAAGGATTTTACGGGCTTAGTGACTCTACCGCAGACGTGGCAGGCCCAGACCCTTGGGGCACAGGAAGGACACTGTGCTTTGTGGTTGGGGATGACGAACAAAAAGGTCTACTCACAGCCCGACTTCCTGCCCATGTCCAGATGTGACCTCAGAAGGCAGTGACAATTCTCTCGTTGTCATTTCTCAGTTTCAGTAAAGCAAGTGCTCAAGTTGTAAGAACACACCTGGCCTTCAGAAAGCCATTTTTTCCATGGGACTCAGTACAGCTCTTTTCAGGATTAATTTTAAAAAGGCTATTGACATTGTTATTTTTCCTAGATTGGTCTCTGTGTAAAAACCCACCTCCATGTGTGTAAGAGCACAGGCCTCCTGGCCCCCATGCAGTGCTCTCTGCATCTCTCCCTGTCCTTCAGGAACCTCAGGCTGTCTGGTGGGCACATGTGGTAACTATAGATGTTAAGCATGGTGTCCCCATTTCTGTGGGGATAACGGCTCTGACCTGCACACATGCAGGGCACCTGTAGGGGGTGGGCGGACATGGCGTGGGGACTCACCCAGAAGGTGGTGGAGGTGCGGTGGCCTCCCGGGGAGGCTGTGGTCCCCTCGTCAGCTGCCTTGGCACTGCAGCTCTGGGGCTGTGGCCACTCCAGCTCCTCTTCCACGTGCTGCTCACTTTTGCTCTTCTGTTTTCTTATGATCTGGGGAGGAGGCAGGTGACAAAGGGGACACATTATTGGAGAGGGCTCCAGTGCTATGTGGGGTAACTGGGACCATCTCTGGGAAATTCTTAGTCATGTAAGAGCTTAGTTTCCGGGTCTTCCCTGGCAATCCAGTGGTTAAGACTTTGCCTTCCGGCGCAGGGGGTGCAGGTTCCATCCCTGGTTGGGGAGCTAAGATCCCACATGCCTCGCGGCCAAAAATCCAAAACATAAAACAGAAGCAATGTTGTAACAAATTCAAAAAAGACTTTAAAAAAATGGTCCACATCAAAAAAAAAATCTTAAAAAAAAAAGTTTCCTTTCAACAGAATACCATCTGATTTCAGGTCTGTCTTATGATAAAACAGCACAACTAAAGCCTTGAACATTCTACATCACTTTACAGTTTACAAGTAGTCCTTTTACAATGCTGACAACTGCTATTTATTAAGTGCCTACTGTGTGCCAGTCTCTGTGCTTGGCACCATATATGCTTTACCTCATTTAATTCTCAAAATGCTTCTAAGAGCTACGTACTATAACTCTCCCCATTTTACAGATGATGAATGAGGCTCAGAGGTTATCAGTTAAGGACACACAGCTCATAAATAGTGGAAGTGGATCGCAAACCCAGAGTCTCTGGCCGTACATCCTGACTTTAGGAAGTGTCTGAAAGCGCTAAGGAGGGGGCATATATCAAGCATCATGAGGGAAGGCTTCAGCTTGTTTGCACCACTTGCTAGGTTAGGCATGGCCACTTGGATTTAATGAGTCCATTTATACGAAGGTCTCTGGGCTGGGTTCCTGGCTCCTCACCCACCAGCTTAATCCCTAAAGGCAACCATGTTCACACCGCTTAGTTTTTGCCATGCAATTCAACCCCTCTGCATTAGCCCCAGAGTACAATGGAGAAAGTGAGAACAGAAGAAATGGTGCCCAAGACAACAAAGGCGCTTATGGCGGCTCTTCTGCTCACCAAAGGCCCTGGTCCAGGCCAGGGTGGTAAATTGCAGCCATCTGGATGCTAGGGCCCACCTACCTTCTGCAGGATGGTTGTGGCCAGTTCCTCAGTCAGCTCCTCCCTGTGGTCCCGCAGGTAACTGGCCTCATTCTGCTTGTCCTGCAGAGGGAGGAAGAGAATGTCGTGAGCTGTGGGTGTGTTTGGGAAACTTGGCAATCGCTTTCTCAGGAGTCCTGACCACAAATGCAGGGGGAGGATAGGCTCTAGTCAAGGATGGCTATCATGATGGTTTGCCCACAGCCTGCACTTTCTCTTGGCAGCCAGGACTCCACCCACACCTCCTCCCAGACAGACGTTGTGACGGTGGGTGGGTGGGGGGGGCATACCAGGCTATCCCCATAGGCTTCTGCTTTGGAGATCGCTTCTTCTATGGCCTCTTCAGCCACCCGTAGGGCGACAGCCAATGTGTCCATCATGCTATGTCCTAGACAGGAAACAGAACATAGACCGCTTTCTGGAAGGCAAGGACACGCTCCAAAACATACAAAGTGGCTTAAAGATGACTGGACAAAAGGACTTAATATAAGGAAATAACGGTTCTTCATCTACTTTCTCAGATAAAGATTATGTTTTATTTTGTGCACGTAATGTATCATTATAATGATAGGAAGAAAAATTGTGAAATCTTCTGAGGGCTGTGCTCATGGTTTAATGCAAACACAAAATCCATGGAAGAATTTTTTAGACTCTAAACCCATACTATCGATAACATTGGCCGATCTTGCCGAGCTCAACCATGTGCTGGGCTGCAGACTGAGTGTCTCATACATGATCACAGTGGATCCTTCCAACAACTCATTGAGTAGGCACCGTTTTATAGATGAGAGAACTGAAGCACGGAGAGGTCAAATAACTCACCCAATGTTGCGCAGTGAGACAGAGAGCTGAGATTTGAATTCAGGGCTCTCTGTCTCCAAATCCCGTGATTTTAACCACAAAAGTGAGATAAACACCAGCCCACATGATTTTTAAAAATAATGCTATCATATATTTAGTGAACATATTTTTTGCATATGGTGACAAACGGAAGTTTTCCCAAGTCAAAGGACTTCTGCAGGTGACAAAATTCTTTTTGAAGTCAAATACTTGGAAGAGTTTTGCTTCCTGGAGGTACTAGATTTTTTGCTTCTTGTTTGAAAGTGAGAATTTCTATCATTCCTCTCAGTTCATCCCAGAAGCCCGACTCACATCAGGCACAGGAACAGAGGTCTGCAGGTGCTGCTTGCCTATGTCTCCTTTTCCCCGATTTCAACCTCCTGTTTCCATTTATAATCTCCTAGTCATGCATTATTTAACACATGCATATCTCCTGAAAGCTGCCTCAGATTCTTTGTAGAATGAGACAAGGTGTAAATATATCAATTCGTTAATTAATCAATCCCTTAATTAAAATACTTAATTCAAGCTTCTTAGGCTCCTAAAGACACACATGTGGACAGAAAGTGGCATTTGGCAAACATAACAAAATCTCCCAAACCAACCCAATTAAAGTCAAAACCATCTAGCCAGGCAGCTGACGAGGACATCACAGGCTGGCTGTGACAGTCCTGATAGAGACACACGGGGGCAACAGGTGGCTGAGTGAGCACATAATTTCCCCAGTGTTTCTATAAGAAGAGTCTATAAAATTTAAGTTGTCGCCACATTCAGTGCTCCCTGGAGACAGACACTGTATCTCCCATCTCTCTTCTTCAAGATACCAATCAATGTATTCTTCATAGAAGTGGCGCCCCACAAATTCTTGTTGATTCAAAGTGCACCAAGACCTCCCCAGCACTAGGGTCTCTGAGGGTCCCAGTGATGCCTTGACAGACGCGAGCTGAGCCCATGCTCTCGTGTGCCTTCCGAGCTATTGGGTGATCAGGTGCATAGCTAACTGCTAAGAGGCGTGCTGGAGATCCTATGATAGGGATAGTCACCAGCTTCCACAGAGCCCTGGAGAGGAAGAGCCTAGAGCCATCAAAAAGGGTAGAGCCCACGTCTGTGGTTTTGGCATGAGGTGGAGTGGAGCACCAAGATGTTTGGGCTGAAAGTGAAGGCTTGAGAGGGTGTTTCAGAGATAAAAACTGGTGGGGTGTGGAGGGAGGATAAGAAGGCAGACGCAGAGTGACCGAAGTTCAGAGGACCAGTCAGGTGGGGGGGACTGTTAGTTTTATGTGTCAACTTGGTGAAGCTATAGCACCCAGCTGTTTAATCAAACACTAACCCAGGTGTTGCTATGAAGGTGTTTTGTAGGTGTGGTCCACATTATGGTTACGATAGTTGACTTTAAGTAAAGGAGATTACCCTTGAAAATGTGAGTAGGTCTCATCCAATCAGTTGAAAGGCCTTAAGAGCAAAAACAGAGGTTTCCCAGAGAAGAAATTCGGCCTCAAGACTTAAGCATCAACTCCTACTAGAGTTTCTAGTCAGCTGACCTATTCTATGGGCTTGCCAGGCCCTGCAGTTGTGTGAGCCGAGTCCTTGAAACGAACCTCTTTTTGTGTGTGTGTGTTATGTGTACATACCCTATTGGTTCTGTTACTCTGGAGAACCCTGGCTAATATAGATGGTGACTGAAATTAATATTAATACAGGATCGTTGAGGGCAGGGAGGTGCTCAGGCCATAGACCTTGGAACAGAAAGAAAAGGATGGGATTGCACATAGAACCCATAGGAACTTGGGTGACTGGGTGGAAGCGGGGAGGGGGATTGAGGAAAAGGTAAGTCTTGCTGGTGGACTTGTGGCTGAGGAGCTTGACTGGGATATGCTGAAGTTAAGATCCCTGGAGGGGCTGCAGGTCTTGGTGACCAAGCATCAGAACACAGAGTCTAGAACTCTGGGCTGAAGTAAGGGCTAGGCATTCAGACAGAGGTGCACCAAAGCCATGTGACTTCTCCCAGGGAGAAGTCTCAGGCAGCAAGGATGATAGAGGATGAGACCTTCATGAGAAGGTGCCCAAGGAGAGAACAGAGAGAGCGCAGAAGCACTGTGGGGAGCCACAGGACCAGGGGGACGAGGAGGCACCTGTTCCCAACACCCAGTACTTTGGAGAAGGAGCCGGAGCGTTGGAGGAGGTTTTATTTGGAATTGGAAGAAGTTTGTTTTGCTTTTAACCTTTGCTCTAAGGCGATGACTGTACTGGTATAAAAAAGTAAAAGTTGATCAGTAAATGGTACATTCTTTATAAGAATATTTTAATATTAATTGCACAAGTGAGTATGTTGATTGTCATATTCCAACTCCAGAAAAACACACACTAGTTGATTGTAAGTATCTAGTGGTTGGTAGGGAATGCACTTCTCTAGGCTACACCTTAGATATATTCACCTATTTTGATGATGGATTCACACAAATGGCAATAAAAGAAGACCCAGGGAGACTCTCACATACAATAACAGAGTTGCATCAGTGGTTCCAATGCCATGGGGGACCCTGACGGACTGAAGGTGTTTGTAATGCTCTAACCTCCCATTAGGTGTAAACCCTTAAGCAAACTTACCTTCTGACTGCCTATAAAATGTTGAGTCACTGCCTGAAATACTTCCTTCATTCTCCAGGTTTGCCTCAAAAAAGCTTCCTCCTGAGAGAGAGGGAGAGGGAGAGAGGAGGGGGGGGAGGAGACAGAGGAGATATAAGATTATCCAAGGTCTTCAGTGAGCCCGGTGCACCGTGTCACTGAATTGGCAGACCACCATTACCCACTTGGATTGTTAGCCTTGCAAATAGGTTTAGGGAATCACTGGGTTCTACAGTAATGCTACAGATTTTGACCAGTCACATTTTTCTTTCTCATGCTAATTCCTTGTGTAGCAACGCTTCCACCTCCAACTTTCTTCCAGAGCCTTCCTTGGAGGCAATATGGAATCAAGTGTGGAATAATAGATTGAACTCAGAGATATGAGCTCATTTCCTGGACCTGCAAATGACTAGATATGTGACCTTGATCAAGTTACTTAACCTCTCGGACACTTGGCTTCCTTACTAGAAAAACTGTGATAATGATAGAACTCTGCTCATCATGGGTGATGAGTCACTGCATGTCTGGTCTTTAGCTGCTGTCCATGGCATCAATCTAAACAGTGGCCTTTAGCCAGTGAGTAAACTGTCATTAGCAGTTAGTGGAAACAAGCCCAGAGCAAGACAAGGTAAGCCATGGCATTTGATCTTTTAAGGCCCACTGCCTCTTCTCTGGTCTTCTCTCAGTTGAACACACACTCTATCTTGGTTCCAGGCTGGGAAGAGCAGTTGGCTAAACCTTTTTTAAGTTGGGGATTTACCATTTGTGTTCACGTATTAATTCATCAAAAGAGATCTTTGAAGGTGTGGAGGTGTGGATGATGTCTCTTTCCTTTTTAAATTACTGTATTGTATCACCAGTACACAAGATAGCACTGAGAGAGAAGGGGGCTCAAAAAAATTCTTGAATTGGATGCTGGTGGAAAACACTGATAGAACCAAGAAAATAAATGTGGGTCTACAGTTCTTAGCTCAAAAGGGGGAAATGCTATTGATGTCAGGTCAAACTAAGCAGTAGACCTTCGATACACATAATACACCCCGTGCTTCCTTGGATGGGCTGCATGGGGCTCCAGTGTGGGAACTCTTAGGGTAACTGCCGTAGGCATCTACAGCGGGGTCAGCAGGCTGCTACCTTTATGAAATAGGTCATTAGTGTGCAGCCTGCCACGGGGACTCAGTCTGACCATATACCATTCTCTGTGCTTGTGTTTTTTGACCAGCCTTTCAAAAGACCTATAGTCACTTATTCCAGCTCTGTGACCATAATGAAGTGACTTTACCTTCTTGGGTCTCCACTTCCTCACTTATAAAATAAGGCTTTAGGATAAGTCATCACCTCAGTTCCGAGGCTATACATCTAAGTGCAAATATTTCACTCTGGCTTGGCTGCATCTGGCAGCCATCCATTCATCCAGCAAATATTTCATGGGCACCTAGTAGATGCCTGGCCCTGGGTTGAGCGTTAGGGTGTACTGGTGAGCAAGGCCAGAAATCCTCGCTGCCCTGACAACCTTGATAGTCTAGTGGGTGAGAATTCATTAACCAAAAATTTATATAAATAAATATAAAACTGTAGATATGTTGAGTGCTGTGACTGGGTGGTTCATAGAATAGGGCAAGTGTTCAGCAGGGAAGACTGACCTAGACGGTACCAAAAGGGTGTGGGGGTGGGAGGGAGTCCAGGGCAGAGCAAACAGCTTGCACAGGCACAGGCAGTGGGTACAGCAGGGTGCATCTGAAGAGCTAAAACAGAGGCTGGGTGGCTGGGCTGCGAGAGGAGAGGGAACCTGGGGTGAGATGGGCTGGCGGCAGACCGCACAGGTCACGGTGGCCACATCACCGTTCTGATCTTTGTCCCACCATGAAGCCACTTGAAGACAGTAAAGTCTCCACAGGGGTGATCTGGTTAGGTGTGTGTTTCTAAACACACGTAAAGGTGCACGCCGGCTGCTGTGTGGAGGACAGCTTGGAAGAGGGAGAGGGTGGGTATCTAGAGAGGAAGCTGAGAGTGTGGCCCACCCTCTGGAGTGTCCCTGCGATGGGAAAGAGCATGGCAGGGCAGAAGTGGAGGAAAATCTGCAGTCCAGGAAGGGCTTAGGAAATGGGAGAGACTGGGCATGTTTACAAATCAATAGGAAGGAACCAGTTAAGAGGGAGGCTGAAAGGCAAGACAGAAGGGCTGCGTGAACTTGAGACCTTCATGGAAGGTGACAGGGATCAGGTGCGGAGGTGTACACGGTCTGCCCTGCGAAGGAGGCGGTGAGGCTGTCTCCTGAGACAACGGGGATGGTGGTGGGGAGCGTGATGGGGGAGGAGAAGATCTGAAAACATCTTTGGGAGAACTGCACTGACCAGGACAGGCTCTGGTTTTCCATGATTATAAATCTTCTAGTACAACAACTCTCCCTGTGTCCCTTTAAATTCATAGGTGGGAGCTTCTGTGTCATTTAGGATGATGGGATTTTTCCAAGGGCAGAAAGCAACTGAACTGTTTTGGAAAGCACTGACACAGCAGCCAGACATCAAGTCAGAGCTTCCATGAGCTGGAGGAACCTCCAATTTCAGGCGACTCAGTATTTTTTTTTTTTTTTTTTGCAAACCTATTCTTTTTTTTTCATCTTTATTGGAATATAATTGCTTTACAATGGTGTGTTAGTTTCTGCTTTATAACAAAGTGAATCAGTTATACATATACATATGTTCCCATATCTCTTCCCTCTTGTGTCTCCCTGCCTCCCACCCTCCCTACCCCACCCCTCTAGGCGGTCACAAAGCACTGAGCTGATCTCCCTGTGCTATGCGGCTGCTTCCCACTAGCTATCTATTTTACATTTGGTAGTGTATATATGTCCATGCCACTCTCTTGATTTGTCACAGCTTATCCTGCCCCCTCCACATATCCTCAAGTCCATTCTCTAGTAGCTCTGTGTCTTTATACAGAGTGAAGTAAGTCAGAAAGAGAAAGACAAATATCGTATGCTAACACATATATATTGAATTTAAGAAAAAAAAATATCATGAAGAACCTAGGGGTAAGACAGGACTCAGTGTTTTTAAAAGACCATGTTGTTAGTCAAATCCCACATGAAAGATGTCATAGACGTTTCCAAGAATCGTGTCAAAAATAGATATAGCACATTAATAAATAAAAGCAAGATTTATTTTCCCCATTTTATTTATCCAATACTAAATAAATGTATGTATTATTTACCAAATTGTCTAGGGATTAAGTATATTAATAAGAGCTACTTTCATCTTTTCATGTAGTGCTTCTTTTTAGAATAACTGTTAAAAATGTCACACTGAATCTATCAGATAAACCACATGAGCATTGGACATTATATTTTTTAAATAAATCTATTTACTTATTTCTCTGACTTCACTGAATCGTTGGCTCTGAGATGGCAGGGTCTTGCCCATCTTGTCACTCCCAGGTCTTAAACCAGGCATTCAATAAATGTTTACTGAAGGAATGAATAAGTCTTAGATTTATCTGACAAAACGAATGGGTCTCCAGTTCTGCCTAATCTGTTCACCTGATATGGGCTGCAGGAGGAGTCAGTGAGCTTGGGACTGATGGCCGTGCAGTGGGTACATGTGATGGGTAACCCATAAGGTTCTGTGAACTCCATGAATTTTCAATGGACTGTGTTTTTTTATGGCAAACTACACTGGTCCATGCAATGGAGATGTTTCATAGATAAAAGGAGTCTTATACTGAGAGTCCTGGAGCAGAGCCCAGGTCTTGCACCCTGTAGATTATGTTCTGACAATCAAAATTCTGAAACTAAGTACCCTCAGATGGAGTTGAAGATGGAACCATCTTATTCAGAACTCTGCCATACGAATTATAGTGAAGTTCTAGCTGAGGTTCTCAGTCTTGGCTGTGTCTTAAAATAACCCAGAGAGCTTTAAAAAATATCTATTCCAGGGCCACCTCCAGAAATTTGGAAGTAATTGACTAGTGGTGGAAGATGATTCTGGCACTTTTTCAAAGCTTGTGAGGTGATTCTAACGTGTAGTCGGGCTTGAGGATGGCAGATGACAACCATACCAAGGTGCTGGGTTGTAGGTAGAAGCTAATGCTGATGTCTCCACGGTCATCTAACATAATCAGGACATTGCTGACGCACGGGAGATTTCTCCACACTTGAGGTGTAACTCAATTTTCTAGGTGGTATGTAGAATCGCTCTCACAGTTTTATGATCACGACTTTACAGGTTTGAGTACCATCTCATAAATTGTCTCCTGCCTGCTTGTCTTCATGTTGCTCAAAAGGAAATCTTAGTTTAAAATGAGATACAAATCATGTTAAAGCAACTGATTCTAGTACTTCTATGAAGTGTCTTGGTACCCGCAAAGTGCTTTTAAGACTGAATTGTGTAATATTGAGGACCTAAGAGGTGCCAGCCACTGGGCCACACTTTGGGAACACAGAGATGAAGAAGCTATTGCTTCTGCCTGGTCCAGCAGGAGAGGAGCTTTGTAAACCATCACCTGGATGCAATGTGATAAGTGCTGTGATTGAGGCCCAGATGAGAGACATGGTGAATCACAGAGGCCCTGGGACCTAAATCTGCTTCAATAGTGTCAGCGTTTTTCCCAGCAAATGATTTGCCTTTGAAAATGACACTTGAACATTTCAAAGCCTTTTGCCAGCCCACTTGTAATTCATGTTTCCTTGCTCCACCTGTGGGACCCGAGGGAGAAACAGAAAGATACCAGAGTTGTGCTGTTCATAGGATTCTCCAAATGAGTTTGCTTCTCCCCCTCACTTTGCATGAAGCAGTAGAGAACACCTCTGAGATGTGAATTTGGTGACACGTAAAGCGGTACCTGAAGCAGACGCAAGGATGAACAAGAAAAAGTATGGGATGCAAATGATGAGACAATTCTATTCTGGAACTTTCTTGAGGTATCTGCCTGGGTTGAAAACCTACTGTTAACATGATTACTTTTAAGCTTTATTTCTTTTTTGTCTTTGTTCCGAGAGAAACATTTTTAGAAAAATCAGCAAAGAGAAGATAAAAATAATATGTGGAGACCTTCAGCACTGCTCTCTTAGCTACAGGCTTCCTGAGTGGTTCGAAAGACAGAGATTCTAACGACTAACACAAAAGGCCCTAATGAGTCTCTGTGTTTAATACTTCCATCCTATTTTCCCCTTGCCTCAGTGGCTGGCATATTTTTAGATTAGACACAACCAAAGACTTTATTGAGAATACAACAATGTAAAATAATGATGGTGAAAAAGCTCCAAATGAGATTTTCTTTCTTCCCTCTTTCTCATGGATAAAAAGCATTTACCTGTGTCAACAAAGTGATGAAAAAATCTTCCTCTACACAGAAAAAAATAGCCTTTTCTGGGAGGACATGCTGTTCATATTCTGACAACCATTTCTTTCCACTGGCTGGTCCAATAGGAATAAAGAATATAATTACTCATTCTAATTACATTGGTTGTCTTAGCATAGGTAGAATTCATCCTTTAAACTTTCTGGGAGAAAGCTGAGACTTTTCTAACTCTCCCATTACATTAAACTCTGGGCCTGGTATGTATAGAATTTTGGAGTAGGAAGGAAGAGGAGTGGGAGGCATATCCTCTGAGTGCAGACCTAGTCTACAAAACCAAACAAAGATGAATTTCCAATGTTTTAATCATTAGGGAAAGATGGTCAAGAATCTTTCATTTCTAGGGATTTGGAATTAAAATGTCCACAATATGCAGAAACACGTTGGTCCTCCCAGCTGCTAACATATCCAGCCCAGTGGAGATGCTGGAATCAAAGGACTTAAAACTTAGAATCTTTGGTATATGTCCTTCTATTTCTGCTCCTTACTAGAACCAGATTATTTAAGCCACTTTCTCTGTCCCAGGTCAGTGTGCCACAGTGTACAGGGCCTCCAAGCCAGGCCTTCTTCTATCCCGCCAACCCCCCAAAGACTCCCAGATGACAGGCAGTCAACGTACCTAGGATGTCGAAGCACCCTCCGCTCTCCAGCCGGTGTTTCCTGTACAGGTTCTTCAAGACCTTGGCGCTGCCAAAGCGTTTGAAGCGGCTCTTCACATTATTGTAGAACCATTCCAGAGACTGGGTCCTCAGCACCCTGAGGACAACACAGAATTAGAAAACAGAAAATTATTATTAAAGGACAGAATTATGAAATGGTGGATTGCAAAAGTTGCCACAATACTTCGCAGCTCCTTCCATCAAGAGGTGGTCTCTACTCCTTGGATCTGGGTTGGCTTTATGACTTGCTCTGATCACAGAGACTGGTGGAAGTGATGCTGTGTGAGTCCAGAGCCTGGCAGCTTCCTCTCTTGCTGTTCGTGGAAGCCCTGCAACCCATCGCCATGTGAACAAGCCCAAGATAGCCTTTGGGATGACAAGACACTTGGCCCAATCCCCCCTCTTGCCCAGCCAATAGCCAGCCAACCCCTAGACAGGTGAGTGAGGCCACCAACTGCTGGTTGACTGAAGACGCATGAGTGACTCTAGGTAAGACCAGCAGAAGAACCATGCACCTGAGTCCATCCAAAGAGCAAGCTGATAAATGCTTGCCATTTGAAGCCACTAGCTGACACATCTGTTTAATAGCAGGCTTATATTTGACACTCTTACTGCATTAACACCATTTCTAATTCAGCTTGGGAGGATAAAAAGCACAGGTGAGACCCTGGGCTCTATGGCAGAACTCTGCAGCCTCTTTCTCATTCAGCCTGAAGCACTGTGGGAAGGTGGTTTCCTGGTCAGTGCTATAATGCTCGGTACAAATCACTGACACGATGCTCTTTTCTGCCTGACTAGAACATGTTTCTAAACCCCTCCCATTTTAAGAATAGCTTTGGTGGTTATTTTTCTATTATGAATGTAATGATGCATACTCATTTTAAAAGTTCAGAGAAGCAAAATGAATATAAATTCTTCTAAGTCAGTGGAGGAACAAGCACACATTTAGCTGCTCTTCCTCCCCAGATGCCAGTGAAATGTGAGAAGATATCTAAAGGGAAAGAAATCTATAGAGTTGAGATGCGAATCAGAGATTTTCTAGATATCTGGAAAATTCTAAATAAGTGACAGCATAAAGGTAACAGAACGTTGTCCTACAAAGCAGGCAGAAGGGCTGGGACTCACAGACTGAGAGGTCCACTTTAAAGTTGATTGATGGAGACTTCGCCAGTGGTCCAGTGGTAAAGAATCTGCTTTCCAGTGCAGGGGACGTTGGTTCCATTCCTGGTCAGGGAACTACTAAGATCCCACATGCCCCGGGGCAACTAAATCCACGTGCGCCACAACTACTGAGCTCACGCACCTCAACGAGAGAGCCTGTGCGCTGCAAACTACAGAGCCCATGGGTCCTGGAGCCCGCACACCACAACTAGAGAGAAGCCTGCACGCCACAACGAAGAGCCGACACAGCCAAAAAAAAAAAAAAAAAGAAAAAAAGAAAATACAAAAGTAAATAAATAAAGTTGATCGATGAGTACTCAGCCATAAAAAAGAATGAAATGTTGCCATTTGCAGCAATACGGATGAACTATATTCATTATGCTAAGTGAAATAAGTCAGAGAGAGAAAGACAAATACTGTATGATATTACTTATAAGTGGAATCTAAAAAATACAACAAACTAGTGAATAAAATGAAAAAGAAGCAGACACATAGAAGAAGACTGTCCTTGGAAATCATAACCTCCAGGCTTATGATTTATTTGAGAGCTTTAAAAACACAAAAGGACTGTGACTCTAGAAGAGAAATATTCTGCAGGCTGCCTCTCCTGCACACCACCCTGCTCTCTGAGCAGCTGACCTCCGTGAAGGTGCTGCTGCAGGGCTCCGCGTTGCAGGTGGACAGGTCCACAATGGTAGGGGTGGACAATAGTGGTTATTGTGCCTCTCATTCTTCTCTGCCTTTTGGGACACTCCCCCTCCTTCCCAACTGAGTCTACGTTTTTCTGGAAAGGCTGGCCCCTCCTCCTGGCAGCCTTGGGGGTAGTCACATGACTCAGACCTGCCAATCAAGGTCTGAGGTGGGACCTTTCCTGCTGTTAGAAAGAGATGCTCCCTTTCTGCTGGGCTGGCTTGGTGGCAGAATGAAAGCCCGGGCTGCTGGGGCCACCTTTGCCATTACATGGGGGGTTATTTATGGTCTTCTGAACAAAAGCAGATCTGACAGTGGGAAGGAAAAGGATCCTGTTGATGTACTTTGAACACCTGGATCTACCCAAGCCTGAGGTCAACCCCTGGACTCTTCCATTACATGAGCCAATAAAATTCTCTCTTTTGTTTAAGGCTTCTTGGGTTGGGTTTCTATTATTTGCAGTCAAGAATCCTAATGCTTCAAGTACATCATAGGATGAGCTCTCCGTTACGTCCCTGGTTATATCAAAACTCTATGACATTTAGAAACACTTTGATGACCTCAAAAATAGAATGCCTTGACTTGCTCAAGTCAAAGAGAGGAATCAGGGCACTGCCTGGGCTGCTGGAAGGTGGGAGGACAGCACTGAATCCTTGGAGAATGACCTGCAAAACTACAGCCTGATTTGGAGACTAGAAAGCTTTCCCGTAAGAAGTGATGTATTTTGGATTATGTTTTGACTTAGAGTTAATGTGGAGAGCTTTTCTGGAAGCCCCAGGGAAGGCTCAGTCATGATTACCTTCATTTGATATTACTGCTTTTATTTCACTTATTTTAAAATTCATGGCTAAGAGGAAACTCATAGGAAACATGCAGTTCTTGGGGCAGAGGTGTGGGGAGAGGGTTGTGAGGACGCCAGCACCCAGGATGGACTGGCTAAGCGCTGCAGGGTCCCTGGCCCACCCTCACATCTCCAGCTTCCCCCTGAACAGACGCAACTGCAGGCACGGGTAGATGAGAAGGAAGGAGCCCTGTGTCAGCATCTTGCTGGAACAGAAGGCAGAGTGGAATATGCGTCTGTGCATGAATTCCTTCATCTGTTCATTCATTCATTCTTTCATTCCTCATTATTTATTGAGTGCCCTACGTAGCAGGCATGGTGCTAGGGATATGGGGAGTGACAAAACAGATGAAGCTCGTACCCAACAGTGCTGTCGGACTAATCTTCTCAACGAGTGCCAGATGCGTCATGAGATGGAACCAAAAGTCAAGCCAAAGGCATCTCCAGAATGGCTGGAGAGTCTGTCCCACAGGCATTGGGTTCTGGATCATTCCCACAGATGTGTGAAAAACAGAGCCCACCCTGATTTATGGCTCAGGCATTTTTTTTCTAGACTTTTAAAAAAATTGAAGTATAGTTGATTTACAACATGGTGTTAGTTTCAGGTGTACAGCAAAGAGATTCAGATATATATATATATATATATATATACACACACACATACACACACACACACACACATACATATTCTTTTTCAGATTCTTTTCCATTATGGTTTATTACAAGATATTGAAAATAGTCCCCTGTGCAACACAGTAGGTCCTTGTTTTTTATCTGTTTTATATATAGTAGTGTGTTTCTGTTAATCCCAAATTCCTAATATATCCCTCCCACTCCTTTCCCTTTTGGTAACCATAAGTTTGTTTTCTATGTCTGTGAGTCTGTTTCTCTTTTGTAAATAAGTTCATTTGTATCATATTTTAGATTCCACCTATAAGTGATATATGATATTTGTCTTTGACTTACTTCACTTAGTATGATCATTTCTAGGTCCATCCATATTGCTGCAAATGGCATTATTCTGTTCTTTTTTATGGCAAATATTCCATTGTATATATGGACCACATCTTTTTCTTTATCCATTCCTCTGTTGATGGACATTTAGGTTGCTTCCATGTCTTGGCTATTGTGCTGCTATGAACACTGGGGTACCTGTATCTTTTTGAATTAGAGTTTTCGTCTTTTCCAGATATATCAGGCATCTTCTTTAATGATGCCCAAACTGCTGCTTCTCAGCCTCAGAAAACACATAGGAGGGGTGCCTTAGAAAGGATGGGGAGCTGAAGTCCTGGTGATGAGACTTGTGGCGAAAAGCTTTCCAATTTGGAACTGTCCAGAGGGACCCTTCTTGATTTCCCTCACTTATTTTTGTAAATGATCCCAAGTTATCCCGAAAAATGCTCACACAAAGCTTCTTAGTTCTGTGCATTTTAGTTTCACAGTCTTAAGCATGATCATTTCTTTCAACACTAGGGCTTTAAAAAAATCAACAGCAACCCTTCAAAATTCACCAATCACAACATAGTTAGAATTGATTACTTTTAGCCCTTGGAACTACTGTTGGTTCATCTGTAAAATGATGGTCACACAACTGACAAGGATAGGGAATATAGGAAGAGGATCAGGTTTGGGGGGAAGGTGGAAGTTGAGTTAGGACACTTAAATTTGGGGTGCCCACCACATCCCCAGGTGGCAATACCTGGTGGGCACTGGATATACTCGTCTGGGACTTGGATAGAAATCTGGACTAGAAATATGGATTTGGTAGTCTTTGGTCCACAGGTAGTATTGAAGCCAATAACTGGTGTAATGGAGGTATAAATCATCACTATCTCTATTTTACAAGGAAAATGGAAACAAGTAATTTGCTGGTGTCACTGACTGAACTAAGAGCAAGTCAGGGAACAGACTGTAGACCTCATCCTTGGGTCAGTGCCTTGACGTCTGATCGGGTTATTTTCCTTCTAGAACCCCTAGTTAGTGTTCTTATTGCAAATTACGGCTTTTATTTCAAAGTTTAAGCAAATAGAAAGCACCATGGATCAAGGAATCAGCAGACAATGTAAAATCATTGTATCATTTCCCTAAAACAACCTACTTATCACATTGTGAATACTAATCACTTCAAGGCACTTGTTTGTATGAGAAGTTTGCCAATTATTTTTATGACATGAATAAACTTGTAAATATGGTACATTCTCATTAGAAGACAGACTGGAATCACATAACTCATCACAAGAGCAGCACTGAAATTATAACCCCATGAAAGCTTTGCCCAGGAATGCCAGACTGATTTTTGGCTCATTAGACAAAACAACACGATTGTGAGAACGAAGGAACTGCCTACATAAGAACTGCTCATATCCTGGCTGCTGGTGATGAAGCAAGGCCGCCTTGGCCCTCAGCCCTGGCTCGGCAGGCGCTGTGCAAACTGAGCTCACTATGGGGGAGAGTCTAGGAGAGTCTGTGGATCCCGCTACTTCCTATATGGTCCTCGGAGCAGCACTGGGGCACCTTCCAGAGCCTTGATGGAAATGGCAATCCCAGATCTCTATTCTCATCCTGAGACCGGCTAAATCAAACTACACTTTAGCAAGGTTCCCAAGTGGTTACTATGTATATCAAAGCTTGATAAGCACTGGCCTAGCAAAATTAGCTGGGTGTTTTCTGAGCCCACATGTACTTTTTGTTTTGTTTTTAATTTTGACCACAATCCACTTAGGTAGGACAAGAGAGGGAACAGCTGACTTGCCTCCCTCCTTCCTGCTTTTCAAGGAAAAAGAACTGAACTGGGTAATAAAAAGTTTGGAAGAGGAATAGAATAATTAAAATGGTACTCCCCAAATCAGGTGCCTTCATTACAAAAAAATAAAATGCCAAAAATACTGTTGAGCCAAGTTCAAATAATTATATACAGTAAGGTTCCCCAAGCAATCTACAAAAAACTAAATTGATAATGATGAACTAACCTTACTTTGTTGGTAAAAATTAAGAAGCACAACTATTAAAATCCATGACCAACTCAAGATGACCTTGATGATGTGCGGATAATGAAGCATCCCTCCTGAAAACTATAAGCACACCCATGATCTGTGAGCTCTGCTTCACAGAATACAGAATTAGAGATTCAGCACCAACAACACACTGGATGGTAATAAAAGAAGCTCCAGGTCTTTCAAACAGAGGGACTTTAATATAGGCAATTGGTTATATAGATGATGAAAACACTAAGACTCCAAAGAGAGGATGATTGAGGCTAGCATCCCAGAGGCTAGCAATGGGGGAGCTGCCACCACCCCAGGGCCAGAGGGACAAGGGAGGAGGTGGCATTACCAGTAGGAGCATCCTGGAGCCAGGAGCTGGGGCCACAGAGGAGATGCAGCTGCTGCAGAGACACTGCTTGAGGCAGAGAGACTGATACCCTGTTTTCTCTTTTTCTCCTGCCCTCCCAGTTCCCTCCAGGGCCTCCCATTGGCCAAGCTCAGAAGGGAGCCTGGGCAATGCAGCCTTTGGGGCTCAGCACCCCCAGGAACAGAGTAGAGAAAGGAAAGGCCAGGATGTGGCATCTGGCAGCACATAGCAAATGACTGTTCTAACGCTGGCTTATAAAAACCAGATTCTGGCAACCCTTAATAACTTACTTAATAGATTACTAAGAAGTAGCCTTAGTTTTAAGCAGAAACCTAAGTCTGCAGAATTGTGCCCCATTTGCCTACAAGAAGAGAAGGAAGGCACTGTGTTTGGGAATCAGTTTGCAGCCTATGAGGTGTCCCCATGCCTCCAGAACATGCTTTAGGAACTGCTGGCATGGGACAGATGATGGGCTGGGTACCAGACTGAATTTTAGCACTTACCACCTATGTGAACAAGGGCACGTTTACTAACCTCTCTGGGTGCCGTTTTCCTTATTTGCAAAATAGAGATACTAATATTGATCTGGCAGAGTCTTACAAAGCATCACTGACCTAATATGCTTATGCATCTACAATAGAACTTGAACACAGTAAGCACGAAGAGAACGGTAGTTATTTAATCTCAGAAGAAACTAAATATTCATTAAATTTAAGTCCTATTATAAGGAAATCTTTTTCTCTAAAGAAGTAAAAATCAAAGAGCCCCCCTCCCCCTATACAGACCACAATATAGGATCAGTAGGAAGAACTTGGTTTATCCATTAGGACCAATAACTGACATCAGTGTGGGCCTCAGCTGCTTGTTACATGTCTTCTGAGAGAGCAGTTGTCCAAGGACAGGCTTCCCTGACTGACAGTGTGCACTGTTTCTCCTGCCAGCAGAGGCCTGCGGAGCCCAGAACTTTCTAGCTGAGTCTCTCACCCTGCTGACGGCAGCTCTGCCAAGTGAGTGCTCGCATTGAGGAAATGCCCGGGGACAGCCTTGCCAACAGAATCACTCAGTCCTACTCTGCTGAGTGAGACTCAACTCTTAGAATTATGATTTCTAGGTAACTCCTTGGATACAGTGTCCCTAAAATAAACTCAACTTTATTAAAAAAAACAAAAAACCCCATCAAACAAACAAACTTTCTTTCTCCCCCAAATCTGATCCTAGGCAATTTATTTAACCTATCAGAGGTGTTTTTTTTTCCTCCCAGATGCAAAAGGAGATAATATATATTTCATCAGATTTTTCTAAAAGATTAAACGCTGTAACACATGTGAGGCACTCAGCACAGTGTCCTGCCCAGTGTAAATCTTCAGAATATGCTATTCCTTATTATCATCAACGTTATTATTTTATCCTAAGCCCTCGGCATTCTTTTTTGGCAGGATGTGGGTGTAATCAACAGATAAAGAGTAAAAATAGACTTGTCAGGAAACACATTCAATTCTTACATTTCATCTTAACCAAAAGGTTAGACTTTAGGGTTAAGGTGGTTCTTAATCTTTAGTATGTAGTTTTTAAACTTAAAACCCAGCTTGCTGGGCCAGCCTCAGAGCTTCTGATTTGTTTGGTCTGGGTGGGGCCCGAGTATGGGCATTTCTGACAGATGTGCAGGTGATGTGATGCTGCTGGTCCAAGGACACACTTTGAGAATCACTGAGTTTGACGATTGATTTGACATGCTGTAGAATGTAATATCTTCCTGTGTTCTGTAGCCAAGAACACAGGAAGATATTACTGATTCAGAGTTGTGGGGAAAACAACAGAATGACAGGCAGGTGTTTGGAAAATAGGACTCATTCAGCCCTGACAGCATGAAGGCCCTTGAGCACGGAGTCAGAGCAATCAGTCTCTAAAAGTCAAAAGAGACTGAGGGACTAGATGGAAAAGAACAGCCCTCACACTGGGACCCCTGAGTGTATCACTGGGAATTTGTAGACAAACATGGCCAGGAGGCTGGAAGTGTCATGTTCAGTTGATACGTGACAATTGCCATTAATGTGAAGTATCCTGCTAAGGGTGGGAAGCTGGAGTTGACAAATAGCAGCAAGGAAAGCCTGGGAGAGAAGTGAGGAAGTGTGTCTGTGTGAGACACCCCCGCAGCTGCTCCTGGGCCCTTTGCACAACTTCTACAATTTGCACAGTGGCTAAAGGGAGATGGATGAGGAAACAGGCTGAAGGAGAGAACAAGGGAGTAGATAATAATATTTGAATTTTTTTTTCAGTTTTAATATCTTTTATTGGAGTATAGTTGATTTACAATGTTGTGTTAATTTCTGCTGTACAGCAAAATGATTCAGTTATACATATATATATATATATATATATATATATATTCTTTTTAAAAATATTCTTTTCCATTATGGTTTATCATAGGATATTGAATATACTTCTTTGTGCTGTACAGTAGGACCTTGTTGTTTATCCATTCTATATATAATAGCTTACATCTGCTAACCCCAGCCTCCCACTCCATCCTTCCCCCAACCCCCTTCCCCTTGGCAACCACCAGCCTGTTCTCTATGTCCTGTTTTGTAGATAGGTTCATTTGTGTCATATTTTAGATTCCACATATAAGTGGTATCATATGGTATTTGTCTTTCTCTTTCTGACTTACTTAGTATGATAAGCCCTAGTTGCATCCATGTTGCTGCAAATGGCATTATTTCGTTCTTTGATATGGCTGAGTAATATTCCATTGTATATATGTACCACATCTTCTTTATCCATTCATCCGTCGATGGACATTTAGCTTGTTTCCATGTCTTGGCTATTGTGAATAGTGCTGCTATGAACACAACGGGTGCATGTATCTTTTTGAATTATAGTTTTGTCTGGATATATGCCCAGGAGTGGGATTGCTGGATCACATGGTAATTCTATTTTTAGTTTTCTGAGGAACTTCCATACTGTTTTCCTCAGCGGCTGCACCAACTTACATTCCCACCAACTGTGTAAGAGGGCTCCCTTTTCTCCACACCCTCGCCAGCATTTGCAGTTTGTAGACTTTTGAAAAAATTAATTAATTTATTTATTTTTGGCTGAGTTGGGTCTTCGTTGCTGTGTGCAGGCCCTTTCTAGTTGCAGCGATTGGGGGCCACTCCTCGCTGAGGTGCACAGGCCTCTCACTGTGGCAGCCCCTCCTGTTGTGGAGCACAGGCTCTAGGTGTGCGGGCTTCAGTAGTTGCGGGCTCAGTAGTTGTGGCTCGCCGGCTCTAGAGTGCAGGCTCAGCAGCTGTGGCGCCCGGGCCTAGTTGCTCCGCAGCATGTGGGATCTTCCCGGACCAGGGCTGCAACCCATGTCCCCCGCACTGGCAGGCGGATTCTCAACCACTGAGCCACCAGGGAAGCCCAGTGTTATTTGTAGACTTTTTAATAATGACCATTCTGACCAGTGTGAGGTGGTACCTTGAAAATATTATTGATGAGTGTGCTTCCATTAAGGCCAGGAAAGTAAAATTATAAGAAGTTGTGCTTTTGATTTAAATAAAATATTTAAACTTAAAATCACATTGTGAGTTTAACATACATGCTTTTCAATTTTTCACTATTTTTTCAGATATTTTAATATGCTAGAAAAATTATCATTAAAAATACATAAGAATATTATGTAGGGGGATAAATATTTCCTTTTGTCTCAGTCTCCAATCAGAGGCTTTTACTAGATCCTGTCTTTAGTTAAAATTTGTAAATTTTGATAGAAAATACTTTATAATAACTATAAATGAAATATAACCTTTAAAAATTGTGAATCACTATATGGTACACCTGTAACATATATTATATATCAACTATACTTCAATGAAAATTTTTATATTTTGTTCTTTATGAATTTTTGCATTAATTTTGATTTTTAAACATACTACATTAAAATATTTATCTTGATTATTCGATTTTGGTCACTCCCTTAAATTTTACACTGGAGGTGAGTGCCTTGCTTACCTGACCCTAACTCGGCCCTGATAGGGCAGCCCCGTGTGTCGGCACTTTGACACTAGGGTTCCGTGGTGGCAGAGGAGTGCTGGGGGGACACAGCTGTGCCCGTGGAAGGGGGAAAAGTGCCCAGTGAGGCAATGATCCCAGCAGGAGAGGGTGGCGCCCGGAGAGTACAGTGGTGGTACCCAGGGGAGTATAGTGATGAATGCAGCGCCCAGAATACACTGAGGATGAGGAACAGTGGAAAAAAAGTGGAAAAAAAAATCCATGGATGTCATGGGTTAGTTGTTGAAACTTGTGCCCTTAGAGACTTCCAGGAATCCATAGGGGTGGGGTGTGGAGAGGAGCTTTGAAGGAGGCTGAGGTCCTGCATTGGTAGTTAGGGATAAAAACCAGTGAAGCACCATCACCCAAGGAAGGTCAAAATAAGAAGACATTTCTGAGATGGTCTGGAGGTGGATGTGTCAGGGAATGCTCTGTCCCTTCCAGGACTTTCCAGCTGTCATTCACAGGACTTGGGCACAGCAGCCTCCTCTTTGCAGTCACTCTGGCCTGGGCAGGATCTTCCCAGCTGTCCTTACCTGTCCCTTAAGAAGCCCTCCCCAGACTTGATGCCACTAGTCCTGACCTGGCCCTGAACTCTCCCATCTCTGAGGCCGTCTCTGTGGCCCTTGGCTCCACACTTAACGCTTGATTCATTCCTCTCTGTCCGGTTCAGCGAGTCTGACTGATACTCAACCAGGCAATTGTCAGGCCTGGGGGAAGAGGGAACAAAATGGGTTCTTTTAGTGTCGCCTGTTTGGAGGCAGGGATAAATGTCATTTGAATATGGCTTTTCTTTCGCTTTATTTGTAAAGCTGATTGGGACTTACTTTCACTTGTCAGAATCAACTTGAAGTAAGAGAATTTAACTGCATTTATTTGAAGAGCTGCTGTCCTGCTATAGCTGCAGCAATTTGCACTCTGAACCAAGCTTGTCCAGAAGGGAAATCTTGCATCCTCCCTGTGCTACTTTGTGTGATATAGGGACTGAGACAGCAAAGAAAAGGCAGTCAGCACATATGGATTCTTCTCCCAGTCACATCACTCTATGTACGGTCTTGAACACGTTTATCTTTCTGCATCTCACTTCCCGCACCCTCAGAATACAAATGACCACAATTTCCTACAACCAAACTTCCAGGGACACACAGTTAGTTGCACTGGATATTGCCTCACCTCTCATGTCCTGACATATTGAGGTGTGCCAGCTTTGCTCTGATAACATCTTCACAATTGTATTTTTAAAAAGTGTGTAATTTTCTTTTTGGCTTATTCATCTGTTTGATTAATGGTAACATTATGTTATATAATGAGGTGTCTTCCCTTTAAGTTCCAAGCTGGTTGTTGGAACAAGAAGATGATCTGATTACTGTTTACATTAACCAATACTGGACTTGGCTATAATAAACACACAGTGTACTACTGTGAACATTAAAAGGCAAGGACTTTGCTATATTAAGTGAGTGGTTAAAGATATTGTGAAAACGTCACTGTTTATTCATAGTAGATTGGAGCTGCTGGGGCTGCCATGTAATTAATAATACCTGCCGGTTCATGAACGCCTCCTATGTGCCTGCCATGGAGCCAGGTCTTTTTGGTCCTCAAAACTAAATTACGAGACAACTCTTCTTTTACGAAAGCAAAAATTACATAGCTCGTCAATGGTGAAGCCAATATCCTCTTTCTTTTTTTTGACTGTTAATTTTCTTTAAGTAAAAAACTTTAATAGATGCGTCATGGAGTTTAAAATGTAAGCCTCCTGCTCACCCATGTTTACCATCCATCCAGTTCCCTTCCCCAGAGGCAAACAATGCTGTCAGTTTCTTGTGCACCTATGCACACACATGACAATACTCCCCAAAGTGTTCTCCTTTGCTTTTCTTCTATACAAATGGTAGGATTTTCTGCACTGGCTGTTCCACAACAACACATCCTAGAGATCATCCTGTATCATAAATACAGAGCCTCCTTATTCCTGTTTAGGGGTGTACTATCATTTATTTGACCTGTGCCCTATTGGTTATCATTTAAATTTTTTCCTAATTTGCTTTTACATCAGCATGGCAGGGAATGGCCTTTACACACACACATCTACACACACACGAAGGGAGCAGAACGTTTGTTAGGAAAGAATTGGGGAATCTTCTCTCTAAAGGATCTAGGCAGGATTTTGAAGGATGTGCTATCCCTTTACTGTGAAGTGGTAGGCAGAATATTCTGCAAATCATCACACTAGCTCCCGTCTGTGTGTGGGTATGAGTGCATGCTTCAGAATATTCATGAGGACGCAGGGCACTCTGCTTACAGCACACTACTGTTTATAAAGCACTTACTTAGAAAAGGACCTACAGATAAACTGAGGGTGCTAAGGAGGAAAGGAAGAAATTGGTTCTTTCTTTTATTTTTAAAAATTTATTTATTTATTTATTTATTTTTGGCTGCGTTGGGTCTTCGTTGCTGTGCGGGGGCTTCCTCTAGTTGTGGCGAGCGGGGGCTACTCTTCATTGCGGTGCGTGGGCTTCTCATTGCGGTGGCTTCTCCTGTTACAGAGCATGGGCTCTAGGCGCACGGGCTTCAGTAATTGTGGCACACGGGCTCAGTAGTTGTGGTGCATGGGCTTAGTTGTTCTGCGGCAGGTGGGGTCTTCCTGGACCAGGGCTTGAACCCGAGTCCTCTGCATTGCAGGCAGACTCCTAACCACTGCTCCACCAGAGAAGCCCAAGAAATTGGTTCTTTTTTGCCGACTGCCAAGTAACCGCAGCCTCTGTGGATGGGTCCCTTTCTTCCAGACAAATGCATGTGTGCAAAATTCTGCTTACACTTTCCTGGAATGGATTGCATCAGAAATGGGTTCTCTTCACATATGTGGGGCATCAATGCAAACTTTGAAAAGGCACATGCCTTTTCTTTTTTCATGGAAAAATCAGTGGCCACTTCTTACAAAAATGGGAACACATTTATATTCTGCAAATCAAAGAAGTTAGTGTACTTCTGCTCAAATGTAAATCTCAAAAGAAAAAAAAAAGGCTGATGTTGTCCTTTGACTTGAAAAGCAAGTTGAAATCCTGGAGTGGTCTCTGACAGGGCCTAATGCAAGTCACCTGACCTGCCAAGCTATTAAGACTGGTCATTTAAGGGGTGAAAGTGCTAGGAGCTCTGACTTCAAGGGAGCAGAGTAATGAGCTCAGATCAGAGTCTGCAGGGCTGCTTGGAGAGTGAGAGTGGATGAGGAGCAGCGGAATTCTCTAACAATTCTGGCTGAGCTCCTCTAGCCACATTTCTGTTCTCATTAAGTCATCGAGCTCATCTTGGGCAAGGTCTGTACCACCCCTGTTGTCCACGCTGTCGATAGCGGATCGCAAATCCCATTTCCAGTGTCCCAGTTTGAGCAGAAGGGACCTCCAAGTGGGTTCTGCGGTGTTCCCAGGCCTCTGCAGATTTCCCCCTACAGAGAAACTCAGGAGGCTCTGGGTGCCACGCTGCAGGACGTGTCCTTCAGGGATGGAAATCGTGCACATTCGCTACCAATCGCCACCTCCAGAGTGGGATCCTGGCCAAAGATCTTGTGTGTGTAGGTGGTGGTGGTGGGGATTTTATTTTAGCATTATCCACCATGGTGGACTTCAGATCTCCTCCATCTGTATAGAGCCCAAAATATCTCTCAAGAGAAGCCTTGAATACACTGCATAACTTGCTTTTAGAGGGGCTTGTAACAAAATTCTCAACAAAATTGAAACCGCTGACCAGGATTCAACTAAGCACCCCAAAACCCAGCCTTTAGAACGTCTGTAGATTTTTGAGTTCTTGAGAGCATCACAGTGCAGAGGGTAAACTACGGAGCCAGCCTGCCTAGTATAAATCCCAACTCCTCCACTTTCTAGCAAGTTCCTTAACCTTTCTTTTCTTAGTTGCCACATCTGTAAAATGGGTGCAATATACTTGCTTTATGGAGTTATGAAGGTATCTGAGTGCTTAGAACAGTAATTCATTACAGAATAAGCTCTCAGTAATGTTAGCTATTGTACAGAAAAATTATTTCCCATTTCTATAAGCTTTTTTTGGTGGTTGTTGGTAGTGGGATCTATTTGCAAAAAGGCAGTGATTCAAGGCAGAGCCTGTGAAGAAGTTGAAAGCTCCATGGCAACAGATGAGGCTTTTTTCTGGGTGCTGGCAAGGCCACTGATACCAAGCCACGGTGATGGGGAAAGCAAGGAGTTAGGATGATGGCTGGAGTGCTTTGCTTCACCCAAACAGTACACTGGGGGCCTCGCCAAGCAGCACAGATGCTGCCTCTCAGAGTGCCCACATTTTTCTTACTGTTGTCATTTTGCCTGGCAAAGAAAGCTCTTATCCTTTCGAAGATGTTGATGTCTTTTGCCCTACGCTCTTAGCCCTACTGCTCTGAGATGGGGGCTCTGGGAGACTCTGCTGGGCCGAACCCCATTTCCCAGGATGCCCTCCTAGCAGCTCACCTGAGGCTGGTCTGGACACCCCTCTATTCAGTCCTTGGCATGAAATCATGCAGAAATTTTGTACTCGGATGGCCACCCCTGTTGCCAGAGCTGACACAGACCCATTAAAAACAATCTGTGATTTCTTCAGTCACTTAGATGAGGGTTTTGTTGAAGGGGAGTGGAACTAATGTACTCAAAGTCATTTGCAGAGGTCCCCCCATTAGTTTATCGTGCTGCCTTTGTCATGTGCTCGATGTGACTTCATCCTCACAGGGCCTCCCTTATTCCACAGTGAGGATTCAGTCCTGGGAGATGCACTTTATGTCAGAGGAGAGACATGGGAAGATACTAGCCTAGAGCTCCAGAGAGCTAGGTTCCCTGCCCACCTCTGCCACACGGTGGCTGTGTCACTAGGCTCAGATCACTTCCCTTCTCTGACATTAGTTTTCTTACCTGAGGCACTCCATGAACCCAACCTTCGAAGTTGGAACATACGTTTAGGGATTGACTGCCATCTGGGGTGTATCCAGAGGTGGAATGACCCGAGATAACCTGTGGAGGCCAGCCTTTGAAGGGTCAGTGGTTACAGATCTTGTCCAGGGTTGGAGTGTGTGTGTGTGTGTGTGTGTGTGTGTGTTTGTTGGAGGACTGGGGAAGAGGGAGAGGGGTGAAGTGTTGTGTTGTATAGCCTCTATGTGTGTGAGAGAAACAGGCGAGAGTGTACATGTGAGAGAAGCAGAGAGAGACACTGTGGATATCACTTCTATGCTTCTATGTGTGACAGAAGGAAGGTGGGGAGAGAAGAGGGCGGGGGAAAGGGGAGGAGGGACTGTGGAGAATTCGAGAGCATATTGAGTGTGTGAGGGAAAAAGGGAACAGGGAGAGGGAGAGAGCAAGGAAGAGAGGGAGGCAGAGAGGGTATGTGGTGTGTTTGTGTGTGTGTGCGTGGCAGCTGTGACCAGTGGCTGGACTGTACACACAGCCCCTGCCTACACAGTTCTCAAAAACCTCCCCAAGTTTCCTGGAGAAGCTCTGCCAGGGGCTTTGGGGAATTCTCTCCTCTCACTGGCTCTAAAGCAAGGCTGGATTCTCTCAGTCTGAGGATGCAGGAGCCCCTCTGGTCAGGACCTGATTTCTGGCTCTGAGTATCTGAAAGCCTGGCTCTGTGCTGGAGGAAATGATCCCCACTTGGGAGCTGGGGTTCCTCAGAGCAGCACAGCTTGTGTGGGCAGCAGCTGGAAGCTGACTCACCCTCCCTGCTCAGGGAGGGAGGATGCCAGGGTCTGTTTACAGCTCCAGGCCTGAGGAAGTCATCTCAGAAGGGGTGTGAGGGAGGAGGAGTCAGGCTCTACCCTTGTGAGGGACGGTGACAGCGCCGGACCACTCCAGTTTGGAGGAGGTGTGAGGTCAGTTTGGGAAATTGTAAAAGGAGCTTGTAGTGGAAGTCTTCCTTTCAGAGTCTGGCACCCATTCATCCTCTTCCTGACAAAACAGTACCCCACCTCTCCCCACTCCCAGGCTCCAAGAGTGGGTCTGGATCTAATCAGGTGTCTTCCCCTCCTCCCAGCCACAGTGATTAGATCGGGGACGGACAGATGAACCCAAATCACGCCAGTGCGAGCCATGCCTAGGACTCTGTTCAACCCTTGCAAGTGGGGTGGTTTCTAAGGATGTGTGGTTGAGAGAAGGGAGAGGTTAGAATTCTGGCCGGCATCCTGCTATTGTGAGAAGTTTGAAACTGCAGCCCATCAGCAGAAAGCAATGGAAAGGAAAGAAACTGAGTCCTGAAGGTACAGTTTAAACTCTGGATCCAGCAGTACCTGAAGCCACACTACTCTTGAACATTTTTGATTACATAGCTAATAGGTTCCCTTTTCTTTAAGTCAAGTTGGGTTGGGTTTTCTATCCCTGGTGATCCATGAAAGCCTGGCTGAAACAGTGGTGCATGGGATTCCCAAACCCCTACTGAGAACCAACAATGTACTGGGCAGGTACAGTGACAGGTGCTGGGGGAGGAGGTGATTAAACACCAGGCTTCTGTCCCTGGGGGGCTCCCAGTCACCAGGGAAGGCAGATGTCTGAATGAGGAGCCAACACCCCAGCGACAGATGTCCATGTGCTACAGAGGAGAGGATGACAGTCTTAATCCAGAGCCCAGACGGGAAGGCCAGTGGGGGACGGAGGAGTGAGGACACAGGGTTGTCACTGGGTAACAAACACCAGCTTCAGAGACAGAAGGACCAAGCCTTAGATGCCAACACAACCTCTCTGAGTCTTCATTTATTCACCTGCAAAAGGGGGAGTCTTATCTCATAGTTTTGTTGTAAGAATTAAACATTTAATCAGCCACTCGAGACATATTTGCTGAGCACCTGTTATGTGCCAGAAACTGTGAACAATATGATATGCAAAACAGAGAGGGAGCTTATACTCCAGTGGAGTAAGCATCAAAACAAGAGCCTGGATCATGAGTGAGTGGGACAGGGAGGGACAGGGATGGGAGAGGAGTATCAACAAACACAAACTTGCTTGATGACAATCTGTGACCATGGAGGGGAGGTCTGGAAGCAGAATAAGATTTGAACGTGTGAAGAGGGAGGGAGGGGGCAGGATTCCAGGTGGAGAGAGACCCCCATTATGAAGGCAGGGGGGAAAGGAAGGCGGGAGGTGGGAGAGCAGGTGGGACCGACCCTGTGGGCCTTTATGGGATGTTGAGTTTTGTCTTTATTTTAAGAGCCAAAGAAGACATGGATGGGCTGCCTCTGGATAATTAGGAGTTTGAAGCAAATTGTTGTCACTGGTTTTGCATTCAACTGCGATGCTGTGATGGCCAAGTTGAGAATAGAAATTAAGAGAGAATCAAACTGTGATAAGCTCAGGGCATCTCACCTGTGTTGGGGCAATGCCGTGAACAAGGGCGGCAGCAGCGGTGATGGTGCAGGGTTATCCCCGTGCTGGGCAGGAGCTGCTGGTGGGGAACCACAGACTTGCTTCCACTGTCCTCTCAGAGGGCCAGAGGGACCAGGCCCAGGCCTCCATTCCAGGGGTGGGCGTGGTCACTAACTGCAAAGCTGTGATGCACCAAGGGGCCTGGACCTCCGGGGACATGAAGCCCATTAGCAGACTAAACTTCCGGGGGGTGGGGAGCATCTGAGGCAGCGTTGCCTCTGGGAGCCGGCCCTGGTGGCCTCTGCTCCCAAGTAAGCGGAATGGGACAGTGGAAAGATGCTGGATTTCAAAATCAAATAAGCTGGGTTCCCAATCCAGGCTCAGTGCCTTGTCAGCCACATGACTTTGAGCAGGTCTCTGAGCCCATCTCCTACCCTGTAAATCGAGGCTAATTCCTGCCTTGCAGGCTTTCTGGGGATTTGGGGAGTTAACACAGACAACATGCCTCCCTCTCAGGAAGCAGACCGTGCCTTTCACTTCTCTTTTCCAGTCCTTCTTGGGGTTCTGGATGACTAGTGTGGGCCACATGTGACAAGACAGCCCCAGGCACCGCTGAAAGCATCCCAGAGTAGAATACCCTGAGCGGCCATAAGGACTTGCCTGTGTAAATAAAATTCCACTGGGAGTGGGGTTTGGGGAGACATGCCCACCCCATATGGCACATGGTGAATGCCTTTCACAGCCTTTCCTGGCAGCTGGCTGTGATCAAGGGGAAAAAGAGAGAGAGCCCAGGAGGGGTACAGAGCATCTAGGAGGGGAGGACATCTTTGGGGGCTTTGGGGTACTGACCATGGACAGGTAGCAAAGACCCCAGGCAGGGTCTCTGAATCAAGAGTTAGTGGCAGCGACTTCCCTGGCGGTCCAGTGGTTAGGACTTGGTGCTTTCACTACTGAGAGTCGGGCTTCAATCCCTGGTCAGGGAACTAAGATCCTGCAAGCCGCATGGTGCAGCCAAAAAAAAAAAAAAGAGTTAGTGGCAGTTTCCATTTGCAGCAATATGGATGGGATGGACCTAGGGATTATCATACTAAGTGAAGTAAGTCAGACAAAGACAGATATCATATATCACTTATATGTGGAATCTAAAATCTGATACAAATAAACTTATTTATAATAAAGAAACAGACTCACAGACATAGAAAACAAATTTATGGTTACCAAAGGGGAAAGAGGGGCGAAGGATAAAATAGGAGTTTGGGATTAGTAGATATACACACTATATACAAAATAGACAAACAACAAGGACTTAATGTATAGCACAGGTAACTATATTCAGTATCTTGTAATAACCTATAATGGGAAAGACTCTGGAAAAAAATATATAACTAAATCACTTTGCTGTACACCTGAAACTAACACAATATTGTAAATCAATTATAGTTCAATAAAAATAAATAAGTAAACAACAACAACAAAAGAGTTAGTGGCAGTTTCAAAACCCCCTTTTGCAGTCTCACAGTGGTAATGGCCACGTCCTCAGAAGAGCACAGACAAGCAGGTCGGGGAATGGGAATCTAAACACACAGGGCACAAAAGACACAGCAAGAACAGAGTCTACTGCAAGGCTTACAGAGGCTCAGATGAGCCATTTATAGCTTCTGAGATGCATCTTAATGTGTCTCTTTGCAATGCCATCTCTTTCCAGGCAAGTTCAATCCTTGGCACCATTACCAGGGGGGGAGTGGAAGGTGCAGACTTCCCTGGGCAATGTTAGCATGAAATCTTCCTTTTGGGAGGGTCTGGGAAGAGGAGAAACAATCACCACAGAGCCTTTATCTTGTTTAAACTCCCCTTCCTCTACTCAGTCCTTGATGCCGCTGAGAATCCTGCAGTCTAATTTGTAGATCAAGCATGTTATTAGATGTGAGAATTAGAAGTGACAAGCAAAATGCCCCATGCCATGATGCTAATACTCATTAAACCATCCTTGTCTATTATTTTAGAGAAAATACAGCTCACTAAGAATATATTTAGTGATTGTCTGCTAAAATATGCTCCTAGTGATTTAAATCAAACATGGGGAGGTCTGGGTTGTCCTTGATTTGTCACATGGCCATTAAAACCATGGATGCAGAGGAACACTATATTCTTTAATTTTAAAAAGTGGCTGGCACCAGAGGAAAGGTTTCATGAGGATGGATCATCTGGATCAGGGAGCCTAAACTCTGGGGTCTCACCCTAACAGCCAGACCCTCCTCTAACCTGGTCTCTCTGTTGGTGGCAGCCCCCTTCAGTGGCCCAGCTGGGGAGATCCTGGGGAGACCAGGCCAGAGGGCCTCACCAAGACCTGGATGAAGGCTCCAGAGCCACAAAGGAGAGGTGAACACAGAGGGAAACTTTGGCTGGATCAGCTCCTACTAAGAACCACCCGTTCCCTGGGGGAGGTGCAATGTGTACCAGCTTACTTGGGAGCACACTAGCTTACCTGAAGTTCACGCCTGGGAAACCACAACGGAAAGAAAGAAGATGAATCCTCTTCACTGCTTCCTGAAGGCTCACCTCTGCTCCACCCGAGTGTCTGAGCATTTATGTGGCACCTACTTAAGCCTCCACAGACCCACCACGCTAGAATGCAACTCAACATGGCATGTCCTCCACAGACATCGGACAGGAAGCCTACACCAATGGAGGTGGAACACTGCCACTGAGAAATGAAAGTCGTAGGTACCTGTGCCACATAAGATGTGACCTTGTGGCCTTTTATTTCTGAAGGACATTTCTGAAATGGCTCTAGGCAGGGAAGTGCATAAGCCAGCAGGTTTGACAGAGGGTGAGTTAAAAATGAATGAAGCTGGTCAGCTGAGGTAGGTTTTCATTTCCTAAACTTGAAACCTTATCCTGTAATACTTACAGGTGACTTGCTCTTGGAGACTGGAAACCAGCCTTCAGCAGAAATGGTGACAGGACAATTCTGGCTTTTCTACGAGGAGAGCAGGCTGTCTCCACCGCCTTCAGCCTCATGCCCCACACCAGGTGGGGACAGGTCATATGCAAAGGCAGATTCCTCTTTTTCCCAACCATCTTGGGGAGTTACACTGCCCTCTAAGTCTAAGATCACGATGCTGTCTGAACACAATCACCCCCCTTCACAACATCAGCAAATTTCAGCACTGAGTATTGGGCCAGCTCCTCACTGGCTAGCCCCTAGGCTGTCTGAATGTGTCACAGGGGTCCCTAATCACTGTCAACTGTCAGTCTCTCAGGAGGGGCCCAGAAAGGTCAGGGATTTGGCACAAGTTCTCAAAGCTTACCAAGCAAGAAAACAGTCTGATTAGAAATAAAGCTGAGTATATTGATTGTTCTTGATGAAATCTTGAATGCAACAAGTATTCATGGTGTGTTTTCCAGCATCCAGTAACACCACATGAGGCACTTATTAGTAAACCCTTGAGAAAGAGATTGTCCCAAGGTCAAAAATGAAAGGATGGAGAGAAGCACTTTTACATTATTATTAGAGGTGCACATGGTCTCAGAAGTGACTTTCCTTGACCTTGTCCCATTGAAAGAGACTCACAGGCTCTCACACATCTACATACACCTTGGCCTGAAGATCCTGTATATAATTTTAGAGAAGAAAACAGAAATTGACAGAAAGTGGTTTTTAGCGAAGCAAATACAATTCTGCATAAACGTTGCCAAGGCCCTTGTAATACAATAAGCCCAGAAACATCCAACAAAGAGGAGCATGTTCTTTGGAACTAATGTATAAAAGCTTTATGATGATGATGACATTCCTGAGACTCTCATAAAAATTCTAACTCATGTCCCCTTTTAGCTTTGTTTATTTGTTTTGGGCCATTGTTAGGGTTGATTTTTTTGAGCTGCAGACAAATCTAATGGCGACTTCTAGCATTGTGGCATACTCCAAATATATCTAGGACCAAAATTTTCCTGCTACATGAATACACCTCAGTCTCAGGCCCAGGAGCATCTCCGAGTCTTAAGAACCTGCATGGAAAGCTACTAAGCTCAAAGATGGCTTTTGAGGGCTCCCAATGAAAAAGGACAACGTCGTAACAACTTCTGCAAACATCAATTTTTTCAGCCTCAAAATTGGAATATTGGCTCCATGTATCTCATGGGTGGCTGAGAGGTTAAAACAACATAATGCAACCAAAAAATGCTTCTTCAATTTAATAAGGTCTGGCTGCATCCTTCTTAATGACCTAGGCCTGAGTTTCAGGCATTAAGATGCTCTCAGACACGGGATGCTTTCAGGTCTGCTGGCTCACCCCTCTGGGCCTTTGCACTGCCTCTCGGTGCTCTCCCAGCACTTATACCATCTCCGTATGGTTATGGTTGGGACTTTCCTGTCTTCCATATTAGACTCTGAGCTCTTGCAGGGCAGGGATCTCTTCCTGTTGTTCTTGGAGACACCTTTTCCACACAAGCCACTGCTATGCTGGGCAGGCTTGTTCCAGCTGCAGGGAGCTGACTGTGAGTGCCTCTCGCCAACTCAGTGATAATATGTGGATAGCTCAAAGACGTATATGGTGGGAATATTTACACTATGGAAATTAGCAAATACTACAAATCAAGCCTTCTTTATCCCTGGAGAGCCGGTTGTCAAAAACTCACCAGGGGCTTCCCTGGTGGCGCAGTGGTTGAGAGTCTGCCTGCCGAGGCAGGGGACACGGGTTCGTGCCCCGGTCCGAGAAGATCCCACATGCCGCGTGGAGCGGCTGGGCCCGTGAGCCATGGCCGCTGAGCCTGCACGTCCGGAGCCTGTGCTCCGCAACGGGAGAGGCCACGACAGTGAGAGGCCCGCGTACCGCAAAAATAAATAAATAAACAAACAAATAAATAAATAATAATAAAATAATAAAAATTCACCAGGACACCACTGACTCCAGGCCAGCTTTCTCACCTCATCCTTTTAACCTGACACATTCACTCTGGACAAATGTTCTCTGCAACAGAACCAAAATCTAGCGTGTCACGACACCCTCCCTTCTTGAAGCAGATGTTTCAGTTTGTACTCTCAGTTCTATGATCTACTTGTCTGGCTTACTCCCCAGTGATGGCAACAATAACAACCGTAATAATAGCTAACATCTATTGGTACTTACTACGGGCCAGCTGCTGGGCTGAGCCCTGGCAGATACCTTTCACTGAGTCTTGTCCACAGTGCTGTGAGGCTGGCACTGTGTTACACTCATCTGGCCCAGGAGGAAAGAGAGGCTTTGGATCCTTGCCCACAGGCGGGCAGGGCCAGCATCAGAACCCAAACCAACTCAGCCACGTCACCCCTCTGTCACAGCCACACTGGGTCACTTGCCCTGCTACCCTCCTGTGGACCTTCTCCCCACGGTCATGTCTGTGCATGTCCAGCACTAGTCGCCGTGTTTCTATTTTCATCCATGTAGCAGTGGTATGAGGGGAGTTCGTTGATTATGCTTTGTGGCACCTTATGAATTCCCTAACAGCCCCCAGTTTTCATCCTGGACTCAGGGCGTGGGCTGGCCCCCCTTGTCCCACCCTAGAGCTCTGAATGCCAACCGGCCTCAATGCCCACCATGAGATTCCCTTGCTGCTACGCTCTTCCTTCTGGATTGAGGCTCCCAGGGGCCACAACTGTCCACATCACTTCTCTGAACCTGGCCTTGAGAACAGTCACTGGAGGTCCACTGCAGTAGGCACAGGACTGCCTCGGTAATTACTCCCAGCACTACCCTAAACCAGCAGAAGCTCTATTTGAAGGATAGTAGACTTGGGAACAGAGAGCTAGTATGGGGCCAGGCCAGGGTTTCAGCCAGGTGTGTATGATAGCAGGGGCTGGCATTCTTTCCACAACACCAGAGGTCCTGAGTGTAAGGCAGGGGACAGGCCTCTGGATGGCCAGGGGATCCAGTTCCCACTGCCATCTCCCGGTCCCTGGCCCACAAAGCAGCAGGACTTGCCCTGGTGACCCTCTGGGGGGGCCCTGCAACTCATCCTCCCGTCCCAGCCCCTGGCAAGCAGGACCCTGCTATGGGTTGAGCTATAGCCCGCTCCTGTGCTGGGGAGGGCCTGCCCAAGGCATGAAATCCCCACGGCCACAAAGGTCTCATCCCTCCAAAGGCAGCCTCCACGCAGTGAAATGCAAGCTGTTTAACTTGCTTTTCAGCTCACTAGGGAACCATAATCCATTCCTCCTGGGTCGTTGTGGACATCCTGCTTTGATTGCACCCTTTTTATTTTTAGTTTTAAGTTTTCTGACCTCCATGGTTTCAGTTGAGAAATCTGTCGTCACCTGAATTGATCTTCCCTTATAAGAAATATATTGTTTATTTCTGGCTGCTTTCAAGATTTTTAATTTTTTCTTTAGTTTTTAAAAGTTTAATTATTATATATCTTGCTATGGATCTGAATGTCTTTGGTTTTCCAAGTTGTGTGTTTATTTTGGTTTTCCAAGTTGTGTATTTATTTTTCAGGGTTTCAAGGACATATTCTGGCATTATTCTCAGAGAATGACCTTTTCTCCTCAAAATCAGACAGTGAATTTATTTGGTTTTTATCTCCCTGGAGTACAACCCACAAGCCTTATCCAGCAGCTTCTGATTTTCTCCACTCATGCTTAAAAAAAATCCTCTACTGCAATAAAAAGTGTAGCTGGAATACTTTTATGAGTGTAATTAGAAATGATGTCCTTGTCACAGGAGGTGCCATCCTCTGGCATACCTGCAGGGACTCAGCATGGCTTCCCAGCTGTGCTATTGGAGCTGGAGCCATCAGAGCCAGGGGCTGTGGGCCGCGTGTCATTATAGTAAAAGAAATTAAAGTTCTTATCACCAGAGCCTTCTAACCATGGGACAGACACCATGGTGGGCACAAATCATCCTTTCTCTAATCCTTTAGCAACCTTCTAAGCCCAGTGTCATGAATTCCCATTTTTCAGATGAGGAAAATGATGCTCAGAGATGTTCAGCAACTGGCCAGTAGCCACATAGCTGTTAAGTGGCAGAGCCGGTGTAAATGTGCCAGTAAATTTTTAAAAATTATTTTATGGCAGTATTGCTTACCTATAGTAAAGTGCACTAATCTTAAGTGTCACAGTGAATGTTTATATATGTGCACACACGTAAGACCACCACTTAAGTCAATGTACAGAACATTCTAATCACTCCAGGAGGCTTGCTGGGTCCCCTCCCACTCAGTAACCCCTTTTACTCCCAAGGGCCATCACTATTCTGGTTTCTCTCATCATAAATCAGTTTGACCATTTCAGAACTCTACATCAATGGAATCATACAGTATGTGCCATCTGTATCTGTCTACTTGGGCTCAGCATCCATGGTGTTCATCCATAGTGTTGCGTGTATTGATAGTTTCTTCTTTTTCATTCTATTTGATAACACACAGTGACATGACATAGCCTACCTACTGAATGGTGTATTATTTTCCCAAAAGTTAGAGATATAAGCTAAATTGATTAGAAGCAATGAAAAAAATTTAGTGCTTTATGATTGTACCTGAAAGGCACAGCTGACAAAGTTATTCAGCTTATTTGGAATTCATTACACTTCCTGAGTTTACAAGGCCGTTCCTAGATGTCTCTTGAAGAATCTCATTTTAGAGGTTAAACAAATCATCTGAAGGACACACAGTCCCAGAAAATGCAGATGTCTTCGTGTGGTTTAATTTGAATGAGGCCTTGGAAGCTACTTGACTGGGGAGTTGGGGGTCCCTGGGTCAATTATTTAGAAAAAAATGAAATACTCTTTTCTTAATTATCTCATATCTTCACTTCTACTAGTGTAGACTATAAGCCTTTTCAGTTCTTTCCTTACCAACAAGTTCATAAATACTCCCCTGACAGGGCTGCCTTTGAATTGCAGAGGCCATAATATTCTCTGATGCTTTTATGGTGATTCTGAGAGCAATTCACACCTCAGGAAGGATTCCTAGGAATACTTATAACAGTACAGGTTACACAGCCCAGGCTGAAGTAGCCCATTTATATGGTAAATGCGTTGGCCCTCCCATCAGGTGATGCTGAATCAGTTTGCCTTCTTTAGGCCACTCGTTCCTGCTCTCAAATGAGAACTCAAGAAATTTAGCAGCAGTAGATTTTGGTCTTGATTTTAAGAGCTGTTTGTAGTCTTAAGAAATTAATACAGAAAAAAAAAAAAAGAGAAAGAAATGGATACAGCATCATCTTCTATAATAGTTCCTGCTAAACTTATTTGTCTTCGTGCTGAATACTGCCTTTCCAAATTAAGGTTTATTTCTCTAGGACCTTTCTAAGGATTTACATCTTGTAAGGTTTTTATAAAGTGAAATGGATGTTCTTTGCTGGCTAGCCCCCTCTTATACTGAGATATCAAATCCTTCTTTTCATTTCTTAAATTGATGTTCTGTGGACCTTTTTGAGGGAACTTCAAATTTTTAACCACAAGGCTTATCCTAGGCTTGTGTATGTACTGTATGTATATCTGTGCTTTATGCATAAAAAGAGCAAGATTCCCTTTTCTCTCCAAAGACCAAGTTTGGCCTGGTTGGGGGCGCGTATCGTCCTGTTGAGAATGCACACCCTGGAGTCTGGAGTCAAACATTTGGGTTTGGATCCTGCGCCCACCCTTACTTGGAACAGTAACATGCCTCAGTGAGCTCAGCGTCTACAACTATAACAGGGGGTGCTATCCACCTTGCAGGACCATAAAGTGGAGAGTGTTGGCATCTAATTAGCATTATTTTCTGGAAATCTACTCTCTGCCGCCATCAGCCTAGATTCAGCCCTACCTTGCCCGAGCTTTCCAGTCTGCCCATTGCTCCCCCTTCCTTTGTCCAGCCTGCCTTTGCCTCCTGTCCTCCCCTGTTGAACACCTACCTCATGAAAGCCCAACTCAGGCATCCCTTCCTCTGGGACACCCGTCCTGCTGTTGCTCTAACCACGGGGCCCCCACGGGGACTTCAGAGTCTCCAGCAGAGCACTCTTCACTCACAGCTGCTCACGCACAGACTCATCTCCAGTTACCGTGGAAGCTGCCATGAGCAGTACTGAAATCTGTTTGACTCTTTAACCTTGGCCATTAACGTAGGCCTGGGCACTTGCTAAAGGAGAGAACCAGTGCCTTTGCTTATCAGAGAAATTTCAAAAAGATCAAAATTTCTGGTTAGGCTTTAGCACTTTCACTGCCATGGCTGGAGTTCAGTTCCTGGTTGGGGCACTGAGGTCCTGCAAACTACTAGGTGCGGCCAAAAAAAAAAAGAGAAGAATTAAAAAAAAAAAAAAAAAAAAAGAATAAAAAAATTTTTAAAGAATAAAAAAAAAAAAAAGATCAAAATTTCACGCTTGCCCCTTCCCCATAGTAACTGTCCTGAAATTTATGCAAGGAGGCTTCAGGAAGAAAGGAGAAAAGGAACATTACAAAGAAAAGGCACACCAAGAACTCGTACCAAAAAATTATACGATAAACATCGCAAGTGAACATGTGAACAAACAGTTCTCCAGAAAATCAGTGATGGGCAGTAAAGAATTGATTGCTTTAGCACAGGCCTCCTGTGTAGGCTGAACTCAGTAAGCATTTATGGAGGAAATAAGTGAAAAATATTTAATTTACCATGATGCGTGTTAGTGTGTATTTCCAGGAGCAAGGACACTCTCTTATATAGCTGTGTAAAGTGATCAATTTAAGGAAATTTAAAATTAATACAATACTATTCTACCATTATCCATATTCAAATGGTGTCAATTGTCCCAATGGCCTTCATAGCTATTTCCCCTCACCTCAAGAGTTGATTAAGGATTAGGCATGTCACTTGTGTATCGTTTCTTGTTAGTCTTCTTTAATCTAAACATTTCCTCAGTCTCTTTTTCTTTCATGACATCAATATTTTGAAGACTTCAAGCCAGTTATTTTGAATAATATTGCTCGGTGTGTCTTTGATGTTTCCCAAGATGAGATTTATTCCAAAATTTGGAAGGGTAGACTGTCTCTCACAGTACACAAATGAAACTTCCCACCAACATTCCTCAATTTTTTTCCCTTAAATTCTTCAATCTAGTCAAGAGATTTGTCAGCTGTACAGCTTTTTCACTGAACAGCTGTGGGTAAGATGGGATTTTTCCAAGCACACAGTAACTTTCTTTGACTTGTTGCATCATGGTGTGTAAAGAAATCTCAAGAGCTCATTAACCAAAATAAACTACATGAAATTGGCACACAGTGCTGCCAACACAAATAATTCCATTGCCATTCAGGCTCCTTTGCCACATAAATATTCCACAAAGTGTACACCTAGGAAGAATGCTCTCTGTTCAAAAAAGTGAAAACACTTCAAAGAAACCATCACATACATAATTTTTAATATAAGAATTTACCCATGCCAATACAATATACATATTATTTTAAATGTCTCATCATATTCTGTCAAGTTGAATGTATCCTAACTTAATTCCTCTGTTCTGTGTTGGACATTTAGGTTATTTCTGGGTTTTACATTACAAATAATCCAGTATATCTCATTTTTGTATTGAGGATTATTTTTGTATTAAAAATATTCCATCGTCTCTTTAGGTATAGGTTTTCAAAAATGAAATTACTGGGTAAAAGGACTTGAACATGCTAATGGCTCTTGATACCCGTTGGTAAAAGGTTATGCCCATTTCAACTTTGCCAGCAATGGATGAGAGTGCCTTTTTCAATCTACCCTTGCCAACACTGAAGAGAATGCTGAAAAAAAACATTAATTTCATGAGAAAAAAAGCTACTTGAAGCATAAATCTCTATTCCCTTGCTTTCTATTGAGGTTCAACATTTCCCCATATACTTGTTAACCTGTGGATGTCCTCATCCCATAGTGATAATTTTTTAATATCATATCTTCTTTAGGGATATTGCAAACCCATTAGGATATCTCTAAAACGTACCATGGAGTTTATACTAAAAGGGCAGCATCCTAATTTATGAACCATGTGGACTGTGTGCAACACCAAGCAGTAAGCGATCAGGTAGAAGTAAAGGATATTCGACTCCAAGTGAAAAGAAATGAAGGCTTAAGTTGTCTCAGAAAAACCAAAGCCAATGCCACGGGCATAATCAGGAGATATGTTTTGATTTCAGTCCCAGGGATAATTTTTCTCTCTCATTTCCTGAAAACAATCTCCCAAACTGGTCTGTGTTAATAGCACAAAACAACAAAAATCAGAGAGAACAATTTTTATAATGAAGCAAAGAACTAAGAAGCCAATTTGTTTCCAAGGAAAGTAGGAACGCCATTCCTGAATCAGTTCGACACCAAATGACGACTGACATGTGCATCTAGGCTCACTGAGAACGTTCGGTTTCCTCAGAAGATCTTAAACAACCAGTTTAAGTCCTTATTTATAATGTTTGACTGAATCTATGCAATAAATGGTCAAGAAGATAAATTTTTATATAATAAAAAGATGACAAAGGGAATGATTCTGTAGTGTCCCATTAGCTATATAACTTATAAAATAAGTAATCCATCATTCATTCTATAGTAAATTCACTGATGTTTGTTAATCTCCCAAAGCTAAAAATTTTAAACTAACACTGACAACAGAAATATGTTTTAATGCAAAACATATGGAGAAAACAAACTGACAAAGCACAAACCATCTGATCATAATTAGAGCAGTGACCATTACAAGGGAATTTTCATTTAAAATTCTTAAAATGCTTTTACTATAATAAATAACCAACCAGAACCCTAGGACAGGTAGACTCTTTTTCACTGTGATGAGAAAGAGGAAAGCCGAAGTTTTGGACTACCACCATTTTTACAGTGACTTGACATTACCTGTGTCCTCCCCAAGGAAGCCTACATTCTAACCTGAGTCCCTCCTGTAGAACCACACCACAGACAGGCCTGGGTGCTTGATATAGTCATTTACTTCTGACACAATTGGTTAATATTATCACATGGATGTCTACCCTGTATTCCTAGTGCCTTAATTTTCTGTGAGCAAGAACTTTTATTATTATAATTATTCATGGCTCCATAGTATCCCAAAAAACATATGCATATGGTAGCTACTGGATAAACAGCTAGAAATTAAACCAATGCACCAAAAATGGGATTAATTTACATAGGAAAGGAAAAGTATGTCATAGGCAGTGGGGAGTGAAACATGAGTCTAAAAAGCGGTCATCTCTGCAACTTCACAGAGCTGCTTTCCACTATTTTATTGGGATTTCACACAATACACACACAGGTATTCTTCATGTCATTTGACATATACAGTGTTTTAAAATCCAATTGCTCGCATATGAATATGCTGAAAGAATATCCCAGAGAGTAATATCCTAAAGTAAATCACTTCTAAACCAAGGTGAATTCCAGACTGCACAAGGAGCAGAGAAGCTGATGGTCAAAGTGGATGGCAGCACAAAGTGACCCCAAACACCATCCCCCAGCAAGACACCAGCTTTTGCCAGGTATTTAGTCTAAACAATCTGTTGGAAACTAATTTTTTTGTTGGTTTCAAGAAACTGGGCAGGTTTTAAAAGCTGTTATTTATCTGAAATTTTCCATACTTGATTCAAGTCAAAATATTCCTTAAATGTTTCCCATGATGAATTTGGCAGTGTGTCTTGTACAATGCTGAGAGGTTACACAGCTTGTTACTACATAAATAAACTCTTCTGAGACGTCCTTCAAAATGTAAAAGACTGTCAGCCCACAGGCCATACATCTGAGGCACTTTGACCTAGACATACTTCTCTATCAAACGGAGACTTAGAGAAATTTCAAGAAGCAAAACTTGCCCCATGAATCATGGACTTCTTTCCTGGACATGTTCTTATGATGGACTTGAATAATATGGAAAAACAGGAAATGAGTTCAACTTTTGCATCTTCTTTGATTTCAGACAATAATAATCCCAAGACTCCTGGCAATGTCCCCACAAGACATCATACAAGATTGAACCAGTGAAATTCCCAGCTTCTCCTCAGCAACCTCTTTCTGCTAACTTTAATTAAACAAGTTTGGGTGTGTTCTATCTGCATTAGACACACTGAATGTAGAAGACTGCTTAGTAAACCTCCCCTTTCTTAAAAAATAATGCCGATCAATCAATCACTGTCGACCCCACCTGGTTGAAGGAAGATGGTGCCTCGTTAGCTGAGACCCTAAGGGTGCACTTGGCCACTCACCTCGCCTGCTGGCAGACGCAGCAGATCCACACCTTCTCGTGCTTCTGGTAGGAGCAGCAGCTCTTGCAGACGTTGAACTTACAGTCCCCACACCGGCGCTTGGTGTTGACAAGGAAGGTGAAGGGTGAGCAGCAGCGCATACAGCAGTGCTCCACGAACTTCTGGTGCTTGGAGAGGATGCTGCACTTGCTGCCTTCCTCATCCAGCTTCTGCTTCATCTCGCTGGGGAGCCAGGTTGGGGAAAGGGTGAGGAGAAGAGAAACAGCACATCAGGTCAGGGGGCTCCCTCCCTAAAGCACGCCACCCTGGCCCTCCCATATGGCAAGCTACCATGTAGGATCTTCCTATAAAACACAGAAAGATCAATGGCTTGACATAATATCCAGAGAGGAACCCTAATGGTGGATTAATTTTGTGTTCTTCTATATGTCATATTTTCTATAAGAAAGCACAAAACCTTATTGCTTATATTTCAGACACTAGATTTAAATACAAATTATTATAAAACTAAGCACATTAAAAAGAAATCCTTTAGCTTAATTAATGTCTTTTTAAAGGAGCAGGAGATCATTTATGTTAAACTATTAATCCTTAAACAGCCCTGCTGGGAATATGATAAATGCAATCCTGGCCCTCTTAATATCCCTGGAAACTGAAGCACCAGGGATTTTAAAAGCTTTCAAATCAATGTAGTCAATAAAGATTCTCTGGGTGATGGGCTAATCCTACACACTGGTGACTCAGAGTTGGATAAAAGTTAACCCCCTTCTTCCAAAGAGCTCGTGGATGTTCTGGGCACACAACTGGTCATAGTAATGTAAAACACAACGTTGCATGCACTTTTCTCTACACTCTGAGGAGGAAAGGAGAAACCCTAAGAGACAAGAATCTACCCCAAACACACTGAATTACCCAGGATACAACTGACCGGAAGTAACCAAGTTATTCTACCTTGGCAAATTTGAGTTGTTTTTTCCTGTTCAAATATGCACATCCACAAAGAATAACAGAAAATAATTTTTGTTTTCTGTATCCATTTTGTGATTGTGCAATTCACCCCAGATGAATCTATGATGTATGTGGCAAATATTTTCTTTCATTTTGAACTTGTCTTTTCAACTTTGCTTATGGTGTCTTTCATCATTTAGAAGCATTTAATTTTTCTGTAGTTAAATCGGTCAGTCTTTTCTTCTATGGCTTCTGAGTGTTACATCTTGCTTATTACTCCTCCCACCCTCTACCAACCACTAATCTACTTTCTATTTCTTTGAATTTGCCTATTCTGGACATTTAATATAAATGGAATCATACCATATGTGTTTAAGGTTCATCCATGTGACAGCATGTATCAGAATTTCATTCCATTTTATGGCCAAGTAATAGTCCATTTACAGATGTACCATATTTTATTTATCCATTCATCGACTGATAGACATCTGGGTTCTTTCTACTTTTTTGGCTATTTTGAATAATGCTGCTATCGACATTCATGTATAAGTTTTTGTGTGGATGTATCTTTTCAATCCCAGGAGTGGAATTACTGGGACATATGGTAATGCTAAATGTTTAAACTTTTAAGAAGCTACCAGAGTGTTTTCCAAATCACGGCTCCATCTTACATCCCACCAGCAACATATGAGGGTTCTGATTTTTCTGCATACTCACCAACACTTGTTATTGTCTGCCTTTTTTATTATAGCCATCCTAGGGGGTTTGAGGTGGTATCTAATTGTGCTTTTGATTTGCATTTCCCTACTAGCCATTTGTACGTAGTCTTTGGAGAAAAGTCTATTCAAATCTTTTACCCATTTTAAAATTAGAATATTTATCTTTTTCATCATTGTGTTATAAGAGTTCTTTATAATATTCTGGTTGCAAGTCCCTTATCAGATATATGATTGGCAAATATTTTCTCTTTCCTATATTAAACCTTATATTTTATTAGTATTTTTAAGTGCTTTTAGTACAAAGAAGGGCTGCACTAGCTCATCCCAGCCTGCTACTAGAATGGGAAATCTACATATGGTTTTATAATCTAATTTTTCACTTAACAACAACACATCATAAACATCTTTCCATGAAAATTCAAAGAGTGTTTGCAGCTTTAGCTTTCAGGTCCCCTGAGCTGGCTTACACAGCTGCCAATATACGCACAGGGCTTACTGCTCTGCACTGCGGTGCCCGATACTCATTTGTTGCTTGAGCATTAGAAGGGGAGACTACATCAGGCCAGCTGATAATTCTACAGGGTAAAATATTGTATATGTATACTTGGCTGAACAAAATATTTACAGGGAAACAGGACAGAGGTTTTTTTCCTTAAGACATGAAGATGTTGTTATCCAGTCCCTCAGATTTAGAATAGAAGGTGAGCTAAGTTATCAACGGCTCTGACCTCTGTAAACAATATAAGAACAGCCTCAGCAATTGACCTTCTTCTATTGATATTTCAAAGACACTGAATTAGATAGGATAAAACACCCAGGAAGGAAAGACTTTAGGGATCAAAAAAAGCTCTGTGAACTCAATGCACAAGATCACTTGAGCTTTGTGAGTTTTGTTTCCTGATACACAGGACTGCAAATGCCAATGGCATTTTAAAACTCACTGAGAGTCTCATGATAAAACTGTACCAATTCCTCCAAAGTTTGTTCCAAGCAAATGAAGTGTTTTGAATCACAGCCTCAGTGGAGGAATAGAATGCCCTTCTTGTGAACCATCTCTCGCTTCTCAGATTCTACTGCCCTATAGTACCTCATGGGAGAGGTCACTGAAGAATTGTATAGGATAACCTATAGTGGCTAACTGCAGAATCAGCCAAGAATTATGCAAGACCAGGCACCTGCACTGAAATGTCCTGGGAAGGACCAGGCCCCCAAATGGTCAGCCATGTAGGAAAGAGTGATGGGTTTAGAGTCAGTGGCTCTGGTGTAGAGCTGAGCTCAGTCACTTCTCAAAGATCCCTCCAACCTTTCTGAGCCTCTGCCTTCTGAGAGGCAACAGTAATTCCTACTTCACAGAGTTGGCAGAGATTTTAAGTGAGCAAAGCAACAATAAGCAAATAGTCCTTTTCATTTTGATTAGCAAGAAATCCAGTGGTCTCAGTACCCATAACACTTGATCACACTTGTTTCTATGTCAAGAAAGTTTTGTGATAGTATCTGGGCAAAAAGGCTCAATATCTATTTGTTGTTTGAGCACTGAGTGATAGTGGGTGTGAAGTGGCATTTCATTGTGGTTTTGACTTGCATTTCCCAAATGAGTAATGATGTTGAACACGGTTAGTCTGGTCTTTAGCAATGTCATCTAACATCTGGTTTAGCCTCTTCCCAATACATCACTCTGCAACTGACATATGAAAAGCTTATCAACATTTCATGGTTTCTGGGTCCACTGCAATGCCAGTTCTGATTCTCACCACGTGTTGAAAATGCATGCAGGCTCAGTGGGGCTAGAGTGTCATAAGTTAGCTGTGTCTACCATAGGTGTAGCAGGGAGAGTGATGGCATATATGTCACTTGTTTGCTATCAAAGAGACAGTAATTCTAGCCCATAGCTATGATCCACCACTCCATGGTCACAGGCACTGCTGTCTAGATTGCCAATTATTCACTCAGTTCACACTCACTGAGTACCTACTATTCCAGGCGCTAGGGATAAAAAGAAAACAGGACATGGTCCCTCCTCTTCATGAAACATGTATTAAAGTGGGGACTCAAATGATTACAAACCAAATAAAATATAAAACAATTATAAGTTGTAAGGCATTCTAATACAGAAAAATCAGGGCACTTAGACTGAGAATGACATGGCAACCTACTTTAGACTGGGTGGTGACAGAAGTCTTCTTTGGGGAGGTGACATTTAAGTTGAGACTACAGGTTGAGAAGGGGCTAGCCCAATAGGAAAAAAAAATAGCATAACAGGCAGAGAGAACAGCAAAGGAAAAGAGCTTAATGTTGGGGAAAGGGGAGGGAAGACAAGACACAGGCCCTGGAAAGGAGTTTGGATCTTATCCTATGTGCAGTGGGAAGTTATTGAGGCCGGTGAGCAGGAACAGAGCAGGATCCAATTTCCGTTGTAATAGCACCTGCTGTTACATTAAGGCCGACTTCTAGGGGGCCATGTGTGGAAGCCTGCAGAGCAGTGCATTCATCTAAGTAGCTGGCTGAGGTTTGGACCAGGGTAGGAGCAGAGGAGATGGAGAGGAGTGGACAGGTGCATGGCACACCTGCTGAAGGATCTGACATGGGGGCGGAGGGAAAGAATGAACCAAGAACCATTCTCAGGTTTACAGCTTTTGTGGGGAGTGAAGCGGTTTATGGAGCAAGGGAAGACTACGATAGTAGAAGCATGTTTTACTGAAAACTGTGAGGCATCTAAAGGGATTTGCCATGTGGACAATTGATAGCTGTTTGTGCATCTCAAGGGGAGGGATCTGGGCCAACTGTGTAAGTTTGGGAATTATCTTCAGACACATCTCCATAAATATAGGAATGGATGAGTCACCCTAGGGAAGAGAGGGCAGCAAGGGGAAAATAAGAGAGCATAGAAACAAGCCAGGGAAACCCCAAATGTTTAAACTCAGGCTGAAACTTGAAGAGGCGAAGCCAGACAAAGAGACTGAGAAAGACACCAAAGGAAGAAGATGTTTCAGAGAGAGAATGGCTGACTGTGTCTGCCGTGAAGGCAGAGAAGTGTCCACTGGATTTGGCAACAGGGAGGTCACAGGTGGCCCTGACAAAAGCAATTTCACTGTGAGGGGGGTAGGGGGAGTGAGGCAGGAGCTACTGCTGTGGACTGCAGGGTGAACAGGAGGTGAGGTAGTGGATCAATCACGGAATGACTCTGCCGGTAATGTTATAAATGCTAAGAGCAAGGCTCCAGAGGTTGAACCCAATTGATAGGAATAATAATAGTCATAATAATTTAAAAGTATGTTTTGCTTTTAATCTGTCATGGGTAATATCACTCTCTCACTGTGTAATTTCAGGCAGAATCATTTTGCTGCCCCCTGATGGTGTTATCAAAATTCATTCAAGGTTAATAGAGTTCACTGTATCACAGTACAGAAAATAAACACTTAAAGATTCCCTCTGGATGGTGGAGTTAATAGACACACACCAAATACACTGTGATTACCAGCTCTGAAAGGAAGCAGACCATTTTAAACCAGAACTTTGGACGGTCCCTTTAGCCCCATAAACCAGAGCATCAGAGCATATGAGCATTGTCTGTAAGGAGTTATGGGAGCTCCATCAACCTGAATTTCTTCAGACAGCTTAATAAACAATGGATGCTGGGGAGAGGGTGAGGGGCGCTGGCTCTGCTCCTCATGGCTCAAGGGGGTGAGGGTTGGGATGGTTAAAACCTTTCCGTATATTGAAACATTTTTGCTGGTTACCATCACTATGTAAGAAGAATAATGATACTGAAAAATTTGGGGTCACTAAAGAGAGCCATAGTTTATATTTAACATGTTCAACTTCTAATCTATGAAGGAATTTACCATCACAATTCAGAAAAAAAGGTGGTAAAATGAATGCACATTTATGTAAATCACCTCTATGGAATCCACTGAAGTTTAAGTAAAAAGAATGGAAACAGACAGTAAGCTCCATGTTCAGAAAACGAAGGAATTCCCACAACCCGCCACTTCGAAAATAGACTATGGAAGAAGTTTAGTTATATTTGGGATCTGGAGGGAAGATGGTGAAATCAGACACACATCCATCTTGACCTTGAGCAGAGAGAGGTATCAAAATACAAATGAGGGCACCCTAGGGGCATTATAATTCTTTCCTTGAAAAGAAGAATGGCCAGGTCACCAGAGAAGCTGGGACCTTCACCCTGTGGACTCACATCAATATCACAGTGTATCAGAGTTTCATTACAAGCCCAGGCTGGCCAGGAGCATGTGAAAAAGAAAACCCAAAGGGCATCTAGCCTGCAAGAGGGGTCACACCTCCACCGTGGTAGGCTCATCAAATCAGATGGGAAATGCCTGGGTGGGACATCTCCAGCTAAAGCTGATTACCATCCCAGCTCACTTACCTTCCAGCATCGTCCCTCTCACCTGCAAACAGCTAGGTCTGCTTTCCCTCCTGGGTATTCACAAAGCAGTTATTCAATCACTACCTTCACAACTCAGGAAAGTAGGGAGGGCAATCATATTTCCCACCTCCTCAAATTAGCCATAGTGCATGAAACAGAACATACCCTCCATTTAACAGCTATGAATAACTTCACTTAAGCAGTAGCCCAAGAGGAATGGAGGTGTGGGGGCTGAGAATAAAAGAGGCTGACCGAGAATGTTCTAGATACAAAATAAATAATACAAAATAAAGCAAGCTTTCCTTTCCACCAACCTTGCCTCTTTATTGACTTTTTTAAAAAAATTATTTATTTAATTTTATTTTTGGCTGTGTTGGGTCTGTGTTGATGTGCGCGGGCTTTCTCTAGTTGCGGCGAGCAGGGGCTACTCTTCATTGTGGTGCGCAGGCTTCTCATCGCGGTGGCTTCTCTTGTTGCGGAGCTCGGGCTCTAGGCGCACGGGCTTCAGTAATTGTGGCTCGTGGGCTCAGTAGTTGTGGTTTGCGGGCTCTAGTGCGCAGGCTCAGTAGTTATGGCGCACAGGCTTAGTTGCTCCACGGCATGTGGAATCTTCCCGGACCAGGGCTTGAACCTGTGTCCCCTGCATTGGCAGGCGGATTCTTAACCAGTGTGCCACCAGGGAAGCCCTTTATTGACTTCTGAGTGGTGAGCACCTAGTCCCACTTTCCGTAACAGATTTTGGCTCCCAACGTGAGGCACGCTCTCGTGGTACCTGGCTCCCCGGGGTTTTCCTGAGTAGAGCCGCCGGCCATGACGACATACCGGGACGGTTGTGATGAGCCCCCTGCTTGTGGCTAGCTGATCCTGAGAGGGGACTTAAGGGGATGTTCCAAGTAGGTGCTGAAACCATTTGTTTCGGGGATTCTCCCTGTTTCTTCCATGCTGGGCACTGACTGCCAGCATAGGCTTTTTCCTTGGTGGAACAGAAACATGCATCGGAAAGAGCTGACAAGCTCCAAGACTAAATCTACCGGTGTACACCTGGGCAAACTTCTCTTTTGAGCATGAAGTGCTATTTGGGCATTTGAGAGTTGAGGATCATTTGTGAGCACGAGGTGCTATTTGGGCATTTTGCCAGTTGGTTCCGACGTGTGTCTGACGTTGACCCTTTGTGTTGGGGAAATGTTTGTTTGGGACTCAATATCGGTTATCGTCTTGGAGGATTTGTGACAGTTCTGTCTTTTGGTGTGTGAATGTGTATTCCATTTGTGTGATTGGTATTCTCATTGCCTTTTGTAAAATGGGAGATTCAGGTTCAATTCAGTAAGAAAAATTTTAGCTATGAACCTATGACTAAGAAAAAGAAAGATGATTTTTTTTAACACGGTGTAGCTAACAGTTTTCTTCAGAGAAAACTGGTTAAGATGAAACTCTTTTGAAACTCCAAAACTGCTTCTTTTTGCATATGCAGTTAGAGAAAGCTAGCTTGATAAAAATACTGTTTTCAGAATTCTGACCCTGAGAGAATAAAAAAATGCCTAAGAGAAAGCTTGAAGTTAACTCTTACCATGTCCTTGAAATGCAGACGCAGCCCATTCTGCCTGACACTTCAGCCTTGGGTTAATTAGTAGAACTTCAAAAGATGTTTGGGTTCATCACTTATTTGCAAAGCAGAAATAGAGACACAGACATAGAGAACAAACGTATGGATACCAAGGGGGTAAGGGAGGGTGGGATGAATTGGGAGACTGGTATTGACATATGTACATTACTTTGTATAAAATAGATAACTAATGAGAACCTACTGTATAGCACTCTATTCAATGCTCTGTGGTGACCTAAATGGGAAAGAAATCCAAAAAAGAGGGGATATATGTATACGTATAGCTGATTCACTTTGCTGTACAATAGAAACTAACACAACATTGTAAAACAACTACAATAAAAATTAATTTAAAAAAAGATGTTTGGGTTCATTAAACATGCATCTTGTACCACACTAAAGGGAAACTGTGCTATGAGAAAAATGTATGTTTTTAGAGGTTATGGAATATGTTCTTAAGTTTGCCAATCAGAAAATGCTGATATAACAAACAGTTCAATGACTTGTTTCTTGGTGTTGTCAAGGTCTTTTAAAGGTTAAAAATTGTAATATGTAAAAATGATAAGGGAAGCATTTCAGTGTGTAAAGCAAGTAGGATATGTGTTGTTGGTGAGAGAAGGTATAAAAAAATGAAAATATTTTTGCTGAGGGATAGAAGGATTAATTTTGTCCTAAAGCTGGTTGTTTCTGGATGGGAAAAAAAGGAGAAAGAAAGTGATAAAAGTTTGTAAAAAAAAAGGAATTTCGAGAAAAGAATTTCATACATTGTTAAGATAAAGATTAGATCGAATTTAATTAGATAAATGAATTTTGTTATTAATAGTAAGCTGATGCAAGACTGAGTTTGGTTTTCTCTCTGTTAAGAGAACAAAGTTTTTCTAAACAAATTAGCATTATTTGGTATGTTAAATTATACAGAAAACATTGTCAAATAATAATGATAAACATTCTTAGGTTATATAAATTTCATTAATATAAGTGTTCTAGAGGTTATATGAAGTTTCTAAAATTTGAGTATGTTCTGGCATTATGTTTCAGTCATACTTCTAGTTATAAATTGTCTAGTGAAGTTGTCACAGAGTATAACTTAACTATTTATGATGTGTACTTGCTGGCTTTAAGACTTGCTGGCTTTAAGTCTACTGCTTGAAGCACTGTACAATGTTTGTGTGACAATTGGGTATAATTGATAAAATGTATAGGCTATAAAATGTTTCCCCATCAGCATACCTCTGTACTGGTTTGTTATGTCTGATTAGTTTTCCCCCAATGTGAATAACTAGGCCAATATATAAACAAATAGTAGGCCTAGCACCAAGGGACATGAATAGACCCAGAGCTGGCAACTGAGCCACTCTGGCAATGTTGGAAAAATACATTGATTATCAATGCTCTCATGGAAAGATTTGCTATTAAAAAGGGAAAATGGTGGAAGAAATTTTCCCATATTGAGGTATGGGGAAGTCATCCTGGCTTATACATGATTAAATTAAACTTTAGGCTAACCAAAACAGCCTGTTTGTGGCCTATTAAACATATATTGTACATCTGCTTTAACCACTAAGGAAAAAAAAACACATTCAGAGAATAATACAAGGATGCATTTTGATTATTATCCTCATTGTAATATGTCTGCTAATTTTCAAATGTTTGTCCAAGTACCATGACAAAGTAATCAAAGAGAGAGGTAATGTTTTCACAATACAAAATATTGATGCTAACCTTGTAACTCGAGATTATTTACAAGTTTATGTCCATTCCCCAAATTAGGCAGGACTATGCCCCACTTCAGCAGGAAGTAGCCACAGCAGTTGTTGTCCCATTCCCTCAAAGATTTGGGGAAAATTGGAAGAGAAATGAAACTAAAACTAAGGTCCCCTGCCAAGTTTATGATTAACCTCTCTATCCAAAACTCCCTTTCTGGTTCTATACCTCTCCCTCCTCAAGATTGAGGAATATCAAAGAAAAGGTGGGTTTGAAATGGAGCGGGACCCTATGGTCCTTCCCCAACATGTTTTCCACCTGCCTTTTGTCTATGGAAAAATTTTAGCGAAAGAATAAGTTTAATCAGAGAAGTGATAAAATGCAGAAGCAAAGGAAAGCAGTCAAGCAAGACTCAATAATAACAGTTTTGTCATTAAGCAAAGTCAAGGACATTTAGTTCCTCCTCAAGGGCTATAGATAATATTCAAAGCCATATCCTTTGAGCTGTTTTATAGATACTGAAAACTCCACCAGGTGGAAGATGTTAACTACACGATGACCAGACTGTAGCCATGACATAAGCTGCCACATGAGTCTGCACCCCCCACCCCTTTGCCAGCCTCTGAAATAGAGCAGACTTTTCTTTCCACCAGCTGTGCCTTTTTATTGGCTTTTGAGCGGTAAGCAGCCAAACCCCACTTTCAGCAACAGTATGTATATATTTTAATATTTTGAAGCCAGCAGTAGGTTAACCTGAGCTGACCAGAGTCACTGACCACTGTGTGGGGGGCAGATTCACAAGGAAGCTGCTGCTGCTGTTTACACTGGACAGAGGAGCATAACTGAAGTTGTGAGACAAACTGGAAATAGGGTGACCATGTATAACTACCAATCCATGTGTCTCTAGATCCCCATCATATTATGAAATACGTATGAAAAAATATATACAAAGTAAACTGGATATTAACATTGTTACAAGACTACATCTATAAGTCCTGATTTCAAATAATTTTGCTCATTAATATGGCTTCTTTTCATTATTTAACTCATGGGATTTATAAGTAAATAGTTATACATTTGAATGTGAAGTAAATTTATGGAAATAAAAAAGTGCTTTTATATCTTTACATACTAGGAACTGGCCTGAGGTTTTATTTTTCAGATGGTTCCTTTACTTAGATTAAAAGTCATTGAATGAGGATGACTTGAGGCTGTAGCTTTTGAGCTTTCTCATTTTATGAATTTAATTGTTTTTTTTTTTTTTTTTTTTTTGCCTAAAAAAGCTTCTAAAGTTGGAGTGGGGATTGTTTATCTTCCATATGCCCCAGGATTTCTACTTTCCTGCTTCTGATTCTGTCAGTAAAGGTTGGTTCATGAAACCATTAAACAAAAAAGGGAAAGAACTCAGGACAGAAACTGCATCCGCCTTCAGCTGCTGCAGTGCTTTGCCTCACCTGGGTATAATCACAAGGCAGGTGTCTGGGTCCACACAGGAGGCTTGGGCAAACACGGTGGGAAGTGATGCTGTCCCTGTGAGACGAGGGATAAGCTCAAAGCCCGGCTATGATCTTGGTGCTATGTTAAGGTCAGACGTGTGTTAATTTTCTTCCATACTCAGGCAGCCTAAGACACTGAACCCAGAAGGAAAACCCAATCCATGATTGATGCCTGGTCATTGCAGAGAAGGAAAGACAGAGGGAGGGGAGGGAAGATACCCATTCTTCTCTCCTTCCTCATTGACAGAACACTGAGTTTGAGCTGAGCCATTGCCTCCCAGAATCAAGACCAGGCTTCCCAGCACCCTTGCAGCTACATGCAGCCATGTGACTAAGTTCTGGCCCATGAGATAAAAGTGGAAGGGGGGGTGTGTTACATAGGGTGCTTAGAGGGAGCTCACTCTGCCAGAAGGGGCTCCCTTTTGTCTTTCTGCTTTTCCTCCCCCATCTCATTCTGTGTTCATCATGGCATGAGCTCTAACTGCTAACCCGATCTATGATTTGACCTTGGGAATCGGTGTGGATCAAAAACAAAGGCTCTTGGGTCCTCAGTGATGTGGGGGAGCTGCCATACTAGTCCTGAACCCACCCCCTGAATTTCTTCTATGTGAAAGAGAAATAAATTCTATCCTGTTTCAGCACTGTTTATCTATTGTTATTTTGGGTTTTTCTCTTGTACACCGATAGACCTGATTCTGAGAAAGGAGAGCAGGGCAACTGTCAAGTAGAGTGAGAGCAAAGTAAGGATGGGAAGGGGAGGCTGAGTGATGGGGCAGAGAGTGGCAGGGTTCTGAGCAAGATTGAATGGAAAGGAAAGCAGGATGACACAAGCAGTCCGTAACGAAGATCATTTATCCCAAAAGTGGTGGCAGGGCCAGGGGAGGGATGTCAACTTGAAGCTGCCACACTGAGCTGGTGAACCAATGCAAAGCACAGGATTGTATATAGAAACACGCTAAACCCACCACAGAGTGGGGCTGGGCGTGAGGCTGGTCTAAAACTGACCCAGTTGTAGGGCAACTTTCTTTGCAAGGGCTTCTGATGCCTCCTAGCTCACTGGCTCAGTAGGGGCTGCTTTGTCCTTCTCTTGGAACCATGGGAAGCACAGAGGCCTGTCTATCAGGAGCCCTCATTTCACAGGACTGTGAGGTCTATAACTGGTCACTGCTACTTGTCCCTCTATGACTCCCTCCTTCTAGAATTTCTGGGGAGGCCCAGCGTTCCTCTGCCCTTTCTCCTCCCCTCCAGGCACTGGATGCCAGAGAAAGCTCTGCTGTCACCTTGGTGGCCACTTCCCAGGGCCAGCTTTCCATGAGTTCCTGGTGGCCAAATGCCTCACGTCTTGGCACTGCTCTCTCTCCTTGGCCTTGCTGTCCAGCAGAATTCCCAGGAATCTCACAGCTCTGTGCTTCAAAACAGCCAGTACTGCCCCATTCCCACTGGCCTTTCTCTGCCGGCATATATATTATAGCTCCCCTGATGGGCTTGCCCTTGAATGGCTAACCATCTTCCTAGGACTTTCTCTTTTGCTGTCCTTACTTCCTAGTTCCCAGGACAGCATTCCTTTTCCTACGTTCATCCTCCCTTGGATGGAAAAAGGAAAAATCATCTTTATTGAGAAAGTGCTGCATGAAGAGCACAGGTCTGGCATTGGGAAGCCTGGGAGAGAATCCTGACCTGGTATTTCGGTTCTCTGACTTCAGTTTTTTTTTTTTTTTTTTTTTTTTTTGCGGTATGCGGGCCTCTCACTGTTGTGGCCTCCCCCGTTGCGGAGCACAGGCTCCGGACGCGCAGGCTCCGGACGCGCAGGCTCAGCGGCCATGGCTCACGGGCCCAGCCGCTCCGCGGCATATGGGATCCTCCCAGACCGGGGCACGAACCCGTATCCCCTGCATCGGCAGGCGGACTCTCAACCACTTGCGCCACCAGGGAGGCCCTCTGACTTCAGTTTTACTCATCTGTAATATGGGGCCAATAACGTTCACCTCACAGAATTGTTGGAAGGACTAGAAATACACACTCATAGCACCTGTACGTCATGGGCATGTGATAAATCACTAGTTTTTTTTTTTTTTAAACATTGTAATGATATTCGTAGCATCAGTATGACCATTTAATAGGACCATTGAGAAATGGTTTTTCTAGGACATGGCATATCCAGTGATTTAAGGGATTTCTGACCCCAGGAGACAGCCCTGTCCATCCAGAAGACCTCTGTCCCTGGAAGCCCATCTCAGATTGCTTCTCAGTGGGGCTGCTCAGGAAGTCCCAAGCCATTGCTCCTCTGTGGTGACCCTGCCTAGGACAGACCCTCAGCAGCAGCAGGGTCTGGCCAGCTCCACACTGGGGCTATGCAGCTCTGAGCTCCCTGTCCGCTTGACATAGCTCTCGACACTGCTGGAAACTTCACTCCAGCAAGGAACCCCTGTGCTGCTACTTCTTCCCCCTCCCTGCCCTTCCATTGGCCTTGGCTTGCCCAACAAGGAGTCCTGCCATCCCACCCCCAGCCCTGGGGCAAGGGCAGGCAGGAAGCGCTTCAAGCAAGGAGAGAGAAAACGCTCAGGAAGCAGACTGACTCAGTGGAGTCTCTGCCGGAAATATCCTCCCACGTCTGCATCCCTAAGGTGGCCTGGTCCTGTCTGGACACAAGGAAATGAGAAGACGAGAGGCAAAACTGACCACATAGAACCCGAAATTCTGTACACTTCTCATTCCTTTAATAATAACACACTTGGAATAAGTATGTTTTCTGGCTTTGGAACTGTCAGGCCTCCTGAGGTTGAATATCCACATGGAGAGCTGTGATGTCAGGTGTCCCGCAGGGTCCTGCTGTAAGTACCAACATCACTGAAGAGCTCTCTCCCCAGCTCTGCCTTCCAGCACACACTCCTCTGTGTCTGAGACACCTCTTGATTCTGGAGTCACAGTTACAGTCCGTTGCCCCCACCCCCCCACCCCCTTCCTACCACACTATCCTGTTTACCTGGAGAGAAAACTGGGGCCAAAGTGGGGACTTAAAGCCTGGCTAAGCCAGAGAACAGGGTCTGAAGTTGAATACACAAAAGACCATTTGGGAAAGAGAGACAGTAGTACTAGGTTAATGGCCTTCAGAGGCTTCAGTTATACATTTTTATTTTAATAATAGGTTAAAATGTGTGTCCTGAAGCCTACATCTAAATTCAACCATTGCTTTAAAATTTTTACCAAATAAATCTTCCCTTGTTGAAATTTCTATCTTTTGCTTTTATAAATGAATCCTACATAATTTATGTGGTCCTTTATTAAATAAACATATATGGAGATGCTACCTGGTGCCGTATAATGGTCTAAATGCAAGGTGGTTCAGACATAAAAAGGGACAGAATCATGGAGGGCAAATAACAGGGAGCATGAGAACTCTACTTGAAGGCCCTCCAGAGGGCTAAACTGAGCAGGGAGAGCTGGAGAAGTCAAAAATGGCATCTTTGAAAACCTGTGTGATGGTTAATGTTAGAGGTCAACTTGGCTGGGTCACAGGGTACCCAGATATTTGGTCAAACATGTCTTGATCGTGGACAGATCTAGAGACTGTCATACAGAGTGAAGTAAGTCAGAAAGAGAAAAACAAATATCGTATATTAACGCATGTATTTGGAACCTAGAAAAATGGTACAGATGAGCCGGTTTGCAGGGCAGAAGTTGAGACACAGATGTAGAGAACAGACATATGGACACCAAGGGGGGAAAACCACAGTGGGCTGGGGATGGTGGTGTGCTGAATTGGGCGATTGGGATTGACATGTACACACTGATGTGTATAAAATTGATGACTGATAAGAACCTGCAGTACAAACAAACAAACAATACTAAACTTTCTTTGGGTAATTTGTATGGAAATATGTTAATATAAATGTTTCAGACATTAAAAAAAAACATGTCTTGATGTTGCTGTCAAAGTATTTTTTAGAACATCTGAATCACTAGCCTTTGGGTAACACAGATTACCTTTGGTAATGTGGGTGGGCTTCATCCAGTTAGATTTTAAAAAAATTTTTATTTTATATTGGAGTATAGTTGATTTACAATGTTGTGTTAGTTTCAGGTGTACAGCAAAGTGATTTAGTTATACGTACACATTTATCTATGATTTTTCAGATTCTTTTCCCATATAGGTTATTACATAGTATTGAGTAAAGTTCCCTGTGCTATACAGTAGGTCCTTGTTGATTATCTGTTTTATATATAGTAGTATGTATATGTTAGTCAGTTGGATTTTTAACAAAAAGACTGGCCTCCCCCAGAGGAGAGGGAATTCTGCCAGCAGACTTTGGACTTGAGCTGCAACTCTGGGTCTCCAGCCTGCCAGCCCACCCTGCAGATTTTCGATTTACCAAGCCCCTACAATTATGTGAGTCTCTTCCTTAAAATCTCTCTCTTTCTCCACACACACACACACACACACACGCCCCTACTGGTCCTGTTCCTCTGGAGGACCCTGACTACTCCATCCTGTCATGGTCAAGGAGTTACATTAGGTTACCTACATACCTTACCAGCATGTGCAGAAGGTCGCCTTTCCTTATGTAGCATAGTCAACCCAGGTTCTACACTTTCTAGATCCTAAATAGAAAATATCTGGCATCCATCTACTTGTCTCCATCTTTGCCATCACCTCCCCCCCACCCCCCGCCCAACCCAGTCTCATCTCCCCTGGGACCAGGGCAATGGCATCTTTCTAAACTGAAGACACTTCATCGTCTTCCCAGATCTCCATCTCTAAACTACAGCAAAGGAGGAACTTTAAAAAATGAAAATCTGATTGGGTCACCCACCTGCTTAACATACGTTCACAGATTTCAGTTTTTCTCAAGATATAATAGGAGCCCACATGGCCTGTGAGCCTCCAAACACACCCCCTCCCCTGATGCTCTAACCACACCGCCTCTTCAGTTTCTTGCTATTCTTTGAAAATGCCATGTTCTTGCCTTTTCTAAGGCTTTTCCATATCATCTCTCTTCTTGAAAGCTCCTCTTGCCAGTATTCACTCAGCCCAAGTCCATTCACTCTCCGCCACTTCACCATGAAAGGCCTTCCCTCATCCTTCAGAGTAAACTAAGTCTCGCTGTGATTCTCTCTCATAGCACTTAAGTTTTCTCCTTGACAAACATTTCACAATTTCTAATTATAAATGTGTGTAGTGCATTATATTTATATTTTAGTATATTTTGTTTAATGTCTGTTTCACCGCTATAGACTCAATTACAAAGGAGATTTGCAAAGTATTACAACGATATTACACATACTGTGTTGCAAAATATAGTCAAGATACTCAGCAGATGAGCACGGCATGTATCCAACGCCACTGGCATACTCAAACCTGGGCCATTAGCTGTGAGGAGCGACACTGCTATGATCCCATCACAAAATATTTCATTTTGATGCCCATGAAGTCAAATCACATTGTTTCAAATCACCTGCCTATGAAGCCTATTTTCTATGTTTTAATACTCTCGTCTGTATCACTTTGAAAACCATGATTGTTCTAGCTTATTAATTTCATGCATCTGCTTTGACATTGGAGCCATGAACAAAGAGAGGGTGTATTGGCCAACGAAGCCAGAGAATGAACATAATTAATTATAGAAATAACACCTGATGGTAAAATGAGTTCTGAGACATAAACAAGTGTTATTTCATGCATTGAACAAATATTGACTTGATACTGGCTTTCTCATAGCACTGTGTCAGGTACTATGGGTCACAGAGGTGGATTAATAAGACAGGAGCCTGCAATGTACAGGAGCAGATGAACACGGAACTCCCAAAACAAGGAGGATTAGGAAGAAGCGGGATGTGGATGACCCGGCATGAGCCCAACACAGGGTGGGCCAGATTCCATGGCCTGCAGTGGAATTCTGACCCTATAGCACAGACTGCTTTCATCCTGTCCCAGCATCATGGCGGAGGGTGGAAACCCATCCTGGACATTGCAGATTTCTTTCTGACAAGGCTTCTGCTTTGTGGCTCGAAGTGCTATCAAATATATAGTCTCTAACATTTTGCTGGTTCCTTTGACTAGTGTAAGACCCTCAGGTAAAGGTAAAAAACTATAATACTTTAAGAGTTTGGAAGAGAAGACATCAGGGTGGTACAGCAGAAAGTTTAGGAACTCAGAGCCAGACATGCCTGCACTGACATCCACTGAATTGAAACATGTTCATGGACACCTAAGGGGTTTCAAGAAGTAGGGCTCTAGAAGAGCTATATACTCTCTGAAATTGTCTGAAGTTTTTGCATAGTAAAAAAATTGTCCAAAAGGAAAGATGGCAGATGGGAATAGTAGGAATTTCATAAACATCACAGTCAGACTTGGGCTGCATCAGCTGTGCAGCACTTACCTGGCCCTGGGCAAATTATTCATGTACACACCCCTCCAAGCTTAGTTTTCAGGTCAGAAAAACAATATGAATTATACCATGTGGCCAGAGGTGTGAACTTTTCAGAAACAGAAATAGGAATACAATAATCCCAATACTAAATGAGTGCGGTCCTCACCTGGTTGGGGAGGCATCTTCATTCACATCAGGGTGTGCCAAAAGATGTGAGGAGAAAGAGTATATAGAGCTAGCCACAAAAGTATAGACTCTCCAAAGATTGTTGGAATGGAGAAAAGTGTACTAAGGGAAGCCAGACCATTGCCTTCTCTTTACTCTACCATGCTTTATCCACAGCGATCATTGTAAGTCAATGCGTTAAATTTCCAATGCCTTAAGCAGACCAATTTCTTAACTCTGGTCTCCAACTCTAAAGTTGTTCTGAATCAGCGAACTCCTGAGCCAAGAGATTCAACCCACATACAAGCAGGTCTTCAGTGTGCCCATCATCTCTGGAGATCCCCCAAAAAGTTCTCACTCATAAGCCTATTTTCTTTCTCTGCTCCCACTGTCACCTGGAGATGTCCTCTCTCTGTAAAGTTCTTGAAGATGCCTCACAGGCTGCCACTCAGAGAGAGGTCACCAGTTCCCACACAGAGCAAGACAAAACATGCTGGTACAGGTTGCTGCCTTATTTCACCCTAATGGGTTGTTCTCAATTGTTACCTTCAACATTGTTTCTTTCTCACCTTCTCTGCCTTGTTCCAGTTTGTCATCCTCTTCCTGATTATACTCTTCCTGCACATTCTTTAGCTTCCAAATGCCATTTACTTGCCTGAAGTAACTAAGTATCAGTTAAGATTCATGTCAGCAAGCCACTTGGATGACTTACATGGATTAATTGGAAAACTGAGGTGACATTTTATCAGCTAGTAAATGCTAGAGTTTAGTTTCATGGTGCTATTGAAAGAAATTACCTATCAACATACATACGCATGCAGATTTAGATATTTCTTTTAATAGTTTATGGCTATTGATTGACTTTAATATATGGCCTGGAGTGGCTTTAATCCCCCTCTATCCTTCTGCTCACCTGGTCTCAGCTCTGCCTGTTGCCAAGCATATTCTTATGTCCCTGAGGCAGAAGGGTGGGACTTCTGTTGTGTTTGCTTGTGGGTCTTTATAGTGGTAGGATAATAATGGAGTCGTTTCAAAATCATTTCCTTAAAATGAAGTTTAAAATGGGGCAGAGGGGACTGCTCTACACCATAAGTCAACCACCCTTGCACTCTCATGCCTCAAGCTCTCAACTAGTCCTTTTGTCAACATTGATCAAATGCCTTTAATGAACTTTGCCTCATGCATAAGAATAAGGTACCACTTGTACCCTTGAGGAGGGACTGACACACTAGCCACAAACTGCAGTACCTCCTAGAGGATGTAGTACTGAGCCCCCAGCAGTCTGTTCTCTGTGAGCTCTGAAGACCTGGCATCATCTTGCATGGGGCTTCCGAAGGCAAAAACCTAGTATTCTCCCTGACTCTTCTCTTCCTCTGATCCATGATGTCCAATCAGTCACCATGGCCTATTGTATCTACCCTGAAATACCTCTTGAATCTGCTCGTTTCTCTCCATTGCCACTGCTACCAGGCTAGTCCAAGCCACCATGTCTTATTGCAGTCACCTCTTTTCTGGTCTATCCCAGTTCTGCTGCCTGTCCAGTCACAGGGAGAGCCAGGATGATCTTTCAGAAATGCCGATATGATAAGTCACTCCCAGGCTTAAAACCTTGTGATGTCTGGCCTTCTCACTCCTCTAATCCCAGCACCTGGCCCAGAGCCTGACACACAAAGGTGCTCAGCAGTGTTTGCTGAATGACTGACTGAAGGAATTTGGTTGTAATTATTATGTGGTTATTCTCTGACTCTGAAAGTGTAAGAACTCAGTGGTTCCTACCATTTCTTTATGAGACAAAACCCAATGAGAACAGCAAAATAACCCCCACTCTGCATGGATAATATCACTGGTAGCTGCACTCTCCAGTGGGAGAAACTTGAGTGAGAAGAATATCTCTCCATATGGGCTTATGCCAAGCTATTTATTTATTTATTTATGGAACTGTCTCCAAAAGTTTCCATGTCCTTTACCATTTAAGAAAGCATGTCTGAAGGCCTCTGCCCATCACTTTCTCATTGTGAGCCTACAGGCAACCACTTTGACAATGTTTGCCAAAAGTGTATATCAACGTTATTACTATTAACTTAAATTTTTTCTTTTAATCATCTCACCTACAAAATCTTAAATATCATCATTTTGACTAATTCTAAGCATTTACATCCATGAAATATTGGACTAGGTATGTTTGTTAAATTTTCTTCTAATACACATTAAAACAAAAACATAACTATTAATGTAAAAAATGTTTAGTCCTGCACCACCTACATTCATCTGGTCTACCAGCCATGGTCCACATGCTACACTTTGGGAAATGCTCCTACAAGAAATTTATGAAAAATATGACTGAATTGCAGAAGCTTCTAATGTTTCCCAGGTATTCAGATCCAGGGTAGGAGAAAGGAGGACATAACCTGCCATTTCTATTCTCAGAGCATCATTAGGAAAAATGAACAAGCGTGTATAATGTCCATCTGGAAAACCTTGCAGGAGACCCATCATCACAGCTGTGGACTGCCCAGGGCTATTATGGGGGTGACCAGCCACACGAGGGAGACTTTATGACAGTCTCATCAGGTTTCTTGGCTTATAATCTGGTCTTTACCTCACAAAATTAAGACTCACAAAAAATTAAGGAAGGAAAAGAAAGCAACTTACAGACCTTCAAGTTCAAGTCCCACAGGTACCTCCAGGGTGAGGCTGTGTGTAAGGATACACTGAAACTCTCCCTGTGACATGGCCTGGAGACTAGCTTCATGCATGATTGAAGGGACTCCAGGGGCTGTCTGTATGGGTTTTTTACTTGACTCTCTGACTTTCGAACTTAAAACACAAGTCAGCCATGCCATGGGAAGGAAGGAGCCTTTTCTGGGAAGAGCAGATGCTGTTTGTGGCACAGCCTCCACAGTGAAATGTCGACAGCAACTTACTTGGAAACACTAAGAATTGTCTTTATGATAATATTTCATATTGCAGTAAGCAAGTGGTATACATTTATTTATAAGTTATAAGTTTACACTTCTAAGTTCTTTTTGCATTTTTAAGTTATGTGTCTGAAATTCCACTTTGACGTGTTTATACTTGAAGTCAAGTTAGTTAAATTTATACTTTATAAACACTGTTATAAAAGAAGTGTTTATGCTTTAAGTTATACTCAAAGTCATCTTTTCAATTATTAAGTTTGTTAGGTCCACTTAATAGGCAAATTAAAAGCAGGCAGACACATGATTCAAAATGATGTCATTATTATTATTATTTAAAAATTTTTTATTTTATATTGGTGCATAGTTGATTAACAATGTTGTGTTAGTTTCACGTGTACAGCAAAGTGATTCAGTTATACATATACATGTATCTATTCTTTTTTGAATTATTTTCCCATTTAGGTTGTTACAGTATATTGAGCAGAGTTCCCCGTGCTATACAGTAGGTCCTTGTTGGTTACCTATTTTAAATATAGTAGTGTGTATATGTTAATCCCAAACTCCCAATTTATCCCCCACCCCCCACCTTTCCCCTTTGGTAACTATAAGTTGGTTTTCTAAGTCTGTGAGTCTGTTCTGTTTCGTAAATAAGTTCGTTTGTTATCATCTTCTTTATCCATTCATCTGTCAATGGACAGTTAGGTTGCTTCCATGTCTTGGCTATTGTAAATAGTGCTACAGTGAACATTGGGGTGCATGTATCCGTTTGAACTATGTTTTTCTCTGGATATATGGCCAGAAGTGGATTACTAGATCATATGGTAGCTCTATTTTTAGTTTTTTAAGGAACCTCCATACTGTTATCCATAGTGACTGTACCAATTTACATTACCACCAACAGTGTAAGAGAGTTCCCTTTTTTCCACAGCCTTTCCAGCATTTATTATACTTTCTGATGATGGCCATTCTGACTGGTGTGAGGTGACACCCCATTGTAATTTTGACTTGCATTTCTCTAATAATCAGCAATGTTGAGCATCTTTTCATGTGCCTCTTGGCCATCTGTATGTCTTCTTTTGAGAAATGTCTGTTTAGGTTTTCTGCTCATTTTTTGATTGGGTTGTTTGTTTTTTTTGATATTGAGTTGCATGAGCTGTTTGTAAATTTTGGATATTAATCCCTTGTCGGTCTCATCGTTTGCAAATATTTTCTCCTATTCTATGGGTTGTCTCTTCGTTTTGTTTATAGTTTCCTTTGCTGTGCAAAAGCTTTTGAGTCTAATTAGGTCCCATTTGTTTATTTTTGTTTTTATTTCCATTACTCTAGGAGATGGATCAAAAAAGATATTGCTGCAATTTATGTCAAAGAGTGTTCTGCCTATATTTTCTTCTAAGAGTTTTATAGTTTCAGGTCTTACATTTAGGTCTTCAATCCACTTTGAATTTATTTTTGTGTATGGTGTTAAAGAAAGTTCTAATTTCATTCCTTTACATGTAGCTGTCCAGTTTTCCCAGCACCCAAAATGATGTCTGCAATCATGGTAAAGAAAGTAACTGGAAGGTTGACAATCTTTGAAGGCTAAGTGGAGTTAGCACTAAGTGGAATAAGTCTTATAACCCAAAGGATCAGGCCTGCTGTGCCCACCCCTCTCATGCCCTGAAATGCTGGGATTACTGCATCTGCCCATAGATGGTTTACTGTTCCCCATACTAATGTCTAGTCATCTGCTCTTAGAAGGAAGATAGAGCATATTTGGTAGTGGAAAGATGAAGTCGTTTGCTTTCAATTGTTTCTGTTTTCTTACTGAATTAAGAAAAGATTTAATTTAAAAAACCCCTTGGAATAATAAAGATCAAAATGTTAACAGTGTTTATCTTTGGCTAGAGAGTAGCTCCTACTCTCTTTAAAATGGAAGCTGCTCATCTTCAAAGAGGGGCAAAGATTAGACTAATGTGACTTAAGCCTTAATTTCTCTGTTAAAACACTGAGTAGAGGAGGGGATAAATGAGTGGTGGCTGGCTGACTTTTCTCTTAGGGCCAGTTTACTTCCAGTTGAAATTTCAATTACTGGCTTATTATTATTATTATTATTATTATTATTATTATTATTATTTTGCGGTACATGGGCCTCTCACTGCTGTGGCCTCTCCCGTTGCGGAGCACAGGCTCCGGACACGCAGGCTCAGCGGCCATGGCTCACGGGCCCAGCCGCTCTGTGGCATGTGGGATCTTCCCGGACCAGGGCATGAACCCGTGTCCCCTGCATCGGCAGGCGGACTCTCAACCACTGCGCCACCAGGGAAACCCCTGGCTCATTATTATTAATAGGCAACCATGCCTGGGAGGATGGGACTTCTCTATTAATAAAACGTGTAACTTTATTCTTAGTTCAAAATAAATAAACATTGTTTGTCATCAGACCAAAAAAGAAAAGAAAAGGTTTAATTAACTGAGAATGAGGAGGTGACAGGAGTGAGGAGGGTTGTGGAGTGAGGACAAGGTATGAATAATTGACATCTTGGAGAGTGGAGACTGACTAGGGAAATGATGGAGGAATGACAGTCAGCACAGTGGTACATGTCCCTCCATCCACTCAGCTGCTCAGGTGCAAGGGGAGGTTCAGAGGGAGACTGGAGTTTAACCAGGTGAGTATGGCTGAAGAAGCAGAGGCAAAAGGACTGAAGATGAATGCAAAGAAATGAATTAACTCATGGAGCCCAAGCTAAGTAAGGGTGAGGTCAGGACAGGAGGGGGCCTTGACAATAAAAAAGTGGAAGTCACTAGATCCCAGTGATGAAGAATTATTGAAGAGGAGCCATGAGAAGACAGAAAGCAGTGGTTGGCGACTAGGATGCTTGAGGTCAAGAATTCGGAGGCTGGGCAATGTTGAGGATGACAAGGACTAGAGAAGGGCCATGGATAGGAAGATTAATGGAAGGCAGAGGATTGAGAGACTAGGATGCTGGATGGGTCACTGCAGGGATGCTGAAGTCCCCAAAGAGGAGTAGAAGGGGCCACAGGAATAGTGAGTGAGACTATTGGATGTCCAGGTAATAAATTGTTCTGTGAATGAGGGGGACTGGCTACAAGGTTGACAGATGGCTGGAACAAGGATGGGTGGTGGGTATTATGTTCAGATGGCAAGTGCTTCAAAGGACCCAAGGTTCTGGTCTGGAGCAGGCCCAGAATTACAACAGGGAAGGGAAGAAACAGCCACGATTTGAAAAAGCTCTGTGGTATTGGTGTCTTTGGGGGAGAGGCATACTTCAGAGCAAGAGTACAATGGCAACTTTCAGAGAAGAGGCTGAGGATGGGGGGGCTCTGCTGATGATGGTGGTGAGCCCCAAGGGGCAGAGAGCAGAAGGGTTTGGGGAGCTGGGGTGGTAGAGGTGGAGGCAGAGAAGAGGCTGAACTGCACTGCATGGGGAGAAAGTTCACAGAGTAGGCTTGGCTCGTGGGAATGAGGAGGGTATAGGGCGATAAGAGGCTTGATGGGTCCTGGAGGCCTCTTAGAGGAGAGTGGATAAAGGGTTCTAATTTCAGCCTCCTTCTTGAAACTGGTCTCTTGGGCTAATCATGATGGCAGCACTGGGTGGTGGGCAGAGTTAAGGCAGCAATGGCCTGGTCTTTCATGAAGCATAGGAAATGTGTTCAACTCCCCTCAGCCTTCACAGAGAGTTGAACTTCCCTGCTGGAGCAAGTGGCCCTTCCATTAGGTAACACATTCATTTTGGAAGGTTAATTAATCCAACCCACATTAACTGAGTCCCTGTTGTACTATGTACTATGTACTGTCCAAGGCACATGGAGTATGTCAGTGAGCAAAACAGACAAAGATCTCTGTGCTCAGGCACTTATATTCATTATATTACATAATGAATATGTAAATTGTATTGTATGATAGAAGGTGATAATTACTATGGAAAAAAGAAAAACTAGATCAGGGTAAAGGGAGATCTGTAGTGCTGGTGGTGGGAACCTGTGTATTAAATAAGGTGGTCAGAGTGAGAAGGTGGCATTTGAGCAAAGACTTGAAGGTAGTGCAGGGAAGAGCGCGGTAGGCAGAGGGAACAGCCAGTGCAAAGATCCTAGAGTGGGAAGCCTGCATGATGTTCTGGAGAAACAGAGAACAAAGAGGCTAGGGAAAAGTGAGCAAAGGGGAGAGATGTAGGAAAGTAGTAAAAATAGTTAGTAATAAATGTGATCAAATAAATGAGAGATATTTATAGAGAGAGAATCCATGTTTACAATTTAGTTCTCTTCATTCACCATGGGACAGTGAACAAGTCACTTCACCTCTCTGAATTCTGCTCTCTGAATTCTGAGTATCTTCTCTAAAAATGAGAAGTTGGAGCAGAGATCTCTCTAAGTTTCCATCTGGTTCTAAAACCTAAGCCTCAAGGGAATAGGGACGTATATTCTGAGGACAACTTGTTGTAGGAGTTTGTCTCTGGAAGTCACCAGAAGCTTGCTGAGACTGAAGCTTAGACAGACCAAGCTTCATACAGTTTGCCATTTGACTGCAAGTGTTATATTTTGTAACCTGTTATCCTCAATTAACATTTATTCAGAGTCCACTAGAGGGCAGCCCTTTACTTAGAAATGGGAAAAGGTCTACCATCTAGCACTCTGACTGTCATCTATTGGGTCATGATGACTAGAACAATCAGAATGAATAACAAGACACTCTGAAAGCTTTCAGTAAGGTTTCAGTTTTTCAACATTTCTTTAGTCACAGAATGTGGCCTTACATCATAGCAATACCAGAAGGTAGCATTTCCTGGCACTTAATTCTAAATTAAATTTCTCATGGGGTGTTTATATTGGGCAATCAAGTGACATAAAGTCTCATGTCCTCAAATATTTTCTAGAGAATGTGTCCTCATTAATATTCATCTTGGAGCTCTATTATTTCTTCCCCAGCCCTTATCACAATCTGTAAGAAATGAATCTACATATCTCTTCCTGTGTTTACTTGTTAATTGTCTCCTCCACTAGGATGTCACCTCCATGAGGGCAGGGCCTAGTCTGGGTGGCTCACCCCAAGAGGCTCAGCCCTCCCACAAGGTCCAGTAGCAGGCTGTCGGCTATTTATTGAATAAATAAATAATTAGAATAGGTCAAGCATCATGGTGATCATAGCAGGAGAGACCTTGGGAACTAAAATATGTAGAGTCAAAATAGTCTAACATAATAAACTGAATAACTTGTGATGGAGAATATTTCTAATCAGTAACTCATATTATTCAAACTTTAGGATTAAAAATCATGTTATACAGCAAAGAGGTATAAATATATATGCATATACCAAAGGACACAGTTTTGACCAAGGAAACCAATATTACCTTTGGTTTTGTTTTAGATTTTCTTTCTTTTTTGCAGGACTATTTCACATTTTCCTGACAATGTTTAATTTAGTGCCCCATATACTGCACGGGCACTGGCAGGAGTAAAGTAACTGGATCACATAAAGACTGAAATGTAATCCAGGCCCACCTTTTCAAATATCAGAAACCTGTATTTCAGGTTTAAACTTAGCAATGGTATTTGTTTATGGATTAAGCCTCATTGAAAGTAAAATTTCAAAAAGATTGCTGAAGAATAAGTTTCTGTTATTGCTTTAGGTTTTAAATATTTCTAATCTTTGGTTAAACACTTGCTACCCATTCATCATCACAATAAATGCTTTTCCATATTATTCTAGACAACTCAAACTTATGGAAAAGGCAGCTGACATATTCTTTTATCTATGAGTTTGACATTACTGGGTAAATAATCCTGAGGAGTTTTTGCCAGTACACCATGATATATTTTTGCTTCAGAAACTAGAAAGTTTTTTTTTTTTTTTTTTTTTTTGCGGTATGCGGGCCTCTCACTGTTGTGGCCTCTCCCGTTGTGGAGCACAGGCTCCGGACGCGCAAGCTCAGCGGCCATGGCTCACACGCCCAGCCGCTCCGCAGCATGTGGGATCTTCCCGGACCGGGGTACGAACCCGTGTCCCCTGCATCGGCAGGCGGACTCTCAACCACTGCGCCACGAGGGAAGCCCGAAAGTATTTTTAAGATTCCATTTTCAGAGGAAATAAGACCTAGTAATTAGGATCATGATTCAGGCAACAAACAAGTGGAATTGAAGTTATTGAAAAATTGAAAATATTTAGTATCTAGAGCAGATACTAAAAAGATACCTCCCCTTCTTTAAAGTATTTTTTTAAGATTAATAATATTTACTGGTTAGGTGGCCCTGGTAGATTTTTAAAAAAATTAATTTATTTATTTATTTATTTATGGCTGCGTTGGGTCTTTGTTGCTGCGTGCAGGCTTTCTCTAGTTGCAGTGAGCGGGGGCTACTCTTTGTTGTGGTGCACAGGCTTCTCATTGTGGTGGCTTCTCTTGTTGCAGAGCACAGGCTCTAGGCGCACAGGCTTCAGTAGTTGTGGCACGTGGGCTCAGTAGTTGTGGCTTGCGGGCTCTAGAATGCAGGCTCAGTAGTTGTGGCGCTCCACAGCATGTGGGATCTTCCCGGACCAGGGCTTGAGCCCGTGTCCCCTGCATTGGCAGGTGGATTCTTAACCGCTGCGCCGCCAGGAAAGTCCCCTGGTAGATATTTTATGATGTTGAAATTACTAAATTTTTAATGAAAATATTTTGTGCCATTCCCAAGAGACTTGGCAGTCCCTGGGCTTCTGAAATACAATGATTAGCAATTATTGTTGTTTAACACAATAAAGACCATTGAGTGTTTGTAAATAATGTTTAACTGCAGCTGTAAGTGGTCCCTTTGGTAATTCCCTTTGGTAATAAAATTGACTATTCCATTCCAAAAAATGTCAAGCAATATTAGGGGATCAAACCTATCTATGGTGGTCCAATTTCTCATCCTACACAAACGTATGTGGTGCCACCAACAGACTTGGGTGTTGCTGCCAGAACAGATCGTGAATGGAGGGGACAGACCCACAAAACCTTGTTCAACTCTCAGGACCAACCTATTAAGTTTTCTTGGATACCCTTGTCCACCCACTACTCTCTACAGAATCACCTTCTCCCTGTGCTGTATATACCTTTACTAAATAGTGCTCTAACATCACTAAGTTTGTCATTCTGTTAAGCACTTGATATGCATCCTTTCATTTAATACTCTCAGAAGATAGGTCTGGCTCCTAGTTTATAGATGAGTTAACTGAGGCATACTACAGTAATTATAATCATGTGCTTGTTTATCCTTGTCTTTTCCAACCCACCCAGTTCACTTTTATTCATCCTACATATATTTCCCAAGCTCCACCTATGTGCCAAAGTCTCCCCACCCGGGCCCCTGGCTGGCACACAGCAGACCCTCATACTGGGTCCCACAGTGGAATACATCCATCTGCTGATGTGTTCTAACATCCAGCGTTAAATTAGTCCTTAGATGTATGTCTTATAAGCAACATGCATTCCTGTGATTGGAGAAATTTTTTCAGATAAAATTGCCTCTTCAGGAGCTTGGCAGTGTTTCAGACCTAGCCTCCAGGCTGTTACTGAAAACAATTAAAAACATCTCAAAGGAAAGATCACAGTGTGCCCTCAAGAGAGGGCATCTCTGCACCCAGACCCCAACAACAGAAACAGTGAGGAGGCAGCATCTTATTTTGACAAAGAACCAGATTCCCATAACCTCCCTTGATTATGGAAACTGAAAACAGAACTCAGAAAGGTGAAGAAGGCAAGGAGGAAAAGATTAATAGATACCAAATAATAAAGTATGAATACTGAAAAAAGTTGTGAAGAGAGCCCAGACAGCAGATATCTAAGAGACAAACCTAACCGTGGAAAGAAAGGCAAATGTCAGATAAGGATACAGCCCAGGTAAGGAAGCCCACAGTATCCCGCCATCTTTTTGTGTGAAATTAAAAACAAGTTTTGAGGGAACTCCCTGGTGGTCCAGTGGTTAGGACTCGGTGCTTTCACTTCTGAGGACCTGGGTTCTATCCCTGGTCGGGGAACCAAGATCACACACACACACACACACACACACACACACACACACACACACACACACATTTGACTTCAAAGATTTTTCTATTTTTCTATCTTCAACCCTGGGCCAATTTCAAATGGAGCCAGTAATTCTGATCATGTTTGGTGAAGGAGAAAAGATTTCTCTGGAGCCAGGAAAGCTACACCATTATGTCAAGTTTTAACTTAAAGCAAAATTCTAGGGCACTTACAGGTCTTTGGAATAAAAATGTATGACCACCAAACTGAGGGCCTCGACACACAGTGATGAAATGCAGAGTAATGCCCAAAATATACATTGCATTTTCAATAGAAAAGATAACTAAAAATCCAGCCAGAGCCAGGTTAACTAGAGTAACAATGAGTATCACATTGAACAATAGGTATTGACCCAAAGACATCCAGGAGATGAGGTCAGAGTGGGCACCAGGTCCCATGGGCCTTGACAGTCCTTGTGAGAGATTTTCCTAGTGAGATGGGAGGCCACCAAAGGGTTCTGAACAAAGAACAACATTGTATCTTATGTTCTCTCAGCATCTGTAGTGGCCCCCCATTACTCAATGTACTAATTCTCTTAGTTGCTGCCCTTCTTCTCTGGAACATTTGCCCTTGGCCTTACAGAATCCCCTTGTCCAGGGGCCGTACCCATCCAACCCAGGTCAGACCCTGGTTAATGTCTGACTAGTGTGGGATCAAGGAGACTGCAAGACACCAGCCTCTTGCCTTAAGGTGGGGAAACTCTGATGCAACTCATGCTCCAGAGCCCCCGTGAGATCAGGCTGACACTCAGTCCAGCTGAGACCTCACCCTTCCCTGCCTCAGCCTGATTTGGACACCCGCTTCTCCCAAGAGCACCCTCCCCAACAAATCATGGACATCTAAATCTCCGCCTCAGGCTCTGCTCCTAGAGAACCGGTCTCCTCCATAACCTGTGCCACAGTTGTAATTTTGCACTTCTTTCTGTGATTCTTTGCCTAATTTCTACTTTCACTGGACTGTGAACTCCTGTGTTCACTTTTGTTTCCTCAGCAACAACCACAGTGATCTGCATTCACCAAAGTCTTTACACAGATCTTGTAAAAATCTTTTCACCATTGACGTTAATTTTCATTATGAAAATATCACGTTGATGCTAACTAGAGGTGACAAAGTATTTTAGTGGTGGCTGTGTTCTTTGGAAAATATAATCAATTGCCAATTTATTGCCATTTAAAAATTACCTATTAAATGCCACGAAATCAAATGTTGCCCGCATCTTCCAGCAGAATGTGTGAAAAAAGGTTGTTCATCTGACCATTTTGGGCAAGCTAGTTGCTTAGTATTAATTACTAAACACTGCAAATCCCAAGAGGGACAAACTCATTAAAAAAATCTGGGTTGAGTTCTCCACAGATTATATATGAAAAAATTTAGGGCTTAAGTATTATATAGCTATTGAGTTTGTTTACGTTCAGCAGTCAGCACTAATGTCTCCAGTGAACCCATGGGCCATTTCTATAAAGGGCCTCCTCCTCCCCCTGTGTAATTTCCTCCTATTTTACACCTTTTTTCAAAAATGGGGTAATAAGCAACGCCTACATCAAACATCATGTTGAAAGTGGGAAAATGCTACAACTTAGAACATAAAAGAGGCTGGTGATCTAGGTGACTTATGTGAGGATTCTGGTAACATTTAAAAAAATCATTACAGAGTTCAATAAAACATAAAGATAAGTTATAAAGCATTTTTCTTCCAAATAAATGCCTTTGACAAGATTACAGAGCTACCCACTTGAAGATTACAGCACTAAACTCAAATAGGATGATGTGATCAGGCTGGAGCTGGAATTGATTTCTTGGTGGTGTCTAAGAAGCCCTGTTCCTAGTCAGCACATGGCCAGGCTTGTGCCAAATTTCTGGGTAGACTGTTTATGTCAACACAAACATATGGCATTGAGGATTCATAAATCCTAGGCAGAACACAGAGTCCATGGTTATTTTTACAACACAAGAGAGACAAGATGCATTTAATCAGGGAGGGGTTGTAGCTCACTTGCAAAGCCCCAAGACCACCTGATGACAGGCAGATAAAACAGCCTGCTGTGCGAGACTTCAGCCAAACCCCACAGTGCAGATGCCCCCAAAGCCACAGTGCACATCACCCACTTTTAACCTTAATGTCTCAAACTGAGATGCTACCTGTTCAGTGCCTTTTATATCAGTACCCTTATCCAGGCAAAATCGAACTTAGAGATAATCATTTTCAATATTTAGCAATATTCCCTCCAGAACTTTTAAAATCGATACAAACTCACATATATGTATATATATACACATTCTCTATTTATTTACAAAATCAAAGTCTTGCTACATATGTATTTGATTCTCTTTACTTTCAAAATATCAAGACAGTCCAATAAACAGAGTCACATTCCTCAAGTTAGTTGAAAGGAGAGATAAAATCAAGATTTGCAGGGTGTGAATTTTTTTTTCTGGTCCATAGGAGATGTCTCACCAATGGAATCTAGCTCTACTGCTGCTATGAAAGGAAGGGTCCATTCTGCCATTTCAGAAGAAGAAACTGAGGGGAGGATAGAGAAGTGACTGGAAGGTTAGTAGCAAGCCCTGAGGTTTGCACAACACACATCTCTATTTCCCAATCCATTCATGTGAGCTTCATTTTCATCTGTGAAAAGATAATCAGAGCACATGCCTATGTCCAAAAATGAGAGAGAATGTTCAAAACTAAAATATCAAAATAACAAAAATCTGTCTCAGGTTTGATACTTTAAAAATATATTTATTTCCTTTTTTCCAGCATGATCAGGATGTCATAAAAGGCAATATTCATGATTTTTTAAAGTAACTCAGAATCATCACAAAGTTTAACTCTATGTTAAAATCATTTTATACTGGTGATACTTGAAAGTCATATCCCTCTGCTGATATGGTGCTATTTTCACCCCCCAAAAAAGTTAATATGGGAATAATTACATGCTGGGAAAGACAGCGGTACTAATAATAATCACATCTTCAGTACATTCTGAATAAGAACTAAACTGCCAAAAATTACTACCTCAGAAATTAGTGTTGTTAATAATTATTGCCACTGAAAGAGAAAATTCCAGGGTGAATATCCAAATTGTCTTGTGAGTCATTAAGTCTTGCTCATGTGAATATAAGATATTATAAGAAGTAACTGAAGTTTAACATGTTGCTAGCATTTTGTAGGTAACAGTCCCAGAAATGCAGATCGCTGATATTGTGCTTTGAGGTGATTAATGCTTAGGAATAGCAGAGACCCGTAACCGTCAGTTATATTTTTACTGGGATTTTATTGTTCAGGAAGGTTGTAAATGCCAATGCTGCTTTACCCCAGAAAGTAGAAATCATGCATTTATTAGAATTCCTTAACTGGCTTTATGGTCAACAGATGACTCATGAATTATTCATAGGTGTAATATGATAAACTGTCGCTGAACCTCCAACCTAGTTTTATTCACAGCCAGGAGCCTCATCCGTGCAGACAGCACAGAATGCTTGCCATAAGGAATGAGTAAGAATTTCTTTAAAAATCAGCGTGCTATTGCTGGTATCCCCGGAACCTTGATGGTGCATATTTCTTTATTGTAAAGACAATGGATGAGATGAATTTTTAAGATGTTTCCATGTGGATTTCTATTTGACTTATGATCTAAATCATACTTATATACAAAGCATAGTAACCTATACTATCTATACATGCACTATTATCTGTACTATTATATCTATAAATCCTTTTTTATAATCCTAAATACCATAGAGAAGAGAAATTACATATGTGGGGCACATTTATTATATCCCAATGCTATTATTACCTGCCTAATACGTTTTGTTAGGAAATCACATCAAAAGGTAACAACAGTGAAGTCAGACAACGTGCATTAGTCTCAATTTTTTCCCACTGATTCCAAATTTGGGGGCCATTTAAAGTCTCCACCATGAGGTAGGTCGGAGGGGAATGGAACTCAAATTAGGGTAGTTTACTAATGTTCTTTTTTATTCCCGGCAGATAGGTAGGGAAAAGTGAAAATGTATGGTCATAAGAAGCACCTAGAGGAGATGGGAGTTTTGCCTTATTATCAGAGTTTAGGTTAAAGTGTATAGTATATATAAATACATATTCTATGTAAGATATTGTAGTTATTCTAAAAGTTTAAAATGCTTCTTGAATATCTTACCTCTTTCCCTACTGGCATGTGAACCTCATGCCTATGTTATGAGTTAATTGAGATAACAATTATAATAATGGTGTCGATTATAATAATAAACAATAGCAGCTGTTACATTAAATGCCACCTAATGTTAAAGGAAGTTTATATGTACTATCTGCCCCTAAACGAACTTAGCCAGGTAACTATGATTAACCTATTTTAAAATGAGAAAACTGAGACTCAGAGAAATTATACCACTTGCTCAAGTTCACGTACTTGGAGCTGTTTACATTAATGGAGGGCTTGCCCCTCCAGATCCACCCTCCACTGTGCCCACCAGGTGACTAACTTGGAGGGACCACATTAGCAGACATCGTGGCTCTCTGATTTTTGGTGGGTTCAGTCAATGGGGAACCCGGGCAGGTGACCAGAGGGAAAGTGAGATATATTTTCAGGGTCAGGGTATTCCTGTCCCCCAGCTCCTTCTCCAGAGGACTGGTTTCATTGCTTAACCAGAGGTCACAGCACCTATGAGGGCACCCCTCCATCCCAGGCTTTGTCTTCAGACTTCCAGTACCTTTCCTCCCCTAATCCCAGACTGGGGACCACAGTGGTGATTGCGTACTATACAATGTCATTTGGGGTTTCCCTAGAGCCCACTCCTTTATAAACAGGCCCTTTTGTTAACCCTTCCTCAAATTATCCTAATTTGAGCACACTGCTTCCTGCTGGGACCCAGATCGATACCTATGCTATACACATGCTCTGAGCATGTAGAGTCAGTGCCTTCAAGAAGCTTTTTTTCTTAGAGGTAGAGCAGAAGCAAACAAATGCAGTAGTCATTCAATGTTTTCAAAAGCCCAGTATCTGTAACCCCCGTTTTCTGGCAACTTCATAGGTATTCTTGCTAAAACTCAGGGTGCCCTCCCCTGGTTTCCAAAGCTTCTGGGTTTAAGCCGGGCTGTTTTAGATAATCATTCAGCAGCAGACACACTGAACAGCAAAGGAAAGCTCTCTTATTAGACAGAGCCCTTCAGACAGGATAGTTCTGAGGAGCTAGAGAGAAGATAGAACATACTGGGGTGAACTTACCTTGAAGTCCTGTAATTACCCAACTGCCTGCCTGCCTTGGCTGCAGGGCAGAGAATCTCCGTGACAACCACCTGCATCACCCCTCTAATGCCCTTCCTTCAGCCAGCACAGGAGGGACTTGAATATTTACTTTCATGATGTGCATTTCATTGCAACACTAAAGGAACAACTGGGTTCAACTGATATCAAACAAATACAACAGCACATAAATCTATATTAGTTTTCTTGGATTTGAAATGTTTTGTATTTAAATATTGTGATGGTCCATGTTATGTGTCACCTTGGCGAGGCTAGTCTCTAGTTATTCAAACTTCACAGGTGTCACTGTGGAGGTATTTTGTAGATGTGACTAAGTCCAGTAATCAGTTGACTTTAAGGGAGATTATTTTAGATGATCCGGGTGGGCTTGATTCAATCCATTGAATGGCCTTAACAGCAGAACTGAGGCTTCCCTGAGAAAGGAGAAATTCTGCCTGTGGACAGCAGCTTCAGCTTATGCATGAGAGCTCTAGCCTGCCCTTCATGATGATCTGCCATATGGATTTTGGACTTGCCTATCCAGCTCTCCTAATCACGTTCTAGGTCTTTGCAATAAATCTCTGTATATATCCCCTATTGGTTCTGTTTTTCCAATTGACCCTGACTGATATAAATATCTACTAGGAAGAGCAAAGAGTTGCCATCCTAAAACTATTCTTTTTTTTTTAAGATTTTTTTTTGATGTGGACCATTTTTAAAGTCTTTATTGAGTTTGTTACAATATTACTTCTGTTTTATGCTTCGGTTTTTTGGCCACGAGGCATATGGGATCTTAGCTCCTCAACCAGGGATTGAACCCACACCCCTTGCATTGGAAGGCGAAGTCTCAACCCCTGGACTGCCAGGGAAGTCCCCCTAAAACTATTCTTAATTGCTGTAATTAAGTAAACATAAAGCCGTACTGATTTGGGGAAAGTGCATGAGGGGACAAAAGAGCAAATCAGTAAGTAGCTCCAAATGGGAAAAATGCAAAGTTTAAATTAAGAGAAATCACATTTAGTTCTGTAAAATGCTTTTGTTTCTTTAATGCGATTCAGAGTTATGTGGCATCCATAAAAAGGTCTTAAGGAATGTATAAGAATTCATCCAAAATAAGTTCACTTAGAGGCTTCTGGGATCAAAAATATGTATACAAATAAGGTTAAATCCAACTGGGTCATAATACTTATCAATTCAATAAAACAAAATTTAATATGTGACATGTCCACTTGGGGGACTTATGGGAAGACATGAAGGAAAAATTATAAAGAATAATTTCTGCTAAATTCATACTTGTACATAAAATACTTTATCAAATTGTTACCCTGCATCTCAAAGTAGTTGCAAGTATGAATTTTACTATAAATTATCTAAAGCCTAGAGTGTCTTCAAGGATATGGTATTAAAACATTGTGAGTTTTCAAACTGACTTTTTATTATCATATCTAGCAAGTACACCTGTCTTCTTTTTTTCTCAAAACTAAAAAATGTCTGTATCAAAATGACTCAAAAATATTCATTCTTGACATGATTCTCCAAGCAATTATAATGATCCAGATGGATACAGAGTAAATGAAAACTATAAGAAAAGCTTTACGCTTCTTCAAACACTGTCATCTCCCATAAAAACTATGATGAAATTCTGCAGCAGTCTAAAGTGTGCTCCAAAGCAGTGCATAATTCCAAGTTCTTCTTGGACCAGTTTCATGACAATTTTTTGAAAGGGCAAAAGCTCTTCTGGGTGATGTTTTACCTGCAGCCTTACCCTGAAGCAAGGGTTTCATAAGCAGCACCACAGTCAGGCCTCAGAGTGATCCTGTCATTAGTTTAACATCTAAACAAGACTTCGCCATGAGAAAAAATCAACCTGCATCCAGTTTTAAAGAGGGGCATCAAAGACCTTGAACAGATGTTAAGTATTATCCACAACGACTTAGTAGTTGTTAACAACAACAGAAAAGACTCAGAGAACAGAGAAGTTGTTTCTTCTCACTTTCAGGCCAGAATAACAAAGTTGTGAGGACTCCCATGCTGCGATGTCTTTATTAAAATGTTCACTGCATAATATCATTGTCTTTTCATTTGGAATTCATGCATTTTTTAGCTGCTATATTATCATGTATACCACTGAAAAACTCTTCATACTGCTCAAAATACACTGGAAATAGTTTTTAAAAAGTTTTTTTCTAAAGTGAAACAAACAGAGTAGAACCCAAGTTGTTTGTAATGGTAGTTAAGAGCTGAAAATTCATCAGGGAGAAGCAAGCTATAGGAGGACGAAAATAAATATTTTGCCATTTTGAACACACCAGGTGGCACACTTGGGTGAAATGTCAGGCACTGGCACAAGAAAGGAATTTAAATGCACAGCTAAAGAAGAAATCTAAAACAACAACAGTCTCTCAGCACCACATACTGCCCATACACTATTTTAATACTGCGTTTTAAAATTAAGAATAGCATGTAATTGCCTAGACATACAATCCTTCTGGATTTAGTCTCAATCTTAAACATAAACCTAAAATAACTGATCTTTGAAGATGCAGATTTCCAGTACATAATATGAATATGAAGGTGTAGATTTCCAGTATAAAATATGAAGATTTATTGGTAAAATCAGCAGTCAACAATGCACAAATGAGATCACATGGGAAAATACTGCTTTTACTTTTAATATAGATGAGTGATTAACAGAAATATATACACATGTTCACACACACACACACACACACACATATATAAATATTCAGTTCCAGACATCTGTAGAACACCAAATTTCTTCTAAGTTCACAACTAAGCTTTATGTTTTTAATGTTGTCATGTTTTTTTATCTAAACACCAACACACAAGATAGTGCTTAAGGGAAACAAGGTGCCATCTCTGTATTCATGTAATAGATTTAAAAATTCCAAACAAAACCATCTCTGCATCGACAGCATCTTGCACACTGCAAGATACTCGATTAAAAAAAGGGCTGGATGAATAAGTGAATAAATGAATGCACACATATATGAATAAATAAGGTGAAGGATGGATGGGTAGAAAGAGACCAGACACACTTAACTGAAAACAAGGGGAAAATTCTCCCCACAGTTTCCACTCTCATACTTCTAACAGTAGTCTTGATGAACTGTCCAAAGCTCACTCCTCACATCATCAGATGCCCCACTACCCCCGGCTGGAGAGAAGGGATGAAAACTGACTTTGCCAGGCAGTTCACACACATTGTCTCATTTAGTCTGCACAACTGGTGAATCAGGCAAATACTGCCCCTTTGACAGATAAGGAGACTGAAGTTCTGAGAAGTGACATGCCCGGGCACTGGGCACTCGGAACGTGCTGAAGTTGAATTCAAATCCAGGCCTTTTCTGACACAAAGTATGTGCTTTTTCTGTTTACATTTGTATGGCATCGAGATGTTATGAGGCATCTTTCTGTAAGGGTTTGTCCAAGTATTTGCACATAACTGTATTAATTTACCTTTGCTTCATCTTATGCATATGTCCTCTCAGAAGACTGAAGTATGAAAACTTTAAATATGAAACTAAATTGAAAAAATCAATCCTCCATAATTCTCCCACTCTAACACAGAAGTTGTTTCCAAGGCAAGTGATTTTGGCTTCTATACTGAGCATCTTGGCCAGAAATGGGCTGGCAGACACTCTTCCATCTTCCTACACAGTGAGTCTAAGTCACGGCGGCAGTCAACAACATAAGTGCTTTAAAACGTGAGGCCTGATCCAAGACTTAGGGATGCTTTTGGCCCCTCCTTCCAGGACTGAGACGTCCTGGGTCGGGAAGTGCTGTGGGACAATGTCTCCTGCACCAGAGCCCTTGACACCCCAGTTGAGGCCCTTCTTAGAGAAGATGTGTATCTCTGGACAAGCAAATAGCACCCCTTCACCCACAGAGAATTTTCACATTAGAATGGACTTTACAGATGCTTCATTCCCATCCCTTCACTGAACAAGTGAAAAAGCTCTCACTCAGAGAACACATAGCCATTAGTGTTTCTGGGTTCTTCCCGTCTCCAAATTGTTTTCCAGCAGATTGACAGGCAGTTTTATTCCTTTTAATAGTCAGTTCCTTAAACAATGAAAATGCAGTTACAATGTGACGACAACCACGTGTTCAGCAGTTTAGACACAATAACCACTGGCATTTACCACGGATTACCACATGTTAGTGATGCCTAATGTTTTTATGTGCATAATCCTACTTGACCCTCGTCACAGCCCTGAGATTGGCATTATTATAGCCACCTTGAAGATAGGGAAACTGAGGCTCTGAGAAATGAAGTTACTTGTTTAAGGCCATATAGCTAAAAAATGGTGGATCTGCAGTTTGAACCCCATTGAATAAGGAGCTTAGACACCATGTGCATGCTATATTACCCTGCTCATAACTAGCCACATGAAATCTTCCAAGAAAGTCTATTTATTCTCTGTTCATGAAACAGAATCACATAGTGATCATTTAAACCCTGATGCTCCATCCAGATACCCTTATGCCTTGGGCCTACCTGGAATGTTCACCTTTAATTCCTTTTAATGCCCCACTTGCTGACCTAATGTTCCTACTGCAAGACACATGGCTGACTGCTATAAGGAGACTTAGATGCCTCTCAGCAGAATACGAAAATGTGCCTCGCTGAGGGAGCTAATTCCAAAACTAGGCATGATGGAATAGGACTGAAAGATGCAGCTTTGTGGCCCTCTGACATTACACACCTCTGCTTGAAATGGAAGGATGCGTTCAAAACCCGACTCTGGAATATTCCAGAGAGTGAGGCCAGGAAATGAGGGCATTGTGGCTGGTCTTGTCCTCCAGTGCCAGTGCCTAACCCTTGAACTCAACCATCCAGACTCAACACTCTCCTTTCCTTCCTGGACTCCCGGAAGCCCACAGAAAAATGGGCCGGAGAGGTAAGAATCTCCAGGGATTCACTCTAGAGTAATGTCAGTTGATCTCCTCTTGTCTCTCCACTGTTATTTCTCTTTGCCATCTCTTCTGGAGGAATTGTGGGGACATCATTAAGCCACTTCAAATCCTTTCTGAAGTGAGACTGAGGTGTAAATGAACAAAGTAATTATTGTCAGGGAAATGTGTGTGGGTCCCTCTGCTCTCTGGGTCTCCTGCTACCGTATCCCCTCCACCTACAAGAACCATTCTAGGCTCTTCAGCAAAAAACAAACAAACAAAAAACCCCCAAAATACTCAAGGCAAACTGCCTGGAAAACAACACGTGTGGGAAATATGGTCCTTGATTTCAACCCTGAACACAATGTTCTAAGATGTTTTTTAAAGCTAGGTTTCCTTCCAGAATTCAACTTGCACAGGGCTGCCAAATAAACATTTTGGACTCAAACAGTAGTTAGGGAAACATTTGTATGCTTGGATTTGAATGAGAAGAGGAAACTGCTGTGGATGAGAGATTGCAAAGTGCCGTTCCACTTAGCACGACATTAAAAGCACAGCAACAATCAAAGTGACACTTCTCCTCACCAGGAGGTTCCTGACTGCACAGCCTACCCCTCACAAGTGGAAAGGCATCACGTTTCAGAAGGAAGATCCAATGCACCACTTGCTTCCTAAGAAATGCAATTGTTTGAAACCAGCACTGACTAATGTGGCTTATGTAAGCTCATATTTAAGGCAACGTCCGCCTCTGTCTTGATTCCCTCGTTAGCAACCTGTTCTGGCTAAACCACCACATGGTGCCCCAGATACCTAATTTTTTAAAGTTGTAATTTTGCCAGGAGAAATACACAAGTGTATGTGGTGCCAATACATAATATTGTTCCTCTGCAAAGCTGTAAGTATTTCTTAAAATTCTGTTTGGTGGATGAAGAAAGGGAAGCAAGTCAACCTGTTAATGATCTACAGATGCTATGATTAGAGAAATAGAGGAAAAAGAACAGTCTTATAATTGTAAGCCAAAACAGTTTACTGCATGCTATTACTAAACTTTGCCTCCCTAAGCAAAATTAAATAATTGCTTTATTAACTGAGATCATGCTTTTTACAAGAGGGTCTCAGGAATAAGTGCTCAATGAGAATTGATTCCCACTTTTGATGTGATGGCCTTTTGGGAGGAAGATGGGGGTGCAGGAAAGAATGCGGGCAGGAGAAGAACGCTGTAAACAGACTGACCGTCCACCAACCTCCCTCCCCTTCACCCAACCAATTACATGACCATCTTGGGACAGTGTAGTTTTTGAAAAGCTCTCTAGGTGATTCTAATGTTTCACCAGGACTCAGGATCACTGTTCTAGATCATCCATGGAGCTAAGATGAGGGGGCTGAGGTTTATTTGAATACACTGAAATCACATCAAATTTTTAAAATTAGTAAACAAAACAGCTTTAGATCAGTGATCTAAATCTAAACCACTGGCAGATTAAATGGGGCTACCTGTGACAAAACTACCTTGTTCTTCTGTCACATGAAGAGACCCATATGAACACTGTTCCTCAGTCAGTATTTCCAAAGTACATTAAGTTGATCACTAATAACCAGTCTCTCTAAGCCAAAGCATTTACAGAAGGAGGGTTTCTGCTAAGAGCACTAAACCTGAAAACAAAAAAATATAATTGGAAATGGTAATAGAATGGCAAGATTTTGAGGATTCCCCTGCTTTTACTCATTTTAGATTTATGTATCATGTAGCCCAATACAATCAACAACTATTGAGAAAATAAGTGAGAATGGGTGACAAATAGCATATGCGGTAAATTAAATATGGCCATACTTTTCTGCATCTACTTTCATCAAGAGTTGGGTCTATTAGAGTTACCATGTGATCTAGCAATCCCACTCCTGGGCATATATCTGGAGAAAAGGTACACACACCTAATTGTTCAAAGCAGCACTATTCACAATGGCCAAGACATGGAAGTGTCCATTGACAGATGAATGGATAAAGAAAATGTGGTATATATATATAATGGAATACTACTCAGCCATAAAAAAGAATGAAATAACACCTTTTGCAGCAACATGGATGGACCTAGAGATTATGATACTAACTGAAGTGAATCAGACAGAGAAAGACAAATATCATATGATATCACTTATATGTGAAGTCTAAAAAAAGATACAAATGAACTTATTTACAGAACAGAAACAGACTCACAGATTTTGAAAACAAATTTATGGTTACCAAAGGGGAAAGGGGGTGGGGGAGGGATAAATTAGCAGTTTGGGATTAACAGATACAAACATAAACAACAAGGTCTTACTGTAGAGCACAGGGAACTATATTCAGTATGCTGTAATAAACCATAATGGAAAAGAATGTATATACACACACATATGTATATAACTGAATCAATTTGCTGTACTAGAAACTAACACAACATTGTAAATCAACTGTATTTCAATTAAAAATTAAATTAGGGACTTTCCTGGTGGCACAGTGGTTAAGAATCCACCTGCTGATGCAGGGGACATAGGTTCGAGCCCTGGTCCAGGAAGATCCCACGTGCCACAGAGCAACTAAGCCCGTGAGCCTCAACTCTGAGCCTGCATGCTGCAACTACTGAAGCCCATGAGCCTAGAGCCTGTGTTCCGCAACAAGGGAAGCCACTGCAATGAGAAACCCACGCACCACAAGGAGGAGTAGCCCCTGCTCACCACAACTAGAGAAAGCCCACGCACAGCAACAAAGACCCAATGCAGTCAAAAATAAAATTTTTTTTAATGTTAAAAAATTAAATTAAATTTAAAAGAGTTGTGGTCTATTAGTCTAACTCTGATCCTTTACCTCAAGAGCTCTTGCAGCTTCTACTCATGGTTTTCTTAAAATCCTGAGACTACCACACTTCAAAGAAGCTCAGGATGAAAGACCAAATGGAAAGAGAGACCCAGGCATCCCAGCTGACCCAGCTGAAACCAGATACCCAAAAATTTAAAGTCATTGTGATACTGAAGTGACAGAAACCTTAAAAGAAAATGATCATGTCATCTTGGAATTCATAACAGTGAAGAAATGAAAATCTGGACATAATCAAATGCATAAAAGGACCTCAGGAAAGTGCATTTTTCTAAAACATATGAAAAAATGTGTATTATCAAAAGGTCAGGCCCATGATGGAATACAACTCAAAAAGGAACAGAATATAGAAATGAAAACTGATAATTGTGAATAACCTTGATAAAGAAGAAAGGGGAAGAAACCTTAATAACCAATGCGGCTGTATGAAAAATTCTCTGGTTCATTCATTCATCCACTCATTCACACAAACAAACATGGAATATCAGCCATGTGCAAAGTGTTGTGCTCTAATGAGGTCATATTTTTAAAAGCACAAGCTAAAGATGGAAGAACCCATATTTTTGAAAAATATATACTAAAAAAAATTTTTAATGGCTGAGATTTATAAGAATAGTTACAGAAAAGCTCTTGAATGAGCTAAGACATTCAAAAGAAATGGTGTCTAAAATTATGTTCCAGGGCAATAGAAATAAGAAACAAAATGTGATATTGCTTGGGGCAGATGGTATAATGCTATTTAACAGTTGCTAGTGGGAAATTCAGGACTCTTCAACATCTTTTCTTCTTCCATCTTCTCCACTGAAGATACTGTTTTACAGTTAAAATAAGAAACTGGAACCCAAGACAAGAGATAAAATTAGTTTAAATGAGAAACACACACACACACACACACACACACACACACACACACACACAGGTGCTTTACTTACACTGACTTCTAGTTGCCCACCTGAGCCAAATCACATCCCAGGGCCCAGAAAAAACTTGCAAATATGATTACCAACCACTGTCAATAGTCTCTGAGGATAGGCACCAAAAGCTCTGAATCAGATTAATGTGACTCCACTTTTCAAATAAGAGAAAAAGGTGGATTCTGTTTATAAAGCTTGAAATCAATGCCTGATAAAATTTTAGAAAAATAGCTAATGAAAACAGGTGGCTAATGAGCACTTGGAAAAAAGGCTGATTCTGAGGAGTTAGGAATCACTAACTAAAATGTGTGGTATTTTATATAGGTAAGGCTTTTTTCCCCCAGATATAGTGTCTCTTTTAGTCCTTACATTAAAAGAGTCCTTTTAGTCCAACTGAGTTGCCATGATTCAGATGCAGAAACTGAGTTTCCTAAACATTGAGTATGTAATGTCCAAAGTCATATAGTAAGTGGCTGAGCTACAACTCAATTCAATTCATTCCAAACTCACCTCATTGCTGATAGAACAAGGGATCACCATAGATATAGTGTAAGTTGATTTCAGCAAGACATTTGACAGAGTTCTTTGGCATATGTTCTTAGACAAGATAGAAATTGTGAGCTAGATGATGGATGGAAAGGAACCACATCTTCTTTTGGATGTCTCAAAGCATCTCAAACTCATCTTGTCCAAAAGCAAATTCATGAATGTCTCCCTCAAACCTGGCTTTCTTTATTCCTTTTCTCAGTGAAGGTATTGTGTGCATTCTAGGAACTTGGTAAGATACTCTTGAAAAGCTTCCTCCATGACCTCATGTTCAATCCACCACCAAAGCCTGCCAATTTTATTCTGAAATAGCTCTCAGAACATGTAAGGTATCATTCCACTGCTGATGACAATCAAGAGTCAGTCTGGTTGTTACTCTTTTGAAGTATATCTTTTATCTCTGGCTACTTTTGAGATCTTCTGTGTGTCTTTGTTGTTCTACAGCTTCACTAAGATGAATCTAGATGTAGATTTTTATTTGTTATCCTGCTTGGGAATGCTGGGCTTCATGAAAATCTTAATTGGAGCTTTTCATCTCTTCAAATATTGCCTCTAACCCATTCTTTAAACTCAGTAACGATACTGCTTTCTTACTAAATTTATTATCTCAGTTTCTGTGGGTCGGGAGTCTGGGTGTTTTAGCTGGGGCCTCTGCTCATGGTCTCATAAGGCTGAAATCAAGGTGCTGGTCAGCTGTATCCTCAAAGTAATTGCACTTAACTTTGATTTTTTATTAAATTTGAGGGTCTTTATGTTTTAATAAACGAGTTTAACAAATTCACATCGACTGGGATAATAAATTTGATCTTCTTGTGTCATTTTATCCTGTGCTTCCATGCTGCTCCACTGCCCCTCCTACTCCTCCACTCCAACATCTTTTTCTCTAGGGACCAAAGCTTCCTTTGATCTTTTTTCTCCTTCTTTGATCATCCAGAAATAATAGTAGTCTCTTAAAACTTTTAAGCAATTACATGCATATTTTAAACCATTTAATACTCATTTCCCTATCGCCATGAAGAATAAAACAGTATCTAAAGATATGTCCGTGTGACTTTCTCTCTTCTTTTTGTCCCCCACCAAGTAAAAGAACTGTAGCCTTTAATTCTTTTTTTTTTTTAACATCTTTATTGGAGTATAATTGCTTTACAGTGGTGTGTTAGTTTCTGCTTGATAACAAAGTGAATCAGCTATACATATACATATATCCCCATATCCCATCCCTCTTGCGTCTCCCTCCCACCCTCCCTATCCCACCCCTCTAGGTGGTCACAAAGCACGGAGCTGATCTCCCTGTGCTATGTGGCTGCTTCCCACTAGCTATCTATTTTACATTGGGTAGTGTATATATGTCCATGCCACTCTCTCACTTCATCCCAGCTTACCCTTCCCCCTCCCCGTGTCCTCAAGTCCATTCTCTATGTCTGTGTCTTTATTCCCGACCTGCCCCTAGGTTCTTCAGAACCTTTTTTTTTTTTAGATTCCATATGCTTATATACTTTTTTCTCATTTAAGAATTATATTCGATGTCACATTAAGTTATACAATAAGAACAATTATTTAACATTAACTCAAATTTTAAAGGTTTAATTACTGACCATTTATTTTATATTTCATTTTCCCTTAATCTGAGATTTGATGAATTCCTTGATTTTCTGAACAATTTTAAGTAATTTTGAGTTCCTGAATGTCTGAGAAGTCCTTTGGGTTGAGACTGGAAGGCACTCCCCTGACTGTTTCTGGCTTGTTGATGGAACTCCTATTATTTTGACAGGCATTTGGAATGAGGTTAAATGTACGGGTATAATTGTAATTTTGGGGGGCCAAATACATATTCTTAAGGCAGCCAAAGAAAACATGAAAACCACCAGTGGTCCCTGGCTAGCTGCAGACCTTATGCACATCCTTTAATTTCTCTGAGCTCTCCTTCCTTATGGATAGGAAGGAGGCTCATCCAAACCACCTCAGACACTCTTCCAGATGTTTTAGTCAAGACTTTATGAAGCTAATAGAAATACCAATATTTAATCAACACCATAAAAGCAGAAGAATTAATTTCCAGCAAAATATCAACGAAGTCTACTATATGTTTGAAGTTTCAGGGTTACACAGTGATGGACAGTAAATACAAAATAAATATTTCTCTCAGTGCCTTGCTTAGAAGAAACAATAGAAACTCATAAACAATACTTGCTCCAAGTATATGTACAACCACATTATTTTCAAGTCTAGGGAAAAGGAAGTATACTTTTGATGAATCCTTAGTATTCATTCAACAACATCACACAAGCAATTATGACACTTAAGAATGTTTTTCAGGTTCCATTTAAAAAATGTCTCAACTAGGTTTTACAGTGACATGGTTCAAATTTAGAAACTATAGAAAGGTTTACTCTTAATTCTGTTTTATAGCTACCCAATTTCCATCCTCTCAGTTAAATGAAGTTGTGTATCCTTCCAGAGATATTTCATACGTATACAAAATATCTCTCTCTCCCTCGCCCTCCCTTTCCCCTCTTATCCCATTTCTCTGTCTCTTTGTTGTTTTTTTAAAAATTTTTGTCCCTTTTAAATAAAATTGTATTATTCCATTTTCCCGAGGCTTATTTTTCACTTAACATTTCTTGGTGATCTTTGTTCATCAGTATAAAGTGCTTCCTCATTCTTTTTTATAACAACCTAGCATTCCATTGTCTGGATATAGCATGGCTTATTTTACCAATAACTTACTGGTGTACATTTTAAGCAATGTTACAATTATAACCCCAAACATATGTCATTTCAAACATGTGAAGTATATTTCTAGGATAATTCTTAGAAATGAAATCACTAGGTTAGAGGCTATACGCATTTGTAATTATGAGAGTTACAGCCATGTTGCTCTCCATAAGGAAATAACAATTTATGCTCCCATCCAGTAATATATGAGCCTACTAGAGCATGATTTTTCATATTGGATTGGCCAAAAAGTTTGTTCAGTTTTAGGCAAAAATAAAACACAATTTTCATTTTTACGAAGAACTGTATTGAATAACGTATTCACTAACCAGAGAAACTTTTTGGCCAACCCAAAAAGTTCCAAAGCATGCTACCTGGTACTTTCAAATTCCTGTCCCCAATTTTTTTTGGTTTGGTTTTGTGGGGCTATTTGGAGTGGACGTGTGAGTCAGATGAGTCCTGGTTTTTGTCCCAAATTATACTGGTTCCTCTGTCTTTTCCCTAAAGCACATGAATACCACAAAACACACACTATTGCTATAAAGCTTCACAGATTTAAGACATACTGAAATGACCAGGGTTCAGAGTCCATTAAGTTTGAGTGTCTCTACAAAGCCCATCTAAATCCTAAACTGCATTGTAACAGCAGGAGAGAGTTGGTGTACTCTTGGCCCTATGAATCAGTGTCTAATGAGAATTGATTTAACAGGCTTCAGGGGACCTTATCTTATTGCTAATAAAATAAATTCCATCTGGCACTTTCCTACACTGCCTAGATATTAAATAGGGTTTATGATGATTAAGCACCAGAAAAGTTAATTGAGAGGTAATTCCAGGGGAATGTACGGATCTCTGAGGGCAGTGGTCTTCTACTGGGTAACTTAAGGAAAGGAGACAGGAGACCAGCTACCAAACTTCAAGCACTAGGCAGAAGCACCATAGCACACAGAGTCATGTAGCCCCAAGCCCACCCCCAGGGCAGCCATCTTCAACTGACAGCTTCCTCCCAACACAGAAGGGATGGTCATTTCCACTCCAACCCTAAGGACCTGCTCCAAGAACAGGACCGCCACCTGGCAAAAGGGACACGAAACCATGATGAGGTGTTTCCATTTGTTTTCCTCATTGGATGGGGCCACCATAAAACGTTAATAATATTAAACAGAAGGGTGGGGTTTATAAAAATGTAGACCAAAGGAGAATGTTGTCGTAAATTATGGTCAGCCATCAAAGCAATTATGCCCCAAAGTTTAATGAGCTATGTCTCATCCAAATCTGAATGAAGAAATTTCTAGAGCATTAAGATTGCTTCTTACCTTTGTACACAGTCTCAATCATGGGTGCCCTAGATAAGTGTATAGAACACAAGAGTCAAGGTCATCAGAACTAAAAGTGTGCATATACCTGCTCCATCATCATGTCCACAGCAGGAAAGCTGCTCCAGAGCAAAGAAGTACCTCATTTACTTTTTAAAAAATGATTTGTCTTTGTTGATTGAATTGATATACCTAAAATACAAGAGAAATGATCTAATTCCTATTTCTATAAAATCCAAACATCTGGCAGGTCAGGCCTAAATGAACAAAGCTAATTCCTAGGAGACATGTAAGATACAAGGCTTTCAGCAGGGGTCAGAGAGCACATCTTTTAAATTTTGGCACCAAGTCTCAAGAGCTTATTGTTTCTTGGAAGGTTAGTGGTGGTCCTTTCTGCCTTTCGGTCCTGACACACAGTGAGATCAAAGGAAACTCGAGTGGCATGGCTCTCTTTTGTTATTCTGACCTGCACTTTACACACATTTCCTATTCTGAAAGCACGGAGAGGTACTGAGTCTATAGGGCTGCTAACATTGTTATGTCTTACGAGGAACTCAGCTGTCTATTTGCTTAATCGACTATAAACAGAGATCCCTTGCCAAACAGTACTTGCCATAAAGAACTCAACACGGGGCATGTTCACTTGGATGCTGTCCACAAGCTTCAGGAGCAAACATGAAATGTCTCACCACTGAGCAAACAAAACTGGAGCTACGCTCTGGAAACCAGCTCGGTGGTGTGGCTCAGAGGCCTGGAAAAGTTTTATTTCACACATTTAAGCTGGTTATTCTTTTTTTTTTTCATCTTTATTGGAGTACAATTGCTTTATAATGGTGTGTTAGTTTCTGCTTTATAACAAAGTGAATCAGTTATACATATACATATCTCTTCCCCCTTGCATCTCCCTCCCTCCCACCCTCCTTATCCCACCCCTCTAGGTGGTCACAAAGCACCGAGCTGATCTCCCTGTGCTATGCGGCTGCTTCCTACCAGCTATCTATTTTACATTTGGTAGTGTATATATGTCCATGCCACTCTCTCACTTTGTCACAGCTTACCCTTCCCCCTCCCCATATCCTCAAGTCCATTTTCTAGTAGGTGTGTCTTTATTCCCGTCTTACCCCTAGGTTCTTCATGACATTTTTTTTTTTTAGATTCCATATATATGTGTTAGCATACGATATTTGTCTTTCTCTTTCTGACTTACTTCACTCTGTATGACAGACTCTAGGTCCATCCACCTCAAATAACTCAATTTCCTTTCTTTTTATGGCTGAGTAATATTTTTAGGGATGGGTTTTAAGGAAAAAAGATTGGAGATGACAAAATTTCACAAAATACAAGGATTTTCTCTGTGGCATTCTTTATATTATAAAAATCATAATGCAAATATCCACTAATCAAGCCATGGTTAACCAGATTAAGATACATTCATATGATGCTATGTGATGTGTTATATGAGATGACATGATATTACTATATAATATGATATAAAACAGCCTTATCTAATGACACAGGACATTGCTTAATATAATATTAAGTGGTAGGAAACTATATACATAGAATGCCAGTTTGCTTTTAAAAAATCTGTCTACTGTATATACACATGCACACACTTTTATAAGACTACATTTCCCTCATAACAGCACTTCTAACACCGAACTGCCAGGGTACTTTTCTGTTTTGCTTTCCACCCCTCCCTCCCCTACTTCTTGTATACCTCCTATTCCTCTGATTGGTGGCAGGCACCAGGTGGCCCACATCACAGAGACAGGCAGGACCTGAGGATAAAGAGCAGGAGTGTGTCTGAATCCCAATCCAGAGGCTTCACCCTGGCCGGAAATGCTGTTCAGGGGATCCCTGGCACAGAGAAGGCACTCTAGGATGTTCACACCCTCTTCCTTCTCTAAAGTTTGGAGACAAAGACGTGAGCAAAATGCGCTGGATCTCTGCCTAGAAACCCTGGTGAAAAGTTGACTTGTAAGAAAAGATTATTTTTCAATAGGAATAATATACCAGTCATAAGGAGCACCCTTGCTGTTGTCCTGGCAAATAAGCATCTTGCCCCAAGAAAGCTGAAGGCAGCTCTGTCCTTGGAAGATTAACACACTAGAGTCAGACTGTTGTTACTAGGGAAGCAGACAGGTTCGTGCACCTGATTTAAACTGTGGCTGAAAAAGGAATCCTCAGCATGAGAGGACCAGAACCTAACCATGGTCAGTCACGCCAAGCAGTGACCGACAAAGGAAAGGGCGGGAACAAAGGACAGTCTGGTCTGCAATGACCTTTTTAAATTATCTGTTGATCCCTTAAGCTACACTGTCCCTTCTGAATGGTGAAAGCCAAGAAAAGAGCAGCACGGTGTGACAGAAGGAACTGCAAGACTAGTTTCTCCTTTACATTTTACTATTTGGCCTTGTGCAAGGCACAGGCAAAATGCTAACACCTTAATCTTTTTGAATTATGGTTTTCTCTGGATATATGCCTGGGAGTGGGATAGCTGGATCATATGGTAGTTCTAGTTTTAATTTTTTAAGGAACCTCCATACTGTTCTCCATAATGGCTGTACCAATTTACATTCCCACCCACAGTGTAGGAGGGTTCCCTTTTCTCCACACCCTCTCCAGCATTTATTGTTTATAGACTTTTTTATGATGGCCATTCTGACCAGTATGAGGTGATACCTCACTGTAGTTTTGATTTGCATTTCTCTGATAATTAGCAATATTGAGCATCTTTTCATGTGCTTTTTTTTTTGGCCATCTGAGAGTCTTCTTTGGAGAAATGTCTATTTAGATCTGCCCATTTTTGATTGGGTTGTTTGTTTTTTTGATATTGAGCTGCACGAGCTGTTTATATATTTTGGAGATTCATCCCTTGTCGGTCACTTCATTTACAAACATTTTCTCTCATTCTGTGCGTTGTCTTCTTATTTTGTTTACGGTTTTCTTTGCTGTGCAAAAGCTTTTAAGTTTAATTAGGTCCCATTTGTTTATTTTTGTTTTTATTTTCATTACTCTAGGAGGTGGATCCAAAAAGATATTGCTGCAATTTATGTCAAAGAGTGTTCTGCCTATGTTTTCCTTTAAGCGTTTTATAGTATCCAGTCTTACATTTAGGTCTTTAATCCATTTTGAGTTTATTTTTGTGTAGGGTGTTAGAGAATGTTCTAGTTTCATTCTTTTACATGTAGCTGTCCAGTTTTCCCAGCACCACTTATTGAAGAGATAGTCTTTTCTCCATTGTATATTCCTGCCTCCTTTGTCATAGAATAATTGACCACAGGTGCGTGGATTTTCTTCTGGGCTTTCTATCCTGTTCCATTATAGGTCTGTTCCAGACCTCTATTTCTGTTTTTGTGCCAGTACCATACTGTTTTGATTACTATAGCTTTGTAGTATGGTCTGAAGCCATAGAGCCTGATTCTTCCAGCTCCGTTTTTCTTTCTCAGGATTGCTTTGGCTATTCCGGGTCTTTTGTGTCTCCATACAAATTGTGAAATTTTTGTTCTAGTTCTGTGAAAAATGCCATTGGTAATTTAATAGGGATTGCGTTGAATCTGTAGATTGCCTTGGGTGGTATAGTCATTTTGACAATATTGATTCTTCCAATCCAAGAACATGGTATACCTTTCCATCTGTTTGTGTCATCTTCAATTTATTTCATCTGTGTCTTACAGTTTTCAGAGTACAAGTCTTTTGTCTCCGTAGGTAGGTTTATTCCTAGGTATTTTGTTCTTTCTGATGTGATGGTAAATGGGATTGTTTTCTTAATTTCTCTTTCTGATCTTTTGTTGTTAGTGTATAGAAATGCAAGAGATCTCTGTGTATTAATTTTGTATCCTGCAACTTTACCAAATTCATTGATGAGCTCTAGTAGTTTTCTGGTAGCATCTTTAAAATTTTCTATGTATAGTATCATGTCATCTGGAACAAATTTATTTTCAGTGATGATGATTTGCATTTAAACAATACAGTGAGTTTAAATATTCCTGTGAAACTAGTTGTGGAGGGGAGGGGAGGTGTAGATCTCTTGACATTTAACTAAATACCTAGCTACACTGGAAAACAAAAACTAAACAAGAGACACACTGTCACAATTGAGGAGAGAGGACGAGACTGCCAGTGTTCATTTGCTGTGTTGCTTTATATAACATCCTTAACTCCTGGGGACTTAATGCTTTGTTTATAAAATGAGCAGGTTGTACTTGAATTCAGGACTGATTTTTAAGCTTCACTTTAGCTCTAAAATTCCATCATTTATTCTGGAATATTCTTTCTCTACTTAAAAGTTTGATAATGTCAGTTCTAGGACAGGCTTCCCATAGCTAAAGGGGTGGCATGAAGACCAGATAAAGTCTTTCTGACTAGAGGCATCCTTTGCCATTCTCAATAATGGCAACAGTTCACCAGAATCTCCTCTGTGTTAGGTGATATTCTGAGCACATCAGCAACACTAAGGCCTTTAATGGCAGACTAGAGCAGAGTGAAGGGACTCGGGGGATACAGGCTGGCCCATGTGATTCATGAAGAAGCAGCCCAGTAGGGGGGCCCTCCCTAACTATGGGTCTGCTACATGCAAGACTTTGGAAACCACTTTCAAGGCAGAAACGTGTCTCCAGGAGAAACACTCTCAGTGGCTGCATCTAAGGCCAGTTAGTCCTGCTGGGGTAGCTGTGTGTATTCAGAACTTCTACTTCCTAGTTAAAAGCTTCCCTTTTGTATTTAAGCTGTCAAAGCAGAAAGTGTGATTTTCTCAGAAACTCTCTCTTCATTTGCCCACTGACCTGTTTTCTAGTTCGTATAGAAATATTTTGTTTCTACAATCAGAAAGAAACAGAAGCCACTGAACAGTTCCTATAGAAGGTATGCAGGGAAACAGAAATGAATAGAACCACCACCCTAAATAAAAGGCATCAGAGTTTCTGATTCTAAGGAAAAAAACATCCTGGCAGCCAACTGTCTCCTCTGGCCACAGCAGGTCAGCACGCAAGTGAATATACAAAAGAAGAGAGACGTTGAAGGTCTAAATAACTAAGCATTGGCTATAAAACAAACACTAGCATTTCTATTCTGCTTGTAGAGAATCATCTAATAGCAAAAAAGGGGAAAGCATCTTGCTTTACGAAAAGCTAAACCGTTAAAACCATTTGAACTTACTAAATATATATGAAAATTTAAAGAGAACTCTAATTATTTAATTCATGGACCGGATACACCAGCCTAGAGCAAGGCAGGTACAGACCTCACCCTGAGTTCTTATGAGTCCTTACCATGTTCCAGAGGCTGTCCACAGGGCTTCCCACGTACTAATTCACTTAACCTCCCACACTCTAGTCAGGTACCCTCATCATCCTCATTGTACAGTGGAAAAACTGGAGGCTCAAGAAAACGAAGGAACATGCCCAAGGTCACACGTCAGGTGAGGATCCTCTGGTTAAAACACAAACCAGCGTCAATGAACCTGTAGTTCTTACGTTTTCAGCAAGACAAGTAGTGCCATTGAGCATCTAGCATTAAATACCACTCCTGTGCCTCTGCTCTAAAATTCATGTAAAATGAATAAATACTGTAGGAAGGAAGGAAGATTTAAAATACAGTCGACAGTGAATTGACTCTGTCTCCTCCCCCCTCCCTCCCTCTCTCTCTCTCACCACACATACCCCTAAGCACGGCAGGCAGTGTAGGATATTACAGGTCTACTTCAGGACCACACAAAGCTGTTTATGCTCTTAGAGAAATAGAAGCTTTTAGGATCTGGTTCAGGATCCACTCAGCTAGATAAAGATGATGGCAGGGCAGGTGACCCAAGAGAGGAAGAAGGGGAAGGTAGGAAGGGAAGGGGGAGTGTCAGAAGGGCAGGGCCACATGGCAAAAGTCCAGGGCCTAGAGAAATGCAGGTCCTCTGGGGTCTCACAGATGTAGCGCAGGGAGGGAGACACACCATAGCCATGGGTGGTATGACCTGAGACCTTAACCCAAGCCCTGGTTCAGGGCAGGGTGGGGATCTGGCAGGAGCACTCAGGTAGGCTCCAGCTCTGGTGAGTAGGGCAGTGGGGCAGGGGAACCTGCAGATGGGATTTGGGGAGCAACACAAAACCATGTCCCTCCAACCAGGCAGCCTTGGGAAGAGGAAGCCCAGGCTCCGACACATTCCTGGCATGGAAAGGGGCAAAGTCACATCCCAGGCCATCTTATGCTGTGTAAGGAATGGACTCTGGTAGCTGTGAGATGCTCAGCCTGGAAGATGTAAAAGGCAAGCTGAGCACTGCAAGGTGGGAGCTGACTATGGGTAATCGTCACAGCTACAGGGGCTGTGACCACACACGAACATTTGGGGGAACGTGGCAGAGGCCAAGGACACATCATTCTAGTGCTAACTCCAGAGATTGCTGGAACCACAGACCCTGCCAACCTCCTATGCAGGTCACCTCATCTGTAAACCCAGGATCCGGCTAGACACACAGGAGTCAGGTACTGTAGCTCTAGCCTGAGGCCTGGGGATAAGAATCAGCCAGAGAAGGAGGCTTGGGTCCTAGGCCCACACGCATGAATAACTGATGCAGGATGGGAGCCCGTGAGTCAGGCCAGCGGTGGGGGGGGGGGGTGAACTGCAGAGGGCTGGGACTCACTGGGCACCTGGGGCCCAGCTCTTCTGGGAATTTAAGGCATCAATCAGACATCCACAAGGGAATCTTGAGACTGGAGCAGAAATCTCTCATCTGAAAGAAGGAACTCATTAAAAGTTATTCCAAGAGTCAGAGAGGTTCATGAATTTACTTCATGATGGTATCAACTTAGAAACTGATCCAGGAGATGGGCCTATTTTCTTTCTCTCTTTTTTTCTATCCTCACTGACATTTTTTTTTTGTTTTTTTTGTTTTTGTTTGAGGATTTCTATATTTATATATATATATATATTTTTAGTTTCTGCTTTATAACAAAGTGAATCAGTCATAAATATACATCTGTTCCCACATCCCTTCCCTCATGGATCTCCCTCCCTCCCACCCTCCCCATCCCACCCCTCCAGGCGGTCACAAAGCACCGAGCTGATCTCCCTGTGCTCTGCGGCTGCTTCCCACTATCTATCTACCTTACGTTTGGTAGCCTCACTGACTTTTTTTTTAATTGAAGTATAGTTGATATACAATGTTGTACAGCAAAGTGATTCAATTATGCATACACACACATTCTTTTTTAATATTCTTTTCCATTATGGTTTATCAGACTGAAACTGTGCACCTCAGATTGGGACTTGAACACATGCGGCCAGAACTCGAACCAGGCCTAAATTCAGATTGGGACTTGAACCCACATGGCTGGGACTCAAACCGGGCCAAAGCCCACAGTCTTCCAACTGAGATCACACACCTGGTTTCAGGACTTAATGAAGCTCAGGTTTCTGATGTCTCATCACAGAAACAATTCAGTGAGAGACAAAGTGATAGGTAAGAAGTGGATTTATTTAGAGAGAAACACACTCCACAGACAGAGTGTGGGCCATCTCAGAAGGTGAGAAAAGCACCAGGGTATGGAGTTGTCAGTTTTTATAGGGGTGGGTAATTTCATAGGCTAATGAGTGGGAGCAGTATTCAGCTATTTCGGGAAGGGGTGGGGATTCCCAGGAGTTGGGCCACTGCCCACTTTTTGATCCTTATGGTGACCTTGGAACAGTCATGGTGCCTGTAGGTGTGTCACTTAGCTTGCTGATGTCTTACAGTGAGCATATACTGAGGCTCAAGGTCTAGTGGAAGTCGACTTGTCTGCCATCTTGGACCCATTTGGTTCTAATCAGTTTATGTCATGTCCTTGGGCTATGTCATTCTTTCAAAGGTTGTGCCCTGCCCCCTTCCCTCCTGTTTTAATAGGACATTGAACATGGCTTTCTGTGCTATATAGTAGGACCCTGTTGTTTATCCATTCTATATATAATAGCTTATATCTGCTAACCCCAACCTCCCACTCCATCCCTCCCCCAACCCCTCCCGCTTGGCAACCACAAGTCTATTCTCTGTGTCTGAGAGTCTGCTTCTGTTCTGTAGATAGGTTCATTTGTGTCATATTTTAGATTCCACATGTAAGTGATATCTTATGGTATTTGTCTTTCTCTTTCTGACTTACTTCACTTAGTATGATAATCTCTAGGTCCATCCATGTTGCTGCAAATGGCATTATTTCATTCTTTTTTATGGCTGAGTAGTATTCCATTGTATATATGTATCACATCTCCTTTATCCGTTCATCTGTCGATGAACATTTAGGTTGTTCCCATGTCTTGGCTATTGTAAGTAGTACTACTATGAACATAGGGGTGCATGTATCGTTCCAAATTTTAGTTTTGTCTGGATACATGCCCAGGAGTGGGATTGCTGGGTCATATGGTAATTCTATTTTTAGTTTTCTGAGGAACCTCCATACTGTTTTACATAGTAGCTGCATCAACTTACATTCCTACCAACAGTACAGGAAGGTTCGAGATGGGCCTGTTTTCTTCAGGAGCTGAGTAAGGAGGTGAAGGCAGGGGCCTGTTTCCAGGAACTGAAGAAGGTCATGGGGACAAGGAAATTGTCATTCCACTAGCACAGCACAGGGTGAAAGTAAAACTCTGATTTCCACAACATACACCTGTGTTCACCAACTGCGTTTCAGACCGTTTCTGGCTAAATGCTTGTGGACGTGCCTGAATTACTGCGGTTGAAGAAAGCTGCTTTCACAATAGCTGCAGAAACTTTCCTCATTCTCTTTCATGTCCTGAATTCTATGTGCACCAAATGCCAAAGAAATTCTTTCTGGAGCCAGAGGTCTGAGGAATGAAAGTCCGGCCAAGAATTAGTACCACAAAAGCTTTATCAGAGCCCAGCAGAATTGAGCCTCTGACACTGGGAGTGGAAAAGAAAATAAGATCAGGAACTTAGAGCCACAAAAGCAATCTAGAATATTGTTATTAAAGAATATGGGATTATGGGGAGAAGGTATCCAGAATTTACAAATTAGTAACCATATATCTTTGAAGGGTTACAAATTAAAAAGTAAACAAGAGCATCAGTATGATTCTTTTTCTACATTATAAGTCCATTTGCAGCATCAAACTCTCTTGGCCATTCTTAAAAGCAGATCCCCACAGGCGAATATGTGATAACTTACAGTTTTATGGTACCAGAGACATTATACAAATTATGGATATGAGGACATCCTAAGGCCACTTTCTTATTTCAAAAATCATGACATATACTTGGTCAACCATTAATTTCAAAGAAACATCAAAGGGTTTATTCCATTCCGAGATGGCAAGCTCTCCGTGGTGAATATGTCACGATCACAGTGTGCTTCCCTTTTAAACTGTACAGGAAAGCCAATACCAGGCTATTATTCTGAGATCACCTTCACATGGCAGATATAACAGTTGTTGGTAGCAAAGGCCAATGCACAGCTAGGGAGCTAAGACATTCGCTGGATCTTTCAGATACCTACAAACCTCAAAGAAAAGGACTAGCCTTAAACAAAATTGGGGAAGAAAGCTTACTTTCTGATCCCATAAATTCCAAGTTGCTTAACCTAGCATTCCAAACCAGTGCTGGCCAATAAAAATATAATGTGAGCAATATATATAAAGTCTTCTAGTAGGCACAGTTTTAAAAAGTAAAAAAAAGAAACAGGTGAAATTAATTTTAATTATACATTTTACTTAAAATATAATTTTAGATACATTTCAATGTGTTTTCAATATAAAATTATTAATGAGATACTTTACATTGTTTTTCATACTAGAGCTCTGAAATCCAGAGTAATTTAGACATCTCCGTTTGGATAAGCCATATTTGAAGTGCTCAGTGCCACGTGTGGCTAATGACTACTGTAATGTCCCAGTTACCCTTCCCCATATCCTGACTTAAACCCTACTGCTTTCCCATCCCTTGGAATGTTATCCCAGGTTTTAGCAAGCACAGGTACCAGATTTTCTAAGACGGCCCTAATTTCACCCATTCTGTCCCATGACACCTGGGTCCCCTTGTTTTCAGTACCAAGGCAGTGTGATGTCCTAGCTCTAGTGTGACACTGCCTAGGTTTGATTCTACCTTTCACTATGTACAACCTGGGCCAGTTTTAAACTTCTTTTTAGAGCCTCCCTTTCCCCATTTTGGAAAGAATAGCTCTTTTCTCATGGTGGCTGGGCACGGGAGGGGTTGCTATTCCTGGAACACCACTCTTCCACACGATGAGCAATAGCGCAAAAGGGACTGTTGTCAAAGCAGTCACTTCCTCCACTGCCCCACCACAGCTCCTGATTGGGGTTGAGAAAACATGCCCTCTTTTCTATCCATATCACTTTGCTCAGGATGCTCCCTGGTGCACAGACCTTTGTTTCAATCCACTTAAAGAATCCTGTCTACCTTCAGGGATCAAATAAATGCACCTCTCCTTCAGGAAGTCTTTCCTTTTTCCTACCTGCCATCTCCAAGATGAAAGTATTCCCATGGGTCTGCCATAATGCTTTTATTTCTCACTCTCTATAGCATCGTAATTATTCATATCAGACTTAGCTCACCTTCTGGACTTTTTCTCAAGGGTTAGGCACTTATTAACTTTGTGAGCCCCTCTCTCCCTCCCCCACTCTTTCATCCTCCTCATGTTTCCCCAGGAAGCTCCTGACATTCAATATAAGATTGTGAAGCAAATGAATGGATATCCAATAGCTTTGATGTAATATATGTGACCTTTTCATTATTAAAAATACCAGTAATAAGTAAAAAAGGTGATTTTTAAAAATCTGTGAGGTCCGCTCTAGCTTTGAGACTGATACGCTCTATGGTACGCACGTCCTGCTTCTGAGGTCCTCACACCTGCCCTACACAAGTCTCCAGGGCCATTCCTGGTGTCTCCTAGTTGCTGGGCCTTCCCCCATGTTGCTGGGCCTTCCCCCATCAAAAAGTGACTCTCAGACAGAGGTGTGTCCCACTTCCCACTCTACCACACAGTGCACCTGCTTTGGGCTCTGTTATTTCAGAGCCCTGCCGGGTGACTGGCCAGCCAACCTGATCTAGCGGTGCAGAGGAAGGAACTCCTGCCTTGCAGCATCCTCTCTCTGAGAGAGCAGATGCATCACTTGGACAGGTTAGTGCCACAGTGTTACTGTGGCCTCTCAGGAGCTACAAGGGGCCAGTGAGGAGATGCAGGGCAGATGCACTCTGTGAAGGCATAGTTATTTCATAAACCACAGGGCATATTTATTCCAACTGAGTAAAGACGAGGCAATCTGACTTCCAGCTTCAAAGAAGTATATGACCAGGAGTATTTGTTAATTAATTTGATCAATTTAATTGTCCAAACTAGGGACCTTGAGAACAAAGCCATTTTACTTTTTAAAAAGAAACTTCTTGAAAAATTAAGTTCTCATAATAAAATTTTAATTTGTTTAAAATGAATTTTGAATGAAGATCACTAACTCATTTCATTAAAAGCACTGTGTGCTCTTTTTATTTTGTGAAATTGTGATTAAACCTCAAAGGAGTTTCTGTATAACAGACTAGAAACACAAAGCACTTCTAGTTTGGGGTGGATGCTCTGCTTTCCTGCAGTGGTTCTTCCACACCCCCTGGCAGCTCTTAGTTATTTTCTCACTTAGACCCGACTCTTGGGGGATGGACGATTGCCCTCACATCCTGTCACTGAGGTGGCAGAGAGAGCACAGGCCATGTCAGCAAGTGAGTAACAGAAACAGGTCTCCAAGTGCATTAATCCCCCTCTTAACGCAGGCCCAAGGAGGAGGAATTTACACACTGCAGCTGCTGGGCTACAGCCACTGAGCCTCTCAGAGAAAGACTAGATGGGAAGTGCCCTGCCACTCATGCTCTCCGTCCTCCCCTCCCTTCCTTCCCCTGGCCTGGCCTTGCCTGGGCCCCGCAGTCCTTGGCAGGCAGAAGCACACTCTCAGTTCAGCAAACCCTGACAATTAATGGCCTGTCACAGTTACGGGAAACCATTTCATCAAATCTAACCACTGCTCCCCCACAGACCAAGTCCATTAGAGCACCAGCAAATCTTTGGAAGTTACCCAGATGCTAACTAGCTTCTGGCCAGCACATTTTAAATGAGAAACTTTAAGCCTGTGGCTATCTCATAAACATCTCAATCTGAACACCAGAGTACCATGCAATTACCACTCATTTTAAAAACCAGTTTGCAAATGCGCCTGACAATATAAAATCACAGGGTATAAAATATGATTCTACTGTAAGTCTGGAGATATTTCCACAGGTGTCTTCTACTACACGAGGGGCCAGGATGGCCCCAGAAACTATATCAGTCAACGTAATACTAGGCTATGCTGCTATAACAAATAAACCCTGATGCCTCAGTGATTTATCCAACAAAAGTTTATTTCATTCGGACACAAAGTCCCCTGCTGGTCATCAGAAACTCCCCTCTATCCGGTGTCTTAGGGGTCAGGCTCCCTCCATCAAATATGTGTTAAGCAGTGGTACAAGGACCTATATCCACTTCTGTGTGACCCCAGAGCATGCTTTGGGTACACTCTGCACACAAGGAGTACCCTTCCTGTCTCTACCTCCCCCAGCCTCCTCTGTGGCCCTGACCAGCAAGTAAGTTACTGTGTCCAGTAGGTTCCAGATGGCAGACTAAACAAACACTTAGTGTCCTCCCCTCCTTCCCAAGACTCCTTTAAAATGACAGTGAAGAAATAAAAGTGTAATTAATTCATAAAAGTGAAAAGAAAAGGAGGGGACCAATGAGCCACCTGCAGATTTCAATGAAGTTCTGGAAAAGAGGGCAGCAAACACTATTTTCAATCATAATAACTTAAGGGCTGCCTATTGATTTTCAACATTAGTGTCAACCTCTGCACAAAACAAGAAAGACTCAAATTTATGTTTGCAGAACAGCCCTTGAATATGTAAGAGTAAAGGTACAGCAGGGACAGAGGTGAGATAAGGAAAGTGGAAGGGGTGGTTGATGGAAGGTAGGGATGCCATATGCATACTAGCCATAGGAATACGTGTGCTGCCAGAACCAAGAAAGGATGGTGAATGTGGATGGAACGAGACCCAGAGGTTTCTGTATACTGTTTGTTTGAAAGATGACCAATAGAAAACCAAACCACAAATAATATAACCATCAAGAAACAAAAGGTAAAAGTAGTCTAAGTAAGTGAGCAAAATCCCCACCATTTCAGAACAGAGAAATGAAAGACTATCTAAAAGTGATACATCGAGAAACAGCAACATAAGCATATTTTTTTTAGATTTATGGAGGTAATGCTAGGAGGACTACAGAACTAAGCACAAAATCGATTAAACATGGAGTGGAGGACTGGTGCTTTTCATTGTAAGGTCTTTACCATTTTGTTTTTTAATGTTTGCATGAAAGCATCTGATAAAAAAGAAAAACAAAGAATAAAATTAATCAAGTATAGTGTGTATTTTCTACACATTTACCTGATTCGTCTAGACCCCAAGCCCCTGGAGGTAGGAGCAGGGGTCAACATGTCTTTTGTTCTCCAACGTGCTCCATCTATAGTTTTAATACTATGGTGTGTCCTGGAAAATGCAATCAACACTCACTCTATTGAACTTGTTTGTACATAAGTACCCCCTCCTCTGTCTGCTGCAGCGTGTCCACTATTCTCAGGCCCACCCAATCCTGTCTTCCCCCCAAATAGTCCTACTATGGGTATAGCCTTTAATGGGATTAAATGTTCAATACCCCACATCCCCAGTGCTGGAAATGCACATAATCTTAGTGAAACGGGGTCCACAGAGTCTCTTTTATATAGGAAGACCTATGACTATGCATATACACAGGAGCTGATATACCCAGTTGTGGTGTGACTGTGCTCATTAGGGGGTGAAGTGGGGAGTGGGGGACAGGGCTCTTCTACCTGCACAGAAGAGCAGTTTTGAAAAGGCTTAATCCAGTCTGTAAAATTCAGAGGCTGTGGGAAAGAGAATCCTGGCTCTACCCCAATTAACTGTGTGATTCTGAGAAAGCTTTGTAACCTCTCTGTGTTTGGGTGCCTTCATGTAAATGGGGATCCTCCTTACGGGGACTCCTATAACGAATCAATAATATGAACTGTGCAGAGCACCCAGGGCAGCGCCAGTTCACAGCTTTTATATCTTCTAGTTATCTTTCCATGAATTTATTTCCTAATTGTGCTGAATGCTTCAGCCCCACTCTCTCTGTTTCCCTTACCATCATATGTTCTGAGGACATTTAATTCACATTTTCACCACCATTTACTACATTTTATGTCAACACTGAAGAACAGATCATTAGAAACACTGTGTAACCTCCACACCCAAGACCTGCCCTCACAAAACCTAACCAGAGAAACTAGGTAAATAAGGAACAGCTGGCCGGGAGAAAAGAAACACAATTCAGTTTGAAACCTTAAAATAAAAATCTTCCACTCTGCGTCTTATGCTCATTGAAGTAAATGTTAAAGAATTCAAAAATACTTTCTGTAACATAGCTTCAAAGACTCTTTCATGTCTCCTAAATCCAAGCAATGCAGAGAGGCAAGGAAAGGTTTGACAACTGCAGTGGTTTTGAGTTTGGATTTACTACACGTGGTTTGGGCTTAGGATATTGCTTGGACTTTGTTCTGCTACTACACTCCCCCTGGCTCCCTCCCTCCCAGCTCCTCTGGAAACATAAAGGCGCATCCCTGAATCAGAGCTTGACATTTGTTGTTCCCTCCACCTTGCTTGATATTACCCCAAAGAGCAGCCCAGCTCCCTCCCTCACCTCCAGCAAGTCTCTGCTCAAGTCTCACCAGAGAAGTCTTCCCCAACCAGCCCGTTCAAAAGAGAGCACCCTGCCCATCCCTGGCCAGTCTCTCTCCCCCTTCCCTGCTTTATTCTTCTTCATGACTCTCACCACTACCTAATACATATAAATATGTTTGTATTTATTTACTTCCTCTCTTTCTCCTCCCTCTAGGCCAGCACTAGCCAATAGAAATATATTGTGAGACATGTCTAATTTTAAATTTTCTAGTAGCCATACGAAAAAAAAGTAAAAAGAAACAGGAAAAATTAATTTTAATGTCTTTTCTTTAAGCTTGTATATCTAAAACACTGGCACTTCAAAATGTAATCAATATAAAAATTATTAATGAGATATCTTACATGTTTTGGTACTAAATTTTTGAGATCTGGTGTGTATGTTACATTCACAGTGCATCTCAATTCAGACTCACCCCATTACAATTGCACAGAAGCCACACGTGGTCGGTCGCTACAGTATGGCTAGCACAGCTCTAGAATATAAACTCCATGGGGCAAAAACTTATTTTGCTCACTGTTATGTATCCAACAGCTAGAACAGTGCCTGGCACATGGATTTTTTTTTTTTTTTTTTTTTTTTTTTGTGGTCTGTGGGCCTCTCACTGTTGTGGCCTCTCCCGTTGCAGAGCACAGCCTCCGGACACGCAGGCTCAGTGGCCATGGCTCTCGGGCCCAGCCGCTCCGCGGCATGTGGGATCTTCCCAGACCAGGGCACGAACCCGTGTCCCCTGCATTGGCAGGCGGACTCTCAACCACTGCACCACCAGGGAAGCCCAACACGTGGATTTTTTAAAAATTAAAGTACAGTTGATTTACAATGTCATGTTAATTTCTGCTGTACAGCAAAGTGATTCAGTTATACATTCTTTTTACAAATATTCTTTTCCATATGTTTTTTTTAAATGTTATTTACTTTTTATTTATTTATTTTTGGCTGCATTAGGTCTTTGTTGCTGCATGTGGGCTTTCTCTAGTTGCACTGAGCAGGGGCTACTCTTCGTTGAGGTGTGTGGGCTTCTCATTGCGGTGGCTTCTCTTGTTGCAGAGCACGGGCTCTAGGTGTCTGGGCTTCAGTAGTTGTGGCATGTAGGCTCAGTAGTTGTGGCTCGCAGGCTCTACAGTTCAGGCTCAGTAGTTGTGGTGCATGGGCTTAGTTGCTCTGCGGCATGTGGGATCTTTCCGGACCAGGGCTTGAACCTGTGTCCCCTGCCTTGGCAGCTGGATTCTTAACCACTGTGCCACCAGGGAAGCCCCTCCATTATGGTTTATCATAGGATATTGAATGTAGTTCTCTGTGCTATACAGTATGACCCTGTTGTTTATCCATTCTATATATAAAAGCTTACATCTGCTAACCCCAACCTCCCACTCCATCCCTCCCCCCAGCCCCCTCCCCCTTGGCAACCACAAATCTGTTCTCTATGTCTGTGAGTCTGTTTCCATTTCATAGATAGGTTCATTTCTGTCATATTTTAGATTCCACATGTAAGTGATATCTTATGATCATTGTCTTTCTCTTTCTGACTTACTTCACTTAGTATGATAATCTCTAGTTGCATCCATGTTGCTGCAAATGGCATTATTTCATTCTTTTTTATGGCTGAGTAGTATTCCATTGTATATATATACCACATCTTCTTTATCCATTCATCTGTCAATGGACCTTTAGGTTGTTTCCATGTCTTGGCTATTGTGAATAGTGCTGCTACAAACATAAGCATGCATGTATCTTTTTGGATTAGAGTTTTGTCTGGACATATGCCCAGGAATGGGATTGCTGGATCATATGGTAATTGTATTTTTAGTTTTCTGAGGAACCTCCATACTGTTTTCCATAGTGGCTGTACCAACTTATATTCCCACCAACAGTGTAGGAGGGTTCACATTTCTCCACACCCTCTCTAGCATTTGTTATTTGTAGACTTTTTAATGATGGCCATTCTGCCCGGTGTGAGGTTCTGATTTGCATTCCTCTAATAATTAGCAATGTTGAGCATCTTTTCATGTGCCTGTTGGCCATTTGTATTTCTTCTTTGAAGAACTGTCTATTTAAGTCTTCTGCCCATTTTACAAGTGGGTTGTTTGTTTTTTGTTGTTGAGTTGTACGAGCTGTTTGTATATTTTGGAAATTAAGCCCTTGTCAGTCGCATCATTTGCAGATATTTTCTCCCATTCCGTAGGTTGTCTTTTCATTTTGTTTAAGGTTTCCTTTGCTATGCAAAAGCTTGTAAGTTTGAGTAGGTCCCATTTATTTATTTTTGTTTTTATTTCTATTGCCTTGGGAGACTGACCTAAGAAAACATTGGTATGATTTATGTCAGAGAATGTTTTGCCTATGATTTCTTCTAGGAGTTTTATGCTATCATGTCTTATGTTTAAGTCTTTAAGCCATTTTGAGTTTATTTTTGTGCACGGTGAGAGGGTGTATTCTTACTTCATTGATTTACATGAGGCTGTCCAACTTTCCCAGCACCATTTACTGAAGAGACTTTTTCCCATTGTATATTCTTGCCTCCTTTGTTGCAGATTAATTGACCGTAGGTGTGTGGGTTTATTTCTGGGCTCTCTATTCTGTTCCACTGATCCATATATCTTTTTTTGTGGCACATGGTTTTTAAATCAAATAACTACTTAATTAACAGATTTCTTGTCTTCCATCTAATAAGCACATATTAAATATATACAATGTGGGAAAAAAACATGGTGGAAATAAAGTAAATTACACTAGAGTACTTACAAGTAAGGGAGGTAAATATTCTACAGAAACAGAAAGTCTGAGAAACTCCAAGGGCAAAGGAAAACAACCCATGTCAATTTTAAGCAGAGTAGGAAAGAGCATGGTTACAGGTGAAATGGGGCACCACCCTGGAGGACTGGAGGCAGGAGGATCATAGAGAAGGTTACTACAATGACTGGGATGAAAAGTCACGAAAGCTGGACTGGGATAGGGCTGGAAGGGATGCTGAAGAGGCAGAAATAACAGGGCCTGGCCCTGCCCTGTGTGGGGACCAAGTCAGGGGAGGAATTATAAAGACTGAGGTTTTGAGCTCAGTGGCTAAGGAAGGAGACATGACAAACCTGTGGAATCCCAAGGGAAAACAGGTTTATGGAGGAGGGGAGCTCACGATGACTTGCCATCAGGTTCCAATACACAAACCCCAACACATGACCGCATTTCCATCACTCTGACTTCTTCCAAATTTAGGCAGCAACAGTACTTCCAAGAACATCCCACGAGGAAATACCAACTGCAGAGGAGTCACAAGGCCCCCCTCTCTGGGTCTCAGCTTTTCCCTCTATAAAATGAGGAGGGTGATGCTGAGCCAGGTAACCCCATCCCAGCCTGGTGGTCACTTTCCTTGTACCAGGTCCTCAGAGCTCTCTTCCTGCACCATGGTAGCTGAGAGCTCTAACAGAAGATTGTACAGCTATGAATCTAATTCTCCCATTTATATAACACTTTGGTTATTCTTCAGTAGTACCTGCCGACAAGAAAATTAAAGCCAGGAGCAAGCTCAAAACAGCCACCGTCAGCACGAACTCCATCCATTCTAGAGCTAATAATTTACAGGGTGAGCAGCTGAACACAAACTTGACTGCGAGTGTGAACAGTCTCATTTCTGAGCTGACATCGTGATGCCCAGTGTTGAAGCTGGCCAGCCTGACTACAAAGGGAAGGACATTCTTCTTCTATGTGTTTACATGACATAAAGACTTTGAGCATAGGGCTGGCAGCAAGGAACACTCAGGAAGCCTGTTTCACTTGTCCACATATGGTTCACTGTACCCAGGTGGGAAATAGAAGAATCTCACCTGAGCCGCTCTTCCTCTTTTTTTCGGAGATTGAAGTCTCGCTGAACCACCTGGAGAACATGCTCTGTTTCATCATCGGTCAGACCAGACAGGTCCAGCTTCCTCCCCATGATTTAACACCAAACACAGACAATGGAACGAGACCTGAGAAATCAAAGGAGAGACCACAAATTGAGGGCAAGATAAAAGTTCTCCATGGATAAAATCAACCAATGTTGTTATTAAACAAAATTAGACACAGTGTTTACATAAGATAGTATCCTGCTCTGCTCTCATACTCAGCAAACATTTACAGACAACTTCAGCAAGACTGTGGAGAAAAAGAGAAGGTAACTGGTCATCAACAGTGTCATTTATCCCAACTCTTAAATTAGAAAAAAATAGATAAATTATTCTTTTCGATAGAATGAAGCATACATGAGACCTGGTGTGGATTTCCACAAAACACCAAAAGACGATATCTAAAACTTCTAAAGCTCTATGGTTTGAAGTTTCAAATTTTAAATATCACACATAATTGTAAGATAAAATAAATCATACTTTAAAAAAATCATAGGGGAATTCCCTGGTGGTCCAGTGGTTAAGATTCCGAGCTTTCACTGCTGGGGGCCCGGGTTCAATCCCTGGTCTGGGAACTAAGATCCCGCAAACCGCGTGGTCAGGCCAAATAAATAAATAAAAATGTAAAAAAAAATCCTATATATACTATATCCCTTGAAGTTTTTTTTTTTTTTTTTTTTTTGTGGTACGCGGGCCTCTCACCGCTGTGGCCTCTCCCGTTGCGGAGCACAGCCTCCGGACGCGCAGGCTCAGCGGCCATGGCTCACGGGCCCAGCCACTCCGCAGCATGTGGGATCCCCCTGGACCGGGGCACGAACCCGTGTTCCCTGCATCGGCAGGCGGACTCTCAACCACTGCGCCACCAGGAAAGCCCCTCCCTTGAAGTTTTTATCACATGGCTATGAAATATAAACTAGAAATCAATAAACTCTCCTCTGCAAAAAAAAATACATATATATAGTAAAATAATCTTTTTAGACATCTTCTCAGAACTAGAAAAGATGATATTTCAAAGACACACCTCCCAGCGGTGCATACCTAAAAATTATGGGAAACTATTTTTTTTTTTGTGGTACGCAGGCCTCTCACTGTTGTGGCCTCTCCGGTTGCGGAGCACAGGCTCCAGACGCGCAGGCTCAGCGGCCATGGCTCACGGGCCCAGCAGCTCCGCGGCATGTGGGATCCTCCTGGACCGGGGCACGAACCCGTGTCCCCTGAATCGGCAGGCGGACTCTCAACCACTGCGCCACCAGGGAAGCCCAGAAACTATTTTTTTTAAAATCATTTTTAATGAATGGCTGCACCCAGGGATGAATCAAATATATAATTCCAAAAAACTACCCAGAACTGAAGGGCAGCACAAACATAAATGTAAACATTCTCAACAAAATATTAGTGGAACCAGTGCAGCAAGATTTCAAAAGCATTATTATATAACATGACCAAGTGAGTTTTATCTAAGCAATGCAACGTTGTTTCAGCATTCAAAAATCAATCAGAGTAATCTGCCACATTAACAGAATAAAAGGGAAAAATCATCTGATCATTTCAATAGATACAGAAAAAGCATTTGACAAACTTCCATGCCCATTCATGATAGAAACCCTCTGAAAACTAAGACTAGAAGATACTTCCTCAATCGTATAAAAGGCATTAAAAAATAAAAACAACAAAAACCTACAATTAACATCACATTCAATGATGAAAGACTGTTTTCCCCTAAGATCAGGAGAAAGGCAAGAATGACCACCCTTACAACCTCTACTTAATACTGAATGTCTTTATTATAAAGCTACAATAATCGAGGCAGAGTGGTATTGGCATATAGGTAGGTGTATTAATCGGCTAGGGCTGCTGTAACTGCACCACAGACTAGGTGGCTTAAATAACATAAATGTATTTTCTCACAGTCTTGAAGGCTAGAAGTCTGAGATCAAGATGTCGGCAGAGTTGACTTCTCCTGAAGCCTCTCTCCGTGGCTTATAGATGGCCATCTTCTCCATGTGTCTTCACATGGTCTTCCCTCTGTGCACATCTATGTCTGAATTTTTCCTTCTTATAAGGACACCAATTATATTGGATTAGGGTCCACTCTAACACTCATTCATTTCAACTTAATTGCCTCTTTAAATGTCCTATCTTCCAAACACAGTCACAATCTGAGTTACTGGGGTTAGGACTCCAACATATGAATTTGGCAGGGGACACAACTCAACCTGTAACACTTCACCCTTTGCTCCCCCAGATATCTTGTCCTTCTTACATGTAAATTACATTCACCCCATCCCAACAGCCACCACAGTGCCAACCTATTGCAGCATCAACTCGAAGTCCAAATTCTCATCTCATTATTATCTAAATTAGGTATAGGTGAGACTTGAGGTATGATTCATCCTGAGGCAAAATTCGTTTCCCATTGTGAACCTGTGAAACCAGACAAGTTACCAGTTACCAAAATAGAACAGTGAAGCAGGCATGGGATAGGCATTTCATTCTAGCTGGGACAAATTGGAAAGGAGAAAGAAGTCTTAGGTCTCACGCAAGTATGAAAGCAGGGCAAATTCCATTAGATTTTTTTTTATTAAGTTATACTTGACATACAGTACTGTATTAGTTTCAGGTGTACCCCATAGTGATTTGATATTTTTACACATTATGAAATAATCACCACAATGAGTCCAGTTACCTTCGTTACCATACAAAGTTGTTACAGTATTATTAACCATGTTCTCTATGTGTACTTTTTTCCATGCATAATCTCTGATTTGTTTATCTTTTAATAATTATTATCCCTGTGTGTACTTTACATCCCCGTGACTAATTTATTTTATAATTGGATGTTTGTACCTCTTCTTCCCTTCACCTATTTCATCTGTTCCCCTGACCCCCTCTTCTCCAGCAACCACCAGTTTGTTCTCTGTATTTATGAGTCTGTTTCTGTTTTGTTTTGTTTGTTTAAGGCTCAAGGATAATCCTCTTGGGCTCCATGCTCTGTCCTCTGAGCCCGCCAGGGTGGCTGTCCCACCCCCTTGGCCCTGGGTGTAGCCACAGCAGCTTGGCCTACCCTTGGTAACTGAGGAGGGACAGCCCCATCCCCCAGGTCATGGTGACAGTGGCACCCCTGCAGACCTCTGATTTGTCCTCAGGATCATTCTTCCCTTTTCCTGAAGGATAATGCATGTTTGTAGCCAAATAGCTCTACTGGCCCATCCTGCAGACTCTCAGAAATCCAGCAGCCTTCCCTCATTTGTCCTGTCTCGGCTTAGTCTAAACTGGCAGTGTTTCTGTTGACATAAATTCTCAAAAACTTTGTCAGCTTCCCATCAGACAAGAGGTTCTCTACAGATCTGTCCTGAATAACTGTGTCTCTATTCCCGGCTTCTGCTGCAATGTTTGACTGGATCCGTGAGCCACACTCAAATCTCTTTAGCAAATGGTTGTCCAGCCACACCCCTGTTGCTCTCTACAGACAGACTTTCTCATTTTTGCAATATGGATAGATAGAATTTTCCAAATCTGCAAGTTCTGGTTCCTTTAGTGTGACAATTCCTTCTTCAATTTACCTTTCTTGTCTCACACCTTATTATAACAGCAAGGACAAACCAGTCTTTAATACTTATTTTAGAATTCTTCTCAGCTAAATATCCAACCTCATCATCACTTACAATTCTGCTTTCCACAAGACACTAGAACACAATTCAACCAAGTTCTCTGCCGCTTTATAACAAGGAACAGCTTTCCTTCAGTTTCCAATAACATCTTCCTCATTTCCATCTGAGACCAGTACTTCTAAGATTCATTTCTACCAACATTCTGTTCATGATGATATGTGCATTCTCTAACATGAGAGAAGCTTTCTCTGCAGCTCTCCTCTTTTCTTTCTTATTTTATTTTGCTTTTTGGCCACACCGCCCCGCATGTAGGATCTTAGTTCCCCCACCAGGGATCGAACCTGCGCCCCCTGCAGTGGAAGTGCAGAGTCTTAACCACTGGACCACCAGGGAAGTCCTTCCGTTTTTCTTCCTGAGACCTCACTGTAATCACCTTTAACATCCATATTTCTACCAAGAGTCTCCTCAAGGCAACCTAGGCTTTTTCTAACATACACCTCAAAACTCTTCCACCCTCTACCCTTAGCCAGTTCCAAAGTCATTTCCACATTTTTATACAGAGGAAGAAACAGAGGTGGCAAATACACATATAAATAGATGCTTAATGTCATTGGTAGCTAGAGAATTGCAATTAAAACCATATTTCACACCCACCAAAATCATCTTTATCAAGTGTTGACAGGAAGTGGGACAATTTTGATAGAGTGAGTAAAAATTGGTACAATCTCTTTATAACACAATTAGGCATCATTTTCAAAGTTGAAGATACATGTACCTTATGAATTACATTTCTGCCACACCTAGGTGTATTCCTCAGATATAACCTTGCACATATGCACCAACAGATAGGAATCGGGTTGAATCATAGGAAATAAATAGGAGCCTATAAAAATGCTTATTTCACATAGTTCAACCTAACAGAAGAACATTAGTAACAGTCACATTCAAAATAGCAAAAAATAAAATAAAACAAATAAGTAAAACCTGTAAACCACCCCAAACATCCATAAGCAGAAAGAAGGATAAACAAATATTGTATACTTGTTTCATACCACTGGAATACTCCAGTGCAATGAAAAAAGAACATTCTGAAGGTATATTCCACATAGATGAATCTTAAAAACATGCTGTTGAGATAGAGAAGCCACATATATATGCATGTACAGCATATAAACAGTATGACTCCTTTTATATAAAGTTCAAAAACACAGAAAGTGAAGAATACATATATTTTTAGGGATAAATGTGATAAAACTATACAGAACAAAATGGGACCTCTGTGGAGGAGAGAAAAGATTTGGCTAGGGATAATCACATTATGGGTGGGGAGAGTGCCTACAGCACCTGCTGGTCTGAGGGAGTGAATTAGAAATAAGGTCCCACCCCTAGGCTGCTCAGGAGAGGGGAAGCTTCATAGCTGCCATCTTCTAGTCTCCCAATGAGCAGGGAGAAACAGATTAGAGGGCACAGGGAAAATGCAGACCGACTTCTTCCTTTAAAACACCCCATTAAAGGTGATAATGGCACTTTGGAGTTTCCCAGAAGGTGACATGTCTGCCCCCTTCATTTCACTTCACTGGCTTTTGGTTCCTGAGAATTCCAAATGAGATTCTAAGATGCCCAGTTAGTACAAGACAGAAGTGACAGCTCTGATCATATCAAATCTAAAAAGAACAATCAGGACTCAAGAAGGGTAAGTGGTTTCTGTAAAGAAATAAGTAAAGTAGCTGTAAATGGATAAGACAGAGAATAATGAGAAACCCTTTTTGGGAAATGGTAAAAGCTTCTTCCCTTTTCTACAGGAAACACAATTAGATTCCCTGCACAAGAGAAAGAGCATCGTTAGGGCTGGAAAAGCCTCAATGTCCATGAGTCAAAGGTCATGAAAGTATGACTCTTTCATTGCCCAAAGGGAAGTGATTTCCCAGACACAAAACCAGTTCAGATGCTCTGACTTCCAGAACCGTGCTCCTGCCCCTGGATTTCTCTGGTTTATACTCAACTAAGATGGTAGCAGAGAGAATACATTTTAAAATTTAGTAATGAGAAAATTAATAAACTTCAAGATTTAATTATATCACCATTTCCCTAATGTGTGTTTCTCAGGTCACTGTTCCCACAAGCGATCTGAGAAAGGAGAGCTCTGTGATGAAATAAAGGTGAGAAATGCCTCAAACTGTATTGCCCTCTGAGGGATACACAGTGCATATAAGCTTATCAGAACCTCTAAGAAGTCTGTCACTAAAGAACCAGTCTGATTTTGTTTATCCCTGTAGTTCTCAAATGCATTTGTCTGCAGATACCTCTTTCTTTAATAACAGCTACCTCTTAACATCCAAAGAAATGACTATTTGGGAATTTTTGCCGTAAGTCCATCCCATGATGACAAATTCCAGTAGCTACTCTAATATAATTACTGAATTGATGTAGCTGGGGTTTTTATGCAATTATCATAAGAAGCTACAGAGTTATATGAGCTTTAGAAGAAGCTGATGACTTAAAAAGGAAAGCAAATGGAAACAAATTTAAAGATAGAAAACCAAAATAAAGGTAGAATTGTCTGTACTATTCTTGGCTAGAACAACTAGAGGAAGGATACAGATACTTCTATAGGAAACTAGTAAGCACAACCTTGCAAATGAAAAAAAACAGACATTCCAAGAATATGAAATACATACATAATGGGAGGGTCATACACAAGTGACATTCTAGAAAGGAACCTAGAACAGATGGGTCAAGGACAAATGCATGCATGGGATCTTTACAGGTCCACAGTGTGTGTGTGTGTGTGTGTGTGTGTGTGTGTGTGTGTGTGTGGTGGTGGTGGTGGTGATGATGATGATGATGATGCACCTAATACAAAGAGAGAAGTACAGAGATTAACTTGGACTATCCAAAGTCCTAAAAGTAATAAAGGGTAAATACTGCTAGGGCTTCTCTCTTTGACCATGGCTAGATCTTGACTAGAACTGAAAAGAAATTTCTTATTCCTACAAAGGAATCAAAATGTTAGGGCTATCCCATTTAAGGCACTTGTTATCAAGCGGTAAAAAAGGAAAAGAGGGCTTCCCTGGTGGCGCAGTGGTTGAGAGTCCGTCTGCCGATGCAGGGGACGCGGGTTCGTGCCCCGGTCCGGGAAGATCCCACATGCCGCGGAGCGGCTGGGCCCGTGAGCCATGGCTGCTGGGCCTGCGTGTCCGGAGCCTGTGCTCCGCAACGGGAGAGGCCACAGCAGTGAGAAGCCCACGTAATGCAAAAAAAAAAAAAAAAAAAGGAAAAGAACTTGCCTGGGAAGGAAAGAAAAAAGCACAAATGGTCCGATATGTACTTTCACTGTGACTTTCTTTGGAGCAAGTGGTGCTTGGGCTGTAAGACTCACTGATCTTCATTCCTTCACCTTCAAGGGTGTTATTCCTGCCATGAACAGCCCATTCTCTGAGACTCATTCTTTACCTGAACACAGGAATGGCCCAGAGGAGACATGGTCACACCACCAGGGTACAGCTGATTGGACCAGGGTTGTCACCTGACCCATACTGGATGTCAGATTCTATCTCCTGGGAATGATATCAACAGGAGTGAGAAAAAGGAATTGAAGAATACTGAATAAATTGTGGTGGATAACTTCCCAAATTTGATGAAAAGTGTTAATCTGCTCATCCAAGAAGCTCAACAAACTCTAGGTAGGATAAATTCAAAGAATGCACATCTAGACACATCATAGTCAAATGGTCAAAAGCCAAAGAAAATACAGAATCTTGAAAGTAAAACAGAAAATGACTCATCACACATGAGGGATCCTCAGTAAGGTCAACTGCTGACTTCTTATCAGGAATCTTGGAGGCCAGAAGGTATTGAGATGATATATTCAAAGAACTGAAAGGAAAAGACTATTATCCAAAAATTCTATATCCAGAAAAGTATCCTTCAAAAATAAAGGATAGGGCTTCCCTGGTGGTGCAGTGGTTGGGAGTCCGCCTGCCGATGCAGGGGATGCGGGTTCGTGCTCCGGTCTGGGAGGATCCCACATGCCGCGGAGCGGCTGGGCCCGTGGGCCATGGCCGCTGAGCCTGCGCGTCCAGAGCCTGTGCTCCGCAGTGGGAGAGGCCACGGCAGTGAGAGGCCCGCATACCGCAAAAAAAAAAAAAAAAAAAAGAAGGATAAATTAAGACAATTAAGGCATTCCAGATAAGCAAAAACAGAGACTTTATCACTAGCAGACCTGCCTTACAAGAAATACTAAAGGAAGTCTTTGTAGCAAAGACTGACAGAATTAAAGGAAGAAATGGACAATTCAGCAATAATCATTAGAGATTTCAATATCTACCTTCAATAATAGATAGAACAACTAGCAAAACATCAGCAAGGATATAGAAGATTTAAGCCATATTATAAGCCACCTAGATCTAACGGACATCTACAAAACACTCTACATGATGGTACAACATATATTCTTCTCGAGTGTACATGGAATATTCTCCAGATAGACCATATATTAGGCTGTAAAATAAATCTCAATACATTTAAAGGAGTTGAGTAATATAAAATCTGTTCTCTAACTACAATGGAAGAAAATTAGAAATTAATAACAGAAAGAAATCTGGGACATTCACTTGTATATGGAAATTAAACAATGTACTCTAAATAACCAAAGGGTCAAGAGAAATAAGAAAATACCTTGAGATAAATAAAAATGAAAACACATGTACCAAAACTTATGGGATGCAGCTAAACCAGTGCTTAGGGGTAAATTTATAGCTATAAACACCTATATTAAAAAGGAAGCATCACAAATCAATAACCTCACCTTCTACCTTGAGACTAAAAAAAAAAAAAAAAAGCAAACTGAACCCAAGTAAGCAGAAGGAAGGAAATAATAAAGACAAATCGATGGAATAGAAAAACAATAGAGAGAAATCAACAAAACCCAAAGTTAGTTCTTTGAAAAGATCAACAAAATTGACAAACCTTTGGCAAGGCTGACCAAGAAAAAAACCAAAAGATTCAAATTACTAAAATCAGGAATGAAAGAGGGCCATCACTATTGACTTTACAGAAATAAAAAGAATTTTAAAGGAATACTGTGAATAGTTGTATGCCAGAAAATTAGATAACCTAGATGAAATGAAAAAAATCCTAGAAAAACACGTACAAAAACTGACTCAAGACAAAATCCTGAATAGATCTATAACTAGTAAAGATATTGAATTAGTAATCAAAAACTTCCACAAAGAAAAGCGAAGGGCTAGGTGGCTTCACTGGTGAATTTTATCAAACATTTAAAGAAAAATTAACACCAGTCCTTCACAAACTCTTCCCCCAAAAATAGAATAGGAGGAAACGCTTCTTAACCCATTTTAAGAAGCCAGTATTATCCTGATACCAAAAACAGACAAGGATATCACAATAAAATAAAACTATAAACCAATATCCCTTACGAATATAGATGAAAAAATCCTCAACAAAATATTAGCAAACAAAATCCAGCAACATACAAAAAAGGATTATGTACACCATAACAAAGTGGGATTTATGCCAGGAATGCAAGGTTGGTTAAACATGTGAAAATCAATAAATATGATATAGCATATTAATAGAATAAAGGACAAAATCACATAATCTTAATTAATACAGAAAAACATTTGATAGAATCCAATACTCTTTCTGATATAAATACTTAACAAACTAGGAATAGAAGGGAGCTTTCTTGAATTGATTAAGGCTGTCTACAAAAAACTCACAGCCAACATCATGCTCAATGTGAATGAATAGATGCTTTCCCCCCAAATGTCATGAACACAACAAGATTGTCACTTTTACCATTTCTATTCAGTATTGTACTGGAGGTTCTAGCCAGGGCAATAGGCAGGAAAAAGAACTAAAAAGCATCTAAATTGGGAAGGAAAAATTGGGATTATCTATATTCAGAGAAAACATTCATATATATAGAAAATTCTAAGGAATACACATACACGAAACCAATTAAAACTGAGATCAGCAAGGTTGCAAGATACAAGATCAGTATACGCAATCATATTTCTATACACTATAAATGAACATTTCAAAAAATGAAATTAAGAAAACAATTCTATTTACAATAGCATCAAAAAAATAAAATACTTATGAGTAATTTTATCACAAGAAGCTTAAGACTTGGAAACACAGGAAACACATCGCATGGATTGGAAGACAATGTTAAGATAGCAGAACTTTCAAAATTGATTTACAGATTCAACACAATTCTTATCAAAATCCCAGCTTCTTTTTTTGCAAGAACTGACAAGCTGATCCAAAAATTCATATGGAAATGTAAGGGCCAAGAGAATCCAATACAATCTTGATTGCTAAATGAATGAAAAAATTTAAAAAGTAATTCCCTCTGGCCCCAGGGACACTCTGGCCTATGAATGGCTGTCCCCAGGCATACTCTGCAGACTAAAATTCTACAAGGGACCCTTGCAGAAAAAGGGTCAAATCTGCAGAAAAGCCAGATCAGCTCCAAGCCTAACTGCACAGGGAACCTATGGCTTCCTATAGTCTGGATGCCATCACCCTGAGACTTCCAGGCATCAGCTCTTATAGCCCCTGTGACCTCCATCTGAACCACTGACCCTCCTGATACCTCATGGAGGCTCCAAGCTCATGGTATTTGAGGCAAAACTTCCTTCCCCATTAAACAGAAGTGATACTATGATTTTATCTCTGGCAAATGAGAGCAGCTCTAGAAGTTGAAAATTGGTGGGGAGATCTCATTATCTCTATCCATTTGAGAGTTGATGGCATTTTCTACCTATTAGATCCTGGTGGAAACTTCTTCAGAAGTAAGGATGGTAAAAGTGGGGGAGCCACTGCCACAGCCTCTGCTGGCAACAGGTATTGGGAGATATTTCAGATGGTATTAGATGGGCACACACACACCCTGAGCACAGAGTGGAAGGAGTTAGCAGGAGGAGGGGGGTGGAAGGGAAATAAAATTGGAGACTAAACCAGTCGTTCTCAATTGAGCACCATATTGCCTCCAAGGAGATAATCAGCAATATCTGGGGAAATTTTTGGTTGTTTCTAATAGGGGTGTGCTACTGGCATCTAGGGGGTAGAGGCCAGGGGTTGCTACTAAACATCCTATGATGCACAGGACAGCTCCCTGCAACAAAGAATTATCTGGTCCAAAATGTCAATAATGCCAAGGTTGAGAAAACCTGGTCTAAACTGAAAGCTACATAGCTGTCAGCCTCTTACTATGTGCTTCCCAGTAGCCCGAGGTATGCCCAGCAGAGTTCACAAAGGGGCCTTCACTACTGCTACAGTACAGGCCTTCACACTGAAATTACACCATTGGTTCTCCTGGCTCTCAGGCTTCCGACTCAGACTGTAACTACATCACTGGCTCTCCTGGGTCTCCAGCTGCATATCTTGGGATTTGTGAGCCTACATGATCATGTGATCCAATTCCTTATAATAAATCTTTCTATTTTATACATATACACACACACATATATATACAGACACACATATCCTATTGGTTCTGTTTTTCTGGAAACTCTGGCTAATAGACACATATACACATTACACATTACTAGCAAATAAATGACCTGGTTTATAAACCTTGATTGCATTTTTCTGGCCTTATCTGCAATGACCAAACTAACGGGTCTGTAGTAGAGCCCCATGCATTTCTCTGCCATCTTGAATTAGAGCAATGCCTACAATCCCCTGCTTTTGTTTTCTGAGCCTTTGGTCACAGTGGAAGCCCTGCAATGCCTCTCCTGCCTTTTGGGCTTTTTCTCTGTCTGCTTCCCATCCTTTGGGTGTTTTCATGTTGATCCCTTGCACAGAGGACAGCTAATGAACACTTGATAAAAATACACAGCTCTTCAGCCCACTGAAAATTTCCTCTTCCGTTTCAACTGGATAATGATGCTCTTTGCTCCCTCTATTTATATAAAAGTCTGGTACACTTCTTCTGACTGTCATAAAAGTGTGACAAGATAAGAGTTGACAGCTGGCTGCATTTGGAACTTGACCACATAAGACTGTGAAAAAATATGCATTAAAACTTCACTAATTCAGACTTCATCAATTCCAAATTTGTGATCAAACATGGTAGGCTAAAATTTACCATTCCATTTGTTCTCAAAACACAGGGATTAAGACAATGAATAGTAGATGAGAAAAGGAGAATATTTACCTTCCAAAGAGAGCAAATTATTATCACGTACTTACTTAGAAGTATCAATTTATATGTAAACAGCACAATTACAGTATAAGCAAATAACAGCTGCAGAGCCTGGGTTTTTAGTATGCAAACCTCAGAGGGTTCCCCTAGTCATGCACATTGGGACTTAATCTCAGGACCCAGGGTGAGTACTGTTTGTTCACACCTTCACTGAGTAGAGGCTGGGACAGCTGGCGATAAAGGATAATCAGGCCCAAAGTGGTAAGGGCTACCTGAGGAATGGGCCGGGAGTCATTGCCCCTGGATCAGGGGAAAGAGGGAGGGCAGGAGCCAGAGATGGAGAGACTTCCGGTGTCAGTCCTGCCTCGGCCAGGGCCCTTAGGTGGGGCAAGGGTTGGCAGGTATCCAGGCTGAGAGAGGAGCACAGGCAGAAGCTTCCCTTAGCGATGGGCATATCACTCAATATGTCTGCTGCAGGGTTGCAGAGGGAGTCTGTGAAGCTCTGTTAAAGAGCTTGGACTTCACCCAAGGGCCCTGGGAGCCACTTTAGGGTCCTAAACAGGCGAGCAACCTTAGATACAGCGTTTGTGCTTTCCTGGAGTCACATGGGTAGTGGTGGGAAACTGGGATGGAGGTGAACAGGGACAGAGGCAGTCACCTGGAAGCCACTGAAGTTGTCTAGGTGGGAGCTCGAAGTTGAGAAGAAAGCAGAGAAAATGACTCAAAGCTGCCTATTTACTCCTTGATTAAACTCTTGCCTCTTGGAAAATGTTCAGGCAGGTCAAAGTTCAACTCCCAATGGGCAGCTCCTTCCCTCTCCCTCCTCCTTCCCAAGATGGCATCTGGCAGGAGGGGCAGGCTTTACTGCTCTTGGCAATAAAGACCAGTACACACAGAGTCCTTCTAGGCTGGGCTCTGCCATGGGGGCTGGTCTGGTGTCTGGACTATAACTATCTAAAGGGGGAACCGGTCTTCTTTGTCCTTTGTCATGAGTGGCATGCTCAGCTGTTACTTGTGGGTTGGTGACATTTGTTTGTTGATTGATTGATCTGAGAGCAGCCTATCAAAAAGAACTCTTGCCAAGTTTCACCAAGTCCTGCCACAGTGCTGTTACTAAGTGTCAACTATTCTGTGCCAAATAAGATCATCCAAAATGCCTACCAAATGTCTAAAACTCAATAAATGACTTTGAAACTCAGAGATATAGTCTATATATGAGTAGAAAGCAAAATGGCCTCAGTAAGCTAAAGGAAGACAAAGAAATAGAGATAACATCTTAAAGAAGAGGAAATGAAGTGTATGGAAATAGTAAACTCCCAAATGAGGGGTACTTTTCAAATGTGTGGTAAAAAGTCAGTTTCTAAACCAGCTCCCACTGTAATTCAAGCCCTGTGTGCCAAGAGCAGACATCTGTGCCCTAAGCAGCGCCTCCTCCAGGCCCTAGAGTGAGACAGAATCAGCACACTGCCTCTCCAGCAGCAGCCTCAGTCCCAACCACATAGTTTAGCCTGTTGTTTCTCTAATAGGTTGTTCTAGACTGTCTACAGCTGTTGTTTTATTGTTATTGTTATTATTTTAATCGTCATTTAGCCTTTCAGTAAAAACAGAGGCTTGAAGCTTGGTGGGAGTTTTTGCATTTTGGAGACGACACATAGAAATATACAAGTACACTGCTCTCAGCCATTTACTATGTAAACTGTAAGCATCCAGTTTTGAGTGGGGCCCAGAGCTAGAGAATATTTACCTTCTAAAGAGAGCAAATTATTATCAGGTACTTACTTAGAAGTATCAATTTATATGTAAACAGTCCAGGCGGCACTACCAGAGGCTCTGTCCCTTGGTTTATGCAGGACCCAACAGATGCAATGATATCAAAGTGTCCACAGCAAAGAGAGATGCCATACAGGACCTCTGGGAAGCTCTAGGAGAAGCACCGCAAAGGCTTTCAAGGGTGTGTTAAAGCAGAACTACACCCTCCTCTACAGGTAACAATTCTCCTATTGAGAAATAGCTCATGCTTGCTACCAGGCCCTGGTACTGAATGCCTAACTAGGAGACATCAAGTGACCATGTGACCAGCAGAAGCTAGCTCTGAGCTGCTTGTTAGGCTTGGTGTGCACAGTAGGGACCCAACGTCAAGTGGAAATGCTATATAAGAAATTAGACCCAATCTGTTCCAGAAGGTGTAAGTTGCATGGGCAGGTGACTCAGACTCCCATGTCTCCTGTGTCTGCTGCGATGTCTCCTCTCCCTCAATCCACAGCTACGTCCTCATAGAAAGTTCCTGGTGATCAACCAACATAAGAGGAAAAACCTCAGTCTGGATTTGTGGATGATTCTGTAAGAAATCACTGACACCCACCAGAAGTGGACAGCTGTAGCATTACAGCCCCAGTCAGGGGTGACCCTGAAGGATAGCAGTGAGGGGCCACCCTGCTGGTGGGCAGGATTTCAAGCTGTATACTGATCTTCCACATTGTCTGGACCTAGAGATGTCTGGAAGAATGGAACAGACATCAATTCGTGGACAGTAGCCAACAGAATGGCAGATGGGAAAAGAACAGGTTTGGGAGATCAATGACAAGGAAGTCTGAGGAAGAGGTGTGTGCAGATCTCTCAGAGAAGCGGAGTGTGATGATATTTGAATATCTATGCGGAAGTTCTCAACAATCTGGTGGACAAGAGGACACCCTAGGAGGTGAGGCAGCCTCTTCCCCAGTGCTTATTCAGTGAGCCCTTGTACAAAATGGACATGGCAGGAGGGTCCAACAACGTGGCTACACATGGGTCCAATCTCACAGACTTCCTCTTTGCAGGCCTAATCTGCCTGTCATCACTGCTGAGGACCCGTCTTCCCAACACCAGAGACCAGCGCTGAGTTGTAGATGGGGGGAAGCCAGTCAGTCACCTGGTGGCAGAGTGATTGCACTAGATCTTCTGTCATAGAGGGGTTAGTGAGTCCTTCCTGGAATACATATGTATAAATTTTCCATCTATGCCTGCATCTTTATCCATCACTTACAGAATGCTTGATTCACTGTCATGGTTCCCCCCAGCATGTTATGGCTGACCAAAAAACTCATTTACAGCAAACAGAGTTTGGCCATGGACTCACGTCCATGGAATTCACTCGTCTCACCGATGTACCGCATCACCTGGTGGGATTACCTACTGATGACTTCTGATCCAGCAGTTTTCTACCTCTGGACCAGATGATCTTGATAACACCTCTGTGACCTGACCTCTTTGAATGCTGTGGTGTCTGCAATGACCCAAGGCCTGAGTGCAATAAATAGGTTTCTTTCTTTCTTTTTTTGAAGCTTCAATATAGTAAAAGTCGAAATAAATGTTTGAACTGGACTGCAGTGTACATTTTTCAAAAGGAAAATAGTTTCACATGGAAAGGCTTACAGTAAAATATTGTGCTCAGCTAGGCCTTTCAGACTGCAGTTATACTCAAATATATGTAAGCAATAACATTAAAAAGAGATTTGATCCTAGATAATGTCCTGTTGGATAGAGAAAAAAGAGGAGAGCAAAGTTGCTCTAGGCAATAAAAAAAGAAACAGAAATCTACAGTTCAGTACCATGGCAGGAGGGAAATTGTTTAATGACCTTTAACATTAGCCTGCTCCTTGGTGGGTTTCACCAACCCAGCTATACTTCAGTAATACGTCTTCCCGTTGGCAGGAGGTTCAGAGACACATACTTTAATTAAAGTTAGCTACTTCAAAGATAATTAAAGGTGTGTTATAGAAATCTCTAGACAAGATTATAGAACTCTGAAGCAGAAGCTAACCAAAAAGCTGCAGCTTTATTTTATTTTATTTTTTTTATTAGCTTGTTCTTTTTCTTTTTTTTTTTTTTTTTGGCTGTGTTGGGTCTTCGTCGCTGCATGCGCTTTCTCTAGCTGCGGTGAGCGGGGGCTACTCTTCGTTGCGGGGCACGGGCTTCTCATTGCAGTGGCTTCTCTTGTTGCGGAGCACGGGCTCTAGGCGTGCAGTCTTCAGTACTTGCAGCACGTGGGCTTGGTAGTTGCAGCACCCGGGCCCTAGAGCGTGTGGGCTTCAGTAGTTGTGACACACAGGCTCTAGAGTGCAGGCTTAGTAGTTGTGGCGCATGAGCTTAATTGCTCCGCAGCATGTGGGATCTTCCCGGACCAGGGATTGAACGCGTGTCCCCCACATTGGCAGGTAGATTCTTAACCACTGCGCCACCAGGGAAGTCCCTGAAGCTTTATTTTACATAAAGTGGTTCAGCACTTGAGAAGGACTACAGAAGGCAGGGAAGGTAGTTTATCACTGAGTAGTAATGACAATGGATATTTAATTCAAATTGGATAGAAATGGAAAACAAATTGTCTTCATTTTTAAAAATTGTATCGAAGTATAGTTGATTTACAATGTTGTATTAATTTCTGCTGTACAGCAAAGTGACTCAGTTATACACATATATATACATATTCTTTCTCATATTCTTTTCCATTATGGTTTATCAGAAGATACTGTATATAGTTCCCTGTGCTATATAGGACACTGTTGTTTATCCATCCTATATATCACAGTTTGCATCTGCTAATCCCAAACTCCCAATCCATCTGTCCCCCAACCCCTTCTCCCCCTTGGCAACCACAAGTCTGTTCTCTATATCTGTGAGTTTGTTTCTGTTTCATAGATAAGTTCATTTGTGTTATATTATTATTATTATTTTTTAAACATAACTTTTTAAAAACATCTTTATTGGAGTATAATTGCTTTACAGTGTTGTGTTAGTTTCTGCTTTATAACAAAGTGAATCAGCTATACATATACATATATTCCCATATCTCCTCCCTCTTGCATCTCCCTCCCACCCTCCCTATCCCACCCCTCTAAGTGGTCACAAAGCACCGAGCTGATCTCCCTATGCTATGCGGCTGCTTCCCACTAGCTATCAGTTTTACATCTGGAGTGTATATATCTCCGTGCTACTCTCTCACTTCGTCCCAGCTTACCCTTCCCCCTCCCCATGTCCTCTAGTCCATTCTCTACATCTGCGTGTTTATTTCTGTCCTGCCCCTAGGTTCTTCAGAACCTTTTTTTTTTTTTTTAGATTCCATATATATGTGTTAGCATACAGTATTTGTTTTTCTCTTTCTGACTTACTTCACTCTGTATAACAGTCTCTAGGTCCATCCACCTCACTACAAATTCAATTTCGTTTCTTTTTATGGCTGAGTAATATTCCATTGTGTATATATGCCACATCTTCTTTATCCATTCATCTGTCGATGGACACTTAGGTTGCTCCCATGTCCTGGTAAATAGAGCTGCAATGAACATTGTATTTGTGTTATATTTTGGATTCCACATATAAGTGATATCATATGGTAATTGTCTTTCTCTTTCTGAGTTGCTTCACTTAGTATGATCATCTCTAGGTCCATCCATGTTGCTGCAAATGACATTATTTCATTCTTTTTATGGCTGAGTAATATTTCATTGTGTATATATAAATACCACATCTTCTTTATCCATTCATCTGTCGATGAACATTTAGGTTGTTTCCATGTCTTGGCTATTGTAAATAGTACTGCTATGAACATAGCAGTGCATGTATCTTTCCGAATTATAGTTTTGTCTGGATATATGCCCAGGAGTGGGATTGCTGGGTCGTATGGTAATTCTACTTTTAGTTTTTTGAGGAACCTCCATACTGTTCTCCACAGTGGCTGCACCAATTTACATTCTCACCAACAGTGTAAGAAGTTTCCCTTTTCTCCACACCCTCTCCAGCCAAATTGTCTTCATTGTTTTCCTCAAAATCCAAAGGTAACACACTAAAAGCATAACGTAAATATTCCGTAATGTGGCCGATGGAATTTGCTATAGTTTCTGCCCACTGATTCTAAAGTCAGCAAACACTGCTTGGTGCTCACTTGGACCCAGTGATGTGCCAGATAGAGGAGAACCCAGAAATAAAGCACATGGCCCTGCTCTGAATTTCCACAGACATGGGTGGGAGACGATCTGCTAACAATGTGCACCCCAACCTGGTCTGGCCGGGACCCCTTTCCTGAGCCATCTCTTTGCTATCACTTGCTTCTGGACTCTCGATTCTGCAAAACAGTTATTGAAGGGGAACAATCCAGGACAGGAGCTCATCAGAAGGAACCTCTAACAGCTCTCTGCCCACCTCATTCTTCTGAGTTTTTCCTTTACAGTTTCTGTGTAGTTTTCAATACCCCCAGGTTCCCATTTATGAAAATTTGAAAGATATGATAATATCATAAAAGAAGATTAATCACCTAACAGCATCAAAAAAATACGAGTGCCAACCCATTGGTTCATTTAAGTCTCATTTCCCCCACTTTTTGTAGGGACCATTGTTATTTTTGTCCTATTATACACAGAAGTATGCATCTTTTTTCGCTAAACTCTTTTATCTCCAGCATTTTTTTCATGTTGGTGCAATCACTTTCAAGCATCACTCCTAATGGCTACATTATATTGTATCAAGTGGGTATATAATACATACTGACCTGCTCCTAGTGTTGTACCTCTGGGTTGATTCCAATTTTGGACTATTTCATAGAAAACTATGATAAACATCTTTGTGCATAAGGGTTTTCCACATTAAGGGTTTTTCCCCTTAGGCTAGATTCCCAGAAATAAAATGACTACATTTAAGGTTAAGAATATTAAGCCCCCTGAGACACATTTTCAGGCATCTAGTTGAAGAACAGCATCTAAATAGTGAAGCCACCTGAATGGCACAGATGCCATCAGGCCTACTGCTGAGTCATCTTATTTGTGCAGGCTCACTGGGGGCACCACTTTAATCTAAAATTAGGTCTTTACCTCTACACTGAACCCCAAACAATTTTTTTTGTTATCTGAATAATTATTTTCTTAACATCTTTAGTGGAGTATAATTGCTTTAAAATGCTGTGTTAGTTTCTGCTGTATAACAATCAGCTATATGTATACATATATCCCCATATCCCCTCCCTCTTGCATCTCCCTCCCACTCTCTCTATCTTACCCCTGTAGGTGGTCACAAAGCACCAAGCTGATCTCTCTGTGTGACACAGCTGCTTCCCACTGGCTATCTATTTTACATTTGGTAGTGTATATATGTCCATGCTACTCTCTCACTTCGTCCCAGCTTACCCTTCCCCCTCCCTGTGTCCTCAAGTCCATTCTCTACATCTGCGTCTTTATTCCTGTCCTGCCCCTGGGTTCGTCAGAACCATTGTTTTTTTTTTTTTTTTTTTAGATTCCTTATGTGTTAGCATACGGTATTTGTTTTTCTCTTTCTGACTTACTTCACTCTGTATGACAGACTCTAGGTCCAACCACCTCACTACAAATAACGCAATTTCATTTCTTCTTATGGCTGAGTAACTCCATTGTATATATGTGCCACATCTTCTTTATCCATTCATCTGTCAGTGGACACTTAGGTTGCTTCCATGTCCTGGCTACTGTAAATAGTGCTGCAGTGAACACTGTGGTACATGACTTTTTTGAATTATGATTTTCTCAGAGTATATGCCCAGTAGTGGGATTTCTGGGCCATATGGTAGTTCTATTTTTAGTTTTTTAAGGAAGCTCCATACTGTTCTCCATAATGGCTGGATCAATTTACATTCCCACCAACAGTGCAAGAGGGTTCCCTTTTCTCCACACACTCTCCAGCATTTATCGTTTGTAGATTTTTTGATGATGGCCATTCTGACCGGTGTGAGGTGATACCTCACTATAGTTTTGATTTGTATTTCTCTAATGATTAGTGATGTTGAGCATCCTTTCATGTGTTTGTTGGCGGTCTGTATATCTTCTCTGGAGAAATGGCTATTTAGGTCTTCTGCCCATTTTTGGATTCGATTTTTTTTTTTTTATACTGAGCTCCATGAACTGCTTGTATATTTTGGAGATTAATCCTTTGTCAGTTGCTTCGTTTGAAAATATTTTCTCCCATTCTGAGGGTTGTCTTTTTGTCTTGTTTATGGTTTCCTTTGCTGTGCAAAAGCTTTTAAGTTTCATTAGGTCTCACTTGTTTATTTTTGTTTTTATTTCCATTTCTCTAGGAGGTGGGTCAAAAAGGATCTTGCTGTGATTTATGTCATAGACTGTTCTCCCTGTGTTTTCCTCTAAGAGTTTTATAGTGTCTGGCCTTACATTTAGGTCTTTAACCATTTTGAGTTTAGTTTTGTATATGGTGTTAGGGAGTGCTCTAATTTCATTCTTTAACATGTAGCTGTCCTGTTTTCCCAGCATCACTTATTGAAGAGGCTGTCTTTTCTCCATTTTACTTTCTTGCCTCCTTTATCACAGACAAGGTGACCATATGAACGTGGGTTTATCTCTAGGCTTTCTATCCTGTTCCATTGATCTATATTTCTGTTTTTGTGCCAGTACCATACTGTCTTGATTACCGTAGCTTTGTAGTATAGTCTGAAGTAAGGGAGCCTGATTCCTCCAGCTCTGTTTTTTTTTCTTGAGAGTGCTTTGACTATTCAAGGTCTTTTGTGTTTCCATACAAATTGTGAATTTTTTTGTTCTAGTTCTGTGAAAAATGCCATTGGTAGTTTGATAGGGATTGTACTGAATTTGTAGATTGATTTGGGTAGTATAGTTATTTTCACAATGTTGATTCTTCCAATCCAAGAACATGGTATATCTCTCCATCTGTCTGTATCGTCTTTAATGTCTTTCATCAGTGTCTTATAGTCTTCAGCATACAGGTCTTTTGTCTCCTTAGGTAGGTTTATTCCTAGGTATTTTATTCTTTTTGTTGCAATGGTAAATGGGAGTGTTTCCTTAATTTCTCTTTCAGATTGTTCATCCTTAGTGTATAGGAATGCAAAAGATTTCTGTGCATTAATTTGGTATCCTGCTACTTTACCAAATTCATTTTTAGCTCTAGGAGTTTTCTGGTAGCATCTTTAGGATTCTCTATGTGTAATATCATGTCATCTGCAAACAGTGACAGTTTTATTTCTTCTTTTCCAATTTGGATTCCTTTTATTTCTTTTTCTTCTCTGACTGTTGTGGCTAAAACTTCCAAAACTATGTTAAATAATAGTGGTGAGAAAGGGCAACCTTGTCTTGTTCCTGATCTTAGAGGAAATGGTTGCAGTTTTTCACCATTGAGAATGATGTTGGCTGTGGGTTTGTGATATATGGCCTTTATTATGTTGAGGTAGGTTCCCTCTATGCCTATTTTCTGGAGAGTTTTTATCATAAATGCGTGTTGAATTTTGTCAAAAGCTTTTTCTGCATCTATTGAGATGATCATATGGTTTTTATCCTTCACTTTGTTAATATGGTGTGTCACACTGATTGATGTGCATATATTGATGAATCCTTGCATTCCTGGGATAAACCCCATTTGATCATGGTGTATGATCCTTTTAATGTGCTGTTGGATTCTGTTTGCTAGTATCTTGTTGAGGATTTTTGCATGTATGTTCATCAGTGATATTGGCCTATATTTTTCTTTTTTTGTAGTATCTTTGTCTGGTTTTGGTATCAGGGTAATGGTGGCCTCGTAGAATGAGTTTGGGAGTGTTCCTCCCTCTGCTACATTTTGGAAGAGTTTGAGAAGGATAGGTGTTAGCTCTTCTCTAAATGTTTGACAGAATTTGCCTGTGAAGCCATCTGATCCTGAGCTTTTGTTTGTTGGAACAGTTTTACTCACAGTTTCAATTTCAGTGCTTGTGATTGGTCTGTTTATATTTTCTATTTCTTCCTGGTTCAGTCTTGGAAGGTTGTGCTTTTCTAAGAATTTGTCCATTTCTTCCAGGTTGTCCATTTTATTGGCATATAGTTCCTTTTAGTAATCTCTCATGATTGCTTGTATTTCTGCAGTGTCAGCTGTTACTTCTCCTTTTTCATTTCTAATTCTGTTGATTTGGGTCTTCTGCCTTTTTTTCTTGATGAGTCTGGCTAATGGTTTATCAATTTTGTTTATCTTCTCAAAGAACCTGCTTTTAGTTTTATTGATCTTTGCTACTGTTTCCTTCATTTCTTTTTCATTTATTTCTGATCTGATCTTTATGATTTTTTTCCTCTGCTAACTTTGGGGATTTTTTTGTTCTTCTTTCTCTAATTTCTTTAGGTGTAAGGTTAGATTGTTTATTTGAGATTTTTCTTGTTTCTTGAGGTAGGATTGTATTGCTATAAACTTCCCCCTTAGAACTGCTTTTGCTGCATCCCGCAGGCTTGGATCATCATATTTTCATTGTCATTTTTTTCTAGGTATTTTTTGATTTCCTCTTTGATGTCTTCAGTGATCTGTTGTTTATTTAGTAGTGTATTGTTTAGCCTCCATGTGTCTGTATTTTTTACAGTTTTTTTTCCTGTAGTTGATATCTAGTCTCTTAGTGTTGTGGTTAGAACAGATACTTGATATGATTTCAATTTTCTTAAATTTACCAAGGCTTTATTTGTGACCCAAGATATGATCTATCCTGAAGAATGTTCCATGAGCACTTGAGAAGAAAGTGTATTCTGTTGCTTTTGGATGGAATGTCCTATAAATATCAATTAAATCCATCTTCTTTAATGTATCATTTATAGCTTGTGTTTCCTTATTTATTTTCATTTTGGATGATCTGTCCATTGGTGTGAGTGGGGTGTTAAAGTCGCCTACTATTATTGTGTTACTATCGATCTCCCCTTTTATGGCTGTTAGCATTTGCCTTATGTATTGAGGTGCTTCTATGTTGGGTGCATAAATATTTACAATTGTTATATCTTCTTCTTGGATTGATCCCTTGATCATTATGCAGTGTCCTTCTTTGTCTCTTGCAATAGTCTTTATTATAAAGTCTATTTTGTTCAATATGAGAATTGCTACTCCAGCTTTCTTTTGACTTCCATTTGCATGGAATATCTTTTTCCATCCCCTCGCTTTCAGTCTGTATGTGTCACTAGGTCTGAAGTGGGTCTCTTGTAGACAGCATATATATGGGTCTTGTTTTTGTATCCATTCAGCCAGTCTATGTCTTTTGGTTGGAGCATTTAATCCATTTACATTTAAGGCAGTTATCAATATGTATGTTCCTATTACCATTTTCTTAATTGTTTGGGGTTTGTTTTTGTAGGTCTTTTCCTTCTCCTGTGTTTCCTGCCTACAGAAGTTCCTTTAGCATTTGTTGTAGAGCTGGTTTGGTGGTGCTGAATTCTCTTAAATTTTGCTTGTCTGTAAAGCTTTTTATTTCTCCATCGAATCTGAATGAGATCCTTGCTGTACAGAGTAATCTTGGTTATAGGTTTTTCCCTTTCATCACTTTAAATATGTCCTGCCACTCCCTTCTGTCTTGCAGAGTTTCTGCTGAAAGATCAGCTGTTAACCTTATGGGGATTCCCTTTTATGTTATTTGTTGCTTTTCCCTTGCTGCTTTTAATATTTTTTCTATGTATTTAATTTTTGAGTTTGATTAATATGTGTCTTGGAGTGTTTCTCCTTGGATTTATCCTGTATGGAACTCTGTGCTTCCTGGACTTTATTGACTATTTCCTTTCCCATGTTAGGGAAGTTTTCAACTATAATCTCTTCAAATATTTTCTCAGCCCTTTCTTTTTCTCTTCTTCTTCTGGGACCCCTATAATTCAAATATTGGTGCATTTAATGTTGTCCCAGAAGTCTCTGAGGCTGTCCTCAGTTCTTTTCATTCTTTTTTCTTTATTCTGCTCTGCAGTAGTTATTTCCACTATTTTATCTTCCAGGTCACTTATCCATTCTTCTGCCTCAGTTATTCTGCTATTGATTCCTTCTAGAGAATTTTTAATTTCATTTATTGTGTTGTTCATCTCTGTTTGTTTGCTCTTTAGTTCTTCTAGGTCCTTGTTAAACGTTTCTTGTATTTTCTCCATTCTATATCCAAGATTTTGGATCATCTTTATTATCATTACTCTGAATTCTTTTTCAGATAGACTAACTATTTCCTCTTCATTTGTTTGGTTTGGTGGGGTTTTACCTTGCTCCTTCATCTGCTGCATATTTCTCCATCTTCTCATTTTGTTTAACTTACTGTGTTTGGGGTCTCCTTTTCACAGGCTGCAGGTTCATAGTTCCCGTTTGTTTTGATGTCTGCCCTCAGTGGGTGAGGTTGGTTCAGTGGCTTGTGTAGGCTTCCTGGTGGAGGGGACTAGTGCCTGTGTTCTGGTAGATGAGGCTGGATCTTGTCTTCTGGTGGGCACGGCCGTGTCCAGTGGTGTGTTTTGGGGTGTCTGTGAACTTACTATGATTTTAGGCAGCCTCTCTGCTAATGGGTGGGGTTGTGTTCCTATCTTGCTGCTTGTTTGGCATGGGGCATCCAGCACTGGAGCTTGCTGGCCCTTGGGTGGAGCTGGGTCTTAGCATTGAGACAGAGATCTCTGGGAGAGCTCTCTCCAATTGATATTATGTGGGGCTGGGAGGTCTCTGGTGGACCAATGTCCTGAACTTGGCTCTCCCACTTCAGAGGCTCTGGCCTGAAACCAGGCCGGAGCACCAAGACCCTGTCAGTCACATGGCTCAGAAGAAAAGGGAGAAAAAAAGAAAGAAAAAAAAATTAAAATTAAAAAAATAATAATTAAAAATAATAAAAGAGAGCAAACAAACCAGTAACCAAATCCACCAGTGATTACAAGCGCTAAAAACTAAACTAAGTAAACATAAAAATCAGAAACAAATCAGTCGCAGATAACAAATCCCAAGTCTACAGTTGCTCCCAAAGTCCATGGCCTCAAGTTTGGGATGACTCGTTGTCTATTATGGTATTCCACAGATGCAGGATACATCACGTTGACTGTGGGGATTTAATCTGCTGCTCCTGAGGCTGCACGGAGAAATTTCCCTTTCTCTTTTTTGTTCACACAGCTCCTGGCGTTCAGCTTTGGTTTTGGCCCCTCTGCGTGTAGGTTGCCCTCAGGCATCTGTTCCCACCCAGACAGGATGGGGTTAAAGCAGCAGCTGATTAGGGGGCTCTTGCTCACTCAGACTTCGGGGAGGGAGGGGTACAGCAGTTATAATTGGAATGCAGGGTGAGCCTGCGGCGCAGAGGCTACGTGTCGTTGCAACAGCCTGAGGCACACCATGGGTTCTCCTGGGGAACTTGTCCCTGGATCATGGGACCCTGGCAGTGGCGGGCTGCACAGGCTCCGGGGGTGTGTGTGGATAGTGACCTTTGCTTGCACACAGGATTCTTGGTGGCTGCAGCAGCAGTGTTAGCGTTTCATGCCCGTCTCTGGGGTCCGAGCTGATAGCTGCGGCTCGCGCCCATCTCTGGAGCTCATTTAGGTGGTGCTCTGCCTTCTGTGGGCAGACAGGGAAGGAATCCCTTCTCCTCGCGCACCCCGAAACAATGGTCTCTTGCCTCTTAGGCAGGTCCAGACTTTTTCCTGGACTCCCTCCCAGCTAACTGCGGCGCACTAGCCCCCTTCAGGCTGTGTTCATGCAGCCACCCCCAGTCCTCTCCCTGGGATTTGACCTCCAAAGCCCAAGCCTCAGCTCCCAGCCCCCACCTGCCCTGGTGGGTGAGCAGACAAGCATCTCAGGCTGGTGAGTGCTGGTCAGCACCGATCCTCTGTGTGGGAATCTCTCTGCTTTGCCCTCTGTACCCCTGCTGCTGTGCTCTCCTCCGTGGCTCCAAAACTTACCCCCTCCCACCCCCCATCTCTGTCAGTGAAGTGTCTTCCTAGTGTGTGGAAACTTTTCCTCCTTCCCAGCTCCCTCCCAGAGGTGCAGATCCCGTCCCTATTCTTTTGTGTCTGTTTTTTCTTTTGCCCTACCCAGGTACGTGGGGGATTTTCTTGCCTTTTGAAAAGTCTGAGTTCTTCTGCCAGCGTTCAGTAGGTGTTCTGTAGGAGTTGTTCCACATGTAGATATATTTTTGATTTATTTGTGGGGAAGAAGGTGATCTCCACGTCTTACTCCTATGCCATCTTGAAGGTCCCCTCCAAACAATTTTATACTCTTTTAAAAACAAAACCTGTTTATGTGCTAACTAGACGATTTTCCGTTAAGTCCCTACCTGAGAAATGAGTGCTATGTACTTCAAACTCCCCATGCTACAGATTGATGGCATTTTCTTAAAATTCTACACTTTTATCGGGTTTATCTGATGTAAATATTAGGTACTGAATACCGTCCTCCCAAGTCCCAAAACCTTATTTCTGAGACCACTTCAGAATAACAATTCTAAAAGGGGAAAAACACAAGATTCAGCCTTTGTGTCTCACAATTAAGTGAATTTCCACATGTTTCTAACAGGAAAAACAGAAACACTGTAAGACATCCATTCCCACTGGAAAGATAATTATTTGAGGAGTTTTTCCATGAATCTGGGGGAGAATAATTTGAAGAAAATTAATGCCAGGTAGTCAACTATGTTCTGTGTTGTACCTCAGGAGTCCTCCCTATTCAGAAAGGAGGCACTGAAACTATTTCTGAAGACAAATAAACAAAAGCCATGCAGTAATGTTACAAAGAAAGAACACAAGGTGAGAGGGTGTGGGGTGTAGAAGGAACAGTAAGAGACCGCTCTTGGAGATCTGCTTATCTTTTCTACACTCCAGCATTTCTCCAACTTCCAATTTTGCAGAAATGAGAATCTTCCAGACAAAATTCTTGACTTCTGACCAACAGAGTTCTAGATGCTATGCAAAGCAACTCTAACTTTTCCTGTTAAATGATATTCATTTGAGCAATTGGAAAACATTTAAATACATTTATATAACAACATGGGTATGTGGATGTATTTTTTAACTGTTTATTTCATTAAATCTAAATATAAATCAAGAAATTCTGGTGAAATTTTAGCATCCAGATAGAGATGTGCCATGTTTGAAAAATACATATTAGATTTTAAAGATTAGTATGAAAAAAAGAAGGTAAAACAAGGCATTTGTAATTTTTATATCGATTATTGATTGGAACCAAGACATGTAAGATGAGAAAAATGCAGGTGGAACAGGTTTGTGGGGAAGATCAGGGGTTCCACTTTTAAAAAGTTGATTTGAAAATGACTGTTGCACATCCAGGAAATGTCAAGGAGGTTATTCAAAGAGTTGGGGAGAGAGGTCCAGCCTAGAGATATATATCTGGGGTTCACTGGCATAGATGGTATTTAAAACCATGAAACAATATAAGGTCTGCAGGGAGGGGATATAAACAAAAAGGCAAAGAAGAGAAAAGACTCAGCCGTGGGGCACTCCAGCATTAAAAGGGAAAGCAAAAAATGAAGAACCAGCTAGAGAGAGGAGAGAGTACTTCCAAGGAGTTAAAAGGAAAATCAAGAGTGTATCCTCCAGGCATGGTGAAGAAAGTGTACCAATGAGGAGGGACTGATTGGCTGAGTCAAATGATGCTAAAAGTTCATGGAGGATGAGGACTGAGAACAGACCCTTGTATTTAGTAGGTGATGGTCAATCTCGACAGTTTCTTGTAAAGTTGATGAAACTTGGCAGGCAACCTGCAAGGGTGGGTTAACAGAGAATGTGAGGAGCAGATATGCAGACAGCAAGTCTGGACAACTCTTACTAGTTTTTATATACAGGAAAGTAGAGAAATGGAGCCACTGCTAGCAGTGGAAGTGATGTGAGGAGGGAGTGTTTTCCAAGAAAGAAGAAATAGCATGTTTATAAGCCAATGAGAATTATCTGGTAGAGAGAGGGAAACTGGTGATACAGAAGACAGAAGGGGGAATTACTAGAGTGATATCCTTGAGTATTCAAGGAAGATGGGCTCCAGTGCCAGGAAGTAGAGGGAATGGCTTTGGATAGAGCATAGAGATTTCATGTTTAGTCACAAAACAAAAGGCAGAGTATATGGCAACAGATGCAGGGCAGGTAGGCAGATGGTGGAGCGAGTCTGTGGAAGCTCCCCTCTGATGGCTCAGTTTTCTCAGTGAGAGTGGAAGCGGGGACATCGTGTAAAAGTGAGAATGAAGAGGAGGTGTGGGCGTCTGTGGAGATGGGAGCGAATGTGAAACAATCAGTGAAGAGAATGGGAGAGTGCAGGGACCAGAGAAATATCAGGCACTTTAAGGATCCATCTGACATTCCTGGCCACGTAAGACCCATCAATTGTGTGTGAGCTCTTCTCCAGCCACATTCAGCAGCTCAAATGCAGGCAGGAGGAAGCAGAGATTAGGGTTTAGCCAGTGTGTGGTTCTACCGAGTGCTGCCTGAGAGGAGCAAGTGAAATGGGGGTGCTCAAAGGATTGCCATTGGCTGGAAAAGGCAGACGGAGAGGACCTCAAGTGTCAGGGGTCACAGACAGGAGGTCAGGAACACCGAGGGACCATTGGAATTGGAGTAAGAGAGGGAAAGGATTGGAAGATGGAGGTTGGTTATCAGAAAGCATGATGCACGAAACACATTATGAAGGGCCAGCCATAACTGGGAATGAAAACATCTATCTATGACTATGGAAGTAAGTGGTAGGGTTGGGTGGAAGTCAGAGAATTGCAGCAAAGAAGGTCAAGGAACTCCAGGGTGTTAACAAGATCCTCTGCCTGGATCTAAAGTCATCAAGGGCTGAGGGTAAGTGGTCCTGGAGCCCAGGGCACTGACGAACAGGATAAAGTGCATGATGGGATGAGTGCTGGTCCACCCAACGCAGAGTTGGGTGGGGTCGTGAGTGAGGAGGGGCAGGAGGGATAAGTGTTCCAAGTGTCTACTTGACCTGGTCAATGGGGAGCAGAAGGCCAGAGTCAGTATGATCGCCCAGTGTGAGCGGCTCCTACTGATGTTCACTGAGTAGGGGCGGACTTACTCCGAGGGATCAGGACACCCAATGGTCCTCACTGAGGAGGCTGAGGATGTCCAAGGAAGCTCAATATCGCTCAAGCCCACAAACATCTCTTGCACCTTATGATGGGGATGGGTAAAAATTCTGGGTGGGGAGGATCTTAGTTCGAGGGCTTGACCCCCTACCTGGCCCCTTGTTTGTTCTTTCACTTTATTCCACATTAATAAGGAACCCAGAAGTAAACTGCCTGACCAGTCTTCTCCAATTGCTAAATTCCTATTAATAATAATATTATTTTATATAAAACCTCAAATAAGTATGCTTGTTATGGTTAAGGAAATAAGAGTTTATCGAAGTACAACTAATGAACAAGAAACTATAAAAATTATCACACATATTTGAAAAAGTTAATGGAAACTCAGTGGAGAGTTTAAAAGACAGAATAGACAGAGCAGAGAAAAGAATTAGTGAATTGGTAGACAGGGCTGAAATAAGAAGCCGAATGCAGTACTGAGAAAGGAAGTAAAACATGGAAGAGAGGTTAAAAACACAGATGATATAGAAGGAAGGTCCCACATATCTGCTCAGAATTTCAGGAGTAGAGAATAAGGAAAAGCAATATTCAAAGAAATAATAGCTGAGAATTTTCCAAAATACTGATTAGACATCAATTGTCACATTTACAAAGTCCAGTGAATCCTGAGGGGGATGATTAAAAAGAAGCCCATTTCTACATACATTGTAATGAAACTCAGAATAACAAATACACAGAAAAGAAACTCAAATCAGCCAGAATGAAAAGACAGATTACTACAAAAGAACAATAATCAGATTGCTAGATAAATTCTTTAAATGAAACAATGGAAACTGGAAGACAGTGGAATCATACTGTCAACAAATTGCTTACCATGTGGAAAAAAATAAATAGATGGGGTTTTAAAAAGTCTGACTAAAACACCAGACAATGTTAACATATAAATTGGGTAGAGGGGTGATCAGAGTTAAGTACAAAGTCCTTGAATTGCTCAGGAGGACAGGAATGATTGATTCAGTTTGGATTTTGTTAAGGTAAATATATGTGCTAAAATAACCATATAATAAACACAAGAAAATAGAAATGGAGCATAAGGCTTTTGAATAAGTGGAGGAGGAACATGTAATGTGGGGTAGGAGAGAGAATCTAAATTAATACAAAAAGCAATTAGAGGGCTTCCCTGGTGGCGCAGTGGTTGAGAGTCCGCCTGCCGATGCAGGGGACACGGGTTCGTGCCCCGATCCCGGAAGATCCCACATGCCGCGGAGCGGCTGGGCCCGCGAGCCATGGCCGCGGAGCCTGTGTGTCCGGAGCCTGTGCTCCGCAACGGGAGAGGCCACAGCAGTGAGAGGCCCGCGTACAGCAAAAAAAAAAAAAAAAAAAAAGCAATTAGAGTAAGTATATTAAAAGTGGGACAATGAAAGAGAAGAAAGTAAAATGATAAAATAAATCCAAATATATTAATAGTAGCACTATAAATGAACATAACTTTCATATTAAAACTTACAGGTTGGAAAAATAAAGCAAATTTATGCTCTTTACAACAGTTTCACAAGTGGAATAAAAATATACAGAATTGTTGATAGTGAAAGGATAAGAAAATGATAAGATAGGCAAGTACTAAGCAAAAAAAATTGGTGTAGCTCTATCCAAAACAGATCTATTTTTTAACTTTTTTATTTTTATTTTTATTTTTTATTGAAGTATAGTTGATTTACAGTGTTTCAGGTGAACAGCAAAGTGATTCAGTTATACACACACACACACACACACACACACACACACACACACACACACACACACACACATATTCTTTTTCAGGTTCTGGTTTACTACACGATATTGAATATAGCTCCCTGGGCTGTACAGTAGATTCTTGTTATTTATCTATTTTATATATGGTAGTGTGTGTCCATTCATCCCAAATTCCTAATTTATCCCCCCTACAACTATCCCCACTGGTAACCATAAGTTTGCTTTCTATGTCTATGAGTCTATTTCTGTTTTGTAAATAAGTTCATTTGTTTCATTTTTTAGATTCCACATATAAGTGATATCATGTGATATTTGTCTTTCTCAGACCTAGAAACAAGGGCATTGCTACAGATTAAGAGGGTCATTTCATAATGACATATGCTTGCCTAACCAGGAAAAAATTAAACTAGAATGCATCTAATAACATACAGCTTCAAAATATACAAAGCAAAAACTGAAAGAAGCACAAGATTAAATTGAAAAATTCACCTCTATATATTTCTCCCTCAATAACTTATTAATCAAACTTCCAAAAAATGATGAAGGAAGATGGAAGATTTGAATAACACAATTAACTAGTTTAAGCTAATGAACATATATGGATCACTGCAAACCAGTAACTTCAAGGAAATACAGAACATTTGTGAAAACTATGTACCAGGCCATAAAACAAGTCTCAACAAATTTCAAAGAAATGGAATCATGTAGATCACATTCTCTAATCACTATTAAAATAGAAAATATTTAAAATGGAAAAAATTTTAAAATAGAAAAACTATTTAAAATAGTAAATAGAAAATTAAAGTAGACATTATTAAAAATATTAAACTAAAATAAAGATAGAATTAAAATAGAAAAATAATTGCTAAAAGGTTCTGGAAATTAAAGAATAAAATAAAAGCTTACAAATAAGTCATAAGTCAAAGAAGAAATCATCATGAAAATGCTAAAAACTCACATGTGAACAATAACAAAACACTACATATCAAAACATGTGGAATACAAATATGGCTAAAGCAACACTTGGAGGGAAATTTATTGCATTAAATGCATACACATGAAAGAAGAAAGGCTGAAATTAAATGAGTAATCATGTAAATTTAAGAGGTGAGAAAAAGAATAAAGCCAAAGAAAGTAGAAGGAAGGAAATAAGGATGAAAACAGAGATTAAGTAAAATGAAAAAGAATGACACAACCAAGAAGAGAAAGTGAAAAGTTGGTTCTTTGGAAAGTCTAAAAAGAACCTGTAACAACTCTGGTGAGATGGACCAAGAGCTAAGGAGGGAAGTGGTGGCCGCCTCTACAGGTTTCCTCATCCCACTGGGGCATAGAAGGGACTTGGGTTTTGTACCCCAGGAGAGCCCCTGCCTTCCCAAGAAGCGTTCTTGACAACACGCGGAGCGCATCTCCATGCCTCTCCCCGTGCACCACCACTTGATCTCTCTTCTTCTGGCAGCTCTTCCATCTTTTGAGGGAAACAATTCCAACCATCTCCCAAATTTGCCAGAAATGGTGTTTGGTTTTTTTTTGTTTCTCATTCTCTTTGTTGCTTTTGGACCATTTATGGAAGAGAAGGGGAAATATCAGCATTAATTCGGCATCCACCATCAGCACCAGGCTGAGGGGAGGGGAACTGAGGCAGAAAGCAGGGTGGTGGCAGTGGGAAGAGCAAGCGTAAGGTACCTGGAAGCCGTGGGAGGAAGGATTCAGATCTGGGAGCACAGAGGATGGTTGGGGGATGGCGGGCATTCAAGCACCCAGGCTGCAAGATCTGCAGTCCTGGGAGAGGCACCTGACATTCAGTGGACCGTGGAGCTGAAAGACCCACTGGCAGATTTCTAATAGATTTTAATCAAGGATTCCATTAAAACAGCATTTAAAATTTTTTCTTCTAATTAGCCATAAAAGAAAGAGACTAATCTCGAATACTCTGGTTACATGTCATTCTAGTAAATCAAAGTCCCTAATGATCAATAAATTGTTTTTCAAAGAAAGCAAAACAACAAAACCACATTTATATAACACAAACACAAAAACAGAACCTGCCAGATTTTCAGAGGCTGGAGCTGCACAAATAAAGTGAAATGATGATTGAGACAAAGGTTTTCAAGAGGAGGTTAGGAAGAGGTTTGGGGCTGGAAGCACTGCATATGCAGACTGGACTATCTTCAGAAAAAAGATAACATAAAGGGGCTTCGGTCATTTTCCTTTTCTCCAGTGATATGCAGGCTTTGAAGCCTAGAAAGTGACCCTGTATACTCTGAGGTAGTTACATTTCATACCAAAAAGGGAGAACCATATAGGATGACAGTTTTCTGAGCCATGAGTCAGTATGGGATTATTTGGGGACTTTGGCAAATAGCCACACTAGATCCTGGGGCCATGGGCACCTCTGTCCTGTAGGCACCCCCGTTCCTCTCTCTCATGTCTTGTGTTCTTTTCTGAAGTGTCTGCTCAGAGAGATTAAACTGTCAGCCCACAGAATGGATTTGTGCATCCCAGCTGCAGATCACATATCTGTCACATCAGTGGCATTACACTGTAAATCATAGCCAGAAAAGGACTTTCCACAGAATGGTTTTCTTTCCCCAGCTGATGATATATAAATGTACACCAAAAAAATTTAACTTACAATTACCTAGGAAAGGTAATGGGGGCAAATAACACATGGTTGAATACAACACTGAAAGCAGTTTTCAAACAGCATTTAGGCAGTTTCATAAAGCTCTTCTTACTCGATTTACACAAATGCAGAATTGATTCTCAGAGTAAGTCTGAAGTGAATGAGCTTTCTGTCAGTAACGAATCCAGCCCGTCCCCAAACAAGTCCATCTTTGAGCCTTTTCCCCAATAACCTTCTGGTGGTTTCATGCTGTTCTGGTCTTACCATCACTAGCAATTGATCACATAAGGTCATTCGCAAGAGGGTGTTAATGGTACATTATTACCTTGGACTTATACCAACCAAGGTCTTCTAAATTGTAAAAGAGGAGATGATAAAAAGGAACAATTGTCTAAGGGTAGAACCCCTGCCCTGGGTCGGGAGACGCAGAGCTGGGTAGAGGTGCTTTTCTGGTTGTCATGTGCTAACCCCGTCTTGTAGGCTGCCCTGAAATAAAGGCACTATAAAATCACTCACCTTTTACTTAAACTCTTACCAGTTCTCCTAAGCCAAGTAAATATTTATGTGATGTTTATGATTTATACACTTAATCATTCATATGATGCAAGATTCGAAATGAAAAGGTAAAAAACCCCTGAACTTTCTAAACGAACTTAAGGATATTTATATATACACAAACACATATATGTACTTTTCACTTTAACACCTTTGTTCCTCCTTCCCTAGTAGTATTGTTTCCTTAAAGTGACAGATACTATGATATACGCTGCTAGGGATGTTTGAGTATAAATAACCACTTTGGGAGAAATTTGGCACCAAATGGTCAAGTTGTAAGTTTATGTAAAATATGACCCTTCAAAATTCTACTTCTGGGCATACATCCTCAAGAATTTCTTTTGCATGTGCATAAATATATTTCAAAGATGTTTACTGCATACATCTATGTAATAGTCACAGAAGAAATACAGAAAAAAGCTACAGTCCATCATGGAGGTAACAGATTAATAAAAATGGTATTTTCATATGATAGAGTAATATTTAACAGTTAAAAATATGAACATAATCTATATAAACAATCGGATAGTTCTCTCAAAAACAGAGTGATGATGCAAGTTTCTTTCACAGAAAGTAAAAGAGAAACAACCCTTATGGAAAATTCTTTAGTGAAGTGGGCTATGAATAAACATGAAGGTATATTCTGTCCCACTAGAAAAGAAAAGTAAAAAATAAGATTCTTTTTTTTCCCTTTGCCTATGAAATTGACAATGTTGATGAATAATTATGTTTATCACTAGCAAGGCATGGGGATCTGGCACACTCATACACTACCAAGAGCAATATAAATTTATAGACTTTCCTGGAGGGTTATTTGGCAATATGTATCCAAAATTTAAATAAAAGTAAGTAAATTTTGACAAAGTAATTCATCCTAAGAAAATAAAAATGTGTGCAAAGATGAAGTTACAATAAAAAGTATAAAGTGCTTAATGTTTTAAAAGAATGATTTTGTTGAATAGATTATGGTATACAAATGAAATGGATTATTAGGAGGATAAAAATAATGACACAGAAGAATAATAATTGACATTAATGCTGCTTATATGTTGTTGAGTGGAAAAAAAAGATCTTATTTGTGTTTAAAAGAAATATATTCATCTGGTCCTTATTATTCAAGGATATCTGGTACCAGAGAAGAGTCGCTTAAAGTAAATCCACTTAAAATGGGTACCAAAAATTCACACTAAATAATGGGAAATGAAAGCATTTGATTAGCACTATATTTGAAGAAAAAGAAACAAGAAAATACATTTTATTTTCTATTTTACCAAATTTTGTTAACAGTATTTTTCATAGGAAGTGATATTTAGGATAGATCCTAAAATTCATGTTGAAGCCTAAAGGGTCAAAAATAGCCAAGACAATTTTGAAGAACAAGGTTAGGAAGGGAAGATTTATTACAAAGCTTTAATAACTAAATGAAAGTGGTATTAGCTCAGGAATCACAAAAAGATTAATAGAACAGAACAGAGTTAAGAAACAGATCCAAAACTATAACCAAAATTGGTATATGACAGAGATGGCAGCAAAATAAATGAGAAAATAAATATTCATTCAGTGATAATGGGGTAATGGTTTTCAATATGGAAAACATTAGATCCCTGCCTCACACAGTACAGAAATATAAACTTCAGATGAGTTTCAAGATCTAAAAGTTTTATCTCATAAAAAATGGCAATGCATAGAAAGGAAAACTTGAAAATCAGAATATATTTTTAAAAGATCTCTAAGGGAAATGCAAAGTAAAAGCAGTGAAATACATTCCCCGCTTATCAGATTAATCAGAATTAAAACAACTGATTAATGTCAGACACAGACAAAGATATTGGGATACAAAGAACTCCAAGACAGTGCTAGTGGGAGTGTTAAGTGGTACAACAGCTTCAGAGGGCCATTTGCAAAACCTAGCAGAGTTGAAGTAACATAGAGATGCTTTTTTTGTTTTCTTTTAACATCTTTATTGGAGTATAATTGCTTTACAATGCTGTGTTAGTTTCTGCTTTATAACAAAGTGAATCAGCTATACATATACATATATCCCCATATCTCCTCCCTCTTGCGTCTCCCTGCCACCCTCCCTATCCCACCCCTCTAGGTGGTCACAAACCACCGAGCTGATCTCCATGTACTCTGCGGCTGCTTCCCACTAGCTATCTATTTTACATTTGGTAGTGTATATATGTGCATGCCACTCTCTCACTTTGTCCCAGCTTACCCTTCCCCCTCCCCATGTCCTCAAATCCATTCTCTACATCTGCATCTTTATTCCTGTCCTGGCCCTAGGTTCTTCAGAACCTTTTTTATTTTTTTAGATTCCATATATATGTGTTAGAATACGGTATTTTTTTTCTTTCTGACTTACTTCACTCTGTATGACAGACTCTAGGTCCATCCACCTCAGTACAAATAACTCAATTTCGTTTCTTTTTATGGCTGAGTAATATTCCCTTGTACATATGTGCCACATCTTCTTTTTCCATTCATCTGTCAATGGACACTTAGATTGCTACCATGTCCTGGCTATTGTAAATAGAGCTGCAATGACACTGTGGTACATGACTCTTTTTGAATTATGGTTTTCTCAGGGTATATGCCCAGTAGTGGGATTGCTGGGTCATATGGTAATTCTATTTTTAGTTTTTTAAGGAGCCTCCATACTGTTCTCCATAGTGGCTGTATCAGTTTACATTCCCACCAACAGTGCAAGAGGGTTCCCTTTTCTCCACACCCTCTCCAGCATTTACTGTTTGTAGACTTTTTGATGATGGCCATTCTGACTGGTGTGAGGTGATACCTCATTGTAGTTTTGATTTGCATTTCTCTAATGATTAGTGATGTTGAGCATTCTTTCATGTGTTTGTTGGCAATCTGTATATCTTCTTTGGAGAAATGTCTATTTAGGTCTTCTGCCCATTTTTGGATTGAGTTGTTTGTTTTTTTGATATCGAATAGCCAAAGCAATCTTGAGATAGAAAAATGGAGCTGGAGGAATCAGGCTCCTGGACTTCAGACTATACTACAAAGCTACAGCAATCAAGACAGTATGGTACTGGCACAAAAACAGAAATATAGATCAATGGAACAGGATAGAAAGCCCAGAGATAAACCCACACACATATGGTCACCTTATCTTTGATAAAGGAGGCAAGGATATACAATGGAGAAAAGACAGCCTCTTCAATAAGTGGTGCTGGAAAAACTGGACAGCTACATGTAAAAGAATGAAATTAGAACATTCCCTAACACCATATACAAAAATAAACTCAAAATGGATTAAAGACCTAAATGTAAGGCCAGACACTGTAAAACTCTTAGAGGAAAACATAGGCAGAACAGTCTATGACATAAATCACAGCAAGATCCTTTTTGACCCACCTCCTAGAGAATGGGAATAAAAACAAATGGGATCTAATGAAACTTAAAAGCTTTTGCACAGCAAAGGAAACCATAAATAAGACGAAAAGACAACCCTCAGAATGGGAGAAAATATTTGCAAATGAAGCAACTGACAAAGGATTAACCTCCAAAATTTACAAGCATGAGATGTTGATGCAAGTCCTACTACCTAGTTACTCAACTTCTGGGGATATATACCTTAGACACACTGTTATACATTTCTACAAGATCCTATCAAGGATATTCCTTGCAATATTTTTGTAATAGCAAAAGGTAAAAACATCATTTTGACCTTCAGTGGGGAATTAACTCTGGAATATTAAACAAACAAAGACTACAGTAAAATGAATCAACTAGATCTACAATTATCAACATATGTCAAAAACCAGTGTTGCGTGACAAAAGCAAATCACAAAAATCAACGGCAAGCCTCCATTTACATAACAATTTTTATAATGTATCTGTTTACTGTTTAGTTTTTTACATGTCATTTTATTAAAAGGTATATACCATTAGCCCTCTATGCATTTCCCCCTTCCACCCTTCAATCTTCCAGGTAAACATAAAGTTCCTCTGAGAGCATCTTTTTTTTAATTGAAGTATAGTTGATTTATAATGTTGTATTCATTTCAGATGTACAACAGAGTGATTCCGTTATACATACATATATATATTCTTTTTCAGATTCTTTTCCATTATAGGTTATTACAAGATATTGAATATAGTTCCCTGTGCTATACAGTAGTAGATCCTTGTCGTTTATCTATTTTATATATAGTAGTGTGTATCTGTTGATCCCAAATTCCTAATTTATCTCCCCCTGTGCCCACTTTCTCCTTTGGTAACCATAAGCTTGTGTTCTATGTCTGTGACTCTATTTCCATTTACATAAAATTTTAAACACAAAATGAGACTACACATTCTGATGGGCATACACTCAGCCCCAATGTTATAGGCTGCACGGACTCAACCCCAAATTCTCATCCTTCACTGTCTGGATTTCCCTCTTGCTCAGCAGAGAATTTTCTATTTATGGCAATCACAGATTTCGACTCAAGTAGCTACTACATGTACCGTGCTATACTAGGTGTCAGGGAGGACAAAAGAAGTACGCAAGGCTCCTTGCACCCTGCAGAGGGTACAACTCAGCTAGGGAAGCCATCTGAGAGACTGGCTCTCAGTCCTCACTCTGGCTCACATAGTGTGTAAACTTAGAGTGCTTAATTGTCAAGGCCCAGTTCCTTCATCTATAAGATGGGAAAATCAGCCTCCTGCTGTTTAGAACATTAAATGAATATATATATATATATATATATATATTTATTTATTTATATATATATATATATATATATATATATATAGTGTCCAGCATATGCAAACACTCAACACTCTCAGCAATCAAAGGCATGACAGCCATCACATGAATACAAACTTCTAAACAGTGTCTCAGACACACTGACAGTTAAAAGGTGATGGACGGGAGAAGGGCACTGGATGGGTCCACTTAGCCCTCTCCACAGCTGGATACAACACTCCCACCCCCGGTGTTTTCCCCTGTGACTTGGCCCCCTCTCTGTGGAACACAGGGCATTTCTTCTAGCAACAGTTTGGCTACACCCAGGCCTATTTTTTCTTCCAAGTTCACCATGAACAGTGCTCTGTGAAGAGAGCTACCTGCCTCGGGAAAGAGAATTCCTTCTCTCACGCCTTTGGAAGGATTCTGGGGTAAAATGAGACCAAAAGGATCATAACACACCTAAGCTAGCTTTTCAGGTAACCTCTTTAGAATCCCAAGGACATACCACAGCTCCATATTATTAAAGAGAAGGCAATAGTGTCTCAGCTCCATTCACCTCCAACATATACCTGCCTCGAACCCACAAGCCACCCTCCTCAAAAGCTGGGATAGGGTTCTATGCATGGACTTAGTAGAAGGCACCAGAGCCCAGACACTGGAAAAACCACAGTGTTTGGAAATCACTTTTGGAGATACCGAGCTGTTGAATTTTATTCCTGGGACTCCTTCCCGAGGACTTGGGAAAGGATAGTGGGTATTTCAGTTATCCAGCCAACGTGGCACCACCATGTGGCAACAGCGCAAACAGCTCATAATTCGCTCAGCCTTAAAATTCTGTGATTCTCTACCAATTTTTAACTTTGAGGAATTCAAAATACTTCTGTTTTTATATGTCAAATGAAGAATTCACTCATGTCTTTTCTTCATTCATATTTTATTATCACACTATTTCAGATTTGCATTATTCAAATACACTCTATGAATAGACCAGCCTCCAATGTCAGCACTGTTATATCTGGGGTTGGGCTTGTTACATCACGCAAGAACTGATAATCAGATTTTCGGGGGACAACCAGATCAGACTCCACCCAGATCTTAAGACCAAATTCTTCCTTCTAGCTTTCTGGACTGGCTTAGGTATAACTACCTTTGGTTTGCATATATAAAAAAGTGAAAAACATCAAGCAGTTTCATTTTAGCTTTGAAACTAAAATGATAAATAATAATAGTAACAAAACGTAAAACTCACCTGACAAAACTAAACAGGATGTTGGTTACCCTCAGGAGATGGGGGGTGATAGTGCCTGTAAGGGGTAATTGGGAGGCTGGGAATATTCTAGGTCTTAATCTGGCCACTTGTTACACAGGTGTGTTCAGTTTGTGAAAATCCATTGAGGGCACACTTCATATCTGTGCAGTTTTCTGGGATGATGTTATAACTCAAAGGTCTGACCAGTCAGTCAACCCTCCTTAACTTGCCTTTGAGACAAACATAATAATAACCAGGAAAGCAAAAAGAGGGGCATGCCTAGTTCTTCTCTACAAGGTATTTTAGTCTGTGTATCAATTGCTGTAAGGGCCATGGCCACAGATGAGCTCTCCTTCTGTCTTTCTAGACAGGGAGGAAGGAGACAGGACACAATCGATACCACTGTTAGCTTAATTGCTGAAGATGGTTAACAGTTTACTTTCTCAGATCCTGGAGCAGACAGTTCCCCCTCCTCCTCCACACACAAAACCTAGACCACAGAGAGAACCTGCCACAAAGAGATACACACCATCTCCAAAGAGACAAGCCCTGCCCCCCACAGACACACTGCCCCACCACCAGACACAACCCCCAACTCCACAGAGACAGCCCCCAGCCCCATAAAGACAGCTAGCTTTCAGCCCACAAAGACAAATCACAGATGTGATGGCTGGGGTGGGGGTAATTAGGAGAGATGGGGCTGCCCATGGGCAGGCAAGGAACATCAACAGGAAGATGGAAAATAATATTTTCAAAGTCTTACCAAACTAAATTTGTTTGGAAAGAGGGATTTTTAGACCTGAGAATACAGTCCCAAAGTTGCTGTGAAAATATATTTAAATCACCCCCATTTCCACCCACAGCTCAGGTCCCATCCTCTGGGACAATCGTCCTCTACTTTCACATCTATCACGTACCCTGAACCCCAACTGCCTTCGGAAGACTAAAAGCAGGGATTATTCCATTTTATAGATTTAAAAAGTTGAGTCTCAAAGATGTTTGTCAGACATCACAAAACTATCTAAGTGGTCATCTCATCCCTGAGTTGGGGCAAGGGAGGCTGAGTTGGAGGGGCAGGGTGATAACGCCAAAAGAGGAGGGGCGACCCTCTCCCCAGCCCAAAACTCTGAGAACCGCCCACAGCCCCACAGGAGCTGCCTCAAAGGATCTGGAGTAAATGAGTCACGTCTGGCGACATTCACACACATCCTGGGACTGGATTCCACCTTCCCCTGGGAAAGTGGGAAACCTCCAGGTCAAGGGGTCGGGAGTGGAGCGGGCAGAAATAAAGCCAGACTTAAGGCATTTTCTAAGATGAGATAGGAGCCAAGCCCAGAGCTTACTGCTTCTCTTAGGAAGTCCCTGGGCCCAAACTGGTGTGTGCAGTCCGAGTCTCTCGGATACTTACTTATCCTCGGGGACAGGGCTTATTTGGGAGAAGGAAACGCAACAGGACTGATCCAAGAGCAGGCACCTAGCAAACTCCCCTACCCTGCGGAGACATAAGTAAATTAAGTGACGGGGAATGGAAGGGATGCTGCAAATGTTGCAGGTACCCGGGTTCCCAATGAGGAACCGCTCTGTTCCGCGCTCCCCGAAGATACCCCGCGGCTACATCCAAACCTCGTAAGGGTACCTTAGAATCGGCTCCCGACCTCACCAAAAAGCAGCGGAGTTGGAGGGGAGGGAGTAGGAAGGAGGAGACCGGGATGAAGCTGAAGTGAGCACCTCACATCCCGCAACAGCCGCTCCTCCCCAGGCAGTCCTAGAACCCGGCCAGAAGCTATCGACTCCGGTTCTTAGTCCCGCGCACCGGCCGTGACCTTGAACGAGTCCCTGATTAGTCCCATTTTACAGAAATTAAGAGTGGGAAAGAATCAAGTCCGTCGCGCTGGGTTGCTCCGGGCGCTTACCTGATGGTTTAAGGCGCCCCGCCGGCGCGCCAGGAGCGTAGTGGGTGCGCGATGAACCGCAGCCCAAGATCTACGCGGCCAGTGGAATCGCAAACCGCGAAGGAAACGCAGAGCTGAGCTCGGACCCCGGCAGCGGGAGAAAGGGGCGGTTCCGATTCTGCGACGACCCCCTAGCAAGTTCGATGCCCCCCCAAGCCCCTCCGCAGAGGCGGACTGGCAGTGCCCCGGGGCCCTGGCTCAGGACGCGCACGGGGTGTACGGGGACACGAGAGACACCTCCATACACCCACCCCCGAAGTTGCGGCAACGTAAGGGGGAGAGTGGCGCAAAGCTGCCGGAGGGGAGGGGACGGTACTCACACGGGGTGGCCGGGCTGGAGCAGGTCCGTGATCGGGGTCATCGATGGCGGCAGGGGTCATCGATGGCGGCCGCTCTCAGGCCACCGCGCCTCGGGAAGCCTGGGGCACCTGCCGCAAAGCGCCGCGTGGATTAGGAAGCTGCGAGCAGCAAGGCAGGGGCACGGGGCGGTCGGCGCGCCAGATCTGAGCTGCAGCGCTGCGGGGGCTCGGCCGCCAGAACCGCAGCCGCAGCGGGAGCCCAGAGCGGGCGCGGGAGGCGGGAGCGCGACAGCGGCAGCGGCTGCGAGGGAGGCGCCCGCGCCGCAGGCAGCCAGGGCCAGCTTGGACGCAGCCCCTGCCGACACCTGCCGGCCCGGGCGACAACCAATCAGAGGCGCCCGGAGCGGGGGCGAGTGCCGGGCACCCGGTGGGAGGGGGGCGCGCGCTCGCGCCCGTGCTGGGACCGGGGGCGCCTGCCTGGCGGGCTTCTCAGGCCCTCCCCTCCGCGCGCCGGCGGCCCGCGCGGGAGGGGCGGGGCGCGGCGCGGCAGGGGGCGGGGCTGGGGCTGAGCGCGCCAGGGAGCGAGATCCGCGCCCGGCGCTCGGCTCTACCTTGAGGCGCAGTGCGGTGTCGAGGTCCCGGCCCGGGGGTAGCCAGATGAGCCCTCAAGTCATTACCAGCTTTGAAGTAAGGGTTTTTCTTCCCTGCCTTTGCGCCCCGGGCGCCCGGACCCTCCCTGACAGCCAAATGCCTGGTAACCCGAATCCGGGGCCGGCCTGCAAAGACAGCTCTTCCTCACTTCATAGTGCCTGGGTATTTAAAGTCACCGTGGTGACCCATCCCCTGGTCTGGGTTCCTTTCGTTCTCTCCTGAATTTACTGCGCTAGCGACACTCCGTTCAACATACATTGACTGGTTTCGCTCTTGGCTAAGAGAGCTGGATCTCCCAGGCTACTGCTCTCCCAAGTGTCCCAAAGCCCCCGTCGCTGCCGCACCGCAGGACTAGTGAGCCCGCGCTGTCACAAGGACGCCCAAAGATTGCTGCCAGTGAGGACCGCATTCGGGCTCTTGCCTGGAGTTCCGGGTCCCGGAAGAAGGACTGGGAGTTGAAAGGTTCCCCTTCAGGCCAGGGCTTCATTGCGCGTTTGCATCCGTCCGTTAGGGCACAGGGCCCAGAATCTTTCTAAAACGGACTGCTTCAGCCCTAACAACTCGGCTGTGGAAGCACATTATCAATTTTCGCTACAGGACGGAAGTCGCGCCATCGGAATACAGCTACGTGGGTGATTCCTAAAACCCTGGGAACCCTCTCTCAGGACCATGGATTGAGGCTGTTCTCTCCGTGTAAATTTGCACAGTAGAAATGGACGGCTCATTTGCTGATCTGTCGGCAGCAGCCAAAAAAGAAAAAACAAAAAAACATTTAAGAAGGGAACTTGGAAGGTAAAGGAGTTGATTTCTCTAAATATCTGGTTTCCTCTCAAGGCGATTTTATTATCCACAAATTGGTTAAAGTGGAAGAAAGTTTGTGGGTTTTTCTATTTTATTTACATTCAATTTTAACTTTATTTGTCTGTGCTTGATTAACATTGGCAGTGGTACGAAAATCTAAAAGCGCAAATGAATACATAGTTAGCAAGTCTCCCTTCCACCCTTGTCTCCCAGCCTCTCAATTTCTCTTCTGGAGGCAACCATTGCTTTTCACCTTCGTGCGTACCCTCCTAGAGAGAATCTACAACCAAATGTATTTCTCTAATGTTCTTATTTTTACCTTTTGTTATACAAAATGGTAGGTCTAACTTCAGGCACAGATGGATTCAGGGGCTCTCAAGTGACGTCAGAAGTATCAATAGAACTGGAATCTCAGCCCCCACCTTGTCTTTCTTCCTCCCTCCCCCTTCCCTCCTCTCTCCCTCCTCCTCTCCTCTCTGCTTTCCTCTGTGGGCTTCATTGTTAAGCTGATTTACTCCATGGTGGCCCCTCCAGGTTCAGGCTTGTCTTCTCAGTGGTTAGGATCCAAGAATGAGGCAGTCTTTTCTTTCCCAGCATGCAAATTAAATTGCCCAAGAAGACTTATTTGCCCTCTTTCAGTCATCCTTTACCCCGTGAGCAGTCTGAGACTTGGGTATTCTGATTGTTTGCAAGGTCAGTGAGATGGACACAGTGGTAGAAGTAAGTTTCCCAAATGTTTGCAGGTAGTTCATGACTGGTCATTGCTAAGCCCGTGTTCATTCATGTCCAGACACTGTGAAGACCTTTGCTTTTGCAGCTGGATCCCAGGCCATCAGGGTGAAGTTTGGCAAGTAGAATGTGAAAGGATTACTCTCCACATGCGGCCTGCCAGTGGCTGCATCATGACAAAAATGGGGACGGGGTTCAAAGGTTATTTGACATCATACAGGTGTTTGCAAAACTGACCTAATATATAAATTTACCTCTTTACAGACTCAGAATTAAGGTCCTAACATCTTCCCTAAGTTATAAACATTTTAAAAGAAAAACAAATAAATACAGAATAGTTCAATGATTTGGGCAAGGTCACAAATAAAACAGGAAGAAAGTACAGATGGAAATCCAGAGACATTATGAGTGAGAAAGAGCCCCAGCTCCCTATCTGTCATCCTTTAGGTCAGAATCAGGCTTTAGTTCTTCACCGGAGCTATTATTCATTTTTTTTTAATATTCCCCATGAAAAGTTTGGCATTTGAAGATGATTTGGGTAACAATGAGCTGACAACAAGATGACCTAAAATGCTCCCTCCATGATTACTCCATCCTGAGCTGTCTTCCAGCAAAATTTTACTGAGTTCCAGCAATATCTACCCCTTCTTTGGCCCCTCATGACTCACAGGCTGTGCTTGCTTTTCCATTTTCTGTGTGATCTTGACCACTGTAAGAGTTTTAATGGATCCTTCCTTTATCAAGAAGAGCTCATTGATTTTTGTGCACCAAGGAAATGTATTGTGTCTTCTTTTATTTTATTTAAATTATTTATTTATTTAGGCTGTGCTGGGTCTTAGTGGCGGGTGGGTCTCATCTCTTCTTATGTAATATTTGGGTACATCTCCAGTCTTCCCAGCTAGACTGGAAATGTGTTGAAATTGGGACCACATCACATCCTTGTTTCCTATGGGCACCTGGAACATTATCTTGATAAATTGTTGACATCCAATAATTATGTGTTAAATGAAAAGTAAATGGGTAAAAGGAAAAATTGAAAAATTGGACCTCATCAAAATTTTAAAAAACATTTGTTCTGTGAAAGACCCTATTAAGAGGATGGAAAGACAAATGATATATTGGGGAATATATTTTCAAACAACATCCAACGAAGGACTTGTATCTAGAATATATAAAGAACTCTCAACATTCAACAGTATAAACCCCCAAACAATCCAGTTAGAAAATGGGCAAAAGACGTCAAGAGATATTTCACCAAAGAGTATATACAGCTGGCAAATAAGCACAGGAAAAGATGCTCAACATTATTAGCCATTAGGAAAATGTAAATTAGAACTATAATGAGATATCATTACATACCTATCAGAACGGGTAAGATAAAAAACACCAAATTCTGGGGAAAAGACGGAGAAACAGTATCACTTATGCATTGCTGGTGGGAATGTAAAATGGTGCAACCACTCTGGAAAATAATTTGGCTGTTTTTTTTTTAAACTAAAATCAGACCTACCATACAACCCAACAATTCCACTTTGGGCATTTATCCTAGAGAAATGAAAACTTACATTCACACAAAAACTTGTACAAACCAATTCACACACAGCCCCACCATGAGACAGCAAAAGAGGAGAGGACCACGACACACATCTAGTTTGCTTGTTGAATGAGGAAACAAGATGAACCTCACTGGATTAAGTAAACACTCATGTCTTTGGACAACTCAAGGCGGGGGAAAACTTCAAAATGGAAATCCTGGATTTTTTGCTCTTCAGCAGTGATGAATTAGAAAAATAAAAGACATGTGACCAAATGTGTATCTCAAATTATGAAACAGATCATACTGGACTAAACAGAAATAGAAATGCAGAGAAAAGAATTTATTGTTTCTAGTATGTACAGTATTTTTCTATTTTTTAGAACTATTTCCACTTTTTTAGAACAGTTAATATTTTATTATACAGCTATTTGTTTCCTACAAAATAACAGCTTTTAAAAAGCTTTGCTGCTTTCTGCAATAAAGTGGATTCTGTCTTGGAAGGACAATGTAGATGTAATAATAGAAAATTTGTCATTCCACTGACTAGGGCATCTAATAAGGGATCCTGATGCTGCTGGGAGATGATGATAATAACGATATTATTTTATAGGCATATAGGTGACTACTGACTTACAGAGTCTTGATTTGTGACTCTCTCCTGTTACGATTTTTCTTACTATAAATCAGGTCCCTACAATAAAGCCCAGACTTGGTAATAACCTCTATAGCCAAATCAGATACACTGCTTCTCTGAATTCCAAACCAGTTCAAATCCTTGGCAGCCGACTCAGACTGCAGCTGTGCTAAGGATTAATAAAATTAGCAGTAATACCCAGAAACTTAGGGCCCTGTGTGTGAGTGTGCATCTCCTTCATAACAATCCTCAAACCCTGGGGGTTGGTTTAATTGTCTTGATCTTATTCGCTGAGGCTTAGCAATAACGTTGCTATTGACATGGCAAAGTCAGGCATCACCAAAGAAAAGGAAATAGATGAGGCTGCTCTGTTTCCCTCTGCCTTATCCTCCCTACCCTGCTCTGCATTTTTGTTATTCCATAGCATTTGTCACCCTTTAACACACTATTAACTTTCTTATTCTGTTTCCTATTTATTGTTTGTCTTCCCCCACTGGAACAAAAGCTATGGGAGGGCAGAGTTCTTTGTTTTGTTCACAGATATCTCCAAGTGTCTTGGACAGAGCCTAGCACAAAGGAAATGCTGGATGAATATGTATTGAATGAATGAAGATGCCAGAGAAAATTTACACCACCATTTACAATTCAAAGATATTCAGAGGCTTTCGTGTGTGCTGAATATTCATACTGATATTCTTTCATCAGGTGACCTGAATTTTCATGTATTTTAAAGTTCCTTCAAGAAGTGAAGAATCTCTATGCTCTCTGCAATGATACTACCAGTTCATTGAGGATATTCCTCCGCTCAGCAATCCTCCCCTCCACCAGCACCACCACCTTTAAGAAAGAGCCAAGAGGCTTCTGGCTCCAGGAGACAGAAAAGTGGATTTTACGTGGAACATAAAAATCTAAGGGTGAGGGAAAGGAGGATATAATGTAGGGGAAGTTTCTACTCTGTAGGAAGAGAGGAAAAAAAGAAGGAGCACTTTCTCTTCCAGGAGAGGAAGAGAATAATTTGGAAGGAATGTGAGTACCCTGGAAAGACACTACTTGGTTCTTCCAAGGATTCAGGACTAAATCTTTTCTTGGTCCTTTCAGAAATGTGGAAGGGTGGTGAGAAAATGGAAGCGAAAGAGCATTTGAAGTGGACCCTGAATGCAGAAGGGGCCAGTAGAGTTGAACCCCTGAGAGACTGAATACACAAATGGACAACAGCCAGACCATATATGGCAACAGGACTCTGACCCAAGACCTCTCCAGCAACCAGCCCAGGAAGACAGACCACAACTTCTGCAGCAATCAGCCCTCAGTGGACTTGGCCAGTGGCTACCAGCTTCCTTATATTTTTTTGTCCCTGTTTCCAATTAAGACTAAGTAGAGAAGGCCAAATATGCTCCCAAAGCAGTCACATAGGCTGCTCTTCTCCTAGTTAACCTACCTCCAGCTTCCCCCTGCCGACAGCCTCCAATCAGAGCACGAGTGAAGGCTTCCCTCTTTTTCATTATGAAGCTTTCCTAGTCCCCTGCTTGCCTTTGAGTTTCTGCCAAACACAAACTCTAAATAAAAAGCTTCTGTTTGTTCTCATTTGGTGGTCTTCATTTATTTCCATAGTTTTCCTAAAGGTCCCACCAAGACATTCCGCATTGCTCACGACTGCAGACCCCAGCCTTCAACCAGGCTCGATACCCACAGGAGCCACATGTGGCTTGTCAAGTTCTCACCAACACTGCAAGTCAGCCCTGGGTCTGGACTCCACCCTCTCTGTGTTGAATTCCTCAGCTATTTGTTCTCGGTTTTGTTATCGGTCCCCATTTGTTTGGCATCCTTGGCGGAATCAGGTCATTCTTTTCCAATCCATTTTGCTCTGTGTTTTGCTTTGTGTCCTCTAAAAGTGTTTGTCATATGAAGGACAATCACAGGGGAGAACACAGGCATAGGACCTATAAGCTTAAATTTGTGGTTCTCACTAAACCAGAGTCCAATTAAACAAATTTTGCCAAGTTACCAATAAAACTAGGTGAGGTTCTCTTACTATAACATTTGTTTGTTCTGAGAACTTGGCTTTTATCCCAAGAGGATGTTCTCTTTGGTTTTCCACCTGCCTGGAGGTGCCAGTTGTCAGACCTGCGATCAGAGGCAGCCAACCATCAGGCTGGGAGTCCGAGATACAAAGTGCATATGCATCACTTTGAATTCACTGTTGCCTGCTCTCAAGGGATCATCTAAGTCTCAGTCCTCTCCCCCTCCTCCAGGAGAAGCTCCTCCTTTCTACCTGAACTCTTGTTACAATCCTAATTCTTGTACCTATTGCTCTAAATAGCATAACTTCATCAGTGATGATTTGGATCTTCAGTAGCCACTCTGGAAACATTTGGCTTGAACAAAATTGTTCATTTGAGAAGCATCTTAGAAAATAAAGGGACTAAGCTTTCTCAGTTTTAGTGGGCAGCATTTTTTTATGCAGAAGCCTCCAAATGAAATTCTGATCGAAAAATTGCCTCACTGAAAGATTCTTTGACCAAAGTTAAATAGCAACCTGACAAACATAAGAAACAACAAACTAGACTCATTTCCTGAATAAATTCTCCCTCTTTGTCCTTCAGTTGCCTCCCTATATCCAGCTCTCCCACTACCCCCCTTTTTAAAAATAAATTTATTTATTTTTGGCTGCGTTGGGTCTTCGTTGCTGTGCACGGGCTTTCAGGGGCTACTCTTCCTTGTGGTGCATGTGCTTTTCATTGCGGATTGCAGTGTCTTCTCTTGTTGCGGAGTACAGGCTCTAGGCACATGGGCTTCGGTAGTTGTGTCTCATGGGCTCTAGAGTGCAGGCTCAGTAGTTGTGGCGCACAGGCTTAGTTGCTCCACAGTATGTGGGATCTTCCCGGACCAGGGATCGAACCCATGTACCCTGCACTGGCAGGTGGATTCTTAACCACTGCGCCACCAGGGAAGTCCCCCACTTCCCCCTTATCCTTCTGATCTCTCTCCTTCTACACTTCTGTCAACTCCTCCCTCTTCGTTCCCTTGTCCAGATCTCCTACCTTTTCCTACTAACTCTCCTAAAACCCCGTATACCGATTGTTTCTAAAAATCCATCCCTCCCATGAGTCAGGTATGCCTTGGGCCTGAGCTGAATTAACAGTTATAATTCAGAATTTCTCTAACCCAGACAAGGACAGCTACTATTTGGAGAATTTAGACTTCCTTTGGATATGTATGTCTCAGGGTTACTTGAATTATGTTAACTTGTACACACGTTGGTTAAAATCTCAGATGCTCAATCCTGGATGGCAAAAACTGATTGAACTAACACAGAAAGGGATCTACAGAGTCCCTCTTTTTACAATAAACCCAAAGGTCAAAAGAGGCCTACCAATTAGGGCAAAAAGCCATACCCAAAAGATTCTCAGTAAAATTTGATTAGATAATTCAATCATGCATGCAGAGAAAAGAGGAAACTGTAGGTGATTACAGCCATACAATCCACTATCTCAGGGATACATCAGTTATCCCTCTATGATCTGGTAACTGGAAGACCCATGCTTTTAGTAGTTTCACCTCTGATATTCTACCCTGCTGCATGCAGAGATGACAAAAAATTGCAAGGGACTCATGTACTCAATCTTATCATCAACAGGTTAAAGCTGCCTTCCCGCAACATCTTCCTACACAGCCTCAGCCTCCTCATGATCTGAAACCAGGAGATTTCATGTATTGGAAGGGACACTGGAGAAAAACTACTCTTGAACTTCATTGGAAGGGACTTCATCAGGTACTGTAACAACAAATACAGCAGTGAAACTCCAGGGAGTCAGTCCTTGGGTCCATGTTTCACGACTGAAGAAACAATTCAGAATTCCACACTGCTGGTAGGCTGTTCCAGTAAGTGACTGCAAATTTAGGATTCTCAGAATTCCTCTACTCATAGCCAACCTTTGGAAGTAAACAGTTGTCCTAGGACCTTTGGAATATACAGATGACTTAGGATAGTAGACAGCTTCTGCCCAAGACATGGGACTAAAACCCCTGACTAATTCCCATTTTGTTATTCATCTACTTGCTTATAACCATTCCTCTTCTCATTTTCTATAAACCTCTGGTTATTGTCCATCCATCCTGGCCACTTTTCTCTTCTCTTTCCTCTTTATTACAGTTGTTAGATTAAAGCACACTTTCTAACACCCAAACAGTTGCCACTAATCTGAATCTTGCTGATTCAGGAATATTTCATCCATCACCACGATCATCATGATAAAAAACTCTGGACAATTCCAGTCTTATCAAGCAAGATCATAGGGAATTATGGCCATTGGCATTTGCATCTACACAAACAAATGAACTTAAATAAATCAACATGCAAATTTGGTAGTGTCCTCTCTCCCAGGAAAAGAACCAATTATTACAACTGGTTCTACATTTGCATTCAACAACCTTTATGGGATGATGAGCCAATTACTTGCCACCTGGAAGAGATTGATAACAATCCAAATATGTAACTCGGTTACTGAAGGCCTTTCTTCTGACCTCCTGCTGTCAACAGCTCTTTTTCTCCTGGATATCCATGTGCCCCCTACCGGATACTATGTCCCTTGCAACCAGGATGCCTGGTCTTGTTTTCCTCAGGCTAATACCTCAAGCACTTTAGGAATAGTATTCCAAGACTTGTCTGTACAGGAAGACCCTAATTCTATATATCACCAACTTAGAAAATTCCAACTCAAATGCAAGTTCCCAAATGAGCCTACCCTTGATGATTCAAGCACTCCAACTGGGGAAATTACTAATTGTTTATGTGAACAATCAGAGCAGTGTTCCCAATGGTGTGAATCATTCAAGTAGAAAGTACTCTAAGAAGCTTATTAACTTTGGCAGAAGTTATTAGCACTACCATCTCCATCCTAGATGAAATACAGACCAATCCTAACTCATCGGCACAAGTAGTGATGAACAATTGCATTGCTCTAGATTTCTCGTTGGCTAGTCAGGGAGGTGTCTGTGCCATTGCTAACACTTCTTGCTCTACTTAGATTAATGAAACAAGCAAAGTCGAACAGGCAATACATTGCCTTCTGGAGAAAACTACTTGGCTTTTTAAAGTTGTTCCTCATAGCCCATGGAATTTGTTCACTTGGCCTAGGTTGAGCAATTGGGTTCCTGGTTCTAAAGCTTCTTATCTTATAGGGACTGTTAATTGTTCTTGTCTTTGTCAGAGATCATGATACTGACCCCTTGCATTTTGTCCAGAATCATGAATCCCCCTGCACAACTGCTCTCTTGCCAGCTAATCACCATGATGCTACAACAACAAAAAGCGCAAGATGATCTTGCAATACAGTTGACCATGAAGACAACCGAACAGTTGCCAAACAGTGACGATCTGGTTCTGTAGCCTTTCCTGAATTGGTCTGAACATCATGCAAGTGAAAGGATGACCGAAAGGGGGACTGAGAGACTGAATATACAAATGGACAATGGCCAGCACAATATATAGGGCAGTAGAATATTGACTCAGAACCTCTGCAGCAGCCAATTTAGGGAGTGAAAACACAACCTCTACAGCAATTGGCCTAGAACAATTAGCACTTTTTAATAATTGCCAACTTTTCGCCCCAGCTTCCAACTGAGGACCAGCCAAAGAAAGCCAAACATGCTTTCCAAACCAACCTCGTTAAGATGCCCTACTTCTAGTTAACCTGCAGCCAGATTTCCTATGCCAACAAAACCTTCAGTCAGCACATACCTAAAGCCTTCCTTTTCTCTTTTAGTATAAAGCTTTTCTACACTCCTGCCTGCCTTGACTCTACCAAACACTAGTGATGGTGGCTTCTCATTTGCATGGTCTCCATTTATTTCCACAACCCATCTGGAATTCTAGAAGGAGACAGACTCACTTGGATCCCATCTGGCAACACAGAGCAGCTGCTGCCAAATAGGAATGGAATTGTGGCAGATTTAAAGTGAGAAAGAACAGGAGATGGCACCGTGATACTCCCTTGGCTCCTATCCAGCAAGGAAGGAATTCATAAATCTCTATATACTCCCTGTGTAAGAATGTGGAAGGTACTAGGAGTTGAGAGCCAGCAAGCTTGTAGGGGCCACTGTTGGGGGGGACTGGGCAATACTGCTGCAGGGGATGTGAGGTGGTTTGCCATGGGAACTGATGCAGGATTTATCTGAAATTCAGAGGCTCTGTGATGACATTAAGAGCCAAAGGGGGGTCAGGTCATCAGTGGAAAGATCCCAAATCCTCACCATGCCAAGAACACTATATTAGTTGCTGCGTAGCAAACCAACTCAAAACTTAGCAACTTAAAACAGTAAGCATTTATTTAGCTTATCATTCTATGGGTTGGCTGGGTGGTTCCTTGAATTGGGCTGGCTCAACTTTTATTGCTAGGCCCATTCAGGAAGTAGGTTGACTGATGGCTGAATGATCTAGAATGGGCTCACTGACTGAGGTCATCTAACAATTGCTTTTAGTGATTTTCTGTGCTTTTCCTTCAGTACTTTTATTCTCTCTCCACCATTCTGAAAATAAGCCATAGTTGCAATTTCAAGACATTTACAAAAACATTTTTGAATATTTATCAGTTAATCAGCAAGCACAGTGATGCTCCTAGTAATAATTTACCTGGCAGTCTCCTTCTAACATGGATTTTCAACTTCTTTCCATGTATGACCTTAAAACTCAAACACACTACAGACTCTACAGTATTTTTTAAGATAAGCATGGGCAGGAGACAGGGGCTGTCCACACTGACGTTTCAGTTATTTGAAGCTCTCTTATTTCTTTGCCATATGAAAAATGAGAATGTAGCATTATTCCCATGTGATGGCCATCACATCTTTTGACTTAAATCATGGATGATGAGCTCTTCCATGTGCTTATCTGGGGACTGTGTATATCATACAGGAAGTCCTGCAATTCAGTGAACCAAGCTCAATTAATATTACTAGAAGGAAACCCTGTTTCACTAACAAAGAGCCTCCCAGGGTTTACTGTACAAGGAGAGACAATTCCTGGAGGACTGGGTGATGTTTTAGGCATCATTCCTATTCCGTCACCAAAATTTATTTCCCATAGGTGCTCATGGCTGCATCTATCATGTTGACCTCAGTAGATTGCTACCCTTCCTCCAATAAACATATCCAAACAGGGATACAAATCCTTTCCTTGTGTCTCCAGAGGACACTTGAGATAAGATTTTTTTAAAAATCATTGACGATCAGGGGGAAATGGAAATAATATAGAGAGTACCATTATTTGAGACCAGTGTTTCCCAAATTTTGTTCCACAGAACATTAACTTGGGGAACTATTAGAAGATATTCCATGAGAAAGATGTTTTGTGATTGAACAAAGTCGGGAAATGGTATACGCTATACCTGCTCCATATATACTAAAACATAACATGAGCATAATAAAGGCTCTGAGAAGTCCTGCAACAGACTTCTAACTTTTCCTAATCCGATGATTTTCAAGTTTATGAAAGCATGGAGCCCTTTAGTTTAGCACACAACCAATATTTTATGGACAGCCTGCCTTACGATACCAGTTTAGTCACCTGTACTGTACCTCAACCATTACAAATGGACCCCATAAGGCAGAGATTGTGCTGGAGTCTCTTCTTTCCCACACCCCTCTTCAGCTTCTACATAGTACATGCTGTCTTCAAAGTTCAAGATGAACTCCTCCATGAATAGACAAAGAGAAGGAGGTCAAGGCTTTCTCATGACTACTTGAACTCTGCACTTACAATTCTTTCTCTCTGAGATGTCTTTCTTTTTCAAGATGAGTAATACCTGGAATCCATTCTCACAAGACAGGAGAGAACTGTAGAAGAGTTGTCAAGAGCAAGAACTCTGGAGTCTGACTCTACCCCATCTTAACTTAAAATCTCCATGCTTCAATTTTCTCATGTATAAAATGGTAATAATAGTAACTACTTCATAGGATGGTGTGAGGATTACAGGGGTTAAAGCATGTGAAATACTTAGAACAGGGTCTGGAATATAGGGTGTATTCTGAAGTGTCAGTAATTATTCATTTCGCTTAGATCTGGCAGCCCTCAGAAGAATATCCCCATCAGACTGCAATGCTAATTTCAAATGCATACAAAAGGGACACATCTTGAGGAGCTAGGGAATTGTTTTATCCTGGTTGCAAATATTTTGACAGCATTATTTCTATGTGGTACTACAATAGTTAATTGATACATTTTGCATTTTCATTTTTGTATTTTATAATTACAAAAGTAACACGTTATAACACTGGGAGCCTATAAAACATAAAGAGGCATTAAAGGGAGAAATGCACTCAAATTATCTGTCTTTAGAAACCCCAGTGGTAATATTTTGTTATATACATATATATATATGACATAATACACTTCTAGAAATATTTTTCTCTTGACAAAAAATTATGTACACTTTTCCATGTCAATTAATATTCCTTAGAAACACTATTTTAATAGCTGCAGACTAACCCATCCTATGAATATATTATCGTTCATTCCTGGGTGGTTCATTCACTGGGATGATTTGGTGAATTACCCATCACAAAACCAGTGGTTTAACAGGAGGAACCCACACAGTGTTCATCTGCTGAAAGATTATTAAGCCCTGTCAATTTTTTCCATCGGATTTCCCACTCATACCATGTCCACCTCCTAGTCTTCATTATTTTTGAGGGTAAATGAATTCAAGTCAAGCTCATCCACAAGTCAGCCAGAGAAAATCAAAAGACTCAAAGACAGGGCGTATTAAATAAGATTAAAGGAAATGGTATTCTTTTGTCCATGATCTGTCAATTCTTTCTATACTTATTATTCAAACATCAACAACATCTCTTGCTTCACATTTTGCTTAGTGTCCTACTTTCTATAAAAACAGGAGTATTCCCTACAATGCATCTCATTCCATAACACGTCAGGGCATAAAACTGGCCAACACATCCTTCCTTCATTTTCAGGAGAAAATGAAGAGCTCTGGTATGCTTCAGGAATAAAATATGGTAGAAAATAAGTTATCCAGAGATCCAAATACTGAAGCACCTAAAATACAAAATTTGCTCTTAATGGACTTTTTTTCCTAGTGATCTTCTATGTTTCAAGTTATGCAAGTAGAATTAGTAATGAGGGAATTTGCTTTGGTGCCAGTGGTGATGGCAGAATCTACAAAGCAGTGAGCGATCAACCAGTTGGAAACATCACAGCAGCCGAATTTTCACATTAGAGGCAATGAGATACAGAGTGTACTATGCATTGGATATCTATTATTTTTTTAACCTTTTGGCAATTGTCACTTCTTCACTGTCCATCTCATTGTTCCAGCTTCTAGGAAGGACCCAGGTACAGCCACCACGTGTCTAACCCCCTGGCCACAGTGACTGAGCTGGGTTACTCAAGTGAGATCACTAATATTCAGTTGAGGGACTTTCACTCCACTATTGAGAAAGAGGGACTGTTAATAAAACTGGACTTGACGTGAGTAGAATAAGTGCCAGAGCTGCTTACAGCCATCTTTCTGAGAACAAAGGTGTGTGCTGCGTAAGAAATCATTCTAAATTCTTTAGTTCATCATTTTGTGGGCTGCCAATGTGGGCTGGGCTCAGCTGAGTGGTTTTGCTGGTCTTGGCTGGACTCACTTCATACATGAGTGGACAGGCCTGGCTGGGCTAGGAAGGCCTCACTGGGGATGGCTTGTCTCTAGTGCTCTCATGTGGGCTCTCATGATCCATCAGACCAGCTCAGGCTTATTCATATGGCAGAGTCATGGTTCCAAGAAAGTGAGCAGGAGCATGCTAGGCCTCTTGAGGACCAGGCTCTCAACTGGGGTGACCTCACTTGCCCCACATTCTAGTTGTTAAAACAAGTCTGAAGTCCAGGCTGCATTTAAAGCAGTGGAGAAATCGACTCCATCTCCATGTAGAAAGAGCTATCAAGTCACATCACATGGAGGCCTAGATAAGGGGAAGGAAATCATTATGGCCTTTTTATAAGTAATCTCCATCCATATGTCCATCTTCTGGCCACAATTATTCATGTCCTTTCCACGTGCAAAATACACTTACCTCCTCCCAAGACCTCCTTCCATCTGGATTGGAGTCCATGATTTGGGGACCTACATTCTGCCACATGAGGCCTCCCTTGATTGGAGGCCTGTGAATTAAAAAGACACACCCAACATACAAATGTGAAACATGGACAAGATGACCAAAATAGACTTTCCCATTCAAAATACTCTGTCAAGGACAATTCATGCTGTGAAAAACTTTGTAAATTTCACAGACCAAAGGACCCCATCACTGTTGGAGAAAGTCTGAGGGACATAACAGTTGACCCTCAAGCTGGACCTGTCCTCAGAATGTTTGTTCTGCCCACTGTTGCCACACTAGGAGCTGTTTCAAGGATCCAGCCTTAAGAGCATAAGGTGTTGTTGAGACCACCTGGACGGTATACGTGACTGAACCTAGTTAAGGCCTCTATACAAACTTTTAACATTCTGGCAAGCAGCTGAGATCTACTCGTCTTGCAGCCACCCAAGACAAGCCTCCTGTGTAAACTCCCTTGCTCATTAAACCTGCCACCTACTAATCTGGAATCGTCCTCTCTTTTTTCAGTCCCTCCTTGCCCTCTGTATGCGGGACCCAGTTTGCAAACCAACAGTCACAGAACAGGAGATGCTGCAGATTGCAGGCTGCAGAGAAAGGTCCCAGCAAGAGGCAGTGAAGCATTTTTTTTTTTTTTTTTTTTTTTTTTTCTGTCCGCGGGCCTCTCACTGCTGTGGCCTCTCCCGTTGCGGAGCACAGGCTCCGGACACACAGGCTCCGCGGCCATGGCTCGCGGGCCCAGCCGCTCCGCGGCATGTGGGATCTTCCGGGATCGGGGCACGAACCCGTGTCCCCTGCTTCGGCAGGCGGACTCTCAACCACTGCGCCACCAGGGAAGCCCAAGCATTTTTTTAAGTAGCTGTTTTCTTCTTTGGTCTCTGCAGGTGCTGACAACACAAATCCTGGTTCTAAGCGACTTGGCCAGATTCCTATCTACAGATCAACCAGGATTTTCTGGTAAATAAAACATTCATGCATTTTTTATTAGTGCATGATGCTTTTTTTGAAGTTGTTATTGTCATTTTAGAGTACACCCTAAATCCTGAGGTTTAGTATAAGATATGATGAGTGAACTATTTACACTGTGTTTTATCATTAAAATTTAGGGTTTTCTATAAAATGCTACCTTTTTTTCTATTTTCTACTAAGTCTAGATTTAATTGAGTCCTAGGATGTATTTTTGTTAACTAAAGGTTTTCTAACCTTAGGTAGCTTTTTAACATTTTTTAAACTTTTTGTTAATAGACAATATACCTGTAGAAAAGTACACCTACCATATGTGTATAACTTGATGAATTTTCCAATTGCACACATTTGTGTAAACAGCATGCAGATCAAGAAACAGAATGTTACCACTACCCCTCTGGTAGATAGGGCTTCTCAACCTCAGCATTGTCGATGTTTTAGGCTGGACAATTCTTTGCTGCGGGGAGCTGTCCTGCTCATTGTAGGATGTTTAGCAACCTCCCTGGTCTCTATCCACTAGCTGCTGGTAGCAACCCTCTTCCTCAGTATGACAACCAAAAGTGTCTCTCCAGACATTGCCAAATATCCCTTGGGGATCAAATTATACCTGCTTGAGAATCACTGCCTCTAGGGTAACCACTATTATGACCTCTAATAGCATAGATTAATTTAGCCTGTTTTTTACTTTATATAAATACTCCACTTGTATCTGGCTTCATTCTCTGAATATTATATTTGTGACAGTCACTCATATCTTTGTGTGTAGCTGTAGACTGTTCACTCTTGTTGCTGTGTAGGACTCTGCTACAAGAATATACCACAATTTATTCATCCATTCAACTATTGAAGGGCATTTTGGTAACTGCTAGTTTTTAACATATATATATACACACACACATATATATAATTTTGTGTGTGTGTGTGGTACGCGGGCCTGTCACTGTTGTGGCCTCTCCTGTTGCGGAGCACAGGCTCCGGACGCGCAGGCTCAGCGGCCATGGCTCATGGGCCTAGCCACTCCGCGGCATGTGGGATCCTCCTGGACCGGGGCGCGAACCAGCAGGCGGACTCTCAACCACTGCGCCACCAGGGAAGCCCTATATATAATTTTTAAACTCATTTATTTTTTATCATACTTTATATCCCCAATTATATACCATACCTTCTAAAATTTTTTTTGAAGTTAAGGTATCTAAATTTTGGAAATTTTGTTAACCTGGATCAAATCACATGCTAGGCATTTAAGTAAAGTACTTTTTTATAAATTTATTTATTATTTATTTATTTATTATTTTTGGCTGCGTTGGGTCTTTGTTGCTGTGTGCAGGCTTTCTCTAGTTGTGGTGAGTGGGGACTACTCTTTGTTGCAGTGCACAGGCTTCTCATTACAGTGGCTTCTCGTGTTGCGGAGCATGGGCTCTAGGCAGGTGGGCTTCAGTAGTTGTGGCTTATGGGCTCTAGAGCACAGGCTCAGTAGTTGTAGCACACGGGCTTAGTTGCTTTGCAGCATATGGGATCTTCCTGGACCAGGGCTCGAACCTGTGTCCCCTGCACTGGCAGGCAGGTTCTTAACCACTGCGCCACCAGGGAAGCCCTAAGTATTTTTTTTTTTTTTCTTTTTGGTGAAGCAGAAAAGAATAGCTTTATTGCTTTGCCAGGCAAAGGGGGACACAGTGGGCTCGTGCCTCTCAAAACTGTGTGTCCCAAGTAAAGTATTTTTTATGGTAGCTTCTTAAAGAAACCCAGAGTGGGCCACTGATCCTGAGGATGAAGTTGGGAGGGGGAAGAGAAGAAGAGTCCAAGTTCAGTGCAACCAGTATTTACTGAACACCTGTGACTGTAAGGCACTATTGGTGGCTCTGGAAATGTGAAGTGAATAAGACAAGTTCTATGCCTTTGAGAAGTTTGTCAGTCCTTTCCTCCTACTGATGGCCAATCTTTCTCTCCCAGGCCTGATATGATCTAATGGTACCTCCTGCTTGGAAGGTTGCCTCTGATGAGAAGATCTGGCTAGTGCCAGGAGCTGTATCTCCTTTAGGTCTTTGTCAAGAAGGATAAAAGCAGGGGCCCTGGGGGACTTCCCTGGCAGTCTAGTGGCTAAGACTCCATGCTCCCAATGCTTGGTGACCAGATTCGATCCCTGGTCAGGGAACTAGATCCTGCACGCATACTGCAACTAAGAGTTCGCATGCTGCAGCTAATAAGCCTGCATACCGCAACTAAAAAAGAAAAAAAAAGGGGTGGGGCAACAAAGGTCCACATGCAGCCAAATAAATAAATAAATATTAAAAAAATAAATAAACTGTACAGTTCAATAGCTTAAAAAAAGGAAAAAAAGCAGGGGCCCTGGGGTTGTAGCCCCATCACCAGGGATAGGAAACAGCGAGGGGGTTTGAACAGAAACCTTAGCTAAGAATAGGTAAGGTGCAGGCTACAGAGGCAAAATGTGCCCAGTCTTCCAGAGACCCAGGGGAGTCTGCATGGGGCATGTGGGGAACGGTGGTAGACACAGCCCTCAGGAAATCCAGCTAACAGAGAGGATTGAAACGCTAGTGATGCTGCACAAATCACTTTATAAATCTAAAAAATTCATTTACATTCATAACACACATCCTTCTAGACAAAGGAAATGTGAGCCTAGAGAAAGAATGACTCTGCAGGGCTTCTCTTTTTAAAAAAATAGGCTAATTTGGTCTTTAATAGGTTTTAACCAAGATGAGCGACTGCCTTTTTTTTTTTTTTTTTTCTTTTTGCGGTATGTGGGCCTCTCACTGTTGCGGCCTCTCCCGCTGCGGAGCACAGGCTCCGGACGCGCAGGCCCAGAGGCCATGGCTCACGGGCCCAGCCGCTCCGCGGCATATGGGATCCTCCCAGACCGGGGCACGAACCCGTATCCCCTGCATCGGCAGGCGGACTCTCAACCACTGCGCCACCAGGGAGGCCCCAAGCGACTGCCCTTTTACAAGAAGAGTTTCATCATCAGTATTCTATAAAGCATCTTTGTCTCATCTTCACTACTCAAATATTTCCTTAACTATCTACAACTTCAGTACAATGAAAACAAAGGCCAGTGGAACTGGTGTCTTCCTTCCTACTTATTCATCCTGTCGGTGAAAAATTAATCAGTTGATCTAAGAAAGAACTGGAAAATTTTATTCGAGCCAATTTTGAGGATTATAACCCAGGAAGAGCATCTCGGAAAGCTCTGAGAACTGTTCCGCCCGTTAAAAGTCATGACAGTTTATGTAAGTTTTTTGAGACAGAGGGCTGTACAATAAATGACGTATTATTGACAGTTTACATAATCCAGATTTAAGCGCCAAGATCAAGACAGAATGTTATCTTTTAAGGAGTTGTTTTGGTGCTAGGAGAATGTTGCTGTTTATGGTTGAGCAGGTATTCCTACTGATGGGGTAGGTTTGGTCGATGCATAAGGCAGATAAACAATGCACAGTGAGGGGAGAGGGAGGCCAAAGGGCAGAGAAGAATTTTTATGTTCTTGTCTTGCCATAAACATGAATTGTATTTCACAATTCTTCTCGAGCTTCTGAGACTTTCACTTCTCTTCCTCAGTTTATGTTTCTTCATTGTTACTACACACTCTTTAAACCCAGTACCGTTTAATTAAATTGACCAAATGATTATGTTGTGAGTTTATTTAGGATTAACCTTTCAATTAAGGTCTCATTATAATTATCAAATTATAAATACAAAAAATTAAAGAATTTCAATCCAACATTGGAGGGTTTCTAAATTTTCTCTTAAATAAATCAATAGGAAATAGAGGAATAGGTTCATTTTTATTACCATGTGCATACTCATTATTGAATAGATTGTTGCAATAAACTCAGGCCTTATTTCCAAGAAAATTTTAGCTGGCATTTGTGAAAATGATATTTCAACTGCTCTACCGGACAATCCTTTAAGCACCTTGCCTAATTCATTAAAAAAGCAACAGGCAAGGCAAAAGAAAGCAAACCAAACTCACGCAAGCTTTTTAATGGTCCTGTTGTGTTCAGGCAGGAACTGCCAGCCTCCCCTACACCACCCCCCATTCCCCTAAGGCCAGTTAGCCAATTAGAAGAACAATGAGTCATTCAATCACTGAACTGCAGCCTTAATATTCAAAAGTCAGACTTTTATTTTTGTTTCTTGTCCAGCAGGAAAATCCCAAAAGAATACATTTTTCACCGAATTTATTCATCACATGCTAAAATGATCCAGAACAAATATACAAGACCTTCCTTTGAACTACTTGTGCCTTCCCGTTAATCTGTCTGAAAAAATTTTCACTGCAAGGGATTTGTAATGGGTTATCACATGATAACAGAAGTGTTTTTCTCTTTAAATTTCTTGCTTACTTATTTGTAAACTCCAATATTATAAATTATCATATAAATAAGTATACTTATTATTTAAAGGAAACTGCGTATTTTTGTAAAGCAAAGTGTGTAGTTCATTAAAACAATCTACACATATATATAATATGTACATCTGTGTGTGTACTCACACACAGTAGTACATAGCTACCTATCTAGTATGTTGGACACACATATACTCATGCACAGTGTATGTAACATATGTATATACATAGGCATACATACATACACACATATATACATATGTATTCACATGCATGCAGTACAAAATAATGGTTAAGAGTATGGACTCTGCAACCAGTCTACTTAGATTTAAACTCCAGATCCATATGGTAACAAAGGCAAGTTACTTAACATGTCAGTGCCTCAAATTCTTTATCCTAAAATGAGAATAATATTTATATCGATTTCATAGGGTTGTCGTAGGGCTAAATGAGTGAACATATATGCACAGCTCTACACAGAACTTAGAACAGCATCCAGCCCGTGGAGAACTCTATGTAAATATCTGCCTGTAATTAATCTGCATGTATTTGTGTATGTAGTACAGGTAGTACAGGTGTAAATGATTACGCCCTCCAGTGTCTATTTTGCACATTTGAATTTTTTGCATACTAGACTTTTCTTCATGGGGGATAGATTTATACACTTAAAGATAGTCAGAAATGTTACTTCTACTAACCCTTCTTCTACCAACTCTACTTCTCCAGGCTAAATCAATCTAACTTTTGACTTTTGCCTCACATGTATTATATTCCAAACTCCTCAAATCTTTTCATTCATTCTTTTCTTGAATCTTCCTAGTTTTACACACCTCTAGGGCCATCATCAAACACCAAAGTATTCACCGTGTTCTAACTGGGATGTGATCATGGAACTGTGACACCCTCTTCAGGGCTGTGAGCTCTTCAAGGGGGATGGAGATCAGCTCCAGTTCCTGGCTCCCATCCCTGAGTGCCTTGTAATTGGCTCTGCCCAGAATGTGCATTCATTCAATGTTACCCTGGCACCAGCGGGTTATACACCAGTGTTTAGCCGCCTGGCTGCACATAAAAATCACCAGGAAGGCTTTTAACAAATACCAACCCCTAGGTGCACCCAAAGCAATTAAATCAGAATCTCTGGGGGTGTGGTGGTACACTGCTATTTCTTAAAAGCTCCTGTGTGGGTCTCAAATGCAGTCAAGGTTAACAACTAGTGCCATATAGAAAGGACCTGACCATCAAAAAGATGTCCGCATCTTTGCTCCACTGCCCGTAAGGTGCTAGCATGTGCATTCCTCATGGAATGAGGGCGGCAACATCTTCCCACCTTCTCAAAGAAGGTCACTGGACAGCTTCCTGAGGTTGCGCCCCCCATCTTGTCACCAAATGCCTCCAGAAAAAAAAAAAGTCTGCACAGTGAGCCTGGAAATTGTGTTTTAGAGCAACAGTTCTCAAATTTTTCTTCTGTTGCCACACATGTGATGAACAGTGTTTACGGGCATGACACTGTCCTGCTGTGACAGGCGAGGGCCAATTCCCAGCTGTAATTCTATTTAAAGATGTATTTAAAAATGCAAGTTAGTGCAGTGACATAATTACAGGGACAATTTGGGCTGTTATTAAACAAACTAAATAATTTGCAAACTTAGGTACTTTAGCTGCTGTTCATTTATTCAATAAATATGTATTGAATGTCTACTCTCTCTAGGCACTGATCTAGATGCTGGGCATGAAAAAAAAATTTCTTGTTCCCCATGGAAATTGCATTTTAGAGTAATTACATTTTAGTGAGGAGACAGACAGTAAACAAATAGAATCAACAAATGTGTATGCGGGTGTGGGGGGCGGTTACAGGTAAATGTTATAAAGAAAAGTAAAGGAGAAGATGAGAGAGTGCCTTGGGCAATAGATCAGTCAGGAAAGACCTCTCTGAGGAAGTGATACCTGAGTGGAGAGAGATCAGAAGGAAGTGAGAAGGCAAGCCTCTGGTGTCTGGGGGAAAAATGGTCCAAGCAATTGCAAAGGCCTTGGGGAGGGAGCCTGCTGTGTGGTTCAAAGAACATCACATGGACCAGAGTGGCCTGAGTGGGAAAGGGATGGGAGAGTGATGGGATTTGAAGTCAGAGTGATAGCAAGGATTCCAGAGTCTGTAGGGTCTCTGGGTTTAATTCTTAGTGCAGTGGAAACCACTGAAGGGTTTTGAGCTAGGGAATGCTCAGATTTACTCTCTAAAAGGATGGATTGCTCAGGCTGCCATGTAGAGTACTTACCATACTGTAGTAGAGGGATGGAGTTGGAAGCAGAGGTCCAAGTGAGCTGTTGGTGACCTGGTCAGAACTGTAGCAGAGGAGGTGGAGAGAAGTGGTAATATTTTAGAAGTAGAGTTACCAAGATTTGCTGATGAAGTGAAGGTCTGGTGTGAGAAAAAGAGAAGACTATGGGGATGGGGATGGCATTTGTTGAGATGTAGGACACTGGAAAAAGAGGGTGTTCCAGTGAAAATCCAGAGTTCAGTTGGGATAAGTTAAATCTGAGATGCATATAGACATCCAAGTAAAGATATTGAGCAGAGAGTTGACTATAAGAGCTGCAGTTAAAGGAGAGGTTGGGACTGGTGATTTCAATTTGATAGTCATTGTTATGATATGAGATTATATATTTTTCTGTTTATCTATTTTTTGTCTCTTTCTCCCCCAAGAATATGAGTTTCATGAGGGCAGAAAATCAATATTTTCTTCTTTACTGTGTCCCCAACTCCTAGAACATTTGTAAGCACATAAAAAGTACTCAATAAATATTATTGAATGAAAGAAAAATTCAATTCAGGGCAGTATAATGTAAATGAAAAATAGCAGGACATAACAAGTGCTCAAGGATGACATGGTGTGTGAATTGAGACTGGGGAGTGACCGGTGTGGGCTCTAATGGTCAAGAAAAAAAGTCTTGGCAGAGATTGACCTTTATCAGGTCTTAAAAAATAGGTAGGTTTATAGGTAAGAGGTGTCAGGAAAAGGGGTCAAGTTTGGGGGAAAATGATGACTTTGGTTTAGATTGTGTTGAATTTGAAGTATTGGGGGTTGGCCCAAAAGTTCGTTCCGGGTTTTTGTAAGCTCTTACAAAAACCAGAACAAAATTTTTGGCCAGCCCGATAACAGAGGAACATCTGAATTTGATAGAAAGACATTTAAGTTAGTTCTCTAGGCGGTTTGAGATCTGGACTTGCAAAGGACAGACACGGGCACTCCTCCTTTCTGAAATTAGAACCCACACAACTACATTAGAATATCGGACTATAAATGTGGTAACAGGAAATTAAGTACAAAATTTTGACTGAGTCGCCAAGAGTTGAAAAAGCAACACTTTTCAAAATTTAATGTGCATACAAATCACCTGGCAATCTTACTAAAATGCAGATTTTGATTTTGTAGGTCTGGGGTGGGGCTTGAGCTTCTGTGTTTCCAACAAGCTCCCAGGTGATGTTGATGCTGCCAGGTCCTTGGACCACATTTGAATAGAGAGGTACTAAAGTGACGTGTTACGCCAAAAGGAACATTTTCAAAGGAAATAAGTAGAAACCAGTTACATGGCTCTTCATCTCCTCACCAACACTGAGAGTATAAAAAGATTGAGTTTCTGGGCATCAGAGGAAGCTTATTTTAGATAGAACTTATTTGCAGGGAGCTGTTACTGAGCTGTGAGCAAGGGTGCAGAGCAGAGGGTACATCCCTCTTAACCTCAAATCAAGAGAAAGGATTTCAGTGGAACTCTCCGTCAGCACTGTGAGTGCCATCTCTGGTTGGAGAGACAAAGTGGACTGAGGTCTGACTCAAAAAAGCAAAGGGTGAGACACAGGCCGGCTAGCTGCTCTCTGACAAGTTGAAGAGGCTGCTTAGTAATCAAGCTGTGAACGCAATTTGTCAGGGCAAAGGAAATGGAATAGGTCAGAAATCAGGTTACTAGGCAGAAGGAGAGATAGGAGGGAAAGATCGCAGAAGGCCCTCACTAGAAAAGTCCACAAGATTTAACTTTAAATCAAGTTTGGAATCTGAATTATCATATGGGACTAGGATTTTAATTTCTAAGTTGAGATCCTGTGTTTTATTTTTAAATGTTCATAAGATCTTTTATTATCTGTGAGTGATTGGACAGTAATTTTCTGAGTTTTTAATCTTGGGGTGGAGAATTTCTCCCAGTGAGCAAACTTTAAAGAGACAGTGGGAAACAAAGTAAAACTGGTTTATGGTTATGCCCATGAGTTCTGCTCCTTCAGGGTTTTCATGATAAATGGGTTCAAGGGAGAGGAGGCAAGTCAGCCTTGGATCTTCATATCAGCTACAATATAACCTTTAATCATGTTGCCCTTGAGTTCCTTTGCTGACACCACCACCCATAATGAGATTATTTTCTAAGTGCTGATCCTGTCAGAGATCTTGGACAACCCACTGCTGTTAACACCGCTCCTATAGATCAGCCCCACTGTGTCTGCTCATATTGAGCAGAGTTCAAAGAGCTCCCATTTATAGAAGAGACGTGCTAATTCCACTTCTCTCTGGATAGACAATGGCAGTACAAAGAGCATCCACTCCCCCCAATCCCCGCCCCCCATCCTGGTCTCCTAGCAGCTACACCACCAACAGGTATTTTCATATCCTGTGCACATTAGAATTAGGACAAAGGTGACTTGGAGCAGTTGTGTGTTTTGTATTGTTATCTATGCCCAAGGAAGCTGTCAACATGGACATCTAATGAAACATAGGTAGTTCTTGGCTCAGCAAAGCACTTACACCCCTGACACAATCAGAGATGATTTTTTAGGTACCAAGCTTGAGACCTGAGAGTTATCATGGGAGTTGGAGGAGTAGAAGGACCCATGTACCCTTCTCAATCTGTTCTTCCTGGAATCTTCTCTTTGGGTTCTGAACTCATATCTCATGCACCAGCTACACTAAGGTTCCTTGCAGTCCCTGAAAATGAAGACTTCCTTCAAAACTCTACCTCAATCTGTCTTCCTCCCTGAGAGCCTCCCTCATCTTATTTTTTTCAGGGAAGGTTGACCAAATGAGGCAACCCTCTGAGCCTCCATGACACTTGGGACAAACTGTATAAGAGCTTCTGTCTGTCTGTGTGTGGTCATTCTTGGTGCATTAACAGATGTGTGTGAATGGCTTCCTATTATTGAGTAACTTTTCTTTTATTGGATGTTTGATTCATTATGTAGTTAAGATTCTGTTAGATTGTTCTGATGATTTAAAGGTTAAGAAAACTCTGGATGAAAAGATCCTAGGTGTACAGCAGAGAGTCACAAAAGGGTCATGTTGGCCAACAGCAGACTGTGGGCAGACGAGTCCTGAGAGGGAGCCAGGAGTACTCTTCCAAGTCGCTCTGTTCCTTTCGATGCTAGACTGGCAGTATCTCAGCCTGTGCAAGCTGGAAGGCCCTGTAACTCCTGCACTGTTTTTGTTCGTTGCCCTTTTGTTTTCTCTTACAATTTAGTAGATTTTAAAGTAACTCTTGGGACTTCCCTGGCGGGCCAGTGGTTAAGACTCTGCGCTTCCAATGCAGGGGGTGTGGGTTCAATCCCTGGTCAGGGAACCAAGATCCCACATGCCGCATGTCGCAGCCTTAAGACAAAAAAAAAAAGTAACTCTCTTTTCCTGATTATAAAAAGAATACATTTTTATGGTCTTGTAGTACATGCTGGGTTGTTTGGCACCAACCCTGTTGACACCTGTTGTCCTGGTGTATTATTAATAGCACTGACTTTCACTCTTAGAAATTCCCCTGTTTGAACTGTGACTTATATTGCCATCTCCTAGTTGTACAGGATTTGGAGTGTACACAAATTGTTGTGTGTACATCTGATTACTGTAGGATAATTTCCAAAAGGTAAAACTTCTGAGTCAAAGGTTATGAAGGAATTTCAGGCCTTTGCTACATTATGCCACTTTACTCTCCAGAAAAGTGGCAACCAGTTACACTCCAACTGGCGGTTCATGAGAGCCTATGATATTGCTAGACCAGAATTCAGTTATTAAAATCAATAACCTCAATACCAAAACCAGTGGAACAACTTCAGAAACCAAGAGGTTTCTGTTGTCTCTCAATTAAGATGGGAAAATTAGCAACTTACACTTCTTCCCACCTCTGTCCCCATTTCTCATTTACAAGTCTCCTCTGAGCTATGTTTCTGCCTTAAATCATTTTTTACATTATTCATCTTTTCATTTAAGAACTATACAAATACATTATGTTTATAATCAACATTACTATAATTATTTAGAATATGATGTGTATATTTGATTGTATATTAAGTGTATTAATATATTATTATATATTTATATAATATATTAATTATATATCATACATAGATATATATTTATATATAATAATTCATATTTTAAAAATATTTATTTTATTTATTTATTTATTTTGGCTGTGCCAGGTCTTAGTTGCGGCGCTCTAATAATATATTTATTTATTTAAAAAAAACATTTATTCATTTATTTATTTTTTGGCTACATCAGGTCTTAGTTGGGGCATGTGGGATCTATCATTGCAGCACGTGGGCTCTTCGTTGCAGCACACGGGCTTCTCTCTAGTTGTGGCGCATGGGCTCCAGAGTGCGCAGGCTCATTAGTTGTGACACGCAGGCTCCAGGGCACGTGGGATCAGCAGTTGTGGCACGTGGGCTCCATAGTTGCGGGACACGGGCTCTCTAGTTGTGGCGCATGGGCTCAATAGTTGTGGCACGCAGCCTTAGTTGCCCCACAGCATGTGGGACCTTAGTTCCCTGACCAAGGATTGAACCGGCGTCCCCTGACCAGGGATTGAACTGGTGTCCCCTGAATTGCAAGACTGATTCTTAACCACTGGACCACCAGGGAAGTCCCTATAATAATATATTTAAATGGAGCCAAGGCCTCCTGTGCCCTTTAATGCCACAGCTTCTCGATTTGTAAGTTCTCATCCTTTTGCTCCCTTCTTGCCTTTCTCCCTCTTCCTCTGAGAGGGCTGGGTTATATCCTGAAGTAAATTCTTTAGGGAGCATTCGTTTTAGGTTTCCTGGCATATTTGATCACATCTTCCTCGGGTCTTCTGTAGTGGATGACCTTAGTCAGGGTGGAGTCACAGATTTCCAGTTTTCTTCCCAATCAGCTTTAAATGTATAAAATGGAGCTCTCTGGGCAGCCAGGCTATTGGGGAACCAATATATTTATTGGGATACAAATTACTGGTATCATAATAGAACCTCACCTACTATTTCTTTTCCACTTTTCCTGTTTTTCAACGGGGTACTCCTTTGGATGGAGTTCCACAATCTTGGGGAATTGTGTCTTTTCATATCTGTTCTTGGCACCCAGCCATTGCTGAATCCCATAATTATTCAACTGGGGAGGTGTTGAGGGCTGATTTGGATCTTCAGCTGTGTGTCCTGGAACTATCAGACCACAACGGACTGCAAAGGCCTAACACATTTGAGTTGGAATAGGGGCTTTAAGTCTTTAGTCCTTCCCCTCCAGGTGTCAAAGACACTCACTTAGGTTAGGTCCTTGAGTAGCCCATGAGTAGAGATGGAAGATCAGTAGGTAAATCCTGTGACCTAATGCCTTTGGGATTTCTTTGCTCTTCAGATTTGTCTAAGTCAGAGTTTTAGATTATTTTTGACCCACATTCATATACATTTGCATGACTCTCACTTGTTCCTTTTCAGCATAGATCTCTGAATCCATTCACATGCCAGAGGACATGCCAGTATTTGCACAAGGCTGACTAGTGCTAGGCTACAACTCCTAGGTGTGTATCCACAAATATATCATAATTTAACAAATCATAAATAAAAGACCAAAAAATAAGCAAAGAGCGTATGCTCAACACTCCCCATGTCATTTTAAATTCCATTATACCTTCTTGTTGTGTAGCTGACACTTGATGTAGAATTCTTGGTGCACACTCTTGTCTCTTCTGAATTCTGTGTGTGTTCTGTTCTCTCTGAGGCTACCCTAGATCATTTTCCTCTGTAAATGTACCCATGCCAGCATGTAAAGTTTGGTGATGGCTCCAAGGTTACTATCCCTCATTCTCCTGGAATCTACGGATCCCTTTACTCTCCAGGTGCAGGTCATCTTTTTTTTTCTTTTTCTTTTTTTTTTTTGGCGGTATGCGGGCCTCTCACTGCTGTGGCCTCTCCCATTGTGGAGCACAGGCTCCGGACGTGCAGGCTCAGCAGCCATGGCTCATGGGCCCAGCCGCTCCGCGGCATGTGGGATCCTCCTGGACTGGGGCACGAACCCGCATCCCCTGCATCGGCAGGCGGACTCTCAACCACTGCGCCACCAGGGAAGCCCCGCAGGTCATCTTTTTATCTCAGAAAATTTGCTTTATTCATCCTTTCCTTCTGAATGCTCTGTGATTTTTGTCATCAAGCCTGTACTGCACGTCCCTGATACAGTTTCCTGCACTGTCAATTCTACTTCTTGCTGCTTCTAGTTTGAATTTTTAGTTTTGAGACAGTTTTAGGTTTCTCTGCCCTCCCTTTATTTTATTCTGCTAATTACTTTTACATCCCATTCTGTTGCTTTATTCATTCTTTGAAGTGTAGTGTTTCTTCTTTAACTTCTATTTTATTGAGTCCCAGTTCTCTTTGACTTCTTTTTCCAATGTGAGTTTATATTAGAAAAGGTTCTGATTACAACTGATGGAAATCCAACTCAAAGCAGTTTAAGGACAAATGAGAAATGTGTTGGGTCACATAACCACTCTAAGAGAAGCAGGGCAGGAGCTGGGCTTAGGGGCGTCTGGAGTTGAGGACACAATCCATCAGCACCCTCTCTGGCTCTTGCCTGTACTTATCTCATTGTATTTGTTTCCTTCTCTCCCAGTGTATACCTGGTCCCTACAGGCTCTCAGCCAAACACCCCATTATCACGGAATAAAGAACAGTTTCCCTCTAGCTAGAGTCAAAAACTTGTTGAGGAAACAACCTGGTTACATTCATACCCCTACACCAATGAGTGTCACCAAATGATAAAGAACAGATTGGCCCACCCTGGGCCACAGCTCTGCCTCTGTGATCAGGGGTGTGGGGTCTATTACAATAACCCATATACTTTCTCCATCTTTCTTTTGCAAACTATTTTGTCCTTAGTTTTGTTGTAGATATTCCTGCTTGTCACTCAATTTAGAAGTCGAGTGGACAATTCTAACTGGGCTTGCTTTGGCCCAATAATGATGTGAATGGATTCTTCTTAATCATGTTTTTGCCTGCCTTGTCCAAACCTCTTTGTATATTGATATTGACGGTTGGGACTCTCTTTTCAGTTGATTGGTTGTCTATCAGTTGGTGAGTATAGGGGATTGGAAGAGGGAGTTTGTAAAGGGAAGGATTTCCATGTGGCGAGTGTTTCCATGTGCCCATGGGTGAAGGCCAGCTGCTAGTGTTACCTTTGAGACTTTCCAGTGAATGAGTAAGCCATCAAATGAGAAAGTCTCATTGGGTGAATACAGATGTAATCTAGTCTTAGGCCTCAGTGAGGTGTTCTGTACTGTACAGAACCCAGCAATGTGAATATAGGGTAGTCTGATTGTTCTGTCTTTTCAAGATCGTATCAATATTTTTAACACCTTTATTGAGGTATAATTTACATACCATTGCATTCATCCATTTTATGTGTACAGTGATTTTTAGTAAATTTACAAAGTTGTGCAAACATCACCACAATCCAGTCTTAAAATATCCCTATCACCCCCAAAAATCTCTCCTGCCCATTTGCAAACAGTCTCTCTTCTCACCCCCTAGCCACGAGCAACACTAATCTGCTTTCTTTCTCCATGGAGTCATTTCTGGACATTTCATGTAAATGGGATCAGAATATGTGGTCTTTTCTATTTGGCTTCTTTCAGTGATAGAATTTTTTTTTAGGTTTATTCATGTGGCAGCCCATATCAGAAGTTAGGTCCATTTTATGCTGAACAGTATCCCCTCATATGTTTTTTTTTTTTTTTTCGTTACGCGGGCCTCTCACTCTTGTGGCCTCTCCCATTGCGGAGCACAGGCTCTGGACGCGCAGGCTCAGCAGCCATGGCTCACGGGCCTGGCCGCTCCGTGGCATGTGGGATCTTCCCAGACCGGGGCACGAACCCGTGTCCCCTGCATCGGCAGGCAGACTCTCAACCACTGCACCACCAGGGAAGCCCCCCTCATATGGTTTTAACAGCCATATCTTTTGAACCTTTAAGTGAGATACGTTATCTGACAAAGCTTGTTTTTCGGATTTATAGGGAGAATGAAATATTTTGACCAGAGGCTAGCCTGGATAGTGGCTGTAGGTGTCACCTGAGAACAGCCTTTCTCCTTTGCCCCGATAGAGTTTGACACGTCTGCTCAAAACAATCAGTGTTGACATTTGGACAGAACAAATACATTCATATGCCAATGCAGCTGCCATGGGTGGAGAGAGGGGACCAGGAAGAGAAGGATAGCAGGGAATTTGTACAATTCCTAGACTGGTGAGAACCAGCACCTCTTTAAAACACACACAGATGCACAGACACTCATAGACACACACACAAAACACCAGATATGCACACAAAGACACACCCATGAAAAACGCCAAAGGACCACACAAAAACATTGGCTTTCATCCAGCATTACTCACTCAGAATGCAGAGCATCTTGATTTCATTTAAGGTGAAAATAATAATGATATATTCTTTCTGTTTCAAGATTGTTAAAGACAAGAAGGTACTGGTCTTCCTGGAGTTAACAAAGTTCAGATATTTACAAAGAATTAGCTTTATGAACCAAGGATCTCAAAATATAGAAACCTTGGCCAAATAAGTCAGCAGGAAAAAAGTACATTATTTGCATTACTCGTCTCCCTTGGTTGTTGCTTATATTTCTGAAATTACAGGGACAATAATCATGTTAAAGGAAGAAAAGACAGTAAGCATATTCCTCCCTATCTACCTAGCTACCTATCTATCTTTCATCTACCTATCTCTTCCCTACTTTTAAGATTTGTGTGTTATTTCATATATTCATTCACTTATTTCTTTAAAATTTTCCCTTTTTCGATTTCAATTTTCAAATAATATTTCCCTTTTTGCAGATATTTAGATTGTTTACCATTTTCTGAACCAAACTTATAATTAGCATCCTTGTACATATACCCTTGTGCATGAGTGAGAGCATTTCTCTAGAATGTTTTCCCAATTGTTGAATTGTTCAATAAAGAATATCCCAAGTTAAAATCTTGATAGATGTTGCCAAATTGCTGTCTAAAAATGCATCAATTTACATTCCCATGGTTTCATAGCTCTATAAATTTACTAAAAACCACTGAAATGTGCACTTTAACAGGTAAACTTTATGTTTGTAAATTTCATAGCAATAAAGCAGTTCAAAAATATGTAGGTAATTTTTGCTAATTTTGTCATCTGATAAACTTTAAAAAACTTAAATACTTTGAGGATTTTGATGAACATTGATTTTGCTTTGCATTGGATTAAATCATGGATTAATTTGGAAAGAACAGTTAACTTTACATTATTGAGGTGTCCCATCAGGGTCATGATAGTCTGTGTCTTTTGGATAATTGAATAGTTTCCTTCATATGAGTCTTGCACATATTCTGAGTGTCATTTGTTTTTGTTATAGTTTTTTTTGTGTGTGTGTGTGTGTGTGAATCAGTCTGTTTCTCTATTATATTTTCTGATGTATAGAAAATGATTGCATTTTTAGATTGTTGATTATGTTTCTGGCTATCTTACTGAATTCTCTTATTGGTTAAAATAGTTTTTCATTTGATTCTCTTGAATTAAGCACATAGTCATATCATCTACATATAGAGTTTAATCTTTTCAGAAAAACATTTATATCTCTTATCCCTATGTCTTGTATTATCGCAGTGACAAAGGTCTATATTATAATCTTGTGTGTTAAATGAGAGAGCAGGCCTCTCTCTCTCGTTCCTTCTCCTTTACATATAATATTTGATCAAGGTACTTTCTTAAGCAAAAATAGTTTCTGTGTATCCCCCATTGTGAAAATAATTTTTTCCCTTTGCAACTGAGTAGTTTGCAGGGAGACAATTTGAAACCATTTGAATATTCTGTTTCCCAAGAACTTTTCCCTTAATGATGTTCGTATCCATTGATAATTCTTGGCTGAATCAGTTATTACAGTGAGGTTGCAAAATGGTATTTCCACAACCCCCAGCCCCCAATTCTATTTTTCCTTCTACATCTATTAGCCACTCTTCTTTTGTAAAGAAGAGGTTCCCTCCCATGTCTCTATTTTTGGCTATCGCTGTAGACTCACGGATTCTTTCCTAATTCAGTGTGTTCTAATCCATTACGTACTGTCATTATTCTATTTGGTACTCAGATTGTCCCGTATTTGGCCAAGTGTGTGCCTTTGAGTTAGCTCTCACGTCATTTTAGCATGACTATCAGTCTTTGAGCACTTTCTTGCTTTCTGGCACAACATAATGTTCAAAGCTCACCTTATACTTTCCTAGCCCCAGTCGTGGAATCAGCCAGTTCTCCAAGGAGTTCTGGTTTCTTTTATTAGATGTTTAGTTTATTTAGAAACTAAAATCTGGGCATTGGATGTACTCAATGCTATTGCTGTGTCATGGCTTCTAGACTCCCAGTGGACAGAGCTGGGAAATATATGTTTGTACATATAAATATACACACATCTATCTATCACCTGTCTATCACTATGTTAGAAACCATGAGTTTATGCTGATATTTTCAATTCCAATCCAGAACCACCAATTTGATTTTAGCTTCCCCATCCTTAATATATTTACTTATTTTCTCAGTCTCAGAATGTATAAAGAGTTGTTTTAGAATTGCTAACACACCACACTGTGGGACTGGGTTCTTACTAACTAGAGCTCAATATTTGTTGAAAGTTCTTTTTTAGTTTAGTCTGAGGATGTATAGTCAAAATACTGTGTTCAGAGTCACATGGGTCAGTTCTTTTTATTTTTTTCCCTTTCAGTTTGGTTATGTTGTTTGTTTGAAGTATAGTTAAATACATTTGGTTTTGTTTGTATTTCAATTTAAGGTTTCCCTCCTCACGCTTGTTGAGTTTTTAACTTTTTGTTTATATAAAAACATGACCATGGTTCCAAAAGTCAAAACTATGTAAAAACCAAATGCTCAGAGGAGTGTCAGTTCATGTCCCCCAACCCTTCCACCCTTTTTCACACACCTCCTTTAGGTAAGCTCTCTCATTTGTTTTAGGTTTTATCCTTCTTGTGTTTCCTTTTGCAAAAATAAACAGGTGCTTATTTAGTGTCTTATTTCATTATTTCTCTCACACAAAAGAAGCATACTATATGTACACTTTTTGTTTCATTTGCTTTATTCACTTTAATAATATTCTACCACTACATTATTCGTAGTAATTCCATTTTAAAAATGTAAAAGCATGGGTTCAGAGAGGTTAAGTAACTCTTCTAGGCTCATGAAGCCAACGAGTGGAGGAACTAGGAAAATACACTTGCACCCTGATACCTTCCATCTTTCTTATGATCTTTTCTCTTTTGTTTGTAATTAGTTTGTATTTCTCAATATTTGCGCTGACTGGCAAAAAGAATATTTTCCTTTTTATTTTCTGGAAATATTACTGCTTCCCAGGAAGCAATCCCAGCTTTGTTCAGACAGGTTGATGGTATGTTTAATGGCCATTTGGAATAACTCTAATATTTCCTGTTTGTGGCAATGCTTACTTTCAAAAAAAATTTTTTTTGAGAGTTGAAGATACTCTGCATGATTATTTCCTTCCTTTCCATCCCACACTCCTTCTGTTTATTCCTACTTTAGGCTTCCCAGCTGAGACGCATATTGCCTTCAAAATCTTTACAGTTTAATGTATTAGGGAGTTGACAATTACGACTCAAATCACAGCAAAGGAAGCTATTATATGGTTTCTCCTTTTTTTTTTTTTCCCTCATAACAGAGACAATACATTGTTTGCTCTGGTTACAGAAAGGGACACAGATGGCAACACTGTATTTTACTAATATTCAGATTCATCTGAAATATCCATCAATCACAGAAATAGTTTGCAAAGGGGAGAGTGGCTCAGTTAACCCCAGGCTCCAGGTACCCACCTCTGAACACGGTCACCAGTGTTCCTGCCGTGCAGCCCTTTAGCTGAGAGCTCACTGCTACCTTCACTGCTTAGCTCAGAAGACCCGACTGTAGCAATGTAAAGCCACTGTGACTGTAAAGCTTAAATGAAGGAAATTGAAGGGAAATCTAGATCAGAAAGAAAAATGCCTTCAAGGAAAAAATATAATCATTGATTTGTAAAATTCAATGGATTCTCTTAAACTTTCCAATATGAAATTATATCATTAACACGTAGTAATATTTTTGCCTGTGCCTTTCTGATATCCTGATATTTATACCTCTTGTTCTTTCTCTTGTCTAATTGTATTAGATATTAGTTATATTACATGTCTTGTTATATAACAATGGTGATGGTGATTCTTAAATTTTTCCTGCCTGTAATATTTTGCCACTACTTATAAGTGAGATTGGTCTACTCCTTCCTCCCTCCCTCCGTCCCTCCCTTCCTTCCTTCCTTCCTTCTTGCATGTGCTCTTTGTCACGTTTTTCTATCTGAGCTATGTCGGCTTCAGAAAAAGAGTTTGGAAGTCATCACTTTTTCTATGCTTCGGAGCGGTTTACTTGGGGACTAATAGTACCTCCCCTGTTTGAGTGAGAGCTGAGGGAGCTACCACATTGTAAAGATCTTAGATGAGTGGCCAGCATGTAGTAAGCATTCAAACAGTATTAGCTATGATGGGACATGATTAGATATCAATTCCAGGCAGTTTTGTTTGTTTTTGGCCTGAGTGACAAGTGCATCGTTATACAAGTCTCAAGAATCTAAATGACCTAGAGCTACAATTTCCCTTTCACCCCTGCCCCTTACTCTCCTGCCCCCCCAGGTTTCCATCATCAAGAACTGCTGTCACAGTTGCAGAACCTCATGTGGCTACTTCACAATCAAGCTCCCCGGAGGAAGAGCAGAGGTGTAGGAAAGGCAGGTGAGTGCTGAGAAGAGGAGAGAAGAGGGAGGAAAAACAGAGAAAAGGGACTCACATGTTTGATAGAGGTCTCCATACAGACTAGTGTATAGCATTGAGAAAAAGTAAAAATCTGTTTGTAATTTTCTCTGGATTCTGTAATGTGCCTGTACTTGTCCACCTTCTTAGATGCTGTGTCCGTGGGATCCATGGCTTCTTTCTCCTCTGATATCTCTGGATGCTCCTTTCCATCGCCTTTGTACAGTTCTTTTCACCCATCCTTTAAATATATATTTCTTCAGGGGACACCCCTAGATTCTTCTCTTCTCACTTCAAATTATATATACTCTTCTTTACTCCATTGGCTGTATATGCTGGTTACTCACAAACTCATCCCCAGAATGGATCAGTATACTGGGTAGGACCGGCTACAGAATTTGTGGGGCCCAGTGCAAAATATAAATGTGTGGTCCCTTGCTCTAAAATTATCATGAATTTCAAGATGGTGACAACAGAACATTATGCCCAGCAAGGGGTTCTTCAGAGCACAGGGCTCTGTGTGACTGTATAGGTTGCACATCCATGAAGCCTGGTCTGCTACTGAGATAAAGACCAAAATATCAACTGTCTCCTGTACACTTGCACTTGGTTGTCCCACAGGGCACATCTCCAACTCAACATGCCCAAAACTCAACTCATGTCTATGCCTCCATCACTGCAAAAGCTCTCTTTCTCCTTTGTTTCTGGAAGCAGCAAATGGCACTGCATCCCCTTAAATAGCCAAGTCAGAAATCAAGAGTGTCATTCTTACCGCCTTGTTTTTCTCAGCCTCGGCAGCCCAGCTTTCAGGGGAGATTCGGTCTCCTTCACACTCTACAATTCAGGCTCCTCCTCCCCATCCTCGCTGCGTCTACCCTGGTTTCAGACACTCCTGACTCTCATGTAGATGACAGTCCCAGCCCCGCCATCTTCTCAGCTATTCTCCCTGCCTCCAACGCGTCTCCTTTGTAAATCTATTGTCCAGCCCATGATAAGAAAGATCATTCTATAACCTAAATTTGATCCTCTTACTTTCTAGCTTATAAACCATCAATGGCTTTCTGTTGCCTTAACATAACATTCAAGTTGTTTGGCTTGACAGATAAGGGTCCTCATGATCCAGTACTGCCCCTGCCCATAGCCAAGGCATGCTGGACCACAGGAAATTCACTAACCCTTTCAGCAAAGAACTACATTGCCACATGAAATTGTTTCAGCCAGAGTACCATGTTTAGTATCCCCTAGAGTAAACCTTACTTTCTCAATCCCCTTTTCTAATTCTTTATGTTCTAAAGGTATACCAAAGCCAGGGAGTCTCTCTCTGGAGGTGGTAGTTAGCTATTTCTGATTGCTCTCCTTATATGGCTACTATTCTTATTGAACAGGGAGGTGCTGGCTATAGTTCAATTCAGCTCATGCCCATAGTTAAATTTGATTATGAGAAGAGGCTAGGTTTCTGTAACACGTGGCTTTCAATGTCAGTAATTTTTATTTTTATTTTTTTTAAGATTTAAAACATTTTTATTTATTTTTTAAAATTTATTTATTTTTGGCTGCATTGGGTCTTCATTGCTGCCCAGGAGCTTTCTCTAGTTGCTGCCAGCGGGGGCTGCTCTTCATTGCAGTGTGCGGGCTTCTCATTGCAGTGGCTTCTCTTGTTGTGGAGCATGGGCTTTAGGCATGCAGGCTCAGTAGTTGTGGCACACGGGCTTAGTTGCACCACAGTATGTGGGATCTTTCCAGACCAGGGATCAAACTCGTGTCCCTTGCATTGGCAGGTGGATTCTTAACCACTGCACCACCAGGAAAGTTCAGATGTCAAGTAAGTTTTAAATCACTGTCAATGACGCCCATCTTTCTTTTGGAACAAGAAGTGATTTCCATACACCTGTTCTATTATCCAATAATTTCATGCCTAAATATTTACTCAAGAAAAGTAGAAATGCTTATGCTCAAAAGGACAGGGATTTTCATACAATGGAATACAACCCAGCAATAAAAAGAATGTGCTACTGATACATGCAGAAACAAAGATAAATCTCAGTGAATTATGTTGAATGCAAAAAAATAGACACAAAAGAGCATCCATTTATATGAAGCTAAGAACAGACCAAAATAGTCTATGGTGAAAGAAATCAGAATAGTGGTTGCCTCTGGGAGAGAGGGATGTAGGGAATGTGTGGGAGGGGCATGAGGGAACTTCCCAGGTTGATATACACATATGTCAAAACTATGCCTGGTGGCGTAGTGGTTAAGAATCCACCTGCCAATGCAGGGGACACAGGTTCGAGCCCTGATCGGGGAATCCCACATGCCGCGGAGCACCTAAGCCCGCGAGCCACAACTACTGAAGCTTGCGCGCCTAGAGCCTGTGCTTCGCAACAAGAGAAGCCACTGCAATGAGAGCACATGTTGAGGGACGTGTTAGACATACATGCTTTCCTCCCAGGGCCAGTCCTTGGGTTAGAACCCCAGGAATCCTAACAATCAAAAAAACCAGGAATCATCCTTCCATGGCTTGTTGGAGGTGTTCAGAGTTCCTCAACCCCATCTCCATCATATCTCTTAGCAATTCTCTTTATAAATCCCCCCAAACTGCAGCTTCCTCCCCCTACTCACCACCAACCATCAAAAAGGGAATGGAGTCCAGGAAAAGTGGGCAGGAGTGGAGACCTACCAAAAGAGCCCTGATATCCGCAAGTGCTAGGGAGAGTTTTCCTTCTAGTACAGTGCTCTAGCTGCTGAAGTTGCTGTGGTACTGGCCAGGGCAGGACGAGAGGATCTGCCTTTGGTCCAGGGAAAGCACCTTCTGATGAAGACCTCCTAGACCACAAAAATGGTACTAGGTTCAGGCACAAGACCCGGCTTCCACTAATCATGTATCTTAGAAGAGAACATCACAATGGCTAAGTGGCTACGTAGTGAGAGAATCCCCTCCAGCATTCACATAATCTTTTTATTAGAAACAGTGTGTCTAGATGGAGCTTTTCTTGCTCAAAATCAAGAACTTGATTGTGTTGCTTTTTTTTTTGGTAATTTTGGGGGGATTTTAAGCAAAACCACGTATTTAATCTGCCCTCGTGATGCAATCTTTTCTTCTTTTGAAGTAGTATTTGCATCACTTTTGCGCAAGTTATTTTTTGCTTATGAATATTGTACCGCAGTAATAATTCTTCATGCTTATAAATGGAAAGGGGAGATCTTTAGTTTAACTAGAGGATGTTGTTTTGTAATATACTTGAAAAAACCAATTTCTACATATCAGAATAATGCCAGGGTGGTGCCTCCATACGGGTTACCAGCTTTGCACAACGAGCTTCTATTCCTAAGTTGTTCTGCTGCTCTTACTCCTTATAGCAAATGCTGTCTCTCCAAATACCAGTTAATACCTTGAAGAATGGTCTGTCCCTTCTTGTTTATATCTGTACAGGTTGTTGCTCTTGCTTTACAGAGCCATTTAGTGGGTCTTTCTTTGGACCAAAGTGAGTTCAAGAATGACTAAACCTTCTGTGCATTGTCATCTGTTTACAGAGACCATCTGTCTTTATTTTATTTCCACACAGTTGCAATTACATTAAGCACTTTTCAAGCTCCAGAAATGGGCATTCTTAAGGTCTTGGTTGTTGTCTCTTTCATTGAAAGTGGCCCTGATGGAACTGAACCGAGAGGTGTGAATGAAGAGGAGGGACAGGAAAGCTTTAGGTCATGCTGTTAACAAACTAGGGGGCCCCTGCCTGTGCCTGGTGCTGCCCTCGTTCTCAGGATACAAAATGAGTGGGTCAGGATTCCAGCTCACAAGGAGCTCCTGCTCTCAATGTGGAGACAGACACTGACAATAAATCATGTTAACATACCTAAGGACTACAGCAGAGGTATGAATAGAGAGAGAGGGAAAGCCACTGCTTTCCCTCCAGCAAGGGCTCCAGCAAGTCCTGAAGAAAGGCGACAGAAGGAAAACATCACCTACTTCCCAGTTGCACTTGCTACACATATGCATGAGGAAGAGTCACCTTGATTCTGCAAAGCTCCTATGGTAGATGCCGTTGGTGCCCAGATCCCCTTTATCTGGCAGTTGCACCTGTCATCAGCTTCTGTGAGTGTTAGACAGCTGCCTTTGTAGCCTGAGATTTGCCCTTGGTCTGTTGGGAACCACTTTTTGGAAATGCCTGGGATATTATGCCCTTCCCATCAATGGCCCACAGCCCATCACTTACTTATACAAAGTACAAAGGGCTGTCCCCCTTGCTTCAAGGAAGGAATACCCTGATATAACTCATGCTCCAGAGCTCTTTGTGGGATCAGGCTGAGGTTAGACTCCAGCTGAACTCACACTTTGACTCCCACTCTCTTCCCCTCTCCTGCCTGATTTCCTTATTCTTAGGGAAATTGAAAGGAGCCCCTCAATCATTTGCTCAGCAGTCCGTCTCAGGCTCTGCTTTTAGAGAATCTACACAAGACCGTTTCCTGTGTTTATTGTCAGCTTCTTGGTTGTATGGCTCTCAAGAAAAAAAAAAATCATGGAGCAAGGACAAAATGGAAGGAAGGAACAGAGTCAGGGAATAATCTTATCAGGGCATTTCTCAGCTCCATACCCCTTTTCTAAATGAAAAGACCACTACTCTAAGGAGAAAGCCTGTATGGAGGGAGGATGTGGGAGGGAGAGCACACAAACAGAAGGCTGGCCTCCTCCAAGAATCTTGGAGGCCCTCAGTCTGTCTTAGAAGTTAAATTGTAAATTGATTAAAGTTGAAAGTGCAATCACTTAGGTATCTGAGGTCTTGAAATTCACCTTTATGGCAATAAAAAAATGCTGGAGGAGACTGAATTTGTAATCATTTTCCTTATGGTGCTCTTTGGCTTTACCTTCTGATATTTACAAAGGATTTAAATTGACCTGAGAGACCATCCTGAGTGCCACATAGGCCAAAGCCCTCCATTACTGGGGCATCTGAGGCTTGCTCCAGGGATTATCTGGAACAGGAGTTGTACTTTCTAAGGGACATCCTAGCTGCCTAGGCAGGCAGTACAGAGAACTGAGTCCATTCAGGAGAGAACATTTATCTGGAAGAGTTTGGTCTCTGAGCACAGGCCCGGGAGGAGGCGCTTGGAAGTTGTCTTGGATGAAGTGTTTTTGCATGCATTAGCGGTCCTTCATTAAGAAGACTGGAGCAATTAATGTTATCCTGATTAATGAAGCTAGCTTCATTATCTCTAATGCTTCTTCCTCACTGCTAGCAGGCAAGAGTTTGGAACTGATTTAATGCAGCAGACTTTTACCCAATGCTGGGATTCATCCATAACTGCTCTCTAGTGAAGCATTTGGTAAAGTCAGGCCCAATCAACTTGTGTACAAGATGAGGCAAACAGAGCATAGCTTTTTAAGGGCATAGATCACAGACCTGAGTGCAAGCTCTGGCTTGGCCATCACCAAGCCTCAGTTGATTAATGTGTAAAGTGGAAATCACTCGCTAACACCATCCTCAAAGTTGTTCTAAATCAGTGGTTCTTAAAGGGAGGTCCCCAGACCAGCAGCATCAGTGTCACCTGGGAATTTGTTCAAAATATGAAATTATAGTCCCTACCTCACTGAATGATAAATTCTGAGAGTGAAGCCCAGAAGTCTGTTTAATCGGCCCTCCAGGGCATTCCGATGCCTGTTAGAGTCCGGGAACCATTGTTCTAAGCAATGGTTCTTCACCCTGGTTGTTCATCACAAGTATCTGGTGACTTTTAAAATATACTAATGCTCTGTTCCAACCCCAAGTGAGTCTAATATACAGTAATTTAAGGTGGGGCCCCCTGGTGTTCATATGTTTAAAAGCTCCCCAAGGGGACTTCCCTGGCGGTCCAGTGGTTAAGACTCCAAGCTCCCAAAGCAGGGGGGCACAGGTTCGATCCCTGTTCAGGGAACTAAGATCCCACATGCTGCATGACATGGCCTAAAAAATAAAAAAACAAAAAAATAAAAGCTCCCCAAGTAATTCTCTAATGTGCTGTGAGGCTGTTCTGAAGATTAAGTGGTATGCAGAGTATTATAGCGCACAGTAATTTCTCAAATGTTATGTATTACTCAGTTATTGTTAATAATGTCAATGAAGAGGTAGTGAGTAACACTTGGGTAGCTGCATTTACTGGGTTCTCCTCACCTCTGCTAGAGCTGCACCCCATCCAGCTTCCAGCCAAGTATAATGCTTATGTTGGTGTGCAAAGTGGAACACGCATTGGTTTGGGAGTCAGAGCAGGTTTGAATCTGAGTTTTGCCACTGACTAGCTATGTCACCTTAGGAAAGTCACTTGACCTCCCTGAGCTTCAGGATGTCATCTCAAAATTAAGATGACACCATCTCACGGACTGCACAGCAGAAAACACTATCATCCATCACTTCATTCTTTCTTTCTCCCTCTTTTCTTTCCCCTTCTTCCTTCTCTCGTACCTCCCTCACTGTCTCTCCTTTGAATTCCATGACAAGTGACACTCCAGTCATAGGCACATTTCATTCTTATTTTAGTCCTTCCCGTGGATCCCTTTATACATTGTTATGCTCTAGAGTGACCCTGGGCCACACAGGAACCCCCAAGACCCTTGGCCCTCCTCCGTTAAAGGCTCCACCCGAGCAAGTCCTCAGGTGCCAGAGTCAACCATCGGCTCCCCAGAGCCCTGCCCTGGCCCATCTCAATCATGTAGCATGATAGACCCTCAAAGGCGAAAGGCACTTCCTGCAGGAGAGGAATGTGCAAAGATACTCCTGTAATCTCTTTGTCCTTTCTATCAAATAGCCAACTCACAGTATGGAGAAGGGAACTAGGGGACCACTTCTCTATGGCGTGCCCTTATGTGCATGATACAGGTTGAGGCGGGCCCTCCTGGAGATCAGAATGTTGTGTGATCAGTTTTCCTAAGAAGCTAAATTCCACACCCAAAGGCCACTTCCAGTATCCTCAGACCTCTTTTCCTCTGTTTGGTTCAGTGGAACCAAAGGAAGAGGAAACAGGAATGACCATCAAGTCTGATGATGATGTAAAGCCAGGAAGAATAGGAAATAAATAAGCTGAGCAAATAAATAGAGTATGTTCCACATTGTTCTAAATTGACCAGAGGAATGTGAGTATGGAAGACTCCAGTTTGCAGAGCTTAAGATTCAAAGACAGTGCTGTCAACCTCTTCCTGAGATTAGAGGCAAGACCCAGGACACACCCTTTTTAATTTTTTGCTGCTCGTCTCTTCTAAGATCTGGTTTCCGTCTGAGTATTGAGTCTTATGCACAAATTCTGGTGTTGCAGGGAGTAATAGATGCTGTCATTGCCTCTTTGTTTTTTTTTTTTTTTTTTTTTTTTTGCGGTACGCGGGCCTCTCACTGTTGTGGCCTCTCCCGTTGCGGAACACAGGCTCCAGACGCGCAGGCTCAGCAGCCATGGCTCACGGGCCCAGCCGCTCCACGGCATGTGGGATCTTCCCGGATCGGGGCACGAACCCGTGTCCCTTGCATCGGCAGGCGAACTCTCAACCACTGTGCCACCAGGGAAGCCCCATTGCCTCTTTGTATATTCTCTTGGGCCTCACCATTTTAGTGCACACTGGCCAATGTCCAGCTCCCAGCATCTGTATCTCTGGCATCTAGGATCTTCTGCCTGTGTGCAGAGCAGTTCAGAAGTATATGTCAAGAATTCCTCCCCAAGAGTCATCAGCCCCAGTTGGGATAATTCGGTGTGTTCTATACTGGTTTCCAGAGGTCCCCAATGGAATTGAGCTCCAGTTACCCAGGTGGTCACTAGCTGGTAACAAATCCTTTATTAGCTGCCTGCTCTGCCCTGCCTCACTTCCCCATGCCTCCCTCAGGGTCTCTTGGCAACATCTCTTAAGTGAACAGCTTGCCTCAAATCCTTATCTCTGAGTCTGCTTCTGGGGAACCTGAACTAAAACACAGGCAATGTCAAGGATGCAGTGTGGTCACTACTTTCAGTTGGGATGTGGAGGCCCTGCTCGGCTGAACTTATCACCCCAGCTCAAATCCTAAACCTGAGGATGCTCACAGGAAAGCCTTCTTCTTTCAGCCTACAAAGAGTTAATTTTCTTCTAGTCTACAATCTTCCAGTGCAGACAAAACAAATTGAGCTCTTGCAACAGGCATAGTAGAGATAAATTTATTAGGACCCATTGAATTAGGAAGGAAGTTGACTGCTTGTCCTGCTTCTCTCCGCCTCTGTTCTGGGTGATGATTCATGTCCTCAGCTTCCTCCCTGGGGATGAATGTGACTAACAATGGCTTAGAGGGCAGTTGCTTCTGAAATTCAGGTTCTGAGCAAGGCTAAGGATAGAGAGAGATTATCAGCATTCAATGACTCAATTACTATGAGTGTTAGGGGTTGGATTTTTGATAGAAATTTGATGTTACCCAGTTGTGGGAGGAGATGGGGAAGTGCAGTTCTGGAAGAGGGATCATGGGGTTAGAGGGTAATCCCTAACTGACCTCCTGAAGCACTCATCTGACGGACAAGTCAGAGCTTGCAGGGAACTCTGAGAAGCCAAGTACATCCAGTTAGTTACCCAAACAGAATTGTCCTAGAAAGTTGTCACTGTGAGGCTCCCACCTCTGCACTTCCATAGTCACATTTCTGGTGGGGAGCTGGGGGTGCTGGTGGGCAGCAGGCCCAGCTGTTGGGAAGAACTGGACAAGGAGTGGAGGAGAATGAGGATAAGCTGGAGTCAGCGGTGCAACTGTCCATCACTGTAACAGACCTCAAAGTCCTGAGAGGGATGGCCAGTGCTTCACCTGCCTCCCAAATTTTGTACAGGTCCCTCTTTTGACCAGGCTTACCTGGAGCCACTCAGGGATAGGGCTTCTGGGCAAGCTAGTTCCAGCTTATGACACTGACAACAGGGCAGCACAGTCAGGTCTCAGGCAGAATTCATCATCCCAAATGACCCACCCAGACTCTGACCAAGGCTCAGGCTGACTGTGTTTTTGTTTTTGTATTTTCTCCCATGTCCTCAAAGATGGGGGACTATTTATTACTAATTTATATACTCCAAGTGCTATGTAATTCTAAGATGAATTCACTAGAGCAGCGATTCTCAATTGGGGGTGATTTTGCCCACCAGGGGACATTTGGCAATGTCTGGAGACATTTGGGGATATCATGACTGGGGGTGGTGGGTAGATGCCAGGGACGCTGCTAAACATTCTACAGTGCACAGGACAGGTCCCCACAGCAAAGATGTATCCTACCCAAGATGTCAACAGTGCCATTGTTGAGAACCCTGCACCAGACAGACATAAGAACCTCCTTCCAATTTATTCAGTTCCTTTAGTTTGCTTAATCAAGCACATTTAGAAACACTAACAGAATAAGAAAACACCTATTGATAGTCACTGTGTCTTACCTGCTTCCTTTACCCCAAACCATGCATTCCAGATCTAAATTTTTGCAGTCATCTCAAGATGCCTATTTTGTCTTTTCCTAACTAGATATAATAATGACATCATTCTTCAATATAGCTTCCCTAAGATGTAAAGCCTCCCCTGGTACCCCCGACCAACCCAGATCCCTATTAGTCATTCTGTGGTACCTTGAATATTTCCTTTTCATCAGCATCACGAGGACTAAACACTTACCAGTTGAATCATGGTTTACTGTCTGCTTGCTCCACTAGAAAGTAAACATTATCTAAGTAGCCCTCACAATAATCCTATAAGGAACACATTATTATCCCATTTTACAGATAAGGAAACTGAAACTTAGAAAGGTTGAATGCTTTGTATAAGATCATCCAGATGATGTGGAGAAATCCAGTGTCTGCTATAGTAAATAGTCTTGAGAACAGATACACTATCACTAACACAAAAAGTGAGGTGGAATAGCTGCTTTTTAAGTGTTTTCCCTTAAGTATTTAAGTGTTAGCGCAGCTGAAATCCCTTCTGCCTGCAGGTCTGTGGATAGAAGCAGACCTAGCTCCCAGAATCATCAGCCAGCATTTCTAAAGCTCTTCTCTAAATAGCTGTTAGTAAGAAAAATGCAAATGAGAACATCTAATTGCAAATTGCTCCAGCCTCACTTTGAGACCTTCTGTGGTGACTGAGCCAAAACTTCCTCCCAAGCAGACAGATGTGCTGGCACCTCTGTTCTGGAGCTTAGCTGCTCCCTTGGCAGGGAACCAAGCCTATGGCAGAACGACATTGCTGTTTCCACTTCAGGACATCCAAATATTGTGGTGCCTGCTGAAATCTACCCACCGAGGGCACAGCTGTGAACAGGAGCCCTCCGTGTCTGCTGAGAGGCAGGACCTAGGGCCTTAGCTTTGTTTTTAATTACAAACAAATATGTTCCCATGTTAAAGGGTAGTCAGTGAAAATAAAATAAACAGGTATCAAGACACATGTGTTTATACACACACACACATGTGCAGTGACATGTATGACAATACAGTATGTACGTGACTAGAAAGGTCAGGCTCTGCAAAAATGAAAGTACAACACCAGAAAGATATCCTTGCTTCCATATTTCACCCAGGTACAATTCAACAATGTCTGGTGTCTTGGTGTTCATGTAGGACTTTCCTATATTAAGTTAAACCAAATGAAATTGACATTTTTGTAGGTAGCAAATACTGATCATGTGGTTTAACCTAAAATGTAATCAACAACCAGCAGGGGGAGTTAAGAGGCAGGAACCCTTATCCAGGAGGCCCAGCAAAGAATAGCCCCAAATGCATAGGAAACGGGGAAGCTGGCAGATCCTAGAGACAGGATCTCATGAATGCGGTAAGGGGACAGGGCCACACAACTACAAATGAGGCAAAAACTATAAAATGCTGTCTTGTCAGAAAAGCTGGGCTGAGAACAGGGCAAGCCTCAAGTGTAAGTAGCTGCTTTTGTTTCTAAGCTCCTGACCTAGGCTGCTTGGCTAGAACCTACTCTGACCTTCATTAAACTACAGCTAAAAGAAAGCATCCATCCTGCAAGGAGCAGCATCCACAAAGGAGCTACTTGCCGAGAGGGGTCAGAGAAAAGTGGCATCCAGAGGGCTGGGCCTGTCCACAGAGCTTGTGGAACAGAGCCCCTTAGGCAAGGAGCACCTCCGCCCCCTATAGGCTAAAGACAGGAGAAATGTCAGCTGAGGATGGGGAAAGGGCTACAAGGAAAGATGGGCCAGATGCTGAATTCTTCCAGGAAGCAGGTGGTGATGGTGTGGATGAAGAGGACCTGGATGAGAGCGGGGTGTGGAGTGACTTCTGGACTGTGAAATGTCCAGAAGAGCCAGGACAAACCCTCGTCTGCAGTGGGTACCATGGAAATATTAGATAATCAGGGAACCTGCAGTCTTCTTTCAGACTTGCTTTCAACTAGCTGTGCTCCTTGGCAGATGGCTCAAGTTCTCTGAGCCTCAGTTTCTTCATCTGTAAAATAGGAGTGCAGTTCAAACAGTTTCTGGGTCAAGATCAGCTAGCAGAGGATCAAATTGCTTATCAGAAAGTGGTTCACTGGGGGAAAGAAACTGACATTCCAGAGCATTTTTATTATCCCACCTAAGGATAGAATTTTAGGGCATAATTCCAGAAGCCATAACACTCAGGCATATTTTAAGCAGATTTCTTGACATCCTAATGTTTGTATCTGTCTGCCATTGTATTTGCTGGGGTTTCCTTTGTTCATTGCTGGCTGTTACAGATGTAGGGGAACCCCCAAATGTATCTCTTTGGCATGAGGATTATTCTAGGCTGATTATTTTTAGTAAATGGAAAACACAGGAAGTCTTTCTTTTTACCTCCCCCTTAACTGCCTAAAAGAATTTAGATAAAGGGTCTGGTCCAGGAAAGCACTATAGCCAGAAATATCTCCAGAGAATATGGACCAGGTGTGTTAGGGGCACCTTAGCAGGGTGTAGAGACCAGAGTCCTCTCTTGTGTCCTCTCTGCATAGCATAGCAAACATTTGTTTACCAAAAATTTATTTTTCCATCTCCATGTGAATTGCCTTCCTCCCCTATGAAGTCCAAGCCCCTACCCCCTCCTTTTCTCCCATATGGCATATAAGTCTCAATTGACTGACTTGTCCTTTTTTCATTTTTCTTATGGGACCCCTGTAAGTGTGTACTTAAATTTTATTTTCTCCTGTTAATTTATCTCACATCAGTTTAATTCTTAGACCAGCCAGAAGAACCTAGAAAGGGTAGAGGAAAACTTTTTCCTTCCCCAACTTGTGATTTAAGGAACATGTTTAGGACTCTCTCTTTTTTAAGATCTGTATGGCCATAGATGAAAGTAGAAGTTCCCTTTTCAGGGAACAGAAGAGGTGCCCTGAACAGTGGCTCCCTTCCCCAGCGGAAAGCTGCAGCAGCCCTCTCTCTATGTGGGATTCAGAGCCACCTTCACAGTGGCATTGTGCAGATGCTGTCATTGGTGCTAAAAGTTGATTTCTAAGCGGCATTTATACAACCTTGGATTTATGTGTACTAATAAATTACAGCCTAAAGTGATCTGTGGGAAATCTAAATAAGATTTTCTATATACAAAAACAAAAAAACCCCTCTTCATTTAAGAATTAAATTGATCACAATTTTCAAAATATTTAAACATTGCATATAGTTATATATGCTCATAATTTTCCAATTTACAAAAGTATAAATTTAATGCAGAAATCTTGGGGAAACACACAGGAAAATGCAACTCCCAGCCCTACCCTCCAAAGTTAACCATTATTAAAATTTTGGTATTAATATATAAATTCCTCTTCTTCATTCATTCCACAAATACTTATTGAGTGACTACTATGTGCCAGGCACTGTGCTGTGTGCTAAGGAGAATGAAATGATGCTATTGTTACCGAGTCCTGTTACCTGCAGGACAGGCCAATAAATCAAGAGATGAGTTGCTGGGACAAGGAATAGAGACTTTATTCAGAAAGCCAGCCAACCGAGAAGATGGTGGATTAGTGTCCCAAAGAACCATCTTCCCTCAGTTAGAATTCAGGCTTCTTTTATACTGAAAGGGGAGGGGGTGAGGTTGGTTGCTACAAACTTCTTGGTGTAGGAATCCTTTGCTCTTGCAGCTGGCCACATAAGTCTGGTCACAATGTTCCTATAAACCTCCAACAAGACAAGTGTTATTCTCTGTTCTGTAACCTTTTATCTCTATACGAATGGAAAAGTTACCTTTAGAGGTCAGAGCCTTGAGAATGGGCTATCCTATATATTTCAGGCTATAGGCAACATTCTTAACTAGTAGCGAAAGCGATAGAATACAAAAGTTAAAGAAACAGATCCAATATGGAGTCAGATTTGTTCTTCTCTACTACACTATGGGTTCCCTTTCTCTTTTTTTTTTTTTTTTTTTTTGCCTGTTCCACACTACTCTTTCCTACTGAGAGTTTGTAATGAAATAAGAGGCAACAAAGCATTGTGCAGAGATGGGTGTTGGCCTTATTCCAGCCTTACAGATTTGTTGCAGGGATTATGATGAATAAATGTAAAGAAGCTGGCACTAAGCCCGGTACCTGGCAGGTGCTCAATCAACAATAGCTATTGTTTGGGATTGACATATATACACGAATATGTATAAAATAGATAACTAATAAGAACCTGCTGTATATCTCCACAGAAGATATACAGACAGCCAACAAACACATGAAAGGATGCTCAACATCTTTACTCATTAGAGAAATGCAAATCAAAACTACAATGAGATATCATCTCACACCAGTCAGAATGGCCATCATCAAAAAATGTAGAAACAATAAATGCTGGAGAGGGTGTGGAAAAAAGGGAACACTCTTGCACTGCTGGTGGGAATGTGAATTGGTACAGCCACTATGGAGAACGGTATGGAGGTTCCTTAAAAAACTACAAATAGAACTACCATATGACCCAGCAATCCCACTACTGGGCATATACCCTGAGAAAACCATAATTCAAAAAGAGACATGTACCAAAATGTTCATAGCAGCCCTATTTACAATAGCCCAGAGATGGAAACAACCTAAGTGTCCATCATCGGATGAATGGATAAAGAAGATGTGGCACATATATACAATGGAATATTACTCAGCCATAAAAAGAAATGAAATAGAGCTATTTGTAATGAGGTGGATGGACCTAGAGTCTGTCATACAGAGTGAAGTAAGTCAGAAAGAGAAAGACAAATACTGTATGCTGACACATATATATGGAATTTAAGAAAAAAAAATGTCATCAAGAACATAGGAGTAAGACAGGAATAAAGACACCGACCTACTAGAGCATGGACTTGAGGATATGGGGAGGGGGAAGGGTAAGCTGTGACAAAGTTAAAGAGCGGCATGGACATATATACACTACCAAACATAAGGTAGATAGCTAGTGGGAAGCAGCCGCATAGCACAGGGAGATCAGCTCGGTTCTTTGTGACTGCCTGGAGGGGTGGGATAGGGAGGGTGGGAGGGAGACGCAAAAGGGAGGGGATATGGGAACATATGTATATGTATAACTGATTAAATTTGTAAAATAAAAAAAATAAAATAAAATAAAATTAAAAAAAAAAAAATTAAATTAAAAAAACAATAGCTATTGTTACTTCTTATCGCTGTTATTTTTGTGTAAAGGTTCTTATTACCAATTGCAGCTAATTTTAATTCTGCTTCTACAGTTGTTCCAAATGCATTTTTAAGCACTGAATCTCCATCCTTGCTTGTCCTACGGAGGATTGTATCCTTAAGTGCTGTCTCCAAAGTTCTGGCTGCTGGCTATTTATTTCCCCCAGAAATGGCTTTTCTTGCCATTTTCAGGGTTTTTTAGCTCTTAGATTCTGTGTCTCCTGCTCAGCCAGTTGCATGCCCTCTCCCCATGGTGGAGGTGGCGTTGGTGCAGATGCTACACTTTACTTCTTCGGGCAGCTAAACATTGGTGTCCCAGGAAAGGAGGCATTTAATCTTTATTGTTTTTTCTAAATTAAAAAATATATAAATTTATTTATTTTTGTCTGTGTTGGGTCTTGATTGCTGCACGCGGGCTTTCTCTAGTTGCAGTGAGTGGAGGCTACTCTTCACTGTGGCTCGCGGGCTCTAGAGTGCAGACTCAGTAGTTGTGACTTGCAAACTCTAGAGTGCAGGCTCAGTAGTTGTGGCGCATGGACTTAGTTGCTCTGCAGCATGTGGGATCTTCCCAGACCAGGGCTTGAACCCGTGTCTTCTGCATTGGCAGGCAGATTCTTAACCACTGCGCCACCAGGGCAATCCTAATCTTTATTTTTAACATGGACATCCTTTACTTCTCATCAGTGTGCCATTTTCTTAATAATTAAAGAAGATGTACAATGTATGTTTGATAGTGTTACTGACCAGTGTTCTTGGCCTTCCCCAAGCAATAGAAATTGACTAGAGGCCGGACAAGAATTCAGGCAAGGCTTTATTGGGGCCCCTGCTGCAGCAGGGGCAGTGAGAACAAACAACAGGTTCCCTTGCTTGCTTGCTTGCTCCCCAAGGGGGTGTGGGGTGAGGGTAGGGGTGTGTCTAGGGGTCGGGCCAGACGGGTGGCTTGGGTGGTTGGTCCACCCCTTAGGTGGTACTGAGTGCAGGGGGCATATGCGCAGTACCCTGCTTTTGCTCCTGACACCCCGTTTTTGCTCCAGGATCTTCAAAAGTGGCAGTTGGGTTTTTTGGTGTCCTTGCATCTTTTGGGTCCAGAATTTGCCCCAACTGTGCATGCGTGCAGTTATTTTTAGTCCCATACGGTTTCTTTGTATTCTGTTGCTCGAGAAGAGGTGTGTCCAGGTGCAAGCACTGCAGCACTGCAGCAAAGGGGCCCAGGTCCCAGCAAAGGGTCCCAGGTCCCAGCCTGTCTCAATAGGTCATGAACTGGCTGTTTTATTTAGCATAAAATTCAAGTTAACTCATGTATAAGCCTGTATGACTTCCCCATACCTCAATATGTGAAAATATCTTTTATCTATATACATATCTATATGTATATGTAGCCACTGGAATTTCTGTGTGAAAGCTTGCAAAACACACTCACCTCACACATATGGGACCCCATTCAGATGCTTACCTGCCCATGGGCATAGAATTCTACTGTATCACTCGGTTTGATCCTCCCTGTGACCAGATGCCTTTTTGTCACTATCTTTTCACTCTTAGCCATAGTTGCTGATTTTTCCAGTTCTGTGGGTCCTGGCATCATACAAGCTTTTGATGGTTTTTCTTCTACTTGTGGTCTCATGCCAGTCCCCTTCCTGATTTCTCAATGAGGCTGGAGAGGAACTTAATTCATTTCCCTGCCCCTTTACTTTTTATGGGTTAGGAAGATGCCTTGGATGCTGGAAATACTCATTATGCCACTGGTTTCTTAAAAGAAGAGAAAAAGACTCTTCGATACATTTTAGCTAGGATAACTTGATTCTCAGAGTTCCTGGAACCATTCTAATTAAAAATTATGAACTAATGTCTCCCAAATTATTTATCAAACTCTATATCTTTATATTGAAGTTATAATGCTGTTGTTATAGTTCGGGCTGATCTCAAATAAAGTCCCATTTAGCTCATGGATTCTGAGTCTCTTAGAGATTGCTGTCCCCATTATGGATGTCTTAGGGCATCGAAATAGTATTTGCTGTGTCTGACAACCAATTAATTAAAGAAAACATTAGGCTAGGAGCAATAATGTCAACATTATTAATTTCTTTATCATTGTCACACCGGTAGCTAGACACAGTAGTTGTCTAGCAACTAAAAAATGGAAGGTAGAGATATGTGACTGGGCTGTCAGTGGAAGGATAGACTGGTTATTTCAATCTTGTTAACCCCAACTGTGGGATGCTATTTGAAATGGAAAACAATGAGATAATAAATGAACACAAACATTGATCCTATATTTAGTGGTGAGGAAACAATCCATATTACACACTTCTTGGATTCTCTTTGCTGATCGTTATCATTGAGTCAAGCACACATTTAGGAGTCCACTAAAAAAAATCAAATTATTAACTTTTTTCCATTTCATGAGCATTTATGAAGAAATGGTTGGGGAAAGTACAGAAAAGTAAAGGAATTTATTGGAAATTGTTACAAAACTGTTTTTACTCTAAGCTATCTGATCACATATGGTTGCAGCTCACAGTGATAATGCTGGATGAAACAGGTGGTAAAGCTGCTTGAGTTTCTAACGCTCCAATCTATCTTTACATTCAAAACTGTGCCTTGTTCTTTCAGGCAACAATATTTTTATTAACATTCTAGTAGTGCATGTAATTTTAATAGGCATGCTATGCTGTTAAAATTAATTATAGTAACATATTCTTATAGTAACATATTTTTATAGTAACATATTTTGAGGAGGCTTAAAAACTGGGGTATTCACTTTTGATCAAGTATTAGAGTACAGAAGGATAGTGATAGTTTATTCAGCATCTACTCAATACAGATTTACTGAGCACTTACTATGTGGTAGGAATTGTTTATGCATTGGAAACACAATGGTATATAAAGTGAATATTGCTCCTGCCTGCATGGAATTTACAACCTAGTGGGAGAAGGATGCCAAGGAAATGGATATGAACAGCAAGTCATGCTGTGTACAATAAAGAAATAGTATGAGGTGCTAAGAGGAAGTGTAATGGGGAACAATTCCTAGATGGACTGGAATGTGTTCAGGACAAGACATTTAAGCTGACTTGAAGCATGAAGAAGGGTTAACCAGGTGGGGAGTGAGGGGAAGAGCATTTCAAACAGAGGGAACATGTCTGAAGGCATAGGTTTTACAAAGGATTTATGAATTTGAGAAACTGAAATTGTGGCTGGAGCTTAGAGAGCAAGGGGCAGAGTTACAGGAGAAGGAGCTGGAGTTTTAGGTCCCTGTGAACCATAACAACTTTGGATTTCATTGGAAGCAATGGGTAAATGAGTAGAAAGTATAACTACAATTAGTTTCAAGCCCTTATTATTAGAATGGATCCACTGTGAGCCCTGCTCCAAGTGTTACTAGGAAACACTCTGCTACTGTGGTCTCAAAGGCTAAAGTAAGAGCATGTAGTCCTGAGGCTAGAGGGGAAAACATTCCAAAGAAAAGAGAAGGAATTTCATCAAGGAAAATGTTTAGAACTCATCAGTGCCCTCTCATAACAGTCTCGTAACAGAAGAGAAAGTCTAAAAAAGCATTGTTCAAGTTCTCAGCAAAAAGACTTTTATTTAAGTCACAAAATGAGATTCACAAATCTCATTAAAGCATTATCAAAAGAAGTTTGAAGGCCCCTGAGGTGTTCCAATTTCCTCCTCTCATTTATTTCTTCTAAGACTTGTATCTTTATAAAATGCTGATGTCAAAGTCAGAAATATTTTGTTGAAATGGGCATCTGCCTTCCCACCTTTCCCCCTCCTTGCCTCCATCCTTAACAGAGGGCTCAAGGAGCTTTATTTGGAAAGATTATTATCTGGGTGATGTCCTTATACCCATGCAGTATTTATTCCTTAGAACACATAAGCAAGCACAGCTCACCTCTAGCCATGTAAGTATCAACCAGATGACTGGGTCTTTTTGCTCTGAGAAGTACATTGACCTGAGCCCACGGCTAGGTATTATTGAGATGGAAGCATCAAATTCTGTTTCTGCATCTGCTGAAATGATCATATTACTTTTCTCTTTAGTCTGTTAATATGGTAAATTATATTGATTCTTCTTAAAATGTTGAACCAACCTTTCATTCCCATGATAAATTCCACTTGGTTATGATGTATTATCCTTTTTATATATAGCTGAATTTGATTTGCTAATTTGGGGGGGTGTATCTATATTCATGAGTGATATTGGTCTGTAGTTTTCTTTCTTATGTCTTTGAGAAGTGTTTTCTTTCATTCTGTTTTCTTTTTTTTTTTTTTTTTTTTGGCTGTACGCGGGCCTCTCACTGCTGTGGCCTCTCCCGTTGCGGAGCACAGGCTCCGGACACACAGGCCCCGCGGCCATGGCTCGCGGGCCCAGCCGCTCCGCGGCATGTGGGATCCTCCGGGATCGGGGCACGAACTCGTGTCCCCTGCATCGGCAGGCGGACTCTCAACCACTGCGCCACCAGGGAGGCCCCATTCTGTTTTCTTAAAGTGATTGTGTAGAATCGGTATTATTTCTTCCTTAAATATTTGATAGAATTTGCCAGTGAAATCTTCTAGGCCTGGAAGATTCTTTATTACTTTAAAACAACAACAACTATGAATTCAACTTCTTTAATAGATATAGCAATATTCAAGTTATCTACACTTCTTCTTGAGTGAATTTTGATAGTTTATGTCTTTCAAGGAATTGATTCATTTCATCTAAGTTGTTAAATTTGTGGACGCTGTTTTTTGTGATATTCCCTTATTATGTTTTTAGTTCCCTTATTATCTAATTATGTTTATCACAGATGAATTTAGCATCTACTTAGCGTCTGTCAGATCTGTAGTGATGGCCCCTCTTTTTTCCTTCTATTGTTAATTTGTGTCTTTTTTTTTCTTTAGTACATCTGATTTACCAATTTTATTAATGCTTATGAAGTACCAGCCTTTGGTTTTATTGATTTTTCTCTACTGTATTTCTATTTTTAATTTCACTGATTTCTGCTCTTTGTTAACTCCTTCTTTCTGCTTGCTTTGGATATAATTTTCTCTTTGTTTTCTAGTTTCTTACACTGGCAGGGTAGATTACTGATTTTAGGACTTTTTTTTCTAGTATAAGCACTTAAGCTATAAAATTTTCTCTAAGCACTGCTTAAGCTTCCACTTACAGTGTATTGGTGATGACATGGCAGACCTGGAATTCTCATACAATGCTGGTGGAATGTAAAATGGCACAACCTCTTTGGAAAATAGTATGTCAGCTTCTTAAAACATTAAATATACACCTACCGTATGATCTACTCATTCCACTCCTAGATATTCATGCAAAAGAAAAGAAAATCATTATTACATATTACATACTTATTAGAACGTGTGTTCATGCAAAAACTTGTACACAAATGTTCATAGCAGCTTTATTTGTAATAGCCAAAACAACCTAAATGTACATCAATAGCTGAGTGGATTAGTAAACTGTAGTATATCCATATAATTGAAGACCATTCATTAACAAAAAGGACTGTTGATATAAGCAACAACAGACGTGAATTTCAAAGGTATTATGCTGACTGAAAGAAGTCGGACTAAAAAGAGTACATTTATATAAAAGTTGAGGAAATGCAAACTAATGTATAAGTAGATGGGAATAGAAAGTATTTTCTATAACAATGTTACTCAGTTCTTTAGAGTCCTGTGTTAGAAGCCAAAAATCACATTCACTAGTATGAAATAACTTTTTAAATGATCCATCAGCTTAACATTCAAGTTATTAAAGACAACAGATGTTACTTCCCTTATCTGTAAAAGTGTTTCTTACTAAGTCTTCAGAGTCATGCACTTTCTCAGTCCTGATACTATTATTCTGAATTGTTCCAGAGATATTTACATGAAAAGCAATCCTGTAGAATAGTAATTTTCTGGGTGGGTAAGAGGTTGATCTTTCTTTTGTCAAGTAGGAAAGGAGTGATTATTAAATGGGAGTTTAGAAAGAAGAACCAAGTGAACTAGTTTTGAAAAACAATACATATGTTCAGGATCTAGGAATTGATTCCTATAAAACCATCTGTGCCCATTTATCTCCTTGAAAAATTTTGTGTATTCCTGAGGTAAGTGTACGTTATATTGAAGACTGCTGGTATGAAATATTTATGTAATATTTCAAGATGATTATAAGAATAAAATGCTTGAAGTATTTTTCTGTTGCCTTTAGACATAAAAGTTTGGCAGGATATAAATTTGGGAGAGGTTACAACTTTTTCTTAAATTCTTTAGAGGTTTCCTCACTGTCCTTTGGAATTTAGTATTTCCAGAGAAATCTGAGCCCAGTCTAATTTCCATTCCTAATTTTTTTCCTTTATTCAGTGCTTATAGAACTCTCTTTCTTCCTCCCTTTCTCATTTATTTATCTATCTACCTATCTTTCATTCTTTAAATACAAAAAAAAAAAATTACCCAAGATGTGTTTAGTGTTGATACACATATCCTGGTGTGATTTCAGAAAAATTTTCTTCAACTACTAAATTGACAAATATTTATTTAGTGACTACTATGTGGTAAATACTCTAATATGTGTTCATGAATAAGGTACAGTCATCTCCACTTCATGCCTTCTCCTTTTGTTCCATAAAGCGTGACAGTTGTGGGGTTTTGTTTTTTTGTATTTTTTTTTTAGCGTGATGATTTTTTAAGTTTTGTTCTATTGTCTATAGCAAGTCATTTTTTCAAAGACTATTCTGTCTTCTAATCTTCAACATGATGGTTCTCCTGTTGGCTATAATTTTTAATAGCCACATATTAATTTTTAAAAGTCTTCTCATCTTGTAAAGAGCTGGCAACTTTGTGCAAGAAGAGACACAATTGTTTGATTTATTATTCACAGTACACAAGATATGTAATAGCATAATTGTGGTGATCGAGAGAAACCTACCATTATACATATATATGTAGTTTCTTTTTTTTTTTATCTTTATTTATTTGGCTGTGCTGGGTCTTAGTTGCGGCACATGGGGTCTTCGTTGCCCTGTGTGGGATCTTTAGTTGCGGCATGCGGAATCTAGTTCCCTGACCAGGGGTAGAACCCGGGCCCCCTGCACTGGGAGCATGGAGTCTTAGCCACTGGACCACCAGGGAAGTCTCCTATGTATGTAGTTTCAAATGAACTTTAACACTTTTCATGACAGCTGGATCAAACAACTTTTTATGGACGTAGGGAAGGAAATTGGAGGTATGGATGGTGTGTGTTAAAATATTGTAGAACAAATGCTGAAGTTATACACCTGCACGGTTGCTGCTGCTGGTGTATTGAAGTCAGTAAAATTAGAAAATTGTCTCTGCTTCCATAATGAATGCTGAGATGAGATAGACATACATAAAATAAAATTGCACAGAAACAGTCTACAAAAAGATGACGTGTCCAAAGCGGGCATTTATTTTGTAGATGCACCATTCCCTGTAGCTGATTATTTTAATATTGATTGGGTGAATAATAACAGTTTCATTGGAAAATTTTGCCTCCTGTAAAGAAGAAACTTATTATCTCAGATAACTTATTTTTTGGAAGATAATGAAAATTTTTAAAAGATTGAATGGATCATTGAAAAACAATCCACCATTCCTCTCTCTTTCAATTCCATTTAATTGACTACTTAAAGGGATTAGAATTTGACTTTATTGCCTTGAGTATTTTAATTAAAGTTTTATATTTAATCTTGAAGAAAAGGAAGTTTTATATCATTGAAGAGACACATGTACTTATAAGAGCTCTTTGAATAATAAAAGTAGCAATTATTAGTAAGTTACTTGTATGCGAAATTACTTTTGCTGAGATAATGAAAATATCAGACTGGGTAGGCATGCAAATCACCTTTGGTTTATTGGCCTATAACCTGGGTATATTTGTACTGAACTTAAACAGTTAATATCTAGTGATGAAAAATTTTTACTCAGAAGTCAGCAAAACATTAAGAAGCCTACATCCTAGAAAGGTAGGACTTTATAGGTGACTCAATTTACTTTCTCTAAGTGAGTGAATGCATTAGGAAATAAGAAAGGCTGAAGACCAAATGGTCAAGGACATTGTCACAATTAGATACAGTGTCTCATACAGTGGTGTTTGAATCTATGTTGGGGGTGGGAGAGAGAGGTGATAAATGTGTGGCTGATTTTCAACCAGTATTCTCTGCTATAGCTGTACTGGCTGTTTATGGGGGTTGTTCTTTCTGAGCCATGTGCATGGTTAAATATTTTGAATATCACCATTGGGTACATGCATTTGTTCTGTGTGCTGTGCCTTTAGCCTTATTCAGCTAAAATTTAGTGAACACTTAGTGTATGTTGGTGAAATCCCATGTCCAATAGAGAGGTGTGATTTAGGACTGACAATAAATGGCCTACTTTTAGGTGAACAGGTCACATGGGAGAAAAGATGAATGACAAATTCAAAAGGCTTGTGGACTGTTTGATGAGACTGAAGAAAATTTTGCATTTTCCATCACTTTTTTGTTTTGTCTACATGTGTGAAAATGGCTCTTGATAGGTTGTTTACTGAGACTTCTTTCTGCAGATTATTTCATTCCAGGGTAGGAGGCTTTCTCTCACATCTAGAAGCTAGATCAAGCTCCCATTTGGAAACCAAGTCAGAAAAACAGCCTGACCACATTCTTTTCCTTCTGAGCCCTTTTGAATTGATCTATAGCAGGCAAAGGTTATTGCTGACTTTCTTACAGTTCATCCATGTCTTCAGGCTTTAACTTTAAAATCTAAGGGATTATTAGTGAGGTTTGCTGGAATCTCCTCCCATAACACTGAACTTCCTAAGGAGGAGAGTTTTGTGTCAGCTTCCGTCATCTCCTTCAATTTCAAATTAATTTAACTCTATATGGTTGAAACTTATCAGTGTTGGTGGTATGTAGGTCATTCATTCAGTGATTTATTCAACATATATTTATCAAGGCCCTGCAAGGAGCCAGTCCCTGTTTTAGGTAATGTGAACAAAACATAAAAATAAATTCCCTCTTAGCTTGCTTTGTGGGGAGAAGAAAGAGTAATCAAAACCAATAAGTAAGTATGTAATAAAGACTATGGTGATTAATGCTATGGAGAAAAAATATAAGGGAGTGTTGTAATCTTGAGTAGTGTGTCAGGGAAGGAATCATTGAAAAGGTAGCAGTGAGAAAGGAGGACAAGGAGATAGGAGTGCTAATCTCTGGAAGAAGTGCATTCCAGCTAAAATGCATGGTGTGCAAAGGCCCTGAGACACACATGTGCTTGGAAGGTTTGAGGAGCAGCAAAACATTCAGGTGGCTGAAGCAGAAGGCGCAAAGGGAAATCATAATAGGAAATGGTTAGAGAGCTAATAAAGAGGGGCCAATTTCAGGACCTGTAGTTATCAAAAAGACGTTGGCTTTATGCTAAATTAGATGAGTATTTATGGGAAGGTGTGGACCAAAGGAATGACATGATCTGGCTTATATTTTAATGGGAACTCTTGTCTGACACTTTGGCCAGTGCCCAAGGGTAAAAGCAGCTGACGAATATATCCCTCTGTGATTCCAGCTTCAGGATTCTGCCCCCAGTTTTGGTTGCATTCAGAAGGCTTCAAAAACATGTTTTTAGTGTTTGTCTCTGGCTGTTTTAGCAGTTAATGGCGGGAGCGTTGTTGACCTGCCACAGACATCTTCCATTACTCTCTACCCACTCGTCTTCTTGACATACTGCATTTCAACCTGCTTCTTTGTCTTACCACCCGTATCTCCCAATATGAAGGCTGGCCTGGTTTTATCTGTTGCTGTATCCTGTGCCTGTAACATTGAGATGGCCTTTGCACTAGCCTCCTAACTGATCTCCCTGCTTCTATACTGACCCCTTTACCACAAGAGCCTGAGTGAGCTTTTAGTGTCACATCACCCCTCTGCTCAAAACCCTCCAATGGCTCTCATCTCACTTGGGGTAAAAGCCAAAGGCCCCCCACCAGGACTGAGGGAGCCAAATGGTCAGGACACCATACGACTCCATATCTCATCACCATCTACTCTCCCTCTCATTCAAACGCCTTTACCATACTAGTCTCCTGGCCACTCCTCAATCTCACCGGATATGTTCCTGTCTGAGGTCTTTGCCCATGCTGTTCTCACTGCCTGGCATGCTCTTCTCTAAAATATCTGCAAGATTTGCTACTTCATCACCTTCAGATATTTACCCAATGTCAGCTTCTAAACTAGGACCACCATGTACAGTTGTGCATGTTGTGCCTTGCATAAGCACAGAGGGCACCTGTCCCCTGTGTTCTAGAAGCAGCCAGTGACTGAGCTATGACCAGCATCTGCGCATGCTTATGGAAGAAACATCCCTTCTTACTCCATTCTGCCAGTCGTCTCCTCATTTTTGCAGTCCTATCTCACAGAGTTACTATGAGAATCAAATGCAATTATATCAGTGATAATAACCTTAAAAATAATATTTATTGAGAATTACTTTAGGCCAAGCACTGTTGTAAACTCTTTTCACAGATTATTGGTCTCATCCTCACAAGAACACTGTAAGATAGGTGCTATTATTATAACTAAGCATAGCCCATTGTAAAAACATTCATCTGCATTCCAGTTACCAGGGGCATCATCGTCCTTACATTCTTCTGTGATTCTTTAGATTGTACCTATATTAAGACTTCCCTTAGAATGTCTTTTATGAATTCTGAGGAGTCAATTGGGATGAGGCATCAATCAGTTTCATTCCAGTTTGCACAACTCCAGCCAGCTATTTCGAGGGTTAAAGACGTCCCAAGAATAGAGAAAAGGGGCTTCTTTGTATGCCCCGGAAAAATAGAACACTAAAGACAATGCCAACAAATACAATAATACTTTTCTCATCTATTTCATTCTGTCTACATAATCAATTCTTGTTTCATCCAACCTTGGATCTGCTGTCTGCTTTCATAATGTCATCTACTTCTGGGTTTCAAGAGTCCCGGAAGCTCTGACTGATGTCCCTGGCACAGTCTGACACATTTTCTCACAGTGGTGAGGTTAGCTTCTCTGGGAAACCTGCAACAGTATCGATAATTGTCTGATTATCACATTTGGTGCAGTCCTTCCTACCGATGCTCCCATGCTGTCCTTTGTTGTTGTTACTTTAGAAAGACCTAGTTTCTGGCCTGTAGCTTATAACAGACCTTCAGGCAAAATGAAAGGAGAGCGGAGAATCCAGTTGTTGACGACAAAATGAAATGACTCTACTTTGTTAGTGACAAACATGATTTTAAAGTGGAGGATGATAGAATCCTTTCATGGATAAAACATATGTATACATGACTATTTTATACAGATCAGACCAAATTATCCTGAAGGTAAGAAGGTATTATGGCCACGGAGAGCCTTAACAAATCTCCAGGGTCTTCCAATCCGTCCCGTTATGTAGGCACAGCGTTAAAAAGAGTCGTCGCTGGAGATTGGCCACTTGATTATGATAGGAGCATAGGAGCCTGAGGATAAAATATGCTTATAGCCTGGCTCCTTTATTAACCAGAATGGTAATAAAAGAGTTTCAAATAGACATAGCAGAAGGTAACCTAGAAGCTGTAGCTCTTTTAGAAGCAAGGAACTTATGTTGTTTGCTTATAAAATAATTCCAAAGCATGACAAGTGTCATCACCAAGACACAAAGTTATCCAGCTTTCAAGTGAGGGTTTTTCTGAGGAGATGAGGAACCTCTGTTCTCTGGGCAGGTCGCACAAAATGTGGAGAACAACTCTTTACCACCTGTTAGTAAGAGCTAACTGAACACTCCAAACATCAGTTTTAAGCTCCTAGTTCTCTCTTCTTCATTTTTCATAAGCTTCCTTTGTTCATTAATTATATTATACCTTTATATGTATACTTAAATATACACACTAAACAAATAGATGACATAATTTAAAGCTTTCAACTTTAATTTTAAAATAAAATTAACTTTACTACCATGTTCTGAATTATGGCATAAACACATTGATTTTATCACCTTAATTGAAGTGAAGTTAACCTTTAGTTACAAATGCACAAACCTCAATATGTTAATCATTTTTAAAACATCAAGTTAAAAGAAACTCGCCTAAAAATATAAGTGGATTTTTAAGTGGAAAACAAAATTTGCAGCTCTTTTTATGGAAATAATGACCCATCCTTGTAGCCCAGAACAAAATTTGGGGGAAATGTTATTTCAGAACCATTAGAAAACTAGGTGTGAAATGTATTTGTAAACGGGTGTGCCCAAGAGCAGAGACTGATTGACTAGAAATAATGCATTTCCGGTACAAGGTATGGAAGTAACATAGAAAAGTGTAATAACATAGATACTTGAAAAGTGATAGTGAAAAGTGCAATAGCATAGATACTTGTTTGCCTATAGGCATTGATGACCACTTTGAGCCCTTCCAGACAGGGGCACTGTCCATCTCCAGGACCTGGTCCATCTCCAGCACCCAGTGAAGGTTGTAGAAGGGGTTGAGCAGGAGTAGAGCATCATCAGGAAGTGGAATCAAACCTGGGGGATAGCGGGTATTCCTTGCCATTGATCAGGCTGAGACTTCATCCTTCCTCAGCTCTTCCCCCTTCCCTCTCCGAGCGCCTTCCCTTACTTATAGGTTTTTCTTGAAGAACTTACCCTCAATAAATCCCATAACCTTGAGTCTCTCGCAGGCTCTATTCTAGGAAACCCAACTCAAGACAGATGAGCACATATCTGATAACATGCCCCACTCTATTAATATGGAGAATTTTCTAACATTTCTCATTCCACTGGTGACCAAGAGGTTAAGCTCCCTGGGTTATTATCGCCCTTCCCTTCTCCCTACATCCATCAGTCCTTCATGAATCCTATTAGTAGGGATCAGAGAAGCTTACCTTTGAGTCTAAGATCTTGGGAATGATTGTGCTCAAAGAGCCTGACCTTGTTCCCTAAAGAGAACATGCTTTTCCTCTTTCCTGAGGGCAGACCCCACCTAGCAGGGCACCAGCCAGAATGTGCTCCAAAGGGCTGCCTCTCAGAGTCTGTTGCAAGATGAAAACCATTCCCACCTTCAGCTGCAAGGAGGTCATACAAAGTTAACAAGACAGGAGAAAACCTTGGAACAGATGTTAACCCCCCCTTCCCCACAGCTACCAAGTCTGGTCTGAGTTCTCATTGGGTGTGACCCCAGGAGCCACGCCACTCAAAGTTCTGACTCAGCTCTACTTCTAAGGAGCTCATCAGCTATCTTTGCTGTCTCCTCTCTTCTTCCCAGGGAAAAGGTCTCAGGATTCCCTAGGTGGGGAGCCTCAGTGAGCCTCAGCAAAGCCAAGCACACTCACTCAAGACAGTGTTCTCCATTTCTGGCTATGATTATGGAGCAGGTAGAGGCCAGCTCAAGCCCTGACCTCTGTGCTCTGGCTACAGCTGAGTCCTACTGTCAAGTAGGGATGGAGAGGCTGACAGGTGGGCAGGGAACCTGTAAGGGCCTCGTGGAAGCCCCCTGAGACCCCAGAACAGCTGCAAAGACTACACATAGGTGCAGGAGATAATTAGGAAGCTACCAGTGTGCAGTTTCTACTTAAATGAGGCCACCCAGACTGTGTCTGGAAACAAATGGACAGATGTTAATGCAAATGTGTCATCACTAGTCCTTCAAGGGGCTATGAACCAGCTCATCTCAGCAGCTCTGTGTCTAAGGGAAAGAGGGAGACAGAGGGACAGTAACAGACCTTTGCCAGCCTTGCTTTGCAGCCAGCCAAATGTATGTCAACCCAAAATGGAGATTGAGGAGTGGGGACAATGGATAGGAAAGTGCTAGAGGAACCACCAAAATTTGATCATTGAATTTCTCAGCTCTTAAAAGGCATCCTAGGCTGCCGAACCACCCTTGGCACACTCATAACAAACACCACCCCCTTACCCTTCCCAATATATTCTATGATAGCTTCCATCCATAATCTTCCTCTGTATCAGAGTGGTTATCACATTTTAAATTGCATAAAAATTAGCTACTGAAGTTTGTGAGCAATGCAGATTCTCAGGTTCTTGTCCTGGTTCAGAGGGAGGAGAGCTAATTCTTGTTTATATAGCACAACCCAAGGATCTTCAGTAGCTGGCAGAAGCAAATTGTCAACATTTGGACATAGAATGGCTGGAAGCAAATACATTCCTCCACTGTAGTTGCTTCTCCATTACAAACATCAAATCTTGAAGGACCACAATCCTAGGACTGAGCCTCTTCTCTAATTCTCTCAGGCTAGAAAGAAAAGTGGATGAGGTATTGGGAGTTTAGGAGAGACCATGAAGGGAGACAGCAGGGTATTAGGAAGCTTACTGTACTCTCTATAGTTTTGTGCAAAGCCTCACAAAAGGTACCCTATTCTCCACATCAGCATGGCAGGAGGTAGTGTTGATAAAGACAAAAAGATACCAGAATGTGTGTCTATATGGATGGAGTTCTTTGACTCTAGTCCACATTATCTTTGTTTTGCCTTGCTGGACAAAATGTCTTAGCTGCTTAAAAACTAGTTTGGAGGGCTTCCCTGGTGGCACAGTTGTTGGGAATCCACCTGCCAACGCAGGGCACACGGGTTTGAGCCCTGGCCTGGGAAGATCCCACATGCTGCAGAGCAACGAAGCCCATGTACCACAACTGCTGAGCCTGTGCTCTAGAGCCAGTGAGCTACAACTACTGAGCCTGCATGCCACAACTACTGAATCCCATGTGCCTAGAGCCCGTGCTCTGCAACAAGAGAAGCCACCGCAATGAGAAGCCTGTGCACCGCAACGAAGAGTAGCCCCTGCTCGCTGCAACTAGAAAAAGCCCACACGCAGCAACCAAGACCCAACGCAGCCAAAAATAAATTAAATAAATAAATTTATTTTAAAAACCAAAAAAACAAAAACTAGTTTGGAAGCAAGTGCAATACTGGCTTTTACACCCAAGTTTGGGCTGCTCTTGAGCCCTCTCCTGGGGAGGCTTTGACTCTCCCACTAGGTCTCTGGGATTGGACACATGAATTTCAGCCCCGTGGTCCCTGTCTTGGCCTCATGAAGATGAATGATTTGTCAAAGAAGATCTTCTCCAGCCTCCTCACTTTTCAGGTGAGGAAGCCTCTCCAGGAACAAATGGTTCCATGAGAACAAAAGGCATATTCATTGTAAAGATTTCAGGAGTGGCTCTAAAGAAAACCTAACCATCTCTCCTCTCATCTCTCCTGAACAAGATGGGTTTCAGGTGGTTCTATTACCTTGCTTCCTTCTACATTAAATATTTACAGTATCTCACTGTCTTTAAATGGTTGGCTATTCATTGATTAAGAATCATTTACTTGGCTCAGTTCAAATAAAAATCCTTATACTCAGAAACAATAGCATTTGATCCACTTGACAATATTCTCAGTGGTTTTGTGGAGGTATGTACACTTGGATATGAAAGCAGGGAGAGAGCTAAATTGCTCCACAAATGAACCGAGAAGAGATGGTCAGAAGCCTGGAAAGTAGATGGCTGCAAGTCCAAGAAGAGAGAATTAGAAGATATCCCAGAATTTTTTAATGAAATGCTATCTGTAGTGCAACATAAACTACCTCTTCTGCCTCTCTTACAAAATCTCTAGTCAAATCTACATTTGTGGATGGGATTTGATATTGGGAATTATACAAGCAAAGAAATAAATACTGTTGTAGGATTGGCCTGGGATAAGACCAGAGGCTGGGTACACATGGCAAATGGAAGTGGGAGCAACAGCACATAAGTAACACTAAGAATTGAAAGTGCAGGGCTCCTGGCATCTTTCTTTTCCTTTTATTTTTTTTTGAATTTTATTTATTTTTTTATACAGCAGATTCTTATTACTTATCCATTTTATACATATTAGTGTATATATGTCAATCCCAATTGCCCAATTCATCACACCACCACCACCACCCCAGCCGCTTTCCCCCTTTGGTGTTCATACGTTTGTTCTCTACATCTGTGTCTCAATTTATGCCCTGCAAACCGGTTCATCTGTACCACTTTTCTAGGTTCCACATATATGCGTTAATATACGATATTTGTTTTTCTCTTTCTGACTTACTTCACTCTGCATGACAGACTCTAGGTCCATCCACCTCACTACAAATAACTCAATTTCGTTTCTTTTTATGGCTGAGTAATATTCCATTGTGTATATGTGTCACATCTTCTTTATCCATTCATCTGTCAATGGACACTTAGGTTGCTTCCATGTTCTGGCGATTATAAATAATGTTGCAATGAACATTGTGGTACATGACTCTTTTTGAATTATGGTTTTCTCAGGGTATATGCCCAGTAGTGGGATTGCTGGGTCGTATGGTAGTTCTATTTTTAGTTTTTTAAGGAACCTCCATACTGTTCTCCATAGTGGCTCTATCAATTTACATTCCCACCAACAGTGCAAGAGTGTTCCCTTTTCTCCACACCCTCTCCAGCATTTGTTGTTTATAGATTTTCTGATGATGCCCATTCTAACTGGTGTGAGGTGATACCTCATTGTAGTTTTGATTTGCACTTCTCTAATAATTAGTGATGTTGAGCAGCTTTTCATGTGCTTCTTGACCATCTGTATGTCTTCTTTGGAGAAATGTCGATTTAGGTCTTCTGCCCATTTTTGCACTGGGTTTTCATTTTTTTAATATTGAGCTGCATGAGCTGTTTATATATTTTGGAGATTAATCCTTTGTCCATTGATTCATTTGCATATATTTTCTGCCATTCTAAGGCTTGTCTTTCCATCTTGTTTATGGCTTCCTTTGCTGTGCAAAAGTTTTTTAAGCTTCATTAGGTCCCATTTGTTTTTGTTTTTATTTCCATTATTCTAGGAGGTGGATCAAAAAAGATCTTGCTGTGATTTATGTCCAAGAGTGTTCTTCCTATGTTTTCCTCTAAGATTTTTATTGTGTCCAGTCTTACATTTAGGTCTCGAATCCATTTTGAGTTTATTTTTGTGTATGGTGTTAAGGCGTGTTCTAATTTCGTTCTTTTACATGTAGCTGTCCAGTTTTCCCAGCACCACTTGTTGAAGAGACTGTCCTTTCTCCATTGTATATCCTTGTCTCCTTTGTCATAGATTAGTTGACCATAGGTGCGTGGGTTTATCTCTGGGCTTTCTATTCTGTTCCATTGATCTATATTTCTGTTTCTGTGCCAGTACTATATTGTCTTGATTACTGTAGCTTTGTAGTATAGTCTGAAGTCAAGGAGTCTGATTCCTCCAGTTCCATTTTTTTCCCTCAAGACTGCTTTGGCTATTCGGGGTCGTTTGTGTCTCCATACAAATTTTAAGATTTTTTGTTCTAGTTCTGTAAAAAATGCCATTGGTAATTTGATAGGGATTGCACTGAATCTGTAGATTGCTTTGGGTAGTATAGTCATTTTCACAATAACTATTCTTCCAATCCAAGAACATGGTATATCTCTCCATCTATTTGTATCACCTTTAATTTCTTTCATCAGTGTCTTATAGTTTTCTGCATACAGGTCTTTTGTCTCCCTAGGTAGGTTTATTCCTAGGTATTTTATTCTTTTTGTTGCAATGGTAAATGGGAGTGTTTCCTTAATTTCTCTTTCAGATTGTTCATCCTTAGTGTATAGGAATGCAAGGGATTTCTGTGCATTCATTTTGTATCCTGCAACTTTACCAAATTCATTGATTAGCTCTAGTAGTTTTCTGGTGGCATCTTTAGGATTCTCTATGTATAGTATCATGTCATCTGCAAACAGTGACAGTTTTACTTCTTCTTTTCCAATTTGTATTCCTTTTATTTCTTTTTCTTCTCTTGTTGCCGTGGCTAGGACTTCAAAAACTATGTTGAATAATAGTGGCAAGAGTGGACATCCTTGTCTTGTTCCTGATCTTAGAGGAAATGCTTTCAGTTTTTCACCAACCACTGAGAATGATGTTTGTTGTGAGTTTGTCATATATGGCCTTTATTATGTTGAGGTAGGTTCCCTCTATACCCACTTTCTGGAGAGTTTTTATCATAAATGGGTGGTGAATTTTGTCAAAAGCTTTTTCTACATCTATTGAGATGATCATATGGTTTTTATTCTTCAATTTGTTAATATGGTGTATCACATTGCTTGATTTGCATATATTGAAAAATCCTGCATCCCTGGGATAAATCCCAGTTGATCATGGTGTATGATCCTTTTAATGTGTTGTTCGATTCTGGTTGCTAGTATTTTGTTGAGGACTTTTGCATCTATGTTCATCAGTAATATTGGTCTGTAATTTTCTTTTTTTGTAGTATCTTTGTCTGGTTTGGGTATCAGGGTGATGGTGGCATCATAGAATGAGTTTGGGAGTTTTCCTTCCTCTGCAATTTCTTGGAAGAGTTTGAGAAGGATGTGTGTTAACTCTTCTCTAAATGTTTGATAGATTTCACCTGTGAAGCCATCTAGTCCTGGACTTTTGTTTGTTGAAAGATTTTTAATCACAGTTTCAATTTCATTACTTGTGATTGGTCTGTTCATATTTTCTATTTCTTCCTGATTCTGTCTCGGAAAATCATCTAAATAAGTGGTTTAATCATTTAAACATTATACAATAATGCTTCCTCAAAATCCTCCACTCCTTCTTCCAAATTATTCTGATAGTTTAGCAACTGAATGACAAAAAAAGCCCTTCACATTAAAATTGTATAGCATACTCTCAAGTAGCATTGACATCCTAAGCTTAGAAGTGTGATTAATCTCTTCTTTGAATATGTTGATTTAAAGGTGTAATGCTTTTTTTCGGGCTTCCCTGGTGGCGCAGTGGTTGAGAATCTGCCTGCCAATGCAGGGGACACGGGTTCGAGCCCTGGTCTGGGAAGATCCCACATGCCGCGGAGCAACTAGGCCCGTGAGCCACAATTACTGAGCCTGCGTGTCTGGAGCCTGTGCTCCGCAACAAGAGAGGCCGCAATAGTGAGAGGCCTGTGCACCGCAATGAAGAGTGGCCCCCGCTTGCCACAACTAGAGAAAGCCTTCGCACAGACACAAAGACCCAACACAGCCATAAATAAATAAATAAATTAAAAAAAAATAAAGGTGTAATGCTTTTTATAATTGATATATCAAAATGCCAGATGAAACTCTGTTTAATTTAGTAATGTGGCAAGAAAATTCACCTGTGTCTTCCTTTACTTTTTTTTTTTTTTTTTTTTGGCTGTGTTGAGTCTTAGTTGCGGCACGTGGGATCTTGCAGCACATGGGCTCTTCCTCATGGTGTGTGGGCTTCTCTCTAGTTGTGGTGTGTAGGCTCCAGAGCGTGTCGGCTCTGTAGTTGTGGCACGTGGGCTAAGCAGTGCGCAAGCTTAGTTGCCCTGTGGGATATTGGATCTTAGTTCCCCGACCAGGGATTGAACTGCTGTCCCCTGCATTGCAAGATGGTTTCTTAACCAGTGGACCACCAGGGAAGCCCCTTCCTTTACTTTTTTAGTAACTCTTTTTTTATTCTTTTTTAAAATTGAGATATAATTGACATATAATATTAGTTTCATGTGTACAACATAGCAATTAGATATTTGTATATATTGCAAACTGATTACCACAATAAGTCTAGTTAACATCCATCACCATACATAGTTACAAAATTTTGTGCTCACCTCCACAGCACATTACATAATTATAAATTTTCTTCTTGTGATGAGAATTTTTAAAATATATTCTTTTAGAAGCTTTCAAATATACAATACAGTATTATTTACTACAGTCACCATGCTGTACATTACACTCCCATAACTTATTTATTTTATGACTGGAAGTCCTTTACTTTTTTTATAGTTAAAAGTATAATTTTATATTATATTATTTTTTAACATCTTTATTGGAGTATAATTGAGTCCTTTGCTTTTTATGTTATCTATAGAAGGAGTCTTCCTCCCATTGGGAATATGACAACACACCTATCATTCCCTTCCATGCAGAATGCTATTGCAATATAGCACCATCTGATATGATCCCATCATCTGGTTAGTCACAACTCCCTCCTCTATGGATTCTGAACCAATTTAGAGGTTGGAATTGAATCATAGTATCCACTTTATTATCAGCCAGATTGTAGACTATGACTCAGACTTGAAGCCAAACTCAGTTTTCAATGACCTCCTTCCACCTCAACTCAAGTCTAGACCTTGCCACCACACAGTGGGAGAGTTCTGTCTACAGAGGTTGCTCCTCCAGTCACATGGATGAAGGATCTGGGTGTATCTCAAGCCCCATCACATCAGATGGACAGGAGGCCCAACCTAGGTGTTTCTACCACCTAGAGGATAGGGAGAGGGAAGAAAATAGCCTGCCTCCATGCTCGTCAGCCAGAGAGAAGAACACTTTTCATCTCATCCACGAGATAAGTTACTTCTCCTGCTATGGAGAGGGGGTAAGGGCAAAAGCTTGTCCCCAACTCTTCCTGATTAGTAGGAATGTTGACAAATCCTATTCCATGGACCAAGTCAGGAATATCTGTAGTAGGAATAGAAAGATATCTCCTATTCTACAAGTACATCATCCATGGCAAAACATAGGACGCGAAGCCATAAAATTCATTCCAAGCTCAATACCACCCAATCAGATAATTATGTACTATCTGAGAGCCTGAACAGTAGAAATTATTTTCTAACCAGTGCCAAACATTCAGATGAAAAGAGTCTATGCCACTGTTCATTACAAGCTTCAAAATTATCTCAAAGATCTTGAGCACATAGGCATACTCTTTTTTTCTTTTCATTTCAAATAGAAGGAAAGAATCATTGCCATGTTTTTTACAGCTTTATTGAGGTAAAACTGATACAGAAAAGGGCATGTATTTAAAATGTACAGTTTGATGACATCATAAAGTAATTGTCACAATCAAGGTAAATGTCCTCAAAGTTCCCTCATGCCCCTTGTAATTCATACTTCTTCCCCCAGCAGCAAGTCATCTGCTTTCTATCAGTATAGATTAGTTTATATTTTATAAAAATGCTATCATACAGTGTGTATTCTCTTTTTTAAAAATATTTATTTATTTTTGGCTGCTGCGGGATCTTCATCACAGCATGCAGGATCCTCTGCTGCAGGGCGTGGGCTTCTCTCTAGTTGTGGCCCACAGTTGTTGCCCCACAGCATGTAGGCTCTTAGTTCCCTGACCAGGGATTGAACCCACAACCCCTGCATTGGAAGGCTGATTCTTAACCACTGGACCACCAGGGAAGTCCCTGTATTCTCTTTTTTTCTGACTTCTTTCATTTACCGTAAGGATTTTTTTACTCCATGTCATTGTGTATATCAATTGTTCATCTTTTTTATTGTTGAGTAGCTTTCCATTGTATTATGAACCACAGTTTGCTTATTCATTCACCTGCTGCTGGACATTTGGACTGTTTCCAGTTTGTGGCTCTGACAAATAAAGCTGCTGTGAACATTCAAGTCCCTGTGTGGGCATATGCTTTTGTTAATTTGGGGTAAGTATCCAGGATTGGCTGGGTTGTATGGTAAACATATGTTTAACACTTGAAGAAACTGCCAAACTGTTTTTCAAATTGGTTGCAATAAAGACATATTCTCTTTGTTCCTTTTGTTTTGGGCAAATGGAAAGAAAGCTTTGCAATTTGACATTTAACAATTGAACCTTCTTTGCATTTTTTTCTCTTATATTCTCTAGGAAGTGTCTGTCTTCATTTGTCATAGGTCTTCTCTTTTCATGGAATTTTTTTTTTCAGTAATTATGTTCTGGCCCTTCTACTGGCCTGCTTCTTATTTGAAAAATGGGGTAAGTCACCAACCTGGAGAATCTTAGTTTCAGAGATGTTACATTTACCTCAGAGACTCGCTGTGAAGATTAACGGAGATTTCAGGAAGTTTTCAAACAAAATACCTCAATTGTGGTGGACCTAAATGCCCGGCCTACATTTGTGAACAGGTGCAGAACAGTGTTGATTAAAAGTCAGCGACGGGACCCTGGAGTTGGAAAAAAAGAAAAGAAAACAAAAAACCCTATGCCTTTCCATTTCATCAGGATCTCCTTCTCAGCCCACCCCCATTTGTTCCAATTACTGTGGATATCAGAAGCAGGAAAATTGACTTTGCTCCTCAGAGCCCTCTCTGACATGCAGGAACAGAAGGGAGAGAGGTTTTTTTTAAGCTTAAAAATATTCTTATGAAATTGGGAGAAGAGCGTTAAAGGATGAATTGGGGAACCATGGGGAGCAGAAGCTGGCAGGTTGCTACGGGGAGCAAACATCATGGAACATTGGTTTCCCAGCTTGTGCTGTTTGAAAGCAGTCTGGGGGCTTCCTAAGAAGTTTAGCTTATTCTGTGGTTTCTGAGAAAATTTAGAACACAGATTCACCAAGAAGATGGATGTCTGAATTACAAGCTTCAAACAAACACGGTCCCTTTGTCCCAGTGCTTTTACTGTTGGGAAGAAAAACTCACTTACCAAACTCTGAAGTGTGAAGGCAAGCTTCGGGCCCTGCTTCCCCGCTCCCCCTCCAATGGGGGAGGTCTGCTGGGGAAAGCAGGCGAAATGAAGTCTGATGCCTGAAGTGTGAAGGAAGGTTGTCCAAAGCCTGGAAGGATCAGTCAGCAACTAGGACCCGCACCTGGAAGCCGGAGGGGAAGGGAGTTTGGACAGCAGACCCAAGAGAGAAGGGAAGGACTTTGTATTTACTCCAGCTGTCACTCACAATCAGTGACTCAGAAATGAAGAGAACAGTCAGGGGGAGGCAGAGCCAGAGCAGAGGGAGCCCTGGAGAGGTGAGTCCCTCCACCCCTCCACCCTCCTTGTGGAACGCGGCTCCCCAGCAGCCCTGCCTCTGTAAGGCAGCTTCACACAGCCTTGAAATAATCAGGGAGTCTGGCCTCAACTGATGGCATGTGTTTGCCGAGTTCAATCCACTTCCACTCAATTATTTTGAAAATTTTGCCTCACATGGGCAAAAACCCCAAAAGGGTAAAGACAGTAGAAGCCCATTTGTTGTTGTTGTTGTTGTTTTTTAATATTTATCTAGCAAATACTTTTTTTAATATAAATTTATTTATTTATGTTTGGCTGCGTTGGGTCTTTGTTCTGCACGTGGGCTTTCTTTAGTTGCGGCGAGCAGGGGCTACTCTTCGTTGCGGTGTGCGGGCTTCTCATTGCGGTGGCTTCTCTTGTTGCGGAGCACGGGCTCTAGGCACGCGGGATCAGTAGTTGTGGCACGCGGGCTCAGTATTTGTGGCACACAGGTTCAGTAGTTGTGGGCTTAGCTGCTCTGTGACATGTGAGATCTTCTGGGACCAGGGATCAAACCTGTGTTCCCTGCATTGGCAGGCAGATTCTTAACCACTGTACCACCAGGGAAGCCCCGCCCATTTACTTGTCTTAAGACATTTGCTCTTTCTCTGCCCTCCCTCACCTTGCAACAACGATGCAATAACAAAACCCTGTCTTCCGCATTTTCAATCTGATCTTCATAGTAATTTTTTTTAGTAATTCTAATATTTATATGATTTTGCAATTCCTGTTGTCACTGCACATGCATCATTCCATGTTGTATTTTCCTACTGACAGTGCCATTAGAGGTGGCAAGTAGGTGAGGATGTCTCAGAACATAAAGAAACATGTTGTAAAGTAATGACAATATTCCATTATTGAACATACCAAAGGCTGCCTGGCCTAGAGTTGGGAATTTGGCCATTTCTAGTAGACACATATTTGAACATACACATACTGCAGGAATAAACATTCTGTGTGCCTATCGACCTATACATCTATCTAGATTATGTACAGATATAGATAGAATTTGAAGATGGGCCCAAGCTTCCCACTCCTTAGTGTACACGCCCTTTATAATCCCCAGGACTGTGAATAGGATGGATTTCACTCCACAACTAGGTTATGTTACATGTCTTTAAGAAGGGAAGATTTTCCAGGTGGGCCTGACCTAGTCACATGAGCTCTTCAGGTCTGGGTCTAGAGGTCAGAGTTTGAGAAGTCAGAAAGAATCAAAGCATGATGGGCATTCAATATGAGGGAGGTTCCCTGTTGAAGACAGAGAGGGCCATATGACAAGGAATATGGGGTGGCCCCTGGAGCTGAGAGTGGCCCTTGGCTCACAACCAGTAAGGAAATAGGACTTCAGTCCCATCACTACTACGAGGCACTGAATTCCACCACACCATGACCTACAGAACTGCAACTTAAGGAATGGGTGACATTTTTTTTTTTGCGGTACGCGGGCCTCTCACTGTTGTGGCCTCTCCCGTTGAGGAGCACAGGCTCTGGACGCGCAGGCTCAGCGGCCATGGCTCACGGGCCCAGCCCCTCCACGGCATGTAGGATCTTCCCGGACCGGGGCACGAACCCGCATTCCCTGCATCGGCAGGCGGACTCTCAACCACTGCGCCACCAGGGAAGCCCGGGTGACATTTTTGAAGCTGCTAAGTTTGTGATAACTTATTATGCAGCAGTAGAAAATATTTTTTAATTTTAATTATTTCCCTGGGATATAATTCCACAGATAAAGTGATTATGGTTTCTCTTTATTAAACCCACCAACATTGTGATATGTTTCTCTAGTTCAATGGGCAGAAATTGGTATTAATTAAGCAAACTTTTGAGAAATCTCTTAGATTATACAACTACTCATATCCAATTAACTTACAAAATCCCTTCTTGTTAACATGGCCTGTAAGGCCTAGCATAATTGGCTCTGTGAACTTTTCTAACGTCTAATACCGCCCTTCCTGTAACAGTAGGATTCAACCAGGGGAGGTTGAGCAGGAGGAAGCTGAAACTCCACTGGCGTGGGCTGAAGCTACTACCCACGGGCAGAATGTTTTTCCTCTCTAGCTCTCTCTCAGAAACCTCAGTCCTGCTTTTAAGGACTTCCAACTGATTTTAAGTCAGGCTGAACCAGACTATCCAGATAATCCTCCTTACTTAAAGACAACTGATTAGGGACTTTAATTGCATCTTCAAGATCCCAAACCTAGATTACTGTTTGTTTGAACACCTGGGGATTAGAGCCTCAAAAAGTTGACACATCAAAAAGCCATCACACTATCTTAGCCCAGTACCTCCAGCCTCTTAATTTTTTTTTCTTTTCTTAAAAACATCTTTATCTGGTGTGGTTCTAAGGGTGATGCTGGCCCCAAGCATGAATTGGGAAGTGTCCTCTTCTTTTCTATTTTCTTAAAGAGCTGTTCAATATTGGTATTATTTCTTCCTCAAATGTTTGCTAGGAGTCAATAGGAAAGCCATCTTGGTCTGGAGTTTTCTTTCTGAGAAATTCCTTTTTAATTTTGATTTCGATATATTTAATATAGATACAGGGCTATTCAGACTTTTAATTTCTTTTGGTGTCATTATTGGTAATTCGATCTTTCAAGGAATTAGCCTTTTCATCTAAGTAATTTATTGGCATAAAGAAATTCGTAGTTTCCTTATTAATGCTTTATTATCTGTAAGTTCTATAGCAATATCTCCTCTTTTATTTCTGATACTGGTAATTTGTGTGCTCGCTCTCTCTCTCTCTCTCTCTCTCCCCCTCCCTCCGTCCCTCATTCTTGCTCTTCCTCTCAGCTAGAGGTTCATTTAGATTAGGCTTTATCAATTTTATGGATCTTTCCACTTTTGGTTTCTCTGATCTCCTCTATTGTTTGGCTGTCTTCTATTTCAGTGGTTTCTGCTCTTTATTATTCATTTTCTTTTGCTTTTTTAAAAATCTAATTGCTTTTATTTTCTACCTTTCTTTAGAAAAGATGAAACTCAACATCCTTGATTTTATAACATTCTTCTCTAATATAAGCATTTAGAGCTATAAATTCCCATGTGAGGACTTCTTCAGCTGATTTTTTTTTTTGAAATACAGTTGATTTACAATATTGTGTCAGTTTCAGGTGTACAGCAAAGTGATTCAGTTATACACACACATATGTATATATATGTACATATTTATATTCTTTTTTCTATTCTTTTCCATTATAGTTTATTACAAGATATTGACTATAGTTCCCCGTGCTATACAGTAAATCCTTGTTGTTTATCTGATATATTGGATTTTAATTTTCAACTCTTTTGCAATTTCCTTTTCTTTTTAATTTATTTATTTTTAATTTATTTTATTTTTGGCTGCATTGGGTTTTCATTGCTGTGCGCGGGCTTCCTCTAGTTACAGCAAGCGGGGGCTACTCTTCATTGCGGTGCGCAGGCTTCTCATTGTGGTGGCTTCTCTTTTTTAGCATCTTTGTTGGAGTATAATTGCTTTACAATGGTGTGTTAGTTTCTGCTTTATAACAAAGTGAATCAGCTATACATATACATATATCTCCATATCTCTTCCCTCTTGCATCTCCCTCCCTCACACCCTCCCTATCCCACACCTCTAGGTGGTCACAAAGCACAGAGCTGATCTCCCTGTGCTATGTTGGCTGCTTCCTACTAGCTATCGATTTTACATTTATAGTGTATATATGTCCATGCCACTCTCTCACTTTGTCCCAGCTTACCCTTCCCCCCGCCATGTCCTTAAGTTCATTCTCTAGTAGGTCTGCGTCTTTATTCCTGTCCTGCCCCTAGGTTCTTCATGACCTTTTTTTTTTTTTTACATTCCATATATATGTGTTAGCATGTGGTATTTGTTTTTCTCTTTCTGACTTACTTCACTCTGTGTGACAGACTCTAGGTCCATCCACCTCACTACAAATAACTCAATTTCGTTTCTTTTTATGGCTGATTAATATTCCATTGTGTATATGTGTCACATCTTCTTTATCCATTCATCTGTTGATGGACACTTCGGTTGTCTACATGTCCTGGCAATTGTAAATAACGTTGCAATTAACATTGTGGTACATGACTCTTTTTAAATTATGGTTTTCTCAGGGTATATGCCCAGTAGTGGGATTGCTGGGTCGTATGGTAGTTCTATTTTTAGTTTTTTAAGGAACCTCCATACTGTTCTCCATAGTGGCTCTATCAATTTACATTCCCACCAACAGTGCAAGAGTGTTGCCTTTTCTCCACACCCTCTCCAGCATTTATTGTTTGTAAATTTTTTGATGATGGCCATTCTTACCAGTGTGTGGTGATACCTCATTGTAGTTTTGATTTGCATTTCTCTAATGATTAATGATGTTGAGCATTCTTTCATGTGTTTGTTAACAATCTGTATATCTTCTTTGGAAAAATGTCTATCTAGGTCTTCTGCCCATTTTTGGATTGGGTTGTTTGTTTTTTGATATTGAGCTGCATGAGCTGCTTATAAATTTTGGAGATTAATCCTTTGTCAGTTGCTGCATTTGCAAGTATTTTCTCCCATTCTGAGGGTTGTCTTTTCGTCTTGTTTATGGTTTCCTTTGCTGTGCAAACGCTTTTAAGTTTCATTAGGTCCCATTTGTTTATTTTTGTTTTTACTTCCATTTCCCTAGGAGGTGGGTCAAAAAGGATCTTGCTGTGATTTATGTCATAGAGTGTTCTGCCTGTGTTTTCCTCTAAGATTTTTATAGTATCTGGCCTTACATTTAGGTCGTTAATCCATTTTGAGTTTATTTTTGTGTGTGGTGTTAGGGAGTGGTCTAATTTCATTCTTTTACATGTAGCTGTCCAGTTTTCCCAGCACCACTTGTTGAAGAGGCTGTCTTTTCTCCATTGTATATTTTTGCCTCCTTTATCAAAAATAAGGTGACCAGGGCTTCCCTGGTGGCGCAGTGGTTGAGAGTCTGCCTGCCAATGCAGGGGACACGGGTTCATGCCCCAGTCTGGGAAGATCCCACGTGCCACGGAGCGGCTGGATCCGTGAGCCATGGCCGCTGAGCCTGCGTGTCCGGAGCCTGTGCTCTGCAATGGGAGAGGGCACAGCAGTGAGAGGCCCACGTACTGCAAAAAATAAAAAAATAAGGTGACCATATGTGCATGGGTTTATTTCTGGGCTTTCTATCCTGTTGCATTGATCTATATTTCTGTTTTCATGCCAGTACCATACTGTCTTGATTACTGTAGCTTTGTAGTATAGTCTGAAGTCAAGGAGTCTGATTCTTCCAGTTCCATTTTTTTTTTTTCCTCAAGATTGCTTTGGCTATTCAGGGTCTTTTGTGTTTTCATACAAATTGTGAAATTTTTTGTTCTAGTTCTGTGAAAAATGCCATTGGTAGTTTGATAGGGATTGCATTGAACTTGTAGATTGCTTTGGGTAGTATAGTCATTTTCACAATGTTGATTCTTCCAATCCAAAAACATAATATATCTCTCCATCTGTCTGTATCATCTTTAATGTCTTTCATCAGGGTCTTATAGTCTTCTGCATACAGGTCTTTTGTCTCCTTAGGTAGGTTTATTCCTAGGTATTTTATTCTTTTTGTTGCAATGGTAAATGGGAGTGTTTTCTTAATTTCACTTTCAGATTTTTCATCATTAGTGTATAGGAATGCAAGCGATTTCTGTGCATTAATTTGGTATCCTGCTACTTTACCAAATTCATTGATTAGCTCTAGTAGTTTTCTGGTAGCATCTTTAGGATTCTGTATATATAGTATCATGTCATCTGCAAACAGTGACAGCTTTACTTCTTTTCTGATTTGGATTCGTTTTATTTCCTTTTCCTCTCTGATTGCTCTGGCTAAAACTTCCAAAACAATGTTGACTAATAGTGTTGAGAGTGGGCAACCTTGTCTTTTTCCTGATCTTAGAGGAAATGGTTTCAGTTTTTCACCATTGAGGACGATGTTGGCTGTGGGTTTGTCATATATGGCCTTTATTATGTTGAGGTAAGTTCCCTCTATGCCTACTTTCTGGAGGGTTTTTCTCATAAATGGGTGTTGAATTTTGTCGAAAGCTTTTTCTGCATCTATTGAGATGATCACATGTTTTTTATTCTTCAATTTGTGAATGTGGTTTATCACATTGATTGATTTGCATATATTGAAGAAACCTTGCATTCCTGGGATAAACCCCACTTGATCATGGGGTATGATCCTTTTAATGTACTGTTGGATTCTGTTTGCTAGTATTTTGTTGAGGATTTTTTCATTATACATTACTTTTTAACTTAATTGTTCTAACAATAACTACATAGGAGTCGTAAAATCTACAACTATCGTTATGGATTTGTCTATTTCTTTTTTTTTTAGTCCTGTCAGTTTTTGCTTCATGTATATTGAATTGCTTTTAATAGATGTATAATGATTTAGGATGGTTATGCCATTTATGAACTGAAAGATCCCTCTTGTCTTGAAGTCTATTTTAATATTAATATAGAGACTTTGCCTTTCTTATGGCTGGTGTTTGCATATCTGTAACTACTCAGAGTATACCTTGCTTTAAGATCATAATTCTTTACATCTAATCTAAGAATTTTACAACAAAATGTTTTCAGTGACCACCCCCTTCTAGTCACCCATTTTATTACTACATAAGTTGTATACCCTGCAATACATTATTATTATTATTTGCCTTTTAATATTATGAATGAGAAAAAAATTCTATTTACCCACATCTTTACCATTTCTAGTAACCTTTGTTCCTTTGTGTAAATCCAGGTTTATCTCTGGTATTATTTAATTTTTTCCCCTCTGGCTGAAGGACTTCCTTTAGTGCAGATCTGCTGGCCATAAATTCCCTCAGCTTTTGTTGATCGGTAAAGTCTACTTTATTTTTTAAAAGATCCTTATGCTAGATATATAGTTTTAAGTTGACTGTTTTATTCTTTCAGCAATTTAAAAATGCTGTTACATTGGCTTCTGGTAGCATTGTGTTTGATAAGAAATAAGTAGAGATTCTTATCATTATTCCATATATATAATGTGTATTTTGCCTCTGCTTCTTTCAAGACTTACTCTTTTTCTTGGTTTTCATCAGTTTGAACATGATGTGTCTGTGTGTGGTTTTCTTTGTGTGTAACCTGCTTGGGTTTATTGAGCTTCTTGAATCTCTGAAATGATTTTTTTTAATCAAAACTAGAAATTTTTCAAACATTTTTTTCCGCCCAATCTCCTTCCTTTCCTTCTAGGATTCTAATTAGTTATATATCAGACCATTAGATGTTGTCCCTCAAGTTCCTAAAAATTATTTCTTTTTTAAATATTTTTTCTTTCTGTTCAATTTGCATAGTGTCTATTGATCTTTTTTCAAGTTCACTGATTGTTTCTCTTCCAGCGTCCACTCTATGTTAAGCTCATCTAGTGAATTTTTAATTTCAGATATTGTATTTTTCAGTTCTTGAATGTCTATTTAGTTCTTTTTAAAAATAGTTTCCATCTCTTCACTGAGATTACCCATCTGTTCGCTCATTCAGTCTGTCTTTTTCTTAAATTGAAGTATAGTTGATTTACAGTGTTGTGGGTCTTTTTCTTTATATCCCTGAATTTATTTATATAAACTTTTAAAGTCCTTTTCAGCTTATTTCAGAATATGTATTTTCTATGTGTGTGTTTCTATTGACTTTTTCCCCTCCTGATTATCGCTTACATTTTCCTGCCTTTTTTTGTGTCTCAAAATTTTCTATTGTGTGCTGGATATTGTGGCTATTATGTTGTTGAGATTTTGCATTTTGTTGACTTTTTAGCCCTCCATCTAAGACTTTAGTGTAACTATGGGAGCATAGGAAAAGAAGAATAACATCAGTAGGAGTCAGGAAAATGCAAAGTAAAACCACAGTAAGATACCACTCTGTTTGTTCCCTTTGACTACTGAGTAGTATTCCACTGTAGGGCACTACCATGGTTTGTTTAACTGTTTGCCCATTTAAGGACATTTGAGTTGTTTCCAAATGTCCAGAGTGAGCAAGCACTCTGTGCTCACCAGAATGGCTAAAATTAAAGAGGCTGATTATAACCAAGAGGTATTATGAATGTGCAACAACTGGAACTCTCCTTTCTTGCTGCAGTGTGATTGGTGCAATCATGTTGGGTAACTAACTAACTGACATTATCTAGTCAAGCTAACCAGCTGCCTTCCCAGTGACTCAACAAGTCCACTGCTAGGGTATATGTGAGAAAAAGGAGGGCATACATCTACCAAAAGATGATAGATGAGTAATGAAGTTGTGGTCTATTCATACAAAGAAATAATATTGAGTATGAGAACAAATGAATCATTGCTACATGAGACAACATGGGTGAATCTCAGAGGAATAATACTGAGTGAAAGAAGCCAGACATAAAAGAGTATATACTGAATTTTTACATTTTAATGAAATTCAAATGGTCATAAAGATTGGAATAATAGTTACCTCAGGGATCATGGGTAGGGGTGGGACCATATAGGAGCACGAAGAGGTCCGTGATGTTTGGGATGTTCTATATCTTGATCTGGATAGTGCCACACAGATATAGACATAACAATACAAAAATTCATCCAACTGCATGCTTGAGATGTATGTTCAGCCTCAATAAAAAATTTTTTCTAAGAAGGTATTATACAACAATCTTTGAGAATAAAGTCTAGCTCTAATCTTTGGATATATGAATTAAACCATTTTAATTTAACTTTGAATGTGAAATTAAATTTTTTAAAAATTCCTTTTCACATTTGTTAATTAAAGGATGAACCTTTTCATAAAAACAAAGCAAAAACCAATTCCTTCAAACAAAGCAGCCACAAATACTTTTATGCCTCTCCCCAGGTTTTATATTTAGGGCTCTTGCAGACTGCAAGAACCAATTCAATTTCATACTTGAAATTCTTTCCCCTGCCAGATGCAGGATCTGCCTGTTTGCCACTGATAATTTAAAGGTGCTAAATTCAGATACATTCAAACTGTGTTTCTCTAGAGATCACCCTTCTTTCTATAGATGGGGCAATTAAAAATAAGCTTCAATTCTGCTGCCACTTGTCCTCAGATATCAAAGCTGAGAATATAAGGGGTTTGGAAACGAGCTATTTAGTGGGGTCAGGGAAAGTGTGTCTTTTACCAGGAATTGTGCAAAGTTTCATTTTTGCTAGATGAAAGACTAATTTTTGAGGTTTGCTGGAATCAGTGATATTTGATGACATTTTACCTTGTTATAGTGTACTATATGAGATGATTCCAATGATTTCACAGTATAATTTAAACAGTACCCATTCTTGAAATGTTTTGCCTGTTGCTGTTGAATCAGAAAAAAGGTCAAAGTTTTCTCCATATCAATCATGCCTAAAATAGCTCTGTATCCAAAAGCCAGAATTAATTTTGCAGTAAAAAGGGACAGTGAGGGGCTGCCCTGGTGGCGCAGTGGTTGAGAATCTGCCTGCTAATGCAGGGGACACAGGTTCGAGCCCTGGTCTGGGAGGATCCCACATGCGTGGAGCAACTAGGCCCGTGAGCCACAACTACTGACCCTGCGTGTCTGGAGCCTGTGCTCCGCAACAAGAGAGGCCGCCATAGTGAGAGGCCTGCACACCACGATGAAGAGTGGCCCCCACTTGCCACAACTAGAGAAAGCCCTCGCACAGACACAAAGACGCAACACAGCAAAAACAAATAAATAAATAAATTTTTTAAAAAAGGGGGGGAGGGCCTCCCTGGTGGCTCAGTGGTTGAGAGTCTGCCTGCAGATGCAGGGGATACGGGTTCGTGCCCCGGTCCGGGAGGATCCCATGTGCCGCGGAGCGGCTGGGCCCGTGGGCCATGGCCGCTAGGCCTGCGCGTCCGGAGCCTGTGCTCCACAGCGGGAGGGGCCACAACAGCGAGAGGCCCACGTACTGCAAAAAAAAAAAAAAAAAAAAAAAAAAAAAGTGGGGGGACAGTGAACTTTGCCACAATGGCTATTTATTGCCTCGTCTTCAGAGCCTGCCCCTTCTTCTGAGAACATGCCCCTGTTTCTGGGAACTGCTCCTCCACCACTGCCATGCGGTTTCCATCCAAGATCTGTCCATAACTCCACTCCCCTGGTCACATTTGCTGATTCTAGGATTAGCACCTGATTATTTATTTATTTACAGTTATTTTTGCACCGGAACTGAGGAAGTTAATCAGTTTCTTTCCAGTGGTAGAATTAATAAGAGACATTGCCCTATTTCCCACTAAAGCAGATACAAAAATGAACATATGTCTGGGATCCCAGCACAGCCCTTCCTGGTCAGGCCCAGAGGGCTTCTGGACCATTTGCCATAGGCTAAGACTGTCCTGATCTGTGAACATATGAGATGGTAAATTGTCAACAGGAGAGCAGCATACAGCAATGCCTAGGTCGCTCCATTTCCTTGAGATTAATTTTACATTAGGACAAAGGCAGAGAATGAAAGAATGAATGCGAAGTTCTTGCACCACCACATAAAATTTCTGCTCACTTGCTACTTTGAAATACCCCTTTAGAGAATAGACAAAGCGTCAAATGTAAAAGGAGAACCTGGAAAAGATGTTATCACCATCAGTCATCCTGGGCATAAAAGAGGGATGCAGGTTATCTTGGGGGAGAAGCACTGACTAATTTGTGTCCGCGGTGCTTCATGGTAGATGTACTTTTTGTCTCCTCCTAAGACGGAGGGTAGGGTGATCCCTAGATACAATTGCCCTTTGAAATAATTAAAGGATGGATGTGTCACCAGCGGAGAATGGAGAAAAAATGGAAGGCATCGTCAAATTTCTACCCATTGTATCTCGAATAGGGAAAGTATTGAATTTTGTCTAAAACATCTTCTGATTGATGCCTCTAAAGTTCTAAATCTTCTCCTCATGACCTTAAAGGTACCTGTTAGTTCATTTTATACCTAGCTAAGCAAAATGATTCTCTTCTGATCTTTAGCCAAAATTTCTCCTAAAATATTCTGATGTCATCTGCAAAAAGTCTGTGAATGAATTAAGAATTCTTACAGATAAGCAATATGAAAGAGAGAAAGCAAGTTGAATACTCATGAGGCATGCATGAATGCATGTTCGTTGCTGAATCCCCAATGTCTGGTGCAGTGCCTGGTGTGTAGTTGGTGCTTAATAAATATTTGTTGAATGAATGAGTAAATAGGTTTCATATGAAAACATGGACTGGTAGTCTATTTATTAGTTTTTCTTTCTTACTTTCTTGGCATTTGGTAATCTGACAAAAATATTTACATGTATGGTGGTTTGAAAAGCTTTTCTAAAAATCATAAGAAAAAGTCCACTTTGCCCATTAAATGAAAAAGGTCTGATTAGCAGCCTTTAGGAGGACCTTACATTAAAATTCTTGCACCCCCTAATGGTTATCCATGGGCTTACACTTCATAATTAGAAAGCAACCAAGTTGGAAATAGGACCGTATTTTCAAGAAAAATTGTAGTCTAGATGCTGGACTTAGGCAAGTTCAGTCAAAGGGTGCCCTTTGGCAGGACTTGTGTGTTTTTTGATGACCACAAAGAAGTGACAGATTATCTCTATTTCTGAATAACCTCTCTGTAAGTTTAAAGAGCAAGGACAGTGTTCACAACACAAATTAACAGAAGCAATCTTTAACAGCTCAGCTTTGAACATAGGAAGGTCTAGGATGGCTGAAACCCCGCTCTAATGGCTTTTGAAAGAGCCTATTTAAAGTTCAGTTCCTGGGACAGGGAGGTGGGGCGCTGTCAGCCCCAACAATGTTTCTAGAACACCAGAAAAAGATGCTGACTTGGAAATGTGGTAGAAATTAGTTGGCCTCTCCCCACCCCAAACTTTGCCCCTTCTTTCTCCCTGGGTTTTTGTTTGAAAGTAAAAAAATAAAATTGTATCTTTTCTGTAATACACCTCAGGCCCTCTGGATATTTATTATCGATTTGAGCAAGAATCTGACAGAGGAAGGCCAACTAATAGACAAAATTCTGAAAAGTCTGCACCAGAAATACAGCAGGCTGCACCCTAGTGTGTATATCTATGCCTTTATGAAACCCACTAAAGTGAGAGTTAAAGAATAAAAAGGCCATCAATTCAGAAGAACAAAGAGAACAGGGGTTCAGCCAAATAAAACCAGAGATTACACAAATTTCTATGAATTTTGAAAGGCTGAAAGTGAAATGGTTACCTGTTAACTGGCTTAGCCAACCAGGTAAATCTTAAACCTGGGGCTGCAGGTGGTGAAGGTAACAAGAAATAAGTGATGAACTGCCACACAGAACCCAAGGAAGATGCAGGAATTAGAGACACGAGTTACCTCTAATGGGGGAGGAGAGGGTCTGTAAGGTAAAGCTGAAAAGGATTTGCTGATAGTTCAAATGTGGAGCTGATAGAACCCACTCTCAGATCAGTCTCCCTACCCCAGGCAGCCCAGGGACATCCTGGCAGGAGAAGGGAGATTAATTAGTCTTCTGGAGATCTGCACAGCTGAGGATGGGGAGAGATGTACAAAGGAGTCAAGCTTACATTCTGGGTGATGACGCTTCATAGACCTTGTTCCCTGTCTAATACAGGAACTCTGGTGTCAAACACGTGCATCTCAGGAAGGAGACTGGAAGACTCTTCCCTGAGGACACTAACCTTTAAATCTGTGTAAGTGTATTACTTGGAGTCAAGTAAAATTAAACTAAAAGAAAGAGAGTGGAGGAGCTGATATATGACTCACCAGGAAGTTCAGCTCAAGTTATGATTTATAGCAAACCTCTGGGATAGTGTATATCACCATGACTGAGAAGGTTATGAGATAATCATGGGAGGACAGTCAGCTTAGCCTGAGGGCTCCAGAGGCCCTCCATGGGGACAGTCCTCTGAATATGCCTGTGTGAGAAGTAATACTTTGGGTGATAAGAGTAAGGAGTTTATGATAGCCCCAGTTTGGGGGTGATGGGGAACAACTCTGGTCATGGGAAACCCAAGAAGAAAGAATTGGATATTTGCAAGGAAAAGTCTCCAAGCACATATCCACCCCCAGAGAGGTCAAGGGCAGGGGTCCTGAATGCTTGATTTACTTTTTAGTGACATGTAAGAAATTGGTTTCCAATGATTCTCTCAGAGATTCATATCCCACGGTCTGAACAGCTTTTAATGGAGGCAGGTATGGTGGGCTCTGTTGCTGACCCCCTTAATTCCCTTTACCACCTGGCACACCCATCCCCAGTGACTGGAGGCACTGCAGCCAATGGCTTACATGGGTGAGCTCCCCACATTGCCCTTGGCTGGTGGATGCTTCCTCATCAAACAGTGGCCTGAGAGATTAAACCCCCACTTCACAGGGATGGGATCTAGACAGGCCATGTGCCTTTCCTCTGGGAACATTTGGCCTTTTCCCTAGAACTTTTCCTTTTTTTTTCTTCTTCTTCTTTTTTTAAATTATTATTTTTTAATTTATTTTCTTATTAGTCATCCATTTTATACACATCAGTGTATACATGTCAATTCCAATCTCCCAAATCATCACAACAACACCCCCACCCCCGCCGCCACTTTCCCCCCTTGGTGTCCATACGTTTTTTCTCTAATTCTGTGTCTCAATTTCTGCTCTGCAAACCAGTTCATCTGTACCATTTTCTACGTTCCATATATATGCATTAATATACGATATTTGTTTTTCTCTTTCTGACTTACTTCACTCTGTATGACAGCCTCTAGATCCATCCATGTCTCTACAAATGACCCAGTTTCGTTCCTTTTTATGGCTGAGTAACATTCCATTGTATATATGTACCACATCTTCTTTATCCATTCATCTGTCGATGGGCATTTAGGTTGCTTTCATGACCTGGCCATTGTAAATAGTGCTGCAATGAACATTGAGGTGCATGTGTCTTTTTGAATTATGGATTCCTCTGGGTATATGCCCAGTAGTGGGATTGCTGGGTCATATGGTAATTCTATTTTTAGTTCTTTAAGGAACCTCCATACTGTTCTCCATAGTGGCTCTATCAATTTACATTCCCACCAACAGTGCAAGAGGGTTCCCTTTTCTCCACACCCACTCCAGCATTTGTTTGTAGATTTTCTGATGATGGCCATTCTAACTGGTGTGACGTGATACCTCATTGTAGTTTTGATTTTCATTTCTCTAATAATTAGTGATGTTGAGAAGCTTTTCATGTGCTTCTTGGCCATCTGTATGTCTTCTTTGGAGAAATGTCTGTTTAGGTCTTCTGCCCATTTTTGGATTGGGTTGTTTCTTTTTTTAATATTGAGCTGCATGAGCTGCTTATATATTTTGGAGATTAATCCCTTCTCTGTTGATTCATTTGCAAATATTTTCTCCCATTCTGAGGGTTGTCTTTTTGTCTTGTGTATGGTTTCCTTTGCTGTGCATAAGCTTTTAAGTTTCATTAGGTCCCATTTGTTTATTTTTGTTTTTATTTCCATTATTCTAGGAGGTGGATCAAAAAGATCTTGCTGTGATTTATGTCAAAGAGTGTCCTTCCTATGTTTTCCTCTAAGAGTTTTATAGTGCCTGGTCTTACATTTACATCTCTAACCCATTTTGAGTTTATTTTTGTGTATGGTGTTAGGGAGTGATCAAATTTCATTCTTTTACATGTAGCTGTCCAGTTTTCCCAGCACCACTTATTGAAGAGACTGTCCTTTCTCCATTGTATATCCTCGCTTCCTTTGTCATAGATTAGTTGACCATAGGTGCATGGGTTTATCTCTGGGCTTTCTATCCTGTTCCATTGATCTATATTTTTGTTTCTGTGCCAGTACCATATTGTCTTGATTACTGTAGCTTTGTAGTATAGTCTGAAGTCAGGGAGTCTGATTCCTCCAGCTCCATTTTTTTCCCTCAAGACTGCTTTGGCTATTTGGGGTCTTTTGTGTCTCCATAAAAATTTTAAGATTTTTTGTTCTAGTTCTGTAAAAAATGCCATTGGTAATTTGATAGGGATTGCACTGAATCTGTAGATTGCTTTGGGTAGTATAGTCATTTTCACAATATTGATTCTTCCAATCCAAGAACATGGTATATCTCTTCATTTGTTTGTATCACCTTTAATTTCTTTCATCAGTGTCTTATAGTTTTCTGCATACAGGTCTTTTGTTTCCCTAGGTAGGTTTAATCCTAGGTTTTATTCTTTTTGTTGCAGTGGTAAATGGGAGTATTTCCTTAATTTCTCTTTCAGATTGTTCATCCTTAGTGTATAGGAATGCAAGAGATTTCTGTGCATTCATTCATTTTGTATCCTGCAACTTTACCAAATTCATTGATTAGCTCTAGTAGTTTTCTGGTGGCATCTTTAGGATTCTCTATGTATAGTATCATGTCATCTGCAAACAGTGACAGTTTTACTTCTTCTTTTCCAATTTGTATTCCTTTTATTTCTTTTTCTTTTCTTGTTGCCGTGGCTAGGACTTCCAAAACTATGTTGAATAATAGTGGTGAGAGTGGACATCCTTTTCTTGTTCCTGATCTTAGAGGAAATGCTTTCAGTTTTTCACCATTGAGCATGATGATTGCTGTGGGTTTATTGTATATAGCCTTTATTATGTTGAAGTAGGTTCCCTCTATGCCATCATTCTGGAGAGTTTTTCTCATAAATGCGTGTTGAATTTTGTCAAAAGTTTTTCTACATCTATTGAGATGATCATATGGTTTTTATTCTTCAGTTTGTTAATATGGTGTATCACATTGTTTGATTTGCATATATTGAAGAACCCTTGCATCTCTGGGATAAATCCCACTTGATCATGGTGTATGATCCTTTTAATGTGTTGCTGGATTCTGTTTGCTAGTATTTTGTTGAGGATTTTTGCATCTATATTCATCAGTGATATTGGTCTGTAATTTTCTTTTTTTTACTATCTTTGTCTGGTTTTGGTATCACAGTGATGGTGGCCTCATAGAATGCTTTTGGGAGTTTTCCTTCCTCTGCAATTTCTTGGAAGAGTCAGAGAAGGATGGGTGTTAGCTCTTCTTTAAATGTTTGATAGAATTCACCTGTGAAGCCATCTGGTCCTGGACTTTTGTTTGTTGGAAGATTTTTAATCACAGTTTCAATTTCATTACTTGTGATTGGTCTGTTCATATTTTCTGTTTTTTCCTGGTTCAGTCTTGGGAGGTTATACTTTTCTAAGAATTTGTCCATTTCTTCCAGGTTGTCCATTTTATTGGCATAGAGTTGCTTGTAGTAGTCTCTTAGGATGCTTTGTATTTCTGCAGTGTCTGTTGTAACTTCTGCTTTTTCATTTCTACTTTTATTGAGTTGAGTCCTCTCCCTCTTTTTCTTGATGAGTCTGGTTAATGGTTTATCAATTTAGTTTATCTTCTCCAAGAACCAGCTTTTAGTTTTACTGATCTTTACTATTGTTTTATTTGTTTCTATTTCATTTATTTCTGCTCTGATTTTTATGATTTCTTTCCTTCTACTAACTTTGGGTTTTGCTTGTTCTTCTTTCTCTAGTTCCTTTAGGTGTAAGGTTATATTGTTTATTTGAGATTTTTCTTGTTTCTTGGGGTAGGATTGTATTGCTATAAGCTTCCCTCTTAGAACTGCTTTTGCTGCATCCCATAGGTTTCTATTGTCGTGTTTTCATTGTCATTTGTCTCTAGGTATTTTTTGATTTCCTCTTTGATTTCTTCAGTGATATCTTGGTTATTTAGTAATGTATTATTTAGCCTCCATGTGTTTGTGTTTTTTACTTTTTTTCCCCTGTAATTGATTTCTAATCTCGTAGCGTTGTGGTCAGAAAAAAATGCTTGATATAATTTCAATTTTCTTAAATTTACTGAGGCTAGATTTGTGACCCAAGATGTGATCTATTCTGGAGAATGTTCCATGTGCACTTGAGAAGAAAGTGTAATCTGCTGTTTTTGGATGGAATGTCCAATAAATATCAATTAAATCTATCTGGTCTATTGTGTCATTTAAAGCTTGTGTTTCCTTATTAATTTTCTGTTTGGATGATCTGTCCATTGGTGTAAGTGAGGTGTTAAAGTCCGCCACTATTATTGTGTTACTGTTGATTTCCTCTTTTATAGCTGTTAGCAGTTGCCTTATGTATTGAGGTGCTCCTATGTTGGGTGCATATATATTTATAATTGTTATATCTTCTTCTTGGATTGATCATTATGTAATGTCCTTCCTTGTCTCTTGTAACATTGTTTATTTTAAAATCTATTTTATCTGATATGAGTGTTGCTACTCCAGCTTTCTTTTGATTTCCATTTGCATGGAATATCTTTTTCCATCTCTTCACTTTCAGTCTGTATGTGTCCCTAGGTCTGAAGTGGGTCTCTTGTAGACAGCATATATATGGGTCTTGTTTTTGTATCCATTCAGGAAGCCTGTGTCTTTTGGTTGGAGTATTTCATCCATTAACGTTTAAGGTAATTATCTATATGTATGTTCTTATTACCATTTTCTCAATTGTTTTGTAGGGTTTTCTTTTTGTAGGTCCTTTTCTTCTCTTGTGTTTCCCACTTAGAGAAGTTCCTTTAGAATTTGTTGTAGAGCTGGTTTGATGGTGCTGAATTCTCTTAGCTTTTGCTTATCTGTAAAGCTTTTGATTTCTCCATCAAATCTGAATGAGCTCCTTGCTGGGAAGAGTAATCTTGGTTGTAGGTTCTTCCCTTTCATCACTTTAAGTATATCATGCCACTCCCTTCTGGCTTGTAGAGTTTCTGCTGAGAAATCAGCTGTTAACCTTATGGGAGTTCCCTTGAATCTTATTTCTCGTTTTTCCCTTGCTGTTTTCAATAATTTTTCTTTGTCTTTAATTTTTGCCAATTTGATTACTGTGTGTCTCGATGTGTTTCTCCTTTGGTTTACTGGTTTTATGGGACTCTCTGCACTTCGTGGACTTGGGTGGCTATTTCCTTTCCCATGTTAGCGAAGTTTTCGACTATAATCTCTTCAAATATTTTCTCTGGTCCCTTCTCTCTCTCTTCTGCTTCTGGGACCCCTATAATGCAAATGTTGTTGCATTTAATGTTGTCCCAGAGGTCTCTTAGGCTGTCTTCATTTCTTTTCATTCTTTTTTCTTTATTCTGTTCTGCAGCAGTGAATTCCACTATTCTGTCTTCCAGGTCACTTATCCGTTCTTCTGCCTCAGTTATTCTGCTATTGATTCCTTCTAGTGTGTTTTTCATTTCAGTTATTGTATTGTTCATCTCTGTTTGTTCTTTAATTCTTCTAAGTCTTTGTTAAACATTTCTTGCCTCTTCTCGATCTTTGCCTCCATTCTTTTTCCGATGTCCTGGATCATCTTCACTATCATTATTCTGAATTCTTTTTCTGGAAGATTGCCTATCTCCATTTCATTTCATTGTTTTTCTGGGGTTTTATCTTGTTCCTTCATCTGGTACATAGCCCTCTGCCTTTTCATCTTGTCTATCTTTCTGTGAATGTCCCTAGAACTTTTCCATTAAGCCTCTTTCAGTGTAGACTTACTCAAAGGAAGTGCTTTAAAAAACTACTCCTTACTCTTTGGGTAAAGGGAGAACTTCTACCCTAAGATTTATGGACCTTTTATCTAGGTATTCTCTCTTTTGGCTTAGTTTCCAGAATTTTTAACTTTCCAAGTTGACATGCCAAGGCTGTTGTCCTGGTTGCAGTGACTTCTGAGAATTCATCCCTTACCTATGATACATCGATTTCTGTTTAAATGTTGTTAACTAACTAGTAGGTTTATTGCAGATTTGGGATTTGGGGATTCCAAAACCTGTGAACCCCAACTGGACATTTTGTATGGAATGGGCAATGTCCACACAAATAGTACAGGAAATTGACTACTGAAGCCTATTTCTCTAGCCAAATCACTGCAGTTTCTTCTGCAGTAGCTGTGTGTCTTATGTTAGGCTAACAAGAAGCAGAGTCTGAGATAAGATGTGATGTACGTGGTTTCTTGTGGGAGTGTTCTTTTTTTTTTTTATTGGAGTATAGTTGATTTACAATGTTGTGTTAGTTTCAGGTACAAAGCAAAGTGAATCAGTTATACATATACATATCCACTCTTTTTTTTTAAAGATTGTTTTTCCATGTAGGTGGGGGAGTGTTCTTAGTAGAAGAGGAAAGAGGGAAGCAAGAAGAGGCAGGGGAAGTGGCTGAGTAGGGATGTGGTTCCAGGTAAAGTCCAGCCACGGCCTGATTGCCATCTCTGGAGCGTGTATTTCATCCCAGCATTGCCCCCACCTCAAGGCAAGCAGTGTTTTGTAGCCTCCCGTCAATCTTTGCCCCCTGCCCCCACAGGGTGGGGAATCAACATCCGGGGCATTTACAGGTGAGGAGGTTCTCAGTCAACAGCAATTTTGAGGAGAAGGTCACAGAGAACAAGGAAAATTCCTGAGAGGGAGTCTGGGGGTAAGGAAGCCTGTGGATCTGAAGCTTGGCAAGGAAAAAAGAGAGACGACATGGAGCCTTGTAAGTCAGGATGCAGTTCTCTGTGAGGTGGGCATCACTGGGTGGTCGTGAGCAGGTGAGGTAAATGATTGGATGCGCATTTCAGAAGACCCACATCTGGGGGTGGTAGATAAGCAAGTACAGAGGCCTGCAGCCCACCTGAAGGCTCTAGGAGAGAAATGCTCATGGTTTATGTAGGTGTGGTAGGGCTGGGAGTCATGAAAGGAGCTGGTATTTTGGAAGAAGCACATTTTGAAAGCAGAGCCAACTTTATTTGCTGTATGTGCAAGAGGCAGAGTAGTCAAGGTTGACTATATGAATTTTACTCTGAGCAAAAAAGGGGGAGGGGCAGGCTTGACAGAGGAAAAGAGGGAATATGGAAAGAAGGGTTTAGTTTTGGGTGTATCAATAGTTCTTCCCTTTATATAGCTGAGTAGTGTTCCGTTTTACAGCTTGTCTATTCATTCAACGATTGATGGACACTTTGGTACTTTTCAGTTTGGGAATATTATGAACTGAAGCTTCTAAAAATATTCTTATACATATCTTTGGTGAATACGTGGACAAATTTCTGCTCAGCATATATTTAGGAATAGAATTCTTGGGTCATAGGACAATTACAATAATTTTTAATTCTGGCATTTCTATTTGATTCTTGTTTATATATTCCAGTTCTCTTGTGAAATTCTCTTTTCTTGAACATATTATTTATGCAAATTTTAATGTCCCTCTCTGATAGCTCCAAAGTTGTCTCTTCTGGGCAGCTGCTTGTAATTTTTGTTTTTCTCTTGGTCCAGTTTCTTAGGAAGACTTTTAAATTTCTTATTGAGTGCTATATATTGTGTGTCAAACTGTAGAAACTCTGAATGGTGTTTTCTTTCTCTAAAAATGCTCAACCACTCCTCTGGTAAGGGAAAAAGAGAGATGATGTGGAGCCTTGTAAGTCAGGATGCAATTCTCTGTGAAGTGGGCTTCACTGGGTGGTTGTGAGCAGGTGAGGTAAATGATTGGATGCACATTTCAGAAAGTCATGAGGTGATGAATTACCTTAATCCAGTCAGGGACTGAGCTAATTCAAGGTTGGGTTGCACTTTGGGCACAAGTTAGTCTACCTCTGGTTCCCTCTGCTTCTGCCGTGTGGTCCTTTGGGGTTTCTAACTGAGCTCCTGGATTGTTAATTGGTCCTCTCTCTCATGGCCAGTTCTAACCTCAATTTTTAATTTTCTCAGTACTATGAAAGTGTAGAAAATTCTGCTTTGCCCTTTGTCTTTCTTCCCAGTGTCTTATTTTCTTCCCTGCAGTTTAAAAAGTTGACAAATGCCTCCAGGAAAACTGACAGCATCAGACTCACTTTGAAGTCCCGGCTTCTCTTTCTGGGGCCTTGTGGCTATTTGGGCAGTCCCAAACTCCTCTTTTTGTCCCCAGGTCTCTGAGATTGCTAGAATTTCTACTTGGTTCTCTGCCTGTAAACAGTAGCTCTCTATCTTTCTTTGCCTTCTACCTCAATCAGTGCCAAGAATTGGCAAATTCCCTGAAGGCAGAGTAGTTCTAGAATGTTTGCTCACCAATCTGCAATTCCATTCCTCCAGAATCCTGACCCAGAGTCCTGCTTGCTCAGCAGTTCTCTGTGGTCTCCAAACAGATGAAATTTTGTATTTTATCCGGCTACTCTGGTCAATCTTAGGAGAGCATCAGTCTGTTGCAAGTCACTGCATCATATCTGGAAGTGGAAATCCCCTCTCATTTAATTTCAGTAACTGTTCATCATGTAGCACATCTTCATTTTTAATCTTACTTCACTATTTTTTAAATGCCCATGTATCTATCACTTTTCATCGTTATTTTAAAAACCCTAGTTATTGGGCTTCCCTGGTGGTGCAGTGGTTAAGAATCCGCCTGCCCATGCAGGAGACAGGGGTTCGAGCCCTGGTCCGGGAATATCCCACATGCAGTGGAGCAACTAAGCCCATGCACCACAACTACTGAAGCCTGTGCTCTAGAGCCCACGAGCCACAACTACTGAGACTGTGTGCCACAACTACTGAAGCCTGTGCACCTAGAGCCCGTACTCCTCAACAAGAGAAGCCACCGCAATGAGAAGCCTGCATACCACAATGAAGAGTAGCCCCCGCTTGCCACAACCAGAGAAAGCCTGCACACAGCAATGAAGACCCAACGCAGCCAAAAATAAATAAATAAAAATTTAAAAATAATTTAAAAATTAAAATGGTTGTGGAAACATGCACAATTTTCAGAAAGCACTCAACCAATGTGCTATAATTTTAAAAAACCAAAAACAAAAAAACTCCTTAGTTATTAAAAAAAAGTATATAGGATTCAGCCAGCAGTGCACCAAGAAGAAACTACAGAAAATGTGTATTTTTCATGTTCAAACAAAAGCAAATAAAAATTAAGTTAATAAACATTTGACTCACGAAGTTAGAATAAACAAAACAAATCTGAAAAAGAGCAGGAGCATTACATCAAGGTTAAAGAAGTTATTAAGGAATTTTAAAAAACAAATACACTAAGAGAATGAAAATACAAGCCAGAAACACAAATATATGTATGGAATTTCCCCCCCAAAAAATGGTTATGAAGAACCTAGGGGCAGGGCAGGAATAAAGATGCAGATGTAGAGAATGGACTTGAGGACACGGGGAGGAGGAAGGGTAAGCTGGGACAAAGTGAGAGAGTGGCATGGACTTATATGTACTACCAAATGTAAGATAGATAGCTAGTGGGAAGCAGCCGCATAGCACAGGAAGATCAGCCCAGTGCTTTGTGACCACCTAGAGAGATGAGATAGGGAGGGTGGGAGGGAGACGCAAGAGGAGGAGATATGGGGATATATGTATATATATAGCTGATTCACTTTGTTATAAAGCAGAAACTAACACACCATTGTAAAGCAATTATACTCCAATAAAGATGTTAAAAAGAAAAAAGAAAAGAAAATACAAGCCAGAGAGGGGGAGAAAAATCTTTGCAAAACACATGTCTAATAATGGACTGATATCCAAATACACAAAGAATACTTGAAACTCAACAATAAAAAAAATGAACAACCCAATTTAAAAATGGGCAAGAGGGGGCTTCCCTGGTGGCACAGTGGTTGAGAATCTGCCTGCCAATGCAGGGGACACGGGTTCGAGCCCTGGTCTGGGAAGATCCCACATGCCGCGGAGCAACTAGCCCCGTGAGCCACAAATACTGAGCCTGCGCATCTGGAGCCTGTGCTCCGCAACGAGAGGCCGCGATAGTGAGAGGCCCGCGCACCGCGATGAGGAGTGGCCCCCACTTGCCGCAACTAGAGAAAGCCCTCACACAGAAACGAAGAGCCAACACAGCCATAAATAAATGAATAAATAAATAAATAAAAATTAAAAAAAAAAAAATGGGCAAGAGGTCTGAACAGACACCTCACCAGAGAAGATATACAGATGGCAAATAAGCACATGAAAAGATGTTCAATATCGTATGTCATTAGGGAATTACAAATTAAGACTACAGTTAGATACCACTACACACCTATTAGAATCACCAAAATTCAAAACATTGACAATACCAAATGCTGGTGAGGATGTGGAGCAACAGGAACTCTCATTCATTGTTAGTGGGAATTCATAATGGCCACTCTGGAAGACAGATTGGTAGTTTCTTAGAAAACTAAACATACTCTTACCATACTATCCAGCAATCATGTTCCTTGGCATTTACCTAAATAAGCTAAAAATATATGTCCACACAATCACTTGCACATGAATGTTTACAGCAGATTTATTCATAATTGCCAAAACTTGGAAGCAACCAAGATATACTTTTTTTAGGTGAATGGACAAACTGGTATATCCAAAAAAAAAAATAGAGTAATATTCAGTGATAAAAGGAAATGAACTATCAAAAACACGGAGAAAAGTTAGATATTACTAAGTGAAAGTGAAAGAAAACAATCTGAAAACACTAAGTACTGAATGATTCCAGCTCTATGACATTCTGGAAAAAGCAAAACTCTGGAGGCAGTAAAAAGATCAGTGGTTGCTAGTGGATCAGGAGAGGGAGGGATGAATAGGTGAAGCACAGGAGATTTGTAGGGCAGTGAAACTCTTCTATATGATATTGTAATCGTGGATATGTGACATACATTTGTCAAAACCCAGAGATTATACAATATTAAAAATGAGCTCTGATATAAACTATGGACTGTATTTAATAATCTATCAGTATTGGCTCATCAGTTATATCAGATGCACCATAATAATGCAAGATGTTAATATTTAAAAGCAAAACTACGTGTGTGTTGGGAGGGGGCAGCAGATATGGAAACTCTGTACTTAATGTTAAATTTTTCTGTAAGCCTAAAATGCTATAAAAAATAAAGTCTAATAATTTTTTTGAAGTGAACATAATAAAATAGAACTGATAAATTAGGTTTCCCCGGGGGCGGGGAAAACAATAATAAACAGGACTAAATTCTGTTACAATTAACAAAGAAAGAAAAATAGTTAACACTCATCATACACCAACACTGCTGTAAGCACTACACAACAGCCCTAAGACATCAGTGTATATTACTATTCCCATTTTGCAGCTGAAGAAACAGCCAGGGCAGGTTTGTATAACTCATCCCAGCTCACACAACTTGCCCAAGGGTCACATAGCAAGTGATGGGGCTGGGTGTTAACCCAGTTCATGTTGCTCCAGAGTCTGTCCTCTTAGCTACCAAGAAGTACTGCCAGAACATAGTGAGTAGTCAGTACTGCCAGAACCTACGATTGCAGAGAAAGCCCACCTAAATATGCAGCATTTCTTAACAGTTGTATAAGAAATAGACTTTGTTGGGACTTCCCTGGTGGTCCAGTGGTAAAGAATCCGCCTTCTAATGCAGGGAGTGCAGGTTCTATCCCTGGTCAGGGAACTAAGATCCTACGTGTCGTGGGGCAACTAACCTCGCGTGCCACAACTATTGAGATTTCGTGCCTCAAATAGAGAGCCCACATGTTACAAACTACAGAGCCCACGCGCTCTGGAGCCCGTGTGCCACAACTAGAGAAGAGAAAACCTGCATGCCGGAACTAGAGAGAAGCCTGTGTGCTGCAGTGAAGAGCCTGTGCATGGCAACAAAGACCCGACACAGCCAAATAAATAAAGAAAGAAATATTTTTAAAAAAAAATAGACTTTGTTGGTGACTAAACATAGTAATAAACGTAGAAATAAAGTTGAAAATCTGGAAGAAATCGATATGTGACCGTGTGACAGAAACTCTCTTGTCTGGGACCCCTGCCCACCCCTCATCCATATGGATTTCTGGGAACTGCCCTAGTTTTTATTGTGCTGCACCCTCTGGCAGTCACTCCTAATTCTCCCAAACCCCAGTCCCTAACAACCACTAATCTACTTTCTATCACCATAGATATGTCTATTCTGGACATATATAAATGGAATCCTACAATATTTGGCCTGCTGTGCCTGGCTTCTTCACTGAGCATCATGTTTTCACATTTCATGAATGCATGTTGTAGCATGTGTCAGCCCTTCATTCCTATTTTTTGCTGAATAGTATTCCATTACATGGACATACCACATTTCATGTATTCATTCCTCAGTTGATGGACATCGGATTGTTCCCACTTTGTTACTATTGTGAATAATACCGCTGTGAACATCCTGGATGAGTCTTTGTGTGGACACATTGTTTTCCTTTCTCTTGGGTATAAATCTAGGAGTGGAATTGCTAGGTAATATGATAACTCTAACTATGTGAGGAACCGCCAAACTGTTTTCTGAAGTTGTTCTGCACCATTTTACGTTCCCACCAACAGTTGAAGATTTCAATTTCTGCACATTGTCACCAACACTTGTTATTATCTGTCTTTTTGATTATAGCCATCCAAGTGTGTGTGAAGTGGTATCTCACTGTGGTTTTGATTTCATTTTCCTGATGGTTAATAGTGTTGAACATCTTTTCATGGACTTATTGGCTAGACTTATAGCTTTTATGGAGAAATATCTATTCAAATGCTTTGCCCATTTTTTTATTTTATTGAAGTATAGTTGATTTACAATGTCATGTTAATTTCTGCTGTTATGCATATATATATATTCAGTTATGCATATAAATATTCATTTTCATATTCTTTTCCATTATAGTTTATCACAGGATATTGAATTTAGTTCCCTGTGCTATACAGTAGGACCTTGTTGTTTATCCATCCTGTATATACTAGCTCGCATCTGCTAATCCCAAACTCCCAATCCATCCCTCCCCTAACCCCCTCTCCCCCTTGGCAACCAAGTCTGTTCTCTGTGTCTGTGAGTCTGTTTCTGTTTCATAGATAAGTTCATTTGTGTTATATATATATATATATATATATATATATATTTTTTTTTTTTTTTTTTGCAGTATGCGGGCCTCTCACTGTTGTGGCCTCTCCCGTTGCGGAGCACAGGCTCCGGACGCGCAGGCTCAGTGGCCATGGCTCATGGGCCCAGCTGCTCCGCGGCATGTGGGATCTTCCTGGACCGGGGTATGAACCCGTGTCCCCTGCATCGGCAGGCAGACTCTCAATCACTGCACCACCAGGGAAGCCCCTGTGTTATATTTTAGATTCTACATATAAGTGATATCACATGGTATTTGTATTTCTCTTTCTGACTTACTTTGCTTAGTATGACAGTCTCTAGGTCCATCAATGTTGCTGCAAATGGCATTATTTCATTCTTTTTTATGGCTGAGTAATATTCCATTATATATATATATATATATCACATCTTCTTTATCCATTTATCTGTCAATGGACATTTAGGCTGTTTCCATGTCTTGGCTATTGTAAACTGTTGCTTTGCCCATTCTTTTTTTTTTTTTTTTTTTTTCTTTTTGTGGTATGTGGGCCTCTCACTGTTGTGGCCTCTCCCGTTGCGGAGCACAGGCTCCGGATGCGCAGGCCCAGCGGCCATGGCTCACGGGCCCAGCCGCTCCGCGGCATATGGGATCCTCCCAGACCGGGGCACGAACCCGTATCCCCTGCATCGGCAGGCGGACTCTCAACCACTGCGCCACCAGGGAGGCCCACTTTGCCCATTCTTGAAGTGGGTTAATTGTCTTTTTTTTACTGTTGAGTTGCAAGAATTCTTTATATGTTCTGGATACAAGTCCCTTATCAGACATATGGTTTGCAGTATATTTCTTTTGAACATTAAAAGTTTAAGATGTTGGGGCTTCCCTAGTGGCGCAGTGGTTGAGAGTCCACCTGCCGATGCAGGGGAGACGGGTTCATGCCCCGGTCTGGGAGTATCCCACATGCCGCGGAGCAGCTGGGCCCGTGAGCCACGGCCGCTGAGCCTGTGCGTCTGGAGCCTGTGCTCCGCAACGGGAGAGGCCACAACAGTGAGAGGCCCGCGTACCGCAAAAAAAAAAAAAAAAAAAAAAAAAGAATTTGATCAACATTATGCCCTGATTCCCTTTTGTCTAGCCCAGGCCTTCGTTCAACAGAGGCCCATATCAAAAGTCACACAGGGGTGTCCTAGTGCACTGTCCTAGGAAATCAATCAATAAAGGGACTGTAGAAATGACCCCCGCAGCAGATTCTCACACTCAAAACATTCCTTTATTCATTCAACAAATATCTATCAATATTTGCTACGTGCCGGACACTGTTCTAGATACTAGGATGCCAATGGAGAGTGAAAACAAATATTGTCTCCACATTAGTGGGGAAGACAGGTTAATGAAATAACCACACAATGGAATGTAGCATCGCATTGTGACAGGGCTGTGCCAGAGCACTGTTGGGGTGATCAAGGAGAACTACTTGGAGGCAGTGATGTCCAACCTTTTTCTGAAGATAGGGCTGGTGTTAACGAAAGGGAAGCCTGAGAGCCTCTCACTGCACTGAGCTGACCCTGAGAAGAGGGATCCAGGGATAAGTGAGGAGCAGAGATTGCCAGTGAGCGCTCCCTTGAGAATGTGTTCCAGTTGAGGCTGGAGATGTAAACCCAAGCTTGCAGGTGAAACAGTCTTGGTCCAGATCTCACTCTGTGTACCTCCAGCTGTGTGGCTTTGGGAAAATCATTTAATCTCTCTGATCCTGCTAAATGGGACTCTTCCTACCAAAAGGATTGCTACGAGGATTAAAGGAGATGCAGAGATGAAATGCCCAGAACAGTGTTTTGCCTCTAGTGACCACACCAAATATTTGGGAGAAAATATAAGCCAGTATGAGACTACAGTGCCCGTCCTTGCCTCTGGTTCCCCCACCTCACCTCTGTTGCAGTCATGGGCCCCTGGCTCTTGATGCCAACCTGAGAAGCCCTTGAGCTTACAGATGTTTTCTTGCCCTGGTATTGGCAGAGCTCCCTACAGGGTATCTGAATTATTCTTTAATTTATTTATTTATTTTTATTTATTTATTTTTGCGGTACATGGGCCTCTCACTGTTGTGACCTCTCCCATTGTGGAGCACAGGCCCCGGACACGCAGGCTCAGCGGCCATGGCTCACGGGCCTAGCCGCTCCGCGGCATGTGGGATCTTCCCGGACCGGGGCACAAACCCATGTCTCCTGCATCAGCGGGCGGACTCTCAACCACTGCACCACCAGGGAAGCCCCTGAATTATTCTTGTATGTGTAAAGCTCATCAGATTCTCTGTTGTTTCATCACTGTGGGCTTTTTCTTACCACATAGGATTTCCTGATAAAAGAAGTGACATCCATGATCTGCTTGATGGCTTTAGCCATGCTATGATCTGTGGACTTGCTGGTTTTAACATGCGTAATTCTTCCCTAACGATGACTCCAACATTCTGCCAGGCTAGCCATATGAAACTCAGTTTGATCAGATGTTCATACACACTATATTCCACATATTCAAAGAAGATGTTGCTTCTTTATTTCCCATGACTAATCTAATATCGTCCTTAAGTACCCACCCACTGGGTTACAATGAAAACCAAACAAACAAATAAACAAACCTTAAATCTTCCAGTGGATGGTTTCTCCGTCTCTTCTGGTTTAAACCATTTCCTTTGGATCCCTGAATCTTTGGAGGGTAGATATTCAAGGAATTTGAAGATCCTCTCCTTATCACAGAAGTTCTTCCCTTCTGTCTCCTTTTTCTCAACATGGCAAATGGGTGTATGGGGAAACTTAGGAATCTACCTTCTATGGGAGAGGAGATGCCTCTTTACATCCTATATTCTGGGTCCGTATACACTCCAGTTAAGGTATCAGATCTTGCTTATCTCTGGGCAAGAGCCTCTGGTCTCCCTGGGGTCACTGACCATGTCACTGGTTCTATCCAACCTTTGGGCTGATAAGAAAGTTCTTCAAATTAATCAGAGACCAAGGGTCCTTCAAGTTTTCACTTCTGCTGTCCTAAGGGATAATCCAAGATATCTTTATGTCTACATTCCAGTCAGCAGAAAGGAGAAAGGGGGAAGGGAAGTGCAAACTGCTCCATTTAAAGATGGCTCCAGGAAGTTTCACATACTACTTCCATTTATATTCTATTGGCCAGAACTTTGTCACCTGGCTAAACCTGGTGCGAGTCAGGCTGGTCAGGACTAATGGTTATTCTGGGTGGCCATGAGCCCAGATAATATATAAAGGTTCTACTCAGAGGAAGAAGGTGAGATACCAAGGGTACCGGTAACTCGTTTTCCATCTGTAAAGTAGGACAACCCTGAAACTGTGCTCAAACTGATAAGAACTCAATCCCTAGAATCCCTTCTTGAGGGAATTTTCCTGGGGCCCCAAACTATACCAATCAAGGTCCTAAGGAAGCACTCTAAATATTTGAAACAGGAAATTTAATGCAGGAAGTGTTTTAAATTTTATTTTTATTATTATTATTATTATTTTGGCTGCATTGGGTCTTCATTGCTGCATGCAGGGTTTCTCTAGTTGTGGCGATCAGGGGCTACTCTTCGTTGTGGTGCGCGGGCTTCTCATTGCGATGGCTTCTCTTGTTGCGGAGCAAGGGCTCTAGGTGCACAGGCTTCAGTAGTTGTGGCACGTGGGCTCAGTAGTTGTGGCACATGGGCTCTAGAGGGCAGGCTAATAATTGTGGCACACGGGCTTAGTGGCTTCGCAGCATGTGGGATCTTCCCAGGCCAGGGATTGAACCTGTGTCCCTGCATTGGCAGGCAGATTCTTAACCACTGCACCACCAGGGAAGTCCCTAATGCAGGAAGTTTTACATGGGTGATAGAAAAGCTGAGAAGCTAAACTGAGATGGTAAGGCAATCCATAAAGTAACCTCATCAGGAAACTACTTCCAGTTTCCTCTTGCTCATCAGAACCAATCACCCCAGACCGTTATCAGCCCTGTTTCAGTGACTGTTTTGCCTGTTGTTTCAATGGCATGAGGAACCCAACCTGATCAGGGGATAGCCTGTGCTTCAGATTTAATGGGGCCATTCTGTGTCCCCTGGTGAAAGCATCCCTCCCTTGGGAATGAAGACCTTCAGATAGCACAGGTAGATCAGCTCGGTGCTTTGTGACTGACTGGAGGGGTGGGATAGGGAGGGTGGGAGGGAGGGAGATGCAAGAGGGAAGGGATATGGGAACAGATGTGTATGTATAACTGATTCACTTTGTTATAAAGCAGAAACTAATACACCATTGTGAAGCAATTATACTCCAATAAAGTTGTAAAAAAAAACAAAAAAAGACCTTCAGATCAACAGAACCCAAGGTTCTGGAACGGGAAGCAAAGACTCTGCCAGTGGGTTATTAAGTGTAATGATGAGAGGGATCACTACTACTGTGTTACTTTGTTCTCAAGCTCTGTGTGTCAGTTGCAGGTTGAGAAGATATACCACATTCTGGAAGACAGCACCCCAACCATGCAGGTTTCCCAGTTAGCAACACACCCACTTTAAGTGGACAGCTCCTTCTTGGTGATGAAGTACACGGTGAGTCCAGAGAACTCCAAAGGTGAGAGCCAAGTGTCATAACTTTTATGCTGTGAAACGGGTTGCTCAGACAGAAGCTGTGTTGTGAGGGATATCTGATGGGTTCTAAGGTACTCAGTGAGTCCATGGATGGTGGTGCTGGTGCCAGCAGAGAAGGCAAGTCCATTCTCTAAACAGAAGTTATTCCAGTGAGAACAAATCACTGCCATTCCCATGATGAAATTGGTCCAATCTTATCAACTTAATGTTCCCCAGTCTTTCATCAAGATTTGTATTGTTAAAAAAAGAAAACTACAAAAATTTGCATTGTTGATCGCTCTAGAAATAAATTCATCTACTGTGTGTATGTGTGTGTGCGCATGCAAGCTTATTTGCATCTTTTTTTGAGGGGAAATTTTTTGAGGAAAAAAACGCAATAACCTGGATAATTCAAAAGAAAATAGGAAGTCCTAAAAAGCTGATATTTTTTTCAAGAAAGACGCCTTGCTCAAATATAGGATTATTCCCTGCTCCCCACCACCAGCCTGTGTGCCAAATGTACTCAGTAGCCTAGCAGTCTCAGAAATAGCAGTCTAGTAGTTTCATAGATTTTCAAGTCTTGAGCCAGATGTTTAACATCCTGCTGAAAGTACTACTTGTTTTAGTAAAGTCTTAGCTATACTTGCATCAGGTGGCTTGCTTGGGATGAGGGCACCAATCTATTTCAAGTAATTTTGTGTCTGTGGAAAAGTTTGCAGACCATGACAGGAACTTGGGAATTAAGTTTTCGAGGAGATGATAAAGTTGTAATTTTGCTTTTGCTATATAAGGTCTTTATGATATATTCAACCAGGTAAGCAGAATCTGATATTTGACATGCTTGAGATATTCATCCATTTGCTCTTTTTTAAATACAAGTTTTTGAAAAGCTTCAATTACTTCATCTTAATTTACCCTTAGGTTTTATTTTTGTTTTCTTGCTCACACATTTTGCTCTTTCCTGGCACTTCCCTGCTAAAAGGGCTTCTAAATAGCATCATATACTGACTGCTTTGCCCCCATCTTTGTCTAGATTCTGAGTTAGAGCTTAGAGCTGAAAGAACCACATTGAACCAATTATTTAATTAAGAAATAAGAATATTAAATGTTGAGCACTCCCCTCCCTCAAATAGGCATGCTAGCTGAGGATTCCAACTGATTATATGAATTAAGGGCTCATAAGGTACATCAGTGATATTGCCCAGTTTTAAGGTCCAACCCCCAGATTTACAGTCCAGAGACTCAATGTTATCAGTATCCCAAAGATGACCATGGTCTCAAGAACAAGCTTACACATGTCATACTCTCAGGAGACTGGTAAAAGCAGGATTTCAGACTGTTTCCTTTATATAATTATGACAGCTCTGAGAGTGAACCTGAGCCCTGAAAGCCATTGGATTCCGCAGTGAAGTTGAAGTTCTATGTCTGGCTTTGCTAGTCTTCAAGGAGGAGATCCTGCCATTACCTAGGTATAAGACCTTACTTAGCAAGGCACATTGTGATTGGTTTAGAAGACCTGGGGTCCATCTCATGACAATTCTAAAGCTCCCAAATATTTACATCCAAATGCATGACTTATAGATTTATTTGTTGTCAACATCTGATACCAAGAAGTTGGTCGTAGAGAACAAAATAGAGAAGAACTTAAAGGTAGGACAAAAGGTGGTTTCACATATAATAAAAATCCAGTTGACTTCAGAGAGATCATACAAGCATGCCTGAATGTCTTTCATCTTAAGCAAAACAAAACAAACACTCCTTTGACTCCTTATCTACTTCCAGATGTGGCCATATTTCTTCCTCCTTCAAAGCCAAACCTCAAAATAATGGTCTACTCAGTGTTTCCATTTCCTCACTACCTGGTTTCTCTCCTTCCTTCTCCAATCTGGCTTCTCCCCTTCTACTTTCCTGAAATTTCTTCTGACAAAAATCACCAACATCCTCCACACTGCCATATATAATGGATACCTTTCAGTTGTCATCCTGACCACTCAGTAGCATCTGGCATAGTTGACCTCCGTGGTTTTCACGAAACACTCCCTTCTCCTGGGTTCCATGACACCACCCACTCTTAAGCTTATTGATCACACACTGGCTGACTGACTTCTTTCCTATTACCCTTCTCCTAGCTACTTCTAAGGGTTGGATTTCAAATTTCAGTTCTCAACCATATTATTTATCTTAATGCTGTTCTCCTGGTGGCATATTATTTGATTGCCCCCAGTTTGGGTCATACGCCTATCCTACCGGAAGTCATGATTAAAATCCCCACTAGTTGTACATGGAATGGACAGGAAGCTCTCCAAAGGAATCAGAAGGAGACTGAGTGAGAAAGATGTTGGGTGAGCAGCTCTAACCCATTGCTCTCAGATCAGGTGAAAAATTACTAACAGGCTCTCCTCCCACGAACTAACCCTACGGAAAAGTGGCCCCAAATGCTGGGTTCATTTCTCTGTGTTCTGTCCTCCTTCCAGTTCCTGGAGCTACTATTCTTCACTATCTTCTTAATTCTCTGATGCCTCCAAACATTCTTTAAAAATGCTTTCTGCTATTTTTCTAGTTGTTCTTGGTGAGAGGTTGGTCTGAATCACATAAGCACTGTTACCAGAAATGAAAATTCTTAGGGTGGAATCTTTGTCTCACAAACACTTATTAGAGTTGATGGTGCCTTATTCTTTTATCTGACATGCTCTGGTCCTAGGCAAAGATACCATCAGATTCTGCCTTTTGTAACCATAGTGTTTTTGAACAAAAACTCATTTCTAGAGTTCTTAGACACTCTGACGATGGAAGAAAATGTTGTTCTGTTTCTTGCATTAAAACTCTAAGTAGAATCTGGATTGAATGTCCTAATTTTCCAAAGGTAGTGTGGCATTTAATCTGTTAACTAAAGTTCATTCTTGATGAATCATAGCTAGAGAGCCTGGATCACACACCAATGATTTTTCTGTTGATGTAAATAATTTGCAGAGAAAAAGCTGTGACTCTCTGTTAGGTGGTGTAGTTTAGTCGCAAGGACTTGCTTGATTTGTTGGATTTTCAGTAAGCACTTAAAACTCAGAGGGAGCATGAGTGTTCTCATTTTGAAATATTTAGTATATCATCAGGTTGGGTTGCTTCTTAAATTTATCTTAAAATATAGAGGATAAATAGGCTTTGAGTGGGAAGATGACAAACTCAAGAACTTAGACTTAACTTTATGTAAGAGAAACAACAAATGGTGAAGATGATTGGGCACTGGTTGACAGACACAGATGGTTTAAGTTTGGAACAAGACTTAGTGTCCACCTTTCAATAACAATACCCCAAGCTCTCCCAATCACTAAGGCACGGTTGGGAGCAGTCAAGTGTCTAGAATTCAATGCAGCATCCCTGCAATGACTGTTTCCTTTAAATGTTTACTTTTGATAATAAGTGTCAGTAAATATTTAGAGGTTTTCTAGAAAATAAAATGCAGATGTATCAGAAGTGGTAGGTGTGGAGGCCAAACTTGGAAATTCAAAAGCATGAAGACACAATAAGAGAATGCCCCAAAAGTTCATTGTGGGGACTACTTGGTTTGTGCTTTAAATTTCAAAGGTACGTTGGCCTTTTTCTCAGGACAGCTTTAATAAGATCTTCAGTCTTCTATTCTATGGAAAATTTTAAAAGCCCAACAGCCAATACCCAATTAGATTACTTTAACAGATAGGGCAATGATTTCTTCAGTAGCAGCTGCTTCCTGTGGTAACCATCAAAATAGCTTTGCATTCCAACTGACTCTAGTAACCAGGTCAGTTTTCACTGACTTCCACTGCTTCCAAAAATACTTTAGGCTGCTGGAGTACCTGTCATCTATGGCCTGCTTGCTTTGAGAATATTTCATCCTTAACATCTGTGAGAATGAGAAGCCTTTCCTCTTGATTAATGAGTTGATAAAATGGTGGCATTAAGACTTGCTCATCCCTAATCATAAGTATTTGGCAGCTTTGAGAAAAAAAAGTCAACAGAAAATATATTTTGGTTTTAATATTTGCTCCACGTCTTTGTTTTTTTCTTTTGACATGCACCACATTCCTTCCCTCAATCTGTTCTGTTGCCTGTTCTAACCCCATCACTCCATGTGATAGATTTCCCAAATCTAAGATGCTTTGGATCTGCTTAATGATGTACTTGTGAGTGTACCAGAGACCATATGGGAAGCAGGGTAGGGAGCCTGATAGAGCCCTAGACCAAGTGTTAAGGAGATTCAAAACTCTAGTGCCTGCATGAACTAGGACTGGGCTTCCTGTCCATGCAGTGAAGTTGGACTATATCAGAAATTCTCTTACTATTTTCCAAGCTGCTGTCTAGGTGCCACTGAGATAAGGAAAGGGAGAAGAGCGGGCAAAACCCCAGCTAACCTCCTTATACTCACACACACTCACACTTACACACACACTCATACATCTTAAGCAGAAAAACTACATTCTATTCTTGTAAAAAAAAATAGAATTCTGCATGGATTGCTTGGAAAATATTCAACTTATAAATAAATTTTTTTAAATCACGAATCTTGATGATCAAGAGGACCTTGATTAAGGTTTCAGTGATGTTATGAACTTGCTCCACTTACAGACTAAAATGCTTACCTTGGATGGAGCAGGCTCATTGACTCTTAAGGTTTCCCAAGATGCCTGTCCTAGAGGGAATGAAAATATCCCCCTCACTTTATTTAGGCATTTTCTGATTTCCATGGGGTGGAAGGTTCGAGAGAAGAGAGTCTACTGGGAGAAGTGTCAGCATCCCTGCACCCCTCCCCACTTACATTCTCTCCTCACACTAGATGACTATAATCCTTTGAGGAAAGGTAAGACATGGCTCCTCAAGAAAGTCCTAGATTTCCAGCTTAAGTAACTACTAGCCCCATAGGCCTGTGCCTCTTAACTTTTGGGGATTATCATGTGGGATCCCTTTCATTCCCCTCCAGAGCCACTTTTCACCCCTGCCATTTTCCTCTCTTCACCAGAATGCTGACTTCTGTGGATTACCTTAATAGATTTTCTTGTCTTCTGGCTTCTAGTTGGGTTTGACTGATGGGAATTCCTGGATATTGGAAAGAGGAAGATAAGGCAGATGGGCAGGAGTCAGATCATGCAGGGCCTTGCAGGTTATGAGAAAGACTTTGGTTTTAGTCCAGTATAATGGTAAGCTGTACTAGGATTTCAAGTCAGGGAGTTAATGATCTCATTTACACACGCAAAGATCACCCTAGTGCTGCACCTGGCTAAGGGTGGCAGAGCTGATAGTAATGGTGGTGAGCAGATTGGCAAGCCTCTAAGCATCCCCCACTCATAGTTCCTTCATCCCTGATCCAGTGGTTGAACCTCTTACAAGACAGAGTGAAAGCTCCCAGACAGAGGTACCATGAGGGTAACGGTCACCTGAGAAATTTGGGAAAGACACTTACAAGGGTTAATTAAACCCAGATTGCAACACCTACTCCTTCCCTCTCCATCCTGAGATGTTCCCGCCCCATTTCTTAACTCAGCTAATAACCTTGTTTAAGAGTTGCTCAAGTTAAGGTTTTTAGGCTAATTATATTTTTCTTCCTGGGTCAAGCCAAGTTAATTCATAAAACAAAATAACCCAACATCTAAGGAATATAAGCACTCTTTAAGAAAAGCAGACTGAATGAACTATACTGAAGGAGACCAAATTAGAGGACCATACAGAATTTAAAGTATGTTCAATACATATCTTCAGAGTGATAAGAATTTTTGAAACATGAAGCTTGAACAAGCTGTTATAGGAAAGAATCAATTACAAATATCGAGCATGAGAAAGAAAAATTGTCCCAAATCTGGTTAAGAACTCTTTTGTGTCATGTAATTAAAATTTAATATCAAACAAAAAGGCTATTTTGCTATATATTTTTCTATGATGATACTGTAGTGAATTTCCTTTTAATGGACATTTGGGTTGTTGCAAAACTTTTGCTATCGTAAAGAATGAAGCTATTGTCATCCTTTAGCCAAATCTTTTCAAATATCCTTAATTATAGCTCACGCTCTTTCTACTGAACCATGTTGCAAATTTGTATCTCACATATATATAGCTCTACAGGAGCTAACAAGGAAATATATCCAAGACACAGTGTTAAGTGATAAAAATATGTTGAGAAATAGTATATATTAAATCCCACATCTGTCCAAATATATTTATATGTCTATATGTGAACATAGAATATTTCTGAAGTAACACAAGAAATGTTTTAGATTGATCACTGATAAGGAGTAGTTCTTGGGTATCAAGATATGTAGAAGGGAACTTCATTTTATGTTTCTGTACAGTTACACTTGCATATATTACAATTATAATACTTTCACTGGAAATTATTTTAGAAGAGCTAGGGGTCATAAATACTAATAGTATTAGAAGCAGAAGTAGTAGCAAAATTATTAGAAACATCAACAGTAGTAAAAATTACAATAAGAAAAATAAAAAGCAACAAGCCCAGGACAGCTGGTAACTCTCTTCCCCTTTCTTAAGAGTCTTTAAAATGTCTGTTACTCCTCTAGCCAGAGGTGCTCTATCTCTTCAAGCATGGGCTGCCAAACTAAATTATCCTGGCCAGAGAATATCCCCCTCCCCTTCACCCCGCTACCCCTGAGTCTGTCTGAGCCCTGAAAAGGCAGAGAATCAAACCATTATTTAAGTCACATATAGGATCTGGGAAATGTACTTCTTCCACTGGTCCATCACTACTTAGGTAGAGTTACCTATTCCTCAGCCATACAGACTTATTCACTCTAAAATTTGGGAGAGGAAACGGGTTAGCTGAGAGTAGAGAACGTGGGGTGATTCATGTGAGACCACGACCCCTTAAAGACATGGGATCTTGGGTTCAGTTTTTCAGCATTCATTTCCAGTGTCCAGCTACGGATTTTCTTTTGCATTATCAAGATGCTCTTTTATATATAGCTCATCTCTGAAGTTTCCAACCAGATCATCTTTACCAGCTTGGCCTCAAAGGAGGAATCTAAAGTACTTGCCTTCCATACAGCATATTTTTCTCTTTATATACCAAGAAAGGAAGCATGCTCTGTCCGCTCTGACCTTTACCTGCGAGTTTTAGGAAACTATTTGATTTTCTGTTCAAGGAGAGCATTGTAACCCTGGCAACCAGACACCATGGTACAGATGGCAGATCTAACATCCAAAGGCAGTTTGACAGGAACACACGCTAACGCTAGAGGCTGAGGCATCTCTTTTCTGTATTCTGACAGGACTTGAAATTGAGCTCAGTTCTTCAAAGAAGAGCCTTCCCCTTTTCTGGACACAATTGGGCTCTCAGTGGTTTACCCGGTTTACCTCGCCTCCCCTCCACCACTCCCAAATCTAGCTGATGTTCAAGCTTTGATCCCTACCTTGGTCACAGAATCCAGATAGTTGGTATTCAAAATGCTAAGGATAACATTCCATGGTTCCATGCACTGTGACCGTGAGCTGTGAGTTAGTCAACTGTAGTAACTTCTGGTCCAATATTGAGGAGACTTGGAGTATCAGCATCACACTAGCTGTGTGAATGTGAGCATATTGATAAGCCTCTTTTAGCATTGTCATATGACTGTATGTCATCAAGTCTAAGATGCAGTATTAAAATATGAAAATATATGCATTTTAGGACTGATGAAATATAAGTAGGGCAGGCTAAGTGCTATAACAGCTCAACCTCCAAATCTTAGTAATGTAATACAGTACAAGATAACTTCTTGTTCATGTAGTTTAGTGATGTATTGATCCATGATCTTTCCATCATGTAGCTCCACCCTCAGGCAGATCCTCAGACCCTTCTACATTCAGCCATAACATACATAATTTCTTCTCATCTTCTGTTGGCTAGAACTAGTCATGTGAGCATGCCTAATTGCAAGGGAGTCTGGGAAATGTAGTTTCATTGTATACCCTGGGGAAAAAATGAAAGACATTTTGGTGAACACTTAGTGGTCACCACCACAGTCTGGCAGTCTATCAAATACCCAGTTTATTCTTCTTTTTGCTTAGAGAACATCCAAAACCTCTTCTGCAAGAGAGACAACCTAAGGTCCCACTGTGACCTTACACACAGCTCAAAGTTAATATCTCAGCTCAAAGTAATATGAAGCCCTCTCTATTAGTTTCATCCTTTTAGGAATGAGGCACCTGATACGCAGTGCAGCAGAGACATTGCCTTCAAATTATATGTGAAACACTCAGATACCTTCCTTAAGAAGACCTAGAGTTTCCCCAGGAGAGGAAAGAAGCTGGAAAGGGTCTCTGGGTCCTGGATATGCAACGAGCAGCTCTAAATCATTTATCCATTGGCATGCCCATGACCTCAACTGTAGTCCCATGTTGGTGAGGACAACATAATCCAAAAGGAAAGTGAGGAGAGGGTTGTCATGTGACTTTCCTCAGGTCACATGGCCTGATAAACCCTTCCAGAATGCTTGCAATCCTCGCATATCTCTTTAGTTTCCATCAAGTGTCATCACTCACCCTCTTCAGTGATTTCCTCAAGACCCATATTCTCCTTGCTGAGCAGGGTATACATCTTTTCCATGGAACCTTCCATGGCAAATAGCAATCTGCTGCAACCCCGAGTAATGTAAACATCTATGCATGAATGTGTGCACGTGTGCTTAGTTCCAGCTCCTAATGGGTTGGCAGTTGTGGTTGTGCCATCTTCCAGCTTGTGGTCCCCTCTCCCCATCTTCCTGTCTTCTCCTTCCTGGCACAGCACTGAGAGGTGGGCATATACCTTGCTTCGCCCAGCACCTAGCACAGACCTGTTCACACAGGCATTTCAAAGAAGGGCCAGCAGTTTCTCAGAGGGCGAGGAGAGCCCTACCTCCCCAGAAAAATGGGACTGGGAATGTTCTAGTCCCCTTTTTGCACCCCACAGGTTGTGTGACTTTGAGAAATTCCTTTATTTCCTCTGAAACTTGGTGTGTTTTGTTGTTGTTGTTTTGCCTGAAAAACAAGAAAATTGGACACAATTAATTTGAAAATATCTTTCAGTACCTCCCTGGCATCCAGTGGTTAAGACTCTGCGCTTCCAGTGCAAGGGGGGCAGGTTCGATTCCTGGTCAGGGGACTAAGATGCTGCATGCCGCTCGGCGCAGCCAAAAATTTTTAAAAAAAGAAAATGAAAAAAAGAAAATATCTTTCAACTAGAATATATTATAATCCTATAATTAGGTTTGGCCAACCTTTTCAAATGGGTTGGCTAATTGTTTCTCTTTCTTCATAACTTTTATACTAGGAGTCTGGAAGCCTCTCTCCCAGGTCTTGTAGGTTTCAGTTTCCACCTCTAATTATATATTCACACCATTGTACATGATTCTTTTTGACCACTAGTCCTAACACACACAAACAGACCTACACACACACACACATGGACACACACACATACAGACACTCTTATTTTTCTCTCTAGAACACTTAGCTAGGCTTCCTTATGATTTTTCACAGAACATCCTGGACCTCCATGGAAAAGAAATAACATTTTATTAAGTGCCTATTACATATCAGGCACTTTTCATTTACCCCCACTTAATCCCCATAATTTTCAGAGATAGGCCTTATTATCTCCCTTGCTACATATGAGAATATTGGGGCTCAAAGAAGTTAACAAATTATGTGTTACCACCAATTTGAGGTAGAAGCCAGAGTGACCTCAGATCTATCTGATTTCATAGCCCTGCCACCTCCTGACAGTTTGTTTACGTTACAGTAGTCCTGCAGTCTCTCCCTCATTGGGTCATAAAGCACATATTGGCTCAGAGAAAATTATCTTTCAAAAATACTCAGGATGTTCTTGTTTCTTGTTCAGCTCAAACCATCCTTTAATCCCATAGGTGATGCAGCAGCACTGGGGCCCCCTGTGAGGTTAGATGGGAGAGTTAGGATCCATTTTCCTTCAGGACTTGATGGTATCAGTGAGGTCTCTGATAATAAGAGGCTGCTTTGTAAGTCTGGTCACAAATAGCTTACTGTTGGTCAGTGCTATGGAAACAGAACCGGGCTGGTGGATCTTCGTTTATGGGGCATATTGCTATAGATTTGATGGGTGAGAGAGTGTGGCTCATATTAACATGTTGCTTAGCTTTACTGTTTTACTGGAAAGCAAAACATGAAACTAGAAAATATTTGATTGAGAATGTGAATTAAATCAGATGTGCAAATGAATGCTTCTGTTTTTACAAACTCCCCTTTCCACCCACTCTGAATTAGCTGTTGTTGGTTTATTTTGCCTTCAAGGGGAGCAGTAGCAAAAATTTCATACAAATTCCTCTCATTCTGCTGAAAAGTAAACTTAAGCCACAAAGAATAGCGGCTTGTTTAATAAACATCTTTTTTAGACCAATATACATATACTCTGAGCACATATTTATATTTGGGAAGGATTATTCTGACTCCCACAAATCCTTTTTCATAAATGTGATCTGTCATTTTCTTTACAGAAAAACAATACTTACTTATTACATATAACTTAAAAACTAGAAAAATGAAAAAAATCATCCATGGCTCCCCCACCCCAGTCATAAATGACTACTGTTGACATTTTGGTTAATTTTTTTCTGTCTTTTCATCCCTAATACTTGAGAATTTTTAAATACAAGATTCGTATTTATACTGTAAATATGTAATATAATCACTTGATTACCTTATATGCTATTATATCATAAGTATGTTTTCATGTTTTTACATATTTGGCAAATATTTTCAACAAAATGGTAAACAAAAATAAGGGTCCCTTATATTAATTTAGCGTGTTTAGTAGTTTTTTAATACTTATCTTTAAAAAATTTTTTTATTGAGAAAAGATTTACAAACAGGTAAAGTCACCCTATTTAGTATAAAATTCTGTGACTTTTGACAAATTCATACTTGACAAATACATGACAAATGCATGTGACCATCGCTGCAATCAACATATAGAACAGTTAAAATTTTAATTCCTTTGTGCCCTTTTGTAGTCAACCTTTCCCCCTACTCCCAGTTCCTGGAAACCACTGATCCGTGTTTTGTCCCTGTAGTTTTGCCTTTCCAAGAATGTCATGGAAATGGATTCATACAGTATGTAGCCTTTGAGTCTTGCTGCTTTCGCTTAGCCTAATGAATTTCAGATTCGTCCTTGTTGTTGCCCATATTAATATTCTTTTCTTCTTATTACCTAATAGTATTCTTGTGCATGGCTGTACCACAGTTTGTTTATTCATTCCTCAGCTGAAGGACATTTGTGTTGTTTCCAGTTTGGAGTAATTAAGAATAAAGCTGAAGGGAATTCCCTGGCGGTCCAGTGATTAGGGCTCCGCGCTTTCACTGCTGAGGGCTTGGGTTCAGTCCTTGGTCAGGGAACAAGGAGCCCGCAAGTCGTGCAGCACAGCCAAAAAGAAATAAAAGAAAAAAAAAGGCTGTTATAAACATTTATGTACAGGTTGTGTGAACATGAGTTGTCATGACTCTCATCCCCCTCAGCCCTAGACAATTGCTAATCTACTTTCTGTCTCTATAAATTTGCCTATTCTGGGCATTTCATATAAACCTGATCATATAACCTCTAGCCCTTTGTGACTGGCTTCTTTCACTTATTGTAATGTTTTCAAGATTTATCCATGTGTAGTATGTATCAGTATTTCATTTCTTTTTATCGCTGTATAATATACCATTGTGTGGATATCACGTTTTACTTATCCATTCATCAGTTGATGGGCATTTGATTGTTCCCGTTTTTTGGCTATTATGAATAATGCCGCTATGAACATTCAGGTACCAGTGTTAATGTGGACATCAGTTTTCAATTCTCTTTGGTAAATATCTAGGCATGACATTGCTATTTTAACTCTATGTTTAACTATTTGAGGAACTGCCGGACCATTTCCAAGATGACTATACCATTTTACATTCACCCCAGTGATACATAAGCATTCCAATTTCTCCACATCCTTGTCAATACTTGCTCTTATCTGACTTCTTGATTATAACTAACCATTCTAGTGAGTGTGAAGTAGTATCTCATTGTGATTTTGATTTGAATTCCCCCAATAGCTAATAATAGTGAGCATCTTTCCATGTGCTTATTGGCCACTTATATATAATTTTTGGACAAATGTATATTGAAATGTTTTGCCCCTTGTAGACCTGCTCCCTTGTTCCATATTCGCACCTCGAGGGGCCCGGATCTACCTGGCTCCCTTGTTATGCTTACAATCTCCAGTCAGGGCCCAACTGACTCACTGTCCTGCTAAGTCAATGAATCATAAGCCTGGTGACTCAGCCTTTTTCCTTTTGTTAACATAACAAGGAAGTCTCTGCATAGAGCCCTGGCATTCATTTTCCGAAAGAAAATTCACTGAGATTAGTTGATGAACACATTTTTATTCATTACAGAAAAAGGTCACATTAAAGTGAAAACTAGAAAATCAGAAATTATTTTATAGGTGATATTGGAGGGAGTAAAATAGACCAACGTGCCCTCTTTGAGTGAAAGAGAATTATTCTCTTCTCCCAAGTGAGAAGTAATGGCTTCAGTAGTGGGTGGATTATTGAACTGAAAATGTGGCTGGATGGTGTGAACATAACAAAAAGCTATTAAGTGTGATTTTAATCTCTAACACACTAAGAGGAATGACACAAAAAATGAATATCTAATAGTTTCACATTTTTATAAAGTAGTCAATCTCCCAGACTTGAATTGCTTATCAACAAACCCTTCGTTTTTTGAATTTCAAACTTTAATAACCTATCCTAATACATTTTTGGAGGCTTAATATGTGAACACAGCATTGTGTTAAACGTAGGAAGACAAAATTTGGTATCTGCTTTTTAAGAGCTCACAGTTGGTGGGGCCTGAAATCCATGTATACATTTATTCATTCAATATTTCTTTAGTGTCTACCATGTAGCAGTTATGTTGGGACTAAATCAACACACCCTCTGTGCTCTGGTCTCACAGTGGAATTTTCCTCCATTTCAATGTCATGTTATGAAGGTGTTGGCATGGTTAATCATCTTTCAGACACTCTTTTACCTTACCTCACTTTTTACAGAACAGTGTGGGTGGGAGGTTTTGTCATCCTGTTTTACAGATGAGAAAACCAAGATCCAGAGATGTTAAGTCATTTGCCCAAAGTGATACAGCCAGCAAGTGTCAGGGCTGGGATTTGGATCTATGTCATGTCACCATAAATCCAAGCTCTTTTCAGTATGCCATCCTCTATATTGTCCCAAGGAAATGCTAAATCCTAAAATTTCATGTGATAGGGTTCAAGTGGAAGCTGCTTCTTCCCTCTGGCTTCAGTATTTAGTTCCTTGGAAATGAAAGGAAATAAGAGTCGATATTTTTGTAGCCAGACTGGTTGGGTGTGGATTAGCAGTGTTTCAGAATGTCATAATCACAACAAACATGAATTGTTTGATGTGATGGTTAATTTTATGTGTCACCTTGACTAGGCCGCAGGGTGCCCAGATATTTGGTCAAACATTATTCTGGGTGTTTTTGTGAGGGTGTTTGGATGAGATTAACAGTTGAACCAGTAGACTGAATAAAAGCAGATTGCCCTCCCGAATGTGGGTGGACCTCATCCAATCAGCTGAAACTGAATGGAACAAAAAGGCTGACCATCTCATGAATAAGAGAGAATTCGTCCTGCCTGACTGCTTTCAAACTGGGACGTCAGCCTTTCTGCCTTTGGACACAAATGGAAACTTCTTCCTGGGCTTTGAGCCTACCAGCCCTTGGAGGGTCCTCCTGGTTCTCAGGCCTTCAGACTCCTACTGGAACTACATTGGCTGTCCTGGGTCTCCAACTTGATGACTCACCCTGTAAGTCTTGGAACTTGTCACTGGCTATAATGGCATGAGCCAATTCCTTATAGTAAATTGCCTTATAGATACAAAGTCACCATATATATTAGTTCTGTTTCTCTGGAAAACTCTGGCTGTGAGGACACTGGAGGGCTCTTCTCTCCATCACTCCCAGTGGACATTATCCAGTGGGCAGGTGTTTCTAGCAAACATGCAGAGGGAGGCATCAGGCAAGACCACCAGGGTCAGTCCTTACAATATGGCCCTGCTGCCACCTTCTACATGTCTGCCCTCAGGCTGAGTCACCAGCATTGAAGGTGAGGAGTTGGCATCTAGCATCCTGGGCATTGTATCAGCAAGAGCTGGCAGCAGCCACCTGCCCTCACAAGCTAGAGTAGTGAGTGTGGAAACACAATGCCTGTCTGAAGGGAAAAGACAAGTGAGCCAGAGCTCTGGAATTTCATCCGACTCCCTTGCCTTACCATGAAAAAATATATAAAAAAGAGCCTACACATCTCCCCAAGTCAACTCCAACTATCCCTATCTTGCATGATTCTGATTTGCCTGCACTGGCCAGGAATGGACAGGTGATCTGCAGAGATCTTGCAGCGTCCCCAATCTGCTTTCTCCACAAATCCAGGCATAAAGAGCTGATGCAGTGCCCTGCCCTTGAAGAGAGCTTGAAAGAAGTAGAGCATGTGCTTTGCTCTGTCAACAGAGCCGGGAGGATTTTGCTGGTAAAGGGAAGGAAAAATCAATATGGCTGTTTAAAATGTAATAGTGGCCACTAAGCAGTGCAGAAAGGGCATTCCAAGGAGAACGTTCAAGGCTTTGGAGGATGCCATGCCCCAGCCTATTGAGGAGGACTGTGCAAGGAAGCAAATTTCCAGAAAAGATTGGATGCATCTATATTCATCTTTCCCCTACTTCTGAATCACCTTCCTTAGAAGCCTTCTTACCACTCATCCTACACAGCGTCAGCAGTAGTTCCCAGATCTCAAGTACCCACCTGGTGTCAGGTTTATTCAGCATTTACCTTGTCTTGGGAGATCTGCTACACACTTTACCCACAAACATAGATGCCAATATTATCTCCAGTTTACATTTAAGGAAACTCAACCCAGCAAGGTTAAGTAACTTGTCCATCTTCACACAGCTAGTGAGTAACAAAATTCAAGTTAAGCCCAGGTGGGCCTGATTTCAAAGCACATGCTCTTTATGTCTTAGCGTGTCACTCCAGCCAAAGTCACCCGAGTGTAGGTTTACCTGCTTCTGTGAGCTGGAGTTGGTTGGTGATTTTGGAGCTTCTCCTTAGTATATCACTTGGGTATTTGGCTGCCATTCAGCCTCTAAGCTACTCACGGGTCAACTCACTAGTCATCTTGACAAGAATAATGGCTGTATAAATGGCTGCAGAGTGGTGACAAATTTAGTCCTTGGTGACTGATTTAAGTTGCCTAAAATCTTTGGCACTGAATCTGATGGTCAGTGGTCCACTTCCCATTTAAGGGTGGGGCTGGTGCACACTGGGAATTTCATGTCCAACTCAGAATTTGAAAGAGGATATACAAGCACCTTCCAGCTGACTGTTTTTGTGGGGTTTTTTTTTTCTGGATCTATAAAGAAGTTCTGAGCATGAAGCTGTCAGAACGAGTGAAGAGAGGGTAAGAAAACACACATGTAACTTATAGTTGGCCTCAACCAAGTTTCCTCCATCTCCACAGGTCCACATTCATGGATTCAACCAACCACAGATCATGTAGTACTGTATTATTCACTGATGATAAAAATCTGTGTGTAAGTGGACCTGTGCATGACCTGTGCAAGGGTCAACTATACACACACACACACACACACACACACATATATTACATTTTGCTTATTCATTCATCCATCAATGGACACTTGGGTGACCTATTGGATATTGTAAAAGAGTGTTGCTACGAACACAGGTGTGTAGTTTTATTCCTAATTTTACAAATGAGGATCCTCAGGTTCAGAAAAGGGAGGTAACAGTCTAAAGTCGCATAGCCAGTAAGTGATAGAGCTTGAAAGCTAAAAGATCAGGGGGTTAAGGGGACTCTCCAACATTGGAAAGCAAGCTCTGCTCCCTGGAGGCCCAGCTCCTCTGGTCTGTGCCCAGGGCAGAGGGGGAAAGGACAGCTCACTGAGGCAGGGCTCAGGGCTCGGCTGCCAGTGCTCCTCGGCAGAGGTCTTGCAGAGGCTACTGTAGGGATACTCTCCGGGATGATTGGCCCTCTCCCTCCCTGGTGCCCACAGCCCAGGGAAGGGAAGAACCAACGGTCACCAGTGCCAAGGGTGGTTGGGCCTGGCCTGGGAGGAGAAGGGACCATCCTCAGAGCTTGCCTTCTGGAGGGGTGAGCAGGAGAGGGTAGAGTGGGAAGGGGCTGGCTCATGGGGACACAGGCAGCTGCTGGGCATGGAAGCTTGGGTCTGTGTGCTTTGACTAGAGAGAACCATTTGGAGTGTAATCCATGACCAGCAGCATCAGCATTGCCTGACAAAAATGCAGGCTCCCAGGCCCCACCCTAGACCAACTGAATCACACCTGCATTTTACAAGTTCCCAAGCAGTCTGAGTGAACTTTAAAGTTTGAGGAGAGCTGCCTTAGAGCTTTTTGAGGTACATACACATTTATGACATTTCTTCCTCATTTTTAAAATTCATGGAGTCCTCACCAGACAGGGCTGATGGTGCAGAGAATGAGCTGCCTGCTTTTCCCATGTTTCTCAGAGGCAGAGGAGGGCTCCCCTGGGGAGAAGGGCATGTCCTCCGGAGCCAGGTGTCTCAAGGTCCTGGAGGGAGATGGCCAAAGCAGATGAGAGACTGTGGGAGGGGAGGGAGAGACGAAATGGGAAAGCATCACTTCTGTTGAGTAAAGATTCGGCTCTGTCTGGTATCCACTTTATAGACTTTTATCATTTAATCTCACAGTAACCCTCTGAGGAAGTCACTGTGTTTACACCATTTTGTAGACAAGAAGAATGAGATTCAGAGAGGTGAAGTGCTTACCTGGGGTCACTTAGCTAAGTGGCTAGTTCCTCCTGAAGATGGTCCCAAATGTGGCTTTTTGCTTTGCTGCCTACAGTGTCAGGTTTGGTGTTTGGGTCCCAGTGCCAGTTCCTTGACCCCATGGTCTTAGGACACTCAGACAAGAGCTACAAGGTCAGCACTCATTCCAGGACTGGGAGCAAAGGGTGTGTGAATTTAAGGAAGTAGAATAATGAATAAGTGTGCAGTTCGATCAATAACTTAGTTCCAGGCACACATGGGTCACCCAATAAGCACGTATTGAATGAATGAACAGAACAAAGAACAGATATCTGGCCTGTTCTCTGATTCTTGGACCCTTGGAGACACCTGTGAATCTGTTTTCAACTTCCCCTGTGTTACCTGGAGCTGATGCTGACCAGAAGCAGATATTTCAGAGGCCAAATGGTCTACTTCCTGCAACACTGGCCACACTGTGGCAGCCCCAGGCTCTCTGGGAAGCTGGCTGCCAGCTCAGAAACCGTTGCTGGAGGACAAAAAAAGACAATTCTTAAAAATGGGAAAATTTAACCAAAGTTTTAGATATAGTCAGAGAGTCCAAACATTCAATCCAATGCAGTCATCACCCCTCACCTTCTCTTTCTTTCTTTTTTTTTTTTTTTTTGGTCAGGAAGCAACAAAGAAATTTAATGTTCAATTATAGACTTTCTTTTTGTCCTGGTTTATGCTATACCTGTATACCATCTAATCACTTTCTATGCATTCTGTAGTTTCCACGCTTCCATACTGCTGCAGGGGGAAAGCCCTGTGTTGTTTTTGTTTTCTCTCTCTCTCTCTCTCCCAGTCCTGCCCCTAGAGAACATCCATCTCCTTAAGCAAGGAGGATGGTGGTTATTTTTTTTCCTCTCTCTTTTCTCTCACTGCTTTGCTCAGAAGGCAGCCCAAGTCACAGGCAGGTCTGTCTCTCGGGCCAGAGGAACTGGGAAAAGGGGCCCCTAGGAGCTGGAAAATGTGGGAGAGATGCTAGGAAGAAGAGGTACTTCTATGGGATATATATACCTAACAGTGGAATTACTGGATCAGAGTTTGGATTCTTCTTGTGGTTTCAATTTGCATTTTCCCAATGATTAATTTGCATTTCCCTGATGTTGAGCATATTTCATGTATTTTATATCCTTTTATGTAAAGTGCCCATTTTTCTATTGAGTTGCCTTTTTCATTGTTGTGGAAGTTCTTTATGTTATTAACATATGGATTGCAAATATTTTCTCCTGCTCTGTGGGTACTTTTTCACTTCCTTAATAGGGTTTTGATAACCAAAAGTTTTTAATTTTTATTTCTTTTAAGGAGGAGGGAAGATTAGAGAAGGTCCTTTCTCTAAAAGTACTTACCTTTAATGAATTCCAACATATCAACCTTTTCCTTAAGTATTCATGCTTTTTTTGTCCCATTGAAGAAATCTTTGCCTTCCCTAAAGTCATGAAGATATTCTCCTATGCTATCTCCTAGAAGCTTTAATGACTTAATATTCACATTTAAATCAGTAATCTATCTGGAATTGGGTTTTGTGAATAGTGTGAAGTAGGGAATTTTATACCATTTATTGAAAAGAACCTCCTCCCCCAACTGCACAGCAGTGTTATCTTTGTGACAGTCAGATGAAGCATTTGTGTGGATCTCTTTCCAGACTCTCCATTCTGTTCCATTGATCTATTTACCCAAATTTGCATTAATTAATGCAATTGTTAATTAAGTCTCAATATCCTCCAACTTTGTTCTTCAGTATTGGCTTGGCTATTCTTGCCTTTTGCATTTCCTTAAAATCTACCTGTCAATTTTCCCCAAGAAACATTCTTCTGAGATTTGACTCTGGTTTCATTGAATCTATACTTCAGTTTGGGGAGAACTGATATTTTCACAATATTGATTGCTCTATTTCATGAACATTGTATATTCCCTCTATTTTTATAGATAGTCTTTAAAGTCTCCTGTCCTGATTTTTAGTTTTCACTGTGGAGGTCTTGAACATCTTTCATTATATTTATTCCCAAATCTTTGATGCATTTTATGCAATTGTACTTGTAAAATAAAATTTAAATTTTATTTTCTATGTTGTTTGTATAAAGAAATACAGTTGGTACTTATATATTGCCCTTGTAGCTGAAGGACTTTCAAAATTCATGTACTAATTCTAAAAATTCACTTTTTTTTTTTTTTTTTTTTGCGGTATGCGGGCCTCTCCCTGTTGTGGCCTCTCCCCTTGCGGAGCACAGGCTCCGGACGCGCAGGCCCAGCGGCCATGGCTCACGGGCCCAGCCACTCCACGGCATGCGGGATCCTCCCGGACCGGGGCACGAACCCGCGTCCCCCGCATCGGCAGGCAGACTCTCAACCACAGCGCCACCAGGGAAGCCCTAAAAATTCACTTATTAATGCTAATAATTCTATTAATTCTATATCTATGTCCTTGCCTTCTCTTCCTCATCCCTCACCTCTGGCCAATTTGGGGGCAATACATAGAAGAAAAATGAAGTTCAACTCACCCCATATCCCTTAATATGTCAAAAGAATAGTGAGTGTTTGGGCAAAACATGGTCTAAAATGAGTCTGGGGATTTATGAACAAATTTAATCTGTCTGTCATATCTTATTAGCAACCTGCATTATAAGTGGGTTGAATTTGTGGGGCTGCACTCTCTAATGCTTCCTTATATTCTGCGTGATGTGACATTTGGTGTGACGGTTGTTATTCCTCGTCAAATTTTAAAAAGGATTGATGAGGAAGCTGAAATAGACACTTGGGAGCTTGATGCTACCACAAATATAAAAGCCGGCAACCTTACCCTGTGGCTACAGACCGTGACAGGGACCATCTCTTTAAATTGGCTGCAGATTTCCAGCTTGCATTTGCTTCATTAGCAGAAGAAGCTCAAGATCATGCAAGCTTCACTCTAATTTATCTTGGTTTGTTGTCATCCTGTGACTCAGGCAAGAGGCTGCATTTCTATTTCCAATTAAGGCTTGATGAACTCTGAGGCAAGGAACCGGGGTGGAAAGCTGGTACTAGGGAAGCAGGAGGATTAAACCTGGTAGAGCATAGCTGAGAGCCTTAGCAAACCCAGGCATTCTTCATGGGAGCCTGCTCTGTGCCTGTGGCTCTGCCTCAGAATAGCAACAGGAAAAAATAGCAAATATAAACGTTCCAGATCTCCAGGAGGGCTCTGCATATCTCCTCACGCCTCCCCAGCCCCCAAACCCTTTGTAAGTGCCTGTGCCATGACCTGGAGGTGGGACACCCTCAGAGACAATGTTGTATAGGGGAAAGGACAAAGATTTTGGAATTAGACCCCTTAAATTGGAATCTGGGCTCTTTCACTCCTGGCTGAGTCATCTTGAACCCAGTATCTGTCCTCACTGAGCCTATTTCTTCACCTATGGAAAGGTGACAATGATACCTACGTGGTGCCATGGGCCCCACCCCATAGCGTGGCACCAGCTGATGTGAGCTGAGTCTCAGCTTGGGCTCTCCAGCTTGCTTCACTCATCTTCATTGGCTACCCAGACACCTCTAGGGTTTGAGTTTGCAAACCCTGACCAGGCCCAAGTACCAAGCCACTTCCTGTTTCTGTGGGGAAACTGGTGAGTGAGGAAGCTGACTGCAGCATCTGTCTCTCAAGTTCCATTTAAAATGTCCCCATCATCTGTGTCCTCTATAAGCCACCAGGGCAGAAGCTGTTGGTGGGCAGCATGTCGGGGATAAACGTATTCCTGAAAGACTACTTGAAGGCTGGGCTCTGGACCAGCAGATTGGTATCCCCTTACGCTTATTAGAAATGCAAATTCTCAGGCTCCTCTGAGAACTACTGAATCAGAAACACTGAGTAGAGCCCAGCGATCTGTTTCAGCCACCTCTGCGTGTTCCTCTAATGCAGGCTGATGTTTGAGAACCACCCGTCTAAGCGAGAGCTAGAGGCAACACAGACCCAATTTGATGGTCTTCTCCTGCCTGGGGATGGAGACAGCAAAGGGACCCTGGTGTGCTCACCAAGGGCTGTGAGCAACCTGGGAGCTTCTCACGGGTCTCTTAGGAGGAGCCCATCAAGGAACATGACACACAGCTTCCTCCTGTAAGTCTTGTCCATTCGCCTAGCGCTCAAGCCTTTCCAGGCATCATCTTCTTCTCTAAACTTACCTGCCAGACTGCTCTGCTCCAGCTCCTTTTCTTCTCCCTTGTGTGGACACTCCTTGCTCGCTCATGTCTCCACTGAGCTCTTATTGTGTGACAGTCCTTCCGAAGTGTAAAGGTCCAGGTCAGCTTTCCCAAAATGTGCTCCTGTTGATGTCAGTGCTGAAAATAAGCTCTGTGGTCAAGTGAATGTAGGAAATCATGACTTCCTACACTGGGTTCCCACAATGGGTTACCTGCTGCGGGATCTACCAAAAATTATTATCCATTGTAAATTCCCAAGGGAGTGGTTAGAATTTTCCAAACTGATTTTATGAAGTATTTTGAGGGACCTCTTCTGTGGGTCACACTTTCAGAAAGGCACATATTGTCATGTACTTCCTCGCACAGTTATTTAGATTTTATTTATGAATCCAGTCTCTCCACCTAGGCTGATTATACAGCTGTCCCATTGTGCTAACACCTAAGTATCTTAGCTGTTCAGTGAGAGTTTGATGCCACTGCTACTCCTGTGTTCCATTTGAATAACATTTCTAAAGTAGCCATTTAATCTTCACAATATCTCTTTAAATACTGTGATGAAGTCATCTCTAAGATCCAGATGCTTTAAGATCCAGGTAGGGTAGTAGATTTCTGCAAATGTTCAAAAGTGGTATTTGCAGGATGAGCTGGACCAGAATCCAGGTGTCCTGATTCCCAGCCTAGGTTCAGCTGAGTCTTAACTGGCTCTGGGGGAGGAACAGGTCTTGGAATTTTCCACATGCCTGCGTGGCCCACTGTCCACAGAGGGAGGAACTTGAGGGTGTATGTGACAGCAGGAGTCTGTCTGGTTGTTCCCGCTCCTCATTGTCCAGCATTAAAAATACTTGGATTGGGCTTCCCTGGTGGTGCAGTGGTTAGGAGTCCGCCTCCCAGTGCAGGGGACACGGGTTCAAGCCCTGGTCCAGGAAGATCCCACATGCTGTGGAGCAACCAAGCCCATGCACCACAACTACTAAGCCTGCGCTCTAGAGCCTGAGAGCCACAACTACTGAAGCCCATGCCCGTGCTCCGCAACAAGAGAAGCCACCGCAGTGAGAAGCCTGCGCACCGCAAAGAAGAATAGCCCCCACTTGCCACAAGTAGAGAAAAACCCACACGGAGCAACGAAGACCCAATGCAGCCAAAAATAAAATAAAACAACAACAACAAAAAGCTTGGATTTCACAACACATTGTACACCTTAAACTTACTATCTCAGTAAAGCCGGGGTGGGGTGAAGTTAGCTTTCAATAAGCACAACACAGGAATTCTGGCTTGTCTAGAAGCCTAGAAGGATCCTCTGTTAAAAATCTATACGACTTCCCTGATGGCGCAGTGGTTAAGAATCCACCTGCCAATGCAAGGGACACGGGTTTGAGCCGTGGTCTGGGAAGGTCCCACATGCCGCAGAGCAACTAAGCCCGTGCGCCACAACTACTGAGCCTGCACTCCAGAGCCCACGAGCCACAACTGCTGAGCCTGTGTGCCACAACCACTGAAGCCCACGCACCTAGAGCCCATGCTCTGCAACAAGAGAAGCCACTGCAATGAGAAGCCCGTGCACCGCAATGAACAGTAGCCCCCACTTGCTGCAACTAGAGAAAACCCGCACGCAGCAACGAAGACCCAACGCAGCCAAAAATAAAATAAAATAAATAAATTTATTTTTAAAAAATCTATAAAAAGAAGAGCTGGTTGGCCCAGCAATAAAAATGTAGAGGGGGGGCCTCCCTGGTGGCGCAAGTGGTTGAGAGTCCGCCTGCCGATGCAGGGGATACGGGTTCGTGCCCCGGTCTGGGAGGATCCCATATGCCGCGGAGCGGCTGAGCCTGCGCGTCCGGAGCCTGCGCGTCCGGAGCCTGTGCTCCGCAACGGGGGAGGCCACAACAGTGAGAGGCCCGCATACCGCAAAAAAAAAAAAAAAAAAAAAAAAATGTAGAGGGGCCAATGATGAGGTCATTCCTTAATCCGTGTTTTTCTAGAGACCTAGCTGGCCTCCCAGATCACAAAACACTGGTCATCAAGTCACAAACCACTGGACAAAGGCAATGTGACATCTTAGCATCTGAAAGGGGGATTTGCTGGACACTAGGGGCTTGAAGTCTGGTCAGGGCACTGCCACTGCCCAGCCATTGTGTCTGTCCACCTTGGTTCCACTAAGGCAAGATATTTATAACGTTCAAAGTATTATCTGAGTTCCTCAAATGAATTATTTTTAGCACAATGACATAATTGATACTTTGCTGATTGCCCCCCATTTGCTCCAGAACACCTAGATCTTAAAGGGAATTTACTTTTGGGATTGCTGTGCTTACAGGAAGTAGGGGAAATCTCCAAGGAACCCTCCTTCCTAAAGAAAGGGTAACAAACTCTGAGTCAGAACCAGAGCTAGGAGCAAAAGTAGTGAATAAACTGAAGGAACGAAGTTGCCCTGAGGGCAAAGCTGTTAGTAGTGCTGTGATGTGCAATTGTCATAGTAAACCTCAGGACACAGCAAGGAAAGGGAGCTGAACAGAAATCTCTGCATCAAGCAGGAAGCAACCCTCTGATTCCTGTGCACATTGTGTTAACGTATTTAAATAACTGCAAAATATAATCTCCCTGTGTCCCCCATTCTTCCTTTCCAGGATTTTTGTGTCTTTTCTCATAAGCTTATTTTTTAGATGAATTTTATATTATGGTATCAAGATCCAACATGATTTTACAGATTGTTTTGGGAAAGATATACATTTTTACAGTGTCACATCTTCCCATGTATGAACAGGAAGTGTTGAGAAGTACTGTCTTCAGGTGCAAAGGTCTCTCATCGCTGATAAAGGTCACCACCGTGCAGTAGCAAAGATGCCTTTGGTGAAGTTGAGCAGGCTGGTCAGAGGGAGATTTAGTTCAACATGTTATTGAAACAAAAGGGCATTCCATTTGAAAGCCAATCCCTGTGGTCATCCCTTGGGCCACACACTGTATCATGTCCTGTTGTGGAGAATTCAAAGATGAGTGAGAATCCATTAGGATGACTACTTACTATCAAAAAAACCCCAGAAAATAAAAAGTGTTGGCAAGGATGTGGGGAAATTGGAATCCTTGTGCACTGCTAGTGGGGATGTAAAATATGCAGTGCTGTGAAAAACAATGCCTAAAAAAATTAAAAGTACAATTACCATATGATGCAGCAATTCCACTTCAGCATATATACCCAAAAGAATTGAAATCAGAGACTCGAAGAGGTATTTGTACAGCTATGTTCACAGCGACATTATGCACAATAGTCAAAAGGTAGAAGCAACCCTAGTGTCCACTGACAGAAAAATGGATAAACAAAGTGTGGTGTATCCATACAATGGAATATTACTCAGCCTTAAAAAGGAAGGAAATTCTGACTCGTACTACAATGTGGATGAACCTTGAGGACGTTATGCTGAGTGAAATAAGCCAGTCACAAAAGGACAAATACTGTATGATTCCACTTATATGAGGAACCTAGAGGAGTCAGATTCATAGGGACAGAAGGTAGAGTGGTGGTAGTCAGGGGCTGGAGCGGAGGGGGAAACAGAGAGCTACTGCCTAATGGGTACAGAGTTTCAGGTTTACAAGATGGAACGAGTTCTGAAGATGGATGGTGGTGGTGATGGTTGCACAGCAATGTGACTGTATACTTAATGCCACTTAAAATGGTTAAGATGGTAAATTTTATGTGTATGTATTTTACCACAATTACAAATAAAAATAATAAAATAGGGCTTCCTTGGTGGCGCAGTGGTTGAGAGTCTGCCTGCTGATGCAGGGGACACAGGTTCGTGCCCCGGTCCAGGAAGATCCCACATGCCGCGGAGCGGCTGGGCCCGTGAGCCACGGCTGCTGAGCCTGCGCGTCCGGAGCCTGTGCTCCGCAACGGGAGAGGCCACAACAGTGAGAGGCCCGCGTACAGCAAAAAAAAAAAAATAATAATAATAAAATAGTTTTCTTATATATAAATTTATTTTATTTATTTATTTATTTTTGCCTGCATTGGGTCTTTGTTGCTGCGCGCGGGCTTTCTCTAGCTGCGGTGAGCAGGGGCTACTCGTTGCGGTGCGCAGGCTTCTCATTGCGGTGGCTTCTCTTGTTGCAGTGCACGGGATCTAGGCGCGCAGGCCTCAGTAGTTGTGGCACACAGGCTCAGTAGTTGTGGCTCGCGGGCTCTAGAGCACAGGCTTAGTAGCTGTGGCGCCCAGGCCTAGTTGCTCTGCGGCATGTGGGATCTTCCCGGACCAGGGCTCAAACCCGTGTCCCCTGCATTGGTAGGTGGATTCTTAACCACTGTACCACCAGGGAAGCCCAATAAAATAGTATTTTAAAAAGATGAGTGAGGAAAAGTGTGTATGCTCAGGGAACTCTGTGGGGGAAGAAGAGTGGCAGGGGGCACAGGACGCAGGCACCCTAGTCAGGCAGAAGTCAGTGGAGAACAGCTTTGTGGCACAGACCTGCCTCAACGGAAGACTCGTGGAGGCTGGGCGGCTTAGGGAAGGACTCCAGGCTAGCCCAATAATGACCAGAAGAGGCTTCCTCAAAGCATATTCCAGGGCTTCCCTGGTGGTGCAGTGGTTGAGAGTCTGCCTGCTAATGCAGGGGACACGGGTTCGAGCCCTGGTCTGGGAGGATCCCACGTACCGCAGAGCGGCTGGGCCTGTGAGCCACGACTACTGAGCCTGCACGTCTGGAGCCTGTGCTCCGCAACAAGAGAGGCCGCGATAGTGAGAGGCCTGTGCATTGCGATGAAGAGTGGCCCCCGCTTGCCACAACTAGAGAAAGCCCTCGCGCAGAAATGAAGACCCAACACAGCCAAAAATAAATAAATAAACAAACAAATAAATAAAAAGCCAAGCATTTGAAGCCCTTTAAAAAAAAAAATTAAAAAAAAAAAAAAAAAAGCATATTCCAAAGACCACCACCACATTTATTTTGTCATTTGGTATGTTCGCGAGCTTCCTGAAACATAAACATCACTCCTGATTTATGGATTTCCTTGCTTTCTCCTTCTCCTCTTGCATTTGCCCTCACACGTCTCTCTTAGGTTCTCTGACTTTCAGCCTCACTACTGACAGACGCTGCAGCTCATGCCTGGCTCTGGCCACCATCCACTGAATTCAGGTGAACAATTTTCCTGCTCCAGAAGCTTTTGGTTCCCATTTCAGAAGGTCACGTTATTCATTACAACGGGCCAGAGCACATTTTGCAGGTAACTCTGTTAGCCTGCAGGAACTGCAGAGTTGACACAATTAATTGGAAGTGTAGATGCTGGCACTGAGCATCCAAAGAAATCCATTAAAATGTATCTAAATATAATCTAAGTGCTGAGAAAAAAAGAGGTCTGAAATGCTTTCAGTAGAATTCCCGCAAAATCACAAACTATTAAAGCCAAGCTCTGCATCCTGGCACCAACAGTAGTTCATGAATATAAAAGGTTCTATCTTCTTAGTAAAGTAGTTTTTCTTTTGGAAAATACAGTTATTTATTATAAAAAGATAGCATTTATGTTAACATGTAAGGAGTTTTTATTTTATTTTATGTGCGGTACGTGGGCCTGTCACTGCTGTGGCCTCTCCCGTTGCGGAGCACAGGCTCCAGACGCGCAGGCTCAGCGGCCATGGTTCACGGGCCCAGCCATTCTGCGGCATGTGGGATCTTCCCGGACCGGGGCACAAACCTGTGTCCCCTGCATCAGCAGGCGGACTCTCAATGACTGCACCACCAGGGAAGCCCAGGAGTTATTATTTTTAAATGAATTAATACATATTTTTTATGTTTTTTGCTGTTCATTTCTAACATGGTAAATATCAGTGGAAATAGCCCATATCAACAATCTCTTTTTAGGGTCCTTAATAACTTGTAAGAGTATAAAGGGGTCCTGAGACCAAACAATAAAGGAATTACTAAGTGTAGAAGTTTCCCAGAGAAGAGGAAAGATGTTGGTCACTACAGCCCAACGTGCGGGTGGTGATTCCCCAGACTTGCAGCACTGGCTGTAAACAAGAGGACAAACAACCCAAGCCAGACGTCAGAACTCCCACCTGACAAGCGAGGACCATTTGGGAGATGCTGGGGCTTGTACGCATGATACTTTGTCCTGTCAGTATGGCCAGTCAGCCCTTGTTATTTCACTCCCTCCTGTCCTCCCAGGTCACCTCTGGGTGTAAGAACTGTGGGCTCTGGGTCTTCTCTGCCCCTGTCTTCTGCCCCTGGACAGTCCCCTTGGAATCTGGCCGGGCTCCTCTCCTGAGTGAGTACCCGTGTGGCCTTAGTTATTGCACACATGGTCCACATGGAGTGTTGCCCTGGCAAGGCCAGCGTGCTCTGCAGCGCGTGTTAGCCACTCGGCATAATGTCATTATTGCCATCGTCATGGTTACTATTTAGAGATTATATCTGAGTTCCCTTTGCCTTTCTGAAAAATAAGGATAATATTCCCTGACTTCCCCGCTTCCCAGGTTTGCTTCAAGAGACAAATTGGTTAATGTGTCAGTCAAATATGTGCTCATGGCCCAACCATCAAAGGTGATCAATTCAAGACACAGGAGGGAAGGCACAATTTCCCTTCGTGGAGTCAGGCTGGCTGGTTTGACGCTGTCACTGACTAGTAAACTGATCTGGGTGACATTATGTAACTTCCCCCTGCATCTCCATCTGTAAATGGGAGCGGTAGAAGTCCCTAAAGTTCAGGGTTGTAGTGAGGATGAAATAAGATAAGGCATAGAGCACCACGTGCCAGTGCCTTGACTATAGTAAGCTTTCACCAGAGGCTCTTTTTTGTAACATGAAGAGAGACACCTGGTTTTATTACAAAGCCCGTCTAGAAGAGGATATTGTCTCTGTTTCTGGAACTCTTTGCTCAGTGAAGTGGGGTAGAGCATCCGGACAGGAGGCAGGGCCCATTCACGCAGGTCAGAATTCTATGAATGACGGGGATCATGAAACAGCCGATGCAGGGAAGAGGTTTCTTAAAAAGATAAGTCACGTTTCCCGTGCCTGGAGACTGTATTCCGTGGGGAACGTGAACTGTGGCAATGGTACAGCAGAGGAGAAGTAGATAGTTCTAGCAGGCTCTAGGAAGTGGAGGTGATGGGCCTTGGTGACTGGGTTTCTGACGTGGGAGGTGAGGAGAGGAAGACATGTAAGATGACTTCATATTTTGAGCCAGAATAATATTGTTCTTTCCTGACTTGGGCTCTGGGGAAGGTGGGGAGACAAATGTTCAGTTCTGTCCTTGTGGAATTTAAGACTTTTCCAGGCAGCACCTGCCAGCATCCCTTCTTCTCCACCTGGCCCCACTCAAACCTTCCACAAACTCCAGGCTTCCAGCTGCCTGAGAAACTGAGAGCCCTTTGTATAATACTTGTCCCTCTGGGAGCATGCCCTCCTTCCTTATGGGAAGCTGGGCCAGCTCACAGCATGCGGGGGCCGCTTCTGCCCCACCTGAGCACACTCCTGGCCCTGAACCTCTTCCGCTCCAGCCAGGGGAATACTGGGCTCTGCTGCCCATTGAAGACACCTGCCTAGGAAAGAGGGGCCCATCCTCCTCTAGGAAGTCCACCTGTCACCAACCTCCTTTTCAGAAAGGCCAGGTGACCAGGTCACACAGCTCATAAGTAACAAAGCTGGAATCCCAAGTCAGGGCAGTTGGACTCGGAACCTTTCCTCCTTCTCACCTTGACTGCGGGATCTTCTCTGAGTCCCTTGGCCCTGAACTGCTAGACAACCTTGGCTGCTGTCTAAATCCTGTCCCATCTTCCCAGTTCTTTGCAGACCCTGTCACACCTCCCAGGGAAAAGCATACATGCTCCCAGGGATGCAGAAATTCCTGTCCACACACAGTGTTCAGTCATTCAGCAAACATTCACTGAGAGCCGGCCCACTGTGTGCCAGGCCCTGTACATGGTAGTGAACCTCACACTCACACACTATACACACTACACACACACACACACACACACACGAAGCCTGCTCACTTTCCTTCTCCTGTTGATTCGTGAAGCTCAAAATGACCTGGTTTTACTCCTAGTGACAGGAAGAGGCCCTCGTTTACCCATCATCTTTCAAAGAAGAGTGAGCAGGTAGTACTAATTTTGAGCCTACTAAGGATAATTTAAAAGTAGCCCAAGAAGAAGTTTGCCTTAAGGGCAGGGCCACGGCTTTTTTTTTTATATATCCCCCTCACCACAGCATCCAGCAAATGCCTTTACATGAAGAAATCGTTTGCTGAGCACTGGAATAGTGTAAATGAGATTATAGGAAAGCTGTTTAATCTTCTCAACAGAATAATTCCCCCTCAGCATTCTTAAACTAAGCATCTTCTAGGGAAAAAAATTAATGTGAATTATAAATCAGCCTTATCTATTGCTTAATGCAGTCCCACCCACTTCTTTAAAGATATAGGATAATCCAGGCTTTCTCTGCTTCAACCTCTTAAGACAGAGCTGGTTCAACTTCTGTGTTTGCATGTACCATTCATCTTCAGAAAAGGGTGTTCAGCTCTAACTCTGCCCTCCATTACCTCCAGAGCTGTCGTGCTGTTTTGTGTAAACTTCCCAGGATCCCATCACCACCAAGTAAATGAATCAACTCCGCAGAAAGAGTAGATAATCAGAGAGTTGGCCAAGACACAGGGCAAACTCATCAGATAGATGTTTTCTTCTTTATTACTCTTTTCTTCAGCCACAGTTGTTTCCTGAATGAGTGAAAGTGAATTATGAGTACTATTAGATATTAGATCAGTTTCCAACAAAAACTCTTGCCAGTTCTGTGAACCTGGCTTTCCACGCTCTGCTTCTGAGAACAGTGTATCTTCTCTCTGTACGGGGAGGGAGGGCAGCTATACAACATCCTCCGGCACCATGGAGAATTAATGATTTCCTCCCTTATGAATGTCAGTGATTGTAATAGTAATAGTTTATGTTCCTTGAGCACTTACTGTAACAATTGGAATTCTAAACACCTTTCCTAAACCGGGCCATTGAATCCCCACAGAAATCATAATGGAAATAATTATGATTATTCCCATTATTCAGAGGAGGAAACTGAGACTAAAGGAAGTTTGGAAACTTGCCCAAAGTAAGTGAAAGGGCGCTGCCTCCTGCACTCCAGCCATTAACTCTTACGTCACACGGCTTCCCTGGCAGATCCCTTGTCTCTCTCTTCTTCCAGTACCGAGAGGCTAAGTTTCCAATCAACCAGGAGTTTCTGTGTTCAGAATCTGATTCAACTAATTCACTAGGCCTGTGTAAATGAGTTAACACCCGTTAACTTATTTCACTCTAAAGATCGCTATCCTAGGTTTGAGAAGACTGACCAACTGGCTGAGTGTCACGCAGCTAGAAAGTCGCGTTGCTTTATAGAGGTCGGCCTTTACTGGGCCACCTCCATGCCCTCCCCAGCCCTGGGACCCCAGGAGCCACAGCCTTGTCGGAGAAGGGACCCCAATGTGCTGCCGCAGAAACCGGGGAGCAGATTAGCTGGGACCAGGCTCCCCCACTTCTCTTCTCACCAGGGCCCCTAATAGGATCTGGGCTTCTAGATCGGGTTCAACCCCCTGACCCTGACCCTCATCCTTTTATTCCGAAAGTTTACCTAAGGCAGCTTCCGGTGGGTGGCGAGCAGCAGTCTGCTTACCCCTGGGGGAGAAGGGAGGCCTGAAAGTAAGAGGGAAGGGAGAACCAACTCAGCCTCAATGCAGAACTGAACTCTGCCCATCCCTGGGGCCGGGGTAGGGAGCATCCGTGTCCTCCTCGCAAAGGTGAGGCATTAAATGCCCGTGATTAGCAATTTTTACCAAGTCATCAGAGAAAGCACACTGTGCTCTGGTGTTGCCCCATCAGCCTTCACTTTTTTTCTCACTGTCATTTTCCTTCGCTCTGATTTTCTTTTACTTTTATTTTTTCTTTTAAACAATTTTTTCTTTTTATTCTTTTGTGTCGCTCATATTTCTCTAACTGCCCTCAAATCTCCTTTCTGAACAAGATGAGGTTTAGAGAAATAAGTGAGGATGAATGAGGGGCCCCTTGATGCCCCTCACAGCATCCTCTAAACCGATGCCTCCCCACCTCCTCGGAGAAACATCCTATAGAGTCAGAAAGGGCCTGACCTGAGAATTCTCCACCACTGGAAGGAGTAGCTGGTGATAAATCCAGTCATTTGCTTCCTTTCATGAGCTCAGCCACTGGCTGATAGAAAACTTGTATCCAGTGGCCCAGCTAGGAGAAATCTGCCCACAGCAGCGGACCCTGTGTCCCTCTGGACTCAGAAACTCACGGCGGGTCTGTTGGAGACATATCTGTGGTTGACTGTCTCTGCATTTCTGATCACACTGGCCCAGCTGGTGAACATCTGGAAGTTGACTTGGAATGTGGTGTTTCTCTAGAGTGAACATCTGCAGGAAACCCAGGACTCTCAGGTCTTTTGGGCCAAAGAGAGCCTGCTTGGTTTCTTCTGCCTCTGCCAGCAACAAAATGTACTGTCAGTACCAGAATCTTTGGGCAGAGAATGCCTTGGGCACCGAGGCAGAAATCCTATAATGGGCAAAGCTCTCGGCCAAGCACATTTAAATAGTGCCGATAATAGTGTGAGGACCTTCATTTCCCCAGCACAGCATTCTTTGTAAGTGGGGATCCTGGCAGCTGGGCAAGAAGCCACCATCTCCCCACATTCTATGGAGAGGGGATTGGAAGTGTGGCCTCGGCCAGGACACTAACCAAGGTCGTAGTGCTCTTCTATGATAGAGGTGACTTCTTGCTGTGAGGCTGGTGTCCTATTTACTCTACCAGGACATCTGCCCTCAGGCAATGCCAGTGCTGGGTGGAAGCTGCAATCAGCCTGTGACAGGACTCACCCTATAAATATGCTCATTGAAAGAAACCCTGTGATAAATCCTTAAAGAGAAATATTCTGCTGTAAAGTACACCTACCCACCGACATACCCATGCCCATGGAAGAAACCCATGGAAGTACCTCTCCACTCCCCATATCCATCCCACCCTCACTTTGCCACTGTTTATCACTTCTGGGATCACAGAATTCCATATGGAGGCTCTGGCAGGTGGGGTAGGCTGTAACCTTAGATACCTTTTTGGTTCATAGGGAAAGCATCCATGCTTGATAGGTTTATGTAGGTCTACATCAAACAAAAAGTGGCATCACTGAAAACAGTAATAGAATAAGACCCATGTCCCTTCTTCTCTTCCTTTATCATAGCTTCTCAGCCAGATGTGGCCTGGTCACCACAGTTCATCTTCTGTGGAAGCTGAGTTTTGCCTTGAGATGATTTAACAGAGTACTGAGCTAGGCCCATGCAGCATCTTTCAGGGGTTCTGATGAAGGATTAAAAGCTGCACGAATCCTGTACCAAGTCAGCCAGTTGTTACTTCTCTGCCCACAGCATTTGGTGGTGGGGAGAAGTGACCCCTCCCACAGTTCCTACTGAAGGGATAGCCTGAGTTTGGCCAGAGCTGACCAGAGATGAACATCTGACCCCGTGGTGGGGAAAGATGGTGGGGAGAGCAAATCCATGGGCTGGGCTGAGTCTGGTAGGTTTCTCTGTTGAGAATGTGAATTACAAAACCCAGACGCTGTGACTAGACCCTGTGTCATGGAGCGTCGGGCCCATGCTCCTGCCGTGGTGAGCCAGAGCCACAGTCCTTCAAGCATTTACTGAATGTCTATTACATGGAGGAATCAGAAGCAGAAATGGGAGAATCTTATGGGCCAAGAGTTAGAGACCTCAGGTTCTGACTCAACAGGCTCTGTCCCATGAGCCTGGCTGACTTTATTTTCAGCCCTTGGAAGCCTGTGCAGTTGCCTGTTGAGGCCTCACAAATAATCCCCCTTTTCTTAAACCTCCACAAGGAGGATTCTTTGTCTTGCTGCTCTGTGTGCCCAGAACAAGACAGCTCTGTATCCCCACCATGGAAGTCAGTGACAGCGGCATGTGCGGTCATGCCAGCGATGCTGCCGCCGAGGGCAGGAGGCTGACCCAGCACCTACCATCCCCTGAACTGATGCTGAGTCTCAGGGGTGCAGGCACACATTGGCCAGGTGAGAGGGCTGTTGGTGGAAGGCAGAGCTGCTGGAGAAAGTGCTCAAGGAGGAAAAGCATAACTGTTAAAATGAAGCAGATCTAAGGTATTTCTTTGCTTCTAAAACATGTGGTTTTTTCTTCATAGTTTAACATTTGTGAAATCAGGTTGTGTCTCACAATTCACAGTCTGGCTGCTAGAATCACTGTAGTTATCATGAACAAACTTGGCCAGGGCTATTCCTGATGTTGTCACTTCAACTGAGCTATATGCATTGTCAGAGCTACAAATGTTGAATTTGTTATTGAAAATATCTTCAGAAAGATTTCGCTGTAATTTGGCAAGCAAAAAAGTCATTGTGTTTTCAGAAAGGCATGGAAATGGAGCAGTGGAGTATATATTTTATATTAATGAAGCTGGTATTTTTGTTAAAGGAATGATTGCAATCTCATATTTCTTTCGAAGCAATAACCAAGTGCTTTAGAAACCTTCAGGTAGAAGAAATGGAGGTACATCTTGTTACTGAGATAAATGCACAAGGATGGCTTATCGCCCACCAGCACAGTGTGACCAAAGGCAGGAGAGATTGCCAAGTCCCTCAGAACAGATGAAAGGCATTTCGAAGCACCAGCAAGCTCTTGTGCCCCATCCATGCATTGAGCGGCAACATTGTTAAGGCTGTGTCCTAGCGTACTTGACAGTGGTTTTTTTTTTTTTCTTTTTTAGTGGCACATAAAATAATGTTATGACTTACAGTTGAAGGAATCTTAGATTAGATGAGATATGTTAATAATAACCATCAAAATGTGGCTGAACAGGCTTACGTCTAACCGAGAAGAAAGCCAAAGGCTACCTGTGCTTCAGCCCCTGTTTATCCACAAAGGGTAACAATAGGGGAGAGAGAGGGTTTCGTGTAGCTCTGCAGAACTTCAAAGTCAAAGGCTTTGTGGCTGTGGGCTTAATACATGAAACACACCCTCAAGCTCAGTACAGGCACCGGATGCTCAGAAACTTGCACTTGGCCATGTCTATCAGTTTTGATTAATATGTGGAGTGAAGACAAAGGGAGGCCACAGTATCCTGTGTTTCTCTTCACTTCAGACAGAATGCCCACTGCTCCCAGGTCCACGCCTTGCTGCTCCTTTTCCCTTCCTGCCTCCCCTGTCTCTTTCTTTCTCCATCATTCTCTTCCTTTTACCTCCTCATAGCAGCAGGCTGTTCATACTGGTGAGAAAGGGAAGTTTGAATAAGATGGGGGTAACAACTCATTCAGTACCTTTGCATGTATGTGTGGGTACATGCATGTGTACATATGTGTGCAGAGCCAATGCTTCCTCTCTCATTCCCAACAGGGTCTTCAGAAGTAGCGATGTGAAATCATGAGTTCCTCCCAATGTACCAAAAAAAAAAAAATCCATCAATAAAAAATACATATGTGCTCCTCAGTCTAAAATACCTCCATTTTCATTCTTTTTTTATGGCTGAGCAATATTCCATTATATATATATATATATATATACATATATATATATACACCACATCTTCTTTATCCATTCATCTGTCAATGGACATCTAGGCTGCTTCCATGTCTTGGCTATTGGAAATAGTGAACGGTGAATGTTGGGGTGCATGTGTCTTTTCGAATTATAGTTTTCTCCGGATATATGCCCAGGAGTGGGATTGCAGGATCATATGGTAACTCTGTTTTTAGTTTTTTAAGGAACCTCCATGCTATTCTCTGTAACAGCTGCACCAATTTACATTCCCACCAACGTGTAGGAGGGTTCCTTTTCAGTTTGCAAGATGACTTAGGACTCTAAAATATTATTCTATGACAGTGCTTTCAATTGCATTGTCATAGAATATTTCTATTTCAATATTATCTCTGCGAAAGAGAAAATTTGTCTTTATCAGTACAATGGTAATTATAAGTCAACTGTTGTCATTTTGACAACACCAACCTAAAAAGTCATCCAGTAGAGGCTTAGCAACAGAGTAAAAGTTCAGGGCTGTCACTTCAAGACAGGGATCACTTGGTACCCGCATAATGTCAACATAGCTCATAAACTGCATGGCAGAAGCTGGGTTGACTGTGAGTGTATCATCCATCTGACTGAGAGTATGCTTAAGATAATTCTTTCAAGAGCATCAGCTTTTAAGAACATAACATTTTCAAGGTTATTTTTGGGAAAAGAAAAAAATTTTTAATTCTAGAATTCTCCCATCCACAGATACCAATGTGTGATAAACACTAATCTCTGTCATCTTCATTGTTCAGGAGAGGAAATAGGCCAGGAGAGATGGGAAGCAACTGACTCAAGGGCACTCAGCTGCTTCTGTGGCATGGCTGGAACTCAAGCCCAGAGCCTATCCCATTCCACCCAGCTTTGTCCCTGTATCATTTCGGCTCTTGCACTCCATGAAGCAAGTCTGGTCTCACTCAGTTCAGATATACAAAATTGTGATGCTAAAGGATACTTAATACCTCTTAGTTTAGTGTTGTTTTGGGTTTCATATATACATATATATATATATATATATATATATATATATATATATATATATATATTCTCTGTGTCTCCATTAAAACCTGGAAACAGATTCAAGTTAACATTATCAATTCATGGAGGATAATTTTGTTTCTATGCTGCAACCAGAGCTCCCTCTAATGGCTATTTATTTGGAGAGCAAAGTCTGGGGGAAATGAAATAACCCCTGTTCTTTTAGAACTGAGAACTTTAAAAATTATAGTTTAATGAGTCATTATTTACCTTTGCAACTAGATCATTTTAAAACAAGACTTACCTGATGTGATAATTAATTTTATATGTCAGCTTGACTGGGCCACAGGATGCCCAGATATTTGGTCAAACATTATTTTGGGTATGTCTGTGAGTGTGTTTTAGATGAGATTAACATTTGAATCAGTAAACTGAGTAAAGTGGATTTCCCTCCCTAGGGTGGGTACGCCTCATCCAATCAGTTGAAGGCCTGGAGAGAATAAAAAGGCTGACAGTCTCTCAGGTAAGAGGGAACTCCTCCTGCCTGACTCTTGAGCTGGGACATCAGTTTTTCCTGCCTTTGGTGTGGAACTGAAACATAGGCTCTTCCTGGGTCTTGAACCTGGCAGCTTTGGGATTGAAACCCACAATATCAGTTCTCTTGATTGTCAGGCCTTCAGACTCAGACTAGATACACCATCAGCAATCTTGGGTCTCAGCTCACAGCTGCAGATCTCAGCTTCTATAATCAGGCAAGCCAATTCCATATATATATTATACACACACACACACACACACACACACACACACACACACAATCTATTGGTTCTGTTTCTCTGGCGAACTCTGACTAACGCAACTGATTTCAAGGCACTTTGAAAAAAAACATGAAAAAAATACTGCTATTACACAGTCAGTTACAGTGTGGGTTAGTTCTCCTTGAAGCATAAGTCTGCCTACCTTCATGGGTGGTTTTTTTTTTTTTTTTTTTCTTTTTGCGGTATGTGGGCCTCTCACTGTTGTGGCCTCTCCCGTTGCGGAGCACAGGCTCCGGATGCGCAGGCCCAGCGGCCATGGCTCACGGGCCCAGCCGCTCCGCGGCATATGGGATCCTCCCAGACCGGGGCACGAACCCGTATCCCCTGCATCGGCAGGCGGACTCTTAACCACTGCGCCACCAGGGAGGCCCCATGGGTGGTTTTGACTAATTAGTTGTCAAGTCATGCTGACAGTAAAGAACACAAGAAAATTGAGATCTATGATCACTGATTTTTTTTTAAATATCATATTAAATATAAATATATTCAATAAAAGTAATATCAACTCTATTGATCTTGCGTTTTACATATCATATTTACTACCTCATTTGATGGGATCCTTACTGCCATGCTGAGAGACAGAGCCAATATCCTGAGCTCAATACACAGATAGAACTGATGCCCTGATCCCCGCAGATAGAACTGATCTTTAATATTGTGCCTTTTCCATTATAACCACAGTATCACTCTGAGTCATTCGCTGCCACAAACCAGTAAGACAGCCTCTCCAGTTATTTCACTAATCACAGAGGCTGTTGATGATTTTCAATCCAAAACATGCTCTTCAATGGCTATTTTCTGGCTGACTTGGTTCAGTAGCCTAGAGCAGAATGTAAACAATCCCAGGCTCTTATGATACACAAGAGAAGAAAATCACTTACTGTCTCACACACAAACAGGTTCATACTGGAATTCCAGGTGGTTTTTTTTCAAAGAGTTTTATTTTGATCCTTTCTCTCCCAGAAATCCCTGAGTGGAAACCCAATTATGTGGCTGTCACAAAAGTATTGACTTTATCATTGGGAAGGAAGTAAAAATGATCCACCATCTACCCATGTTACCGTTCCCCTGCATCTGAAAATGAGCAGGAATTGTTACAAATAAAAACCAGGACTTACTCTTTAAACTAGGCTTCTATATCATCTTGGTTTCCCTGGACCTTGCTTTCTTCATTTATATGTCTTGGAGATTATTCAATAATAATGAATAAAGCTTTCATTCATTTTCTAAGTATTATACATTATTCCCTTATGTGAATTCCTAATAATTAATTTGACATCTTATTAATGAAATTCAAGTCCAGAAATCTTTATTCGTCTGAAGGCAGAATAGAATATATTAATTAGTGATGAATAATACTTAAAGCTGTCACAAAGACCCTACATTTAATGTTCTTTTTATACAAAATATTTATAAATATAATGATTTTTATTTGCTCTGTCTTCATGAAAAAAATCGTAACTAGAATTCCAGATAAGCATGGATGGACTGGCATTCTTCAGTTATCTACATCTATAATGTGCATAACCACAAGAAGGGAATCCGGTTACCCATATTACAATTACAGGAATATCTGTGTAGAAGGGAACCGTGTCCAGGGTATGACCTAAGATCTGTAAAATCTTGGCAAATGTTATCCAAATGTAGCCCTTTCCTCAGGAACAAAAACAAAAGCAAAAACTTGCTATCTTCCCCTTTTCTTTCCCATCTATGTATATAAGAGAAATCATTTTGTACTCTGTCATTTTCTACTACATTCATTTATATTTATATATATACTATTATTATTATTGAAGTATAGTTGATTTACAATGTTGTGTTAATTTCTTCTGTACAGCAAAGTGATTCAGTTATGCATACACACACACACACACACACACACACATTCTTTTTTTATATTCTTTTCCATTATGGTTTATCATAGGATACTGAATTCTCTGTGCTATACAGTAGGACCTTGTTGTTTATCCATTGCGTATATAATTGCTTACGCCTGCTTACCCCAACCTCTCACTCCTCCCTCCTCCAACCCCCTTCCCCTTGGCAACCACAAGTCTGTTCTCTATGCCCGTGAGTCCATTACTGTTTTGTAGATAGGTTCATTTGTGTCATGTTTTAGATTCCACATGTAAGTGATATCTTATGGTGTTTGTCTTTCTCTGTCTGACTTACTTCACTTAGTATGATAATCTCTAGTTGCATCCATGTTGCTGCAAATGGCATTATTTCATTCTTTTTATGGCTGAGTAGTATTCCATTATATATATGTACCACATCTTCTTTATCCATTCATCTGTCAATGGACATTTAGATTGTTTCCATGTCTTGGCTATTGTGAATAGTGCTGGTGTGAACTAGGGGTGCATGTATCTTTTTGGATTAGAGTTTTGTCTGGATATATACCCAGGAGTGGGATTGCTGGATCATATGGTAATTCTATTTTTAGTTTTCTGAGGAAGCTACATACTGTAGTAGCTGCACCAATTTACATTTCCACCAACAGTATAGGAGGGTTCCCTTTTCTCCACATCCTCTCCAGCATTTATTATCTGTAGAGTTTTTAATGATGGCCATTCTAACCCATGTGAGGTGATACCTCATTGTAGCTTTGATTTGCAATTCTCTAATAATTAGCAATGTTGAACATCTTTTCATGTGCCTATTGGCCATTTGTATTTCTTCTTTGGTGAACTGTCTATTTAGGTCTTCTGCCCATTTTTCTATTGGGTTGTTTGTTTTTTTGTTATTGGGTTATATGAGCTGTTTGTATATTTTGGAAATTAAGCGCTTGTCAGTCACATTGTTTGCAAATCTTTTCTCCCATTCTGTAGGTTGTCTTTTTGGATTTTTTATGGTTTCCTTTGCTGTGCAAATGCTTCTAAGTTTGATTAGGTCCCATTTGTTTATTTTTGTTTTTATTTCTATAGCCTTGGGAGACTGACCTAAGAAAACATTGGCACGATTTATGTCAGAGAATGTCAGAGAATGTTTTGCCTATGATCTCTTCTAGGAGTTTTATGGTGTCGTGTCTTATGTTTAAGTCTTTAAGTCATTTTGAGTTTATTTTTGTGTATGGTGAGAGCGTGTGTTCTAACTTCATTGATTTACATTCTACTACATTCATTTTTTAAAATTTCTTTTCTGGGCTTCCCTGGCGGTGCAGTGGTTGAGAGTCCGCCTGCCAATGCAGGGCACACGGGTTCGTGCCCCGGTCCAGGAAGATCCCACATGCCGCGGAGCAGCTAGGCCTGTGAGCCATGGCCGCTGAGCCTGCGCGTCCGGAGCCTGTGCTCCGCAACGGGAGAGGCCCGCGTACCGCAAAAAAAAAAAAAAAAATTTCTTTTCTGCCACCTTCCATAGAAGACTTAAAGAAAAAACACAGTAAAGTAGAAAAGTAAATATAGAAATAAAAACTGAATTCAGGAAAATGCAGAAGAGCAAACTGAAGAAGAAAGTCAAAATATGAATGTTCAGACTATTACTTATCAGAAGTAGAGTGACAGGAACAGTTTATTGTTCACCAAAATCTGTTTTTCTTCTTCTTGGGCACACAACTGGATTGCACTCCCCGACCTCCCTTGCAGCTTGATTTTCAGCCAAGGGGATGTGAACTGAAGTTGTATGTGCCATTTGTGGCCATGGTCCATGAAACCCTTCCTTTGCATTCTTCCATACTCTTTCCTCCTTCCACTTGACTGGGAAGAACAGGACAGTAGTGACCTTGGAAGCCCTGTTCTGAGGATGGCAGGGCCTCTCTCATCCTAGGTCCTTTAGTGCCTATGTGGGGGAGTGGGGTCCAGCCAATCCACACACCTGCCCAGGACTGTCACCTGAGCCAAGGCACAAATTTTGATTGTCTTTGATCCATCAATCAGTGTTTGTTACTTCAGCCTAGTATAGCCTAAATAATACATGCGATCCTCACAAAGCACAATAAACCCATATTTTCTATTTGGATTTTGGGAGGGCTTTTAACAGATGGGAAATAGTCTAGACAGACATTCACCCAACAAACAGCACTTCAGGGCATTCCTGGCTTTAGAACTAGTTAGTCCTTCTTTTCAACATTGGAGTAGGTCTCAGCTGGAACAAGGGGTTAGTTAATCCTCCGAAGGGTTAAGCCCAGAGCACTCTGGCAGTGTTGCCAGTGAGCCTCAGGAAACTTCGAGGACAGGAAGTGTCCAGCTGAAGGACATCATCAGTTCAAAAACCACAGGATGACAACTGGAGACTGAGGAGCCCATGTTGTCTGCGAGTCATTGAGTTGAAACCAGGAAGAAGAGGTCAGTGTCTGGAGTTGGTCAAGTTGGCAAAATCAAGAACCCCAGGGGATGGCAGGTCCATATGCAAGTCAAGAAAGCCAGAATCCAGGCTGCTGGGTTCAAATCCCAGCTTCACTCCTGACTAATTATGGAATCTTGGGCAACTTATTAATGTTTCCAGGCTGATTTATTTCTTCTTCTATAAAACTTGGGTAATAAAGCTATGTATTTCAAAGGGTCATTGTGAAAATTAAGTATATCTAAAAGGCTTAGATCAGTGCCTGGCACATAGCAAGCATTCAGGAAATGATGACTATTTTTTATGCATACGAAGCAGAGGATGGTGGAGTATGCCTGTGGGGATCAGGATCCAGTGCAAACCAGGAGCCTGGCCAGAATGGGCTGAGCACCAGGCTCTCCTCAATACATATATTCCCTTCTGAAGCTGTGGCCTGTGGCTTTTAGTCTTGGCCTACCTGGATCTGAAGTGTGGAGGAGCTGGGTCATCCCACTACCCTACAACACCCCATGACTCACCACCAGTGGCCACCACTGGCCAGACAGCATGTAGGAGCTTCCTGGCCACTTACATGGGGGAGAGAGGGCAGCAACAGCAGGAATCACCTGTCCCGAGGGAAGACACCCCTAAGGCCTCCTGGGGGGACACCAGTCAGTTCATTGAGATTGACCAGGAAAAGAGAGATGGGGAATAGAACTTGCATGGGTGTCAAAATCTCAGATCCTCTAAATATCAGCTATGTGACTTTTGGGTGAGTCTCTGAACTTTACTCTTTTCTCATCTAAAATACTATTTTAAATCGCTACATTATGAATAAATAAGGTAATGTGGTATCTTATGAAATACCTGATAGGGCATAGCTCAGTAAATCTTTAACACATGTCAGTGGAAGGAGGGAAATGGTGTTTATACGGTGTGTGCTGATGGGTGAGTGGCTGGTGGGCATGTGAACAATTTAGTTTATTCCAGAAACCACACTTGGAAGCATTGTTGGTTGTGATTAAACATTTAATTATGTCCAGCGTGTGGTGAGTTGATTCTGGTGCTGTAAGGTATCATTAAGACTCTGTGTGTGCTCAGTCTAGTGGGCATACCATGGCACTCTAGGAGCTGCTCCCTGAGTTCCTCTGCATTAGCAGTACTGCTCTATGGTTTGCCCATGGTCTGGGGACACCTTACTCCAGGGCCTCCTCGTGGCTTCCATCATGGTTCTCCATTGCCCCGTGTGTTATGTATGGCTGCTCATTCACAGACAGAAGCTGTGGGTGATTGTGTTTGCACTCCTTTTATTACTGGGCTTTCAATATTTCCACCCTGTGTTTTATCCTCTTCTGGAACTTCACCTCGGGCTGAGTTCTTAGGTACAATGAACATTTCCAGACTTTGAAGGGAAGTCCTAATTCCACGGAAGTGGCCTTACCTCCTGCTTTGCTTCTTCATGCCTCCTAAACCTCATCCATGCTAATCACTTGGAGACCACCTTCCTGCCTCTGCATGACCATATACAGTATTGCCTCGGCTAGGAATGCCTGGTCCCTGGGGAGTGTAGGGATGGGCAGATGGGTCTTTGTGTCATTTGCTGGTGAGGTGATTTACTCTTACAGATGAATTCTGCTTTTTTGACGTTAGAGTCCATTCCCTCAACTACTTTCTGGACTTTTAAACAGCCTCCTGTATGTTTTTCCTGCTGGTCTCTCCCCACTCAACTCTGTCCTCACAGCCTCCAGAATGATGTCACTTACTAAATTGTTCTTCACGATGGAGAGTGTTTTGAACAATGGGTCTGGGTGTGTGCCTTCATCACAGTTTCTCTGAGACACTCAGGGCAGATCATTTACCCTCTCAGGGACTCCATTTTGCACCTATAAATTAGGCATGTTAGACTATATAAAGTCTAATGTCTGTACTTGTTCTGCAGGTCTGGATGAAGGGAGTGGTTTTACAACCTTCATTGTCTTATAGACTCAGATGACACCTGTGCATGAGGACATTTCTGACTCCAAAATGTCACCGGCTCTCATGAGAAACTATGGGATCCATTCTGTGTAAAAATAATGTTAGTGAAGAATTCACTGGGGCAAAACACCCTCTGTTATATAGAAGAATACAGAGAGAGAGACTGAGCGCATGATGAGAGATGATCAGTATGTTGTATGTGTATCTTGGGAGGGTGGCATGGAAGCCCATATGTAATAGAATTCAGGTAGAGGGGCAAAGCCAGAGCAGGAGATGGTCCAGATTCTCAGTATCAAGAAGCCACTGCCCAGGACCTGGAGGGAAAGCTGGGTTGGGCCACCCAGAATTCAGATGGTGATAGCAAGGACCAAGAAGAAGGAGGGCAGTGTCAAAAAACTACAGGAGAAAAATCCATTCCGTCTGAGTAAGGAACCAAAACAAGGGAAGTAGTGTGAGGGGTAGGTATGAGTGCATCTGTATGTGGAATGTTATTTTGACTATGGACTCACCAGCCCGTGACTATAGAAATAGGATAACATTATATTAATGCTCCCAAAACAATTTCAAGTTCCAACAAAATACCCCTAATTTTCTGAGTGTTCACAATGGCGTTGACACACCAGGCTTCCTCAGCAATTAAAGTCTGCCTTCTCTTCTCTTCAAGCAGACATTCCCATCTGCGAAGGCCCATCTCTTCTGCTTACTGAGGGTCTAGAGGTAGAGCCTTCTGTATTTTTACATACGTCCAGGCAACAGGGGTTTGGCAGTGTCCCGAGCAGTATCCCCCAAATTGCCACAAATTATGTACAGTGATTTAAAGAGACAGGACGGGATCGATGCTCACGTGCTGACAGCTTTCCTTTTTGCCCTCGCTTCAGGGGTCTCATCTTTCCTTCAGAGATGTTAGGAATGAGGGTAGTTTGCTTAGAGCAGTAGGCTGTCTCCATCACTATGAATCCAGTTTGGCTCCCAAGCCCCTGGGGTGGGTTCTCACAGTGACACCCATCGGAGAGAAGAGGAGACTAAGGAAGGCAAACCTGCCAATCCTGTGTGATAGACACAATCCTGCATGATTGACACTGACCATGGACCGTGCTCAGAGGCTCACGGACACCCATCCTTGGACTTAGGTATTTAAACAAAGCCCAAAGCCCTCCTCTCCTTTCTTTGCTCTTCCTTGAACCCCACTCAGTTTCCACCCAATACTCCCTCACACCATGCCCTGGGCAGCCCCACCGTGTGCTGACTTCTTGCCCAAAGCAGCCCACCCCCACCTCCTCTGGGGAGAGGGTTTGACCTCCTCCTTGCCTGGTTGCCACCATGCTCTCCTTTGTTGATGATAAACCTGTTGCTAGTTGGCTTCCTTCCAATTTTGTGTAAACCACGGTATGTATCTAAGATACCGATTTTGTAAAGAACCAGATGTTATCATAAGCGCCAATTCGTGTTTAAATGACCTTTTTTTCACTTGTTTTATCCTACATTTAGTTCTTAGAGACATCAGCTGGCATTTTTATTGACCTGTTTTTCCACTTGATTTTTGTACTTTTGGTTGTGGTTAGGGCAAAGCATGTTTCTCCTCATCTATTCATGACCAAGCTTATCCCTTATCATTCTACTTTCTGTTCCTTCACTTATTTTTTTATAATTCCTTAATTTTAAAATCTCCTTAGAAAGAGAAGCTCGGTTAAAATTTACATTTTTATGGCACATCTTCCCTTTTATCTTTCTTCTTTTACTTTTTAACTAGCTTTGATACTTCTTCACCGCATGCTTTTTTTCTGTTTGATATTGCCCACTCAGAGTTGTCTGTTGGTCAGGGTCCACTTAACATTTTGTGACATCTAAGAGATTTTCTCCTCTTGTAGTGAGGCACAGTGAGGTCTACCGCAGGGAGAGAGGCTGCTTCTGATTTGCCATCTGAGGCACACAGCCACGTGATAATAAAAATAACATAGAAATAGGATGTAGAGCCCCCGCCTGTGCAAAGTGAATCATTGTTGAGTAAATGGTCATAGCAACATGATATAACCTGCAATACTACATGCGTGCTGGCTACCTTATAAAACCTCAGCAGCTTTCAGGGGATGCCTCTATCTGCTGTGCAACCACTGTTGGCAATACTTAGGAAAGATTGTAATTTATTGCTAGAAAGATAAGAGAAACTACTCTTAAAGGTCATCCCTGGCATCACCAAAAATCCTGATTCCCTTTCGATCCGCTTGCATCCTTTTCTATCAAATAAACCACATTTCACAGAGATCTTTGGAATATTGATATTGTCCTATGACTGTGTCCTGCTGCGGGTTCATCTCCTTATAGAAAAAGACAGCATGCTGCATTTTCAAACAGTTGCTTAGAAAAACTTAAGTGTAGGCTTCACATAGTTTTTATTAATTGATACACAGCCTTTTCAGTAAACAATTTCAGAGACTGTGTTTCTCAGGCAGTTCTGTTTTATCTTCTCTTTTGCATCGTTATGGATTTATGACTCTCTGATACCTTAATGCAACTTTGTTTTCTTTCAACATCTAGAATCTATAAACTAATCCTGATTTTTTTTTTCCCTGCCCAGAAATATGGAGTCAACTATCCTCCAAGGACATTTGTTCCTTTCATTGGAGAATAGTTTTAGAACCCACAAGCACTAGTTCCACAAATAAGCTTGTCCCACATTCCAACTGGAATTTGGCAGATGGCAGCAAAAATATCCAATGGCATAAATCACTGTAGGGACGGAACAGATAAAGCCTCCTTTAAAAACGTGTCCATTGATATTTCCAATTCATCTCAATTTTAATAAGTTCTTCTTGGCTTGCTCTAACAGAAGAGTTTATCAATCCATTCTTTTTTTTTCAATTTTTGAACAACTGATTTTTCTTGTTTCCATGAGTATTAATTTCTTAAAAACAATATATTATCATACCAAACCAGAAGTCTAAATATCAGTGTTGCCTCCCCAAATTCAGAAGCCTCCACATCTTTTCTTCTGTCTCCACCCTCAGCTCAGCCATCCTGAAACTAGCTTCACGGTGAGCAGGTCCCATCGATTCTTTGGTCAGCATCGTCTTAGCACCAGTATCTGAAAGGAAAGAAACCCTAGCCTCCATCTAGGGGAACACCAAAGAAACTAAGATTTTGGAACACTCAGGGTGACACATAGATGGCTTGTTTGCTTAATAAAAGATAATAATAAAACGTAGAATACAAAGTTAAAAAAATCCTCTGTCAATTTTTTCCATTTGCGCTCCCAATTGGAATTTATCTTCCCTTTATATTTTTTCTTTCACTAGTGCCTTCATATATTTACAAGGCAACATTTTTAGTAAAAAATTGTAGTTTCACACAGGCCCATAGGTATATACAGTGTCCTGTACCGACTCACAAGAGTCAACTTTGCACACCTCTTCCCAATTCTGCACTCAGTGATGTCACGTTTGTAGCTTACAATCAGCCATAATGGAAGTATTTACACCATGGAAATTGGCAAACACTATCAACCAGGACTTTCCACCCAGAGGGCCAGTTCTTAAGCATATATCAGGACAACTCTGGGTATACACCTCAGTTTTACCAAAACCGGTCAACATATCAGAACACAAAATCAATTGATATACTATACAATTCTATATTCTGATATAGAATTATCAGAATAATATGCCAAACATTATGGTTGAGAATTCCCACTCAAGAAATTTACATAGAGTAGCTTTTGGAGCTTTATGTAATTTTTGTGATATTCACTGCATAGTGCTCCCCGGAACCAACCCTTGAAAGACAAAAAGTACCATTGGGTTATAGTACATTTTAGTTATAATTCCATTTAGTTATTCACCAGTTTCAAGTAATTTCCAGATATTTTTGATCCATTCCCCAGAGGCCTTTATTTCCACAACAGACAACATAGAGAATTCAGTAATTTCTAGTTATTAACATTTCTGTGCTGATATCCAATTTTTTACACGAATTAATACACACCATGCTCTCTCCTCGATGTCACATTCTGTAGTAACTGTGTATTATCTGGATGATATGGAGGATAGAACCCAGCAAACTTGGAGCATGGGGTCTGCCTTTACCAAAATCTAAAACGAGCTAAAGGAATGTGAAGTTTCCTCATTGGGTCTGAGTGGGGCTGGCCCACTAATTTGTTCTTTCAGGTGGTCTGTCATGGCATCCCTGGTGTTATTCCCAGGAATATAATGGCCTCGGGTATCTCATCATTGGAAACTGTTCATGGTAGAGGTTCTCTTTTTGTTGTTCATTTAGCACCTGAATTTAGGCAGGAAACATTCCTACTTGAAGGCTCTGTGTAGTTTGATTCCCTGCCTTTTTATTGCCACTTCCACAGAGAAGTGCCCTCCCCAGGTGAGGAAGCCAGGACACTCTGTCCCTCCAGCTGCCTTGGGACAGTACTGGTCCTGCTTCCTCTTTCCGGGAGTGTGGCGTTCTGAGCTACAGCCCATCTGAGTCTAGCACACTTCCTCCCTACTTCTGGCACTCCCTCTCACCCAGCCCCACACCTCGAGCAGGACTTCCCCTGGCATCGCCCCCAGATTCTCACTTGCCCTTTAAGCTTGGCTAGGTCTGGCTGTGCTCTCTCAAGGACACAGATCCATGGCCTGGTTGGTGCTTCAGGCATCTGCCTGTGCTTGGCCACCCCAGCTCCCAGCAGAATGCCGGCCCCGATGCCCTCGCTCTCCTGTGCTCTGAGTTTCCCTCCACCTAATACTGTCCATTTTACATCCCTCCACATTCTACTACGTTCCATTATCTTCTACTATGCTTTCTTACCTGTTACCAAAGGAAAGTTGGGAGAGAGGGAGGGGTGCATTCTAACTCTTCCCCCTTTTGCCATGTCAGAAACCAGCAGAAACCACAGTACAACCCAGATAAAAAATTGACTCTGAACGAGTATCTTTGTTTTCTAAGACTTGTAACCTTGGAGAGACCCCAGGTTGATCAGTAGTCTCCCTTACCTCCCCAAGCATGTTTGTGTCTGGCTAATACTGTTGACCATTTCCATATAGCTTTTACTTCTGTTCTTTCTTCAAACCAGGAATTATTTCATATCTTCTTTTTGACTTCCAAGACGATAGATATTTCTTGGATTATATTTCTTGGATATATCTTGTTTTGCTAGTACCCCTAGACTGCAGCCCAGAAATGTTGTAATAGTTTATAAATTCTCATAAGTAGCTTATGAGAATTTTTCCCACATCCTCACCAAAACTTGATAATTTTTAATTTTTGCCCTTATGGTGGTTGTACAACAATATCTTTTTTCTGCACATCCCTGAAAAAGATACATATCTTCAGGTTGAAGAAACTTGAGTCCTGAGCAAAATAAATAAAAATAAATCCATACTTAGTGATGTCATAGTGAAACTTCAGAACACCAAAGACAAAACGAAAAATCTCAAAATCAGCCAAAGGGAAAACACAGTTTACTTACAATGGAAGGACAAGCAGACTGACAACACATTTTTCATTGGCAATTATAGAGGTCAGGAGACAATAGGGCAATATCTTCAAAATGCTGTTGGGAGGGAAAAAAAAAAACCTGTCAAACTAAAACTCTATATTATTCTCCCAGTGGTTGTGTCTGTGCATCCTCAATTGACCTCCCCCACCTTCTTCAGAAATAGATACTGAGGGTAGGTGCCTGAAGCTGGGAAAATCCTAGAACCTCATGCCTTCTGGTCATATGATTGTTCCCTTTCTGTGTCCAGAGCCTTTTGGCTCCACCCCAGGATTGTAAATACCACTTGTCAAGGCAAAGTGCTTTGGTTAACCAAATATTTCATGTTCCTAAAGCCTGCCCCACCTCAGGGAGCTTTGTTCAATTTGCTTAGCCCTAGTGCATACATGGTTCTAGGTCCAGAGATGGGGACCAACGTATCCTTTTCTCAGCCCAGTTTGGCTCCAGACCTTGTTCTATATCAGTAAATAGACTGCCTAGACTCTATCTGATCACAGTAGTCATCACAGCAGTCAGGTTCCTAGAGTTCTAGATGACTAAAAAGTGGTAAGCTGACCTCTGTCAACTAGCCTCCTTTACAATAGCCTCTCTGAAAATTCATTTCCATCTAAGTGTGCTAAATCTTTTAGATTCAAAAAGTTTATCTTCTTTGGTCTGCACAGTAGCCCTGTGGGAAAGGGAAGGTGAGGTAGGTGTTATCCTTTCACTTTCACAAATAAAGAAATCACAACACAGATGGGTCAAATGACTTGACCAAAGTCATACAGCTAATGAGAAACAAAACCATGTCTGAGCCCAGTTTTTGTTATAATTGCCCTTTCCAGAATCCAGGGATTTTTGCCCATTTTCCTGAAACTTTCTTTGACCTACTACTTTCAATGCCAACAATTGGAAAACTTATTAATTTACTATATTCGCTCTTATGTGAAGGTATTATATGTTTGCAAAATAGCCAAGATGTAGACAGCAAGATAGGAAATATCAAGAAATTGAGTGTATGTTTAGAAATCAGCTAATTAATTTTTAAAAAATCAAGATGTATATTATACTGAGAGGTTAGCATATTCAAATGAAATCTTATTTTATAAATACTCATTGCAGATAAAGCTTAAATAGGAATACTCAGAAATATTGCTCAGGGCAGAGGAAAAAAAGATTTGAAAAATCAAAGAATTTCAGTTCAATAGATTATTATTTTCTGAAAGCTTAAGTAAAATCGAGTACCTTGATCATGAGAGTTACTCTCTGGAATAGTGGCAAGGATCCTTGTGGGATCCTGACATTATATCATTATCTACTTCTAGATACTCTGACAGATGAAGGCAGAGGACCCTGCAACAGAGGAAGGACTCTGCCCATTTCTTTTTTCTGAGTGGATAACATGAGTTCACATTTGGTCTTCCCCTGGCATAGAGTCTGCAGCTGCAGCTCCTCAGATGAAATGCTTTATTCCTCACTAGGGCCAGGGTATGGAAAATAATCACATTTTTCTCTAAGACACAGATGTAACCCCTGAGTAAATGAGCTGGAAGATGAGAGCAGCCTGAAAGTTTTAGGAGGAAGTGTCTTACAGGAAGTCATACAGCATAGGGGACCTTTTGTGTACAAGCTGTTACTAAGCGCATCTTAAGAAAGACAATGACATACTTATTTTAATGATAATGCTTTTCTTACTATTATTATTATCTTTTAAAAAGGAATTGCAAACATGGCACATTTCTAGGTAGAGTCTGCTCACCACAGCAGAGTGGAAAGTAGACCACATCCACACTCTGCCAAATCAATAGCATGGTGGAAATGAAGGTTTAAAAAGGGGCCAAAAGGAGAGTCAAGGCCATGTTTTCAAAGCTGTTTCCATAAATCCCAGAAAATGACAGGTGTCCATATCATGTAATCAAGGGGAATGGAAACAACACAGGGATATGAAACCATGGTCCTCGCCCTTATGAGGACTGAGTTCTAGGGGTAAAGACAGGGGATAAGTATACAAATAAGTACATGAGGTAAATACAAGTAGTGAAGAGAACTATGACTATGAGAATGAGTGTCGTGTTTCCCTGTTTTACTGAGTACTTTGTACATGCCAGCTCTACGCTCATTCCTTGCATGTTCTTCCTACTTAATTGTCCTTATCTATAAAATGAAGCCTAAAGAGCTTTTGTTACTTATCCAAGTTCACACAACAAATAACAGACAGGGGTTTGACCACAGGTGTGTTTGTTTTCAGCTCCCTCACTCTGAATCACTGCACACACCACCTTTCCTAACAATGGTAAAGTGATAGCTGCCATGGTCAACTCCCACTTCTGTGGAGAGTGTGAGAGGTGCCCTGATCTGTGCCCTTGGCCCAGACCCATCCCTACACCCTCCCACCCATGAGCCCATCAACCAATAAAGCAAGTGCTTGCCAACCCAGGCTGTGCTAAATGCCCCTGTGAATCTAGGCATCCAACCCCATATGGATGGAGGAGATGGTAGTGTACTCTTAGGTGTGCTCAGCTATCCTCTGGAATAGTTGTGTGACCTTGAGCACCTGAAGTTGTCATCTGGGCCCTCTGCCTGAAGGTTGGAATTCTCATTTCTGAGTCTTTACTTACATACTACTCAATAAATCTCTCAATAATTTTCTCTTCAATATATTTTCATTATTTACTCAGTCAGCAAATATTGACCTTGTTGGCCAGTGACACTGGTGATGAGCAGACTTGTCCATGAACTTGAGGACAGACCTTTTTGTTTTGATCTCTTAGATATAAATTAAAAAGTGCTTACTGCTCCAGGGTCCCATGTGAAAGGAGAGCTCCTAAAAAAAATGGGTGGAGAGCAAAGGTCAGGTAGTCCTCTAAAAATTTTAAATGGGGCCTTAGATTTTGAGACAAAATGAGTTCTCTATTTAGGAAGGGAAAATACACACACGCACACACACACACACACACACACACACCTGATTTTTTCCCCCTGTGTAAATAATGTCCTGGGTTAAACAGTTTCACTGGCATAATGAATTCCCTGTATGAGAAAGTCACCGTATAACCCTGTTCTAAATCAGTTATATCCCAGTAGGGGTTAGAAGTGTTCAGAAAACAGAGCTGCCTTAAGAAGCAGCTTTATAAAGCTTTGTTGGGTGATACATGTACACTAAAGCTTTTCCATTCACAAGTCGAAAGAGAGAGGAAATTGGAATGACATGCCAACCAAACCTTCATGCTGTTTGGGCAAGGAGCACCACTGGGTTTACCCTTCCAGGAGCTCAGTACCTCCCATCTGCATGTGATTTTGTGTACAGGAGTGACAGGGAATCAGGGATGGAAGGAAGGGAGCCAACTTCCCCCAGAGCACATGAAGCAGCAGAAGGAAAGAAGCCACAAAAAGGGAAGGATCCCTCTCTCTCTCTCTCTCTCTCTCTCTCTCTCTCTCTCACACACACACACACACACACACACACACCACACACACACACACACACACACACGTGTTTGGTGCTAAATACTCCCAGCTCTTCAGTAGGACTCCAGAGATTCTCTTATGAGGACTTCAAAAGCTCACTGAAGGCAAACTTACACCAGAAGAAAAGGGAAGGTATCACATGAGAAGCTGCATTCAAGTATTTGAGGACTTTTGGAGGCTTGAGTCAATGAAAGTAGCAGCAAATTAAAACTGTAGGTGAAAGCAAGTTACAGAGGTAGATTCAGCAATGACGCAACCATCCTAACTCAAGAGAACGCATCTGCGTGACGTGATGGTACCTTCGCACCAGGCCACTTGTGGAAGTGAAGAAAATTGGGATTGGAGAGGCCTAGAGCCAGAATGCACCTGGATGTGGGTCAGCACCCCTCTCAGGGTCATTCTTGGTCACCTGACCGTGGGGACCTGCATGAATCACAGTGGTGCTGGTTTGGGTGGAATCTCAGTTAGCAGCTAAGAACAAGATCTGGAGAAGGCAGCAAAGACAGTGTGAAACCCAGAGCAATAAAAATGCATAAAATTGTTAGCAGCTCTGCTAGAAATCGAAACAGCAAGATCTTCTGTGAATTTAAGCTGTGGGAAAACAGATGAGTGAGGGAAAGAGATGGAAGGAAGACGGGAGCTAGAAGGAGAGGAAGGGGTAGCAGTTCAGTGGGGGCAGAGTGGTCCCCTTCTGCCCCTAGCTTTTTCTGTGTTCCCAGCCCTACCCACTAGGATTGGTGAACGAATCATTTAAGATCTCAAGTCTCGGGAAGAAGCTGTGGCTTAGAAAAATAATGGAGTTGAAGTTCTCAATAAATACGCTATGCAGCTAAAACCATTTAATCATGATCTTTGCATCAGAGGAGGAAAATCATAGGGAATGAAATGAGCAGGATCATTTTAAAAATAAAGATTTGGTTGGCAGATTACCACAGTAAGAAGACGAAAAGTCAGGAAAGTCAAATGCGACCAAAATCCACATTAACAAAAGTTGAAGAAAACAGATACCATTTACATTCCAAGCCGAATAATGAGGTGTCAGCAAGGCATCAGCTGGAAGAAAAACGTTGGAAAATGATTCTTTTTTTTCACTGCTTGCAGCCAAAGCTGTAGTTGAAAATAAATGCAAAATCTTGCAGCTGGCAGTAGAGATGCTTAATGATCTCCATCAGCAGAAAACTAAGATTCTGTTAAGGGGTCTGACTCAGAAAACTTATAAGCCAGAAGAGAAAGAACAGAAGCTGTCAGCTGCAGAAGGGGATATATATTCACAGAGAATTCTAGAAACAGAAGAGAAATTACAGTGAAGATAGATTATGTAAAAATCTGTTGGATCACCTTGTGGGGAAAAAAAGCCCAAGACACCAGGCTTTTTCTTTTTGATTCATCAAGATTTCTTCCTGGAGAGAAGAGAGATGCTGCCTTCCAGAGACAGAAACTGCAGATAGCAAACCCAAAGATTGGTGTACTTCAGAGATCTCAGAAATAAACCAAATCCAGGAAGATCACGAAGTAAATCCCATCAGTGAGAGGTCCTGGGAGACAGGCTGGCTCCCTGAGCACACTCCCTGGGAGTACTGGGGCCCTCGACCCCACTGGCCCTTCACCTCCTTCTTGCTATGGAAGAGGCATGCCTACAAGTGAATGAGTTGTGAATGGGCTGCCACCTGGGTAGAAGGACCTATGAGGTGTCAGGAAAAACTTTACCCTCTGATCTGCAAACATGACTTGATGAAAAACTGCCAGAATGTCTACTGAATCCCACACCCTCTGAATGACAGACTACCCAACCTTCCTTGATGGTGGACACAATCGAGATATCTCCACTTCACCATTCATCAAACAGACTTGCCTGGAGGTCAACACAGGGCTGTACATGGACCACCACCTGGACCAAAGGACTATTTTCAGGATCTGATAAAATATCTGCCTCTAATATTGGCCTTGGGATGGTTTCATTAGCAAAGAATGGCCCTAAGAGCTCTTACTTTCTCCAGGGAGGGCTGGCTTGGCTAATGCTGATGCCACTAACTTCCTATCTTTATCAGGAATATCTGATTAAATATAAATATATACCACATAAACCACTAACACTGCCATCAGCCACCTTCTCTAACATGGACCCACACATTCCCAACCTTTCTTCCTGGTGAGCTTACAGCTCCTTGCTAAAGAAAACTTTAGAAACATAGATCCTATTGCCCTAAGAAAGTACCTTCTTTCTTGACCCTAATTACTTCAGATTATCTACCTTTCTCTCTCTACAAAATACATACAACCTTTGGGTTCTAGAGAGGAGCTTCTCCAGATATCACTACCTGCTCCCCCAGGCTTCCCGCCTCAGGTTATGAATGGACCCTTGGGATAGTTCAGGTGCTTCAAAATCCAATGTGAATGTTACTTTGGTAATTAGGTTAACGCTCTTAGAACTTAGTTTTGTTGTTAAGAGATCTTTTTGAACGAAATGACTCAAATCTGATAGGTATTTGATTTACTATAAAGTATGACCACCACTTGAGCTGATGCCTCTCACTTTCTCCACTCTCCTCAAACCTGTTTTATGTACTAACGTAGTTTATACAGTTAATGTAGCTTGCGCAACAGAGATGGGTTTTAATATAATATATGCTGAATATAACACTTTTTCATAAATTTGCTTAAAAGGAAAAGTATAGGAATAATTATCAGGACTATTTGCTAATCTGTGTTCTTTTGCTCATCCATACTTTGCATAAACCTTAATCAAAGGTCAAAACATTCCACTTGGTGGTAGGTGAACTGTTGCCTGAGAGGAAATAAGTAGTCACTGAAATACCCATCAACTAAACGCAAACCTGCAATGTGATGCCAAAGAATATACTCTTCAAGAAATCACTTAGAAAATTACTAACATAAGTATTCTCTCCATGTTTGGGCATTCCCTGGTGGTCCAGTGGTTAGGACTTGGTGCTTTCACTGCCAGGGCCCGGGTTCAATCTCCTGGTCAGGGAACTGAGATCCCATAAGCCGCATGGCACGCCCCCCCCAAAAAATTTTTGCTCTCAGCTGTGAAAGTGGATTTTGTTGGACTCTTTTACCCCAGTGGGACCCTTTATCTATATAAAATTAGAAGTCAACATAGACCCTGAAAGCTGCCTTAGTTGACATGGAAGTAGCCTGTCAGCTCCACATCCGTCTCATCTCATAAGGTGGCATCTCCGAGTGCCCCAGGGCTCCACCAAACTTGGTTTGGCAACTTCTAGGTCACAACACAATAGCAATAAGGTCAAGGTCATGGTTTCAATGGCCACGGAGGCCATAACCAACTTCTCCCATTTACAAACATAAAACACTATGTGGTATGGGATAGATAACTGTTGATACTCAATAGAAAGAAATTTTTATCAGTATTCTTAACCAGCATTCTTGCAAGTGTGTACCTGTGTTACAAATAAGAAGAGTGAGTATGCAAAATCCCTCCAAATTGCAAATATACACCCTACTATTGGGTCAACAGCATCATCTTTGCCTGTTAAAAACACTTCATTTTATTTCAGCAGAGATAATAAGTACCTGTTAGTGATGTTATTAATGGGGCCGAGACATGTGCTATGGAGTCAGGCAAGATGCTCTCCTGGGAGAATGAGTTTCCACATTTCTCTGGTGTTAGAACGAAGAGCAGCCCAGATGGACGCTCAGCAAATTACTGTCTCACAGCACAGCCCCATCTCGCTGTGATCTGTCAGCATTTTTGCAGCTTCCCACAGTGACAGCTTCCTCATGATTCTGTATTCCTTGGGAAGATTAGACTCTGCCTTTTTTTTCTCCAACTCTTACATCTTCCATCTGAGACCATGTGGGTCTCAGATTTAGATCTTAGATTTACATTTAAATGTGAAGTTGTAGGCAACGACTTAGTGGCACAATATTGCCTTGAGCTGTAAATTAATTAATTAATTAATGAAAGTCATCTGGAGACAGGTTTTTTTAAGAAGATTTCAAAGACCTTAGATAAATTGGTTTCTTTATAACCCTCTCCACCATCCTCATATCTCTGACCCCTGCCACACCGCCACCACCGCCACTCCCATTTGTGAACAGGCCACTTCACCTCCTACTTCAAAAGAAAATCAAAGCCACAGGCAGGAACTGCCTCAAGCTCCTGCAAACCCACAAGAATCTGTGCTCTCCTTTTCTCCTTCCCTTTTTTCCAATGAGAAGGAACCCCTGCTCCATGCCTGATCTCCTTACCTGTGTCCCAGATCCCTCCAGCCAACCTCCTCAGTCCCTGACTCCATCAGTTATCTCCTCCTCCTCCTCTTACACCCACTCCGCTGCTTCTTTCCCAGTAGCATTCAACAGGCCCAAGTGTCAACTGGGTTAATGGAGCACTCCAGCTATTGCCCCATCCTCTGCCTCCCTTCATGGTCGAGCTTAGTTGAGGGAGTTGCATCTACCTTCACGAATTCCTTTCCTCACCTCCCATTGACTCCCAGGGAGGATGCCCTACAAGGTCGCCCTTCAAGGTCGTTGCCCTATGAGATTCCTTGTTGCTAAACACAATAGACACCTTTGACTTCTCAAAAGTATCTAAACTTTTGGAAAATTATTCCTATTTAAAAAATAACAAACAAACATCCATTCAGTCAACAAGCATTTATTGAGTTCTGACTAGTGCTGGGGACTTAGAATGTGGCAGTAAACAGGTGTTGGCAACTGTGGAGTTTACATTAGGAGGAGATGGGGACCCAAGCCATAAACAATTAAACATATGAACAAGATAATTCCATAAGGAGATAAGTGCTAGAGTGATGGGATAGAGAGTAACTATGGAAACCACACTGAGTTCCAAAAGAAGCCTCTCTGAAATGCTATTTGAGCTGACGGCACGAGTACAAAGATCTTGGGCCAGAATGTCACAGGCAGAATAAACAGCAAGAATGGAGCCCTGAGGTTGGCACAAGCACTGAATATTGTTTACATGTACAAAAGGAGAGACCAGAAAGAGGCAAGAGAATGTGCTCTTGCTGGGTAGGGAAAGGGCTTCTGAGCCACAGGTGAAGTGGACCAAGTCTGGAAGAACAATGAGCTTTGTACCCTTTTGGGTTGGGGCCTGGCTCCACCTCCCCTCCACGGGCCTCCTGAGTAGAAGTGTTGGAGGAGTGGAGGAGGGTCTGTTTCCCGCCTCCTCCACCCTTCAATCCCAACTTTAGAAGCCAATAAGCAAATCAGCCAGCTTAAAACAAGCTGGAAGAGCTTCTGGAATGGACCCCGCTGGAACCTGAAGAGAGATGGATCCCCTTACCCCTCTCCTTCGATCCCTCAACTCTGAGCTGGATAGGGAAAGTAGCCCAACAGGGGCTCCTACAAGGCCACTGCTGGCTACACAGTGGAACCCAAAGTCAAAGTCAGCCCCTGAAGGGATGTGTTAGAGTTCAGTCTTCTCGTGATCAGCTTCAGTGGTCCAGGTCCTGGACTTGGAGGGGCTCTCCAGTATTTGTGCCTGGGAAACAAAATGAGCCCAAAGATATTCTCCCAAAGCCAAGTTCCCAAACACACACACACACACCCCAGTCCACAGGAACACAGGTGATCTATGGGTCCTCTGTCTAACCTGGGGGCAATGACCCCCAGCATGTGTGTGTGTATAGGGGGTGTGGTAGAACCAGAGTGGAGTGGAGGTTTAGTTCCTGTGGCCCTGATCGAGAGCTTATACTCAAGATCAAAGTCCTTTTCCAGAGCCTGGGACTGTAGATAGTAGGAGCAAATCAAAAAGAAGAGATGAGAAGTCAACCCCCAACCCTGGTCCATTATAATTGGCTTCAGACCCCCCCACACCACAGAATGTCCTCAGACACAGGGAGGGAAGTCTTGGACGGCTTAACTGGCCTAACTCGCTCCTTCCTTGACCTAGTTATCCTCTCCCCAAGGCCAAGTTCCTCTCCTAGTTTTCCTGATTCCTCTACAGTATGTAAAGGGGCTGAGCCAGGGAGAGTGGGGAGGGGGAGGGGAACCAGGCCTCAGCCCTTCTCAGGAATTTGGGGCTCTATGGCCTGAAAACAGCAACTCTCAGAGCAGCCCTCTGGTTCTCTGTAAGTGCTCTGGGGCCATTGCCTGTGTCTTGAGGTGGGGAGGGTGGGACGCAGGGGCCATCTTAGCAGCCTTGTCTCCAGGAGCCCTCAGGAGAGGGGAAGTGGGCAGGGCATTGTGCGTGAGCCCAGATTACTCACCCAGGGTTACACATTTTGCAAAGCAATTAGTTCTGGAGTTGAGACTGTCCAGATGGGTTGGTAAGAGGGTTTGCTCTCACCAGGGTGAGGATCAGTTGGAGACACTCACAAATCCCTGTGTGAGGCTGGAGACGGGCCTGGGAGTGGGAGAGAGATCCTTCCTCATGACTTTCCTTTCAGCTCCTGACACAGCACATTGACTGCCTCTGACATGTGGAGTTAGACAGCTCGTACTCTCCCTGGGAATCTCCTTGCATCTCTGGACCATTTGGTAGCCTAATATCTTATTACAAAAGAACTTGGATCTTCCCCAAAGCCATCTGTGCCTCAGACTGTGAGCTAGTACAGAGGACTGATTAAGAAGGTCAAATGGAAACCAAAGGACATAGGGGGAGAGAGGAACCCAGGTAGAGGATTAATTACAAAGAAAGAGGTCAAAGGTTAAAAGTCAGACTAGGCAACAGGATGCCGGGATGGAGGGGACTAGAGGTTGGAAGACAACACATGGGCAGGCACTGGGGCCATCCTGAGCCAAAGATCCTGGAGGCCTGTGCACATCCTGGGGGAGAAAGGTCTGTAGCTGAGACCAAAAGAGCTCTGGAGCCTGAGGGCTGCTGCTGGGACCCACCGCCTGGAGTATAACACACAGAGGTGTCCCTTCTCACCTCCAGGCAGGCTGCCCGGTGGCCCCCGCGCCATGGGGACTATGGGCATCGGCTGTGGCCACATCAGCAGGTGTCTGCCCCTGCATCATATTCAAAGCCAGATAACCTGTCCCAGGGCACGTGGGTCGAGAAGCAGTGAGTCCGGGAGCTGAGGCCGTCCATTCACTTGAAACTCCTCCATCACTTCTTCCGAGGGGTCGGCTTGGTCTTCTTTTTCAATCTGGTTTACAAAGAGAAACAAAAATCCACAGCGTTGCTAAGTGATGTGCTCTTTCTCCATGCCCGGTTAATAGAATTATAAATTTATAGACTACCTTTGTGGTTATTACTCTTCTGCTAAACTCAGCCTTAAAATCTCAATTCTGGAAATTCCTCAATTCTGGAAATATCTGGTCAAAATAATATGATAATTTTTTTTCCTGGCCTGAGCCTAGGAAAGATATTCTTTAAAATATCTTCTGTTTTTATGTACAGTAATTATTGCTTTTGTTTCCTTTTTTTTCTTTCTTTCTTTCTTTCTTAAAATATATTTTGGCTGCACCGCACAGCATATGGGATCTTAGTTCCCTGACCAGGGATCGAGTCCATGCCCCCTGCTGTGGAAGCTCGAGTCTTAACCACTGGACCACCAGGGAAGCCTCTCTAACTCCTTTTAATGATTCAAAAAGCCAATTTGAAAAAAAAAAAAAAAAAAGCCAATTTGGCGAGGACTTAATCTTGTTAAAATATTTTTCTAAAAAGAAAATGTTCTAAGTGAAATAGCAGTTTAAACCATATACAAAAACTAGGCATACAGGTCAGAAAGGAAAAAATAAAACTGTCTCTATTTACAGACAATATGATTGTCAGTGTAGAAAATCCCAGCGTCTACCCCCCAAAAAAGCTAGAATAAGTGAGTTTAGCAAGATCACAGGATACATATATAAATGTATAAATATGTTTTTATATATTGGCAATGAACAACTGAAATTGAAAAAGTACGATTTTTAATAGTACCTAAAAGCATGAAATGCTTAAGTATAGAGCAAACAAAATATGTATGTGATCTGTATGCTGAAAACTACAAAACAAAAAGGACCTAAATGAATAGGGAGATATAGCATGTACAGTTCTCCCCAAGCTGATTTATAAACTTGACATAATCCCATTCAATCCCACCAGGATATATTGTCAAAATTCACACACTGACACTAAAATTTCTATGGAAAAGTGGAGGAACTAGAATAGCCAAAGACAATTTCAAAAATAAAAAACCGTGTTGGAGAATTTACACTAAACTGATTTTAACACTTACTGTAAGGCTATAGTAATCAAGTTGATGAAAGAAAAGATACATAAATTAGTGAAACAGAATAGAAAGTCCAGAAATAAACTCACACATTATGGTCAACTGATTTTTGACAAAATTGCAAAAGTAATTCAGTGGAGAATCTTTTCAACAAGTTGTGCTGGAACTATTAGATATCCATATGCAAAAAGAAAAAAGGAACCTCAATCCATATCTCACACCATTTACCAAAAAATTAACTCAAAATAGATAATAACATAAATGTGAAACTTAAAATTTTAAATTTCCAGGAGAAAATCTTTGTGATCTTGGGTTAGGCAAAGAACTCTTCCATACAATCCAAAAAGCACACATACAATACAAAAAAACGCGATATATAAAAGAAAAAATTGATAAATTGAACTTTGCCAAAGTTTAAAACTTTGGTTCTTCACAAGACACTATTAAGAAAATGAGAGGGCTTCCCTGGTGGCGCAGTGGTTGAGAGTCCGCCTGCGGATGCAGGGGACACGGGTTCGTGCCCCGGTCTGGGAAGATCCCACATGCTGCGGAGCGGCTGGGCCCGTGAGCCATGGCCACTGAGCCTGCGCATCCGGAGCCGGTGTTCCACAATGGGAGAGGCCACAACAGTGAGAGGCCCACGTACCACAAAAAAAAAAAAAAAAAAAAAGAAAATGAGAAAGCAAACCACAGGCTGGGATAAAATACTTTCAAAGCATGTATTTGATAAAGGACTTATATCCAGATATATATTTTTAAACTCTCAAAACACAATAATAATTAAATAACCCACTTTTTTAAGATTGAGCAAAAGATTGAGCACACACTTCACCAATAAATGTCTTTGGTGGATGATATATAAGCTCATTAAAAGAACATCATTAGTCAATAGAAAAAAACAAAATTAAAACTACAATGAGGTACCACAGCACACAATATTAGAATGCGTAAAAGTTTTAAAGCTGAAAGTACCAAATGCTGACAAGAATTCAGAGCATCCTACTTTGCTAGTAGGAATACAACCACTTTGCTAGTAGTGCAACCACTTTGGAAAACAATTTAGCAGTTTTATATTTATTTAAACATACACCTACCATATGTCCCAGCAATACCAGTTCTAGTTATTTACTCAGAGAAAAGCAAACTTACACTTACATGAATGTTTACAGAAGCTTTATTCATAATTACTAAAAACTGGAAACAACCTAAATATCCTTCAACTCGTGAATGGAAAATTCTGATAGGTTCATGCATACAGTGGAATACTACTCAGCAATAAAAGTGAAAGAACTACTGATTCATGCAACAACAACATGGTTCAATCTCAAATGCATTATGCTAAGTGAAAGAAGCCAGGCTCAAAAGGGTACATACTGTGTGATTCCATTTATGTGACATTCTAGACAAGACAAAACTATAGGGACAGAAAACAGATCAGTGGTTGTCAGGAGCTTGGGGGCTGACTTCAAAGGGGAAGTATGAGGGAAATTTGGAAGTAGATGAAAGTATTCTATATTTTGATTGTAGTGGTGGTTACATGACTCTGTGCATAGAACTGTTTGCTGAAAATGTTGAATTCTACTGCATGCATGTAAACCTGATATATATATGCGTGTGTGTGTATGTGCCTTGTGTATTACACAAACATACATGACACTTTTCGTGTCATGGTCTGTGGCTTTCTCCTTTATCCGAATGCAGGTAACTGAACTATGACTTCCCAAATAAAACAGTGCTTAGTGATATAATCACCGTAATCCTGCTTTCATCCAACTACTACTGCCCTGCTGTGTGTTTTTTCCCAGTAATACTCAAAACTGCCTGGAAACAAGCAGGGTGAAGGCAGATGGTTGGATTCATACAAGGCTGGAGGTTTTCCCAAGAATATGAGACAGATATTCAAAGGGTAGGGGAATGTAAGGTATTTTTGAGAGAGATTAAAATGTTGGGCCATGGTTTCTAATTTGGAGAGGGAGGAAAGTGAAGAAAGAAGGAGTCTGAATAGACATTTTTCCAAAGAAGACATACACATGGTCAACTGGTACATGAAAAGATGCTCAACATCACTAATCACCAGGGAAATGCAAATCAAAACCACAATGAGTTATCACCTCACACCTGTTAGAATGTCTATTATCAGAAAGACAAGAAATAGTAAGTGTTGGTGAGGATGCAGAGAAAAGAAAACCCTTGTGCACTGTTGAGGGGAATGTAAATTGGTGCAGCCACTGTGAAAAACAGTATGGAGGTCCCTCAAAAAATTAAAAATAGAACTACCATACGGTCCAGCAATTCCACTCCTGTGTATTTATGTAAAGAAAATGAAAACATTAACTTTAAAAGATATATGCACCCTCATGTTCATTTTAGCATTATTTATAATAGCCAAGATATGGAAACAAGTGTCCATCAGTGGATAAGTGAATAAAGAAACTGTGATATATATATATATACACATACAATGAACCATTATTCATCCATAAAAAAGAATGGAGTCTTGCCATCTGCAACAACATGGATGGACCTCGAGGGCATTGTGCTAAGTAACATAAGTCAGGGAAAGATAAACACCATAGGATCTCTTCTATATCTGGAATCTAAACAAACAAACAAATGAAAAACAAGCTCATAGATACAGAGAACAGAGGCAGGGGTGCAGGGGGAGAGAAATTGGTAAACTGTTTCAATTTGGGTTTTTTTTTGTTTTTTTTTGTTTTTTTTTGTTTTTTTTTTTTTCCTTTTTGCGGTATGCGGGCCTCTCACTGTTGTGGCCTCTCCCGCTGTGGAGCACAGGCTCCGGACGCGCAGGCCCAGCGGCCACGGCCCACGGGCCCAGCCGCTCCGCGGCATATGGGATCCTCCCAGATCGGGGCACGAACCCGTATCCCCTGCATCGGCAGGCGGACTCTCAACCACTGCGCCACCAGGGAGGCCCTCAATTTGTTTTTTTACTTTAAATAAATTGAGTAATTCATAAGGAAATAATTTAAATTAATAAATAAATGATGATAACTTGAAACATTTTTTAAATCAAACTACCAGGGAAAAAAAGAGTCTGATGGATGGAGAAGGAAAAACCAGGGCTCAGAGTACCAGAAGCACCTGGTGAAGTTTAAGAACAGTTGCTGTGGGGACACTTAACAAAGCAAGCTGGAAGAAAAGCAGACGGTTGATGTGGAGTTGGATGATTCCATTGGTGATTTCAGAGATGGCAATTTGTTTCCCTCATTGGAGAATAAACTTTGAAAGAACGGATGGTTCATATGCAGCTCCATCAGGCAGAGCTCAGCAAGCCTTCAGCACAGCCTCACGGCCTGGTCGCTGGTGTTCTAAACCTACCCTAACCTTCTCAGACCTCCAGCTCTTTCATCCTCGGGGTATGACTTGCCTTCATCCTTTTTAAAATGTTTTCAATTTTTTTTATTATTTATGTATTTTTTGGCTGCAAGGCATGTGGGATCTTAGTTTCCCAACCAGGGATCGAACCCACACCCCCTGCATTGGAAGCACAGAGTCTTAACCACTGGACCACCAGAGAAGTCCCCTTAATGACCATTTAATGGGTCTCTCTCTATTTTGCAAAACCAAACGGCTTTTCCTGTTCCCATCAGTGGCCTGTCCCTCCACACGTACTATGAAGGAGCCTTACTTCTCTCACTCTATCCACAATCTCCATCCCCTCTCCTTTGTTTCCAATCTCACCCTCACTTCTGCACCCTTTCCCATCAGCTCTTAATGTACTTTATTATTATTTTTTTACATCTTTATTGGAGTATAATTGCTTAACAACGGTGTGTTAGTTTCTGCTTTATAACATAATGAATCAGTTATACATATACATATGTTTCCATATCCCCTCCCTCTTGCGTCTCCCTCCCACCCTCGCTATCCCACCCCTCCAGGCAGTCACAAAGCACTGAGCTGATCTCCCTGTGCTATGCGGCTGCTTCCCACTAGCTATCTACCTTACGTTTGGTAGTGTATATATATGTCCATGCCTCTCTTTCGCTTTGTCACAGCTTACCCTTCCCCTCCCCATATCCTCAAGTCCATTCTCTAGTACTTAATGTACTTTAAGTTTCGGTAAAAAAAAAAAAAAATCTAGAAAGTAAAATTGGCAGGCATGTGTGTATCTCAAGAGGTTGGAAGTCAGGGTGGGGCTTAGGTTTCCAGTGGGGCTGATTAGAGGGGCTGTGGTGTTATTTGCTGAGGTTGTTGATAAGAGGAAGAGCGAGTGTTCATGGGAAAGAAGCCAGGTGGAGACGAGTTGAGTTTGATAACATCCATGTTGATCTGCTGGCCAATCAAGCCCATATATGAGTTTAATGCCAGGGCTGGAATAAGGTTTAAAAGTCATCACCATGCCAGTCATGTCTAAAACCATAAGAAAAGTCTACAAATAACAAATGCTGGAGAGAATGTGGAGAAAAGGGAACACTCCTACACTGTTGGTGGGAATGTTAAGCTGGTACAGCCACTATGGAAAACAGTATGGAGGTTCCTCAGAAAACTAAAAATAGAATTACCATGTGATCCAGCAATCCCACCCCTGGGAATATACCCGGACAAAATTATACTTCAGAAAGATACATGCACCCCTATGTTCACAGCAGCACTGTTCACAATAGCCAAAGCATGGAAACAACCTAATGCCCATCAACAGATGAATGGATAAAGAAGATGCGGTGCAGGGCTTCCCTGGTGGCGCAGTGGTTGAGAGTCCGCCTGCCGATGCAGGGGACACGGGTTCGTGCCCCGATCCCGGAAGATCCCACATGCCGCGGAGCGGCTGGGCCCGCGAGCCATGGCCGCGGAGCCTGTGCGTCCGGAGCCTGTGCTCCGCAACGGGGGAGGCCACAGCAGTGTGAGGCCCGCGTACAGCAAAAAAAAAAAAAAAAAAGAAGATGCGGTGCATATATACAATGGAATACTACTCAGCCATAAAAAAAGAATGAAATAATGCCATTTGCAGCAACATGGATGCAACTAGAGAGTATCATACTAAGTGAAGTAAGTCAGACAGAGAAATACAAATATCATATGATATCACTTAATGTGGCATCTAAAATACGGCACAAACGAACCTATCTACAAAACATAAACAGACTCATAGACATAGAGAACAGACTTGTGGTTACCAAGGGGGAGGGGTGAAGGGAGAGGGAGGGACTGGGAGTTGGGGTTGGTAGATGCAAACTATTATATTTAGAATGGATAAACAACAAGATCCTACTGTATAGCACAGGGAACTATATTGAATATCCTGTTATAAACCATAATGGAAAAGAATATTAAAAATATGTATATATATTTACAACTGAAAAAAACCCATAAAACCATAAGAGACTCTGTAATGACCTATATGGGAAAAGAACCTAAAAAAGAGGGGATATATGTATATGTATAACTGATTCACTTTGCTGTACAGCAGAAACAAACACAACATTGTAAATCAAGTATACTCTAATAAAAATTTTTTAAATAAATAATTAAAAAAAAAAAAACCAGAGGGCAAAATCAAGGAGAGGGCTCAGAATAAAACCCTAGAGGATCCCAAGGTGAAGTGTTGCCAGAAAAGGAAGGACTCATAAAGAAGACCAAGATGGAAAATTCAAGGGAAGTGGAAGGGCTAGTTTACCCAATCCTGCACAAAGAAAGAGAATTCTCTCTGGTTTTCTGGAAGGTGAAAATGCAGAATGTACCTCTTGGCATCAGGAAAGACAAAAGGAGGACAAGTCACATCATAGAAAGTGTCTGGAATAAGTTTGGGTCTGCAGACCTGAAAAGCAGGCAGGCTACCTCTATCTAAGAGCCTGAAACTTAGCAGCTGGCCCCAGAGCCTGGGTCTGTTAGTGCATACTCTCAGACCCCTCACAGTAATTGCTCATGGGTCGGCGCTCTTCTGAAGTAAATCCTAGCTTGTCAAGTATGTAAATGTTTATAATTGCATTTTTCTTTGGCAGTCCTGGTCATTGCGAACAAACCGAAAACTATATACAGGTGCGACCACTGACTGTGGGCTAACTCCTGAGCTCAGGGTTGTTACTCAGGGGAACAGCAGCATCACTGAGAGATGGGACACTCATAAATACCATCTGAGCAGCTGGACCAGGGGCATACATCATCCCTCCTGATTGCCCCGAGTTTGGTGCAGTGCTGTGCACGTGGTCTCGATGACCAGGCTTGAAAATACATGTGGAAATAGATTGGTCCTCCAGGCTTCTTGTGTGCAGGGCTCAGTTTGTACAAGACAGTGCTGTGAAAGAACACATCAAAGGCACAGTACTGCTCACATATGTGTGACTGGCCCCAAATTAGTCACTCAAAGCCGCAGCCACAGAAGTTTTCAGAAAACCACAGATCTTAGCTCCTGAAAGCAGAGCACCAAGGAGCCAGAAGAGTCTCAGCTCAGGAAACACGTCTTAACCCTAAAGGCCAGGATGACCTGTGAAATACTAAAACCTTGAAGAACTGAGAGTAAAACAAACTAAAAGGGAGATGCCATGGTTTCTTTCCACCAAATATGAGAATGCTGTCATGTTCAATCAGGATGCAAGGAATCATACCTATTGGATCCTAAGATTTAAATATTCACTGGTTTTTGAAAAGATGTATCCAAGGGAATTACTAAGGACACAAAAGTCCTTTGTCAAAGTTGTTTGACCTCAAAGGGTCAGACCTCAAGAATGGCACCATTTCAGAAAGCAAGCCTGCTTCAGGAAAACTTTTTTGACCCTTTCTTCACATGTAATTTAGTAGCTCTGCTTGAGAGTGAATTTTTTCCCATTAATCTTCCTCCCACCCCTTTGATTTAGGACAGTCACTTAGTGTCAATAGAGTATGTATGCATACCGCATACAGCATGGCGAAGCAATGTCTCTAATGCATTACCTTAGGACCTTTGGGAACCTGAGAAGGGAGAATGAGTATCGTAGGAAGGGCTCAGATGGTGCATCTGTGATGTCGTGGGACATTATGAATGGAGCCTGTCAGGTCCCTTGATCACAGGGAAGGGATGACAGCTGAGGAGGCAATGACAGGCTATAGAGGTGTCTTCCCTGATACCCACCGAGGATAGTTAACTGAGGGAGTCAAAATACACCAACACTAAAATATCTCTTGAGTTTAAGTGAATTCAGCAAGGCTGAATCCAGACAAATCTGTGGCTCAGATGAAATTGGCTTTCATTGTCTTCCATCTCCTTTCCATGTCCTGGTTCATTCAACTCCCGGCCACGCAAACAGCCATCACATAGCTCACTGGAGATTGTGGGCTTGAAGCCACCACCACAGATGTCATGCCTCATATACAATTAATTTCCTCTGCTCTGCACATTTCCTAACCACTTCCATATATCAAAGCTTACCTGTCCTAGGACCTTATTACTCAGGCCCCTCAGGAAGGCATAAATTAACGACCAGGTAACTTGATGCACAACTTCCTATTACAGTTTTAGTGACTTACCAGTCACTCACCAGTTTGTTACTTCCTTCGCAAATTAACCTCACCTGATCTACACTGGGGTGGGTTGGTTGCTTGTTGACAGTGCAGATCCCTAGAACCTCACTAGTGACCCAAGGAATTAGATTCTCTGGGAGCATTTTAACATGCTCCCCAATTGATTCTTCTACATACTAAATCTGTAAACATCATGAGACATGCATACACTATTATGTTCTATGCAGGTTCTGAGCATCAGAGTAGATATGAGAATCCCCAATACAATTTATATCCATTGTTAACTTATAACAGTTCATTTTCAAATACTAAAAGGACTAAAGAGTTGGCCTGCCGTGCGTGTGGACAGAGAGTATAAGGGAAGTCTCTGTACCTTCTGCTCAACAGTGATATGAACCTAAAACTGCTCTGAAAAGTAAAGTCTATTAAAAAAACAAACAAACAAACAAACAAAACAGACTGACCTCCCCAAGATGGAGCTGATGAACATATGCTCTTTGGCTCACCTATTCTCTCTACAGGCATCATCCCCTTTTATCCTCTACTCATTCTAACCTAACTTCTGCAAAGCCCCAGACAGGCAGAGCCATTCTCCAGGCTCCCATAGCCCAATGCACATACTGATTATGAGAGTGTTTGAGTGTTTAACCCTATACTGTGACTAACTATTCTCTTATTTGGTTCTGGTGAATCTAGAACAACCTGGCTTGTTCTGGCCACGTTCCCATCCCCCAGCATAGTATGTGGAACTTTATACATATGCAATCAAGATTGTTGAATGAATGAATGAATGAATGATCTTGCCACTGAAGTTAACATCAGATGAAGTGTGTTGGGAGGAGGGATGGATGAACTGGCTGAACCTCTCCTTTTGCACATACACAGATAACCCTTAGAGTCACCATTCCTTCTCTCTCTGAGGGACAGGAATCGAGGGCCTCATTTATTCAATCTGTTACTGTGGTCCATACTCTGAATTTATAAATTAATCACTTCCAGTCCACCTAGACAAAGGAAGCAACTGGTGCTGACATCTGAAGTACTGTACCAACAGTGGCTATGAGGAAAACAGAAGCCACACTAGGTGTTTCAAACAAGGGGATTTAATGCAGGGAATTGATTACACAGGTTTGGTAAGGCTGAAGGAGGGCCATTGAGATAACCTATTGTTAGTAAACACAGGAAGCAGCTACTAACCTTAGGGCTGGGGAGCAAAAGGGAAGAGATGGTGTTACCAGAACCTAGAGGCTTTCTTGGGGGACCCCCCACGGCTGGTGCCTGGCCCTCTCTGGGGGCTGCTGCGCGGCTGCTGCTTGGGCTTCTGAGGGGGGCGCTGCTTGGCTGGTGGAGGTCGGACTTCTGGGCGGGGGCGTGGCTGACGTTCGGGCCTCGGAGGGGACCGTGGCTTGGCTGGTGCTCTGACCACCGCGGGGGGTGCAGCTGGCTGGCGCTTGGGCCTCTGAGGGGACGTTGCGCGGCGGCTGGGGCTGAGAGGGCCAAAAGAAGCTGGAGGCTGGAGCAATGGCTCTCCTCTGTTGCTTTAAGGGATGCTGACAGGAGCTGGAAATAGGAAGGCAGCCCTGCTCCTCCCCCCGCCCCATCTTCCAGTCTCCCTCCAGTACCTTCCAATGGCAGAGCCTAACGGGGAGCCGACTGTCAGGGGATTGGGGGAAGTGCAATTTGCAGAGCCTCAGCCCCAGCATCGCAGAATAGAGCAGGAAGGGGGAACTCGGAGCTGAGAGACAGAGGCCAACGCCCAGCCCAGGCGCCAGGTGGCGGCGCAGACCACTCACCTGGTCTTCTGGCAGGCACAGCAGATCCAGTCCTCCTCTTTCTTCTGGTAGAAGCAGCCACTTTTACAGATGCTATACTTGCGGTCCACAATCTCGCGTTTGGAGTTGAGGAAGGTGAACGGCGGGCAGCAACGTATGCTGAAGTGCTCCGAGAACTTCTGGTTCTTGGAGAGTCTGGGGCCCTCCTTAACCACTTTCTGACTCATCTCACTGGAAATCAGTGATGCGGGAGGAGGTGGGGAGACATAAAACATCACATTCATGTGAGGGAGCTTTCTACTCAAGGAATCCATTCCCTGCTACTCCCATGGTCCAAGTTAACATTCAGGGCTATCCTTCATCCTGAATCTGGAAGGTCAATTTCCTGCCCAGCTCTATGGAAAAGAACTCAATTAGGAGTTTGTTCTTTTTTTTTAATTTACATACAATTTTTAAAGGTTACACTCCCTTTACAGTTATTACAAAATATTGGCTATATTCCCCGTGTTGTACAAATACATCCCTGTAGCCTATCTTACACCTAAAAGTTTGTACCTAGGCAATATAAGGGAAGAGTTTGTTAATTTTTATTTGTGTATTTTTAAATCATGTTTTCTGAAACTGGACTCTTTTTTCCCTTACGTGTTAGCCACCCACTTAGGACAGGAAAAAATATTACAAAGCCAAACACATCTATGGCAAAATAATATTCTAGATTTAGGAATGGCCGTTTCTCTAAAAAAACAAGAAAGCTTTGCTATTGAAAGCAAAATCTCTATTCATACAATGAAATACTACACCAGAATGAGAAAGAACAGACTGTAAGACACAGGTCAACATGTTTGAATCTCACAAACATAATGTTGAACAAAAGAAGCCAAACACAAAGGAATACATGCTATATGATTCAATTTATATGAGGTTCAAAAACAGGCAAAACTAGTCTAGTACATGGTGCTAGAAACCAGAACATAGTTATATTTGGAGGAGGTGAGGTCTGACTAAGAAGAGGCAGGAGGGAGCCTGCTGGGGGTGGAAAATGTTCTGGATCTTGATCTGGGAGATGACTACACAGGTGTATACATATGTAAAAATTCAGTGAGCTCTACACTTAATTTTTGTGCATTTTACTGTTTACCTCAGTTAAAAAGGAAAAGTAAGAGGAGGAAGAGGAGAGACGAGAGAGTTTTGATTCTTGAAATATTCTGAAAGGGGGGTAAAAACTTAATTACTACAACATCCTTTGTGGCAATGTGACACATGCAGAAATAGTCCTACCTATCACTCCAAAACACTGAAGCACACAGGGGACTTAAATGACTATTAACCAACAAGAGTCTACAAATATACACAGGTAATGTGCATATACTAGCCACTGAGAATGTCCCTCCTCTCAACAAACTCAAGGTCAAGTTGTACACACAGACGTGCAGTATGTAATTACAAGACACAGTGACATCGACCAACAGAAGTATGTACAAAGATAAAGGAAACCATGAAAAGGTGATGGATTCTTTGAAGACAGGGAAGATGATCTGGGTTTTAAGGATGAATACATTAAAAACAACTAAGTTACTCTGAAGGGATATTTTGATTTTTTATTTGTTGTTTGGTTTCTATTGTTTTTTATTGAAGTATAGTTGATTTATAATGTGGTGTAACTTTTTTGTTTTTTGATAAGGTTGTCTTCCGCTACATATAGAAGTGAGGGCTGAGGAGCAAGTTGAGTGAAGTTATAAGAAGAAAATACAACCTTGCACGTCAGTCTGTAGAGTCCATATTATGTGTTACACCTGTTATGTATGTTGCAAATGCTCTTTCCCAATGTTTCACCTGCTTTTTATCATGCAAAAAATTAATTTTTATGTAATTAAGTTTCCTAGTTCTTACTCAGGGTTTTATATTTGAGTTCAGAAAGTCCTCCCTACTTCAGAAGCTCTTAATCATACTCATGAATATCCCATTTTGAAAGAGAATCCTCTCTGAATCTCACTTTCATGTCTCTTTTCCTCTCTATAACTCCTCACTTTTATAGGCAATGTTCTTGAGAAGTTATCAACACTCTTTTTCTCCATTTCTATGTCACCGCCCCCTCAGTGCACTCCAATCTGGCTTCTGTTCCTACCTCCCAAAGACACGTGTTTCTCATGAAGACCTCCATGCTGCCAGACCAGCCGTCTTCTTGCTCGATCTCTCTCTCCATGTAAATGCTTCCCTGTCCTGTCACTCCATGTTCTCCTAGATTCCCTCCTCCATCTCTAGCCCTTCCGTCTCAGTTTCTCTTATAGGCTCATCTGCTTTATCCAAAACTTTTAATGTTAGAGTTCTTCAAGGTACAATAAATACTAAATTATTAATAGGGTTACCTTCAAGCATCCACTTCAGCATTTATGATATGTTTAGGTTGTGCCAGGCACAGTGCTCAGGCCCTGTAGGGGATGCAAAGCTGAATCATGTTTAGTCCCATCCTCAAGAAAAGTATCCACCAGCTGGGAAGATGGGCAAGGACGCACATGGTGTACTCATGGCCACAAAACCCACCTATTGACCCCAAACACGTACAAGTCTCTGAGGAGACTGAGGGGATGGATCAGCTAAACATCCTGCTGACATCTTGTAGATGGAGGAATGTTGCGTAAATGTTAGTAAGTGCAATACAAGGAAGGGATGCTGTGGAACATGAGAATGTGCTGAGACAATGGCACGGTGAGTCCACAAGAGCGGGGCCATACATTGGGCTGGGGAAGCAGGTAAAACATGGGTAGAAACATCTGACCCTGAGATTTGGACAGCAGAAATAAGGGTTTGTGGAGGGTTGGGAACAGTTGATTCCTAAGCAAAGATACAGAAGGGTGAATTGCAGTCCACCTGAGAGCCCACCCGGTCTGCAGGGCAGTGTGGGAGAGGTGACAGTGCCAGGACACAAGTGATGAGGTAGCACAGGAGTTACCCATCACTGCGAAGGATCTAGCCCTTGTGACTGGGAGTGTGGTCATGCCATCAGCTGCTCAGGAGTCTGAATAGATGAGAGGGAGGGAGATCATCTCGTTGGTCTGGGATATCATGAATTTAAGGCTCTCATGACATCCATGTGGAAATGGGCATCCGAAACTCAGGAGCTAGAGCTGTCAGCTCGAGGGTCCTTCACCTCATGGAAGAGGCACAACCTTGGGGGTGGATGTGCTGCTGGGTGTGAGCTGAGTGAGGAGCCAGGCCAGGGAAGGCTCCCAGGAGGAGTAGTGGGCCTACCTTCAAGCTCCAGAAAGAAGAGCTAGGGAAGAGGGAGCAGCAGGGGCAGCCGGGGAGGTGGGAGGAGTAGCAGACTCTTAGAAGAGAAATCTCCAAATTTGCAGGAGGAGGAGATGGTCAGCAGTATCAAACAAAACAAAACAAAACAAAACAAATAAAAAACGCTTTGTACAAACAAGCATTTTTAGACCAATGAGAAACTAAAGTTGATTTTTAGGGTCTGATTCATTGCAATTACAACCCTAAAGATCTGCCAAAGCCCTACCAAACCCTGCACATGTGGCAAAGTCCAGCTCAAGTTTCTGCTCCCGTGGGAAATAATGAAACGAAACACTCCAGGACTAAGCAGGAGGAGTCATTTCTTTAGGCTCCCAGCACATGGAGATGATGTTACTCAGCTTTTCACACGCAACTCAGACATCCCTAATTCCTCCAGCCTTCTGGGGTCATCTTTCCCCAGATTGTTCAGGCACTCATTACAAATAACAGAAAATCTAGCGCTTGCCCCAAGTTTTTATGAATGACCGGCATGGGGTAAGAGGGAGATTTTAAGTCTCCTGTGACTCTAAATTTCTGCTGTGACTGAATTCCCAATTCCCACCCACCTGACAAGATGCCTGGGCCCAATCTATGCCTATCTAGACCCCCTCCCAGCCATCTCTTCCCCAGCACGTCAGGGGAAAGTTCTCAAAGTATTCCCTGGCAACTCTCCTTACTCTCCGCCTTAGCCCACCGTGTCCTTCAGGGAGCAGCCTAACCGCTTGTTACTTATCATATGTGTTCCTAATGGAAAAGCAGTTCTCTGCCCTGGACCCCGACATTCTTCTAGATTAACCGGCTGAAAATTCACCCAGCTTTAACATAGCATTTCCCCCCTTCCTTTAGTAAAATGTTTACAGTCAGTGGAAAGGCTCTGGCTACTATTGCCTGTGGTAGCAGAAGTACCACGTTTAGTTTGGAGTACATTGTAATTGGTTATATATACTCCCCTCCAACTCTGCCCCACACCATGCCCCAGTTTAGAAATGCTAAGGTCCACATGCTGAGCCATAGCAACATACACACGAGCCATCCTTTCCCACCATACCAGGCTTCCTAATAAATTAATTGTAACTACAGGCAAATAACTAATGGCAGAAGAAATAATTCACATTTCCTGATGCCCTATTATATGGTGGTTGTTTTATATACTTTACCTCATTTTTCTAATATGGCGTTATCATCAACAAACTAAAGATGAGATAAGTAAGGAATATGACCAAGTTCAAAGAGCCAGTAAGAGGCAGATGGGGATTTGAACCCAGGTCCCTGTGACTCCAGTATCTGGTGCCGTCTGACCAGGCTCAACATGGTCTGAGCTCCCTGTGCTCAGCCCTCCTCTCCAGGGAGCAGGTGTCCAGGTGATGGGACCAGCCTGGACTTTGGGGAACTGGAGGTGGGCCCAAGGATGGGATAAGGCTGCAGAAGTGCATGGGTCTGTGTCCCGGGGTGAAAAAGACTGAAAGTTGGGGAAACAGCTCCCTGAAGAAAGGAATGGTAGAGGATGGCGTGTGGAGACATCAGGACAGTAAGGTGGCCAGCACCTCCTGCCAGAACACAGAGGCTCACAGTGGGGGGCTGCAATGTAAATTCAGGCAGGGCCCCGAGGGGAGTGTGACCCATGGGTGCTTCCTCTGTCCCTCCCTCACCAGTCCTTAGTAGGTTTTAAGACCTTATTCACTGTTGAGAATTTAAGCACTTGGATGAAGGAAAATGATAAAAATTCCTAAATTTTTATCTCATAGTTAACCACGTAAAAATATTTGAACATATTTTTTGCCTTGAGAATATTTACATGTAAATATATAGTTAATAAAAAGTCAGACCATACCTTACATACTTTTCAAATTATATACCTGGAAAAATCATTCATTTTTTAATTAAAGCTTTATAGATGTAGACGTAATGTCACTCATAGCATTTTCCTATAGCTTTTAAAATCTGTGATAAATTTATAGTTGCAGCCCCCTTTATGGTTTATATCATATATTTGCATCTTCTCTCATTTTCTTAATTAATCTTGCCAGAACTTATCCACTTTACGATTCTTTTCAAAAACAAGCTCTTGGGTTTCCTGCTTGTCTTTGTTCTTTTTTTTCCTAGTCCATTAATTTCTGAGTGCATTTATTATTTCTTTTTTTCAGTTTTCTTTAGGCTTATGTTCTTGTGCTTTTTACGTATTGTTGAGACAAACTCTTCTCACATATGCATTTATGACTATAACTTTTTCATACGACTTCAGCTGAATACCACAATATTAACATAAAATTTTCATTTTCTCTTCATTTTAAATATGAATGAGTTCTTCTTTGATTCATCAATTACTTTTAAAAATCTGTTGTAAAATTTCCAAGTGTATGAAGTTATTTTCATTACATTGACTTCTGATTTTAAGGCATTCTGGTCAGAGAGTGGTCTGTATGATAATGACTCTGATATTGGCTGAGCTTCATGTTTCACAGTCAACGTTTTTAAATGTTCCATGTATGCTTTGAAAGACTGTGTATTTCCAGAAACAATTTGGAATTATCTACGGAAGATAAGAATGTGAACAAGCTACAATCTAACAGTTTATTCTTGGGCACAAACTACAATCTAGCGATTTATTTTTGGATCATAGCTCAACCTTGCAGATAAAGCCACTTGGTGGAGCACAAAGCTGGAGGAGCCTGAATCCTTGATGACAGTGGTTCTAGGCCTGGATCCTTGAACACTGACCACGTTTTACAGGAAAAACAAATTTCCACCTTGTTTAAACCACTATTATTTCAGCTACAAACAGTCAAATACAATCCTGAATTAATATACTCAGTTTTCTCACCTAAAAGAGGGTGTCTGCCTCAGTTTGGGTACTATAAAAAATACTATAAATTGGGCAACTTGTGAATAACAGAAATTTTTTTCTCATAGTCTGGAGGCTGGGGAGTCCCAGATGAAGGTGTTGGCAGACTCTGTGTCTGGTGAGAGCCTACTTCCTGGTTCATAGATGGTGGAATGAGTGAGGGAGCTCTCTGGGGTCTCTGTAATAAGGGCACTAATCCCATTCATGAGGTCTCCACCCTCATAACCTAATCACCTCCCAAAGGTCCCACCTCCAACTACCATCACACTGGGGATTAGATTTCAACATATGAATTTTGGGAGACACAAGCATTCAGTCCATAACAGAGGGGAATAAAAAATAATAATAACATTTAACTCATAGGGGCTTTGATAGTATTAAATAAAATAAAGTAGGTGAAGAACCTAGCACTACCAAATACAAATAACTTGCTTCATAAACTCCATTTTCCTTTCACTAAGAATTCATTCAAATTCATTTGACCTAATTCTACTGACTTCTTCAGACACACTTTTTATGTATCTCACATGACATTTAATTTAAGCATTAATTAAATGCTTAATGAAGTAAAGACATCATTATTTACTTTCGTGGCTAAAAGCAAATCATTATAAACACTACATGATGTTTTCACAAACTATACTACCTAATTGCAAAGCAAATATCATTATAAACTGTCTTGTCAGGATGAGAAAATAAGTGACTGAACTTGAAACTGTAAAATATAATTTATTCTAGGCTTTCCAGATGTCTCCAGATACTCTAAAACTACAGAGGAGGGGAAAGTGAGGCAGGTGTTTGAAGAAGGAGAAAAAGGAAGTGAAGGAGAGGAACCAAAGAGAGAACAAGAACTTCCCCTCACTATTTATTGTGCACCTACTATGCTCCAGATGCTTTATATCTGTCATTTTTAATTCTCAATATAACCCTCCAGGTAGTCCCTACTGTCCCCATGTTAGAGATGAGGAAATTGAAACCTGAAAAAGTTATGTAAACTCACCAAAATCATATAGTAATGATAATAATAATAATAGAAAACTCATAATCACCAGTATGATTACTGACTACCCAATATCTGCCCTGCCCTTCAATAACAAACCCTGATTTTGTTTGGCAGCATGATACACCCAGTTAAATATATACAACTCCCTATGTGACCACATTCTGGCCAAGGAGATGCAGGCAAAAGTCCATGGGGAAGGTTACCTTTTTTCAATAATAAGGCTTTTATTCAAGGAGGGACTGTCCCCTGGTGAGTACATCCAGCCCAACCCAGCTTTTCCTGGCCCCCAAGGGGCAGGATTATTTCAGCCTTTGGACCTTGAGCCTTAGGGCTTCTTCTGCCTACTTCCTTCCCACCAACAGTTACACAGCAAATGCTTCTAACACCTTGGGGCTCAGCCCAAAGCCAAGTCACTTCCTGGGGAGACTTTCCAGAGCCTTCCCTTCCCCCAAGGAGAAATGATCACTCCTCCCTCTTTTGTGCCCTGGCCTTGTGTGTTGTATACAATTCTAGGAGAGCATCTGGAACCTGTAGGGTTGCCCTTAAGTGTTCTGCCCTCAGAGCTTTGTTTGACGCCTAATTCAGAACAGGTGTTCAATAGATGCTTGAGTAATGAGAGCATGAACAAAGGGTGCCTCTCACAATGGCTGCAGGAGCCCTCAGCCTGTCACTGCCTGTCCCCAGATGCTCTTTAACAGTCCCAAGTCCCTCAGGGTCCTCTGCTCTAACTCAGACAACAGAGTCTGATGAATGAAAAAGGCAACACAGGAAGGGACTTTTCTAACTGATCTTGAAAATTATAAAACTGGGCTCTTTAGGAAAGAATAAGAGGCTTTGTGAACCCACTACACTTTTTCGTTTCTTTTTTTTTTTAATTAATTTTATTGAAGTATAGTTGATTTACTATACTATATTTACTATACTATACTATAGTGTTAATTTCTGCTGTACAGCAAAGTGATTCAGTTATACATATATATTCTTTTTCATATTCTTTTCCATTATGGTTTATCACAGGATATTGAATATAGTTCCCTGTGCTATACAATAGGACCTTGTTGTTTATCCTGTATACCATAGTTTGCATCTGCTAATCCCAAACTCCCAATCCTTCCCTCCCTCACCGCCACCCCCTTGGCAACCACAAGTCTGTTCTCTATGTCTGTGAGTCTGTTTCCATTTCGTAGATAAGTTCATTCGTGTCATATTTTAGATTCCACATGTAAGTGATAACATATGGTATTTGTCTTTCTTTTTCTGACTTACTTCACTTAGCATAATAATCTCTAGGTCCACCCATGTTGCTGCAAATGGCATTATTTCATTCTTTTTTATGCCTCAGTAATATTCCATTGTATATAGGTACCACATCTTCTTTATCCATTCATCTGTCAATGGACATTTAGGTTGTTTCCATGTCTTGGCTATTGTAAATAGTGCTGCTTATGAACATAGGGGTGCATGTATCTTTTTGAAGTATAGTTTTGTCTGGGTATGTGCCCAGGAGTGGGATTGCTGGATCATTTGGTAATTCTATTTTTAGTTTTTTGAGGAATCTCCATACTGTTTTCCACAGTGGCTGCACCAATTTACATTCCCACCAACAGGGCAAGAGGGTTCCATTTTCTCCACACCCTCTCCAGCATTTATTATTTGTAGACTTCTTAATGATGGCCATTCTGATTGGTTGTGAGCCCACTATAACTTTTCTTAATTCATGCAAATTAATTAGCAAGCTTAAATCAATTACACATTCTAGAGATGGCACTAGCATCTCTACGTACCTACCAATGTCATAGGTATCTTTAAACACACTTTCACTATTTCCTAAGGAGACTGCAGGTGGAAATGAGAATCGTGAACGTAAAACGGATTTTCTTCCTTCCATCCAGACTTCCTTCCTTTCTACCATCTTTTTTAAAAGGCAGTTGGGGTGTGGGGTAATTATTTAATAGAAGCGGCATGTGGCCCTTAGTCACGGGTGGTCCTCTGGAAAAAAAGGCAGTGCAAGTTGTAAGTTGCCATGCTACATCTCCATGGGGTCACGGGAAGTCAGACGTGGAAATGGGTACAGGCTCTACCAAGTGAAGGGTGGATGCAGGTCAGTATTTGGAAGACAGTATATTTCTCTAATTCTTGTCAATCAGATCCCTCAGAACCATGAGCAAAGGCTGCCCTTGTCTTGTGATTAGAGAACTCAACATGGGAAGGACAGGAGGCAACTGACTACCTAGGGCCTGAACCCTCTGTGAGAACAATATTCTGGCTTCAGAGATCAAAACTCCAAAGGAGGACAGTGATCAGTCCCAAGATCTCTTAATACGTTACATGGATCAAGGAAGAGGTGGTTTAATATACACTTGGGAAAAAAATTTTAAGTTCATAAAGCAAGAAATTTCAGATTTATTAAAATTCAGCTCAGTTGTACCAAAAAAAATCACATAACTTTTTCATTGCTCTATAATTGTATAATGGATACAATACTACAAGAAAGGAGAAGGGACAGGGCAGGAGAACCTCTGAATTCATACTGCCTCGATTGTTTCTGGCATAAACTGTCTCTTGCTAATAAGTAGTCTTGAGTAACAAGAGCATGAACAAAGGGTGCCTCTCACAATGGCTTGAAGTTCAGCTCCTTATCAGGACTATTCCTTACCTCCCTCTATTCCTTCTCAAGGTGGAAAAGTGTATGCGGAAGCCAAGAGTCCTCGTGGCAATGAGGGAAGGAGTGGCTGGTCTTTGTGGTGTCCTTCTCTGCTGGACTCTGCCATAGGTACCTTGTCTGGTCTCACCAGCCCCTTGGCATGAATGACACATGTTACTGCTGACCACTTGACCCACCAGAGCCACCAGTCATCAGGGCCCCTACCCAGCAGCCTCCTATTCTGGTCCAGGTGTCCTCTCAGCTCCTCAAAATTGCTAAAAGTCAGAGTAGAGAGTGAGCAGGAAAGGAAGCCCAGCAATGAACAGGACATGCAGATAGATTGAACGTAGGCAGGAAGGAAGGACAAACAGGATTTCTCCAAGAGAAATTAAGGTAGATGATGAATCATTTTGCTAAGATGGGAACAGGTTTAGGGATGGGGAAAGGGAAGAGACAAATATTTAGTCTGAGGCATGTTCAGTTTGAGAAACTTATGAAGCCTCCAAGCAGCTGTGAAAGGAAGTAATTGGCCACATGGGTCAGGAGATTTTGAGAGAGAGAGAGGATGAGAAATAAATTTAAGTGTATTTGACATACATATGAGATTTACAGCCAAGGCAACACAGGAGAACAGCCAGGGAGAAAGAGAGTATAAGAAAGGGAAAAGAATAACTAGAAAAAATCTTATTCACAGTAGCAACAAAAATCTTTAGATACCTAGAAATAAAGCAGTAATTAATATGTGTAAATTCTTGTGGGGAAAAAATTCAATTCCCTTTCTTGATAAATACCCTTAGCATAGTGGTAAGGGAAAGGGATGTCCTTAACATTATGAGGAGCTAGCTACCAAAATATCCACAATCACAGCTCACTGCTGGTGAAATCTTAGAAACATTTTCATCCAAATCAGACACCCCAAGAAGGATGCTGTCATTACTACTCTTCAACACAGCACCCGAAATCCTAATCGCTACAAAATACAAAATAAAACAAAACAAAAAACTGTGAGACTCCACAAGCTGTTAGAACTTAAAGAAAGTCCAATGAGATTTCTGGACCCAAGATCAATACGCCAAAATCAAAATCATTTCTGTAGGTCAAGAGGATCCAGTTTGAAAATGTAAAAGTAAAAGAAGCCATTCACACTGACTACAAAACCATAGGACACCTACAGGTAGAAGTATATCTGATAAAAGAAACGCAAGACTTTCGTGAAGAAATTTTCAAATCCTTTTGAAGCCTGCAAAAGAAATAGCCAATATCCTAAGTATGCTATCTCTTAATAAATCTATAAATTTAATGCAATTCCAATAAATATATCAGATTTTCATGTAATTAACAAGATGATTTCATGGTTCTTATGGAAGTATAAAGGACCAAGACGAGCCAAGACAATTTTGAATAAGAATAGGGTTTTGCCCTACCAAGTATCAATGCTCATCATAAACTATACTAATTAAGACAGTAGAGTATTGGCTTGAGAATAGACCAATAAATCAATGGAACAGAATAGAGAGCCCAGAGACAGACCCACATATGTATAGAAGCATGGTTCATAACAGAGGGGGCATTTTTTTTTATGGAAAATGGTTTAGCTACTCAAAAGGGAGACAAAATGAAGTAGACAAAAGACCCCAACAAGAAAAATGATAGCAAACATATGTCATGAGATGGAAGCCAAACACTATTCAAGGGCTTTATGTATTTAACTCACTTAATTCTCATGACCTCACAATAGCCCCGCTTTGCAAATGAGTAAGCTGAGATACAGAGAAGTCAGATAACCCACCCAAGGACACAGAGCTAGAACGTGGGAGCTCCAGGATTCCAACCAAGGTAGGCTAGTCTGTATTCCTAATCCTGACAGTATACAGCTTCTAACTCAGCACATGTGAAGAGGAGGGAAGCAAAGATTATGATTTTATAGAATAAAAGATACCACTGTGGTTACAAGTTAAAAGACCTGTGCCAGTACAGAAGAAAATGTACAAATACATAAAAGTATAAACTTTTAATAATCAGAATGTTTAAGACAAAACAAACTACTAATTTTTTAAATGGGCAAATAATAGAAAGAGACGAATCTTTAAAAACTAGTAATCATATACAAATACGTTTAATTCTGTAGGACTCAAGGAAAGAGACAAGAGCAGCAAGGGAAAGTCAAGCCACGCCCCTTCTGACTGGCCTGAAAAGGGGGTGAGGGAATAACGTTGTTGAAGGAGGGGGAAAGGCAGCCGATCAGAGCGCAGGGAGGGGCACAGGGGCTGGTGCATTCAGTGCTCAAGGCACCGTCCCAGGCTGCCAGAGGGCATGCTTGCTGCAGGTGAGGAATGCACTTGGGCGCTTTGTCGAGGAGCTGTTTCTGGAATAAAAAACTGGGGCTTCAAAAGTTCCACTGCAGGCCCAGGCTTCTTTCACCTAGCCCTACCACATCCTACCAAAGGCTGCACAGCCCCAAATCCTCTGCTGTGAAAACCTCTTATCACTGAGGAGCAAATTCATTCCACATTCACCACCTCCCTTAGAGATCTTGAATAGCTTCTTAAACCTTGCTAATTCTCTCTCAGGTCAGGGGCTAATGCTTTCCCCTGAGAATAGATTTACACAGTAAAAGACAATGGCTTCCGTGTTGATTGGTCCACAGGATGTCTCTAAGGATGGCTTTATCCATTTGTACTCATTTATTCATTTGTCTCCTTGGCAACCAAATTGTTTACTACTAATTGAATGTTGCACAGTAGATTCTTGTTGGGAAACCAGTTCCTCCCGGTAATGGAAAGCTTCATACAGATATTTATTTTGAATCAGAGTGCTTTTCCACAGAGACCGTCATCTTGCCAAGCTCCAGCACTGATATGGGGAGCTGCTGAAGCTATGAAAAAATAATAGCATAAGAGGATACTGTTGTCTTGAAGTTGGCAACTCATTTGGCAAGACAAAACAAAGCCCTCATTGCTTTGCTTTGTTTCCAGGTGATAAAGACAAATTAAAGTGGTCCAAGGACCACACGGTGCACAGATAACTATCTCACAGACCCATGCAAAAGCCCTTTCTGATTGAACCAACTGTGCCTAACCCCCGGCTATTGTAGGGAAGGGAACAAGTGTGACCCAAGGTTGGTATCCTTAGCACAAAGATAATATATTTAGAAAATGTTTTAGGAGTGAAACCCTTGCTTATTATAGCGGAGCTCGATAAACATGTAAGAAGTACAGTAATTTTCTGAATGTAATTTTAATAACACAATGTTCTTCATTTTCTTACATCTAAAATTTCAAAATACATGGTTTTAGCTTATCAAGAGAACTTACACTAGGATTGTAGGTGAATGAATAATCCCATACTTTTCTGCAGACAGGGGACAAGAGAGTCCAGGAGAAGGAACCAAAAGCATGAGCCTGTCTCCTCATCTATCCATTCCCTACGCAAAACCACGGAGACTCTCCCCAGTTACAGAGCAAAGTCCTTGCTTCTTTAATAATATGGCACATAAGACTCCCCATGATTTGGTCCCTGTCCACCTTTGCCCTTTATCTCCCACCTCCCCCCGCCCCCCGCAACTGCTTTAGGACAGAAGCATCATTCCAAGATCAAAAGATATGCCCCTGAATGTACTGTTTCCTTTTCCTGGAATGCCTTTTCCCCATCATGGTTGTGTAGTGAACTCCTATTCATTCTGAACAACCAAGCTAAGGTCTCACTTCGTCAAAGGATCCACCCCTCCTCTGGGCTATAATTTGTACATACTTCTGTTGGTGAACACATCCCACTATGTTATAATAATTGGCTGTAGGTCTGTGACCTGAGTCTGAACTCTCTGAGGGGAGGATTTCTGTCTGAATCCTCAGGGTTCTGCTGCTCCTTCTACTCGATGAATGAGTATTAACCATGATTGAATTGAAAGTGTCTTTAAAATTCCCAGGGGCTTCTGTCCCCTGGGATGTCATGTAGGACTCAAGCTGCTTTTGTCAGATTCCCAGCAGGGCTATTCTAAGAATTAAGGTTTTAACATAAAATGATCTCTCCACAGAGACTGTCTTATTATTTTGTTATTTTTTTCAAGGTGCGAAAAATTAAGTTACTTGTCTTTCTTAATCCAGTGTTTGTGATGTAAGAATAAGGATAATATGTTTCTCTTTCTCTGTGAAAATGATGGGATTCTGGAATGCCCACATATGTAGGTTACACAAATCCTCTCTCTTATAATTCCTTCCTGAATGATGGAGTAGGAAATCAATCTTCCAGATTTGCATTGTCTTATAGAAAAACCTAAATGTTAATTTGGTCTACAGTCATAGCGGGGGGGGGGGGGGGGGGCTAAAGAAGAGAACCTAAATTACCTGATGGACTGATTTATTGCTCCACTGACAGCTACTGTACGGTGAGAGCTTCTAATATGCCTTGGGTTCTGCCTTTGTGTTCTCCAAGGGCGTCAGTCTCAGGGAGACAAAGAGACCAGGCTAGAGATGAACTGAAATAAGCACTGATTGTCAACCACACCTTTTCCCAAATTCTGTGTCCAAGGCCACCATCTGAGTCAGCCAATAGCAGTGATACCAGTAGACTTCCTCAGTTTGATGAAATGCCACTTATCTTTGTTCCATTTTGCAATTTGTATTTACCATATTTTACTGAAATCATTCACCTCCTCAAAGAAGCAAGAGTCGTCAAAGGTTACTCCAAGGTATATAGTTTGAGCAACTACATCGGTGGTGGAAGCATCCACTGGAGGAGAAGCTTTGAAGGAAGAGGCTAAATCATGAGTTCAGTTTTAGATGCATTCGAGTTGAGGTGTTTGAGGGGCATCTAGATAGAGACATCAAGTGGAGAGTTCAGAGAAGTGTGGGCAGGAGATAGAATTTGAAAGTTGTTGGAGTATAGGTGGCAATTGAAGCCATGGGGATGGAAGGGATTGCCCAGGTGGTAGAATGTGGAATGAGAAGAGGGTATGACTATGTCCTGGGGCACGCCCACATTTGCAGTTTAGGTGGAGGAACAGTGATTAGCAAAGGAAAAAGAGAAGAATCAGAGAGGAAGGAGGGAAACTGGAGCATGTGGTATCGTAGAAGCCAGAGGAAGGATTATTTCAACATAGGGAGTGGTCAAAGTTGTAGAATGATTCTGAGAGGTGGTGTGATATGAAGACTATAAAAAGTACGTTAGCTTAAGTGATATGGAAATATTTGGTGAATTTAACAAGAATTGTCTCCATGGAGTCATTGAAACAAGTTGATTAGAGGGTTTGTGGACGGAAAAGGGGCTGAGGAATTGGAAAGAGAAACTATAGGCAACTTAGGCCAGAAATTTGAGAGTAAAGGGGAGGAGATTGGTGGAAGATAGAGAAGCCTGTGGTTTCCAGGGGGCTTTTTTTTGGGGGGGGGGGGAATGGTGATTTGTTTATTTGTTGATTTATTTTTTGTTGTAATGAGACAGATGAGAGCATGCATAAATGCTGATGGAAAAGGGTCTAATAGAGAGGAAGAGATTGAAATAAAATAAGAAAGAGGTAAAATAATTAGTGTTCTTGAGTGAAACCTGAGGAGATGGAGTTCGGAGCACATGTAGAAGGGTTGGCTTTTGTTGGAAGAGGGAAAACACTGGCTGTATGAAGTTCCCATCTAATAGCTTCCATTTTTCCAGTGAAACAGAGGCAAGGTTATCAGCTGAGAAAGAGAGAGTTGGAGATTTAAGAAGAATAGAATGGGCTTAAAAGAGATTTTGCAGAAATTTTTAGACCAAGCTACTGGGTATTTTTGATGGCCTAGTTGAGGTCACTGATCATTAATTTGCAGTGGTACCAATCTGCTTCATTGTGTTTTTCTCCAGATGTTCTTAGCAGCCTGGGTGGAGACATGGAGAAGACATATAGGTTCATCTAGGATTGGAGTTTGCCAGAGAATTTGCAGGAGAAAAAATGAAGTGATAAATCCTAGCATCTATTCATAATAAGAAGAAAATAAAAGGTAGAAATGAGTGATTGATGAATGGATGGGTGAATGAATTGATGAATGGATGGGTGAATGGATTCATAAATGGATGGGGAGGTGAAGGGACAAGTCAATCAGAAGCACCTAGTGAAAGAATAGTCGTAGTGGGGCGCTTAACAAATAAAGTTGAAAAAAGGAAAGTTGTGAATGAGATGCTAGATGTTTGCACTGTTTGATTCAGAGATTGAGTAGTTTCGAGTATTGCTAAGTTCCACAGCACGACGGTGGATGGATGAGACAGAGTGGATAATTCACCGGAGTAGTGATAGTTTAGTCACATGGACACTAAAGTCATCTAAGTCGATGGATGGAGCTGAAGTGGAGAGGGAGTGGGGGAGTATGGAGTCTGGTTACAAAATTATCAGTGAAAAAGGAGGAGTGACTGGGAAGTCAGATGCAGACTGACACAGGGAATGGAGCACAAGCTTCAAATTATGGAGGAATAAGTAGAGAGTGAAGGAGCAGTGGCCTGAACGTGGCAATGGGGAGAACACTGCCCCACTTTCAGATCTGGAGGTACTTGGAGTGTAAAATGGCCCTCACTTGACAGGCTGACAGATGAGGCCTTGTTCTCAGAAGACTGGCTGGATTCAGTTAAGATAATGAGATAAGGAAGGAATCTCCTGAGTAGAGTTTGAGGCTACAGGGGATGAAGTCTCCTTTTCCATTTCACTACACACTGTGGTACATGGGTTCGTCAAAGGTGGACAAATGGTGGCTTGGGTCATAGTCCCTCCGATTGATGCAAGGACGTGTTTTTCTCATATTTCTATACCCCAAACCTAGAATACTGTAAGACACCCGGAATAGTTTTTTAAAGTGTGTAACTCTTATTGAAAGTTTGATTGCTCCGTCTTTTGCTGATTCTACATTCTACTTTGACATTCTGAATACTAGTAATCATTATACCGGAATTTAGATGCTGATCCAAAAGAGTATAAGAGATTCGTTTGTACCTGTATTTTCATCCATACACATCTGGTGAATAGATCTCTGTTATGAGCTTTTCTTGGTATCATTGGCTTCTTTTTTCCCTAAAATGGAAGCAGTAGAATGTGTTCTGGTTAATTTAGTGTTTTGATTACTGAGGTTGTAGTTAAATCAAGTGTCTTAATCACCAAGCTTCACACTCACAGCCCTAGGAAGGATCATGATGTAGTTTTTGCACTATAAACTCAATGAAGGATCTGCTTTGACAAGGCATCAAATTGAGAACTTCTAGAAAATATCAATATTGGTTTCTCATGCACTACGGAGATTTATGTGACTATTCATACCATCTGTCCCTTCTTTCTTAATACATCTCAGACCTTGGAAGTGTTGTTTAAACAAAGCGGTCTTATATGCCTAGGAGAAAGAGCAAAGATGAAGTAAGTCTGCCCTAACAAGGCCTAAAACCAAGCCTGGATAGGATCAAGGTGATCCTCCAGTAATTTAGCATAATCCAGAACCTCTGCAATCTACTATCTACCATGTTCAGCATACAATAAAATTACAAGATAGGAAGATATAGGAAAATGTTCATCATGGGAACACATAACCCTTTAAGTCAAAATACTTCCTCAGCCTCCAGAGCGACTTCCATGGCCCAGATAAAGCAATCATAATAAGTAATGCTACATTTCCCAAAAGCTGAGTTCCTCAACATTAAATTGCACCATGTGCAGAGCCCCAAACTTCTAATCTAACTCCATGTTTAGGAAAGAAAATAGTTGTCTACCTCATCCAGGGAACAGTTCTGTTAAAACCATAATACATTCACTTGACCACAGAGATCGTGTATCAAGTTTAATCAATTGCCCCACATTCAGATTTATGATGACTTCAAAGTTTTCTCTGAGAAAAAAAAATGGATGCCTTATATTTGCTTATCTAAGGAATGTAGTTTAGTAATACTCCCCCAAAAAGGAAGTCTGCTAGGAAATCAAAGTCTCCACTTCTGGAATGATAGCTGCCAGATACCTCCAAACAGAAGTTTTCCCACTTACAAACAAACAAAATGAAAGTTCTTTCTCTACCAGATACCCTGTTAACATGCTAAACGTCAGTGAACCCAAAGTTGCTAATCAGGACAGCTCTTTATTGAACTCTGTTTTTAGCAGATGCTTTTACTTAGAAAAGAATGATCACATTGATGAAATGAATACTCATAGAGCAGTAGACATGAATCCAACACACGTGAAGAATCTTGATAAATACTTCACTACACGCCTATCAAGTTCATGTATATATCATTGTAAGTACCATTTACAATTCAAAGACAACACTTATACACATTTGGTGAATACTTGAGAATTACATGTAAAAGCTTTGGATTTTTAATTTTTTTGTATTTTCTTGTAAGATTTTAGGTACTCATTTAAAATCCTAGTTACCATTAGATGAATAAGACCTCGAATTAAAAATTTGTACAATTCAAGCTTCAAGAATGAATTTGGCTATGTATGATCTAAAATGCAACCCTATTCCTTCCAAAACTGCATAATCCTGACCTAATCATGGGAAGACATCAGACCAAACCCAAATTGAGGGCATTTAACAAAATAACAGGCCTATACTCTTCAAAACGGTCAAGATCATGAAGGAGAGTGACTGTCTCAGGACTCCTCCAGATTAAGGGAGATTAAAGAGACGTGACAACTAAAGGTGATGGGTGATCCCGGATCAACTCCTGGGACAATTGATGAAATCCTGATATCTGTAGATTAGACGACACCATTTTCTCAATGTTAATTTTCTGATTTGGATCATGTCTGTAATATAGTCTCAAAAGTCTCAGAAAAAAATACATAAATGTGTATACAGAGAGAGAGTGATAAAGCAAATGTGGTAAAATGTCAACATTTGGCTGATGGGGGTACACCTGAAATTTTTGTACTGTTGGTAATTTTTTTGTAAATCTGAAACTATTTTAAAATCCACCCACCAAGGCATTCTCCTGTTTTTCTAGATGAACATAAAATGGCATAGCTGCACATCTGACGGCGGTCTGTTCTCTCTCCTGTTTTATTCACAAAGCATTCAAAATACTTTCCCCCATTGTCCTCCTAGTATTCTAGCCAGGTTCATTACTTTATTCCCCTGACACATAATCTTTTCATTCCTTTTTCTGTCAACCACAACTTTGAAAAACTCTGATTTTCAGGAAATTCTGTACAAGACAAAGCATTAGCACCCTTCCATTGAAGGCTGCTAGTCTACAGGGAGCAAAATTCTAGCAAGATTTAGGCTTTGTTGTTCCACTAGTACTACCCACACATAAACCCGGCTGTATGAGGAAAGAAGCTCTTCTACATATGAAGAAAAACTCTTTTTCACATTATGACAAGCAATAAAAGAAGAAATAGGGGGAAAAAAAGAAAAAGCCAGTAAATGCTATTGATCTAGCTCCAGTAACATGAGACCTTAAACCCAGGAGAACTTAGATTAAGGTTCGGAGACTCTCCTGAGTCTCAGACAATCCCGAACACTAGCCAGAACCTTCCAGGAAGTCCCTCTGCCCGCAGTGGAATAACCTTGGTGTCCTCTGTGCTTATCTCCTCCATTCTTCTGTCTCCTCCCAATCTTGACTGTTGTTACCTCGTTCCCCCTGGGATATAAAGAAACAGCCCATACAAAAATGTGCACTTGCCACCTAAAGATGAAACAGAACATGAAGTGAGATGAAAACCAGTGGCATCACCTTACCTTCAAGTAGCAGTTGTGTGAAACAGGTCCCACGTCTGCACCAGGTCCCTGGGAGGGTTGAGGCTACCTCAATGCATGCAGAATATATAGGGACAGATTATATATCCGGGGTTTTCATTACACAAGGTGTTTTTGATGAGTTCTCAGCCAAGATCCACTTGAAAACAAAAGCTGCACAAAGACTACAAAAAGGCCAAACAAAGTTTAAACAAAAGGCTAAAGAAAGACCAAACAAAAGCCAAAGAAAGTTTAAACAAAGAATGAAACAAAGACAAAACAAAGGCCAAACAAAGACAAAAACAAAGACCAAAACAAAGGGCAAAAGAAAATCTAAACAAAAGCTAAGCTAAGCTACAACTGTATCACACACACACACACCATATCTACATGCACATACACCATATCTACACACTATCCCCACACACACTCTCATATTCTGGTCTTCCACCTCCCACAGCCCACATAATTAACACTCCATGTCAAGCCCCTCACTAAGACTCAGTCCACACCAACTCACCCCAGCAAACCACACACCCTTCCACCAATGAGCCATCCCACCACAGCAACCATCTCACCCCACCATGCTATGTGCCACGCCACACACCACATGCCAAACCCACAAGCCATGAACAGAGATGGAGTCACACTGACAAATCTCTATTTTTAGGCTTCTGTTTCCATACTCTATGCAGATTAAATACCCATCCACACTCCCCTCGCTAACACACCTACATACACACGCCCCCACGACTAACATTCACATACACCTACCCTCATATACACATACCCTCATAACAAGACCACCTCAGTCTAGTCACAATTGAGATTGGATTTGGAAGATTCTGTGACAATTACCCTTTGCATTCAAATATATGAAAACTTTAAAAAAATCACTTTTGGTACACGATTTCTGTAAATGATGAATCTCATTCAATTAACATGATAATATTGGCTTCAGTCTTAGACATTTGCATTTTCTTATCATTGTCCTAAAATTTGGGGATCACACTATTGAGTCCTATAGCTCTGTGCCTCTGTTAAATTTCATGGGTCCTATAACCCTGTGCTTCTGCAAAACTTCATTTTGTATATGCAGAACTACACGCTAATGATTTGAAAGATGGAAGGACACTTCTGAAACTAATCCAGCCAACAGCAGCCTTGCCTCTTGAATTCCCAGAACGCCTTGCTTGATGGTGAGGTAAAAATGCCAACATTGCCATCAAGTTTCCTTTTAGGCTCTCGTCTCATTGTATGCAAAAAAGAATCACCCAGGGAACCCTGAAAAGGCAATCCAATGAGACTACAAACAGCCAGTAGAAATCTCATTGTACACTAACATCTTTCTCTGAGTAGCAAGTTAACGAGTTATAAATGTGTGCTGGCTGATTCACTCCTACGATGAAGCCAGGGCTTTGCTTGTGCTGCCATGGATGTGCTTGAGGGCTAGGTGGAGTGAGGTGGTTCAGAGCATGGGCTCTGGTGATCCTGAACACTGGATGGTCACAGGACTATGACTCCAAGTACAAGCCCAGGGCTTGTTGATGAGTGGTGGAATGGGCAGCCATGCTGGCCTTCACATGGGCAGACCTCAAAATCCAAGTAGCTGGAAGATTTTCCCGTGGGGTCATTCAGTTTCTTCAAGAAAGAGCAATCCATTTTCCAGCCTGGCAGGGTAGGGAAGGTGGAGGAGTTTGAATATCTTACTACTGATATTCTGTGATCAGGGTGGACAAGGGACCCACGTGAGTATGTGGATGTTCCCTTTTCTAAGCCCTGCCCATCACACTGCTCTCCACAGTTTCTGAGTCTAGATATTTCTCCATAATAAACTTCCAGGAACTAGGGCAAGCTGTGCAGTGAAGTTGGAAGTTTGTTCAGAATGTGCACCTTCCCCACACCTTATCCTGCTTTCCACTATACCTGGTCCCCCAAGCCTGTAGATGCTTTGTCTTTTGACACATCCTTTTGACATGCTTTTCTCGGGCATGGCCCCTGCCAGCTCTTAAAATGGAACTTCCTCCAGTCGGCCAAGCCATTAACTGCCCTCCACTCATTTCTACCCCCCAAACTGTGTTATAATCACTCATCTTTTGGTGTCTCCTTTTCTTTGATGGGTTAAAAGCTTTTTGAAAATTCTCTACTGCCCCTGTGGGAGTAAAAATTGTTTTTAATTCTTTACCTTTTAAAAATATTTTACTACTATAATTTTAGTAATTTGGGGGGAGATAAAAGTAGATAAAATAAGCATGTGTAGTTAACCTGCCACTTTTAACCAAAAAAAAAGTAGTCGTTTTTTATTGAGATATAATTTGCATACCATAATATTCACAATTTTACAGTGTAAAATTTAGAGACTTTTAATAAATTCACAGGGTTATGGAGGCATCGCCACTATCTAATTCCGTAACATTTTCATCACTCTAAAAATAAATCCATACTGTAGCAGTGAAACAATACTAGTTTATATCAGCACATAGAGAGAGTCAAGAATAAAAGGGGTTAGAGGGTATGGCGAACATCGTGTTAGGGGGAATCACTGAACATTAGTACAAAGTGAGTGAATCATCCACAGAAAAACGTTACCTTAGGAAAGACACTGGTGAGAGAAGGACATCTCCATATTCTCCCTAGAAAATTTAATGTGCATAAACTCATATCCACAATCAGACAATTGTTGTTTACCTAACAAAATTATGTACCAAAATATGTGTTGTAAATGTTGTTTTTTATTAAAATTTAAAAGGCCAAGAGATGTTCAGATTAATGACAATCCTATTTTTCCTGTAGAAATATGAATAAAATGACCTTTATAAATAGCTATAAGACCATTTAATTATTGCAAGGTAAATAATAATGAATTGATCAAATCTGAGAGAAACCAAAACGTTTCTTCATTTTTTGCCCTTCAATCCTCACTTTGAGAGCAAATCTGTCTCCTCTAAGACTTTGACCTGGATCTCACAGATTTTGAGCTATACAGTCCCCAGCTTTCAATGGTAATCAGAGGAATAGACACCCTCTGAGCTGCCAGCCATTCAGACAAAGCCTCTGTGTGTTCCCAAGCTCCACAACCCCACCGAATCTCTCTCTCTCTCTCTCCCCCCCTCCCCCTCCCTCTCCCTCCCTCCCTTTCTCTCTCTCTCTCTCTTTCTGCTGTGCTTGGGCTCAGTTACAATTGTGTTCTGGCCAGTGGTGACCTGTGTAAATGTACATTATGTTCCATACTTAAGGGACTGGGTTTTATCCAACTTGCTGTGTTAAAACTCAACTCTGTAGAAGACATGCTTCTGTTGTTCAACTTTCTGGACCTAACCCAGGGATTTTACCCCTTGTAATATTACCATTAGAAAAGGAAAGGGTGGACACAGCATAGCAATATGCAAGGATTCTAGCAAAAGGAGAGATTCAGAATAAGAATATATTGTTGTGATGTGTTAAAGAAAACCAAAGCTGAATAGTAATTAAAGTGTTAAAAACAGATTTTATTCAGGAACTATTATAATAGGAAAAAAGAGATCTCACTGTAAAACGGGGCTCAATTCCAAATACAGTATGGACACGTGGGGATTAATAGCCAAGGAGCACGTTGGAGGAGGAGGAGCTGGTGGATGGAAAATTACTAAGAGCAAATATCAGTGGTAAGGAGGGGATTTCTAGCTAAACTGACTTGATAGGATTCTTGCTGAAATCAGGCCAGGGTGACCAGACATCATCTGGTGGATGGTGAGGGATGAGGAATTGGACCAGATATTGAGAATGATCTGATACTGAGAGTGGGGGATTCTTGCTAAGATGACTTAGCAAGATTCTTGTTAAAACTAAGTGATACAAAGACAGACATTGAGGTCCCAAGGTCAAGGCCTAGTTGGGAAGAGGGTTCAGAGTTGGCCTGACTAAAGTTGGTCCAGGAGGGTCTTTGTCAGATGTCAGCATGTTGCAGTGGCAGAACATGTTGATTCTAATTACTGATATCAGTTATCCAGAGACAAGAGTGAAGTGAAGGACTCAACTATTATACTAATTATTAATAATATTAATTATTATTAATGGAAATAGTCTTTGAAAAAAGAGAACTATCTTTGTTTTAGTTCTATGCTTACCAAGCTGCCAAGCACCTATCATTATGTTATCAAAATAACTCACAAGCCAAAGTGGCACATTTTAGAGTGTTATATTCTGCTCCCTTTCATCATGAAAGTGCCTTGAGAAAAGCACAGATCCTGGGTAATCTGTCGCCATTTGAGTTAATAGATTGGAATTCATTATCAGGCTCTGTTAAAAAAAAAGTAATAATAATGCCCATCGCACTGCCTGACACACAGTAAGATCTCTATAATAGAAGCTACCTTCTCTAATGTATTGCCCCTTCACAAACTAAAAATCTGATTCCTGATCCTGTTAATCTGAAATCCATAATAAAGTGTAGACAGCACACATGTGACTAAACTGAAAGCAGCCTGTATTTAATATAACCTTTATTGAAGTTTTTACCCAAAGTTCCCATTGACTCTCTTCCTTTTACGTCAAGTTCAGCTTCTCGGCTGGTGTGGTCTGGTGTGAGAAAGATCTGCATCCTGTCCTAGGGTGAGACAGGACCAGTGCCAGGCTCGCTCTCCAGGGAGAAGACCATCTCGCTGTGGGAATCCTCCGTCCCACCGTCCTCATCTGCTCCCTCCCAGGTTCCCCCTCCTCTCAGCAGTGCCTGCCTCATCAATTCCACTGGGCAGAATTCTCAAAGAGGGCTAAGAGTATGACAAGACTTCTGCAAGATTTCTTTTTAATAAAAAGGGTCCCCGCCCATTGAAATTGTTCTCAAAGTTCAGTGCCTGGTGAGGCCAGTTACCAGTGGGTTTTCATTTCCAGTAAATTTGGCTGAGTCTGCCCTGAATCCCAGAGAGGGAATTAAATGGACCGTTATTGGGAATTCCCTGGAGGTCCAGTGGTTGGGACTCCAGGCTTCCACTGCATGGGTCACGGGTTCGATCCCTGGTCAGGGAACTAGGATCCCGCAAGCCCGCGGCACCACCAAAAGAAAAAAAAAATTAAATGGACAGTTACTTATAAAGTGCTATGTGAGGGGAAAACGTTCAATCATTCCTCACAGATCGTGTGCAGTAGTTATTTCACCATAACTTTGAGGGAGGTAAGAGCTGGGAGCCTGACACACCACACCTTGAACTCATTCAGCACCTGAGAGAATTTCACACAGTACTTGAAGTAAAGAGAAGAGCAGCATTTCTCCACTTCATAAAAAGAAATCGCAGAATGCAATTCTGTCCTTGGTCAAACCCATATATTGAACGTTTGTCACAAGCAGCTGTTGTTTGTAAAGAAGAGCCTCATTCACTCCAAGTAAAATAATGGTGGGGACTTAACTCCTCTGGTTTTGTCTGAGTCCTGTCATTGGGTGGCATTTTCTTCTCTCACACAGTGCTGTCCATATCTTCACAGTGACAAGGGCAAATGGAGTGAGTGTCCAGGTTTAGAGTTGTATTAGAAAGTACAATAAGTTTGTTTGGAAAGTGAAGTAAAGATTTATTTGCACACGAGTGCATTCCTGGCCACGTCCTGTTCACCCCTCCGCGGTGTGCCCTCTATTCAGGGTTTGCTCCTCCCAAGCCAACAAGCTGCGATGGGCCACTGCAGGATCCCAGGTAACACATCACAGAGCACTTCTATGTATAAAACCCATGGTTCTCAAGCACTGCAGGAATCCCTGGTGTGCACAGCAGGCTCACAGTGTGCCATGGAACATTTAAAATGTCAAGAAAAACTCAACAGACCTCTGTCAGACACCCCATGGACCAGCAGCTTGAGATAGTTCACCATTTTAACAGTACATTGCACTGTGGTGTTTTTTGGTTTTGGCCATGCTGCGCGGCTTTCGGGATCTTAGTTCCCCAACCTGGGATCAAACCTGCGACCCCTGCAGTGGAAGTGCGGAGTCCTAACCACTGGACTGCCAGGGAATTCCCTGTACTTGTTTTTTTAGATGATGTCATATTCTTTATAAAGGTAGGTTTTTAGATATTTGCTTGATAAAAAGCAAGTACTGCAGGACAATCATGTGGAACAGGAAATGAGAATGACATTGTCACAATTTGATTCCTGCACATAGCCTGTTAGTAGGTAACTGTGATTATCTAAGAATAAAATTAAAATATTACTGTTCTTTTCAATTTATGTGTATTTTTCAAATTGCTGCTTAGTTCTTAGAACATAAATTCTTATGAAGTTATTTGGGCCTGTTTCATAAAAAGAACTGTTAGGGATTTCTTTTGGCCTATGGGTGCTGTGAAAAAATTACAGAAACCCTAAAAGCTCCTTGAACAGAGATGCTCAAGAATTTCTGATATAAAACATAAAAATGAGAGAGGTGTGCCACACAACGTTGTCTTTACTTTTACTAGAAAAATGTGTATTATCTGTGGAACCCCTGAAGCGACTCTGAAGAGCCCTAGGTTTCCTCCTAGAGCAACAGTATGAAAAACACAGAGAACAGCACAAAAAACTAACAGACAGGAATTGTTCTAAACCCTTGATCCAGACACATCAGTCCCACCTGGGTGTGACAGCTGGAGGGCAGGGCAGAGCATCTGAAATGTCCTGGGCTACCTGGGAGGAACCCTGTACCACAAACCACTAATTGCCCCCCAAGACCTCCTTCACCTTTCCTTCTTTGTCACAGAACCCCTCTAATATCGGAGCAGCCACGTGCTCAGCTGGTAAAAGAACCTACACATCCCAGCCTTGCCACCCGTGGTGGTCCCCTGATGTGGAAGCAGACACCTTGGTGGGCCTTTGGGGGACTCTTTACGGGGACTTGCTCAGCTGGAAGGTGCCCTTGCCCCTTCCCTTTTCCCCCCCTCCTGCCTGTAACATGAGGTATTTCAAATGGAGCCACAGTGGCCATCTTACAACCATGAGAATAAAAACCAAGGCAGCAGAGTGCAAAGAGGAGGACCTTGGGGCCTTCCCTGGCGCTCCAGTGGTTAGGACTCTGTCCTCTCACTGCTGAGGGCCTGGTTCAGTCCCTGGCCAGGGAACTAAGATCCCACAAGCCGCTCAGTTCAACAACACAGCAACAAAACAACAACAACAACAAAACAAAACACCCCCAAAAAACAACAAAGGAGGACCCTGGAACACTGAAAGCAGCCAGACAGAGCCTCCAAACAATCTCCAGGTTGCCTAGCTCTGGAAGTCACTTTAAAAGAGTGAAAAATATGTCCCTATCTTAATTAAGGCACAGTTATTTGAGGCCTCTGTAACTAGCAGCTAAACAATTTCTAGGTGATAGAAGCTGGTCTCCACGGGGAATGGAAGAGAGGCAACATGGTTGGAACTGACTCCTATGTGTAATAAATATTCATGTTATAAAACTTAAACAGAGAGAGTGGCGTGGACATATATACACTACCAAATGTAAAATAGCTAGCTAGTGGGAAGCAGCCACGTAGCACAGGGAGATGAGCTCGGTGCTTTGTGTCTACCTAGAGGGGTGGGATAGGGAGGGTGGGAGGGAGACGCAAGAGGGAGGGGATATGGGGATATATGTATACATATAGCTGAATCACTTTGTTATACAGCCGAAACTAACACAACATTGTAAAGCAATTATACTCCAATAAAGATGTTAAAAAAAAACCCGAATTTTTTCATGTTATATAACTTTAAAACATCAATTTTTTTTTTTTTTTTTCTTTTTGCGGTATGTGGGCCTCTCACCGTTGTGGCCTCTCCCGTTGCGGAGCACAGGCTCCGGATGCGCAGGCCCAGCGGCCATGGCTCACGGGCCCAGCCGCTCCGCGGCATATGGGATCCTCCCAGACCGGGGCACGAACCCGTATCCCCTGCATCGGCAGGCGGACTCTCAACCACTGCGCCACCAGGGAGGCCCTAAAACATCAATTTTTAAATTAAATGTATCTCACCTAAAACTCTGTGATCTACTTCAGCAGACAGAGTCGATGATGAAAACACTAGCAATCACAAAAATGTCAAATATATTTCTGAAGTGATTTTCATATATACTATGTTAGCATATATATATATTAGTATAGATTATAAATATATAAAATATAATAGTGATCTATTCTGTATACATAGTATTTCTTTTCTTATCATGTGATTAGGAGTTTATTAGTTTCCTAATCCTAATGTAACAAAGTGCCTCAAACTTAGTGGTTTAAAGCAACACAAGTCTATTATCTTACAGTTCTGGAAGGCATTCCAGAGTTCTCCATTCCTTTTGAGACTCTAGGGAAGAAAATGTTCCCTTACCTTTCCCAGCTTGCGTTCCTTTAGGAGGCTGCCTACATTACCTGTGTAAGGATAAATACAAATTAAAAATAAGAAAGACTTTTTTTTTTTTTTTTTGCCTCGGTGCGGCATGTGGGATCTTAGTTCCCTGACCAGGGATCAAACCGGCGCCCCCTGCAGTGGAAGTGTGGAGTCTTAACCACTGGACTGCCAGGGAAGTCCCAGATTTTTTAAGAGACTTAATTCTACTTGTTGAAAATAAAGGACTCTCCCCACCCCTTCTTCTTAGAGCATTTACTTTAGAAAATGTGTAAATATACGTTCTTTCTCTGTCTCTTCAAAATGTATATAAATCCTTTTAAAAGCTCACTAAGCCTCTTGCCAGCTTTCCAGCCCCAGTGTCTTCCTCGGGGACCTGGGAGCCGACTCTTGAAATATCATCACCAAAGAAGATAGCGCCCCAACCTCCTCTCATAAAGATACAGGAAGTTTTATTTTTCCTTTGGATAAAGCCAATTAGCTGATACGGATGGTCACTCCAATTACCAGCTGAATATAGGATGAACTGTGTGTGACAAAGTCCACAAACCAAATGCGCCTGTGATATCTTTGAAAGTTCTGGGACAGTGTCATTTTCTTTCTTCTAAAATATTTCACCCCTGAAAAGAATCAAATGTCCTTTTTATCAAATGTCTGTCTTAAGAGGTGCTGGCAAGCCCTCTTACTTGAGGACCAGTTATCATTTATCTTGGGAACATGGCTAAAATAGGTTGTATCTGCCTGGCTATATACACGGGATGTGGCCAGGCCGAGCGGGAAGAAACAGCAGAAAGTCATCACTGCCAGGAGGATGGTGATAAAATGTATGGAATAAGGAGTACTTATTATTACTGGCTTGGGAATGGGATTTTTCTAGATTGCAGCCTGGCAGAAATGCTGCAGTGTTAGCCAAAGCACCTTCCTCACTCCACCAAGGCTCACAAGCAGCTGTAGCTGGATGACATGCCTGACAGGTGAGCAAACATCCCCATGGGCCTGGGCAGGAGTAGTTTGTGTCTCCTTTCCCTGTGTCCCTTCTGGTTTATCATGTGTGTGAAATTTTTATTTTGTAACAAAATATTATTTTTAATCACTACATTGGAATAAGCCAGGACGAGTTTGGTAGGCCTCCACTGTGTACATCCGATTCTGCCATGATCTCTCCTGCTGGTGTGTGAGACACGCGTACAGTGAAAGGAACTCTCACTTAGACGTGCTTAAGTCTGAAAGATGATCCCAGTAACTATCTCTCTTTTCTCTACTCTTTCCAGAAACAGCAGCTTAACTAACGCCTCCCTTTCAAAAACAGCATCAGGATATTTGCTAAAAGTATAGTGAGCTGGGACTCGAGGACCTGGGGACGGTCAATACCTACTTATCTCAGATGGTGAGAGAAGTACTCCAAGCTGCTGCCTCTGCGGGAGACTTGAGTACCAGCCAGATGCACAGTGACAAAGAGCAGTCTGATGGCTTTTGCTACAGTGGTTTTTAGATTTCTTTGTAAGATATAAATATGCAACTATTTAACTATATGGCAATGGTTTTTGCATTTTGCAGTAAAGTTTTTGATGACAAAGAGCTCAAATAAATGAAAGCCAAGGTTTAATAGAAAACTAAGCATTGAATCTCAGTTTCTCCAGAAAGGTGGTGATGAATCTGTAACTTGCACAAAATGTATATAAGAATTTACATACCACTGTAGGCTCTGTGGTGATGTCGGTGATCTTTCCACACCCCCCAAAAAGGAGAGAAATCCGCTGACAAAGCATCAGTGTCCACTTCAAAAGTAAGTATTTTAAGAAGACTGTGTCCTAGAATGGCAGTTAAACAGGTGCAGCTACAGGATGTGCATTTACAGAGCATTCTGTGAAGATCAAATGACTGCCCTTTTAAGTTTGTTCATTTTTCATTTGAAATTTGCTGCTAATCATCAGATTTTAGAAAAGTTTGAGCCTTTGAAAAACTACTTTATAAATCAAACGGTGGCCCTACTCACTTTCGTAAATGAATTACTTTAAATTTTGGTTGCGTTTTGTTCAAAATGAATTAGAACTCCTTAAGTAAAATATTCAAAGAATGGAGCACTGAAGACTTGTCTTTGAAGTTTCAGCAAATCACAGTTATCGTCAAACCCGAGAAACTTGTTAATCCCCTGCGCCATCACCCTTCCACTGAGATACTTGTGTCCTGCGCTGCCTCTCAGTTCCCAGTGGCTGCAGCCCCCGTTGCCTGCTCAGTGAGGCGCCCAGCTCCGTCTCCCTTCCCCACTCCCCTACTTGTGGGGGCCCCCTGCCATCACCTCCCCAATAACTTACTTGTACTAGACTCCGTGTCCCTGGGTCTGCTCCTGGTGGGACCCAATCTAAGGCTAGACTACAGGACAGTCTTCCTGTGAGCCTTGCCCTTTTTTGTTCATATAATGGGGGGCCTCATCGAACTTGGGGTCTGTATCTACCTTGTATGGGAAGTCAGATTTCCTCATCCGGAACCCTAACCTAGCCCCAGGTCATCCTGAAGTCTGGCATGATTTAGCGAAGTGTTTGCTGCCAAATCAGATGCCTTGTTCCTACTAGCAGCTTCTGCTTTAGCAAGTCCATTAACAGTTGCTGAAACTCAGGACATCTCCCTATGAAAGTGTTACCCAGCCACTCAGTTTTAGTTTATTAGCATCAAGAAATACTCTCTTTTTTAAAATAATATGAACAGATTATACATACAGTATATACTAAATTGTATAGTATATATGTAAATATATAGCATATGTATGTAAATATGTAACGTTCATTTTGATTATTAAAGGAAAATAACTTTATGCTTGACCATTTGGAGATTACAAATAAGTGCATATCCAATTCCAGTGATACAAGTAAACAGTTAAGTCCTCACATGTGAGGCTATAGACTTGGTCTCCTGGAACCAGTGATTGGAAGAACTGAACACTGAAAGGCCGGGCATCCAGGCTTGCAAATAAGGAACTTGTTGCATCTCTCTGCATCTGCAGTGTCTTTGTTAATCATACAAAGTGTGATTTTGCATCTAATTACAAGTGCCACCAGCCTTTGTACAGATTTGAGCCCAGCAAGTCTCAATCATAATCCTTTTATGACATGGGATTCTAATCTCTTCACAAATTATTACCATTTTGAATATTAGTTAATTGCAGTGGTTGACTTTAAAAAACACCCACAAGGCCGAAAACCAAGATCCCACAAATACTTTGGTTGAAAACAGAATATTTCAGGAAACCCACTGTGCAGGCTGTATTTTATGGTCAGTATTTTTAATTAAATATTTGATATTGGTTAATTCTGTTTTTTTTCTTAGGAAATTTTAGTGAATGCCAGTGTTCAACATAACTTGGTAGTTTGTCTTTATTATGAAGAATTTTAAATGTACACAAGATTAGGAGGGGAATTTTTGTATTTTTTTACCTAGTTTCAGTAACTATCGACATTTGCCTTTCTTTTTTTTTTAATATGTCTACATTTAACATTGATTTGATATTAAAATTACTTCCAATTATTTTTTTAAATATAATAGTGTTTATTTTTACTTGTTGACAGTTTGCTTTATTTATTTATTTATTTTTGGCTGTGTTGGGTCTTCGTTTCTGTGCGAGGGCTTTCTCTAGTTGTGGAGAGCGGGGGCCACTCTTCATCGCGGTGCGCGGGCCTCTCACTATCGCGGCCTCTCTTGTTGCGGAGCACAGGCTCCAGACGCGCAGGTTCAGTAATTTTGGCTCACGGGCCCAGTCGCTCCGCGGCATGTGGGATCCTCCCAGACCGGGGCACGAACCCGTGTCCCCTGCATCGGCAGGGAGACTCTCAACCACTGCGCCACCAGGGAAGCCCCGACATTTGCCTTTCTTGTTTCATTTATACCTAATCCTCACTCACCCTCTCCCCACCCACATACACTTTTTTTTTTGCTGGGGGTGGGTCAGAAGTTTTAAATTCAAATCTCAGCCATCATATTATTTCACCCACAAATCTGCACTATGTACTGTATGTATCTCTAACAAATTATGACTTTTTAAATTGACCACAATGCTATTATCACACCTAACAATTTAATAGTAATTCCATAGCTAACATGATAATTCTTTAGTGATTATAGTTGATATTCAGTAATCCAAATTGGCATTGTAGGAAAGAACTCAGCTGGTAGTTTATTTGTTATTTCAAAAATACAGATTGTCACAGGATTTTGCTTCTGTTTCAAACTCACCCGCTAATCTTTTCTGCAAATTCAGTGAATTTGGGGGAAAAAAACATTGAACTTCTCCTCTATTTAGTATTTAAGATGAAGTTACATAAAAAGAAAGTTTCTCCTATCCCTGATTTTAAATAAGATGTTTAAGCTATGTTTTGTAAATTCTCAAACAATATTAGGATTCTACACACAGTTTCCAGAATACGATCGTGCTGTGTTTATTGCGGTGGAGCATAAGAGGACCCCAAGGGTATTTGGGATTTCAGAAATAAAATGATGCATTTGCATGCAGTGTCAATTTTACTCAGATGTATTATGGAGTAAATTTCTTATTTTTAAAAAGAAACAAGAGCTTTTAAAGAAATACTATTATTCTTTATTTGGGCTACTTTCCCAGACCCTGTTAGATTTGAGTGCAGGCTCCTCTTCCTCCCCGGCTAAAGGGGAGGGGCTGCTTTGCTGGAGAGCCTTGTAAAGAATACTGAGTTACGGGAAAAAGAAAATGCAACCCATCCTATTGAGGGATATCTTTATTAGCCAAAGCATTTCAACATGCTTTCAGATGAAAAACCTGCCTTTGATTATACAATCCAGATTCCAGCCTGCAAAACTCAGAGCAAAATCCTAACTAGCGCATTTAGTCATGCCAGACCAAAAGGTCTTTATTATGTTAACAAAAATTATTACAAAATCAAACAGTCCAGAAATTAGCAGACTATCTAAAATATATCCACCCTCATTTAATATGCATAAAAAATACTGTTATGGATTTTTTTTGGTGCAATGAGTCCCAGCCTTCAAATATTTCAGAACTTATCATTTCTGCTTGCTGTTCACAATACCTGTTTGGTATGAATTTGCAATTATCCACAAGATAAAGGCAAAGGAAAACACAAGGGAGGATCAAACAGTGATCTAAACTTCTAAACAGTGGAGTAAGAGGCTTAGGCCATTATTCTTCATAAGTACTTAGAAAAAAATTGTTTACTTTCAGTTGTATCACTTTTAATTATACCAGTAACTTACATTTGTCTTTTTTTTTTTTTAACTCCAAGTTCAAGTCCTCTTTAATACCACTCCCAACCCCAGAGCCCTCAAGTCCTTCTCAGTAGTAACTGCTATGTGGCGGATCTCCAGTCCTTTCATTACACATTCAGATTTGTATGTTTATTCCTTAATACATGTGAGGTACTGCCTCTTAGTAGGGGTCAACATGAATATATTCGTGCACTTTTGGCTTTTTCAGCAGTGTTTTTAGGATCTATTCAGATGTACAGGTATGTGAATTCCTTTTAACTGCTGGATGTCCTGTGTCATCACATGTAGATATCATCTATGATTCTGCCTTTCCCCTATGGATGGACATGAAGGTTTTCCCCCAAGTTCCTCTATTATAAATGATGCTGCAATAATGCTGGTACCCAGTGCCAGGCCAAGCTGGAGGGGTATATGGCAGCAGTTGGCTACAATGGAGAGAAGCAGTTTATCAAGGACTTCTAGAATTTCTTTCTCATGATGATAATTAGCGGAAAGGCTTTAAGTGAGGTGACTTTTTATAGTCTGCACCATGCACTCCTGTTGCTGGTGGGAGTAGACCGCTGCCCTCCCCTCCACCTCTGCTGTTACGTGCTTCCTACTTCTTGGTAGATACGGAAAAGTGGGATCACATTTCAGTTTCCATGAGTGTTGACAAATGTTTGTTCCAAACTTGATGGCTTTTTCATCAGCCTTTAAGACAACTTTACTTAGGATTTTCTTCATTTTCTCTCCCCTGACCTCCTCAGACTCCGACGAAGTTTCTCTCCCTCTACCTGGCCCTGGGATGGGGCTGTCCACCAATTTCTGAGCTCACCTCTCTCAGATCTCATCCAGTTCTGTGGCTCCACATTTATGTTGATGAATCCAGCCCATTTCTGATGCCCTGTCCACACACTGGACCTCTCCCTGTGAATCTTGGGTGAGCCCAGAGTATCTCTGTTTACAAATGAAGCATCTCTCAAATTGAACTGTACACACCCCTTTCTCTCCAGCATACCCTCGACTTCCTTTACCCCTGCCTCCCCATCTCAGTTAAGGGCAGAGGATAAGCCAGCTACTAAACTCAGCCATCTTCACCCTTGGCTGGATGTCCTCCCAGCCCCACCCCCATCAGAATGATTGGTCTGTGACATGTATTCATACTTCTTGTTTATAGCTTTTAAAAAAAAAAAAAGTCGGCCATTCTCCACCGTAAGGGCCATCCCTAGCCCAGGTCGGGCTCCCCTCTACCTAGGTCACCCACACAATCTCCTGGCCAGCTTCCTGTCACAGACTTGCCCGAGAACTTTGTCCATTGCCCTCACTGTTCCCAGAACTTCCTTCTACATCACACATCTGATGGCACCCCTCAGCCCTCTTCTTTCCGGACATGGAGGCCTCAGGATCTAGCCTCTACTTTCCTACCCATTCGTGTCTCTCTTCACCCGTTCCTCTGCTTCTAAGGTCCAGCCGCACACTAGTGACGAGAAAGGTTTCCAAAGTTATGACCTTCTCCAGGCACCCCTCCAGGATATCACGCCATCCTTATCCTTAGCTTACGACACGACACCCTGAAGACCGTCTTCACTTGTCAGCTTCCAGCCCCCTAAACACTGTCTCCTCTAAGGAGTCCACCCAGCATCAGTGCCCACCCCGCCAGAAATGGAGGTTAAGATCCAGGGTCGTTGAGAGTCGCTGGGGTCCGGATGTAGGCCTTGGGGTTTGGTTGGGGCCGTTGTGAATTGGCTGGGGCCGTTGGGGATCGGCTAGAGCTGTTGTTGATTGGCTGGGGCCATTGTTGATTGGCTAGAGCCATTGGGGGTGGGGGTGCATCCCTTGTTGATTGGCTGGGGCCCTTGTTGATTGGCTGGGACAGTTGGGGATTGGCTGAGGCCCTTGGAGTCGCAGATAGTTGCAGAGAGAGGTCCCGCCTATGTCCAGGGTAGAGAGCTGAGGCAAATGGAACCAGGAGGCCAAGGAGTAGGCGCCGTGTCAGGCCAGGACCTGGAGTGACGGAATCCGACAGGGAGTCCGCCCACCCGCCAGCCGCAAAAAGACCGAGACCAGGAGATGACCAAGAGCCAGGGCGCTCCTGAGCATCCTCCAGGCCGGCTGCGGGCAGCGGCCGCCAGGGAGGGGCAGGTCTGGTAGGCGGAGGAGGCCGAGGCCCCTGGACTGTCCCTGGGAGAGTTGGGCCTGCAGGGAGTTCAGCTGGCTCCCAGGTTCGGGGCTGCTCCTGCTGAGAGCCCAGAAGCCCCAGTGGCCTCAGCCCTGCGCCCACAGAAGCAGCGAGGGATCCTGGACTGGACCCAGTTCCCCGTCTTACTGTGGCTCTTTCAGACCTATTTGAATACAGGCTCTGGTTTTAGAGGCTGTGGAGGACTGGGGGAGGGAGCTTCCCTGACTTTAGGCTCCCATAGCTCTTCCTCCAAACCCTCCGTCAGTGGAGCTGGGCTCCAGGTGCCTTGGCCGGTACTCTTTCCTTCTGAAGTCAGGGTCGAGATCACCTGCCCCACTCAATCTCAGGAACCTCCTATTTATTTTTATTTTATAATTAGTTGTCTTTTGTGTCTTCTCATTCCTCCATGGGGTAGACTTCGGCCCCTGTGTTTGCTCGTGCCTTCCAATATCCACGATCTTGGGGAACCCTCAACTCCTGAGGCTGGGCTTGGACAGGTGACTTGTTTTGGCCAAGAAAAAGATATCAAAGGTGAGGCAAGGGCTTCCCTGGTGGTGCAGTGGTTCTGAGTCCGCCTGTCGATGCAGGGGACACGGGTTCGTGCCCCGGTAGGGGAGGATCCCACATGCCGCAGAGCGGCTGGGCCCGTGAGCCATGGCCGCTGAGCCTGCGCGTCTGGAGCCTGTGCTCCGCAACGGGAGAGGCCACAACAGTGAGAGGCCCGCGTACCGAAAAAAAAAAAAAAAAAAAGGTGAGGCAAGAGGAAACTTGAAAATCTCTTGTTACTCCTGGAATCTGCCTCCATGTGCGCAAACCCTGACGACTCTGCTAGATGACGTGGCCCAGGACCCCCAAAGACCCAGCTGAGAGAGAGGCCATCTTGAATCATCCAGCCCATCGGCAACCTGACCCCGGACATGTGAGTAAATCCATCGCAGCTTGGCTGAGCCTAGCACAGGTGAAAAGAATCAACCAGTGGACTCGAGCTAAATAAGTGTTGTTGATTTGAGATAGACTGTTATATAGCAACAGATGACTTATATGCTACTCAAATACCGTTGTTCTCTCCACCCCCCGCCACTCCCATCTCTTATCCTGATTCTGTCACTCTAGACAACAAGCCTGGAGGGAACCCCATTAGGGTTTCTAAAGAAATGTTTCCCAATAAAACTTTTACATAGACCCCCCTGCATCAGAATCATCTGGAGAATCTTTTGGAAGTAGTGAGTCCTGGTGATTGCTGGGCATCTTTGGGAGTGCAGGATGAGAATCTCCAACTTAATAAGTCCCTCTGTCCTGCTGGACACACTTTAACAGTTCTCTTTCCTCATCCACAGTTGTTGCAGTGTCCTTCCTTGCCCTAGTCCCTGTGTAATAGGGAAAAACCTTTGTATTCTATACAAGTTAATCAGTAAAGGGATGTTGCCTATAAGCTTAAATTAAACATTCTGGCCCATCTCTGGGAACCCTGTCTCCCAGGTAGGTAACAAGCATTAAGCTAAAATACCCTTGTTTAGCTCACAGGAATCATCCTGACCAGGCCCACCTGTGAATGACTGCAGGGAGGAAGAAAGTAACACAGCCGCACCAGAGGCTGACGGGAGCCAGGAAACATTTGACTCGACTCCCTCTCCTTTTAGTTAAAAGAAGCCTGAGTTCCAGCTCAGGCAAGATGTTTTTTGGAGACACAAGTCCACCATCTTCTTGGTCTGTTGGCTTCCCTACCAAAGTTGCCATTCCTTGCCCCAGCAACTCGTCTCTCGATTTATTGGCTTGTTCTGCAGCAAGCAGTAGGAGCTTGGGCTTGGAAACAAATGTTGGCCAGCCAGCCATCCAGGAGCCTTGCTACTCATGGCTATCCAGATAAGGCCCTAACAGCTGCCGGGACCACTTGTCCTGAGGATCAACCCTTCAAAATTCCCCAAAGCAGCACGAGCTGCCCCAGCACTTGGCAGTCGGAGCAAGGAATCGACATTTGGGAACTGATGGGCTCGATACAGTAAGGTAAGTCGCTCCCCTGTGTACATCTGGGTATTTTATTTCCCTTCCGTTTGGGGCTTTTTCTCCGGAATAAGCCAACTTGTTTGAGGTACTCTGTTGGAGGTAGTTGCATTTCCTCTCTGTTTGAGGCTTTTTCCGCAGAATAAGTCAGTTTGTTTGGGGTGCCCTGTTGGAGAGAGGAAAGAGTTGTTGGACTTTTCCCCGATTTGTGAACCGGTTTGTTTGTTTGGCTGCTAGCATTTGTGTGTGCAGTTTGTGTTTTTTTTTGTCCTGAACTTCTGTCTTTAAAAATGGGGAATGTGGGCTTTCCTGGTGGCGCAGTGGTTGAGAGTCTGCCTGCCGATGCAGGGGACACGGGTTTGTGCCCTGGTCCGGGAAGATCCCACATGCCGCGCGGAGCGGCTAGACCCGTGAGCCATGGCCGCTGAGCCTGCGCGTCTGGAGCCTGTGCTCCGCAACGGGAGAGGCCACAACAGTGAGAGGCCCGCGTACCGAAAAAAAAAAAAAAAAAAAAGGTGAGGCAAGAGGAAACTTGAAAATCTCTTGTTACTCCTGGAATCTGCCTCCATGTGCGCAAACCCTGACGACTCTGCTAGATGACGTGGCCCAGGACCCCCAAAGACCCAGCTGAGAGAGAGGCCATCTTGAATCATCCAGCCCATCGGCAACCTGACCCCGGACATGTGAGTAAATCCATCGCAGCTTGGCTGAGCCTAGCACAGGTGAAAAGAATCAACCAGTGGACTCGAGCTAAATAAGTGTTGTTGATTTGAGATAGACTGTTATATAGCAACAGATGACTTATATGCTACTCAAATACCGTTGTTCTCTCCACCCCCCGCCACTCCCATCTCTTATCCTGATTCTGTCACTCTAGACAACAAGCCTGGAGGGAACCCCATTAGGGTTTCTAAAGAAATGTTTCCCAATAAAACTTTTACATAGACCCCCCTGCATCAGAATCATCTGGAGAATCTTTTGGAAGTAGTGAGTCCTGGTGATTGCTGGGCATCTTTGGGAGTGCAGGATGAGAATCTCCAACTTAATAAGTCCCTCTGTCCTGCTGGACACACTTTAACAGTTCTCTTTCCTCATCCACAGTTGTTGCAGTGTCCTTCCTTGCCCTAGTCCCTGTGTAATAGGGAAAAACCTTTGTATTCTATACAAGTTAATCAGTAAAGGGATGTTGCCTATAAGCTTAAATTAAACATTCTGGCCCATCTCTGGGAACCCTGTCTCCCAGGTAGGTAACAAGCATTAAGCTAAAATACCCTTGTTTAGCTCACAGGAATCATCCTGACCAGGCCCACCTGTGAATGACTGCAGGGAGGAAGAAAGTAACACAGCCGCACCAGAGGCTGACGGGAGCCAGGAAACATTTGACTCGACTCCCTCTCCTTTTAGTTAAAAGAAGCCTGAGTTCCAGCTCAGGCAAGATGTTTTTTGGAGACACAAGTCCACCATCTTCTCGGTCTGTTGGCTTCCCTACCAAAGTTGCCATTCCTTGCCCCAGCAACTCGTCTCTCGATTTATTGGCTTGTTCTGCAGCAAGCAGTAGGAGCTTGGGCTTGGAAACAAATGTTGGCCAGCCAGCCATCCAGGAGCCTTGCTACTCATGGCTATCCAGATAAGGCCCTAACAGCTGCCGGGACCACTTGTCCTGAGGATATACCCTTCAAAATTCCCCAAAGCAGCACGAGCTGCCCCAGCACTTGGCAGTCGGAGCAAGGAATCGACATTTGGGAACTGATGGGCTCGATACAGTAAGGTAAGTCGCTCCCCTGTGTACATCTGGGTATTTTATTTCCCTTCCGTTTGGGGCTTTTTCTCCGGAATAAGCCAACTTGTTTGAGGTACTCTGTTGGAGGTAGTTGCATTTCCTCTCTGTTTGAGGCTTTTTCCGCAGAATAAGTCAGTTTGTTTGGGGTGCCCTGTTGGAGAGAGGAAAGAGTTGTTGGACTTTTCCCCGATTTGTGAACCGGTTTGTTTGTTTGGCTGCTAGCATTTGTGTGTGCAGTTTGTGTTTTTTTTTGTCCTGAACTTCTGTCTTTAAAAATGGGGAATGTGGGCTTTCCTGGTGGCGCAGTGGTTGAGAGTCTGCCTGCCGATGCAGGGGACACGGGTTTGTGCCCTGGTCCGGGAAGATCCCACATGCCGCGCGGAGCGGCTAGACCCGTGAGCCATGGCCGCTGAGCCTGCGCGTCTGGAGCCTGTGCTCCGCAACGGGAGAGGCCACAACAGTGAGAGGCCCGCGTACCGTAAAAAAAAAAAAAATACATTTTCATTCCTCACACCTGCTTTGCTGAAAACACACATCCTACCTCTTTGCATACTGAAATGTTTCCCTCATCATTTTACTCTCAGTGAAAACCAAGAGGCAAGTAATTGTAAACTGTTTATCATACCAGTATCTCCTGATTGACAAACTTATGCTTTAGTCTTCCTCCCTGCTCAGCAACTAATGTTTGAGTATTTTATCCTATTTGAAATGGCCCAGATAGTCAATGAATTCTCTTCATTGAACTTAGTTTAAAAATTTCAAGTTGTGAAAATCTGGAGAGACTATTTTAGATAGACATTTCCAAAGCATAAGTATTCCTAGAGAGTTTACCTAAAACTCTTACCTCATTTACCTCTATTTTGTTTATTTAAAAGCTTTGTCATATTGTTATTTTTCTTGCTGACAAACTTTGTAACAGGAATAAGGTCTTATTTAACTTCTAGTAAACCTAGGCACAATAAAAGTATTATACTTAGTGTTGATTACTCAAAAGACATGTCTGTATTAATCACACCAACAAGCTTAAGCTAACTTTAATACCAGATATTAATGCAATACTGAATATTTCCTAGATCACGTGAACCCAAAAGTCTTTCTGGTCGGTCTCCTCCATATTTGAACATGAATATAAGCACTTAATTTCTTTCAAGCCGATCAAACAGAGCCCCCCCCACACACCCCAAATCAATTGTGGCAATGTCGCACATCTACAACGCACGTACAAACTCAAACACAGGGACCTCCCAGTTCCCATTCCAAAATTTCAGCCATGAATCAGGTACAACAATATAAAATCCATCAGTTACAAAAGAGGTTGGATTGAAATTGGGTTTCTGGCAGATGGGACAAATCAAGGTCACCTGTCTAGATAGCTAAACCCTTTTTACTAATATTTATGGAAAAGGCACTTCTATTTCTACTTGTAGCATTTGGTGATTTCGGGAACCAAGTGGAACCTTTCTCTTCTTCCTGGGAATGTCCCACTTTTAGCCAAGAACAGACAGGGTTTTTTGTTCTTCCTCCATTTGACATCAGTAAAAATTTTAAATATCAAAAAACTGATTTGGATGTAAATGGAGAAAGAGTACCAAGCAAAATGAAACGAAAAAACCCAAAGGACAAACATAAGATCCTAAATGAACCCTCAGGTTTGGTCTTCGGGTTTTACATATATCAAGGACACAGGAGGCCAAAAATGACGGAATTAACACAGTAAGGGTAGCAGTGCATGGTGCACAGGGTCCCAAGGTAACCCTGCCTAAACCCCTTGTGGAGATCCTAACAGGTATTCTGGCCACACATGGTTACAATAAAGTATCATCTTCCTCTCACCCATGGGTTCATGGCTGTAATCAGATCACGAACTGTAATCAGCACACGAACCCGCGTCCCCTGCATCGGCAGGCGGACTCTCAACCACTGCGCCACCAGGGAAGCCCCTGAAAATGTATTTTGTTAAAGGGAAAAAGGTGGTTTTGTCCTCGAGCTGGTTGTTTCTGAATGGAAGAGAAAGTAAGGGACAGATTAGTCTGGATACAGAAAATTGTGGAAGGTTTGTGGAGGAAGAACACTGAAAGGGTTTTGTGCATGGTCAGGATTGGCTAAGATAAGATTGAATTTAATTAAGAAAATGAATGTTAAAGGTCAAATGGTACAGAACCTGAATCTGGCTCTCTAAGAGGCCAAAGTTCTCTCAAAATATTGAACCACTTTTGGTAATTGTTGAACCACTTTTGGTAATTGTGAATTTCTTTAAGTGATTTGTATTTGCCATTAAGATCTTTTATTACCACTGGTTTAAACTTTTTTATATTTTGACAAACTTCCCAAAAATCGAATTCCAAATGAAGTTCATTTGACCTGTAGCTAACTTTGAGGTTTTCCAAAGGGTCCCTGGAACACCTCAAATTATTTGTTTTCTCTCCATCCTCAAGAGAGAAATACTAATTAAGCATTTAATATGTTAAATTACGTGATAAGCAGTGTCAAATAGGTGGTGATAACACTTTTTAGACTGTATCATGTGGGTAAATGTTATTAATATACACATTCTAGAAATTATATGGAATTCCTAAGATGCTAGTATATCCTGGTAAATGATATCAGTCATAATTTTAGTAATTATCTTAAATTGTTGTACGTCAGTGCAGTGACCAAGTTTCTTTTCAATTGCCTTGTCACCAGGTTGGTTGACGCCAAAGCAAAAAGCATCCTTTTAATGGTTAGAGGTGATCAATTGCTATTTATGGTTTTACAGTGGCTTTTGAGTGACTCTCCAGCTATTTTGTGAGGAAGTGGGGGAGAATGATGAAATCCTTTATGTGCAAGCACTTGTGCTATTACATCAAGGAGAATAAGGAAAGGAAGGGAATGAGAGTGAGGATATGTTGCTTCAAACCTTCACTCCTCCTGGTGAGCTCGCTGTCCCAGCCACTCTGGCCGCTATGCCAATATATCCACCCCTTCCACCACCTTCCGTTCCTGTCCAGCCCCAATTCCTGGCATTGGGGCTCAGGACTGTCCCTCCTTATAAGGATCAATTAGAAAATCCTGTGTTCTTTTCTGGAGTACGGGGACTTGGTCTGGTTTCACCATCTAAGACCCGAAAGGGCACCCAGCTTGGTCCAGGAGCCACTCCCAGGGCAGGGCAGGGCAGTTTTCATTGCTGTTGCCTCATATAGGGGGCTAAATGCAAATGACCAGCCAGCTGACTTTGTCAGACTTTTTAACTGGAAAGATCACAACCCTCCTTGTAGGGAGGATCCTCTACACCTGAAGCCCACTTGGCAGCACCCACAGCTGAACCAAATTGTGGCCCCAATGAGGGAGGACTGCCCTTATTGGAGCATTAACATGTTAGTGCATCTTGGACGGGCTTTGAAAAGGGAACCAAAGCAAGACTTTGAACAAAATTCAAGAAATTCAGCAAAACAAATGAACACCTCTGTGAATTTTTAGAAGGGATTTATCAGGCCTACAGATGTCATACTAATGCATATCCCGAGGCCCCTGAATATATTAGAATGGTAAATTTGACCTTTTTGAGGGGGGGCCAAAGTGCCTCAAATATCAGAAGAAAGTTGCAAAGATTAGATAGTGCATTTGGAATGAACCGTTCTTGGTAGATGTTGCTTTTCAGGTGTTCAACAGGGAACAACAGAAGAAAGAAGATGCAAAATGAAATGCCAAATTTTTGGCTGTAAGTCACTATTAGGGGAAGGAAAACAGATTGCCCTAGGCTAAAACATAAGAAAAACAATAAGACAAGAGCCTCTCATATGGTGGAGAGGAACACTCTAAAGAAGAGGCCCAGGGGCGCCCTTGGACTTGAGGCTCCCTCCAACTTGAGGCACCTAATTTCCCACAGGAGCCTTGGGTAAAATTGACAGTGGAGGAATGAGCTGATTAACGTTCTGATAGACCTCACCCTGAAGTTTTTCACCAGAACAGCTTGACATCAGAGTCCCACCAGAACAGGCTTTCAGCCTACAGAGGGCACCCATGAAAACCCCAGGAAAGGAGACAGAGCTCTTTCCCCCGACCCCCCGAGGTCTACAAAGAGGTAAGACCGGAAGTGTGTGCTAACAGCATCCCAGGTAAGGCCAAAAGACATGGCCAATATGAATCCCATTAAAAAGGGATGCTGGGACACCTCATCTAAAACAGCCTCCTTGGAGGCAAGAGGATCCCTTCTCCCATAGATTGACTTGTCAAAATACCAGCCAGTATATTCCTTGTGTGTGCCCCTCCAGGACGTGTACACAATTGGTGGTATTTGTACTGTCCCTGTGGGTCGAGTGGAGACTGGTATTCTCAAAGCTGGCATGGTGGTCACCTTTGCTCCAGTCAGTGTTACAGCTGAAGTAAAGTCTGTTGAAACGCACCATGAAGCTTTGAGTAAAGCCCTTCCTGGGGACAGCGTGGGCTTCAATATCAAGAGCGTGTCAGTAAGAGCAGTACAAACTTGGGCTCGGTAACACGTGACGTTGACCCAAGAAGATAACCTTAGGGAATTTGGAAGAGGTCATCATACAGCATGTGCTGGATAGAGCTGGGGAAGTCCAGTTTCCCCATCTCCTCCTCTCCATGGGTCAGTGCTCTCCTTCAAGCCACCCCAGGGCTGACTCAGGGCCAGCCTTCTCTCAGGCTGATGCACTCAGCCCAGGGACTTCTGAAGACTGAAAATGAAGCTGGAGGAGCAGTCAAGGTGAGGTCTTGGAAAATGGTCTTCACCTCTGACTTTGCATTGAGAAGTCAACTAAGGGGAAATTAATTTTACACTAATTCCCTCGCTGCAGTGCTCCTGAGCTTGCTTTTCTAAGAAAAAGAACCCAGGATTTGTGCCCTAAAGAGAATAAAGTGTACCATTGCACCACTGCATACTTTGCTATCCCCCCTCCTCTAAAAAGTGAGTTCCTAAGAGAGAACTGAGCCTGTTACCAAATAAATTGTGTCCCGCTGCTCACCGCTTACAAAATCAATTACATACTCATAAATGGTAGAGAAGAAAGGTGCCTTTAATCAGAATGCCAGCGATCTGGGGAGATAATGGACTCAGTGTCCCCCAAAAACCACCTCCCAAGATTCTGCTCAGCCATGAAGCTTTTTTTTTAATACATCTTTATTGGAGTATAATTGCTTTACAGTGTTGTGTTAATTTCTGCTGTACAACGAAGTGAATGAGCTATATGCATACATATATCCCCATATCCCCTCCCTCTTGAGCCTCCCTCCCACCCTCCTTATCCCACCCCTCTAGGTGGTCACAAAGTACCGAGCCGATCTCCCTGTGCTATGCAGCAGCTTCCCACTAGCTATCTGTTTTACATTTGGTAGTGTAGATATGCCAGTGCTACTTGCTCACTACGTCCCAGCCTCCCCTTCCCACCCTGTGTCCTCAAGTCCGTTCTCAACGTCTGCATCTTTATTCCTGCCCTACCACTAGGTTCATCAGTACCATTTTTCTAGATTCCATATATATGCATTAGCATAAGGTATTTGTTTTTCTCTTTCTGACTTACTTCACTCTGTATGACAGACTCTAGGTCCATCCACCTCACTACAAATAACTCAATTTCGTTCCTTTTTATGGCTGAGTAATATTCCATTGTATATATGTGCCACATCTTCTTTATCCATTCATCTGTCGATGGACGTTTAGGTTGCTTCTGTGTCCTGGTGATTGTAAATAGAGCTGCAATGAACACTGTGGTACATGACTCTTTGAATTACGGTTTTCTCAGGGTATATGCCCAGTAGTGGGATTGGTGGGTCATATGGTAGTTCTATTTTTAGTGTTTTTTTTTTTTGTGGTACGCGGGCCTCTCACTGTTGTGGCCTCTCCCGTTGCGGAGCACAGGCTCTGGACGCGCAGGCTCAGCGGCCATGGCTCACGGGCCCAGCCCCTCTGTGGCATGTGGGATCTTCCCAGATCGGGGCACGAACCCGTGTCCCCTGCATCGGCAGGCGGACTCTCAACCACTGCGCCACCAGGGAAGCCCTATTTTTAGTTTTTTAAGGAATCCCCATACTGTTCTCCATAGTGGCTGTATCAATTTACATTCCCACCAACCGTGCAGGAGGGTTCCCTTTTCATGAAACTTTTTAAAGGAAAACAGGGAAGTAATCTCAGTTAATCATTGAGGTAGGGGGTCAGAGTCGTTGCCATCCTCCCACTGTGTGTAGGCTTGTCGACTCCTCATGATCTTCCTCTAGATGTTATCTTTTTTTTTCTTTTTTGGCCACACTTCGAGGCTTAAGAGATCTTAGTTCCCCAACCAGGGATGTAACCCAGACCCTTGGCAGTGAATGCGCTAACCACTGGACTGCCAGGGAATTCCCCCTCTAGATGTTTTATCTTTTTTTAAAGCTCTTTTGTGTTTTTAAAAAATTAATTAACTTACTTATTTTTGGCTGCATTGGGTCTTCGTTGCTGCACGCAGGCTTTCTCTAGTTGCAGCAAGTGGGGGGCTACTTTTCATTGCAATGCGCTGGCTTCTCATTGTGGTGGCTTCTCTTGTTGCGGAACATGGGCTCTAGGCGTGCGGGCTTCAGTAGTTGTGGCACGTGGGCTCAGTAGTTGTGGCGCATGGGCTTAATTGCTCCGTGGCATGTGGGATCTTCCCAAACCAGGGCTCGAACCCGTGTCCCCTGCATTGGCAGGCAGATTCTTAACCACTGCACCACCAGGGAAGTCCCTAGATGTTGTCTTATTCACACAGTTTGGGAGATTACTGAAAGGGAAGCTAGGGAAGAGATCTGGTCATCTATTAATCACAAGTTAGGCCAGGTATTGTGTGTGATTGAAAGATTTGAAAGGTATGCTTGGGCTGGAGATGAGTAGATTGTGGGGGTGCCTGGTTTAAAAGTTAGTTACAACACAGCTTTGCTAAAGTGACAGGAAAAGGGGCTTCCTACCGAGGGTGGTTTCCTGTAAAGAGCTGCTTATAAGCCCACTGCTTTCACCTAACACGGGCTCTTCCCAGCACTGGCTAAGGGTGAGTGTTCAAAAGGCCTTGCCAACTGCCCAGCCAGTTCTCACCCACAGGCTGCGTGCTTATGGCTGGAACACTGAAGACCAAGCCTGACCTCAGTGACTTGGAACGAAGGGATGATGTTAGCCTGTGAAGGCCCTGAGATGTCCTAACCCCCCAAACCAAACTCCTGGTCAGGGTTTCCCCATGTCAGGCTGAGATCAGCTAGACTTGTCCACTTTTCCCAAAAGCTTTCCTGACAAAGGCCTTGACAGACGAGAGCTGTGTCTTTTACTGCTAAGAATGAGCCACCATGGAGGTGGGACAAGGCAGCTTCTTAAACCCACACAGTTAAAATAGACAAATGCATAACAATAAGCAAGGAAGATAGAATCATGAAGGCGTGGTTGTGATGGTGGCCAGGACCAGGGACCACTTTAAATCTCCCGAGGATGGCCCAAGGCTAATTGCCTTAATCCTATCAGTCCCAGCCCTGTTTCTGGATGAAAGAAGAATTTGCTGCCTAATTCCTTTTGTGGTTACAAGTTTCTCTTTCCTTTGAATATTAAGTATCCCTCCAAAGTGACTTTGTCCAACTCTATTTTTTTCTAGCAACGTCTTGAACTTAAGATTTCTTTGGTATTTGAAGGTTCTCTGCTCAGTAATATTTATGGGACCGTCATCCACAGACAGATGCCCTTCTTTTAAGTTTTATTAGACTATCTGAGCTCAGAGAAGGGGCCAAAGGGGACCTGGGGATGTGAAATGTGAACTCTTGAGACCATTGTTCGTGTTCCTTGAGAAGGAAGAGGAGAAAGGAAAGGAACAGTCATTGTACGGCCATTGTACAGTGTGCTGCCTGAGGTCAGTCCTTTGTCCTTGAACAATCTCAGGTACCTGTTCCCATTCTTGTACCTGTGAGGACAGGTGTATGAAATACAATTCTTTCTCTGTGTGAGATGATTGCCAGTGTGTACTAGTGGGGTTACAAGTGATTTTAGTTAAATTGCCTCAAACTAGTTCTTGTTCTTCAAATTAGAAGACCCACTGGATTCTACCCAGGTTTTAGCTGTCCTGCTTGGGAGGGACAGAGGTTGATCAAAGGACCAAAGCCACACACACACACAAAAAGGGAAACTCACCTAGTGACTTTCTTCCTATAGGGCTTTATTCCCCTCCAGAACTGCTTTTGTTTTCTCTTCAGTATCTTCCAGCAATAGTTTTTTTAAAAAACTTTTTTATTGAAGTATAGTTGATTTACAACATTGTTTTAGTTTCATGTATACAGCACAGTGATTCAGTTATACATACAGATTCTTTTTCCTTTTCAGATTCTTTTCCCTTATAAGTTATTATAAAATATTGAGTATAGTTCCCTGTGCTATGCAGTAGGCCCTTGTTGGTTATCTATTTTATATATAGTAGTGTGTATATGTTAATCCCAACCTCCTAATTTGTCACTCTCCCCCACCGCCCTTTCCCCTTTGGAAACCATAAGTTTGTTTTTTATGTCTGTGTGTCTCTTTCTGTTTTGTCTATAAGTTCATGTGTATCATTTTTTTAGACTCCACATATAAGTGATATATGATATTTGTCTTTGTCTGATTTATTTCACTTAGTATGATAGTCTCTAGGTCCATTCATATTGCTGCAAATGGCATTATTTCATTCTTTTTTATGACTGAGTAATATTCCATTGTGTATTGTGTGCGTGTGTGTATGTATACCACATCTTCTTTATCCATTCATCTGTTGATGGACATTTAGGTTGCTTCCATGTCTTGACTTCTGTAAATAGTGCTGCAATGAACATTGGGGTGCATGTATCTTTTTGAATTATGGTTTTCTCTGGATATATGCTCAGGAGTGGGATTGTTGGATCATATGGTAGCCCTTTTTTAGTTTTTTAAAGAGCCTTCATACTATTCTCCATAGTGGCTGTACCAATTTACACTCCCACCAACAGTGTAAGAGGGTTCCTTTTTCTCCACACCCTCTCCAGCATTTTTATTTTTGGTAGACTTTTTCACGATGCCCATTCTGACCAGTGTGAGGTGATAACTCATAGTTTTGATTTGCATTTCTCTAATAATTAGCAATGTTGAGCAACCTTTCATGTTCCTCTTGGCAATCTGTGTCTTCTTTTGTGAAGTGTCTATTTAGATCTTCTGCCCATTTTTTGATTGAGTTGTTTGTTTTTTTGATACTGAGCTATATGAGCTGTTTGTATGTTTTGGAGATTAATTCCTTCTCAATTGCATCATTTGCAAATATTTTCTCCCATTCTGTAGGTTTTCTTTTCATTTTGTTTATGGTTTCCTTTGCTGCACAAAAGCTTTTAAGTTTAATTAGGTCCCATTTTGTTTATTTTTGTTCTTGTTTCCTTTACTCTAGGAGACGGATCCAGAAAGATATTGCTGAGATTTATGTCAAAGAGTGTCCTCCTGTTTTTCATTAGGAGTTTTATAGTATATGATCTTACATTTAGGTCTTTAATCCATTTAGAAAAATTTTTTTGAAATATAGTTTATTTACAATGTTGTGTTAGCTTCAGGTGTACAGCAAAGTGATTCAGTTATACATATATGTATATCTCCACTCTTTTTAAGATTCTCTTCCCATATAGGTCATTACAGAGTATTGAATAGAGTTCCCCGTGCTATACAGTAGGTTCTTATTAGTTATCTATTTTGTATATAGTCGTGTGTATATGTCAATCCCAATCGCCCAATTTATCCCTCCCCCCCTTTTCCCCTTGGTAACAGTAAGTTTGCTTTTTACATCTGTGACTCTATTTCTGTTTTGTAAATAGGTTCATTTGTGCCATTTTTTTATATTCCACATATAAGCAATATCATATGATATTTGTCATTCTCTGTCTGACTTACTTCACTCAGTATGATAATGTCTAGGTCCATCCATGTCACTGCAAATGGCATTATTTTGTTCTTTTTTATGACTGAGTAATATACCATTGTATATATGTACCACATCTTTTTTATCCATTCCTCCATTGATGGACATTTAGGTTGCTTCCATGTCATGGCTATTGTAAATAGTACTGCAGTGAACGTTGGGGTACATGTATCTTTTCGAATTATGGTTTTCTCTGGATATATGCCCAGGAGTGGGATTGCTAGATAATATGGTAGTTCTATTTTTAGTTTTTTAAAGAACCTATATACTGTTCTCCATAGTGACTGTACCAATTTACATTCCCACCAACTATGTAGGAGGGTCCCCTTTTCTCCACACCCTCTCCAGCATTTATTGTTTGTAGATTTTTAGATGATGGCCGTTCTGACCAGTGTGAGGTGATAACTCATTGCAGTTTTGACCTGCATTTCTCTAATAATTAGTGATGTTGAGCATCTTTTCATGTGCTTCTTGGCCATCTGTATGTCTTCTTCGAAGAAACGTCTATTTAGATCTTCCACCGATTTTTTTGATTGGGTTGTTTGGTGTTTTTTGATATTGAGCTGCATGAGCTGTTTATATATTTTTGAGATTAATCCTTTGTCAGTTGCTTCATTTGCAAATATTTTCTCCCATTCTGTGGATTGTCTTTTCATTTTGCTTATGGTTTCCTTTGCTGTGCAAAAGCTTTTAAGTTTAATTAGGTCCAGGCTTCCTGGGTGGCGCAGTGGTTAAGAATCTGCCTGCCAATGCAGGGGACATGGGCTCAAGCCCTGGTCCAGGAAGATCCCACATGTCGCCAAGCAACTAAGCCTGTGTGCCACAACTACTGAGCCTATGCTCTAGAGTCCATGCTCTGCAACAAGAGAAGCCACCGCAATGAGAAACCCGCACACCACAATGAAGAGTAGCCCCCGCTCTCCGCAACTAGAGAAAGCCCCCACACAGCAATGAAGACCCAATGCAGCCAAAAATTAAAAAAAAAAAAGTTTAATTAGGTCCCACTTGTTTATTTTTGTTTTTATTTTCATTATTCTAGGAGGTGGATCAAAAAAGATCTTGCTGCAATTTGTGTCAGAGAGTGTTCTGCCTATGTTTTCCTTTAAGATTTTTATAGTATCCAGTCTTACATTTAGGTCTTTAATCCATTTTGAGTTTACCTTTGCATATGCTGTTAGAGAATGTTGTAATTTCATTCTTTTACATGTAGCTGTCCAGTTTTCCCAGCACCACTTATTAAAGAGAGTGTCTTTTCTCCATTGTATATTCTTGCCTCCTTTGTCATAGATTAGTTGACCGTATGTGCGCAGGTTTATCTCTGGATTTTCTATACTGTCCCATTGATCTATCTTTCTGTTTCTGGGCCAATACCATACTGTTTTGATGGCTGTAGCTTTATAGTATAGTCTGAAGTCAGGAAGCCTGATTCCTCCAGCTCCGTTTTTCTTTCTCAAGATTGCTGTGGCTGTTCAGGGTCTTTTGTGTTTCCATACATATCTTTAAATTTTTTGTTCTACTTCTGTGGAAAATGCCATTGATAATTTGATAGGGGTCGCATTGAACCTGTAGGTTTCCTGGGGTAGTATGGTCATTTTGGCAATGTTTATTCTTCCAATCCAAGAACACAGTGTGTCTTTCCATTTCTTTGTGTCATCTTCCTTTCTTTCATCAGTTTCTTATAGTTTTTGGAGTACAGGTCTTTTGCCTCCTTAGGTAGGTTTATTCCTAGATATTTTATTATTTTTGATGCAATGGTAAATCGGGTTGTTTCATTAATTTCCCTTTCTGATCTTTCGTTGTTAGTGTATGGAAACATAGCAGAGTTCTGTGTATTAATTTTGTATCCTGCAACTTTACTGAATTCACTGATGAGTTATAGTAGTTTTCTGGTAGTGTCTTTAGGATTTTCTATGTATAATATCATATCATCTGCAAACAGTGACAGTTTTACTTCTTTTCCAATTTGGATCCCTTTCATTTATTTTTCTTCTCTGATTGCTGTGGCTAGGACTTCCAAAACTGTGTTGAATAAAAGTGGTGACAGTGGACATCATTGTCTTGTTCCTGATCTTAGAAGAAATGCTTTCAGCTTTTCACCATTGGGTATAATGTTGGCTGTGGGTTTGTCATATATGGCTTTTATTATGTTGATGTAAATTCCCTCTGTGCCCACTTTCTGGAGAGTTTTGATCATAAATCAATGTTGAATTTTATCAAAAGCTTTTTCTGAATCTATTGAGATAGTCATATGGTTTTTATTCTTCAATTTTTCAATGCAGTGTATCACACTGATTGATTTACGTATATTGAAAAATTCTTGCATCCCTGGGATAAATCCCACTTGATCATGGTGTATGATAATTTTAATGTATTGTTGGATTTGGTTTGCTAGTATTTTGTTGAGGATTTTTGTGTCTATGTTCATTAGTGATATTGGCCTATAATTTTCTCTTTTTTGTGGTATCTTTGTCTGGTTTTGGTATCAGGGTGATGGTGGCCTCATTGAATGAGTTCGGAAGTGTTCCTTTCTCTGCAATTTTTGGAATGGCTTCAGAAGGATAAGTGTTAACTCTTCTCATATGTTTGATAGAATTTGCCTGTGAAGCCATCTTGTCCTGGGCTTTTGTTTTGGGGGAGTTTTTAGATCACAGATTCAATTTCAGTATTTATGATCTGTCTGATCATATTTTCTATTTCTTCCTCATTCAGTCTTGGGAGATTATACCTTTCTAAGAATTTGTCCATTTCTCAAGGTTGTCCATTTTATTGGCATATAGTTGCTTGTAGTAGTGCCTTATGGTCCTTTGTGTTTCTGTGGTGTCAGTTGTATGTTCTCCTTTTTCATTTCTAATTTTATTGATTTGGGTGCTCTCCCTTTTTTTCTTGATGAGCCTGGCTAAAGGTTTATCAATTTTGTTTATCTTTTCAAAGAACCAGCTTTTAGTTTCATTTATCTTTGCTATTGTTTTCTTAATCTCTATTGCATTTATTTCTGCTCTGAACTTTGTGATTTCTGTCCTTCTACTAACTTTGGGTTTTGTTAGTTCTTTCTCTAGTTGCTTTAAGTGTAGGTAGGTTCTTTAGTGTAAGGATAGGTTGTTTGAGATTTTTCTTGTTTCCTGAGGTAAGCTTGTATTACCATAAACTTCCCTCTTAGAACTACTTTTGCTGCATTCCGTAGGTTTTGGATCATCATGCTTTCATTTTCATTTGTTTCTAGATATTTTTTGATTTCCTCTTTGATTTCTTTAGTGATCCATTTGTTGCTTAGTAGCATATTGTTTAGCATCCACATGTTTATGTTTTTTTGCAGTTTTTTCTCTGTAGTTGATTTCTAACCTCATAGCATTCTGATTGGAAAAGATACTTGATATGATTTTAATTTTCTTAAATTTGCTGAGGCTTGCTCTGTGGCCCAGCATGTGACCTATCCTGGAGAATGTTCCCTGTGCACTTGAAAGGAATGTGTATTCTGCTGTTTTCAGATGGAATGCTCTTTAATATCAACTAAGTCCATCTGGTCTAATGTGCTGTTTAAGGCCTGTGTTTCCTTATTGATTTTCTGTCTGGATGATCTGTCCATTGATATAAGTGGGGTGTTAAAGTCCCCTATTATTATTGTGTTACCATCAATTCCCCCTTTTATTATGTCTGTTAACATTTGCCTTATATATTGAGGTGCTCTTGTGTTGGGTGCATATATATTTACAATTGTTATATCTTCTTCTTGGATTGATCCCTTGGTCATTATGAGGTGTCCTTCTTTGTCTCTTGTGACAGCCTTTATTTTAAAGTCTGTTTTGTCTGATATGAGTATTGCTACTCCAGCTTTCTTTTGATTTCCATTTGCATGGAATACCTTCCTCCATACCCTCACTTTCAGTTTGTATGTGTCTCTATATCTGAAGTGGGTCTCTTGTAGACAATATATATACAGGTCTTGTTTCTGTATCCATTCAGCCAGTCTATGTCTTCTGGTTGGAGTGTTTAATCTGTTTACATTTAAGGTAATTCTTGATATGTATGTTCATATTGCTGTTTTGTTTATTGTTTTGAATTTGTTTTTGTAGGTCTTTTTTCTACCTTTCCACTTTTGTTCTCTTGTGATTTGATGACTATCTTTAGTGTTGTTTGGATTCCTTTTTCTTTTTTGTGTGTATATCTATTACAGATTTTTCATTTGCAGTTACCATGAGGTTTTCTTGTTTTTTGTTTTTTTTTTGCAGTACACAGGCCTCTCACTGTTGAGGCCGCTCCCATTGTGGAGCACAGGCCCCAGATGTGCAGGCCCAGTGGCCATGGCTCACGGGCCCAGCCACTCCGCGGCATGTGAGATCCTCCCAGACTGGGGCATGAACCCCGTGTCCCCTGCATTGGCAGGCAGACTCTCAACCACTGCGCCACCAGCGAAGCCCGCACCATGAGGTTTTTTTTTTTTTTTTTTTTTCGGTACGCGGGCCTCTCACTGCTGTGGCCTCTCCCATTGCGGAGCACAGGCTCCGGACGTGCAGGCTCAGCGGCCATGGCTCACGGGCCCAGCCGCTCCGCGGCATGTGGGATCTTCCTGGACCGGGGCACGAACCCGTGTCCCCTGCATCGGCAGGCGGACTCTCAACCACTGCGCCACCAGGGAAGCCCACCATGAGGTTTTGATATAGCAGTTTACATACATGATTGTTTTAAGTTGCTGATCTCTTAATGTCAAATGCATTTCAGATATCCTGCGTTTGTACTCTCCTCCTCTCACGATTAATGGTTTTGATATCATATTTGTGTGTGGAGATTTTCTACCTTTACTGTATGTTTGCCTTCACCAGTGAGCTTTCCTATTCATAATTTTATAGTTTCTAGTTGTGGTCTTTTTTTTTTTTTTTTTTTTTTTTGCTTAGAGAAATTCCTTTAGCATTTGTCATAAAGCTGGTTCAGTGGTGCTGAAATCTTTTAGCCTTTGCTTGTCTGTAAAGCTTTTGTTGCCTCCATCACATCTGAACAAGAGCCTTGCTGGGTAGAATATTCTTGGTTGTAGGTTTTTCCCTTTCATCCTTTTACATATATCATGCCACTCACTTCTGGCCTGCAGGGTTTCTGCTGAAAAATCAGCTATCTCTAATGGGCATTCCCTTGTACATAATTTGTTGCTATTCTCTTGTTGCTTTTAATATTTTTTCTTTGTCTTTAATTTTTGTCAGTTGATTACTATGTGTCTTGGCATGTTCCTCCTTAGGTTTATCCTGTATGGGACTCTCTGCACTTCCTGTACTTGAGTAACTGTTTCCTTTCCCATGTTAGGGAAGTTTTCAGCTATTATCTCTTCAAATATTTTCTCAAGCCCTTTCTCTCCCTCTTTTCCTTCTGGGACCCCTATAATGAGAATGTCATTGCATTTGACGTTGTCCCAGAGGTCTCTTAAACTGTCCTCATTTCTTTTCATTCTTTTTTCTTTATTCTGTCCTGTGGCAGTGATTTCTACCGCTCTGTCTTCCAGCTCACTGATTTGTTCTTCTGCCTCATTTATTCTGCTATTGATTTCATCTAGTGTATTTTTCATTTCAGTTGTTGTATTCTTCAAGTCTGGTTGTTCTTTATATTTTCTAACTCTTTGCTAAAACCTTCCTGTAACTTCTCGCACTGTGCATCCATTCTTTCCCCAAGTTCTTGGATCATCTTTACGATCACTACTCTGAATTCTTTTTCCAGTAGATCGGCTATCTCCACTTCACTTTGTTGTCTTCTAGGGTTTTATCTTTCTCCTTTGTCTGACACATACTCCTTTGCCATCTCATTTTGTTTAAATTTCTATTTGTATTTTTATGTATGTAGTAACTTAGTTACATTTCTTGACTTTGGAGAAGTGGCCCTCTGTAGGAGATGTCCTATATGTTCCAGCAGTACACTTCCCTGTCATCACCCAAGGACCAGGGGCCAGCTGGTCCCAGCGTGGTTTCTGACCTGTGTTTGCAGACTCAGTTCTGCATGATCATAGTTTCCTTGCTTCTGGCGTCTGCCCCATGGTGGGTGAGGCTGGTCTAGAGGTTTGTGCAGGCTTCTTGCTGGATGTGTGCTGGTCCTTGTCCACTGGTGGGTAGAACAGGGTCCTGGCCCTCTGGTGAGCAGGGCCATGTCAAGGGACATGTCTAGAGGTGGCTGTGGGCAGCCTGTCTGCTGATGGGTGGGGCTGTGTTCCTGCCCTGTCGGTTGTTTGGCCTGAGGCTGGAGCTTACACACTGTTGGGTGGGGCCAGGTCTCAGTACCTAGGATCCAAAGTGTCTGCCTCCAGCCAGAGTTCTTGTAGGTCCCCGCTCTGTCTGCTACCAGCTTTTATGGCCCCAGAGAGAGCTACAGCCACCCCTGCCTCCCCAGGAGACCCTCCAAGACCATCAGGTAGGTCTGGCCCAGACTCCTATGGAGTCACTGCTTTTGCTCTGGAACCCACTGTGCACAAGGCCTTGTGTGCACTCTCCAAGAGTGGAGTCTCTGTTTCTCCCAGTCCCATGGAGCTCCTGCAGTCAAGCCCCACTGGTCTTCAAAGCCAAATGCTCTTGAGTCTCTTCCTCCCGATGCTGGACACCTAGGCTGGGGAGACAGGCCTGGGGCTCAGAGATCTCAAACTCCTGCAATGTACTTATTCTCCAGCTTGTGGGACGCCCACCCAAGTGGTATGGGATTTGATAATATACTGAGTGCACTCCTCCTGCTGTCTTGTGGTTTTTTCTTTATGTCTTTGGATGTAGAATATCTTTTTTCTTTGGTAGATTCCAGTATTTTTTTAAAATATTTATTTTATATTGGAGTGTAGTTGATTAACAATGTTGTGTTAGCTTCAGGTGCACAACAAAATGATTCACTTATACATATACATGTATCTATTCTTTCTCAAATTATTTTCCCATCTAGGTCATTACATAACATTGAGCAGAGTTCCCTGTGCTATACAGTAGGTCCTTGTTGGTTATTCATTTTAAACACAGTAGTGTGTACATGTCAATTCCAAATTCCGTAACTATCCCCACCCCACCCTTCCCCCCGGTAACCATAAGTTTGTTCTCTAAGTCTGTGAGCCTGTTTCTGTTTTGTAAATAAGTTCATTTGTATCATTTTTTTTTAGATTCTGCATATAAGTGATATATGATATTTGTCTTTCTTTGTCTGACTTACTTCAATATGACAATCTCTAAGTCCATCCATGTTGCTGCAAATGGCATTATTTCATTCTTTTTTATGACTAATATTCCATTATATATGTATACGTTTATGTATATATGTACATATGTATGGACACCACATCTTTATCCATTCATCTGTTGATGGACATTTAGGTTGCTTCCATGTCCTGGCTATTGTAAATAGTGCTGCAATGAACATTGGGATGCATGTATCTTTTTGAATTATGGTTTCCTCCAGATATATGCCCAGGAGTAGGATTGCCGGATCATATGGTACCTCTATTTTTACTTTTTTAAAGAACCTCCATACTGTTCTGCATAGTGGTTGTACCAGTTTACATTCCCACCAACAGTGTAGGAGGGTTCCTTTTTCTCCACAGCCTCTCCAGCATTTATTATTGGTAGACTTTCTGATGATGGCCATTCTGACCAGTGTGAAGTTCGTTGTAGTTTTGATTTGCATTTCTCTAATAATTAGTGATGTTGAGCATCTTTTCGTGTGCCTCTTGGCCATCTGTACATCTTCTTTGGAGAAATGTCTATTTAGATCTTCCAAATGACTTTTGAAATGTTCCTTCCTCTGCAATTTTTGGAACAGTTTCAGAAGGATAGGTGTTAGCTCTTCTCTAAGTGTTTGATAGAATTTGCCTGTGATGCCATCTGGTCCTGATTCCAATCTTTTTTATCAATGGTTTTTCAGCAGTTAATTGTGATTTTGGTGTGCTGGTAAGAAGAGGTGAGCTGAAGGCCCTCCTGCTCCACCATCTTCTAAAATGCTAGTTTCTCTTTTTCTTACACCTCTCCCAGGAATCAGGAATCATGTCGGAAAAAGCAAATTTTCCTACTCACTCCCCCACGTAGCTTCTATGCAGAACTCCAGGTAGTGAAGTGCTGCTGAAAGCTGTGATTCTCCAGTTTGAGATGCTCATTATAGTAAATGATTATGGAGGCTATGAAGTCCCACAGTCTGCCATCTGCAAGCTGGAGAACCAGGAGACACAGTGGTGTAATTCAGTTCGGGTCCAAAGGCCTGAGAATAGGGCCATGGGTGGGGGGCAGTGATAAGAATCTCAGTCTGAGTCCGAAGGCCTGAAAGTCAGGATCACCTGTGTCCAAGAGCAGAAGAAGATGGATGTGTCAGCTCAAGCAAAGAGCTCTGGCAATAGTTTTAAACAATATTTTCCCTAGAGTTTTTAGTAGTTATCCAGGGAAGATCGTATCTGATAGGAGCTGTTTGGCCATTACAAAAGCAGGTCCAATCCTTTGACAAAGTTTCAGGAAATATGGGTAAAATTTCATGACTAACCCTTAAACTCCAGACTAAACTTGCACAGGAATAGGGCCCTTTAGGTGGTCAAAATATGTTTAGGACCCATCACTGGAAATCTCCTTTAAAGCCAGCTTAGAAGTCACGTAACAACTTGGTCTCATTGCCTATAGAGTCAGTTTCCATTTTGCATCTCGAATAGGAGGATGCAGTTTGATTGCCCTTTTATTCACATCATTGTTTCCAAACTTCTTTCAATATGTATCAAAAATTCAGTTCACTCTCATAGTGATGTCCCACCTTAAAAAATATTTCAAAGCCCTTTGAGCTATGGACTTTGGGTGGGTAGGGGGGCACCCAAGAGTGGTAATAAGCCAGGATCTCCCAGGTATGAAGTGGCCAAGCCACCGCCTAAAGGGATTCTTTCAAAGGCAAGGACAAGAACTTAATTAATTTGTCTGGGTTGTTTCACAAAAGCAGACTTTAATATGGAAGGTGTATAAATACACCAGGTTTCTTGCTCAGAATAAAATTGGGTGTTCTTGCTGAAAGTTTTAAGTCTTACATTTAAGGTTCTGGTTTCCTGAATAACAGTAGATGGCGTTTATACAGTAGCAAGTGTTCAGAGTCCGTGCTATGGTAAATAATGTACTAGCTGGCATCTTCAAAAGTTAGAATAAAATGAGAGAGTCTAAGGCAAAAGACAAGAAAGAACAACAAAAAGCTTTTCCACACTAAAGTACAGGTTCATTCAGGGCCTGTTCAAACAACAGGAATTATGCTGGTGATGACAATACATCCCTTCCAGGCTCAGAAAAGTGCTCTAAGAAAGACATTCGTTCCCCGTGGCCTTTCTCATCCCATGCGCCCACGTGATCTGGAGAAAGCCCTCTGCAACATTGAGCCCCTCGGGCTGCCCATCACTGGCACGATGTAGGGGACTCAAAGGAATTCTTTGTGAATCTCATGTCACAAAAGGGAACACATTCTTCCCTGGCCTTTGACCTATCTCCCGGTGGAAACCTTGTGCAGGGTTAATTGGTGAGAGACCATGTTTTAAGCACCCTGGAGCATGTTCTGATCCCTGAGCACCAGATCTCAGGTGGTGGAGAAGGTACAGATCTTCACCAGGGTTTGGAAAAGTGCTGGTGAGGAAGCATTTCCCGTGAAGTCTGCCCTCCTGTGGTTAACAGAGTGATCGACAGTGACATGGCAAGGTCTCTGCTTAGGGTTCTAGATTTAGATGTAGTAAAGCCATAAATTCCTCTATTTTCCCATTTTCGTTTAGATGGTAGCCTCTGTTATGTGCATAGCTAAGGTAAAATACTTAAATTATTCGAAATACAAAATGGAACGCTTTTCTTAAGTCTATCTTTTTAACTCATAAACCTACTGTTTTGATAGAAAAACAAAAGTAGCATAGGTATCTCTGCCCTTTGTCGCCTTCACATGATAGATGCCTTTCTTTTTTTTTTTTTTTTGGACCTTGTGGCATGTGAGATCCTAGCTCCCCGACCAAGGATTGAACCCGCGCCCCCTGCTCTGGAAGCGCAGAGTCTTAACCACTGGACCACAAGGGAAGTCCCAATAGACACCTTTCTATTTGTCTTCTCTCCAAATTACAGAGTAAATTCCTGGAGGGTAGGGAATGGTCCTAGTTCTCTGTCGGTTCCCATGTCCCTAGTTCTGTGCAGAGCACATAGTTTTTAGCACATATCATTGAATAGTAAAATTACAAGATATCAGTTTGTTATCTTCCTCTATTTTTGCAACAAAAATGGAAGGCAGTGGCTTTTTTATTTGGTCATCTTATGCATAGATTATTGCTGGCAGAGGGTACCTTAATGCCACCTAGACTAGCTTCCCAGTATGTGGAGAAATGCTTCTGGAAGCATCAAGCCTTGTAGCTTCTTTCTGGATGTTCAAATCAAAGCAGGTCAAGAACTGCTCTTTACGTAATTGAAATGCAAAGAAACAACACTGAAATGAAAATTTTCATTAATCAGATTAACAGAGATTAATAATTATTGTGGGGAGTTCCCTGGTGGTCCAGTGGTTAGGACTTAGTGCTTCCACTGCCAGGGGCCCGGGTTTGATCCCTGGTAGGGGTAATAAGCTTCCACAAGCCATGCAGCATGACCAGAATAATAATAATTATTATTATTTATTATTATTATTGTGGGTGACAATAAAATTGAGCCTGCAGTCCCTTTTGCTGCTACTAAAAATGTAATTCCAGAATACTTAATGATTTTATTTTAAATCCTTAAAATATTCCTGTTATTTGATCCAGTTAACCACAGGATGTTCATGATAGCTATGTTTATGAAAATAGAAATTTGGAAAATATTAAAAATAGGAAAAAACATATACAAAGCGTTTGGTAGCCACTTAATACTTTATTTTATAGTTAATATATACAATAGCTATATATATATATATACACACAATATATATACAAAAGCTATAATATTGTGGAGAAATGCTTATGGTAAATTCTATAAAGAAATCAGGTGACTATAGATTGTGTATATAATTAGTTACTCTTTTTTAAATAAATTTATTTTATTTATTTATTTGGCTGCGTTGGGTCTTCGTTTCTGTGTGAGGGCTTTTTCTAGTTGCGGCGAGTGGGGGCCACTCTTCATCGCGCAGTGTGGGCCTCTCACTGTCGCGGCCTCTCCTGTTGCGGAGCACAGGCTCCAGACGCGCAGGCTCAGTAGTTGTGGCTCACGGGCCCAGTCACTCTGCGGCATGTGGGATCTTCCCAGACCATGGCTCAAACCCGTGTCCTCTGCATTGGCAGGCAGATTCTCAACCACTGCGCCACCAGGGAAGCCCTAATTAGTTACTCTTGCTTCATTGCATTGCCTGATTTGCTATGATATAAAGTAGTGGTAATAGTGGACATCTATGTCTTGTTTCTGACTTTAGTGGAAATGTCTCTAGAATTTTCCCATTATATCAGCGATCTGTTACTGAGTAACAAGTTTTCTTAAAGCTAAGTGGCTTAAAACAACAAAAATCATTTATTTTGCTCATGAATATGCAGTTGTTGACAGAGCTTGACAGGAGTGACTTTCATCTGCTCTACGTCGCATCAACTGAGATGGTTCTAGTTGATACTGGACAGTCCACTTTCAGTACAGATCACTCCCATGGCGGGCGAGTTAATGCTGGCTGTCAGCTGGCAGTTCTGCTGGTCTGGGGCCTGGGAGTGAGGGGCCTTGATGCTGCTTCTCCAAGTGGGCTTCTAATCTCCTAGGGCTTCCTCACTGGATGACGGCTGAGTTCCCTGAACAAATGTCCCAAGAGATGCAGACAGAAGGGAGTGGCACTTTTATGCTCTATCCTTGGAAATCATGTAGCATCACTCACTGTACCTTATTAGTTGAGGGAGTCACGAAGTTCCACTCAGGTTAAAAGGGAGAGGACATAGGTTCCACCCATGGGATTGTGGGAAGGTCACGTCGTACAATGAGCGTGTGGATGAGAGACATTCTTATATTCTAACCTCTCTCAGATTACAGACATTGAAACACTTTAATTTATGCATGTCATTGCATGTAGCTGTGCTTCGTTCATTTTCACTGTTGCCTGGCACTCTTTGATATGATATAAATATACCTCAACTTAGGAACTGTGCTCTGGATGGACCCTAGGCTATTTCCAGGTTTATTGATTAGCATTCCTGTCCACATATCCTAGTGCAAATGTGCATAGGTGTCTTTGGTGTATACCCCCAAGAGGGATGTTACAGATGCTTGTGTTCCTAAATAATGCCAAACTGTACCAATTTATACTCCCACCAGCCAGTATGAGCGTTCCTGTTCCAAAGCCTGGTTACCATAATCTGATTTTTCCAGATTTTTTTCTTCCTTATCGCGGGTTTGTAATGGAAAACACCTTTGATCCTACCTACTCTTTCTGTGTGCTAGCTTTCCAAGGAGCAAGAGTGTTACCTTCTTCAGAGTCTGCCCCTTCAGATGCATAGCTCATAACTGCTTGACTTGGTCGTACAGAAATGTGTGGCTGAGTATATTGCAGGTCAGAGACAGAACGTGCCTATATTAGCAGAACTCTGTGTCCTTCCATTTCTGCTTACAGGCTGCCTAGATTTAGCTGGAGTTGTTCCTTCACAGGACTTTGCTCAAAGCAGTCAAAAAATTGTCAACATAATCCATCATTCTAAATCTTCCTGACCATGTCCCTAATGACACAGATTTGGTCAAATTATAGTCCACCCTCCAAAGTAATGCAGGCCCCCAAACCTGACTGAACATCTTATCACTGTGTAACGTGAGGCACCAGCTTCTCAGCCTATACCCAGTTAACAATCAGCACATCTGTTACTATGGAAGAAGGGAGGACGGACATTGGTCGACCACCAGCACTCTTGGCTACAGCTTCCTTCTGGCATCACTTTTTCTTAGTAACTTTGTTTTCTGGAAAAGTATAGTGTCCTAACTAACTCTCGGCTAACAGAGCTGGGTTGACCACTTCTTTTTTCTCATTTTATTGTCTTCTCTGTTGATAGGGAACAGTCGGGTGTCCTTTTTCTTTGGTTATTTTCAAGAACACTTTTGTGCTTGGTGTTTCCTTGATTCCTCAACAGTGTAAGGATAGGTTTCTAAAAATAAATTGATCCTACTTGGTAAACACTGGAATTCCTGAATTGGTGGACTCATGCGAAGTTCAGAAAATTCTGACTTCCCTCATTCTCTCTTATCCCTCTGGAACTCCAACTAGATGTTTGACTCTCATTTTGTCCTCTATATTAATCTTCTCTTTCCTATGTTCTATCCCTATGTCATTTCTTCATATATTTTTCTAGTTCACCAGACTCCTCTCCAACAGTGTCTAGTTTCATATGCCCTTGTTATAAATTGTATTTTTTTTCATTTTTAAATTGCAAAAGCAGTGTTATTAAACATTGTTTTAAGAAGCAATTTATAACAATTTCTATATGAAATAATACAAAAAAAAAAAAAAGCAAAAACCTCCAAAAAGGATTTTGAAACAAATGTCATGTTATGCCAGCGCAGTCATTCCTTGTCTTGAAATCTTGTGTGGCCACGATGGTCAGGAGGGCTACTTTCCCATGCTGAAAGCTGTAACTTTCTCTTGAAAATTCTAAGTGGAAGACACCCCTTGGGTTGGCACAGGGTATTGGGTGGAAGGAAATGCAGAGATCAGTGGCTGAGGATGTGGCAGAGAGCCTTCCAGTGGGGACATGATGGTGGACACTTCCGACAACGCTGAGAGCTCTTTGCACCGGTGTGGACCACGTGCATCACATGTGGCGGGGAGTGGGGCTGCGGAGTGCTCCTCGGGCCACCGTCTTCCAGTGCTTGTACAGCAGGGAGCAGAACTGGAACAGATGTCTGTATGGTTAGAGATTTTCCTTGCCCCCCACCCAGGTCCCCAACTCATTTCCATACCTCACACAGCATGGGCTCCAGGAGACTCCATGGCCTCTGGTAAAGGGCCCCAAGTCCCGACGGAGAGCAGAACCTCTCCCAGCTTGATGAGACGACTCCTTCCAGAGGGGTTTCTTTGGGCTCTTTCGGTTCTCCCCCAGTGATCCTCTCCCATTTTTCTCTCCTATAGCCTGAGGCCTGTGATTGAGGCAAACCTTCACATCTACATCCTCACTTCTGACCCTACAGACAACGGCATACTTAAGCTTTATTACTGCCTTACCCATCAAAATGTTACTGCCATAGGGTCACAAGCTTCATTCACTGCTCTGCCCCCAAGTGCTTAGACTCATGTCTGGTCCAGAGTAAGCACTTAATACTTACGTTGATTATTGAATTATTTTACTTGAGATTCTTTGCAAAGGTAGAATTGGAAAATTCTCAGTTTATTTGTAAGTGAAACCCACTGAACTTAGCATGGGTAGGAGTGCAGTAGGTTCTTCTCTACTAAATGAGTTCAATGTTTGGCATGTAGGTTTGGAGGTTTTTCACAGGTGGAGTTCGGTAATCTCATTCTTGCCTTGCACAGAAAGCGTGGATTGCTCAGGCAAGGTCAGAAGCACCATGGCAGTAGTGCCATTTACCACTGCATACATGTTTTATTTAAATATGGATTCCAACAGGATCCCCAATTGTGGAAGAGTACGATTTAAAACACCTTGAGAATCTAGGAATAAATATATTTACCTAACAAAAGATGTGCAAAACCTCTTTAGAAGAAATTCTAAAATTTTATTGAGGGAGGGACATAAAAATGAGAATCTTGCAGGATGTAGACTGTTCATGGACTGAAAAACTCCAGTCAATCAGTCAATTATAGTCACTAAATTACAGTCAATGCAATCCCAACTGGCTTTATACTGGAGCTGCACTAGGTTAAAAAATGTATATGACAATGCAGAAGGTTCAATAATAACCATAACATTTGGAGAAAAGGCAGGAAGACCGTGCTACCCGTTGCTATAGTGGATTATAAAACTCCAGTAAACAGGAAAGACAGTGTGGCATTGGCCTGGGGACAGTCCTAAGAGCAGCGGGGAAAGAGAGGGGCCAGGATCACATCCTGTACTTTTTTTTTTTTTTTTCTGTACGCGGGCCTCTCACTGCTGTGGCCTCTCCCGTTGCGGAGCACAGGCTCCGGACACACAGGCTCCGCGGCCATGGCTCGCGGGCCCAGCCGCTCCGCGGCATGTGGGATCTTCCGGGATCGGGGCACGAACCCGTGTCCCCTGCATCGGCAGGCGGACTCTCAACCACTGCGCCACCAGGGAAGCCCCACATCCTGTACTTTTGAGGCAGCAGCTCTGAGCAGTGACTAGAGGACAGCGCTTTAGTACTAAGGGCTGTGGCTGTTTTCAGAGCATTTTATAGATGACTGTGACATCATCTGACATTATCTGGTGAAGCTAGAGTTTGAAACCCAGAGTGAGGAAATTTCCGTACACCAGGATCTATCAAAAATGTTCAAAATAGCTCTGCTGCTAATGGCCTATGGAAACAACTCAAATGGCCACTGCAGTTAGAGGTCATGGATGACTCTTTGGGAACATGGCAAGAGGGGTGAAAAAGCACAAAATAACAGAGGGAAAAGAAGCAAGTCACACAAGATATGATTCCATTTATAGGAAGCTCAAAAACAAACAAACTAAAGAATTCTTGATTTGATCATCTTACCCTTTCCAAAGGATCGAAGGAGAGAAGCTTGTGACTTCACGAAGGAGCAGGGAGGGGAACATGAAGACTCTCAGATCTTGGCACCCTCCTACTTGGTAATCTGTGTAATGGCTAGAGGTTTTAACTTGATCCTTATTCTCCAAGAATACACAGGTATGTCTTTCATGATCATCTGCATGTATATTTTACTCTTTAAAATTATTTTTAAATTACATACTAACAAAAGGACAATGTGATACATTGCTCTGCATCACAGCTCCAAGATTATCCCCTGCTGAGGACATTTGGGCCCAGAAACATCATCTCTTGCCCAGAGCCACACACTAGGAACGGGCTGAGCAAGGCTTTCATCCCAGGCCTGTCCCATGAACTGAAATAAATGGACACAATTTTTAGAAACTGTTTATTTTCCATCAACCTATTTCCCATTTTAAGAGTTTGTGGAAGAACAGTTTTAAGACCACTCAGTGGTTGTTCCTACCCACTCGGTGGCCTGAGCAGTGGGAGCTGCAGACCAGTCTTCAGTGGCAGGCTGAGCACTCCAATCTTCTGTTGAGAAAATACCAAAAAAAAAAAAAAAAAAAAAAAGCCATCAGCCCCATTCCCATAGTATTTTTGTCACCTCACCACCAGCAGCAATCTGCCTTGCATTCCAACAGATAACTCATTTCAAAGGACAAAGACAAAAGACAGAATATTTCAAAAGCACCTGAATTCAACCTGTCAAGTTATTAGCACAGCTATGGCAGAGACAAAAATCCTTTAATGCTAGGATGGGTGTGTATATATATATATATATAGTGTATGTATGTGTGTATATACGTATACATGTACACATGCATACACTAAGTGCCCTACATACGAACCTTCAAGTTACGAACTCTCAAAGAGAAAGTGCATTCGCATGTCCAATCACGTAAGTTAATTCACATGTCTGCTGTACACTATCACGTGCCTGCATCCTCTACAAGTGGTTGTACTTTTGTGTACTGTACAGTACTGTATAGAGCACACAGTTACAGTATCTTTACTTCAAGCACAGGATGTCCGGAAGCAAGTGTAAAAGCAGTGGTGATGTAGCTGGTACATATAGTACTACCGCGACATCACTGACTCCGTTTTTTCAAGAGTAGGCGGAACTGAATCCAGCAGGGAACCAGACCTGTGCCATCAAGGTCAAGCGTGAGTGAAATTACCCTCCATCTCCAATAGCTGACGACCTTTCAGCTCTACCATCTCCCTCCCACCTCCTCTCCCTCCTCCAGTCAGTAACACTTCTTGCCTGTTCACTCGATGCCAGCCCCTGTATGCCAGCTGTTGTACTGTACTATAAGATTAAAAATGTTTTATTTTTTGTTTTTTTTTTGTTATTTGTGTGAAGTATTATAAGCCTATTACAGTATAGTACTATATATAGCCCATTGTGTTAGTTGGGTACCTAGGCTAACTGTGTTGGACTTACAAATGTGCTCTCAGAATGGGAATTCGTTTTTATGTACAGGATTTACTGTACACGTATATATAAACTGTGTGTATATATGCATATGTGTGTGTGTGTGTGTGTGTGTATATATATATATATATATATATATAAAGTGTGTATATATATGTTACACTGGAAACACAGAAGTTCTAAACCACCAGCCTGACGCCCTTGGATCTTGATACGTACCAGTGGGGAACTGCTGAATAGGCACAGAGGGCACCTGCACACCTTCGGACCAGTCCGCCACCTCAGGCTGAGCAGCAGTGAACTCAGGAGCTGGGGCGGTCCATTCGCCCTGAAATTCCTCCTTGGTCACAGCCTTCTCAGCTGCCGCCTGCTCTTCCTTTTCAATCTGGTTTAGAAAAAAATGTTTTCGTTTACAGGGACTGACAGACTTTACTGCCAAGAAGCACAGACTAAAGTGTCTAATTTGTTCATGTTACCACAAGCCTTTGTGGAGGAAGCTCACCTCTTCAGGATCTCTGTAGAAGTAGAGATCAGGCATGACCTCCCATGGGTGTTCACGGGAGATGGTGCCACGCATGCGCAGAACTTCCCGGGCAAGCATCCACCACATCAGACCCACTGAGTGAGCTCCCTGCAAGAGTGCCAGGTTATTATAAAGTGATAGTCAGCGAACCCCAAACAGCAAGCACCTCCCATTCCACCTAACAGCTGGGTCCCTTGGTACCATGTGAACAGACATATCTTAGTTTAAAAGTGTTCATAGTATAGCAGAAACTAACACAACATTGTAAAGCAACTACACTCCAATAAAAATAATAAAAGACTTATTTAAGCAAGATTATTCCGTAACTCTGGTTCTCAACCTTGATTGCCACTGGAATGAATCATGGGGATTAATCAAGAGTCCACTCTAGACAACAAAATGAATTACCTGGGGTCAGTGCCTGAACACTGGTAGTAGGGAGAAAAAAAAAAACCTCTTTGCCTGATTCTTTTGTGTAACAAGGGTTTTGTGACCAGTGACAAACCAGACTAATTTGAACCATATGCAACCCACCTTTTTAGGATCTTACATCAGGATACATCAAGTTAGTCTGAAAACAGAAAGGCCAAGTAATGCCTGAGAGGTCCAGGAGTAAGAAATAACGGAGAAAAGCAGAAGAAAACACAGGCCATTTTTTAAATGTTTTTTCATCTCTCCTTAAAGCTTTCATGTATTAAAATCATACGTTTGTAGCAAGTATTACTATCAAACTCCACTCATTGGGCCAGAGACCCTTGTGATGTTAGCGAAAAACTTGCCCCTCATGTAGCACACTACCTACACTTGTGAGTTCATCGGCCAGTGGCCTCAACTCCAAGCTCTAACAATGTGCAGAGGAATGTCTGTCTCTAGAGCACTTATTCTCCAGCTCTAGTTTAGATCATAAAATTGTTACCTTGTTGTTGCATGGGATGGCAATGTCCACATACCGCAGAGGAGAGTCTGTGTTACACAGAGCAATGGTAGGCAGGTTAACGTAAGAGGCCTCTGTGAGAGGCTGGTGGTCAGCCCTGGGATCAGTAACCACCAGAAGTCTTGGCTCCCGGAAGGCTGCCTGGATCTGGTTCGTGAAGGTTCCAGGAGTGAAGCGGCCAGCAATAGGAGTGGCTCCAGTGGCAGCAGCAAACTTCAGCACAGCGCGCTGGAAGAATCAATGTTAAGAGGTAACAGTGCTCCAGAGATGGTGCCATCTTGCAGAACTGCAGCAGTCCTGCAATTATAAGTGGGTCAACACCAAGTTCTGTAATCCCATGAAGCAGCCTATCTGGTCAGAACCTCCCAAAATCCCTTACTCAAAAATGAAACCATCAAGTTAAACACTCAAAACATCCAGTAATTCTTCTATATCCTTCACTTATTACATGAAAAATACTTACAAAATTAGAGCCAAAAAACATGCCAAGCACGGCCCCACCCCTAGGCCCTCTGCTGGGGATGCTCTTCCCTCAGGTATCTGAGGCTTACAACTTCCTCACTTCTGCAGGTTCCAGAGCCAACCAGCCTGGTTCAAGTACCAAGTAGGTCACTTACAAGTAACTGGGGCAAGTTACTCAGGTGCCTCCAAGTTCCTCATAGAATTGTAAAAATTACATGAATCGATACACACCACGCAGAACAGTGCCTGGCATCTAGTAAGCACTTCTGTTACCGGTCAGATTTTGTCACAGCCAACCTATACAGAGCAGGAATACACCCACCTTTCTTATCCTCTAACTTCCCCCTACAGAAAGCTCATTTCCTTCATCCCTTCAAAAACAGACTGCTTTTCTGCTATATTCCGAGCACTCAGCAAGCATTGCCTGGACCAATCTAGATACTCAGTAAATTTTCGCTGAGGGAAGCACAGAGTGGTCACTAAGTTCGTTCTACAGCAGTAATTAAAACTGTCAGCCATACATCAAACCACAGAGGTCCAGTCATAAGCCAGCCTCTGGGGAATACCCCATTAACATACATCTGCAGGGGGTTCCAATCAGGATAGTGGAGTAGAATGACATGGAACTCACCTCCTCCCACAACTACGTCAAAAATACATCTACAAATGGAACAACTGTCACAGAACACCTACTGAACACTGGCAGAAGACTTCAAACACCTGAAAGGGCAAGAAAGATCTCCACATAACTGGGTTGGACAAAATGAAAAAAAAGAGGAAGCAGGATGGGACCTGTGTCCCGGGAGGGAGGTGAAGAAGAGGAAAGGCTCCCAACACCCTGGGAAGCCCCCTCAACGGTGGGGAGATCAACTGGGACAGAAAGGGAGCTCCTAAGGCTCAGAGGAGAGCACAACAACTGGCTTGTGGTGGGCATAACAGAGAGACCTGCACACCCCAGCCTGAGATGCGTGTCCGTTAGTACAGGTGGGGGCTGGGTGCTGGTTTAGAGGACAGACCCAGAGAGATGACTGGTTGGCTTTGCAGAGACAGCCTGAAGGGGCTGGAGAGTGGCACAGCCGCAACCAGGAGTGTTTGTGGAAAAAGGCCGGGCCCACCACAGAAGGGAAGCGCCGCTGTTGAGTGGCACGCGAAAGGAGAAGTGGGGTCGCCAGTGCAGCCTCTTTCTCCACTCACCAGCCCCAGCGCCGACAGCCGGCTCAGTGGACCCAGGAGCAGACGCCAGCAAGTTGCCCAGGAGCAGAGGCAGGGCTGAAATTGCAGCCTAGCCCCAGGGGCCACGCAACTTAGGAAGCAGGCTGAAATCTCTCCCCACGGCTACACGAGCTGTGGATTTACACATCTGCCACCAGCTTTGTAAACTCAGCTCCTGCAGGACATCCACATGGACGAGTGTTCCTGCAACTGGGACGGGTCCTGCCTAAGCAGCTGTGAGCTTTGTGGGCACGGGCACACGGGGGCTGGGCCAGGGTCTGAGCTGCCTCCATAGCTCCTACAGGGGGTCCAGGTGTGCGACTACTGCTGTCCTGGCACCTGACTTCAGTGGATCTGCGCGAGTGGCCTTGTGAAAACAACACCTGAAGGACGCCAGGGCTGACTGCCAGCATTCCCTGGTTTACGATGGGGCTGAGGGCAGTGCCAACAGCACAACAGGTGACAGGTGGCACCACAGAGCACACTCGCCAGTGAACAGCTCCTGCAGAGAAAGACGCAGTGGCTCCTCCCCCAGTGGAAACGCTCCAATCCAGCCTACCTTACGCCGCAGCTCAGCTCTGGGGGCTTCTACTCTATAATAACAACTAGGGAGCATACCCTGCCTCTGACAGGGTAGTGACAACCACAGAGTAAACAACATCCAGTGTAGGCTCTACTCACCGCACCAGTCACACCTCCTGTCAAGGGGATGATGGCCACCATACACTGAGGAAAGAGGCAGCAAGCATCCACAGTAAAAACAGCCCTCGCACCAAATATGTTAAACCCAAAGAGGCTATGCAGTGACATTCCCACATAAAAATAGCCCTCCAAGGGACCTCCCTGGTAGCGCGGTGGTTAAGAATCCACCTTCCAGGGCTTCCCTGGTGGCGCAGCAGTTGAGAGTCTGCCTGCTAATGCAGGAGACACGGGTTTGGGCCCTGGTCCGGGAAGATCCCGCATGCCGCAAAGCGACTGGGCCCGTGAGCCACGGCTACTGAGCCTGCGCGTCTGGAGCCTGTGCTCCGCAACGGGAGAGGCCACGACAGTGAGAGGCCCGCGCACCGCGATGAAGAGTGGATCCCGCTTGCCACAACTAGAGAAAGCCCTCGCACAGAAACGAAGACCCAACACAGCCAAAAAAAAAATAAATAAATAAATAAATAAATAAATTTAAAAGAAGGCTCAACATTAAAAAAAAAAAAAAAAGAATCCACCTTCCAATGCAGGGGACGTGGATTCGATCCCTGGTGAGGGAACTAGATCGATCCCACATGCATGCCATAACTAAGAGTTCGCACGCCACAACTAAGACCAAGGGCAACCAAAATAAAATAAGTTAAAAAAAAAAAAAAAAGCCCTCCAACGCCACAGTAGATAACTTTCTCAACTCACAGAGCAAGAGAAATATAAGTAAAATGAAGAGACAGAGGAACCACTCCCAATTAAAAGATCAAGAGAATTCCCCTGAAGAACAAACAATGAAAATGACCTGAGTCTAACAGACATCGAATTAAAAAAGGAAATAATGAAATACTGAACAAATTGAGAAGGACTATCAACAGAAATGCGATTACTGTGAAAAGGAACTACAAATTATTAAGGAAGAACCACGAAAAATCAGAAAATTCATTTGCAGGGACAAAAGCTAAACTAAAGGCAATGAATAGCAGAATGAATAATGCAGAGGAACGCTATCTGGAAGACAGTGATCTATCTTCAGAAGAAAGTGATTTGCAAGATAGAATGGAAATCACCCAATGAGAACAGCAGACAGAAAGCCAAATGAAAAATGAAAGCAATATAAGGGACCTATGGGATAATATAAAGCATTCCAATCTACACATAATAGGGATCCCAGAAGGAGAAGAGAAAGGGGATTGAAAATGTATTTGAAGAAATTATGGCTGAACACTTCCCAAACCTAAAGAAGGAAACTGATATCCAGGTACAGGAAGCACAGAGCACCCCAAACAAAATAAACCAAAACAGACCTACACCAAGACATAATTAAAATGCACCCCCCAGGGCTTCCCTGGTGGCGCAGTGCTTTAGAGTCCGCCTGCTGATGCAGGGGACACGGGTTTGTGCCCCAGTCCGGGAGGATCCCACATGCCGCGGAGCGGCTGGGCCCGTGAGCCATGGCCGCTGAGCCTGCACGTCCAGAGCCTGTGCTCCGCAACGGGAGAGGCCACAGCAGTGAGAGGCCCGCGTACCGCAAAAAAAAAAAAAAAAAAAAAAAAAAAAAAACCCCAAAGGATTCTAAAGACAGCAAGAGAAAAACAAAGAGTTAATTACAAGGGAACCCCCATAAGGCTTTCAGCTGATTGTAGGCCATAAGGGAGTGGCAACATATATTCGAAGTCCTGAAAGGGAAAAACCTGCAACTCTACCCAGCAAGATTATCATTTGGAACAGGAGAATTTCCTCAGACAGGCAAAAACTTAAAGAATACAGCAATACTAAACCTACCCTAAAGTAAATACTGAGAGGTCTTCTCTAAATAGAAAAGAAGAATCTATAGGAAAGGGAAAAAAAAATCAGTTGGAAAGTAAATCACTTAAATAAGCCAGTAAACAGATTTTAAAAAGAAATCAAAAAATTTCTCTTAAAGCGATGATAACCACTTAAAGCAAAGGGATAAACATGAAGATGTAAAAGAGGACATCAAAATCACAAAATGTGGGGGATGAAAGAAAATGTGGATTTTTTTTTCTTCTAGAAAGTGAGCCTGTATGACTACCAGTCTAAGTCAAGTTGATATAGGAAGGGGTTAACATATTTGAAAAACCACAAATCAAAAACACAATAGATTCACAAAACCAAGAAAACAAAAGCACAATACAAAAGAAAATCATCAAACCACAAAAGGAAAAACAAAAAGAGACAAAGAAGAAATATAAAGTCAACAGGAAAACAATGTTTAAAATAGCAATAAAATTACCTTAAATGTCAATGGACTAAACGTTCCATCAAAAGACAGAACAGCAGATTAGATTAAAAAAAAGAGCCTAGACAATATGCTGCCTACAAGAGACACTTTAGGGCAAATGACACACGCAGACTGCAAGTGAGGAGATGGAAAAAGATATTGCATGCAAACGGAAATGACAAGAAAGTGTGGGTCGCAATACTCATCAGACAAAACAGACTAAAAAAAAAAAGGCTACAAAGAAAGATAAAGCACACGACATGTGGTAAAAGGATCAATAAAAGGAGAGGACACTATACTCTTCATCAACATGTACCCAAATACATAAAACAAATACAGACATAAAGGGAGAAACTGACAGGAATACACTAATAATAGGAGACTTTAACACCCCACTCATATCAATGGACATATCTGGGAGAGAGAAAAGCAATAAGGCAACAGAGATCCTAAATGATACAATAGACTTAAGACATTTTCAGGACATTAGAGCCAAAAAAGCAGAATATACATTCTTTTCAACTGCACACGTAACATTCTCTGAGATTGACCACATACTAGGGCATAAAATAAGCCTCAACAAATTTAAGAGCATAGACATTATTCCAAGCATCTTTTCTGACCACAACTGCATGAAACTAGAATCAACCATGGAAAAAGAAACAAGAAAAAAAAACTGCATGGGAGACTAAAAAACATGCTGCTAAGAAACCAGTGGGTCAACAATGGAATCCAAGAAATTAAAAAATACCTTGAGGCAAATGACAATGAAAACACAAAATCTATGTGATACAGCAAAAGCAGTTCTTAGAGGGAAGTTCACAGCGATACAGGCCTTTAAGAAACCAGAAAAATCTCAAGTCAGCAGAAGGAAGGAGACAGATCAGAGAGGAGGGACTTCTCTGGTGGTACAGTGGTTAAGACTTGCACTCCCAGTGCAGGGGGTCAGTTTGATCCCTGGTCAGGGAACTAGATCCCACATGCGTGTCACAACTAAGGAGCCCATGAGCCGCAATTAAGCTCATGTGCCACAAGTAAGGAGCTGGTGAGCCACAACTAAGACCCAGCACGACCAAACAAATAAATATTAAAAAAAAAAAAGATCAGAGAGGAAATAAGAGATTAAAATAAAACCAAGATCTGTTAAGGGTAAACAAAATTGACAAACCTCTGGCCAGGATCACCAACAAGAGAGAAGACCCAAATAAAATAAGAAATGAAAGAGGAGAAACCACAACTGTTACCATTACAAACAAGTATATGCCAACAAAAAAACATTATGAACAATTATATGCCAACAAACTCGACAAACTAGAAGAAACGGATATCTTTCTAGAAACATAAAGCCCACCGAAACCAAATCAAGAAACAGACAACTTGAACAGCCTAATTACTAGAAATGAAACAGAATGTGTAATTAAAAAGCTCCCTTCAAACAAAAGTCCAGGACCAGATGGCTTCATAGGCGAATTCTACCAAATATACAAAGAACTGGGAGAAAATATTTGCACATGATGTGTCCAACAAGGGATTAATTTCCAAAATATACCAACAGCTCATACATTTCAATAACAAAAAAACAAACAACTGGGCAGAAGACATAAATAGACATTTGTCCAAAGAACTACAGATGGCCAATAGGCACATGAAAAGATGCTCAACATTGCTAATTATTAGAGAAATTCAAATCACTACTACAATGAGGTACCACCTCACACTGGTCAGAATGGCCATCATCAGAAAGTCTACCAATAATAAATGCTGGAGAGGATGTGGAGAAAAGAATACCCTCTAATCCTGTTAGTGGGAACATAAACTGGTGCAGCCAGTATGGAAAACAGTTATGGAGGTTCCTCAAAAAACTAGAGCTGCCATATGACCCAGCAGTTCCACTCCTGTGCAGAGACCCGGACAAAACGGTAATTCGAAGATTCAGGCACCTGAATGTTCACAGGAGCACTATTTACAATAGCCAAGACATGGGAACGACTGAAATGTCCATAGACAGATGAATGGATAAAGACAATGTGGCGTGTATGAACAGCGGGAATACTACTCAGCCATTAAAAAGAATGAAATAATGCCATTTGTAGCAACATGGATGGACCTAGAGATTATCACACTAAGTAAGATAAAAAGACAAACATCGTATGACTTCACTTAAATGTGGAATTTAAAATACAACACAAATGAACATATCCATGAAAGAGAAAAATAGAACAGACTTGTAGTTGCCAAGGAGGATAAGGGATGGGGGAGGGAAGGATTGGGAGTCTGGGATTAGCAGATGCAAACTATGCTATATAAGATGGATAAACAAGGCCTTACTGTATAGCACAGGGAACTATATTCAATATCCTGTGATAAACCATAATGGAAAAGAATAAGAATATATGTATATGTAATGGAGTCACTTTGCTGTACAGCATAAATTAACACAACACTGTAAATCAAATACTATACAATAAAAATTTTTTAATGAAATTCAAAAAGAGCATCTTACTATCAATACATAATTTAAAAACTGTCAAAATCCAAGTCAAATTTTTTAAAATTAGAAACAGGGTGAATGAAATCCTTTTAATAAGAGCTTTAATGCTTTTATAAAGCACGTTTTTAAAAAATCCATTAGTTTTCTCAGCAGAAAAAGGAAATAATTATCAAGATAGAAATGGGACAAAAAAGACTGAAGTTTTACCTTACTTGCCATTAAAAAATACTAAGCTATTTTTTATTCATTTAAGCTGGCAAAGATTATTACTCTTGCTTATGAGGCAAAGACTGGGGGCACCCTACCCTCAGAAGACCTTCCTGAAATATTCTGAAGTTGACATTTAATTTTTTTAACCCAGTATTGCATCATTTTAAATATAAAAAGCTCACTGCAGAAAAATGTGGTGAGCCACTTTAATAGCGTCATTTCTCTATATTTAGTGGCACAAGAAAACACACAATGACATGAAAACATGAACCTTGACATACTGTCAGATGCAAAGTGATAAATACACTGAAATGGTTGAATTTTGGCAATTCCTCTGACTCAGGGCAATTTCAAATGATTTCTGAACAGTGAAATTACGGGTTATTTTTTTCTTATGCTTTTCTATACATCCCAAAACATCTTTAGGTTCTATAACAAAAACCAAGCATATTGTTCCACAAACCTGGCCAGTATTCCTGGAGGATATGACACTGACATCAGCTGGGTTTTCAATGGCAACAATGGCACGAGCTGCCAACAGAAGCTTCTCCCAGGTTCTCTTCAGATTTATGATGTAGATGCCTAGACACAAGGTTTTGTTAACAACTAGCCAAGCTTTAGAAGTTAACATTCTTCTAAAAAGCTGAATGCATGTGGCAGCAAGTACTATCAAACTCCAGTCATAGAGGCAAGCTCTACTGGTGTTAGCGAAAATCCTGCCGTTAATATAGCACACTTCCGACACTCAGAAGTTCATTGGCCAACACTGGCCTCCGCTCTGAGCTTTAATAGTGTGCAGCCTTGATTCAGTAGGCAAAGTGCACCTTCTCCCTACTCTTCCCCTGTACTAACCCGCCCTCAGGACCCCCATGCAGAATCCAACAAGGTCTTACCTACTTCTGGCCTCTTACCACTCTTTTCCTCTTATCTTCTGCCTTGATGTCAGATTCATCCCCAACTCCTTTAAACCCTGCCGCACTCACACACATAATAATTCCTTCAGTGGTTCTAAGCTGAAGAACTTAATGCCTCCCATATTCTCATCACAACCTACATTCCCTTTTCTGATACATTCAAACAAGCCAAATTCCCATCTGTGGCTTTTCCTCTCAGAATTCAGCTTTACAAACCTGTATCAGTAGCCACAAAATATAAGGCACCATGGGAGAGAAGTTATTAGAAACTAAGCTGACGAAATTCCTCTTTATGTTTACATCATGCTGCTTTATGGCCCAAACCAGGTCACATAACCTAGCAATAGCCACTCTTCCACTGGAGTCCAGAAACCTTTCCTTCCAAAAACAACCACAGCACTTTTACCCAGTTTTAAAGCTTCTTACCCATCTAAAGATCTAGTTTCATCTGTTACTTAGTGAGAGCCCTCCAAGGCTGATATTTTAGAAATCACTTCATCAGCACTATCCGTCAGAACAGAAGCATCAAAATTTGTCCTTATAGCTGGGATGACCAAGAAAAAGAACCCTAAAGCAATGACTGACCATCACTTTTCCTTTTGTAGATGTACTGTTCCATTTGGAAGTCAAGGTTGGTGCCACCTAAGTGGGTTCCTGCTGCAAGGAATTTGAGGACATCCTCCTCCTTCATTTGCAGGACATCAAGGGCTCCGGACATTGTTAACGTTTCCCTTTAAGTTACGACGGGAACCTGAAAAACAATAGTTAACAAAAGTCCTTTACACTCCAGTGACAAGTGGGATGAGGTAACGGGTGCATTCTAACTCTTGAGAGTCAAATGACTCAATGTTTAAATCTAACCATCTTGACAGATGAACGGATAAAGATGTGGTACATATATACAATAGAATACTACTCAGCCATAAAAAAGAATGCCATTTGTAGCAACATGGATCCAACTAGAGATTACCATAGTAAGTAAATCAGAAAGAGAAAGACAAACACCATGTTATCACTTACATGATCTAAAATATGACACAAATGAACTTATCTATGAAACAGAAAACAGGACAGAACAGACTTGGTGGTTGTCACAGGGGAGGGGTGGAGTGGGAGGTTGGGATTAGCAGATGTAAACTTTTATATACAGAATGAATAAACATGGTCCTCTTCTATAGCACAGAGACCTATATTCAACACCCTATGATAAACCATAATGGAAAAGAATGTTAAAGACGAATGTATACATATGTATAACCTAATCACTTTGCTGTATAGCAGAAATCAGCACACTGTAAATCAACTATACTTCAATAAAAAATATTGATAAGGCTTCCCTGGTGGCGCAGTGGTTGGGAGTCCACCTGCCGATGCAGGGGACACAGGTTCGTGCCCCGGTCCGGGAAGATCCCACATGCTGCGGAGCGGCTGGGCCCGTGAGCCATGGCCGCTGAGCCTGTGCTCCGCAACAGGAGAGGCCACACAGTGAGAGGCCCACTTACCACAAGAAAAGAAAAAAATATATATTGATAAACTTGAAATATACAATCTAACCACAGACCACACCTCCTAGTGTCAGGCATTGGGCTGTCTAGTGGGATGAGACACATGAACACCTTGTAAAATTGCTGGAAATCCTGCTAAAGAGTATTATGGAGAGGAACAAAACACCCAGATAATGAAACTAAACGAAAATAGTGAACTGAGACTTAATACTTCGCAAGGTACGCAGGACTTAGACGTGGAACAGCAGCCATGTTCTAGACTATTCTAAAGCTGAGCAAAGGTGGTGAAGTTTATTTTCAAGCCGACTGAAGCTGGGAGCTTTGGCATTACTTCTCCCTGCGATTACAACTAGTTTTCCTCAAAATCAGGCAGGAGAGACAGGGTTGGACCCAAGAACAGCCTCCTCAAACAGACATCAGGCAAAAAGCAAAGCCACCTCCTGTTTTGCACTTAATGAGGGAACCCTGACCATAAAACCCAGAGAGCTTGGCCGAGCACACAGGCTGCAGGTGACTGCTGTACAACCTCACACGCCTGGCGCTCCACTAGCAAGGGAAAATGGCTCTTAGAGCGCAGGTGCGGTGGCTTCTGGAGGCGGACGGGGAAGAGCAAAAACTTATGTAACAGGTGAAATCAAAATCCCACTCCGATTCTCCCAACAATGAGTATTCCGACCCTAAACAAAGAAATATGCGCCCATTCAAGGAATTAAAGTGAAATAAAAGGCGGGTGGTGGTGTGTCAGAAAAACCCCTCGGTGCGCTCCTCACTCGTGAGGACGCTCGCATTCTTCTCCGAGTGCGTACTTTCGCTTCTGCCCCTTCATAAATTGCTTCGTTTCTCTCTACACCTCAGTCTCTCTCTCTCTCTTTTTTTTTTTTTTTGGTAATTAAAAAAATTTTTTTTTAACACCGCGAGGCATGCGGGATCTTAAGTTCCCCGACCTGGTATCGAACCCGGGGCCCCTGCAGTGTAACAGCGGAGTCTTAACCACTGGATCGCCGGGGAAGTCCCTGTAGGTGCCTTTCTTTGCGTCCCCTGTCCGAAATCTTGGACAAGTAGAATAAGAACCTGGACCTTTAATTTTGCCTGTCCGGCATCAAAAACCTCGCCAAGAACCTTAACTCTTGAACGGAATACCACGAACGGGGAAAACAGACCAATACAACCAACTGGAGAAAACTGGAGCCCAGGTCTCTGGGCTTACCGCCGACTGTCGGGACCCGAAGAGACTGTAGCGCGCTGCGTAGGCCGGTCTCTTTGCACCCCCAGCCACCCGCACTCCAACTCGGGCCCTCCGCCGCTGGAGCGCGACCTCCGCCGGCTCCCGGGGCCTTGTGGGAACGCGTGGGCCCGAGCCCAGCCACGTGCAGGCCGCCAGATCCGAGGGGGAGTGCGCCGAGATGAAGACAGACGCGCCCCACCTGCGGGCTTCCACCCAGGTGCTCGCAACACTCGTCGCGGCAGGAAGTTCGTCCTGGTGGCCCTGGGGTACGCCCGGACGCCACAGGGTACTCACCCAGAACAAAGCCGTATGGACCCTTATCTGGCACGGAAAGAACGCGCGGGCGGAAATGACGTCCTTATATAGTCCGCCTCCAGCCAATGACAACGAAAGGCGAGCGGAAGCGCTAGCAAGGCGGGAGTCGTTGGGGCGGGTCTTCCTACGGAAGGCGGGCTGCGGCGCTGGCGCGGACACTAGCGAATGGCGGTAAGGGGCGGGCCGGTTGGAACACGCAGTTTGCGACCAGGGACGCGGGCCGGAAGTCAGCCCAGGCAGTCAGCCAGCCCGCCCGTATGGATTCGAGGTCTCGCCCAGCCTTTTGTACCTATCAACTTGAGCGGGTCCTTCACCTAAGCTGCAGTTTCCTTACATGGGAAGGGGTGTTGAACACAAGCCTGTATTGGATAAACAAAAGCTGGAGAAATTACTTTGCGTTTTTGGAGGACAAGTTAGCAGTGTGTAATTCAGATTTTTTAAAGTTATCTTACGGGAAGTTTCCCGGAAAAAAAAAAATAAAATGAAGACTGCACAGGTGGTTTGCATGAGAATTTTTCTTGTAGGAGAAAAATTGCAATATCCATTACTAGTTAATATTTATTCCGCCCAATACTATGCAGCCGTTAAAAAATAATTAAAATACAAAAAGGAGTTGCAGGATGAGGGCGATTATTTTTAAAAATTGAAGCCCTAGGCATTAAATGATTGTAAACAAATAACCAATAGCCAGATTATTAGTTATACAGTAGGTTTCAAGCCTGGCTGCGCTTAGAATCACTTGGAGAGCTTTTAAACATATGCCCAACTCCAAACCAAAAGAATCTAGATAATTTTAATGTGCAGCCATGGTGAGAACTACGGATATACAAGTAGAGAAACTGGATAGGTTTTTGGCCTCATTTTTTTAGTGTTTCTTGAAATTTTCTATGAGGAACACAGGTTTTTAAACTGAAACAAAACAAACCCCACTGCATTTAAATAAAGAGCTGACATACAAGGAAAGGAGTAAATTTAGTCATGGCTTTAAGCATCCTTAGAAACTGCTGAAAATACCTGTAGACATTTTGGCTCACAAAAAAAAAAAAAAAAAAAAGACTTAAAAAGAATGGCTGGCTTTTAGGGACAGTGTTCTATCACTGCAGGACTTCTCTGGAGGGCATTCTGGGGCACTCCCAAACTATCTCAGCAGCTCCCTCCCCTGTGCACCACAGAATCTCCAGAATACTTCCATTATGACAACTAGGAAATGGTACTGTAATTACATTTAGGTTTTGTTTCTCCACAAAATATTTTTTTCCCGCAAAATAACTTTGTCCTTGAGATGTGATCTGCATAATGAAAATATTCAGCAAGGAAGTGAGTTAACTCCAAAGGTGAAAACGTGCTGTAGTGATAATAAGCCATGGTGAGGCGCCCTTGGCCTAAGAGGCACTTGTCAAAGGGCTGTAGCTCCCCAGCCACATGTTCTCCTCCCCACCTCAGCCTCCTAGTCTTCTGCACAAGTTTCTCCACTATTTTTTATTCATACACATTTTTAATAAAAATCTCAGAGCCTTCCTTCTGCAAACTTTGGTTCCTGGGGGCTGTATTTAAAAAATAAACTGGGCTTAAATTTTTTTTTTCAAATATAAAATTGTGCCAGAGACTAGTTTTTTGGGCTATATTTCACATGGCATTGGATGGCTAGGACAGTCTCTACTGATTTGAAGCTGAAAATATGGGGCAGTTAGCTAGCCCCAGGCATCAAGTTCATCTTGGGCCACCTACCTTTCTAACCAGAATTCCTCCTTGCTCCTCTTCACCTGTTTGTCTGGTATCCAGTTGTCCTACAGTTTTCTCCACGACCCTTACCTGTAGTGGTCTGAGCAGGGTTCCAAAATCACTTTTCCCTCCTTTGTCCCAAAGCCCTCATTCCATGAGTTAAGTGGTAATGGGATGGTCCCTTCTGTCCATCAAAAACATTCTGTCTTAAAACTTTTCTCTATCACTTGGTACTTCATGTCTTGAATTAGTTCATGCTTTGGAATCCCAGCTTCACCACATGCTGTGACTCTGACCAAGTCACTCAACCTCTCCCAGGAAATAAGAGTTGTTGATATTTCAGCTGCTGCTGTCCCCCCGAAACGAGCCTCTGTGCCTAGAAATCCTCCAGAATCCGAGTGAAAGAGAAGGCTCATCTGATGTTCATATTTTATGAACCAGAGACATTTTAATGCTCTATACAAAAACAAAGCTATATATCAAATATCAGAACACAAAGGCTTAAAAATTAAATCACATGTATTTATACTTAAGAAATCACATTAACTAAAAAGGACACAATTATCCCTGAAATGGAGACAGGCCTGGAGATTCTGGATTGCTTCAGTCTTCAGAGCATTCTCACCAAACACCTGCATCCTCATACAGGCCCATCAGTCATGCTCAGTCCACAATTTGTTACTCTAAAAACACTAGTCTACATACAGCTTTGCTTTATAGTGGGAGGGGACCCAAGTTGCACCCTAAAGAATACACAGTATAGAGGAAGCACACAGTGAGAATGAAGGGCATTTCAGACAGAAAGGAGAGATTGAACTATGATATGATAACATATCCAAGAGTGTTTATCCACAGTCATTGATCCACAAGCCCGATTCTGTGTGACAGGATTATTAAGGGGAGGGCGAATTACGAGGACAAACAGGCAGTAAAAGAGTAGTGTAGATTAAGCCGGACGGAGAAAGACTTGCAATACTCTCCTACGGGATTTTGGGGTATATCTAGCAGGCAGTGGGGAGTCAAAGGATTATTAACAATGGGATGGGTTTTATAAAGAGATTTAGGGGAAACTCAGGTTAACGTCCAACTTGTTGAGTTAAAGTAGCCATGAGACATCCACGTGTGTGGGGATAAGTAGCAAGTGGCTAGATATGCACAGAGGTCTGAGGGATGGATAAAATAATTAAAAGACAGGGATCAGTCACTCACTCAACGCTCATTGCATGGCTTCTCTGTGCCCTAAGGCACAGATGGAAGCTAGGATGCAGCCATGAATGAGACACACAGCCTCTGCCTCTCGGATCTTACGACTGAACTGGAGAGAGAGATTAAACAGCCACCAGACAGTCATTTCGATGCTACAGAAGAGAAGCTGAGGGTATCTGAGCACTTAGAAGAAGCTGACCTAGCATGAGGGGCTGTGGAAAGCTTCCCTGTGCAAGTGATGCTTGAACCAAACTCTGAAGGATGGAGAGGACTTACCTATGTGGGGTGGAACAGAGGGTTCCAGGTGGAGAAAACAGCAGTTTAAAGGTATGAGGCAGCAAGGAGGAAGCGGGGAAATGGATGGAAGGTGGAACACATGAAGGCATCAAGTGCACAGAGACATCCAGGTAAGACCTGAGAATGGCTTACGGAGTCAAAGAGGAGATCAGACTGACTGCAGAAAACAATCTGGGTAAATAAGGTAAAACAGAGGATAAGACCACACACAGGCAATTCTTGACTAAGCCAAGAAATTGAGGCTTAACACCAGCATCAAGCTGAGAGTGGAGAAGGTAGGGTGTAATCACCAAGAGAAACACAGGATAAAAACAGTACACAAATGGAGCTGGACGTCCATGTTTTGGTAACGGTTCAGGAAAACGTTTTTTTCAGAAAACAGTGATCTTTAAAAAAAAAAAAGTCAAATTATTTACAAGTATCAAGTAAACATAGTTAAATCTTAGAAAAATTATATATATATATATATATATATATATATATATACAAAACAAATTGGACAAATACAACGAATGACAAAAATAATGCAAAATGGTAACCATTAGTACAATGCTACAAATGCTCACAGCTCTTTTCAAACTCTACAGTCCTTGTTTCTTAATCTTCCTGATGTCAAAAGTATACAAATTTAGTTAAAGTTGACTCCATTACAAGTGATACTTTTATTGGTTCATTACGAAGATTAAATTCACGGTGCACCACTCTGTTATTCACCTGTAAGATAAAAGCACAAACTGTCCAAAAGAATGTAAAGCCCTCAGCAAAAGCCTCTTAGTAAAGCCCACAGAAGGAGACGGGAGAATTCTCTGACTGCACCAGGAAAACAATGCAGACACCACCCACCAAGTGCTTGAAGGCATCGAGTGGCTGCGTGCACAGACCTGGGTTCAAGTCAACTTGCCCCTGGGTAACATCAGGTAAGACAGTAACCTCCTCTGAGCCTTGGTAACTCATGGCATATGAAAGCATTTGATTATGTTTTGTCCAAAGTATCCAAGAGCTCTGTTAATTCCAGTGGTGCTTGTAACCCTACCACCTGCTGCCTCACTAAGCTCTAAGTGCCTTTAATGCAAAGGTTGCATCATGCTCATTTTTGGACTTTCTTGCCAGTGTCTACTCAGCAAGTGCTTTAAAAATGAACAGTGTTGGGACTTCCCTGGCAGTCCAGGGGTTAAGACTCCACGCTTGCACTGCAGGGGTGCGGGTTCCATCCCTGGTCGGGGAACTAAGATCCCACATTTCAAAAAAAAAAAAGAATGCTGTTCATATCATATGACCCAGCAATTCCACTCCTGAGTACATATCCGAAAAACACAAAAACACTAACTTGAAAAGATACATGCACCCCAATGTTCGTAGCAGCATTATTTACAATTGCCAAGGTATGGAAACAACCTAAGTGTCCATCAACAGATGAATGGTAAAGAAGATGTGACACACACACACACACACACACACACACACACAGACACACACACACACATAAATGGAATACTACTCAGCCATAAAAAAGAATGAAGTTCTGCCATTTGCAGCAACATGGATAGACCTGGAGGGTATTGTGCTAAGTGAAATAAGTCATAGAAAGACAAATACTGTATGATATCACTTATATTTGGAATCTAAAATATACAACAAACAAGTGCATTAAAAAATAAGGAAGCAGACTCACAGATATAGGGAAGAAACTAGTGGTTACGGTGGGGAGAGGGAAGGGTGCAGGGATAATGTAGGCGTGGGGGGAGAAGGGTTATTATGGGATTATATGAAAACATGTATGAAACTTTTGAAAATTGTAAAGCACTATAGAATTTAAAGAATCTTTCATTCAGTTAAAAAATATCACTTTCAATTTTAAAAAAATGAGTGCTGTTCAATAAAGACTTAATGAACACCAGTTGGCAAAACAACTTTCACTTAGCATTAACTAAAATGGATTTCTACTTACGGTAGGTTAAATCTGTCTTTATTATTACATTTTATTGAGACGCTGATGAGAAACTATTTTCTTAGAGAAATTGAGCAATATAAGAGATTTGGAAATATGGTTAGAATGACTGTCAAAATTGTCTATACTCCTTCTGTTTAACATTTTTCCCCCCAAGGGCTTACCTTAAAATGAGATGAATACCTCAACATAATAAAGGCCGTATATGACAAACCCACAGCCAACATCATTCTCAATGTTGAAAAACTGAAACCATTTCTTCTAAGATCAGGAAAAAGACAAGGTTGCCCACTCTCACCGCTATTATTCAACATAGTTTTGAAAGTTTTAGCCACAGCAATCAGAGAAGAAAAAGAAATAAAAGGAATCCAAACTGGTAAAGAAGTAAAACTGTCACTGCTTGCAGATGACATGATACTATACATAGAGAATCCTAAACATGCTACCAGAAAACTACTAGAGCTAATCAGTGAATTTGGTAAAGGAGCAGGATACAAAATTAATGCACAGAAATCTCTTGAATTCCTCTACATGAATGATGAAAAATCTGAAAGAGAAATTAAGGAAACACTCCCATTTACCACTGCAACAAAAAGAATAAAATAGCTAGGAATAAACCTACCTAAGGAGACAAAAGACCTGTACGCAGAAAACTATAAGACACTGATGAAAGAAATTAAAGACAATACAAACAGATGGAGAGATATACCATGTTCGTAGATTGGAAGAATCAACATTGAAAATGACAATACTACCCAAAACATCTACAGATTCAATGCAATCCCTATCAAACTACTAATGGCATTTTTCACAGAACTAGAACAAAAAATTTTATAATTTATATGGAAACACAAAAGACCCTAAATAGCCAAAGCAATTTGAGAAAGAAAAATGGAGTTGGGGGCTTCCCTGGTGGCACAGTGGTTGAGAGTCTGCCTGCCGATGCAGGGGACATGGGTTCGTGCCCCAGTCTGGGAAGATCCCACATGCCGTGGAGCGGCTGGGCCCGTGGGCCATGGCCGCTGAGCTTGCGCGTCCGGAGCCTGTGCTGTGCAACGGGAGAGGCCATGACAGTGAGAGGCCTGTGTACCACAAAAAAAAAAAAAAAAAATGGAGTTGGAGGAATCAGGCTCCCTGACTTCAGATGATACTACAAAGCTACAGTAATCAAGACAGTATGGTACTGGCACAAAAACAGAAATATAGATCAATGGAACAGGATAGGAAGCCCAGAGATAAACCCACGCCCATATGGTCACCTTATCTTTGATAAAGGAGGCAAGAATATACAATGGAGAAAAGACAGCCTCTTCAATAAGTGGTGCTGGGAAAACTGGACAGCTACATGTAAAAGAATGAAATTAGAACACTTCCTAACACCATATACAAAAATAAACTCAAAATGGATTAAAGACCTAAAGGTAAGACCAGATACTATAAAATTCTTAGAGGAAAACATAGGCAGAACACTCTATGACATAAATTCACAGCAAGATCATTTTTGACCCACCTCCTAGAGAAATGGAAATAAAAACAAAAATAAACAAATGGGACCTAATGAAACTTAAAATCTTTGGGACAGCAAAGGAAACCGTAAACAAGATGAAAAGACAACCCTCAGAATGGGAGAAAATATTTGTAAATGAAACAACTGACAAAGAATTAATCTCCAAAATATACAAGCAGCTCATGCAGCTTAATATCAAAAAAATAAACAACCCAATCCAAAAATGGGCAGAACACCTAAATAGACATTTCTCCAAAGAAAACATACAGATTGCCAACAAACACATGAAAGGATGCTCAACATCACTCATCATTAGAGAAATGCAAATCAAAACTATAATGAGGTATCACCTCACAGCGGTCAGAATGGCCATCATCAAAAAATCTACAAACAATAAATGCTGGAGAGGGTGTGGAGAAAAGGGAACCCTCTTGCACTGTTGGTGGGAATGTAAATTGATACAGCCACTACGGAGAACAGCATGGAGGTTCCTTAAAAAACTAAAAATAGAACTACCATATGACCCAGCAATCTCACTACTGGGCATATACCCTGAGAAAACCATAATTCAAAAAGAGACATGTACCACAATGTTCACTGAAGCACTATTTACAATAGCCAGGACATGGAAGCAACCTAAGTGTCCGTCATCCAATGAATGGATAAAGAAGATGTGGCACATATATACAATGGAGCATTACTCAGCCATAAAAAGAAACGAAATTGAGTTATCTGTAGTAGGTGGATGGACCTAGAGTCTGTCATACAGAGTAAAGTAAGTCAGAAAGAGAAAAACAAATACTGTATGCTAACACATGTATATGGAATTGAAAAAAAAAAAAAAGTACTGATGAACCTAGGGGCAGGACAGGAATAAAGACGCAGACAAAGAGAATGGACTTGAGGACACGGGGAGGGGTAAGGGTAAGCTGGGACGAAGTGAGAGAGTGGCATGAACATATATACACTACTAAATATAAAACAGATAGCTAGTGGGAAGCAGCTGCATCGCACAGGGAGATCAGCTCCGTGCTTTGTGACCACCTCGAGGGGTGGGAGGGAGATGCAAGAGGGAGGGGATATGGGGATATATGTATACATATAGCTGAATCACTTTGTTATACAGCAGAAACTAACACAACATTATAAAGCAATTATACTCAAATAAAGATGTTAAAAAATAAAAATGAGGTGAAAAGGAGTTTTGAAAGCTGTTAAGCATCATATGTAAAGCGTTAAACAATTTTTTTAAAAAAATAAAAATAGCTACCATAACTTGGGGAGATAAGAAGTAAGTAATCCTATATAACTGTGGTTAAGGCATGAGCTCTAGAAGTGCTCTGCCTGGGTTGGAAAGCCAAGGCTGCTTTCCATCTGTAATAGGAGATGGGAATCCCAGTACCTGCCTGAGAGCTGTTGAAAGACTTAATGTATTAATATCTGTGAAGTGCAGGGAACAGCAACTGGCACAGAGTGAGACCTGGATGGGTGTTACTGTTGCTGTTACTGTGCTCATTTACAACCTCTTCTAATTAGCTCTCTTTAGGAATAAAACCCCCAGATTACACAGAAAATTACTCTTCAATCCTGATATGATAAACCACTATCATCAGGCCCTCCTCCAAACTACGGTTCGTGTATAAATCTGCTGCAATTCTTGGCCACTCATTCATTCAGTGAACATTCAGACAAACGTGAGCTTCTTTCTTGAAGAAGCCTTTGGGTTCTCCCCTCTCCCTGGGGGGAGGCTAAGTCAGGCCAGCAGGACCGCAGAGCAAGCAGAACTTCAAAGCTCACCTAAAATCCAACTCACTCATGTACCAATGAATAAAGTGTCACTATCAGTTTCCCTTCGCACCTGGATCGGCCGTGACTTCTGCGACAGTCCTCTTAATGCACCATCAGCCTGCTGTTTCCAAACAACTTCTCACCATCTCTCACGCTTTCTCGGGCTTAAGTCAATCTTCTCGTGAAAATGTTCTCATCAAGTGCATTAGCTTTAGACAGAATGGAGCACATGTTCACTTGGAATTTACTTACTTTGGTGAAGAAGTCAGCAATGTGCCACCTTTTTCCATACTGTTTAAAGACTTCGGTCATTGCTTTGATCATCACAGAGCCGGTGCGGGGGTCCCGTAAAGCCACATGATCTACAAAGGAAAAAAGTCATTTCATCCATTTTCCTCCTCTAACTTACAGCAAACTTGTTCTTTGACCCATAGTTGAAACCTGGAAAATGGCTTTGAATCAAGAATATAGAAACACTTGCATTAAGATACAATCACAGAGAACTCATGTGACCAATAGTACATAACCTCTCAAGAGGACATTCTTTTTATACGCATTTATAAAATACAACTTTTCAAATATACAAAAAAGTAGAAAGCAAAGTTTAACAACCCCCCATATAATCATCCCTCAGATCCAAGAGTTATCATTTTGTCGTATTTGCTTTATTTATTCCTTTTCTATTTTTTTTATTGCTGACTTTTGCTCTAGAATTTTAAGCTAAATCGCCCTAAATACAACCATGTGGAATTTATTTGGGGGTATTCAAGAGTTTACTGAAATTATCTTTATTATTAGACTGAAAAACATGAAATATGTCTATATAGTGTGGAAATTCAATGGGAATGTTAAAATTGCACGCTCTCATAGTAAACCTGGGTTGGAACAAAAAAAACATGGGACATCTTTCAACCTCAGGGTAGACAAAAGTTTCTTACAACACAAAAATCATAAGCCATAGAAGAAAAAAAGATGATGAATTGGACTTAAAATCTAAAACTTTTGTTTTTTGGCAGGCGAGAATTCTACCGCTGAACCATCAATGCTTATAAAACTTTTGCTTTTTGAAAGACATCATTAAGAAAATGAAAAGCCAGTCACGGATTGGGAGAAAATATTTGTAACTCGTACCAGAGAAAGGACTTGTATTCAGAATATATACAGTTTAATAAGAAAACAAACAACCCAATACAACATTGGGCAAAAGAAGATACACAATGGCCAATAAGCACATGAATAGATGGTCAAAAAAATTGAAAGGTGATGGTCATACAAATTGATAAAAAAATATTTTTTTCATTCTTTTTTTTTTTTGGCTGCGCTGTGCGAGCGGCTCATGGGCTCTTAGTTCCCTGACCAGGGATTGAACCCAGGCCCTCGGCAGTGAGAGCACAGAGTCCTAACCACTGGACCGCCAGGGAATTCCCTCATTCTTAAATAACCACAATTACTAATGGGATGTGTGCCCCTTTTGGGCACTGCATGACTTCTCAACCTAGGATACCACCATGGTACTTGCTTTTTAGCTTAGCGAACCTCCAAAACCTAGATACCACCAAAATATGATATCAAAAAGAACACAGCACGATCTAATTTTTGGAACCATACCTCACCTGAGCTGGTGGTTCACAGATTTAAGTATAGCTGTGTGACTTCACTGTGGCCCCCTGATCTGGAGACTGCACCAGTAGGGTGTATACCCAGAAGTGAAATTGCTGGGTCGTGGAATAAACAAACTTTCTAGGTATCACAAATTGCTCTCCAAAGAGGCATTATAACTTGCTCTCATCAATGGTATATGGAAGTACCCATTGCCCCCCATCCCCACATATATTTGGTACTGCCTCATCCAATCAGGTAAATATGGGCAACCCAAGGAAATTCCCTGGTGGTTCAGTGGTTAGGACTTCGAGCTTCCACTTCAGGGGGCACAAGTTTGATCCCTGGTCGGGGAACTAAGATCCCACATGCCGCATGGCACGGCCAAAATAAAAAATAAATTAATTAAAAATTAAAAAAAATATTTGGGGCTTCCCTGGTGGCACAGTGGTTGAGAGTCCGCCTGCCAATGCAGGGGACACGGGTTCGTGCCCCGGTCTGGGAAGATCCCACATGCCACGGAGCGGCTGGGCCCGTGAGCCATGGCCGCTGAGCCTGCGCATCCGGAGCCTGAAAAAATATATTTGCAGCCAATTAAGCCGACTGTGCTCTTCCCCCCATGGGGGCCCAGTGCGCAATGGCTGCAAATAGCAGCCTCCTCAGTAGTGTATGCAGCCTGTTGCCTGTATGGATTGCCCTAAGCAACCTTGGAGACAGCCCTTTTCAGTCGACATTAATGACTGGCATGCTGTCCCCAATCCAGGCTCCAGAGGGGTATGTACAGTGCCTTTGGAAAGCCCCAGGGTGCAGTGGCCAGGGTCCACATTGGCCAAGTCATAATGTCCATCCGCACTAAGCTGCAGAACAAGGAGCATGTGATTGAGGCCCTCCGAAGGGCCAAGGTCAAGTTCCCTGGCTGCCAGAAGATCCACATCTCCAAGAAGTAGGGATTTACTAAGTTTAATGTTGACGAATTTGAAAACATGATGGCATAAAAAGCGACTCATCCCGGATGGCTGTGGGGTCATATACATCCCTAACTGCGGCCCTGGAAAAACAGTGGGTCCTGCACTCGCGAGAGCCGTGGTGCTGTCCCCTCCTTACTCGTGCCCACCAATAAATCCTACTTTCCTGTCAAAAATAAATAAAAATAAAAATAAAAAGAACTGGAATCATGCCAAAAAAAAAAAAAAGGATGATCCAAAAGATTCATTTTATCACATATTCCAAGTTTTCCACTTTGGGCGCTTTGGGTACTTTAAATATCCCTCCAGGTATAAAACTTAATTCTTTTTTTTAAAGAAGATATTGGGGGTAGGAGTTTAGTAATTTATTTATTTATTTTTGCTGTGTTGGGTCTTCATTTCTGTGCGAGGGCTTTCTCTAGTTGTGGCAAGCGGGGGCCACTCTTCATCGCGGTGCGCGGGCGTGTCACTATCGCTGCCTCTCTTGTTGCGGAGCACAGGCTCCAGACGCGCAAGCTTAGTAGTTGTGGCTCAAGGGCCTAGTTGCTCTGTGGCATGTGGGATCCTCCCAGACCAGGGCTTGAACCCATGTCCCCTGCATTAGCAGGCAGATTCTCAACCACTACGCCACCAGGGAAGCCCCAAAACTTAATTCTTGATTAAAGTAAAAGTTTAATGCTATTCTCGGCTGATAGGAATGAATGGAAATCCCCAAGGCATGCCATTCCTCCAAACAAGGAAGCTGAAACTTGAGCTAGAAGCAGAAAGCAAAGGGGAAAATCAGAGTTGCGCTTGTGTCTAAGGGGAAATGTCAAGTCTGGAAGGTGTACCTGGGAGATAGGGAGATGAATTTAAGATCCTGCATTAACCATGTGACCCTGAGCAGAGCTACAGAGGTCCACGCGGGTGATAATCCTCTCTAAAGGGAAGCATAACTGAATTATGCCCCCAAGAGTATCACAGATTAAGATTCAATAAATGAGCTAAGAGTTCAGACACACAAAGAAACAAAACCCCATGAGTGACAGGCAACAGAATGACCACAAGAGTGATCCCCAAAGACTTTAGATATTGAAAGTATAAGGTAAAAAATATAAAATAACTGTGCATGAAATGTTTAAAGAAATAAATGATGGAATCACAAGGAAGAACAAGCAAAGACACTGTTACATCATTGGCCGGATTTGGGTGTAAAGTGAACTTACCACCTATAAATCTTCCTTAAATGAATTTCTAAAGGATATACTTCATGAAGAAAGAAAATGGTCTGAGATTCAGGACAGATAGAGAAGAAAATGGTAAACACATGCATAAATATAAACAAACATACACTGTATAAAATATTACAAAAGTGTTTGAATTTGTGGGGTTTTAAAAAAGGAATAGGCATTACCTAGCATAGTGCTTGTCACCCTAGAACATGTCAACCTATCTGATGAAAATGTGTTGGGTTAATGTTCTAATTTAGAAGAAAATTAGGGTGGAAGGAGAAGGAGTGTAAGAATACATAAATAATTACATATAAATAAAGATACAAAAAATAAAAGTTAGAAGTAAATGTTGAACAATAGCGCTTAAGTGTGGAAGGTGATGAGAATTAGTGTTCTAAGGTTCTGTGTATCATCAGGGAGTAAGAATAAGCTTACTTACTTATAACATTTCACAGGGAACCAGGAGAAGAAGAGATGCGAAACGCATACCTTCCAAGTCAGTAGAGGGATAAAATGTAAGAATAACAAACTAAACTCACAATCAATCAAAAACAAGAGCAATAAAACTACCATAATATTGTACACACCAACTATACTTCAATTTTTTTAAAAAAAGAGCAATAAAGGAGGGGAGAAAAGCAAATAAAAGTAAATAGCACAAAGTAAAATGGTAAAAATGTAAATATATCAATAGTCACAATAAAGATAAATTGTCTTAACTCACCAGTAAGAAGATTGATATTAGACTGGATTAAAAAACAAAATCCAGTTATATTCTGTTTAAAGGACTACCTAAAACATAAGGCCCAGAAAGGTTAATAGAAAAAGGTCTGAAGGAGATATACCAGGCAAATATGGGCCAAAAGAATACTGGGGTATCTATATTAATATCAGAGAAAAACTAATACCAAAAAAAGCACTATTTGTGATAGTAGGTTCACTAAACAATGATTAAAATATTTATTTCACCACAAAGTATAACAATTCTAAAATCATATGCCTCTACTAAAGTTGCCTCAAAATATATAAAGAAAAGAAAAATAGATAATAGAACTACAGAAGAAACTGACATATCCACTATGATAACATGACATAGTAACACATTATCTCAGTTACTGGCAGGTCAAGCAGACAAATTACTAAATATGTCTGCTTGACCTTTAGTAGAGACTTGGAACAACATAACTGAGCTCAATTAATAGAAATATTTAGAACCTTGTATTCAAGAAGTGAACACACATTCTTAAGCACATATAGGATATTCATGATAGATCAATAGCCATTAAAAAATTTACTACAGCAAGTCTCAACCGATTTCAGATTGGTATAGGTGATATTCTTTCTCAAGAATAAACTAGACATCAATAATAAAAGGATAAATGATAATAATAATAATAATAATAATAATAATAAAAAGGATAAATTTTATAATTTCAATACCAGAAAAATTTAGAGGCATATTTCTAAATAACTAATGGGTAAAAGAATAATGGAAATTTAAGAATTCTTGGAACTGAAGGATAAAAATGTTACATATTAAAATATAAAAGATACAGTGAAAGCAGTAATTAGAGGGGGATTATAGGTTTGAAAATGTTTATTTTTTTTAAAAGCTAGAAAATAATGATCCAAGTACCTAACTGAAAAAGTTGGGACATTAAGAGTAGAATACACCCTTAAAAAATGGAGAAAAATGGAAATGTGAGGCAAATGAATGAAATCAAAAACAAACATAATAATAGAGAGGATTAACAAAACTAAAAATGGGTTCTTAACTAAATAAATAAACCACTGGCAAGACTGATCAAGAAAAAAAAGAAGAAAGCCAGAAATATTAGAGGTAAAGAAGGGAACATAACTACAGATAGAGAGTCCACGTGATTAAAGATACAAGGAACCCTACACCAAGAAATAAGAAAATAAAGTTGGGCTTCCCTGGTGGCACAGTGGTTGAGAATCTGCCTGCCAATGCAGAGGACACGGGTTCAAGCCCTGGTCTGGGAGGATCCCACATGCCACGAAGCAACTAGGCCCGTGAGCCACACTACTGAGCCTGCGCGTCTGGAGCTTGTGCTCTGCAACAAGAGAGGCCACGACAGTGAGAGGCCCACGCACCAGGCCCCCGCTCACTGCAACTAGAGAAAGCCCTCCCACAGAAACTAAGACCCAACACAGCCAAAAATAAATAAATAAAATTTTTAAAAAAAGAAGAAAATAAACTTGCTTTTCTCCCGTCGTGAAGCCAGTTTTCCCATCACTTATTAAATGGTCCATCCTTTCACCATTGATGAGCAATGGCTTCTTTGTCATGTTTCTCTTTTCCCTATATATTTGGTTCTACCTCTACATTCTTTATTCTATCCCAATGATCTGTTTGTCTATGTACCGGCTGATAGAGTTTTTGTTATTGCTTTCTAGTAAGTATTCATATCTTAGAAGACACTTTTTCTCAAATATCTGCATAGCTTATGCTCTCATGGCCTTCAATTGTACACAATAATCATCTTCTCAGTGGAAACATCTCTACACATCTCTTTTTAAAACCATAGTCTCGGGACATCCCTGGTGGCGCAGTGGTTAAGAATCCACCTGCCAATGCAGGAGACATGGGTTCGATCTTCCCTGGTCCAGGAAGATCCCACCTGCCGCGGAGCAACTAAGCCCGTGCGCATGCACCACAACTACTGAGCCTGAGCTCCACAGCCCGTGAGCCACAACTACTGGAGCCTGCACACCCTAGAGCCAGTGCTCCACAAGTGAAGCCACAGCAATAAGAAGCCCACACACTGCAACAGAGTAGCCCCTGCTTGCCACAACTAGAGAAAGCCTGTGCTTAGCAACGAAGATCCAATGCAGCCAAAAAAAAAAAAAAAAAAAAAAAAAATTTATAATCTCCACTTCTTCCCCTCAATACTCCCTCCCCCCGGTTCCTGCATTACTTTTCTCCATAGCACTTATCACCATCTAACATTTTATTTGGTAAACTTTTCACTGAAGGGTAACCATCATACAGAAAAGTATGCAAAGCATATGGGTATATAATAGCTCAATAAATTTTCATAAACTGAACACACCCCCATAACTGGCACCCTCATTAAGAAACACGATGATACCAGTACTCCAGAAGTCCCCTTTTGCTGCTCTGGTCATAACCACTCCAAACACTGTGCACCTGAGGACAAGGATCACCCGGACTTCTACCATCCACCATAGATTAGTTTTCCTGTTTTTGAACTTCATAGACATGGAATCATAAAGCAACCCAGGATCTATTTTCTGTATGTGCTTACTGTTTTCTCCTCCCCTAGAACATAAGCTCCATGGAGGCAGAGATTTTTTAGTTCTTTTGTTCAATACTGAATTTCTAGTCCTCAACATAAATAGCCAGCACATAGTCATGAAATTCATTCATTCAACAAAATTGGAGCTCAAGATTCCTCGTCTTGACCCTTAAGCGTTCCATAATAATTTTGTGATTAGTTTGTCAAATTCCATGAAAAAACACGTAGAATTCAATTTACAAACTCATTTGGGGAAAAAAAGGTCATTTCCATGGTATTGAAAATCTCAACCATGAGCATGGTATTTCCCACCATTGATTCAGGTCTTTCTTTATGCCTTTCTGGAATGTTCTCTCATTTTCTCTAATAAAGTTCTTGCTCATCTTTTGTTGGTCATTCCTAGACATCATTCACTAAAGCAAGAAAAAATAGCATGGTTGGGCTTCCCTGGTGGCGCAGTGGTTGAGAGTCCGCCTGCCGATGCGGGGAACGCGGGTTTGTGCCCCGGTCCGGGAAGATCCCACATGCTGTGGAGCGGCTGGGCCCGTGAGACATGGCCGCTGAGCCTGCTCGTCCGGAGCCTGTGCTCCGCAACGGGAGAGGCCACAACGGTGAGAGGCCCGCGTACCGCAAAAAATAAAAATAAAAAAATAACATGGTATCTTTTTTCTTTTCTATTATATGTTCTAAGTGATTACTGCTAGATATTCAAAACTATTGATTTCTACAATATTGATCCTTACATCTTTTCTTATCTTAATGAATTAGCTAGGACTACCCATGCCATGTCAAACAGTAGGAGTGAGAATGGGCATGCTTGTCTTACATCTAACTTTTTAAAAAATTTACAGCTTTATTAAAGTATGATTGATCATTGGCAAGCATCTGCATATATATATTTTTTTGGTGGCACCACGCGACATGTGGGATCTCAGTTCCCTGACCAGGGATTGAACCCATGACCCCTGCATTGCAAGCATGGATTCTTAACCACTGGACCACCAAGGAAGTCCTGCACATATTTTAAGCAAACAATTTAATAAGTTTTGACATATATATACTTCCGTGAAACCATCACAAACAAGATAATGAATCCAATCAGCCCCCTCCAATGTCCTCATGCCCTTCTGTAATCCTTCCTTCCCTCTCCACTCCTACCTCCAAACACAACTGATTTGCTCTCTTATAGACTGGTTTGCATTTTCTAGAATTTTGTATGCATGGAACCACACAGTATCTGCTTTATTCTGTCTGACTTCTTTCAGTCAGCAGGATTATTCTGAGCTTCATCTATGCTGTAGCATGCATCAGGAGCTCATTTCTTCTACTGCTGAGTAGTATTCCATGTATGATATACCACGATTTGTTTATTCTTTCACCTGTTGATCATTTGGGTTGTTTCCAGTCTTTGACTATTTCAAATAAACCTGCTTGCACTTGCTACATACAAGTGTCTATCAGGACATATGCTTTCTTTTTTTTTTTTTAATACTTATTTATTTATTATATATTTATTTATTTTTGGCTGTGTCAGGTCTCAGTTTTGGCACTCAGGATCTTTGTTGCAGCATGCAGGCTTCTTAGCTGCAGCATGCACACAGGATCTTGTTCCCCGACTAGGGATCAAACTCGGGCCCCCTGCATTGGGAGCATGGAGTCTTAACTGCTGGACCACCAGGGAAGTCCCAGGACATATGCTTTCATCTCTCTTGGATGAATAAAGTTACATCTAACTTCAATGGGGCATTTTCATTTTATATTATTGTCCTTATTTTCCTTTGCTTCCATTTCTTCACTAACATTTTATCTTGAATTGCATATGTGTGTGTGTGTGTGTGTGTGTGTGTGTGTATACACACACATAAGCTATTTTAATCCTTTTTGAAGAAAGTCAAGATAAAAACGGCTAAATAAATGCCCTTGACCATTTATTTCTATCTTCTCTACATTTTCCTGTTTCCCTTTCACAAATGAATCAAGTTCACCCCTTCAGCACACAAGATTCTTTTGGATTTTAACTTATTAGTATTAATAGTATAGTAATAATAAGGATAATAACGTAATCAGCATAATATATTAGTAATAATATTGATTTCTTTTTTACCTTATTATGCCAGTTATTATGATAAGCACAATACCTGCACTACATAATTTAATTTATATAACATCCCAATGACACAAGTATATTTTATCATTCTTCTTTTGCATAAAGAAACTGACATATCTAGAGGCTAAGAAATATTGAAGGTCTCAAAGACAGCAAGTGGCAGAGCTGGCTTTGGACGAAGATCTTTTTCACATGAGAGCCGATGATCTTATTTACTATGTGATAGTTTGCTAAAAGGATGGCGTCTTCCTGGAAGACATGAACAGTCAGATGCAAACCTGCCATCTCTGAAAGTGGAACAGTTGAAAATGGATAGGTTAATGAAAATTTCTCCTTATGTACATCAATCTGTAAAGCACAGATAATATTTTTTAAAAAGATTTTCAGTAATTCCCTGGCAGCCCAGTGGTTAGGACTCAGCACTCTCACTGCCGAGGACCTGGGTTCAATCCCTGGTCAGGGAACTAAGATCCCATGAGCCACGTGGCACAGCTAAAAAAAAATTAAAAGATTTTCAAAATCATTAGGAAGAAGCTAAACCCTCTGGACGAATGTGTATCTCACTGTCATCAAGCCTCACTGTCTTACCTGCCTGGGTGGGATAGATGATGAAATAATCACTGAATGTAGGCAGCCTCCTCTTCTCTGATCCTTCATCCGAGTCCATGGGTTCATCATCCGTTTCAACACCACTGTCTCTTCTCTCTATTTTTTGAGGAATGAAAATGCAAACTACGATAATACACCACTGACACCAATAACCTTTAATAAAAGTCACAACAAGCTTGTATCTCCATAAGAGAGAGAAATATCCACCAAAGTTAACATGAATCAGATATTAGTCCCACAAGCCACCTGGAATCACATGAACGGTGGGACATCCCCTGGAAATTGCCCACCTCTCTCCCAGAATTTGAGGTTCCCCAACCCACCTCATGAATTTAAAGACTTAGACACTTCCTCAGCCTAAATTAACTATCCTATACCAGGAAAGCTTTCCCTTCATCCTTTCCTCCCAGCTCAAAGTCGCTACTATACTACGTAACTAAAGTTACATCAGCTAAGCGTCCGCTAATGTAAAATAATTTTTTAAAACTCGGTTTTCTTTCCTCAATCATCAATATGAGAATTTCCTAGAAACAGAACTATTACAAAGAGGTCTCCACTTACCTCCTCTGCAGGCCTGGATTATAAAGATTTTTGGTTTCTCTTGAAGTGCTGGACAATTTTTATTGTTAAACATTTCAAAAATGCCTTCCAGGCTGACTTTTTCACCATCTTTCATTTTGATAAAGCCTTCTTCTCCGTGGGACATAAGAGCAACAAGGCAACAGCCAACGTCATCGTTAATTTCATTTAGTCCATCTCGAAATGATGTTATTTTTCCAAGTAACTCCTGTAAAACAGGAAAACATATTAAAAAGAACTGCAAGTAGGAAAACCCAGAAATCCAAGAGATGGCTCCTTTACAAGGTGATCCAATGAGACGACAAATATGAAAATACCTGCATCTCTAACAGAGTCAGTATAACTTGTCACCTCCCTTTTGGTTGCTTTCGGAATTCATATGATTTCTTCTTGTACCACTGGTGGTTCTTGTTTGACAAAATTAGGATATTTCTGATTCTCTACCACAAAATACAACAGAATTATAGCTCCCCAAAGGGTTAATGTATTTCAATGCTATATTATTAACTTACTTTAATATATAAAATTATCTTATAAAATTAATACCCTCAATAAGCTAGAAATGGAAGGGAATGGAGGAGTCTACCCAATCATATCTACTTGCCAGAATCTGTCAGGAGACATCAGAATCAATCCCACTAAAAAGAGAAGACAGGAATGGCTGTTCTCACTAGCCTCATACGTGTTATAACAAAGATCCTAGCCATTTCAATAAAGTAAAGTAAAAAATTAGATGAAGTTTAAATATTGGAAACAAACTCATTACTTACAGATAACATGACTATCTAGAAATATAATCAACTTACAGATAATATGACTATCTGGAAATATAATCAACTAAAAACTACTAGAACTAGAGATCAGCAAGTTGACCAGATACAAAGTTAATTTACCAAGATCTATAGCTCCCCAATTACCCAGGAATAATAACTTAAACCACATAATGGAAAAGGGATCCATTCATGGTCATAACAAAAGTAGAACAATATTTAGGAATAAACCTAACAAGAAATGCATGTTACCTAAGTGAAGAAAATTATTAAACAAAAACTTTAGTGAAGAGGCAACATAAACTATGACATACCAATGTTTCTGAGATGACTCAATACTATTAATTTGCCAATTAACTCTAAATTAATCTCAACTCAATGTCATGTCAATTAAAATCTCAAAGGATTTCTGTGAAACTTAACCAGATGGTTCTCAAGGTCACAGAGAACAGATGCTCAGGAACAGCAAAGTGCTCAAGAATAGCAAAGAACATTCAGAAGTTTAAAAAAAAACATAAAAAACAATGAATGGGGGATAGGTCCTATCAGACATCCAAAGGTACTATAAAATCATGGTGAACAAAACACTGATATACCAGCTTAAGAATAAACAAATGTATGAATAGAATATTTTAGAATACAGAAATTGATCCAAATATATATATAGGGATTTAGTTTATGATAAGAATGGAATTCAAATATGTGGGGAAAGAATGTATCATCAACAAAATGAGATGACTGGCTTGGAAATAAAGTTAGACCTCCCACCTCACTGTTCCAAAGAATATAATTCCAGTGAGTAGAAGGCTAACCTTAAACTATAAAAATGTTACAGAAAAATAATTAAAAAAAATTTTAAGTTGGGAAATCATGGGGTTTAATCAAGACGTAAAAACCAAGAAGCCAACAAACAGAAAGACTGACAAGTTTACTCACAAAAACTAAGACTTCCAGGGGAGTTCCCTGGTGGTCTAGTGGTTAGGATTTGGCGCTTTCATTGCTGTGGCCTGGGTTCCATCCCTGGTCAGGGAACTGAGATCCCACAAGCCGCATGGTGCGGCCAAAATAAATAATTTAATAAATAAATAAATAAGACTTCCAATGCCACGGAGCAACTAAGCCCGTGCCACAACTACTGAGCCCACGTGCCACAACTACTGAAGCCTACGTGCTCTAGGGCCTGTGCTTTGCAACAAGAGAAGCCACCGCGATAAGAAGCACGCGCACTGCAACGAAGAGTAGCCCCCACTCGCCACAACTAGAGAAAGCCCGTGCGCAGCAACGAGGACCCAACACAGCTAAAAATAAAAAAATTAAATAAATAAAGAAAGAAAGAAAGAAAGAAAGAAGACTTCCATTTGACTTAAGATAACAAAAAGTCAAAAGGCAAGTAACAAGGCAGGAGAAAAATATTTGCATTCTATTTTGTCTAAAATTCAGGAAAAAGAACTACAGAGCAAGAAAAATAAAATCCAGGGTGGTCCAGTGGTTAGGACTACGTGCCCTCAATGCAGGGCCCAGGTTCGACAGTTGATCGGGGAACTAAGATCAAGCCACATGGCGCAGCGAAAACAAAAAGGAAAAAGAAAATCCAGTAAGAGAACGGGCAAACAGGTAATTCAAATAATTCACAGAAGGAAAAAAATGGCCAGAAGATGTTCAACCAAACTAATAATCAGGAAAATGAAACAGTGAAATAATTTTACCAGTAAAGTTGCTAAATATTTGCAAATAAATGTTGACAGGATGTAGAGAAAGAGGCCACTTCTGGACCTTTGGGAGAATAAACCAGAAGAACATTGGCAATTACCTGTAATCTGAATGGAAAGGACAGGATTAAAAAAATCACGTAATATTGGAAGAGATTCTGGTACAATCCTTGGGAAACATGAAGGAGTCTGTTTTTAGCTTTGAAATAATAAAATGAAAATTTATTGAGCACTTACTATAAGCCAGCTACTATTCTGAGAACTTTTACATAACACAGTTCATTTCATCCTCACCATAGCCCTACAAGATAAATTACTATCACCCCCACCATTTTAGAGATAAGAAAGTAGTCAATTAATTTAAGACAGAATTTCTAGAACTCTTGCACTATTATTTTGTGGCAGGTAATCTTTGCCTTGGGGGCCATCCTGTGCACCATAGGGTGTTCAGTAGCACCCTGGCTCTACCTCGGCAACTACACAAGATGCCAATAGCACCCTCCAGTTGTGACAACCAAAAATGTTTCCAGACATTGTCAAATGTCCTCTGGGGGGACAAAAATCACCCTCAGTTGAGAACAAGATTTAAGGTAACAACTAGTAAGAGACAAGATTCCACCAGTCAGTGTGTGCTGCTTTCCTAGCCCTTCTGCTATGCTGTTCCTTGATATTCACTAGCGGTGCCTCCTGGGGTCTGTGAAGGACTTTCCTCAGTTATTATTATCCCAAAACATGGGCAGGGCTAGGCCAGGACTCAGCTGGGGTAAGAGAGGTCAAAATGCAGTTCCCACCCACCACCACCGCTCTTCCACCTCATTTTCTTGTGTCCTCTAGTTAAATCACAAGGCAATTCTGCCCAGGGCTCTCAGCAACTCCTCTCCCCACCCCTCCCATGGTTCTAAGCAAGTCCCACCAGGATCTTTCAAAGCCCCTGGGCTCCAATGCTGCTGGGATTCCTCTGGCCTGGCTGCTTGATGACCTCTCAAAGCTGTCCCCTTGGTCTTCCTGTTCCCAAATGCTCTGGACCTTGCCTACTCTGGACTCACAGCTTGTCCTTGGGCCTCCTTGCCCAACTCACTTTTACACCTTCTTGGATTCCCTTCCCTCTTCAAATGCAGGGACCCAAGAGGTCCCTGCTTGACTAGAAGGGAAGCTGGAGTATCATCACACACTTAACATGACAAAAGCATCCGCATCCAACAGGTAAGCTGGGTAAGAATTTCATCAGGACATACACATCCATTGCTCAGCAGGCCCTGGTTCTAACCAGGTAATAAAACCCAATTTTTTTAAAAAGGAAGGAAAATTATAATATCCAAGCTACAATTTTTCTTCTTCTTTTTTTTTGGCTGTGCCACAAGTCATGTGGGATCTCTGTTTCCCAACCAGAGATCAAACCTGCGCCCCTTCAGTGGAGGCACGGAGTCTTAATCACTGGACCGCCAGGGAAGTCCCGAGCCACAAATTTTCATTTTTGTTTTTAACTTGGTACCATTTTGTCGGGATCGATGCACAACGTATTTTCGAACTGGCACTGGCCAAGCCAGTCTTCCATCAGTAGGACATCCTGGTGAGCGCCCGGCCTGTTCCTCGTCACACACATGAGGAAGGCCTTCCGCCTGCCACTCAGGTCATAACGGTCCTGTTTTCAAGGAAAGCCAAGAAACAATATTTAAACCAAACCAAATCCAAATACGCCTTATATGTGAAATGAGTTTCTTCTGGAGTTAATGATAACGTTTCCCAGCTCAGAGCAGGGGCACAACACTGATTTCCTCTCTCATCATGACTTCATTTATAATTTTTTCAAATACCTTTCTCAAACTAGGACGAATAGGCCAATCTTATTTTTAAATTCCTATACATAGCCATAACTGCCCATTTAAGGAAAATGGTAAATGACAACACAGGGCTGCAGTTATCAAAATCCAGAATGTGGGACATTCTACAGGACAAATAACCTGGTTTCGTCAACAAACATGAAAAGAGGTCAAAGGGAGAGGTATCATAAATTAAGCGTCTTAAGAGACAAACCATCAAGTGTAACTGTGTAGACCTTGTGTGAGTCGAACCCTGACTCAATCCAACTGTAAAAGGCATAAGAGCTAGTCAGGGACATCTGAAGGCTGACTGCCAATAAGGAATTTGTTTCTAGGTATGATAATGGTATCATGGCTATGTTTGGAAAAAGTCTTTCTCAGAAATACATACTCAAGTATTGTATGTATGAAAGTGATATGGTAGCTGGGGAATTTGCTTCAAAATAATGGGGGGGGGGGCGGGGAGAGGAGCAGATGAAACAAGATTGGCCACGTTGCTAATTGTTGAAGCAGGGCAAAGAGTAGGTTGGGCTGGAGTCTGGAGATTCATTTTTCTCTTCTCTCTACTTTAGCTTATGTTTTAAATGTCCATAATAAAACAAGCAAAAAAAGGCTGGAAGCCAGCAATTTATGTAGTTTCGAGAGGCCACACAGCCTGCAATGCCTTCGTCTGTAAAATGCAGATACTAACAGTGCTTACCTCATTTGGCTAATGCGTGCAAAGTGGTTTTATCTGGCTAATGTTTTGCTTTTCCTATTTATAACGGAAAGCAGGGAGATCTGACCACTTGAGACAATGACACAGATACCCACCTCCAATCCAACAGAAGCAGCACAAAAAAATGTTCAAATGGTGACTAAATACTATCTTTAAGAGTCCAGATATTTACCAATTCACCTTCCACACAGTCATAGCTTCTCTTTGGAATCTTTCGTGGAATCACTGAATGAATTTTCATGAAAAGACAAAACAGAAAAGAACATATTTTTTTCTTTTTTCTCTTCTTAATCATGATCTGCTGTCATTCCTGTTAACAGGAAGAACCTGCCAAGGAAATCAGTTGCCTCTTATGTTTTAAAGCAGGTTTCTAGGATTCTGAAAACCCTCTCCCAAACTCATAAGGATGAAAACTTAACAGAACTCCCTTAGGCCCCAGTCAGAATCAGGGGCAGGGAGAGCCAGGCCAGAGATGAAAAGGAGAAGCACCAATGAACATTAGTGAACATGCACCTCCAGAAAAGGAGACCAAGACATCAATGAAGAGAAAAATGAAGTTAAAGGAACTAGACCCTATTTAATTTTTTAATTAAACAAACTCTTAGCATTCAATTCAAATATTTTTGGAGTGCCTACAGTGTGTAGTCATGATACCGGGTAGTTTGGTTGATTCTGAAAAACAAAAAAACCCAGTTTACCAACTGCAAGAGACTCACAGTTTAAAGGGGTGATAACAAAAGTTTGATACATTAACCACTAAGCCTGGAGAGACATTATGATAAGTGCTGTGCAGATGCAGTCAAGGGAGAATCAAAGGCTTCGTGGGGCCAGTATTCTGCCTACAGGCCATGTTTTGAGGTCGTTTACAGTCGTCACCCATTAGGAATCTAAAAGTCAGCAAAGAAACATGCCTCAAAACTCAACCAGATCTTTATTGGCATATAATTGCTTTATAATGTTGTGTTAGTTTCTGCTGTATAACAAAGTGAATCAGCTATATGCATACATATATCCCCTCCCTCTTGTGTCTCCCTCCCACCCCTCTAGGTGGCCACAAAGCACCAAGCTGATCTCCCTGTGCGATGCAGCTGCTTCCCACTAGCTATCTATTTTACATTTGGTAGTGTATACGTGTCAATGCTACTCTCTCTCACTTCGTCCCAGCTTACCCTTCCCCTCCGCGTGATTTTTCTCAAAATTTTCGAGAGCTATTAAGCCAGGAATTTGGTGTAATGACACATAACGTTATTCCTTAAAATGTTAAATGTGTGTGTAGGGCTTCCCTGGTGGCGCAGTGGTTGAGAGTCCGCCTGCCGATGCAGGGGACACGGGTTCATGCCCCGGTCTGGGAAGATCCCACATGCCGCGGAGCGGCTGGGCCTGTGAGCCATGGCTGCTGAGCCTGCGCGTCCGGAGCCTGTGCTCCGCAACGGGAGAGGCCACAACAGTGAGAGGCCCACATACCGCAAAAAAAAAAAAAAAAAAAAAAATGTGTGTGTAGAGTTAAGTAGCGGTTGTACTTTTGATTTAATAAAATAATTAAAAAGGAAAAAAAAACTCAACCATATCATAAGCATGAGATGGCAGAGACCAGCAACAGTATATTTTAGTGTCTACCTCAGTGTGCCCAGTAGAAGTGTTCTCTTTCTTTCTCGCTCTCTCTTTCTCTATGTACACAAACTCACTCACATATTATACACACATACATTTATTAAACTTACAAGGGGAAACCCTAACCGCCCCCAGCTTGTTACATTTCTTGATCTTAAGCCACATCTTCCCAGATTTATGGCAAATGTTCTAATGGTGGATTCCAACACGGGGTTTCTCACTGCATCATCTAAAAACCTCCCCCATCATAATCACTTGGAGGTAATTGTTAAAAATGCATCTCAGGCCTGCTGAGTCCATCTGATTTCTCAACCCCAGAATGAACTGGTAGACCCTGATGGCTACTCTTGGACTGGTCACTTGGATTCCGTGCCTGGGAACTGTCTCTCTCCTGCCCGCTTATCCCCCGGTTCCCACTTCCGCCGCGCGTTCACTGGTCCCTTAACGCCCACATCCTCCTTGCTCCACTTCCCCCACCCAACCCTACTGAAGCTCGGTCCACCGCCGCTCACCTGTGCCCCAGGCCTAACCCGGCGCTCACCTAGGACACCCCCCTCCCCGCCAGTCCCCTTTCCCTCCAGTCAGTCCCCCCTCCCCCTGCCCGGGAATCCCGGTCCGTCCTCCCTCCGCCAATCCGGGAATCCCCGGGCGGTAGGGCCAAACCCCGCGGTCACCAAGCGCCCCCTCCGGTCCGCCCAACCCCAGGAATCTCCGCGCGCTCACCCGGGCCGTCGGCGGCGGCGCTCTGCCAGCGCGGCAGCAGGTCGGCGCGGGGCAGCTGCTCCAGCACCTGGACGAGGACGCGCTTGGCGGCGGCCGGCGGGTAGTACTGCTTGGCGAGGAGCCTGGCCAGCTCCGACGGGCTGCGGCCCTCCAGCTCCAGCTTCACCTGGCTCACGCGCGGCTCCACCTTCTTGAGGTGGTCGCGGAAGCTGCGCAGCTCCTGCGAGGACAGAAGGTCCAGGGTCTCCTGCAAGCGGCTCTGCAGCTCCTCCATGGCCGGCGGGATCTTCGGAGGCGCCCGCGAACCGTCGGACCCCGAGCGCCAGCCGATTCCCGGGCTCCCCTCCATTGTCACCCAATGATGCTGAAGCGACCGGGCGGGAGGGACCAATCTGAGCCCTGCGCGCCTCACACGCCTCCCGCTTCTCTTCTTTGTTTTGAAAACTGAAGGCGTTTCCGCTCGTCCTCTGAAGCCCGGAGATTTGGACGCCGGCTGCCTGCAAGCTCCCGCCTTCCGTCCTCTCGGGCCCTAGCTCCGCCCCCGCCCCAGAGCCACGCCCCGCACCCTGGAGGCCCCGCTCCGCCCACAAGAGCTCCTTCTTTAACCCTTGGAGCCTGGTTAGCAAAGCCGAGTGGTGCCCGCCCTGCAGGGCTACTCCGAGGTGCTCTGCCTTGGTACGCGTTAGGATCACCAGGAGGACTTTTGAAACTACTCATGCCCAGGCCACAACCTGAGCTGATTACATTAGAACGTCTGGGTGGCCGACCAAGGCATCAGTGGTTTTTTTTTTTTTTTTTTTTTGCGGTATGCGGGCCTCTCACTGTTGCGGCCTCCCCCGTTGCGGAGCACAGGCTCCGGACGCGCAGGCTCCGGACGCGCAGGCTCAGCGGCCATGGCTCACGGGCCCAGCCGCCCCGCGGCATATGGGATCCTCCCAGACCGGGGCACGAACCCGTATCCCCTGCATCGGCAGGCGGACTCTCAACCACTTGCGCCACCAGGGAGGCCCGCATCAGTGGTTTTTAAAGCTCCCTGATGATTCCAGTGTGCAGCCAAGTTTGAGAACCACTGACATTATAGCGCTTAGCAGCTACCTAAGCCAGTAGTTCCCAAGGAGCAGGGAAGAACTTGGAAGGTGAAAGAACACTTACAGATTATGGCATTGAGCCAGCTTTTTTTAGAGAGGACGCGGTGACAAAAGCTGATATTTGAGAATTTGAAGGCAGCAAGAAGGTGGCAGTGCACACTGCTCAGCCTGGAGGCGTAGAAGGAGCACTGCCTTGGAGAGCAGATCTCAGCTTTGCAACCCCCCGGAGTCCTATTGCTAGGCTCCCTGACTTGATTGGGCCCTCAGGAAGTGATGACTCATTTTTTAACCGTGGTTTGCCTCAAAATTACTTACCCTTTCTAACAGCTGGTGAAAGAATCTTAGGACTTGTTTGAATCCTGATTCAAATAAACCAACTGTAAATAATTTTTGAGACAATCAGGGAAACATGAATATGGGCTGGGTATTGGATGATAAGCAAAAAAAAAAAATGTTAACTTTTTTCAAGTAGGATAATAACGTAATTACCTAAGAAAAATGTCCATAATTTTTAGAGATGCATATTGAAATGTGGAAGGGTGAAATGGTATGATGTCTGGGATCTGCTTTTAAAAGCTTCAGTTAAGAAAAAAGGAGGTGGGGGAGAGGGGAAAGACAAGCAAAAGTGGCTAAATCCTGATAATTGTTCCATTTGAGTGATGTGAGTGAAGGGGCAATGTACCATCTATTCTACTCTTGTGATTGAGATATTTCATAACATATTCTTGGAAATTGAGTACAGCAGCTTGAAAGCTTTGCTTCTGCCCTTTTTGCCTCCTGCCTTACTAGGCCTTATCTCTAGCGCCAGATGACTGTTTACTCCCACAAAGCTCCGCCCCTGAATAATTTGCTTTAGGTCTAAGGTAGCCAAGAACGAATTTTAAAAGGGGGGGGGGGGGCCACTGGGCAGTGTTTCCAAAGCCCTCTGAAGCTCACTAGCCACTTCCTTTCTGAACTTTAATACTTGTGGGTGACTGCAGGAGAGGAAAAAACAAATTCTGGGGGCCTGGGATATGTAGACCCCAGGGCCACTTGCCTCTGGAATCAGAGTTCATAATGGCAAATTTCAGTTTTACTCCATATTTAGAGAAAATGAGATGATTTCTCCAAATTTTAAGATGATTTGTCCCCAAAAGAACAAATGAAGAGTAGGGAGGGGACTCTGGTGGCTGAAATTCACCAGCTGTGTATAAGGAGAGCAATCTGCACTGGGATGAAGCCTGCACCTCTGGGGCTTATCTCTGCCCCTCCACTCCCAGGAGCCCCTGGCTGGGCCCCACTGGCATTAGGCTCCCAGAGCCCAAGATGAGGTTCAGGGAGACTGAAGAGGCCAAGAAACCTGAACATCCTGCCTCAGAGGCTAAGTCCTTAGGCGGGAGGCACTCCATCCATCATCCGTGTTAAGCTGCCTGCCCTGCATTCCTGCCCCAAGCACACCAATTCCAGCCCTAGGTGCTCCCCTGCTTTCCCCAGCACACAGCCTCACACACATAGGTCACCAAGCACTGGTGGCTTGGGTACCACTAGGAGATTACGATCCTGGTTTGTCTTCTCCCATACTCCTCTCCACATTATAATTTTGAATACGGCATTCTAACCTAAAACTTAAACTTATAAATCATTAAACTTAATATGTATGAGTTGACTTGTGTCCCCCAAAAAGATATGTTGGAGTCCTAACCCCCAGTTCCTATGAACATGACCATATTTGGAAATACGGTCTTTGCAATGTAATCAAGATGTCATTCTGGAGTAGGGTGGGCCCTAATCCAATGACTGGTGTCCTTAAAAATAGATGCAAATTTGGACAGAGAGACACACGGGGGAGAAAGCATTGTGAAGACAGAGACAGATTGGATTGATGAACGCCAAGAATTGCCAGCCACCATGGGATTAACTGGAAGAGACAAGGAACCATCTTCCCCATGAGCCTTCAGAGAGTATGGTCCTGCAAACATCTTGATTTCAGACTTGTAGGCTCCAAACTGAGATAATAAATTTGTTAGAAGCCACCCAATTTGTGGTGGTTTGCTGTGACAGCCCTAGGAAACTAATGTAATGCACCAGAAACATATGCTCATTTAACCCTTGCCACCACCCTGGGAGGTAGGAAATATTACTATCCCCATCCCCTCGGGACAATTTCAAATGTGTCTAAGTAGGTGGAGAGCCAGCCTTTTAACCTGGGCCGCCTGGATCACAGCCCATGTTCTTAACCAGGAGATCAAACTTCCCCCTTCTGCTGTTTGGATAAAACAACAGCCGCTTCCTAAGCTTGAAAGTTGATAGAACCCACTAGAATGGGTACAATAAATAAAACAGACAATAACAAGTGTTGAGGAGGGTGTGCAGAAATCAGAACCCTCATAAACTTCTGGTGGTGATGTTAAATGGTGCTGCCACTTTGGAAACAGTCTGGTAGTTTCTCAAATGATTAAACATAGTTACCACATGATCCAGTAATTCCACTCCTAGGCATGTACACAAGGGAAATGAAAATATATGTCCACACAAAGGATTCATACGTGAATGTTCATAGTGACAATATTCGTAAGTGCCAAAAAGTGCTAACAATTCACACATTCATCAACTGATGAATGGATAAATAGGCACACAATAGAATATTATTTGGCCATAAAAAAAGGATAAAGTGTTGAACATGCCACATCATGGATGAACCTCCAAAACGTTATGCTAAGTGAAAGAAGCCAGATACAACAGACTACGTAGTGTATGACACTATGTACACAGAAAAGGCAAATTTATAGACAGAAAGCAGTTCAGTGGCTGCCTAGGCTGTGCTGGGGCTGGGATCGAGGGTTAATTGTAAATAAGAGATCTTATTGGGGGCGGGGGAGTGACTGTGTTCTGAAACTGATTTATGGTGATGGCTGCACCAGTCAGTAAAGTTACTAAAAAAATCACAGAATTGTCTACTTGGAATGGATGAATTGTATGATATGTAAAATAAAGCTATTTTAAAAAATTTTAGGTTTGAGGACCTATACAGTTCAAGAGTCAGCCACCTTAGACTATTTTGTTATTTTAGAGTGGAGTCGTGGCACTTGAGGTTTTTCGATGATAAAGTGCTTCACTTTATTTACCCAACTTTAGCTGCAGAAAAATGCCAGAGTGACTTGGAGTTGCAACAGTGCAGGAGCCAAGATCAAACGATATTATTTGGACACTTAGGGGCTAGGAAGCCACTGCCCCCCTTCTCCGGAGCCTCTGAGAGGTCGATGAGGAACCAATGAAGTCGTGACATCTGTTCTTCCTCATCCTAACATCACCTCAGAGGCAGACTTCAGCCTGGTGCCAGTGACTCCTCTCTCAGCAGATCCAGCCTGGCTGCTGGAACTCCTCCGCCACTGCAGGCGGCCCACAGCATCCCTGGCGCTGCATTGCCCAAGAGCAGATCCAAAGAGGCACTGTGGCATAGTGGGTGGCTGAGCAGAGCCACCGGACAGAGCACCCTCTGGAAATGCCTTTTCAAGTAGCCTTGCAGGGTATGCAGACCCTTCTCCTAACTCCCCAATATGATGTCCATGTCAGTGACTCCTCTTCTGGGAGGTCTGGAAGGCTTGAGTCGGGCCCACCTATTCTCTTCTTGAGCTGGGTAACTGAAGATGACGTGTTTGCCTGCCTCTCCAGATAGGACTTCGTCCAGGTCCAGGGTAGTGAGCTGAAGAGGTCCTTGGCAGAAACCAGGCAGGGCAACAGATCCCATCTCTGCCTGGTCCTGGCTCGGTCAGGACTGCAGGCCCATCCTGGCCATCATCTCTTCGTAGACTGTCCATGCCATGGCTGCCATCAGAGTTCTGCGGAGGGCCCGGGGGACACCGCCTTGGAAGAAGCCACGCAGCCCATAGTCCTAGGAGGAAAATGGAGGCCAAAACTCTGGGACTAAAGCAGCAATACACTTATATACCTGGCACGAGAGTGAGGATCTCTCTCTGCATTACCCCATTGTTAAGTCTTACTTTTTAGACTTTTATAAATAATGTTAAAACTACGAATACTGGGTCCAAGGAGGCAATTAACTAAAAAAAAATTTTTTGGGAGTAGTTGCTAAGTTTTATCTTTTTTAGGCTTGCTCCATCCAGGGGAATTTATTTCTTCGCTGAAAATCTTACCATTTTCACATTTACTGAAGACTCTATTTTCAAACTTCATGATTTTAGGTATAAAGAATAAGAAAGCAGGCAACCTAAGCAGTGTGATGAATATGATCAGAGTCACAAATACTTGCTTGTATCTAGGATAAGGCAGATACTTGCTGCAGATGCTTACATGTTTCCTGTGCTACATACAAAAATTGAGAAGTACAGAAACATCTAAAGATCTAAGTGACAAATTTACTCTCAAAAAGAATATCTGATAACAGTACATGTTTCCAAAGGGCTTACTCAGTGTCTTTTAAATAGCATTTTAGTGTACTTTACAATTACTGTACTTTTTATCTTCAATACCATCTGTCCATTTGCATTAGTGCAAACTCCTGGAAACAAAACAATGTGCCTATGATTTTTTTCTGACTACATTTTCTCCTAGATCCTTGATTAGATTAAGGAGTCCTCCCAGATCTCCTGACTAGGTAGGTCTGGGGTAGAGCCCAACAATATGCATGTTTAACAAATATCACATGTTGTCCTAATGTCAGGCTCCCTCCCTAAACAAACAAAACCAAAACGACAAAAAAACCCACAACCATAGATTTTTAGCACTGATTCTCAACCTTGGCAACACATTGGAATCACCAGGGAACTTAAAACACTGATGCCAGGGTTTCATCTCCCCCAGAGATTCTAATATGATAAGCCCAGGTTATGAGCTGGGAATCGGGATTGTTTTAAAAGCTTCCCAGGTGATTCTACCATGTGAAGGATAAGAGCTACTGCCTTAGAGAGAAAGCCTTAACCACAATATGAACCAATATTTATTCTAAAGCCTTACTTTGAAAATGAGTGTCACTGCCTGGCCAATCCACCGAAATTTCATTGGGGAGAGCTGCATGTGAGTTTTGATAACATCTGCAGGTTGAGTTACCAGTGAGGCCAGAATCCCAGCAAATATCCCACAACTGAAATTTACAACGGGAACAAGGACTGCATCCAACTGGTCTGAAACAGGACAAAGGCAACATTCGGTTATAAATAAATCCCACATTCATCAGATAAATATCCATGCCAAGTTGCCCACTAATTCTTCCTGAAAGCCAGAAGGGTCTGGGTTCAAACAAGGCTAAGAATTCAAAATCTAAACTAATCAGTGTAAGTAGGATAATGGAACTAAAAGTTCACCTTTTTACAACCATCAGCATAATTGATTCAGGCAAGTCATTCACTGATGCTAAAATATATGGATGAAAGGACAGGAGGAGTTATATAGATTTATATAGATTCAAAGTATCTCCCCACAGAGATACTTAGAAATTACAAAAGAACAAACAGGGCTTCCCTGGTGGCGCAGTGGTTGAGAGTCCGCCTGCCGATGCAGGGGACACGGGTTCGTGCCCCGGTCCGGGAAGATCCCACATGCCGCAGAGCGGCTGGGCCCGTGAGCCATGGCCGCTGGGCCTGTGCGTCCGGAGCCTGTGCTCCGCAGCGGGAGAGGCCCGCGTACCGCAAAAAAAAAAAAAAAAAAAAAAAAGAACAAACAATTGAGTTTTCAGTGGAGACACTATTTTTTTTTTTTGCGGTATGCGGGCCTCTCACTGTTGTGGCCTCCCCCGTTGCGGAGCACAGGCTCCGGACGCGCAGGCTCAGCGGCCATGGCTCACGGGCCCAGCCGCTCCGCGGCATATGGGATCCTCCCAGACCGGGGCACGAACCCGTATCCCCTGCATCGGCAGGCGGACTCTCAACCACTTGCGCCACCAGGGAGGCCCGAGACACTATTTTTATAGTGATAAAAAGTTAACATCACCCACAGTGCGTCAAACGGATGTCATGAGCTTCCTGATATAAGGCACTGAAGACACAACCTCAGTTAGGTGCTCCTCTTGCTAAAAAGGTATAAATGAATCTAGTTGAAAGGAAACATCAGGGAAACCCATGCTGAGGTTATATAACTGGCTTATACTCTTGAAAATAAAAAATAAAAATTGCTACAAAATACATTATTGGGAAAATTGGAGAAATCAAGACTATAGATGAAAGAACTACCGATGATTATACAAGAATGCATTTGTTCTTAGGAAGTACACACTGATGTATTTGAGGGTGAAGAGGCATCATGTCTGCAACTTATTCTTAAATGGTTTGAGGAAAACAATTATACACATAGAAAGAGAATAATGAAGAGCTATGGAGTTATAGGTACTATTCTTGTGGCTTTTTTGGTAAGCATAAAATGATTTCTAAATACCAAATTAAAAAAAAATTTTAGGATGGATGAAGAAGTTAAAAATGTATATCCAAGCTCCCTTATTGCCTTAACTTTCTCCTGTAAGGTAAGGCTGTGACCTGTAGTGGCACACCTCCTGGCGCCTGGGGAGAAGCAGCCAATCTCCCAAAGCACCCCAACTGACACCACTGTCATGGGGGTGGCATTCTGGCTTTCCCAATTAAACGACTTTGGTTGCAATTCCTTGCTCATGTTATCCATAGACACCTTACTGAATGCAGGTTCACTTTATAGGATGTTTCTATCAATGCCTGGCTCTGCCTGGGTGGATGTTTACTGCCTGTCGATTTTGCCCATGTCTTGACAACACGAGCTTACTGGGAGGGTGGGCCTGCCAGAATGCTAGGGGTTTGGCATCTTTCTCTCCATCCAAAAGGAGGGCTCAAAACAACGTTAACCAGGAGCACAGCAAGGGACATGAAAATATTTTTCTTCTAGCTCCTGACCCACTGGATTTCCCAAACTTGTCTGATAAGAATCACAACAAGTGCTTCTTGAAAAATACAGTCTCTCAGGTCTTACCCCAAAGCTTCTGATTTAGGATGCCTTGGGTAGGACCCAGAATTCTTAAGATCAGGCAAATGTGGGAAGCATTGCTGCAAAACGTATGCAAAATGAGCTTTATCCTACCCCCTCCCCGACTCAAGAATTACATACTAACAGTAGTCTGCCTTAGGAAGCTATAAACTCAAAAGGGCAGGGACCATGTCTTCATGGCCGCCCTTGCATCCCAGCACCGGGTCCCATGCCTGACACAATGCAGATATGGCTCGGTTTCTAAAACTAGGAGAAGAATCTGGAGCTGCTAAGAACGAATAGTCTCCTATTTCAGAGAAAGTGGTGAGGATGTGATCTCTCGAGGGATATCTCTTCCCACCACACCTTCCTTTACCCGTACCACGAAGCACAATGTTTTTGGTCTGGTTGTAAAACATCAAGTAGATTCCAGAAAAGGGGGCATCACGAAGGAGTGTTGCTGTCAGGCCACTGAAGAGACCCCGGTACCCCTCGCTGTGATAGATGCTCCTCAGGGCCGCGAAGATGCTCTCATAGCCGTACCGCCCGCTCTGCAAAGGAAGCACAGAACCAACGGCTGGCACAGTGGCCCTGGGTTTGTGTACTGAGCGAAGACATCCTCAGGGTGCATTACCGGAGCCCTGGCGGCTCTAGTTTGCATGTGCTTGGCCTGACTACACAGATGGGTTCTCCGACCACATCAACCCTGTGTTAGGTTATAAATTGGGAGGCGGCATCAGTGGCCACTAGACTCAAGAGCCCAGTGTCTCTGTTTGCCCACTCACCTCGTACCGTGTCTTGATCACAGTGATGGGTGACATGCAGACCCCCGCAACAGAGCGGGAGCCCACCCCCAGTATGACTGACTCCAGGGCGGTGGGGGGATGGCCTCGCAGGAAGTACTGCTTTAAAGAGTAGAGAGTGCCAAAGTAGATTCCAATGCCAGGGACGCACCTCACGATGGACTGCAGAACAAGTCGGAGGGAGGAACGGAATCAAACACCAACACATAAGATCCTGTCTGAGCTGGATTTCCCCAAAGAAGACCCAGGATTCGCATGCAAGGAGTCGATTTAAGGTGTGGAGGGAACACCAATGGGAGAGTAGGGAAATGAGATGGGAGAGAAGGCAGCCAACAAAGACTGTGTCATCTCATCAGCTATTGCCATGGGCAACGGAATCCCTCTGGGGAACTCTGGGAATTAGTGTCCACACCTCGGTTACCCTGCCACCCGAGGAGGGAAGGAAAGTTTTAAACATCAGCTCTCATCTTTCATTGGTTAAGGGCTGCTGCGGGGTTGGGGTGAGCGTGAATTCCCTGCCATTTCCAGCAAAGTGAGTTCCTAAGGACAGAAAAAGCTGTCTAGGCGAAGAAATGCAGGTGTGGAGGCACTGGAGGGGTGAGGGCAAGGCCTGTTGACAGGTGGGGCGCCAGCTGCCTCTGCTCTAGGACTTCATGCTGCACTAAGAAGTTGTGCCCAGGACGCACAGGTGTGCTATTCCCAGGGCCCTCAAATGGAAGCCAGCGACAGTGAGAGGGACAGGCAGGAAGACCAGAAAGGCCCTCCCACCACCTCCAACCTCATGTACCCTTAAAAGAGAGGAGGTGTGAGGTGAATGAGAGATGGCTAGTTATTAAAGGAAGGGGTGCAAGACAAGACCCAAAAGGCAGCTTACAGGGGACATCCCTTTCCAGAGGCCCAAAAGACTCTCCGTGCGAACCACATTCAAGAGCAGAGCCAACATCCCAACACGTCTGGATCTGAAGGCAGACAAAATGGAGGCAAGGAAGGAGAAATCACTTAGACCACATCCTTGTGAAAGAACTCCCCGCTCACAGACTTCTCTGTATGGACTCTTTTCTAGAACACTTAAGAATCTCTAAAAGGCACCTTGGAGTTACTCTGAGTTCCTATGCGTTCATGATGTGGCAGGTGCATGATTCTTTGTCCATTCACACTGCAAGCAATGGGATAACTTCTCATTTTACATACACTCTGTGTACTTTCCACAGGGCTGAGCCCAACAGGGGGCACACAAGATACACTCAATACCTACCTTATTTCCAGAAAACCACCCACTACTTGTGCCAGGCAGCACAGTTATGACATTACAGGCTGGCACAGTAAAATGCAAACGTCACCAAGGCAGATCCCAGGAAGCTACTCAGGGAAGGACCCCACTTAATTAAGAGAAATGTCACATATAACAGAGTATATATAGAACACATGAAAGCTCGGCCTGGCCTGTGTTTCTCTTTGCTCATCCAACAGAATGGAAGTTGACTGAACACAGTAAAGATGCGCCAGTGTCTGAGAGAAGTTGTTGAAACCAGGTCCTTGGTGAAAAGGGGGGGAGGGGGCGGGGGGAGGGGGCAGCAGGCCTTACCCACGGGCTGAGGGCTGGAGGGTCTGCAGGCGCGTTTTCAGGAGATCCAGGGGTTGGAAAAGGAGGGTAGAGCAGGTCCCACTGATGGAGCCACACAGGAAAGCTTTGATCACGGGCTGCAACTGCAGGGCAAGAGAACACTGTGTCAGCAGCTTTGTCTCAGCCTTCGCCACACCTGGACCAGTCAGTTCTCTGTAAGCATCTCTTAGAAACTCACCTGGTGGCGCCCTGTATTAGCGTCAGACTTCACAGAAGGGAAAAGCATAGCCAGGAATGAACAGTGTTGGAATGTTGCTGAGAACACAGTATACTCCAAGAGGTAGCTTTCTGGTCTTACCGATAACAACTTTAGTAATTACTGATAATTAAAAACTTATGGATAACTTTGCTCCTACTGAGCAACACGGTAATTTCCGTCTGTGAATTATGCCACTGACCACACCTCCCTACTTGTCTTGACGGTAAGTTAAAGGCCAACTCCTTCTTGTCACAAAAGCAAAAATCAACTGAACAGTGTTTTAACTCTGAACTGCTGGTTTCAGGTTCCTTTGGTTGTAGGGCCTGCAGGCTATTTACAGGAGTAAGACAAAGGAAGTGAAACCATAAGTGAGCAGGTAGAATGTGAAACGTCTGTGCCACTTCCTGTAAAACCCATGCATTTCCTTAATGTAAAACTTTCCCCCTGTCATATACCCATTCGTCTCACTGGGACCTAAACAGATCACAGGGGCGCCACAGGCCAGCAACCACTCCTGGGTTTGCTGGCTGTCCTCTAAGCCGGGAGAGTCACACACACTGTCTAATCGAGAGGCGGCACCCAGAAGGGCAGGACTGCCTCGCAGACTGACTGTGTTCCCCCCCAAGCACACTCCAGAGGCCCCACGGCACGCCCCGGAATCCAGACACAATCAAATGGTTGTGAAAACACACTTTTAAAAATCCAAGCAGGAAACAAATGTCCTCTTTTCCAAAGGAGACACTTGGCAAACTCCATCCAAAGATCTTCTGTCTTCTCATTAAATGTCATTTGCACTATTACTTTTTAATAAATGGCATACTATAGTCCTAAAATGCTATTAAGATGAAGTTGCCTGTTACACACGTCAAAAAAAACTACCTACCCGGAACCAAAATGTTTGTAATCTGTGGTATTTGTTTCACAGAGAAGAAAGATTATTCCACGTTTCACCAAAAAAGCAAGTCTCAATTTATAACTGGAATTCCTTAAAAGGACTTAATAAGTTCAGATAATAAATACTGGAGCTTATAACCACGTTCAAATAGCCTTCCAAGCATCAAAGGTAAGACCACAAGTACAACCAAGCCAGATGGGAACAACTTCATCAAATGTGTGTCCTGCTCCTTTTGCTAACCCATATTCCCACGAATTTTGTTTCTCAGCCTCATCCGAACCTTTATGGCATCAGTGAGCCTCTCTTCCCTGCATACTCAGCTTCTTACTTCCACTGGCATCTTCTCCTGTGTCTGGAACAAGCTTGAAAGCCCCCCATCTTTCCAGCCTGATGCCACATCATCTCCACTCCCTCTTCACTAGTCACCCTTCAGGTTCCCCAGTCTGCCATCCAGATAAAGCCCCTCCACTAAAGCTGCCTCACCAAGGACCTGCCATATCCTAGAACCCCTTTCCCAACTGTGGCCTTCTCTTACTTGGCCTCTCTGGTGCATTTGAAACAGCTGATCGCCGCTCCTCTCTTTTTGGTTTCTGGCTGCCCTTCTAAGCCTCCTTTCCCCAGACACAGATGTTGCTGTTCCTCTTATCTCCCCGTAGCTGCGGCCTCTCAGGGCACCCTCACCTCCACACCACACCATGCTCCATGCACACATGCTGGCAACGCCCACACCTCCAGCCCACTTCAGCCTCTCTCCCGAGTCCACTGTCCCCATGCTTCCCCCACCTCCCCTCGAATGGCCTGTAGGCATCTCAAACTCAACATCCCCTAATGGAAACTCTGTCCACGGTTCTCCACACGCTTGCCTCTCCTTCATGTCCCAGCAGGACATTTGGGAGACAAATAAGACTCCTTGGTCTACCTACTGTTTCATGACCAACTCCTACTGATGACCCCTCATTCCTCCCAGAGCCTGCCCCGCACTGATCCATCCTAGTGATCTCCTTGGGGGTCTCCAGCCTCAGCAGTGCCAACCCCCGCTACCAGAGCAGCCTGGGGTGAGGCATCCATATACAGCACCTCGAAATCTCACAATGCTCTTAAGAGCTAGATGTTCAAACCCATTTTCCAGATGAAACTGGAGCTCACAGGGATGACAACGTATCCTAAGTCACAGGGTTTGAAGCCATTGGCTAGGACTCAAAGTTCATGCTTTTTTCACCATCCCTCCCAGTCTAAGTGACAGTCCAGGGCACTTCCCAGGCAGCTCAGCAGCATTCTGCTGTTGCTTGTTGACCACCACCAGCTCCTTCTGGAAATGTGCTCTGCCTCCGGCTTCTGGGATTAACACTGTCCTGATCTTCCTCCCACTTCCTCGGCCTCTCCGCTTTCACATGCAGGGCCTCTTCTTTTCCACCCTTCGGTCCACACTTGCAACCTGTCTTCTGCAGACTCCCATATCCACTTAATCCGATGTCCCACAGGCACCGTGTGTTGACATTTCCAAACCTGAACTCATCTTTCTTCCTCACCCACCATGTGCCTCTCGTGCAGGGCGCTCCATCCCAGTGAACACCCTGCCATTGATCTACCCTAACCCCACACTGGCGTTCAGTGCTCCTCTTCAGTGCTTCCACGGCGCTGGAGCCCACCTGCCTTATGACTGAGGGTCAAGGACAGAGGAGGCCTGGACTGTCCTGTTCATGGTGGTTCCTCCAGCACTGACCACGGAGCCTGGTCCACAGCAGGTGCTCAACAATCAAGAATGAATGAATCAGGGACTTCCCTGGGGGCGCAGTGGTTAAGAATCCGCCTGCCAATGCAGGGGACACGGGTTCGAGCCCTGGTCCGGGAAGATCCCACATGCCATGGAGCAGCTAAGCCCGTGCGCCACAACTACTGAGCCTGCGCTCTAGAGCCCGCGAGCCACAACTACTGAAGCCTGCGCGCGTAGAGCCCCTGCTCTGCAACAAGAGAAGCCACCACAGTCAGAAGCCCGCTCATTACAACAAAGAGTAGCCCCCGCTCGCCGCAACTAGAGAAAGCCCTCGCATGGCAACGAAGACCCAATGCAGCCAAAAATAAATTAAAAAAAAAAAAAGAATGAACGAATCACTTCATCTAACAGGAAATCTGCACATGGCTCTCCCTTGAGCACAATTCCACAGGATAAAGCTTAAAGGGCCCTGCAGGCCACACCCCTGGACAGGGGACTCTCCCCTGGCTCCCTCCAGCCCTTTGCTCCAGTAAGGCTGTAGGAATGGCCTGCAGTTACAGCTTCTAAGCAGTTCTCTTTGGAGCTGCCTCTCTAATGCTCTCACAGGTTGTGCACGGAACTACTGTACACTGCTCCCCAACGCCCAACACACTGTCCTCCATTGCAGAACTATTTTCTTAATGTTTTTATTTTTACAGCACATTGTTTGAACATTTTATTGGCTAAATAAATATTTGTGGATACATGCATGCATAGAGCCCATAACTTTTTTAACTTTGTAATCTTCCAGGTCCATTAGCATAGAACAGATGCAAAGGATACACCAGCAGTATAGATTAACCTCTGATAGTTAAAAAACAAAACAAAACAAAACAGGTAACATGGGCTTCCCTGGTGGCGCAGTGGTTGAGAGTCCGCCTGCCGATGCAGGGGACACGGGTTCATGCCCGGGTCCGGGAAGATCCCACATGCTGCGGACGGCTAGGCCCGTGAGCCATGGCCGCCGAGCCTGCGCGTCCGGAGCCTGTGCTCCGCAACGGGAGAGGCCGCAACAGTGAGGCCCGCGTAACACACACACACACACACAAAACATAGGTAACATAATTGTATTAAAAAGATAGAATTTACACTTTTCATTTTTAAGATATTGTCAGTGGTGGATGGCATACCCTTTAAGGCATGCTTGGTTTTTTTTTTTCCCTAAACAGCCCAAATTTATTCAAGGTAAATAAAACGAGTAATACAGCGGGTTTTTTTATTTGTTTGTTTTTTTGGTTTTTTTTTGGGGGGGTAGGGCAAAAACAACCAAACAATGATACATAGATACATAAAGGCAATAAGCAGCACTTGAATAGTTAGCAAACAGATTCCACAAGCAACTCCTACTCCCCTTCAAAAAAACTATATCCTAAATCCAATTCAGATCTCCAGGCCAGAGCTGGAGGACCCAAAAAGAAATACTTAAGCACATGTTATAAGATGTAAACAGAGCGGTCCCCGCCTCCACCTTTGTTAAAGATAAAAAACAAAACAAAACAAAAAACCCCACACCCCTGCCCTGCCCCCGGCGCAGGTGGCCCGTGACCTTGACCTCAGGGAGAAAAGTAGCCGCTGCCGCATTCCCGGCCTAAAGCGAAGCCGCATCCCCGCCTCCACCCACCGCTAGCAGCAACTCAGCCACACCATCCTCGCCGGCCCAGCCCAGCCTCCGCCTCCACCAATGGCAGCCCCGCGGCACGAACACGGCAGCCAATCCAGGCGCGGGAGGGGCGTGGCCTCGTGGCGCTGGCAAACCGCACCGGTTCCCGGGAGAGTCCACCTGGTCCAGCCCGCGGGCGCTGTGCAGCCATAACCCACCTCGTTCGAGCAACGGCCGCTTCTCAGGCTTAGCGTTATTGCCGGGCTTTGCAATGGTCCAAATATCTACCCAGGTGTCCTCCCACCTGTCATTCTAGGCATCCAACTCAAAGCAACGTCCCGTAGCGCTCGCACCTCGCTCTGGAGCACGCGGGCACATTCCCCCCCGACACCGGCCAAAGCCCCGGCAATTCCGCCTACCTCTACCCAGATTACCAATACAGGAGCGAGACCTTTGCTTGCCTGTCCCAAGGACTGGACTGCAACTTCTCTCCTTCCTCCCTCCCTCCCCTCTTTTAATCCCTTAGTCAAACTCCATCTCTGCCGCCACGTCCCCAACCGGTTATGCGCGCATCCCGGAGGCAGAAAAGGTTCCCCGAGGGCCGCTGACCCTCGGCAACCTTCCGAATTTCCCTCCCCGAGCCGGCAATGCCGGAACCCCTGCCTTCCCTTCCCCGCAGGTTACCATAAGCGTTTCCACCCTGTCTCCGACATCTTGAGGCTGCAGCAGCGCCGGGCGTGACTTCTGAATCATTGGAGGGGAGGCTTGCGACTGCACTGGGCCCGGGGTGCCGTCGGTGGGAGCTCAGGCCCGGCCCTGACGATTCTAGAGAAGGCGACGCGACGGCGGTAGCCGGGCGACGCGATGGCGGTAGCCGGGCGACGCGTTCTACCGCGGGGCTTCTCTGCAGTCTGCGCTGGTCGGGGGTCGGGACCTGCGCGCCCACCGCACGTGAGTGGCTCCAGGCGCCGCTCTTCACTAGCTCAGCGGACTGCGAGGCTCTGCTGCCCTGCCCATCCTGTCCCGTCGCTGTCTTCAGGACTTGAGAGTATTAGGCAGAGTGCATCCGGGAGTGGAGAAAGCCGGAGGAACTAGATATAACGGCGGAATTTAGCTTCCGGGGTTGGACGCGGGTCGCGCGCTGGCGAGGGTGTGCTCCTTAGTGCCGCCTCGTGGAGACCTCCGGAACTGCAGGATCGGGGCTTCCCTGCGCCCGGAGCTGCATCGGGCGTCTGCAGGGAGGTATGGTTCTGGGCGCCACGTCTGAAGGTAGTTACAGTCCAGACTCGCTCTGCCCAATGCGGTAGCCAGTAGCCATCTGTGGCTATCAAGCACGTGAAGTGTGGCTAGTGTGACTGAAGACCAGAATTTTAAACTTGATTTAATTATAATTAATTTGTATTAAAACCCGAAGCAGTGTGGAATATTTTTCCATTAAACACAACTTTATTGTCTTGGCAGATCCACATTTCCCTTTTAACGCTTTCATTTCGTGCCAGAAATGTGCTGTAAGTTATCCACACGCTGGATTTCTAAGACATGACAATAAGATAAAATAATCTCATGAATAATTTTTACATCATTACATGTTGAAATGATATTTTGGGTGTATTGAATTAGGTGAAATAATTATTAAAATTAATTTTATCTCTTTGCTTTTTTCATATGACTACTAGAACACAAGATTACACTTGTTATCCTGTGATAAACCATAATGGAAAAGAATATGAAAAAGAACATATGTATGTAAAACTGAGTCACTTTGCTGTACAGCAGAAATTAACACAACATTGTAAATCAACTATACTTCAATAAAATTTTTAAAAATTGCACCTGTGGCTCGAACTACTTTTCTACTGGACAACACTGGCCTCCCAGAGAGGTGAATGGGTGTGTTATGATGCCCTCTATCCTATAACTTATAGACGCTCCTCTCCATGAGAGCATCCCCTCCAACCCAAAACACGCAGCCTTAAGAGTCTCCCAGGGTAGGCAGTGCCCTCAGCAGTGTGGAAAGTCACCCTCTGTGCCCATCCACAAGGATGGGCACAAACAGGAGGAAAAAAGAATTCTAATGGCCTTACCAGAAGCTTTGGCGAAGAGGACAGTCCTGTCACTGCTTTGGGCTTCACAAGAGAGAAACACCTTTCTTCCTTCCATGCCAGTGACCTTTGCCTCCAGCCTCACCACTCGGTCTAGGAGAGAGCAATGGGGGAGAGCGGCTGGTGGGCTGGTCTCCTGAGAAAGGGAGGGATGACCCTGTGGGAGGATGAGGCTGCCAGAGTGGAGGTCCTGGGGTTCTACTCTAAGGTATCAGGGGCCCTTGCATTTGTCACCTGCTAGCTGTGTATTCACCTCAGCTTCTTCATCTGTGAAGTTGGAGATAATGGTACCGACCTCCCAGGATTATAGTAAAGATCGAAAGAAATAATGTGTGCGTGTTTCGCAAGAGACTAATCAAATATCAGGAATTATCATTTCAGTAGGGGCCCAATAATTATTTGTGGAGTGAAGTAAATATTTACAGGCACATGGGCTGGCTTTCTGTAAATCGGAGGCAGCCAAAAGTAGTTCATCATCGTCCTATGTAGAATATCTTTATGTTGGAACACATAACCCATCTTCAAGCTTATCACCTTGTCCTTGGATGAAAAAGGAACATCTAACAAGTTTAGATTGGTCCATGAGAAAAGCAAAAGTAGAAACTCCTCTTTGCACTCAGGATTGCTACATGAGCCCTCATCTTCCATTGCAACACATGGAATAACCCCATGCCAGCTTACTCCTAACTTGAACCCAGGCAAGGAAACAGACCTCTTGAAGGTGATGGTCATGGTCCCTGTAAAGACTGCATTGGCACTGTTGTACAACGTCATGAAAAACGTGTCTGTCTATCATGGTCCCCAGTGCGCCACCATGGGTAACCCTGCAGGGGCAGACGAGGGGAGAAAGGGAAAGAAAGAGTCACCCAGGACTCCACTCCGCACGGCGCGGTTCCAGTGAGGTGCCATGCTGAAGGGTTCCCTGCAATCCAGAGGAAGATTCTTGCATCGCTCAGGGTAGAGCAGAGACGTGAGAGCAAAGAAATGCAGGGGAAGCAAACAAGGCTGTCTGAAGCAAGTTACACCTGCTTAGAAGAGAATAAACTAAAAGCAGAAGAAACTCCCCGCCCCACCACCAGCTCCAACTACAAAATCTGATGAATCTTGTGTTCCCTCTTGAGTGGGTCTCAGGGGGAACTTGAAAGGTGCAGTGAAAACAGCATGGGCTTTGCAGGCAGAGAGATCTAACTCTAAATCTCACATTTCTAGCCATGTGACCTCAGTCAGAGAACCACTTGGGCCATCTGTTTCTTCATCCATAAGATAGGAATATCTCCTAAGAATTTTTGTGGGCATTAAATTAAGACAGCCAAATCTCCATGTGAAGGGTCTGGCATATACTGGCCACTGAACAAGAATAGTTTTTCCCCCTTCTTATTTCCAATGTCCACTGCTTACTCCACTGCCATTTAGGAGGTTCAGGAAGTCCCTAATAGGGAGAGGCCACACCTCGGGTGGGTGACCGAGGGGCTGGCGGAGCCTCCCTACCCAGGGAGTCAGTAGAATAAAGCTGCAGTAACCAAGAACCTGCTGAAGGCAGCCATGAACCCACCAACTGTCCTCTCACCCCCACCCCTCCCTACTCTTTGACCAAGAAAAAGCCCATTTGAGCTACTGGCTGGGATGGCTCTCTGTGCCTCACCCAGGCAGCCCTTCCAGGAGGGGCTCAGGCTGGAACAAGGAGATGCACTTCTTCTCCAAGGCACTCAAAGCCGAGTTTCTTCATCTCTGTGATCCAGAAGAAGTGGCGGGTGTCTTCTACCATTTGGACTGGAGAGTAGAGTTGAGTCGGTGAGAAAGACGTCGGGCTGGAGTCTGACCCTTGGGACGGTGCGGTCTCCAGGGCAGAAAGCATCCAACAGGAGGAGGTCCTCAGGAAACCCACTGCCCTCAGCTTCCCATCTGCACCCCCGGATGGCCCCATAAACCTCTGAAGGAGACGAGCAGCTTCCAAGGAAGGGATGAGATCAGCAGTGTGAGGGACAGTGAGGGGTGAACTGCCTGTGAATTTGGGACACTGGTGTTCCTATCAACTGAATAATAAATACTAATCTGAATGCATTCATTATGGCAGATCAAGGAATAGGCAGGCAAAAGTCCTTTCTGTAAATTAAGTATATATGTCCCCTCTCAGACTGCCACAGGTCTGAGATTTCAGAGAAATTTGTCTATACAGTGTGACTTGAATTGGGGATAATGTAGAGGACTTAATTAGAGGTAAAGCCTCCAATATATAAAATCCAAGACTTATCAAACACCTGCATTTTTACCAAGAATCTCAAAGCAGAATTTCGAATGACAGCTTAGGTATATAAAGTTAGAAGACTTCGGCTGGCTCCTGTCTCTGCAACGCGGGATCCAGTCTTTGTTTTCCATCTGATGTCCTTCACTGGTTCAAGAGCTCAGCTCAAACTGACCACTAGAGGGAGCATGAGTCCTGTCCATAACAGGTTCTGGCTTCCGGCCTCAGGGGTCCGTAAGATACTGCCCGCTGGCTGCATCACTGAGCTTCCGACCCTGTGTGTACCAGGGTACAGACACTGATCCTTAATCCCAGGCACTGCCTCTTCCCAATTCCTCACTGAGACTGCACCTGTCTGGTCTACAAGAGAGGGTGGGGCTGGCAGGTATAAGGAGATGCCGGGGTGACTGCAGACACGGGTGGAGAGGGCACTGCCCCAGGAGTCAGGAATTCCTGATTCTAGTCCAGGCTCTGCCAAAAACTCACTTCATCACCTATCTAGGCTTCAGTTTTCTCTCTTGTAAAATAAGCAGGTTGAACAAAGTGGCCTCCACGTTCCTTTTCTGGCCTAATATTGTGTGAGTCTAGGATCACCATGCCCAGACTGCCTTGCACCTGACTCTCAGGCTAATGCAGCCCACACAGGAGGTGTGGGAACTGGGCTGGGGCACAGAGCTCCTCGAGGAAAATGCACACACATAAGCAAAGATTTGCCAACAGTCCTGCACTATCCAGAGACCCGCTCCAGCCGAGGTTAAGTGCTCCTGATATAGGGATGTGAACTTACCAGGGACAGCTTTAGTGATCCTAGCTAAGTCTGCCTCTTTAAGGAACTGCAAAGGGCACAGATAACCTGGAAGTCTCGTCCCTGTCCCATCCACCATCTTCTCCATGTGTTCATTGTACAGCCTCACCATGATGGGGCTCCAGCTGGCGTTGGGTAGGGAATAATCCTTTGTATTGGAATGGAGGTGGCTAATTGAGACCTGGAAAATCCAAAAGAGGTAGCTGACCATGCCTGATCCAATTCCAACTTGATTCATTCATTTATGCATGTATTTAATAGATGGGGCAGTTTTCACCAGGCAGAGCCTATACAAATAAATGCCCAGAGATGAGAGAGAGCATGTTCCCAGAACTATACAAGTGGAAAGGTCTAGTGGTAAGGGAACGGGGGCAAGGGAGGAGGTCAGAGAGAAAAACTAGGGCCCAAGCTGCCATGTTAAGGAATCTGGGCTTTATACAGAAGAGCTATAAGCAGGAGAATGAAATGGTCAGATTTTCTTGTTAGAAGGATTCCTACTTGCACATGGGAACCTGTAGTCTGGTCAAGCCTCAATGACATTGGGAGCCTGGTTGATAAACAATTCAAAGACACGGTCTTTTCCCGGCCGTTTCCCTCTCCTGCTCCCCCACGTCCTCCAGGCTCTTCTCCCAACACAGTTCACTTTGGTTGACTCTCTGGTTTATTAGGCCTCTTTACTGTCCCATTACAGCTGGGGGCTCGACCAGAGACTCCCTTTTCCGGCAGACAGAGGAGAGGAGGACCAGGTTTAGGTGGCCAGCCCTCCTCCCCGGGTTTTGGAAAATCCATCATATGGCAACATTTTCTTGTACCTTCCACCTGGCTACTGTTTATATCATCAGTGCCAATCAGTCCTTCTTGCTCTTGTACAGTTTCTACTTTTTTTCTGGCTTAGTTACTGGCTTACTCACAGTTCCCTATATACGCTCTTCCTTACCTACACAGATGGAGAAAATACAGATTCTTATATTATTTATAGACAGACAGGCTTTTAAGGGGGGAAAAAGCCTAACACCTAGGAATGGTCCCCGATCCTTATTGCCCTCTTGCAGGGAGCTTTTTGCCAGCTAGTAGAGGGTAGAGTGGCATTTGAATTCTGTCTCCCTAACTTCTTCCCGTTAATACACTGCACTGAATGGTACTTGTCCTTTAACTGCTTTGAGCATCAGTTGTTAAATCTGTAAAATGAGAATAACACCACCTGCCCTGTAGGTTGCTGTGAGGACTGCATGCGGTCATGATATTGGAATGTACCTGGCTCAGTACCTGGCCCAGAGCAAGCATTCTAAGATGGTAGTTTCATCTGAATCCAACAGGAAAAGCCTCTCCTTCTCTTGTTTGATTCCAAAGAATTCTTTCCTAGTACTGATCATATGAAACCAAACCTGAACTCAAAATACTTTGGAATGAGTTTACTCATCTTATGAAATGATGAAAGGGGTGACATCCAATCGATGTTATTTTTGAGCACTTAATTTGCACACAATTCACTTTTTTTTATTGGGGTATAGCTGCTTTACAATGTTGTGTTACTTTCTGCTGTACAACGAAGTGAATCAACTATATTTACATATATATCCCCTCCCTCTTGGAACTCCCTCCTACCCACCACCTCATCCCACCCATCTAGGTCACCACAGAGACCAAGCTGAGCTCCCTGTGCTATACAGAAAGTTCCCACTAGCTATCTGTTTTACACATGGCAATGCACATACATCAGTCCCAATCTCCCAATTCATCCCCCCTTCCCTGCCCCATGTCCACACATCCATTCTCTATGTCTGCGTCTCTATTCTTGCCCTGCAAATAGGTTCATCTGTACCATTTTTCTAGATTCCACATATATGCGTTAATATACGATATTTCTGTTTCTCTGTCTGACTTACTTCACTCTGTATGACAGTCTCTGGGTCCATCTACGTCTCTACAAATGACCCAATTTCGTTCCTTTCTTTGGGCTGAGTAATATTCCATTGTGTATAAGTACCACATCTTCTTTATCCATTCATCTATCAATGGACATTTAGGTTGCTTCCATGTCCTGGCTATCATAAACAGTGCTACAGTGAATATTGGGGTGCATGTGTCTTTTTGAATTATGGTTTACTTAGGGTGTATGCCCAGGAATGGGATTGCTGGATCATATGGTAGCTCTATTTTTAGTTTTTTAAGGAACCTCCATACTGTTCTCCATAGTGGCTGTATCAATTTACATTCTTAGAGAACAAACTTATGGCTACCAGGGGGGAAGAGTGAGAGGAAGGGATAGTTATGGAGTTTGGTGTCGACATGTACACGCTACCATATTTAAAATGGATAACCAACAAGGATGTACTGTATAGCACAGGGAACTCTGCACGATGTTATGGGCAGCCTGGATGGGAGGGGAGTTTGGGGGAGAATGGATACATGTATATGTATGGCTGAGTCACTTTGCTGTGCACCTGAAACTATCACAACATTGTTAATTGGCTATACTCCAATATAAAATAAAAAGTTTATTCAGTGGCTTGAAAAAAAATAAATTAAAAAAAGTTTACATTCCCACCAACAGTACAAGAGGGTTTCATTTTCTCCACACCCTCTCCAGCATTTACTGTTTGTAGCTTTCTGATGATGGCCATTCTGACCAGTGTGAGGTGATACCTCATTGCAGTTTTGATCTGCATTTCTCTAATAATTAGTGATGTTGAGCATCTTTTCATGTGCCTCTTGGCCATCTGTATGTCTTCTTTGGAGAAATGTCTATTTAGGTCTTCTGCCTATTGTTTGATTGGGTTGTTTGTTTTTTTGATATTGAGCTGCATGAGCTGTTTGTATATTTTGGAGATTAATCCCTAGTCAGTTGCTTTGTTTGCAAATATTTTCTCCCATTCTGAGGGTTGTCTTTTCATCTCGTTTATGGTTTTCTTTGCTGTGCAAAAGCTTTTAAGTTTCATTGGGTCCCATTTGTTTATTTTTGTTTTTATTTTCATTATGCTAGGAGGTGGGTCAAAAAAGACCTTATCGTGATTTATGTCAAAGAGTGTTTTTCCTATTTTTTCCTCTAAGAGTTTTGTAGTGTCCAGTCTTACATTTAGGTCTTTAATCCATTTTGAGTTTATTTTTGTGTATGGTGTTAAGGAGTGTTCTAATTTCATTCTTTTACATGTAGCTCTCCAGTTTTCCCAGCACCACTTACTGAAGAGACTGTCTTTTCTCCATTGTATACTCTTGGCTCCTTTGTCATAGATTAGGTGACCTTAGGTGTGTGGGTTCATCTCTGGGCTTTCTGTTCTGTTCCATTGATCTATATTTCTATTTTTGTGCCAGGACCATACTGTCTTGATTACTGTAGCTTTGTAGTACAGTCTCAAGTCAGGGAGTCTGATTCCTACAGCTCCGTTTTTCTTTCTCAAGGTTGCTTTAGCTGTTCAGGGTCTTTTGTGTTTCCATACAAATTGTAAAATTTTTTGTTCTAATTCTGTGAAAAATGCCACTGAAAATTTGATAGGGATTACATTGTATCTGTAGATTGCTTTGGGTAGTATAGTCATTTTCACAATATTGATTCTTCCAATCCAAGAACATGGCATATCTCTCCATCTCTTTCTGTCATCTTTGATTTCTTTCATCAGTGTCTTATAGTTTTCTGAGTACAGGTCTTTTGCCTCCTTAGGTAGGTTTATTCCTAGGTATTTTATTCTTTATATTGTAATGGTAAATGGGGTTGTTTCCTTAATTTCCGTTTCTGGTCTTTCATTGTTAGTGTATAGGAATGCAAGAGATTTCTGTGCGTTAATTTTGTATCCTGCAACCTTACCAAATTCATTGATTAGCTCTAGTAGTTTTCTGGTGGCTACTTTAGAATTTTCCACATGTAGTATCATGTCATCTGCAAACAGTGACAATTTTACTTCTTCTTTTCCAATTTGGGTTCATTTTATTTCTTTTTCTTCTCTGACTGCCATGGCTAGGACTTCCAAAACTCTGTTGAATGAGGCAAGAGTGGACATTCTTGTCCTGTTCCTGATTTTAGAGGAAATGCTTTCAGTTTTTCACCATTGAGAATGATGTTTGCTGTGGGTTTGTCATATATGGCCTTTATTATGTCAAGGTAGGTTCACTCTATGCCCAATTTCTGGAGAGTTTTTTTTTTTATCATAATTGGGCATTGAATTTTGTCAAAAGCTTTTTCTGCATCTATTGAGATGATCATATGGTTTTTATTTTTCAATTTGTTAATATGGTGTATCACACTGATTGATTTGCGTATACTGAAGAATCCTTGCATCCCTGGGATAAATCCCAATTGATAATGATGTATGATCCTTTTAATGTGCTGTTGGATTCTGTTTGCTTGTATTTTGTTGAAGATTTTTGCATCTATGTTCATCAGTGATATTGGTCTGTAGTTTTCTTTCTTTGTGACATCTTTGTCTGGTTTAGGTATCAGGGTAATGGTGGCCTTGTAGAATGAGCTTGGGAGTGTCCCTTCCTATGCAATTTTTTGGAAGTTTGAGAAGGATGGGTGTTAGCTCTTCTCTAAATATTTGATGGAATTCACCTGTGAAGCCATCTGGTCCTGGACTTTTGTTTGTTGGAAGATTTTTAATTACAGTTTCAATTTCATTACTTATGCTTGGTCTGTTTATATTTTCTATTTCTTCCTGGTTCAGTCTTGGAAGGTTGTATGTTTCTAAAAATTTGTCCATTTCTTCCAGGTTGTCCATTTTATTGGCATAGAGTTGCTTGTAGTAGTCTCTTAGGATCCTTGGTGTTTCTGCGGTGTCAGTTGTAATTTCTCCTTTTTCATTTCTAATTTTATTGTTTTGAATCCTCTCCCTTTTTTTCGTGATGAGCCTGGCTAAAGGTTTATCAATTTTGTTTATCTTCTCAAAGAACCAGCTTTTAGTTTCAATGATTTTTTTGCTGTTGTTTTCTTCTTTTCTATTTCATTTATTTTTGCTCTGATCTTTATGATTTCTTTCCTTCTACTAACTTTGGGTTTTGTTTGTTCTTCTTTCTCTAGTTGCTTTAGGTGTAAGGTTAGGTTGTTTTTTTGAGATTTTTCTTGTTTCTTGAGGTAGGATTGAATTGCTATAAATTTCCCCCATAGGACTGCTTTTGCTTCATCCCATAGGTTTTGGGTCTTCGTGTTTTCAGTGTCATTTGTTTCTATGTATTTTTTGATTTCCTCTTTTATTTTTTCAATGATCTTTTGGTTATTTAGTAGTGTATTGTTTAGCCTCCATGTGTTTGTGTTTTTTACAGTTTTTTTCCCCTGTAATTGATTTCTAAACTCATAGCATTGTGGTCAGAAAAGAGGCTTGATACAATTTCAATTTTCTTAAATTTAAGAAGGCTTGATTTTTGACCCAAGATGTGATCTATCCTGGAGAATGTTCTGTGTGCACTTGAGAAGAAAGTGCATTCTGCTGCTTTCAGATGGAATGTCCTATAAATATCAATTAAATCTATCTGGTTTATTGTGTCATTTAAAGCTTGTGTTTCCTTATTAATTTTCTGTCCTGATGATCTGTCCATTGGTGTAAGTGGGGTGTTAAAGCCCCCACCATTTTTGTGTTACTGTCAATTTCCCCTTTCATAGCTGTTAGCACTTGCCTTATGTATTGAGGTGCTCCTATGTTGGGTGCATAAATATTTATAATTGTTATATCTTCTTGGATTGATCCCTTGATTATTATGTAGTGTCCTTCCTTGTCTCTTGTAACAATCTTTATTTTAAAGTCTATTTTATCTGACATGAGTATTGCTACTACAGCTTTCTTTTGATTTCCATTTGTATGGAATATCTTTTTCCATCCCCTCACTTTCAGTCTGTATGTGTCCCTAGGTCTGAAGTGGGTCTCTTGTAGACAGTATATATATGGGTCTGTTTTTGTATGCATTCAGCCAGTCTGTGTCTTTTGGTTGAAGCATTTAATACACTTACATTTAAGGTAATTATTGATATGTAATTTCCTATTCCCATTTTCTTTATTGTTTTGGGTTTGTTTTTGTAGGTCTTTTTCTTCTTCCTCTCTGTGTTTCCTGCCTAGAGAAGTTCCTTTAACATTTGTTGTAAAGCTGGTTTGGTGGTGCTGAATCCTCTTAGCTTTTGCTTGCTATAAAGCTTTTGATTTCTCTGTTGAATCTGAATGAGATCCTTGCTGGGTAGAGTAATCTTGGTTGTAGGTTTTTCCCTTTCATCACTTTAAATATATCCTGCCACTCCCTTCTGGCCTGCAGAGTTTCTGCTGAAAAGTCAGCTGATAACCTTATGGGGATTCCTTTGTATGTTATTTTTTGCTTTTCCCTTGCTCCTTTTAATATTTTTTCTTTGAATTTAATTTTTGTTAGTTTGATTAATATGTGTCTCAGAGTGTTGCTCCTTGCTTTCATCCTGTGTGGGAGTCTCTGCGCTTCCTGGACATGGGTGGCTATTTCCTTTCCCATGTTAGGGAAGTTCTCGACTATAATCTCTTCAAATATTTTCTCAGACCCTCTCTCTTTCTCTTCTTCTTATCTCCCTATAATTCAAATGTTGGTGCATTTAATGTTGTCCCAGAGGTCTCTGAAACTGTCCTCAATTCTTTTCATTCTTTTTTCTTTTTTCTGCTCCTCAGCAGTTATTTCCACCATTCAATCTTCCAGCTCACTTATTCATTTTTCTGCCTCAGTTATTGTGCTATTGATTCCTTCTAGAGTATTTTTCATTTCAGTTGTTGTGTTGTTCGTCTCTGTTTGTTTGTTCTTTAGTTCTTCTAGGTCTTTGTTAAACATTTCTTTTATTTTCTCGATCCATGTCTCCATTCTATTTCTGATATTCTGGATCATCTTTACTATCATTACTCTGAATTCTTTTTCAGGTAGGTTGCCTATTTCCTCTTCATTTATTTGGTCTTGTAGGTTTTTACCTTGCTCTTTCATCTGTAACATATTTTTTTTGTCATCTCACTTTTTTTGATGGGTTGGGCTGTGTTCCTGTCTTGCTGATTGTTTGGCCTGAAGCGTCCAGCACTGGAGTTTGCAGGCAGCTGGGTGGAGCCGAGTCTTGGTGCCAAGATGAGGATCTCTGGGAGACCTCACACTGATTAATATTCCCTGGGACCTGAAGTTCTCTGTTAGTCCAGCAGCTTGGACTCAGCACTCCCACCACAGGAGCTCAGGCCCAAGCCCTGGCCTGGGATCCAAGACCCCACAAGCCATGTGGCATGGCCAAAAAAAACAAAAACAAAAAACATAAAACAAACAGAAAAGAGCAGAACAGTAACAAAGAATAAAAAATTAAATAAAATTAGAAAAATAAAAAATATATTAGAAAAAAAATTAAAATGAAACAACAAAACAGAACCAGAACAGCAGAAAGAAAAAAGAAAAAAAGAAAAAAGAAAATAAAGAAAATGAAAAAAATTTTTAATTAGAAAATTCCCTGGTGCCTTCTCTATCAGTGTACTTGCCCCCACAGTGAGCTACAGCCTCCCCCGCCTCCCCAATAGGCTGCCAAAACCTCTAGGTAGATATCTGGACCCACTGTGCCAGCCCCAGATCTGCATGTGTTCCTCTCACCAGCTTCTGTTCCTGGAGCTGGCCCAGAGCACACATGCCCATGCAGGTCAGTTGGGGCACAGGCCTCCACAGGCTCACCCGCAGGGGCTGGCACAGCCGGAGAAGGCCTTGGAGGCGGCACTTGACCTACCTGTATATGCATGGCCAAAGGACGCCCTTTCAGGGGCGCCCCCGCTGGGGCCGGCACAGCTGGAAGAGGTGTTGGCAGGGGTGGGGGGGCTGGGGGGCAAGAGGGTCAGGCTCAGGACCTGCCCAGCTGGAGGGGGCCCCAGGGGGTGGGGGTTCAGGCCTGGGACCCCAGCAGGCTTGCCAGGGCCTGAGTGGGTGGGGGAGAGGCTGGCCACATTCCCCTCCAATCCCCTGATCCCCCTAAGGTCCCTCTCTATCCCCGCTGATCCCTTTGCTGTGAGTGGGCCCCTCCGAGTGTGGGAACCTCTCCCCTTCCCCAGCCCCCCGCAGGGTACCATCACACCTCCACCTTTCTTTCCTCTTTCCTTCCCTCCCACATCCTACCTGGTCATGCAGGGATTCCTCCCATCCCCTTAGGTGTCCGAGGACCACTACCAGCGCCTAGTAGGTGCCCTAGTTGTGAGGAGACATGAACTCCATGTCCTCCTACTCCACCATCTTGACTCTGCTCCACAATTCACTTTTTTTTAAATTTAAGGTCTTCATTGTATTTATTACTTTTTCCATTCAGCACCGTTAAGATATACCCACGATCTGAGTATCTTGTAACTTCCTGTGATCTCCTTTTGAACTGAAGACTTAAAAAGTGAATATTATTTGGTTCCAAAGCTTGTGCTTTTTAAAACTGTATATTTTTTTACATCTTTATTGGACTATAAATGCTTTACAACTGTGTGTTAGTTTCTGCTTTATAACAAAGTGAATCAGCTATACATATACATATACCCCCAAATCTCCTCCCTCTTGCCACAATTCACTTTTAATTATGCCTTTATTTATTTTTTTTTTTGGTCCGGAAAATGCTACATTAAACTGTCATCACTGCTCTCCCTTGAGTTGCCACTAATCAGATTCTCTTTCCCTAATTCTGCTTGCTCTGGGGAATCAGCAACCCAACTTTCCCATATGGGAAATGTTCAGCAGTGTCGGTAAGACTGGAGGAGCCTCCAGATGTTGTCTCTAAGTTCCCAGTTTGAGGGTCCACCCCTCAATATAGGACGAAATGGCCAAGTAGAATGAGCATCTTCTAAGAATCAGGAGTCCTGGCTCTAAGGCTCTGCTGTGGCCTTGGGCAGGCCATCTTGTATCTCCAGGCCTCAGATTTCTCATCTGTCGATGGAGTCTAGGGTTCCTTCCACCTCCCTCAATCTGGGACTCTCTGACCACACTCACAGCTGCTCGCATCTGTACATGATGTGGGTACACACGGTGATGGGTGGGGCTGGCATCCAGTCTGACTTGAGCATCCGGGGCTGGCCAGCCAGGGCTGGGAGAAGGGGTGCTGCATTTTGGTGCCTCACCAGCCACCTGAGACCTCTCTGCAGCATGATGTCCAGCTGAGACGTGTCAACTGAACCTCCTTACAAAGGCAAGCCTTCCTCCTGGTAGATGAGCACTGGCCTGAGGCTCAGACTCAGCCAATCAGAGCCTGTGTTGGTCCCCTGAGGGGCAGAGAGAGAATGGCAGCCAGGGCATCCCAAGTCCCTCTCCCACTGCCAGGCAAAGCAGTGGCGAGCAGAACTAGAAGGGACATTAGGCAATCACAGGTTAGTAAGTTACAAATGCATTTGATTTCGGGAGCTGCCAGATGAATTTTTGTTTGTGTGAACCATGTGCCTGGAACAACTGAATCAATCTCAGAATGTTTTGCAAGCCAGGGTCACCAGGGTCACAAACAATGACCAGGAACCAGAGTGGATAACCTCAGTCTCTGCGTGTGAGGACAGATGGCCCTGATACCTCACCCCAGTTCTTAACTGTGTCTTGTTTCAGGAACCAGTTCATTTCTTCATCCAACAAATATTAATTAAGCACATATTGTGGGCCAGGGACTGTTCCAGACTTTGGAGATGCAGCAGTGAATAAAACAGATAAAGTCTATGACCTCATGGGGCTTACATCCTAGTTGGTAATAACAAGTAACATTAATTGTTGTGCTTTCTGTACCCAGGCACTGTTCTGTTTCTCTGTTCTATCACATTTAAACATTTTTTTAAAATTTATTTTATTTTTGGCTGCGTTGGATCTTTGTTGCTGTGTATGGGCTTTCTCCAGTTGCGGAGAGTGCGGGCTACTCTTCATTGTGGTGGGTGGGCTTCTCATTGCGGTGGCTTCTCTTGTTGCGAAGCACGGGCTCTAGGCACAAAGGCTCAGTAGTTGTGGCGGATGGGCTTAGTTGCTCTGTGGCATGTGGGATCTTCCCAGACCAGGGCTTGAACCCGTGTCCCCTGCATTGGCAGGCAGATTCTTAACCACTGCACCACCAGGGAAGCCCTGTTTTATTGCTTTTAATACTTATGCTATCTCATAAATAGTCCAAATTAAAATTTCACCAATTGTTCCTAAACCATCCTTCAGAGCATTTCCCCCTCGATCCAGAATCCAATTTAAGATCATGTATTTCTTTAAACTGGAACAGTTTTTCAGCCTTTCCTTGACAGATACATTCTTAACGTACCAAGCACATATACCAGATACACACAGGAATGATCCCCCATTCTTTCAATCTTGCTGTAGGAGACTCTTGCTACTGCCAGCTAGTGAACGAACGGTAGGTGGCGTTAGACACAGCGCATAACCCTGTATAACCAACCATCTCACAGAAATCAGAGGTATGCATTATTACTATCTGCATTTTACATGTAGGGAAACTGAAGCACAGAACAGTTAAAGTAAGCTGTCCAAAGTTGCACAGCTAGTAGAAGGCTATGTGCTGTGTATTTTTATTATAGTAATAATAATTAACCTTTTATGTGTACAAAGATGTTTACAGGTTACACGTGGGACATCAGGCAGTCCTATGGAGAAGGCAAGACAGAAAGCATCATCATCACCATCTTCAACCTCATCTTATACATGACTGCCTTGACACGCAGAGAGGTTACTTTAGGCTGGCTTGTAAGTGAGGAGCAGGGTCCAGGACAGGAATTCTGAGGCATTCCCTGCAATGTCCTATCAGGAAAGGCCAGCATGGTTCAATATCCAGAGATACATCCCACTTCACAAGTGTTGGCTGCTCCCAATGGTCTCTGCTGGGTTGGAGAGAGAAAAACCCTGGCAGGCAGCAGTCCAGTAGCACGTAGAGTAGACCCCTCCCCAATTCACATCCTGACCATCAAGCTGGTCCAGTCTGGTGGTGCCCTAGGTGGAGGCCCCTCCGAGGGGCTGGCTGAACTCAGAGTCATGTCCTGCAGAACTCAGCCTATTCCAGGCCAGGCAGCGGGGCAGCCCAGCTGAGGAGCACAGGGCACGTATAAGAAGACAGTGCACTTGCAGGAGGTAGTGGGGAGCTCCGTGGCTTTGGACACATCATGCTCTGGGATTCTGATTTGGCAGCCTCTTAGGTTAACAATAATCATCCTGAAGGGCTCTTTGAAGATTAATGAGAAAATGCCAGTTAAGTGCCCAGCTCAGAGTATAGGTGCCCAAAAATGTGAATGTCCCTCTGTTCCCTTCCCCATATCCCTCCTGACCTCATCATTTCTTTTTTTTTATAGTCATCTCTAGATGAAACACATATGGATTATTCTTTGTTTGATGGATTATTTCTAGCAAATGTTCCATTTCAGGTTGACTCCCCTGCCACTCAGAATGTATCAGGACAAGTCAGGATGAACTCAAGTAAACACTAGCCACTTTTAATATTTAATAAAACCATCTATTATTAGAAAGGTAATTTGCTATTGCTTTGAGAAAGTAAATTCCAACGCACTTCAGACCTAGGGTTTAATGGCATTTTGCTTTTGCCGTTTAAGATTATTTATATACGTTTCCTCCATTAGCAGAGCTACGCGAGGGCCAATTATAATGCCTTTTATAAAATTCAAAACATGTTTTTCACGTATTATAATTATTTTCTCCTATATCATCTCACCCGCAAGTATATCTGTCAAAATACTTAAAAACTGGTTCACGCTCTTAAATGAACTTGCTGTGGCTTGATCTTGGTATCTATTACATGGACAGGATAGCTGCCATTATGCATGTGGCTTGAGCAGAGTCATCTAAATCTGACTCAACATAGCCCAGTAGTCAGCTGATTATTTGTTTCAAATATATAAATCCTTTTGCATACAGCTAATGGCAAAGAGTAGAGGCTTGCCTCAGCAAGGAACACACAAAGCCACCGGACTGACTTTGGTGTCAGGAATTCCTTTTAAGAAACAGACGGGGCACTTCCCTGGTGGCACAGAGGTTAAGAATCTACCTGCCTAGCTAGTGGGAAGCAGCCGCATAGCACAGGGAGATCAGCTCGGTTCTTTGTGACCGCCTGGAGGGGTGGGATAGGGAGGGTGGGAGGGAGACGCAAAAGGGAGGGGATATGGGAACATATGTATATGTATAACTGATTAAATTTGTAAAATAAAACAAACAAACAAACAAACAAAAAGAATCTACCTGCCAATGCAGGAGACATGAGTTTGAGCCCTGGTTCGGGAAGATCCCACATGCCGCGGAGCAACAAAGCCCATGCGCTACAACTACTGAGCCTGTGCTCTAGAGCCCGCAAGCCACAACTACTGAGCCCGCTCGCCTAGAGCCTGTGCTCTGAAACAAGAGAAGCCACCGCAATGAGAAGCCTGCGCACCGCAAGAAAGAGTAGCCCCCGCTCGCCGCCAACTAGAGAAAGCCTGTGTGCAGCAACGAAGACCCAACACAGCCAAAAATAAATAATAAATAAATTAATTAATTAAGAAAAAGAAACAGAGGGGAGTACACCTGAAACTAACACAACATTGTAAATCAACTATACTCCAATAAAATTTTTTTTTAAAAAAGGCTACACACAGCATGATTCTATCTGACCTCATCATTTCAACCCAGCAGGTATCAAGGCCATCACTGTGCCAGCATGAAAAATATAATAGTTGAAATAAGGAGCACATTATATACATATATATATATCTACACACATATATATATAATAGCTGAAATGAGAGCATAATAGATGGAATATAGCTAAAACATGAATTAGAAAATTGGAAGAGCAAATTAAAGAACTCTTTAAAAAACAGAAAATATAAAATAGAGCTACAAGATATGGATAAGAAAAGTATTAACACTCTAGTAGTTAACTAGAATTCAGGGAGAAAAAGACACACACACAAATTGAAGAACCATTTGAATAAATCGTGGAGATCAATCTCCCAGGATTGAAGGGAGGCCAGAGTGGCTGGACCAGCACAAGTAAAGAGAAAAGGGAGACAGTCTTTGCGGGGTATTACAGGCCCTGTTGAAGAGTTGTCAGGTTGGTTGGTTGGTTTTGTTGTGTGTGGCGGAGGGGGACTTGCATTTTTTTATTATGTTATAATTGACGTATAATACAATCCACCCTTTGTTTTGGGGGCCAAATCTGGCCAGGACATTATAAGAAAGAAAAATTACAGGACAAGATCTCTCATGAACACAGATACAAAAATCCCAAGAGAATCCAATTATTTATTAAAATGATCATAACCATGAGGTCATTTTTTCCAGGGAAAATACAGGTTGACTTAAAATAAGAAAATCAATCAATATAGTTCACCAAATTAACAAAATAATGGAGAAAAACTACATGATCACTTCAATAGATAAGGAAAAAGCATTTGATAAAATTTAAGTTGGTATTTGATAAAGATACTCCAAAAACTAAGGGAAAAAAAATCCCTAGAGCTAACATTACAATTCATAGTGAAATATATAGATTCTTTTCAGAAAATAGTAACAAAGTTTTTGAAAGTTGAGAAGATTAATTTGCAATAGTAGGAATTCCTTGAATATCATGAAATAAGTCTTGTGTCTGTATCCAAATTTCTAAGTCTCCCTTCACGTAGTCTCAGACTCCAGTGTGAATCATTTTTGTCTCCTGAAAGAAGATGGGTGATGGAAGCAGAGGGCTGCTCTAAGGCACCTGCCTCACAAAATGTAGTCTATACTGGAGGAATGGGAGGAGTGCTGATAGGAGGATGACCTTTCCCAGGCCTCCCTAGAGATTTGTCTCCCTATGTAGAGGAAGATGTGGCTGCAACTTTTCTGAAATATTTCTGAGAGGTGTTTCTTGAACTTCTCGCCCATGAACGCATAGATAACAGGGTTCACACAGCAGTGGGTGAAGGAAATGGTTTCTGTGACATGGGTGGCATAGATCAACCGCTGGCTCATGACGCATCCATCCAAGATGTGCATGTTGTGCAGGGAAGTAAGGAAGAGTACTACATTGAACGGGACCCAGAAGAGTAAAGAGACAACCACCACAACGAGCACGAGCTTGATGGCCTTGGTCTTGTTGTGGTTCTGGCAACTCTTCAGCTGGTGCAGGATGCTAATGTAGCAGAACATAAGGATGGTGAATGGGATCAACAGGCCTAAGATATTAATTTCAAAGTGGATGAACATCTTCCACTTCAGCGTCTCTTGATTGTAATACAAATAACACTGTAGAACACCATCTTCAGAGGCCTCTTGGTAAAATACTAGTATCGGGCTGGTGGCCATGAGGGCAATCAGCCACACCACCAGACTCAGGGCTGTGCCCATTCTGGTCGTCCTCACTTTCATGGCGTATACAGCACGGACAACTGCCAGGTACCTGTCCACGCTCATGAGGGTGATAAAGAACATGCTGCTAAAGAAGCCAATGTAATAAAAGCCAGAGACCACCTTGCACATTACAGTCCCAAACACCCACTGGTCCAGCTGATAGTGGGTCTGAAAGGGGAAGGAGAAGACAACAAGCAAGTTAGACAGGGCCAGGTTCAAGAGGTATATGTCTGTGATGCTCGTCAGCTTCTTGCAGGTGACAAGGACCAGGATGACCAGGCTGTTTCCGAGAAGACCAAATACAAACAGGAGGCAGTAAAAAATGGCAAGAAGCAACTTGCTATCTCTTTGGATAAGTTCCCCATCACAGGGGCTTGAGATGATATCAGGATAGTAGTAGTCAGTTATTGTCACATTGGGCTCAAGTGTATAATCCATCAAGGCAGGAAGACTTGGCCACAGAGGCACCTAAGAGAGATTCATTTAACAATATTTTTATTTAAAAGTGTGGATTGAATTGTGCCTCCCGCCCCTCCCAAGTTCATGTGTTGAAGCTCTAAAGCCCTGTTATGGTCTAACCGTGTCCTTCCAAAATTTGTATGTTGAAACCCTACCCCCATTGTGATGGTATTAGGAGGTGGAGCCTTTGCAAAGTGATTGGATTAGGTGAGGTCATAAGGGTGGAGCCCTCATGAATGGGATGACTGCCCTTATAAGAATCACAGGAGAGCTTGCTTCCTCTCTCTGCTCTAGGGCTTGTGAGGATACAATGGGAATTTGGCAGTTTGCAATCTGGAAGAGGGCTCTCACCAGAACCTGACTGTGCTGGTACCTTGATCTTGGACTTCCCAGACTCTAGAACTGTGAGAAATAAATTCGTTGCTTGTCAGCCACCCAGTCTATGGTATTCTGTTATAGGAGCCCAAACTGACCAAGACACTCCCAATGTCACTATATTTGGAGACAGGCCATTAAGGAGGTAATTTAGGTTAAATGAGATCATCAGATGGGGCCCTAATCCAATCGGACTGGTGTCCTTGTAAGATGAGGACAAAGTGTGAAGGCAGCCCAAGAGGCTCTCACCAGAAATCCAATTTGTCAGCACCTTGCTCTTGGACTTCTAGCCTCCAGAACTGTGAGAAAATAAATTCCTGTCATTTAAGCCACACAGCCTGTGACATTTTGTGATGGCAGCTTAAACAGACTAATACAGGGGCTACATGGGACCTCTCTGCCTTTTCTACCCAAATTTTCAAATTTTCTGTAAACTTAAAACTTCTCAAAGAAGTAAAGCCTATTAGCACTTTTTTTCTTTCTTTTTTTTTTTTTTTTTTTTTTTCTGTGGTACGCGGGCATCTCACTGCTGCGGCCTCTCCCGCTGCGGAGCACAGGCTCCGGACGCGCGGGCCCAGCCGCTCCGCGGCACGTGGGATCCTCCCGGACCGGGGCACGAACCCGCGTCCCCTGCATCGGCAGGCGGACTCCCAACCACTGCGCCACCAGGGAAGCCCTATTAGCACTTTTTAAAAGCTGAAAACTGCCTGGGCTGACTAATACAGAGGGGTTGTATGGGATAAGAAAAGCCAAAATTTGCAAAGAAAACTTAAATACCTATAGTTCTACCCCTCAGAATTAGCAACTGCTAGCATACTGCCATGCTTTTTTTTTTTTTTTTTTTTTTTTTGTGGTATGCGGGCCTCTCACTGTTGTGGCCTCTCCTGTTGCAGAGCACAGGCTCCGGACATGCAGGCTCAGCGGCCATGGCTCACAGGCCCAGCTGCTCCGCGGCATGTGGGATCTTCCCGGACCAGGGCATGAACCCGTGTCCCCTGCATCGGCAGGCGGACTCTCAAGCACTGCGCCACCAGGGAAGCCCCATATTTGCTTTTGATTCTTTTCCTTTTCCTCCCTCCTTCCTTCTGCAATAGAGATAAAGCGAAAGGAAGACTCAACATTTAAAACATGATCATTCTCTTACATTCAGGAAAGACGCACATGCCCTTTTTGGCCAACTGCAGCAATGGCGAAGTTCAGCCGCTTTTCATGTGCTTCAATAGTGACTCGAACCAACCTCTTGAAATCCCTTTCCTTCAATTCTGCCTTGTTTTCAAGCCCTTTTCGATGACTTTCTTCAAGACATTTTTCGACGATAGGTATCATTTACAACCCTGCAGGTTTGTGAATTGCAGTACCCCTGATCTCCATTTTTTAACTTGCTTTTGTAGGAACTGGTCCCAAAACAGCAAGATTGCTGCAAGCCTTAATCTGATTCCAGGGGCAAGCTGAGCCTTTGGTCAATTCATCTTCCTAATTGGAAATTAGAGTGACATGTGCCTATCCAAACACCTAGGGCTTGTTTCTCATTGGTTCCCCCGCTTCCCCTTCATCCTCCGGACAAATTCCAAGCTGTTCCAAACAGGATGTTGAAGGTGCGCATTCCCCAAGTGGGGAGATTGTTAGGAAAGAGGCCGGTGGGGAGAATGCGAGCACCAGGAAATGAGGAGATGAGGCAACTTTTCCACACTCTTCCCAATCAGACGATGTACCATCCTCTGGGTGTCCCATGCATGTTTCAGCGGTAGGACGGTTCCCCTGCACCTGGAGTTTTGGGACCCATGGAATGGGGGGCAGGCAGTATTACTCTTAAGTGGCTACATTTGCTGACCCATCCTCACCAATTCTCTCAGCCCCACCAGTGTCCAGCCTTAGGTCTCATCCAGCTGTGGTTTTAGTGTGGTCAATCCCGGTTGCATCACATCCCCTGAATGTATTTTGTAAGTATTTATCTGTCTCTCACTGTGTTTGATGTTTTTTTAAAAATTTTCTTTATAATGGGGTATAGCTGATTTTCAATGCTCTGTTTCTTGCTGCTGTACATCCACTTGATTCACTTACAGAGATAGATTAATAAATTCATTTTCAGAAAACAAACAAAAACATGATCATTCTCCTCAAACTGATATTTATATTCAAGGCAATTTCAACCTAGGCTTATTATTTTTCTGAGGCATTTGATTATTGAACATTCAGACATCCCTATCCACTCTGCCACATTTCTATAATTTGAAATGCCAAGCAAGTTAGCCATTTAAAAAATATTAATTTCACTATGTACGCAAAATAGATTTTAAAACAGTTTCTGAAGTACGGAGGTGAGTCTCTTTTTTATGTGGCCAGCAACTTTCAAAACAACAGTCTCCCCTCCTACATCTTCCTCCTTACTTGTCTTTTACAGTTACTTTTTAAAACAATTTCCATTTCATGGTCCTTCTCTTCTGCTCTCCTAAGATCCTGGACTGTGAAGAGGTCTTCAACTCATTTTCTTCCCCAGATCCTTCCTACTGACGCCCACTCCACACTTCCCCCGTGCTCTTTTATCATTAAAATCTGTGGAAAGTATTAGCAAGCTCTACCATTCATCACAGTGGGCCAGGAATTTTAGATGCATCACCTTATTTATTCCTCTTGAATCCCTATGAAGCAGGCACTAATATCTCCTTTCTATTCCTGGAGTTATGATTATACCGAATCTCAGCTTCTGTCCAGTGCCTGAAGTTACACAGAGGGTGAGAGATTAGAGTCAGGACTCAAAAACCATATCTGTCTACTCCAATCCTTGTTCTTTTCCATATTTCTCTATTTCGTGTGTTTAAAAAAAAAGAGTAAAAAGCTCTTATCTTTTAGAATCTAGACCACCTGACTTCCAAGTTTTAGATTAGTTTGTAGCAGAGTAAACTTGGACTTGTTTTTCAAACTGAGTTTCAGGTTCCCCTCTGTGGAAGGGGGCTAAGAACGCTTTTCAGGGGTTGGTGGGACGTGCCTGAGGTCATTTAAGTTAGCATCTGGTTAGGGATGAAGGTTTGCTTGCCAGCTTTGTTCCTTGAGAATAATACCCACATGTCTTCCCGTTATCTCACAGATGCACTGTACGCAGTAAATGGACAGATTCCTCCCCAGATGCCTGGTGACAGGAGGGATCTTTTCTTATCCACCTTCCCACTCTTGGAGGAGCTTTGACAACCTCCTAGCATCCTGCAGAGAAAAATGGCATGGCTTTTTTTCCTCCACCAGAGCCATGGACACCTATTAAGACATATGCAGGGTTTGTAAACTCTGGGGATATGCAAAGAAAAAAAAAAGTCACCTCTTGTGCCAGATTTCTGAAATCATGGTCTTCCCTTTGCCTGCCCCCAGGGACATAAAACTGTCCCTGCTTCTTATATCCTTCTTCCCCAACGATGCTTAGTAATACATACCTTAATTAGAGCCTTCTTTCCAGAGGTTTTCAGTGTTGTTAATTCCCTTTCCTCAGAGTCTGCGCTGTCATGTGTTCTGCCCAGACGAGAACAGCTCCTCTGCAGGTATCTTATCTGTGGTGAGTGGCAGAATAGGGGTGGGTCTACTATCGCACCCTGCAGTGATTTAAAAAGTTTAAAAAAATGATCTCATATAGAGAACAAACTAGTGGTTACCAATGGGGAGAGGCAAGCAGGGAGGGGCAATGTAGGGGTAGGGAATTAAGAGGTATGAACTATTAGGTATAAAATAAGCTACAAGGATATCATATACACATGGAGAATACAGCCAATATTTTGTAATAACTATAAATGGAATCTAACTTTTAAAAATTGTGAATCACTATAGTGTACACCTGTGACATGTAATATTGCACATCAACTATACTTCAATTTTTTTTAAATGCTTAAAAATCACATATAGTGACAACACACACAAAAAACCTAAAAATTAAAAATAGATCTCACCAAAGAACACATACAGATGGCAAATTAACATGTGATAAAACATTATTTCACTAGGGAATTGTAAGTTAAAGCAACAGTGAGTTACCGCCACACACTTGTGATGTGGAAGAATGGCTAAAATCAAAACACCAAATGCTGGAGAGGGAGAAGATTAAGAGGAGCTTTCATTTATTGCTGGTGGAAATGCAAACTGGTATAATCACTTTGGAAGACAGTTTGGTAATTTCTTATAAAGCTAGAATAGGCTTACCAAATAATCCAGTAATCATGCTCCTGATTTTTACCCAAATGAGTTGAAAACATATCCACACAAAAACCTGAGCATGAATATTTATAGCATCTTTATTTATAATTGTCAAAAATTGGAATCGACCAAGATGCCCTTCAATAGATGAATGGATAAACAAACTGTGGTAATGTATACAACAGCATGTTATTCAGTGATTTTAAAAAACCAGCTATCAAGCCACAAATAGAAGTCTTAAGTGTATATTGTTAAGTGAAAGAAGCCTGTCTGAAAAGGCTACATGCCAAATGACTCCAACGATAGGACATTTTGGAAAAGGCAAAACGATTGAGATAGTAGATGATCAGTGGTTGTCTGGGGTTCAGGGGCAGGGGGCTGATTCTTCCAACCCAAGAGCACGAGATATCGTTCCAGTTCTTTGAATCATCTTCAATTTCCTTCATCAATGTTTTATAGTTTTCAGAATATACGCCTTTCACCTTCTTGGTTAAAGTTTATTCCTAGGTGTTTTTTTAATGCAATTTTAAATGGTATTTTTTTAAACTTTCTCTTTCTGATATTTCATTTTTCATGTGTAGAAACGCAACAGATTCTTCCTTACAGTGGCGAGAAGAGGCGTTTCAGGAACAGAATTGTGAAGCGATGAACTCATGGTTTATTTCTGCTGGTTGAGACCAGGACAGTGGGATAAGTTCAGTCATCTGCATGGAAGAGAGTCTCTTGCCTCAATATCGAGAGGCAAGAACCTAACTGGGCCTGACAAAACCAGACCAACTTGGTTAACTTACACAAAGGTCTACAGCCACAAACACTGTGGGGTTCAGGCTGTCCCAGGAAGGCAACAGAGAAGGGGTGCCTATCCCTCTGGCTTTTGTGGTCCAATAGATAACAAGTGACAAACTCTCCCCACCTGCCAATCATAGGTGCTCATCACCCTCCAATGAGGAGCAGTAAGTGAGGAGAGAGGTGGAACCAGAGCTGTCCTTTCCACTACTGCCCCCCCTCCTGGAGGGATGTGGAAGTTCCTCGTGGAAACACAGGGCGCGAGGTAAGAATTCTCACATGCAGATGACGCCCATCACTGTTACACTTCAACTTCTTTCTTTAGATGCAATTTAGAATGCTTATGTACTCCTGTATGCCTTGTTTCATGACCTCTACATCCAACCTCTTTTGTCTGCAATCTCATCTCATAGGAATATCTGCTGGTGCCTGAGTTCATATCTAGGTAAATCCCTTCACCCACATCATTTACGTGCCGATGCAGTTTGGGGAAAACCTCAGATCTTTTATAAGAGTTTTGTATGTGATAAGCAAAGATCAATGGTTCACAGAAAGTGAGACTCAGGGCCCACAGATACTGCTGATTCACATCATGAGGGTGGGAACTATGATACCTGTTTCACCTGAAGTTGTGGAAGGAGCCGTGGACCCTTCCCCAGCTCAGCCAAGCAGGCCTAAGGGACTTGGTGGAATTCTCCCAAAGCCGACTTCCAGGATGGGCTAGAATGACAGCATGGGACTTGGCGCAGATGTCCTTGCTTTATGCAGGGTAACTGAGTAGGGGCTGAGGGAAGTCAGGGGGAGTGGGCTGGCCTCCATCCTGCATGTTTCCTCAACTCCACAAAACTGGGCCACTTGGTAGAGGCCAAGTTTGACTGAGCGACTTGACTTGGGCAGAGGTGATTCTGGGGCTCATTTATACACCAAGGAGTCTTCACTATGAGATTGCATTTAGGGTCCACCTGGATAATTCAGGATAATCTCCCTTTCTTAAGATCCTTGACCTAATGACATCTGCAAAGACCCTTTTTCCAAAAAGGTTACTTTTACAAATTCCAGAGATTAGGACTTGACATCTTTGGGTGGCCTTTATTCAAATTACTATACCCTGGCTCTAAAGACACAGACTGTGACAGAGTTAAAGAGAAGCCTTCGTTCCTCACCTTTGGGCACACAGCAGGGATCTCAGCATCCTAGAAGAAGGTACCAAACTACACAGACAAGGTCATGTAAGGCCCCCAGAATCAATGGTCTCTCCAAGTCCACCTTCTGTTGCACGGAAACATTCACCAGGTTCTGGAAGGAATACCCTCAGGGATGGACATGTTTTTTAAAAAAACTTTTGACAGAGGTAAGAGAAAGAATTTAAATTCTCTAGGACACAGATATGCTAGATTGGATCTACCAGGGAAGTTCCATGTAAGTCCAACTCTGTCATGTCCCTCCAAGAGTCCAGAAGACTTCCCTTCACCTCAGAATGAAAAAGATTGATGAAGGAAACCCCCAAATCCTTATAAAGTGCTGTGCTGGGGACTGACTATAGTTGAAATGGGCTCACAGCACCACAGTCAGTGGGGACAGTAAGAGCCTGGGGTGTTGAGGCAGGACAGCTAACTACTGCCAATGTTAGGACAGAGTGTGGGGTGGGCAAGCTAATCACAGATTAGGACATAACACGTTGGGCCAATGTCTCTGGCTAAGCGGGTTAATCATGGGATTCATGGGAACAAACTAACAGGCAGTTACATATATCTTGCTTGATTTGTGCATCCAAGGAAATCGATCTGGCAAAGAGACCTAGCCTGAGCTTTATGTTAGGGATGCAATCATGCAGTCCCCAGATGTGCGTCAGCACAGAGTCAGAACTCCTTTAAAGACAGGAAAGATGGGAGGACATCTTCCGAAATGTGAGCTATCTTCCTAGATATCTGACAACCTTGGACAGCTGGTTCCCCTTGAGCCTCCTTTGCTATCAGAAGCAGCTCCACCTCCTCTGGAAGACTAGGCTAGCCTTCTCTCACTTTAAGATCTTACAATAACCTCCTCAGAGGCAGTTACCTTGCAAGAGGACATCAATTCTCCACTTGACAAATAATAGATCACAGCATCTTCTATCTCCTTTCCTTCAAAATGAAAAGAAAGAAAAGACTGTGTTTAAGTCAACTCTCAGTGTAAATGCATAAATTAGTACTATCACATATACTTGCCATAGAGCATTGGGCAGAAAGTGACCTCAGGTCATCAAACCTAACTCTTTCTTTATAAATGGGAATATTAAGCCCAGAAAGGAAGTAACTCCCCACAAAAACACGCAGTAAGTTGGTGGTTGAGCCAGAGACAGAGCTCAGGTCTTCTGAAGCGTAGCCTAGGGTTTTTTTCACATGACACTGTATTTTAAAAATTTTCATGTGATAGTATTACAGAGTTGTGGATAAAACTAGGGGGAATCTTTTTGGGTTTTCTACATTTTCCAACTATAAATCCACCCATGATTTTCAGGGTACAAAAGCATTTGCTTAACAAAAAGTGGTAGACAGAAACCTGAGTTTACTAAAAGCATATGTGTTATTGATAATAAAGCCAGTTTATCAGAAACTTTTTTGCCATCTATATAATTTGATTTCCCACATAGATTACCCACCCCCCAAAAAAAGCTACAATAAACAGATTTTTTTTTCTTACTGCTGAATATTTATTTCCTGTATAAGAGTGGTCAGGAATATTGCCTACATATAATCAAAGGTACAACTGCAATATTGCTTTGAAGTGTTGAAAATGGAGAAACATGTGTGGTTAATAGTATAATATTTGTACTTTTAGTTGCATTTTCAGGAAACTTATGCTATATTGTATGCACGAACTGATTAGACTTCTTAGCCTGTAACATGGTTCTTTATTCCCAGAATTTACCTTCTACTAACATTTTTGGTTTTTTTCAACACTACAAACACTTACTGAGGACCTAGCACATTCCCAGCACTGCTCTAGTCATTAGAAGAGATAAAAAGGTGAAATTATATGATTCCCCCCTTTAGGGGTTTAGCAAACAATGGCACTTTCATCACAGGAATCCCAGGAGGTAATGGCTCTCTGAAGAATGATGAATAATGAAAGGAAAAAGTCATTGTGAAAACTATGTAGAAATCCAGAAAAATCTTTATGATTAGAAAAGCAGATTAAGGTGGCATATATGCTACGTTTGTCTGTGCCAAGACACGGATGCATGTGATCACATTCTAGAATGAAACAGGCAGAAATTAAAGTCAAATATTAGACTGCTCTTTATTTTGAAAGTTTTCTTTAATAATGATATGTTGTTGGGACTTCCCTGGTGGTCCAGTGGTTAAGAATCCGTCTTGCAACACAGGGGATGCCGGTTCAATCCCTGGTCAGGGAACTAAGATCCCACATGCCACGGGGCAAATAAGCCTGCGTGCCACAACTAAAGAGCCCATGAGCTCTGGAGGCTGCGTGTGCCACTACTACAGAGCCCATGCACTCTGGAGCCCGTGGACTCTGGCCGCAACTAATAAGCCGCACGCTCTGGAGCCCACATGCCACAACTAGAGAGAAGCCTGTGCACTCCAATGAAAGATCCCATGTGCTGCAACTAAGACCCGATGCAGCCAATAAATAAATAAATAAATAAATAAATATTTAAAAAATGATATGTTGTCTTTTCAATAATAAGTTTTTAGGAAATAGAAAGTGGCTATCAGTGACAAATTTAAAGCAGAGAAGTTTCCATTTTGTAACTGATTAAGTTGTAGATTAATTTACTAATCCACAATTGGAATTCTCCCAATGACAAAAAGCATCTAGATGACAAGAAGTAGTATACAAGGGAAGTCTGAGTTTATCATTATTAAGCATATGTTGGGGAGAAAAATAGTTTCCTCTACCCTCTTAGGCTCAGTAATTGAAGGTCTATAAATTAAACTAACAAAAGACAGATTAAGAGGAGAAAAGGCATAATTTTAATTAATGTTTAGGTGCATGGGTGTTCACAGGAAAGGAGTGAAACTGAAAGAAGCAGTTAGACTTGGGGGCTTATGTACCATTTTAACAAAGGCAAGGAGGTTTGGGCTTCAAAGGATGATAAACTGTGGTAAAGTGACAAGGAAATATATGAGAGAACTAATAGAAGATAAGAGCTATTTTAAATAAGGTCTGTTTATGCAAACTAAACTTGGTGTCAACTTCTTATCTTTGATAATAAGAGGCACATTTTTTTTTCTGGTACAGAGTGGGCACCTTTCTCAAAGGGAAATGTATGCCCTGCTTTTGGTATACGAGGGAAAGGCAGAGAACTCTTCCTGTATTGATTGATTCTCAGTTGCCTTTAACTGAAAATAATCCTTATACCAAAGTGGCATATTTTGGGGTGGCATATTCTGACTTCACTTAATAATATCTCCATTTTGTGAGTACCCCTCATGAGCCAGCCATAGCTTATATATTTCGCCCTTGGTGGGGTTATGGGAGTGCCCTGTGCTCTTCTTTTAAGCTTCAGGTTGAGACTGAGGTTGAGACTGCTCCAAGACTGAGCACTAGCCCTCAGGCAGTGGACAATTCCATCGCTGGTGAAACCTGTGCTCAGGCTGTGTTGTCTTAGGGTGGGCACCTTTGCATCTCTGTACCTATGGGTATTGTCTGTTTTATTGATTCCAAATTCTGTGGGAGGAACCTAGGGACCAGGATGTTTGGCAAAGACAGGATGCTTTGCAGCTCACGGGCATATGGAGAACTCTTAAAGGGAAGCTAGGAGGACTTCCTCCCCTGCCCCAGGAAAAGTACTCCCAAGTTAAGGGTGAAGGTAGAGTGTTAAGATGCTTCTCTTTTTCTCTCCTGACACCATTCATTCCTGTTCCCTGCATATAAGAGGACTTTATGAAATAATGCATTATTCCTCTTTTTTTTTTTCCTGCATTAAAGCTTGGTTCAGAATATTCATTTTGGAACCAGGCTGGGGACAACATTCTTCTAGTTTCCTTGATGACCAAAGACACAGTAACATCAATATGATCTCCACCAACCTCTGTTTTCTTTTTAGCTACTCCCAGACCCCAAAAGGCCACACCAGCTCCTAAAAGAGATGCTGAACCAGTCACACCAGCATTTCACTTACCCTAAATCCAATTCTCAGGTCAACCCTGCAGGTATTTTAGCCAACTTTTCCAAGATCTGCACGGCTCCTAAGAGGCAGAACTGGTACCAATCCAGGTTATACTGTCCACTTGGACACCAGTGCCCCTTCTCTCACATCCATCAATCCTCATCAGAAATAGAGTAAGCTACCCAAAGCCATCAGGGCAGTCAGAATCAACTTCCTTCTCCTCTGGGCTGGCAGAAACCCTTGCTTCTCACTGTAGATCTTGTCCACATCCACTCTCGTGTTCTTTGGGCTGTCTTCCTCACCAGACTCAACTCACATCTTGCTTTTTTTTTTTTTTTTTTTTTTTTTGGTCTCCACTCACTACTTCCAAGGCAGGCAGCAAGAGGTAGGTCTTAGAAAAGGCAGGATGAATTAAGACCCAACAGCTTACAACAAAGAGGACATAAGTGCCACCTTCTCTTCTGGTCAGTTTTTGTCAGGGTCACATCCCAGGGAATTTGTGGCACCTGAAGGCTTTGGAGTCACACAGACCTGAGTGAAATCGCACTCAGTGATTTGCTTGAGTGTTTTATTTCACCTCTATAGCCCTCATCATTTTCATCTGTACACGTCGGGTGATGATCCCTTTCTCAAAGGGTTAAGAAGATAAGAAATTTCCTCTGAAGACATCTAGCACCAAGTATGTGTTAATAACTACACTTTATATTAACCACCAAGGTGATCCTTATCATTTTACCTTTGTGGTTTTCTATTTGCTAGGCATGGAAGTAAATATTTTTTAGCTTATTGTTTTGAAATAATATCCAGAAAAGAAAGGTTGCAAGAATATACAAAGAATTGCTATATTCTTCTCCAAGATTCACCAAGTGTTAACATTTTGACACACTTGCTCTTTCTCTCTCTCTATATATATGTGATATATACATTTTTTTTCTAAATCAGCTGAAAATTTTGGCATCATGTTCCTTCATCCCTAAACCCTTCAGTGTGAATTTCTTAAAAACAAGGACATTCTCTTACATCACCGTGGTACTGTTATCAAGAAATTTAACATTAACACAGTCTTACTCTCTAGGAAGTCTATTTTACAATCTCACCAATTGTCACAGTAATGACCTTTATAGTACCTTTTCATCCTCTGGTTCAGGATCCAACCCAGGGTCATGCAAGGATTGTACTGTCAAATCCTTTTACTCTCCTTTGGTTGGAAACTGTGCCTCTGCCTCTCTGTTTTTTCAGACATTGACATTTTTAAAAGAATACAGACCAGTTATTTTTCAGAATGTCCCTCAATTTGGATTTGTCTGATGTTTCCTTGTGATTAGGTTCAGGTTAAACATTTTTGGCAGGAACACCACAGAAATGATGAGTCCTTCTCAGGGGACACATGATGTCCATTAGTCCAGCGTTGGTGATATCAACCTTGTTCACTTCATTCAAATGTCCGTCAGTAGTAAAGTTGCTGTTTTTCCCTTTACCTAATAAGCCATTTGTGAGAGATTCTTTGAGATCATGTAGATATCCCATTTCCCATCAAACTCCCAGGGGTGCTGTTCTGGAAGCTTTTGCAGAATAAGTTCTCTCAAAGATGAAACATTGAAAAAGGTCTGTACTGCCTGGGTTCAAGAGGCATGAATTCTCCTTTTCACCAATTTCCTGTGTGGGAGCCTTGTGGTTAGTGACTCAGGGAGGGGTGGGCAAGTTGGAGCCTTGTGGTCCAGGAGCTCTCCATCCTGCACCAACACCAGAGAGAGGGTAGGGCCAGGGAACCAGGAGAGGAGCCTCCAGCAACAAAGTGGAGGCGTGCTAGAGACATCCCATGCCTATACAGTAGAGTGGGCCTCAGGTTCATGAACACAGAGGCTTTCTTCCTCTGCCCCTACAATCATGCTCTCCATCTATTCCTTGTGAGTGTGTGAGACCCATCTAATCTGGGGGCTTTAGCAGACATGCACACATCACCGAAGATTCCTGGGAGGATTACTGTAGGAGCCATGCTTCATTCCTCTGCCTGGGGAATGCCTGAGCTAAGCCCTTGTCATGAGAACAAGGAGGAAATCAAATGTGTAGTTTTGCAAATCGGGGAGTCAAAGATTGTTAGAGATGGAGGGTGTCAAGATCAGCTCGGTGCTTTGTGACCGCCTGGAGGGGTGGGATGGGGAGGGTGGGAGGGAGGGAGATGCATGAGGGAAGGGATGTGGGAACGGATGTATATGTATGACTGATTCACTTTTATAAAGCAGAAACTAATAAAAAAAATTTTTTTAAAAAGAGTTTACCTTAGCATTCATAAACTTGCAGGGAACTAGGATCATTATCAAATAAAAAATATAGGCCAACCTCACCAATGAAGACAGAGGTAAAAACCCTACACAAAATAATACCACATGGAATCAAGCAATGTACAAACAGTTTGTACATCTTGACCAAGTTGGATTTATCCCAGTAATGAAAGGTTCCTTTTTCATTAGAAAAAAATTTTAAGTGTAATTCACCACATTAATAGATTAATGGAAAAAATCTGATGATCAAATGATCATCTCAATAGATGCAGGAAAATCGATAAAATTCAGCATGTATATGGAGCAAGTGAAACTCTCCAACTCTGCTGGTGGGAGTGAAAACCATTGCAACCACTTTTGAAAATGGTGTGGCATTTTTCTACTAAAGTGAAACATGCACATATTCAATGGTTTATCAATTCTACCCTGAAGTATATATTCAACATAAATGTATATATGTCACTAAAGACATGTATTAGAATATTCATGGCAGCACTGTTCATAATAGACTACTGGAAACTACCCAAATACCCATCAATCGTAGGATAAATAGATTCCAGTATATTCACACAATAGAATACACTAAAGCAACGAGAACTGATGATCTACAATTGTATAAAATAGTATAGGTGAATCCACTAACATAATGTTGCACAAAAGAAGCCAGACACAAAGGCAGCATACTATGACTCCACTTATATAAGGGACTAAAAAACAGGTAAAACTAATCTATGGTATCAGAAGATTGGTTACCTTGGTGGGTTGAGTGATAAGATGGAAAGGTGTGACTTGGGAGCTGGTGATACACTATTTCTTGATCTGGGTGCTGGTCACACAGAGGGTTCCGTTTGTAGAAATACATACATTTATGACATAGGCATCTTCTACATGTATATTACACTCCATTTTTTAAAATTGGAGTATAATTGCTTTACAATTTTGTGTTGGTTTCTGCTGTACAATGAAGTAAATCAGCTATATGTATACATATATCCCCTCCCTCTTGGACGTCCCTCCCACCCCACCCCCCATCCCATCCCTCTAGGTCATCACAGAGCACCGAGCTGAGCTTCCTGTGCTTTATAGCAGGTTCCCAATAGCTATTTATTTTACACATGGTAGTGTATATATGTCAATCCTAATCTCCCAATTCGTCCCAGCCTCCCCTTCCCCCTCTGTGTCCACAAATCCGTTCTCTACATCTGAGTCTATATTCCTGCCCTGGAAATAGGTTCATTTGTACCATTTTTCTAGATTCCACATATATGCATTAATATACAATGTTTGTTTTTCTCTTTTGGACTTACTTCACTCTGTATGACAGACTCTAGGTCCATCCACATCTCTACAAATGACCCAATTTCATTCCTTTTTATGGCTGAGTAATATTCCATTGTATATATGTACCACATCTTCTTTATCCATTATTTGTTGATGGACGTTTAGGTTGTTTCCACACCCTGGGTATTGTAAATAGTTCTGCAATGAACACTGGGATACATGTGGACTTTTAAATTATGGTTTTCTCAGGCTGTATGCCCAGTAGTGAGATTGCTGGGTCATATGGTAGTTCTATTTTTAGTTTTTTAAGGAACCTCCATACTGTTCTCCACAGAGGCTGTATCAATTTACATTTCCACCAACAGTACAAGAGGGTTCCCTTTTCTCCACACCCTCTCCAGCATTTAATGTTTGTAGATTTTTTTTTTTTTTTTTTTTTTTTTTTGTGGTACGCGGGCCTCTCACTGTTGTGGCCTCCCCCGTTGCGGAGCACAGGCTCCGGAAGCGCAGGCTCAGCGGCCATGGCTCACGGGCCCAGCCGCTCCGCGGCATGCGGGATCTTCCCAGACCAGGGCACGAACCCGTTTCCCCTGCATCGGCAGGCGGACTCTCAACCACTGCGCCACCAGGGAAGCCCTAATGTTTGTAGATTTTTTGATGATGGCCATTCTGACCAGTGTGAGGTGACACCTCATTATAGTTTCGATTTGCATTTCTCTAATAATTAGTGATGTTGAGCATCTTTTCATGTGCCTCTTGGCCATCTGTATGTCATCTTTGGAGAAATGTCTATTTAGGTCTTCTGCCTATTTTTTTTTTTTTTTTTTTTTTTGCTGTATGCGGGCCTCTCACTGCTGTGGCCTCTCCCGTTGCGGAGCACAGGCTCCAGACACACAGGCTCCGCGGCCATGGCTCGCGGGCCCAGCCGCTCCGCGGCACGTGGGATCCTCCGGGATCGGGGCACGAACCCGTGTCCCCTGCATCGGCAGGCGGACTCTCAACCACTGCGCCACCAGGGAAGCCCTTCTGCCTATTTTTTGATTGGGTTTTTTGTTTTTTTGATATTGAGCTGCATGAACTGTTTGTATATTTTGGAGATTAATCCTTTGTCTGTTGATTTGTTTGCAAATATTTTCTCCCATTCTGGGGATTGTCTTTTCATCTTGTTTATGGTTCCCGTTACTGTACAAAAGCTTTTAAGTTTCATTAGGTCCCATTTGTTTATTTTTGTTTTTATTTTCATTACTCTAGGAGATGGGTCAAAAAAGATCTTGCTGTGATTTATCTCAAAGAGAGTTTTTGCTATGTTTTCCTGTAAGAGTTTTATAGTGTCCAGTCTTACACTTAGGTCTTTAATCTATTTGAGTTTATTTTTGTATATGGTGTTATTGACCACAGGTGCGTGGGTTCACCTCTGGGCTTCCTATCCTGTTCCATTGATCTATATTTCTGTTTTTGAGCCAGTACCATACTGCCTTGATTACTGTAGCTTTGCAGTATAGTTTGAAGTCGGGGAGCCTGATTCTTCCAGCTCGTTTTTCTTTCTCAAGATTGCTTTGGCTATTCAGGGTCTTCTGTGTTTCCATACAAATTTTAAAGATTTTTTGTTTTAGCTCTGTGAAAAATGCCATTGGCAACTTGATAGGGATTGCATTGTATCTGTAGATTGCTTTGGGTAGTATAGTTATTTTCACAAGATTGATTCTTCCAATCCAAGAACATGGTATACTTCTCCATCTGTTTGTGTCATCTTTCATTTATTTCATCAGTGTCATATAGTTTTCTGAGTACAGGTTTTTGCCTCCTTATGTAGGTTAATTCCGAGGTATTTTATTCTTTTTGTTGCAATGGTGAATTGGATTGTTTCCTTAATTTCTCTTTCTGATCTTTTGTTGTTAGTGTATAGGAATGCAAGAGATTTCTGTGCATTAATTTTGTATCCCACAACTTTACCAAATTCATTGATTAGCTCTGGTAGTTTTTGGTGGCTTCTTTAGGATCATCTATGTATAGTATCATGCCATCTGCAAACAGTGACAGTTTTACCTCTCTCCCAATTTGGATTCATTTTATTTCTTTTTCTTCTCTGATTGCCATGTCTAGGACTTCCATAACTATGTTGAATAAGAGTGGTGAGAGTGAACACCCTTGTCTTGTTCCTGATCTCAGTGGAAATGTTTTAGTTTTTCACCATTGAGAATGATGTTTGCTGTGGGTCTGTCATACATGGTCTTTATTATGTTGAGGTAGGTTCCCCTCTATGCCCATTTTCTGCATAGTTTTTATCATAAATGGCAGTTGAATTTTGTCAAAAGCTTTTTCTGCATCTATTGAGACGATCATATGGTTTTTATTCTTTGGTTTGTTAATATCATTTATCACATTGATTGATTTGCATATATTGAAGAATCCTTGCATTCTTGGGATAACTCCCACTTGATCATGGTGTATGATCCTTTTAATGTGTTGTTGCATTCTGTTTGCTGGTATTTTATTGAGGATTTTTGCATCTATGTTCATCAGTGATATTGGTCTGTAATTTTCTTTTTTTGTGCTATCTTTGTCTAGTTTTGGTATCAGGGTGATGGTGACCTCATAGAATGAGCTTGGGAGTGTTCCTTCCTATGCAATTTTGTGGAAGTTTGAGAAGGATGGGTGTTAGTTCTTTGCTAAATGTTTGATAGAATTCACCTGTGAAGCCATCTGGTCTTAGACTTTTGTTTGTTGAAAGATTTTTAATTACAGTTTCAATTTCATTACTTGTGACTGGCCTGTTTATATTTTCTAATTCTTCCTGGTTCAGTCTTGGAAGGTTGTACATTTCTAAGAACTTGTCCATTTCTTCCAGGTTGTTCATTTTATTGGCATAGACTTGCTGGTAGTAGTCTCATTATCCTTGGTATTTCTGCAGTGTCAGTTGTAATTTCTCCTTTTTCACTTCTAATTTTATTGACTTGCATCCTCTCCCTTTTTTTCTAGATGAATCTGGCTAAGGTTTATCAGTGTTGTTTATCTTCTCAAATAACCAACTTTTAGTTTTATTGATCTTTGCTATTGTTTCTTCATTTCTATTTCATTTATTTCTGCTCTGATCTCCATGATTTATTTCCATCTACTAACTTTGGGTTTTTTGTTGTTGTTCTCCTTCTTCTTTCTCTAGTTGCTTTAGCTGTAAGGTTAGATTGTTTATGAGATTTTTCTTGTTTCTTGAGGTGGGACTGAATTGCTATGAACGTCCCTCTTAGAACTGCTTCTGCTGTGTTTCATAGGTTTTGGGTCATCATGTTTTCGTTGTCATTTCTTTCTATGCATTTTTAAATTTCCTCTTTGGTTTCTTCAGTGATCTCTTGGTTATTTAGCAGCACACTGTTTAGCCTCCATGTGTTTGTGTTTTTTACACTTTTTTTCCTGTAATTGATTTCTAATCTCATAGCACTGTGGTCAGAAAAGATGCTTGATATGATTTCAGTTTTCTTAAATTTACCAAGGCTTGATTTGTGACCCAAGATGTGATCTATTGTGAAGAATGTTCCATGTGCACTTGAAAAGAAAGTGTATTCTGCCACTTTTGGGTGGAATGTCCTATAAATATCAATTAAATCTATCTGGTCTATTGTGTCATTTAAAGCTTGTGTTTATTTATTTTCTGTCTGGATGATCAGTCCATTGGTGTAAGTGGGGTATTAAAGTCTCCCACTATTATTGTGTTACTGTCAATTTCCCCTTCTATAGCTATTCGCATTTGCCTTGTGTATTGAGGTGCTCCTATGTTGGGTGCATAAATATTTATAATTGTTATGTCTTCTTCTTGCATTGATCCCTTGATCATTATGTAGTGTCCTTCCTTGTCTCTTGTAACAGTCATTATTTTAAAGTCTATTTTATCTGATATGAGTATTGCTACTCCAGCTTTCTTTTGATTTCCATTTGCATGGAATATCTTTTTCCATCCCCTCACTTTCAGTCTGTATGTGTCACTAGGTCTGAAGTGGGTCTCTTGTAGACAGCATATAAACAGGTCTTGTTTTTGTATTCATTCAGCCAGTCTATGTCTTTTGGTTGGAGCATTTAATCCATTCATGTTTAAGGTGAATGTATGTTCCTATTACCATTTTCTTAATTGTTTTGGGTTTGTTTTTGTAGGTCCTTTTCTTCTCTTGTGTTTCCTGCTTAGAGAAGTTCCTTTAGCATTTGTTGTAGAGCTGGTTTGGTGGTGCTGAATTCTCTTGGCTTTTGCTTGTCTGTAAAGCTTTTGATTTCTCCATCGAATCCAAATGAGATTCTTGCTGGTTAGAGTAATCTTGGTTGTAGGTTTTCCATTTCATTACTTTAAATATATCCTGCCACTCCCTTCTGGCCTGCAGAGTTTCTGATGAAAAATCAGCTGATAACATACAAGGGAATCCCCATAAGGTTATTTGTTGCTTTCTCCTTCCTGTTTTTAATATTTTTTCTTTGAATTCACTTTTTGATAGTCTGATTAATATGTGTCTCAGCGTGTTTCTCCTTTGGTTTATCCTGTATGGGACTCTCTGTGCTTCCTGGACTTGATTGTCTACTTCCTTTCCCATGTTAGGGAAGTTTTCGACTATAATATCTTCAAATATTTTCTCAGACCCTCTCTCCCTTCTTTTCCTGGGACCCCTATAATTCGAACATTGGTGTGTTTAATTTTTCCCAGAGGTCTCCAAAACTGTCCTCAATTCTTTTCATTATTTTTTCTTTATTCTGCTCCTCGGCAGTTATTTCTACCATTCTATCTTCCAGCTCACTTATTCATTCTTCTGCCTCAGTTATTGTGCTATTGATTTCTTCTAGAGTATTTTTCATTTCAGTTATTGTGTTGTTCATCTCTGTTTGTTTGTTCTTTAGCTCTTCTAGGTCTTTGTTAAACATTTCTTGTATTTCCTCAATTCGTGCCTCCATTCTGTTTCCAAGATTTGGGATCATCTTTACTATCATTACTCTGCATTCTTTTTCAGGTAGGTTGCCTATTTCCTCTTCATTTGTTTGGTCTTGTAGGTTTTTACCTTGCTCCTTCATCTGTAACATATTTTTTTGTCATCACATTTTTTTTTAATGGGTGGGGCTGTGTTCCTGTCCTGCTGATTTTTTGGCCTGAGGCATCCAACACTGGAGTTTGTAGGCAGCTGGGTGTAGCCGGGTCTTGGTGCTGATATGAGGACCTGCGGGAGACCTTACACTGATTATTATTCCCTGGGACCTGAAGTTCTGTGTTAGTCCAGCAGCTTGGACTCAGTGTTCCCACCACAGGAGCTCAGGCCTGACCCTCAGCCCATAAACCAAGATCCCACATGCCTCGTGGTGCGGCAAAGAAAAAAAAAAGGAGAACAATAACAAAGAATAAAAAATAAAATAAAATTAGAATAGGGCTTCCCTAGTGGTGCAGTGTTTGAGAGTCTGCCTGCCGATGCAGTTCGTGCCCCGGTCCGGGAAGATCCCACATGCCGCGGAGCGGCTGGGCCCATGAGCTATGGCCGCTGAGCCTGCGTGTCCGGAGCCTGTGCTCCGCAACAGAGAGGCCACAACAGTGAGAGGCCCGCGTACCAAAAAACAAACAAACAAGCAAAAAATTAGAATAGTAAAACAACAACCAGAAGGTAAATCAGAACCACTATAGCAAAAAAAAGAACAAAAAGAAAAAGCTGGAAAAGGCCTTGGCTGTGGCGGGGTGGGCAGTGCTTAGGTTGGGTGGGGGTTAGGTCGGGGCGAGCCCTATGCTCAGCGCAGCCAGAGGCAGCCCCGGAGTGACTCAGGCCTCGGATTGGGGAGGATCAGGCCTGGAAGTTCAGCAGGTTCGCTGGGGCCCAAGTTGTCAGCTGTGCTCCCCCCATCCTCCGATCCCCAAGAGTGTCTTCCCATTTGACTCTATTCTTCCTCCCCCCTCCCTCCCACACCCCCAGGACCCACGCTGCCATAGGGAGCCTCACAGGGTGGAGGACCAGGCCTGGGACCCCAGCAGGCTCCCTGGGGCCCAAGTGGGCAAGGGAAACACTAGCTGCATTCCCCTCCAATCCTCTGAACCTCTGAGGTTCTCTGCCCATCCCTGTTGATCCCCTCATGGTGAGTGGGCCTCTCCAGGTGTGGGAACCCCTCTTCTCTCCCACCTGCCCTTCAGAAGCACAGGTCCCATCCCGCCTCCACTTCTCCTCTCTCCTCACTCCCCCCACGTCCTACCTGGTCGCTCTGGGCTTTCCCCTGTCCCCTTGGGTGTCAAGGTCCCCCACCAGTCTCTGTTAGGTGCCCCAGTTGTGAGGAGATGCAAACTCTGTCCTCCTACTCTGCCATCTTGACTCTCCTTCTACACTATATATATATATTTTTTATTTTTTGTGGTACGCGGGCCTCTCACTGTTGTGGCCTCTCTCGTTGTGGAGCACAGGCTCCAGACGCGCAGGCTCAGCGGCCATGGCCCATGGGCCCAGCCGCTCTGTGGCATGTGGGATCCTCCTGGACCAGGGCACGAACCTGTGTCCCCTGCATCGGCAGGTGGACCCCCCACCACTGCACCACCAGGGAAGCCCCCCTACACTTTATTTGTAAGAGAAAAAAAATCAACATCTCTTCATGAAAAATAATTCTTAAAGATGGGACTTCTTTAACCTGAACAAAACAAAAACAAATCAAATATCATCATCAATGAGGACATGTCAAAACAGATCCCTTTAGGGCCTCCCTGGTGGCGCAAGTGGTTGAGAGTCCGCCTGCCGATGCAGGGGATACGGGTTCGTGCCCCGGTCTGGGAGGATCCCATATGCCGCGGAGCGGCTGGGCCCGTGGGCCATGGCCGCTGAGCCTGCGCGTCCGGAGCCTGCGCGTCCGGAGCCTGTGCTCCGCAACGGGGGAGGCCACAGCAGTGAGAGGCCCGCATACCGCAAAAAAAAAAAAAAAAAACAGATCCCTTTGAAATTAGGAATAAGAAAAATATGCCTTCTCTATCATCATTTCTACCTGGTACCAGAGATACCCACCTGTATAATAAGTCAAAGACAAAAAATAAATGGCATAAGGACTAGGAAAGAGGAAAGAAAGATATCATTTACAGAGGACATAAGGGGAAAACCCAAGCAACTCTACAAATTTCTTTAGGAAATCCAGAAGAATCTACAGACAAAGTATTAAAGTTAGCAAGAGAATTTAATAAGGTCACTGAATGAAAAGTTGATAACACACAGTTCCACTGAATTTCTATGTTTCAGCAACAAACATATATAAAATGTAGTTTTTAAAAAAATGATTTCTTTTATTATAGCATCAATAAATAAATAAATCTCACAAAGTGAAGAATAACCTTTTTAGAAAAAATTATAAAACTTTATTAAAATACATAAAAGAATTTCTAAAGAGTTATAGAGAAATTTCCTGTTCGTGTTTTAGAAGACTAAATATCGAGAGATGTGAGTTCTCTCCCAAATTGATTTAAGCCCATGAGCCACAACTACTGAGTCTGTGCTCTAGGGCCCGCGAGCCACAACTACTGAGGCCACGTGCCACAACTACTGAAGCCCACGTGCCTAGAGCCCATGCTCCACAACAAGAGAAGCCACTGAACTGAGAAGCCCATGCACCACAACGAAGAGTAGCCCCTACTCACCACAACTAGAGAAAGCCTGCACACAGCAACGAAGACCCAACACAGCCAAATAATAATATTAATTAATTAATTAATTAATTAATTTTAAATAAAAGAATATGATGGGTTTGAGGACCTTCAAGATGGCAGAGGAGTAAGACGTGGAGATCATCTTCCTCCCCACAAATATATCAGAAGTACATCTACATGTGGAACAACTCCTACAGAACACCTACTGAACGCTGGCAGAAGACCTCAGACTTCCAAAAAGGCAAGAAAATCTCCACGTACCTGGGTAGCGCAAAAGAAAAATGAAAAAAAAAGGGACAAAGGAAACGGGATGGGACCTGTACCTCTGGGAGGGCGCTGTGCAGGAGGAAAAGTTTCCACACACTAGGAAGCCCCTTCACTGGTGGGGATGGGGGGAGCTTCGGAGCCTCAGAGGAGAGGGCAGCAACAGGGGTGCAGAGGGCGAAGTGGAGAGAATTCTGCACAGAGGATCAGTGCCGACCAGCACTCCCCAGCCTGAGATGGTCTGCTCGCCCGCCAGGGCAGGTGGGGGCTGGGCGCTGAGGCTCGGGCTTCGGAGGTCAGATCCCAGGGAGAGGACTGGGGTTGGCTGCCTGAAGACAGAATGAGGCGGCTAGCGCGCCACAGCTGAGGGAGTCCGGGAAAAAGCCTGGGCCCGCCAGAGAGGCAAGAGACCATTGTTGCGGAGCACACAAGGCGAGGGGTGGGTCCGCCATAGGAGCTTCTTAGTCCGTGCGCTAACAGATGGCAGGGCATCGCCTGTGCGAGCTCCAGAGGCAGGCGCGAGCCGCAGCTGTTATCTCAGACCCCAGAGGCGGGCATGATGCTGCCGCCGCTGTTACCAAGGGTCCTGTGAGCAAGCGCAGGTCACTGGTTCCCGGGAGCCTGTGCAGCCTGCCACTGCCGAGGGTCCCGTGACGTGGGCCAACATTCCCAGGAGAATGCACTGCGCGACTCAGGCTGTAGCAAATTCCTGCTGGCCTCTGCTGCTGCAGGCACTCCCACACATCCCAATTGTGACTGCCGTATCCCTCCCTCTCCCTGGCCTGAGTGAGCAAGTGAGCCCTAATCAGCCACTGCTTTACCCCTTCTTGCCTGGGTGGAGAACAGATGCCTGAGGGCGGCACACATGCAGAGGCAGGGCCAAAGCCAAAGCTGAGCTCCAGGGGCAGTGCTACCAAAGAAGAGAAAGGAAAATCTCTCCATGCAGCCGCAGGAGCATCAGATTAAATCCCTACAATCAGCATGCTAGACCCTGCATCTGTGAAATATCTGAATAGACAATGAGTGCTCCCACAATTGAGGCTGTGGACTTCGGAGGCAACTGTGGACTCTGGAGGCAACTGTGGACTTTGGAGGCAAGTACATGGGGAGTAAGGCCAGATCACAGTCTGAGCTGGCCCCACAGTGCCCACAGCAGGTCCAGAGACCTACCTAGAAGTACTGGAGGACTTCCTGGGCAGGCAGGGATTGGCTATGGCTCACTGTGGGGACAAGGACACTGACAGCTAAGGTCATAAGAAAATATTATTATTATTACTACTACTTTTTCTTGTTCTCATTCAGATTCAATGGAGAAATTAAAACCTTTATAGACAAGCAAAAGCTAAGAGAATTCAGCACCACCAAACCAGCTTTACAACAAATGCTAAAGGAAATTCTCAAAGCAGAAAACACAAGAGAAGGAAAAGACCTACAATAACAAACCCAAAACAATTAAGAAAATGGTAATAGAAACATACATATCAATAATTACCTTAAATGTAAAGGGATTAAATGCTCCAACCAAAAGACACAGACTGGCTGAATGGATACAAAACAAGACCTGTATATATGCTGTCTACAAGAGACCTACTTCAGTCCTAGGGACTCATACAGACTGAAAGTGAGGAGATGGAAAAAGACATTCCATACAAACGGAAATCAAAAGAAAGCTAGAGTAGCAATTCTTATATCAGACAAAATAGATTTTAATAAACACTATTACAAGAGACAAAGAAGGACACTACATAATGATCAAGGGATCAATCCAAGAAGAAGATATAACAATTGTAAATATTTATGCACCCAACATAGGAGCACCTCAATACATAAGGCAAATACTAACAGCCATAAAAGGGGAAATCAAGAGTAACACAATTATAGTAGGGGACTTTAACACCCCACTTTCACCAATGGACAGATCATCCAAAATGAAGATAAATAAGGAAACACAAGCTTTAAATGATACATTAAACAAGATGGACTTAATTGATATTTACAGGATATTCCATCCAAAAACAACAGAATACACTTTCTTCTCAAGTGCTCATGGAACATTCTCCAGGATAGATCATATCTTGGGTCACAAATCAAGCCTGGTAAATTTAAGAAAATTGAAATTGTATCAAGTATCTTTTCTGACCACAGTGTTATGAGACTAGATATCAATTACAGGAAAAAATCTGTAAAAAATACAAACACACGGAGGCTAAACAATATACTGCTAAATAACCAAGAGATCACTGAAGAAATCGAAGAGGAAATAAAAAAATACCTAGAAATAAATGACAATGAAAACACAATGACCCAAAACCTATGAGATGCAGCAAAAGCAGTTCTAAGACAGAAGTTTATAGCAATACAATCCTACCTGAAGAAATAAGAAACATCTCAAATAAACAACCTAACCTTACACCTAAAGCAACTAGAGAAAGAAGAACAAAAAAACCCCAAAGCTAGCAGAAGGAAAGAAATCATAAAGACCAGAGCAGAAATAAATGAAATAGAAACAAAGAAAACAATAGCAAAGATCAATACAACTAAAAGCTGGTTCCTTGAGAAGATAAACAAAACTGATAAACCATTAGCCAGACTCATCAAGAAAAAAAGGGAGAAGACCCAAATCAATAGATTTAGAAATGAAAATGGAGAAGTCACAACTGACACTGGAGAAATACAAAGGATCATGAGACATTACTATAAGCAACTATATGCCAATAAAATGGACAACCTGGAAGAAATGGACAAATTCTTAGAAAAGCACAACCTTCTGAGACTGAACCAGGAAGAAATAGAAACAGACCAATCATAAGCCCTGAAATTGAGACTGTGATTAAATATCTTCCAACAAACAAAAGTCCAGGACCAGATGGCTTCACAGGTGAATTCTATCAAACATTTAGAGAAGAGCTAATACCTATCTTTCTCAAACTCTTCCAAAATATAGCAGAGGGAGGAACACTCCCCAACTCATTCTACAAGGCCACCATCACCCTGATACCTAAAACAGACAAAGATGTCACAAAGAAAGAAAACTACAGGCCAATATCACTGATGAACATAGATGTAAAAATCCTCAACAAAATACTAGCAAACAGAATCCAACAGCACATTAAAAGGATCATACATGATGATCAAGTGGGGTTTATCCCAGGAATGCAAGGATTCTTCAGTATATGCAAATCAATCAATGTAATACACCATATTAACAAATTGAAGGAGAAAAACCATATGATCATCTCAATAGATGCAGAAAAAGCTTTTGACAAAATTCAACATCTATTTATGATTAAAAATCCTCCAGAAAGTAGGCATAGAGGGAAGTTACCTCAATATAATAAAGGCCATATATGACAAACCCACAGCCAACATCATTCTCAATGGTGAAAAACAAACTGTCTTGTTCCTCTAAGATCAGGAACAAGACAAGGTTGTCCACTCTCACCAATATTATTCAACATAGTTTTGGAAGTTTTTGCCACAGCAATCAAAGAAGAAAAAGAAATAAAAGGAATACAAATCGGAAAAGAAGAAGTAAATTTGTCACTGTTGGCAGATGACATGATACTATACATAGGAAATCCTAAAGATGCCACCAGAAAACTACGAGAGCTAATCAATGAATTTGGTAAAGCAGCAGGATACAAAATTAATGCACAGAAATCTCTTGCATTCCTATACACTAAGGATGAAAAATCTGAAAGAGAAATCAAGGAAACACTCCCATTTACCATTGCAACAAAAGAATAAAATACCTAGGAATAAACCTCCATAAGGAGACAAAAGACCTTTATGCAGAAAACTATAAGACACTGATGAAAGAAATTAAAGATGATACATACAAACAGATGGAAAGATATACCATGATCTTAGACTGGAAGAATCAACATTGTGAAAATGACTATACTACCCAAAGCAATCTACAGATTCAATGCAATCCCTATCAAACTACCAATGGCATTTTTAAGAGAACTAGAAGAAAAAACTTCATAATTTGTATGAAAACACAAAAGACCCCGAATAGCCAAAGCAATCTTAAGAAAGAAAAAATGGAGCTGGAGGAATCAGGCTCCCAGACTTCAGACTATACTATAAAGCTACAGTAATCAAGACAGTATGCTACTGGCACAAAAACAGAAATATAGATCAAGAGAACAGGATAGAAAGCCCAGAGATAAATTCATGCTCATATGGTCACCTTATCTTTGATAAAGGAGGCAAGAACATACAATGGAGAAAAGACAGCCTCTTCAATAAGTGGTGCTGGGAAAACTGGACAGCTACATGTAAAAGAATGAAATTAGAACACTCCCTTACGCCATACAAAAAAATAAACTGAAAATGGATTAGAGACTTAAATATAAGGTCAGACATTATAAAACTCTTAGAGGAAAACATAGGCAGGACATTCTATGACATAAATCACAGCAAGATCCTTTTTGCCCCCACCTCCTAGAGAAATGGAAATAAAAACAAAAATAAACAAATGGGACCTAATGAAACTTAAAAGCTTTTGCACAGCAAAGGAAACCATACACAAGATGAAAAGACAACCCTCAGAATGGGAGAAAAGATTTGTAAATGAAGCAACTGACAAAGAATTAATCTGAAAAATTTACAAGCAGCTCATACAGCTCAATATCAAAACAAACAACCCAATCCAAAAATGGACAGAAGACCTAAGTAGACATTTCTCCAAAGAAGATATACAGATTGCCAACAAACACATGAAAGGATGCTCAACATCACTAATCATTAGAGAAATGCAAATCAAAACTACAATGAGGTATCACCTTACACCTGTCAGAATGGCCATCATCAAAGAATCTACAAACAATTCTGGAGAGTGTGTGGAGAAAAGGGAACCCTCTTGCACTGTTGGTGGGAATGTAAACTGATACAGCCACTATGGAGAACAGTATGGAGGTCCCTTAAAAAACTAAAAATAGAACTACCATATGACCCAGCAATCCCACTACTGGGCATATACCCGGAGAAAACCATAATTCAAAAAGAGTCATGTACCAAAATGTTCATTGCAGCTCTATTTACAACAGCCAGGACATGGAAGCAATCTAAGTGTCCACTGACAGATGAAAGGATAAAGAAGATGTGGCACATATATACAATGGAATAGTACTCAGCCATAAAAGGAAAGGAAACTGAGTTATTTGTAGTGAGGTGGATGAACCTAGAGACTGTCATACAGAGTGAAGTAAGTCAGAAGAAGAAAAAGAAATACCATATGCTAACACATATATATGGAATCTAAAACAAACAAAAAAAAAGGTTCTGTAGAACCTAGGGGCAGGACAGGAAAAAAGACACAGACATACAGAATGGACTTGAGGACATGGGGAGTGAGAAGGGTAAGCTGGGATGAAGTGAGAAAGTGGCATGGACATATATGCACTACCAAATGTAAAATAGATAGCTAGTGGGAAGCAGCCACATAGCACAGGGAGATCAGCTCGGTGCTTTGTGACCACCTAGAGGGGTGGGATAGGGTTGGTGGGAGGGAGATGCAAGAGGGAGGGGATATGGGGATATAGGTAAACATACAGCTGATTGTTATACTGCAGAAACTAATACACCATTGTAAAGCAATTATACTCCAATAAAGATGTTAAAAAAAAAAAGACCAAAAAAAACCCACTAAGACCCGGCTCCACCCAACAGTCAGCAAGCTCCAGTGCTGGACGGCTCACGCCAAACAAGTAGCAAGACAGGACCACAACCCCACCCATTAGCTGACAGGCTGCCTAAAGTCATACTAATCTCACAGACCCCCCAAAAACACACCAGCAGATACGGCCCTGCTCATGAGAGGGACAAGATCCAGCTCCACCCACTGGAACGCAGGCACCAGTCCCCCCCCAACCAGGAAGACTACACAAGCCACTGGACCAGCCTCATCCACTGTGGGCAGACACCAGAAGTAAGAGGAAATATGACCCTTCAGCCTGTGGAAAGAAGACCCCAAACACAGTAAGCTAAACAAAATGAGAAGACAAAGAACTATGCAGCAGATTAAGGGGCAAGGTAAAAACCCAAAAGACAAAAAAAAAAAGAAGGGGAAATAGGCAGTCTACCTGAAAAACAATTCAGAGTAATGATGGTAAAGATGATCCAAAATCTCAGAAATAGAATGGACAAAATACAAGAAACATTTAACAAGGACCAAGAGCAAACAAACAGTGATTAACAACACAATAACTGAAATTAAAAATACTCTAGAAGGAATCAATAGCAGAATAACTAAGGCAGAAGAATGGATAAGTGAGCTGGAATATAGAATGGTAGAAATAACTGCCACAGAGCAGAATAAAGAAAAAAGAATGAAAAGAATTGAAGACAGTCTCAGAGACCTTTGGGACAACATTAAATGCACCAACATTCGAATTATATGGGTCCCAGAAGAAGAGAAAGAGAAAGAGTCTAAGAAAATATTTGAAGAGATTATAGTCGAAAACTTCCCTAACATGGGAAATAGCCACCCAAGTCCAGGAAATGCAGAGAGACCCATACGGGATAAACCCAAGGAGAAACATGCTGAGACACATATTAATCAAATTATCAAAAATTAAATTCACAGAAAAAATATTAAAAGCAGCAAGGGAAAAGCAACAAATAATATATAAGGGAATCCCCACAAGGTTATCAGCAGATTTTTCAGCAGAAACTCTGCAGGCCAGAAGGGAGTGGCAGGATATATTTAAAGTAATGAAATGGAAAAACCTACAGCCAAGATTACTCTAACCAGCAAGGAACTCATTCAGATTTGATGGAGAAATCAAAAGCTTTATAGACAAGCAAGCAAAAGCCAAGTGGATTCAGCACCACCAAACCAGCTTTACAGCAAATGCTAAAGGAACTTCTCTAAGAGGGAAACACAAGAGAAGAAAAGGACCTACAAAAACAAACGCAAAACAATTAAGAAAATGGTAATAGGAACATACATATCGATAATTACCTTAAACGTGAAAGGATTAAATGCTCCAACCAAAAGACATAGACTGGCTGAATGGATACAAAAACAAGACCTGTATATATGCTGTCTACAAGAGACCCACTTCACACCTATAGGGACATATACAGAATGAGAGTGAGGGGATGGAAAAAGATATTCCATGCAAATGGAAATCAAAAGAAAGCTGAAGTAGCTATACTCATATCAGATAAAATAGACTTTAAAATAAAGAATGTTACAAGAGACAAGGAAGGACACTACATAATGATCAAGGGGTCAATCCAAGAAGAAGATATAACAATTATAAATATATATGCACCCACATAAGGGCACCACAATACATAAGGCAACAGCTAACAGCTATAAAAGAGGAAATCGACAGCAACACGATAACAGTGGGGGACTTTAACACCTCACTTACACCAATGGACAGATTATCCAAAATGAAAATAAATAAGGAAACAGAAGCTTTAAATGACACAATAGACCACATAGATTTAATTGATATTTATAGGACATTCGATCCAAAAACAGCAGATTACAGTTTCTTCTCAAGTGTGCATGGAACATTCTCCAGGATAGATCACATCTTGGGTCACAAATCAAGCCTCAGTAAATTTAAGAAAATGGAAATCATATCAAGCATCTTTTCCGACCACAACGCTATGAGACTAGAAATGAATTACAGGGGAAAAAACGTAAAAAACACAAACATATGGAGGCTAAACAATACGTTACTAAAAAACCAAGAGATCCCTGAAGAAATCAAAGAGGAAATCAAAAATACCTAGACACAAATGACAATGAAAACACGATGATCCAAAACCTATGGGATGCAGCAAAAGCAGTTCTAAGAGGGAAGTTTATAGCTATACAAGCCTACCTCAAGAAACAAGAAATATCTCAAATAAACAATCTAACCTTACACCTTTAAACAATCTAACCTTACACCTAAAGGAAACAGAGAAAGAAGAACAAACAAAACCCAAAGTTAGCAGAAGGAAAGAAATCATAAAGACCAGAGCAGAAATAAATGAAACAGAAACAAAGAAAACAATAGCAAAGATCAATAAAACTAAAAGCTGGTTCTTTGAGAAGATAAACAAAATTGATAAACCATTAGCCAGATTCATCAAGAAAAAGAGGGAGAGGACTGAAATCAATAAAATTAGAAATGAAAAAGGAGAAGTTACAACAGACACCACAGAAATACAAAGCATCCTAAGAGACTACTACAAGCAACTCTATGCCAATAAAATGGACAACCTGGAAGAAATGGACAAGTTCTTAGAAAGGTATAACCTTCCAAGACTGAAACAGGAAGAAACAGAAAATATGAACAGACCAATCACAAGTAATGAAATTGAAACTGTGATTAAAAATCTTCCAACAAACAAAAGTCCAGAACCAGATGGCTTCACAGGTGAATTCTATCAAACATTTAGAGAAGAGTGAACACCCATCCCTGTCAAACTCTCCCAAAAAATTGCAGAGGAAGGAACATTCCCAAACTCATTCTATGAAGCCACCATCACCCTAATACCAAAACCAGAAAAAGATACTACAAAAAAAGAAAATTACAGACCAATATCACTGATGAATATAGACGCAAAAATCCTCAACAAAATACTAGCAAACAGAATTCAACAACATATTAAAATGATCATACACCATGATCAAGTGAGATTTATCCCAGGGATGCAAGGATTCTTCAATATACAAAAATCAATCAATGTGATACACCATATCAACAAACTGAAGGATAAAAAGCATATGATCATCTCAACAGATGCAGAAAAAGCTTTTGACAAAATTCAACACCTATTTATGATAAAAACTCTCCAGAAAGTGGGCATAGAGGGAACCTACCTCAACACATAAAGGCCATATATGAGAAACCCACAGCAAACATCATTCTCAATGGTGAAAAACTGAAAGCATTTCCTCTAAGATCAGGAATGAGACAAGGATGTCCACTCTAACCACTGTTATTCAACATAGTTTTGGAAGTCCTAGACACAGCAATCAGAGAAGAAAAAGAAATAAAAGGAATACAAATTGGAAAAGAAGAAGTAAAACTGTCACTGTTTGCAGATGACATGATACTATACATACAGAATCCTAACAATGTCACCAGAAAACTACTAGAGCTAATCAATGAATATGGTAAAGTTGCTGGATACAAAATTAATGCACAGAAATCTCTTGCATTCCTACACACTAATGATGAACAATCTGAAAGAGAAATTATGGAAACACTCGCATTTACCACTGCAACAAAAAGAATAAAATACCTAGGAATAAACCTACCTAGGGAGACAAAAGACCTATATGCAGAAAACTATAAGACACTGATAAAAGAAATTAAAGATGATGCCAACAGATGGAGAGATATACCATGTTCTTGGATTGGAAGAATCAATATTGTGAAAATGACTATACTACCCAAAGCAATCTACAGATTCAATGCAATCCCTATCAAATTACCAATGGCATTTTTTACAGAACTAAAACAAATCATCTTAAAATTTGTTTGGAGACACAAAAGACCCCGAATAGCCAAAGCAGTCTTGAGGGGAAAAAACGGAGCTGGAGGAATCAGACTCCCTGACTTGAGCCTATACTACAAAACTACAGTAATCAAGACAATATGGTACTGGCACAAAAACAGAAACATAGATCAATGGAACACGATAGAAAGCCCAGAGATAAACCCACGCACCTATGGTCAACTAATCCATGACAGAAGAGGCAAAGATATACAATGGAGAAAAGACAGTCTCTTCAATAAGTGGTGCTGGGAAAACTGGACAGCTACATGTAAAAGAATGAAATTAGAACACTCCTTAACACCATACACAAAAATAAACTCAAAGTGGATTCGAGACCAAAATGTAAGACCGGACACTATAAAAGTCTTAGAGGAAAACATAGGAAGAACACTCTTTGACATAAATCACAGCAAGATGTTTTTTTTTTTTTTTTTTTTTTTTTTTTTGCGGTACACAGGCCTCTCACTGTTGCGGCCTCTCCCGTTGCGGAGCAAGGCTCCGGACGCGCAGGCTCAGCGGCCATGGCTCACAGACCCAGCCGCTGTGCAGTATGTGGGATCCTCCTGGACCAGGGCACGAACCCGCGCCCCCTGCATTGACAGGCGGACTCTCAACCACTGCGCCACCAGGGAAGCCCACATGATCTTTTTTGATCCACCTCCTAGAGTAATGGAAGTGAAAACAAAAATAAACAAATGGGACCTAATGAAACTTCAAAGCTTTTGCACAGCAAAGGAAACCATAAACAAGATCAAAAGACAACCCTCAGAATGGGAGAAATATTTGCAAATGAATCAATGGACAAAGGACTAATCTCCAAAATATATAAACAGCTCATGCAGCTCAATATTAAAGAAACAAACCCAATCCAAAAATGGGCAGAAGACCTAAATAGACATTTCTCCAAAGAAGACATACAGATGGCCAAGAAGCACGTGAGAAGCTGCTCAACATCACTATTTATTAGAGAAATGCAAATCAAAACTACAATGAGCTATCACCTCACACCAGTTAGAATGGGCATCATCAGAAAATCTACAAACAGCAAATGCTAGAGAGGGTGCGGAGAAAAGGGAACCCTCTTGCGCTGTTGGTGGGAATGTAAACTGATACAGCCACTATGGAGAACAGTATGGAGGTTCCTTAATAAACTAAAAATAGAATTACCATATTGATCCATCAATCCCACTACTGGGCATATACCCAGAGAAAGCCATAATTCAAAAAGACACATGCAACCCAGTGTTCACTGCAGCACTATTTACAATAGTCAGGTCATGGAAGCAACCTAAATGCCCATCAACAGACAAATGGATAAAGAAGTTGTGGTACATATATACAATGGAATATTACTCAGCCATAAAAAGGAACGAAATTGGGTCATTTGTAGAGAACTGGATGGATCTAGAGACTGTCATACACAGTGAAGTAAGTCAGAAAGAGAAAAACAAATATCGTATATTAATGCATGTATGTGGAACCTAGAAAAATGGTACAGATGAACCAGTTTGCAGGGAAGAAGTTGAGACACAGATGTAGAGAACAAACGTATGGACACCAAGGGGGGAAAACCACGGTGGGGTGGGGATGGTGGTGTGTTGAATTGGGCGATTGGGATTGACATGTATACACTGATGTGTATATAACTGATGACTAATAAGAAACTTCAGTATAAAAAAACAAAGAAACAAACAAAAAATAACTAATACTAAACTTTTGTTGGGTTATTTGTATGGAAATATGTTAATATAAATGTTTCAGACATTACATGAAATTTCTAAAAATCTTATATGTTCTGGTATAATGTTATAAGTCATAATTCTAGTTATTACTTTAAAACGTATATCTCAGAAATAACTAAATTTCCTTGTAAATTGCATTGTCATGAACTTTCATCAAATCTTTAACTGTGGTCATTTTTTAAGTCTTTTGTCATTTACAGACAGTTCTGGGTGTACTCTGATGCTTTTGCAAAAATGTTCCTATAAAAGGGTTTCATCTTCAAGGAATTCATGGAAAAGACTCTTGACAAGTACAGGTTTCTAGTAACTGAGTATACTGCTGAACTGAATGAATAAGCATTTTCAGAACTCTAATGGAAAACTGATGAATTCATAAAAGTGCTAACAAAAGATCAAGATAAAAAAATTAATTACATGGGACTGAGTGAACTGATGAGGATGATCATAATTTTTGTGACCTTCTGTTTGAATAAAAATAAAAAATCCCACAAGGACTCTGAGGCAAAAAAATACACAAATCAATTTTCACTGAAAAGTAAAGGAGCTGTTAGAGTGGAGGATTACTGAACTGAATGTCAGTATTATGACATAGTATGAGTGTGTTTCGTGTTTGGTAATTGCAATCATCGTAGCTTTTGTTGTGGTCATCCCTTTACAATGCTTGGTGTCAGTTTATTTATCTCTTGTAAAAATAAAATACAGTGTGTGTGTGTGAAAAAAATCTACAAACAAAAATGCTGGAGAGAGTGTGCAGAAAAGGGAACCCTATTGCACTGTTGATGGCAATGTAAATTGATACAACCACTATGGAGAACAGTATGGAGGTTCCTTAAAAAACTAAAAATAGAACTACCGGGCTTCCCTGGTGGCGCAGTGGTTGAGAGTCCGCCTGCCGATGCAGGGGACACGGGCTCGTGCCCTGGTCCGGGAAGATCCCACATGCCGCGGAGCAGCTGGGCCCGTGAGCCATGGCCACTCAGCCTGTGCGTCCGGAGCCTGTGCTCCACAATGGAAGAGGCCACAACAGTGAGAGGCCCGCGTGCCGCAAAAAATAAAAATAAAAATAAAAATAAAAATAGAACTACCATACGACCCAGCAATCCCACTACTGGGAATATACCCGGAGAAAACCATAATTCAAAAGGAGTCATGTACCAAAATGTTCATTGCAGGTCTATTTACAATAGCCAGGACATGGAAGCAACCTAAGTGTCCATCAACAGATGAATGGTTAAAGAAGATGTGGCACATATATACAATGGAATATTACTCAGTCATAAAAAGGAATGAAACTGAGTTATTTGTAGTGAGGTGGATGGACCTAGAATCTATCATATAGAGTGAAGTAAGTCAGAAAGAGAAAAACAAATATTGTATGCTAACACATATATATGGAATCTAAGAAAAAACAAAGGTCATGAAGAACCTAGGGGCAAGACAGGAATAAAGACACAGACTTACTAGAGAATGGACTTGAGGATATGGGGAGGGGGAAGGGTAAGCTGGGATGAAGTGAGAGAGTGGCATGGACATATATACACTACCAAACGTAAAACAGATAGCTAGTGGGAAGCAGCCGCATAGCACAGGGAGATCAGCTTGGTGCTTTGTGACCACCTAGAGGGGTGGGATAGGGAGGGTGGGAGGGAGGGAGATGCAAGAGGGAAGAGATATGGGAACATATGTATATGTATAACTGATTCACTTTGTTATAAAGCAGAAACTAACACACCATTGCAAAGCAACTATACTCCAATAAAGATGTTAAAAAAATTTAAAAATAAATAAATAAATAAAGACTTTTATAAGGGACAAGGAAGGACACTACATAATATCAAGGGATCAATCCAAGAAGAAGATATAACAATTATAAATATGTATGCACCCAACATAGGAGCACCTCAATACATAAGGCAAATGCAAACAGCTATAAAAGGGGAAGTCGACAGTAACACAAAAATGGTTGGGGTTTTAACACCCCACTTACACCAATGGACAGATCATCAGGACAGAAAATTAATAAGGAAACACAAGCTTTAAATGACACAATAGACCAGATAGATTTAATTGACATTTATAACAGGGGTCCCCAACCACTGGTATGGTCTGTGGCCTGTTAGGAACCCAGTTGCACAGCAAGAGGTAAGCAGCAAGTGAGTGAGTGAAGCTTCATCTGCTGCTCCCCATTGCTCATATTACCGCCTGAACCATCCCATCCCCCAACCCCCCATTCAAGGAAAAATTGTCTTCCACAAAACCGGTCCCTGGTGCTGAAAAGGATGAGGACCGCTGATTTATAGGACATTCCATCCAAAAACAGCAGATTACACTTTCTTCTCAAGGGCACATAGAACATTCTCCAGGATAGAGCACATCTTCATTCACAAATCAAGCCTTGGTAAATTTAAGAAAAGTGAAATTGTATCAAGCACCTTTTCTGACCACAACGCTATGAGATTACAAATCAATTACAGGAGAAAAAAAATGTAAAAAACACAAACACATAGAGGCTAAACAGTACACTACTAAGTAACCAACCAAGAGATCACTGAAGAAATCAAAGAGGAAATCAAAAAATACCTAGAGACAAATGACAATGAAAACATGATGACCCAAAACCTATGCGATGCAGCAAAAGCTGTTCCAAGATGGAAGTTTATAGCAATACAATCTTACCTCAAAAAACAAGAAATATCTCAAATAAACAATCTAACCTTACACCTAAATCAACTAGAGAAAGAAGAACAAAAAAATCCCCCAAAGTTAGTAGAAGGAAAGAAATCATAAAGATCAGAGCAGAAATAAATGAAATAGAAACAAAGAAAACAATAGCAAAGATCAATAAAACTAAAAGCTGGCTCTTTGAGAAGATAAACAAAATTGATAAACCTTTAGCCAGACTCCTCAAGAAAAAGAGGGAAAGGACTCACATCAATAAAATTAGAAATGAAAGAGGAAAAGTTACAACTGACACCGCAGAAATACAAAGGATCATAAGAGACTATTACAAGCAACAACTCTGTGCCAATAAAATGGACAACTTGGAAGAAATGGACAAATTCTTAGAAATGTACAAGCTTCCAAGACTGAAGCAGGAAGAAATAGAAAATATAAACAGACCAAGCTTAAGTAATGAAACTGAAACTGCAATTAAAAATCTTCCAACAAACAAAAGTCCAGGGCCAGATGGCTTCAGAGGTGAATTCTATCAAACATTTAGACAAAAGCTAACACCCATCCTTCTCAAACTTCCAAAAAATTGCAGAGGAAGGAACATACCCAAACTCATTCTGCAAGGCCACCATCACCCTGATACCAAAATCAGAAAGAGATATCACAAAAAAAGAAAACTACAGGCCAATTATCACTGATGAATATAGATACAAAAATCCTCAACAAAATACTAGCAAACAGAATCCAACAGCACATTAAAAGGATCATACATCATGATCAAGTGGGATTTATCCCAGGGATGCAAGGATTCTTCAATATATGCAAATCAATGAGTGTGATACACCATATTAACAAACTGAAGAATAAAAACCATATGATCATCTCAATAGATGCAGCAAAAGCTGTTGACAAAATACAACACTGATTTATGATAAAAACTCTCCAGAAAATGGGCATAGGTGGAACCTACCTCAACATAATAAAGGTCATATATAACAAACGCTCAGCAAACATCATCCTCAATGGTGAAAAACTGAAAGCATTTCCTCAAAGACCAGGAACAAGACAAGGATGTCCACTCTCACCACTACTATTCAACATAGTTTTGGAAGTCCTAGCCATGGCAATCAGAAAAGAAAAAGAAATAAAAGGAATCCAAATTGGAAAAGAAGAAGTAGAACTGTCACTGTTTGCAGATGACATGATACTATACATAGGAAATCCTAAAGATGCCACCAGAAAACTACTAGAGCTAATCAATGAAATTGGTAAAGTTGTAGGATACAAAATTAATGCACAGAAATCTCTTGCATTCCTATACACTAACAACGAAAGATCAGAAAGAGAAATTAAGGAAACAATCCCATTCACCACTGCAACAAAAGAATAAAATACCTAGGAATAAACCTACCTAAGGAGGCAAAAGACCTGTACTCAGAAAACTATAAGACACTGATGAAAGAAGTCAAGGATGACAGAAAGAGTTGGAGAGATATACCATGCTCTTGGATTGGAAGAATCAATATTGTGAAAATGACTATACTACCCAAAGCAATCTACAGATTCAGTGCAATCCTTATCAAATTACTAATAGCATTTTTCACAGAACTAGAACAAAAATATATTGAAATTTGTATGGAAACACAAAAGACCCTGAATAGCCAAAGCAATCTTGAGGAAAAAAAAACGGAGCTGGAAGAATCAGACTCCCTGACTTCAGACTATACTACAAAGCTACAGTAATCAACGCTATATGGTACTGGCATAGAAACAGAAATATTGGTCAGTGGAACAGGATAGAAAGCCCAGAGGTAAACCCACACACCTACGGTCAACTAATCTATGAGAAAGGAGGCAAGAATATACAATGGAGAAAAGACAGTCTCTTCAATAAGTGGTGCTGGGAAAACTGGACAGCTACATGTAAAAGAATGAAATTAGAACACATTTTGTGTTATGCACAAAAATAAACTCAAAATGGATTATAGACCTAAATGTAAGACCGGACACTATAAAACTCTTAGAGGAAAACATAGGAAGAACACTCTTTGACATAAATCACAGCAAGATCTTTTTTGACCCACCTCCTAGAGTAATTAAAATAAAAACAAAAATAAACAAATGGGACCTAATGAAACTTAAACGCTTTTGCACAGCAAAGGAAACCATAAAGATGAAAAGACAGCCCTCAGAATGGGAGAAAATATTTGCAAATAAATCAGCGGACAAAGGATTAATCTCCAAAATATACAAACATTTCATGCAGCTCAATATCAAAAAAACAAACAACCCAATCGAAAAATGGGCAGAAGACCTAAAAAGACATTTCTCCAAAGATGACATATAGATGGCCAAGAGGCACATGAAAAGGTGCTCAACATCACTAATTATCAGACAAATGCAAATCAAACTACAGTGAGGTATCAACTCACACTGGTTAAAATGGGCATCATCAGAAAATCTACAAACAATAAATGCTGGAGAAGATGTGGAGAAAATGGGACCCTCTTGCACTGTTGGTGGGAATGTAACTTGATACAGCCTCTGTGGAGAACAGTATGGAGGTTCCTTAAAAAACTAAAAATAGAATTACCATATGACCCAACAATACCACTACTGGGCATATACCCAGAGAAAACCATAATTTAAAAAGACACAATGCACCCCAATGTTCATCGCAGCACTGTTTTCAATAGCCAGGTCATGGAAGCAGCCTAAATGTCCATCGACAGTCGAATGGATAAAGAAGACATGGTACATATATACAATGGAGTATTACTCAGCCATAAAAAGAAACCAAATTGGGTCATTTGTAGAGATGTAGATGGACCTCTAGAGACTGTCATACAGAGTAAGTCAGAAATAGAAAAATAAATATTGTATATTAACACATATATGTGGAATCTAGAAAAATGGTACAGATGAACCAGTTTGCAAGGCAGAAATAGAGACACAGATGTAGAGAACAAATGTATTGACACCAAGGGGGTGGTGGGATGAATTGGGAGATTCAGACTGACATATATACACTAATATGTATAACATAGATAACTAATGACTACCTGCTATATAGCACAGGGAACTCTCCTTCACTTTGCTGTACAGTAGAAACTAACATAACATTGTAAAACAACTATACTCCAATAAAAAAACAAAGAATAACAACTCATCACCCAGCTTAAAAATATAACATTGCCAACATAGTTAAATCCCCCTTACAGTGTCCTCCAAGTTTCCTTCTCTTCCTTCTTTCTACCCAGGAGGAAATCTGTCCAGATTTTGGAGGTTTTTCATTTATTTGCATTTCTTTTTTCCTTTCCATATATATTTCTCCCTGTTCCATTAATAGAATTGTTGTGTGTACTGAACTTTCTTCTGGATATCATACTGCAAAAATTCATTTGCAACTTGCTTTCTTTTGATCAATCTTATATTTGTGGAATTAATCCATATTGATTCATGTAGCTCTAGTTCATTCCTTTTCACTGCTATGTGAATTCCATTATAGATATGACAATTTATTTCTCCTCTGGATGGACGTTGGAAGTTGCCAATATTTTACTATTATAAATAATACTTCTATGATAGTTAAAAAAAAAAGAATATGATGGGTTGTTATTATTGTGGAGCTGGGATGTTCCAAGGCTCGTCCAATAAACTAGGAGTGGGATCCCCTGTCACCACTTGACACCTAAAAAAATAATCACACCCAGCAATTTGGCAGCTGAGCCCATCGGAAGTGTCAACTGTGCCGGGAGGACACACCAGCCCTCAACAGAGAGGTCCCTGGAGAAGAAGAAGACAGCAAATCAAGGACGTGATGTGATAGCTGACAGATTTACACGAGTGCCCCGCCACTTCCAGAGCTAATGGGGTGGGGAAAGAATCTGCAGAAACAGGAAGTCCTGCAAGAGAGCAAGGAAACACACAAACACACACACACACACACACACACACACACACACACATTATCCAAACCCAGGGAGGGGCTCTTCTGTTAGTTTCACATTTTCTTTAAAGGCCAGAAGCCAATTAACCCTTGGCAGATCCACGGAGAGCTTAGAACGCAGCCCAGTAAGATTAAGGCAGGTGCACGGAGGGGCAGATGGCGGGATGGAGCAGGTGAGCTCAGGACCACTCAGGACAGGAATGCTCCACAGCCCATGAACCTTCTCACCTGCCAGGCCCTGGGCTCCACTTCCCACACTGGCACACTGCTCTCAGATGCTGCTCATTCTTGAGTAGGCAGCAGTGTGAACCACTGGATGGAAAGAGTTTAAGTGGCTTGCCCAAGTCACGGTGGAGCTCCTGGCAGAGCTGACTCCCAAGTCTCCCGCTCCAGGCTGCCTATCAGAAATGCAAGGGCGGGTTATCTGGGTGGCTCTGCTTAGGGAATATCAGAAATTGCCAGCACCTGAAGTGGGGAATAACGTAAAAAGAACTAGTATTTGTTCATCACCTACGGTGTATCAGGTACAGGCTCTATGTTAATTAACTAATTTATCCTCACAGCTTCATGAGGATATTTCTGTTAATCAAATAACATCTATAAAGGTTCTTATATGGTGTATCACGCAGAAGAAAGTGCCCACAGATGTTTGGTTATCTGCCCTATTGTCCCATGTTACAAATCATGCAACCCAAGAGGGTATAAGCAACTTAACCAAAGTCACACAGCTAAGTGGAGATTTGACCTCAGGTCCACCAGGCTCCATGTTCTGCATTCTTTCCATTATGCTGCACTGCCTGAGAAGTTGCTGGAAAAGGAACAGAAAAGGGCTCTGGTGTAAAACAGAGAACTCCCACTTGCAAGGTATTTGGGTAAGGTATTTCTAATATGTACCTGTGATGGCCTTAGGAATCTTTCCATCTTTAGGTAAGAAGAGTGTACTGGGTTGGATAGTATCCTCCCCCAAATTCATGTTCCTCCCAGAATCCCAGAATGTGACCTTATTTAGAAATAGGATCATTGCAGATGTTATTAGTTAAGATGAGGTCACACTTGAGTAGGGTAAGCCTTTAATCCAATATGACTGGTGTCCTTAGAATACGAGAATAGATACAGGGGGAAATCCATGGGATGACGGAGGCAGAGATTGGAATGATGAAAGAGCATGGCCCTGCCTACACCTTGATATTGGACTTTGGTCCCCAGAACTGTGAGAGAATACAGTTCTGTTGTTTAAGCCACCCAGTCTTTGGTAATTTGTCATGGCAGTCCTGGGAAGTTAATACGAAAAGCACTTAGGAACTTTACAGAGGGAATTCCCTGGTGGTCCAGTGGCTAGGACTCCAGGCTTCCAATGCCGGGGCCCAGGTTCAATCCTTGGTCAGGGAACTAAGATCCTGTAAGCCATGTGGCGCAGCCAAAAAATTTTTTTAAATATATATATATACACATATATAAAGAACTTTACAGAGTGACTGGTCTCAAGGTATTGCCATCATCGCCTCGCATGAAATGAAAAAAACTACTTTTAAACGGTGGGACTTGAGGGAGGAAGGCTTCATGCACCAAGGGACATTTGGGTCTATGTGCTCATGCTGAATTTCCATCACAGATGCATCGATGTCTCTCGAGCACGCGCACTCACACGTACCCTCCCTCCCCTCCTTTCTGCACAGACAATTCAGAGCAACTACAATCCACTCAATGGGGCTGTCCTAGCCTTTCTGGATGAGGTCGGGGTGGAAGGGTGATGTTATCAGCAGCCATTTCCTGCACTGGTGTGAGGTATCAGGGTGCAGGTGGGGTGACACTTCCTAGGCATTTTCACCCTCACCTGGAGAGAATTAGAAGAATCATCATCCTTTGTCCATGCAGGCACTAACTCCTCAACCACATTTATCACCCATAAATAAATAACAGTTATGAAATAAACAAATAACAGTTATGATTCTTATTCTAAATCAGTATTTCTCAACCTTAGCAGTTTATAGAATTATAGGGGAATTTAAAAAAACATCAGGGGGCTTCCCTGGTGGCGCAGTGGTTGAGAATCTGCCTGCCAATGCAGGGGACACAGGTTCGAGCCCTGGTCTGGGAAGATCCCACATGCCATGGAGCAACTAGGCCCATGAGCCACAACTACTGAGCCTGCGCGTTTGGAGCCTGTGCTCCGCAACAAGAGAGGCCACAATAGTGAGAGGCCCGCACACCGCGATGAAGAGTGGCCCCCGCTTGCCACAACTAGAGAAAGCCCTCGCACAGAAATGAAGACCCAACACAGCCAAAATAAATAAATATTTTAAACAAACAAACAAACAAACAAACATCAGGGTCAGAATCCCACTCCAGACCAGTGAAATCTGAATCTGAGTTTTCTGCAAATTCCCCCATGTGATTCTAATGTGCAGCTAAGGTGGAGAACCACTGTTCTGGATCTTTGCTGCTGGAAATGTGGTCATGCACCAAAGCATTGACACCACCTGGGAGCTAGTTAGAAATGCATAATCCTGGCCCTACTCCGGATCCGACTGCATTTTGACAAGAGCCCAGGTGATCTGTGTGCACATTACATCTGCAAGCCCTGAGCGAGACTGGCCCCTCCTTCTATCGCCTCGGGTGAGAAGGAGAATCCCTTTGGTATCCAACACCGAGCCATCAGCAAGCATGGCGGTGGGGGGGTGTCCAGCTTTTCTCAGAGATGATGTTCAAGCTATTTAATAACAATGCTGGCCATAGGCAGCTGGGACAGAGGTAACACTGAGCCCTGGATGAATGTCAATTCTGGTCTTACTATTAATATTCTAGTTCTTAGAGCTTCCTGTCTTGCCTACTGTGATTGTATCAGTATCTCAACCTCTGGGGCCTCTCTGGGGGGAGAGGCTGCAACAGGCACGACTGGGGTGGTTTCTCAGCTCCCAACAGTCCCCTTGCTTTGGAAACAGCATCAGCACACAGGGGCCGGGCCCTCACTGGCTGGTGGGGGCAGGGGTGTGCCAGTTAACCACAACTCTCTTCCAAATTCTGAACAAATTCTAGAAATACAGACAGAATTTTTAAATAGCACCATTTTAGCACATTTGGGCAAAGCTAGCATAGAGGACATAGGTTTAACAAATGAATGAACTCAGGAGGACAACACTAGAAAATGACGTTTTTCTCTCCCACCACTGCCCCTGCAAACCCGTACTGCTGACTGTTGACTCATTCTTCCCAACGTGGAAACCCCACACCTTTCTGAGTCACACTTGGCTGTTAATACTCTTTTTTTTAAACGTATTTTTAAAAGTTCAGCCCAATAAAATATCAAAGCATCGATCTCTTATCCACTTAACGCTTCCTGGTCCTCCAACCTGGGCCTCCTCAGGCTGAGGAAACTGTCCTGGGGGAGGGGAGTGGGTGGCTTCTCCTCCTCCTCCTTCCCTTCCTCCCTCCCCATTCACTCTGCTGTCCTTCTTCCTCCAGGGCTGGGTTCAGATGGGGAGGAAAGGTGGAGAGCAGAGAGGGTCTATCAGGGCTGCTCTGGTCACAGCGTGGCACTGATGCCCTCCGTGTGGCAGTGCCCGAGGCTGCCTCTTTCCCATGGAGCGTTTCTGTGGATTTTTTTAGAAACTCCCACCACTGACCTGGGTGATACCTTCCCAGGTAGCCCACCTCTTGCTCTGCCACAGAGACACCTCACCTTGAGGACTTCACAGGCATGAGGAGGCTACCAGTCCTGGCATCTTCGGATTCCAGGAGACATAGTCTAGTTCTCCAAGGGATTCTCTTGAAATTTTCCTTTAATGGCTTCAAACGTCAAAGAAGCAGAAGGGGGTGGGGCCCGGGGAGAGGAGGGAAATACTCCAGGCTCCCTGAACTCTGTTTCTAAACACATTCTCTCCGTCCACTGCAGGTGCTATGGATGCCCAGGCCTGTGTGCTCTCAGCCAACCTGAGTTCATCTCACCTACGGTGGGCAGTTCCTGGAGGACCAGAAGCTTCCTCCCTCTGACTCTCTGCCTCAGGGCTGGAAGCGCCAGGATTTAACAACCCAGTGGCAACGCTTAATCAATGGAGAATGGGGTCAGCGCTGAGATGCCTCAGCTCCCAGTTGTTGGTGGGACGATTGTGATGTTAGTTCTGCACAGTCTCTCAGAGCAGGGCAGGGACTAGGACAAGACAAGAGAGGCACCAGGGTGCAAAATTTTAGACGGCACCTACCAGGGTCGTGCAAGAGTGGGTCCCTCCTTAATTTGGCATGCTGAGTGTGTCACCCGAGTCCTGGCCCTGTCTCAGAGGGTCCCCAGTGGGATTAGGCCTCAGGTCCTCACAGCAGAAGCTACTCAGTAACATCAGGGTCAGTTTCTTTCCCTTCCTTGTTTCACATCCCGACTTCTTCATCCCTGCTGCCTGGAACTGACGTAGGGGATATATAGGCCCCAGGGTAAGCAGCTGCAGCTGGTCTTCTGCTGATGCTTCAGTTGGGATACCAGCAGGAGCATTGGGCCCTGATTGGGTGCATTCTCATGGATTTCCTGGCCTGACACATGCTCAGAGAAGGTCCTCAGTCTAGGGGAAGGACAAAAGGAGGGAGAAGACACCAGCTGGAATCTATCTTGGCTGAGAGATGCGTGCCCACACCAGGACCAGATATGGAGATGACTGGCCAGGAAAAACACCGGGAAGACTGCCCCTATTTAAGCAACCTAAGCCGTCCCATTGCGCAAAACTCACTCCGAGTTCACCTGTGTGTTCCTTCACATGCTTCTAATAAACACATATCTTTTTCACAATCTTGGTCTCTTTACTGAATTCTTTCTTCAAAGAAGACAAGAACCGAGGTCCTTCTCCCAGCTTTTCACCACCAAAATCAGAACCACCTCCCAATAAACTACCTACACCTGAATCCTTGTCTCAGGTCTGCTTCTTGGAAACCCAAGACCATTTCTCGTGTCTCCTTATCAACTGTCACCTCATCTACCATTGAGGTGGTGGGAGTGAAGTTCACGGGGCTGGGTATTTTAACCAATCCTGACTTTAGGCATCAGTCTCCCTGACCATAAACTGGCTCCTCCCTGGCGGCAGCCCTCCCTTCCCCTGTGGCCCCGAGCCTGTCATGCTGCCAGCAGCACAAACAAACCCAACAGATGGGATAGTCCTGGCAACACTGGAGCCCTGCTTCCCACTGGGAACAGAATTACATCATAAGTGGTCTTCCTTCAGTTTTAAGAAATAAGCCCACATACACAAAAATTAACCTTAACAACAAATGAAAACATTCCAAATGCCCAACAGTAGATTAGTTAAATTATAGTATATCCATACAATGGAATACATGGGCATTCAAAATGACATTGTACCTCTATTCTTATTGATCCTGATGAATTTTCATAACATTAAATGATACAAAGATTAAAAAAAAAAGAAAAGAAAGAAAGAAGCCCATACAGGAGAGGTGGGCTGAGACCAGGAGGGGAGTTTTCACATAGATTTCAGTGGTCTGCCTTTAGCTCCCTCCTTCCTGGCATTCCTGCTCCCACAGCTTCCAGTTGCTCTGGCAGCCCTGAGTTCTGACCTGTCTCTCAGCCCAGAACACAAGATGCTAGCATGACAGAAGTAGGCACAAACCCCCGTGCCATCATGCCTACCCATGAAACAGGGCTGTGGTCTGGAGACTGGGGGAGCAGAGGAGAAAGTGTGGGTACAATTTACACTAGAGGAAGGACGTGGGCTTTGGGCCCAGAAGGTGACACATGCGATTATGATTTTGTAGAAAACGAGGAATTCAGGGAAGGGATTATTTTATAGTCCTGGTGTGGTGTTACTGCTACACCAAGAAAACCAATTCCATCTTAGCGGCTGCTTTCTTAGGTCACTCCCGGCACCAAATGTTGCAAGTTGGGTTCCCCAGAAGCAGACTCAGAGAGGGAGATGAGGGTGCAGGGAGTTGATTAAGGGGTGCCCTTGGGGTCAACATCTGTGAGAGGGAGTAGAGGGAGGCAAGAACTGGGGGGACAGAGAGGTGAAGCTCTGAAGGCCTCAGCTCACCCTCCCAGGGAGCTCTGAAACTGGAATGACCCTTCTGAGATGCCTCGAATTTGGGTTGAGAAAGTTGGGCCTTTATAACCTGGTGTAGATCAGTCATTTGAGGCAGGCTAGACCTTTGGCTAGGGGGCTTTCTTCAGCCAAAACAATTCCTGAGACGGCTGACAGCCGGGGGCCACCTGCCCGCAGCACTCCCAGAAGCTGGGGGAATAAGTCCTTCAGTCTGAAGGGAGACCAGGAGCACATCTCCATGTCCACTGCAGTCCTTTCCACCTGGGTCAATCTCTGCCGCCAGCCAACAAGCTCCTTAAGGAAGACGGCAGAGGCAATGGCTCAGAGACCACCTTTACATCTCACAATGGACCTAACAACGAGTATGCCTTGGGCCACATTTGTTGATAGGTGGACAAGCTGCTTCCTCTGACTTCAATGAGCCTGCATTCTAAGAAAAACAGCCCTGGTGTTGGCATGCAGGTAGGAATCTTTGTTAAATAGAGAAAGTCACTATTACTGAGCCCTTCTGAAGTGCTGGTTCCAGCTCCTCTGGTTGAGCTGGCTTGTGGGCTCCATTTCCTCAGGATGAGAAACTGAAGGAGGGGGCAGGAGAGGAAGTGGAGGAGGATGGCTGAGGCCAGGAGGGGTGAAGTGGGTGAGCAGGTCAGGGAGATGCACAGGGGGCAAAGAGACTAGGAAGGCACCAGTGAAAACTCAACCTGCATTGAAAATAGGACCAAGGTCTTGGGGAGCAGAAAGGAGGCTGATTCAGGGAACCTCCCGCCATCTCTCTCTCTCACACTCACCCACCTGAACCTCAGCTCTCCTAAGCCCACCGTCTGTCTGCTCCACTCAGCAGCTCCTGGTTGAAACACACATTACCTCCTGCCTAGTTGCACTTAGTTCCTGACAACAAGCCTCAAGCAGGCTTTCCTCATTGCCGGGCGATTCTACTCAATGTCCCTGATCAACTCAGCCTCCCAGCCTCCCAAACAACCATTTCACCCCGATACTCTGTCCCCATTCTCAGTCAATCAATGGTCTTGCTTCTGATTTCACTGAAAAACTAGAATCAATCAAAACAGCTGTTTCACACACTGCCACCCCTTACTCAAGTTCAGTCTGTGTCAGGAGGCTCAGCCCGTGGACCTCTCCTCCTCTCTGTCTACCCAACTAGGTGCAGTCACTCATTCCCATGGCTTTAATACCATCAACAGGCTGGTCATGCCCACATTAATTTCTCTAGTCTAGCCTGTATTTCTTTCTTGAACTTGATTTGTACATGCAGTAGCCTACTCAACAGTTCCATTTGATGCATCTAAGTGAAATGTATCCCACATAAAACTCTTGATTCACCTTCCACAAACCTGGTGGAATTTGCCTCTGGATGAATGACATCTACATCACCAGTTGCTCAAGGCAAAAACATAATCCACTAACTCCTCTCTTTGCCTCACCCCATACTTCCAATCCATTAGCATGTCTTGTTGCTTCCACCTTCAAAATATATCCGAATCCACAGCATCTCTCACTCGAACTGCAGTGATAGCTTCCTCACTCTCCCCAGTCACTCATTCCTTGACGATCCCCACGCGGGTGACACTGCCTACTTTCTGGTCCGTCCTGCACAGGCTATTTCCCGGGGAGGTAGTGTAAGGCAGGGGTGAGGGGACACACAAGGGAGCCAGATGGCCTAATTCAAAACCCTACCTATGATTAGCCATACGCCCTTGGGCAAAATTATTCAACCTCTTTCTTCCTCACATTCCTCACTTGTAATGGGAATAACAAATATGGATTTCCCTCATAGAACTCTTATGAGAATTAAAGGGAGTCCTCTTCCCTAATAGCTCAAAATTGTAATCATTTACTAAGCACCTGTGAGAGTCCAGGCTTCCTGCTCAGCCCAGTACACATTCCCGTTTCTCAAACTGTATACACATATACCTGGTGACAAGTGACAGTGGGCCAGAGGCACTCTAAGCCACAAAATAAATGTAAAAAAAAAATCTGGAATATGGTTGACAATGGAGAAAGACGGTTCCAGGAAAAGGGACCGATTGTGTAGTGTTGTGGAAGGAATAACAGCAAGGACTTAATTAATACTGACTGTGCCAGGCATTGTTCAATTAATACTGACTGTGCCAGGCATTGTTCTAGGTGCTTTACAAATATCAGTTTACTTAATTTTCTAACAGCTCTATGAAGCAAGTCTGTTATTATGCCTGTTTCATAAGTGAAGAACAAGAGGGAGTGGAGGTTGAGTAACTTGCTGAGGTCACCTGGCTAATCCAGACAGGAATGTGAATCAGGCAGCATGGCTCCAGCGTGGGTCCCTCTAACCTCCACCTTACAGGGCCTTGCTGTGAAACAGCTGCCAGGGGACAGACATGAAAGGACACAGGTTTCACCAGAAATGAGTGACTGGAAAGAGACAAATGGATAAGAAAAGAGATGGGAATGAAGAATCACGGCTTCAGGTGCTCTCAACCTGGGACTGAATCCCAGCTCAGCCACATTCCACCTGTGGGACCTTGTGACCCAGTACACAAGTTTCTCACCTGTAAAATGAGTTCATAGCTATGGCTTAGGCTGTTGGGTAGAGAAAAAGCACCCACTGCTTATTAACCATGCTGCTTGTTCTTTAGGATCTTCTTCCTGTTATTACAAAAGAGTTGAGTTCTTCTATATCCTGATTTTCTGTCTAGTTGCTTTACCTACTGTTGAGGAAGGGTTGTTAAGTCCACAATTACCATTGTTGATGTGTCTTTTTCTTCTTTAGTTCTATCAGGTTTTGCTTCATATATTTTTCAGCTCTGTTGACTGGTGCATACACATTTACAGATGCTATATCTTCTTGGTGGATTGACCCTTTTATCATAGCATCTGGGCCATAAAATAAACCTCAACAAATTTAAAAGAATTTAAATCATACAGAGTGTATTCTCTGACCATAATGGAACTTAGCTAGAAATGAATAACAGAAAAATTTCCAAACACTTGGAAAGTAAACAACACACTTCTGAATAACCCATGGGTCAAAGAGAAAGTCTCAAGGGAAATTACACACACACACACACACACACACACACACACACACACTGAATTGAGTTATTTTCAGTACCATTCAGGCTAACGGCATGATTTGCAGAGGGTCAACTTTGTTCTAATAGATAATACTGATCACAGCCAATGTATTGAACACTCCAACTTGGTACACTACATACATGGTCACATATAGTGTCCCATTTAATTATCACCAAAACTCTAAGAAGGATGGGTTTCTACTATTATTCCCACTTTGTTAATGAGGAAGCAGAAGCTTAAATCAGCTAAGTAACTTGTCCAAAGTCACAGAGCTAATAAATGGCAAGATCAGCTTAAACCCAGGCACCAAAGCTCTGTGAAAATGTTAGGTTTCAGGGAACACCAGGGAACCTGCTACAGATCACAACCCTACCCTAACCAACCCCTTTATAACTAAGTCATATCTCAACACTCTTACCAAAACACTGCCCACCATCTGGTGAGGAATAGGCTTTCTCTTCAGCCCCTGATAACTGCCAGGAGGTGGGAAATTCAAAGAAGGGAGAGGAGGACCACAGAGTCCTTCACATGAGCAGGAGAGATGTAGAAATCTCTGAGGTCGAAAATGCTAATAACTCTCCAGGTATGAGTCAGAGGGTTCACTGAGAACATCAAAATAGTTTCATTTCCAGATAAACAGCAGAACAGAAATAAAAATAGCTTTCTGACCTATGAAATACGGAAAAGTTCATATGTTTTTTCTAGGGTCGGGGGGAACAGTGGTATGCAGGGGATTTTAAAATTATACTTAATTTTTACTTTTAGCCCTATAATATATGCAAAAAATTTAAACAGTATTCAAAGTTCATAACAAAATATAGCTGTCCCTTGTTCCCTCCACACACTAGCCCCCCACTACAAAAAAGATCACCAAAGATACTTTTAGTTGTTTTTCCCCCTCTGGTATTTATCATCAAAATTTCTAAATAGTAGGCTTATCCTGCTATTTCTCAATTCATAACTTCTATTTTCTGTTGATTTGCTGTTGAGGAAGTTGAGGATTTAGTTCTCTTACACTTCCCACCTCCTTTAAGCTCATATAACATTTCAGAAAGATGGCTCCCAGGTCCTCATAGTTGACAACCACTGTATACAGACTTCTAGGTCCTAGGGGTTTTTTCATGTCATTGAAAACTTCCTCATAAATGCCATTTAATGCATAATACCTTATCATACAGAAGTCTCTAACTTTTTTCAACTGCTTCCTTATTTTGGAATTTGGGATTTGGGTTGATTTCAATTTTTTTTCTATTGTAAATAATGTTGTAAAAGTACACTTGAACATACATTTTAAAAACATGTTTCAACATCTCCTGGGGATTCTTAAATGTGGAATTAACGAATCAAAGTACATATATGTTGTCAACTATGAGGGGAAAAATGGCCACAGAAAATACACTGGATGGTGTTAAGATCAAATACAGAATAAAAATAGAGGGTTAAATCTCCTTGTTGCCAATAAGGGAGGAGACTTTTCTCCCCCTCCCTTTTGTTTCAGAATTTCTTTGTCCTTTTTAATGTACATAAATCTTTATAATGACCTCATAACTGAGGATCATTTCCTGAGGACCTGGGAGCCATCTTTCTGAAATGCAAACCATCTCCCAGTTTCTGTGGGAGGATAAGAACCTAACTTTGGTAGTCTCTGTTCCAATTTGCAATGAGAAGTTTGTTTCTCCTCTGATTAAAGCCAACACAAGGGGTCTCCCCGATTACTTAGGTAAATTTGGAACCAACTACGTGTGACAAAAGGTACTGCTCCTCTTACTAGGGGACTAGTTATTGTTCACCTTGAGAAAGTGTGTGTAATGGGCTGTATCGGCTTGGCTATGTAGGGGGGTGCGATTACTTTCCATCTTTGCAATCTCTTTGCGGATTGTCTGTTATGTGATCACATTCTGGTTTAATGTAGTATATTCAATAATAAAACTGCTTTCTTCCTCTGCTACCTTTGTGGAGAAGTTTTCTGGGTTGGGAGAAGATTTTGCTTTTGTAAACTATATTCTCTCTGTAACTGAACAGGACCCTGTGGGGCCTTCCAGGACAGACCCCTCCCCGCAAGTCCTCTGCTTTAGTTCCCCTCTGAAGTATCTAGATAACAGTATTTGCTGCACATTTCCTGAGTGGTTTTACGATGCTAAAACCACCACCAAATGGAAGAAGTTAACTACTTGATGACCATGAACACGTAGGCCCCAGACCTACTGGAGCCTGAGGATTGATAATGTTAACTCCTGTGACACCAGCTTGTTACCTCACCATCAGCCAATCAGAGAATTGTGCACGAGCTGATCACATACCCCTCAACATCCTCTCCCTCACCTGGCCTTTAAAAATGTCTCCCTGAAACCCATCATGGAGTTCAGGTTTTTTGAGCACTAGCTGCCCCAGACTCCTTGTCTGGCATCTTACGATAAACACTGCACTTTCCTTCACCGCAAACCAGTGTCAGTAGATTGGCTTTACTGCACAGGAGCTAGGGGACCCAAGTTTGGTTCGCTAACACCTCAACAATGGCACTCTGCCATAATGATATTAACAGTGGCCCGTGGATGGAGTGGAATCCCACTTGTTAATAAGCTGTCAACTCATTGCTATGATTCGTTTTTTATACCAGAGAGTGAAAGTTTGTGTGTGCACCTGGCGTTGGAAATCTCAGGCTTAGCACCCCATCCTGCTGCTCTTCAGACCCTCTCTCAAAGTAAGACTGTTTCATCCTTTTCAATCTTTTGTTTGTTTCGTAGTTCCTAAACATTAGAGATGGCACTTGACATCTTACCCATGTCTTGTGTTGTCCTCTCCCCTCCCCACGGAGAAACAGCTGCTCTTCACACCTTGAAACTGAGGTGATTTTCACCTTCTTCTGTTCTTGAACTTTCAAGCATAGACTATGACAAGTTTCCAAGATGCACCAGCTGCCGTTCCTGATCAGACCCTGTGGGGAAAGAGTTTATTGAGAGAGTCTGCTGGCAAGACAGACAGTACAATCTACTGTGACAAAATTCACAGAAATGATATCCCATCACCTTTGCCACATCCATATTCCATGGTTAGAATCCAGTTGCAGGTTTTGCCCAGCTCAAGAGAAAGGGATCACACAAGGGTGTGAATAGCAGGAGGGGGGATAATTGGACCATCTTCAAGTCTGCCCACCACAGTCTTCTGAGACTTTTGTTAGATACAGGCTCACACTTCCTCATTCTGTGTTCAACGCCTCCTAACCTTCCTTCATATTTTCTCCCCTTTTGTCCTTCTGCAGTGCATTCTGGTAGTATCTTCAGGTCTTTCTTAAAGTTCACAAATTCTTCTTCTCCTGAGTTTAACCTTAACTCATCTGTTGCATTTTATATTTTCAGTCATTTTGTATGTTTTATTTCCAGAACATCTACTGGTTTTTATATCACACAAACTACTTTCCATGGCCTTGTATTTCTTCATCATATCCCACTATCTTTCTTTATTTCTTTAAAAATATTAATATACTCATTTTATAGTCTTTATTTACAATTTCTGTATCCAAAGTCCTCATGGGTCTGGTCTTGAGGTTTGATGTTTTTGGTTAATTCTGATCCATGCTGGCTCAGTTCCATGTGTGTTTTGATTTTTGATTGTGAACTCGTATTACTTGGAATTTTACCTATGGTGATTCCAGACAGCTTCAGTTTACCCTTCTAGAGTAAACCCTTTTCCACCCTGCTCTGCCTATTTGGATCTATTTGGACCACATCAGGTATTTAATCCTCTGGATTCCTTCCTGTGAAGCTGCCTCAGCTTGACTAGGTTCCTCCCTCCAAGATCCCTGGTCCTCTCAAGGTAATCTACTGTACAGGACTCCATCCAGTTCTGGAAACCTCTCCTTCCCTTTGTCCTTTTAAGCCTAAAGGTGGTAGCAGTTCATTTTGCCATTATGCTGTGGGGACTAGGTTACTACACTAGTCCCTGTGGTGCCTCTACTTGCCCGTCCCTTTGTAAATAGTCCTTTATAAATCAACCATCTGTTTCCATCTCTATGGACCCAGCTGTTTCCATACTGGACCCAGCTTATGTGCCTCCCCAGAACTGCTCAGCCCTGCTGGCCTTCTGAACACTGGCTGCTTCCTAGCCGCAGTACCCCAGTGGTGGCCCATACGGTCTCTGCCATTGTAAATCTAGGCTTCCGCCTTCCCAGCCTCAGTTCCTAGTGCTGCTGGTGTGTTAGCCTCCCCAGGGATGACGTGAAGGCTTTAGGGCAGCCTCCGTCATGTCCACCGCACTGGGAGACTTGACAGCTCTGCTTCTAGGTCTGACCTGCCTGCATCCATGGGGCGTCTGTCTTTCCCAGCAGCTGCCCCAAGAGCCCAGGTTACACAACCCAGAAATGCAGGGAAGTGAACGCCCCACAGGGGAAATGTGGACCAAAGAGACTTAAGAGAAGACAAAGAGTTGAGGATTAAACTGCTTGCCTTTTGTCCCTGCAGGTAACTGTTCTAAGAGGCAGAGCTTCCCTGGGTCTCTGGCAGAGGTCCCACATGACCTGGTGACCAGTGTACTTTCTGTACACTGCCACGCTGCCTGATTCACATTCCTGTCTGGATTTCTGTGAAGCTGTGGCCAGCTCAGGAACAAACCACTTTATACTGCTTATCCTCTCCCAGCCTCACTTTCCTTTTTCCTTCACTTTTTCCCTTGACTCATATATCCCAATACGGCATTGCTACACAGGCTTTGCCTCAGCCTCTGCTTTCTGGGGACAGAGCTAAGACAGGCATTGAGGGGGCTGCCCTTTGTGGAATCCTGCTTTGTGTGGGCCTCAGACAAGGCTCCCACCCTTCGCAGCCCAGACTTTGTCTCCATCCTCCTTGCTGCAGAGGCACAACCCATGAAGACCAGGCTCCTGGCCCGAGGCACCACAGGGTGCCCAGGGCGACGAAGGCTCTAGCTGCCCTAACCTTTCTGGATTTGCATCCCAGGCTCTGAGATTTTCCCTTGCTTTTCTGCCGCATCAGTATTATATATTTTATTTTATTTTATTTTATTTTACTGTATTGTATTGTATTGTATTGTACTGTATTGTATCCTATTCTATGCTACTCTATTTTATTTTGCCGCACCGTGTGGCATGTGGGATCTTAGTTCCCCGACCAGGGATTGAATCTGTACCCGCTGCAGTGGGAGCGCAGAGTCTTAATCACCGGACCACCAGGGAAGTCTCCCAGTCATTTATTTTAAAAGGTGTTGTTAAATAATTATCCAGCATCTTAGGTGTTCTGTACCAGGAGGGTGCCCCTAGACTTTCTCATTGCCTATATTACCTGGAAATTCTTTCTTTCTCATTTTTTTTTCTCTACCTCTTCTTTCTTTTCCTCGGCCCACTGTCTTTCATCCCTCCCAGAATTTGACAAAGATGTGTCTCTGGAAAGCCTCCAGACTGAATCTCTGGGATTCAAAGTTCTGCACTCCCCGGCCCCAGCCCCAGCTCAGGGTTCCATGTAGTGTATCTACAAGAGAATTTGATAAACCTGCTAGAACTGGGTGGTCAGGCAAACAGCAGGCAAGCACAATAGGTGTATAGCCTGGAGAGGTCCTAGGGAGGATGTGGTCCCTCCGTTTCATCATGCTGAGTGGGAAACAGGCATACATGCACGGGCTTAGCCCTCCAGCTAGCCAGCCCTGCTTCTCACACACAGTTAGAGGGAGGGTTGAAAGAATGACTCGAAGGTGTTTCGAAAATAGCTGTCCATGCCACGGACGGTCAACTTACCTATGGCTCTGACTCACTGTGCAGGGAAGATGCAGTGTGTGCCCTTTGGTCACAGTGAGGCTCCTAATGACATCATCCATGAGCCCCAGTGTCAGACTGTGTGCCCCATATGAATTGTTCAGAATCGGTTACCCAACAAACGGAGAGTCAGGGGAAAAGCAGCTGTAAATAAAGACAGAGAAGAATGACCAGTTTCATGAATCCTCTGTGTGCCAGCTGCCTGCCTTTCTGAAGGTCTGCCTGACTGTTTCTCCAGCCCAGGTGTCACCTGAGCAGGTATCCTTCTGGATTCTGGTCACCCACAGTGTGGTGTGTCCAACGACCACCCTTGGGATGGGGGTCCTAGGTGCACAGCTGAATTCAAGGACTCTCAAAGCTATTCAGGCAGCTTTTCCATGGGGCCCTCTGGCGAAAAATCCATTCAGTACAGGATTGAGTCTTGGCCCCCTTGTCCAGCTGCCTTGCCCCTTGCCCTGGATGTTCCCTAGGGCCCTGGAGAGTGGCCTAGTGGACCTCATGGCCTCAGCTTTTTCCTCCCCACTGGGGCTTTTAACTTCTGTGTCCCTCCTCCCTCATCGGATCTCTGCTTCCCCGTCTTCAGCAGATTCCTTGTCTGCTCTTGTGCTTTACTATTTTCCTTGTCTTTGGCAAACTCGATGAGTCAATGTCACCGTCGGCTCTGTGAGTTTTGGTGCGAGGCAGAAGCCTAGCAAAGCAGGGCTTGAGGTGTGCATCCATTGCGTTAAAAGAGGTGCGTGACTTCAGGTCTGCCTGCAAAGGGCTCCTGATCGTGCAGGGGCAGGAAGGGTGCTCGGTGAATGGATTCAGCTGTTCTTCTGAAATGTTCCCTCAGAACATCCCTTTCAGCCTTTCTCTAGCAGAAGTCCTTTCAAGGCAAGCATTTTCTCTCCTGAAGCCTGGCTTTCGCTCACTCTTGCTCCTGCCTGTCAAACTTATTTTCTGCCAGTCCGTCTGTCTGTCTGTCTCTGCACCTGAGTGCTCTCCTCACTGGCTTCTTCCCCCTGAGAGGTGAGGTGAGCAGTGCCTCAGAACAGGGTGCAGGCCCCCAGGTCTCGGCCTGGAGAGGAGGGAGGGTGACACCTGCTGGGCGACTGCTGAGTCCACCCAGCCTTGCCCGGCTTCTGGAGCCTTCTGAGCAGAACTGCTTCCTGCTCCCACTCTTCCACCTGGTGGGAAAGAGCCCCAAGCTTGAGGTCCAGTGCCCCCCACCCCTGCACCCAGTGCCTGCGCCCACCAGCCGCCTGGCCCCCTGGGTTGTCTCCCCTTGGCCCTGCAGGGGGTCCTCAAGATGAGCACAAACACTTTGAGAGTTTTAGGGCTTGGATACCACATCCCAAGAAGCGTGGGATCTCCCAAAGAACAGGGTCAAGCTGGGCTTGACTGGGTGACCATGGCCCCTCTGAGAGCGACACAGGAAGAGGGGGGGCGCCCTCAGTGAGGAGGAAGGCCCCAGGTGTGGGAACCGCACCCCCCCCAGGCCCGGCTTCCCTCAGGCACTCACCACGTGGTGACCTTGGGCAGTGGCTGCCCCCTCCCAAGCTGGGGTTGTGCTCCATAGCCTGAGGGTGACCACGGCTCCCTCGGGAGCTGCCACAGGAAATGACGACAAGGTAAATGTGCAGCTGTCCATGTAGGTCAGGTCAAAATGTTCCTGTAAACTTCCAACAAGACAAATGTCATTCTCTGTTCTGAAACTTTTTATCTCTATAGGGATGGCAAAGTGTTATATCTTTAAAGGTCAGAGCCTTGAGAACTGGCTATCCTATGTATCTCAGGCTATAGGCAACATTCTTAACCGGAAGCAAAAGCAATAGAATACAAAGGTTAAAGTAAAAGAAACATCTGATATGGAGTCAGATTTGCTCTTCCCTGTTATAAGGGGAACATGTTGGCACCAGGACATAGGAGTGGACGGACACAGTCCCTGCCCTCATTATGCTTCTGTTTAATGAGCAGACAGACATCAAACACACTCCATGTCCAAGAGGGTGGTGGTGAAGTGGGACCGGTCCTGTGAAGAGGAAATAAAGGACTGAGAGAATTGACGCAGTGGGGAAACCTAATGCAGCTGAGCGGGTCAGGGGGTCTCTGTGTAGAACCCACTTGCCATCTAAAGAGACAGCCAAGTAGGGAGGGGAGGGGAGGGAGGGGAGGGGAGGAAGGGGCCAAGGCCAGAAAAAGCTTAGAATCTTAGGAACTGAAATGAGTTCATCGCTGCTGGAGTATACTGTAACATGAGTGTAAACCAAGGGATCCTGCCAACTAAGAAGGGTGGTTCACACAGAAAACACGCCGCTCCTCTGTTCCCCGGCCACTGGGCTGCAGGAACTTTACCCTTTGCCCATTTGGCAGAGAGACAAAGCCTTAAGGTCACCTCTCCCCCACCCCCATCCACCCCTGGCAGCCTCCAACACCTCACAGAGGGTGGGACAAACGGGCCTTCCCTGTTGGACAGCTCTGAGGAGTGTCTGGCTTCCGACAGATGTCATAAGCACATTCACCAGGACCAAAAGCTTTAGGTCAATGTCTTCCAGTAGTGTCCAACAGCAAGAGCCACACACATAATTTTCTAGTAGTGATTTTAAAAGTAAAGAGAAACAGGTAAAATTAATGTTAACAAAATATTTTATTAAACCCAGTACCTCTAAAATATTATCATTGGGGCTTCCCTGGTGGCGCAGTGGTTGAGAGTCCGCCTGCCGATGCAGGGGACACGGGTTCGTGCCCCGGTCCGGGAAGATGCCACATGCCACGGAGCCGCTGGGCCCGTGAGCCATGGCCGCTGAGCCTGCGCGTCCGGAGCCTGTGCTCTGCAACGGGAGAGGCCACAACAGTGAGAGGCCCGCGTACCACAAAAAAAAAAAAAAAAAAAAAATCATTTCAACATGTAATTAATATAAACATTATGAATGAGATATGGTACATTCTTTTTTTTTATGCTGAGTCTTAAAAAAATCTGGTAAATATTTTATACTTACATGACAGTGCAATTCAGACTAGCCACATCACCAGTGCTCCACAGCCACATGTGGCCTGTGACCACTGCATTGGACAGTGAAGCTCTAGACACTTCAATTTTGAAACCATGGCTCCCCAGATAGACCAGCCCACTGGCACAGAGAAGTTTTAGAAGAATACTCAGGGAGACAGACAGCACTTACAGCAACTAGTGTGGAATTACAAACAGGGTGCTCCCTACCCCAGGGAGATACAACCAGGCTAAGTCGTGAGCTTGGCCTGGAGCACAGCCCAGACCTCCCCTCTGGCAGTGTACCCATCAAACACCCCTCCCCAGTGCCCTGAGTCTACCCTCATTCATCTCTTTTTTTAAATTTAATTTAATTTACTTTTTTATACAGCAGGTTCTTATTAGTGATCCATTTTATACACATTAGTGTATATATGTCAATCCCAATCTCCCAGTTCATCATACTCTCATTCATCTTGCCAATGCTTTTATTTCTCCTCAAAGAACTGAGTGTAACTGGTCTTTCTCTCTTTTTTTTTTTTTTTTTAAGTTTTCACCTGTATTATTACCTTCAGATGCGAAAGAGGACAACAGAGCCAGTGTGATGTGGTAGAAAGAACACTGCCCAGGGCATCAGAGAAGGCAGAATCCAGTTCTTGTCCATCTTTTACCAGACCTGTGGTCCATAGTGAGTCACAAGTGTCAGTACGGTGTGGTAAGGAAGAGCTCGGATTCCAAAGTCAGACTGCAGCTCTAGGTCCTGAACTGTGCCCATTTCTGTGCCTTCACATCCCTTCTGTAAAATGGGAACAGTATCAGTGTTGTTCGAGTATTAAACAAGGTAACAATTGCAAAACACTTAGCACAGAGCTTGGCACATGGTAAACATTAATAACTAGGATGATGATTATTATGTTTTACCTGTTGTTATCTCTGCACCTGTTTTCTTGGTTATAAAGTGGAGATAATCATGCCTCATGAACCTGCTTTATAGGGTTCTGCGAGGCCTACAAGAAATAAAGAATGTGAAAACACTTTATAAAACTGGGAAGCCCTTTATCAAGTCCAAAAATTCCTTCTTAGTCTCACAGCCTAGCTGGGGGTCTGAGTTTAAACAGCCTTTACAAATTGAGAATTGGGAAGGGGAGTCTGTGTGATACCCGTAGCTCCATCACTGGACGAGGCGAGGCCTAAATGCCCAGCTTCAGCACTCTTTTCCTGGGTAAACTCTGACTTCAGCTCTGTTTCATCATCTCTATGATGGGCTGAGAACATCCAGCTCGCAGGCCAACGGATTGAGGGTCAATTGAGCCCCTGACTATGGTGTGCCTGGCACAGGGCCTGCCTGACTTGGGGCCCTGGAGGGGACCTTGCTGCCCACACCTGCCTCAGCCAGGCCTGGGCCAGCAGTTCATGTGACAACCACAAAGGGGAGCCTCATAGCTTCCATTGAGGGAATGGTTCACCAACCCCACCATCAACAACCCCTCTATTCCCTGTTCCCCCCTCACCTGCTTTTCTCTCAGGGCCAGGACGAAAGCCCTTTAGGAAGGAGTGATGGTCGTCGACCCTGAGTCTGCCCAGAGGCATCTGCTTTGGGTTCGGGAACCTGCAGAGAAACAGCCAGACACTGCATGTATGTACATTTTTGACTTGGGGTGGACTTCCTGCCTACTCCACTCATCCTACCAGCTGAGTGGCCTGGAGTTACTCTAACCTCCTTGGGCCTCAGTTTCCTACCCTTCAAGGGAGGTGGTGCCTATGGGAGAGCTTTGTAAACCGTGGCCTGAGCTGCACATGCAGTCATGGTCATCCTTCTTATCGTCCCCATTCTGTGGGCTCGACCATATCAGATTCCCTAATACAGGAAAAGAGGGAAACCCCCCTGTTGGCTGCCTGACGGTTAAGCTCCCACCTGAACATCACAGATACTCAGACAGGGCCACTCCACAACAACAAAAAGACTAGCCCCACCCTCCCACATACACACCTGGACCAACACTGGTGATTGCTGCCCCGTTACCAGGGACAGCTCTAGCCCATTTCAATACTCCCACCACCCAGGCAAAAGTTACTAGACTCCCAGTCACTGAATTCCCCTGCTTCTTGACAGCAGCTGATCCAGAACTAACCCTGCCTTCTGTATCCCTCCAAAGACTCATCCAGCGCAGGCCCAGATCCTTTAAGTCCCTCCCTTCCCACTGTCACTCAAGAATCCTTACCGAGGGAGCATCTGGGATGGAACAGGACCACAGAGAGTGAAGAGGGTCCTAAGGGGACAGGCAGTTGCCTGTCACCAAAGCCCTGGAGACCCCAGGAGAAGGGGGCGCATTGAGCGACCCCCCAGTGTGTGAGGCCCATAACCCATCCTCTCGACTCTGTGCAGCTTGGTCCTTCTGGCCTGTCCTCCCAGGTGAATGCTTCACCAAGACCTCTTAGAAAGAGAGTGTCGCTTCCTCCATGTATCCCCAGAATGCAGATTTTTATTACCCTGTTTGGGACCTTCTTGCCTTGAGTAGTAATTCTTCATTTCCTGAGAGCCCACAATATTCCAAGCTCCGTATGATGTGCTTTACATGTGTCATTGCTAATCCTCACACCATCCTTGCCACATGGATTATTAGCCTGATTTTTTACAATAAGGAAACTCAGGCTCAGGGAAATAACTTGACCGAGGCTTGGGTGGCAGGGTCAGGATTTGAACCGTGACAATGTGACTCAAGATCATTGTGGGTCTGCAGGTTCTTCACAGAACTGTAACACAAAGCCTTGCCAGTTTCACCTGCACATACCACTCCCTCCCAAGAATGCAACTGCTGCAGATTTTTTTGTCAACAAAGCCATGTGCTTTGAGTAAAATCAAGGGGACTCCCATAGCCAAAGGCTGTCCTCTAGGCCCGTGCTGACTGCCTGCCCAGCCTGAAGCTCTGGGCCTTGGGGAATGCTGGGGAGAGGCGGAGACACAAGGAGGCAGAAGACAGTGCTTGGTGGACAGAGGCAAGACAGACCACTCCCCTGTCCTTCTGATAATTGCTGATTGCTCAATGTTCCCTGAGCTGTCTCTTTTTGCAACCTTGAAGTGTGGAAGCCGAACTGAGATCGAAACTGTGGAGGGATCGGGTAGAGACCCTGCCCTGTTCATCTTTATGTCACAAGCAACCAGCCCTATGCACAGGGTATGGCATGCAGGAGGTGCTTAATAAATACCCATAAGTGAGTGAGCAAACAAGTGAGTCAGGGTGGTGATGCGTGGCATACGTACAAAAGTGCAATACAGAACAGGGGTGGTTACCAAACACTACTTAAGAGTTAGCCTGCAAACGAAGACTTGTTTTGGAATAAAGGGACACTTTTGCTTCAATTTGCAAATGAGCCTGTACGACTTCTGCCTAATTCTACTGAGATTTATAAATAATTCAACCCAAATGAGACTCCTGGAGAAGAATGACAGGCACATTTTCTCTGTTTGTTTAAAAATTTTTTCCCAGTATTTATTTCCAGCTTTACTGAATATAATTGACATATAATATGTAAGTTTAAGTGTTAATGTGTAAGTTATTCTGTACTATGTGATGATTTGATACACATATATGTTGCAAAATATTTACCACAACAAGGTTAGTTAAAGCATCCTTCACCCTGTTCCCGAGTCCAAGCTTGTACTGCTCTCTACATGAAAGCCCAATAAATTGATAGATGAGGTGTGGGGGCAAGGAATAGAGACTTTATTTGGAAAGCCAGCAGACCAAGAAGATGGCAGACTAGTGTCCCAAAGAACCATTTTACCTGAGTGAGAACTCAGAGTTATTTTATACTAAAAGGGGACCAGGTGTGGCTGGCCATTGCAGATTTCTTGGTGCTGGCCAGAACCCGGAAGGAATGTGATAATCCTTTGTTCTTGTAGCAGTCCACGTAGGTCTGGTCATGATAGTCCTCCAACAAGACAACTGTTATTCTCTGTTCTGCACCTTTTTATCTCTATATGAATGGAAAAGTGTTACCTCTTTAAAGGTCAAGCCTGGGAGGCAGAGCCTTGAGAAAGGGCTGCTATGTGTATTTCAGGCTATAGGCATCATTCTTTCAAAGGTGCAGAGCCAGAATAACTAAGCATAGCAAACAAAGCACAAATGTGAGAGCTAAAGGAATAGATCCAATATGGTGTTAGGTTTGTTCTTCTCTATTACAATTCTCCCCTGTCAATGTCCATTCCACAATCTTCTGGGAAAAGGGGTGATGACCACTCTGGCTACTTCCTGCTTAACAGAGGCCATGAGGGGGTGATTGTGTAATGGAATTGATCAATTTGGGACTAGAAGTATTCCCGAGGCCCAGGCTGGGCATGAACAGTTTGCACTGGATCCCCTTTTTATGGTCCTTCACAATACTTAGACAAGCACTTGAATGTACACATAAACTTGGAATAAGGATACCCACGAAGCTCTGTGCTATGCTATCTTTATATCATTTTTTTTTATACAGCAGGTTCTTTATATCTTTAAAGAGGGTTATTTCCCCTCTTTGGCCACACTTGGAGATAGTTTTTGTGTTTTTTTGTGTGGGTTTTTTTTTGTTTGTTTTTTTGCAGTACATGGGCCTCTCACTGTTGTGGCCTCTCCCGTTGCAGAGCACAGGCTCTGAACGCGCAGGCTCAGCAGCCATGCCTCATGGGCCTAGCCGCTCCACGGCATGTGGGATCTTCCCAGAGCGGGGCACGAACCCATGTCCCCTGGATCAGCAGGTGGACTCTCAACCACTGCGCCACCAGGGAAGCCCCCTGGAGATAGTTTTATTAAAGCATTCCCTTTCTAACAAGTGGCTGTCACCAGTGTAGTGAAACAAAAGAGAAGAGCAAGAGTCATCATTACTTATCTGGTAAGAGGCTTGACTCGAAACAGCAACTTAAGATCTTCTAATGTCTCACAAGGCCAAGTCTATTTTTCTTCATCCTGTCCAGTTTCTAGAGGAGTGAGTTCTACTCGGGTGTGGTAAATCCATGGTCTTATCCTGGCTAATTTATCAAAATGAGGAGTGGGTGTTCTGCAGCACCTTGTATGGTCCTGTCCACTTAGCGGCAAGTTGATGTCCCAGTCCTTGTTCTCTCCAGGTTTTGAGGAGGACTCAATCCCTGGGCTGGAAGGGGTGCAGTACCATCTCAGTTGGGTAGGTGGACCTACTGGAAGCAAATTCATGAACAGAAGTTCATATAGTGCCCAATTCTTAACATAGTTGTTGACTGCTAGGTCCTTTAAGACATCTACAGATCTTCCTGCCCAGGCAGACACCTGGAATGGCCTACCACACAATACTCCTGAAGGGCTCACTTCTGGGAGCCACTATAATCCATAGCAGGGCAACTGGCAAGACCTTATGCCAAGTTGGTCTCCTGACATATTTTAGCAATGCTCTCTTTGAATATGTGATTCATTTTCTCAGTTTTTCCTGTTTATTGTGGTCTTCAGGCTGAATGTAGTTTCCAACAATATGCAATGCTTTAGATATCTGTTGGGTTATACTGGAGACAGTGTAACCGTCACTTTGAAGGGTGCAGGCAATCCAACTTGGGCAATAATTTCCTTAAAGAGGGATTTAACTACTTCAGATGTTTTTTCTGTCCAGGTGGCTTATGTTTCCACTCATTCTGAAAAAGTGTCCACAGGGAATTCCCTGGCACTTCAGTGGTTAGGACTCTGTGCTTCCACTGCTGGGGGCCCAGGTTTGATCCCTGGCCAGGGAACTAAGATCCTGCATGCCACATGGCACGGCCAAAAAAAAAAAAGAAAGAAAAAGAAAAAGTGTCCACAAACACTAACAAGTATCTGAAGTTTCCTGCAGCTTGAGGTATTTGAGTAAAGTCTATCTGTGAGTCCTCAGTGGGGCAGGCTCCTCTATATTGAGTTCCCACCTGAGGGTGTCTAGCAGCAGTCTTTGGATTATTTTTAGCACAAATTTTAGCCTGGCCAAAGGCAGGGAAAGGTGGCCTGACACTGAGGCCAGGGGGAGACCGAGAAAGGAAATGGGGCAGTGGAGTTCCTCAAACGCCAGTAGGTCAGCCAACCCATAGCACTGCAGTCCCAGCCACAGCTGGTCCTGGCCGGTGAGTCCATGTTGGTGATGGGGAGAAGGCAAGGTAGAAGCTTGCAGTGCAGCCCCACCCTCAGGAGAGCATAGGAGACCAGGGGCACACTGGGCACAAGCTGTGAGAAGGGCAGTGGGCAGCCAGGGAAGGCCTTGTGGGCATGTGGTCACTGACCATGTGATAAACACGTGTGTTGAGGGCCCACTGGTGCCAGACCCTGACCAGGCCCTGGGATAGGGATGGACTAGGAAGAGGCTTGGCCTTGAATATGACTCAGGCAGGTAAGGAAGTGGTGGGTAGGCAGTGCAGCCGAGGTGGCTGAGATACGAGTTACAGTCAGAGAACCAGCTGGCCAGGGCAGGGAGCAGGAGCACGACCTGTACAACAGGGCCCACCCAGGTGCCACATCCCGCTGGAGCAGCCTGTGCCACTGCCCATCAGATACAGAACTTGGGCTTGACTGCAGGGTATAGGGAATCACTAGATGCCTTGAAGGAGGGAGGTGAGGGGAAACATAATTATTAAGTATCCATCAGGTAACAGGCACTCAGTAGGTGTTTTCTGTGCCAATGTCTCTCAGACTCAATGTGTTTACCAATTTCCTAAGAATTTCATTAAAATGCAGAGTCTCTATATTCCATTCTTGTAATAACCTAAAATGAAAAAGAATCTGAAAAAGAATATATATATATTTGTATATGTATGTATAACTGAATCACTTTGCTGTACACCTGAAACACTGTAAATCAACTATACTTCAATAGAAAGAAATTTTTTTAAATAAAACAATATAGGCATACCTTAGAGATATTGTGAGTTCGGTCCCAGACCACCACAATAAAGCAGGTATCACAATAAAGCAAGTCACATGAAAAAAATAAAAATAAAAAATAAAGATACATATAGAGATGAATTTTCTTTATAACAAATAAAATCTATAAGGCATCAAAAAAATGCAGAGTCTAATTCAAGAGGCCTAGGGTGGGGGCCTGAGGTGCTGCATTTCTGATAAGCTCCTAGCTGGAATCACACTTTGAGGAGAAAAGCTGTAGCTCATTCAATCTGCACCCCAATGCTGTCCAGTGAGTATTATCGGCTCCTGTTTATTGGCAGGAAAACTGAGGCTCAGTTTCTGGGCTTGCCTGAAGGCACATCATTAAAGAGAGCTATACTGTTCCCTGCCCTCCACCCATGTGAGGGAGATAACACAGCCCCTAAGTTATCACTCCCTCCAAGCCCCTCTTGGTCTGCCCCAGGCTTGGGTCTTCCAGGTCTGTAACTTCAGGCCCTCCAGCTGGCCTCCAGCCTGGAGTTTCTGAACTTGCCTGCGGCAGCATCTAAAGATAGTCTACCTCACAGGAAACCAGATACTATTGGCTAACTTTGCAATTAAAGATGCTCTCAGAGGGAAGGAAAGGGAAATACTCTCTGGCAGAGTCTGCGTGGGACAGGGCGGCTGATTGGCATATCCAGAGGTTCCCTTCCCAGGTCCAGCCCAGGTAGGAGCAGAGGACTCGTTCAGCACCTGTGGGTGAGCTGGGTGGGGCACTGTGGTCAGAGGTCAAAGTCGGTTAATGATGCTGATTTGCTTTACATGCCAACAAGGGAGACCATTTTCCAGAGGATGTTGCAGCCTAAATATCCAAGGGGCCTGGGGGGGATGGGGGGCGGTGAGTGATTAGATCATTTATGATATGCTTAACATAGTGGAATATGATTAGAAGTGTTAGTAATTACATTTCAGGGACATGGAGAAATGCTCAAAAAAAGCATCATTTAAAATTGCATCTGCCAACTATTATATATGGAATGGATAAACAACAGGATCCTACTGTATAGCACCGAAAAGAATATATATGCATACACACACATATACATGAATCACTTTGCTCTACAGCAGAAATTAACACCTTGTAAATCAATTACAATGTCCTAACCACTGGACCACCAGGGAACTCCCTATTATTTTTTAAAATAATTTTATTTTTTTTCTTTCTTATTCTTTTAGAGACTCACATTTAACTGTTTATGGGTGAAATGTTATGACATCTGGATTTATTTATTTATTTATTTATTTGGTTGTGCCGGGTTTTAGTTGCGGCACAAGGGATCTTTAGTTGCTGCACGTGGACTCTTAGTTGCGGCATGCGGGATCTAGTTCCCTGACCAGGGATTGAACCCAGGCCCCCTCTCTGCATTGGGAGCGTGTAGTTTTAACCACTAGACCATCAGGGAAGTCCCTGAATTTATTTTTAAATAATCCAGTAGGGCATGAGTGGGGAATAGATGAAATACTGATCATGGGTTGCTAATTGTTGAAGCTGGGTGATTAGTGCATGGGGCTTGTCTCTGCTTTTATATATGTTTGGAAATTATATAATAAAAAGTTTTTAAAATAGCATTTGCATTTTAAATATACTCAATGTGAAAATTAAAATATGCATAAAGATTGGATGGAAGAAGCTAAAAGCTAGCTGTGGTTGGTTCTGGGAAGTTGGATTGTAGATAGTTTTGAGTTTTTTCTTTCCTGTTTCTTCCATGCTTTTTTGTGCCATCTGCATTTTTTTTTTTTTTTTTTTTTTTTGGCTGTGCCGTGAGGCATGTGGGATCTTAGGTCCCTGACCAGGGATCAAACCCACACCTCCTGCAGTGGAAGCTCGGAGTCTTAACCACTGGACTGCCAGGGAAGTCCCACCATCTGCATTTTTTATAATGAGCAACTATTGCATTTATAACGAAAATTATTTTAATAACAAATTGCTGACACACTTTGATGTTCAACACTGATGTATGCTGTTATCATCATTGTGAGGACATTTGGGCTCAGAAGGTTTGTGTCATTGGAAAACATTATTCAGAAAGAAAGTATGAATGGTCACACATGTGACTGAATTGCGACTCTTGGCAGGGAAGAAAACCTATACCACACCTCTTTAAATATATTCCCAGGCCCTCTTCATCTTTTTCTGTAAACCTATGTTCATTGGGAAACGTAACACACTCAAAGGACAGTGTGCAGGTCAACAGCTTATAAATTGATCTGCTACCAAACCAACATCCAGGCAGCAGCAGAGAGAGAACCAGGCCAGCCCCCGGCAGCCTCCCTCAGGTCCCTTCTTGATCACCACCGCTGCTCTCCCCAAAATCACCCCATTCCTGACTTTTATGGTCATTTCTTCCTTCTTTGTCCGTGTAGTTTTACCTCCTACATATTCATTCTTAAACACTGTGGATTTTCTTTGCCTGTTTCTGACCCTCACATATGTGGATTCATACAGTATGTCTACTTTTTGGTTTGCATTTTTTTTTTTTTTTTTTTTTTTTTTTTTTTTTTTTTGCTGTACGCGGGCCTCTCACTGCTGTGGCCTCTCCCGTTGCGGAGCACAGGCTCCGGACACACAGGCTCCGCGGCCATGGCTCGCGGGCCCAGCCGCTCCGCGGCATGTGGGATCTTCCGGGATCGGGGCACGAACCCTAGTCCCCTGCATCGGCAGGCGGACTCTCAACCACTGCGCCACCAGGGAAGCCCTGGTTTGCATTTTTTAAATGCATTTCTACTGTAGGAAATGTAGATGCACACACAGAAATGTTCATGACAGAATTGTTCAAAAACTGAAAGCCACCCAGAGTGCATCAGCATAGAACAGATAATAATCGTGGGGCACTCACACAGTGCAATCCTATTCAGCAATAACAATGAACAGACCATAGCCACAGCAATAGCATGGATGAGATACTACCAGAAATGCTGAGATGAATTTATAGATAAATGCAAAATTGGCCCCTATCCACATGGCAGTTATCAAATGCATCACCACCAGACACAACTTCTGTTTCCATGAACAAGAATTATCGCATCATCATCAGTCATTTGTAAATTAGCTCAGACAGTGAAAGGGGGAGATGGCCCCAAAGGGTGTGCTAGACAGGACACCCAATAAAGGTTTTTTTTGCCTATTAAAGTCTTTTATAATTTCTCCTTATAGATCCTCAGTGTAGAATTTGAGGCTCCTCTGTTTACCCCTCTTCTGTCTTCTCTCTGCATCCTTTCCTGAACCCTCCACTCAGACTAAAGTGAACTTTCCTGAAGCCTCCGGGAACAGGTTGGCCCCTCCTAACCCCACCATCCTCACTTCCTTCTGTTTCTGTATAGTCCCTCACACCCTCTCTGCCTGGCCGTGGACCCAGGAAACCTCCTTATGCTCATACTCTCAGTGCCTTGGGCTTCAAACCACACCCCACCGCATGCCCACCACCATCTTTATCAACCTGGAAGACCCTCCCAGCCTTTAAGACTCAGCTTAAATGGTCCAATTCTTGGGTTTCCCATCACTTTTCTTATACTCTGTTACTAAATAATAATAAAAATTCACAGAGACTATATCTTAGACATTTTTACCTCAACAGAATTGAGCACAGTGCCTACTGTTGGGGAAATAGAATGAAAAACAAAATCTCCAACCTAGAAAAATCTCTCCATGAATATGGTAGAGAAAGAAAACTCTTTCATTACTGAATAAGCATTAAATGTGATGTGCATCACAGGCAATCCGCTATGAGGTAGTAAAGACACAAAAAAATCTCACCCTGGTATATGACCAGACACAACCCCTTACACACATGTTCTCAAGATACACAATAACTGGTGCTTAAGTAAGGGAACCTGACAGTCACACACAGTTCATCCCAAGTTCACCATGGTCATTGGGTTCATCATCTGTATTAGTTGGTTGGCTTCATCCAGAGGAGAAACAAACTTCTCATCCCTTTATTATCAGAGGTAGTTGTGTAACTTGGAGCCAGGTTCCTGCCCAAGTCAGGCTCCTGCCCTCCGCCTGGGACTGGGAGCCTGGGCACCTCAATATCTACATTTCAAAGAGATGCCTCCCGGCTCTGAAGCTGACAGAGGAAATGATCACATTTTCTAAAGGATATATATCCACACTTCAAAGAGGAAAGAAGGTACAATTACATGTTTTCTAAAATAAATACTCTAAGAAAAAGGAGGCAAGTGGACTCTTGTCCCTTATTTCCAACAGGGAGAATTAAGCCTCTTATTATTTTTTTAAGTTAATTAATTAATTAATTAATTAATTAATTAATTAATTTTGGCTGCATTGGGTCTTCGTTGCTGTGCGCGGGCTTTCTCTAGTTGTGCTGAGCGGGGGCTACGCTTCGTTGCGGTGCGCGGGCTTCTCTTCGCGGTGGCTTCTCTTTGTTGTGGAGCATGGGCTCTAGGTGCACGGGCTTCAGTAGTTGTGGCACATGCACTCAGTAGTTGTGGCACAGGGCTCAGTAGTTGTGGCACACAGGCTTGGTTGCTCTGCAGCATGTGGGATCTTCCTGGACCAGGGCTTGAACCTGTGTCCCCTGCATTGGCAGGCGGATTCCTAACCACCGTGCCACCAGAGAAGTCCCAAGCCTCTTATTTTTAATTTTCACTTGTCCATACACCAGTGTATGGTAAAGATAATTAACAGATATTGGCTTAATCAAAAATTAATTAATAAGCAAGTCCATCTCTTCTTCAGTTATTAAAAAAGGAAAGTCATAGGCATTTCCTTTCTAAATTTCACAGTTCATTTTGACAGAGATAAATAAATACCATAAAGAACTTTAGGAGGAAAGCAGAGGGAGGTGTGGCAAACCAAGAACAGGGGCAGGTCCTGTGAAGGGGTGGCTCACACACGAGCAGAGGGGCCTCACTCCACGTGTGGTTTTCTCCTGTTACTGGTCTTGGCTTGGGGTGTGTTCTGGCCCGTATAAAATGCTGGTGGGTGAGTCACGCCAAGGTGTTTTAGGTGGATTCTGCTGCAGGAGTAGAAAGTCACTCAATCTACTTGTGTGGAGGATGGGGTGCAAGTTGTAAAATGTGCCCACTGCTCCTCAGCATGGAATTCAAGGCCCATCCATCCATCTGCTCCTCTTCTGCCTTCTTGGCCTTGCTCTCTCTGCATCCTAAGGAGGGCTCTCATAAAAAATAGCTGTCATTGTAAATTGGAAAACCATCAGGTCCTTAAACTCAGGGTGCCAAGTAGCCAGGGGTGTGGGCTTGGGGCCAGACTGAGAACCTTCCTACGTGGCCCAAGGTGAATTCCAGATTTGTCAGCACTCAAAATTAACTAATTCAGCTCTCTGTCTCCAAACAGAACCTCATCTGAATGCTAGCCGCCTGCGAGCCCAGAAGCTTTGCAGGCTGCTGAGCAGCCACTCTGCGGACACAAGGCCACGCTTCCCCTGACCCAGGACTCATGCTGCTCTTTAAGACTGTTTGTTTCCTTCTGTTCGGTCCTTGTTGGAAAACTGAGCATCCAGAGCTGGCCAGGCCCTTAGAGCTGGTCTGGTCCAGGGCTTTCATTACATACATCAAGAAACTGAGGCCGAGCTGGAAGTGAGCTGCCCAGGGTCTGCCAGCTTATTTCAGGGTATGTGGACCCCTCTGAAGTACATGGCTCTGAAGAGCATCACTGTATTTGAAGACAGGAAATAAGCTGACCCTTTAGCCTTTAGCCTTTCCTTCTCCAGAGAAAAGAATTCCCATTTCTTCACCACCATTGTTGAGAGCTAGGTTCTGGGGGTCTGGCAGTGAGGACCACCTAGACATGGCTGGAGAGGCAAATAATATCCCCATCCCCTCCATTTCCCACCCACCGTTTCACTGAGGGTCAGCCTTCTGGGTCCTGAGTCTAGAAGGCAAAACCCAGGAAAAGTGTTCAGGGTCACTTCTTGAATCTTATCCTTTAAAGAGGGGTCACCTCTACTATTTTTCAGTTCTCATTCTAGAGACAGGACCTGCAGTAACATGCAGAATTCCCTTCCAAGAGGGAAAGCATGGTGCAGGGCAGGGAACACGGCTTTGTGAAGAGATGCATCTGGCTTGAAATCCTGGTTCTGTTGCTCCCTTGGACAAATTACCCAGATCTTTTGGAGCCGCTGGTGGTTATTTTGCAAGGGGGCAGAGTCATTTCCCATGAGGTGTTGTGGTGAGAATTAAATGGGGTCTTGTGTCTGGAGCATGACACTTAGCAGGTATCCAGGAACGGCAGCCTTCTCTCCTAAACTGGGGCTTTCCGAGGATAACCTCAGGTTCTAGAACCTCAAGAGATAGTGGTACCCCCACGGGGAAAGTTGGGATCAGGGATCAAGCAATTCCTGAGTTTTGTTTGGTCCAAAGGAAAAAAATTAAGCCTCACAATTGGCATTAGACTGAACCTCAAACCCACGTGTACTCAAGGGCCTAAAAAGCCATAAAAAGAGAGCAAGGAAGGTAAACAAACAAAAAAACAAAAAAGACTCATTGAATCTAGAAAACTAAGCAGGACGTGAAGTCAAAAGAGAGGAGGAAGCAACACAAAAAAGAGAGAAGAAAGTGGATGGGGGCCAGCTAATGAGAGGGGAAGTGTAGAAAAGGGAAGCTGATTGGAAACAGTGGGTAACGATGACCAAAAAAAGAAGTTAAAAAATAAGTGAGCAGGCCTGAGAAAAGGAAGTGACCGGAGGAAGTAGAACAGGATCGGCAGTAGAGCCAGCTTGGTGTTTTTTAAAGCAGGTTCTACAAAATTCATTTCAACTTGGGTATGAAACCCACGTGTATTCAAAGCTCAGCTTCTAGGTTCAGCCCAGACTCTGCCAGCTCGGCACCACTTAGTAAAACGTTGACTTAACAGAACAGAGGGTGAGGAGACCCACGGACAGCTGTGGGGACGTGTGCAGCGCAGCCTCAGTTAGTGTGGTGGGACCTGTGCTAGTGCTCCACTCCTGCACCTATCCTTCCCCTTGCAATCCCGTCTATATGAACCTCGCTTAGTAGATGCTGTGAAGGCTTATTTCACTGGATTCTTTTTTTTTTTTTATGTTTTAATTTTTGGCTGTGTTGGGTCTTTGTTGACGCCCACAGGCTTTTTCTAGTTGCGACGAGCGGGGGCTACTCTTTGTTGCAGTGCGCAGGCTTCTCACTGTGGTGGATTCTCTTGTTGTGGAGCATGGACTTTAGGTGTGCGGGCTTCAGTAGTTGTGGCACGTGGGCTCAGTAGTTGTGGCACACGTGCTTCGTTGCTCTGCAGCATGTGGGATCTTCCTGGACCAGGGCCCAAACCCGGGTCCCCTGCATTGGCAGGCGGATTCTTAGCCACTGTGCCTTCACTGGATTCTTGCACTTGGTTTCTGGTGTCCTCAGGGGCTGGGAGGCCAGTGTGCAGCCTGAATGAAAGCCAGTTGATCTCTGGCAGCCCTTTGACCCCTAGGCATTAGCCCTGCTCTTGTCTGCTACCAAGAGGCCCTATCTTCAGGCTCCTGGCCCAATCCTGGGACATCTCAGAGGACCCAGAAATAAAAGGTCCACCCAGCTCAGGCCCACCTTTCCTGAAAAGGTGCCTGGATAAAGCTATCAAGTTCTAGACACTTCATGTTATTACCTATTTAATCCTCTCCGCAATTCTGAAAGGAAAGTTCTATATTTAATTCACTGCCCTGCTGAAGGGCTCCAGGGATATTCATGATGAGAGGATGGGGAAGGTGCAGCAAGAGCTTGGAAAAGGCCAGGATGTCAGAAATAAACAGGTGGCATGTGGCAAGGAGGTCCCCAGTCCCTCCCCTCTCCTTGCTGGGCACCAGGCTCAGGGCTGCCAAGTGTGTGCCCGCCCCCTTCTAGCCCACCTCCCCACTTTTCCCAATGACCCAGGGACACCTGCCCGAAGATTTGTAGGAGGTCCCTGTGTGTGAGGCATGCCGCCAAGAGTGGAAGTCGAACCCACCACATGCAGATTTGGCAAAAATCAAGCCAATCCAAAAGCACCAAGTTCCTGGGCTTTCAGGACTGAACACAGGCCCCAAAGAGATGCAAAACGATTTTTATTGTCCTTGGACTCCTCTCGAGGTCAACTCTGCCATCTCCTGACCTGGGGTGGGGGGCGGGAAGAGGGGGGCTACCCCAAGCATCCCCAGCTTAGGACTACAAGGGCTTGACTGTTTGTGCTCCTACACAGCTGACTGTCTGGGAAGATGGGCTCCAGCAACAAGTCACCTGCACCAAGCGGCCACTCCGGGCCACCCAGCATCTCAGCTGAGCCATTTGAAACTGACACTTATGTCACTCAAAAATGGTTGCATATCAGCCATTTTGTATGGTTCAACTTAACTTTTATTGATTAAGGTCATAGCCAGAGGCTCCTCTCTGAGAAAAGGGCATTGCAGCTGAAAGCAAAGAAAGCATACAGTTCCCTGGGGCTGAGAACTCCATCCCAGCCTGTGACGGCCCAGGTCAGAAAGCCTCGGGCCACTTCGCCCGGAAGAGTCTGGGTGAGAGGCAGAGCTGGGCCAGGACACGAAGCAGAGGCTGGGAAGGGAGAAGCAAAGCCCTGGGTGGCGGGGCCCTCGCCTCGGCAGAGACACCATCTTGGTAAAACCAGCATGAAAAGGATGTAGCGGGGTGTGAAAGCTCCCCTGGTTAAAGAAGCATGAGCTTTGGTTTTAGTTGTGCTGAGTGGAGGCAGTGACGACCAGGAGGTGTGCGCTGAGGTTTCTGAGGGCCTGTCTTGTGGTATCACAAGGAAGAGGAGGGGGTCCCAGAGGACCAGGGCAAAAGGGCTCCCCTTGCAGCCTCTGGAGTGAATCCTGGCTGGCAGAAGAGGGGATGGACAAGTGTCACTTCCCAACCTGAGCAGAAATGTCTTATCTTTCCATTCTTGTACATAAAAAAACAGGAAAAGAACAGTGGAGGAGGCTAGGTCACAGTGAAGTGCAGGGCTAGTAATTATCAGATTACTTAGCCCCCAAGACCCAGGGCAGCAAGCTAACTGAGCACAGGTCTCCATCTGGGATCCATTAGCCCTTTCATGACTGCAAAGGCCTGGATGATGGTGACACTCCCTCTTGGAGTTGTAGGATGACTGACCATCCCAGTTGGCTTAGAACTGAGGGGTTTCTGACATGTGAGACTTTCAGTGCTAAAACCAGAAGAGTCCTGGGCAAATCAAGGCAAGGTAATCACCTTAGGGTGTCTGACTCTATGTCTTATCCCTTAAGGAACAGAAAGACTTAGTTGGTTCCAAGAGGGAGAGGGAAAGATATGGCTCTCAAAAACAAAGATGAGGCTCTGGGTGCAGGTCTGCCCAGGGCTCTGCAGTGTCTAGGACCTCTCCAGTCTTCATGCAGGAGAAATGAGGGTCCAGAGGGCAGAGAGGTGGGAGAAAGAAAGGGGGTGGAGAATGGAAGTTTGGACTGGAAGTGTGAATTACGGCGTCCCCACCACCACACCCCTCTCCTCCCCACTCGCTCGTCCTCTCTCCCCCATCCACACCCTGGTCAAGCTAGCTATCTTTCAGATAGACTTTTGAAAATCAAAGAAAAAAAGATCTGTCTCAAGCTTCAAAAGGCTTAGATTCAAACGCTAACTGAGCCATTTACTGCATAGTTTCATAGTGAGTTCACTGAGCCTCTCAGGGACTGGTTTCCTCTCTGTCAAAGGGGTCTTTATAGCCTCCATCACAGAGATTAAACAAGATAGCACGCATGACATTGGGAAACGTATTGGTTAGACACCCAACCAAATGTTTGCTTCTTCCAGTCTGCCTATGTAAGGGGCAGAATTCCAACTTTGTTTCTCTGAGAACTAATGCCATTAGTTGTCTTCCTTTCTCATCCAGGTACTCATCATGCCCACCATCTCCCCTGAATCAAGTTTAGAAGACTTTGAGTATGATGAGCTTGCAGAAGCCTGTGATATGGGGGACATCGTGGCCTTGGGAACTGTCTTCCTGGCCATACTCTACTCCCTTGTCTTTGCCTTTGGCCTGGTGGGAAATTTGTTGGTGGTGTTTGCCCTCAACAACAGCCAGAAGCCCAAGAGCATCACTGACGTTTACCTCCTGAACCTGGCCTTTTCTGATCTGCTCTTTGTAGCCACCTTGCCCTTCTGGACTCACTATCTTATAAACGAGCAAGGCCTTCATAACGCCGTGTGCAAACTCACCACCGCCTTCTTCTTCATCGGGTTTTTTGGAGGCATATTCTTTATCACCATCATCAGCATCGACAGATACCTGGCCATTGTCCTGGCCGCCAACTCCATGAACAACCGGACCGTGCAGCATGGCGTCACCATCAGCCTTGGCGTCTGGGCAGCCGCCATCTTGGTGGCCGCACCCCAGTTCATGTTCACCAAACAGAAAGAAAACGAATGCCTTGGTGACTACCCCGAGGTCCTACAGGAAATCTGGCCTGTGCTCCGCAATGTAGAAATAAATTTTCTTGGCTTCCTGTTCCCCCTGCTTATTATGAGTTACTGTTACTTCAGAATCATGCGGACACTTTTTTCCTGCAAAAACCAAAAGAAAGCTAAAGCCATTAGGCTGATCTTTCTTGTGGTCATCATGTTTTTCCTCTTCTGGACACCCTACAACGTCATGATTTTCTTAGAGACACTCAATCTCTATGACTTCTTTCCCAACTGTGACATGAAGAGGGATCTGAGGTTGGCCCTCAGTGTGACCGAGACAGTCGCGTTTACCCACTGTTGCCTTAATCCCCTTATCTATGCATTTGCTGGAGAGAAGTTCAGAAGATACCTTTACCACCTGTACAGTAAATGCCTGGCTGTCCTGTGTGGCCATCCCGTCCACGTCAGTTTCTCCCTGTCCCCGTCTGAATCACAAAGGAGCAGGCGAGAAAGTGTTCTGAGCAGCAATTTCACTCATTACACCAGTGATGGAAATACATCCATCCTCCTCTGAAAGCCTTGTCCCTCCAGCAAGCCTGGAGTTTCTGAGACTGACAGTGAATAATGAGGACAGATTTTTAAATTTCTTACATGCAAGACACAAAGGGCCTGATGCCCAAAAGCAATCCTGAAAGTATTTTTGAGAATTGTGTTCAAAATCTGAATGATAAAGGATAGGCATGTTTCTTACTGCCAGTGTCAAGAGTTTCTTGTTTACAAATTACAAAAATTCAACTCAGATTAATTTAGCCTGAAAACAGGCAGTATCATTCACATTATAACATGGGCAAGGGGGTGGTGAATCCTCAGAGTAAGTGAAAACTAGAGATTGAATCTAGCTAGAACTTCCTCTCTCTGACTCTCAAATCTCTGAGTGGTAACAGAGATCCCAGACTCACATAACACAGCTTTGTCATCAGAGAGGGAATGAGACCTATATCCCTCTGGTCCCAAGGTCAAAATACCCAGGGAAGGGCTCTGATTGGCCAAGTTTGTAACAGATTCTCATCCTTGGACCAGGTGGCAGTATCCACAGGGAAGACATAGATAAGATGGCAGCTTCCATTCCAATCTTGTGGTTGGAGATGCATGAAGACATATCTCCAAGAAGCTGGAGGGGTGGGTGCTGCTTTGATCAGATATAACAAGAGTTGCCCACCAACTTTACCTGCGTCTAGCCCAGCCTCACCCCGACCATACCAGCCAGCACACACCACCAGCCTCTGTCATGTCCCCAAACCTACAAAGGTTTCCCAGCGCCTACTGCATCAAGTCCAAGCTCAAATGCCTGGCCTCTGACACCCTCCATCATGTGGTTCCACCAACAGATTCGCCAGTACCTCCCCTTCACAAAGGACTCCAGCCACCTTGTCAGTCAGGTCTCTTCAATCTGGCTGCATGCATCGCCACCTGCTCCAGAGCCCAGAGGGATAAACAGAAAAAACACTGGCCGAAACTGAGAAGGCATGGTTTCCAATCCCAACTCTATCACTTATCCGCTGGGTAATCTGGGGCTAACTGAACTTCCGTTTCCTCATCTGTAGAATGGAGATAATAGAACTTTTCATGTAGGAAACATCCTTTTCAGCATGAGGAACCAGCCTCTAACTCTTGCAGGTTCCAACCCTCTTGTCTGGTTCCCAGACTTCAGCTTTTCCTCCACCTGGCACTGTGCTTAAGTGGTGCTGTTGACAGAGCTTGGAAGGGCCTTGCGGGCTCTGATGCGTGATGTAGCTCAGACACAGAGGAGGCTGGCTCCTACAGTGGCGCTCAATGGACACTCATAGATATACAGGTTGATAGCCTTTCCTGACCCAACCCTCCCGGACTTCCTGGAACATTTCCTTCCAATCAACTGGTGGCAACCCCATCTGGAGAGAACCCCATCATTCATGCCACTGCCAACCTGGACAGCCAGGGACCCAGGAGCAGTTTTCCCTTTCTCAGTAAACATTTGGGATGGACTGAAACTTTAAAGCTTGAAAAACAATTGTGATGATGCTAAAGAAAATATCGTCTATAATCTAACCACACAATATATTCATCTGCCCACCAGACCTCATTCACACCCTCACGTGTTTCGAGTTGCAACCATAATGTACAGAGAGTTTTATAATCTGCTTTTTTTCCCTCTTAACATTGGGCCACAAATAACCCTCTGTTTCTATATAGTTTTGTAATGATCATTTCAGAAGACTCTGCCAGGTTGTGTACTCACTGAAGGCGTCTGACTCATTCTTCTATTTCTCACTCCTTGGCAGTCAGTATATTTGTTTAACCAATGACAGAATGAATTATGTTCCATCAAGATCATGTACTGTAACTTACTCACCATTACCCTATTAATAAACATTTCACTTGTTTCCAATATTTAGCAAATACATATTTTACAGCATTTTTCTCTATAATTTCCTTTCTCCTCTTCAATTACTTCCTTTGGATAAATTTCTTGCCATGGGGATAACTGGGCCAAAGGGCATGGGAACTTTTTAGCTTTTGACACATACATATGAAACTAATATACTGCAAAACCCTTATTGAGCATATATTACAGGCAACATGTGAGCTCAGATCCAGAGCTGTTCCAAAGATCAGTGCAATAAGAACTTTGCCTTCAATGTTTAAGAGGTGCTTAACACTTAAATGCAGAGCTCAGAAATTTACAAAAAAAGCATGCTCTGCATTAACTGGTAACACAAGAGCAGTGACATCTGACCTGAGTCTTTAAGGATCTTAGGACCCTTATCTTAGGACATCTGACCTGAGTCTTAAGATCTTAAGATTTTAAGGGAAATGTCTGAGAAATTGAAAGGCACTGGGAATAGAGTATGTGGTGGGAAGCTTCTGAAGCTTTGGCTCAGACAACCAATGGAAGAGGGTGTTCTCGGGGTGTTCACAATTGACTCCGTTATTACCTGATCCTTGTTCCAATTGTTGAATTATGAAACTTTTCATTAAAATTTTAACTTATAAGTGGACTCCCAAGAAAAGAGGAAAATATTCTTTTGGCTTGAGAAACAAAGAAGAGAGATAAACAGTTTCATTTCTAGAAGAAAATTAGATTTGTATCATAAGAAACATTCATTCATTCATTTTGCTGAATAAGACAGAATAGGGAGAAAATAAGGAGGGTCATCGAAAAAACCTAAATAGCAATGATGTTGGTATCTAAGTAAAGGAAGGCACATTTGAAAAGGACAGTTGGCCCTAAGAGCACAGCTGGATCAGATCCACCACAGCTTCTGGGCTCTGGGCTTCCCCAAAGCAGAAAGAAACTCCAAATGCAGACAGACATCTATGACTGAGTCCCAACCTACTGACTCTGTGACCTTGGGAAGGTATTTGACATCTCTGAGGCTCAGTTTCTTCACCTGAAAAAAAAGAATAAACAAGGTGCCCACCTCCTAGGGTTATTATGAGGATTTAGTAAGACCTTCACAAAGCTCACAGCACAGGCTTGGAAAGCAAGGTCAAATAACTGGAGGCAACTATTTTGATTCTTTTTTTTTTCTTATTATAATTAGATTGAATCTTTCCCAGTGAGGAAACTCATACTATGTTGCCCTTGCCATCTTGCTTTTTTTAGTCCCAGAATCACAAAATTGTGGGTGGTCAGAAATAGTTGAGTCCAAACCCACACTTTGCAGGTAGGGGAAAGGAGGTCCAGAGAAGGCCAGAGACTGGCCCAAGATCACACAGTGAGTTAATCAAGGAGGTAGATAACTCTCAGTTTACTGACTTCTTCCTCCTTGATAAAACTATAGACCAATCTTATGGTGACTACAGTTAACAATACTGTATTGTATATTTGAAAGATGCTAAGAGAGTATATTTTAAAATTTCTCACCACACATAAAAAAATTGTAACTATGTGAAGTGATGGACGTGTTAACTAACCTTATTGTGATAATCATTCTACAATATATACACATATAAAATTATATATAGAAACCCTAAAGACTTCATCAAAAAACTGTTAGAACTAATAAACAAATTCAGTGAAGTTGCAGGATACAAAATCAATACACAGAAATCTGTTGTGATTCTTTCCACTAATAATAAACTATCTGGAAGAGAAATTTAGAAAATAATTCCATTAATAATTGCATCAAAAAGAATATAATACCTAGGAATAAATTTACCAAGGAGGTAAAAGACCTGTATATTGAAAACTACAAGACATTAATGAAAGAAATTGAAAAAGACACAAATAATTGATATTTCAATTATTCAATTGTTATTATTCAATTATTATCAATTATCAATTATCAATTGTTATCAATTGTTAACAATTATTCAATTGTTATCAATTATTCAATTATTATTCAATTATCTTATAAAATAAGATATTTCAAACTCATGGATTGGAAGAATTAATATTGTTAAAATGTCCACACTACCCAAAGCAATATACAGATTCAAAGCAATCCCTATCAGAATTCCTTTTCATGAAATAGAACAAACAATCCTAAAATCTGTATACAGCCACAAAAGACCCCAAATAGCTAAAGCAATCTTGAGAAAGAGGAACAAAGCTGTAGGCATTATGCTCCCTGATCTCCAACTATATTACAAAAACTATAGTAATTAAAACAATATGGTATTGGCATAAAAAGAGACACATAAATCAGTGGGTCAGAATAGAAAGCCCAAAAATAAATCCACATATATATATGTATGGTCAATTAATTTATAACAAAGGAGCCAGGAATATACAATGGGGAAAGGACAGTCTCTTCAATAAATGGTGCTGGGGAAACTAGACAGCTACATGCAAAATAATGAAACTGGACCAGTATCTTACACCATATGCAAAAATTAACTCAAAATGGATTAAAGACTTGAATGTAAGACCTGAAACCATAAAACTCCATAGAAGAAAACATAGGCAGTACAACTATGTCAAGATCTTGACATTGGTCTTGGCAACGATTTTTTTAATCTGACACCAAAAGCAACAAAAGTAAAAAAGAAACAAGTGGGGCTACACTGCACTAAAAAGTTTCTGCAAAGCAAAGGAAACCATCAACAAAATGAAAGGCAACGTATTGAATGGGTGAAAATAACTGCCAATCATATATATGGTAAGGGCCTAATAACCAAAATACAGAAAGAACCCATACAACTCAATAGCAAAAAAAAAAAAAAATCTGATTTTACAATGGGCAGAAGATCTGAGTAGACATTTTTCTAAAGAAGACATACAGATGGCCAATAGGTATGTGAAAAGATGTTTAATGCCATTAATCAGTAGGGAAATGCAAACCGAAACCACAATGGGATATCACCTCTCACCTGTTAGAATGGCTATTATCCAAAAGATGAGAAATAATAGTTGTTGGCAAGAATGTGGAAAAAAGGGAACCCCTGTGCACTGTTGGTGGGAATGTAAATTGGTCAACCCCTATGAAAAACAGTATGAAAGTTCCTCAAAAAATTAAAAATAGAACTACAATATGATACAGCAATTCCACTTCTGAGTATTTATCTGAAGAAAATGAAAAAAATAATTTGGAAGGATATATTATCCCCATGTTCATTTCAGCATTTACAATAGACCAGATATGGAAACAACCTAAGTGTTCATCGATGAATAAATGGATAAAGAAATTGTGGTAAATACACACAATGGAATATTATGCAGTCATAAAAAATGAAATCCTACCATTTGTGACAACATAGATGGACCTCGAGGGCATTATGCTAAGTGAAATATATCAGACAGAGAAAGACAAATACCATATGATCTCTCTTATATGTGGAATCTAAAAAAAAAACAAATAAACAAAAAACCAAGCTCACAGATACAGAGAACAGATTGGTGGTTGCAAGCGGGGAGGGGTAGAGGGTGGGAGAAATGGGTGAACTTTTTTGTTTAGTTTAAATAAATTGAATTAAAAAAATTTAAAAATAAAGTAACATCACTACATTGTACACATTAAACTTACAAAATTTCATGTGTCAATTATGTCTCAATAAAGCTGGGAAAAAATACAGTCCAATCCTCCCTCTAAGAGCAGAGAACACAGGTGGTCAATGGAAAACCCGTTGAAAGAGGATCTGCAGGCAGATGATTTAGGCAGAGAGGGAAGGCTTGCCCTCCTGAATGCAGAGTTTAACAGAATTGATCTGCTTGTGGTGACAGGTGCAGCCTGGGTGGTGCAGCCTTTGGTGACAGCTGTTCTGTGACATCAGTATCTCTAATGAAAGATGGTCAACAGACAGAGACTCACTGGCAAAGGATACCAGGATTCCCAGAAGCAAATGTTATCAGCCGCTCCCATCAGGATCTGGATGGGTAGACTGAGCCTTTGGGAAAAGGGCCACTGCAGAGGGTGGCCACATCCTGGGGCTGTCCCAGTGCTTAGGGAAATGCCCAGTCCCTTCCAAATAATCCTACTCACTTTGGGTTTATTCTATGATCATTAAATGACCATCTGAGGGAGAAGCTGGATTTCCAGGAAACTTGCCACCAAGAAAGATGGAGAATACATGCTTTTGGTTACTGGGAAGAGCCATCACCCCTTATAATCCACTGCATCGGGCATGTGGATAGTATCTGGTGAGCTTTCCATAATCTCTCTCTCTCTCTGAGACGCTGTCCCTGAGAGCCCAGTGGGGAGAATTCTCCTCTGGCCTCAAAAGGTCGACAACCATACCTGGGAACTTGGCAGCCCAACTCTGAGAGGTCCACTTTGGGTATCACCTGGCCCCTAGACAATGTCTCATTAGTGCCCTCAAAATTGGGGCAGTCTGTCCCAACTCAGAAGCAAATTTTCTTTTCTGCCTGCACCCCATTCTCCTGGCCCAGGGGGACCACTTCAGTTTCAACGTGACCTATAATATTGTTTGCTTAACTTGCTGAGTTGGCGACCACATTCTGGGCTACCCCAGAGTAGTATTATCCAAGAGCAAGTAAGAGAAGTAGGTTTTTGCAAACGTGGAAATACCCTGTCTTTCTTCAAGACGCCCTCCATCCATAGGACGGCCAAGATGTTTTCTTGAGGATACATGGTGCCATGTCTGCTCTGCTCTATAAGGCATGTTGTTAGGCAACAGCCAAAGTTCCTCCAGAGACACACCCTAGACAGCTCTAGAAACCATAAGACACACTCAGCAGGAAAATTACTCTTTTACCCCATATTTCCTCATTTATTTAGGTAGAAACAAAAATAAATTTTTAATTCACACTTCTTTGACTACTAGAAAAGATTGTTCAGTTTTCAATGTGCTTGTTCTATATTCTTTATATCTTTTTCTGATTATCAAAGAGAAGCACAGTCATAGAAAATCCAAAAAACAAAGAAGTGTATAAAAAGTTTAAATTACACAATATTCCACCTCCTATAGATAAAACATTGTTTAACACTTAGGTGGTTTTCTACCATGTCTTTCTCTGCAGATATAATTTTTTAAATAAAAAGATTTGAGATCATAACATACATACAGTTTTAGATATTTTTTTTTCACTTCACATTGTAGCATAAACATTTTCCCATACATTAAACGCAAGCATGATTTTAATGATTGCACAGAAGTCCATATAGACTTTATCTAGCCAAACCTCTACTGATGGACATGAACGTATAAAGGAAAAACACAGATTTTTCTTCCTTCTATGTAGGGAAAAATCCAGTTCTTCCCCACTGTGTTTCTCTCCTGTGTGTCTCCTCTACTACTCACAGAGAACACTTCATTTCTGACACTTCTGATCACCAACTGTGTGGGAAGTTTTCTCCACATCAAGCAATTCTCTGTGACACCAGCTGGGTGTCCTACAATTTAACTCAATTCTGACATTATCTACCTGGAGATAGTGTCAGATCCCACAGGTTAAGGGCTCAGTCCCACAAGACTGCCCTACCCCACTTCAGATGCCAATCACAAGTAGTAGGTCCCCAGTTTACCCACAAGTACTGTCTGAGTTGACTACAAATCAGAGGTTCCCATGACCACACCTTCGGTTGGATTAATTTGCTAGAGCAGCTCACAGAACTCAGAAAACACTTATGTTTACCAGTTTATTAAAGGATACAGAGGAACAGTCAGATGAAGAGATACATAGGGCAAGGGTCTGAGAGGGTCCCTAGTACAGAAGCTTCTGTTCCTGCGGAGTTGGGGTGCATCACCCTCCCGATATATGGATGTGCTCGCCAACCCGGAAGCTCCCTGAACCCCATACTCTTGGGATTTTGTGGAGGCTTCTTCACTTGGCATGATTAGTTATTAACTCCATTTCCAGTCCCCCTCCCCTCTGTGGAGGATGGGTGGTAGAGCTGAAAATTCTAACCACCTAATCAAGGCTTGGTCTTTGATGACCAGCCCCACCCAGAAGCATCCAGCAGCCACTCAGTGTCTGCATTAGAATAAAAGATGCTCCTAGTGTTCTTATCATTTAGGAAACTATAAGGGTTTTAGGAGCTCTGTGCCAGGAATGGGGGTCAGAGATCAATATATATATATTTCCTATTATCTCACAGGATATAATTCCCAGTTTTTTACTATTATGTACAACACTGTGCTGAACATAAAACTTGGTCATATCTTTGATTGTATAATAGGAATCACTGAAGGAATAGATTTGAGCATCTGTGTGTCTCTTGCTAGCTACCGCAAAATCGCTTTTTCGAAAAATGACACTGAGTTGCTTCTACTCCAAGAACCCCAATCCCTGACTTTAGCACCCACTCCATCACCGTCCCAGACTTTTTGGCCAGGATATTATGGGCTTTAGTTATTTTAGAAAATACCAGCTACTGATTTCAAGAGGCAGAGAAGGCAAGGCAGAGAAGGAAAAAAGAGGTCCATTCTTGAGAGGAAGTGGTAAGGCTGCTCTTTGGCAGAGACAAAAGAAAAGAGGAATAAGTGGATTTTAAAAGTGACCAGTCAGTCTCCCAAGGCAATAAAAATAAAAATAAAAATAAACAAATGGGACCTAATAAAACTTATAAGCTTTTGCACAGCAAAGGAAACCATAAAAAAAAAAGACAACCTACAGAATGGGAGAAAATATCTGCAAACGATGCAATCAACGAGGGCTTAATTTCCTAAATATACAAACAGCTCACACAATTCAACAACAAAAAAACAAACAACCCAATAGAAAAATAGTCAGAAGGGGGACTTCCCTGGTGGTCCTGTGGTTAAGACTCCACGCTTCCAATGCAAGGGATGCGGGTTTGATCCTTGGTCAGGGAACTAAGATCCCACATGCTGCGCGGCCAAAATAAAAGAAAGAAAGAAGAATAAAAATGGTCAGAAGACCTAAATAGACAGTTCACCAAAGAAGAAATACAAATGGCTAATAGGCAATGAAAAGATGTTCAACATTGTTAATTATCAGAGAAAAGCAAATCAAAACTACAATGAAGTACCACCTCACACTGGTCAGAATGGCCATCATTAAAAACTCTACAAATGGGACTTCCCTGGTGGCAGAGTGGTTAAGAATCTGCCTGCCAATGCAGGGGACATGGGTTCGAGCCTTGGTCCGGGAAGATTCCACATGCCGCAGAGCAACTAAGCCCATGCGCCACAACTACTGAAGCCCGCGTGCCTAGAGCCCGTGCTCCACAACGAGAAGCCACCACAATGAGAAACCCACGCATCACAATGAAGAGTAGCCCCCGCTCACCACAACTAGAAAAAAAAAAAAAGGCCTGTGCACAGCAATGAAGACCCAACGCAGCCAAAAAAAAAAAAAAAAAAAAAAAAAACCTCTACAAATAACGAATGCTGGAGAGGGTGTGGAGAAAAGGGAACCCTCTTACATGGTTGGTAGGAATGTCAGTTGGTACAGCCGCTATAGAAAACAGCGTGGAGGTTCCTCAGAAAACTAAAAATGGAATTACCATATGATCCAACAATCCCACTCCTGGGCATATATCCAGACAAAACTCTAATCCAAAAAGATACATGCACCCGTATGTTCATAGCAGCACTATTCACAATAGCCAAGTCATGGAAACAACCTAGGTCCATTGACAGATGAATGGATAAAGAAGATGTGTTATATATATACAATGGAATACTATTCAGCTATAAAAATGATGAAATCATGCCATTTGCAGAAACATGGGTACAATTAGAGGTGATCATATTAAGTGAAGTAAGTCAGACAGAGAAAGACAAATACCATATGATATCACTTATATGTAGAATCTAAAATATGACACAAATGAACCTACCTATGAGACAGAAACAGACTCACAGACATAGAGAACAGACTAGTGGTTGCCAAGGGGGAGGAGACTGGGAGAGGGAGGGAGTAGGAGGCTGGGGTTAGCAGATGGTAAGCTATTATATATAGAATGTATAAACAGCAAGGTCCTACTGTATAGCACAGACAACCATATTCAATATCTATGAAAAACCATAATGGAAAAGAATATTTTAAAAAAAAGAATGGGGCTTCCCTGGTGGCTCAGTGGTTGAGAGTCCGCCTGCCGATGCAGGGAACACAGGTTCGTGCCCTGGTCCGGGAGGATCCCACATGCCGCATAGCGGTTGGGCCCGTGAGCCATGGCCGCTGAGTCCGTGCGTCCGGAGCCTGTGCTCCGCAATGGGAGAGGTCACAACAGTGAGAGGCCCGCGTACCACAAAAAAATAAAATAAAATAAAATAAAAAGAATAAATTAAAAAAGAATGTATATATATGTATAACTGAATCACTTTGCTGTACAGCAGAAATTAACACAACGTAAACAACTATACTTCAATTAAAAAAATAAACAAAAGTGACCAATAACATCACAAATAAGTTATTTTAAGGAAACAGAGATGACTTAGCACTTGAGTTAAGCGGACACAGGAGAGGCTATCTGAGCCATGCAAAATTTGGGGGAAGGGGTCATAGGGAGTTATTGTTTAATAGGTAGAGAGTTTCAGCGTTGCAAGATGAAAAGAGTTCTGGAGATGGATAGTGGTGATGGTTGTACAATATGAATGCACTTAATACTTCTGAATTGTACACTTAAAAGTTAAGATAGTAAATTTTGTGTTATGGTTATTTTGCCACAATTTAAAATTTAGGGAAAATCCCCCAACAAAATCTAGGAAGAGAAGGTGCTGACACTGGCTCTGGGAAGGGAGAGGTGTCTTAGAGGGGGAAGAAGTAGAGATGAACAGGGCACCCACGAAGTCATTCTGCAGTTTGAATGCTTAAAATATTCACTTCTATATGAAATATAAACAATCTGCAAAAGGCAACAAAGAAAGAATTAATTCAAGGTTTAACACGGTTGCAGGAAGGTCGACTTGCAATGCATCCACCATCATTTTTGATACAGCCATCTCAGTATAATGTAGAGCTCAGTACTTGCAAAATGAAAGAAATGAAAAAAAAACAAACATAAGCAACTTTATTTAAATCTCTAGTGAATTCTCTCTGGGTTGCATCTCACAAATTGTTTATACCCTATATGGCACTGAATTGATTAGAAATCCAAACCCACAATGACTTACAGACACCCTGTATCTTGAGCTTTTGCTAGCAGAGGTGGTGCTCCAAGCAGTCAAGGAACTCAATTAGTACAACTCTAAGAACTCCTTGGCATATCCAGATAGCCCTGTCTGGGGACAAGAGGATGCCCAGCTGCCAAGCTGGGAAGCCTAATAACAAAAGGCTAATTTACACATCCATTGGTGCTGGATAAGTGCCCATTTCAAAGCACATTATTCCACTGAGAAATAGAAGGAACCAGAAAAGAATTTCCACGGGTTCCCACCACCACATCTTCCCACCTACCTGTAGATGTGTCCGTGCACTCTTCCTTCCCTCCAGGTAGGATGGAAGAATTGTCCCTGCTCTTATCTAAAGCCAAACTCTTGGGACTTCCCTGGTAGCACAGTGGTTAAGACTCCACACTCCCAATGCAGGGGGCCCGGTTTCGATCCCTGGCCAGGGAACTAGATCCCACATGAGTAACACTACTAAGAGTTTGCATGCTGCAACTAAGGAGCCCATGTGCCGCAACTAAGGAGCCAGCAAGCAGCAACTAAGGAGCCCTCAAGCCACAACTAAGACCCGGCACAACCAAATCAATCAATCAATCAATCAATCAATCAATAAAAAGCCAAACTCTTCACTTGTGCAAGAGATCCCATCCCTCCTGCTTCCCCAAGGATTGTCTTCCTGCATTTGCCTCTTCTCTCCCACACAATCAATTTCTCCTCTCTGCTGGATAATTCTCAGTTAAACATACAAGGAGGCCAGATACCTCTCACTTTTAGAACCCTCATCTTGATTCCATATCTCCTCCAGCTCTTGTCTCATATCTCTTCTCCATTTAGAGATACTTAGAAGAGTTGTCTCCTGTTCCTTGGCCCCCATTCTCTCTTGAACTGTCTTCTTACCACCCCCTCAGACATGCTCTTGTCAAAGTCACCAATGCTCTCCATGTGGCTCAATCCTATAGTCGACAGTTAGGCCCACCTTATCCACCCACCAGAGAATTTGACAAAGTGTATCGCTTCCTCCTCTGTTTGGTGCTGGAGATACCACTCTCCCGGTTCTCTGACCACCTCACTGCCTGATCTTTCACAGTCTCCTTCACTGGTTCTTTCTGCCTCCTTGACCTCAAAACATCAAGGTCAGGACTTCCTTGGTGGTCCAGTGGCTAAGGCTACACGTTCTCAATGCATGGCCCCGGGTTCGATCCCGGGACAGGGAACTAGATCCCACATGCCACAACTAAGAGTTCACATGCCACAACTAAGTGTCCACATGCCTCAACTAAAAGATCCAGCATGCTGCAACTAAAAACCCTGCATGTTGCAACTAAAGATCCCGTATGCAGCAATGAAGATTCTGTGTGCCGCAACTAAGACCCAGTGAAGCCAAATAAATAAATAGATAGATAAATAAATAAATAAATAAATAAATATTTCAAACAAAAACAACATCGAGGCCCCCAGGGCTGGGTCCCTGTATCTCTTCTCCTCTCTGTCTACCCTCACTCCCCTGGAGGTCTCAGCTCACTACAAAGCTTTAAACATCATCTCTCCACACTGACAATGCCCAAACATTTTTCTCCCGCCCAGACTTCTCCAGAGGCCAGGCATGAACATTCAATTCCCTAACAACTTTCCCTGGACAATAAGTATCTTCCAGCATCATCACAAAGCCCTGCACTCCTCACTGTCTCGGTAAATGACAACTTCATTCCTCCAGTTGCTCTGGTCAAAAAGCCCTCTTTCCAACACACCAGCAAGCCCCAGCCAGCACTTTTTTCAAAACCAATTCTCCACCAGATTGCTTCTCACCACTTCCTGCACTGTCCTCCATCCAACATATCACCTTCCTTCTCCCAGACAACTCCACACCCTCTCTGCTTCTACTCCATGGTCCATTCCCTGCACTGTCCCCTGGGAGTCCTCCTAATATCCAATCAGATTATGTCACTTCTCCATTTGAGACTACCCAGTGGATCCCCACCTCCCTTAGAATGAACCCAAACTCGAGACTTCCCTGTTGGTCCAGTGGTAAAGAATCCATCCTGCAATGCAGGGGATGCAGGTTTGATCCCTGGTCGGGGAACTAAGATCCCACATGCTGCAGGGCAGATAAGCCCGCACGCCACAACTACTGAGCCTGTGCTCCTCAACTAGAGAGAGAAAGCCTGCACGCCACAACTAGAGAGAAGCCTAAGCACCCCAGCGAAGAGCCGGCACACCGCAACAAAAGATCCCGCGTGCCGCAACTAAAGACCTGACGCAGCCAAAAAGAAAAAATAATGAACTCAAACTCTGTACTAGGATCTACAAGGCCCTACATGATCCCACCCTTGCCTCCTTTCCGAGTCTCGTATCCCAAGACTGGCCTCCCACACTCCATTTAGCCACACAGTCCTCTTAGCTCTTCCTGAAACAGGCTGAGCTCTTCCCTACCACAGGCCGTTTACACTTGCTCCTTTCTCTGCCTGGGGTCCTTTTCTCTTGGGAAGTGGGGACCTCTTTTATCAGATCTGTGCATGGCTCACCCCCTAGCTTCACTCAACCTCTGCTTCAGTGTCACCTCTGCAGATAAACCTTCACAGATCATCCCAACCTAAACAAAGATTTCACCACCATCTCACTCCCTACCCCTATTCCTGGCTCTCTTTGTTTTCTTACCCTTTATCTCTACTTGCCACTATACTACATATTTGTTTGTTTCTTATTTCTCTTCCATGTTGGTTTGTAATGACCAGACCAACAGTACCTCAAATGTGTCTGACACAGAATAGGAACTCCAACATTTACTGAGTAATTAATTTGTATTTTTGTGTGAATTGCCTCCTGGTGTCTTTTGCACATGTTGGTATGTTTGATATTTATAAATTGATTTTTTTAAATTAAATTATTTATTTATTTGTTTGTTTGTTTGTTTGTTTGTTTGTTTTTGGCTGCATTGGGTCTTCGTTGCTGCATACTGGCTTTTCTCTAGTTGTGGCGAGCGGGGGCTACTCTTTGTTGTGGTGCGCAGGCTTCATTGTGGTGGCTTCTCTTGTTGGGAGCATGGGCTCTAGGCACGTGGGCTTCAGTAGTTGTGGCACACGGGCTCAGTAGCTGTGACACGCGGGCTCTAGAGCACAGGCTCAGTGGTTGTGGCGCACGGGCTTAGTTGCTCCGCGGCATGTGGGATCTTCCCGGACCAGAGCTCGAACCCATGTCCCCTGCATTGGCAGGCAGACTCTTAACCACTGCGCCACCAGGGAAGCCCTTAAATTGACTTTTAAGAGTTCATTCCAGAGGAAATATAGTAATCTTTTGTCTGTCATATACTACAAGTATTTTTTCCTGCTGTCATTTTCTATTTTTCTGTTTCATAAAACAAAACTCACAGTGGTTTCTCTTTAAAAATGACCCTACCTTGTAGTAAATTCCAATTCCTCCCCGATTCAGTCAGAGGTGCTTTTGGTCTTAGTCGATGGCATTACTGAGCATTTTCATATTTAACTATGTGCTCATTAGCACTTTAATGAAATATTGGAAGGGGTTGCCCAGAGGCTGCTAGCCAAATGCTATTTATTTACTTATGTAACTGAAGTATAGTTGATTAACAATGTTTCAGGTGTACAGCAAAGTGATTCAGTTATATATATATTCTTTTTCAGATTCTTTTCCATTATAGGTTATTAAAAGATATTGAATACAGTTCCCTGTACTACACAGTAGGTCCTTGTTGTTTATCTATTTTATATATAGTAGTGTACAAAGCCAGATGCCACTTAAACCTTAAAATCAAGAAAATGACTCAGCTACAACATATTTATCATGGTCATTAATGTAAATTGCTCAGAGGGAGCAGAAATGACTCTGCGTTAATCCATCATTACTCAAAGCACAGACAGATACTCACAGGCTGGGGAAAATCATAGGCAGCTGATGCCAATGCCAATTCTTTGGAGTATTTATCACATTTGATTTGGCTACTTCCTAAAGGCATCCAGGTATCTTACCCAAAGAGGCATGAACCAGTAAGATGCTACCAGATCCTTAGAGAAGGAAGTCGTTTTTTCTTTTTAATATTTTATTTATTTGTTTGTTTGTTTGTTTGTCTGCCGCGGGTCTTAGTTGCGGCACATGGGATCTTCGTTGCCAGATATGGGATCTTTTAGTTGCAACATGCGGGATCTAGTTCCCTGACCAGGGATTGAACCCGGGTCCCCTGCATTGGGAGTGCGGAGTCTTAACCACTGGACCAACAGGGAAGTCCCAAAGGAAGGGTTTTTTGAAAATGCTTGGTTCAGGGATGATACAATGGCAGCAATGAAGAATTGAAATTGTGTCTGAAATCTCCTGTGCCTTTACTGGCAAAAGAGGAGAACTGAAAACACTGCGCAGACCCTAAATATGATGTCAGAGCCAACTTAGGAGACATAAGGGCCCAGGTCATCAAGCTTGGTCCTTCGGGAAGTTCTATTCCACTCACCCTGGTCACCTTTGGTCACTCCCAGGCTAAGGGAACACCTGCCTCACAGACTCCCCCTCTTTCCAAGTATTACAGGTGTCTAGCCACAGGGCCTGGCATCTCCAACTTCACAGAGCCTCCAATGAGGCCAAAAGGATGCCAAGGCCATCTTGCTACTCTCTTGTCCATGAAGATCTACCCTCCGAGTCCAGGCTCACTGGGGAGGCATCTTCTGTCCTGAGAGTGTTGGTCTTTGGAACAATCAGTACAGAAAATAGTATGGAGGTTCCTCAAAAAATTAAACATAGAACTACCCTATGATCAGCAATTCCACTTCTGGGTATATATGTAAAAGAAAAGAAATCAGTATCTTGAAGAAATATCTGTACCTCCATGTTCACTGCAGCTGTATCTGTATTAGCCAAGACAGGGAAACAACCTAGTAACCATCGGTGGACGAATGCATAAAGAAGATGTGGTATATGCATTCAATGGAACATTATTCAACCATAAAAAAGAAGAAAATCTGACATTTGCAATAATATGGATGAATCTTGAGGGCATTATGCTAAGTGAAATAAGTCAGACAGAGAAAGACAAATACTATATAATCTCACTCATATGTGGAATCTAAAAAAGCTGACCTCATAGAAACAGAGAGTGGAATGGTGGTTGCCAGGGCCTGCTGGGTGGGGAAAATGGGGAGATGTTGGTCAAAGTGCACAAGCTTCTGGTTATAAGATGAATAAGTTCTAAGGATCTAATGTACAGCACAGTGACTATAGTGAACAATACTGTATTGTATACTTGAAAGCTGCTGAGAGAATAGACCTTAAATGTTTTCACCACACACACAAAAAGGTAATTATGTGAGGTGATGGATGTGTCAACTTACCTTATTGTTGTAATCATTTTGCAATATATACGGGTATCAAATCATCATGTTCTATACTGTAAACTTACATAATGTTATATGTAAATTACATCTCAATAAAGCTGGGGGAAAAAAGAAAAATAGTGACTAAGTTTCCTCTGACAAAATCTTGACATTTGGCTGAGTAGGAGGCACCTTGAAGTTGTAGAAGGACCTATAGTTAGTGGTGTAGTGATATTTGTGAGCTATATTTAAACACATCTAAAGAAGAATGCACATCTATATTTATGACTCATTTTTTGAGGATGGATCACTTGCATGAATTAAATTTATTTCTTAAATCAAAACCATAATTTGCTACCTTTTTTCCCCTAATTACAGGATGGTAAAGCAGGAAGGCATTAGGTATCTGGGAGCTGCCCCTGTGTAGAGGTCCCTGGGCCCTGCGATGTGAAAGGCACAGAGAAGGAAAAGCAGGAGGCATCGGGCCCCAGTGCTTCCTGGGAATCCGCCAAACCCTCTGAGGAGCAAGACCATTTCCCGAGATCCAGAAGCCTGCAAGGCTGCACTGTTTGGAGTCTCCAAGTGTACCCCTGACAGCTCCCCAGGAGACGTGAATGCCTGGCAGGGGATGGATGATATCTGGCAAACATGGGGGATGCCATGAGAGAGCACAGTCTTGTCTCTGACACCTGTCAGCTGTCCCTGTGACTCCAGAAAGCCATAGGAAGATGTCATCATCACCCAGGGGTGCCGGGGGCCCCAGAAAACTGAGGGTTGGTGTTCACTAGGTCTCGTATGTTCCCTAGGGTCTCTAGGCCACACTAGCCAAGTGACCGTGAGTTCATCTCTGAACTTGTCTCACATTCAGCTGCCCCATGAGTGAAATGGTAACAGAGCAGTTTAGCAGGTGGGTTCAAGTCTCAGCTCTGTCCCATACTGGCTGCAAAACTGGAAGTAATTCACTGTATCTCTCTGTGCCTTGGTTTTCTCAGGTGTAATATAAACATAACACTAGTATTTAGTGTTAAGGTTTCTGCTAGTTCAGGGGGTCACAGAAGCACATGCCAAGACAGGAAGGGAATCAGACACGAGAGCGATGTGTTAGGGAAAACACCTGTGAGGGAGGTGGGCGAGGCATGGGGGGCTGGGAGAGCCTTCAGACCACAATGCAGGTGTGTCCCCTGGGCTGGAGAGAGGGAAGGACAGCTTTGGCAAGGCCACTGGGGTGTCATAGAGCCAAAGTCACTGCCAGAGGAGCCCCACCTCTGCCAGGGGTGGACCCGCCCAGGTGATGAATTCCTGCCACACTCATCACCAGAGGGGGAACCGCCTCAGAGCACAGTGGTCAACTACTCCCGCACAGTCGGAGCTTTTTTGTTTTTTGTTTTTTGTTTTTGCAGTACGTGGGCCTCTCACTGTTGTGGCCTCTCTCGTTGCGGAGCACAGGCTCTGGACGCGCAGGCTCAGCGGCCATGGCTCACGGGCCCAGCCGCTCCGCGGCATGTGGGATCTTCCCAGACTGGGGCACGAACCCACGTCCCCATCGGCAGGCGGACTCTCAACCACTGCGCCACCAGGGAAGCCCCGCACAGTCGGAGGTTTGAGGGCACCTTCTCATGCCACCACCGCTGTCATAAGAATTTAAGAATTTGCTTAATTCTGGTGGAAGTGTTTCAAATAGAGCTGGGTTGAGCCTCCACAAATGTCCCCAACTTCCCAACCTCTGGGACCACTTTCCTTCTCCCCTCTCTCCATCTTCAATGGCCCTCCTGATTTTATTCTTTTTTTCCGTCTTCTTCCTTTCCCTTTTCTCTTTCCACTTCTGCCCTCCAGCCACAATCCCCAGCCAGAAAGGCTGCAGAAGGACAGGGGGAGAGGAATGACAGGAAGGGTTTGGAGGGTCCTAATGTGAGGAGGGAAGCCTTGGACCATCTGCCCCCATGTCCCTTCCTCCCCAGACTGGACCTTTGGCGCAGTGTGGTCCATGCAGGAGGCTTCCCCCAGAACTGTGGCCACGTGCCCACACACAGGACTTGTGCCTGGCTTACTTCCCACAGGGAGACTTTGCCAGTCAACACCCGGCCTTCACCTGCCAGCCCGTCAGCCAAGAAGGACGGGGAGCTGGACGCCCTCGGTACCCTCACCCCCCTCCCAGCATGATGGAGATCTATTTTAGTTCCCACTGCCTGTTAGTCACCAGTGTGGTGGAGTGACATTAATCTCCACTGTTAGGGGGAAGCTGAGGAAGCCAATACTTCTCCTTCGGGGTATGAGTTGCAAAACCCTTCCTTAATCCCCAGCATTATAAATCCTGTTTTTATTTTCACAGCTATGAGCAAAATCCAAATAGTGACCTTCTAAAACTAGACAAAAGAAGCCACAACTTATCCTGAAAAGAGTCCAAGGCCCTCAGAGGAGAGGCTAAGAGGGGCTATTCCAGCAGGGGTACCTCTATGCTTGATGGGACAAGAGATGTGCCGTGAGGACAAGCTGACTTCCTCCCTTGTGTTTCTGATTCAAGGAACCAGCTGAGGTGGAGCAGTCTGGGGAACATGCATACCCCAAAGACTGGCATCCTCCCAACTAGGGAAATGCCAGCATCATAGTACAAACTGACTCAAAGAAAGGAACTACCCTTGTGTGTTTGTCTGCTGCACAGAGGCACTGAGCTAGGTGACCGCAGCAAAGCTGTCCGCAGCCCTCCACGCCGCTGGCCTGATCTGCACTCACCACAAGGCAGCCCCCAAAGTCTGAGAAATCATTCACAGTGTCCTTACAAGTCAGAGTCACACCACTGTGCTGGCTGTTACCTGCAAAAGGTGTTAGAGGGTTTGGGGTACAACTTCAGGCTGACAAAGTCAAGTACATGATCTTTCCCTGAGCTCACGTCCCTCCTTCCCTGAGCATATCTGTGACTGGTTCCTGCTCCCAAGGAGGCTTTCTGGCTGAGCTGATATGAAATCCTGGTGCCTCTTCCGCTATCATTGGAGGAGGGTGAGAGTGTGCAGTAGAGAGACAAGCAGGCCCCCAGGTTTTCACGAGGAAGAGGAAGTTCAGACACACAACCTCAGCTAGACAGCCGGCTCCCTGGAACTTGGTGGCTGACCCACCTGCCACCCAGAACTGACTGGGATGGAATTTTATCTCATTCCTTATACAGGAGCTTCCATTCTGTGGATTGAGGTTGGTTCCCTTGCAGACACCTCCCCTGGAACGACCCAATCATAATGGTAACCCCGTGGTTAACCTACTGTTCGCTCTGCCTGCGGGCATTAAAGGTCCACATGCACATGGACCAGTCCCTCCTCAAAACCAAACCACCAGCCAGTTGCCTTTTATTGTAACTCTTTTCCCTAAGGTCATGACTGAAAGACCATACTGTGTAGTAGTGACAAGGGGCAGCTCCAGAGGGTCACAGCCTGGTGCAAATCCCAACTCTTTCACCCACCAGCTGTGAGATTTGGGGAAGTTCTCAACACTTTTGGACTCAGTTTCTTCCTCTATAAAGTGAGAGTGACAAGAATAGTTCACCTCATAATTAACTGAATTACATGAATTAATTGAATTAAAGGAATTAATATGAATTCATAGCTGTGAAGTTCTTAGACCTGGACCTTGAGCATAGCCAGGGCTCCATGAATATTCATGGTGGTGGTGGTGGTGATCATTATTGGATATGTCTCACGAGCATAAAGTGGCCAGGCTGAGAAATGAATGCTGTACCAGGTTACTACTCAGTCATGCTCTTTCCAGGAAGCTGTTTCTAATTTGGGAACGTCCATTCTTTAAAGTAAAGAGAGGGTACCTCCTCTCTCGTGTTATTAACATGTAACTGGATGTTTTAAAGTTATGGTAGCCTTCCCTTTCAGCCCACTGGTTAGTGTTGCCTGGGCCTTGTCCAGGCTGAAAGTACCCAGCTGTCCTCCTGTCAGACAAGAATTATTGTTCTGACTATGGAAATAGGAAGAGAAATGTCAGAGGAACTCTGGGGAAATTCACTTCCAATTTTTCCATCTTCAGATTTTGAAAAAATCAAATGAACCATTTTAAGCAGCCTAAAAACTGACTGCTGAAATATTTAACTAGATTAAGAATTAAAATTAAGAAAGTTTCTTTCATTTTTTCCCCCAACTTCTTGTTTTTAAAAATTTCAAAGCTAAGGAGTTAAATGAGTACTACAATAAACATCATATAACCTTTATCTGGATTCACCAATTTTAACCATCTGCCACATTTGTTTGATCTCTATAGAGATAGAGAAGAGAGATTGAGAGAGGTGCCTTTGGAATGGCTAAGTGGTGCTGCCAATTGTCCATTTTTCTAAGTCATAGAGCCAATGTTTTCCTATCAATGTGTGTACTCTTTATACTTTAAGACCGTACTAAGATTATTAACCATGAATTTGGCAAATACTTTTGTCCCATTTTCTGTTTTCATTTTTCTTTCGTTTATCATGAGTGTTGACATCCAAACTCTTAGTTATCAGTTAGGTAAATCTATTAATTACTTCCTCTGTGAATTCTTTTATGTCAGAAAGTCAGGAAGGACTTTGATATACTCTAGGCTGTCCAGAGCTTGGACTGACCCCAGTGGGGAACACATCATATTCTATACCTCTGGCCCCAGAGATGGGTCCTGAGTGAGCACCTGTTCCAAGATGACCCAGTGAGAGTCAATTTCAGGATATGGTGGAACTGCTGGGAGGCAGGTGTTCTCTCTCTCTCTCTCTCTCTCTCTCTCTCTCTGCTGGGGAGCCTCACTTGGAGGGATGGAAATGTGGACATATTCATCACTGTCTTGCTACCATTAGGGAAAAATCTGCTAGACAATAAGGCCAACACAAAGAAAAGTAGAACCAAAAGATGATGAAACACAGACACTCCTGATGACATAGCTTAGGAAGCTGGATCCCATCACACCCAAACTTTTGGCCTTTTCATTACATAAGCCAGTAAATTCCCTTTTATATTTACTTCAATTTGATTTGCATCTTCATCACTTGCAACCTAAAGAATTGGGTAATGAAGGACATGAGATGTAATCTCACCCTGAGAGTAGGACTTTCCCACCACCTCTGCCTCAAAGGCCTATGTCCAAGCTGCACACGCACATTCCCTAGAAGGCCTTTGCCTGCTTGGGATGCTGGCATTGTCCAGCTCAGCTTGGCTCCCTGATGGTCTCCAGATGACTGTTACTTGGAGGGGGACCAAAAAGGACATCATGACAGAGGATGACAGGACAGAAAGATCTGGAAGGGTAAAGAGGCCCATTTCTCGTACCCACACCTTGCTCTTGTCTCAGCTATGACTTCATGTGTGGCTCTGCATCCAGATATGTCTTCCTTCAAACATCTGTTCTTCCTATGACCTGGGTAGATTTCTTAATCTCTCTCTGTCCTTTCAGCGTTCTCAAAAGCAAATGAAAAATGTATCCAATGATACCTACTTCTGAGAGAATGTTGTGAACATTAAATGAGATAAATTATGTTATGTTAAAGCATACTTTGGGGGACTTCCCTGGTGGTCCAGCAGTTAAGACTCCGCACTCCCAATGCAGCAGGCCTGGGTTTGATCCCTGATTGGGGAACTAGATCCCATATGCCACAACTAAGAACCTGCATGCTGCAACTAAAAAAGATTCTGCATGCTGCAACTAAAGATCCCACATGCCACAACGAAGATCCTGTGTGCCGCAACTAAGACCCAGTACAGCTAAATAAATAAATAAATAAATATTTTTTTTTTAAAAAAAAGCATGCTTTGGCTTTCGTCTTAGAGTTATCCAGAGAGACAAAACCAAATAGGAGACATACATATACATCCTACTGTTTTTTTATATATATGAGAAAGATTTATTTTAAGGAATTGGTTCATATGATTGTAGGAACTGGCAAGTCTGAAATGTGCAGTGCAGTCTGGAGACAAAATTCCCTCTTCCTCGGGGGACATCAGTATTCTTACTTAAGGCCTTCAACTAATTGGATGAGGCCCACTCACATTATGGAGGGTAATCTGTTTTACTCAAAACCTACTGATTTAAATGTTTATAACAACTTTAAAAAATACCTTCACAGCAACATCTAAAGTAGTGTTTGATCAAACAACTGGATACCATAGCCTAGCCAAGTTGACATACAAAAAATTAACCATCACAGGACCCAATGCAATGCTGACATTCTAATACAGGTTTGTTAATTTGAAGTAAATTCAGTTTCTCCCAACAAACTCAGCAGCAGTCTTTGGGTTTGCTTTGAAGTTTAGCTTAATCATTATTTGGTAATTAATAACACAACACTTTACAGTTGGTAGAGCCCTTTCTTATATGGGGTTCCTTTGCAGGAGACTGGGTGCCTGGGGTGTGGCAGGAAGGATGATTGGCCTCATTTTACAGACGAAAAACATGAGGTTTAGTGAGAGGCAAACCCATAAACAGCTCACTATAGTTTCCTGTGGCAAGTGCTCGGACAGGTGGGCACAGGGGAGGACAGAGTCCCCCTTGTTCTTAGTTTGGTTCCAGTAAAGAAGTTTGGATGTTTGGCGTCCATCCAACTCCCTTTATTACCTGTCTCTTGAACAATTTTAATAATTACCTTGCATCTAAAGATTACTTAATTAATTTTAGTTTTCCTGCTGGATAAGGAGTACCCTTTGTCCTTTACTCTGGGGGCCTTGACATGCCCCAGGTGGTCCCCAAAGCCCAGAAATTTAGACTCCTTCCTGCCCAGAGGTCCCTTAACTGACCTGCTAGCCATTAAAGCAGGGGTCACAGACCCAAATGCTGACAAAGGCCAGGTAAGTAACTTATGGGAGTGAGGAAGCTGGGAGGGCAGAGGGCTCTTAAGCAAACTGGAGTAGGCACGTCCCATCATAAGATGGCGCCTGCAATGCACCTCCAGGACACAGTGACTTTGGGGAGCTCAAGACGTTTAATACCTGGAAGTTGGTTTATTTTTTTTAAAAGTGAAATATCCTGGTTTGAACTGGCAGCCAGTTCAAATTGTTTTCTAAAAATACTGCAAGGATGGTCACCTTACCTTTGATAAAGGAGGCAAGAATATACAGTGGAGAAAAGACAGCCTCTTCAATAAGTGGTGCTGGGAAAACTGGACAGCTACATGTAAAAGTATGAAATTAGAACACTCCCTAACACCATACACAAAAATAAACTCAAAATGGATTAAAGACCTAAATGTAAGCTCAGACACCATCAAACTCTTAGAGGAAAACATAGGCAGAACACTCTAGGACATAAATCACAGCAAGATCCTTTTTGACCCACCTCCTAGAGAAATGGAAATAAAAACAAAAATAAACAAATGGGACCTAATGAAACTTAAAAGCTTTTGCACAGCAAAGGAAACCATACACAAGATGAAAAGACAACCCTCAGAATGGGAGAAAATATTTGCAAATGAAGCAACTGACAAAGGATTAATCTCCAAAATTTACAAGCAGCTCATGCAGCTCAATAACAAAAGAACAAACAACGTAATCCAAAAATGGGCAGAAGACCTAAATAGACATTTCTCCAAAGAAGATATACAGATTGCCAACAAACACATGAAAGAATGCTCAACATCATTAATCATTAGAGAACTGCAAATCAAAACTACAGTGAGATATCATCTCACACCGGTCAGAATGGCCATCATCAAAAAATCTAGAAACAATAAATGCTGGAGAGGGTGTGGAGAAAAGGGAACCCTCTTGCACTGTTGGTGGGAATGTAAATTGATACAGGTACTACGGAGAACAGTATGGAGGTTCCTTAAAAAACTAAAAATAGAACTACCATACGACCCAGCAATCCCACTACTGGGCATATACTCTGAGAAAAGCGTAATTCAAAAAGAGTCATGTACCAAAATGTTCATTGCAGCTCTGTTTACAATAGCCAGGACATGGAAGCAACATAGGTGTCCATCAACAGATGAATGGATAAAGAAGATGTGGCATATATATACAATGGAATATTACTCAGCCATAAAGAGAAACGAAATTGAGTTACTTGTAATGAGGTGGACAGACCTGGAGTCTGTCATACAGAGTGAAGGAAGTCAGAAGGAGAAAAACAAATACCGTGCGCTAACACATATATATGGAATCTAAGAAAAAAAATGTCATGAAGAGCCTAGGGGTAGGACGGGAATAAAGAAACAGACCTACTAGAGCATGGACTTGAGGATATGGGGAGGGGGAAGGGTAAGCTGTAACAAAGTGAGAGAGTGGCACGGACATATAAACACTACCAAACGTAGGGTGGATAGCTAGTGGGAAGCAGCCGCATGGCACAGGGAGATCAGCTAGGTGGTTTGTGACCACCTAGAGGGGTGGGATAGGGAGGGTGGGAGGGAGGGAAACGCAAGAGGGAAGAGATATGGGAACAGATGTATATGTATAACTGATTCACTTTGTTGTAAAGCAGAAACTAACACACCATTGTAAAGCAATTATACTCCAATAAAGATGTAAAAAAACAAAATACTGCAAGGGCCAAATAAAACACATCTTCAGATAATCATTCCTGCCCAGTTAGTTAAAAGAGAAAATAAAACATTCCTTCCCATGACTAGCTTGGCACGTATACCATCTGTCCAGTCATAAATGAAGGAGGTAAGAATTACTACATCTGTCTATTTCTTGAGTGCAAGATAAGAGGAGGATCTTGCCTGGGAGATTCAGAAGCAAAGAAAATGGGGACCTGGCTCCCCAACATTTCCACCAGCCTCTCCACAGCAGACACTGCTTAAGTGTTGTCTACTCCCCTGCATTGTCTATCAAGAACAACCTTAAATGTCGTTTCTCTAATTTATCGGCCACTATTGATGCCTCTTCTCCTAGGTTGTGGAACCTCACCCAGGAAGGCACATCTGTAACCATCACTCTAGCAGGAGCTCAAGTCCTTCCAGCTAAGAGTCTCTGCATCTAGAAGCAAGCATGCTTCACCTGGTCAGCTGTACTAACCCAGGAGGGGAGGGGTGAGCACAACCCTGGAGTGTTCCCACGACGGGGTGTGTTCTTCTCACTTCTCAGTTGAAGACACCCACTTGCTGCTGGGTCTCAGTGTGTACACAGCCCTGGGCAGGAAGTAGAGCCACTCCCTCCCTCAGCCCCTTTTCAGGGAAATGCAAACCCAGAATCTTCAAGGTGGAGGACACTGCCCTGCAGTATCACTGGGTTCTCTCTCAGAACCTTCTAAGGTTCACAGTTTTCTCAACGTTTTTTTTTTTTTTTTTTTTTTTTTTTTTGCTCATTTGTCTCCAGCACAAGTTCTGTGGTCCTCACACACCCATGAGTTACTCGCCTGACATGAGTTACATTCCTGCCTGGAGAGAGAAGAAAACTCTGAGAACGCAGGTATCCACCTGCCACCCCTTAGCACCCCTTCCTCTCAGGACGTGCTCTGCTCCTTCTCCAAACCCTAGCCCAGAGTTCCCTGCCTCCTCAATCTGAGATTCCCCCTGGATGGGGAGCAATAGGCATGTATTTTATTTTATAGTTTTTTATTTTAAACATCTTTATTAGAGTATAATTGCTTTAAAATGGTGTGTTAGTTTCTGCTTTATAACAAAGTGAATCAGTTATACATATACATATGTTCCCATATCTCTTCCCTCTTGCATCTCCCTCCCTCCCACCCTCCCTATCCCACACCTCTAGGTGGTCACAAAGCACCGAGCTGATCTCCCTGTGCTATGCGGCTGCTTCCCACTAGCTATCTATTTTACGTTTGGTGGTGTATATATGTCCATGTCACTCTCTCACTTTGTCCCAGCTTACCCTTCCCCCTCCCCGTATCAAGTCCATCCTCTAGTAGGTCTGCATCTTTATTCCTGTCTTGCCCCTAGGTTCTTCTGACCATTTTCTTTCTTTCTTTCTTTTTTTTTTTAGATTCCAAATATATGTGTTAGCATACAGTATTTGTTTTTCTCTTTCTGACTTACTTCACTCTGTATGACAGACTCCAGGTCCATCCACCTCACTACAAATAACTCAGTTTCGTTCCTTTTTATGGCTGAGTAATATTCCATTGTATGTATGTGCCACATCTTCTTTATCCATTCATCTGTCGATGGACACTCAGGTTGCTTCCATGTCCTGGCTATTGTAAATAGAGCCGCAATGAACATTTTGGGACATGACTCTTTGAATTATGGTTTTCTCCGGGTATATGCCCAGTAGTGGGATTGCTGGGTCGTATGGTAGTTCTATTTTTAGTTTTTTGAGAAACCCCCATACTGTTCTCCATAGTGGCTGTATCAATTTACATTCCCACCAACAGTGCAAGAGGGTTCCCTTTTCTCCATACCCTCTCCAGCATTTATTGTTTGTAGATTTTTTTTGTGTGTGTGTGGTACATGGGCCTCTCACTGCTGTGGCATCTCCCGTTGTGGAGCACAGGCTCCAGACGTGCAGGCTCAGTGGCCATGGCTCATGGGCCCAGCAGCTCCGTGGCACGTGGGATCTTCCCAGACTGGGGCACGATCCTGTGTCCCCTGCATCGGCAGGTGGACTCTCAACCACTGCACCACCAGGGAAGCCCTGTTTGTAGATTTTTTGATGATGGCCATTCTGACCGGTGTGAGATGATATCTCACTGTAGTTTTGATTTGCAGTTCTCTAATGATTAATGATGTTGAGCATTCTTTCATGTGTTTGTTGGCAATCTGTATATCTTCTTTGGAGAAATGTCTATTTAGGTCTTCTACCCATTTTTGGATTATGTTGTTTGTTTTTTTGATATTGAGCTGCATGAGTTGCTTGTATGTTTTGGAGATTAATCCTTTGTCAGTTGCATTGTTTGCAAATATTTTCTCCCATTCTGAGGGTTGTCTTTTCGTCTTGTGTGTGGTTTCCTTTGCTGTGCAAAAGCTTTTAAGTTTCATTAGGTCCCATTTGTTCATTTTTGTTTTTATTTCCATTTCTCTAGGAGGTGGGTCAAAAAGGATCTTGCTGTGATTTATGTCCTAGAGTGTTCTGCCTATGTTTTCCTCTAAGAGTTTGATGGTGTCTGAGCTTACATTTAGGTCTTTAATCCATTTTGAGTTTATTTTTGTGTATGGTGTTAGGGAGTGTCCTAATTTCATTGTTTTACATGTAGCTGTCCAGTTTTCCCAGCACCACTTATTGAAGAGGCTGTCTTTTCTCCACTGTATATTCTTGCCTCCTTTATCAAAGATAAGGTGACCATATGTGCGTGGGTTTATCTCTGGGCTTTCTATCCTGTTCCACTGATGTATATTTCTGTTTTTCTGCCAGTTCCATATGGTCTTGATTACTGTAGCTTTGTAGTATAGTCTGAAGTCAGGGAGCCTGATTCCTCCAGCTCCATTTTTCTTTCTCAAGATTGCTTTGGCTATTCGGGGTCTTTTGTGTTTCCATACAAATTGTGAAATTTTTTGTTCTAGTTCTGTGAAAAATGCCAGTGGTAGTTTGATAGGGATTGCATTGAATCTGTAGATTGTTTGGGTAGTAGATTCATTTTCACAATGTTGATTCTTCCAAGGCATGTATTTTACAAAATCATTCCCATGGATCCCATACAGTTTGACTGAATCCTGCAGGCAGAGCTAGTGAAAGACCCTGCCTTCCATGAGTTCACCATCTCCTGGGGGAAACTAACATGAAAAATAACCTTATCTCTAGATGGCCCTTAGCATCTCCCCTTGGTGGGGGTGGGTGAACCCAGAGTGGGGAAGTGGTTCCTGCCAGGCAACATCAAGAGATATTAACAGAAGGGATTTGTAAGATAAACCAAAGTGGCTGCAGGAGACATAGCATAAAGTCTTTTAGCATAAACACATATAAATGGACTCTAAAAAAAAAAAAAGGTTCTGAAGAACCTAGGGGCAGGACAGGAATAAAGATGCAAACATAGAGAATGGACTTGAGGACATGGGGAGGGGGAAGGGTAAGCTGGGACAAAGTGAGAGAGTGGCATGGACATATATACACTACCAAATGTGAAATAGATAGCTATTGGGAAGCAGCTGCATGGCACAGGGAGATCAGCTTGGTGCTTTGTGACCACCTAGAGGGGTGGGATAGGGAGGGTGGGAGGGAGGGAGACACAAGAGGGAGGAGATATGGGGATGTATGTATATGTATAGCTGATTCACTTTGTTATAAAGCAGAAACTAACACACCATTGTAAAGCAATTATACTCCAATAAAGATGTTAAATAAAGAACAAAACACTTAGAAAAAAGCTAACAAAAGTAATACAAAACTTGTACCCTCAAAAACACAAAACATGTTGAAAGAAAAGGAAGATCTAAATAAATGGAAAGATATCCCATGTTCATAGACTGGAAGACAATATTAAGATGGCCACTCCCCAAACTGATCTACAAATTCAATGCAATCCCTAGAAAAATCCGATCTGGATTTCTTGCAGAAATTGACAAGTTTATGCTAAAATTCATATGAAAATACACAGGACCTAGAATAGTCAAAGCAATTTTGAAAAGGAATGAAGTTGGCAGACTCACGTTTCCCAATTTCAAAACCTGCTACAAAGTACTGGTATAAAGACAGACACAGGGCTTCCCTGGTAGAGCAGTGGTTGAGAGTCCGCCTGCCGATGCAGGGGACACGGGTTCGTGCCCCGGTCCGGGAGGATCCCACGTGCCGCGGAGCGGCTGGGCCCATGAGCCATGGCCGCTGAGCCTGCGCGTCTGGAGCCTGTGCTCCGCAATGGGAGAGGCCACAACAGTGAGAGGGCCGTGTACCACAAAAAAAAAAAAAAAAAAAAGACAGACATATAGGTTAATGAAATAGACTTGAGAGTGTGAAATAAACTTTTACATTTATTATGGTCAACTAATTTCTGACAAGGAAGCCAAGACAACTCAATGGGAAAAGAATAGACTTTTCAACAAATGGTGCTGGAACAACTGGATAACCACATGCAGAAGAATGAAGTTGAACTATTTTCTTACACTGTCCACAAAAATATGTAGGATGATAACCCTACATATAACAGCTGAAACTATGAAACACTTAGAAGAAAACATAGGAGTAAATCTTTGTGACCTTGGGTTAAACAAAACTTCTTAGATACAACATGAAAAGTACATGTGAAAGCACAAGTAAAGTGTACTTTTGTTTGTGATAAAGAACACTTGATATGAAACCTACGCTCTTAAACAAATTTTCAAGTGTACAATACAGTATTTTTTACTATGGGTACTATGTTGTATAGCAGACTTCCATAACTTATTCATCATATATAACTGTGTAAGTGAACAGCTCCCCATTCCCCTGCCCCTTCAACCCCTGGCAACCACCTTTCTGTTCTCTGCTTCTATGAATTTGAATATTTTAGGTACCTTATATAAATGGAATTATGCAGTATTTATCTTTCTGTGACTGGCATATTTCACCTGGCATAATGTCATCCAGGTTCTTCTGTGTTGTCACAAATGGCAAGATTTCCTTCTTTTTTAAGGCTGAATAATATTCCATTGTATGTATATAGTACATTTTCTTTATCAAGATCATACACTTTGAAAACATATTCCTCAGTATAATCACTCTTCCATGATATACTAGCTGTTTGACCTTGGGCAAGTGACTAACCTCTCTGAGGCTATCTCTCTGCATGTAAGATGGGAATAATGTACCTTGGACATAGTTCTTGCCCTATTCCCTGACATGACGTATTGTACCTCCCACACCTCCCCAGCCTGTAACAAGTATTCAATAGTTGTTACTTCTGATCCTCCTTTTTCCCTTTTTCATTCCCTCCTTACCTCTTCTGGTTCAATTTGGATGCAGATATAAAGAGATTCACACACACACAAAAAAGTCTTTTAGCATAAAGTCAAAAAACTATACTAGTCGAGGACATTATCAAACATGTAGGAATCTTTTTCAAGAGTAGTAACAGAAGATCAATCCAAGTAGTGAGAGATGTCCAAATTTTAAACAAAAAAGGTAGAATTGCAGAAAAGGGAAGCCTTCCTCCCCTCTTCCCTCAATATGTAAAGCCTCTCCCTGCCTCCACTTTCCAGTGGTCTAGGGAGGGGGAGGGGAGAAAGGAGACTAGTCAAAGTCTGTGCAATTTCTGAAGATGAAAAAGGAGTCTGAAGGCTTGCAATTTCTAGGAAAAGAGTCACGACCCAGGTAAAGAGGGAATCTGGGTACTTTGGGTAGCCCAGGCTTTGACCTTTCTAAGGTCGAAACAAGCCCTACCCTCCAACCCTCATACCTTGTGGTGTTGGTAGAGACCAATGGGAGTCTGGACTTTCACTCCCACCAGGAAGTAACAAGGCACCCCTCCCGCTCCCCGCTGGGGTGGTATCTGTGGAGGCCTACCAGAGAGTCAGGACTTTTGCCACTGCTTAGTGATAACAAGGCTAACTGCTCTCTGTTGTGGCAGTGGAGGTCACATGAGGAGCAGTAATGAGGCCCTCCTACCTCTTCTACTCCTTCTGGACAAAGAGGTATCAGCGGAGGCTGGGTGGGAGCCAAAAACCTCACATACACCCATCAGTAACAAGGAGTTTCCCTCCTCAGGCGTCAACAAGTGGGGAACCTGAACGTCTACCTTCACCAGCAGTAAGGAGGCGACAGCACTCCTTCTCCTGCTTGAGTGGTGTCAAAGGAAGTCGGCCAAAAGAGAAGGTTTCAATAAGATCCAGAGTCTTGTAGTACCAAAAATGTCCAGGTTTCAATTAAAAATCATTCACCATATAAAGAACCAGGAAAATCTCAAACTGAATAAAAAGACTATCAATGGATGCCAACACCAAGATGTCAAAGATGTTAGAATTATCTGACAATGGTTTAAAGCAACCATCATAAAAATGCTGCAACAAGCAATTACAGGGCTTCCCTGGTGGCTCAGTGGTTGGGGGTCCGCCTGCCGATGCGGGGGGCGTGGGTTCGTGCCCCGGTCTGGGAGGATCCCACGTGCCGTGCAGCAGCTGGGCCCGTGGGCCGTGGCCGCTGGGCCTGCGCGTCTGGGGCCTGTGCTCCGCAATGGGAGAGGCTACGGCAGTGAGAGGCCCGCGTACCACAAAAAAAAAAAAAAAAAAATGCTGCAACAAGCAATTACAAACGTGCTTGAAACAAACAGAAGGCCTCAGCAAGGAAATATAAAGTATCAGCAAATAAATTAAAATTATAAAGAAGAACCAAATGGAAATTTTAGAACTGAAAAATACAATAACCAAAACCAAAACCCAAACCAAAACTCAGTAGATGAGCTAAACAGAAGAATGGAAGGGACAAAGGAAAGAATTAGTGAACCTGAACCTTAAACAACAGAGAGAAAATAAACTGAAAAAAAAAAAAAGAGTCCCAGGGACATTCAAGACTATGATAGTGATCTAACACTCATGTCTTCTTCCCCAGAAGGAAAGAAGAAAGAGTGCAAGTCTGAAAAAGTACTTGAATGGCTGAAAGCTCCCCAAATTTGGCAAAAGATACAAACCTTCAGATTCAGTAAGCTGAGGAAACCCCAAATGGGAGACACCAAAGAAAGTCACACCAACATGTAATAGGCAAACTTCTGAAAACTAAAAGCAAAGGAAAAAATCTCAAAAGCAGCAAAAAGAGAAATGACAACTTATAGATGAGAAAAACTTTTCAAATGACAGTGGATTTCTCATCAGATACTAAAGGCCAGAAGGAAAGTACTGAAAGAAAAGAACTCGATCCAGAATCCTACACTCACTGAAAATATCCTTCATAAATGAATAGGAGGGACTTCCCTGGTGGTTTAGTGGTAAAGAATCCGCCTTCCAATGCAGGGGACCCGGGTTCGATCCCTGGTCATGGAGCTAAGATCCCAGATGCCGCAGGGCAACTAAGCCCACATGTCACAGCTACTGAGCTCTCACGCCTCAACTAAAGAGCCTGCGAGCTGCGAACTACAGAGCCCACGTGTTCTGGAACCCACACGCCACAACTACAGAGCCCACCCGCCCTGGAGCCTTCACGCCACAACTAGAAAAGAGAAAACCGCGTGCCACAGCTAGAGAGAAGCCCACGCAAGGCAACAAAGAGCCCATGGGCCACAATGAAAGATCCTGCATGCCTCAACGAAGATCCCACATGTTGCAACTAAGACCCAACACAGCCAAAAATAAATTTTAAAAAACTAAATAGGAAATCAAGACATTGTCAACTGAAGATAACCTAAGAGACCATGTTGCCTGCAGGCCTACATTAAAGAATGACTAAAGGAAGTTCTCCAAATGGAAAAGAAACAAAAGAAAAAACTTTGGAACTTCAAAATGGAAACATGGTAAAAAAAAACATGGTAAACAAAAATAGGGGTAAATATAATAATTTTCCTCATCCTCTTGAGTTTTCTAAATTATGTTTGATAACTGAAACAAAAATTATAACACTGTCTCATGTGGTTCTCAATGTATATAGAAGAAATATTTAAGACAATTATATTGTAAATTGGGGAGGAAAAAGGGATGTAAAGGGAAACAAAGTTTCTATACTTCACTCAAACTGTTAAATGTCAACATCAGTTGACTGTGATAAGTTAGATATATAAGGTTAACACCTAAAGAAACCCCTAAAAAAGCTTTACCAGAAGATAAACTCAAAAATATTATAAATAAATCAAAATTGATTTCTAAAAAGTGTTCAAGTAACCAATTTCCACAGGAAGATAGTAAACAGAAAACAGAAACCAAAAAAAAAAGGAGAGAGAGAGAAAAAGAAAACAAAAGATGCAATAGCAGACCTAAGTCCCGATCTATCAATAATTACATTAAATGAAAATGGTCTAAAAACATTAATTAAAACATGAAGATTGGCAGAAGGGATTTTAAAACATGACTAAACTATGTGCCATCAACAAGAAATTCACTTCAAATATAACCTAAGTCTTATACCTTATGCAAAAATTAACTCAAAATGGATCACAAACTTAAATGTAAAACATGAAACCATAAAACTTTTAGGAAAAAGCCTAGGGAAGTATATTCAGGATCCAGTGTTAAGCAAGTTCTCAGATTTGACACCAAAATCCATAAAATCCATAAAATGAAAAATCAATCCTACACATTGGACATCATCAAAATTTTAAATTTTGCTGTAAAAAACTCTGTGAGGATAAGAAGACAAGCTACACAGTGGGAGAAAATATTTGCAAACAGCATATCCAACAAAGGACTAATATCAATAATATATTTTTTAAGCTCAAAAACTTAACCGTAAAAAACCAAATACTCCAATTAGAAAATGGGCAAAACACATGAAAAGACATTTCACCAAAGACATATAGAAGGCAAATAAGCACATGAAAAGATGTTCTACATTGTTAGCCAGTAGAAAAGTGAAAACAAATTAAAATCACAATGAGATACTACTATGCATCTATCACAATGGCTAAAATAAGAAACACTCCCAGATGCTGGCAAGGATGTGGAGAAACTGGACCACCCATAGATTTCTGGTGGTACAGACATTCTGGAAAACAGTTTGTAATTTCTTTAAAAACTAAATATGGGGGGCTTCCCTGGTGGTGCAGTGGTTGGGAATCCACCTGCCAATGCAGGGGACACGGGTTCGAGCCCTGGTCCGGGAAGATCCCACATGCCACGGAGCAACCAAGCCCGTGCGCCACAACTACTGAGCCTGCACTCTAAAGCCCACAAACCACAACTAGCGAGCCCATGTGCCACAACTACTGAAGGCCATGCACCTAGAGCCCGTCCTCCGCAACAAGAGAAGCCACTGCAATGAGAAGCCCGTGCACCACAACCAAGAGTAGCCCCCACTCGCCACATCTAGAGAAAGCCTGTGCGCAGCAACGAAAACCCAATGCAGCCAAAAATAAATAAATAAAATAAATTTATTTCTTTAAAAAAACTAAATATGGGGCTTCTCTGGTGGTGCAGTGGTTGAGAGTCCGCCTGCCGATGCAGGGGACACAGGTTCGTGCCCCAGTCTGGGAAGATCCCACATGCCGCAGAGCGGCTGGGCCAGTGAGCCATGGCCGCTGAGCCTGCGCATCCAGAGCCTGTGCTCCGCAACGGGAGAGGCCACAACAGTGAGAGGTCCGCGTACCGCAAAAAAAAAAAAAAAAAACAACTAAATATGTAACTACCATTTGGCTCAGTAATTGTACTCCTGGGAATTTATCCCAGAGAAATGAAAACTTATGTTACAAAATATCTGTATACGAATGTTCATTAGCAGCTGTATTTGTGATAGCCCCCAAACTGAAAACAATCCAGGTGTTTTTCAACAGATAAACGATTAAACCAACTGTGGCACCTCAATACCATGGAATACTACTCAACAATAGAAACAAATGAACTACTGATACATGCAGCAACCTGGATGAATCCCCAGAGAATTATGCTGAGTTGAAAAAAGAAAAAAAGAAAACCAACAAAACAATACCAAAAGTCCACATACTCTATGATTCCATCATTTAATACCATTTGGAAATGACAAAAATATAGAAATGAGAGGGGGATAAATTAGGAGTCTGGGATTAAAATATACACACTACTATATATAAAATAGATAACCAACGAAAACCTACTGTATAGCACAGGAAACTATACTCAATACTTTGTAATGGAAGAGAATGTAAAAAAAGAATACATACATACATATATATGTGTATATATATGCATAACCAAATCACTTTGCGGTACACCTGAAACTAACACAACATTGTAAATCAACTATATTTCAATAAATTTTTTTTAAATTTAGAAATGGGTAACAGATTAGTGGTTGCTGGGGTTAAGGAGAGTGTATGGCCCTTAAAAGGCAACATCAGGCATCCCTGTGGTGATGAAAATGTTTTGTATTCTGTCTCTGTCCATGTCACTCTCCTGGTTTGGACAATAGTTTGTAAAATGTTGCCATTTGGGGAAATCGGGTAAAGGGTACACAGGATCTCTCTGTACTATTTTTTACAACTGCACGTGAATCTACTACTACCTCCAAATAAAAACCTCGATTAATAAATGATAAAAATGAAAACTGACAGAAAAAAAATTGTGAAGCATTAATTTTAAAAACGTCTCTTGGGAGTTCGCTGGTCATCCAGTGCTTAGGACTTGGCGCTTTCACTGCTGAGGGCCTGGGTTCAATCTCTGGTCAGGGAACTAAGACCCTGCAAGCCGTGCGGCATGGTCTAAAATAAATAAATCTTAAAAATTAAAAAAAAAACCCACCGCCTCTTGATACCACTTCCCCTTCTGTACCACAATCCCATTTCTCTAGTCTCCTTCACAGAAAAACTCTTTTTAAAACATAGTTTTCTTCTCTGCTTACTCACTGCAATTTCTCTCTTTCCATTTTCTCTGAAATGCACTCCAATCAAATGTCTGCCCACATGGTTTCACCAAAATAGTTATGGCCAAGGTCATTTACAACACTACTAATGCCTATGGTCAAGCCTCAGTTCTCATCTTAACGTATAAACAATATTTGATACAACCGATCAGCTTTCTGCTCCTGGACACACTCTTTAGCCTTGCTTCCAGAATTTCTCATTTTCTTGGTTTTTCTCTTATGTCACTGGATGCTCTTTCTCTGTTTCCTTTTCTGGCTCTTCGTCTCTCCAATTTCCTAATGTTTTAGCATCCCAGGGCTCTGTCCTTGATCTTTCCATGGTCTGTCTATATTCACTCCCTAGGTACTCATCCAGCCTCATGGATGTAAATATCATCCATCTACTGATGACTCTGAAATTTATATCCCCAGCCTGGACATCTCTCCCAAACTGCAGACTTGTATGTCCAATTGTTTCCCTAACATTTCCCTCCTCTCGTGTGTTAATAAATATCTCAAAGTATTGTGAATGAAACTAACTTCCTGACTTCCACTCAAAACCTGCTCCTGCTCAGTATTCCCCATCTTGGCTTATAGCATCTTGATCCTTCTAGTTGCCCAGTCCCCAAGCTTGGACCATCCTAGACGCCTCTCCTTCTCTTCTGAGTGAAATGGGAGTCCTTGGAGGTGCTCAGCAAAGGCAGGACATGATGTTATAGATATAGATAACTTTAATTAGATGTAGTTTATACATCATATAATTCATTGTTTTATAGCATATTCACAGAGTCATGCAACCATCACCGCAGGTAATTTTAGAACATTTTCATCACCTCAAAAAGAAACCCCTTCCCCTTTAGATAGCACTCCCCAATCTTCTCATCAACCCCCACCCCAGGCCTAAGTAACCACTAATTCACTTTCTGTCTCATACAGAGACATATATAATTTGCCTACTCTGGAAATTTCATATAAATGAAATTATATCTGTATTCTTTTGTGACTGTCTTTCACTTAGCATAATGTTTTCAAGGTTTATCCATGTTGTAGCATGCAGTATCAGTACTTCATTCCTTTTTATGGCCAAATAATTTTCCATTGTATGGATTTACTACATTTTGTTTATCCATTCATCAGTTAATGGACTTTTGGGTTGTTTCCACTTTTTGACTGTTGTGAATAATGCTATGAACATTCATATATAAATTTTTATTTGGACATATATTTTCATTTCTCTTGGGTATATACCTAGGAATGGAATTGCTGGGTCAAATGGTAACTTTATATTTAACTTTTAATGGAACTGCCATACTGTTTTCCAAAGTGGCTACACCATTTTACACACCCAACAACAATGTATGAGGGTTCTTACTTCACATTCTTGCTAACACTTATTGGCTTATTTTTATTCTATTCATAACAGTGGGTGTGAAGTATTATCACACTGTGGTTTTGATATGCTTTTCCCTGATGACTAATGATGACGATCATCTTTTCAGGTGCTTATGTCCATTTGTAAATCTCCTTTGGAGAAATATCTATTCAGAGCCTTTGTCTATTTTTGTATTAGGTTATTTGTCTTTTTATTATTGAGTTGTAAGCATTCTTTATACAGTGTCGATTTGCAAATATTTTCTCCCATTCTGTGGGTTGTCTTTTTACATTTTTTGTTTGTTTTTTAACATCTTTATTGGAGTATAATTGCTTTACAATGGTGTGTTAATTTCTGCTGTATAACAAAGTGAATCAGCCATACATATACATACATCCCCATATCTCCTCCCTCTTGCGTCTCCCTCCCACGCTCCCTATCCCACCCCTCTAGGTGGACACAAAGCACTGAGCTGATCTCCCTGTGCCATGCGGCTGCTTCCCACTAGCTATCTATTTTACATTTGGTAGTGTATATATGTCCATGCCACTCTCTCACTTCATCCCAGCTTACCCTTCCCCCTCCTCGTGTCCTCAAGCCCATTCTCTATGTCTGCGTCTTTATTCCTGTCCTGCCCCTAGGTTCTTCAGAATCTTTTTTTTTTTAGATTCCATATATATGTGTTAATATACGGTACTTGTTTTTCTCTTTCTGACTTACTTCACTCTGTATGACAGTCTCTAGGTCCATCCACCTCACTACAAATAACTCAATTTCGTTTCTTTCTATGGCTGAGTAATATTCCATTGTATATATGTGCCACATCTTCTTTATCCATTCATCTGTCAATGGACACTTAGATTGCTTCCATGTCCTGGCGACTGTAAATAATGTTGCAATGTACATTGTGGTACATGTCTCTTTTTGAATTATGGTTTTCTCAGGGTATATGCCCAGTAGTGGGATTGCTGGGTCATATGGTAGTTCTATTTTTAGTTTTTTGAGGAACCTCCATACTGTTCTCCATAGTGGCTGTATCAATTTATATTCCCACCAACAGTGCAAGAGGGTCACCTTTTCTCCACACCCTCTCCAGCATTTATTGTTTGTAGATTTTTTGATGATGGCCATTCTGACCGGTGTGAGGTGATACCTCATCGTAGTTTTGATTTGCATTTCGCTAATGATTAGTGATGTTGAGCATTCTTTCATGCGTTTGTTGGGAATCTGTGTTTGGAGAAATGTCTAGTTAGGTCTTCTGCCCACTTTTGGATTGGGTTGTTTGTTTTTTTGATATTGAGCTGCATGAGCTGCTTGTATATTTTGGAGATTAAACCTTTGTCAGTTGCTTCATTTGCAAATATTTTCTCCCATTCTGTGGGTTGTCTCTTTGCTTTTTCGATAGTGTCTTTTGAAGCACAAAAGTTGTGTGTTTTTTATCCTAACACATATATATGGAATCTAAAAAAAAAAAAAAAAAAAGGTTCTGAAGAATGGAGGGGCAGGACAGGAATAAAGACGCAGATGATGAGAATGAACTTGAGGACACAGGGAGGGGGAAGGGTAAGCTGGGACAAAGTGAGAGAGTGGCATGGACATATATACACTACCAAACGTAAAATAGCTAGTGGGAAGCAGCCGCATAGCACAGGGAGATCAGCTTGGTGCTTTGTGTCCGCCTAGAGGGGTGGGATAGGGAGGGTGGGAGGGAGACGCAAGAGGGAGGAGATATGGGGATATATGTATATGTATGGCTGATTCACTTTGTTATACAGCAGAAATTAACACACCATTGTAAAGTAATTATACTCCAATGAAGATGTTAAAATAAATAAATAAATAAAATTAAAAGGCAAAGTTAACTTTAAAATATATCTTTATCATCCTTAATAAAGGGCTTTTACCCTTACAAAAAAAAAGTTGTGTTTTTTTTTTTTTTGATGAATTCCAATTGATCTTTTCTTTCGTTGTTTGTGCTTTTGGTGTCATAGCAAAGAATCCATTGCCTAATGCAAGGTCATGAAGATGTACACCTATGTTTTCTTTCAAGAGTTTATAATTTTGGCTTTTATATTTAGGTCTTTGATCTATTTTGATTTAATTTTTGTACATGGTGTGAGGTAGGAGATCCAGCTTCATCCTTTTATATGAGGCTATTTGGTTGTCTCAATATCATCTGTTGAAAAGACTATTCTTTCCTCATTGAATGGTCTCGGCACCCTTGCCAAAAATCATTTAACTATAGAAACACAGATTTATTTATGAACTCTCTATTCTATTGATCTGTATGTCTAACCTTATGTCAGTACCACATTGACTTGGTTATTGTTCCTTTGTAGTGAGTTTTGAAATAGAAAAGTGTGAATCTTCCAACTTTTTCTTCGTTTTCAAGATTGTCTGGCTATTCTGGGTTTCTTGAGTTTCCATATGAATTTTAGGATCAGCTTGTCAATTTCTACAAAGAAGCCATTTGGGATTCTAATAGGAACTGCATTAAATCTATAGATCAATTTGGGGAGTATTGCTAGCTTAACAATATTCAGTCTTCTGATCTATGAACATGGGATGTTCTTCCCTTTTTGTAGATCTTCTGTAATTTCTTTCAATAACATTTTGTAGATTTCAGGATATAAGTTTTGCACTTGCTTTTTAAAATCTATTCCTAAGAGTTTATTCATGGTGATGCTATTATAAATGAAATCATTTTCTTAATTTCATTTTTGGATTGTTCGTTGCAAGTGTATAGAAATGCAGTTGATTTTTATATATTGATTTCATATCCTGCAACCTCACTGAACTCATTAATTAGTTCTAATAGTTTTTTAAGGTTTCTTAGCATTTTCTATATACAAGATCATGGCATTCAGAAATAGAGATAGTTTTACTTCTTCGTTTCCAATCTCAATGCCTTTTATTTCACTTTCTTGCCTGATTTACATTTTAACAAATCCTTCTGGCTGCCTTGCTGAGAATACACCAGATCAGGATCAAGAGTGGAGCAAGAGCCCAGGTAAGAAAGGACTGTGCCTTGGACCAGGTGGGAGCAGAAGAAAAGTCACAAAGTACTTCAGGGTGTTTCTCTTTTGTTCTTCTCTCCTTTATTTCTTCTTTGTCTTACTGGCCATTTGGTGATTTTTTTTGCCTCAACCAACTGCAAAGCCAGTACCAACTTTAAAAAAAATCCTCGTGTGTTTAAAAAAAAAAAAAAAAAAAAAAAAAAAATTTCTACATGAAGGAAGCAGGCACCAGACAGGAGACTAAAGAAACCCAAATCCTACAGGTCCCATTTCTGCAAGAACAGACCATACAAGACTGATTGGACTGAAGGTCTATTTTTATGAGAAGAGAAAAGAGAAGTATCTGTCACCAGGTCTCAGAAATGCTGCAATCCTCAGCAACCAGCTAAAGATAACCCAGGCAAGGAAATCTATGCCCAGACTTGGGGGTCCTCAGTGCTCTGGGTACACAGGATAATTCAGGCTTCTCCAGTGAGTGAGCATCCCACGCTATCAGATCCTTTGCCTTGGGGAAATTAGCTTAACCAGCCTTCCCCAGAAACTTACTTCTCCCTGTATATAGAAATACAGGAAAACTCCCCAGAAGTTCCCCGTACCCCGTCCCTCCAAGCGAGATATGATCTCTCCCTCCTGGTGAGCAGGACCCTAGTGTTCTATTGAATAACCTGGACTGAGCCTTGGGTGAGATAAGGGAGGTACCTAGGGCACTCATATGACTCTGGGAGTGATGGCCTCCTTAAACTGTGCATCCAAGGCCCTTCGCTTACGTCTCCCTAGTGCTAGCTCTGGTTCTAATCCCAGCTCTGCCACTGACAGGCCATGTAGACAAGGACAATCCCTTGTCTTCTCTGGGCCTCACTTTATTCATCTGAGAAATCAAAGTGCTGGACTTAGATCAGTGCTTCCCCATAATGAACCTTGAACCCAAACTGATCCTTAATTTTCAGATTCACAAAACCTTTTCCAAAGTCCTCATTTCTTAAAATCTGTAAACCAATTGAAAAAACTGCCCTATGAGAACTTAATGTACGACTATAGAATGTAACAGATATGTTCTCCCTATGACCCAATTAGAGAAACTGCTTCATCTTACCTCCAGCCCTGTAGAGGCCTCCCCAGGAACGATTGTAACTTTGTTCCCCACCCTAACCAAAGGTAATTGGACCAGAGGCAGACCCCAGACCCAAGATGAACCAATCTATAGTCTGGATGGAGGCAAGCAGATTATCCCTCTCAAAACTTGGGCATCATAGAGACTCTATAGCTAATAATGGTGTGCAGCCCTGTGGTCAAGTCAGACAAACAGGCTGGTGGTCATGGGGCCCACATGAAAGAATAGGAAGCTGCTGAAAAGAAGGAGGCAGAGAGAAGCAGCAGAATGAATAAGTCCTGTGGCTCATGAGAGATGAGAAACTACTCGGTTCTTGAGAGATGGGGAGTGCCCCTGCTTCTTACTTTCCTGTATTGCTGCCAATGTGAAGCATGAACTATCCTTGCCTTCTTGAATGTGTCCTTACACAAACCACAGCCAAAGGAACTGTGAATATAGCAGAGGAAAGGACAGATTCTTCAACAAATATAATTAATTGCTATGCTTGGGAGAAAACAGAGAGATTCTGCCTCAAACTGTGAAGAAAAATTTCCAGAAGGATTTTTAAAAATGATGTTTAAAAAGAGAACTTTAAAAAATGTATATTCCTTCCTTCCTGAATAAGTTAGTTTTCTCTTCCTTTCCCTTCCCTCTCCTTTCCTCTACTTCTCTTGGGGATGGTAGTGGCCACAAAGGTAGCAGCAGAGGGGTCTGGGAGCCAAGGAGGTGACCAACGTGGTAGAGAAATTACTTACAGACGGAGAGATTGAGTACATAAATAACCACATTGAAGACAATGAAAGGTTTTCTTGTTCACAGAGAAGCAAGTTACATAGAAGGAAAGGGGAAAGGCTAAAAATAACCCCGACGTATTGATGGAATTGGAGGTACCAGTGCAAATTCATGGGCCTTTAAAACATAAATAGATAGATATAGAAATAGTTATAGTAGTATGTAGGGTACACACACAAATACACACACACATGCACACGTTTACATGTGTATATGTTCCACCTCTGTACATGAGAAGGCCTACAATTGATGAACCCCAGAAGCAATAAGCAACCAAATACGCAGATTTTAGCTTCCAAATATCATTCTCCACTCCAGAACTCCTTGGAGAAATAGCGAATTGCAAGGCTGAGGCAGGGAAATTACAAGATAAGCCTGGAACATTTTCTTGTACCAGAAAGTAAAGAATTGCTCAAAAAATTATGGGGACATAGCTGAAGTTCAAGGGGCCAATTTTGGTTTTAAAAAATTTTTTTGGAAGTATGGTTGATTTACAATGATTCAGGTGTACAGCAAAGTGATTCAGTTATATATATATATTTTTCAGGTTCTTTTTCATTATAGACTTTTATAAGATATTGAATATAGTTCCCTGTGCTATACAGTAGGTTCTTGTTGCTTATCTATTTTATATATAGTAGTGTGTATCTGTTAATCCCAAATTCCCAATTTATCCCTTCCTCCCCCACAGGAGCCAATTTTGATGAGGCTCTCCTGCTAGCCAAATCTGGAATGATTTGATATAAAAATAAATAATGATAATAATGGATTAAATCCATTGAATAAAATAGTATTCCATGGGCCTACATTGATATAAATAAATGAAGGAAAAAAGACATCTCTTCCTTATAGTAGAATGCCAACTAATAAACATAGCAGGAGTGATGGTAACAGAAAATGGCCATTTGGTAACCACTATAATGGTAGTTAATTTAGGCAAGAATCACTGATGTCTAATAAATCAAATGAATAGAGATTTAATGAAATGTAGGATATTGGCATAGTTTGAGAGTAGCTTCCCATAAAATACTTATTACAAAAAGGGAAATAATGACTTAACGTGGAGAAACCAGGCAGACACTGAACTGACCAAGTGATTGAGATTAATATTACCAGCAGTAGAACTGGTCAACGTCACGAGCCTCCTGATGCGATGCAGTGAGGAGAAGACAGCATCACTTCTGTATATTCCTTCCAAGAATGCATGTCTGAGTCCCGTCCTGAGGAAACATTGATGAAACCAGGCTGAGCTTTAGCCTACAGAATGAAAATCCTGTACTCCTTCAAACTATTAAGGTTGTGAAGACAGGGAGAGACTAAGGATCTGTTCCAGATTGAAAGAGACTAAAGAGATGTGATTATTAAGTGCAAAGTGTGATCCTGGGCCAAACAGGAAAGAGAACTTGTTGGGATAATTGGTGAAGTCTGAACAGAATCTTTGGATTGGATGTCAGTGTTATACCAATGCCGATTTCTGATTTCCTGATTTGGAGGGTTGTATGCCAGTTATGTAGAAGAGTGTCCTTGGTTTGGGAAGATACACAGTGAAGATTTTGGGAGTTTGGGGCATCATGTTGCAAATATATAATTTATATATTTTTTATATTTTGTATTTTAAATAATACCTAAGCAAATTTTATGTATTTAACTTATTTATTGATTATCATTGGTATCCCCAGAGAGAGATTCTGCAATTTTATCTCTCAGTCCTACTACTGATTTTTTTTCAATTTAACTAATATTTATAATTTCCTAGAATTCTTTTTTGCAACTTTTTCCATAACCATCTGTTCTTGTTTTACCAACAAAATATGCTCTCAATCATTCCTCAGTGCTGGACATTGCCAATTGAGCATTCCCTGTGTGCCTCAACATCAGCCTGCTCAAAATCAGCTCTCCATCTTTGTCAACAAGCCTATGGATGCTGCAGTCTTGTAGGCCACTGAAAGCAGTAGCTTTTCTGAGTGGTATGGGGAGCCACTGAAGGGTTCTGAGCAGAGAAGTGACATGATAAAATTTGCCTTTCAAAAGGATCATCCTAGATCCATTGAGAATAGACTGTAGGGAGGCCATGGAAGAAACAGCTCAGGTAGAAGTACAGTGAAAAACTACCCTGGTTTGCCCCAGGGTTGGGGGCTTTCCTGAGACAGGACTTTCAGCACAAAAACAGAAAACCGAAAACTGGGAAAGTACCAAGCAAACTGGATATTCTAGTTAGGAGATTATTCCAGAAGGTGCAGGTGTGAGATAATTTTAGCATGAGCCAGGAGGAGGTGATTATCAGATGTTATATTCTGGATATGTAATGGGTATATATCAATAGAATGTATGAGATGTGTCATGTGAGGAAAAGAGGATTCTCATGTCCTTGGAGTACTAGGGGGGAGACCTGAATTATTATTTACTGGGGGAGGAGGGGGACTGTCAGAGGAGACATTTAGAGGAGGGATGGGAATCAGGAGCTCAATTTTGGACTTGCTAAACATGAGGTGTCTATTTGACATCCAAAATAAGATGTTAGATAGGCATTTTTTTAAGATTTTTTTTTTGATGTGGACCATTTTTAAAGTCTTTATTGAATTTGTTACAATATTGCTTCTGTTTTACGTTTTCAATTTTTTGGCCCCGAGGCATGTGGGATCTTAGCTCCCCAACCAGGGACGGAACATGCACCCCCTGCACTGGAAGGCGAAGTCATAACTATTGGACTGCCAGGGAAGCCCCTAGATAAGCATTTAAATACACGAGTCTCGAGGGCTTCCCTGGTGGCGCAGTGGTTGAGAGTCCGCCTGCCGATGCAGGGGACACGGGTTCGTGCCCCGGTCCGGGAAGATCCCACATGCCGCGGAGCGGCTGGGCCCGTGAGCCATGGCCGCTGGGCCTGTGCGTCGGGAGCCTGTGCTCTGCAACGGGAGAGGCCACAACAGTGAGAGGCCCGCGTACCGCAAAAAAAATAATAATAATAAATAAATAAATAAATAAATAAATACACGAGTCTCGAGATCAGAGGAGAGAAGTTAGGGATGTAGATATTGTATATTGTATGTACATGGCCTCTAAAAAGATAAAAGAAGCTCATGAAGAGTGTAGATTAAAGAGAAGAGGTTCGAGGACTGAGTCCTGCAGACAAGATTTGTTTCGGTAGAATGATGGGGGCAAAATCTTGATAAAGAGAGAATGGGAGATGACAAATCGGAGGCAACAAGTATAGACAAGATTTTCAACAAGTTTACTTGCAAAGCGAGGAAGAAAGGCAGTAGCCAGAGGCAGAAGCAGAGGATTGTTTGTTGTTGTTGTTTTGACAAATACTTTTTTTTTGGCCACGCCACACAGCATGTGGGATCTTAGTTCCCCGACCAGGGATTGAACCTGCACCCCCGGCATTGGAAGCATGGTGTCTTAACCACTGGACCACCAGGGAAGTCCCTGTTTGTTGTTTTTTAAGATATGAAAAATAAGAGCGTGTTTGCATGCTGCTGGGAGTGATACAGTGTTGGGGGGGTGCTGATGCAGGAGAGAGGGGAGAGAGTGGTGAAGCTACTTCTTAAGGTGGAGAGAGGGGATGGGATCTAGAGTTTAGGGGAAGAAGCTGTGTTTAGCTAAGAGTAGGGACAATTACTCCATATATAGTATGAAGGAAGATAGAGTACATGGGCAACGGATCAGGTAATTGAGTAGATCGAGTGGTGGGAACTTATGAGAATTCTCATCTAAATCTTCTAATTCTCAGGGAAGTCAAGGTAATCAGCTGAGGGTGAGGTTGGGGGAGGCCACACTGGACGTCCAAAAAGAGAGGTAAAGATATAAAATCATTATCTAGGGGAAGAAGGGCGTGAGTGGAAGAGAGAAAAGAAGGATGATTACTGACCAGCACTCACTTGGGGTTTCAATATTCACATGGATTTAGAGGAGGCCAGTCAGCACTTTCAGTTCCCTGAATTATATCTGGTGTGTTTTGTCTTGTTTTTTTCCTGTTTGTTCATCTTGGTCCTTCTTAATTTTGCTGTTGCTTTTGCAGAAACGTCTGGTGGCTAGTTGTTGCCCATTCATACTTGAAATGAGGGTCTGGGTTAATTAATATAGGTGACTGAAGACACACTCTTCCAACAGAAAGCACCCTCCAGCGCTGACTTGACTAAATGAAAAAAGGTCCAGAAGGAGACACTTCTCTTGGTCAAGTTTCAGAACCAGGAATGAAGAGGCTTTGGTATGAAAAAATAAATGGTAACAGCAGTCAAAGTTGTCACCTGCAAAGGAAAGAGTATGAGAAGGTAATCAGCAACCCCAGGGGCTAGAAGACAAAAACCAAGCCTTCAAAGTTCTAGAATTCCAGACCCTGCCAATTACCGATGCAGCAGGAGGGTGGAATAAACACACCCTTCATTGTATCAATATTTAGAACGTATTCCAACAAAATAAGGGAATAAATGGAGAAGGTTCTTGGACAGAGGTTTACCTTTTTTTTTTTTTTTTTTCTTCGCCCTGCCATGAGGCTTGTGGGATCTCAGTTCCCTGACCAGGAACTGAACCCAGGCCGTGGCAGTGAAAGCCTGGAATCCTAACCACTAGGCCACCAGGGAACTCCCATAAGGCTTACTTTTAATTACTCCTAGTTGCACAACTTTCCTTAGGTTTGAATGTCTTTAGTTTGTGCATTTATTAGTTTTACAACCCTTTTTGTATAAACAAGGGCTTACTGTTTACCTCTCAGATCATCAAACTTCTAAACACTACAGCTTCTACCCTTTCTTTTCCCATATGGCTTGAAGTATTGGAAGAACAGGTATGCTTACTTCCTTATTCATTTTTCACACCAAACCTCTTCCTTTTTCATATTATCAGAAGTATTTAGATTTAACTATAAATAACTAGTTTCATTGTTCATCATTGCTCCATACATAAATGTCTCTTTATTACAGAAGCTTGCTTCATTTTAATTTATTTTTCTTTGGGCTGAATTATATGGTATAATTTCTAAAGTTACACATTTTCTTCATCCTATCTCTAAAACACTTAGTTGATTTCTATTATTAAATTAAAAGAGGGTGTATATCCTGGCTGTTTAGTAGAATTCATAGAAATGCACACCCCAGGAACTAAACGTAACCGGCAATATCGAATTCCATGAGCTACACTCCATGGGCACACTAATCTTAACTATAACCATAAATGTCCTAACAGGGAGTACTTAACACTGAAGGCTAAACCCTAATCGTATCCCAACTCTAATCCTAGACTAAATAAAACAAAGCACTACAACTCACCCTAATCCCAATACCCTACCCTAACCTAAATCTTAACCTCAACCTTAATCCCAATGCTGTACTTTTAAAACAGGAGATTTTGGTACCTATGTAAAGTGGTTTATCAAAATAGTGAGTAGAGAAAGAATCTCCTTCCACTCTCCCCGTTGCCCCCCTGTTCCAGTCCCCGGCCTCCCACTGTCCCCTTACTTTCTTCAGGTCTTTACTCAGATGTCACCATCCACAAAGCGTTTAGGACCAACTGCACAGTTAGGGACAACAGTCCCCAAAGAGACCACCCTCACTTCTGACAACAACTGCAAGTTCAGGGGTCTCCCCCTAACCATAATCAGGTTTGATAATTTGCTAAAAGGACTCATGGAACTCAGTGAAAGCTGACAAAGTCATGGTTAAGGTTTATTACAGGAAAGGGATACAAATGAAATCAGCCAAGGGGACGGCACAGGGCAGAGCCCATGAGGGGTCCAAACAGACACTCCTCGTTGTCTCTCTGTGGAGCCATGGATGATGCATGACCTCCTCCCAGCCACAAAATGTGACAAAACACAGAGCATTGTCAACCAGGGAAGGTCACCCAAGCCTTGTGCGTCCAGGGTATTTAGTGGGTTTTCGTCACATGCTGCTTATGTAGCTGACCTGCAGTCGCCAGCCCCTCTCAGAGGGTGGCTAATAGCTTTAGTCTCCAGCTGACCTGGAGCTCAGAACTCACAAAGTGTGACCCAAAGCCCCCATCATAAATCACACTGTTAGATTGTCCAGTGGCCAAACCCACACACACCCCCGCCCTCAGGCAAACAAAGACACTCCTACAGGGGCCTAGAGACACCAACCAGGAGACTAGGAAAAGGCCAGACTCCCCCTTTGGGTGAAGTTAATTCTTCACCACATACCTTCTCAGTGTGACCCTCCCAATTTAAACATGCAACTTCTGCCCCAAGAATCCACATCACCACTTATCACCATCAGGCATAAAATTCATTTTACTTGATTGGTTATTGTCTCTCCTCTCCATTAGGAATGTAAGCTCTATGGGGGTGGGAATTTTGTCTGCTTTATTCACTGCGTGTTCACTGTGTCACCTGCTTCTAGAACTGCACCGTCCAATACTGAACCAACTAGCCACTTATGGTGAGTGAGCACCTGACTAGTAGGTAGCCCAAATTAAGTGTAAACTACACACTGAATTTTAAAGGCATCGTATAAAAAAAAAGGATGTAAAGAATTCCACTGATATTTTATTATATTGGTTATAAGTTGAAATATATTGGGGACATATTGGGTTACATAAAATATATTACTGAAATTTATTTCACCTGTTTCTATTTTGTAAGCTTATTTAATGTGGCTACTAGAAAAGTTTAAATTACATATGTGGCTCCAATCTGAATCTCACTTTATATACATATATAAGTAAGTAAAATTTACTATTTATATATATATATATATACACATATGTATGTTTAAACATCAACACAGATCTAGAAGAGATGTCAGCAAACGTTTTCTGTAGAGCATCAACAAGTAAATATTTTAGGCTTTGTGGGCTATATGGTCTCTGTTCAGCTCTGCCATGATAGCACAAAGGTAGCCATAGACAATATTTAAACAAATACATGTGGCTGTGTTCCAATAAAACTGCATTTATAAAAACAAGCAGCTGCATAACTTGGCCTGTGGGCCACAGTTTATGCACTCCTGATCTAGAATATTGTTTAGTCCATAGTAAATATTCAATAGATATTCGTTGGGCGAATGAATAGAAAGAAGGCTAAAGTGACAGCACAGTGAGCCTGGGAGCATGGTTAATGCCGAAGGTAATCAGTGGCCAGAAAACGTAGACAACTCAGAAAAGCTACCCCAGCTCCAGAGCTCCTCAGAGGATTGGCCGCTGTGATCCTTGCTGTGGCTGCAACCTTTGTTGCAACTGCACTGCAATTCAAGTGTCAGCTCCACTCCTCACAGGAGTACATCTCCTCCCGTCCCTCTCCCACCGGTACTGATCCCCTAAGCACTCCCCCAAAAACTTCTGGCATGAAAATCTGCATCTTAGAGCCTGAGTCCTAGGGAACCTGACCTGCAACAGCTGATACCAGGAGTGGTCTGAGAAAGCAGACTCTGGACATAGGATTTTGGAGCTGATTATCTGTCAGCTGACTGGCAGTGAGAACCCCATTGCTGTGGCAGTGCAAATGTTAAAACTGTCAGTGGTGAACTGGGATGATATGTGGAGGAAGAGGTGCGCTGATGGGTGCAATGTATCAGGGACTTTAGAGGGTGCATATAGTTATTACAGGGGCAGTGGAAATGAATGCTGCTGCTGGAGCCATTGAAGCATCAGAGAAAGACAATGCCAAGGGTGAACGCCAGGGGTCAGCATATAGAAATCTCATATCCTGTATCCAGAGGGCAGAAAAGGCTGGAGGGCCAATGTAGACAGGGAAAACAGTAAGCAGGCCTTTGCTTCAACCCAGGCAAGGGATGGAGCTGGCTTGGCCCAGGATACCAGTGGCACAACTGGGAAGTGGTCAGATCTTGACTGCATTTTGAAGATAAAAGCAACATAATTTGCTATGGTGTTTGCATTAGTTTCCTATTGCTAGTATAACAAATCACCACAAACGTAATGGCTTAAAACAACACAGATTTGTTCTCTCACAGTTCTGAAGGTTGGAAGTCTGAAAAGAGCCTTTGGGGGCTAAAATCAAGATGCTGTCAGGGCCGCTTCTTTCTGGAGGCGCTGGGGGGAGATTCTGTTCCCTTGCCTTTTCCATCTCCTAGGGGCTGCCTGGATTCCCTGGCTTGTGGCCCTTTCCTCCATCTTCAGAGAACATCACTCCAACTTCCTCCATCCTCACATCTCCTTTCTCTGACTTTGACCTTCCTATCTTCCTTGTGATTATATTGTGACCACTTCAATAATCCAGGATAATCTCCCCATCTCAGAATCCTTACTGTAATCACATCGGCAAAGTCTCTTTTGCCGTGTAAGGTAACATGTTCACAAGTTCCAGGGATTAGGATGTGGATGTCTTCAGAGGGCCATTGTTAAGCCTACCACAGGGTAGGATACAGGGGTGCTAGAAAGAGAAGAGTCAAGAATGACCTTAACAGTCTCCCAAGGTGATAGAAATAAAAACAAAAATAAACAAATGGGACCTAATCAAACTTACAAGCGTTTGCACAGCAAAGGAAACTATAAAAAAAAATGAAGACAACCTACGGAATGGGAGAAAATATTAGCAAATGATACGACAGACAAGGGCTTAATCTCCAAAATATACAAATAGGTCATACAACTCAACAACAAAAAAACAAAAACCCAATTGAAAAATGGGCAGACCTAAATATGTCTTCCAAAGAAGACATACAGATGGCCAGTAGGCACATGAAAAGATGCTCAACATCACTAATTATTAGAGAAATACAAATCAAGACTACAATGAGGTACCACCTCACACCAGTCAGAATGGCCATCATTAAATAGTCTACAAGTAACAAATACTGGAGAGGGTGTAGAGAAAAGGGAACCCTCCTACACTGTTGGTGGGAATGTAAGTTGGTGCAGCCACTATAGAAAACAGTGTAGAGGTTCCTCAGAAAACTAAAAATAGAATTACCATATGATCTAGCAGTCCCAGTCCTGGGCATATACCCAGGCAAAACTCTAATTCAAAAAGATACATGCACCCCTATGTTCATAGCAGCACTATTCACAATAGCCAAGTCATGGAAGCAACCTAAATGTCCATCGACAGATGAATGAATAAAGAAGATGTGGTACATGGACTTCTGTGGTAGCGCAGTGGTTAAGAATCCACCTGCCAATGCCGGGGACACGGGTTTGATCCCTGATCCAGGAAGATCCCACATGCCACGGAGCAACAAAGCCCATGTGCCACAACTACTGAGCCTGTGCTCTAGAGCCTGTGCGCCACAACTACTGAGTCCACATGCTGCAACTACTAAGCCCGTGCACCTAGAGCCTGTGCTCTGCAACAAGAGAAGCCACCACAATGAGAAGCCCGCACACTGCAAAGAAGAGTAGTCCTTGCTCGCCGCAACTAGAGAAAGCCCGTGCACAGCAACAAAGACCCAACGCAACAACAACAACAACAAAAAACAAGAAAAAGATGTGGTACCTATATACAATAGAATACTACTCAGCCATAAAAAAGAACGAAATAATGCCATTTGCAGCAACATGGATGCAACTAGAGATTATCATACTAAGTGAAGTAAGTCAGAAAGAGAAAGACAAATACCACGTATCACTTACATGCAGAATCTAAAATATGGCACAAATGAACCTATCTACAAAACAGAAACAGACATAGAGAACAGACTTGTGGTTGCCAAGGGGGAGGGAAGGACTGGGAGTGTGGGATTAGCAGATGTAAACTATTATATATAGGATGGATAAACAACAAGGCCCTACTGAATAGCACAGGGAACTATATTCAATATCCTGTGATAAACCATAATGGAAAAGAATATTAAAAAAATAATGTCTGTATGTGTATAACTGAGTCACTTTGCTGTACAGCAGAGACTGGCACAACACTGTAAATCAACTATACTTCAATAAAAGAAATAAAAATAAAAAATAAAAAAAGAATGACCTCACTGTTTGGAGGCTGGAGCATCTAGAAGGATGGGTGGCCATGACCTGAGATCAGGAAGATGCAGGCTCAGAGATTCAGGCAGTTCTTCTTTGGAAGCTAAGTCCTTCCACCTCTCCCCCCAGAGGCTTTCCTGTGTTAAAAGATACTTTTCAGAAGGTAAAACCATGACTCTCATTACAGAAGTAAAAATGAACCCATGTTGAGGAATTTATTTTACTCATATGATCTGAGAAAACCAGGCAGATGTTATAACCGATTCCAAGGAAAGCTCAAAACAGCACAAATTTATATGGTAAAGGAATGTTGAGATGAATTGCAAATGGGGACAAAAATGAACAGGGCTAGGGCCTCCCTGGTGGCGCAGTGGTTGAGGGTCCGCCTGCTGATGCAGGGAACGCGGGTTCGTGCCCCGGTCCGGGAAGATCCCACATGCCGCGGAGCGGCTGGGCCCGTGAGCCTACTACAGAATGGACTTCAGGACACGGGGAGGGGGAAGGGTAAGCTGGGACGAAGTGAGAGAGTGGCACGGACATATACACACTACCAAATGTAAAATAGATAGCTAGTGGGAAGCAGCCGCATACCCCAGGGAGATCAGCTCAGTGCTCTGTGACCACCTAGAGGGGTGGGATAGGGAGGGTGGGAGGGAGGGAGACATAAGAGGGAAGAGATATGGGGATATATGTATATGTATAGCTGATTCACTTTGTTATAAAGCAGAAACTAACACACCATTGTAAAGCAATTATACCCCAATAAAAAATTATAGATAATATAACTAAATATTAAAATATATAAATAAAATAAATAAATAATAAAAATAAAATAAAAGATTATTTTAAAAGAACCTTCATGCCACTGAGGTGAATTTTGAATCCCTTCAGGTGCAAAACCATGCGGGATCTTAGTTCCCCAACCAGGGATTGAACCCGTGTCCCCTGTAGTGGAAGTACGGAGTCCTAACCATTGGACCGCCAGAGAAATCCCAAGAGGGTTTCTTGAAGGAAATGACTATTCTTCCTCCCGCCTCAAGTCTGATAGCGGGGCTTCAAGGGAGCATGGCTTGAATTCCCTGGAGCTGACTGGGGTGCAAGTGTGAAGTGGGCCACTAAGGTCTGCTGTGAGCCCCACCGGCAGGGCAGATAGAGAGAGGTCACAGGGTCGACCTGAGGTTGTGTCACCCTGATCAGGGGATGGTGCACACTCAGATGGTATCTCCAATGCTGAGCAGCCCACGAGAGGAAGAGCCAGCATCTGGGCATCTGACTGCCCCCCAGAAGGCACCACCAACACTTTTTCTGCCCCTGTATCTCTCCTCCCTCTCCTCCCCTCACCCTAAATGAGGCTGGAGTGACATCGTGAACCGGTGAAGGGTAAAGAGGGCTGAGAACAGGGAGAGGGAATAGTGAGGAAGCCAGCCACACCTCCCTTCCCCACTGAATTTCCAAGCTGAGCCAGGGCAGCCTTCTGGGGCCCCACCAGCTCACCTCCCCTGCTGCCCAGTTTGCCCTTCAAGTGTTCTGACCCTTCCAGACTCTTAAGTTCAGAAGTAGGGCAGGAGAAGAGATAAAGGTGGAAGCTGGACTGTCTCTAATGACCCAACCTCAGAAGTCATAAAGTATCCTTTCTAGCCACCTGGATTCTAGGGGATGGCACAGAGACTGCTTTCTCTCAAACTGGAGGAATGTCACATTCACAGTACAAGGAATTCATATAGGACGGGAGATACTGGACTAGCCATCTTTGGAAAATACATCCAATCTGTCCCAAGAATAAGCAAACACATCACAGAGTGGTGGATCCAGTAAATGAACTCAAGTTTTGTTAGCACCTTTTGTTCAAAGAGGAAGGAATATATGTCACACATTCTAGAAAGTTTCTCCTGCAACTTGGAGAAGATAAAAGCTTTGTTGATAAAGAGGGTTGATTGGGCTTCCCTGGTGGTGCAGTGGTTGAGAGTCCGCCTGCCGATGCAGGGGACACGGGTTCGTGCCCCGGTCCGGGAAGATCCCACATGCTGTGGAGCGGCTAGGCCTGTGAGCCATGGCCACTGAGCCTGCGCGTCCGGAGCCTGTGCTCCACAACAGGAGAGGCCACAACAGTGAGAGGCCCACGTACCGCAAAAAAAAAAAAAAAAAAAAAAAAAAAAGAGGGTTGATTGACAGTTATGAGGATAATTCACTTATCTGTGTAATCTGCCTCTTTAATAAAAATGAAGGCTCTGTGAGGAGCTCTAGATAGATAGGTAGTTAGATAGGTAGATAAGTTCTCCAGTGCTTAACCCAGAGCCCAGTACATAGTAGCTGTGCAAAAAATTCCTACAGAATAAATAAATGAAATGATGAAATGCAGTGCCTGGACTTCTGAGATGAAGTGTCACTTGATGACGTGCTGCCACCTTCTGGTCACTGGGGACCTTGCCAGCCATTTCCAACATTCCATTTCCCCATCTGCCTTTGGAAGGATGCACCCGTCTCTTGCCATCACCTTTCTCAGTTTACAGGGCACTTTCCTGATGGCTGATTGGTTTGGGTTTTAACAACAACCCTGATTCCTATGTTGATTCCCATTTGACCAGTAAGAACCATGAAGACCAGAGGAGTTATTTACCAGAATTATCTCTCCCTGATCTCCACATGCTCACTCCGAGCCCCGCTCAACCCTCCACAGCCTGGTGTGGCTTCCTCCACTGCACTGTGGCTGTTCTGGCCAAAGTCTTCAAGGGCACCCTCGTGGAATCCAGCAACCCCTTCCCCTCCATATCTCACTCTGTACAGCTCTGTACACTGTCAATCTCTTCCCTCCTCTAAGTACATCCTTCCCTCAGCATCTTCCATTAACTAACTCATCCTTCCCTCAGCATCTTCCATTAACTAACTCATCCTTCCCTCAGCATCTTCCATTAACTAACTCCTCCCCAGATTTTCCCCTGCCTCCCTGGCTGCTGCTTCTCCTCTGCTACCTCTCTACAGTCCACCTTCCCCAGGGCTGTCCTGAGCCCACTTCTCCTCACAGACTCCTGGGAGACCACCTCCCTCAAAGCCTCGATTCCCACCTGCACACAAGTGGCCCACCAGGTTTCCGTCACCAGCCCAGTCTTCTCTCCCACCTCCAGATCCGTTCATCCAGCCCCTGAAGACGGGCTCTGCCTGGAGACCCTGCACCTCACGCTCATCTTGTCCAAAGTCAAGCTGTGGTCTCCCCTCTCTGCCAACCTCCCTGCCCTTTCCCTCATGCCCATCACCCAGCCTAGGGAATGGCACCCCCACCCACTCACTTCCCCAAGACAGAAGGCTGGGGACCACCCCTGAGTGCTCCTTCTCCTCACGGCTGAGTCCACTGAATAGTTGTCAGTCTGCTCCCTCAAACCATGCACCAGGCACTCAAGCATCTTTTAGCTCTTTTAGGTCTTGTCTAGTCTACGCCCTCGGCATCCCTCCGACCAGCCCCTCCTCCCCTCCTCTCTGCCACCACTAACATCTTCATCATTCAGAACCTGGGCCACTATGACAGGCCCTCATCACCAGCCTCCTGTGACCCAAATTGCCCCTGGTTAAAACCCTTCAGGATGGGGCCTAAACTCCTTGCCTGGCATCCACAGATTAGCCCTGCTTGCCACCCAAGACCAACCTCCACCCTCTGCCCATCCACCCTGCCCTCAAGTCACACCATGCACACCTCTGTGCCTCTGCCCATTCTCTTCCCTCTGCCTGGAATACCTTTCTTTCATCTGCCTATATCTAAAACATCCCATACCCACTGTACAGACATGGAAGCTGAGGCTCAGAGCACTAACATAACTTGTCCAAGGTTGTAGAGCTGGGAAGTGGTGGAGATGAGGAACCAAAGGAGGACGGTCTGAAACCTGCTCCTTTCACTCCAAAGCATCCAGGCTCTGCTGCAAGCCTCAGTTTCCCCAAGTGTAAAATGCAAGGAAGGAAAGACCCTGGGCTCTTCCTGCTCTGACTTCTTCCCTAACCAGGATTTCTTGATTCGGGGATGCTCTGAAGCTCTCTGGTGGTGACCTGGGGGTACTAAGCACAGCTGCCTAGGATCCCCTAGCCAGCCACTCAGTAGAGAATGCTTGGGACAAGCTCTGAGCTGGCTGGGCTATGTTACACGTGGACAGACAGACATGGTCTCCTGCCTTCCCTCCCTCAACTGCTCCAGTTTCCATTCTCTATTAGTTTTCTGTAGCTGTGTAGCAAAATACCACAAACTCAGTGGCTTAAACAATACCCATTTGTTAGCCTAGTTTTGTAGGTCAGAAGTTTGGCACAGCAGGGCTGGCTTCTCTGCTCAGGGAATCCTAAGGCTGAAACTAGTCCTTATCTGGAAATCAAACTTCTGTTCCAAGCTCATTCAGGTTGGTGACAGAATTCAAATTAAAAAGTTCTGCTGTGTGAAAGACAATGTCAAAAGAATCAGAAGATGAGGCACAGACTGGGAGAATATATTTGCAAAAGGCATATCAGATAACAGACTGTTATCCAAAATATACAAAGAACACTTAAAACTCAACAATAAGAAATCAAACAACCCAATTTTTAAAATGAGTCAAAGACCTTGACAGACATCTCATCAGAGAAGATACACAGATGGCAAATAAGCATATGAAAAGATGCTCCACATCATATATCATCAGGAAAATGCAAATTAAAACAACGAGATATCCCTACATGCCTATAGAAATGGCCGAAGTCCAGAACATTGACAACACCAAATGCTGGCAAGGATATGGAGCAACAGGAACTCTCATTCATTGCTGGTGGGAAGGCAAAACTGGTACAGCCACTTTGGAAGACAGTTTGGCTGTATCTTACAAAACTAAACATACTCTTACCATTCCATCCACCAAGCATACTCCCTGGTATTTTCCCAAAGGAGTCGAAAACAGATGTCTACACAAAAACCTACACAGAGATGTTTATTGCAAAGTTATTCATAATTGTCAAAACTTGGAAGCAACTAAGACATCCTTCAGTAGGTAAATCAATAAACTGTGGTACATCCAGACAATGGAATATTATTAAGCCCTGAAAAGTCATGAAAGAACCTTAAATGCATATTACTAAGTGAAAGAAGGCAATCCAAAAAGGCTATGTATTATATGATCCCAACTATATGACATTTTTTGAAAGACAAAACTATGGAAACAGCAAAAAGATCAGTGGTTGCCAGGGGTTAGAGGGGAGGGAGGGATGAATAGGCAGAGCACAGAGGACTTTTAGGGCAGTGAAACCACACTGAATGATTCCATACTGATGGATACACGTCATTATACATTTGTCCAAACCCACAGAATGTACAACACCAAAAATGAACTCTAATGTAAACTATGGACTTTGAGTGACAATGACGTGTCAATGTAGGTTCATCGATGGTAACAAATGTACCATCTGGTGGGGGTGTTGATAGTGGAGGAGGCTGTGCACTGTGTGGGGGCAGGGGGATCTATGAGAACTCTGTACTTTGCTCTCAATTTCACTGCAAACCTAAAAACTGCTCCAAAAAAAACAAAGTCTATTTCAAAGGAAAAAAATATACACTGGATTTGGAAGGCTCAATTCAAAATAAAGAATGTAAAAATATCTCATTAATAATTTTTATTGATACATGTACATATGATAATGTTTTGGAAATTTGAGTCAGATAAAATATAATATTAAAATTAATGTCACTTTTTTCTTTTTGCTTTTTACAATGTGGCTACTAGAAAATTTTAAATGCCTTATGTGGCTTGCATTGTTTTTCTACCGGGCAGCACTGGTCTAAATCTTCAAAGCAACCGCATGACATAGGCACATTATTATCTCACAGGTGGGAGAAGTTAATGTAGCAGACGCTGCTAGTGCCCCCGGACCCCTCACATCTCCCAGGGGTCACTTGCAGCTTCAGTGGGCAGTCCCTGTACAGGCTCACAGAGTCCTAACCTCAAACACGTGCATCCCTCTGCCTGAGGGGCAGACCAGAAGTCCAGGGTAGCTAGTGCTTCTGGGACCAGCCCTCAACCAGTGGGGTGAGGAAGGGTGGATAAATACCCCAGCTTCCTCACCCTGGGTGAGGCGTGTTCTACACCAGCTCCCAGAGGGTCCCCAGTGGTATCGAGTCCCAGCTGTCCACAGAAGTAATCTGCTTTCCTTCCCCTCCTCACTGCTTTACTCCCTCACCACCTTCCTCCCCTCCCAGTGAAATCACTTGCACCCAAATGCTCCTCTCAGGCTCTGCTATTGGAAGATCCCAAACGAAGACACTAGAACACAGAGAGCTGGAAGACTCTCAGAGGTCGTATAAATAGGAAGAGACAGGCTGGTGATTTGATACCAGCAGTCTGACACCAGATCCCACACTCAGAAACCACACCTCTCTGCCCCTCATGCCACAGCCATGACATTCCTATGGGAGGAGGGTAGAGACTGTGCCCTCAAATCTGTCCAGCTTTGAGCTGACCCCCAAGCAGAGCAGGAAGTGCCTTCTCTAGGTTCAGATGATTTTGTCAAGAGGCTGAGCCGACCTGTCTCCTGCAGCCCTGGAAAGGACCCAGCCTGGCCTGCCCAGAGCTGTCCCTTGACACCGTGTCTGCTTCCCAGATGGAGGGAAGCCAGGACTCCCAGCCAGTGCTCTGAAGGGCACTCGTCTTTGGACCAAAAGGACACACTGGGATCTGGGGCCTGGGAAAGCTGGGGGTGGCAAGGATCCAGGGGAAGATATATGGAGCTTACTCATTAATTGAGCTTATATATGCTGGGCACCGTTGCAAATGTGATGTGTGTGTGTGTGTGTGTGTGTGTGTAATAAGTGTGTATTCCTCACAGCAACCTTCTGAGGTATACACTATTATTATGCCCATTTTATAGGTGAGGAAACTGAGGAACAGAGAGGGTAAGTAACTTGCCAAGGTCACACAGCTAATAAGTATCACAGATAGGATTCAAATTTAGGCAGTCTGGCTCTTAACCATTCCTGCATTCTGACTCTCCTGAAACTTCTGGTGAGTCTACTGCCAGCTGCTCACTCTGAGCTCGGCCTGAGTACCAGTTCTCCTGGGAGACAGGCATGAACTTCTGACTAATCCCCAACTTTAGCAGAGCCCCACTCACTTAGAGGGATGGACTGACAGAGGAATGTGCCCTCAAGACTGGAAAGCAGTAAGCTCCAGAAGGGGGGCTGTAATCACTGGAAAATGACACCCTTCCCTCCTACCCCCTCCCCCAGGGCCCCTCTGCCTTTTGACAGAGATCAATTAATAAGCACAGCGATTCAACCTCAGTGTAATTATTTATACCCAGCCTCATTCCCCAAATGATTTGAGGGGGCTTAAAAAGATAAATTCACAGCATCTCCACCAAAGATATTCTGATAAATAATGCCTGGTTCATTGCCTTAATGGCCTTGTCACTGACACCCTGATGATGGGATACTGTTAGATCATTACACATAGGGTGACCAGCTCATCCTGGTTTTCTTTGAACTTTCCCAGTTTTAAAACTGAAAGTTCCTTGTTCTGGGAAACCCCTCAGACGGGCAACAAGGACAGTTGTTTACCCTCATTACATACACAGGATACAGCCCACAAAGTCTACTTGCTAGAAGACTAAAAATTTAGCTCTGAGTTTCCTCAGAGCCAAGGCAAAGAGGGAAACACCGGGACTTCCCTGGTGGCGCAGTGGTTAAGAATCCGCCTGCCAATGCAGGGGACACGAGTTCGAGCCCTGGTCCAGGAAGATCCCACATGCCGTGGAGCAACCAAGCCCGTGCGCCACAACTACTGAGCCTGTGCTCTAGAGCCCGCGAGCCATAACTACTGAGCCCACGTGCTACAACTACTGAAGCCTGGGTGCCTAGAGCCCGTGCTCCGCAACAAGAGAAGCCACTGCAATGAGAAGCCCGTGCACCACAACAGAGAGTAGCCCCCGCTTGACACAACTAGAGAAAGCCTGCGAGCAGCAGCAAAGACCCAGTGCAGCCAAAACTAAAAATAAATTTTAAAAAACCCAGAAAACAAAACAAAAAAATCAGGTGGTCATAAAAAGCCTCTTTCTTAATATTGAGGCCTGAGAAATTTCTACCATGAGTTATCACACTTGTGGTGAGTACAAAAGTGGGTTCCCTCTAGGCGCTTTTCTTACATACGTAGTAACAGCAGGCCCTTCTATAGCACATGGCATGGGCTAAGCACTCTCACAAAACCTTCTCATACGTGAATTCATTCAAGTCTCAAAACCACTCTAGAAGGCAGGCACTGAGGCTCCTCTTTCCTTGGCCTGAGAGGACGCACGTCTCCCTGCTCTTCCCAGGGAGAGCCAGGAGTCCACGGAGCAAGTGGAGGGACAGGGAAAGCAGCAAGAGGGAAGAGGCCACGGATGGGGGCTTCCAGATGCCCCTCTCCCCGCCCCCAGGCCAACACTGCCTGCCTGACATTGACTCAATGGAAAGAGTGAGCAGTGCCTGGTGTCACTCTCTGGCACCAGAGGGCATATACCGCATATCAGAAGGAAGATCCTGTTCTGCCAGGTAACAGAACGCACCTGCAGGGCCTGCAACATGGAGCCTGGGCAAAATGCCTCCTTTGCGTGTGCTCTGCGTGGTCCCCTGACACCCCTTACCACACCGCCCTTCCGGACCAAAATGCCAGGATCTCTTGAGCCTACTAAGCTCCTTGGACTCTGGGCAGAAAAGGAGGCGGCAGGCGTGACCCCCTCCCTAATCCTTCTGTGACTGGGAAGCTGATGACTCCAGGGTCAGAAATAACCCCCGAGTCAGCTCCCCGTGTGCCGCCCCTCCCCTCCCCTCCCCTCCATTCCCAGAAAGCCTGGGCCCTGAGTCAGAGGCAAGAGCCTGAAAATAAACAAGGATCCAGATAATCTGCTGTGAACACCACAGAACCATGCTGTGGAATTCCCTGATAAATCAGGGACCCAGTGAAGAACTGAGGCCTGGAAACACAGATGTCTTTCCCCCAGATCCAGCTGCATGTACTCAGGGCCGAATATACCTGTGCTGTGGAGGGATGGAAGAGAGAGGGGAAATCTTTAGTGCAGAGGGAGTTGGGGAGAAGGAGGGCTGGGCTTTACTCTCAGGGGTTTCCAGGCCAGGAACTGAGGAGGAGGGCCCCAGGCCTGCCCTCAGGGGGCCTCCAGTCTCGTGGCAAGGTGGACACACAGCACATTTCAGGAATAGTCAGAGGCTGGTCTGGAGTAGGGAGGTGGGAGCTGGGCCACTCAGGTGTCAGATGCCCCTCCTTAGTCATGCCCTCAAAACGGTCTGGGACACCCGCACCCCACACCATGGCTGAGTCACTGACCCCAATCCTCAGATCAGACTGGGATGAATGAAGCTCTCCCCTCCCCACTCCTCTTCCCCTCCCCAACAGAAAGGACATGTAACTGATTCCCGGGACAGACCAGTTAACTTCCACAAGCCCTAAAAATAACGGAACCACTTCATACTCTGAACTGAGCCTCCCCCCACCCGCCCCCACCTTGGCCCACCCCCTAACCAGCCAGATAAAGGCAGCTGCTGCGGCTGGCAGGGGACAGAGACCTGGAGCCAGGGCAGCAAGAAGGCATCTGACAGAGCCGGCAGAGCAAGATCAGCCCCAAACAACGAGAGGAACAACAGCCCCTTAGGCCATACCTGCCACAGACCCCAAACCCCCATCAGCCAGGTAGGACCCTCGGGTGAGTAACCCGCCCCTTTGTCTCTCCACGGCGGGGCTGGCTCTCCATGCTGGGACGCCCCCTGGACCCTCTCAGGGTAGCATGTATGAGGGGCAGCTCTGGGTGGGGGAAGGAGGGTGAGGGGCGTGCATCTGGAGGCAGGTGAGTGGAGGGGTCTGATAGAAAGATTCCAAGAAGAAGTTAAGAGACAGTTATCGTGAGCCCCACGGGGGCTCCCAGAGTGGCTGCCACAGGCCTGAGGCCTGCAGAGGGGCAGGTTCCAGCCAGCCTGGCATAATCCAGAAAGGCTTGCGGGAGGAAATGGCCTGGGGTTGCAATTTTTAAAATACAGGTATGGAGCTCCTCAGGCTTCAGGGCTTCTTCCCCGGGAAGCCCCAGCTAGGCCCAGTGTCTAGAAGAAAGCATAGAGGAGGCGGGGGAGGACATGGAGGCTGGAGGGGGGTAAGTGGGCCCGACTCTGCACTGCTAGGACAAGTCCGGTGCCCAGCTGCTGCGGGTGAAAGTCTTGGCATATCTGGACCAGGAATGTCTCCCCTGGGCTGGCCTGAGCCCAGCTCCCCACATATCATGGCCTAGGGCCTGGGGTGGGATGCAGGCCATTGACTTGCCCAGTTGGAAAGCCCTTGGGGAAGATCTGGGCGGGGGCGGGGGGGCGCAAGGTGGGGCAACCAGATCTGAGTCTGTCCAGATGTAGAGATGTGTGGAGGTGCTGGGCCAAGAAAGAGCAGACCTGGAAGCAAAAGTAGGGGTCTCCCTGAGAGGCCGGCCCAGCCCTGGGAGGCCGAGCTCAGGGACATCCACTGAGGCTCAGGCCCTGCCCTAAGTCTGGTCCCAGTTCTGAACTCTGCCCTCACCCCACCCCTGTCCCTGCCCTCAAGAAACGCGGTGGGAAGGCCTTGCTACCACCTGGCGGAGCCTCCTGGGTCACCTCCTTCCCCTCTTGGGGCCTGTTTCCCCGTCTGAACAGTGAGGGGGTTGGGCTCAGTGACCTCTGTGGGTCCTCAGGTCTGCCATCTCTGGACTTTGTGATGCTGACAACTTGTGACCATAGGAGGGATTCTGGAGATTCCTAGGGGTGGGGATGGGGTGGAGCTGGTGGCCTGTACATGCCATCTGCTCAGGCCACCCGGATGACAGGACAGGGAGGAGGTGGGGACAGTTGAGGTCTGCCTGTGGCAGAGGGTCCTCATGAGAACTCAGAGACTAAAGGAAGCACCCGGAGCAGGTAATGAGACTCGGGCTGCCGGCTTTAGACGTCACACTCCTTGGGGCTCGGATGCCTTTGGTGGACGTGTCGGGGTGGGGTGGGGCATGCAAGGCTCAGTTTCCCCTCTTCTGAGGCAGCCGTGAAAAGAAAGTCCTTCCCCCAGCCCCAGGTCGCTTCGGCCAGGAGAGGGTTCTAGCACTGGTCATGCTGTAGGCCAGGGGCCTGACACCAGCTCAGGAGGCAGGATCAGGGAGCCCAGGGCAGAGGAGGAGATGAGGTGGGCCCAGGCTCCCAGGGTCCCACTGGCTGAGCCTGACCTCTCCCCAGCGCAGGGCTGCTGTGCTGAGGCCAGGACCTCGGCTATATTTAGCACCGAGTGTGGAGCAGAGCAGTGGGTCAGGGGCAGTGAGAGGGGGAACGTGCTTCTCACACTTTCCCTACTGGCCTCTGGGGGCTGTTAGTACACCTGTCACAAGACAGATAAGACACCTAGGACAGAGACCAGAGAAGGGCTTGAGCGGTGGGAGGCCATGGGGGGCAGGGATGGGAGGGGCCTTGGTGGAAGCTGATGGGCATGAAGAGGGAGAAGGAAGAGGAGCACAGGAGATTCGGGTTGCACACAACTGGGGATGAGGGTCCACGAGTGAGGGGCGGGGCTATCTCTGCAGGAAGGCCCTTGGTTGCACTGCCTCCCCTCCCTGTGGGTGTCACCCTCACACTCTCCTGGGGTGCCTTCCGGGGCACAGAGGGACACCACTGCCACTAAGAAAGCTTCACACTCCCTACCTATAGGGTCTAGGAACTCCAAGCCAGCACTGCCTGCCCCTCATTCGCCAAGATCTGACTCTGGGCCTCTTCTTTAAGTAAGAGTGGTTGGGCCAGAAGATCCTTGAGGTCGCCCTAGCTCAGATCTTCTGAGTCTTGGCACAGAAAACCCCTAACTAGGATTCAGAATCAGGCTCTGCCTAACCATGAGATACCGGGTGAACCCTCACTCAACCTCGCTGCTTCCGCTGTAGCTCGGGCTGCTGGCCCCCCGCTTTGCCTCCCTGGCCTGGGAAGGGTGAGTGGAGCTGGGCAGGCCACCCGCCTTGGCCCCCTCCCCCGTGAAAGTGACAAGCGCGCCCTCTGGTGTTACAAAAGGAAACATAACTGATGACTATTTCTCTCCATGGAAAATAGTTACCAGTTTAGGGACCTGCCTCTCCCTGACTGGGACCCCTTAAATCAGAATTCCCCCAGGCCACTCACCTGGGAGTCTGCCAAGGAAAAACTGATTTTGGCAAAGGCAGGCAAGGATGGGCATGTCCAGTTTTCCCACTGGAGGTTTGGGCATCCCTTGGCTGAAGGACAGAGCTTCAAAGCCCGCAGTGCCCTGTTTGCTCCCTAGCAAGCCAGGTGATTCTGGGGAAGCACCTTGATGGATGGCTCCATGTGCATTAAACTCAAGACTTGTCATATATCAACCACGCAGGTGGCAGGGTGAGACCCAGGTGACATCTGGAAAGGGAGGGGGTCTCTAAACACATGCCACAGCAGGGCTACTCTGCCCCTGGGCCCTGCTCCCTGCCATTTCTCCCAGCAACCAGCCCCACCCCACCTAAAGCCCCCCACCCCATCCTCATCTCTGCCCCCTCTCCTCAGAAGGATGGCCGACGCTCAGACGCAGGTGGCCCCCACCGCAAGCATCCCAGTGGCAGCTACAGAGGACCTGCCTCTCACTCCACCATCTGCTCTGGAGGATCTGCCGCTGCCGCCACCCAAGGAGTCCTTCTCCAAGTTCCACCAGCAGCGGCAAGCCAGCGAGCTCCGCCGCCTCTACAAGCACATCCATCCCGAGCTCCGCAAGAATCTGGCTGAGGCTGTGGCTGAAGACTTGGCTGAGATCCTGGGTTCCGAAGAGCCCACTGAGGGTGATGTCCAGTGCATGCGCTGGATCTTTGAGAACTGGCGGCTGGACGCCATTGGGGACCATGAGAGGCCACCTGCCAAGGAGCCCGTGGCCGGCGGCAATGTCCAGGCCACCTCCCGCAAGTTTGAGGAAGGCTCCTTTGCCAACAGCACAGGCCAGGAGCCAGCCGGACCTCAGCCATCTGGAGGGGACGTCCATGCAGCCCGCTGGCTGTTTGAGACGAAGCCACTGGATGAGCTGACGGGCCATGCTGAGGCACCAGCAGCTACAGTGAGGGAGCCTGCAGCCAGTGGAGATGTCCAGGGTACCAGGATGCTCTTTGAGACACGGCCACTGGACCGCCTGGGCTCCCGCCCCTCCATCCAGGAGCAGAGCCCCTTGGAGCTGCGCTCAGAGATCCAGGAGCTGAAGGGCGATGTGAAGAAGACGGTGAAGCTGTTCCAAACAGAGCCACTGTGTGCCATCCAGGACGCAGAGGGAGCCATCCACGAGGTCAAGGCCGCCTGCCGGGAGGAGATCCAAAGCAACGCGGTGAGGTCTGCCCGTTGGCTCTTCGAAACGCAGCCTCTGGACGCCATCAACCGGGACCCCAGCCAGGTGCGGGTGATCCGGGGGATCTCTCTGGAGGAGGCGGCCAGGCCCGACGTCAGCGCAACTCGCTGGATCTTTGAGACACAGCCCCTGGATGCCATCCGGGAGATCTTGGTGGACGAGAAGGACTTCCAGCCATCCCCAGATCTTATCCCTCCTGGTCCAGACGTTCAGCAGCAGCGGCATTTGTTTGAGACCCGAGCACTAGACACTCTAAAGGGGGAAGAGGAGGCTGGAGCAGAGGCGCCACCCAAAGAGGAAGTGGTCCCCGGTGATGTCCGCTCCACCCTGTGGCTATTTGAGATGCAGCCCCTGGATACACTCAGAGACAAGGTCCAAGTGGGTCACCTGCAGCGGGTGGGACCCCAGGAGGGTGAGAGGTTCATGTACGAGCGTCTATCCAGTGATGGTTCCTCAGCACTGTCCGTCTCTCAGAGTGCCCCCCAGAGGGATGGGGTGAAGGGAGACGTGAAGACCTTCAAGAACCTTTTTGAGACCCTACCCCTGGACGGCATCAGGCAGGGTGAAGCTTCGGCCCATGGGAGCATAAGCAGAGCAGAAGGAACTGATTCTGCTGGGCAGTCCCAGGACATAGGGTCCCCGGTATATGCCATGCAGGATGGCAAAGGCCACCTCCATGCCCTGACCTCTGTCAGCAGAGAGCATGTAGTCGGAGGTGATGTACAGGGTTACAGGTGGATGTTTGAGACACAGCCCCTAGACCAACTAGGCCAAAACCCCAGTACTGTCGACGTCGTGCGGGGCATCACCCGGCAGGAAGTGGTGGCTGGAGACGTGGGGACTGCCCGGTGGCTCTTTGAGACCCAGCCCCTGGAGGTAATCCACCAACGGGAGCAGCAGGAACGACGGGAAGAAGAAGGAAAGCCTCAGGGAGGCCCTCAGCTTGAAGCATCCCCCAAGGGCGATGTACAGACCATCCGCTGGTTGTTCGAGACATGCCCAATGAGTGAGTTGGGTGAGAAGCAGGGGTCAGAGGTCACAGATCCCACACCCAAGGCCAAGGCACAGTCCTGCACCTGGATGTTCACGCCCCAACCCCCAGACAGACCAGAAAGCTCCAGGGAGCAGCACCTTGAGGTCAGCCAGGTCCAGCCTGGGGAAAGACAGACAGACAGACACGTCTTTGAGACTGAGCCTCTGCAGGCCTCAGGCCATCCCTGCAGAAGGGGGCTTGTGCGATACTGCAGCAGAGTGGACATCCCCTCAGGGCAGGTGTCTCGTCAGAAGGAAGTTTTCCAGGCCCTGGAGGCAGGCAAGAGGGAAAACCAGGGATCCAGGGTAATCCCTGAGCCCATCCCAGCAGGCTCTGTGCACAAGTTCACCTGGCTCTTTGAGAACTGCCCCATGGGCTCCCTGGCAGCTGAGAGCATCCAAGGGGGCAACCTCCAGGAAGAGCAGCCCATGGGCCCCTCAGGCAATAGGGTGTGGGAGAGGCAACAGACTGCAGCTGAGGGGACCCTGCGGATTCTGCACACCACGCCTGGCATCCTGCACCATGGAGGCATCGTCATGGAGGCCCGAGGGCCAGGGGAGCTCTGCCTTGCCAAGTACGTGCTCCCAGGCCCAGGGCAGGGCGGCCCCCACGTTCGGAAGGAGGAGCTGGTGCCTGGCGAGCTTCCCAGGATCGTCCGCCAAGTGCTGCGCCGGCCAGACGTGGACCAGCAGGGGCTGCTGGTGCAGGAGGACCCAGTGGGCCAGCTTCGCCTCAAGTCACTGAAGCTGCCAGCACCAGGCAGCAGCTGGAAGGTCGAAGACATGGACCCTGAGTTCCAGCAGTTGCTGGCTTGTGGCCTCGGGACCTCGGTGGCGAGGACTGGGCTAGTGATGCAGGAGACAGAGCAGGGCCTAGTGGCACTGACCGCCTACTCTCTGCAGCCCCGGCTAACCAGCAGGGCCCCCCAGAGGAGCAGTGTGCAGCTGCTGGCCAGCTGCATAGACAAAGGAGACCTGAGTGGCCTGCACAGTCTGCGGTGGGAGCCACCGGCTGACTCAAGTCCAGTGCCAGCCAGCGAGGGGGCCCAGAGGCTGCCCCTGACTGAGAGCATCATCCATGTTCCCCCACTGGACTCCAGCATGGGGATGAGGCATCTGAGAGGGCCAGGGGCCACCCCCTGCCCCCCACAGGCCATTGGAAAGGCAGTCCCTCTGGCTGGGGAAGAAAAGCAGGAAAGCAGGTGCACTGGGCAGAAAGGGATGGAAGCTTTGGGAAAGTCAGATGGAGCCACGACTATGCCCCTGGGACCCAGGTCCCCAAACCTCCAGGCTGCCATGCAGAGTCTGCGAATGGCAACAGCCGAAGCCCAAAGCCTGCACCAGCAAGTTCTGAGCAAGCACAAGCAGGGCCCCACCCCTGGAACCGCCTCTATGCCCTCCCAGGATAGTCTTCTGCAAGTACCGGCCACAGTCACTGGGACTGCCCAGAGCAACACCAGGCCTCTGGCTGGAGGTGACCCCAGGATCCCAGCAGCCCCCAGAAAGGTCAGTGGGGAACAGAAAGCACTGCCTGGAGGGCTGCCTAGGGGGTGGGTGACTATTCAGGATGGCATTTACACTGCTCACCCCATCAGGACCTTTGACCTACCGGGGGATGTCTGGCCTTCTGAGACAGGAGCCTTGCCAAGGGGCAGGGAGACTGTGCTCCCGTCTCAGGCTCCCAGCCCACTCCTGGAAGGCCCAGGTCAGAGTCTCGGGCCTGGGCAAGAGGAGCCTGGGAGCCACACACAGAAGGCCTGGGGACCTCCAGAGAAGGTGATGGCAGGACTCGACCCAGGGGTCCTCCAAGCTGCAGAGACCACCCTGAAGGCTGCCCCTTTAGCCCCCCACACTCTGGCCTCTGGGCCTCAGGCTGCAGATGCCAGCCTGCACTCCCATAATGCCTCTGTTCCGCCTCCTCCTCCTCTCCCAGCTGCTGTGACGGGACCTGACTTCCCAGCCCAAGCCGGCCATGATGAAAATTCCATCCAGCAGGCCTCTGAGCCCACACAGGACCCCCTTCTCCAGTCCCACAGCAGCGCTGCTGGCCAGAGAAGCCCTGGGGATTCACAGACAAAAACCCCGAAACTGGAGCCCACTACGCACCTAAGGAAGAAGCCCCAGCTGCCCCCCAAACCTGCACACCTAAGCCAGATCCCCCCACCTCACTGGCTGCCCAAGCCCTCAGCCCTCTCTCCCAGCTCCTCTAAGGAGGTGGGGCAAGGAAAATATAGACAAGGTGAGACTGGTACAGCTGACCATGACCCTCGGCCAACCAAGGTCCCCACCACTGCAGGCCAGGGCCGAGTATCGCCAGCTGGATGCTCCACTGGACAGAGCCAGCACAGCCCCCAGCATGACTCCAGCACCGCGACCCCCAGGCCCACCAGAAGTCAGGCTGTGGGCAGCAACGACCAGAGCCCTGAGCCCCTCAAGCTCTCAGCTCTCAGCAGTGACCCCATCTCACCACAGCAGAGCCCCAGCCCCTCAGGAGAGAAGTGCACTGACGGTTCCCAACAAGGGGTCCCTGAGAGCTCCAAGATTCTGCAGAGAAGCCAGCAAGAGCTCCAGGGCCTCCTGAGCCAGGTGCAAGCACTGGAGAAGGAGGCCAAAAGCTCTGTGGACGTGCGGGCACTGAGGAGGCTCTTTGAGGCTGTGCCCCAGCTGAGAGGGGCCCCTCCAGCTCCCACTGTCCCCAACAAGCCCGAGGCCTCAGTGGAGCAGGCCTTTGGGGAGCTGACAAGGGTCAGCACAGAGGTGGCCCGGCTGAAGGAACAGACCCTGGCCAGGCTGCTGGACATCGAGGAGGCCGTGCACAAGGCCCTCAGCTCCATGTCTAGCCTCCAGCCTGGGACTAACACCAGAGGCCATTCCCATGGACCTCTAAAGGACCACAGTGCACACAAGGTCAGTGTCACAGAGAGCAGTAGAGTCAGGCCCAACTGCCCAGGCCAAGAGGTCAGGAGTCAAACTGCAGTCAAGAGCCAAACGGAGGTTACATGCCACACTGAGGTCCAGGGTCAGGCCAAGGTCAGAAATCACACTGAGGCCAGAAGTCAAGCAGCCCCAACCACCCCTTCTACTCAGAGGCTGGAGACCTTGAGAGAAGAGTCAAGCCTCCCTCGAGTGTTAACTCCCAGCAGAGATTCACCCTCCTCCCCAACCTTTACCTCCATCGAGTCGGCCACTAGGAAGCTTCTGGAGGCTCCCAGCCCCAGGTGCAGCCCCGAAGTCTCAGTGAAAAGCACACACCTCCCCCAGGATGTGGGCCAGGCTCAGCCCCACCAGAAAGATGTCTGGGACAAGGCTGGGAAGAAAGAAGCCACCCAGTGCTCCGGACAGCCCCGGCATGCCCCTGCCTCAGCCAGCCCCCCGCTCACCAGGCGGCAGAAAAGTGTTCTGGAGCTGCAGACTGGGCCCGGTGGCTCCCAGCACTATGGAGCCACAAGAACAGTGACCGAGCAATATGAGAGGGTGGACCAGTGCAGGACCTCAGTGCTCACCTCCCCCACCATGGTCACCGCGCCCGCAGAGCCGCCCAGGGGCCCAGGCCCCCACCTCGGGCTCCACGCCTCTCCCCTGATGAGGCAGTTCCTGCACAGTCCAGCCGGGCTCAGCACAGGCCTGGCAGAAGCTGGGAAGGTGTGTGTGCCCTGCGGCCACTCGCAGCCAGCTGCCCAGTGAGCCTCTCCGCCTCCCACCACAGCCTCCCACCCATCCCCAGGGCCCTGGGACGGAGGTGGGTGCCTACCTCCTGCACAGATGAGGCAAGGACCAAAAAGAAAGGGCATCTTCTGAGACTTGTGGGCAGTTTCCCTTTCGTCAGTTCTTGCAAAAGGGGGGAAAGAAAAGTTGGGAAGAAGCCCCTCTGAGTAGCTCAAGCCCAGGAGCTGGATGGGGGCTCACAGCTGCTCGCAGAGGATGTAATCTGTACAGGCACACACGCTCCTCTCACGGGCCTGGCCCGCGTGCCAACACGAGTGAGTATGCACGCCACTGCCTGAGACAGAACCCCGTGAGTGACCTTCAGCCTTCATTTCTTTTAATACAAGTCAAATGTTCTCAGTCTTCTGCTCTTTAATTCCTGGCGAGGACAGGGCCAGCTGCATTGGTCTCTGTTTCAGATTGACTAGGGCCCCAGAAGGGCCCCTTCATTGCCATCTCCCTCAGTCAGCGAGTCATCCTGGCAGCACAAAGGTCATACAGAAAAGGTCGGCGATCACCAATGTCCCTAGAAGCCAAAGGTTCTCTCCACCCGCAATGCCCCTGACTCTGTACTCCAAATGGGAAGGATACAGTCTGAATAAACCCAAGTTTTATTCCCTCCTCTCCGTGTCTAACTGTGCATCTGTCCCAGGGTCTGGGTTCTCACTGTAGGGGGAAAACAGCCACACCTCCCGGTGCCCTGTGTTCCTGGCAACAGCAGTGTTGGAAAGCTCTGAAAAGCCACCCCTTCTTCTACCATCTTGTTTGGGAACCAGAAAGGCCTGCCCATCCCCCATTCTCCTTGCTCCCCATGCCCCAACACATACATACACTGCTGCCCTCTACCTTGGACACCACCCTGGAGTGGAATCTGAACAGAATCTTGCCCCAGAGTGGAAGAATGGCCCAGTCAGCCCTGGGAAGGAGGGAGGGCCACAGCCAGGAGAACTCCAGTGGCCAAGACGGCTGGGCCACCTTCCTCCTGGTCAGGCCAGGTGCAATGTGCAGAGCAGAGGTTCCTGGGAAGGGGAAGGCACAGATCCTGGCCTGGAAAGTCAGAATGATCCAGTGAAGGGCCCTTTTCCACACTTTCAAAAAGCACTGAGCACCTGCTGCATGCCAGGCCTGTTCTAGGCAGCTGGGACACAGAGGTGAGGTCTAATGGGGTCATACACTCAGGGAACTGACGTTCTAGAATGAGGAGGCAGAGAGACTATGAATAAACAGGAAAAATCAGTTCAGGAATAAGGGTGATGCGCCTGACTAAGCCATTCTCCCACTCTAGGGTAGGAATCTTAAAACATGATGATGTGACAGTGATAGGTGATTACCTTAGAGAGTGTGGCCAAGGCATACCCCTCCAAGGGGAAAAAACTTTTCAACTGAGATCTGAATAACAAAAAGCCAGTTATGGGGGCTTCCCTGGTAGCGCAGTGGTTGAGAGTCCGCCTGCCGATGCAGGGGACATGGGTGCGTGCCCTGGTCCGGGAAGATCCCACATGCCATGGAGCGGCTAGGCCCGTGAACCATGGCCGCTGAGCCTGCGCTCCGCAACGGGAGAGGCCACAACAGTGAGAGGCCCACGTACCGAAAAAAAAAAAAAAAAAAAAGTAAAAAGCCAGTTATGGGACAATCAGGGGGAAGTGCCAGCTAGGCAGGGGGACGAGCACATGCAAAAACCCAGAGGTGGGAGTGAGTGTAGTTCCTGGATTGCCTAAACACCCTTCCGTATAGGTGGACAACTACGATTGTCCACCCCTGCCTCCCCCGACCCCCACACACATCCTGCCCCCGATAAGGTTAGGTGGAAACTTGTCCATACTTTGCTTTTGTTGAACAGGTAGGCTCCCATCATACCACCAGCCCAGGGATCAGCCCTCCACACCCTTCCCAGCCCCATCATTGCCTGCTCCACTGACAGGGGTTCCTCTGGGGCAGCAGAGCTCTGAGCTGGAAGCAGCCTGTTCCCTGGAAGACTGGTGTGTATAAGCAATTAAGATAGCAAATCGGCCTACCTGGGCCAGCTACACATCTCGCTATTACCCCCTCGCCACGGGTCCCCCTCCCCCATCCTCTGTGGGATCTCACTTGATTACAGGGCCCAGCAACTTATGGCATGACTGTTCTCAGTGTTCTCATTTGTAAAGTGGGCACGATTATAAGTGCCTACTATTGTGCAGATTAAGTGAATTAATATATGTAAAGTGCTTGGAACTATGCCCAGCGTCTGGAACTCAAGGCTGTTCACTTCTCCTACTGTAATTATTAGTTTTAATCTATCTCTTGTTCTCACCTCCAGGTGGAGTCCCTGTCTCGTTCATCTCAGTATCCTTACTGCTTATCACAAGTGCCTAGAAGGCACTGCACAAATGTCAAATAAATGAACCCCTGGGTGAATTAAATGATTGAGTAAATTTACTGATTCATCCAACTAACATTTATTGAGCACCTACTTCATGCCAGGTTCCATCCAGGGTGCTGAGAATAGAGATGAACATGGCAGAATTTATCCCTGACCTCATGGAACTTAGAGAGGGAAAACAATATGTTATAAGCAGAGAAGGTAATTTTAGAAGGGAGCGATACTGTGAAGGAAATAAAAACAAGGTCAGCCCACGAGAGGAGAATTGGCAGTTACTTTAGCTTGCGTGGCTGGGGAAGGCATCTCTGAATGACAAGAGGAACCAGTCCTAATAGCTGGAGGTGGCGGCCTAGGGGGAAGAGTGGGGAGAGGTTGGTGGATGGGTAGTGAGCGCACCGGAGGCAGCACGCGAGAGCAGCGGCCGCTCGGTAAGGCCTCGCTCAGTGCCCTCACAAGCTATCACACCTGCCGTCACACCTGCTGCCGAACCCCAGGCACCACCTCTCCTCCTGCCAGGGGAGTGGGCGGCATTTCCACGCGGGCCGACTGGGGGCGGAGCATGCGGCGCCCAGACCCCGCCCCTAGCCTGGAGGGGGCGTGTTCCCACCCGCCGTCGCCAAGGTGACAATGACATCACCTCGGCCGCTGGGTTCGGAACTTTTCGGGCGGCTGTAGCCGTTGCTGGGAAACGCCAGGCAGGCGCGCAGCCAGGGGCAGGCTCCGCACGGCAGACGCCGGACGCCAGTACTCGCCCTGCTCGGAGCCTCCCTCCCGGATTCCAGAAGGATGCCAGTTCCGGTCCTGACCCCTGCCGCGGCCCCATCCAGGACAGTCCTGCCGGCCGGGCGCCTCCTCCCTTCTCATTACTCTGTCACTGCCTGTGTTCCGAGCTTATCCAACAGTCCTCATCTTCACCGCCATCACCCTGTCCCAGGCCACCATCCATCCCCCCTTTCCTGGACCACTGTCATAGCCTCCCAAGTGGTCTTCCCTTTGCCCTGTCTTTACAGTCTGTCATCCACCTGGCACCCAAAGCTCTTATCAAGAGTTTACCAGACCAAGTCACTCCTTTATAATGCCCTCCACAGGCTTTCAGCTCACTCAGCCTGAAATCTAACTCTTCTCGGGTGCCTGTAAGACCAGAATGCCTTGCCGCTCAACCTTCCTCTCCAGCTTCATTGCCCCACTCTCTTCCTCACCCACATCCCCTAGTTACACTGGCCTTCCTGATCTTCACAGAACACACCAAGCTGATTCCTGCCTCAGGGCCTTTGCACCTGCTGTACCCTATGCTAGGAAGTCTCTTCTGCAAGATCTTTAGTGGCTGGGCTCTTTCTCACTCACATTCCAGGTCAAATGTCTCTCCAGAAAGAACTTTCCTGATCCATACCTCCTCTGCCTCCCCCACCTATCCCGACACCCACCCACTCCCCATCTATAGCGGCCTTCCTCCAAGTTATCATGCTGTGCTGTTTTTGTTTGTTTTCCTGAGAACCTATCACAGTAGAAAAGTATCTTGCTCACATATTTGCTTATTGTCAGTGTTCTGGATACTATTCCTGCATGGCAAACCACCCCAAATTTAGTGGTTTAGAAAACCATTTTATGATGCTCATGAATTCTGTGGGTCAGGAATTTGGACAGAACACAGTGGGCATGGCTTCCCTCTGTGCCATGATGTGTGAGGTCTCAGCTGGAAAGTCTCAAAGGGTGGGGGTAATATGACAGCTAGAGTCTGCAAACATCTGAAAACTCACTCACTCACTCACTCAAATGTCTGGCAGTCGATGCTGGCTACTGGCTGGGACCTCAGCTGGAATGTCAGCCAGAACACATATGTGTGGCCTCCCCGTGTTGCCTGGGCCTCCTCACATTATGGGAGTCTCAGGGTAGTTGGACTTCCTGCGTTGCATCTCGTTTCCAAAGGCGTGTGTCCCAACTAACAAGGCAGAAGCTGCATTGCCTTTTATGATCTAGTCTCAGAAGTCACACACAATCACTTCTGCTGCATTATGTTGGTTACAAGTAAGTCACAAGTCTGTGTATATTGAATGGAAGGGGTATTAGACACTACCTTTTGATGAGGAAGAGGCAACGTTCTAGAAGAATATGTGGCCAACTTTGGAAAGTGCCATCTCCACAGGCAAATCTCCCTCCACTGGAGTATCATCTCCATGCTAACCACTTCTCATTTGTTTATTGTTGCATCTCCAGTGCCTAGAATGGTACAAAAGCACATAGTAGGTGCTCAATCCATGTTTTAGAGTGAATAAATGAAGGTTTGTCTTTCAAGGAGTCATTTGAGCCCAGTTCTTCTCCCTGTAAGTATAGTTCCTGTCCCAGCCCTTGATTTTGGCCTGGTCTGCTCTGGAGGAAGCCCAGTGTTTGCGTTGGAAGGTGGGAATCACGTATAGTTTTTTGTTTTTTTTTTGTTTTCTGGCAGGGACTGCAGGTTGGGGGAGAAAAGGCAGTTATTGGGGATTGAGCAACATGTAGCCAAATGAGATTCTGGAACAGTGTTCTACTGTAAAGGGTGTTGAAAACCCAGTCTGTTTCTTCTCATTCTGAACTCTGGAAATGCCCAGGTGAGGACTGTGGTTTTGTCTTCTGGGCCATCTGGGCAAGAGGTGGCCCTGAAGCCACCCACACACCTATTAAGGTATGCAAACTCTCCCTGCTATGTGACTGGTGAAGGACCCTCCATTTGATCTTCCCGAAGTCCTGAAGCCGGTACAGTTTCTCCTCTTGTTTTCTCCTGTCCAGGAGGGATGAGCCAGAGAAGTCAACCCAGGCTTCTCCAGGCCCCACCTCCTCACATCAATCTGTGGCTTACCCTTCCCCCTCCCTTCCATCTCCACTGTGGCTCAGGAAGAGTTTGGATGTCATTACAGCAACAGCGATCCCAATGCCCTTCCCACCTCCAGTGCCACCCCCAAACTGTCAATCCTCCAGTCGAGCCCTGCAATGGCTCCTCACCACCTCCGCCATAAAATCCACACTCCTCACGTCATTCAAGGCCCTTCTTGTTCAGCTGCCGCCTGTGTTTATAGCCTCTCTCACTCCATTCCCCCAAGAGAATCAGACTTTCCAGGTCCTTTAATGTTCTATCCAGGCTTTGTCACACCACCCTGGCTTTGTCCAGGGTCAGCTTACCCACTGGGCACAGCAGGCATGGATGGAGCCTCAGGCCCACAATACTTGATGGGCCCATGAAAATGTTCTTCTTTTAAAATCAACAGGAAAAAAAGAACTTTGGGGTAGAAGAAAATGGTTTAGTATATATATAACATTAGTAACCACCACAGTTATTAAATATATTCTTAAATATTTTTTTATGGAGGAAGGAGCCCATGAAAGCCCAAGTGCCTAGCGCTTACGAAAGTCATAATGCAGCCCCCCTCATTTCCCCCTCCGGTTCATTTCTGTAAGCTTGGTGTTGAAGACACAGCTCTGAGGCAACCTTTTCAAGGAAGCAGAAGCCATGGAGGGTGTCCTTCTCTGACCTCTCAACTTTATGCAGTTTTGTACCTTGGAAAACGCCGTTGTAAACTCTCGGTTTTGTACGTGTCCCCCCTCCCCCCCTACTGTTGGTATCTGCGAGTCAGCGACACACACACACTTTTTCTCCCTCATGAAGGTACCCGCTCCCCACCTGTGGCAGAGCTGCCAAGTTAGACGACTATCTAACTTCGGAAGAAAATTCTGGCAGCGTCTCAGCCTGGGGGCCCCCGGCAATTGGCCCCTGGTCCCAAACCTGTAGCGATGGGCGCCGGGACGCTAGTCCCGGGTTGGCGCGCGCACCCGGCCGCGGTGGGTATGGGGGGCGTGGGGGGCGTGCGGGGCGTGGGGGGGCGGGGCCTCGGGTCTAGCTGGCGGCCGCTCGGCCGCACGCCGCTGGCAGCTCCACCCACCCCCGACCGGAAGGAGGAAGCTGCCTCTGAGCGGAGAGCTCCGGCCCCTCCCCTGACGCACACCCTTCCTCCTCCCCTCCCGCCTCCCCCGTTAGTTTTCTTACGAAAAAGTGCTGCTGAGAATTCCCAGAAGGTCCCGGATGTGAAGTCACCGGCGTGAGGTCACCGAGCTTGGTTCCAGGAATCTGAAGCTTGTGGGGGAGGAAGGAAAGCGCCGAAAACAGGGGAGCAGGGGGGAGCAAGTGGAGCCGTGGCTGTTGTTGGCGGGGGCCCCTTGGCTCCCCTGAGTCCCACGCTTGTCTCCAGCTGGGTCTTCTGACCCCAAGAGCGGTTCCAAGGAAAAAGATGCTTCACTTTTCCCGTAGTATAGAAATGCCAGTTGAAACCAGTATACTGATCCAAAAGGAGTGTTTATCCACTGCTGGGAGGCGGAGGGGTAGGAGAGAGGTGGAGAACAACCTGGCATTAGGATCAGAATTTTAAATGAACATACCCTTTGACCTAACAGTTGCGTGTACAGTAGCTCTACCACCTACTAACCTTGGAAATCATACAGTATCACTTCTTGCACATTTTGTTCATTATAGGTCACTAAGGCTGGCCCATATTCAAGGGGAGAGGAATTAGATTCCCTCTTTTGATAAGTGTGAAAGAATTTGCAGCCATGTTTTTAAACCATCACAGCTGTTATTATTGTGGCCCTTAGTATACTCTAGCTTCTAGTAAGTGAATTATCTCACTTCTTACCTATCAGCTCCACGTGGGAGAGCAAGGATTCATTTGATTCGTTAAGATCTCAGCCCCTCATCGCTCCCCAGTGAACCTAGGGCCCTGTTCACTGCAGAGCTCGATAAATGGTATAGAAATGAATTTCCTCTTGCAGGAGCTGGCCGTGGATATCGTGCTCCACTTCCATTGGATGACATCCCTGTTGGCCCCATAGAAACCATCATCAGCACATGTGAGAATTGTGAGTGTAAGGGGATATGAGTGGGGCATGGCAGGGTCTGCTACAGACAAGCAATTTTGTTCACATACATTTCATAAATGTGAGATCAGTGATCATTTCCACAGAAATCCCATTACCTTTGTAATCATCATCATGGTCTTGTAGGCACACCTGTACCACAAGAAGTGAGTTGGCCAGTTCAGCTCAGTTCATACTAAAGAGAATGCCATGGAGTCTAGTTCAACTTGCTAAGAGATTTTTCACACCATTTACATGTGATTGTTTACATGTGTTATATTTCCATTTTATTGTTACTATTATATGGTAGTATGGCCCCAAATCATAAAGATGGATCAGTAGTTCAAAAGAGGTTCATTAAAGCATAAAAATAATATTGAAAATAGGGCTTCCCTGGTGGCGCAGCGGTTGAGAGTCTGCCTGCCGATGCAGGGGACACGGGTTCGTGCCCTGGTCTGGGAGGATCCCACATGCCGCAGAGCGGCTGGGCCCGTGAGCCATGGCTGCTGAGCCTGCGCATCTGGAGCCTGTGCTCCGCAACGGGAGAGGCCACAACAGTGAGAGGCCCGCGTACCGCAAAAAAAAAAAAAAAAAATTGAAAATAGCAAAAAAAAATATTGCAATATAAAATATGATCATATATACCAGAGTAAATGAGTGTGTAGAATGAGATAATTTTACACAAGGAGAAAAAGAAGTGTGACTCAGAAAGACAGATATGGGAATGAATATCTGAAGCTGGGATTCTGTTAGCTGGTAATCATTTTCTCTAGCCCTGGAGGCATCATCTCTTCTGAAACTTTGTCAAACAGTGGCAGGAAGCCCACTGAGACTTTTGCATCCTCTTCACATCAGATCCCGTAAGCTAGTTAGAAAACCAATCAACTAAAATAATAATGTCCAGTGTGGTCAAGATACATTTTGTCACTAAAGACAGAGAAAAGATCAAAACCAGAGAGGCATCATTAAAGGTGTCCAACTTACAGTGAAAACCTACACACTTCAAACTATGACATGTAAATTGAGTCATAGGCTACTGAGGAAAAGCAGAGCAAGCTCCTGGCAAGATTACTTGATCAAACAACACTCTTTTTTTTTTTAATTAAATGAGTCTTTTAATTTACTTGACTTTTTAATATTTTCATTCTTTTTTTAAAATAGTGATTCCTTTTCTTTTTTATAAATTTATTTATTTATTTTTGGCTGTGTTGGGTCTTCATTGCTGTGCACGGGCTTTCTCTAGTTGTGGCCAGCGGGGGCTACTCTTCTTTGCGGTGCGTGGGCTTCTCATTGTGGTGGCTTCTCTTGTTGCAGAGCACGGGCTATAGGTGTGCGGGCTTCAGTGGTTGTGGCACGTGGGCTCAGTAGTTGTGGCTCGTGGGCTCTAGAGCACAGGCTCAGTAGTTGTGGTACATGGGCTTAGCTGCTCCGCAGCATGTGGGATCTTTCTGGACCAGGGATCGAACCCGTGTCCCCTGCATTGGCAGGCGGATTCTTAACCACTGCACCACAAGGGAAGTCCCCAAACAATACTTTTGGATGTCACATAAAATAAATAGCACATAGTGTGAAAGAGCAATGGCTGTCCTAAGTGAGTACTAGCAGACAGTTGGCTTTGTTGTTGAATACAAACCACTTGTGACAAAACTTGTTCATTGTTGATCCAGAAATGTATTCCATCCCTTCTTTCCTGATAAAAGATTCCTGATTTTGATCCATACACCAAGGTCTCCAATCTCAGGCAATTAATTACAAGTGGTCTAAATCAATCATGACAAGCCCATTTCCCACTTTCCCAGTCTCCCTTGCTGCTACATGAGACCCAGTTCTGGCCTATTAAATACGATGAAAAGTCTGCTGAGGGTACTTCTATGAAAATTTTTGGTTTGGTTTTTTTTTTTTTTTTTTTTTTTCAGAAAATGGGTATACGTGCTGGTACCCCCCCTTCCCCCTTCTTCCTGACTTAACTATGGTCATGATGCCTGGACCTGGGCAGCCATCTTGCACCTATGAAGCAACCAGCACAAGGTAAAGGCTGAGAGAATTCTAGAGACACCAGCACTGACATTATTGAATGTCAGTGGCTGCCACCTTCCAGCCTTCCCGTTACAGTACAGAAGAAAACTGTAGTGAATTCTCTATTATTGGTAATTGAAAGCATTCCTAGTGGGTGTGTACCACTGATGTGTCAGCTTGCCACATATTTTCCAAAAACACAGGAAGGAAATGTACCTGCTGACTTTTTGTTCTATGTATCACTGAATTCCTTTGCAAGATTAGATGAATGAGCTTCTGGCTTCCAGTTGGGTTCAGCCATGGGGAGACCCAGCAGGGACAGGAGAGGGAAGCGAATGAGATCAGGTATTTAGTCCTTTGGTTTCCTGCCTGTGAGTCTCCATGGGTTGGATGTATCCTCCAGTGGGGGGCCACTGGTCCTCCCAAGGTAGCCAGCCCACTCAGTTCTCTCCCTTCTAGTGACCTCTCCCTTCCCCCCACATTTTCCCTTCAGGTCTATTGGTGGTAACAGTTCTGCTGCTGCTCGTCCAGGTTATTGCACCATCCCTTGGGGTGCTCCTATACCTACATGTTTGTAAGTAGTACCATTGTAAATAAGCTTTCCTAAAGTGATCCTGTTTTGAGAGTACCATTATCTGATGGTACACTGACTGTCAGATTTAAAAGAAAACACACACACACAAACACAACTTGCATCTGAACACCAACCACACACCACTGTATTCACAAAGACCAGCTGTCAGGCAACAATCTGGCTCCTGATCTCGATATGTGTAGAAACAAATAGCAAGAAGAGTCAATGCCCTCTATTCATGCCTCTCCGACTATGCCTTTTCAGAATACTGTGTGGAGAAATGGACAGCAAGTAAAAGACACTGTTGAACAAAGTATGCTGGCTGTTGAGGGAAAGATATTCACATGAGGTTTTGAAATAAGAGATGAGATACAGCATCCCTTTGTGGTACCGATAGCTCTTTGGCACAGGTGGCTCGCTCACTCAAGAAGCATCTCAGTGGCACGTTCAGTATCTTGGTTACCCTGAACCTTTGGCTTCAGGGCGAGACTATCACTATTTTTCATGTTGAGGATATCAAGAATTTTGTTTTGTTTTTTGGTTTTGTTTGTTTGATTCTGAGGATATCAAGAATTTGAAGACAGAACTGTGGTGCCAAGGCTCAGCCTTTGAGAATATGACTCTTTCCCTACATTTGAAGGTTTTCTTCTCTTGGCAGAGAAATAAATCAATATAAAGGCAACCACTAGAAAAATTAAAAACAGACTATAAAACTTCAAATCATCAGACAAAAATACAAACACATGTGAGCACACACATACATATCAAAGAAAACAAAAAAATATGCATGTAAAACATAGAAAACAGAGGAAGCATTAAAATAGAAAACACAGCAGAAGATAAGATGACAACAGTAAGCATAATACATGTTATATCAAGAAATGTAAATAGAATAAACCCATATTATAACAGAAAAAAAGATTATGATATCATAAAACAATGTTCTATTGTATGTTGTATAGAAGAGATGCATCTTTACCAGAATCACTCAGAAAAGTTAAAAATAAAATATAAACCAAGGTATACAAGAAAATACTGAGCTGAGGCTGCAATGTTACTATCAGTCAAGGTCAAATTCAATATAAAAATGCTAAATGAGAGAAAAGGAAGTTAAACAGGAAAGACAGCAGTATCCACATTAAGAATCTCGTTTTTTGAAATCTCTAGGCACCAGATAGCATAGCTTCAAAACCAAGAATAAGATATGAGAATTAAGAATAACAGTATACATACAGAAAATACAAATAGAAATTGGATGAGACATGAGTACATTTTAACTGACCTCATCAGCTCATGACCTAGTAAGAAACAAAAGATAAGGAAGAATGTGGGGAATCCAAATAGTAATTAGTATTTAAATATGATAGAACGTGAGGTGCAAAAATCTCAAATAAAATACTAGCAAATATAAATCAACAATACCTTCAAAGAATCATTCATCATATCCAAGTAAGTTCATTCTAGTAATGCAGGTGGTCCAACATTAGGGAATTTGTAATAAAACTGACCATATTAATAGATCAGAGAAGAACTATATAACATCTCAATACATGCCAAAAAGACATTTGAAAAATATCCCACATCAGTTCCTGCTTCAAACAAACAAAACCATAACAGAATAGCTAAATTATGCATAGATGATATGACTGAAAAATGCACAACCATTACAGACAATAAGAGAATTCAAAATGATGGCAGTTTAAAAGCTTAATATACAAAACTCAGTAGCCTTCCTCTACATAAAAAAATACAATTTACCAGAAAATATAATAGCAATTGCACTTATAATAGCAATCAAAAAGATAAAATATTCAGAACAGTATTTAAAAGACATATAAGGGCCTTTATGAATATTAAAATTATACAGGGAACATTCTATACTGACCTTTTGAATAGAAAGACCCAATATTATAAAAACATCAATGCTCAATTAATGTATCAATTCAATGTGATTCTAACTAAAATACTCACAGGATTTTTAGGTGGGGAGCTTGTCAAAAAATGATATGAAACTCAAATGGGGAATTAAATAAGGGGCCGGGAAAGCCATGAAAAAGAAAAGTAACACGATGGGGCTACACCTATCAGATGATAAAACACATTATGAAATTGTAATTTGTAAAGCAATTTGGTACCCAAAGATGAAATAGACAACCCAGTGGACCAGAGTAGAGAACTAGAAACAGACTCCAGAACACATGAGAATTCAATTTCTGTTTAAGGTGACATTTGAATTAAAAGAAAAAGGTGGTAGGAAAATAACTCATTTGGGGGAAAAAATAAAATGGAAACCCTATACCATACCTTAAGTCAAAATAAATTCCAAATGGATAAAGGATTTATATATTTAAAAATAAGACCGTAAAGGGCTTCCCTGGTGGCGCAGTGGTTGGGAGTCCCCCTGCCAATGCAGAGGACACAGCTTCGAGCCCTGGTCCAGGAAGATCCCACATGCCGCGGAGCAACCAAGCCCATGCACCACAACTACTGAAGCCCGTGGGCCTAGAGCTCGTGCTCCGCAGCAAGAGAAGGCACCGCAATGAGAAGCCTGCGCACTGCAACGAAGAGTAGCCCCTGCTCGCTGAAACTAGAGAAAGCCTGTACGCAGCAACGAAGACCCAACGCATCCCAAAAAAAAAACACCATAAAACTTTAGAGAAAAGAATGGGTGAATTTATTTGTAATATTCTGATAGGGAATGCAACACACAAACACCAGGATCCCTAAGGTAAATATTTAAGAAATTTGACTACATAAAAATTTAAAACTTCTGTATGATAGAACATACTATCGACCTGGGTAAAAAGCAAACCAGGATTAAGTGCCACATGTGTGACAGACAGAAGGGCTCATCCCCCTAATCCTCAAAGACCTAAAACAACACAAGTAAAGAATATAAACCCATGGTTTAGAGGGAAACACAAACGGCTTATAAGAGCCTCAACTTCACTCATAATTAGAGCAATGCAATTAAAACAGTAAGATCTCTTCTTAGTTTCTCCTATCAGATTGGCAGAGATCAATAAGTTTGATAACACTCAGTGCCAGGGAGGGTGTTGGGAAACAGGCATGTTCAAATACTACTGGTTGAGAGTAAAATTGGTGCAACTCTGGGAGGGGCGATTTGGCAATATCAGTCAAAATCCTTTGACCCAGAACTCAACTGCTCAGATTTTCAATCCACAGATCTACACTAAAAAGTCTTCCAGTTTAGATGAACAAGAATGTTCAGGAAATGTGCTTGAAGACGTTCCCCTCTCCTGGGTTTTGCTTTCCACAGCCTTAGCTCAGTGGGTCCCAGTCTTTGATGTGCATCAGAATCAATGGAGGGCTGGTTAGAATGCAGGTTGCTGGGGCCACGTTGCCAGAGTTTCTGATTAGTGGGGAGGACCCAATAATCTTCATTTCTAACAAGTTCTCAGGTGATGTTGACACTGCCAGCCTGGGAGCCACACCTTTTGCCTGTTTGAGGGACTAGGGTACGTGGAGGGATGGGGGGTTGGAGAGATGAGTTCCTTTGAGGGAAAGGAGGAAGAGGCAAGGTGGAGAGGAACAGGATGCTCCCCAGGACTGGGCAGAGGAGGAGGTGGTAGGGTGAGGTTAACCCCAGAGGGATGTTTGAGCCTCCTAAGGAGACAGGACTTAGTCCGAATTCCCAGTCTCACTAAAGACTCCTCCCTTCCCTTCCCACAACCAAGGTTGGCTCAGAAACAGCAGAGCCCACCTACTCTCTCTGGATCCATAGGCGTGGATAGCGGCATGCTACCCATGAGCAGAAAACATAGACTGAAGATCAGAGAGCCAGGCCATCTGGGACAGAGAAGGCATCCCCACTCCTCAGACAAACTTTGGAGGCAGCATATGGGAGAGGGTCCCTGCTGACTGAGGTTGAAGTTCTCCTTGGAACTTAGCTGCTTTGATTTGATTTTGAAAAATAATATTTTTTCAGCCAGGGTGCTGGGAAAACTGGCTATTCACATGCAAAAGAATGAAGCTGGACTCTGACCTTATACCATATACAAAAATTAACTCAAAATTGATCAAAGACGTAAATGTAAGAGCTAAAACTATAAAACCCTTAGATGCAAAAACCATGAACCTCCTTGTACCTAAGAATCATGGTGGAATAAAACTCTTACAGTAATTTAGATGGAGAGAAACCTAAACAGCTGAACCTGACCTGTGAGCCCCAGGTACCCCTCACTGGTCAGGAGGTAGACTTACTGGTGGACAGCTGAGAACAACTGCACCCCTTTCACAGTTATGGCACTATGATTGTCATCCCCTCCTCCCCTCCTTTTATCAAGGTTAGACTTACAAACAGTGACGTAAACAAATCTTAAGAGTAGACCTTGAATTTTTACATATGTATATACTTGTCCAAGCATTGTCCAGAATAAGATATAGAACATCTCCAGTACCCCAGAAGGCTCGTCACCCTTCCTAGTCAATACTCACCAAGGTAATATTATCTGTCACTGTGCTTTAGTTCTGCCTATTTTTAAACTTCATATAAATAAATGGAATCATAATTATTCCTCCTTCGTGCTTGGTTTCTTTTACTCAACAGAATGTTTTAAAGATTCATCCTTGTCATTATATGAGACAATTGTTCTTTTTCATTGCTGTGTAATATTTCATTGTATGATAAATCGTAGTTGTTTTCAGTCACCTATTGGACATTTGCGTTGTTTCTAGTTTCAGGCTGTTATGAATAAAGCTGCCACAACATTCTTGTAAGTGTCTTTCGTGGACATAAGCACCTTTTTTTCTCTTGGGAATATACAGAGTAGTAGAATTATAAGATCATAGAGTCTGGCCTTAGTAGGTACTGCCAAATTATTTTCCAAACTGTATCAGTTTACCTCCCAACAACAATGTATGATAAATCTGATGAATTCACAATCCTGCCACATTTAGTACTTAAAAAAAAGTCCTTTTAATTTTAATCTTTCGGATGGAAATGCATCATTAATTTTTAATTTAAAAAATATCTATTTAAAACTAGTAGTAATTTTTTATTTACCTAAAATTGGGTGGTCCATGGATGCTGAATGTTTGAGAAACTTGTGGGACTCTCCAAAGTATTCAAAAATTCCCTGAGGGTGTGTGGGTGTGTTTCTGCCTATGCATGTGCCATAGTCACAGATGGATGCTGCTCCAGACCCACCCTCCTTGCCTTGGAACAGACCCTTCATTTCCCTACCAACAGGAAGAGCTTACTTGTGATCCCAGAGGAAGATGTTTCTCATCACCAGCAACATCTGGGGAACATCTGGTGAGCCCATCCCAGGACAGGGGGATGCTTTTCTAGAGAAAACACATCACTTATTTGATTCTTTTTATTCTCCTATGTTTTCCCTTATTTTCTCTTTCTTTTCCTGCCTCCCAAACCCTGTCAACCATTGGGCTCCCTGCTCTAAGCCCCCACTCCAGCCCTTGCCAACTCCCTGCTCTGGTCTCTGTCCTGTCTGGTTTCCCTCATACACAGCCCAACAGGATGCAAACTGAGACAACCTGAGAGACCCTCATTAACTAGTGCTCAACACTACCCAGTTCCCTGATCAGCAGGCAGCATCTTCTAGAAACTAGCTCAAGGAATGTTGAAGGTAGTGGAGTTCTCTGGTCTAATGCCCCCATCTTACAAATTGGAAGACTTGAGAGAGAGAGAGACAGAGACAGACAGACAGACAGACAGACACACACACACACACACAGAAAACTAGAACTCCACTGTAGGTCACAGAGACCTCCCTGTCTCCTGAGAACCTACCTAGAGGATTAGAGGCAGGAAGGAGGAGGCAGTGGAAGAAGTGATTCCTTGGGACCAGCAAGGTCTATCACCCAGCAGCCACAGGAGACAGTGCAGCTGAGTATTTGAGGGGGGTGGGAGTGCGTGGGTAGCCACCCGCCTCATAGCCCTAAGGGCTGAGTCACCTCTAGCAAAGGACACAGCTTTGTAGCCTTTCAACTCCCTCCAGAGCTGTCTCAGCCACATCCAGGGCTTCAAGGTACCGGCTGTCTGCTGATGACCCTTCCATCCCCACTTCCAGCCCTGCCCTCTCCTTGATCCCCAGCTCCCTGTACACGTTTACTGCATAGACAATTTATTCAATATGTTCTTAATGAGCACAAGCACGAAGGATAGTCAGACATGGTCCCTGCCCTCCCAGGGCTCACAGACAACTCACATGGAAATGCACTAGGAAACCATACAACTAAGTGGGTGCAAGGCAGCTGCAGGCTGGGGAGTAGCATCTTTGGAAGTTTAAACCAGGATGAGCAGGACACACCCCAAGAACTGACTGCTGGCAATCAGGGCTGGAGTGCAGTTATCAAGGGTGTGGGGTGGAAATGCAGAGGTAAGGGTGGAAGAAGCTTATGGAGGTACAGAACAGAATACCTCGTGTGTAAATTAAAACTAGGTTGTAGCAATGTTACAAGCACAATGTGCAAGTAAAAATACGTGCACTCATTAAAGACAAAATGGAGGACCAGGGAAGTGAGTGGGGCGTGGGAGTTTGAAGAAAGAGGTGAGGTTGCAAAGGTGGGCAAGGACCTGATTATTCTGGCTTTGTAGGCCCCACAGAGTTGAGACTTCATCCTGAGGGCACTGGGAAGTCACTGAAAAGTTGGCTCCAGCTGTCCAGACACCTCCCCCCTGCAGGCCGCCCAGGTACACACATTCAAAGCATCCAGCAAGAACAGGGGCTGTAGCTTCCCCCAACCTGCGTTCCTCCTATGGTTCTTCCTTAGAAAGGTAAAGGGCAGGCCGACCCCTCCTGGTCCCCTCCACATACACACCTGTGGCTAGAGGGGCCCTTATCATCTCTACCCCAGATACCATCCAGGCAGGACAGGTCACCCCCACCTGCCACCTGGAGTGAGGTAGAAGGGAATCCTGAGGGCTGGGCTAGTCACACACAGTTCTTCTAGGACAGTCAGAGAAGAACCCAGAATGCAGCGGGAGCCAGACTGGGAGGGGGGAGGGTCAGGCTCCCACGAAGGCTCCCTGGAGGAGGCAGTGCAAGCTGAGACCTTAAAGGCGGTGGGGTTCTGGTAAGCAGCCAGAGGGCAAGAAGGCGTTCCAGGCGAGAGGAACACCTGCAGGGAAGGTGTGAGGGTAGAAACGCTCAGGGCACGCGTGGTGGGTAGGATCTGACCAGCGCTTGGGAAGAGGGGCGGAGGGTGGGTTCCTGGGCCAGAACTCACTGCCGGGGCATGCACACACTTTCCCCGGCGCAGTAATACTGGGAGAGTTGGCCCCTACCCAGGAAAGGCCTTGGCGGGAGCAGAGCGGGCAGTGGGCCATTTTAAGTGGCCAGGGTTTGGCTGAGAAGAAACCAGCCTTTTTTTTCTTCTTTTTTAAGAGAGGGATCGGGTGACGGTGGGGATGGGGATAAGCTGGTTATAGGAACCCCTAGCTCAGGGCTTCTGCAGAGTCTCTGGCCCATGGGCAGAGGTGAAGGTCGGGACCAAGGATGACCTTCTCACCCAACCCCCTATCTCTACTCCCATCCCCCACCCGTTTCATCCCCAGAGTATACTTTCCAGGCGATCTGGCGGTGGGGGGTAGGAAGGGGGCAGAGGAGGGAACGTTTGATGGGATTATAGTAAACTGCCTCGGCTGGGTGGCGGTTAGGGCGTGTAGGAGGCCTGGGCTCTGCCACCGCCGGGTGGCCTGACGGACGCTCCGCGCTGCTCCGGGCCTCAGTGTACCGATCTGTAAACGGGGGCCGCGAGCAGAGGTGGGGATCTTCCCGACCTGCTCGGCCTGCCGGGAGTGTCGGAGACTCCCGGAACGCGTGCGGGAGAGGGCCCGGGGGAGGGCGGCGGAGGGGCGCGGGAGAGGCTGGGGGCCGAGAGCGCCCGCGGCGCTGGCGCGGGGTCAGAGTCCACAGGGAGGCCCGGGGCCGCTACGTTGGCTCCGGCCGTGGGGGTGCGGTGCCTCCGGGGCGGGGGGGGGCGGTACCACCGGGGCGGGGCTGGGCGGGGCTGCGGGCGGGAGGCCCGGCGTGCGTCAGCGCCGTGAGCCCCGGAGTTTTCCACTGACGAGGAGGGCGGAGCTACGGGCGGGGCCAGGCGCAGCCAGTCTCCCGCCGCCGCCGCCGCTGCCGGACGCTCAAGCGAGGGGCTGCTGGGCCGACGGTTGCCCACCGAGCGAGCGCGCGCGCGAGCGCGGGGTCGCAGTGCAGGGGGCGTTCCCGGCCAGGACGCGGGTCGCGGCGTTGCCCTTGGCGAGCGTCCGGATCGCAGGTCAGCACCGTGGGCTCCGGGCCGGGGGACGGGACCTTGAGGAGGGGGTGTCCCACACGGGACGCGCTGCTTCCCGGACCCTGCCGTTTGCCCCCCGCCACTTTGAGCGAGTGCCGGGGCGGGGACAGCCCGGCCCCGGACGGCGCGCCACGGCCGGAGTCCGGGTCGGGAGACCGGGAGGCGACAGTCTCAGGTTTTCCGCTCCCCTCCCCCGCCCCGCCGCCGGGACCCCAAGAGGTCCCGGCGCCCCGAGCGTGGGGCGGGTGGCTGCCGAGCCGTGGTTGCGCGCTGGCGGCGGGCTGGCGACGGGCGCGCGTCCGCGGGTGAGTTCCCTTTTGACCCAGTTGCCTGAGAACTTTTCAGAAGTTCCTCGCATGGCCGGAGCAGGTGACATTTGTCGCCTTCCTCCTCGGGCTCCCCCCGGGGGCGGGTGCCGGGGCTGCGGCGAGTGCCCGGCGTCAGTCAGGGAGGGAGTGGAGGGGTGAGAGTGGAGTGAGTCTCCGTGAGTCACGGACCCCGGGAGGGAGGGAGGAGGAGGGATTGTGTCGTACGCTCACCTGTTTGTCAGTCACCGTCACACGCAGAGGCCACCGCTGTGAGTCACGGGCGCAGCTATACAGGCCACCCGCGGGCACATGTAGGCTTCTCCCACGCACGGCTCCCTCCCCAGCACGTACTTCCTACAGGTCCTCAGTTTCCCCTCCCCGGGGGCCCTTACACCGGCACGGCACTGTTGAGATGCCCACACTACAGCAGCCGTCACACACTTAGTCACTCCTGCTCCCTGGCACAGTCACACACAGCCCACACTCCTGACACAGGGGGGTCCCTCCCGGGCTCCACTGCCCACTCGACACCTCCACTCAGATGTCTCACAGTCCTCTGGAGCGGAACTCATAGCTTACCCCCAAATCCTCATCATCACTGCCTTCTTTGGTCCCGACCTCCAGAGGTCACCAGGTTCCCTTCCCTTTTCTCCTAAGCCTTTGGCCTGTCATCTCTCACCTAGCTCTGGCAGCTTGGTCCAACCGGTCACACCCCCTTCTGTCCCTTGCTGAGCCATCTTTTTAAAATGCAAATCTGGTATTGTCACTCCCTACTTCTACCCTTCTGTAGCTTCCTGTGCCCTCAGCCTGCCCTGTCAGCCCTGGCTTCCTGGCTCCCTGGCTCCTGAAGCCCCCTCCCAGGCCGCCCCTTCCCCCTCATCTCTCTGCCTCTTCCTCTTCAAGTCCCTCCCGCTTCCTGTGCCCCCCTCTCTCTCTGGAACTTTTCCTACATCCCATCCTTTACTCCAAGAGATCTGTCTTCACCCCCAGCTGTACCCCTCCCACCCTCCATCCCAGCACTCAGCACGGTTTGTAACTCATTATACTCCTCCCCACTAAACTCAAAGCTTCAGGGGGGCAGCACTGGTCTGTGTCTTGCTCCCTGTATGCCCAGGTGTGTGACACAGTGCTTGGCATGTCTTAGGCGCTCCATAAATATTTGTTGAAGGAATGAATGAATGAGAGTGAAGGGGGCCTCGCTTAGGTGGAGGAAGCAGTCTCTGCCAGGTGCAGTTTCCTTTCTGCAGGAGCAATTGCCTCATGTAGCCAGCAAACGTTTGGCACCTCCCCAGTGCCAGGCCCTGGAGGCCAAGGCTGAGGAACTGTCCCCTCCCCCGGAGATCACTTTTGGAGGGATGGGTGGGGGAGGGATGTGTCAAGGCTTCCTGCCTGCCCTCTCTGGGCTCCCCTGGCTGCCTTTCTAGCCAATCCCCGTGGGGGCCTGAGGTGCTCAGAGGTGCTCTCTCCTTCTGCCAGTAAGTAGTTCCTGAGGATCCGAGGTCGTCTGACCCCAGGTACCTAGGGGGAGCTGGCCTGGCCTGGCCAAGGCCTGGGACTCTGAGGTTAAAGGACATTCTTCAAATTCCTGAAGGAGGGTGGAGGCAGCTGAAGGTGCCCCCTTCCCAATACCAGCTCTCACTGGGGGCCAGGGCATTGGGACTGCTGTGGTCGAAGAGGAGTTGATGTGACTTTTCGGAGGCCTGGGGATTCCTGCCCCCAAACAGCCTTTGTTTGCCTGGTACCCAGGGTGAGGTGGCCTTCCCTCGGCTCACATGGTGTGGCCTGAGTGTGTAGATAGTTGTGGCTAGTAGGGTGGGGAGGCGCCCCTCCTCCTCCTGGGCTGTCAGCTTCTGTGAGTGGTGATGGCAGGGCGGCCTGATTCTCAGGGCCCAGGCAGATCCCGGAAGAAGCCTGGTTCTCTTCGATTCAGGGCCTGTCTCCGGGGCTCCTTGGGGGTGTGGTATTTCTGTCTGAGCAGGCTCCTGGGAATTGCTTTTCCTTCCTCCAGGACCCTCGGAGGGGGCTGTGCTCACCCTGGGAACGGTGCCACGGTCAGGATCTTGATTCCTGGGTAGCTGCTGAGGGCCCCTCCCCCACCCTCTGACTCACTGTCTGACACTTTTCTTGGACTCTTTCACTATCTTTCATTCCTTTTCTGACTTGGCCTCTCCTGTCTCTGGCTGAGTCTTTTTGTCTCATCTGCCTCTGCCTCTCTCAGCCTCTGGATCCCTAGGTCCGGTGGCCGAGCACAAGAGCCAGGGGCTCTTCCTCCTCCCGCAGTGTCAGGGAGGAGATGATTTCCCATTTCCAGGTCTGCAGATTTTGCTGGGTGCTCATCATTAGAACCTGCACCACGGGCTGTAGCTTTCCTGTGTCCCCGTTTCCCTGTCTCCAGCCTTGGAGTTTATAACCCCCTCACCTTAAGCTCCCATTCTGTAGACATCCCTGAGGCAGAGCCAGGGTGTCTGGCTTGAACCTGCTTCCTTAACACTCCTTCTATTTGTTTACTCTTGGGGAACCTCCTGAGATGCCTGTGTTGGCACCTGCCTGCAGCCTGAGCTTCCTTTTCCTGCTCTCAGAGCTACCCCCTTCTGGGTGCTATTCTTGCTCAAACCCTCAGGCACAGGTTGGGGGATGGGCACGTCCTCCCCTCCAACTAACTGTGACAGGAGCAGGAGGAGGGCACACTGACCAGTGGGCCCCCGAGACCTCATGTGCCTAAATCGTTTCTCTGTGTATACCTGATCTGCAGCGTCAGCTGCCTACCTCTGATGGTCCTCAGGAGCCTTCTCTGTGCCAGACCCTATTCCAGGCACAGGCACAGTGCCGATCAGGCCGAGAGGCCTTCAGCCTGGCATGAGGGAGATGAGCAGTGAGGCCATTGTAGGAAGGGGCCGTAAGGTCTGTGAAGGGGGAATCCCAAGAGCCCGCGGGAGCCCAGAGAGGCATGTAGTGGGGAGGAGTGAGGGTTTCAGGGAGGCCTTTTTGGAGATGACTTCTAAAGGGGAGTGAGGCTGGGTTCCAGCTTGTGCAAAGGCCAGGAGGTGAGCAGGTCATGGCCATTTGGGCAACTGCAAGTTCAGCTGGAGTATAAAGTGAGGGGGGTGGGGAGAGTCTTGCATGATGAATCTGGAGGGGAGGCAGCAGCCAGGCCTTTCTCAGCCTCTTCTGGAATTGTGGACTTGATCCTAAGTGCTCCCCTTAGGGAATGATTTTCTGCATGGGGGTGACGGTAGATAGACACGCGGTTTAGTAAGATCACTCCAGGGTAAAGAGTGGCTGCGGGCAGAGGGCAAGAACAGAGGCAGGGGACATGGGTAGTAGCAGTGGGACAGAGACATAGGGGTAACAGACTTTCAGAATTGAAGGTGACATACGTAAAATGCACAAAGTATATGAATCTTACGTGTACAGTGAGATGTTTTAGACACTCATGGAACCACCACCCAGATCAACATAGAATATTTCTAGACACCCCTCACCCCCGGCCCCGGGAAAATTCCCTCATGACTGTCCCCAGTGCATGCCCTTCCCACTTGCTGGATAACCACGATTCTGAATTGTATCATCACTGACTGGGTTTGCCTTTTCTTGAACTTCATTCACATGTAATCTTGTGTCTGGCTTCTGTCACTCAACATGATATCAGTGAGATCCATCTGTATTGTGTGTATCCAGGAGCTCTTTCTTTTTTTCTCAGTGTAGAATGACACATTCACCAAGCATTTACCACTGTTCTAAGAACCTGACATGTAATGATTCACGTAAACTTCCCATCCCTGTGAGGTTGTAAGACAAAGAATTGAAGACACAGAAGTTAAGGAACTTGCCCAGGGTCACCCAGCCAACTGATAGCCAAGCCAGGGTTCGAATGTAAGCAGTCTGGTTCTGGAGCCAAGGTTTTCTTAACACTATGCTGGGTGGCCTCCGTGATACCTATCAAGTCTGTGCCTGGCCTTGTGTGGCTTAAATGAGCTAATGTGTACTTCCAGGACTGGGTGACTGGATGTGGATGGAGGGAGACAGGAAGGAATTGAGGATGACTGCAGGTTTCTGGCTTGAGTAAGTGGGTGGGTGGCAGTGCTGTTACTAAGATAGGGAACACAGGAAGAGGAACAGATGGCATGGGGGGTGGGGAACAGAGACAAGGGGTTCGATTTGGGGCCTGCAGAATTTTGTTTCTAAGGGGTGGCCAGGCAGAGAGACCAAGTGAGCCTTTGGTTCGGGGGAATCTCAGGCTTAGGCGTGTGATTAGGACGGCATTCAGCACCCTGTAGACAGCATCTGGAGTTTGGGAAAGGATGGGGCCTCCCAGCGGGATTGTGGTGGGGACAAGATGCGTGGGTTGTGGTTTGTCCTTGTGTGTTTCTGTGTCTGGGTGCCTCTGTGCTCCGTCTGCTTGTGTGTATGTGTGTGTATGCCTGCCTCTGGGCCATGAGTTCCCGCATCTCCTGTGAGAGCCTTCAGGTCAGCTGAGAGCTGGGTTGTGTTTGTTTGTGGTTTGACCTGGGGGTGGGGTGGGGGGGGTGCCAAGCCTGAGAAATTATTTGCTGAGAAGCCCCCGGAAACACCTGTGTATCCTCCTTCCCTGGGCCCGTTGTTGTTGGAGGGTTGGCAAGTCGGGGAGCTTCTCTTGCTGCTCATGTGCCTGTGGGGAGAGGCTGTCCCTGGGATGAATTTCATCTAGCAAGTTGGTTGACGACATACCGCCTGGGTCTGGGATCCAGAGACTTTGTGGAAGGCTAGGCAAACGGGGATAGGGGTGTTTAGAAAGGACACCTGAGTAGGGGAGATCGCCAGCCTTCTGGTTGGTTTTTCCTGTTCACTCTCATTTCCTGTGATGGCAGTGGGGGAGGGGCTCCCCAGCACTGGGGCCTCTGCATCGTTTCCCCTTCCTCCTGGTGACCTCCTGGGGCCCAGCCCTGAGTGCTCAGGAGGCACAGAGAGACAAGGTAGCTGGGCTCAGCCCTAAGGACCGAGTCATTTGGGGATTCCCAAGCAGTGGAAGGGGTTGTTATTTGCTGCAGCATTTCAGGGAAGGAACCCCAAGTGCCCTCCACTCGGTTGAGGCCAGCCAAGCTGTGGGAATCTCTGGTTGCACTCCTGTGGAGGGCTGCGACCCTTAAAGGGGAGACACAGCGAGCAGTGTATCCTGGGGTGCTCCAAGTCACCCAGCTACGGACGGGAGAGCGTCGTCTTGGCCGGTCAGTTTTACTAGAAGACGGTTTTTTTTTTAAGGGGAGAAAATAATTTCCCTAGGAAGTTATTTCAAACAAACAGAGTTAGATATTGGAGTGGAAGGCAAGATGAAGGTGAATTTTGAAGATCAAACAGGAGATGCTAAAGAGACACAAAGCCCAGGTGGCTCTGGCCCCAGTCAGGCCTGGAGGCCGGGGACTTCTCTTGTGGGCGGGGGTTTCTAAGGGAGAGTCCGAGCAGCTCCATCACAGGGAAGTTGGACGCTGGAAATCGGGGCTGGTGTCAAAGCCACCCTGTTCCCTGAGTCCTGGTCAGCCTGGCCCTGAACGAGGGCCCGTTGCCGGGGTGTGCAGGCGGCGTGTCTGTGGGTGTGCTAGGGGCAGGAGGAGGAGGAGGAAGAGCCACTGTACGAGGGCTGTGCAGGCTGTCGGCGTGCGCCCAGCCTCACACACACAAAGGCACACAGATGCAGCTGTGTGAATCACCCAGCCAGTGAGTCAGCCCCAGGATTCCTGCCGGGGAATGAGCGTGGCCAGGCTGAGGTCTGTCGGTCCATCTGTCGGTCTGGCATGTGCGTGCGTGTAGGTGGGTTACAGGAGGTAGAGGGGAAGGTGCCCGGTGCTGTCCCAGGAAGGCTTTGGGGCAGAGGTGGCGGGAGTCTGTAAGGGCCAGAATGAGGGTTTGGATCTCAGTGCTCCGTTTGGTGCAAAGAAGCCTACTAGAGACGTGGCCCTGTCACGTAGGGCTCCTCGGGGAGGGCCTGGGCTGCCTCGGAGGGTAGGTGGGAGAGGTGATGACCAGGGCTGGGTGCCCACCTCCTGCCCTCAGGCCTGCCACCTAGAGCTTTCCCCTTCCTGTTCCAGGCTGTCTGTGCCCAGACCCCAGAGTACCCCTCACCACCATGACTGGACTGCTGAAGAGGAAGTTTGACCAGCTGGATGAGGACTCCTCCTCACTCTGCTCGTCCTCCTCCTCTTTGTCCTCCTCGGGCCGCCACTCTCCCTCCTGCTCCCCGAGCTCTTCGGCCTCCCCGTCTTGGGACTCGGATGAGGAGGGCCCCTGGGATCAGATGCCCTTGCCTGACCGCGACTTCTGTGGCCCCCGAAGTTTCACCCGTGAGTCCCTTCACCCTGGGAACCCATTACACCCCTCTTTCCTTCCTGAAGATGAAATTGGGGGGCCCTGATGAAGTCGTTCTGGCCTCTGGAGGTCGTGTCCCCATGGCTTTAGCTTCCCTACTTGACTCCCCACCTCATCCACTTCCTGTCCTACAGGGGTCACTTGGGAATGCCCCCTGTCCAGAGGCACTTGGGTCCAGCTACATTCACCTCTAACCTTGGGACTCTCCAGCTTAGAAGTCATCATGTTCAGGGCAGGGCTCTTCAGTGGCCCTGGGGCCTTCCCGCCCAGCTCTGTCCCTCAGTTCCTGTTTTGTTTCTCCAGCTGGCTCCCTATCCTCTACCAGCTGAACTGCCCGAGTCCCACACCCCACGCTTCTGTCCTGCGGGGCCTGTCAGGCCGGTCCCTCGCCTAGCAAAACGCTGTTTGGCTTTGCCTGAACGCAGTGAAAAGGTTTTTTCCCAGTTATTTTTTCAAGCTTGTGTAATTCTGATTCCAAACTGACAAAGATGGCCCTAGAGCAGTGTTTCTCAACCTTATTTTTCATTATTGCACCCCAAACCCCAAGGAGCCCGTTGAGACATTTTTCCCCTGATCCTCCCCACCATGATGTCTTAATACCACAGATATGTCTATTTATGTACTATATGCATATCTGTACATTATACATGAGAAAGTATAATTTTTACCAGATAGAATCTAACAGTACATTAACTGACTAAACTACTATGGGTTTACTCTAGAAATACAAGGATGGTTTAATACTATAAAATCTAATCATTTAGTTTACCAAATGACTATGTCAGAGGAGGAAAAATATAAGAGCCGCTATAGATACTGAAAGAATATTTGATAACATGTAATATTCCTTCCAGATAAGACCCTCTGTATGATAAGAATAAGTAAATTCTACCCTAAATGATAAAAAAAATGTCTTAACCTAAAACCTGGCATTACAATTAATGAGGAAATACTGGAAGCAGTCCCACTTAGGAACAAGATGAGGACACTGTCTGTCACCACTGTTAGTTGACATTGTTCAGGAAGTGCTAGACAATTCAGTTAGCAAAGAGAATGAGAAATATACTGGATTGGGACAGGCAAAATTGCCATGATTTGCAGGTGTTCGACTACATGATAAATTCAAGAATATGTATACAGAAAACCTATTAGAAGGGAATTCCCTCAGGTAGCTGGGTACAAAATTAATATATTAAGTTTAACTATATGGAATTGCTAAGATTTGATTATTTCATGGTAACTTCTTATGGTTCAACCTAATAAAAATCAATAATATACCAGTATATATATCGAATATGCCAATACATAGCTTACTAATCAACATACTTAATAACTTATAAAGGGTAGACCTTTCTAAGCTTGTTTCAAAATGCAGAAGCTATAAAGGAAGAGCTCAATATACTTTTGATTACATAAACCTTAGAAATTATTTCGTAAAAGCCCAAAAGCAAAAATAAAGGACTAGCAGAAACTAACACAACATTGTAAAGCAACTATACTCCAATAAAGATGTTTTAAAAAAAAAGGACTAAAATATTTGCACAGATAGGTTAGATGATTAATGTCTAATATTGAATATATATAAAAAGCTCCTACAAATAAATTTTTTAAGAACTATAGAGGGACTTCCCTGGTGGCCCAGTGGTTAAGACTCCGTGCTTCCACTGCAGGGGGCACGGGTTCCATCCCTGGTCAGGAAACTAAGATCCCGCATGCAGCATGGCGCTCACCGCCTCCAGCTACAAAAAAAAAAAAAAAAAAAAAAAAAAAAAACTATAGAAAACTGTGCAGGGGAGCTGTAAATGGCTACTAAAGATGGGAAAGATGTTTAATGCTCTCATTTGGACTGGTAAATAACAATGAGCCAGTGTTGACATAGAGTGATGTTGCATTTTACCAGCTCCAGTGGCCAGGCCGGCTCCTAGGCTCAGATCCATTTTTTTGGGGGGTGGGAGGGGTGTGAGGAGAGAGGGTTCAGCATCACCTCCTGGGGGTTAGGCCCTGCCTCACGGAGAACTAATGCTCGCCCCTCCCCTGCCTGCCTTCCAGCCCTGTCCATCCTGAAGCGGGCCCCCCGGAAGCGCCCAGGCCGGGTAGCCTTCGATGGCATCACTGTCTTCTACTTCCCTCGGTGCCAAGGCTTCACCAGTGTGCCCAGCCGCGGCGGCTGCACCCTGGGTATGGCCTCCCGCCACAGTGCCTACCGCCGCTTCTCCCTGGCCGAGTTTACGCAGGAGCAAGCCCGGGCACGGCAAGAGAAGCTGCGCCTACGCTTGAAGGAGGAGAAGCTGGAGGCGCTGAGATGGAAGGTGGGGAGACCCTCTGCATGGCCCTCGCCCCAGGAGTTGCTCTGAAGTCCTAGCCTTGGGGGGACAGGTGTCAGGGTGGATGCTGATTTGCTTGTTGTGTTTTTGGGAGGCCTGTGGGGCTGTGATTGGCCTGATCAGGGTTTGCTGCCAAATTATCTGCAGGCAGATGGGTATAGAAGGTCTTCTGTTTGCTGCAGGGCTGGGGACGTGGTGCCTGAATATGCCTGACCTCACTGGGGAGGGGGAGTGGATGGGACACCGGAGGTCGGTGTTTCTGTCTGGGGGAGGGGGTTTGTCCACGAACTGGGGAATGACATGAATAGGAAACCTGTTTGCAAATGCCCTGAGGGTGTTTTCTTGGCTGTCCCATTCACTATGGCATCCACAGTGCCCAGCCCAGAGAGAGTAAGCACGTGGCAGGGGGGTATTTATCAAGTGACCGATGCTGCCAGAAACTGCATCTGTGTCTGCCTCTCACGTCCCTCCTCTCTTCTCTGGACACAGCTTTCGGAGGCTGGGGTACCCAAGACGGAGGCCGACCTGCCGCTTACAGTGGACACCATAGATGATGCCTCTGTGGAGGAGGATTTGGCAGTGGCCATGGCAGGTGGCCAATTGGAGGAAATGACCTTCCTCCAGCCCTACCCAGCCCGGAAGCGGCGGGCTCTGCTGCGGGCCTCGGGCGTGCGGAGGATCGATCGCGAGGAGAAGCGAGAGCTGCAGGCACTGCGCCAGTCCCGGGAGGACTGTGGCTGTCGCTGTGACAGGGTCTGTGATCCTGAGACCTGCAGCTGTAGCCTGGCGGGCATCAAGTGCCAGGTATGGAGCCAGGCGGGGTTGGGAAGGCGAGCCTGAGTCAGGGGCTTCTCCGGGGTCCACCGGATCCTCACCTGCACCTCTGCTTTCTTTGCAGATGGACCACACAGCGTTCCCCTGTGGCTGCTGCAGAGAGGGCTGTGAGAACCCTAAGGGCCGTGTGGAATTTAATCAGGCACGAGTTCAGACCCATTTCATCCACACGCTCACCCGCCTGCAGCTGGAGCAGGGGGCCGAGAGCCTTGGGGAGCTGGAGGCCCCGGCCCAGGGTGCCACATTCAGCCCTAGCGAGCAGGTCCTGGCCCCCACGTTCCCGCTGGCCAAGCCCCCCGTGAGCAGCGAGCTGGGAGACAACAGCTGCAGCAGCGACATGACCGATTCGTCCACAGCATCGAGCAGCAGCGAGGCCCCCAGTGGCTCTGCCCACCCGGCCCTGCCCGGCCCCGGCTTCCAGCCTGGAGTGGACGATGACAGCCTGGCTCGGATCCTGAGCTTCAGTGACTCTGACCTGGGTGGAGAGGGGGAGGAGGAGGAGGAAGGGGGTGTGGGCAGCCTGGACAACCTCAGCTGCTTCCACCCAGCTGACATCTTTGGTACCGGTGACCCCGCTGGCCTGGCCAGCTGGACCCACAGCTATTCCAGCTCCAGCCTCACGTCAGGCATCCTGGATGAAAACGCCAACCTGGATGCCAGCTGCTTCCTCAATAGTGGCCTTGAAAGCTTGGGGGAAGGCAGCCTCCCCAGCCCCCCGGTGCCAACCATCACGGATGCCGGCCAGAGCAGCTCAGTGGACCTGAGCTTGTCCTCCTGTGACTCCTTCAAGCTGCTCCAGGCCCTACCAGACTACAGTCTGGGGCCCCACTACACCTCCCAAAAGGTGTCTGATAGCCTGGACAACCTCGAGGCGCCCCACTTCGCCCTGCCTGCCTTTTCTCCCCCTGGGGACGCCAGCACGTGCTTCCTGGAGTCCATCATGGGCTTGTCTGAGCCAGCCGCTGAGGCCCTGGCTCCCTTCATGGACAGCCAGTTGTTTGAGGACACTGCCCCAGCGTCGCTGGTAGAGCCTGTGTCTGTGTAAGGGTTAGGGTGCCTTTTCCCGGCCCCAAGAGCCCTGTTGCTGCTTTGTTGTAATTGGGGGCTCCCTGAGGTCTGTCTGTATGTAACGGTCTCCCATTGGCTGGCTCCCATGTGGGCACTCCTAATTTTCATGCAACACTCTGGATTTATTTATTTATTTTTGTAACCTTCTGTGCTGAAGCGGGACGGGGGGGCACTTCCCCTTTCAGCTGCCTGGTCCCCCATATGCCCACACCCTCTCTTCCACTTCCATGGCCGTGCCAGGAGCAGGAAGAAATGTGGCTCCTCTGGAGCTTTGCAGACTCCTTTTCGGTCTTGTATGATGTTCCTAAGCCCAAAGACAGCCACACAGGGCTGAAATCAGCCACTTCTTAAGGCTTCTTCTGCCACCCTGAGCCCTAGACTCATGGGTGGCTGAATCCTCTGGACTGTGAAGACTATAATTTATTTCCATAATTTATTTGGAGACTAGGTGGCTGGCAGGCTATGCTAGGGTCGGGGTGGGGCACTGACCCCTGCGAGTCCCTTTGCCTTTTAGTCCTGCAGCCCTGCCCTCGCCGGGACTTTGGTGTAGACCAGGCATGGATTTGAGCCCTCCGTCTAATGTGGCAGCTGCCCTGCTGCGGCTGGCTGAGCAAGCCGGGGCTGGCCTGGGACCGCATCTGGGCAGGGGGAGGGGCTGGGCTGACCAACCGTGACCAAAACCCTCTTCTGCCCCACGCAGCCCCCTCTCCTTCCTGTCCTCTGCCCCATCTTCCCCCTCCCCAAAGGCTGCAGCTTTTATTCCAAGCCCGTCAATGTAGGAGGGGGAAGCTGGAGGCCCAGAGAGGGCAAGGGGCTGCCCCAGGGCCTGTAGCACGCCCCTGACCACTCAGGGCTTTCCAGGCACGCACTCCAGCCTGGTCCACCTGCCTGTACCCTAAGGCCAGTTGGCCAGGGGCGAGGGGTGGCTCCTTATGGCTTTCATGCCCTTTGTTTGCAGATGTTGAATTTCACATCATAGTTTCTGTATTGTCCCTGAGTATTAGGACTGTAATTTATTCATTTTTCTGTGTCTGTGCCAAGAAGCCCAGGTTCTGGGCCTGCCCTCTTGCCTAGGAGGCTTTGCCAGCCTGCGAGCTTGTGGGAACACCTTGTACCTGAACTTACAGGTACCAATAAAGAGGCTCTATTTTTCAGTGTGGTCTGTGTGGATCTGGGAGCACATTTGTGGGACCAGGAGCACAGGTACACCCTCAGGTGGCAGTGAGGAGGGAGGGGGAGGGGGAGACAGGCCCTGCTGGGCAGTATGGACATTGAGGCTGTGTTTGGGATAGAAGTGGGGGGCACACTGGGCCTCTTTCCATGCCAGCCAGTCAACCCAGAGACAGGAAGCCAGCGAGAAGACGCTGGCCGGGCAGATGGAGCAGTTTTCCCCTTGGATGAAGCCATCTCCATTGGTCACCTGGATGGTGGTGGAGAGCAGCAGGGCAGTCTTCTGGGACAGGGCTGTCTGCGTGGGATGGGTGTGGGCTGGCTTCTTCCCACTCACCCGCACTGAGCTGGGGCCTGGCCTCGAGGGTGAAGCGGGCAGTGGGATATGGCCGGTGCAGGCCTTATGTGGGACTGAGTGGCTGAGGTCCTTGGGGACTTGAGCACCAGAAGCTGCAGAACCTCATCCATCTGCACCAGCCAGACCTGTCTGACCTGTCTCTGGCAGCTTGGGCCAAAGGCCAGAAGAGCAGGCTGCACCCTGCCCCAGGGGGCCCCAGTCTGGGGGCTGAGGAGCAAGGTTGACCTCCCCTCTAGGAATAATAATGATTTATACAAGTGCTAGGAGGGGTCACCAAAAAGACCTGACTTGGGTCTCCCTTTTCTTGCTCTAATTCTCTGCCTGTGCTGGGAACCCCTTATTTCCTCTTTATGGCTTACTGGTTAAGAGCACAGACCCAGAGTCCCAGGGTTCGAATCCCAGCTCTTATACTAACTAGTGAGGTGACTTATGCAAATTACTTCCCCTCTCTGTGCCTGGGTGTCCCCCGTATTGTCCAAATAATAACGCTGCTTACCTCACAAGCTTGCTCAGTTCATACGCACCCAGTGCTCGGAGGAGTGCCTGGAACATGTAAGCCTCGGGTGCGTGTCTGACTTCCCATTCTGTTTTCATGTGTCTGCTCTATTTCTGTATGTTTTATCCTCTTTTTTTGCCAGTTCTGTCACCCTTTAGGTATCTATCGCTTGCCTCAGGATATGTGTAGACATGGTCATGTGGTCATGTCGTCAGTGGAGTGGCCGTTAGGGAACTCATGGCTTGGAGTCTGGGCTATGGTGGGGCCGCCTGTCCCTGGTACCAGCTTAGGCAGGGACAGCCAGGTCTTAGGCGTCTCAGGTTGGAGTATTCTGGTACATCAAGTTGTCTCGTGTCCCCTCTCACTGATCCCTGGGAGCCCTATTGTAGAGATTGCTCCAGCACACATGATCCAAAACCTGGGTCTCTCCAAGGGTCCTGAGGCTCTGCTCTGGCCAGCCTAGGGGTCTGGTTGGCAGCCCCCGACAGCTCCAATACTCTGGCTGGAAGCCCCTGCAGGCTGCTATCCCGTGGCCACAGCCCATGGCTGGACTGAGCCTACCCACTCCCCATCTAGGGCCCCAGGGTCACTTGGGTTTTTTTCTCAACATAATCCACCCCAAGAAACTAGGTTGTAAGGCAGATCATAATAAAGGCAGCTGGCTTCCCATAGGAAGGATGGTGGTAACCTGGGGAAAACGTTCCAGAACACTGACTCATACCAAAAGGCCATGCACGAGGTCAGCAGTATGCTATAAAGACAAGGCTCGCAGCCACCAGGGACGACTTAGGCTGTTCTAGAAGGAAGGGACCTTTACCCGTTCACTGTTCCCAAACCTTAGTCACTGGACAACTTCTCTTGAAAACGTTGCCATATCTGCATTCTACTCATACTAAGTATTTTACTTTATATCAATTATATCAATATGCTTAAAAGTTAGAACCGTTCTACGTAACAGCACCCGCAAATTCATGAGTTTGTTGTACTATTTTTTCTATAAGGATGATACTTAAACACATAGTTATTAAACTTTCAAATGTTTGCTGTATATTAGCAGGGATTTGTACCATGATTTGGGAACACAGAGATCTAGTCTAATTTCCTGCCACAGATGGGGACACATACCCAGAGGGGAAGGTCACACAGGGAGATTCTAGGCCTCCTGACTCCCAGTTCAGAGTTCCTTCCCCTGAGGTCAGACTGGCCCATTACTGCCATCCTGCAAAACAGGAAGAGAGGTATTGGGAGCACACCAAAGGTGACCTCTGTCACCCTCTTGCCAGTTACAATTAACACTATTCATCTACACAGGGACCCCTGCTTTTGTCCCCTGAGGTGTTAAAAGTGTTCCTCGAGGAAGAATTAGTTGGTCACTGTCTTTTACTAAAGATGAAGTAGGAGCTAGTTTTTCTTGGGATCTATTTTCCTGCCAGAGGCAAGAGTAATCAGGGTTTGTCCCAAACTGGTAAGGACCAGCAGACGCGGGCTGCAGACTTGGGGAGGGGGAGGCAGAATGCATGGACAGAGTGGGCCTGTTTGGGCCCCTGCCAGGGAGGACGCAGTGGGCAGCTTGGCAGAGAGGAGCAGTTGCTTCTTTAATCCAGGATTCTGGGGACCAGACAGGAGAAGAGAGGCTTGTACGGGCCAACATAAAAACATTAAAATAGCTGTAGGATATTTTTTAAACCACCTCTTTGTTCCCCTTTGGCCTCTGAGAGTCTGGGATAAAAGCGGGGCCCATTAGAAGTTGCCCAGTGAGCTCAGTGGAAGCTAAGCTGGTTGATAGCTTTCTTCCCCAGAGCAAAATTGCTTCTTGTACCTTAAAAACATAAAGCTTTGGGACGTCCCTTAGACCAGATTAGGCATGATTCAAATAAACCACACACAATATAGAAATGGGAAGAATATGTCATTTTCTGACTCTCTTCTCCACTGACCCACTTCCCACCCCCTCCATGAAACTTCTGTAGGTTGATAGTTTCCACCCACCCTGGCTCCCATTGACCACAGCTAGGGCCTCAGAGACCCTTGGGCCTTTTCCAAAATTTCTTCTCTGATTCTGGGGTAGTTGGGGTGCTCCTTGAGGACCTGGGACCGAGAGAGAAAGGGTGTGAAGCACCAGGCAGGGCTCCCTGCCACTGCAGCAAGCCCCCCACCACTGTCGGGGGCTTACATCGTGGCAGACTTCGATGGCCTCCACGAATCTCTTGTCCTTCAAGTAGTTGAAAGCGAGTTTGAAGCCTATCCAGGGGCAGGGAGAATGCAGACAATGGGTGGCACTCCGACGGCCTGAGAACCCCTCTGGCTCCCAGAACAGCCAGAACATAGGCCTTGTGTTGCGGGGTGAGTTTGTTGGTCCTCCGGCCCAGCACCCATGCGCGCCTGCCTGGCTGCCTTACCGCTGGCAGGGTTGCCATGATGGCTGTACTTCCAGGCCAGCTCATAGTTGGTGGCTGCGTCCTTGTACGACTGTTCTCTCTCCATGATGAAGCCCATGTACTCGTAGGCCTTGCAGCAGGACTGCAGGGAAAGCCGGTCAGAGCCTCTGCGGAGGGGAAGCCACATCCCATCCCGGTTGGGGCAAGGGATGGGCGGTGGGTGCATTCACCCAAACCACTCAGGGACTCCAGCAGCACCGCCCACTTTGGCGAGGGGTGAACTGTGTACCCTCTTCTCAGCTGTGCCCACTCTGACAGGACCCCTTCCTCTGCAGTGCTCCTGCCCTGACCTGCAAACACCCCTCCCGGCCCCACCAAACCCTCCCAGCACGCTGCCCCTCGACCCCATGAACCCTTCCCATCTCTCCTCCCCATTCCACGGTCCCCCCTCCCGGACACCGTGAGCCTCCTCTTGCCTTGCTCCACATTCCCATCCTGCTCTGTGGTCCGTGGGAACCCTCTTGTCCTGCCTCTTCTCATCTCCCTCCTACCCCCGCATCTCTGCCCCCGAAGCCCATGTGCCCCTCCCCCACAGCTGTGCGCCCCTTGCCTTGTTGTACTGCATGCAGCGCCGCAGCAGCTCCGAGGCCAGGTCGAACTTGCCGCCCTGGCAGTAGATGTCGGCCAGCAGGAGCCAGCTCTTCTCCAGGTCCTCGGCTTCGGCTAGCGTCCATGGGGCCTTGGCCAGACGCTTCAGCTGCGTGCGTGCTTTAGGGACCTGCTTCAGCAGCGCGTAGGCCTGTGCCACGGCCAGCAGGGCGGGAATGCTGTCCTTCTGTGCGGGTGGGAAGCAGGTGTTGCCTCGCCCGGCCCTTGGCCTCCCCCCGCCGCCTGCCCACCCAGTGGGCAGCTGGTGCACCTCGGCCTGGGCCATCTCAATGAAGGTGCCCAGCGCCGCCTCCATATTAGCCTTCTCCCTGGTGGCCAACAGGCACAGGCTCTGCAGCAGCCGCAGCTGGGTCCAGCCCCAGGCCGAGTGCGGGTAGAACTCCCGCAGCAGCTTCTCAGCAGTGCGCACGCCGTGCTGCTCCAACTCCTTCCTGTCGGTGGAGCCGCGGGCATCGGATGCCAAGCCGGAGGGCAGAGGGCGCTGGCCTGCCAGCCTGGCCCTCGCCTGGCCTTGACCCAGAGGCCGCGGGCTCTCTCCGCCTTCCCCCAGGTCCCGCCCCTGCCCTCGCCGGCCAGCCGGGCCCTCACTTGCTCTCAGTCACCAGGTTCTCGAAAGCCTCTCCACCCACGATCTCGTTGTCTGGGTTCAGACAGATTTGCACCATGTAGTAGGTGGCGCTCTGGCCCCAAGTGCTGTCCTTGCGTGCTTTGTTTAGGAACTTCAGGGCTTCGTTGGGTTGCCCTATGTGCCTATAGTGGAGGAGAGAAACACCAAGAATCAGACAGGGAAACTGAGGCCCGAGGAGTACAGGGACACACAGGGGTCACTCTGTGAATCTGCACAATGCAGGGGCAGGATCGCTGGTCTCCCTGCTTCCTGATCTGGAAGCTGAATTTCTGCTTCCCTAGCAAACGCCAGCATGTCCATTAGGGATGGCCTCCTGCACATAACTGCCAACATACCCACCCCAACCCACCAGCAGTAGATGCCTCTGCAGTAGTTGAACCCTGGCTCCAAAGACACCCGGCTGGACACCTTCTTGGCCAATTCAAAGAAGGCAGGGGCGTCCTCAAGTTTGCCACTTCTTCGTAGCAGATCGATTAGTTTGTTCAACACAGGAAAATTGTCTAAAACAAGAGAGCAGAAACCTTCAGGCTGTGATAACCAATAGCTGAATCAGGCAGGGAGAGGCAGAGAGGACCAGGAAACACTACCCATCTGGGCTGAGCAGGGGCAACCCAGTGCCTCCAGTGTCTCCACTGAGACACAATAAAGTAGGTACTCTTATTGTTCCCATTTACAGATGAGGAGACTGAGACACAAAGAAGTTAAGTCATCTGCCAAAGGTTACAAAGCTGGTAAATAGAAGACCAGGATTCAGACCTAGACAGTCTGGCTCCAGGACCCGAACTCCTAATAGCTGTGATTGCTGGGTGACTCTGCTGTGGGCCTGGCTTGGGCTCCACCCTGAGCCTCGTGTCTGGCCCCTTCCCCAGCAAGAAGCAGTGGTTTTATGTTGCAGTGAGTGGGAATGGAGCTACACGTCAGGGGAGAATTTCTAGCTACCTCTGGGTGGCTCTGACCTCAAAAGGGGACTTATGTTGAGCCCCAGTGTCTATGATTTGGGGATAGACAGGCTGTCTTGGGTCCAGTGCCAAGCACTGCCCTGCCTGAGACCAGGAACTGGCCCCTTGGACTCGGGAAGGGCCAGCACGTTCCACTGGGCCTTTATCAGTTTCCTGCCTCTCTGGGAACAATCAGAGAGGAGGGGGCTTCCTCTGCCCAGTCAGGAAGGAGGGGAGAGGGCCCACCCTTCTGGGGGGAGAGCAGCCCTTGCTTGGTGGGAACCGACACAGGCAGTCTCAGTGGGTAGGCTCGATGCAGGCAGTTACCTGGCGCTTTCTCCAGGACTTGGTGGTAGAGGTTGATGGCAGCTTCATATTTCTGTTTTCTAAACATCAGGTCAGCCATCATCTGTCAGAAAACACGCGATGCTGGGACAGCAGCTTGCATGGGCATGGCAGGGAGGCTGTCGTGGGAACGGGGTGGGTAAAGAGGGAAAGTAGGAGAGGATTTCCAAGGTAGCCTCTCTGGGCGCTGGGAGAAGCTGCCACAGGAGAAGCCGAGAAGGCGGGGCAGCCTGGGACGGGGAGCGGGGGGGCAAGGATGGAAGTAGGAAGGAAAGGCTGGAGGTAGACATGCGAGGAGCTAGGCCCTCCACCCCCGTCTGAGAACTACCAGCTCCAGGCAGCGAGGTGGAATGGGGGCTCCCCACCTCCGCTGGGGCAGCCCTGAAGGTGGTCTGGGTGACAGGGTGGAGAGGGGCAGGACTGGGGATGGCTCTTCCCACACACTTCCCGAAGCCCCAGGAACCTGTCCCACCCCTGCCTTCAACAGTTGGGTGTGGTTTCCCCCGGAGTGAATCAGCCTCACCACCTCCCCTCATATTGGCCCGGGAGGTCGCTGCTGCCCCCTGCTGCCAGCCCGCCCCTCCCATCCGAAGGGCAGCGGGTCCAGTGCTGAGTCCTGCTGCCCGACAGCCCCTCAGGGCCGGGTCAGCCGGGCACCTGGGGTTACGGGGTTAGGAAGCAGCCCGCATGCGGTCGCAGGGACCCTGGGGAAGGCAGAGAAGAGGGCCCGGAGCCTCTTACCATGGAGGCTGTCTCATGGTTCTTCTCGGTCTGCAGGAGGATGGCACAGTGCTGCTCGCATAAGTCCAGGTGGCCCTGCAGCAGGTAGAGCCGTGCCAGCTCCAGCACCACCTGGACAAGACCAGATACAATAACTAACCAATGCACATCATGGGAAAGCTCAGGGACCGATGCCTTGTTCTCTCACACCCAAGTTCTATCAGCTGTGCCTTCCAAATATGTCTCTGATCCCCTGGGATGGTGTCTCTGGCCTTCCCCTTCTCCCACTCAATACTCTAGTCACACCGTGCCTTTTACTAACTAACCGCTGAGAGTCAGGGCCTGGTTTACTCATACTCATCCTTCAGCTTCAGGTCTGACCTCATCTCCTCTGGGAAGCCCTCTGTGCCCCAGACACCGGGACAGGTACCCCTCTTCTGAGCTCTCGCAGTGTACTGAGCCCCATGCAGGTATCACATGGTATGAGAACTGCATGTGTACTTGTCTATACCCCATGCCTGAGGGCAGTCTATGGCCAGAGCCCGTGTCTTGCCCCACTGCATCTCCAGGGCCTAGCTCAGTACCTGGCTTGCACATATTGGGAATCTGTTAAATGAGAGCATATTAAATAAATGAATGGGTCTGTCACTAGGCTCTTCATCTACCCTCTGCCTGTGAACTCCAGCCACCATTCCCTATCTGAACCCACACCTCTCACAAGACTTTAAACCTCCTTGGAAGCTTAGCCTGGGCTTCATGTCCAAAGAGCCCCCAGCAGCCACACTCTCATTGTCTCTCCATCTGCAAGGGGGACCTGAAAAGGGCAGACTTGCAGCACCTTTCAGCAACACCTTCCCCGCTCCACCCTCCACAAGTGGCTGTCCAAAGCGAGGCTTCCAGGGGACTTCCCTGGTGGTCCAGTGGTTAGGGCTCCGTGCTCCCAAAGCAGGGAGCCCGGGTTCGATCCCTGGTCAGGGAACTAGATCCCGCATGCATGCCACAACTAAGAACCCGCGTGTGGCAACTAAGACCTGGTGCAGCCAAATAAAATAAATAAATATTAACAAACAAACGAACAAAAATAACAAAGTGAGGCTTCCAGTCTTGCTCCAAGGGCTGTGGTGGGTGAGGGCCCTGGGGTCAGCTGGAGCAGGCCCCCCTGGCACCAGGGGTCTGTGCCCCTTGCAGGGAGGCACAGAGAAGGAACTGGCCTCCGTCCCTAGTCACGGAGCTCTGCGAGGCTTTGTGCCCCAAGAGAAGGAAGAGGGTCTCGCTCTTGAGGACCCACCTTATTTCAATCCCCACCTTATTGTCAATGGGTGAGTAGGAGAGGGCATCTTTGTAAGACTGCACTGCCTTGGCATACTCCTTCTCTGCCAGGTAGTACTCCCCAGAGTGGATGCAGATGGAGGCTGCCAGTTGCTTCTGGGAGGGGATCATTTCTGGTTGCTCCAGGGGAACACGCTTCAGGATCCGAGACTGGAGGTCCATGGCCTTGGGAAAGCAGTAAACTCTGCATCAGAAACCCAGAGCCTGATGTGCCAGATCTCAGGCCAATTCACAGCAAGTCCCCAAGCTCTCAACTCAGGGCCAGCTGTCTTAGCAAGGGCATCTCAAGTGCCCTTGAGCAAATCTGGGTCACTCTGGACAGGCAGGGCCACTGGCTGAGTACCCAGGAGGTGAACTGGCACTGCCTCTGGGGCAGGAGCAGAAGCAAAGGCACTCAAACAAAACACTCTATTGTACTTGACTTGTTTACCTGTTTCCATCACACCTTGGTACTCACTGTGTCTAATTTGCTTCAGGTGTCCTACAGGCTAGGACAAGCACACCGTAGGTATTCAACACAGGCTGTGTTTTGATGGGTGCATTTGTTCTGAATACTGCCCTGCTGGGAACTTGAGGCGGCCCCCACAAATGTCCATGACATACAGTGATCAAGTGAGTAACCAGAGAGCATTGAGGCAAGAGGAAATGAGGATGCCAGGGTTAAGTTTTGGGAAGTGGGCACAGATCAGCCCCGGGTTCCTTAAGGGCCAGACTGAGGAATGGAAATCCAGAGGGAAACAAGGGGATAAGTCACCTCAAGCAGTCCGAGATGTTCTACAACCACAGAATACACCCCAGGGGCAAGTGCCAGGCCATACCCTTGGGTAGAAAGAGTGAAGGAGTGGAAAGGATGGCCAGGAGTCTCCCAGCAGGAGACTTTGGGCTGGGACAAGCCAAACCTGGTTCAAATCTCAGCTCTACCACTTACTAGCAGTATGACTTTGGGTACATTTCTTAACCTCTTTGAGCTTTATCTGTTAAATAGGAATGTCACAGTGCTTAGCTCAAAGGGCTACTGTGAGAATTAAATAAGAAAGCAAAAAGCCTAGTACAGAACTCAGCACAGAGCATTCAATGCATGGGAGCCTGCTGGCATTATCTATTATGATCACCACAAGCATCCTTGAGGACAAAGGCACTGTCTTACGCCCTGCATTCTCCAGCCCAGCCCAGGGGGCTTAGAGCACTTCCGTGCACAAGCAATAAAAGAGCAAGGCTGGGGGGATAAATGCAAGGTGGAGGTCGGAGGTGTAAACTAGATCCTCTTTTGAGGACCAGGCCTGGAGCCTTCCAGGCCTGCAGTCCTATCCTATCTTCAGCTCCCATCAGGAAATGGCAGATAAAGAGCTTGAGTCTACTTGTCAATTACCTTGTTCAAAGTGTCCATCACATCTTCTTTCTTATGGCTCTTGTAAACCTTTGCCAGCAAAAGCAAGCACTTGACATCATTCATCATGGATGGGATGTCTTTGACTGCAAAATGGAAACTCAAAGTAGCGTTTTCTGGCCCCTGGGAAGCGGGGGCTGGGGGAGGATGGAGGCTGGGTTCAGCGCCCCAATCAGTGCCGGCCCCCTGCCCCATTCTGCAGGAGAAGAGGGTGCGGGCCGAGGGCAGTCTGTCTGCTCGAAGGCTAGGGGAGTGAGGATGCTGACTCACCAAAGTCATGATCCAGTGCCTGCTTCAAAACTTTTTCTGCTTTGTTGAACTTCTTTAACCTCAGGAGCAGTTCAGCCAGATCGCAGCACAGAAAGTCCTGTCCGCTAATCTTCTGGGCGGCCTCATAATAATTAATCGCCTTAGTGCACACAGGAAATATTGGCATCAAGTCTGGTTTTACTCGCGAGCACCTCACACTGTGTGCACACCGCCCCACTCCCCGCCGCAGCCACCGCGCCTGTGTGCCCCTCCAGATCACAGAGGCCTCAGATGCAAAGGCCTCCCTCCTGGCTCAGGGCCCGAGCCTTAGCCTCGGCAGGTGGTGGTGGGGGGTGGGGAGTTGCTGAGTCCTCCCCTTGGCACCCTGTTCAACGGGGTCTCCCCTCCCACCCAGCCTCCCACCCATGCACCCTCCTCCATCTTCCCTGCTGGGCCGGCCCTCCCCACCCCTTCCCACCCCAGCCCAGCCTGACCTTGGTGTACTGGTGGGTCTTCACGTAAGCTTGCCCAATCCTGCTGATCAGGGATGCGTCGTGTGGGTTCTTTCTGTAGGCCTCGTCGTAGACCTTGAGGGCCTTCTCGGGCTGGTGGGGAAAGGGTCCACAGTCTCACTCTTCCCTCTCACTGGAGAAGTAAGTTTGTGGGGGGAGCCACTTGGTGAGGTCATGAGACCTTCACTCACCTCCTGAATGTTCATGAAAGCATCACCCAGGAGCAGGCTGGTGTGAGGGCCAGGCAGATGTTCACAGAGCTCCCTGCAAAAGTAACCCAAACCTTAGCTTGGCCCTGTGCATCCTTCTTATTCCTGAATCCATCTCCTCTTCTTTCCCACTCGTTCTGGCTGACGTTCTTTCATTTACTCATTCATTCATCACTCAGTACTTATTGGCTCAGATGAGGCATGGTGCTAGCTCCCTTAGTTCAGCCTCTCCTCATCTGTCATCTGGACCACAGCCGGCACTTCCACCCACTGCTCTGGCCTCCGCTCCCAAACCCCCAGACCCCTCTTCATGAGGCAGCCTGCTCTTTCTAAACCTCCAGTGTGACCATGTCACCCCACTGCTTATTGGTTTACCACTGTTCTTGGCATCACCTCCCCTTCCTCCTGAATTGCCTCGATAGAGTTTTGCCTGAGGAAGGGGACCAGGGAAGTGCCCTTGAAGTCCCAATGTCAAATTGTAGAGACAGTAACTTGGGGCTTCCAATCCCTGCTCTCCGTCCTCCTTCACTCAATTGGTACATCTAAGTCACTGAACATTTCCTCAAGGACAGGCAGAGCCAGGGGCCGGGGCAGAACCATGGTTCCCACCAGGACGTGATCCATAACGGGGGGCAAGCAGGGCTCAGGGCAGATTCACCCCTGTATCCTCACAAGTCAGCCGCAAGCTGGTCTGCCGGACCTATCATACTCAAATTCTAACCCATGGGAAATTCCCTACTTTCATCAAACACACTCTGAGGACACATTCTGAAGACCCAGGGTGAAGAAGACAATCTGGAGAAAACACTCCCTGAGATGCCACTGGGGCTGGGGCTGTCAGTGCACTGCCCAGGGCTCACCGGTAGCACCCGATGTAGAGGTGGACGTCCTTGCGGATCTGCAGGTAGATGCTGGCCATCTTCTCCTTGGCCTCCGTGTAGCAGGGCTGCTTGGGTGTGATGTCCCTCAGAATGCTCAGTGCCAGGTCCACGTTCCCCTTGCTCAGGGCCAAATCCACGTTGGCGATGGTGATGCGGATCTCCTCCGGCGTGCCACTGAACTCGTTGATAGTGTCCTGCATGACCTTAGTGGCCTCGTGCTAAGACATGGGAACCCAACAGACCCTCCATTTTCCGTCACCCACCACTCCTGGAAGCCAAGGAGAGGATGGCCCACCTCCACCTCAGAGCAGCAGGAAGGAGAGAGAGCCCCTTGGTATCCAGGGCCACTGTTCCTGGAGGGCAGGGCCAGCTGAAGGGCACAAAACCCCTGACTGTAAGAACTTGTTCCCGAGCATCTCAAAGTCTGTTGGTGATTCCTTCCTATGGGAGACCTATGGACGCCTCTCCTTGTACCTTCCTGCTTTCAGTCAAAGATATTTTAACGTTATGGTATTGGGCACATAAAGGTCTATTCGAATTATATCTTCATTGTATAGGTACCCTTGATTATTCTAACAAAGTTACTCTCTTTGCCCATTTTGGTGCTTCCTGCCTTTGCCCAGCCAGACCTTCCAAGGTCCCAGGGCTGCCTCATACAGTTGAGCAGGTTGTACACTGCAAAACTTCAAGGGGATGTAACTGGCACCTACCGGAGCTGTGCATTACCCAACCTGCACAACCACCTGTGGTGGCCCTGGTGGGCCTGTGTGCTCCACCTCCCTGAGATCCTTATAGGGACAGTGATGTAGGCAGGGGACAGATCATGCAGGACTCAGTCGGGTTTGGAGTTTATCTTGAGGGCAATGGGAGCCACTGAAGCCTTTTAGGTAAGGGAGAGGGATGCTCCCAGATGAATAAAGGCTCAAATAAAGCACAAGGAGACATCAGCCAGAATTAAAGAGCCTTGTTCCCAGGCCTACCCTGGACCTCCAGCATGCCCCAGCACCAAGGGGAGAGAGCAGCGCATTTCTTACCAGCTCCCCATTCATCCGGAGAGCATCTGCCAATTCCAGTAAGATGGACACCCGCTCGCTGGGCCGCACAGAGGGCCCATGGAACTTCTTGCTTTCTTCCATCTTCAGAATTGGTAATTTTATGATCCTCCTCAGTGCCTTTATGGCTTCTGGGTAGTCTCCAGACTTGTTGAGGGCCCTGGCCTTGATGAAGTGGTAGAGGGGGTGGTCTCGGACCTAGAGGAGCATAAGCAAAGTGTGGGGCTCCAGCTCCCAGAGGGGAGAAGGCCACAGGAGCCCACTGAGCCTGCTCCTGCCTCTGGGCCAGCAGAAGGGGCTGAGGGATGCAGGCAGCTCCTGAGGCTACTCTCCGGAAACAAGTGGGGGCTGACGCTAGCTGGGCTGTGGGATGCTGAGCAGGTGACAGGGCATAGGGGACCCCCACCTGGAAGTTGTAGCTGACGCCCAGCTCCAGGCAGTGGGAGCACATGGCAAAGTTGCCCTGAGCCAGGTAGATCTGAGACATGAGGAGGCAGGCGTCCACGGAGGTGGGGTCCAGCTCCAGGCAACGCTGCAGGGTGCTCTGGGCATTCTCGAATTCTCCTAGAAATAAGAAACAAACCTCGACATCCAGGGCTCCTTGGGACTCTCAGGACCCACTATGTAAAGGCAGAAGGAATTTTACATGTCCTGTTACCCAGAAATACCCAAGTTGGGTATTTTATCCAGTTCTGTTCTGCTTGACTCAGAGGTTTCTTCCTAAAATTAGAACTACGGTTTTCGCCTCGACCCAGACAAAAGCCAGGAAATTCAAACCTTGGTGTGACACCTCCCTTCTCTCTGTACCCTCAGGGAGATGGCTAAGTTACTTCACTGCTCCATCTGGAAGCTCAGGGGAACACTGAAGTCTCGATTCCCACACCTAAGAGCAGAACAAAATCTAATAATAACAGCAACCATAATAGCCACAACTTAAGAAGCACCTGCTCTGCGCCAACATAGGCAGAGCACTTGAGAAAGGCTGGTTTAATGTCTGCCCAGCCCTGCAAGGTTGGTATTATGATGCAGGACTGAAACTTCAGTGATATAGGTCACTCAGCTTGGAAGGGAAAAAGTCAGGATTTAAATCCAGGCCTATCGGCTCCTGAGGCTGAGCTCTGAATGCCTTGGCACGTTGGGGCTAAGAGGCCTCCCTGCAGCCAGGCTGGCCCTAAGCAGGCGGCAGTGGCAGGAATGGGGTACAGTGAGCTGTGGGGAGAGCCCTCCTCCCTCTGCAGCCAGGTCCCTCAACAGCTCCTGCTTGGGGGGCATCACCAGCTGGTGGGGAACACCTGCTTCTGGGTCCCAAACTCCCTGCTCCTTCCCTTGTGCTGCAGAAACGTGAAGATGTCACCATGACAACCTAAGCAGCTGGAGACCTTGCTTTGTCCCTAAGGGTGCTGGCAGCTGCCAGCACCCCTGGGTGTATGTAGGGGTGGGGGGCGGTTTCTGCCCTCCCCTTGTACCCAGGAGACCTTCAAGAAGTGGGTAAACCTGGCAGCCGGATGAACACTAGGAGGACCGAGGATGAAGACCGGGGAGCTCTGGACAGACTGTAACCCACACAATGCAGAGCCAGAGGACACAGGCACGCCACGGCATTCTGGAGCCTTTGGCCGATGGGGGTGAAAGGCTGCAGGGAGCAAGGACTTCGGAGAGGACAACAGACCCCCACGGAGGGTTCTCCCCCTCTTTCCCTCTCCCTCCAGAATCTCGGCCTTGAGATGGGACAGGATGGATGGGGACTGTTCTGGCTGCTGGAGGCTCTGAAAGTCTAATGGTACAGGGTCTCCCCTCCTCACAAGGCCTTCCTGACCACCTTTTAAAAACTGCAACCCTGGCACCCCCACACGCCCTCCCCGGCTTTCATTTTCTCCATTGCACAATCGTGCCCTAACAACAATACTACATTTACTGTCCAAGTCCCCTTACTAGAACACAAACTCCACAGTGGAACTTTTGCCTGTTTTGAGTACTGCTGTCCCCCAGGATCAGAGCAGTACCAGCACGTAATCAAGTTCAGTGACTATTACCTGGCACAGATCAAGTAAGCCAGGGGTCCCCAACCCCTGGCCACGGACGCGGCCTGTTAGGAGCCAGGCCGCACAGCAGGAGGTGAGCGGCGGGCCAGTGAGCAAAGCATCCTCTGCTGCTCCCCATCGCTCGCATTACCGCCTGAACCATCCCCCCCACCCCGCTTCTTCGTGGAAGAAAAACTGTCTTCCACGAAACTGGTCCCTGGTGCCAAAAAGGTTGGGGACCGCTGAAGTAAGCTATCAGCAAAAGGGCGGGTTGGAGAGACCCCTGCTGGTGAGGAGTCAGGAAGGTGTCTGGGGGTTAGAGGCTGGAAAGAGTGGGCCCGCCTCCTGAGGGTGTGTGTGTGTGGACTACCCCAGGCAGGGAGCCTGCGGACACTCACCCAGGGGCCCTGCCGGCCATGAGGACCCACAGGCTCACCTGAGAGATACTTAACCTGGGCCATCACATACAGCGGGTCGATCAGGGCTGGTGCTGCCTTGACTACAGGATTCAAGATCACAGAGACTTGCTTAAGAAGTGGAGACACAATCTGGCCTGGCGACCGGGGCTGTAGGAACACGGGGGTCTGGCTGTGCGGTTTGCCCTATTCCAACGGAGACTCCTGGAGTGCTCAGAAAACACTCTCGCAGTGTTTTACCTTTTTCCACATGTATATACCATCCACTCTGTACCACCTAGTGCAAGAGCATCAGCTCCCAAGAATAGGGACTTTCTTTTGTTCACTGTTGCATCCCCCCCTACCTAGCACGGCATCTGGCACATGGTAGTGCCTTCAATAAATATTTGTGGAATGACATTACAAGGCACTGGGGGAATATTAAGGCGTATGAGATATGATCCTTGCCCACAAGGAATCCTGACTGTCTGGGAAAGCCAGACAAACAAGAAAAGACCAACATACTTCTTAGAAGACGTCTGGCAAAAAGGGAGCCCAGTTCTTCTCTAGGATAAATGCAGACACAGGGGCCAGTGCCCTGCTCTTCCAAGTGCGGTACCTGGACCAGCAGCATCGGCATCACCTGGGAGATGCAGGGCTTGTGCCCCACTCCCTGGCTGACTGGTGTGCTGCACGTGCAAGTGTGAAAAGCACTGGGCTCCCCAACCGCCAGAGGCTCAAGCACCCTGGTGACTTGCCAGGTAGGTCCTGCCTCCGTCCAGATCTGTCCTCAGGACCAACCCCGCTCCCACCCCGCCGCCATGAAGATGCACTCTCCTCTAACCTGCTTGGGGCAGAAGACCAAGTACTCCTTGGCGATGCAGACCAGGAAGAGGGGATCAAGCCTTTCAAAGTACTCGGAGCTCAGGGGGAGGGACTGCATGCTGGAGAAGTGCAGCTCAGCCGCTTCCTTCAGCAGTGCTGTGGCCTCCTGCTCTCCCTTGTGCTTCTTGGAAGCCAGGAGGGCTTGGAGGAAAACCAGCACCTGTGGGAGGCAGGCCCAGGTCTTGGAAGCAACACCCTCTGCGCAGAGTTGCCAGAAGCCCGGGCTGTCCTGGGTGCTTTACTGGAAACCGGGGGTGGGAGGAAGGCGGGGCGGGGGGCACGATCCTGGAGCAACCCCAGCGCCCAGAGAGCTCTGACCTCGGACTTCCCAAGGGACTGCTGCACCTCCTTCAGGAATTCCAGCTGGTGCTCAGCCTCTTCCAGGTGGCCGTCTAAGATCTGGCACCAGATGACCCCTGGGATGGGGCAAAACTAGGATGAGCAGCCAGCTCTGCAGCAGAGCCAGCAGTCCAGCAGGCCAGAGGCAGGGATGGGAGGGTGGATGGCAGGCGCCCTTTCCGACATCTTCACAAACTTAGAGTGGCACATACTCACGGTAAAGAATTCAAATCATAAGGCAAGGAAAACATCCCTAGCTCATGTTCTGGCTAACTGTGTCTCTCTCTAGAAAGAACCAACACGAACACTTTGGGGTATACGCCTCCAAACATCTTTTGAAACATTTATATGTTATTAGCGTATACCATGTTTTCCCATCAGTTCATATAAATCTACCCCATTCCCTTTAATCATGACATAATATTCCACTGTGGATGTAACCGTTTATTTAACTACTGCCCTACTGAAGGACTCCTCATTTTACATTTAGTTTGTTTTCAGTGTTTAAATATTACAGTGCCATGGTCTACATTTGTGTGTGTTCTAGTTCCTGAAGTAGAGCTGATGGGTCAAAGGGCACGTATATCTAAAACATTGATAGATAAGGCCAACTTGTCCTCCAAGGATATCTGAATTAATATTCCTGCCAAGAATTTGAAAGTGTTCTTTCTTTCCTCACAACCTCACAAACATGCTTCACTCTTTACCAGGTTAAAGAGTGAATAGTAACTCATTTTAATTCACATTTAAAAAAATTTTTTAGGGAGAATGAACATCTTTTTATATATTTAATGGTCTTTTCTACTGTGAATTTCCTCCTGATAGCTTTTGCCTGTTTTTCTTTGGATGGATTTCTCTCTCTATAAATATATATATATTTTTTTCTCTTTATTATTTATATTCTCTTTATATATAGACTTTGTTACATTTTCCATTAGTTTGCCTTTTACCTTTTAACTATTTTATTGTGCCTTTTGCCATCCATTAGTTATAAATTTTTACATAGTCAAATTGATCAAATATTTTCCTTTACAGCTTCTGAGTTTGTGGTTAGGCTTAGCATCCCCCAGGAAACCCAAGTCCAATTTAATTTTTATGTTTAAATACCTAACTCATCTGGAATTTATTTTTGAGGACAGTGTGAGATGGGCATTTACCTTTATTTTTTTCATAATGGAGAGTCAGGTGTCCAATCACAAGTTATTGAAACTCTATGGGTTTGAAATGTCATTTATATCATAAGACCTGTTTCTATCCCATTTATCTATTTGTTTATTCCAGTGTTAGCCTCAAACTGACTTAACTGCTTTTTTTTAAAAAAGCATTTAATATTTATTTATTTATTTATTGCTACGTTGGGTCTTCGTTGCTGTGCGTGGGCTTTCTCTAATTGCGGTGAGCAGGGGCTACTCTTTGTTGCAGTGCACGGGCTTCCCATTGTGGTGGCTTCTCTTGTTGTGGAGCACGGGCTCTAGGTGCACAGGCTTCAGTAGTTACAGCATGCGGGCTCAGCAGTTGCGGCACTTGGGCCCTAGAGTGCACAGGTTTCAGTAGTTGTGGTGCGTGGGCTTAGTAGTTATGGCTCGCAGGCTCTAGAGCGCAGGCTCAGTAGTTGTGGCGCTTGGGCTTTGTTGCTCTGTGGCATGAGGGATCTTCCTGGACCAGGGCTCAAACCCGTGTCCCCTGCATTGGCAGGCAGATTCTTAACCACTGCACCACCAAGGAAGTCCAGACCTAACTACTCTTGTTTTGAGACATGTTTTGATATTGGGAGGACAAATCCCTTCTCTTTCTATTCTTCTTTTACAAGATAGTCCTTGGTCATTTTGGTGCAGTTATTTCTGTCTTCCTAATCACCAAATTTGTTTTCAATTATATCCATCCCACTATTTGGCTCATCTATGGAATTTTTTACATTGCAATAATCATATTTTAAATTTTCAGCAACTCTTTTTTGTTCTCTGTATTTTTTCCAAGTAGCATGTTCTTTACTTACTGACATAATACCCTCTAGAGCCAGGCAACATGGGAGGTGTTTGGGGGAAAAAGTCTTTTCTGTATCTGGCCTTAACTTTGCTCCTCAGAGGGGCACTACTTTGCATGTTCCACTTGGTCCCTTTTTCAAACTGCTAGTAGATTTATAAATGGACAAGCGTGATGAGTATTAGCATCTGGGGCAGATTTCCCAAATTGTTAAGGTCACTGATTTTCCCGGACAGGCCAGAGAAGATGGTTGAATCCAGGACACACAAGAGTGGGCTCGGCCTGGGCTGGAGTGTGTGGATTTCCCTTTTGGCTGATCGGCTGGGGATCTCCCTTGAATGAGGAAGTGGGGAAGGACTCAGCCTGGTGGAGGAACATTTCAGGGGATTTGCCTATGTGCCAGGCATCCAAGTCTTTTGGTCCTTCATGTCCCTGATGGTGGGACATCATGGGGCGGGGGGCTCTGTTTTGTTCCCTCCTACCCCACCACCTGGTAAGACCCTCCCTGATCCCATTCTCTGGCCCTCAATAACCCTCCTGTTATCTCAATGACTACCCTATGGCATGTTTTGCTCCCAGCCTCTGGGGACCCTGAGCTTATGTTTTAAAAATTTTCTTTTTCCTGGAGCCCTTTGGGGAAAGCTGATCTACTCATTTCTTTAGCTGCGCCAACCCATGTTGGCTTATGGGTTTCTAGACCTGCTTGGAGTTTCCATTTGTTGGATGCAATCTGCTTTATATCCTCTAAAAATGAGAAGTCCTTCAAAGTTCCTGGTCCACCTAAGGCACCTTTCCCTGTTTCTGGGGCTGCTACAGGGACTCATTATCTTTTTAAAAGGTCGCCCATGACTTTTGTGGGATTTGGGGAGGGAGGAAGAGGCGATGACAGATGAGTCAGCCTGACGTATTGAACCAGAAATCAAGACCAATCACTTGGATTGTTTTTTTGATTGTGCCGCACAGATGAGGAGCCTGGAGTGTAGATAGAAGTGACTTGCCCACGACTCCTCAGAGCCAGGGCAAGAAGCCAGCCTGCCTGGAGCACTGGTCATGAGGCTGCCCCCACTAAAATCAAACACTGCTGCTTCAGGATTCACCAGAGACCACAGATTTGAGGGCTTTGTGTAAAAATGAAAATCGGGCTCTGGAAAATTCATTTGACATTTAGATAAAGCGGGAGGGAAGCACTGGGACAGACAGGGAAGTAAAACTCTCAAAACTGCTCACTCTGGTGGCCTTTCAGCTCAGTGGCCTGAAGAGGGAGGGTCTACAGAGGTGAGGCTAGAGGCTTTGGGGAGGGGTGCTCTGGCAGTAGAACCTTCTCCCACACTGGCCTGGTGAGGCCTGAGAGGAGGCAGGGCTGACTGAGCGTAATGGGCTGCGTATGGCTATTGGAGGTCGGCTGTAGATCAGAATGGCTTTGACCACTTTCGAGAATTCCTGTTCCTCTTACATCTATACTTGTAGATTCGTGGACAGGCACCCCATCATACAACACAGCCCCAAACTCACACACAGCCTGGGGAGAATGCTTCCCAGCCCACTCTCTTCTGGACCCACAGCGGCCACCCTGCTTGGCTCCCAGCCCCCGCCCTACCACCCCTCGCCCTGCCCCGCCTGCACAGACCAGTCAAGGCAGCCGTGCTGCTCTCGTCCAGTTTCATGGCCTCCGAGTACCACAGAGATGCCTCCTTCACTTGGTCCTGCAGGATGAAGAGGTAGCCCAGCTCTGTGGCCACATGGCCGTAGGAGGATGTGGCCATGAAGGTTCGCTCAAGGAAGCTACACACCAGCTGCAGAATTGCCTGGTGCCTCCCAGACTGCAAGGCACAGACACGGGAATGGGGAAATCAGTCAGGCCAGCCTGTCTGAGCATGGCCGTGTCACTTTGGTGGGACTAGGGGGTGCTCAGGAGAGCCCAAGAGGTACCCTGTGTCCAGGCAGCTGGGTCCGGGTAGCTGTCCACCTCCCAGAGAACCCCCCGCTGGCCACATCTGTGGAACCTGCCTCCAGCCGCAGGCCCTCTGAGGGACCCAGCCCCTGTCTGGCCACAGTCATTGGTCCAACGAGTCACCAGGAGGTTTTTCACAAATTGAAGTTGCATGAGAGAAACTCTTTGTGTCCCACTGATGGAAAGTGGCTCTGAAGGCTGCGAGCAGCCACTTTCCCTGCCACGCATGGAGAATAAGGCAGAGAGAATCAGACATAGGTGCGGGGGACAAGAGGGTATCCCAGTGGCATTCGACTCCCCAGAGCTGCCCCTATTCTTATGGCAATTCCTTCTAGTATATCTGGCTCTGGGGCTCAAGGGTCTGACAGAGACAGATTATTTGGCAGCCTGGTCTGTTTGCACTTTGCCTGGCATCAGAGAGGCCTAGGCAGGCCAGCCTCACCAGGGCTCTTCCACAGAAAGAATGTGGGAGTCCGGTGCTCCAGCACCCTGAGGCTAGAGCTGGGCGTTGCTCTGCTGTACCACAGCTGTGCCACTGCCCTCTTTCCCCAAACAAGGTGCCTCCCTCTCTGAAAGCACTTCTAGACCTCACCTCCGTGATCTTCATAGCATCTTTGAAGGACATGTAGGTGCAGGCTTCAGAGCCCACAATTCAGTGATTGGCTGGAGGCAGGCAGTGGCCCCGGGGCCTGGGCCACCAGCCTGAGAGGCCAAGTTTAAGCCAGAGGGGGAGGGGCAGGGTCCTCAGGGAGCTTCCAGGGAGCACAGGTCTCCCCCGGGGAACATAACAAGAAGCACACATTCAGAAACCAGGGAGTACCTTCTTACCAGTCTGCCCACCACAAGAATTTTTTTAAGATGGAGGCTTGGATTTTGGGGCTCTCTTGTTTCCAGCGCCTTAATCAGATTTCTAACATGCTCGACAGCCTACAAGAACAAAACACAATATCAAAGGCAGTATATAAAAGGGGAGTGGGGCAGAGGTTCTCAACTGTGGCTGCCCATGAACACCAGCTGGGAGATCTTAAAAACACCCAGGCCCCCAAGCCAGCTCCAGAGATTCAGAGTTAATTGGCCTTGGGCGGGCCCAGGCTTCAGTATTACTTCGGAGCCTTATTGGCAGAGCTTTCAGGAACATTATTCATCCCAGAGCTGGCACTGCCGCTTTGTTCATGAATCTGTGAAGAGCAGCTGCCCTTTGGGACACCCCCAGGCAGGGCCAGGAGCCACCTGTCACGGTGCCCACACCACAGCCCACCAGGCTGGCGGCAAACCACCTGGGCTGGCCCAGGAGCAAATGGTCAGGGCAGGTCCCTGGCCCCAAACCCCTGCTCCATTTTGACGTGAGTCACCACATTGGCGCCTCTCTGTCATTCCAGTGAATGCTCCCAACGACCCTGTAAGTTATTGTAACTATAGATACCCGAATTTTCCAGTCCAGCAGATGAAGGGTCAGAAAGGTTAGGTCATTTGCTCAAGGTTACCCAGCCAACGAGGTGGCTGACTGAGTCCAAAGCCTGTGTTCTTTCCAGTGGACTCTTCTGCCCACTCTCTACGTGGGAGTAGGGAGTTTTTAGTCCCCAGCTGCAAAGGAGTGCCAGAAGAGAAGCCCGGGGTAGGGTGGATCTTTTCTGCAAGACAAGAACTGGACAGCCTGAGCTGGGGCGAGGGGCAGATCCCAGAGTTTGAGGTGGGAACGAAGGAGAATTAAATGCTAATTGCCCTTGGGCCTAACCTTCAGGCCAGGCCTTAGGAAGGCCTGCCCAGGGCTCTGGGGTCTCAGGGAGCAGAGGACATGCCTGTTCTCTTATTCTGACCCAGAGACAGTGGTAGAGCCCTTTTCGAGGGTTCCTCCCAAATACGAACGGTGCCCTCCACCGCACCTCACCCCACAAAATCCGTAATTTCAGAGCTGGCCAGAAGGAACCAGAAACTTCCTCTTCCCACCATGACCCCTTAGAGCCTCTTGATTTGTCACCCTCCCCACAGAGGCAATGTCTTTATTCAGAAGGCAGGGTTTTAGATGAATACACAGACTCCTTTTGAAAATAAGAAGCTGTCTGGGCATGGAGGTTTTCATTAAGAATTCTAGGTGCTTCTGATTGGATGTGAGGGCTCTTTGGGGTTTCTTTGGAAAACTACAAGGCCTAGGAGCAAGTCTGGGGCCAGGTACTGCCTGGTATTGTCAATACCTGAGCAATTCCAACCATTCCCTAAAAAAAGGCATTTCCTGAAATATGAAACACAACTGTGGGGAATTCCCTGGTGGCTCAGTGGTTAGGACTCAGCACTTTCACTGCCGTGGGCCTGGGTTTAATCCCTGGTCATGGAACTAAGATCCTGCAAGTCGTGTGGTGTGGCAAAAAAACAAACAAGAAAACCCCAAACAAACAAAAAACAAAAAAACCCCCACCACAACCATGACTTCTATCAGGTAACATGGAGCAAATTATTGTAGTACACTGGGCACTGTTCCCAGTTGTCCCATCTGTCATCTTAGTCCTTATAACAAGCTCACGGTGTGGGTGGAATTATCTCCATTTTACAGATGAGCATCCTGGGGCTCATTCAGGTGGAGACACCTGCCCAGGGTCACACAGGGAACATGTGGCAGAACCAGAGTTAGCCTCACTGCTAGCCTTTGGAACTGTGTGGCTCAAAGACCAAACCAGATCAGACCTCCCTGGCAGGGAGTATGGAGGAGGGGGCAGGGAGCTGAGACCCAGGGAGCCCCCTCCAATGCCTTGGGGGTGGGGGTGCTGTGAGGGGTCCCTCCTTGGCTGTGTTGGTTTCAAGGCGTAACTCCTGAGTCTTGAAAGAACTTACTGTGGTTATGTTTCCTTTTCTTGCAAGCTCATGCACAGCTAGAATTTGGCAGGCATCAATATTGCTTTCATCTTTTTCTAGGATTCTGAAATAGGAAGAGGATTGAGAGTGTTCAGAGGCAAGGCTAGGAAGGTGTGGTGGCAACTTCTGATTGTCTCCTAACATCCATTCTCCCCTTCTCCTTTTACTAATAGAACCCCCAAACTGTTGGGGCATGGGGCTACAGGAAAAGACTACATTTCCCAGCCCCCCTTTGCAGCTCAGGTGTGACCATGTGATTAAGTTCTGCCCAATAGGATGCAAGCGGAAGTGCCCAGGGTATATCCAGTGGTGCCCCTACAGCATGCCTTCCATTTCTTCTCTTTCCTCCTTCCTGCTGGTTGGAATGTGGACCATGTGAGCAACATCTTAGGAACAGGACAGCAATGAGAGAGAAGGGGCCTGGGACCCTACAGAGTTAAGCTGTCATCCTAGCCCTGGCCCACCACCCAAACTTTTCCCTGAGAAAGGAATAACATCTTATGTTATTTAAGTCACATATTTGGGGGTATCTTTGTGACAGAAGCCCATTATGTCCCAAACAGCACAGGTATGACCGTGGTACCAAGGTCCAGGGGGCCAGAGAGGTGCTTGGGGGGCAGTCTGCAGCTGTAAGATGGAAAGGAACCTTGGCTTCCATCATATGTCCTTGGGAAGATGCAGCTCCTGATCATACTGTGGACTTTCCTATATTCTGTTTCTTTTCTTTTCTTTTCTTTTTTGGCCACACCAAATGGCATGCAGGATCTTAGTTCCCCACTCAGGGATCGAACCCATGCCCCCTGCACTGGGAGCATGGAGTCTTAAACACTGGACCACCAGGGAAGTCCCAATATTCTATTTCTTTACAGGAAACTTCATATTTTTCAGCCTGATCAGGGAATGGCCCTTCTGCTTAATTGATGGTTACTCTAATTGACATATAAAATTCCAACACGATTAGGCACAGTCAACATTCAAAGACTTCTAAGCATTTATGATGATTTTGAAGGCACTGTGAACCTCATAATTTGGAAATTAAAAAAAACTTTTAAAAGACGTATGGACTAAAAAAGAATCAGAACGAATGTTAGAAAATTCTTAGAACCAAAAGATACTGAAGATACTACTGAAGTATCCAAATGTGTAGATACTGTTAAATGGTACCTCTAGGGACATTCATAGACTTAAGTGCTTATCTTCTAAAAGAAGATTGAGAATGGCCAGGCACCCAACTCAAGAGTCAGACAATAACAACAGAGTAATTCCACAGGAGGTAGTTGGCAGAAAATAATAAAGAGCAGAAATTAATAAATTAGGAAACAAAGATAATAGCATCAACGAAACTCAAAGCTGGTTCTTTAAACGAAAGAGACAAATTATTTTAGTATCAGTGGAGAAAAATAAGAGAGAAGGAAAAAAATAAACAATTTTTAGGGCTGAAAAGAGAAACACACCTACAGAGAGCAGAGATTTAAAGAGCAATGGGGGAGGGGCTTCCCTGGCAGTCCAGTGGTTAGAACTCTGCGCTTGCATTGCAGGGGGCATGGTTTTGATCCCTGGTTAGGGAACTAAGATCCTGCAGGCCCTGTGTGGTGTGGCCGGAAAAAAAAAAAAAAAATTAAAGAGCAATGGGGGAACTCTATGAGCTGGGAAACCCTCCGTGAGGGAAGGCGTCGGGTGTTGGATTCAACCCATTGGCACCAAACACCATCTCCCTGCAGGTGGATGTGGCAGGGCCTGGGCAGGGAGGCCGTACACACTCAAGGTTGAGGCCTTCAGCCAGGTGTTTCCAGGTATCCTGTGGACCCAAGGCAGAGCCTCCAAAGCAAGCTCTTGACCTAGCTCCTGCCAAGGACACCGGCCAGGTGTCAACTGTGAGAGAGGGCTGCTGAGGACCTGCCCAGGCCTGGCACAGGTTGGAATCACTTTCAGTTTCCTACCAGCGCCTCTTTCTGAGACTCAAATTCCAGCTATCATCAGAGGAGTTATCATCCCTCCACAGGGAAGGAAGAGGTATGTTTGCGTGTTTTTTTTTTTTTCCCACACACAATTTAGTAAAAACTTGTAGTGGTGACTCACGGTCACTCAGAAAAAAACATAGTCCACTAACTCTTTTTAGGAAGAAAATTGGTACTGTACATTTTAGGATTACTGTGATAAAAATAGTTAAAGCGTTAGAGGTTAAAGAGATAAGCTTCAGTTATCTAGAAAATTCCATTCTACAAAACCCTCCATCAAACATCCCTCCCCTGAAGCCATCTTTATCTCTATTCACAGTGAAAGTGCTTCAGGATCACCCTATACTTGGCGTCTGGCTTCCACAAATCTGCATAACTCCTGAACCCTAGGCTGTCTTCCGGATGCACTCAGCTTGCTACTAAAGTCTTCTCTCAGGCAACAATGACCTTTATCCCCTGAAGTTTTTATTAACGCATATCACACCCACAGTTTTTAAAAGTAAATAATACAATAGTCCCTTTCTCCCTTTACTCTCCCCTCCCCACCACTCCTCAGAGACAACTGCTGTTTACCCTGTAACTCTTGTTGCTTTGGGTTCCTTTGGTAGTTCCCTCCATCTCTCTCCTAAACACTATGCTTAGACCTCTTGATAGGCCTATTTCTTGATTCTTCCACTGCAGGTCTCCGCTGCCGGCTTCCCGCTATGACAGGTAAGTGTCTAGTTCACGTCCATCCTCCCTCTCCTCCCCCACCCCCAATGTCATAATGTCACTATTCATAGCTCCTGTTGACAATACTGACTTTTATGTCTTACTCCATCAAGTACACAGCATCTCCCATCTCGCCTCCGTGTAAGATGGGAACGATTAGCCCCCTTGGCTAGCAAAGGAAGGAAATAGCAGGTTGGCCCTGCCCCTCACCTGTGTCCTGTTTCTACCGTCCGCTCCCAGTCCTGCCGAGCCAAGAACAGCCGCATCTTTAGGACCAAGGCCGGCAGGAAACTGCCCCAGGCGACGGTGATCTGGTTCACCACCTCCAGGGCCCCCCAGTAGTTCTGCAGCATCATGAAGTACGTTGCCTGTCGAAAGCCAAAGAAAAGAGCCCCACTGGTGCCCACGAAGGATGGTGTCAGGGTCCCCACCAGGACAGGAGCAGAGCCTGACATGTGGGCAGGAGCCATCACTCAGAGTGATAAATCAGGGTCCACAGCGGTCTTGGGTTCCTTGACAGGCAAGGCAGGGGCTCCAGGAGACAGCTGAGCCCCGAGCAGGCCTGGGACAGAGCAAGGTCATGGGAGGGACCCCCTAGCGGAGAAGCTGGGGTTGCTGGGCACCTTCCAATTCCACATATGGCCCATCATTTCCCATTCACTTTCCTAAAATTCACCACTGAAAACTGCTCACTGGGCCAGTGCAGCAACTAGGAGTCGGTTAGGGTTTGCAGGTAACCCTCCCCTCCCCACGGCAAGCCTGCGGTGCTTTTTCTTTCTCAAGGCACACCGGGCTGGGGTCATGGCCTCTGCAGGCAGCCAGCCACCAGGCTCTCCTGGGTGAGTCATGACACAGATGCCTGAGGGGCAGAGGGCAATGCTCCCAAAAGGCTTGAAATTGGACTCCGAAAGGGCGGCTTCAGTTTACAGTAACCCTCCATTAAGAGACTTATTAAAAACAAGAGGAGGATTATTCTAAATAAAGATACATGCATAAACGTGTTCACTGTAGAACTCTTTGTAAGTGTATAACTAGAAACAATCTCAATATCCAAACAATAGGAGGCGGGGTTGGCAAATTACATTAGGCCCACACAACAGGGGCCTGGCTTTATGCAGACATTCAAAATGACACGTGCTTATGATATAACCTTACATGAAGAGAAAGACCAAACGGTAAGATGCCCTATGATTACAACTATATGAACTACCTACACTAACTCCCACCCCATGGTGGGTGCTGTGTGTGACCTCCTTCAGGAAAAGGGGAGTTGGCCGCTGACAGCTCTCGGGGGAGTCTCCCTCCTGGGATCACCCGTGGCTGCAGGGAGCTGCCTGGTACCAGGTCACACACCTCCGCAAGAGGCAGGTCACACAGTCAGCATCTTGTCAGTGAGGGAGTCAGTGAAGGGCCATCCCGGCACCATAATTCCAAGCAGAGCTGGCTGAGGCCTTCACTGGAGCTGGCTCACAGCCCAAGTTCTCCCTCCTGCTTCTTTCACTTTCTCCACAAGTGTTGGTCCCAAGGGTACAACCTGCTAAACCTCCTGTGTGATAACCTCATGGCCTCTGCTCCCCAGAAGACCACCGAAGGCACACCCCGAACCAATGCGTAGAAGAAAGACTAGAGACATGGCCCTAAAATGTTAACATGGGTTGTTCGGGGGTGGTAGGGCTAAGGATGCCATTTTAAATCACCTTTTGACCTTCTTAGACTTCTGGTTTTTTAATGAGTAAGTATTCATTTTATAAGAAAGGATATACAAACAGAAGAGGATAAGAGGATGGTTTTTCCCTCATAGATTGGTTCAACGAGGGCCTCATCAGAAAAAGGAAACAATTTAAATTAAGGTCAGAAAATACAAAACACATACCTCCCTTCTCTTATGGCCAACGAAGTGAACTTAACAGGTGAGATGAGAAAGTGTGAAAGAAAGATGCATAGAAGAGGGGCAGTGGGTGAAAACAAAAGGCAAAGAGACAAAGCCTGCCAGAGCCAAGGGAGCCTAGCCCCCAAGAAGACCCCACACAGGCAACGGAAACTCAAGACTGGGCGGGAAGCAGGGAAGAATGGAGCAGGCCTGGGGCTGTTCTGAGTCCCTGATGCTCTCCGGACCTTTGTTCCTCATCCACCAGCTGGGGGGTCTAGAGACTGAGGTCTCTGGGTGGGGACACTCTTGCCCCTCCTACCTTTCCCATCAGCCCCAGAACATCTTTGGTGTCCTGAATGCCATGCTCCAGGTACTTGATGGACTTCTTCACCGTGTGGGGTTTGTCTGAGCTGAGGTCCACCCAGCCTCTGAGCACGTAGCCCTGGCATAAGAACAAGGGGGAAGATGGAGTGCTTGGTCCTGTATCGTTTCCATCCAGACTGCCTCTCCTGCCCACATCCCGCCCTTTGTCATTCCACTCCCTGAGGCCCTGCCGGGCACCACTGCTCCCAGATCCCAGGCGAGCCCTGCTCTCTCCCTGCAGGCCTTCGTACCTCTTGTTCCTTTGTCTGGAACGCCCTTCCCAGTACGCGCCCCCCAAACCAAGTCCCTTCATCTGATTAACCACCACCAGTCTTTAAAACTCAGCTGAGGAGGCCCCTCCTGTAGGAGGCTTTCCTTGACCTTCCAGGCTGGGTTGGATGTGTTTGGACGCTGCTTTCTTCGGCTGTTGCCCCCACGATGCTCAGGGCTGGTACCTCTCTGGAGCTGCTGGAGACCTTCAACGTGCGGTCAATGTATTCCTTGGCCTTGTCATGGCGACCCATGAGCCAGAGGAAGAGGCCGGCATAGTACAGGGCAGTCCCGCTGGCTGTCTTGCGGATTTCCTTCAGGCTGCTCTCAAGTTCCTGAATCGCTTCTCGGTCTGGGAATCCGAGAGAGAGGAGGAAGGGGACAAGTTAGGATGGGGAGCTCTGTCTGGCCCTGCCTCTCCACGCTCTGGGCCTCCCTCAACACACGGAGCCGACTACACGACAGCCCAGGGCCTGGGAACCAGGAACACTGACCCGTGTGATGCCCCAGGAGCTGCCCAGTCCTGGAATTGGGTTTGCTGGCTGAGATTTATCTTTTCTCCTCTGTGCCCAGCAGTTTGCTGGGCAGACAGATCAAACCTGAACCCCCCACCTCAGGCCCACAATCCATTCCGGGTGGGGAAATTGTAGTTTGTACATAGTCTCTTAGAATCTCTTCCTGACTCTAGAGGGGCGGAGATGAGGGGTAGAATCTTTTATTTTGGCTTGATTTTTCTCGACAAGATCTTGGCAAAGGAAAGCAGGGTGTGTCCCCAGCTCTTGGGATGTGGAAGGAGGACCCCTCCCACTGTCATGCTTTCTGCCTGCGGCTCCCACTCAATTGGGCCTGGGCATGGGGTCTTCTTTGAGGTCTCCATGGGGAGGGGAGGGGAACCACTCCTCACAGCATCTGCAGTCTCGGGTGCACACACCTCCTGCAGCCCGAGAGGGGCTATATCTCTGGAGTGGGGCTCTCTTTTCCCCGCTGGGCCAGGCCTGGCTGAGCATGGCTGCACTCACCGATGGTTTCACAGCACTTGTGAGCATAAATGAGAGCCATGACAGAGCACAGGGACACGTCTGGGTGATTCTGGATGCTCTCTAGGCTGCTGATGGCATCCTGGATGCGCTCTGTGAAGAGAGCCCAAGTGGTTATTCTCTGGGGCTCCATGCACAGAGGGCAGGAAGCTCCATGGCAGACACAGGGCTGACCCAAGGCTTGGTACCACCTGACCCAAGACTTGGACTAACTGGTCCAAAAGGTCACTAGTGGCCCAAGTTCCCTGAAGACTGAAGCTTCCTGAAAGGGCTGCTGGCGCCATGGTCCAGGCTGCCAGGAAATGGAGGACTTGGAGCTGAGAGATGTACCTGTGAGTATTCACAAGGATTCCTGTAGGTCGGTTCTGAAGAAGGACCTCTGTGCATTCCCAGCTAGTTGCTCAGTTATATTTATCCTTCCATGTCCACTGACATTGGCCATGGGCAGCTTAGCTGGCCCCCCACCCAGGACGACCTTCTAAATGTCAGTGAGTCACACCTCCATGGGCCTCACTTCTCTCCCTGCTCCTGTCCCACACCTGCCTGTGGCCACACCTACCACTTCCTCCTTTTTCTGCACTAGTGGCTCTCAGTTTCCAAGCCTGGGATTGGTTCAATAATCTTGCAGTCATCTTTCCCCCCACTCATTTTACAGATAGGGAAACTGAGGTGCAGAGCAGGGGTAGTGAGGTCTCTGAGGTCTCAAAAGTCAACTAGATATGGATTACGTTCTGTGGATTAACCTGGGAATCTAGCTACTGGGTGTAAGACTTTTTCCAAGGGAACATGATTGGGGTAGAAGTAGGCATCCAGGTGGAGCCTGCACGTTAGTGCTTGGCTAGTGCCTGAGGCCAGAAGGCAACACTGACGAGTCCCTACCTTCCCTGAGGACTCCATAGGCTTTAAAGAACTGCAACACTGGGTCATTGCTGAAGTTTTCCAGGCCCACGGCTGCGGCCTGCTGCACATGGCGGAAGTACTTTTCTTGGCTGTAATAAATGATCCCAGCCTGCGAGGAGGAAGACACAGTTGCAATAGTCCCAGCCCCTTTTCTGTCTATTCTGACCTGCTCCCTCCCCTAGTCCCTGCTCCTCTTCCAGTTCTGTAAAGAGAAGAGAAAGAATATTCAGGCCTCATCCCATTCCTCCCCAGCCCCAGGAACAGCTCCATACAGTTTTCTTGGGAAGGAGTTTGGAGATGTTTGTTTTGGAATTAACCACAGATTCTGGTTCAAATGTGATGGGGAATTCAACTCAGGTTTTGCCTTAGGAAGCAAATAAGAGGGAAGAAAGTGAACCGATAATAAGAATCATGACGCCAGTACTTAGAGGTACAAGTTATTGTGGGCTAACCACCTGTGGGGAAGTGTACCAAGGGCTTTACGCCCATCATCTATGCATTATCCTCTCCATATCCTTCACAGTTAAGGAAGCCAAAGCCCATGGAGGCTGTGGCTTGACAAAGGTCACGTAGTAAGAGGCGCTGAGATTTCAAAATGAAGTCTCACTTCCCCTAAGGTTTGTGGGTGCCGGGGTTGGGGATAGATGTGGTTGGATTGTGAACAGCCTTGTGGGCCATACGAAAGAGCCCAGACACCATCCTGAGGGTAATAGGAAGCAGCTGGAATGGTTTTAACGTTGGGCATGGTGGTGGGGGGGAATGTACTCAGGTGTGTGTTTTTGCAAACACTCTGGCTTGTGTGTGTGTGTGTGTGTGTGTGTGTGTGTGTGTATGTTGGGGTGGTCGTGGATGTTGGTGGCGGTGGTGGCGGCAGTGGAGGCCTGCTGGTGAAGAGAGCCGAAGCAGAGAAACCAGTTGGGAGGGGGACTGTTGCAGGTGCCCAGAGGGGAGATGGTGGTGATCCTGGACTAGGAGATAAAAAGTGGGTGATCTCAGGAGACATTTAGGAGCTGATACTTCCTGCCGATTGACAGGATCTGGAGATGAGTATGGGAAAGAGTAAAGGCTGGGGGATCAAATGGTGGTGCGATCCACTGAGGTGAAGGACCCAGAAGAGGCACAGACAGGGGAAGGGGAGATAATGGCTAGGTGATGGAGCTGTGTTTTTATGCTTTGGTTTGGGGGAGCTCGGGGATAGGACTGGGTGGGGATGATGACTGTGGGCTCAGAGAACACTAGAGAGGATGCGCTTGCCACGGAGAGTGAGGCGAGAAGGGACGAAGACAGCCTGAAGAGGCAGGGGACAGCGAAAGGAGGGTAGCAGAGGCAGCACGAGCGGTCAGAGAGGTAACAGGAGAGCTGCAAGGCGCGAGGGTCACCAGGCCAGGGGCGGAGAGTCCCGGAGGGAGCGGCTGGGCAGTGCCCGGGCCACGCACCATAAGGGAGGAGTCATTGATGCTCATCTCCGGGCACCCGCGGCTCCGAGTCCGGGTCTGCTAGTGCCTCGCGGAGCGGGATTCCCCGAGTCAGGGTCCCGGTCGCGCCTCTCGCGGCCTACTGTTGGAGGCGCGCGCGTCCTTGGAAACGGAGCAGCCGGCCGCTCTCTAAGGGCGTCAGAGTTAAGGGTGGGCGTGGCCAGGCAACCACGTGACAAGGCGCGGGTAGTCGAGCGCCGAGAGGGCGAGTACGCGCTGGAGACGCCGCGGTCCCGGGCACCGGCGCACGAGCCGACCGTGGCCATGGGCCTGGGCGCCAGCGCCGAGCAGCCCGCGGGAGGCTTCGAGGGCTTCCACCTGCACGGGGTGAGTGGCCCCTGCGGCACCGGTGGCCTGGGCATGGCGTCCGCACCAACGTGCGGGGGATGTCCGATCCCCGGCCGGGGGCGGTAGAGGCGGGGTCCCGGCCTTAGTGTGGCCACCCGGGGGAGACTGATGCCCCTTCCCGGTAGGAGCCGCCGGCGAGAGATGGCGCCACGGCACTCCTGGGCCACGGCCCGTCTGCGGCCGCGGGTCGGCCCGGCGCCAGCCCCAAGTGCCAGCTCTGCAGGAAGCTGGAGCGTTTCCTGGTCGGGTCGGGCCGCCCCGGAATGGCACTTCTCCCGAGTGAAGAGTGAAAGCACCAGGTCCAGTCGGGACGCATTTGTGCACTTGTATGATCACATTTATGATCGCCTGTTGTGTACTGCGCTTGTTACTGGGCCAAGGGAGAGAGCCAGATAAGCCCAGGGCCCGGCTGTCCCCGCCCTTGGATCCAGGGGGTCGGGGTAACCGAGTGGACGCCAGCTGCGGGGGAGCCTGCCAGCGGGCATCCTGCCTGTGGTGGGGTCGAAGACCGATGACAACCAGAAAGTGGGAGCGGGAGAGCCAAGAGAATGCGGCAGAGGGCTCGGGGAGAGAGTTTGCGGGGGATGGGGGGTGGAGCAGGGCTCCCAGGTGGAACATTGCGGAGGAGCGCGGTAAGGCCGCGGCTGAGAATGTGCCTTCGGTGTCGCCACAGAGGTCTGGATGAGCAGTCCCGGGGAAAGTGGAGATGGAGTGGGTTCCTAGAGCCTGAAGGTGAGGAGAGGGGCCCGCAGCAAGATGGAGATTTGGGGTGATTTGTACTGCGGAGAAGCAGGGGCTGTAACAGAGCTGAGAGGGGCAGGAGAGTGTCCGTCCCAAGCGCGCCGCGGGGCAGGACTCCCTTGTCCCTTGTGCACGGTGGATGGCAGCAGAGATGGGGGTAGGCAGACAGGCTTGTCAGTTTGGTGCCTGGCTGTTGAGCGGTCTCTGTATTGTGATGGGAGGCTCTGTTAACAACTATGGGGGAGAGGGGCAGCTAAAGAAGAGGTTTCCTAAAAGGAAAGCCAGGATGGCTTCAGGACCCAGAGGTAATAGAATCTGTGCTTGGTGGTGGGCTTTCCCTAGTGGACGTCATGGTGAGGCACCGGACAGAAAAGGTGGACAGTGAAATGCATGCAGCCAGAAGAGTCTTCCAACAGGTTTGATGGAAGGCAAATTGAGGATATCGACAGTGGGGGGTGGGGTGGTGGTGGTGATGGTGGTGATGGTAGGAGTGAAGATGGGAAAGGCCTGTTGGAGAGGGACAGAATGGAGAGACTGGGGAATTGGAGGTCTTTATTTACAAAACAGTTTTTTTGTTTGTTTGTTTGTTTTTGGCGGTACGCGGGCCTCTCACTGATGCGGCCTCTCCCGTTGCGGAGCACAGGCTCTGGACGCGCAGGCTCAGCGGCCATGGCTCACGGGCCCACGCGGCACGTGGGATCTTCCCCGACCAGGGCACGAACCGGTGTCCCTCGCATCGGCAGGCGGACTCTCAACCACTGTGCCACCAGTGAAGCCCCAAAACAGTTTTTTTTTCCCCCGTTTCATACGTGTAGTTTTATTTAGTTGATGTACAATATTATATATGTGTACAATATAGTGATTCACAATTTTTAAAGGTTATACTCCATTTATAGTTATTATAAAATATTGGCTGTATTCCCTGCATTGTACAGTATATCCTTATAGCCAAAACAGTGATTTTAAGCACATATGCTGTGGCAGGTAGAGTTCCCGGCACTGGAGATAAAGCAGTGAGCAGAAAAGATATTGTCCCTTTTCTCATGGAGTTTACATTTGGATGCCAGCAGAGAGGGAAGGGAGACAGACAGGAAATATATGGTAGTTGGTGATCATTGCTAGCGAGAAAAAAAAGCAGTGTGAGGGGATCCAGAGTGATGAGTGGGTGCTCTTGTATACAGGGGTCAGGAAAGGCCTCTGATCAAGTCACGTTTGAACAGACACCTTGGAAGGAAGTAAGGAGTGGACAATACAGATATTTGGGGGAAGAGCGTTCTGGGCAGAGGGAGGCCCTGAGGTGGGACTGTGCTTGCTGGGCTTGAGGAGAAGCAAGGAGGTGGGGTTGGTGTGCTTGGGTGGCGTGGCCCATGTGAGGAGTGTGCTAAAGGATGAGGCCAGGTTGCTTGGGGCCTTGCCTTTTGTCCTGAGGATTTAGGATTTTATGCTGAGCTGTGGAGCCATTGGGAGGTTTTAAGTGGTTTTAAGTGGAGGTGTGACACTGCCTCCTAAACATTTAAAAAAACCGAAGAGCAAGTGTGCTGCCTTCTCTAAATATTGGCGTTCCCACTGTGTGCTGGGCATGGTGGAGAAGTCACTGTCCTCGGAAGTGGACAGGAGCAGACTCTGGGTCGGATTTCCTGGGGTCAGGCTGTTGCTGAAAAACTGAGTGCTTTTCCTCCCCTGTCAGTTGGTGTTAGTGAGACGGTTAAATGACAGGGGAAGCAGGTGGTGCAGTCTTCTGGCACCCAGCCAAGCCTCAGAAGGCGTAAACTGCCATCCTTGTTAATCACTCTAGGTGCCCTGATGGGAGATACAGGGGGCGGGGGGAGTGTTATGAAAGCAGCACTCATTGTGGGGCTGCGGGATCTGGGGTGATGGGAACGCCCAAGGGAGAGCCAGACAGAAGGGACGCTTGTTGAGGGGCCGGGGGTGCGGTGGGCAGCACCGCAGGTGATTTCCGCTGTGGAGCCATAGTGGGTGATGACAAGGCCTAGGGCAAGGGGCCTTGAGAAGGCCAGACTGAGGACAAGGCCACAGGAGAGGGGAGGTGGAGGTTCTGGGTGGGCTGGGAGAGGGCCGGGCCTGTGCACTGGGGGCCCGAGCCTCTGAGCCTCATTGATGATGGAGGTTGGCAGACACAGTGTTGAGGAAGGTAGAGGGCAACCGGCCTCTGGAGTGGGGGCCTTACCCGAGGGAGGTGGAGTGGCCCAGAGCAGGGAGGAGCAGCTCCTCGCCAGCTCTCCCTGGCGAACTGTCGTCTGATTCTCAGAAGACCCCTTGTCCCAGCTTCCCCCTGAAGGGACGGAGGGGCAGACTCCAAGCAGCTGCCCTCTGGGCCAGGCTGCTAGGGCTGGAGTTGGGTTCTGGGCTCATTCTCACTGAAAGCCATGGCAGCTTCTGGAGGTGGCAAGGCTGGGCTCTGTCAGTTCCACTGCCTGGAGGGAGCCCTGATTCCAGGAGCGAACTGGCCTTAATCCGTAGCCTCAGCGGTGAGCTCTCCTTCAGTGTGGGGACTCCAAGACTGGAGGGGCTAGTGGGTGGCAGAAGCCATGGGGGCCTTCCCCTCAAGGAAGCATCCAGAACCTGAGGCCACATGAGCCCTGTGCCCTGTGGGCTGTGGGCCTGGCTGGTGCCTGACCAGCAGGGCATCAAGTGCTCACAGCCAAAGGCCTGAGGGTGTGGGGCCCATCTTTGGTCCAGACCTGGGGATAAAGGCTGCATTGTTTGAGCAAAGCTCTGTGAATGGGGCCTTTGAGATGGATTTCCACCATAGCTGCAAGCCTGGTTGTGGTGTTTTTGGAGACAGCAGGGAGTTCGGGAGTTGAGGGCAGGGCAGGAGCCCCTTGGGCTGGGAATGGCTCCCGGAGGAGCTGTCCTGTGTGGGGAGGTTGGATGGTGAGGGGACTCTGCGCTGCTCAGCAGGCTCCCTGGCTCAGGCTCATTCCAGACCTTGGGGTCTGCTCTCCTCAGCCATCCCTCCTCAACAGTTCCTATCACCCCACCTGCGGGACTGGGCTTGGATCTGTCACCACAGGGTCAGGGGCTCTCTGGGATCTGGCCACAGGCTGCCTCTGCACTCCTTCTGGGCACAGCCCTGGCTCCATCCATCCTGGGGCACTCCCTTCCTGTCCACACCTGAACATTTCTGGTAAACCCTTCTGGCTTTCCAGCAGCCCCAGCCCAGGCTTCTGGGGCAGCCATCTATGTCACCCTGTCTCCATGTGGCCTACTGCTCTGGGTTCTCCTATGAGGCATCTCTGGAAGCGTCTGTGGATCATAATCAGGAAAGAGTCGTTTTCCAAAAGAGGAAAACCTGTGCCCAGGAAGGTAGTGAGAGAGGATGGAGTGCACCTTGCCCATGCCCATGCGTGGCCTGCCTGGAACGGTTCATGCTGGTGTCTCTGTCCTCGCCGGGACACGGGGAGTGGTGATGGTTTCTAGAATTGACGGCTGGGGGCTTCTGGGAGAGTCCCGGGGTCGGCGCAGTGACCGAGGCCTCTGTGCAGCACAGGTGCAGGAGAACTCCCCCGCCCAGCAGGCAGGCCTGGAGCCCTACTTCGACTTCATCATCACCATCGGGCACTCAAGGCTGGTGAGGCCCCCCTCCTGCCTCTGCTTTGCTTGTGTGTGTCTCCTGCTGTCCCACAGGGGCCCCAGCCCTGCTCCTCCCTCCCTTTTCTGTTGAAGGGAGGCTGAGCCCCGTCTCCCCTTCTTCCTGAGCCTGATGGGGGCCCTGCCTGGAGCTCAGCTCCCGGGCTCTCAGGGGTGGACTGGAGCAGGTAGACTCCTGGCACTGGCTGCAAGGTCTACGGGGCCTGCCCACAGGGGCCTGAGAGGTGTGAGAGCTCTGGAAGGGGCAGCTAAGAGTGGGCAGTGCTGCAATGCTCTGGACCCCGGGGGCTCTTTGCTTCCTTTGTTGTGTTTTCCGGGGGGACTGAAGGAGGAAGGTTTAGCAGGGCTTGGGGTGCTGGGGGTCACAGTGGCTGCAGGCCCAGCCCAGCCACCAAGGCCCTTGCCCCATCTCAGACCCAGACTTGTCTGGGGGGCCCGGCCGCGTGTGTGTGGGGGGTCTGGGAGTCAGCCCCGCTGCCCCTGCAGAACAAGGAGAATGACACGCTCAAGGCCCTGCTGAAGGCCAACGTGGAGAAGCCGGTGAAGCTGGAGGTGTTCAACATGAAGACCAATAAGGTGCGCGAGGTGGAGGTGGTGCCCAGCAACATGTGGGGCGGCCAGGGCCTGCTGGGTGCCAGCGTGCGCTTCTGCAGCTTCCGAAGGGCCAGCGAGCACGTGTGGCACGTGCTGGTGAGTGGGCGGGGCGTATGGGATGGGTGTGTGGTGGGGTCCTCCCGGGAGAGGCCAGCAGGCAGTGGGTCTATTAGAGGGTCCCAAGGGCAGGGTGTGGTCTCTCCTGTCCAGTGTCCCAGAGAGGGCAACTCCTCTCAGCCCAACAGTGCCCTGTGACTTAGGGCATTTTCTTACCCTCTAGACGTGGGCTTCTTCTTTGGAAAGGTGGGGACGCCATCTGCTGGAAGCTTGGTTGTACTGCCAGAAGGCTGCTGCTGCGGCTGCTTTAGTCTTTATCTAAAAGTGTTTTTTCTGGTGTACTCTAGGGGAGGGGTCCCCAACCCCAGGGCCGCGGACTGGTACCGGTCCCCAGCCTGTTAGGAACCAGGCCGCACAGCAGGAGGTGAGCGGCAGGCGCGCGAGCAAAGCTTCATCTGCCGCTCCCCATCGCTTGCGTTACCGCCTGAACCGTTAACACCCCCGCCGTCCGTGGAAAAATTGTCTTCCACAAAACTGGTCCTTGGTGCCAGAAAGGTCGGGGACCGCTGCTCTAGGATATTATGGTTTTTCTTGGCAGGTCCCCTGAGAGCACCCTTGGGCAGTGGGCTGGTGCCTGGGGTCTGAACCTTAATGAATCTCTGTGACTGAGTTGTCACAGATGTTGCTGTTAGTGTTCGTTCACAGACACACATGCACATGTGACATGCACAGTCACTGATGGGGCCCGAGTTCTTGAATGCTCGGTCCTACGGCTTGATGGACAGAGGGTGCCCTGAGCTGGAAATTGGCTGATTTGGTTTCTAGCCCCCTCTATTGCTCACTGACTCTTCGCGGGAGCCTTCTCAACCTTTTCAGCCAGCCTCAGTTTGTTCATAAGTGCAATGGGGGTGGTGATGCAAATCCCTCTATATTTCCCGGGAGGCTGGGGGTTGGGTAGTGGAGCTTTCCAAGGGAGAAGGCAATCCTTGTACCCACTTCTCACCACCCTCTCCTTCAACCTCCCCCCACCCGCCACCCCAGGGGTCTTCAGTTCTGTGCCTGCAGCCGTAACAGCAATGCAGTTGGGCACTTACTGTGGGCCAAGGTGTGGTTTTCATTCTGTGCATATATTATTTTTTTTAATCTTCTCAGCAACTCTTGAGTGAGTACTACATATCCCACTTGTAACTGTGGGGAAACTGTGGCCGAGGGGTTAAGTGTTTGTCCACAGCGCCCAGCTAGCCGCTGGTGGAGCCGGGAGTTGGACCTAGGTGGTCAGATGCGGGAGCTCCTGCCTGTGGCACGGTGCTGCCCTCTGCTGGACAGGCTGTGGACCATGGGAAGCAGGGGAACCAGGGGCTGGGCTGGGAGAGTCTGGTCTTGAGGTCCTGGCCTGGGGACAGAGGACAGGTGGAGAGGCAGCTCCTGGAGAGGCAGCTTCCCACCCGCCGCCCCCCAGTAGCAAGGCCGATAGTTGGATGGTTCGGTGATTCTTTCCTCAGGATGTAGAACCCTGTTCCCCTGCCTCTCTCGCTGGCCTGCGCCCCTACACCGACTACGTGGTCGGCTCAGACCAGATCCTCCAGGAGGTAAGGAACCACAGCCTTCCCCCCGGCCCCCTGGATGGGGTGTGGAGAGGTGGGTGCTGTCCATGAGAAGCGTCTTGTGAGGCTTCCCATCCCAGGGTGGGAGCAGGGCTCAGGTTCCATGTGTCTGTTGTAGTCCGAGGACTTCTTCTCGCTCATCGAGTCCCATGAGGGGAAGCCCTTGAAGCTGATGGTTTATAACTCCGAGTCCGACTCCTGCCGGGAGGTGACTGTCACTCCCAATGCAGCCTGGGGAGGAGAGGGCAGGTATTTCCTGGGGTTGCAGGGTTGCAGGGTGGGGCCCTGGTGGGGCCGTGGGGGACCCTGGCCATTGGGCATGGACCTGGAGTCCCATGGTGGGGATGGAGGGCTGGGCCCTGGCCCCAGGGGTCCTGAGGCTGACAGTTGGTCCATGAGGCCCCCTCATTGCTGGTGGATGGGGGTGGCAGGGATAGGAAGGGCTGTGGGACAAGCCCTGGAGTGAATGTTTCTGGTCTTCGGCAGCCTGGGCTGTGGTATCGGCTACGGGTATCTGCACCGGATCCCAACCCAGCCTCCCAGCCACCACAAGAAGCCATCTGGTGTCCCACCACCTGGTGTCCCGCCGCCTGGTGTCCCGCCGCCTGGTGCCCCACCACCTGGACCCATCCCCCAGGACTCTCCTGCCCCTTCTGGCCTGGAGACAGGCTCCAGGCAGGGTGACTACGTGGAGGTACATGGGGAGCACTTGCCAGCTGTGGAGAGAGGGAGCTTCATGTGGGCAGAAGGGCCTGCAGCTGGGAAGAGGAGACTGGGGACTGTCCTCACTGGGGGCCTGCCTGCAGAGCCCTTGGGAGGCCCATCTGCTTGTGGGACCCAGTGGGAGAAGATGGGCTCATCCTGGGACAGTGGAACCTACTTCGGTTCTCCTGCCACTTGGGTCTGGAGGTGAGGGTAGTGTGAGGCACTGGTTGTCATTTTCATTTCATGACTGGGAAACTGAGGCTCAGAGGTGGGCAGAGCCTTGTTCTGTGCCTCCGTGAGTCTGTGGTAAAGTTAGGCCAGGGGCTGGGTGTCTGTCTGGGTCTGCAGCCAGATCGTGGCTGTTGAGAGGTCCCCCAAGTGCCTCTGGGCATCGGGTTGGTGCCTGGGGTCTGCATGGGGGCCCTTGGGGACTGCTCTCCAGGCATGGACTCTTCCTGTGGGTCATGGATGGGGCTCCGTCAGGTGGGCCCTTGGGGCTGCTCAGCAGAGTGGGAAGGGTGCCCCGAGTCCATGTCCGCACTGCACGGGAGGCCAGCCAGGCCCCTCTTGCCTGACTTCACATCTGCTGTAGAGGAAGCGGCAGACGCCCAGGGCTGTTTGCTCCCTCGGGCTGAGTGGTGCTCCCGGTGGGTGTGAGCTGGCGGTTGGGTTGGACTACCCTGTCCAACAGGCCCCTCCTGTTCCTTTTTTCCCCTGGCTCCCTGTAGGCCCTGCTGCAGGCACCTGGCTCCTCCAAGGAGGAACAGCTCCCTGGGCCTGAGAGTCCTGGCCATGGCACTCCGGACCTTGGCGACCTTCCCCGTTCCATGGAGATTCCTCTTCATCCTCCGCCTCCACTGCAGCGAGTCATGGACCCAGGTACCGAGCAGGCTGAGAGGAAGCTGAGGGCCTGCAAGCCCTGTGCCGGAGCGGGTCCCGGGCTCTGGGCTGGACTTCGGCAGACCCACTGAGCCCTCCTATCTGATATCTGCCAAGATAACTGCAGGTGATCCAATCAGTATACGGATGGCAAGACTGCCGTCCAGAGGAGAGAGGGGGCCTGCTCAAGGTCACACAGCACACTGGGCACAGAGCAGGGTCTGGGCCCTCTGCCACTGGGCTATTCCCATGATACCCAACCCCAGGCCCCTCTCTTTCCTCAGAAACCAGCAGTGGGGAACCTCTGGGGTTGGCTGGGGGCATTGCCACAGGCTGAGGAGGTTACAGTCTCTGGCCGGGCCAGATGCCCCAGGAACAGGGCGCCGTGAGCCCAGGGCGCTGGCCTTCCAGCGGTCAGGGTTTTGTTCTGGCAGAGAACTGTGCACCTTCCCCTAGGCTTCCTGGACGTGTCCGGCATCTCCCTCTTGGACAGCAGCAATGCCAGCGCCTGGTCTGGGCTGCCCTCCTCCACAGAGCTGACCTCCACTGCGGTCTCAGCCTCAGGGCCGGAGGACGCCTGCTCCAGCAGGGGTTCTCGTGAGCGTGGCGGTGAGTGGCCGTCCGGCACCTTTAGAGGCCTTCTGGGAAGGACCCCGGGTTGTGGGGAAGGCGGCCCTGAGTCTCTCAGCTGGGTTAGAGGCTGGCCTACAGGTGGAATGCAGCTGCATCACGGCATTTGTATGCTAAAGCGCCCATCCCCCATCAACGCTGGGGGTGGGAGTTGAGGGTCAGCGGGGTTACTGCCCCAGGCCACACTGGCCCTGGTCTGTGGGCCTCCTCAGCTCCACCCCGTGTGTTTCAGGTGAGGCCACCTGGTCTGGGTCAGAGTTTGAGGTCTCCTTCCCAGACAGCCCAGGCACCCAGGCCGACCACCTGCCTCAGCTGACACTTCCCGACAGCCTCACCTCTGCAGCCTCACCAGAAGATGGGCTGTCCGCTGAGCTGCTCGAAGCCCAGGCTGAGGAGGAGCCAGCAAGCACAGAGAGCCCAGATTTCAGGGCAGAGGCTGAGGGGGCAGCCAGCCAGGCACAGCTCTCCACCCCAGAATAACACCCCAGGCTCTAAGAAGGGCCTCTGATGGCATTTCATGAGGCCCGGAAGTGGGAGGCAGCTCAGGCCACACTGCGTGGCCGAACCCCCTGCGTTGTGCTTCCTAGGCTGCTGCTGACGGGGTGGGGGTGGGGGTGTGGCTTGTGTCCACTCCGACCCTACTGGTCTCCAAGAGGTGACCTCCCAGCATTCATTCTGCCTGATGGTCCTGCCTTCGGGGAATTGACCACTTGTTTGAGAATCTCAAGTACTTCTCGGGTAGCAGGGGGCTGGGAGTAGCACCCAGGTTAAGTAAGTTTTCCAGGAGCTAGGGTCGGAGAGCAAAGGATTCTTTGCCACTCGGGCAGGGCGTGGAACTTCAGTGGCCGCGGGCCTTGGGGAAGGGCATCTTTTGGCCACGTACCCACTGCTTGCTCCTGCTCTGGTCACTGTGGCTGCACAGAAGGTAGCAGAGTCCAGGCACCATCAGGTGTGAAGATGGGGTGAGGGACGAAGGGGTTGGTGTGGAGTGTTTGCCTAATCGCTCTGTAGGGCTTGCAGTGATTCTTTCCACAGAGCTCAGCCAGCTCTATCTGTAATGGAAGGCACCCCCAAGCCCTGGGGACCCCTGCCGCTCCAATTACTGTCTCACTCTGTGCTACACTGCACAGTTGGCTCATGCTGACCACATATTCCAGCCATGGTTGGAGGAGAGGCAGTGAACTTGCTCACCTCTTCTGAGGGAGGATGGTTGGAAATTCTAGGCCCTTCAGCACACTCACCTGTGCTTGGACCATGATGCTTCTTCTTCCCCACCGTCTACACCCCACAGACCTAGTGTCCCCAGTTGTGACTCCTGTCAGCTCCCAAACTTTTACAACCATCTCTTCTAAATATACATGTCATCCAGCCAGCCCCAGTGGTGAGTAAAAGTTACAAATTTAATTTCACCATCCTAAGCAGACTCTCAGAGCCAGTCCTCCCGACTGGAGTTCTTTACACACAGCTCCCACTCCAAGGGGAGATGAGGGGCCTGGACAAGATTGGGTAAGGGCCCTTCTGTTCTCTCCTGTAGTACGGGAGAGGGCTGTTCCCCTCACCTCCAGTGCCTTGGGAGGCTAAGACTAGGTTGGGTCTTTTGCTCTGCCTGGTTCCTGCAGGAAGAGGAGGGCTCCATCCAGGGATGGCCCCTCATCACTTGAAGTCCTCTCCTCTTTGGCTAGAGTCCCTCACCTTCCCACAGCCCTCACTGAGTACCATGAACGCTTCCTCTGGCCTGGCCTTCTAGCCTCGGCCCAGTCGAAAGTCCCACCTTTACCATTTGATTTGGAATGTGTGCACTTACAGGGAATTCAGAGCAGAGCTCTCTTAGGCTCAAAGGACAAGGACTGTCTGCTCTGGGGGGCACAGACCAAGTATATGGAAGGAGGGCCCCAAACCAGCAAACACTTCGCTTCTAGCACCGTGACTACATTTAAAAAGCAAGTCTTTGTCAAGTCTACCAGAGCAGCTGATAAGCCCACAGAACAGGGAGGCATTGTGTCCAAAGCCAGTGCTGGAGCCTGGTTCCTGGATTGTCTGGGAGCCCAGTGCAGCAATCCAGGAAGTAGAAAAGAATCACCATGGGCCTGTTCTGAGGCCAGCTTCCCTTCACTGTAGTCTGGCAGTCCGACCCAGAGTCACCCTCACCCAAGGGACCTGGTTCTTCCCTCCCTCACTTTCACACACTCCCCTCCTTAAATTGGGGGATAAAATGGATATCAATGCTGATTATTTCCACGGTAAACACAAAACCAGAAGTTTCTTCTTTTCTCTGTAATCTGCTATGAAGGAAAATGACAAGTGAAAATAAATGGGTACTACACTTTGAAATATTGTAACTAAAGCCTTTATTCTATACAACTGTGAAATACAGATTTTTACCCTTTTGGCATTGCAGACTGTCAAGATTTTCTGGAAACTATTACTGGTTTGACTGGAACAACAAAAAAACCCACAACCATGCTGGGGGGTGAGATCTATGACGGGAAGGGAGCACAGCCGCCCCTCGAGGCTCGGCACACAGGGCAGCATGGCCCAGTGAGGCCCATTCCTTCAGCCCAAGGGCCCCTTGTGCAAACACAACTGAGGGCTGGTAAATGAGTTTTTTTTTTTTTTTTTTTGCCATTAATTCACAACTATTGCTAAAAAATGTGCACCAAAAGCGCACTGTTGTATTCAACAGATAGAAAGGATTTTTAAAAACAGCCGGTTGCTCTCTGCATAAGGGAGACAGGCTCACTGGAGATGTGGCGTGTCTTTGCGCACTTCTTCAAAGTGTGGCGGCAGTGACCAGCCCACTTTCCAAAGGAGGCTGACCAGCGGTGAGGAAACCCTGTCTCTACGGTTGTGCCCGTCGGAGTATCTCAGATAGTGAGGTCTGGACTCAGGCCACCAGCTGCCTCCAGCTGAACCTGTGAAGGCGTAGAAAAGAAAAAACCTTCCCCACCCCCTCCCCAGTCCCTGCTGTTGTGGGGACGGGCCATGCTGGGGAGACAACTGGACTGGAATAAACTGCCCTCTGAAGGCACTTGTGCTTCTGGCTTCATCCAGGAGGCTTGTCTTACGTAGTTTTATGGGGGTGGACCATTGTTCTATTCCAAATACAAATGACCTTGGGGAGAATCCAAAGTATTTTTTTCTGCCAAAAGTTGAAGTATTTATCCCCAATAAGTTATATTCTGTACAAGATCCAAAGGATTCTATGAAAGCTTTAGATTGTTAGAAAGAACAGTGAAAAGAAATCTGGATACAGGTACAACAACAAAAACCTGCATATAAAACTGGAAAAAACAAACATGTATACTTCCAGGACGTGAATATCAAATTAACTCACTATGATAGCCTTTTACTCTGACACCATAAATATTAGGTAGCATTTAAATGAAGTTAAAATCTCATCACAGTCTTAAGTTTTGATGGTGTCACGCTGCTCACCCAGAGCAAGAACCTGTGGTGTCACCTGGCTTTGCCCATAAATAAAACGACACAGTGGAGGAAGGAGTAAGAGAGCTGCACCTCCCTGTGGCCGCCAAACAGTCCGGGCACCGTGGGGGTATCACCGCTGGGCACAGGCTGGGCATACTCTAGGCTGGCAGTCCCAGTGCTGTGATCCAGCACCTGGAATTTCAACAGGTCTTCCTACAAGAACACATCTGAGATGCAATATTAAAAACAAGCCCAACAATAATCATTTATTATGAAATGGGCTGGCTCTCGAATTGTGCAGCAGCAAATTCCTATTAAAAGTAACTGTCTTAAATGGTGAAAACAACTTGTTTTTTTTAATGACAAACTTGGAAAAAGCCTTCATAGGTACTGCATGAATGGAATGTACTCTTAGCAAAGCTCAAGAGTGTGGGTTTGGAGTTGAAACACAGTGACAGATGTGGCCCTACCGATGTGTTTCTAACAAGTGCTAACAGATCAAGATAGGGTCCTCTGAAACAAAGGGAGGAAGCAAAGTCTGCGCTGGCCTGTCGTTAATTCTCTGTACACCTCGCAAGACACAGTCTGCTCGGGGCTCTTCTGCTCTGGCACTCTGCCTTTCTGGGGACAGCTTAATCTACACATGGAGACTGGTTTCTATATTACATCTCAATTAGTCACTTCAATTGAAAGAGAATCTCAGTCCATACCAAATCGGCCGTTAGAAGTCTTGTTCCCGTTGGGGCTCAGTGGGCTTCCTAGGACTACTCTTAGGGCCATAGAGGAAGGTCAGTAAATGAATACCCAGGAGTGTTCGCCCACCCTTCACGTGGACTTCTGACGGTAATGGAGGGTGAGGTCACCACCACTCTTCCATATGAAGTGTTTCACTGTTCGGAGGTCCATATTTGGATCCAAAACCTGAACAGCAAAAAATGAATAATAAAAAAGGTATATCTAAGGCTTTTATCGTTAACTCTGGGACTCTCCTCGCCCATACCTGGTGGCCTGTTCTTGCTGACACAGCTGCCTTGCAAGCAGGCACGGATCTGGGCATGGTAAGATGTGCAGCTTGTGTGGCTAGGCCAGACAGGCCATGTTCAGCCATTCCTCTGAAGAAATACCTTGAGTGCATCTTCATTTACAACATCTCCACCAATGCTCCACCCACCTCCACTTCAAATCTTAAACTAACGTGGCAGATGCTGCCCTGCAAATAAAGACGAGCATGTATCTTTCTTGTCAGAAAAAAAAAGCCACCAGCACAACCACATTTGTCTGTGTGTGCATTTAAGTCTCTATGTCCCTTTCCTGAAAACTGCCCCAGGGATAAATGGAAGCTTTAAGGTGGGCTATAGAGCCCTTCAGAAGGGGCCTCACAAATAGGTGGGAGAGACCCAGTGCTCCTAAAAGCAAAAGCCCCCCAAAGGCAACAGACTTGGAAACTACAATCCCACCACATGATGAAATTCTGAGCACCAGCACTGGAAAAAATGGGGCTGTGTCCTCAAGTCCACTTACCTGGTCCTGGCACAAAAGTTCAATTTTCTCCTCTGCCAGCACAGCAATATCCTCTTCTTTTTCCTGTTCTCCTGGTTTTTCATTATTAGAAGAGCTAGTGGTTTGAGACTCATTATCCAAGTTGATGATTTTCTCATAGACGTGTTCCATTACTTTCCGGACTTGAAGCATGTCACTAGCAGAGAGCCTATCTCTGTAAAAAGCAAGGGCAGATTGTGACATCAGGAAATCACTGGATATTTCTCTTCCATATTTTTTGGTGTTAACATTTGACAAAGATAAAACATACCACAGAAACATAAACCAATAAATGTTCTTAGTCACTGCCATAATCCATTTTTAGAATCGCCAATAGATTTTCTATAGTGTCCTCCCCTAAGACAGATTATGGGCAAATAAATGAGATTAAATACATATTCTTAAACCTTCTATATACATAAGGAATAGCCTTCTGGGTTTTATTCCCTTAAAGACTTTCCCAGAGCATGGGCAAACTAAATGCTCCTGGAAGGGAAGGCAGCCCCTGGTGCTTACCAGCCTCCAATAATATATGTGCTCATTTCTCCGAAGGCTTCCTCCTCCTATAGCCAAGCCCTTGAGTTTCAACTGCCTGTCTGATCTCCAGACCTACCAACACAACAGCTGGCTAGGCAGCTCCAGCTGGATGTCCCAAAGGCACCTCAAACTCTACGTGTCCAAAACTAGATTCAGCATTCATTTCCTTACCCCCAAACCTACTTCTGTATCTCTGACATCAGTTAATAATGGTTAAACCAAGTAACTAAGGCTCATACTCTGAAAGCCATCCTGAACTTCAGTCATTAAACCTAGTTGAAGTGATATCTAGAACTTGCTTTAAAATAATCGTGTGTGTGTGTGTGTGTGTGTGTAGGCAGGTGGGTTCAGTGGGAGGGAGGGCAGGTAGAGGTATAGATGAAACAAAATGTTTAGCCATATGTTGAGAATTATTTAAGCTGTGTGATGGGATAATGGGGGTTCATTCTCCTCTTTTTTTGCATATGTTTGGAAATCTCTCTAACAAAAGGTTTTAAAGTCCTGAGGATTCTACTTGCTGGGATACACATCAGTGAAACCCTGAATGTTCTTTCTGACGTCCCTCCTAGCATCTCCTGGCCACCCCTCCATCCTATGCTGCAGCTACATAGGTCCTTGACAATTTCAATATCTTATGCAGGCTCCTACTTCCACATCCCTGATCGAACCATTTTCTGGACCTGGAATATCTCTCTTTTGAAGTTCTATCCATCCTTACATGTCCAGCTCAAATTCCATGTCCTTCAAGAAAGCTTCTGGAAAGCTACAGCCAAAAATTCATTTCTTTCCCCTACACTCATCATTCCCTAAGTATCCATAAAAGCAGTTACTATACGCAGATTGTGTCCTAAACTATGAGAGACAAAATCCATGTTGTACTAATTTTGAACATGTGCAGCTGGCCACAGTAGGTACTTGGTATATGGTTAAATTATATAAACTTTCAATATTATGAAATTAGCCTTAGATCTAGTACTTGCCTCCTGTGCTATAAAAGCAATTATAAGGAATTAAAAAAAAATCTCTGGCAATAAATTCGATCAAAGTATCACACGACACTCCATTTACTTACTTTTTTAAGGTTTTTGCTCCTGAAGATGCATGAGGTTGGAGGTAGAAAGGAATTTTGTTGAATTTGGGCATATTTTTCTGAAACATGAAAAGTGAAAAAAGGTAAAATAGTTTCTATTAGCTGATAAACTAAAATGATGTCAACAGGAAAACTATCCACAAGTTAACAGTTATTTTACAATTAAAAGTGACCGTCTATGAAATTTATAAGCTATCAAATTATCTACGTCAGCCTTAGTGAAAAGGTATCAGAAAAGTATAATGTTTCATTTTGTAATAAAAGATAAAGACAAATTATATGCAGTGTCAGTGGCAATATGAAATTGCAGCATGGATCTTCTCAATTAACAATTCAAGGAATGAAAAGGAAACACATTTTAATTCTTCAAGCCATACAAACCAAAATCTGAATTCTACATTAAAATGCCCAAACAAAAAATTAAGTGTCTTGAGAGAAACCCACAACATTCATCTTTGAGCAAAACCATACGCTCTACGCTGGTGAGGCCCATTATCCAACTGAAAAGGCCAATCAAAGTCCTCCCACTTTCTTTTCCTCTGACATCAGAGTGAGGTCTGAGGTTTTAAATGAGTGGAAACTTCAGCCAACCACCTAGATGTCCACCATGAGGTAAACCACATACTTAGATGAAGGATAAAATTAATTGGTCATCTTTTCTCTGGGGATTAATCCTCTCCGAGCCTCCATGTCATGTCCTGTCTGGATGTCTCCTCTGAGGAATAAGCCACAGGCCTAAAGTCAGCAATGCATCCAGGTGAGTTTAACACTCAAAGGAAGTTGTGGTTTATGGGGAGCTCGGATTTAGAGAAGACCACAGAATATCTATCAGGTATCAGACTGGTTTTAAGTTCTTGGAGGTATATCTGGGACAGAAAATGAATTTTCTGCAGGTTCTAGAGATTAAATCTCTTTTCATATGTCTTTAGATATATAGGTCAACAGCACGTAAAAGAGTCTAGAAACAGACCCATGTGTGTATAGAAATTTAGTATATGATAAAGATAGCATTTCAAATTAGTAGGAAAAGTTTATTCAATAAACTGTGTTGGCACACTGGCTATCCATTTGGAGAAAGTTAGCATTCTACTTCACACCAAACAGAATAAATTCTAATAGATTGAAGATCTAGACACAAACCATTATCATAAACATACTAGAAGAGAATACAAGAGAACATTTTTGCTACCTTGAAGTGGGAAATACCTAAGCAAGACATGAAACTCAGAGCCAAAAAGGATCAATCTGGTCATATAAAAAAAACCTTTTTGCCTGCCAAAAGACATCATGAACAAAGTAAAATTCAATTGAGAGGCAAGATAATAGTCAAAGGGTTAATACTGAATATGAACAACTCCTACAAGCCAGTAAGAAAGACAAATAACCCAATAGAAAACTGAGTAAAGAATACAAACAGGCAATTCACAAAAGAAGAAATAAAAATGGCCAACGTGAAAAGATGCTTAACCTCACCACAAATTAAAACAAAACAAAAAAACACATTAAAACAATGAGATAATATCTGCCTATAAAAAAAAATCTGCCTATCTTTCAGCAAAGATTATAAGTATCCAGCACTGGTAAGGGTGTGCGGTACTGGGCACTCATACACTGTTGGTAAGAGTGTAAACTGGTACAGCCTTTGTGGAGGGCAATTTGGCAATATCTATCAAAATTTAAAATGTGCATACCCTTTGATCCAGCAATTCCACCTCTAGGAATTTATCCTAAAAAGTACACAAAGATATATGTACAAGGATGTTCACTGAAGTATTGTTTGTAATAGAAAACACTGGGTACAACCTAAATGTCCATTTATAGGGACTGGCTAAATAGATCTTGGTACATTTATACAATGGAATACCTTGCAGTCATTAAAAAGGAATGATCCATATACAGACATGAAAAAATGTCCAGGATATATTTTTAAGTGAGGAAAAAAAAAAAAGTCAAGTTGCAGAACAGTATATATAGTAGAAGATTTTGTGCAAAATAAAATGATCTATACACACACATATATACACAAATAATATATGCTTGTGTATGCATAGAAAAAACTACTGAAGGCTATGCATTAAACTATTAATATTTACTACCTCTGGGAAGAAGAATAGGGAGTGAATAAAAGAGAAACAGTGATAGGGAAAGGGATGGGAATTTCACCTTATTCATTTATTATTTTCTTTGATAAGCATATATTATTTATATAATTTAAAGACATAAAGAGATATATAAATAATTATTAATACTTCTTCTGAAACTTTGGAAATGCTGGGAAGCAGAAGAGGATTCCACTTGGTAGTCTAGTTTTAATTAAAGATTACACAGTCTAACATATTTCTTAATTGTCTTCATGATTTGGAAAAAAATAAAAGGACAAAGTGGGAATGGAGGATACTTACATCCACAGTGATGTCAATTACCCATTGTGGCACTGTCTCATTCAGAAGCATGGACTCAGTCTCACCCCCAGAGTCTCGGCAGAGCAGCCTAAACATAATCCATCAGGTAGTAAGTGACAAAACAAGCACAGACCCCAAAATCATTGTCAATAAATGTTAGGGGGAGGGACCGTTATAGAGTTCATTTAGGATAACCCTCACTTGACAGCTGAGGAAATAAAGTGAAGGCAGGCAGAATGACTCACTCTGCTAAGAGGGAGAGCAAGCCCTAAAACTCAGGTCCCCAGATTTTGAGGCCAGACATATACTACAGCTGCCTGATTCCCTGGGTGAGGATAGGAACCTGGGTGTAGGCAAAGCACTTGAGAAAGGTCGTCTGCCAGTGCTATAGAGTGTGGTACTCCACACACAATGGGGGTCAGGTTTATTTTTGGTAACCACACTCTCAGGAAACCATCATAAAGGAAGAAAATTCTGCCCTCAAGGGCAAGACAAACATTTTTCTTACTTCCGGCCCTACAGAAGACTCTAGTAGGCTTTCCCCCATGACTCTCCCTGGGCCTTGGCTGGCAACTTGGAGATGAAGCCAGTCTAGCTCTTGCGTGCAGGGCCTCATGAAGGACAGCCTCACACCTCAGGTCGGGCCACTGTTGGGCACAACAGTTCCCAAGAGCAGCCCAGTCCATCTCCCCTGGCCCAGCCTGAGGGAAGTTATCTACTCTGATGCTGTCCTGTGGGCAGGGACTTCTGGTGATGGTTTCCTGCAGAAACCACTAAGCTGCTGCCTCAAGGCGAGGTATCAACCTCATTTGAACACTAGAGGCTCAGCTCGCAATTAGAATGGGGTCTAATAGCACCAGACACTTAACTATGTCATGGAGATGAAGAAGCTTCCAAACCCCTGACACCCCTACAAGTTAAAAATAAACATGTGCTTGAATGAATACTTCTTGGCAAACAGGATGCCTTCTTAGCCCTTCTTACCCATACCTGAACAAGGTGCGACCTCCAGCTTCACCAAAGATCACAGGAGTGTGTGGGGGCACCTGGAAATAGCCATTTCCCTTTTGTACTCGGTTCTCCTGTTCCCCATTTACTAGGAAAAGGTACAGATGGTGTCAGGATCCAGAGTTAGTGCTAAAAACACAGACTCTAAACATTTCGTTTCCACAGAGCCCAACCACTGCAAGATTTTTTAAGTCAAAATCCTGTACATCAGTCAGAGACAAAAATAAAGGTAAAAAAACAAAGTTAAATTCTTGAAAATAAGAAATATGGCAACTTGGGATGTACCTCATGAGAAATGACTACATTTTAGAGGATTTTAACAGGAGAGATTAATGTCTGAGATTTGCAACAAAAACATAACCATCTATTTCAGCCACAGTTAAGTACAGGACAGCCTCTTTATAAATGATGATCTGCTCTTTTTTTGTTGCGGGGATGGGATGGGGCCGGTAAAATGCCGAGCTCAGAAAAATTTCTGTCAGAAAAAAGTTTATGGTTAACGGTAGCCACAACTAATGGCAGAGGTATTAGTGAAAAACAAAACCTCCAAGAGGTCATAATCTCATTTTTACTGCTCTCTGCAGACTTCATTTCACTCTGCTTTCTTTGTAATCTTTTGAACGGAGTGCCGTCAACCCCCACTCAAGTGCCAGCTTGTGCATAAACACTTCCCTGATGAATCTGGAAGCAGTCTTGTCCTCTGCAACCCTACAGCACTCTCAGAACCTCTCTCACAGCACCTACTCTCTGACCTTATAATGCTGATATAAGCGGCCCTTTGCCCAACCAGAATGCCAGTCCCTGAAGGGCAGGGTCCACGCCCATTTACCTTTATTACCCCCACCTGCAACACAATACAGGCCTCAGAATACTCGAGCTGCTCCCCAAGTATAATCTAAGCAGCTCTTGAGTATCCACTGAGCATGGTGCAGGTGTAGCTGATTACCAGACACGTAGAGTGTGCAGTGTCCTGAGCTCTGGCTGGGTCCTGCCCTGCCTTTACTATGCCAGTTTGATTTTAAGGATGATTTGGGGTTTCCTGTGACTTTTTCTTTATTCCCCAACCAAAGCCTGGATCCAAGAGGTGCTGATTGTGCCACTGTTTTGTTTTTGTTTTTGTTTTTAATTTTGTTTTATTTTTATACAGCAGGTTCTTATTAGTCATCTATTTTATACATATTAGCGAATATATGTCAATCCCAATCCCCCAATTCATCACACCACCCCTACTCTGTGCCACTGTTTTTTTGTTTTGTTTTTAAAGATTTTTTTGATTTTTTTAAAGTCTTTATTGAATTTGTTACAATATTGCTTCTGTTTTATGTTTTGGTTTTTTGGCTGCGAGGCATGTGGGATTTTAGGTCCCCGACCAGGGATCGAACCCGCAGCTCCTGCATTGGAAGGCAAAGTCTTAACCACTGGACCACCAGGGAAGTCCCTGTACCACTGTTTTTTCATTACTTAATATTTATTATTGCTACTTGGGCCTCTGAGGGCACCCTGTCATGTTACAGATGGAGAAAGACAAGCCAAGAACAGGAAATGACATGCCCATAGCTACATGGCTGATAAATGGCAGAGCCCATACCAGAACCTAGCTTGCTCAACCCTCTGTGAAGAGAAATGTCCACTGAATTTCTCTGGCTCACAGCCCACTGTACAATTCTAAAGGGGAATGAAGTGGGCCAGGTGACAAAAGAAATGACATCATGGGTGGGGTCAGTGCCCTCTCTATGACAGGGACATCAGGAGACTGGCTTTCAGACAGAGAGGTATGTCAGCCTCGCAAAACAGATTTAAACTCCAAAAATCATTCTGGATGAATCAGTCAGCCAGAACAAAGTCTCTGGCAGGAGGTCCTCGTCACTGGTGACCACCGTAAGTGGGCAGTCTTCAGAGAATCTTCAGCAGATAAGTCCTCAGTGGGTGGGACTCAAGGTTACATATGAGTTGTGAAATTTTAAGGTTTTTTCCCCCCTTTCTTTAATGAAATTGAGCCAAATTCTCCTCTGCTTCCCAGAGAAAGTTACTGCCACTGCCTGTGGCACACAAAGCTTTTCAATGCCCTCAATGACATTAATTCTTTACACATACTCATTCACTTACCCTGACACTTCTGAGTTGGGATTTGATTTTCTGAGCCAAGATCAGGTAGATCATCAGACTAGGTAATATCTACATTTCAAGCCAACGTGAAGTTTGACTACACAAGGACAAACCTGGCTTTCTGATGTTAATTAGCGAGCACTGGAGGTAAATCCAGCACGTCTACGGATACCCTAAGAAATATCTTTGGAATAACCCTGCTAAGCTGCCTGCGTTTAAGGACAAAGGTCATTTGAATTCACAGGGTTTATTCTTTATATCTTGTGTACAGAATCTCACTGATTAAAAGCTCTCTTGGAATCTCAGTTAAGACTGGATGGATGTTCTCTAGGATGTGGAAGGGAGGGCAGTAAATTGGGCACATCACATATATTTATTATGTCACACTTTAGCAAATGCTTAAAATAATTTTTTAAAGAAAACATTCTCAGGATAACACACAATCTAAGTATCCTTAATTTCTGAGTAATTTTTAAATCAATTATCCTGATATAAAAACACGAACCATGGTTTACTTCGTTTTCTTCTTCATCTATTGGATTCACATGTGTCCTAGGCCAATATTCTAGGAGGGCCTGGAGTAAAAGTCCTCCTAAGTTCACTGCAAAAGAGTTAATATAAAAAAGAAAAGAAATGGAAAAGAGAATCATTAGCTTTAACCTAAAAACAGAGGGAAAGAAGTAAAAATTAAAAGTTTCCACAAACCCTGATGTTACATTCTTAACCCAATGCCAAGGATGTTTAAAAGCGAGATTTAGAGATTTCACGAAGTCTATTAAAATTTTATCTTAGAATGTTTAAAGCTGTGATAATATGGAGCAAACACATATTCTATTTGGTTGTTCAGATACAGCCATTCTTTAAAAATGAACAAACAAAAACAGCAACTGTAGTCTTTAAAGGGCTATTTCCATACAAAGCCAAGTACACTATATTTATATATATCAGGTATTTCTACATGCTACATTCTTAGGAGAATACTGATCAAAAATATAATCAACAAAATAGATGAGTCTCTTCTCACCATACACAAGAATTAACTCAATATGGATTAAAGACTTCATGTAAGACCTGAAACCATAAAACTCCTAGAAGAAAACACAGGCAGTAAGCTCGCTGACAATGGTCTTGGCAATGTTTTTTTGGATCTTACACCAAAAGCAAGGGCAATGAAGGCAAAAATAAACAAGTGGGACTACATCAAACTAAAAAGCTTCTGCAGAGCAAAGGAAATCATCAAAAAAATGAAAAGGCAACCTAGTGAATGGGAGAAAATATTTGCAAATCATGTATATGAAAGGGGTAATATCCAAAATATATTAAAAATTCATACAACTCAACAGCAAAAAAACTGAACAATCTGATTAAAAAATGGGCAGAAGATCTGAATAGACATTTTTCCAAAGAAGACACACAGACAGTCAACAGGTACATGAAAAGATGCTCAACATCATTAATCACCAGGGAAATGCAAATCAAAACCACAATGAGATATCACCTCACACCTGTCAGAATGGCTATTATCAAAAAGACCACAAATAACAAATGTTTGAGAGTATGTGGAGAAATAGGAATCCTTGTGCACTACTGATGGGAATGTAAATTGGTGAAGCCACTGTGGACAACGGTATGGCAGTTCCTCAAAAATAAAACTATCATATCTAGTAATTCCACTTCTGACTATTTATCCAAAGAAAAGGAAACCACTAATTCAAAAAGATATATGCACCCCCATGTTCACTGCAGCACTATTTACAATAGCCAAGATATTAGAAACAACCTCATTGTCCACTGATGGCTGAATGCGTAAAGAAAATGTGATACACACACACACACACACACACACACACACACACACACACAGAGAAATATTATTCAGTCATAAAAAAGAATGAAGTCTTGCCATTTGCGACAAGGATGAACCATGAAGGCATTATGGTTAAGTGAAATATGTCAGACACAGAAAGACAAATACCACTTATATGTGGAATCTAAAAACAAAAAGGCCAAAAAACAAAGCTCACAGATACAGAGAACAGATTGGTGGTTGCCAGATGTGGGGAGTAATGCAATGGGCAAAATGGGTGAAGGGGGTCAAAAGGTACAATCTTCCAGTTATAAAATAAATAAGTCATGGGGATGTAATATACAGCATGGCAACTGTAGTTACTAATACTGTATTGCATATTTGAAAGTTGCTAAGAGAGTAGATCTTAAAAATTCTCATTAAGAAAAAAAAATTTGCTGTGTATGGTGATGGATGTTAACTAGACTTATTGTGGTGATTATTTTACAATATATACAAATATTGAATCATTATATTGTACAACTGAAACTAATACATTATATGTCAATTATACTTCAATAAATTTTTTTTTTTAGTTGGGGGGGAAAAACTGTTTCCTAGATTCACTTTCCTAACCTAACAGACTTCCCGAATGGTTTAAGGGTAGAGAGTGTGCTGCATGTTTAATTGTTAAAGCTAAGCCATAGATTGTGAGAAAAATCAAGATCCCCAAAACACTTAAAATGAATAGTATTTTCCATTTTCATATGAGAGAATATACAGATTTCTTGAAAAATGATTTTAAAAAAACCCAAATATTGTTTAAAAAAAGAAGATGAGGGCTTCCCCGGTGGCGCAGTGGTTGAGAGTCCGCCTGCCGATGCAGGGGACACGGGTTCGTGCCCCGATCCCGGAAGATCCCACATGCCGCGGAGCGGCTGGGCCCGCGAGCCATGGCCGCGGAGCCTGTGTGTCTGGAGCCTGTGTTCCGCAACGGGAGAGGCCACAGCAGTGAGAGGCCCGTGTACAGCAAAAAAAAAAAAAAAAAAAAAAGAAGATGAGCACATAAAAAAATAGCACAGATCCACCTTCTCTTTTGGAAGGAGAAAGGGAAAGAAGGACACTTAAACTCACGTTTTGGATCTGACCCGTCAGGGCTGCTAAAGCCAGCATCTTTTGCAGAAACCCAAGCAGCAAAACAGTCACTCTCATCCAAAGTAATTGTCAACATCTGTCAAAAGAAAAAAATTGTTAGTGACATTCCATGTGAATACATTCTCCAAATAAGTCTCTAAACCATTACTTATTTGTACTATTTAACTAAAGTGCTAAGCCACAGATTCAGAACCAAAATGTGTTTCTGCATGATTCAATGCAACTACAATTTAATATACTGGGATATGAAAAGGCATTTAAACTGCATAAAATTTTTTCCTTTCATACATAAAAACACAGGACTCTGTAACTAATAATACTTAATTTTGAGCTATATTAGGAATTTTCAACTATCCCAAATCACACAAATATCAATTGCTAACTTACCCCTGTTTTTAAGTCTACTGAGAACCAATTTGGTACATATACCATCTTAAATCTTTTCTTAATTTCATCTTCAAAATCCACTTTGCCCAGATCTTCAACTTTACATGCCTATACATCAAAAATAAAGTATGATAATTATCAATGTTAGGTGGTCAACTGATTTGATTCTGACTTAGCTACTAAAAATTTTACACATTTGCCTAAATATAATGGAGTCTTAAATACATTCCAAAAAGAACATGGTCAAATATTTTTATCTTAAAGCATTTACCATTAAGTAACTACGTCCTATTAAAATTTTAAATTAAAAAACCACAAACTGTTCTTTTTTGGGAAACTGTAACCTAAGTTTGCTCATATTGATATAGTATACCACCACACTTATCAGGAAGCAATGTCAAATGAAGCAAAAAAAATCTTCAAGGAACAAATAACAGTTTCTAAGCACTTTAAGAGAACTGTGAAGCTACCAATACCTTCAGACAACCGCTATAATACAGGCAGCAATTTTAAGTTTCTCTTTCTTGACCATTACAGTCTTTCTTATTCATTCCCTAAGTATCTATGCTCCCCAAAAGTATGTCCTGAACTTCCCCTCGTGCCATGGAGCATTTCCAATCACAGTTCATCTCAATCCTGAACAATATCACAGAATGTTCCCTCTACCTATTCTTCCTAACAGCAAACTGGCTCTTTCCTGAGGGTCCCATCTCATCAGCTGTCTTCTCAAAGGGTGACTCTGCATCTCCTACATCCCATAACTCTCTAATGGCATACAGAGACCATCATTCCACCATCACTATGTAAAAACTCCTATTTCTTTGAGCCCGTATCATTTAGCTGCAGTAAACCGTACCCCTTTTCCTCACAGCCATCTAGCAACCTCTGTGCTCACTCTCCCTCATCTCCCTCATTCAATGGCAACCTGAGCCTGGCTTAATGTCTTAAAACCCATCTTGAGATCTTGCTTGCATCCTGGACAATATGAACATCCACATGGACAACACACAGGACAAGATGGCCTCTCAAATCCTTGACAGTATTCCCACTATAAATACACAGTCATTAATGCTACCTGGAACTTGTTTCCAAAGTCGGTTCTCCACAACATCTTTGTCAAATCTCTACTCTCCTCATACCCCTGACCTTGCTGCCACCACCTCCTTCACTACCCCCAGAACATGACTCTGACCTCTACTTCTCAAAAACAGAGAAGCCTTGACAGAATCCCCTTAACTTTCTGCTACTGTTCTTCCTTGGTGCAAGGAAAAAGGTGTCCCTCCTTGCTGTGCTCTGGATCCCCTCACCTCTTGCTTCTTGGGGACCTTGTACCATCATTTACCTTCTCATGTCTCTACGGGCTTCTCCCCATGAACAGTGAACCACGATCAAATTTCTCCCATCTTAAAAATGCCTAAACACCAAAACAAAACCTTCCCTTGACCTTCTCATGCCTAAATCTTCTCCAGCTACTGCCTTTCCTGCCCATCTCACCAAAGTCAAATTTCATCTAAGATTGTCTCCCTTCAAATTCTGTTTCTTCACCTCCCAAACACTATTCAACCCACTCTATCTGGCTTTTGCCCTTAGGTCTCCCTAGAAACTGCTCTCCCCAGACACCATCCTCTTTATTGGCTAGATCCATGTGCACGTTCCATTCCACTGTCTCACACAAACTCTCAGCAGGCCAATGCAGCTAACCACAAGCTCCTTTCTGAAACGCTTAATTACTCCTTGAGCTCTTCGTTTTCTTACCCCTTTTTATTACACACCTTTGTGGCTTCCTCTTTTTCTAAAAATTATTGAAAGGGAGGTGACTTGGTTTCTTCTATTTTCAGTATAGATGTATCCCTTAGAAACTCTGACCTTTCTCATGGCTCCAATTATAATCCACAGCTGAAGACGGCTGAACCAATTTCTCCAGCCCAGTTCTTTCATGCGTGCATTAGGTTGTATAGCTCTCTGCCCAGCAAACACCTCTACCCAGATATCTCACATAAATTCAAATCTGTTGTCTTTCTCAGCATGTCCCTTTCACCCAACAATGCTTTCTCCTCTTATGTTCCCTATATCACTTACACTCACCAAACTAATCCCGGAACCTAGGACTAATCTCTGCTCCTTCCTTTTCTTCATACTCCCTTTTATTCTAGCATCACTCTTATCTATAGGCTTAAATATCTTTCTAATCATTCTGGTTTTTTTCCCCTTGTTCCCACCCCACTCCAGAGGAATATCTGATATTTAGCCTGTATTAGTACAACAGCCTCCTAACTATTATGTGTCAGTCACTACAGTAAATACTTCTCAAACACCCCCTTAACATTACCAAGAAATATGGACCATCCAGATTTTAGGAATAAAGACAAAGGTAAGCATATTCTGGAGATCACTTGGCTAGTAGCTGGCACAGCCAAGGTCAGAATGCAGCTCTAACTCTGAGCCTATGGTCCTAAATACTCCTGACTTCCATATTTCTGTATAATGCCATGTCTATTTGGCCTGATCACTTGATCTTAAAACCTCAAGGTCTAGTGTCTGGATATGGGAAGCTGCCAGGGACACAAAAATGCCAATGATGGTGCATGCCAGCTGAGCGCCCCATCTAAGTAGAACTACCTCCCATTCAGACAGCAGGACTCTACTCAGACTTCAGCTAATTAGACCAAGAGAGGACATCAGACTCACAGGCAGAAAATCAAAGGGGAACGGGCTTGATTTGACTTTGTTAGATATTCTGGAGAACATCAGATGCTGCGCAGCATGAGGTAAAGCCTAGGCACAGGGCAGAGCTGGGGCCACATTAGTGGTGAAGCAGCCAAATTCCTACTGATGAGGTCCTTAGGGCTACTCTGGATCCTCTCTGTCTTCACAGAACCCCTCTCTGAAACAAACGTGAGTTTCTGGTCTCTACTGTAGGAAAAAAACCAATCGGAATTTTTGGAGCCTACTGCAATTAAATTTTCCACTCAACTGAGGTCTCTTGTTCTGAAGCCATGTTCACCAAGCAACTGTTCTGTAATGTGATTTCCCACAGAGCTGCGCCACAGTGGGGGAATGTGTTAGTCAGGCCAAGGTTTCCATTCAGAGACAGTCCCCTTTTCCGAGAAAGAAATGTGTTTATTCTTTGGATCCAGAAGTTAACTTAAGTGAACCTCTGTTCCTTATAACCAGGAACCTAACCAAAATACCAGATCTTTTCAATTCTTCCTTTAAAATATACCCAATATCTGTCTCTTCTTTTATTTTTGGATCAAACCATCTTATTGAGGGACTCCAGGAGAGGGTGGAAGGCCTGGAGGACAATGAGATCTGATGTCTTTGGCCTGGCCAAGATCTCTCCAAGGCTTCAGAGTGGTCAAAAGTCATCCATCTCTTTCTTTAGATTCCCAAGTCATTATGCTTAAGACAACTGACTTCCTGACTTCCAGCTTCTTTCCCATTATACATACTGCTACTGCTCTCAACATAGAGTTTTCCTGCTCTAAAATCATCTACGATTAAGAATCTTTAGGAAGTACCAAAGAAAGGGCAGGTCTGGAGCCTGAAATTCACGACTTTTTGGTAAATGATGTGAATCTCATCTTTCATCCTTACACACCCCTACTACTCTTATACTTACTCTGGTCTCCAGCTATACAAAACTGTTCACCTGGTCCTGAATAAGTATGTTTTGGTTACCTTCCTCTTCTGTGCCTTTGTCATTCACTCCCTCTTCCTAAAATGCCCTCCCATAATCCACCTGCTGGAATCCTTTAAGGCCCTGTTCAAATGATTTCTCCACTGTGAGGTTCTCCTGATTTCTCCAGTTGTAAGTAATCACCCTTGTCCATAAGCTATCTTGTGCTCTGTTGTCCCTCCTACCAGAAGGGATCATGAAATAAAAATTTTCATCATTTGTGACCCTCAGCACAGTTCTTTGCACACAGTATTCATTCATTCCAGAAATTTTATTTTATTTATTTATTTTTTTGCGGTATGCGGGCCTCTCACTGTTGTGGTCTCTCCCGTTGCGGAGCACAGGCTCCGGACGCGCAGGCTCAGCGGCCACGGCTCATGGGCCTAGCCGCTCCGTGGCATGTGGGATCTTCCCAAACCGGGGCACGAACCTGTGTCCCCTGCATCGGCAGGCGGACTCTCAACCACTGTGCCACCAGGGAAGCCCCAGAAATATTTTTTGAACAAATATAACAACAACACTAAGAAGGGACATTTGTCAGGATTCTAAAAGCAAACTTTTCAATCTGTCTATAAATTCTTCAGTGCTATTTATAATGTGGTTGAACAGCTTAATACATCTCAATTATCCAAGGAGTCACTGTAACATGACCCAAAGTAGTAACTGCTGCTCACAGTGATGGCTATAAATCCTAAGAAATGGCCAAACTTATCTTGTGTACTCCAGTGGTTCTCAACCCAGGGTGATTTTGCATCCTTCTTCTTCCTTCCTCCCCCTAAACATTTGGCAATATCTAGAGACATTTTTGGTTGTTATAACTGAAGTGGGGGATAGGGATGAAGGTGGTTACTGGCATCTTCTGGGTAGAGGCTAAGGGATGCTCCTAAACATCCTACAATGCACAGGACAGATCCTACCCCCCCCGCCCCCCCCCCCCAAAATGTCAACAGTTTCAAGGACGAGGGACTCTGATGTTTTCATTTTAAGGGAAGGCAGCACAATACAGTTTGTAATACACTAAACAGAGAAAACGGTTTCATTCAAATTCTGGGTACTTAAAAAGATAAACTATGGCCTTATCTAATATTCACGTAAGAATATATATATATCCACCCCAAAATAAGGCTGCAATTAAATCTTTATTTATATAATAATTATCTTGGTTATTTTATACACACACACATATAACACATATACACACACAGACTATAATAAAAAATAAAGGGATACATAATCCAATAACCTATATTTAATTACAAAAAGATACTTACCTTTAATACATCCCAATATGCCACATTATTATTGGTATCTTTGGTTAATATATGTCTCTTATCATTAAGAATGTGACACTGAATAATACTAGCACCCCCTAAAGGAAAAAAATCCACACAATTAGGAAAACAATCCTACATTTAAATTCACAGTACAGCAATAATGTTAACGGGCATGTATTGTAACAGAATGTAAATCATACTAGCCCCCAGAAAGGAGAAGGTAAATCAGAAGACCATATAGTTATATCTAAGGCAATTTAAGGCTAACCAAAGAAAAACTGTCTGATTTTAATAACACATTAAAAGACTCTCCATTCACTTCAAGGGTCTACTAGTGGAAAATTATTAAGAGCAAACCCCTTAATATTTTTTTTTACCCACTAGGAAAAGTCCACATGATGACAGGAAATCTCTGAATTAGTCCTATCTCTCATTAACTCTTGTTTCCTATCTTCCTTCTCCTGAATGGACATTCTATCCTAAAGGTCACAGCACGGACATCTAACTATAGGTAAACACACCATTCAATACTCTAATCCCCTTGAAGTCAGAGCTGTCACTCGCGGTTTTAGCACGCAGAATTCAGGGGCCAGATCTGACCATTCTGGCTTGTGCCAAAAGACAACATTAAATCTTGTATCTTTTACAGAGTGGTTGCTGGCTTTACCAAGTCCATGATTATTCTAATGTTGGGCAAAACGATTAACTCAAGAAAGCTCAATTTTTAAAGTCACTAAAAAGCACTTAAAAATATTTTTCTTCTATTAAAAACAAACCAATATACTATTAGTCTTTTGTTGACATCAGGATTACATTTAAAGGAAGGTCATCTCCTTTATTTTTGTCAATTTCTTAGTAAGTATAATTAACTTCAGTAAAACAGACAATACTTTCCAATATCCTTACTTACCTTTAATAACCTGGTCGGGCTGTGTACAAAGGGGTGTTATAGGATTTGTACAGTCATTGTCATAATCTCCAGAGGCTCTAAAATTATGAATTCCTTTCAATGTCTAAAGGAACAAAATTCATTATTTAATCATTTTATGCCAATTGGTTTAAAGTGGCAAGAAAAACAAAGAACAAAAAAAACCAACAACAAAGAACAAATGAGAAAAACCGGCAATAACAACATCAACCAAAAAATACTTAGTCACAAAATACAATTACCTACCATGATTAAAAAAATACAAAACAAAAATTAAGAAGGGAATGTTGTCTTTTTGGAGAGAAGACTAGGCACTCTTCCAGCTAAAGCTATGTTGATCTCAAATTGGCACAGTGAAATTTAAACAAGTTATATAACATTTTTTTTACAAGTACAGAGAAAGACCACTTGATCTACATATAAACAGGAATAAATGCAAACACTTTCTCTTTTGTTATCCACAAACAGTCTGGTAAGCAAGAAAACTTAAATCTTCTTTAATTAAGACTTAAGAACTAATAGTACTTTTGTGACTTCTCTCTGCTTACTCTTTATTTCTATACCTGTTCTTCATGCTATAAAGAAAAAGGAAATGAATTTGAAAAAACAACTTTCTGCTTTCTCTTACGTTTAGAAAAATAGAATCCTAGAGTTTCCCTGCTGTGTTGGTACTTGGGCTGCCTCTTTTCAAATACAGCTTCATGAGTTCAGAAGCTGTACTACTTTAAAGCTGTACTTTACTAGTTTTATCAGGGAACAGTGCTTATTCTAAGCACATCAAATGTGTACCTTGGCTCCTGACAAAGAAGTCAGAAGCTGCATTTTGACTATGACCTTAATTTTTGTACAATCCTTAGGATCGCACCTGCATTCATAGGGGCTTTCAGATTTTTGTCACTGTCCAAAAGCATGCTGAGAGTCAGGCTCATACTGAGCATTTGCTACTGGTACCTGGGAGGTCCGTGATAACAAACCACATGTTTATAAACGTTTGCCAGATATACAGTGGCTCACTTACCCATTTGTTTACTGTAGACTTCGTTGTTGCAACCCAGATTGCAGGAGGGGGATCAGCTGACCTGTCAAGCTCCATCTGAAATAAAGCACAAAAATATTGCTTTGTGGAATGTTGACTCTTCTGAACTGCCAGGACCAGCTATACACTATTAAATATCAACTCCTTCATTCAACATCTGTATGCTGATGATACCACAGCGTGTGTTAAAAGCTAGGGATGCACAGAAGAATGAGTCTCTTTGCTAAAGGAATTCGTAACCCTATAAAAGTGTAATAGGGGTGACTACTTACCAAAAACAGTGGCTTAAAGTTTTAAGTGTGGTTAATTTAAGGGTTCTAGATGGGTACAGTCAAAAGGATGACTTACCATAACTTTCTGGTTTTGTCACTCCTGTGTTTTGTCTTCATGTTCTTAGTAACAAGGAAATACGTTTTTTTCTTGGAAAATGTTTGTAGCAAAAACCAAAACAACCATTCTAACAACACAGCAAAAGGAAAAGTACCCACATAATGTACCCCCCCACCACTTGCTTAAGGAGTACAACTGTACTTTGTGAACAGTTTACTGTGTCCTCCTATATTTTTAAAATATCATACATATAAAAATACACATATACCCATGTATACATCATGCAAATGGAATGACTCTACATTTGCCCACTATTCTTTCTGCACCAGGAAATTGCAGGTTTTTAGACCTGGGGACAGGGCTGAACCACTAGCAAGTAGGAATCCTCTTCAGTTCAAAGTGATGCTCATTACAACATGGTTATGCCTGTGCTAAACACTTCTAGTCTTTTTCTCCACAGCCAAGAGATCCTGGCAGCTGCGGGACTCGCAGCGCGGTTTCTCCTCCACACGTGACTCTCCCCATCAGTATGCTTCCTGCACACATGCTGTGTCTGTATTTTAGCCTCCACTCTCTTGCTTCTCTAAAGGATTATTGCTTTTGTCCATTAGGCTGTGCCATCTGTTTTAAAGAACTGTAACTGGCCAGTATTATGTGAGCTCTTAGACCACAGGCATCCTCTCAAGTGTCTCATTTGACCTCTATTCCCTTTTTCAGTCCTTCCTCCTATACTGTGGTTTCAGATGTCACTTAGTTTCGAAGACGATGGGTATTTACAATTCTGTTTCCTGCTTTCCTTGTTGTTTTCAGATGATTTCTGAGAGGGGGTGGGGGGGAGTGCTGCCTTTATGCCTCCATTTTAAACCTGGAAATCTCCTCACCGTTGTCTTAATGTGCAATTCTGTGAACATTGGTGAGACTGAACATCTTGTCAATGATGACTGGCCATTTTCTAGACTTCACTTTTAGCAGGTGTCAATATGGATGGCTTCTCAAGTACCCTTTTACCCACCACCCAGGACTATTTTGAGGCAGTGATGGTTTGGAATGTGAACCAGCTTCCGCTCTTCTTCAGGAACACTATTCCACATCCTCCTCTTGAGGCAGTGGACAAATTTCTGCTTTGCTGTCCACTCTCAGATACCTGAACTCCTCATATTCCTCCTCTAAGGACAGGTTAGGAGAGCCAGGAGAGCTCAGGAGCACTTTGGGGCCAGCTCACTAGGATTCGCCAGTGCGAGAGCCATCCATCCCTGATGTATCCATGAAGTCGCCATTTCTTCTATGGGTGACTAACAAGTATCTTTACAACCTCACAGTTGACTTGTGTTTTAATATTGATTTTGCTGTATTTGGCTAGCACATGTAACAATCTTAATCATAAAACTAAAACGTATGACATACCTTGAGAACTGGTGCTTTTTCTTCACAAATTAGCAACCGAATGTCAGGGTTTCTTAGGTCTGTACAATAAATCTTCCTGTCCCTTCCTCCAGAGTACACATGTGTGAAGGTGTCATTGACCTGTAGAGCCCAAACACCTTCATCATGCACTCGGTACGTTGCTATACATCTCTGCTGGCCAAGGGACCAAAGGCGAATTGTCCCATCAGAACTGCCGGAAAGGCACTGAGAACAAAGAAAGCTAAGGTTAGAAACCTGCCAAAAAGTTCCTGCTTTCTTCTGCTTTGCACTTGTCTTCGCTCCTGACTCCACAATGTCAAACACACACCTCTAACAACCTGTATTCCTGACTCTGATAAAGACTTCTGACAAGCATACACCACGGCCTGAAACGACCAAAGGCAACCGTATGGGCTCAAGCAGGGGAACCCTCTGAGCAAAACTTCCTCTGTCCTGTGTACCTGGCCACTTGCTGCATCACCATCCCTTGGGAATATGTTAAAAATGTAAATTCCCCGTTCCCATTCCAGACTTAATGAGGCAGAAACTCTGGTGGGGCTCAGCAATCTGTTTCGACAGGCTCTCCAGGTCATTCTGGTATGCCAAGTTTGACAAGCATTGCACTAGGCAAGGAAGCCTTCTGGAGCCCTGGGTCACACATCTGTTTTGTCCCCCACCTCACAGCTCTGGATTCCTGATGGCCTGCCAGGTCTCCTGGATTCTACTGACAGGAGCCAAAAGCAAAATCCAGGCTTGCCACTCACTCTGTGAGCTTGGATACTTCCTATATGAGCTTCAAGTTCAACATCCATTAATACAAAATGTAGACCCTCAGCATTCAGAGTTAACATTGGCAATTCTGACAATTTCTAAAGGCTCAGGAGTGTCAACTACATAGAAGTTGCAGGTACACAAATCAGGGCTGAGCACACAGTGTGACAGAAACAGGCAGAATCAGCCACCCGACATTCACATTCAGCATGCCTGGTGTTCTCTACTAGTTACTGTGGTGACCTGAGGAAAGGGATAAAAACTTATTTCTTGGGGAAAAAATCACCCTGAGGGGAAAGGAACTGCTGGTGCTGGTGTACGAAATTAAGCAGGCAAAGAGCTTCAAAGAAGAGAAGATAGTTGTGGGCTTGGAGACCTGGACAGTGTTTGAACAGATGAGGCCTTCTGGAATATTAAGGATTTACTGGCCTGCTCTGACTTGAAGGGGCCTTCAGACATGTTTAATTAAACAAACATCATACTAACAGACTCCCCCATAAGCTGTCAGGAGCATCAGTGCTTTAGTCACCAATTCCAACTAGTTCACAAGGGAACCAAGAGACTAACCAATAAAGAAACTGTCAGGAGTAAGGTGGCAAGCAGACCTTCATCATGTGTGTAGGAGCACTGTGGCAGTCTGATGGGGACAAGGCAGGGAGGAGTTCTCCATTCCAGGAAGAGATGCTACTCTGTGGTGGAAAAGCTGTTAGTAAAGCTTTGATCACTCAGATTCTAGACCATGTATCTGCAGGGAATAAGGTCTGACAACTTTAGGAAAAGGAAGGCAAAGATGATGGGTTGAAAGTCCTCACAGGCTGGGTGACTTATAGCAGTAAAGAGATGAGTTCCAAACCCAGAATGCACAGGTGAAAGTGGATGAGGAAACAGAGTATATTAGAGTTCTATATCAACCCTGATATAGAATACAAAATAATCTTTGATGGTAGTCAGTATTCTAAGACTGCTAAAAAGCAGGCTCCCAAATAGACAGCAATCACTTTTAAAGTACTACACAGGCAAACATCTTTGCAGCATTTAGTAGTATGGTTGAAGGATGTGCCCATTTTATAGGAATTCTAGTGCTTGATATCCTATAGGAGCTAGAGGAGTCATCAAAACATTTCCCACTGCCTCCACCCTTCCACTGGATAAAAATGAAGACCCCTTCATTATGAGGTGGCCTCTGGGATTAGGACAGATGCCCCAAATGGTTCTGCTAAGTCAGACTTAGGGGAACAGATTCTATAGCCTGATCAGGTGCTCTGTGCTTCTGCCAATGGACATGAGAGGTACCAGTGTATTGGGGCCAGGCTGCTGTTGACCAACACAAAGTGCTTCTGGGATGGTTGCTTACACACAATTGTAACTGCCAATAGAGAGCAGCCCAGTGAGCAAGTCAGGGGCAAGGAGTGACCTAATGCTCAGAGATAGCCCCGACCCATGAGCTAGGTTCAGCAGGACTTGTATTACCAAGGAAAACCCTGTGAGTGACACACAAGGATGTGACTGACTCAGAGCAAGATGGCAGGTTGTCCCAGATCCTCAAGCAATTGCCTGAGCGAGTACAAGGACTGAAAAGTCAGCTGGCTTGGCCCACGAATGTTGGCACAATCAGAACAACTGCCACGGTGACAGACCTCAGATAGTAAGATTTGCTAAGTATCTTACTATCAATACAACGAAGGAAGTGAGGCAATAGGCTGACATCGATGGGATTCTTTGGCCTATTATACATATCTTATCATAAGTCCCTCACTTACAACGTCAGTAGAGACCCTACATTAGAAGCTTGCATGGCAGCTCTGCAAGATGCAGTATATACTCTGGTCCAGTAACCGATGGTTACTTCTTCCATGTTGCAAGAGTTTGTGAAACAGTATGTAAAGGTTTCTTTTTTCCTCCTCTCTTTTCTCAGTTGAGTAGTTATTACAGATGTTTTCTTGATCAATTCCCTAATGTAAGGATGCCATATTGTTGGTGGCTAAATCTACATTTAGTCTCTCGTTGCCAATAAGGAAAATGGATGAAGGAGGAACTAGAGAAGAAATGGTATCTGCTTAATTATTTACTCTAAGGCTGACAGGCAGCTTTTAAAGTAGTACTACATCACCTTCTCTGCTTTCAGTAAGTGGAACTGACTACAGGTGAAGTGCATTTGTAAGTAAATGTGCTACCTAAATCTTCTTAAGTAAAAGCACATTCATAATTGTCTATATAGGAAACAAGGCATGGAGTGTAGTAGACAGGAGAAGATTTACGAAAGTAGGCCAGGCCCACAGCCCATTTCTGGAAACCATATTGTTTATAGCCTCTAGTTAAGTGCAGTCCCATGGAGACCATATGATCTAGTTCAATCCTGGACAAAGCTAACAGAACTAGGCATGGACAACCATCTCAAGTGTAGTCTGGCAGCTACTGCAACAGTGAGGAGGAGCTAACGGTACTGGGCTTTTTTTGGCCGCGCCTCACGGCTTGTGGGATCTTAGTTCCCTGACCAGGGATTGAATCTGGGCCCTGGCAGTAAAAGCATGGAGTCCTAACCGCTGGGATGCCAGAGAATTCCCCTGTACTGGGCTTTTTAGACTCACATGAAAATGCTGCTATGAAGAAACTCAAGAGCTCTAGAAAATGCCATGGCTTACAGACAAGAATATACTTATTATTTCTACTCTTCTCACCAATTACACTAACTAAATATTATGACTCCCACTTTGCAGATAAGCAAACTAGGGACCAGTAGATTCCTCTCCTCAAGGTCACACAATACTTTAATATCAAGATCCTTCCACATCTCCAAAGACCTCCATGGGAATATTCAAGCTTCTCTGCTTGGTTCTGAAAAAATAATTTCTTTCCTTTGGCTAGTTTTTCAAACCTTCCTTTCACCTCTGGAGACAAAGGCTTCTCTAATTCATGTGTGAGGCAACTTCCATGACATAATTTCCACAGGAGTAACAGACCAATGGTGTTTCTCATCTCATCACATTCATACTCTCCTTCTTCTAAACCAGTCACAATCAATTCCAATGACCCCTGCCCTATGCAAAAAATGGCAGCAGGACATGGTAGAGGTATGTCGTAACATAAAATGGTGCTCAGTTTTTGTTTTTTATTATCTACACTGGTGAAAGATCATTTTTCTACTGCTACAGGACAGAACTGTGATATATAATTCACAAATTATGTGGCCAACAGAGTATTAATACATGTTCAAACATTACCAAAATGTTTTTCTTTGAAATGCTGACTCTAAGTACTATGTTAGATAACTAAATCTATACACTGTATCTACATAGTCAACTGACAAGATTTGCTTGGAAAATAGACCCACTGTGAGGAAATTTTCCATTTACTACACTGCCAGAAAGCATTCAATACCAAAGCTTCCTTCTGCTTTACACAAGGGAACATTTTAAATTATTTCAGCTATACATTATCATAACTGCATATACTCACCTGCATTAAAATTATTCTTAGGAAATCCTTTGTTTGGCCTTTATTTAAAAGTTAGGCAAACAGAAATTTTGAAATGTGGATTACTGTATGTGCAACTGAGTATTTTAAGGATTTAAAAATTAGACCACAGTTTCTAATATGTGTGGCTTTTGGTTCAAACCAACTATGCAACAATATACAAAGTGGGGGAGCTTCTGCTGTATGAAATTTTGACAAGGTCAGTAGGTAAATGTTCATGTGAACTGCATACCTGTGTGCCATCTCTGTTCAACAGCAATGCTTTAACATTATCCGTGTGCCCTTTAAGCTTCATTAGTTTTGCACATGTTCTTGGATCCCATACTCTTAAAACCTGTGAATTTTAACAAAGTATCATACAAATGATGAAATTTAAATAACAGATGACTTTTATAAATCAAATGACAACTATTAAATTCTGAGAGGGAAGTACTACTTCTGCCAATAGACAGTGTCCAAGGCTCCCAACTTTTTTAAGTAGGAGGAAGTCTTTTTAACGTCAAAAAAAGCACAGGCTTCCCCCACTCCACCCTCCGCCTCTGTTACCACACACAACAGTAATTATACAGTTATACTCTTACTTGTTCAAATAAAACCTTATTTTAGTACCCACCAGGCAAAACCGCTGTCTATGTATTTTGTAATTACACAGATCAAATTATTTTGGTTTCTTTACTTTCTAGTGTTAAAATATACCCTTTAAGTTTCCCCTTACCTTCTCAGTGGACCCTGATACAATGATTGTTCCCAGTTGATTCATTGCCAGGCTATAAATGGAATCTTTGTTCCCACTTAAAGAAGAAGCTAGTAAGGATAAATGGAGCTATGTTAAAATCATCAGCTGTTTAATAACTAGTTAGCACAAACTGCAAGTTTAATTATTCAATTTAGAAAATCTTATCTTTATGAGTACTCTAAGGAAAAGAAATCCCTATAATGGAAATAATTCTAAATCATAATATTGTTAACAAAATTTACATCTCTTCTGGATTTGAGCATACACAAGTGCTCAATAAATATTTGCTAAATTGAATTGCACTGCCATTTAAGAAACTATCTGCATAAGTAATGTATTTTCAAAGATGCACATGTGCCAATAAAAATGAAAACTATGGCTAAACTCATTATTTACAAGAAAACACAAATTAAAACAAAAATACAGTTTTCACTTACCAAATAGATAAAAAACAAGGCAATACTTAATTCTCAAAAAATATAGTTAAAATGGCACCCTCATACATTACTTGTGGAATGATAATTTGGTACAACTCTTCTAGAAGGAAATTAGACAATGTGTAGCAAGAATCATATTCATGCCCTTTGATTCAGAACTCAATACCACTGAAGTATGTATATAAAATGGTCTATACAGTATGATTCCAACTGTACAACGAAGAATAAATTTAAACAAACACACTGAGATGCTGTGAGTAAAGGAGTAAATACATGTAAAGTATTTAGAAAAGTAACTGCTTGTATTAAATGCTCAATAAATATTAGCTATTATTATTACCTCCATAATTATAAAAAAAGTATTTGATATCCTCTCTAAACAATTCTAAGCAAGACATATCTGTTGCAGAATCTATAACCACTAAGCCTTGGCTCTGACCTTGGGACAATCCTGCTTTTTTTGCTTCATTCCTTCTTGTTAGTGTCTCTTTCAGGCAGGCCTTACATCTAGAGAGAGCTAAATGATGTATTATGACAGCCCCCAGTAGGGACCAGCTGCTGAATCCCTGAGATTGTGTACAGGTGAAAAATCACGGAAAACAAGGGAAGAATAGTGTTTAGACCTTCACATATTTCCTGAGAAAAAGGGCAAAATAATATTTAAGAAATTATAAACACCAGTCTCCCAACCTACCCTTCTTGGCACACACTAGATTATATTAGAACTGTTATATCAACATGAGTATTCCACAGTCATGACAAATTGGACCTGTTATGTAGGAATCTAGATAGTTCAGGCCCATATCCTGAACACAGACCTTCTAGGCCCGGCTTAGCCGTAAATGTGCTCTCAAGAATCCCTACTGACACCTGGCCTAGAGAACTCTTATTGGTTGGGCCAAGTGTGAGCTGAGTTTCAAGTCTAGACCTGTCTGGATCTGACTGGGTAACTGAGATCTCTTAGTTGATGAGGCATACATGCTACTAACCTGCTGTGAATCTCTCTGAATTGCCTCTAGATGCTAGGTTAGCCTTCCTGAACTCTTCTGCTCAGGAAGAGTTGGCTGGATTCTTTAGGGCTGCTCTGAAAGGGTCCCACAATATTGGCACTAAAAACCTTTCTTTCCTTTGGGTATTTTCCAAGTTGGCCATTAACTCAAAGGCTCTTAGTATATAGTAACACTTTTTTTTTTTTTTTTTGCGGTACATGGGCCTCTCACTGTTGTGGCCTCTCCCGTTGCGGAGCACAGGCTCCGGACACGCAGGCTCAGAGGCCATGGCTCACGGATCCAGCCACTCCGCGGCATGTGGGATCTTCCCAGACCGGGGCACGGACCCGTGTCCCCTGCATCGGCAGGCGGACTCTCAACCACTGCGCCACCAGGGAAGCCCTATAGTAACACTTTTAAACGTCAAAAACTGCCTACTTTTTGCCAGGTAATCACGACCTCCATCAATAATATCTGCCTAGAGTGTGGCTTTGGGCCAGGCACAGCTGGGATATACAAAGTAATAAGACAGGTACTTCTGCCCTGTGGAAGCTTACACTTCAGCTAGGGAGCTAACACATGCACATGTACAAAAATAACCAGGTTACACCTGGAGAAGTTACCATTTTTAGATTGCAGTGAGAAACTGGTTCCTTGTTTAATCATACTCTTGGGGGCTAGAGCGCTGCAGGTAGTACCACTCTCTCGATGCAAACTTATCAAACTTGTTTTATAAACCATTCTTTATTTATGTCAATTTGGATCACTTTCAAAGAAATTTTTTTCAAACACCTTACTTGTGACAGTGTTATTTGAGGCAGTCAATGCTGTTAGAGTATTCACATCCCAAAGGAATATTTGTCGGTCCAACCCAGCCGATGCTACCAGTTCTTTATCCTTGGCATATGCTAAGGCTTTTACATAATCCTGCAACAAAATACACATACTCTGATCTACTCTGTAGATCAATAAGCAAATGAGCCACATGAAGTACTGAGATCTCAGTATTACACTAAAGACATTGAAAATTGTGTTGTTTTACCTTATGTGTCCTTAATGTTGACATGCAAAATCCCTTATGTGCATTCCATACTTTTACTGTTGTATCAGAAGAAGCAGATATTACTAGAAGAGGCAAAGAATTAAACCCCTTAGTAATGTAACTTAACACCATTTTAAAGAATTAACGTAAAACAATGTAACATTGTCTCAAACTTTCACACATGCATACAAAATGTTCATACATAAATATTTGAATATTTATGTATATTGAATATTTATAATATTCCGAACATTAACTCAAACATCTTAATATTCATACACACATACACATATACATATATATCTGAAAGTTCTTTCTAGAACCTATTGTATTTTGTCTCAAATATTTTTTTAGATAGGCAAGACAAACTTTTTTAATGTTTCAGTTGAAGGCACAACTAATCTGATTATGAAAAGTTTCTCTAACACAGATTGCAAAACCAAGAAATGGATCTTACCATAATGAAAACAAAAAGAAATATTAATAAGGTTAAAAGAAGAATACATGTTGTATGAGTCTATTTATATACAATGACAATGCAGGCAAACTAATCAATAGTGCTTATAAGACATGAGAGCAGTTACCTTGGGACAAGGGGTAGTGACTGAAAGGGTGGCATAAGGGGGCTTCTGGTAATATGTTTCTTGATATGGATGTTCACCTTGTGAAATTTTAATGAGCTATACTCTCAAGGTGTGTGTGCTTTTCTGTATGTATGTTATACTTCAATAAAAAGGCTTACATAAAAAAAAGAAAAATATATCAAATTGAATTAAAATCTTCCAGCAGCCCAAAAATTCAAAGAAATACTTACATGTTTTCCCATTACAACAGAGTACAATGTCATTTACCCAATCGGTATGGTGTTCCATAGATGCTATATATGGATCTTGCTGAAATTAAAAGAAAAATCATAAAAATGTCTTTAGTCTATATTAGAGGATAAAATATATCACAAATTATAGATATGTTTATATTCTTCAATTAATGTGACACACTACTCTAAGGTCTTAAAATTGACAACTGAATTCAGAGTAGAATTTTATCAAACAATTGATGCTTCCATATGACAGATATAAACAGAAGTTTTGTTTCAGGACAGTTTTATTACTGATGAAAGTCTAGGTTTCCAGGAAAAATGCTTAATTTTTATGCCCTGAGTTAGTGAAGGCAACAAGATCTGGGCTAGGCACTGTGGGTGACACGAGTGCAATAGGAAGGGGTTCACTAGAAAGGACAGGACATAAACAAATCTGTAGGCTGGGGGGATCTGACTCAGTAGTGGTGAAGGCTCAAAGCAGACAGCAGGGACAGAAAGGAAGCTGATGAGAGTGGTGAGAAGTGTAGCCAGACTGCAGAGGGGGATGCACGCTTCTGCTCTTAGCTTCCTACTGCTGTTTTTACCTGTGAACTAAACATTTTGTCACAGTATCTACAGTCCTTCAGAGAAGAAATGGAAGCCAAGGGCTAAAGGATCATCATTTCAATTCAGTAACTCAAGATTTTTCTATTCTTCTCACTTGGTTTAATCACCAGAAGAGGCCTTTTAAAGAAGAGTATTTGGTTATATCCTACACCTAAGACAGGCAAGTTCAAGATGATTCATGGGCAAAAAGAATAGCTCTCTACAAGTCTAGTTGAGAAATGATGCTATTCAATCTTGTCATAAAAATGAGGACCAGAAAGAGATGTCTGAGGGCAGGATAGGCAGCTTTCTAATTCTTCCAGGCTAGTTCTTGTGTTTTCCTTAATTTGTTTGAAATACTGTAAATTTCCAGGAAAGTGACATTCCAATTCAAATATAAGTTCCAAAAAGCATTTCAGAGCCATAGTTTTCTTACTTTCCATGTTTTTAACATTGGGCCACCACTGTTTCCACTGGTTAAAGAATTCAAAGCCCACTGGACCAAAGTCCATTTAAAGAAACTATCCAGGAACCGTGCAAAGTAGTGGTTCCTTTTCAGATGGAACATCAGACTTGTAGAGCTTGCTAAAAGACACTGACTTTTAAAATGACAAGGTCTAACATCAGGGTTTCAGGGTTAGACTGGGTTCTAACTCTCTGTCATGAACTAGCTACTTAACCATGGGTTTCTCTGAGTCCATTTTCCCACCTATGAAAATGGATCTTAATATCTGCCTTGAAGGATTATTAAAACCATATTGGATACGAAAGTGCTAAGTGTCTGGTACATAGCTAGGAGTTCAAGAAATGCTCCTTCTTCTTCCCTGAATCTTCCTTTCTATGTCATTCACAATACAGGCATTCAAACAAAATACAAAAAGAGCTCCTTTCCATTTGACTGGGGATTTATCTTCACATATCATTAAGTCCTGCTCCTGTTTTCATATTTTTACACCAACTTTATACTATATAATAAGGCCCTATGGGTTTTAAAAAAAATTTTTTTTTATTAGTTTCTGCTTTATAACAAAGTGAATCAGTCATACATATACATCTGTTCCCACATCCCTTCCCTCATGCATCTCCCTCCCTCCCACCCTCCCCATCCCACCCCTCCAGGCGGTCACAAAGCACCGAGCTGATCTCCCTGTGCTCTGCGGCTGCTTCCCACTATCTATCTACCTCACGTTTGGTAGTGTATATATGTCCATGCCTCTCTTTCGCTTTGTCACAGCTTACCCTTCCCCCTCCCCATATCCTCAAGTCCATTCTCAAGTAGGTCTGTGTCTTTATTCCCGTTTTACCCCTAGGTTCTTCATGACATTTTTTAAAAATTCCATATATATGTGTTAGCATACAGTATTTGTCTTTCTCTTTCTGACTTACTTCACTCTGTATGACTGACTCTAGGTCTATCCACCTCATTACAAATAGCTCAGTTTCGTTTCTTTTTATGGCTGAGTAATATTCCATTGTGTATATGTGCCACATCTTCTTTATCCATTCATCCGATGATGGACACTTAGGTTGTTTCCATCTCCAGGCTATTGTGAATAGAGCTGCAATGAACATTTTGGTACATGACTCTTTTTGAATTATGGTTTTCTCAGGGTATATGCCTAGTAGTGGGATTGCTGGGTCATATGGTAGTTCTATTTTTCATTTTTTAAGGAACCTCCATACTGTTCTCCATAGTGGCTGTACCAATCCACATTCCCACCAGCAGTGCAAGAGTGTTCCCTTTTCTCCACACCCTCTCCAGCATTTATTGTTTCTAGATTTCTTGATGATGGCCATTCTGACTGGTGAGAGATGATATCTCATTGTAGTTTTGATTTGCATTTCTCTAATGATTAATGATGTTGAGCATTCTTTCATGTGTTTGTTGGCAGTCTGTATATCTTCTTTGGAGAAATGCTTATTTAGGTCTTCTGCCCATTTTTGGATTGGGTTGTTTGTTTTTTTGCTATTGAGCTGCATGAGATGTTTATAAATTTTGGAGTTAATCCTTTGTCAGTTGCTTCATTTGCAAATATTTTCTCCCATTCTGAGGGTTGTCTTTTTTTTTTTTTTTTTTTTTTTTGCTGTACGCGGGCCTCTCACTGCTGTGGCCTCTCCCGTTGCGGAGCACAGGCTCCGGACACACAGGCCCCGCAGCCATGGCTCGCGGGCCCAGCCGCTCCGCGGCATGTGGGATCCTCCGGGATCGGGGCACGAACCCGTGTCCCCTGCATCGGCAGGCGGACTCTCAACCACTGCGCCACCAGGGAGGCCCCTGAGGGTTGTCTTTTGGTCTTGTTTATGGTTTCCTTTGCTGTGCAAAAGCTTTTAAGTTTCATTAGGTCCCATGTGTTTATTTTTGTCTTTATTTCCATTTCTCTAGGAGGTGGGTCAAAAAGGATCTTGCTGTGATTTATGTCATAGAGTGTTTTGCCTATGTTTTCCTCTAAGAGTTTGATAGTTTCTGGCCTTACATTTAGGTCTTTAATCCATTTTGAGCTTATTTTTGTGTATGGTGTTAGGGAGTGATCTAATCTCATACTTTTACATGTCCCTGTCCAGTTTTCCCAGCACCACTTATTGAAGAGGCTGTCCTTTCTCCACTGTATGTTCCTGCCTCCTTTATCAAAGATAAGTTGACCATATGTGCATGGGTTTATCTCTGGGCTTTCTATCCTGTTCCACTGATCTATCTTTCTGTTTTTGTGCCAGTACCACACTGTCTTGATTACTGTAGCTTTGTAGTATAGTCTGAAGTCAGGGAGCCTGATTCCTCCAGCTCCGTTTTTCGTTCTCAAGATTGCTTTGGCTATTCGGGGTCTTTTGTTTTTCCAAACAAATTTTGAAATTTTTTGTTCTAGTTCTGTGAAAAATGCCAGTGGTAGTTTGATAGGGATTGCATTGAATCTGTAGATTGCTTTGGGTAGTAGAGCCATTTTCACAATATTGATTCTTCCAATCCAGGAGCATGGTATATCTCTCCATCTATTTGTATCATCTTTAATTTCTTTCATCAGTGTCTTATAACTTTCTGCATACAGGTCTTTTGTCTCCTTAGGTAGGTTTATTCCTAGATATTTTATTCTTTTTGTTGCAATGGTAAATGGGAGTGTTTTCTTGATTTCATTTTCAGATTTTTCATCATTAGTGTACAGGAATGCCAGAGATTTCTGTGCATTAATTTTGTATCCTGCTACTTTACCAAATTCATTGATTAGCTCTAGTAGTTTTCTGGTAGCATCTTTAGGATTCTCTATGTATAGTATCATGTCATCTGCAAACAGTGACAGCTTTACTTCTTCTTTTCCAATTTGGATTCCTTTTATTTCCTTTTCTTCTCTGATTGCTGTGGCTAAAACTTCCAAAACTAGGTTGAATAAGAGTGGTGAGAGTGGGCAGCCTTGTCTTGTTCCTGATCTTAGTGCAAATGGTTTCAGTTTTTCACCATTGAGGACAATGTTGGCTGTGGGTTTGTCATATATGGCCTTTATTATGTTGAGGAAAGTTCCCTCTATGCCTACTTTCTGCAGGTTTTTATCATAAATGGGTGTTGAATTTTGTCGAAAGCTTTCTCTGCATCTACTGAGATGATCATATGGTTTTTCTCCTTCAGTTTGTTAATATGGTGTATCACATTGATTGATTTGCATATACTGAAGAATCCTTGCATTCCTGGAACAAACCCCACTTGATCATGGTGTATGATCCTTTTAATGTGCTGTTGCATACTAGCAAACAGAATCCAACAGCACATTAAAAGGCCCTATGGGTTTTGTGGGCACCCTAATCACTTTTAAATGAAGAGATCAAATACTTGTTCAAGGTTAATTATAAATGTAAAAGCATATTCAGTCTTTTTTTAGTAACACTGAAAAGGGATGCAAGAAAGCTTTTTGGGAACATATTTAAAACAGAAAAATAAATTGTTGCAAAGAAGCTCCCTACCAGACAAACCTCTTTGTTCCTTTGCAGCAAAGGGCTCTTATCACAAACCTAGTTTATAGAGTCCCTGCCTTAGCTAAAACACTTCTGAAACTCCCCTGGGGTGTTTTTCTCAGAAGCTTACTGAATTCTAGTTGCAGTGTCTTTATTTATAGAGTGTACCAAATAACTCAGTGCTCAAAGAGATTAAATCTGAAACTGTGAAAGGCACCTTATTAGACAGACCAAAACTTACTGAGTATAGATTTAAAGTATAAACTCAATCCCTGACTTACCTTGTGCTGATTGACACTCCATATTCTTATGATGGAGTCTCGACCTGCCGTGAAAAGTCTGTTTAGTGCTGGGTCCAGCTGCAGGGCATTGACCCCATTTCGGTTGTACTTCTCCACTTCATCTCGAATAACATAGGAAACCTGACAAATATGTCAAGATTGGCTGTTTATGAAGTTACAAAACGTGATAATAAAATGTAGCCTTCTAGTGGCCAATCTGAAATTCAAAATCCCATGTTTTCTAATATAAAACTTATTTCCCAATCTGCTAAAAACTTTATTTTACTCTATAGAGACTGAAGGGCTGAGGAGAGAAGAGTGACATTAATAATAGCCTAGACCAAGATAAGCAAGTTTGAGGCTAAACCACTGCAAATATCTCCTAAATGGACTTTCTCTTCTACCCTTGTTTGTCTTTAATCCATTTTCCACAAAGCAGCTGGATGAATCTTTAAAACATTAATAGAAATATCTTTTAAAAATGTAAATAGGAATATCGCTCCCTGTTCAAAAACCCCTCTGGCTGCTTACTCCACTAGACTCAGAATTGGATCTGGACTCCTCAAGCACCTCTCCTGCCCCTCATCCTTGCTCACTGCTCCCACTCCTTGCACACACTGTGCCTCCAGACGGGCACATGTGCTGGTACCCTCTGTCTAGAAGCTCTTCCTCCCACTCTGTCTGGCTAAGCTCTTCCTCCCACTCTGGCTAATTCCTACTGCAGTCTTTAGATTTCTGTTGAAATGATGCTTCCTCCAAAAGACCTTCTCTGACCTGCTAAGCAAAATGAGGTTTTGCTCTCCAATAACACACTAAACTTTTCTTTCAGAGAACTTTTCCCTACTCTGTTATGGTTGATAACCTCTGTCTGCTCCATGAGAAAACTCAAGAGAATCGACCAAAAGCAATTACAATTAAGAAAACTCAACAAGCTGGCTGGCAGCCAAAAGCAAAACTTTTCTATTCTAATGAAATAACCAGTTAAGATATAACGGGGGAAGGGGACCCTATTTACAATAGCAACAAAAATAAATACCTAGAAATTCATTTTGCAAAGAAGATACATAATCAACAGGACAAGGTACATAAAAGAAAACTTGAATAAAGGAGACATACCATATTAGTACAGGAAGTACTACAGGAAGTAGTACAGGAAGGTAGTACAGGAAGATTCAAAATAAACAATTTTTCTTAACTTTGTGATTTTAACCCAACTGTGGTCAGAGTCTCACTGGATTTCTTTCTAGAAGTTGACAAAATATATACCAATAGTACAATGTTTTGAGGGGACTACCCAGTCACTTTTTTAAATGAAAGGATATTCTTTAAAGATCTTAAAAGGTATTATAAAGCTACCAGAATTACAAAGGAGGACCACAATAGGAATATATAAAAGGATCAATGAAATAAAACAAAATTCAGAAACATATTTTCCCATTATACATTTTTTATTTTGATATAAACAGATTTTGAAACAATGAGGGCATGATAAATTATTTAATAAATTATCTAGGAACATCTAGTGATTCTATTGCAAAAAATAATATCCTCTCTCCAAATCTTAAACCAAAATGAATTTTCATATGGACTGAAGATTGAAATTTAATAACCTAATCATGAAAATACTTGCAAGTATTTACATAGTCTCTACCTAGAGAAGGCTCTGGTAACATGACAAGAAAGACCACAATCTTTGCAAAAGAAAAGGGCAACGCTGATCTGACCAAACAGAAGCCAAAACTTTCTATACATACACAAATGTTCACAGCAGCATTAATCACAATAGCCAAAAAACGGAAACAACTCAAATGTCCATCAACTGAAAAATCCACAGACAGTAGATTAATGGTTTCCAGGGGCTTAGGGAAGAGGAGAATGGGGAATGACTACTATGGTGTACAGGATTTCTTTTTGGGGGTGATGAAGATGTTCTGGAATTAGGTGGTCAAGGCACTTTGCGAATATATTAAGAATCACTGAGTTGTATACTTTAAAAAGGTAAATTTATGTGAATTTTATCTCATTAAAGCTGTTATTTAAAACAAAGCAAACTTCTGAATGTCAAAAAAATAACATGAGCAAGGTTACAAGGCGAACACCTAAATGGGGAAAAAATGAATACAAAAGACAAAAGTTTACTCTTGACAACATACAAAGATTCCTTAGATAACAATAAGAAAAAGTCAACCAACAGAAAGAGGAACAGAGATCACGAAGAGGAAATTTTTTTAAAAGAAAAGAAAATGGCCAACAAACACATAAATAATAAAAGATGTGAAAAGGGCCAGGATTGTATACAAAAGGACAAGGATGTTGTTTTAACCTGGCCTTTCGGTGCAAGTAACTGTAACTGAAATCTACTCAAACAAGCTTAAATTTTTTAAAAAATGAAGAATTTAAGATGAGAATTTAACAAGGATATCTAACAGAGCTCAAGGGCAGGAAATTCAATCATGACTCAGACATTTAAAAATAAAATCATGGCACTTCTCTACTGAAGCTTTTCACTGCATTTAAAGTCAAGTCCAAATTCCTCACATGCTTTGGTTCTACCCTGCAAACTCACACTCACCTCTAACTAACTTCCCCTATGCTCTTTGACGACAGTCGCACTAAACTCCTTCCTGTTCCTCAAACACATCAAGTTCTTTCCCATCCTAGGGCCTTCAGATTTACTTTTCCCTGTGCCAAGAAGATTCCTCACCTCTCCAATCCCCACAAGAATACTATTCTCCCAGCTTTCATTTTGGCTGACTCACCCTCACCCTCACCCTCCAGGTCTTAGCAGAAAAGTAACCTCCTCTAAAAGGCCTTCCCTGATCTCCTTCCCCTAACACTTCCCCTATTCCATTTCTTCTACAGTTCTTACCACGCTGCATATTTATCTTTTTTGCTATATCTTCTCCATTAGAATAAAAGCTGCAAGAGGGCAAGGAACTTGTCTGCCTTGTTCCTCCTACCATAGTATCCTTATTATAGTATCTGGCATACAAAAGACATCTCATAAATATTTTTTGCATGAATCAGATACTGAAAAACCATCAGGAAACAAGCTGGCTTCAATGTTAGTTTCAGTCTCTCTTAATGCCTCTTCCTCTGGGGCTTCAAGGCTCCTTATCAGCTTTTCTCAGTACATTTCCTATTTAACGAAGATGAGGTAGCATATATGAATCTTGATTTTCAAATTTCTGGGAGATGATCTGATTGGCCCAGTGGGAAAGGGTCAGAGAATAACAACATGATTGTCAGTCCTCATTCCAGGTGGCAAGGAATTCTCAGCAAAACAAGTTTGGACCAACCTCTTTAAGGGCATCTATTACAGATGTGAGATTAAAAACAGCAAATAGGGCTTCCCTGGTGGTGCAGTGGTTGAGAGTCCGTCTGCCGATGCAGGGGACACGGGTCCGTGCCCCGGTCCAGGAAGATCCCACATGCCGCGTTGCGGCTGGGCCCATGAGCCATGGCCGATGAGCCTGCGCGTCCGGAGTCTGTGCTCCGCAACGGGAGAGGCCACAACAGTGAGAGGCCCGCGTACCGCAAAAAACAAAACAAAACAAAATAAAAAACAAAAAACCCCAGCAAATAACTAGAAGTATCCTACCTAGTTGGGTAAATTTTGGCACACACATCTATAAAAGAGAATACTATTTAATCATTAAAAATGTTGGTGTAACTCTAGACTGATTAATATCGGAAGAAACCCAGGGTATATTTAAGTGAAGTATGCATGGTCTAACACAGTAGTGTATAATAATCATTACTGGAAACATGTTGCATAATATTAAATATAGATATATTTAAAAATAAACACACAAGTTTAGAAGGATATACATGTATAAAACTACCAGTAGTTATTCCTGAGTGATGGAATTATGGTGACTGTCACTCACTCATGCCTTTTTAATACAGTATGAATGTTTTATAATAGGCATATATTACTTAGTTTTTTGAATTTATAATTTAATTCTTTTTTTTTTTTTTTTTTGCAGTACGCAGGCCTCTCACTGTTGTGGCCTCTCCTGTTGCGGAGCACAGGCTCCAGACGCGCAGGCTCAGAGGCCATGGATCACAGGCCCAGCCGCTCAGCGGCATGTGGGATCTTCCCGGACAGGGGAGTGAACCCGTGTCCCCTGCATCGGCAGGTGGACTCTCAACCACTGTGCCACCAGGGAAGCCCTATAATTTAATTCTTATCCAACTAATTCTTGCCTGTATTCAGAAAATCAAATAGTACTGAAAGACAATAATGAAAAACCATCTTCCTACTGTCTGGTTAAGACTCCCCATACACAGTCTTAATCCTTAGAGGTAATTAATTTCAACTCTTGGTTGTTTCTATTAGATAGCTACCGCATTTCTCGAAATATTGTGCTTATCCTTATCCATTTTAGACATCGCCTATTTACTCAAGCTATGGTAGGTTAGGATGTAGCTCTGAAACTTCCCTCAGTAATTCTTCCCTCTACTCTTCTGATATCGATAGATCTATCACTGTTTTTGGTTGATTAAATAATCAGTGCTACACTGTTGGACTGTAATTGCTATCTACTGACTAGCCAAGTACTATATTATGAATACATTTCCTTCCTCAGAGAGCTCTTCATTTTCCCTAGAGTTCCTTCTTTCCTTCAATGGGTCCCTCTACTTTAACTTCGATTTTCTTGAATTACTGCGGCATATTAGATAGTCCAGCAAGAACCCACCTCCAACCCCCACTTTCCCACAAGGCTTCCCCCTCAGAATCTCCCACATTCTCACTCTAATCTGGGCTGGCTGCCCTCTCGGTCTGCTGGCACAGTTGTCACCTTCGGTGCTTCCCTTTACTGCTATTCTGGGTTAGAACCATTGTTTCCTGAATTCCAATTTTTCCTTGCTCACTTCCCAGTATGGCAGAAGTACATCCCCAGGACCTTAAGAAACTAACACAGAAGAAGGTACACGGGAGGTGACTTAGCCCTTGCATGTCTGAAAAGGTCATTACCTTTACACTTGATTTGGCAGGATAAAGAAGTCCATGTAGAAAAAAACTCAGCTTTTGAAAGCAGTACTCTAACTTCCTCTAGCATCCAGTGCTGCCACTGAATTCAATGCCAATTCTGTTTCACTCAGCTTTAAGGTGATCCCATATTCATTCTCTCCCGCACCACCACCTATACAGCCCAAGATTTTAGGATCTTCTCTTTTTACTTGGTGGGGTATTTTTTGGGGGGGTTCTTTATCATGATAATTTTTGGTCATTTTATCATTAATTTTGCTGTGCACTTTGAAAGCCCTTTCAATCTAGAAACTTTCAGCTCTGGGAAATCTTACATCAATTCATTAATAACTATCTCTGTTTTCTTTGCTCCTTCTTAAACTCTCATCAGTCAGATGTTGGAATTTTCAAACTGATCCTTCATCTTTTATGCATTCTATACTATCTATCTCTGTCTTTTTGCCTACTTTTGTAAGACTTCCTTTACTATTTCATAACTCTGCTATTAATTTTTTCGGTAAATTTTAGTATGATGGACAAAACAGGAACAATAACTTCAATAAGAAAATGGCTAGGTCAATTATGGTCCATCCATTCTATGTAGTCATTAAAGAATAAATTACATACAATGATATATTCCAAGACATATCACATTAAAAACTTGTTAAAGAAAAAAAAATTGGCTGTAGACAGAAGAAAAATAGGATTCAAGTCTTTCAACAAATACTGATTAAGCATCCACCAGTTGCCAGGCTCTATTCTAAATGCTGAGGATACAGTAGTGAGCACAGAAGCCCTCCTGGAGCTTTCATTCTAGTGGGGGAAAGACAGTAAGTGAAGTTTTTTTTCTCAAGATATAGGCAAGCTTTGCAGGCAGAAGAGATCGAAGTAAAGGAAAAAGAAGAGTAGAAGGTGCTGGACACAGAAGCAATAAATGAGTGAACAAAGTCCTGGAAAAACTTCATTTAGGCAAAGTCAAGAGTACAGGCAAAGGCAGAGAAGATGAGGACTCATTTCTGCCTTGATTTGTTTAAAAAAAAAAGGGCGGGGGGAAGGAAGAGAAGGTACTATAAGGACTCTGCAAGGGATGGGAAGCCAGAAGCCAGACCTTCAGTAGGAAGTATGCATTTGGAAGAGACAATTAAAGGGACTCTGACAGGGAGAAAAATGACAAGAGTATTCCCCCAGCAGCAATATCCAGTTAGGTTACGCTAGGAAAGACTGCTCCCAAGCTCATTCAGGTTGGTGGCTGAATTCAGCTCCCTGTAGTTGTAGGCTGGAGGGCCCTGTTTCCTTGCTGGCTTTCAGCCAGGGATTCATCCTTGCTCCTGGAGGCTGCCTGCAATCCTCATGCTTTCTATGTGCCTTCTCCTGCAACAGGAGGGCCCCCCTCATGCCTCACATTTTTCTGACTTGGTCCTCCAGCGGAGAAAGGTCTCTGCTTTTTAAGGGCTCACATGATTAGATTGGGCCTACTGGGATAATCCAGGATAATCCTCCTATTTCAAGGTCTGTAACATTAATTACAGCTGCAAAATCCTTTTTATCATGTAACCATAACATATGCATAAATTCCAGGGATTAGGGCATGAACATTTGGCAGTGGTGGGGGGCGGGCATTCCGCTACCACAGTAACAATTTTTTGTATGAAAACAAATATGGATATATTACAGAATGAGTACAAAATCACAATATTTTTAAGAAAAGAAAGGAGACTTAGAAGCATTTCAGGGGGCTTCCCTGGTGGCGCAGTGGTTGAGAGTCCACCTGCCGATGCAGGGGACACGGGTTCGTGCCCTGGTCCGGGAAGATCCCACATGCTGCGGAGCAGCTGGGCCCGTGAGCCATGGCCGCTGAGCCTGCGCGTCCGGAGCCTGTGCTCCGCAACGGGAGAGGCCACAACAGTGAGAGGCCCGCATACCACACACACACACACACAAAAGCATTTCAGGCTCACAAAGAGGACACTCTGGGCTATTCCCCCAGGCTTCCCCAAGGTGTGCATTAACTCATTTCCACTTGGATGTCTAATAGACATCTGAATCACGGCATGTCCCGAACAGAGCTCCTGACAGTCCTCTCCAAATGAGCTTTTCCTGTCTTCCTCAGTGATGACGTTAATGGCAACTCCATTCTTCCAGTTGCTCAGGCCCAAAACCTTAGTGCCAGCCTCACTTCAACTTCTCTCATCTCAAATCCTGTCAGCAAGTTTTGTCATCCAGAATTCAACCAATTTTCACCACCTTGGGTGGAGCCACTATCACATAGCACCTGGATTTCTTAAATAGCTACTGGTCTCTCTGCTCTGCCCTTGCTCACCTGCAGTCAGGTAATCCTGAGAAAACACATTTCTTCTGCACAAAATCCACCAAATGCTTCCCACCTCACTCAGGAGTAAAAGCCAAAGCCCTACTATGGCCTGTAGTGCTCTACATGATTTGGCCTGCAGTTACCTCTCTGATTTCAGCTCCTACTCCCTTCCCCTCACTCACTCCATGGCAACCACAATGGCAACTTTATTATTCCACAAATAGGCCAGGTACGTTGCCACCTCAGGACCTTTGCGTTTGGTATTCTCACTGGAATGCTCTTCCCCCAAGTAGCAATCTCATTTCTCTTAGATTCTTACTCAAAAGTCAGCTTCTGAGCAAGGCTTTCTCTGACCACCACAAAAAATTTTCACTTTCCCTCCTCTGCTGCTTATCATTAATCATTTTTTGACATTTAAAGGTTATTTTTCCCTCAACATTGTATTATGAAAAATTTAGAGAACATATAAACGTTGGAAGAATTACACAGCAAACATCCATATATCCATATGGATATATTCTACAACGAACATTTTCTATCCATTTGAACATACCCATCCATTTGATCCATATCATTTTTCAATGGCTTTCAAATTAAGTTGCGCATCATTAATAATATTTCCTCCTAAGTACTTCAGCATGTATATCATTGACGAGTTCATTATTTATTTATGGCTCCTTTTTCAAAGGTAAGATTTACATTCAGTGAAATGTACACATCTTAAGTATACATAGATACGTCTGACAAATTAATACACCTGTGTAATACAAAATTCTACCAAGATATATACATCACCACCCTAGAAAGTTCCCTCATCCTCTTCCCAACCTCTACACCCCACCCCCAGACAATCTAGAACTGACCCTTTTCACCATAGATTACTTTTGCCTGTTCTGTAACACCTTATAAAGGGAACCACACAGCTCTTTTGTGTAAGGCTACTTCTAGCTCTCAGGCTACATCAGACTAAATTTGGCCAAGAAAAATTGGCCAAATATGAATAATTCTTACATGTGTTTTTCCTGTTCAATCTCGTGGACCATGACTTTCTGCTTGTACCTATGTTTCGAGAGCGCTGATTTTAAAAAGTATTCTAAAAAGCAGTCTTGCAAATAAAAATAGGACACTTTCTAGCCTGACTTTTCTTAGTCAGGGGTTAGTAAAAAACTTCTACAGAGGTTAGTAAAAAGCCACCCAAGGGCCAAATCCAGGCCGAAGTCTGTTTTGTAAACAAAGTTTTAATGGAACACAGCCACACCTATTCATTTGGGTATTGTCCTATTGCTGGTTCCACATTATAATGGCAGAGTTGAGTGGTTACCAAACAGGAGAATGGCCTGCAAAGCCTAAAATATTCACACCTGGCCCTTTAGAGAAAAAGTTTACTGAGCCCTGTTCTAATGGATATCATATTGGCACCGAATTTTCTTTTTTGCAGTACGCGGGCCTCCCACTGCTGCGCTCCCCCCACCTTGGTACAAGAAACAGACAGCCAAGAGGCAAAATAAATTTCTGTAGCCATATATATTTTTTCCAAAATGGAAAGATTTTTTTTTAATTTATGAGAGCAAAAAATGTTGTAAAAAGTTAAAAAATATAAAGGTTCATATGTTTTAAAGTAAAAGATATTCTGTTTCCCACCTTACCAATAATCACATAATGTAATACTCCCGAGACAATCACTGTTGATATCCTTCCAGACTTTGAAAATGCCTTATTTCCTTTGTGGAAATGGGACCATGCTATGTTGATTTCCTATTTTGACTTCTGGACACCTTTCCTTTTTAACAATATACATCTAGCTTATCTTTTTTTTTTTTTTTTTTTTTTTTGGCGGTACGCGGGCCTCTCACTGTTGTGGCCTCTCCCGTTGCGGAGCACAGGCTCCGGACGCGTAGGCTCAGCGGCCATGGCTCATAGGCCTAGCCACTCCGCGGCATGGGGGAACTTCTCCGACCGGGGCACGAACCCGTGTCCCCTGCATCGGCAGGCGGACTCTCAACCACTGCGCCACCAGGGAAGCCCTAGCTTATCTTTTAATTGCAAACTAATCTACTATATGAATGTACCTAACTTATCTGCCAATTGACTACTGTTAAACATTTAGATTGTTGTTTTTCACAATGACAGCATTCCTAAAATAAACACCCTTGCATAACGAGAGAAAGATATATGCATATGTACTTTTGTAAAACAATTTTTTAGACAAGGAATTGCTGGGTCAAAGGAAATGTGTATTTAAAAATCTGACAAACAGGAAGACATGAAACAGTGAATACCATGACTCCACTTAGAGTAAAAAAATCACCTAAGTCGGGTACACACACACGAAGAAGTATAGAACATTAGTTTTCAACCAGCAACAACTCTGCCCTCCAGGGGACATCTGAAAATGTCTAGAGTTGATTTTCGTTGTCACAACTGGGAAGGTGCCAGTGTCTAGTGGGAAGGCAGGATGATGGAAAACAACAGTCCTCCCCCAATTAAGAATTATCCAGCCCAAGATGTCAATAGGGCTCTCAGTGAAAAACCCTTAGCTAGGATTATATCTCACAGTCTTCAAAGCAGTTTTCTTTAAAGAGTGGAAGACAATTATCATTTACACTTTTTTTGTGGGTTTTTTTTTTGCAATGAACATGCACTAGTTTAAAAAACACTTCCATAAACAAAAGCTCTCCCTTGTGTTGAGATAAAATCAATCTCTGTGGCTTCTCATACTGGTTCTACACCTTAAAGACAAATTCTGAAAGTAGCTAACAAGACTCATTGAATCTTCTCTTCAGCAGACTGATCTTAGATAGTTCTTCTGAATGCTCTTCCTAGGAAATAGCATCAAGTCACTTCACCAATCTGATTGCTATACCTATTAAGAACAAGGTGCTAAGTGCTGATCCCCAAACTCTAGTTTTGTACTCTGATCAGTGAAGAGTGAAATGATCATCTTCCTCATTCTGCATACAATGATTCATATTCAGCTTATTAAAACATTCAGTTTTTCCACACATGCTGCAGCTAATTTACATTTTCCCCATCCAGTACTTTTATATTGCCTTTTAAGTCTAAATGCAAGAAACTAAGACACTTGATTAACTCTCCTTACTACCCTAAGGAATGTACCTACCACTCTAGAATATAATCAAGTTACAATTTTGAGTTACATTTTAGTCAGGAACAGACATTCCCACCACCTGACTTGGATGCTGGGGTTACTTAAATCCCATCACTGATGCACTTAAAAATCACCAACAAAGGGGCTTCCCTGGTGGCGCAGTGGTTGAGAGTCCGCCTGCCGATGCAGGGGATACGGGTTCGTGCCCCGGTCTGGGAAGATCCCACATGCCGCGGAGAGGCTGGGCCCGTGAGCCATGGCCGCTGGGCCTGTGCGTCCGGAGCCTGTGCTCCGCAATGGGGGAGGCCACAACAGTGAGAGGCCCGCGTACCGCAAAAAAAAAAAAAAAAAAAAAAAAAAATCACCAACAAGGTATGCTATTTTAGATTCTTATTAATGTCACTCAATTCAACAAACATCTAAGTGAGTGCCTAGGACACTGTACTGATCAATGAGATCAATAAAACATAGAAGTGAACTGGCCAGAAGACTTTATGGCCTACAGCCATTTCCTCAATGAAGGAACCCCTTGTCCGGACTACCTATTAAACACTCACTGATTTCAACCTGTAGAACTATATATAATGCTGTGTTTTATAAAGAAAGCTTGGGTGTTACTTATTTCTGTACTCTCTCAATTCTTTGCACATTTTGGGGCCTAAACTAAGTACTCAGTAAATGTTTAATAAGTGTACCGTACTGTCACCACTACATACAACATACCTGCAGGTAAACACCTGTAATAGGGCTTTTACTCCTCAGATCGTTGAAAATAATAGATAGCAATAACGCTTAAACGTACCCAAAACAAAACTGGATTCACGAAGGCATAAAGCACACACGGGCGGGTTAGGTAACTCTTTACCCTTGAATAATACATTAGAGAAACAGAAAGATTCAAGGATGCACTCTGAAGAAGAAATGGTGAAGACGAAATTAAATTCCAAAACAATGAAAATTATAATTCCCCCACTAACATCAGCATACTCCCACGTCATTTCCACCTTGGGGGTGGGGGGAAGCTCCCGCATAAAAGGAGGCAGGGGTCTCCCACATGCAGACCCCTGCTCAAAAACCCTGCAGGGCTCCGCAGCCCAGCCGCAGCCCCGCCACGCCCCAGCACGGGCCCACTCACTCCGCTGCCCGCCCCGCGGAGAAGCTCCCGCAGGCCTCCGCTCCGACGCCGCTGGGCACAGCGCTTGGGAGGCAAGGGAACGGAGGCAGATGGGCGGGGAACGAGCCCAGCTCGACCACGCAAGCCCAAGCCTACGAAACAGTGGACGACCGGCAACCCCAGGCTCCCAACCGCGCGCCCAAGCGTCCCGGGACGGGGCCCCGGCGGGTCCAATCTGCCGCCCCCCGCCCCTTCCTCAAGCCTTTAGAGCCGCAGCCCCACCCCTAGCCGCCGGCCGCGCCCCGTCCCGCTCGCCCCAAGCCGCTACCCCGGCCGACCGCGGCCCGAGGTATCTGCTCGCTGGAGGTGAGCCCGGGGATGCCAGCCACGCCCGGGAGGTCGAGGAGCTGGGGTCCCCTACCTGCACTTTCCTCCGCCCTGCCGTGTTCTGCCGGTGATGGGCCGCCATCTTGCATGTTGACACTCCTACGTCATTTCCGGAAGTGGCTTGGACAGGGCGGATGTCCCGCCTCTTCCCCTTTGGCCGAGGCATGGTGGATCAGCTCACCTCAGGGAATCTTTGTCGCTGTGGCCGGTGACCCTGTGGTGCGGCAGAAGCACTTAAAAACCGTTGCGTGCATATAATGCTGGCGGAGAGAGAGCCACTTTGTGACCCAAGGGAGCAATCTGTATCCAGCTCTGTGTGGGCCTGGACCCTGGCTTGCGCAGTTCTCCTCAGAGGCCCAAGTAGGCATAAGAAAAGCGCTGAAAGAATTAATGCTGGAGATGGGCGCCTTGGACTCCACCTCCACTCCCTCAAACATTCGTGGGCAGCCAAGGGAACCGGCATATTTGCCATGAAGTACGTAAAAAAGGCGGAGGATTATAAACTGGCCTGGAAGGAGGAGAAATAGAAAGGTTTGCAAAGGAGGTGGCCCCATCTTAAGGAGGCGCACAGTGTTCATTTAAATAAGAGATGGGGAATTCGCTGGTGGTCCTGGTTAGGACTCAGCGGCCAAAAAGAAATTGATGTTAAGAAGGCAAAAAATACACACTAGTTAAAATTGTTTACAGCCGGACTTACTTGGTGATCCAGTGGTTAAGACTTTGAGCTTCCACTGCAGGGGGCATGGTTTTGATCTCCTGTCGGGGGGAAATAAGATCCCGCATGACCCACGGCAAAAAAAAAAAAAAAAAAATGTTGACAGAGACAACTAAATTCCAAATCCTGAAGGAGTTGGGGCTCACTCTAGTATCTGGTTTAAATCATCTCTTATACTGGGACAGGTAGACCTTTCTGGATGAAGGTTTGACCTGAGGAAATTTTCCTGACACTAATTATAAGTATTGATGGTCCAAGGCTAATTATTTGGCCAGTTGGTCAAGGACATGGAAAGAGCACGATTGGAGAACTGGTGACAAGGAAGCCTTGGGAAGGGATATGGTGATGGACTTTGCAGAATGAATCTTAAGAATCATATGTATGAAATGAACAGCTTTGTGGATTAAACCCAGCCTCCTTTTCCAGGCTCAGTGATTGCTCAGTGGACTCATGAATGAAATGGTGATGATAACAAGGTTGGAGCTGTGCGTGGGATCACCAAGCCACTGCTGAGCGTTCAGGTTGCTAGCAGCAGTGAGCAGTCCTGAGTTGGTGACATGCCTCATGCTCCAGGAGGACCAGCCAACCACTTGGAGGCAAGCGGATTCCATTGGCCCTCCCCATCATCTAGGAAGTGGTAGTTATTTGTCCTCTCTGAAATACACTAAGTTTAAATTTGCTTTCCTTGATGGCTGTGCTCTGTCAGCACCACCATCTAGGAACTTCCTGAATGCTTTATGCACTGTCATTGTGTCTGACACCATATTGCTTCTGATCAAGAAATTCACTCTGTAATGAAAGAAGCAATGCAATATGCTGTTGCCCATAGAATTCATTGGTCTAATTGTATAGTCTATCACCAAGAAGCACCTGGTCTTATTGAAGTCTTAGTTATGGTGCTTTCTGGAAAATAACCCTTTTTGATGCTGTTTTATAGGATGCAGTATATGCTTTGAACTAGTGTCCAATATTTGGCATTCTTTCTTCCTGTTCCTGTTATCTACTGCTGTATAACCACCCCAAAACTTAGTCGTTTAAAGCAACTTCAACATTTACTTTGCCTACAAATCTGTAATTTATGCAGGGCTCAGTGGGGACAGCTTATCTCTGTTCCACTTTCCACTTGATGCCAGTTGGGGCAGCTAAAAAGTTGGCAACTGGAATCATCTAAAGCCCCACTCCTTTACATGTCTGGTGACTGATGCTGCATCTGTGGGCAGAACACCTACTCAATGGCCTTTCCACAGTGCTGTTTGGCTTCTCACAACATAGTAGCTGGGTTCCAAGGGCAATCATGCCAGGAGAGAGAAATCCAGGTGGGAACTGTAATGACTTTTCTAAACTAACAGTAGAAGTCCTGCAGTGTCACTTCAACCATATTCAGTTCATAGAACTTAGTTACTAAGGCTGCTTATATCTAAGGAGACTTCTTTTTTTTAAATGGGAGAAATGTCAAAGAATTTGTGGATATGTTTTAAAACCACTACATTTCCAAAGGTAAAGTTAGTGGATTTAGGAACAAAGGGATATTATACCTAATGTCCCCCAATTACAATTTTTTAATCTGCCATTCTCTGAGATTCTGGACTTTGCTGGTTTAGAGGTTTGTCACCAAAGAAGGGAATTCCTCTAACAAGGCTGAACAATGGTTCTACTGATTTGGAGCTGGGACTGCACCTCACCATTTTGTATGTCTTGTGTCACTGAATAGGCAAGAGAAGGAGAAGAGCAAGGTTATGGTTTTGGTGGAAGTAATTAACCCTGATCATGAAGCAGAAATAGGTTTGCTGATATAGCTTTAAACATATAGGTCCATCAAACACTCAGATCCCTTAGAAATGAAGACATTGGTTGAAGGTAAAGGGACAACAGAATAGCTGGTGGAAAAAAGAAGTCATAAAGGGAAGTGAAATTCTCATGATCAGGGGAAGAAATGAGAACAGTCATGTTTCCTTTCCTTTCTTGATGTATCATGTATACTTTTAAGTGTTTTAACTTTTATTTTCTTCTTTACCCTTTACTTCACTATTATATGTGGGGTGTGCTATTGTTGGTAAACTTCATTATTTAGTAAGTTGCAGAGGAAAAGATAGCAACTAGAGGTTGTAGACTTAGAAATGGATGATGGATATGGTAATTGATGAAACATTGGGTTGACTCTTTTGGAGGGTGACAGAGTGAGTGCATCTTTGACTGTGTAAAGGATAGTTGCAGTATTTTAAGTGACAACTTTTTTTTTGAAGTATAAGCATTGAAAGCAGTGGTTATATTGGTGTTGGGCAACCAAAGGGATGCCTTTACATTTGATATTTTTGGGGCTTTATTTTCTGCTGTCCATCATTTGAGTTCTCTTTCTGTGTTTGGGGAATTCCCCACTATGTGTCTTGGTGGTGGTGAGCACTGCTTACAGAAAGTGAGAAAGACAGTTACTCAGTTTTTCTAGCCTTCTTATAGCAAGAGTCTATGCATGTGACCTCAGCTTAATTAATCAGATGACATCTTGACTGCAACTTGGTGAGAAACTCTGAGGCAGCATTATTCAGCTAAACTGCTCCCAAATTCCTGCCACTGCAGAAACTGTGTGAGATAATAAATATTTGTTGTTGTGGGATAATTTGTTATGCAGCAATAGATAACTAATGCACCCTCCCTTCTCCATGAGGAGGGGAAATGTCACAGCACTTTCACAACTTTACAAAGATAGTCTCATCATCAGCTTCTTCAATCTCCATTTAATTCTTTGTCTTTTCTTGTGTAACTGTCAGGAGGCTTATCCTGGCAGAATTCCTTCATCAGTCTCTTAGAATTTCCTCCATAGGAAGATTGGTACCTTTATTCAAAATGTAAGAAGCCTTGACACCTACTATATTTTTCTCAGTTTTTGAGACCTTTGTTTAAAGTCCTAGGCAACATGAAAACTTTAACATCCTGAAAAAAAAATCCACGTACGTATTAAATAAAAATACAATCGATTTAAAAAGTAAATAAGAGTTCTAGAAGGCTTCTACTTCCAAATAAACCAGACTGGTTCTTGTTAAATCTTACTCTGGAAGGACCCTTCCCTCTGTCAGTTACCTGTCAATTAACTTCTTACATCTTCAGTTTTTTAAATCTGTAAAATGGAATCACAACAGTACCTATTTCATATGGTTCTTATGAAATAACCTTACCATAGTACCTGGTAGGTAGGAAATATTCAGTATACTTTAGGTATTATTTTTAAGTATCACCTTGCTCAGGAAACATTGCCAAAATATTATAATAACATTACCAAAATGTTGTAATTTCCCAGGATAGATTTTCTCCTGTTTTATATAATGTAGGCTCTAAAGTTTTCAAACCAGCTTGAAATTTCATCTTTTGTTCCTGCCTGCTTTCTTGTTTTCAACAGCCTGGAAAAAGATTCATGAAATGATAAGGCCTTTTAACGGATTTGTCCACATGTTTAAATACATGTTTTCTGGCTCCGTGACCAATCCATTTACTGAAGGAGGTGAAGATGACCAGGTATGTCTTTGAACCAAACCCCAGACTTACCATCATCGGGGGGAGACATGAATGTTTTCTGTTTTAATTGTTTAAGAGGAATTAATATGTTTTGAAAATTTGTTTAAAAACACACAATCATGCAGCACCTTGGTTTGCAGCTACTACTTGTCTGCTAGTGCTTAATGCATTAATTTGGATATTTTAAAGATGAATTTTAAAAAGAATAAAATTTTAAGCCTCATGCAAGTAATGTGGAAGTGCTAAATAAACTTTGTAAAGCAAGCCTGTCATGATATCAACCAGCTTCATGGAGAAATTGAGAAGCTGCATTATTTCCTTATAATTCTTTAATGATCCTCTAAAACAATGCTTCCTTAAAGAAATAGGGTGTTATGATATATAATAGACTACAAGATCATAATTAAATAAACGTGCATAAGTGAAGCAATATTATATAAGTAAATATAGAGACTCAGAATGCTTAAGATGTTTATGTCAAAAGTTGTATGCTAGTTTATGTCTTGTCAGCAAATCCTCAGGTTTAAATACAGTCTTAGAAGGCTTTACTGAGTGACTCCTTATTCAACGTTAACTTATTTCTGAACACACTGGGAAAAAAGTATCCTTTAGTTCTTTTTACTTCTTTTTGTCTATATTTTTACACGCCAATATGAGAAAGAGAAACCAGTTTCTTCGGTTCCAAAAATGTTTTGACCTTGTCTAGCTTTCCCACTGGAGGGCAGTAGAGAACCATCCAAGCCATCCCTGATTTTGAACCTCACTGGCTCTAATGTGTGACAAGTCAGACCTTAAAATCCTTGGTACTTATTTCCTACTGATAAAATGTCATAATCAAAGTACGTTTTTAGAAAGCCTATTCACTACCATAAAAAATCATAATTGATTGTGGGAATAAAAGAAAATAAAGCAAAATGAATGCATTTATAAGTATTTAAGTGGACAAAAAAAATTAAACCTACATCACAAATGTACTTAAAAAAATTTATTTATTTATTTGTTTATTATTTTTGGCTGCGTCTGGTCTTTGTTGCGGCATGCGGGATCTTTTGTTGCGCTGCGGGGGCTCTTCGTTGCAGTGTGCAGGCTTAGTTCCCCTGCGGCATGTGGAATCTTAGTTCTGAGACCAGGGATCGAACCCACGTCCCCTGCATTGGAAGGCAGATTCTTTGCCACTGGACCACCAAGGAAGTCCCACATATGTACTTTTTTGTGGTGGAATTTTTGTACAGGAGCTGAACTGCCTGAGGCTTCCTAAAATACTAGTCCAAAAAAGTACAGTGTATGTGAATCTTACTCTAAAACTTTGACATATACGTATATCATATTAGCTTATTGAAATTATTTATAATTCTGAGCTCCCAGACAGCCAAAATGATGGAAAAGTCAACCTCAGTTATTGTTAAGACTCCCCTGACTACCTTGATCCACCGTTAGGTCACTGACGAATGACCAGGAGTCATACGGGGAGGCACCAACAATCCTCAGGCCACAATGGTTAGGGCTGAGGTGCCCAGTGTCCTTTGAAAGTGGCCAGGCCTCTGTTCTTTTCCTCCACTGGGACTGGGGTTTTTTGTTATAGCTGGAAATCCTAGTGCCTAGGGCCCCACCCTTCTAAGATATGCAGCCATCATTGACCAGGGTCTGTCACCAACTGGGATGCTTTCAACAGTGGTCACAGGTCTTTACTCTTTGTAGAACCTCTCTTCCTGCTTTCACTAACCTCTCTGCCCTACAAAGAGTATGGATTTTTCCCCCTGCACACCCTTTCCCACCTAGATTTGCAGCTTAAGCTCTTCAGTGAGCTTGGGCTTTCATTAAAGGCAAGACAAGAGGTAGTCTTTAAGCTTCAGGACCGCAATTACAAACCCCTCCTGAGATCAGCAAGTACTGTGGACTGGCAACCATCAGCAGAAGGCGGGGGAAGGAGGGAAAACTGCTGAAAAAACAAAGTACCCTCTAATATCTCAACAAATTATCTTCCACAGAAGCTACAACCCAAGACAATTATTTTCCTGGTAATCTCCCTATAGAAACCACAGGTATTCTTTATGCCTCCAAACACCTTTAAACTGCATTCAAAATTAGGGTTGTGAGTCTGGAAATCTTTCTTTGCTAATTTGTTGTACATGAATGCCTGCAGAAGCTTTTGAATGCTAAATGCTGTGGGAGGGGTAGTTTCCATGGTAACTCTTCAGTGCACTCTTTTTCTTGCACTTCAATTAGATCTTCATTGCTGAGCGGTTGTGAATGAGAAGGTAACAGCTCAGTCACATCTGGAGAGCTGGAGAGTTGCAGCCTTTCTAGATGCAGCTATATTCTCAGGCCACTGAGTTGTACTACGCTTGTCTTGCCCCATCTCTTCATGGTACCCCAGCACCACAATGGAAAATATATTTGCAACACACATGACAAAGGGCCAATTTCCTTAATATACCAAGAGAGCATACAAGTTAATATGAACAATACCAAAACACAATGGAAAAAAATGAACAAAGGACATAAATAGGCAGCTTACAGAAAAAGAAAATGAATGGCTTACATTGTATGAAAATGTGTTTAATCTCATTCATAATGAAGGAAATACATATTTAAATAAGATTCCATGTTTCACCTACCAGATTGGAAAAGATCTAAAAATTTGACAATATACTGTGTTCAGAGAATGTGCAAAACCCATCATTTTAGAGACTCTTCGTGGGAGGGTAAATTGGTATAATCTCCTTGGAGGGTGATTTAGCAGTTTCTGTTCTAGAAATTCATCCTACAAGTGCAATTACATTTAACTTAAAAATACAGTAAAAGAATATTTATTGATGCATTGTTGAAGCAAATGACTGGGACAGATTAAATGAGTTGATACATCCAGACAGTTATTCACACTGGACAGTGAGAGACAGAAGTAAAGTTGGGTTTTCCTTAAATCCCAGAGTTGTATGTTCAGCCTATTTGTGAAATGCTGTTAAAGGATAATTCTTAAAAAAAAAAAAGTAAAATCATGACTCTCATGCAGATATAAAATGAACAAGTGTTAAAGATTTCATTTTGCTCACAATGAAGGACTGTTGTCAAACCTAAGTTTGTGTGTCCAACGCACAGTGAGGCCAGACAAACCAAAACGTCGGCTTTTGGAACAGAGAAAGGTTTATTGCAAGGGCCAAGCAAGGAGAATGGGCTGCTTGTGCTCAAAAGACCTGAACTCCCCAATGGCTTTCAGGCAAGGGTTTTAAAAGATATTGTTAGGGAATAGGGTCGTGGGATGCCTGATCAGCTCCTGAACCTTCTGATTGGTTGGTGGTGAGGTAACAGGGTGATGTTTTAGGAATCTCAGCCTTCTGGTTCCAACCAGTCTGGGGTCTAGTGCTTGTGGTCAGCATGTAGTCACCATCCTTCACCTGGGTGAGGGTCTCAGTTTCTGCAGAACAACTCAAAGATATGGATCAGATTATTATCTATATTCCTTCAGGAGGAACGAGGAGTCCTGTGACTCTCTTTTCCTAATCATTAACTGCTTGAGCCAGCTTTTTGGAATGTGGGGAAGGCCTGTGAGACTGAAGCCTTTTCCCCACAATCAAAAAACAGGGACATGGAAAGACTTTTATACTGAGGAGGGCTAGGCAGATGTCATAATTGGCTCAAAGGAGAAGTCAAGAAGCACAGATTCCTGTGCAATAAAGGAAGGTTGAAATGGATGTGCAAATGAGGGCCAAACTGGTTTACTACTGGTGGGGGAGGTTGTCCCTGCACCTGACAGAATTGATTTACATGTCTATAGATAGGAGTTATTCTGCCTTGTTATCAGTTATCTATAATTTACAGAGTTGTAAAATAGCTTTCATAGAAACAGAATCAGTAATGCTGCAGGGTTGACCACAGTGTATAGTTTTCCATTTTCTGTACAAGATTTAAATGATAAATGCAAGAAGTCTAATAGAATGTAAAATCCTTTGGTCCCAATTGTGTGTATGTGTGTGTGTGTATGACATTCAAGTATATGTACCTGAATATGGCATTGGTGGTATAGTGGTGAGCATAGCTGTCTTCCAAGTATGTGTACATATGTACATATATGTGTTCACATACACATCGACTATTTCTTGATGGAGACAGAGGAAATTGATAATCGTGTCTGACACTTGGCAGAGGGACTGAAAGTTGGGAATCTGAGTTGAAGGGGAAATCTATTTTTCACTGTATACCTTTTTATACTACTTGATTTTTTTTCTTTACCTTTGCCATGAACATTTTTTTCATGGCAGGGAAAAGGAAATCTTTCATAAACCCTAATGTGACAAACAATAAAGCAATGAATTATAGAAATGAAGCATTGCAGAAAATACAAGGGGAAATGGATAGAAATGCAATAGCCATGGAAAGGGGACCCTTAACAGACCTCTTTCAGGTCTTGGCAATTGAGCAGACTGAAAATAAGTAAGGATATAAAAAGCAGTTTTCAACATAGGCTGCCTAGTAAGAACAATTAGGGAGCTTCCTTAGAAAAGCTTTTTTATTTCAAACATATGCAAGAGTAGACAGACTAATCTAATGAACCCACGTGACCCACACCACCCAACTTTGACAGTTAACAATTCATGGCCAACTTTCCCCACCCACTTTTTCCCCTTCTATATGATACTGAAGCAAATCCCAGAAATCATATAATTTAACCTACACACATTTCCTCCAATGAGTATCTCTAAAATATAAGGAATCTTTTTAAAAAATATAATGACAATACCATTATCACTTTTTTTTTTTTTTGCGGTACGTGGGCCTCTCCCGTTGCGGAGCACAGGCTCCGGATTCGCAGGCTCAGCGGCCATGGCTCACGGGCCCAGCCGCTCCGTGGCATGTGGGATCTTCCCGGACCGGGGCACGAACCCGTGTCCCCTGCATCAGCAGGCGGACTCTCAACCACTGCGCCACCAGGGAAGCCCCATTATCACTTTTTTAAAAAATTAAAAATTCATAGGTACAATATCATTATCCCACCTAAAAAATAGCAGTAATTCCTTAACTTTATCAAAGATTCAGTATTAAAATTCCCAATTGTTTTATAAAGGTCATTTTTACAAATAGCTTTGTTTGAATTAGGATTTGAATAAGGTCCACACGTTTTGATTAGTTGTTGTGTCTCTCAATTCTTTTATTGTAATCTATACATTACCTGGGGAGCTTCTAGAAAATATTGTAGTCCAGGTTTCATCCTGATAATGTTGAATTTTACCTGAGCCATGTGCTCCTGGAAAACAGGGACAGTTAAAGAAATACACACACATACACACACACACACACACACATGTGCATGCACACACAGAGCCTTTTTTGTGTTCTAGAAAAGACTGCAAAGAACCATCCTCTTCCACATGACTTAGGTAAGACTCACGTGTGCCCACTTGTTTACCTATGACAAGACTAGACACAGACCCTCTAAGTTCCCATTCTTGGCCTCATAAATGATTAACTGAACTGCTTGTCCCCATTGACCAATCAGAACAAAATGCTTGTTAAACTTCGGTTAAGATTCTTTCCTCCAAGGTCCCTAAGCTTTAACCCATGCTCAATCTGAGCCAGCACACAGTCCTCCTTGTGAGCAAAAAAAGAATGAGGAGTGTAACTCACCATCTGGTTCTACAAGGGTTAAGTCACAACCCACTGCAGTCACCCACTGACAGTGCACAATGGGCCTTGAGGGGAATTCAGGATGAAAAAATAAAATGAGGCACTCTGTTCTTTGAATCATTGGGCCCTTAGATAGCTAAGATGCATATCTCAGAAAGTATTCCAATGACCCCAGCTTCTTGCATCTTCCCGTACATGGAAAAACATTAAAATCATTAACTTGATTTTGTTTGTGATTAACTTTAATCTTTTTTTTTGGCATTAATCTTTTGCCAAGAGGTATGCTTGAGTTGTGTATATGTCTTAGCCAAAAAATTCATAAAAATACTGGCTCCTCTTCTACCTCTTTGGAGCAGTTTACTCAGAGCTACTGAATGGCTGGCTCCCAGGCTATAGTCCTCAGTAAGACCCTGAAAAAAACTTAAACTCACAACTCTCGTGTTGTGCATTTTTGTTTAAGTCAACATCCTTAACAGCCTCTCCTGAGAAAAGGCTGGCCTCAGAGTAAAACATTATCTGATCTACTCCCATCAGGTCACTGTTGGGGCCCATGGCAGACCACCCCAAAATACACCACAATGGCATATTGATTATTTTTGAATTAAATTTACTTAAGAAATGGCCCATGCAAAAGGGACACTTTGAGCTTTCTCTCTGTCCCCTGAAAACAGGAAATAAATATCCCTATGAAAGTTTCCCCTCTCTGTAGAAAGGTAATTCTTATCACCAGAGAGAGGGAATTCAGGACTGAGAAGCCTATATAAGAAAGCTTTGTTACTTCTTTACTAATTTACTACCCAAACCCAAACTATGCTTAAATTCCTTACTCATTAAGCACCCAAAGCCTAAGTTTCTTTGTTCTGTCAATTCCTCACAAATTTATTGTTTCTTTGTTTAAAAAATTTAAAAACTGCCTGCTTTGGCCACTTCTTAGGTCCTATTTCTATGAAACCTTGGTGTGCACAAATTAAAGTTGTTTTCTTTTTTTCCTGTTAATCTTTGTGTCAACTTTATTATTAGTCCAGACACAGGAACTCAAGAAGGGTAGAGGGAGAAATTCCCTCTCCCCAACATCACTCTTTTACCCCACTCCTCCACACCTGGTTCTTTCTAGTCTAATTTACTCCTTTGTATAAAAGAAAAACTTTTTGCCTAACCTTTGAGGTCTTATGGTCAAAGCCTCTCCCTACTGCAATAGCTCTACTCCCCTTAGTGCAAAGGTCCCTTCCACCCCGCTTTGCAATAATCCTTTTGAATAAAATCTCTCCTTACTAAATCTGAATTTGTTTTTTTATTTGACAATCTCCAGAAATATATTTTTCTCCAGTTGATTATAATATGAAATGAGATTTAAGAAGCACTCCTTAGAGGATGTGAACAATTCAATTACTAGGATAATTTAATACATATGTATCTGTGTTAGTGTTCCTCCAAAAGGCAGATTCTGTGCAAGGTCTTGGCACAGCTGGTTTATTTAGGAGGTCATCTCAGGAAGCACAAGAAAAAGAGCAGGGACGGTGAGACAGAAGGAGGACAACCCCATCCAGGATTCATAAGAGAGCAGGTTTCCCCATGGGTAACTGAAGCTCAGTTCCTCTGAGGATTCTCTGAGGAACATGTGAAATGCATCTTAGATTTGTTCTCTCCAGGGACAGAAAAGACAGGGTAGGTATATATCCAATTTCTCCCATCCCTAACTGGTTAAGAATTATCTCTGAGGGTTTTAAGTCCCAAACCCTGCTGGGTACCTTCAAGTAGAGAAGCAGGCATGTATGGGTCCTTGAAGAGACTGTCAGCACACTGTCCCCTACAGCTGCAGGCAAATTCAGAGCGGGCCAAGGGGTTATGGAGCTAGGATCAACAGCATGTGCTGCCGTATTGAATTTTATGCCCACAGAGAACATCTTTTTTTAATTCTTGCAAGTGCCACTTGAACAGCAAAAGTTGACCACAAAGGACCTTCTATAAATTCCCCCAAATATAAATTAACTAAGATTTGTTGAATGATTACTATGTGCTAAAGGTTTTACATGAATTATCATAATTTAATTCTCAGGACAACCATCTGAGATAGGTATTATTATTATCTCAATTTTACAAGTGAAGAAATTGAGCCTTAGATTAAATACTCTGCCCAAGGTCATATAGCCAGAAAAAGAGCAGGAATTTAAACTCCAGCCTTCTGACTCAAGAATGAAAGCTGTTAACTACTGTGGGATATGCTTCCCCACAGCCTTTAGTCATAATGTGGGAAACCACATGTTAATAATAACAATGGTATAAATGATCCAACAATAATACTCCAACCATTTGGGGATTTAAAACATTTTTCTACAGAGAAAATGAAAGCAATGATAAGAAAAATCCTATATGACAAAATTTACAAGTTATGGTTAAAGCTGTGATAAAAAGAATATTATAAATAAGAAAGAGTGATGTTACATGAATTAAACATTCTATTCAAAAGGTTAGAAAAAGAACAAATTAACCTTGGACAATGGAAGTAAGAAATTAATACAAATGATAACAGAAAGGACTTCCAATTCAGGCAAGAGTTCTCAGGACAGGCTTCCAAAGAGGAGGGAATTGCACTCAGAGAGAAACCCAGAGACCTGTGGGTTCTCCTCAAGTATTGGGGAGGATACTGATCAGGTGTGAGGAAATAGCTGAGGCCAGGGAAACAAGTATCCAAAAGGATAAGAGGTAACAGTGCCCAGTGCTCTGGGCTATTAATGCTGGAGTTTATTGTTAAGGTTTTCAAAGTGGAGGTCAAGAAAAAAATACTAAAACTTCTGCTTGTATTATGCATTTATTAGGACCCCAGAGTGGGGTGTCTAGGGTTTCATGGGTTCACTCTTCATTGGCTAATTTCAAGCATAAGAATGGGAATTGGGGTGCAGGAAGGGAGAAGTGGGGTCACTCAAGTGGTCAGTTATCTAGGTTACCCAGGGCTTTCTGAAAGAGGGAACTTCATTGGTGGTGATAGCCTAATTCCTTATCTGGTTGTTTTGCCAGTAGCTGTGTCAGACAACTGGTAATATGCTTATTCAAGATATATATCTTTTGAAATGGATGCCTCAACAATCAAAAGCCTAATGTCAGGCACTTACACTACCATTCTGTGTTAGTACAAGCACGAAGTCGTTTCAGAGAGTTAAGGATGGGTAGAAGGATGGGAATGAATCCTGAGTAGCATAGGGGTACTGTGCTGATCCTGTGCTTGTTTATGCCTCGCTCTGGTTGACTGGGATTCCCCTCTGCAACCCGCATTTTCCAGACTCTCATGTCAGCTGGCTTCTGGCTGGGTTCAGCACTACTAGGAATCTGAAGAAAAAAGAAAGGAAGAAGCCAAAGAATCTCTTCCTCTCTGCTCTGGTCATCATCTCTGGCAGGGGCTGTGATCCTCTAGATCAGCTATAGCACATACAAACTTTTATGTATGTGAAAGATTGTGTGTGTGCTAAGCCTTTGAAATGTGTTTCTGGACCACTATGTTTGCTATAGCTCCAGGAAAAGGATTAGGAAGACACTATTAATGATGCAGTCTATTAAAGGTGGCTTTCTCTAAGTGGTCGCATTATTGATGACTTTTCCTCATCTGGTTATTTTTTTTAAAGGAAAAAAAATTATGCTGTCCCTCACCTCCATTAATACTCTTTGATGAATAGTGCAAACTATCACCTGGTATTTATTTTCATGAGCCCCTAATTACAGCTAATCAAGCATTTACCTTGCATTTACAGGCTCTTGCTGCAGGTACATTTTTAGCCATCCTCAGTAAAGAAACATAATTGCAGTAGACCATAGAAAAATGAACATGAGAAAAAGTAAGAGACGAGTATCATCATTTATTACCTAGGCATACCTCATTTTTTTTTCTAGCCACATAGAGATCAGGAAGAGAAAACAGCATCTAAAATAGAATTTATGAATCAGGGAGGCTGTTGGCAAGGAGCCTAAATAAAAACACCATGGCATTTTCACGTAAAGAAACTGTATCCAGTACACTGATTTTACTCAGCAAATTGAATTATATATTATTTAACTGGTAAATCTCAAAGCCCAAATCAAATATTATTTTCTTTTCCAAAATGTTTTTATTTCTATTTCAAAGATAAAAGAGTTTCCTTGTCTATATCAGTCTGACCTGCCTTTGCCATTCAGAATATTGGTGGAACATACAACAATTTTTAGACTTAATTATAATCTTAGTGACCATCAAGTGCAGCCCTCTGCATTTAACATGAAATTGAGACCAAGTTACTTGGTTAGGTAAGTGGAAAAGCCAGAACCACAAACCACCCTCTTGACTCTACTTTCACTGCTTCGCATAAATATCAGTGGTTCTTAAATGAACAGTGCTTTTTCTTCAAACTACAGGTACCCTTCCTCAGCATTCCTGCCCTTGTGATTCTCTTATGTTCCCTTTCCCAGTTGAAAGCCAGCATTTTATAATATTCCATTTCTCAAATTAAAATGTAGAATCCCAAATTAACTATGATAGTGGTCTCTGATGTGTAAGATTAAGCTTCTATCTCTTATGAACCAATCAATCCCATTTTCCAGATTCGACTTCTTTTTCCACAGAAAAATCGATATGCAAGGTATGGAAATAACTTGTCTATCTCCATGTCAATCTTAAACAAGTAGATCATATCTGTATGATAGGGGCTAAATAATAAGATAACTTGAAAGATCTTTTCTTAAGAAAATTTGTTTTTGTCTGTTCCTCTTCATTCGTTTGCTTCCTAAAGGTTTATGTTCACACCCCAGACTCTGTGATGGGCTCCAGGGGCACAGCTCCTGCTGTTAATGCTGGAGCTTATTGTTAGGGTTTTCAAAGTGGAGGTCAAGAAAAAAATACTAAAATTTCTACTTGTATTATCTTTTTTCTATTTTCAGTTTTTACCTTTATCAAAACTATACATGATTAGAGTTCAAAGAGTCAAATAGCTCTACCAAAACAACAGGGTCCTACTGTGTAGCACAGGGAACTATATTCAGTATCCTGTAATAAACCACAATGGAAAAGAATATGAAAAAGTATATATATATATATATATATATATATATGTATAACTGAATAACTTTTCTGTACAGCAGAAATTAACACAACATTGTAAATCAACTATACTTGAATGAGAACAAACAAACAAAACCCCCTAAATTCAGGAGGCTAATATAATTTGGTCCATTTGGCATGATCATCGTATTTATTCATTCATTTAATAAAGGTTTCTTTTTTAATTTTTTAATTTTATTTAATTTTTTTATACAGCAGGTCCTTATTAGTCATCAGTTTTATACACATCAGTGTATACATGTCAATCCTAATCTCCCAATTCATCACAGCACCACCACCACCCCCTGCCGCTTTCCCCCCTTGGTGTCCATAAATTTGTTCTCTACATCTGTGTCTCAATTTCTGCCCTGCAAACCGGTTCATCTGTACCATTTTCCTAGGTTCCACATATATGCGTTAATATACGATATTTGTTTTTCTCTTTCTGACTTACTTCACTCTGTATGACAGTCTCTAGATCCATCCACGTCTCTACAAATGACCCAATTTCATTCCCTTTTATGGCTGAGTAATATTCCATTGTATATACGTACCACATCTTCTTTATCCATTCGTTTGCCAGTGGGCATTTAGATTGCTTCCATGACCTGGCTAATGTAAATAGTGCTGCAATGAATATTGGGATGCATGTGTCTTTTTGAATTATGGTTTTCTCTGGGTATATGCCCAGTAGTGGGATTGCTGGGTCATATGGTAATTCTATTTTTAGTTTTTTAAGGAACCTCCATAGTGTTCTCTATAGTGGCTGTATCAATTTACATTCCTACCAACAGTGCAAGAGGGTTCCCTTTTCTCCACACCCTCTCCAGCATTTGTTGTTTGTAGATTTTCTGATGATGCCTATTCTAACTGGTGTGAGGTGATACCTCACTGTAGTTTGATGTGCATTTCTTTAATAATTAGTGATGTTGAGCAGCTTTTCATGTGCTTCTTGGCCATCTGTATGTCTTCTTTGGAGAAATGTCTATTTAGGTCTTCTGCCCATTTTTGGATTGGGTTGTTTGTTTTTTTAATATTGAGCTGCATGAACTGCTTATATATTTTGGAGATTAATCCTTTGTCTGTTGATTCGTTTGCAAATATTTTCTCCCATTCTGAGGGTTGTCTTTTTATCTTGTGTATGGTTTCCTTTGCTGTGCAAAAGCTTTGAAGTTTCATTAGGTCCCATTTGTTTATTTTTGTTTTTATTTCCATTACTCTAGGAGGTGGATCAAAAAAGTTCTTGCTGTGATTTATGTCAAAGAGTGTTCTTCCTATGCTTTCCTCTAAGAGTTTTATAGTGTCCGGTCTTACATTTAGGTCTCGAATCCATTTTGAGTTTATTTTTGTGTATGGTGTTAGGGAGTGTTCTAATTTCATTCTTTTACACGTAGCTGTCCAGTTTTCCCAGCACCACTTATTGAAGAGACTGTCTTTTCTCCATTGCATATCCTTGCCTCCTTTGTCATAGATTAGTTGACCATAGGTGCGTGGGTTTATCTCTGGGCTTTCTATCTTGTTCCATTGATCTATGTTTCTGTTTTTGTGCCAGTACCATATTGTCTTGATTACTGTAGCTTTGTAGTATAGTCTGAGGTCAGGGAGTCTGATTCCTCCAGCTCCGTTTTTTCCCCTCAAGACTGCTTTGGCTATTCGGGGTCTTCTGTGTCTCCAAACAAATTTTAAGAGTTTTTGTTCTAGTTCTGTGAAAAATGCCATTGGTAGTTTGATAGGGGTTGCGTTGAATCTGTAGATTGCTTTGGGTAGTATAGTCATTTTCACAATATTGATTCTTCCAATCCAAGAACATGGTATATCTCTCCATCTGTTGGTATCATCTTTAATTTCTTTCATCAGTGTCTTATAGTTTTCTGCATACAGGTCTTTTGTCTACCTAGGTAGGTTTATTCCTAGGTATTTTATTCTTTTTGTTGCAGTGGTAAATGGGAGTGTCTCCTTAATTTCTCTTGCAGGTGTTTCATCATTAGTGTATAGGAATGCAAGAGATTTCTGTGCATTAATTTTGTATCCTGAAACTGTACCAGATTCATTGATCAGCTCTAGTAGTTTTCTGGTGGCATCTTTAGGATTCTCTATGTACAGTATCATGTCATCTGCAAACAGTGACAGTTTTACTTCTTCTTTTCCAATTTGTATTCCTTTTCTTCTCTGATTGCCGTGGCTAGGACTTCCAAAACTATGTTGAATAATAGTGGCAAGAGTGGACATCCTTGTCTTGTTCCTCATCTTAGAGGAAATGCTTTCAGTTTTTCACCATTGAGAATGATGTTTGCTGTGGGTTTGTCATATATGACCTTTATTATGTTGAGGTAGTTTCCCTCTATGCCCACTTTCTGGAGAGTTTTTATCATAAATGGGTGTTGAATTTTCTCAGAAGCATTTTCTGCATCTATTGAGATGATCATATGGTTTTTATTCGTCAATTTGTTAATATGGTTTATCACATTGATTGATTTACGTATATTGAACAATCCTTGCATCTCTGGGATAAATCCCACTTGATCATGGTGTATGATCCTTTTAATGTGTTGTTGGATTCTGTTTGCTAGTATTTTTTTGTTGTTGTTGTTGTTTTTTTTTTTTTTTTGCGGTATGCGGGCCTCTCACTGTTGTGGCCTCTCCTGTTGCGGAGCACAGGCTCCGGACGCGCAGGCCCAGCGGCCATGGCTCACGGACCCAGCCGCTCCGCGGCATATGGGATCCTCCCAGACCGGGGCACGAACCCGTATCCCCTGCATCGGCAGGCGGACTCTTAACCACTGCGCCACCAGGGAGGCCCTGTTTGCTAGTATTTTATTGAGGATTTTTGCATCATATTCATCAGCGATATTGGTCTGTAATTTTCTTTTTTTGTAGTGTCTTTGTCTGGTTTTGTTATCAGGGTGATGGTGGCCTCATAGAATGAGTTTGGGAGTGTTCCTTCCTCTGCAATTTTATGGGAGAGTTTGAAAAGGATGGGTGTTAGCTCTTCTCTAAGTGTTTGATAGAATTCACCTGTGAAGCCATCTGGTCCTGGACTTTTGTTTGTTGGAAGATTTTTAATCACAGTCTCAATTTCATTACCTGTGATTGGTCTGTTCATATTTTCCATTTCTTCCTGGTTCAGTCTTAGAAGGTTATACCTTTCTAAGAATTTGTCCATTTCTTCCAGGTTGTCCCTTTTATTGGCATAGAGTTGCTTGTAGTAGTCTCTTAAGATGCTTTGTATTTCTGTGGTGCCTGTTGTAACTTCTCCTTTTTCATTTCTAATTTTATGGATTTGAGCTCTCTCCCTCTTTTTCTTGATGAGTCTAGCTAATGATTTACCAATTTTGTTTATCGTCTCAAAGAACCAGCTTTTAGTTTTATTGATCCTTGCTATTGTTTTCTTTGTTTGTATTTCATTTATTTCTGCTCTGATCTTTATGATTCCTTTCCTTCTGCTAACTTTGGGTTTTGTTTGTTCTTTTTTCTCTAGTTCCTTTAGGTGTAGGTTTAGATTGTTTATTTGAGATTTTTCTTGTTTCTTGAGGTAGGCTTGTATAGCTATAAACTTCCCTCTTAGAACTGGTTTTGCTGCATCCCATAGCTTTTGGATCATCGTGTTTTCATTTTCATTTGTTTCTAGGTACTTTTTGATTTCCTCTTTGATTTCTTCAGTGATCTCTTGGTTATTTAGCAACGTATTGTTTAACCTCCAGGTGTTTGTGTTTTTTACGTTTTTTTCCCTGTAATTGATTTCTAATTTCATGGTGTTGTGGTCAGAAAGGATGCTTGGTATGATATCAATTTTCTTAAATTTACCGAGGCTTGATTTGTGACCCAAGATGTGATCTATCCTGGAGAATGTTCCGTGTGCACTCGAGAAGAAAGTGTAATATGCTGATTCTGGATGGAATGTCCTATAAATATCAATTAAATCTATGTGGTCTATTGTGTCATTTAAAGATTCTGTTTCCTTATTTATTTTCACTTTGGATGATCTGTCCATTGGTGTAAGTGAGATGTTAAAGTTCCCCACTATTATTGTGTCACTGTCAATTTCCTCTTTTATAGCTGTTAGCAGTTTCCTTATGTATTGAGGTGCTCCTATGTTGGGTGCATATATATTTATAATTGTTATATCTTCTTCTTGGATTGCTCCCTTGATCATTATGTAGTGTCCTTCCTTGTCTCTTGTAACAATCTTTATTTTAAAGTCTATTTTTTCTGATATGAGTATTGCTACTCCAGCTTTCTTTTGATTTCTATTGGCATGGAATACCTTTTTCCATCCCCTCACTTTCAGTCTGTATGTATCCCTAGGTCTGAAGTGGGTCTCTCATAGACAGCATATATATGGGTCTTGTTTTTGTATCCATTCAGCAAGCCTGTGTCTTTTGGTTGGAGCATTTAATCCATTCATGCTTAAGGTAATTATCGATATGTATGTTCCTATGACCATTTTCTTAATTGTTTTGGGTTTGTTTTTGTAGATCCTTTTCTTCTCTTGTGTTTCCCACTTAGAGAAGTTCCTATAGCATTTGTTGTAGAGCTGGTTTGGTGGTGCTGAATTCTCTTAGCTTTTGCTTGTCTGTAAAGCTTTTGATTTCTCTATCAAATCTGAATCAGATCCTTGCCAGGTAGAGTAATCTTGGTTGTAGGTTCTTCCCTTCCATCACTTTAAGTATATCATGCCACTCCCTTCTGGATTGTAGAGTTTCTGCTGAGAAATCAGCTGTTAACCTTATGGGAGTTCCCTTGTATGTTATTTGTTGTTTTTCCCTTGCTGCTTTCAATAGTTTTTCTTTGTCTTTAATTTTTTCCAGTTTGATTGCTATGTGTCTCGGCATGTTTCTCCTTGGGTTTATCCTGTATGGGACTCTCTGCGCTTCGTGGACTTGGGTGGCTATTTCCTTTCCCATGTTAGGGAGGTTTTTGACTATAATCTCTTCAAATATTTTCTCGGGTCCTTTCTCTCTCTCTTCTCCTTCTGGGACCCCTATAATGCAAATGTTGTTGCATTTAATGTTGCCCCAGAGGTCTCTTAGGCTGTCTTCATTTCTTTTCATTCTTTTTTCTTTATTCTGTTCTACAGCAGTGAATTCCACCATTCTGTCTTCCAGGTCACTTATCTGTTCTTGTGCCTCAGTTATTGTGCTATTGATTCCTTCTAGTGTAGTTTTCATTTCAGTTATTGTATTGTTCATCTCTGTTTGTTTGTTCCTTAATTCTTCTAGGTCTTTGTTAAACATTTCTTGCATGTTCTCCATGTTTGCCTCCATTGTTTTTCCGAGGTCCTGGATCATCTTCACTATCATTATTCTGAATTCTTTTTCTGGAAGGTTGCCCATCTCCACTTCATTTAGTTGTTTTTCTGGGGTTTTATCTTGTTCCTTCATCTGGTACATAGCCCTCTGCCTTTTCATCTTGTGTATCTTTCTGTGAATGTGGTTTTTGTTCCACAGGCTGCAGGATTGTAGTTCCTCTTGCTTCTGCCTAATAAAGGTTTATTGAGTATCTTCAATGTGCTAGGTAGTGAACATGTACTAACAAGATTAAATCATGACAGTTGTATCCAAAAACTTTAACCTAGAGGAAGAAATGGACTATTAAAGGATTAAGTTGCATGTGGTAAGTGTTGTAACAGAACCGAGTAAAACTTATGTTACACAGAGGAAAGGGAGAACAACTTTGGGGAGGTGGAGACAGCCTTTATGGAGAGGGCATTTGAACGTGATCTTGAAGGAGAACAGTTTGCCCAGTGGAGGAGAGGTGGGCCAGCAGTATAAAGAACATGTGCAAAGTCAGACATGAAAGAACGCACCCTATCCCAAGAATGAATTTCCCAATTACTGTGCAAGCCTCGAAGACTTGTAGAGCCAAACTTCACCCAGTCTGGACCAAACCAGACAAAAATCCAGAATCTCCCAACAGACTCCCAACAGGAAGAAGAGGTTTTATGGCTTGCCAGACCTTGCAAAGTTCTTCTGACCTGTTTAGAGCTAAGCTAACCTATCCAAGTGATAGACTGCAATGCATTGCCCCCTAGAGTCAGTTATAGTGTAGATAACAGTAAAATTGGAAATGAAGCTTAATTTCAGTAGGTGGCAGTAGTCACAAAGCAGATATTTGTGTTTCTTTTCAGTTATTTTAGCTTTAGGTGTTGACCAGCTTTAGGGCTTAAACACACTGGGTTTGGAAGCCAGAGCCTGGAGGGACCTTAGTCAGTCCCTCAGCCAGCATCACAGAGTTTACAGTTGACCACCTTCACCAGTGGTGGACTCATCACAGTTCTCCCAGTGGAGTCCTTTCTCCTGCACCCGCAGTGCTACTTCCTGTTTTTAAGAGCAAGGGAACTTCATTATCAGAGTACTTACTGTTGGAGTACCAATAATTACAAGTTGTGACGTAAGGGTCATCCCAACATGAAATGTTTACTAACAAATCGATCCTTACAAAGCTAATCCCTGTTCACACCTCCTTCTGGCTTAACATGGTATCTAACCACCCCCCCAACATTAGTGTCAGATGTTGTCACTGTGATTACTGTGCCTACCAGTTGCAGAGTGAAATTGCCAATCTTACAAAAGATGCAAGGTTTCACTAAGATAATGAAAGTGATGATTGAGGACTGATTCAATAATTGTTAGAAAACCTCCAAGAAATGAGAGTCTGGCAGAGTTTGTCTGGTTACAACTGAAAAAGAGAAAATCAACAAAGATGATGATATAATAAAGGCTTCAGAATGGGATGATTGGAAATGCAAAGGATTTGGAGAGGTCCTGGGGAAAAGTGATGAAGCCCTTGACTATTTTGCAAAATTTACCTTTTTTAAAACCTTTCTGTGAAGGTCAAATAAGAAGTGATTGACTTCATATTTTGCTGTCTTAGAAATTTTTTTTCAGAATAAACATGCCCCAAAGAAGTCTTGATTCATTTTTCTGTTCTAAGAATTAGGCCATTTTTTGCAGTTATAATCAAAATGTGATTAAATATAAAATAAAATAAATTTACTATCATAATTTTTAGTTCTTTTTAAGATAAAGCTCCAATCCACACACCCCCCCACCAACCCACACACACTATTTGCTATAAAATGTTGCTTCCCATTTAAGTGAATTCACTTGAGGTGACCTTTCCCCAGGAATAATTATCCTCAGAAACTTTTTTTCTAAGGACTCCTTAATTCTACCCTGTAAGAGCTTATAGGGCACACTAGGCATGAAGACATTTTAGATGTGTTGTGTTTGGTTAGCGAAGATTGGAAACCTGGCTGCAGATCGCTGGCCCAGTTCCTTCCCACAAGAGGAGTGAGGTTTCCCCCATGATAGCTGCATCTGCTTGTTCCAGGCTTGAGTCATGGAAGTGGTGGACTGGCTTATAGAAGCTGCTCTGTGGGGTTCATGAGAAATTCAGCTGCTGATATAACTGACTGTTCGTCCTTCCTTTATAACGCAGCAGCCACATTAAACAAATACCATATGCTAACGCATATATGTGGAATCTAAAGAAAAAAGGTTCTGAAGAACCTAGGGACAGGACAGGAATAAAGACGCAAACGTAGAGAATGGACTTGAGGACACGGGGAGCGGGGAAGGGTAATCTGGGACGAAGTGAGAAAGTGGCATGGACATATATACACTACCAAATGTAAAACAGATAACTAGTGTGAAGCAGCTGCATAGCACAGGGAGATCAGCTTGGTGCTTTGTGACCATCTAGTGGGGTGGGATAGGGAGGGTGGGAGGGAGATGCAAGAGGGAGGGGATATGAGGATATATGTATATGTATAGCTGATTCACTTTGTTATACAGCAGAAACTAACACACCATTGTAAAGCAATTATACTCCAATAAAGATGTTAAAAAACATAACTGGGCAAGTGCAAAAAAAAAAGCGCAATTCATGTAAATAAACAATTTATAAAGTAAATCAGTGCTAAGGGAAGCCCTTTTTTTTAACATCTTTATTGGAGTATAATTGCTTTACAGTGTTCTGAATTGCATTTCTCTAATGATTAGTGATGTTGAGCAGCTTTTCATGTGCTTCTTGGCCATCTGTGTGTCTTCTTTGGAGAAATGTCTATTTAGATCTTCTGCCCATTTTTGGATTGGGTTGTTTGTTTTTTTGATATTGAGCTGCATGAGCTGCTTGTATATTTTGGAGATTAATCCTTTGTCATTTGCAAATATTTTCTCCCATTCTGAGGGTTGTCTTTTCGTCTTTTTTATGGTTTCCTTTGCTGTGCAAAAGCTTTGAAGTTTCATTAGGTCTCATTTGTTTATTTTTGTTTTTATTTCCATTTCTCTAGGAGGTGGGTCAAAAAAGATCTTGCTGTGATTTATGTCATAGAGTGGGGAGGCCCATTTTTAAAAGTAGAGACTCCCCCTTTTATGGTTTTTGTAAGGATTAAGTGAGATTAAAGCTATGAAAGAATTTTAGTATGACACAATGACTGGAAAAGTATTTTTTTATTATTTAAAATGTATCAGGTAGAAGGTAAAGGGATTCCTTTTTTGGTTGAATCATTCATGTGCTATATATGAGCAGGAGAGCGATGTGATGGGAAGTTGGTTGTCAAGGTGGGAAGATCAGCCAGAGGAATGTAGATTGTCTGTAAAAACAGATAACAGAAGCCAGCAGTTATATTTAGTAAAACCATAGTCTGAAGGGAGAGCAGTGTATTTCTATCCATTTTTCCAGGCATAAAAGCACAGTGCATTCTTGAGGAGGATTGAGCGTTGAGCTACATGAATGATTCGGCCACAGCCAGTTCTGGATGGATTGAAATCCAGGTCTTTACTCTGTATCTTAACTATGATGAATCAATTCATCAGGCCGTCAATAAAAAGCTTCACTGTGAGAGGATGTGTGAATGGAAAGGCTGTGTTGGACTTGGTTCCTACACTCAAGGATCTTGGGGAGAACAGAACTGTTAAACAACTGGAGATTATTTTGCAATCTAAACCACAGACTGCAAATCCAGCTTCTTACCAGGACCCAGCAGGGGATGTACCTGAGGAAGTATGCCAGTTAATAAGAAAGCAATTGCATGGATGTATATAAATGACATTGGACCTTAATGTGAGAATATAGGCAGTGGTAAAGACAGAGGCAAACAGAGCTTGTGTCATGTCAAAAGGGGCAGCAGCCTCAACTCAGCTTCCCAGTTGCCCAGTGAGAATGCAGGCCTAGAATTGCCAGATCTTCTGGTTTGGTCAAAAGAAAAAAGAAATCTAGATGTTTATATGGAATTTCTCAATTTTTAAAAGTTCTCAATATTAATAAAATGTCAAAACATGGGTCTGCAGCTTTCTTTGTGATCTCTGCAAACACGTGGTGATGAGTGGAAAGCTGGGAACACTCAGAGAAAAGAGAAGAGGGTGAGGGTGAGCCTGGCGTCTGTGGCCTGAGGGATGGACCCTTTCACTGGGAGGAGGGCAGGTCCCCAGCTCCCTCTGGGTGGAGGTCAGGATGCAGAGGCTCATCTTCCCAGCACACTCCTGTAGCCCAAGGACTGGCTCTGACTTGGTCCACTTGCCCTGTTATCAGCTATTTCCCTAGGAGAATGATGGGGACATAGAGGAGAGTCTTTCCTTTGTTCATTTTTTTACGGAGCAATATGGAATTGTCAAAGTGATTGGAGGCAAAATTTTCTAACATTTGGAGAATTATAAAATAAAAAGTAAGAGCTCTCTTCCCATTTCTCCCCTCCTCTCTATTTCTATTTCCAACAGGTAATCACTGATAACATGTCTGTTATTCCAGAAATTTTCTAAGCATATAAAACCATATATGTGATTTCTTTTTTTTTTTTCTCGAGGAGACAGAGGAAGGATGATTGGTCATTGAACAGGGAGCACAGTTCCAGGTCTGTGCCTTTGTGTCTATAGTGTTTCCTGCTTGAGAGACCTTTCTTTTCCTCCTCCTCTCCTGGTGTGAATGCCTTGAAAGGCAGCACAGTGCAGAAGAGTGCAGACCCCCAGTCAGACTTTCTGGTTCCCAGCCTGGCTCTCCTGTTTACTAGCTCTGACTCTAGCTGAGTTACTCAGCCTTTTCATGCCATGATTTTCTCATCTATAAAAAGGGCATTAAAAGTAGAATCTGTCTCAAAAAGTTGTTACGAGAAATAAACTTGTTTAAGTATATGAAGGGCGTGGGGCAGGATTTGTCATCAAGCAAGTGCTATAGAGGTGTTTACTATTATCATTGCTCTCAAAGGTCTAGCATTTGTTTCCTTACTGTCAATACTAGGAAACCTTCCTCAATCATCCCTAATTCCTGCTTCTCTCTCCTCCTCCACCTTACCTCTTTTAGTGCTAATTATGCCACCAAATTTGGCACCTAATTATATGGCCTCACATTGTCTCAACAGGGGTCATGTGTGCCTGTGCATTGCTGACCTGTCTAGGGCAGGTGCCATGCCTCTCACTTTTTGTCTTTGCAGAGGCATCTCATTAACAGAGATGGGCAGGGATGCAGGTGCGAGGAGACCTACGGGTCTGTGTTCTGCTCTGCCTGCTGTCTAAGAGGTCAGTGAGAGGTCAGGAAGCTTGGGACCCAGCTGCCCTTGCTTTGAGCTGCTTCTCTTGCTTTGAGCTGCTCTTTATATTACCCAGAAGGTGCCTTGTCAAAATTTAGAGCAAACAGTTTTAGAAACTGTTAGCTAGCACCAGGGCCTTAAGGGCGGTGATGCTCGGCACTTCTCCTCTCCCCAGAGAGCCTCTGAGATCATCTCAGTAAAACTTTAATGCCTGGAAGTCAATTAGAGTGGAGAATTCTCCTGTAATCAAAAGAGGCGGTGCTTTTATTGGAAAGGTACAAACAAGAGGGGAAGGATGGCAGCTGTGTGAGGCTCTGTAGAGCTAATGGCTTAGGCTGGGAAAGTTATTTTGACAGAGTCAGACCATATCTACCAGTCATGAAGACAAGGAAAGGGGCTGTGGAGTGGGCAGAGGGGGAAACAGGCTATAGGTGGCCTTCATGATTATCTTTAGAGTGTGCTGAAGCATTCCCAGAGCAGATTTACAGCTTCGCTTTCCTGGGTCATCCATCAGATCTATGAAGTGAGAATTATTCTCCATCTCTCATTTTAGAGAGGAGGAATGGAACTTCAGAGGGGTTAACATGGCACTGGAGTTAACACCACAGCTTCTCTACTTTCAGAAAGTAGACCTCGCTGAAGTGAGGAGTGTGGATGAGGAGGTGGGGGAGCCCTGCTCTCTCTAAGCATATTCTCTGAAAGTGGCACCTTCTCAGTGCCTGCTAGGAGAATTCTGAAAAGCTGTTAGAAGAAGTCATGTGAAATTTATGACTTAAATATTAGTGGACAGGGCCTCCCTGGTGGCGCAGTGGTTGGGGGTCCGCCTGCCGATGCAGGGGATACGGGTTCGTGCCCCGGTCTGGGAGGATCCCATATGCCGCGGAGCAGCTGGGCCCGTGAGCCATGGCCGCTGGGCCTGCGCGTCCGGAGCCTGTGCTCCGCAGCGGGAGAGGCCACAACAGTGAGAGGCCCACATAACGCAAAAAGGAAAAAAAAAAAAAATATTAGTGGACAGATGCATGGGTTGTACGGGTCTGTTCCGTTTACTGCTGCATAACAAATCATCCCAAAACTGACTGTCTTCCAAAAACCATTTTATTATATTCACAGATCTTGTGGGTCAGGAATTCAGGCAGGGCAACAATGAGGATGGCTTGTCTGCTCCATGATGTCTGGGGCCTCAGCTGGGAAGACATATAGCAGGGAGTCACTTGACAGCTGGAGACTGGCATCTTCTAAGGGTCCAGTTGGCTGGACATCCAGGATTGCTCATCACATGGCTGGCAGCTGATGTTGGCTGTCAGCTGGGAGCTAAGCTGGGGCTGTTGACCAGAGCACCACATGTGTCTTCTCTAGCATGACAGTCTCAGGGTATTTGGTACTCTTCTGTGGAGACTGGCTTTCCTCAGAGTGAGCCTCCCAAGAGAACCAGGTAGACCTTTTATGACCTAGTATCTCTTCCACTCCAGTCTGTTGGTCAAAGTAGCCACAGGCCTGCTCAAACTCAAGGGAAGGAACACAGACCCCACCTCCCACTAATGCTGAAGAATATGTAGCCATTGTTTTTAAAAACCACAGTGCTGTCTTATTCCTTTATGTCCTCATTTCTTTATGACCCCATTAATCCCTAATTACATAGGAGTTGTAGTTGAAGTCAGCAGGTGCTGGAATCCTGCCTTGGCTTTGCCACTAACTAGCTGTGTGACCTTGGAAAAGTTACCTCACCCATCCAAATTTCTGTTTTCTCATTGATAAAAGTATTTATTACAAAATAAATAAACTTTTAGATGTCTTTTGTCACATATAAAATATATTAAAATTTTTTTTATTGAAGTATAGTTGATTTACAATGTTGTGTTAGTTTCTGCTATACAGCAAAGTGACTCAGTTATACACATATATAATTCTTTTTTATATTCTTTCCATTATGATTTATCCCAGGATATTAAATATAGTTCCCTGTGCTATGCAGTAGGACCTTGTTGTTTATCCATTCTATCAATATACGTAATAGTTTGCATCTCCTAATCCCAAATTCCCAGTCCATCCCTCCCCTACCCCCTCCCTTGGCAACCACAAGTCTGTTCTCTATGTTTGTGTGTCTGTTTCTGCTTAGTAGATAGGTTTGTTTGTGCAAATATTTTAGATTCCATATATAAATGATATCATATGGTATTTGTTTTTCTCTTTCTGACTTACTTCACTCAGTATGATAATCTCTAGATCCATCCACCTTGCTGCAGATGGCATTATTTCATTATTTTTTATGACTGAGTAATATTCCATTGAATATATGTACCACATCTTCTTTATCCATTCATCTGTCACTGGACATGTAGGTTGTTTCCATGTCTTGGCTATTGTGAATAGTGCTGCTATGAACATAGGGGTGCATGTATCTTTTTGTACAAAATATCTTTAAAATGTAGCTGTCCTGTACAACTCTGAGCAGGATTATGATAAGGGATTGGAATATTACCAAGCTGCAGGCAGAACTCTTTTGTGGGGCGGAAGCTTGGTGACCTTGGAGGGAGAAATGGGAGAGGGCCTTGAGAGTGATGGTGGGAGATGGAGAAGGGCTGGGCTGAGGTGAGAGGAGTGTGTGAGGACCACCCAAGACAGAAAGGGACTGGAAGGTGATCCACGAGGTCAGGTATGAGCTGTGGGGATACCACTGCTGCCCAAGACAGGAAGAGAACTCTAAGAAGGAGGGATGGGTTAGGCCAGAAACATTGATGATGGGGACCACAGGACATGTCCCTGGACAGGGGTGAGGAGGGTGGTGGTGGTGGTGGGAAGATGAAATTTCCTAGGCTCAGAGAGTGAGAGACAGACAGTAAGACAAGGAAGAGTATTGTTCCTTCAGAGTCCTGTGTGGCTCTGCCCAGGGCTGGAGGGGACATGTAGGGAGACTGGCTGCATGAATGTCAATAGCAGGCATTGGGGCTGTGCAGTCATGGGAAGTAACAGGTAGGCAGTGCTGGCTTCACATGTGTGCAACCCATGCAGTCACACAGGGCCCTCACCTAGGAGAGATCAAGCTTGGTTTAATGCTCTGCTGTCACCATTTTGAAATTCAGATATAAACACTTCTCTTTTACCATCTATTCCCTTGTTCTCACCACTGAGGTACTGTATTAGAGCTAGAGTTCTTGGGTTGCAAGCAACAGAAACCAACTTTTTCCAATTTAAAATAGCAATTACGGTAACAATTAATGGAAAACTTACTATGTCCCTCTGTGAGGGACCCAGAAACTTAATTAGGAATAAGAGAATAATTATCATCAAGACCAACACCATCTTAAAATAGAAGCTCACAAGGAAAAGCTAAACTATACTTTCCCAGTAGAATACTGATAAGAACTTGATCAGAGCCTACTGTCTGCCCACATTGCCTTCCCTGTCTTGATATTCTGGAAATCCTCCAGGAAAATTGAAAACCCTCCTCCTATTTTCCAAGTTAGGACCTCCTTCCCCTTTTGGACTTCATAACCTTTTGCTCCTCTTGTCAGTCATTTCTGGTTCACTCTCATCATTACCAACCAATCCCTTTCCCTCTTATTTCCCACTTCTCCACCCTGCCAGAGAGCTCAGTAGTACAGCTTGGTGAAATCATAGAACGAACACTGCCCTGGTGTCATAGTGTCTGGGTTCAAATCTTGGCTTTGATCTTTATTATCTGTATAACCTTGACAAAGTTCTTTAACCTCTCTGAGCCTCATCTGTAAAAGGAGTGAACAGTGCTTAACAAGCTAGTGTGATAACTCAGTGTGATTTTAGATAGATGGATAGATAGATAGAGATACACATATATACATCAATATAGATATATAGGTATATACATGTATATATCAATATCTACATATACACACACGTAAATGTCAATATATAAACCAATAGTTGATGACATACAAATCACAATCTGTAGTTTTCTTAATTAGCTATTCATTTGCCTATTTACCATATTCTTACTGCAAAATTGCAAGCTCCATTAGGAAAGAAAATTGGTCTGTCTTGCTGTTGTACCATCCTCAATGCCTAGAACAGTTTCTGGAACATAGTAGGTATTCATTAAATATTTTTGTATAAATAAATGTATGAATTGTTAAAAAATAAAATAAAATAGCAATTATGGAAGACAGAGGTGGGGGTGGGTTCATTTGATTGAAGACAATGTTGAAGAGCCAAGAAGAGGCAGATAACAGGCAGCTGTGAACATACTGGTCTCCAGCTGGACATAGCATCTGCCCCTCTGGAGGGACCTCAGTTGAAGAATGAGTAAACCCAACTTGGAGAATATGGTCTGAGAGAGCTCTTATTGAAGAGGACCTGCTGGTCATAGAGCAAGACCGCTCTGTGATTCCTCCTATGGCCTGGCAGTTGAGGAGGTGTCGCAGGTGGGGTGAAAGAGGGAGAGCTTGGAGAAGGATAACTGGTGTAGAAACCTTTCCAAAGTAATTGGACAAAAAAGAATTAAAAATGTGATGAACAGGACTTCATTTTACCCCATTCTCCTGGGAACAAATCAGTGAACCGATCATTATCTTCACCAGAGGCCCATTTAGAAAGAGAACATTTGAAAAAGCACATAGAACTGAAGGACTTGTAATCTGTAAGTTTATCTCTAAGTAATTTCTGTCTCTAACTTCCTGATGGGTAAAACACAAGACAAGCTTAGCTTAAGCCGAGAAAGTGGTTTTGTTTTTTAAATAGAGATCGTTCTTTCAAGAAACCACTGGTGAGTCATGATGGCCAAAGGACTAGAATCAGAAACTTTATAGAGTCCTTAGCAACCCAAAGGGGTTCTTACTCTGTTTCTCACAACCTCCCTGTAAGGTAGGTGCTATTATTTAACTCATAGGTGAGGAAACTGAGGCACAGAGAGGTTAAGTAATTACCTTGTCTTGCTCCTAGGATGGGCAGGTCCTCATTCGTCCTGATACAGTCCCTGGGGGTTTCAGAATGTCCTTGTTCATTCCTCCATTACTTCCTTTCTCCATTCAAGTGAGACTCAAGCTCCTGGCACAGGGGAGGGCAGGCTGCAGAGGGCCCGGTGTCCACTGAAACTCTATGTCATAGGGCACAGAAGTGCCCTTCCTCAGTCCCCAGTATTCCTGCTTCTTAGGAGTCCTCAACTGAGGGAGCCCAATCTTCTATACCCTTTGTCTGAGGCCTGAATATTCATGAGTGACCTGACCACTCTGGGCAGGGTGACATGGAGCAAAGAACATCAACTCTCAGGGTAGAGGAGAAATCACTGAGACCAACTAATCCAGGGGCCACAGACCCACAGGCTGCAAGAGCCACTCAGGCACCATGAACAAAATAAGTGGGACAAGAAGAGTGTGAGGGCTGCAGCTGATGGCCTCATCTTAGAACAGCCTGACTTCTACTCAGCTCTGGCTTATTCTGCTACGTTGGACTGGTGCCCAACATAGTCAGATTTTCTGATTTTTTAAGAGAAGCTAGGAATTTTTTCTTCTCCTACCTCATGAGATTATCGTAACAGTTGAAAGAACTAACTCACCTAAAGTGCTTAGAACACACATGTGGCATTGGAGGAAGCTCTGAGTAAGTGCTGGTTGCTGTCATTATAGCATTTCACAGATGTGGAAACCATGGCCCAGAAGGGGCTTCCCAAGATCACAGCAATGTTACAGGCTAGCCCACGCTCCTGACCCGGTTTCCCTCTCCTGCCCCAACCCTTTCCTGGGCCATCCACTTTCTTCACTGTGTAGCATGACACATTTTAGGTAACCACATAATGCCTTGCCACAGTATTTCTGCTGATTCCCTACTTTTAAGGAAATCTCCTTCCCTTGATAAATGAAACCTTTCTTTAAGTTTGTTCCAGCAAAACAATCCGCAAGATTCTTTCATCTGCCTTTAGGTTCACATAGGAGTAGCAGCTTTGAAGCAGCTCCCCGCCCTCTTTTATTAACTCCAAGGGCCTGTATTATACAAACTCAGACTTTTCCCTTTAAGTCAGGGGCTCACCTACTATTTACCCAGGGCCATTAAAACATTAAGAAAAATGATGTTTCATGGGCCAGGACAGTTTGTGCACTTTGTTGAGAATGAAGCTTATTTCCTCTTGCTTTGTGGAATGTGTTGTTTACTCTCATTAAAAGTTCCAGGAATTCTGCACCCTGAGCTGATCCAGGTGTGGTCCCAAAAGAGCAGGCAACAGGACTACCATTTCCTCCTGAGCACTTGGCTTTTGAGCCCTAACAGCTCCAAACAGGGCTTGATGTTGGCCTCAGTCTCTACTTTTGACTTATGCTTGTTCCCGTGGTTCTGAGTTAATGCCAACTCACTTTCCCTGTCAGATTAATCCCCCTCACTAGAAAGTCTGAGGTTGAATGGGGCCACTCTCTGTCCTTCCTGGTTTTTGAACTGGAATTCTCCCTGTGGATTGCCATGTTGCCTCCTTCTTTGTATTGGGATGGCCACCATGACACCTGACCTCAAAAATCTGTCAAAGTCAGATGGCCTGCTGCCCTTTCCAGAGGCCACAGATGAAGAGGGCAAAATGAGAAACTGAAGACCGATCTCTAAGGACACGACAACCAGGCTGCATCCAGGAGGCACTGGCTCCCCCTGGTTTTCAATGTTACTACTTTTTCAGTCCTTCTCAGCTGACAGAGCTCTACTTCCTGTTGGAGCCAACTGTAAGCCATTTTCCAGGTCTGTTTTTCTGAACTCCTTCTTGGAAATGTAATTAAGGTGCAAGGGGAGACAGCTGCACTCTTTGCATTTGCCATCAGGTCAGGAAGTGACATTCCTGGATAATAAGAATTTCCATAATAGATGGAAAGTCCAACCCCAGAGAAGGCTTGTGGTTGATGAAATTAAGGTTTTTCCAAATGAGGACGATAAGGAGCCACGTAAAATAAACTGTGACCTTGGAAACTGTGACGTGTACCGACAGATGTAGGCAGAAGGATGGAAGTCTACAGAGAGGATAGACAAAGGAAGACCAGCGATAAACCAATGTCAAGGTTTGTTCAGCTGCAGCCAAGGGAGTAAGGCACTGTGTCTGGCGTTCTGGTGTATCTCATCCTGGGTTTTAGGCAAACCAGTTCTCCACTGCATCAGAAATTTCAGGCTCTATATAGGTTTTGGTTATAAAAAAAAATGTGTCTGCAATTACCTGATTCCCTTTGGCTTACTTCCACCCCTAGTGAGTAAACTTCTGGTTAATAATTTGGCTTCCCTGAAATTCTTTTTTTTATTTATTTTATTTGGCTGCCTTGGGTCTTAGTTGTGGCACGGGGATCTTCGTCGAGGCATGTGAGATCTTTCGTTGTGGTGCGCAGGCGTCTGGTTAATAATTTGGCTTCCCTGAAATTCTTTTATTTATTTATTTTATTTGGCTGCCTTGGGTCTTAGTTGTGGCACCGGGTTCTTCGTCGAGGCATGTGAGATCTTTCGTTGCGGTGCGCAGGCGTCTCTCTAGTTGTGGCAGCAGATTTTCTCTTCTCTAGTTGTGGTGCACAGGCTCCAGAGTGTGTGGGCTCTGTAGTTGTGGCGCGTGGGCCCTCTAGTTGAGGCGTGCGAGCTCAGTAGTTGCGGCATGTGGGCTTAGTTGCCCCGCGGCATGTAGGATCTTAGTTCCCTGACCAGGGATCAAACCCGCATCCCCTGCATTGGAAGGCGGATTCTTTACCACTGGACCACCAGAAAAGTCCCTGGCTTCCCTGAAATCCTGATGTTGGGAAGAGGCTGCCTGGGATAGTAGTCATGACTATTTTGTTAAATAGATGAGATATTTCTGACCCATCAAAGCTGAGGACAAGATTCTGTGTCTGACTCTACCCATCCATGAGCTCCTCCCTGCTAGACACAACCACCTACTGGAAACTTGAAAAGCTCCCAGATCTCTCTTAGGTTCAGAGACACCTGAAGCCTCTCACATGTCTCTCCTTGTCCTCCTGCCTTTCCCATGGTGTTCAGTTTGTAGTTTCCATACTGCAGACTTGGAGAGGGAAGTGACCTGCCTGGGCTCCTGCAGTGAGCGCATGTAGCAGCTGCGACTCCTAACTCCCGTTAATGACTGAGATCACAGTACACAGTTGCCTGCACTGGTTCTGGGTATTGCTGCACTGCTCACCCATTAACTTCCCTTCCTGGAAAGATGTTTTAAAAACCACTTTGCTTCTGGAATTGGGCTGTTGGCATGCTGCAGGCCTGGGTTAAATCTCAGTACAGCTTTCTCGTTAAGGAAATAGGCTGAATGGTGAGGTTAGACCAAGCTGAGGAGGATCTTAAATGTTTGCTGGGAAATTCTTGAAGAATTTTATAGGGAATTGGGAGACTTCAGCTTTTTCAGCTAAGAGGCAACCTGCCCATATATGAATTTTTGACTGTGTAGAGAATTGATTAGAGAAGACCAGGACTGGAAGGGTCAATTATATTGGTCCAGATGCCAGAGGATAAGAGTGGGATTAGCAATTGAGATGGAGAAACAAAGTTAGAAGAGATTTTGGAGGAATGCTATGCAGAATTGGCAGAGAAGTGTTTTATGAAGGGTGAAGTTTAAAAGGTTCATGGAAGGCCATTTAAAACTTTATTAGTTATATGGTTTTTTGTTTTGTTTTGTTTTGGTTTTGTGGTACGCGGGCCTCTCACTGTTGTGGCCTCTCCCCTTGCGGAGCACAGGCTCCGGACGCGCAGGCTCAGCGGCCATGGCTCATGGGCCCAGCCGCTCCGCGGCATGTGGGATCCTCCCAAACCGGGGCACAGACCCACGTCCCCTGCATCGGCAGGCGGACTCTCAACCACTGCGCCACCAGAGAAGCCCTTATATGTTTATTTTTACGTGTTGAAGTCCCTGCCTGCCATGGTCTCATGTGAATGACATGGCAGAGGTCTGCAGAAAATGGACATGGAAATGGCAGTGTCTGGAGGACTCATAAGGTTCAGAAAGCTCTGCTTCTCAAAACCTGTGAGCAATATGCCCTGCTATGCCTTCATGGTCCCAGGAAGAAGTTCTGACCCCACTGGAGAAAGCTTGTAGTGTCTCCCATGCCTCATTATCAAACTGGAAACACAGAAGTTGAGTAAGGAAGAGAAAAGTTACACCCACAAGGAATTGCTGGACTTTACTACTTTATGTCTCAACAATCTAAGAATCATTCATTCATCCACTCATTCACTCAGTGGATACCATTGAGTGCCTATAATGTATCAGGCACCATACTGGAAATTTAATGGTGAGCAAAACCAGGAGTGGTCATAGCCCTGGTGGAATTTACAGAATCCAGAGGAAAAGACAGCTGTTAATCGATCTCATAAACAAATAGAAAACTGCCCCTGAGATACGTGCTAAGGAGAGACTTGCGGTGCTCTGAGGCCTGAGAGTGGGAGGATTTGGCACAATCAGGGACGTCTGTGAAGTATTCCCAAGGAAATATCTTACACTGATATTTGAAAGGCTGGAAGGAGTTTAAGTGCGCTAAGAGGGTGGTGGGGAAGAGGATTTTGGGGTGCGGGGGGGGACAGCATGTGCAAATACCCTGTAGCTTCAGGAGGCATGGAGAGCACTAAGGACAGGAAAGAAAGCTGTTGTGGCCAGGGGAAGAAAGAAGGGACAGGAGACTGGAGGGGGCAAGGCCAGACCATGCCAGGTCTGTGAGCCATGGTAAGGGGCTTTTCTTTATCATTGCTTATCATGTTTAAGTCTAATCACATCATGTTGTCTTTGCTATATTGCTTTTTTAGGATTATTTTCTATTTATGACAAGTATTATTAATTTTTAATGTGTCATAGTGACTTATAGATTTTTAATAAAAATATATTTAAGATTAAAAATTGACTTGATTTAAATAAAAATAGTAATAGTCATACAGGTGGTAAGCAGAACTGTCAAGAATTGCAAACATGGTGTGGAGTCAACTCTCATGGAAGGAGTGTTGGTGCTGATCACAAGTCTAGTTACCATCCATCACCATACAATTGACCCCTTTCACTTATTATACCCCTTCCTCTCAAGTAACCACTAATCAGTTCTCTGTATCTGTGAGTTTGGTTTTGTTTTATATTGTTTGTTTGTTTGTTTTGTTTTGTTTTGTTTTGTTTTAGGTTCCACATGTGAATGAAATCATATGGTATTTGTCTTTCTCCATCTGACTTATTTCACTTAGCATCGTACCTTCAGCGTCCATTCATGTTGTCGCAAATGGCAGGATCTCATTCTTTCTTTATGGCTGAGAAATATGCCATTGTGTATATATATATATATATAAATATATACATATATATATATATAAAAGAAAAGAAGTAAAGAATGGAGATTGTTGGACACTATGCAAAGTGAAATAAGCCAGTCACAAAATGATAAATACTTTATGATTCCATTTATATGAGATACCTATGACTAGTGAATTCAGAGAGAAAAAGTGGAATGGTGGATGCCAGGGGCCGGGGGAAGGGTAGAATAGCAAGTTAATGGGTGCAGAATTTCAGTTTTGCACAATGAAAAGAGTTCTGGAGATTGATCTCACAACAATGTGAACACTTAACAGTATTGAACTGTAAGCTTAAAAGATGGTACATTTTTATTTATAATAACCAAGATATGGAAATAACCTAAGTGCCCATTTAATTGGACTTACAATAGGCTTTCTTAATCTATCCTCCATGTCTCTTAACCCCGCTTACTTGTTTTGCATCATTTTGTGTTCTTTTGCTGCACTTTGGTTTAATTTCTTTATATTTATCTTCCAGTTTTAAAATTTTCTCTGCCTGTGTGTCTACTCTGCTGTATAACTTGCATACTACATTTCTACTTGCTGTTGCTAAATATTTTAATTTGTGGACATTCTATTTGTTTCATTTTAAAATTTGCCAAGATCATTCTTTATAGTTTATTGTTTCCTCCCATTTTTTCTGTTAGTTCTTAAATTTTCTGTCTGATAATTCTAGTACCTAAAATCTTTGTGTTGTCCATTGCTTTGACTGGCTCTCACTGATGGTGACTTATTTCTTTCTACGTTTTGTGATTTGGATTGTGAGCTGCTAATTTTTATTAAAACCTTACTTGTGGGAATTGCTTGAAGCCTGAATCAGAGTGGAATTTCTCCAGAAAGGATTTGTATTTGTTTCTGCTAGCCTCCTTCTAGAGGCAGTTTTATTTCTTGTTCACCTTACTTTGTGGGTGTAGCCCTTAGATGCTCCAGTTTTACACAGTGGACTCCTCTTACATATTCCACTTTAGGGGCCCCCAGACTTTCTCTTCTGCTCCATACTCTGTGTAGCCATCTAAACAGCAGCATAAGGTCTTGAAGGCATGGCAGAAGTCCTTTAGGTAAAAGATAGTTCCAACACTCTCTTTCATCCAAGGGTTTCTGTTTTCTCTTTATCTCTAGAGTCCTCAGAGCTTTTAAAATATTTTAATTTTTCATCTTTTAATATTTTATCCAGTATTTTAATTGTTTCAATTGCAAAATTATTTAGGGTATTTAGCTCTCCATGTCAGTCCAGGGTCCTCTTTAAGCTTCACATTTTCTTTATGTAAAAACCATTATCTCTAGGGCTTCTCTGGTGGCGCAGCAGTTGAGAGTCCGCCTGCCGATGCAGGGGACAGGGGTTCGTGCCCCGGTCTGGGAAGATCCCACATGCCGCCGAGCGGCTAGGCCCGTGAGCCATGGCCGCTGAGCCTGTGCGTCCGGAGCCTGTGTGCCGCAATGGGAGAGGCCACAGCAGTGAGGGGCCCGCGTACCGCAAAAAAACAAAAACAAAAACAAAAAACATTATCTCTTATTCCTTTCTTTGTTACTGTTTTGATTTTGCAGTATGTGTATATATGTGTGTGTGTGTGTGTGTGCGCATGTGCGTGTGTGTGTGTATAAATATATATATATATATATATATATATATATATATATATATATATCTTCAGTTCTGACTCCTGACTTCAAGTAGAACCTGTGAGTGTCTAATTAACAGGCTTGTGAAAAAGTTTTTTTCTCTTGAGATTACATTTATTTATACAAAAGTTTCATGGAGAGGAGTATAGCAATTAATATTTTCTTGTGATAAAACTGAAGGTTGAGAATAGTGTTTAAAAATAAAATTAAACATAAATTTAAATTAGGAAAAGGAACATGGTCTTCAAACATACCTGTGCTATAACTCTGTTTTTCTATGTCTGTAATCATAAGAATATCTTTTGCTAATGTTTGTTAAATTGTCCTGTAGACATGTGGATTTCCACATTTGAATGTTGTCTGCCATTATCCTGTAACTATACCTCTCTAGGCCTTGCTAATAATTGTCATACAAGCGTTACTTGTGAAATCCTGGTCTGTAACAGATCTATATGTTTCTAAATTTCTCTTTTTGATGATGGTGTTATCAGGCTCACTTTGTCTGCCTCTTCTCCCTTTCACTGTGGAATTATTAATTTATTCCCAGACTCTAACACATTCTTTGTCTTAAGTGTTAGAAAGATTTTTTTTCTATGCAGCCCACAATGAGTTCAATATGCTTGTATCGGTACTCCCAACTGAGTGAAGGTAGAAGCTCTGTCTTACTCATTTCTGTGTCTAAGTGGTTTATAATTTAGTAGGAACTCAGGAATATAATGAATAGAATATAAACTAAGAAGAAAAAAAAACGTCAAAATCCAAGTTTTTGAATAGCAGTTAATCTGCTATTGAGGCCACCTGGCTTTCTTTTTTTTTTTTTTTTTTTTTTTTGCTGTACGCGGGCCTCTCACTGTTGTGGCCTCTCCCGTTGCGGAGCACAGGCTCCGGACGCGCAGGCTCAGTGGCCGTGGCCCACGGACCCAGCCGCTCCGCGGCACACGGCATCCTCCCGGACCGGGCACGAACCCGTGTCCCCTGCATCGGCAGGCAGACTCTCAACCACTGTGCCACCAGGGAAGCCCAGCCGCCTGGCTTTCTTCAGGGTACGAGACGTCTGAGTGGGGTCCAGCAGGGGCAGGGTTGGTGTTCAGAACCTGCCACTCAGCCCAGCCCTCTGATTCTGTCTCTCTTAGGCCACCTGGCTGCCAACAGCTCCAGCTAAAGGAGCACCAGAGTGTGGGTAATGGGACCCAGCCACCATGGGAGGCTGGGGATGGAGGTTGTCCCAGTACTTGTCATCTCTGCATGATGGCTCTATGGTCCTGGGGAAGCTGCAAGCCTGAGACTGCTCCCACCTCCCCTCCCCATTCAGGGAGGCCCAGCATTTTGTTCCCTCCAATTAACTGTGCATAACAACAAGGAATGAAACCAAGTGATTTAAGTAATAATTTATCATATTCAGTTCACCATTAACAGCCATCTAGTGTTTCCTTTGCCCTTTTAAATGAGTCTTTGTTCTGATGCTCAGCTCTTTTGTGTATTCCATAAGCTTTTAATGCAGGCCTTCCCTCCCTCCCTCCCTCCCTCCTCCTGCCTTCCTTGAGCTTTGAAGCACTAGTGTCTTTCTAGAAGCAGCTGAGCCACCTCTCATCTAGCATCCTTGTCCCATTTAATAGGGAACTTGAGTGTTAGTTTATGAGCATGAACTCCCGGCTGCGTGCTGAGAAATGCAAGGGAAAAGGATACAGTCTTTGCTCTGGGCCAGCTTTCAACCTAACTGGGGAGATGAGGCTCATTCAACATGAAGCCGTCAGAGGAGGAAGGAGGGGACAGTATTTGTCAGTGTCAGCAAAGTTCGGCCTTGCTGTGAGGAAAGCTCCCTGGAGGAAGGGACTGAAACCAGTTCTGAATGTTGGTGTGGATTTGGGGAGGAAGTAGAGGAGAGGGCAGCCCACACAGGGCCTAGTGGGAGCACAAGTGTGGATTTGGGCAAATCTGGTGTGAGGGCAGGTGAGGTAAAGTCAGGGAAGTGAACCTTAACCAAGCTAGTGCTGATTAAGGGAGCCTTTTGTCTGCCTGCTTGCTAGTTTGTCTCACCTATGGGATCAGCTGGCCTATGAGCCTCCTTTTCTTAACCCCACGGTTTCTGGGGTGTGGAGAGCCCAACCTTACAGAGGAAGTCAGGCAGCGGCCCCAGTGCAGTTTTAGGTTTTCTTAGTTTATTTACTTTCACATCTGTATTCTAGTGGGCTGTGTGTGTGTGTGTGTGTGTGTGTGTGTGTGATGTGATCAGGTATGTGTGAATGCACACCTTGGCTCTCAGGGACTCTTATCAGACAGTATGTTTCTGGATTTGGCGCTGGGGTGGTAATAACTGAACTGGGACAGCAGGGGCCATAGCTTTGAGTCACTGAGGCTGTGAGACCCTGGGCCGCTGAAGAGGCCCTGATAGCAGATCTGTCCCTACCTCAGGCCTGTTGGGCTCCCTGATGGTGGAGGATGGGGAGACAGGGAAGCCTGGACCTTTGGAGGAGCTGAAGGAGCACCTACACAGGTCCTTCCTCTCGAGAAGGGTCCCGGGGCTCTGGGGGGCACATTGAGGGTCCCATAGTCAGGGTGTGCCCACAGCCCAGTGCACTGTTCCCTTCTCAGAAGGAAACACCATGCTGGGGGAGGGGGTCTCACTGGCCTTCCAAGGAGCCAAGGTGCTAACAGACTGGACTGCCCAGGGCACAGATCATCCCGGAGAGTGAACTGAGGAGGGAGACGATGTGGAGGGACCCCATGGTCTGACTCTCCAGGCATCTAGGAGCCTGTATTCATATGCTCACTTCAGGGTGTCTCTTGGCTAAAATGTCTTAAAAATGAGGCCTCAGGGGAAAAAAAAACATTAACTAAGATTTCTTTTAAATTTCTGAAATTAAATATAAGTTGAGAGCAAGCAAAATAAGACAACATTACCTTTAATTACAAATTATGGCAATCCAATGATGTGGAGACCTACTTCTCTACTCAGATGTCTTTTGGGAAGAGCATATTATTTATTTGAAAGAAATACTCAGAGAAATTGCTTGAGATGGGTGGTAAGACCCCAGGGGCATGCATGTAAAAAAAAATAGATGGGGCTTTGAAACTGTTATGCTCAAGGCATCAAAAGGAATTTGCCTCATTCCTGAGAGGAAAGTTGGTAGGAAATTTAGGTGAATAGAAAGAACTGAGGGTCCAGTGGAGTTGGGGAAAGCCAAGAGAGATCCTCCAGGGCCAGAAGTGAGGGGCAACAGGATTGGATACAGGTGACAGCAGAGGGACAGGCAGCTAACATCTGTGCGACAATAAAAGGACACATTCTTTTATTTTTTTTTTTATTTTAATTTTTTTTTTTTTTGCTGTATGCGGGCCTCTCACTGCTGTGGCCTCTCCCGTTGCGGAGCACAGGCTCCGGACACACAGGCTCCGCGGCCATGGCTCGCGGGCCCAGCCGCTCCGCGGCATGTGGGATCTTCCGGGATCGGGGCACGAACCCGTGTCCCCTGCATCGGCAGGCGGACTCTCAACCACTGCGTCACCAGGGAAGCCCAGGACACATTCTTTTAATGGCAACAGATGGCCACAGGGTCAAGCGTGCCTGGGGGTTTTGGTTGGGCCACCTTATACAGAAGTAGCCGGGGAGGTTCTGTGCTCAGGATTTTAGAGTCTCATCCAGTTTAGGTTTTGACATGAAACAATTAACCTGAGGCCACATGGTGAATTGAGGAGGAAGGTCTTCCGATTTCTCCTGTGACATTCAGTCATTCTATTTCTGAACTTAAACCTCAGTTAGCAGATATTGTCTCTCTTCTGTGTACATTCATTTCCAGATGCCTTTAAATTTGCTCTAGAAATACCAACATCCTCTTTCTGTCTAGTCAGGAAAGAGCAGAAAAAGAAAGCTGAAATGTCATCTCGAACACTGACTGCAGCCCCTGGACCACCTTCAGCCTCCAAGGGATGGTGGGAAGCGGGCGGGGGGCGGGAGGGAAGGATGAGAAGGAGGGGAGGCCAGGAAGGCAGCTTCACAGTCAGGTCAGATGTGTTTCTTCCTGTTGCTGCAGCTCAACTCCCTTCCTCTGTGTTCCCCAAGGACTGACTGTGCAGATATCTGATGTCACGCAGGCCACTGAGTTTTTGCTGAAAGCCTAGACCCGTTCTTCCCTTTTACAAGCTTGGTGGTGCTGCCCCTTTAAGACTTTTCTTGGCTTTACCTCTTCCCTTCGTCCCTAACAAGCCCAAGACCAAACCGAGAAGAATGAAGCCAGGGTAAATTGAGAAAATATTTGAAACCTATTAAGTGTGGCTACAAGTTTATTGAAATTCTTAAGTTAATTATATCCTTTTTGACTTCCAGCCAGTCCCTCACTGGGCTTCCATATAGACTTGGCCACCTATCCCAGCCTCAGGCTGGCGGCATGCCTATCTGTCTGCCTCATTCCTTCCCTCCCTCCTTCCCACCACCTCTTCCCCCCTCCCTCCTGCACAATTAAGTCAGCAATCCTCTGTAGCTACTACCTCCTGGAGCTTAAATATGGTCAGGGCTGTAGTGGGTATAAAGAATTTGAAGTGTGTGTGTATTTGTATCCCTGTGAGGGGCAGGGCCATGGTAGATAGTGGAAGATCACGTATATAAACGCCTTCTCTTACCTCAGCCACAAACATTTATTTTAGCTTGTACCTTACAAAGTGTTATCCCCTGGTCATGTAAATCAATCTCATGAATCCTTTGTACAAGTAGGTGTTATCACTCTACATCCAGGTGTTTATGGATGAAGAAACTGAGGCTCAGAGAAATTTTACAAAGGGATTGATCACACAGCTATTAGGTGGCAGAACAAAATGGGATTTAAGACCAGGTGTTCAATTCTAAATTGTGTGTGTGTGTGTGTGTGTATGTGTTTCCTCTCTACACTACACTGGTTCTCAAATAACAATAGAGTTGTACCTTTGTATAACATTTAAGAGTACAAAAGGAAGTTCATTCATACTGCCTTATTTAATCATTAAAACATTATGATGGGGGCTTCCCTGGTGGTGCAGTGGTTGAGAGTCCGCCTGCCGATGCAGGGGATACGGGTTCGTGCCCCGGTCCGGGAGGATCCCACATGCCGCGGAGCGGCTGGGCCCTTGAGCCATGGCCGCTGAGCCTGCACATCCGGAGCCTGTGCTCTGCAACGGGAGAGGCCACAACAGTGAGAGACCCGCGTACCACAAAAACAAAACAAAAACAACAACAAAAACAAAAAAAACAAAAAAAAACATTATGAAGTTGATGCTGTCCCCATTTGGGGGTTCTTTAGGAGTTCTCCTCCCGGATCCATCCCCAGGTTGGCATTGGGAGCTCCCTGACCTCTAGCTTCCTGACCCTCTGTTTATTGGTTTAGAGACGGCCCCCCGAGCCAGGTGAGGTCACTCAGCCCCTTCCCCAGGAATTTTGAGAATGAAAAAGGTCAGCACGTAAACACAGTGGTTGAGAGTGCCCATTTTCTGTTAGGTCAGCTAGGACCAGAGAAAGCCAGTGTACAGTAAGACAGGAGAGCAAAGAAGCTGGGGAACAGCAACAGAACCAAGAGATGAGGAGAGGCAGAACTTCCTGAACGTCCTGCAGGTCTTCAATCTTTGGTTCTGTTCCATGAGAGTCAGCAGCTTCTCTTCCCTTGGATTCTGTATGACACTCCTGTTCCCTGCCAATAAAATCTTTTTTGCTTATACTGTATACTAGGGTTAGGATTTTCTTACTTGCAACCAAAAGAATCCTGAAAAATACATATCAGAAAATGGAAGCAGTGAACTAAGCACTAAATATAGGTACAAGAAGTGAACGATAGGAGTTAGAGGATGGAGCAGTTTTTGCTGTTGTGTTGCAGGAGATCTCATGAGCTGGGCTTTGAAGCCTTGCTCACAACCTACATGTATGTAACCATTTGGCAAACCCTGTGGAGGGGAAAGAAGAATACACAGGAACCATCTTTTAGGAAGTTTCCGAGCATAGCAGATGCTTTCGGTACTCCTGACACATTCCGTCAGACTACCTCTGATTACAGCTAAAGCTGTGGTGGATAGCTCTTGTGTACTAACAGCATCCCACCTCAAGGGTCTGTCTTGCTTCTCTTGGCTTTTCTGTCTCAGTGCTTTCTCCAAAGCCACGGGAACTCTCTCAGCCCATGAGCAAGCATAGCCCAGAGATTTGGAGGTTGGAGAGAAGTTAACCCCAACTGAGATTGGAGGATCTGCTTCCAAGATGGCTTACTCTCATGGCTGATAAGTTGGTGCCAGCTCTTGGCAAGAGGCCTCCGTTCCTCCCCACACAGAATCTCCACAGTGCTGATTGAGTGTCCTCACAGCATGGTGGCTAGCTCCCTCCAGAGGGGCAATCCAGGGAGAAGCCACCTTGCCTTTTGTGACCAAGCCTCAGAAATTACACACTGTCACTTCTGCAATATCATGTTGGTTATACCTGTTCAGTTTGGAATAGGACCAGACAAGAACATGAATACTGTATCAGAGGTAAGGGTCACTGGGGCTATTTTAGAGGCTGATTACCATAATGCCCCCGTGGACAACCCTCAGCCAATAGGGGATGTAAGCCAGAGGACAAATGCCCAGCCTCCTAATTCTCAAATAAATTCTGCGTAGCTCCTCAGAAGCTCCCCAGAGAGGCTGAGCCCCAGTCTGCCATATCTGTAATCATCTGAAGTGCACACCCTTTGTTGGCTTCTCCTCCTTCTTAGCCTTCTATTCCTCTCTCCCTCACTCCTGTTTCCTGTGACTCACCTCCCAAACAAACTCTTTCACTGAAGTACTTGTCTAATGCTTTTGGAGGAACCTAAACCAAAACACAAAGGTAGTATGTAAAATAATTTCATTTGTTTGTTTGTTTTAATATTTATTTATTTGGTTGCACCGGGTCTTAGTTGTGGCACGTGGGCTCCTTAGTTGCGGCAGGAGTGCTCCTTAGTTGTGGCATGTGAACTCCCAGTTGCGGCATGCACGTGGGATCTAGTTCCCTGACCAGGGATTGAACCCAGCCCGCCTACATTGGGAGCACAGAGCCTTACAAACTGGGCCGGCAGGAAAGTCCCTCGCTAGGTCTATTTTGTGTGTGTGTGTGTGTGTGTGTGTGTGTGTGTGTGTGTGTGTGTTACGCGGGCCTCTCACTGTTGTGGCCTCTCCCGTTGTGGAGCACAGGCTCTGGACGCGCAGGCTCAGCAGCCATGGCTCACGGGCCCAGCTGCTCCGCGGCATGTGGGATCTTCCCGGACCGGGGCTCGAACCCGTGTCCCCTGCATCGGCAGGCGGACTCCCAACCACTGCACCACCAGGGAAGCCCTAGGTCTATTTTTATACACAGGAATATCAGGCTTGCTTATTCCCACAAGCCCTCAAAAAAATGGAAGCAACGGTCATGCTCGTCCCTCTCCACGTTAATCTTTAGTAAAAGGCAAAAGATTCATTTGATTATGAAGAGAAGTACGAGTATAGATTAAAATAGTTTTGAAATGGTGTGGAGCTGATCACGAAGGTATGTGATATACTGCGCTCTTGGAATATTGATGGTTAACCATGTAGAGGAAGCTCACAGAGGGATAGCATGGTCATGAAAGCTTCGTGGAAGCATCAGGAATTGAGAGATGGAGGGATTGGGGGAAGGGACAAGAAGAAAGGCAAGAGGAAGGCAGCTTTAGCAATACCCTGAGCGAGGCAGGGAACAGAGAAGAGGGATGTGGCTGGGGGAGGAGTGGTCAGTGCGTGGGACAGTCTACCAGGAAGGGGCTCGGGCAGGCTGTCTGTTGGGAAGGCCATTGTGACAGTCCAGTGAGAGGTTAGAAGGGCTTGTACATATGGAAATGAAGGATGGACGTGAAGAGCAAGATCTTACAGAGCAGGACACGCCAGGGCTTCCTTCCCAGAACCAGACGGACAGGATTGAGGAGCGTGCATTGGGTTTCAGAAAGGACTGTGAGGTTAGCAGTTCTTTTATTCATTCATAAATAATTATTAAACACTTATTAAATACGTACTCTTTTAAGCATAGGGCCATAGCCGTGAACAAGATCATGAAACTGTGTCCTCAACAACCATGTTTTCTGTAAGGAACTATCTAGGAATCTCCCTTGGGATCCTAAAGGCAAGTGCATGCTAGGAAATGGATTCTGGACTTCCTCAGAGCTGTGTCCTCAGAATCAGTCACAGCTAGTTCTCCTTGGTTTGCTCATTCCAAGTTTCCCCACAAAATGTCCTGTTCCCTTTGGCTGCTCTCACCTTCTGCTGTGGTGTACATCATACCCTCAGCATCACTCATTAACATCTGTTCATTTGCGTGGATGTCTTATTGTCAGTGTGATTACAGCCATGGTGCATATTCGGGAAACAGGACTTGGTGGTTATTCATAAAATAATCAGAAGCCTAAGACAGTGCCAGTGCCATGCCTGTGACTCAATACAAGTTCAAGTTCAAACTCAGCAGTATCCAAGTGGTATGCAAGGACATGCAAATCATCCCTTCATCTTAGCCTCCTCCTCTTCTATCCCCATGGAACCACTTGAGATTCTCTACACATGTCCTATCCTTCCAGGCCTGTGTGTCCTGGCTCATGCTTTTCCTGGAAAGCCCTACTTTCTCACATATTGAGTACTTACTCATTTTCTGAGCCTCAGCTCAAATCCCATCTCTTCTTGGAAGCACTCCTGGAATGAGTTGCTCTCTGCTGTATGCTGTGAAGGCCTCTGTTTGCATCTTGCTTGCAGCCCCTTGATGCTCCCTTTCTTGTTTTACAGTTCTTTGGACAGGTTTCTTTCTCATAAAGAGACTGCAGGCTGCTCAAGGGCCCAGGTCTTATTTTGGTATTTCCAGGTGCTCTACAATAGTGGAGGTTCAGTGTCATCTTGGCTAAATCAACAGATGGAAGGCATGGCTGCTGCTAAAGCTGATGTGCCACCTTGACCACTGATGCTGAAACTGATCAGCTTATCAGATGGACTGAGACTGGCAAGGTCTTGCTGCCTGCTAGCACTTGAGGGAGGTGATGATGCTATATGGCTCGAGGGGTGCAAATGTGGGTGCCCTGGCATTGGCACCTTATATTATGAAGTCCTAGCACAGGTGCCCTGCTCCATTTTTCAAATGCATGTTTGCCTTCCCTAAGTTCTCCACAGGAGACGTGAATCTGGGGAAAGTCCTGAATGCAAGCCCCATAGTGCTCAGGCGGCCTGTGTTTGTGTTACTCTTAGTCACTTAAGTCCTTACATTTGGAATCATTTTCACTTCCTTGAAGATGGAGCTAGAAAGATTCTTTGAAACTTCAGAGTGGGAAGTCTGAATCTGACTTAATAGTTTAGGAAAATAATATTTGCAAAGAGTTTATATTAAAAAAGGCCAGGGCCTCTTAAGATAATGGATTTAGAGGCCTCCTTTACCTCTTCAAATGCACACGTTTTTATCCATGTAAAAAATGCTTATTAACTCTAAGCACTTCTCTTATTCTTTGATCTTCTCTTATTCTGAGAGTCACCCTAAAATCAGACAAGGGTTTAGAATTTCTGATCACTGCCTTAAAAAGTCGGGTCATATACACTGTGCCAGGCCTGGTACTAATCCTATCCTATGTCTGTGATTTCATCCTCTCCATGGGGTCTAGGTGTTGAGTCAGTAGAGGTAGAAAAGCAACCAGGCCTTTTCTCTCTAAGATTATAAGATACTTATATCTAGTGTTTGCAAAGTGTTTTCACAGCTATTATCACATTTGCTTCCTAAGACTAAGGAGATTTGGAAGATTATCCCATTTTATAGGGAGAAAATTAGGGCTCAGAGAAATGGAGTGATCCATCCAATATCACACAGCTTAGAGTGGTAGAGCCCAGTTCTTTTGACCAGTATTCAATGCCCCTTCTGGCAGGACCCAAATCTGCCTGTGATTCCAATCCAGCACTCCTTTCAACACCTTTCTACTTCCTACTTCATGCTTCCTTATAAACACGCATCTTGTATCCTTTACCTCAGTTGGCTGTCAGCCGGCCTCTGTATGGGGACAATGGCTGAAAATAGCTTATGGTAGGACACTGCCCAGCAAGATTTCATTTTTCCCCAAGAATTAACAAAACAGAAGCCTACATGGGAGAGTTTGGGTTTGGTGACAGGTCCATTGTGGGGTTGCTTTGGTGGCCAAGGGGTCTTCTTGGTGTCCCTTATGACAAACATATAAGGAAGCATGTATTCTCATAGGTCTGAACCCCAGTGTTGATGGCACAAGAGAAGAGAAAGAAGGAGGAGCTGAATGGGTGTCTTGTGAACAGTTTCACGTTGTGGACCTTGGTAGGTCCTGGGGGACGAGACCTTAGAGCCCCCAAGTTAGTTGGCCTGCAAGCTAAGCTGAATGCAGAAACAGCATGGCTTTTCAGGTAGACTTTTCTGTATTTTCTCACCCCCTTGGATGAGGCCAAAGAAAAAAACAACCTGTTTCTTTATTAATGATGCTTTCTGCACAGCTAGATTAAGCACTGATTAAAGGCAGATGCTTCCAAAGTATAAATGTAAGTACCATCTCAGTCACTCTCCGGTTACAGGGTTTCCTACACGATTCTTTAAAATCACTTTGGCTCTCTTCCCATTTCCCTTCCTCTATGCTCTCCATCCAGCTTTGGAGCTGCCCCTCCCAGAAGGGCTTCAATTGCCAGGAGCAGGAGCTCGGACTCTGCGAGAGACTTGCTCTGCGGAGAGCTTCAAGAGGTACCACAGGGGCTGCTGCCTGGAGCCACCTTACCAGGAGGCAGGTAAGTCCTCTGGGCTGGGGGCAGCCCTGTTCTTCTGTCCTTTCAGGGCTGGACCTGCCACTATGGAACTTGCTCTGTTTTCTTCATCAAGACAGAGTACAGGCCTTTTGTAACCTTTTCCTGCTCAAATCAGAGGCAGAGACCAGGTATAGGATACATGACTCAGGTGATGGGGTCCATCAGGTGGTTCTCTTCCTTTCAAATGCTCTGAGAGGGCATGAACGCATGGGGACAGGAGATGGCTGGCTGGCTGGCCTGGTAGGTGCTTGCAACCCTGGACTTTGTGTCAGGAATTGGACTTTTCCAGAAATGATGTGCTCAAGTCTTGTGTCCATCTGAGGCTATGGTGCAAATCCTCCAAATATTTTCTGAATTCCCTGTGGCCAATTAACTTAATCAGAAATTAATGTACATGAGGGGTTTTGTTTGTTTGTTTTTTGTTTTGTTTTTGTTTTTTGCTGAAGAGCTAGCAACTTAATCTTGGGATTGGCTTTGGACTGAGATCAAACTGTGTTAAAGTCTGTTCAAGTTCGCTTTCTTTCTGATTTTCTTATGGGATCTATGAAGGAGGAAGAGTATATATATATTCTTGTAATCCACATTAACGTACATGGTTTATGAATCACCAAAGTTAGGAACTTGTTATGCAGACCACCACCCAAAATGGATGAAGGGGCATCCTGTAGGATATATCCACCATTGGGTTGTCTGGCTTGGATGAGTGGGAGGGTGTCATGGTGGGGCCAGTGGAATGCCTGTGGGAGTGACGTGAATGGGGCGATGGTGGTGAGGCTGATGTCCAGGGAAGAACGTCACACGCAGTGAAGGTGCCGTCAACCCAGTGCAGCCCAGCTGGAAGCTGTGTGGCTTTCTCCTCCTGACTCCCTTCTCTCAGGAAGGGGTGTCTTAGTTTGAGTATGAAGAACTAGGCAGGTAGGTGGAATTGCATGGTCGTGACTGTTTGGGACTGAGATTCTCCAGCACTTACGGGATCACAGGCAAGTGTCTCCATTTCTCTAAGCCCTAATGTTTTCTTCTGTAAAATGTGGACGATATAATAATATCTACCCTGTAGCTCTCTTGGGAAATTGTGAGAGATAATCCATTTGAAGTGTTTGACAGTGCTTAGCCTATGGCTCAGAACTCTTATTAACCTCAGTGTGGACCTTTGGCATTTTAGGTTGTGTGGACCAGATCCATGCCAAAAGGTTCTGGTTGTGCAGCTGCAATCCTTTTGTGACTTCCCCTTACTGGTTAGGGTAAAGTGTAAGGGTCAGGTTGTCCAGTTTGGCTTCTTACCTGGAGAGAAAATTAGAGAGAAACACTAGTCAAAGGCAGATGTAAGGTTAAAATCTCTGCCTCTTAGGAGAAGAATTCACCTTAATTCCAGATGAATATTTCCTTTCAGAAATCCCCCAAGGATAATATTTATCTCATGAGGTTGCTCTGAGGATTAAATGAGATAATAATTTTGCCTGGAACAAGGTAGACATCCTTAAATGACATCTATCATTGTGAAAATGTTTGTGATATCATGTTAATTGAAAAGTTCATAGGGTAAAATTGCATACCCTACATAATGACAGCTATGTAAATATATCCACAGAAAGACTGCGGAAAAGAAATACACCAAAATGTTAAAATTTGCATGTGTTAGGTGGCTTTGGTGAGTGATCATTTCCTTGTCTTGTTTTCTAAATTTTATTTAATGGATGATTCTATCAGCCCAAGCCCTGGCAGGAAATAGATGGCACATTCAAACTGGGCATTTTGAGGATGTTTTATTGAAGGGACATTTTACAAAAGTTCAGGCAGAGTTACAGTAACAGAAACAAGTGACAATGCCGTTCTCAGGTGTGCTGAGAGTGGGGAGCCATTACACCCTGCATCTGAAGGGGCAGGGGGAGGTGCTGTATAACTGGAGGAGAAGCTGTGTGGATGGGCCATCTGATAGGAGCTGTGGTGCGTGCAGCCATCAGGGAGAGAGTTGGGAAAGAAGTCTCCAACCTCATTCTCCCCTATTTTCTGGGTCTCTTGCTGGTGCCTCCCATTGGCCAAACTCAACCAGAAGCCAGAGTTCAAGGAACCCCAGTGAGGGGTCCATGTGGATCAGCTTCATGGGCACTGAGCAGGGTGGGGAAGTATGGGGAGAAACCTGTAGGGCAAACTGAAGATGGCCAGCACAGTAAGGTTATGTAGCTTTTGTAATTATAGGTAAAGTCATAAATAAGAAACAAAAGCCCTTTGCTACCCTCAGTGCTTTCACACATGCATACTCTTCCCTCTTTCCTTTCAGCTCCATGACTTCCAGTCTTTGTAACCATGCCCTCCTCTGGGCTCCCACAGCACCTGGTGCTTCCTCATTGTGTGGTTTCATCCTTTGTCCTTAACTTACCTGATTCCCCACACCATTGTAAGACCCTTGAGGCTGGGATGGTGTTTTATATCACTTTGCATTTCCAGCACCCAGCACATGAGTGAATGAATGATTGGAGTTCAGATCTAAATACCTCTATAAAGCTATAGATTTGAATTAAGGTCTAGAGCTACCTAATCTTAACAGAGAGTGAATTCCCAAAGAATTTAGGACCTCTACTTAAGGAAGTGAGGTTTGGCTTTCTTTCCTAGATGAGTGTTTGTTTACTTTCTATTTAGCGGGAGTGGGCCCGTGAGCCTGCTGAACACAGGCTGGACCTCAGAGACCCTGACAGATGGCTCCCCACCTCCCTTGCCAGTCTAGCCCATCACCTGATGGAGGTCTGGCAGAGCCTCCTCGCAGGCCTCCCTCTCTCCCATGATTGCCCTGTGTCAAGTCATAATTCACATGTTGCTGGCCTCCTGGTTTAGGACTGCAAATTGAGATTAAGCTTGCTTCCTTTCTGACTCAAGGAGATTTAGAGCTTGTCTTCATACCTGATATTGACTCTCTATTTTGATCCTCTGTTCTGACTCTCTATGTTGAATTAGAGGATGTTTTGAGCCCTTGAAGGATTTTTACAATCCTTTCGCAATCCTATGGGAGTAACATACATGCATATAATTCAAATAGCTCAGGAAGAAAAAATGTTGGGAAGGATATAATATGAAAAATAAAATGTCTCCACCGTCACCTATGTATCCAGTCGCGCTGTTAACCATTTCAGTTTTTCAGTCTTCTGATCATTGTCTCACTTAACTCTAAATAATTCTCTTATTCTTCTATTTCTTGATTTATCAAGTTTAAGTAAAAATTATTGAATTGTCCCTATGTGTGATGAGGGATTTAGCTTATTGACAGTAATCCTTCTGCCTTTCTCATGATTTCTTCCAGTTTTTGTTCCTTATATTTCTAATTTGGTTTTGCACTTGATTACCTGTGTAATTTTAAGGGATAGACTTATACTTGTATTGCTCGATCCGTTGACCTTCCATAGAACGTCTTAATTCTCCACGTGTTTAGGATGAGGAAATTAGTGCCTCTGAGCTTCCCTTCACCTTTTCTCTCCACCTCTTCTCTTCTGCAGCAAAATTTTATAACACTGATAACATTTGAAGTCTATTCTGTAATTATAATTAATTTTGCTTTATGTATCAGATTGTTAAAAATCAAAAACTAATATATAACCTTTATGATATAAAGATTTTGTAGCTACTAGTCTCTAAAACCAAGTACTATATTTGGACCCATAAAGAAGAGGATGGACTCTGATGTCACTGACCTTCTGCTGCATGAAGGAGAACGTTCTAAGTGTCAAGGTCAAGTGGACTCTCTTTTTTTCCTGTTCTTATATTCTGTCGGCTGCTCAGATCACTTAGTTGGCTTCATATGTAAAATGTGACTTTCTGAAGAACATTTTGTTTCCATGGAATTTCTAATTACCTTTCTTTTTTACCTATTAATAAACCAGTTTTTTTTTTAATTTTATTTTTTTTGGCTGTGTCAGGTCTTAGTTGTAGCATGTGGGATCTTTCTTTGCAGCATGCGGGCTCTTCGTTGCAGCCACGTGGGCTTCTGTCTAGTTGTGGCACTCGGGCTCCAGAGCGCACGGGCTCAGTAGTTGCAGTGTGCAGGCTTAGGTTCCCCGAGGCTTAGTTCCCCGACCAGGGATCAAACCCGTGTCCCCTGCATTGGAAGGCAGATTCTTAACCACTGGACCACCAGGGAAGTCCCCATCTATAACAAATTTTGACATGTGCAGTTTCAGGGGTTGTCAGTTTTATTTTGTATTATTTATTTTTATTAAGTCTCTTTTCCTCAAGGACCCAGTCAAAATACCCCAGGGTCAGAACAGCAGGGCCAGAATGTCCATTTTCTTCGTTAATAGTCTCATTATTATGGCAGCAGCCCTCCACTGAATTTCTTGCTGCAACTTAGCATAAGGTCCAGTTTTTGCCATCCAGGGTCTTTCCTGGCTCATCCATTTTATAGGATCAACTAGCATTCATATGCTGTTTACTTCAAAAGACTTCATGCTTGTCTTAAATATCTTTTATGAGCTCTAGAGCCAAATTCAGTAGAGTCTCATTATATGTTCACTTCATTTATACAAATTCAGTTACATACGTTTATGAGAGAGGTGAGGGAAGAAATAGAAGGGAAGAGGAACAGAGGGGAGGGGAGAGGAGAGAGAGTAATTTAAATAGTACGGCCAACTCCATTATCCAGGAGCATCCATAAAGATCTTGACCCTGAATGAATGCAGGACAGAATGCACTGAATCTACGGTCCCATATTTGGTTTCTGTTGACATATGGCTCACACCTTGTGAGTACTGCATTACCCTTAGTGTGTTTTAAGACACATATGTTGCCCTTATCATGGCCCTTAAACAGAATCCAACTACTTTCTTCACTGAAGAAAGAGGTTCTATTGAATTTGTTGACCAGTGAGTTGGGATGCCTCTTCAATATGGTACCTCCCTAAGGGATTTGCAAGGGAAGTTTTGACTATGTTTTTTGTTTTTGTTTTTTTCTTATGTGCTTTTTTCCAGAGGCTAACACGTGTAAGCTGTGATTTCTCTGTATTCAAGTGCTTCCCGGTTCTCTCCACTTGCAGGTCCCATCAGTGGCTTCAACTCCATGTGTTTTAATCTGAATCTATTCCCCCAAAGCTTTCTCCTTCCCTAGTGCTCTCTATCTGAGCGAGTGGCACTGTTGACTCACTTGCTGAAGCCAGGAGCCTTGGCTCCTTCCTGTCCCTTAAATCCCTCTCTTCCCATGAATCACTTGTCAAGGCTATTTTTAAAGAGACTCTCAAATCCATGCACTCCATTAGGTCATCCTCAGTGGTTATGACCTGTTGCAACAGTTTCCAATCTCATTCCTCCTATTCTGGCCTTCCCAACTCCTTCATTCCCCTATCCCAAGCCTATCCATTCTCACCAGTAAGAGGGATATTAAAAAATGATAGTGTTACTCCTCTGGAATAATAATAATAGTAATAACCCACCCTTCAGTAACACTCTGCTACCCTCAGGGTGAAGTCCATGATCTTTACTAAGGATTACAGGCCCCCACATGCTCTCCAATGCTGACTGACCATTTCACTCTGCACAATCTCCATTCTGGGCAAACAAAACCTGTTGATGGACACCATGTTCTTTTTCAACCAAGTGTCCTCGTACATGTTCTTTCTTCCCCACTGTAACACTCTAATGTCCCTTTTTTTCTTCTCTGAGACTTACATCTCCTTCAGGTCTCAGCTGAGACATTAAAGCTTTGGTAAGCCATCCCTGATTCTACAAAACTGCTTAGATGCTTATCCTATGAACAGACATAGCACCCTCTATTTCTTTCCTATAGTAGCATTTGTCTTACTCTACTGTAATTTCATGTCTTTTATCTGTCTTCTCCGCTACAGCAGGCAGTGTAACTGTAGGGCCTGGAGGAGAGACTGAGGTTTTTTCACCGTTAGTGCCTAACACTGTGCCTGGAACAGGCTCTGAGCACATGGTTGTTGAATGAATAAACCAGTCCTATGCTGGGTTCCCCATTGTAATTCCTTGGAGTGGTGTGGGAGTCAGTCCTAGATTGGCATTCAGTAAATTAGAAAGGAAGAAGATGCCTAGCATGGGGAATAAATGCATTCAACTTAAACACTACTGCTTTTTCTCAGAGTCTAGTTTTAAGCCTGAGGCTGTAGAGAAAGTCCTTGTAGAAAGGGCTGTCAGGGATAGGGGCTGGGAGAGCTATTATCCCATGATAGAGTGACTTATTAGCTTTGGCAAATCGTTTTTGCTTTCTTGGGGTCTAACTTCTGCCAGGTCTGGGTCTCAGAAGTTAGGGAGCTGGCAAAGGATCATAGATGTTAGTGTAAATGTTCATGCCTGTGTTTATGGCTCTTTTGTTTCCATCCCATCACATTTCAAGAACTTTGCCGACCAAAGGTGAAGACTCATGCACTCATAGTGTTGATTTTACAACCCCCAACTATGGCCCACTTGATTCCCTATTCCTTCCTCTCCTGTTCACACTGTGGCCACTTGTCTACCATCTGCAGGTCCCATTTCAGTAGTTCAGCTGGTTCAGTCTTACTGTCTTCCTTGATGCTTGGGTCTCATTTTTAGAGACTGAGCTTCTTCTGCTCATTGATCCTGAACTCAGCTTCCCACCTATTTCCAGGTCCTCCAGGAACGATGTCCTGCTTTGGTCTCGCCTATGCCCCAAATTCTTTTTATATCCACAATAGTGGTCACCACTTCTGACCTTCTCCACAGCTAGTGAGTTCCCAAGCCCCCTCACCTCAGTCTCAACTCTTGTAGACCCCATGATATGGTCCTTGGAGAGTGGAATCTCAGGGCAGACAGTGTAATTTTCTACCTCCCAGAGCTCTCTGAGGATCTGCTGCTTGTCTCTGCCCCGAGGGTGAAGATGGATGACAGGCGCTACCCGGTGATCTTCCCAGATGCGAGGAATTTCCGCCCCTTCACTCCTGACTCTTTGGCTGCAATCAAGAAGCGGATCGCCATCCAAAAGGAGAAAAAAAAGTCCAAAGACCAGACAGCAGCAGAACCCCAGCCTCGACCTCAGCTTGACCTAAAGGTGTCCAGAAAGTTGCCCATGCTCTATGGTGACATTCCCCATGAGCTGATAGGGAAGCCCCTGGAAGACTTGGACCCATTCTACAGAAATCATAAGGTACCCTCTGTGGGGAGGCTGGGGTGTTCTAACCATGTTCTAACCACCAGCTGTAATTGGCATTGCATGGATCTCCAAATATTGATCTTGGTGTATAAAGAGGCCAGACCCCACTTCTCCTTTGCTGTCACCCCCTGTCATTGCTTTCACAGTCCTGAGAATGGCTTTCAGTACTAATTTTCTCTCTGTAATAATGCATGTCTTGGAAAAGAAGGTGAATGAGGACAAGCAGCAGAAGGGTAAAAGGAGAACAGAGAAAACATAAGATGGTGTCAGGAAAGAGGACTGGACTAGCAGTCAGAAAAGTTGGGTGTAGGCCATTTCAAGTAATTGGATTTATAACTTTGGGTAAATCACTTCACTAATCTCACTTTTCTAATCAGTAAAACGGGAATAATCCCTGCTCTCCCTACATTACAACATAGGCATGCTATGGAGCCTTTAAAAACTGTAAAACATTATAAACTGTAAGGCATTATACTGATATGAAGAATTAATATCACTGTCCATGAATGTCCATTTCAGCAACTAGAGTTTACCTTGAAAAACTCTTAGGCAATAGGCTTTTTAGGCCATTAAATGAGATTTATGAAGGTCAAAGCCCTAGACCAACACTTGGCACATAAGAGGAGCTCAATAAATGAAGTTTAAGAATATTGTAATCAAGTAGGCACATGCAGATTACATGTAAACTCCATGCCAATATGTGATAGGCTTGCTGTTTTATCTACCTAGATGTAGGGAAATTCTAGTAAAAGTTCTTCAAAGGGGTTCCTGGGTGAGGAAACATGAGCTCAGGTTCTTCTGATGGCTGTTTGAAAGCCTGGGGCAGTGAGGAAAGTCCTCTACAGACCATCCATCCCCTTTCAGGAAAGACTCAGAAGACCTTGCCATCATCATCTCACTGTGTGATCCAGCAGAGAATGGAAAACCCACTTTGCCAGACTGAAGACAGGGAGGAAGGAGGCTGGGGAGTTTGGGGCAAGTCCTGGAAAATATGGGATGCTGAGAGCATCCCTTTCTGGCACCCATGAGAAATTGACCTCTCCAAAGAAAGATTGCCTGGTTTGTATGTCCTTGAATTGGACAGACTTGGGGTTACCAGGCCGAATGGGGACTTGTGTGATGGAAGAAAGCTGGGTATGAGTGGGAAGGACAAAAAAGGGGAAAAGAGACGAAGGAGCAAAAACACTCCAATATTTCTCCTTCTCCTAATGCCCCAGAATTCCAGGGGCTTCTAGGAGGCAGAGTAGTTGGAGGTGAGGTAACTCCTGGAGGCCTCCTTCTGCCTCTAGGCTGGGTAGGAGATCCAGGAGGTAGGCAGCAACTTGGTGTTTTGCGGCCAGTCCTGGGAGGACAGGCTCTGATACAGCTGGGATGGATGTTCTAGGACCATCTCTTCTTAGCCTGGGTCCTCCCTTTAAATCAGGAGACATGATACTTGTTCAGAGCTCTGCACACCCATGACCTAACACGTCAGTGCTCTCAGCAGTCATGTGAGCTATGTGTGGTGTCATTAGCACTTCACCTTACAGATGAGGAGACAAAGCCTTGATGGGGAAGTGGCTTACACCAGGTCAAACAGCTAGTTAGTGGTGGAGCTGGGACTCAAACCCAAGGGCTCTTTCTGTAGTCGCAGGTCACTTCCTCTCTTTTCAAAGCTTCCATTTTTGAAGAGCTACAGGGAAAAGAGTGGAGATGTGTCAGCAAGCAGACAGGTTTAAATCATTAAAACCCTGGCAAGTGTAGTTAAATACACTATTAGTTGAAATATTTAAAGCAGTCAGAGGAGGCATTAATAAAATATCAAAATCAAAGGGCATAAAATGGATAACTAATAAGAACCTGCTATATAAAAAAATAAATAAAATTAAAAAAAAAACTCAAAGGGCATAGAAGTAGAGCCATATCATACCACCTATTAATCTGGGTGACCCACCTTAGGAAGAGGTTTGCTCACTGCCCTAAAATCGTCTTTCTGTCCAAAGGAAGGGCACAGAATCCTCAAAGTGAGTCTTAGACCCCTGGGCTCATAGCTTTTAAAGAAACCCTGTGACCCATTTCATTTTGTTATGGAGGAAACAGAAAATATCCTAGTCCACATTTTCCCTGCAGCCAGATGGCCAGCAGACAAGTAAGTTCCAGCAACTCAGTGAGGGAAGTTGATGTTTGGCAGTGGTTGAAGTTCTGGTATCTCAAGCAAGGCGGCAGCTACCCCACTGTTTCTGGGCCTGGGTGACAAGACCTGTCTGTCCTGTCTGAGAATATGCTGGATTACATGTCAAGTAGTACTTTTCTGCAAATCTGAAAGGAGCAATGACACAGGAGACAGGAATGACCCTAGTTCTATGAAGGCTTTTATAACAGCCTTCAGGACACATAAGGGGACAGCCAGATGACAGTTAAATGGAAAGGGAGAGGTCTGAGGGTTGATGTTAGAAGCCTGTGAGTCATTGGTTGTTGTCCAGGTGCAGGTTCAGGCCCAGAGCCCAGGAAGACATGCAAGGAGGAAACGGGCGCAGGTTTGGTGTTTTTCAGTGGGGCCCAACTGGACACTTTGGGTGAACAGTGCACCATTTGGTGTGTCTGTCCTGGATTTGGCATCCCAGGACGTACCCACTACAGGCCAGTAGAGCCTCCAGTGATTGTGACAGATAACCAAAAACACCCACACACATTTCCATTGCCTTCTGTAGGCCCTCCCCTGTCAGTCGAGAACCTCAGGCAGATTTGCCTATGTCCAGGGAGGTGGGGGGAATGGGAGAGCAAGTCTGGGAACCGTGATGACTTTTTATTGAAAATCCTCAAGGTTAGAAGTGAGTGGCAGACTATTTCATGTAGGACAGCTCAGGTATAACAATATAAACTCTCTAGGTACCTGACTATTCTAGGATTCATTACAAAGTTTTTATTTAATTTAATTTTATCTTTTATTGAAGTATAGTGGATTTACAATGTTGTGCCAACAAAGTTTTCATTAGTAATCAAAATAATTTAAAATAATCTGCCGAGTGTGAATGTTCAATTCTATTTCTGTCTCTTCAAGTTCTCTTCTAGTTCTTGTCTCCATAAATATATTACCATGGAGTACAATACAGAGGGTTTTGTTTGACCCAGTTATTACTCTTCACCCCTTTTTTCTTTATTTGCAGGGCCCATGCGCTTCATTTCTGGGGCTTCGAGAGTATTTCACTGGTTGAACAGTCCACAGCTCAACAGTTATTTTGGGAGTGAGGGATGACTTTCAATAGATCAGAGTCTTGGGACTCTGAGTGAGACCCAAGCCACATGGGGAGATCTCTTGGTTTCCAGAGTGACAGTGTAGGCTGGTCAGAAAGTACCTCTGGCTTCAGAAGACAGGTCTCCAATCAGAAGCTACAGTCATCATAATAAGACAAGCCATACCTCAACCTGTGGTTCCACCGAATTTTCTCTGAATGAACTCATGATAAATATTGTTTGGTCACTGCATGTAATTCCTGTTGTGTTTGTTTATTTTGCAGACATTTTTGGTGTTGAACAAAAAGAGAACAATCTACCGCTTCAGTGCCAAACGTGCCTTGTTCATTTTTGGGCCTTTCAATTCAATCAGAAGTTTAGCCATTAGAATTTCAGTCCATTCATATCCTTTTGTTGTTTCTTTTACCAAGTCCAGGTCATGTGAAGTGTGCAGAAGCCCTAGGGGTTCACATGTTTGTTGAGTGGAAATAGCTCATTCTTTTAACAAATACTGGGTGAGTGGCCCTGCTGTATGGCAGGGCTGTTTTGGGACTGGCACCTGTCTGGGATCCTGTGGCCTCAGAGGAGACAGGTCAAAAGGCAGGCAATTTCTTAGTGAGATGGGCAGTCTGGAAGTGGGAGTGTGGAGAGGCTCTGTTGTGCTTTGGAGGCATCAAGAATGGCCTCCTGAAGAAAGGAACATCTAAGTTGAGACCCAAATAAAGGGTAAACTGGCAACCTGTGCACTGTGTTTAGCTGATAAATGAGTTGTGCTAGAACTACAGTGTTTAAAGCTTTTTTTAGAAACACTTTCTAGTGTTAAAAGTCCAGATTTTCAGGGGGTGAGGAGACACCAGGCAGTTTTAGATGGGGGGAAGAGGGGTGTGAAAAAGACGTGGGTTGGTAGACGGAAGTACTCAGGAAAACGGGAAGGAATATCTATTTAAGGTGGGTTCCCTAGAAGCAGAGCCTGAGATGGGATTCTTATTTAAGTGATTTAGTGGGGGAGTGCTCTCTGGAAAAGGAAAAAGGGAAACAGCATGGAGCAAAAGGAGGAGCCAAGCAAGGACAAGGGCTCAGCTGAGCCCTCATCAGGCATCACCCGGAGCCACGGGGATCTCCAGAGCATGAATCTATCACAGAGCTGCCCCGCCTGAAAGCCAGAGGCCGGGGTTTTGTAAATCTGTCGGTCAGACATGTGGAAGGGGAGTGTAGCCCTCCAGGGTGAGGAGGCTGCCATTCAGGCTGAGGACAGTTCTTTAAGGGAGGGGACAGCTGTGGGTTGTTCTCAGCCAATGCTCACAGTTAGAGGACAGATGCTCCTGCAGAAAAGGGGCCCTGCAGGGACCCCCACAGCCTCAACTACAATAACTAATGACACATGCCATCCTGCAGTGTAGCTGCCTTAACGGCCCTGGTCACATTGTTCAGCATGTTCATCATCTGCACCGTCATCATCAACTGCGTGTTCATGGCCATGACTCGTGGGAAGGACAGCATTAACGTAGATACTGAGAGTGCTGAGTAAGTGTTTGTCCTGCACGCATTTGTCCTACGTTTTTAAGCAAATAAACCTAAAAGAATTATGATTACCTCAGATTTTAGCTATGGAGAGAAGAAAACGTCACCCATAATCCCAGATCCCCAGCACAAATGCTGGCAGAGTCAGTTTCATTTTTGTATATGTACATTTACAATTGTCTTTAAAGGTCTTTTACACTTACATTTATAATAAACAGCACACATACTAATTTTATGTCTAGTTTTAAGTGGTCTTCTTTGTCCTTATGTAGGCTTAATAGGAGCCCATTTTGATGCCTATACAATATTTCATCAGGTGACTATACTATAATTTACTTAACTACTCTCGTATTTTACTACTATAAATAGCATTGCAACAAGCATCTTTTGGTATAAAGCTACTTTAAAAAATCATTATTTTCTTAGAATAGAGTCTTAGAAATGGGTTTACTAGCTAGACAACCATGGTCCTGACTGGACACCCTAACTATGGTTGAACTGACAGTGACACACCCCAGAGGGCCTGATTTGCCTGGTGGGTTGAGGTCTCCCTATCATGGAGATCTCAAGCCCTGCTTCCTGCTGGTGGGCATGGCTGTACTCCACAGCAGATGTCATTTTGGTCCACATGTCCTACCACTGGAAGGCTTCTGCTGGAAAAGAGAGAATGGCAGGGTGGGAGGTGGAAGGCTAAATGGCTAGGCAGAAATAGCAGTCAGAGGTGGCTGTCTCATTTGCTTGAGATCTAGATGAAGACTTGCAGAATCCCACACATCTGCAATTACAGCATTTTTTCAAAATGCCTATAATTTTATAAATTATACTTGAGTTTAAAAGATGGCATTTCAGGGCAGACATTAATTAATCTTCTGTGTTTATTTGTCACCTAAAAGGTGAGCAGTTTAGAAAAAAGCTGAAACAGAAGTAGCTCTTGCCCAAGGCAGCCTCATGACCATTTCTGCTCTTGGACTTAGCTGCTTTGGGATTCTTCGAGTTCCCAAGACCTTAGTTCTTTAGCTTTGAGGGCTAACAATGGTTGGACATTCTACCAGAAAAGGTCCACTTCTTTTACTCTGAACCAGCAGAGTGTTTGAAATGATTGTTTCTGTCCCAGATGTGGGACCAGCATGTGTGTGTGTGTGTGTGTGTGTGTGTGTGTGTGTGTGTGTGTGCACCAACCAAGCATATTTTTATTGGGATTATAACAAGAGAGCTAGAGTATTGTCTTTTGGAGGAAGAGGAAGGGGAAGAAGGGAAATAAATTAGAAGACAGAACATGATGAAGAACTAAAGGAATAAAATGGAAATAATTTTTTCTAAAATTGTGATAAAATACACATTACATCACATTTGCCATCTTAATCACTTTTAGGTGTACAGATCAGTGGTATTAAGTACATTCTCACAGACCTGCAACCATTGCCACTCTCCATCTCCATAACTCTTTTAATCTTGCAAAACTGAAGCTCTGTACTCATAAAACAATAACTCCCCATTCTGCCCTCCTCTCCAGTCCCCTGGAAACCACCATTATACTTTATGTCTCTGTGTATTTGATTACTCTAGATGCTTCCTGTAAGTGGAATCATACCATATTTGTCTTTTTAAACTAGTTTATTTCCCTTAGTATATGACCTCAAGGTTCATCCATGTTGTCACATGTGACAGGATTTCTTTCCTTTCCTAGGCTCAATAATATTCCATTGCATGTATATACCACATTTTATTAATCTATTCATCTGTCAATGGACATTTGGGTTGCTTCTACCTCTTGGCTATTGTGAATAGTGCTGCTGTGAACATGGGTGTGCAAATATCTCTTCAAGACTCTGCTTTCAGTTCTTTTGTATATGTACCCAGAAGTGGGATTGCTGGATCATATGGTAATTCAATTTTTAATCTTTTGAAGAATCTCCATATTATTTTCCATGGTGGTTGCACCATTTTACAATCCCACCACTAGTGCAGAAGGGTTTTAATCTCACCACATCCTCACCAACACTTGTTATTTTCTGCTTTTTTTAAAAAGTAGCCAGCCTAATGAGTACGAGGTGATACCTCATTGTGGTTTTGATTTGCATTTCTCTGATGATTAGTGATATTGAACATCTTTTCATATGCTTGTTGGCAATTTGTATGTAATCTTTGGAAAAATGTCTATTCAAGTCATTGGGCCATTTTTAAGTGGATTATTTAATTTTTTGTTGTTGAGTTTATAGGAGTTCTTCATATATTCCAAATATTAACCTCATCAGATATATGATTTGCAGATATTTTCTTCTAGGAGTCTTATAGTTTCAGGTCTTTTAAAAATATTCACAACTTATTTATTTATTTATTTATTTATTTATTCATTCATTCATTCATGCATGCCTGCCTGCCTGCCTGCCTGCCTGCATTGGGTCTTCGTTGCTGTGCGCAGGCTTTCTCTAGTCGTGGCAAACGGGGGCTACTCTTTGTTGCGATGCACGGGCTTCTCATTGCAGTGGCTTCTCTTGTTGTTGAGCAGGGGCTCTAGGCGCGTGGGCTTCAGTAGTTGTGGCATGTGGGGTCAGTAGTTGTGGCTCGCTGGCTCTAGAGTGCAGGCTCAATAGTTGTGGCGCACGGGCTTAGCTGCTCTGTGGCATGTGGGATATTCCCAGACCAGGGCTCGAACTGGTGTCCCCTGCATTGGCAGGCTGATTCTTAACCACTGCACCACCAGGGAAGTCCCTAGTTTAAGGTCTTACATTTAGCTCTAATCCATTTGGAATTAGTTTTTTTACATGGTATAAGGTAAGGGTCCAGCTTCATTCTTTTGCATGTGGATATTGTGCTTTCCCAACACCATTTGTTGAAAAGACTGTCCATGTTGGCTGAAGCTTCTCTCAAGAATATGGCTGTGAAGCTAGGTGTTTAAAAGCAGCTTTACAGCTTTATCCATGGGCCTCTTTCTCAGAAATCCCAAATACCAGAACGTGCTTGAGGACCTTACCTTTCTGAACTCTGATTTGCTAACACAAGAATGTTAAATGTCACATTAAAATGGAATCAGACCTCATGAAGGTCATATCAGACAGATGGGCTCTCTGTTTTTCACATAGCTTATCATATTTCTCCTTGTTCTGAATGATTTGCTTTGTAGGTATGTCTTCACTGGGATTTATATATTTGAAGCATTAGTTAAAATATTGGCAAGAGGTTTTATTCTGGATGAGTTTTCTTTCCTTCGAGATCCGTGGAACTGGCTGGACTCCATTGTCATTGCAACAGCGTAAGAATGTTAAGATTTTTACCAAAGAGACTAGGGGTGGGAAAGAAGTCCCTTGGCTTCCAGCAGGGCCCTGTGTAGATCCACATGACTGGCTGAGTGCAGCCAAGTAAAGCCTAGAACTCTGAGTGCAGTGTTGGTTGACACTGAACTGCACCATGTAGCCAACTGACCAGAGGCCTTCACACACACAAATCCATTTCTGGCCGCACCGCGAGGCTTGTGGGATCTTAGTTCCCCAACCAGATATTGAACCCAGGCTCATGGCCATGAAAGCACCAAGTGCTAACCACTGGACTGCCAGGGAATTCCTCACAAATCCATTTCTAGGCCAACACTCATGATCTTACTTTTTCAGCCATTTATTCACCAAACACTGACCTGTTATGGGACCAGGCTCTGTGCCAGATATAGGGCTTGTGATAATGAAAAAAATATATATCATGCATGGTTCTCACCCTGTTGGAGCCCGCAGGTCAGAGGGGAAGTGAGGCATTTAATGACCATTATAACCTGCTACAGTGAGTGCTAGCATAGGAGCTGTGCATGATTCCAGCTGTTAGAGCATGGAGGAGGAATAAAGGGGTCTAGAACATCTTTGTCTACTGAACGGTCACAAAGAGTTTCTCTCATGTTTTCTCCTAGAAGTGTTATTGTTTTGGCTCTTATGTTTAATTAAGTTTGTGGTCCATTTTGAGTTAGTTATTGTATATGGCATGAGGTGAGAGTTGAAGTTCTTCCTGAAGGAGAGGGCATCAATTTGGCATCTGAATGATGAGATTCCAAATTCATGAGTCAGCAAAATAATAAGCAAGAGGAGCAATGGCCCATTGCCAGCACAATTATAGTAAACCCAACCTTATTTAATTTGTGCCAGCCATTGTCTTAAGCACTTTGCATATCTTTTTCTATTTAATATTCACGAAAGTCCTTTGAGGTAGTTACTATTAATTTCAGAGTTTTACATTTGAAGGTCAATGGTCAGGTGCTCCTGGTTATTGAGAGATGGTGTAGTATGTGGGCTCTGGAGCCAGACTGCCTCGGTTCCTCCTGGGCTTGGCCACCTGGTGAGACCTTAGGGAAGTGTACTGAGGCCTGGAACTTGGTAGCAAGTCAATAAATGTTTAAGTTGATTTCTGTTATCCATGGATGTAGCCACAACTGCAGTGACTATTTCAAGGAATCCTCATCTATGTCCAAGTGTAAAGATTAGCTGAGAGCAGCCTCCTGTGCAATCTGTGGTCCATAGGGTCCATAGCAATAGAGCACTAGTGGTATTGCCAGGTCCTGACATGAAGGTGGGATTGGAAGGGTAGGTTGCAGATTTCATTCTGGTGGACGCACACCTCAGGCTGTGCTTACTTGTGACCTTTGTGGAGATGTGCAGGGCAGACGCATGCCTGAACAAGCCTGGACTTTCCTTGTGCTTTGTCTTGTAGGTTTGTATCATATTCACCATATATCAAGGACAGCAGCATCAGTCTGTCATCCCTGCGTACCTTCCGAGTGTTCAGAGCTTTGAAAGCAATTTCAGTAATTTCAGGTAAGTCACTCTAACTTTCAACACTGGCTCTTAGCGGAAGAGAATAGTTAAAATTTCTCAATATGTCATGTAAACCACAAACTAACAAACTCTGCTTTATTCATTTATTTGATCATTCAACAAATATGTATTGAGCACCTAATATCCACTGTGCTAGCTGCTTGGGATATATCAATGAGCAAACAGACAAAGGTCCCTGCCCTCATGGAGTTTACATTCTAGATGGGGGGTTGGGAGACAGACTTAAGCAGTAACTATAATAAATAAGTAAATTATATAGCGCGCTGGAAAGTAACATATGCCATGGAAAAATAAAATGGAAAAGTAGGCGATGTGGTGGCTCTTGGAAGTCACAGGGGTTCAGGGAAGCAGGTTGAAATTTTTAGTGGGGTGGTCAGGATAGGTGTCATTGAGAAGGTGAGATGTAGTAGATTTGAAGGTGGTGAGGGAGTTTCACAAGCAGATTTATGGGAAAGAGTGTTCTGAGCATAGGAAGCAGCCAGTCTACAGACCGAGGACTATAAAACATGTGGGTGGGGCTGGAGCAGACAGAATGAGGGGCCAGGTGGTGGAGGAGGGACCACAGAGGTGAAGGGGAAGCACCTAAGTACCGGGAAGACTTGGGCTTTGCTCTGAGAGAAATGGGAGCCATGCAGGGGCTTTGAGCAGAGGAGTCATGACCTGACCCAGGCTTTAAAAGGATTATTCTGGCGATTGTGTGGGGAACAGAATGTGCGGGAGCAAAGGTAGAAGCAGGAAGACCAGATAGGAGGCATGTTGGTCACCATGGAAATGTGCTGCTCAGATCTCCTGCTGCAGGGAGTGCAGTTGGCTAATGGTCCCAGCTGCCCCCTCTCTGGATTCACCACTGCATTCATGTTCATGCCAAGATCACGCTTTCCCTGCATGTGGGGGCCGCTAGTGCAGGCCCACCCCTGAAGGGTATGGGACTCCTCTATGTGGGACTTTGGCTCAGCGGCTCCTCAGCAACCAGGGTGACTGTCTCACAGCAGCACTGCAGTCTGAGGCACTTCCTGTCTATCCTGCTTCCTTCCTGATCTCCTTTCCCAGGTGTCAGCCCTGTGTCACAGTCTGAGGCTCTCTCTGTCCCTCCACTCCCTCCCTCCAGATTATTCCTCACAAGCATTTCCCCAAGAAATCTCTTGCAATCTGGTCTCAAAGTGTCTGCTTCTCAGAGGGCCCAAACTGACACAGGGGGCCACTGCCGTAATCCAAGCAAGAGGTGGTGGTGCTCTCAGATCAGGCAGTGGAAGAAGAGTTGGTAAATGGTGGTCAGATTCTGTATAACTTTGAAGGTGGAAACAAGATGACTTCCTGACAGGTTGATTGTATACATGATATGAGCAAAAAAAGAGTAAAGGATGAGTCAAGGTTTTTTGTCTGAGTGACTGGAAAGATGGAATCATCACTGAATGAGAAAAGGAAGGCTGTGAGAGAAGCAGGCCTTGGGGGTCAGATAAGGAATCAGCTTTGCATGTGTTCTGTTTGAGATGGCTGTGAGACATCCAAGTCAAAGTACCAAGTAGGCAATTAGATATATGAGGCTGGAGTTCCAGGGCTTCAGATATCATTTTGGAGATTATGAGCCTGTAGATGATATTTAGAGCCATGGAATCTGATGAGATTACCAAGAAAATGAGCAGAGATGGAAAGTAGAAGAGGACAAAGGACTGAGTCCCAGGCACTGAGACCTTAAAGGGGAGGGGAGAGAGGAGAAAACAGCAAAGGAGGTGAGCAAGAGCCACCAGTAAAGGAGGAAAGAGAGCAAAAGTGGTCTCTTGGAAGCCAGGCAAGGAAGGAGCTCTGTGGATCAGGATGAAGCCAAGGACGGGGTTGTAAATATGAATTCCAGTTTATCAGAAATGAGGTTATTATGGCACAGTCTTCTCCTTCCCCTTTCCTCCTTTCCTTTACAAAATAAAACTTTATTAAAAAATATTCTCCCTCTGGACTCCTTCCTTCCCCCCTTCTTCTTCCCTTCTTCTTCTAGTCTCTTCTATCAAAACTTCAGGCAATTTGGATCTTTTTCATACAGAGGCAGTGGGGTTATTTTTGGAAACTCCAGAAGAACAACTGCATAGTGATAAAGCAACTGGCAGTCAGAGGACACTTTATGTAGAACATGTCACTCTTTCTCTTCCTCTTTTGCAAGGTGGACCTTCGTTTCCCAGGTAGATTTAGGGGCTTTCTGCCTGAGCTGAGTCCCTCGTATTTCGCGTGGGTAAAATATACATTCAGGGAGATACTTAGCAGCTTTCATGTTCCCTTCCTCATCTCTAAGCAGGTGAACGTACTCTCCATTTTGACTCATGAAACACATGAGATCCCTGGATGCTTTTTGGAAGGAAGAGTATGAGATACAATCTTTTATGGGACTATGTAAAAATAATTCAGGAATCATAGCTATCTTTCATCCAAATCATCTTGCTTTGGAGAAGACTCGAGCCTCTTGTTACAGATGAAAAATCAGGCGTAGATGAGGTTACAGTATTTTTGTGTTTGGTGCCCCTGACCATGCAGGGGAAGCGTGATCTTGGCATGAACATAAGAGCACTGGTGAATCCAGTGGATGTCCCAGCTTGGCCTGAAGTCTCCTCCTCATGTGGCATCACCCTTGGTGGAAGGTCATCTGCTGTGGGCTTGGCCTCCCGTCAGATGCTGCTTTGTGTTCTCAAGTCTACCATTCATGGTTTATGCTGATCAACTGAAACTTTGTCACTTAGTGTCATCCCACACATTACCAATGCCATCTGCTGGTTTATCTCTCCAGTTGTGTTGAGAGCAGAGCCTGTGACTCAGTGTTGTGCTGGGACTGACTTGTTCCGACTCCCCAGCAGACTGTGCACATCTTTTCCCAGCTCTGCATCCAGGGACGTCATGTTGGTAGCTTGAAAGCAGCTGGGGGAGAGGGGTGTGTGGAGGGAGAAGAGGGATTTACACTCCGGAATTCAGCAAACAAGGACATCTGTAAATGCTGCAAATGAAGACTTTCTTTGTCTCCTCCCCTCCCTACAAGAGCTGATTTTAAACATTTACCAACAGACTACAAGACTATGTCCTTTTTATTTTGTAACTTTGGCAGCCTGACAGTGTACCATGGACATAGTAGGTGCTTGGTAAATATATTTCTTGAATGAATTTTTAAAAATCCTTATTATAAGTAGTAATCTGAGTTTCTTTTCCTAAGACATCCTTATTATTTGGGTCCAGACAAAGCTCCTTCTTCCAGCTCCCTGACCCCCCAATTTAGCTATATCTCATGGCACCTCGTGTACCTTATAGTAGGTAGTAGCTACCAAATGTTAAATACAGCTCTGTTCCTTCTCTCAGGAGGCCTCACTTTGGCCTTAATGCTGCCTGTGACCCCCAGCCGTGGAGGTGCCTGCACAACTGTCATCAAGTTATGTCTTGTGTCTCTGTGGCATGCTTCTGCTCAAAGTCTTCTCACTTGCCCTTCAGAGCAACCCTGTGGCATCTGTAGAGCAGGATAAAGAGGCCGAGTCCTAGACTAGTGGACCACTCTGATGACCCATAGCTTCTAAGGCACAGAGTTATGGCCTCAGAATCCCAGGTCAGGCCAGTTTCTGATACCAGCATGCAATCAGACAACTTTCGAGGCCTTGTTGCTCCCTCTCTGTTCCTTGCTTGTGTCTGGTGTGTGTGTGTGAGTGGGGGGCTTCTCCCCACATCTGTCCTCTTCCCCAGGTCTGAAGGTCATTGTTGGGGCCTTGCTGCGCTCTGTGAAGAGGCTTGTCGACGTGATGATCCTGACTCTCTTTTGCCTCAGCATCTTCGCCCTGGTAGGTCAGCAGCTCTTCATGGGAAATCTGAACCAGAAATGTGTGAGGAAAGACTGTGACTCTGACTATAAAGGTAAACACCCCACCTTTCACTCCTTGGTTTGTGCATGGTTAACTTTTATTTATCCCCACTCATATGTCTACTGATCTGCATTACAGAGTGTCTTAGGATCAAGAGATGACTAGTCCCTCTAGGGTTCTCAAGTGGGCAGATGCATTTCTTAGAGAACTGCCTCATTCTTTGGGTTTCCATGAAGAAGGAAAATCCTGAAGCCACATCTATAGGCGTGGTGTCATCCTCCATCTCTGCCCACTTCCTTGTCATGTTTTGCAGAAGTCTTCAGAGTGCCTGGCTTTGGCCAAAGGGGACCAGCAACTTCCCACAATGCTTGCCCCCACCCAAGTATTTTCTTCAATGATATTGCTCCTCTTATGTTGCACCCTCTCCACTCTGAGGTCAACCCTATATCAATTTCATGTGTCCTGAATTTTATGTGGCCACACTTTCTCCATGACTGTCTTGGTTTATGAGCTTCTCATGGGCTGACCCTGTTTCCAGCTTCTCCTAGGGGTGGTCTCTGGTTCAGTTCTATGTACTGAGAGGCAAAGTGGTGGTGGTGTTACTGCTTCCTCCTCTTATTTCTCCTTCCTTCTCCTTTTCCCTCTTTTTCTCTTGCATCTTCCTGAGGGCTTAGGTTCTAGTTCCTCTCTGGATCATTTCATCGAGATCACTTTGATCACTTTGATCATTTTGGAGGATTCTGAACCATCTGTTTCGAACATAATCTGGCATATTTGCTATTCTTTTTCCTTTCAATGTTGTTTTTTCAAATCTGAATTTATAATTATTTCCTTCTCAGACTATTGCTTTGAAAAGAAAGAGTCCACTGAACTCAGAATATGTGGTACATGGATGGAGAGCAGGTAAGACGTTTATACTCTTCATTCTATCTTTTTGAAGTGACATGGCAGACAGTCTTTATCTAATGACTTGTAGAAGCAGTGGTGGTAGTTCTCAAACACTACTATTTCATGTGTCTAAGAAAGTTTATTTTATTTTATTTGGGTTTTTTAACATATTTATTTGGTTGTGCTGGGTCTTAGTTGCAGCAGGCGGGCTCCTTAGTTGTGGCTCTCCAGCTCGTTAGTTGCAGCACGTGGACTCCTTAGTTGTGGCATGCAAAATCTTAGTTGCGGCATGCATGTGGGATTGGTTCCCCAACCAGAGAATGAACCCGAGGCCCCTGCACTGGGAGCGCAGAGTCTTATCCACTGCGCCACCAGGGAAGTCCCTCTAAGCAGGTTTAGATGTGCATTACTAAATTAAAAATTATTTCCAAGTGTTTAGAGCAGTTCTCTCTCCCAAATTATATTGAATTTGTATCTGATGAGAAACCTACTGAAAACATAGGGATATTTTGACACTATGGAGCGGATATTCAAGGCTATCAAAGGTAAGAAAGGATGTTGTGACTGAAAGCCCCATCTAGACCTATTTCCTGTTCAATGACATGGCCCTGATGGAAGACATCTCAGCACACGTCTTCTGTTTGTTGATCTGTGGCCCCCACTGCCTCTAATTGCACACACTGTTGTATGTGTGTTCATACACATTCACTTCAACAGCTAGTAGCCCTCTGACCCTTTGGGGATACTGTTTCTTCTTCCAGGATATTAGTACTCTCTGTGGTGAGCGATTCATTCAGTGAAGGTTTATTGAGTGTATTTCAAATTAAGATAATATGCTAGGCACTTTGATGAAATAGACTACATTCATCTCTCAATAACAAAGAGGTATCAAGGTCAACAGGCCAACAGTGTGCCAAGCTCTGTGTTAGGCCCTAGGAATCCAAGTACAAACAAAGGAGTGCTGCCCTTTTGAAATTGACATCTTTCAGGCAACAGAGATATACAGTAAATTCTTGAAAGTGTGATGAATGTTATAAGAGAGATCTGTAGATACTGAGAGAGATAACAGAGACGTAACTCTGCCTGTAAAATTAAGGAAGTCTTCTTGTGGTGGTCACAGGTACTGATTAGGTCAAACTCACAGACTTATTAGGTTTTAATACAAGGTTTATTGAGCTCTCTAGAATGATCCTCGGCAGGACATACTGCACCTACAGTGTTTTCATTCAATGAGGAGCTCAACAGCTGTCACAACAGTGCTTCTTTGATCCATCATCCATGCAGGGCAGGTATGGTTACTATAAGCAAAATCCAAGGTGGGGTGGGCCATCTAAACATACAGATGCAGAAGCCTTGGTTTCCAACTGTGTGCCAGTCACAACTCTCTCAGTCTAGGTATAGTCTCAAAGCTCAGGAGTTTTACAGTAAGCGAACTCCTAGTACATGACCTTTGACACTGATCATAACGTGGTAGTTTCCAAGGAGATGGCAGATCTGAGGTCACCTTCCCAGACAGGCCTCTGTTCAGGGTCCAGGCCTGGTTTTCAGCCTTTACTCACTGCCTCCTCTGAGGACTGACTGAGTGGTGACTACAACATGGATATGAAGTATGAGTGGGAAGTTCTGGTGGATGAGAAGATAGAGCAAACGATTCCTGACGGTACAAATATCAAGGATGAAAGCCTCAGGACATGAGGACATGCGGGGATAGTAAGAAGCCCAGCAGCTTGTTAGGCAGAGGGGCAGGAGACAGGAGCCAACCATGCAGGACCTGGCAGCCCATCACTGCTGAGGATTTTGACCTCAATCACAAAGGAAACAAGATCTGATCAGATTAGATACTTTTAAAACTCACTTATGTCTGCTACATGGAGAATGGATGGATAGAGTAGACGAAACAGTCACTTAGGAGGCTATGTTAATACAGATGAGAGTCATGAAGCTCTTCAGCGGAGATGAAGAGAAATGGATGGATGAATCCCAAAGACATTTAGGAGACAGAACAAGACTTGTGGAGGGGTGTTGGCATGTATATGTGTGTGCAAATGCATGTGTAGGATAGTGGTGAGAAGTGCAAGGGGGAGAATAGAAAAAATCAATATAGAATTAAAAGATAAAGCAATGAAAGAGACAGAAAATATGAGAATAAATATCAATCTAGAAGTTTCAGCTTTTGACTAAGTAGGAATTCCAGAAATAGAGCACAGAAAAAGCAAAAAGGAGGAAATTAGCAAAGATAATACAGAGAATTTCCCTGGGATTAAATATGCAAATACCTCAGTGGCCCATAAAGTAGCCAACACGGGGCCTCCCTGGTGGCGCAAGTGGTTGAGAGTCCGCCTGCCGATGCAGGGGATACGGGTTCGTGCCCCGGTCTGGGAGGATCCCATATGCCGCGGAGCGGCTGGGCCCGTGAGCCATGGCCGCTGAGCCTGCGCGTCCGGAGCCTGCGCGTCCGGAGCCTGTGCTCCGCAACGGGGGAGGCCACAACAGTGAGAGGCCCGCATACCGCAAAAAAAAAAAAAAAAAAAAAAAAAAAAAGTAGCCAACACAATGAATGAAAAAGGACCATGTCAGGTGCATTTCCATGGCATTTCAGAACTTTGGGGAAAAAGATCTGAAAACCAAAGAGAAAAAGGTTACCCACAAAGGAACAGTATCAGAATCCTCAACAACAACATAGGGATAATAGCTGAGCAGTGATTTTATGTTTCTGAAGAAAAACTATTTTCAACCCCAAATTCTATTTCTGGTCAAACTGTAACTCCATTGTGAAGGCAGAGTAAAGATATACCCATATGTGCAAAGATCACCCAGTCTTCCTAAAAAGCTACTTGAGGTTTGGTCCAGAAAAATGAGGGAGTAAAACTTAGAAAGAGCAACACAAAAGAGCCAAGAAAAAATGTATCTGACCCAGGAGACCCAATGACACAGGCCATGATATTTTCCATGGAGAGTGATATAAGTAGTGGTGAAGTAGGGTGGGATGTTGGAAAACCCTTATCTACCACAGCAGAAAGCTAGTCAACAAAGACTAAAACTGATAAATCAAATATCAGTATAAGCATTTAAAAAAATTATAGTATAGTTGAATTTCAATATCATATTAGTTTCAGGTATACAATATGGTGATTCAGTATTTTCATAAATTATACTCTGAAGTTATTGTAAAATATTGGCTATATTCCTGTGCTGTGTAATACATCCTTGTAGCCTATTTATTTTATACATAGTAGTTTGTATCTCTTAATCCCCACCTCTAGTTTGCCCCTCCCCCCTTCCCTACTGGAAACCACTAGTTTATTCTCTATATATTTAATTCTGTTTCTGTTTTGTTATATTCATTTGTTTCATTTTTTAGATTCCATGCATAAGTGATAACATTCAGTATATGTCTTTCTCTGTTTGACTTATTTCACTAAGCATAACACCCTCCAGGTCCATCCACATTGTTGCAAATGGCAAAATTTCACTCTTTTTTATGGCTGAGTAATATTCCATTGTATGTATATACACCGCATCTTTTCTATTTTTTATGTAGGAGTATAGTTGATTCACAATGTTGTGTTAGTTTCAGGTGTAAAGCAAAGTGATTTAGTTATACATATTCATACATCTAATCTTTTTCAGATTCTTTTCCCATATAGGTTATTAAAGAGTATTGAGTATAGTTCCCTGTGCTCTACAGTAGGTCCTTGTTGAATACCTATTTTATGTACGGTAGTGTGTATATGTTAATCCCAACCTCCTAACTTATCCCTCCCCCCCACCTTTTCCCCTTTGGTAGCCGTAAGTTTGTTTTCTAAGTCTGTGAGTCTGTTTCTGTTTTGTAAATAAGTTCATTTGTATCATTTTTTTAGATTCCACATAAGTGATGTCATACGATATTTGTCTTTGTCTGTCTGACTTATTTCACTTAGTATGATAATGTCTATGTCCATCTATGATGCTGCAAATGACATCATTTCATTCTTTTTTATACCACATCTTTTTTACCCATTCATCTGTTGGTGGACACTTAGGTTACATCCATATCTTGGCTATTGTTAATAATGCTTCTATGAACATTAGGGTGCATGTATCTTTTTGAATTAGTGTTTTCATTTTCTTCAGCTATATACCCAGCAGTGGAATTGCTGGATCATATGGTAATTCTTTTTTTTTTTTTTTTTTTTTGCGGTACGCGGGCCTCTCACTGCTGTGGCCTCTCCTGTTGCGGAGCACAGGCTCTGGACGTGCAGGCTCAGTGGCCATGGCTCACAGGCCCAGCCTCTCCGCGGCACGTGGGATCCTCCCAGACCGGGGCACGAACCCACATCCCCTGCATTGGCAGGCGGACTCTCAACCACTGCGCCACCAGGGAAGCCCTGGTAATTCTATTTTTAATTTTTTGAGGAACCCCATATTGTTTCCCACAGTGGCTGCACTAATTTACATTCCCACCAGCAGTGTACGAGTCTTCCTTTTTCTCCACATTCCTGCCAACATTTGTTATTTGTAGACTTTTTGATCGTAGCCATTCTGACAGGTTTGAGGTAGTATCTCTGTGGTTTTGATTTGCATTTCTCTAACAGTTAGCAGTGTTCTGCATCTTTCCATGTGCCTGTTAGCCATCTGTATGTCTTCTTTGAAAAATGTCTATTCAGGTCTTCTGCCATTTTTTAATCAGGTTGTTTGTTTTTTTTGATAGAGTTGTGTGACCTGTTTATATATTTTGGATATTAACCCCTTATCGGTCATATCATTTGCAAATATTTTCACTCATCTAGTAGGTTGTCTTTTCATTTTGTCAGTGATTTCCTTTGCTGTGCAAAACTTTTTAAGATTAATTAGGTCTATTTGTTTATTTTTGCTTTTGCTTCCTATGCCTTAGAAGAAAGATCAAAAAAATATCGCTATGGGCCTCCCTGGTGGCGCAAGTGGTTGGGAGTCCGCCTGCCGATGCAGGGGATGCGGGTTCGTGCCCCGGTCTGGGAGGATCCCATGTGCCGCGGAGCGGCTGGGCCCGTGAGCCATGGCCGCTGAGCCTGTGCGTCTGGAGCCTGCGCGTCCGGAGCCTGTGCTCCGCAACGGGGGAGGCCGCAACAGTGAGAGGCCCACATACCGCAAAAAAAAAAAAAAATATCGCTATGGTTTATGTCAAAGAGTGTTCTGCCTATGTTTTCTTCTAGGAGTTTTATGGTTTCCGGTCTTACATTTAGGTCTTTAATCTGTTTTGAGTTTATTTTTGTATATGGTTTGAGAAAATGTTTTAATTTCATTCTTTTCCATGTAGCTGTCCAGTTTTCCCACCACATTTATTGAAGAGACTGTCCTTTTCCCATTGTATATTCTTGCCTCCTTTATTGTAGATTAATTGACCATAAGTACACGAGTTTATTTCTGAGCTCTATATTCTATTCCATTGATCTGTGTCTATTTTTGTGCCAATACCATGCTGTTTTGGTTACTGTAGCTTTGTAGTGTAGTCTGAAGTCAGGAAACATGATATTCCCAGCTTTGTTCTTTTTTCTCAAGATTGCTTTTGCTCTTCAGGGTCTTTTGTGGTTCCATATAAATTTTAGGGTTATTTGTTCTAGTTCTATGAAAAATGTCATGGTTATTTTGATAGGGATTGCATTAAATCTGCAGATTGCTTTGCGGTAGGATGGACATTTTAACAACATTAATTCTTCCAATCCATGAACACGGTATATCTTTCCATTTCTTTGTATCATTTTCAGTTTCTTTCATCAGTGTTTTATAGTTTTCAGAGTATAGGTCTTTTACCTTCTTGGTTAAGTTTATTCCTAGGTATTTTATTCTTTTTAATGTTATTTTAAATGGGATTGTTTTCTTGTTTTCTCTTTCTGATAGTTTATTATTAGTATATAAAAAGCAACAGATTTCTGAATATTAATCTTGTATCCTGAAATTTTACTGAATGCATTTATTAGCTCAAATAGTTTTTTTGATGGAGACTTTAGTTTTCTATCTATAGTATCATGTCATTTACAAATAGTGATAGTTTTACTTCTTCCCTTCCAATTTGGATGCCTTTTTTTTTTTTTCTTGGCTGATTGCTGTGGCTAGGACTTTCAATGCTATGTTAAATAGAATTGGTGAGAGTGGGCATCCACCTTATTCCTGAGATTAAGCAAGCGTGTGCATATGTTCTTCATGAGCAGAGTCTCAGTTTGTTACAGCCCTCTTGTAAGTCCCACTGGTTTTCTAACCAGCTAAGGGAACTTGTCTTCCTGGTGTTGGACCCCAGGGCTGGGGTGCCCAATATGTGATTCGAACCCCTCACTCCCCAGGGAGGATCTCTGAGCCCATGATATCCCTCTCTTCTGTGCCCCTGACTAGGGAGTCCCAACCTGATTGCTTCTCTTTCCTTCCTTTCTGACTCTGTGTGGATCTTTCTTTACAATCTTGTGTCCAGTTTACCGCCAGTATCCAGTTTGTTTTCATTGAAAATTGCTCCACATGTAGATGTATTTTTTTAATATAAATTTATTTATTTGTTTATTTCTGGCTGCATTGGGTCTTCGTTGCTGTGCGCGGGCTTTCTCTAGTTGTAGTGCATGGGCTTCTCATTTCAGTGGCTTCTCTTGTCGCGGAGCATGGGCTCTAGGCATGTGGGCTTCAGTAGTTGTGGCACTCAGGCTCAGTAGTTGTGGCTTGCGGGCTCTAGAGCGCAGGCTCAGTAGTTGTGGCACGTGGGCTTAGTTGCTCTGTGGCATGTGGGATCTTCCTGGACCAGGGTTCGAACCCGTGTCCCCTGCATTGGCAGGCCGATTCTTAACCACTGTGCTACCAGGGAAGTCCCATGTAGATGTATTTTTGGTGTATTCATTGGTAGAGGTGAGCTCAGCAGCCTCCTACTCCGCCACCTTGATCTTCTCCCAGTAAAAGCACTATATTTAGAGATAATAGACCTAAAAGAGCTAAAAGTTTTTGAATTTGGGGTGTATAAATGACAGATGAAGAATGATGGAATGGTTTTCATTACAAGCCTTTTAGTGCCATGTGACTTTTTTTAAACCACATGTATGTGTTACTTTGATAAAAATACTATGTTTATTACAAATTAAGAAAGTACATACTCATAGTATATTCAATAGATGCACTCAGTGATGTGTTTTTGGTGATGTGGACAAAGACCTATATGCAAGATATCTACTGTTTTTAAAGTAAAACCTAAATGTTTGTAAGAACAGAGGACTGATAACAATTGATACCTAAATATTTAGCATTAGCAAAGCACTTATATAAATCCCAGAACTGTAGGGCATGAAAAGAAATGAGATATTTCCTTGTATGCTGGTGGAAAAGACCCCCAATCAATACCATTCCATGAAAAAAGCGAAGTGCAAGAGAGTGTTCAAAGAATGCTCCCATTCATATATTATAGAAAATGTATATTGATAATATGTGCATTTATATTCATAGAGGACTTCTGGAAATTTACTAAAGTAACTGTTAAACTGTGCCTCTAGGAAGTGGGACTGAGTGGGGAGAGAGGGAGACATCATATTCATTGTATGTCCTTTTTTTACTGTAAAGTGTTCACTATGTCACTGCACTTAATTTTTCAATGAAAAACTGCCGATATGAACTTCCTAATCAATCCATTTGAAAAGAGTCTATGAGTGCCCATGTTTAGATATAGAAAGGGAGGCTTGGAAGATGGAGGATGGCCAACTCTATAAATATTCTCTTCACCTAGGACTTTTGAGTGTGAGCCCATGGTTCTTGGAAGAATCAGTGCCCTGGGCAGGGTGTCGAGGGGAGGTGGGCTGCAGGGTATGTAATTCTTTCTCTGTTCCTTTGTTTTCAATATCTAGGGCTTGTTCTGAACAATTTGAATGCAAACATACCAATAAAAATCCTGACTATAATTACACGAATTTTGACAACTTTGGCTGGTCTTTTCTTGCCGTGTTCCGGCTTATGACCCAAGATTCCTGGGAGAAGCTTTATCAACAGGTTATCTATTTATTCATTCTCTCTCTTTATTTCCCTCTCTCTCTCTCCCCCTTTCTTCCCTGCCCCTCTGTCTCCCTGCCTCCTCTCTCCCTTTCCATCACTTATCTATCTCTTCATCATTTATTTATAACCTACCATCTCTCCTTCACCTTTGTCATCTATTTCTTATCCTTAACAGTTGTACTGTTAAATTGTGTTTTAGAAATTCCATTAGAAACATCAAAAAAAAGACTATAAATGTGATATTTGGAAGAAGAGTACAAAAAAACTCCTCTTCCTAGAAATATCACCCCTCTCCAGATTCTCCACTGACTGAAGTTCCACCACTAGTGCTTCAGCTTTCATGCAGCATTGCTCTCTCTCTTGCCTTTTTAATTTAAAAAATGCAAATACCCTTGAGAAAGTCACAGTAAAGTCACTATGACTTCTGTGTGAATGTACAGATGGCATTTCCTTGCTGAGAGATAGGGCATCAGGAGCTCTAGGTGATGGGGGAGGCAGTAGATGATGCTGCAGGTAGCTGAGCTAACCAGGGCTGGGGAGAGACCAATTGCTACAGTGTATAATCTCCACTCGAGGTCAAGTCACCCCTCTGCAGAGGAAGGATTCAGATGCCAGCATGTGCTGTGTCCCTTGCAGACTTTGCGCACCTCAGGGCTCTACTCAGTCTTCTTCTTTGTGGTGGTCATCTTCCTGGGCTCTTTCTACTTGATTAACTTAACCCTGGCTGTTGTCACCATGGCTTACGAGGAACAGAACAAGAATGTAGCTGCTGAGACAGAAGCCAAGGAGAAGATGTTCCAGGAAGCCCAGCAGCTGTTAAAGGAGGAGAAGGAGGTAGGGGCACGTGGTGTCAGACAGTGGGGTCTGCTTGGGAGGACCCCAGAGGCTGTGGGGTCTGACACTCAAGGTTTCTGTATAAGGCCTAGTCTCAGTGCTTTCCCAACTGGTGCTTTTCTGAGAATTTTTAAGCCCCTTGCAGCTGGCTCTGCTACAGTCTCCCACTAAGATGTCCAGGCACAGGGCTCTTGAGGAAGGGAACCCTTGGTTTTGATGATCTTTGACCTTCTGAAAGCTGAGCCTTCAAAGATAGATCCCAAATGGCTGGCTAGAGGATAAAATGTATGTGTATGTAAATTAAGGCTCTGCTGCAGGCTTTCCTGTGGGAAGCTGGAGATGTTTGTGTCCAGGGACTTTGCTTGCGAGAGTCTGGGAAATCAATCATGGTGGCTGTAGAGATGACAGTCATGATCCTTTCTTATAATTCTTGTTATATTTACAGGCCATTCTTATTGTTTCCCTGGCATCTTTACATTTTTTCAGCTCTAAGATTCTAAGATTTGATTCTAAGATTTCAGAGCAGGGCCATATTTTATGCTTTTTCTCATCCTCCACAGAGATTTGTCAGGAGGAAGCCCATCTTAAGTGCTTGATATCTGCAACGTTAAGTGCAAACATTTACTGAATGCTTATCACATACAGGGCACTGTGCTAAGAGTTAGTGACACAGAGATATCTAAGAGTCAACCCTGCCTTTGAGGGCTGCAATCTCGTGGACAAACAGGACATGTTCCCCACATAAACAATGACAAAGCTAGCATCCCACATAAACAATGACAAAGCTAGCATATTACAGTTGGGCAATGAGCAATCAAAATGGTTCAGTGCTACCAGAAGAGAGGAGAGAATGCTTACTGAGGTCGAAGTCATTTACAGTGTTCTGTGGGGAGTGTGATCTGTTCATTAATTGCTTTTTTTCACTTTTTAAGGCTCTGGTTGCCATGGGTATTGACAGAAGTTCACTTAATTCCCTTGAAGCATCATCTTTTTCCCCGAAGAAGAGAAGGCTATTTGGTAATAAGAAAAGAAAATCCTTCTTTTTGAGAAAGTCTGGGAAAGACCAGGTTCCAGGATTAGATTCTGATGAAGATTCTTCAAAAAAGGCAAGTTTGGGCCAAGGGATTGATGATACTTTAGCACTGTTCAGGGGGACAGGTCAAGTTGTCAATCTAATTGAAAGGACTCATTCATTCACTCAATCATTTATCCATTCATCCATTTGCACATACTTCCCTGCATCCATGTGTCTATTCAATTATCCATTTATTTACAGATGTCTATTTAAAATGTTGACAGTGTTTATTTGGCACTGGGGTAGGCACTGGGGATACGTGGGATATATAACACAGGCAAGTAATGATGAAGGCACACTGGCAAGGAGGCAGTTACTGTTCAGTGTGATGACCAACATGATGATCACTGAGGGAGAGCAGAGCAGGAGCATCGCCTTAGGGGCAATGTTTGTTCCCCGCAAGGCAAACCCTGAGACATTAGAGTGCAAGTAGATTATTTGGGAAGTGATCTTAGGAAGCAGTAAGAGGGGAGGGGAGAAGTGATACATGGAAGAGAAGGTGGCCAATTAATGTGAACTATTAAGCCAGTTTAATCTCCCTGGAGTGAGGGCACTAGAGTATTTATACACCAGCTTTGGTCCATCATTGGTTCAAGACTTCTGGGGTCAGGAAACAATAATTTTTCTATGTGTTAGGGCAGAAGTGTTTGGGTTGCCAAAGGAAGCCTGAGGACATATGGATGGGGCCAACAATAGTGTCTGCTTCAGACAACCAACCCCAGACTTGGTGGGGGCTGGGAAAAGAGCAGTGGATCAGAAAAGAGTTCCCAGAGGAAGCAGTGTGTAAGCTGAAAGGATGAATTAACCAGGTAAAAAGAAGAATGAAGCACTACACATAGAGAGAACAGCACACGCATAGGCCTGGAAGCAAAGGAGAGCAGAACATGACCCAGTAGAAAATGTGCAAGTGTGTGTGTGCGTGCGTGTGCGTGTGTGAGATGAGGTTGGGGGGGTGGCAAGAGGCTCTAGTGGTAAGATATAGACCATCATAAAAGGCCTTGAAGCCAAGCTAAGGAGTTCATTCTTTACACTGAGAGCAAGTGGTAAGCAGTATGGAAAGGTTTTTTTTTTTTTTTTTTTTGCGGTACGCGGGCCTCTCACTGTTGTGGCCTCTCCCGTTGTGGAGCACAGGCTCTGGACGCGCAGGCTCAGCGGCCATGGCTCACGGGCCCAGCCGCTCCGCGGCATGTGGGATCTTCCCGGACCCGGGCATGAACCCGTGTCCCCTGCATCGGCAGGCGGACTCTCAACCACTGCGCCACCAGGGAAGCCCCTGGAAAGGTTTTAAGCAGAAGAGTGATATGACTAGATTTACATTGTGGAAATCCTGGATGCATTGAAGAGAGGGGATTGGAGGAGTGCGAGACTGGAGGCAACCAATTAAGAAATTGTTGCAGTGATCCAAGTAAGAGGTGACAATGGCTTAAACTATGGTTAGGGCAGTGAGGATGAAGAGAGATGAACAGGTTACAGTGATCTGCAGAGGAAAAGATTTGGCAATTGACTAGATGTAGAGGGTGGGGTTTATGGCTTGGGTAGCCGACTTGTTGGTAGGTAATCTACTGAGATGGGCAAAGAGCATGTTCTGGGGGTGAGGAAGATAGCAAGTTAAGTTTTGCATGTGCCAGTTTTGAGGTGCCTCTGGGGCATTCAAGTCAGGCTATTGAGTAGGCAGCAGGATATGCAGAAAAGAAGCTATGGGAGGATGTACTGTAGAAAAAGAAAGCTTATTCTTATCATTTAAGGTGGGGGATGTTTGAACATGTTTTAATTCTGGAGAAGAGAAGTCAGAAGAGAGGAAGATGTTGGTGATACAGGCCAGGGAATAATGGCTAGAGCCTCTTTACTGAGGTAGGGGGAGGATGAAGCAGGCAGGAGGTGGGTGTGTGGGCCTGAGCCTGGGGTGGGGAAAGGGAGTTCAAGGGCCTTTGTAGAAGTAGATGCACGGACCTCACCCACTGCTCTGAGCAGTTATCTGATGGAGTGACAGGTCAAGATCTCATGATTTAGAGGCTTCTTTGCCGTCAGATCACAGTATATTCAAGAGACTGCATATATTTTTTAATATTTTGCAAGTTTTTCCTCATTTCACAAAGCAATAGACAAAGACCCAGACACCTAACATAAAGTGTCTTTTCCCTTTAACTAGAATAGGAAATAGCTATAGAAAGACGACAGGCTCCCTTTAGAATAGCTTTTCAGAAAGGGATAGTTCCCTCTGGGGCCATGGTTGGTCAGAACTTTGGGGGAATAAGTAATTACGGATACCTGAGTTTTCTGGATAGCTGGAGGTTTATGTCTTTTAATCTCTAGATACTTTAGAGTTGTAGATAGGGTGAGAATCAATAAGCTCTTAGACATGGCCTGAGTGTTTGAAGTTTAGTATACGGATTTTGTGGTATTTATTTTGACTGTTCTTTTTAGTTACTGACTATTTCAAAATCTATTTAGGCAGCCACTTAAGGCACTTCACTATGTGGCCTCAATCCACCTTTCTAAATTTATACACCACTTCTGCCCTTCGCAAACATTGTTTCTAAATCGCACTTTTTATTGCTTTCATACCCTGAACCATTGCGCATTAGTTTTTGTAAAATATTTTTTGCTCTTTGTTGGCAATGAATAAAACACGGAGAAAGAAATGTTTCTGTAGGTACAACTCTAGACTCTAGAAATGGGCATACATAAGAAATATGAATGTTCAAACCATATTTCTCTTATCTATTAAATGTGAATTAAGAAAACTGCACCTTTGGCATGCTATGAAGTTGAAGTTAGTTGAGCATCTTCGCTGCATGTGGCATTGAAACAAAGTTTGTCAAGTTTTGAGGAGAGGTCGCCCCTTCCCTTAGACAGTCCACCATGCCTTCTCTTATAGCCACACCTACTTGAACAAACCAAACGACTGTCCCAGAATCTGTCAGTGGACCACTGTGATGAGCACAGAGACCCCTTCCAAAGGCAGAGAGCGCTGAGCGCTGTGAGCATCCTCACCATCACCATGCATGGTAAGTTCTGTTCCAAGACCAAGGGGGAGCCTAACTTCAAGGATGCCCTTCCCTTCTCCCTCTCTCCAGCCCCCCAGAAGCCCTCTGCAACCCACTGTACTTCCTGCAGAGTGACTCCCCATGCTTCTTTGGAGCATGTGAGCAAAATGGCTTGGAAGAAGCAGGCCTTCCTTTTGGGCCCACCCTGAGCTGCCACTTGGGTAGTGGTGGGACCAAGCGCACCAACAGGACTTCTCGTTCAGGCCAGGCAGTCACAGGACGTTTCGGTGACAATGATAGCCAGCCAAAGAAGAGAAGACACAGAAGTTTCCAGGAGGTTACAGTTGTCATTGAAGTTAGAATAGGAATCTGGCATGAATAATAGAAGAAGACTTGCGTATGCAGGCTGGAACCATCTGATGGACCTGATTAACAGGAGGCAACAGGGACCAAACTGAGGGGTTTGTGTTCAAGGGCAGGACTCAAGTCCCAGTAAGAACGGGATCAAATGGGTTCTTAGCACTTTTGAGCCTATTGCATCATCTCATGAGGCCTTGAAATTGTGTGGAAGTCAGGGTGCACCTGCTTTCTGGCCTGAATTCAACCAACTGATAGCATGCCTTTTGTTTCAGTGCTTATAGATGTCCCTGCCTGAATATCTCCCCTTCCCCTGAGCCCTGGTAGCTTCCTGTGCTCTGGTACAGCCGTCACCATAGTCTTCCTTGAGTGAACATAACTTGGGCTTGTGTCTGTCTCTCTCATGGATTCATAGCCAGTCAGTGTTGACTTCCCCATCTGTATCTCCCGAAGTGCGGCCCTGCTCCCAGATGCTCAATATAAGTATAAAGACTTGAAGTACTTGACTATATACCACATGGGAGTTGAGTGTGGGAAACCTTCCTAGCTATGCGTCAGTACCCTTCTTGACTGATCATGTTGTAGCACAGGAGATGCTAGGGAAGAGGGAGGAAGGAATGCACCCAGGCAAAGAACAGCCAGGCTGGCTCAGACCTAACTCCTCAAGTGCTCTTTCAATTCTCCTTCTCCAGAACAAGAAAAATCACAGGAACCTTGCCTCCCATGTGGGGAAAACCTGGCATCCAAATACCTCGTGTGGGACTGTAGCCCCCGGTGGCTGTGCATTAAGAAGGCCCTGAGAACCATGATGACTGACCCCTTTACTGAGCTGGCCATCACCATCTGCATCATAATCAACACTCTCTTCTTGGCCATGGAGCATTACAAAATGGACCAGAGTTTTGAGAATATGTTGTACACAGGGAATTTGGTAACTCTAGGCTTTTTAAAATATAAAACATATTTCAAACTTTGAATTATAACTCTTTCAAAGTCTAAACATTTTGTGAATGGCCTAACCTAACATAGGTCTTTGGTCCTCTTAGGTGGAGTAGAGGGAAAAGATGACCGTTAGGATTTTATTTTTACCCATTTCAGTAATTTTCCATGGGCCCCTGTTCGCCCTCTAGTACATTGAGGTGTTTCTATAGTCATCTTAATGGATGACTAAAGAGTCATTCAGTGGTAAGACAGAAGCAAGTAGACATCTTAAACGGTCAACTATTTTGGATAATCAAGAAAACATTAACCATATCCAGAGACCCATGGTAATGAGTACCATGGTCCCCAGTGATATTGACGACATCATTTGTCACCAAACAGTGTGACTGCCATTACTAAGTTTTATCTTCCCTGGAAAGGTGAGTCAGAGCATGGAAGCTGTAGGAGGTTCTTTCCCAGGAATAGGTGTGAGAGGCTTGTGGGGTGGGGTGGGCGTGGGGTTCCAGACTTGAGCCTGCTTCAGTGTGTTTGTTATTGGATGAAGCTACTCTCAGTTAAATTGGGAACATTAAGATAGGGGAGCAGATTTTTCAAGAACTGTTCACTTTAATTCATAGCTCCTGCAGAAGGCCCAAGGGAAAATTAGTTTCCCAAATATCAGAAATAATAAGTAAGTACCTAGTGAATGTTCTACCCTAATTTGCTAATGAGTTAATTAGCTAAAATTCTTACCAGAATGTCTAGCCTTTTCTTCTTACAGTTTTATGTTATTTTTCTAATTTAAAAAGCAATATATGTTTTTTTAATTTTAAAAATAAGTAAAAATACAAAGAAGGGAAATACAAAGAAGAAACTCATTTCCTATGGTCTTACTAGCAAAGATGATCATTTTTAGCATTGCAGAGTATTTCCAGGCAGTATGTATGTATGTAGGTATTTTTAAATTTTCCTTTTTTTTTTTTACTTTGACAAGAGCCCACAGTACGTATTGAATCAGGAGTTGGTCCACAGAGCTGCTTCCATGCATCAGGTTTAGGATGGTGTAGAACTGTAGACAGGTGCCTGTCACCCTTGGTTCCACATCCCATGCAGGAAGAGTAGGGAACTGCAGTATAAGAGCAGGGTGGATCTCCTTACAGACAGTCTGCATTTAAGTTCCTTTTCCCATACCGCCTTTGGGAAGAAGTGCCCTGTGGGTGTGCATAGGTCAGATTAGATTCCGTGTTGCACAATAAAGCTAACACACACAATACCTTATAACAGGCTGGCATCTTCTGGGCTCCAGGCCAGGATGTTTAGCTCTCTCCTGTTGAGGTGTCCCAGAATGGCCTGAAGGTTTAGTTTCACTTGGAGGCAGAATGCTGTGCCCTCAGGGCAACAGTCCCTACCTCGACAGAGTTAGCAGGACCCATCTTTCAGCATCTCCTGGTAGATGGAGTTATTGGATAAATTCCAGAGAATATGCAAAGAACCCAGAGTTATCCCCCTGGGCAGGGCTTCCCAATTGCAAAGGTGTTCTGTCCATCACTTCATCTGCTGGTCCAACTGTGGGAAATAGCCAAAGCCCGCCTCTCACATTTCCCACTGACCAGGCATCCTGGGTGCTGAGGTGAAGTTGCATTTTACAGTTGGAAGCTGGCAAATTAAGTGACATTCTTCTTCACTCTCTCCAGAGGCAGAAGGAACACAGGGACATTGTTAGTGTCTGAGAACACAGGCAGCAGCTGGACCCTGGGTCCTGAAAATTGAAGAGAAACATGCAGAGCTGGTTATGTAGCCTGTGCATCTATTCCATGTGCCCCATTCCCTAGACATGCAAAAAAAGGGGCAGCCACCTCATCTCTGGTGGCCCTGTGATGGTGGTGCGGGGAGGCCTTGGAGCCCTGAGCTTGAAAGAACACATTCAGACCTCTCCCTTCTGATGGATGGACCAGGATTAATCTGGCCTGTGGAGTTCTGTGGACTAGACTTAGAAATGGACTCTCTAGGCTTCAGAATTGCTTGAATCAAACGAGTACATTGAGCTCCCAAGAAGTCATAAATAGCGATTGAATTGGATTGCAGAACCAATGGTCCCAAAGCATCTAGGGACGCTGTTGGGCTCAGATACCTAAAGCCTGAAGGAGACAGGAGGAGGAAGAGTGGGTCAAAAGGGGATGGAGATCAGTCCAGCGCAATTAACGGGAATGCGCAATACTGCCTGCTTTTAGGTGCTGGTTATGGCACTGGGCAGGGATAGGCAGCAATGTTTAAAGGGAGAAGATAGGTATAAGCTTTGATTTTTCTTTGCCACCCTTGATTTCTTTTTATTTGCCTATTCTGTGTTTATTTATGCCTATCCTTTTATTTTAACTTGTGTCATTTTATTTTAGGGATGTATTTTATAAATAGTAAGTCATTGAATTATTTATAAAGATAGATCACGTGTTACTTTTTAATAAGGAAATTTAATCATTTAAGGGTTGTTTTTGTTGTTTCCAGAACTAAAGAGGAGAGTCTTATAACACAGCGGTCTCCAACCTTTTTTTTTTTTTTTTTTTTTTAAGATGTTGGGGGTAGGAGTTTATTTATTAATTAATTAATTTTTGCTGTGTTGGGTCTTCGTTTCTGTGCGAGGGCTTTCTCTAGTTGTGGCAAGTGGGGGCCACTCTTCATCGCGGTGCACAGGCCTCTCACTATCGCGGCCTCTCTTGTTGCGGAGCACAGGCTCTAGACACGCAGGCTCAGTAGGCTCACGGGCCTAGTTGCTCCGCGGCATGTGGGATCTTCCCAGACCAGGGCTCAAACCCGTGCCCCCTGCATTAGCAGGCAGCTTCTCAACCACTGTGCCACCAGGGAAGCCCCAGCAGTCCCCAACCTTTTTGGTACCAGGGACCGGTTTCGTGGAAGACAGTTTTTCCACGGACTGTGGGAGGGGGAAGATGGTTCAGGTGGTAGTGCGAGTGATGGGGAGCGGCAGATGAAGCTTCGCTGGCTCGCCTGCTGCTCACCTCCTGCCTGGTTCCTAACAGGCCACAGACCGGTACTGGTCTGTGGCCCGGAGGTTGGGGACCCCTGTTAAGACGGACATTTTAGGGGCTTCTCTGGTGGCGCAGTGGTTGAGAGTCTGCCTGCCGATGCAGGGGACATGGGTTCGTGCCCCGGTCCGGGAAGATCCCATATGCCGCGGAGCGGCTGGGCCCGTGAGCCATGGCCGCTGAGCCTGCGCGTCCGGAGCCTGTGCTCTGCAACGGGAGAGGCCACAACAGTGAGAGGCCCGCTTACCACACACACACAAAAAATACATTTTAAAAGACTTTAACCCTTCTCATATTACTGTATTACTTTCATACTATTGTTTTTCTCATTTCTATTTAATGTGTGTGTGTGTGTGTGTGTATGATAGAGAAAGTGCTATTTGCTATGAAGGAATGCTTTGCTTTATCTTCTGCAAAGAATAGATAGATTTAGTTTTGAATTTGGCTACTGTGCTACATTTTGCAAATATCTTAAGCCTGTATTATCTAATTGTTAAAGACAGAGAATTATTTTTCCCTTGGGAAAGACATAGTTTAGTGCTTTTTAAGCTCTTGCCCCTCCTTTTAATTCTTTGATATTTTGTTCTGGAATGATGCGCCCTGCATTCTAGTGAGTCTTTAGGATTATATTCTGACTCGCTAATCTTCCTTTCAACCATGACCAATCTAGGGTTTATCCTCTATATCAGGTTGCTCAAAGACATTTTTCTGCGCCTGGTAGTGTTTTTCAGTTCTCTGCTCTGGGCCCTTTTAATTTTTTTTTTTTTTTTTTTTCTGATCAAGGTGTTGAGATTGAATGGTTAGGTGAACTCCTCCTGCATTCTGGTTTATGAACGATATTTATCTTTAGTTTTCAGAGCTGTTGTGTATTCCCCCCACTTCGGAGTTATTAGTATCTTAAAGAGAATTCAGAGGAGGAATTGCTTGACACTTCCTATTACTCTGCCATCTACCAAGAAGCCAATTTTGCTTTATTTTTTAACAGAATGGAAAATAATATTTATTCTCCATCCTGATGTCTCTTAGCTTGGTGACACTGGAGTGGAGGCCATGGAGGAGGGCAGAGAGAGGGGCAAAGGTAGAGTGAGGTTCATACTACAGTGGTAAACGTTTCTTTTTTGTGGATTGCAGGGCATATTGTATCAAGCATGAGAATACATTTTATTTCTTTGTAACCTCTGTAATTCCCTTGGACCATTCTTAAAAATGTATCTCCAAGAAGAGGTAGCTTCCTTTTCTCATTTTTCTTTGTCTTGCTGTAGGTTTTCACTGGCATTTTCATGGCTGAAATGTGCCTAAAAATCATTGCGCTGGATCCCTACCACTACTTTCGTCGAGGCTGGAACATTTTTGACAGCATTGTTGCTCTTCTGAGCTTTGCAGAGGTGATAATAAATAGTATGTGTCCAGGAAAACAAAGTTGTATGTCACTTCGTTCCTTAAGAGTGGTAAGGCACTTTCTTTCCTTCTTTTTTTTTTTTTTTTTAAGGGGCTGTCAGGATGATAATCCAATTTAACCAGCTATTTATTTATTTATTTAGTTAGTTAGTTAGTCAGTTAGTTAGTTGCACCAGGTCTTAGTTGTGGCATGTGAACTCTTAGTTGCAGCATGTATGTGGGATCTAGTTCCCTGACCAGGGATCGAACCTGGGCCCCCTGCATTGGGAGCGCAGAGTCTTATCCACTGCTCCACCAGGGAAGTCCCATACTGAATAACTTATCTGACAGGACTGAAGAGTCTTGAGTGAGTTCAGTAGCTAGTTTGGATTAAACTTTACCATCTTACCTTAACCTGAGAACCAAAACTGCACTCCTCCTCCCACCCAGGTCTTTAATACCTTTGTGAGTCCCAAGGCGTTTTCTCTCAGGTGAACCCCTACTTTCCTCCCTCTCCCTCCACAAGATGATCCTCAGGCAACCAGATGCAAAATTGTGTCTTCTGGTATCAGGACTCTGCTCCCTGCTTCGTGTACAACCCCTCCAATGATCTCTTCCCCCACAGAGCTCTGAGCCAGGCATCCTCACAGCTGGGCTCACCAAGGGGGTGTAGACTACAGAGCCCAGGATGAGGGTCGGGTGCTGCCTGCAGGTGTTATCTCACAGGGTCCCTCCTCATTGCTGCCAGTACCACATTCCTTTTCTGTAGTCTTTGCCCTCCATCCACGAACCATTGGAGGCATCCCGGCAACCTTTGCCGAGCACCTGATATGTACATGAGGGAAGGTTCAAAGGTGAGGAAAGCACTGCCTTCAAGGAGTTTGCAGTCTTGGGAAGATACAAGACAGGCCCAGAAATGACCATGAGGCAAAATGGAGTGTGACAGACCCCACAAGAAGTATGGACAGAAATCACAGAGAAATCACATGTGGGAGGGTAATAGGGAAACCACAAAAGGTGACCTCTTGTCCCCTTTCAGAGATTTACTTTTTTTTTTGGCATGGATAGGATTTCTAAGCCTGTAGAATAAGACATTTGATTCAGTTACTTAAGCATACATGTTATACTTGGCATATGTTAGAAAATCACACTGCTTAAAGTCAGGCGTTATTAGGCTGCTCCCTAAAGTTTTATTGGTGCTTGGGTGAGCAAAATTACATTCGCTTTACTATTGTTTAGACTTATTACAGCCATGCTATGAGGCAAGGAGCTCTGTGGCATTGCCTGTGGATAAGAACAGAACCACAGTTTCTCCCTGAGATGCCCTCAGCTCCCCTCTAAGTAGACAGTGGTGGTCCTTCTCTTGTGATAAGTCATACTGACCTGCAGTATCTCCCCACCCCCCAAATAGTTGATACTTAACAGGATTGTACTTTGGAGTGAAACCACTGGTTTACATTGAAAGTTAATATAAGAAATAATCTATAAACTAGTTGCTGTGTTTTTTCTAAGGTTATTGTCTCCTATAAGGTCTGTAAGTTTCCATGGAGAAAATTTCTCGTGGAAAGAGTGTGTCTTGACTGGCTGATTGCCTTTTCTCTCCTGGGTACAAAACATCATGTTACTCTTGTCATCCTTATGAAGTTTAGATTCAAACTTGTGACCTCAAATATATAATACAGGAGTTAGCAAACTTTATCTGTAAAAGGCCAGATGGTAAATATTTTCAGCCTTATAGGCCATATGGTCTCTGTCGAAACCACTCAGCTTTGCTATCGTAGCACAAAAGTAGCTGTAGACAGTAGAGAACACATGTGCGTGGCTGTGTTCCAATAAAACTTTATTTATGGACATAGAAATTTGAACTTCATGCAATTTTCATGTGTAATGAAATATTTTAAGAAATTATTTCCAACCATTTAAAGATGTAAAAAACATTCTTACCTCTCAGGCCATATAAAAGCAGGCAATGGGATGGATTTGGCCCTGGGGCCAAAGTTTTTGACCCTTGGTATATTATATAGGGTTCTAATACATTCATTATATTTAATAAACATGTATGCTCAATTCCACCATCATGATCCCAAAGTCTTTATCATTTAAAATATTAGACCAAAATATTCCATTTTTTAAACAAAAAGTAGATACAGGTGAATATTAGATTGGGACATGGAGTTGATGACCATGTTTAGGATGGATCTGGCTTTGAAAAGATTTTTGAAAGTTATAAATGCTGTGGTTTGGGAACATGTCATTTAAATTATAGCTGAGCAGATGGAATTTGTTCTTAACTGGCTTTTCTTCCATCTTTGTTTATTGTCTGTTTTTACAGCTGAGGGTCTTCAAGTTAGCCAAGTCCTGGCCAACTTTAAACACACTGCTTAAGATAATTGGCCATTCCGTTGGAGCCCTTGGAAACCTGACTGTGGTCTTGGCCATTGTGGTCTTTATTTTCTCAGTAGTTGGCATGCAGCTTTTTGGCTCTAAATTCAATTGCATAAAGAGTAATTCAAAGTCCCATGATCCTGCAGTCCCATGTTTACGACGCTGGCACATGGGGGATTTCTACCACTCCTTTCTGGTGGTATTCCGCATCCTCTGTGGGGAATGGATCGAAAACATGTGGGAATGTATGCAAGAAGCTAACCAAGCACTGTGCATTATTGTGTTTCTGTTGATCATGGTGATAGGAAAACTCGTGGTGAGTGTCTTAGTTTTGTTGTTGTTGTCATTGTATTAAATACATGGACTAAACAAATGCATTGGCTTCTTTTGTAACACTTCACTAGTGAAAATTGTTACTCTAAGTATAGTATTATAAATGTAATGTTATATATAATATTTTAAAATCTGCATTTGAATTTTGTTTGAAGACAGTACAGTAAGCATGAAAGAAAACCTTGTCACGTAGTGCTCATAAAGATGTCCCAATGTCTATCCTACTCCAGGTGGTTATTCAAATCGCCATTGATTGGCTGAGGTAGGGGTTTTTTACTTAATTTGTTCAATAGATGTAAAGAAATGTCCACTGAGGAAGGTTTCTTGTTGTTTAAAAGAAGAAGGAGGAGAAGGAAGAGGAGGAGGAGGAGGAAGGGGGAGAGAAGGAGGAGGGGAGGAAGGAGGGATGAGGAAAAAAAAGTGGTCCTTTTACTTCCTCTGGACCTTTTATGACTGTGACTCTTGGTAGAACTGCAAACATTATGCAACCATGAGAAGAACTAAACTAAGACAAAGTAAGCACTGAGGAAGATAGAGGGAAGGTGGAACAAACCTATTGTCGGGTCATAATTGGTCCCCTGTTTAAAACGTTTCAAATATCTTGTCATGTGACATTTTCTTACTGTGTAAGCTGCCCTGAGTCTGTTACTTGCAGCTGGAAACATGGCTATTTATGGAGAGGCTAATTAGGTGTACACCAGTGAGGGTATGAAGAGACAGGAGACAGACAGGGATACCTGAACATAACATCTTCAGAACTGAGTTGGGGCTATCATGCAAATATAATTAACAATCCACATAGAAATAAAATTAACTATCCTAAATACCTAATAAGTGATGTTGATAGACAGTAAAAGATACGAAAGATCAGAAGGGCAGGGTATCACCCAAGGGGGTGGGAAGGGAGCACTAAGAAAGGCTTTGTGGGAGACACAGTACTTGAGAAGGGCACTTAAGAGGCAAAGAGGACTTAGCAAATAGAGGAGAGCTTGAGCAAAGATTCAGACTTGGGAATTCTCCTGGTGAAGCTGAGGAAGAGTGACTAGACCCGTTAACACCCACAAGACACTTCTCCCAGAGAGCTGTATACGTTTGAGCTGGCAAGAGCCACAAACAAAAGAGATTTTTAAAAGCCTGCACAAGTATACCATCTCTCAAATTGTGCAGACAGGAGAGGACCTCCTAGCACAGCAGTCTTAGACATCAGACCCATATCGCTATGGGCAATTCCAGAAAAAGTGACTCTGGCTGAACCCCAAGGAATATCCACTTTTGATTTTGCCACATGGTTTCACCATTTAGCCTTACCCTGGCCAGGGTCTACAGTACGTGCTGCTTACACACAGACAGACTGGATATGGCTGTCTGCACTCTTTAACTTCAATTTTTCTTTGGTCTTATCTTGATGTCCCTATTACTTCCTCAATCTTCTCTCCTTTTATTTATTTTACAGATGAACTTTCTTGGGAGGCAGGACATAGAACTCTCATTTGATTTAGTTTTGGGTCTTGGGGAAAAGTTGTTGTGGAAACCTACTGTATTCTTTTCCTTTGCTAAATTTTTCATTCTCCTTATGTCCCCCCTCCCTTTGCCCCTTCCCAGGTACTCAACCTCTTCATTGCCTTGCTGCTCAATTCCTTCAGCAATGAGGAGAGAGATGGACACTTGGAAGGAGAGGTCAGGAAAACCAAAGTCCAGTTAGCCCTGGACCGGTTCTGCCGGGCTTTTTGTTTTGTCATATATACTCTCAAGCATTTTTGTACCAAGTGGTGCAGGAGACAACATTTACCAAAGCAAAAAGAGGTGACAGATGGTCCTGAGGCAGAGAGCAAAGGTGTCATTTCCCTGGTCACAGAGATGAGAAAGGGCCCAGAGACCTGGGAGGAGTTTGGTGTACTGACTTCCACACCAAAGACCTTGAGTGTTGGGCATGATCGGACTTGGTTGGCCCCACTAGCAGAGGAAGAAGATGATGCTGAATCCCCTGGTGAAGATAAGGCACAGCCTGTCACACAACCTGCGGCTGGAAAACAGGTATGAAGGTTCACGCATAGACTTAGAGGTTGTACAAAGCTAGAGTTGCCATAGGGCACTGGTTGCCTGCCCTGTTCTGAGCAGTATGCAGAGATGATAAGGGTATAAAATGTGGCAGCTGCACATCCGGGGCTGGTTCTAATCATGGTCCTGCACTTGTGGCCCAGGTGGGCGGTGTCAGAGGAGTTCAGAGGGGAGCACAATCAGAGTGGGCTGGGGCAACAGGGGAATCAAGTGCCTTTGGTTGAGCCCTAAAAGAAGAAGTATAGATTTTGAATTGGCTGAAAGGTGAGAAAGGGAGTGTGGAAGGTGAAGTGAATAGCACAAAAAGAGATTTTGTTTCTTATGAATTGCCTACCACCCTGGGAAGGATCACTTAGCCATAGCCGCTACCCTTGGTACTCCGAGGGGCAGTAGTCTCTCATCTCTCAGCCTCCCTCTTCCTTCATGGAACCTCTGCCCTGCAAACTAGCTGGAGTAAGGGTGATCAGGGCCCCAGTATTCTCAAGCTTTTGAACCTGGAATAGAGTCTCTGTCCTATGGGTAGAAACTGAATTGAAAAAGGAAATCCAACTTCTTGGCCACATTCACCAGAAATTTAGCCTCTTCAACTCAGAGTTGGAGGAGATGAGAAAAGTTGGTGACCTGCACCTTCTGGTGAGATATATATCTCTTGATTGGGAGCTGAGGGTAAAGGGAGCCCCATCTTCTTGGTCACATCTGCCTAGAGTGGAGCTTCTGTCAAACTGAGCTGGGGGTGGGAAGGAAGAGAGCAGGTCATGGCTCAAGTGACATAGACTCCTGCTGTTATTACTGAAATGTGTAGAAATTTTTAGTAAATATTTCTTCATTTGCTGTATGCCTTTAGGACAATTTCCAGAAACTTAAATGATTTTTTACGAATATTTTCCACCGCTTATGTTAATTTTCCTGTGGAGCATGTCTGCAGAGCTTCTTACTTTACTATCCAGGAAGCGAAATTCTGTATATCTTTTTAAAATTAAATTCTAAACTTGTTAATTTTAATGATGCGTTCGGATTACTATACTAATTTCATTTTTTTCTCAAGTAAATTCACCTCCCTGTAGCTAATTTTTGAGGGCTACTGGTTTTATGTTTTGTCTACTCATACATTTTGGAGTGTGAATTTGAAAGCTCATCTTTGTGGGAGGATCTGTCCCTCTCTTTGCAGTCTAAGTTCTGTGGTATCTTTAATTGACCCTCCTAGGGGATCCATTTCAGAACTAAGTCTTGTATTGCCAACTTGGGATTCTTGTCTAATAGTGATACTAGGCATTTTGCAGATCCAGTCACTGAACCAGTGGCTCCCTTTGCCCAGGTCTTGTTTCTGAGGCTGTGCTGCCTCCTTCCTCTCTAGGTATGCAGCTTTGTATAATTGTAATCCCAAACATTGTCCACAGCTTCTTTTATTTATTTATTTATTTATTTATTTATTTATTTATTTATTTATTTATTTATATTGAACATCTTTATTGGAGTATAATTACTTTACAATGGTGTGTTAGTTTCTGCTTTATAACAAAGTGAATCAGCTATACATATACATATATCCCCATATCTCTTCCCTCTTGCGTCTCCCTCTCTCCCACCCTCCCTATCCCACCCCTCTAGGTGGTCACAAAACCACAGCTTCTTTTGACTTTCTTAAGTGCAAGAACTTCAACCAGCCCACCGTTTCAAGCTTTGGACATAACTGTGGTTTCCTTCCTCACACAGGGCACTTTTATTCACCATTACCTGCTACATGCTTTAAATTGTTATTACTTTATCTTTTTGTTCTGTGTCTGGTCCATAGATAATATGTACCTGTTTATTGTGTGTATATGTTCAAAGGGGAAAGTGTTCTTAAATCATGACCTTACAGTGTCACATTCACAGGAACCCTCACATAGATTTTAGGACGAAACCTTCACTTAAGGTGTGACTTTGCATATCCTTCTTGGATTTAGCTGCAGGTCAGAGGACAAAATTTAGTTTTTATTTTTATGTTGTGATATATTTTCATATTTTCTTTATGTCTTTCAGTTACCTATTTTGCTAAGCCAGCCCTCTGTACCCAACAGAGTAAAAAATTATTTTCCAAGTTATTCTTCTAATATTTTTATACATCTGTTTTTACATCAGAATATCAAATGATTATGGATTTTAATTTTTACTATATTCTGACATTGTAATATTTTTTCAGGGATAACTAATTATGCCAGTACCATTTATTAAACAATTTATTATTTTGCCATTGAATTGAAAGGCTACAGTAAGTTTCATCTCTTAATTATTTGGTGAATTTTGTATCCAAAGCATATTGTTTTGATTATATTACTTATGAGTAAGTTTCCTATAGTAGTGTTCCAGAATTATTTTATGTTGAGTTTTTCCAGGATCAGTTTTCAAAAGTAAAGCAAAAAAGGTTAATAATGTAATAATTTTCATGACAAACAGAAAACCAAATAGAATTCAAACTTGTTTCATCTCAACTGAGATGTCCAGGAGGAATATTAATCCTACTCGGGGTTTCTCAGTGTCAGGCCAGTGAACTCCATCAGAGTACCAAGGAGCCCACCAGTCCAGGAGCTCAGAGTGTGGAAATGGACATATTCTCTGAAGATGATCCTTATCTGTCGATACAGAATCCCCGAAAGGTAATTTTCCCAGGGTGTTCCCAGAAGAAACATGGCTCATCCATACACCTTCTCCAAGATAGCCACTGTGGAAAACTATCAAGATTAGTACAAAGCAAACTGCCAGAATTAGATCTTAAGCAAAGGTCTAGGCCAGAGTTTCTCAACCTCTCCACCATGACATTTGGGACAGGATAATTCTGTGTTATGTGGACAATTCTGTGTATTGTAGGGTGTTCAGCAGTACTCTGGCCTCTACCCACTAGATGCCCATAGCATCCCCCCATTGTAAAAATAAAAAATGTCTTTAGACATTGCCAAAATGCCTCCTCCTAAAGGATAAAATCAATGACATTGCCAAAATGTCTCCTGGAGGGTAAAATCAATGAGAACCACTGTTCTAGGCCTATTATTCTGGGAATTGAGGTAGCTGACAATTTCAGTCTCAGTAAAGAAGCATCCTTCTTATCACCTGGCTTCCATATTTGGGGTTAGTCAGCAGATCAGAGGTAAGATTTGAAGGGAGGAAAAGGTTAAGGCACTGTGTCTTCATGTGCCTTATCTTTCATCAACCAAGGGAGAGCAGTTAGAGAATTCTTTCCTGAAGTCAGGGCTGGTCAGAACATTTAGGAAAGAACGCAACAAGAGGTATACTTTCTAGACACCCCTCATACCTTTGCCTAGCTAGTTTCATGCATAAAAAGTCATAAAATAAGGTATTAGGTATTAACCATGGTGAAAGAGGGTGTTGGAAGTGATTCCCCCTTTCTTTGTTCTGATATACAGAAGTCTGATGCTGCGAGTGTGCTCTCAGAATGTAGCACCACTGGTCCACAGGATCCCTTTAGGCGGGTACTTGAAATGGTTCCCAAAAAGGAACCAGAGAGATGTTTGCCCAAAGGTAAGTGGCAGTATTCCTACCTTCAGTTCATGGAATATTTGGATGGGATTCTGTTATTCTTTGAAGATGTATGGTTTTGATAGAGGCCTTCTTTCTGCTTCTACTGGAGACAAAAGTGAAGAGTCTTCCCTGGATTCTTGGGACCATTTCAGGAAATTCTTGATTTAGGTGGGGTCAACTTGTACAGCCCAAGTACCAGGGTAGAAAATCTAGAAAACTTTCCCAGAAAGCCCACTGGGCCAGTATTTTTGCCACTTGGTAGAGTTCCCAGTACATCAATTGTCAGGATGTACTAGAGGTCATAGACCAAGAGAACTTGACCACAAGTCTGGGGTTGACTAGAGCCCTTGCCAGGCCCTCAACTCATCTCTCAAGATTTTTCTCTGGGAGCAGGGGTCCAAGATGGTGGTGTAGGAAGACCCTGAGCTCACCTCCTTCCATGAACACACCAACTCTACACCTACTTATAGAGCAGTTCCTCCTGAAAAAGACCTGGGGGTTGATTGAACAGCTACTGCACATAGAAAGACCACATAGAAACAGGTAGGAAAGACGGAGACATGGTATCCATGGGAATCCCACCCCCAACTTAGTGACCTACAGTAGGAAGGAATATTGCTGCGGGGCCAGAGCACAGACTCACCTACCTTGGGACGCAGCAAGAAAATAGCAGTTTAAAGGGCATCTAGACTATACTGGAAGGATATCCATGTACTAACCCTAGAGCTTCTGCCAAATGAGCAGGGACGTACTGGAGCCCTCTGTGGGGTCAGAGGCACCAGAGAGCGCCTTTGTTTGAGTTACCTCTAGAACTCCCCCTAGCCCTCACTCACTCTAGCTCTAGCTACCCCACCAAGGCAGCCTTGGCCTCAGCACTCCCCAGGGACTGACTCCAGCCCAAGCCTGCTCTAACCCCAGCTGCCCCGCCTGGGTGGCCTTAGGAGGAGTGCTCCCCAGAGATTGCCCCTGGCAAGCTCCAGTCCCAGTTGCCCTGCTAAAGCTGCCAGGTGCAAGCCATCTACACAGGGGATACTCACACACGAGTCCACTCCTTCGAGACCAAGATAGGTAGCTGTTTCACCTAGTTCATAGAAACAAAAACTGAAAGTCATAATGAGGAGATAGAGGAATGTATTCCAAATGAAAGAACAAAATAAAACCCCAGGAAAAACCCTAAAGAAACAGAGGTAAGTAATTTACCTGATAAAGAATTCAAAGAGATGATCATGAGAATTCTGACCGGGCTTCCCTGGTGGCGCAGTGGTTGAGAGTCTGCCTGCCGATGCAGGGGACACGGGTTCGTGCCCCGGTCCGGGAGGATCCCACATGCCGCGGAGTGGCTGGGCCCGTGAGCCATGGCCGCTGAGCCTGCGCGTCCGGAGCCTGTGCTCCGCAGCAGGAGAGGCCACAGCGGTGAGAGGCCCACGTACCGCAAAAAAAAAAAAAGAATTCTGACCAAACTAGGGAGGAAAATGAACTTCATCCCAGTAAGAACTTCAATGAAGACTTAGAAAATGTAGGAAAGAATTGAATAATACAATAATAATACAATCCACACCAAGACACATTATAATTAAAATGTCAAAAATTTGAATATATTGTGCCAGTCCCTTTGCTCTGTAAAGTTCCTGCTGAAAAATCATCTGATAGTCTTATGGAGGTTCTCTTGTATAACGCTAGTTCTTTTTCTCTTGCTGCTTTTAAGAGTCTCTCTTTATCTTTAATTTTTGACATTTTAATTATACTGTATCTTGGCATGGATCTCTTTGGGTTCATCTTGTTTGGGAATCTCTGTGCTCCCAATCTCCAAACTTGGATGTCTGTTTACTTCCCCAGGTTAGGGAAGTTTTCAGCCATTATTTCTTCAAATAAGTCTTTTGTCCCTTTTCTCCTTTTGAGGCCCCTATAATGCTAATGTTAGTATGCTTGATGTTGTCTCAGGGATCCCTTAAACTCTTCACGTTTAAAAAAATTCTTCTTTTTGCTGTTCTGATTGGGTGATTTCCACTACCCTGTCTTCCAGATCACTGATTTCATTCTTCTGCATCCTCTAATCTGTTAGTTCCCTCCAGTGCATTTTTCATTTTAGTTACTGTATTCTTCAGTTCTGATTGGTTCTTTTTTATATTTCCTATAGTTCTATATCTTTGTTGAATTTCTCACTGAGTCAGAACTGGCACATATGACTCCTATTCTGCTCTGTTGGCCAAATGTTGTCACATGGCTGAGCCCAGATTCAAGGGGTTGCAAAAAGACTCCATCTCTTTAGTTGGTGGATTTTCAAAGTCACATGGTGTGTACAAGGAGGGGTGAAGAGTTGGGCTATTAATGCATACGTATTATAGACACTAATGATAGTGATGCTAATTCCTTGCAGGCCTGAATTGCTGCTCTCCGTGCTGTACTATGGACCAGAGGAAGTCCCCCTGGATCATTTGGTGGAACCTGCGGAAAACCTGCTACCAAATAGTGAAACACAGCTGGTTTGAGAGCTTTATTATCTTTGTGATTCTGCTGAGCAGTGGGGCACTGGTAAATTATCATGGTCTTGTGGGCACATTTGGGATCAAGGCAGCTGGGTGGCTTCATTCTGACTTGGTCCCTCACGGGGCTGTGAATGTGGGGAGACCAAGAAGAAGTGGGATCTCTGCTGTTGTTTCCCCTTAGGGGACAGGGTTTTGCACAACAAGTTCTGGAGGAATGCTACAACCGGGAAATCCCCAAGCCGAAGATGCTTTACCTGTGGGAAGGATGATCCAAATTGGCACTTTTTCTTTCTTTCTTTCTTTCTTTCTTTCTTTCTTTCTTTCTTTCTTTCTTCCTTTCTTTCTTCCTTTCTTTATATATTGGCTGCACCACACAGCATGCGGGAACTTAGTTCCCCTACCAGGGATTGAACCCATGCCCCCTGCAATGGAAGTGTGTAGTCTTAACCACTGGACCGTCAGGGAAGTCCCCAAATAGGCACTTTAAAGTGGCTATTAGAGTCTTGCCCTTGACTCCAAGTCTGTCCATCATTCCTGGAGGATTTCTAGACATTTTCACTGTATCCTACATGTTTCCTCCTCTAGACAGCAATGTTCCTATTCTTTTTTTTTCTGAAGACCATAGTGCTGCTTTCTGAAAGGTAAAACATTAGGAGGAGAAGTCAACAGGGACCAGATTAGGATATAAGTTGCCTTGGTACTTTTCACCACTCATGATCCCTTGAGAGGAGAGACAAAGAGATACCGCTTTATGTGTATGACAGATCCTTCTAAATTGAGGTATGGTGTGATTTCCAGTGAGGTTTGGAAATAACTAAATCCATCAGCCTCCCTAACCGTATAGTCATAAACTCCTTTCTGCGCTCTCTTCTCACCTTGTAGTCCATCTTTCCTCCTCTGCGCATATATCCTCACCTTGGGCAACAGTATGTTCTCTCTTATCACCTACATGTTTCTCTCTCTCCCTCCCATTATGTTCTGTGTCTCCTCTTAAAATGGCCATAATATAAAACTAAATTCTCTTATTATTTGTCATGTCAAGTGAATGGAGTACTGAGCTATCCCTTATGGATTTAGAGTCACAGAACATTTCACAAGTTGCTAGGAGGGACAAGGACATGTCTTGTTCCTACACCCCTGCCTTCCTGGTTAGTGCTTTACACCTATGTAATCTCTAGGTGAAAGGAGAAGAGCACACATGGGGGCCCACCAGAGCCTGTGATCAACAGGCATCCCCATTTACCTGCTTACTGCAATATAAATTATCCCTGAAACAAAAAAGAAAATTTCCCTAAGACCATCCCAGAGAACTCCCTTGATTAATTTTTATTGCTCACCCTGTAGGGTTCCCTGTAATCTTCTGGTGATCACATCTCACCAGCTGTCTACACTTCCAAAAGACAGGGTTCTTGCATTTATTCCACAAATGGTCATTGTTGTCTGCCACGCCCTGTGTTAGTCAGCAGAAAAGCAGTGGTGTCGTCACAAGGTCACAGACACACACCCCATGCACCATGTGAGAAAACTTATAATCAGAAAAGTAGCAGAGGGCACACAATCCTCCTAGTTCTCATCTGCCTTCAGATGAGGCAAGCGTAGGCCGGGCAGAGTGATACTGAGCACACAATGCAGAGGGTTCCAGGAGAGGGACCCAGGCCCTGTTTCACTACACATATTTATAGAGAAATGGAGACAAGAAACATCTAGTCCCTCACCACTGTATGTGGTATATGAACCAGCAGCCTCATATCACCTGGCAGCTTATTAAAAATGCAGAGCCTTGGGCCCACCCCAGACCTGCTGAACCAGAACCTAGGTGATTTGGGGCTCATTAGAGTTTGAGAAGCTCTGATTTGGGCAACTACTTAATAATGGGAGCTTCCTGGATTAGGAAATGGCCTAGTTATATTATGGGAGCTTCCAAAGCTCAGTTGCTGATATCAGCCTGCTCTTCCATTGGGCAAACTCAGACCTACTGAGCCAGCTTGTTGCTAAGTTTTCAAAATGAGAGAGGAAATGAGCTTCCAACACCATTCAGATTTGTCTCTCCTCAAGAGGCAAACAGACAATCCCTGACCTTCAGGAGCTTGGAGGCTAGTAGGGAAGACAGATGGAGTCCAGAAGATTATAGACCAGGGCCATAGTGATACACTCAGAGAAGCAGTGGGTGACATGGGGCCATGTAGGATGGCACCTAACCTATTCCTGTGGAAGAAGGACAGTTTCCTATAGAAGATATAAGCTAAGCTGAGATCTTAAATGCTGACCAGGAGCCAGTGGGGCAGAGGAGGAGATGAAGGGCCTTCTTCAGTCAAAAGCCCACTTGGGGGTTGGAAGTGAGACTGTTTTATTCTTTATTCTTTTTCCCTAGGGTTGTGGGACTGTGGGATTACCTTAGTCCCTGACAGCAGGGCTGATGTCTTTCTTGCCTTCATTTGGCATTGCCTGCCAAATGACTTGGCAGGTTTAGTGCCTCTTCTCTCTTTTCTTTCATCCTCAGTAACACTGTAAAGACCAAAAGGACAGCTTATACCCTAGTAATATAGACCCTGAAGAGTCACACGCACACATACTTCAGGTGAAGAAAGTTTGGATGTAGCATGGAAAAGGGTCTCTCCAAAAGCTTGGGTATCTAATTTTCATAAATCACACTTAATGAAGTTTAATATTCAAAGTAATTTACATTGGGAGCTCTAGCCCAGTGCTTCCCAAACTTTTGCAAATCATGGTTCACATACAAAATGATCACATCTGTAGGGGACACTGGGGTAAACGGATAATGCTGTTTGTGGTGGAAGATGACGAGCCTCAGGGTTGGCAGGATCCAGAGTGTGGGCTAAGGTGTTTGGACTTGATGTTATAAGAAACAAAGAGCCACTGAATAGAGCCACCAGGTAACTAGGGGGATGAGAGAGATGGTGTATGCCACTGGGAGGGTCTGGAAAAGTTGGCAAGATATTGTTGGCAAGAGTTGAAAGGATTAGGAAGACCAGGAAATAGTGTGGTGAAGATTTATTTTTTAAATATTCCAGGAGCCAGTGATGAGAGCCTGGGGAACTATAGTGGCAACAGAAATCTAGAAATAGGATTTTCCTTCTTCTGGTTTTACTTACTCAAGGAATTGTTTCTATTGGAAAAGTTCAGCCTTAATACCTTTTGAGCAAAACCTTGTCACCAAGAGAGGTACTAGTTTATTCAAATAAGGAAGAAAAATAAAAGGTATAGTCAGCAGAGAGTTCAACTTGGTCTATGGATGTGCTTTATCATTTCAGGTATTTGAAGATATTTACCTTGTTACACAACCCAAAATCCAAGCAATACTTAATTGTACTGACAGTATTTTCACATACATTTTTATCTTGGAGATGGGTCTGAAATGGGTGGCCTTTGGATTTAGGAAGTATTTCACCAGTGCCTGGTGCTGGCTCGATTTCATCATTGTGATTGTAAGTTTAACATCTCTGTGTCCCATGCAGGTGGGGGTTGAGGGGGGGGTGGGTAGGGGTGGAGGAGGGGATCACATGGGAGCTGCTATTCCTGTGTGCCTTATATGAGTCCCTCTCCAAAATATTTTTCTTCACATTCATCCATCAGCAGTCCAGCCTTTCCTCATTCCCATTCCTCATACGCTGCATCTCATATGCTCACCACCTCAACACTTTCCATGATAGTACTCATTCACTTCTCTCCATAAGCACTGCTTATGTCTGATGTAAATCTAGAATAACTTTCTGTATTCTCTACTTTTACTTCTCCTTCCAACTTTTCATTTCTTTTCAAGACTTCTCAAAGCAGGTCAGCAGCGAGCAGATTAGACTGGTCTGCGTCTTGATTGTCAAGCAACAAAGAGGATTATTCACATACATTTTTTCATTTAATCTGAACAACAATGTTCCAAGTTAAGCAGACCTATATATCACCTACCATATTACAGACAAGGAAACCTGAAGCTCAGAGGGTTAGCAATTTGTTTCAGGTGAAATTGTAATTCACACCTTGGTCTGTATGATGCTAAGGCCAGTAGTAGTAATAGTAGATCACATTTTTCGACTGCTTTCTCTGTACCAGAGAAAACAGTACTTTGCCATATGCGTCATATGCATTCTATCTTTTAGTTACCACAGCCTTTCCATGTGGTAGTTATTGTTATTTTTCCCAGATACAAAGGAGTAAACTAAGTCATAGAGAGGCTAAGAAACATGTTCAAGCTTGCCCAGCTAGAAGTGATGGAGGTGAGACTCAAACCTAGTAAGCCTCACTCCAAAGCCCTTGATTTTAACATCTATCTATATCCTTGCTACCATGACCTAATTAGTTAGACTTTGTCCCTGCTATTTAAGGAAGTAGATACGACAAATACATAGCATAAGCCGTGTGGTCAGCACACCACACTGGAGAGCCATAATTTTGTTGGTTGGCAGAAATAAGCCGTGTGGTTCAGGAATTTCAGAAAAGCATCAGTGCCATTGGAGCTCCAACACAAGCAACCCCATGATCATCATGTCGATCCCTATCAGTTTCCAGAGTGCTAATCACTCTACACCCATTATCTTATTAGATTATAGTGAAAAATGCATACGACAATGGAAAGATTATTGGTATTTCTGATCTAGATCCTGTGGTTTACTGGCCTAAACTTAGGAGACTAATTCTAAATCTTCTTTGTTTACTCTCTTTCTGTGTAACCTCAAGCAAAGTGCTTGAAGTTTTGACATAAATTTTCATATGGATAAAAATGAGAGTGTAGATGCTAAATTGCCCAAATTTGACCAGATACAAAATTGAAAACATAAATCTAATGATAGCCATTTAAATATCAAAGCAGTAGTTGAATACTACACTTTCAAAAAGGATATTAGGCCCAGGTGGTTTTGAAAACAAGTTTAGCAAACTTCCAAGGAGCAGTGGCTATAGACTGAATGTTTGTGTCCCACCCCTGCCCCAAATTTGTATGTTGAAACCGAATCTCCAGTGTTTTGGTGTTTTGGAGGTGACTAGGACATAAGGACATTTATCCTGAACCCTCATGAGTGGGATTAGTGATCTTATAAAAGAGACCCCACAGGGTTTTCTCACTCCTTCTGCCATGTGAAGACAGGGAGAATATGGCTGTCTATGAACCAGGAAATAGGCCCTCAACCAGACACTGACTGCCAACATTTTAATCTTGGACTTCCCAGCCTCCAGACTGTGAGAAATTTCTGTTGTTTATACATCCAGCCTATTGTATAGTATTCTGTTATAGCAGCCTGAACTGACTAAGGCGAGCAGTTAACTCCAACCTTGTTCAAATTTTTACAAAGAACAGAAAAAGAGGGGAGGCTCACAAACTTATTTAATGAGACAAACATAAAGTTGACAATGAAATGAATGGAACAGAAATGAGTAGAGCAAGAAAAGAAATAATCCTGTAAATATATATCTCTATAAATCCCAGAGAAAGCACTCAATAAGTGTGGTCCACTATTACTATTATCAGCCTTAGCATTATACAGACCCAATTCCACCTGAAACAAGTTGCTGATCCTCTGAGCTTCAGGCTTCCTTATCTGTAACATGGTAGTGATGTACAACACTGCCTAATTCAGGGCATTGCCATGCGGATTAAATGAGAGAGAGTGTATGTGAATAATCCTTTTATGTTGCTTGTTACTCAAGATTATAAAAAATGATCTCTATAATTTTGGAGTAGGAAAATGCAAACACAACCACAAATACATATATACATACATATAGACATAAGTTTAACTATTTCAAAATGTAAAACTTTCTTTTTGTTTTTGTTCAACAATACCATAATTATAGTTAAAGACAGGCTAGACCCTGGAGACAGTATTTGCCATATACATAACAGATAGTTATTGTCTACAGTATGTAAATACTCCCTACAGATCAACAAGAAAAAGACAACCCAGTGTAAAAATGGGAGAAGGATGAAAATAGGCAATTCACAGAAGGAGCTCAAGTTGCTAATAAATGTATAAAGAAATACACACTAGTCATATCACCAGTTAGCACAGAAGTGCATATTAAAATGAGACACTTCTTTTTACTCATCAGATAGACAAAAGTTTTTAAGTTGGATAATATCTAATATGAGAAAGATTTAGGAAAATGGAATTTTTAGTCACTGCTAACTATTGTACAGTCAGTTTGTGGAAAGTTTTGCACTATTAAGTAAAATTACAAATGAGCCCAATTTACAAACCCAGAAATACCACTTGTAGTTATACATTTAAGGAAAACTTTTGTGTATGTACCCAGGGAAAATGCACACGTCTGTCCAGTTTGCTATTGTTCATAGTAGCAAAGAAATGGAAATAATTTATATATTCACCAAGAGGGAATGAGTTAATAAAATATGAATATTTATATGCTGTAATATTTCATAACAGTTAAAAGGAGCAAACCATGAGAATATATATCAACATGATAGGAATCTCAAAAACATAGTGCAGAGTGATAAATGCAAATTAGGTAGAAATAAAATAAAACTAGTGAAGACTTCCCCCCTGGAAGAATGCCGTAGAGTGGGAAAGAATGTGGATGTTTTTATGTTTGTGTGTCTCATCAATGTCTCCCAATTGGTGGAACAGAGACTGGGGGTGAGGTTCCAGGCGAAAGGGTGTACAATGCCCCTCTAGGAACATCTTCCCCACCTATGGTAACAGTCATTTAGTAAAGCCAGAACTGCTAGGCTTTGCCATCCTTGTCCCTCTGGCTAGGAACAAAGTAGGTGTATTTGTGGAAAAGCTGATTAAATAGGTCTCCCAACAGGCAATGCTGTCACAAACAGAAGAACAAAAAAACCTACTTGAAAAAACCATTATAAACACGTTTCGAATTGGTGGTGATTTTTTAAAGTTGATTACAAATTTTAAAATCTGGTTATTCTGTCACATTCACTCAATTTCTCTCAATTTGCAAATATTTTACTTTTACAATGAGATTGACAGGATAATTCACTTCCTGTCATGCTGAGCCACTCCCCTTCTAAGCTGAGCCTCTGAAGGGTCTGCATAATCAATAAGAATGGCTGAAGGTCTGCAAATAGTGGCCTTCAACTTAAGCTCAGCAGGTTTGTTGAATTTTAAGTTAGTGTATTTACAGAGTTTTCCAATCCTCAGTCCTGTCCCATTGGGAAGAAGTATGCTAGGAGAGAAAATTGGATTTAATTCTCCAAAAGAGAGCTATTTGAATGGAGGGAAATATTAGCAAACAAAGAATTATTTCTTCATAACTTGATTTTGATATCATTTCTAACATATGGAAAAATTGCAAGAAGTAGTATAAGGAATCCCTTATACTCTTCCCCCAGATTCACCAATTGTTAGCATTGCAGCGCATCTGCCTTATCATTTTTTCTATTTTTTTTCCCTCTAAACTGCTTGAGATTAAGTTGCAGGCATCACACTCCATTAGCCCTCCACATTTCAGTGTGTATTTCCTAAGAACAAGGATATTATCTCACACAGTCACAATACAGTTATCAAGGTTAGGAATTTAACATGGTCCAATACTAAAACCCACATCCATTTTCAAATTTTCTCAATTGTCACAAGGTTCTTTATGGCTAATTCACCCTACCCACACACCATCACCTTTCCCCTCACCTCAATCCAGGATCAAACTCAAGACCTCACATGACTTATCATTGTCATGTCTCTTTGGTTTCCTTTAATTCACAACAATGTCTCAGCTTTTCTTTGTCTTTCATCAAGCAAATCATGTAAATGCATTGTTCTCACCCATATGGGCTGTAGCTTTGCCAGGCAAGGAGGAAAATAGCCTCTCACCTGCCCTCCCCTTCCAGCAGGGTCTGGCTGGTTTCTGTGTCTGGATAATCCACTGTGGGCACAATGAGTTTGCCTCTCAGAAAGACAGCTCTTAATCCCCACTGGGTTCTCTGGGCACCAAGTCAGGTGCACTACCTGTGGCTTCTTTTCCCACCAGGTCTCTGTGACCAGTCTCATCGACTTAAAGGTCTTGAAGTCCTTCCGGATTCTGCGAGCACTGAGGCCTCTGCGAGCGCTGTCCCAGTTTGAAGGAATGAAGGTATGTTCTTCAGATGGATGGGAGGAAAGTCAGCTAGCAGGGAAAGGCAGAGAAGCCAACTGCTCTTCTTGGGCTGGGCTTCCCTTAAATTGCCAAGCTTTTCCTGGACTCCTTCCCATCCAGCCCACTGCTTAGAATTTCAGAGATGGAGAAAAGAAAAGTCTAAGATACAGTCTTCACCTAAAAGTGCTTCTGTGACAGCCGAGATGGGCTCTGGCTTCCCTTCAATCCTAGGGTAGGTGTCCCATAAGTCTCGTAACACCATCATTAGAGGACACTTCTCAGGTGATCCTGTGGCAACAGAAAGGACCCATTATGTATGGAGCTGAGAGCAGGGCTTGCCGTGGGTGTGGGTTCGGGGCTGGAATGTAAAGACGGGGCTCCAAGAAATCCAGCCCCACACGTTAGACCCATCCTGGGAAGATCAAGAGCTTGTTGAGTCTCACAGGTCTATTATATTTTTCTTCTGTTTTGCTTCCTTAAGGTGGTAGTTAATGCTCTCATAGGTGCCATACCTGCCATTCTGAATGTTTTGCTTGTCTGCCTCATTTTCTGGCTCATATTTTGTATCCTGGGAGTAAGTTTGTTTTCTGGAAAATTTGGAAGATGCGTTAATGTAACAGATGGAAACTCAGTTATAAATTACAACATTGTTGCAAACCGGAGTCAATGTGAAAGTGGAAATTTCTCCTGGTTCACCCTGAAAGTCAACTTTGACAATGTGGGAATGGCTTACCTCGCACTGCTGCAAGTGGTAAGCGCTGTGGGTTTGTTTTTCACTCTGGGGAAAGAAACCTTAAAAGAATCATAAACCATTTCTCAGCTAATAAAAATACAGTGACTCTATTGAGATAAGAGAATCAAATCACAGTTTCTCACATGGGAGCTAATGCCCTCTGGAATTGTTCTGCACTGAGCATCTCCAACCTTATTTTCTACTGAGCCTCAACCTCCAGGAGCTGTCCCATAAGGGTCTGGACCTCTCACTCTGTCCTAAAGGGTGCCTTGCTCTCCTGAGCTCCAGCCAGAGAGACATAGAGCCTCAGATGCTAAGCCACTCCATTAGTAACAGTTCCCTGTGGGAAGTCAGTCCCAGGTCAAATCGTGGTTGCAAGGTTTTGGACAGATAGTGCAAACAGATGTGGAATCAGGAAAGAGCCTTCCTTAATCAGGCTCTTTGCAGCAGTTGGTTCATAGCTTCTTTAGCAGTTTTTAAGGCAGAAATTTTCTCTTGTTTTTAAACTTTTTGTCTTGTGAAAATGAAGAAAAAAAAAATCCAAGACATCTATCCTTGAATTTCCTTCTGCTGTTCTTTTATGTGGACATTCTGTCCTGGAAGGGTGGGACATTGTCTTATGTACATCTGCCCACTGGACGTGCTGGCTTTTGTATGGCACTTGTCTGTTGATGGCAAGTCTATAATTACGTTCATGTTTCTCTGCTTTCATTGCAGGCAACATTTAAGGGCTGGATGGATATTATGTATGCAGCTGTTGATTCCAGAGGGGTGAGCTTGTGTTCTACCGTGTTCTAGAGTGCTAGGATCAAATCAGGAATATCATGACTAAATGGACAGCCCAGAACTTCCTGCATTATAATTACAGTGGCCAGGATTCTTTGCCTTGTTTTCATTAGGACAAACACTATGAAACAGGGATTAAAAGGATTCTTATTCATCCTCCTGTGAGTATTACATCCTAGCATGCTACAAAGTCAAGTCCTCTTTCTCCATACTGACCACTCATGTAGGAGGTGGAGCCAGAAGCAACAGAATCACAGGATGCCTTGATTTTCCTCTCTCACCTCTTCTTCAAGTGAGTGGAAAGGCAGAAGCCAAATTTCAAAGAGTACCTGCTCTTTACTGTGGGAGAGAGAACCTTAAGATTGGACTAGGTCTGAGCAAGAGACCCTTCAATGGCTCCAGGTTCCCCAGAGAATAAGGGGATTTCTAGTAATTGCCAACTGTCAAATTATAGTTAAATAAAGTGATCATGGATTCCCAAGGTTAGAAGAGTACTCAGCAAAATAGTCCATTTCTATTTCCCAGTTGGGAAAATTGAGGAATAGAAAGGAAGAGTGTTGCCCAAAGTCATAGCGAGAGCAAATGGTTGAATCAAGAATGGAATCAGCATTGTTTATTTTTTCCTACCATCACACACATATGTGTTATTGTTTGAGAGTATACAGAGTTGATGCCTGGCACATAGTAGATGTTCAGTACAGCTGGTAGTAGCAGTAGAGGTGATATGAATAGTGTTATAGTAGTAGTAGAGGCAATTTATAACAAAGGAAATATTTAAAAATATTAATGTGCTTATTTTTTTGTCTGTATGAATATATGAACTTCACCTCAGTTTACCTTAGACATCCATCTGCCTTGAGGTGGAGCTAGGGGATAGGGAGGAGATCTTATGTATGACCAAAGAAGTATATGTCTCATATATGTTCCTTGAGTGAATGATGGGTGGGTGGAGGTGTGTGGAGGTGTGCCTGTCCTGTTGTGGTCCTGGGATATCCTAACTGGTGTGTGCTAGTATAATGGCCTTTGTCTGTGTAGTCACAGAGCATCCTACTGTTCTCAAATATTGAAGCTGCAACTGGTGAAACCATGGGCCTTTCTCCTCCTTCAACTCCTCCTAGCCTCAAACACTGACTCTCTGCCATATCCTTCATATGGTCTCCTGGCTCAGCAGTCTACTCCCATCCCTTACTAAGAAGCCCACAATGGCAGGCATATGGCTGTCAACCCCACATCCAAGCCACAAGAACTAAAGAAGGTTCAAGAGACCACTGTCTGCCCAATTATGCTACTCCAGTCTCTTAAGTCATCCTGCCTGCGCAACGTATCCCAGGCCTTCCCAGCAGTAGTTTTCTCTTTGAAAAATACCAAAGTTGAGGGCTTCCCTGGTGGCGCAGTGGTTAAGAGTCCGCCTGCCGATGCAGGGGACACGGGTTCGTGCCCCGATCCCGGAAGATCCCACATGCCGCGGAGCGGCTGGGCCCGCGAGCCATGGCCACGGAGCCTGTGTGTCCGGAGCCTGTGCTCCGCAACGGGAGAGGCCACAGCAGTGAGAGGCCTGCGTACAGAAAAAAAAAAAAAAAAAAGAAAAATACCAAAGTTGAGCCAGAACACACATTCTTTGCTCTCCATGTTTCCCTCGATTTGCTGGGCCCCAAGCCCCCTCTCCAAACCCAAAGAAGGGAAAATCAGGATACACATCTCACAGCTCTGATGTTCTCTCTCTCTCTGTTTCTCTTTCTGACAATTCCCTGGGTACAAGTGAGGTGATCCTTTCTGTGTTCCTCTTTCTGTCTGAACCTCCCTTTGCAAGATGATTAGCCTGCTGCATAATCTTGTTTTCAATGTCAGATACTGAATATTAATTATTCTTTCCATTACATTGTTTCTAGACTAATGCCTATCCTTAATTCAAACAAGTAGATGCTTCCAGCCAACTGGGACTAAGGTCAGGTACTCTTCAAGACAAAAGAGAAAAATAATTGTTTCAAATATTTACCTCTAATACACTAGTCTGTATGGTGGGTTTTGAAAAACAAGTATCATGAGTACATTCAACACATAACAGAGCTATCAACATTCATCTCTATCTTTGAATGTGATCAGGGGAAAGAAAACAGAGATGCTCCTGCCACCTATCCCCAAAATGAATAAAACCAATGACCATGTGAAGATCTTGGACACTTTTGGTCATGCCTTAAGCTAGGGCAGCTTGATTATAGTCCATTCTTGTCCATTCTAGAGCTTGATCATTCATCCACTCACTCAATGTGTGTGGAGAACCTACATGTCACAAGCTGTGCCAGGCACTAGGAATTCAAGAGTGACAGGATGCAAGCACAGACTAAATACAGTAGTGAGCTCTGTTTGAAGGATATAGCCTTTCAACAAGGGCTGGTAGTCAATCTCCTGAAGTGAACATGTCCCTTCTCTGGTGGATATCTCCAATCTGGCTCCCTCCAATTATTTGTCCATATGGACATCCTAGAGAGCCTTATCAGAGGACACATATGAACATGCCACTCTCCTCCCTCACAACCCTTCAATGATTCTCCATTGCTTAGAAGGAAAAGCCTAATCCTCCACCACACCCCCTCCCCACTGTATGGTACCACTCAAGCTGCGCTGGGGGAAGCTGAAAGAGGAGAGAGAGGCTCCCTGCAGGGCCACGGCTGACTGGAGGAGGCTGAGTGGTTAATGCTGCTGCTACCAGGCAGTTAAGATGGCTCATGTTTTTCTCCAGTAATTGTTTTCTTCTCTCATTTAAAAAATCCCTAACAGGAAGGACAGCAGCCAAGGTTTGAGGAGAACTCATTAATGTATGTTTACTTCGTAGTTTTTATCATCTTTGGCTCATTCTTCACTCTGAATCTCTTTATTGGTGTTATTATTGACAACTTCAACCAACAGCAGAAAAAGATAAGTATGGGGGTTGTCCTGATTTGGTATTTTTACCTTTCTTCTCCAAAGAGCTTGAATGGAGCATAAATCTGTTCTAAATTGTTGTGCAAAGTAGCCTTTATCATCTGCATGAGAACAAAGAGGGAGCCTCCTGGAGAAGAGGAGTCTTGAGGATATGGCTGAAAAGGAACTAAAACAGCTGGGTTTTATTAAATCATTGTTTTTATTCTCCACTCTACCCTCTTAAACAAAGGAACTCTAATAGAAAAATTATTACCAGGATTAGTATTTATGTCATATTTTAGTAACCTTTCAAGCATACCTTATTATCCAGGATAAAAGAGTACAAACGATTCCCGACTTAGGATGGTTCAATTTACATGACTTTAGCTTTATGATGATGCAAGAGTGATACTCACTGAGTAGAAACTTTACTTCAGATTTTGAATGGTGATCTTTTTCTGGGCTAGAGATATGCAGTACAATACTCTCTTGTGACACTGGGTAGCAGCAGCCACAGCTCCCAGTCAGCCACGCACTCATTGAGGGTGAACAATCGATATATACTTACAGCGTTCTGTACCCATACAACCATTCTGTTTTTCACTTTCAGTACAGTATTCAATAAATTACATGAGGTATTCAACACTTTATTAATAGGGCTTGTGTTACATGATTTTGCCCAACTATAAGCTAAAGTAAGTGTTCTGAACATGTTTAAATTAAGGTAGGCAAGGCTAAGCTATGATGTTCAGTAGGTTAAGTGTATTAAATGCATTTCAACTTACAATATTTTCAGCTTACAATGGGTTTATCAGGATGTAACACCATTGTAAGTATAGGAAAATCTGTAAACGCTCCTTTTTCAGTAAACTTGTGTCTTGCCTCTCAACACCCAAATCTCAGCAGATTTACTGAACTTACTTGGAAAGAAGATGGTTGGGGAAGAGGCAGGTTTTTTTAGGGAGTTTTTTCCCCATGCATTGTAACAACAGATATTTATTTTTCTGATTCTACAATCTATAGGAGCATTGTAGTAAATGTGGAAAAAAAGGAAGAGAAAAAGAATATTTAAATCACCCATAAGATGACCGCCAAATCATAACCATTTTAGATTACGCCTCATCATTTTGGTACCATCTTTTCCTGTTACTTTTTAACTAAATATTTCTTTTACACCGTTGAAATTATGTAATACTTTTAACTATCCTCTCCATTAGTTATGAGTTCATGTCATGAGATCATCTTTGTTATAAGAATTTTCAGGGCTGAATTTCATCCCATATTATGGATCATAATTTGTTCTAATCATTCCCCCCACTCCCCCTTTTAAGGACATTTAGGGTCATTTCCAAATTTCTTGCTCTTCTAAAATAATCATGAACATTCTTAAAATTCTCTCTGTGTATCTCTGATTGTTTCCTCAGGATAAGTTCCTAGAATTTAAGGCATTAAAGATATATTGTCAAATTACCTTTCAGAAATGCTGTTCTGGGTCCCATCCTTTTGCAAGATATGAAGATGCCTGTTAACTCTGTTCTAATCATTCTGACTTTTGTAATTATTAATTATCTTTTCCAGCTCGATGGGTAAAAGTGTTATCTCATAGTTTTACATTCATTCATTTGACCATTTATGAAGTTATACACTTTTTTGCAGGTTGATGGCCATAAGTATTTCTTCCTTGAGTTATCTGTTTACTGTCTTTGTCTCATCTTAAAATTGACATTATCATCTTTTTCTTATGTTTTTATATAGTAACTCCAATTTGTGACTTGCTTCTTACATTTTTGTAATGACAGTTTTAACTTATAGACATTTAGCATATTTATGAAGTCAAACTCTGAAGCTTGTCCTTTTTGGCTTCTTTTCTTGCATTTATATACTGAAGGCATTTCTCAGTCCTAAAATCAGGTAACTAAATATTCACCTTTGGTTTTCCTAATTGTTTTGTGTCTCTCTTCTATTTTTCTGTTGAACTTTTTAAATTCATCCAAAATGTATCCTGATACTGTTGAGCTTTCTTAGTGTCTGCTGGGAGAATCATTCATGGTCCCAGGCAACTATATGGCTGCTGTTATTCAGGAGTGTACTATATGGTGTCACCTCTGTAATATGCAGCTTGATTGCAATCAATACCTACAATTTGAACGTTAGGCCTTGTGATTTTAGATTTAAGCTTACATTTGAAATCACTGTTTTGATCAGTCCATAGCATTTTTGTTCTGTTTTGTTTTACTTTTTATTACAGAAAATTTCAAACATGCACAAGAGTATGGTAGAGTGAACCTAAAATATCTATCACCCGGCACAACATTTATTGATTTAAGAACGTCCTTATGCCATCTATGCCCTTACCCAATCCTTCCACCGGATTTTTTTTTTTTTTTTTTTGCGGTAAGCGGGCTTCTCACTGTTGTGGCCACTCCCGTTGCGGAGCACAGGCTCCGCACACACAGGCTCAGCGGCCATGGCTCACAGGCCCAGCCACTCCACGGCATGTCGGATCTTCCCGGACTGGGGCACAAGCCCGTGTCCCCTGCATCGGCAGGCGGACTCTCAACCACTGCACCACCAGGGAAGCTCCTCACCGGACTTTTTATAGAGCAAATCACAGATAACATTATTTCATTCACCAATATTTCAGAACATATCTCTTTTTAAATATAACTACAATTCCATTATCAAATCTAAAAAGGTTAATATGAGCTCTTTAAACTCATCAGAAACCCAGTCAGTGTTCAAATTTCCTCCAGTCTTTTATTTTCTCAAAATATGTATCCATTCTTTCATTGATTGACTGACTGATATTAAAGTTTGTTTCTTTTCAAATTAGGATTCAAATAAGGTCCTCCCATTGGATGAGTTCCTTGCTCTCTGGAATGACAATATGTTCTAGGCCTTGCTTGTACCCTTCCTGCCCCAGATCTGGAATCAGCCATTTCTCTAAGGAGTGCTGGGAGGTGGTGTTCCAAGACAGTCTGAATGCTTATTGTGATTATTTTGAGACGTTTTCAGTGGACAGAGCTACTTCAAATTTAGGACCACAAGGAAATATATATGTGGAAATATGAATACTCATCATTCAAATTCAAGACTACAAGGTTTTCACTTAACCAGTACATCTATATCTCCTCTTTTCCACACTGAGAAAATTGGTTCTCATCGGTACAAAAGATGATACCTTAAAATTTTCCATAACTACTCATTTTATTTATCTCACGACACACACATAGGACAGTCTCATAATAATAGTATTAATACTATCATGATGCATAAGATTATTGAAGACACTTGTGTCTGCCAGGCATCCTGAAAAAACCTGGTTAACTTCTAGGGCTGTTTCTTTTTTGCAATTTTTTTTTTTTTTTTTTTTACTGTGCAAAACACTCATAATGTAAAATTTATCGTCTTATCCATTTGTAGTGTACATTCAGTGGTATTAATTACATTCATAACGTTGTGCAACCATCATCATCATGTATATACCATGTTTTGCTCTTTCATCCTTCTGTTGATGAACAATTGGGTTGCTTCCACATTTTAGCTATTGTGAATAAAGCTCTTACGAACATAGGTGTGCAAACATCTCTTTGAGACCCTGCTTTTGATTCTTTTAGGTCTATACCTAGAAGTGGAATTGCTGGATCATATGGTAATATGTACAGTATACAAAGGTTCTAATTTCTCTACATCCTCACCAGTACTTGTTTCTGTTTTTTCAATAGTAGCCATTCTAATGGATGTGAGGTGGTATCTCATTTTTTTGATTTGCGTTTCTCTAATGATTAGTGACACTGAACATTTTTTTCATGTGCTTACTGGCCATTCATATATCTTCTTTAGAGAAATGTCTGTTCAAGCCCTTTACTTGTTTTTTGTTTTTTGGGTTTTTTTGTGGTACGTGGGGCTCTCACCGCTGTGGCCTCTCCCGCCACGGAGCACAGGCTCCGGACGCGCAGGCCCAGCGGCCATGGCCCACGGGCCCAGCCTCTCCGCGGCACGTGGGATCCTCCCGGACCGGGGCACGAACTTGCGTCCCCTGCATTGGCAGGTGGACTCTCAACCACTGCGCCACCAGGGAAGCCCCCCTTTACTGGTTTTTGAATCAGGTTGTTTGTCTTTCTGTTGTTACATTTTTGGTGTCCTCTATATATTCTGGATATTAATTTCTTATCAGATACATGATTTGCAAATATTTTCCCCATTGTGTGGGTTGCCTTTTTACTTCATTGATAGTGTCTTGGATGCACAAAATTTTTAAGTTATTATTAAGTCCAATTTGTCTATTTTTCCTTTTGCCTTTTGTGTCATATCCAAGAGATCACTGCCAAATCCAGTGTTATGAAGCTTTTGTTCTATGTTTTCTTCTGAGAGTTTTATTGTTCTAGATCTTACATTTATGTCTTTGATCCATTTTGAGTTAATTTTTTATATGATGTTAGGTACTGATTCAGCTTCATTCTTTTGCATGTTGTTATCCAGTTTTCCTAGCACCATTTGTTGAAAAGACTGTCCTAAGGCTGTATATTTTTGGTCCATACTGGTGGTGTAAATTCAAACCCCACACCCTCATCAAGGCAGGTTTGGATTCACAAATTATCAGGGAAGACTGGCTTTTTACCCATAGTACAGACTGGGACAGTGTTCTGGTTGTCTTCCATTGCCAACAGACAGGTTTGGTTTTCTTCTTCACCCTTTAATGGCAGCACTTGGAGAGTTCCAGATTCACACAGGGTCCTTGGCCTAACCCCACTGCCTTCTCCTCATGACCCCCTTGTAGTTATTAAATCCCAAGATTTTTGTTTTTACGGAGATTAGCAAATGCCATTAGGCCAGCCATGGCTTCAGGACTAATTTACTACTCTTTCTTTTTGATCTCTCTTGATTTTCAGACGATGGAGATGTTCCTTACTTTTGTACAAGTTCAGCTATGTCTTTTTTTTTTTTAACATCTTTATTGGAGTATAATTGCTTTACATTGTTGTGTTAGTTTCTGCTGTATAACAAAGTGAATCAGCTGTACGTATACATCTATACCCATATCCCCTCCCTCTTGCGTCTCCCTCCCACCCTCCCTATCCCACCCCTCTAGGTGGTCACAAAGCACTGAGCTGATCTCCCTGTGCTATGTGGCTGTTTCCCGATAGCTATCTATTTTGCATTTGGTAGTGTATATTTGTCAATGCCACTCTCTCACTTCGTCCCAGCTTACCCTTCCCCCTCCCCGTGTCCTCAAGTCCATTCTATTTGTCTGTGTCTTTATTCCTGTCCTGCCCCTCCGTTCTTCAGAACTGTTTTTTTCTTTTTAGATTCCATATATATATGTGTTAGCATACAGTATTTGTTATTCTCTTTCTGACTTACTTCACTCTGTATGACAGACTCTAGGTCCATCCACTTCACTACAGATAACTGAATTTCGTTTCTTTTTATATCAGCTATGTCTTTTAAAGGAATTCTGTTCCATTTTATCCCACATTTCTAGATGTTTTACAACTCCCCCAACCCCTATTTCCAGAAATGAAAATCCTACTTCATTTTTCTATTCTTTCTTCCCCAGTAGTAAAAACATTTAAAGCTCTCTAATTTTTTTTTTTTTCCTGAGAATGGCTCTGGACAGATTATTTGAAATTTTATTAGTAGTGATATATGCATTCACATATTTAGGAGAATTTTAATTGTCACTTTGTAGGATTTTTTGTTTAAATTTTTGTTACTAATTTCTATTTTTGTTTCATTGTGGATTGATTTACACAACTTGAAATATATTCAGTTTTTGTAAAGATTCTGTGGATGTTTGCAAAGAATTTGTAATCTTTGTTTATATTATAAAAAGAGAAATGTAACTGGTAAAAGTAACATTTTTCCTTTCTTCCTTAATTTAAACCCTATTTCCTTTCAGCCCTCCCCCAGAGTCTCTTTCTGCTTCCCATTGGAATTTTAGGAATTGTTGATAGAAATGTAATATAACTTTAAAACTATTTCTGAAAATTCAGAACTTTTTTCCAAAAATCCATTAATGATAATTAGCTCTCATCTTCTCCATATACTTAGGTGGCCAAGACATCTTTCTGACAGAAGAACAGAAGAAATACTATAATGCAATGAAAAAATTAGGATCCAAAAAACCTCAAAGGCCCATCCCAAGGCCTCTGGTGAGAGCACTTGATTGATTCTAAACACATAGATGCATTAAGTGGTTATGAGGAACTCAGATATCTGCAGTGCCATTCTCCTTTAATTTTTAAATTTGTAGACTTTACCTAAGAAGTCAGTATGACCCCAGGTACACTGATGTATGGCTCAAGTCCTTCGGAAGATTAGACATTCAAATTCAATAGTAAGAGCTTGGGCAACAACTTTAATTTACCTTTTAGTGAGCACACAGTAGCTGCTTAGTATATACTGATTGCAATGATGTGAATTTAGCAGTTATTTTTAATTTACTCTTGGCCAATTGAAAATGTATTTATAATATCTTTTACCAACTTTTTCTGGTATGAAACTGAGATCATGCATACTCACTTCCACTTCACAAGTATGTATGATAAACTTTCTATATCAGGAATGTGCACACTTTTTCTGTAAAAGGTCAGACAGTAAATATTTTAAGCTTTGCAGGCCATGTGGTCTCTGCTGCTACTACTCAGCTTTGATGTTGTAGCACAAAAGCAGCCGTCGGCGATATAGAACAAATGTGCTTGGCTGTGTTCCAGTATAACTTGATTTATAAACAACAACATTTGAATTTCATATAATTTTCGTGTGTCAAAATTTTATTCTTTTGTGTTTTTCTCCCAAAAGTCATCCTGAGTAAAACCCATTCTGAGCTCACGGGCTACACTAAAACAAATGATGGGCCATATTTGGCCTGTGGGCCATATTTTGCTGAATCCTGCCTTACGAGATACTAACAGGGCTGCTCTGTGCTTACAGTCTAATTGAGGAGCTGGAATTTGAGAGCATTAGATTATAAAGTAATACAACAGGCACAGTTGGTAGCTCTGACAAGTGAGTTTGAAGGCTTTCAAGACAGGGAGGATCAGTGGGTCCGAAAAGTCGGGAAAGCAGTATGGAAGAGGGGCTTGATATCTGATACATGTAGAGGATTTGGAGATTTTCATTCAAACATGAGACCACAAATTATCAAAGGTATGTTTAGTTTCCTGCTATTCCCATCAATCAGAACAGTAAAAGTGTGTTCTCAGTAATTATTTGTTGAATAAAGGAGCATGTTTTCGGGCACACACAAAATCCATCCCACTAGGATTAAACATTTGTGTTGCACTAAAAATGTCTACAAATGTCAGGGCCAAGTGTTTAGAATTTATACAATGAAGAACTTTTACAAAAGGGTTAATGATAAAATTATCAATATATTTGGGAAATTTTCATCTGACGACAGTATGTGGAACTTCATTTTACCTAAGTCAGATCTAGCTTTTAAGTACCAAACTCACTTTCTAGTACTAATTTCACTTTGAAGTTCTTATTTGAACTTGAGCCAACAAAAAAGACAATTTTTATTTACATATGCACGCTATGCAACAACTGACTCAATACCAGTTGGTCCCAGATTTGGAATTAACTAAAAGACTCTTGAGACACATATTTACCAGTTTATTTCATGAAGGATATGAAGCCAGCAGTGCAGCACACAGCCGAACAGAAGTTGCAGTGGCGTGGATGTAGCTTCTAGGCCTCTCCACTGCACTGGACATGCTAGGATGCAAGAGATGAGTTTGAAGTGGGCATGGACTACTTTAACAAAGGGAAGCTGCCACCTCCATTTCTTAACTATCTTTTATAACTTGTTTGTTGCATGTCTCATCGGGGCGTAGGTGCTATCCCAAAGCCCTTCCTGCATGGCTCACCAATCAAGATTTCACAATGAGTGATTCTGACAACCAAGTACAACTCACCAGTTAATGCCGAACATTTATCTTAACCTCTGTATTCCAGAGAGCAGTTTGCATGAGATAAACCCAAAAGCATATCCCCTGGTGTCCCTGAGTTTGAGCTAAGACTTCAAATCAGCTGTTAGCCCTTAACTCACAACTTTACCTCCCCACAGATTTTTTTTTAATCTCTAAAGTCTACGTATTATCTTTTGGTCTTTGGAACAAAGGAATAGCAATTGCATAGAGGGGAAAATACAGCTGTTTTAACCTGAGAAGTGATGGATATTCTTTCTAGCAGTAAGAGCAAGAAATCTGGAATCATTTCTGATTCTACCTGAGGCACCCCCACAAGGCAGCTTCATTACTGGGGTTAAAAATGATCCTGAGGTATAGGAGTCCCTGTACATCTTAAAATGACATAGAATGTGTTTTGATCATCTACCACATTTGGTAGCTTATACTTTTAATCTCCATTTTCTAAATATTAGAGTTGAACTGTAAGGCCATTGCTTACCATTCCTTACATTTATTCTCAGCCCTCTTTCTGCTTCCCTGGAGAGCACCCTTAAAAGTATCTTTTCTCCAGGTCCTTTCTGACTTCCCAGATGCATTCTCACATAGGAAATGCACTTGATGTTCAAGTTTCTTCTCCAGACTCCTTGATAAAAGCTTTAGGGCTCCTGGAGCAAAGTTTGAAAGACACCAATTTACGGGTAGTATCTTACCACTGCCGTCCCGACCCTGTTTCTTCTCATTGCCCTTGCTGTCCCTTAGTGATATCATTCATTGTCTTGGTTTTAGTTCATATCAGTACTGGTGCTGTTGTACTCCACATCTTCATTCCAGCTCTCTGCCTGAGCTCCAGACCCATACCTCTACCTGCCCATGTCCCTTGGATGCCCCACTGGCACCTCAAACTCCATGTGCTCAGGATACATTCATCATCTCCCCCTAGAACTCCTCATCCCCTGTTCTCTGGTTGTTTGAATGCTCCACCAAGCAGAAATTACAGCCTCAGCCTTAACTTTCCCATAACCTACTCCATTCAAACATTCTCTGACTCCTGCTGCTTCTACTTCCATATTAGTTCTTAAACCTAAATGCACATGTCTTTCTCCACTGTTACCACCACATACCAACATCATCTCTTGCCTGGATTACCTTAACAGATGCCTGGGATTATAAAGATGAATTCTTAGGGGGTCTATGAGGTTTCTAAATAGAATACTATATGTATACTTTGATTAGATGATATGTAATATGAAATAATCTAATATATACATATAATATAAAACAACCAGTGTATAGCCAAGTATGCCATACAATATCAGTGTCTGAGTTTGTGTTTAAGAAAAGTTTCCACTGTAAAGAACAAAGTGGTGCGTTATAGATGTTAAATTAAAGAAAATAGTGGAATAATTGAGTCATTTCACTGCACATGGTAGATTAGACATGTAAACTTGAGTTAGAACCTGTACCAGAGCAATCAGCACATTCTTACTTTGGAGCAGGCCATCCATGTACAAACCAATATGCAAGTTCACCATCAGTAATAGAGTGAAATAATCAGTTTTTCTGTTTCCATTTTTAGTAATCGTTGGATCAGAATCCCATTTATCTAGCCTTATCTTTAAGTGAACAAGAATTAGAAAATTGGCATTCAAGAATTGCTTGAATACAGAGTTTTGGTTAAGTATAAGGTCTGATTATTCTGAACTGACAAATGGAGGCTTGGAGATATTAATTCTCTTTTGTCCAACATAATTATGTGAGCAAGTATTCTCTACATTAGTATTATTGAAGTCAAAATACAGAAGCAGGTGAAATACAGAAGCAGGTGAAATACAGAGACCGAACTTCATTTTTTATGATTAAGTCCAACATGAGCTATTTTATTTCAGCAAAAACAAATCATCCACCACATCAAAGTTATGTTGTTACTAAAAATTTAATTAATTTACTTATTTGGTTTCAAAATGGGATTAAAGCTATAAGCCTACAACTTAAAATCAGTTATCTAATTAAATTTAATGAAATTAAATGAAAAAATATCTATAGAAGAATTTCTTGCCCTTTAAAAAAGGTCTGTGCATTTTCCAAGAAACTGCTTTAATTGTAAGAGAGGACAAATGCTGCTGTATGTGCCTTTTAATGTATATGATTTCATTCCTACAACTCAAAATGATCTATGATTCCTGTTTTTTTTTTTTTTTTTTTCCCTCAGAACAAATGCCAGGGTCTTGTTTTTGACCTAGTTACACACCAGGTCTTTGACATCATCATCATCATCCTCATTTTCCTCAACATGGTTAGCATGATGGTTGAATCATATGGCCAGTCCAAAGCCATGGAACTCTTCCTTGAGCGTCTCAACCTGGCCTTTGTGGTCGTCTTTACAATTGAGTGTCTCATCAAAATCTTTGCTTTGAGGCAATACTACTTCACCAGTGGCTGGAATTTATTTGATTGTGTGATCGTGGTCATCTCTATTGTTAGTAAGTAAAATTGGCAGCCAGAGGGGCTTTAATCTAAGAGCCAGAAGTAAACTTATAAATCTTATCATTTGGAATTATGTCCAGAGTATCCACAAAGCAGAAAATTAAGCTTAATGTGATTTCTGAAAAAATAGATGAACTAATGCCATTCTCTTTGGGGAGTTGCTAGGAGATACAGAGTAATTTCCATTCCCTTGACTATCTACACAATTGAAATAGAGTTAAATAATTATGTGGATAATTTATTCAACGGAGATAGACAAAATTAAGATGACTTAAAAGTTTTTGTGGGGCTACCTGCTTTATCCAGGGAGTTGAGTCAAAGTTCTACCTTTCTTGTGCAACTAAAGAGCATTTCTTGTTTTAAGGATTTGGCATTTAGTTTCCATGTTTTTCCCTAGTTCAAAATCCATGTTGATGTCAGATCACAATCACTGTGCCCCCGTGACATTGCCAGGCCTTCCCGTACCTCCTCCTTATACAGGACCTCCATGGCCCAGCCGAGATGGGGCTTGCAAGAGTGTGTCATAAGGACAAGTAATGCTTTATCTTTATTCTGTATCTCATGTTAACTTAAACCACAGTGGGAACTACACTTGTCTCAACTGCTCGGATCCCACTCACCAGCCAGCCTCACTCACAATCAGCATATTTTTCTTAACCGCAGGCAGAAATTAACTATAAGATTTATGGAAGAAGAATAGGGAAAAAAGAGGGTTATTGCCATATACCTTTTTATAAAACACACACACACACACACACACACACACATACATCAACTTGGAAATTAAATTCTTCATGACTAAGCTATGAGATTTTACTCTGGGTTTTTGAAGTCTGCTTTTAACTAAACTGATAATTTGACTTTTTATAATTGTGCAAAACTGCCCAGGGGCTCTTCTCATAGTTCAAAGAGCAATGAAGACAATGAAAACTGATTTCACAAGTAGAAGTTTTTGTGCTATCTCAGAAAGGATGCATTAAACAGATAGGCTGGATCAAAATATTTTGGTTCCTATCACCACAGCAGCAATGCAGATGTTTCAGAGACCAAGAAAATGAATGGTACAGTTCATAGTCTGTTCTGGTTTCTAAGCCGTAAAGTTTATGTAGATAAGGTTTAGTAATAGATCTTTACACATGGTTACGGTTACATAGACTGTTAATCATTATTAGTCAATTCCAAGCATTATTAATCATTTCCTGGTGAAATCGACAGCAGCAGTAAAGTTAGAAAATGATGATAGGATGAGTCTGGGGCAGCCCTGTGAGCACTTAAAGGGCTCTTCCTCCAATATGCAGAGAGCAGCTCACTCATTTCACTCTTTACTGACCTTCTTCCAGGCAGTGCCAGGCACTGTAGAGTTCATGGAAATATCTCTGACTTCTGTCCTATGAACAAATGCTAAGCGATTGCAGCTACACTGCATAGCACTGTATAGCATCTTGTTCCAATGGATGAGAAGATCCACACATTGAGCCAAGTCCTACTCACCAATGTGGGCAGCATTTTCTATGCTTTTGCCAGTTGATCTGCCATCCAATCCTTAGCCTCTACATTTTCTCACGCTCTCCCCTGAGCTTTTAGAGAAATACAGAATGAGTGTGAGTCAAAGTTATCCTCTCTATGGGGTTTACAATCCAATTGAGGTATTAAGACCTACCACCTTAAGGGATCAGAAAAAGAGAAACTGATTGAACCGCAAATCACATGGTACACAAAAGAACTGAGCTCAGAGAAAAGACAGATTACTCTGGGCTTGATTACTCAAAGAAATATTCATGGAGGAGGTGGGCCTTAAAGGAGGGACCTCCTCCAGTTCCTGCTGAATTGGTTTGTAGTCAATTCCACATCTCACCAGAGTTGCCTGCCCAATTAGCATATGAATTAAACTTCCTTGATACAATCAGGCAGTCAGTGAAGTATATCACCAACTAGTTCTCTTTAGTCATTAGGTGATAGCAGGTAGTGTTGGCCACCCATCACCCCTAATTACCTTAGAGGATCCCCAGAGCAAGAACAAGGCCATGTCTATACAAGGCAAGCATGTTCCAGCCATTCTATAATATTTGGGCCAAAATGTGAGTTGTTTTAAATTCTTGTATCACTTGATTGCAGAGCAGGCAATGAGAAAACGGCAACATTTTAGGCCAAATATTTAGCAGTCTGCAGAAACCTTTGCTTGAGATGCCATTTCTGGTGTATCTACAACATCAGAGAAACTGTCTCCAATTTAGTCCCTTAAGCTTTTTGAATTAGGCCTTCCAGAAGAACTTGGAATGAGCATACTGACAAAGATGAAAGATCCATGGCAGCTTTAGCCCAAAAATGAGCATCCCAACACCACCCTCTTTCTCCAGCCCTGTCCTCGCCTGTAGCAGGCTGTGTTCAAATTCCTCTATAATAAGAACCTGTTTGTTTAAGAAGTTTTGGGGCTGGGGTCGAACAACTTCCACTGATAGCTTAGGCTCAAGCTGACCTTCAGTAGCAGAAATCTCTCCTTGCATTCTAATCTAAATAACTCCATCCGTAGTTTGTTTTCCACTCTATATATACAATAAATATGGAAAACTTATATTTGTTACCCCATGAATAACTTTAAATGCCCAACATAGATAATGTACTTCAAGTGCATACGATAACTAACAAAATAACCTGTCATAAACAGCATTTTATTTATTTTCCTTGGGGGTCTTCAGTATTTTAGATGTCCTATCCCATCTAAAGTCCCATCTAAAACTGTACGAACCTTGGAAATTATTCTCCAACTTAAGGCACAGATATATATTTTCCCTGATATAGGTAAAAAAAAATCTTAATTTTGTACATAAATTAAGAAGTAATGATAAAAAGTTGGTCCCACTCAGATTCAAGGCAGGAGAGAGAGGCTATGTCAGTCTGCCTGCTGGAAATTGACTGACCCTTCTCCTTCTCTTAAGGTACAATGGTTTCTGCCTTGAAAACCCAGGCACACATTCCTTTCCCTCCAACACTCTTCAGAATTGCCCGCTTGGCTCGGATTGGCCGAATCCTGAGACTTGTTCGGGCAGCACGAGGAATCAGAACTCTCCTTTTCGCGCTGATGATGTCTCTTCCCTCTCTTTTCAATATTGGTCTTCTACTCTTTCTGGTTATGTTTATTTATGCCATTTTTGGTATGAACTGTTTTTGCAGAGTGAAGCAAGAGTCTGGAATTGATGACATATTCAACTTCAAAACTTTCAAAGGCAGCATGCTCTGCCTCTTCCAGATAACCACGTCAGCAGGCTGGGATGCCCTCCTCAGCCCCATGTTGCAATCAAAAGACTCATGTAACCCCAAGTCAGAGAACTGTCACCTCTCTGCCATAGCCATAACCTACTTCGTCAGTTACATCATCATCTCCTTTCTCATCGTGGTCAACATGTATATTGCTGTGATTTTAGAAAACTTCAATATAGCCACTGAAGAAAGTGAGGACCCTTTGGGTGAAGACGACTTTGAAATATTCTACGAAGTCTGGGAAAAGTTTGACCCAGAAGCAACACAATTTATCAAATATTCTGCTCTTTCTGACTTTGCTGATGCCCTTTCTGAGCCTCTGCGTGTGGCAAAGCCAAATAAGTACCAATTTTTAGTCATGGACTTGCCCATGGTGAGCGGAGATCGCCTTCATTGCCTGGATATTCTGTTCGCTTTCACCGCTAGGGTACTTGGTGAGTCCAGTGGCCTGGATAGCATGAAAGCAGTGATGGAGGAGAAGTTCATGGAAGCCAACCCTTTCAAGAAGTTATATGAACCCATAGTCACCACCACCAAGAGGAAGGAAGAGGAAAGATGTGCTGCTGTTATTCAAAAGGCCTTTCGAAAGTACATGATGAAGACCAAGTGTACCTTGGAAGACAGGCCTCATTCACCCCTCCAGACACTCTGCAATGGAGACTTGTCCAGCTCTGGGGTGGCTGAGGGCAAGGTCCACTATGACTGAGCCCCTCACCTCCACCCCTACCTCACAGCCTCAGAGCCTTGCCTCCAGCCTCTGAACTCCAAGGGGTCCACAGCTCAGTGTGCGAACAAGCAGTGAACCCACTGAACTAGCCATTCCATTTTTCTTTTTCTGGCTAAAAGAAATGGTGTTTCTGAGTTCACTTCAAATGGTTCTTATAGATATATAAGATAAGGCTGCCTGACTATAACCACCGGTACTGTTTTAACAAGGAAAAAGACAGTAGAATGGGCTGTAGAGCAGGGGTCTCCAACCCCCGGGCTGCAGACCGCGCTACCGGTCCGTGGCCTGTCAGAAACTGGGCCGCACAGCAGGAGGTGAGCAGAGGGCGAGCCAGCAAGATTTCATCTGCCGCTCCACATCACTCGCATTCCGCCCGAACCACCCCTCTGCAGCCCAGTCTGTGGAAATACTGTCTTCTGCAAAATTGGTCCCTGGTGCCAGAAAGGTTGGGGACCGCTGCTGTAGGGGACACTAATGTGAGGATTGAAGCACAGTTCAAATTATATCAAAAGAAAATAATAAGAAACAGAAAACATTAAAATTTTAAATTGTGTTTTTCCAAATGTTCTTAAGTACAGTATCCAATACCTTTGATGTTTTCCCCAATAAAATATATGGCTTATCACACATAACTCTTCTGCATGCTAAGTGAAAATTCAAAACCTGCCAATAAATACTTACTGCAGATTTTTTTTTTAACCAGCATTAAACTTTGGGGGTTTATTTCAAACCTAAAAGCATGATCATGACTTGTCAGTTACCACCGTATCTTTCACCAGCTGCAATCTCTGTAATATATTTTCGGAGAAAAAATAAATAAATGAGACTTTCAGTTTGCATTTCATTCAGACACTACACTAAAAATCCTCTTGTTTGGAGGTTGTGTGAGTAGTGGCTTAAATGTGGTACTTTGCTTGGAATTAAAGGCGGGAGCCAGTGGTGTGCTGATAAGTGTATAACAATTGCTCTTCGGGAAAAAAAAGCCATGATTTGTAGCATTTACTGATTTCTGTGGTGAATACTCCCATCATGACTGATTTCAAGCTACCAACATGTTTCTGAACATAGAGTTGGGAAGAGACGTCCACAATCAGTTCTCGCGAGCTGCCTGGAGCTGGCTCAGCACACCACTGGCTGGAACCAGTAAGACAGTCTCACTTGCCTCTGGTTAAAACATCTGCAATGCACAACTTGGATGGAGAGAGCAACCCCTTAACAACACCTGGACCCCAGGGAGGGGGAGCCGTAAGACATACTGGTTAGCTGGTGACCTCAGGCATTTGATGAGCCCTACATTCAGTTCTGGCTGAATGTCTGCATCAAACACAGCCCAGAGAACAACCAGGTCGATCAGAAGGGCCTGGCCCCAGGAGTAGCCCAGGACCTCCCTAAAAACTGGAGATGCCCAGAGGCCATACAAGACATTAGCTGGACTGGGGACAAAGAGCTACGCTGTGATAATCTAGGCTTGGAGGAGAACCCTGCAGAAATGGTCCTGGAATCCTGTATCTCAGACAGACTGGAGGAGCTGATGTGTCTGTAAGCAGCCTGGAGTCTGAGGCCTGAGCCTCTGCCCTGCCCCTCACTGTCCGGTGGAGGTAAGGCCGATGCCAGATACTGTGGTGCACGGAGGGGGTGCTTATTTACAATGTGCACAAGATCTAACCATGACTTGATGTATTCGTGTCCAGGGCCTGAGTTTTGTAGGCAGCCTTGTGCTTTGGAGCATTGGCAAAAAGTAGTAATATCATTATCTAATTATTATCAATATCTAATTTTTACTTAGCATTTGCTGTGTGTCAGGCACTGGCTAAGTGTTTGCCATGCATAATCTCATCTGTACCTCACAATAGCCCGGTGAGTGTGCTGTCACTCAGCAGGTGGAGCCTGAGCCTCTGTGCCATGCTGAGGCAGGGGAGTGGCCAGAACAAGGGCACTTTTGAGACAGGGCCACAGGGCTCCCATATATAGGGCTGCAAGAGCCTTGTGGAAATCACCAGTTCTAAAGCCATGGCCAGTTCTGCTTGAGGCCCTGGAGATTACCTGTGTCTTCCCTAAAAGATGCCTCCGATTATGAACTCTGGGTGTTTTACGGATCCCTGCCAAGTTTTCTGGAAAAGATGGCTGGCCCTGATTCCACTAGGGATATCCCCTGGCTGGAGGTAAGGGAGGATCTGGAAGGACATGGTCTTGTCTATTCCAGATTACAATTTAGGGGCTTGAATATAATCTGTGCAATAGCTTCTGCCCTTCTCACATACACCTGTCCACCCCCACATGGTCCCCTTTCGCCAGTGCTGGATTCCTGGAGCCAGCTTCTGGGGAGAGCACAGGATCCCTCCCTCTGGCTTCTGCAAGAGGCTGAGCCATGCTTCCTTCACTAGATGGCAGCAAATGCCCAACGTGTTCTTTTCTGAACGCTGCACAGCATCTCTCTGTATGAGCCTAGAGTTCGAAGAGCCAGAGGGCTAAAGGGGGAGAAGAGAGCCAAGGCAAGGAAGTGTTGAATTACCTTGGATGGGTGCTAGAGAGCTCACACTCCCCAGAGATAGCTCTCGCTGTGCAAGGAGCCAGGATACCCCCAAGAGGCAGAGATGTTGGTCTGAGCTCTGTCCTGGGGCCGTGCTGAATGTCAATGGTAGACAGCCCTACAGGCACATGAAGCCAGTCCCCTGTCTTCTGAGCCTTCTTTTCTCCAGGCAAATCAGCCCCTGCTCAATTCAGTCAATAGACAAGTTCCGGAGAGCCAATGCAATACCACCTTGTGCAAACTGCTTCTAACCAATGGCTCTTGACCTCAAGAGTATATATGCTAATTGGGAGGAGAATTAGACAGGTGTTTGATGACAATACAATGCAAAATAACAAGTGCACGAACCAGGACACAGCTCTGCTCTCAAAGTGTGAGTGGAGACAGGCTCACAGGAAGGCATCACAAGAGAGAGGGGGGCATCTGAGATGAGCTGGGTAATGTGTGGGACTGTGACGGATGGAGGTGGTTCAGGAGGGTGTTTGAAGGGGAGGAGACAGTATAGGCAGCACCCTGGAGTGTAAGGAGTGTAAAAAGTGGAAGGAAGCATGAGCTCCTCAATTGACTGGGCTCAGAGTGTAGACAGTGGAGCAGCAGCAACTGAATATAGAAATGGACAGTTTTGTGGAGAGCCTCGAATGCCAGAGCGAAGGGTTCTAACATATTTAGGTAATAAGGAGGCATTGACGGTGTTTGAGCAGGGAAGGAAATTAACTGGACAGAGTATTCAGGTGGAATGGAGGAGAAAGAGATCAGAATGCCGATCCTGTTGTGGAAGAAGCACCGAGTGAGGACGAAGGCAGGGGGCAATGCGGTGTGACTCAGATACCTGTGCCAAATGCCTGTCCATGGGGGAGGTGTCTAGGGAGGAACCTTAAGATTTTGGGCCAGGGTGACAAGATAAATGGCAGCACAAGTTACCAAATTAATGAGCCTAGGAGGGATAAGGTTTTTTTCATTTATTTTTGTTTGTTTTCATGAAGGAATAAGAAAATCTAAAAATCAATTCAGTTTTGAACATTTTGAAGGTTTAAGATGCCAGGTCCAAGTGACAATGTTCAGCCAGGCCTAGAACTTGAGGACATGGCCTGGACAAGAGTCCTCAGCACAAGGGTGACATTTGAAACCCCGGGAGCAGACTAAATCGTGGAGGGGTGAGCATACCAGAGGACTCGCCCTGGGGGCCATGCTTTCAGAGAATAAAGGTGAGGGGACGGTTCAGAGAAAGGTGTGGGGAGGTAGGTGAAGGTAATACCACGACACACATTGTGGGCACAGAGCAGGCTTCACAAGAAAGTCATAGCCAACAAGATGAGATACATGATCCCACCTTTTCATCCCTTCCACCAAGAAGCATTCAAGAAGCCAGGGCACAGCGCGGTGGTGTTCCAGGAAGGGATCCCTACCCTTTCATGGAGCAAGCGTGAGAGCTTGCCTTATAAATAATCCAGACTCAGGAGCCAGCTGTTTAGGAGAGCTCTCTTGGAATGTCAGCTACTAGCGCCCAGTGCCCTTAGAGAGGCTGCAATCCTGTACAGCTCCTCCTGCTCAAGGAAAGGGAGCCACTGGTCCCAGATGGTTGTTGGCTGACAACCCAGATGGAACCTCCAGGGTAGTTCAGTGGGCAGTCCTGTCCCTCACTGCCCAGGAGTCATCAAAGAGGCGGTGAGAAGACAAGTGCAATAAAAAAACATTTATTGAGCACTTATTCTGGGCTTAGTAGCCACTTTCCAGTATTACCTTGTTTAATCTTCACAACAGCTCTAGTAGGGATAAACTATTTTTAATCTTCATTATTCTGATGAGAAACCTGAGGCATGTAGAGTGAATAAGAAGCTTGTTCAAGGCTACGTAACCAATAAGTGGCCCTGACAGAATTCAAACCCAAGCAGTCTGGCTCCAGTGCTTAAGCTATATCACCACTGTAGCACACAGAAATGGTGTGATTGAAGTACAGAGTTTTTCTCGTTATGTCCACGGATATTTTACTATCCATTTCTTCTCCTCTGGAGACAATGCATGTCTTCAAAGTTCTTACATTGTGGAAACATCCTCTAGGTGGGAGGTGCTATGCTTCCTCTCTAAATTTAACAGCCTCAATTCTGTGTACTCTGTTCTCCAATACTTTGATGTAGTTTCAATCCTTTTATCATTTTCTCCCTCCTTCTCTAGGCAAACTCTGGTTAATCTATATCCTCTAGCATCTGGCACCCAGGGGGCAAGAGAGGGACTATCCCCTCCCTTTGGACAATATATCTCTATTAACATAGACTTCAAGTGTGCTAGTCAGACAGTGGTGGTATCAAGAGGTGACAGTGAGGGTGCTGATTTAGTCTTCCTTAATCTCCATCAGTCCCCCAACCCAAGCCACCCTGAACGAGCATACAGTCTAATTAAAAGCATTGTATCCTCTGGTGCCATTACAGCTTCAAGTCCCCTTACCTCCATCCCATATTCTAAGCTCTTTCTATATTTTAATATCACTTTTGGAGCCAAAACACAATGATGGCTTATACTCTTTTTTTCCCCCAGCTTTAGTGAGGTGAAATTGACAAATGAAAATTGTATATATTTAAGGTGTACAGCATGATGGTTTGAAATACATACACACTGTGAAATGATTCCCACAGTCAAGTTAATTCTCACATCAATCACCTCACATAGTTACCCTTTTTTTCCTTTTGGTGTACTGAGAAAACTTAAGATCTACTCTCATAGCAAATTTCTAGTATGCAATACAATATCATTAACTACAGTCACTCTAGTGTGTGTTAGACTCCACAGAACTTATTCATCTTATAACTGAAAGGTTGTACCCCTTGACCAACATTTCCCTAATTTTCCCTCCCCACCCCCTACCCCCAGCTCCTGGTAACCACTGTTATACTCTCTGTTTCTATGAGTTTGACTTTTTTAGATTCCACATATAAGTGAGATCATGCAGCATTTATCTTTCTGTGTCTGGCTTATTTCACTTAGCATAATGTCCTCCAGGTTCATTCATGTTATTGCAAATGGCAGGATTTCCTTCTTTTTCATGGCTAAATGATATTCCATTGTACATATATACAGGACATTTTCTTTATTCATCCATTTATGGACATTTAGGTTGTTTCCTTGCTTTGGCAATTGTGAATAATGCTGCAGTGAACACTGGAGTGAAGACATCTCTTCGAGATTGTGATTTCATTTCCTTTGGATATATATTGAGTAGAGGGTTTGCTGGATCACATGGTTGTCTGTTTTGAATTTTTTGAGGAACCTCCATATAGTTTTCCATATTAGCTGTACCATTTTACCTTCCCACCAACAGTGTACAAAGGTTCTCTTTGCTCCATACCCTCAGCAACTCTTGTTATGTCTTATCTTTTTTACAATAGTCATTCAAATAGGTGTGAGATGATATCTCATTTTGGTTTTGATTTGCATTTCCCTGATGGTTAGTGATGTTGAGCACCTTTTCAGGTACCTGTTAGTCATACATATGTCTTCTTTGGAAAAATGTCTACTCAGGTCCTTTGTCCATTTTTTAATTGGGTTGTTTGTGTTTTTGCTATTAAGTTGTATGAGTTCTTTACATATTTTGGATATTATCACCTTATCTGATACATGCTTTGCAAATATTTTCTTCCATTCTGTAGGTTGCCTTTTCCTTTTGAAAGAAGAAAATGTAAACTAAACTATAGTGACAGAAAGTAAATCAGTGGTCACCTGGGGATAGGGGAAGGGTTGGTAAAAAGGGCAGATAAAGGGGCATGAAGAAACTCTGGGGGATGGTGGATTTGTTTACTATCTTGATCGTGGTGGTTTTCACTTGTAAAACCATCAAGTTTTACAAGGGAAAAATATATGTCTAGGGACTTCCCGGTGGTCCAGTGGTTAAGACTCTGAGATTCCAGTGCAGGGGGCACGGGTTCGATCCCTGGTTGGGGAACTAAGATCCTGCATGCCGTGTGGTATGGCCAAATACATATATATATATATATATATATATATGCCAAAATTTATCAAATTGTACTCTTCAAATATGTGCAGTTTGTGGTATGTCAATTATACTTCAATAAGCCTGTTTAAAAAAAAAGCCCTGGAGTTTTTTGAATCTAAATGGAAGTCTCAATATGCCTCTGGAGCTCTTATTTTAGCACTAAATCTGAAGGGAGAGGCTGCTGGGGAGACACATCAAACAAAGGTGATATCTTGCCTGGATGTGTAGAGTGGCTGCCTCAATATTTGGAAAGAAACCTTGGGATAAGAATTGGGATAACTCCTTCATTAGGGAAAGACAAAGCTCAAAACATTTCAAGACATCATCTTGTATAGCTCCTCATTATACAGATAAGAAAACTATGCCCAGAGATTGGTTATGATTTATACCAGGTCCATGATTGATAGCAGGGCAGGTTTAGGGGCAAAAAGATGAGTGGACGTGGCCAGGGGTTGGGGGGCTGCTCCCTATGAGCAGGGACTGAGTGCTCCGTCCCTTCTCCCCATCCCTGCAGTAGTCACTCACTGCATAGGCGTGACTGCTCGAGGGCCGTCACGCCTTTGAGTGGTGGTCTTAGCTCCCGTTCCCCACCCCCCAGAATTAGTGAGAACCAGATGGCCACTGAACACTCAGTATCCTGACCTGCAGTCTCTCCCAGGGCCTCACCCTTCTTCTGCCTCCCAGGGGAGGGCTCCATCCTGCAGCCTGGAAGATGGGCTTTTCTGCACCCCAGACGCTGCCCCAAGAGGCAGGAAATGCCAGGCACTTTCCTTCTCCCTACAGACCTTGTGAGCTCATTCTGGTAAAAGTTTAATGCCTAAAGTCAATTACACTTAAGAATGCTCTGCTGAGCCCCACAGCTCAGTAGCTCTTTTCTCAGAGCCACTGGGGCCTGTAGCTGCTTTCCTGCTCACTTGATAAGATGCTGAGAAAACTTCCCTGCCCTTCCTCACAGTGCAGCGGAGGCCTGAGCTCTGCTTTGCCACCAACTTGCTGTGTGACCTTGAGCAACGCCCATGCCCTCTCTGGGCCTCACTTTGACACTAACAAAAAGGAAGGTGAGAGGGTATGCTCAACTTGCTCACCCTTGCAGCCCCTTATCTCTAGGTGAGAAGAGCAAGAACAGGAGGACACATCAAGATTGGAGGCCTGTGGGGGAATGGTCAGGAGCAGAAATGCCAAAAATCCCCTGAATGGGCTCTGAAGTGGACCCTGCAGCCCCAGCCAAGTCTTGAGGTGACTGTGGCCCCTATGAACAGCTTGGTGACAACCTCATGAGAGTCAGAAGCACCCAGCTAAGGCACCCCCAGATTCTCATCCTGGAGAAACTATGTGAAATCACAAACGTATATTAAGTTGCAAAATGTTGGGGTAATTTGTGACACAGCAATGGGTAACTAAAGCAACTGCATCCACATGTCTGTAAATAGTCCTTCATTCAAGTTTCCTGAACCACCTGAGGTGGATTCTGCTTTCTGACTAGTACAAGGGCTCAAGGCAGCAGCTACTCCACAACTGGCATGGAAAATATTCAATATCTGATGGCTTTTCTCCCCAAGAACAAAAAAATAACATGGGACTTTTATTTGCTCTAGGACTTGGCTGCTGTGGCTGTACTGATGTGCTCCATATGAATATCTTCTGACCCATTCATCAGATCTGGGCTTCTGGGGCAGAGCTGCTCAGTGAGGGCCTTAGTGAGAGCCCTTAGTGAGGGCCTTGGACAGGGCAAGCCTGTGGATTGAGGAGGGAATAGGGCCAGGGGAGCGGAGGAGGGCGGTGGGCGGGAAGGGAGAGAAAGGAAGTGAAAGGCAGACAGATAGGGAGCTCAGTGGCAGAATAGAAGATTCAGGTCTGAGTTAGTCCACAAGAACCCAGGAAGACATCTTTCCCGTCTCCACCGGCTCATCAAATGGGATCAAGACGGGAGCCAGAGAGAGTCCAGTACAGGTAAGAGTCCCTGGACTGGCAATTTTGTGTGGTTAATTTAGCATTATTTCTAGGTGAGTTTTCTTCAAGGCGCTAAATGCTGACAGTGTTGGACTCTCAGCCTCACCGTGATGTCTGTCTCTGCAAGCCAGCATGCCAGCATCCCTAAGCCCCTCAGAGAGCTCCAGCCTAGAGAAGAGAGCGCCCCCTCCGTGGGCGGGGCACTTTCCTCCCTGCAGTCAGCCGGCAGCCTCATATTACTGCGCGGGGGGTGGGGGTGTGGCCCCCGCTTTGTACAGCTGAGCAGCCTCGGGGCGCCCTCTGTGAGTCATTTCCTGTTATTCTCAGAGAAGTCCTGCCATTCTTTAAAGCAAGATTTGACATTTTTACAGGACTAACTTCTGGGGCCTTTTGGTCAAGAAAAGAAGCAGGGGTACTTTCTTTTATATTTACAAAGACATTAATTGGCTTCTTTATAAAATTAGACTCCATTATAAGCTCAATTGGAGTGGGAGCACAGCTTTATTTAGTACAAAACATCAAACAGTCTTAAAGGATTCTTTTAAAAAACGAAGTGCTCAGGGGCAAGAAGACTGGTGAGGTAGGCTCCCCCGCCTTCTCCACCTGAAAGCCGGCAGCATTGACTCCGTGGTGCACACGCTGTTCACCTGTGCATCTCAGGTGTGCCAACCTCTGCCCTGGAGAGGGAGAAGGGCAGGAAGGAGGTGTGGTCCAGAGCCATCACCGGAGCGCCGCCTGCAGCTGCGCTTCTGGCTCCAGGTACCCATCCAGCTCCAGAGGAGAAGTGCCTGATAAGGAAGCCCCAAGTCTGATCCCGGCTCCAGACCTAGCCCAGGCACCCACAGTACCAGCCGCGTGGCTCACCACCCTGTGCTCTGCCAGTCACTGAGCTTTCAAAGGGAGTTTATCTCCACTCAGCCCAACCCAAGAAACTCCAGGAATCAGTGGTCTCCCATCATCCACATCACAGGCTGGGAACCTGGGACCAGTTGCCTAAATGACTTTGATTTCTCATTTCAGAGCACACAGAACATCTAGTGCAGGGTTTCTCAAACTTTAGCGTACAGATGCATCACCTGGGGAGGCTGCCAAAATGCAGACTCTTCTTCAGTCACTCTGGGTTTGGGGGGACTACTGAGTTTCTGCATTTCTTCCAGGGTGTTGCTGATGCTGTTGATCAAGACCATACTTTGTGGAGCAAGGGTCTGGTGCAAACCCTTCCTGTAAATGGTTGGGAAGACCGAGGCCACAGGGGGAGAGTGACTTTCCCAAGATACTTTATCAGGCTGGAGGAAGGGTCTCAGGTGAGCACACCTGTCTCCTGTCACCTGGCCTCCCTTGTGATTCAGTCCCACGGCTCTAGAGGGAAGTGCTACTGAAACTTTAATGCACCTGAATCACCTGCGGCCTGGTTAAAATAAAGATTCAGTAAGGCTGCAGGGGGACTGAGAATTTTCATTATTAGCAACCTCCCAGGTATGCCAGTGCTGCTGGTTCTTGGTGGTGAGGCCATGGACATCATACTTTATGAGGTGCTATTACGTGCATTAGCTCCTCTGAGGCTCACAGCAGCCATGGGACATGGTCAAGCCAAAGGTATTTATTCTCCCCCAATATAGGTGCTTTCCTACCTGAGGCCAGCCCAGAGACAGGCTGTGCTATTGAGGCTGCTGCTGGAAAGAGTTTAAGAGCAGGGCCAGGCTCACCTCAGGTTTCTGATGGTCAAGCCACTTACAGCTTAGTCTCTATGAAAGTGTTCCCCAGGGCTATCCTTAACTACTGGGACTGAAGTAGCCAAGGCAAAGTAAAGTTGTGGCAGAGGTGGTGAGGGGCTTACCCAATATCCACTCTCCTCTTTCGTTAGTAAAAGAAATCTGATTTTATTAGAGGTGTCAAAGTGCCTACCTTAAAAAAAATACGGTTTTAGGGCTTCCCTGGTGGCGCAGTGGTTGAGAATCTGCCTGCCGATGCAGGGGATGCGGGTTCATGCCCCGGTCTGGGAGGATCCCACATGCCGCGGAGCAGCTGGGCCTGTGAGCCATGGCCGCTGAGCCTGTGTGTCCGGAGCCTGTGCTCCGTGGCGGGAGAGGCCACAGTGGTGAGAGGCCCGTGTACTGAAAAAAAAAAAAAAATGTGTTTTAAGTGCCCACCTTAAAAAATACAGTTTTAATTCTACCTTGAACCTAGGACTAGACTTGCTCTAAGTTCTGGCCAATGAGTTATAGGGACATTGCTGAATGAGGCTTCTAGATAAGCTCCTTAAAAGAGGGGGCTAAATCAGTTGATATATGCCTTTTTATCCTTTACCACCACCTCCTCCTACCTGCCTGGAATACAGATGTGATGGTGGGGCTTCAATAGTCATATTGTGACCATGAGGCGAACTAAAGAATAGAAGCCACATCCTCAGGATGGCAGAGGAGAAAGATAGAAAGAGTGTGAGACCTGAGGGGATCATGGCTCTGCTGCACTAGCTCTGAACCACCTACTTCTGCACATCACATTACGTTAGAGAAAAAGAGATGCAGATTCTTTAAGCCAATCTTTAGTGAGTCTCTGTTTCAAGTGATTGTGGGGCATTTCTAACTGATACAATGGTTCTGTCCTCAACTTTGAAGGGTGACACAACATTTCCTATGTATTCCATTCCCAGAATGAAATAATAGAATTTAAATTGAATTTAAAATGACCAGAAATAGATAAATTTGAACCAGAGAGGGTGCTGCTGGGTCTGTGAGTGCAGTCTTCTCCCAGCCCTGTGCCATCCTCATTGCAAGGACTCTGCTGCTGTCTCTGGGCCAAAAACATGGCAGACAATGGCAGCTGCATGGGTCTCACATCCACGCTACCCAATAGTAGCGGGGTGACCTTGGACCCAGTCCTCAGTCTCTCTGAGCTTTAATCATTTTAAAAATGAAGACAATAATGACCATACCTATTTCATGAGGCAATTATGATCCTTAAGTGAGATATGGGTCAATTAGTATTAACATTACTATGTATTAAGTATTTATTGATGTATATTGTTAGATTTCGAAGGGTTTTAATGGGGATACAAAGATGGCAAAAGAGTAGTCCGGTTCCCCCAAGGAATCCCCAATCTCATTCCTTTAGTCTTCATTCCTTGACTCTTATTGTCTGTCTTTGTTAGGAAATCATTTGGATGCTGCCAAAGAAACAGCTCTGCATCCTGGGACCCAGCCCCACAAGCCTCTGGATGGACATTCTCCTGAGAGTCCATTTCCCAGGGTCCCTGGGGACTCTGCAAGGTGAGTTCTGAATGGGTTTCTGTAGTGCTCTGGAGAGTGCAGAGGTCTTTAAGAAACTGGTCACCTCAGTGTCTTGCCTGGCCTTTCCATTTTGTCTTAGAAAAGTTTGTCCCTAAGTCAGTTTCCTTGGCATTAGAATGAGAAAGATAAAACCACTAGTGACTCAGGGCTGCTGTGAGAGCCCAAGGAGGCTTGTAGGTGAGAGATTGGGTGTGCTGCCCATCACCCAGGGACAGTCAGTGTCCGTCCTCCTTCTGGTGAGTCTGCCTGTGGGTCCTGGCCCCATGAATCCCTCCTCTGCATCTCTCTGGCTGAGGGTACACCTGCCAGGCCCCCCTGCTGCTGCCCAGAAGGTTGGTCGTGGAGAAATGCAGTAGCCCCCATGGTGCTGGGCTTAGAGGAACAGGAAGAAGGGGGAGTCACATGAATAATTGCAGCAAACTGACACTTACCCAAGTAGATGGGTCACTCCCTGGCAAGGCAGTGAGGGCAGCGCTGCCTCTGATGTCTGACTGTCTGAGGCCCATCTGTGCCCACCCCAGCACTGCTCCCCAGAGAAATACCTGCATAAGGGAAGCTTTCCTTCCCTCTTTTGCAAGAGCTGCCTTGTTCTGCTCCAATGCCTGGTTGGGGCTGTCCCGGCACCAGCCAGGTCAGGAAGAGCCCCCCAGGTATGGGATGGAGGGAGAGCATGGTTTGGGGGCCAGGACCAGCTTCCTTCCCGTGCTCTCTCTCCACCCTGGTTGTTTAGCCGTGGCCAGAAGGACACATACACACACTTGCTCTTCCCAACCAGGGAGGCTCCCAGGTGATGGCTGAAGGGTTTTGGGGGTGAGTTCAGGGGACGACCCAGAACTTGCTTAGAACATTTCATCAGAGGAACCCGGGAGCCACTCTTTGTCCTCCTGGCCATCCCAGCCCCCCGGATGTCACTCGGCAGCTCCCTTCTCACCCGCAGCTCCACCACCTTTGTCCTCATTTCATTCTGGGAATTAAGTGCAATAACCATGTAAGCCTCTTGGCATGTAATAAGCAGTGTCAGCTGGATCACTGTTGGTGTTGGTGCTATTCTCCCTGCTTTCACCATCCGTCATGGCCTCAACCTTCCTCCTTGGGTCAGAACAGCTCACTGGAGAAGTCAGTGCTGACTATGTCCCTGCCCAGGGCAGGGTGCACAGCTGCTGGGTCTCAAAGAAATGCATGAAAGCGCTCCCCACTTTCCTAATGGCTCATGGACAAGATCTCAGTCAAGCACTGTAGTTTTAATGCTCCTGAGGGAGGGGTCTCTGGATCTTCTCCCCTGACACTGCATCTGGTGGCCACCCATTCCCATTCTGAGCTTGATGGTGAGAGCTGGATGCTGTGGTCCACGCTTATCATTAGAGGGGGGAGGACATGTGAAGCTGCCCACTGGCGGGGCACCAGAGCTCTGGGCTGGGCTTTTTACCCCATGTCCAGGGAGAACAGGCCTGCCAATGCTGACAGGGGTTACCTCGGTGTCTGAGAGTGTGTGCACATATGTATGTGTGTGTACGTATGTTTCCCTAGGGCTTCTAGATCTACCACACATTTTCTGATGAAGTACATGGTAATTTTATGGTTAGTAGAACCAAGTAAATTATAAGATATAGTTGGAGCAGAGGAACCAGGCCCACATCAGATGAGAATGAAAAGAGCAGGGCCAGTGTGGGAGTCATGGGTGTGGGGGATCTGTTCCTGCCCTGGAACCGGCCTGCTGTGTGACCTTGGGCAAGTACCTTCCCCTCTCTGGGCCTCTGTTTCCTCATCTGTGAAACAAGGAAACTGATTAGATGAGCTCTTGGTTCTCTCTAGCGCCGACATTCTGTGATCCTCTCATTCTGGTGGAGACACTCTGGATCTCTTTTGGTCCCGTTACTTTTCAGACAGTTAGGAAATATGCTCCCTGGCTCTTTCTTGCCTTCCAGGGCTGGGTGACCCTGCATATTGTGCCTCAGGTTCCAGAGACCTAAATACTCCAAGGGAGCTGGTAGGGATAGACCATTAAACTCTGCAGTACAAACTCTCAGCTTCCACCAAATCACCAGCTTTCACCTGTTCCTCCCATCCCCCTACCCAAGGAGGAGGTACAGCAGCGTCCCGTCACAGGCCTGCTGGGCACAGATCACGGAAGATCTCCCCTCCCAGAGCAGAAGGCATGGAGTGGTGCAGGATCAATGGCCTGGGTCTAAGAATGAAGTGAACGTTCCCTGGAACTAGGAAGGGGATTTTCTTGAATGATAGAGACCTCAGTGCTTTGTGCACTCTCTTCAGTTTGGCTGGGGAGAAATTTTAAGCTAGGAGTAATGAGGGTGTTCACGGGTCAGGGCAGAACCAGAGCCAAATATCCTTGCGATGTTCAAGGGAAGTTGCGTTCCAGGCCCTAGGTGTCCCAGCCCTGGCAAAAGATGTCTTACCAAGCAGGGCACCAAGCAGTCAGTTGCCACCTTCAAGAGACCATGCAGGTTTAAACAATGAGCATGACCATGGTGACTGGTGCAGGTGCAAGGCCAGGGCACCTTCCCAGATGCTCCAGACCTTGTAAGGAAGGCCTGGAGAGATCACTCGCTCCCGGGAGGAGGTAGAGAGAGGAAGCGCCCCAGGGATGACTGAGATGAAGTTCTCATTCCTCGGAGGGATGGATATATGTCATTTAATGTTAGGAAAATAAAGTCATATAGCATTACTTGAGTTATAGTGCAGTAAAGCCCCTGCTTGCTACATGCTGATCCTCAAATGGTCTGAAACAGGAGGCAGAACTGACATCAGTCATCTCCCTGCAGAAGATCCTTTGCCAGTCTTGGCCCATCTCACTGAACATCCTCCACCATCCTCGGCCAGGTATCCAGGCCCCACTTCCCTTCCACAGGAGTGGCACCCACTGTGGACTGGTTTGTGTCCCCCGAAATTCATAGTTTGAAACCCTAACTCCCAATGTGGCTGTATTTGGATATAGAAGATAATTAAGAAGGTAACCAAAGTTACAGGAGGTCATAAGGATGAGGCCCTAACCTGAGCGTACTGGACTTCTTATAAGAAGAAGAAGAAACACCAGAGATCACAAGTGCACAGAAGAAAGGCCGGGTGAGAACACTGTGGGAAGGTGGCTGTCGACAGCCAGCAGGCGAGCTCTCACCAGAAACCCAACCCTGCCAGGCTTGATCTGGAACTTCCCAACCTCCAGAACTGTGAGAAAATAAACTTCTGTTGTTTAAGCCACCCAGCCTGTGGTATTTTGTCATGACAGCCCACGCTAATACAGTATCCAAAGTCTAATGCTTGACACGCTGCATCAGAATCATCCAGAGTACTTGTGAAAAATGCAGTTTCTTGGAATCAACTGCAAACCTAAAAAAAAAAGGAAGGGCTTCCCTGGTGGCGCAGTGGTTGAGAGTCCGTCTGCCAATGCAGGGGACACGGGTTCGTGCCCCGGTCCAGGAAGATCCCACATGCCGCGGAGCGGCTGGGCCCGTGAGCCATGGCCACTGAGCCTGCGCATCCGGATCCTGTGCTCCGCAACGGGAGAGGCCACAACAGTGAGAGTCCCGCGTACTGCAAAAAAAAAAAAAAAAAAAAAAAAAAGAAGAAGAAGAAGAAATCTCTAGAAATAGGGCTCTGGACTATACATTTTAGGATCACCCCTGGCAATTTTGACAGCGGCTGCTGGACAGGATACTCCTGTGAATGACATTTCACAGAGGGGCAGAGAGGCTGCCCCTCTGCTGGTCCATTGCCGGGTATCCATCCATCCTCGCTCTCTACCCGCCCCACCCAGAGGAGCCCAGATACAGCTCTGCCCCTTCCAGGAAAGCTCCAGCCTGTCCAGCCTGCTGTTACCCCCACTCCAGTGAAATCCTTCAATGAATTTTCTGCTCTGAGTGCCAGGAAGCACACCCTAGGGACATCTGAGATCGTTTGTCATGTCTAGTCATTTCTGACCAGTGAGAGGGGTTGTGGGCCAGGATACACCTTTCTCCTTTGCATCAACAGCTGTTTCTCAACAGACACAGTTCCCACCCATCTGCCAGCTGCCCTTCTTCAGCTCAGCTCCAGCTCTGCTGTTTTATTGGCCACAGATGCAGACAGGTTGTTCTAGAATTACATGTGACAAGTGCATGAACCTTCACAGCCAAAACTGTGAGGTTGTTGAGGGAGAGGTCATCTGGGTGCCTCCCCTGGAATGCCAGCTCCATGCACAACTCCTGATACAGAGAGACTCGGTCCCAGCTGGTTCACCACCCCAGCCTTGCTGACCAGCACCTGTCTTCATCTTTCTCCCAGTGGTTGGGTCACAGGTCAGAAGGGCACCATCTCTGGCCTGGGAGAGTAGATATCTCATTGCCCCTCACAGGAAACTGTCCCCGACCCAATTCTAATCTTATTCTGACTATTGAAGTAATTTCTTTTCACTGTAGAAAACCTGGAAAGCACAGGAAATTAACTGCATTATTAAAAGTACATTTTCAGAAACCTCCTCTACCAGTGCAACTTCATTCATTCAATCATTTATTCAGCAAAAACTTGAGCTAACAGTTCTTTCCCCAAATAAGAATTAGAGAGTGAGAAAATGAAAGTCACAGAGCAATTCTCTTTCTGCATGGAATCACTAACATCATTTTTGATTTAAGATATGTAGTTCATTTCAATTAAGTATATATTATACTGAAATGCTCCTTGGACTCATATTTCATCTTGGATTGAAATATCCATTAACATCCATTCTGTATTTCCTTTGTCCATTTAGATTAAGTTATATTCAGAGCTCCCGATTCTCCAGGGCCTGGCATAGCTCTTAGAGCACACCCTGCTTCTTCCATCCCAGCTCTGAGTTTTTCCTCCAGCCGAGGGCTAAGAGGTTTGAGATCCCAAATGTTTTCTCTTCTTATAAGAATTTCTTCGGCCAACTTCTACTGAACCCACATCAGGCAATGCATTCTCCTCTGAACAGTGTTTTGTAAAGTGAAATGCCATTGTCTCAGGCTGGTGCTTTCTGATTTCACTGCCATCGCTGATTTAGGCATCTTTTCTTCTACCTATTTTTTTTTCTCTTACTTTGAAATTATGAAAGTAGTTATCAATTATGACTCTAAAACAATTGTCATTTTAATGAATGTGCACCTATTTCAGAGATAATGCGAGCAACAGCGCACTTCTCCTGCCAGCACCGCCCCCATCCAATCCTATTGTAGCAAGGAACTCAGGGTACAAAATAAAATCACACTTCCTTTAGTATTCAAATTCATGTAACTCCAAGCTCTGTTCTGTTCCCTGTGAGGGGGTCTTTCTTCCCCAGGGCCACTGGCTCATACAAAGTTCAAGAATCTCAATGGTGAGTTCACTGTACTTAGTTCATCCAGCCAACTTGGAACCCCAGGGGAAAAGTGATGGTATCAATCCATTTCCTTCCAGATGACTCCTAGACACTATGCAAATTGTCCCTCTTTCATCCCAGACACCTTCCTATCTCAGGAGTTTTGGTGGGACGTGGTTCAATGAATCTCAGGCATGCAGAACCCCAGACCTCCCAAACAAATATCCTGTTATACCTTCCCATAAAGCAATGGGCATTCCAGGTCCTGAAGGGCCTCCTTAGTGCCTATGCCTTATCCCCTTGGGTCTCAGCTAAGCTCCAGGATTTAATCTTGGCTTTAGCACTTATTAGCTGTGTAACCTCTGGGACTACCTCTCTGATATCCAGGCTTATTATCTGTAAAGTCTGCACAAAAAGCATATTGAAAATGGTAGCCACTCCCAGTCATAGCTCCTGGAGCAAGAGGGTCATTTCTCTCCTGCCTGAGTCAACAGCAGCCAGCCCTTGGGAGAGGGGCCCTGCTTGGGAAGCCGATCTCAGAGTCTCAGAAAGCCGGATGCTGGGGAGGAGGGGCCCGTGGAAACCACCAAACCAGTGCTCCTCACAGCAGGGCTGGGACCTGCGCGTGTTAGGAACGGAGAACATGACCCACCCCCGACCTCCCCACCAGAGTCAGAACCGCTGGGGTGGAGCCCAGGAATCTAGTTGAACATGCCCTCCAGGTGATTCTAATGTACACTGAGATTTGAGAACCACGCTCTAAACCATCCCATCTCATCTTTCCCCTACTGCCACCTCCCTGGCCATCTTACACCAAGGAACCCCGAGACTCAGCCACAGGAGACCAGGTGTCCTGAGTAGTCCCCAGTGGGGTGCCATTGAGCACTGCCTTCTAAACCTGCTCTTAGACCCCCTGTAATGGTCACCAAGCCAGCTCATCTAAACTGCCCTTTGCCCACAACTCCAACTCCCCCTCTCAAGATTCTGCTTCTGAAGCTCACCTTGCCATGGCTTCCGGAACAACCAGGCCCCACATCCCAGTGGCTCTGTATGACTTTCCTCTCCTTCCTGCTGTAGCCCACAAGACTACATCCTTCTCTAATCCTGGCCCCTTTACCTGAACCCTCTCTCAATCCCCTCAACACCACGGTTGAGCAGACAGACTAGTTAGATTCAAGTCCTGTCCCGCAATGGCTGTGTGACTCAGGCGAGTGACTTAATGCATTTGGGGCTCTATTTACCCCTCTATGAAATGGAGGCGACAGCCTCTGTCTCTCAGGGCTGTTGTGAGAGTGAGATGATGTCCGGGCACAAGTCCTCGCCTGTACTGGCCGCTCAGTAAATGGGGGTGAGCATCTTGCTAAAGAATTAGCTGTCAGGAGGTAGAGAAGGAGAAACAGTCCACCTCACGGGCAGTGTTTACAAGGGAAGAGAAGGGGATGCAGGCACTGGAGGAAGATTACCAAGTGAGTTACATTTCAGGTCCTCAGTGCTTGGCTCCCCACTCCTCCACTTTGACTGAATGGAATTCTGCTTATAAACCCGACAAGTGCATTTCTCAGTGAGGGTATCTTTTCTTTTACATGTCACTGCTCCACTCCCTAGGCCCCAAGGACAGTCCCAGGCCCTAGCCATGGATGCTTGAGTAGGCAGTAGGTGGCTGGGGAAGGCGTGCTGTAAGCCTCACCCTGGTACCTGGGGCTCCTGGCAGGTAGCGACACCTCATGGACTGGCCTGCACTTGCACGACTGTCACATCGTCATCCCTCAATCTTCCAGCGCAGTTGTGGGAGCTGCAATGAAGGAGGCCATTCCACCCGGAGGTGAGACACTCTGCACAGGGGCCAGACTCTGCCACTTAGGTGCTGGGGACCTGGTCATTTACTTTACCTCTCTGACATTTGCAACCTCCTCTTCAAAGTGGGATAATAGGTGTGCCTATCTCATAGGATGAAACGAGATGATATAAGTAGAGTGTGAAGGCCTGGAGTCTGCACACATGTCATAGGCACTCAGTAATGATAGTTATTTTTGCTGTTATTATCATCTCCCTGACTCAGGAGGCACCAAGGCTGGGAGGACTTTCCAGACCTCCTACTCCAGACCCATCAATTTTCCAGCTGGGAGAGCTGCCCAGGACGAAGTTGTAGATGTGGGCGAGGTATGAACTGTGCACAAGTCCCCTGCACTGAGGACCCACCACCCAGCTCTGGCAGTGCTGGAGGTGGAGGCAGCTCCCACCTCTTGGGACAACCTCAGCGGCAGGCAGCTGCCTCCAGGTCCTGCTCTTCTGGGGATGGCCCACCTCTAGCGACCCACTATGGGGGGGGTGTGTAAAAACCTGGCCACCTGCCTGATGTAGGACGCCTCTGATGTGCATCTGAGTTCCAGAGCTGCCCATGGGTCGATCACAGCTGACCTTTCCTCCTGCCCAATCCTGCCACCGCCCCTTCCTCACAGGTGCTGACCCAGGGCTGTCTTCTGTAGGCTGACCTCCCTCCCTGAGAGTTTTCCTGACCTGTGGCAGGAGGTGGGCGAGGCATCTGTCAGCTGACGGCCACGTCTCCCGACTCCTGGTTCCTGCCATCTCCACGCGAAGGTACAGAATTGACACCTTTGGCCACACCTGATGGGTAGGAGGCCCCGGACTCTGAAAGGTTAGTCACCAGCCTCTGCGACCTCACCAGAATTTCTGCAGCCACCTCACTGTCCTCCCCACTGCTAATCTCCTCCTCCTTAAATCGGTCCCTTCACAGCATCCTTGGTGACCTTTCTAAGTCCAGCCATGTTGCTTTCCTGTGTAAAATGACTCCTCTTTCCCTATAAGATACAGCCCGAGCTGGGCTCAGTGCAGGGCTCCTGCCCATACCCCAGCCGTGCAGCTTCCTCTCAACTCTTTCCCCAACACCTGGAACTTTGGTATTTCATACAGCATATTCTTTCCTCTTACATTTTTGCAGGAGCCCCTCCCTCTGTTTGGAATGCCTCCTGCTCCCCTTCTGAAATGTTTCCCAGAATTGAGCAATCCCTCCGGCTTCTTGTTCTTAGTCCCACATTGCTTGCCCCCGATGCACTGTCATTGCCAGCTTGATGGACTGTCTTGCTTGCTCCCCTTAAGGGTGGGGACTGTGCCTCAAGTCATCTTGGTGTCCCCAGGCCCTGGCACAGAGGGAATGCCCTGTACATGAAACAGCCCCACTGGGCCAAGTTCTTAAATCCACCTTCGGCTGAGGGGTGGGTTAAAGGACTAAGGCATCTGAAACTCAGTCTTTCTTCCAAAGTCTCTGAGCTTAAGAGGAGCTGCCTGAATTGCAGGGCAGTTCTGATCTGGGGATCTTACTGCAGGCAGCGTGTGCCCACCGCCGTCCCCATGGGAACCGTGTCAGGCAAAGCTCCAGCTCAGAATGAACAGCGTGCCTCGGGCCTGAACCTGGCGGGAGCCAACGTGGGCACAGGACTGGCTCGGGTCACCCGCAGCCCTCACCTCAGGGGACCAGAGGGACTGCAGCTATAGGAACCAGGTGGGCAGGTCGCCATGGAAACCAAGCTGCTCTTCTTTCCCTGGTACTTGGAGTTCTGACAGGAAGGCCAGACTCCACAGAGCGCCCTCACCCCTGGGCTCCTCTTCACCCTCTCAGTCTGTGTCCAGGGCACATCACGGGCTGGGACTCGGAGGAGCACGGAGAGCAGAGGGACCAAGAAAGTGGCAATGACTCTCTCCCACTGCCATGATTCCTGGGGATGGTTACTGCCTGAAAGAGTTGGCTTGTCGGAGGCAAGAATCACATCTGGGGAATGTGTGGTGTCAAGAGCCTTAGAGTGGGAGACCTTGTGTTCTCATCCTTGTCCTCATACTTCAGAGCTGGGGTCAACCTCTCCATGCCCAGTCTCCCCACATGTAAAACAAGGGCCATTTGATCCACCAGATATCCATCAAGTATCATTATTGAAAGTAAAGTATAAGCTACAAAGCCCTCGACCATGTAAGGAATTGGTGCAATAGCAGGCTAAAAACGTCACCTGTATTCAAAACAATTAGATAAATGAAAGCATGACAACTCGCTAATGGATTAAAAGGAACGATTCCTTTATTCCTTCGATTAGCCTGAGCTTAGTACCTCTCTATCCAGACAGGCATGGTGCCAGGGGCTGGAGACCCAGGATAAGTCCTGGACCCTGCCCTGGAGGGACTCCCAGGCTCACAGAAAGGGTTTTTGTTGACCTACTTTGTGGCCAGCACTGTGAAGCATGCCAGAAGAGACAGCCACACTTTTCTCAAGGAGCACAAATAAAACTTCTTAGGGCGATGAACACAAGATATATGAAACACAGAAGGAAAGTAGTAACTTACTGGGGAAGAAGGCCTCCTTGGGTGTCTACCGAGGAAAGGAAGGTTCCTGGGATGAAATGGAGATTGAGTTAGAGGGGGTGAAAAATAATTCTCTGGTTGTCTAGAGCAAAATAAATCTTTGCAAAATATGTTACTTTCTGGAAAATAATTCTCCTTTAATACACTAAAAGTGAGCACCCAGGTCCAACGTGTGTGTGGGGGGAGGTTTCCCTCATATCAACAAGCAAGTCTGGTTTGACACCCAACAAGCTGGGTGTCTCACAATTCAACTCAATTCTGACACCATCTATGCAGAGATAGCATCAGATTCCACATGCTAAGGGCTCAGACCTGAAAGACTGCCCTCCCCTTTAGATGCCAATTGCAAGCCCAGGTTGTCACTTGCCCTTCTGACCAACTGGCTATAGAGCAGGGGTTCCCACCACCCTCTCCTTGGGTTGGATTAATTTGCTAGAATGGCTCACAGAACTCAGGGAAGCCATTTGCTCACGAGATCACAGGTTTATTATGAAAGGATATAACTCAGGAACAGCCAGATGGAAGAGATACCCAAGGCAGGATATAGGGAAGGGGCACGGAGATACCATGCCCTCTCCCAGCCCCACTGTTCCAAATCTCCATGTGTTCACCAACAAAGAAGCTCCCCAAACCCACCCCATCCTTTTGGATTTTTATGGAGGCTTTATTACAGAGGCGCTATTGATTAAGTCATTGGCCACTGGGAACTGATTCAATCTCCAGCCCGCTTCCCTCCCCAGAGGTTAAGGGGTGAGATCAAAAGTTCCAGTCCTCTCATACATAGATGGTTCTCCCTGCAACCAGCCGCATCCTTAGGTGCACTCCAAAAGTCACCTCATTAACATAGCAAGAGACACCTTTATGGTTCTCATCACTTAGGAAATTTCAAGGGTTTCAGGAGCTCTGTGCCAGAAACAGGGAGATGAAATATTTATTTCTATTATAAATCACATCACATACATGCACCGCAATGTTCAAAGCAGCACTGTTTACAATAGCCAAGACATGGAAACAACCTAAATGTCCATCGGCAGATGAATGGATAAAGACATGGTGTATATATACTATGGAATATTAGCCATAAAAAAGAAGGAAATAATTCTATTTGCAGCAACATGGATGCAACTATTAAGTGAAGTAAGTCAGACAGAGTAAGACAAATACCATATGATATCACTTATATGTGGAATCTAGAAAAATGACACAAATGAACTTATTTGCAAAACAGAAACAGACTCACAGGCATAGAAAACAAACTTATGGTTACCAAAGGGGAAAGGTGGGGGGTGGGGGAGAAACTAGGAATTTGGGATTAACATATACACACTACCATATATGAAATAGGTAAACAACAAGGACCTACTGTGTAGCACAGGGGACTGTACTCAATATCTTGTAATAACCTAAAATGGAAAAGAATCTGAAAAAGAATATATATATATATATATGTATAATGGAATCACTTTGCTGTGCACTTGAAACTAACACAACATTGTAAATTAACTACAATTTAAAAAATCTTAAAATCACATCACATAATGCATTCACTAATTTCTTAGCTTCTTATTTTCTGCGCCCCCTCCCCCCAATTTAGAATGTAAGCTCCATGGGAGCTGAACTTCATCTTTTCATTTCTATAAGCTTAGCACTCAACAAAGACACATCATAGGTTCTTTTGAAGCACTAGTAAAATAAGTAAATACACAATGAGGGCAGATAGGTATTGAACAAATGACTTGAAGAAATGCTTTATATTCTCAGTGATATAAATTGGTCACAGAGTAAAATCCTGTCATCAGGCCTTATGCGAGGCCCAAAAAGTTCAGTCATGTAGAATGTGTGTTGCATTATCACGTCTCACCAAGTGACCAGGGTAAGCCAGCCGCCAAGGAGGGGAGCCAGTCACTGATCATTGTCTGTCTGAATTTGTATTTTCATGGGATACGTCCTCACAAGGCACATTATTGTGGTCATTTTCAGAATTATTTGTTCGATGTCTGTCTCCCGATTAGACTGTGCGCCCTTGGCACTTAGTTGGTACTCAATAAATATGTGTTGAGTGAATGAAAAACTTCATATGAGGGTATAACATGAGTTTGGTTTGGAGAGTCAGGGATCTATTCTCAAGGGAGTAATATTCAGTCTGAGGAAGAAGGATCACTAGAAATGAGTAAGTGAAGGGAAAGGGAGGATATATATAAGAAAATAAGAAAGAACATCTGCAGAGTCTCCAAGTTGGAAGACCGTGGTGTGTTTAAGCATCTGTTAAGTGGCCCAGTACCACTGGGTCATGGAAATGGGGGTGAGGTGGGGGATTGTCACCCTGAGGCTAAGAGATCATGGGAGCTCATGAGCTACTTCTAGGATCTGGGACTTCCTTGTAACAGCGATGGGCAGACAAGGGGTTTTCGGCAGAGGTGTTTTCTGATCAGATTCTATTATAAAGAACATCCCAGGTGCTGTGTGGAGAGTGTGTTGGAGAGTGGTGGAGTGGCAGTGGGAAAAACGAGGTGCAGAGAAATTGGATAACTTGTCCAAGGACACAAACGTACCAGCAGCAGAGCCCACCTTCCCTGATACCAACCCAGAGCTGTTTCCCCAGACGATGCCGCTTCTGAGAATTCTGAAGCCCGGGCTATCAGCTGGGAGGAGGAAAGAAAGTGGGAAAAGGGTGATTTCTAAAAGAAGAGAGCAGCCCTTTTCTTGCTGTGCAGATTCTGACACGTGGTGATAATGGTGCTCAGTCCTGAATGAAAAGACTCCCTGCTCCCAGCCACTCACTCTTACTCACCAGACCAGGACTTGCAAAGCAGAGATCCTGGGAGATGGAGCCCTAACCATGGTCCTCAAATATTGTCTTAAAGTACCGTGTTTGTTGTAGAAAAAAAATTTTAATACAAAGAGAGTTAAAAAAAAAGGAAAAAAGAAAAATTACTCATAATTCTGCAATATACATACAAACACATAAACTTTTGGTGTCTTACCTCCCAGACAATATTCTCTGCAGATAGCTAGAATAGTTTTATATTTTCATAAAATATAACAGCCTGTTGTTAATGCCTTTGTATGAACTTGTTTTTAAAACGTAAAAAAAATTTTTATTGAGGTATAGTTGATGTACGGTGTACAATATAGTGATTCACAATTTTTAAAGTTATACTCCATTTATAGTTATTATAAAATGTTGGCTGTATTCCCTGTGTTGTACATTATATCCTTGTAACTTATTTTATACAAATAGTTTGTACTTCTAATCCCTTACCCCTATATTGCCCCTCTCTCCTTCCCTCTTCCCACTGGTAGCTACTCTATATCTTTGAGTCTGCTTCTTAAAAACTTTTTGTCATAGAGATTCAAGCATACACCAAACTGGAGAGAATAGTGTAATAAATCCTTACCTACCCCAGTTCCACAATTATCTACTCATGGTCAATCTTGTTTCATCTTCACCCTTCCCCTCTTGAGTTATTTTGCAGTAAATCCCAGACATTTATTGGTGGAATGACATCATGTCATTCGACCATAAATACTTTGGAAGTTTCATCTTTTGAGGCAGTTCAGGCAGTTCAGATGCCATTGCCCGGGTGGACCACAGGAGAAGCATCTTGAAGAGGTTGCCAGGGGCAGAAGAAGTGCCATCCTGCTTCCCTACACCCACGGAGCTGTTGTGATGCCCAAACCCTCTAGCCTCCAGCCTTTCTACAAGCTATGCCTTAGAGCAGGGGTGTCGGCCCTTCTTGGCCTGTTCCTTCGAAAGTTTTGGTTCCTGCAGGGGGGGGACCAGCACTTCATAAGAACTGAATCCTGACCTGAAAAAGCCGTTTTTTGTTTGATTTGAGAAATTTTGTGTAAATGAAGTTATAATGCAATAAAACATCCAGCCAGTTTCTTGCAATATAAACTGGCCTTGAGAAATGACTCCCATGCCAGCCCAGGGTGAACCAGGCAGCCTCAGAGTAGTCAAGATGGGCTGGGACCCCTTGGCTTCACTCCCCCCTCCCTCTTGGTCCATGGCCATGTCGACAGGTTATTTTCTCCTGCTCTTTTCTTTTTACCAAATCTGAGGTCTTAGGCCTTTTCGGTAATTTCATTTCAAACTGTTCTTTCATAAGACCTGATCTATTTCTAAGTATACATGAAGAATGGGGAAATTACTCAAATACATTTTTCAATTAAATATTTAAAATGTTTAAAGTTTTAGTTGGGGAGGGGGAACAAAAACATTTTAATAAATGTGAGTGTTTGTTCTGGAGGCAGAATGTAGAGACAAGGAAGACACCCTGTGAGTCCGTGCAGCCCTGCTCTCTGGGGTCAACGGTGGGGAGTTGCCTGTCCTGCTATTCAAGGCAGCCTTGCTCCAGCCTGGGCGGCTATTGTGGATGCCAGAGGCACTGTGATCTAAAGTGCAGCTTCTTTGCTTCCTTGGGTTTCAGCATTTCCCATGAGATCATTTAAAATCACATTTGTTACTTTACCATCTAATCACACATAAGCTTCCCCACCCCCTCCCCACGCCCTGCCTCCATCCAAGGAGGACACTTTCTGGAGCACCAGCAGCCAGGGTGGATCTCGTGACAGGAAAAGGGAATGACACCCAAGAAAGCAGGATTCCTTGCACTTCCAGTTGAACGACAGTGAGGTTCCCAGCAGACAGGCTGAACCACCTCCCTGAGGACAAACAAGTGTAAGTCTTCGCAAAACTGGGGGTCCTGGACTTGCCTCCCCTCCCAGAGTCGCTCATAGCCTCCTGGCAGAACAGACATCGGTCAGTGTCTTCTTACCATGCTTGATGTTAAGCTGAACGTATGTTCCAGGAGCTCATGGTTTCCAGTGGAGGCGATCTGGGGTAGAAGAGGTGACCTCTCATCTAGAAGACAATCAAGATTGAGCAGCAAAGGTATGACTGTGGGACTCGGGGGCCTGTCTATGGCTAATGGTGTAAAGATTTGGGGTGATATGGGAAGAATTTTAGGTTTTGTCCATGATCCAAAAATGAAGCATGTTTTGTAGGCTGTTTGAATACATGACCTTCCCCAAACACCCATAGTCCTTAGAAAATAGTTACAATTAATCTGTGTAGAAGACTCTGCTGCTGCCCTTCCTCTGAAGAATCAGGGAAAAAATATGGCTAAATCCAAAAACTATCAAATATATATGCCACATTAATGTCAAGCTTATGCTCTTCAAAGAGTCACATTGATATAAAGAGATGTTTTAGTAGCCAATGTAATTTCAGAAATTTTACCAAAGCTGTGGTAACAGAGGACAAATATCCTAGTAGTATTGATGAAAATTTAAATAAGAATGGACGTAGAAAGCAGAGAATGCATGGTCTTTGGGTAGGAGGTGATACACTCCTTCAGAGATAAGCTTTGCCTCAAACTTTAGGCAACAAGTCCTCTTGTTAGAGAAATACGAGTAAGGTTAAAAGCAGTGGTTTCCACTCTTGGTCACAAATCAGAATAACTGGGAGAACTTTTTAGAAGCAGACTCCTGGGACCCACTCAAGGCCTACTGAATCTGAAGGTCTAGGAGTGACTGCTAAGAATCTATAATTTTTTCAATGCTCTCCAGAACATTCTGATGGGCAACAAGGTTGAGGAATGCTTGTTTTAAGATTGTGGTGAAAAAAGACAAACCCGGGTGACCAAGGATGTTTTCCAAGCTTCAGGGAGAATTCATACATGTTCAGAAAGCTGACAACAGGTCGAACCAAAGCCACCTCTACTTCGTTTTTAGCCCTGAATCTGCAATCCAGAAGAACGACCCATTCAGAAGTTTCTATGGTTCTGACTTTCTTTGGCTTTTTTCCCTCCCATAGTTCAAGGGCACTTAGTGTACATTTGATTCTTGATCGTGATTTGCTCTTTGAGATTACCTGATTGGATCAGTACCAGAAAAAGAGAGAAAAGTCTGCTATGATTTTAAAATGTAGTTTGAGTTGGCTTTCCTGGACTTGCAAAATGCAGCAGGCAGAAGCAATGCCACGTGTGTATTCTGAGTAACGGCAGCCTAAAGGTTGAGCTTTCCAGCCGCATGACATGGGAGGGAGGAGAAAATGATGGTGCGAAATGAATTGCTTTCAGTTTGATGGAAGAATTTGTTTTGAAATAGCAGAAAGTTGGTTTCAAATGTTAGGAGGATTTTAGAGTGGTCTTAAAAAGTAATTTACGGGTTCCCTGTCCACTCACTTAGCAATCAAATACTGGTGATAATAATAATAATGATAATAATAATAGTAATGAACAAGCATTTAATGTGAAACATCAGCATTTTTTTTTGCCCCAGGCATAAAAGTGGATCTTTGCAAGGATGGTTTTAAGAAAACCATCATCAGAAGGAAATGGAAAAAGAGAAGGGTCTGTAATGGTAAATGGTGGATAAAGAGTCGTTCACAAACAAATATTGCAAAAGAAATGCTGTTCTAGGAGGAGAAAAAGCACTGATCACTGACTCTGGGTGTGCATTCCCTTGTGTCAGAGCCCAGTCATGCAGAAAGACTCCTGAGACATCAGCTTTCTTATGAGCAGCAGCCCCATGGTTCCCATTAGCACCCGCTCCACCCCAGAACAGACCTGTCCTGGGTCCCACATACAAACCAATACCATGAGCTTGGAGTCCATGCCTCCTGGGCCCATGAAAGAAACAATATCCCTTCCTCCTCTGCAATTGCTGTGCCCTTTCTGGTACATTGCTCATTAGAGGGCTTGCCCTTTCTGCATAATCACTTCCTGCCCAGATCTTACCTGTCCTTCAAAGTCCTGGATAGACCTCCTTCTCCCCTAAGGCCCTCTTTCCTCTTCTCTGCTTCTGTCTCACTGTTTCATTTATGTTTCTTTGTATGGTGTATGCCCCCTATTACAGCGCCCACCAGAGTGTGAGTTTCTGAATGGCAGGATTTCAGCATCCTTGATTTGTATACCCCCATCACAACTTTGTACACACTAACAGCTCAGTAAGTGCTTCCTGAATAAAAATCATGGCTTGGGGTTCTAGATCATTTGGGAAGAAGATTCAAATACAATAGCACCTTTTCTCACCTTCCTGCTTCAAGCAAATGTGTTCTCTCCCTTGCCTGCTGGCATTAATTCTGGGAGCTTAGAACTCTTTGTCCTTGGGGAAGATGTCACTTTGGTCCATCTTGCTCATTAGACCCCCATGGTCACTCTTCTTTCCTTGCTATTCATTATCATGCTTTCCCCTGGTGCTCCAGAGAGGACTAGAGTCATGTTTCATGAACTGGATCAGAAGAGCAGAAAGAGGTCACAGTGACCACAGGCAGGTAGAGAGAACAGTGGCTAAGAGCACAGGCCTGCCAACAGAGCTGGACCTTGGGTAGTGTCCCAGCTTTGCTATTTATTAGCACATCAGGCAACTCTCCCCCTTCCTTTTGTTTCCTCAACCGTGAAATGGCCATAACAATACCTATTTCACAAGATGATTGCGAATTTTAAACAGTGGTATGTATAAAGGACTTAGCCCAGCCTATTAGCTACTATTTCTAGTATTATTTAGTCCAATGCCCTCATTTTATAAAGAAACTGAGACCTGGAATTTCAGTTTTAGTGACTTATTCTTAAAGCCCACCCATTATTTAAGGTCATATAGCTGGTTACTAGCACAAGAAGCAGGGACCCATGTTGTGAGGTATTCCCCTGCCACGTGGCACTGACTGGCTTCGAGGTGACAAGAGGGGAGCCCTCTTGGAGATGCTTTGTTCACATTCTGTAGGGAAGGGCCAAGGCACTCAAAGCCCAGCATGTATGCAACAGCAGATGTGAGCTTGACCTTACATTAGTCACAGTCCTAGGGAAAAGGGAGATGGAGTGAGTCGTGGCATTATTATTATTATTATTATTATTATTATTATTATTATTATTACTATTATTATTGTTTGAGGGGCTCACAGAGCTGACAGGCAGGACAAATTAGGGATGCTTCAGGCAGAGGAAGGCCTTGAATAGTGGGTGGGCTTTAGATAGATGGAGAAGGGGGGTTTACTGTGCACAGAGGAGGGAGGGGTGCAGCGAGGAGACATAGGCAAAGAATCAGAGACACCTAGAAAGTGCCAACTCTGTTGACAGAAGTCAGAGGAGTGGTTACACGGGGGAGTCTTCTGGGGTGCAGGAAATGTGCTCTATCTTGGTTTTGGTACTAGTTACACAGGTGTTTGCATATGTTAAAAAAAATCATCAAACTGTAAAGTTAAAATGAGTGCCTCTTATTTACTTTGTGTATGTATATATTACCCCTTCATTTTAAAGAAATCACCAAAAATAATCCCCCCAAAGAATCAGTGTTAATATTTTTATTCTTCACCTTCTGGACAGAACAGATAAGAATAATGACTTAGGTCATCGATAGGCTCTGACCTTGGCTATGTCAGCCTCAAGGCTTTAGTGCCTTATCTGTAGAAATGGGTTAATAATGGGGTCAGCTTGGAATGTCCTGGTTGGCCCACTGGTTCAGTGCTTATCCAGACACTGCACTATATCTCTTGCTGCCATCTATTCCAGTCCTGGCTCTGTGGAACATCAGTATGAGGGCAGGATAAAGGGAATCCTGGAGAAACTGACAGCATGATTGATGGATATCTGGGTTGTTGTCCCAGCTCTACCTCTTTCTAGTTGGAGGACTTGAGCGAGATCCATTATCCACCTGGGTCTCAGAGTCTTTACCTGTCACCTAGAGACAGTTGTCCTTCAGGGAGATTATATGTTTTGATGTGAAATCAGATGGATTGTGTAGCACTTCTGGATCAACTACTTAATAGTTATGTTCCCTTGGGGAATACTAATGTTAACAGCAAACTTAATATATGTTTCCTTAATATATGTTCTAGTCATTGCTCTAAGCACTATAGATAAGCGTTCTGAGCACTTATTTAATTCTCGTGATAATCTCTTAGTGCTCTTATTATGCCTGCTTTATGGATGAGAAAACTGAGGACAGAGAAGTTAAATAAACTTCCCAAGGTCCCACAGTTAGTAATTTTGTAGAGCAGGGATTTAAACCCAGATGGTCTGGCTCCAGAATCCAAGAACTTAACCATTACATGTTGCCTCTCTACATACCAGTTTCTTAACCAATGGAAAATATTTCATTATATTGAGGGAGAGGTAAAAATGTGTTAAAAAATTTTAGAGAAATCAAATATTAGATGAAATCACATAGTGCATTTTAAAGATCTGAAACACTAAGCATGCACCATATAGGTTTTAAAATGTGACAATTTCACTGAGACCCCATTTTTACCCAGTGACAGTACTTCATGCTTTACACTGTACCAGGCACTGGGGGCCACAGAGCTGTGGACAGAATAAATTTGTTTCTGCCCTCACAGGACTTACAATTGACTGAGGCAGACAGATATTAAACAAACACACAAATAAATTTAATTATAAACTGTGATAAGTGTCAGGAAAGGAAAGGATTCTTTGGGATATCATCTTGAAGGTACCTAATTTAGAAAGGCAACATTAAGGAAGGCCTCCCTGAGGAAGTGACATTTAATCAGTGGCCTAAAAGGAGACACACTATTTTTGTCAGAAGTTGCCATTTGAAAGCAGAATTTGAGGGCCAAATCAGAATGTGATTTGTGGAAAAAAGATTCCTTCAATGCCAAGAGCCATGCAGCAGCACCAGACTTTCTGAGTACCTTTTGCTTCCCTGGAGTAAACTGATGGGCTACATTATATTGGTTGGCATTTACATAATATTCACAGTGCTCTTGCCTTAGAAACTTTTCCAAAACCCATTTCTACCTGTCAGAATTTGCATATATTTTCTTTAGAAACCTAGCAAAGAAAAAGGGGGATTATTATTCATGAGAAACATGTTTGACTCTAAAATAATTAATGTTTAAGAAGAAGATTAACAGCCATAGAATTGCCTCATGGAAAGGGGCCTCATATAGGTGCCACTGCTTTCAGGAGGTGTTCAACCAAGGCCAGACAGAGAGAGAAAATACTCCAGGGGGAGCCATCAGCCTGGGTGTGAATTTGCATATTCTTTAGGGTCTCTTAGCCCACAGTGCACTTGTGCCTCTCCCAGCTAGAGTATGTGACATTCATATTATGATACATACAGTCATAAAAACACTCTAAAAACAGTAAGCCTTCACCAGTTTCTCTCATCTAGGTTGGTCCTGCTCTTCTTCAAAACCTTCAGGCACTTGTCTTTATGGCTTAAAAACTCCATGGTCAGAACCACATAATTTAGCCCTTATTTTTTCCCAATTATTTCCTAATTGTTAGGATTCTTTTCTCCCTGAGAAGTCTGAAAGGCCCCCAGAGCAAGAAACATGGCTTTTTGTCAAGATGGAAGGGCCTCAGTGTATACCTAGACCAATTCCCTCATTGTACAGATGAGAAAACTGAAATCCGGAGAAAGATAATATACAATGACTGAGCAAGGTTTATTATAGACCTGTGGCTGTGGTTCCAGTCTGCTAACTTTTGGCCCAATGCTCTTTCCTCTGCACCACCTCATGTTCCACAACACCTCAAAGAGCTAAATGCACATTAAGCCTTTAGTAATTACTGAGAATGGAAGAATCTCTGAATATTTGACAAAATGAGAAAGAGCTAAGTCTTCCTGACTCACCCTGTAACCTCCAGCAGCTCAGCTGAACACTTCCAGGCTATGGCAGTTTGAAGAGAACCTCTGAACCTTAAAGGCACAAGGCCATGTTCATATTTGACTGTAGCCAAGAGAACACAGATCTGTTGCCTCATTCCCTAGAGAGTCAAGAAGCAAAATAAATATGAAACGCAATCCTCTTATTCCTCCAGGAGTTGCATCCAGAAGGAAACTGAACACATCAATCATGTCAGGGAGAAATACTTCTACCAGGTGCATGATCAAACCCAATCCTGATGTTTCCTACTGCAAAGTCAACCTGTCCTTAACTAGACAAAACCTTAGTTTCCTCACAAGATCACCCTCAAAATGAGTCAAAGCCATCGCATTACTTCCAGTTTCATAAGACACCAGCACTCATGAAATCTCTAGCTTACTTAAATATACCTGATCATGTTTTAAAAACTATAAGAACTCACAGCACTTGTCAGCCTCCCTCACAGAAGAATTCTGAAGGTCTGTTAATGATATGCTCTGATAGGGACCTGTTGAAGAGGATAGGAATTCTGTTGGGGAGGGTAATAGAAGTAGGAGAAAGAAGAAAGATTCTATATGTTTTTAATAAAAACTCTTATCCATAGCATGAATTCCCTTCAAATTCTTGAGTATACTGTAATTTGTATTACCTCATTAAATAAACACTTTTATTTTGGGCAGCTGAACCATATTAAAAAGTATTCATACACTAAAGGTGGGGGATGGAGAAATAAAGTAGAAACATTATGAGTTTTTAATATTGTGTTTAATTGTAAATGATCTCAAATGTTTATTTAGTTTGTATGCTGAGAACTAGTGGTATGGAATTGAAATAGGCTAAATGGCTATTGGCTATTAAGTCACATGTATAATGGGAAATTTTAAAGTTACATTGTGCCTTTGCACAGCATTTAGCTTACAAAATGCTTTCACATACATTACTCGATTCTCCCAACAACAGTGTCAGATTAGCAGGGCAGATGTTAGCATCTCCAGTTCACAACTCATAGAAATGAGGGTAAGACAATTCAAAAAAACCTAGTTAGTGTCAGAACCCAAGCTTCCTCCCTCCAATTCCAGTGCTATTTTAACAAAACCACACTACCTCTCTGTTTTGTTTTTGTTTGACTAATTATAACTTGAAGTCTCTAGAACTGACTCAATCCACCATCCTGAGTTCCTGGGTCCATAACACTCCAGATCAGGTGATGAGGAACTTGATTTCTTCCTTACTGACAAAAAGATTTTCCTTCATTCTGATTCTGTTTTCAGTGGGTTGGGGTTGTGAGACAAAGACCCTTAAGAAAAGAATATTTTTCTCCTCTTCAGCTTCATTTGGATCTCTGTTCTGTTGGGCAGAGATGTTTTGATTAAATGCTTGTTAGGCACTTTCTCCCAAACTTCCACATTTCTTTCTTCCTTGAATTACTCCTTTCTTCCACTTTATCTCCCACAGAAATTTGATTATTCTCAGCACTATAGCCTGACACACTCATTGAGCCCTACAGCAGTTACTCACCAAGCCTGGTAGAAAGCCATTCCCACTCAGTTCTCTCACCCATCCCCACAATTCTTGTTCAGCACCATGGACAGCTCAAGGGCATACTAGGCATTGCCTTGCTCTTTCATCAACGACTGATGGTGTATGTCGTTTTCACCACACTGTAAATACTTTTTGTTGTACTCCATCCCTGGACAACAGATCAGCTAGCTATTATCTCTGAATCATTCAGAGGTAAATTATACTCAGCAAAGATTCCCATAGCCCCATTCCTTTAGCACCAGGGACAACTCAGGACTATTCAACTTCAAAGACAACTCAGTGATATTTTTCTGTTGTCCCAGGTAGCTGAGGCTCAATCTCTGACTACTGGGCAGGAGCATGGATAATGTGGTCTCACTTTCATCACCAGAAACAGCTTATTGCACTTTCCCAGTGGCATCGCTACTTCAAATTCTATCTCTTCTTTGGATAGCTTACTCACATGTCCAGTTTCCCTGTTGCTCCAATCAGATGCCTAACAATTAAAATTTTCAGGGCAATGGACAGCTCAGATAGACACATATAAGTATCACCAACTATCTAAAATGCTGATACTTTAGGGACTGCTCTAAGTCTTCACTAATATGGCCACATCCCTCAAAACAGGGACAGTTAATTCCATATTCCCATTAGCACAGAGACCCCCGCAATATCCCTAGTGCTAAAGCTAGCAAGGTTGCTCATTACACTAACTAAAGAGCCTAACCACACTCTCAGTACCATGCACAAAACAGTTTCACTCAGATGTGTCAATGGCTTGGTTACTATTTCTCAGCACCAGCTTAGTCACATTCACAATCCACCCATGAAATGTCCAACCACATTCTCAGTCCTAGTGACATCCTGATAATATGCTTGCTGTTCCACCAGGCATCCAAGTCATGGAAGCAAATCCTGAAGCAGCTTATTATCATGGTTCTACTTTTAGGGTAGCCCTCATAGCTAGTTTAATCATGTTTGTAGTTACACCCATACCCAACCACTCTCTTTAGCAAATCAAGCAATGTAGTCACATCCTTTCCACCCCATGGTACTTACTCATGCTCCCCATGAATCTCCATGACTAAAACCATTCCCACCCCTAGAATAAGGCTCAGCAGTTCTTAAAACTTCTCTTCTTGCTCTTCTATGACACTGACAGATTTTATTCTTCTTCCTTTCTGGCTATAGCATCTCTGTAATGTTCAACACCTCTTACCCCCATAGACCTCCAGGTTTCAGCCCTCACTGTTCTTCTTCCACCTTGAAGAACAAATTTTATCCAAATCAGGGTGGATTTTAGGAACACCGGCCTTAAGTTGTTAGTGAACAGAAATCACATTTTTCCCTCAGTAACTTGGAATATGGTCAGTTTCTGCCCACCCTGGTCTCACAATCCAAGTACCAGTGCTTTCTCTTCCCTTTTTCCTAAAACTCAAAACCACTATTCATTTAATAAATATCTGCCGAGTATTTACTAAATGCCAGACACTATGCTATGGCCTGGAGAATCATTGCTGAACAGGATAAATGTGTTCCCTCACTGAGCTTACAATTTAGTGAGAGAAGTAGAAAAGCAAACAGCAATTACAAATCAGAGGTTTATAGAGAAAACACAGTGAGTTACAGCAGCACAAAATGGGAAGCCTAACAGAGACTTCGTATGGGGTCAGAAATGGAAGAGTTATCTGAAAACCAACAGTTAAAGAATGAGAGGGGATTAATCAGGCAAAGCAAGGTGGGGGAGTAACTTCAGGCAAAGGAAATAGAACATGGAAAGGTCTTAAAATGAAAAAGAATGGGTCAGACTCAAGGAGAAACTAATAAAAATGGTATGCCTGGTAAACAGTGCTGGAGAGGTAAGCACACAGTTTGGGTTATCTTGAGGGCTGTAGGGAGCTTTAGAAGGATTTTAAATAAGAATATAATATAACCAGATTTGCATTTTAGAAAGATCATTTGGTTACAGTTGGAGAATAGATGAAAAAGGACTAAAGAGGAAGCAAATATACATAGGGGGTCATTGGATGACAATGATTTAACGACCAGTATGATGGAGAAGCTAAAGAGACATGGAGAGAAGATACTAAGGAGATGGAATCAACAGCACTGGATGTCTTGTTGGATGTGGGAATGAAATACAAAGGACATCATGATGATAGCTAGGTTATGGACAAGCACAGAAATAGGCTATTGGGGGCCATTCACAGAGGGAGAGAGTCTTAGAAGAGAGGCAGGTACTAGAAAGGGGTGGAGAGATGGTAATAAATACAGTTTGAGGCATGTTGAGTTTGAGGTGCTCAGTAGACATTCAAGTGGAGATGCCAAATTTGGGTCTGATCCCCATGGGCCTAATAAGAGCTGGAGATAAAGACTCAGGAGTCATCTGCATATAAATGAGAACTAAAGCCATGAGTATGGATGAGATGCTCTCAGGAGATGGTGTCAGACAGACCTGGGATTGAGAGTACCTGTCCTGCCACTTATTAGCTATGTGATCTTGGGAAAGTTAACTTTGCCACTCTAGTTTCTCATTTCTATATTAGAGATAATACCTCATAGGGTACAGTGATGGTTAATATGTTAATGCATGCAAATTGCTTAATCCAGAATCTGGAATATAGTGAATCTCTGTAAATGTTATTATCAGTGCTATCGATGTTATTATTATTATTATCATTATGCAGAATTTTAAAAAGCATAATTTAGAGCCCCTAGAGTCATAGTCACATATGGGAGAAAGAGAGGAAAAGGAGATTGAGTGTGTCAGAGCAGTTGAGGAGAGACTGTGTTTCAAGAAGGAGGAAGTAGTCAAAATAACCAGTAACCCCATCAAGATAAGAACTGAGTTCTCCCTGAATTTAGGCACAAGAAGGTCTCTGCTGCCCTTGCAAGGAGACATTTTAGTGAGGTAGTGGACACAGATGTTAAGCTGCTAAAACTGAAGAATGACCAGAGACAGTGAGTGGAAATGAGTCCTTTATGAAACTCAGCAGAGAATGGGAGGAGAGAAGAGGGAAGAACTGGACAGGCTATGTACTAAGTAAAAATTTTTAAAGTTGAAGGAGACTTGAGCATCTCTAACTGCTGATAGGAGGGAACCAGCAGACAAGTCAGGAAAGAGAAATGAGGTAGTGAGGGGATAAGATCCAAAACAGAAGGAAAAGATTGGCCTTAGCCAGAATGAGGAGTGATGTTCTCCCTGTTGTGACAGGAGGAGGGAAGATAGAAGGGTGTAGATTGCAGGTAAGTTGGAGGTTTGGGGGCATGAAGTTGAAGGAACTGTGTTTTCTTCGTGAGGTAGGCAATGTGGTCATTGTCTTACTGGAAGGGGAGATGGGGAATAGCAGTCAGGAAAGACAAACAGTATTTGAAATATCAGACTAGAAGAAACTGCTGCCTAGGGAAACCATATGATTCCTAAGTGGCATTGATGTTCCTCGTCACCCCTCAACAGTACAGATTCAGAGAAACCTGAGTTATACTCATCTAGACTGACCTATGCTGGGTATTTAGGATAAAGACAAGGGAAAAATGGTGGACCACAGGATCTGATCTGGATATGGAAAGAAGTGTTCAGCCACGGACAAAGAGAAAGCAGCCTGGGGAGTCCAAATGGAGTTCAGAGAGGGGGAGAAGCATTGAAAATGTCAATAAAAAAAGGTTGTGATCAGAAAGTAGGAGGAGACCCAAGATAAAGTAGATCATGAACCAACATCTTTGATGAATGCAGGAGAGTGCCTGCTATTCGGTGGTCATAGAAATGGGGAGAGAGGGCAGTATGGCTGGATCTGGTGGGGGGCAGGGGGTACAAAAATGATGAAGGAACAAAGACTAGAAGCTCATGGACAGCATAGATACCACCCTGAGGTACGTGGAGTAAGATGAACTAACCAGTCTCCCTCGAGAATGCTGCAGGGCAGTGGGGTCCTGGGGGAGCTCAGTGTGAGTTAAGAAGGGAACTGGAGAGGTGGGGGGTCGGAGGGGGAAGAGTTCTAGCAAGCATGGTGGGAGGGAGAGAGCCAGTGGGCAGGCTGTTACCTCTCTGTGGTTATGTCCACTCTCATAAGAGTATAAATTCTTCCTGAAGAAGAATGAGAAGATGGAATTCCCCTTTGGGTCTCTGGAAACTACCAACTTCCATCGATTCACCCCAGAGTCTCTGGTGGAGATTGAAAAACGAATTGCTGCTAAGCAGGAGGCAAAGAAAGCCAAAGAGAAGTCCAAGAAACAGAAGGACCAGGAAGAGAAGCCTCGGCCCCAGCTTGACTTGAAAGCGTGCAACCAGCTGCCCAAGTTCTATGGCGAGCTCCCAGCAGAGCTGGTTGGGGAGCCACTGGAGGATCTGGACCCCTTCTACAGCACACACCGGGTAAGGGCTACTGGCCAGAATGGCCATTCTCAGCTCTGGGAGAGGAAACCTCTGTCCCACCCAGCCAAGGATTCCTCCTGCACCCAGGGTGATGTGGCTGTCAGCTGGACTCAATTAGTGAAAAATATATCTAATTCACCTCCTCAATACTCTCTTTGAACCTCTATGGTATTCATGATGGAGGTTAATTAAATCCAAATCCTCAAAAGCAGTGACAACTGCTGTGGAGTTTTCAGAGGAAGTTGGCTATTCCCTTGGATGAGTTCTGGCCTCAGATCTCCAGAGGTGTTGACTTTCTATGCAAGTGGGGAGCAGAGATCTTGAGGCTGGGGGGAGGGTAGAATAGGGAAGGGGAACCAAAATCAGGATGATTTAAACCAGTGGTCCTCAAAGTATGATCTCAAAACCCCTGGGGTTCCCAAAACCCTTTTATTGGTTTAGTGGTTTAGTGTCATTTGTCTTTTTTACTCACATTCTTTTGTGAACATACAATAGTTAACATAGAGGCTATTGATGGAGGATCACATCTGTCTAACAGCTACTGGAATGTATGCTTGTATACTCCTGTGTTTTAAAAGGTCCTATCTTTTTTTATTTCTAATATTATATATATATATATACACACACACACACATATGTACAAACATATATATACACTCATATATACACACACACATGGTATAAGCAAAAAGGTATAAACATTAACAAGAGATCATTAAGGTCCTCAGTAATTTTCAAGAGTACAAAAGGGTCCTAAAATAAAAGTTTGAGAACCACCAGTTTAAACAGTTTCATGACAATTATCCTGTTTGTATTTTATCTTGGATGTTCTATAAAGCTGAAAAAGTGGTGTGTGCATGTTTGGGGGTTGAGAGGGGCAGGAATCAGCCATCTCAAATATGGTTCGTAGAGAAAATTAAAAAGGTACTGAAATGACTTTCTCTCTCCTCTCACCTGCCAAGAGCAGTTATCCCCCAAAATGCTCAGAGGAGGGAACCAGTAGAGGGTTAAAAGGGGAGACCTAGGAGGTGGAGAACAGAAGGACCATCACAGACCAGGGGTGATCCACTAATCAGAAGAGGAATTAAATGCACCCAGAACTTCACCCCCCTGCTGCCAGAATCCTCGCCCTGGGCATGATGCATCTCACCAACCCTGGGTCAGCTGCCTGTTCACTGGGCAATCTCAGAGGCCCATCTTGATGCACAGTCAGCCGCGGGGCCTGGGGTCTTGCTAGAAGGGTGAGGATATGGCTTTTAGCCCCTGATCCTCCCTTACTCTCTGCCCCTCCATTTGCCTCTCATTGACCCGTGGTTCCCAGAGCCCTACTTGCTCCTGAGCCTGAGATGATCTCACTTATGCTCAAACCCATGGCTGGAGGAGGATGCATGTTTCTCACTGGAGATCCACCCTCTGTTGTGGTTTTTTTTTTACATCTTTATTGGATTATAATTGCTTTACAATGTTGTGTTAGTTTCTGCTGTACAACAAAGTGAATCAGCTTTATGTTGTGTTTTGTTTTAGACATTTATGGTGCTGAACAAAGGGAGGACGATTTCCCGGTTTAGTGCCACTCGGGCCCTGTGGTTATTCAGTCCTTTCAACCTGATCAGAAGAACAGCCATCAAAGTGTCCGTCCACTCATATCCTTTGCACAGTTGCTCCTTCCACATGTTAGAATCAAGCGGTGCCCACTGTGTCCCGTACCTTCTTTGGGGGTTAACAATAGAGCCTTCCTCTAACTGAATCCTAAAACAACGAGATCATCAAATTGAAAAAAAAAGTTTGTGTTTTTAATGTGTTCAACACCCAAAAGCAGTCCCAAGACAGAGGAGGTGTTCATGCAACCCACACCTGGTCTGGGATTCAACTAGACCAGTCTGGACACATGTGTGGATGCACAAGTTGAAAAGGGGAGATTGCTGATACACCCAGGTATATCCTCATCATATGTGGCCTGTTCTTCCCACAACATAATAACCCCCCTAGGCTTCTTTGGGCAGATATGATAGGTGTGGGTTGATATTCTGTGTCCTAGCCATGCTGGAAAGTGATTGCTTATTTGGCAAAAAAGCAACTCTTGAGAAGGCAAAGAGAACAGACTGCAACGGGCAGAGCGAAGATTGTCTCAATGGGACCCCACTGGTCATGGGGTACTGCCTACAGCACGTTACCCCCAAACTACTGGCAGGTTAAAAATGTCAGTAGTCTGAGGTTCATGCCATTGAGGAACGTAGTAATGGTTAGTAATACATTGGTCAAATGTCTGTATTAAATTAATTGCTTTATGTAGCTTCAGAAGCTGCCTCGAACTTTTCTCTTCTTTTTTTTTTTTTTCAAGAGAAGCCAAACTAGGACAAACAAGAGACTTTGGCTTGGTTTCCAAGGATCTTCCCTAGTGACTGTCCAAATTGGAAGTTCCTAATAACAAATTCAGCCTTGGCTTCTTGGAGGTTGGTTTGCAAGAACAGCCTTGCCTCAGCTGCCTGGCAGATGGTAGCCAGCCTCTTAGCAGGTGTCTAGTAAAAGAGCTCTCGCCTTGCACTCTGGGGTAGATTGTTGGATTGCTGGACAGCACTCAGTGAGCTGGTAGCTCACTACATTACATTTTCCCTTTGCATGTTTTACCTTTATGGCCAACCAGTGGGAATAATATTTTCTTAATTCAGTCTCGGCTTTCCTAATACTGTAGAAGAGTATTTAATAATAATAATAGGGGCTTCCCTGGTGGCTCAGTGGTTGAGAGTCTGCCTGCCAATGCAGGGGACACTGGTTCGTGCCCCGGTCCGGGAAGATCCCACATGCCGCGGAGCGGCTAGGCCCGTGAGCCATGGCCGCTGAGTCTGCGCGTCCAGAGCCTGTGCTCCACAACGGGAGAGGCCACAACAGTGACCACAAAAAAAAAATAATAATAATAATAGGCTCCTATTTGCTAAATACCTCCTAAGCATCAACACTGTCATAGGTACAGAAACCCTTGAAGAAGGGATTAACACCTCCATCTTACGTATGATGAAACGGTTACTCAGAGGCATTAAGTTAATTGCCCAAGGTCACACAGCTAGTTAAAAGGTCCAGCCTGTGTCTTGCTTAGGGCAGTATCAGCAATAAGGAAGTAGGCAGTTAATGGAAATGAATTAGGGTAATTTTTTCTCTAAGTATGTCATCTCTACATAGGTTTTTTTTTTTAAATATACAATTACATAAAAATTACAAATAAAGAAAAACAGCAAATATACAAACTCCTTTTCATCCATCCTGGTTGAATTACATCTAGTTAAGTAAGAAACAACTAATTAGTAATAAAATCCCTTTAAAGAACCAAGTAACCAGTAAATATTCTTTTTATCTTGAGATTTGATGAATAAATAATTGCTGGGTGGAGTCACAGCTGGACAGAAAAGCTGTTAAGGGTCTCCTTCTCTCAAAAGTCAGCATTTATATATTTAAACCTCATGAACTTGGTAGCTCCAGCCCCCCACATATTATTCAAGGTATGGAATTCTCAATCTCCTATTAATATTTCACCAAAATTGTAATTCTAATCAAATTTGCTCTGAATGTTTTCACAAGTAATATTATCAGAATATATCATAATTCTTTAAAGGTTGTGGAGTTGGAGATATGATTTTAATTTAACCCTTGGGTTAACGTTTCCCCCCAACCTGAACACATTTCTTAATTTAATTGCAAGTCAACAGGAAAATGTGGTTTAATTAGTAGAATTTCCCTTTTCAAAATAGATGGGCTCCTAAGTAACTGTAAAGCAGGGCACATTAAAGGCGTTTACAGAAAACTATCTAAATAGATTTAGATACTTCTGCTCAAATTGAAATTATGAAAGATGGGTGGTTCACTCTGTAGGTCAAGCTTATATCTTCAGGTGTTTTCTTTAGGAAGTAATTGTTAGGAATTCAGAAAAATGTCCAATGGGGGAAATCTATCTTTGGACTTCGCCACCAACATTTCTGCCCCATCTATTTACCCGCTTCCACTCACCTTACTTTTCAGTGTCTCTATCCCCTTCTTGTAATCCATTTGCCCCCAACCTCTACTTTAAGATTCTCCCCTCTTGCTATTCAGAGTTCTCCTCAACAGCCTAATCCTGTTTGGAATCTTCTCCTTGAGCCGGCATTTTACTCCCCTGTGCCTGCCTCCATTCCTAACCAGATATCCATTTCCTCAGTGTGCCTGATCTCAGCTAAATTGGAAAAACAATCTGACGAACCTGATTGCCATGAAAGCGTGTAGCCCTCCCCTTATCTCTAACTTCCTAGGAGTATAGTAGTCCCCCCTTATCCATGGGAGATACTTTCCAAGACCCCCAGTGGATGCCTGAAACCACAGACATTACTGAACCCTATATGTTTTTCCCTATACATACCTACCTATGAAAAAATTTGATTTATAAATTAAGTAAGAGATTAAATTAGGTTTGAGATTAACAACAACAATAATAAAATAGAACAATTATAACAAAATACTGTAATGAAAGTTAGGTGAATGTGGTCTCTCTCTCTCTCTTTTTTTTTTTTGCGATACATGGGCCTCTCACTGTTGTGGCCTCTCCCGTTGTGGAGCACAGGCTCCGGACGCGCAGGCTCAGCGGCCATGGCTCACAGGCCTAGCCGCTCCGCAGCATGTGGGATCATCCCGGACCTGGGCATGAACCCGTGTCCCCTGCATTGGCAGGTGGACTCTCAACCACTGCGCCACCAGGGAAGCCCTGGTCTCTCTCTTTATTGTACTGTATTCACTCTTCTTCTTCTTGTGATGATGTGACATGATAAAATGCCCATGTGATGAGATGAAGTGAGGCGAATGATGTAGCCATTGTGACAGGACATTAGGCTGCTATTGACCTCCTGATAAGTCAGAGGGAGGAGCATGTGCTTTGGGTGACCCAGGATCATGGAGCCATGATGATGTCGATGGTTGGGTGTCAGAAGCAAACAATGTTGATGGTTGGGGATCCCTGGTGGGAGGGAGTGGGAAGGCTGAGATATCATCACATTAACTCAGAATGGTGGATAATTTAAAGCTTATTTTCAGACCACCATTGACCACGGGTAACTGAAACTGCAGAAAATGAAACCATGGATAAGGGAGGCACTACTGCATTCTCCTTGTCTTTTAGGAAAAAAGAGACATTTGCAGAATGAAATTTCAGGCCATATTGTATAGTGAAATACAGGTGTCAGGGCAGAAGGACAGTTTGGAAAAGGGATTCTGTTTCCTTTCATCTTGCTCAGGGTTCTATTTTCAGACAATCTGAGTCCACATCTCAGCACCATGGTTGACAAGCTTTATGACCTTGGAAAAATATTTAAGCTTTGTCAGCCTGTTTGCTTAGCTCCAAAGTGTAGGTAATAATATCCACCTGCAGGTTAGTTTATTAGAAATAATGTGGACAAAGTATTCAGCCGAGGGTAGGCACTCAGTGTCAGCTGTTATTATGTGACAAGAACATAAAGTTGATCCTAGCTAAAGAGTTATGGATTTAATCAGTTCGGCATCAAGGTGATCAGAGGTGACCTCAGGAAAACGTGGTGACTCTTAGCTTTTCCTTAACACAGGCCTCTCAGGTGGTTCAGTTTATTTATAACCATCACTATTTTGGTCAATTGTGTGGGCATGACCCAAACCGAACTTCCAGAGAGAATGGAGTGAGTAGATTTGCTGTCATTCTTGTGCCTTTCCTTTCTGTCCTCTCTTTCTGTTCCTTCACTGGGTGACATTTTTCTCTTATTCATCCTGCTGGGTCTTATTTGGGTAATGTGGAATCCTATTGCCTATCTGACTTTGCAATGCTTAGATATCTTCTCTGTGGACTTTGTTTTGTAAACACACATATGATATTCAGCTTCAAAGAGCTATAGATGAGTGGTTCTCAACCTTGGCTGCCCATCGGAATCCCCTGGGGAGATTTAAAAAATATTGATGCCTGGGTCCCAGCCCCAGAGGGTCTGATTTCATTGGTCTAGGGTGGCTAGGGCAGATGAACCCCCTGCCTCCCCACTCCACTCACCTGTTAGGTGCACACCTGAATGCAGTTGAGGGAAGTCCTACTCAGAAAGAGAAAGAGATGCAGAACTAAGAACAAATGGTCCTGCAACATATTCAGAAAATAACCCATGAATGAAGCTGTTGGCTTGTATACCTCAAAGTGACCATAAAATTCCTGAGATTATTCTATCTCCCTGGGTTAATGATAGAATCTCTGTAGTTTCAGACTGTGAAGCCTTTCCAAAAACATTCTTCACCAACCCTTCTGGGATGGTTGCCCCCTGCCCAGCTCAAGCAGGGCATATTTTTGGTATAATAACAGGAGCTTTGTAGAGCTTTCTCTTTTTCCAACTTTGTAATTTTTGTCTTTAGCTGACTATAACTTAATACATGCCACAATAGAAAATATGTTCCATTTCTATTAATAAATTAAAGAAGAAAAATCAAGTGGTCATATTAATTGATGCTGAAAAGTCATTTGATAAAGTTTGTTATCTGTTTATGATTAAAAACTCTTAGAAAAGTAGAAGTAGAAGGAAATTGCTGTACTCTGATAAAGGGTAACCACTTTAAAGAAAGGAGTAAACATCATACTTAATTGTGAAACACAGCAAGCTTTCTCTTTGAGATCAGAAGGAAAAAAAGCAAAGATCTCTGTTACATCAGTTGTATTCAGCTTTGTAAAGGAGATCCTAGCCAGTGTAGTAAAGCAAGGAAAAGAAATAAAGGGTATAAGAATAAGAAAAGAAATATGTATAAACTAGATAACTAATAAGAACCTGTTGTATAAAAAAATAAAATTCAAAGAAAAAAATAAGAAAAGAAGTAGCAAAGATGTCATGATTTATAGATAATATAATTATGTACATAAAATAGCCAATGTAATCTAGAGGTAAACTATTAGAATTAATAAGAGAGTATAGAAAAGTAGCTAGGTACAAATTAATATACATAAATCAATTGTATATATATACTAGCAACAAACAGAAAATAAAATAGTTTTTAAGGATACCATTTACACTGGCAGTTAAAAATATCAAGTTTCTAGAAATAAGACTATCAAAGTATGAGTAAAATCCCTAAAAAGAAAATTATAAAAATATTAAGTAATATTGCAGAAAACCCAATAAATGGAGAGATATATTGTATTCTTAGATTCAAAGTCACAATATTGTAAGGCTCCCCAAAATGACTAATAAATTTAACATGATTCCAATCAAAATCCCACAGGCTTTTTTTTTTTTTTTTTGTGCTACGCGGGCCTCTCACTGCTGTGGCCTCTCCCGTTTGGGAGCACAGGCTCCGGACGTGCAGGCTCAGCGGCCATGGCTCACGGGCCCAGCCACTCCGCGGCATGTGGGATCTTCCCAGACCGGGGCACGAACCCGTGTCCCCTGCATCGGCAGGCGGACTCTCAACCACTGCGCCACCAGGGAAGCCCCCAACAGGCTTTTTTTTATATAACTTGACAAACTAACTCTAAGATTTATATGAAAATGCAAAGAGCCAATTATAGCCAAGACACTTTTGAGATAGAAAAACAAGGTAGGAGACAATGATGTGCTCTACTGGATATCAAGATTTACTATAAGCTCTAATGATTGAAACAGTATGCCATTGGCGTAAGATTAGTCAGACCAGTGGAACAGAATAGTTGGCCCATAAACAGGCCAATGCACATACAGACCTTGAATTGGTGACAAAAGTGTCACTGCAAAACAGCAGGGAAAGGGCAGTCTTCAGTAAATGATGCTGAAGAATTAGGAATCCCAACAGAAAAATTACATTGAACATCCAACTTTACACCAAACACAAAAATCAGTTCTAGGTGGATTAAGATCTAAATTTCTTTGTGAAAGACAAAGACATCAAACTTTTTGAAGGTTAAAAAAAAACAAACAAAAAAACAAACAAAAACAACAAAAACCACAGAGAAGTCTCATGACCTCAGGTTAGGGAAAGATTTATTACATATGATATAAGAAGCACTAACCACAGAGGAAAACACTGATACATTTTAGGATGTTAAAATTAAGAATTTCTGTTCATCAGAAGACAACTTTATGAGAGTGAAAAAGTAAGCCTACTGAGTAGAAGATATTTGCAACACATATACCTCAAAAGTGTTTACATCCGGAATAATGAGCCCCTACAAATCGATTAGAAATGTGTCAGAGCAACCAACTGGAAAATGAGCAAAAAATTAAATAGATGTTTCATAAAAGTAGAAATCCAAATAGTCAATAAACGTATGAAAATATTCTTAACCTTTTTCTTAATCAAGGAGATGTGAATAAAATCACACTGAGAGATTATTATACCCTCATCAGATGAGGAAAATTCTAAATTGTGACAGTACCAAATATTGAGAAAGATATGGAGCAACAGAAACTCATATCTTGCTGGTGGGAATGTAAATTTTTACAACCTCTTTGGAAAGCAGTGAATATTATCAAATAAAGGTGAAAACACACATACACTGTGATCTTTTAATTATACTGTTAGGTACATACACTCAACAGAAATATGTACTTATGGGCACCAGGATACAGCTGTGAAAAGTTCATGAACATTCCCCATAAAAGTTAAAAATTGGAAACAACCAAAATGTCCATACATTTTTAAATATATTAAATATCTGTTATATTCTTAAAGGGGGATAATGTATAGCAATGAATATGAATAAACTATATCTCCACACAACACCAAGAATGAGTCTTAAGAACATAATATTGAACAAAAAAAGCCAGACACAAAAGATTACAAAAATATAATTCCATTTATATGAAAATTCAAAAACAAGCAAAACTTAACTATTTTGTTTAGGAATGCATACTCAGGAGGTAAAAATATAAATTAAAAAGGCAAGAAAAAAATATCAAAAATTAGGATAGTAGTAACCTCTAGGGCAGGAGGTTATGGGTGTTCAAATTGTTCCATTTTGTGACATGACTAGTTGTCATACAGCTGCTCTGTACTGAATAGTGTCCCCCCAAATTCATGTGTTGAAGCCCTAATTGCCCCCCATGTGACTGTACAGGAGAAGGGGCCTTTAAGGAAGTGATAAAGGTTAAATAAGGTTGTAAGGGCAGAGCTGTGACCCAGTAGAGCTGATACCTTTATAAGAGGAGTGGACACCAGAACTCTCTCTCTACCATGTGAGGACACAGCCAGAAATAGCCATTAGCAAGCCAGGAAAAGGGCTCTCACCAGAACCTGGCCACACTGGCACCAGCCCCTAGAACTGTGAGAAAATAAATATTTGTTGTTTAACTACTGAATCTATGGTATTTTGTTATGGCAGCCTAAGCTGACTAATACACAAGCATTCATTTTACAACTAATTTTTGTTTCATGTGCATTTTCATTATGTATGTTACATATCATAATGAAAAGCTTTAAAACAAAATAAATGTAAAATAAATGACCATTGCATTAAATACAGAATACTGAAAAATATGTCAGAAGACAGTAACTATGTAGATAAATTGCTGTTAGAATTGTAGTTTATTCTCTCTCTCTCTCTCTCTCTCTCTGTATATATATATATATATATATACACACACACACACACACACATATATACTAAGATGATATAGCATGTAAAATTTCTATCCTTTTTAACTTCTAATGCAAAGCATTTTCTATCAAAAGTAAGAGTTATTTGGGGATTCTGGTTAAATATGGAAGATAGCATGAATATGTTTTACCCCAACCCTCTCAAAATGCCAATGGAATGACAGCATAGGCATAAGAACAGTATAAATATACAAGAACAAAGAGAAGTAAAAAGGAAAGCACAGAGGACAAAAGATGTCAAAACAATCTCAGAAGACCGAAAGTGGGTGGAGGACAGTAAATGACTCAGCAGACGAGGGCTTGTTAAATGACAGTGCCTGCAGAGGGGGATAAAAAAGGGGATCAAGGCATTTTACCCCCTAAAACTCCAGAGGCCCTGAAAACGTTGACATGGTACAAATAGCAAAAACTGGGACTAGAAAGAGGGAAGAACATGGGAGCAGAGGATGTTCACTTATTGTCGGTTCTATAGTAGCAAGAAATTAAAGAGCATTCTTTAAAGTTGATACATCAAGGAATGAAAAATAATTACATTTAACAGTACAAAGGTAAGCAGGAAAAAGATATTATTAATACAATCAGGTGATGGATGAAACAGAGGGAAAAGGAAAGAGAATTAATGGAAATAAGAGATATTTTATTTAAAGAGATAGCATAGTAAAGGCAATGTATTACATAGTTTTGATTATAATTATAAATGTATATTTTAAGGCAACTACCAGAACTAAAATAAAAACTCTTCTAAATTCAGAATCATACAGAAAAAAATAAAGCAAATAAAAAATATCAGACAATGAAATATTTTAAAAACTATTAAGAACAACACAAGGACTTCCCTGGTGGCGCAGTGGTTAAGAATCCGCCTGCCAATGCAGGAGACACAGGTTCGAACCCTCATCTGGGAAGATCCCACATGCCACGGAGCAACTATAAGCTAGTGCGCCACAGCTACTGAGCCTGCACTCTAGAACCCGCGAGGCGCAACTACTGAAGCCTGCTTGCCTAGAGCCCGTGCTCCGCAACAAGAGAAGCCACCACAATGAGAAGCCCTCGCACCACAACGAAGAGTAGCTCCCGCTCGCCACAGCTAGAGAAAGCCTGCGCACTGCAATGAAGACCCAATGCAGCCAAAAATAAATAAATTAAAAAAAACATAACACAAAGTAATATAAACAAAGATCAAATAGATCTATCATGTCAATAAATATAAATGGATTTGACTCATCTGTTTAAAAAAAAGTCATGTTATATAACAAAGCAGTATTGAACTCTACGTTGACTAAAAAATATACCACTCAAAGTGATACAGAAAGGTCAAAATTAAAGAATGGGCAAAGATATAGGCAAAGACAAACAGAGCAGGAGGCATGATCTTAACATCAGAGAAGGTAAAATTTAGGCCAAAAATTATTAAACAGGACAAAAATGACACTTTGTAATGCTAAATAATCCATAAACAGTAATGTATATTTTTGCAACAAATAATATGGCAACCATGTTTATAAACCAAAACTTATATACAAGACGAGAATAAAATAGACAAAAATAGACAAGAATATTGTAAGGATAGGGAAATGTAATTAATTTCTTTCAGCCCTATGACAGATCAAATGTATAAAAAAGTATGTAAAGATACAGATAACTGGAGTAACATAGTAAGATAGATCTGATTAATATCTTTCAAACTATATTCCCTGAAAAGTAACTGTACAAATTGACCAATATTAAACAACAAAACCTTAACAAGATCCAAAAAGTAAAATAATAAAGAAAATATTCTCTGATCACACTACAATAAAATGAGAAAATAATAACAAAATGAGAAAAAAAAAGAGACCTTTCCACTTGATAATTTTTAAAACCTCTTTTAGAGAACTCTTAGATGGGAAAAAAAAAACAAACAAAAATTATAGAATTTCTAGGGAAGAAAAAAATTTTAAAAACACTATGTATGTATGTATCCATTTCATATATATTTTACTGCTATCTAATATTCCATAATATATTCTTCTGTATTTCCTTCTAAAAGTCATATTTCTTTCTACATTTAGATAATTCATCCTCCCAGACTTTTGTGTGTATGTGTATGATATGTGATAGGCTTTTCATATTTTTCCATAAAGATTATTCCAACACTAATTTTAATAGATTATCATTTCTCTAGTGATTCCTTCTACTACCTCTGTCATGCACCAGATTCCCATGCATACTCAAGTCTGTTTTCCTAGTAAGCTATTTGTCACTCCTTGAGTCAACACCATACAATCTAAAAGCTTTATAATAAGATTTGACCTGGTTGATCATAGCACCCCTCCTTATTTGTCTTCTTTAAAATTATCTTGGTTCTTCCATATCAATTTAAGGGTCAGATTTTCAAGTTCTTGTCTTACAACTCTGTTGAAACTTTGATTGTAAATGCATTGAATTTATCTATTACCACAGGAAGAACTGCCACATTGACATGTATAATTGTATCTCCCAATATATGTATGCCTTCTTTTATATTCCTCCATAACATTTGACATCTTCTATAAAGTTCTTACATATCCTATCTGTAGGTACATTATCATTTTGCTTGCCCTTTTGAATATTTATTTTTATTGCTAAAATAAATTAATGTTATTAAATTTCTGTACATTGGTTTTGCATTCAGCAACCTTGCAGAACTCTTTAACAATTCCTATTTAAACAAGTATATCATCTGCAAATAATGATGAACTTGTTTCTTCCTTTATGATTCTTATACCACTTGTTTATTTTTCCTGTCTTATTGAACTGGCCAGGACTTTCATCACAATACTGAATTGAAGCTATAATAGTGAGCATATTTCTTTTGTTCTTGATTCTAAATAATATGCATCTAATATTTCACTATTATCCTGATAACTATGGGATTCTCATAATTACTCCTTATCAAGTTATGGGAATTTCTTTTCACTTCTGGTTTAAGAGTTTCATTTTGAATGAGTGTTGGTTTCTATCAATATTTCTATATTTATTATCAAATAGTCTTTTATCTGTTAATATAGTAGGTTATATTAATAAATTTGCTAATCTCTTTTAATGGTTCTAGCTTAATCAATGCTAGATTCAGTTTGCCAGCACTTCATTTGACCTGTCTTGGTGAATGAGGCTGACTTATAATCTTCTCTCATAAGCTGTCCCTTTGGGTTGCTTTTCCATCTCTCTGACTCACTGTCTCTTTTCTCTCTTGTCCCTGAGAACTCCAAATTCTCACTCTGTTCTGCAGAGCAATTCAGCTCTCTATCCCCTCCAGTGTTTCTCAATAAGTAATAGAAGGATCTCTACTGGTCACTAGAAGTCTCTCAGTAGCCTCCAAAACATTTGACAGATTCAGAAGAAAAAGGAATGCAATCATTTTATGCACAGATAATTTAAAAATCTGAAATGTAAGATTATTTGTAATTTACATAGAATTTCTGACTTTTCATGTCCTTTAGAGTAGTGTATGAATTTCAAGGACTGACAGTTCATACTGGTTAACGTGGAATTAATCATGGGTACTTTATCTTAACTAATGTATTTTATTGTCCTATGACATTACATTTACATTTGTTAAACTTGCATTTCTCATCTTTACCACTACATAATATTACAATTCAGAAAATGAACCATCATTTCAAAGTGGTTTGCAGAAATATAACAATAGTGATGAAAATAGAAAAATAAATCCTATAAGTAATGAATGGACTCTGTCACAGACATAAAGCTTGAATCTGTATGTCATGAGACAAGTGGACAATGGATGTGGATAATATCACAAAAGCAGATAAAAATAAAAAAACAGGGAGCATGACAATCAATAATCATAATTAAATTTTATTTGATCAATGAGCCTTTTGTTCTAGTACCTAAGTTATTATCTCAACATTTTATCAAGTAATAATAGAAAGCTACCAAAACTTCCATATTATTTTCTAATAAAGTTTATCAACCTCACTTTTAAACCAACTGACTGTCTCTAGTACAAATATAAAATAGGATTTCCAGTACAAAATTGTCAAAATTTGATGTTAAAAGTTGAAAGACATGAAAACTATAGAGTCATCATTTGCCCTCATAGTAAAAACAAGCACAATTATACCCTTGCCAGTAAGATATGAAACCAGCTTCAAAATCAATGACAAATATTGTAGTTGGAAAAAAAGCGAAAAATAGTCGATAGAATTCCTTCATCAGAAATATTGGATTTCTTATAATGTGACTGGCATTTAAAAATCAATGACTGTTATGTATGTAAACAAGCAGACATTGTACTTTATAGTTGAATAAAATTGTGAATAAATCAGTTGTCAGTATAGTTTCACCATATATGTGAGAGAGAAGTGGTCAATGACTTTTTGTCCTATTTATCATGAAGCTGATTTTAAAAGATGAGATTTCTGGCTTAATTAAAGATTAGTTTGTAAACTATGAAACACAGTTAAAAAGGGATGTTAGCTTCTACACCAATGTTCATAGCAGTATTATTCACTGTCGTCAAAAGGTTGTTTCCAAATGTCCCATCAACAGATAAATGGATAAATGTCCATCAACAGATAAATGCATAAACAAAATGTGGTATGTGCATACAACAGAATATTCAGCTTCAAAAATGAATGAGATTCTGATATATGCCACAACATGGATGAACCTTTAAAATATTATGCTAAGTAAAATTAGTCAGACACAAAAAGGATTAATATTGTATGATTCCACTTATGTGAGGTACCTAGAATAGGCAAATTTATGGAGACAGAAAGTAGAACAGAGGTTGCCAGGGAGCAGGGGAGGGAGGAATGGGGAGTAGTTGTTTAATGAGTACAGAGTTTCTGTTTGGGATGACGAAAAAGTTCTGGAGATGGATAGTGGTTATGGTTGCACAATTTTGTGAATGCACTTATTGCCACTGAATTGTATACTTAAAAGTGGGTAAATTTTATATGTATTTTACCACAATTAAAAAGAAAAGGTAGTTGAATTGATATTGAAGAAGCTCCAGCTAGATGCTCAGCAAGGAAGGGCATCCCTATACCAGTGGAAGATGTTGCTTCCAATGTGGTATGTACATTATTTGTGAAAATAGCAAGCGTCCATAGCATACTTCCAGACCCTGATTCGCTGTTGAGGGACATCATGGAAGTTGTGATTACAAACTGATTGTGGCCACTTAGTATATGTTTCTTCAGCCTACACGGCTGAAACAAGTGAGTACAGGATGTTTTTCTACACTGAATTGCTCTAGCTGGCAAGCAAGAAAAGGTTTGCAGTGTTTTCCAGCAAGATATTAAATCTTTTAAAATGACTATTTCTGTGAATACACATGGCATGTCTCAGGAATACATTTAGGATTTTGAATAGTCTGGATCTTTGACTTCAGGGTCTAAATATCAGAGTTTTTAAATGATTAGACATCATGGCTTCTTAAAACTGAACAGTGGTGCAAATGGCTCAGTGGCTGAGAGTTTGACTTTTCCCCAGTACCAATGATTTTCTTCATTCATCAGGAAAAACACTTAAGGTATGTCTTTGCATATTAAAAATCACATCCAAATGCTACAACTGAACATGCAGAAATACCTTGTGAGCCAAATGTCACCAGAGAGAGGATGTGACTCCATCAGCTGCTGTCTCCCAAGCCGAGACCTTTAACCTTCTAGCTTTCAGTGGCACTAAGCCGGGACACTTGTCCTCTGGTGAAACACTGAAAATAGTCTTTGGAGAGAACTCTCTCCATAATTTCTGGATCTGCATTTGACCTGAAAGGCCAAAATATCTGTCAAAGCTTCCCAACAACCTATAATTCTGAGTTAAGATTTTCTAATTTAGAAAACATAAAGAGTGGGGGGAAACCCGACAAGCTATGGCAGCCGACAGCTCAAACAGCTACCCAGGCAGATATAGATTTCTTTGTGAATGATTTCAAACACTATTTCTCCTCTCACAGATAGGAAAGAAACATTACTGCTATGCACTTTTAAATTTGATTTTTACTTTTATTTAAGGTATACAGATCCATGGTTTAAAAGGTCACATAGCTCCATAAAGATTATAACAAAAACAGCAATTTCATGTTTCTCATCTCCTCACCCCTAATCCCATATTTCCAGAGGCAACCACTCTCACCATTTGTTTACTGCTTTCTTCTGATACCTCTCTAGCTCTAAAAATATACTCAGACTACTATTTAAAAAATTTTTTCCACATTAGATATTATCTATTAGCTTTCTGTTATGGAAAAAAAAAGGGATTAGGTCCACATACAAACACTCATTTTCTCTCACACTTCTCTTCCCATTATAGTTATATCATAATTTTTGGTTAGATAATCAGACAATATGTACATTGTCTGACTACATATATGATTATATAATAGTATTGCTAAGCAAATACTATTCACAGCTGTATCATGCAGTATACTTTGGTTACATTTCCTTTTTGCACAATGTTTTTGCTTTCTCTGAAGTTAATAAGGATTTCATTTCTTCATTTGCTCAGTTTTCTGTATATTCATCACTAATTTCTGTATTTTTATCACTAAACTCTTCTCCAGATGTTTAATTATTGCTTAAATTTACTTGAACGTATCAGATTATCCATCAGTTTCCATTTTTCTTGGGAGTATCCTTGGAGTCCCTCAACTCCTGCCTCAATCTGGTCTAGATGTTCCCTAGGCCTGATGTACAGCTCTTTTCCAGAGATTTTTCCTTCTCCGTCCTCTTTTGGATTCCATTTGTCACTCCCCTGCATCCCATATATTCCTCGTTATTTGTTTACTTCCTTGTTTTGGTGGAGCATATCCTCTGGTAACTTTCTTAGATGGGTAGGTGGGAAATAAATTTTCTGAGACTTGGCATATCTTTATACTAGCCTCATCTAAACAGTTTAGCTGGGGGAGCAGCTATAAATTAGAAATTATTTTCCTCAAAATTTTGAAGACATTGTTCCACTGTCTTATAACCTCCAATTTTGCTATTAAGAAATCTGATGGTATTTTGATTCTCAATCTTTTGTATGTGACCTGTGATTTTCACTCCTTCAGAAAAAGTTAGGCTCTTCTCTTTGTGTACAGTATTCTCAAATTTTGTGATGTTGTGCCTTGATATGAACCTTTTTCATTCATTTTCCTGTACACTCCTGGGTATTTTAGCTGAATATTTAGAGCCTTCAGTTTAGGGAAATTTTCTTATATTATTTTTTTGGTACCCACGCCCCCTGCTTTGAGAGAGTAGAGTCTTAACCACTGGACTGCCAGGGAAATCCCTAGATCACCTATTAATCAGACATTGTACCTATTAGTCTAATTCTCTAATTTTCATATTTTTAATCACCTCTTATTTATTTCTTTTTGTTCCACTTTCTGTGAGATTTCCTCAACTTTATTTCTAGCCCTTCTATTAATGTTTTACTTTTGCTATCATATTTTTGTTTTCAAAAGTTCTCTTTTGTTCTTTGAATATTCTTGTTATAGCCTTCTATATGTATCCAGTATCTTCTCATCTCTTAACTCTCTAAAAATATTAATGATAAGGGTTTTTTCCTGACTCTTCTTCTATCTGCATTGTCTTTTTTTCTTTTTCTTTCTTTCCTGTTTAGTTCTTTTAGTCTTTGGTGTTAGAAGTAGCCTTCAGATTCCTGATGCTCATTGGCTGGCTGTCCATATTAAAAGTGCAGCAACTTCTTGAGCTGTTAACCTGACTGACAGGCTTCTAGGAACTTACTGAGGGGAAGAAGTGGGTGGGTGGGAAGGTTGTCTGCCTTTTAGTACATATGTAAATTTTTCCTTTATACCCCTGTTTCAGGATGCAACTCTCTCCCTCTTGTTCAATCCAGTCTATTTCCAGATCAGAGGAGGCAGTTCCTCCCTGAATGGTTGGTGTGGAGGGGGATTTAGAAAGCCCAACTGCTTCTTGTAAAGATTTTCAAACTGCCCTTTCAGCCCCTCTTGCCACTGTCTCCCCAGGCCCCACTTTCAGAGGTATTTAGCATCCCTAAGTCCTAAGGAGCTCTGCCATGTGGGTTGGCTTGCTTCTGGGAACTCCCTACTTGCAGCTAAGGTTTCAGCTTTCTAGGGTCTTCTCTGTCAGTTACCACTCATCCGTCTTCACTCTAATTTCCAGAGTGCTGTTATGTTCTCCATTATCATTGCCCTAGTGAATTTATGCTTTTAAAAAAATTCTTTTTACTATCATTTAAGAAGGATTTCCAAAAGGTTAGAGGTAAATACATGTCTTCAATCTGCCATATTTAATCAAAAGTCTTTTCATTTTTCATACCAGGGTTTACATTTAGAATTTTATAAGTTTTTAAAATGTAATGTATCCAAAATTAGGTGTGATTTATGCATGCATCTGAATCCCTTTGGTCAGTGGTTCTAAAAGGGTAGTTCCTCAGGCCATCAACATTAGGCTCTGCTGGGAACTTGTGAGAAATGCAAATTCTTGGGCCCTACCCCAGACTTAACGAGTCAGAAACTCTGGACGTGCAGCCCAGAAATCAGATGCTTGAACAGCTCTCCAGGGGGTCAGATGCGTGCTAGAGTCTGAGAGCCACTGCTGTTGGTGATGGAGGGATTCTGAACACTTGAGAAACACTACCCTACTCTCAACCTAAGCTTCAGATCCATCTCTTCAAATCCAAACCCACAGAGTGCCCAGCAGAGTGGCTGTTTTGAGATGACTTCCTCTAATAGGATCCATCCTCCTGAGAAAATGTGTGTGAGCTCAGATGCTTTTTTCTTCCATGACACCTAGTTGTTTACTGCCTTAGACAGTAAACAGACCGGGATCCCTGAGGCCAGAAATGCTGGCAGACCAGGCACGGTATGAGAAGAAAAGAGTCAGAAGTAGAGAAGTTTGGAGAGGAGGGATGTAGTTGGGCCTCCTCCCTCTTCCATATTTTCAGCCATCAACAAGTTGAGAGAGGAGGTGCCAGCTTCCCTCAGGGCAGAAATCCTCAGGGAGCCTCATGGAACAGTAGGAACTTTGTTCTGAACCTCATGGTGCCAGAGGTTCTCACCTGCCATCGCCCTCTGCCTACCTTCAGAGCAGCAGAGGCTGCCGATCATCCCACCCCGCCCAGTACGTGTGACTCCTCTGAGTTCCTCCGTCTGCGTCTCATCTCCCTACCTTCCCTTCTTCCCCTTCCCCACCTTGGCGATGATCTTTGCACGTTCTCCTTTGGAACAATCACAGCCACTGTCCCTCTGAGCTCTCTCCAAGGCACAGTTAATACTCCCTTTCCACCTTTCCTCCCAGGTATGTCTTCACTGTCATTTATACCTTTGAAGCCTTGATAAAGATACTGGCAAGAGGATTTTGTCTAAATGAGTTCACTTACCTGCGAGATCCTTGGAACTGGCTGGATTTTAGTGTCATCACCCTGGCGTGAGTATTTCTCCACACTGACTGGTATGTGCATCTGTGTAGGGCTTGTAGGTGTGTCCAGGCTGCCACTCTGGGGATGTTTCCTTATCTCTGTCCAGCTTCCTCATTAGGGACTGTGTGGCCTAGGGTTTCTTTGCCAATGACTGTTGCTTTGGGAGTCATTTTCTAGGGTTAGTCCCATATACTCAGGGAGAAGTTGGAGACCTCAGATCTGAGCTGATAACTGGCCTGTCAAAGTGGATCAGACAAGGCTCAGCCTTGTACCTACCAGATATGAAGGTCTTTACCTGAGAACCAGTGCCTGAGAAGACAGGTTGGCCACACCCACATGCTTCAATATCCATCCACACATGTAGCACACGGAGCCTTCTAGATCACAATGCATCTTCTCAAAGGGGCCATTCTGGAAAATATTGCCTTAATTAAATCAGTGTTCGTGTCAGTCTATAAGTGGAAGTGCTAGTAGATTCTCAGTGTCTGTTCTGGGTCCTTCCTAGGCTGGTGTTACCCAAAATTGTCCTTATTTATGCTGCATGAATTCCCAAGTACCTATTCTTGCAGAGATGCTGACTGACTTCTGGTCCTACAGGTATGTTGGTGAAGCCACAGATCTCCGAGGGATCTCAGGCCTGCGGACGTTCAGAGTCCTTAGGGCTTTAAAAACAGTGTCTGTGATCCCAGGTGAGCCACTTTAACCAGCACATTTACTCATAGAGCTTATGTTGGTTTCCACAGCCTAATGTCCCACTTTGATTTTCACATGAGCCCTGTAAATTTCTGGGACACGGACTACTGTCCCCATTTAAGAGACAAAGAGACTGAGGCCCAGAGAGTAGAAAACACAATCCCAGATCCTCATCACTAGAGGCATTTGTGACCTGGAAACCTCATGTCCTGATTCTCAGCCAACACTCTGTCCACAGTACCCCATGGTGTCTGTAAAGGACAAGAATCAAGTCTTCATTTTATGTTCTCATTGTGGGGTTCAGGCAAGCCTCCAGTCATATTCTCATTTATACTTTAAACCAAAATGTAAACTTGGAAACAGTGAAGAAGGAAAAAGGCAGTCCTAGGCTCTGGTGAGTATCTTCCCCATTTCCATGGATCTGAAAATTTGGGCCTCAGCCCTGTCTTTGGACCCACAGAAGAGAAAATAATTAGACAATTCTTGATTACAGGCAATTCAGAAACAAAAATTATGTACCAGGGCTCATCTTACCAGGCCTCCAATAAGTAGCCCAGTGATACTCCTCATCTCCCACTGGGTTGATGGAGGGGATAGTGAGGCCAGAGACCAGGTAACAGCCCTGAGATGGGACTCAATGCTTCTGCCTTGTGGCCTGATGGTTTATCTCCCCTCCCTCACCCCTGAGAACCCATGCCGTCATCTGGGAAATAGAAATACGCTAGAGTGGAAGTCCCTTTCCACGGTTCTGTGACTGGTTCTGCAGGGAACGACTGAAAAGTCTTTGCCAACTTCCACTGGACAAGCTTCTTCATGAAGAAAATCACAGCAATAAGTAGTCAGTTCTGCTGCTTGGTACCTCTCTCACCTACTCCCAGCCAGGAAGACCCTGAGTCTTGTCTACAAGACCTGGCCTGTCCTGACCCTCCTCTCCCTGCCTCATCTCTCTCCTGTACCCACCTCACACCACATTCCAGAATCTGCCTGTGGTTCCACAGATACTCAAAGCTTTTGCTCATTGCCCAGCCCTGGGCCATGCTGCTCCTCTGTCAGGAAATCCCTCCTCCTTTCTTCACTCAACTCATATGCATCCTCAGGGCTCTGCCACGCTCTGACCTCCTCAAGGAGACTCCCTGGTCCTTCCCATCTTCCCCAGCCTCCACCTCATCTTACCCCGACTCCCAGGCTTCTGTGAGGGGCTGTTCCTCTTTGTGTCCACCTGCTCAATAATGCTATGGAGTTTCCCCTCACTCATCAGACAGCCCCACCACAGGCCAGTGCCTTAACCATTGCTCGGCTCCCAGAGGGGACCACATGGGGCAGGGTGTGCTCAATGGGTTATTTGTTGACCAAAATGACAACGCAAAGCTAGATCGCAGTCTGCTTCCCTGGTTAGAACTCTTTCTGCTACTTGGGAAGCTGCTTTCCCGAAGAAGGTGTTTTCCTTTGCCAGAGCAACAAATCATCTTTCCTTAAACAAGCAGGGGCCCCATCTTTTTTTTTTTTTTTTACTTTTTTTTTTTAAATTTTATTTTACAAATTAAATCAGTTATACATATACATATGTTCCCATATCCCCTCCCTTTTGCGTCTCCCTCCCACCCTCCCTATCCCACCCCTCCAGGCGGTCACAAAGAACCGAGCTGATCTCCCTGTGCTATGCGGCTGCTTCCCACTAGCTATCTACCTTACGTTTGGTAGTGTATATATGTCCATGCCGCTCTTTCACTTTGTCACAGCTTACCCTTCCCCCTCCCCATATCCTCAAGTCCATGCTCTAGTAGGTCTGTGTCTTTATTCCTGTCTTACCCCTATGTTCTTGATGACATTTTTTTCTTAAATTCCATATATATGTGTCAGCATACAGTATTTGTCTTTCTCTTTCTGACTTACTTCACTCTGTATGACAGACTCTAGGTCCATCCACCTCATTACAAATAGCTCAATTTCATTTCTTTTTATGGCTGAGTAATATTCCATTGTATATATGTGCCACATCTTCTTTATCCATTCATCTGTTGATGGACACTTAGGTTGCTTCCATGTCCTGGCTATTGTAAATAGAGCTGCAATGAACATTTTGGTACATGACTCTTTTTGAATTATGGTTTTCTCAGGGTATATGCCCAGTAGTGGGATTGCTGGGTCATATGGTAGTTCTATTTGTAGTTTTTTAAGGAACCTCCATACCGTTCTCCATAGTGGCTGTACCAATTCACATTCCCACCAGCAGTGCAAGAGTGTTCCCTTTTCTCCACACCCTCTCCAGCATTTATTGTTTCTAGATTTTTTGATGATGGCCATTCTGACTGGTGTGAGATGATATCTCATTGTAGTTTTGATTTGCATTTCTCTAATGAGTAAAGATGTTGAGCATCCTTTCATGTGTTTGTTGGCAGTCTGTATATCTTCTGTGGAGAAATGTCTATTTAGGTCTTCTGCCCATTTTTGGATTGGGTTGTTTGTTGTTTTGCTATTGAGCTGCATGAGCTGCTTATAAATTTTGGAGATTAATCCTTTGTCAGTTGCTTCATTTGCAAATATTTTCTCCCATTCTGAGGGTTGTCTTTTGGTCTTGTTTATGGTTTCCTTTGCTGTGCAAAAGCTTTGAAGTTTCATTAGGTCCCATGTGTTTATTTTTGTCTTTATTTCCATTTCTCTAGGAGGTGGGTCAAAAAGGATCTTGCTGTGATTTATGTCATAGAGTGTTCTGCCTATGTTTTCCTCTAGGAGTTTGATAGTGTCTGGCCTTACATTTAGGTCTTTAATCCATTTTGAGCTAATTCTTGTGTATGGTGTTAGGGAGTGATCTAATCTCATACTTTTACATGTCCCTGTCCAGTTTTCCCAGCACCACTTATTGAAGAGACTGTCCTTTCTCCACTGTACATTCCTGCCTCCTTTATCAAAGATAAGGTGACCATATGTCCGTGGGTTTATCTCTGGGCTTTCTATCCTGTTCCATTGATCTATCTTTCTGTTTTTGTGAGGGGCCCCATCTTTGCTGCCAGCTGTGCTCCTTCTCAGATTCTCTGTTTCTTCCTCAGTGACTCTCAGTGTCTCTCATGGCTTCACACTGTTATGTTCATCTCTGTGTCTTTGCATCTCTGTCTCATTCTATCTCCCTTACATGTCTCTCTCTCCCCCTCCCTCCCTCCTTTCTTCCTCCTCCTCCTCCTCCTTTTCTCTTTCTCTTTCACTCACTCACACACACACACTCACACACTCACACACTGAGGTACGTGTGTCCCCAGCCTCGAGCTGCCTCCCAGGACTGAGATAAGGACAGAAAAACAGATACCAAATGACTGGAATGAAGTTAGTAGCCTCACGCCTAGTGTAGTGCCTGGAACATAGCAGGTACTCACCAATTATTTTTTAAATTGAATTGCTACTCTCCAGAATTTATTAGCTTTAAAATGAAATGCATTGCCTGGATCTCAGTTGCTTCATCTTTACAATGGGACAATAATCTCTGCCTGCCTCTCAGGCTTCTTGCAAGGTTCAGATGAGAAACTGGGCTTGGAACTGCCCTAGAGTTTGTAAAATACCTCACACCTGTGTGTAGTGAGACAGTAGGATGGCTAAGATGCAGGCGTTTCAGGCACACATGTGTGTCCTGCGTGTGGCACCTCATCCACGTGAGAGTATCAGTGTCATCTTCCCACAGGGCTGAAGGTCATCGTGGGAGCCCTGATCCACTCGGTGAGGAAGCTGGCTGACGTGACCATCCTCACCATCTTCTGCCTGAGTGTCTTTGCCCTGGTGGGCCTGCAGCTCTTCAAGGGCAACCTCAAGAACAAATGTGTCAAGAATTGCACAGTTGTCAACGAGACGGCCAATTACTCTTCTCATGAAAAACGGGAGTGGAATTTCTGTCATAGGGACCCAGGTCTGGTTGGCAGGGGGTGTGAAGCCCCTGCATACCTGTATAGACATATATTTTGATTCCTCTTTTCTGCTGAAATGCTTCTCATGAGTTGTGTTTTACTTTTGGGCCCCCATTCTCTGTTGCCAAATTTCCTTTTACAAGGAAATGAGCTATAAATCCAGAGGCAGGTCATTCTGCCTCTGCTGAAAGAAGCTCAAAGCTGAAGCCACTGCTCAGCTTTTCTCTTCCCAGATGAGACATTTCCCCTTCCAGGCGTCCCAGCATATCCAGTGAGGGCACATGGCCAAGGGCTCTCTCCTCACTCTGGCAGAAGACTCAGCAGGTGTTGATTTCACCACTCAAGGCTTGAGTTGAGGGTTGAGAACCATGTGAGGCTTTCAATTCTTCCTTTATTTTGCAGATTTCTACACCAACAAACCAGGTACTTCTGATCCCTTACTGTGTGGCAATGGATCTGATTCAGGGTGAGTGCCCAAGCCATGACATAGTACCAATGCCCAGCAGCCCTTTTTCCTTCTTGTCATCAGCTTTTTCTGAGTGAAGCCTGGGTTGCAAGTCCTGAGGAAGATGTAGAAATTAATAAGTCATGGCCTCTGCCATCCCAGGCTCATGAGGAGGGAGTGTATGAGTTAGTTCTTGCTGTGTAACAAACAACCCCAAGATTTTGTGGTCTAAAACACCAGCCATTTACTTAGCTCAGGATTCTGCAGATCTGCACATTGAGCTGAGATCAGTCTACTGTTCTTCTGATATTGACTGGGCTCATTCATGCATCTGCAGACAGTGGATGGATTAGCAGGGGTCTGGCTGATCTAGGATGGCCTCAGCTGGGGTGTTTTGTCTCTGCTCCGTGTGGTCTCTCACCCCCGCATCAGACTAGTCCAGGCTTATTCTTCTGGTGGAGGCAGGATTCCAAGAGAAAGAGTGGAAGTGTTCCAGGTCTCTTGAGGCCTAGGCTTAGAACTGGCATAATATCACTTCTATTGCATCCTATTGACTAAAGCAAGGCACAGGCCAGTCCAAATCCAAGGAATGGGGGAATAGACTCCACCTGTTGCTGGGAGAACCTGCGACATCATATTAAAAGGGGCGTGGAGGGCCTCCCTGGTGGCGCAAGTGGTTGAGAGTCCGCCTGCCGATGCAGGGGATGCGGGTTCGTGCCCCGGTCTGGGAGGATCCCATATGCCGCGGAGCGGCTTGGCCCGTGAGCCATGGCCGCTGAGCCTGCGCGTCCGGAGCCTGCGCGTCCGGAGCCTGTGCTCCGCAGCGGGGGAGGCCACAACAGTGAGAGGCCCGCATACCGAAAAAAAAAAAAAAAAAAAAAAAAAAAAAAAAAAAAAGGGGCGTGGAGACAGAGATGGGAATAATTGTAATTTTTGCAAACAATCTGCCCCAGGAAGGAACAAATATTTATTAAATATGTTTTATGTCAAATGCTCTACATTTAATTACAACTCTATCACATGGGTTTCATTATCCTCACATAGCAGAGGAAGAAACACATGCATCAGACTTTGCAGTTTCAATTCTTACAGAGGCCAGACACATAACAACAAATGTGAGTAGTAGGCTGGGTGGGAACCATGATCATGAGAGTTCATGCTCCATCTTAAGGGGTAGCCACTTCTCAGTTCAGCTTTTCATTGTCATGTGGAAATGTAGGTCCACTGTTTCCAGAATGACCAAGTTTTTAAAAGAGAGACAGGAAATTGCAATTTTTATTTAAACTCCCTTAACTATAAACATTGGCTACCAATTTCAGAAAATGTCTACATATTGTGGGCCAAACAAAATATTTCAGCAATGCAAATTCAGCTAGCAACCTGCCAGTTTGTGAGCTCTGATGCATATACATAAAGATGCTATGCTGTGAAGTACCAGTGCTGTCCTAGAGGCTCCCTGGGCTGGGGAAACACAGTGAGGTGATGGTGTGAGACAGGGAGGATGTCAGGGAAGGTTTTCTAGAGGTGGTGACTGAGGTGAGATTGAAGGGTAAACAGGATGTCTCCAGGCTGGATGAACAAGAGATGGTTTGGATGGAGCCTTTATTTTTTAAATTTTTTAAGAATTAATTAATTTATTTGTTTATTTTTGGCTGTGTTGGGTCTTCGCTTCTGTGCGCAGGCTTTCTCTGGCTGAGGGGAGCGGGGGCCACTCTTCATCGTGGCGCACGGGCTTCTCATTGTCGTGGCTTCTCTTGTTGTGGAGCGCAGGCTCTAGACGCGCAGGCTCAGTAGTTGTGGTTCACGGGCTTAGTTGCTCCGCGGCATGTGGGATCTTCCAGACCAGGGCTCGAACCCGTGTCCCCTGAATTGGCAGGCAGATTCTTAACCACTGTGCCACCAGGGAAGCCCAGATGGAGCCTTTAGATGGCAGAACAGAATGTGAGACAAAGCAAAGGGGTAGAGGGCCCCTTAGGTCTGCCTGCTGCTTTGACCACAGGAACAGGTGTGAGCAGAAAGAGATCAGGCAACAGATCAGAAAGACTCATCCCTCCCATCTCCATGGCGAGGGGTTCTGGAAACCCGAGCCCACACAACCCCCTCCCTGAGTGGCTAACAGCCCTATATTGCACAAGTGGAGTTGGCTGGGAACTTTATGGAGTTCTGCCTTCATCAGCTCCCCAGGAAAACAATCTCAGCTAGAGCTGAGGGGTGGGACTAACAGGAGAATTTGAGCAACACAGGCCCCTTGGCCTGTTTCTTCACAAATGCACTTGGCATTTTGTTCTTGAGTTCAGGAAGAGGGTTGTTCTGATGTCAGTTTTCATTTGCCTTAGACTTAAATTGAAACCGAGGACCCGTCAGTGTCCTCCTCCTGTCTAATGGCATTTCTCATGAGGATGGTTCCACAGTAGCCCATGCACTGACTGTGGTAAAGCTGTGGGGTCCATCCATGGGGCCCCCCTCCAACTCTGAGAGAGACCAGCTATCCTGCTGCATAGGTCCTGGCCAGGCGGGGAAGGAGTGGATAGGGCTGGGATGTTAAGTAGAGGCCAGCTTAGATGATGGGCAGAGTGAGCCCTGACAGGCATGCTGTGAGCACCGAACCTGGGTTCTGTGCTGAGCTGCAGAGAAGCCAGAGCCCTGAGCAAAAGCCCACAATGACCAGTGACACTGCAGGGAGAAAGTCCACGGTCTCAAAGTGGAGAACAAGTACCAGGAAATACTTGATGATTTTCAGCATTCTTTCACGTACATTATTCTAGTCCATCTTTTTGGTAGCTTCAGATTAAAAACACCAAGAAATTTATTTCTGCATTTTATGTACAATATTTGCTATGCTGAAGGCATCTTGCAAGAGCCTTTACACCGTGGTCTCATTTAATACTCTGAGCAGTTAGCTGTTGATGTGTAGCAGCTATAGAGGTGTTCTATGGCAGACATAGAAATAGGCTGCCCTTAGTGTTAACTAGCAAACCTACAGGTAATGGGTTAACTAGCTCCTTGGGAGAGCAGAACCAAGAGACTGTCTTTATATGTGGGTCTACAGAGTCTGGAAACTCACAAATCTCCAACCAAGGTTGGAGACAGAATTGGGATTTAGTTATAATCAAGTTGTCAGGCCCTAATCAATTCTGTGGGTTCCTGGATGTGTGTTTGTATGGATGTCTGGAATAAGAAGACCCCCCAGGGTTGGTGTTGGTGGAGGAATCCTGAAGTAGAATCCTGAACTACAAAAAAGGCGTTACTGTCTCCTCAACCAGGCCATCTCACTGGGGTGCAGGGGAGCACTCACATGCCTCAAGCTTAGAGATGCTTCGCGATACCAACATACCCTCTTATTGTGAGAGAGGGCAGTGCAGCCCTCGCCATCCCAGTGCTCACCAGGCAGTCATCTTCAATTTGGCCTTCCTTCATAGGTCAGTCTTCATAAACTACTGGACAGTTATATTGCTCCTTTTAAATAAATCCATTGGCATCTGTGTGCTTTTAGACAGCTGACTTCTTCTCTCTGAACCCCAGCTTCCACATCTGTTTTTTTTTTTACATCTTTATTGGAGTATAATTGCTTTACAATGGTGTGTTAGTTTCTGCTTTATAACAAAGTGAATCAGTTATACATATACATATGTTCCCATATCTCTTCCCTCTTGCATCTCCCTCCCTCCCACCCTCCCTATCCCACCCCTCTAGGTGGTCATAAAGCACCGAGCTGATCTCCCTGTGCTATGCGGCTGCTTCCCACTAGCTATCTATTTTACATTTGGTAGTGTATATATGTCCATGCCACTCTCTCACTTTGTCACAGCTTACCCTTCCCTCTCCCCATATCCTCAAGTCCATTCTCTAGTAGGTCTGTGTCTTTATTCCCATCTTACCCCTAGGTTCTTCATGACATTTTTTTCCCTTAGATTCCATATTTATGTGTTAGCATACGGTATTTTTCTTTCTCTTTCTGACTTACTTCACTCTGTATGACAGACTCTAGGTCTATCCACCTCATTACAAATAGCTCAGTTTCGTTTCTTTTTATGGCTGAGTAATATTCCATTGTATATATGTGCCACATCTTCTTTATCCATTCATCCGATGATGGACACTTAGGTTGCTTCCATGTCCTGGCTATTGTAAATAGAGCTGCAATGAACATTTTGGTACATGCCTCTTTTTGAATTATGGTTTTCTCAGGGTATATGCCCAGTAGTGGGATTGCTGGGTCATATGGTAGTTCTGGTTGTAGTTTTTTAAGGAACCTCCATACTGTTCTCCATAGTGGCTGTACCAATTCACATTCCCACCAGCAGTGCAAGAGTGTTCCCTTTTCTCCACACCTTCTCCAGCATTTATTGTTTCTAGATTTTTTGATGATGGCCATTCTGACCGGTGTGAGATGATATCTCATTGTAGTTTTGATTTGCATTTCTCTAATGATTAATGATGTTGAGCATTCTTTCATGTGTTTGTTGGCAATCTGTATATCTTCTTTGGAGAAATGTCTATTTAGGTCTTCTGCCCATTTTTGGATTGGGTTTTTTGTTTTTTTCCTATTGAGCTGCATGAGCTGCTTGTAATTTTGGAGATTAATCCTTTGTCAGTTGCTTCATTTGCAAATATTTTCTCCCATTCTGAGGGTTGTCTTTTTGTCTTGTTTATGGTTTCCTTTGCTGTGCAAAAGCTTTTAAGTTTCATTAGGTCCCATTTGTTTATTTTTGTTTTCATTTCCATTTCTCTAGGAGGTGTGTCCAAAAGGATCTTGCTGTGATTTATGTCATAGAGTGTTCTGCCTATGTTTTCCTCTAAGAGTTTGATAGTTTCTGGCCTTACATTTAGGTCTTTAATCCATTTTGAGCTTATTTTTGTGTATGGTGTTAGGGAGTGTTCTAATCTCATACTTTTACATGTACCTGTCCAGTTTTCCCAGCACCACTTGTTGAAGAGGCTGTCCTTTTTCCACTGTACATTCCTGCCTCCTTTATCAAAGATAAGGTGACCATATGTGCATGGGTTTATCTCTGGGCTTTCTATCCTGTTCTATTGATCTATAGTTCTGTTTTTGTGCCAGTACCACACATCTGTTTTTAAAATAAAGGATTATTGAGATGATTAAATTATAGCATTTGTAAAGCACTTAGGAGAGAGAGAGGCACACAGTACATGTTCAGTTATTGGAAAGTGGTGGTGTTTTTTTTTTGTTTGTTTTGTTTTTTTTTGTGGTACACGGGCCTCTCACTGTTGTGGCCTCTCCCCTTGTGGAGCACAGGCTCCAGATGCGCAGGCTCAGCGGCCATGGCTCACGGGCCTAGCTGCTCCATGGCATGTGGGATCCTCCCGGACCGCGGCACGAACCTGTGTCCCCTGCATTGGCAGGCGGACTCTCAACCACTGTGCCACCAGGGAAGCCCAGAAAGTGGTGTTTTGATTGTTGCATGTAATTGGTCAGTGAACTTGGCTAATTGTGAGCCCTCCTTTGAAAGACAGCGCTGCAGGTGATGCCAACTGGCTCAGGTTTTACTGACTCTGCCTCCCCTGGTGTCAATTTGCAAAGAGCTGTCTTATGGGGTCATGTCTGGGCAGCCAGCTAGCCTTCTCCAGGCCATTTCTCTTTGCATGAAACTCTGACGTGAAGGTATTATGTTACCAGGGTGGGCTGGGGCAGGAAGGGTGGGGTATCTCTTCTAGGGCCTGAGATGAGCTCTTGTCTAATACTCAGAAATGAATCGTAGGGACTTCCCTGGTGGCACAGTGGTTAAGAATCCACCTGCCAATGCAGGGGACACGGGTTCAACCCCTGGTCTGGGAAGATCCCAGATGCTACAGGGCAATTAATCCCATGTGCCACAACTACTGAGCCTGCGCTCTAGAGCCCGTGAGCCACAACTGCTGAGCCCACGTACCACAACTACTGAAGCCTGCACGCCTAGAGCCCATGCTCCACAACAAGAGAAGCCACCACACCGCAACGAAGAGTAGCCCCTGCTCGCCACTAGAGAAAAGCCCGTGTGCAGCGACGAAGACCCAACGCAGCCAAAAAAAAAAAAAAAAAATCGTCTGAGGAAACGTGCATATTGACAAAATAAACCACTTTTTTGTAAATGAGTGCTTGAGCAGACAGCAGCAGGGTAGGGAACCCAGGAGAACTGCTCTGCCTCATGGCTCACGGTCTCAGGATTTATGGAGGTGGGGTTAGCTTTCTGGGTTGTCTTGGCCAATCATTTTGTTTGTGCCCATATTTGGTCTGACTCAGGGCCCTTCCTGGCTGCACACACATCTCTCAGTCAAGACAGTTTCCATCACGAGGGTTTCTGCGAGGTTTGCAGGACTATTATGGGTTGGCGCCTCCTCTGTCCTTTTTTCCCCTCCCAAATTCTTCTGGTTGGTTTTGGTGGCAGCTTGTTGGTTCTGTGTTCCTTATTGAGACCTCTTGTTGTGAGACAACTCATGTAAGCGGTTCTAACCTGGCCAGGACGGGTGGTTTCAGTCAGTAATTCCCTAACATTATCGTCCCCATTTAATGGGCAAGAGAAACAGAGACCTAAAGAGACTGAATATCCAAGGTCACTCAGCTAATAAGAGGTAGGCTAGGCCTTGAACTCCAGTCTTTGACTTCAAACCCCCAGATCTTCCCACAGCCCTGGACTGTCTTGCCCCCAGTAAGTGGGAGGCTGTGCAATTGACAACCTTCTCTGTTCTTGCTGCAGCCACTGCCCTGAAGGTTATTTCTGCCTTAAAACATCTGACAACCCAGATTTTAACTATACCAGCTTTGACTCCTTTGCTTGGGCTTTCCTCTCACTGTTCCGCCTCATGACACAGGATTCCTGGGAACGCCTCTACCAGCAGGTATTGATCTGCATGTCCCCATACAGACTCGGTTGGAGGCTGGGGCATTGGCTGCATGGCTACATTCTTCCTGGAGGACCCTGACCATGTCAGGGGCCCAAGTTCTCTAGGTACAAGTCTCTCTTCTTTCTTTTGAATCTGCAGACCCTGAGGGCTTCTGGGAAAATCTATATGTTTTTTTTCGTGCTTGTTATCTTCCTGGGGTCTTTCTACCTGGTCAATTTGATCTTGGCTGTGGTCACCATGGCATATGAGGAGCAGAACCAGGCAACCATTGATGAAATTGAAGCCAAGGAGAAGAAGTTCCAGGAGGCCCTTCAGATGCTCCGGATGAAGCAGGAGGTCAGTGAGGGGTGGATCTTTGTGAAATCTGTTGCAGGTTGTACATCGTTGGGCAGATATCTGGAGTAGCCTCTTAGAGTAAGACTGTCATTTTAGGGAACCATAGGAAGATTCATCTTATCTCAGGGACCATCTTAGGTTAGATTTTCTCAAGAAAAATGAATGAAGAGCCTGTGCAAGTGATTCACTGAGGGGTGCTCTTAGGAGGAGACTGAAGGAAACAGGATGGGACAGGGGAAGAATTAAACAAGGAAGTGGCCTCAGCTAGATACTACCTTTGGCCTGATCGCATGGGGAGCTCCAGGGCATGACTTGTTCCACAGGGTTATCCTTACCTGGAGGCAAGAATGCCGGCCCTTTGTACCTCCAGCCAAACGTATAGTCAAAGAAAGTTTTCTGCAAATCCTACAGCTGTAACCCATTAGTAACTAACATTCAAGCAGCTTGAGATGAGGGTACTGACCTGGTAAAAGATCTGGACAGGGCATCAACAGAGTTTACTACAGGGTGTGAATGAGGGAGGTGACCCAGAGGTGACTCCTCCTGCCATGTCTTAATCCAACCACCACCCAGGTCCTAATCCTGATCTCCTCTGGTTTAGATGCCATCACCTCTGTGACACCCCATGTCTGAGGGACACACATTTATGCTAAGCTCATCCAGATACTGCTGTTCTCTCCTTTCAGGTGCTGGCAGCCCTGGGGGTTGACACAGCCTCTCTCCACTCCCACAATGGATCCCCTTTGGCCTCCAAAAATGCCAGTGTGAGAAGGCACAGAATGAAGCCAAGGGTGTCAGAGGGCTCCACAGATGACAACAAGTCACCCCAGACTGAGTCTTACAACAAGCACAGAATGGTAAGGGGCTCAGGTTTGTGCCTTAAAGGTGACCCACCTTTCCAGCTGCCATGGACGATATGCAGAGAGATATCTGGAGGCACAGAGACTAGGAGGAGGTTTTGATAATCCAGACCCTGCCTGCCACGCCCCCCAACCAATGGTAGCCTAAACTAGGACAGGGGCATTATGGATGGGGAAAAGGGTGAATTATAAAGACTCTTATGGGGACTTGAGGGAATAAACAAGATTGGGACTGTGGAATGTTGAAAAAGAAGGGAGAAGTCCAAAATGCCTCCCAGGTTTCCAGATTGGGCAGTTAGGTAGGTGGTGATTCTAAGGCAGTAGCACTGGAGAAGAGCCCTGGATTGTTTGTGACCTTGAACATGCTGACCTTGAGGTGTCTGTGGACCTGTGGACATCAAGGGTCATCTTCCTTCTGACACTCTGATCTGCAGTTCTGGAGCAGGAGTGGGGTCCTTGTTCGTGATGCTGAAATCATTTACAAGCTTCTTTCTGACCTCATGCCTCAGCCCCTGCAGCTCAAATTCTCCCCTACTGTTGGCACAGGAGATCCCAGCACCTGTCTCTGTGATAACAATCCAGTCTGGGAATAACTTCAGTACCTCACTTCAGACCCTGTAGCAATTCTCCCCACCATCATCACCCACTACCTCCTACTCCAAGATTCCCTGTACTCACCAAGTTTCCTCCCACCAGCTCCTTCTCCCTTGAAAGTCCTATGTACCCCAAATAAACCCTTTCCACAGGGCTGAGAGATAATAACCCCTTTGTGGTAGAGTAGATCCCACAATAACAGTATGGGAAAGGGGATCAACATGGCTATTTTTCAAGGCTGCTGACGCTCACTTCCCTCCTGATCTCTTTTCCTTGTGCTCCTCTGAAGGATGTTCTACTTTTTGGAATAGGATCTCTACAACCCCCAGACTTCCATGTGCATGGACATACACAGGCACACTCCCATGCACACTGACCTCTGTGACACGGACACCTCAGCATTTATCAGAGTCTGTGCCCTTCCCTTCCTTGCTCTGCCTCTTTTGAGCAGCACCTGATATGGACAGGGCACAGTTCAGAAGCTGTTTCAAAGGGGATTTGACTAGGGCTCTGACAACCATGGAACAGGATGAATCACAGCTTCCATGGACATGTCAGTGACACTCTGAATTGGGCTTTAATTTCTTCTATTCAGTCAGCCTCACACAGATTAGCACTTGGATGCCCAATAGTTGTCTGGTGTGTGTCTGTGTGCTTGTGTCTCCAGCTAGGTTTACCTTCAACAGGAAAAAGAGGAACCATGTTTTGTTAATTCAACAACACTAGGTGCTTGTTATAAAGAGTTGACTAAAACACAGTCCATTTCCCAAGGGCTTCCATTTGGGTGGAGGAGGAAGATATAAAAATAGCTGTGTATTGAGTGCTTTATTAGGGACACATAGATGGTGTTTGGGGAATAGAAGAGGAAACATCTACTCTTATGAGGGTGAGGGTGTATCAGGAAAGGCTTCATGGAGGAGGGGATAATTTAAGTGAATAGTAAATAGTGAGTAGGGGGGTCCTCCAGTAATTGAGGACTGGGAGGGTTTGGGGAGGAATATCTTCCAGGCAGAAAGGAGGTCATGTTTATGCAAAGACAGGGAGGCATTGTTTGGGTACTTCCTTAATACTAACTGATTGACTGGAGTCCATTCAATAAGACATCCTCTTTCTTCTTTCCCGGGTGTGTTATTGTAGTAAATAGACTATAGGAAGTTTTAATAAAAAGCCATTTTCTGACCAGCAGTAATGAGAGAGAGGTTGGGGGTAGCACTTAGGAGAGAGACACAGCAGGGGTTTCAGGGAACACACAGGAAACCAGTTGGTTTGCTTGGAGGATGCATTTTAAGGCACATCCGATACTTAGATTCAGAGCTCATTGTCCACCATTTGTCAAGTAGGTTAATTGTGAAATATTAGTTGGTGGCCAAGGAGGCACTGCTTGTCAAATACGGGACCAAAATTTTCTTCTTAGTTTCTTGGTTTGCTTAGTGCCCAAGTGCATATAACTCAGTTGTCCCATCTTTAATAAGGATATGCCAATTCTGTTCCTTTGCTTCAAAACTAGGAAGGATTCGTGGATTTTTATGAGTTCAATGTCCTTGGACATATATTCTAGGCAAAAAGCGCTGTGTTTTTTGTTTTTAAAATTAATTAATTAATTAATTAATTTTTGGCTGTGTTGGGTCTTCGTTGCTGTGCACGGGCTTTCTCTAGTTGCGGTGAGCGGGGGCTACTCTTCATTGCGGTGCACGGGTTTCTCTTGTTGCGGAGCACAGGCTCTAGGCGCGCGGGCTTCAGTAGTTGTGGCTCGCAGGCTCCAGAGTGCAGGCTCAGTAGTTGTGGTGCACGGGCTTAGTTGCCCCGTGGCATCTGGGATCTTCCTGGACCAGGGATGGAACCCATGTCCCCTGCATTGGCAGGCAGATTCTTAACCACTGTGCCACCAGGGAAGTCCCTAGTGCTGTGGGGGACTTTAATACTGAATTACAGTGATTGCTGTTGAACAGGACTGGGCTCCAAATGATCAAGAAAGCAAATTTCACTTCTGTGGGAGAGGGGGATAGGTCAGGAGAGCTTTAATTGACAAAGTGTCCCAACTTTAGTAATTTAGCAAATAAAAGGAATTAAGGAAGGGGGAAAAATTCAGCATTATGATCAGAGTTTGAGAGGAAGTCAGTATTTAGATTTTAGAAACACTTTCTATGAGCTGAGGACAGAATTGATAACTTGTCTGGTCAAGATCGTGGTCGTGGGAACTAGCCAACCCAGCACACTAACTCTCCAGGGGCTCTGGGCTCTGGGCCTCTGAATTAGCTCCTTTCCTCTGGCAACTGTACCCACACAGTTCCCTTGGAGGAAGATTTTGATGGGAAATGTTTATTGATTTGGAGGAATGGCACTATTCTTCCAGGAAATTAGGCTGCAACTCTCCCTTCAATCTCCCCATTGTTGACTGTTCAATGTTTGCCTCGAGGGATCCTAGAAGCTCATTATATTACAAAGCTCTTATCTCCTCCTTTGCAAAACAAACTCTCACACGCATATAGGCTGGATCTAATGAATTGTCGAACCTAATTTTCAGAAAATAAGAGCACTCATTTGTTCAACAACCCTTTACTAAGTTTGTTCCTGTACTGGTGTACATAACTGTCTGCTGAAGTCACAACTTTGCATTGAAGCAGGGAACTTAAGATACCTTTGTCCAGCACCATGGCCAAAGGCTGGCAAACAACTGACCCATCTGGGTGACAAGGTTGTCCTCTGACACATCCTTGGCCATGATGACCTATTTGCTGATCTTGAACACCTTGCAATCTCTTTTTGATCTTGGACCTTTCCCAGGCTGTGTCAAGAATATTCTTTTCCTCTCTTTTCTCCCCATGTACACCTAGAATACCCCATAGGAAGAGAGACCCTTGAGGCAACCCCCTCCCCACCCTGGTGCCCAGGAACCTGTCTTAGGGAAGGACTCTGCAAAGCCTCAGGTGAGGCCAGGGCATCTGTTAGCTACGAACTCAGGCTCTGGTTGCACCCCAGCTCCGTGTCATGCTGTTACTCACATCTGAGCTCTTACCCCAAGTTCATGGAGTAGCCCCTTTACTCCAAGCGTGACTGCAGAGGACTGTAGCTTCACTGGGCAGCTTGCAACCACCCGAGACAGGCCAATAAGAGGCTGAGTGATCTGTTTTTGCCACTGAAGACTTTAGGGGAATGTCTTGACACTGTTTGTGTCCCAGCAGGCATCTGATGCAGGACAGAAGACTTACTTGACAGCAGAATACTTGAACGAACCTTTCCGATCCCAAAGGGCAATGAGTGTTGTCAGTATCATGACCTCTGTCCTCGAGGGTAAGTATTGCTCATTGGAACTTCCACTCACTGTGCCATGAGGAGTCCCCATATGAGCAGAAGATGGGATGCCCCAAACCTGTGTGGAAGAGCACCCATCTCTGTGTCCTGGGATACTCCTCATTTTTATGCCCTTGTCCCCATTACCCTTTATCAGTGTGGTTTTTAAAATGTAGATAAATTTTCAAAAACAATAGATCCAGTGAATGAAATGCTCTAGTTCATTTCTTGTTCAAATTAACATCTGCTTCATATGTATTCACAAAACTAGATTTTAAAAAGTGATCCAGCAGGCACAGAGAATTTCAAGCTACCACTCAGGTATGCAAGAAATTTAACAGTCTTTAATTTTCAAACATGGAAAAATTGTTCCCATGTGTTTCATGGCAGTGATTTTTATGGTTATAACTTAATTTTTATTTATTTATTTATTTTTGCGGTACGCAAACCTCTTACTGCCACAGCCTCTCCCGTTGCGGAGCACAGGCTCCAGATGCGCAGGCCCAGCAGCCATGGTTCACGGGCCCAGCCGCTCCATGGCATGTGGGATCCTCCCGGACCGGGGCACGAACCTGTGTCCCCTGCATCGGCAGGCAAACTCTCAACCACTGTGCCACCAGGGAAGCCCCTATAACGTAATTTCTGTCTCAAGCTCATGCTAAACATTAGAAGGCAATTTAAGTAAATTAATCCTTCAGTTTAACTAAATCCTTGTCAATTCAGGGTTCCATCAATCAGGTGGGAATCCACTCAGCCTCCCCAGGGATGGATCTAAATTCTAACTGCTTACACCAAGCCACAGGGTGGAGGAAGAGAATGTCCACCTGGCACTCAAGTACCAAAGAGCATGGCTATATCCTTCTCACCCTGACTATAAGACCTGTCTTCTTATCCAGCCTTTCTTTTGCCTCAGGGCATGGAAAACATGGCCTTAGTCATATCCAGTTATTCATCTCCTCTGGACAAATTTAAAATGTCCTGAGCTGGAGGATGGGGAAAGGAGTTTGGATGTTGGTGTGTCCCTGAGAAGGGGCCCTGTGTACTCTCCTCCCAGCCCTGGGCTGAATTCTAACTGCAGGGGAGGGCATGGTGGACAACAGACAACAACAACAACAAAATGTTTGAGGGATTTGAAAACAGATCCAATCTGTACCTTACTTTCTAGGTGAAGCCGGAGGTGGCAAGTCTTAGACAGAGACCCTCATGCCTAGCATGACACAGAAACCATAGGGTAGAATGGACCGGTAACATACCTGGGTAGAGAGGAACTGAGGCAGCCTCAAAGGGTGCCCTGTGGCCCCAGCATGACAGGAGAGTATCTGGATGATCACCTTGTTCCCACTGAAGGCTGCAGAAGGAGAAGAATGAGAGGCAAAGAGGGAACAGCCATCTCCATGGCTCTCCCACCAGCGACGACCAGATGGGAACATTGATGACTCAAGTGAAATACACTTGGCAATGACTTAGGACCAGCTCAACCTTCCGCCAACCTTCAGCTCCCCAGAACTCAGACACAACTTCAGATAACGAAGTAGTAGCAGACATTGAATTAACCAAAACAAAGTCCCCTGGTTGGAGACTTGAAGTATAAATTGAATTCAGTTACAGGAGAAAAAACCCCATAAGCTACATTTCTTGCATAACTGAGTTTGTGTTTTGAGAAATGTGTACCTATTCTAGTAACAACAGTGTTGTTGTTATTTTTGCTCATGGATAAATATTTAATAATTACTCATCAGCAGAGAGTGAGGATTAGAGAGGTGGAGGAGGAGGGAGAGGTTGGAGGAGAGGGAAGGTAGAGAGAAATGCTGGTCTGGAAGATTGAAGGAATGAAATGGAGAAACATGGCAGGATTTCTGGGCAGTGACAAGCTGGGACCAGTCAGCGTGGTTGTGGATTTTTTCCAACCAGGTTCAGTTGGTTGGGCGCAGGTACAGAGTCATCTCCATGTTGGGTTTATTCAGAGTTGGGGTTTTGCCAGGCAAATACAATGGAGGGGGGAGAGGGCAAGGGAACTGAGGTGTCTGCAAGGGAGTATAAAGGGGGTGGGCATGAAATGTAAGCTAGGTAAGTTGAGAAGCAAAGACATGACCTGGATGGTTAAAAAGTGTACGGATGGATGGTTAAAAAGTGTACGGTCCATGATTTGGAGGACTGAATGGAGACAGAGGTTGGGTTGCACTTGCTAGACTACAGGGGCTCAAAAAGGAGGAAAAGGGTGAGTGCTGAAGTGGAGATGGGAGGTGGTAGTTATAAGTAATGACAAGGTCTGGAGGCTGGCCATGGGGTGGGGGTCTGAGTCCATGCCCGGCTGACAGCTGTCATTGACCACACCTGTGATGCAGAACTCGAGGAGTCTAAACAGAGGTGCCCACCCTGCTTGACCAGCTTGGCTCAGAAGTATCTGATCTGGGATTGCTGCCCCACATGGGTGAAGCTTAAGACCCTTCTCTTCGCGATTGTGACGGACCCCTTTGCAGAGCTCACAATCACCCTGTGCATTGTGGTGAACACCATCTTCATGGCCATGGAGCACTACGGCATGAGTCCCGCTTTCGAAGCCATGCTTCAGATTGGCAACATTGTGAGTGCCCTGGCAGCCACTGCCTGTGCTGTCAGAGCTGTGGGGCTCTGGGTGGGGTAGCAGCATGCCCTCATTCACTGGAGTGTTGATCTTGCTGGCTGAGAGCAGTGTGGGAGATGTGTAGACACTGAGTGCACGAAGTCAAGTCTGGAGGACCAGGCTGAGCTGCTGGGAATTGCTTTGGGATGAATGAGCACAGGGAAGTGGACAGAGAGAGCCCTGACCTAGGGGCAGCTAGCCTCCCCTTTGCAGAACTTAGGACAGCCACCTGAATTCTCAGCATTGCAGCTGCCACTACCTTGAAATGATGATAAATGCCACTTTCCCATCTAAAGACAACCTATGGACTTGCAAATTTCCTTCCAATTTTATTGCTTTTGTGACTGCAAAACACAGTGTCTGTGGTTTTTCAATGCTGTCATTTAAGTGCAGAAGAGTGGGGGAGGGAGGGGAAGATAATGAGAGAGAGGGAACCTGGGATCATGCTTGCTGTTGTCACAAAAGTGTCAGGGAGTCAGAACTTTTTAAAAAATCTGGTTCAGACAGGACTTTCCTTTAAATTTTCCTCCATAGCTTTGTAGTATAATTTTCTTTGAACAAGACAAAGTCCATACTGGATTTCCCTACATGCTGAGTAAAATATCAGACTCAGAGGAGAACTGTGCTCAGCCTGTGCCCCACAGGAACAGTAATGATAGCCAACTTTATTTGATCACCTACTCAAGACCAGACATGGCCTCAGATGCTTCTCATGGGTTATCTCATGTTATTGTCACAAAACCCCAATATGGTAGGTACTATTATTATGCCCTTTCATGGATGGAAAAATGGAGGCACAGGAGGTTAACTAATTTGCCCAGGGTCCTAGAGGTGAGTAAGTGACAACATCAAGATTTGAACCCAGGCCAACTGGTTCTGAAGATCACACCTCTCAACTCCTGGGTGCTAAACCCCATCACAGGACCTGCTAGTGTGTGTGTGTATGTCTATGTGTGTGCGTGTGTGCACACATGCACACAAGAAAAGCAGAAGCTGCGAAGGTCAGGGTCCTGCCTCCATGTCCACACCACTGTCCACTCCACTGCAGGTGGCTTACTAGTTCCACCAGGACCATACAGCTCTTCTAACTCCTTGTAGGCTGCAGACTTAGGTGGAAGGAGGGGTCCCAGAGGAAATGTGACTGCTCTTCTCTAGAAATCTCCCCCTTTCCCAGAATCCAGGGATGTGAAAATGATGCCAGTAGGTTCTGGGATACTGTGGAGCCAGCGTGCCTTACGTTTCAGCAGCACCTAGGCTAAGTTGTAAAGTTGATATGAAAAGGGGAAATGGAAAGAGAAGGGAGAGCTTATTGCCAAGAAGTCTTCATAGACCCCAAAGGGTCAGATGGAAGAGACCTCTGAGACCGCACCTTGTTTTACAGTTGGAGAAGTGGAGGCAAGAAAGACCAAAGGCCTTTACCACTGTGACAGAGCCCAGTGCCATTTTTTAAAAAGAAAGAAAGGCAGGCACTGTGTGGTGCTTATGATGAGTCAGGTGCTTTATAAGTGTTTTCTCAGTGTCGCAACGCGCTATGAGGTAATCACCACCCTCGCAGCACAAAAGAGAGCCTTAAGACTCAGAGAGGTTCAGTATCCTGCCCAAGGTAGCACAGGTGGGGATGGTGGAGCCAGAGGTGACCCAGGTCTCTCTAGGGCACAGGACCTCACCGCCCCACCCCCACACCACGCTGACTAGCCTACAAAGGGCACTCAGTAGATGCTCTTTGCATCTCACAGTTGCCGTCTTGTGGCATCAGTCAAGTCCCTTAAACTCTCAGCCACTTCCTTCTCTGTAAAAGGGATGTAACTACCTCTGTTTCCCAGGCTGGAGAGAAGCTCTGATGAGAACAAATGAGAGAAAAACACCTGACTCTGGTCTTTGGTTTCTTCCTTACCTGTCACCCTTCCCTGCTGGTTGTTGTGTGACCCAAGCCTGGCCCTGACCTCTCTCAATGTCAGAATTCTATCCTGTTTAAGACCATTAAAGATACTCAGAGCTGAAAGAATCTTAGAGACAATGTATTATTATTGTTCTTACTAATAGCTATTATTGATTAATGAAGTACTGTCTGCCAGGACCTTTGCTAAGAATTGCGTAAGCATTATCTCACTTTAAAGCCCATTATACAGATGAGGAAATTGAGGTAGAGAGGATGTACTCCTTGTCCAAGCTTATACAAGCTAGGAATGGCTGAGGTGACATTTTTCTCTGGGTCTGTGTTGCCCCACGATCCCTGCTTTTAAACTACTGAACCAGATTGACTTCTCATTTACATAATTATATAATATTTATTATCCTAATGATTATTCACTTACTCCATGTCCAACACCATTCAAACGGAAACACTGAAGCATGGAAACACTAATGTGTATTCCCTGAGCACTGGTCCAGAGATTTCTCTCTGCTGCCACACTGAGTGTTCCCATCCCCAATCCGTCAGGAGCCTGCAGATAATATAGAAACGGAATAAAAACGAGGTAAAGGGATTTGCCACGTTATAAACATGACATTTTCCCCCTGCTCTATTTGTCATTGTCCCCTGACCCCACAGACCCTGCTGAGATGGATCCCTGTTTCTGTCCACAGGTCTTTACTGTGTTTTTTACTGCTGAAATGGTCTTCAAAATCATAGCGTTCGATCCATACTATTACTTCCAGAAGAAGTGGAACATCTTTGACTGCATCATCGTCACAGTGAGCCTGATAGAGCTGGGTGCAGTCAGGAAGGGGAGCCTGACGGTGCTGCGGACCTTCCGCCTGGTAATGTGCTCTCTTGACAACTTGGGGAACCTCCACGTGGACATCGAAGGAGGCTCCCCGCTGGAAATGGACTCTGTCCTTTGGGGACCCCACCAGCCAGCCCCCTCTTCCTCTTCGTTCCCTGTGGGAGGAGGCAGGGCATGGGTCCTGGGAGCCAGAGACGTGGTGCTTTGCACTTACTCAAAGTGGGGGTGTGCCCTTTCCTCTCTGGGCCTGGGTGCCCTCATCTGTACTAAGAGACTTCCTAGTACCCTCTTGTTCTCTTACCAAATAACAGTAAATGATAATCATAGCAACTACTCGTTCTTGAGTTCTGACAATGCATGAAGCACAGAGCTAAACCCTTGACGTAACACATCTCATTTTATGCTTACAGCACCCTGAGAGAGTTGCTTTTACTATCCCCACAGATAGATGAGGGAAACTGAGACAGAGTGGTTAAATGATGGCCCAAAGTCTCCCCGCTGCTGAGTGAGCCTCAGACCTGCATTTCAAAGCCAGGCTGCCTGACTCCAGAGTCCCAGCTCTGATCATCCTCTGATCCCCTTGGTCCCCATATCATAGCCCGAATGTCTCACGCACCTCAAAAACTGCCTCCTACTAGCCTCCCGTCCTGGCTCTTCTCCCAACTCAGCTCCAGGATGCCTTCTGCAGGATGGGTTCTCTTATTCTTAACAGAAGAGATGTCCCCCTGATGTCTGTGTCTGTAAGGCAAGTCACCCACCTTGTTTTATTTCTTCAAGAATATCGTGGCCCCTGTACTTCATTTTAGAATCAATTTGCCAAGTTACATACCCACATACACACAAAATTGTTGGGTTTGGGGTTTTTTTTTCTATTAGGACTGCAGTAATTTATAGATCAGTTTGGGAAGAAATATAACCTTTATGTTATGTAGTCTTCTGATCCACAAAAATGGCACACAATCTATTTATTTCAGTCTTTCAATAGTTTTATAATTTCTCCGTAAGGGACTTCCTGCATATCTTTTGCTAGATTTATTCCTAGATATTCCCTAGTTCATTACGCTATTTCAAATGAAACCTCTTTTTAAATGTTCTTTTCTGGGGTTTGGGTTTTTTGTTTTTGTTTTTGCTAGCACTTTGCTATTTAATATTTTTGGATCCACATAGCTCTGTTATTAATTCTCATGATTTATCTATGCAATCTTTTAAATTTGTTAACAGAATCATATCATATGCAAATGATGAGTTTTGTTTCTTCTTTTCTAATCCTTATACCATTTGGTTCTTTTTATTGCATTTCTGTGCTGGTTAGGACATCCAGTACACTGTAGAAAAGATGTGTTAATAGCACACATTTTTCCTGTTTTCCTGATCTCAGAGAAAATGCTTTCAGTGTTTCAGCAAGTCTGATATATGTGGCAGGTTTTTTAAGAAGATTTTTTTAAAAACTCCTTTATCAGTTTAGGAAGTTCTCTTTTGTTAAGAATATTAATCATGAATGGATGTTTAATTTTATCAGACAGTTGTTCTGCATGATTAAGATAATCACATGATTTTCTCTAATCTGTTAAAGCGGTGAATTATACTAATTGATTTTCTAATGTTAAATAAACTTTGCATTCCTGGGATAAACCCAACTTGATCATGATACACTTTTTATACATTGGAAGATTCAGTTTGATAATAATTAAAAAAAATTTTTGCCTCCATATTGATCAGTAATATTTGACCTGTAATTTTCCTTACTTGTGTTGTCCTTGCTCGGTTTTAGTATCTAGGCATCAAGGTTATGCTAATCTCTGTAAAAAGAAGTGAGGAATATTCCTCTTCTTCTACACCCAATCTTTGGGTAAGATTGGAATTATTGTTTCTTGTAAGTTTGGTAGAATTCACTAATTAAGCCATCTGTAAGTCAAGATTTTTCATTACTGATTTAATTTTCTTAATGGCTGTGAAACTACTCAGATTCTCAAATTGGTTTTGGTAAGTTATATTTTTCTAAAACGATTTCCTTCTTATCTAAATTTTTAATTTTATTGACATTAAGTTGTATATGCTATGCTGTTACATTTTAATGCTCCATATCACATGTACTTATGTTATCCTTTTCTTTCTTTAAAAATAGTGATTTGTGCTTTCTTTTATCTATTTTTATTAGTCTCGCCAAAGATCGTCAATTTAATGTCTTTTCAAAGAACCATCTATTAGCTTGTTGATCCTCTCTACTTCATTGATGTTTTCTATTTCAATTAATCCTGCATCTTATCTTTTTTTTTCTTTTTTTTTTTTGCGGTACGCGGGCCTCTCACTGCTGCAGTCTCTCCCATTGCGGAGCACAGGCTCCGGACGCGCAGGCTCAGCGGCCATGGCTCACGGGCCCAGCCGCTCCGCGGCATGTGGGATCTTCCCGGACCGGGGCACGAACCCGCGTCCCCTGCATTGGCAGGCGGACTCCCAACCACTGCGCCACCAGGGAAGCCCCCCTGCATCTTATCTTAATTGCAGCTTCCATTCCACATATTTTATTCTTTACTAACTTCTTAGGATGGAATTTTCAGCCTATTTCCTTTTCCAATATATTCATTGAAGACTTCAATTTCCTTCTAAGAACTGCTTTAATATGTAGAATTTTCCTTAATTAATTAATTTATTTTTAAAATAAATAAATAAATAGATAAGTTTATTTATTTATTTACTTATTTTTGGCTGAATTGGGTCTTTGTTGCTATGCGCAGGCTTCCTCTAGTTGCGGCGAGTGGGGGCTACTCTTTGTCGTGGTGCACGGGCTTCTCATTGTGGTGACTTCTCTTGTTGCAGAGCACGGGCTCTAGGCATGCGGGCTTCAGTAGTTGTGGCTCGTGGGCTCTAGAGCGCAGGCTCAGTAGCTGCGGTGCACAGGCTTAGTTGCTCCGCGGCATGTGGGATCCTCCCGGACCAGGGCTCGTGCCCATGTCCCCTGCATTGGCAGGCGGATTCTTAACCACTGCGCCACCAGGGAAGCCCCAGAATTTTCCTTATTGTTTGGTTCTAAATATTTCCTAATTTCAAATTTGATTTATTCTTTGACTCAAAGGCTAATTAGCAGCATGGTTCTTAATTTTGAAATATATGTGGTATTTCTAGTTATCTTTATGCCATTGAGTTCTAGCTTAATTGTATTATACCCAGAAAGCATACACTGTATGATTTTAATGCTTTGAAATTTATTGATAATCTCAGTTTGGCTCAGTATAGTGAAAATGTTCCTTATGCATTTGAAAAGAATGCGTCCTCTGCAGTTGTATGGTGCAATACTCTGCATATATATCCATTGGGTAGAGAAAGTTCATTGTGTAGTCCAGATATTCTATATCCCTGCTTATTTTTGTCTGCTTGTTTTAGCAATTACTGAGATGGTAGTGTATAAAAATATCTTTCACTATGATTACGGCATGATGTTTCTCCTTATGGTTCTATCTGGAGGCTATGTTATTAAATGCATACATATTTTAAGTTATTATATCTTCCCAGTGGAGCGAAACTTTTATCAGTGAGAATTGACCTTGTTTATCCCTAGAAATGCTTTTTGCCTTAAAAGTCTCTTTTGCCTGATAGTAATTAAACAACTCTGTTTTCTTTTAGTTTGGAATTTGCCTGATATGTCTTTATCTATCCTTTTACTTCCAGCCTTTGCATATCTTTAAGGTTGTTATATGTCTACTGTAAATAGTATGCAGTCATTTTGGATTCTTATTCAATCCACTCTTTGTCTTCTGACAAAAGCATTTAGTCTACTTATTTTATTGTGAATACTGATATATTTGGATGTGTGTCTATCATTATATTCTCGGTTTTCTATTTGTTTCCTCTGTTCTAGCATTTTTGTTCTCTCTCTTCTTGATTTATTTTGGACTGTTTGTTTTTCCTTGTTCCATTTTCCTCCTTTATTGGTTTGGAAACTAAATACTCTGTTTTTATTCTTTGAGTGGTTACTTTAGAAATGACAGCATGTATTGTTAACTTAAAGTCAAAAGTTAGCTAAAATCTTTACTTTTCAGGACAACTTTTTATTCCAGTTACCCCTTCCCAACTTACTATCGTGTTAATTATTTTAATTTTATCTTGTTTTTAAAAAGCTATATGACTTAATTGATGATAAATAATTCCAGATTTGTACAAACACTACTGAAAATTCAGTAGCTTAGCCCAATAAAGGTTTATTCCTCACTCATGTCATAGTCTGATGCAAGCCAGTCAGCTCTAGGTGGGACTCCTTCTAGAAGTGACTGTGCCATATCTGAAGGCCTGTACAACCTTCAAAGCTTGCCTCCTGCTTGTGGAAAGATGGCAAAGTTTACACAGTCAAAAGCTTTTTTAGTCAGGGCTCATGGTTTCTTTTGCAATACAATTCCTTCAAAACTTAGATGGTTTCAGACCTCTGTGTGTGTTATACATCCAGAGTGCTTTCTTTGACAAAGTTCTCAGTTCCGCTTTGTTTCTTTGCTCTCTTGTCCCCCTGCCTCTCTCTGCCTCAAATGGTGGCTACACCATTAATAGCATCTTTGCTAAGATGTGCTTCATTTCATTGAAAACTTTAACTGGTCTTGAACTCATAAAGACTTAATCCCATTGCTCACTCCTTGAGATCTAAAGCAGTGTACTTCCCTAAACCTTCAAGACTCTAAACTTCTGGATTATTTTATTTTATTTAAGTATAGTTGATTTGCAATGTTGTGTTAATTTCTGCTGTACAGCAAAGTGACTCAGTTATACATTAAACTTCTGGATTCTATTTCCTTTTATTTCTTATCAATCAACCAAATATTCCCTGAACTCATCTCTTTCTTGTAATGTCTTGACAAATGTAACCAACTACAACTGACACGATACTAAGGTTCTGTTTTACAGACCCTTTGCCTAGTGCTACTGGCTCATGATCTGCCCCAGAATTATTGCAGACAATCATTTTGCCCCTGCAACACAGATCAACACTTTCCAAGGATTCTTCTATCAGTTTCCTTGTTGTACACCACATGATCACTAAGCCAGTGCCACATATCCGATGTGTTGAAATGGCTCTCTGCAATGTACCAATTTCTACATTAAGAGAAGTACAACTAGTTGTAATGACAATCTCTAAATCTGTGAGTTAACATAATAGAGGTTTATGTTTACAGCATATTCAGTGCTGGTTGGGAAACTCTCCTGGTTTATCTGCTCCAAGTAGTGACTCAGTGACTCAGGATGGTGTGATGTCACCACCATCTTCAATGGGTGGCCTCCATGGTGGCCATAGGAGGGGAAGAGAAAGTGCATGATGTTTTATGGCTCTGCCTGAAAGCAGTGTACATTACTTCTGTCTCCATCTCCATTCCATCAGCCAGAACCCAATAATATGACCTCAACTATTTGCAAGTAAAGTGGGAAAACAGTCTCCCTTTGTGTCTAAGAGGAGTAAAAGTGAATGGTGACCATATAGCCAGTCTCTGCCCTACCCCGTGGAACTTTACTGTTGTGTCCATTCAATGTTTGTTTAGATTCACTCTCATACTTAGCGCTTCCTTGCTGTTTATCCATTCTTGCACATAATACGTTCCTTCTGGGATCACTTTCTTTCTGCCTGAAGTGCATCATTTAGAATTTCTTTCGGTGAGTGCCTTCTGGCAGTAACCTCTCTCAGTTTTATCTAAAATTTGCTGTTCAATTTGCCCTTGTCTTTGTTTTTTTCTTTTTAATTTGGTTGTGCCGAGTCTTAGTTGCAGCAGGAGGGCTCCTTAGTTGCGGCTCGCTGACTCCTTGGTTGTGGCATGCAAACTATTAGTTGTGGCATGCATGTGGGATTTGGTTCCCTGACCAGGGATCGACCCCGAGCCCCCTGCATTGGGAGCACAGAGTCTTAACCACTGCGCCACCAGGGAAGTCCCATGCCCTTGTCTTGAGAAATATTTCTTATGGGATCTTGCCTTAATGGTGGGAGAAATTCTTGTTATACTGTCTACCTTAGGCAGCCCTGGGATGTGTTTCCTGCTTGCTGTGCCTCATGAGACCATTAAAACTTATGCTCAGATTCATCAGTTTTGCAAATGTCTTCAGAGAAAAGCTGACTTCAGCAATCTGTTTATATCTCTGAATTCCCATAGTTATTTAATTTTTGGCTAAAGAATTACTTACTTTATTGACAGATCATTAATGCACTTAAGATTTTATTATCTAGCATTTTTAGTAACTTTTTGATGGAAAGGGGAACCCAAGGGGGACCCAATATAGTCTACCATATTACTTCATCTTCTGATATTCTTCACAAGTTTGAGGCCCATTTCATCACCAAGTGGTGACCTCCTCAGTAGAGGGCAGATGTTAGACTTACCTTGCATTCTATTCCAAAAGTAGGGCATCCTCATTAAAATAAGTTCCAGATTAGATCTAAGGTGAACACAGACCGCCCCCATCACAAAGAAAAATGTGTATGGAGCTTCCTGCATAAGAGGATTAAACCTTGGGACTTATTGCTGTGTTGGGTGATAAAACTGCTGCTACTGTGTCCAGCACAGCATCCCAGCTCCTTGGCCAGAGCCTGGCTCTTAGTAAGGGCTCCATAAATACCCCATGACAGCTGAGCTCACATATTTCTTTCTAACAAATTAGAGAACCACACAAATGTATTTTTTAAATGTTTAGACATCTTTATGCATGGTGCTTTTGTTCTCCTGTGGGGCTTAGCACATTTGGTTTTACAGTGAAGACTTTCTGGGTCTTTGCCTTATCTCTGCAACTAAACCATTAGTTCCATGAGGACAGGAGTCCACAGACTTCTCTCCATATACCTCACAGGCTAGTACAGTTCTATGTATGTGCGTGGCTGGTGTCCAACAAAGTAGGTAGATTGGTTGGTCAATTAAATAAACATATGAATCCCAGGTTCATGAAATCACAGATACTTGCCATTTCAGAGATGGTGGGAGTAAAAGATGTTGTCCAAGGCCTCACGATGAGAAATGCCCCAAAATGATGGGTAGCCAATACCTCTCAAATGCAGTGGGTTGTGCCCTACCTGCAGGAAGCTAGCCTCTCTTCAGGTCAAAGGTGGGCTCTTCTCACACATTTATGAGCTCCATCATACCCCACTCCACCCCATAGAATAGATCTACATTCAGGAGGCTTGTGGCTATAGAACAGAGTACACATCACATGACCAACACCCCAATATGAGACCCCTGACTTTGCCACAGTCAGTGGAGCATATTAGTAGTACATAGGGACCATAGAGGGTTGGTCATATTTTTGAGTAACTGGTGACATAGAAAGAAAGGTCTTTGAAAGCAGCTTCCCAGGATCAACCCATGTTAATGGAATGAGCTACCTTGTGCTTTTTTTTGTTTCTGGCCAAGACTTGAGATGAAAGGTGATGGAAGCAGCCACCAGGACCTGACACAATCTCTGTTTCTCTGCAGCTGCGGGTCTTCAAGCTGGCCAAGTCATGGCCGACCTTAAACACGCTCATCAAGATCATCGGCAACTCGGTGGGGGCTCTGGGGAACCTAACCATCATCCTGGCCATCATTGTCTTCGTCTTTGCTCTGGTTGGCAAGCAGCTCCTCGGGGACAGCTACCATGACAACCGGTGCAAAATCTCAGCACCCAACGAAGAATGGCCACGCTGGCACATGCATGACTTCTTCCACTCCTTCCTCATCGTCTTCCGGATCCTCTGTGGAGAGTGGATTGAGAACATGTGGGCCTGCATGGAAGTCGGCCAGAAGTCCATCTGCCTCATCCTTTTCTTGACGGTTATGGTGCTGGGCAACCTGGTGGTGAGTGCATGGGCAATGCAGGAGACTTCCATGGTATCCTAGAAAGTTTGACATTGCACATGTCTTGCCCACATTGTACCTCCCTGACTGAAAAGTCTTCACACTTTTCCAAGTTGTGTGGGACACATAAGAACTATCTGTTGGGAAGCAGCTGGAATAAGCCCATATGACAGAGCAGGAAAGACCTGATGTAGAATCCCAGCTCTACCTCTAGTAAAGTTGGGTGACCCAGCACAAGAGATAATCTCCCAAGCTTTAGTTTCCTTAAAATCAAGAAAATAGTGCTTACTTATGGGCTTACTGGGAGAATTAAATTACAGGAACAACATACACAAATTGCCTAGTGCAGTTTCTGGGCCAAGGCAGGAAGTCAATAAATGGTAGCTGTTAGTTGTTGAAGGAAAATTTCCCTTCTCCATTCTAGGGTTCTCAGAAGGTATTTCTGTGGTGGCGGTGGGGGGGGCGAGTAGAGTTACATAGGTTCTAGCTAGGAGCAGGAGGGGAGGCACAATGGGACAAGAGGAAGGAGAGGAGCTGGATCATGGACAACATCCGACACCATGACAATAACAAAATCCATTCTCAGGTTTGGGGGGAGCCCCTCTGGAGGGCTTTCTCCCAATTGGCCCCAGCACCCCTTCTCTGGCCCAGTCTGGCTCCTTGTCCTCAGTTGTCTCCACTCCCTCAAGTTCTGGGTGCCTTTGCTCTCCCAGCCTTGACCAGGGTGAGGGGAGGGCGTTATTTTTAGGAACCCCTTTCTTTTTTTTTTTAATTGAAGTATAGTTGATTTACAATATTGTGTTAGTTTCAGATATACAGAATAGTGATTTGGGTTTTTTTCCATTATAGATGATTACAAGATGTTGAGTATAATTCCATGTGCTATACTGTAAATCTTTGTTGCTTATCTATTTTATGTATAGTAGTTTGTAACTGTTAATCCCATACTCCTAGTTTATCCCTCTCCCCTACCTTTTCCCTTTGGTAACCATAAGTTTGTTTTCTATATCTGTGAGTCTGTTTCTGTTTTGTATATAAATTCATTTGTATTATTTTTTAGATTCCACATATAAGTGATATCATATAGTAATTTTCTTTCTCTGTCTGACTTATTTCACTAAGCATTATATTCTCTAGGTCCATCCATGTTGTTGCAAATGGCAGTATTTCATTCTTTTTTATGGCTGAGTAATATTCCATTGTATATATAGACCACATCTTCTTAAGCCAGTCGTCTATTGATGGGCACTTGGGTTGCTTCCACGTCTTGCAGGAGCCCCTTTCTTATTGCCCTGGAAGTAAACCAACTTGAATTCTTTTCCCATAAGAGTTTTACAGATAAGAGAAAGCTAAACTAAGAGAGGGGATGAAAAAACAAATCCAGACTCTTCAAAGTCTTTCCCAACAGGGTCCCTGAGCCAGAGGTGCCTTCTGCCTGCTCTCCTGAGTAGGGGGCTGGACAAAACTCCTTTCTTCCATGCTGAGCTCCCCATCCCTGCAGTGTCAGAGAGGCCCCTGACCCTGAGGCAGGAAGTTTGCCTTTCCAAGCACTTTTACATCCTCATGCCATTTCCTCTTCACAACCACTCTGACAGGTAGGGGGTCCCCACTCCCTGCTTAAGGGGGCAGGACACGAAGTTGGAAGCAGAGAGGAGATGTGCCCAGGATTCCAGAGTGAGCAATAGAACCCAGGGTATGGCTGATGAGAGTGGTTCTGGGCAGGCCCATGCCTTCTCCTCTCTGTTGTCCCTGAATGTCCCTTTGCTCAGCAGGGGTGACCCTCCTCTATGGTGGAGAATGTGCTTCCAAGCCTTGTCCACGTGAAGCAAGTTGCTTGGGGCATCCCCGAGGCTCCTCTCAGTTGCTGTCAGAATGTCTGTTCCCCCAAGAAGGAAAGCATCTTGGGTGGGCAGGGAGAGGCCCCACTGTGGCTGTCCTGCCACCCAGCTGCTGACCTGGTGGGCCACGGAGGGGGTCAGCTCATCGATTGAGGGATCTTCCTTTCCACGCCTTCTCTCCAGGTGCTTAACCTGTTCATTGCCCTGCTGCTGAACTCCTTCAGCACCGACAACCTCACAGCCCCAGAGGACGACGGGGAGGTGAACAACCTGCAGGTGGCCCTAGCGAGGATCCAGGTGTTAGGCCGGCGCACCAAGAAGGCCCTTTGCAGCTTCCTCAACTGGCCCTTCTTGCTCCCCCGGCCCAAGGCAGAGCCCCAGCTGGTGGTGAAACTCCCACTCTCCACCTCCAAAGTTGAGAACCACATTACTGCTGACACGGCTGCGGGGAGCCCTGGAGGGCTCCTGGCTCCCAGAGGCCCCAGGGATGACCACAGTGACTTCATCACCAATCCTAACGTATGGGTCTCTGTGCCCATTGCCGAGGGCGAGTCTGACCTCGATGACTTGGAGGATGATGGTGAGGAGGATGCTCAGAGCACCCAGCAGGAAGTGATCCCCCAAGCGCAGGTGAGAGTTCTCCCACGGGACAGCCACAGGAAGCAGGGAGGGGACTTAGGGCTGGAGTGACAAGGGGCAGTAGGGAAACTTTGATGAAGAGGTTTTCCAACCTCAGGGCTGGCACAGCCTTGAAGAGCCCCAGGCAAGCCCGGCGTGAGACCCTTTCACATAAGAAAGCACAGGCCATGCCAAGCTTTCTGGAGGAGGCGACATTTAATCAGGGCCTGGAAGAAAGGGTCAGAATTCACCAGGCAAGCAGGGAGCAGGGGCACTGCTTGAGCCCCAGGCCACTTGGAGTTGCTTGAAATTGTCTTTCATATAGCTGCCCCATTTGCTCCACCCAATCCAGGCTCTGTGCAGGAGGTGCTAATAAGATTGCTCTAAGAACAGGATGTTGTCCAAGAGCAAGTCTCGTCTCATCTTCACCAGCAGCCTAAAAAGTCCTGATCATTATGTGACTCATTCATCCAGCTTTTCCTGACAGGGGATGTCACAGGGAAATGACACTTGTTCCTTTGGCACCAAAGAATTTGAAGCATATTTTTGGGTAATACATATATATATATATTTTTTTTAAATGCTTTGCATAGTTCCTTTCTACCTTAAGCTGATAAATCAACCCTCGTTAACCTCTTCTCAACAACTCAGGGCATGCACGTCTCCACAATGTAGGAAGGCAGGGGTCCCTGTGGGACCCGGGAACAGAGCGCTGCTGGCCAGGCCACTAAGTGGCCTCAGACAGCTGTGCTTTGTGTCTGTAGCTCTTCCCTAGCCTCCGTCCCTTGCAGCTGTCACTGCTCTTGTGTTCCAGCAGCTGCTGTTATCAGCTGCCATATTTTACATGCCTTTGTCTGGGTGACAGCCGAGGGCAGGGCGTCACCATCCCCAGAGTAAAGGACGTAAACTCTGTGACGCTGTCTCCACTCAGAGTCATTTTCAATTACTTTGGGGGTTCTTGGGGTCTCCAGAGGGCAAAGTTCACTACCACTCTGACCCCTGGACAAGTGATAATGGTCATGGCTAACATCTATGGAGCCAAGCACTGCTTGTGAAGTGCTTCACAAGTATGAACATATTTAGTCATCAAAATAACCAAATGAAGTAGATCTTGCCTTCTTAAGTTTGCAGATGGGAAAAATGAAAATAAGAGAGGTTAAATAACTTGCCTAATGTCACACAACTTGTAAGTAATGACGCCAAATATTACACACAGATCTATCTGGCTGTATGTATGTATGTTCGTTGCATATATTAGGTCCTTGGCTCTAGCAGATGATGATGTGCAATATCTCTTCAAAGTTAGAATTAGTTAGCTGAGGGTGGGCCCAGGTACCCAAGTTGGGGCTTTCTCTCACTAGCAGGAGCAGCTGCAACAAGTCAGGAGATGTGAGGACTACCTGCCACCCAGGAGCTCAGGTTCTGGAATGTTCTCTGAGGACCTGGCTCCATACCTAGGTGAGAAGTGGAAAGACGAGGCTCCTGCTCAGGACCCTACAGAGGTAGGTATGTGAGCTTCCTGGAGATGTTAAACAGCCTGCCGGACAATGACCAGTGGGATGGAGGGGATTGGAGGATAGGGCTGGGCGTGGGGTATTCCAGACTACACTCAACTACACTACACATGAGCAGAGGCTCATGTCTCATCTTGGGAATTTTTAAAGTCCTTCCAAACCTCTGGGCTAATCAGCATGATTTCACTGGGAAGAATGAGGTTCCATAGACTGGGGGACCGAGGACCTGTTCCTCAACCTCTCTGAGCCTCCGTGTCTCCCTCTGGGAAGCTGAGTGGTAATGGCTACTTGGTAGGCTTCTTTTGAGGCTTCAATGAGTTGCTGCTTGTCAAATGTTTAGCTCCTGCCTGAAAAGGAATAAGTGCCCAGAAAATGACAGCCAAGAAAAAAGGAAACAAAAGACAGTGCACAGAGAAAGTTAAGTATCTTTCAGAGCCAGCAGATAAAAGTCAGAGTTGCTGTGGGTGAGGAAGTCTTCCCTGTGACCATCTCCCACCTCCCACCCCCGCTTTCTGTTGTCCACACTGTCTTCTCGGGCCAAAAGCAGACTGGTGCCGGGGAGAGGCTATCTGTACTGAGTGCTGTACTGACAGACTTACATAGACTGAGCAGGAAGAAGATCTTATAAGAGGTAAAAATAAACTTGGTGGTTTCATTACAAATCTTTAAAGAAAACAAGCTACATTGAAAGAGGTATCTCTAAAGGTTTAGCATCTGTAATAGCACTGTATTAAATGCAAGAAGTTAACTTCACACCTAGCCACTGAGTGCCGATGGTGACAGGCACCGGGTAAGCAAAGATAAGGAAGACATAATTCATCCCAAAGTTATCAAGCCCATCAGCTTGAGGAGTGCCAGCCACTGGCTGTGTGCCTCTGGGCAAGGCTGACCCAGCGGGGTGAGAGAAGAAGGTGGGATGAGAAGGGATTTGAGGGCTCTGGGTGAACACCAGCCTCTTGGTTCCAGTTGGGTGAGGGTTGCCATCTTCTACACGTGGAGAACATGTTTCTGCTGAGCATTCTAAGGACTCCCCTGGCTAGTTTTCTCTACTCCGTGTTTTCAGTACACTACTGCTGGGGATTGTTTTTGTTTTTGTTTTGATTTTGTCCATGACCCTAGCCAGGCAGGGAGGATCTGACAGTGACAGATGGGGACCCACCCCACCATTTGGGTCCATTAGCCAAGCGATCAGGTTTACTAATATGAGAGCAGCTTCAGCTCCTAATTGAATTCATCTGGAAACATTATAGGACTGAAGCTGCCAGGAGGGCAACAGGGCCCCTGCAGCATTGCTCCATGATTAAATATTCAAGCCCAGTGAAGGCTGAGAGTCTTTATGGGTGTAATTACCGTGTCTCGGGCCATCGCCAGCCCTCCATCAGGGGCCTGGAGGTTTAAAGCCTCACACAGCTGAACCTCTGGGGCTCTTCAGAGAGCATGACTGTTCTGGGGCTCAGCTGGCAAGGCACCGAAACAGAAGGGACGCCATGGTGGGTCCAGCCCTGAGGGGCTCTCTCTGCATCTCGGAGCTCTGAGCCAGTCAGACCTGTGGTGACAATGTGCAGATTCACTGGGCCCCTCAGAGAGCTGGGTTCACTGCTGGGGCTTCTGCCCTGCAGGGAGTGGATGACACGAGCTCCTCAGAAGGCAGCACTGTGGACTGCCTGGATCCTGAGGAGATCCTGAGGAAGATCCCTGAGCTGGCGGATGACCTCGATGAGCCAGATGACTGCTTCACAGAAGGTAGGGTGGCAGCCACAGACCTCCTCCACTTGACATTCATTAGGGCCAGAATCCAGCTCAACAAGTACTCATCTGGTCACCTCTGTGTCCAGGGTTCTGGCCCGGGGTCCAGGGGAGACAGGCAAGCAGTGCCCCTTGCTCCTCACTCCCAAGCTTGAGGGCCCAGCATCAAACACAGATGCCAGACTCGCAGCAGCTGACTGGTGGGATCTGCATCTCGTGCCACGTCAGACATGGCAAACAGATGCTCTGCCTTCCTCATCACCCTCGAAAACACCTCACTGAGTTATAAACCAGCGCTCTTGAGGTTGAAAGGGAAAAGGTAGCCACCACCAAAACCCTTGACTTGGGACATAAAAGGACTCAGAGGAGGGCCATGATGCACCTGTGTCCCTGCATCTCCTATGTGACTCTTAAAGGCAGAACCTGCATCTTACTCTTCTTTTTCCTCAATGTTTAGAACAGTGAAGCCTGTTATATTCTCAATAGATATTTGTGCAATAAGTGAATAAACATATAGTTCATACTATGAAAGTAAGTGTGGCCTAAATAATTAAACAAACAAAGAAACCACTTAATTGAGTTTCCACTTTCACGTGACCCTTAGCTAGGCTGCCCCCAGGCCCCATTCCAGCCATGTGGAGACCCCCCAGTTCAGCACAGGCTCAAGGCATAGCCCCTCAGACACCCCCAGGCTCAGGCCCCATGTCTTGTCAAAGCTCCAGAGAAGGTGGGATAAGGATAAGGACTATACTATCATCTGTAGGGAGGAAGATGCTTGGGAGGAGGTGAGAGTGGGCAAGACCAGTGGTGGAGAGGGACACCTGAAGGGCACGATGGAGAGACTGCCTGAAAGGGACCCCACTTCTCTCATATTCCAGGAAAGAATTCTTTTCCAAAATAGCGGCAAGTGTGTTTCTCTGCAGAGTGGTTTCCCTTCAGGGCTGGAGTCAAAACATGCCTCCTTTACCAGTGGGGCATCACTCACCATCAGTCCCCTCTCCCCACAGGCTGCATTCGCCACTGTCCCTGCTGCAAAGTGAACAGCTTCAAGTTTCCATGGGCCGTGGGCTGGCAGGTGCGCAAGACCTGCTACCTCATCGTGGAGCACAGCTGGTTCGAGAGCTTTATCATCTTCATGATCCTGCTCAGCAGTGGAGCGCTGGTAAGCAGAAGTAGGGGTTCCATGCCACAAAGCCCTCCAGGTGGGGTCTCCACCATCCAAAGGCCCTGGAGCTGCAGCAATGGGCTCCCCTGATTCCTGGGCTGAAAGTCCCCAACGTGTGGCTGGAAGGCGAGCTGCAGCCCAGCATGAGGACTCCTCTTAGGAGGGCATGGTAGGTGCTTGAGGGGCCCATGTCGTGGCCTGTTACACCTGGCTGCTTGGATTTCAAGCAGTGAGTGTATACATCCCACTTTATTGTTGGGGAAACTGACACTCAAAGGGTTTATGGGACTTGTCCAAGGTTACCCAGCTTGTCAGTAGGAAAACCTAATTTTGCCTTCATTTGATCCCAAAGTCCCTGATTTTCCACCTTCTGACCTCCCAACACAGTGCCCTTTTCTGAGGGCCCAGTACGAAGAGGACCATCCTTCCCTGCCCTGTCAAGCCGCTTGCAAGTACTGCTATCACTCACTCAAATTGCATGGCAAATCATTACAACAGCACTTCTCAAAATTTAATCACCCGGGGAACTTGTTAAAATGCAGATTCTGATTCAGTAAATCTGGGGTGGGGCCTGAGAATTTGCATTACCAACAAGCTCCCACATGATGCTGACACTGGTCCACAGGCCACACTTTGAATAACAAGGCCTTACAGTCCTCTAGATTCTGAGTTAAGAGACTTCCTAAGCCCCTTGCTGAGTGTTGAGCTTTGTAGGACAAGGAAGGATGCTCTCTCTGCACCATGGCGTAGGCTCACTACACAGTCTCAACTAATCTTCCCAATGAACCAAGGTAGACGTAGACACAGGAAGGGACTCATCCTTGGCTGTCCACATTTTATGGATGAGGACGTCACAGCCTAAAGACACGGAGGGACCTGCCCAGGCTCCCAGCTCATTAGTTAAAGGGAGGACTAGCATCCCACTCTCTTGATTCATGGTTCCCAGTGTTTCCACTTGTCTTGCTCCCTGTGTGCCATTTACTCCCTGAAAATAATCTACGGACCATCTGGGCACCCACTTAAATGCCGTATTTCCCAGGAAGGGAGCCCAAACTGCTCAGGGTGTTGTCTCAGCCTTAGGGAGGAGCAAAGGCAGGTGAGAAGGTTTGATCTGAGAGATGGAAGGAAAGCTAGGCCAGCAAGGGCACAAAGCTGAGGGAGAAGTGTCTCACGGAGCAGGCTGGCCGGCCTGCCATCTTGGAGAGGGGGTGGCAGCGTCTGATGGTGCCCACTGCCCTGGCACAGGGTGGTGACGGCCCCCCTAGAATAGCAGTCTCAGCACAGTCCTGAGTGCAGAGGCCACACTGCGGGGCAAAGGGAGGCTGGGCAGTGCATTCTCCACACCTGCCCTTCCCTCTGTCCTGCAAATGATAACCTCAATCATTTGATGAGGACTAAGTGCCTTCTTCATCACCTCCTTCCCTTGTCCGTCTACTCCCCTTCTCCACACACCCCTGCTGCTCCCCTGCCCTCCCATCCCGGCAGGGAGCTCACATCCTAAACCAGCTGCTGGCCCCACCCCAGTGCTCTCCCTCCCCTCCCCATCTCCTTCCCCAGGGGACTGAACTGGCTGGCACCAAATTTAGTCTTCCTAATGCTTCTACTTTGAGTACGTTTAAAAAAAATAGCATGAGTTTTTATCTGACAAAGTAAAGAGAAAAAAAATACTTGGAAATTATAGGAAAATGCAAAGAAAAAATGTCACCCATTTTCCTATCACTCAAAGAGAATCTCACTTTGAAAACATTTTGGTGCATTTCCTTCCCATCTTTCTTAGGCATGTAATACATAAATATTACAAAACGGAAACCACATTTGTGCATTCTGTAATTTCTCAGTAAATTTTTTCAGTAATATGGTCCTCCTACCTCATTAAATGGCTGCAATGTAACTAACCCCCAAGCTCACTCCTAATAAGCATTGAATATCCTATGCACACTCCTTTGGAAACATTGGCTTATTTCCCGTCTTATGTCTAGCTTTAGAAGTAGAACCAGAAGCAGGAATTCTTGTGCAGTTTGTGGAGGGTGTGCTTTGAGCTGGAGCATGTGAAGGAAGTAGGACAGAACAGGGAATGGAGCTGGGAAAAGACATGGGTTCCCATGAAGCCCAGCCTCAGCCTGATCCCACAGGACCTCTGAAGCCTAAAGGGCCTCATGGGACTGTCCCACCTTGAGGCAAGGGGATGGTCAGACCCTGGCTGCGGCTGCCCCCAGAGGGGTGATATAGTCTCCTAAGGCGGAGGCACTTCCCTTCAGCCCAGGGACGTGTCCTCAGGCAACAGGGGCGCTCACCAGCCTTTAGCAACCAACGTTCACAGCAGCTGGGGATGGTCATACTGGCTCCTTAAACAGGATCTAGGTGGGACACCAACAACATCTAGTGTCCTTAGGATACATTCTTGAAGGCAGAATTGCTGGATTTCTAAAAGCTTTGAGTCATGTTACCAAGTTGGGGTCCCAAAAACTGAACCAGTTTTCACTCCGCCCAGCTGTATATGAGAGTAGCTGATTCCCCACAGCCAAACCGACTGCGGGGTTCCCCCCGACCATTCACTCCCATCCATGCCCTTTCCTCTTCATCAATCTGATAAAAGAAAAATGGCATACTCTCTTCATTTGAATTTCCTTGATTACCAATGAAATGCAGCATTCTTTTTCAGAGTTCACTGTTGAGTCTTACTTTCATTTTCGCGAACATCCTTTGTTGCTTTTATTTTTAAACTAAGTCACTGTTAGCAATCCCTTTGGTTCACTTCCAAAATCCAATTAGAGAAGGTTTCCTTTCTCACTTGTGTTCAGCTCCCCTGCAAAGTATAAGCAGGGCTGTGTGTCCCTGTTGGCTCCGAGGAAGTCCTCGTTTGTATCTCGCAGGGCCTCCTCCACTACCCCACCCTACCTCCCAGAGCAGAGAAGAAAAATGAAGCAGGCAAACTGGTTACCAAAGCTCTCTCAGGGGCTGACTGGGTCCTTCCCTGTCCCTGGGCCCCAGTGCTGTGGGTCTAGGCCGCCTACCATTTTGCTCCTTTCCTTCCAGGCCTTTGAAGATTTTTACCTTGACCAGAAGCCCACGGTGAAGGCCTTGCTGGAGTACACCGACAGGGTGTTCACGTTTATCTTTGTGTTTGAGATGCTGCTCAAATGGGTGGCCTATGGCTTTAAAAATTACTTCACCAATGCCTGGTGCTGGCTGGACTTCCTCATCGTGAACGTGAGTGTCTCAGTGGGCACTTGTGGGCTTTGGGGTCCTTTCCCCTGGCTGATGACTGCAACTAATGCAAAGGAAGCTTGGAGGCCTGGCCTTCAAGGGTGACTCCAAAGAGAAGTCTTAGCAAGGGGTCTGAGAATAACCCTGCGTACCTGTGATTCAGATAAGATCCAGGCAGTACATGATTCCAACACAACAGTGACATTCAGGTGAGTCTTCAGTTCCTAGGTCTCCATCCAGAAAGACTACTTACTACCTCTGTATTTTACATCCAAAGCAAGATGGCACATGACCTTGCATCCATTGTCAGGGCTTCTAGACCTAGGGATGCTGAGGACTTCCTGGCACAGAGAACCTGCCCTCCCACTGACTCAATGATCCCCAGCCCTGGCTGCACTTTAGAATCACTTGGGAAGCTCTTAAGAACACAGTGAACAAACACTACTCTTCCCAGAGATTGGAGTCTTACTGGTCCTGGGTGGAGTCCATGCATCAGTATTTTCTAAAAGCCCCTGGGCATGTCCAATGTGTAGACAGGATTGAGAACCACTGAGCTTAAACCAGTGGTGTCTCCCCAGTGGCACTAAAAGGGGCAAAGGGTCCCTTTGGAGAGGTGATGAACTGGAGCTCATGTGTTCAGATGAACCTGTGGCCACTAGCCCTGCATTAGGGGATTTACCAAGTGCCTCCCACACATTAAACTTGAGATTCCTCAAAGGTGTGAGGAGACCGTCCTCAATAAAGTCTCCTAAGAGCTCTCCTAGCCCCCAAAGCCCGGAGTGAACTCCTCCTCCTCTTAACCATACAGTCCTCTATCTATCCAAGCCCTTGCAGTCTTGGCTTTTCAGGATGGCTGCCTGAGCTATTTGTTCACTGCTGCATGTCTGAGGGTCCCTGCAGGTGGGGGAGGTACGTGCTATGTTTGCCTCTGCTTCCCACACTCCCACAGCCACTGGTGCCAAGGTCTGCACATCAGAGGTGTTAGGAAATGTGTCTGTATTTGGTGCTTGCCTCCTGAAGCTGGATGGCGTCCAGTTCAGAACATTCTGTCCAGCCTCCTGTGTTGGCAGGTCCTCCACAGCAGGTCTGTGCACCCAATTCTCTTCTTTCCTGATACCAATGTGCTAGCAGCGTCAGGCCACTGTACCACAGGGATTAGCTGTGAGGCCTGCAATCTGAGTCACAGGTGATAATTTTGTACATATCATATAATTATTCATAAATGAAAGGAAAATTTTATTCCAGCTACCCACTCTTGTTAGGGGCAGTCACTTCTAAGTACTCACTAATTTCAGTCCTTATCCCCTGATGTGGTCACCCACTCATCCATCCATCCATCTGCCTACTAATTCTTCCTTCTAAGCATCCATCCCTCCTTCCATCTATCCAACTATTCACCCTTCCTTTTTCCTTCCTTCCAAACATCCATTCATGTTTACTTCTTGTTTATCCTGTCAGTCCTCTCCTTCCATCCGTCTATTCTCACTCTTCTTTCCCTCCTCCCTTCTGCCCATCTATTCATCCTAACCTTCCTTCCATCCCTCTATCAATTTGTCCTTAACCCTTCTATCTTTCTATCTTTTGACTTGTCTTTCTATTGAACTATCCAGTCATCTAACCTACTATTCACTCATTCAAGCACCTTCCATCCAATTTCCCTTCTGTTCACACATTTTCCATCTTTCTATTCTTCCTTTACCTCACCCATCTATCCTTCCTTTCTTCCACCCATCTGTCCACTCACCTCTTTTTCTTCCATTCATCCATCCACCCACCCATTCTTCCATCCAGTCAACCTTCCATCATTCTCTAATCTCTTCCATTCCTCTACCCATCTCTCTATCTTTTCATTCATCCATCATTTATCCAGCCATCCATCCTTCCCCAATTCATCCATCCCATTCATCCACTATCCATGATTTTATACTTTATCTTTCTTCTTTGCTTTCTTTCTTCCATTCTTCCTTTCAACTCTCATATCTATCTTTGTATCATTTAGTCCATTCTTCTATCCAACCATCATTCAACTTTCCATCAAGATTTCTTCCTTCTTTCTTTCCTTCCTTCCTTCCATCCATCCATCCCAACATGCCTCTCTCTATTTTTTCAATTTATCAAATGCTTATTTATATCAATAACTACTGCATATAAGATTGTTTTATGAAGTGCTTTGGGGGGGATAGAAGCCAAGAAATAAAAATTCCCTATCTCCAGGAGTTTATACTTTACTCTTCTAGCAGATAGGACAACAGAGAGAAATAAACATATGATGAGGGAGGATGTGGTGAGCACTGCTGGAAATAGTGTCTTAGGAACATAGAGACATGAACCTGCTTCCACTATGGGGGTTGTGTAGCTGGGCAGGCTTCATATAGGAGGTGGCATTAGATATAAGGCTTAAAATGAGCAGGAGCAACAAGGTGCAAAAAGGACTGGGGGTGGTCAATCTTAATTAAAGAATGACCCTGGGCAAAGGCACAGACACAGGTACATTTAGGGAACAACTTGATTTGGGTAGGATATGTGGGTGAAATATGACTGGAAAAGCAGGCTGTGGCCATATAATACAGGCTAAGGAGTCTGGAGCTTATCCTGAGATGATAAAGCATCAGTGAAGGTTGGGAGTAAGAGAGAAACATGATCATAATCAAATTTGCAGAGGAGAATGGATGGGATGGATGCAATACGGGAGCCTAGAGACCATTTGGGAGGCTTGTGGCCTGAGCAGTGGGAATGGAGCTGGGCTTGGATGGGAGGGCTTTGTTGGAGAGGCCCTAGCTCCTAATTGCCCCAACTGCAGATTTTGCACATGAGGCAGACTTCCCAGAGGCTGAGCAAAAGACTGAACAGGGTCCAGCATGGAACTGGCCCCAAACCTCCTGCTCTCACTAAGCCAGGCAGCTGGGTGCCACCTGCTGGTGTCTGGAGCCTTGCCTGGTTGGAGGAAGAGGGTCATTTCCATTCCAGTTTTCTGTCCTGGTGGAATAAGCCAAAATTCATAGAACAGGCATTGTTTGGGGCTCTAGCACCCAAGTGTAAACCCTTCCCTTTCTGACATCCCCTCCTAGCTGTCAAGATAAGCTGAGCCTGAATTCAGCCCACCAGTCGTGGTGCAGTTGGGGGTCTCCCAGGATTGGGTCACAGTCTCTGGCAAACTCAAGCCAATGCACAGGGTATCTCCCTGGCACCTTCAAAGTTCCTGGAAGGTGTGACCATTTTTCCATGTAAGTTTGTGCCTTTGCAGTCCTTGGTCCAACACTTTAAAAAATGCAAAACTGACCAACCAACAGGGGCTCACAACTCAGTCATTATATCTCAGCTATCTGTCAAAGCTGAATCTCCTGGCCCCATGCCAGTCACTCTTCCTGAAAAACTGCAGAGCTGTGAGGGCCTCGGAGTTCTCTTAGTCTGATTCCTCATTTTACAAAGGTTGAAAGTACAACCTGCACTAACAAGGCACTGACCCAAGGTCACAAAAATATCAGGGTTGAGAGGGAACTAGACCCCACCCAGCTCAGGACTCTTTCTTCCCCACTTTTCTCAGCACGTACAATCGAGACTCACTTTATATTCCTCAAGATAGACTTCCTGCATACCCCCCATGAAGGTCCAGCATCTCTCCAAGTCTCTGAAAGTTAGTCAAATTCTAAAGGCTGTTGGGACCTGGCTGGTGCCTCTAGAGAGGAAAGGGAAGGCTGATTTACTACCCTGGGAGCTTGATCACCTACGTACAAGGGGGTGGCAATGTGGGAGACTGAGATTTTCTTGGCCAAAAGTTCAGATAAATGATGAATGATATCTTTAATGAAAGAGAAGAGATTGGACTCTCACTATACCTCTCGTTGGAGTTCGGAATAAGGTGGGAGCCAGGATGATGGCTCTGACAGAGTAGGGAGTGGGAGGATTTCCTGTCTCCATCCACCAGGGTCAACTTTCTGGAACCCTAGGGTGATGCTTTTGCTCTCTGCCTGCACTCAGATCTCACTGACAAGCCTTATAGCGAAGGTGCTGCAGTATTCTGATATGGCATCCATCAAAGCCCTTCGGACCCTCCGTGCCCTGCGGCCACTGCGAGCCCTGTCTCGATTTGAAGGCATGCGGGTAAGACCTATCTCCTAACTGCTCTGATCTGCAGCATTTGGTACCCATTCCCCCTTTACGTCCTCCATACTACTGACCCTGAGCTCCAGGCCCTACCCCCACAGGTCAGCTCAGGGGTCCCCACTTTCTGCTGTCACATTGGTGGTGCTGCAGTATCCTAACTCTCCTAGTTCTCCTTCAAGTCGCTCTGTAAGCCCACTTCCCTTCTCACCTCAAACAGCACATCTACCAGGACTCAGACCTCACTCTCTCCTGCTCTTAGTGAGGCAATCCTGCTTCACGGAGTCACAAGCATCTCTTACCTCAATCTCCCCACCCTGTCTTTTGTCCCTATTGCCAAAATATCTGGAACACCCCAAGCTCTTCATCTTTCCATGACAAATGAGCCTTGCCTCTGACACTCCATTTAAATGCAGTGACATTAGCAGCTCAGCAGCTCAGTCACCACCCACTGGAATGCATCTTCTCTCCAACCCAGCAGAGTCATTGGGTCCTATGGATTCTCTCCTTTTATCCATCCCTCTCCTCATCCAAGGCTTTCAGCCGCCACCTCGCCCTCACTGTCTTCCTCAGGATGGAATGCTCACAAGTCTGGCCCTTGTCTTATGGGGGATGAGGGACTGCTCATTTTCTCCCCTCCCCTTCCACATAATTACGAAAGTCTTCTGGTACAGAAAGCAAGGTTTGCTTTCTTCCTCCACCACTGCCTCAAAGAAGACATCGTACCTTCAAAACAAAAGTGGACTTTTAAAATTAACTTGTACCTTTACAAACGCTAGGAGCTTATGATTGAAATACTTTGATGTTTATTTTATTTTATCTCCAGGTTGCTAATTTACAAATAAGCAAGTTTGTGAATATGGATTTGGGTTTTCACTGATTCTTGACCAAAGCACACTATAAACTGTATTTTATAAACATATAGTTTATAAAATAAAGCAAAGTTCTAGAAGTCTGTATGTGCAAGTACAAAACACACACTGGCACCCCTAAATGAGTATGTATGTGCTTGTAAATATGTCCATCTCCTCAGTCCTAAGGAGACACACTGAAACCTGCCCTGAATGAACTTTAGACAGAATGTATAAACCCATCCTCACTGCCCAGTGTCTCTGTTTTCTGAGTCTGAATTATGGCTCTAATTAACCCGCTTCTCTTGCTTCCACTGGCTCATGAAGCAGCCCGAGTGAGGGTAGAAAGAACTGGGATCGGGCAAGAAGGGTGTGGCATAGGTGGGGTTCCAGGTCTTTCTGCCTTTCCCCCCAGGTGGTGGTAGATGCCCTGGTGGGCGCCATCCCCTCCATCATGAACGTTCTCCTCGTCTGCCTCATCTTCTGGCTCATCTTCAGCATCATGGGTGTGAACCTCTTCGCAGGGAAGTTTCAGAAATGCATCAACAAGACCAGTGAAGGCTTTCTTCTTGTGCCTTGGACTACTGTGAATAACATGTCTGACTGTGAACGTCAAAACCACACTGGAAGCTTCTTTTGGGTCAATGTGAAGGTCAACTTTGATAATGTTGCAATGGGCTACCTCGCACTTCTGCAGGTGGTGAGTCCTGAGATCAACCATGTCTCTTCCTTTGGCTGCTCGATAAAGTGGAGGGCCTGGGGTCTCCCAGAAGATGCTATGTGGAGACTTTGCAAGGGGTAGCACTCAGTGTGAAGTGAGATTATTCCCTGTTCCTACAGACTGCACCATGAGGCTAGAGGGCCCTACCAATGAGTGTGATCTCCCAGTAGTGCAATTAGACCAATTTGGGCTAATAGAAGAGAATAAAGGGATAGGCCTGCCATGGGGCTATATCAGGTGATGACTTAGAATTCACTACTTGTACAAAATAGACCTGGTATAGCCACACAGACTGAACAGTCTTCTATTGCAGATCGTCTCCTAGAGGGTAATAAATTATGTTCCAGTCTATTGTAATGATAGGTAATGCTTGTAATGATGACAGTCAATAACATTCATGCTTCCATTCATTCATTCATCCTTTGCCTTCATCCACTTGTTCATTCAGTGTTAATGCAATTGCTTATACATTTGTCATGCAGTTACCCACAACTTCCTGCACTCCACCCTTTGTTCATGCATTCGTTCAACAGCTAGTCCCTGAGTAGCTATGTAGTGCCAGGCACTGAAATCAGAGACATGTCAGAACTGGCTTCCGGGGGGCCAGTGCTCTATGAGAAAAACAGACAAATAAGTGAATCAAAACAGAGGCCAATGTAGATGGATGGGCAGACACTGAGTGGCCTCTGTTCCTTGTTTCCAGGCAACCTTTAAAGGATGGATGGACATCATGTATGCAGCTGTCGATTCCCGGGAAGTGAGTCTCAGCCCGTGGTGCCTACCGCCTCCCCCTCTGTGCCTCCCGCCCACATTAGTCTATTTGAAATGGAGTGAAGGTGGCCTTGGTGCTGGAAGAGGTGATCACCCAGCAGTCTGGCACTATCCCCCCCCTGGAGCAGTGTCCAGCTGGCCTTCTGTTGGATATTTAAGCTGACCTAGTCTCCTAGGCTTCTCAAGTTCTTCCTCTGTTCACCATTGAGGAAATTATCAGATAACCTCTAAAGGACTGTGCATGAGGGCACTCCCTGGGCAGAGGCAGGGCCAAGGGCAGTGGCTAGCTAGAACAGTGGAATTTCAGGTACTGTCACAGCAGCCAGGTGGAGGAGATGGGTGCTGTTGGGGAAGGACCCTTTCCTGCTGGGGCACAAGACACCGCTGATGCCCTGCCCCATATCCCCTCAACCCACCTCTAAGTTCACTCTCATCCTTTGTTTCTTATTCTGTCTGAGATTTGATTTTCTTCAGTGCCTCAGAGCTGGCTCAGCAGCTCTTCCCCCAAGGGCAGAGGACTTCGAGTCTACAGGGGCAACCCTCACAGATAAGCTCTGGGAGTCTGTAGATAAAAGCTCTAACTTCCCTGTCCCTTGGAGGTACAATTCTGAAGTGTGTTCTACAGTCTTTAGAGCATGGAGTGCCTGTTGCCCATGGTAGTGGTGCTGCCTTTATCCTGTTCCTGCCTCCCCCTCTCTCACTTCTGCTTCCTGGGATCACCTCCCAAATAAGCCACCTGCAGCCAGGTCCTTGTCTCAGGGTTCTTTGGGGTAAACACAAGCTAAGATGCCCCCTCGTCCCCATGCCCCCACTTGTCTGCTCACAGGTGAACATGCAGCCCAAGTGGGAGGACAACGTGTACATGTACTTGTACTTCATCATCTTCATCATTTTTGGCGGCTTCTTCACACTCAATCTCTTCGTTGGGGTCATCATTGACAACTTCAACCAACAGAAAAAAAAGATAAGTGGGGCTTAGGTGTTTCTGTGGTAGTGATGAGTCTTAGACTTACCGTCAGTCCCCGGGCCTCGTGACTGAAGCAACACTAGTCACAGCCCCCATGCCTGACCAGGAGCCCAATCTTGGCCTTCAGCACCAACACCAACCTTTGCCCCCTGATTGCAGGCTTCACCCCTGTCTGGGGTCTGGGCCCAGAGAGGGCTGAAGGCTGCCATATGGGGGCAATAACAGTGGTGTGTGTTATCCTATCTCTCTGCACTTAGGGGGCCAGGACATCTTTATGACAGAGGAGCAGAAGAAGTACTACAATGCCATGAAGAAATTGGGCTCCAAGAAGCCCCAGAAGCCCATCCCACGGCCTCTGGTGAGCCCCAGAGCTCGCCTCTCTAGCAGAGAGTGTCTGGAAATCCAACCTGACAGCCCATGCCTGTGCTGGTAGGCGTCTGGCCAATGCTCTCTGTGGAGGAGGAGATCTGGGTTGAGTTTGAGGATGAGGTAATGAGAGTTCCCAGGCCCAAGGAAGAAAAGTCTGCAAGAAGCAACTCTGATCTTCTGGAGTGAACATACTCCTGCAGGTGTTCCAGATAGACCTGTTTAGGGAAGTACTTGAGTTGCCCAACAGGCTTAAGTTTCCAGCACCAGATCAGGAACAGATTAGGCTAAATGACAGTAAGGATGGTTAGAGCCCTGAGATGAAACATTTGTGGTTATGCATTTTGATGTAGGTTGCAATGGATTGCCAGCCTCACCCCACATTCTACCCCATGCCTACAGGAAGACAGAGAGGAAATAGCTAAACCCAACCACCCTGGGATCCTGGGCCCAGTCGTGGTCATGGTCAGGTGACACAATAGGAACCAAAAATTATCCTACTCTAGTGTTTAAAGATTGACCAAAACTTAGAGGCATACTCCCCTGTGATTCCTTTATTCACAAAGATCCATGGCACAATCCCATTAGCCCTTCCCCACACAAGGGCAAAACCTAAGGACCTTTAGCAAAGGTACAGGCCTTTCCCTAAATGAATCAGGGAGACTTACATTCTGTTGGCCAAGACATTAGAATTTCTAAATCAAGGCATGGGGTTTGCATAAGATACTAAAAACTTCATGAGCACAAAGTCTTAAAAACATTTACAGGAGGAAAAGAAAATGCTATGACCTTTCACATGCTTTACTTGGAAACAGTGGTCACAAATGTATTACTATTCTCCATTCTGATAAGAAGTGTTACAATGGGGAGTGATAAGATGTTCAGACCTCTGTAGGGGCAGAGGTGTCCTTCCAAATACCTCATAAGATCAAGATAACTGGGGTTGAGTTAGCCTGAGGGAGAGTCCCTAAGGCTCAGGGAGTATCCCTCCAATGTCCAGTGGGCAGGAACAGGCACAAAATTAGAAGATGTAGGTGAAAGGCTGAGCCCAGCCAATCAGAGTCAAGCAGGGGTTACGGGAGAAGGATCCTAAGACTTAATGAGAAGCGAGCAGTTAGGTCTCTGCTGACCTTTTCTGGTGGCTGGACTGATATTGAATCCACATTTGAACAGACACCAAGGTGTTCTGTGCTGGGGTCAACCCTTGGCAAAATCATGACAGTTTTGGGTACCCTTCCCTACATACTTGCTCCATCTCTCTATAACATCTCAGCTTCTCCCCTCTCATCAGCCAATCTGACAGGCCACCATAGCTTCCTTCTCTCAAGGAAGACAGTTTCCTTGGGACAGGGTGAGCTGCATTTCCAAAAGCGACCCTGGAAAGGACACTATCTTAATATAAAGGTAGGAACCTAATGCTGAAATTCCAGGCACTGCAGTAGGAGTGGAAGTCAGTGGTTGGGCAGGAAGACCTACAACAGAATCATCATGTCTCCTAATCAAGCCATCCCCAAGGTCCTCCAAGGTTGGCACTGGAGGAGGTCTTCCATACAGATAAGCGAAGTGAGACCTCATAGCCCAGCTGTGTTCCTGACATTAGCCATCCCTTTGGATGGGAGGGGGTGTATATTACTAACTAACTATCCACACTATAAAAGCTTTAGTGGAGGAACATGGCTCTCTCCTTAATATTCTGGTCGAGGCATGGCAAACATTATTTCCTTTGTTCCCTTTAGCATAGCTGAGGCAAGGCTGGAACATTTAAACAAGACTTTGAGGTTTAGGGATACCAAAAGGGAAACTAGCAGATCAGGGCCCAGGCAACAATTGGCATCTGGCTGCTCTCCAGAGCCCACGAGCCTTGGCGCATCCTAGCTCCTGGCCGGCATCCATATGGCAGGCAAAGTCTTGGCACCCACCCCACAGTGAGACAAGCCTGATCATCTGCCCTCCACAAAGTCCAGAGCCAAGAAAGAAGCCCAAGCAATAAGAGAAATGCCCACTCCCTCCTAAGACTCACCTTCCCAGCTCCAGTTTCCTCCTCACTAGATTATTGGCACTGGAAAGGCCATCTTCTTCCCCGAAGGGTCCCAACAGGTTGAGCTGGTCAGGTAAGCTGAGCATTGGCACAGGACTCTGCTCCACAGGTGCATGGGTGACAGTTCATGGTAGGACCAGCCTTGGATGACATAGGGACCTCCAACACAGGCATGTACATACTACTCCTTGCCACACGTGAAGCCCAAGTTCTAAATCTTATGCTTCATCCATAGCAGAGACTAAGGCTTCCACAAGACTGGGAAATTTTATTCTATAACATTCCCTACTATAGAAACCACTAAAAGCAGGTTTCACATACTCCACTTTATAGGAAAATAATTGGCTCCAGAATATCACATCATCAGTCACCCACTTCATCATCTCTGAGAGCCCCAAGGGTTGCAAAGAAGTCATCCCTGCCCACAAGCTAAGCCAAGAGCAACTAGAAAGCTGCTCCACTACCCAGCAGCTGAATATCCAGGGCAAACTTGATGCCCAGAACTTAGTAATGTTACCTGCTCTGTTTAATTAGAAGTCGTGAATGGGCCTCTTTTTTTTTTTTTTTTTTTGCCATTTTCAGTGATGAAATGAAAGCTATTAGTGGCTCAGCATCTCAGAAAAGACATGAGCCAGCAGCCATGCCTGGAGCCAGACCCACTCTGATTCTTTGCTCAAACCCTGCAGGGTAGCAAGCCATCCCCACCATGAAGCAGAAAGCAGGAACCAACCTCTGTCACAGCCCTTCTCCCCTTTGTGGCTCCTGGGAGCTCCCTGGTGAGACTCATGACAGGTTCCTTTCTCCCTCACAGCCACTCATGCAGAGCCCTGTACACAGACACATTCAGGAAGTGCCTTTTGTACAGAATTAAATGTAATCAACCTAGTGGAGTGGCTTTATAATTCTGTTTGAAGTGTGTGTAATTCAGAGCTGTCCGTTCTGTCATCCATTCATTCATCTGCCTATTGATCATCTGTTGCATTCCAGATACTATGCAGACACTGGGGATAGGGCAGCGAGATGTTCCTGCCCTCACAGAGATGACAGTCCAGTGACACAGGAAAACAATTAGTAAAAATCACGCACATATTAAGTCACAGGCTGGAGAAATTGCCAAGGGAGAAAGAATGGGGTGAAGAGCAAAGGGTACATAGGACTAAGCCTTGAGGAACGCTGATATCTAAAGGTTGAGTAAAGAAGACTCAAAAAAGAGCAGACAGAAAGGCAAGAAAAGAACCAGGGGAGTAAAGCCTCTGGGAACCAAGAAAAGAGAGTTTCAAGGCAGAGGGGACCGTAAGCGATGTCAAACCAGTATTTTGGATGTTACGAGTGATCTTAACAAGCACCATTTCAATGGCAGGATGGGGACAAAAGCTATGTTGGAGTAGGCTGAGGCGTGAATGGGAAACAGTGATTGCACACAACTCCTTCAAGAAATTTAACTGTGAAAGTGAAGAGAGAAGTAGGCTGGTAGCTGGAGAGAGATGTGAGATTCAGGAAGATTTTTCTCTAAGTTAGGAAAAACTAGGTCATTAGAGATTTAGGTAAGGAACCGAGAGCTAATAGCCAAGAGTGGCCAAGTGTGGCCAAGAGTCTCACTCATCAGTAATGAAGCAGAGGGACCAGGAGGTCAGTAAGTGGTAGCAATGAAGAGGGGGCAAAGGAAGGATAACTTGAAGACACAGGCATCAGAGGAGGAAGGGTTTTACAAGACACAGGAGGAGCAAAGGTCTGGGAGTGACAGTGGGGAACAAGAGGGACCCCAGCTCTGCCCCCAGCCCTGGGGTCCATGGCGTGAGGAGAGTGAGCAGCCACTGAGTAGGAGGAGGAGTTTGCAGATCAAGGCAGGTGAGTTCCACAGAGCTCAGAAGTGTCTGAGAAGGTGAGGGTGGAGGATGAGGTTGGAATCAAGAGCCTACAGACCAGTAAGATGTTAACAGCACAGGAAAGTCTAGAGGGCCACACCAGGAAAAATTTTTTAAACACCATAAAAATAACCCCCTAAAAATGATCTCTTGGTTGTCCAGGCCACTCTGCCTGTCTCCAAGAATGCAAACAACCAAGACCTGCTTAGACATCTGCACAGCCCAGGAATAAAAAGAACATTTGCAGGAATCAGTTGCACCACTACACTTGGCTTTACCCTCAAATAAATACTTTTTCAAGCAGTTCTTGGACTCTCACTCTATGCAGGGCACTACAGGAACACAAATAAGACATGGCTCTATGCTCAAAGAGCTCGTTGTCTAGTAGAAAAGAGAAGTATACATGAAACACTAGAACTCAAGACTGACTGTAAAGGTTGTGGGAGCCCAAAGAAGGGACAGAGCAATGCAGTGTGAGGTGACTGAGGAAGATTCCCTGGAGGAAGTGGGGCTTAAGAGAGATGGATCACTCAAGGCAATGGGGATTGATTGATTGATTGATTTTACATCTTTATTGGAGTATACTTGCTTTACAATGTTGTGTTAGTTTCTGCTGGACAACAAAATGAATCAGCTATATGTATGCATATATCCCCATATCCCCTCCATCTTGAGCCTCCCTCCCATCCTCCCTATACCACCCCTCTAGGTCATCACAAAACACTGAGCTTATCTCCCTGTGATATGCAGCAGCTTCAAGGCTATGGGGATTTAGATGGCCAAGAGAAAGGACTGGAGGGGCACTGCAAGTGGAGGGAAGAGCATGGACAAGGACAAGGTGCCTAGTGACTTCATGGGGCCAGGAGAGGCAATGAGGTAGAAACAACTAAGAGTGAGATTTTGGAGGGTTAGGACTCTGCTTCTGTTGGGACGTGGAGTGTGAGGGAGACAAAAGAGACAGACTTAAAAATCCCACCTGTGAAGAACACAGCCTCTCCAGATGCCTGATTTATGTTGTCAAAAGGCCTGATGTACCATCTCTTGTTTTCTCAGAACAAGTACCAGGGCTTTGTCTTTGACATCGTGACCAGGCAAACTTTCGACATCATCATCATGGTCCTCATCTGCCTCAACATGATCACCATGATGGTGGAGACTGATGAGCAGAGTGAAGAAAAGACAAAAGTCCTAAACAAAATCAACCAGTTCTTTGTGGCCGTCTTCACGGGCGAGTGTGTCATGAAAATGTTCGCCTTGAGGCATTACTACTTCACCAGTGGCTGGAATGTGTTTGACTTCATTATCGTGGTCCTCTCCATTGGAAGTAAGTGGGCATCGCATGTGGTGGGGACACTCAGCCTCTGCTTGGGCTTGTTTTGGCTGCTCTTTCAAAACCAAGGGGACAGCTAACAAACTTTTAAAAACCTACGTGGTATGTTAGAGGAGTCCAGTATTTGCTGCTTTGCAAGAGCAGCAGATTTAAAATGCCCCGGGCCTCTCAGTGAAATGCAGAGGTTCCACTAGCCTTCTCCATGCTGCCATGAAGGGTATTCAGGCACCTACTGTGTGTGCAGCCATCGCCAGAAATTTGGGAGCCGATAGGGAACAATCACTCACAAGAAAACCTAAGATGATGGAGTTTCCAATGGGTCTTATCTTTATGGCCTTCAAAGCAGAGAGTGGGTGGTGTGGTGTGAGGTGAGTCATAAAATACTTTCTGGAAAAGGAGGTGGTTGCCAGAAGAGTGAGGAAAGACTAGGAGGAGATTGTTCAAAGGAGATTCTTAAGTCAAGGGTCTGGAATTAAATCTCTGTATAACTGTCCACTTAGGGAATATGAGTGACAGAAAAGTCAAGGGACCATTGCCAAGAGATCAATGCTATTATGACCTAGTCTGGGTGTTGTTGAATGACAGGCTCAGTATTTGGGGGCCAATGGTGTTCAGAGAAAATGAATGGAGTCAGAGTTTAAAGTGGGGATTGGAGCCACCATAATTGAGTGCTTGCTGAGTTCTGAGCACTGGGCTGGGATCCACGGATCTCCACAGCAGCCCTGGGAAGGAGTGTTACTATACTCATTTTATACATTTAATATGGAGCCTCAGAGATTAAGAAAGTTATGCAAGGTCATATAGTTTGTAAAGGGTGGAGCTGAATTTAGACCATGCTAATGTTCTTTTTAATAAACTAACAGCCTCCTACCGACCAAGATACTGTCCCCGGCCTTCATGTGGTTTCGCCAAAGTTGGATCCTATAAAGGCCAAATCCCAGCACTCCAGGTTTACTTTGCATTGTAAATATATCCTGACCTATTATATCGTGACCTGCTTACTTTTCATGTCAGGGCATAGCTGTAGATTTTATTTTCCATTGATTTACCATCAAGAGCTAATAGCATCTGAATACAACTCGGTGGCACTTAATCTCTCTGTCCTGGTGCTGAAACACAGCCTTGGGTTGTGTTTGTTTGGGGAGTTTAAATTTATTTTCGTTTTGTTTTATTTTCCTATTGCTGCTGGGTTTTCCAGGGGCAGGACGTGGGAGGTTTGTTTTGTTTGTTTGTTTGCCTTCCAAAGTGAGAGACTGTAAAGGCCATTTTAAATTTTATATTAGAGAAGGGAGCTTGCTTATGTGACTTTCCATATCAGCACTATAGAAATAAAATATACTCAGAGTACTCCATTCTATCATGGGGACACCTTAACTACCAATTCCTATGACCTACACGGCAACACCCGTCACTGGACAGAAATCACTCATAACGACAGCTCGAAAACAAGTGCAAGAACCCACTAGCCATTCTTCCACTCTCCCTCCCTCTCCCCTTCTTCCTTTCCACCTGTAAGACATGTATTGATTGTCTAATTGTTACAAGTGTGAAGACTCATTCTCCCTTGTAAAGGTAGGCTAGTTGGCTGGCAGAACCTTAGTAGATTATAAAAACACATATGTATCTCACACTATGGGAAAATGCCCCAGTTAATCTGGACTTTAAGAGAGGGGTTTCATAAAGATTTCATAATACAAAATTATAATTATCCCAATTCTCCTCCATTTCCTTCCTCCTTCCAACACAATACTGTGACCACCCATATTCATAGGACAAAAGGCGAGTAGGAGAATGGGATCAAGGGCACCCTGGTGAGGAGAGAGAGCTTCTATCATACCCCTCACCATTTCTCCTGAGAGGTTTTGAATCCTGTTTGACCTAAAGGCCTTGCCTAATCTTTGGTGGTCTTAACAGGCCTCCACAGGTCCCCAAGACCAAGCTTCACAAATCTTCAAGTTAGATATCACATAGGGAGATATACACACTCTTGTTCATAGTTCGGGTTAGGGGGCTATAAATGACCTTAAACCAGCCCATCTCTAGGCCCTAACACAGAGTTCAAACACAGCTGGAAATGAAAGAAACAAATAAAATCTATTATGCAAACAGCTGGCCATTCAAAACCATTCTGTTTTAGCTGTCAGCAAGTTGCCCAATTCCTCAGGGCCCTTATAATTAATACTAGGCTCTGTACAATTATCCACAGGACCATGTGCCAGGAACTGAGTCAATCTTCTCAGTAGGAGATAGGGAGATGAATCACAGTGGGTCCCAACCTTCACAGAGCACAGGACCAGGGTGGAAGTAAAGGCATGACCCAAAGGCTGAATTCTCAGGGAAGAGCCGGGTCTGTGTTACAGATGGAAACAGACAAAGGACTGTGAGCATGTGGAACAGGGTGCAATCACTTCCAGCTGAACTAGGCTGCAGAAGTTGGGTTTTGACCATGTAGGCTGACTAAGAATGTATCTGGATGGAGGGAAAGATAAGAACATGGTGGGAAAGGTGAGACGTACTCGAGGGAGACAGGATTTATGCAGTGGACACTTACTGAGCCCCTACTTTATGCCATCCACTGTGCCAGGCTCAGAGGGTCCAGAGTCCCTGAATATGGATGCTCACTTGGAGGTCCATACCAGGCAGAGAAGAGGGGGTGTGATCCAGCCCACCTTGTCAGGGCTCATGGTTGGAAGTACTAATTAGATCATTTCCCCTCACTTTTAAAGGCCTGGTGTTTTCTGCAATTCTTACATCACTTGGAAATTTATTCTCCCCAACGCTTTTCCGAGTCATCCGCCTGGCCCGGATCGGCCGCATCCTCAGGCTGATCCGCGGGGCCAAGGGCATCCGCACACTGCTCTTCGCGCTCATGATGTCCCTGCCCGCCCTCTTCAACATTGGGCTGCTGCTCTTCCTGGTCATGTTCATCTACTCCATCTTCGGCATGGCCAACTTCGCCTACGTCAAGTGGGAGGCTGGCATTGATGACATGTTCAACTTCCAGACCTTCGCCAACAGCATGCTGTGCCTCTTCCAGATCACCACGTCAGCAGGCTGGGATGGGCTCCTCAGCCCCATCCTCAACACGGGGCCTCCCTACTGCGACCCCAACCTGCCCAACAGCAATGGCACCAGAGGGGACTGTGGGAACCCTGTCGTGGGCATCCTCTTCTTCACCACCTACATCATCATCTCCTTCCTCATCGTGGTCAACATGTACATTGCAGTGATTCTGGAAAACTTCAATGTGGCCATGAAGGAGAGTACGGAGCCCCTGAGCGAGGATGACTTTGACATGTTCTATGAGACTTGGGAAAAGTTCGACCCGGAGGCCACCCAGTTCATTACCTTCTCTGCCCTCTCAGACTTTGCAGACATGCTCTCTGGCCCCCTGCGAATCCCAAAACCCAATGGGAATATATTAATCCAGATGGACTTGCCCTTGGTCCCTGGAGATAAGATCCACTGTTTGGACATCCTGTTTACCTTCACCAAGAATGTTCTGGGAGAATCTGGGGAGTTGGATTCTCTGAAGGCAAATATGGAGGAGAAATTTATGGCAACTAATCTTTCAAAAGCATCCTATGAACCAATAGCAACCACCCTCCGGTGGAAGCAAGAAGACATATCAGCCACTGTCATCCAAAAGGCCTATCGCAGCTACGTGCTGCACCGCTCCATGATGATCGCCAATCCCCTGCCTGTGCCCAGGGCTGAGGAGGCGGCTGTGTCACTCCCAGATGAAGCCTTTGTTGCATTCGTGGCAAATGAAAACTTTGTGCTTCCAGACAAATCTGAAACTGCCTCTGCCACATCTTTCCCACCATCCTATGACAGTGTCACTAGAGGCCTTAGTGATCAAGTCAACTTAAGCACATCTAGCTCGATACAAAACGAAGGGGTGGCTGCCACTAAGGAAGCCACTGGGCCCTAGTGAGGACCCTCCAGCATGGGCATGTCCAGCTCTGATGTGTCCTTCTGCTCTGTGACAACTTACCACCACTGCTCACCAACACATGCCACTGGTCACAATGTCAGAATGGGGCAGGAAATACAGTTGGTACCCACCTTTGGAGAAACCCTCACACACCAACAGGAGTCAGAAGCCAAGGGCATCTCCACTGTGACTTCCCTTTTAATTTTCAATATCAGATGATGGGTTCCCTTACTTTCCAGAAAATGTCCCTGGTCCTTTTATTTTGATGGTGACCAGAGCTTATATTTACCAAGACAAACACCTCAGGACCAGAACTTCTAAAGATATATGGCAAGGATGTTGCTAAAGGTCCAAGGTCATCCTCTGTGAAACACCACATAGAGATTGGCAGTGTTATTTAGGATTTTGCATGACTGCATGCTGAGAGCTGCCAGACAGCTGCTCCAGCCCAGGGTAATACCTGTGGTCTATGTCATGAAAGGCCTCTGAGATACCCATTAAAATTAATATTTTTAAAGGTATGTCAAAACCAATGTTATATCCTAAAGCATCATTTTAAAAAATTATGTGGGGCTTCCCTGGTGGCGCAGTGGTTGAGAGTCTGCCTGCCGATGCAGGGGATACGGGTTCGTGCCCCAGTCCGGGAAGATCCCACATGCCGTTGAGTGGCTGGGCCCATGAGCCATGGCCGCTGAGCCTGCGCATCTGGAGCCTGTGCTCCGCAACGGGAGAGGCCACAGCAGTTGAGAGGCCCGCGTATCGCAAAAAAGAAAAAAAAAAATTATGTGACACTGACATGTCATAAATCACTTCTCCTTCACTTTCAGGGTTCCTAATATTTTGCAGTTTGGGTTCAGGCTGGGTAGACAGGAAGGAGCACTGTCCTGGGAGCCTGTTCTCATCCTAACTACCTCCCACTGCTTGCCTGGCTGACCTGGGCCAAACTCATTCCCCTCTGAACCACTTCCCCATGGTGGCGGGGGGCAGAGTGGACAGTCTTTGCAGCCTTTGCGTTTCACGTTGTAGAACTCAGTGATGCCCTGTCCCAATTTAGATGACGAAAATACTCTCCCCTGAAGCGGCAATGGCTAGACCTTTCTGCTGTATGGCCAAAAGACAGCTTTTGAATATATTCTAGAGGCTGTTTCACATCTCATAGACTTTAAGGATGGAAGTTTTCACATTCCCCTCGGACCAGGACTCCATAATTAGCATAATCAAAAATAAAGGGACATTTTGAGAAAGATGATCTGGGAGACAAAAGGTAAGGCCAATACTTTCTTTAACTCATCCTACAAATGTTTTTAAGTATCTATTATATGACAGGCACTGCTCTAAGCACAAGACATAATGAGAGTTAAGGCCCAAAAGATTCACTGGATTTATGCAGTGAATGGAGGAAGGGTTGTCAAGGGATGATATTCAGGCCAAAGTCACATGGCAGGTCTTGAGATGAAGGAGATTAAGAAGTTCGTGTGATAGCATAAGACATAAAGTGTCTTAATGAGAGCCATGACTGTCTATTAACTCTTGGGACATTCCCTGACATGATGACAAGGTTCAGGTCAATTCATTGATATGTATTTTATCGCTTCATAAGATTTCCCGTTTATTCAATTACAAGGACTAAAGACTGGTCCCCCTTACAGGCTTCATGGACACAGATTTTTCTGGTACCACACAGAAAAATCTATCCTTTCTCTATCACATTTGGCCCAGCAGAGACCAAAGAGGCTTTCAAAATGCTTGTTGGGGTTTGCAAGCACCCACAGAAGCAGGTTAATAAGATGATGATGGAATAGCTGAGGGCACAGGCTGACCCAGTACAGATCAGCTGTTCTCTGGATGCTTGGTTTGTATCTAAAAGATGAGTTCAACCAAATGGCACTGGACCAGAGAGCACACATATTCACTGTGCAGCTACTTCAACAGCTAAATCTCATGCAGCCGATGAAAATGCCCTCGGAGAGGATGCTTGCCCAAGTGTTTATAAGACAGCTGGGTGGACAGAGAGCTTGGGGACTGGCTTACTTTTACAGTGTTTTGTGGAAGAATTAAATGTACCCAACCATCAGACTAGTTTTATTAAATAGATGATATTATTCTCAAAGATATTCTTGTTACATATTTTGTCCCAGGTTGTGAGTTGAATTGTGTCTCCCCCAAAAGATAAGGACCCCTACCTTAAACTGTATGGTACCTAGCAATCTGACCTTATTTGTACTTAAAATCAGTTCATCTATATTTGAAAGGCAAATCTATAAACGTTTTAGAAGATAATATAGGAAACTCTGTGACCATGAAATTTTAAAAAGGCTGATAAACTTGACTACATTAAAATTTAGAACATAAATTCATGAAAATAGATCATTAAAAAGAATGAAAAGGCAAGCTGTCAAGTGGATAAAATATATAAAACACTTACATCCAACAAAAGTCTAATATTCAGAGATTTTTATTAACATCTATAAATCAATACAAAATAGACAACACTGTAGGAAAAATGGCAAGAGATTTGAAAAGGCACATCACAAAGGAGGAAACCTGAATAATCAATAAGCATATGAAAGAGCACACAAACTAATTAGTAATCAGGGAAATTCAAATTAAAACCATAGTGAAATATCACTACACACTATCAGATTTATAAAAGTTTTAGAATCTAACAAATATCAACTGCTGGCAAAGATGTAGAGCAACAGGAAGTTTAATGCACTGCTGGAGCATGTAAATTGGTATAACCATTTTGTAAAACAGTTTAACTTTACTTAAACTCTTTACATATACTCGTGACTTGGGTTTTCTACTGGTAGGTATGAAACCTAGAGAAATCCATGCACACATGCTCTAGGAGACATGAATAAGATTTCTTATTATCATTGTTCATAATAGACCCAAATTAGAAACAACCTAATGTCCATCAGCAGTAGAATAAATTAATAAATTGTGGTACATTTTTAAAATGTAATTTTATGTGGTAGTGGGAATGAGATATAGCCTTGTACAAGTTTATGGATGAATCTTAAAAACATAATATTGAGTGAAAGAAGCCAGTCACCAAACTATATATACTATATGATTTTATGAGGTTCAAAATCAGGCAAAATTAAATATACCGTTTAGGGATGCATAAAGAAAAGCAGGGATTTGTCCATTAAAGGCAGGGTAGAGGTTAGTAATAGGCGGAAGGAGGCATTGTGACTAGGTCTTTGGCAATGTTCTAATTTCCTTCCTAGGTGGTTCTCTTTATAAGTGCTGTCTTTATAACCATGTGTTAAGCTAAGCATATATATCTAATTGCAGTTTTCTGTGTGTGTGTTTTAGCTCACAAGTTAAAATTTTTGAATATCTTACGTTAGATTCTCCTCCCTCTTCACAGAAGTAGTTACTATCTGCTGCTTTGAATTGTGGTGTTTCTGTCTTGGACTTGGATTATCTGAGCTGAGTTGTAAAAGGATTAGGAGTTCTATCATAGATACAGAAAAGGAAATTCTAGAGAAAGGGAACTTTCGACTATCAACCTTATTCAATAACCATCATCTCTCACAAGTATTATTTCAGTAGCCTTACAGCTTGCCGCCATTTCTACTCTTGTCCCCAGCAGTCTATTCTCAAACAGCAGCCAGAGGTCAAGATCCACCCGTGGCTTCTATGTACTCCAAGTAGACGTTATTACCATGGTTTTACATAATTTAGCCCGTACTCCCCTCTGACCTCATCTTCACCCCAGCTCTCTGTGCTTCAGCCACACTGTCTTCCTTGCTGTTCCTTACACATACCAGGCATGCTCTTGCCTCAGGGCAAAGGCCCTTGGAACTTGCTTTTCCTTCAGCCATTATATCCACATAGGTCACTCCCACATTTTCTTCAGTTCTTCCCTTACCAACCTATCTAATTACCAGCCCCATCCAGCACTTACCGCGCTCTGATATGTTATATATGTACTTTCTCATTGCCTGTCTTCCCCACTAGAATGTAAGCCCTGCGAGAGCATGGACTCTACTTGCTCACGGATGTATCCCCAGCACCAAAAACAATGTCAGAGTAAATTCACGATATGTGGCTAATTTTTTCTTCTTAATCTGTCCAAAGTTAGCTCCTCATGGCCCAGTACCCAAAGGCCAGCCATACCATAGACAATAGCATAGGATAAACATGTTAACTTCAATAAAAATCTCTATTTAGAAAAAGAGGATTTCCTGGCGGTCTAGTGGTTAGGACTCTGAGCTCTCACTACCAAGGGCCTGGGTTCAATCCCTGGTCAGGGAATTAAAATCCCGCAAGCTGTGTGGCATGGCCAAAACAACAAAAACATTTAGAAAAAGAGAAACCACATCCAGAAGTGCCAGTCCACAGTATACCTGGGAGTATGTACTGCTGGCCTTGACAGTGGAAGGATTTCTTGGTCCTGCTTCTGGGAGCATTCCTCATCCACTGTCTTACTCCCTCATGAGACAGGAGCACTGGGAAGCAATTTCTTCTAAGGAATGAACAGCTTATTGTACTTTCTGTTGGTTACCAGTGAGCCCTGGAAACTGTTTTCAGGTTTGAGCAATCTTGGGCTGTTATTTCCCTGGACTGAAGTTTCTGTGGCAATACAACTCGCTTGAAACACTAGTATGATTTCGATCTCTTGCATTTTACCAACTCATTAGATCTTGTCAGGTTATGGTCCTTCAATCTAGAATCGGGACTGGATTTTACTGCCTTTTAGCAATAGATGATTTGCCCTCCTTCACCCCCTCAGCTGAATTGCTTGCATCCTGGCCTCAGGCAGCCACCATACAGAAATATTGTTAAAAAAAAAAAAAAGAATTGGCTTGGGTGTAGAGGCACAGCTTACCTGCCCCTACCCCAGTCTGTATTCCACTGGACAGCTCCTTAAATTGGAGTAATATCTCCTTTGCCCTGTAAGAGTACAGGAACAGGATCCCTTGAGGGAGGAGGGGAGAGTGTCAGGCTTCTCCCAGCTCCCATTCTTACCTCTATCTCTGTATTTCCAATCATCAGTATGCTGGTAAATAGTTTAACAATTAGTTCTTCACAAGAAAAAAGAAATCCCTTATTTGTAGCATATTCTGATTTATCTGATGTAAATACTCCCACTATGGCCTATGTCAAGCTACCAATGTGACATCCCTGAAGGCAGATTTGGGAAGAGATGTCGACCTGGGTCAGTATAAGCTGGCTCCAGCACACCACTGTTTCCAACCTCCCTGCTTTTCCTCCACCATTATTAGCTTGGGACAGAAACCTGTTTCTTCTACTCTCCAAGGCATGATTATAAGATCTTGGGTTGCTGGCCATAGTTAGAAAAGGCCTCCCTTTCTGCTTTCATATGAGCCAGTTTGACAACTCTTTTTTTGTGTGCCTTTACTAAGCATGCAAGAAGTAGCCCACACCTTTCCAAATTCTGTAGATTTTTCTATCAAGGTCCTTCAACTCCTGCTGTGAGAGGTAGGTGGTCTGAATCTCCAGATATAACAAGCTACAGCTAAAAAGCATAATAGAAATTTCCAGTGTCCCACCCCATTTCATCTTGGCCAGTGTTGCACTTTAAGGTCTATTAATAGTAACACCAGTTTCCATATAACAATTTCTATGTTGGTAAGAGTTATTTGGTTACAAGCAACAACCCATTCTAGCATAAAAGAAATGTACTGGGACTTCCCTGGTGGTGAAGTGGTTAAGAATCCGCCTGCCAGTGCAGGGGACATGGGTTTGAGCCCTGGTCCAGGAAGATCCCACATGCCGCAGAGCAACTAAGCCTGTGTGCCACAACTACTGAGCCTGCACTCTAGAGCCCGCGAACCACAAATACTGAGCCTGCGTGCCACAACTACTGAAGCCTGTGTGCCTAGAGCCCGTGCTCCGCAACAAGAGAAGCCCCCTCTCGCTGCAACTAGAGAAAGCCCTCGTGCAGCAACAAAAACCCAGTGCAGCCAAAAATGAATAATAAATAAATAAATTTATTTTTTAAAAAAAGAAATGTACTGGAAGGCTATGGGGAAGTTCAGAAAGAAACTAAACACTGAACACTCAGCAAGTACAGCAGCAAAGGCTGGTCAGGTTTCTAATTGTCTATTAGGCACCAATAGACAATCTCTTCATGGGGCCAGGACCAATCAGTTCCTACTTCCCGCCCCCCCACCCCACACCACTGCTGCCAGTGTCCAGATAGGATTCAGATTCCAAGGAGAGAACATCTGATTGGCCCAGCTCCAGCAAGAAAAGGGAGGGGCATTTTGATTGACAGCTCCAGCAAGACTGCAGTCAATTATCTCTTCCCACCCCTTATGCCCACCTTCCCCCACCAAAAGTTAAGGCACTGTTACCAAATGGAAGAAGGAGACTAGGCAGACAAAAATGCCTGTTGAGTGTTACAAACTTCGAGTTAAATTCATGTTTTGTAAAGATCACTCTGGCAACAGTGACAAATTACAGAGAAGTTGAAGTTGGAAGCAGAGAGATTAAGGAGGGGGTATGCCAAACGGATTTTTGAGTTTCTCATGCACATTGACTAAAAGTCACCAAGTCTGCTCAGATAGAAGCCCCACAGCATGGACTGGGGTGCCAGCTTCCATCTTCACCTCTGGTGACAGGTCCAAGGCCTTTTCCTCCAAATAAATGCTCCCTAGGACCCAAATATCAGTCATGTACTCTGGCTCTGGAAAATCACTCATATATTGCCTGAAGTGGAAATATGTTTGAGGTGTGTTCTCCTCAGAAGCCCCAGATGAATCATCATCCAAGTGAGTTCAGGCAGAGAAAGCCCAGATTTGCCTGTGGGCATCAAATCTATACCAAGAAAGTTTGTGTCTACTGTTGACCCTTTAAAACACCAGTTCTGACAGTAGAACCAACAACCACAACAAAACTTGGTCAACATGGTTCATTGTACAAAGATAACAAATTCTAAAGGGGTATGCGTGAAGAGGACTCATTTTTTTTTTCCTGAGCAGAACTGAGTTAATTGATTATCAGAAATGTGGCTGCTCTTGCTTACAGATTTAATCATACTACAAAGTAATATAAAGGTATGTGTGTGTGTGTGCCTGTCGAATAATGATACTTCTTGTAGTTAGAACAGCGAGCCCAGAACCACTTGGAAGCTGAAGCTGTCTGCAAATGATCCATACAGAAATACTCAACTCATCGGCTAAGCAATTTGGTGCTCTGGACCAAGACCTGGATGAGGGCAGAAAGTCCCACTTTGATTCCAGACCTTCTCCTGCTCACATGTCACAACTTCTCTGAAAACCTTCTTTATCTATACAATGGGAATAAAGATTCCTGCCACACTGAACTCACCAAGGAGGTTTAATGGAGCTAAAAAATGCCTTCTCTGCCCACTGAAAGAAGCAGGAAGATAAAGGGGGAGAAATAAGAGAGCCCATCCTGCCACACTGTGTCCCAGGGTGGTCCTCACATAGGGCAGTGCTGCACCCCTCCCCCACTGAGTACGTATAAGGGTGTTGGGTGGGAAACACTGTGCTTCACATGCAAAGGAGCATCTAACCACACGCAGGGTCCTCCCTGGACAAAACCAGCACGTTGGTGGTCAGGATAGAAAGTAGCTCCTCCAAAATCCACTATGGGAAGCCATGCTTGGATCCTACTGTTTCGACTCTGTAGCAGGTACTATTGGTGTCCCACACCACATTCCTTGCCTCGTCTGATTTTGAATAGAACTATGCAACTTTTTGTCTCAGGGCTTTCTCCAAAGCCACTGGGCTTTTCCCCACACAGGCATCGCAGCCCAGAAGTGCAGGGTGAAGGGGAGATGTTGACAACCTTGAGGACAGTCCTCAACCAATGCAAGACAAGAGTTGGAAGATAAATTAATATCCTAGGCTCCTATACCAGGGAGGAACAATTCTGAGTCAAGTTTCTCAGAGAATCCATAGAAAGTCTGAGCCCTCGTTGTAGGGCCAGTCTTTCACAATCCTGAGAGTAAGTGCCCCCTTAACTTTTAACTCTCTAGGTTCACCCTACCCCTGCCCTGCCCAGTTGCTCACAGCACTAACCATCTTTCGGGGGAGTTTCTCCCTTCCTCAGCTAATTCTCTCTCTGCTTCTTCACTTTTGCCTCCTGGGATCACCTCTGAAATAAACCTGCCCCCAAATCCTTGTCTCAGCTCCTGATTTGGGGGAAGACAGATTAAGACAAACTCCAAGATAGTCCCCTGCTCAGTATTAGGAAACTTTTCTCATGCCGTCCACACGTCCATCATCCCATCTGCAGGCTTGCTGTATATGGCTCCTGGACAAAGGTCTGCAGGAAAGGAATCACTTCCCCTAGGTTACACGGGGTGTGCAAAGGGTCCCACCCAGAAGTGATACTGTGATCTCTCCTCCTAGCTCCCTACCCATCACCCACCTGCTTCTGACTGATGAGACAGTTAAGGCTCCTCTCCCCACCTTCTCAAGCACTACTGAAGATTTGATTTTGGTGATAACTGCCTTGGGAGCAAGTAGATCCTTGCCTCCCCTTCAGAACTGTTCTATGATGAATAAAAGTTTAATTACAAGCTTGAGTTTCAGTTTCTCACCACGTCTTGTAAACTGACAAGATTCTTGACGAGTCCACAACCTCTTATGGCGCCCTTTTCCATCAGTTTATTGTATTGGGCTACTTTGACGTTCCACAACTTGCAACAAGACTCTCCAAACTGGGCCTTTACCCAGAAGTTGTCATGATGCCTTTTTCTGGCACACAGCATTATATTGGGCTGGCCAAAAAGTTTGTTCGGCTAGTGAATACATCATTCAATAAAATTCTTGGTGAAAATGCAAAATGTGTCTTTTAGTTTTACTTAAAACCGAACGAACTTTTGGGCCAACCCAATACTATGTGACTATCGGTTAACAAGGAGCTTGGCTTGTGCCACTCAGAGCAGCAGAGGACTATGGGAGAAACTCCCTGGCTCCTGCCTTGGTGTCCACCCCATAAAAGAAATCAATGAGCAGCCAAAGCTCTCTCCTGACCACTGAAAAATAAGGGGTCAAACTGGTGGCTTCATTCCAGTGGCATCATTATGTGTGGACTGTGGTGCCACCTAAGTCACCCACTGTCCCTTCTTTGGACAGAGCCTGCACCATGTTTTACATTGTTCTAAATCTCTCTGGATAGGGATCTCTTCGAGGACAATGCGGAGCACTTCTAGATGTCCTTATCCTGCCAGTTGAAACATTTCCTGCAGCAACCAGTTCTCAAAATCCCTCCCTGGATCTCTCCCAAAGAGAAATTATAGACTAAGACAAACTTCACCCACAATACCCTGCCATGGTGTGGAGAGGACTGCTGTGTCCATCCTGGCCCTCCAAGAGCTGATGTCAGGTCAGAACTAGATGTGCAAGAGATTTACTGGGAGAAACATTTATAAAGAATAAAAGGGAAGGAGCAAGAGTCGGCAGAGAGAGCCTCAGACTGCGATGCAGGTCTGCCACTGTGAAAGGAGAGAGGGAAGGAAGGAAGATGAGACAGGAAGAATCTCAGACTACAGTGCACCTCTGAGAAAGTCGCAGCCAAGTTGGTGGGCAGTCCCAGAAAAAAGACTGCCCAGTGAAGGATTCTTTGTTAGGCAAGAATGGCCCAGCTCTTGTTCCCCCACCATCTTTAGTCATGGATGGGAGCAGCACAGGGAGAACATAGCTTCTGCATAAATGTTACAGTAGATCCTGAAGGTGCCACAGTTGGAGGTCACCAGAGCAGATACTCAGAATATATTGTCTGAGAATCCTGAGGCCTCTTGGACCAGAAAAGATGTTTTCTGTTTAGATCTAGCAACACCTCCTCCCTGAGTGCCCACAGTCATCATGGATTGCCCTGAAGCAGAGGCGCCATTGAAGAAGCCTCCACACAATATTTCTGATATTTTTCCAGATCAGTACAGAGAAGTAGGCTTACCTCCTCCCCTCTTGCAGGGACTGTGCCTTCTCTTCTAGTACTGTTCACCAGGGTGGGGACTAGAGTGAGGCAAGCAAGGTGCCCTGGGCACAAAATTTAGGGAAAGTGCTCATTCTCAAGTGCTGATCTTGCACTTGTATAAACCTGAGAATTAAATTTTGCACGCTGACACCTTTTTGCCTCATCCTGGTTCACCCCATGACCGCTGCTTCTAACCTACCTATTGATCTCTGAAGTCTAATCAGCAGTAACAATCTGAGGATATTCTCCACCATTCATCAATGTGACGGCTGCTGGCTCACTGTCCACAACCCTATTCCTGTCCTCAGTTACAGAATGGTTTGTCCAATACACAGGTTTCTCAGATCCAATGATCATATCCTCCACCCTATATTCGCTACCTACTCGGTGGTCATATCCCGAACCTTGTCATCACTATCAGCAACACCAGTCATATAATTTTGCCAACTATCCCCTCTCCAGTACGTTTACCTTATTACCTCCACCGAAATAATTCTTCAAATGCTGTAGGTCTTCCATCCTTTGCCTTTCCATCACTCCCATTCTCTCCTTACCCACTCTGATGTCATGGTCTATCTTGATAATCACATGCTTCTGAACACTTTCAAATCTTTTGTCACTTTCTCCTGCATCCTACTTGTCCAGTGAAACCTTAACTACTCCAGTTAAACACAAATTTCTACCCTCTCTGATCCTGCTCCAGAGAGTTACTGGTCTCACTTCAGTTTCACAACCACAAACCTTAGATGGACTCTAAATACTGTCCAATGATCCTACTGTATTTCCCTAGAAAGTTCATTTTCCTACCCACCAAAATGCTATTTTGTGCCTCCTTCTCTCTTCTCAAACCTCCAACCCTCCTAACCCCCGAATTCTCCCCCTCCTTCATTCTCAGTCTATGCTCCCAATTCTTACTTCTCTATTCAATGATGCAACTTCATTTTTGTCATTCACCATTCCTTAAATTATTTTACTTTTTTATTGAAGTATAGTTGACGCACAATATTATATGTTATAGGTGTACACTATAGTGATTCAAAAAATTCAAAGGTTATACTCCATTTATAGTTATTATAAAATTTTGGCTATATCCCCTGTGTTGTACAATATATCCTTGTAGTTTATTTTATACATAGTAGTTTGTACCTCATAATCCCCCACCCTCAAATTGCCCCTCCTCCCTTCCCTTGCCCCACTGGTAACCACTAGTTTGTTCTCAATGTCTGTGAGTCTGCTTCCTTTTTGTTATATTCACTAGTTTGTTGTAATTCTTAGACTCCACATATAAGTGATATTATACAGTATTTGTCTTTCTCTGTCTTACTTATTTCACATAGCATAATATCCTCCAAGACCATCCATGTTGCTGCAAATGACAAATTTCATTCCTTTTTAATGTCTGAGAAGTATTCCATTGTGTAAGATCTTACAGAAAAACCTGAACGAACTTTTTGGCCAACCATATGCATATATGTATATACCACGGCTTCTTTATCCATTCATCTGTTGATGGACACTTAGGTTGTTTCCGTATCTTCCATTTGTAAATAATGTTGCTATGAACATTGAGTACATTTATGTTTTTGAACTTGTGCTTTTGTTTTTTTCAGATATATACCTAGGAGTAGAATTGCTGTGTCATATGGTAGTTCTGTTTTTAGTTTTCTGAGAAACCTCCATATTGTTTTCCACAGTGGCTGCACCAATTTACATTCCCACCAACAACGGACGAGGGTACCCTTTTCTCCACATCCTCGCCAACATTTTTTATTTGTGTTCTTTTTGATGACAGCTGTTCTGATAGGCGTGAGGTGATATCTCATTGTGGCTTTGATTTGCATTTCCTTGATGATTAGCAATGTTGAACATCTTTTCATGTGCCTGTTAGCCATCTGCATTTCCTCTTTGGGACAGAAGATGTAACACTTCTGAATGAAATCTTGGATTGTCCCAGAACTTTTCTGACTACTCATGTAATAAGAAGTCCGTTGGTCACTTGAAGTCCCAAAACACAGTTGATGTGATATTTAGCATGTCAGTCCTGTGTAATAGCCACAGTTTACAACTTCATTCAGGTTTTTGCTCCTCCCCCTCCCTCAGTTGAGGCGGGCTGCAGCAGGCTGCCAGCTGCCGGGAAGGGGAGTTGATTGCTTTCTCACTCACTTGCCTACTCCTACTTCCTGGATGCTGTCTCTGACTCCAACAGGGTTTGGGGGTTGGAGAGAGAAGGGAACAGGAAAATTCTCCTGCTTTCTGAGCCTGGCCAACATTTAAAGATGACTCCCTGGGAGCTTTTATGAATTCAGCTAAAAGCTCTGGTTCCTGGAGATCTCTCACCTGCAGTTCCTTTGTCTGGAATAATATGCTCTCCTCCAGCTCATCTGCCTACTCACTTCCTTCCACAGCCCTGAGAAACCCTGAGGTGGTCCACCTCCAGGTTCTGTCTGCTGACAGGCCCTGATAGATTCATAAACTCACTCTCTTTCTCTCTCATAACCCACATCTGATGCATGGGAACAGTTGCGGGTCTGACAAATTCTGGGAGGGCCTCTCTGTCACAATAGAGTCACCTCTTCTTCAGCATCCCTACCAACAGCTAGGGAAGCCCATCTTTAGCTGTTTAATGTCCCAGGCAGGAGTCAAACACCAGCCAGTGCACCTCCCAGTTGCAGGGGTCCCAGATTTGGCCTCTTGAAATCCTCCTCATAGGGTTCAGATAAAAGGCAGGCACCCGACCCACAATGCATCTCCAGTGGAGGTGGGGATGGGTCTCTGTACTCTGTCTCAGCCCACTGTAGCCCCTCCCATCAAAGAATAATCCTCAAAAATCCTTCCACCTTCAGGCAGATTGCCTATCTCCATTTCATTTAGTTGTTCTTCTGGGGTTTTATCTTGTTCCTTCATCTGGAATATATTTCTCTGCCATCTCATGTTGTTTAACTTTCTATATTTGTGGTCTCCAGTTCTGCAAGCTGCAGGATTGTAGCTCCCCTTGCTTCTGGTGTCTGCCTCCTGGTAGGTGGGGTTGGTCCAGAGGCTGGTGCAGCCTTCCTGGTGGGAGGGGTGGGTGCCTGTCCACTGGAGGGTGGAGCTGGGTCTTGTCCCTCTGCTGGGCCGGGCTGTGTCAAGGTGTGTGTTTGTTTAGAGGCAGCTGTGGGGTCAGGATGACTTTTGGCAGCCTGTTTGCTGATGGGTGGGCCTGTGTTCCCGCCCTGTTGGTTGTTTGGCCTGAGGGGTCCCAGCACTGGATCCTGCAGGCTGTTGGGTGGGACCAAGTCTTGACTCCAAAATGGCAGCCTCTGGGAGAGCCCACAGTGAAGAATATTCACTGGGGCTTCCACCACCAGTGTCCTTGCCCCCACAGAGAGCCACAGCCAACCCCCGCCTCCCCAAGAGATCCTCCAAGACCCACAGGTAGGTCTGGCCTAGGCTCCTATGGAGTCACTGCTTTGCCCTGGGTCCCAGTGCACGTGACACCTCATGTGCACCCTCCAAGAGTGGAGTCTCTGTTTCCCCCAGTCATGTGCAGCTCCTGCACTCAAGCCCCGCTGGCCTTCAAAGCCAAATGCCCCAGAGGCTCCTCCTCCCAATGCCAGACCCCCAAGCTGGGGAGCCTGAAGTGGGGCTCAGAACTCTCACTCCTGTGGGAGAAACTCTGTGACAGAATTATTTACCAGTGTGTGGGAAATGGTGGGTATGGGATTTGATTATATATCAAAAATAGCTCTCCTATCATCTCATTATGGCTTCTGCTTTGTCTTTGGGTGTAGAATATCTTTTTTGGTAGGTTTGAGTCTTTTTTTGTCAATGGTTCTTCAGCAGTTAGTTGTGATTTTGGTATTTTCGTGAGAGAAGGTAAGCTCAAATCCTTCTACTCTGCCATCTTGTCTCCTGCCATCTCTGAAGTGTTGGCATAGGTCTGTTCAACAATACATTCAATTTTCAGGGTAGTTGTAGGACTTCCAGAAAAAAGAAAAACACACCTAAAGCATGTCTCACAGCATATATAGGTGATCCATGGTTTTAGGATTCCTCTAGTTCCAAAGAACCCCAGAATATTCTCAGGCAGGACTCAGGTGGCCCTTCCACACCTGGACCTCGAAAAATTCTTCCACCTTCCTCCAGACAGCCTGACTCATTTATCCCACAATGCAGGTTGAATTTAAGAGTCATATAACTACTTCTTCAAAAATTTGTATCTTGGTCTAGCACCTCACTTTAGCATGTCAGATTTATTATATTTTGGTGTCTCAATCAACACTTACAATTTAACATCCTGTTACACTTCATTGAAGGAATAAAATGATCAGACATCTTCCCACCAGCAAATAGATGAATCCACCTGCCTCTATAAGCATTTTCTCTTGTGTTCCCTCCTCCTAAAATGGAAAAAGAGTTTCTGCTCAAATCGAAAGTCAGTCTGTGCCCTGGATCACATAACATCCTCATCCACCCTATAGTTATCCCTCTTCCTTCATCATCAATGTCATCATTCCCATCATCCTTCAAATAGGTTCTGTGTCCCTCATCTTAAAACACACATACTGCCTTCCCCCTTCTCCCCACATCTCACTCCTGTCCCATCTCACTGCTCTTCTTCACAGCAAAACTTGACTGAACAGTGATTTAGACTCACTCTCTCCACTCACTTAACTCTTCTTTGTTGGTTTGTTTGGTTGGGGTAGAATTTCTTTCTTTCTGATTCTTATTCTAACTTTAAAATATAGAGAAAAGTAGATAGCCTCATCCACCAGAGGGCAGACAGCAGAAGCAAGAACTACAATTCTGCAGCCTGTGGAAGGAAAACCACACTCACAGAAAGATAGACAAAATGAAAAAGCAGAGGACTTTGTACAGATGAAGGAACAAGATAAAACCCCAGAAAAACAACTAAATGAAGTGGATATAGGCAAACTTCAAGAAAAATAATTCAGAATAATGATAGTGAGGATGATCTAGGACCTCAGAAAAATAATGGAGGCAAATATCGAGAAGATGCAAGAAATGTTTAACAAAGACCTAGAAGAATTAAAGAATAGACACCTGGAAGAATTAAAGAACAAACAGAGATGAACAATACAATAACTGAAATGAAAACTACAATACAAGGAATCAATAACAGAATAACTGAGGCAGAAGAACGGATACGTGACCTGGAAGACACAATGGTGGAATTCACTGCTGTAGAACAGAATAAAGAAAAAAGAATGAAAAGAAATGAAGACAGCCTAAGAAACCTCTGGGACAAGATTAAATGCAACAACATTCGCATTATAGAGTCCCAGAAGGAGAAGAGAGAGAGAAAGGACCAGAGAAAATATTTGAAGAGATTATAGTTGAAAACTTCCCTAACATGGGAAAGGAAATAGCCACCCAAGTCCAGGAAGCACAGAGAGTCCCAGGCAGGATAAACCCAAAGAGAAAGACGCCGAGACACGTAGTAATCAAACTGACCAAAATTAAAGACAGAGAAAAATTATTGAAAGCAGCAAGGGAAAAATGACAAATAACATACAAGGGAACTCCCATAAGGTTAACAGCTGATTTCTCAGCAGAAACTCTACAGGTCAGAAGGGAGTGGCATGATATATTTAAAGTGATGAAAGGGAAGTACCTACAACCAAGATTACACTACCCGACAAGGATCTCATTCAGATTCAACGGAGAAATCAAAAGCTTTACAGACAAGCAAAAGCTAAGAGAATTCAGCACCACCAAACCAGCTCTACAACAAATGCTAAAGGATCTTCTCTAAGTAGGAAACATAAGAGAAGAAAAGGACCTACAAAAACAAACCCATAGCTTACCATTCCCCCTCCCCATATCCTCAAGTCCATGCTCTAGTAGGTCTGTGTTTTTATTCCCGTCTTACCCCTACGTTCTTCATGACCTTTTTTTTTCTCTTAGGTTCCATATATATGTGTTAGCATACAGTATTTGTTTTTCTCTTTCTGACTTACTTCACTCTGTATGACAGACTCTAGGTCCATCCACCTCACTACAAGTAACTCAATTTCATTTCTTTTTATGGCTGAGGGAAGAGATATGGGAACATATGTATATGTACAACTGATTCACTTTGTTATAAAGCAGAAGCTAACACACCATTGTAAAGCAATTTAACTCCAATAAAGATGTTAAAAAAACCCCAAAAAACCAAATGCATAACAATTAAGAAAATGGTAATAGGAACATACATATTGATAATTGCCTTAAATGTGAATGGATTAAATGCTCCAAACAAAAGACACAGGCTTGCTGAATGGATACAAAAACAAGACCCATATATATGCTGTCTACAAGAGACCCACTTAAGACCTAGGGACACATACAGACTGAAAGTGAGGGGATGGAAAGACATATTCCATGAAAATGGCAATCAAAAGAAAGCTGCAGTAGCAACCCATATCAGGTAAAATAGACTTTAAAATAAAGAATATTACAAGAGACAAGGAAGAACACTACGTAATGATCAAGGGATCAATCCAAGAAGAAGGTATAACAATTATAAATATATATGCACCCAACATAGGAGCACCTCAATACATAAGGAAACTGCTAACAGCTATAAAAGAGGAAACTGACAGTGACACAATAATAGTGGGGAATTTAACACCTCACTTACACCAATGGACAGATCATGCAGACTGAAAATTAAAAAGGAAACAGAAGCTTTAAATGACACAATAGACCAGATAGATTTAATTGATATTTATAGGACATGCCATCCAAGAACAGCAGATTACACTTTCTTCTCAAGTGCACACAGAACATTCTCCAGGATAGATCACATCTTGGGTCAGAAGTCAAGCCTCTGTAAATTTAAGAAAACTGAAATCATATCAAGCATCTTTTCCGACCACAACTCTATGAGATTAGAAATCAATTACAGGGAAAAAAATGTAAAAAATACAAACACATGGGGGCTAAACAGTACGTTACTAAATAACCAATAGATCACTGAAGAAATCAAAGAGGAAATCAAAAAATACCTAGAGACAAATTACAATGAAAACACGATGATCCAAAACCTATGGGATGCAGCAAAAAAATTCTAAGAGGGAAGTTTATAGCAATACAAGCCTACCCCAAGAAATAAGAAAAATCTCAAATACACAATCTAACCTTACACCTAAAGGAACTAGAGAAAGAAGAACAAACAAAACCCAAAGTTAGTAGAAGGAAAGAAATCATAAAGATCAGAGCAGAAATAAATGAAATAGAAACATAGAAAACAATAGCAAAAGTCAATAAAACTAAAAGCTGGTTCTTTGAGAAGATAAAATTGATAAGCCTTTAGCCAGACTCATCAAGAAAAAGAGGTAGAGGACTCAAATCAATAAAGTTAGAAATGAAAAAGGAGAAGTTACAATGGACACTGCAGAAATACAAAGCATCCTAAGAGACTGCTACAAGCAACTCTATGCCAATAAAATGGACAACCTGGAAGAAATGGACAAATTCTTAGAAAGGTATAACCTTCCAAGACTGAACCAGGAAGAAACAGAAAATATGAACAGACCAATCACAGGTAATGAAATTGAAACTGTGATTAAAAATCTTCCAACAAACAAAAGTCCAGGACCAGATGGCTTCACAGGTGAATTCTGTCAGACATTTAGAGAAGTGCTAACACCCATCCTTCTCAAACTCTTCCAAAAAATTGTGGAGGAAGGAACACTCCCAAACTCATTCTATGAGGCCACCATCACCCTGATACCAAAACCAGACAAAGATACTACAAAAAAAGAAAATTACAGACCAATATCACTGATGAATATGATGCAAAAATCCTCAACAAAATACTAGCAAACAGAAACCAACAACACATAAAAAGGATCATACACCATGATCAAGTGAGATTTATCCCAATGATGCAAGCATTCTTCAATATATGCAAAACAATCAATGTGATACACCATATTAACAAATTGAAGAATAAAAACCATATGATCATTTCGATAGATGCAGAAAAAGCTTTTGACAAAATTCAACACCGACTTATGATAAAAACTCTCCAGAAAGTAGGCATAGAGGGAACCTACCTCAATATAATAAAGGCCATATATGACAAACCCACAGCAAACATCATTCTCAATGGTGAAAAACTGAAAGCATTCCTCTAAGATCAGGAATAAGACAAGGATGTCCACTCTCGCCACTATTATTCAACGTAGTTTTGGAAGTCCTAGCCACAGCAATCAGGGAAGAAAAAGAAATAAAAGTTATACAAATTGGAAAAAGAAGTAAAACTGTCACTGTTTGCAGATGACATGATATTATTCATAGAGAATCCTAAAAATGCCACCAGAAAACTACTAGAGCTAACCGATGAATTTGGTAAAGTTGCAGGTTACAAAATTAATGCACAGAAATCTCTTGCATTCGTATACACTAACAACAAAATATCAGAAAGAGAAATTAAGGAAACAGTGCCATTCACCATTGCAACAAAAAGAATAAAATATCTAGGAATAAACCTACCTAAGGAGATAAAAGACCTGTACTCAGAAAACTATAGGACACTGATGAAAGAAATCAAAGATGACACAAACAGATGGAGAGATATACCATGTTCTTGGATTGGAAGAATCAATATTGTGAAAATGACTATACTACCCAAAGCAATCTACAGATTCAATGCAGTCACTATCAAATTACCAGTGGCATTTTTTTACAGAACTAGAAGGAAAAATCTTAAAATTTGTATGGAGACACAAAAGACCCCGCATAGCCAAGGCAGTCTTGAGGGAAAAAAACGGAGCTAGAGGAATCAGACTCCCTGACTTCAGACTATACTACAAAGCTACAGTAATCAAGACAATATGGTACTGGCACAAAAACAGAAATATAGATCAGTGGAACAAGATAGAGAGCCCAGAGATAAACCCATGCACCTATGGTCAACTAATCTATGACAAAGGAAGCAAGGATATACAATGGAGAAAAGACAGTCTCTTCAATAAGTGGTGCTAGAAATACTGGACAGCTACATGTAAAATAATGAAATTAGAACACTCCCTAACACCATACACAAAAATAAACTCAAAATGGATTAGGGACCGAAATGTAAGACTGGACACTATAAAACTCTTAGAGGAAAGCATAGGAAGAACACTCTTTGACATAAATCACAGCAAGATCTTTTTTGATCCACCTCCTAGAGTAATGGAAATAAAAACAAAAATAAACAAATGGGACCTAATGAAATTTAAAAGTGTTTGCAAAGCAAAGGTAACTACAAACAAGACGAAAAGGCAACCCTCAGAATGGGAGAAAATATTTTCAAATGAATCAACAGAAAAAGGGTTAATCTCCAAAATATATAAACAACACAAGCAGCTCAATATTAAAAAAACAACCCAATCCAAAAATGGGCAGAAGACGTAAATAGACATTTCTCCAAAGAAGACATACAGATCACCAAGAAGCACATGAAAAGCTGCTCAACATCACTAATTATTAGAGAAATGCACATCAAACTACAGTGAGGTATCACCTCACACCAGTTAGAATAGGCATCATCAGAAAATCTACAAACAACAAATGCTGGAGAGGGTGTGGAGAAAAGGGAACCCTCTTGCACTGTTGGTGGGAATGTAAATTGATACAGCCACTATGGAGAACAGTATAGAGGTTCCTTAAAAAACTAAAAATAGAATTACCATATGACCCAGCAATCCCAGAGAAAACTGTAATTTAAAAAGACACATGCACTCCAATGTTCATTGCAGCACTATTTACAAGAGCCAGGTCATGGAAGCACCTAAATGTCCATCGACAGACAAATGGATAAAGAAGTTGTGGTACATATATACAGTGGAATATCACTCAGCCATAAAAAGGAAAGAAATTGGGTCATTTGTAGAGACGTGGTTGGATCCACAGACTGTCATACAGAGTGAAGTAAGAAAGAGAAAAACAAATATCGTATATTAACGCATATATGTGGAACCTAGAAAAATGGTACAGATGAACCGGTTTGCAGGGCAGAAATAGAGACACAGATGTAGAGAACAAATGTATGAACACCAATGGGGGAAAGTGGCGGGGGTGATGGTGGTGGTGGTAATAATTGGGATATTAGGATTGATGTATATACACTAATATGTATGAAATAGATAACTAATACGAACCTGCTATATAAAAAATAAATGAAATAGAAGTCAAAAATATATAGAGAGAAAAGTCCAAATGACAGTTCCACAAACACTCTCTCATTTACCCATTATCTAATGGTTGATGGTATTGAACATCTTTTCATGTCCTTATTTGCCATGTGTAAATCCTCTGCAGTGAAACATCTGTTCATGTCTTTTGTCCATTTTTCAATTTGATTGTCTGGGTTAGTGTTACTGTTGAGATTAGAGAATTTTGTATATATTCTAGATAGGAGTCCTTTGTCAGGTATGTGGGCTGCAAGTATTTTGTCCTTGACTGTAGCTTGTCTTTTCATCCTCTTAACAGTGTCTTTTGCAGAGCACAAGTTTTTAATTTTAATGAGAAGCAATTTACCAAGTTTTCCTTTTATGGATCATATTTTTGATGCCAAGTCTAAGTTCTGAAATTTTTCACTTACATATTTTTCTATAAGTTTTTTAGTCTTACATTTACATTTAAGTGTGTGATCTATTTTGAGTTAATTTTGAAGACTTGGCTTAGGTTCATATTTTTGCCTGCAGATGTCCAATTGCTCCAACACCATTTATTCAAAAGGCCATTGAATTGCTTTTGCACCTTTGTCAAAAATCAGTTGGACATTTTGTGGGTTTTTTTTTTCTGAGTTCTGTATTCCATTCCAAGGATTTTTGTGCTTACCCCTTCACCAATGCTACACTGTCTTGATTAATATGGCTATGTAGTAAGCCTGAACATTGAGAAGGGTGGTTCCTCCCATTTATTTTTCAAAATTATTTTAACTATTGTAAATCCTGGGCCCTTCCATGTAGAATTTAAAATAAACTTGTCAATGTCTACAAAAACTATTGCTGACATTCTGAGGAATTGCAGTGAATCTATAGGTTAATTTGGGGGGAGTTGACATCTTTACTATATTGAGTCTTACAATTCATTAATATGGTATGTATCTCCATTTATTTAGGTCTTCTTGAATATTTTTAAATCCACATTTTGTAATTTTCAGCATATAGATCCTACACATGTTTTACTAGATTTACATATAAGTATTTCATTTCCTTTGGAGTAATTATAATGATAATTGTGTTTTAATTTTGATTTCCATGTGCTCATTGTTAATATATAGAAATGTGATTGTATTTTGTGTGTTGATCTTGTATCCCGTGATCTTGCTTAACTCATTGGTTAGTTATAGGAGTTTATTTTTGTATATTCCTTGGGATTTTCTAATTAGTAACAATTTACCTGCAAATAGGGATTTTTCTTTCTTTCTAATATGTATGCTTTTACTTCTTTTTCTTGCCTTATTGCACTGGCTAGAACTTCCAGTACTATGGTGAATAAGACTGATGAGAATGGCCATCCTTGCCTTGTTTCCCACTCTTAGAGGAAAAGCATTCAGTTTTTCACCATTAAATATGATGTTAGCTGTAGGTTTTTTGTAGATGCTCTTTATCAAGTTGAGGAAGTTTCCTTCTATTCCTAACTGAGTGAGAGTTTTTATCATGAACAGGTGTTGGGTTTTGTCAAATGTTTTTTTTGGTGTCAGAAAATATGTTCATATCATTTTTCTTTTTTAGTCTATTAATAGGGTGATTACATTAATTGATTTTCAAAGACTCAAATTATTTTCAAACCATCCTTGAATATCTGGAGTAAATCCCACTTGGTTGTGGTGAATAATGATTTTTATACATTGTTGAATTAAATTTATTCATATTTTGTTGAGGATTTTTGTGTCTAAGATCATGAGTGATATTAGCCTTTTTTGGTGCTGTCTTTGTCTGATTTTGGTATCGAGGAAATGCTAGATTCATAAAATGAGTCGGGAAGCATTCTCCCTTTTTCTACTTTCTGGAAGAGTGTGTAAATACGATTCCTTTAGAAATTTTTTTTGCCCATTTGGATTACCTCTTCTATGGTCTGCCTGTATTTTTTGTCCACTTGTCTATTGCATTGTTTGTCTTTTTCTTATAAATTCTAAGAGTTCTTTACATATTTCAGATATAAATTCTTTATCTGCTACATGGATTAAATATGTCTTCTTCCAGCCTATCCCCTCTCTTTCTGGTCCATTTAGAAATCAGTTGATGGCAGTAAAATGTGGTGGGCATGTGTGTGGCCTCTGGCACATGACTGCCAAGGTTTAAGCCCCACTTCTAATACTTACTAAGCCTGTGACCTTGGGTAAATGATATAACCTCTCTGTGCCTTTCATTTCATTGTGGCAACATGGAGATAGTAAGAGCACAGACCTCAGAGCATTTTTTTTTTACTATAAATATATAACTACTGAAAAGAAATTTAGAGCCATCACTTGCAAAGAGTAAGCCCTCACCATATATGTTAGTCACTATTTCTTTACTTTTGATGATTTTTATAAAAAGAGGATTTTAATACAAATATAGTCATATTTGTCAATCTTTTCCCTTTTTTAAATTTGTCTAAGAAATCATTCCTTATGTATTAGAGAATATAAATATATTATTCCATGATTCTTCTAAAGATTTGAAATTCTCTGTGTTTACTGTGTTTCTATGTTTCAGTCTTTAGTTCACCTGGAATTTTATTCTTTGGTATATGCGGTATAGGTCTGTGTTAGTCAGAATATAGCCTTGGCTGCTATAACAGAGAGACCCCAAATAACAGAGGCTTAATGAATGAACAGTGAGAGGTTCATTGCTCTGTCACGTAAAAGTCCAGATGAGAAGTCTAGGACTGAAAAGCAGCTCCAGGACCAGCCTTCTATCATGCTGCTCTGACATCTTCATCATGAAGCTTTTATCTCCTGGTCCAAGAGGGCTGCCCTGGCTCCTACAGTTATACCCACATTCCAGCCAATGGGAAGTGGGAAAGGGGAGGGCACTTTCTCTCTTTCTAAAGGCATGATTGGAAGTTGCCCACATTTCTTTTCTCATAGCCCTCTTCATGGCTAGGTGTTGCCACATAACTAAGTTCTAACAAGAACACAATCCCTTCTAGTTCTGGTCCTCCATTATAACAATTCAGCACAGGAGACCAGCTTTGGTTGCACCCTCAGGAAATGGCACACCATCCACAATGGAAAGGGTTCTCTTTCTACCTTTTCCATTACCTAGTTAACAGCTTAATACCTCATTAACAATTCTTTATATTAAATTCCCTCTATCTAAATAAGTGATGGGGACTTCTAACTTCAGCTTGGAGATGCAGAAAGCTAAAGAAAGCACTGCTTTCCTCCTTACAAGAGAAAAGTTGGAAATTAATCACTTTTGTTAAATCCCTGAGAGAACTGAGGTTATAGGGCAAACAACTAACTCAATATCTGGAGAAAGACACGCCCCGTAGGGAATTTTTATAAAACTCTAGAAAGATGCAAACTAATTTGTCATGTCAGAAAACAGCAGATCAGTGGTCGCCTGGTGACAGGGTGGGTGGGTGTAGGAAAGGATGAGAAGGAAGGATTGAAAAGGGGCACAAAGAAATTTTTGAAGGTAATGGATATATTCACTATGTTGATTGTGGTAATATTTTCATGGTTGTATCCATATGTCAAAACTTATCAAATTTTACACTTTAAATTTCACTCGATATAAATTATATCTTATTTTATTATTTTTTATATATCTTATTTTAAAAAATAGAGCTCATCACAAGCTGTGATCCAAGGATCAGTGTTTTGGTTGTCTACTGATATGTAACAACCTACTCCAAAACTTATGGGCTTAAAACAATTACCATCTAGTTTGCTCTCAAGTATGTGTATCAGGAATCTGGGCAGGGCTCAGCTGGGTGGTTCTTTTGTTCCATGTGCCATTGGTGGGGTGATTCACTCTGCTACATTCAGCTGGTGGTTGGGGTGAACTGGAAAATGCAAGAAGCCTTTACTCACATGTTGGCATCTTAGTGCTCCTTTTCATGGACTATTTCTCACCACTTGGCAACCTTGGACTTCCTCATCGCATGGTGGTCAGACTTTGTACATGGTGTTTGGCTTCTAAGAGAGTGCTCCAAAAAATAAAGGGAGAAGCTGCAGACCTCTTAAGGTGCAACCTCAGAAGTTACACAGCATCACTTTTGCTACATTCTATAGGTTAAAGCAAGTCACGGGACGACCCATGCTGCGGACGAAGTAACACATACTCAATCTCATGATGGGGTTTCACAAAGAATTTACAGCCATTTTAATCCACCACAGTCGGGAGCCACTGCAATGGCTGCAGATTGCCTCTTTATATCCATAAATATAGTCCCAGGTTCACTGGGATGCTGATCTAGAAAAACCCAACATCTCCCTGACCATGCTTGCCAGTAGTAACATCCAAAGCACTAGGAAGGTGGTTTCTGCTATCCAAATGTCATGCCAGCACATCTAACTGGTGGAACCTAAATTCAAATTCAGAACCCTATCTACAAAGGAGCCTGAGAAATCTAGTCACCAACCTTCTGGCTTGGGTACAGAAAGGCACACTAGAAGATATTAAGTGGCAGCTGAGTGCCTGACCCACACAGTGCCTCCCATCACAGCAGGGACTGAATGGAGTCAGAAGCATCAACAGCTCTATTTTGCTCCTTGGTGTGGTCCAACACATATGGACCATGCATGTGAGCTAGAGGTGGATGGAGGTGCTGCCCACTCCCAGAGGCCTGGATACAACCCTAGGAGAAGGCATTCCTATTGGATATTTGTTTGCCTGAGAGAGGCATCCCAGCTGGGGCCCTAGAGTTATAGATAAAGGACTTACAGCTGAGGTCTGGACTCTGGAGATGGTGAGAGCTACTCAGTAAGGACTTCTGAAAGAACAAAAGGCACGCCAGTGGTCTCACTGTCCCCTGTGAAGGTCCTGAGACCTGGGTATTGGCCCAGGCTGAAGCCAAGCTCCCTGGGAAGTGCAGCTGATCTGGTCCCCAACACTTCTTTCCAGTATGGGGGCCTCAGGGCTCCTGTTCTCTGCACCTCTCAGAAATTATAAGGCTGCCTGAGTCTGGAGCAGCTGCACTCTCCCACGGTGCACGCTCAAGATACCAGGGCCCCGGACTCACCCTCAGGGACCCCAGCAACAGCCACTGCCACTTCCAGGTCCAAGGCAGGTCTCTCCTTGTCCCGGGCCCATCTCCTACAGTGAGACAGTGAGGGGATGGTGCAGTTGATGTCCCCACCCAGGCAGCCCGGATGCTCTGAGCCGAGCCGTGAGAGTGGGAGGCAGCTCTTCTGTTCTCCTGTCAGCATTCACTAGAGAAGACTGCGCTCCAGCCCCGCCTCCTATCTCTTCAAAAGCTGATACACTCACAGACTAGAGGCAGCTTTTGTCAGCTGCTGCCAGTTCTGAGCATTTGCTGGTCCAAAGCATTGACTGCCAGTGAAAAAACCCGTTTCCCTACGAAGTTTTCCGAAGTCTCGCGTCAGGCCTGGGCCCCTTGGCTCACCCTCTTCTCTCGGGAGTGTGGAGGTGGCAGGGCTGGGGGTGGGGCTGGGGTGCCAGGTCCTCTGCCAGCTGTGGCGCCCCAGGACTCATGTCAGCGTTTGGACAGAGTCCCTCCTTGGGTGCCTGTGGACCTGTGGGCTTGTGGGCTTCCATTCTTGTGGAATGTTAGGGGATTTCGTAATCCCCAGGCTTTCCTCTTAGAGATGGGAAAACTGAGACCCAGAGGAGTCTGGTAGTTGGTTTGCACAGCGCTGGGGCTTGAGTCGATGGGGGCTGCTGACCCCACATCCTCTTTCTGTATCTGTGATGTTTTTATTTTTAGGAAGTTGTGGATGCCGGACAGGGGCAGGAGCTGGGGAGGCTCAGAGGTTCCCTAGGTGTGGGACAGGGACTCACTGGCTGGCTCGCTCCCCTGTTCTCTACCATGGCAGCACTGGGGAGGAAATGTCTGACAAAAGAGAAAAAAAAAAAATCCAGTCTTTCGTTTCAAAGTCCACAACCCCTGTTTCTGGGCAACCAGAGCCTTCAGTTCAAGCTCATGTACAGAGCAGTGGAGATCAAATACCTGAAGCCCAGAGACCCCGTTCCAGCTCTCTGGGGCTCAGAATAGTGGCTCTGACCATGGTCTCTTCGAGAACCACACACACCTCTTCTTTCTCTTCCACACACACACCTGCATGCTCACACATTGCTGAAGGAAGTACTACTTCTGTTCAAAAAGGTAAAGGTGCCTCCTTTTTTATTTTTAATTTTTCTATTTATATTTTAATTTACATTCAGGCAAATTCATCCTTTTTAGTGTACAGTTCTGTGAGTTTTGTCAAGTGCAGATTCATGTAACCACCACCACGGTCACAATCCAGATCTTAAAACGTTCCCTCCCTCAAGCTGCCCCTCCACTCCCACACCTCCCTCCACCCCCAACCCCTGGTAACCACTGATCTGTTTCCTGTTCCTTTAATTTTGCCTTCTCTGGAACGTGGTATAAATGGAATCTTCCGATATATGTAACCTCTTGAGGCTGGCTTCCTTCACCCAGCATAACGCATTTGAGATTCATCCATGTTATGTGTATCAATAAGAATGCTTTGTAAAGGTAGAAAAACAAAGCTGTAGTGGTAACTCCGTGCCCAAGCACAGTGCCCCTCTGGCGGGGTCTCCAGCTCTGAGCACGGCTCCCCAGCTCCCCTGTAACCAGCATCATCCTCCATCAGCCTCAATTCCATTCCTGCCCTGAACTGCCGGCTCCCACAAACACACAGCCTACCCAGAACCTGGAATTCCTAGCCCTCCTATCAGCACCCATCTACTTCTGATCCTCGTTCACGTGACCACATGGGGTGCTCCAGAGTCCTCATGGGGCTGCTGGGCCCTCATCCAGGAGAGAAAAACTCAAACGCTTGCAGGGCCATGCAGGTAATGTTAATAAACATAATACAACAAGAAATGGTGGGAACCAAAGAGAACAGGACAGTGCGTGTCCTCCCTAAAGACAATCGTAACACTATAAACTGTTAGGTACACTGTAGCTGCCCCCCCCAACACCCTCGCCCCTGAAAAACACATCTGTGGGCTGCACTCAGGTGCCCGGACTCTGGTTCACAGCCTCTGAATCTCTCACGTTGAACCTTTTCCTCAAATCCACCATTGCGTTGATGCAAACCATGACACAGGGCAACGACGTCACCGTTATGAAGGTGGTGGGACTCAGGGTGACCACATGTCCTCCGTGGAATGCGATGGAACAGGAAGCAGGTTGCCCTATGTGGACTTGGGATGCTTCTGTGGAATATGCTTTGCGCCGGTAAAGCCGGGGAAAAGGCCAGCTGAATGGAAGGGATGAAGCCCAGGAGACCCCACCCTGGCCACAGCAGTCTAGTGCTTCTTACTCCACAAAACCAAACCCAGGAAGGTTCTTCTGTGCACAGAATCAATCTTTGGCTCTTTTCTGATACCTCCCATATCGCATCCACCGAGACCAACCCACCGCCCCACATATACGACACAGGGTAGGGGGATGCTGCGGCAAGCTGCCCAGAGCCCCTTTTAGGGCTGAGGTACTATTGTCCCTCCAGCTGCCAGGAGTGTGGCTGCTGACAGCTCACAGCTGCACACCCTTCTGAGCACCGCCCTTGCCTTGCGGGAGCTGACTCGCCGGCCCACCGCCAATGACTGATTGAAGTGCAGGTAGAAAAGCTTGCTCCCTCTCCTCTGGTCTCAACTGGGGACAACTCCACGGGGTCACCCAGCTCCAGAGCTTCCCGTGGCCTTTGGCTGAAGCCTTTGTTGCAGCTGCATTGGAGATCAACGTCTCCCTCTGCCTAACCCTGTCTCCCTCACATCCTTACGGGCGTTTTCCCCAGTGCGCTCCCTAGAAACCTCCTGCACGCAAATCTCCATCTCAGAGTGTTTCCAGGGAACCCAACTGAAGGCAAAGAGTGAATAGGCTTTAGTTAGTACGAATGCCAAGTTCAGCCTGTAAAATATTTATTCTGTTTCTCACGTATTATTTCATTTGATTCTCTCAATATAACTCAATCAGGTGGGTATATGATTATTCCATTTTGTATATGAGTAAAGTAAGGTCTGGAAAGGTTATATGTGTAATCCAAGGTCACATGGACAATAGTAATTGATCTGATCTGAACTTCTGACCCTCCAAGCCCTGCTCTCTAGTTCACTACACTGGCCAGAGCTGATGGGTGAGGGACAGAATTTTACAAGGAGGAGATGGGCTAGGTGGAGGCAGGAGCAGGCTGCCATGTACAGTTGTGCTTCACACATTTTGGGGGCAAAATGTGCATTCCTAGATATCAGAGATTTATGTCTATTTTCTCTCAGCTCTCCAGCAGATGGCAGTCGACTGTCTGGAGGAAGGGGACCATTCGAAGGCCAGCATCATTTGGGCTGGTGGAGACCTGGCAGAGGTAAGGAGGTGGGTGTCTGACTAAGGCAGAAGGTAGATGTAGGACACAGCACATCCCACCTGGCGACAGTCCCTCAATAAAAGCGTTAGCCTGCCCATTATCTAGGTATAAAGGGGGCATCAGGTCACCAACCCTTTGGAAGCAAGTCATGTTCTTGCCCTTGACCGTGAGCAAAGTCTCTTCCAAGGAGAATGCTGACAACCCACAAGGGTACCATCTTATTACTACTTAAACTTATCTGGGGTAGACAGTGAAATGGAGGACTTTCTTCAAAATATAGTGGATTGAAGGCATCTCTTAAAATTTCACTAAAATTTAGTGAAATAATTTTAAAATGCATAAACGCTACAAGGACAGAAAGTCCGGAAGCGGAAGTAACAGCGGATGCGACAACAACTTTTTGGAAGTGTGAATGGTAACTGACTTAGCAGAGAGGGGAAGGCTGAATTCAAAGAGCCCTCGGAGGGGGGGCGGTGCCAAGGAGAGCAAAGGACCCCTCCGCCTCGAAACCCTGGGACGTTTCTGGGACTCAGACACTGGGTACCTCTGGAAGTGGGGAGGGGGATGGGACCAAAAATAAGAGAGCTGGAGAACAGTATTGAGAGCACCTTAGCTTCCAGATCCCTCCCCACCCAACACAATCTGGCTGCAAATCACAGAGAATTCAGTCTCATTTGTTTACACAAAGATTCAAAGAAAATATGAAGGTGTGGGCTCTGCGGTTCACGGTCATTGGGGCCAACAGCTGCAAATCTCCTGGCCTTACCTCCGTGGTTGTGTAATTGGCTTCGTCAGCTCCAAGCATTGTGCCCTTGTTCAAGGCAGGAGGAAGGGGAAGAGGGAAGACAGCTCCTTCCAGTGCTCCTGTCCTCTTTTATCAGGAGGGGAAATGCTTTCCCAGAAACCACCCTTCCCCAGCCAAGCTTTGCTTATGGCTCGAGGGCGTTGTAGAGTCACGTGGCCAGCACTGGGTAAAGGGAAAATTGGACAGGCAAATACTTAGCTTGTCCAGCCTTCATAGGAGAGACAGGTAAGGAGAAATAAGATGGGAATGAATGTGGAGCGAGCGGAGCTCCCGGACAGGAGGGCTTCCAGTGGGAGAGATTGGGTGGGTGTCCAGGATCAGAGGTCTTCTCTCTTGGGCTGGTCATTTTCTCAATGTGGAATTCCCCAATCCTTTGCCAGAGTTCTGGCACCTAGCAGAGGGAACCAGGGATCTCACTAGATCCCCTTAGTCTCAGGAAAGCTCCTCACTCCTGCCAGATGCCCCCTCCCAGAGCCAGAGTTAGTCGGCTGGATGGGGGACGACCAGCCACTGTCTTAGGGGGTAGGGAGGAGGCGTCTCTGGTTCTACGGGCTTTTGTGTGAGCTTTCCACCACGCCTCCTGATTTTAGCCCCAACTTGCACCTCCACCTTCTGTGATGCCTAGTCCTGAGTGTTTATGGGTTCTGAACCCCTAGTCAGCTTGCTTCTTCACCTACCCCCACCTCAGGCATCAGCAGAGTGAAGCTAACAGAAACACAAGCAGGTTACTACTCTTCCATCTTCAATCCTACCTAGCATCCATCTCTAGGGGAATGGATAAATAAAATTCGGTGGGTGCATAATGCAGAACACTCTGCAGCTATCAGAAGCAAAGAATTAGCTGCCCACACCAAAACATGGATAGAGCTCAAAAGCAAAGTGTTGAGGGAGAGACATAAGAAAAAGGATGAAAGTTAGAACAATGCGCATTTATATAAATGGAAAGCACATACACACAAATGGCCAATAAACCGTGAAAAAGTGCTCCATTTCATTACTCATCAGGGAAATGCCAATTAAAGCCACAATATGAAACCTCTTCACACCCACTCAAGCGGCTAAAATGAAAAAGATAAAAATACCAAGTGCTAGAGGATGCAGATGAACCAGAATTCTCTTACATTCACTGCTGGTAGAGTGTGTGTTGGTAGAACCACTTTGGAAAACTGTTTGGCCGTGTCTCCTAAAAGCAAGCATACTCCCTCCCATGGCCCAGCAATGCCACTCCCCGGCAGGCACCTGGCAGAAATGCACATAGATGGTCACCAAAATTCACACCCTAGAATGTTCATAGCAGTGCTATTCATAGTAACTCCAGCTAGAACCACCAAACACCCATCAGCCTAAGAGTGGATAAATAAAGTGTGGGATATTCACACAGTGGAATTCTATACAATGAGAACAAACAAACTATATATACGACTACAAGCAGCAGCAAGGATGAAGCTCTCAAACCCAAAGCTAATCAAAAGAATCAGATACAAGAGTCTGTACTATATGACGCTATTTAAATAAATATAAGAAGTGGGCAAAACTAACCTAGGGAATTTGATGTGAATATAGTAGTTAACCCTGGGGACAAAGTGGTGGTAACAGGAAGAGGGCAGGAAGGAGATGTCTGGGGTGCTGGTACTGTTTAGTTTCTTGACCTGTGTGCTGGTTACAGGGATGGGTTCAACTAGCGACACCTCTCGCGCTGAGCACTTCGGGTTTGTGCACATTTCTATATGTAGGTTCAGTGGAAGTAAAACATAAAAAGAAAAGCCTGGGGCTTCCCTGGTGGCGCAGTGGTTGAGAGTCCGCCTGCCAATGCAGGGAATACGGGTTCGTGCCCCGGTCCGGGAAGATCCCACATGCTGCGGAGCGGCTGGGCCCGTGAGCCATGGCCGCTGAGCCTGCACATCCAGAGCCTGTGCTCCGCAACGGGAGAGGCCACAACAGTGAGAGGCCCGCGTACCACAAAAAAGCTTGGATTGTTTTCTGACTGCCGACTGCATGTTTCTGCTTTAATTAAATGGGGTCTGGTGAAGAGAAGGGAGTCTCCAAGATCTTGGCAAGGGCTCCTTGTAGGAGGTGCCCTGTCTCTGGCCCGTTGACCTCTCCTGCCCTCTGCCGCCACTCTCAGGCCACCAGATACGTTGGCTGAATCTCCAAATTAGAACCGAATCAGAGTTCTATTTCCTCCTTCTCATGAGCTTCTCTCCCCTCGCTTAAATCCGGGATGCGTGCCTCTCCTGCGGGCAACATCCAAGTGCCCAGCACCAAGGAGGAATGTGAGAACCCCACCTCTGCTAGATGTAGAGGAAGCAGGGAGTCTCTCTAAGCCCACCCCCAGCGGTCTCCGTTCTATCTCAGTCTCCTGCTTGGCCCAATGTTCGTCTGCAAGTTTGAATCTTCATTCTGGGGCCCCAGAAGCCTGGTGGAAAACCTCAGGGAGGACCCGGGTTCTGCTGCCCGCTCCTCCCACCTAGGAGGGGTGGGCTCAAATGGTGCCACACCGGGCTGAAAAATGGACATTGTCTGCACTTCCCTCTCTGGCCGCTAGTGGGAGATGCTGGCCAACCTGAGGCCCACCATAGGGCTAGAAGCAGGTGGCCAGAACGTGGTTTATCTGTCCGTCGCCAGCCACCCTACCAGACCGAGGGCCAGAAAGGGTCTTGTGTCCGGATCTTTTCTGTAGACTGGCTTTCCTACTGATTTCCGCACTCTGGGCTGGCTGACTCGCCCCCTCCTGCAGGCACCGGTAGCTCCTCAGTATATACGTAAGGCACCCAGTGACCCCAGGAGCCGCACACCCAAGTCCCAAATGGAGGATGGCCCCCTGGTGACCTCTCCAAGACCCCAAAACTGGAGAGGCAGGTCATAGCCTTTGAACTCCCAAACACAGCACCTGGGTGCCCTCTGAGAACGATTTAGGAGCCTTGAAAGTGTGTCAGGAGAGATTAGAAGGCTGCTGGGGAAGAAAACAAACGCTGTGTGTGTGTGTATGTGTGTTTACGTGTGTACTCCTGTGTTGACTCTGGGCAATAGCTGGTCCCTTCCAATGATGCTACTGGCCTGTGGGCAAAACCTGGTGGCCTGTTTCTTTGAAACAAGGATGTGAGTTCCTGGGTACATCTCCCTGTAGGTCAGCCTGCGTGTGTGAGCGACTGTGCTTGTCAGTGTATGGGTCTCTGCATCCATGTGTGAGAGACAGTCTATCTCATTGTCAGTATGTAAGTGCCTCCGTGTGTCCAGGTGTAGGTTTTCTGTAGCTCAACAGAGTGAAGTGAGTGCATGTGTTTCAGTGTGGGTGTGTCTGTGTTAGTTGGTTGTGTCTGTTGGTTGTTTCTGGTCTGGGTGTGTGTTTCTGTCAGTGCCTGTATGTCAGTATAAGTGTCTACCATTGTGCAGACTTGTGTGCTCTGTGTGTGTCTCTAGGAGACTGTGGTTCTATGTGTGTGTCTCTGTGTCAGTGTGTCAGTGGATGTGTGTCTCTGAGTCATGCAGGTGTCCCTGAGTTTGTCAGAGTATGACTGCCTCAGTGTCGGTGTGTGTCGATGATGTGTCTGCTTGTGCCCGTGTGGGAGTCTGTGTGTGTCAGTGACAGCGGGTGTCTCCGAGTGTCAGTGTATGTCTGTGGGTAAGGTCCCCAAGTCAGTGAGGATGTGTGCGTGCGTACTCCGCGTGTGCCGGGGTGTGTGCCTGTCCGCGTCGGCGTAGGCGGCTAACTGTGGCGAAGCGTCGCCAGGTCGCTGTGTGTGTACCCCCGCGTGTGCCGGGTCTGCGCGCGTCTGTCCGTGTCCGCGTGGGCCGCTTTCTGTGGCGGGGCGCCCCCGGGTCAGCGCGGGGGTGTGCGCCCCAGCGGGTGCCCAGGGCTTCACCCTCAGAGCGGGCGGAGCGCCACGTGCTGAGCCCGGGGCGCGTTGCTCTGGGGCGGAGCCAGCCCGGGGCCCCAAGCCCCAGGCCGAGCCCAGGCGGGGCCCGCCCCCGACCCCGCCCCCAGCTCGAGCCCGCGCCGCCCGCGGAGCCCAGGAGCCCGAGCCCAGCCGCGGAGCCGAGACGACGGCGGCGGCGCCCGTGGGATGCGGGGATCGCGACCCCGGGGCCGCTGAACCTGCGCCCAGTGCCCGGAGCCCCGCGCCGAGCCGAGTCCGCGCCGAGCCGCAGCCGCCCATTCCGGGGCCCTGGCCGGGGGACCAGCAGGTGAGCGAGCACCGCCGCGCCCGGCAGCCCCGGCCCGGCCGGAACCCCCTCTGCCTGCCGCCGCCCAACTTTCCTCCCCGAGGGTTGGAGCCTCCAACCGCTGCGCGCCCCTCCCCTGCCCCGGGTCCGCAGGCAGGCTCCCTCCCCCATCTCTGCCCCCGAGGGTGGGAAGGGGAGAAGAAGGGTCGCAGAGCAGCCAGGCTGGAGGGGACCCCCGGGAGCGGGGGGCGTCTGCTAATCGGCGCACGCCCCCTCCCCTTCCCTTCCCTTCCGGGTTTCCCAGTGCGCTGTCGAGGGCCGGGGGAGGGGGAGCTGCGGCTCCGGCTTCCCGGCCGATCCTGGCGCAAGCTCGGGGAGGGTCTGAGATTGGCACCCGGATTCCCGAGGCCAGAGACCCCAAGGTCAGAACAGCGACTAGGCGCATAGAGAGTGGGGGAACTGACCGAGAAGGTCTGGGAATGGAAGAAGGGGCTATACCCCCCCCCCCTTTCTCTGGGCCCCGCGGAGCAGTCCGCTGGGGGTGTCCTCTCTGGGGTGAGATCTCTGCCGGTCCTGACCGGGGACAGATCTATGTGCACCCTGACGGGGGAGAGATCTGTGTTGTGTGCCCTATCTCTGCGCGCTCCGACCGTAAAGAGATCTCTCTGCCCTCTTGACGCCCTAAAGGGGACACATCTGGTCTCTGTGAGCCCTGAAGTGGAGAGATCTCCGTGTGCTCTCAACAGGGGAGATATCTGTGCTCTGGGATGGGGAGAGTTCTTTGCCCTCCTAGCTCTGACCCGGGAGGCCGGAGGCCAGGCCGTTTTCTACTTGTTTTTTGATCGTCTTTGTTGGTGCCCTGGAAGGAAGTAGAGGTGCCTAGCCTTGTGGGGGATGGAGGTGTGGAGAGTGCTGGTGGGGGGTGGGTGCTGGGCACAAGGCCCTGGCCATAGGCCCGCCTTGCAAACACCTGTTGGAGGCCAGTGCACAGCCCCGAATCAGGAAGCCATGGCCGAGGTTGTGGCAGGAGTCGATCTCTCCTTAGTGCTTTGAGACCAGTGCGGGTGACGGGATCAGTCTCCTCTTGGGGTTCTGGGCTGCCATTCCATTTCCCCAGCTGTCTCCTCCCATCCTGCTGAGAACGCAGGCACCACCACTGGGAGGCTAGACTGCCCCGTGGAGACAGGCACTCCACATGACCCCACCGTGCCTGCCACAGCACATCCGTTCTCTCCCTGATTCCCACCATCTCTTCAGGATCCAGAGGGACCCTGAGCGGCAGAGGCCCAGGTCATCAGGAGGCCAGGCCCCTGCTGCTGCCCTCAGCCTCTCGCAGTTAGAATTGGGCAGGTGCATGTGAGTGGGTGGTAATGGAGCTGGAAGGTGGAATGAGGCTGGCACGGGCTGATAGCTTAAGCCCCGCTGCAGTCACAGGAGCGAGGGGAGGGTCGGGTCAGGGAACGGCCAGAGTGCAGAACACAGATTTTACACTAGAATGTTCAGCCCCATGCTGAAATGAGCCTCAGTAACCTTATCATCACCACCACATCGTGCGGGGGCAGGGGGGAAACTGGGGCTGAGAGTGAGTCAAGGACTAATCCAAGGTCACCTAGAGAGTCAGTGGATTGGGAGCCCCACTCAGGGTGAAGATGCCTTGAGATCTACTTTCTGAGAGCCAAATTGACCTAGGACTCATCAAAGAGAATCTGAGCAGAAAGGGAAGTGGCCCTGAGGTGCCAAGAACTAGCATTCAGCCCAGTGTGGCACAGGCAGCTGCTATGCCTTTGGGGTGCTTGGTCCCGACTCTGGTGATAGAAGCCCCTCTGGAAAATTTCCAGGATTGACTCACTCGACATGAAGATGGAGCTCGGAGGAGTGGTAGGAAGTACCAGAGACAACTGGGAGTTGGGGAGAACAAGAGGCTGGTGCTCAGGGAATCCAAGGAGAAGGGAGTCCTGGGGGCAGCCTGGGACAGTGGTAAATGGCAGTGTCTGTTCTGTTCGTAGGAGGCTGGTTCCTGCTGACCCTTGGGAAGCTTATTGGAAAAGTGTACAATGATAGAAGTGTGTGCCCACAACCCACTCAAAAGAGGAATGATTGCCTTTGGCCAGGAGAGTCAAGGGTATCTATCTAACAAAAATAACTTTCCAGCTGGATTTTGAAGGATGAATAGGAGTTTTCTAGGTAGAGAAGGTGCAGTCTAGCCATCAGGACTATCATGTACAAAAGCACAGAGATGTGAAACAGTACAATCGTTCAGTGGCCCGTTGGGTCCCATGGTGTGAGGAAGAGAAGAGCAAAAGCTAAAGCCAAGGTCACAGTCACGGGGGCCCTTGGAGCTCCGCTCAGGAATTGGGAATTTATCCTCAGTAATGGTACTAAAAATAGCTAACATTCACTGAGTGCTTTCTGCCAGCCAGGCACGGCACTAAGCACTTTATAAGACTCATCTCGCTGAATCCTTGAATCAACCCTGGAGGCAGATACCATAATAATGACCAACTCGCAGGTGGTGAAACTGAAGGCCCAGAAAGGTTAAGTAACTTGCTCACTGTCACACATCTACTAAGTAGCGGGACTTCAGTTTGAGCCCAGGTGTCAGTATATCTGCTTTGCACTGTGCTACCTTTCCGGGGCAGACCATGGGTGCCGTCCAAAGTTTTTCAGCTGAAGGAGAGGGACAGGCAGGTGACCACAGGTGATACAACCTGTGATATTCCAACTTCCTTCCCTGTTAAGGGATATGGCACTCTCCCATCCCCAACATCGGTTGCTCACTAAGTGAGATTCACTGCTGCTGTATCACACGGTGGGGAGTGGGGGGAATGGGCAAGTGGAGTTTGGTTGGCAAACTTGATGCAGAACAGAGAAGGTGATGGATGTTTCAGGGTTCTGATCTGAATGCGTAGTGCTTCCAGGGAGATGCTGATATCTAGCAGTCAGTTGGAGGGAAGGGTCCAGGGTTCAGGAAGGAGATCTGGGCTGGAGGTAGGAACTTGGAATCGTCTGCAGAGGCTGGTTGTTGGAGCCATGGCAGTGAATTAGATTTTCCAGTGAGAATGCAGACCAGTGGTTCTCAACCCTGGTGATATTAGCATCACTTGGAAACCTTTTAAAAAATAAATAAATAAATAAATAAATAAATAAATAAATTTATGGCTGTGCTGGGTCCTTGTTGCTGCGCGTGGGCTTTCTCTAGTTGCGGAGAGCAGGGGCCACTCTTTGTTGCGGTGCATGGGTTTCTCATTGCGGTGGCTTCTCTTGTTGCAGAGCACAGGCTGCAGGTGCACAGGGAAAGCTTTTTAAACAAAACCAACCTATGCCCAGACTCCACCCCCAGAAATTCTAATTCATTTGACTCTGAGGTGAGGCCCAGGCATCAGTAGTCTTGAAAGCACCCAGGTGATCCTAATGTGGAGAAGAGGGTGGGAGAGAAGAGAGTTCAGTCTGGAGCCCTGAGGCACTCCAACACTTGAGGCTGGAGAAGTCTGCAATGGAGGCTGGGAAGGAGCAGTCAGAGAGGTAGGAGGACAGCCAGCAGTGGGAGGTGTCACAGAAAGCACGGAGGGCGCGCGTCCCGGGAGTCTCCTGTTTGTGCTGGGAGAGTTAAGAAGATACGTTTTGAGAAGTTCATGGGAAGATGAAAAAGAATGCATAATTTAAAAAAGAGTGTCCACTGGACTGAGCGACTGTGAGGGTGCTGGTGACCTTGACAACAGAAATTTTCCTCTTGGCACCCACAGAATGTGGTGCTGAGTAGAGATGGATTTTGATGAATGAATGAATGAATGAATTCGTGAGAATGGAATCCAGTTTGGAGTGGGTTGAGGAGTGAGCAGAAGGTGAGGATGTGGAGAGAGCATGTGTAGACAGCTTTTTCAAAGAGTTTGATGGTTTAAGAGGGAAGAGAGAGATAGAGGGGAGCTGGGGGGAGGGTGGGGTCGAGGGAGGGCTGTAGGAAGAGCCTGGAGTGGACACTGCAGGCGTGTGCATCCGTGCAGTGTGTCCATGTGCTTGAGATTTTGGGGAAGATGCTTTCCCTCACAGGGAGGGCCAGCGGTCTGTGAGTTGAAAGTGTGCCCGTGGGGTCTCAGTTGCTCTGGTTTGTCCAGTGGGCCGGTCAGGAAGGCCTGGGGTGAAATGACTCTTCCTATGAAGCTCTGAGAGGGTGATTTTGATGGCAGGAGCTGTGATTCCTGCTGGGGGCAGGGAGTAGGAAGGAGAGGGAGATTTGCTCTGAGGAGAGAAAAGTGTTCCAGAAAGCCAGTGTCTGAGGATAAGATGAGGTTGTCTAGAGCAGGTTTCCAGGAGTAGAGGGCCTGGGCTAAAAGTCCTGTGGCTAAATCCACAAAGGAGACAGAGAAGAGAAGGTGAAGCCAGGGGGCAGCCTGTGGAGAGAGGCTGGACGATGCAGGGAGGGGTCACAGGGGTGGTGAGGCTTCGAAGTGAGCCCAGGATTTGATGCCCACTGCCCTCTGCCAGCCCAGACTAACCTGCAGCAGAGGTCTGAGTCTGAGTTCAGCCTCAGGTAGTCGGAGAGAGCCTGGACAGGACATCTAGCACCTAATCTCTGTCATGGAACATTCTAGAAGCTGTACAATTCAGGTACAATAACTGCTCTCATGAAGTTTACATACTGTTGGGAAAGACAGTCTGGGTACCACGAAACAATTAAATACAGAAGATAATTTTAGATTGTGACTGGTGCTATGAAGGAAATAAAACAGGATGATGTGATGGAGAGATGGGAGTGATGCTAGACTGGCTGGTCATGGAAGGCATCTTGAAGGAGGAGACTAAACTGAGACCTGAATAACAAGAAAGAAGCAATCTTGAGGAGATCTGGGGCAAGAATGTCTTGTAAAGAGGGGAATGCCAGTACAAAGGCCCTGAGGCAGGGCCAAGCTCCTGAGCAGGGTTGGCTGCTGTGCTCGAGCAAAGGGACTGGGGTGGAGATAGAGAGGTCCCTTGCCTCCATTCCACCTCCCTCCCTCAGTCGTTAGCCCCTTCAGACTGCCCCTTTGCTTATGCATGGCTTACACCACTCACCTCGGGCTGCCAGCGGTTCCTGAGGGTGACACTAAATTTAGACACTTCTCCTCTCTGTGGTCCTGGAACATCCTGTGTATTTTTAAGATGATCAATATGGGATGGGTGCTATTTATAGAGACCCCAAGTGAATTCCTGGGACCTGGGGCCCTCAAATAGTGGAGGAAATCCAGGACCAGGCTTTTCGGGGGCAGCCACTGCATCTGGCAGAGCATTGGAGCCATCTGATTCACAGACTCTGAAACTCGTATCACCTCCCTTGCCAGGCCTGCTTCATCCCATCCCTGCAGAGTTACCACAGCCATGGGCTGGGGAGCTTGGATGCCCATAGTCCACCCATCTCCAACTCTGTTTCCTGGAGGGGTATCCAGTGTGCCCCAAGCCCAACAGAAAATTTCATTGTGATTATTGAAACCATAGTCTGATGGGACAGTTTGTCAATCTCTTGTTCATTCCTTGCTCTGTTTACTGGCAGAAGAGGACTCTCAGAGCCTCCCAGGTTTACCCCACTGGCCAGAGAGAGGTCTGCCCAGGAGTAAATATGAGGTTGGCATTGGAAGCTTAGCCTTCCCAGTGGGAGGTCAGTGTGGCCCAGAGCAGCCAGGGAAGGCTGCCTGGAGGAGGTGGGATTGGAGCCCAGCCATGGAAGATGCATAGCATTTGGAGAGGTGAAAGCGATCAGATCAAGTTTTCAGGCCTGTTTTTGGAAGAATGTTTATGTTCCGAGGCTGGAGTTCTTTCTCTTTCTCTCCCCTTCAGTTTTTCTTCCCTGATTAAATCTCCCAGGGAGACAGTGGAAAGTCACGTCCCCACAGAGGTATTAGCTGAGTGGAAGGACGAAGCTGCTCTCACGGAGTCTGTGTGGGCCCGAGAAGATGCCTCACCCCCTTGGAGATACCGCTGTTGTCATCTGCAAGGACTTTCACTCCCCTCCTTACAGCTCTGAGAGGCCAAGGGCTGGTACTGGTCACCCCATAGGCTCAAGGTCACACAGGCATGCAAGTGGCACTAAGCCTAGAGCCAGTGACTCCCTGCCCCACCCAGGCCTTGCCCAGGTATTCCCCGTGCTTTCTGGGAATGGATCTTGAACAGTAGAAAGGCTCTTCGTGGCATCAGGAGGGTGGTAAACACCTTTCTGGCGGGTATTGATTCCTTGAAGGCCTGTGTGAAGGAAGGACCTGGCTCAAGAGGCAGTTCTCAGAGAGACAGCAGAGCAGGAAGGGTAATCTGGCTTGAAGTACCAACTCGGCTCTCAGGCTACCTTAGCATCCCTCCATCCGGGCTGGCCTGGGAGGTGCCCTGGCAGGATCTAAGATGAGGGGCAGGGGGAGATCAGACCATGGGAGGGACCAGCCCAGCCCAATCAATACCTCCTGCCTGGCCATCAAAGTCCCAGCCTCATCGACCTGGGCCGATAGCACAGAAGTGGTCCAAAGAGCCCCTCAGAGCCCAGGTGCCCTCCCTCTGCTGCCTGCCTCTGGGTCTTTTCCTGGGAAGAATACCAGCCCTGGGTCCATTCCCTGCTGGGCCCAGGGCCCCACCCAGGGGACACCCTACTGGTGTGTGGGTGCAGGGAGGCTGAGCGACAGAGGCCTGCCCACCACGGCCAGACTTGAGCCGAAGAAGACACAGGAGCTCAGCTGGCCATTTGCGGCGCCGACCCTGCCACCGTGCTGGGTCACAAGCAGCACAGACTGCCAGTGAAATAAAGCGACAGCTAGTTGATAACAAAACTGGAAACGTAGGGAAAGCTCCCACTCACTTGCTGGGCCTGGGTGTTTATTAGGTGTGTAATTGCTGAGCTTCCATTTCAGGAAATGTCTGAGGGAAGGAGAGAAAAAAACTCCCTAAAGATCCCCTGGGGCCAACTGTCCCTGGAGACTGCTGGACTTCGGGTCCCTTCCAGCCCTCAAGTTTTATGATTGAATTAAGGACTTGTCCCCAGATGGTTCACTTGTGTTCCCAGTGTATTGCACAAGTAACTTAAATGGCACTCACCGACAAATAAAAAGTAAAATTCTCAAAAGCATTATGTTAAGTAAGAACAGCTGACACACAAGAGCCCATACGGTGTGATTCCATGTATAAGAAGTTCCAGAACAGGCAAAACTAATCTATGGTGATAGAAGTCAGAAAAGTTGACTGGAAAGGGACAGTGTGGAACCATCTTAATTGGCGTAGTAGTTACACAGGCGTATACATTTATTAAAACTCATCCAGCTGTACACCTAAAATCGGCATTTTCTTGTATATGTATTATACCTCAATTTAAAAGAGTATCAAGGCACAAGGGCTGCACATTTGGCTATACTGTGTCATGGACACTTCTGCCTTGTGGATTTTGTGGATTAGTGGATTGGCTTATCCCTCTGGGGGCTAAATGACCCTGTAGCATAGGGCTCCTAGGTTTCTCTGGGAGCATTTCTGTCTCCTTCAGTGCACACAGTAGGTGCCCCCAAAATGCCTAGGTTGCCATGGCGTCTGTGCAGTTCCACTGCGGAACCTTTTTTCAGCCCAGATGGGGAAAGTGAGTTGGAAGGAACTGGGCTGGAGAGAGACTTGGGATGCTGATTGCTGTCTCAGAGGCACCTCTGTTCCAGGAGGGTGTTTCCTGGGCCACAAGTGGACACCTTTCTGGCCCGATTGTTATTGTGTGGGTGTAGCTCTACAGGGTCTGGGGCAGAAGTGCCCCAGGCTGACTGAGCCAGCTCTTCAACCTCTGGGCTCTGTGGTCTCCGAATAGTAGATCATCCAGGTCTCCACCCAGGAGACCCAGGGCCCCAGCAGCTCTGACAGCTCAGAGCTGCTCAGCACATTATAGCTCCCTTAGTCATGGAGCGGTACAGGGTGTTTGGAGGAAGACTCGGGCTTGGGGGAAGGGGGTGCTGTGTGCCTGGTGGAAGGGGCCCTACATGACCTGGGGAGTTTGTGTTTCCCCTGGCCTGGCACCAAAACACCACTGAACACTCAGATGAGATGATGGGATGAACTGGCACTTCCCAGCCCCCAGGTCCCCATCCTTAAATGGGGAAGGGGGATGAAAAGGCAGGAAGGAGGCTTGGGCTGAGTTCAGGGCTCAGGTCAAAAGTGCCCCTGCCTCCATACAGCTCTTCCATCAGCTCCCAGTCCAGCAGGGGGCCTGGTCTCAGGGACCCCCTTTTCATCCCTGACTGGAGAATCACTTCAGCAGAGCAAGAGGGTGAGGTTTTACTGTCAGCTGAATTAGCCTCGGCTTCAGCCTGACTGTTGGAATAAATGAGATGCAAATGCATGTAAATGAGGGCGTCCCCGGCTTCTGCGGTGGGTGTGTTCACCTCTGGGAGGGATGGGATGATTCTGCAAGACTTCCCGAGATTGCTGGGGGCTGGGATGGCAGCTAGAGAAGGAAAGCCCCTTCATGATGCCTCGCCCCCTTCCCGAGGACTGGGGTCCAGACTGGACAGGGTTAATGCCTGTGCAGCCTCAAAGGAGAGGAGCCTGCAGGGAGCCGGTTAGCTGAGGCCCTGCACGCACAGGGACGTGCCAATGTGCCTTTGATCTGGGAGCAGGGACCTGAATGCACAGGCCACGAGCACCAGCTGGCACCCCCGCTGAGCCTTTGTCCAAGCGGTTACCCCGGGAGAGCCAGGACTGTGCATATAATTGCCTGGGCATGAGGGATGGCCTGAAACACACTGTCGACCCCTCCCCTTCCCCCCACCCCCTACCATCCCAGCCTGTGGGATCCCCACCCTCTAACCCTCCTTCCACCCATCCCCACCTTCCAGCCCTCCTCCCCTCCGTTTTCTGCTCCCTCCCCTCCCCCACCCCCAGGCTAGCCTGAGGCCCAGCCCCAAAGCAGGTGGGGTTCTGTAAGGGTTTAGGGCCCGTGGCTGGAACTCTACGACAGTGCCATCCAATAGAGATATAATTTGAGTTACAAATGCAAGTCACATATGCAATTTAAAATTTTCTACTAGCCACATTTTAAAAAGTAAAAAGAGGGCTTCCCTGGTGGCGCAGTGGTTGAGAGTCCGCCTGCCGATGCAGGGGACATGGGTTCGTGCCCCGGTCCGTGAAGATCCCACATGCTGCGGAGCGGCTGGGCCCATGAGACACGGCCGCTGAGCCTGCGTGTCCGGAGCCTGTGCTCCGCAACGGAAGAGGCCGCGACGGTGAGAGGCCCGCGTACCGTAAAAAAAAAAAAAAAAAAAAAAAAAAAAGTAAAAAGAAACAGGTGAAATTAATTTTAATATATTTTATTTCACCCAGTACATATATCCAAAATATGATCAGTTTAAATTTTAATCGATATTTAAAAGTTAATAATGAAATAGGTGACATTCTTTATCATGCTAAGCCTTCCAAACCAGTGTGGATGTAACAACAGCACATCTGGATGGGCACTAGCCACCTGCCAGGTGCTCGCTAGCCACAGGTGCAGAGTGGCTTTCCTATGCGACTGGGCAGCTCTATCTGGTGTGGAGAGCTGGAGAGACAAGGGCAGAAATTGGCCAGGTCTCTGTGGGACCATCTGGCCACACAGGCTGCGAAGAGGGAGGATCAGCCTCAGAGGAGGCTGATGGGCCGGCTCTTAGCTTTGGAGTGAGGATCACAGACATACTCAGCCCGGGTAGGCAGGCCACAGATAGCCCTGACCCTTCCTCCCTGCTCTCCATGTCCTCAGAGGTGGGAGGCAGTGTCGTGCAGTGGTTAGGCTTAAGGCCTAGCTTCAGACAGACTGAAGCATCAGATTTCCCATCTGTACAATGGGGATAATAACGTCCCCTCTTCCTAGGATTGTTATAAGGATGGAATAAGCACAGTCCCAGGCACCTAATGAGCAAGTGATGCTGCTGGGATGACCCACCCCAGCTCATGGTTGAGGAAACTGAGGTCCAGAAAGGGGGGAGGGAGAGTGGTAATAACGTTGTCCCAAGGTCACAGTGTGGGTTAGTGGCTGGGCAGTAGGAAGGTTAATCTGGCACTCATTCATTCATGCGTTCATTCCTTCATTCACCAGGCCCTTATAGGCACCTCTTTGAGGCCAGACTGTGCTTTGGGAGCTCAGGACACAGCCAGAGGGAGAGGCAGATGTGGAAGCAAATTACTCTACCCTGTGATGAAGCCAGTATAGGAACGCAGTGTGCCAGGAGTGCAGAGAAGGGGAGGCCCAGCCAGGCGGGGAGGACTGGGGTGGGCAGCGACGAGGTTTTTCAGAGAAGGGTCTTTTGAGCTGGATTTCTTAGGAGAAAAAGAATAGCAGCAATAGCCACAATGATTATAGCAAATGACACTCATTGAACACTTTCTGTGTGCCGAGCATGTGCAAGTATTAATACACTTATGCCTCAGAACAGCCCTGTGAAATAGGTACTATTATTAACCCCATTTTACCTGTGGGAAAACTGAGGTAGAGAACCATCAGTTAACTTGCCCAAGAACATACAAGTGGCCAGAACCCAGGTTCACACAGGCAGTCTTGCTTCCAAGCCATAGCCCTAACCATGCCCCTATCCCGCATAGGACTAGTAAGCCTCCCAGAGATAGAGGGGTGAGCAGACCCAGTCACAGGGCTGGGTTCTCTGGCCCAGGGCATTTTCTCATTGCCAATCTCAACAAGACCGAGTAGAAATTTCCTTAAAAGCTACCATACTCTCTTTGCTGATGACTTTTCCCCCTTTCTTGTCATCACACCTGTTGATTTGGGACCTATCACCTAGGGAAGAAAAGTATTCTAAGAAGTCATTTGTAGGGCCATGCACACAGTGGGTGCTGATTAAATGTTCACTGAGTCATTAAAATGAGTCTGTGGGTTGAGGTGTTGATTAGTTTCAACGGGTTCTCCTCAAGGGAGAAATGAAGTGGCTCCTGATACTCCTCACACCTGTGGGGAGTGAGCCCCTGCTTCAGGGCCACCCACACCCTCTCCCTGAGCCCTCAGGACTGAGGGGCAGTGGAAGGGCACAGGTGGAACTAGTGCCCAGGGTGGTGGGTGCTCCAGCCCGAGGCCACCTGGACTGCAGGGCGGGAAGGAGGCGCCCAGAGCAGAGGAAGCCGGCAGAGATTTTCTAGGAAGCCAGGGAATCACTTCCACAGAGCTCTTTGAATAAATTTACATGGCAAAGAATATTCTTTGCCTGTTGTGTTCCAGAGGCTCCGATTCCAAGGTGAGCAGAATGCCAGAAGTGACTCAGGAACTGCCTTCAGGAGCCGGGAGGGGAGTGGGCAGGAAGGGGCTGCAAGGAGGGGTTAGGCTGGAGTCTGGTCCCTCCTCACCCCAGGGACGGCCAACTGGCCTGGTTTGTCCAGGACTGAAGGGCATCTGGGATGCAGGAATTTTAGTGCTAAAACCAGGGAAGTCCTGCGCATCCCTCCTCCACCCCAGCACTGCATGGCTGCACTGCAGGCTGCTGGGCTGTCGTGTCCCGTGTCACGGCATTGTAACCACCATTGACTGAGCACCAGCTATGTGCCCTGTGCATTCAGGAGATCGTCTTTCAGGAGGAGACAAAAAGATGAGATAGTCTAGGGCGGTCCAGTTTCCGGTGTGAACAGTCCATATTCTCTCCCCACAGCATTTCCGCCCTGATGTGAATTCCCACACCTACAGGCCAGTGACTCAGAGGAGGGGGGACCCAGCCTTGCCCTAAGATGAGGTTTCCAAGATGTTTGGGGAGACCAGACCCACGCTAACAAGTGTCAGAGAGCAGCCGAGGCCAGGAAGAGATCCAGGGCTGGATGTGGGGCTCAGCCTCCTGACCCAAAGGAGGGAGGTCAGTGTGGGTGGGCAATCAGAGAGGGCGTCCTGGAGGAGGTGGCGTAGTGAGGGGAGCATGGGGTGGCTCTGCCGTTGCACAGGGCATGGACAGTGTTTGGCAATGTCTGAACTAGGGAGCGATGGGAGCTGCACATGGTGGGTGGAGGGAAAGAGGGAGGAGGCTGGTGGCAATGGGATCAGACTGGTCCCAGCTGGAGCCAGAAGGCCCATCCCATGACCGTGGCCTTGGGGATGGAGGCCTGATGTTTGGTGGAGCTGGGGAATTGTGGCCAGTGTCAGAGGAAACGGTGTCAGGAGGAGCCAGTTTGAAAAGGAGGGTTCACAGTTTGCTCCCAGCAACTCTCAGGAGCAAGCAGAACTGAAGGAGAGATGCACCCAGTAACAGAAGCTGATGAACTTGAGACAAGATGGAATAGGGGGTCCCTAGAGCTCAAGGGACACCAATAGGACAGGGGAAACTGGCCCAAGAAGAGGGATCATCTGGAAGAAGCTGTCCCAGCCTGGGGAGCAGGTGTAGGGCTGGTACAGATGGAGAAGCTGGTGAAGGTGGAGAAGCTGGTGCAGGTGGAGAAGCTGCTACAGGTAGAGAGACTGTTGCTGGTGGAGAAGCTGGTGCAGGTGGAGAGGCTGTCCTGTGTGAGGGTGAGAGTCATGGGGTGCCGGCATCTAGAAGAGTATGATCTTTGTGTGATCTTTGAATCAAATCTCGTCCAGGCTCCCCTACATGATGGAGCTGTGTGAGATAGAGGCTCCTTGCACTTCCCCAGCCAGAAGTGGGTCCTCCCTGCAAAGCTGGGGGCCTGCCCTCCCAGGCCTGAGGGGTATGGCTGGGCCTGAGCCTGGAGTGTCCTCAGATCTACTCCGATCTCTCCTTACCCTGGCATCACCGGAAAGCTTCCAGCCAGGGCTCAGCCAGTCTCAGCCTCAACAGGGCGTGGGCCCTGAGCAGCTGAAGGAAGGGCAGGACCAGAGCCAGGTGCAGGCAGTGGGAGAACAAGGGAGAAAACAGATCCCACCCACCCACAGTGAGCCACCTGTGGGGACCCAGAGACAAAGGACGCTCTTGGCAGGTTTACTTTGGAACCTGAAGCTGCCTGGCTGCTGGGGAGCAGGGAACTTCATCTGGAATCTGGTTTCACAAACTGCCGAGTCCCAGGGGTTCTGGTGCCCTGCTGGAGGCCAGCTGGGGCAAGACCCTTCCGAGGACCCAGGGCCCTGTCATTGGGGCTTCGTTATTACTATATTAAATAATAATATCTAATAAGTGTTGTAATTTTGAAGTAGCCATGGCATTAATGATATTTGAGATACTGCAGCCCCTGTAATGGAACAGGGAAATAGCTGCATTTCTATTGGTCACAGGTATGGCTAACACTTCCATCTTGCTGCCTACATTCATAATGGAAGGAAATGTTAAATTTCAGGTAGAGGTTAATGAGAATGAGATGCAATTCCCCCCAGATTTTTTCCCCATCACTCCAAGAGGTCTGTTAGGTTCCTCTGAGCTGCAGAGACAAACAAAGGTAGTCTCCTGACTGTTAGCAGTCGGGAGAGGGGTTATCCAGTTGCTGACTAGGGGGGAACCCCAGTCAGAGGGACTGGAAATTATCCATTTCTTGACCTGGGTGCTAGTGACTGCGTGAGTTCGGTTTGTGGAAATTCATCCACCTGTGTGTACACTTAGGATTTGGGCACCAATCTGTATGAACAGTTGACTTCAATACAAATTTTAAAAACACCTTTACCAGAACAGATATATATGCAGGTGCAAGCTTGTGTGCACACACACACACACACACACACACACACCACACATACACACACACACACCCCCACACACACACGCCGCTATGTACCAGGGGCCCTAGGTCCATGGGTGCCCACGTGTCTCCAGAACCCTTGCAGGCATGTGGACACAGATGGATACAGTGAGACAGAGAACACTATTTTTAGGAAATAATTCCAAGTAAAAGAGGAGGCTTCCTGATTTACAGGACTAATGATTGCTCACAGTGGAGAGGATTGCCCTGCAAGGAAGGGGCTGCTCTCATCCAGGCTGCCTTGTTTTTTGTTTTGTAATAAAAAGAATAATGACTTTATTGTTTTTGAAAAAATAATGTAAGATCATCATAAATAATTCAAAACTGAAGAAAAGCATGAAGAAGAAAGTTTAAAATTACCTAAACTTCCACCAGCCGAGGAAAAAACGTCACCATTCATGTTTGGTGACGAGTATTACAGACGCCTCTCTTTGTTCACGCAAAGATGGAGGTAGACAGGGACAGGCTTGTATTAAACAGGGACCTCCTCCTTCACCTGCTGTTTTCAACAAAGATGTTCCTTTAACTTCACTGGAGTGAACCAGAAGAACAAGAGGCTGAAGGATGGGGTGGTTCTGATAGTGTCCGTCCCGGGACCTCTCTCCTCTGGCTTCCCGTCACACATTCCGTGCTGCATCTCCCTGCGGACCAGAGGCGGCCTTTTGAGACCTGGCTGTGTTGTGTTTGCTCACTGTTTACCTGTTACCTGGCCAGGTGCCTACTTCACGGTGACCGGAGCCTGGGCCCTTGGCGAGGTATGTGCAGGGGTCAGGGTGGCAGCCGCTCATTGGGGTCATTGGTGACATGTGTCCCAGGAGTCAGATCAAGGCAGAGCTGGTCTTTGACGGAAAGGGATTCTGTCCTGGCAGAGATCTCCAACAGGTGCCTGGCCCTGCCCGGGTTTGATGTGGTAATTAGTGACAGGGCCTCCCCCTCCCGGTGGCAGTGGCGTCCCAGTCAGGAGCTACGCCGACCACATCCTGTTTTGGTGGGGCAGTCGGGTACACATTCTCCGGCCTCCGTGTCAGAGTCAGAGCCTGTTCACACCAGGTCCTGGATCATCTGAGGCCACCGGGGGCCACATTCTCCCTGTTTGACGTCACATGCGGCTGCCGGCTGGATGTCCTAGCGGAAGCGCGGTCACCATTTTCTGGTTCTGCTATTACTCAAGATGGGCCCTGGTTTGTTCAGACTCAGGAGGAGGGGAGTGAGTGGAAGCATGAGGAGTCTGGGATGCTCCATCAGCGTTTTCCATCTCTGGAAGGATGCCTCACTCTGGGGATTTCTTTGAGATCCTCTCAGGGGGCTCTGTGACAGCTGTGTACATAGCTCTGCGGTGCCAAGATCTGGATGGCAGCTGCCAAGTTGTTACCCAGCTGTTTCCAAAAACCTGCAGGGCTTGCCTGGGCCTCGGTGAGCAGATCCAGATACCCCCTCAGTGGCCAGATGTTGGAACCTCCGTGCCCCAGGTGAAGTCTGGGCGCCCTCCCCCACGCAGGTGCGTGGTGCTGTGGGAAGGCCAGACAGACTGTCCCCCACCCTCTGGTCCCACCACTCAGGCCGAGGATCTGCCTGGAAAAGAAGCCCAGGGTTGGGACGTTGGCCCAGGAGGGCTCTGATCACCCTCCTAGGGTCCCAGGGTTTCCTGGAGAGGAGACAAGCTGAGAGGAAGAGCAGCAGTGGGTACCTGCGAACACCCTTGCCCCTCATCTATGTGTTCGTCATTCATTCCATCCTTCATTTGTTCAGGACCAGCCTGGTCAGGGATCTGAAATAAAAAGGTGACAGGCCCCCTCCCTGCCCCATGGAGTGTCCCCCTCAGCCCAGGGTGTGTCGGCATCAGTTGTGAGAAGTGTCTCAGTGGGCTTGGTTAAGGAACCAACAGGTATGAGTGTGCCCTTTTGTATCGAGTGGGGTAGAATGGAGGGTCCCCGATGACCCAGTCACTCGTGCCTACTTGCATTCAAACATGCTCATTGGGATGGGAAAGGGAGGAGTGACCCTCCTGCAGGTCCCCATGCATTCCCTGGAGCCTGGAGGGCTCTGGGTTTGCCCAGACCGGCATCCGCCAAGTGTGCCGGTGGAGAGGTGGGGAGCATCTTTGCCAAGATGCTGGTCTTTCCCTCCACCAGCCCAGCCAGTCCCCCCAGGTCTGGCCACCCTGCCCCCTGGCCGTGGGTGCAGCATCAGCCCCATGTCTGTGTCTTTCAGCTTCCCTGCAGGCAGTGTGAGGACAGCCTGTGCCCCAGAAGCAGGATGAGAAGATGGCAGACTTCCTGTTACGTCGGGGCACCAGCAGCTTCCGCAGGTTCACCCGGGAGTCTCTGGCGGCCATCGAGAAGCGCATGGCAGAGAAGCAGGCCCGAGGTTCGGCCACCTCGCAGGAGAGCCGAGACGGGCTGCCCAAGGAGGAGGCTCCCCAGCCCCAGCTGGACCTGCAGGCCTCCAAAAAGCTGCCGGATCTCTATGGCAACCCACCCCGAGAGCTCATTGGGGAGCCCCTGGAGGACCTGGACCCCTTCTATAGCACCCAAAAGGTGACTGTTGCCCACCCCCACCCCACCTCCCTGCAGCATCCCTGTCAACGCAGCAGACAGCGAGAGGGCCTCGCCTCCATACGGGGCTCTGTTTGGGGTTGGCTTCCCTGGGCCTTGGGAGAGTGAGTCATTAGTGATCTATATTCCCATCACCTTAGTGTTAGAGTTCCGGAATAAAAGGCCAGAATTATGCAGCCTGAGGTGGTTTGGTGCTATGAAAGAAAGAGCAGGCAGCCACACTTGAAATCTTGCCTCCCGGTGGAGTATCTACTTTGGGAATCATCTGTGGTTAGATTATTCTCACCCCTGGAGGACTCCTCCCGGTCCCGTGGTATGTGTGGATTGGAGTCAGGCCCTGAGTCCAATTTGGGCCCCAGAGCACAGCATGTGATCCCTCTCCTAACCAGAGACAGCATGTAGCCCCCATCCCCCGCCCCACGGAATTTGTTAGGCACTGGCTATGTAATGACAGCTCAGGCTGGGGGCCACGGCAGCAGCATCCTGGGCCTTGTGGGCTGGTGATGGGACCATGACGGCCAGTGGGAAATCTGAGAGGGGTAGGGAGGGATGGTTCTGCCATTGTCCGTCCTGAGTGTAGGGAGAGGAAGGGGCTTTTGTCCACTAGGACAGGGTAACCCAGGCTTCCTCAGGCATGGATTTCTACCCAGGAGGTCAACTCCCCCGTCTGGGTCCCCTGCCCTGGCCTCACCTCTCAGGACCGTGTGCTCAGCCCTGCACCCAGCCAGACCACGGGCATGCCCACCCCGGCTGCCCACACTTCGGGCCTCACTGCCGGAAGAAGGCGGGTTTGAGTTTGGGGGAGGACTTTCCCCAGAAGGCTGGGTGCCGTGGAGGATGGTTCCTGCCCACATCACTGCAGTTGGTCCAGGGCTGAGGAAGCGCTGAGGAAGTGAATGTGAGCACCTGGCGGGTATGAGTGTTGCGTGTCAGTGTCACCGGGCGTCTGAGTTGTGTGTCACTGTGCATTGAGACTTCATTCAGGAGACCAGGAGTCTGAGGGTGGGAGAGGTGCCGATTGTCTCTGTGTGTGCAGGCACATGTGAGTGGGTAGGTGGAAGGAAAGCCCACCCAGGCTATATGCACAGGTGGGAGAAGAGACCTTGAACCTGGTCTCGATTCCCCCCCGAGTTCGAGTGACTCAAGCTGGGTTAAGGTGAGGGCCTGGGGCCACGGTTGGGGTCAGAGTTAGACTAGACATTGGGATTAGTCAGGTTGGGTGGGCCTAGGTCCTGGCTGGTCAGAGCTGGAAGTGAGAATTAGGGTCGGGTTAAGGCCGCAGCTGGGGACAAGTCAAGGTGTGAGTGGTGCATCAAAGTGGTGATGCGGTTGAAGTTAGCTGGGACAGGCAGGAGTCATGGCACAGGGACAGCTGAGCGTAGGCCAGGGCTGGGCTGGGCTTTGGGGGCTGTTGGCAGTTGAGCCTGGGAGGAGTCAGGGACACTCTCCTGTCCCTGTGATCGGGAACACTTGAGTGGTGGCCCCAGGTAGGATTCTGGTCTCTAACCTCCCATCTCTCCTGCTGACCCCCGGTCACCCTGCCTGCAGCCCCACCGGGTGATGCAGGCACCACAGCAGAACTTTCAGTCCTCATCTATCTGGTCAACTTGTCTCCCCAGCCCCGAGTAAAAAGAACCTTATCTCAACAACTCAGCCCTTGGAGAAGCACAGCCCCAGGCTATGCCACCTCAGCTGTGCCCACTGAGCCGGGACAGGGGGAATGGACTGCTGTCCTCAAGGGTGGCATCTGGCTCAAATGCCCACTCGATGTGCTCGTGGCTCAGCCTCCAGCACCCATTGTCCATTCCCATGCCCCGTTGAGCTATGTAGATAGAATCTTCTGGAAGCGCAGGGAGCGGGTTTACCCTGGGCTGCACATGATCCCCCGAGGAAGACACTAGGTCGTGTCCTCTGGGGTCAGGTGGGGCTGCCATCTGTCTGGACTCCAGGAGACACGGTCCCCGGGAAAGCTTCGCTCTCCTGGGCTGGGCTCTGCATTTTCCTCATCCCTACTCTCACCTGTGAGTCCTCCCTGCTGACCCAGCTCCCTTGTCAGACCCTCACTCCTCAGTGGGCCTCGTGGGGGAGTACAGAGGGGTCAGAAGGGAGAGGGGAAGGAGGGGGCATCAGCTGGGTCCTGGCCTCCGCTATGATAACAACTCGGCTAGGATCATGAAAGGCCTCTTCTGGCTGGGACTGTAATTTTCAAACGAAACTAAATCCACCCAACCTGACAATCCCTTAAACTTGATCTCATCCCACCCCAGCCGTGGGTGACCCAGCAAGGGTCCACTCACCTGCCAAATGTGCCGACTGCCCCTACCCCCCACCTCTCCCTCAGGCCCTCTCCTCTTCCTCTCACCCTACCCTTTCTCCAGAGCTCTAGGGCTCTAAGCCAACAACTGCCCCCCAAAAGCCTCTCTCCATAAGGGCCTAGGGGCTGCCACCCGACCTAAAGCAGCTCTCCGTCCACAGACCTTCATCGTCCTGAACAAAGGCAAGACCATCTTCCGGTTCAGTGCCACCAACGCCTTGTATGTCCTCAGCCCCTTCCACCCCATCCGGAGAGTGGCCGTGAAGATCCTCGTTCATTCATATCCTTGGCAGTCTGTCCCCGCTGTGTGGGCCCCAAACAGGGCGGGGGAGGGGGGCGGATGGTGGATGGGGCGTTTAGGGCTGAGGGTGGTGCTGATTCCCGGTCTGTCCTCAGACGAGCACACAGTTGTCACCTGGGAGCGGTTGGACATCAGTCTCTCGGACCCCACCCCGAATCTGCATCTGCATTTTAACAAGATCCCAGGGGATCATGGACACATGAAAGTTTGGGGGATTCGGCTCTGATCCTTCAGGAGAGAAACATCCTAGAAGCTCAGCTACTAAGGATCCCAAAAGAAATGAGGCCGATCAGTGTCCCCTGGTTCTGGTCTTGGCTCCACATGTCCCCTCCCACTGCACCCCCTGGGCCTGCACCTCCCCGCCTACCAGCTGGGACCTCAAGCAGGTCACCGGGGCTCAGCCAAGGAAAAAATGCTTCCCAGTAAAGAAGCCTCTGGTTTATTCACATGTGGGCCTCTTTCAGGGGAGGCATCGCTTGCTTTTTGATTAGGTGTTGACAAAATGTTTGCAGTTTCCGAGTATCTCAAAGAACTCTGGTTAGCGTTAAGTTATATAAACCACAACCTAAAAAATTTTCAGGCTGCGGAGGAGAGCTATGGGACGGCTGCAGTGTGGTAAGGGACGGGTACTGGTCTTTGGGCCCTAGGAGGACCCCATTTGGGCCGAGCATGGGACAGGGAAACAGCTGTTCTCTGGACTTTTGAAAAGGGGCCTACACATGGAGCCTCTCGGGGTGGGGGTGCAGGTGTCTGGCTGTGGAGTCAGAGGCATGTGTGTTTCACTGTGAGGGCCTGGGCAGCTTTGCTTTAGCTGCAGCTGACTTGCCTGTTTAATTGAATCAATGATGCTGAGCTCAGTGGTGTGATTAGTTGTTGGGTTGGCGGGTTGTCCCGAGAGCTCCCCAAGGTCCCCCCTCAGTTCCCCCTCCGGATGGACCTTTTCTGAGGCGAAGGCGAAGGTCTCACCCATTAACCTCTGGTCAGGGCAGGAGGCTTCAGGAAAACAGCTGCTCAGTGGGGGACTGAGTAACAGAGACAGATGCTGACTGCTCCGGGGACATTTCCTGCCAGGCAGGGATGAGGGGTGCTCCTTCCTGGCTCCACTGTCTGCCCACCTGTGCCCTGATGCCGGATTCCAAACCCAGGGACCAGTGAGAGGGCCTCAGGGCCCCGTTTGTTTTCTGCTTGCAGACGCTCTCCAGCCCCTCCAACTGGCTCCTGCCTATCTCATGGAGATCCTGAGACACATGTATGTCCAGGGGCCACCCCCTGCTCCCAGCCCATGCAGGCCATGGCTGTGGCATCAGTAGGGTGGTCTCTAGGATGGGCAGACACTGTGGGGAGAGACTATATTCAGGGGCAGCCTACCATTCACAGCTGCATCCTACTTTATGAGGCAAGGGTGGTCCTGGATTTAATTTTGAGCCATTCTGCAACTGTTCCCAAGCTCCCTGTAGGCACCAGGCACTTTGCCCGGCACCCTGGGGGCGTCAAGCTGAATGAGACACTGTCCTTGCCCCCTTGGGAATTTTACAGTCCCCTCAGAGTGATTAGACAACCACATGAGCAGTTGTCATTTCTGCCGGCATGTGGGCATAGCCTAGTGAGAGCAGTGCAGCGGGAGGAAAGTCCAGCCTTCTTCTTGCTCTCAGCCTGTCTCCGGCCTCACTCCAAGGGTGTGGTGTCCCTGAAAGCATGCTCCGGCTCCCACCTGGGGCTTCTTCTCCAGGTATCTAAACAACCCAGCTCTGTTTGGCAGCCACCGCAGCCCCTAGGGATGCAGTTGCAGCCCCAGGGTTCCTGCAAAGCTGGGCCATGGGGCAGCTGAGGCCAGGGAGGCGGTAGGGGCAATGCAGTCCCCAGCCTGGCCAGAGGGTCCACCGAGCGGTGGCACTGAGGCTGTGAGGGGCTGGTTCCGCCCGGCAGGACCGGCTCTGAGGTCACTGAGGTGGACCTTGTCTCCCAGGGCAGCTGCCCCAGGGAAGTGGCTCAGCATCTGGGAGGCCCTGTGCTGGGCTCTGAGCAGCTGCCTTGACGCTCCACTGCCTGGGGATGGGAGCGCACTGCTGGCCTCCAATAGCGCCCCTTAGCGGGCTTGGGGGGCACTGAGGGAGAAGAGGGGCCTGGATTGTGGGCTTTGGGAGCAGCCCCTCTTGTGTCCTTGAGTCTTGCCATCAAAGTGTGGTACACCAACCAGCAGCAGCAGTATCACAAGGATCTTAAAGGAATTGCTGAAACTTGGGCCCAGAACCCGCATTTTAGGAAGGTCTCCATGATTTCTGCACATACTGCTCTAAGGCAGTCACTTCCAAATGTCAGTCTGCCAGTGGCACCTGGGAAGTTTGTTAAAAATGCAGATTCCTAGCCCCTTCCAGACCAGAATCACCAGTGTGAGGCCTAGAAATCTACAAGCTCTTCATGCATTTCTCTTTTTTTCAATCAAGATACAGTTCGCATACCATAAAATTGACCATTTAAAGTGTACCATTCAGTGGACTTTAGTATATTCATAAGGTTGTGCAACCATCACCACTTTCTAGTTCCAAAACATTTTTATCACCCCCAAAAGAAACCCCATGCCCATTGGCAGTCACCATGCATTTCTAATGCCCACAGATTTCAAGTTTTGAATTATGAGCTTTCTCTCCATTTACATTTTTTTTATTGTGGTAGAAAACATGTAACATAAAATTGACCATCTTAATCACTTTTAAGTGTCCAGTGTGGTCATATTAACTATAGGCACATGGTTGTGCCATAGATCTCTAGAATTTCTTCATGTTGCAAAACCGAAACTGATTGTTGGCTTACACATTTCTATAGCCATTCAAACATCTCAGTCCCCAGTGTGCAAAGTTCTGTGCCAGGCCCTTTGGACAGGGCAGTAGGGGCAAAGACTAACTTACGAGGGGGCAGGGATGCAGTCCCTGCTCTCCAGAAAGAAATCCCGCTCACTTGCCACAATCCAGACATTCCCAGTGACATGCTGGTGATTGTGCGATAACTCAGTGCAGCTTTGCTCTGGGCTCCACGCTTGCAGCGCGTCCCTGGGAAGTTGCCTAAAAAGTAAATATGGGCATGTAGAATTTTTTTTTCTGATGTATTTTTGTTATAATCCTGCAGAATGTGTTCCTGCCAGGATTAAGTAAAAGAAACCAACAGAACGCCTAATTCCACTGCAGTCACATTCAGAGAGGCCGCACGTTCATGGCAAGCAGCATTTTGCCTTCCTGGGTGCATAGGATCTGTTCACAAAATCCTCCCACATTCCCCTAGAAGATTCAAATGGGCAATCAAACCACATGTTTGTATGTGTGTGTGTGTGTGTGTGTGTGTGTGTGTGTGTGTGTGTTAATTTAATAGCACAAATATATGAAAATACCCCGACCATTAATTCCCTTCTCTTTGGGAGTTTTTTGACTCCTTAGGACCTGAAGACAGGCAGCCCCAGTTTCAGGCTTTCCCCACAACCCAGGCTGGCAGTCCTTGCTGGCATTTTAATTATGAGGCTGGGAGTGGGTGTTTGGGGACAATGACACGGCAGGATTGAAGATGTTCAGCTGAGCTCAGCCCCGGAGAGCTGGCCTTTGCCTCTGCCCACACATGAAACCAGCTCGGTCATCAGTCTGAAACCACCAGGCAGTGCAAACAGGTGTGCCCTGGCCAGGAGTACACTTGACTTATCTCTCTGGTATTGGCTGTGTGCATGGCTCCATGGGGGACCTAGGGATGCTTGGGTGCAGTCACATGGACTAAAGGCTCAGTCTAGGTAGGAAAAGGTCACATACACAGGAAAGACTGAGAATAATGGAAGGGCTGTCCTCAAGGATAGGAGAGCCAGGCAGGGTTTTGAGCAGTCAAGTGGCAGAGACCAGAGTCTGTGTGCCTCACCTTCCATTGCTGTGTCTGGAAAAGCCAAAATTCATTCAGGGAGCACTTGTCTTTTCCCACCGTGTGACCCAGGCCCTGGCTGGCAGGGCTCAGAAGGGCTGTCTACTCTGGTTCTTCCCTAAGTCTTGATGCTAGACCTTGATTCCCCTCTGTCTGTGTCCCGCCAAGTCCTCTGGTCCAAGGCGGACCGCACTGCTGATGTCTGCCAAGTGACCTTTTCTCCACTCTAATGAGAGCTATGAGTGGTGTGTGCACTGAGAGAGGGCTTGGGAGAGGCTTGGCTCCCCAGACAGGGGTCTCCCCAGTTCTGAGCCTCACCAGGAACAGCTGGGCTGACTGACGGCTGGAGGAACCCTAACCAGCCTCCAGTGCCTGTCTAAATGCCTCCTCCAGGAAGCCTTCCTGCCCAGCCCAGCCAGAGGCGGGACTGGTTTCTCATAATATCCTATCTTGGAGCAGTTCAATGGCGAAGAGGCCTCCCTATCTCCTACACAGAGCCACACACATGTGCTCACATGATGTTTGTTCTTAAAAATGACAAATAATTCTGTTCTTCCTGGGTGGCCATCTGCTCACACTTTACAGAGCCCTTCACCCTGTGGTTTGTACCCACAGTCGTTTCCTGTGACTGCTGTAACAAACTACCACAAACTTTGCCACTTGAAGCAACACGGACTTACCACCTTATAGTTCTGGGGGTCAGAAGCCCAAAAAAGTTCTCACTGGGCTAAAAGCAAGGTATTGGCAGGGCTGCAATCATTTCTGGAGGCTCTAGGGGAGAGTCTGTTTTCTAGGTTTTTCTGTTTTCTCGGGGCTACGGGAAATCCTCGGCTCTGGCCCCCTTCCATTTCCAAAGTCAACAGCAGCTGGTGGTGTCTTTCTCATAAGCATCATGGTGATGCCTCCCTCTTTCTCTTATAAGGACCCTGTGATGACATTGGGCCCACCCAGATAATCCAGGATAATCTCCAGATCCTTAATTTAATCACATCTGCACAGTTCCTTTTGCTGTATAAATTAATGTTTATAGTTTCCAGGGATTAGGATGTAGTTGTCTTTGGCGGGTAGGCGGGGCATTATTCTGCCTACTAGAGCATCCTTCAGGGTAACCTCTTTGTGCCTCAGTCTCCTCATCTCCAAAATGGAGACAAAATGGAACCCCTCCTGCATTCTTGGGAGAATTGAATTAGTTAATAGATGCAGAGAACAGAGCCTGGCACCTAGGAAGGGCTCAATAAATGCTTGCTCTTAGCATCATTACTTTCACATTTCAGGAGTCATCTGATCCTCGGTTGGTTTAGCAATGGATCTGTGGGGCTGAATAAAGTCTGGTTGAGGGGCTTGTTAACTGCCTGCCCAGTGAGGAAAGCCTTGGCAGAGAGCCGGGGTGTGAGGAACGGGAATGTGTGTGCACACGTGCGCACGTGTGTAGGGGAGAAAGGCTACTGAGATGGGTATCTGATCCTACCCTTGAAAGCTGGAGAGGAACTAGGCCTGGCCATGGAGACCCTCCCCCAGGCAGAGGGATGCACAGATACCAAGCTGAGGGAGGGACCTCAGTGTCTGGAGAGACACCCTCTGGCTGGGGAGGAATCAAGGTTCCCTGAGGCCCTGGCCGCTGAGCTGAGCAACTCTGGTTTGAGTATCCAAACCCTGGGGTGGGTGTCCCAAAACCTGACCCCTCTCATCTCAGATGAGAAATTGGAGAATTCGTTATGAACTGGGGGCCAGGTCTGACATGCTATTGCCTGATTCCCTGGATTCCCTAGAAGGAGTGCTGGAGGTGTGGAGGGCATTCACCTAGATTCCTTGACATAGCCCACCTCTCTCTCCAGCTGGGCCAGCCCCCCACCAAAGTCAGTACCCCAGCTCAGACCCATCTCCAGTCTGACTGCATTGGGCTCCCCATTGGGCCCGAGGCTGGGCCAAGCCATGGGAACGGGTGGAACTGTGATGGGGAGGGAAGAGGCAGGCCTCCGGAGCTCAATTACTGCAGCTCCTGGGCTTCCGGTGGGAATCGCCTGGCTGGCAGCTGCTGCCCGCAGGGCTGAGGCCGGGACAAGGTGGTGAGCCTGAGGGCAGCTGCAGGGAAGGGAGGCCCAGTTTCCTCTCTCGGGCTGGGGAGAGGATTTGTGGGGCAGCAGAGTGTCCCTGTTCTGGGCTGGGCCTCTCGGGGGTGCCCCTACCCACAAGAGGCCCAGGGTCTGGCCCTTGTCCCTCTGCAAGTCCGGTAGAGGTAAGGGAGGCCATGGCGGTCAGTCAGAGCTTTGTCCAGCCTGAAGCAGTGCCTGGGACTTGGAGCCAAAGAGTCAGGGATCATGGTGACGCAGTGGTTAAGAATCTGCCTGCCAATGCAGGGGACACGGGTTTGAGCCCTGGTCTGGGAAGATCCCACATGTGGCGGAGCAGCTAAGCCCGTGCGCCACAACTACTGAGCCTGCACTCTAGAGCCCACGAGCCACAACTACTGAGCTCACGTGCCACAACTACTGAAGCCCATGCGCCTAGGGCCCGTGCTGCACAAGAAAAGCCACCGCAGTGAGAAGCCCGCGTACTGCAACGAAGAGTAGCCCCCGCTCGCCGGAAATAGAGAAAGCCCATGTGCAGCAACAAAGACCCAACACAGCCAAAAGTAAATAAATATATTAAAAAAAAAAAAAAAGACTCAGGGATCAGACAAGGCCTGGAGCAGTTCAGTGTGAGACCAAGGGCCCAGAGGATGCCCGAGATGCAATCCCAGCATTTGAAGGGCTTCCTTTCTGGTGGGGACAGACGGGCACTGCCATGCTAAAAGAGGGATGCCTGGTGCCATGGGGGTGCAGCAAGCAAGGAGTCAGGGCAGGCTGCTTGGAGGAGGCACTCCTTGAAGGAGGGAAGCAGTGTACTAGGCGAAGCAGAGGCCACGAGTGAAGAGCATGTGCAAAGGAGGAAGCAGCCAGAGATGTGGTCCCCTGCCTCCCCCCGGGTCACTGTGTCCAGACAAGGCATGAACATTTTGGCAGAAGTCCTAGCTCAAAGGTCAGCGTGGGCTGCTCCCATAGAATTGGAGAAGGGAACTCGGGGCCCTGCCACCGTGGCTTTCCTCTCCCTGAAACAGGGGCCCCTGAGGAGCTGTTTATAAACACCCATCTCCCTCTAATGTGGCCAAGGACAGGGCTCCCACTAGGCCATGGGTAAAAACCTCTGAGTTCTGGGGGCCGGCCCCTCCTCCCTTCTCTCCAGGATGGGCCCTACAAGGGACTCTGCTGTTGGAATTCAGGTGTCTGGTCCCTGTTGGGGGCTGTGGAACAGGGCAGGTGTCCAGCCTCAGTGGGGAGGGGTTAGCAAGGACTGGGCAGAGCCCCGGTGTGTCTCCTGGGAGCCCCTGTGTCATTGGTCTGGCAGCCCTGGCCTGGCGGTGCCGACACCTGGGGCGGGACCCCCTGGCGGTGGCAGCCCGTCTGGCCCCCTGCAGGCGGCTTTCCTTGACCCTGCGCCATGTTCTTCAGCATGCTCATCATGTGTACCATCCTGACCAACTGCGTGTTCATGGCCCAGCACGACCCTCCACCCTGGACCAAATATGTCGAGTGAGTATCTTCAGGGCCTCTCCAGCCAGCCCCTCCCGCCCTGCCTTTTCCATTCCAGACTCTTGGCCTCAACGTTACCCCAGCAGAGGCCCAGGGACTCACCCACCTGGTGGGGGGGGTGGTCCTTGCCCTAGCCCTTCCCTCTTCGCTGCTTCCAGTCCTGCCAACTTCATGCTTTGAGTTATGTCCTCAGGAGAGGAAGCTCTCCAGGTTGGCAAAGTGAGGGTTTCTCCCTGAGCCACCCTAAAGAGGACTGATGGTATTGCAGAAGGCTCTGAGACAATACTACTAATAATTGATGGAGCACTTGGTGCATGCCAGACACTATCCTGGAACAATAAGCATCATGTAACCCTCATGACAACCCAATAGGGCAGGTACAGACACTATGCCCATTTGACAGATGAGAGACAGAACTGGAGAAGTGACCACCCCAGACCTTGCAGCTAGGGGGTGTGGCTGCCGGGAAAAGGCCCAGGACTGTTCCGACCTCAACACCACACTCTGCTGCCTCTTTTCCCTAAGCCCTGCTTCCTATAACCATTTGCACAGTTTTAGAAAACTGTGCCTGGTTCTTCCCAAATGAACGTACCTGACCCATAGATTCTAAGTGGAACCCAACAGGCCCTGTCTTTAGGGGGCCAACGAAATGTAGGGGACAGCCTCTCTTACCTAAGTGGCTTGCCGGGTGGTGCTCCTTGTTCACACAGGACCCAGCAGCACGGTTGGTGCTGGGGTCTGCATCCAGCTGCTAAGACCTGGAGACAAGCATGGCTGTGGCCCCGTGGGCCGCAGTCCCAGCATCCGAACACTTGGGATTGCTCAGCTGGCCCCGGACACAGAGAACAGCAACCTCCCAGCCTCAAGTGTTAGAACATCAAACCCCCTTTCCAAGCCCAAGGTAGACAGCTGTACCCACCTACCTGTTGGTGGTTGAGGATCCACAAACAAGAGTGAGGGGCCAGGACTCTGAGTGTCCTAACTGTCCCACAGTGGCCACCGTATGCCTGTGTACCTGGACCCCCAGGGCTGGGGTGAGGAGATACATGGAGGGTCTTCTTACATCAAGACAGCCGAGAGACAGAAGATGGAGGGTTCACATGGGCATGCACAACGCTGAGTAAACGGGAAGATGCCTAAGTTGACCAGGTGTTTGGAACGAAGCTCCGGCCCCCAACTCCAGCTCTGCCGTGGGGGCTTTGCAGGGAGCCTGGTCTGAGAGCCCTCGAGAGGGAAGCTGCATAGGGCTCCTGCCAACCTGGCCTGCAGGCTTCACCCTCCCTGAGAAAGCCCACTGGTCTCTCCTCCCCAGGTACACCTTCACTGCCATCTACACCTTTGAGTGTCTGGTCAAAATTCTGGCTCGAGGCTTCTGCCTGCATGCGTTCACCTTCCTTCGGGACCCGTGGAACTGGCTGGACTTCAGTGTGATCGTCATGGCGTAAGTACCTCGCCCCTGTGCTGTGTGGGGTGCGGCCACACTGACAGGCGTGGGCGCCACTCCTGGCCCCAGGCTGCCCAGCCCCCTCTGCCTCCCTGCAGAGGCAACATCAGCTCTGCAGGAGGAAGATGGCGTGGAGGCCCTTGGCTCACGCTGGTGGGGAGAGACGGGTTCAGAGTAGCTCAGGCGGCCATGCTGGTTAGGCCCCCTGGCTCATCTGTGGCTCTGTGGCAGCCCTTTGCTCAAGGGACTCCATTAAGATTCTGGTTTAGCATCCTCTGCCGTTTCTGTCAAGGGAAACCAATGTTACAACCTGAAATCTCTGGACCACTATGAACAGTGACCTGGATTCCAAGGTGATTTAAACTGCAGGAAAGAGAGCAAAGGAGCTAGAGAAGTGGCTGGGCATCCCCAGGAGCTTATGCCAGGTGCCCCAGCATGGCTGCAGTCTCCACTCAGAGAGTCAATGTCTGGCACATTGTGAGATGCCTGGTCACTCACATGATCCAGTGGGTCCTCACACCAGCCAGAGAGGTCACCTGGGTGGGGGTTCCTTACTCCCATTTTACAGATGAGAAAACTGATGCCAGGGACACAGTAAGCAAATGTGACCCCAGGCCTGCTGCCATGCCAGCTGAGGCCCCACTTCCTTGCCAGGGAAGGGACCCTTGCTTAGGGGTTGTGTTGAGGCATGCCACTCTGGATGTCTCAGGCAACGGATGCTGGTTTCTGGTGGGGATGAGTGATTAAGGCAGGCCTCCCATGCAGGAGTCATGGTCAGGGGCTCAGCCATCAAACCCTTTGTGAAAGCCTGATGTGTGTGGAAAACCCAGTGTGTGCAGGGCTGGGTGCCACACCTTGGCAAGAGCAGAGCTGATGAGGGTTATACTCCCTACCCTTATAGAGCCTCAGTTTCCCCGCTGGTAAAAGGTTGGTGTTGAGCTGGGTGGTATCAGAGGTTCAGTTCAACTGCCACTTTCTAGGATTCTCAGATTCACTGAACCCACCTGTTCATGACAAAGTCTTTATTTACCCTTGGATGTGAGCGGCTCTGAGCTCATCCATGCAGTGGAGGAGAGAGAAGAGGGAAACTGGACCCTGCTGATGGGGTGCTCTCTGCCTGGTGGTCAGAACATGCATCAGAACCCCTGTTTCTAGGCACGCTGCTTGTGAGCTGACTCCAGCCTGCCATTTTACAGGTGGGGAAACTGAGGCTCAGAGAGAGGCTACCACTTGCCATGAATCCAATGTAGATTTAGGCCTGGGCAGAGCTAAGTGAACAAGGGAAAGAGTAGTGGGGTGTGGGGGACAGATTGTGCAGCCTTACAGGCCATGATAAAAGCCAAGTGTGATGGGAGCCAACGGGGGTTAAAAGCAGGGAGGGACGTGGTCTGATTTACATTCTAGGAAGATCACCCTGGCTGCTCTGTGGACAGGACTCTGTGGAGGGATAAGGGCGGAAGTGATGGAGCAGCTCAGAGGCTATTTTCGTAGCCAGGAGAGAGGATTGTGTCTAGGACCAGGGTCCCAGTGGAGAAGGTGAGAGACATGGTCAGATTCTAAGTATATTTGAAGGTAGGCCTGACAGGAGACCTCAGGGTGGCTATTGGCTTGAGCAGCTGGGTGGCTGGTGCGACCATTCGTTGGCCTGGAAAACAGAGGGAGGAGAAGAATCAAACATCCGGTCTGGAATGTATTAGGTATGAAAGCATCCAGGGTAAGATATCGAGTCGGCAACTGGATCTTCCAACCTGGAGTTCAGGAAAGAGGTCCACTCAGAGGTATAAATTTAGAAGCTGTCGGGATACAGATGGTATTTAAAGCCAGGAGACCGGATGAGATCATCTGGGAGTGTCGCCAGGGAAGGGAAGCCGCCTGGGGACTGTACCCTGGGACGCTCTAACATCCTGAAGTCACAAAAAAGGAGGATGGAGCGAAGAAACTGGAGGGAACTGCCAGGGAGGGCTGAGGAAAACCAGGAGAGAGCAGTATCCTGAAAACCAACGGGGGAATGTGACTCGACTTGAAAGAAGCCACAAGGAGGCTGAGGAAGGTGAGAACCAAGACGGACCGTTGAAGTCAACAACATAAAAATGGTTGATGATTTTGACCTTGACAAGATGGCTTCCAGGGGAGTGGGGGACACATGGCTGATTAGAGAAGTCTTGAGGGAGGGTGGGAAGAGGGCGGGGTGGGGGGGAGGCAAATGTACCCATCTGCTTTGTGGGGTTTGCTCTAAAATAGGAGCCAAAGTAGGGTGGTGGCCAGAGGGGAGGATGAGTGAAGGGAGGACCTTTAAAGAAGGGAGGCATCGTTGCAAGTTGATGGGAACAATCCACGAGAGAGGGGAAGTTGGTGATGGAGGAAAGGGGACAATTGCAGGAGCAAAGCCCTTGAGCTGGCCCGAGGGGTAGGAATCCAGGGTCTGGGTGAAGTGTTGGCCATAAGAGCAGGGAAGGCAGAATTTCAAGTGGCAGTGGAGGTAGATTGATAGAGCCGATAGTGAGAGAAGGAATTTCTCTTCTGATTGCTTCTGTTTTCTCAGTGGTAAGAAGCAGGATCATCAGCTGAGAACACAAGAGTTGGGAGGCAAGTCTGATGTGTGAGAATGGAGGGAGCATTCTCTGTCAGAGCCAGGGGCTTGCATTCATGGGAATGGAGTAAGATGGCTAAGGCGGGCCCAGGCTCCAAGGTGCCCTACAGTGGGGGTGGGGGTGGGGTGCGCAGTGATCCATTGGCCCCTGAGGGCCCGAAGTCACAGGAAGGGGCTTCAAGAGGATAGAGCATTTGCCTGAGCCTTTCCTACCTTCCCATCCTGGAGCCTCAGCAGAACTGTGTCATGGCAGCTACGCTCCCAGAACCCGGGCCCCTTGTCTGATGGCAGGAGCCAGGCTTTGGCTTGTCATCAGCCCATGACTCTGAGAGATGCTCTGAGTCCTCCCCATCCAGTCCTTAGCCAGTCCTCCTGTCCTGTCTCATGCCAGTCAGTCCCCATGGAATCCCGCAGAAAACCTCTCCCTCCACTGGGAATTGCAGAGCAGGAGTGCCTTCCTCACCAAGCCCTCCTGCCTTCACTCTGGACCAGAACCAGGGGAGAAAAAGCAGAACGGGGCCTCAGAGGCCACGAGACTATTTCCAGGTTTCCGAGCGACTCACAGAAATGGTCCACTAACTTCCCCTGGGGCTGCCTGGGCCCATTGGCATGTCAGGTTTGTGCTCTGGGCTGGATTGGCCTGGCACTTTGATTGACAGTGCTCCTGCCTTATGAAAACAATGAATTACTGCCATGGTAATGCTGTGAAAAGTGTTCTGCTATAGCCAAAGTGATTCAATAATGAGGGCTCTTAGAATCATCAGAGGAGTCTTAAGTGGCAACAAAGTTCTATTCAATGAAACTCCCCATCCCACCCTCCGTTTTACAGATGGAGAAACTGAGGCTCATAGAGAGCCTACCACTTGCCTAAAATTGTAGAATGAATCAGCAGCAACGCTGGGGCTCAAACGAAGTCTCCTAACCCGTAACCTTGAGAAGCACCCCTATTCTGATGTTTCTGGCTAGGCTTCCACCTGATCCCCAACCCCACCCACTTTAGCATTGTGGAGGGTTGGAGGGGGTGCCAGGAAGCCTGCCAGGCTCCACTTGCAATCCCGCAGCCAGAGCTCTTCCTGTTGCCCCCTTTGAGCTGGGCATTACCTGCTAGTTAGCGCAGCCTCCCACCTTCTGGGGTTGTTATGGAAACCAAACATGGAGGGAAAGGGAGGGAGAGCAGAGAGGAAAGGGTGGCAATCACCGCAGTAGCTAACGTGCTGTGCTGCCTGTACCTCTGCCTAGCAGCCCAGGAGGGGCCGTCTGCCTGGAATGGGAGGGCTGCACAGCAAGATAGGGGCAGAGCAGGAAGAAGGCCAGGGTCTGCCTTCCTCATGGTTCCTCAGCCTCCAAAAGGCTCCCTCCTGCGCTGGGGCTGGTGTGATGGGGTGGAATTCTCACCCACCATCGGCTGCTTTTTCTGTGTCAGGGCCCACGATCCACCCGCACAGCTGTCTGCCCCTGCCCAGCCGCTTGGCCACAGCAGAAAGAGTAGAATGGCTTGGAGGAGCGTTTTGCCAGCTTGGCAGGAGCAGAGCTCCACCCTGACCTGGGCCACCGCTGAAGCTGGCCCTTTGCTAAATACAGGGTCTCTCCTGCCTTGCCCTTCTCCGGGGCCCCAAGAGAGGCTTTGGTGGGGGTCTAGGGCCCCCAAATGGGAAGTAGCCAGGCACTAGGTTCTGGGTCAAGTAAAAGAGGCAGCAGCCCCCGTGTCACAGACATGGTCACAGACACACCTTGTCCTCACCCTGCTCTGTGCCCCGCCGTCAAGTCTTCTTCCTCCTCAGTATTGCTCTCCCACGTGTGACCTGACTTCACCCACACGCAACCACTGGCCCCACCCTGTTCTCAGCCACACAGCTGGCCTTGAAGGCTGCCGGAAGCACATACCTTGGGGTCTCAGCTTTCGTATGCCCAGCAGGAATTGAGCAAAGGGCAAGCACTGTCGGCGCTGGGGGCCCTGAGGGCGTGGGGAAGGCAGGGTCTACACTGGGACAGGCGAAGACAGGCTAAATCCAAGCAGGAGATGGGCAGGGCTTCACTGGAGACACGAGGGGACAGGCAGGGTCTGGAAGGGACAAGAGGCTGAAGCAGGGACGGTTGGTTCCCTCTCCATTTGACACAGTTCTCTGCCCATTCCCTGTAACCAGAAGAGACAGCCTTGAAGCCAGTGTCCTGAACAAGAAAACTTTGTCCCAGGCCACACCCATTGGAGTAGCAGCAGAAAATGGATCCAGAGCCATCCACAGGCTGGAACTGTGGCTTCCATGTAACAGTGACATTGGCAATGGTCCAGGTTCAACCTGGCAGTCCCATGGCCACACCATGTCTGGACAGAGAGTCCAAGCCTGAGAGGAGAGTGTGGGACAGAGGCCTGAGGGTCAGAGCCCTCACAGAAAGTAGAATAGCCATCAAAAGTTGAGAGGGAGGGCCTCCCTGGTGGCGCAGTGGTTAAGAGTCCGCCTGCCGATGCAGGGGATACGGGTTCGTGCCCCGGTCTGGGAGGATCCCATATGCCGCGGAGCGGCTGGGCCCGTGAGCCATGGCCGCTGGGCATGCGCATCCGGAGCCTGTGCTCCGCAACGGGAGAGGCCACAACAGTGAGAGGCCCACATACCGCAAAAAAAAAAAAAAAGAAAAAAAAAAAAAAAGTTGAGAGGGAGCTTCGACTAAATCAATAGATGTATATGGGCCAGAACAAGGGAGGTGACTTCTACGCCCCCCGGAGCACAGGGCTGCATCTGACTGCTGTGCCCAAGAAAGATTTGCAAGCTGCAGTGAGTCCAGCAGAAGGAATGGAAACCACACCATGGAAAGGATCTGGTGTAGACAGAAGGAAAGCTCTGCTGAGAATGAGTCTGCTGACTTCCCAGCTCTGCAGGGATGTGGAGAGAAAGAAGGGAGCAGGCCTCGTCCATGGGGCCTCATAAAGACGCAATAGCCCCATGGGTGGATGGAGAGGAAGCTGGTGTCAGCCCAGGGTCAGAGCTGGCCCCGGCTGACCCGAGGACATTGAGTCCCTTGTCACAGCCTGCCAAGTCCCTCCCTGCAGACCCCAGAGCTTGAAGGCAGATTCAGAAACTCTGGGCCGAGTGGAAGGTCCTGGAGGCCCACAGTGATAGGCAGAGTGAGTCCGTCAGCACTGTCAGCCCACCCGCGACCCTCACCCAGTGTCCCTGCACTGACGTCACTCAGACACCGGCTCGGACACGGTTGGTTAAACATCAGACATCCTGAGTCTGCTGTTCTTTGTCAAACCTTTGGTTAAATCTCAGACACCCTGGATATGAAACCTTTGGTTAAATATCACAAGTCACTTGCCACTGTCCCAACAGCCCTGGTCACATACTATCCATCCATCTCTCAGAAATCCTGGTCATGTGACCCATCCACGCATGTCTTCACGCTCTGCTTGGGCGGGTCCCTGCCAGCCAGAGACCGACTCCTTCCTCCTGTGATTGTGGAAGCTATGGATGGACGATTGTCCAAGTTGCAGGTGGGAGCCCCACGGCCACTCAACCCTGCTGAGCACCACTCGGGCCCAAGCGGGACACACACCGAGGAGGGCTGCTTGCCTCCCGAGGTCACTACTCCTGAGGAGACCCAGGGCCATCGTGAGGAGACACCAAGACTGGGGTGGACTCATGGGAGAGGGGCTGGCACATCCCTAGGACCCCTCAACCTGCTTTTTTCTTTTCCTGTGTTGGCCGTTGCCTGTGAGTAGTTAAGAGCTAAATATTTGGGCAACCTCCCATCTCATCTTCCAAAGCATCATTTTGGGAACTCTTCTCCCTTTGAGTACTCAAGTCACCTCCACCTCCTGACTTCAGGGACTCCTGAGCCACGCCTTGTGCAGAGATTTGTGGTTGGAAGGAGGGAGTGGGATGCCCTCGGACACCCAGCCATGCCTCCACAGCGGTCTCAGCTAGACTTCAGGGTCCCACGGATCAGAGCTGCCGGGCACAAGCTGGTGACACTGCAGAAGACACAGAGCAAAACCAGGACCAGAAACCCGCTTGCTTCCTATGTCACCTGGCCTGAGCCTCCTGGAAAATGGAGTTTCCCTCTTTGCTGTGTCTCCAGTCTCAGACCCCACCACGTGGCTTCGTGTCCTAGTTCCCAAGTGGCATGGAGGACGTGGCAGAGTCATTGCCTCGTGACGCTGTTTATTCACAGGACCATCACCGAGAGAGCCGCCTGGGAGCTTGCTCTGTGGACATCCTTAAGGCACCCTCGCTGAGGTTCCCCGTGGCAGGAGGGATGAGATCAGGGAGAAAACTTAGGGGAGGCCCCGGGTCATGCACAGCCCTCCCCGTGGGAGGGGGAGAAGGGAGAGGGCTGGTCGGGGAGGGCGGGCTGAGGTGCCGCTTTGTAATTCCCAATAACTGTGATTTGATTCTACAGGTATGTATCAGAAAATATAAAACTAGGCAATTTGTCGGCTCTTCGAACTTTCAGAGTCCTGAGAGCTCTAAAAACTATTTCAGTTATCCCAGGTAAGATGCCCAGGTTTGCCTCCCAGATCTCAGCTACAAGTGACTCTCTCTCCGTCTCCCCCACCCCGCTCCTCTGACTGTGTGTCCTACTGGCGTGTTGTCACTGTCTTGTGTGTGAATTTCCCTTGTTACAGATACACCACTGAATTTGTGGACCTGGGCAATGTCTCAGCTTTACGTACCTTCCGAGTCCTCCGGGCCCTGAAAACTATATCAGTCATTTCAGGTGAAAATCAGGTTAAACGCCAAGGCTGGAGGGACACGCTTGGGCCTTTCCAGCTACCTGGGAGCCAAGGCGACCCTCGGGAAGGCCCCTTCAAATGTGCCTGTCCCCAGAATACCTCTCCCAGAGCTTGGGTACGGGGGCTGTCTTCAGTGGACACGGCTGTCCCCTCCATGCCTCAGAATGGGCTTCGGACTGCCCACCCCAGCAAAGCCCACCACCATAGACCCCCGGGGGCACAGAGTACTCCATGGCAGGTCCTGGATTGAACCCAAATTCTTCCCAAGGTGGTGATTTATTTCCCCAACTGAACTCAACTATTGGAATAGCTGAAAGCTTGTATGTGAGTTGCTTCAGCCTGAAGCATCATCCTCCGATAAGGAAACTAAAAGTACTGTTGGTGAGGGAAACCACACCCAGAGTAAAAAAGGATAGCTCAGGCATGGCCTTTCATGGCTGAGTGCCCGTTCCCTGCCTTGAGCCCCCTTTGGTGATACACACACAGCCGATACCGCAGCCCCATTCTGTGAAACGGAGAGTGCTCTGTGGACAGGTGTCACCGGTCCTTGGCGTTTAACAGCCTTTGCTGCATGTGCGGTAGAGGTTTAGCAAACCGTGCATGGTAGCCTTGGGAAGAAATTCTCCTTGACGCATGTTGGCAATTGTCCCCGGGAAACCTTCTGAGGCCCAGACGACCTCTCTAGAAAGCCAGTCCACCCCATCCATCTAGGAAAGCTCTCAAAGACTTATAATGATTTCAGAGCCCAGAGGCCCCTTCCAGAAACTTTTCTAAGTGCATCCCCACTCAGAGCTGGAGAAGGCATTTCTTTTAAGAAGGCAGCTGGAAACAGGTTGCATGTCACCGATCTGGAGAGATGTCAGAGCTGGTGAGCCAGATGGTTGTAACCACTCCTGACTTGGAAAGCTCAGGGGTCATGGGCCCTTGGCCTGCATTTGCTATTGCTGCCCCCAGGGAGGCAGGGACCCTGCTGTGAGCTCCCTGAAGGAGCTCAGACTCCCCCGGTGGGGCTAATTATCTACTAAGAGGAGCCCCCACTTATGCTGATTTCACACTGAGCCTCAGTACTCCTCCCGGCTCTGAACCCACCATAGGGTGAGCACAGGAGCCACTTGCCCGCACGCTCCCCGCACGTGGCCCAGACCTCTGCTAAGAGTCCGTAGCGAGTGGGGCACTCTGTTCCCATCCCCACGGAGCCCCCCCAACGTTGTGACAGGCGTCATTGGCCAGGGTCAGTCCTCTAGGGCCCTGGGGACTTCATAGCACACACCTGGCAAGGATAGATGAGCACACTGACCACGACAATTAAGAAAAACCATCTTCCAGTTTGTTTTATTTTTAAAAAATGAGGCTGACAAAGGAAAATATTTCTCAGTCCGGGGAGTCCCACTGGATCTCTTCAAAGCTGCCAGCAACCCAGTGAGGCAGCTCACAGCAGCCCCTGAAAGCGGTCATTAGGACAACGCTGTGGTCAGCATTACCGACGTCTCCCTTGAGTACGGGTTCCCTGAGCTGAGGCTTAATAGCCGTGGCCCTCTCCAGACCTCAGTCTCCTTTCCTTTAAAACGGGAATGAATCGGAATGGTTAGTTTCCAAGGGCTCTTCGCCCAGCCTGTTAGAACTTCAGTGGAGGGAGAATTTCCCACTTGATCCCCCGGGACCCATCTCTTCCTGGGTCTTCTCAGAAAGAATCCCTTTACTTGGTTGGAATCCTTCTTGCCGGAAGTGGACTCTCATCAATGTGAGGAATGGTTAAAGGAATGGGTCACCAACTGATTGTCCCCAAGGACACTATCTCCACAGACCAGGAGGTGCTTTTCAGAGCCTTGAACTGAGTGATTCAGGCCACAGATACTTTGGAGGCAGAGTTTAATTTGGGGCTGCTGCCCACGGCCCCTCACTTTGCCCCCACCCTGCCCCACACTATGGGTGGGTCTCCAAGTGTGGCGAGGAGAACCAGATGCCCACCGAGGGTCCTAGAAGCTCTGCTAGAGATGAAGCGTAGTTCTGGACTACAGAGGGCTCGTGAACCCCGCCACCACCATCACCACCTCCACCACTCTGGGCCCAGACCCCTGCAAGGTCCACCCAGTGCCCAGGCAGTTGCCAACATCTGCCAGGATGATTTCACAGAGAACGCGGAGTGCCTCCGAGCCCTGGGCAGGCAGCAGCGTTGGCGGTACTGTGGGGAGGACTTCCTCTCCCCTCTCCTGTGTTTGCCCATCGCCGCCTCCTTGTCTCTGAGTCATGGGCACAGCAACTGCGGGCACAGCCGCACTGGTGCTCCTAACACATTAACCGGCTGGACGATGGACGGATGGAGCTTAATCTGAGATCTGGCCGCTTTGATGGGGGGCAAGGGTGGGGAGGAGGGATGGGAGGTGAGTCCCTGCTGCTGGCAGAGATGCCCCCTCGCTCCCAATGCTCTGCTCGAACTTGTGAACTTGCTGTAGGACCGCAGCCAAGTGTCAGACCAAAGGCGTCTACACTTGTTTTTCTGTGCGGCACTGGCTTCTGCAGGGATCTGGGCCGTGCGACTAACAGATCACGGCCTCTTAACTTTGGGGGGTGGGATGGACGGGGATGGGTCCCAGGGGGACAGGGCAGAGGAGGAAAATACAAAACAGGTACCCCTGTGCCTTTCCCAAAAGTGGGGCCTGAGCCAGAGCAGGCCCCTTAGGACGTCACCCACCATGGCCTTAGCCAGACCGCCCCCCGCCAACCTCCCCAGTGCACACACCACATTCCCCTACCAAGAATGGCTGTGTCTCTCCCCATCTCAGGATCAAGGCCAAGGCTGTCCATTGCCCTGGAGGGGGCCTGGCCCTCTGTCTCCTTTCCAGGAACTACATTTAAAGGGACAGGCCTGGCATAACTTGGGACCATCCAGAGGGTGATGGGCTTTGAGTGTTTTCTCCTGCAAGGAAACAGCATTTTCCATACTTATTTCATTTATTTGGCTATGGAGAGCAAAGAGAACTAGGCCCCTCTGAAAATACACAGCCAGACTGGACTCCTGCCCCAGGGGGGATCAGGACAGACTCTCAGCAGCAGAGGAAAGGGAGGTTTTGGTCTGAAAAGCCCAGGAGAGGCCTCCTTCCCCTGCCCCCACCTCATGATCGCCCCCCAAGCCCGGCACCCCTCAGGCCCGGCCCCTGTCCACTGGAGCGGGGAGCACGGGTGCCATGGGTGACTCTGAGCTCCTCCTCGCCTCCCCCAGGCCTGAAGACCATCGTGGGGGCCCTGATCCAGTCTGTGAAGAAGCTGGCTGATGTGATGGTCCTCACGGTCTTCTGCCTCAGCGTCTTTGCCCTCATCGGCCTGCAGCTCTTCATGGGCAACCTGAGGCACAAGTGCGTTCGCAACTTCACGGTGCTCAGTGGCACCAACGGCTCCGTGGAAGCCGACGGCCTGGTCTGGGAATCGCTGGACCTCTACCTCAACGACCCAGGTGCTGACTGGCTCTGCGGCCCAGGCAGGGCTTTGTGGGGCCACCAGGGCCGAGCACCTCCCACACAGGCCTCCTTCTGAAGATGTCCAAGCCCTACCTGCTCCCCCAGAGACGCGGCTGCGTGTCAGGGATCCCAGCCCCAGCCCTTTGGGGCTCTAGGAGAGAGGACAGGAGAGGAGCAGACTCGGCACCTGTCCTCCTGAGTTCTCAGGCTAGATGGGGAGATAACACTTGAAGAATGGGAAGGATGGAGAGGTAGATAGGAGAACGGCAGCTACAACATTTGAAGGGTCAGGAATGGTGAGGAGACCAGGCTGCCAGCAGGGAGAGGGGGTTCGCTTGGGAAAGGGTGGGGGGACGGAGCTGGGGTAGTTTGTGAGGCTTCAGAGTAGAGGCCCCATTTGCTTGGCATGGGCTTTGTCACTTGACTTCAGTGATCCTCGTCAGGATGTTAAGTCCATACCCATGCACCCCAGGACAAGCTTGATGATTGTACAAACCCATATGAGCCCCTCGAGTTGTTTCACTGCCCCATGGGTTACACTTCCACCCTCCGGGCTGATGACCAGCACCTCTCTTGACTAGAGCCATCAGTCTAGACCAAAGGTAGATGCTGGTACAAGGCCAGATTCCAGGCCACAAGGACCCCGAGGGCTGTTCTGAAGTTAAGGCCTCTAACATACACCAGCAGTCCACTTTGGAAAAAAGAAATAGATGGAAACTCAATGAGTAAATTTGCTTGGGATTCAGTGTGGCCACGTAGCAGCTGTTCTAAAACGTATGTGTACACCAAAGTCACCTGGAAGGCTCTGGAAAACACAGACTGCTGGGCCCCACCCCACGAGTTTCTGAGTCAGTAGCTCTGGGAAGTTACCTTTCTAACCAGTTCCCAGTTGATGCTTGATGCTGCTGGTCTGGGGACCACACTTGGAGAACTGACACCTAAGACTAAGGTAGATAGTGGGGAGTGATGGGGACTGATGGATGGTCACAGAGTGGAGGCGACAGGACTGACGTCCTATGTCTCATCTGGTCCAGCCCCAGCCATGTCTGAACAAACCCCTGCCTCCTGTTCAGGGCCTCTCTTGACCCAGGTTGGCCCCCTGAGTGGGGCAGGGTCCGGAAGCTCCCTATGGGGATTTCCTGAGTGCACCTGGGGACACTGGCAGCTGAACGTCAGAGGAGGAGCCAGAGGAAGCCCAGGGAATCAGCCAGAGTTGTCTCAGACCTGGTCAGGCAGAGGGCAGAGGAGCGGACGGAAGACCCCCAGCAGTGTCTACCTCCCCAAAGCCCAGGGTACAGTTTGGAACCCCCAGGAGTCTGGGCCACACGTGCCTCTCACCATTGGATGCTTCTCTTCCAGAAAACTACTTGCTCAAGAATGGCACCTCTGATGTGTTACTGTGTGGGAACAGCTCTGACGCTGGGTATGTAGCACCCACCCACCCAGTGCCACCTCACCCAGCTGGGGGAGTCTCCTCCCAGTGCTTTATCAGCTGACTGTGCTTTCAGTTTATGCCCTTGACCCCAGGGACAGCAAGACCTTTCCCTGCCTCCCTTCCCTGCCAGGCCCATGGCAGCTGCCCCTCACCTCCACAGGGAGACAGCTGGGAAGGGGTGAAGAAAGAGGTGGGGGTTCGGCTTTTCAGGGAAGGCAAACAGAGCCTTGAAGATGGGACTGGACTTGGGGGGCAGCCCAGGAAACCCTACAGGGCCCCACACTAGCCCAACCCTGGCTCCATTCCCTTCTCAAAGCCCCCCAGGGCGGCACCCACCCCCTCCTGTCTTCACTTCCTTCCTCCTCATCCATCCATCAGGTCAAGAGTGAGTATGGCCTCCCCCGGCAGCCTAGACTCTCCTCCAGGGCAAGCAGGGCCTGGACCTGCAGCCTGGGTGTGGTACCCAGAGATGACCAGTAGCCACGTGCAGCTTCCAGGGCCCTGTGCACACCAGCACCTGGGTCAGTGTGACTGTGCCATAGGTTGTTATGGGGAGGGTCACACAGGCTCACCTAAGGGAGGTGCTCTTCGGGGCTGTAGTCCCGCATCTCTGAATTTGTAGATCTTCCCTGCAGACCTCAGGGTCTGGGGGAGCAAGGGGGCAGAGGTCATCTTCACTGGGGCCCCTTCTGGGTCAAGGTCATAAATCCCAAGTTGCCCAGCCTGGCTGTGTCAGGGGTTCAAATGGCCACAGAGCCCTTCCTGTCTCTAAAGGAAAAGTCTTAATTTCTTAATTTAGGAGATTAGCAAGGCACAGAGGCCCCTTGGCTGCATCCTACTACTTGCCAAGTTCCCCTTGCCCCCATCCTCTCTCTCACACACTCACTCCATTCGTGGCTCCAGACCAGTGCTCCCTCTTTGGGAGAGAGGCTGTCCCCTCCAGACATGGCCGGGCCCCAGCCCATCCACCCTAGAATCATCCCACAGCCCCGTGGCCGCCTGACCTTTGCCTTGGGCTCCATCCTGTTCACCTCAGCCTCATGCTCCCCCTGTGTGTCTGCACTGTGCCCAACTCCCCTGGGGTAGGCAGGCAGGGAAGAAACCTGAGCCAGGCCCTTGGCACTTCCTCTGGGAGGGGAGAGGCAATGCAGACAGCAGCTGGGATGGTGTGTCACATGGGCAGAGGGAGCTGGATTTAGGCCTAGCAGCATACAGATGGGTAGAGAAAAGAGGATGACTGTGTCCCGGGTGGGAGGCACAGCATGAAAAGTCACGGCGGCAGGACCCCGCAGTGTGGCAGTAGGTTTGTGGAGCTAGCGTCTCAGGGGCAGAGGACCCCTCACAGCATAGGACAAAGTCAGTGTGTCTGGCCGTAGGACATGTCCCGAGGGCTACAGGTGCCTGAAGGCAGGCGAGAACCCTGACTACGGCTACACCAGCTTCGACTCCTTCGCCTGGGCCTTCCTTGCGCTCTTCCGACTGATGACGCAGGACTGCTGGGAGCGCCTCTACCAGCAGGTACGTGGGTGCATGGGGCCAGCAGAGAGCTGCCAGGAATGGGCTCAGTGTCTAGCACCAGGGCCCAGGCTGCACAAATGACTAGTCACAAGCGCCCCAGCAGCTTCCCCACTGGTCAGAAGAGAGGAGGCACAGGGGACGTTTGAGGGATGGGGACTCAGCAAGCAAAGAAACTTTCCTTTTGCTGGTGACCAAGTACCCAGCCCTCTATACAGGATACTCCACGCTCTGTTAGTGGAACACTGGTCCACCCTGTGTGACACTTCCTGTGTCAACGGAAACGTTCTGCCTCCTTCCATGGGTGGGGTACTGCCCGCTGTGTGCAGGTCACTCTCTTCTGTAGGTTAGGACACTTCCCTCTATAGGTGGGACATGCTCTACCCCCTCTCCAGGCTGTGACCATTTGAACCCCTGGCACAGCCAGGCTGGGCAACTTGGGATTTATGACCTTGACCCAGAAGGGGCCCCAGTGAAGATGACCTCCGCCCCCTTGCTCCCCCAGACCCTGAGGTCTGCAGGGAAGATCTACATGATCTTCTTCATGCTTGTCATCTTCCTGGGCTCCTTCTACCTGGTGAACTTGATCCTGGCTGTGGTTGCCATGGCCTACGAGGAACAAAACCAAGCCACCATTGCTGAGACAGAGGAGAAGGAAAAGCGACTCCAGGAAGCCATGGAGATGCTCAAGAAAGAGCATGAGGTGGGTGAGCAGTGTGGCCAAGGAGCCTCCAGAACAAGCCTTCACCTGATTGTGGATGCCTATAAGTGTGGCACCTGCTGGGTAAAAGCTGGTGGCTGTAAGTGATGCATGCTGGGTAAAGCTGGTGCCTGCTGGGTAAAGCAAGTGTCTGGTGGGTGGAGGTATTTCCTGTGAATGTGGTGTCTGCTGGGTAAAAATTTGTTACCTGCTGGGTAAAGACAAGATCCTGTTCATGGGGAGGTGCCTGCTAGGTAAAAGTGGTGCCTGCTGAGTAAAGGTGGGTCCTGTGAGTATGGTGCCTGCTGGGGAACGCCCTTCCCTATGACCTTGGTGTCTTCTGGGTGATGGTGGTGCCACGTGGGTAAAGGTGGTAGCTTCTGGCTAAAGGTGGTTGCCATGAGCCTCGTGCATGCTGGGTAGAAGAGAACCATGTGTCCGTAGACATAGTTTATCCTAGTCAAGGGATACCTTCTGATGGGGTAGTGAGGAAGACCCAAGGTTGGAGGCCTGAACAGGCTCAGCAAATGAGCACTGGCGATGCTGACATGGCTGTCCCCACAGTTCCACACCCGGAGGCTAACTGCAGAGCAAACTTTTTAGAAGCTAGGCCAAGGACATCCACTTCCTTCTCACTGCTCCATGCCACATCCTGCAGCACCCATTTTGACCAGCCGAACCTTCTCGAAGATCCCCTGCCCTCTATTTCTGTCACTACCTCGGCTCATCAACACCCCCTCTCCCACCTGCCCCAACACTCCACTCTTCCAAGAACTGCCCACTTAAGCCACTACTCTCTTCATCCCTGGATCTGGATCTTTCTCAAAACATCCTGGGTCTGTCTGAGCTCACCTCTCCATGATGTACTCGTTTGGGGGTGTGTGGGAAAGTCCACTTAACTGTTGGGGAAAACAGAGGCGCTGAGAGTTGCCTGGCCTACCTTGGCCTGAGGTTGCATCATGTCTCAATGACCAAGACATCCCTTCTTCCACCGTTTTTCAGGCCCTCACCATCAGGGGTGTGGACACCGTGTCCCGCAGCTCCTTGGAGATGTCCCCTTTGGCCACAGTAGTCTCCCACGAGAGAAGGAGCAAGCAGAGAAAACGAATGTCTTCAGGGTCGGAGGAGTGTGGGGATGACAGGTTCCCCAAGTCCGACTCGGAGGATGGTCCCCGAGCAGTGGTAATCCCCGGCCGTGGCTCTGGCCCTTTCAGGGTGGATCCGGCATCAAAAGGCCATCGTGGGGCTTCCCTGGTGGCGCAGTGGTTGAGAGTCCGCCTGCCGATGCAGGGGATGCGGGTTCGTGCCCCAGTCCGGGAAGATCCCACATGCCACGGAGCGGCTGGGCCCGTGAGCTGTGGCCGCTGAGCCTGCTCGTCCGCAGCCTGTGCTCCGCAACGGGAGAGGCCACAACAGTGAGAGGCCCGCGTACCGTAAAAAAAAAAAAAAAAAAAAAAAAAAAAAAAAAAGGCCATCGTGCTAGTCCCCTGGTGCTATCACAGCCCCCGCGGTTGCTCCCCAAGGAGAATATTCCTTGAGTCCCCTCCCAGCCCCTCCTGTTTCCCATGGTCACTCTTAGAGTGAAGGAGCCCTGGGCAGAGGGATGGGGTACATTTGGGTGTTAGGATATCCCCAACCTCAGCTAAGTCCCCAGCATTGGGGCTGGGACTGAGGGACTCCCCATGGTGTGGATTGGTAGGAGCTCAAGGATGTGCCCAAATGAGTGAGGGACATGACCGATTGCCCCAGCCCCTGCTCGGGCCAGGCCTGCCTGCAGGGGCCTTCCTGCCCCCTTCTCCCCCAGATAAGCTTCAATCTCAAAGCGCCAGAGGCACAGGCTTCAGGTGAGCAGAGATCCCAGAAGATGCAGGATTGCCTCTAACGCTGCACCCCTCCTCTGAGCACCCCCGGCTCAGCCCATCCAGTTCCTATGTGGCCGACAAAAGCCCTCAATGCTCCAAGTTGAGCTGGGGCCAAAGCCACAGGTGATAAGCTGGGAGCACGGGAAGAGCCGTCTTGGTCCTGTCCCCTCTCTGTGTGCCCTCAGAATCATCTCAGCATCACCCACGGCCTCAGCAGGACCTCCTTGAAGCCACGCTCCAGCCATGGAAGCATTTTCACCTTCCGCCGACGGGACATGGGTTCTGAGACAGATTTTGCAGATGATGAAAACAGCACAGCCGGGGACAGTGAGAGCCACCGCACATCACTGCTGGTGCCTTGGCCCCTGCGCCGGCCTAGTGCCCAGGGACAACCCAGTCCCGGAACCTCAACTCCAAGCCACGTCCTCAATGGCAAAAGGAACAGCACTGTGGACTGCAATGGGGTGGTCTCCTTGCTGGGGGCAGGCAACCCTGAGGCCACTTCCCCAGGGAGCCGCCTCGTCCGCCCTATGATGCTGGAGCGCCCCCTGGACACGGTGAGTCCGCCCCGCCATGCAGCGCCAGGCAGGTCCCATCTCCCAGACTGGTCACCAGAGCCAGGTCTAAAAATACTTACCAAGTATTTACTGAGTGCCTATTGTGTACTGAGCTCTGGGGGTGAATAAGCCTACCAAAAAATCTCTGCTTCCTAGAGCTTCCAGACAGACAAAAGTTAAAGAAAGAAGAAAAATGGGTATGTATCCATATATGGTATGTAATGATGATAAACAGGGATGACAGTTAAATATTTAGCAGCTAGTAAGGCATGGGCACTGAGACACTGTGGTGGCACAGGACCAGTGCCCTAGAGGTCTTGTGTGTGCCAGGTGTGAGCCCTGGAGAGTTGCAGATCATGGACAATCTGGAGAAAGGCCAGAGTGGCAAGGGAACACTTCTGAGCTTCTGGGCAACAGTTATTCATCAAGTTCAAAATATTTTGGCACTTTACAAACTGATAAATGTCAAGTAATATTAGCCCAAGCTCTAAGTACTGTGGGAGGACAAAAGTGGGGAAGAGGGAAAGGGAAACCCCCTTATTGCAAGGCATTTAAACAATGACCTGAAGGAGGCAAGGAGCGGGGGAACCAGGTGAGGGGTGGTATACCAGAGGGGTTAGCACCCAGATTCTGGAGACAGATGGGGTTTGCTTACCAGCTGGATGGCTGTGAGCAAGTTATTTTATTTCTCTGTGCCTCAGGTCTCTTGTCTGTAAAATGGATTTAAAATACCCACCTCAGGGACTTCCCTGGTGGTCCAGTGGTTAAGACTCCACACTGCCACTGCAGGGGGCACAGGTTTGATCCCTGCTAAGGGAACTAAGATCCCGCACGCCACGCAGTGCAGCCAAAAAATAAAATAAAATAGTAAAATAGGGCCTCCCTGGTGGCGCAGTGGTTAAGAGTCCGCCTGCCGATGCAGGGGATACGGGTTCGTGCCCCGGGCTGGGAGGATCCCATATGCCGCGGAGCGGCTGGGCCCGTGAGCCATGGCCGCTGGGCCTGCGCGTCCGGAGCCTGTGCTCCGCAACGGGAGAGGCCACAACAGTGAGAGGCCCACATACCGCAAAAAGAAAAAAAAAAAAAAATAGTAAAATAAAATAAAATACCCACATCAGGATCGAAGCCAGGATGAATGGGCTAATATGTGTAAAGCAATCAGGACACGCACGAGTACGTTGATGTGGTGATAACGTTGTAGTAACATACCGTCATTGCATCATCTGCGGGAAACATATTCCAGGCCTAAGGAACAGCAAGTGCACAGGCCCTGAGGCAGAAGCATGCCTAGTGTATTGGAGGAAATGCCACAAGGGCAGTGTGGCTGGAAACCAGGGAGTAAAGGAGAGGGGAGTTGGAGAAATTGTCAGAAAGGTGATGGGAAGGGAGGGCCAGATCATGAGAGGCCAGTCAGAGCTTTGATCACTCAGTCAGCCTATCCCATGACAGGCTGATGTCTGCCCAACCAGTCACCGGGTGCCCTTGCTGACCCCTGCCCCCAACATAGGGCTCAGAGCAGCCCACCCAGGAAAAGGGCAAATGTGGGTCTCAGACCCCGAGGCCTGCAGGAGGTGGAGGAGGGCAGACCTTCAGAGGAAGCAGGACAAGACAGGGAAACCTGATCAGGAAGGTAGAGGCAGGCTGAAGAGGGGGCTCACAGCCAGATGGCCTGTTTTGCTCCAGCTCAGACACTTGCTCTAGCTGTGGGACTTTGCACAGGCAATTAATCTCTCTTTGCCTCAATTTCCTCATCTGTTAAGTGGAAATAAAAATAATATCCACATCAGAAGGTGGTGGTGAGGGGCTTCCCTGGTGGCGCAGTGGTTGAGAGTCCGCCTGCCGATGCAGGGGACGCGGGTTCCTGCCCCGGTCTGGGAGGATCCCACATGCCGCGGAGCGGCTGGGCCTGTGGGCCATGGCCGCTGAGCCTGCGCGTCCGGAGCCTGTGCTCCGCAGCGGGAGAGGCCACAACAGTGAGAGGCCCACGTATTGCAAAAAAAAAAAAAAGAAGGTGGTGGTGAGGACTATAAGTGTTAATATCTGTCTGGTGCTTAGACCAGTACTTGCCTCATGTTCAATAATTATTATTATTATCTATGATTGTTATTATTGAGCAGGACGGAAGGAGTGAAGACTTGGGGCCCTCGTGCTCCTCTGGAGCAGGGAGTCAAGGAGAGGGTCCTGGGAACGCATTGGGGGCAGACCATAGCTTCTGGGTGGGTCTGGGGACCCACCTGGCCATTACCCGGAGGGCGGGGGTCTGACTTCCCAAGAACACAGATTCCCAGTTGCTGCAGGTCCAGCCCTGGAGCCTCAGCCTTGTGGAACCAGGTCAGCATCTGGAGCGCTAATAGAATTCCCTAATCTCATTAGGGAGAAAATCATCTCATTGTACTGCACATGTCGGGAGGAATCCAAGTTCAAACACTTCATTACCAGGAACTCTGACTTCACCCATTCTCACTTCTGTGGGGCTCATTTATAACCTTAAAGGGATTAGCAGGCCAAGGGGGTTATCTGCAAAGTTAAAGGAATTAGTGGATCAAGATGGAGATGTTGAAAAGTTAAAGAGATTAGCAGGCTGTAGGCCCCTGGGGATGCCTTGCCTGCTTCAACTGAGTCCCTTGTGACACCTCTGCCCAGTTCTAGTCTGAAAACAAAGCACAGTGTCGGGCACATAGTGGTTTCTTCATCAACACAGGAGGGGGCAGGCCCAACAGACAGCTCACTTTAATTTGGGGCAGAGGCTGAAGGTTTACTTTGCCTGCTGCCTGTATGTGTGCCTGGCCCAAAGGCAGAGGGAGTGGGGGAGGCACCTTGAACAGATTCTTCTCCCTCCTACCCACCCCCCTCCCTGACCCCGTCATCTTAGGGACAGAGCTAGAACTTAACCCAAGCCCCTGAGTGCCAAGTATTTATCCATTTAGCCCATATCTAACCAGTGCCAGCCCTCTGCCTAGAGTGCCAGTGTTTAAGGCTCCAAGGATATAACAGTCAACAGAACAGACAAGAACTCTGACCTCATGGAGTTGGCATTGTAGGCAGGAAGACAGAGAGTAAACTGATCAATATTTCTAGGGACCAGTAAGGGTCATGTGATAGAAAGGTGCTACAGGGAGGGCTGGGAATGGGGGCTATTAGTTAGAATATGCAGGGAAGTCCTTTATGTGGAGGTGACGTTAAAATTGACTAACAGGTGATTTTAGGGAGCCAGCCACGAAGATGTGGAAAAATAGTGTTTTAGGCAGAAGGGACAGAAAGTGTAAAGGCACTGAAGAGGAAGAAGCTCAACATGTTTAAGGGATAAGAGGGTCAGGCAGGGCCGGGTGTGGTGGAAACAGAAAGGGATATAAAATGAGTTTGAGGAGTTAGGATTTAGCCTATGCAGGGCCTTGTAAGCTATAGAAAAGTTTGGATTTACTCTGAGTAAGATGGGGGGGAGTTGTTGATCAGAGGATTATCATGATCTGATTTACTTTTTTTTTTTTTTTTTTTTTTGCGGGCCTCTCCCGTTGCGGAGCACAGGCTCCGGACACACAGGCTCAGCGGCCATGGCTCACGGGCCCAGCCGCTCCGTGGCATGTGGGATCTTCCCAGACCGGGGCACGAACCCGTGTCCCCTGCATCAGCAGGCAGACTCTCAACCACTGCGCCACCAGGGAAGCCCCTGATTTACTTTTTTTTTTTTTTTTTTTTGCTGTACGCGGGCCTCTCACTGCTGTGGCCTCTCCCGTTGCGGAGCACAGGCTCCGGACACACAGGCTCCGCGGCCATGGCTCGCGGGCCCAGCTGCTCCGCGGCATGTGGGATCTTCCGGGATCGGGGCACGAACCCGTGTCCCCTGCATCAGCAGGCGGACTCTCAACCACTGCGCCACCAGGGAAGCCCGCCCCTGATTTACTTTTTAAGGAAATCCCTTGCAGCTGTGTAGACAATAGAGGGGAGAGAAGAGGCCAGTTAGGAGGCTGTTGTAGTAGTTTTGGGAAAGAGATGATGACAGCTTGCACTTGGACAGTGTATCAGTCAGCTATTTCCACAATATTGCTGTGTAACAAACTACCCCCAAAGTCAATGGTTAACAACAAGCCTTTATTCTCACGCTCACTTCTCTGCAAGTTGACCATGGTTTGGCTGGTCTAGGTTGACCTTGGCTGGGCAGCTCTGCCTCGGACTGCACATGGCCTGGCTCCATACTATAGGTTAGGCTCAGGGCTGCTCCCCTTGTCTTTGTCCCGGGCTGAAAGTGTGGCAGCTACTTGGGGAAGCTCTTTTCCTGGAGGATTACTGGAGCACAAGAGCAAAGCAAATGGCACAAGCACATTCAAAGCTTCTGTTCACATCATGTTCACTAACATTCCCTTGGCCAAAGCAAGTGTGTCACCAATAAGACAGGAAATTTTGCTTCAGTCACAGTGGGAGAGGAAAGGGTAAATATTTGTTGAATGATAACCCAAACTATCACAGATGGTAAAGGATAGAAGTTGAGAGAATTTAAGGCATGCTTGTGAGTTAAGCTGGGCAGATTTGTGGTTGCGTTGGACCTAGGGTACTACTGTTCCACCAGCTACCTCAGCTTTCTCAGGTGCCTCTGCTTGAATACTTCAATGACTGGGAGCTCACTCCCTCCCTAGGCAACACTTTAGGGCAGTCCTACCAATTGCAAAAGCTGACCTGAACTTGAGCCCAGATCATTTTGGTACCCACCCCGGGCCCTGGCTCTGCCACCCTGCATTGTCTAGGCCCATCTTCCCTCTGACAGATTATAGAGCGTCGCTCTTGCACGCTGAACAGCGCAGTGCCTTCATCAGCCCCAGCTTGGGCTCACGGACTGTGGTCTTGCATGGCCATGCTGACATGAAGTCTTTGCGGGCCCCTCTTGGTTCTGTGGGGGGCTCTGAAGTAAGCCTAGGGAATGTCTGCTGCCACCCCCTTCATTAGGACACACCCCATCTCTATTTGTAGGCCTGGTTCTTTTACTTAAAAAAAAGGTGCAAGCACGTTGAAAACAAATCCAACAGTGCAGAAGTAAAAGTCCTTGCCCTTCCCACACAATCCCATTCCCGGGATGTAGCCACTTTAACAATTTAGTGTGTTATCTTCCAGATCTTTTTCTTGTTTTCTCATCAAACTCTTTGTCTTGGAAGTGCTCCCATGGGAACATATGTGTAACAGCCTCGTTCTCCTTATTGTCAGAGTCAGAGTCCAGAGTTGGACTGTATCCATAATTGATTTTAATATTCTTCCTATTGATCAGTTGTTTTGTTTTTATGATATTAGAAACAACGCTGCAGTGAACATTGTTGCATACATATTTTTGGTGCACGTGTATAATTATTTATGAAGTTTGATTACTAGACAAGGAACTGCAGAGCCAATTTAAAATTTTCTTGGTAGATATAGCCAAACTGCCTCCACAGGAGCTCCCACCAGCTATGTCTGAGCATTGTGCTTTCTGCTTCCATTAATGTCACCTTAGAGCATGGTGGATTTTTTTTCAGCTTTTTTTGACTCTGGGGAGCTTGGGGTCAATTAAGACTCCCAGATTGTTTTTGCATGTACTAATGTATATGTCAGCATCTGGTTAAAAGAACCTGGTACATGTCATTTCCTGTCCACACTCAGGAATCACCACTAATGAGAGATGGTGAAGAAAAAAAAAGAATGAAGGAGATAATGATTGGCGAGAGGGGAGTTGTTAGCTGGGAGGGAGTTGGGAGCAAAGAAGCCCAGCGCCCAGTGTCCCATCAAGACCCCCATGCTGGCCCCCTGTGACCTCTCCAACCTGAGTCTGGGGCAGCTGCCCCAGATCCAGGCAGACCCCCGTCCCCAGGCTGACGCATATCTCCCGGTTACACCCAGACCACACCGTCGGAGGAGCCAGGCAGGCCTCAGATGCTGACCCCCCAGGCTCCGTGTGTGGATGGCTTCGAGGAGCCAGGAGAGCGGCGGCGAGCCCTCAGTGCAGTCAGCGTCCTCACCAGTGTACTGGAAGGTGAGCCCTGGTGTCATCCAAACACTCCCCGCTTCTAGTCTGAGCACCCTCACAGTTAGCCAGCCCTGAGCCAAGTTCACCCCAGCTGCTTTGCCTGCCTTGGACATCCACACAGCTGTCCCAGACTTTCCAGTCTCTGTGGCCTGTCCTGGGTGTCTTTTCATCTGTTCCATCTTGTTTTGTCCTGGGCATCCTCAGGAGCCATGTCTGTGTTTCTTCCAAGCATCCCCACAGCTGTCCTGGCCTGTCCTAGGTGCTCATTGGTCTCATCCTATCCTCTCCCAAGCATCCCCATGTCTTCTGGGACCATCCCATCCCAAGCATGCCTGTTCTAGCTTATCCCAGCCATCCCCATATCTACCCCAGGATTATTCCAAGCCTCCCACATCTGTCCAAGCCTGTCCCACTTTAGGCAACCTCACACCCAATCCATCCTGAACTTGGCACCCCCCTGATTTGTCCTCTCCTGTCCAATATGACTTCTGTCCCAGGCATCCCACCCCCGCATCTGTCCTTACATGTCCCAGATATCCACATCTGTTCCTACCTGTTGGGTCCTGGGTGTCCTCATATCTGAACTTGCCTGTCTCAGATGTTGTCTCAGCCTATACCTCCCCTGAGTGTCCAGATCTATGTGAGAGTGTTGTCTCAAGAGAGCCCACATCTGTCCTAATCTATCTTGTCCCAGTTTTCCCCACATCCATCCTGGTTTTCTGTCCCTGTGGCCCTCTTCTCCCGTATTCCCAGAGTAAGGAGCCAGGACATAGGCCACTCTTTCCCTTAGTTTTCCCTGCCCCTCTTTCTGTCCCCCTGTCATCTCCTGGGTAGGTCATACATCTTTTCTGGAATACCACGAGTTATCTAAGAGTCGGTCAACAAAAACAAACCAGCTCACTGGCTCTCTGCCCCGCCCTCTCCCACCCAGAGTTGGAGTCTCACCGCAAGTATCCGCCATGCTGGAATCGCTTCGCCCAGCGCTACCTGATCTGGGAGTGTTGTCCACTGTGGATGTCCGTCAAGCAGAGAGTGAAGTTCATGGTCATGGACCCATTCGCCGACCTCACCATCACCATGTGCATCGTGATTAACACACTCTTCATGGCACTGGAGCATTACAACATGACAACTGAATTTGAGGAGATGCTGCAGGTCGGAAACCTGGTAAGGGCTGCTGGCAGCTGACTCTCAAATGGGCATCGTGTTGTGAAGGGCTCTTGGCCACCTGGCACAGCCTTCGTGGGTAAGGGAGAAGTGACTCAGAACACGAAAGGATCTTCTGAAGATAGGAGTCATTGTGGAAGACCTTGTGGAAGGAGCCTCAGGATCAGCTTTTGTGAGAGATGTGATTGGGAGGGAGAGGTTGGGGATAAAGATGCCCAAAAGCTAGAAAACAAAAGTGAGTTGAGTGTGAGCCTGAAATGTGTGGGGACATGAGGTGTGGCAGTTAGTAATGGAGGAGGAGAGTGTATGCAAAAAGAGGCAGTTCTCTTAGGGAAAGGATGGATGGATGGCTGGATGGAGAGAAGGAGGAAGGGAAGGATAGAGAGATAGATGGATGGACAGATGGATGGAGTGAGTAAATCAGGCAGAGCCAGATTTGAATTCTGACTCAGCTCTTACTATGTGACCTCAAGCAAATTACTTAGTTTCAGTAATTGGCACAGTAAGTATCTGTTGAATTTAATAAATGTAAAATTAGTATGACAATATCAACTTCATAGGAAGCTAATGAGGATTGAATAAGATAATGTGTATAATGTGCTTGGCTAAGAGTTTGATAAACAATAAGCACTCAAAATAAATGATAGCTGTGGTGATTATCTTTGTTGTTGTTATTAAGGAGACTGTCCCTGGAAGTCAGAATGTCTGGGTTCTAATTCTGATTTTTTTCTTCTTGACACCAAATCAAGTCCTAGCTCTTCACTCTGAAGATGGAAAACTGAGGCCAGAGAGGTGACATAGTGATGGCATAGCTGGGCATGTAGCTGTTTTCTCCTGATTCTGGGGGACAGGGTCCTACTGGCTCTGTCCAGGTAAACAAAGGGTCAACCCTTCTGCAGAAGATCCTAGAGCAAGGCTGCAGAGAGCCCACTGGCCTCTGAAAGGAGCTCCTGGGATCATCACTGAGGTTGAGTGGGGGGAGGGCGTCATTCAGTCCAAGCTCTCTCCTCTTGCAGACCCAGCCCTGTCTTGGTCCCAGCTGCACAGGTGGCCCCCACAGGTAGGCATGTCTCCTACACTGTGGAGTGTGAGGATTTTCTTCCCTTATTACTTTCCATATCCAGAACTCTAGATAGTTCTCTACAGGGTCTATTCAAATTTTTTCACAAATGTGAGTCTGTTTTGCTGTGATTCTGCTTTTCTTTTCTTCTTCTGTATACAAACAGAAGGAAAAGCTAGATATCAGTCTGTAGGAGTCTCGTGGCACAATTGTGCCTGCCTTGTGTTGGGTGGTCTTCAGAGGGTGGTTACGTAGGATTTCAGTTGAATACAGTTTTAATGGAATGTGACCGTTGGGTTGGACTGAGCAGCAGTCAAGGTGATGAAGAGCACTGGTGGCTTCCCTGGAGCATTAAGTTGTGATTGAATTGCAGATGTGTTAAATTTGTGATTCAGTTATTAGTAATAGGTCATGTCATTGGATTACAGCTTATTTTGTTCTGTTTGGATAGCTTTATTGCTAGTATGTAAGGTTTTGATTGTCTTGCAGTTAATATATTCCAGATGGTTTAAATATTAAATGTAAAGAAACAAAATCACAAAAATAAGCATAGGTAAATAATCTTGGTGTGAAAAAATCCTTTCTAAGCATGTCACTAAAGACAGATTCCATAAAGGAGAAGACTGATAGATTTCACTAATGTTTAGCCCATCATATAAACAAAGGTAAAAGGCAAATGAAATGTCTGTTCCTAGCAATACTGTGGACAAGGAAACCTGAGATGTTTCCAACTATGAAACAATTAAAAATACAGCAAACTTTCTTTGACATGCATAGTAAAGTTCATGAGAAAGTAACAAAAACCCCCAAGTGCCAAAAACAAAGAGGGACTTAAAAACCATAGCAGTAAACGTGTGAAATCGTTCTGTAGTTGCCCTAGGGGGTGGGAGGGGTGCTGATTTGAGTAATCTTGGGGGCTTGGATTTCTGTGAACACGAAGGGACAGGACTTGGTATTTGGGACAGTGCAGGTAGGGTTTGGAACTGAGTAGCCCCATAAGAATATGACCCTATGTTCAGTAAAATGGTGAACTAAAAATAAATTCACACACTGACCCTGGGAAACAATAAAGAAGGAAGGTTGTCAGTCTCAGCCAGGGCTGGAGGGGGGTGAGGGAGTGGGGAAAGTAACCTCCAGAAGTTTGTGACTATGAATCTGACCTTATACAGATTTGGAGTTCAAATTTATACCTGGGTGTTCCTGGAACCTATGTCTGAAAAATTAACACACAAAGTGATCCTGGTAATCATAGCTAATACTTGTTGAACACCTAATTTTTATAACAACCAGTAAGGGAGATGATATTATTATTACCCCTATTTTACTAATAAGGTAACAGAGGCACAGAGTGGTGAAATAATTTAACCAAGGTCACACAGCCAGGAAACGAAAGACCCAAGATTCAAATCCAAGCCATTTGTATCTAGAGTTCATCCTCTTACCTAGTGCCTTACACTGCTGTGCTGCAGCTCTAGCTTTGTTCCCGTCTCCCTGCTTCGAGTCCAAATTATACTGGAGTCCTTGTCCATGTGGTAAGAGAAGAAAAAGAAGAAAGAAGGAAGGAAAACTGATCTAATGTTATTTCCCAGATTATGTTTTTATCTATAGAAATAATCCAAGAAAATCTACAGAAAGACAATTAGAACCAGTAAGAGAGTTCAGCAATGTTAGTAGGTACAGACTCTACATACTAAAACTAATTCTGCTCCTAGCCACCATCAATGATCAGTTGGAGAGTAATTTCTAAAAGTTAACACTTACAATAGCAATAAAAACTGTGAGGAATCTAGGAATAAATGTAGCAGAAGATTGTAAATTTTATATGAAAAAAATTACAAAACCATTGAAAAATATAAAAGAATAAACTAGTGAAGAGATATGCCATTTTCATGGATGAAATTCTGAATAGAGATATCAGTTCTTACCAGATTAACCTGGATGTTTAATGTAATTCTGATCAAAATCCTAACACATTTTTACCCATGGGATTTGAAAAGACAATCCTAAAATTAATATGGAAAAATAATGTCTATGAAACAAATTAATGAACAGCTGGGGAGGTTACCCTTCCACGTATAAGATATATTATAAAGCTATAGTAATTGAAACATTATAGTATTGGTGCAATATAGAAAAATGGACCAGTAACACAGAATCAAGAACTCAGAAATAAGAAATGCATATTTGGAGACTTGATAAATAACAGAGATGGCATTATAAATCAATAGGAAAATGACAGATATTCAATAAATAAGATTGGGAAGAATAGTTATCTCCTTTTTTTTTTGGCTGCACTGCATGGCATGCGGAATCCTAGTTCCTGGACCAGAAATCCAACCCGCGCCCCCTGCAGTGGAAGCACTGGAAGCATGGAGTCTTAACCACTGGACCATCAGGAAAGTCCCCAGAATGGTTATCTCTATGGAAGAAAATAAATTAGATCCCTACCCCATACCATATTCATTAATTAGTTGCAGGGAAAATGGATTCAACACCTAAAAGCAATAAAATAAAATTTTAAAGCTTTCAGAATAAAAATGTGGAAGAATATTTAAAATTTGGAGGTTGGGAAGGCTTTCTCCAACATACAAAAAGTTTATACCATGAAAGAAAAGATTGCTAAATTTACCTATGTTAAAAAATTTGTAATATGTGTACAATAAAGGATATGGTAAACAAAGTGAAATCACTACCCCAAACTGGAATTGATGTTATGAAAAGTATTTAACTGGAAAGACATGGAGTCCAGAATATACATTGAATGCTTACACATCAATAAAGAGAAGAGGGACAATCCACTGGCAAAAACACAACCACAACAATGGACAGAAGAAATGACAGAGAGGAAATTCAGATAGTTATAAACCAATGAAAAGAAACACAGAGGAATGCAAATAAAATCAACATTGAGATACTATTTCCCACCCATTAGAGAATCAAAAATAAACTTCTGTGTGTTGGCAATGATATGAAACAGTGGGAACTCACACTTTGTAAGAGTGTCAGTTTGGTACAACCATTTCAGGGAACAGTTGTACAGTATCTGATAAGTCACGGATATGCATACCCTATAACTTAGTTTCAGATATACATATTCTTGAGAAAGTCCCACATGTCTGTACAAGGAGACATGTGCAAGAAAGCTCTTTGCTGCATTGTTAGTCACAGGGAAAATTGGAATCAATCTAAATGTCTATCCCTCCACTTAAAAATGGATAAATTGTGGTGTTTTCATACTGTGCACAATTAGTGCACAGTATGAAATGCTGTGCAATACTGTGCACAATTAGAAAGAATATGTATACATCTTTCAATATGGATAAATCTCACAAACATGATGTTAAGAATAAAAGGAACTTGCAAAAAAGAACACATATGGTTATAGAAACCTTAAAACTGCAAAAATACTATGCATCAAAACTGTAAAAACATGCGTGGGAATGATAAACATCAAATTCAGGATGGTGATTACCTCGGAGTGAATGTAGTTCTATGGGTTTTACCTGCGATGGCAGGTGGTGATCAAGACTATGCAGAAGAAGCCAACTGTTTAGGCTCATGTCAGGTTTCATCATGTGGGCCAGTGACTTAACTTCTCTGTATCTCAGTTTCCCTATCTGTAAAATGGGGATAACAATAATATCTCATAGAGTTATTGTGAGGATTAAGTGATTCAATATATGTAAAGCACTAGTGCAGTACCTGGCATATAGTAAATGCTATTTAAGTCTTTGCTCTTATTTTAAGGGAAAAAGGAAACAAGATTTGCAGCAAGTATGGCAAAATGTTAATATTTGGTAGAGCTTGGTAGTGGGTACAAAGGATGCATCATATTATTCTATACTTGTTTATATGCTTAAAATATTTTATAATTTTTAGAAAGTACAACAACAAAGATAAATGACAAACCAAGAAAATTGCAATGCACACAGTAGATAAAGGGATAATACCCTTAATATATAAAGTACTTTTATAAACAACACCAAAAAAAGGCAAACACCCTAATAGGAAAACAAGTAAAGGATATGAACAGGCAATTTCACAAAAGGAGAAATACAAAACTCAAAGAAATGTCCAACAAGGCGACAGTAAAAGATGGCTTTTGTCCTATTGGATTGGAAAGGTTAGTGGGACAGGAATTAGCATTTTTATGAGGGAAACAGTTATCCCATGTGGTTCATGGGATTGGTTAAAACCGATCTCTGAGGATCTTTTAGCAGTTATGTGTCAGAATCTCTAAAAATGCTTGTTGGCTATGCAATTCCATTTCCAGAAATTTATACTAAGAAAATAATTGGGCAAGTTGTTTTAAAATATGTATGTGAAAGGATATCTATTATGGCAATGTTTTTTTAAAATTTATTTATTTTATTTATTTGGCTGCATCAGGTCTTAGTTGCAGCACGTGGGGTCTTAGTTGCGGCGTGCAGGATCTTTCGTTTTGGCGCGAGGGCTCTTCGTTGCGGCACACAGGCTCAGTAGTTGTGGTGCGTGGGCTTAGTTGCCCCGAGGCATGTGGGATCTTAGTACCCCAATCAGGAATTGAACTTGCGTCCCCTGCATTGGAAAGAGGATTCTTAACCACTAGACCACCAGAGAAGTCCTGGCAATGTTTTTAATAGGGACAGAAGAATGCCCATCACAAAGAAATGGTTAAACTACTTACGGCACATCTGTACCGTGGGATATCCCACAACTAGTTTTTTTTTAAGGAAAAAGAAAATGATGCTGTAGATGATGTTTAAATGGCATGGAAGGATGTTCACAAGGTGTTACGTTTCAAAAGCAAGTTTACAGTGTGTACAGGATGATCCCATTAAAGACATTAGCCAAGGTCAGGAGAGTTTGGGGTTTCTCAAAAGTCCTCCCACTTCCTGGGAAGCCACGATTAGCACTGATGGCTCCATGTAGCACCTGCCAGGAGTCAGGGGAGGTGGGTGCCCACATTCACAGCCTGCCTGCTAGGTCCCAGTGAGCCTATATATCATGCAGAGCCGTTTGTATCTGAAGCCCCTGCCTGGGCCTGGAGTTTTCAGCAGGTATAATTAATGAGGCCAATGAGAACAACAACCGCCCTCTCTTAGGCAGTATCCACTTGACATCCATTAGCTCTAACTCTTAGAAACCACCTATGGTGTTATTATTATCCCCATTTTACATATGGGAACACTCAAGGCTCAGACAGATGGGGAAACTGGCCCAAGATCCCTCTGTGGCAGACCCTACTTTGGAACTCGGGTCTGGCTGCCATTCTCTGCACATCTTAAACCATCCAGCTTTGATCTCATGTCCTTACAACGCCAGTGGTGATCCTTTGGAAGGAGTCACACCAAAATTCATGTACTTCTAAAGCAGTGGTTCTCAAGCTTAGCTGTACATTAGAATCACCTGGGAAGATGATAAAACTCTCGCTACTTGGGTACTCCAGTCCAACTTAACTCGAATCTGTGGAAGTGGGACTCAGGCATCAATATTTTTAAAACTCCTTAGGGGGTTCAAGGCGAACCAAGTTTAAGAACCATTGCTCAAAAATAGCACTTCTCAAACTTCAAATCACCTGTGAGTCTGGTCACAATGCAGATTCTGATTCAGCAGGTCTGGGGCCTTCAAGATTCTGCATTTCTGAAGACCTTCCAGGTGATGCTGTTGGTTCTTCTGCTCATCACCTCCCCAAAGGCAACCCCCAAGAGCTTCCCTCTGCTGTCTTTTTCTTGCTGACTTCCAACACCACCTTGTATCTGCTATTTTGCTGCCAGAACAGCTGCAAACTTGGGCAAAGTGAGGTGGGGGATCTTTCCTGAGCTCCTTTACCGAGACATGAGTATTAGCACTCGTGGGTCTTAAGCACACATTCACCCTGGCATCCTCAGGCAGTGGCCGGGGAGACCAGAGGGCTGGGGGCAAGGAAGGGCAAATCCAGGCCCCACACTTAGGGGCTCTCAGCAAAGCCCAGCGCAGGGAATGCAGCTGGGTGAGGGCCGTTGCTGAGTAGGGAAGGCCTCAGGAAGACAGGGACATGGAGCTGGGCGCTGCAGGAGGTCTAAGGCCCAACCACTTGCATGCTTTTTCAGCCAATATTGATGGCCCGCCTATAGGCTGGGCACTGTTCCAGGTACAGTAAGACAGGAAAGGTCCCTCCTACTGTGGAGTTTACAGTCTAGCCAGAGGAGACTCAACATACAAACACACAGCTACCGTACAGTATGTCAGGGTGGCATGAGGGAACAAAAAATAAAGCAAGGAAGAGGATAAGCACAATCGTGGGTGGGGCCCCGATTTTAAGTGTTAAGAAGTTTTGTTGAGTTGATTAGGTGGCTTTTAAGCAGAGACCTGAACGGAGTGAGTCCTGTGGATTGGGGAGGGGAGGATCCAGGGAAAGGCAGCAGCAGGTACAGAGGCCCTGAGGAGGTGACGGCAAGGAGGCAAGCGTGGCTGGAAGAGTAGTGGGAGATGGGGTCAGAGAGATGGAAAAATTTGGGGGGCAGGGAAAGGGGCGGAACCCAAGGCTGCCTCTTCACATGTGAGGGCAGCCTAGGAATTTGAGCAGAGGCTGGAGGATTTCGGGGGCTCTCCCTTCCCTAAGACCCCAGCTGGTGGAGGGACAGTTCTCTCTGGGCACAAGCACTAAAGGGACCACTGAAGTCACATGGGCTGCGCTGATGGGTGGTGCCCTGTATGGTAGTGCAGAGGTGCCCACCCACCTGCCATCCTAGTGCCCTCCCTGGGCCAACAGCAATCCCCTGCTCCCCAGCCCACTGCCACAGGGCCTCATTTCCGGAGAAGGGAAAGGGCTGGTGCTGGGGCCACCAACAGGTGCAGATGCCTCTCCTTCTCTCCTTTCAGCACAGAGTCTCCTCAGGGCAGGTGCCAAGGACAAGGTAACCCCCACTCCTGAGTGCTGACCTCAGTGAGATGCCTCAGCCATGGCCCTGCTTCTGACCTCCACAGCTACTGAGGCCCTCTGACCTCAGGCCTCCCCTGCAGAAGACCGCAGAGCCTCCTCACCACCCTCAGGATAACCCCACCCCCTACCCCACCTGGCTCCAGGAAGGCCTGATATACAGGCACCAACTTCCTGCTAGCCGCACCCTCAGGGGATATCCCCTCCTCCCAGAGCCATGCTCCCTCCTGCCATAGCAGTTGACACAGCTCAGAGCCGTAGGCCATGGTCGGGGCTGCCTGGCCCATCACACGATGGACTCCTTAACCTTGAGTCTCTGCCGGCTGAAGCTGGGCTGCTCAGGACTCATGAGTCAGTGAACCAGGTGAAGCCCAGCCCCTGCCCACCTCAGGAACGTTTCTAGAAGGGAGAGTGGTTGCTCTAAATCTTGAAGGACTGCACTGAGTTCATCTCCTCGTTCTCAAATTTATGAGCTACTTGACCCCAGGCATGTTACTTAACCTCTCAGTGCCTCAGTTTCTGTACCTGTAAAATGGGGTTAATGATACTTTTCTCATCAGGTTGTTGGACAGATTAAAAGAAACAACATATGCAAAGCATTTTAGCCAGCTCTTGGTACATAGTCAAGCCTCAAGAGATGATGGCTGGTTGTTATCACAGTGAGAAGAGTCAGGATGTGGACAGGGAGGAAGTGGGAACAGCCTGGGCAAAAGCCATGAGCCATGAAAGCGTGTTTGTGGGAATGTGTGTATCTGGCGTGTGTGAAACTTCCTGTGGACACACGGGCTGGAAGGGGTCTGGAGCTGTGGTGTCAAGGCCCACCCCAGCTTCCCCTGATCCCAGGTGCCTCCCAGAGCTGTGAGTCCCTGCAGAGCCTGCAGTTTGCCTGGCTGTTTCTGAGGCCCAGGCTGGTGGGTCATGCCTGGGAAACAGCTGAGCTGGCTGGAGGCATCGGGCTGGAGGTGTCCCCAAGGGACCAGGCCGTGGCTGAGCAGGCACCCACTGGGATTCTGGGTGCAGTCGGAGCTGACAGCCCAGAATGGGGACCCTACAGGAGCAAGAGTCAGGAGGCAGGGAGCCCCTGCTTCCAGAGGCTTTTTCCAGCCTAAACGTCGGGAACCCCTGATGCCCGCTGCTTCCCAGGTCTTCACAGGGATCTTCGCAGCAGAGATGACCTTCAAGATCATCGCCCTGGACCCCTACTACTACTTCCAGCAGGGCTGGAATATCTTCGACAGCATCATCGTCATCCTCAGCCTCATGGAGCTGGGCCTGTCCCGCATGGGCAACTTGTCGGTGCTTCGCTCCTTCCGCCTGGTACAAGGCTGGGCCCGGCAGGGGGCGAGTGGGTGGGGGCCTGGGGTACTGAGCCACACCCCCTCCGATTGAGTCACCACTCAATCACCCCTACTGTGATCTTTCATGCCTTACCCAACAGCTGTTTGCTAGGTACCCCAGTGCTGGTGATGTGGGGGACACAGAGGTGGGCAAGACAGAGGGAGATAGCCCTCCCTCCAGAGGGGCAGTTGGGGTGTCCATCCATCCTGACGATTTACAAAGCCCTTAATGATTCACCATGCCCCCTTTAGTCCTCATAGGATCCCAGGAGAGGAGCTAGTATTACTACATTCCCATTCCACACTCAGAGAGATGAAACAATTTCCCAAAGCCACATGACAAGCAACAGGTGGAACCAAGTCTGCTGAGGCTCTACCTGCTGTTTTTGGAATCTGCATTTTTGAAACTTTAATGTGCACACAAATTGCCTGAGATCTTGCTAAAGTGCAGATGTGGATTCAGTAGGTCTCGGATGATGTCAAAGCTATGGGTCTGTGGACCCTGCTTTGAGTTCAAAATGTCTAAGAGGTCCAGGCATGGGGCTAGAGGTAGGTCAGGGAAGGCTTCCTGGAGGAAGTGGCTTCACTTGTGGCTAGGAAGGCAGACTGGTGGGGGCAAAATAGAAAGCCTAGGCTGAGGGTTTTAATTCCGACTCCACTGCCAAGAGCCAAGGGACCTAGACAAGATTCTCCACCTCTAAGGGTTGGCTTCTTCATCTGTCAAATGACATAATAATAGTGCCACCCTCATGTAGTTATTTGGAGTTCTGAATGAGCTGATCCATCCTAAACATAAGGCCTGGCACAGTGGGTGTTTAATAAATGCTAAACACCAGCTCCCTTTCTCTGTGATGACTGAGAGGAGAGAAAGATGGAGGTGACTGGGCAAGTCAGGGGTGGTTTGAGCTCGCCCAGAAGGATACCTGATGAGGAAAGTTCTGGAAGAGGGACATTCCATGATGGGGAATCTACTGGGTGGTTCCTGGAAGTGAGACCAAGGTGGGTAGGAGGCTGGTGTGGGTACAAAGAGAAGGGGTGGGTTGGGGGAGGAGTCTGGAGCTGTTGACCTGACTCCCAGAGCAGGACCCGATGAAGCTGCCCTCAGGCTGTGGAGAGAAGCAATAGTGTGTGCTCTTGGACAAATGAGGAGAAACAGGTGTCGGTGACCTTTAAGGGTGCCCTGGGTTCTCAGGCAGGAGCTGTTGGGGTGAGGGTGTCTATGGGCAGTGGGAGCCAGAGCCCCTCACAAGGACCCCTCCCTCCGCAGCTTCGGGTCTTCAAGCTGGCGAAGTCCTGGCCCACCCTGAACACACTCATCAAGATCATCGGGAACTCAGTGGGGGCACTGGGCAACCTGACGCTGGTGCTGGCCATCATCGTGTTCATCTTCGCTGTGGTGGGCATGCAGCTCTTTGGCAAGAACTACTCAGAGCTGAGGCACCGCATCAGTGACTCAGATTTGCTGCCTCGCTGGCACATGATGGACTTCTTCCATGCCTTCCTCATCATCTTCCGCATCCTCTGTGGTGAATGGATCGAGACCATGTGGGACTGCATGGAGGTGTCTGGGCAGTCACTGTGCCTGCTGGTCTTCTTGCTTGTTATGGTCATTGGCAACCTCGTGGTAAGTTGGCCAGGGGCCTCACACACACTCACTCACCTACCCATCCATTCATCTACCCAGCTACCCACCCACCCAGTCATCCATCTGTCCATTCACTTACCCTTCCTTCCATCCGTCCACTCCCTCACTCAGCCATCTATCAAACAATCCATCCACCCATCAATCTCTCATCCATCCATCGATTTAGCCCATCCATCCATCTACTCATTTACCCATCATTCCATCTGTTTACTCACCCATTCATTCATTCACCCATCTGTGCACCCACTTACCCATCCATCCATGTATCATCAATCCATCTATTACTTACCCATTCACTCTTTCATCTCTCTACTCATTCATACATCTACCTATCCAGCCATCCATCCACTCATCAATAACCCACCCACCAACTCACCTATCCACCTGTCCACCTTTCCATCGATCTGCCTACTCAGTTACCAATATCCCTACCCATTTATGCACTCACTCACCCAGCCATTCATCCATCAACCTCCATGTACTCATTCACTTACCCATCCATTCACCTATCCATCAACCATCCATCCATCAACCCCCATTCACACACGCACGCACACCTATTCATCCATCCATTTGCCCATCTATCTACCCATCCATTCATTCACCCACCCATCCATCCATTCATTCATCCATCAGCCATCTTTCCACTCACTCATCTATCCCTCTATTCATTCATCCACCTCTACATCCATCTATCAACCCACTCATCTATTCTCTCATTCATCAGTCCCATCCATCTACTCATTTATCCATCCAGCTATCTACTCACTCACTCATTTAGCTATCCATTCATGCACATCACTCTTCATTTGCTCATTCTTTCATTCACCCATCTATTTACCTATTTATTCATTATGTATTCATTTTATATCCATTAATTATTTTCTCATCTACTCATTGTTTTATTAGTTATTCACTGTCAGTGATTTATCACCTGGTTCAATTCAGCTTAACAAACATTTGCTGAGCTCCCATTGCGTGCAGAATATTGTGCCAGATGCTGTTGGGCATACAGAGATGAATGTGGCTCTGACATTGCTCACCACCTTGAGAGAGTGAGGAGGTGGAGAGTTCAAACAGGCCTGAGATAACTCTCAAGCTGGTCAGAATGGTCAGAGCCATTAAGAGGGAGCCCATGGGTGCTGAGCCCCTTCAGCTGGGGAAATCAAGGAAGGCTTCCTGGTGGAAGGGGTTCGCACTGACCTGATTGACGGGTGATGCTAGAGAGGGAAGAAGCAAGGTAAGCAAAGCAGAGGCACAGGCAGGTGGTGGTGGTCCAGGTGAGGTGGGGCCCGAGAGAACCTTGTATGTCATCCTGAATAGCTGTGGTGAGAGTCCCTGCTGTCCTGTAATGAGGAGCCCAGGTCTTTGCTCCCATGGCCACCTGTCTGTCCCAGGGAAAGTGCATCTTGCCTTGTGTCTTTACAATGTGGGCAATTCTGGAGTTGAGAGATATCAAAATCTAAATGCCAGAGAAGGAGCCTTTGGAAGAGGCAAGTTTGAGAGGGGTCCGTTGTTCAGGGAGAGGTCAGTGTCCACTGTGGACATGCAGCCACCTTCCTGGGTACACAGGGGGACCACGCATGCTCCAACGCTACACCTGCAGTGTCTGGCTCCCACTGCCCATGGTGTGGGCAGCGCAGGCTCACAGCGGCTCATAGAGGGGTTTTAGGTGATGTGAGTACTGTGGGTTGCAGATTCCAGAGCCCTTCTCCAGACCTGCCTGCTTTCTCCTCCCATGTGACTTAACCAGGCCAAGTTGGGGTCGGTCTTCCTCAGCCTCCATGGGTGGAGCCCAGAGAGGAAGCAGAGTGCACAGTGCCAGTGGAACCCAGCTCTTTGGTGGGCCCTGCAACCCCCCTCCCATCCCCTCAAACCTGCCGCCCCTCAAGGTGCCCCTCGCTCAGCCCCTGGCACAGCTCTGGGGCTGCCAGACTCTGTGTTCCAAGGAAGATGCGAGTACACAGAGCTTTCAGCCCAGGGCCAGGCTGAGCTGCCCTCATGCACACACAGCCTGCGACTTCCGAGCAGATCTGCCTGGGGATGAGAAGATTAGAGGCTGCTGGAGGAGGGAAGCTAACGCAGCCCACGCGGCCCCCTCCCTGGCTGCCTCAGGAATTGGGCTGCTTCGGGGCGTGGGTGGAAGCAAGATTGTCATTGAAATGGGAAGTGATCATCAGGCAGGGGCTGGGGAGCAGCAGTGTGATTGACAGGGAAAGCACCGGAAGCAGCCGAACTTCTGAAGCCAGCGGCAAGGGAGGCCCTAGCATCTTCTGTGGGTGGACAAGGCTGCCCAGGCACCCCCTGCCCTGCCCCCAGCCTGGCCCCGGATGCCTGGAGGTCAGGGGATGTGAACCCAGGGTGGGCTACCAGGAGCTGAGGCAGGCCAGGCCTGGGCCAGTGTGGACAGAGGCCAGGGGCCTGGCCAGAGGTCAGTGTAGACAGCAGCTCTGCATCACATCACATGCGTCACCCCCCCAGTGACGACATAAAAGAGACTGCCAAGTGTCAAAAGTGATCATCTCTCTGTGGAGATAGAACAGGAGAGCCTACTCCTTAACCTTTCCATACTGTCCACATGAATGTTACTGTTTAAACCAAAGGCAGGTTTCTGAGGCCTGGCACTCCAACCTTGCCCACTGCTTTCGCCAGAATTCTCACTCCCAGTTCGCTGACAAGCATGTCTCAGGGGCTTGTTAGAAGCCAGAGCAGGGACTCAGATTGGGTGTCCACCTTCACACACCATCCTGCTATAGGGGCCCCCATTCAACTGGACTCCCTTCTGGGAGTGGCTGCAGAGGGGAGACCCAAGCCCAAGGTGGGGAGATTGGGTCTCTGTCCTGTTGGCCTGGTGATGCTCACGAGCCAGTCTGACCCCTGTGTGGAATGAGCCCACCACCATCTTCAACTACTCTCCCTGAGATGGAAATGGACCCAAGCCCAGTCCCTTGTCGCTCAGTAAAAGTTCTCTTTTTTAACAAAAGCTAAAACTTCACACTTGCAACGTGGTTTAACAACAAGCAGTAGTCCAGAACCATCCAAGGACAGAGAGATTTTTCAAACCCCCCTTAGGGACATCAAGTCCATAACCCCTAATAAATAACTTAAGCAGAGACTGTGTGCTCTGGCACCTCTGAAGCCTCAGCCCCTCCCCTGGCACCAGCCCCAGGTCTCTCCACTCTATCCAAGTGTCTAATCCTGCATGCAGCACCCATCCAAGCACCCCTCACTGCCTGGACACAACTCCGTCTCAGTAGCTTGACCCTACAGTTAGTCCCAGGCGCCCAAGGGCTGCCACCTGGCCTCTTTTCCTGGCATTGCCCTCTTCTCTGCTCAGTCTCCCACGTCCTTCACCTGGAAAACATGGTCGGATCTGGGGACACAGGTGGAGAGTGCTCCACAGCTGGAGCCCCAGATCTTTGAGTGGTGACCCAGCTTCAGTGGGGAACTCAGAGGCATATCACTGCCCCTCCTTCACCAACAGATGCAGGGGCCTTTTCCCAGGAAAGCCCCAAAAGCAGATGGGTGATGGATGAATGAATGGATGGGTGGGCCCTGCTGATCCCAGATTGGATCCCACTTCCCAGGGAGCAGCCCTGTGCTCACCCTGACCTCACTGCCCCCCATTACTCCCAAGACAGCAAGGCCCCATCTGCAGGCTTTGACATCAGATGAACCCATGGTTCTCTCATTGAACCTGGGCCAACACCCAAGAAACCTGGGTTTGAACACCCTCAATTCAGACTGTATCTGAGTCCTCGGGAGGAGGGATTGATTCTGGCAGTGAAAAGCTGGAAGAAGGACCTCAGTTCTTCTTTGAAGAAAGAATTCAGCAAAGAGACCAAGATTGTGAAAAAGATAAAAGCATTTATTAGAAGCAAAGTACATGTGGAAAAAACAAAATATGTGTGGAAGAAACAAAATAAGTGTGGAAAAAACAAAGTGTGTGTGGAAGAGCACACAGGCAAGCTCAGAGGGAGGGGCTTAGGTTGCTTAAATAGGGCCAGTTTTCCAGATTTTTTTTCTGGCCAATCATCTCCATATCTGGTCCTGGTGTGGGCACGCATCTCTCAGCCAAGATGGATTCCAGCTGGCGTCTTCTCCCTCCTTTTGTCCTTCCCCTAGACTGAGGACCTTCTCTGAGCATGTGTCAGGCCAGAAAATCCATGAGAACGCACCCAATCAGGGCCCAGTGCTCCCTCTGGTATCCCATCTGAAGCATCAGTGGGAGACCAGCTGCAGCTGCTTAGCCTGGGGCCTATCGCCTACCTCAGGATGAGAATTTGTCTTTCCTTTTATAGCCAAACTCTCTATATTCAGGAGTATGAGGGGTTAGGATGAGAGCCTAGGGCCCAAGGTTTAAGCCTTGAGCTGTCTGCCTCTGGCAGTGCTCATCATAGCCCCGGCTGAGCACGCAGGGCACGGCATTATCTCCACAGGTCCTGAACCTCTTCCTGGCTTTGCTGCTCAGCTCCTTCAGTGCAGACAACCTCACAGCCCCTGACGAGGACGGGGAGATGAACAACCTCCAGCTGGCCCTGGCCCGCATCAAGCGGGGCCTCCGCTTCATCAAGCGGGCCACCTGGGACTTCTGCTGTGGGCTTCTGCAGCGGCGGGCTCAGAAGCCTGTGGCCCTCGCCACCCAGGGCCAGCTGCCCGGCTGCATCACCACCTCCAGCCCCCCACCACCCTCAGAGACAGAGAAGGTGCTGCCAGCCCACAAGGAGACACGGTTTGAGGAGGGCCAACGGCCAGGCCAGGGCACACCCGGGGATCCAGAGCCCGTGTGTGTGCCCATCGCCGTGGCCGAGTCAGACACGGATGACCAAGAGGAGGATGAGGAGAACAACCTGAGCACAGAGGAAGAGTCCAGCAAGCAGGTGAGCCCCATCCCCCATCCCAGCCCCACACCGTGTGTGCAGCACCTACTGTCCAGGGGACCCAGCCTCACTCAGAGCATCTGCCCCAGCAGGTGTGGCCTGGAGGGAGAAGACAGGCCATCCCCCAAAAACCAGCCTCATGGAGGCGTGGTGAAACCAGCTCTCAACCCTCTCTCCCCAGCCCAGCCCAGCCCAGGAGGGCGTCTTGGGAGGGACTGCTGTCCATCATTCATCCCCTGGCTGGTCACGGGCAGCTAACTGTACAGAAAGGGAAACTGAGGCACAGCAAGAGAGAGAAGAGAGAGACTTGCTAGGAGTTCCTCATGCATCTAGGACAGAGCTAGGACACCTGGCCCCCAGACCCTGCCCTGACCTTGTCACCTCCAGGACTAACAAGGTGGAATGTCTTGGTGAGGGAGGAATGTGGCCTCCAGACCTCCCCACTGCCCCTTCCCCTCCTCCCAGGCCCAGGGCTAATTCTGAGATTTAAAAATAAGCATCCCTAAGATGGCAGGTGTCAGAGACAGCACTATCTTATCTCCCAACCTGTTATTTTTAACACTTGGGACTAGAGTCTGGACAACCGGGATGGTACCCCTCACCGCCACCCGAGCTCCCTCAGTTTTCTCATGGCCTGAGCTAGGCTCAGATGGCTTCTCCCTAGGTCTCAGGTCAAACAGCGAGGACTGGTTCTCTCTGTTTCGTTGGGCCCATCCTGGCCGCTTCCTCAGGGCCTGCACTGGGTGGGTCTGGCTGAGAAGAGCAGCTGTTCCCTTGCATGGAATTTGATCTGAGGCTCCAGGCTTGATTCCACATCCTCCTGCCTCCCTGTGGTCCCAGAGGTCAGCTTCTGCCCTTTCAGTCGGGCTGCGGGACAGCCACTGTGTCGGTTGGGGGAGGGGGAGCGTTGGCGTTGCCAGGACCACAGCTTCCAATTAGCTCCAGGACACTCCCAGCACAGGAGTGGAATTCCACCTGCCCCTCCTTTTCCTCCTCCTTTCCTTCTCTTGAGCCTTTTGGCCCTGGCTCCCTGGGGCCTGTGTGTGTGTGTGTGTGTGTGTGTGTGTGCACATGCGGGCACACAATCAAGCAAGCTGGGGTCCAATGGGAACTCTGGGAAAAGTCAGCATGTCCTTCCTAAGTAGAGCTGCCAGCATCTGGGAGCTGGGCATCATAGCCCAGCTGTACCCTTCAAGGAGTGGGAGGGGGGAGATTTGTCTAGCCTTAGGCCCTTTGCCCGAACCTATCAGGAGCCTTCTTCAGCCTCAGGACGCCCGAGGGAGGGGTCTTCAGTGAGATGAGACCTCATGAAGAGGGCAGGAGGCAGTGCCCCGCTGCATGGGCAGGGCCTGAAGCAGAGCCAGGGTCCTAGAAATACTCCGACCTGGTAGCTCATGGGCTGGGGTGGGGGGTCTCTTCAGCAGGAATCCCAGCCTGTATCTGGCAGCCCAGAGGCCCTCCCGGAGCCCAGGCCCTGGAGCCAGGTGTCAGAAACCACCTCCACTGGGGCCGAGGCCAGTGCAGCTCAGGCAGACCTGCGGCAGCAGCGGAGAACAGAGGTCCCAGCCCCAGGGTGCAGTGAGGTAATGCACACCTTTGTCCCTGAAGCCGGTGGGGCACTGCTGCTGGGACTAGAGGCTGTGAGAGGCCCTGGGCACAGGCCTGCATTTGCTGCTGGGAACCACAGCCGCCGTCACAGCCAGTGTGGGAGACCCGTCTGCGGAGGGGGGCATGGGCAGCCCTGTCCTCATAGGGGAGACACGGCTTGGGGCCCAGAGCCATGGGGAAATTCTGGAAACAGCCCCTCAGGACCACGATGCAAGACTAACCCCAAACTTCTGCTTGTTCACCCCCTCCTCACTCGGTTCCTCTGCTTTGGTCCTGTCGGCACATGTTTGTCCTGTGAATCAGCCCACCCCAGGGTGCTGTGGGGAGCTCTGAGAACAAGTCCTTGGCACACGAGCCACCAGCTGCTTCTCACCTGGACAAAAGCAGAGGCAGCAAACACAAGGCCTGCCGGACGGCTTCGGGACACAAAAGGGTTTTAATTTGAATTTGCTACCAACATTTAAAACCCAGAAGCTTTTATGTAAAAAAAAATCTGCATTTCGGGCTTCTCTTGAAAAAAAAAAATTGCAAGAAGAGCGGCCCTGCTGGAGACGAGTGTTAACCGCCGCCTCCTTGACACCGGCTGGAGCGCTCCGGTTTGCCAGTTCCCACCTGCCTGCCCTCATTCCATCACCTACCTGGCCCTGTAAGCATTTGAGCTTGCAACCCCTGAGCTAACTGGACTGTGGTACAGCTGACTACACCCCACCCCGGCTCTGCCAAGCATCAAGGAAGGTGGAGGTTATATGTTCAGAGACAGCACTCAGGGGCCCTTGAACTGCTGCCTGACCTCGGCCCTCAGTCAGGCAGCTGTGACTTGCTCCAACAGGATATTTCTCCTTTGCCTTGTTCCTTACATGAGATGGGCCCATTGGAGGCTTTGTGATCATGGCCAGTTTGTAAGCACGAGGGCCTGGTGGAATCATCATCCTGACTGTACAGGTCACACTTCTCCCCCTGGAGGGTCTGACACACCAAGGCTTGTGGGAACAGGAAGACATAGGAGTAGCAGAAGGTCACGGACAGAAGGGGCTGCTGTACTAGAACGTTGACCTTTGAACGAGTTTTGTAACTTCATCACCTCTTCAAATCAGGTCGCGGTGGGAACAAGGGAGAGCGAGGTGGGCTGGGGCTTTCCTGGGAGAAGGACCCCTCATCTCACCTGCAGCGGGATTCTGAGTACTTGTCCTCCTGCGTGACAGCTCCAGTGTCTGAAAAGAAAAGCTGCATGAAGACCTCTGACTGTGCCTCTCCCAGCTCAGTGCCGCTCAACGAAGCTGGGAGAAGGACATGACCCTCAAAGCCACGGGAGACCACCCTGCACCCAGGAGCACTCTCTGCATTCTCACCAGGATCCAGCCCTTCCTTATCACAAACCTCAGGGTTAAAGAGGACTTTGAGACAGCGGTGGAGTGAGTAGTGGAAGGAAGGAAAAAGAAGGCAACTTTGAGAGCAGAGGCTGCCCAAGAACTCAAACCAGCTCGCCCCTAAGTAGAGTGGAGCTTGAGTGGCATGAGGCTGGCCAATTGCACTGGGGGATGTAGACATGATCTGAAGCAAATGAAGGCTGCTCTTCCTTTACAGAACCCCCTTCCCCACCATACTTATCATTAAGGTGGGCTCCTAGAAGCAGAGCTGGAGCCTGGCTTCCTGTGCTAATGTTTCGTTGAGGGAGTGCCCTCAGGAGAGACCCATAAGGAAGTGATAGAAGCAGGATGAGGCAAAAGAAGCAGCTCCAGATGGCATGCTGGCTGGATTCCAGCCTCAGCTTGGTGTCCTTCATATCAGTCAGTCACTAGTCGTCAGCCACCCCTGGCTTCGATGTAACCACCGAGCCATTTCCAGGGATTGCAGGTCCCTGGCTGAAGACACTTTTCTGGAGAAGGGGCTGGCTAAACAGTATTCATGGCAGCTGGAGACGGGTGCACTGGCCCAAAGAGGGGAAGTGGGCAGGACTACAACACCCCTATACACTGGCACCCCACATGTGACACACACAGACACTCATAAGGGCACCTGCACACACCTCTCTATAATCAAGTTATGTGGGATCAGGGCAGCAGAACCCTGCACAGCTGGGCAGGAAAGCTTCCAGCACCTTCTCACTCTTGTTCCAGGCTCTGTGCATCACACCAGCACCCACATGAATTGAGTGAGAAATGTGGGCTGGATTGCTGGCCTGTTCTTCACATGTCTGACCTGGTACCTGTGTGTGCCCATGATCCTGGCTCTGACTCTGTTCTGGGTGTGGCATGCCTGTTTCCTCTGTGTGTGCCGAGCTGCCACTATGTGTCCATGTCCCAGTGTGTGTCCCTGTTGCACCCCATGTCTGTTTTACTTCCACCTGGATGCCTTCCCCATTCCCAGGGTTTTCCCAGAACCCTTCCCCGACCCCCTGTACCCTGCCCTAGACACCAGTAGACTAGAATCACAAACTCAGGAGCCCTAAGGTCCAGGCTAGGTGACCTTTATGGCAGGTTCCCATTCACCCGGGCTCAGATTCCCCAGGTGTGCAATGGAGGATAGTCTGGGCACCTCCACTCTGGGAGCCCCAGGCTCCCCCCAGACTCTGGGCCTGAGGCTGGAGGCTGCTACACGGCCCACACTCGTGCCCTCACCCACCCTACCCCACGGTCCTGCCCACAGACACATGAGAACAGTTACTCTGAGGGGAGCACAGCAGACATGACCAACACTGCTGACCTCCTGGAGCAGATCCCCGACCTCGAAGAGGAGATCAAGGATCCAGAGGACTGCTTCACTAAAGGTACTGCCCTGGGTGGGCCTCTGGCCCAGCCTCAGCCCTGTCCACCGGGGCAGGAGGACCTGCAGCTCCTGGGGGTAGAGGGCCATGTCACACCCCACTCTGACCTGGGTGCCTGCCATTTCCCCCCCATTCTTCAAGACCCTGGGGGCCCCTCCACCTGCCTGTGACGTGAGTCATGGCAAGTGTGCCCGTGCCGTGCTGGGCTGGGCAGCTGTGGGTCGGCTGCGTGTGTGGGACGGTAGCATGACCAGGTGTCCCCACAGCGGCAAGGACTGGATCTAATTCCCCCTGTTCCCTCAGGCCCTGGCATAGCACCTGGCATATAGTAGGCCCTCTGTAAATATTCAAGGTGGGTGTGGCATGTGGCTGTGCTGGTGACTGGCATCTAGAGCTTTTATGAATCCATGGTATATTCGGAGGGCAGCTGGGGATAAAATGAGGGTTTGCCCTCCATGTGGCACATCATTTGGGGCTATCAGTGAGGAGTCTGCCCTTCCCAAGGCTCAGAAACTGCAAACATGGAGAAAGGCCAGGGACACAGCACCCCAGGGGGTTCTGGTACATTCCCCCAGGGGGAGAGTTTCCCAGATGAGCACAGGACAAGCTGGAGCTCATCCCAACCCCAGCCTTGCCCCTGCCCAGAACTGCCAGCCCCTTCATCTACTTACTGGTTGCCTAGTCCATTCAGCCTATCCACAGGGTACCTGCTGAGTGTGGGCTCCTGAGGGCAGCACTCACAGTCACCCCTCTCTGCCACCCACCCCCTGCCATGGCCCCACCCACCATGTTGCCCAGTTCATTACCCATCATTGTAACCTCTTTCAGTCATTCTTTCAACCATTCAACTTTCTGCCATCAGATGTGGGCATTTGCAGGCCCTGGACTGGGTCTGACTCCTCTCCCTCCCCCAAAGGCTGTGTCCGGCGCTGTCCCTGCTGCACCGTGGACACCACGCAGGCCCCAGGGAAGGTCTGGTGGAGGCTGCGCAAGACCTGCTACCACATCGTGGAGCACAGCTGGTTCGAGACGTTCATCATCTTCATGATCCTGCTCAGCAGTGGAACGCTGGTACCCTCCTGGGGATTGGGCAGGGCGGTATGGAGGAGGAGGGGAGGTAGAGAAAGGAGATCTCCAGCTGGAAAACCAGGTCAGAAACTGGGGCGGAGTCTCTGTTGAAAATGCATTCCCCCAGGGCCCCAGATCAGGACCAACTCATAAACTGTCAACACCCACAGCACATATGGAGGTCAGAGCAGAAAGGGCTCACAGAGGTCATCTCTCCAGGCCTCCTTGTTCCACAAAAGGAAGTCATTTTCCCAGATCACAGTGCACAGCTGGCATAGGTCGCAGGTCACCAGTTACCTACACCCAAGCCCTGGTGACACACCCACCTGCACACAGCATCAGACACGCTGTCAGACTGGTTCAATGCAATTAACAATGCAGGCTGATATTACACTGGTAGCTCCACTCATTCCATGTCTTCTAGGGCTAGAGGCCAAGCTATGTAGTTCACACATTATCACATTTAATCCCCATAGCAACCCTTTGTAGAAACATTAAGTAACTCACCCAAAGCCCCACCACTCACAAGCAACAGATGTGGCGTTTGAGCCAAGAGAGTCAGATTCCGAGTCCTTTGTCTTGACTTTCCATTTGTTCAATAGGTCTTTACTAAGCTCTCCTTGTATCTACTGGTCCTGTGAGCCATGGAGGAGCAATAGGAAGAAGAGACTCTGGCTCTGGCCTCAGGGGCTCCCAGTCTAGTTGGAGAAATCAGATTCAGCAGGTTTGAGATAGTCAGAGATCAGCTCGAGAGAGAGTTGAGTAAGAATGGAGTAGATGACTCAGGGTGATGGGAGGTCAGGGGGAACTGGAGCAATCAGGAAGACTCCCTGGAGGAAGCAGATGGAACTGGACTATGGAAAATAGGGAGGTTTGGTGAGGCTGGGAGGAGCAGTGAGGCACTCCAGGGATGCCCTATCTGGTTCCCAAGCACCTTACTCATCTCTCAGAGCCCTTCTAGGAGATGGAACAGCCCTGGAGAGGGTTGTGAAAGGTGCTGGTGGGCAGAGAGAGGGGTGATCAGAACAAACAGAAACTTTCCTAGCCCAGAGGGAGCAAGCACTTGATATTGTTGAGAAGTTTAGAACCCCATGGGTGAGCAACTAACAAGGAATGCTTTGGACTATAGAGAGGGAGAGGGCCACTCTGATCCCAGGCTGTTTGTCTCCAGCACATGCTGCCTCCTGTCGGGGCAGGCCATGGGGAGACATTGCAGCTATCACTTCTAAACCTCTGGGCCTCCCATCCCACCCTGTACTGCCCTGCCCCTGTTCCAGAGTGGGCCTGGAGCCATGGCTTGCAGGCTACATGCTGTTTTACCATCAGCAGCTAGAGCCAAATCTCTGTAGGCTTCAGAGAAGGAGGATTTGACAATATGTTAACGAGTTTTGTTTTTAAACAGCCGCAAACAAGGGCAGCCAGAGCCATTTAGTCTAGGCTGTGGAGGAAAAGCTCAGCCTAGCATGAGTGAGGAGGAGTTTTGGCAAGCGAATGGTGAATCTCATCAGGGTAGAGAGCCAAGCACTGTAAAAAAAAAAAAAAAAAAAAAACCACACATCAATGATATACAGAGAAAAAGAAGTCGGAGTGTGTTATTTAAAGTTATAAACTTGTTTAACAGAAAGCAGACTATGTATCACTTTGAAATTGCTGAAGGGAAAAATTTTTTAAGAACACAGAGATTTTACAGCAAAAGATAGGGGGAAAAAAGGAACAAGGAGGCATTAAATCAGGAAACAGTATGGCAAAGGCAAGATCAAGCATGTGTTTTAATAATAAGTGTAACTGGATAAAATTCATCTTTTAAAAGAAAAGGACTCTAAATGGACTGAAGAAAAAAAATCTTCAGCTATGTGTTCTCAAATGACAAATCTGAAACACTGTGACTCAGAAATAGTAAAAGGAAATAATAAGATATAGCAGACAACTGCAAACAATGACAACAAAAATCAGAGTGTTTTTGTTTGTTAATGTTAAACAAGGTTGAATTCAAGGCAAAAATTGAGATAAACAGGGTCCAACCTATAATAAAAATACAACTATTATGAATATATTTACTTGGGGTTTCATAGCACTTATACAAAGCAAAATCAGAAAAAAAGTGGCAACAGTGCAGTAGTACAGTGAGATTTTACCACACTTCTATTAGCGCTTGACCAATCAAGTAGAAAGAACAAGACAATGAGATATGTAAAACATATGTATAGTTAATAAATTTGATCTAACATAATAATAAAAATAGTAGCTAACACTTAAATAGTACTGACTATGTGCCAGGCCCTGTTGTAACATCTTACAAACATTAATACATTAATTCTCATAATAACCCTGTGGGATAAGCACTGTTTTACAGATAAGAAGACTGCTAAGTGTAGCAAAAATAGAAAGATTGAAAGCAAACCCTTAAAAATGTAAAAGTTATTCTTAAACTTTGGATCAAACAGAAAATAGTTTCATGGTGGGTTCATGGGTGTTCATTATATTAATAAGTAAGCAAATAAATAGAGACTATTCATGGACCAAAGATGACAGTGTGTCATAAATCAAAGATTACAGTTCAACCAGTTTTGTCCACCTGAAATCTAGAAAAATAAGACAGGAAAAATAGAGGTATAGAAAAAACTTTGACTTGGGAGAGGGTGAAAGAAACTAGAAAATAACAATATCAGTAATACTGCATGTGGGATGCAGCCAAAGCTGTAATGAGTAAAATTAATAGACTTAACCATTTTCATTATTAAATAGAAAGAATAAATTCATTAACTCAAGAATGTAGAAATACAACAACAAAATAATCTTAAAGAAAGAAAAGGAGGGACTTCCCTGGTGGTGCAATGGTTAAGAAACTGCCTGCCATTGCAAGGGACACGGGTTCGAGCCCTGTTCCAGGAAGATCCCACATGCCATGGAGCAATGAAGCCTGTGCGCCACAACTACTGAGCCTGTGCTCTAGAACCCCCGAGCCACAACTACTGAGCCCATTTGCCACAACTACTGAAGCCCACATGCCTAGAGCCTGTGCTCAGCAACAAGAGAAGCCACCACAGTGAGAGGCCTGTGCACTGTAAGAGTAGCCCCCCACTCACCGCAACTAGAGAAAACCCCTCGTGCAGCAATGAAGACCCAACACAGCCAAAAATAAATAAATAAATAAACAAATGTAAAAAAAAATTTTTAATAAAGCAAAGGAAGTAATTAATAAAATAAAAACACAAATTAATGAATTAGAAAATAAATAGTAAATATGATAAAATTTCCAAAGCTGATTCCTTCAAAAATTAAAACAATCAAATAAACCACTAGGTCTAAGCTCTTACATCTCCAAGAGTGGATTCTTTCATATTTTCAAGGAAGAAAATAATTTCAATCCTATTTAAAATCTTCTAGGGTATGAAAAAAGATGGAAAATCTACAAATTCTTTTTATGAAAGCTGAATAGTGCTGATTTTTAAAACCTTAAGTATACCAGAAGTAAAACCACAGACCAGTTTTCATACTCTGTACTAGTGAATAGTGATGCAAAATTCTTAAAATACATGCAAATAGGATCCAGTAAAATATTTGAAAGACTAAATGAGTCATAGCTAGGTATATCCTAAGAAGTCAGAACGATGCCCTGCTAGGAAATCTATTTATATGAGTCAGACAAAGATGAAAAACCATTTAATTGTCTCAATGAATGCCTGATTTTTAAAACTTTGGTAAGAATAGAAATAAAATATATTTCCTTTACTTAATGAAAAACTTACTTTCAAATTAACTTCTTCCATCATCATTAGTAGTAAAGCACTAGAAACATTCTTATTAAAGTCAGGAAAAAGAAAAAGATGATTTAACTACCTTTTAGCTGTTTTTCATTATTTAATAATAATCTTGAAGTACTAGCCAGTGCAATTAATCAAGAAAATTAAACATACAGTATAAAAATCAGAAAAACAGAAGAATTTAAGTTAATATAGTCAAGTATAAAATGAGTTTAAAATAATAGAAATATATCATTACTTGTAGATAGTGATTGCTTAGAAAAATTTTAAAACCTATTAAAAACATTATATGGCCAGTTAGAAAACAAATATACAAATAATTGTTGATGTTGCTGTTGTTTTATACTAACAGAAACCACTTAGTCACAAGTAACATTTCTCCAATAGTCCTTACATGCCAGGCATTGTAGCCATAAAATAATTGGGAATGAATATAACATGGAATGTATAAGAGGTACATGAAGAAAACTATTAAACTTGCCTAAGGAGTGTAAAATAAGACAAACAGATAAACATACTATAAATATACTCTGGTCTTGGGCAGAAAGACTGTATTAGTTCCTAAAACTAATGAGTTATTAAACTCAAGGCAGTAATAAATTTCTAACATTTTAAAGGGAATTCGAAAAAACATTGCTTAAGTTTATCTTAAATATTATGAAAAATGGCCAGGAAAATTCATATGACACTAATTCAGGAATAGACCAAGAGAGCAGTAGAACCACACCGAGGTTGGAAATACATTTAAGCAAATATAGAAATGTGGTAGATGATAGTGTTGACTTCTACTCTGTGGATTCTTTAATAAAGTGTTAGGACACTTGACTAGTCACTCTGAAAAAAATATTAAAATATATATTTGCTCCAACCAAAATATATTAGATTTTTAAAATTGTAATATAAAACAATGAAACGAGAAAGGAAGGGAGGGAGGGAGAGAGGAAGGAAGGAAGGAAGGAATAAAGGAAAAGGAAAAGGAAGGTCATTTTTTTTCTAGCCTTGCAATAAGCAAGGGCTTTCTTTTTGCTTTTCTTTTTTTTCATATGTACCTCAATTTAAATTTTTTTGTAGTCTTTTATTATTTTTTTATACATTAAAAAATTTTAGGGCTTCCCTGGTGGCGCAGTGGTTGAGAGTCCGCCTGCCGATGCAGGGGACACAGGTTTGTGCCCCGGTTTGGGAGGATCCCACATGCCACAGAGCGGCTGGGTCCGTGCGCCATGGCCGCTGAGCCTGCGCATCCGGAGCCTGTGCTCCGCAATGGGAGAGGCCACAGCAGTGAGAAGCCCGCGTACCACAAAAAAAAAAAAAAAAAAATTATTTATTCATTGATTCATTCATTCATTCATTCATTTATTTTTCACTGCACCGGGTCTTAAGTGTGGCACGCAGGATCTTTGTTGTGGCATGCAGGATCTTTAGTTGCGGCACGCAGACTTCTCAGTTGCAGCACATGGACTCTTAGTTGCAACATGCAGACTCTTAGTTATGGTATGCATTCAGGATCTAGTTCCTGGACCAGGGATCCAACCCAGGCCACCTGCATTGTGAGCATAGAGTCTTACCCACTGGACCACCAGGGAAGTCCCTATAGTCTTTTTTAAATTAAATTTTTATGCTATATTGGAGTATAGTTGATTTACAATGTTGTGTTCATTTCAGATGTACAGCAAAGTGATTCAGTTATAAATATACATATATCCATTCTTTTTCAGATTCTTTTCCCGTATAGGTTATTACAGAATATTGAGTAGAGTTCCCTGTGCTATACAATAGGCCCTTGTTGATTATCTATTGTATATATAGTAGTGTGTATATATCAATCCCAAACTCCTAATTTATCCCTCCCCCCCCGCAACCTTTCCCCTTTGGCAACCATAAGTTTGTTTTTTCATGTCTGTGAATCTGTTTCTATTTTGTAAATATGTTCATTTATATCATTTTATTTATTTATTTATTTGTTTGTTTTTTCAATAGATTATCATCAACTGATTTTAATTAATTAATTTATTTTTGCTGTGTTGGGTCTTCATTTCTGTGCAAGGGCTTTCTCCAGTTGTGGCAAGTGGGGGCCACTCTTCATTGTGGTGCGTGGGCCTCTCACTGTCGCGGCCTCTCTTATTGTCGAGCATAGGCTCCAGACATGCAGGCTCAGTAGCTGTGGCTCACAGGCCCAGTTGCTCTGCTGCATGTGGGATCTTCCCAGACCAGGGCTCAAACCCATGTCCCCTGCATCAGCAGGCGGACTTTCAACCACTGCGCCACCAGGGAAGCCCCTTTATCATTTTTTTTAGATTCCACATATAAGTGATAGCATATGATATTTGTCTTTCTCTGTCTGATTTCACGCACTATGATAATCTCCAGGTCCATCCATGTTGCTGCAATGGCATTATTTCCTTCTTTTTTATGGCTGAGTAATATTCCATTGTATATATGTATCACATCTTCTTTATTCATTCCTTTGTCGATGGACATTTAGGTTGCTTCCATGTGTTGGGTGTTGTAAATAGTGCTGCAATGAACAATGGGGTGCATGCATCCTTTTGAATTATGTTTTTCTCCAGATATATGCCCAGGGATTGCTGGATCATATGGTAGTTCCATTTTTACTTTTTAAGGAACCTCCATACTGTTCTCCATAGTGGTTGTACCAATTTACATTCCCACCAACAATGTAGGAGGGTTCCCTTTTCTCCACACCCTCTCCAGCACTTACTGTTCATAGACTTTTTGATGATGGCCATTCTGACTGGTGTGAGGTGATACCTCATTGTAGTTTTGATTTGCATTTCCTAATAATTAGTAATGTTGAGCATCCTTTCATGTGCATTTTGCCATCTGTATGTCTTCTTTGGAAAAGTGTCTATTTAGATCTTCTGCCCATTTTTGACTGGGGAGTTTATTTTTTTGATACTGAGCTGCATGAGCTGTTTGTGTATTTTAGAGATTAATCCATTATTGGTCACTTTGTTTGCAAATATTTTCTTCCATTTTGTGGGTTACTTTTTTTGTTTTGTTTATGGTTTCCTTTGCTGTGCAAAAGCTTTTGAGTATAATTAAGTCCCATTTGCTTGTGTTTGTTTTGATTTTCATTACTCTAGAAGGTGGATCCAGAAAGATATTGTTGCAATTTATGTCAAAGAGTGTTCTGCCTATGTTTTCTTCTAAGAGTTTATAGTATCTGGTCTAACATTTAGGTCTTTAATCCACTTTGAGTTTATTTTTGTGTATGATGTTTGTTAGAGAATGTTATAATTTCATTCTTTTACATGTAGCTGTCCAGTTTTCCCATCACCACTTATTGAAGAGACTGTCTTTTCTCCATTGTATAGTATTGCCTCCTTTGTCTTAGATTAATTGACTGCAGGTACATGGGCTTATTTCTGGGCTTTCTATCCTGTTCCATTGATCTATATTTTTTTGTGTGTGCCAGTACCATACTGTTTTGATTACTGTAGCTTTGTGGTATAGTCTGAAGTCAGGGAACCTGATTCCTCCAGCTCCGTTTTTCTTTCTCAAGATTGCTTTGGCTATTCAGCGTCTTTTGTGTTTCTATACAAATTTAAAAATTTTTTTTCTAGTTCTGCAATAAATAACATTGGTAATTTCATAAGGATTGCATTAAATCTGTAGATTACCTTGGGTGGTATGGTCATTTTGACAATATTGATTCTTCCAATCCAAGGACATGGTATATCTTTCCACCTGTTTGTGTCATCTTCGATTTCTTTCATCAGTGTCTTATAGTTTTTGGACTACAGGTCTTTTGCCTCAGGTAGGTTTATTCTTAGGTATTTTATTCTTTTTGAGATGATAATAAATGGGATTCTTTCCTTAATTTCTCTTTCTGATCTTTCATTGCTAGTGTATAGAAATGCAACCGATTTCTATATCCTTCAACTTTTCCAAATTCACTGATGAGCTCTAGTACTTTTCTGGTAGCATTTTTAGGATTTTCTATGTATAGTATCATGTCATCTGCAAACAGTAATAGTTTTACTTCTCTTTTTCCACTTTGATTTCCTTTTATTTCTTTTTCTTCTTTGATTGCTGTGTCTAGGACTTCCAAAACTATGTTGAATAAAAGTGGCAAGAGTGGACATCCTTGCCTTGTTCCTGATCTTAGGGGGAATGTTTTCAGCTTTTCACCACTGAGTATGATGTTAGCTGTGGGCTTGTCATATATGTACTTTATTATGTTGAGTAGGTTCCCTCTATGCCCATGTTCTGGAGAGTTTTTATCATAAATCGGTGTTGAATTTTGTCAAAAGCATTTTCTGCATCTGTTGAGATGATCATATGGTTTTTATTCTTCAATTTGTTGATGTGGTGTATCACACTGATTTGTGGATATTGAAAAATCCTTGCATCCCTGGGATAAATCCCAGTTGATCATGGGGTATGATCCTTTTAATATATTGTTGGATTTGCTTTGCTAGTATTTTGTTGAGGATTTTTGTATCTATGCTCATCAGTGATATTGGCCTGTAATTTTCTTTTTTTGTGTGGTATCTTCATATGTCTTTGGTATCAGGGTAATGGTGGCCTCATAGAATGAGTTTGGGAGTGTTTTATCCTCTGCAATTGTTTGAAATAGTCTCAGTAGGATAGGTGTTAATTCTTCTCTAAATGTTTGATAGAATTCACCTGTGAAGCCATCTGGTCCTGGACTTTCGTTTGTTGGAAGTTTTAAAATCACAGTTTCAATTTCAGTACTTGTGATTGGTCTGTTCACATTTTCTATTTCTTCCTGGTTCAGTCTTGGAAGATTGTACCTTTCTAAGAATTTGTCCACTTTTTCCAGGTTGTCCATTTTATTGCCATATAGTTGCTTGTAGTAGTCTCTTATGATCCTTTGTATTTCTGTGGTGTCCATTGTAACTTCTCTTTTTTTTCATTCCCAATTTTATTGATTTGAGTCCTCTCCCTTTTTTTTCCCTTGATGGAACCTGGCTAAAGGTTTATCAATTTTGTTATCTTTTCAAAGAACCAGCTTTTAGTTTCATTGACCTTTTCTACTGTTTTCTTTGTTTCTATTTTATTTCTGTTCTGATCTTTATGATTTCTTTCCTTCTACTAACTTTGGGTTTTGTTTGTTCTTCTCTAGTTGCTTTAGGTGTAAGATTATGTTGTTTATTTGTGATTTTTCTTGTTTCCTGAGGTAAGATTGTATTGCTATAAACTTCCCTCTCAGAACTGATTTTGCCATGTCCCATAGGTTTTGGGTCATCATGCTTTCATTTTCATTTGTCTCTAGGTATTTTTTGATGTCCTCTTGATTTCTCCAGTGATCCATTGGTTGTTTAGTAGCATATTGTTTAGCCTCCACATGTCTGTGTTTTTTACAGTTTTTTTCTTGTAGTTGATTTCTAATCTCATAGTGTTTTGTTTGGAAAAGATGCTTGATATGATTCCAATTTTCTTAAATTTACGGAGGCTCACTTTGTAGCCCAGCATATGGTCAATCCTGGAGAATATTCCATGTACACTTGAGAAGAATGTGTATTCTGCTGCTTCTGGATGGAATGCTCTATAAATATCAGTTAAGTCTATCTGGTCTAATGTGTCATTTAAGGCCTGTGTTTCCTTATTGATCTTCTGTCTGGATGATCCGTCCATTGATGAAAGTAGGGTGTTAAAGTCCCCCACTATTGTTGTGTTACTGTTGATTTTTCCTTTTATGGCTGTTAGTATTTGCCTTATATATTGGGGTGCTCCTATTTTTTGTAAGTATATATTTTGGGTGCATATATACTTACAATTGTTATATCTTCTTGGATTGATCCCTTGATCATTTTTGTGTGTCCTTCTTTGTCTCTTTTAACAGTCTTTATTTTAAAGTCTATTTTGTCTGATATGAGTATTGCTACTCCAGCTTTCTTTTGACTTCCCTTTGCATGGAATACCTTTTTCCATCCCCTCACTTTCAGTCTGTATGTGTCCCTAGATCTGAAATGGGTCTCTTGTAGACAGCATATATATGGGTCTTGTTTTTGTATCCATTCAGGCAGTCTGTGTCTTTTAGTTGGAGCGTTTAATCTTTTTACATTTAAGGTAATTATTAATATGTATGTTCTTATTGCCATTTTGTTCATTATTTTTGTTTTTCTTAAGGTCTTTTTTCTTCCCTTCCTCTTTTGTTCTCTCCTCTTGTGATTTGATGACTATCTTTAGTGTTGTGTTTGGATTCCTTTTTCTTTTTTGTGTGTGTATCCATTGTAGATTTTTGGTTTGTGGTTACCATGAGGTTTTTGATATAGCAGTCTGTATATATACAAGGTTGTTTTAAGTTGCTGGTCTCTTAATTTCAAATGCATTTCCAATATCCTGCATTTGTACTCTCCTCTTCCCACAATTGCTGGTTTTGATGTCACATTTGTGTGTGGATGATTTCTTACCTTTACTGCATGTTTGCTTTTACCAGTGAGCTTTCCCATTTTTAATTTTCTTGTTTCTAGTTGTGGCCTTTTCTTTTCCACCTAGAGAAGTTCCTTTAGCATTTGTTGTAAAGGTGGTTTGGTGGTGCTGAATTCTCTTAGCTTTTGCTTGTCTGTGAAGCTTTTGATTTTTCCATTGAATCTGAATGACAGCCTTGCTAGGTAGAGTATTCTTGGTTGTAGGTTTTTCCCTTTCATCACTTTTAACATATCATACCTTTCCCTTCTGGCCTGCATAGTTTCTGCTGAAAAATCAGCTGATAACCTTATGGGGATTCCCTTGTATGTTATTTGTTGCTTTTTCCTTGTTGCTCTTATATTTTTTCTTTGTCTTTAATTTTTGTCTGTTTGATTAATATGTGTCTTGCAGTGTTCCTCCTTGGGTTTATCCTGTATGGGACTCTCTGTGCTTCCTGGACGTGGGTGACTGTTTCCTTCTCTATGTTAGGGAAGTTTTCAGCTGTTATCTCTTCAAATATTTTCTCAGGCCCTTTCTCTTTCTCTTCTCCTTCTGAGATCCTTGTAATGTTGGTATGTTTAATGTCGTCCCAGAGGTCTCTTAAACTGTCTTCATTTCTTTTCATTCTTTTTTCTTTATTCTGTTCCACAGCAGTGATTTCTGCCATTCTGTCTTCCAACTCACTTATTTGTTCTTCTGCCTTATTTATTCTTCAATTGATTCCTTCTAGTGTATTTTTCATTTCCGTTATTGTATTGTTCATCTCTTTGTTCTTTAAATCTTCTAGCTCCTTGTTGAACATTTCTTGTATCTTCTCAGTCTGTGCCTCCATTCTTTTTCCAAGATCTTGGATCATCTTTACTTTCATTACTCTGAGTTCTTTTTCAGGTATATTTCCTATATCCACTTCACTTATTTGTTCTTCTGGGGTTTTATCTTGTTCCTTCATCTGGAAGATACTTCTCTGCCATCTCATTTTGTCTGACTTTCTGTGTTTGTGGTCTCCATTGCTCAGGCTGCAGGATTGTAGCTCCTCTCACTAGCAGTGTTTGCCCCCTGGTGGGTCCAGTTGGTCCAGGGGCTTGTGCAGGCTTCCTGGTGGCAGGGACTGGTGCCTTCCCACTGGTGGGTGGAGCTGAGTCTTGTCCCTCTGGTGGGCAGGGGTGTGTCAAGCAGCTGTTAGCTCAGGACATCTTTAGCCAGCCTGTCTGCTGATGGGTGGGGCTCTGTTCCCACCCCGTTGGTTGTTTGGCCTGAGGCATCCCAGCACTGGAGCCTGCAGGATGCTGTGTTGGGCCAGGTCTCAGTGCCAAAATGTTGACCTTTGGGAGAGCTCATGCCCATGAACATTCCCTGGGGCCTCTGCCACCAGTGTCCTTGCCCCCACAGTGAACCACAGGCAACACTTGCCTCCTCAGAATACCCTCCAAGACCCACAGGTAGGTCTGGCCCAGGCTCCTATGGTGTCACTGCTCTGCCCTGGGTCCAAGTGCACATGAAACCTTGTGTGCACCCTCCAAGTATGGAGTCTGTGTTTCCTCTAGTCCCGTGGAGCTCCTGTACTCAAGCCCCACTGGCCTTCAAAGCCAAATGCTCTGGGGGCTCCTCCTCCCAATGCTATGCCCCCAGGCTGGGGGAACCTGATGTGGGATTCAGAACTCTTACTCCTGTGGGAGAACCTCTGTGATACAATTATTTTCCAGTTTGTATATCATCCACCTGGCATGTATGGGATTTGATTGTATCTCAAAAGTGCCCCTCTTACCATCTTGTTGTGGCTTCTTCTTTGTCTTTGGATGTAGAGTATCTTTTTTGGTAGTTTCCCATCTTTTTTTGTCAATGGTTGTTCAGCAGTTAGTTGTAATTTTGGTGTTTTCATGAGAGGCGGTGAGCTCAAGTCCTTCTACTCTGCCATCTTGTTCAGGGAGTCTCTGGCAAGGACTTTCTTAACATGATGCCAAAGGTTTTACTAAATGAAAATCATAACAAATGATATAAATATATTAAATGATATAATAATAAGTGAAAGTAAATTATAGAACTTCAGTACGGTAAACAAAAGTAAACAAGATTTAAAGGCACAGAACTAGGATAAAGTATATAAAACAAAGAGTTAATGTCCCCAAATAAACCAGACCATCAAGTGAAAAAATAGGTAAAGGACATGAACAGGCAATTTATAAAGAGAACACTGCAAATATCCAAGGAGATGATGTCAGTATCACTAGTAATAAGATAAATTAAAATGTAACAAATACAAATTTCATTCATTAGTCTGGGAAATGTGACAAAGGAGAAACTGCACCAGTGTGGTTGGTGGGAAAAGAGCCACATTCATGCACTGTGGAAGGAGTCTCAAATTGGTGTCCCCTTTTGGAGGTCCTGTTCCTAATCTGTACCAAAAGTATAACTTTGACCTGGCACCTCAATTCTAGAAATTTATCCTCAAGATAATCAGACACTGTGCTCATTGCAATATTGTTTCTACTAGGGATAAATTGGAAACAATGGCTAAATTAACAGTAGTATATGCAAATAATGAAATATTATGCAACCTTTAAAAAGAATGATAGATCTTGTATGTATTCACATTACTTAGTAAGTAAATGTTCACAAAAGATTGTTTCATGGAAAAAGAAATTTCAAAGCAAAATATCTTAGCTTATTTATAAAATCGTGCACTCAAATATATACATACAAATAGTGAGGGTTGAAAGAATGTTCACCTAAATGTTAGCAGAGGTTACTTTTGTGTCATAAAATTGGAGATGCCTTTTATTCTCTTTTTTTTTAATCAATTTTTTTAACTGAAATATAGTGATTTACAATGTTGTGTTAATTTCTGCTGTGCAGCAAAGTGATTCAGTTATACATATATATACATTCTTTTTTTTTATATTCTTTTCCATCATGGTTTATCATAGGATATTGAATATAGTTCTCTATGCTGTACAGTAGGACCTTGTTGTTTATCCATTCTGTATATAAAAGCCTACATCTGCTAACCCCAACTTCCTACTCCCTCCCTCTCCCAACCCATCCCCCCACCTTGGCAACCACCAGTCTGTTCTCTATGTCTGTGATTCTGTTTCTGTTTCATAGATAGGTTCATTTGTGTCATATTTCAGTTTCCACATAAAAGTGATATCATATATTTGTCTTTCTCTTTCTGACTTACTTCACTTGGTATGGTAGTCTTTAGTTGCACCTATGTTGTTGCAAATGGCATGATTTCATTCTTTTTTATGGCTGAGTAGTATTCCATTGTACATATGTACCACATCTTCTTTATCCATTCCTCTGTTGATGGACATTTAGGTTGTTTCCATGTCTTAGCTATTGTGAATAGTGCTGCTATGAACATAGGGGGTGCATGTGTCTTTTTGAATTATAGTTTTGTCTGGATATAGGCCCAGTAGTGGGATTGTTGAATCATATGGTAATTCTATTTTTAGCTTTCTGAGGAACCTCTGTATTATTTTCCACAGTGGCTGTGCCAACTTACATCCCCACCAACAGTGTATGAGCGTTCCCTTTTCTCCACACCCTCTCCAGCATTTGTTATTTGTGGACTTTTTAATGACGGCCATTCTGACCAGTGTGTGGTGGTACCTCACTGTAGTTTTGATTTGCATTTCTCTAATAATTAGCAGCGTTGAGCATCTTTTCATGTGCCTGTTGGCCATCTGTATGTATTCTTTAGAGAAATGTCTATTTAAGTCTTCTGCCCATTTTTTGATTGGGTTATTTGGTTTTTTTGTTGTTGCTTATTCTCTTTTTTATAATTTCTGTATTATTTCATTTTTTATAGGAGGCATACATTTTTATAATCAGAAAAAAACAGGCCTACTTTCTGTCTTGAACAACTACCAAAGTCCATTTTGGGGCCTGAATTATCCTGTTGTCATATCTACATGGACCAGATTAGCTATGTGGTCTGCTAATCTGACTGCTGACAGCACCAGCCCCCTGGATCACTGTAGCTCACAGAGGCCCTGCAGTCAGACAGGGAGGCCCAGAGCGACAGGTGGAGGCAGCTCCCTGGGGCCCTCAGTGACGCATTCAGTTGCCTAGACTGGGAGCCTCAGAGCACATTCTGGATAGGGGAAGGTAACTCAGGAGGGGCAGGTACAGATCAGAAGCCTGGAGTTAGAAGAGGGCAGCTGGGGCCATCTGAGTCTCTCTGTTGGCTTGGGGATTTGGGTTGAGGCAGCAGTGAGGAGGTGGGAAAAGACCAACAACTTCTAGCATTTTAGGAATGTTGACTCCCAGATGCTGAGCACTGCAGGAGGTTTGACTTCATCTAGTCCTGTGTTTCCTACTCTTCATATCTACAAACTGCCTTTACTATCATTTCTTTAAAATTTTGCCTTAGATGAACATTCACTGTTTTTTTGTTTGTTTAAATAAGTTTATTTTAAAGGGCAACTTTGAATGATCATTGTCATTGGAAACCAATATTGTTTCCTATGAAAAGTAGGTAATTGCCAAAGTAAATTGAGTAAAAACACAGTGGAATAGAGGGGGTGGGGAAAGTGTATGCTGTTTCTAGCAGCAGGCCTTGAGCTGTTTTAGAGAGGTCTTAACAATGCACTAGCACTGAACTGAGACTTGCTCTTTAAAGTGAAGGAAGAAGCATTCTCACTACACATTCTGCCTTGTTGTCCACACACCACATAACATCATTTCCTAACCCGGCAATGGTGCACACACGGCTCAGAGGGCACACTCAGGAATCCCCTCCACGACATGGCTCCCCTCTGCCCCGCCCTCCTGAGCAGCAGATACTGTCAGAGATGAAGGCTTGTGCAGGGTGGGACTGGCTGGGTCAGGATATCATGTCTACCTTGTCTACCCTGGTCTGCAGGCCTTCGAGGACATCTACCTGGAGGAGCGGAAGACCATCAAGATCCTGCTGGAGTATGCCGACAAGATGTTCACCTACATCTTCGTGCTGGAGATGCTGCTCAAGTGGGTGGCCTATGGCTTCAAGAAGTACTTCACCAATGCCTGGTGCTGGCTCGATTTCCTCATTGTGGACGTAAGTGTGGCCCCTGAAGGGAAGAGAGGAGGGGGGCGCCCGTTGCCAGTGTGAGAAGGAGCTGAGGCCGAGGGCAGAAGGACAGAAGGACAGGGCAGCAGGACGAAGTGGAGCATCTTGGCTGTGCCCGTGGGCAAAGGGGCAGGAAGCCCGAGTCTGGGGTCACAGAGGGGATACCTGGGCTCTGCCATCAAACCCCCGACTGGGGACACAGGGAAACCTAGGCTTCTGGGAGAAACTGTACTCACCACGGGGGATAGTGAAGTGCAGTTCCGGCAGCGGTGTGAGCCAGGGCAGGAGTGGGGTCCCACCCTCTCAGGACGTCCAGAAAGGGGAGCAATGAGCCCGTATTGCAGCCCTCACCACGGCACCTTGTGAAGTGTCTGTCAGGCCCACTACACAGATGACCAGTTAAGAGCCTACATGTTCACACACAGAGGAGGTGTTGTATAGGAGATGGAATGAGCCAAAGGCCAGAGGGCACAGGATTGGGGAAAGGGTGCTGGGCAGGCAGATCCTCCTGGCTCAGGTAGAAGGTACCACTTGGGGAGGGTGAGAGGGGTTGGAGTCACCTGTGAGAAGGAGGAAAGTGTGAACACTGGCTGAGGGGTTCCAGGTGGCTGCCCTGGGTGATCAGGCAGCTGGCAGGGCTTGCCTGACCTCTGGTGTGCCCAGGGGACCTGGGGTAGGAGGTTGGCATATCCCCTGAGCACCCAGTTGGCAAATGGAATGGGAGGCCCCTGACCCACAGTTCCCCAGGCCCCAGGACACTGCTGGGTACCAAGCAGGGTGACTGCAGGGTCTTGTGGGGCTCCTGAGCACAGTCAGGTGGGAGAGTAGCCACAGCAGGGTGAGAATTGAGACTCAGAATGCGGGGTAACCTTGGTTCTGTGCTCCCTAAGGGCAGAGGGAACATGGCGAAGGGCTCAGGCGAGGACTCATCATCTAGCTGTGGTGGGTCTCGCACAGCAGGATGTGGGTCAGGATCTGCAGGCTGGGAAGAGCTTTCCAGAAGACACTCGTAGCTCTGCCCACCAGCAGGGGCTGTCCTTCTTATAGTTATAGAAGAGCTTAGGCCTGTGCTTTGTCCCCACTTCAGGCCCAGAAGCTAAAGGGAGGGGCTCAGCTGCCAGTGGGCCTGGCCAGGGTCCAGGCCTGGGTGGGAGGACAAACATGAATGGCTCCGTGGGCTAGAGTATGTGTGGAGACACAGATCCACGTTGCTGGGCCTCCAGCCCAGGCCTCTTTCATCACCCCAAGTGGCCGATGCTAATGCTGGGGTGAGAGGTGCTGAGGTGGCAGAGACGGGGGGAGCTCAGGATGCTCTTACAGCCTGGAGCCCTCAGAGCCTCCCTGAGATGAGGGAGAGGACCCCTGAAGCCTCCTTGCCAAAGGGCCGGGGGAAGCCCTGGGATCCTGGCAGCTCTGCCCTGAGGCCCCCTCACCCAGCTGTTCCTGCAGCTTTTTGGGACTCCGCCAGGGCAGTCCAGATAGAGTTTGCAAAGACTTCTGGGGAAGCCCACCCACCTCCCACCACCTGCTACTTTGGGGAACTCTGCTGAGGCCAGGCCTAAGGGCCTGGAATTCTCAAGATTGGAGAATTAGCCTGTGGAGAAGGAAACTGAGGCTCACAGCAGAGAAGGGCCTGGCCCAAGGTCAAGGAGAAGGAAGTGGGTGCTGGAATCCAGCTTTCCAGATGCTGGCCATGCCCCCCTATCCCCACACTTCATGGAAATGGTGGACTTCAGGCCTCAAGGTCTGGAAAAGGATGTTTCCATGTTCAATTCATGCATTTTTTCGATACTATTGAGCATCTACTGTATGTGGGTGCTATTGTAGATGCTGAGGATCTTGGGGAACAAAACAGACAAAACCCCTGCCTGCACACAGGAAGGTGACTGTGAACCAGAAACATAATACATGAGCCAGCTTTATATTACGCTGGTGATGTATACACATGGAGAAAAGGAAGTAGAGAGGGAAGGGGGTTAGGAGGGCCAGGACTCAGGCAGAAAGGAAGATAGAGATTAGAACTTTAAACAGGCTAGGGCTTCCCTGGTGGCGCAGTGGTTGAGAGTCTGCCTGCTGATGCAGAGGACACGGGTTCGTGCCCCGGTCTGGGAAGATCCCACATGCCACGGAGCGGCTGGGTCCGTGAGCCATGGCTGCTGAGCCTGCGTGTCCGGAGCCTGTGCTCTGCAACGGGAGGGGCCACAACCGTAAGAGGCCCGTGTACCGCAAAAAAAAAAAAAAAAAAAAAAAAAAAACAGGCTGGCCAGAGTGGGCTGGCTCACTGTGGTGACATTTGAAGGAAGTTGGGGTTAGCCAGGCAGATGTCTGCAGAACATTCCAAACAGAGGTTGGAACAGCAGTGCAAAGGTCCTATGATAGGAGGGTGCCTGGGATACCTGAGGAACTGCAGGGAGGCCAGAGTGGCTGGAGCAGAGGAGTGGGGAAGGGAAGTGCAGGAGATGAGGCCAGACTGCATGGGGTAGAACGGGTGCAGCCTTTGAAAACCATGGGCCGTTATTTAGAATGAAATGGGGAGGCATTGAAGGGCTTTGGACAGAAGAGTGACATCATCTGACTCATGTTATGAAAGAATCGCCCTGTCAGGGTGGTGGGGGAGGGGAGTGGAGGCAAGGAGAAGGCTGGGAGGTTGTGGAAGTGATCCAGGGGAGAGATGATGGCGGCCTGGCCAGGATGGTGGCAGTGGAAGTGGTGAGAAATATTTGGACTTCTGACATATTTTGAAGGCAGAGCCAACAGGAAATCCTGATGGGTTGGATGTAGGGAGTGAGAGACAGAGAGAAGGCAGGGATGATGCCAAGGCTTGTGGCCTGAGCAGCTGGAAGGATGGAGTTGTCATCAACTGACATTGGGTGGAGCAGGCAGGGCGAGCTTTGGAAGCAGCAGACGAGGCTGGCCTGCTGGGAGCTAGGCGGGGAGACTGGCCAGACCTGGCTGCCCTCAGCAGCAAGTCCCTGAGAGATGCCCCTCATCCTCTCCCGGGTGGGGGCAGCACAGAAGTCCATCCTGGGAGTCTTCCTCGTCCAAGCCCCTTTGCCCAGCCTTCTCCCAACCTGCTGCTTCCAAGCCTGGGAGGAGGGTCCGGGAGTCAGGGCCCCGCCTGCGGCCCCTCGCCACCGTCAGGCTGCCCTCAGAGCTAGGGTGGTGGTAATGGTGATTGCCGGCGAGGTCAAGCAGGAGGCCACTTCTAACCTGTGATCACCGGCCAGCAGTGACATAAGAAGGGATTGGATGCCCCTGGAACTTTAGAAGGATAAAATCCACTGGGTGGAAATGCCCCGGTGAGGGCGGGGCAGAGAAAGCAGACAGCAGAGAACAGTCCTCAGGGGCTCCATCTGCGCTTCCCTTCTTTGAAGACGGCAGAATGTTGTGAGGTCCAGCTTTGGGGAAATGCCCCAGGATTGTCTGTCTGCTCATACTCAACTCAGGACAGTCCTTCCCCAGAGAGTCTACGTTAGGGCAGGGAAGGGGCAGGCCCAAGAATCTGACTTGAAGGAAAGCACATGGGACCTAAAGCCCAGTCTTTGTGGCCCTGCTCCTCCACACTAGTGGGTGGCTTTGGAACTCAGTTTTCTCATCTGTAGCATTGGGAGGTGCGTTCCAAGTCTTGGGGTGAGTGCGGCTATTATAGACGTGTGTGTGTGTGTGTGTGTGTGTGTGTGTGTGTGTGTGAAGTGCACACAGCAGGCCCTCAGTGAAGGTCTGAAAGCTGGGACATGCTTGGGTTTGCCCCCAGCCTCTTGGGCTGCAGGAAGGCTGGCCCAACACAGGACAGCCTGTGAAGACGATCCAGCCGGGAATCAGAAAGACTGGACACAGGAAGGCCTGCTGGCTCTCTCATACCCAGCCTGTTTTCGGTGGGCCAGGAGCCCTGCCACTGTCTCGAGCTGTCCCCGTGGCTCCACTCCCACCCTGCCTCCCACAGGTCTCACTGATCAGCCTGGTGGCCAACGCGCTGGGCTTTGCTGAGATGGGCCCCATCAAGTCACTGCGGACCTTGCGTGCGCTCCGACCCCTGCGAGCCCTGTCACGATTTGAGGGCATGAGGGTAAGAGGGGTGGCTCTTCCCACAGGGGCAGTGGGAGGTGGCTTCATGGAGGGGACCCACAGGCCCACTTGTTGTCCAGGCGGCCCTGACCTGGGGGGAGCATGTGCAGGATCTCCAGGAAGCACGGCTGGGCTTGGTGGCACTTGGAGATGGAGAGCTGTGAGAACCTCCCCCCAGGCCTGCCACCCCCAGCCCTGTGGGCTCCATGAGGGTCAGAGAGCCCTGGATAACGGAGAGGAAGTGAGGCCTGGGGCACACGTGTCTCAGCTGCAGCCAGCCCCACCGGCCCAGGGCCCCTTCGGCTTCTGCTCTCCAGCGGGGCCTCGTGTCTGTGTGTGCCCCGGCTCCATGTGTCCGGCCCTGTCCCCTGCCTCCTGGCCATCACAGGCTGCCTTCCCTCTGTGATAGGCAGTAGGGCAGTGCTAGGGAGGATGAAGGAAGCAAGGAAGGAGCCAGCTGTATTCTCACCATCAGAGAGCAGTTTGTATTTGCTTAGTAAACTCTTTGGCACTATTTTCTAAGTGCAGAGCCCTCTGTGTTTTTTTCAAGTCACCAAACTTTACCAAAGGATGTGCACATATAAGGCAAATTGAAAAGCCCACTAAGAAAAAACATTATCCATCTTATATAGCAAGAAAACAAACCCATGTGTTTGCGTGTGGGGGTTTTTTTGTTTCTTGTTTTTACAAAATGCGCACAGTTCTGTTGTGACTTAGCAGACACGTCTGTGTGTCTCTCACTGACACAGCAGGCACCATTACACAGCCCCAGTTTGGCTGATGGTTTTGAACTTTGCTCACACCCCCAACCCATGGAGAGACAAACTGCTTATTTCTGGTGGGAAGCCATTCACAAGTGAATAATCCGACCTAAGTTAAATGTCTCTTTGGGAGCAAGGACATTTTGTTCTGGGACAAGGGGACATGGGGGAGACACTAGTTGCCAGGAATGCCTCTGCTGTGGCTGCCGGCCACAGAGCCAGAGAAGGGCAAACGGGAGAGTTGGTTTCCCACCCTGTTCCCAGGTTCATCATGCCTGCTGGGGGGCCACGGACCGACCCCCTCCTTTGCGTGTGTCAGCATTACCATAGCCACCGCCCAGCCCCACACCAGCTCCGCTCCTAGTCTGTGTGGCAAACGTTCCTGGCTCACAGACAGCTGAGAACTAGGTCCCTCACTGGAGTGGAGTCCCCAGTTATTTTTGCCAAGGATACTTTTCCTGGGTGCTGTGAGTTTAAATGAGGAACATGGGGCCATGGCCCCATGGGGTCAGAGAGCCTCTCCCTGGGGAGGGCAGAGGCACAGGGAGCGTGCACACCACCCGCCCTGCCAGCCCTGCTCCCACCGCAGCATGAGAGGCTGTCAGAGCGCCCTCCAGACGTACCACCCATACCACCGGAGGTCCCCTGGGCACACTTTACAGGAGAACACCCATCCATCCCGGTAGCAGCAACCCCAAAGGAAACCAGAAGCTTAGCTCAGAGAGTGTATGTCCAGAGGCCCTTTCTCATCAGACTTGTGGCATACTCGTCCAGCAGAGACCCTGCTGAAAATTAAGTTTGAAGGTCGTGGATTCCGGGCAGAGCCAAGAAGGGAAAGGCAGATGTTCTGAGCTGTGTCAGACTTCAGGGTGCAAAGCAAAAGGCGTGTGTGTTCTCTCTCACTCCCCTCACTGCCGGCCAGAGCTTCCAGCCATGGGTTCCCCTTCATTGGGGACAGGAACTGTTCCCCACCCCCATAGGGACCTATACCCAGGAGGTTCAGTAGGTTGGGGGCCTTGAAAAGGGTGTGTGTTCTGGGCACCCCCAGGAACTGAGCCTCTTCTCTGCCCACTTGAGGTTGTGGTCAATGCCCTGGTGGGCGCCATCCCCTCCATCATGAACGTCCTCCTCGTCTGCCTCATCTTCTGGCTCATCTTCAGTATCATGGGCGTGAACCTCTTCGCGGGGAAGTTTGGGAGATGCATCAACCAGACTGAGGGAGACCTGCCCTTGAACTACACCATCGTGAACAACAAGAGCGACTGTGTGTCTTTCAACGTGACTGGCGAATTGTATTGGACCAAGGTGAAAGTCAACTTTGACAACGTGGGAGCCGGGTACCTGGCCCTTCTGCAGGTGGTAAGTCCTGTGGGGGTAGGGAAGGGCCTTCCTTCCTCCTACTGGCTGACCAGCCACAGGCACCTTCCCCTGTGCTGTGGGCAGGAGAGGGAGAGCGGGGCCACTCTGGATCCTCACAATAGGATCATGTTGCCCAAAGGAGGCTTAGGATTCTCCAGGGAATTCTTGGCTTCTTGGGAAGGCCCCAGATTTTCCATTCTAAGGAAGATGCTACATTCTCCAAGTATGGCATGGGGCTTCAGCACTATGGCAGAACCAGCTCCCCAGACAGCAGTCAGTTTGGCAGTATGATGGCACAGATTGCAAGTGAATGACCATAGACACCCAGGAACTGAACTATTAGCAAAATTGTGACTCTGGCCACCCCTCTGTTATAAAATGTAGTGATATCTCCTGCGTTGTTAAAAGAATATATTTCCTTTCATCCCTAATGTGCAAGATGTGTGATGTTTAAACAGGCATGGCCTTCCCCAGTCTTTCCAAAGTTTCCATTGATTTGTGAGGACAGTGGCTTCAGTGATTATAATGCACAGCATACAAATAACCTTGACAACAGAAATCAATCTGAACCATAACATGCAAAGCTGCAGCTTGTTCTTCTTGCTGTCCCAACCAAAAGCCCAGACACCTGTCTCTAGTCCCCAGAATAGAGGGAAGTTTGGCACATCCCCTCACACCTCCACCCACCTCTTAAATCACAGGGATAGCTTTCTCCAACGACTCCCCTGAAATACATCGTGGGGAACATGATTAGAGCCAAACTCGGAGCACCTTCCATCCCTGTGACTGTCCCTTCTGAATGTCAGAACTTGGAAGGAAAGCCCCCTTTCTGTTGCAGACAGAACCGCACAGTGGCTGGGAAGAATTCGGTCACGGGCATCTCGTAAACTTGGGTGGTCCCCAGCAGGTCCCACAACATCTCCAGACCTCTCTGTACAGGTGAGGGCCCCATGGCACAGGGAGCTGAAGCAGTTGCCTTCTCTGCGGCCACCTTGGTTTCCCTCTGCCCTGCCTGACTCATAAAAACTCTCAGACATGGAAAGTCTGTGCAGACCAGCTTATACCCTGAAAGTAGGCTCAGGACACAATCAGATTTTGCCAAGGACACAAGTGAGATCCGCTAGGCAATTGGTCTCACCACCAAGCATGTCCCTCAGGCTCTTCTGAATCATCATAGCATCCCAGACTTGGGCAGTCCATGCAGCCAGTGCCAGGACCTTGTCCTATTTGGCCTCCTCTTTCCTGCCTTGTGTGCCATGCCAGCGCCAGCATGTATGGACTCACAAGAGCCAATTGCTACATTTTCCAATATTTTGCAAGCCATTATTAAAAATTAGATTTTATAAACTTGTAATTAACTCAATGATATTGAAACGAAATCAAAACTCACCATAACCACTTATTATCATCTATGCTCTTGAGGTTATTCACACCTATTATATCCATACAGTGGAAATATTACAACGCTGTGCTCCTCTTCCCGACTCTGTGCATCTCTTCCCGACTCTGTGGTCAGTAACGACGTGTTGGCAACTTAAGGATGGCAATGATGGGAGTATTTACACAGAGAAGTTGGCAAACACAACAATCAGGGCTTTTCTTTTTCTTCTGGAAAGCCATTTGTTAGCCATTTGCCAACACACCACTAGCAAAAGGACCCCCTTAAGTATGAGGGAAGGTTGGGATTTTTCGGGGACTTCCTTTGAAAAGCTATGAAGCAGAAGCCATAAGGCTCATGACAAAGGGGACCAGGTCAGCCCTGGAGTCCTTAAGTAAGAACTGAGAGCCCAAGAGCCACCTCTCTCTCCCTGATACCTGCTGTGCGCTTCTGTGTCATTTTAGAATCTGAAATGAATGTGGATCTGAAGAGCAGTCTCTTGGCCAACATCAAGAAGTTTATTCTCCCACTGTATGACCTTCTTGGGGTGTCTGCTTGGCTGGCTTCCCCTCCTCCTCAGCCCTGAACAAGAAGGCCTTTCCCTGACCACCCAGCAATTTGGATACTGCTGAAAGGGTGGGATGGACTGCTTGCTTCTTGTAGGAGGTTATTTCCTGGCCTCATCTGCCCAGACAGGAGCCCTAAGTAGCTCCATAGATGCAGAATTAAATGATTTCCTTACTCTTGTTTTTTCCTTCCAGGCAACATTTAAAGGCTGGATGGACATCATGTATGCAGCTGTGGACTCCAGGGGGGTAGGTTGTCACACTGGCCTCTCTGCCTGAGTCAGGCACCCGAGGTTCCCAGATGCTTGGTCTACATCCCATAAGGGCCAGGTCTCTTGTGTCAACCCAGAGTTGAGCCTCTCTGGAATGCCTAGGCCTGGCCCTGGGGCAAGGTTGTGTGGTCTCCCAAGGAGTCCCCAAATTTGCAAATATCTTTCAAATTAAATTCACTGTAATTTAGTTGAATCGAAGTCTTACCCCAGGAGGATGGGGTGGAACCAACAGAGACATAAATCAAGTTTCTCCTCTGTCCTTGTGTTCCACCCCCATCACACTGACAGTTACAGGCTGAGAGATGCCTCCATATACTCAAACCTCCCAGTGGCCCAGGGGAAGGAGCCATGCAGGGATGCTGTGCCAGCCCTGAGCCCAGCATGCCTGCCCTCCTCACCTGCCACCATCTACTCTTCTCAACTCCATCCCCACCCACCCATCACACACACTCAGACATACACCCTATGTGGTGACCTTCCTCTGACACACGCAGCCAGCCCACCCCCATTCCCGCCTGTCTGACCTCCCGTCTGGTTTCTCCCCTCTAGTATGAAGAGCAGCCCCAGTGGGAATACAACCTCTACATGTACATCTACTTTGTTATTTTCATCATCTTCGGGTCTTTCTTCACCCTGAACCTTTTCATCGGTGTCATCATTGACAACTTCAACCAGCAGAAGAAAAAGATACGTAGAGTGCAGGTTCCCCAGGCTACAGGGCAAGGCTGGATGCCAGGGACTTGGGAGCCTTTCTGGCTCCTGGCCCCATTTTTCCTTCCTGTTGGGGATGGTCCTCTTCTTGCTCCTGTTGGGATAGGGTGGGAGAGAAGTGTGTCCATGATGTGACCTGCTTACAGCTGTAAGCCTGTAACAAGGGGGCCCACGCCTCCGTAGTCTGAGAGATGAGGCTCCTAAGAGAACCTGGGGTGAGGGTTGTGTCTTTTTACCTGGTCCGTGATCAGGGACAATGGCGGGGGCGGTGCTGCACAAAGGCCAGGGTCTTCCAGGAGCTCCATCAGAGGGGCCCTGATTGGGTGGCAGGCAAACCAAGTGGGCAGAGAACTTCCAAGGTGGCTGAACTGGGCAGGGGAGAGGATGGGAGTAGGGACTGGATTTGCAAGTCACAAAGTCAGAGAGAGCTCAAGGAGAATGGGGACAGGGACCCAGGAGAAGCAGGTCTGGGGGTGGGGGAAATCTCTGGTGCAGGCTAGAGGCACACTTTTCTGCCCTGGGAGAGGAAGTGTGGAGGAGTGCAACCCTGGCACCCTCATCAAGGAGGCAAGATCCATGTGCCCTCCATGCTGGGGGCTCTGAGAACTCCAAAATGAAGCTGGTGCCTATCTCTCTGCACTTAGGGGGCCAGGACATCTTCATGACAGAGGAGCAGAAGAAGTACTACAACGCCATGAAAAAGCTGGGCTCCAAGAAGCCCCAGAAGCCCATCCCACGGCCCCTGGTGAGTCAGGCTCTCGATTTGATGGGAGTGGGGAGGATCAGCCGAGGGGACCCTGAGAAGGCCCCACGCCACAGGACCAGCTATCAGGGCCTCTTCACAGTCTTTTGGCCCAGCCCAGGGCCGTCAGCCTGTCCAGGAAAGGAGGGACCTATAACCACGCACAGGGGCCTCAGTCTCATGGAGATAGAGGGGAAGGCATGAGACGGCTATGGCAGCCCAGGGGACACTCCCCTCCCACAGGAACCTCTCGGTGAGCCCCCTTCTTCCCTGCAGGGCTGCAGGCTTTCCCCAGGGAGCGCAGGGCAGCCTGCCCCCACCCCCGTGCATAACCTCATCCTTGCAACTCCCTGAGCAGTAGACTTCCCTGGTAGGTGGGGCCCAGAGGGGTGCTGGGTTCTCTGCTAGGCTGACTCCCTTGGCCCAAAAAAGTGTGTGTGTGTGTGTGTGTGTGTGTGTGTGTGTGTGTGTGTGTATTGGAGCAGGATGGGGGCAGTACTGAGGTTAATTAGGTGAATGATACCTAAATCACTAGCTTGTAAGTGGCAGCCCCAGTTTTTGCATCTAATTCATCCATTTCATCTGATACTTTCCTGTTCTCCATGCTTGGTTCTAGGTTAGTTGTGTGTGTGTGTGTGTGTGTGTGTGTGTGTGCGTGCGTGCGCACGTGCACACGTGTGTTTTCACTTATTTATAATCGTCTCTCTTCCCCCAAATAATCTTACAATTAAAGACATATAAAATACAGTCAGTAGAATCCACTGGACCACCAGGGAAGTCCCAAGTAGAATAAATAAAATAAATTCCATGAAAAGAGTGGAGAAAATTTGTTAACCTGAGGACTGAGACAATTACTAGGACTGAACTTTACATCTGACCTTGAGCCTTCAGACAGTGGGAACAAAAAGGGAAGCATGATGAACGATGTGCTGAGGAAACTCGGAGTAAGAGAGGTCCGTTTCTGAAGAGCCATCAGAGATGGTCTCAGGGAAGAGAGAGCCTAGGGCTGGGCCTGGAAGCCCAGAGAGCTTTCAGCAGGAGAGCCAGGCTGGCCAGCATCCTGACTTCTTCCTCTTTCCGTGACTGTCTGGGGGCGTTGCCCCCCGCCCCAGAGGATGAAGTAAGAGGGTAGGTGGCCTGGGCTGAGAGGCAGCAATGGGGGCATGCTAGCCTGTCTGAGGCCCCTGCTGAGCCCGTCCTCTGCCCCTCCTTTCAGAACAAGTACCAAGGCTTCATATTCGACATTGTGACCAAGCAGGCCTTCGATGTCACCATCATGTTTCTCATCTGCTTGAACATGGTGACCATGATGGTGGAGACAGATGACCAGAGCCCTGAGAAGGTCAACATCTTGACCAAGATCAACCTGCTCTTCGTAGCCATCTTCACAGGCGAATGTATCATCAAGATGGCTGCCCTGCGCTACTATTACTTCACCAACAGCTGGAACATCTTTGACTTCGTGGTTGTCATCCTCTCCATCGTGGGTGGGTATGCAAGTCGGCTAGGCAGAAAAGCTCTCCCCAGGCCAGGCCTTTCCCTCTCCTCCAGCCCTGGATCTGTACTTAATAACAAGTACACCAGGCTCCTGCATTCTTTTCTCTCTACATTCCTTGCTTCTCCCCCCATCTCATACACACACACACACATCTGGGAGGGCCCAATCAGGCCAAGGGGCCAACCTGGTAGAGGACCCAGCACCCCCTCCTGGCCCCACCCTCCCTGGAACCCTGGGACACATCTCTCTGATTATAGAGTTTCGAGGATGAGTCTGGAAAAGGGAATGGGACCTGTGGGGGCTTTCCTGCCTTCCCAAGGGAAGCCTTCCCCTTAGGCTGAAGGAGGAAGAGGTTCCAGAGTCGGGAGGCAGGTGGCCCTGTAAAGTAGAAGTTATCCCTGGAGATGGAAAATTCTGGAGTCTAGCCACCCAGGTATGTGCCAGGCTCCTTCGGACATCACCTGCCTCATGCAGTTTACCTTATAAAGTCAGCACTGAGGCAGGGAAATCATACAACTAGGGAGAAGCAGAGACAGGATTCATACACAGTCTACTCAGGCTGCTATAACAAAATACCAGACTGGTTAACTTATAAACAACAGAAATTTACTTCTCACAGTTCTGGATGCTGGAAGTCCAAGATTAAGGCACCAGCATAATCATGTTTTCTGGTGAGGGTCCTTTTCCTGGTTCATAACCTGCACCTTCTTGCCACAAAGTGGAAGGGGCTAGGGAGCTCCATGAGCCTCTTTTATAAGGGCACTAATCCCATTTATGTGGGCTCCACCCTCATGGCTTAAGCACCTCCCAAGTTCCCACCTTCTAATACCATCATCTTTGAGAGTTGGGATTTCAACATAATGAATTTAGGGGGAGACAGAAACATTCAGACCATAGCACATGCCCATATCTGTTTAACTTCAGAGCCCAAGTTCTTTTTTTAACAACAGTTTTATTGAGATATAATTTACATAACATAAAATCCACCCTTTCAAGTGTACACTTCAGTACTTTTTAGTATATTCACATAGCTGTGCAACCATCATCACACTCTAATTTTAGAATATTTTCCTCATCCCCAAAAGAGACTCTGTACCCATTTAGCGATCAGTCCCCATTTTCCCTCTCCCCATCCCCTTGGCAACCAGTAATCTAAAATTTTGAGGGACCGCCAAACTGTTTTCCAAGGTGGCTGCACCATTTTACATTCCCATCCTCAATGTATGAGGGTCCCAATTACTCCACATCCTTACCAACACTTGTTATTTTCCGTATTTTTTAATTATAGCCACGCTAGTGGGTATGAAGTGATATCTTATTGAGGTTTTGGTTTGCATTTCCTTGATGACTAATGATGTTGAACATCTTTTTATGTGTTTATTTGTCATTTTCCTTGGTATATCTTGGTATATAATAAGAATAATGTCTTGGAGGAATGTCTTCAAATCCTTTGCTCAATTTTTTTAATTGACTTACTTATGTTTTTATTGAGTTGTAAGAATTCTTTATATATTCTGGAGGCCAGTCCCTTATCAGATATATGATTTGCAAATATTTTCTCCCATTCTATAGGTTGTCTTTTCACTTTTTTCATTGTTATCTCTTGAAGCACAAAGCTTTTATTTTTAAGTCCAATTTATCAATATTTTTTTTCTTTTGTCACTTGTGTTCAGGGCCCAGTCTTGACCCTGCCCCCACAGACCTCTGCCTTGGGGTGACTAGCTTTCATCTTTCTGCCATGTTCAGACCCTGCCTTCAGTGACTCAGAGGCAAAAGCAGGGGCTGCTATGGCTGCAGTGATGGGCAGATGGTTAGAAGCTGGAAGTTAGGTCAGGAAATGCTCCGAGAGATCCCAGGCAGGGGTGAGGGCGAGATTGTGCCTGGTGGGACTGGAGAGAAGCTTTAGAGAATGAGGGTGTCAGGAACAGGAACAGAGCCCTTGAGGCATAGTCTCAGAGATTCCAGGAGGTGCAGTCTGTACTCAAGAACACCTACTGATCCCAGAGCTTGTGTACCAGAGAGGCACAGTTAACAGGTCGACTTGGAGCCAGAGTGTCTGAGTCAAATCGCAGCTTCTCACTGACTAGGTGGTAACTTGGATAAGTTTCCTCTTCTGGCAAATGAGGATAATGGTATCAGCTTACCTCCTAGGGTAAGCCCTTTCTTCTGTTGGAAGGACTAAATGGATGGGTATGAATTGCTCAACCCAGTGCCCTGTTGACAGTGAACACTGGACACATGTCAGCCGGTGACATTATTATCATATGAGGAGTCTGGAAAGGTCACTTGGGCCAATACAAGGCAAGTGTATTCCACTCTTTCTCCTATAACTTACATCCCTGCTCCTTGAAACTCCAAATCCAGACTAGTCAGTAGAGATGGGTGGGCAGGCCTGGCAGCTAGCAGAGTTGGGAGGGTCATAGGAAGCACCTCAGAGAGGCTGAGATGCGAGAGGCGAGGTGCGGGGAGTGGGCCGACTGCCTGGCCAGTGCCTCTTGTATTTCAGTGTGCACACAAACCACCTGGGCTTGTTAAAACACAGTGGGTCTGGGGCGGAGCTGAGATTCTGCATTTCTGATACGTGCCCAGGAGATCAGGCTTCTGGTCCTTGGATCACACTTTGAGTAGCAAGGAGCTAAAAGTTCCCGAATTCTGGTCCGAGGTGGGCCACCAAGATGCTGAGAAAGTCCCCTGAGGCCTCAGAACCCAAGATCTGGAAGATGAGCCTGATACGGCTCTGCAGGTGTTCTCAGGAGACTAAGGAACGGAGTGCTAAGAAGGCATTTTGCAAAAGATGCAGGTACTGTAGGTCCTCCTTTTCTGGACCACAGTTGCAGCAATGGAGACTCAAAGAGGTGGGTGGAGGCAGGGTCCTTGCAGGCCCCAGGTGACCCAGGCCTCCGCTCCCTGGCTCCTTGCTGTACAGAGACACCTCCCAGCGATGCAGGGCTGGAGGGAGGACAGCAATGCCATCAGTGGCCTCAGTCTGCATTGTTTCCCACAGGCACTGTGCTCTCAGACATCATCCAGAAGTACTTCTTCTCCCCAACGCTCTTCCGAGTCATCCGCCTGGCCCGGATCGGCCGCATCCTCAGGCTGATCCGCGGGGCCAAGGGCATCCGCACGCTGCTCTTTGCGCTCATGATGTCCCTGCCCGCCCTCTTCAACATTGGGCTGCTGCTCTTCCTGGTCATGTTCATCTACTCCATCTTCGGCATGGCCAACTTCGCCTACGTCAAGTGGGAGGCTGGCATTGATGACATGTTCAACTTCCAGACCTTCGCCAACAGCATGCTGTGCCTCTTCCAGATCACCACGTCAGCAGGCTGGGACGGGCTCCTCAGCCCCATCCTCAACACGGGGCCTCCCTACTGCGACCCCAACCTGCCCAACAGCAACGGCTCCCGGGGGAACTGTGGGAGCCCCGCCGTGGGCATCCTCTTCTTCACCACCTACATCATCATCTCCTTCCTCATTGTGGTCAACATGTACATCGCCATCATCCTGGAGAACTTCAGTGTGGCCACGGAGGAGAGCACGGAGCCCCTGAGCGAGGATGACTTCGACATGTTCTATGAGATCTGGGAGAAGTTTGACCCGGAGGCCACCCAGTTCATTGAGTATTCGGCCCTGTCCGACTTTGCTGACGCCCTGTCTGAGCCGCTCCGAATCGCCAAGCCCAACCAGATAAGCCTCATCAATATGGATCTGCCCATGGTGAGCGGGGACCGTATCCACTGCATGGACATCCTCTTTGCCTTCACCAAGAGGGTTCTGGGTGAGTCTGGGGAGATGGACGCCCTGAAGATCCAAATGGAGGAGAAGTTCATGGCGGCCAACCCGTCCAAGATCTCGTATGAGCCCATCACCACCACACTCCGGCGCAAGCATGAGGAGGTGTCGGCCACGATCATCCAGAGGGCCTTCCGCAGGCACCTGCTGCAGCGCTCCATGAAGCACGCCTCCTTCCTCTTCCGGCAGCAGGCGGGCGGCAGCGGCCTCTCTGAAGAGGATGCCCCCGAGCAGGAGGGCCTCATCGCCTACATGATGAACGAGAACTTCTCCCAGCGCCTTGTCCCACCCTCCAGCTCCTCCATCTCCTCCACGTCCTTCCCACCCTCCTATGACAGCGTCACCAGGGCCACCAGCGATAACCCCCAGGCGCGGGCATCTGACTACAGCCCCAGCGAGGATCTCACGGACATGCCCCTGTCCCCAGACAGGGACCGTGAATCTGTTGTGTGAGCGTGCCCCGGTGGGCCAGCGCACAGTGTCATGGCAAACCCGAATGCAGCCCCAGACCAGCAGCCGTTGAGCCATCTGTCCTTGCCTTGGGCTTCGGGAGTGAGAGATGAGCCTCGGCCCCATGGACCGACAAAGCAGAGTCCTGTGCACTATGCTGACAGCTGTAAGCATTTGGCTAAGCCAGCCGTTCGGGGTGGCCTGTCCCTAGAGGCCCGAAGTGTACCAGTCCTGGCGGAAGGGTCTGGTCAGGCAACACCCCAGGGCTCTGACGAGCAACTCCATCCCAGCTGCTGAGACAAAATACAAAACTGAGACTGTATGTGTTGTGAACGGGCTTTCATAAATTTATTATATTTGATATTTTTTTACTTGAGCAAAGAACTAACTTTTTTTCATGGATGGATTGGCAGCAATTCCCGCTGCTTCTTCTTAACTCTGCACAAGAGTGTCTATGGAGCTGCTGGGACTCTGTTGTCAGAGCAAAAGTGAAATCCATTGTGGGTCCCACAGGCCTTCACTGCCCAGGGGTTGGGCTAAGGTGCCAAGAGGGCTGAACCCCTTCCCCTTCATGCGTGTGCACACTCTCATACACACAGAGGCCAGACACAGGCCACGTGTGGCCTGGGCTCCCTGAGGTGAGCACCAGGCAGCCTCTTCTACCCTAGCCTAAGGGAGACATGCCTTTCCTCCCGGCCCCCATGGGTGGGATTCTTGTCAGCCGGGGCTCATCCCGGCCTTCCATTGTCCCCAAGTTTCCATTTTCCCCTTGTATTTTTATGCAGGCCACCCTGGGGTCAGTTCTACAAATACAACAAGCTTCCAGAAGAGAGTGGCCCGGGTCCCAGGGCTGGTCCTCGGCACTGACGTTGCCTTTCTTTCCCTGGAGAGCGTGGCCTCTGTTAGAGTATTAACGTTAAACGAAGGGCCTGAGGGAGGAGCCCCACTCACCTCCTGCCACCCAGCTTGTCCTTGCTGCCCAGCCTGGCCGGCCCTGCCCCACAGGCGAGGAAGAGAAGGCTGAGCCCGTGGGGTTAGGGCTGAGAAACTCAACAGCCCTCAGGGCGGGGGCCCCCGGCCCATGTGGAGAAGGGGGTCTGTTGTCATCACCCAGGCTCTTTCTCCGGACCTTTCTGCCTCTGCCCAGCGGTGAGGGGATGCCCATGTGGCCTCCTGCTCCTCTCCAGATGCAGCGGCATGGGAGTGGGGAGGGCTGTTTGCGCCCTATGCAGAGAAGGGGCCTCAGGAGGCTCAGGCCCAGTCCCTGTGCCCTGGGAGGCGAATGGACCGCAGGCCCCCTGGGAAAGGGAGTAGTGTGACCCTGGACCAGCCCCTCCCGCTCAGCCCAGGGTCCTGGTGGCACCCACATGCAGGCCCTCCTAGGGAAGCGGCCAGGCTGCCCATAGGTCTTATGAGCAGGCCTTTTCAGGGAAAAATACTTTTTCTAGTCCAATTACCACCCCCAGGGCCTCTTCAGCTGCTGACAATCCTACTTAGCATATGCAAATCTTTTAATGTAGAGAACTGTCACCCTGATAGTGACGGTGGCTGGTGGAGCCTGTGCAGGCAGGGGCTCGGCTGCCCAAATCCGCTCTCCAGCAAAGCCGCCCTCCACCTGGCGGCGGCCACCTCTCAGGGCAGCCCGGGAAGCCAGAAGCTGGCTGTCCTAACCTACCTCGCCGAGCCGTCAGGGAGCTAGCCGTGGGGAGCTAAGGGGACACTGCCGGCGAGACAAGTATTATGTTTCTTCTTGTCACCTGAGTTCCCTTGGTGGCAGCCCTAGCCTCCACCCCCTTCCACCCCAGTGATTTCTCTTCTCCCATGTTCCCTTTGAGTTCAGTGTGGGATGTGGTTTTTAACTGTCCCAGCGATGCTTCTCTTGAGTGGAAATCTTATTTTTGTAGCTCTCTGTGCTGTGCTCTTAAGGCTTGGAGAGATGTGTGCCCTCCCTGGCACCTGGCACCCAGAGCCTGCTGCATGGACAGGGATGAGGCTGGGAGGCCGGCCGGCCTGCAGGCCCAGCTGACCGGAAGGCAACTGGGGTTTTGTGTGTGGGGACAGCCTGGGAGCCTGAGGCAGGTGCCCGGGGCTGGCCGCTGACAGACGACGCTGGCTGCACCAAGTGCCAGCCGTTGTCTGAACTACCCAAGCACTTCTCACCAAACTTCGTGCGTAAATAAGATACATATTTTTAAAACAAACCAATAAATGGCTTACATGACCTGGCCTGGACTCTGTTCTTTTTTTTTTTTTATTGAAGCAGAGTTGATTTACAAATTTACAATATTGTGTTATTTTCTGGTATACAGCAAAATGATTCAGTTATATATATATATATATATATATATATATATATATATACACACATACTTTTTTTTTTTTTTTTTTTGCAGAAACCCACAAAGCCGGTATGTAAACAAAGGTGACCCCCAGTGTAATCAAATGCAGCCTTTATTTTTGCCTCTTCCTGTCCCTTTCAGCTTCATTCAGTGGAGACAATCTTCCCTGGCGCCGGGTAAAAAACAGGCCAATGCTGGGGCTTTTCCACTCAGTCTTGGGTGAAACAGCAGCCTTCAGCCACTCTATTATAAATACCATCTTAGCCTCATCCTGAGAGTGTCCAGTCCTATGACAGTCGGAGATGGGGTGGCTGGACGGCTAGAGGGGACTCTCATACGGGCATCTTCTGGCTTTCTGGAGACTCCCTACTGGACCTTCTCCCTGTAGTCTCCTCAGCCCTAGGAATGCACTCTTCCGGGTGCCCCGTGACCCTTCCTTTGCCTGTGGGCACCTGTGGGTCTACTCCCAGCCTCTTCCTGCCAAGCCCCTGGACCTTCCTGGTAGCCCTGCTGTGGAGGCTCACACAGGCCCTCTCTGCCTGCTGCCTCTGGTCCTCAGGAAGCACTAAGCACATTTGCCCCACCCACACTGGCCTGCGGCCAGGCCCCGGCAGCAGTGTGCTCCAAGGCCACCACCAGAGCAACCCTCCCTCCAGGTGCCAGGGCTGGTCCACTTGAGCTTTTCAGGCCCAGTGAGGCCCAGTCCTCCATCTCAAAGCTCTCCAAGAAGGCCCAGGAAGCCCCCCTCAGCAGGCCTGGGTTAGAAGGTGGCACCCTCCACACACAGGCCATCCCCCAGAAGAAGGCCACAGGGTCCTAGAAACAACTCATGATAGTTCTCTGCAAGAAACCCACTCACAACAGGTTCCCTTTTCCTATCCTTGATGTGACTATGGGGTCCCCATGTCCGGCTCCATTTCCCTTGTAAGCCATCTGCATACAAGGGACACATGGTTTGGCACCCTGAAACCCTTGGTATTAGTCCCTTGGTCAAAACAGGGGCAGAGACAGTCCACTTTAACCTCCTGTGACACTTGTTTAATTGTCTCCCCAACCAGACCAGGGCGTTTCAAAGCGCAGGCCATGTCCCATTGAAGTGGGCCACGACCAGCTTTTTTTAAAATGATATCAGAATTTAAAATAGCCGTGGATGCTATGTGCTTAGGATAAGTGTTGTCTTGTGAAGCTATTGTTTTAGATATACATAGAAAACTTGGGTGAGTGCCTGTATGTACACTGGGTGGTGAAAGAAAATATATTTTATATTAGAAATTGCAGCAAAAGGAGTGAAAACAACATGAGGAGAGGGGTGTGAGACAAGACAACGGAGTAGAAGGACTTCAGCTCACCACCTCACACGAAAGCACCAAAATCACAATTAGCTGCTGAATAACCATTGACAAAAAAGACTGGAACCTATCAAAAAGATATTCTACATCCAAAGACAAAGAAGAAGCCACAGCGAGATGGTAGAAGAGGTGCATTCACAATACAATGAAATCCCATACCCGCAGGGTGGGTGGCCCACAAACTGGAAAATAATTATATCTCAGTGGTTCTCCCACGGGAGTGAGAGTTCTAAGCCCCATGTCAGGCCCCCAGAGCATTTGGCTTAGAAGGCCAACAGGGCTTGATTGCAGGAACTCCACAGAACCAGGGGAAACAGACACTCCACTCTCAAGAGAATGTACACAAGGTCTCATGCCCACTGGGACCCAAGGAAAAAAGCAATGACTTCATGGAAGCCTGGGCCAGACCTACCTGATGGACTTGGAGGGTCTCCTGGGGAGGCGGGAGTAGCTGTGGCTCACTCTGGGGACAAGGACACTGGTGGAGAAGATATTGGGAGTATTCATTGGTGTGAGCTCTCCCAGAGGCTGCCATTTTGTCACCAAGAACTGGCCTCACCCAACAGCCTGCAGGCTCCAGTCCTGAGACCAAACAACCAACAGGGTGGGAATACAGCCCCACACATCAGCAGACAGGCTGCTTAAAGTCTTCCTGAGCCCACAGCTGCTTGGAAAAATCCTTAACAAAACACTAGCAAACCAATCCAACAATACATTAAAAGGATCATACACCATGATCAAGTGGGATTTATCCCAGGAATGTGAGGATTTTTCAGTATCCACAAATCAATCAGTGTGATACACTACATCAACAAATTGAAGAACAAAAACCATATGATCGTCTCAATAGATACAGAAAATGCTTTTGACAAAATTCAACTCCCATTTATGATAAAAACTCTCCAGAAAGTGGGCCTAGAGGGAACTTACCTCAACATAATAAACGCCATATATGACAAACCCGCAGCTAACATCATACTCAACAGTGAAAAGCTGAAAGCATTTCCTCCAAGATAAGGAACAAGACAAGGATGTCCACTCTTGCCACTTTTATTCAACGTAGTTTTGGAAGTCCTAGACACAGCAATCAGAGAAGAAAAAGAAATAAAAGGAATTCAAATTGAAAAAGGAGAAGTAAAACTTAGTGTTTGCAGATGACATGATATTGTACATAGAAAATCCTAAAGATGCTACCAGAACACTACTAGAGGTCATCAATGAATTCAGTAAAGTTGCAGGATACAAAATTAATACACAGAAATCTGTTGCATTTCTATAAACTACGAATGAAAGATCCAAAAGAGAAATTAAGGAAACAATCCCATTTACCATCACATCAAAAAGAATAAAATACCTAGGAATAAACCTACCTAAGGAGAAGACCCATACTCCAAAAACTGTAAGACACTGATGAAAGAAATCAAAGATGACACAAACAGATGGAAAGATATACCATGTCCTTGGATTGGAAGACTAAATATTGTCAAAATGACTACACTACCCAAGGCAATCTACAGATTCAATGCAATTCCTAGCAAATTACCAATGGCATTTTTTGCAGATCTACAACAAAATATCTTAAAACTTGTATGGAAGCACAAAAGATTGCCAAAGCAAACTTGAAAAAGAAAAACAGAGCTGGAGGGATCAGGCTCCCTGATTTCAAACTATACTACAAAGCTACAGTAATCAAAACAGTATGATACTGGCACAAAAATAGAAATATAGATCAATGGTACAGGACAGAAAGCCCAGAAATAAACCCACACACCTGTGGTTAATTAATCTATGATAAAGGAGGCAGGAATATACAATGGAGAAAAAACAGTCTCTTCAATAAGTGCTGGGAAAACTGGACAGCTACATGTAAAAGAATAAAATTAGAACATTCTCTAACATCATACACAAAAATAAACTCAAAATGGATTAAGTACCTAAATGTAAGACTGGATACCATAAAACTCTTAGAAGAAAACATAGGCAGAACACTCATTGACATAACTTGCAGCAGTATCTTTTTGGACCCACCTCCAAGAGTAACGAAAATAAAACCAAAAATAAATGAATGGGACCCAATTAAACTCAAAAGCTTTTGCACAGCAAAGGAAACCACAAAACAAAAAGAGAACCCAGAGAATGAGAGAAAATATTTGCGAATGATGCAACTAACAAGGGATTAATCTCCAAAATATACAGTTTATGCAGCTCAATCTCAAAAAAACAAAAGCCAATCAAAAAATGGGCAGAAGGGCTTCCCTAGTGGCACAGTGGTTGAGATTTTGCCTGCCAAGGCAGGGGACACGTGTTCATGCCCCGGTCCAGGAAGATCCTGCATGCCGCGGAGTGGCTAGGCCCGTGAGCCATGGCCACTGAGCCTGCGTGTCCGGAGCCTATGCTCTGCAACGGGAGAGGCCACAACAGTGAGAGGCCCACATACCGCAAAAAAAAAAAAAGGGCAGAAAATCTAAATACACATTTCTCCAAAGAAGACATTCAGATAGCCAAAATGCACATGAAGAGGTGCTCAACATTGGTAATTATTAGAGAAATGCAAATCAAAACTACAATGAGGTATCACTTCACACCAGTCAGAATGGCCATCATTAAAAAGTCTAAAAAGAATAAATCCTGGAGAGGGTGTGGAGAAAAGGGAACCCCTATACACTGTTGGTGGGAATGTAAATTCGTAACAGCCACTATGGAGAACAGTATGAAGGTTCCTTAAAAAGTTAAAAATAGAATTACCATATGATCCAGCAATCCCGCTCATGGGCATATATCCAGAGAAAACCATATTTCAAAAAGATACATGCACCCCAGTGTTCACAGCAGCACTCTTTACAATAGTTAACACATGGAAGCAACCTAAATGTCCATTGACAGAGGAATGGATAAAGAAGATGTGGTGTATATATACAATGGAATATTACTCAGCCATAAAAAAGAATGAAATAAGGCCTTTTGCAGCAACATGGATGGACCTAGAGATGATCATACTAAGTGAAGTAAGTCAGACAGAGAAAGACAAATATTATATCACTTATATGTGGAATATGAAAATTGATACAAATGAACTTATTTACAAAACAGAAGCAGACTCAGTCATAAAAAAAAACAAACTTATGTTTGCCAAATGGGAAAGGTAGTGAGGGTAATAAATTAGGAGGTTGGGATTGACATATACACACTAGTATATATAAAATAGATAATCAACTAGGACTACTTTATAGCACAGGGAACTCTACTCAATACTCTGTAATAACCTATATGGGAAAAGAATCTGGAAAAGAATGGATATATGTATATGTATAACTGAATCACTTTGCTGTACACCTGAAACTGACAATAAACTAACACAACATTTTTAATCAACTATACCCCCAATATAAAATATTGGCCTGGGAGGTGTCAGGTGCATCTGGAGGGAGGCAAGAGTGGGCCTTGCGGTCACCACACCGCCACAGCTGTCACCCGGCCACTCTGGGGTGAGGCTGGGGTCCAGGTTCCGTGAGGGACGGATGCCGGCTCCTGTGTCAGAAAGAAGGCATGCAGCCCAGGATCTCAGCCCTTGGCAGGGAGAGAGATGCTCCTGGACAGACGTCAGTTCTCACCCTGGGGCCAGGACCCTGGCTGCTCCCTGCCCCGTGCCAGCCGCTCTTCCGCCTCAGCCTTGATGGCCACGAGACTCAGTGCTGGGAGGCTGGGAGGGGCAGGGAGAGAGCACAGGCACTCACTCCTACAGGCGGAGACAGAGCGGGCAGCGGCCGAGAGCTAGGAGATGCCAAAGGCCACCGCGGATGGGCTGGGGAAGCCGCAGGACTGTCTCCTGCCCCGCCTGCACACACCTCCAGGACACCGTCCTGTGCGCTGCCTGAGGGCTGGGGAAGGCCAGGCCGGCCCGCTCGCACCACACTCTCTGGCCCCCGCCCCGTGCCTGGCACAGAGAGCAGCCCCGGAATGCTGGCACAAGAATGGAGAATGGTATTTAGAAACCAAGATTTGGGGCTGCCTGTGCCCGTTGATACTGGTGTATTATTGTTCCTCCTTGACCATTTTATCATCTGTTCACTTGTATGCGAAGGTTGGGGCAGCACCAGTGAGACTGCAGCTTGGAGATGGGAGGGGCAAGACAGCCGTTCACTGTCCACTGGGTTCACCTGGATCCTCTCCTCCATTTGAATCCTTCCTGCCCTTCTGTCCTCTTAGGTCCCCGGCTCCTATTCTCACCCACAGTCCCACCTTCCACTGTTTGTTCTGGAAGGACGCCACCTACATGAGATCCTCGCCTACATGGAGAGGCAGGTGCGGATTCACACACATGCACACTCAAGGCACAGCAACCAGGGTCCGTGTTGGGGAGCGAGCAGGGCGTGACCATAGGGAGATGCCTGAAATCCTAAGAAGGAACCTCAGGCTTCCTGTCCCAACCACCCTGGACCAGGGGCCTCAGGACATTCCCAGGGACAGAGGCAGGCAGACAGGCCTGAGGTGGGGGCCGAGGGATCTGGTTCAGAAATGACACTCAAAGCCTGGAAGCTGCCAAGCTCTGTCTCAGGGGACCCTGGGGAGGATCCCAGAGGGACCCCGGGGGCCCCCACCCAAGGCGCCGCTCTCCTGTAGGTGTCCCAAGTCAGCCTGAAGGGCAGGGGACGGGGACGGGCCAAGCCCAAGCCCAAGCCCAGCACGTACAATCACCACTCCGACAAGCACTTCCTCCCAGGCCAGTTCACGGGGCTGGCATCCACGGGCAGCTGCCAGGCACCTGCTGCCGGAGAGAAAAGCCCCATCACCCCAGCGTTTGTGGAGGGAGGCGCCAGCTCGGATTCCAGAAAGGCGTGCAAGTCGAAGCAGAGCCCCCCTCCCCGGATGTGGGCTGACCTGCGGCGGTACGTCCTGCCCTCCCACCCCGCTGGCCTCCGCCCGGCCTCTGTGGGGCTGAGCTTGCCTCCTGTATTTGCTCTTGGAGCCGTGTCTCCAGGGGACCGTCTGTCTGCCACTCACCCTCTTGGGTTGCACTCCCTCTTCCTGGACAGCCAGGGACTAGGCTGCTTCTGCTTGCAAGGCAATGAGAGATGATGCAAAGACGGAGAACAGGGAGGGTTTGACCAAGAGGAGAGGCTGGCTCGACAGAGATAATTGGGCCTCCTGTATCCTTTATCAATCCATCACATTTATAGTCTTCTCTCCAGACAGGAGACAATGAGGAAATGACAAAAGCCAATAAGGCCAATAAATAAACGGTAATGGAATAACCAGTACAGGCAGCCCATCCCCTGAGCCCCAGAGCCAGGATCAGGGCCGAGCCCTCCCCCGTGTCTGTCTTGACTTCAGCCACAGGCCCCAGGGGACAGGTAACACCAGTCAGCAGCCCCCATGGGGTTTTCAGCTGGAGCTCCAGCTGCTCAGGCCAAAAACCCTGGCATCATCCCTACCTCCTTTCTTTCACACACCCCACATCCAATCCAGCAGGAAATCCTGTCGGCTCTGCCTTCAAACTATATCCCAAGTCAGACCACTCCTCAACACCACCGTCGCCATGCTGGTCTGAGCCACCAACACCTCTTGCCTGGATTCTTACAAAGTCCTCCTGGTTGGTCCTTGGCCCAGACCATTCTCAACACAGCAGCCAGTGGCGTCTATTAAAAGGCAAGCTGGGGCTTCCCTGGTGGCGCAGTGGTAGAGAGTCCATCTGCCAATGCAGGGGACACGGGTTCGTGACGCGGTCTGGGAGGATCCCACATGCCACGGAGCGGCTGGGTCTGTGAGCCATGGCCGCTGAGCCTGCATGTCCGGAGCCTGTGCTCCAACAGGAGAGGCCACAACAGTGAGAGGCCCGCGTACAGCAAAAAAAAAAAAAAAAAAAAAAAAAAAAAAAGGCAAGTTGCACAGAACCCCTGAGTGGCCCCCATCACACTCAGAGAACAGCCTGAGCCCTCTGCAGCCCCCCAATGCACCCCACTCCCCAGGGCCTGTCTGAGCCCATCTACAAGCCCGGCTCTTACTCCACTTCAGCCACACTAGCTCCTTGCTGGCTCCTGCCCAGGCCGTGCGCGCCTCACCTGAGGGCTTCAGCAGTGGCTGTTCCCTCTCTGTCACAGTCTTCTCCCAGAGAGTGCGTGGCTCCCCTCCTTCATCGGATGTCACTTTCGCAATGAGGCAACAACGACCATCGTACTTTCTATCCTCTCCAGCCACTGTTTCTATACTTAGATCAGGTTCCGTGGGGTATAATTTACACATAACAAATTCACCCTTTTTAGTTATTTATTTTTAAGATTTTAGCCCTTGTTTCTTCCTTTTTTTTAATATTTATTTATTCATTTAGCTGCGCTGGGTCTTAGTTGCCATGTATGGGATCTTTAGTTGTGGCATGCGAACTCTTAGCTGCAGCATGTGAAGTCTTAGTTGCAGCATGTGGGATCTAGTTCCCTGACCAGGGATCAAACCTGGGCCCCTTGCATTGGGATCGTGGAGTCTTAGCCACTGGACCATGAGGGAAGTCCCCAAATTCACCCTTTTTAAATGCACAGTGTGGTTAGTTTTGACAAATGTATAAGCAGTATAATCACCACCAAAATCAAGATATCAGATATTTCCATCACGTCCTCATGCTCCTTTATAGTCAACCCCTTCCTGCACCCCAGCCCCTGGCAACCACTGAGCTGTTTTCTGTTGCTATAGATCTGCTTTTTCTGGAGAATTCATATAATGGAATAATATTGCACATAACCTTTGTGTCTGGCTGCTGTCATTCAGCATAATGCATCTGAGCCTCATCCATGTTGCTGCCTGTGTTGGTTTGTTCCTTTTCATTGCTGAGAGGTATTCCATTATATGGATGTACCGTGGTTGGTTTTGCATTCAGTAGTTGATAGACATTTGGGTTGTTTACAATTTTTCACCATCAGGTATAAAGCTGCTGCTATCAACATTGTGTACTGGTGTTTGTATGGTCATATGTTTTTATCTCTTGGGTAAATGCCTAGAAATTGAGTTTCAGGGGACAACTAATCAGTTTCATCTGATTAGTGTATGTTTAACTCTATAAGAAGTTGTCAAATGTTTTCCAAAGTGGTTGTTCATCATTCATTCCTACCAACAATGAGAGTTCCAGTTGCTCCATATCCATGCCAACATTCTATTTGCAGGGAAGGGCAAGGTTGCCAGCTGGGTTTGTACTTTAGAAAGATCCTACCTCTTGCTCTGAGGGAAAGATCTGTGGGGCATAAGAACGGATGAGGGGAAACAGGTCAGGTGGTCTCTGTAGGGAGAGATGACGGTGGAGGGTGAGAAACTTGGGAGCAATTTGGGGTGCAAAATTGGAGAACACAGCACCCAAAAATGGGTGAGGAGGTGCCTCTGGTCTCTGACTAGGACGACAAGGAAGGTGCCACAAGAGGCTATCGGCCTCCTCAGGCCACCTCCTGGGCTGGCCCTCAGGCCTCTGACATCTGCCCCAAAGAGTACTTGGCAAGCGGGGTGGATGATTCACTGGGGGCCTATTTTATTTAAGAATTAATTCTCCACTATGGAGAACAGTATGGAGGTTCCTTTAAAAATTAAAAATAGAGCTACCATATGATCCAGCAATCTCATTCCTGGGCATATATCCAGAGAGAACCATAATTCAAAAAGGTACATGCACCACAATGTTCATTGTAGCACTATTTACAATAGCCAAGACATGGAAGCAGCCTAAGTGTCCATTGACAGAGGAATGGATAAAGAAGATGAGGTACACAGAGACAATGGAATACTACTCAGCCATAAAAAAGAATAAAATGCCATTTGCAGCAACATGGATGGACCTAGAGATGATCATACTAAGTGAAGTAAGTCAGCAAGAGAAAGACAAATATATGATATCACTTATATGTGGAATCTAAAAAATGACGCAAATGAACTTACTTACAAAACAGAGACAGACTCACAGACATAAAAAAAAGCAAACTTACTGTTACCAAAGGGGAAGGGGAGGAGATAAATTAGGTGTCTGGGATTAACAGATACACACTATTATATATAAAATAGATAAACAACAAGGACTTACTGTATAGCACAGGGAACTATGTTCAATATCTGGTAATAACCCATAATGGAAAATATCTGGTAATAACCCATAATGGAAAAGAACCTCCTATATCTACCACAGGCAGCAGAAGCTCCACAAGATAGCAAGTTCCTGTACCTGCCTGAGGCATCGCACCATGTCGCTGCTGATAGGAAAACACTACTTCTCTGGGCATTGTGAATGTAGCTATATGAACTGCCCCCTGAGCATAGAGTACAAAGGCGGCCTCAGTCAGCTTTTTTTTTTTTGGCTGTGCGGCTTGGGGGATCTTAGTTCCCCAACCAGGGATCAAACCTGGGCCCTCAGCAGTGAGAGCTTCAGAGTCCTAACCACTGGACTGACAGGGAACACTCTCAATCAGCTTTTAATGTTTTCTATCAACCTATCAAGAATTTACATGACATATCCAGTCCCTCTCTTGAGGGAACTTCATCTTCTGCTTGAATTGTTTACAAAACAAAATTGGGGTTGAGGTCTGATGGCACTGTCATGTCACTGTTGAGGACACTTGGACACCTCGCAGGATCCAGCCCAGGCTACCAGAAGGTGGTACCATTCCTCAAAGTCACGGGGAGCCCAGGGAGGGAATCCCACTTTGATTCATCTCTAGGTGACACTCCTGTGGATAAATAACCACAGTCTCCAGTAGAGAGCACAAGCACAGCTCAGCACCTCCCAACAGTAGCCTGACTCCACGCTGAAGCCAGCGTTCCCCCATGAAACACGGGGGAGCCCTTGCTGGGGTCCTGCCACTACACCTGACCTCTGCTTCCCCAAGATCATTTCATTTCATTTCAGAAGCCCCTGGTCCAAGGCCTTTATTGTGGTCACGCCACTCCCCCACAGTATACCTCCTTCCCTTCTCATCTCAGGAAGTAGCAACTGGATACTGTTTCCTCCATCTCAGAGGCTCTGGGTCCTTCTGTAAATTAATGCACTTCCTCCAGAGGCCAGCTTTCCATACCCCGGATCTCAGACAGAGGAAGCCTTGAATATAGACTCAAAACAGTTAACTAACACCCAAGTGGGGGACCAGGGATATGTACTCACCCTACATTTGATTAACTAACAAAGCCAGCCAAGTGGCCTTCCCCGGACTCCAGGCAGTTTCTTTTTAAGCCGCACCTGTGCCTGCTACCTGTGGACATGGCAAGGGGGCTGCACGGGGCTTGTAACCTTTCCTGCGGGTCCCCTGAGCCTTGCAGAGGCTTATTTGGAGAGCAGACCTCCAACGGCACCCCAGCCTTAACCTCAGCACAGGTTTGGGTCTGTGTGCTTTTCATGCCGGAAAAAGGAACATTTCCAGGTGGAAATCTTCCAAATGTGTCTTCCCCAATCACCCTGTCACCAGATTGTTCTAAGCAAAAACTTTCTTGTAAATTATCTTTGCCTTTGACTGTTCACACACAAAGGTTACATAGTTGTCTGTCTCTGATATCACACACGTAGCTGGGGAAATGGTTTCAGAGGTTCCCACAGCTGGAATCTCCAGAGGAATTCTGACCAAGAAGGGGGACATGAGGTCATGATGAAGAGGGAAAGAAGGAAAGAGAAGGCGGGGAGGATGCAGAGAGCCAGAGAGGAGAGGGGACTCTATGCAGGTCACCTTGCTCCTTTGCCCCTCCCATCTCCAAGCTGCAGTCTCACTGGTGCTGCCCCAACCTTCGCATACAAGTGAACAGATGATAAAATGGTCAAGGAGGAACAATAATACACCAGTATCAACGGGCACAGGCAGCCCCAAGTCTTGGTTTCTAAATACCATTCTCCATTCAAAGGAAATTGGACTCCTTGGTGAAATGGCTGATTCATTGCTAGAGCAGAGAAAAAATACAAGAAGAGCCCCGGACCATCCTAGAAAGTAAGAGAGTGCTTAGACTGGTATATACATGTCAAAAGCCAGTTTGAATGGTCCAGTTAGTAAGTTTAGAAGGAGGGAGGGAGTAGCAAATCATCAATGGATGAAAATTAAGATAAAAGTTTGATGAGGAACATAGTCTCAAAGTATCCTCCCACAGCTGCTCTTTAATTTTCTTAATTTAACAGCAGGGGAATTTGGTACACACCTCCTAAACCAAGTGATTGGAGACAACATCGTTACCAAATGGGAAAATGGATATTGCGTGCCTCCCCATGTGATACTCCGAGAGAGATACAACATCCCCTTTGTGGTAATCTTACCAAAAATGCATAACCTAAAACAAATCATGAGGAAACAGCAACAGAACTTGAGCAACGTCATTCTACAAAATAACTGGCCTAAACTCTTCAAAAATGTCAAGTTCAAGAGACACAAGGAAAGGCTGAGGAATTCTTCCAGATTAAAGGAGGCTAAAGGGACATGACAACTAAATGCAACAGGTGGCCCTGGAACAGGAAAAAATAATAAATAGAAAGAAGACATGATTGAGACAATGGATGAAATTTGAATATGGCCTGTGGATTAGATAACAAATTTTCTGATTTTGTTAACTGCATTATGATTTTGTAAAAGAATATCCTTGTCCTCACCAATACACTCTCAAGTATTTAGGGGTAAAAAGGCATGATGTCTTCAACTTACTCTCAAGTGATTCAGAGAAAAAAGTGTGTATGTGTATATACTATGTATAGTATATATACAATATAGAATATACAGTATATTATACATAATGTAGAGAGAGAATTAAAAAATTAATGAGCAAAATATAAATAATTGGTGACTCTGCATAAAGGATATATGTGAAATTACATTAAAGTAAAATTTACACAAATAATAATGGCCAACAACTCCATGGTGCTTACTCTGTGGCAGGTGCTGTTCAAATACTTTACATGTAGTAACTCATTTGATACTTGCAAGAGTCCTACAAGGTGTGTGGTACTATCGTCCACGTTGTCATCTTCCTTTTGCAGATGGGGGAACTGAGGCACAGAGCAGTTAAGACGGCAGAGCTGAGATCTGACCCCAGGTCAATCTGCCTGGCTCCAGAGTCTGTGCTCTTAGCCAGTGGACCTCGATGCCTCATAAGCTGTGCAGAGGCTGAGAACAGAACCCGGGGATGGGAACACACACAGAGGACACGCACATCTTTACACCCAAATGCACATGGATGGGCTGCCCGATGCACAATGGTGGCAGCCTGAGAATCAAAGCCATCTTCAGCTCTGAACATGTTAGCGAGCCTCTGAGAAAGCAGAAGGAAGCTCCGAGTTGAGTGCCTTAGGCTTGGGGGCAAAGACCCTCCTTCCTGGGGGTGTCCTGCAGCCTCTAGCCCAGCCTGTTTGCCTTTCCCTTCCCCTTCCTGAGAGCTCCAAGCTCAGTTTCTCTTCTTCTCAGACCCCTAGGCCCACAAACCCAGAAATTAGGGGTTTCTGGCCTTGGCCTGCTGGTGGTGAACACTGGCTGGGGCCTTGGAGGAAAGAAGGTGGGCCCTGATGAAACAGTGTCCCCAAAGTCAGAGTTGAGGGGGGAAGACTGAAAGCTGATGGCCACAGGGACTGGAGGAGACTGGGTGAGGGCAGGAGACGAGAGGACCAGCCAGGCCCCAGCCCCACGGTCACTGCAGGAGCAGCTTGGCAGGGGTGGCCGTCCTCCTCGGCTCTTTGCCAGAAAGGACTGAGGGGGGTCTGCTCCCTGCACCCCTGAGGAGGCTGAACCTCGCTGGCCGAGTGTCAGGGAGGATAGGGCTGCTTGGGCCTGTCCAGCCCAGCAGGGAAAAGGGGGTGGGGGTGGACGGCGCTGACGTCCAGATTCAGCAGAGGCCTGGACCCCCGCCATCCCCTCCCCACTAAAGGGCCTGTCACAAGGTGGCCATGGCTCACACCCGCTTATCGGGGCTGGGGTGTGGAGAGGGTGTCGCGGACGGGAGATAGGGCTGGGACAGGGCTGTCCACACCGGCCTGCTCAGCCTCTCCCTCATTCACGCCTCCTCTGAGGCCCCTCAGCCCACTATCCCCTGCGCCTCCAGGCTGCCCCTGCATGTCTCCCTGCAAAGCACCCCTGCAGGCTGCGTTCTGAGAAGGAATACTCTGCCCTGGATAGTCAGAACACCGAACACAGAGGGACCCTGGAGAGTGTCCGGCCCAACCTCACGCTGCACACAGGGGACTAGGCGTTAAGGGGGTGCCACTTACCTGAAATCATATTGCAAGTATGCAGAGGAGCAGGGCTAGGCTCTGACCCTAGACCAGAGCTTGTAAGGCTCTGAGCCTCAGCCAGGGACCCCGGAGGAAGGGTCCCAGGGGCACAGTGAAGGAGGCGTCGCAGCACACTTACCCCTGAGGAATCCCAGTCTATTCAAGTTTCAGCCTCATATGGGGAAAGAGGACACAGACACGTCACACTGTCCTGGACTCCACTGACCTTGGAGAAGATCCAAGGTCTCGGCCCGTGTCTGAATGGCAATGACAGTGAGAGGTTGAAGGCTCCCTCTGCAGTGCGGGGCAGAGAGGTGAGAGGGGGCACACAGCACAGAAATCAGGAGGCCGGGGGAGAAGTCAGGGCCCATCATGGGAGGTGGTGGTAACTAAAATATGTGTCCTGCCTAGTGGGCTAAGAGAGAGCCAGTCGGGCCCCAGATGTGCCAAGGCCTCGGAGCTGCTGGGGAGGCCTGGCAAATTCAAGGCCACTGTCTGCCACTGTCCCCAGCCTTAGAAGACATATGGGCAGAAATGAGCCCTGGCATCACCAGGGGCATGATGGTTCATCCTGTGCCTGTCGAGGAACTGGGGCTGGGGGAGGGAGAGGAGAGAAATAATTCCAAGATCCTGGCTGGGGGCAGGGGAGAGGGCAGGGTTCCACACCTGCACACAGCTGGAAGACCTAAATTTAACTCCGCTTCTCTCTGGGCCAAACACACAAAAGCCCTGCTCAGCACACTCTGACGGGCACCTCCTTGCTCTCATCTTCCCACTGGGATGGGTGGCCTCAGGACCAGACCCTGTGGATCCTGATGAAAAGTGAGTGGGGAAAGCGCCCAGGGAACTCCAGCCGGCTGGAAGCGGTGCTCAGCATGCCTCCAGGAGTCATCCCAGGCACAGGGCCCTGCTCCACGCAGCGCCTGCCCACAAGCTCACAGCCAGAACAATGCACGTGCCTTCCTCCCTCCTCTGAGAAGCCATCGTCTCAGAGGCTTGTCTCTCTGTTCCCTGCAGGGGGACTGGCCCCCCAGCCAGGCCCTAGTCCTCAGCCTTCCTGGGTTCCCTCACAGGGACCATGCACAGTGACACTCAAGCAGGATAAGCTCAACATTTCTGACTTGCTGGTAACTCCATAACACGTCTTGGGCACGTGCTGTTTACAGAACCCTCTGGAGGCCCCAGAAAGGAGTCAACTCTGCAATCTGCCTGCCTCCAGGGAGTTAGCAGGCCTTGGAGGGCAAAGACAAGTAAATGATGAATGACTGAACTACAAAGCAAAGTAAAATAATGGCAACAGCCTTGCGGGGTGGAGGGCAAACATCAGATGTGTAAGTGGGAAGATGGGCTGGGCAGTCTTCCTGCACAGCACAGGTGTCCAAAGTGCTGGCCCAGCCGTGCTGTGTGCACCCAGAGGTGCAGTGGGCAATCTCCCTGTCCCAGAGTGACTCACAGGCAAATTTTCATGGAGACCTATTTCTGCATTGTACAATCAATTTAGTGTTTGTTTCTTTAAAGACATGGAAGAGAATTGAACGTTAAGTTCTGAAAATATCAGAGCCCATTATTATCACATGAAACTTGCTGCATGGGTATGTGAAGCAGGTTGCCATGTAAAATGAATTTTTTACCAAAGGGACCTTCCTTGGCTCTTGTCTCCTTCAATGTTTTTAACGGACACATTGAAGGCTTGTTTTTCCAATCTGCAATCTCAAAGCTGGGAGGCATAGCTAACATGTCAGATGGCCAAATCAGCATCATCCAGAATGTGAACTCGCCTGAAGATGGGTAGGAACTATAATCAAGTGGAATCTTAATAGTTGGGCATACATAAAATGCCATATTTGTGTTCCAAAAATTGACTATGTGAGCACATGATGAGAAAGTGATTTGACAGTAGATCATGTGGAAAAGACCCGAAGCCGTTAGTTGGAGCGAGTCCCACGTGAACCAGTGGTATAGTGAGAAAAGTGGGGTGTCAATCCCCCACCTCGATTCAGCACTGCTATCACCTCACCCTGAACGCTTTGTCCAGACGTGGTCGCCACACCAGGAAGACATGTGAAATCATGGTGAAGGGTCTGAAATCCATGAATGCCTGGGCATGAAATGAGATGCCCTGATGTCATTAGGAGCACCTTATCTCTAAAGGGCTATCAGGTGAAAGGAGGTGCCAGCCAGTTCTGTGTAGCCTGGAAAGGCGGTTAGGGCCTGTCATTGATGAGCAGGAGTTACAGGGGAAGGTTTCAGCTGAATGTTATACAGCTCCTCTATAAAGAAAATTGGGCACCTGGGGGCCCAATGGGATAGGAGAAAGTTTTCCCTTGATAATCACAAGGTCAAACTCAAAGACCACCTGCTTGCCAGAAGACTTCTGTCTAAGGAATGTGTGCCTTGGGGGAGGGTGGGAGCAAAGAAGGGCATATGGTCCGGTTCCAAATCCTGGTTGCTCCTCAGGATTGCCAGTGTTGCTTGTTTAGAAAATACAGATTCCAGCTTCACATCAGATCTACTGAATCAAAATCTTCAACTCTGGGGTTGGAGAATCTACTATTCTTTTGAAGCTCACCAGGCAGACTATTCTAGATTGAGAGACTAGACATAATTAACAAAATATAATATAGGAGCCTTGAATGAAGCCTGGATGTTTCAAAAAAGTATAAAAAACATTTGGGGAACATGCAGGCAAATTCTAATTGAGCTTGTTTATTAGACGATATCAAATTCTTGATAATTTTCTTAGATGTGATAATAGTTACTTTGGAAATAGGGGAATGTCTTTTTTCTTAGGTATTCAGGCTGAAGTATGAAAAAGTGAAGTGCTGTGCACTATTCACAATAGCCAAGACATGGAAACAACCTAAATGTCCATCGACAGATGAATGGATAAAGAGGATGTGGTACATATAGACAATGAAATATTACTCAGCCATAAAAAAAGAATGAAATAATGCCATTTGCAGCAACACGGATGGACCTAGAGATGATCATAGTAAGTGAAGTAAGACAGACAAAGACAAACATCACATGATATTACTTATATGTGGAATCTAAAATATGATACAAATGAACCTACCTACGAAACAGACTCACAGACACAGAGAACAGACTTGTAGTTGCCAAGGGGAAGGGGACTGGGGGAGGGATGGAGTGGGAGGTTGGGTTTAGCAGGTGTAAGCTATTATATATAGGATGGATAAATAACAAGGTCCTACTGTATAGAACAGAGAACTGTATTCAATATCCTCTGGTAAACCATAATGGAAAAGAATATTTTAAAAAAGAATGTATATATGTATAACAGAATCACTTTCCTTACAGCAGAAATTAACATTGTAAGTCAACTATACTTCAATTAAAAAAAATAAAGTAAAAAAATAGCAAAGGACTTCCCTGGTGGTACAGTGATTAAGAATCCACCTGCCAATGCAAGGGACACGGGTTCGAGCCCTGGTCCGGGAAGGCCCCACATGCCGTGGAGCAACTAAGCCCGTGTGCCACAACTACTGAGCCTGCGCTCTAGAGCCCGTGCTCCGCAACAAGAGAAGCCACCGCAGCGAGAAGCCCGCACATTGCAATGAATAGTAACCCCCACTTGCTACAACTAGAGAAAGGCCACGTGCAGCAACAAAGACCCAACGCAGCCAAAAAGAAAAAAAGAAAAAAGAAAAAAAAAAAAGAAAAAAAAAGTGAAGTGCTGTGTCTACAACTTACATTTTTTAGACAATGAGTTACTTTTAAATGGTTCAAGACAAGAATGCAAAAGAGACACAGTATGGAGGGACAGGGCATTCGTTGCACTTTCAACTTTTCTGAAAGCTTGAAATTATTCAAAATAAAATTGGGGGGCAAAATTAAACTCTCTAGGCTTCTCTGACGTGAGCCAAACATGAGGCGCACTGGAAGAGATGACCCGCTCCCGTCCCATCCAGCCTGAGAGCTTGGAGCCTGCCTACTGAGGCTCTGTGTTGGGATGAGGTCCCAGCGGTGTGGCATTAGGCCACAGTGACCCCTAGAGGTGCTGTGCACTCAGGATGGACCAGCCCTTGGCCGAATTGTCAAGTTCAGGAACATGGAAGAGAAGCCCATCCAAGCACCCCATCTCCCCTGCCCCAAATTATACAGAGTGCAGTGCATCCCACTCGGCCCTCTGATGACCTGAGGGTTGGTCCCTGAAGGTGGGGCTGGACTGGAAAAGCAGCACTGGATCCGCTGATAGACCGTCTCCATGACGACATCCAGAAAAGCAGGCCGGATGGAGAGGCTGGGCATGGAGGTGGGCAAGAGCAGGGGTTCCATGGTCGATGTGAGGCCACCCCTGACCAGCTCCACCAGAATGAATTAGATTAGAGGCTCAAGGAGAAGAGTGAGGGCCCAGAAAGGGGAAGGGCACACAGGGTGGACGTGGTAGGGAGTTAGCAGGGAACAGAACAGTGGACCCTGGGGTCGGGGACAGGCCGCTGATGGGAAATTTGAGATTCATCTTGTTAACGCCAATGATATTTATGGACTCGCGATCAAGGCAGGGAACACAGGCGACATGGTAATACTCACAGTCACTCCAAGAGCAGGGCTGCAGGCTGAGCCCAGCTCTGCAGGAAGCCATTCCCTCAAGATCAGACTCTGTATCTCCTGCTGGGCTCTATTCTAAGTCCTGAAGGAGGGAAGGAGGTTTTCAGTCGTTTGAAGATGGAGGCACAAGGGCAGAAACACTAGCAGGTGTTTAAGGGGCTAGCACACCCATCCTACCTTTGCCACTTGTGTAAGGTTCCCCTTTGCTGCATACAATATTGGTGAAATAGTCTCAATCCATAGACCAAAGAGCCTGAAGTCTCGAAATAAAGATGCTACTGCAGGTGGAGAGAGATTAGGGAGTGAGTCCCTCGCCCCCAGAGGGGGGTCCCAGCAGCAGAACCTGGGTCCTTCTCCCTCGGCAGCCTCCCTCAGACCAGGGGCTCCCTGAGCATAAACAGAGTGGAAGGCAGAGTCCCAGGTGCAGCCTGAGACCACGGCAGGACCCGGAGAGGGCCCGGCTGGATGGTGATTGGCTCAGGTCAGTAATAAGGTGCTTCTTTGACCAGAGGGACACACCTGATGCTGGGGGGAGGCCTAGGGCTCTGCTGCATCTGAGTCCAAGTACTCAACAGTCCCACGGGGGAGGCGGAAGTGATCTGATCCAAAGGAAAGTCCTGAGCTCTACCCAGTGTCTACATTTCAAAGTTTGTTTTGGAGGGACTCTTAGAGGAAGTGTTGAGACAACAATTCAAGCATCACTTGTCGTATATCAAGAAAACTTTTACATATAAAAATGAGGACTGGGAGACTGCTTTTTTAATTATGAGTAGTTATCTCTTTTTTTCGCAATGACCAGGTAACATTTTTCATAGGAACTAAAAACATGTTAAGACACTTTAATTTATTGACCTAAAAATCAAGATTCTCTACCATTGAGGTGGTGACACAGGAGTGAGAACAGCATGGGAATAACCCCAAGGCTGCTGGAAATTCAGGTCAGAGGAGAATGTAGTGACAGGCCCCGGGGACAGCGGATGGGGGCTTGCCTCTTGAGATGGGCGGTAGGAACTCTCCCACAGAGCCGCCCTCGGGCTCCTGGAAAAACCCCCAGACCCCACTGTCACCTCTCCAACAAGGAGAGAAAGTAACAGATTTTTTGGTCACAATGACATTTTGGCTCTTTCTTCCTGAGAAGAAAAAGACTGGCACGAGCTAATGGGGAACTGTGGGATAAAACAGGCAGGTATTAATTGGGCTGCGGTGTTCTGACCCTCCAACTTCTTTCTTTTTTACCCAAATAAAGCAGAATAATGTCAGTCATTATCATCTTACCTTTATCTTAAAGCCTTGGCATGTCTGTTAGAGACAAACACAAAGCACCATGAAAACTGTTCTAGTAACAGCACTTGGAAAGACAGCAGTGATAGGACACAGTCAGACAAGTTCCTGTGTCCTATTTTAAGATATTTTACTGCCTACACTTATGACAGCCCATGAAAGGATTCCACATAAACCTAAATCTAGAGATCTGGCTCAGAAAACAGCCACTGTTTTCCCCAGAGGTAACTGTTTTTGGGTCTTTGGGCCAACCATCAGCCCTATGTATGCCATCCAGGTAGGCACGCTGGCACAAAGGTGAGTGGGCCACAAGCTGGTGAATCTGTGGGCACAGACCCTTCTAAGGTTCCTCAATCTCTAGAACAAAAAGCCCATCTGGAAAGCAGGGAACACATCGATTTGGCACCAGCCAGGCACTAGAAGAATTGCATTTCTGAAGGCAGATAGGGACTCTGATAAACCCCCCAAAGCACTGACCTTTAACCTTCAAATACCTGTGACTGTTTCTTCCCAAAGAACTAAGGAGGGTTCAAGTCAGAGGACATTAAAGTCCCTTTGGCTTGATGGCAGACAAGGAACCAGACCCCTCTTACCAAGCAGGCCCCAGGATCACAGACACCCCTTACATCACTCAGGACATATGTCTTTCTGAGTCAAAAGCCTCTGTGTCAGGGAAGATTTTAATGTACCCCATTGTTGTGTGCCCATTCCTTGTGGATTACTTCTTTGGGAAGATGAACCTTGGGAAAAATACTTCAGCTCTCTAAGCCTCAATCTCCTCTTGGGTAAAATGAGGATAGTGGTATTTCCCTCAGGGGGTAGTTGTAGGATAATACATGTAAAGCACTGAGCTTAGTATATAGAACATACTAAGTGAGCAGAAAATGTAGTTGACAGAAGAGGAGGAACAGCAGGCCCATGAGGGGAGGAACAAGAAACAAATATATGACACACATGGTCAGGACAATGCACAGGGGACATCCAAAAGCCATCTCTAAGACCAGTTCAAGTCCCAGGGAAAGAACACGTACAATATTGGGTTCCACGAAGGCTGAGCAGATACATCAAAGACACTGTATGATTTGGAGGCAGAAAATATAATGCCTTCACATACAATACATCCAGAGGGACACACACACAGAGTCATCCTACAGACACAGCCCTCCTGTTAACTTGACACAAGACCAGCCCGTGATCTGCAGGCGTTAACAGTTTCCTTAGTTTCCCACGTCAAATAAAATACCAGCCAAAACATTTGACATCTTTGATCTTTGGGGGAGAAATTTAGTCTGAAATTTAGGAGTCCATCATTTTAAAGCAGAGCCACTAAAACATAGTATCTCAAAGAGGCTGCTCCTGCTTCATTACAGACAACGTCACACTTCTGAGAGGTGAACTACGAGGGCTTTCTTTCCAGGACTCCTGACTGCTCTGAGCTTTGAGTTCTTCCAGCTTCTTCTTGCAGTGAGTCATGAAGTCCTCACTGGGTTCAATGCCTGCGTTCCGCAAATTTTCCATGAAAGGATTTTCCAGTCTGAGTACCGATCGGGCTCCCTGAATCTTTCTTGTGCTCAGAGTGAACTTCCTGAAATCCAGGAGCTTACAGGTGTCCACCAAGCAGATGTTCCTGATGTCACTATTTCCATCCAGATGAGGGAAAAACACTAGTCCTGACAACTCCAGCTCCTGCAGGCTCACCTGGAGCTCACTTAATTGGGGCTGGAAGCCAATGGCCTCGCTGGGCACCACGAAGGCCCCTAGTGCCAGGGGCTCAGTAGATCCCTGGCTTCTGCGCGCCAGGATCACCTTGTAGAGGTGGGAGGGCACCGCCACATTGTCCTCGCCAATCACCTAAAAACAAAGCAGCCATATTAGCGATGCTAATTTGCACTAGCAGGTCCCAAATTTTTCCTGAAAAGACTTTTAGATGCATTTCTGAAAACGTACTTACAAACTACCCTACCCCACCCCACCCCCAATGGATTTAAATTCAACTGCCAAAGGTAATAATAAACCAAAACACAGACTCACAGAGAAGATGAGCATTTAACAGGTAGATTCTGATTGTCTTTAAAGTACCACCACCCCAAAGAGCAGGGGTCCCATTCTCTGCTCTGTTTGTAGGACAAAGGAATGCCAGGAGTGGGTCCCGGATTTTTTAATGGACAAGAAAAGCTGTCACCTTCTCTCTGTCTCATAATCAGAACTTTTGGGGCTCCTAACATTCAAAGGTCAAAACGGCCAGCTTGGGGAACTCCCAGCTCTAGAAATAGAAATATGGCCTTGGTTTACCAAATTCACTAGGGAGCTAAACAAACAGCCTTTCAAGAAGCAGCCAGACACACCACATCAGTATTACTATCTCCAGTATCACCTAGACTGTGGTTCATTTTAAAAATTACATTAGGTAAATGTAAATGCTGTTTGCTCAGAGTTCTGCACACTCTTGGGTCTGCTATCAAACACAGAACCCCTGAATGTGTCATCAGATCAAACACTTTGGAAAGGTATCCACACAACGAAAAAGCCAGAGCCAGGGTCAGGCCTGAAAACAACTTGGTTGCCTGTGGAGGTTGGCTGTAATAATGAAATAACACTGTTATGAAACCTTTTCAAATTTCCTTCCAATTGGCTTAGAAGCCATTATCTGCTTTCTGAAAAAGAAAAAAATGAACGTCCATTTCCTTAATGGTCTCCAATAAAATGACACAATCCAGCTACTATATGCTTGTGGTACTACTGCTCCTCCCGGGCCGGCCCTTCCTTGGCAAGAGGCCTCCCTTCCAGGCCAAACCCACTTGCTGTGGGAGGCCCCGCTGGGAACCCAGATAAGGCAGAGGGATGAGAGCTACAGAGGATTCTTTTCTGCTTTTCCCAAGCTCCTACCCACACGGCGCACAGCCTAACAACTCCGAGGCCATCTGCTGCCTAACACTCAGGGAAGTCCCACCGCCAAGGCCAACTGCAGGGCTGCAGGGAAGACCCATCATTCCACAGGAATGGTCTCTATAACTGTCTTGGAAGTTAGTGAAAGTGGTTGGTCAGGGGGCAGTTTAGAGTAAGGTTTATGAAACTACACAACCCCCTCCAGCAAGTCATTTATGCAGCTGGGAAAATAAACATGCCCTTCAAGACAAAAAACATACTGAAAGTGAACGCAATGGAGGGTCACAACTAGCCCACAGATCACCAAGAGATATTAACTCAACACTGCAACTCAGAGGTCCTGTGCCCGGCACTGCTGGAAATAGCGAAAGGAATAAGCTTTAAAGTAAATTCATTTGGCGCTGCTCTCAAGAAGCTTCCCATCCAGGGGAAGAGTCAACACCCACAGTGTGGTGAGACGCCGATACAGAGCAGCAGCAGCAGCGCTGAGTGGGTGGGTGCAGGGGAAGTCAGGGACCAGAGCTGAAGGTGTGGCTGCAGCTGAGCCATAGTTTACAAGGTGGGGGAGAAGTTTAAATGGGCTTCAGGTGGTCCAGTCACTAACTAGCTGGGGAGCCAACAGTTAAGCAAATCCTTGGTGCCACCTGGTGGACATCTTCCCTCACTGCAGCACAGATCTCAGACTCCCAAGTATCTGGAGCCTTAGGAGACCAGTCACTTGATTATATTCTCTCCTCACCGACTCCTTGTCTACAAACAAATGACAACTCTCAAAAAAATTAACCAGTCATGCCCATGTGCTGCCAAACAGGGCTTCTAATCAGGTGCATTAAATTCCAGCCAAAAGTAAAGAAGCTTGACATTTTAAGATCCATGGATTTACCACATGGAAATCTACCATTTCTATCAGATTTTCAAAAACTCTCACATAGCTAGAGGACCTCTAATACTACCTTTGAGAAACCTCATGAACACAGAAATTCTACTAAGAACCACAAAGTGTGACTCTTTCACCCATGACTTACAATATTTCAACAAAGAGGAGATAAAATACTAGTCCCAGAAATAAAGAGAAAAAGGAAAACTTAGCCAACTCACTATCTTCTCTGATTCAGTCCACTTTGCTCTCAGGAAGTAAAAATATTTAACCCATCTAATATAGGAACCAGTCCTATTTGGAAATTCAGAGAACTTATTTCTTCCCTGATTTTAAAACTTAAAAAAAAAACAAACCTGAAATATCTTAGAGCTATCTTCTCTGTAGACAACTCAACCTACATAATAAATTCTTCCCACTTTTGGGAAAACTGGAAATGTTTCTAGAAACTAGGGTACTGAAGCAGAATGGTTCAGCAGATTGAAACCCCAGAGACCTGGGGCTTTCACATGAAGTTGCAAGTCACGACCATTGGTATCTTCTTTTTTCATTCATAAAATGAGTAATAACAATCCCCAAGCTGTCTATCTCATAGAATAGTTCCGAAGATATAAAGACAGGTTAGTTTAAAAAAAATATTTTGAAATCTGCAAGGCCTATGTAAAAAGCTATTTTTGTAGCAGATGTCATTCAAAAGACAGGAATGCAATTGCATTTGGTACAAAAGGTGGTTCTGCAGAGGGATAGTGGGGAAACATGGGATCAAGCAAGATTAGACCAGTTCAAGGTGGACAATAGGGTTTCAGGAGAAGAAAACAGGTTGGACACAAATGATGCTCTAAACAAAGGACTCGGGGGCTTAACGTGAACCAAGTCTTTAGTATCAGTAAATCATCAATAATCCTTTTCATATAACACTTAGGTATAAAAATACTTTACAAAGGAAATCTTTGTTGCTGTTAAATTACCAGAAAGCACTGAACTCTTGTCAAGGCTGTAACAAAAGCTGGAAATCAACTGGGAATCACTAGAAAATACAATATATATAATAATCATAAAGCTGGCACTCGTGACCTGCAATTAGTTTCTGTACGTGCTGGCCTGCGCTCGTTCCCTCCTATCCAAGAGACAGAGATGACAATTTGCTCCCCCATCCCACCCCCAACTCCACACACACAGAGCTGGGTCTTCATGCTGACTCAGTGCCAGCAGAGACTGGTCGCAAACAATACCCAGGCTAAGCCTGCCCTCTGTCATGTCATATCTGCAGCAACTGTGCCTTAAGTGAAATAGCAAGCAGCATCGTGAGGAAAAAATATGTACCTGCAAGACTCAGATAGATAGATAGATATTTGGTTACATTCCCCTGGTAAGACAAAAAAAAGAAATTCTAAAAATAAAACTGCTGGACACATCAAGAGATAAAGCCCTTAAAATAAAGTCATGCCAATCAAGTGAAAGAAAGATACCATGACAGTGTGATAAATAGAGAGGAACCAGAAGTGAGGAAATCACAGGGGTGGGGAGTCAACAAGGGTGTGGCAGCCCCGTGTGCTACCGGTAAAGCCTCTGTGGGAGCTCAAACCCTGGGAGATGGTGCTTCTCAGACGGGGCACCCACCCGGCGCAGAGGTGGGAGATGCCAGGCCAGTGAAATAAGCACATTTTCCCAAATTGTCAATTCCACTGGGTGATTTAGGATGGGGGTAAAGAAATATTTAACCAGTAAAAGAAGTAATTTCAATTAAAACAGATATGAAAATGAAGATTGCCTAAAGATAAAAGAGGAGATTTCAAAAAAAATTCCCGATCACTTCAGCTGATGCCTCAAGATCCCTGGAGACATATTTTCAATTTCCTCCCCCTCCAGGAACTGTGGAAGTTTGGAAAACAATGCTGTAGAAGGAAAACCCAGACTGTTAAGTACTTCTAACATCACCACCACCACCACTACTGAGCTGTCAAATCTGAAGCTCACTTTCCTGCCAAGTCAATTATAATGTTCAGGCCAGGATCTTCAGGTATGTTTCACTTGTCTTGATTCAGTCTTTTCTAGAAATAGGCACATGGATGACCTAAGCTATAATAAAGGGGGTGATTCTGATTAGAGCTGTCAGATGACTCACTCTGATAAAATCATTGCTACCAATCTTCCCTCAGGCTCACATTTACTCAAGTCGTATGATGCTGTGATTCTTTCCTACATATTCTAGCAGACGTTTCTGCCTGGCTATAACGAATCTTCCTCTTGGCCCATTTTCTGTTCTTATTTTTGCAGGCTAGCAAATATCACTTGTAACTGCTCTCCATCCACACCATGTTTTACCTCCTGGCCTTAAGCTTCTATATATGAAGAGCACAGCAATCCTTTCACTGTAGACTTATGAGATCTTAAAAAACAATACTATGAATGACTGGCAATTCTCATACAAGTAGAGAGACGCACCTTTGGAGTTCCCCCTTGACAATTACTAGCAATGTGACTTGGACATGACCCCTCAAAACCTCAATTTCTTTGCCTATAAAAGAAGATAACCACTGCTTGTTTGTAAGAGCCGTTTGTGAGGACTGACTGGGATGGCGTGAACAAAGCTACCTACACACCGGGTGGTATATACGGCCCTCGATAAACACCAGCTCATCCGCTTCACTTCCTCCAAAGTAGACACATATATGCTTCATTACCTAGATAGAAAAGTAAATAAATACCTCGCTTTTATTAGGTATATTCTCCTAAAATAAGGTTCAGAGTACAGTCATAAACAAGGAGTAAATATTAAATGGCTGGATTTAAGAAAACAAAACACGACCACTTCTCAGGCATTCTGAATTGCCACACATAATTGTAAGACATTCCCTGGGAAACAGGAATTCATGATTCAAATACGTATTTATCCCTTGAGAGGAACAGACCCACCTCGAGGGCTGGGCAATGCTGTGTCCCCTTTCTCAGCATCACTAAAGGACATGGTTTTATCCACAATGATTTTATTATGAATTGCTAGAAAATAACTGGAACTTTTAGCTGGGCATTAAAGGTTTCTACCACTTGGTGCAAATCTTCCTTTTTTTTCTTCTTTTTTTTTTCAAAACAACTTTTTATTGAAGTATAGTTGATTTATAATGTTGTATTTGTTTCAGGTACAGCAAAGTTATTCAGTTTTATACACACACACACATATACATTCTTTTTCAGATTCTTTTGCATTACAGTTATTACAGGATATTTAATATAGTTTCCTGTGCCATACAGTAGGTCCTTGTTGTTTATCCTTTCCTTTTATGTTTGTCTCCTTCCCTATACAAGTGCTCTAATCCAACTGTCTGGGACTTACTGTTTCTCAGCACACATCCTACCTTTTCCTACCTCTTCCCCTTGCCTACCTTTGTCTCCCATGTCTATTTTCCTTAACCAAATTTGCCCAAGTTTATATGTGTATATATTTGTATGCACACATATAATATTTTTGGCTCAACTAAATTCTTAAAATGGCAAGCTCTGAGACAATTTTTCCAATTTAATTTATTAAAGGGTCATATTTTGCTTTCATGCTAATAGACATACTAAAGATTTTTAAATTTAAAATTCCACCTGAAATCAAGTTTCATCTGAAAAATGATGCCAAATCTAACAAAAGATATAATAGAAATTGTTAGTGAAAAACATAAATATGTATATAAAAGTAGATGCCACTTTGATATGCTTCCCAGAAAGATGAAAAACTACATACCCATCCAGGGATATAGATTCCTATCAACATCCAACTTTACATACACATACATAACACACAGGGTAATCTGCTTCCCTTATGACCAGGGTCTATAAATCTCCTTCTCAAAAAGCATAGGAATATTGAAGATGGAGAAAAAAGGCCTTCCCAACAGTACGCCACTAAAGGCAAAATAATTCATATACTATGTTCTTCGGGGCTCTCTCCACCCACTAAAAAAGTCTAAAAATAAATGTGGTGAACACACATGACAAGCCAAACACCAGACCGAGTACTCGAGAATCAACTTGCCCAGATCTTGGTTTCTAAATACCAGTCCCCATTAAAACGAACCAAGAGAAATGGATGATTCCAGAGTTTGCCCAAGATGAGTCTGGAACATCCTGTTATGCCAGAAAGTAGGAAGTGCAGAGAAACTTAGTGGAAGCTGCAGCAATATTGCAGGTGTTCAGAGCTTCAGCAAAATCGGAGTACAAGTTACTAAGTAAAAGAACTGATAAAAGTTGCTGACACCAAAGAAATTAAGAGAGAGAGATGACTCTCAGGATGTGAAATAGAGGAAGAAGGGAGAAAGTAATCAAGAGTGTAGTTTGAAGCATGTCATTTATAATTCCATATACATTCCTCCCACATGAGAGATACTTAAAGATTTGTTGAATTAAAGATTTGCCAATGTGAGCATGAATAGGTCCTATCAATTAATATAGACATGGAAAACTACTGTTATAGGTTCAGAGGCCCAGAATCTGAAAGAAAAGACCAAAGACCAATAATGCTTTAAAATAAAAACAAGAAAACAAGACCATTACTCAAAGTATGCTCTTCAGGAAGCTGATCTTGACTGCCCTCATACATTCATCATTATGACACTAGTTAGGGTAAGAAGAGCTGATAGGTCTCTTTTGAAACTCTCTTCAAGGCTACTTGAGCATGCCTGAATATCATTCACTGATAAACTATTTAGGAGAAACAAGGTTAAGTCTTTTTAGTGGTTAGTTTTATATATTCCAGTGTAATAAGAATTCTGTTATAGAAAAGATATACTAAAAGGTATGTATGTATATATTTGTTTCATTCTGAATTAATTGCAAATTTAAAATGTGTAAGGATGGCATATGGAACACCTGCACACCCTTCATCCAAGTTCATCAACTCAACATTTTTCCCAATTTATCACTCTTTTCCTCTCTCTATATATATTTTTTCCCTAAACCTTTTGAAAATAAGTCATAGACACATCCTTAAGGATGTATTTCCTAAGCACAGAGACATTCACTTACATAATCACAGTCCAATGATCAAAATCAGGAAATTTAACATTGATAACATATAATTATCTAATCTACAGACCTCAAATGTTACCAATTGTCCTAATAAAGTCTTATTTAGCAACTTTTGTTTTTCTGATGTAGGATCTGATCTAAGATAACACAATGCAATTTGTTTTCATGCATTTTCATCTTTAGTTTTTAGTCTCCATTAATCTGGAACAGTTTATTTCTCAGGCTTTATCTTTGACACTAACATTTTTGAAGAATATAAGTCAGCTATTTCATGTAATGTCCCTCAGTTGGGGTTTGCCTGATACTCCTGCATGATGAGACTCAACATTATGCATTTTGTGCAGAAATATAACAGAAGTGATACTGTATCCTTCTTAGCGCATCACACCAGGAAGTAGAGTTTATCAGCAAGTCCCATACACGCAATATTAACTTTGATCACTCAGTTAAGGGGGAGTTTCTTTACTGTGAAGTTATCATTTCTTGCTTTGTTATCAATAAGTAATTTGCAGTGGGATTCTTTTAGACTATATACATGTCCTATTCCTCATAAAACTTCCACTCTCTAGTTGTAACATCCACTGATGATTGTCTGAAACACTTACTACCGTGACGGCTGTGAAATGATTTTTCTCTTTCATTCTTACAAACTTATTAGTTGACAGTCCATGGTACACAGAAGCTTCTCCTTACACCCACGTGTTTACTTATGTATTAAAATATGGATTCCTATTTATTAGTTCTATAATCCATTTTATTTTGATATCAAATAGTTCCTGACACGATAAGTTAGATCTCCATAAAGCGGACTCCTGTGTCCTTTTGACATGACCTCACCATTTGTTTGAGCACTTTCTTGCTTCCTGGCACAAAATGTTCCAGTTTGTACTTTCCCTGCACCATCCCTGGAATCATCCATTTCTGCAAGTGCTGGGTTCTTTCAGCAGGAGATGTTTTTTCTAGAAACGAAGATCTGGTCTCAAGGTACATTGCTAACAGCATATCACTGCTTCTAGGCCCTTTCAGCAGATAGATAATACAAATTATATCCAATTTAAGAAAAACAACTTTCCACGACAGCATTTGGCCAAAGCACATTTTTTTAAAATGGTAATTGGATTCTGCATTTTACATGAGGTTATTCTTTTAGCCTGCCGATTGCTTATACAAGTTTTTTTTTTAAGGGCTACAAATGCTTGGCTTTTTATTTATTGATTGATTTATTGATTTATTGATTTATTTAGGCTGTGTTGGGTTTTCATTTCTGTGCGAGGGCTTTCTCTAGTTGGGGCAAGGGGGGGCCACTCTTCATTGTGGTGCGCGGGCCTCTCACTATCGTGGCCTCTCATTGCGGAGCACAGGCTCCAGACGCGCAGGCTCAGTAGTTGTGGCTCACGGGCCTAGTTGCACCGCGGCATGTGGGATCTTCCCAGACCAGGGCTCGAACCCATGTCGCCTGCATTAGCAGGCAGATTCTCAACCACTGCGCCACCAGGGAAGCCCCAAAACACATTTAAGAGAAATATTCACACACACACACACACACACACACAAGAAGCTGTTTCATGAAATGCCCTTAATTACTGGTTAATGTTCCCTTTTAAACTTTGTATACATTTTTCTTTTACTACACGGTAAGCTAGTCATACAAATCTTTCAATTTTATGAAAACACAACACTCACAAAACTGTAATTTGATTACTTAAGGTGTAGAAGTAAAAGCTGGGAGAACCTATTTTCCAAAGGTAAGAGTAAAGAGGATTTACCAGAGCTCAAGAATAATTAGTATTTGAAAAATAAGAGAATATAGAGAGCTTTAAGCCATTTTTTCTTCTAATATTACAAAAAAATACGAAAATTAGTAAGTTGATGAGAGGAGAGAGATTACTCTGCTTGGAATACTAACTCTGTTGCCACTCCTTCACTCCCACAAGAACCCCTGGCATACTCTGAGGGTGTGAGCACCTGTGTGAACACTTGGAGACTTACACATCACTGCTCATCAGAGCCATATGGGCAGATAATAAGCCAGTCAAGTGGGACAGAATATACCCTAAAGTTCTTTTCATTTTCCTAACTCTGTTTCCGGGATCATTCAATTTTATCACAGACTCCCTTAAGTAATCATGTAACCTAAGCAGCGTTTACTAAACATCTACTTGGTGTTCCCCCAAACACACCTCCTCTTTGACTTTCCAGGAAGTCCTTCAAGCCCTCTCTTTTTACTGACTGTATCACCTTTCTTCCTCCTCACCCCACTTCATTCCCGACCCTCTGTAGATCTCACAGTACATCCATTCAGCCACCCTCCTGGCAGAATCCTTAATCTTAGACATCAACAGGAGCTGTCTACAGCCCTCACAGCATTAATTACAGTCTCTTATATCTTCAATCTTCCTTTCCTTCAGTCCACAAAGTTCTCAAATATCTTGCACATAAAAAACTTCACCTTAAAGAAAAAAAACAATCCAAGCGTCTAAAAGAAAAGTTTTTCCTCCCATTTATTCAACTAACTGCAATCTGGATGTCTTCCCGAATTTTTCCCTCTTCCTCACCCAAAAAGTGAATTCATGGTTACTCTTTCTCTATTTCTCCACATGGCCTTCTGCAGTCAAGTCTCAGTTCACCTCCTTGCCTCAGACCTCTCATGCAAACACCAGCTTCCTCACCTACCACTCTACAGAGTGCTGCCAGAATACTCTTGACAAAACCCACTCCAAATCACGTCATCCGTGCTTAAAAAACCTATGATTTCTCAGTGTCTCAAAAGTAAAATCAAAGTCTTCATGGAGTACAAAGCCCTCTATTATCCGGCCCCTGTTCTACCTATTGTGGTAGAAGTCTTCAACCTCCTTCTGAGCCACCCATACTTTTTTGTACCATAAGCTCCATTCTTTTTTTTTTTTTCTTTCTTTCTTTCTTTCTTTTATATTTTCTCTCTCCGTCTCTCTAACCTGCTTTATGGGGAAGTGCTTCACATCTAACTTTCAGTTTACTACTTCTTTTATCAACTATGTCTGATTTTAGGTGTACTCATCCATTGGGGATTTTATTCCAATGGAAATGTTGTTTCCAGAAGTTGTATTTGAATCTTTACCAAGTTGGCTTGGTTATTTGTGAGAATAAATTGTGCCTTGCTCATATATCCTATTTTCTCTTTTACAGCTTCAAGCATTTAATCCTACTTTTTTTTTAACATCTTTATTGGAGTATAATTGCTTTACAATAAGCTCCACTCTTGATGAACGATACCTAAATCCCAGGACTCTGCTGTCAACCGTAAGCCGGGGCACCTGGCGTTAGGCTGGGGCACCTGACCTGAGGCCGGGCACTTGACTGTGGGCCAAGTAGCCCCGCCCCCGCCCCGCCCCGCCCCACCGCCCAGAACGGCGCGCGGGTCCGCAAGGACCCTGAACTCCTCGCTCCGCTTCTCTTGCCTCCACGGTCGCTGATTGTCCCAAAGCCTGAGAGGAGGGCGGCGCGACCCCCGACCCCGCCCAAAGAGTCACTGCCACTGCGCTCGGGACAGACCCCGGCGGCCGAAACCCCGTCTGCCCTCCGGGCGGCGCGCCAGGTAAGTCGGTCCCGACCCTGCACCGCGTCCCCGGGCTGCTGCTCCAGGCGCACTGGGTTCGCTCAAAGTGGCTGCTACTGCAGCTTTTTAGGAAGAGCTGCACACAGCGTCTTAGTCCAGGGGAACTTTGGTCCCTCCTCTCGCCGGTGCCCTCCGCCCGGCTTGCTCGGGCCTCCCGGGGTGGGGAGGGGCCGCCCTGCGCGTCCCGATGGGAATTGGGGAGGGGAGGTGCAGAGTCCGGGCTGTAGTCGCAGCGCCCCTCATCCTGAAGGCGGGGAAGCGAGGTTGGGGGGGGGGGGCCTGTGCGGGGTCCCAAGACTGGACCCACTGCGGTCGGACTCAGCCTCCTAACATCCCCTCCCGCTCCTACAGTAGGTTCCAATAATATTTAATTGCGTCTTGAGGCGTTCTGACTTAAAACTCATCTGTAAGCTAGCAGGTCCCTTGATTCAGCCAAGTCCCTCTGCGCTCCTTCCTCTCTGAGATAAAGCACCAGGCGGGAGGGGACGAGGGTGGCCTCACCTAGAAAAGAGGTCGGGACCTGAGCTATCACAGACGCCCCGGGACCCTTACGGCAGAAACACCCCTCTGTAGAGCACTTGATTGCACTTAGAGGGAGAGGAAGAACGAACACAGGCTGGAAGGTGCTCAAGGCCAAGCAAGCCCCTGGGCTGGGCGGTCAGGAGGAAGGGACGAGAGCTGTCGTTAGAGGGGATGGACGCAAGAGGGCTCAGGAGCACCGGCGGAGCCCAACTGCTTCTCCCAGGCTCTGAGATGGGGCGGGAGGTGGGGTTGGTGGAACCCCAAGGTGGTGCCCAGAGTGAAGGTGTTGGTTACTGGGCGGCTCTGACTCTCCTGCCCAAAATTGCCACGCCTCACAAAGGGGGCAGGGGTCTGACTTCAGCCTGCAAAGGGGGCGCTTCCAGCCTGGCAAGTGGCTGGCTCAGTGGCCAGACAGCCTAACAGGCTGTCTGCGGTTTCACTGCACTTTGTTTCTCAAGAAGCAGGACTCTGGACCCAGAAATACCTGCCTTGACTCTTGGGCTTACAGTTTTCAAGCTGCAGGGCTGCGTGGGTGTTGGCATCTGGAAAAGGGGGTTGGCGATCATGTCTCGGGAGTGTGTAAGAGTGCTGGTATTTTAGTGCGTGGGCTGTGCTCATCCCTGTGCCCTTTCTTTCTCTCAAGAGTTCTTTAGAAACTTCCTTATTCCTTTTCCATCTGAGCATCTTCCTCCTGTTGCCACACCCCTCCACGGCAGTGCTGACCTAAAGCCAGCTCACCTGAATTAAGGTGGAGATGATTGATTTACAGCAAGGTCAAGTCACTAGACTTCAAGTCACCTGAATTAAAGCAGACTCAGGTGATTTCAGAGGCTGCGTGATTTAAAGTAGTGGGGTGAAATATCAAGGGGTGAGTGCCCTGGGAGACTTTGAGAGATATATATGCCCCTGTATAGGGCACTTCATTGAGCTTAGAGGGAGAGGAGGTAGGAAATCAGGCTGGCTGGTGCCCAGGGCCAGCAGAGGCAGGACTCCCTAGCCAGTGATACCTGGCTTGACTCCTGGGCTTGCAGTTTTCCAGCTCTAGGCCTGGATGGGTGTTGGCATGTTGAAAACGAGGCTGTTGGTAGTGAATGCAGAGCTTGTAAAAGCGCTGGTATTTTGTGGGTCGGGCTCTGCTCATCCCTGTGCCCTTTCTTTCTCTTGCTAGATCTCCCGAAACTTCCTTCTTCTCTTACCATCTGAGCCTCTTCCTCCTGTCCCCACACCCCTGTTTGTGGACCTGACTTAAAGCCAGGGCACCTGAACTGAGGGAGAGCTGATTGATTGAAAGCCAGGTCACATCAAGTCACTTTAAGGCCTAATTGGAATAAAGTAATGGGTGTTGTAGGGAGGGATGAGTGCCCTGGGAAACTTTGCGAGACAGTAGGACCCTAAGTGGGGCACTTCACTGTCCTTAGAGGGAGGGGAGAGAGGAAATCAGGCGGGCTGGTGCCCGAGGCCAGTGTAGCCCCCAGGGCAGGGGAGGGAGGCTGTTTGAAGGGCTGAGAGTTGTTGTTCCAGCGGACATCCGCCAGGCGGCGCCAGAGGACTGGTGCAACCCAGCTAAGGCTCCCTGGCTGGACCTCAGGGCCAGGAGACGGCTTTGGAGCAACTTCAAGGTCGCGGGCAGACATGAGGGCTTGGTTACCGAGTGGCTTTGACCCTCTGGCTCAAGTTGCCTCGCCTCAAATAGGGGACAGAGGTCTGCTTTTGGCATTTGATGGGGGCCCTTCCGGCCTGATCTGGTGGCCTAGTGGCTGGACAGCGTGAAGGCTGTCTGCGGGCTGACTTCCCTTTATTTCTCCAGAGGCAGGACTCTGGACCCTGTAATACCTGGCTTGACTCCTGGGCTTGCAGTTTTCCAGCTCTAGGCCTGGGTGGCTGTAGGTACGTTGAAAACGTAGCTGATGGCCATGAATGCAGGGCTTGTAAAAGTGCTGGTATTTTTGTGGATCAGGCTCTGCTCATCTCTGTGGCCTTTTTTTCTCTTGCAAGTTCTCCTGAAACTTCCTTCTTTGCTTTCCATCTGAGCCTCTTCCTCCCATTTCCACACCCCTGTTTGGAGACCTTACCTAAAGACAGGTTACCCGAATTAAGGCGGAGCTGAATTAAGAGGAAGCCATCTATAGGTAGCTTCTATTGTATGCAAACAATTTTTTCTTCTGGCTGTGTTGGGTCTTCGTTGCTGCGCACAGGCTTTCTCTAGTTGAGGTGAGCGGGGGCAACTCTTCCTTGCAGTGCATGGGCTTCATTGCGGTGGCTTCTCTTGTTGCGGAGCATGGGCTCTAGGCTTGCGGGCTTCAGTAGTTGTGGCACGCTGGCGCAGTAGTTGTGGCACACAGGCTTAGTTGCTCCACAGCATGTGGGATCTTCCCGGACCAGGGATCGAACCCATGTCCCCTGCGTTGGCAGGTGGATTCTTAACCACTGCACCACCAGGGAAGTCCTGCAAACACTTTTTTTTAAAAAAATCAATGATAGGGAAACAGAAGAAGAGAGAGAAAGATGAGTCCTAGTATCTATGTCCTCATGGTTATTATGAGACTCCTAGTGCCAAAATCCCAGGGTATTATGAAGATTAACTCCAATAATATCCATGAGGTTTCCAAAACCATAACCTAATGTAAACACATAGTAGTAGATGCTCAATAATCGTTGCACTAATGACTATATACCTGTTGTTTAACAAATAGAGACTTACTCAGATGTTACAGCCTTTATTGCCTTCTGTAAACTTTAAAGTGCCAGCCAAACATGTGATCCTTCAAGATGTTGATGATGGTCTTTCTTGGAACTGAGAAAAAGAGTATTTCCTGCCATATCAGTGAACAAAGGATGTCACAGTCATCAGCACTTGCAGCCCTCCAATGAGACCTGGTGAGCCCTGAGGGAACTCAGGAAGGAAAGAATACCTGCCATCTAGCAGCCATCAGACTGCAGCCACTCCTTACCGTGAGCCCTGAGGAAACTCAGAATGTGAAAATACAGGATACTGGCCTCAGATAGCTGAGGTGCATATCAAAGGAATGATTTCAGTGAGCCCAGACTCTTGCATCTTCCCATACATAGAAAAGCGCTAAATTCCTTAACTTGGGATATCTGGTTTTCTTGAATTAACAGTAATCCTTTTATGTTCCTGACTACCTGCCCTTTGTTGCAAAATGTCTATATAACCTGGCTCCCCACCTCGCCTCCTCGGAGCAATGTTCTCAGGGTTACTTGAGATGCTGCCTCCCGGGCTTGAAGCCCTAAAAATTCCTGCTGAATTAAACATAACTCGCAACTTTTAGGTTGTGAATAATTTTTTAAGTACACAGAACCAATAATAGTCACTTTGAGAGAAGGTATTTGGTGGAAGGGGCTGAGGTGTGGTGTGCCTGCTTTCTCTAGTGCTACTAAAAACAGGTCTGGGGGAGCATCCTCAGTATAAGAAAGAAATTTGATAAAGCTGCCAATTCATGGGCCCCCCTCCAAACCTGCAGAATCCCAGTTTTTTCCATGGGTGCTTGAATGCTTTGTATACATGTTAAAATTTGAGAGGCAAGATTTACATAAGTGCTTTGCACTCTAGGCTTACAATAAAGATGACATGGAGAGTTTTAATTACTACTATTACCTGTGACCTCCCTCACAGATTCTGTCTATTGGCTTGGGTGAGTGTGCATTTTTAAAAAATGAAGTATAATTGACATACAATATTGTATTTGATTCAGCGTTTCAACATAGTTTCAGGTGAACATGATTTATATAGATTACAAATAGTTTCAGGTGAACATGGTTTATATAGATTACAAATAAATTCGCTTTAATTACGTTCCCAGGCAATTCCGGGGTGAGACAAGGGTTATGCAAGAGGGCTCTCATATTTCTGTGGTGTGAGACTTGAGTCCAGCCTTTGGTTTAAGGAAAGGTAGTAGAGTCTGGGTGGGTGGGTCAGGGCCGTGCACCCCGCATAGCCCATTGCCGTAGCAGCATTCCTGGCTGACTGTGAGACAGAAGGGCGTATGAAAACAGGGAAGGAGAATATCCTTGGTCTCCATGTAGGAGCGCATTTCCTCCTGAATCTGTCACGTGACAAAGGAGAGGGGAGCGTGGTCTTTCTGCATTTCAGGGGCCTCCTGCCTCTGAGAGTGGGGGTAGCAGGTGGAGGCGCTGTGCTGATCCCTCAAAGATGTACAGGTGCCATGTATCTACATAAAATTGCCTGAGAAAGGAACCTGGAAGTGGAGGAGGAAGAAATGGCAGGTTCTCAGGTAAAATTTGTGACCCAGATCAGCGGCTGTGTCCCCTTTTCTTGCTGAAATCCCATGTATTTAGAACTTGCAAACATTTACTTCTCTACCACTGGTGGTCCTACCTAACAAATTTGCTTTCAATACTGTTGCCAACAAATTTTGGCTCCCTGTGCACTGATGCCAAATAGAAATACGCAGGCGGAAATTTGGAGGATAAGAAATAGAGAGGCTTTTTATTTTCTTTGCCAGGCAAAGGGAAGACACAGCAGGCTAGCACCTCAAGAACTGTGACCCCCTCCTTGGGGAATCAGAGAAGATTTTATACGTGGGGCTCGCAGCCCAAGGCATGTGATAAGGATCAAAGTAGTGAATGTCTTGCATTCTTTTTCCTTTGCATTATTTCAAAACAGTCAAAGCTGGCGTCAGGCAGCCGGGTAATTGGGGTCCAGCACTCTGGTAATTGGGTCCATTTGTCTCTGGTTTATGGGCCAGCGACCTCTTTCTGAAATGCAAAAGCTACAGGGGGTGATTTGTTACAAGGGGGCATAGGAAATGTAAGTGCAGGGATGGAATAAGGTTAGGGAGTGAGAGGCCCAGGATGTAACTCACACAGGGTTAGGGGTGATAGGTGCAGAATGTAATTTACATAGTGTCAGGGAGTGAGGTCAGCTTTGTGAAGAACAAATCTAGTTACAGACACTACAGATAAGTAGCAGTTAAAATAAAACTAGGAGTGATTAACTGTTTCAGGCCAGGTTATGTTTCATCTCTAGCCTGTGTGTTCACTGTTCCCTTTGTTTTCCTTGCTCTCAGGAGAAGGAAAACTTCATTTCTATTTTTACTGCAACAGTACTTTTCTTTTTTTCCTAATGATAGCCAAGGTTAGATCTTCAGGATATTCCTTTCTTACATCCCATTTCCTTCTCTCCATCCAGGCTCCCTTTACAGCATAAAGAATTCCTACCATAAATTACTGATGTGCAAATGTTGAAAATGATCCCTTTTTGTCCTATCAACTCAGGGATGTGTTGATACACAAGATTCCCACTGAATATGAGGTTGGGTTCTGGGATATCAGTGAAGGAGAATATGTAATATTTAGGTCCTGTGTGGATGCAGCACCAGTCTATGTAGACAAGGATAATGAAAATGCACCAATAAAGCTAATTTGCTATATGGCCCAGAGTAACCCAAAGTTCTGATAAAGAAACAGAGCTACCAGTTGCCTCAAGGAAAGACTTACTATTTAAAATACACAAGAGTACAGGATGTGAGAGTTATATGTGACTTTAAACTTGCTTAACACTTTTCTCATGATTAGATTTTTTCTTTTTTTCAAAACGGTATCAGCAGTGATGAGTCCTGTGTGGATAGGGCAGCTGATATCAATTTGTCCCATTACAGCTGATGTTAATTTTGTTCACTTGATTCAGGGGCTGTGAGCCAGATTCCTTGGCAGAGAAGTTAATAATTCTTCAATTACCATTAATAGGGTCTCGGAGGGATTTATTGAGAGCTGTGCATAAACCATCGCATTTCATGTGAATACTCCCCCTCTCTACTTCATTTCCCTTTACTTGTAGATTGCTTTGGAAAATGAAGACTCTCACCTTTGTTCAGACTTTTGTTAGTAAATACTCTGTAAATTTCCTTTTTTATTACACTGCCATTTCTTCTTTATTACTTTTGTATCTTCAGGAAAAGTAAATAAGGGTCCTATAGTATGTGTTCAAGTATCTTAAAATGCTGTAATATAATCAGCACAAATGAGAAATGAAATCATTTCATATTTCAAGGAAATAGGGGTTTGTTGATGCAAAGAAAATCTTCCTGAGGTTTCATCTTGGCCTTCTCATTTCTTGAGTTGATCTACATCTTTTGCTGTAGATCAGTGATCCTTCTAGATATTTAAAATGAAATAAGATATTGTTGCCCACATCTTAAAATCGGCTATCCATTCCTTATTTTTGATTGAGTACTACTTGGAAGTAGAGTTAAGGATCTGCAAATTAGAAATGCTTCCTAAGTATTTTAAAGGGGCTGTCAGGAAATACTATTTGGTGAAGTAATTTTCTATAATTTATAGTGTTCTCTCTTCTCTACTGAACACAGTACTGGATTGGAAATTGTAGAATCCCCAGGATGAGTAATATGTTCCTTTGTTTAATAAATAGGTGTTGCTGTCTCTAAGCTGAACCTGGTCACCTTTTTTGAGCAAAGAGCCCTGGGATGTGAAGAAAAGGAGACAACAGTCATACACCCAGGTAGGTGGGAATGAATAAAGCAGATAACACAGGAGTGATGTACAAAGGTGAAGGAGGAAGTGAGGCTTAAAAATGTTGTTTGGGAGGCTCTGCTTCAATGGAAATCATTTTGAGAAGCCCAGGTGTATGTCTCTTGCTGTCACAGAGGTACTTATCCTGCTCCACTCGAATCCTGCTCCTAAATCCTCTAAGGGTTTTCCTTTTGCTCCAGTGACCTTCCATAGCAATCAGAGTGAGAGCCAAAGGCTTCCCCATGGCCTCTGAGGGTCTGCATGTTCTGGCTGTTATTCCATTGCTTTTGGGGACCTGGGGAAAATCTGTGCACATACAAAGTTCTTTTATGGAGTTTATGTGAGTTTCTCCTCCCTTGTCTTTGGAGGTACTTGTCTCCTAGAGACACGTACACATTCCAGTACAACCCTGGGAACGTGAGATAGACTGAGTGACCCCCATTCAAGTCTATGTAGACTAGGCTTTCCCATGGACCAGACCCTGTACTAGGTCATCAGAAATGAACCTGGAGGGGCTTCCCTCGTGGCACAGTGATTAAGAATCCTCCTGCCAATGCAGGGGACATGGGTTTGATCCCTGGTCCGGGAAGATCCCACATGCCGTGGAGCAGCTAAGCCTGAGAGCCACAACTACTGAGTCCTCATTCTAGAGCCCACAAGCCACAGCTACTGAGCCCACGAGCCACAACTACTGAAGCCTGTGTGCCTAGAGCCCGTGCTCTGCAACAAGAGAAGCCATGACAATGAGAAGCCCCCACACCACAATGAAGAGTAGCCCCTGCTCACCACAACTAGAGAAAGCTCATGCGCAGCAATGAAGACCCAACGCAGCCAAAAATACATAAATAAAATAAAGTTTTAAAAATTAAAAAAAAAAAGAAATGAAGCTGGGAGCCTCACAGTGTTTACCCGGCCTCATGATAGAATAACCTGGGCCACTTCATTAAGATGTAATTGATGCTGGGCCCTGCCAAAGACTAATTGACAGAAGCTATGGGGGTGGGACACAGGGAATGGTAGTTCTAAAATACACATAAATTATTCCAATGGGGGGTCAAGGCTGAAAATGACTTTGGGGAACATTGCTCACCAGAATTTCATGTCTATACAAATCACTTATGCGTCCAGTTAAAAACAGATACTGGGGCCGCACACTCGAACGTTATGAGTCTCCAAGTTGGGATGAAGGTCATTAATTTGCACTTTGAGCAACCACTGAAGTCGCTTACCCCAGACCTCATTTCCAGCAGCATTTATCTAGAGAAATCAAGAACAGTGCCTGAGTGCCTATCCGAACACAAATACTGCTTGTTCCCAGTGAAGACCACTAACAACTTCTGAAAAGATGACATTCTCTGCTCACCACTTTCAAATTGATCAGGGACTAGAGAAAGCAGTGGGGTCTGAGGAAGACTGTTATGGGGAAACATTTATTCATTCATGAAAGGAATGTTTCATGAGGATCTACTGTATGCTCACAGGTATGTGAGGATGCACTGTGTTCAAGACACTGTGCTGACATCCTCACATTATGAGAGTTGATTGTCGTAATCTGCTGGGAACTGGATATTCTATGTTCATCTTTCCCAGGAGGATTTAGTTGTTGGGCTTGCCTTCCTGGGAGTAGGGATTATCTTTGTCTCTTCTCTTTCATTATCACGGAAGATAGTCCTTTGCTCTCCTTTATCTGAGTCTAAGCATCAAAAATTGTGAATGCCAGATCCATTCACAAAGGTGGCAGAGTTTTCAGAAACTGGTGTCTCAGCTGCTCTGAAAAGAATGACCAAGGAATGGGGGTGGAGACATGGCAGGACTTTTTTTTTTTTTTTTTTTTTGCTTGTTTAAGTGGTCCTTTTAAAAGGAATCTGAATTGACCTTTCCTATTAGGCTCTGCAAGTCTGATTTTGGAAGAGGGACTGTATTCTGGGTGGAAATTTTGGGGCAGCAGAGCTGTGCCTGCAATGTAAAGCACGAAGTATGAAACAGGAATCTGTGGCATCCGATGGGCTGCTCTAGAGGTGGGACTGACCAGTGCCTTATGAGTTTATATTACTCAGGGTGATTCTGGGTGGCCAGTCCCTGATTCCAGTCTGCTCTTGGGTCCTATGCATTGTTAGAGGTACTAGATTCAAGTCCTTATGAGTTTCACCTGCATTCCCTGTGTGTGCCTGTGTGAAGGTTTGGGCTAAAGAAGAGGCCAAAAAAGGGAAGGCTGTCAAAACCCAAGGGGTAACAACACGGGTCAGAGGGAGAACTGGCCTGTGCTACAGATTGTGGTACCAGCTTGCCTGAACTGAGAACTCAGGTGTGTGAGCTCCATTAAAATGGAATTCAAGGCTGGTGATCTTGAGCCCAGGGCTGGTGAAGGGAGGAGACTGTGACTGGATGTTTTGGCCCTGGGAGGGGCTGGTGTGTGCCAGAAGTCCTCTGTGCACTGCTCAGCACATTGGGGGAGACTGCTGGTGCAGGCAGCGTGGTGTTACTATCAAGGGTGCAGTCTGGTCAAGTGAGGGCACAGCTGTGCTGGTGTGTTGTTGGTGTGAGTGAGTGGGGGCAGGGAGAAGAGGGGAGAGACCACCCTGAGTCCTCAGGCCACGCTGCACCTGAGCGAGGTGTTTAGGGACTAGACGAGGTGCTAGTGCTCAAAATGAAATGTGGCACCGTGTGTTAAAATGTTAATTTATGAACATTCCAGCTTTCAAGAGTTCATCTGAGCCGACCTCTATTCAGTTCCAGCAGCCTCAAATCAAAGGTGGTTAGGAGCACTTTATCTGCAGGAACTCGTAGAGAGGTTTTTCTAAAGAAGACACCACATCAAAGCAAGGATAATTGATTGTATCTTAACCAGTCACCTTGGTTTGGGAAAGCCTTGCTGGTGTTGTGAGTGGTTGTTCTTAATTTATTTTCTCAGATTAACGAGACTTGACTCTGAATTAAGTTTTGTTTGCTTAAATAGGCTACCAAAATATGAGAGTCACCTCAGCCTAATGGCCTCCTTGTTTAATTACTTTAACACTGGAAACACAGTAGGTGGGATATTATACTTTTCATCCATTTGCAAGGTAATTTAGCAATTGTCCACCTAACGTAGAAATGCACAGTCATGTTGGTGCAACAATTTCATGTCCCAGAACCACCCAGATAAGCCACATGCGTAGAAATCAGAGATCCACATTCTGTGATAGCAGAACAAAAACAGATGTATCTGTGTAAATGCATAACTAGGGAGGGTTTCAGTAAAGTCTTTCTATTCATAATTACCATGGAATATGATATCGTGTGTTTGGGGATGCAGGAGGTACATTTCTACTGGTGTGAAAATATTACCTTCATATATCATTGGTTACGGAAAGCAATATTATTGACAGAATTTGATTTGACATTATATATATCAATATTGAACCATGTACATAATATTTTAGTGTTTGTGTATGTGTGGATATATATTATACAAATTCAAATATAGTTTGTTACACATGGAAATTGCATAGCAAGGAGGATATACTTGGAACTGATGATGTTACATCTGGAGATAAAATTTTATTGCTTCTGGAGAATTCCCTTGCTGTCCAGTGGTTAAGACTTGGGCTTTCACTGCCTTGGGCCCGGGTTTGATCCCTGGTCAGGGGACTAAGATCCCACATGCCGTGATGTATAGCCAAAGAAAAAAATTTATTGCTTCTGGAGGGTGGTTAGTTAATGGGCATTTTTACTTGATTTTATTGTTTAAATATATTATAATTTCATATTTTATAATGTTTATTATTTTATAAGTAAATTTGTCCCTATGCGCAGTAGTTTTCTATCACTGCTATAATGTATGACCACACATTTAGCAATTTAAAAAATATTTTACAGTTCATAAGTTAGAAATCCAGTGGTCTGGGCTGGGCTTTCTGTTTACGGTCTTACAAGGTCAAAAATTAGGGTCTCATGAGGCATAGGTTCTTATCTGAAGCTTCCAGGGGAGAATCCACTTCCAGGGCCATTCAGGTGCTAGGCAGAATCCATTTCATTCTGGTGGCTTCCGTGTGAGCCCTCCATGGTCACACCTTGCATCCGGTGTCCCTAAAGGAGAGGAGAAACACTGTGTCATTGTTCACTCATTTTTTCTCTAATCGTTTACTGTGTACTCAGTAGAAGGGATTATCACAAGTATTTTATGTAAGTAAGGTTATTACCTCAAGGTCTCAAACTAGAAACTATTCACGATTAGGTTATGATTTGAATGAAAATCATGGAATTAGTGAATAGGAGAAAAAATTAGTAACCCTTAATCCACCTGCTGCAACTACCATCACCCTCCTCCACCCCTCAACTCCACCATCCTCTATTCCTCATTGTGACCTCAGTCTCTCTGCCTCTGTGACCTTTAGATATCTCTAGAATGAATTCTTCCCCTTCTAGGCTTCTTTATTACTCTCCCATGTCCATCCTGTGCATTTTAGACCTCCATCCCTATGAAACCTCTATTCCCTGGATTCCAGAGCTCTCAACCCAACCTCCTCCCCTTCTACTGCTCCCAAGCCTTTTATCCTCCGTACCCTCCTTCTTTCTTGCCCTTTATCCTCCTCTCCTTCCAGTGACTTCAGCCCATGTCTCGTGTCCTGTATGTCTAATGCCCCCAAATGTTCCAGTCGTCAGTTACCAAGTGTCCTTAGTTTCTTCATGACCCTGCACCCATTTCCCCCAACCCTGTAATTCCTGACTCTGCAAGTTCCTCTGCCAATTTTTGGAATAGTTGGAAAAGAATAGGTGTTAACTCTTCTCTAAATGTTGGGTAGAATTCACTTGTGAAGCCATCTGCTCCTGGACTTACGTTTATTGGAAGTTTTTAAAAATAACTGATTCAATTTCATTACTGGTAATTCATCAAATTGATTATATTTTCTATTTCTTCCTCATTCAGTTTTGGGAGACTGTACATTTCTAGGAATTTGTCCATTTCTTCTAGGTTGTCCATTATATTAGCATATAATCGTTCGTGGTAGTCTCATGCTCGTTGGTGTTTCTGTGGTGTCAGTGGTACCTTCCCCTTTTTCATATCTGATTTTACTGATTTGGACCCTCTTCTTTTTTTTCTTCTTGATGAGTCTGGCTAAATTTTGTTTATCTTTTCAAAGAACCAGCTCTTACTTTCATTGATCTTTTCTATTGATTTTTCATGTCTATTTTATTTATTTTTGCTCCAATCTTTATGATTTTTTAAAATTTTACTAACTTTGAGCTTTTTTCTTACTCCTTTGGGTGTAAGGTTAGATTGTACATTTGAGATTTTTCTTGTTTCCTGTAAACAAGCTTGTATCACTGTAAACTTCCCTTTTAGAACTGCTTTTGCTGTGTTTTGTAGATTTGGATTGTTGTGTTTTCATTTTCTTTTGTCTCTAGGTATTTTTTATTTCCTCTTTGATTTCTTCAGTGATCCATTGGTTGTTTAGTAGCATATTGTTTAGCCCCCATGTGTTTGTGTTTTTGCAGTTATTTTCTTAAAGTCGATTTGTAGTCTCATAGCATTGTGTTTGGAAAATATACTTGATATTATTTCAATTTCCTTAAATTTACTGAGGGTTGTTTTGAGGCGTAGCACGTGGTCTATCCTGGAGAAAGTTCCATGTGCACTTGAAAATGAAGTGTATTCTGATGCTTTTGGATGGATGTGTCATATATACATCCATCCATCTGTTCTAATGTGTCCTTTAATGTCAGTGTTTCCTTACTGATTTTCTGTCTGGATGACCTGTCCATTGTTATAAGTGGGGTTTTAAAGTTCCCTACTTTTATTGTGTTACTGTCAATTTTTCTGTTTATGTCAGGTAATATTTGCTTTATGTATGTAGGTGCTCCTGTGTTGGGTGCATAAATTCTTAAAATTGTTATATCTTCTTGGATTGATCCCTTCATCATTATGTAGTGTCCTTCTTTGTCTCTTTTATTTTATTTATTTTTTATTTTTTGGTCGCACTGCATGGCATGTGGGATCTTAGTTCCCCGACCATGGATTGAACCGTCGTCCCCTGCAATGGAAGCATGGAGTCTTAACCACTGGACCACCAGGGAAGTCCCCTTCTTTGTCTCCTAACAGTCCTTATTTTAAAGTCTCATTTGTCTGGGAGTTCCCTGGTGGTCCAGTGGTTAGGACTCAGCACTTTCATTGTGGTGACCCAGGTTCAATCCCTGGCTGGGGAGCTAAGACCTTACAACCCATGTGGCCAAAAAAAGGCTATTTAAAAAATCACTTAAAATTTAAATACACTGGTATGTGGAGCATGAAACACTTATTGGGATATACTATTATAAAAGATTCAAAACGCTAAACATAGAACTACCCTATGACCCAGTGATTCCACTCCTGGATTTACATCCAAGAAAAACCCAAAACACTATTTCAAAAGATACATGCACCCCGATGTTCATAGCAGCACTATTTACAATTGCCAAGATACAGAAGCAACCGAAGTGTCCTTCAACAGATGAATGGATAAAGAAGATGTGGTATATGTATACAACGCAATACTACTCAACCATGAAAAAATGAAATTTTGCCATTTGCAGCAACATGGATGGACTTGGAGGGCATTATGCTAAGTGAAATAAGTCAGACAGCAAAAGGCAAATACTGTATGATATCACTTATATGTGGAATCTAAAAATACAACAAATGAGTGACTACAACAAAAAAGAAAACAAATGCACAGATACAGAGAACAAACAAGTGGTGACCAGTGGGGAGGTGGGAGGGGCACTATAGGGGTGAGGGAGTGGGAGGTACAAACTATTGGGTATAAGATAGGCTCAGAGATGTATTGTACAACATGGGGAAAATAGCCAATATTTTATAATAACTGTAAATGGAAAGTAAACTTTAAAAACTGTATAGAAGGGCTTCCCTGGTGGCGCAGTGGTTGGGAATCTGCCTGCCAATGCAGGCGACATGGGTTCGAGCCCTGGTCTGGGAAGATCCCACATGCCATGGAGCAACTAAGCCCGTGAGCCACAACTACTGAGCCTGCGCGTCTGGAGCCTGTGCTCCGCAATGAGAGGCCATGACAGTGAGAGGCCCGCGCACCGCGATGAAGAGTGGCCCCCGCTCGCCGCAACTGGAGAAAGCCCTTGCACAGAAACGAAGACCCAACACAGCCAAAAACAAATAAATTTATTTTTAAAAAAACTATAAAAGATATTTTAAGTTTTTAGGGGCTTCCCTGGTGGCGCAGTGGTTGAGAGTCTGCCTGCCGATGCAGGGCACACGGATTCATGCCCTGGTCCGGGAAGATCCCACATGCCGTGGAGCGGCTGGGCCCGTGAACCATGGCTGCTGAGTCTGCGCGTCTGGAGCCTATGCTCCGCAACGGGAGAGGCCACAACAGTGAGAGGCCTGCGTACGGCAAAAAAAAAAAAAAAAAAAAAAAAAAAAAAAAAAAAATATATATATATATATATATATATATATATGTTTTAGGTTTTTAAAATAAAATAAATAAAAAATTTTAAAGGTACAGTATTCTCAAAGAATATTTGAAAAAGTGGATGTGCTTTTCTCTAATTTTTACCTTAATCAATGCACTTTAAATATTTGAGAAAGTATAAATATGTGAGGGGGGGTGGAGAGAACAAACTCTGGAACCACAATTTATAACACATACACATAGACACACAATAAACAAAAAATTCTGATCTGTTGATTCAGTTATAATGTGCTTTATTAACATAGATCACGACTTCCTTTGTGAATCATCAAATATGGATTCATGGCATCATTTTCAAAGTCTTCTGTCCATTCCCAGCACAAAATGTTAATCCACCCTCCGTTGCTGCCTTTGGTTTATTTTCAAACAAATCTGTGATGCAAACAACTTCATGCTCTGGATCTTTGGGGGTAGGGAGTCTTGGCTCACCTGAGGACAGGTGGTCATGCCCTGCTCTCAGGTAGTCCTGTGGGTCAGGTGGGCCCTGAGAGGAGAGGGGGCTAAAGGACCTGAGGACTAAGGGTACCTTTGGGTAGATTTCTATGGGCCACCCCTCACACAACCCTAAACCCACCATGTGAGATTTCCACCAACCTAGCAGCATGTCCCCTAGGCAACAGCAAGGCCACACCTATTCCAGGAGGGGCTCAGCTCCTAGGAATCAGGCCCAGGGAACCTGCACTTCTGGAAGTTCTTACCTGAAACCTTCACACTACTCAGTGGTCTCAGGTGTGCTCTGCCTGATAGCTCTAGCTCAGTGCTACTGGATACGGGTCTGAGGAGTAACATCTGCACCAACAAGAAACTTGTTAAAGATGCCATTTCATGAGCCCTACAGGAGAATCATAACTTCAAGTGGGGCCCAGATTCCCCCCAAATTTCTATACACTTTAAAGCTTTGGAAGAAATGTTTGCTTCATGGCTCCCATGCACTTTCCCATTAGCATTGCATGATGAGTATTTAGCAATAACATCACCTGTGTCCTCCCCACTGAGTCTATTGATATGGGTGGGAGCATTTGCATTGTTTTAACTCCAGGTGATTCTAAATTTAGGCCAGCTTTAAGCACGAGGGCTGCTGGGTTCATTGGTGAGTGTTGCTTCCAGTCTTTGATCCTTTTGCCATTGGAGAGGCATTGGTGTCTGCTCTACATGGGATTGGAAGGGGCAGGGCCGTGTAGCCCACTTGCTCTATGCTGTAGCAGAGTTTTTGGGCCTCTGTGTGAGGGGAGAGCACATGTAGACAGGAAAGAAAAACCTCACTGTTTGGTCTCCATGAAGGAGCCCATTGTTCCTGAATCTCTCTTTTTCAAAAGGTTGGCATGTCATGGTCCTTTTGCCTGTGGGTATGGTGGGAACAGGTGAAGGAGCCGTGCTGATGCCATTAAAGACATATTCTCAAGATACTGATGTGATTCCTCAACATAATATCGATGAGAAAACAACCCAGAGTAGGAGGAAGAAGAGGAGAAAATGGCAGCTTCTCAGGTAAACGTCCTGTCCTGGTCAGAGGCTATGTCTGCTTTTCTCCTGAAATGTCATGAATTGAGAACCTGCAAACCTTTCATTTTCTACTTCTGATGTTCCTGCCTAGCAACGTTGTTTTCAACTACTTGTTTTTTTCCTTCTTATAATAGTCAGCTCTTTACAATACTTCTCTGTGTTCCAGAGCCTTTTCCCCATTGTCTGCATCCAGGCTCCCTACAGAGCATGGAGAATTCTCACCATGAATTAATGACCTTCAACTATTGAAATTATTCCTTTTGTGAAAGATCAACATGGGAAGGCATTAGTATCCAAAATTCCTTATGGGATAATTTCAGATGTTGAGATATTAGTGAAGAAGGGGAAAGTGGAATGATTAATGTACATCTGAATGCAACATCAACTTAGCACAACAGGATTAACACACTTTTAAGTGGGATGGCATTAGTGGTCCAGATAGCTCAAAGTTCTGGGGAAAAAAAGTAACTAGGAGAGATTTGCTCTGTATATTGATAAGAAAGACTATTTAAATACAGTATTAGAGTCAGAGAACGTGGGAGGTATATGTGGACTGAAATTTGCATAAAACTGACATTTTTTCATGATAGTCTCAGATTATGATTTTCTTAGTATTTTCACCCAGAATACCATGACAGGGATAATGTGTCATGTGTGCTTCAGTGACCTGATAATTGTTTGTCCCATTACACCTGATGTTCCCTGGTTCAGGTGTTTTCTGCAAGATTTCTCTGCTTTGAAGTTCATATACTTCTTTTATCTTTAGTAAGGGTTTGGTGTGATTCACTGAAAATGTGCATAAACCATCATGGTGTATCTGGAAACTCCAATTTCTTCTTAGTTTTCCTTTACTTGTAGTTTGCTTGGAAAATGAACGTTGTCACCTTTGTTTACTAAAGATACTGGCTTTTCAAGTGGAGGCTGTAATCAGTCAAGGCTTGTTCTTGTAGGTTTCCATTATACTCTACGCTCATGTAACAGACATACTCTTCTTTATCGCTTCTTTGTATTTTCAAAAGTTTACAAGAATCATATTATTAATGTATGCTCAGTTATGTTAAATTTCAGAAATATAGCTCAACTGAAATGATAAGTATTTTCAAAGACATCAAAGATTCAGAAACAATAGCTCTAACTTGTTTTATATCTTTGTGTGTATATCTCCCCAAGTGTATTTATAAAATGCAAAGTATATCATCCACAAATAGATTCATAAGATTTATCCAGTTAAAAGTAATTAGTATTAATTCTTCTTTAAAAGTTTTGTAGGGCCTCCCTGGTGGCGCAGTGGTTGAGAGTCCGCCTGCCGATGCAGGGGATACGGGTTCGTGCCCCGGTCTGGGAGGATCCCACATGCCGCGGAGCGGCTGGGCCCGTGAGCCATGGCCGCTGGGCCTGCGCGTCCGGAGCCTGTGCTCCGCAACGGGAGAGGCCACAACAGTGAGAGGCCCGCATACCGCAAAAAAAAAAAAAAAAAAAAAAAAAAAAAAAAAAAAAAAAAGTTTTGTAGAATTCACCAGTGAAGCCTTGTAGTCCTGGTAAATTTTTGTTGGGAGGTTTTTGAGAACCGATTTACTCTCCTTAATAGTAATTTGGTCTGTTCAGATTGTTTTATTTCTTCATGATTCAGTCTTTTTATTTTTAATTTTTTTCTTTGGCCCATTGATTCTTTAGGATTGTGTTGTTTAATTTCCACTCATTTGTAAATTTTCCAGACTCTGTCCTATTGATCATTTCTGGTTTCTTATCATTGTGGTTGAAAAAAATACTGGATTGGACAAAAGGTTCATTCCATTTTTTCCGTAAGATGGCTTTAGTAGCACTTAGTTGTCTTTAACTTCATTCAAAACAATTTTGTTAGATTGTATGTGACAGCTGTCATATCAGTGTGCATTTAAAAAAAGACTTATAAAAATTGGTGAATTTTTGTGTAGCCATTTTAATATTGAAGTTGGAAGAAAAAAGCAACATTTTCGGAATATAATGCTTTATTATTTCAAGAAAGGCAAAAACGCACCTGAAACACAAAAAAACATTTGTGCAGTGTATGTAGAAGGTGCTGTGACTGTTCAAACATGTCAAAAGTGGTTGGCGAAGTTTCATGCTGGAGATTTCTCACTGGATGATGCTCCACAGTCGTGTAGACCAGTTGAAGTTGATAACGATCAAATCGAGACATTCATTGAGGACAATCAACATTATACCACACAGGAGATCTGGACACTTTTTTCTATTGTCTATTTCTCTCTTCAAATCTGTTAGTATTTGCTTAACACATTAAGGTCCTCCACTGTTGAGTGCATATTTATTTATGATTGTTGTCTTCTTGATGAATTGAAAACATTATCATTATGTAATGACCTTATTTTTTTTCTTCTTGCAGCTTTTGGCTTAAAGTCTATTTTGTCTGGTGTAACTCTAGCTACCACTGCTTTCTTTTGGTTTCCACATGTATGGAATATCCTGTTCTAAACTTTCACTTGGAGCCTGTTTGTGTTTTTGACACTGAAGTGAGCCTCTGATAGGCAGTATATAGTTTGATCTTGTATTTTTATCTAGCCACTCTATTACTTTTGACTAGAGAATTTAATATATCTATGTTTACAGTAATTATTGATAGGTAAAGACTTATCAATGCCATCTTATTGTTTCCTGGATTTTTTTTTGTTTCTTGTTCCTTTTTTCCTCTTCTGCTGCCTTTCTTTGTGAATTAGTGATATCCTGTAGTGGTATTCCCTTCCCTTTGTATTTTCTGAATCTAGTACAGGTTTTTGCTTTGTGGTTCCATGAGGCTCACAGAAAACATAACACTCTATTTTATGTTGATAACAATTTAGCTTCCATCACATACAAAAAAAAAATCTACTCTTTTACTCCCCTCCGTGAATTCTTGTGTATGGTGTTACAATTTACCTCTTTCTCTATTGTTTATACATTAAAATTACTATAGCTGCAGTTATTTTAATAATCTCATCCTTTAACCTTTATATACTAAAGTTAACTGATTAACACACCACCATATCACACTATTAAGGTATTCTTACCTTAACTATATACTAACATTTACAAGTCTATTGTGTAGTCTCATATGTTTTCATGGTACTATTTAGCGTCCTTTTATTTTAGCTTGAGGAACTCTTTTAGAATTTGTTCTAAGACAGATCTAGTGATGATAAACTCCCTCAGCTTTTGTGTTTTTTGCTTTTTTTTTACATAAGAGAGTATTTTAATTCTTGTACTTAAAAACTATAAAGACTATCATGATTTGGAAATGAGACTGTACCAAACAATGGCCAAAGAAGAATCGTACATTCTATGCCTTCTCTTTCCTTTGTTCACTCAGAAATATAATGTTATCAGCTATAATTGTTGTTGCTTGTTGTCTCACATTATTTTTATCCATATATTCACCATAGTCTGCTTTCCCTTCCAGGTAAATTCAAGACCCCTTTTTCACATACTGATATGCCACATCTCTGAGGCCTGGTCAGAATACTGAAATTCTGTGCCACGTTGTCTTTTGACTGACATCACCCATTTGGTAATGCTTCATTTGCCCCTGATCGCCACATCTCATTTGCTGCTACAGAAAATATCGTGACTGGGTTTTTTCCTTCTACCTGTCTCATGATAGGGTCCTAACCTACTCAACCAAGTAGCTGCACATGATTCAGAGAACTTTTGAGAACCAAACTGCTAGCTATTTCAGACTCATGTCTTACAAACTGATGAAATACCTGTACTACAGGTCTTTGAAACATGGCTTCTATTTTCTTTTCTTACAATCTAATCTTTAGTCTTTTCCTGACACTCTGGCCAGCTTTTGTTTTTTGAAAAGAGTTTTTAATCTCTTCATTCAAGAAGGACAATTATGATGAATAGGATGTTCTTGGTTGGCAAGGTTTTTTTTGGGGGGGGGTTGAGCAATTTGTATATATCATCCCATTCTCTCCTGACCTGTGAGGTTTCTGCTCAGAAATCAACTTTTAACCTTATGAGGCTCTAGGGACTTCCCTGGTGGCACAGTGGATAAGACTCCATGTTCCCAGTGCAGGAGGCCCAGCTTCCATCCGTGATCAGGGAACTAGATCCCACATGCATGCTGCAAATAAGAGATTGCATGCCACAACTAAGGAGCCAATGTGCCACAACTAAGACCCAGTGCAAACAAATAAATAAATATTTTAAAAAAATAATAATCTTAGGAGGTTCTCTTGTAAATTATAAACTTCTCTACTCTTGCTGATTTTAAGATTCTTTCTTTTTGATAGTTGGTCATTTGCATGGCTTGGCTATGGTAAAGAGTACCACAACAACTGTTGGGGTGCAAATGTTTTTTTCCAATGATGGTATTCTCTCATTGTATGAACCAGAGTGGGGTTGCCGAAACTCGTGTTAGCTCTAGTTTTTAATTTAGTAAGGAACTTGCCTACTGATCTGTATACTGGCTGTTACCAATATACATTCAAACCAACAGCCTAGTAGGCTTCCCTCTTCTGCCTGCCCTGTTGAGCACTTCCTCTTTTTACGCTTTTTGAGGACTGGAGCCAGGGAACACCTTGTCTACGTTTATTTGCATTCCCTAATCATGACATTCTGAGCATCTTTTCATTTGATGTGCTGTTTTTTAAAAAGCGTGTGAGTACCACTGAGCTCTGAAATGTTTCTGCCTGAGCATCGGGCCTGATTTGAATTCATTTCAGATTACCTAGCCCAGGACATTTTTCAAGGGCTCAGATCATTTTCAGCCGTGCAGGCCTTGTGAATGCTAAGTGCCCTTGAGCACAGTTTCTAAATTTGTTGTTACGGGAAAGCGCCACAAGGCGGCAGCACTTCTTCATGCCCTCTCTGTTAACTTGGGTAAACAGAGCCTTAGAGGGAGTGTTGTTGTTGGATTGCAACTTTGAATGGAACCTGGCTGAACACCGCAGGGCTTGTGTATCTTTACCTCTTCCCCCTAACGCTGCACCACCCTCCCCGACACAAAACCCAAGCAGTGTAAATGTGCTATGCTGAAGGTGCTGTGGTTCGTAGGTGAGGCGAGTCTAAGGAAGTAGGTTGGAGGTGGGAACCCCACCAGCAGGATCCATGGAGATCCGGTGTCTTTTCACAGCACTTCCCTCCCGTCGGGCCCACCATCCTTTGGGTACACTAGGCTTTGCTTACCTGTAGCAGGGCCGTCTTGGATAGGGATATTGTGGTCCCATGCAGAGGAGAATGGGCAATAGAGCTCCGAGGGGCCGCTGATCTGGTGGCACGTCCTCCTCCCTGGCTCCCTCAACACCAGCATACTCCAGCCTTGGGACTCAGGCCTGCTGAGGCTCCAGGGATGTGACACCAACTGACGTCACAGAGGCCTGAGGGTAATAGAGTAGGTGTTTCTTGACTTTTTCTTCTTTTATATTTTAATATTTATTTTCTATTTCATCATAGTTTATATACAATCTTGTGTTTGTTTGAGTTGTACAGCAACTTGATGCCGTTATATATGTAGCTGTACCTTTGCTATTTTGGATTTTTTTCCATGTTAGGTTATTGACCAGTGTTGATTAGAGTTACTGTGCTATCAGGAGGGTCTTTGTTGATGAGTCTTTTTGATGCATTAGTGTGTTTCTGTTAATCTCAACCTCCTACTTCATCCTTCCCTGATCCCCAGTTTCCTCCCATGGTAACTCTACATTTCATTTCTCCATTTGTGAGTCTGTGTTTGCCTTGTACATTACTTCCACTGTAACCATTTTTCGACTGAACATGTAAGTGATATCATGTGATACACGTCTTCCTGTGTCACATTGACCACAATTAGTGAGATCATCTACTGCTCCATCCATGTGGCTGCAAATGGCATGAGTTTATTTTGTTCTCTGGATGAGTGACAGTCGAGGGACTATAGGTAGCACAACTTCTTTATCCATTCATCTGCCAAATGTCGATGGACATTTCGATCGTTTGCTGTCTTGGCTATGGTAAAGAGTACCACAAGAACCGTTGGGGTGCAAGTTATTTAAGCCAATGATGGTATTCTCTGGTTAAATGAATTGGAGGGTTGTTGCCGAATGTCATGGTAACTCCAGGTTTTAGCTTCGTAAGGAAGTTGCCTACTGACTTCCTTACTTACCAGAATTAGTGAGATCATCTACTGCTCCATCCCTGTTGCTACAAATAGCATGAGATCATTTTCTTGTCTGGATGAGTGACAGTCGAGGGAGTATAGGTAGCCCAATTTCTTTATCCATTCGTCTGTAGATGGAGATTTTGGTCGTTTGCTTGTATTGGCTATGGTAAAGAGTACCACAACAACCGTTGGGGTGCAAGATTTTTTATCCAGTGATGGTATTCTCTGGTTACACGAATTGGAGGCATGTTGCCTAATGTCGTGGTAGCTCCACATTTTAGTTTCGTAAGGAAGTTGCCTACTGATCTCCATACTGGCTGTTAGCAATTTACATTCCCACCAACAGCCTAGTAGGCTTCGCTTCTCTGCCTGCCCTCTTGAGCACTGACTCTTTTTAGGCTTTTTGAGGACTGGAGGCCTGGAAAAGCTCATCTACGTTTATTTCCATTATCTAATCATGACAGATCCTGAGCATCTCTTCATTTGATGTGCGTTTTTTTAAAAAAGCGTGTGAGTACCACTGAGCTCTTGAAACGTTTCTGCCTGAGAGTCAGGCCTGATTTGAATTCATTTCAGATTACCTAGCCCAGGACATTTCTCAAGGGCAATGGTCACTTGCAGCCCTGCAGGCCTTGTGAATGTTAAGTGCCCTTGAGCAGTTTTTAGAGTTGTTGTTACAGGAAAGTGCCACAAGGTGGAAGCACTCCTTCATGCCCTCTCTGGTAACTTGGGCCAACAGAACCTTAGAGGGAGTCCTGGTGTTGGGTTGGAAATTGGAGTGGAATGTGGCTGAACACACACCGTAGGGCTTGTGTATGTTTAGCTCTTCCCCCTTAGCCTGCACAGCCTGATGCGAGGCAAATCCCAAGCCTTGCAAATGTGCTATTCAGAGGGTGCTGCGGTTCGTAGGTGGGGTGGTTCTAAGGAAATAGGCTGGAGGTGGGAACCTCACCAGCAGGAGCCGGGGAGATGTGGTGTGTTTTCACAGCACTTCCCTCCCAGCGGGTCCACCATTCTTTGGGTACACTAGGCTTTGCTTACCTGTAAGTGAGCCTGCTTGGATCAGGAGATTGTGGTCCCATGCAGAGGAGAATGGGCATGAGAGGTCTGAGGGGCCGCTGATCTTGTGGCATGTTCTCCCCCCTGGCTCCCTCAGCACCAGCCTACTCCATCCCTGGGGCCCAGGCCTGCTGAGGCTCCAGGGATGTGAGAGAACCACACGTCACCGAGGCTGGAGGGTAACAGAGTAGGCATTTTTTTGCCTTTTACTTCTCTTATAATGTAATATTTAGTATCTATTTAAGTGTAGTTTAGATACAATGTTGTGTTTGTTTCAGTTCTACAGCAACTTGATGCAGTTATAAATAAAGCTGTACCTGTACTGTTTCGGATTCTTTTCCCTGTTAGGTTATTGAGGAATGTTGAATAGAGTTCCCTGTGCTGTAAGGAGGGTCGTCGTTGATGAAATCTTTTTGAAACATGAGTGTGTTACTGTTAATCCCAACCTCTTACTTCATCCTTCCCCGATGCCCAATTTCGCCCTGTGGTAACTCTACACTTCCTTATTCCATATGTGAGTCTGTGTTTCCTTTGTACATTACTTCCTGTGTATCCATTTTTCGACTGCACTTGTAAGTGATATCCTGGAATATGTGTATGTCTGTCTTTTATTTACCAGAATTAGTGAGATCATCTACTGCTCCATCCCTTTCGCTGCAAATGGCACGAGTTCATTTTGTTGTCTTGATGAGTGACAGTTGAGGGACTATAGGTAGCCCAACTTCTTTATCCCTTCATCTGTCGATGGAGATTTCGGTCGTTTGCTTTTCTTGGCTATGGTAATGAGTACCACAACAACCGTTGGGGTGCAAGATTTTTTATCCAGTGATGGTGTTCTCTGGTTACACGAATTGGAGGCATGTTGCCTAATGTCGTGGTAGCTCCATCTTGTAGTTTCGTAAGGAAGTTGCCTACTGATCTCCATACTGGCTGTTAGCAATTTACATTCCCACCAACAGCCTAGTAGGCTTCGCTTCTCTGCCTGCCCTCTTGAGCACTGACTCTTTTTAGGCTTTTTTGAGGACTGGAGGCCCGGAAAACCTTGTCTACGTTTATTTCCATTATGTAATCATGACGGATCCTGAGCACTTCTTCATTTGATGTGCAGTTTTGAAAAAACTGTGTGAGTACCACAGAGCTATTGAAACGTTTCTGCCTGAGAGTCAGGCCTGATTTGAATTCATTCCATGTTACATAGCCCAGGACACTTCTTGAGGGCAGGGTTCATTTGCAAACCCACACGCAATTGGCCTTGTGAATGAAAATTGCGCTTTAGCAGTTTTTAAAGTTGTTGTTACGGGAATGTGCCACAATGCGGCAGCACTACTTCATGTCCTGTCTGGTAACTTGGGCAAACAAAGCCATAGCGGGAGTCCTGGTGTTGGATTGGAAAGTGTAGTCGAATGTGGCTAAACACACACCACAGGGCTTGTGTATCTTTACCTCTTGCCCCTTAACCTGCACTGCCCCACCCCAGGCATATCCCAAGACTTTCCAATGTGCTATTCGGAGGTTGCTGTGGTTCGTAGGTGGGGCGATACTAATGAAGTAGGCTGGAGGTGGGAATCCACCTAGCAGGAGCTGTGGAGATCTGGTTTCTTCACAGCTCTTCCCTCTCAGCTGTTCTTCCATCATTTGGGTACACCACGATTTGCTTACCTGTCAGAGGGCCACATTGGATCGGGAGATTGTGGTACCATGCAGAAGAGAATGGGCAGTAGAGGACCGAGGGGCCGCTGATCAGGTGGCATGTCCTCTTCCCTGGCTCCCTCAGCACCTGCATACTCCAGCCAAGGGACCCAGGGCTGCTGAGGCTCCAGGGATGTGACACTAACTGACGTCACAGAGGCCTGAGGGTAATACAGTAGGCATTCCTTGCCCCTTTCTTTCTTTGTTTTTTGTTTTGTTTTTTTGCAGTATGCAGGCCTCTCACTGTTGTGGCCTCTCCCGTTGTGGAGCACAGGCTCCGGACGCACAGGCTCAGTGGCCAAGGTTCACGGGCCCAGCCGCTCCGCGGCATGTGGGAACTTCCTGGACCGGGGCACGAACCCATGTCCCCTGCATCGGCAGGCAGATTCCCAACCACTGCGCCACCAGGGAAGCCCTCCTTGCCCCTTTCTTGTTTAGTAATTTAATATTCATTTTCTATTTCAGCATAGCTAATGTACAATATTGGGCTTGTTTGGGTTTTACAGCAGCTTGAAGGAGTTATAAATGGAGCTGTACCTGTAGGATTTTGGATTCTTTTCCCTGTTAGTTTATTGAGAATGTTTTGTAGCGTTCCGTGTGCTTTCAAGCGGGTCATCCTTGATGAACACGTTTTGATACATGAGTGTGTTTCTGTTAATCCCAACCTCCTAATTTATCGTTCCCCGATCTCCAATTTCCCCCTCTGGGAACTCTACACTTCTTTTTTCCGTTTGTGAATCTATGTTTCCTTTGTATACTACTTCCTTTGTATCCGTATTTAGACTGCACATATAAGCAATATCCTGGGATATGTGTCTTTCTGTCTCTAACGTACCAGAATTAGTGAGATCATCTACTGCTCCATCCATGTTGCTGCAAATAGTATGAGTTCATTTTGTTCTATAGATGAGAGGTAGTTGAGGGAGTGTAGGTAGCAGAACATCTTGATCCAGTCATCTGTCGCTGGATATTTCGTTCATTTACATCTCTTGGCTATGGTAAAGAGTACCAAACGACCGTTGGGGTACAAGTGTTTTAGTCCAATGATGGTATTCTTTGGTTATACGAACTGGACTGGGGTTGCTGAATCTCCTACTAGCTGCACTTTTTAGTTGAGTAGGGAACTTGCCTTCGGATTTCCATACTGGTTTTTAGCAATTTACATTTCCTCCAACAGCATAATAGGGTTCTCTCTTTGGCCTGCCCTCTTGAGCACTTACTCTTTTTATGCTTTTTGATGACTGCAGCGAAAAAACACCGAGTCTAGGTTTATTTGTATTCTCTAGTCATGACAGATCCTGAGCATGTTTTCATTTGATGTGCTGTTTTTTAAAAAGCGGGTGAGTACAATTGAGCTCTTGAAATATTTCTGCCTAGAGTCGGGCCTGATTTGAATTCATTTCATGTTACATAGCCCAGGACATTTCTTGAGGGCAGGGTTCATATGCAAACATACAGGCCCTTAGCCTTGTGAATGATAATTGACCTTCAGCACAGTTTTTAAAGTTGTTGTTATGGGAATGTGCCACAAGGTGGCAGCACTACTTCATGTCCTCTCTGGTAACTTGGGCAAACAAAGCCATAGCGGGAGTCCTGGTGTTGGATTGGAAACTGTAGTAAAACGTGGCTAAACATACACCACAGGGCTTGTGTATCATTACCTCTTGCCCCTTAACATGCACTGCCACACCCTCAGCTTATCCCAAGACTTTCCAATGTGCTATTCGGAGGTTGCTGTGGTTTGTAGGTGGGGCGATTCTAATGAAGTAGGCTTGAGGTTGGTATCCCCCTAGCAGGAGCTGTGCAGATCTGGTTTCTTCACAGCTCTTCCCTCTCAGCTGTTCTTCCATAATTTGGATACACCAGGATTTGCTTACCTGTAAGAGGCCGCATTGGATTGGTAGATTGTGGTACCATGCAGAGGACAATGGGCAATAGAGGTCCGAGGGGCCGCTGATCAGGTGGCAAGTCCTCCTCCCTGGCTCCCTCAGCACCAGCATACTGCAGCCATGGGACTCATGCCTGCTGAGGCTCCAGGGATGTGACACTAGCTGACGTCACATAGGCCTGAGGGTAATAGAGTAGGCATTCCTTGCCCCTTTCTTGTTTAGTAATTTAATATTCATTTTCTATTTCAGCATAGTTTATGTACAATGTTGTGTTTGTTTGAGTTGTACAGCAACTTGATGCAATTATAAATGTAGCTGTACCTGTAGGATTTTGTATTCTTTTCCCTGTTAGTTTATTGAAGAATATTTTGTAGTGTTCCCTGTGCTTTCAAGCGGGTCGTCCTCCATGAACACTTTTTGATACATGAGTGTGTTTCTGTTAATCCGAACCTGCTACATCATCCTTCCCCGATCTCCAATTTGCCCCTGTGGGAACTCTATACTTCTTTTTTCTATTTGTGAATCTATGTTTCCTTTGTATACTATTTCCTTTGCATCTGTATTTAGACTGCACATATAAGTCATACCCTGGGATATGTGTCTTTCGGTCTCTAACTTTCCAGAATTAGTGAGATCATCTACTGCCCCAGCCATGTTGCTGCAAATAGTATGAGTTCGTTTTGTGCCTTGGATGAGTGGTAATCGAGGGAGTGTAGGTAGCAGAACATCTTGATCGAGTCATCTCTTGCTGGATATTTCATTCTTTTGCATAACTTGGCTATGGTAAATATTACAACAATGAACATTGGGGTGCAAGTGTTTTATTCCACTGATGGTATTCTCTGGTTATACGAACTGGACTGTGGTTGCTGAATGTTGTGCTAGCTCCACTTTTTAGTTCACTAGGAAATTGCCTTCGAAATTCCATAGTGGTTTTTAGCAACTTTCATTTCCTCCAACAGCATAATAGGGTTCCCTCGTCGGCCTGCCCTCTTGAGCACTTACTCTTTTTATGGTTTTTGATGACTGCAGCGAGGAAACACCTAGTCTAGGTTTATTTGTATTCTCTAGTCATGACAGATCCTGAGCATCTTTTCATTTGATGTGCTGTTTTTTAAAAAACGGGTGAGTACCACTGAGGTTTTGAAACATTTATGCCTGAGAGTCGGGCCTGCTTTGAATTCATTTCATGTTACATAGCCCAGGACACTTCTTGAGGGCAGGGTTCATTTGCAAACATGCAGGCTCTTATCCTTGTGAATGATAATTGCCCTTCAGCACAGTTTTTAAAGTTGTTGTTATGGGAATGTGCCACAAGGTGGCAGCACGACTTCGTATCCTGTCTGGTAACTTGGGCAAACAAAGCCATAGCGGGAGTCATGGTGTTGGATTGGAGACTGTAGTCGAATGTGGCTAAACACACACCACAGGGTTTGTGTATCTTTCTATCTTGCCCCTTAAGCAGCACTGCCTCACACGAGGCATATCCCAACACTTTCCAATGTGCTATTCGGAGGTTGCTGTGGTTTGTAGGTGGGGCGATTCGAATGAAGTAGGCTGGAGGTGGGAATCCACCTAGCAGGAGCTGTGGAGATCTGGTTTCTTCACAGCTCTTCCCTCTCAGCTGTTCTACCATCATTAGGGTACACCAGGATTTGCTTACCTGTAAGAGGGCCACATTGGATCGGGAGATTGTGGTACCATGCAGAGGACAATGGGCAGTAGAGGCCCGAGGGGCCACTGATCAGGTGGCACATCCTCCTCCCTGGCTCCCTCAGCACCAGCATACTCCAGCCACAGGACGTAGGCCTGCTGAGGCTCCAGGGATGTGACACCAACTGACGTCACAGAGGCCTGAGGGTAATAGAGTAGGCATTCCTGGCCCCTTTCTTGTTTAGTAATTTAGTATTGATTTTCTATTTCAGCATAGTTTATGTACAGTGTTGTGTTTGTTTGAGTTGTACAGCAACTTGATGCAGTTATAAATGTATCTGTAGCTGTAGGATTTCGGATTCTTTTCCCTGTTAGTTTATTGGAGAATGTTTTGTAGCATTCCCTGTGCTTTCATGCAGGTCATCCTTGATGAACACTTTTTCATACGTGAGTTTGTGTTAATCCCAACCTCCTACTTCATCCTTCCCCCATCTCCAATTTGCCCCTGTGGGAACTCTACACTTGTTTTTTCCGTTTGTGAATCTATGTTTCCTTTGTATACTACTTCCTTTGTATCTGTATTTTGACTGCACATATAAGTGGTATCATGGGATATGTGTTTTTCTGTCTCTTACTTACCACAATTAGTGAGATGATCTACTGCTCCATCCATGTTGCTGTAAATGGTATGAGTTCATTTTGTTCTGTGCAGGAGTGGTAGTCGAGGTAGCATACGTAGTAGAATATCTTGATCCATTCATCACTCGCTCGATATTTCATTCATTTGCATGTCTTGGGTATGGTAAAAAGTACCACAATGACCGTTGGGGTGCAAGTGCTTTATTCCAAGAATTGTATTCTCTGGTTATACGAACTGGACTGGGGTTGCTGAATCTCGTGCTAGCTCCACTTTTTAGTTCAGTAGGGAACATGCCTTCAGATTTCCATACTGGTTTTTAGCAATTTTCATTTCCTCCAAAAGCATAATAGGGTTTCCTCGTCGGCCTGCCCTCTTGAGCACTTACTCTTTTTATGGTTTTTGATGACTGCAGCGAGGAAACACCTAGTCTAGGTTTATTTGTATTCTCTAGTCATGACAGATCCTGAGCATCTTTTCATTTGATGTGCTGTTTTTTAAAAAACGGGTGAGTACCACTGAGGTTTTGAAACATTTATGCCTGAGAGTCAGGCCTGTTTTGAATTCATTTCATGTTACATAGCCCAGGACACTTCTTGAGGGCAGGGTTCAATTGCAAATATGCAGGCTCTTATCCTTGTGAATGATAATTGCCCTTCAGCACAGTTTTTAAAGTTGTTGTTATGGGAATGTGCCACAAGGTGGCAGCACTACTTAGTATTCTGTCTGGTAATTTGGGCAAACAAAGCCATAGCGGGAGTCCTGGTGTTGGATTGGAAACTGTAGTCGCACGTGGCTAAACACACACCACAGGGCTTGTGTATCTTTACCTCTTGCCCCTTAACCTGCACTGCCCCACCCCAGGCATAACCCAAGACTTTCCAATGTGCTATTCGGAGGTTGCTGTGGTTTGTAGGTGGGGCGATTCTAATGAAGTCGGCTGGAGGTGGGAATCCACCTAGCAGAAGCTGTGGAAATCTGGTTTCTTCACAAGTCTTCCCTCTCAGCTGTTCTTCCATACTTTGGGTACACCAGGATTTGCTTACCTGTAAGAGGGCCACATTGGATCGGGAGATTGTGGTACCATGCAGAGGAAAATGGGCAATAGAGGTCCGAGGGGCCGCTGACCAGGTGGCACGTCCTCCTCCCTGGCTCCCGCAGCACCAGCATACTCCAGCCACAGGACTCAGGCCTGCTGAGGCTCCACGGATGTGACACCAGCTGACGTCACAGAGGCCTGAGGGTAATAGAGTAGGCATTCCTTGCCCCTTTCTTGTTTAGTAATTTAATATTCATTTTCTATTTCAGCATAGTTTATGTACAATGTTGTGTTTGCTTGAGTTGTACAGCAAGTTGATGCAGTTACAAATGTAGCTGTACCTGTAGGATTACGTCTTCTTTTCCCTGTTAGTTTTTTGAAGAATGTTTAGTAGCGTTCCCTGTGCTTTCAATCCGGTCATCCTTGATCAACACGTTTTGATACATGAGTGTGTTTCTGTTAATCCCAACCTCCTACTTCATCATTCCCCGATCTCAAATTTGCCCCTGTGGAAACTCTACGCTTCTTTTTTCCGTTTGTGAATCTATGTTTCCTTTGTATACTACTTCCTTTGTATCTGTAGTTAGACTGCACATATAAGTGATATCCTGGGATATGTGTCTTTCGGTCTCTTACTTACCAGAATTAGTGAGATGATCTACTGCTCCATCCATGTTGCTGCAAATAGTATGAGTTAATTTTGTTCTATGGATGAGTGGTATTCGAGGGAGGGTAGGTAGCAGAACATCTTGATCCATTCATCTGTCGCTATATATTTCGTTCGTTTGCATGTCTTGGATATGGTAAAAGTACCACAATGACTGTTGGGGTGCTAGTGTTTTATTCCAAGGATGGTATTCTCTGGTTATACGAACTGGACTGGGGTTGCTGAATCTCGTGCTAGCACCACTTTTTGGTTCAGCAGGGAACTTGCCTTCAGATTACCATAGTGGTTTTTAGCAATTTTCATTTCCTCCAACAGCATAATAGGTTTCACTCTTCGGCCTGCCCTGTTGAGCACTTACTCTTTTTATGTTTTTTGAGGACGGCAGTGAGGAAACACCTAGTCTAGGTTTATTTGTATTCTCTTATCATGACAGATCCTGAGCATGTTTTCATTTGATGTGCTATTTTTTAAAAAGCGGGTGAGTACCAATGAGCTCTTGAAACATTTCTGCCTGAGAGTCAGGCCTGATTGGAATTCATTTCATGTTACATAGCCCAGGACATTTCTTGTGGGCAGGGTTCATTTGCAAACATGCAGGCCCTTGGCCCTGTGAATGATAATTGCCCTCCAGCACAGTTTTTAAAGTTGTTGTTATGGGAATGTGCCACAAGGTTGCAGCACTACTTCGTGTCCTCTCTGGTAACTTGGGCAAACAAAGCCGTAGCAGGAGTCCTGGTGTTGGATTGGAGACTGTAGTCGAATGTGGCTAAACACACACCACAGGGTTTGTGTATCTTTCTATCTTGCCCCTTAAGCTGCACTGCCGCAAACGAGGCATATCCCAACACTTTCCAATGTGCTATTCGGAGGTTGCTGTGGTTTGTAGGTGGGGCGATTCGATTGAATTAGGCTGGAGGTGGGAATCCACCTAGCAGGAGCTGTGGAGATCTGGTTTCTTCACAGCTCTTCCCTCTCAGTTGTTCTACCATCATTAGGGTACACCAGGATTTGCTTACCTGTAAGAGGGCCACATTGGATCGGGAGATTGTGGTACCATGCAGAGGACAATGGGCAATAGAGGCCCGAGGGGCCACTGATCAGGTGGCACATCCTCTTCCCTGGCTCCCTCAGCACCAGCATACTCCAGCCACAGGACGTAGGCCTGCTGAGGCTCCAGGGATGTGACACCAACTGACGTCACAGAGGCCTGAGGGTAATAGAGTAGGCATTCCTGGCCCCTTTCTTGTTTAGTAATTTAGTATTGATTTTCTATTTCAGCATAGTTTATGTACAGTGTTGTGTTTGTTTGAGTTGTACAGCAACTTGATGCAGTTATAAATGTATCTGTAGCTGTAGGATTTCGGATTCTTTTCCCTGTTAGTTTATTGAAGAATGTTTTGTAGCGTTCCCTGTGCTTTCATGCGGGTCGTCCTTGATGAACACTTTTTGATACGTGAGTTTGTTTGTGTTAATCCGAACCTGCTACTTCATCCTTTCCCCAATCTCCAATTTGCCCCTGTGGGAACTCTACACTTCTTTTTTCCGTTTGTGAATCTATGTTTCCTTTGTCTACTACTTCCTTTGTATCCGTATTTAGACTGCACATATAAGTGATATCATGGGATATGTGTCTTTCTGTCTGTTACTTACCAAAATTAGTGAGATGATCTACTGCTCCATCCATGTTGCTGTAAATAGTATGAGTTCATTTTGTTCTATGCAGGAGTGGTAGTCGAGGTAGGGTACGTAGTAGAATATCTTGATCCATTCATCACTCGCTCGATATTTCATTCGTTTGCATGTCTTGACTATGGTAAAAAGTACCACAATGACCGTTGGGGTGCAAGTGCTTTATTCCAAGGATGGTATTCTCTGGTTATACGAACTGGACTGGGGTTGCTGAATCTCGTGCTAGCTCCACTTTTTAGTTCAGTAGGGAACATGCCTTCAGATTTCCATACTGGTTTTTAGCAATTGTCATTTCCTCCAACAGCATAATAGGGTTCCCTCGTCGGCCTGCCCTCTTGAGCACTTACTCTTTTTATGGTTTTTGATGACTGCAGCGAGGAAACACCTAGTCTAGGTTTATTTGTATTCTCTAGTCATGACAGATCCTGAGCATCTTTTCATTTGATGTGCTGTTTTTTAAAAAACGGGTGAGTACCACTGAGGTTTTGAAACATTTATGCCTGAGAGTCAGGCCTGTTTTGAATTCATTTCATGTTACATAGCCCAGGACACTTCTTGAGGGCAGGGGTCATTTGCAAACATGCAGGCTCTTATCCTTGTGAATGATAATTGCCCTTCAGCACAGTTTTTAAAGTTGTTGTTACGGGAATGTGCCACAGGGTGGCAGCACTACTTCGTATCCTGTCTGGTAACTTGGGCAAACAAAGCCATAGCGGGAGTCCTGGTGTTGGATTGGAAACTGTAGTCGCACGTGGCTAAACACACACCACAGGGCTTGTGTATCTTTACCTCTTGCCCCTTAACCTGCACTGCCCCACCCCAGGCATAACCCAAGACTTTCCAATGTGCTATTCGGAGGTTGCTGTGGTTTGTAGGTGGGGCGATTCTAATGAAGTCGGCTGGAGGTGGGAATCCACCTAGCAGAAGCTGTGGAAATCTGGTTTCTTCACAAGTCTTCCCTCTCAGCCTTCTTCCATACTTTGGGTACACCAGGATTTGCTTACCTGTAAGAGGGCCACATTGGATTGGGAGATTGTGGTACCATGCAGAGGAAAATGGGCAATAGAGGCCTGAGGGGCCGCTGACCAGGTGGCACGTCCTCCTCCCTGGCTCCCGCAGCACCAGCATACTCCAGCCACAGGACTTAGGCCTGCTGAGGCTCCACGGATGTGACACCAGCTGACGTCACAGAGGCCTGAGGGTAATAGAGTAGGCATCCCTTGCCCCTTTCTTGTTTAGTAATTTAATATTCATTTCTATTTCAGCATAGTTTATGTACAATGTTGTGTTTGTTTGAGTTGTACAGCAAGTTGATGCAGTTACAAATGTAGCTGTACCTGTAGGATTACGTCTTCTTTTCCCTGTTAGTTTATTGAAGAATGTTTAGTAGCGTTCCCTGTGCTTTCAATCCGGTCATCCTTGATCAACACGTTTTGATACATGAGTGTGTTTCTGTTAATCCCAACCTCCTACTTCATCATTCCCCGATCTCAAATTTGCCCCTGTGGAAACTCTACGCTTCTTTTTTCCGTTTGTGAATCTATGTTTCCTTTGTATACTACTTCCTTTGTATCTGTATTTAGACTGCACATATAAGTGATATCCTGGGATATGTGTCTTTCGGTCTCTTACTTACCAGAATTAGTGAGATGATCTACTGCTCCAGCCATGTTGCTGCAAATAGTATGAGTTAATTTTGTTCTATGGATGAGTGGTAGTCGAGGGAGGGTAGGTAGCAGAACATCTTGATCCATTCATCTGTCGCTGTATATTTCGTTCATTTGCATGTCTTGCATATGGTAAAAGTACCACAATGACCGTTGGGGTGCTAGTGTTTTATTCCAATGATGGTATTCTCTGGTTGTACAAACTGGACTGGGGTTGCTGAATCTCGTGCTAGCTCCACTTTTTGGTTCAGCAGGGAACTTGCCTTCAGATTACCATAGTGGTTTTTAGCAATTTTCATTTCCTCCAACAGCACAATAGGGTTCCCTCTTCGGCCTGCCCTCTTGAGCACTTACTCTTTTTATGCTTTTTGAGGACTGCAGCGAGGAAACACCTAGTCTAGGTTTATTTGTATTCTCTTATCATGACAGATCCTGAGCATGTTTTCATTTGATGTGCTATTTTTTAAAAAGCGGGTGAGTACCACTGAGGTCTTGAAACATTTCTGCCTGAGAGTCAGGCCTGATTGGAATTCATTTCATGTTACATAGCCCAGGACATTTCTTGTGGGCAGGGTTCATTTGCAAACATGCAGGCCCTTGGCCTTGTGAATGATAATTGCCCTTCAGCACAGTTTACAAAGTTGTTGTTATGGGAATGTGCCACAAGGTTGCAGCACTACTTCGTGTCCTCTCTGGTAACTTGGGCAAACAAAGCCATAGCAGGAGTCCTGGTGTTGGATTGGAGACTGTAGTCGAATGTGGCTAAACACACACCACAGGGTTTGTGTATCTTTCTATCTTGCCCCTTAAGCTGCACTGCCGCACACGAGGCATATCCCAACACTTTCCAATGTGCTATTCGGAGGTTGCTGTGGTTTGTAGGTGGGGCGATTCGAATGAAGTAGGCTGGAGGTGGGAATCCACCTAGCAGGAGCTGTGGAAATCTGCTTTCTTCACAGCTCTTCCCTCTCAGCTGTTCTACCATCATTAGGGTACACCAGGATTTGCTTACCTGTAAGAGGGCCACATTGGATCGGGAGATTGTGGTACCATGCAGAGGACAATGGGCAATAGAGGTCCGAGGGGCCGCTGACCAGGTGGCACGTCCTCCTCCCTGGCTCCCGCAGCACCAGCATACTCCAGCCACAGGACTCAGGCCTGCTGAGGCTCCACGGATGTGACACCAGCTGACGTCACAGAGGCCTGAGGGTAATAGAGTAGGCATTCCTTGCCCCTTTCTTGTTTAGTAATTTAATATTCATTTTCTATTTCAGCATAGTTTATGTACAATGTTGTGTTTGCTTGAGTTGTACAGCAAGTTGATGCAGTTACAAATGTAGCTGTACCTGTAGGATTACGTCTTCTTTTCCCTGTTAGTTTTTTGAAGAATGTTTAGTAGCGTTCCCTGTGCTTTCAATCCGGTCATCCTTGATCAACACGTTTTGATACATGAGTGTGTTTCTGTTAATCCCAACCTCCTACTTCATCATTCCCCGATCTCAAATTTGCCCCTGTGGGAACTCTACGCTTCTTTTTTCCGTTTGTGAATCTATGTTTCCTTTGTATACTACTTCCTTTGTATCTGTATTTAGACTGCACATATAAGTGATATCCTGGGATATGTGTCTTTCGGTCTCTTACTTACCAGAATTAGTGAGATGATCTACTGCTCCAGCCATGTTGCTGCAAATAGTATGAGTTAATTTTGTTCTATGGATGAGTGGTAGTCGAGGGAGGGTAGGTAGCAGAACATCTTGATCCATTCATCTGTCGCTGTATATTTCGTTCATTTGCATGTCTTGCATATGGTAAAAGTACCACAATGACCGTTGGGGTGCTAGTGTTTTATTCCAATGATGGTATTCTCTGGTTGTACAAACTGGACTGGGGTTGCTGAATCTCGTGCTAGCTCCACTTTTTGGTTCAGCAGGGAACTTGCCTTCAGATTACCATAGTGGTTTTTAGCAATTTTCATTTCCTCCAACAGCACAATAGGGTTCCCTCTTCGGCCTGCCCTCTTGAGCACTTACTCTTTTTATGCTTTTTGAGGACTGCAGCGAGGAAACACCTAGTCTAGGTTTATTTGTATTCTCTTATCATGACAGATCCTGAGCATGTTTTCATTTGATGTGCTATTTTTTAAAAAGCGGGTGAGTACCACTGAGGTCTTGAAACATTTCTGCCTGAGAGTCAGGCCTGATTGGAATTCATTTCATGTTACATAGCCCAGGACATTTCTTGTGGGCAGGGTTCATTTGCAAACATGCAGGCCCTTGGCCTTGTGAATGATAATTGCCCTTCAGCACAGTTTACAAAGTTGTTGTTATGGGAATGTGCCACAAGGTTGCAGCACTACTTCGTGTCCTCTCTGGTAACTTGGGCAAACAAAGCCATAGCAGGAGTCCTGGTGTTGGATTGGAGACTGTAGTCGAATGTGGCTAAACACACACCACAGGGTTTGTGTATCTTTCTATCTTGCCCCTTAAGCTGCACTGCCGCACACGAGGCATATCCCAACACTTTCCAATGTGCTATTCGGAGGTTGCTGTGGTTTGTAGGTGGGGCGATACGAATGAAGTAGGCTGGAGGTGGGAATCCACCTAGCAGGAGCTGTGGAAATCTGCTTTCTTCACAGCTCTTCCCTCTCAGCTGTTCTACCATCATTAGGGTACACCAGGATTTGCTTACCTGTAAGAGGGCCACATTGGATCGGGAGATTGTGGTACCATGCAGAGGACAATGGGCAATAGAGGTCCGAGGGGCCGCTGACCAGGTGGCACGTCCTCCTCCCTGGCTCCCGCAGCACCAGCATACTCCAGCCACAGGACTCAGGCCTGCTGAGGCTCCACGGATGTGACACCAGCTGACGTCACAGAGGCCTGAGGGTAATAGAGTAGGCATTCCTTGCCCCTTTCTTGTTTAGTAATTTAATATTCATTTTCTATTTCAGCATAGTTTATGTACAATGTTGTGTTTGCTTGAGTTGTACAGCAAGTTGATGCAGTTACAAATGTAGCTGTACCTGTAGGATTACGTCTTCTTTTCCCTGTTAGTTTTTTGAAGAATGTTTAGTAGCGTTCCCTGTGCTTTCAATCCGGTCATCCTTGATCAACACGTTTTGATACATGAGTGTGTTTCTGTTAATCCCAACCTCCTACTTCATCATTCCCCGATCTCAAATTTGCCCCTGTGGGAACTCTACGCTTCTTTTTTCCGTTTGTGAATCTATGTTTCCTTTGTATACTACTTCCTTTGTATCTGTATTTAGACTGCACATATAAGTGATATCCTGGGATATGTGTCTTTCGGTCTCTTACTTACCAGAATTAGTGAGATGATCTACTGCTCCAGCCATGTTGCTGCAAATAGTATGAGTTAATTTTGTTCTATGGATGAGTGGTAGTCGAGGGAGGGTAGGTAGCAGAACATCTTGATCCATTCATCTGTCGCTGTATATTTCGTTCATTTGCATGTCTTGCATATGGTAAAAGTACCACAATGACCGTTGGGGTGCTAGTGTTTTATTCCAATGATGGTATTCTCTGGTTGTACAAACTGGACTGGGGTTGCTGAATCTCGTGCTAGCTCCACTTTTTGGTTCAGCAGGGAACTTGCCTTCAGATTACCATAGTGGTTTTTAGCAATTTTCATTTCCTCCAACAGCACAATAGGGTTCCCTCTTCGGCCTGCCCTCTTGAGCACTTACTCTTTTTATGCTTTTTGAGGACTGCAGCGAGGAAACACCTAGTCTAGGTTTATTTGTATTCTCTTATCATGACAGATCCTGAGCATGTTTTCATTTGATGTGCTATTTTTTAAAAAGCGGGTGAGTACCACTGAGGTCTTGAAACATTTCTGCCTGAGAGTCAGGCCTGATTGGAATTCATTTCATGTTACATAGCCCAGGACATTTCTTGTGGGCAGGGTTCATTTGCAAACATGCAGGCCCTTGGCCTTGTGAATGATAATTGCCCTTCAGCACAGTTTACAAAGTTGTTGTTATGGGAATGTGCCACAAGGTTGCAGCACTACTTCGTGTCCTCTCTGGTAACTTGGGCAAACAAAGCCATAGCAGGAGTCCTGGTGTTGGATTGGAGACTGTAGTCGAATGTGGCTAAACACACACCACAGGGTTTGTGTATCTTTCTATCTTGCCCCTTAAGCTGCACTGCCGCACACGAGGCATATCCCAACACTTTCCAATGTGCTATTCGGAGGTTGCTGTGGTTTGTAGGTGGGGCGATACGAATGAAGTAGGCTGGAGGTGGGAATCCACCTAGCAGGAGCTGTGGAAATCTGCTTTCTTCACAGCTCTTCCCTCTCAGCTGTTCTACCATCATTAGGGTACACCAGGATTTGCTTACCTGTAAGAGGGCCACATTGGATCGGGAGATTGTGGTACCATGCAGAGGACAATGGGCAATAGAGGTCCGAGGGGCCGCTGACCAGGTGGCACGTCCTCCTCCCTGGCTCCCGCAGCACCAGCATACTCCAGCCACAGGACTCAGGCCTGCTGAGGCTCCACGGATGTGACACCAGCTGACGTCACAGAGGCCTGAGGGTAATAGAGTAGGCATTCCTTGCCCCTTTCTTGTTTAGTAATTTAATATTCATTTTCTATTTCAGCATAGTTTATGTACAATGTTGTGTTTGCTTGAGTTGTACAGCAAGTTGATGCAGTTACAAATGTAGCTGTACCTGTAGGATTACGTCTTCTTTTCCCTGTTAGTTTATTGAAGAATGTTTAGTAGCGTTCCCTGTGCTTTCAATCCGGTCATCCTTGATCAACACGTTTTGATACATGAGTGTGTTTCTGTTAATCCCAACCTCCTACTTCATCATTCCCCGATCTCAAATTTGCCCCTGTGGGAACTCTACGCTTCTTTTTTCCGTTTGTGAATCTATGTTTCCTTTGTATACTACTTCCTTTGTATCTGTATTTAGACTGCACATATAAGTGATATCCTGGGATATGTGTCTTTCGGTCTCTTACTTACCAGAATTAGTGAGATGATCTACTGCTCCATCCATGTTGCTGCAAATAGTATGAGTTAATTTTGTTCTATGGATGAGTGGTAGTCGAGGTAGGGTACGTAGCAGAACATCTTGATCCATTCATCGCTCGCTCGATATTTCATTCGTATGCATGTCTTGGCTATGGTAAAAAGTACCACAATGACCGTTGGGGTGCAAGTGCTTTATTCCAAGGATGGTATTCTCTGGTTATACGAACTGGACTGGGGTTGCTGAATCTCGTGCTAGCTCCACTTTTTAGTTCAGTAGGGAACGTGCCTTCAGATTTCCATACTGGTTTTTAGCAATTTTCATGTCCTCCAACAGCATAATAGGGTTCCCTCGTCGGCCTGCCCTCTTGAGCACTTACTCTTTTTATGGTTTTTGATGACTGCAGCGAGGAAACACCTAGTCTAGGTTTATTTGTATTCTCTAGTCATGACAGATCCTGAGCATCTTTTCATTTGATGTGCTGTTTTTTAAAAAACGGGTGAGTACCACTGAGGTTTTGAAACATTTATGCCTGAGAGTCAGGCCTGTTTTGAATTCATTTCATGTTACATAGCCCAGGACACTTCTTGAGGGCAGGGTTCAATTGCAAATATGCAGGCCCTTGGCCTTGTAAATGATAATTGCCCTTCAGCACAGTTTTTAAAGTTGTTGTTATGGGAATGTGCCACAAGGTGGCAGCACCACTTCGTGTCCTCTCTGGTAACTTGGGCAAACAAAGCCATAGCGGGAGTCCTGGTGTTGGATTGGAGACTGTAGTCGAACGTGGCTAAACACACACCACAGGGCTTGTGTATCTTTACATCTTGCGCCTTTAGCTGCACTGCCACACACCAGGCATATCCCAAGACTTTCCAATATGCTGTTCGGAGGGTGCTGTTGTTTGTAGGTGGAGCAATTCTAATGAAGTCGGCTGGAGGTGGGAATCCACCTAGCAGGAGCTGTGGTGATCTGGTTTCTTCACAGCTCTTCCCTCTCAGCTGTTCTACCATCATTAGGGTACACCAGGATTTGCTTACCTGTAAGAGGGCCACATTGGATCGGGAGATTGTGGTACCATGCAGAGGACAATGGGCAGTAGAGGCCCGAGGGGCCACTGATCAGGTGGCACATCCTCCTCCCTGGCTCCCTCAGCACCAGCATACTCCAGCCACAGGACGTAGGCCTGCTGAGGCTCCAGGGATGTGACACCAACTGACGTCACAGAGGCCTGAGGGTAATAGAGTAGGCATTCCTGGCCCCTTTCTTGTTTAGTAATTTAGTATTGATTTTCTATTTCAGCATAGTTTATGTACAGTGTTGTGTTTGTTTGAGTTGTACAGCAACTTGATGCAGTTATAAATGTATCTGTAGCTGTAGGATTTCGGATTCTTTTCCCTGTTAGTTTATTGGAGAATGTTTTGTAGCATTCCCTGTGCTTTCATGCAGGTCATCCTTGATGAACACTTTTTCATACGTGAGTTTGTGTTAATCCCAACCTCCTACTTCATCCTTCCCCCATCTCCAATTTGCCCCTGTGGGAACTCTACACTTGTTTTTTCCGTTTGTGAATCTATGTTTCCTTTGTATACTACTTCCTTTGTATCTGTATTTTGACTGCACATATAAGTGGTATCATGGGATATGTGTTTTTCTGTCTCTTACTTACCACAATTAGTGAGATGATCTACTGCTCCATCCATGTTGCTGTAAATGGTATGAGTTCATTTTGTTCTGTGCAGGAGTGGTAGTCGAGGTAGCGTACGTAGTAGAATATCTTGATCCATTCATCACTCGCTCGATATTTCATTCATTTGCATGTCTTGGGTATGGTAAAAAGTACCACAATGACCGTTGGGGTGCAAGTGCTTTATTCCAAGAATTGTATTCTCTGGTTATACGAACTGGACTGGGGTTGCTGAATCTCGTGCTAGCTCCACTTTTTAGTTCAGTAGGGAACATGCCTTCAGATTTCCATACTGGTTTTTAGCAATTTTCATTTCCTCCAAAAGCATAATAGGGTTTCCTCGTCGGCCTGCCCTCTTGAGCACTTACTCTTTTTATGGTTTTTGATGACTGCAGCGAGGAAACACCTAGTCTAGGTTTATTTGTATTCTCTAGTCATGACAGATCCTGAGCATCTTTTCATTTGATGTGCTGTTTTTTAAAAAACGGGTGAGTACCACTGAGGTTTTGAAACATTTATGCCTGAGAGTCGGGCCTGCTTTGAATTCATTTCATGTTACATAGCCCAGGACACTTCTTGAGGGCAGGGTTCATTTGCAAACATGCAGGCTCTTATCCTTGTGAATGATAATTGCCCTTTAGCAGTTTTTAAAGTTGTTGTTACGGGAATGTGCCACAAGGTGGCAGCACTACTTAGTATTCTGTCTGGTAATTTGGGCAAACAAAGCCATAGCGGGAGTCCTGGTGTTGGATTGGAAACTGTAGTCGCACGTGGCTAAACACACACCACAGGGCTTGTGTATCTTTACCTCTTGCCCCTTAACCTGCACTGCCCCACCCCAGGCATAACCCAAGACTTTCCAATGTGCTATTCGGAGGTTGCTGTGGTTTGTAGGTGGGGCGATTCTAATGAAGTCGGCTGGAGGTGGGAATCCACCTAGCAGAAGCTGTGGAAATCTGGTTTCTTCACAAGTCTTCCCTCTCAGCTGTTCTTCCATACTTTGGGTACACCAGGATTTGCTTACCTGTAAGAGGGCCACATTGGATCGGGAGATTGTGGTACCATGCAGAGGAAAATGGGCAATAGAGGTCCGAGGGGCCGCTGACCAGGTGGCACGTCCTCCTCCCTGGCTCCCGCAGCACCAGCATACTCCAGCCACAGGACTCAGGCCTGCTGAGGCTCCACGGATGTGACACCAGCTGACGTCACAGAGGCCTGAGGGTAATAGAGTAGGCATTCCTTGCCCCTTTCTTGTTTAGTAATTTAATATTCATTTTCTATTTCAGCATAGTTTATGTACAATGTTGTGTTTGCTTGAGTTGTACAGCAAGTTGATGCAGTTACAAATGTAGCTGTACCTGTAGGATTACGTCTTCTTTTCCCTGTTAGTTTATTGAAGAATGTTTAGTAGCGTTCCCTGTGCTTTCAATCCGGTCATCCTTGATCAACACGTTTTGATACATGAGTGTGTTTCTGTTAATCCCAACCTCCTACTTCATCATTCCCCGATCTCAAATTTGCCCCTGTGGAAACTCTACGCTTCTTTTTTCCGTTTGTGAATCTATGTTTCCTTTGTATACTACTTCCTTTGTATCTGTAGTTAGACTGCACATATAAGTGATATCCTGGGATATGTGTCTTTCGGTCTCTTACTTACCAGAATTAGTGAGATGATCTACTGCTCCATCCATGTTGCTGCAAATAGTATGAGTTAATTTTGTTCTATGGATGAGTGGTATTCGAGGTAGGGTACGTAGCAGAACATCTTGATCCATTCATCTGTCGCTATATATTTCGTTCGTTTGCATGTCTTGGATATGGTAAAAGTACCACAATGACTGTTGGGGTGCTAGTGTTTTATTCCAAGGATGGTATTCTCTGGTTATACGAACTGGACAGGGGTTGCTGAATCTCGTGCTAGCACCACTTTTTGGTTCAGCAGGGAACTTGCCTTCAGATTACCATAGTGGTTTTTAGCAATTTTCATTTCCTCCAACAGCATAATAGGTTTCACTCTTCGGCCTGCCCTGTTGAGCACTTACTCTTTTTATGTTTTTTGAGGACGGCAGTGAGGAAACACCTAGTCTAGGTTTATTTGTATTCTCTTATCATGACAGATCCTGAGCATGTTTTCATTTGATGTGCTATTTTTTAAAAAGCGGGTGAGTACCAATGAGCTCTTGAAACATTTCTGCCTGAGAGTCAGGCCTGATTGGAATTCATTTCATGTTACATAGCCCAGGACATTTCTTGTGGGCAGGGTTCATTTGCAAACATGCAGGCCCTTGGCCCTGTGAATGATAATTGCCCTCCAGCACAGTTTTTAAAGTTGTTGTTATGGGAATGTGCCACAAGGTTGCAGCACTACTTCGTGTCCTCTCTGGTAACTTGGGCAAACAAAGCCGTAGCAGGAGTCCTGGTGTTGGATTGGAGACTGTAGTCGAATGTGGCTAAACACACACCACAGGGTTTGTGTATCTTTCTATCTTGCCCCTTAAGCTGCACTGCCGCAAACGAGGCATATCCCAACACTTTCCAATGTGCTATTCGGAGGTTGCTGTGGTTTGTAGGTGGGGCGATTCGATTGAATTAGGCTGGAGGTGGGAATCCACCTAGCAGGAGCTGTGGAGATCTGGTTTCTTCACAGCTCTTCCCTCTCAGTTGTTCTACCATCATTAGGGTACACCAGGATTTGCTTACCTGTAAGAGGGCCACATTGGATCGGGAGATTGTGGTACCATGCAGAGGACAATGGGCAATAGAGGCCCGAGGGGCCACTGATCAGGTGGCACATCCTCTTCCCTGGCTCCCTCAGCACCAGCATACTCCAGCCACAGGACGTAGGCCTGCTGAGGCTCCAGGGATGTGACACCAACTGACGTCACAGAGGCCTGAGGGTAATAGAGTAGGCATTCCTGGCCCCTTTCTTGTTTAGTAATTTAGTATTGATTTTCTATTTCAGCATAGTTTATGTACAGTGTTGTGTTTGTTTGAGTTGTACAGCAACTTGATGCAGTTATAAATGTATCTGTAGCTGTAGGATTTCGGATTCTTTTCCCTGTTAGTTTATTGAAGAATGTTTTGTAGCGTTCCCTGTGCTTTCATGCGGGTCGTCCTTGATGAACACTTTTTGATACGTGAGTTTGTTTGTGTTAATCCGAACCTGCTACTTCATGCTTTCCCAAATCTCCAATTTGCCCCTGTGGGAACTCTACGCTTCTTTTTTCCGTTTGTGAATCTATGTTTCCTTTGTCTACTACTTCCTTTGTATCCGTATTTAGACTGCACATATAAGTGATATCATGGGATATGTGTCTTTCTGTCTGTTACTTACCAAAATTAGTGAGATGATCTACTGCTCCATCCATGTTGCTGTAAATAGTATGAGATCATTTTGTTCTATGCAGGAGTGGTAGTCGAGGTAGGGTACGTAGTAGAATATCTTGATCCATTCATCACTCGCTCGATATTTCATTCGTTTGCATGTCTTGACTATGGTAAAAAGTACCACAATGACCGTTGGGGTGCAAGTGCTTTATTCCAAGGATGGTATTCTCTGGTTATACGAACTGGACTGGGGTTGCTGAATCTCGTGCTAGCTCCACTTTTTAGTTCAGTAGGGAACATGCCTTCAGATTTCCATACTGGTTTTTAGCAATTGTCATTTCCTCCAACAGCATAATAGGGTTCCCTCGTCGGCCTGCCCTCTTGAGCACTTACTCTTTTTATGGTTTTTGATGACTGCAGCGAGGAAACACCTAGTCTAGGTTTATTTGTATTCTCTAGTCATGACAGATCCTGAGCATCTTTTCATTTGATGTGCTGTTTTTTAAAAAACGGGTGAGTACCACTGAGGTTTTGAAACATTTATGCCTGAGAGTCAGGCCTGTTTTGAATTCATTTCATGTTACATAGCCCAGGACACTTCTTGAGGGCAGGGGTCATTTGCAAACATGCAGGCTCTTATCCTTGTGAATGATAATTGCCCTTCAGCACAGTTTTTAAAGTTGTTGTTACGGGAATGTGCCACAGGGTGGCAGCACTACTTCGTATCCTGTCTGGTAACTTGGGCAAACAAAGCCATAGCGGGAGTCCTGGTGTTGGATTGGAAACTGTAGTCGCACGTGGCTAAACACACACCACAGGGCTTGTGTATCTTTACCTCTTGCCCCTTAACCTGCACTGCCCCACCCCAGGCATAACCCAAGACTTTCCAATGTGCTATTCGGAGGTTGCTGTGGTTTGTAGGTGGGGCGATTCTAATGAAGTCGGCTGGAGGTGGGAATCCACCTAGCAGAAGCTGTGGAAATCTGGTTTCTTCACAAGTCTTCCCTCTCAGCGTTCTTCCATACTTTGGGTACACCAGGATTTGCTTACCTGTAAGAGGGCCACATTGGATTGGGAGATTGTGGTACCATGCAGAGGAAAATGGGCAATAGAGGCCTGAGGGGGCGCTGACCAGGTGGCACGTCCTCCTCCCTGGCTCCCGCAGCACCAGCATACTCCAGCCACAGGATTCAGGCCTGCTGAGGCTCCACGGATGTGACACCAGCTGACGTCACAGAGGCCTGAGGGTAATAGAGTAGGCATCCCTTGCCCCTTTCTTGTTTAGTAATTTAATATTCATTTCTATTTCAGCATAGTTTATGTACAATGTTGTGTTTGTTTGAGTTGTACAGCAAGTTGATGTAGTTACAAATGTAGCTGTACCTGTAGGATTACGTCTTCTTTTCCCTGTTAGTTTATTGAAGAATGTTTAGTAGCGTTCCCTGTGCTTTCAATCCGGTCATCCTTGATCAACACGTTTTGATACATGAGTGTGTTTCTGTTAATCCCAACCTCCTACTTCATCATTCCCCGATCTCAAATTTGCCCCTGTGGGAACTCTACGCTTCTTTTTTCCGTTTGTGAATCTATGTTTCCTTTGTATACTACTTCCTTTGTATCTGTATTTAGACTGCACATATAAGTGATATCCTGGGATATGTGTCTTTCGGTCTCTTACTTACCAGAATTAGTGAGATGATCTACTGCTCCAGCCATGTTGCTGCAAATAGTATGAGTTAATTTTGTTCTATGGATGAGTGGTAGTCGAGGGAGGGTAGGTAGCAGAACATCTTGATCCATTCATCTGTCGCTGTATATTTCGTTCATTTGCATGTCTTGCATATGGTAAAAGTACCACAATGACCGTTGGGGTGCTAGTGTTTTATTCCAATGATGGTATTCTCTGGTTGTACAAACTGGACTGGGGTTGCTGAATCTCGTGCTAGCTCCACTTTTTGGTTCAGCAGGGAACTTGCCTTCAGATTACCATAGTGGTTTTTAGCAATTTTCATTTCCTCCAACAGCACAATAGGGTTCCCTCTTCGGCCTGCCCTGTTGAGCACTTACTCTTTTTATGCTTTTTGAGGACTGCAGCGAGGAAACACCTAGTCTAGGTTTATTTGTATTCTCTTATCATGACAGATCCTGAGCATGTTTTCATTTGATGTGCTATTTTTTAAAAAGCGGGTGAGTACCACTGAGGTCTTGAAACATTTCTGCCTGAGAGTCAGGCCTGATTGGAATTCATTTCATGTTACATAGCCCAGGACATTTCTTGTGGGCAGGGTTCATTTGCAAACATGCAGGCCCTTGGCCTTGTGAATGATAATTGCCCTTCAGCACAGTTTACAAAGTTGTTGTTATGGGAATGTGCCACAAGGTTGCAGCACTACTTCGTGTCCTCTCTGGTAACTTGGGCAAACAAAGCCATAGCAGGAGTCCTGGTGTTGGATTGGAGACTGTAGTCGAATGTGGCTAAACACACACCACAGGGTTTGTGTATCTTTCTATCTTGCCCCTTAAGCTGCACTGCCGCACACGAGGCATATCCCAACACTTTCCAATGTGCTATTCGGAGGTTGCTGTGGTTTGTAGGTGGGGCGATTCGAATGAAGTAGGCTGGAGGTGGGAATCCACCTAGCAGGAGCTGTGGAAATCTGCTTTCTTCACAGCTCTTCCCTCTCAGCTGTTCTACCATCATTAGGGTACACCAGGATTTGCTTACCTGTAAGAGGGCCACATTGGATCGGGAGATTGTGGTACCATGCAGAGGACAATGGGCAATAGAGGTCCGAGGGGCCGCTGACCAGGTGGCACGTCCTCCTCCCTGGCTCCCGCAGCACCAGCATACTCCAGCCACAGGACTCAGGCCTGCTGAGGCTCCACGGATGTGACACCAGCTGACGTCACAGAGGCCTGAGGGTAATAGAGTAGGCATTCCTTGCCCCTTTCTTGTTTAGTAATTTAATATTCATTTTCTATTTCAGCATAGTTTATGTACAATGTTGTGTTTGCTTGAGTTGTACAGCAAGTTGATGCAGTTACAAATGTAGCTGTACCTGTAGGATTACGTCTTCTTTTCCCTGTTAGTTTATTGAAGAATGTTTAGTAGCGTTCCCTGTGCTTTCAATCCGGTCATCCTTGATCAACACGTTTTGATACATGAGTGTGTTTCTGTTAATCCCAACCTCCTACTTCATCATTCCCCGATCTCAAATTTGCCCCTGTGGGAACTCTACGCTTCTTTTTTCCGTTTGTGAATCTATGTTTCCTTTGTATACTACTTCCTTTGTATCTGTATTTAGACTGCACATATAAGTGATATCCTGGGATATGTGTCTTTCGGTCTCTTACTTACCAGAATTAGTGAGATGATCTACTGCTCCATCCATGTTGCTGCAAATAGTATGAGTTAATTTTGTTCTAGGGATGAGTGGTAGTCGAGGTAGGGTACGTAGCAGAACATCTTGATCCATTCATCGCTCGCTCGATATTTCATTCGTATGCATGTCTTGGCTATGGTAAAAAGTACCACAATGACCGTTGGGGTGCAAGTGCTTTATTCCAAGGATGGTATTCTCTGGTTATACGAACTGGACTGGGGTTGCTGAATCTCGTGCTAGCTCCACTTTTTAGTTCAGTAGGGAACGTGCCTTCAGATTTCCATACTGGTTTTTAGCAATTTTCATGTCCTCCAACAGCATAATAGGGTTCCCTCGTCGGCCTGCCCTCTTGAGCACTTACTCTTTTTATGGTTTTTGATGACTGCAGCGAGGAAACACCTAGTCTAGGTTTATTTGTATTCTCTAGTCATGACAGATCCTGAGCATCTTTTCATTTGATGTGCTGTTTTTTAAAAAACGGGTGAGTACCACTGAGGTTTTGAAACATTTATGCCTGAGAGTCGGGCCTGTTTTGAATTCATTTCATGTTACATAGCCCAGGACACTTCTTGAGGGCAGGGTTCAATTGCAAATATGCAGGCCCTTGGCCTTGTAAATGATAATTGCCCTTCAGCACAGTTTTTAAAGTTGTTGTTATGGGAATGTGCCACAAGGTGGCAGCACCACTTCGTGTCCTCTCTGGTAACTTGGGCAAACAAAGCCATAGCGGGAGTCCTGGTGTTGGATTGGAGACTGTAGTCGAACGTGGCTAAACACACACCACAGGGCTTGTGTATCTTTACATCTTGCGCCTTTAGCTGCACTGCCACACACCAGGCATATCCCAAGACTTTCCAATATGCTGTTCGGAGGGTGCTGTTGTTTGTAGGTGGAGCAATTCTAATGAAGTCGGCTGGAGGTGGGAATCCACCTAGCAGGAGCTGTGGTGATCTGGTTTCTTCACAGCTCTTCCCTCTCAGCTGTTCTACCATCATTAGGGTACACCAGGATTTGCTTACCTGTAAGAGGGCCACATTGGATCGGGAGATTGTGGTACCATGCAGAGGACAATGGGCAGTAGAGGCCCGAGGGGCCACTGATCAGGTGGCACATCCTCCTCCCTGGCTCCCTCAGCACCAGCATACTCCAGCCACAGGACGTAGGCCTGCTGAGGCTCCAGGGATGTGACACCAACTGACGTCACAGAGGCCTGAGGGTAATAGAGTAGGCATTCCTGGCCCCTTTCTTGTTTAGTAATTTAGTATTGATTTTCTATTTCAGCATAGTTTATGTACAGTGTTGTGTTTGTTTGAGTTGTACAGCAACTTGATGCAGTTATAAATGTATCTGTAGCTGTAGGATTTCGGATTCTTTTCCCTGTTAGTTTATTGGAGAATGTTTTGTAGCATTCCCTGTGCTTTCATGCAGGTCATCCTTGATGAACACTTTTTCATACGTGAGTTTGTGTTAATCCCAACCTCCTACTTCATCCTTCCCCCATCTCCAATTTGCCCCTGTGGGAACTCTACACTTGTTTTTTCCGTTTGTGAATCTATGTTTCCTTTGTATACTACTTCCTTTGTATCTGTATTTTGACTGCACATATAAGTGGTATCATGGGATATGTGTTTTTCTGTCTCTTACTTACCACAATTAGTGAGATGATCTACTGCTCCATCCATGTTGCTGTAAATGGTATGAGTTCATTTTGTTCAGTGCAGGAGTGGTAGTCGAGGTAGCGTACGTAGTAGAATATCTTGATCCATTCATCACTCGCTCGATATTTCATTCATTTGCATGTCTTGGGTATGGTAAAAAGTACCACAATGACCGTTGGGGTGCAAGTGCTTTATTCCAAGAATTGTATTCTCTGGTTATACGAACTGGACTGGGGTTGCTGAATCTCGTGCTAGCTCCACTTTTTAGTTCAGTAGGGAACATGCCTTCAGATTTCCATACTGGTTTTTAGCAATTTTCATTTCCTCCAAAAGCATAATAGGGTTTCCTCGTCGGCCTGCCCTCTTGAGCACTTACTCTTTTTATGGTTTTTGATGACTGCAGCGAGGAAACACCTAGTCTAGGTTTATTTGTATTCTCTAGTCATGACAGATCCTGAGCATCTTTTCATTTGATGTGCTGTTTTTTAAAAAACGGGTGAGTACCACTGAGGTTTTGAAACATTTATGCCTGAGAGTCGGGCCTGCTTTGAATTCATTTCATGTTACATAGCCCAGGACACTTCTTGAGGGCAGGGTTCATTTGCAAACATGCAGGCTCTTATCCTTGTGAATGATAATTGCCCTTTAGCAGTTTTTAAAGTTGTTGTTACGGGAATGTGCCACAAGGTGGCAGCACTACTTAGTATTCTGTCTGGTAATTTGGGCAAACAAAGCCATAGCGGGAGTCCTGGTGTTGGATTGGAAACTGTAGTCGCACGTGGCTAAACACACACCACAGGGCTTGTGTATCTTTACCTCTTGCCCCTTAACCTGCACTGCCCCACCCCAGGCATAACCCAAGACTTTCCAATGTGCTATTCGGAGGTTGCTGTGGTTTGTAGGTGGGGCGATTCTAATGAAGTCGGCTGGAGGTGGGAATCCACCTAGCAGAAGCTGTGGAAATCTGGTTTCTTCACAAGTCTTCCCTCTCAGCTGTTCTTCCATACTTTGGGTACACCAGGATTTGCTTACCTGTAAGAGGGCCACATTGGATCGGGAGATTGTGGTACCATGCAGAGGAAAATGGGCAATAGAGGTCCGAGGGGCCGCTGACCAGGTGGCACGTCCTCCTCCCTGGCTCCCGCAGCACCAGCATACTCCAGCCACAGGACTCAGGCCTGCTGAGGCTCCACGGATGTGACACCAGCTGACGTCACAGAGGCCTGAGGGTAATAGAGTAGGCATTCCTTGCCCCTTTCTTGTTTAGTAATTTAATATTCATTTTCTATTTCAGCATAGTTTATGTACAATGTTGTGTTTGCTTGAGTTGTACAGCAAGTTGATGCAGTTACAAATGTAGCTGTACCTGTAGGATTACGTCTTCTTTTCCCTGTTAGTTTATTGAAGAATGTTTAGTAGCGTTCCCTGTGCTTTCAATCCGGTCATCCTTGATCAACACGTTTTGATACATGAGTGTGTTTCTGTTAATCCCAACCTCCTACTTCATCATTCCCCGATCTCAAATTTGCCCCTGTGGAAACTCTACGCTTCTTTTTTCCGTTTGTGAATCTATGTTTCCTTTGTATACTACTTCCTTTGTATCTGTAGTTAGACTGCACATATAAGTGATATCCTGGGATATGTGTCTTTCGGTCTCTTACTTACCAGAATTAGTGAGATGATCTAATGCTCCATCCATGTTGCTGCAAATAGTATGAGTTAATTTTGTTCTATGGATGAGTGGTATTCGAGGGAGGGTAGGTAGCAGAACATCTTGATCCATTCATCTGTCGCTATATATTTCGTTCGTTTGCATGTCTTGGATATGGTAAAAGTACCACAATGACTGTTGGGGTGCTAGTGTTTTATTCCAAGGATGGTATTCTCTGGTTATACGAACTGGACTGGGGTTGCTGAATCTCGTGCTAGCACCACTTTTTGGTTCAGCAGGGAACTTGCCTTCAGATTACCATAGTGGTTTTTAGCAATTTTCATTTCCTCCAACAGCATAATAGGTTTCACTCTTCGGCCTGCCCTGTTGAGCACTTACTCTTTTTATGCTTTTTGAGGACGGCAGTGAGGAAACACCTAGTCTAGGTTTATTTGTATTCTCTTATCATGACAGATCCTGAGCATGTTTTCATTTGATGTGCTATTTTTTAAAAAGCGGGTGAGTACCAATGAGCTCTTGAAACATTTCTGCCTGAGAGTCAGGCCTGATTGGAATTCATTTCATGTTACATAGCCCAGGACATTTCTTGTGGGCAGGGTTCATTTGCAAACATGCAGGCCCTTGGCCCTGTGAATGATAATTGCCCTCCAGCACAGTTTTTAAAGTTGTTGTTATGGGAATGTGCCACAAGGTTGCAGCACTACTTCGTGTCCTCTCTGGTAACTTGGGCAAACAAAGCCATAGCAGGAGTCCTGGTGTTGGATTGGAGACTGTAGTCGAATGTGGCTAAACACACACCACAGGGTTTGTGTATCTTTCTATCTTGCCCCTTAAGCTGCACTGCCGCAAACGAGGCATATCCCAACACTTTCCAATGTGCTATTCGGAGGTTGCTGTGGTTTGTAGGTGGGGCGATTCGATTGAAGTAGGCTGGAGGTGGGAATCCACCTAGCAGGAGCTGTGGAGATCTGGTTTCTTCACAGCTCTTCCCTCTCAGTTGTTCTACCATCATTAGGGTACACCAGGATTTGCTTACCTGTAAGAGGGCCACATTGGATCGGGAGATTGTGGTACCATGCAGAGGACAATGGGCAATAGAGGCCCGAGGGGCCACTGATCAGGTGGCACATCCTCTTCCCTGGCTCCCTCAGCACCAGCATACTCCAGCCACAGGATGTAGGCCTGCTGAGGCTCCAGGGATGTGACACCAACTGACGTCACAGAGGCCTGAGGATAATAGAGTAGGCATTCCTGGCCCCTTTCTTGTTTAGTAATTTAGTATTGATTTTCTATTTCAGCATAGTTTATGTACAGTGTTGTGTTTGTTTGAGTTGTACAGCAACTTGATGCAGTTATAAATGTATCTGTAGCTGTAGGATTTCGGATTCTTTTCCCTGTTAGTTTATTGAAGAATGTTTTGTAGCGTTCCCTGTGCTTTCATGCGGGTCGTCCTTGATGAACACTTTTTGATACGTGAGTTTGTTTGTGTTAATCCGAACCTGCTACTTCATCCTTTCCCCAATCTCCAATTTGCCCCTGTGGGAACTCTACGCTTCTTTTTTCCGTTTGTGAATCTATGTTTCCTTTGTCTACTACTTCCTTTGTATCCGTATTTAGACTGCACATATAAGTGATATCATGGGATATGTGTCTTTCTGTCTGTTACTTACCAAAATTAGTGAGATGATCTACTGCTCCATCCATGTTGCTGTAAATAGTATGAGTTCATTTTGTTCTATGCAGGAGTGGTAGTCGAGGTAGGGTACGTAGTAGAATATCTTGATCCATTCATCACTCGCTCGATATTTCATTCGTTTGCATGTCTTGGCTATGGTAAAAAGTACCACAATGACCGTTGGGGTGCAAGTGCTTTATTCCAAGGATGGTATTCTCTGGTTATACGAACTGGACTGGGGTTGCTGAATCTCGTGCTAGCTCCACTTTTTAGTTCAGTAGGGAACATGCCTTCAGATTTCCATACTGGTTTTTAGCAATTGTCATTTCCTCCAACAGCATAATAGGGTTCCCTCGTCGGCCTGCCCTCTTGAGCACTTACTCTTTTTATGGTTTTTGATGACTGCAGCGAGGAAACACCTCGTCTAGGTTTATTTGTATTCTCTAGTCATGACAGATCCTGAGCATCTTTTCATTTGATGTGCTGTTTTTTAAAAAACGGGTGAGTACCACTGAGGTTTTGAAACATTTATGCTTGAGAGTCAGGCCTGTTTTGAATTCATTTCATGTTACATAGCCCAGGACACTTCTTGAGGGCAGGGGTCATTTGCAAACATGCAGGCTCTTATCCTTGTGAATGATAATTGCCCTTCAGCACAGTTTTTAAAGTTGTTGTTACGGGAATGTGCCACAGGGTGGCAGCACTACTTCGTATCCTGTCTGGTAACTTGGGCAAACAAAGCCATAGCGGGAGTCCTGGTGTTGGATTGGAAACTGTAGTCGCACGTGGCTAAACACACACCACAGGGCTTGTGTATCTTTACCTCTTGCCCCTTAACCTGCACTGCCCCACCCCAGGCATAACCCAAGACTTTCCAATGTGCTATTCGGAGGTTGCTGTGGTTTGTAGGTGGGGCGATTCTAATGAAGTCGGCTGGAGGTGGGAATCCACCTAGCAGAAGCTGTGGAAATCTGGTTTCTTCACAAGTCTTCCCTCTCAGCGTTCTTCCATACTTTGGGTACACCAGGATTTGCTTACCTGTAAGAGGGCCACATTGGATTGGGAGATTGTGGTACCATGCAGAGGAAAATGGGCAATAGAGGCCTGAGGGGGCGCTGACCAGGTGGCACGTCCTCCTCCCTGGCTCCCGCAGCACCAGCATACTCCAGCCACAGGATTCAGGCCTGCTGAGGCTCCACGGATGTGACACCAGCTGACGTCACAGAGGCCTGAGGGTAATAGAGTAGGCATCCCTTGCCCCTTTCTTGTTTAGTAATTTAATATTCATTTCTATTTCAGCATAGTTTATGTACAATGTTGTGTTTGTTTGAGTTGTACAGCAAGTTGATGTAGTTACAAATGTAGCTGTACCTGTAGGATTACGTCTTCTTTTCCCTGTTAGTTTATTGAAGAATGTTTAGTAGCGTTCCCTGTGCTTTCAATCCGGTCATCCTTGATCAACACGTTTTGATACATGAGTGTGTTTCTGTTAATCCCAACCTCCTACTTCATCATTCCCCGATCTCAAATTTGCCCCTGTGGGAACTCTACGCTTCTTTTTTCCGTTTGTGAATCTATGTTTCCTTTGTATACTACTTCCTTTGTATCTGTAGTTAGACTGCACATATAAGTGATATCCTGGGATATGTGTCTTTCGGTCTCTTACTTACCAGAATTAGTGAGATGATCTACTGCTCCAGCCATGTTGCTGCAAATAGTATGAGTTAATTTTGTTCTATGGATGAGTGGTAGTCGAGGGAGGGTAGGTAGCAGAACATCTTGATCCATTCATCTGTCGCTGTATATTTCGTTCATTTGCATGTCTTGCATATGGTAAAAGTACCACAATGACCGTTGGGGTGCTAGTGTTTTATTCCAATGATGGTATTCTCTGGTTGTACAAACTGGACTGGGGTTGCTGAATCTCGTGCTAGCTCCACTTTTTGGTTCAGCAGGGAACTTGCCTTCAGATTACCATAGTGGTTTTTAGCAATTTTCATTTCCTCCAACAGCACAATAGGGTTCCCTCTTCGGCCTGCCCTGTTGAGCACTTACTCTTTTTATGCTTTTTGAGGACTGCAGCGAGGAAACACCTAGTCTAGGTTTATTTGTATTCTCTTATCATGACAGATCCTGAGCATGTTTTCATTTGATGTGCTATTTTTTAAAAAGCGGGTGAGTACCACTGAGGTCTTGAAACATTTCTGCCTGAGAGTCAGGCCTGATTGGAATTCATTTCATGTTACATAGCCCAGGACATTTCTTGTGGGCAGGGTTCATTTGCAAACATGCAGGCCCTTGGCCTTGTGAATGATAATTGCCCTTCAGCACAGTTTACAAAGTTGTTGTTATGGGAATGTGCCACAAGGTTGCAGCACTACTTCGTGTCCTCTCTGGTAACTTGGGCAAACAAAGCCATAGCAGGAGTCCTGGTGTTGGATTGGAGACTGTAGTCGAATGTGGCTAAACACACACCACAGGGTTTGTGTATCTTTCTATCTTGCCCCTTAAGCTGCACTGCCGCACACGAGGCATATCCCAACACTTTCCAATGTGCTATTCGGAGGTTGCTGTGGTTTGTAGGTGGGGCGATTCGAATGAAGTCGGCTGGAGGTGGGAATCCACCTAGCAGGAGCTGTGGAGATCTGGTTTCTTCACAGCTCTTCCCTCTCAGCTGTTCTTCCATACTTTGGGTACACCAGGATTTGCTTACCTGTAAGAGGGCCACATTGGATCGGGAGATTGTGGTACCATGCAGAGGACAATGGGCAATAGAGGTCCGAGGGGCCGCTGACCAGGTGGCACGTCCTCCTCCCTGGCTCCCGCAGCACCAGCATACTCCAGCCACAGGACTCAGGCCTGCTGAGGCTCCACGGATGTGACACCAGCTGACGTCACAGAGGCCTGAGGGTAATAGAGTAGGCATTCCTTGCCCCTTTCTTGTTTAGTAATTTAATATTCATTTTCTATTTCAGCATAGTTTATGTACAGTGTTGTGTTTGTTTGAGTTGTACAGCAAGTTGATGCAGTTACAAATGTAGCTGTACCTGTAGGATTACGTCTTCTTTTCCCTGTTAGTTCATTGAAAAATATTTAGTAGCGTTCCCTGTGCTTTCAATCCGGTCATCCTTGATCAACACGTTTTGATACATGAGTGTGTTTCTGTTAATCCCAACCTCCTACTTCATCATTCCCCGATCTCAAATTTGCCGCTGTGGGAAGTCTACGCTTCTTTTTTCCATTTGTGAATCTATGTTTCCTTTGTATACTACTTCCTTTGTATCTGTATTTAGACTGCACATATAAGTGATATCCTGGGATATGTGTCTTTCGGTCTCTTACTTACCAGAATTAGTGAGATCATCTACTGCTCCATCCATGTTGCTGCAAATAGTATGAGTTAATTTTGTTCTATGTATGAGTGGTATTCGAGGGAGCGTAGGTAGCAGAACATATTGATCCATTCATCTGTTGCTGTATATTTCGTTCATTTGCATGTCTTGGATATGGTAAAAAGTACCACAATGACCGTTGGGGTGCAAGTGCTTTATTCGAAGGATGGTATTCTCTGGTTATACGAACTGGACTGGGGTTGCTGAATCTTGTGCTAGCTCCACTTTTTGGTTCAGTAGGGAACATGCCTTCAGATTTCCATACTGGTTTTTAGCAATTTTCATTTCCTCCAACAGCATAATAGGGTTCCCTCGTCGGCCTGCCCTCTTGAGCACTTACTCTTTTTATGGTTTTTGATGACTGCAGTGAGGAAACACCTAGTCTAGGTTTATTTGTATTCTCTAGTCATGACAGATCCTGAGCATCTTTTCATTTGATGTGCTGTTTTTTAAAAAACGGGTGAGTAACACTGAGGTTTTGAAACATTTATGCCTGAGAGTTGGGCCTGTTTTGAATTCATTTCATGTTACATAGCCCAGGACACTTCTTGAGGGCAGGGTTCATTTGCAAACATGCAGGCTCTTATCTTTGTGAATGATAATTGCCCTTCAGCACAGTTTTTAAAGTTGTTGTTACGGGAATGGGCCACAAGGTGGCAGCACTACTTCGTGTCCTCTCTGGTAACTTGGGCAAACAAAGCCATAGCAGGAGTCCTGGTGTTGGATTGGAGACTGTAGTCGAATGTGGCTAAACACACACCTCAGGGTTTGTGTATCTTTCTATCTTGCCCCTTAAGCTGCACTGCCGCACACGAGGCATATCCCAACACTTTCCAATGTGCAATTCGAGGTTGCTGTGGTTTGTAGGTGGGGCGATTCTAATGAAGTCGGCTGGAGGTGGGAATCCACCTAGCAGAAGCTGTGGAAATCTGGTTTGTTCACAAGTCTTCCCTCTCAGCTGTTCTACCATCATTAGGGTACACCAGGATTTGCTTACCTGTAAGAGGGCCACATTGGATCGGGAGATTGTGGTACCATGCAGAGGACAATGGGCAATAGAGGCCCGAGGGGCCACTGATCAGGTGGCACATCCTCTTCCCTGGCTCCCTCAGCACCAGCATACTCCAGCCACAGGACGTAGGCCTGCTGAGGCTCCAGGGATGTGACACCGACTGACGTCACAGAGGCCTGAGGGTAATAGATTAGGCATTCCTGGCCCCTTTCTTGTTTAGTAATTTAGTATTGATTTTCTATTTCAGCATAGTTTATGTACAGTGTTGTGTTTGTTTGAGTTGTACAGCAACTTGATGCAGTTATAAATGTATCTGTAGCTGTAGGATTTCGGATTCTTTTCCCTGTTAGTTTATTGAAGAATGTTTTGTAGCGTTCCCTGTGCTTTCATGCGGGTCGTCCTTGATGAACACTATTTGATACGTGAGTTTGTTTGTGTTAATCCGAACCTGCTACTTCATCCTTTCCCCAATCTCCAATTTGCCCCTGTGGGAACTCTACGCTTCTTTTTTCCGTTTGTGAATCTATGTTTCCTTTGTCTACTACTTCCTTTGTATCCGTATTTAGACTGCACATATAAGTGATATCATGGGATATGTGTCTTTCTGTCTGTTACTTACGAAAATTAGTGAGATGATCTACTGCTCCATCCATGTTGCTGTAAATAGTATGAGTTCATTTTGTTCTATGCATGAGTGGTAGTCGAGGTAGGGTACGTAGCAGAACATCTTGATCCATTCATCGCTTGCTCGATATTTCATTCGTTTGCATGTCTTGGATATGGTAAAAAGTACCACAATGACCGTTGGGGTGCAAGTGCTTTATTCCAAGGATAGTATTCTCTGGTTATACGAACTGGACTGGGGTTGCTGAATCTCGTGCTAGCTCCACTTTTTAGTTCAGTAGGGAACATGCCTTCAGATTTCCATAGTGGTTTTTAGCAATTTTCATTTCCTCCAACAGCATAATAGGGTTCCCTCGTCGGCCTGCCCTCTTGAGCACTTACTCTTTTTATGGTTTTTGATGACTGCAGCGAGGAAACACCTAGTCTAGGTTTATTTGTATTCTCTAGTCATGACAGATCCTGAGCATCTTTTCATTTGATGTGCTGTTTTTTAAAAAACGGGTGAGTACCACTGAGGTTTTGAAACATTTATGCCTGAGAGTTGGGCCTGTTTTGAATTCATTTCATGTTACATAGCCCAGGACACTTCTTGAGGGCAGGGTTCATTTGCAAACCTGCAGGCTCTTATCTTTGTGAATGATAATTGCCCTTCAGCACAGTTTTTAAAGTTATTGTTACGGGAATGTGCCACAAGGTGGCAGCACTACTTCGTATCCTGTCTGGTAACTTGGGCAAACAAAGCCATAGCGGGAGTCCTGGTGTTGGATTGGAAACTGTAGTCGCACGTGGCTAAACACACACCGCAGGGCTTGTGTATCTTTACCTCTTGCCCCTTAACCTGCACTGCCCCACCCCAGGCATAACCCAAGACTTTCCAATGTGCTATTCGGAGGTTGCTGTGGTTTGTAGGTGGGGCGATTCTAATGAAGTCGGCTGGAGGTGGGAATCCACCTAGCAGAAGCTGTGGAAATCTGGTTTCTTCACAAGTCTTCCCTCTCAGCATTCTTCCATACTTTGGGTACACCAGGATTTGCTTACCTGTATGAGGGCCACATTGGATTGGGAGATTGTGGTACCATGCAGAGGAAAATGGGCAATAGAGGCCCGAGGGGCCGCTGACCAGGTGGCACGTCTTCCTCCCTGGCTCCCGCAGCACCAGCATACTCCAGCCACAGGACTCAGGCCTGCTGAGGCTCCACGGATGTGACACCAGCTGACGTCACAGAGGCCTGAGGGTAATAGAGTAGGCATCCCTTGCCCCTTTCTTGTTTAGTAATTTAATATTCATTTCTATTTCAGCATAGTTTATGTACAATGTTGTGTTTGTTTGAGTTGTACAGCAAGTTGATGTAGTTACAAATGTAGCTGTACCTGTAGGATTACGTCTTCTTTTCCCTGTTAGTTTATTGAAGAATGTTTAGTAGCGTTCCCTGTGCTTTCAATCCGGTCATCCTTGATCAACACGTTTTGATACATGAGTGTGTTTCTGTTAATCCCAACCTCCTACTTCATCATTCCCCCATCTCAAATTTGCCCCTGTGGGAAATCTACGCTTCTTTTTTCCGTTTGTGAATCTATGTTTCCTTTGTATACTACTTCCTTTGTATCTGTATTTAGACTGCACATATAAGTGATATCCTGGGATATGTGTCTTTCGGTCTCTTACTTACCAGAATTAGTGAGATCATCTACTGCTCCAGCCATGTTGCTGCAAATAGTATGAGTTAATTTTGTTCTATGGATGAGTGGTAGTCGAGGGAGGGTAGGTAGCAGAACATCTTGATCCATTCATCTGTCGCTGTATATTTCGTTCATTTGCATGTCTTGCATATGGTAAAAGTACCACAATGACCGTTGGGGTGCTAGTGTTTTATTCCAATGATGGTATTCTCTGGTTGTACAAACTGGACTGGGGTTGCTGAATCTCGTGCTAGCTCCACTTTTTGGTTCAGCAGGGAACTTGCCTTCAGATTTCCATAGTGGTTTTTAGCAATTTTCATTTCCTCCAACAGCACAATAGGGTTCCCTCTTCGGCCTGCCCTCTTGAGCACTTACTCTTTTTATGCTTTTTGAGTACTGCAGCGAGGAAACACCTAGTCTAGGTTTATTTGTATTCTCTTATCATGACAGATCCTGAGCATGTTTTCATTTGATGTGCTATTTTTTAAAAAGCGGGTGAGTACCACTGAGGTCTTGAAACATTTCTGCCTGAGAGTCAGGCCTGATTGGAATTCATTTCATGTTACATAGCCCAGGACATTTCTTGTGGGCAGGGTTCATTTGCAAACATGCAGGCCCTTGGCCTTGTGAATGATAATTGCCCTTCAGCACAGTTTACAAAGTTGTTGTTATGGGAATGTGCCACAAGGTTGCAGCACTACTTCGTGTCCTCTCTGGTAACTTGGGCAAACAAAGCCATAGCAGGAGTCCTGGTGTTGGATTGGAGACTGTAGTCGAATGTGGCTAAACACACACCTCAGGGTTTGTGTATCTTTCTATCTTGCCCCTTAAGCTGCACTGCCGCACACGAGGCATATCCCAACACTTTCCAATGTGCTATTCGGAGGTTGCTGTGGTTTGTAGGTGGGGCGATTCTAATGAAGTCGGCTGGAGGTGGGAATCCACCTAGCAGAAGCTGTGGAAATCTGGTTTGTTCACAAGTCTTCCCTCTCAGCTGTTCTACCATCATTAGGGTACACCAGGATTTGCTTACCTGTAAGAGGGCCACATTGGATCGGGAGATTGTGGTACCATGCAGAGGACAATGGGCAATAGAGGCCCGAGGGGCCACTGATCAGGTGGCACATCCTCTTCCCTGGCTCCCTCAGCACCAGCATACTCCAGCCACAGGACGTAGGCCTGCTGAGGCTCCAGGGATGTGACACCGACTGACGTCACAGAGGCCTGAGGGTAATAGATTAGGCATTCCTGGCCCCTTTCTTGTTTAGTAATTTAGTATTGATTTTCTATTTCAGCATAGTTTATGTACAGTGTTGTGTTTGTTTGAGTTGTACAGCAACTTGATGCAGTTATAAATGTATCTGTAGCTGTAGGATTTCGGATTCTTTTCCCTGTTAGTTTATTGAAGAATGTTTTGTAGCGTTCCCTGTGCTTTCATGCGGGTCGTCCTTGATGAACACTATTTGATACGTGAGTTTGTTTGTGTTAATCCGAACCTGCTACTTCATCCTTTCCCCAATCTCCAATTTGCCCCTGTGGGAACTCTACGCTTCTTTTTTCCGTTTGTGAATCTATGTTTCCTTTGTCTACTACTTCCTTTGTATCCGTATTTAGACTGCACATATAAGTGATATCATGGGATATGTGTCTTTCTGTCTGTTACTTACGAAAATTAGTGAGATGATCTACTGCTCCATCCATGTTGCTGTAAATAGTATGAGTTCATTTTGTTCTATGCATGAGTGGTAGTCGAGGTAGGGTACGTAGCAGAACATCTTGATCCATTCATCGCTTGCTCGATATTTCATTCGTTTGCATGTCTTGGATATGGTAAAAAGTACCACAATGACCGTTGGGGTGCAAGTGCTTTATTCCAAGGATAGTATTCTCTGGTTATACGAACTGGACTGGGGTTGCTGAATCTCGTGCTAGCTCCACTTTTTAGTTCAGTAGGGAACATGCCTTCAGATTTCCATAGTGGTTTTTAGCAATTTTCATTTCCTCCAACAGCATAATAGGGTTCCCTCGTCGGCCTGCCCTCTTGAGCACTTACTCTTTTTATGGTTTTTGATGACTGCAGCGAGGAAACACCTAGTCTAGGTTTATTTGTATTCTCTAGTCATGACAGATCCTGAGCATCTTTTCATTTGATGTGCTGTTTTTTAAAAAACGGGTGAGTACCACTGAGGTTTTGAAACATTTATGCCTGAGAGTTGGGCCTGTTTTGAATTCATTTCATGTTACATAGCCCAGGACACTTCTTGAGGGCAGGGTTCATTTGCAAACCTGCAGGCTCTTATCTTTGTGAATGATAATTGCCCTTCAGCACAGTTTTTAAAGTTATTGTTACGGGAATGTGCCACAAGGTGGCAGCACTACTTCGTATCCTGTCTGGTAACTTGGGCAAACAAAGCCATAGCGGGAGTCCTGGTGTTGGATTGGAAACTGTAGTCGCACGTGGCTAAACACACACCGCAGGGCTTGTGTATCTTTACCTCTTGCCCCTTAACCTGCACTGCCCCACCCCAGGCATAACCCAAGACTTTCCAATGTGCTATTCGGAGGTTGCTGTGGTTTGTAGGTGGGGCGATTCTAATGAAGTCGGCTGGAGGTGGGAATCCACCTAGCAGAAGCTGTGGAAATCTGGTTTCTTCACAAGTCTTCCCTCTCAGCATTCTTCCATACTTTGGGTACACCAGGATTTGCTTACCTGTATGAGGGCCACATTGGATTGGGAGATTGTGGTACCATGCAGAGGAAAATGGGCAATAGAGGCCCGAGGGGCCGCTGACCAGGTGGCACGTCTTCCTCCCTGGCTCCCGCAGCACCAGCATACTCCAGCCACAGGACTCAGGCCTGCTGAGGCTCCACGGATGTGACACCAGCTGACGTCACAGAGGCCTGAGGGTAATAGAGTAGGCATCCCTTGCCCCTTTCTTGTTTAGTAATTTAATATTCATTTTCTATTTCAGCATAGTTTATGCACAATGTTGTGTTTGTTTGAGTTGTACAGCAAGTTGATGTAGTTACAAATGTAGCTGTACCTGGAGGATTACGTCTTCTTTTCCCTGTTAGTTTATTGAAGAATGTTTAGTAGCGTTCCCTGTGCTTTCAATCCGGTCATCCTTGATCAACACGTTTTGATACATGAGTGTGTTTCTGTTAATCCCAACCTCCTACTTCATCATTCCCCGATCTCAAATTTGCCCCTGTGGGAACTCTACGCTTGTTTTTTCCGTTTGTGAATCTATGTTTCCTTTGTATACTACTTCCTTTGTATCTGTATTTAGACTGCACATATAAGTGATATCCTGGGATATGTGTCTTTCGGTCTCTTACCAGAATTAGTGAGATCATCTACTGCTCCATCCATGTTGCTGCAAATAGTATGAGTTAATTTTGTTCTATGGATGAATGGTATTCGAGGGAGGGTAGGTAGCAGAACATCTTGATCCATTCATCTGTTGCTGAATATTTCGTTCATTTGCATGTCTTGCATATGGTAAAATTACCACAATGACCGTTGGGGTGCTAGTGTTTTATTCCAATGATGGTATTCTCTGGTTGTACGAACTGGACTGGGGTTGCTGAATCTCGTGCTAGCTCCACTTTTTGGTTCAGCAGGGAACTTGCCTTCAGATTTCCATAGTGGTTTTTAGCAATTTTCATTTCCTCCAACAGCATAATAGGGTTCCCTCTTCAGCCTGCCCTCTTGAGCACTTACTCTTTTTATGCTTTTTGAGGACGGCAGCGAGGAAACACCTAGTCTAGGATTATTTGTATTCTCTTATCATGACAGAACCTGAGCATGTTTTCATTTGATGTGCTATTTTTTAAAAAGCGGGTGAGTACCACTGAGGTCTTGAAACATTTCTGCCTGAGAGTCAGGCCTGATTGGAATTCATTTCATGTTACATAGCCCAGGACATTTCTTGTGGGCAGGGTTCATTTGCAAACATGCAGGCCCTTGGCCTTGTGAATGATAATTGCCCTTCAGCACAGTTTTTAAAGTTGTTGTTATGGGAATGCGCCACAAGGTGGCAGCACTACTTCGTGTCCTCTCTGGTAACTTGGGCAAACAAAGCCATAGCGGGAGTCCTGGTGTTGGATTGGAGACTGTAGTCGAACGTGACTAAACACACACCACAGGGCTTGTGTATCTTTACATCTTGCCCCTTAAGCTGCACTGCCGCACACCAGGCATATCCCAAGACTTTCCAATGTGCTCTTCGGAGGTTGCTGTGGTTTGTAGGTGGGGCGATTCTAATGAAGTAGTCCGGAGGTGGGAATCCACCTAGCAGAAGCTGTGGAAATCTGGTTTCTTCACAAGTCTTCCCTCTCAGCTGTTCTACCATCATTAGGGTACACCAGGATTTGCTTACCTGTAAGAGGGCCACATTGGATCGGGAGATTGTGGTACCATGCAGAGGACAATGGGCAATAGAGGCCCAAGGGGCCACTGATCAGGTGGCACATCCTCTTCCCTGGCTCCCTCAGCACCAGCATACTCCAGCCACAGGACGTAGGCCTGCTGAGGCTCCAGGGATGTGACACCAACTGACGTCACAGAGGCCTGAGGGTAATAGATTAGGCATTCCTGGCCCCTTTCTTGTTTAGTAATTTAGTGTTGATTTCCTATTTCAGCATAGTTTATGTACAGTGTTGTGTTTGTTTGAGTTGTACAGCAACTTGATGCAGTTATAAATGTATCTGTAGCTGTAGGATTTCGGATTCTTTTCCCTGTTAGTTTATTGAAGAATGTTTTGTAGCGTTCCCTGAGCTTTCATGCGGGTCGTCCTTGATGAACACTTTTTGATACGTGAGTTTGTTTGTGTTAATCCGAACCTCCTACTTCATCCTTTCCCCAATCTACAGTTTGCCCCTGTGGGAACTCTACGCTTCTTTTTTCTGTTTGTGAATCTATGTTTCCTTTGTCTACTACTTCCTTTGTATCCGTATTTAGACTGCACATATAAGTGATATCATGGGATATGTGTCTTTCTGTCTGTTACTTACCAAAATTAGTGAGATGATCTACTGCTCCATCCATGTTGCTGTAAATAGTATGAGTTCATTTTGTTCTATGCAGGACTGGTAGTCGAAGTACGGTACGTAGTAGAATATCTTGATCCATTCATCACTCGCTCGATATTTCATTCGTTTGCATGTCTTGGCTATGGTAAAAAGTACCACAATGACCGTTGGGGTGCAAGTGCCTTATTCCAAGGATGGTATTCTCTGGTTATACGAACTGGACTGGGGTTGCTGAATCTCGTGCTAGCTCCACTTTTTAGTTCAGTAGGGAACATGCCTTCAGATTTCCATACTGGTTTTTAGCAATTTTCATTTCCTCCAACAGCATAATAGGGTTCCCTCGTCGGCCTGCCCTCTTGAGCACTTACTTTTTTATGGTTTTTGATGACTGTAGCGAGGAAACACCTAGTCTAGGTTTATTTGTATTCTCTACTCATGACAGATCCTGAGCATCTTTTCATTTGATGTGCTGTTTTTAAAAAAACGGGTGAGTACCACTGAGGTTTTGAAACATTTATGCCTGAGAGTTGGGCCTGTTTTGAATTCATTTCATGTTATATAGCCCAGGACACTTCTTGAGGGCAGGGGTCATTTGCAAACATGCAGGCTCTTATCCTCGTGAATGATAATTGCCCTTCAGCACAGTTTTTAAAGTTGTTGTTACGGGAATGTGCCACAGGGTGGCAGCACTACTTCGTATCCTGTCTGGTAACTTTGGCAAACAAAGCCATAGCGGGAGTCCTGGTGTTGGATTGGAAACTCTAGTTGCACGTGGCTAAACACACACCACAGGGCTTGTGTATCTTTACCTCTTGCCCCTTAAACTGCACTGCCCCTCCCCAGGCATAACCCAAGACTTTCCAATGTGCTATTCGGAGGTTGCTGTGGTTTGTAGGTGGGGCGATTCTAATGAAGTCGGCTGGAGGTGGGAATCCACCTAGCAGAAGCTGTGGAGATCTGGTTTCTTCACAGCTCTTCCCTCTCAGCTGTTCTTCCATACTTTGGGTACACCAGGATTTGCTTACCTGTAAGAGGGCCACATTGGATCGGGAGATTGTGGTACGAAGCAGAGGAAAATGGGCAATAGAGGTCCGAGGGGCCGCTGACCAGGTGGCACGTCCTCCTCCCTGGCTCCCGCAGCACCAGCATACTCCAGCCACAGGACTCAGGCCTGCTGAGGCTCCACGGATGTGACACCAGCTGACGTCACAGAGGCCTGAGGGTAATAGAGTAGGCATCCCTTGCCCCTTTCTTGTTTAGTAATTTAATATTCATTTTCTATTTCAGCATAGTTTATGCACAATGTTGTGTTTGTTTGAGTTGTACAGCAAGTTGATGTAGTTACAAATGTAGCTGTACCTGGAGGATTACGTCTTCTTTTCCCTGTTAGTTTATTGAAGAATGTTTAGTAGCGTTCCCTGTGCTTTCAATCCGGTCATCCTTGATCAACACGTTTTGATACATGAGTGTGTTTCTGTTAATCCCAACCTCCTACTTCATCATTCCCCGATCTCAAATTTGCCCCTGTGGGAACTCTACGCTTGTTTTTTCCGTTTGTGAATCTATGTTTCCTTTGTATACTACTTCCTTTGTATCTGTATTTAGACTGCACATATAAGTGATATCCTGGGATATGTGTCTTTCGGTCTCTTACCAGAATTAGTGAGATCATCTACTGCTCCATCCATGTTGCTGCAAATAGTATGAGTTAATTTTGTTCTATGGATGAATGGTATTCGAGGGAGGGTAGGTAGCAGAACATCTTGATCCATTCATCTGTTGCTGAATATTTCGTTCATTTGCATGTCTTGCATATGGTAAAATTACCACAATGACCGTTGGGGTGCTAGTGTTTTATTCCAATGATGGTATTCTCTGGTTGTACGAACTGGACTGGGGTTGCTGAATCTCGTGCTAGCTCCACTATTTGGTTCAGCAGGGAACTTGCCTTCAGATTTCCATAGTGGTTTTTAGCAATTTTCATTTCCTCCAACAGCATAATAGGGTTCCCTCTTCAGCCTGCCCTCTTGAGCACTTACTCTTTTTATGCTTTTTGAGGACGGCAGCGAGGAAACACCTAGTCTAGGATTATTTGTATTCTCTTATCATGACAGAACCTGAGCATGTTTTCATTTGATGTGCTATTTTTTAAAAAGCGGGTGAGTACCACTGAGGTCTTGAAACATTTCTGCCTGAGAGTCAGGCCTGATTGGAATTCATTTCATGTTACATAGCCCAGGACATTTCTTGTGGGCAGGGTTCATTTGCAAACATGCAGGCCCTTGGCCTTGTGAATGATAATTGCCCTTCAGCACAGTTTTTAAAGTTGTTGTTATGGGAATGCGCCACAAGGTGGCAGCACTACTTCGTGTCCTCTCTGGTAACTTGGGCAAACAAAGCCATAGCGGGAGTCCTGGTGTTGGATTGGAGACTGTAGTCGAACGTGACTAAACACACACCACAGGGCTTGTGTATCTTTACATCTTGCCCCTTAAGCTGCACTGCCGCACACCAGGCATATCCCAAGACTTTCCAATGTGCTCTTCGGAGGTTGCTGTGGTTTGTAGGTGGGGCGATTCTAATGAAGTAGTCCGGAGGTGGGAATCCACCTAGCAGAAGCTGTGGAAATCTGGTTTCTTCACAAGTCTTCCCTCTCAGCTGTTCTACCATCATTAGGGTACACCAGGATTTGCTTACCTGTAAGAGGGCCACATTGGATCGGGAGATTGTGGTACCATGCAGAGGACAATGGGCAATAGAGGCCCAAGGGGCCACTGATCAGGTGGCACATCCTCTTCCCTGGCTCCCTCAGCACCAGCATACTCCAGCCACAGGACGTAGGCCTGCTGAGGCTCCAGGGATGTGACACCAACTGACGTCACAGAGGCCTGAGGGTAATAGAGTAGGCATTCCTGGCCCCTTTCTTGTTTAGTAATTTAGTGTTGATTTTCTATTTCAGCATAGTTTATGTACAGTGTTGTGTTTGTTTGAGTTGTACAGCAACTTGATGCAGTTATAAATGTATCTGTAGCTGTAGGATTTCGGATTCTTTTCCCTGTTAGTTTATTGAAGAATGTTTTGTAGCGTTCCCTGAGCTTTCATGCGGGTCGTCCTTGATGAACACTTTTTGATACGTGAGTTTGTTTGTGTTAATCCGAACCTCCTACTTCATCCTTTCCCCAATCTACAGTTTGCCCCTGTGGGAACTCTACGCTTCTTTTTTCTGTTTGTGAATCTATGTTTCCTTTGTCTACTACTTCCTTTGTATCCGTATTTAGACTGCACATATAAGTGATATCATGGGATATGTGTCTTTCTGTCTGTTACTTACCAAAATTAGTGAGATGATCTACTGCTCCATCCATGTTGCTGTAAATAGTATGAGTTCATTTTGTTCTATGCAGGACTGGTAGTCGAAGTAGGGTACGTAGTAGAATATCTTGATCCATTCATCACTCGCTCGATATTTCATTCGTTTGCATGTCTTGGCTATGGTAAAAAGTACCACAATGACCGTTGGGGTGCAAGTGCCTTATTCCAAGGATGGTATTCTCTGGTTATACGAACTGGACTGGGGTTCCTGAATCTCGTGCTAGCTCCACTTTTTAGTTCAGTAGGGAACATGCCTTCAGATTTCCATACTGGTTTTTAGCAATTTTCATTTCCTCCAACAGCATAATAGGGTTCCCTCGTCGGCCTGCCCTCTTGAGCACTTACTTTTTTTATGGTTTTTGATGACTGTAGCGAGGAAACACCTAGTCTAGGTTTATTTGTATTCTCTACTCATGACAGATCCTGAGCATCTTTTCATTTGATGTGCTGTTTTTAAAAAAACGGGTGAGTACCACTGAGGTTTTGAAACATTTATGCCTGAGAGTTGGGCCTGTTTTGAATTCATTTCATGTTATATAGCCCAGGACACTTCTTGAGGGCAGGGGTCATTTGCAAACATGCAGGCTCTTATCCTCGTGAATGATAATTGCCCTTCAGCACAGTTTTTAAAGTTGTTGTTACGGGAATGTGCCACAGGGTGGCAGCACTACTTCGTATCCTGTCTGGTAACTTGGGCAAACAAAGCCATAGCGGGAGTCCTGGTGTTGGATTGGAAACTCTAGTTGCACGTGGCTAAACACACACCACAGGGCTTGTGTATCTTTACCTCTTGCCCCTTAAACTGCACTGCCCCTCCCCAGGCATAACCCAAGACTTTCCAATGTGCTATTCGGAGGTTGCTGTGGTTTGTAGGTGGGGCGATTCTAATGAAGTCGGCTGGAGGTGGGAATCCACCTAGCAGAAGCTGTGGAGATCTGGTTTCTTCACAGCTCTTCCCTCTCAGCTGTTCTTCCATACTTTGGGTACACCAGGATTTGCTTACCTGTAAGAGGGCCACATTGGATCGGGAGATTGTGGTACGAAGCAGAGGAAAATGGGCAATAGAGGTCCGAGGGGCCGCTGACCAGGTGGCACGTCCTCCTCCCTGGCTCCCGCAGCACCAGCATACTCCAGCCACAGGACTCAGGCCTGCTGAGGCTCCACGGATGTGACACCAGCTGACGTCACAGAGGCCTGAGGGTAATAGAGTAGGCATTCCTTGCCCCTTTCTTGTTTAGTAATTTAATATTCATTTTCTATTTCAGCATAGTTTATGTACAGTGTTGTGTTTGTTTGAGTTGTACAGCAAGTTGATGCAGTTACAAATGTAGCTGTACCTGTAGGATTACGTCTTCTTTTCCCTGTTAGTTCATTGAAAAATATTTAGTAGCGTTCCCTGTGCTTTCAATCCGGTCATCCTTGATCAACACGTTTTGATACATGAGTGTGTTTCTGTTAATCCCAACCTCCTACTTCATCATTCCCCGATCTCAAATTTGCCGCTGTGGGAAGTCTACGCTTCTTTTTTCCATTTGTGAATCTATGTTTCCTTTGTATACTACTTCCTTTGTATCTGTATTTAGACTGCACATATAAGTGATATCCTGGGATATGTGTCTTTCGGTCTCTTACTTACCAGAATTAGTGAGATCATCTACTGCTCCATCCATGTTGCTGCAAATAGTATGAGTTAATTTTGTTCTATGTATGAGTGGTATTCGAGGGAGCGTAGGTAGCAGAACATATTGATCCATTCATCTGTCGCTGTATATTTCGTTCATTTGCATGTCTTGGATATGGTAAAAAGTACCACAATGACCGTTGGGGTGCAAGTGCTTTATTCGAAGGATGGTATTCTCTGATTATACGAACTGGACTGGGGTTGCTGAATCTCGTGCTAGCTCCACTTTTTGGTTCAGTAGGGAACATGCCTTCAGATTTCCATACTGGTTTTTAGCAATTTTCATTTCCTCCAACAGCATAATAGGGTTCCCTCGTCGGCCTGCCCTCTTGAGCACTTACTCTTTTTATGGTTTTTGATGACTGCAGTGAGGAAACACCTAGTCTAGGTTTATTTGTATTCTCTAGTCATGACAGATCCTGAGCATCTTTTCATTTGATGTGCTGTTTTTTAAAAAACGGGTGAGTACCACTGAGGTTTTGAAACATTTATGCCTGAGAGTTGGGCCTGTTTTGAATTCATTTCATGTTACATAGCCCAGGACACTTCTTGAGGGCAGGGTTCATTTGCAAACATGCAGGCTCTTATCTTTGTGAATGATAATTGCCCTTCAGCACAGTTTTTAAAGTTGTTGTTACGGGAATGGGCCACAAGGTGGCAGCACTACTTCGTATCCTGTCTGGTAACTTGGGCAAACAAAGCCATAGCGGGAGTCCTGGTGTTGGATTGGAAACTGTAGTCGCACGTGGCTAAACACACACCGCAGGGCTTGTGTATCTTTACCTCTTGCCCCTTAACCTGCACTGCCCCACCCCAGGCATAACCCAAGACTTTCCAATGTGCTATTCGGAGGTTGCTGTGGTTTGTAGGTGGGGCGATTCTAATGAAGTCGGCTGGAGGTGGGAATCCACCTAGCAGAAGCTGTGGAAATCTGGCTTCTTCACAAGTCTTCCCTCTCAGCATTCTTCCATACTTTGGGTACACCAGGATTTGCTTACCTGTATGAGGGCCACATTGGATTGGGAGATTGTGGTACCATGCAGAGGAAGATGGGCAATAGAGGCCCGAGGGGCTGCTGACCAGGTGGCACGTCCTCCTCCCTGGCTCCCACAGCACCAGCATACTCCAGCCACAGGACTCAGGCCTGCTGAGGCTCCACGGATGTGACACCAGCTGACGTCACAGAGGCCTGAGTGTAATAGAGTATGCATCCCTTGCCCCTTTCTTGTTTAGTAATTTAATATTCATTTTCTATTTCAGCATAGTTTATGTACAATGTTGTGTTTGTTTGAGTTGTACAGCAAGTTGATGTAGTTACAAATGTAGCTGTACCTGTAGGATTACGTCTTCTTTTCCCTGTTAGTTTATTGAAGAATGTTTAGTAGCGTTCCCTGTGCTTTCAATCCGGTCATCCTTGATCAACACGTTTTGATACATGAGTGTGTTTCTGTTAATCCCAACCTCCTACTTCATCATTCCCCGATCTCAAATTTGCCCCTGTGGGAACTCTACGCTTGTTTTTCCCGTTTGTGAATCTATGTTTCCTTTGTATACTACTTCCTTTGTATCTGTATTTAGACTGCACATATAAGTGATATCCTGGGATATGTGTCTTTCGGTCTCTTACCAGAATTAGTGAGATCATCTACTGCTCCATCCATGTTGCTGCAAATAGTATGAGTTAATTTTGTTCTATGTATGAGTGGTATTCGAGGGAGGGTAGGTAGCAGAACATCTTGATCCATTCATCTGTTACTGTATATTTCGTTCATTTGCATGTCTTGGATATGGTAAAAAGTACCACAATGACCGTTGGGGTGCAAGTGCTTTATTCGAAGGATGGTATTCTCTGGTTATACGAACTGGACTGGGGTTGCTGAATCTCGTGCTAGCTCCACTTTTTGGTTCAGTAGGGAACATGCCTTCAGATTTCCATACTGGTTTTTAGCAATTTTCATTTCCTCCAACAGCATAATAGGGTTCCCTCGTCGGCCTGCCCTCTTGAGCACTTACTCTTTTTATGGTTTTTGATGACTGCAGCGAGGAAACACCTAGTCTAGGTTTATTTGTATTCTCTAGTCATGACAGATCCTGAGCATCTTTTCATTTGATGTGCTGTTTTTTAAAAAACGGGTGAGTACCACTGAGGTTTTGAAACATTTATGCCTGAGAGTCGGGCCTGTTTTGAATTCATTTCATGTTACATAGCCCAGGACACTTCTTGAGGGCAGGGTTCATTTGCAAACATGCAGGCTCTTATCTTTGTGAATGATAATTGCCCTTCAGCACAGTTTTTAAAGTTGTTGTTACGGGAATGTGCCACAAGGTGGCAGCACTACTTCGTATCCTGTCTGGTAACTTGGGCAAACAAAGCCATAGCGGGAGTCCTGGTGTTGGATTGGAAACTGTAGTCGCACGTGGCTAAACACACACCGCAGGGCTTGTGTATCTTTACCTCTTGCCCCTTAACCTGCACTGCCCCACCCCAGGCATAACCCAAGACTTTCCAATGTGCTATTCGGAGGTTGCTGTGGTTTCTAGGTGGGGCGATTCTAATGAAGTCGGCTGGAGGTGGGAATCCACCTAGCAGAAGCTGTGGAAATCTGGTTTCTTCACAAGTCTTCCCTCTCAGCATTCTTCCATACTTTGTGTACACCAGGATTTGCTTACTTGTATGAGGGCCACATTGGATTGGGAGATTGTGGTACCATGCAGAGGAAAATGGGCAATAGAGGCCCGAGGGGCCGCTGACCAGGTGGCACGTCCTCCTCCCTGGCTCCCGCAGCACCAGCATACTCCAGCCACAGGACTCAGGCCTGCTGAGGCTCCACGGATGTGACACCAGCTGACGTCACAGAGGCCTGAGGGTAATAGAGTAGGCATTCCTGGCCCCTTTCTTGTTTAGTAATTTAGTATTGATTTTCTATTTCAGCATAGTTTATGTACAGTGTTGTGTTTGTTTGAGTTGTACAACAACTTGATGCAGTTATAAATGTATCTGTAGCTGTAGGATTTCGGATTCTTTTCCCTGTTAGTTTATTGAAGAATGTTTTGTAGCGTTCCCTGTGCTTTCATGCGGGTCGTCCTTGATGAACACTTTTGATACGTGAGTTTGTTTGTGTTAATCCGAACCTGCTAATTCATCCTTTCCCCAATCTACAGTTTGCCCCTGTGGGAACTCTACGCTTCTTTTTTCCGTTTGTGAATCTATGTTTCCTTTGTCTACTACTTCCTTTGTATCCGTATTTAGACTGCACATATAAGTGATATCATGGGATATGTGTCTTTCTGTCTGTTACTTACCAAAATTAGTGAGATGATCTACTGCTCCATCCGTGTTGCTGTAAATAGTATGAGTTCATTTTGTTCTATGCAGGACTGGTAGTCGAGGTAGGGTACGTAGTAGAATATCTTGATCCATTCATCACTCGCTCGATATTTCATTCGTTTGCATGTCTTGGCTATGGTAAAAAGTACCACAATGACCGTTGGGGTGCAAGTGCTTTATTCCAAGGATGGTATTCTCTGGTTATACGAACTGGACTGGGGTTGCTGAATCTCGTGCTAGCTCCACTTTTTAGTTCAGTAGGGAACATGCCTTCAGATTTCCATACTGGTTTTTAGCAATTTTCATTTCCTCCAACAGCATAATAGGGTTCCCTCGTCGGCCTGCCCTCTTGAGCACTTACTCTTTTTATGGTTTTTGATGACTGCAGCGAGGAAACACCTAGTCTAGGTTTATTTGTATTCTCTAGTCATGACAGATCCTGAGCATCTTTTCATTTGATGTGCTGTTTTTAAAAAAACGGGTGAGTACCACTGAGGTTTTGAAACATTTATGCCTGAGAGTCGGGCCTGTTTTGAATTCATTTCATGTTACATAGCCCAGGACACTTCTTGAGGGCAGGGGTCATTTGCAAACATGCAGGCTCTTATCCTTGTGAATGATAATTGCCCTTCAGCACAGTTTTTAAAGTTGTTGTTATGGGAATGTGCCACAAGGTGGCAGCACTACTTCGTATCCTGTCTGGTAACTTGGGCAAACAAAGCCATAGCGGGAGTCCTGGTGTTGGATTGGAAACTGTAGTCGCACGTGGCTAAACACACACCGCAGGGCTTGTGTATCTTTACCTCTTGCCCCTTAACCTGCACTGCCCCACCCCAGGCATAACCCAAGACTTTCCAATGTGCTATTCGGAGGTTGCTGTGGTTTCTAGGTGGGGCGATTCTAATGAAGTCGGCTGGAGGTGGGAATCCACCTAGCAGAAGCTGTGGAAATCTGGCTTCTTCACAAGTCTTCCCTCTCAGCATTCTTCCATACTTTGGGTACACCAGGATTTGCTTACCTGTATGAGGGCCACATTGGATTGGGAGATTGTGGTACCATGCAGAGGAAAATGGGCAATAAAGGACCGAGGGGCCGCTGACCAGGTGGCACGTCCTCCTCCCTGGCTCCCACAGCACCAGCATACTCCAGCCACAGGACTCAGGCCTGCTGAGGCTCCATGGATGTGACACCAGCTGACGTCACAGAGGCCTGAGTGTAATAGAGTAGGCATCCCTTGCCCCTTTCTTTTTTAGTAATTTAATATTCATTTTCTATTTCAGCATAGTTTATGTACAATGTTGTGTTTGTTTGAGTTGTACAGCAAGTTGATGTAGTTACAAATGTAGCTGTACCTGTAGGATTACGTCTTCTTTTCCCTGTTAGTTTATTGAAGAATGTTTAGTAGCGTTCCCTGTGCTTTCAATCCGGTCATCCTTGATCAACACGTTTTGATACATGAGTGTGTTTCTGTTAATCCCAACCTCCTACTTCATCATTCCCCGATCTCAAATTTGCCCCTGTGGGAACTCTACGCTTGTTTTTTCCGTTTGTGAATCTATGTTTCCTTTGTATACTACTTCCTTTGTATCTGTATTTAGACTGCACATATAAGTGATATCCTGGGATATGTGTCTTTCGGTCTCTTACCAGAATTAGTGAGATCATCTACTGCTCCATCCATGTTGCTGCAAATAGTATGAGTTAATTTTGTTCTATGGATGAATGATATTCGAGGGAGGGTAGGTAGCAGAACATCTTGATCCATTCATCTGTTGCTGTATATTTCGTTCATTTGCATGTCTTGGATATGGTAAAAAGTACCACAATGACCGTTGGGGTGCAAGTGCTTTATTCGAAGGATGGTATTCTCTGGTTATACGAACTGGACTGGGGTTGCTGAATCTCGTGCTAGCTCCACTTTTTGGTTCAGTAGGGAACATGCCTTCAGATTTCCATACTGGTTTTTAGCAATTTTCATTTCCTCCAACAGCATAATAGGGTTCCCTCGTCGGCCTGCCCTCTTGAGCACTTACTCTTTTTATGGTTTTTGATGACTGCAGAGAGGAAACACCTAGTCTAGGTTTATTTGTATTCTCTAGTCATGACAGATCCTGAGCATCTTTTCATTTGATGTGCTGTTTTTTAAAAAACGGGTGAGTACCACTGAGGTTTTGAAACATTTATGCCTGAGAGTCGGGCCTGTTTTGAATTCATTTCATGTTACATAGCCCAGGACACTTCTTGAGGGCAGGGTTCATTTGCAAACATGCAGGCTCTTATCTTTGTGAATTTTAATTGCCCTTCAGCACAGTTTTTAAAGTTGTTGTTACGGGAATGTGCCACAAGGTGGCAGCACTACTTCGTATCCTGTCTGGTAACTTGGGCAAACAAAGCCATAGCGGGAGTCCTGGTGTTGGATTGGAAACTGTAGTCGCACGTGGCTAAACACACACCGCAGGGCTTGTGTATCTTTACCTCTTGCCCCTTAACCTGCACTGCCCCACCCCAGGCATAACCCAAGACTTTCCAATGTGCTATTCGGAGGTTGCTGTGGTTTGTAGGTGGGGCGATTCTAATGAAGTCGGCTGGAGGTGGGAATCCACCTAGCAGAAGCTGTGGAAATCTGGTTTCTTCACAAGTCTTCCCTCTCAGCATTCTTCCATACTTTGGGTACACCAGGATTTGCTTACCTGTATGAGGGCCACATTGGATTGGGAGATTGTGGTACCATGCAGAGGAAAATGGGCAATAGAGGCCCGAGGGGCCGCTGACCAGGTGGCACGTCCTCCTCCCTGGCTCCCGCAGCACCAGCATACTCCAGCCACAGGACTCAGGCCTGCTGAGGCTCCACGGATGTGACACCAGCTGACGTCACAGAGGCCTGAGGGTAATAGAGTAGGCATCCCTTGCCCCTTTCTTTTTTAGTAATTTAATATTCATTTTCTATTTCAGCATAGTTTATGCACAATGTTGTGTTTGTTTGAGTTGTACAGCAAGTTGATGTAGTTACAAATGTAGCTGTACCTGGAGGATTACGTCTTCTTTTCCCTGTTAGTTTATTGAAGAATGTTTAGTAGCGTTCCCTGTGCTTTCAATCCGGTCATCCTTGATCAACACGTTTTGATACATGAGTGTGTTTCTGTTAATCCCAACCTCCTACTTCATCATTCCACGATCTCAAATTTGCCCCTGTGGGAACTCTACGCTTCTTTTTTCCGTTTGTGAATCTATGTTTCCTTTGTATACTACTTCCTTTGTATCTGTATTTAGACTGCACATATAAGTGATATCCTGGGATATGTGTCTTTCGGTCTCTTACCAGAATTAGTGAGATCATCTACTGCTCCATCCATGTTGCTGCAAATAGTATGAGTTAATTTTGTTCTATGGATGAATGGTATTCGAGGGAGGGTAGGTAGCAGAACATCTTGATCCATTCATCTGTTGCTGTATATTTCGTTCATTTGCATGTCTTGCATATGGTAAAATTACCACAATGACCGTTGGGGTGCTAGTGTTTTATTCCAATGATGGTATTCTCTGGTTGTACGAACTGGACTGGGGTTGCTGAATCTCGTGCTAGCTCCACTTTTTGGTTCAGCAGGGAACTTGCCTTCAGATTTCCATAGTGGTTTTTAGCAATTTTCATTTCCTCCAACAGCATAATAGGGTTCCCTCTTCAGCCTGCCCTCTTGAGCACTTACTCTTTTTATGCTTTTTGAGGACGGCAGCGAGGAAACACCTAGTCTAGGATTATTTGTATTCTCTTATCATGACAGAACCTGAGCATGTTTTCATTTGATGTGCTATTTTTTAAAAAGCGGGTGAGTACCACTGAGGTCTTGAAACATTTCTGCCTGAGAGTCAGGCCTGATTGGAATTCATTTCATGTTACATAGCCCAGGACATTTCTTGTGGGCAGGGTTCATTTGTAAACATGCAGGCCCTTGGCCTTGTGAATGATAATTGCCCTTCAGCACAGTTTTTAAAGTTGTTGTTATGGGAATGCGCCACAAGGTTGCAGCACTACTTCGTGTCCTCTCTGGTAACTTGGGCAAACAAAGCCATAGCGGGAGTCCTGGTGTTGGATTGGAGACTGTAGTCGAACGTGACTAAACACACACCACAGGGCTTGTGTATCTTTACATCTTGCCCCTTAAGCTGCACTGCCGCACACCAGGCATATCCCAAGACTTTCCAATGTGCTCTTCGGAGGTTGCTGTGGTTTGTAGGTGGGGCGATTCTAATGAAGTAGTCCGGAGGTGGGAATCCACCTAGCAGAAGCTGTGGAGATCTGGTTTCTTCACAAGTCTTCCCTCTCAGCTGTTCTACCATCATTAGGGTACACCAGGATTTGCTTACCTGTAAGAGGGCCACATTGGATCGGGAGATTGTGGTACCATGCAGAGGACAATGGGCAATAGAGACCCGAGGGGCCACTGATCAGGTGGCACATCCTCTTCCCTGGCTCCCTCAGCACCAGCATACTCCAGCCACAGGACTCAGGCCTGCTGAGGCTCCAGGGATGTGACACCAACTGACGTCACAGAGGCCTGAGGGTAATAGAGTAGGCATTCCTGGCCCCTTTCTTGTTTAGTAATTTAGTATTGATTTTCTATTTCAGCATAGTTTATGTACAGTGTTGTGTTTGTTTGAGTTGTACAACAACTTGATGCAGTTATAAATGTATCTGTAGCTGTAGGATTTCGGATTCTTTTCCCTGTTAGTTTATTGAAGAATGTTTTGTAGCGTTCCCTGTGCTTTCATGCGGGTCGTCCTTGATGAACACTTTTGATACGTGAGTTTGTTTGTGTTAATCCAAACCTGCTAATTCATCCTTTCCCCAATCTACAGTTTGACCCTGTGGGAACTCTACGCTTCTTTTTTCCGTTTGTGAATCTATGTTTCCTTTGTCTACTACTTCCTTTGTATCCGTATTTAGACTGCACATATAAGTGATATCATGGGATATGTGTCTTTCTGTCTGTTACTTACCAAAATTAGTGAGATGATCTGCTCCATCCATGTTGCTGTAAATAGTATGAGTTCATTTTGTTCTATGCATGAGTGGTAGTCGAGGTAGGGTACGTAGTAGAATATCTTGATCCATTCATCACTCGCTCGATATTTCATTCGTTTGCATGTCTTGGCTATGGTAAAAAGTACCACAATGACCGTTGGGGTGCAAGTGCTTTATTCCAAGGATGGTATTCTCTGGTTATACGAACTGGACTGGGGTTGCTGAATCTCGTGCTAGCTCCACTTTTTAGTTCAGTAGGGAACATGCCTTCAGATTTCCATACTGGTTTTTAGCAATTTTCATTTCCTCCAACAGCATAATAGGGTTCCCTCGTCGGCCTGCCCTCTTGAGCACTTACTCTTTTTATGGTTTTTGATGACTGCAGCGAGGAAACACCTAGTCTAGGTTTATTTGTATTCTCTAGTCATGACAGATCCTGAGCATCTTTTCATTTGATGTGCTGTTTTTTAAAAAACGGGTGAGTACCACTGAGGTTTTGAAACATTTATGCCTGAGAGTCGGGCCTGTTTTGAATTCATTTCATGTTACATAGCCCAGGACACTTCTTGAGGGCAGGGGTCATTTGCAAACATGCAGGCTCTTATCCTCGTGAATGATAATTGCCCTTCAGCACAGTTTTTAATGTTGTTGTTACGGGAATGTGCCACAAGGTGGCAGCACTACTTCGTATCCTGTCTGGTAACTTGGGCAAACAAAGCCATAGCGGGAGTCCTGGTGTTGGATTGGAAACTGTAGTCGCACGTGGCTAAACACACACCACAGGGTTTGTGTATCTTTACCTCTTGCCCCTTAACCTGCACTGCCCCACCCCAGGCATAACCCAAGACCTTCCAATGTGCTATTCGGAGGTTGCTGTGGTTTGTAGGTGGGGCGATTCTAATGAAGTCGGCTGGAGGTGGGAATCCACCTAGCAGAAGCTGTGGAAATCTGGTTTCTTCACAAGTCTTCCCTCTCAGCGTTCTTCCATACTTTGGGTACACCAGGATTTGCTTACCTGTAAGAGGGCCACATTGGATTGGGAGATTGTGGTACGATGCACAGTAAAATGGGCAATAGAGGCCCGAGGGGCCGCTGACCAGGTGGCACGTCCTCCTCCCTGGCTCCCGCAGCACCAGCATACTCCAGCCACAGGACTCAGGCCTGCTGAGGCTCCACGGATGTGACACCAGCTGACGTCACAGAGGCCTGAGGGTAATAGAGTAGGCATTCCTTGCCCCTTTCTTGTTTAGTAATTTAATATTCATTTTCTATTTCAGCATAGTTTATGTACAATGTTGTGTTTGCTTGAGTTGTACAGCAAGTTGATGCAGTTACAAATGTAGCTGTACCTGTAGGATTACGTCTTCTTTTCCCTGTTAGTTTATTGAAGAATGTTTATAGCGTTCCCTGTGCTTTCAATCCAGTCATCCTTGATCAACACGTTTTGATACATGAGTGTGTTTCTGTTAATCCCAACCTCCTACTTCATCATTCCCCGATCTCAAATTTGCCCCTGTGGAAACTCTACGCTTCTTTTTTCCGTTTGTGAATCTATGTTTCCTTTGTATACTACTTCCTTTGTATCTGTATTTAGACTGCACATATAAGTGATATCCTGGGATATGTGTCTTTCGGTCTCTTACTTACCAGAATTAGTGAGATGATCTAATGCTCCATCCATGTTGCTGCAAATAGTATGAGTTAATTTTGTTCTATGGATGAGTGGTATTCGAGGGAGGGTAGGTAGCAGAACATCTTGATCCATTCATCTGTCGCTATATATTTCGTTCGTTTGCATGTCTTGGATATGGTAAAAGTACCACAATGACCGTTGGGGTGCTAGTGTTTTATTCCAAGGATGGTATTCTCTGGTTATACGAACTGGACTGGGGTTGCTGAATCTCGTGCTAGCACCACTTTTTGGTTCAGCAGGGAACTTGCCTTCAGATTACCATAGTGGTTTTTAGCAATTTTCATTTCCTCCAACAGCATAATAGGTTTCACTCTTCGGCCTGCCCTGTTGAGCACTTACTCTTTTTATGCTTTTTGAGGACGGCAGTGAGGAAACACCTAGTCTAGGTTTATTTGTATTCTCTTATCATGACAGATCCTGAGCATGTTTTCATTTGATGTGCTATTTTTTAAAAAGCGGGTGAGTACCAATGAGCTCTTGAAACATTTCTGCCTGAGAGTCAGGCCTGATTGGAATTCATTTCATGTTACATAGCCCAGGACACTTCTTGAGGGCAGGGTTCATTTGCAAACATGCAGGCCCTTGGCCCTGTGAATGATAATTGCCCTCCAGCACAGTTTTTAAAGTTGTTGTTATGGGAATGTGCCACAAGGTTGCAGCACTACTTCGTGTCCTCTCTGGTAACTTGGGCAAACAAAGCCATAGCAGGAGTCCTGGTGTTGGATTGGAGACTGTAGTCGAATGTGGCTAAACACACACCACAGGGTTTGTGTATCTTTCTATCTTGCCCCTTAAGCTGCACTGCCGCAAACGAGGCATATCCCAACACTTTCCAATGTGCTATTCGGAGGTTGCTGTGGTTTGTAGGTGGGGCGATTCGATTGAAGTAGGCTGGAGGTGGGAATCCACCTAGCAGGAGCTGTGGAGATCTGGTTTCTTCACAGCTCTTCCCTCTCAGTTGTTCTACCATCATTAGGGTACACCAGGATTTGCTTACCTGTAAGAGGGCCACATTGGATCGGGAGATTGTGGTACCATGCAGAGGACAATGGGCAATAGAGGCCCGAGGGGCCACTGATCAGGTGGCACATCCTCTTCCCTGGCTCCCTCAGCACCAGCATACTCCAGCCACAGGACGTAGGCCTGCTGAGGCTCCAGGGATGTGACACCAACTGACGTCACAGAGGCCTGAGGGTAATAGAGTAGGCATTCCTGGCCCCTTTCTTGTTTAGTAATTTAGTGTTGATTTTCTATTTCAGCATAGTTTATGTACAGTGTTGTGTTTGTTTGAGTTGTACAGCAACTTGATGCAGTTATAAATGTATCTGTAGCTGTAGGATTTCGGATTCTTTTCCCTGTTAGTTTATTGAAGAATGTTTTGTAGCGTTCCCTGTGCTTTCATGCGGGTCGTCCTTGATGAACACTTTTTGATACGTGAGTTTGTTTGTGTTAATCCGAACCTGCTACTTCATCCTTTCCCCAATCTCCAATTTGCCCCTGTGGGAACTCTACGCTTCTTTTTTCCGTTTGTGAATCTATGTTTCCTTTGTCTACTACTTCCTTTGTATCCGTATTTAGACTGCACATATAAGTGATATCATGGGATATGTGTCTTTCTGTCTGTTACTTACCAAAATTAGTGAGATGATCTACTGCTCCATCCATGTTGCTGTAAATAGTATGAGTTCATTTTGTTCTATGCAGGAGTGGTAGTCGAGGTAGGGTACGTAGTAGAATATCTTGATCCATTCATCACTCGCTCGATATTTCATTCGTTTGCATGTCTTGGCTATGGTAAAAAGTACCACAATGACCGTTGGGGTGCAAGTGCTTTATTCCAAGGATGGTATTCTCTGGTTATACGAACTGGACTGGGGTTGCTGAATCTCGTGCTAGCTCCACTTTTTAGTTCAGTAGGGAACATGCCTTCAGATTTCCATACTGGTTTTTAGCAATTGTCATTTCCTCCAACAGCATAATAGGGTTCCCTCGTCGGCCTGCCCTCTTGAGCACTTACTCTTTTTATGGTTTTTGATGACTGCAGCGAGGAAACACCTAGTCTAGGTTTATTTGTATTCTCTAGTCATGACAGATCCTGAGCATCTTTTCATTTGATGTGCTGTTTTTTAAAAAACGGGTGAGTACCACTGAGGTTTTGAAACATTTATGCCTGAGAGTCGGGCCTGTTTTGAATTCATTTCATGTTACATAGCCCAGGACACTTCTTGAGGGCAGGGGTCATTTGCAAACATGCAGGCTCTTATCCTTGTGAATGATAATTGCCCTTCAGCACAGTTTTTAAAGTTGTTGTTACGGGAATGTGCCACAGGGTGGCAGCACTACTTCGTATCCTGTCTGGTAACTTGGGCAAACAAAGCCATAGCGGGAGTCCTGGTGTTGGATTGGAAACTGTAGTCGCACGTGGCTAAACACACACCACAGGGCTTGTGTATCTTTACCTCTTGCCCCTTAACCTGCACTGCCCCACCCCAGGCATAACCCAAGACTTTCCAATGTGCTATTCGGAGGTTGCTGTGGTTTGTAGGTGGGGCGATTCTAATGAAGTCGGCTGGAGGTGGGAATCCACCTAGCAGAAGCTGTGGAGATCTGGTTTCTTCACAGCTCTTCCCTCTCAGCTGTTCTTCCATACTTTGGGTACACCAGGATTTGCTTACCTGTAAGAGGGCCACATTGGATCGGGAGATTGTGGTACGATGCAGAGGAAAATGGGCGATTGAGGTCCGAGGGGCCGCTGACCAGGTGGCACGTCCTCCTCCCTGGCTCCCGCAACACCAGCATACTCCAGCCACAGGACTCAGGCCTGCTGAGGCTCCACGGATGTGACACCAGCTGACATCACAGAGGCCTGAGGGTAATAGAGTAGGCATTCCTTGCCCCTTTCTTGTTTAGTAATTTAATATTCATTTTCTATTTCAGCATAGTTTATGTACAGTGTTGTGTTTGTTTGAGTTGTACAGCAAGTTGATGCAGTTACAAATGTAGCTGTACCTGTAGGATTACGTCTTCTTTTCCCTGTTAGTTTATTGAAGAATGTTTAGTAGCGTTCCCTGTGCTTTCAATCCGGTCATCCTTGATCAACACGTTTTGATACATGAGTGTGTTTCTGTTAATCCCAACCTCCTACTTCATCATTCCCCGATCTCAAATTTGCCGCTGTGGGAAGTCTTCGTTTGTTTTTTCCGTTTGTGAATCTATGTTTCCTTTGTATACTACTTCCTTTGTATCTGTAGTTAGACTGCACATATAAGTGATATCCTGGGATATGTGTCTTTCGGTCTCTTACCAGAATTAGTGAGATCATCTACTGCTCCATCCATGTTGCTGCAAATAGTATGAGTTAATTTTGTTCTATGGATGAGTGGTATTCGAGGGAGGGTAGGTAGCAGAACATATTGATCCATTCATCTGTTGCTGTATATTTCATTCATTTGCATGTCTTGGATATGGTAAAAGTACCACAATGACCGTTGGGGTGCTAGTGTTTTATTCCAATGATGGTATTCTCTGGTTGTACGAACTGGACTGGGGTTGCTGAATCTCGTGCTAGCTCCACTTTTTGGTTCAGCAGCGAACTTGCCTTCAGATTTCCATAGTGGTTTTTAGCAATTTTCATTTCCTCCAACAGCATAATAGGGTTCCCTCTTCAGCCTGCCCTCTTGAGCACTTACTCTTTTTATGCTTTTTGAGGACGGCAGCGAGGAAACACCTAATCTAGGATTATTTGTATTCTCTTATCATGACAGAACCTGAGCATGTTTTCATTTGATGTGCTATTTTTTAAAAAGCGGGTGAGTACCACTGAGGTCTTGAAACATTTCTGCCTGAGAGTCAGGCCTGATTGGAATTCATTTCATGTTACATAGCCCAGGACATTTCTTGTGGGCAGGGTTCATTTGCAAACATGCAGGCCCTTGGCCTTGTGAATGATAATTGCCCTTCAGCACAGTTTTTACAGTTGTTGTTATGGGAATGTGCCACAAGGTGGCAGCACTACTTCGTGTCCTCTCTGGTAACTTGGGCAAACAAAGCCATAGCGGGAGTCCTGGTGTTGGATTGGAGACTGTAGTCGAATGTGACTAAACACACACCACAGGGCTTGTGTATCTTTACATCTTGCCCCTTAAGCTGCACTGCCGCACACCAGGCATATCCCAAACTTTCCAATGTGCTATTTGGAGGTTGCTGTGGTTTGTAGGTGGGGCGATTCTAATGAATTAGGCTGGAGGTGGGAATCCACCTAGCAGAAGCTGTGGAAATCTGGTTTCTTCACAAGTCTTCCCTCTCAGCTGTTCTTCCATCATTAGGGTACACCAGGAATTGCTTACCTGTAAGAGGGCCACATTGGATCGGGAGATTGTGGTACCATGCAGAGGACAATGGGCAATAGAGGCCCGAGGGGCCACTGATCAGGTGGCACATCCTCTTCCCTGGCTCCCTCAGCACCAGCATACTCCAGCCACAGGACGTAGGCCTGCTGAGGCTCCAGGGATGTGACACCAACTGACGTCACAGAGGCCTGAGGGTAATAGAGTAGGCATTCCTGGCCCCTTTCTTGTTTAGTAATTTTCTATTGATTTTCTATTTCAGCATAGTTTATGTAGAGTGTTGTGTTTGTTTGAGTTGTACAGCAACTTGATGCAGTTATAAATGTATCTGTAGCTGTAGGATTTCGGATTCTTTTCCCTGTTAGTTTATTGAAGAATGTTTTGTAGCGTTCCCTTTGCTTTCATGCGGGTCGTCCTTGATGACACACTTTTTGTTACGTGAGTTTGTTTGTGTTAATCCGAACCTGCTACTTCATCCTTTCCCCAATCTCCAATTTGCCCCTGTGGGAACTCTACGCTTCTTTTTTCCATTTGTGAATCTATGTTTCCTTTGTCTACTACTTCCTTTGTATCTGTATTTTGCCTGCACATATAAGTGATATCATGGGATATGTGTTTTTCTGTCTCTTACCACAATTAGTGAGATGATCTGCTCCATCCATGTTGCTGTAAATAGTATGAGTTCATTTTGTTCTATGCAGGAGTGGTAGTCGAGGTAGGGTACGTAGTAGAATATCTTGATCCATTCATCGCTCGCTCGATATTTCATTCGTTTGCATGTCTTGGCTATGGTAAAAAGTACCACAATGACCGTTGGGGTGCAAGTGCTTTATTCCAAGGATGGTATTCTCTGGTTATACGAACTGGACTCGGGTTGCTGAATCTCGTGCTAGCTCCACATTTTAGTTCAGTAGGGAATATGCCTTCAGATTTCCATACTGTTTTTTAGCAATTTTCATTTCCTCCAACAGCATAATAGGGTTCCCTCGTCGGCCTGCTCTCTTGAGCACTTACTCTTTTTATGGTTTTTGATGACTGCAGCGAGGAAACACCTAGTCTAGGTTTATTTGTATTCTCTAGTCATGACGGATCCTGAGCATCTTTTAATTTGATGTGCTGTTTTTTAAAAAACGGGTGAGTACCACTGAGGTTTTGAAACATTTATGCCTGAGAGTCGGGCCTGTTTTGAATTCATTTCATGTTACATAGCCCAGGACACTCTTGAAGGCAGGGGTCATTTGCAAACATGCAGGCTCTTATCTTTGTGAATGATAATTGCCCTTCAGCACAGTTTTTAAAGTTGTTGTTACGGGAATGTGCCACAAGGTGGCAGCACTACTTCGTATCCTGTCTGGTAACTTGGGCAAACAAAGCCATAGCGGGAGTCCTGGTGTTGGATTGGAAACTGTAGTCGCACGTGGCTAAACACACACCACAGGGCTTGTGTATCTTTACCTCTTGCCCCTTAACCTGCACTGCCCCACCCCAGGCATAACCCAAGACTTTCCAATGTGCTATTCGGAGGTTGCTGTGGTTTGTAGGTGGGGCGATTCTAATGAAGTCGGCTGGAGGTGGGAATCCACCTAGCAGAAGTTGTGGAGATCTGGTTTCTTCACAGCTCTTCCCTCTCAGCTGTTCTTCCATACTTTGGGTACACCAGGATTTGCTTACCTGTAAGAGGGCCACATTGGATCGGGAGATTGTGGTACCATGCAGGGGAAAATGGGCAATAGAGGTCCGAGGGGCCGCTGACCAGGTGGCACGTCCTCCTCCCTGGCTCCCGCAACACCAGCATACTCCAGCCACAGGACTTAGGCCTGCTGAGGCTCCACGGATGTGACACCAGCTGACGTCACAGAGGCCTGAGGGTAATAGAGTAGGCATTCCTTGCCCCTTTCTTGTTTAGTAATTTAATATTCATTTTCTATTTCAGCATAGTTTATGTACAGTGTTGTGTTTGTTTGAGTTGTACAGCAAGTTGATGCAGTTACAAATGTAGCTGTACCTGTAGGATTACGTCTTCTTTTCCCTGTTAGTTTATTGAAGAATGTTTAGTAGCGTTCCCTGTGCTTTCAATCCGGTCATCCTTGATCAACACGTTTTGATACATGAGTGTGTTTCTGTTAATCCCAACCTCCTACTTCATCATTCCCCGATCTCAAATTTGCCGCTGTGGGAAGTCTACGCTTCTTTTTTCCATTTGTGAATCTATGTTTCCTTTGTATACTACTTCCTTTGTATCTGTATTTAGACTGCACATATAAGTGATATCCTGGGATATGTGTCTTTCGGTCTCTTACTTACCAGAATTAGTGAGATCATCTACTGCTCCATCCATGTTGCTGCAAATAGTATGAGTTAATTTTGTTCTATGGATGAGTGGTATTCGAGGGAGGGTAGGTAGCAGAACATATTGATCCATTCATCTGTTGCTGTATATTTCATTCGTTTGCATGTCCTGGATATGGTAAAAGTACCACAATGACCGTTGGGGTGCTAGTGTTTTATTCCAAGGATGGTATTCTCTGGTTATACGAACTGGACTGGGGTTGCTGAATCTCGTGCTAGCACCACTTTTTGGTTCAGCAGGGAACTTGCCTTCAGATTACCATAGTGGTTTTTAGCAATTTTCATTTCCTCCAACAGCATAATAGGTTTCACTCTTCGGCCTGCCCTGTTGAGCACTTACTCTTTTTATGCTTTTTGAGGACGGCAGTGAGGAAACACCTAGTCTAGGTTTATTTGTATTCTCTTATCATGACAGATCCTGAGCATGTTTTCATTTGATGTGCTATTTTTTAAAAAGCGGGTGAGTACCAATGAGCTCTTGAAACATTTCTGCCTGAGAGTCAGGCCTGATTGGAATTCATTTCATGTTACATAGCCCAGGACATTTCTTGTGGGCAGGGTTTATTTGCAAACATGCAGGCCCTTGGCCCTGTGAATGATAATTGCCCTCCAGCACAGTTTTTAAAGTTGTTGTTATGGGAATGTGCCACAAGGTTGCAGCACTACTTCGTGTCCTCTCTGGTAACTTGGGCAAACAAAGCCATAGCAGGAGTCCTGGTGTTGGATTGGAGACTGTAGTCGAATGTGGCTAAACACACACCACAGGGTTTGTGTATCTTTCTATCTTGCCCCTTAAGCTGCACTGCCGCAAACGAGGCATATCCCAACACTTTCCAATGTGCTATTCGGAGGTTGCTGTGGTTTGTAGGTGGGGCGATTCGATTGAAGTAGGCTGGAGGTGGGAATCCACCTAGCAGGAGCTGTGGAGATCTGGTTTCTTCACAGCTCTTCCCTCTCAGTTGTTCTACCATCATTAGGGTACACCAGGATTTGCTTACCTGTAAGAGGGCCACATTGGATCGGGAGATTGTGGTACCATGCAGAGGACAATGGGCAATAGAGGCCCGAGGGGCCACTGATCAGGTGGCACATCCTCTTCCCTGGCTCCCTCAGCACCAGCATACTCCAGCCACAGGACGTAGGCCTGCTGAGGCTCCAGGGATGTGACACCAACTGACGTCACAGAGGCCTGCGGGTAATAGAGTAGGCATTCCTGGCCCCTTTCTTGTTTAGTAATTTAGTGTTGATTTTCTATTTCAGCATAGTTTATGTACAGTGTTGTGTTTGTTGGAGTTGTACAGCAACTTGATGCAGTTATAAATGTATCTGTAGCTGTAGGATTTCGGATTCTTTTCCCTGTTAGTTTATTGAAGAATGTTTTGTAGCGTTCCCTGTGCTTTCATGCGGGTCGTCCTTGATGAACACTTTTTGATACGTGAGTTTGTTTGTGTTAATCCGAACCTGCTACTTCATCCTTTCCCCAATCTCCAATTTGCCCCTGTGGGAACTCTACGCTTCTTTTTTCCGTTTGTGAATCTATGTTTCCTTTGTCTACTACTTCCTTTGTATCCGTATTTAGACTGCACATATAAGTGATATCATGGGATATGTGTCTTTCTGTCTGTTACTTACCAAAATTAGTGAGATGATCTACTGCTCCATCCATGTTGCTGTAAATAGTATGAGTTCATTTTGTTCTATGCAGGAGTGGTAGTCGAGGTAGGGTACGTAGTAGAATATCTTGATCCATTCATCACTCGCTCGATATTTCATTCGTTTGCATGTCTTGGCTATGGTAAAAAGTACCACAATGACCGTTGGGGTGCAAGTGCTTTATTCCAAGGATGGTATTCTCTGGTTATACGAACTGGACTGGGGTTGCTGAATCTCGTGCTAGCTCCACTTTTTAGTTCAGTAGGGAACATGCCTTCAGATTTCCGTACTGGTTTTTAGCAATTGTCATTTCCTCCAACAGCATAATAGGGTTCCCTCGTCGGCCTGCCCTCTTGAGCACTTACTCTTTTTATGGTTTTTGATGACTGCAGCGAGGAAACACCTAGTCTAGGTTTATTTGTATTCTCTAGTCATGACAGATCCTGAGCATCTTTTCATTTGATGTGCTGTTTTTTAAAAAACGGGTGAGTACCACTGAGGTTTTGAAACATTTATGCCTGAGAGTCGGGCCTGTTTTGAATTCATTTCATGTTACATAGCCCAGGACACTTCTTGAGGGCAGGGGTCATTTGCAAACATGCAGGCTCTTATCCTCGTGAATGATAATTGCCCTTCAGCACAGTTTTTAAAGTTGTTGTTACGGGAATGTGCCACAGGGTGGCAGCACTACTTCGTATCCTGTCTGGTAACTTGGGCAAACAAAGCCATAGCGGGAGTCCTGGTGTTGGATTGGAAACTGTAGTCGCACGTGGCTAAACACACACCACAGAGCTTGTGTATCTTTACCTCTTGCCCCTTAACCTGCACTGCCCCACCCCAGGCATAACCCAAGACTTTCCAATGTGCTATTCGGAGGTTGCTGTGGTTTGTAGGTGGGGCGATTCTAATGAAGTCGGCTGGAGGTGGGAATCCACCTAGCAGAAGCTGTGGAGATCTGGTTTCTTCACAGCTCTTCCCTCTCAGCTGTTCTTCCATACTTTGGGTACACCAGGATTTGCTTACCTGTAAGAGGGCCACATTGGATCGGGAGATTGTGGTACGATGCAGAGGAAAATGGGCAATTGAGGTCCGAGGGGCCGCTGACCAGGTGGCACGTCCTCCTCCCTGGCTCCCGCAACACCAGCATACTCCAGCCACAGGACTCAGGCCTGCTGAGGCTCCACGGATATGACACCAGCTGACGTCACAGAGGCCTGGGGGTAATAGAGTAGGCATTCCTTGCCCCTTTCTTGTTTAGTAATTTAATATTCATTTTCTATTTCAGCATAGTTTATGTACAGTGTTGTGTTTGTTTGAGTTGTACAGCAAGTTGATGCAGTTACAAATGTAGCTGTACCTGTAGGATTACGTCTTCTTTTCCCTGTTAGTTTATTGAAGAATGTTTAGTAGCGTTCCCTGTGCTTTCAATCCGGTCATCCTTGATCAACACGTTTTGATACATGAGTGTGTTTCTGTTAATCCCAACCTCCTACTTCATCATTCCCCGATCTCAAATTTGCCCCTGTGGGAAGTCTTCGCTTCTTTTTTCCATTTGTGAATCTATGTTTCCTTTGTATACTACTTCCTTTGTATCTGTAGTTAGACTGCACATATAAGTGATATCCTGGGATATGTGTCTTTCGGTCTCTTACTTACCAGAATTAGTGAGATCATCTACTGCTCCATCCATGTTGCTGCAAATAGTATGAGTTAATTTTGTTCTATGGATGAGTGGTATTCGAGGGAGGGTAGGTAGCAGAACATATTGATCCATTCATCTGTTGCTGTATATTTCATTCATTTGCATGTCTTGGATATGGTAAAAGTACCACAATGACCGTTGGGGTGCTAGTGTTTTATTCCAATGATGGTATTCTCTGGTTGTACGAACTGGACTGGGGTTGCTGAATCTCGTGCTAGCTCCACTTTTTGGTTCAGCAGCGAACTTGCCTTCAGATTTCCATAGTGGTTTTTAGCAATTTTCATTTCCTCCAACAGCATAATAGGGTTCCCTCTTCAGCCTGCCCTCTTGAGCACTTACTCTTTTTATGCTTTTTGAGGACGGCAGCGAGGAAACACCTAATCTAGGATTATTTGTATTCTCTTATCATGACAGAACCTGAGCATGTTTTCATTTGATGTGCTATTTTTTAAAAAGCGGGTGAGTACCACTGAGGTCTTGAAACATTTCTGCCTGAGAGTCAGGCCTGATTGGAATTCATTTCATGTTACATAGCTCAGGACATTTCTTGTGGGCAGGGTTCATTTGCAAACATGCAGGCCCTTGGCCTTGTGAATGATAATTGCCCTTCAGCACAGTTTTTACAGTTGTTGTTATGGGAATGTGCCACAAGGTGGCAGCACTACTTCGTGTCCTCTCTGGTAACTTGGGCAAACAAAGCCATAGCGGGAGTCCTGGTGTTGGATTGGAGACTGTAGTCGAATGTGACTAAACACACACCACAGGGCTTGTGTATCTTTACATCTTGCCCCTTAAGCTGCACTGCCGCACACCAGGCATATCCCAAACTTTCCAATGTGCTATTTGGAGGTTGCTGTGGTTTGTAGGTGGGGCGATTCTAATGAATTAGGCTGGAGGTGGGAATCCACCTAGCAGAAGCTGTGGAAATCTGGTTTCTTCACAAGTCTTCCCTCTCAGCTGTTCTTCCATCATTAGGGTACACCAGGAATTGCTTACCTGTAAGAGGGCCACATTGGATCGGGAGATTGTGGTACCATGCAGAGGACAATGGGCAATAGAGGCCCGAGGGGCCACTGATCAGGTGGCACATCCTCTTCCCTGGCTCCCTCAGCACCAGCATACTCCAGCCACAGGACGTAGGCCTGCTGAGGCTCCAGGGATGTGACACCAACTGACGTCACAGAGGCCTGAGGGTAATAGAGTAGGCATTCCTTGCCCCTTTCTTGTTTAGTAATTTTGTATTGATTTTCTATTTCAGCATAGTTTATGTACAGTGTTGTGTTTGTTTGAGTTGTACAGCAACTTGATGCAGTTATAAATGTATCTGTAGCTGTAGGATTTCGGATTCTTTTCCCTGTTAGTTTATTGAAGAATGTTTTGTAGCGTTCCCTGTGCTTTCATGCGGGTCGTCCTTGATGACACACTTTTTCATACGTGAGTTTGTTTGTGTTAATCCGAACCTCCTACTTCATTCTTTCCCCAATCTCCAATTTGCCCCTGTGGGAACTCTACGCTTCTTTTTTCCATTTGTGAATCTATGTTTCCTTTGTCTACTACTTCCTTTGTATCTGTATTTTGACTGCACATATAAGTGATATCATGGGATATGTGTTTTTCTGTCTCTTACCACAATTAGTGAGATGATCTGCTCCATCCATGTTGCTGTAAATAGTATGAGTTCATTTTGTTCTATGCAGGAGTGGTAGTCGAGGTAGGGTACGTAGTAGAATATCTTGATCCATTCATCGCTCGCTCGATATTTCATTCGTTTGCATGTCTTGGCTATGGTAAAAAGTACCACAATGACCGTTGGGGTGCAAGTGCTTTATTCCAAGGATGGTATTCTCTGGTTATAAAAACTGGACTGGGGTTGCTGAATCTCGTGCTAGCTCCACATTTTAGTTCAGTAGGGAACATGCCTTCAGATTTCCATACTGGTTTTTAGCAATTTTCATTTCCTCCAACAGCATAATAGGGTTCCCTCGTCGGCCTGCTCTCTTGAGCACTTACTCTTTTTATGGTTTTTGATGACTGCAGCGAGGAAACACCTAGTCTAGGTTTATTTGTATTCTCTAGTCATGACGGATCCTGAGCATCTTTTCATTTGATGTGCTGTTTTTTAAAAAACGGGTGAGTACCACTGAGGTTTTGAAACATTTATGCCTGAGAGTCGGGCCTGTTTTGAATTCATTTCATGTTACATAGCCCAGGACACTTCTTGAGGGCAGGATTCATTTGCAAACATGCAGGCTCTTATCTTTGTGAATGATAATTGCCCTTCAGCACAGTTTTTAAAGTTGTTGTTACGGGAATGTGCCACAAGGTGGCAGCACTACTTCGTATCCTGTCTGGTAACTTGGGCAAACAAAGCCATAGCGGGAGTCCTGGTGTTGGATTGGAAACTGTAGTCGCACGTGGCTAAACACACACCGCAGGGCTTGTGTATCTTTACCTCTTGCCCCTTAACCTGCACTGCCCCACCCCAGGCATAACCCAAGACTTTCCAATGTGCTATTCGGAGGTTGCTGTGGTTTGTAGGTGGGGCGATTCTAATGAAGTCGGCTGGAGGTGGGAATCCACCTAGCAGAAGCTGTGGAAATCTGGTTTCTTCACAAGTCTTCCCTCTCAGCATTCTTCCATACTTTGGGTACACCAGGATTTGCTTACCTGTATGAGGGCCACATTGGATTGGGAGATTGTGGTACCATGCAGAGGAAAATGGGCAATAGAGGCCCGAGGGGCCGCTGACCAGGTGGCACGTCCTCCTCCCTGGCTCCCGCAGCACCAGCATACTCCAGCCACAGGACTCAGGCCTGCTGAGGCTCCACGGATGTGACACCAGCTGACGTCACAGAGGCCTGAGGGTAATAGAGTAGGCATTCCTTGCCCCTTTGTTGTTTAGTAATTTAATATTCATTTTCTATTTCAGCATACTTTATGTACAATGTTGTGTTTGTTTGAGTTGTACAGCAAGTTGATGCAGTTACCAATGTAGCTGTACCTGTAGGATTACGTCTTCTTTTCCCTGTTAGTTTATTGAAAAATGTTTAGTAGCGTTCCCTGTGCTTTCAATCCGGTCATCCTTGATCAACACGTTTTGATACATGAGTGTGTTTCTGTTAATCCCAACCTCCTACTTCATCATTCCCCGATCTCAAATTTGCCGCTGTGGGAAATCTACGCTTCTTTTTTCCATTTGTGAATCTATGTTTCCTTTGTATACTACTTCCTTTGTATCTGTATTTAGACTGCACATATAAGTGATATCCTGGGATATGTGTCTTTCGGTCTCTTACTTACCAGAATTAGTGAGATCATCTACTGCTCCATCCATGTTGCTGCAAATAGTATGAGTTAATTTTGTTCTATGTATGAGTGGTATTCGAGGGAGCGTAGGTAGCAGAACATATTGATCCATTCATCTGTTGCTGTATATTTCGTTCATTTGCATGTCTTGGATATGGTAAAAAGTACCACAATGACCGTTGGGGTGCAAGTGCTTTATTCCAAGGATGGTATTCTCTGGTTATACGAACTGGACTGGGGTTGCTGAATCTCGTGCTAGCTCCACTTTTTGGTTCAGTAGGGAACATGCCTTCAGATTTCCATACTGGTTTTTAGCAATTTTCATTTCCTCCAACAGCATAATAGGGTTCCCTCGTCGGCCTGCCCTCTTGAGCACTTACTCTTTTTATGGTTTTTTATGACTGCAGCGAGGAAACACCTAGTCTAGGTTTATTTGTATTCTCTAGTCATGACAGATCCTGAGCGTCTTTTCATTTGATGTGCTGTTTTTTAAAACACGGGTGAGTACCACTGAGGTTTTGAAACATTTATGCCTGAGAGTTGGGCCTGTTTTGAATTCATTTCATGTTACATAGCCCAGGACACTTCTTGAGGGCAGGGTTCATTTGCAAACCTGCAGGCTCTTATCTTTGTGAATGATAATTGCCCTTCAGCACAGTTTTTAAAGTTGTTGTTACGGGAATGTGCCACAAGGTGGCAGCACTACTTCGTATCCTGTCTGGTAACTTGGGCAAACAAAGCCATAGCGGGAGTGCTGGTGTTGAATTGAAACTGTAGTCGCACGTGGCTAAACACACACCGCAGGGCTTGTGTATCTTTACCTCTTGCCCCTTAACCTGCACTGCCCCACCCCAGGCATAACCCAAGACTTTCCAATGTGCTATTCGGAGGTTGCTGTGGTTTGTAGGTGGGGCGATTCTAATGAAGTCGGCTGGAGGTGGGAATCCACCTAGCAGAAGCTGTGGAAATCTGGTTTCTTCACAAGTCTTCCCTCTCAGCATTCTTCCATACTTTGGGTACACCAGGATTTGCTTACCTGTATGAGGGCCACATTCGATTGGGAGATTGTGGTACCATGCAGAGGAAAATGGGCAATAGAGGCCCGAGGGGCCGCTGACCAGGTGGCACGTCTTCCTCCCTGGCTCCCACAGCACCAGCATACTCCAGCCACAGGACTCAGGCCTGCTGAGGCTCCACGGATGTGACACCAGCTGACGTCACAGAGGCCTGAGGGTAATAGAGTAGGCATCCCTTGCCCCTTTCTTGTTTAGTAATTTAATATTGATTTTCTATTTCAGCATAGTTTATGCACAATGTTGTGTTTGTTTGAGTTGTACAGCAAGTTGATGTAGTTACAAATGTAGCTGTACCTGGAGGATTACGTCTTCTTTTCCCTGTTAGTTTATTGAAGAATGTTTAGTAGCGTTCCCTGTGCTTTCAATCCGGTCATCCTTGATCAACACGTTTTGATACATGAGTGTGTTTCTGTTAATCCCAACCTCCTACTTCATCATTCCCCGATCTCAAATTTGCCCCTGTGGGAACTCTACGCTTGTTTTTTCCGTTTGTGAATCTATGTTTCCTTTGTATACTACTTCCTTTGTATCTGTATTTAGACTGCACATATAAGTGATATCCTGGGATATGTGTCTTTCGGTCTCTTACCAGAATTAGTGAGATCATCTACTGCTCCATCCATGTTGCTGCAAATAGTATGAGTTAATTTTGTTCTATGGATGAATGGTATTCGAGGGAGGGTAGGTAGCAGAACATCTTGATCCATTCATCTGTTGCTGTATATTTCGTTCATTTGCATGTCTTGCATATGGTAAAATTACCACAATGACCGTTGGGGTGCTAGTGTTTTATTCCAATGATGGTATTCTCTGGTTGTACGAACTGGACTGGGGTTGCTGAATCTCGTGCTAGCTCCACTTTTTGGTTCAGCAGGGAACTTGCCTTCAGATTTCCATAGTGGTTTTTAGCAATTTTCATTTCCTCCAACAGCATAATAGGGTTCCCTCTTCAGCCTGCCCTCTTGAGCACTTACTCTTTTTATGCTTTTTGAGGACGGCAGCGAGGAAACACCTAGTCTAGGATTATTTGTATTCTCTTATCATGACAGAACCTGAGCATGTTTTCATTTGATGTGCTATTTATTAAAAAGCGGGTGAGTACCACTGAGGTCTTGAAACATTTCTGCCTGAGAGTCAGGCCTGATTGGAATTCATTTCATGTTACATAGCCCAGGACATTTCTTGTGGGCAGGGTTCATTTGCAAACATGCAGGCCCTTGGCCTTGTGAATGATAATTGCCCTTCAGCACAGTTTTTAAAGTTGTTGTTATGGGAATGCGCCACAAGGTGGCAGCACTACTTCGTGTCCTCTCTGGTAACTTGGGCAAACAAAGCCATAGCGGGAGTCCTGGTGTTGGATTGGAGACTGTAGTCGAACGTGACTAAACACACACCACAGGGCTTGTGTATCTTTACATCTTGCCCCTTAAGCTGCACTGCCGCACACCAGGCATATCCCAAGACTTTCCAATGTGCTCTTCGGAGGTTGCTGTGGTTTGTAGGTGGGGCGATTCTAATGAAGTAGTCCGGAGGTGGGAATCCACCTAGCAGAAGCTGTGGAAATCTGGTTTCTTCACAAGTCTTCCCTCTCAGCTGTTCTACCATCATTAGGGTACACCAGGATTTGCTTACCTGTAAGAGGGCCACATTGGATCGGGAGATTGTGGTACCATGCAGAGGACAATGGGCAATAGAGGCCCAAGGGGCCACTGATCAGGTGGCACATCCTCTTCCCTGGCTCCCTCAGCACCAGCATACTCCAGCCACAGGACGTAGGCCTGCTGAGGCTCCAGGGATGTGACACCAACTGACGTCACAGAGGCCTGAGGATAATAGAGTAGGCATTCCTGGCCCCTTTCTTGTTTAGTAATTTAGTATTGATTTCCTATTTCAGCATAGTTTATGTACAGTGTTGTGTTTGTTTGAGTTGTACAGCAACTTGATGCAGTTATAAATGTATCTGTAGCTGTAGGATTTCGGATTCTTTTCCCTGTTAGTTTATTGAAGAATGTTTTGTAGCGTTCCCTGAGCTTTCATGCGGGTCGTCCTTGGTGAACACTTTTTGATACGTGAGTTTGTTTGTGTTAATCCGAACCTCCTACTTCATCCTTTCCCCAATCTACAGTTTGCCCCTGTGGGAACTCTACGCTTCTTTTTTCTGTTTGTGAATCTATGTTTCCTTTGTCTACTACTTCCTTTGTATCCGTATTTAGACTGCACATATAAGTGATATCATGGGATATGTGTCTTTCTGTCTGTTACTTACCAAAATTAGTGAGATGATCTACTGCTCCATCCATGTTGCTGTAAATAGTATGAGTTCATTTTGTTCTATGCAGCACTGGTAGTCGAAGTAGGGTACGTAGTAGAATATCTTGATCCATTCATCACTCGCTCGATATTTCATTCGTTTGCATGTCTTGGCTATGGTAAAAAGTACCACAATGACCGTTGGGGTGCAAGTGCTTTATTCCAAGGATGGTATTCTCTGGTTATACGAACTGGACTGGGGTTGCTGAATCTCGTGCTAGCTCCACTTTTTAGTTCAGTAGGGAACATGCCTTCAGATTTCCATACTGGTTTTTAGCAATTGTCATTTCCTCCAACAGCATAATAGGGTTCCCTCGTCGTCCTGCCCTCTTGAGCACTTACTTTTTTATGGTTTTTGATGACTGTAGCGAGGAAACACCTAGTCTAGGTTTATTTGTATTCTCTACTCATGACAGATCCTGAGCATCTTTTCATTTGATGTGCTGTTTTTAAAAAAACGGGTGAGTACCACTGAGGTTTTGAAACATTTATGCCTGAGAGTTGGGCCTGTTTTGAATTCATTTCATGTTACATAGCCCAGGACACTTCTTGAGGGCAGGGGTCATTTGCAAACATGCAGGCTCTTATCCTCGTGAATAATTGCCCTTCAGCACAGTTTTTAAAGTTGTTGTTACGGGAATGTGCCACAGGGTGGCAGCACTACTTCGTATCCTGTCTGGTAACTTTGGCAAACAAAGCCATAGCGGGAGTCCTGGTGTTGGATTGGAAACTGTAGTTGCACGTGGCTAAACACACACCACAGGGCTTGTGTATCTTTACCTCTTGCCCCTTAAACTGCACTGCCCCTCCCCAGGCATAACCCAAGACTTTCCAATGTGCTATTCGGAGGTTGCTGTGGTTTGTAGGTGGGGCGATTCTAATGAAGTCGGCTGGAGGTGGGAATCCACCTAGCAGAAGCTGTGGAGATCTGGTTTCTTCACAGCTCTTCCCTCTGAGCTGTTCTTCCATACTTTGGGTACACCAGGATTTGCTTACCTGTAAGAGGGCCACATTGGATCGGGAGATTGTGGTACGATGCAGAGGAAAATGGGCAATAGAGGTCCGAGGGGCCGCTGACCAGGTGGCACGTCCTCCTCCCTGGCTCCCGCAGCACCAGCATACTCCAGCCACAGGACTCAGGCCTGCTGAGGCTCCACGGATGTGACACCAGCTGACGTCACAGAGGCCTGAGGGTAATAGAGTAGGCATTCCTTGACCCTTTCTTGTTTAGTAATTTAATATTCATTTTCTATTTCAGCATAGTTTATGTACAGTGTTGTGTTTGTTTGAGTTGTACAGCAAGTTGATGCAGTTACAAATGTAGCTGTACCTGTAGGATTACGTCTTCTTTTCCCTGTTAGTTTATTGAAAAATATTTAGTAGCGTTCCCTGTGCTTTCAATCCGGTCATCCTTGATCAACACGTTTTGATACATGAGTGTGTTTCTGTTAATCCCAACCTCCTACTTCATCATTCCCCGATCTCAAATTTGCCGCTGTGGGAAGTCTACGCTTCTTTTTTCCATTTGTGAATCTATGTTTCCTTTGTATACTACTTCCTTTGTATCTGTATTTAGACTGCACATATAAGTGATATCCTGGGATATGTGTCTTTCGGTCTCTTACTTACCAGAATTAGTGAGATCATCTACTGCTCCATCCATGTTGCTGCAAATAGTATGAGTTAATTTTGTTCTATGTATGAGTGGTATTCGAGGGAGCGTAGGTAGCAGAACATATTGATCCATTCATCTGTTGCTGTATATTTCGTTCATTTGCATGTCTTGGATATGGTAAAAAGTACCACAATGACCGTTGGGGTGCAAGTGCTTCATTCGAAGGATGGTATTCTCTGGTTATACGAACTGGACTGGGGTTGCTGAATCTTGTGCTAGCTCCACTTTTTGGTTCAGTAGGGAACATGCCTTCAGATTTCCATACTGGTTTTTAGCAATTTTCATTTCCTCCAACAGCATAATAGGGTTCCCTCGTCGGCCTGCCCTCTTGAGCACTTACTCTTTTTATGGTTTTTGATGACTGCAGAGAGGAAACACCTAGTCTAGGTTTATTTGTATTCTCTAGTCATGACAGATCCTGAGCATCTTTTCATTTGATGTGCTGTTTTTTTTTTTGTTTTTTGTTTTTTTTTTTTGTTTTTTTTTTTTTTTTTGCGATATGCGGGCCTCTCACTGTTGTGGCCTCTCCCATTGCGGAGCACAGGCTCCGGATGCGCAGGCCCAGCGGCCATGGCTTACGGGCCCAGCCGCTCCGCGGCATATGGGATCCTCCCAGATCGGGGCACGAACCCGTATCCCCTGCATCGGCAGGCGGACTCTCAACCACTGCGCCACTAGGGAGGCCCATTGATGTGCTGTTTTTTAAAAAACGGGTGAGTACCACTGAGGTTTTGAAACATTTATGCCTGAGAGTCGGGCCTGTTTTGAATTCATTTCATGTTACATAGCCCAGGACACTTCTTGAGGGCAGGGTTCATTTGCAAACATGCAGGCTCTTATCTTTGTGAATGATAATTGCCCTTCAGCACAGTTTTTAAAGTTGTTGTTACGGGAATGTGCCACAAGGTGGCAGCACTACTTCGTATCCTGTCTGGTAACTTGGGCAAACAAAGCCATAGCGGGAGTCCTGGTGTTGGATTGGAAACTGTAGTCGCACGTGGCTAAACACACACCGCAGGGCTTGTGTATCTTTACCTCTTGCCCCTTAACCTGCACTGCCCCACCCCAGGCATAACCCAAGACTTTCCAATGTGCTATTCGGAGGTTGCTGTGGTTTGTAGGTGGGGCGATTCTAATGAAGTCGGCTGGAGGTGGGAATCCACCTAGCAGAAGCTGTGGAAATCTGGCTTCTTCACAAGTCTTCCCTCTCAGCATTCTTCCATACTTTGGGTACACCAGGATTTGCTTACCTGTATGAGGGCCACATTGGATTGGGAGATTGTGGTACCATGCAGAGGAAAATGGGCAATAGAGGCCCGAGGGGCTGCTGACCAGGTGGCACGTCCTCCTCCCTGGCTCCCACAGCACCAGCATACTCCAGCCACAGGACTCAGGCCTGCTGAGGCTCCACGGATGTGACACCAGCTGACGTCACAGAGGCCTGAATGTAATAGAGTAGGCATCCCTTGCCCCTTTCTTGTTTAGTAATTTAATATTCATTTTCTATTTCAGCATAGTTTATGTACAATGTTGTGTTTGTTTGAGTTGTACAGCAAGTTGATGTAGTTACAAATGTAGCTGTACCTGTAGGATTACGTCTTCTTTTCCCTGTTAGTTTATTGAAGAATGTTTAGTAGCGTTCCCTGTGCTTTCAATCCGGTCATCCTTGATCAACACGTTTTGATACATGAGTGTGTTTCTGTTAATCCCAACCTCCTACTTCATCATTCCCCGATCTCAAATTTGCCCCTGTGGGAACTCTACGCTTCTTTTTTCCGTTTGTGAATCTATGTTTCCTTTGTATACTACTTCCTTTGTATCTGTATTTAGACTGCACATATAAGTGATATCCTGGGATATGTGTCTTTCGGTCTCTTACCAGAATTAGTGAGATCATCTACTGCTCCATCCATGTTGCTGCAAATAGTATGAGTTAATTTTGTTCTATGGATGAATGGTATTCGAGGGAGGGTAGGTAGCAGAACATCTTGATCCATTCATCTGTTGCTGTATATTTCGTTCATTTGCATGTCTTGGATATGGTAAAAAGTACCACAATGACCGTTGGGGTGCAAGTGCTTTATTCGAAGGATGGTATTCTCTGGTTATACGAACTGGACTGGGGTTGCTGAATCTCGTGCTAGCTCCACTTTTTGGTTCAGTAGGGAACATGCCTTCAGATTTCCATACTGGTTTTTAGCAATTTTCATTTCCTCCAACAGCATAATAGGGTTCCCTCGTCGGCCTGCCCTCTTGAGCACTTACTCTTTTTATGGTTTTTGATGACTGCAGCGAGGAAACACCTAGTCTAGGTTTATTTGTATTCTCTAGTCATGACAGATCCTGAGCATCTTTTCATTTGATGTGCTGTTTTTTAAAAAACGGGTGAGTACCACTGAGGTTTTGAAACATTTATGCCTGAGAGTCGGGCCTGTTTTGAATTCATTTCATGTTACATAGCCCAGGACACTTCTTGAGGGCAGGGTTCATTTGCAAACATGCAGGCTCTTATCTTTGTGAATGATAATTGCCCTTCAGCACAGTTTTTAAAGTTGTTGTTACGGGAATGTGCCACAAGGTGGCAGCACTACTTCGTATCCTGTCTGGTAACTTGGGCAAACAAAGCCATAGCGGGAGTCCTGGTGTTGGATTGGAAACTGTAGTCGCACGTGGCTAAACACACACCGCAGGGCTTGTGTATCTTTACCTCTTGCCCCTTAACCTGCACTGCCCCACCCCAGGCATAACCCAAGACTTTCCAATGTGCTATTCGGAGGTTGCTGTGGTTTGTAGGTGGGGCGATTCTAATGAAGTCGGCTGGAGGTGGGAATCCACCTAGCAGAAGCTGTGGAAATCTGGTTTCTTCACAAGTCTTCCCTCTCAGCATTCTTCCATACTTTGTGTACACCAGGATTTGCTTACTTGTATGAGGGCCACATTGGATTGGGAGATTGTGGTACCATGCAGAGGAAAATGGGCAATAGAGGCCCGAGGGGCCGCTGACCAGGTGGCACGTCCTCCTCCCTGGCTCCCGCAGCACCAGCATACTCCAGCCACAGGACTCAGGCCTGCTGAGGCTCCACGGATGTGACACCAGCTGACGTCACAGAGGCCTGAGGGTAATAGAGTAGGCATTCCTTGCCCCTTTGTTGTTTAGTAATTTAATATTCATTTTCTATTTCAGCATACTTTATGTACAATGTTGTGTTTTTTGAGTTGTACAGCAAGTTGATGCAGTTATAAATTTAGCTGTACCTGTAGGATTACGTCTTCTTTTCCCTGTTAGTTTATTGAAGAATGTTTAGTAGCGTTCCCTGTGCTTTCAATCCGGTCATCCTTGATCAACACGTTCTGATACATGAGTGTGTTTCTGTTAATCCCAACCTCCTACTTCATCATTCCCCGATCTCAAATTTGCCCCTGTGGGAACTCTATGCTTCTTTTTTCCATTTGTGAATCTATGTTTCCTTTGTATACTACTTCCTTTGTATCTGTATTTAGACTGCACATATAAGTGATATCCTGGGATATGTGTCTTTTGGTCTCTTACTTACCAGAATTAGTGAGATCATCTACTGCTCCATCCATGTTGCTGCAAATAGTATGAGTTAATTTTGTTCTATGGATGAGTGGTATTCGAGGGAGGGTAGGTAGCAGAACATCTTGATCCATTCATCTGTCGCTGTATATTTCGTTCGTTTGCATGTCTTGGATATGGTAAAAGTACCACAATGACCGTTGGGGTGCTAGTGTTTTATTCCAATGATGGTATTCTCTGGTTGTACGAACTGGACTGGGGTTGCTGAATCTCGTGCTAGCTCCACTTTTTGGTTCATCAGGGAACTTGCCTTCAGATTTCCATAGTGGTTTTTAGCAATTTTCATTTCCTCCAACAGCATAATAGGGTTCCCTCTTCGGGCTGCCCTCTTGACCACTTACTCTTTTTATGCTTTTTGAGGACTGCAGCGAGGAAACTCCTACTAGGTTTGTTTGTATTCTCTTATCATGACAGATCCTGAGCATGTTTTCTTTGATGTGCTATTTTTTAAAAAGCGGGTGAGTACCACTGAGGTCTTGAAACATTTCTGCCTGAGAGTCAGGCCTGATTGGAATTCATTTCATGTTACATAGCCCAGGACATTTCTTGTGGGCAGGGTTCATTTGCAAACATGCAGGCCCTTGGCCTTGTGAATGATAATTGCCCTTCAGCACAGTTTTTAAAGTTGTTGTTATGGGAATGTGCCACAAGGTTGCAGCACTACTTCGTGTCCTCTCTGGTAACTTGGGCAAACAAAGCCATAGCAGGAGTCCTGGTGTTGGATTGGAGTCTGTAGTCGAATGTGGCTAAACACACACCACAGGGTTTGTGTATCTTTCTATCTTGCCCCTTATGCTGCACTGGCGCACACGAGGCATATCCCAACACTTTCCAATGTGCTATTCGGAGGTTGCTGTGGTTTGTAGGTGGGGCGATTCTAATGAAGTAGGCTGGAGGTGGGAATCCACCTAGCAGGAGCTGTGGAGATCTGGTTTCTTCACAGCTCTTCCCTCTCAGCTGTTCTACCATCATTAGGGTACACCAGGATTTGCTTACCTGTAAGAGGGCCACATTGGATCGGGAGATTGTGGTACCATGCAGAGGACAATGGGCAATAGAGGCCCGAGGGGCCACTGATCAGGTGGCACATCCTCTTCCCTGGCTCCCTCAGCACCAGCATACTCCAGCCACAGGACGTAGGCCTGCTGAGGCTCCAGGAATGTGACACCAACTGACGTCACAGAGGCCTGAGGGTAATAGATTAGGCATTCCTGGCCCCTTTCTTGTTTAGTAATTTAGTATTGATTTTCTATTTCAGCATAGTTTATGTACAGTGTTGTGTTTGTTTGAGTTGTACAGCAACTTGATGCAGTTATAAATGTATCTGTAGCTGTAGGATTTCGGATTCTTTTCCCTGTTAGTTTATTGAAGAATGTTTTGTAGCGTTCCCTGTGCTTTCATGCGGGTCGTCCTTGATGAACACTATTTGATACGTGAGTTTGTTTGTGTTAATCCGAACCTGCTACTTCATCCTTTCCCCAATCTCCAATTTGCCCCTGTGGGAACTCTACGCTTCTTTTTTCCGTTTGTGAATCTATGTTTCCTTTGTCTACTACTTCCTTTGTATCCGTATTTAGACTGCACATATAAGTGATATCATGGGATATGTGTCTTTCTGTCTGTTACTTACGAAAATTAGTGAGATGATCTACTGCTCCATCCATGTTGCTGTAAATAGTATGAGTTCATTTTGTTCTATGCATGAGTGGTAGTCGAGGTAGGGTACGTAGCAGAACATCTTGATCCATTCATCGCTTGCTCGATATTTCATTCGTTTGCATGTCTTGGCTATGGTAAAAAGTACCAGAATGACCGTTGGGGTGTAAGTGCTTTATTCGAAGGATGGTATTCTCTGGTTATACGAACTGGACTGGCTTTGCTGAATCTCGTGCTAGCTCCACTTTTTGGTTCAGTAGGGAACATGCCTTCAGATTTCCATACTGGTTTTTAGCAATTTTCATTTCCTCCAACAGCATAATAGGGTTCCCTCGTCGGCCTGCCCTCTTGAGCACTTACTCTTTTTATGGTTTTTGATGACTGCAGAGAGGAAACACCTAGTCTAGGTTTATTTGTATTCTCTAGTCATGACAGATCCTGAGCATCTTTTCATTTGATGTGCTGTTTTTTAAAAAACGGGTGAGTACCACTGAGGTTTTGAAACATTTATGCCTGAGAGTCGGGCCTGTTTTGAATTCATTTCATGTTACATAGCCCAGGACACTTCTTGAGGGCAGGGTTCATTTGCAAACATGCAGGCTCTTATCTTTGTGAATGATAATTGCCCTTCAGCACAGTTTTTAAAGTTGTTGTTACGGGAATGTGCCACAAGGTGGCAGCACTACTTCGTATCCTGTCTGGTAACTTGGGCAAACAAAGCCATAGCGGGAGTCCTGGTGTTGGATTGGAAACTGTAGTCGCACGTGGCTAAACACACACCGCAGGGCTTGTGTATCTTTACCTCTTGCCCCTTAACCTGCACTGCCCCACCCCAGGCATAACCCAAGACTTTCCAATGTGCTATTCGGAGGTTGCTGTGGTTTGTAGGTGGGGCGATTCTAATGAAGTCGGCTGGAGGTGGGAATCCACCTAGCAGAAGCTGTGGAAATCTGGTTTCTTCACAAGTCTTCCCTCTCAGCATTCTTCCATACTTTGGGTACACCAGGATTTGCTTACCTGTATGAGGGCCACATTGGATTGGGAGATTGTGGTACCATGCAGAGGAAAATGGGCAATAGAGGCCCGAGGGGCCGCTGACCAGGTGGCACGTCCTCCTCCCTGGCTCCCGCAGCACCAGCATACTCCAGCCACAGGACTCAGGCCTGCTGAGGCTCCACGGATGTGACACCAGCTGACGTCACAGAGGCCTGAGGGTAATAGAGTAGGCATTCCTTGCCCCTTTGTTGTTTAGTAATTTAATATTCACTTTGTATTTCAGCATACTTTATGTACAATGTTGTGTTTGTTTGAGTTGTACAGCAAGTTGATGCAGTTACCAATGTAGCTGTACCTGTAGGATTACGTCTTCTTTTCCCTGTTAGTTTATTGAAAAATGTTTAGTAGCGTTCCCTGTGCTTTCAATCCGGTCATCCTTGATCAACACGTTTTGATACATGAGTGTGTTTCTGTTAATCCCAACCTCCTACTTCATCATTCCCCGATCTCAAATTTGCCCCTGTGGGAACTCTACGCTTGTTTTTTCCGTTTGTTGATCTATGTTTCCTTTGTATACTACTTCCTTTGTATCTGTATTTAGACTGCACATATAAGTGATATCCTGGGATATGTGTCTTTCGGTCTCTTACCAGAATTAGTGAGATCATCTACTGCTCCATCCATGTTGCTGCAAATAGTATGAGTTAATTTTGTTCTATGGATGAATGGTATTCGAGGGAGGGTAGGTAGCAGAACATCTTGATCCATTCATCTGTTGCTGTATATTTCGTTCATTTGCATGTCTTGGATATGGTAAAAAGTACCACAATGACCGTTGGGGTGCAAGTGCTTCATTCGAAGGATGGTATTCTCTGGTTATACGAACTGGACTGGGGTTGCTGAATCTCGTGCTAGCTCCACTTTTTGGTTCAGTAGGGAACATGCCTTCAGATTTCCATACTGGTTTTTAGCAATTTTCATTTCCTCCAACAGCATAATAGGGTTCCCTCGTCGGCCTGCCCTCTTGAGCACTTACTCTTTTTATGGTTTTTGATGACTGCAGCGAGGAAACACCTAGTCTAGGTTTATTTGTATTCTCTAGTCATGACAGATCCTGAGCGTCTTTTCATTTGATGTGCTGTTTTTTAAAAAACGGGTGAGTACCACTGAGGTTTTGAAACATTTATTCCTGAGAGTTGGGCCTGTTTTGAATTCATTTCATGTTACATAGCCCAGGACACTTCTTGAGGGCAGGGTTCATTTGCAAACCTGCAGGCTCTTATCTTTGTGAATGATAATTGCCCTTCAGCACAGTTTTTAAAGTTGTTGTTACGGGAATGTGCCACAAGGTGGCAGCACTACTTCGTATCCTGTCTGGTAACTTGGGCAAACAAAGCCATAGCGGGAGTCCTGGTGTTGGATTGGAAACTGTAGTCGCACGTGGCTAAACACACACCGCAGGGCTTGTGTATCTTTACCTCTTGCCCCTTAACCTGCACTGCCCCACCCCAGGCATAACCCAAGACTTTCCAATGTGCTATTTGGAGGTTGCTGTGGTTTGTAGCTGGGGCGATTCTAATGAAGTCGGCTGGAGGTGGGAATCCACCTAGCAGAAGCTGTGGAAATCTGGTTTCTTCACAAGTCTTCCCTCTCAGCATTCTTCCATACTTTGGGTACACCAGGATTTGCTTACCTGTATGAGGGCCACATTGGATTGGGAGATTGTGGTACCATGCAGAGGAAAATGGGCAATAGAGGCCCGAGGGGCCGCTGACCAGGTGGCACGTCTTCCTCCCTGGCTCCCACAGCACCAGCATACTCCAGCCACAGGACTCAGACCTGCTGAGGCTCCACGGATGTGACACCAGCTGACGTCACAGAGGCCTGAGGGTAATAGAGTAGGCATCCCTTGCCCCTTTCTTGTTTAGTAATTTAATATTCATTTTCTATTTCAGCATAGTTTATGCACAATGTTGTGTTTGTTTGAGTTGTACAGCAAGTTGATGTAGTTACAAATGTAGCTGTACCTGGAGGATTACGTCTTCTTTTCCCTGTTAGTTTATTGAAGAATGTTTAGTAGCGTTCCCTGTGCTTTCAATCCGGTCATCCTTGATCAACACGTTTTGATACATGAGTGTGTTTCTGTTAATCCCAACCTCCTACTTCATCATTCCACGATCTCAAATTTGCCCCTGTGGGAACTCTACGCTTGTTTTTTCCGTTTGTGAATCTATGTTTCCTTTGTATACTACTTCCTTTGTATCTGTATTTAGACTGCACATATAAGTGATATCCTGGGATATGTGTCTTTCGGTCTCTTACCAGAATTAGTGAGATCATCTACTGCTCCATCCATGTTGCTGCAAATAGTATGAGTTAATTTTGTTCTATGGATGAATGGTATTCGAGGGAGGGTAGGTAGCAGAACATCTTGATCCATTCATCTGTTGCTGTATATTTCGTTCATTTGCATGTCTTGCATATGGTAAAATTACCACAATGACCGTTGGGGTGCTAGTGTTTTATTCCAATGATGGTATTCTCTGGTTGTACGAACTGGACTGGGGTTGCTGAATCTCGTGCTAGCTCCACTTTTTGGTTCAGCAGGGAACTTGCCTTCAGATTTCCATAGTGGTTTTTAGCAATTTTCATTTCCTCCAACAGCATAATAGGGTTCCCTCTTCAGCCTGCCCTCTTGAGCACTTACTCTTTTTATGCTTTTTGAGGACGGCAGCGAGGAAACACCTAGTCTAGGATTATTTGTATTCTCTTATCATGACAGAACCTGAGCATGTTTTCATTTGATGTGCTATTTTTTAAAAAGCGGGTGAGTACCACTGAGGTCTTGAAACATTTCTGCCTGAGAGTCAGGCCTGATTGGAATTCATTTCATGTTACATAGCCCAGGACATTTCTTGTGGGCAGGGTTCATTTGTAAACATGCAGGCCCTTGGCCTTGTGAATGATAATTGCCCTTCAGCACAGTTTTTAAAGTTGTTGTTATGGGAATGCGCCACAAGGTTGCAGCACTACTTCGTGTCCTCTCTGGTAACTTGGGCAAACAAAGCCATAGCGGGAGTCCTGGTGTTGGATTGGAGACTGTAGTCGAACGTGACTAAACACACACCACAGGGCTTGTGTATCTTTACATCTTGCCCCTTAAGCTGCACTGCCGCACACCAGGCATATCCCAAAACTTTCCAATGTGCTATTCGGAGGTTGCTGTGGTTTGTAGGTGGGGCGATTCTAATGAAGTAGGCTGGAGGTGGGAATCCACCTAGCAGAAGCTGTGGAAATCTGGTTTCTTCACAAGTCTTCCCTCTCAGCTGTTCTACCATCATTAGGGTACACCAGAATTTGCTTACCTGTAAGAGGGCCACATTGGATCGGGAGATTGTGGTACCATGCAGAGGACAATGGGCAATAGAGGCCCGAGGGGCCACTGATCAGGTGGCACATCCTCTTCCCTGGCTCCCTCAGCACCAGCATACTCCAGCCACAGGACGTAGGCCTGCTGAGGCTCCGGGGATGTGACACCAACTGACGTCACAGAGGCCTGAGCGTAATAGAGTAGGCATTCCTGGCCCCTTTCTTGTTTAGTAATTTAGTATTGATTTTCTATTTCAGCATAGTTTATGTACAGTGTTGTGTTTGTTTGAGTTGTACAGCAACTTGATGCAGTTATAAATGTATCTGTAGCTGTAGGATTTCGGATTCTTTTCCCTGTTAGTTTATTGAAGAATGTTTTGTAGCGTTCCCTGTGCTTTCATGCGGGTCGTCCTTGATGAACACTATTTGATACGTGGGTTTGTTTGTGTTAATCCGAACCTGCTACTTCATCCTTTCCCCAATCTCCAATTTGCCCCTGTGGGAACTCTACACTTCTTTTTTCCATTTGTGAATCTATGTTTCCTTTGTCTACTACTTCCTTTGTATCCGTATTTAGACTGCACATATAAGTGATATCATGGGATATGTGTCTTTCTGTCTGTTACTTACGAAAATTAGTGAGATGATCTACTGCTCCATCCATGTTGCTGTAAATAGTATGAGTTCATTTTGTTCTATGCATGAGTGGTAGTCGAGGTAGGGTACGTAGCAGAACATCTTGATCCATTCATCGCTCGCTCGATATTTCATTTGTTTGCATATCTTGGCTATGGTAAAAAGTACCACAATGACCGTTGGGGTGCAAGTGCTTTATTCCAAGGATAGTATTCTCTGGTTATACGAACTGGACTGGGGTTGCTGAATCTCGTGCTAGCTCCACTTTTTAGTTCAGTAGGGAACATGCCTTCAGATTTCCATACAGGTTTTAGCTATTTTCATTTCCTCCAACAGCATAATAGGGTTCCCTCGTCGGCCTGCCTTCTTGAGCACTTACTCTTTTTATGGTTTTTGATGACTGCAGTGAGGAAACACCTAGTCTAGGTTTATTTGTATTCTCTAGTCATGACAGATCCTGAGCATCTTTTCATTTGATGTGCTGTTTTTTAAAAAATGGGTGAGTACCACTGAGGTTTTGAAACATTTATGCCTGAGAGTCGGGCCTGTTTTGAATTCATTTCATGTTACATAGCCCAGGACACTTCTTGAGGGCAGGGTTCATTTGCAAACATGCAGGCTCTTATCTTTGTGAATGATAATTGCCCTTCAGCACAGTTTTTAAAGTTGTTGTTACGGGAATGTGCCACAAGGTGGCAGCACTACTTCGTATCCTGTCTGGTAACTTGGGCAAACAAAGCCATAGCGGGAGTCCTGGTGTTGGATTGGAAACTGTAGTTGCACGTGGCTAAACACACACCACAGGGCTTGTGTATCTTTACCTCTTGCCCCTTAACCTGCACTGCCCCACCCCAGGCATAACCAGAGACTTTCCAATGTGCCATTCTGAGGTTGCTGTGGTTTGTAGGTGGGGCGATTCTAATGAAGTCGGCTGGAGGTGGGAATCCACCTAGCAGAAGCTGTGGAAATCTGGTTTCTTCACAAGTCTTCCCTCTCAGCTGTTCTTCCATACTTTGGGTACACCAGGATTTGCTTACCTGTAAGAGGGCCACATTGGATCGGGAGATTGTGGTACCATGCAGAGGATAATGGGCAATAGAGGCCCGAGGGGCCGCTGACCAGGTGGCACATCCTCCTCCCTGCCTCCCGCAGCACCAGCATACTCCAGCCACAGGACTCAGGCCTGCTGAGGCTCCACGGATGTGACACCAGCTGACGTCACAGAGGCCTGAGGGTAATAGAGTAGGCATTCCTTGACCCTTTCTTGTTTAGTAATTTAATATTCATTTTCTATTTCAGTATAGTTTATGTACAATGTTGTGTTTTTTGAGTTGTACAGCAAGTTGATGCAGTTACAAATTTAGCTGTACCTGTAGGATTACGTCTTCTTTTCCCTGTTAGTTTATTGAAGAATGTTTAGTAGCGTTCCCTGTGCTTTCAATCCGGTCATCCTTGATCAACACGTTCTGATACATGAGTGTGTTTCTGTTAATCCCAACCTCCTACTTCATCATTCCCCAATCTCCAATTTGCCCCTGTGGGAACTCTACGCTTCTTTTTTCCGTTTGTGAATCTATGTTTCCTTTGTCTACTACTTCCTTTGTATCCGTATTTAGACTGCACATATAAGTGATATCATGGGATATGTGTCTTTCTGTCTGTTACTTACGAAAATTAGTGAGATGATCTACTGCTCCATCCATGTTGCTGTAAATAGTATGAGTTCATTTTGTTCTATGCATGAGTGGTAGTCGAGGTAGGGTACGTAGCAGAACATCTTGATCCATTCATCGCTTGCTCGATATTTCATTCGTTTGCATGTCTTGGCTATGGTAAAAAGTACCAGAATGACCGTTGGGGTGTAAGTGCTTTATTCGAAGGATGGTATTCTCTGGTTATACGAACTGGACTGGCTTTGCTGAATCTCGTGCTAGCTCCACTTTTTGGTTCAGTAGGGAACATGCCTTCAGATTTCCATACTGGTTTTTAGCAATTTTCATTTCCTCCAACAGCATAATAGGGTTCCCTCGTCGGCCTGCCCTCTTGAGCACTTACTCTTTTTATGGTTTTTGATGACTGCAGAGAGGAAACACCTAGTCTAGGTTTATTTGTATTCTCTAGTCATGACAGATCCTGAGCATCTTTTCATTTGATGTGCTGTTTTTTAAAAAACGGGTGAGTACCACTGAGGTTTTGAAACATTTATGCCTGAGAGTTGGGCCTGTTTTGAATTCATTTCATGTTACATAGCCCAGGACACTTCTTGAGGGCAGGGTTCATTTGCAAACATGCAGGCTCTTATCTTTGTGAATGATAATTGCCCTTCAGCACAGTTTTTAAAGTTGTTGTTACGGGAATGTGCCACAAGGTGGCAGCACTACTTCGTATCCTGTCTGGTAACTTGGGCAAACAAAGCCATAGCGGGAGTCCTGGTGTTGGATTGGAAACTGTAGTCGCACGTGGCTAAACACACACCGCAGGGCTTGTGTATCTTTACCTCTTGCCCCTTAACCTGCACTGCCCCACCCCAGGCATAACCCAAGACTTTCCAATGTGCTATTCGGAGGTTGCTGTGGTTTGTATGTGGGGCGATTCTAATGAAGTCGGCTGGAGGTGGGAATCCACCTAGCAGAAGCTGTGGAAATCTGGTTTCTTCACAAGTCTTCCCTCTCAGCATTCTTCCATACTTTGTGTACACCAGGATTTGCTTACTTGTATGAGGGCCACATTGGATTGGGAGATTGTGGTACCATGCAGAGGAAAATGGGCAATAGAGGCCCGAGGGGCCGCTGACCAGGTGGCACGTCCTCCTCCCTGGCTCCCGCAGCACCAGCATACTCCAGCCACAGGACTCAGGCCTGCTGAGGCTCCACGGATGTGACACCAACTGACGTCACAGAGGCCTGAGGGTAATAGATTAGGCATCCCTTGCCCCTTTCTTGTTTAGTAATTTAATATTCATTTTCTATTTCAGCATAGTTTATGTACAATGTTGTGTTTGTTTGAGTTGTACAGCAAGTTGATGTAGTTACAAATGTAGCTGTACCTGTAGGATTACGTCTTCTTTTCCCTGTTAGTTTATTGAAGAATGTTTAGTAGCGTTCCCTGTGCTTTCAATCCGGTCATCCTTGATCAACACGTTTTGATACATGAGTGTGTTTCTGTTAATCCCAACCTCCTACTTCATCATTCCCCGATCTCAAATTTGCCCCTGTGGGAAATCTACGCTTCTTTTTTCCGTTTGTGAATCTATGTTTCCTTTGTATACTACTTCCTTTGTATCTGTATTTAGACTGCACTTATAAGTGATATCCTGGGATATGTGTCTTTCGGTCTCTTACTTACCAGAATTAGTGAGATCATCTACTGCTCCATCCATGTTGCTGCAAATAGTATGAGTTAATTTTGTTCTATGGATGAGTGCTTGTCGAGGGAGGGTAGGTAGCAGAACATCTTGATCCATTCATCTGTCGCTGTATATTTCGTTCGTTTGCATGTCTTGGATATGGTAAAAGTACCACAATGACCGTTGGGGTGCTAGTGTTTTATTCCAATGATGGTATTCTCTGGTTGTACGAACTGGACTGGGGTTGCTGAATCTCGTGCTAGCTCCACTTTTTGGTTCAGCAGCGAACTTGCCTTCAGATTTCCATAGTGGTTTTTAGCAATTTTCATTTCCTCCAACAGCATAATATGGTTCACTCTTCGGGCTGCCCTCTTGACCACTTACTCTTTTTATGCTTTTTGAGGACTGCAGCGAGGAAACTCCTACTAGGTTTATTTGTATTCTCTTATCATGACAGATCCTGAGCATGTTTTCATTTGATGTGCTATTTTTTAAAAAGCCGGTGAGTACCACTGAGGTCTTGAAACATTTCTGCCTGAGAGTCAGGCCTGATTGGAATTCATTTCATGTTACATAGCCCAGGACATTTCTTGTGGGCAGGGTTCATTTGCAAACATGCAGGCCCTTGGCCTTGTGAATGATAATTGCCCTTCAGCACAGTTTTCAAAGTTGTTGTTATGGGAATGTGCCACAAGGTTGCAGCACTACTTCGTGTCCTCTCCGGTAACTTGGGCAAACAAAGCCATAGCAGGAGTCCTGGTGTTGGATTGGAGACTGTAGTCGAATGTGGCTAAACACACACCACAGGGTTTGTGTATCTTTCTATCTTGCCCCTTATGCTGCACTGCCGCACACGAGGCATATCCCAACACTTTCCAATGTGCTATTCGGAGGTTGCTGTGGTTTGTAGGTGGGGCGATTCTAATGAAGTCGGCTGGAGGTGGGAATACACCAGGCAGGAGCTGTGGAGATCTGGTTTCTTCACAGCTCTTCCCTCTCAGCTGTTCTACCATCATTAGGGTACACCAGGATTTGCTTACCTGTAAGAGGGCCACATTGGATCGGGAGATTGTGGTACCATGCAGAGGACAATGGGCAATAGAGGCCCGAGGGGCCACTGATCAGGTGGCACATCCTCTTCCCTGGCTCCCTCAGCACCAGCATACTCCAGCCACAGGACGTAGGCCTGCTGAGGCTCCAGGAATGTGACACCGACTGACGTCACAGAGGCCTGAGGGTAATAGATTAGGCATTCCTGGCCCCTTTCTTGTTTAGTAATTTAGTATTGATTTTCTATTTCAGCATAGTTTATGTACAGTGTTGTGTTTGTTTGAGTTGTACAGCAACTTGATGCAGTTATAAATGTATCTGTAGCTGTAGGATTTCGGATTCTTTTCCCTGTTAGTTTATTGAAGAATGTTTTGTAGCGTTCCCTGTGCTTTCATGCGGGTCGTCCTTGATGAACACTATTTGATACGTGAGTTTGTTTGTGTTAATCCGAACCTGCTACTTCATCCTTTCCCCAATCTCCAATTTGCCCCTGTGGGAACTCTACGCTTCTTTTTTCCGTTTGTGAATCTATGTTTCCTTTGTCTACTACTTCCTTTGTATCCGTATTTAGACTGCACATATAAGTGATATCATGGGATATGTGTCTTTCTGTCTGTTACTTACGAAAATTAGTGAGATGATCTACTGCTCCATCCATGTTGCTGTAAATAGTATGAGTTCATTTTGTTCTATGCATGAGTGGTAGTCGAGGAAGGGTACGTAGCAGAACATCTTGATCCATTCATCGCTTGCTCGATATTTCATTCGTTTGCATGTCTTGGCTATGGTAAAAAGTACCAGAATGACCGTTGGGGTGTAAGTGCTTTATTCGAAGGATGGTATTCTCTGGTTATACGAACTGGACTGGCTTTGCTGAATCTCGTGCTAGCTCCACTTTTTGGTTCAGTAGGGAACATGCCTTCAGATTTCCATACTGGTTTTTAGCAATTTTCATTTCCTCCAACAGCATAATAGGGTTCCCTCGTCGGCCTGCCCTCTTGAGCACTTACTCTTTTTATGGTTTTTGATGACTGCAGCGAGGAAACACCTAGTCTAGGTTTATTTGTATTCTCTAGTCATGACAGATCCTGAGCATCTTTTCATTTGATGTGCTGTTTTTTAAAAAACGGGTGAGTACCACTGAGGTTTTGAAACATTTATGCCTGAGAGTCGGGCCTGTTTTGAATTCATTTCATGTTACATAGCCCAGGACACTTCTTGAGGGCAGGGGTCATTTGCAAACATGCAGGCTCTTATCCTTGTGAATGATAATTGCCCTTCAGCACAGTTTTTAAAGTTGTTGTTACGGGAATGTGCCACAAGGTGGCAGCACTACTTCGTATCCTGTCTGGTAACTTGGGCAACAAAGCCATAGCGGGAGTCCTGGTGTTGGATTGGAAACTGTAGTCGCACGTGGCTAAACACACACCACAGGGCTTGTGTATCTTTACCTCTTGCCCCTTAACCTGCACTGCCCACCCCAGGCATAACCCAAGACTTTCCAATGTGCTATTCGGAGGTTGCTGTGGTTTGTAGGTGGGGCGATTCTAATGAAGTCGGCTGGAGGTGGGAATCCACCTAGCAGAAGCTGTGAAAATCTGGTTTCGTCACAAGTCTTCCCTCTCAGCGTTCTTCCATACTTTGGGTACACCAGGATTTGCTTACCTGTAAGAGGGCCACATTGGATTGGGAGATTGTGGTACCATGCAGAGGAAAATGGGCAATAGAGGCCTGAGGGGCCGCTGACCAGGTGGCACGTCCTCCTCCCTGGCTCCCGCAGCACCAGCATACTCCAGCCACAGGATTCAGGCCTGCTGAGGCTCCACGGATGTGACACCAGCTGACGTCACAGAGGCCTGAGGGTAATAGAGTAGGCATCCCTTGCCCCTTTCTTGTTTAGTAATTTAATATTCATTTCTATTTCAGCATAGTTTATGTACAATGTTGTGTTTGTTTGAGTTGTACAGCAAGTTGATGTAGTTACCAATGTAGCTGTACCTGTAGGATTACGTCTTCTTTTCCCTGTTAGTTTATTGAAGAATGTTTAGTAGCGTTCCCTGTGCTTTCAATCCGGTCATCCTTGATCAACACGTTTTGATACATGTGTGTGTTTCTGTTAATCCCAACCTCCTACTTCATCATTCCCCGATCTCAAATTTGCCCCTGTGGGAAATCTACGCTTCTTTTTTCCATTTGTGAATCTATGTTTCCTTTGTATACTACTTCCTTTGTATCTGTATTTAGACTGCACATATAAGTGATATCCTGGGATATGTGTCTTTCGGTCTCTTACTTACCAGAATTAGTGAGATCATCTACTGCTCCAGCCATGTTGCTGCAAATAGTATGAGTTAATTTTGTTCTATGGATGAGTGGTAGTCGAGGGAGGGTAGGTAGCAGAACATCTTGATCCATTCATCTGTCGCTGTATATTTCGTTCATTTGCATGTCTTGCATATGGTAAAAGTACCACAATGACCGTTGGGGTGCTAGTGTTTTATTCCAATGATGGTATTCTCTGGTTGTACGAACTGGACTGGGGTTGCTGAATCTCGTGCTAGCTCCACTTTTTGGTTCAGCAGGGAACTTGCCTTCAGATTTCCATAGTGGTTTTTAGCAATTTTCATTTCCTCCAACAGCACAATAGGGTTCCCTCTTCGGCCTGCCCTCTTGAGCACTTACTCTTTTTATGCTTTTTGAGGACTGCAGCGAGGAAACACCTAGTATAGGTTTATTTGTATTCTCTTATCATGACAGATCCTGAGCATGTTTTCATTTGATGTGCTATTTTTTAAAAAGCGGGTGAGTACCACTGAGGTCTTGAAACATTTCTGCCTGAGAGTCAGGCCTGATTGGAATTCATTTCATGTTACATAGCCCAGGACATTTCTTGTGGGCAGGGTTCATTTGCAAACATGCAGGCCCTTGGCCTTGTGAATGATAATTGCCCTTCAGCACAGTTTTCAAAGTTGTTGTTATGGGAATGTGCCACAAGGTTGCAGCACTACTTCGTGTCCTCTCTGGTAACTTGGGCAAACAAAGCCATAGCAGGAGTCCTGGTGTTGGATTGGAGACTGTAGTCGAATGTGGCTAAACACACACCACAGGGTTTGTGTATCTTTCTATCTTGCCCCTTAAGCTGCACTGCCGCACACGAGGCATATCCCAACACTTTCCAATGTGCTATTCGGAGGTTGCTGTGGTTTGTAGGTGGGGCGATTCTAATGAAGTAGGCTGGAGGTGGGAATCCACCTAGCAGGAGCTGTGGAGATCTGGTTTCTTCACAGCTCTTCCCTCTCAGCTGTTCTACCATCATTAGGGTACACCAGGATTTGCTTACCTGTAAGAGGGCCACATTGGATCGGGAGATTGTGGTACCATGCAGAGGACAATGGGCAGTAGAGGCCCGAGGTGCCACTGATCAGGTGGCACATCCTCCTCCCTGGCTCCCTCAGCACCAGCATACTCCAGCCACAGGAAGTAGGCCTGCTGAGGCTCCGGGGATGTGACACCAACTGACGTCACAGAGGCCTGAGGGTAATAGATTAGGCATTCCTGGCCCCTTTCTTGTTTAGTAATTTAGTGTTGATTTTCTATTTCAGCATAGTTTATGTACAGTGTTGTGTTTGTTTGAGTTGTACAGCAACTTGATGCAGTTATAAATGTATCTGTAGCTGTAGGATTTCGGATTCTTTTCCCTGTGAGTTTATTGAAGAATGTTTTGTAGCGTTCCCTGTGCTTTCATGCGGGTCGTCCTTGATGAACACTATTTGATACGTGAGTTTGTTTGTGTTAATCCGAACCTGCTACTTCATCCTTTCCCCAATCTCCAATTTGCCCCTGTGGGAACTCTACACTTCTTTTTTCCGTTTGTGAATCTATGTTTCCTTTGTCTACTACTTCCTTTGTATCCGTATTTAGACTGCACATATAAGTGATATCATGGGATATGTGTCTTTCTGTCTGTTACTTACGAAAATTAGTGAGATGATCTACTGCTCCATCCATGTTGCTGTAAATAGTATGAGTTCATTTTGTTCTATGCATGAGTGGTAGTCGAGGTAGGGTACGTAGCAGAACATCTTGATCCATTCATCGCTTGCTCGATATTTCATTCGTTTGCATGTCTTGGCTATGGTAAAAAGTACCACAATGACCGTTGGGGTGCAAGTGCTTTATTCCAAGGATGGTATTCTCTGGTTATACGAACTGGACTGGGGTTGCTGAATCTCGTGCTAGCTCCACTTTTTGGTTCAGTAGGGAACATGCCTTCAGATTTCCATACTGGTTTTAGCTATTTTCATTTCCTCCAACAGCATAATAGGGTTCCCTCGTCGGCCTGCCCTCTTGAGCACTTACTCTTTTTATGGTTTTTGATGACTGCAGCGAGGAAACACCTAGTCTAGGTTTATTTGTATTCTCTAGTCATGACAGATCCTGAGCATCTTTTCATTTGATGTGCTGTTTTTTAAAACACGGGTGAGTACCACTGAGGTTTTGAAACATTTATGCCTGAGAGTCGGGCCTGTTTTGAATTCATTTCATGTTACATAGCCCAGGACACTTCTTGAGGGCAGGGTTCATTTGCAAACATGCAGGCTCTTATCTTTGTGAATGATAATTGCCCTTCAGCACAGTTTTTAAAGTTGTTGTTACGGGAATGTGCCACAAGGTGGCAGCACTACTTCGTATCCTGTCTGGTAACTTGGGCAAACAAAGCCATAGCGGGAGTCCTGGTGTTGGATTGGAAACTGTAGTTGCACGTGGCTAAACACACACCACAGGGCTTGTGTATCCTTACCTCTTGCCCCTTAACCTGCACTGCCCCACCCCAGGCATAACCCAAGACTTTCCAATGTGCTATTCGGAGGTTGCTGTGGTTTGTAGGTGGGGCGATTCTAATGAAGTCGGCTGGAGGTGGGAATCCACCTAGCAGAAGCTGTGGAAATCTGGTTTCTTCACAAGTCTTCCCTCTCAGCATTCTTCCATACTTTGGGTACACCAGGATTTGCTTACCTGTAAGAGGGCCACATTGGATCGGGAGATTGTGGTACCATGCAGAGGAAAATGGGCAATAGAGGTCTGAGGGGCCGCTGACCAGGTGGCACGTCCTCCTCCCTGGCTCCCGCAGCACCAGCATACTCCAGCCACAGGACTCAGGTCTGCTGAGGCTCCACGGATGTGACAGCAGCTGACGTCACAGAGGCCTGAGGGTAATAGAGTAGGCATTCCTGGCCCCTTTCTTGTTTAGTAATTTAGTGTTGATTTTCTATTTCAGCATAGTTTATGTACAGTGTTGTGTTTGTTTGAGTTGTACAGCAACTTGATGCAGTTATAAATGTATCTGTAGCTGTAGGATTTCGGATTCTTTTCCCTGTGAGTTTATTGAAGAATGTTTTGTAGCGTTCCCTGTGCTTTCATGCGGGTCGTCCTTGATGAACACTATTTGATACGTGAGTTTGTTTGTGTTAATCCGAACCTGCTACTTCATCCTTTCCCCAATCTCCAATTTGCCCCTGTCGGAACTCTACACTTCTTTTTTCCGTTTGTGAATCTATGTTTCCTTTGTCTACTACTTCCTTTGTATCCGTATTTAGACTGCACATATAAGTGATATCATGGGATATGTGTCTTTCTGTCTGTTACTTACGAAAATTAGTGAGATGATCTACTGCTCCATCCATGTTGCTGTAAATAGTATGAGTTCATTTTGTTCTATGCATGAGTGGTAGTCGAGGTAGGGTACGTAGCAGAACATCTTGATCCATTCATCGCTTGCTCGATATTTCATTCGTTTGCATGTCTTGGCTATGGTAAAAAGTACCACAATGACCGTTGGGGTGCAAGTGCTTTATTCCAAGGATGGTATTCTCTGGTTATACGAACTGGACTGGGGTTGCTGAATCTCGTGCTAGCTCCACTTTTTGGTTCAGTAGGGAACATGCCTTCAGATTTCCATACTGGTTTTAGCTATTTTCATTTCCTCCAACAGCATAATAGGGTTCCCTCGTCGGCCTGCCCTCTTGAGCACTTACTCTTTTTATGGTTTTTGATGACTGCAGCGAGGAAACACCTAGTCTAGGTTTATTTGTATTCTCTAGTCATGACAGATCCTGAGCATCTTTTCATTTGATGTGCTGTTTTTTAAAAAACGGGTGAGTACCACTGAGGTTTTGAAACATTTATGCCTGAGAGTCGGGCCTGTTTTGAATTCATTTCATGTTACATAGCCCAGGACACTTCTTGAGGGCAGGGTTCATTTGCAAACATGCAGGCTCTTATCTTTGTGAATGATAATTGCCCTTCAGCACAGTTTTTAAAGTTGTTGTTACGGGAATGTGCCACAAGGTGGCAGCACTACTTCGTATCCTGTCTGGTAACTTGGGCAAACAAAGCCATAGCGGGAGTCCTCGTGTTGGATTGGAAACTGTAGTTGCACGTGGCTAAACACACACCACAGGGCTTGTGTATCCTTACCTCTTGCCCCTTAACCTGCACTGCCCCACCCCAGGCATAACCCAAGACTTTCCAATGTGCTATTCGGAGGTTGCTGTGGTTTGTAGGTGGGGCGATTCTAATGAAGTCGGCTGGAGGTGGGAATCCACCTAGCAGAAGCTGTGGAAATCTGGTTTCTTCACAAGTCTTCCCTCTCAGCTGTTCTTCCATACATTGGGTACACCAGGATTTGCTTACCTGTAAGAGGGCCACATTGGATCGGGAGATTGTGGTACCATGCAGAGGAAAATGGGCAATAGAGGTCCGAGGGGCCGCTGACCAGGTGGCACGTCCTCCTCCCTGGCTCCCGCAGCACCAGCATACTCCAGCCACAGGACTCAGGCCTGCTGAGGCTCCACGGATGTGACAGCAGCTGACGTCACAGAGGCCTGAGGGTAATAGAGTAGGCATTCCTGGCCCCTTTCTTGTTTAGTAATTTAGTGTTGATTTTCTATTTCAGCATAGTTTATGTACAGTGTTGTGTTTGTTTGAGTTGTACAGCAACTTGATGCAGTTATAAATGTATCTGTAGCTGTAGGATTTCGGATTCTTTTCCCTGTGAGTTTATTGAAGAATGTTTTGTAGCGTTCCCTGTGCTTTCATGCGGGTCGTCCTTGATGAACACTATTTGATACGTGAGTTTGTTTGTGTTAATCCGAACCTGCTACTTCATCCTTTCCCCAATCTCCAATTTGCCCCTGTGGGAACTCTACACTTCTTTTTTCCGTTTGTGAATCTATGTTTCCTTTGTCTACTACTTCCTTTGTATCCGTATTTAGACTGCACATATAAGTGATATCATGGGATATGTGTCTTTCTGTCTGTTACTTACGAAAATTAGTGAGATGATCTACTGCTCCATCCATGTTGCTGTAAATAGTATGAGTTCATTTTGTTCTATGCATGAGTGGTAGTCGAGGTAGGGTACGTAGCAGAACATCTTGATCCATTCATCGCTTGCTCGATATTTCATTCGTTTGCATGTCTTGGCTATGGTAAAAAGTACCACAATGACCGTTGGGGTGCAAGTGCTTTATTCCAAGGATGGTATTCTCTGGTTATACGAACTGGACTGGGGTTGCTGAATCTCGTGCTAGCTCCACTTTTTGGTTCAGTAGGGAACATGCCTTCAGATTTCCATACTGGTTTTAGCTATTTTCATTTCCTCCAACAGCATAATAGGGTTCCCTCGTCGGCCTGCCCTCTTGAGCACTTACTCTTTTTATGGTTTTTGATGACTGCAGCGAGGAAACACCTAGTCTAGGTTTATTTGTATTCTCTAGTCATGACAGATCCTGAGCATCTTTTCATTTGATGTGCTGTTTTTTAAAACACGGGTGAGTACCACTGAGGTTTTGAAACATTTATGCCTGAGAGTCGGGCCTGTTTTGAATTCATTTCATGTTACATAGCCCAGGACACTTCTTGAGGGCAGGGTTCATTTGCAAACATGCAGGCTCTTATCTTTGTGAATGATAATTGCCCTTCAGCACAGTTTTTAAAGTTGTTGTTACGGGAATGTGCCACAAGGTGGCAGCACTACTTCGTATCCTGTCTGGTAACTTGGGCAAACAAAGCCATAGCGGGAGTCCTGGTGTTGGATTGGAAACTGTAGTTGCACGTGGCTAAACACACACCACAGGGCTTGTGTATCCTTACCTCTTGCCCCTTAACCTGCACTGCCCCACCCCAGGCATAACCCAAGACTTTCCAATGTGCTATTCGGAGGTTGCTGTGGTTTGTAGGTGGGGCGATTCTAATGAAGTCGGCTGGAGGTGGGAATCCACCTAGCAGAAGCTGTGGAAATCTGGTTTCTTCACAAGTCTTCCCTCTCAGCATTCTTCCATACTTTGGGTACACCAGGATTTGCTTACCTGTAAGAGGGCCACATTGGATCGGGAGATTGTGGTACCATGCAGAGGAAAATGGGCAATAGAGGTCTGAGGGGCCGCTGACCAGGTGGCACGTCCTCCTCCCTGGCTCCCGCAGCACCAGCATACTCCAGCCACAGGACTCAGGTCTGCTGAGGCTCCACGGATGTGACAGCAGCTGACGTCACAGAGGCCTGAGGGTAATAGAGTAGGCATTCCTGGCCCCTTTCTTGTTTAGTAATTTAGTGTTGATTTTCTATTTCAGCATAGTTTATGTACAGTGTTGTGTTTGTTTGAGTTGTACAGCAACTTGATGCAGTTATAAATGTATCTGTAGCTGTAGGATTTCGGATTCTTTTCCCTGTGAGTTTATTGAAGAATGTTTTGTAGCGTTCCCTGTGCTTTCATGCGGGTCGTCCTTGATGAACACTATTTGATACGTGAGTTTGTTTGTGTTAATCCGAACCTGCTACTTCATCCTTTCCCCAATCTCCAATTTGCCCCTGTGGGAACTCTACACTTCTTTTTTCCGTTTGTGAATCTATGTTTCCTTTGTCTACTACTTCCTTTGTATCCGTATTTAGACTGCACATATAAGTGATATCATGGGATATGTGTCTTTCTGTCTGTTACTTACGAAAATTAGTGAGATGATCTACTGCTCCATCCATGTTGCTGTAAATAGTATGAGTTCATTTTGTTCTATGCATGAGTGGTAGTCGAGGTAGGGTACGTAGCAGAACATCTTGATCCATTCATCGCTTGCTCGATATTTCATTCGTTTGCATGTCTTGGCTATGGTAAAAAGTACCACAATGACCGTTGGGGTGCAAGTGCTTTATTCCAAGGATGGTATTCTCTGGTTATACGAACTGGACTGGGGTTGCTGAATCTCGTGCTAGCTCCACTTTTTGGTTCAGTAGGGAACATGCCTTCAGATTTCCATACTGGTTTTAGCTATTTTCATTTCCTCCAACAGCATAATAGGGTTCCCTCGTCGGCCTGCCCTCTTGAGCACTTACTCTTTTTATGGTTTTTGATGACTGCAGCGAGGAAACACCTAGTCTAGGTTTATTTGTATTCTCTAGTCATGACAGATCCTGAGCATCTTTTCATTTGATGTGCTGTTTTTTAAAAAACGGGTGAGTACCACTGAGGTTTTGAAACATTTATGCCTGAGAGTCGGGCCTGTTTTGAATTCATTTCATGTTACATAGCCCAGGACACTTCTTGAGGGCAGGGTTCATTTGCAAACATGCAGGCTCTTATCTTTGTGAATGATAATTGCCCTTCAGCACAGTTTTTAAAGTTGTTGTTACGGGAATGTGCCACAAGGTGGCAGCACTACTTCGTATCCTGTCTGGTAACTTGGGCAAACAAAGCCATAGCGGGAGTCCTCGTGTTGGATTGGAAACTGTAGTTGCACGTGGCTAAACACACACCACAGGGCTTGTGTATCCTTACCTCTTGCCCCTTAACCTGCACTGCCCCACCCCAGGCATAACCCAAGACTTTCCAATGTGCTATTCGGAGGTTGCTGTGGTTTGTAGGTGGGGCGATTCTAATGAAGTCGGCTGGAGGTGGGAATCCACCTAGCAGAAGCTGTGGAAATCTGGTTTCTTCACAAGTCTTCCCTCTCAGCTGTTCTTCCATACATTGGGTACACCAGGATTTGCTTACCTGTAAGAGGGCCACATTGGATCGGGAGATTGTGGTACCATGCAGAGGAAAATGGGCAATAGAGGTCCGAGGGGCCGCTGACCAGGTGGCACGTCCTCCTCCCTGGCTCCCGCAGCACCAGCATACTCCAGCCACAGGACTCAGGCCTGCTGAGGCTCCACGGATGTGACAGCAGCTGACGTCACAGAGGCCTGAGGGTAATAGAGTAGGCATTCCTTGACCCTTTCTTGTTTAGTAATTTAATATTCATTTTCTATTTCAGCATAGTTTATGTACAATGTTGTGTTTGTTTGAGTTGTACAGCAAGTTGATGTAGTTACCAATGTAGCTGTACCTGTAGGATTACGTCTTCTTTTCCCTGTTAGTTTATTGAAGAATGTTTAGTAGCGTTCCCTGTGCTTTCAATCCGGTCATCCTTGATCAACACGTTTTGATACATGAGTGTGTTTCTGTTAATCCCAACCTCCTACTTCATCATTCCCCGATCTCAAATTTGCCCCTGTGGGAACTCTACGCTTCTTTTTTCCGTTTGTGAATCTATGTTTCTTTTGTATACTACTTCCTTTGTATCTGTATTTAGACTGCACATATAAGTGATATCCTGGGATATGTGTCTTTCGGTCTCTTACTTACCAGAATTAGTGAGATCATCTACTGCTCCAGCCATGTTGCTGCAAATAGTATGAGTTAATTTTGTTCTATGGATGAGTGGTAGTCGAGGGAGGGTAGGTAGCAGAACATCTTGATCCATTCATCTGTCGCTGTATATTTCGTTCATTTGCATGTCTTGCATATGGTAAAAGTACCACAATGACCGTTGGGGTGCTAGTGTTTTATTCCAATGATGGTATTCTCTGGTTGTACGAACTGGACTGGGGTTGCTGAATCTCGTGCTAGCTCCACTTTTTGGTTCAGCAGGGAACTTGCCTTCAGATTTCCATAGTGGTTTTTAGCAATTTTCATTTCCTCCAACAGCACAATAGGGTTCCCTCTTCGGCCTGCCCTTTTGAGCACTTACTCTTTTTATGCTTTTTGAGGACTGCAGCGAGGAAACACCTAGTCTAGGTTTATTTGTATTCTCTTATCATGACAGATCCTGAGCATGTTTTCATTTGATGTGCTATTTTTTAAAAAGCGGGTGAGTACCACTGAGGTCTTGAAACATTTCTGCCTGAGAGTCAGGCCTGATTGGAATTCCTTTCATGTTACATAGCCCAGGACATTTCTTGTGGGCAGGGTTCATTTGCAAACATGCAGGCCCTTGGCCTTGTGAATGATAATTGCCCTTCAGCACAGTTTTTAAAGTTGTTGTTATGGGAATGTGCCACAAGGTTGCAGCACTACTTCGTGTCCTCTCTGGTAACTTGGGCAAACAAAGCCATAGCAGGAGTCCTGGTGTTGGATTGGAGACTGTAGTCGAATGTGGCTAAACACACACCACAGGGTTTGTGTATCTTTCTATCTTGCCCCTTAAGCTGCACTGCCGCACATGAGGCATATCCCAACACTTTCCAATGTGCTATTCGGAGGTTGCTGTGGTTTGTAGGTGGGGCGATTCTAATGAAGTAGGCTGGAGGTGGGAATCCACCTAGCAGGAGCTGTGGAGATCTGGTTTCTTCACAGCTCTTCCCTCTCAGCTGTTCTACCATCATTAGGGTACACCAGGATTTGCTTACCTGTAAGAGGGCCACATTGGATCGGGAGATTGTGGTACCATGCAGAGGACAATGGGCAATAGAGGCCCGAGGTGCCACTGATCAGGTGGCACATCCTCCTCCCTGGCTCCCTCAGCACCAGCATACTCCAGCCACAGGACGTAGGCCTGCTGAGGCTCCAGGGATGTGACACCAACTGACGTCACAGAGGCCTGAGGGTAATAGATTAGGCATTCCTGGCCCCTTTCTTGTTTAGTAATTTAGTGTTGATTTTCTATTTCAGCATAGTTTATGTACAGTGTTGTGTTTGTTTGAGTTGTACAGCAACTTGATGCAGTTATAAATGTATCTGTAGCTGTAGGATTTCGGATTCTTTTCCCTGTGAGTTTATTGAAGAATGTTTTGTAGCGTTCCCTGTGCTTTCATGCGGGTCGTCCTTGATGAACACTATTTGATACGTGAGTTTGTTTGTGTTAATCCGAACCTGCTACTTCATCCTTTCCCCAATCTCCAATTTGCCCCTGTGGGAACTCTACACTTCTTTTTTCCGTTTGTGAATCTATGTTTCCTTTGTCTACTACTTCCTTTGTATCCGTATTTAGACTGCACATATAAGTGATATCATGGGATATGTGTCTTTCTGTCTGTTACTTACGAAAATTAGTGAGATGATCTACTGCTCCATCCATGTTGCTGTAAATAGTATGAGTTCATTTTGTTCTATGCATGAGTGGTAGTCGAGGTAGGGTACGTAGCAGAACATCTTGATCCATTCATCGCTTGCTCGATATTTCATTCGTTTGCATGTCTTGGCTATGGTAAAAAGTACCACAATGACCGTTGGGGTGCAAGTGCTTTATTCCAAGGATGGTATTCTCTGGTTATACGAACTGGACTGGGGTTGCTGAATCTCGTGCTAGCTCCACTTTTTGGTTCAGTAGGGAACATGCCTTCAGATTTCCATACTGGTTTTAGCTATTTTCATTTCCTCCAACAGCATAATAGGGTTCCCTCGTCGGCCTGCCCTCTTGAGCACTTACTCTTTTTATGGTTTTTGATGACTGCAGCGAGGAAACACCTAGTCTAGGTTTATTTGTATTCTCTAGTCATGACAGATCCTGAGCATCTTTTCATTTGATGTGCTGTTTTTTAAAAAACGGGTGAGTACCACTGAGGTTTTGAAACATTTATGCCTGAGAGTCGGGCCTGTTTTGAATTCATTTCATGTTACATAGCCCAGGACACTTCTTGAGGGCAGGGTTCATTTGCAAACATGCAGGCTCTTATCTTTGTGAATGATAATTGCCCTTCAGCACAGTTTTTAAAGTTGTTGTTACGGGAATGTGCCACAAGGTGGCAGCACTACTTCGTATCCTGTCTGGTAACTTGGGCAAACAAAGCCATAGCGGGAGTCCTCGTGTTGGATTGGAAACTGTAGTTGCACGTGGCTAAACACACACCACAGGGCTTGTGTATCCTTACCTCTTGCCCCTTAACCTGCACTGCCCCACCCCAGGCATAACCCAAGACTTTCCAATGTGCTATTCGGAGGTTGCTGTGGTTTGTAGGTGGGGCGATTCTAATGAAGTCGGCTGGAGGTGGGAATCCACCTAGCAGAAGCTGTGGAAATCTGGTTTCTTCACAAGTCTTCCCTCTCAGCTGTTCTTCCATACATTGGGTACACCAGGATTTGCTTACCTGTAAGAGGGCCACATTGGATCGGGAGATTGTGGTACCATGCAGAGGAAAATGGGCAATAGAGGTCCGAGGGGCCGCTGACCAGGTGGCACGTCCTCCTCCCTGGCTCCCGCAGCACCAGCATACTCCAGCCACAGGACTCAGGTCTGCTGAGGCTCCACGGATGTGACACCAGCTGACGTCACAGAGGCCTGAGGGTAATAGAGTAGGCATTCCTTGCCCCTTTCTTGTTTAGTAATTTAATATTCATTTTCTATTTCAGCATAGTTTATGTACAATGTTGTGTTTGTTTGAGTTGTACAGCAAGTTGATGTAGTTACCAATGTAGCTGTACCTGTAGGATTACGTCTTCTTTTCCCTGTTAGTTTATTGAAGAATGTTTAGTAGCGTTCCCTGTGCTTTCAATCCGGTCATCCTTGATCAACACGTTTTGATACATGAGTGTGTTTCTGTTAATCCCAACCTCCTACTTCATCATTCCCCGATCTCAAATTTGCCCCTGTGGGAACTCTACGCTTCTTTTTTCCGTTTGTGAATCTATGTTTCTTTTGTATACTACTTCCTTTGTATCTGTATTTAGACTGCACATATAAGTGATATCCTGGGATATGTGTCTTTCGGTCTCTTACTTACCAGAATTAGTGAGATCATCTACTGCTCCAGCCATGTTGCTGCAAATAGTATGAGTTAATTTTGTTCTATGGATGAGTGGTAGTCGAGGGAGGGTAGGTAGCAGAACATCTTGATCCATTCATCTGTCGCTGTATATTTCGTTCATTTGCATGTCTTGCATATGGTAAAAGTACCACAATGACCGTTGGGGTGCTAGTGTTTTATTCCAATGATGGTATTCTCTGGTTGTACGAACTGGACTGGGGTTGCTGAATCTCGTGCTAGCTCCACTTTTTGGTTCAGCAGGGAACTTGCCTTCAGATTTCCATAGTGGTTTTTAGCAATTTTCATTTCCTCCAACAGCACAATAGGGTTCCCTCTTCGGCCTGCCCTCTTGAGCACTTACTCTTTTTATGCTTTTTGAGGACTGCAGCGAGGAAACACCTAGTCTAGGTTTATTTGTATTCTCTTATCATGACAGATCCTGAGCATGTTTTCATTTGATGTGCTATTTTTTAAAAAGCGGGTGAGTACCACTGAGGTCTTGAAACATTTCTGCCTGAGAGTCAGGCCTGATTGGAATTCATTTCATGTTACATAGCCCAGGACATTTCTTGTGGGCAGGGTTCATTTGCAAACATGCAGGCCCTTGGCCTTGTGAATGATAATTGCCCTTCAGCACAGTTTTCAAAGTTGTTGTTATGGGAATGTGCCACAAGGTTGCAGCACTACTTCGTGTCCTCTCTGGTAACTTGGGCAAACAAAGCCATAGCAGGAGTCCTGGTGTTGGATTGGAGACTGTAGTCGAATGTGGCTAAACACACACCACAGGGTTTGTGTATCTTTCTATCTTGCCCCTTAAGCTGCACTGCCGCACACGAGGCATATCCCAAGACTTTCCAATGTGCTATTCGGAGGTTGCTGTGGTTTGTAGGTGGGGCGATTCTAATGAAGTAGGCTGGAGGTGGGAATCCACCTAGCAGGAGCTGTGGAGATCTGGTTTCTTCACAGCTCTTCCCTCTCAGCTGTTCTACCATCATTAGGGTACACCAGGATTTGCTTACCTGTAAGAGGGCCACATTGGATCGGGAGATTGTGGTACCATGCAGAGGACAATGGGCAATAGAGGCCCGAGGTGCCACTGATCAGGTGGCACATCCTCCTCCCTGGCTCCCTCAGCACCAGCATACTCCAGCCACAGGAAGTAGGCCTGCTGAGGCTCCAGGGATGTGACACCAACTGACGTCACAGAGGCCTGAGGGTAATAGAGTAGGCATTCCTGGCCCCTTTCTTGTTTAGTAATTTAGTGTTGATTTTCTATTTCAGCATAGTTTATGTACAGTGTTGTGTTTGTTTGAGTTGTACAGCAACTTGATGCAGTTATAAATGTATCTGTAGCTGTAGGATTTCGGATTCTTTTCCCTGTTAGTTTATTGAAGAATGTTTTGTAGCGTTCCCTGTGCTTTCATGCGGGTCGTCCTTGATGAACACTATTTGATACGTGAGTTTGTTTGTGTTAATCCGAACCTGCTACTTCATCCTTTCCCCAATCTCCAATTTGCCCCTGTGGGAACTCTACACTTCTTTTTTCCGTTTGTGAATCTATGTTTCCTTTGTCTACTACTTCCTTTGTATCCGTATTTAGACTGCACATATAAGTGATATCATGGGATATGTGTCTTTCTGTCTGTTACTTACGAAAATTAGTGAGATGATCTACTGCTCCATCCATGTTGCTGTAAATAGTATGAGTTCATTTTGTTCTATGCATGAGTGGTAGTCGAGGTAGGGTACGTAGCAGAACATCTTGATCCATTCATCGCTTGCTCGATATTTCATTCGTTTGCATGTCTTGGCTATGGTAAAAAGTACCACAATGACCGTTGGGGTGCAAGTGCTTTATTCCAAGGATGGTATTCTCTGGTTATACGAACTGGACTGGGGTTGCTGAATCTCGTGCTAGCTCCACTTTTTGGTTCAGCAGGGAACTTGCCTTCAGATTTCCATAGTGGTTTTTAGCAATTTTCATTTCCTCCAACAGCATAATAGGGTTCCCTCGTCGGCCTGCCCTCTTGAGCACTTACTCTTTTTATGGTTTTTGATGACTGCAGCGAGGAAACACCTAGTCTAGGTTTATTTGTATTCTCTAGTCATGACAGATCCTGAGCATCTTTTCATTTGATGTGCTGTTTTTTAAACCACGGGTGAGTACCACTGAGGTTTTGAAACATTTATGCCTGAGAGTCGGGCCTGTTTTGAATTCATTTCATGTTACATAGCCCAGGACACTTCTTGAGGGCAGGGGTCATTTGCAAACATGCAGGCTCTTATCCTTGTGAATGATAATTGCCCTTCAGCACAGTTTTTAAAGTGGTTGTTACGGGAATGTGCCACAAGGTGGCAGCACTACTTCGTATCCTCTCTGGTAACTTGGGCAAACAAAGCCATAGCGGGAGTCCTGGTGTTGGATTGGAAACTGTAGTCGCACGTGGCTAAACACACACCACAGGGCTTGTGTATCTTTACCTCTTGCCCCTTAACCTGCACTGCCCCACCCCAGGCATAACCCAAGACCTTCCAATGTGCTATTCGGAGGTTGCTGTGGTTTGTAGGTGGGGCGATTCTAATGAAGTCGGCTGGAGGTGGGAATCCACCTAGCAGAAGCTGTGGAAATCTGGTTTCTTCACAAGTCTTCCCTCTCAGCGTTCTTCCATACTTTGGGTACACCAGGATTTGCTTACCTGTAAGAGGGCCACATTGGATCGGGAGATTGTGGTACCATGCAGAGGAAAATGGGCAATAGAGGCCTGAGGGGCCGCTGACCAGGTGGTACGTCCTCCTCCCTGGCTCCCGCAGCACCAGCATACTCCAGCCACAGGACTCAGGCCTGCTGAGGCTCCACGGATGTGACACCAGCTGACGTCACAGAGGCCTGAGGGTAATAGAATAGGCATCCCTTGCCCCTTTCTTGTTTAGTAATTTAATATTCATTTTCTATTTCAGCATAGTTTATGTACAATGTTGTGTTTGTTTGAGTTGTACAGCAAGTTGATGTAGTTACAAATGTAGCTGTACCTGTAGGATTACGTCTTCTTTTCCCTGTTAGTTTATTGAAGAATGTTTAGTAGCGTTCCCTGTGCTTTCAATCCGGTCATCCTTGATCAACACGTTTTGATACATGAGTGTGTTTCTGTTAATCCCAACCTCCTACTTCATCATTCCCCGATCTCAAATTTGCCCCTGTGGGAAATCTACGCTTCTTTTTTCCGTTTGTGAATCTATGTTTCTTTTGTATACTACTTCCTTTGTATCTGTATTTAGACTGCACATATAAGTGATATCCTGGGATATGTGTCTTTTGGTCTCTTACTTACCAGAATTAGTGAGATCATCTACTGCTCCAGCCATGTTGCTGCAAATAGTATGAGTTAATTTTGTTCTATGGATGAGTGGTAGTCGAGGGAGGGTAGGTAGCAGAACATCTTGATCCATTCATCTGTCGCTGTATATTTCGTTCATTTGCATGTCTTGCATATGGTAAAAGTACCACAATGACCGTTGGGGTGCTAGTGTTTTATTCCAATGATGGTATTCTCTGGTTGTACGAACTGGACTGGGGTTGCTGAATCTCGTGCTAGCTCCACTTTTTGGTTCAGCAGGGAACTTGCCTTCAGATTTCCATAGTGGTTTTTAGCAATTTTCATTTCCTCCAACAGCACAATAGGGTTCCCTCTTCGGCCTGCCCTCTTGAGCACTTACTCTTTTTATGCTTTTTGAGGACTGCAGCGAGGAAACACCTAGTCTAGGTTTATTTGTATTCTCTTATCATGACAGATCCTGAGCATGTTTTCATTTGATGTGCTATTTTTTAAAAAGCGGGTGAGTACCACTGAGGTCTTGAAACATTTCTGCCTGAGAGTCAGGCCTGATTGGAATTCATTTCATGTTACATAGCCCAGGACATTTCTTGTGGGCAGGGTTCATTTGCAAACATGCAGGCCCTTGGCCTTGTGAATGATAATTGCCCTTCAGCACAGTTTACAAAGTTGTTGTTATGGGAATGTGCCACAAGGTTGCAGCACTACTTCGTGTCCTCTCTGGTAACTTGGGCAAACAAAGCCATAGCAGGAGTCCTGGTGTTGGATTGGAGACTGTAGTCGAATGTGGCTAAACACACACCACAGGGTTTGTGTATCTTTCTATCTTGCCCCTTAAGCTGCACTGCCGCACACGAGGCATATCCCAACACTTTCCAATGTGCTATTCGGAGGTTGCTGTGGTTTGTAGGTGGGGCGATTCTAATGAAGTAGGCTGGAGGTGGGAATCCACCTAGCAGGAGCTGTGGAGATCTGGTTTCTTCACAGCTCTTCCCTCTCAGCTGTTCTACCATCATTAGGGTACACCAGGATTTGCTTACCTGTAAGAGGGCCACATTGGATCGGGAGATTGTGGTACCATGCAGAGGACAATGGGCAATAGAGGCCCGAGGTGCCACTGATCAGGTGGCACATCCTCCTCCCTGGCTCCCTCAGCACCAGCATACTCCAGCCACAGGACGTAGGCCTGCTGAGGCTCCAGGGATGTGACACCAACTGACGTCACAGAGGCCTGAGGGTAATAGATTAGGCATTCCTGGCCCCTTTCTTGTTTAGTAATTTAGTGTTGATTTTCTATTTCAGCATAGTTTATGTACAGTGTTGTGTTTGTTTGAGTTGTACAGCAACTTGATGCAGTTATAAATGTATCTGTAGCTGTAGGATTTCGGATTCTTTTCCCTGTTAGTTTATTGAAGAATGTTTTGTAGCGTTCCCTGTGCTTTCATGCGGGTCGTCCTTGATGAACACTATTTGATACGTGAGTTTGTTTGTGTTAATCCGAACCTGCTACTTCATCCTTTCCCCAATCTCCAATTTGCCCCTGTGGGAACTCTACACTTCTTTTTTCCGTTTGTGAATCTATGTTTCCTTTGTCTACTACTTCCTTTGTATCCGTATTTAGACTGCACATATAAGTGATATCATGGGATATGTGTCTTTCTGTCTGTTACTTACGAAAATTAGTGAGATGATCTACTGCTCCATCCATGTTGCTGTAAATAGTATGAGTTCATTTTGTTCTATGCATGAGTGGTAGTCGAGGTAGGGTACGTAGCAGAACATCTTGATCCATTCATCGCTTGCTCGATATTTCATTCGTTTGCATGTCTTGGCTATGGTAAAAAGTACCACAATGACCGTTGGGGTGCAAGTGCTTTATTCCAAGGATGGTATTCTCTGGTTATACGAACTGGACTGGGGTTGCTGAATCTCGTGCTAGCTCCACTTTTTGGTTCAGTAGGGAACATGCCTTCAGATTTTCATACTGGTTTTAGCAATTTTCATTTCCTCCAACAGCATAATAGGGTTCCCTCGTCGGCCTGCCCTCTTGAGCACTTACTCTTTTTATGGTTTTTGATGACTGCAGCGAGGAAACACCTAGTCTAGGTTTATTTGTATTCTCTAGTCATGACAGATCCTGAGCATCTTTTCATTTGATGTGCTGTTTTTTAAAAAACGGGTGAGTACCACTGAGGTTTTGAAACATTTATGCCTGAGAGTCGGGCCTGTTTTGAATTCATTTCATGTTACATAGCCCAGGACACTTCTTGAGGGCAGGGGTCATTTGCAAACATGCAGGCTCTTATCCTTGTGAATGATAATTGCCCTTCAGCACAGTTTTTAAAGTTGTTGTTACGGGAATGTGCCACAAGGTGGCAGCACTACTTCGTATCCTGTCTGGTAACTTGGGCAAACAAAGCCATAGCGGGAGTCCTGGTGTTGGATTGGAAACTGTAGTCGCACGTGGCTAAACACACACCACAGGGCTTGTGTATCTTTACCTCTTGCCCCTTAACCTGCACTGCCCCACCCCAGGCATAACCCAAGACCTTCCAATGTGCTATTCGGAGGTTGCTGTGGTTTGTAGGTGGGGCGATTCTAATGAAGTCGGCTGGAGGTGGGAATCCACCTAGCAGAGGCTGTGGAAATCTGGTTTCTTCACAAGTCTTCCCTCTCAGCGTTCTTCCATACTTTGGGTACACCAGGATTTGCTTACCTGTAAGAGGGCCACATTGGATCGGGAGATTGTGGTACCATGCAGAGGAAAATGGGCAATAGAGGCCTGAGGGGCCGCTGACCAGGTGGTACGTCCTCCTCCCTGGCTCCCGCAGCACCAGCATACTCCAGCCACAGGACTCAGGCCTGCTGATGCTCCACGGATGTGACACCAGCTGACGTCACAGAGGCCTGAGGGTAATAGAATAGGCATCCCTTGCCCCTTTCTTGTTTAGTAATTTAATATTCATTTTCTATTTCAGCATAGTTTATGTACAATGTTGTGTTTGTTTGAGTTGTACAGCAAGTTGATGTAGTTACCAATGTAGCTGTACCTGTAGGATTACGTCTTCTTTTCCCTGTTAGTTTATTGAAGAATGTTTAGTAGCGTTCCCTGTGCTTTCAATCCGGTCATCCTTGATCAACACGTTTTGATACATGAGTGTGTTTCTGTTAATGCCAACCTCCTATTTCATCATTCCCCGATCTCAAATTTGCCCCTGTGGGAACTCTACGCTTCTTTTTTCCGTTTGTGAATCTATGTTTCCTTTGTATACTACTTCCTTTGTATCTGTATTTAGACTGCACATATAAGTGATATCCTGGGATATGTGTCTTTCGGTCTCTTACTTACCAGAATTAGTGAGATCATCTACTGCTCCATCCATGTTGCTGCAAATAGTATGAGTTAATTTTGTTCTATGGATGAGTGGTATTCGAGGGAGGGTAGGTAGCAGAACATCTTGATCCATTCATCTGTCGCTGTATATTTCGTTCGTTTGCATGTCTTGGATCTGGTAAAAGTACCACAATGACCGTTGGGGTGCAAGTGCTTTATTCCAAGGATGGTATTCTCTGGTTATACGAACTGGACTGGGGTTGCTGAGTCTCGTGCTAGCTCCACTTTTTAGTTCAGTAGGGAACTTGCCTTCGGATTACCATACTGGTTGTTAGCAATTTACATTTCCTCCAACAGCATAATAGGGTTCCCTCTTCGGCCTGACCTCTTGAGCACTTACTCTTTTCATGCTTTTTTGGGACTGCAGCGAGGGAACACCTGGTGTAGGTTTATTTGTGTTCTGTAATCATGACAGATCCTGTGCATCTTTTCATTTGATGTGGTGTCTTTTAAAAAACGGGTTAGTACCACTGAGGTCTTGAAACACTTCCGCCTGAGAGTAGGGCCTGATTTGAATTCCTTTCACGTTACATATCCCAGGACATTTCCTGAGGGCTGTTTGATTTGCACACCCACAGGCTATAGGCCTTTTGAATGATAAATGCCCTTCAGCACAGTTTTTAAAGTCATTGTTATAGGAAAGTGCCACAAGGCGGCAGCAGTTCTTCGTGCCCTCTCTTGTAACTTGGGCAGATAGAGCCTTACAGGTCGTCTTGTTGTTGGGTTGGAAATTTCAAGGGAACGTGGTTGAACGCATACCGTAGGGCTTGTGTATCTTTACCTCTTACCCCTAATGCTGCAGCACCGCCGTGCACGCAAATCCCAAGAAGTGCCCATAGGCTATGCTGAAGGTTCTTTGGTTCATAGGTGTGGCAAATCTAAGAAAGTAGACTGGAGGTTGGATCCCCATCAGCCGTGTCCGTGGAGACCCGCTTTCTTTTCACAGCTCTTCCCTCCCAGCGGTTCACCATCCTTTGGGTACACTAGGCGTTGCTTAGCTGTAATAGGGCCAGCTTTCATCGAGAGATTGTGGTCCCATGCAGAGGAGAATGTGCACTAGAGGTCCGAAGGGCCACTGATCAGGTGGCACAATCTCCTCCCGGGTACCTGAGCACTACAATACTCCAGCCTCGGGACCCAGGGCTGCTGAAGCTCCAGAGATGTGACACAATCCCACGTCACAGAGACCTGAGAGTAATGGAGTAGGCAGGTCTTGCCTTTTTCTTGTTTTATAGTTTAGTATTTATTTTCATTATCAGCATAGTTTATGGACTATGTTGTGTTTCTTTGGGTTCTACAGCTACTTGAGGCAGTTATAAATTTTAGCTGTTCCTGTAGTATTTCTGATTCTTTTTCCTGTTAGTTTCTTGAAGAACATTGAGTTGCTTTCCCTACGCCATCAGGTCGGTCGTCGTTAATGAACACTTTTTGATACATGACTGTGTCTCTGTAAATCCCAACCTCCTACTTAATTCTTTCTCCATGCCCAGGTTCCCCCATTGGGAACTCTATAGTCCTTTTTTCCATTTGTGAATCTACATTTCCTTGGTATACTACTTAGTTGTATCCGTATTTAGACTGCACATATAATTGATATTCTGGGATATGTGTCCTTCTGTCTCTAATTTACCAGAATTAGTGAGATCATCTACTGCTCCATCCATGTTGCTGCAAATGGCACGAGTTCATTTTGTTCTGTTGATGAGTGGTAGGAAATCTTCTTTATCTATTCCTCTCTTGCTGCACATTTCGGTCATTTGCATGTTTTGGCTATGGTGAAGAGTACCACAATGTCCATTGGGGTGCAAGTGATTTATTCCAATGATGGTATTCTCTGCCTATACCAATTGCTGTGGGGCTGCCGTAACTCGTGGTAGCTCCCGTTTTTAGTTTAGTAAGGAATTTGCCTACTGATCTTCATAGTGGCTGTTACCAATTTACATTCCCAGCAACAGAATAGTTGGCTTCCCTGTTTTGCCTTCTGCCTCTTCTGCCTGCCCTCTTGAGCACTTACTCATTTTAGGGTTGCTGAGGACTGCAGCCAGGGAACACCTCATCTACCTTTATTTGCATTCTCTAATCATGATAGCTTCTGAGCATCTTTTCATTTGATTTCTTGTTTTTACAAAATCTTGTGGGTACCACTGAGCTCTTGAAATATTTCTGCCTGAGCATCAGGACTGATTTGAATTCAATTCAGATTACCTAGCCCAGGACATTTCTCGAGGGCAGTGGTCATTTTGAGCCCCACAGGTCTTGTGAATCCCTTGAGCAGAGTTTTTAAAGTTGTTGTTACAGGAAAGCACCACAAGGCGGCAGCACTTCTTCGTGTCCTCTCTGGTAACTTGAGCAAACAGAGCTTTAGAGGAACTCTTGGTGTTGGGTTGGAAATTGGATTGGAACGTGGCTGAACACACACCACAGAGCTTGTGTATCTTTTCATCGTCCCCTTAACCTGCACTGCCCAACCCCAGGCATATCCCAAGACCTGCAAATGTGCTATTCGGAGGGTGCTGTGGTTAGAAGTTGGGCAATTCTAATGAAGTAGGCTGTAGGTGGGAGCCCCACTAGGAGGATCTGCGGAGATCCGGTGTCTTCACAGCTCTTCCCTCCCAGCAGTTCTAACATCATTTGGGTACACTAGGCTTTGCTTACATGTAAGAGGGCCGTAATGGATCGGGAGGTTGTGGTACTATGCAGAGGAGAATTGGCATTACAGGTCTGAGGTGGTTCTGATTTGCTGGCACGTCTTCCCACCTGGCTCCCTCAGCACATACATACTCCAGCCTTGGGACTCAGGGCTAGTGAAGCTCCAGGGATGTGACACCCGCCCAGGACTCAGAGGCCTGAGGGTAATAGAGTAGGCATTTCTTGCCTTTCTCTTGTTTTATAAATTAACATTTATTTTTATTTCAACATAGTTTATATTACAATACTGTGTTTATTTGGATTTTAAAAGAACTTGAGGCAGTTATAAATTTACCTGTTTCTGTGGTACATCAGATTCTTTTCCCTGTGCTAACAGGAGGGTCGTTGTACATGAAGTCCTTTTGATATATTTGTTTGTTTCTGTTAATCCCAACCTCCTTCTTCATACTTCCCTGATCCCCATGCCCTCTTAGGCACTTACTCTGTCCAGGCTTTTTGCGGACTGGAGGCAGGGAACACTGAGCCATATTTTATTTGCGTTCTCTAATCATGACATATCATGAGCATCTGTTCATTTCATGTGTTTTTTAAATACCGTGTGAGTACCACTGAGCTCTTGAAACATTTCTGCCTCAGCGTCAGGCCTGATTTGAATTCATTTCAGATTACCTAGCTCAGGACATTTCTCAAGGGCAGGGGCCATTTGCAGTCTATTTCCTTAGACTACCCCACCTACGAACCACAGCACCCTCCAAGTAGCACACTTGCAAGGCTTCGTATTTGCCTGGTGTCGGGCTGTTCAGGGTAAGGGGGAAGAGCTAAAGATACACAAGCCCAGCGGTGTGTGTTCAGCCACGTTCCACTCCAATTTCCAACCCAACACCAGGACTCCCCTAAGGATCTGTTTGCCCAAGTTACCAGAGAGGGCATGAAGAAGTGCTGCCACCTTGTGGCTATTTCCTGTAACAACAAATTTAAAAATTCTGTTCAAGGGAACTTAAGATTCACAAGGCCTGTGGGGCTCCAAATGACCCCTGCCTTCGAGACATATCCTGGGCTAGGTAATCTGAAATGAATTCAAATTAGGCCTGATGCTGAGGCAGAAACATTTCAAGTGCTCAGTGGTACTCACTCGCTTTTTAGAAAATGGCACATGAAATGAAAATATGATCCGGATCTGTCATGATTAAATAATGGAAATAAATGTAGAAGAGGTTTTCCATTGCTCCAGTCCTGAAAAAGTCTAAAAAGAGTAAGTGCACAAAACGGCAGGGAGAAAAGGAAACCCTATGATGTTTTTGGTGCGAAAGTAAATTGCTAAAAGCCACTATGGAGATCCGTAGGCAACTTCATTAGAAACCTAAAACGTTGAGCTACAACGACATTTGGCAACACACTGCAATTCGTATAACCAGAGAATACCATCATTGGAATAAAACACTTGCACCCCATGGTCGTTGTGATACTCTTTACTATAGCCAAGCCACGCAAATGACCGAAATGTCCAGTGACAGATGACTGGATCAAGATGTTCTGCTACCTACACTCCCTCGACTGTCACTCATCAAGACAACAAAATGAACTCATGCTACTTGTAGCAGCATGGATGGAGCAGTAGATGATCTCACTATCGTAAATTAGAGACAGAAAGACACATATCCCAGGATATCACTTATATGTGAAGTCTAAATACGGATACAAAGGAAGTAGTATACAAAGGAAACATAGATCCACAAATGGAAAAAAGAAGTGTAGAGTTCCCACAGGGGGAAATTGGAGATGGGGGAATGATGAAGTACGAGGTTGGGATTAACAGAAACACACTCATGTATCAAAAAGTGTTCATCCAACATGACCCACTTGAAAGCACAGGGAATGCTACAAAACATTCTTCAATAACCTAACAGGGAAAAGAATCCAAAATCCTACAGCTACATTTATAACTGCATCAAGTTGCTGTACAACTCAAACAAACACAACATTGTACATAAACTATGCTGAAATAGAAAACAGATATTAAACTATAAAACAGCAAAAAGGCAGGAAAGGCCAACCCTCAGGCCTGGGTGATGTGGGCTTCTCTCAAATCCCTGGAGCCTCAGCAGGCCTGGGCCACAGGGCTGGGGGAGGCTGGTGCTGAGGGAGCCAGGGGGAGAACGTGGCAGCAGATCAGCGGCCCCTTGGAACTCGCGTGCCCATTCTCCCCTGCATGGGACCAAAATCTCCTGATCCAAGCAGGCTCTCTTACAGGTAAGCAAAGCCTAGTGTACCCAAAGAATATAGGACCCGTTAGGAGGGAAGTGCTGTGAATGGACACGGGATCTCCACAGCTTCTGCTAGTGAGGTTCCCACCTCCATCCTATATGCTTAGACACACCCAACCTAGGAACCGCAGCACACTCCGAATAGAACATTTTCAAGGCTTTGTATTTGCCTGGCATTGGGCGGTGCTGGGTAAGGGGAAAAGCTAAAGATACACAAGCCGTGTGGTGTGTGTTCAGCCACGTTCCACTCCAATTTCCAACCCAACACCAGGACTCCGGGTAGGTCTCATTTTGCTCAAATTACCAGAGAGGCCAGAAGAAATGCTGCCACCTTGTGGCGCTTTCCCATAACAACAACTCTAAAAACTGTGCTCAAGGGCACTTAACATTCACAAGGACTGCAGGGCTGCAAGTGACCCCTGCCCTTGAGAAATGTCCTGGGCTAGGTAATGTGAAATGAATTCAAATCATGCCCGACTCTCAGGCAGAGACGTTTCAAGAGCTCAGTGGTACTCACACGGTTTTTTTAAAAATCACACACAAATGAACAGATGCTCAGGATATGTCATGACTGGACAATGGAAATCAATGTACACGAGGTTTTCTGGGCCTCCATTCTTCAAAAAGCCTAAAAAGCGTAAGTCCTCAAGAGGGCTGGCTGAGAAGGGGAGCATACTACTAAGCTGTTGGTGGGAATGTAAACTGCTAACAGCCAGTATGGAGATCGGTAGTCAAATTCCTTATAAAATTAAAACGTCTAGCTAACATGACATTAGGCAACACCCATCCAACTCGTGTAACCAGAGAATACCATCATTGGATAAAATATCTTGAACCCCAACAGTTGTTGTGGTACTTTTTACCATAGCAAAGCCAAGCAAACAACCGAAATCTCCATGGACAGATGAATGGATAAAGAAGTTATGCTATCTATACTGCCTCGACTGTCACTCATCCAGACAATAAAATGATCTCATGCCCTTTGCAGCAACAGGGATGGAGCAGTAGATGATCTCACTAATTCTGGTAAATAAAAGACAGACAAACACATATTCCAGGATACCACTTACATGTGCAGTCGAAAAATGGATACACAGGACGTAATGTACAAAGGAAGCACAGACTCACAAATGGAATAAAGAAATGTAGAATTACCATAGGGCAAAATTGGGCATTGGGGAAGGATGAAGTAGGAGGCTGGGATTAACAGAAACACACTCATGTTTCAAAAAGATTTCATCAACGACGACCCTCCTGACAACACAGGGAACTGTAGTCAACATTCCTCAATAACCTAACAGGGAAAAGAATCCGAAAGAGTACAGCTACAGCTCCATTTATAACTGCAGCAAGTTGCTGTACAACTCAAACTAACACAACATTGTATATAAACTACACTTAAATAGAAACTAAATATTAAACTATAAAAGAAGAAAAAGGCAAGAAATGCCTACTCTGTTACCATTCAGCCTCGGTGACGTGGGCTTCTCTCACATCCCTGGAGCGTGAGCAGGACTGGGTCCCCTGGCTGGATGATGCTGGTGCTGAGGGAGCCAGGGTCGGGCACATGCCACCAGATGAGCAGCCCCTTGGACCTCTATTGCCCATTCTCCTCTGCATGGTCCAAAATCTCCCGATCAAATGCCACCCTCTTACAGGTAAGCAAAGCCTGGTGTACACAAGTGATGGTAGAACAGCTGAGAGGGAAGAGCTGTGAAGAAACCAGATCTCCACAGCCCCTGCTAGGTGGATTCCCACCTCCAGGCTACTTCATTAGAATCGCCCCACCTACGAACCACACCACCCTCCGAATAGCACATTGGAAAGTCTTGGGATATGCCTGGGGTGGGGCAGTGCAGCTTAAGGGGCAAGAGGTAAAGATACACAAGCCCTATGGTGTGTGTTTAGCCACGTTTGACTACACTTTCCAATCCAACACCAGGACTCCCGCTAGGGCTTTGGTTGCCCAAGTTACCAGACTGGACACGAAGTAGTGCTGCCGCCTTGTGGCACATTCCCGTAACAACACCTTTAAAAACTGTGCTGAAGGGCAATTAGCATTCACAAGGCCAAGGGCCTGCGGGTTTGCAAATGAACCTGGCCCTCAAGAAATATCCTGGGCTATGTAACATGAAATGATTTCAAATCAGGCCCGACTCTCAGGCAGAAATGTTTCAGGACCTCAGTGGTATTCACAGGCTTTGGAAAAAACAGCACATCAAAGGAAAAGATGCTCAGGATCTGTCATGATTACAGAATACAAATAAACCTAGACTAGGTGTTCCCTCGCTGCAATCCTGAATAAGCATAAAAAGAGTAAGTGCTCAAGAGGGCAGGTGGAATAGGGAACCCTATTATGCTGTTGGAGAGAATGTAAATGGCTAAAAACCAGTATGGAAATCCGAAGGCAACTTCCCTACTGAACTAAAAAGTGGAGCTAGCACGAGACTCAGCAACCCCAGTCCAGTTCTTATAACCAGAGAATACCATCAGTGGAATAAAACACTTGCACCCCAACGGTCGTTGTGGTACTCTTTACCATAGCCAAGAGATGCAAACGAACAAAATGTCCAGTGAGAGATGAATGGATCAAGATATTCTGCTACATACACTCCCTCGACTACCACTCATCCATAGAACAAAATGAACTCATACTATTTGCAGCAACATGGATGGAGCAGTAGATGATCTCACTAATTCTGGTAAGTTAGAGACAGAAAGACACATATCCCAGGATGTCACTTATATATGCACTCTAAATACGGATACAAAGGAAGTAGTATACAAAGGAGACATAGATTCACAAATGGAAAAAAGACGTGTCCAATTCCCACAGGGGGAAATTGGAGATTGGGGAACGATGAAGTAGGAGGTTGGGATTAACAAAATCATACTCATGTATCAAAAAGTGTTCATCAAGGACGATCCGCTTGAAAGCACAGGGAACACTACAAAACATTCTTCAATAAACTAACAGGGAAAAGAATATGAAATCCTACAGGTACAGCTACATTTATAACTGCATCAAGTTGCTGTACAACTCAAACAAACACAACATTGTGCATAATCTATGCTGAAATAGAAAATGAATATTAAATTACTAAACAAGAATGGGGCAAGGGATGCCTACTCTATTACCCTCAGGCCTCTGTGACGTCAGTTGGTGTCACAGCCTTGGAGCTTGAGCAGACCTGGGTCCTGTGCCTGGAGTACGCTGCTGCTGAGGGAGCCAAGGAGGAGGACATGCCACCTGATCAGCGGCCCATCGCACCTCTATTGCCCATTCCCCTCTGCATGGTACCACAATCTCCCGATCCAATGTGACCCTCTTACAGGGAAGCAAAGCCTGGTGTACCCAAATGATGGTAGAAGAGCTGAGAGGGAAGAGCAGCGAAGAAACCAGATCTCCACAGCTCCTGCTAGGTGGATTCCCACCTCCAGCCTACTTCCCTAGAGTCGCCCCAAATACGAACCACAGCACCCTCTGAATACCACATTGGAAAGTCTTGGGATATGCCTGGGCTGGGGCAGTGCAGCTTAAGGGGCAAGAGGTAAAGATACACAAGCCCTGTGGTGTGAGTTTAGCCACGTTTGACTACACTTTCCAATCCAACACGAGGACTCCCGCTAGGGCTTGGTTTGCCCAAATTACCAGACAGGATATAAATTAGTGCTGCCGCCTTGTGGCACATTCGCGTAACAACAACTTTAAAAACTGTGTTGAAGGGCAATTATCATTCCAAGGCCAAGGGCCTGCGGGTTTGCAAATGAACCCGGCCCTCAAGAAATGTCCTGGGCTATGTAACATGAAATGATTTCAAATCAGGCCCGACTCTCAGGCAGAAATGTTTCAGGACCACGGTGGGATTCACAGGCTTTGGAAAAAACAGCACATCAAAGGAAAAGATGCTCAGGATCTGTCATGATTACAGAATACAAATAAACCTAGACTAGGTGTTCCCTCGCTGCAGTCCTGAATAAGCATAAAAAGAGTAAGTGCTCAAGAGGGCAGGTGGAATAGGGAACCCTATTATGCTGTTGGAGAGAATGTAAATGGCTAAAAACCAGTATGGAAATGCAAAGGCAACTTCCCTACTGAACTAAAAAGTGGAGCTAGCACAAGACTCAGCAACCCCAGTCCAGTTCTTATAACCAGAGAATACCATCAGTGGAATAAAACACTTGCACCCCAATGGTCGTTATGGTACTCTTTACCATAGCCAAGAGATGCAAACGAACAAAATGTCCAGTCAGAGATGACTGGATCAAGATGTTCTGCTACATACACTCCCTCGACTACCACTCATCCATAGAACAAAATGAACTCATACTATTTGCAGCAACGTGGATGGAGCAGTAGATGATCTCACTAATTCTGGTAAGTTAGAGACAGAAAGACACATATCCCAGGATGTCACTTATATATGCACTCTAAATACGGATACAAAGGAAGTAGTATACAAAGGAGACATAGATTCACAAATGGAAAAAAGACGTGTCCAATTCCCACAGGGGGAAATTGGAGATTGGGGAACGATGAAGTAGGAGGTTGGGATTAACAAAATCATACTCATGTATCAAAAAGTGTTCAGCAAGGACGACCCGCTTGAAAGCACAGGGAACGCTCCAAAATTCTCTTCAATAAAGTAACAGGGAAAAGAATACGAAATCCTTCAGGTACAGCTACATTTATAACTGCATCAAGTTGCTGTACAACTCAAACAAACACAACATTGTACATAATCTATGCTGAAATAGAAAATGAATATTAAATTACTAAACAAGAAAGGGGCAAGGGATGCCTACTCTATTACCCTCAGTCCTCTGTGACATCAGTTGCTGTCATATCCTTGGAGCCTCAGCAGGCCTGGGTCGCGTGGCTGGAATATGCTGTTGCTGAGGGATCCAGGGAGGAGGATATGCAACCTGATCAGCGGCCCCTCGGACCTCTATTGCCCATTCCCCTCTGCATGGTCCAAAATCTCCCGATCGCATGCCACGCTCTTACAGGTAAGCAAAGCCTGGTGTACACAAGTGATGGTAGAACAGCTGAGAGGGAAGAGCTGTGAAGAAACCAGATCTCCACAGCTCCTGCTAAGTGGATTCCCACCTCCAGGCTACTTCATTAGAATCGCCCCACCTACGAAGCACACCGCCCTCCGAATAGCACATTAGAAAGTCTTGGGATATGCCTGGGGTGGGGCAGTGCAGCTTAAGGGGCAAGAGGTAAAGATACACAAGCCCTATGGTGTGTGTTTAGCCACGTTTGACTACACTTTCCAATCCAACACCAGGACTCCCGCTAGGGCTTTGGTTGCCCAAGTTACCAGACTGGACACGAAGTAGTGCTGCCGCCTTGTGGCACATTCCCGTAACAACACCTTTAAAAACTGTGCTGAAGGGCAATTAGCATTCACAAGGCCAAGGGCCTGCGGGTTTGCAAATGAACCTGGCCCTCAAGAAATGTCCTGGGCTATGTAACATGAAATGATTTCAAATCAGGCCCGACTCTCAGGCAGAAATGTTTCCGGACCACAGTGGGATTCACAGGCTTTGGAAAAAACAGCACATCAAAGGAAAAGATGCTCAGGATCTGTCATGATTACAGAATACAAATAAACCTAGACTAGGTGTTCCCTCGCTGCAGTCCTGAATAAGCATAAAAAGAGTAAGTGCTCAAGAGGGCAGGTGGAATAGGGAACCCTATTATGCTGTTGGAGAGAATGTAAATGGCTAAAAACCAGTATGGAAATGCGAAGGCAACTTCCCTACTGAACTAAAAAGTGGAGCTAGCACGAGACTCAGCAACCCCAGTCCAGTTCTTATAACCAGAGAATACCATCAGTGGAATAAAACACTTGCACCCCAACGGTCGTTGTGGTACTCTTTACCATAGCCAAGAGATGCAAACGAACAAAATGTCCAGTGAGAGATGAATGGATCAAGATATTCTGCTACATACACTCCCTCGACTACCACTCATCCATAGAACAAAATGAACTCATACTATTTGCAGCAACATGGATGGAGCAGTAGATGATCTCACTAATTCTGGTAAGTTAGAGACAGAAAGACACATATCCCAGGATGTCACTTATATATGCACTCTAAATACGGATACAAAGGAAGTAGTATACAAAGGAGACATAGATTCACAAATGGAAAAAAGACGTGTCCAATTCCCACAGGGGGAAATTGGAGATTGGGGAACGATGAAGTAGGAGGTTGGGATTAACAAAATCATACTCATGTATCAAAAAGTGTTCATCAAGGACGATCCGCTTGAAAGCACAGGGAACGCTACAAAACATTCTTCAATAAACTAACAGGGAAAAGAATATGAAATCCTACAGGTACAGCTACATTTATAACTGCATCAAGTTGCTGTACAACTCAAACAAACACAACATTGTGCATAATCTATGCTGAAATAGAAAATGAATATTAAATTACAAAATAAGAATGGGGCAAGGGATGCCTACTCTATTACTCTCAGGCCTCTGAGACGTCAGTTGGTGTCACAGCCTTGGAGCTTGAGCAGACCTGGGTCCTGTGCCTGGAGTACGCTGCTGCTGAGGGAGCCAAGGAGGAGGACATGCCACCTGATCAGCGGCCCATCACACCTCTATTGCCCATTCCCCTCTGCATGGTACCACAATCTCCCGATCCAATGTGACCCTCTTACCGGGAAGCAAAGCCTGGTGTACCCAAGGGATGGTAGAAGAGCTGAGAGGGAAGAGCAGCGAAGAAACCAGATCTCCACAGCTCCTGCTAGGTGGATTCCCACCTCCAGCCTACTTCCCTAGAGTCGCCCCAAATACGAACCACAGCACCCTCTGAATAGCACATTGGAAAGTCTTGGGATATGCCTGGGGTGGGGCAGTGCAGCTTAAGGGGCAAGAGGTAAAGATACACAAGCCCTATGGTGTGTGTTTAGCCACGTTTGACTACACTTTCCAATCCAACACCAGGACTCCCGCTAGGGCTTTGGTTGCCCAAGTTACCAGACTGGACACGAAGTAGTGCTGCCGCCTTGTGGCACATTCCCGTAACAACACCTTTAAAAACTGTGCTGAAGGGCAATTAGCATTCACAAGGCCAAGGGCCTGCGGGTTTGCAAATGAACCTGGCCCTCAAGAAATGTCCTGGGCTATGTAACATGAAATGATTTCAAATCAGGCCCGACTCTCAGGCAGAAATGTTTCCGGACCACAGTGGGATTCACAGGCTTTGGAAAAAACAGCACATCAAAGGAAAAGATGCTCAGGATCTGTCATGATTACAGAATACAAATAAACCTAGACTAGGTGTTCCCTCGCTGCAGTCCTGAATAAGCATAAAAAGAGTAAGTGCTCAAGAGGGCAGGTGGAATAGGGAACCCTATTATGCTGTTGGAGAGAATGTAAATGGCTAAAAACCAGTATGGAAATGCGAAGGCAACTTCCCTACTGAACTAAAAAGTGGAGCTAGCACGAGACTCAGCAACCCCAGTCCAGTTCTTATAACCAGAGAATACCATCAGTGGAATAAAACACTTGCACCCCAACGGTCGTTGTGGTACTCTTTACCATAGCCAAGAGATGCAAACGAACAAAATGTCCAGTCAGAGATGACTGGATCAAGATGTTCTGCTACATACACTCCCTCGACTACCACTCATCCATAGAACAAAATGAACTCATACTATTTGCAGCAACATGGATGGAGCAGTAGATGATCTCACTAATTCTGGTAAGTTAGAGACAGAAAGACACATATCCCAGGATGTTACTTATATATGCACTCTAAATACGGATACAAAGGAAGTAGTATACAAAGGAGACATAGATTCACAAATGGAAAAAAGACGTGTCCAATTCCCACAGGGGGAAATTGGAGATTGGGGAACGATGAAGTAGGAGGTTGGGATTAACAGAATCATACTCATGTATCAAAAAGTGTTCAGCAAGGACGACCCGCTTGAAAGCACAGGGAACGCTCCAAAATTCTCTTCAATAAAGTAACAGGGAAAAGAATACGAAATCCTTCAGGTACAGCTACATTTATAACTGCATCAAGTTGCTGTACAACTCAAACAAACACAACATTGTACATAATCTATGCTGAAATAGAAAATGAATATTAAATTACTAAACAAGAAAGGGGCAAGGGATGCCTACTCTATTACACTCAGTCCTCTGTGACATCAGTTGCTGTCATATCCTTGGAGCCTCAGCAGGCCTGGGTCGCGTGGCTGGAATATGCTGTTGCTGAGGGATCCACGGAGGAGGATATGCAACCTGATCAGCGGCCCCTCGGACCTCTATTGCCCATTCCCCTCTGCATGGTCCAAAATCTCCCGATCGCATGCCACGCTCTTACAGGTAAGCAAAGCCTGGTGTACACAAGTGATGGTAGAACAGCTGAGAGGGAAGAGCTGTGAAGAAACCAGATCTCCACAGCTCCTGCTAAGTGGATTCCAACCTCCAGGCTACTTCATTAGAATCGCCCCACCTACGAAGCACACCGCCCTCCGAATAGCACATTAGAAAGTCTTGGGATATGCCTGGGGTGGGGCAGTGCAGCTTAAGGGGCAAGAGGTAAAGATACACAAGCCCTATGGTGTGTGTTTAGCCACGTTTGACTACACTTTCCAATCCAACACCAGGACTCCCGCTAGGGCTTTGGTTGCCCAAGTTACCAGACTGGACACGAAGTAGTGCTGCCGCCTTGTGGCACATTCCCGTAACAACACCTTTAAAAACTGTGCTGAAGGGCAATTAGCATTCACAAGGCCAAGGGCCTGCGGGTTTGCAAATGAACCTGGCCCTCAAGAAATGTCCTGGGCTATGTAACATGAAATGATTTCAAATCAGGCCCGACTCTCAGGCAGAAATGTTTCCGGACCACAGTGGGATTCACAGGCTTTGGAAAAAACAGCACATCAAAGGAAAAGATGCTCAGGATCTGTCATGATTACAGAATACAAATAAACCTAGACTAGGTGTTCCCTCGCTGCAGTCCTGAATAAGCATAAAAAGAGTAAGTGCTCAAGAGGGCAGGTGGAATAGGGAACCCTATTATGCTGTTGGAGAGAATGTAAATGGCTAAAAACCAGTATGGAAATGCGAAGGCAACTTCCCTACTGAACTAAAAAGTGGAGCTAGCACGAGACTCAGCAACCCCAGTCCAGTTCTTATAACCAGAGAATACCATCAGTGGAATAAAACACTTGCACCCCAACGGTCGTTGTGGTACTCTTTACCATAGCCAAGAGATGCAAACGAACAAAATGTCCAGTGAGAGATGAATGGATCAAGATATTCTGCTACATACACTCCCTCGACTACCACTCATCCATAGAACAAAATGAACTCATACTATTTGCAGCAACATGGATGGAGCAGTAGATGATCTCACTAATTCTGGTAAGTTAGAGACAGAAAGACACATATCCCAGGATGTCACTTATATATGCACTCTAAATACGGATACAAAGGAAGTAGTATACAAAGGAGACATAGATTCACAAATGGAAAAAAGACGTGTCCAATTCCCACAGGGGGAAATTGGAGATTGGGGAACGATGAAGTAGGAGGTTGGGATTAACAAAATCATACTCATGTATCAAAAAGTGTTCATCAAGGACGATCCGCTTGAAAGCACAGGGAACGCTACAAAACATTCTTCAATAAACTAACAGGGAAAAGAATATGAAATCCTACAGGTACAGCTACATTTATAACTGCATCAAGTTGCTGTACAACTCAAACAAACACAACATTGTGCATAATCTATGCTGAAATAGAAAATGAATATTAAATTACAAAATAAGAATGGGGCAAGGGATGCCTACTCTATTACTCTCAGGCCTCTGAGACGTCAGTTGGTGTCACAGCCTTGGAGCTTGAGCAGACCTGGGTCCTGTGCCTGGAGTACGCTGCTGCTGAGGGAGCCAAGGAGGAGGACATGCCACCTGATCAGCGGCCCATCACACCTCTATTGCCCATTCCCCTCTGCATGGTACCACAATCTCCCGATCCAATGTGACCCTCTTACCGGGAAGCAAAGCCTGGTGTACCCAAGGGATGGTAGAAGAGCTGAGAGGGAAGAGCAGCGAAGAAACCAGATCTCCACAGCTCCTGCTAGGTGGATTCCCACCTCCAGCCTACTTCCCTAGAGTCGCCCCAAATACGAACCACAGCACCCTCTGAATAGCACATTGGAAAGTCTTGGGATATGCCTGGGGTGGGGCAGTGCAGCTTAAGGGGCAAGAGGTAAAGATACACAAGCCCTGTGGTGTTTAGCCACGTTTGACTACACTTTCCAATCCAACACCAGGACTCCCGCTAGGGCTTGGTTTGCCCAAGTTACCAGACAGGATACAAATTAGGGCTGCCGCCTTGTGGCACATTCCCGTAACAACAACTTTAAAAACTGTGTTGAAGGGCAATTATCATTCCAAGGCCAAGGGCCTGTGGGTTTGCAAATGAACCCGGCCCTCAAGAAATGTCCTGGGCTATGTAACATGAAATGATTTCAAATCAGGCCCGACTCTCAGGCAGAAATGTTTCCGGACCACAGTGGGATTCACAGGCTTTGGAAAAAACAGCACATCAAAGGAAAAGATGCTCAGGATCTGTCATGATTACAGAATACAAATAAACCTAGACTAGGTGTTCCCTCGCTGCAGTCCTGAATAAGCATAAAAAGAGTAAGTGCTCAAGAGGGCAGGTGGAATAGGGAACCCTATTATGCTGTTGGAGAGAATGTAAATGGCTAAAAACCAGTATGGAAATGCGAAGGCAACTTCCCTACTGAACTAAAAAGTGGAGCTAGCACGAGACTCAGCAACCCCAGTCCAGTTCTTATAACCAGAGAATACCATCAGTGGAATAAAACACTTGCACCCCAACGGTCATTATGGTACTCTTTACCATAGCCAAGAGATGCAAACGAACAAAATGTCCAGTCAGAGATGACTGGATCAAGATGTTCTGCTACATACACTCCCTCGACTACCACTCATCCATAGAACAAAATGAACTCATACTATTTGCAGCAACATGGATGGAGCAGTAGATGATCTCACTAATTCTGGTAAGTTAGAGACAGAAAGACACATATCCCAGGATGTCACTTATATATGCACTCTAAATACGGATACAAAGGAAGTAGTATACAAAGGAGACATAGATTCACAAATGGAAAAAAGACGTGTCCAATTCCCACAGGGGGAAATTGGAGATTGGGGAACGATGAAGTAGGAGGTTGGGATTAACAAAATCATACTCATGTATCAAAAAGTGTTCAGCAAGGACGACCCGCTTGAAAGCACAGGGAACGCTCCAAAATTCTCTTCAATAAAGTAACAGGGAAAAGAATACGAAATCCTTCAGGTACAGCTACATTTATAACTGCATCAAGTTGCTGTACAACTCAAACAAACACAACATTGTACATAATCTATGCTGAAATAGAAAATGAATATTAAATTACTAAACAAGAAAGGGGCAAGGGATGCCTACTCTATTACCCTCAGGCCTCTGTGACATCAGTTGCTGTCATATCCTTGGAGCCTCAGCAGGCCTGGGTCGCGTGGCTGGAATATGCTGTTGCTGAGGGATCCACGGAGGAGGATATGCAACCTGATCAGCGGCCCCTCGGACCTCTATTGCCCATTCCCCTCTGCATGGTCCAAAATCTCCCGATCGCATGCCACGCTCTTACAGGTAAGCAAAGCCTGGTGTACACAAGTGATGGTAGAACAGCTGAGAGGGAAGAGCTGTGAAGAAACCAGATCTCCACAGCTCCTGCTAAGTGGATTCCCACCTCCAGGCTACTTCATTAGAATCGCCCCACCTACGAAGCACACCGCCCTCCGAATAGCACATTAGAAAGTCTTGGGATATGCCTGGGGTGGGGCAGTGCAGCTTAAGGGGCAAGAGGTAAAGATACACAAGCCCTATGGTGTGTGTTTAGCCACGTTTGACTACACTTTCCAATCCAACACCAGGACTCCCGCTAGGGCTTTGGTTGCCCAAGTTACCAGACTGGACACGAAGTAGTGCTGCCGCCTTGTGGCACATTCCCGTAACAACACCTTTAAAAACTGTGCTGAAGGGCAATTAGCATTCACAAGGCCAAGGGCCTGCGGGTTTGCAAATGAACCTGGCCCTCAAGAAATGTCCTGGGCTATGTAACATGAAATGATTTCAAATCAGGCCCGACTCTCAGGCAGAAATGTTTCCGGACCACAGTGGGATTCACAGGCTTTGGAAAAAACAGCACATCAAAGGAAAAGATGCTCAGGATCTGTCATGATTACAGAATACAAATAAACCTAGACTAGGTGTTCCCTCGCTGCAGTCCTGAATAAGCATAAAAAGAGTAAGTGCTCAAGAGGGCAGGTGGAATAGGGAACCCTATTATGCTGTTGGAGAGAATGTAAATGGCTAAAAACCAGTATGGAAATGCGAAGGCAACTTCCCTACTGAACTAAAAAGTGGAGCTAGCACGAGACTCAGCAACCCCAGTCCAGTTCTTATAACCAGAGAATACCATCAGTGGAATAAAACACTTGCACCCCAACGGTCGTTGTGGTACTCTTTACCATAGCCAAGAGATGCAAACGAACAAAATGTCCAGTCAGAGATGACTGGATCAAGATGTTCTGCTACATACACTCCCTCGACTACCACTCATCCATAGAACAAAATGAACTCATACTATTTGCAGCAACATGGATGGAGCAGTAGATGATCTCACTAATTCTGGTAAGTTAGAGACAGAAAGACACATATCCCAGGATGTCACTTATATATGCACTCTAAATACGGATACAAAGGAAGTAGTATACAAAGGAGACATAGATTCACAAATGGAAAAAAGACGTGTCCAATTCCCACAGGGGGAAATTGGAGATTGGGGAACGATGAAGTAGGAGGTTGGGATTAACAGAATCATACTCATGTATCAAAAAGTGTTCAGCAAGGACGACCCGCTTGAAAGCACAGGGAACGCTCCAAAATTCTCTTCAATAAAGTAACAGGGAAAAGAATATGAAATCCTTCAGGTACAGCTACATTTATAACTGCATCAAGTTGCTGTACAACTCAAACAAACACAACATTGTACATAGTCTATGCTGAAATAGAAAATGAATATTAAATTACTAAACAAGAAAGGGGCAAGGGATGCCTACTCTATTACCCTCAGGCCTCTGTGACGTCAGTTGGTGTCACAGCCTTGGAGCCTCAGCAGGCCTGGGTCCCGTGGCTGGAGTATGCTGTTGCTGAAGGATCCAGGGAGGAGGACATGCAACCTGATCAGCGGCCACTCGGACCTCTATTGCCCATTCTCCTCTGCATAGTCCAAAATCTCCTGATCGCATGCCCCCCTCTTACAGGTAAGCAAAGCCTGGTGTACACAAGTGATGGTAGAACAGCTGAGAGGGAAGAGCTGTGAAGAAACCAGATCTCCACAGCTCCTGCTAAGTGGATTCCCACCTCCAGCCTACTTCCCTAGAGTCGCCCCAAATACGAACCACAGCACCCTCTGAATAGCACATTGGAAAGTCTTGGGATATGCCTGGGGTGGGGCAGTGCAGCTTAAGGGGCAAGAGGTAAAGATACACAAGCCCTATGGTGTGTGTTTAGCCACGTTTGACTACACTTTCCAATCCAACACCAGGACTCCCGCTAGGGCTTTGGTTGCCCAAGTTACCAGACTGGACACGAAGTAGTGCTGCCGCCTTGTGGCACATTCCCGTAACAACACCTTTAAAAACTGTGCTGAAGGGCAATTAGCATTCACAAGGCCAAGGGCCTGCGGGTTTGCAAATGAACCTGGCCCTCAAGAAATGTCCTGGGCTATGTAACATGAAATGATTTCAAATCAGGCCCGACTCTCAGGCAGAAATGTTTCCGGACCACAGTGGGATTCACAGGCTTTGGAAAAAACAGCACATCAAAGGAAAAGATGCTCAGGATCTGTCATGATTACAGAATACAAATAAACCTAGACTAGGTGTTCCCTCGCTGCAGTCCTGAATAAGCATAAAAAGAGTAAGTGCTCAAGAGGGCAGGTGGAATAGGGAACCCTATTATGCTGTTGGAGAGAATGTAAATGGCTAAAAACCAGTATGGAAATGCGAAGGCAACTTCCCTACTGAACTAAAAAGTGGAGCTAGCACGAGACTCAGCAACCCCAGTCCAGTTCTTATAACCAGAGAATACCATCAGTGGAATAAAACACTTGCACCCCAACGGTCGTTGTGGTACTCTTTACCATAGCCAAGAGATGCAAACGAACAAAATGTCCAGTCAGAGATGACTGGATCAAGATGTTCTGCTACATACACTCCCTCGACTACCACTCATCCATAGAACAAAATGAACTCATACTATTTGCAGCAACATGGATGGAGCAGTAGATGATCTCACTAATTCTGGTAAGTTAGAGACAGAAAGACACATATCCCAGGATGTTACTTATATATGCACTCTAAATACGGATACAAAGGAAGTAGTATACAAAGGAGACATAGATTCACAAATGGAAAAAAGACGTGTCCAATTCCCACAGGGGGAAATTGGAGATTGGGGAACGATGAAGTAGGAGGTTGGGATTAACAGAATCATACTCATGTATCAAAAAGTGTTCAGCAAGGACGACCCGCTTGAAAGCACAGGGAACGCTCCAAAATTCTCTTCAATAAAGTAACAGGGAAAAGAATACGAAATCCTTCAGGTACAGCTACATTTATAACTGCATCAAGTTGCTGTACAACTCAAACAAACACAACATTGTACATAATCTATGCTGAAATAGAAAATGAATATTAAATTACTAAACAAGAAAGGGGCAAGGGATGCCTACTCTATTACCCTCAGTCCTCTGTGACATCAGTTGCTGTCATATCCTTGGAGCCTCAGCAGGCCTGGGTCGCGTGGCTGGAATATGCTGTTGCTGAGGGATCCACGGAGGAGGATATGCAACCTGATCAGCGGCCCCTCGGACCTCTATTGCCCATTCCCCTCTGCATGGTCCAAAATCTCCCGATCGCATGCCACGCTCTTACAGGTAAGCAAAGCCTGGTGTACACAAGTGATGGTAGAACAGCTGAGAGGGAAGAGCTGTGAAGAAACCAGATCTCCACAGCTCCTGCTAAGTGGATTCCAACCTCCAGGCTACTTCATTAGAATCGCCCCACCTACGAAGCACACCGCCCTCCGAATAGCACATTAGAAAGTCTTGGGATATGCCTGGGGTGGGGCAGTGCAGCTTAAGGGGCAAGAGGTAAAGATACACAAGCCCTATGGTGTGTGTTTAGCCACGTTTGACTACACTTTCCAATCCAACACCAGGACTCCCGCTAGGGCTTTGGTTGCCCAAGTTACCAGACTGGACACGAAGTAGTGCTGCCGCCTTGTGGCACATTCCCGTAACAACACCTTTAAAAACTGTGCTGAAGGGCAATTAGCATTCACAAGGCCAAGGGCCTGCGGGTTTGCAAATGAACCTGGCCCTCAAGAAATGTCCTGGGCTATGTAACATGAAATGATTTCAAATCAGGCCCGACTCTCAGGCAGAAATGTTTCCGGACCACAGTGGGATTCACAGGCTTTGGAAAAAACAGCACATCAAAGGAAAAGATGCTCAGGATCTGTCATGATTACAGAATACAAATAAACCTAGACTAGGTGTTCCCTCGCTGCAGTCCTGAATAAGCATAAAAAGAGTAAGTGCTCAAGAGGGCAGGTGGAATAGGGAACCCTATTATGCTGTTGGAGAGAATGTAAATGGCTAAAAACCAGTATGGAAATGCGAAGGCAACTTCCCTACTGAACTAAAAAGTGGAGCTAGCACGAGACTCAGCAACCCCAGTCCAGTTCTTATAACCAGAGAATACCATCAGTGGAATAAAACACTTGCACCCCAACGGTCGTTGTGGTACTCTTTACCATAGCCAAGAGATGCAAACGAACAAAATGTCCAGTGAGAGATGAATGGATCAAGATATTCTGCTACATACACTCCCTCGACTACCACTCATCCATAGAACAAAATGAACTCATACTATTTGCAGCAACATGGATGGAGCAGTAGATGATCTCACTAATTCTGGTAAGTTAGAGACAGAAAGACACATATCCCAGGATGTCACTTATATATGCACTCTAAATACGGATACAAAGGAAGTAGTATACAAAGGAGACATAGATTCACAAATGGAAAAAAGACGTGTCCAATTCCCACAGGGGGAAATTGGAGATTGGGGAACGATGAAGTAGGAGGTTGGGATTAACAAAATCATACTCATGTATCAAAAAGTGTTCATCAAGGACGATCCGCTTGAAAGCACAGGGAACGCTACAAAACATTCTTCAATAAACTAACAGGGAAAAGAATATGAAATCCTACAGGTACAGCTACATTTATAACTGCATCAAGTTGCTGTACAACTCAAACAAACACAACATTGTGCATAATCTATGCTGAAATAGAAAATGAATATTAAATTACAAAATAAGAATGGGGCAAGGGATGCCTACTCTATTACTCTCAGGCCTCTGAGACGTCAGTTGGTGTCACAGCCTTGGAGCTTGAGCAGACCTGGGTCCTGTGCCTGGAGTACGCTGCTGCTGAGGGAGCCAAGGAGGAGGACATGCCACCTGATCAGCGGCCCATCACACCTCTATTGCCCATTCCCCTCTGCATGGTACCACAATCTCCCGATCCAATGTGACCCTCTTACCGGGAAGCAAAGCCTGGTGTACCCAAGGGATGGTAGAAGAGCTGAGAGGGAAGAGCAGCGAAGAAACCAGATCTCCACAGCTCCTGCTAGGTGGATTCCCACCTCCAGCCTACTTCCCTAGAGTCGCCCCAAATACGAACCACAGCACCCTCTGAATAGCACATTGGAAAGTCTTGGGATATGCCTGGGGTGGGGCAGTGCAGCTTAAGGGGCAAGAGGTAAAGATACACAAGCCCTGTGGTGTGTATTTAGCCACGTTTGACTACACTTTCCAATCCAACACCAGGACTCCCTCTAGGGCTTGGTTTGCCCAAGTTACCAGACAGGATACAAATTAGGGCTGTCGCCTTGTGGCACATTCCCGTAACAACAACTTTAAAAACTGTGTTGAAGGGCAATTATCATTCCAAGGCCAAGGGCCTGTGGGTTTGCAAATGAACCCGGCCCTCAAGAAATGTCCTGGGCTATGTAACATGAAATGATTTCAAATCAGGCCTGACTCTCAGGCAGAATTGTTTCAGGACCTCAGTGGTATTCACAGGCTTTGGAAAAAACAGCACATCAAAGGAAAAGATGCTCAGGATCTGTCATGATTACAGAATACAAATAAACCTAGACTAGGTGTTCCCTCGCTGCAGTCCTGAATAAGCATAAAAAGAGTAAGTGCTCAAGAGGGCAGGTGGAATAGGGAACCCTATTATGCTGTTGGAGAGAATGTAAATGGCTAAAAACCAGTATGGAAATCCGAAGGCAACTTCCCTACTGAACTAAAAAGTGGAGCTAGCACGAGACTCAGCAACCCCAGTCCAGTTCTTATAACCAGAGAATACCATCAGTGGAATAAAACACTTGCACCCCAACGGTCGTTGTGGTACTCTTTACCATAGCCAAGAGATGCAAACGAACAAAATGTCCAGTCAGAGATGACTGGATCAAGATGTTCTGCTACATACACTCCCTCGACTACCACTCATCCATAGAACAAAATGAACTCATACTATTTGCAGCAACATGGATGGAGCAGTCGATGATCTCACTAATTCTGGTAAGTTAGAGACAGAAAGACACATATCCCAGGATGTCACTTATATATGCACTCTAAATACGGATACAAAGGAAGTAGTATACAAAGGAGACATAGATTCACAAATGGAAAAAAGACGTGTCCAATTCCCACAGGGGGAAATTGGAGATTGGGGAACGATGAAGTAGGAGGTTGGGATTAACAAAATCATACTCATGTATCAAAAAGTGTTCAGCAAGGACGACCCGCTTGAAAGCACAGGGAACGCTCCAAAATATTCTTCAATAAACTAACAGGGAAAAGAATACGAAATCCTACAGGTACAGCTACATTTATAACTGCATCAAGTTGCTGTACAACTCAAACAAACACAACATTGTGCATAATCTATGCTGAAATAGAAAATGAATATTAAATTACTAAACAAGAATGGGGCAAGGGATGCCTACTCTATTACCCTCAGGCCTCTGTGACGTCAGTTGGTGTCACAGCCTTGGAGCTTGAGCAGACCTGGGTCCTGTGCCTGGAGTACGCTGCTGCTGAGGGAGCCAAGGAGGAGGACATGCCACCTGATCAGTGGCCCATCGCACCTCTATTGCCCATTCCCCTCTGCATGGTACCACAATCTCCCGATCCAATGTGACCCTCTTACAGGGAAGCAAAGCCTGGTGTACCCAAGTGATGGTAGAAGAGCTGAGAGGGAAGAGCAGCGAAGAAACCAGATCTCCACAGCTCCTGCTAGGTGGATTCCCACCTCCAGCCTACTTCCCTAGAGTCGCCCCAAATACGAACCACAGCACCCTCTGAATAGCACTTTGGAAAGTCTTGGGATATGCCTGGGGTGGGGCAGTGCAGCTTAAGGGGCAAGAGGTAAAGATACACAAGCCCTGTGGTGTGTGTGTAGCCACGTTCGACTACACTTTCCAATCCAACACCAGGACTCCCGCTAGGGCTTGGTTTGCCCAAGTTACCAGATAGGATACAAATTAGTGCTGCCGCCTTGTGGCACATTCCCGTAACAACAACTTTAAAAACTGTGTTGAAGGGCAATTATCATTCCAAGGCCAAGGGCCTGCGGGTTTGCAAATGAACCCGGCCCTCAAGAAATGTCCTGGGCTATGTAACATGAAATGATTTCAAATCAGGCCTGACTCTCAGGTAGAAATGTTTCAGGACCTCAGTGGTATTCACAGGCTTTGGAAAAAACAGCACATCAAAGGAAAAGATGCTCAGGATCTGTCATGATTACAGAATACAAATAAACCTAGACTAGGTGTTCCCTCGCTGCAGTCCTGAATAAGCATAAAAAGAGTAAGTGCTCAAGAGGGCAGGTGGAATAGGGAACCCTATTATGCTGTTGGAGAGAATGTAAATGGCTAAAAACCAGTATGGAAATGCGAAGGCAACTTCCCTACTGAACTAAAAAGTGGAGCTAGCACGAGACTCAGCAACCCCAGTCCAGTTCTTATAACCAGAGAATACCATCAGTGGAATAAAACACTTGCACCCCAACGGTCGTTGTGGTACTCTTTACCATAGCCAAGAGATGCAAACGAACAAAATGTCCAGTCAGAGATGACTGGATCAAGATGTTCTGCTACATACACTCCCTCGACTACCACTCATCCATAGAACAAAATGAACTCATACTATTTGCAGCAACATGGATGGAGCAGTCGATGATCTCACTAATTCTGGTAAGTTAGAGACAGAAAGACACATATCCCAGGATATCACTTATATATGCACTCTAAATACGGATACAAAGGAAGTAGTATACAAAGGAGACATAGATTCACAAATGGAAAAAAGACGTGTCCAATTCCCACAGGGGCAAATTGGAGATTGGGGAACGATGAAGTAGGAGGTTGGGATTAACAAAATCATACTCATGTATCAAAAAGTGTTCATCAAGGACGATCCGCTTGAAAGCACAGGGAACGCTACAAAACATTCTTCAATAAACTAACAGGGAAAAGAATACGAAATCCTACAGGTACAGCTACATTTATAACTGCATCAAGTTGCTGTACAACTCAAACAAACACAACATTGTGCATAATCTATGCTGAAATAGAAAATGAATATTAAATTACTAAACAAGAATGGGGCAAGGGATGCCTACTCTATTAACCTCAGGCCTCTGTGACGTCAGTTGGTGTCACAGCCTTGGAGCTTGAGCAGACCTGGGTCCTGTGCCTGGAGTACACTGCTGCTGAGGGAGCCAAGGAGGAGGACATGCCACCTGATCAGCGGCCCATCGCACCTCTATTGCCCATTCCCCTCTGCATGGTACCACAATCTCCCGATCCAATGTGACCCTCTTACAGGGAAGCAAAGCCTGGTGTACCCAAGTGATGGTAGAAGAGCTGAGAGGGAAGAGCAGCGAAGAAACCAGATCTCCACAGCTCCGGCTAAGTGGATTCCCACCTCCAGGCTACTTCATTAGAATCGCCCCACCTACGAACCACACCACCCTCCGAATAGCACATTGGAAAGTCTTGGGATATGCCTGGGGTGGGGCAGTGCAGCTTAAGGGGCAAGAGGTAAAGATACACAAGCCCTGTGGTGTGTGTGTAGCCACGTTCGACTACACTTTCCAATCCAACACCAGGACTCCCGCTAGGGCTTGGTTTGCCCAAGTTACCAGATAGGATACAAATTAGTGCTGCCGCCTTGTGGCACATTCCCGTAACAACAACTTTAAAAACTGTGTTGAAGGGCAATTATCATTCCAAGGCCAAGGGCCTGCGGGTTTGCAAATGAACCCGGCCCTCAAGAAATGTCCGGGGCTATGTAACATGAAATGATTTCAAATCAGGCCTGACTCTCAGGCAGAAATGTTTCAGGACCTCAGTGGTATTCACAGGCTTTGGAAAAAACAGCACATCAAAGGAAAAGATGCTCAGGATCTGTCATGACTACAGAATACAAATAAACCTAGACTAGGTGTTCCCTCGCTGCAGTCCTGAATAAGCATAAAAAGAGTAAGTGTTCAAGAGGGCAGGTGGAATAGGGAACCCTATTATGCTGTTGGAGAGAATGTAAATGGCTAAAAACCAGTATGGAAATGCGAAGGCAACTTCCCTACTGAACTAAAAAGTGGAGCTAGCACGAGACTCAGCAACCCCAGTCCAGTTCTTATAACCAGAGAATACCATCAGTGGAATAAAACACTTGCACCCCAACGGTCGTTGTGGTACTCTTTACCATAGCCAAGAGATGCAAACGAACAAAATGTCCAGTCAGAGATGACTGGATCAAGATGTTCTGCTACATACACTCCCTCGACTACCACTCATCCATAGAACAAAATGAACTCATACTATTTGCAGCAACATGGATGGAGCAGTAGATGATCTCACTAATTCTGGTAAGTTAGAGACAGAAAGACACATATCCCAGGATATCACTTATATATGCACTCTAAATACGGATACAAAGGAAGTAGTATACAAAGGAGACATAGATTCACAAATGGAAAAAAGACGTGTCCAATTCCCACAGGGGGAAATTGGAGATTGGGGAACGATGAAGTAGGAGGTTGGGATTAACAAAATCATACTCATGTATCAAAAAGTGTTCAGCAAGGACGACCCGCTTGAAAGCACAGGGAACGCTCCAAAATATTCTTCAATAAACTAACAGGGAAAAGAATACGAAATCCTACAGGTACAGCTACATTTATAACTGCATCAAGTTGCTGTACAACTCAAACAAACACAACATTGTACATAATCTATGCTGAAATAGAAAATGAATATTAAATTACTAAACAAGAAAGGGGCAAGGGATGCCTACTCTATTAACTCAGTCCTCTGTGACGTCAGATGGTGTCACATCCTTGGAGCCTCAGCAGGCCTGGGTCCCGTGGCTGGAGTATGCTGTTGCTGAGGGATCCAGGGAGGAGGACGTGCAACCTGATCAGTGGCCCCTCGGACCTCTATTGCCCATTCTCCTCTGCATGGTCCAAGATCTCCCGATCACATGCCACCCTCTTACAGGTAAGCAAAGCCTGGTGTACACAAGTGATGGTAGAACAGCTGAGAGGGAAGAGCTGTGAAGAAACCAGATCTCCACAGCTCCTGCTAAGTGGATTCCCACCTCCAGGCTACTTCATTAGAATCGCCCCACCTACGAACCACACCACCCTCTGAATAGCACATTAGAAAGTCTTGGGATATGCCTGGGGTGGGGCAGTGCAGCTTAAGGGGCAAGAGGTAAAGATACACAAGCCCTATGGTGTGTGTTTAGCCACGTTTGACTACACTTTCCAATCCAACACCAGGACTCCCGCTAGGGCTTTGGTTGCCCAAGTTACCAGACTGGACACGAAGTAGTGCTGCCGCCTTGTGGCACATTCCCGTAACAACACCTTTAAAAACTGTGCTGAAGGGCAATTAGCATTCACAAGGCCAAGGGCCTGCGGGTTTGCAAATGAACCCGGCCCTCAAGAAATGTCCTGGGCTATGTAACATGAAATGATTTCAAATCAGGCCTGACTCTCAGGCAGAAATGTTTCAGGACCTCAGTGGTATTCACAGGCTTTGGAAAAAACAGCACATCAAAGGAAAAGATGCTCAGGATCTGTCATGATTACAGAATACAAATAAACCTAGACTAGGTGTTCCCTCGCTGCAGTCCTGAATAAGCATAAAAAGAGTAAGTGCTCAAGAGGGCAGGTGGAATAGGGAACCCTATTATGCTGTTGGAGAGAATGTAAATAGCTAAAAACCAGTATGGAAATGCGAAGGCAACTTCCCTACTGAACTAAAAAGTGGAGCTAGCACGAGACTCAGCAACCCCAGTCCAGTTCTTATAACCAGAGAATACCATCAGTGGAATAAAACACTTGCACCCCAACGGTCGTTGTGGTACTCTTTACCATAGCCAAGAGATGCAAACGAACAAAATGTCCAGTCAGAGATGACTGGATCAAGATGTTCTGCTACATACACTCCCTCGACTACCACTCATCCATAGAACAAAATGAACTCATACTATTTGCAGCAACATGGATGGAGCAGTAGATGATCTCACTAATTCTGGTAAGTTAGAGACAGAAAGACACATATCCCAGGATATCACTTATATATGCACTCTAAATACGGATACAAAGGAAGTAGTATACAAAGGAGACATAGATTCACAAATGGAAAAAAGACGTGTCCAATTCCCACAGGGGGAAATTGGAGATTGGGGAACGATGAAGTAGGAGGTTGGGATTAACAAAATCATACTCATGTATCAAAAAGTGTTCATCAAGGACGATCTGCTTGAAAGCACAGGGAACGCTACAAAACATTCTTCAATAAACTAACAGGGAAAAGAATACGAAATGCTACAGGTACAGCTACATTTATAACTGCATCAAGTTGCTGTACAACTCAAACAAACACAACATTGTGCATAATCTATGCTGAAATAGAAAATGAATATTAAATTACTAAACAAGAATGGGGCAAGGGATGCCTACTCTATTACCCTCAGGCCTCTGTGACGTCAGTTGGTGTCACAGCCTTGGAGCTTGAGCAGACCTGGGTCCTGTGCCTGGAGTACGCTGCTGCTGAGGGAGCCAAGGAGGAGGACATGCCACCTGATCAGCGGCCCATCACACCTCTATTGCCCATTCCCCTCTGCATGGTACCACAATCTCCCGATCCAATGTGACCCTCTTACAGGGAAGCAAAGCCTGGTGTACCCAAGTGATGGTAGAAGAGCTGAGAGGGAAGAGCAGCGAAGAAACCAGATCTCCACAGCTCCTGCTAGGTGGATTCCCACCTCCAGCCTACTTCCCTAGAGTCGCCCCAAATACGAACCACAGCACCCTCTGAATAGCACTTTGGAAAGTCTTGGGATATGCCTGGGGTGGGGCAGTGCAGCTTAAGGGGCAAGAGGTAAAGATACACAAGCCCTGTGGTGTGTGTTTAGCCACGTTCGACTACACTTTCCAATCCAACACCAGGACTCCCGCTAGGGCTTGGTTTGCCCAAGTTACCAGATAGGATACAAATTAGTGCTGCCGCCTTGTGGCACATTCCCGTAACAACAACTTTAAAAACTGTGTTGAAGGGCAATTATCATTCCAAGGCCAAGGGCCTGCGGGTTTGCAAATGAACCCGGCCCTCAAGAAATGTCCTGGGCTATGTAACATGAAATGATTTCAAATCAGGCCTGACTCTCAGGTAGAAATGTTTCAGGACCTCAGTGGTATTCACAGGCTTTGGAAAAAACAGCACATCAAAGGAAAAGATGCTCAGGATCTGTCATGATTACAGAATACAAATAAACCTAGACTAGGTGTTCCCTCGCTGCAGTCCTGAATAAGCATAAAAAGAGTAAGTGCTCAAGAGGGCAGGTGGAATAGGGAACCCTATTATGCTGTTGGAGAGAATGTAAATGGCTAAAAACCAGTATGGAAATGTGAAGGCAACTTCCCTACTGAACTAAAAAGTGGAGCTAGCACGAGACTCAGCAACCTCAGTCCAGTTCTTATAACCAGAGAATACCATCAGTGGAATAAAACACTTGCACCCCAACGGTCGTTGTGGTACTCTTTACCATAGCCAAGAGATGCAAACGAACAAAATGTCCAGTCAGAGATGACTGGATCAAGATGTTCTGCTACATACACTCCCTCGACTACCACTCATCCATAGAACAAAATGAACTCATACTATTTGCAGCAACATGGATGGAGCAGTCGATGATCTCACTAATTCTGGTAAGTTAGAGACAGAAAGACACATATCCCAGGATATCACTTATATATGCACTCTAAATACGGATACAAAGGAAGTAGTATACAAAGGAGACATAGATTCACAAATGGAAAAAAGACGTGTCCAATTCCCACAGGGGGAAATTGGAGATTGGGGAACGATGAAGTAGGAGGTTGGGATTAACAAAATCATACTCATGTATCAAAAAGTGTTCATCAAGGACGATCCGCTTGAAAGCACAGGGAATGCTACAAAACATTCTTCAATAAACTAACAGGGAAAAGAATACGAAATCCTACAGGTACAGCTACATTTATAACTGCATCAAGTTGCTGTACAACTCAAACAAACACAACATTGTGCATAATCTATGCTGAAATAGAAAATGAATATTAAATTACTAAACAAGAATGGGGCAAGGGATGCCTACTCTATTAACCTCAGGCCTCTGTGACGTCAGTTGGTGTCACAGCCTTGGAGCTTGAGCAGACCTGGGTCCTGTGCCTGGAGTACACTGCTGCTGAGGGAGCCAAGGAGGAGGACATGCCACCTGATCAGCGGCCCATCGCACCTCTATTGCCCATTCCCCTCTGCATGGTACCACAATCTCCCGATCCAATGTGACCCTCTTACAGGGAAGCAAAGCCTGGTGTACCCAAGTGATGGTAGAAGAGCTGAGAGGGAAGAGCAGCGAAGAAACCAGATCTCCACAGCTCCGGCTAAGTGGATTCCCACCTCCAGGCTACTTCATTAGAATCGCCCCACCTACGAACCACACCACCCTCCGAATAGCACATTGGAAAGTCTTGGGATATGCCTGGGGTGGGGCAGTGCAGCTTAAGGGGCAAGAGGTAAAGATACACAAGCCCTGTGGTGTGTGTGTAGCCACGTTCGACTACACTTTCCAATCCAACACCAGGACTCCCGCTAGGGCTTGGTTTGCCCAAGTTACCAGATAGGATACAAATTAGTGCTGCCGCCTTGTGGCACATTCCCGTAACAACAACTTTAAAAACTGTGTTGAAGGGCAATTATCATTCCAAGGCCAAGGGCCTGCGGGTTTGCAAATGAACCCGGCCCTCAAGAAATGTCCTGGGCTATGTAACATGAAATGATTTCAAATCAGGCCTGACTCTCAGGTAGAAATGTTTCAGGACCTCAGTGGTATTCACAGGCTTTGGAAAAAACAGCACATCAAAGGAAAAGATGCTCAGGATCTGTCATGATTACAGAATACAAATAAACCTAGACTAGGTGTTCCCTCGCTGCAGTCCTGAATAAGCATAAAAAGAGTAAGTGCTCAAGAGGGCAGGTGGAATAGGGAACCCTATTATGCTGTTGGAGAGAATGTAAATGGCTAAAAACCAGTATGGAAATGTGAAGGCAACTTCCCTACTGAACTAAAAAGTGGAGCTAGCACGAGACTCAGCAACCCCAGTCCAGTTCTTATAACCAGAGAATACCATCAGTGGAATAAAACACTTGCACCCCAACGGTCGTTGTGGTACTCTTTACCATAGCCAAGAGATGCAAACGAACAAAATGTCCAGTCAGAGATGACTGGATCAAGATGTTCTGCTACATACACTCCCTCGACTACCACTCATCCATAGAACAAAATGAACTCATACTATTTGCAGCAACATGGATGGAGCAGTCGATGATCTCACTAATTCTGGTAAGTTAGAGACAGAAAGACACATATCCCAGGATATCACTTATATATGCACTCTAAATACGGATACAAAGGAAGTAGTATACAAAGGAGACATAGATTCACAAATGGAAAAAAGACGTGTCCAATTCCCACAGGGGGAAATTGGAGATTGGGGAACGATGAAGTAGGAGGTTGGGATTAACAAAATCATACTCATGTATCAAAAAGTGTTCATCAAGGACGATCCGCTTGAAAGCACAGGGAACGCTACAAAACATTCTTCAATAAACTAACAGGGAAAAGAATACGAAATCCTACAGGTACAGCTACATTTATAACTGCATCAAGTTGCTGTACAACTCAAACAAACACAACATTGTGCATAATCTATGCTGAAATAGAAAATGAATATTAAATTACTAAACAAGAATGGGGCAAGGGATGCCTACTCTATTAACCTCAGGCCTCTGTGACGTCAGTTGGTGTCACAGCCTTGGAGCTTGAGCAGACCTGGGTCCTGTGCCTGGAGTACACTGCTGCTGAGGGAGCCAAGGAGGAGGACATGCCACCTGATCAGCGGCCCATCGCACCTCTATTGCCCATTCCCCTCTGCATGGTACCACAATCTCCCGATCCAATGTGACCCTCTTACAGGGAAGCAAAGCCTGGTGTACCCAAGTGATGGTAGAAGAGCTGAGAGGGAAGAGCAGCGAAGAAACCAGATCTCCACAGCTCCGGCTAAGTGGATTCCCACCTCCAGGCTACTTCATTAGAATCGCCCCACCTACGAACCACACCACCCTCCGAATAGCACATTGGAAAGTCTTGGGATATGCCTGGGGTGGGGCAGTGCAGCTTAAGGGGCAAGAGGTAAAGATACACAAGCCCTGTGGTGTGTGTGTAGCCACGTTCGACTACACTTTCCAATCCAACACCAGGACTCCCGCTAGGGCTTGGTTTGCCCAAGTTACCAGATAGGATACAAATTAGTGCTGCCGCCTTGTGGCACATTCCCGTAACAACAACTTTAAAAACTGTGTTGAAGGGCAATTATCATTCCAAGGCCAAGGGCCTGCGGGTTTGCAAATGAACCCGGCCCTCAAGAAATGTCCGGGGCTATGTAACATGAAATGATTTCAAATCAGGCCTGACTCTCAGGCAGAAATGTTTCAGGACCTCAGTGGTATTCACAGGCTTTGGAAAAAACAGCACATCAAAGGAAAAGATGCTCAGGATCTGTCATGACTACAGAATACAAATAAACCTAGACTTGGTGTTCCCTCGCTGCAGTCCTGAATAAGCATAAAAAGAGTAAGTGTTCAAGAGGGCAGGTGGAATAGGGAACCCTATTATGCTGTTGGAGAGAATGTAAATGGCTAAAAACCAGTATGGAAATGCGAAGGCAACTTCCCTACTGAACTAAAAAGTGGAGCTAGCACGAGACTCAGCAACCCCAGTCCAGTTCTTATAACCAGAGAATACCATCAGTGGAATAAAACACTTGCACCCCAACGGTCGTTGTGGTACTCTTTACCATAGCCAAGAGATGCAAACGAACAAAAGGTCAAGTCAGAGATGACTGGATCAAGATGTTCTGCTACATACACTCCCTCGACTACCACTCATCCATAGAACAAAATGAACTCATACTATTTGCAGCAACATGGATGGAGCAGTAGATGATCTCACTAATTCTGGTAAGTTAGAGACAGAAAGACACATATCCCAGGATATCACTTATATATGCACTCTAAATACGGATACAAAGGAAGTAGTATACAAAGGAGACATAGATTCACAAATGGAAAAAAGACGTGTCCAATTCCCACAGGGGGAAATTGGAGATTGGGGAACGATGAAGTAGGAGGTTGGGATTAACAAAATCATACTCATGTATCAAAAAGTGTTCAGCAAGGACGACCCGCTTGAAAGCACAGGGAACGCTCCAAAATATTCTTCAATAAACTAACAGGGAAAAGAATACGAAATCCTACAGGTACAGCTACATTTATAACTGCATCAAGTTGCTGTACAACTCAAACAAACACAACATTGTACATAATCTATGCTGAAATAGAAAATGAATATTAAATTACTAAACAAGAAAGGGGCAAGGGATGCCTACTCTATTAACTCAGTCCTCTGTGACGTCAGATGGTGTCACATCCTTGGAGCCTCAGCAGGCCTGGGTCCCGTGGCTGGAGTATGCTGTTGCTGAGGGATCCAGGGAGGAGGACGTGCAACCTGATCAGTGGCCCCTCGGACCTCTATTGCCCATTCTCCTCTGCATAGTCCAAAATCTCCCGATCACATGCCACCCTCTTACAGGTAAGCAAAGCCTGGTGTACACAAGTGATGGTAGAACAGCTGAGAGGGAAGAGCTGTGAAGAAACCAGATCTCCACAGCTCCTGCTAAGTGGATTCCCACCTCCAGGCTACTTCATTAGAATCGCCCCACCTACGAACCACACCACCCTCTGAATAGCACATTAGAAAGTCTTGGGATATGCCTGGGGTGGGGCAGTGCAGCTTAAGGGGCAAGAGGTAAAGATACACAAGCCCTATGGTGTGTGTTTAGCCACGTTTGACTACACTTTCCAATCCAACACCAGGACTCCCGCTAGGGCTTTGGTTGCCCAAGTTACCAGACTGGACACGAAGTAGTGCTGCCGCCTTGTGGCACATTCCCGTAACAACACCTTTAAAAACTGTGCTGAAGGGCAATTAGCATTCACAAGGCCAAGGGCCTGCGGGTTTGCAAATGAACCCGGCCCTCAAGAAATGTCCTGGGCTATGTAACATGAAATGATTTCAAATCAGGCCTGACTCTCAGGCAGAAATGTTTCAGGACCTCAGTGGTATTCACAGGCTTTGGAAAAAACAGCACATCAAAGGAAAAGATGCTCAGGATCTGTCATGATTACAGAATACAAATAAACCTAGACTAGGTGTTCCCTCGCTGCAGTCCTGAATAAGCATAAAAAGAGTAAGTGCTCAAGAGGGCAGGTGGAATAGGGAACCCTATTATGCTGTTGGAGAGAATGTAAATGGCTAAAAACCAGTATGGAAATGCGAAGGCAACTTCCCTACTGAACTAAAAAGTGGAGCTAGCACGAGACTCAGCAACCCCAGTCCAGTTCTTATAACCAGAGAATACCATCAGTGGAATAAAACACTTGCACCCCAACGGTCGTTGTGGTACTCTTTACCATAGCCAAGAGATGCAAACGAACAAAATGTCCAGTCAGAGATGACTGGATCAAGATGTTCTGCTACATACACTCCCTCGACTACCACTCATCCATAGAACAAAATGAACTCATACTATTTGCAGCAACATGGATGGAGCAGTAGATGATCTCACTAATTCTGGTAAGTTAGAGACAGAAAGACACATATCCCAGGATATCACTTATATATGCACTCTAAATACGGATACAAAGGAAGTAGTATACAAAGGAGACATAGATTCACAAATGGAAAAAAGACGTGTCCAATTCCCACAGGGGGAAATTGGAGATTGGGGAACGATGAAGTAGGAGGTTGGGATTAACAAAATCATACTCATGTATCAAAAAGTGTTCATCAAGGACGATCTGCTTGAAAGCACAGGGAACGCTACAAAACATTCTTCAATAAACTAACAGGGAAAAGAATACGAAATGCTACAGGTACAGCTACATTTATAACTGCATCAAGTTGCTGTACAACTCAAACAAACACAACATTGTGCATAATCTATGCTGAAATAGAAAATGAATATTAAATTACTAAACAAGAATGGGGCAAGGGATGCCTACTCTATTACCCTCAGGCCTCTGTGACGTCAGTTGGTGTCACAGCCTTGGAGCTTGAGCAGACCTGGGTCCTGTGCCTGGAGTACGCTGCTGCTGAGGGAGCCAAGGAGGAGGACATGCCACCTGATCAGCGGCCCATCGCACCTCTATTGCCCATTCCCCTCTGCATGGTACCACAATCTCCCGATCCAATGTGACCCTCTTACAGGGAAGCAAAGCCTGGTGTACCCAAGTGATGGTAGAAGAGCTGAGAGGGAAGAGCAGCGAAGAAACCAGATCTCCACAGCTCCTGCTAGGTGGATTCCCACCTCCAGCCTACTTCCCTAGAGTCACCCCAAATACGAACCACAGCACTCTCTGAATAGCACATTGGAAAGTCTTGGGATATGCCTGGGGTGGGGCAGTGCAGCTTAAGGGGCAAGAGGTAAAGATACACAAGCCCTGTGGTGTGTGTTTAGCCACGTTCGACTACACTTTCCAATCCAACACCAGGACTCCCGCTAGGTCTTGGTTTGCCCAAGTTACCAGATAGGATACAAATTAGTGCTGCCGCCTTGTGGCACATTCCCGTAACAACAACTTTAAAAACTGTGTTGAAGGGCAATTATCATTCCAAGGCCAAGGGCCTGCGGGTTTGCAAATGAACCCGGCCCTCAAGAAATGTCCTGGGCTATGTAACATGAAATGATTTCAAATCAGGCCTGACTCTCAGGCAGAAATGTTTCAGGACCTCAGTGGTATTCACAGGCTTTGGAAAAAACAGCACATCAAAGGAAAAGATGCTCAGGATCTGTCATGATTACAGAATACAAATATACCTAGACTAGGTGTTCCCTCGCTGCAGTCCTGAATAAGCATAAAAAGAGTAAGTGCTCAAGAGGGCAGGTGGAATAGGGAACCCTATTATGCTGTTGGAGAGAATGTAAATGGCTAAAAACCAGTATGGAAATCCGAAGGCAACTTCCCTACTGAACTAAAAAGTGGAGCTAGCACGAGACTCAGCAACCCCAGTCCAGTTCTTATAACCAGAGAATACCATCAGTGGAATAAAACACTTGCACCCCAACGGTCGTTGTGGTACTCTTTACCATAGCCAAGAGATGCAAACGAACAAAATGTCCAGTCAGAGATGACTGGATCAAGATGTTCTGCTACATACACTCCCTCGACTACCACTCATCCATAGAACAAAATGAACTCATACTATTTGCAGCAACATGGATGGAGCAGTCGATGATCTCACTAATTCTGGTAAGTTAGAGACAGAAAGACACATATCCCAGGATATCACTTATATATGCACTCTAAATACGGATACAAAGGAAGTAGTATACAAAGGAGACATAGATTCACAAATGGAAAAAAGACGTGTCCAATTCCCACAGGGGGAAATTGGAGATTGGGGAACGATGAAGTAGGAGGTTGGGATTAACAAAATCATACTCATGTATCAAAAAGTGTTCATCAAGGACGATCCGCTTGAAAGCACAGGGAACGCTACAAAACATTCTTCAATAAACTAACAGGGAAAAGAATACGAAATCCTACAGGTACAGCTACATTTATAACTGCATCAAGTTGCTGTACAACTCAAACAAACACAACATTGTGCATAATCTATGCTGAAATAGAAAATGAATATTAAATTACTAAACAAGAATGGGGCAAGGGATGCCTACTCTATTAACCTCAGGCCTCTGTGACGTCAGTTGGTGTCACAGCCTTGGAGCTTGAGCAGACCTGGGTCCTGTGCCTGGAGTACACTGCTGCTGAGGGAGCCAAGGAGGAGGACATGCCACCTGATCAGCGGCCCATCGCACCTCTATTGCCCATTCCCCTCTGCATGGTACCACAATCTCCCGATCCAATGTGACCCTCTTACAGGGAAGCAAAGCCTGGTGTACCCAAGTGATGGTAGAAGAGCTGAGAGGGAAGAGCAGCGAAGAAACCAGATCTCCACAGCTCCGGCTAAGTGGATTCCCACCTCCAGGCTACTTCATTAGAATCGCCCCACCTACGAACCACACCACCCTCCGAATAGCACATTGTAAAGTCCTGGGATATGCCTGGGGTGGGGCAGTGCAGCTTAAGGGGCAAGAGGTAAAGATACACAAGCCCTGTGGTGTGTGTGTAGCCACGTTCGACTACACTTTCCAATCCAACACCAGGACTCCCGCTAGGGCTTGGTTTGCCCAAGTTACCAGATAGGATACAAATTAGTGCTGCCGCCTTGTGGCACATTCCCGTAACAACAACTTTAAAAACTGTGTTGAAGGGCAATTATCATTCCAAGGCCAAGGGCCTGCGGGTTTGCAAATGAACCCGGCCCTCAAGAAATGTCCGGGGCTATGTAACATGAAATGATTTCAAATCAGGCCTGACTCTCAGGCAGAAATGTTTCAGGACCTCAGTGGTATTCACAGGCTTTGGAAAAAACAGCACATCAAAGGAAAAGATGCTCAGGATCTGTCATGACTACAGAATACAAATAAACCTAGACTTGGTGTTCCCTCGCTGCAGTCCTGAATAAGCATAAAAAGAGTAAGTGTTCAAGAGGGCAGGTGGAATAGGGAACCCTATTATGCTGTTGGAGAGAATGTAAATGGCTAAAAACCAGTATGGAAATGCGAAGGCAACTTCCCTACTGAACTAAAAAGTGGAGCTAGCACGAGACTCAGCAACCCCAGTCCAGTTCTTATAACCAGAGAATACCATCAGTGGAATAAAACACTTGCACCCCAACGGTCGTTGTGGTACTCTTTACCATAGCCAAGAGATGCAAACGAACAAAATGTCCAGTCAGAGATGACTGGATCAAGATGTTCTGCTACATACACTCCCTCGACTACCACTCATCCATAGAACAAAATGAACTCATACTATTTGCAGCAACATGGATGGAGCAGTAGATGATCTCACTAATTCTGGTAAGTTAGAGACAGAAAGACACATATCCCAGGATATCACTTATATATGCACTCTAAATACGGATACAAAGGAAGTAGTATACAAAGGAGACATAGATTCACAAATGGAAAAAAGACGTGTCCAATTCCCACAGGGGGAAATTGGAGATTGGGGAACGATGAAGTAGGAGGTTGGGATTAACAAAATCATACTCATGTATCAAAAAGTGTTCAGCAAGGACGACCCGCTTGAAAGCACAGGGAACGCTCCAAAATATTCTTCAATAAACTAACAGGGAAAAGAATACGAAATCCTACAGGTACAGCTACATTTATAACTGCATCAAGTTGCTGTACAACTCAAACAAACACAACATTGTACATAATCTATGCTGAAATAGAAAATGAATATTAAATTACTAAACAAGAAAGGGGCAAGGGATGCCTACTCTATTAACTCAGTCCTCTGTGACGTCAGATGGTGTCACATCCTTGGAGCCTCAGCAGGCCTGGGTCCCGTGGCTGGAGTATGCTGTTGCTGAGGGATCCAGGGAGGAGGACGTGCAACCTGATCAGCGGCCCCTCGGACCTCTATTGCCCATTCTCCTCTGCATAGTCCAAAATCTCCCGATCACATGCCACCCTCTTACAGGTAAGCAAAGCCTGGTGTACACAAGTGATGGTAGAACAGCTGAGAGGGAAGAGCTGTGAAGAAACCAGATCTCCACAGCTCCTGCTAAGTGGATTCCCACCTCCAGGCTACTTCATTAGAATCGCCCCACCTACGAACCACACCACCCTCTGAATAGCACATTAGAAAGTCTTGGGATATGCCTGGGGTGGGGCAGTGCAGCTTAAGGGGCAAGAGGTAAAGATACACAAGCCCTATGGTGTGTGTTTAGCCACGTTTGACTACACTTTCCAATCCAACACCAGGACTCCCGCTAGGGCTTTGGTTGCCCAAGTTACCAGACTGGACACGAAGTAGTGCTGCCGCCTTGTGGCACATTCCCGTAACAACACCTTTAAAAACTGTGCTGAAGGGCAATTAGCATTCACAAGGCCAAGGGCCTGCGGGTTTGCAAATGAACCCGGCCCTCAAGAAATGTCCTGGGCTATGTAACATGAAATGATTTCAAATCAGGCCTGACTCTCAGGCAGAAATGTTTCAGGACCTCAGTGGTATTCACAGGCTTTAGAAAAAACAGCACATCAAAGGAAAAGATGCTCAGGATCTGTCATGATTACAGAATACAAATAAACCTAGACTAGGTGTTCCCTCGCTGCAGTCCTGAATAAGCATAAAAAGAGTAAGTGCTCAAGAGGGCAGGTGGAATAGGGAACCCTATTATGCTGTTGGAGAGAATGTAAATGGCTAAAAACCAGTATGGAAATGCGAAGGCAACTTCCCTACTGAACTAAAAAGTGGAGCTAGCACGAGACTCAGCAACCCCAGTCCAGTTCTTATAACCAGAGAATACCATCAGTGGAATAAAACACTTGCACCCCAACGGTCGTTGTGGTACTCTTTACCATAGCCAAGAGATGCAAACGAACAAAATGTCCAGTCAGAGATGACTGGATCAAGATGTTCTGCTACATACACTCCCTCGACTACCACTCATCCATAGAACAAAATGAACTCATACTATTTGCAGCAACATGGATGGAGCAGTAGATGATCTCACTAATTCTGGTAAGTTAGAGACAGAAAGACACATATCCCAGGATATCACTTATATATGCACTCTAAATACGGATACAAAGGAAGTAGTATACAAAGGAGACATAGATTCACAAATGGAAAAAAGACGTGTCCAATTCCCACAGGGGGAAATTGAAGATTGGGGAACGATGAAGTAGGAGGTTGGGATTAACAAAATCATACTCATGTATCAAAAAGTGTTCATCAAGGACGATCCGCTTGAAAGCACAGGGAACGCTACAAAACATTCTTCAATAAACTAACAGGGAAAAGAATACGAAATGCTACAGGTACAGCTACATTTATAACTGCATCAAGTTGCTGTACAACTCAAACAAACACAACATTGTGCATAATCTATGCTGAAATAGAAAATGAATATTAAATTACTAAACAAGAATGGGGCAAGGGATGCCTACTCTATTACCCTCAGGCCTCTGTGACGTCAGTTGGTGTCACAGCCTTGGAGCTTGAGCAGACCTGGGTCCTGTGCCTGGAGTACGCTGCTGCTGAGGGAGCCAAGGAGGAGGACATGCCACCTGATCAGCGGCCCATCGCACCTCTATTGCCCATTCCCCTCTGCATGGTACCACAATCTCCCGATCCAATGTGACCCTCTTACAGGGAAGCAAAGCCTGGTGTACCCAAGTGATGGTAGAAGAGCTGAGAGGGAAGAGCAGCGAAGAAACCAGATCTCCACAGCTCCTGCTAGGTGGATTCCCACCTCCAGCCTACTTCCCTAGAGTCACCCCAAATACGAACCACAGCACTCTCTGAATAGCACATTGGAAAGTCTTGGGATATGCCTGGGGTGGGGCAGTGCAGCTTAAGGGGCAAGAGGTAAAGATACACAAGCCCTGTGGTGTGTGTTTAGCCACGTTCGACTACACTTTCCAATCCAACACCAGGACTCCCGCTAGGGCTTGGTTTGCCCAAGTTACCAGATAGGATACAAATTAGTGCTGCCGCCTTGTGGCACATTCCCGTAACAACAACTTTAAAAACTGTGTTGAAGGGCAATTATCATTCCAAGGCCAAGGGCCTGCGGGTTTGCAAATGAACCCGGCCCTCAAGAAATGTCCTGGGCTATGTAACATGAAATGATTTCAAATCAGGCCTGACTCTCAGGCAGAAATGTTTCAGGACCTCAGTGGTATTCACAGGCTTTGGAAAAAACAGCACATCAAAGGAAAAGATGCTCAGGATCTGTCATGATTACAGAATACAAATATACCTAGACTAGGTGTTCCCTCGCTGCAGTCCTGAATAAGCATAAAAAGAGTAAGTGCTCAAGAGGGCAGGTGGAATAGGGAACCCTATTATGCTGTTGGAGAGAATGTAAATGGCTAAAAACCAGTATGGAAATGCGAAGGCAACTTCCCTACTGAACTAAAAAGTGGAGCTAGCACGAGACTCAGCAACCCCAGTCCAGTTCTTATAACCAGAGAATACCATCAGTGGAATAAAACACTTGCACCCCAACGGTCGTTGTGGTACTCTTTACCATAGCCAAGAGATGCAAACGAACAAAATGTCCAGTCAGAGATGACTGGATCAAGATGTTCTGCTACATACACTCCCTCGACTACCACTCATCCATAGAACAAAATGAACTCATACTATTTGCAGCAACATGGATGGAGCAGTCGATGATCTCACTAATTCTGGTAAGTTAGAGACAGAAAGACACATATCCCAGGATATCACTTATATATGCACTCTAAATACGGATACAAAGGAAGTAGTATACAAAGGAGACATAGATTCACAAATGGAAAAAAGACGTGTCCAATTCCCACAGGGGGAAATTGGAGATTGGGGAACGATGAAGTAGGAGGTTGGGATTAACAAAATCATACTCATGTATCAAAAAGTGTTCAGCAAGGACGACCCGCTTGAAAGCACAGGGAACGCTCCAAAATATTCTTCAATAAACTAACAGGGAAAAGAATACGAAATCCTACAGGTACAGCTACATTTATAACTGCATCAAGTTGCTGTACAACTCAAACAAACACAACATTGTGCATAATCTATGCTGAAATAGAAAATGAATATTAAATTACTAAACAAGAATGGGGCAAGGGATGCCTACTCTATTACCCTCAGGCCTCTGTGACGTCAGTTGGTGTCACAGCCTTGGAGCTTGAGCAGACCTGGGTCCTGTGCCTGGAGTACGCTGCTGCTGAGGGAGCCAAGGAGGAGGACATGCCACCTGATCAGCGGCCCATCGCACCTCTATTGCCCATTCCCCTCTGCATGGTACCACAATCTCCCGATCCAATGTGACCCTCTTACAGGGAAGCAAAGCCTGGTGTACCCAAGTGATGGTAGAAGAGCTGAGAGGGAAGAGCAGCGAAGAAACCAGATCTCCACAGCTCCTGCTAGGTGGATTCCCACCTCCAGCCTACTTCCCTAGAGTCGCCCCAAATACGAACCACAGCACCCTCTGAATAGCACTTTGGAAAGTCTTGGGATATGCCTGGGGTGGGGCAGTGCAGCTTAAGGGGCAAGAGGTAAAGATACACAAGCCCTGTGGTGTGTGTGTAGCCACGTTCGACTACACTTTCCAATCCAACACCAGGACTCCCGCTAGGGCTTGGTTTGCCCAAGTTACCAGATAGGATACAAATTAGTGCTGCCGCCTTGTGGCACATTCCCGTAACAACAACTTTAAAAACTGTGTTGAAGGGCAATTATCATTCCAAGGCCAAGGGCCTGCGGGTTTGCAAATGAACCCGGCCCTCAAGAAATGTCCTGGGCTATGTAACATGAAATGATTTCAAATCAGGCCTGACTCTCAGGCAGAAATGTTTCAGGACCTCAGTGGTATTCACAGGCTTTGGAAAAAACAGCACATCAAAGGAAAAGATGCTCAGGATCTGTCATGATTACAGAATACAAATATACCTAGACTAGGTGTTCCCTCGCTGCAGTCCTGAATAAGCATAAAAAGAGTAAGTGCTCAAGAGGGCAGGTGGAATAGGGAACCCTATTATGCTGTTGGAGAGAATGTAAATGGCTAAAAACCAGTATGGAAATCCGAAGGCAACTTCCCTACTGAACTAAAAAGTGGAGCTAGCACGAGACTCAGCAACCCCAGTCCAGTTCTTATAACCAGAGAATACCATCAGTGGAATAAAACACTTGCACCCCAACGGTCGTTGTGGTACTCTTTACCATAGCCAAGAGATGCAAACGAACAAAATGTCCAGTCAGAGATGACTGGATCAAGATGTTCTGCTACATACACTCCCTCGACTACCACTCATCCATAGAACAAAATGAACTCATACTATTTGCAGCAACATGGATGGAGCAGTAGATGATCTCACTAATTCTGGTAAGTTAGAGACAGAAAGACACATATCCCAGGATATCACTTATATATGCACTCTAAATACGGATACAAAGGAAGTAGTATACAAAGGAGACATAGATTCACAAATGGAAAAAAGACGTGTCCAATTCCCACAGGGGGAAATTGGAGATTGGGGAACGATGAAGTAGGAGGTTGGGATTAACAAAATCATACTCATGTATCAAAAAGTGTTCAGCAAGGACGACCCGCTTGAAAGCACAGGGAACGCTCCAAAATATTCTTCAATAAACTAACAGGGAAAAGAATACGAAATCCTACAGGTACAGCTACATTTATAACTGCATCAAGTTGCTGTACAACTCAAACAAACACAACATTGTACATAATCTATGCTGAAATAGAAAATGAATATTAAATTACTAAACAAGAAAGGGGCAAGGGATGCCTACTCTATTAACTCAGTCCTCTGTGACGTCAGATGGTGTCACATCCTTGGAGCCTCAGCAGGCCTGGGTCCCGTGGCTGGAGTATGCTGTTGCTGAGGGATCCAGGGAGGAGGACGTGCAACCTGATCAGCGGCCCCTCGGACCTCTATTGCCCATTCTCCTCTGCATAGTCCAAAATCTCCCGATCACATGCCACCCTCTTACAGGTAAGCAAAGCCTGGTGTACACAAGTGATGGTAGAACAGCTGAGAGGGAAGAGCTGTGAAGAAACCAGATCTCCACAGCTCCTGCTAAGTGGATTCCCACCTCCAGGCTACTTCATTAGAATCGCCCCACCTACGAACCACACCACCCTCTGAATAGCACATTAGAAAGTCTTGGGATATGCCTGGGGTGGGGCAGTGCAGCTTAAGGGGCAAGAGGTAAAGATACACAAGCCCTATGGTGTGTGTTTAGCCACGTTTGACTACACTTTCCAATCCAACACCAGGACTCCCGCTAGGGCTTTGGTTGCCCAAGTTACCAGACTGGACACGAAGTAGTGCTGCCGCCTTGTGGCACATTCCCGTAACAACACCTTTAAAAACTGTGCTGAAGGGCAATTAGCATTCACAAGGCCAAGGGCCTGCGGGTTTGCAAATGAACCCGGCCCTCAAGAAATGTCCTGGGCTATGTAACATGAAATGATTTCAAATCAGGCCTGACTCTCAGGCAGAAATGTTTCAGGACCTCAGTGGTATTCACAGGCTTTGGAAAAAACAGCACATCAAAGGAAAAGATGCTCAGGATCTGTCATGATTACAGAATACAAATAAACCTAGACTAGGTGTTCCCTCGCTGCAGTCCTGAATAAGCATAAAAAGAGTAAGTGCTCAAGAGGGCAGGTGGAATAGGGAACCCTATTATGCTGTTGGAGAGAATGTAAATGGCTAAAAACCAGTATGGAAATGCGAAGGCAACTTCCCTACTGAACTAAAAAGTGGAGCTAGCACGAGACTCAGCAACCCCAGTCCAGTTCTTATAACCAGAGAATACCATCAGTGGAATAAAACACTTGCACCCCAACGGTCGTTGTGGTACTCTTTACCATAGCCAAGAGATGCAAACGAACAAAATGTCCAGTCAGAGATGACTGGATCAAGATGTTCTGCTACATACACTCCCTCGACTACCACTCATCCATAGAACAAAATGAACTCATACTATTTGCAGCAACATGGATGGAGCAGTAGATGATCTCACTAATTCTGGTAAGTTAGAGACAGAAAGACACATATCCCAGGATATCACTTATATATGCACTCTAAATACGGATACAAAGGAAGTAGTATACAAAGGAGACATAGATTCACAAATGGAAAAAAGACGTGTCCAATTCCCACAGGGGGAAATTGGAGATTGGGGAACGATGAAGTAGGAGGTTGGGATTAACAAAATCATACTCATGTATCAAAAAGTGTTCATCAAGGACGATCTGCTTGAAAGCACAGGGAACGCTACAAAACATTCTTCAATAAACTAACAGGGAAAAGAATACGAAATGCTACAGGTACAGCTACATTTATAACTGCATCAAGTTGCTGTACAACTCAAACAAACACAACATTGTGCATAATCTATGCTGAAATAGAAAATGAATATTAAATTACTAAACAAGAATGGGGCAAGGGATGCCTACTCTATTACCCTCAGGCCTCTGTGACGTCAGTTGGTGTCACAGCCTTGGAGCTTGAGCAGACCTGGGTCCTGTGCCTGGAGTACGCTGCTGCTGAGGGAGCCAAGGAGGAGGACATGCCACCTGATCAGCGGCCCATCGCACCTCTATTGCCCATTCCCCTCTGCATGGTACCACAATCTCCCGATCCAATGTGACCCTCTTACAGGGAAGCAAAGCCTGGTGTACCCAAGTGATGGTAGAAGAGCTGAGAGGGAAGAGCAGCGAAGAAACCAGATCTCCACAGCTCCTGCTAGGTGGATTCCCACCTCCAGCCTACTTCCCTAGAGTCACCCCAAATACGAACCACAGCACTCTCTGAATAGCACATTGGAAAGTCTTGGGATATGCCTGGGGTGGGGCAGTGCAGCTTAAGGGGCAAGAGGTAAAGATACACAAGCCCTGTGGTGTGTGTTTAGCCACGTTCGACTACACTTTCCAATCCAACACCAGGACTCCCGCTAGGGCTTGGTTTGCCCAAGTTACCAGATAGGATACAAATTAGTGCTGCCGCCTTGTGGCACATTCCCGTAACAACAACTTTAAAAACTGTGTTGAAGGGCAATTATCATTCCAAGGCCAAGGGCCTGCGGGTTTGCAAATGAACCCGGCCCTCAAGAAATGTCCTGGGCTATGTAACATGAAATGATTTCAAATCAGGCCTGACTCTCAGGCAGAAATGTTTCAGGACCTCAGTGGTATTCACAGGCTTTGGAAAAAACAGCACATCAAAGGAAAAGATGCTCAGGATCTGTCATGATTACAGAATACAAATATACCTAGACTAGGTGTTCCCTCGCTGCAGTCCTGAATAAGCATAAAAAGAGTAAGTGCTCAAGAGGGCAGGTGGAATAGGGAACCCTATTATGCTGTTGGAGAGAATGTAAATGGCTAAAAACCAGTATGGAAATCCGAAGGCAACTTCCCTACTGAACTAAAAAGTGGAGCTAGCACGAGACTCAGCAACCCCAGTCCAGTTCTTATAACCAGAGAATACCATCAGTGGAATAAAACACTTGCACCCCAACGGTCGTTGTGGTACTCTTTACCATAGCCAAGAGATGCAAACGAACAAAATGTCCAGTCAGAGATGACTGGATCAAGATGTTCTGCTACATACACTCCCTCGACTACCACTCATCCATAGAACAAAATGAACTCATACTATTTGCAGCAACATGGATGGAGCAGTAGATGATCTCACTAATTCTGGTAAGTTAGAGACAGAAAGACACATATCCCAGGATATCACTTATATATGCACTCTAAATACGGATACAAAGGAAGTAGTATACAAAGGAGACATAGATTCACAAATGGAAAAAAGACGTGTCCAATTCCCACAGGGGGAAATTGGAGATTGGGGAACGATGAAGTAGGAGGTTGGGATTAACAAAATCATACTCATGTATCAAAAAGTGTTCAGCAAGGACGACCCACTTGAAAGCACAGGGAACGCTCCAAAATATTCTTCAATAAACTAACAGGGAAAAGAATACGAAATCCTTCAGGTACAGCTACATTTATAACTGCATCAAGTTGCTGTACAACTCAAACAAACACAACATTGTACATAATCTATGCTGAAATAGAAAATGAATATTAAATTACTAAACAAGAAAGGGGCAAGGGATGCCTACTCTATTACACTCAGTCCTCTGTGACGTCAGATGGTGTCACATCCTTGGAGCCTCAGCAGGCCTGGGTCCCGTGGCTGGAGTATGCTGTTGCTGAGGGATCCAGGGAGGAGGACGTGCAACCTTATCAGCGTCCCCTTGGACCTCTATTGCCCATTCTCCTCTGCATGGTCCAAAATCTCCCGATCACATGCCACCCTCTTACAGGTAAGCAAAGCCTGGTGTACACAAGTGATGGTAGAACAGCTGAGAGGGAAGAGCTGTGAAGAAACCAGATCTCCACAGCTCCTGCTAAGTGGATTCCCACCTCCAGGCTACTTCATTAGAATCGTCCCACCTACGAACCACACCACCCTCCGAATAGCACTTTGGAAAGTGTTGGGATATGCCTGGGGTGGGGCAGTGCAGCTTAAGGGGCAAGAGGTAAAGATACACAAGCCCTATGGTGTGTGTTTAGCCACGTTTGACTACACTTTCCAATCCAACACCAGGACTCCCGCTAGGGCTTTGGTTGCCCAAGTTACCAGACTGGACACGAAGTAGTGCTGCCACCTTGTGGCACATTCCCGTAACAACACCTTTAAAAACTGTGCTGAAGGGCAATTAGCATTCACAAGGCCAAGGGCCTGCGGGTTTGCAAATGAACCCGGCCCTCAAGAAATGTCCTGGGCTATGTAACATGAAATGATTTCAAATCAGGCCTGACTCTCAGGCAGAAATGTTTCAGGACCTCAGTGGTATTCACAGGCTTTGGAAAAAACAGCACATCAAAGGAAAAGATGCTCAGGATCTGTCATGATTACAGAATACAAATAAACCTAGACTAGGTGTTCCCTCGCTGCAGTCCTGAATAAGCATAAAAAGAGTAAGTGCTCAAGAGGGCAGGTGGAATAGGGAACCCTATTATGCTGTTGGAGAGAATGTAAATGGCTAAAAACCAGTATGGAAATGCGAAGGCAACTTCCCTACTGAACTAAAAAGTGGAGCTAGCACGAGACTCAGCAACCCCAGTCCAGTTCTTATAACCAGAGAATACCATCAGTGGAATAAAACACTTGCACCCCAACGGTCGTTGTGGTACTCTTTACCATAGCCAAGAGATGCAAACGAACAAAATGTCCAGTCAGAGATGACTGGATCAAGATGTTCTGCTACATACACTCCCTCGACTACCACTCATCCATAGAACAAAATGAACTCATACTATTTGCAGCAACATGGATGGAGCAGTAGATGATCTCACTAATTCTGGTAAGTTAGAGACAGAAAGACACATATCCCAGGATATCACTTATATATGCACTCTAAATACGGATACAAAGGAAGTAGTATACAAAGGAGACATAGATTCACAAATGGAAAAAAGACGTGTCCAATTCCCACAGGGGGAAATTGGAGATTGGGGAACGATGAAGTAGGAGGTTGGGATTAACAAAATCATACTCATGTATCAAAAAGTGTTCATCAAGGACGATCTGCTTGAAAGCACAGGGAACGCTACAAAACATTCTTCAATAAACTAACAGGGAAAAGAATACGAAATGCTACAGGTACAGCTACATTTATAACTGCATCAAGTTGCTGTACAACTCAAACAAACACAACATTGTGCATAATCTATGCTGAAATAGAAAATGAATATTAAATTACTAAACAAGAATGGGGCAAGGGATGCCTACTCTATTACCCTCAGGCCTCTGTGACGTCAGTTGGTGTCACAGCCTTGGAGCTTGAGCAGACCTGGGTCCTGTGCCTGGAGTACGCTGCTGCTGAGGGAGCCAAGGAGGAGGACATGCCACCTGATCAGCGGCCCATCGCACCTCTATTGCCCATTCCCCTCTGCATGGTACCACAATCTCCCGATCCAATGTGACCCTCTTACAGGGAAGCAAAGCCTGGTGTACCCAAGTGATGGTAGAAGAGCTGAGAGGGAAGAGCAGCGAAGAAACCAGATCTCCACAGCTCCTGCTAGGTGGATTCCCACCTCCAGCCTACTTCCCTAGAGTCACCCCAAATACGAACCACAGCACTCTCTGAATAGCACATTGGAAAGTCTTGGGATATGCCTGGGGTGGGGCAGTGCAGCTTAAGGGGCAAGAGGTAAAGATACACAAGCCCTGTGGTGTGTGTTTAGCCACGTTCGACTACACTTTCCAATCCAACACCAGGACTCCCGCTAGGGCTTGGTTTGCCCAAGTTACCAGATAGGATACAAATTAGTGCTGCCGCCTTGTGGCACATTCCCGTAACAACAACTTTAAAAACTGTGTTGAAGGGCAATTATCATTCCAAGGCCAAGGGCCTGCGGGTTTGCAAATGAACCCGGCCCTCAAGAAATGTCCTGGGCTATGTAACATGAAATGATTTCAAATCAGGCCTGACTCTCAGGCAGAAATGTTTCAGGACCTCAGTGGTATTCACAGGCTTTGGAAAAAACAGCACATCAAAGGAAAAGATGCTCAGGATCTGTCATGATTACAGAATACAAATATACCTAGACTAGGTGTTCCCTCGCTGCAGTCCTGAATAAGCATAAAAAGAGTAAGTGCTCAAGAGGGCAGGTGGAATAGGGAACCCTATTATGCTGTTGGAGAGAATGTAAATGGCTAAAAACCAGTATGGAAATCCGAAGGCAACTTCCCTACTGAACTAAAAAGTGGAGCTAGCACGAGACTCAGCAACCCCAGTCCAGTTCTTATAACCAGAGAATACCATCAGTGGAATAAAACACTTGCACCCCAACGGTCGTTGTGGTACTCTTTACCATAGCCAAGAGATGCAAACGAACAAAATGTCCAGTCAGAGATGACTGGATCAAGATGTTCTGCTACATACACTCCCTCGACTACCACTCATCCATAGAACAAAATGAACTCATACTATTTGCAGCAACATGGATGGAGCAGTAGATGATCTCACTAATTCTGGTAAGTTAGAGACAGAAAGACACATATCCCAGGATATCACTTATATATGCACTCTAAATACGGATACAAAGGAAGTAGTATACAAAGGAGACATAGATTCACAAATGGAAAAAAGACGTGTCCAATTCCCACAGGGGGAAATTGGAGATTGGGGAACGATGAAGTAGGAGGTTGGGATTAACAAAATCATACTCATGTATCAAAAAGTGTTCAGCAAGGACGACCCACTTGAAAGCACAGGGAACGCTCCAAAATATTCTTCAATAAACTAACAGGGAAAAGAATACGAAATCCTTCAGGTACAGCTACATTTATAACTGCATCAAGTTGCTGTACAACTCAAACAAACACAACATTGTACATAATCTATGCTGAAATAGAAAATGAATATTAAATTACTAAACAAGAAAGGGGCAAGGGATGCCTACTCTATTAACTCAGTCCTCTGTGACGTCAGATGGTGTCACATCCTTGGAGCCTCAGCAGGCCTGGGTCCCGTGGCTGGAGTATGCTGTTGCTGAGGGATCCAGGGAGGAGGACGTGCAACCTTATCAGCGTCCCCTTGGACCTCTATTGCCCATTCTCCTCTGCATGGTCCAAAATCTCCCGATCACATGCCACCCTCTTACAGGTAAGCAAAGCCTGGTGTACACAAGTGATGGTAGAACAGCTGAGAGGGAAGAGCTGTGAAGAAACCAGATCTCCACAGCTCCTGCTAAGTGGATTCCCACCTCCAGGCTACTTCATTAGAATCGTCCCACCTACGAACCACACCACCCTCCGAATAGCACTTTGGAAAGTGTTGGGATATGCCTAGGGTGGGGCAGTGCAGCTTAAGGGGCAAGAGGTAAAGATACACAAGCCCTATGGTGTGTGTTTAGCCACGTTTGACTACACTTTCCAATCCAACACCAGGACTCCCGCTAGGGCTTTGGTTGCCCAAGTTACCAGACTGGACACGAAGTAGTGCTGCCACCTTGTGGCACATTCCCGTAACAACACCTTTAAAAACTGTGCTGAAGGGCAATTAGCATTCACAAGGCCAAGGGCCTGCGGGTTTGCAAATGAACCCGGCCCTCACGAAATGTCCTGGGCTATGTAACATGAAATGATTTCAAATCAGGCCTGACTCTCAGGCAGAAATGTTTCAGGACCTCAGTGGTATTCACAGGCTTTGGAAAAAAAACAGCACATCAAAGGAAAAGATGCTCAGGATCTGTCATGATTACAGAATACAAATAAACCTAGACTAGGTGTTCCCTCGCTGCAGTCCTGAATAAGCATAAAAAGAGTAAGTGCTCAAGAGGGCAGGTGGAATAGGGAACCCTATTATGCTGTTGGAGAGAATGTAAATGGCTAAAAACCAGTATGGAAATGCGAAGGCAACTTCCCTACTGAACAAAAAAGTGGAGCTAGCACGAGACTCAGCAACCCCAGTCCAGTTCTTATAACCAGAGAATACCATCAGTGGAATAAAACACTTGCACCCCAACGGTCGTTGTGGTACTCTTTACCATAGCCAAGAGATGCAAACGAACAAAATGTCCAGTGAGAGATGACTGGATCAAGATATTCTGCTACATACATTCCTCGACTACCACTCATCCATAGAACAAAATGAACTCATACTATTTGCAGCAACATGGATGGAGCAGTAGATGATCTCACTAATTCTGGTAAGTTAGAGACAGAAAGACACATATCCCAGGATGTCACTTATATATGTACTCTAAATATGGATACAAAGAAGTAGTATACAAAGGAGACATAGATTCACAAATGGAAAAAAGACGTGTCCAATTCCCACAGGGGGAAATTGGAGATTGGGGAACGATGAAGTAAGAGGTTGGGATTAACAAAATCATACTCATGTATCAAAAAGTGTTCATCAAGGACGATCCGCTTGAAAGCACAGGGAACGCTACAAAACATTCTTCAATAAACTAACAGGGAAAAGAATACGAAATGCTACAGGTACAGCTACATTTATAACTGCATCAAGTTGCTGTACAACTCAAACAAACACAACATTGTGCATAATCTATGCTGAAATAGAAAATGAATATTAAATTACTAAACAAGAATGGGGCAAGGGATGCCTACTCTATTACCCTCAGGCCTCTGTGACGTCAGTTGGTGTCACAGCCTTGGAGCTTGAGCAGACCTGGGTCCTGTGCCTGGAGTACGCTGCTGCTGAGGGAGCCAAGGAGGAGGACATGCCACCTGATCAGCGGCCCATCGCACCTCTATTGCCCATTCCCCTCTGCGTGGTACCACAATCTCCCGATCCAATGTGACCCTCTTACAGGGAAGCAAAGCCTGGTGTACCCAAGTGATGGTAGAAGAGCTGAGAGGGAAGAGCAGCGAAGAAACCAGATCTCCACAGCTCCTGCTAGGTGGATTCCCACATCCAGCCTACTTCCCTAGAGTCGCCCCAAATACGAACCACAGCACCCTCTGAATAGCACTTTGGAAAGTGTTGGGATATGCCTGGGGTGGGGCAGTGCAGCTTAAGGGGCAAGAGGTAAAGATACACAAGCCCTATGGTGTGTGTTTAGCCACGTTTGACTACACTTTCCAATCCAACACCAGGACTCCCGCTAGGGCTTTGGTTGCCCAAGTTACCAGACTGGACACGAAGTAGTGCTGCCGCCTTGTGGCACATTCCCGTAACAACACCTTTAAAAACTGTGTTGAAGGGCAATTAGCATTCACAAGGCCAAGGGCCTGCGGGTTTGCAAATGAACCCGGCCCTCAAGAAATGTCCTGGGCTATGTAACATGAAATGATTTCAAATCAGGCCTGACTCTCAGGCAGAAATGTTTCAGGACCTCAGTGGTATTCACAGGCTTTGGAAAAAACAGCACATCAAAGGAAAAGATGCTCAGGATCTGTCATGATTACAGAATACAAATAAACCTAGACTAGGTGTTCCCTCGCTGCAGTCCTGAATAAGCATAAAAAGAGTAAGTGCTCAAGAGGGCAGGTGGAATAGGGAACCCTATTATGCTGTTGGAGAGAATGTAAATGGCTAAAAACCAGTATGGAAATGCAAAGGCAACTTCCCTACTGAACTAAAAAGTGGAGCTAGCACGAGACTCAGCAACCCCAGTCCAGTTCTTATAACCAGAGAATACCATCAGTGGAATAAAACACTTGCACCCCAACGGTCGTTGTGGTACTCTTTACCATAGCCAAGAGATGCAAACGAACAAAATGTCAAGTCAGAGATGACTGGATCAAGATGTTCTGCTACATACACTCCCTCGACTACCACTCATCCATAGAACAAAATGAACTCATACTATTTGCAGCAACATGGATGGAGCAGTAGATGATCTCACTAATTCTGGTAAGTTAGAGACAGAAAGACACATATCCCAGGATATCACTTATATATGCACTCTAAATACGGATACAAAGGAAGTAGTATACAAAGGAGACATAGATTCACAAATGGAAAAAAGACGTGTCCAATTACCACAGGGGGAAATTGGAGATTGGGGAACGATGAAGTAGGAGGTTGGGATTAACAAAATCATACTCATGTATCAAAAAGTGTTCAGCAAGGACGACCCGCTTGAAAGCACAGGGAACGCTCCAAAATATTCTTCAATAAACTAACAGGGAAAAGAATACGAAATCCTACAGGTACAGCTACATTTATAACTGCATCAAGTTGCTGTACAACTCAAACAAACACAACATTGTACATAATCTATGCTGAAATAGAAAATGAATATTAAATTACTAAACAAGAATGGGGCAAGGGATGCCTACTCTATTAACTCAGTCCTCTGTGACGTCAGATGGTGTCACATCCTTGGAGCCTCAGCAGGCCTGGGTCCCGTGGCTGGAGTATGCTGTTGCTGAGGGATCCAGGGAGGAGGACGTGCAACCTGATCAGCGGCCCCTCGGACCTCTATTGCCCATTCTCCTCTGCATGGTCCAAAATCTCCCGATCACATGCCACCCTCTTACAGGTAAGCAAAGCCTGGTGTACACAAGTGATGGTAGAACAGCTGAGAGGGAAGAGCTGTGAAGAAACCAGATCTCCACAGCTCCTGCTAAGTGGATTCCCACCTCCAGGCTACTTCATTAGAATCGCCCCACCTACGAACCACACCACCCTCTGAATAGCACATTAGAAAGTCTTGGGATATGCCTGGGGTGGGGCAGTGCAGCTTAAGGGGCAAGAGGTAAAGATACACAAGCCCTATGGTGTGTGTTTAGCCACGTTTGACTACACTTTCCAATCCAACACCAGGACTCCCGCTAGGGCTTTGGTTGCCCAAGTTACCAGACTGGACACGAAGTAGTGCTGCCGCCTTGTGGCACATTCCCGTAACAACACCTTTAAAAACTGTGCTGAAGGGCAATTAGCATTCACAAGGCCAAGGGCCTGCGGGTTTGCAAATGAACCTGGCCCTCAAGAAATGTCCTGGGCTATGTAACATGAAATGATTTCAAATCAGGCCCGACTCTCAGGCAGAAATGTTTCCGGACCACAGTGGGATTCACAGGCTTTGGAAAAAACAGCACATCAAAGGAAAAGATGCTCAGGATCTGTCATGATTACAGAATACAAATAAACCTAGACTAGGTGTTCCCTCGCTGCAGTCCTGAATAAGCATAAAAAGAGTAAGTGCTCAAGAGGGCAGGTGGAATAGGGAACCCTATTATGCTGTTGGAGAGAATGTAAATGGCTAAAAAACAGTATGGAAATGCGAAGGCAACTTCCCTACTGAACTAAAAAGTGGAGCTAGCACGAGACTCAGCAACCCCAGTCCATTTCTTATAACCAGAGAATACCATCAGTGGAATAAAACACTTGCACCCCAACGGTCGTTGTGGTACTCTTTACCATAGCCAAGAGATGCAAACGAACAAAAGGTCAAGTCAGAGATGACTGGATCAAGATGTTCTGCTACATACACTCCCTCGACTACCACTCATCCATAGAACAAAATGAACTCATACTATTTGCAGCAACATGGATGGAGCAGTAGATGATCTCACTAATTCTGGTAAGTTAGAGACAGAAAGACACATATCCCAGGATATCACTTATATATGCACTCTAAATACGGATACAAAGGAAGTAGTATACAAAGGAGACATAGATTCACAAATGGAAAAAAGACGTGTCCAATTCCCACAGGGGGAAATTGGAGATTGGGGAACGATGAAGTAGGAGGTTGGGATTAACAAAATCATACTCATGTATCAAAAAGTGTTCAGCAAGGACGATCCGCTTGAAAGCACAGGGAACGCTACAAAACATTCTTCAATAAACTAACAGGGAAAAGAATATGAAATCCTACAGGTACAGCTACATTTATAACTGCATCAAGTTGCTGTACAACTCAAACAAACGCAACATTGTGCATAATCTATGCTGAAATAGAAAATGAATATTAAATTACTAAACAAGAATGGGGCAAGGGATGCCTACTCTATTACCCTCAGGCCTCTGTGACGTCAGTTGGTGTCACAGCCTTGGAGCTTGAGCAGACCTGGGTCCTGTGCCTGGAGTACGCTGCTGCTGAGGGAGCCAAGGAGGAGGACATGCCACCTGATCAGCGGCCCATCGCACCTCTATTGCCCATTCCCCTCTGCATGGTACCACAATCTCCCGATCCAATGTGACCCTCTTACAGGGAAGCAAAGCCTGGTGTACCCAAGTGATGGTAGAAGAGCTGAGAGGGAAGAGCAGCGAAGAAACCAGATCTCCACAGCTCCTGCTAGGTGGATTCCCACCTCCAGCCTACTTCCCTAGAGTCGCCCCAAATACGAACCACAGCACTCTCTGAATAGCACATTGGAAAGTCTTGGGATATGCCTGGGGTGGGGCAGTGCAGCTTAAGGGGCAAGAGGTAAAGATACACAAGCCCTGTGGTGTGTGTTTAGCCACGTTCGACTACACTTTCCAATCCAACACCAGGACTCCCGCTAGGGCTTGGTTTGCCCAAGTTACCAGATAGGATACAAATTAGTGCTGCCGCCTTGTGGCACATTCCCGTAACAACAACTTTAAAAACTGTGTTGAAGGGCAATTATCATTCCAAGGCCAAGGGCCTGCGGGTTTGCAAATGAACCCGGCCCTCAAGAAATGTCCTGGGCTATGTAACATGAAATGATTTCAAATCAGGCCCGACTCTCAGGCAGAAATGTTTCAGGACCTCAGTGGTATTCACAGGCTTTTGAAAAAACAGCACATCAAAGGAAAAGATGCTCAGGATCTGTCATGATTACAGAATACAAATAAACCTAGACTAGGTGTTCCCTCGCTGCAGTCCTGAATAAGCATAAAAAGAGTAAGTGCTCAAGAGGGCAGGTGGAATAGGGAACCCTATTATGCTGTTGGAGAGAATGTAAATGGCTAAAAACCAGTATGGAAATCCGAAGGCAACTTCCCTACTGAACTAAAAAGTGGAGCTAGCACGAGACTCAGCAACCCCAGTCCAGTTCTTATAACCAGAGAATACCATCAGTGGAATAAAACACTTGCACCCCAACGGTCGTTGTGGTACTCTTTACCATAGCCAAGAGATGCAAACGAACAAAATGTCCAGTCAGAGATGACTGGATCAAGATGTTCTGCTACATACACTCCCTCGACTACCACTCATCCATAGAACAAAATGAACTCATACTATTTGCAGCAACATGGATGGAGCAGTAGATGATCTCACTAATTCTGGTAAGTTAGAGACAGAAAGACACATATCCCAGGATATCACTTATATATGCACTCTAAATACGGATACAAAGGAAGTAGTATACAAAGGAGACATAGATTCACAAATGGAAAAAAGACGTGTCCAATTCCCACAGGGGGAAATTGGAGATTGGGGAACGATGAAGTAGGAGGTTGGGATTAACAAAATCATACTCATGTATCAAAAAGTGTTCAGCAAGGACGACCCGCTTGAAAGCACAGGGAACGCTCCAAAATATTCTTCAATAAACTAACAGGGAAAAGAATACGAAATCCTACAGGTACAGCTACATTTATAACTGCATCAAGTTGCTGTACAACTCAAACAAACACAACATTGTACATAATCTATGCTGAAATAGAAAATGAATATTAAATTACTAAACAAGAAAGGGGCAAGGGATGCCTACTCTATTAACTCAGTCCTCTGTGACGTCAGATGGTGTCACATCCTTGGAGCCTCAGCAGGCCTGGGTCCCGTGGCTGGAGTATGCTGTTGCTGAGGGATCCAGGGAGGAGGACGTGCAACCTGATCAGCGTCCCCTTGGACCTCTATTGCCCATTCTCCTCTGCATGGTCCAAAATCTCCCGATCACATGCCACCCTCTTACAGGTAAGCAAAGCCTGGTGTACACAAGTGATGCTGAACAGCTGGGAGGGAAGAGCTGTGAAGAAACCAGATCTCCACAGCTCCTGCTAAGTGGATTCCCACCTCCAGGCTACTTCATTAGAATCGTCCCACCTACGAACCACACCACCCTCCGAATAGCACTTTGGAAAGTGTTGGGATATGCCTGGGGTGGGGCAGTGCAGCTTAAGGGGCAAGAGGTAAAGATACACAAGCCCTATGGTGTGTGTTTAGCCACGTTTGACTACACTTTCCAATCCAACACCAGGACTCCCGCTAGGGCTTTGGTTGCCCAAGTTACCAGACTGGACACGAAGTAGTGCTGCCACCTTGTGGCACATTCCCGTAACAACACCTTTAAAAACTGTGCTGAAGGGCAATTAGCATTCACAAGGCCAAGGGCCTGCGGGTTTGCAAATGAACCCGGCCCTCACGAAATGTCCTGGGCTATGTAACATGAAATGATTTCAAATCAGGCCTGACTCTCAGGCAGAAATGTTTCAGGACCTCAGTGGTATTCACAGGCTTTGGAAAAAAACAGCACATCAAAGGAAAAGATGCTCAGGATCTGTCATGATTACAGAATACAAATAAACCTAGACTAGGTGTTCCCTCGCTGCAGTCCTGAATAAGCATAAAAAGAGTAAGTGCTCAAGAGGGCAGGTGGAATAGGGAACCCTATTATGCTGTTGGAGAGAATGTAAATGGCTAAAAACCAGTATGGAAATGCGAAGGCAACTTCCCTACTGAACTAAAAAGTGGAGCTAGCACGAGACTCAGCAACCCCAGTCCAGTTCTTATAACCAGAGAATACCATCAGTGGAATAAAACACTTGCACCCCAACGGTCGTTGTGGTATTCTTTACCATAGCCAAGAGATGCAAACGAACAAAATGTCCAGTGAGAGATGACTGGATCAAGATATTCTGCTACATACATTCCTCGACTACCACTCATCCATAGAACAAAATGAACTCATACTATTTGCAGCAACATGGATGGAGCAGTAGATGATCTCACTAATTCTGGTAAGTTAGAGACAGAAAGACACATATCCCAGGATGTCACTTATATATGCACTCTAAATATGGATACAAAGAAGTAGTATACAAAGGAGACATAGATTCACAAATGGAAAAAAGACGTGTCCAATTCCCACAGGGGGAAATTGGAGATTGGGGAACGATGAAGTAGGAGGTTGGGATTAACAAAATCATACTCATGTATCAAAAAGTGTTCATCAAGGACGATCCGCTTGAAAGCACAGGGAACGCTACAAAACATTCTTCAATAAACTAACAGGGAAAAGAATACGAAATCCTACAGGTACAGCTACATTTATAACTGCATCAAGTTGCTGTACAACTCAAACAAACACAACATTGTGCATAATCTATGCTGAAATAGAAAATGAATATTAAATTACTAAACAAGAATGGGGCAAGGGATGCCTACTCTATTACCCTCAGGCCTCTGTGACGTCAGTTGGTGTCACAGCCTTGGAGCTTGAGCAGACCTGGGTCCTGTGCCTGGAGTACGCTGCTGCTGAGGGAGCCAAGGAGGAGGACATGCCACCTGATCAGCGGCCCATCGCACCTCTATTGCCCATTCCCCTCTGCGTGGTACCACAATCTCCCGATCCAATGTGACCCTCTTACAGGGAAGCAAAGCCTGGTGTACCCAAGTGATGGTAGAAGAGCTGAGAGGGAAGAGCAGCGAAGAAACCAGATCTCCACAGCTCCTGCTAGGTGGATTCCCACATCCAGCCTACTTCCCTAGAGTCGCCCCAAATACGAACCACAGCACCCTCTGAATAGCACATTGGAAAGTCTTGGGATATGCCTGGGGTGGGGCAGTGCAGCTTAAGGGGCAAGAGGTAAAGATACACAAGCCCTGTGGTGTGTGTGTAGCCACGTTCGACTACACTTTCCAATCCAACACCAGGACTCCCGCTAGGGCTTGGTTTGCCCAAGTTACCAGATAGGATACAAATTAGTGCTGCCGCCTTGTGGCACATTCCCATAACAACAACTTTAAAAACTGTGTTGAAGGGCAATTATCATTCCAAGGCCAAGGGCCTGCGGGTTTGCAAATGAACCCGGCCCTCAAGAAATGTCCTGGGCTATGTAACATGAAATGATTTCAAATCAGGCCTGACTCTCAGGCAGAAATGTTTCAGGACCTCAGTGGTATTCACAGGCTTTTGAAAAAACAGCACATCAAAGGAAAAGATGCTCAGGATCTGTCATGATTACAGAATACAAATAAACCTAGACTAGGTGTTCCCTCGCTGCAGTCCTGAATAAGCATAAAAAGAGTAAGTGCTCAAGAGGGCAGGTGGAATAGGGAACCCTATTATGCTGTTGGAGAGAATGTAAATGGCTAAAAACCAGTATGGAAATCCGAAAGCAACTTCCCTACTGAACTAAAAAGTGGAACTAGCACGAGACTCAGCAACCCCAGTCCAGTTCTTATAACCAGAGAATACCATCAGTGGAATAAAACACTTGCACCCCAACGGTCGTTGTGGTACTCTTTACCATAGCCAAGAGATGCAAACGAACAAAATGTCAAGTCAGAGATGACTGGATCAAGATGTTCTGCTACATACACTCCCTCGACTACCACTCATCCATAGAACAAAATGAACTCATACTATTTGCAGCAACATGGATGGAGCAGTAGATGATCTCACTAATTCTGGTAAGTTAGAGACAGAAAGACACATATCCCAGGATATCACTTATATATGCACTCTAAATACGGATACAAAGGAAGTAGTATACAAAGGAGACATAGATTCACAAATGGAAAAAAGACGTGTCCAATTCCCACAGGGGGAATTGGAGATTGGGGAACGATGAAGTAGGAGGTTGGGATTAACAAAATCATACTCATGTATCAAAAAGTGTTCAGCAAGGACGACCCGCTTGAAAGCACATGGAACGCTCCAAAATATTCTTCAATAAACTAACAGGGAAAAGAATACGAAATCCTTCAGGTACAGCTACATTTATAACTGCATCAAGTTGCTGTACAACTCAAACAAACACAACATTGTACATAATCTATGCTGAAATAGAAAATGAATATTAAATTACTAAACAAGAAAGGGGCAAGGGATGCCTACTCTATTACACTCAGTCCTCTGTGACGTCAGATGGTGTCATATCCTTGGAGCCTCAGCAGGCCTGGGTCCCGTGGCTGGAGTATGCTGTTGCTGAGGGATCCAGGGAGGAGGACGTGCAACCTGATCAGCGGCCCCTCGGACCTCTATTGCCCATTCTCCTCTGCATGGTCCAAAATCTCCCGATCACATGCCACCCTCTTACAGGTAAGCAAAGCCTGGTGTACACAAGTGATGGTAGAACAGCTGAGAGGGAACAGCTGTGAAGAAACCAGATCTCCACAGCTCCTGCTAAGTGGATTCCCACCTCCAGGCTACTTCATTAGAATCGCCCCACCTACGAACCACACCACCCTCTGAATAGCACATTAGAAAGTCTTGGGATATGCCTGGGGTGGGGCAGTGCAGCTTAAGGGGCAAGAGGTAAAGATACACAAGCCCTATGGTGTGTGTTTAGCCACGTTTGACTACACTTTCCAATCCAACACCAGGACTCCCGCTAGGGCTTTGGTTGCCCAAGTTACCAGACTGGACACGAAGTAGTGCTGCCGCCTTGTGGCACATTCCCGTAACAACACCTTTAAAAACTGTTCTGAAGGGCAATTAGCATTCACAAGGCCAAGGGCCTGCGGGTTTGCAAATGAACCTGGCCCTCAAGAAATGTCCTGGGCTATGTAACATGAAATGATTTCAAATCAGGCCCGACTCTCAGGCAGAAATGTTTCAGGACCTCAGTGGTATTCACAGGCTTTGGAAAAAACAGCACATCAAAGGAAAAGATGCTCAGGATCTGTCATGATTACAGAATACAAATAAACCTAGACTAGGTGTTCCCTCGCTGCAGTCCTGAATAAGCATAAAAAGAGTAAGTGCTCAAGAGGGCAGGTGGAATAGGGAACCCTATTATGCTGTTGGAGAGAATGTAAATGGCTAAAAACCAGTATGGAAATGCGAAGGCAACTTCCCTACTGAACTAAAAAGTGGAGCTAGCACGAGACTCAGCAACCCCAGTCCAGTTCTTATAACCAGAGAATACCATCAGTGGAATAAAACACTTGCACCCCAACGGTCGTTGTGGTACTCTTTACCATAGCCAAGAGATGCAAACGAACAAAATGTCCAGTCAGAGATGACTGGATCAAGATGTTCTGCTACATACACTCCCTCGACTACCACTCATCCATAGAACAAAATGAACTCATACTATTTGCAGCAACATGGATGGAGCAGTAGATGATCTCACTAATTCTGGTAAGTTAGAGACAGAAAGACACATATCCCAGGATATCACTTATATATGCACTCTAAATACGGATACAAAGGAAGTAGTATACAAAGGAGACATAGATTCACAAATGGAAAAAAGACGTGTCCAATTCCCACAGGGGGAAATTGGAGATTGGGGAACGATGAAGTAGGAGGTTGGGATTAACAAAATCATACTCATGTATCAAAAAGTGTTCAGCAAGGACGATCCGCTTGAAAGCACAGGGAACGCTACAAAACATTCTTCAATAAACTAACAGGGAAAAGAATACGAAATGCTACAGGTACAGCTACATTTATAACTGCATCAAGTTGCTGTACAACTCAAACAAACACAACATTGTGCATAATCTATGCTGAAATAGAAAATGAATATTAAATTACTAAACAAGAATGGGGCAAGGGATGCCTACTCTATTACCCTCAGGCCTCTGTGACGTCAGTTGGTGTCACAGCCTTGGAGCTTGAGCAGACCTGGGTCCTGTGCCTGGAGTACGCTGCTGCTGAGGGAGCCAAGGAGGAGGACATGCCACCTGATCAGCGGCCCATCGCACCTCTATTGCCCATTCCCCTCTGCATGGTACCACAATCTCCCGATCCAATGTGACCCTCTTACAGGGAAGCAAAGCCTGGTGTACCCAAGTGATGGTAGAAGAGCTGAGAGGGAAGAGCAGCGAAGAAACCAGATCTCCACAGCTCCTGCTAGGTGGATTCCCACCTCCAGCCTACTTCCCTAGAGTCGCCCCAAATACGAACCACAGTACTCTCTGAATAGCACATTGGAAAGTCTTGGGATATGCCTGGGGTGGGGCAGTGCAGCTTAAGGGGCAAGAGGTAAAGATACACAAGCCCTGTGGTGTGTGTTTAGCCACGTTCGACTACACTTTCCAATCCAACACCAGGACTCCCGCTAGGGCTTGGTTTGCCCAAGTTACCAGATAGGATACAAATTAGTGCTGCCGCCTTGTGGCACATTCCCGTAACAACAACTTTAAAAACTGTGTTGAAGGGCAATTATCATTCCAAGGCCAAGGGCCTGCGGGTTTGCAAATGAACCCGGCCCTCAAGAAATGTCCTGGGCTATGTAACATGAAATGATTTCAAATCAGGCCCGACTCTCAGGCAGAAATGTTTCAGGACCTCAGTGGTATTCACAGGCTTTTGAAAAAACAGCACATCAAAGGAAAAGATGCTCAGGATCTGTCATGATTACAGAATACAAATAAACCTAGACTAGGTGTTCCCTCGCTGCAGTCCTGAATAAGCATAAAAAGAGTAAGTGCTCAAGAGGGCAGGTGGAATAGGGAACCCTATTATGCTGTTGGAGAGAATGTAAATGGCTAAAAACCAGTATGGAAATGCGAAGGCAACTTCCCTACTGAACTAAAAAGTGGAGCTAGCACGAGACTCAGCAACCCCAGTCCAGTTCTTATAACCAGAGAATACCATCAGTGGAATAAAACACTTGCACCCCAACGGTCGTTGTGGTACTCTTTACCATAGCCAAGAGATGCAAACGAACAAAATGTCCAGTCAGAGATGACTGGATCAAGATGTTCTGCTACATACACTCCCTCGACTACCACTCATCCATAGAACAAAATGAACTCATACTATTTGCAGCAACATGGATGGAGCAGTAGATGATCTCACTAATTCTGGTAAGTTAGAGACAGAAAGACACATATCCCAGGATATCACTTATATATGCACTCTAAATACGGATACAAAGGAAGTAGTATACAAAGGAGACATAGATTCACAAATGGAAAAAAGACGTGTCCAATTCCCACAGGGGGAAATTGGAGATTGGGGAACGATGAAGTAGGAGGTTGGGATTAACAAAATCATACTCATGTATCAAAAAGTGTTCATCAAGGACGATCTGCTTGAAAGCACAGGGAACGCTACAAAACATTCTTCAATAAACTAACAGGGAAAAGAATACGAAATGCTACAGGTACAGCTACATTTATAACTGCATCAAGTTGCTGTACAACTCAAACAAACACAACATTGTGCATAATCTATGCTGAAATAGAAAATGAATATTAAATTACTAAACAAGAATGGGGCAAGGGATGCCTACTCTATTACCCTCAGGCCTCTGTGACGTCAGTTGGTGTCACAGCCTTGGAGCTTGAGCAGACCTGGGTCCTGTGCCTGGAGTACGCTGCTGCTGAGGGAGCCAAGGAGGAGGACATGCCACCTGATCAGCGGCCCATCGCACCTCTATTGCCCATTCCCCTCTGCATGGTACCACAATCTCCCGATCCAATGTGACCCTCTTACAGGGAAGCAAAGCCTGGTGTACCCAAGTGATGGTAGAAGAGCTGAGAGGGAAGAGCAGCGAAGAAACCAGATCTCCACAGCTCCTGCTAGGTGGATTCCCACCTCCAGCCTACTTCCCTAGAGTCACCCCAAATACGAACCACAGCACTCTCTGAATAGCACATTGGAAAGTCTTGGGATATGCCTGGGGTGGGGCAGTGCAGCTTAAGGGGCAAGAGGTAAAGATACACAAGCCCTGTGGTGTGTGTTTAGCCACGTTCGACTACACTTTCCAATCCAACACCAGGACTCCCGCTAGGGCTTGGTTTGCCCAAGTTACCAGATAGGATACAAATTAGTGCTGCCGCCTTGTGGCACATTCCCGTAACAACAACTTTAAAAACTGTGTTGAAGGGCAATTATCATTCCAAGGCCAAGGGCCTGCGGGTTTGCAAATGAACCCGGCCCTCAAGAAATGTCCTGGGCTATGTAACATGAAATGATTTCAAATCAGGCCTGACTCTCAGGCAGAAATGTTTCAGGACCTCAGTGGTATTCACAGGCTTTGGAAAAAACAGCACATCAAAGGAAAAGATGCTCAGGATCTGTCATGATTACAGAATACAAATATACCTAGACTAGGTGTTCCCTCGCTGCAGTCCTGAATAAGCATAAAAAGAGTAAGTGCTCAAGAGGGCAGGTGGAATAGGGAACCCTATTATGCTGTTGGAGAGAATGTAAATGGCTAAAAACCAGTATGGAAATCCGAAGGCAACTTCCCTACTGAACTAAAAAGTGGAGCTAGCACGAGACTCAGCAACCCCAGTCCAGTTCTTATAACCAGAGAATACCATCAGTGGAATAAAACACTTGCACCCCAACGGTCGTTGTGGTACTCTTTACCATAGCCAAGAGATGCAAACGAACAAAATGTCCAGTCAGAGATGACTGGATCAAGATGTTCTGCTACATACACTCCCTCGACTACCACTCATCCATAGAACAAAATGAACTCATACTATTTGCAGCAACATGGATGGAGCAGTCGATGATCTCACTAATTCTGGTAAGTTAGAGACAGAAAGACACATATCCCAGGATATCACTTATATATGCACTCTAAATACGGATACAAAGGAAGTAGTATACAAAGGAGACATAGATTCACAAATGGAAAAAAGACGTGTCCAATTCCCACAGGGGGAAATTGGAGATTGGGGAACGATGAAGTAGGAGGTTGGGATTAACAAAATCATACTCATGTATCAAAAAGTGTTCATCAAGGACGATCCGCTTGAAAGCACAGGGAACGCTACAAAACATTCTTCAATAAACTAACAGGGAAAAGAATACGAAATCCTACAGGTACAGCTACATTTATAACTGCATCAAGTTGCTGTACAACTCAAACAAACACAACATTGTGCATAATCTATGCTGAAATAGAAAATGAATATTAAATTACTAAACAAGAATGGGGCAAGGGATGCCTACTCTATTAACCTCAGGCCTCTGTGACGTCAGTTGGTGTCACAGCCTTGGAGCTTGAGCAGACCTGGGTCCTGTGCCTGGAGTACACTGCTGCTGAGGGAGCCAAGGAGGAGGACATGCCACCTGATCAGCGGCCCATCGCACCTCTATTGCCCATTCCCCTCTGCATGGTACCACAATCTCCCGATCCAATGTGACCCTCTTACAGGGAAGCAAAGCCTGGTGTACCCAAGTGATGGTAGAAGAGCTGAGAGGGAAGAGCAGCGAAGAAACCAGATCTCCACAGCTCCGGCTAAGTGGATTCCCACCTCCAGGCTACTTCATTAGAATCGCCCCACCTACGAACCACACCACCCTCCGAATAGCACATTGTAAAGTCCTGGGATATGCCTGGGGTGGGGCAGTGCAGCTTAAGGGGCAAGAGGTAAAGATACACAAGCCCTGTGGTGTGTGTGTAGCCACGTTCGACTACACTTTCCAATCCAACACCAGGACTCCCGCTAGGGCTTGGTTTGCCCAAGTTACCAGATAGGATACAAATTAGTGCTGCCGCCTTGTGGCACATTCCCGTAACAACAACTTTAAAAACTGTGTTGAAGGGCAATTATCATTCCAAGGCCAAGGGCCTGCGGGTTTGCAAATGAACCCGGCCCTCAAGAAATGTCCGGGGCTATGTAACATGAAATGATTTCAAATCAGGCCTGACTCTCAGGCAGAAATGTTTCAGGACCTCAGTGGTATTCACAGGCTTTGGAAAAAACAGCACATCAAAGGAAAAGATGCTCAGGATCTGTCATGACTACAGAATACAAATAAACCTAGACTTGGTGTTCCCTCGCTGCAGTCCTGAATAAGCATAAAAAGAGTAAGTGTTCAAGAGGGCAGGTGGAATAGGGAACCCTATTATGCTGTTGGAGAGAATGTAAATGGCTAAAAACCAGTATGGAAATGCGAAGGCAACTTCCCTACTGAACTAAAAAGTGGAGCTAGCACGAGACTCAGCAACCCCAGTCCAGTTCTTATAACCAGAGAATACCATCAGTGGAATAAAACACTTGCACCCCAACGGTCGTTGTGGTACTCTTTACCATAGCCAAGAGATGCAAACGAACAAAATGTCCAGTCAGAGATGACTGGATCAAGATGTTCTGCTACATACACTCCCTCGACTACCACTCATCCATAGAACAAAATGAACTCATACTATTTGCAGCAACATGGATGGAGCAGTAGATGATCTCACTAATTCTGGTAAGTTAGAGACAGAAAGACACATATCCCAGGATATCACTTATATATGCACTCTAAATACGGATACAAAGGAAGTAGTATACAAAGGAGACATAGATTCACAAATGGAAAAAAGACGTGTCCAATTCCCACAGGGGGAAATTGGAGATTGGGGAACGATGAAGTAGGAGGTTGGGATTAACAAAATCATACTCATGTATCAAAAAGTGTTCAGCAAGGACGACCCGCTTGAAAGCACAGGGAACGCTCCAAAATATTCTTCAATAAACTAACAGGGAAAAGAATACGAAATCCTACAGGTACAGCTACATTTATAACTGCATCAAGTTGCTGTACAACTCAAACAAACACAACATTGTACATAATCTATGCTGAAATAGAAAATGAATATTAAATTACTAAACAAGAAAGGGGCAAGGGATGCCTACTCTATTAACTCAGTCCTCTGTGACGTCAGATGGTGTCACATCCTTGGAGCCTCAGCAGGCCTGGGTCCCGTGGCTGGAGTATGCTGTTGCTGAGGGATCCAGGGAGGAGGACGTGCAACCTGATCAGCGGCCCCTCGGACCTCTATTGCCCATTCTCCTCTGCATAGTCCAAAATCTCCCGATCACATGCCACCCTCTTACAGGTAAGCAAAGCCTGGTGTACACAAGTGATGGTAGAACAGCTGAGAGGGAAGAGCTGTGAAGAAACCAGATCTCCACAGCTCCTGCTAAGTGGATTCCCACCTCCAGGCTACTTCATTAGAATCGCCCCACCTACGAACCACACCACCCTCTGAATAGCACATTAGAAAGTCTTGGGATATGCCTGGGGTGGGGCAGTGCAGCTTAAGGGGCAAGAGGTAAAGATACACAAGCCCTATGGTGTGTGTTTAGCCACGTTTGACTACACTTTCCAATCCAACACCAGGACTCCCGCTAGGGCTTTGGTTGCCCAAGTTACCAGACTGGACACGAAGTAGTGCTGCCGCCTTGTGGCACATTCCCGTAACAACACCTTTAAAAACTGTGCTGAAGGGCAATTAGCATTCACAAGGCCAAGGGCCTGCGGGTTTGCAAATGAACCCGGCCCTCAAGAAATGTCCTGGGCTATGTAACATGAAATGATTTCAAATCAGGCCTGACTCTCAGGCAGAAATGTTTCAGGACCTCAGTGGTATTCACAGGCTTTGGAAAAAACAGCACATCAAAGGAAAAGATGCTCAGGATCTGTCATGATTACAGAATACAAATAAACCTAGACTAGGTGTTCCCTCGCTGCAGTCCTGAATAAGCATAAAAAGAGTAAGTGCTCAAGAGGGCAGGTGGAATAGGGAACCCTATTATGCTGTTGGAGAGAATGTAAATGGCTAAAAACCAGTATGGAAATGCGAAGGCAACTTCCCTACTGAACTAAAAAGTGGAGCTAGCACGAGACTCAGCAACCCCAGTCCAGTTCTTATAACCAGAGAATACCATCAGTGGAATAAAACACTTGCACCCCAACGGTCGTTGTGGTACTCTTTACCATAGCCAAGAGATGCAAACGAACAAAATGTCCAGTCAGAGATGACTGGATCAAGATGTTCTGCTACATACACTCCCTCGACTACCACTCATCCATAGAACAAAATGAACTCATACTATTTGCAGCAACATGGATGGAGCAGTAGATGATCTCACTAATTCTGGTAAGTTAGAGACAGAAAGACACATATCCCAGGATATCACTTATATATGCACTCTAAATACGGATACAAAGGAAGTAGTATACAAAGGAGACATAGATTCACAAATGGAAAAAAGACGTGTCCAATTCCCACAGGGGGAAATTGGAGATTGGGGAACGATGAAGTAGGAGGTTGGGATTAACAAAATCATACTCATGTATCAAAAAGTGTTCATCAAGGACGATCTGCTTGAAAGCACAGGGAACGCTACAAAACATTCTTCAATAAACTAACAGGGAAAAGAATACGAAATGCTACAGGTACAGCTACATTTATAACTGCATCAAGTTGCTGTACAACTCAAACAAACACAACATTGTGCATAATCTATGCTGAAATAGAAAATGAATATTAAATTACTAAACAAGAATGGGGCAAGGGATGCCTACTCTATTACCCTCAGGCCTCTGTGACGTCAGTTGGTGTCACAGCCTTGGAGCTTGAGCAGACCTGGGTCCTGTGCCTGGAGTACGCTGCTGCTGAGGGAGCCAAGGAGGAGGACATGCCACCTGATCAGCGGCCCATCGCACCTCTATTGCCCATTCCCCTCTGCATGGTACCACAATCTCCCGATCCAATGTGACCCTCTTACAGGGAAGCAAAGCCTGGTGTACCCAAGTGATGGTAGAAGAGCTGAGAGGGAAGAGCAGCGAAGAAACCAGATCTCCACAGCTCCTGCTAGGTGGATTCCCACCTCCAGCCTACTTCCCTAGAGTCACCCCAAATACGAACCACAGCACTCTCTGAATAGCACATTGGAAAGTCTTGGGATATGCCTGGGGTGGGGCAGTGCAGCTTAAGGGGCAAGAGGTAAAGATACACAAGCCCTGTGGTGTGTGTTTAGCCACGTTCGACTACACTTTCCAATCCAACACCAGGACTCCCGCTAGGGCTTGGTTTGCCCAAGTTACCAGATAGGATACAAATTAGTGCTGCCGCCTTGTGGCACATTCCCGTAACAACAACTTTAAAAACTGTGTTGAAGGGCAATTATCATTCCAAGGCCAAGGGCCTGCGGGTTTGCAAATGAACCCGGCCCTCAAGAAATGTCCTGGGCTATGTAACATGAAATGATTTCAAATCAGGCCTGACTCTCAGGCAGAAATGTTTCAGGACCTCAGTGGTATTCACAGGCTTTGGAAAAAACAGCACATCAAAGGAAAAGATGCTCAGGATCTGTCATGATTACAGAATACAAATATACCTAGACTAGGTGTTCCCTCGCTGCAGTCCTGAATAAGCATAAAAAGAGTAAGTGCTCAAGAGGGCAGGTGGAATAGGGAACCCTATTATGCTGTTGGAGAGAATGTAAATGGCTAAAAACCAGTATGGAAATCCGAAGGCAACTTCCCTACTGAACTAAAAAGTGGAGCTAGCACGAGACTCAGCAACCCCAGTCCAGTTCTTATAACCAGAGAATACCATCAGTGGAATAAAACACTTGCACCCCAACGGTCGTTGTGGTACTCTTTACCATAGCCAAGAGATGCAAACGAACAAAATGTCCAGTCAGAGATGACTGGATCAAGATGTTCTGCTACATACACTCCCTCGACTACCACTCATCCATAGAACAAAATGAACTCATACTATTTGCAGCAACATGGATGGAGCAGTCGATGATCTCACTAATTCTGGTAAGTTAGAGACAGAAAGACACATATCCCAGGATATCACTTATATATGCACTCTAAATACGGATACAAAGGAAGTAGTATACAAAGGAGACATAGATTCACAAATGGAAAAAAGACGTGTCCAATTCCCACAGGGGGAAATTGGAGATTGGGGAACGATGAAGTAGGAGGTTGGGATTAACAAAATCATACTCATGTATCAAAAAGTGTTCAGCAAGGACGATCCGCTTGAAAGCACAGGGAACGCTACAAAACATTCTTCAATAAACTAACAGGGAAAAGAATACGAAATCCTACAGGTACAGCTACATTTATAACTGCATCAAGTTGCTGTACAACTCAAACAAACACAACATTGTGCATAATCTATGCTGAAATAGAAAATGAATATTAAATTACTAAACAAGAATGGGGCAAGGGATGCCTACTCTATTAACCTCAGGCCTCTGTGACGTCAGTTGGTGTCACAGCCTTGGAGCTTGAGCAGACCTGGGTCCTGTGCCTGGAGTACACTGCTGCTGAGGGAGCCAAGGAGGAGGACATGCCACCTGATCAGCGGCCCATCGCACCTCTATTGCCCATTCCCCTCTGCATGGTACCACAATCTCCCGATCCAATGTGACCCTCTTACAGGGAAGCAAAGCCTGGTGTACCCAAGTGATGGTAGAAGAGCTGAGAGGGAAGAGCAGCGAAGAAACCAGATCTCCACAGCTCCGGCTAAGTGGATTCCCACCTCCAGGCTACTTCATTAGAATCGCCCCACCTACGAACCACACCACCCTCCGAATCGCACATTGTAAAGTCCTGGGATATGCCTGGGGTGGGGCAGTGCAGCTTAAGGGGCAAGAGGTAAAGATACACAAGCCCTGTGGTGTGTGTGTAGCCACGTTCGACTACACTTTCCAATCCAACACCAGGACTCCCGCTAGGGCTTGGTTTGCCCAAGTTACCAGATAGGATACAAATTAGTGCTGCCGCCTTGTGGCACATTCCCGTAACAACAACTTTAAAAACTGTGTTGAAGGGCAATTATCATTCCAAGGCCAAGGGCCTGCGGGTTTGCAAATGAACCCGGCCCTCAAGAAATGTCCGGGGCTATGTAACATGAAATGATTTCAAATCAGGCCTGACTCTCAGGCAGAAATGTTTCAGGACCTCAGTGGTATTCACAGGCTTTGGAAAAAACAGCACATCAAAGGAAAAGATGCTCAGGATCTGTCATGACTACAGAATACAAATAAACCTAGACTTGGTGTTCCCTCGCTGCAGTCCTGAATAAGCATAAAAAGAGTAAGTGTTCAAGAGGGCAGGTGGAATAGGGAACCCTATTATGCTGTTGGAGAGAATGTAAATGGCTAAAAACCAGTATGGAAATGCGAAGGCAACTTCCCTACTGAACTAAAAAGTGGAGCTAGCACGAGACTCAGCAACCCCAGTCCAGTTCTTATAACCAGAGAATACCATCAGTGGAATAAAACACTTGCACCCCAACGGTCGTTGTGGTACTCTTTACCATAGCCAAGAGATGCAAACGAACAAAATGTCCAGTCAGAGATGACTGGATCAAGATGTTCTGCTACATACACTCCCTCGACTACCACTCATCCATAGAACAAAATGAACTCATACTATTTGCAGCAACATGGATGGAGCAGTAGATGATCTCACTAATTCTGGTAACTTAGAGACAGAAAGACACATATCCCAGGATATCACTTATATATGCACTCTAAATACGGATACAAAGGAAGTAGTATACAAAGGAGACATAGATTCACAAATGGAAAAAAGACGTGTCCAATTCCCACAGGGGGAAATTGGAGATTGGGGAACGATGAAGTAGGAGGTTGGGATTAACAAAATCATACTCATGTATCAAAAAGTGTTCAGCAAGGACGACCCGCTTGAAAGCACAGGGAACGCTCCAAAATATTCTTCAATAAACTAACAGGGAAAAGAATACGAAATCCTACAGGTACAGCTACATTTATAACTGCATCAAGTTGCTGTACAACTCAAACAAACACAACATTGTACATAATCTATGCTGAAATAGAAAATGAATATTAAATTACTAAACAAGAAAGGGGCAAGGGATGCCTACTCTATTAACTCAGTCCTCTGTGACGTCAGATGGTGTCACATCCTTGGAGCCTCAGCAGGCCTGGGTCCCGTGGCTGGAGTATGCTGTTGCTGAGGGATCCAGGGAGGAGGACGTGCAACCTGATCAGCGGCCCCTCGGACCTCTATTGCCCATTCTCCTCTGCATAGTCCAAAATCTCCCGATCACATGCCACCCTCTTACAGGTAAGCAAAGCCTGGTGTACACAAGTGATGGTAGAACAGCTGAGAGGGAAGAGCTGTGAAGAAACCAGATCTCCACAGCTCCTGCTAAGTGGATTCCCACCTCCAGGCTACTTCATTAGAATCGCCCCACCTACGAACCACACCACCCTCTGAATAGCACATTAGAAAGTCTTGGGATATGCCTGGGGTGGGGCAGTGCAGCTTAAGGGGCAAGAGGTAAAGATACACAAGCCCTATGGTGTGTGTTTAGCCACGTTTGACTACACTTTCCAATCCAACACCAGGACTCCCGCTAGGGCTTTGGTTGCCCAAGTTACCAGACTGGACACGAAGTAGTGCTGCCGCCTTGTGGCACATTCCCGTAACAACACCTTTAAAAACTGTGCTGAAGGGCAATTAGCATTCACAAGGCCAAGGGCCTGCGGGTTTGCAAATGAACCCGGCCCTCAAGAAATGTCCTGGGCTATGTAACATGAAATGATTTCAAATCAGGCCTGACTCTCAGGCAGAAATGTTTCAGGACCTCAGTGGTATTCACAGGCTTTAGAAAAAACAGCACATCAAAGGAAAAGATGCTCAGGATCTGTCATGATTACAGAATACAAATAAACCTAGACTAGGTGTTCCCTCGCTGCAGTCCTGAATAAGCATAAAAAGAGTAAGTGCTCAAGAGGGCAGGTGGAATAGGGAACCCTATTATGCTGTTGGAGAGAATGTAAATGGCTAAAAACCAGTATGGAAATGCGAAGGCAACTTCCCTACTGAACTAAAAAGTGGAGCTAGCACGAGACTCAGCAACCCCAGTCCAGTTCTTATAACCAGAGAATACCATCAGTGGAATAAAACACTTGCACCCCAACGGTCGTTGTGGTACTCTTTACCATAGCCAAGAGATGCAAACGAACAAAATGTCCAGTCAGAGATGACTGGATCAAGATGTTCTGCTACATACACTCCCTCGACTACCACTCATCCATAGAACAAAATGAACTCATACTATTTGCAGCAACATGGATGGAGCAGTAGATGATCTCACTAATTCTGGTAAGTTAGAGACAGAAAGACACATATCCCAGGATATCACTTATATATGCACTCTAAATACGGATACAAAGGAAGTAGTATACAAAGGAGACATAGATTCACAAATGGAAAAAAGACGTGTCCAATTCCCACAGGGGGAAATTGAAGATTGGGGAACGATGAAGTAGGAGGTTGGGATTAACAAAATCATACTCATGTATCAAAAAGTGTTCATCAAGGACGATCCGCTTGAAAGCACAGGGAACGCTACAAAACATTCTTCAATAAACTAACAGGGAAAAGAATACGAAATGCTACAGGTACAGCTACATTTATAACTGCATCAAGTTGCTGTACAACTCAAACAAACACAACATTGTGCATAATCTATGCTGAAATAGAAAATGAATATTAAATTACTAAACAAGAATGGGGCAAGGGATGCCTACTCTATTACCCTCAGGCCTCTGTGACGTCAGTTGGTGTCACAGCCTTGGAGCTTGAGCAGACCTGGGTCCTGTGCCTGGAGTACGCTGCTGCTGAGGGAGCCAAGGAGGAGGACATGCCACCTGATCAGCGGCCCATCGCACCTCTATTGCCCATTCCCCTCTGCATGGTACCACAATCTCCCGATCCAATGTGACCCTCTTACAGGGAAGCAAAGCCTGGTGTACCCAAGTGATGGTAGAAGAGCTGAGAGGGAAGAGCAGCGAAGAAACCAGATCTCCACAGCTCCTGCTAGGTGGATTCCCACCTCCAGCCTACTTCCCTAGAGTCACCCCAAATACGAACCACAGCACTCTCTGAATAGCACATTGGAAAGTCTTGGGATATGCCTGGGGTGGGGCAGTGCAGCTTAAGGGGCAAGAGGTAAAGATACACAAGCCCTGTGGTGTGTGTTTAGCCACGTTCGACTACACTTTCCAATCCAACACCAGGACTCCCGCTAGGGCTTGGTTTGCCCAAGTTACCAGATAGGATACAAATTAGTGCTGCCGCCTTGTGGCACATTCCCGTAACAACAACTTTAAAAACTGTGTTGAAGGGCAATTATCATTCCAAGGCCAAGGGCCTGCGGGTTTGCAAATGAACCCGGCCCTCAAGAAATGTCCTGGGCTATGTAACATGAAATGATTTCAAATCAGGCCTGACTCTCAGGCAGAAATGTTTCAGGACCTCAGTGGTATTCACAGGCTTTGGAAAAAACAGCACATCAAAGGAAAAGATGCTCAGGATCTGTCATGATTACAGAATACAAATATACCTAGACTAGGTGTTCCCTCGCTGCAGTCCTGAATAAGCATAAAAAGAGTAAGTGCTCAAGAGGGCAGGTGGAATAGGGAACCCTATTATGCTGTTGGAGAGAATGTAAATGGCTAAAAACCAGTATGGAAATGCGAAGGCAACTTCCCTACTGAACTAAAAAGTGGAGCTAGCACGAGACTCAGCAACCCCAGTCCAGTTCTTATAACCAGAGAATACCATCAGTGGAATAAAACACTTGCACCCCAACGGTCGTTGTGGTACTCTTTACCATAGCCAAGAGATGCAAACGAACAAAATGTCCAGTCAGAGATGACTGGATCAAGATGTTCTGCTACATACACTCCCTCGACTACCACTCATCCATAGAACAAAATGAACTCATACTATTTGCAGCAACATGGATGGAGCAGTCGATGATCTCACTAATTCTGGTAAGTTAGAGACAGAAAGACACATATCCCAGGATATCACTTATATATGCACTCTAAATACGGATACAAAGGAAGTAGTATACAAAGGAGACATAGATTCACAAATGGAAAAAAGACGTGTCCAATTCCCACAGGGGGAAATTGGAGATTGGGGAACGATGAAGTAGGAGGTTGGGATTAACAAAATCATACTCATGTATCAAAAAGTGTTCAGCAAGGACGACCCGCTTGAAAGCACAGGGAACGCTCCAAAATATTCTTCAATAAACTAACAGGGAAAAGAATACGAAATCCTACAGGTACAGCTACATTTATAACTGCATCAAGTTGCTGTACAACTCAAACAAACACAACATTGTGCATAATCTATGCTGAAATAGAAAATGAATATTAAATTACTAAACAAGAATGGGGCAAGGGATGCCTACTCTATTACCCTCAGGCCTCTGTGACGTCAGTTGGTGTCACAGCCTTGGAGCTTGAGCAGACCTGGGTCCTGTGCCTGGAGTACGCTGCTGCTGAGGGAGCCAAGGAGGAGGACATGCCACCTGATCAGCGGCCCATCGCACCTCTATTGCCCATTCCCCTCTGCATGGTACCACAATCTCCCGATCCAATGTGACCCTCTTACAGGGAAGCAAAGCCTGGTGTACCCAAGTGATGGTAGAAGAGCTGAGAGGGAAGAGCAGCGAAGAAACCAGATCTCCACAGCTCCTGCTAGGTGGATTCCCACCTCCAGCCTACTTCCCTAGAGTCGCCCCAAATACGAACCACAGCACCCTCTGAATAGCACTTTGGAAAGTCTTGGGATATGCCTGGGGTGGGGCAGTGCAGCTTAAGGGGCAAGAGGTAAAGATACACAAGCCCTGTGGTGTGTGTGTAGCCACGTTCGACTACACTTTCCAATCCAACACCAGGACTCCCGCTAGGGCTTGGTTTGCCCAAGTTACCAGATAGGATACAAATTAGTGCTGCCGCCTTGTGGCACATTCCCGTAACAACAACTTTAAAAACTGTGTTGAAGGGCAATTATCATTCCAAGGCCAAGGGCCTGCGGGTTTGCAAATGAACCCGGCCCTCAAGAAATGTCCTGGGCTATGTAACATGAAATGATTTCAAATCAGGCCTGACTCTCAGGCAGAAATGTTTCAGGACCTCAGTGGTATTCACAGGCTTTGGAAAAAACAGCACATCAAAGGAAAAGATGCTCAGGATCTGTCATGATTACAGAATACAAATATACCTAGACTAGGTGTTCCCTCGCTGCAGTCCTGAATAAGCATAAAAAGAGTAAGTGCTCAAGAGGGCAGGTGGAATAGGGAACCCTATTATGCTGTTGGAGAGAATGTAAATGGCTAAAAACCAGTATGGAAATCCGAAGGCAACTTCCCTACTGAACTAAAAAGTGGAGCTAGCACGAGACTCAGCAACCCCAGTCCAGTTCTTATAACCAGAGAATACCATCAGTGGAATAAAACACTTGCACCCCAACGGTCGTTGTGGTACTCTTTACCATAGCCAAGAGATGCAAACGAACAAAATGTCCAGTCAGAGATGACTGGATCAAGATGTTCTGCTACATACACTCCCTCGACTACCACTCATCCATAGAACAAAATGAACTCATACTATTTGCAGCAACATGGATGGAGCAGTAGATGATCTCACTAATTCTGGTAAGTTAGAGACAGAAAGACACATATCCCAGGATATCACTTATATATGCACTCTAAATACGGATACAAAGGAAGTAGTATACAAAGGAGACATAGATTCACAAATGGAAAAAAGACGTGTCCAATTCCCACAGGGGGAAATTGGAGATTGGGGAACGATGAAGTAGGAGGTTGGGATTAACAAAATCATACTCATGTATCAAAAAGTGTTCAGCAAGGACGACCCGCTTGAAAGCACAGGGAACGCTCCAAAATATTCTTCAATAAACTAACAGGGAAAAGAATACGAAATCCTACAGGTACAGCTACATTTATAACTGCATCAAGTTGCTGTACAACTCAAACAAACACAACATTGTACATAATCTATGCTGAAATAGAAAATGAATATTAAATTACTAAACAAGAAAGGGGCAAGGGATGCCTACTCTATTAACTCAGTCCTCTGTGACGTCAGATGGTGTCACATCCTTGGAGCCTCAGCAGGCCTGGGTCCCGTGGCTGGAGTATGCTGTTGCTGAGGGATCCAGGGAGGAGGACGTGCAACCTGATCAGCGGCCCCTCGGACCTCTATTGCCCATTCTCCTCTGCATAGTCCAAAATCTCCCGATCACATGCCACCCTCTTACAGGTAAGCAAAGCCTGGTGTACACAAGTGATGGTAGAACAGCTGAGAGGGAAGAGCTGTGAAGAAACCAGATCTCCACAGCTCCTGCTAAGTGGATTCCCACCTCCAGGCTACTTCATTAGAATCGCCCCACCTACGAACCACACCACCCTCTGAATAGCACATTAGAAAGTCTTGGGATATGCCTGGGGTGGGGCAGTGCAGCTTAAGGGGCAAGAGGTAAAGATACACAAGCCCTATGGTGTGTGTTTAGCCACGTTTGACTACACTTTCCAATCCAACACCAGGACTCCCGCTAGGGCTTTGGTTGCCCAAGTTACCAGACTGGACACGAAGTAGTGCTGCCGCCTTGTGGCACATTCCCGTAACAACACCTTTAAAAACTGTGCTGAAGGGCAATTAGCATTCACAAGGCCAAGGGCCTGCGGGTTTGCAAATGAACCCGGCCCTCAAGAAATGTCCTGGGCTATGTAACATGAAATGATTTCAAATCAGGCCTGACTCTCAGGCAGAAATGTTTCATGACCTCAGTGGTATTCACAGGCTTTGGAAAAAACAGCACATCAAAGGAAAAGATGCTCAGGATCTGTCATGATTACAGAATACAAATAAACCTAGACTAGGTGTTCCCTCGCTGCAGTCCTGAATAAGCATAAAAAGAGTAAGTGCTCAAGAGGGCAGGTGGAATAGGGAACCCTATTATGCTGTTGGAGAGAATGTAAATGGCTAAAAACCAGTATGGAAATGCGAAGGCAACTTCCCTACTGAACTAAAAAGTGGAGCTAGCACGAGACTCAGCAACCCCAGTCCAGTTCTTATAACCAGAGAATACCATCAGTGGAATAAAACACTTGCACCCCAACGGTCGTTGTGGTACTCTTTACCATAGCCAAGAGATGCAAACGAACAAAATGTCCAGTCAGAGATGACTGGATCAAGATGTTCTGCTACATACACTCCCTCGACTACCACTCATCCATAGAACAAAATGAACTCATACTATTTGCAGCAACATGGATGGAGCAGTAGATGATCTCACTAATTCTGGTAAGTTAGAGACAGAAAGACACATATCCCAGGATATCACTTATATATGCACTCTAAATACGGATACAAAGGAAGTAGTATACAAAGGAGACATAGATTCACAAATGGAAAAAAGACGTGTCCAATTCCCACAGGGGGAAATTGGAGATTGGGGAACGATGAAGTAGGAGGTTGGGATTAACAAAATCATACTCATGTATCAAAAAGTGTTCATCAAGGACGATCTGCTTGAAAGCACAGGGAACGCTACAAAACATTCTTCAATAAACTAACAGGGAAAAGAATACGAAATGCTACAGGTACAGCTACATTTATAACTGCATCAAGTTGCTGTACAACTCAAACAAACACAACATTGTGCATAATCTATGCTGAAATAGAAAATGAATATTAAATTACTAAACAAGAATGGGGCAAGGGATGCCTACTCTATTACCCTCAGGCCTCTGTGACGTCAGTTGGTGTCACAGCCTTGGAGCTTGAGCAGACCTGGGTCCTGTGCCTGGAGTACGCTGCTGCTGAGGGAGCCAAGGAGGAGGACATGCCACCTGATCAGCGGCCCATCGCACCTCTATTGCCCATTCCCCTCTGCATGGTACCACAATCTCCCGATCCAATGTGACCCTCTTACAGGGAAGCAAAGCCTGGTGTACCCAAGTGATGGTAGAAGAGCTGAGAGGGAAGAGCAGCGAAGAAACCAGATCTCCACAGCTCCTGCTAGGTGGATTCCCACCTCCAGCCTACTTCCCTAGAGTCACCCCAAATACGAACCACAGCACTCTCTGAATAGCACATTGGAAAGTCTTGGGATATGCCTGGGGTGGGGCAGTGCAGCTTAAGGGGCAAGAGGTAAAGATACACAAGCCCTGTGGTGTGTGTTTAGCCACGTTCGACTACACTTTCCAATCCAACACCAGGACTCCCGCTAGGGCTTGGTTTGCCCAAGTTACCAGATAGGATACAAATTAGTGCTGCCGCCTTGTGGCACATTCCCGTAACAACAACTTTAAAAACTGTGTTGAAGGGCAATTATCATTCCAAGGCCAAGGGCCTGCGGGTTTGCAAATGAACCCGGCCCTCAAGAAATGTCCTGGGCTATGTAACATGAAATGATTTCAAATCAGGCCTGACTCTCAGGCAGAAATGTTTCAGGACCTCAGTGGTATTCACAGGCTTTGGAAAAAACAGCACATCAAAGGAAAAGATGCTCAGGATCTGTCATGATTACAGAATACAAATATACCTAGACTAGGTGTTCCCTCGCTGCAGTCCTGAATAAGCATAAAAAGAGTAAGTGCTCAAGAGGGCAGGTGGAATAGGGAACCCTATTATGCTGTTGGAGAGAATGTAAATGGCTAAAAACCAGTATGGAAATCCGAAGGCAACTTCCCTACTGAACTAAAAAGTGGAGCTAGCACGAGACTCAGCAACCCCAGTCCAGTTCTTATAACCAGAGAATACCATCAGTGGAATAAAACACTTGCACCCCAACGGTCGTTGTGGTACTCTTTACCATAGCCAAGAGATGCAAACGAACAAAATGTCCAGTCAGAGATGACTGGATCAAGATGTTCTGCTACATACACTCCCTCGACTACCACTCATCCATAGAACAAAATGAACTCATACTATTTGCAGCAACATGGATGGAGCAGTAGATGATCTCACTAATTCTGGTAAGTTAGAGACAGAAAGACACATATCCCAGGATATCACTTATATATGCACTCTAAATACGGATACAAAGGAAGTAGTATACAAAGGAGACATAGATTCACAAATGGAAAAAAGACGTGTCCAATTCCCACAGGGGGAAATTGGAGATTGGGGAACGATGAAGTAGGAGGTTGGGATTAACAAAATCATACTCATGTATCAAAAAGTGTTCAGCAAGGACGACCCACTTGAAAGCACAGGGAACGCTCCAAAATATTCTTCAATAAACTAACAGGGAAAAGAATACGAAATCCTTCAGGTACAGCTACATTTATAACTGCATCAAGTTGCTGTACAACTCAAACAAACACAACATTGTACATAATCTATGCTGAAATAGAAAATGAATATTAAATTACTAAACAAGAAAGGGGCAAGGGATGCCTACTCTATTACACTCAGTCCTCTGTGACGTCAGATGGTGTCACATCCTTGGAGCCTCAGCAGGCCTGGGTCCCGTGGCTGGAGTATGCTGTTGCTGAGGGATCCAGGGAGGAGGACGTGCAACCTTATCAGCGTCCCCTTGGACCTCTATTGCCCATTCTCCTCTGCATGGTCCAAAATCTCCCGATCACATGCCACCCTCTTACAGGTAAGCAAAGCCTGGTGTACACAAGTGATGGTAGAACAGCTGAGAGGGAAGAGCTGTGAAGAAACCAGATCTCCACAGCTCCTGCTAAGTGGATTCCCACCTCCAGGCTACTTCATTAGAATCGTCCCACCTACGAACCACACCACCCTCCGAATAGCACTTTGGAAAGTGTTGGGATATGCCTGGGGTGGGGCAGTGCAGCTTAAGGGGCAAGAGGTAAAGATACACAAGCCCTATGGTGTGTGTTTAGCCACGTTTGACTACACTTTCCAATCCAACACCAGGACTCCCGCTAGGGCTTTGGTTGCCCAAGTTACCAGACTGGACACGAAGTAGTGCTGCCACCTTGTGGCACATTCCCGTAACAACACCTTTAAAAACTGTGCTGAAGGGCAATTAGCATTCACAAGGCCAAGGGCCTGCGGGTTTGCAAATGAACCCGGCCCTCAAGAAATGTCCTGGGCTATGTAACATGAAATGATTTCAAATCAGGCCTGACTCTCAGGCAGAAATGTTTCAGGACCTCAGTGGTATTCACAGGCTTTGGAAAAAACAGCACATCAAAGGAAAAGATGCTCAGGATCTGTCATGATTACAGAATACAAATAAACCTAGACTAGGTGTTCCCTCGCTGCAGTCCTGAATAAGCATAAAAAGAGTAAGTGCTCAAGAGGGCAGGTGGAATAGGGAACCCTATTATGCTGTTGGAGAGAATGTAAATGGCTAAAAACCAGTATGGAAATGCGAAGGCAACTTCCCTACTGAACTAAAAAGTGGAGCTAGCACGAGACTCAGCAACCCCAGTCCAGTTCTTATAACCAGAGAATACCATCAGTGGAATAAAACACTTGCACCCCAACGGTCGTTGTGGTACTCTTTACCATAGCCAAGAGATGCAAACGAACAAAATGTCCAGTCAGAGATGACTGGATCAAGATGTTCTGCTACATACACTCCCTCGACTACCACTCATCCATAGAACAAAATGAACTCATACTATTTGCAGCAACATGGATGGAGCAGTAGATGATCTCACTAATTCTGGTAAGTTAGAGACAGAAAGACACATATCCCAGGATATCACTTATATATGCACTCTAAATACGGATACAAAGGAAGTAGTATACAAAGGAGACATAGATTCACAAATGGAAAAAAGACGTGTCCAATTCCCACAGGGGGAAATTGGAGATTGGGGAACGATGAAGTAGGAGGTTGGGATTAACAAAATCATACTCATGTATCAAAAAGTGTTCATCAAGGACGATCTGCTTGAAAGCACAGGGAACGCTACAAAACATTCTTCAATAAACTAACAGGGAAAAGAATACGAAATGCTACAGGTACAGCTACATTTATAACTGCATCAAGTTGCTGTACAACTCAAACAAACACAACATTGTGCATAATCTATGCTGAAATAGAAAATGAATATTAAATTACTAAACAAGAATGGGGCAAGGGATGCCTACTCTATTACCCTCAGGCCTCTGTGACGTCAGTTGGTGTCACAGCCTTGGAGCTTGAGCAGACCTGGGTCCTGTGCCTGGAGTACGCTGCTGCTGAGGGAGCCAAGGAGGAGGACATGCCACCTGATCAGCGGCCCATCGCACCTCTATTGCCCATTCCCCTCTGCATGGTACCACAATCTCCCGATCCAATGTGACCCTCTTACAGGGAAGCAAAGCCTGGTGTACCCAAGTGATGGTAGAAGAGCTGAGAGGGAAGAGCAGCGAAGAAACCAGATCTCCACAGCTCCTGCTAGGTGGATTCCCACCTCCAGCCTACTTCCCTAGAGTCACCCCAAATACGAACCACAGCACTCTCTGAATAGCACATTGGAAAGTCTTGGGATATGCCTGGGGTGGGGCAGTGCAGCTTAAGGGGCAAGAGGTAAAGATACACAAGCCCTGTGGTGTGTGTTTAGCCACGTTCGACTACACTTTCCAATCCAACACCAGGACTCCCGCTAGGGCTTGGTTTGCCCAAGTTACCAGATAGGATACAAATTAGTGCTGCCGCCTTGTGGCACATTCCCGTAACAACACCTTTAAAAACTGTGCTGAAGGGCAATTAGCATTCACAAGGCCAAGGGCCTGCGGGTTTGCAAATGAACCCGGCCCTCACGAAATGTCCTGGGCTATGTAACATGAAATGATTTCAAATCAGGCCTGACTCTCAGGCAGAAATGTTTCAGGACCTCAGTGGTATTCACAGGCTTTGGAAAAAAAACAGCACATCAAAGGAAAAGATGCTCAGGATCTGTCATGATTACAGAATACAAATAAACCTAGACTAGGTGTTCCCTCGCTGCAGTCCTGAATAAGCATAAAAAGAGTAAGTGCTCAAGAGGGCAGGTGGAATAGGGAACCCTATTATGCTGTTGGAGAGAATGTAAATGGCTAAAAACCAGTATGGAAATGCGAAGGCAACTTCCCTACTGAACAAAAAAGTGGAGCTAGCACGAGACTCAGCAACCCCAGTCCAGTTCTTATAACCAGAGAATACCATCAGTGGAATAAAACACTTGCACCCCAACGGTCGTTGTGGTACTCTTTACCATAGCCAAGAGATGCAAACGAACAAAATGTCCAGTGAGAGATAACTGGATCAAGATATTCTGCTACATACATTCCTCGACTACCACTCATCCATAGAACAAAATGAACTCATACTATTTGCAGCAATATGGATGGAGCAGTAGATGATCTCACTAATTCTGGTAAGTTAGAGACAGAAAGACACATATCCCAGGATGTCACTTATATATGTACTCTAAATATGGATACAAAGAAGTAGTATACAAAGGAGACATAGATTCACAAATGGAAAAAAGACGTGTCCAATTCCCACAGGGGGAAATTGGAGATTGGGGAACGATGAAGTAAGAGGTTGGGATTAACAAAATCATACTCATGTATCAAAAAGTGTTCATCAAGGACGATCCGCTTGAAAGCACAGGGAACGCTACAAAACATTCTTCAATAAACTAACAGGGAAAAGAATACGAAATGCTACAGGTACAGCTACATTTATAACTGCATCAAGTTGCTGTACAACTCAAACAAACACAACATTGTGCATAATCTATGCTGAAATAGAAAATGAATATTAAATTACTAAACAAGAATGGGGCAAGGGATGCCTACTCTATTACCCTCAGGCCTCTGTGACGTCAGTTGGTGTCACAGCCTTGGAGCTTGAGCAGACCTGGGTCCTGTGCCTGGAGTACGCTGCTGCTGAGGGAGCCAAGGAGGAGGACATGCCACCTGATCAGCGGCCCATCGCACCTCTATTGCCCATTCCCCTCTGCGTGGTACCACAATCTCCCGATCCAATGTGACCCTCTTACAGGGAAGCAAAGCCTGGTGTACCCAAGTGATGGTAGAAGAGCTGAGAGGGAAGAGCAGCGAAGAAACCAGATCTCCACAGCTCCTGCTAGGTGGATTCCCACATCCAGCCTACTTCCCTAGAGTCGCCCCAAATACGAACCACAGCACCCTCTGAATAGCACTTTGGAAAGTGTTGGGATATGCCTGGGGTGGGGCAGTGCAGCTTAAGGGGCAAGAGGTAAAGATACACAAGCCCTATGGTGTGTGTTTAGCCACGTTTGACTACACTTTCCAATCCAACACCAGGACTCCCGCTAGGGCTTTGGTTGCCCAAGTTACCAGACTGGACACGAAGTAGTGCTGCCGCCTTGTGGCACATTCCCGTAACAACACCTTTAAAAACTGTGCTGAAGGGCAATTAGCATTCACAAGGCCAAGGGCCTGCGGGTTTGCAAATGAACCTGGCCCTCAAGAAATGTCCTGGGCTATGTAACATGAAATGATTTCAAATCAGGCCCGACTCTCAGGCAGAAATGTTTCCGGACCACAGTGGGATTCACAGGCTTTGGAAAAAACAGCACATCAAAGGAAAAGATGCTCAGGATCTGTCATGATTACAGAATACAAATAAACCTAGACTAGGTGTTCCCTCGCTGCAGTCCTGAATAAGCATAAAAAGAGTAAGTGCTCAAGAGGGCAGGTGGAATAGGGAACCCTATTATGCTGTTGGAGAGAATGTAAATGGCTATAAAACAGTATGGAAATGCGAAGGCAACTTCCCTACTGAACTAAAAAGTGGAGCTAGCACGAGACTCAGCAACCCCAGTCCATTTCTTATAACCAGAGAATACCATCAGTGGAATAAAACACTTGCACCCCAACGGTCGTTGTGGTACTCTTTACCATAGCCAAGAGATGCAAACGAACAAAAGGTCAAGTCAGAGATGACTGGATCAAGATGTTCTGCTACATACACTCCCTCGACTACCACTCATCCATAGAACAAAATGAACTCATACTATTTGCAGCAACATGGATGGAGCAGTAGATGATCTCACTAATTCTGGTAAGTTAGAGACAGAAAGACACATATCCCAGGATATCACTTATATATGCACTCTAAATACGGATACAAAGGAAGTAGTATACAAAGGAGACATAGATTCACAAATGGAAAAAAGACGTGTCCAATTCCCACAGGGGGAAATTGGAGATTGGGGAACGATGAAGTAGGAGGTTGGGATTAACAAAATCATACTCATGTATCAAAAAGTGTTCAGCAAGGACGATCCGCTTGAAAGCACAGGGAACGCTACAAAACATTCTTCAATAAACTAACAGGGAAAAGAATATGAAATCCTACAGGTACAGCTACATTTATAACTGCATCAAGTTGCTGTACAACTCAAACAAACGCAACATTGTGCATAATCTATGCTGAAATAGAAAATGAATATTAAATTACTAAACAAGAATGGGGCAAGGGATGCCTACTCTATTACCCTCAGGCCTCTGTGACGTCAGTTGGTGTCACAGCCTTGGAGCTTGAGCAGACCTGGGTCCTGTGCCTGGAGTACGCTGCTGCTGAGGGAGCCAAGGAGGAGGACATGCCACCTGATCAGCGGCCCATCGCACCTCTATTGCCCATTCCCCTCTGCATGGTACCACAATCTCCCGATCCAATGTGACCCTCTTACAGGGAAGCAAAGCCTGGTGTACCCAAGTGATGGTAGAAGAGCTGAGAGGGAAGAGCAGCGAAGAAACCAGATCTCCACAGCTCCTGCTAGGTGGATTCCCACCTCCAGCCTACTTCCCTAGAGTCGCCCCAAATACGAACCACAGCACTCTCTGAATAGCACATTGGAAAGTCTTGGGATATGCCTGGGGTGGGGCAGTGCAGCTTAAGGGGCAAGAGGTAAAGATACACAAGCCCTGTGGTGTGTGTTTAGCCACATTCGACTACACTTTCCAATCCAACACCAGGACTCCCGCTAGGGCTTGGTTTGCCCAAGTTACCAGATAGGATACAAATTAGTGCTGCCGCCTTGTGGCACATTCCCGTAACAACAACTTTAAAAACTGTGTTGAAGGGCAATTATCATTCCAAGGCCAAGGGCCTGCGGGTTTGCAAATGAACCCGGCCCTCAAGAAATGTCCTGGGCTATGTAACATGAAATGATTTCAAATCAGGCCCGACTCTCAGGCAGAAATGTTTCAGGACCTCAGTGGTATTCACAGGCTTTTGAAAAAACAGCACATCAAAGGAAAAGATGCTCAGGATCTGTCATGATTACAGAATACAAATAAACCTAGACTAGGTGTTCCCTCGCTGCAGTCCTGAATAAGCATAAAAAGAGTAAGTGCTCAAGAGGGCAGGTGGAATAGGGAACCCTATTATGCTGTTGGAGAGAATGTAAATGGCTAAAAACCAGTATGGAAATCCGAAGGCAACTTCCCTACTGAACTAAAAAGTGGAGCTAGCACGAGACTCAGCAACCCCAGTCCAGTTCTTATAACCAGAGAATACCATCAGTGGAATAAAACACTTGCACCCCAACGGTCGTTGTGGTACTCTTTACCATAGCCAAGAGATGCAAACGAACAAAATGTCCAGTCAGAGATGACTGGATCAAGATGTTCTGCTACATACACTCCCTCGACTACCACTCATCCATAGAACAAAATGAACTCATACTATTTGCAGCAACATGGATGGAGCAGTAGATGATCTCACTAATTCTGGTAAGTTAGAGACAGAAAGACACATATCCCAGGATATCACTTATATATGCACTCTAAATACGGATACAAAGGAAGTAGTATACAAAGGAGACATAGATTCACAAATGGAAAAAAGACGTGTCCAATTCCCACAGGGGGAAATTGGAGATTGGGGAACGATGAAGTAGGAGGTTGGGATTAACAAAATCATACTCATGTATCAAAAAGTGTTCAGCAAGGACGACCCGCTTGAAAGCACAGGGAACGCTCCAAAATATTCTTCAATAAACTAACAGGGAAAAGAATACGAAATCCTACAGGTACAGCTACATTTATAACTGCATCAAGTTGCTGTACAACTCAAACAAACACAACATTGTACATAATCTATGCTGAAATAGAAAATGAATATTAAATTACTAAACAAGAAAGGGGCAAGGGATGCCTACTCTATTAACTCAGTCCTCTGTGACGTCAGATGGTGTCACATCCTTGGAGCCTCAGCAGGCCTGGGTCCCGTGGCTGGAGTATGCTGTTGCTGAGGGTTCCAGGGAGGAGGACGTGCAACCTGATCAGCGTCCCCTTGGACCTCTATTGCCCATTCTCCTCTGCATGGTCCAAAATCTCCCGATCACATGCCACCCTCTTACAGGTAAGCAAAGCCTGGTGTACACAAGTGATGCTGAACAGCTGGGAGGGAAGAGCTGTGAAGAAACCAGATCTCCACAGCTCCTGCTAAGTGGATTCCCACCTCCAGGCTACTTCATTAGAATCGTCCCACCTACGAACCACACCACCCTCCGAATAGCACTTTGGAAAGTGTTGGGATATGCCTGGGGTGGGGCAGTGCAGCTTAAGGGGCAAGAGGTAAAGATACACAAGCCCTATGGTGTGTGTTTAGCCACGTTTGACTACACTTTCCAATCCAACACCAGGACTCCCGCTAGGGCTTTGGTTGCCCAAGTTACCAGACTGGACACGAAGTAGTGCTGCCACCTTGTGGCACATTCCCGTAACAACACCTTTAAAAACTGTGCTGAAGGGCAATTAGCATTCACAAGGCCAAGGGCCTGCGGGTTTGCAAATGAACCCGGCCCTCACGAAATGTCCTGGGCTATGTAACATGAAATGATTTCAAATCAGGCCTGACTCTCAGGCAGAAATGTTTCAGGACCTCAGTGGTATTCACAGGCTTTGGAAAAAAACAGCACATCAAAGGAAAAGATGCTCAGGATCTGTCATGATTACAGAATACAAATAAACCTAGACTAGGTGTTCCCTCGCTGCAGTCCTGAATAAGCATAAAAAGAGTAAGTGCTCAAGAGGGCAGGTGGAATAGGGAACCCTATTATGCTGTTGGAGAGAATGTAAATGGCTAAAAACCAGTATGGAAATGCGAAGGCAACTTCCCTACTGAACTAAAAAGTGGAGCTAGCACGAGACTCAGCAACCCCAGTCCAGTTCTTATAACCAGAGAATACCATCAGTGGAATAAAACACTTGCACCCCAACGGTCGTTGTGGTATTCTTTACCATAGCCAAGAGATGCAAACGAACAAAATGTCCAGTGAGAGATGACTGGATCAAGATATTCTGCTACATACATTCCTCGACTACCACTCATCCATAGAACAAAATGAACTCATACTATTTGCAGCAACATGGATGGAGCAGTAGATGATCTCACTAATTCTGGTAAGTTAGAGACAGAAAGACACATATCCCAGGATGTCACTTATATATGCACTCTAAATATGGATACAAAGAAGTAGTATACAAAGGAGACATAGATTCACAAATGGAAAAAAGACGTGTCCAATTCCCACAGGGGGAAATTGGAGATTGGGGAACGATGAAGTAGGAGGTTGGGATTAACAAAATCATACTCATGTATCAAAAAGTGTTCATCAAGGACGATCCGCTTGAAAGCACAGGGAACGCTACAAAACATTCTTCAATAAACTAACAGGGAAAAGAATACGAAATCCTACAGGTACAGCTACATTTATAACTGCATCAAGTTGCTGTACAACTCAAACAAACACAACATTGTGCATAATCTATGCTGAAATAGAAAATGAATATTAAATTACTAAACAAGAATGGGGCAAGGGATGCCTACTCTATTACCCTCAGGCCTCTGTGACGTCAGTTGGTGTCACAGCCTTGGAGCTTGAGCAGACCTGGGTCCTGTGCCTGGAGTACGCTGCTGCTGAGGGAGCCAAGGAGGAGGACATGCCACCTGATCAGCGGCCCATCGCACCTCTATTGCCCATTCCCCTCTGCGTGGTACCACAATCTCCCGATCCAATGTGACCCTCTTACAGGGAAGCAAAGCCTGGTGTACCCAAGTGATGGTAGAAGAGCTGAGAGGGAAGAGCAGCGAAGAAACCAGATCTCCACAGCTCCTGCTAGGTGGATTCCCACATCCAGCCTACTTCCCTAGAGTCGCCCCAAATACGAACCACAGCACCCTCTGAATAGCACATTGGAAAGTCTTGGGATATGCCTGGGGTGGGGCAGTGCAGCTTAAGGGGCAAGAGGTAAAGATACACAAGCCCTGTGGTGTGTGTGTAGCCACGTTCGACTACACTTTCCAATCCAACACCAGGACTCCCGCTAGGGCTTGGTTTGCCCAAGTTACCAGATAGGATACAAATTAGTGCTGCCGCCTTGTGGCACATTCCCATAACAACAACTTTAAAAACTGTGTTGAAGGGCAATTATCATTCCAAGGCCAAGGGCCTGCGGGTTTGCAAATGAACCCGGCCCTCAAGAAATGTCCTGGGCTATGTAACATGAAATGATTTCAAATCAGGCCTGACTCTCAGGCAGAAATGTTTCAGGACCTCAGTGGTATTCACAGGCTTTTGAAAAAACAGCACATCAAAGGAAAAGATGCTCAGGATCTGTCATGATTACAGAATACAAATAAACCTAGACTAGGTGTTCCCTCGCTGCAGTCCTGAATAAGCATAAAAAGAGTAAGTGCTCAAGAGGGCAGGTGGAATAGGGAACCCTATTATGCTGTTGGAGAGAATGTAAATGGCTAAAAACCAGTATGGAAATCCGAAAGCAACTTCCCTACTGAACTAAAAAGTGGAGCTAGCACGAGACTCAGCAACCCCAGTCCAGTTCTTATAACCAGAGAATACCATCAGTGGAATAAAACACTTGCACCCCAACGGTCGTTGTGGTACTCTTTACCATAGCCAAGAGATGCAAACGAACAAAATGTCCAGTCAGAGATGACTGGATCAAGATGTTCTGCTACATACACTCCCTCGACTACCACTCATCCATAGAACAAAATGAACTCATACTATTTGCAGCAACATGGATGGAGCAGTAGATGATCTCACTAATTCTGGTAAGTTAGAGACAGAAAGACACATATCCCAGGATATCACTTATATATGCACTCTAAATACGGATACAAAGGAAGTAGTATACAAAGGAGACATAGATTCACAAATGGAAAAAAGACGTGTCCAATTCCCACAGGGGGAATTGGAGATTGGGGAACGATGAAGTAGGAGGTTGGGATTAACAAAATCATACTCATGTATCAAAAAGTGTTCAGCAAGGACGACCCGCTTGAAAGCACATGGAACGCTCCAAAATATTCTTCAATAAACTAACAGGGAAAAGAATACGAAATCCTTCAGGTACAGCTACATTTATAACTGCATCAAGTTGCTGTACAACTCAAACAAACACAACATTGTACATAATCTATGCTGAAATAGAAAATGAATATTAAATTACTAAACAAGAAAGGGGCAAGGGATGCCTACTCTATTACACTCAGTCCTCTGTGACGTCAGATGGTGTCATATCCTTGGAGCCTCAGCAGGCCTGGGTCCCGTGGCTGGAGTATGCTGTTGCTGAGGGATCCAGGGAGGAGGACGTGCAACCTGATCAGCGGCCCCTCGGACCTCTATTGCCCATTCTCCTCTGCATGGTCCAAAATCTCCCGATCACATGCCACCCTCTTACAGGTAAGCAAAGCCTGGTGTACACAAGTGATGGTAGAACAGCTGAGAGGGAAGAGCTGTGAAGAAACCAGATCTCCACAGCTCCTGCTAAGTGGATTCCCACCTCCAGGCTACTTCATTAGAATCGCCCCACCTACGAACCACACCACCCTCTGAATAGCACATTAGAAAGTCTTGGGATATGCCTGGGGTGGGGCAGTGCAGCTTAAGGGGCAAGAGGTAAAGATACACAAGCCCTATGGTGTGTGTTTAGCCACGTTTGACTACACTTTCCAATCCAACACCAGGACTCCCGCTAGGGCTTTGGTTGCCCAAGTTACCAGACTGGACACGAAGTAGTGCTGCCGCCTTGTGGCACATTCCCGTAACAACACCTTTAAAAACTGTTCTGAAGGGCAATTAGCATTCACAAGGCCAAGGGCCTGCGGGTTTGCAAATGAACCTGGCCCTCAAGAAATGTCCTGGGCTATGTAACATGAAATGATTTCAAATCAGGCCCGACTCTCAGGCAGAAATGTTTCAGGACCTCAGTGGTATTCACAGGCTTTGGAAAAAACAGCACATCAAAGGAAAAGATGCTCAGGATCTGTCATGATTACAGAATACAAATAAACCTAGACTAGGTGTTCCCTCGCTGCAGTCCTGAATAAGCATAAAAAGAGTAAGTGCTCAAGAGGGCAGGTGGAATAGGGAACCCTATTATGCTGTTGGAGAGAATGTAAATGGCTAAAAACCAGTATGGAAATGCGAAGGCAACTTCCCTACTGAACTAAAAAGTGGAGCTAGCACGAGACTCAGCAACCCCAGTCCAGTTCTTATAACCAGAGAATACCATCAGTGGAATAAAACACTTGCACCCCAACGGTCGTTGTGGTACTCTTTACCATAGCCAAGAGATGCAAACGAACAAAATGTCCAGTCAGAGATGACTGGATCAAGATGTTCTGCTACATACACTCCCTCGACTACCACTCATCCATAGAACAAAATGAACTCATACTATTTGCAGCAACATGGATGGAGCAGTAGATGATCTCACTAATTCTGGTAAGTTAGAGACAGAAAGACACATATCCCAGGATATCACTTATATATGCACTCTAAATACGGATACAAAGGAAGTAGTATACAAAGGAGACATAGATTCACAAATGGAAAAAAGACGTGTCCAATTCCCACAGGGGGAAATTGGAGATTGGGGAACGATGAAGTAGGAGGTTGGGATTAACAAAATCATACTCATGTATCAAAAAGTGTTCAGCAAGGACGATCCGCTTGAAAGCACAGGGAACGCTACAAAACATTCTTCAATAAACTAACAGGGAAAAGAATACGAAATGCTACAGGTACAGCTACATTTATAACTGCATCAAGTTGCTGTACAACTCAAACAAACACAACATTGTGCATAATCTATGCTGAAATAGAAAATGAATATTAAATTACTAAACAAGAATGGGGCAAGGGATGCCTACTCTATTACCCTCAGGCCTCTGTGACGTCAGTTGGTGTCACAGCCTTGGAGCTTGAGCAGACCTGGGTCCTGTGCCTGGAGTACGCTGCTGCTGAGGGAGCCAAGGAGGAGGACATGCCACCTGATCAGCGGCCCATCGCACCTCTATTGCCCATTCCCCTCTGCATGGTACCACAATCTCCCGATCCAATGTGACCCTCTTACAGGGAAGCAAAGCCTGGTGTACCCAAGTGATGGTAGAAGAGCTGAGAGGGAAGAGCAGCGAAGAAACCAGATCTCCACAGCTCCTGCTAGGTGGATTCCCACCTCCAGCCTACTTCCCTAGAGTCGCCCCAAATACGAACCACAGCACTCTCTGAATAGCACATTGGAAAGTCTTGGGATATGCCTGGGGTGGGGCAGTGCAGCTTAAGGGGCAAGAGGTAAAGATACACAAGCCCTGTGGTGTGTGTTTAGCCACGTTCGACTACACTTTCCAATCCAACACCAGGACTCCCGCTAGGGCTTGGTTTGCCCAAGTTACCAGATAGGATACAAATTAGTGCTGCCGCCTTGTGGCACATTCCCGTAACAACAACTTTAAAAACTGTGTTGAAGGGCAATTAGCATTCCAAGGCCAAGGGCCTGCGGGTTTGCAAATGAACCCGGCCCTCAAGAAATGTCCTGGGCTATGTAACATGAAATGATTTCAAATCAGGCCCGACTCTCAGGCAGAAATGTTTCAGGACCTCAGTGGTATTCACAGGCTTTTGAAAAAACAGCACATCAAAGGAAAAGATGCTCAGGATCTGTCATGATTACAGAATACAAATAAACCTAGACTAGGTGTTCCCTCGCTGCAGTCCTGAATAAGCATAAAAAGAGTAAGTGCTCAAGAGGGCAGGTGGAATAGGGAACCCTATTATGCTGTTGGAGAGAATGTAAATGGCTAAAAACCAGTATGGAAATGCGAAGGCAACTTCCCTACTGAACTAAAAAGTGGAGCTAGCACGAGACTCAGCAACCCCAGTCCAGTTCTTATAACCAGAGAATACCATCAGTGGAATAAAACACTTGCACCCCAACGGTCGTTGTGGTACTCTTTACCATAGCCAAGAGATGCAAACGAACAAAATGTCCAGTCAGAGATGACTGGATCAAGATGTTCTGCTACATACACTCCCTCGACTACCACTCATCCATAGAACAAAATGAACTCATACTATTTGCAGCAACATGGATGGAGCAGTAGATGATCTCACTAATTCTGGTAAGTTAGAGACAGAAAGACACATATCCCAGGATATCACTTATATATGCACTCTAAATATGGATACAAAGGAAGTAGTATACAAAGGAGACATAGATTCACAAATGGAAAAAAGACGTGTCCAATTCCCACAGGGGGAAATTGGAGATTGGGGAACGATGAAGTAGGAGGTTGGGATTAACAAAATCATACTCATGTATCAAAAAGTGTTCAGCAAGGACGATCCGCTTGAAAGCACAGGGAACGCTACAAAACATTCTTCAATAAACTAACAGGGAAAAGAATACGAAATGCTACAGGTACAGCTACATTTATAACTGCATCAAGTTGCTGTACAACTCAAACAAACACAACATTGTGCATAATCTATGCTGAAATAGAAAATGAATATTAAATTACTAAACAAGAATGGGGCAAGGGATGCCTACTCTATTACCCTCAGGCCTCTGTGACGTCAGTTGGTGTCACAGCCTTGGAGCTTGAGCAGACCTGGGTCCTGTGCCTGGAGTACGCTGCTGCTGAGGGAGCCAAGGAGGAGGACATGCCACCTGATCAGCGGCCCATCGCACCTCTATTGCCCATTCCCCTCTGCATGGTACCACAATCTCCCGATCCAATGTGACCCTCTTACAGGGAAGCAAAGCCTGGTGTACCCAAGTGATGGTAGAAGAGCTGAGAGGGAAGAGCAGCGAAGAAACCAGATCTCCACAGCTCCTGCTAGGTGGATTCCCACCTCCAGCCTACTTCCCTAGAGTCGCCCCAAATACGAACCACAGCACTCTCTGAATAGCACATTGGAAAGTCTTGGGATATGCCTGGGGTGGGGCAGTGCAGCTTAAGGGGCAAGAGGTAAAGATACACAAGCCCTGTGGTGTGTGTTTAGCCACGTTCGACTACACTTTCCAATCCAACACCAGGACTCCCGCTAGGGCTTGGTTTGCCCAAGTTACCAGATAGGATACAAATTAGTGCTGCCGCCTTGTGGCACATTCCCGTAACAACAACTTTAAAAACTGTGTTGAAGGGCAATTATCATTCCAAGGCCAAGGGCCTGCGGGTTTGCAAATGAACCCGGCCCTCAAGAAATGTCCTGGGCTATGTAACATGAAATGATTTCAAATCAGGCCTGACTCTCAGGCAGAAATGTTTCAGGACCTCAGTGGTATTCACAGGCTTTGGAAAAAACAGCACATCAAAGGAAAAGATGCTCAGGATCTGTCATGATTACAGAATACAAATAAACCTAGACTAGGTGTTCCCTCGCTGCAGTCCTGAATAAGCATAAAAAGAGTAAGTGCTCAAGAGGGCAGGTGGAATAGGGAACCCTATTATGCTGTTGGAGAGAATGTAAATGGCTAAAAACCAGTATGGAAATGCGAAGGCAACTTCCCTACTGAACAAAAAAGTGGAGCTAGCACGAGACTCAGCAACCCCAGTCCAGTTCTTATAACCAGAGAATACCATCAGTGGAATAAAACACTTGCACCCCAACGGTCGTTGTGGTACTCTTTACCATAGCCAAGAGATGCAAACGAACAAAATGTCCAGTCAGAGATGACTGGATCAAGATGTTCTGCTACATACACTCCCTCGACTACCACTCATCCATAGAACAAAATGAACTCATACTATTTGCAGCAACATGGATGGAGCAGTAGATGATCTCACTAATTCTGGTAAGTTAGAGACAGAAAGACACATATCCCAGGATATCACTTATATATGCACTCTAAATACGGATACAAAGGAAGTAGTATACAAAGGAGACATAGATTCACAAATGGAAAAAAGACGTGTCCAATTCCCACAGGGGGAAATTGGAGATTGGGGAACGATGAAGTAGGAGGTTGGGATTAACAAAATCATACTCATGTATCAAAAAATGTTCATCAAGGACGATCCGCTTGAAAGCACAGGGAACGCTACAAAACATTCTTCAATAAACTAACAGGGAAAAGAATACGAAATGCTACAGGTACAGCTACATTTATAACTGCATCAAGTTGCTGTACAACTCAAACAAACACAACATTGTGCATAATCTATGCTGAAATAGAAAATGAATATTAAATTACTAAACAAGAATGGGGCAAGGGATGCCTACTCTATTACCCTCAGGCCTCTGTGACGTCAGTTGGTGTCACAGCCTTGGAGCTTGAGCAGACCTGGGTCCTGTGCCTGGAGTACGCTGCTGCTGAGGGAGCCAAGGAGGAGGACATGCCACCTGATCAGCGGCCCATCGCACCTCTATTGCCCATTCCCCTCTGCGTGGTACCACAATCTCCCGATCCAATGTGACCCTCTTACAGGGAAGCAAAGCCTGGTGTACCCAAGTGATGGTAGAAGAGCTGAGAGGGAAGAGCAGCGAAGAAACCAGATCTCCACAGCTCCTGCTAGGTGGATTCCCACCTCCAGCCTACTTCCCTAGAGTCACCCCAAATACGAACCACAGCACTCTCTGAATAGCACATTGGAAAGTCTTGGGATATGCCTGGGGTGGGGCAGTGCAGCTTAAGGGGCAAGAGGTAAAGATACACAAGCCCTGTGGTGTGTGTTTAGCCACGTTCGACTACACTTTCCAATCCAACACCAGGACTCCCGCTAGGGCTTGGTTTGCCCAAGTTACCAGATAGGATACAAATTAGTGCTGCCGCCTTGTGGCACATTCCCGTAACAACAACTTTAAAAACTGTGTTGAAGGGCAATTATCATTCCAAGGCCAAGGGCCTGCGGGTTTGCAAATGAACCCGGCCCTCAAGAAATGTCCTGGGCTATGTAACATGAAATGATTTCAAATCAGGCCTGACTCTCAGGCAGAAATGTTTCAGGACCTCAGTGGTATTCACAGGCTTTGGAAAAAACAGCACATCAAAGGAAAAGATGCTCAGGATCTGTCATGATTACAGAATACAAATAAACCTAGACTAGGTGTTCCCTCGCTGCAGTCCTGAATAAGCATAAAAAGAGTAAGTGCTCAAGAGGGCAGGTGGAATAGGGAACCCTATTATGCTGTTGGAGAGAATGTAAATGGCTAAAAACCAGTATGGAAATCCGAAGGCAACTTCCCTACTGAACTAAAAAGTGGAGCTAGCACGAGACTCAGCAACCCCAGTCCAGTTCTTATAACCAGAGAATACCATCAGTGGAATAAAACACTTGCACCCCAACGGTCGTTGTGGTACTCTTTACCATAGCCAAGAGATGCAAACGAACAAAATGTCCAGTCAGAGATGACTGGATCAAGATGTTCTGCTACATACACTCCCTCGACTACCACTCATCCATAGAACAAAATGAACTCATACTATTTGCAGCAACATGGATGGAGCAGTAGATGATCTCACTAATTCTGGTAAGTTAGAGACAGAAAGACACATATCCCAGGATATCACTTATATATGCACTCTAAATACGGATACAAAGGAAGTAGTATACAAAGGAGACATAGATTCACAAATGGAAAAAAGACGTGTCCAATTCCCACAGGGGGAAATTGGAGATTGGGGAACGATGAAGTAGGAGGTTGGGATTAACAAAATCATACTCATGTATCAAAAAGTGTTCAGCAAGGACGACCCGCTTGAAAGCACAGGGAACGCTCCAAAATATTCTTCAATAAACTAACAGGGAAAAGAATACGAAATGCTACAGGTACAGCTACATTTATAACTGCATCAAGTTGCTGTACAACTCAAACAAACACAACATTGTACATAATCTATGCTGAAATAGAAAATGAATATTAAATTACTAAACAAGAAAGGGGCAAGGGATGCCTACTCTATTAACTCAGTCCTCTGTGACGTCAGATGGTGTCACATCCTTGGAGCCTCAGCAGGCCTGGGTCCCGTGGCTGGAGTATGCTGTTGCTGAGGGATCCAGGGAGGAGGACGTGCAACCTGATCAGCGTCCCCTTGGACCTCTATTGCCCATTCTCCTCTGCATGGTCCAAAATCTCCCGATCACATGCCACCCTCTTACAGGTAAGCAAAGCCTGGTGTACACAAGTGATGCTGAACAGCTGGGAGGGAAGAGCTGTGAAGAAACCAGATCTCCACAGCTCCTGCTAAGTGGATTCCCACCTCCAGGCTACTTCATTAGAATCGTCCCACCTACGAACCACACCACCCTCCGAATAGCACTTTGGAAAGTGTTGGGATATGCCTGGGGTGGGGCAGTGCAGCTTAAGGGGCAAGAGGTAAAGATACACAAGCCCTATGGTGTGTGTTTAGCCACGTTTGACTACACTTTCCAATCCAACACCAGGACTCCCGCTAGGGCTTTGGTTGCCCAAGTTACCAGACTGGACACGAAGTAGTGCTGCCACCTTGTGGCACATTCCCGTAACAACACCTTTAAAAACTGTGCTGAAGGGCAATTAGCATTCACAAGGCCAAGGGCCTGCGGGTTTGCAAATGAACCCGGCCCTCACGAAATGTCCTGGGCTATGTAACATGAAATGATTTCAAATCAGGCCTGACTCTCAGGCAGAAATGTTTCAGGACCTCAGTGGTATTCACAGGCTTTGGAAAAAAAACAGCACATCAAAGGAAAAGATGCTCAGGATCTGTCATGATTACAGAATACAAATAAACCTAGACTAGGTGTTCCCTCGCTGCAGTCCTGAATAAGCATAAAAAGAGTAAGTGCTCAAGAGGGCAGGTGGAATAGGGAACCCTATTATGCTGTTGGAGAGAATGTAAATGGCTAAAAACCAGTATGGAAATGCGAAGGCAACTTCCCTACTGAACTAAAAAGTGGAGCTAGCACGAGACTCAGCAACCCCAGTCCAGTTCTTATAACCAGAGAATACCATCAGTGGAATAAAACACTTGCACCCCAACGGTCGTTGTGGTACTCTTTACCATAGCCAAGAGATGCAAACGAACAAAATGTCCAGTGAGAGATGACTGGATCAAGATATTCTGCTACATACATTCCTCGACTACCACTCATCCATAGAACAAAATGAACTCATACTATTTGCAGCAACATGGATGGAGCAGTAGATGATCTCACTAATTCTGGTAAGTTAGAGACAGAAAGACACATATCCCAGGATGTCACTTATATATGCACTCTAAATATGGATACAAAGAAGTAGTATACAAAGGAGACATAGATTCACAAATGGAAAAAAGACGTGTCCAATTCCCACAGGGGGAAATTGGAGATTGGGGAACGATGAAGTAGGAGGTTGGGATTAACAAAATCATACTCATGTATCAAAAAGTGTTCATCAAGGACGATCCGCTTGAAAGCACAGGGAACACTACAAAACATTCTTCAATAAACTAACAGGGAAAAGAATACGAAATCCTACAGGTACAGCTACATTTATAACTGCATCAAGTTGCTGTACAACTCAAACAAACACAACATTGTGCATAATCTATGCTGAAATAGAAAATGAATATTAAATTACTAAACAAGAATGGGGCAAGGGATGCCTACTCTATTACCCTCAGGCCTCTGTGACGTCAGTTGGTGTCACAGCCTTGGAGCTTGAGCAGACCTGGGTCCTGTGCCTGGAGTACGCTGCTGCTGAGGGAGCCAAGGAGGAGGACATGCCACCTGATCAGCGGCCCATCGCACCTCTATTGCCCATTCCCCTCTGCGTGGTACCACAATCTCCCGATCCAATGTGACCCTCTTACAGGGAAGCAAAGCCTGGTGTACCCAAGTGATGGTAGAAGAGCTGAGAGGGAAGAGCAGCGAAGAAACCAGATCTCCACAGCTCCTGCTAGGTGGATTCCCACATCCAGCCTACTTCCCTAGAGTCGCCCCAAATACGAACCACAGCACCCTCTGAATAGCACATTGGAAAGTCTTGGGATATGCCTGGGGTGGGGCAGTGCAGCTTAAGGGGCAAGAGGTAAAGATACACAAGCCCTGTGGTGTGTGTGTAGCCACGTTCGACTACACTTTCCAATCCAACACCAGGACTCCCGCTAGGGCTTGGTTTGCCCAAGTTACCAGATAGGATACAAATTAGTGCTGCCGCCTTGTGGCACATTCCCATAACAACAACTTTAAAAACTGTGTTGAAGGGCAATTATCATTCCAAGGCCAAGGGCCTGCGGGTTTGCAAATGAACCCGGCCCTCAAGAAATGTCCTGGGCTATGTAACATGAAATGATTTCAAATCAGGCCTGACTCTCAGGCAGAAATGTTTCAGGACCTCAGTGGTATTCACAGGCTTTTGAAAAAACAGCACATCAAAGGAAAAGATGCTCAGGATCTGTCATGATTACAGAATACAAATAAACCTAGACTAGGTGTTCCCTCGCTGCAGTCCTGAATAAGCATAAAAAGAGTAAGTGCTCAAGAGGGCAGGTGGAATAGGGAACCCTATTATGCTGTTGGAGAGAATGTAAATGGCTAAAAACCAGTATGGAAATCCGAAAGCAACTTCCCTACTGAACTAAAAAGTGGAGCTAGCACGAGACTCAGCAACCCCAGTCCAGTTCTTATAACCAGAGAATACCATCAGTGGAATAAAACACTTGCACCCCAACGGTCGTTGTGGTACTCTTTACCATAGCCAAGAGATGCAAACGAACAAAATGTCCAGTCAGAGATGACTGGATCAAGATGTTCTGCTACATACACTCCCTCGACTACCACTCATCCATAGAACAAAATGAACTCATACTATTTGCAGCAACATGGATGGAGCAGTAGATGATCTCACTAATTCTGGTAAGTTAGAGACAGAAAGACACATATCCCAGGATATCACTTATATATGCACTCTAAATACGGATACAAAGGAAGTAGTATACAAAGGAGACATAGATTCACAAATGGAAAAAAGACGTGTCCAATTCCCACAGGGGGAAATTGGAGATTGGGGAATGATGAAGTAGGAGGTTGGGATTAACAAAATCATACTCATGTATCAAAAAGTGTTCAGCAAGGACGACCCACTTGAAAGCACAGGGAACGCTCCAAAATATTCTTCTATAAACTAACAGGGAAAAGAATACGAAATCCTTCAGGTACAGCTACATTTATAACTGCATCAAGTTGCTGTACAACTCAAACAAACACAACATTGTACATAATCTATGCTGAAATAGAAAATGAATATTAAATTACTAAACAAGAAAGGGGCAAGGGATGCCTACTCTATTAACTCAGTCCTCTGTGACGTCAGATGGTGTCACATCCTTGGAGCCTCAGCAGGCCTGGGTCCCGTGGCTGGAGTATGCTGTTGCTGAGGGATCCAGGGAGGAGGACGTGCAACCTTATCAGCGTCCCCTTGGACCTCTATTGCCCATTCTCCTCTGCATGGTCCAAAATCTCCCGATCACATGCCACCCTCTTACAGGTAAGCAAAGCCTGGTGTACACAAGTGATGGTAGAACAGCTGAGAGGGAAGAGCTGTGAAGAAACCAGATCTCCACAGCTCCTGCTAAGTGGATTCCCACCTCCAGGCTACTTCATTAGAATCGTCCCACCTACGAACCACACCACCCTCCGAATAGCACTTTGGAAAGTGTTGGGATATGCCTGGGGTGGGGCAGTGCAGCTTAAGGGGCAAGAGGTAAAGATACACAAGCCCTATGGTGTGTGTTTAGCCACGTTTGACTACACTTTCCAATCCAACACCAGGACTCCCGCTAGGGCTTTGGTTGCCCAAGTTACCAGACTGGACACGAAGTAGTGCTGCCACCTTGTGGCACATTCCCGTAACAACACCTTTAAAAACTGTGCTGAAGGGCAATTAGCATTCACAAGGCCAAGGGCCTGCGGGTTTGCAAATGAACCCGGCCCTCAAGAAATGTCCTGGGCTATGTAACATGAAATGATTTCAAATCAGGCCTGACTCTCAGGCAGAAATGTTTCAGGACCTCAGTGGTATTCACAGGCTTTGGAAAAAACAGCACATCAAAGGAAAAGATGCTCAGGATCTGTCATGATTACAGAATACAAATAAACCTAGACTAGGTGTTCCCTCGCTGCAGTCCTGAATAAGCATAAAAAGAGTAAGTGCTCAAGAGGGCAGGTGGAATAGGGAACCCTATTATGCTGTTGGAGAGAATGTAAATGGCTAAAAACCAGTATGGAAATGCGAAGGCAACTTCCCTACTGAACTAAAAAGTGGAGCTAGCACGAGACTCAGCAACCCCAGTCCAGTTCTTATAACCAGAGAATACCATCAGTGGAATAAAACACTTGCACCCCAACGGTCGTTGTGGTACTCTTTACCATAGCCAAGAGATGCAAACGAACAAAATGTCCAGTCAGAGATGACTGGATCAAGATGTTCTGCTACATACACTCCCTCGACTACCACTCATCCATAGAACAAAATGAACTCATACTATTTGCAGCAACATGGATGGAGCAGTCGATGATCTCACTAATTCTGGTAAGTTAGAGACAGAAAGACACATATCCCAGGATATCACTTATATATGCACTCTAAATACGGATACAAAGGAAGTAGTATACAAAGGAGACATAGATTCACAAATGGAAAAAAGACGTGTCCAATTCCCACAGGGGGAAATTGGAGATTGGGGAACGATGAAGTAGGAGGTTGGGATTAACAAAATCATACTCATGTATCAAAAAGTGTTCATCAAGGACGATCTGCTTGAAAGCACAGGGAACGCTACAAAACATTCTTCAATAAACTAACAGGGAAAAGAATACGAAATGCTACAGGTACAGCTACATTTATAACTGCATCAAGTTGCTGTACAACTCAAACAAACACAACATTGTGCATAATCTATGCTGAAATAGAAAATGAATATTAAATTACTAAACAAGAATGGGGCAAGGGATGCCTACTCTATTACCCTCAGGCCTCTGTGACGTCAGTTGGTGTCACAGCCTTGGAGCTTGAGCAGACCTGGGTCCTGTGCCTGGAGTACGCTGCTGCTGAGGGAGCCAAGGAGGAGGACATGCCACCTGATCAGCGGCCCATCGCACCTCTATTGCCCATTCCCCTCTGCATGGTACCACAATCTCCCGATCCAATGTGACCCTCTTACAGGGAAGCAAAGCCTGGTGTACCCAAGTGATGGTAGAAGAGCTGAGAGGGAAGAGCAGCGAAGAAACCAGATCTCCACAGCTCCTGCTAGGTGGATTCCCACCTCCAGCCTACTTCCCTAGAGTCACCCCAAATACGAACCACAGCACTCTCTGAATAGCACATTGGAAAGTCTTGGGATATGCCTGGGGTGGGGCAGTGCAGCTTAAGGGGCAAGAGGTAAAGATACACAAGCCCTGTGGTGTGTGTTTAGCCACGTTCGACTACACTTTCCAATCCAACACCAGGACTCCCGCTAGGGCTTGGTTTGCCCAAGTTACCAGATAGGATACAAATTAGTGCTGCCGCCTTGTGGCACATTCCCGTAACAACAACTTTAAAAACTGTGTTGAAGGGCAATTATCATTCCAAGGCCAAGGGCCTGCGGGTTTGCAAATGAACCCGGCCCTCAAGAAATGTCCTGGGCTATGTAACATGAAATGATTTCAAATCAGGCCTGACTCTCAGGCAGAAATGTTTCAGGACCTCAGTGGTATTCACAGGCTTTGGAAAAAACAGCACATCAAAGGAAAAGATGCTCAGGATCTGTCATGATTACAGAATACAAATATACCTAGACTAGGTGTTCCCTCGCTGCAGTCCTGAATAAGCATAAAAAGAGTAAGTGCTCAAGAGGGCAGGTGGAATAGGGAACCCTATTATGCTGTTGGAGAGAATGTAAATGGCTAAAAACCAGTATGGAAATCCGAAGGCAACTTCCCTACTGAACTAAAAAGTGGAGCTAGCACGAGACTCAGCAACCCCAGTCCAGTTCTTATAACCAGAGAATACCATCAGTGGAATAAAACACTTGCACCCCAACGGTCGTTGTGGTACTCTTTACCATAGCCAAGAGATGCAAACGAACAAAATGTCCAGTCAGAGATGACTGGATCAAGATGTTCTGCTACATACACTCCCTCGACTACCACTCATCCATAGAACAAAATGAACTCATACTATTTGCAGCAACATGGATGGAGCAGTCGATGATCTCACTAATTCTGGTAAGTTAGAGACAGAAAGACACATATCCCAGGATATCACTTATATATGCACTCTAAATACGGATACAAAGGAAGTAGTATACAAAGGAGACATAGATTCACAAATGGAAAAAAGACGTGTCCAATTCCCACAGGGGGAAATTGGAGATTGGGGAACGATGAAGTAGGAGGTTGGGATTAACAAAATCATACTCATGTATCAAAAAGTGTTCAGCAAGGACGACCCACTTGAAAGCACAGGGAACGCTCCAAAATATTCTTCTATAAACTAACAGGGAAAAGAATACGAAATCCTTCAGGTACAGCTACATTTATAACTGCATCAAGTTGCTGTACAACTCAAACAAACACAACATTGTACATAATCTATGCTGAAATAGAAAATGAATATTAAATTACTAAACAAGAAAGGGGCAAGGGATGCCTACTCTATTAACTCAGTCCTCTGTGACGTCAGATGGTGTCACATCCTTGGAGCCTCAGCAGGCCTGGGTCCCGTGGCTGGAGTATGCTGTTGCTGAGGGATCCAGGGAGGAGGACGTGCAACCTTATCAGCGTCCCCTTGGACCTCTATTGCCCATTCTCCTCTGCATGGTCCAAAATCTCCCGATCACATGCCACCCTCTTACAGGTAAGCAAAGCCTGGTGTACACAAGTGATGGTAGAACAGCTGAGAGGGAAGAGCTGTGAAGAAACCAGATCTCCACAGCTCCTGCTAAGTGGATTCCCACCTCCAGGCTACTTCATTAGAATCGTCCCACCTACGAACCACACCACCCTCCGAATAGCACTTTGGAAAGTGTTGGGATATGCCTGGGGTGGGGCAGTGCAGCTTAAGGGGCAAGAGGTAAAGATACACAAGCCCTATGGTGTGTGTTTAGCCACGTTTGACTACACTTTCCAATCCAACACCAGGACTCCCGCTAGGGCTTTGGTTGCCCAAGTTACCAGACTGGACACGAAGTAGTGCTGCCACCTTGTGGCACATTCCCGTAACAACACCTTTAAAAACTGTGCTGAAGGGCAATTAGCATTCACAAGGCCAAGGGCCTGCGGGTTTGCAAATGAACCCGGCCCTCACGAAATGTCCTGGGCTATGTAACATGAAATGATTTCAAATCAGGCCTGACTCTCAGGCAGAAATGTTTCAGGACCTCAGTGGTATTCACAGGCTTTGGAAAAAAAACAGCACATCAAAGGAAAAGATGCTCAGGATCTGTCATGATTACAGAATACAAATAAACCTAGACTAGGTGTTCCCTCGCTGCAGTCCTGAATAAGCATAAAAAGAGTAAGTGCTCAAGAGGGCAGGTGGAATAGGGAACCCTATTATGCTGTTGGAGAGAATGTAAATGGCTAAAAACCAGTATGGAAATGCGAAGGCAACTTCCCTACTGAACTAAAAAGTGGAGCTAGCACGAGACTCAGCAACCCCAGTCCAGTTCTTATAACCAGAGAATACCATCAGTGGAATAAAACACTTGCACCCCAACGGTCGTTGTGGTACTCTTTACCATAGCCAAGAGATGCAAACGAACAAAATGTCCAGTGAGAGATGACTGGATCAAGATATTCTGCTACATACATTCCTCGACTACCACTCATCCATAGAACAAAATGAACTCATACTATTTGCAGCAACATGGATGGAGCAGTAGATGATCTCACTAATTCTGGTAAGTTAGAGACAGAAAGACACATATCCCAGGATGTCACTTATATATGCACTCTAAATATGGATACAAAGAAGTAGTATACAAAGGAGACATAGATTCACAAATGGAAAAAAGACGTGTCCAATTCCCACAGGGGGAAATTGGAGATTGGGGAACGATGAAGTAAGAGGTTGGGATTAACAAAATCATACTCATGTATCAAAAAGTGTTCATCAAGGACGATCCGCTTGAAAGCACAGGGAACGCTACAAAACATTCTTCAATAAACTAACAGGGAAAAGAATACGAAATGCTACAGGTACAGCTACATTTATAACTGCATCAAGTTGCTGTACAACTCAAACAAACACAACATTGTGCATAATCTATGCTGAAATAGAAAATGAATATTAAATTACAAAATAAGAATGGGGCAAGGGATGCCTACTCTATTACCCTCAGGCCTCTGTGACGTCAGTTGGTGTCACAGCCTTGGAGCTTGAGCAGACCTGGGTCCTGTGCCTGGAGTACGCTGCTGCTGAGGGAGCCAAGGAGGAGGACATGCCACCTGATCAGCGGCCCATCGCACCTCTATTGCCCATTCCCCTCTGCATGGTACCACAATCTCCCGATCCAATGTGACCCTCTTACAGGGAAGCAAAGCCTGGTGTACCCAAGTGATGGTAGAAGAGCTGAGAGGGAAGAGCAGCGAAGAAACCAGATCTCCACAGCTCCTGCTAGGTGGATTCCCACCTCCAGCCTACTTCCCTAGAGTCACCCCAAATACGAACCACAGCACTCTCTGAATAGCACATTGGAAAGTCTTGGGATATGCCTGGGGTGGGGCAGTGCAGCTTAAGGGGCAAGAGGTAAAGATACACAAGCCCTGTGGTGTGTGTTTAGCCACGTTCGACTACACTTTCCAATCCAACACCAGGACTCCCGCTAGGGCTTGGTTTGCCCAAGTTACCAGATAGGATACAAATTAGTGCTGCCGCCTTGTGGCACATTCCCGTAACAACAACTTTAAAAACTGTGTTGAAGGGCAATTATCATTCCAAGGCCAAGGGCCTGCGGGTTTGCAAATGAACCCGGCCCTCAAGAAATGTCCTGGGCTATGTAACATGAAATGATTTCAAATCAGGCCTGACTCTCAGGCAGAAATGTTTCAGGACCTCAGTGGTATTCACAGGCTTTGGAAAAAACAGCACATCAAAGGAAAAGATGCTCAGGATCTGTCATGATTACAGAATACAAATATACCTAGACTAGGTGTTCCCTCGCTGCAGTCCTGAATAAGCATAAAAAGAGTAAGTGCTCAAGAGGGCAGGTGGAATAGGGAACCCTATTATGCTGTTGGAGAGAATGTAAATGGCTAAAAACCAGTATGGAAATCCGAAGGCAACTTCCCTACTGAACTAAAAAGTGGAGCTAGCACGAGACTCAGCAACCCCAGTCCAGTTCTTATAACCAGAGAATACCATCAGTGGAATAAAACACTTGCACCCCAACGGTCGTTGTGGTACTCTTTACCATAGCCAAGAGATGCAAACGAACAAAATGTCCAGTCAGAGATGACTGGATCAAGATGTTCTGCTACATACACTCCCTCGACTACCACTCATCCATAGAACAAAATGAACTCATACTATTTGCAGCAACATGGATGGAGCAGTAGATGATCTCACTAATTCTGGTAAGTTAGAGACAGAAAGACACATATCCCAGGATATCACTTATATATGCACTCTAAATACGGATACAAAGGAAGTAGTATACAAAGGAGACATAGATTCACAAATGGAAAAAAGACGTGTCCAATTCCCACAGGGGGAAATTGGAGATTGGGGAATGATGAAGTAGGAGGTTGGGATTAACAAAATCATACTCATGTATCAAAAAGTGTTCAGCAAGGACGACCCACTTGAAAGCACAGGGAACGCTCCAAAATATTCTTCTATAAACTAACAGGGAAAAGAATACGAAATCCTTCAGGTACAGCTACATTTATAACTGCATCAAGTTGCTGTACAACTCAAACAAACACAACATTGTACATAATCTATGCTGAAATAGAAAATGAATATTAAATTACTAAACAAGAAAGGGGCAAGGGATGCCTACTCTATTAACTCAGTCCTCTGTGACGTCAGATGGTGTCACATCCTTGGAGCCTCAGCAGGCCTGGGTCCCGTGGCTGGAGTATGCTGTTGCTGAGGGATCCAGGGAGGAGGACGTGCAACCTTATCAGCGTCCCCTTGGACCTCTATTGCCCATTCTCCTCTGCATGGTCCAAAATCTCCCGATCACATGCCACCCTCTTACAGGTAAGCAAAGCCTGGTGTACACAAGTGATGGTAGAACAGCTGAGAGGGAAGAGCTGTGAAGAAACCAGATCTCCACAGCTCCTGCTAAGTGGATTCCCACCTCCAGGCTACTTCATTAGAATCGTCCCACCTACGAACCACACCACCCTCCGAATAGCACTTTGGAAAGTGTTGGGATATGCCTGGGGTGGGGCAGTGCAGCTTAAGGGGCAAGAGGTAAAGATACACAAGCCCTATGGTGTGTGTTTAGCCACGTTTGACTACACTTTCCAATCCAACACCAGGACTCCCGCTAGGGCTTTGGTTGCCCAAGTTACCAGACTGGACACGAAGTAGTGCTGCCACCTTGTGGCACATTCCCGTAACAACACCTTTAAAAACTGTGCTGAAGGGCAATTAGCATTCACAAGGCCAAGGGCCTGCGGGTTTGCAAATGAACCCGGCCCTCACGAAATGTCCTGGGCTATGTAACATGAAATGATTTCAAATCAGGCCTGACTCTCAGGCAGAAATGTTTCAGGACCTCAGTGGTATTCACAGGCTTTGGAAAAAAAACAGCACATCAAAGGAAAAGATGCTCAGGATCTGTCATGATTACAGAATACAAATAAACCTAGACTAGGTGTTCCCTCGCTGCAGTCCTGAATAAGCATAAAAAGAGTAAGTGCTCAAGAGGGCAGGTGGAATAGGGAACCCTATTATGCTGTTGGAGAGAATGTAAATGGCTAAAAACCAGTATGGAAATGCGAAGGCAACTTCCCTACTGAACAAAAAAGTGGAGCTAGCACGAGACTCAGCAACCCCAGTCCAGTTCTTATAACCAGAGAATACCATCAGTGGAATAAAACACTTGCACCCCAACGGTCGTTGTGGTACTCTTTACCATAGCCAAGAGATGCAAACGAACAAAATGTCCAGTGAGAGATGACTGGATCAAGATATTCTGCTACATACATTCCTCGACTACCACTCATCCATAGAACAAAATGAACTCATACTATTTGCAGCAACATGGATGGAGCAGTAGATGATCTCACTAATTCTGGTAAGTTAGAGACAGAAAGACACATATCCCAGGATGTCACTTATATATGTACTCTAAATATGGATACAAAGAAGTAGTATACAAAGGAGACATAGATTCACAAATGGAAAAAAGACGTGTCCAATTCCCACAGGGGGAAATTGGAGATTGGGGAACGATGAAGTAAGAGGTTGGGATTAACAAAATCATACTCATGTATCAAAAAGTGTTCATCAAGGACGATCCGCTTGAAAGCACAGGGAACGCTACAAAACATTCTTCAATAAACTAACAGGGAAAAGAATACGAAATGCTACAGGTACAGCTACATTTATAACTGCATCAAGTTGCTGTACAACTCAAACAAACACAACATTGTGCATAATCTATGCTGAAATAGAAAATGAATATTAAATTACTAAACAAGAATGGGGCAAGGGATGCCTACTCTATTACCCTCAGGCCTCTGTGACGTCAGTTGGTGTCACAGCCTTGGAGCTTGAGCAGACCTGGGTCCTGTGCCTGGAGTACGCTGCTGCTGAGGGAGCCAAGGAGGAGGACATGCCACCTGATCAGCGGCCCATCGCACCTCTATTGCCCATTCCCCTCTGCGTGGTACCACAATCTCCCGATCCAATGTGACCCTCTTACAGGGAAGCAAAGCCTGGTGTACCCAAGTGATGGTAGAAGAGCTGAGAGGGAAGAGCAGCGAAGAAACCAGATCTCCACAGCTCCTGCTAGGTGGATTCCCACATCCAGCCTACTTCCCTAGAGTCGCCCCAAATACGAACCACAGCACCCTCTGAATAGCACTTTGGAAAGTGTTGGGATATGCCTGGGGTGGGGCAGTGCAGCTTAAGGGGCAAGAGGTAAAGATACACAAGCCCTATGGTGTGTGTTTAGCCACGTTTGACTACACTTTCCAATCCAACACCAGGACTCCCGCTAGGGCTTTGGTTGCCCAAGTTACCAGACTGGACACGAAGTAGTGCTGCCGCCTTGTGGCACATTCCCGTAACAACACCTTTAAAAACTGTGCTGAAGGGCAATTAGCATTCACAAGGCCAAGGGCCTGCGGGTTTGCAAATGAACCCGGCCCTCAAGAAATGTCCTGGGCTATGTAACATGAAATGATTTCAAATCAGGCCTGACTCTCAGGCAGAAATGTTTCAGGACCTCAGTGGTATTCACAGGCTTTGGAAAAAACAGCACATCAAAGGAAAAGATGCTCAGGATCTGTCATGATTACAGAATACAAATAAACCTAGACTAGGTGTTCCCTCGCTGCAGTCCTGAATAAGCATAAAAAGAGTAAGTGCTCAAGAGGGCAGGTGGAATAGGGAACCCTATTATGCTGTTGGAGAGAATGTAAATGGCTAAAAACCAGTATGGAAATGCAAAGGCAACTTCCCTACTGAACTAAAAAGTGGAGCTAGCACGAGACTCAGCAACCCCAGTCCAGTTCTTATAACCAGAGAATACCATCAGTGGAATAAAACACTTGCACCCCAACGGTCGTTGTGGTACTCTTTACCATAGCCAAGAGATGCAAACGAACAAAATGTCAAGTCAGAGATGACTGGATCAAGATGTTCTGCTACATACACTCCCTCGACTACCACTCATCCATAGAACAAAATGAACTCATACTATTTGCAGCAACATGGATGGAGCAGTAGATGATCTCACTAATTCTGGTAAGTTAGAGACAGAAAGACACATATCCCAGGATATCACTTATATATGCACTCTAAATACGGATACAAAGGAAGTAGTATACAAAGGAGACATAGATTCACAAATGGAAAAAAGACGTGTCCAATTACCACAGGGGGAAATTGGAGATTGGGGAACGATGAAGTAGGAGGTTGGGATTAACAAAATCATACTCATGTATCAAAAAGTGTTCAGCAAGGACGACCCGCTTGAAAGCACAGGGAACGCTCCAAAATATTCTTCAATAAACTAACAGGGAAAAGAATACGAAATCCTACAGGTACAGCTACATTTATAACTGCATCAAGTTGCTGTACAACTCAAACAAACACAACATTGTACATAATCTATGCTGAAATAGAAAATGAATATTAAATTACTAAACAAGAAAGGGGCAAGGGATGCCTACTCTATTAACTCAGTCCTCTGTGACGTCAGATGGTGTCACATCCTTGGAGCCTCAGCAGGCCTGGGTCCCGTGGCTGGAGTATGCTGTTGCTGAGGGATCCAGGGAGGAGGACGTGCAACCTGATCAGCGGCCCCTCGGACCTCTATTGCCCATTCTCCTCTGCATGGTCCAAAATCTCCCGATCACATGCCACCCTCTTACAGGTAAGCAAAGCCTGGTGTACACAAGTGATGGTAGAACAGCTGAGAGGGAAGAGCTGTGAAGAAACCAGATCTCCACAGCTCCTGCTAAGTGGATTCCCACCTCCAGGCTACTTCATTAGAATCGCCCCACCTACGAACCACACCACCCTCTGAATAGCACATTAGAAAGTCTTGGGATATGCCTGGGGTGGGGCAGTGCAGCTTAAGGGGCAAGAGGTAAAGATACACAAGCCCTATGGTGTGTGTTTAGCCACGTTTGACTACACTTTCCAATCCAACACCAGGACTCCCGCTAGGGCTTTGGTTGCCCAAGTTACCAGACTGGACACGAAGTAGTGCTGCCGCCTTGTGGCACATTCCCGTAACAACACCTTTAAAAACTGTGCTGAAGGGCAATTAGCATTCACAAGGCCAAGGGCCTGCGGGTTTGCAAATGAACCTGGCCCTCAAGAAATGTCCTGGGCTATGTAACATGAAATGATTTCAAATCAGGCCTGACTCTCAGGCAGAAATGTTTCCGGACCACAGTGGGATTCACAGGCTTTGGAAAAAACAGCACATCAAAGGAAAAGATGCTCAGGATCTGTCATGATTACAGAATACAAATAAACCTAGACTAGGTGTTCCCTCGCTGCAGTCCTGAATAAGCATAAAAAGAGTAAGTGCTCAAGAGGGCAGGTGGAATAGGGAACCCTATTATGCTGTTGGAGAGAATGTAAATGGCTAAAAAACAGTATGGAAATGCGAAGGCAACTTCCCTACTGAACTAAAAAGTGGAGCTAGCACGAGACTCAGCAACCCCAGTCCATTTCTTATAACCAGAGAATACCATCAGTGGAATAAAACACTTGCACCCCAACGGTCGTTGTGGTACTCTTTACCATAGCCAAGAGATGCAAACGAACAAAAGGTCAAGTCAGAGATGACTGGATCAAGATGTTCTGCTACATACACTCCCTCGACTACCACTCATCCATAGAACAAAATGAACTCATACTATTTGCAGCAACATGGATGGAGCAGTAGATGATCTCACTAATTCTGGTAAGTTAGAGACAGAAAGACACATATCCCAGGATATCACTTATATATGCACTCTAAATACGGATACAAAGGAAGTAGTATACAAAGGAGACATAGATTCACAAATGGAAAAAAGACGTGTCCAATTCCCACAGGGGGAAATTGGAGATTGGGGAACGATGAAGTAGGAGGTTGGGATTAACAAAATCATACTCATGTATCAAAAAGTGTTCAGCAAGGACGATCCGCTTGAAAGCACAGGGAACGCTACAAAACATTCTTCAATAAACTAACAGGGAAAAGAATATGAAATCCTACAGGTACAGCTACATTTATAACTGCATCAAGTTGCTGTACAACTCAAACAAACGCAACATTGTGCATAATCTATGCTGAAATAGAAAATGAATATTAAATTACTAAACAAGAATGGGGCAAGGGATGCCTACTCTATTACCCTCAGGCCTCTGTGACGTCAGTTGGTGTCACAGCCTTGGAGCTTGAGCAGACCTGGGTCCTGTGCCTGGAGTACGCTGCTGCTGAGGGAGCCAAGGAGGAGGACATGCCACCTGATCAGCGGCCCATCGCACCTCTATTGCCCATTCCCCTCTGCATGGTACCACAATCTCCTGATCCAATGTGACCCTCTTACAGGGAAGCAAAGCCTGGTGTACCCAAGTGATGGTAGAAGAGCTGAGAGGGAAGAGCAGCGAAGAAACCAGATCTCCACAGCTCCTGCTAGGTGGATTCCCACCTCCAGCCTACTTCCCTAGAGTCGCCCCAAATACGAACCACAGCACTCTCTGAATAGCACATTGGAAAGTCTTGGGATATGCCTGGGGTGGGGCAGTGCAGCTTAAGGGGCAAGAGGTAAAGATACACAAGCCCTGTGGTGTGTGTTTAGCCACGTTCGACTACACTTTCCAATCCAACACCAGGACTCCCGCTAGGGCTTGGTTTGCCCAAGTTACCAGATAGGATACAAATTAGTGCTGCCGCCTTGTGGCACATTCCCGTAACAACAACTTTAAAAACTGTGTTGAAGGGCAATTATCATTCCAAGGCCAAGGGCCTGCGGGTTTGCAAATGAACCCGGCCCTCAAGAAATGTCCTGGGCTATGTAACATGAAATGATTTCAAATCAGGCCCGACTCTCAGGCAGAAATGTTTCAGGACCTCAGTGGTATTCACAGGCTTTTGAAAAAACAGCACATCAAAGGAAAAGATGCTCAGGATCTGTCATGATTACAGAATACAAATAAACCTAGACTAGGTGTTCCCTCGCTGCAGTCCTGAATAAGCATAAAAAGAGTAAGTGCTCAAGAGGGCAGGTGGAATAGGGAACCCTATTATGCTGTTGGAGAGAATGTAAATGGCTAAAAACCAGTATGGAAATCCGAAGGCAACTTCCCTACTGAACTAAAAAGTGGAGCTAGCACGAGACTCAGCAACCCCAGTCCAGTTCTTATAACCAGAGAATACCATCAGTGGAATAAAACACTTGCACCCCAACGGTCGTTGTGGTACTCTTTACCATAGCCAAGAGATGCAAACGAACAAAATGTCCAGTCAGAGATGACTGGATCAAGATGTTCTGCTACATACACTCCCTCGACTACCACTCATCCATAGAACAAAATGAACTCATACTATTTGCAGCAACATGGATGGAGCAGTAGATGATCTCACTAATTCTGGTAAGTTAGAGACAGAAAGACACATATCCCAGGATATCACTTATATATGCACTCTAAATACGGATACAAAGGAAGTAGTATACAAAGGAGACATAGATTCACAAATGGAAAAAAGACGTGTCCAATTCCCACAGGGGGAAATTGGAGATTGGGGAACGATGAAGTAGGAGGTTGGGATTAACAAAATCATACTCATGTATCAAAAAGTGTTCAGCAAGGACGACCCGCTTGAAAGCACAGGGAACGCTCCAAAATATTCTTCAATAAACTAACAGGGAAAAGAATACGAAATCCTACAGGTACAGCTACATTTATAACTGCATCAAGTTGCTGTACAACTCAAACAAACACAACATTGTACATAATCTATGCTGAAATAGAAAATGAATATTAAATTACTAAACAAGAAAGGGGCAAGGGATGCCTACTCTATTAACTCAGTCCTCTGTGACGTCAGATGGTGTCACATCCTTGGAGCCTCAGCAGGCCTGGGTCCCGTGGCTGGAGTATGCTGTTGCTGAGGGATCCAGGGAGGAGGACGTGCAACCTGATCAGCGTCCCCTTGGACCTCTATTGCCCATTCTCCTCTGCATGGTCCAAAATCTCCCGATCACATGCCACCCTCTTACAGGTAAGCAAAGCCTGGTGTACACAAGTGATGCTGAACAGCTGGGAGGGAAGAGCTGTGAAGAAACCAGATCTCCACAGCTCCTGCTAAGTGGATTCCCACCTCCAGGCTACTTCATTAGAATCGTCCCACCTACGAACCACACCACCCTCCGAATAGCACTTTGGAAAGTGTTGGGATATGCCTGGGGTGGGGCAGTGCAGCTTAAGGGGCAAGAGGTAAAGATACACAAGCCCTATGGTGTGTGTTTAGCCACGTTTGACTACACTTTCCAATCCAACACCAGGACTCCCGCTAGGGCTTTGGTTGCCCAAGTTACCAGACTGGACACGAAGTAGTGCTGCCACCTTGTGGCACATTCCCGTAACAACACCTTTAAAAACTGTGCTGAAGGGCAATTAGCATTCACAAGGCCAAGGGCCTGCGGGTTTGCAAATGAACCCGGCCCTCACGAAATGTCCTGGGCTATGTAACATGAAATGATTTCAAATCAGGCCTGACTCTCAGGCAGAAATGTTTCAGGACCTCAGTGGTATTCACAGGCTTTGGAAAAAAAACAGCACATCAAAGGAAAAGATGCTCAGGATCTGTCATGATTACAGAATACAAATAAACCTAGACTAGGTGTTCCCTCGCTGCAGTCCTGAATAAGCATAAAAAGAGTAAGTGCTCAAGAGGGCAGGTGGAATAGGGAACCCTATTATGCTGTTGGAGAGAATGTAAATGGCTAAAAACCAGTATGGAAATGCGAAGGCAACTTCCCTACTGAACAAAAAAGTGGAGCTAGCACGAGACTCAGCAACCCCAGTCCAGTTCTTATAACCAGAGAATACCATCAGTGGAATAAAACACTTGCACCCCAACGGTCGTTGTGGTACTCTTTACCATAGCCAAGAGATGCAAACGAACAAAATGTCCAGTGAGAGATGACTGGATCAAGATATTCTGCTACATACATTCCTCGACTACCACTCATCCATAGAACAAAATGAACTCATACTATTTGCAGCAACATGGATGGAGCAGTAGATGATCTCACTAATTCTGGTAAGTTAGAGACAGAAAGACACATATCCCAGGATGTCACTTATATATGTACTCTAAATATGGATACAAAGAAGTAGTATACAAAGGAGACATAGATTCACAAATGGAAAAAAGACGTGTCCAATTCCCACAGGGGGAAATTGGAGATTGGGGAACGATGAAGTAAGAGGTTGGGATTAACAAAATCATACTCATGTATCAAAAAGTGTTCATCAAGGACGATCCGCTTGAAAGCACAGGGAACGCTACAAAACATTCTTCAATAAACTAACAGGGAAAAGAATACGAAATGCTACAGGTACAGCTACATTTATAACTGCATCAAGTTGCTGTACAACTCAAACAAACACAACATTGTGCATAATCTATGCTGAAATAGAAAATGAATATTAAATTACTAAACAAGAATGGGGCAAGGGATGCCTACTCTATTACCCTCAGGCCTCTGTGACGTCAGTTGGTGTCACAGCCTTGGAGCTTGAGCAGACCTGGGTCCTGTGCCTGGAGTACGCTGCTGCTGAGGGAGCCAAGGAGGAGGACATGCCACCTGATCAGCGGCCCATCGCACCTCTATTGCCCATTCCCCTCTGCGTGGTACCACAATCTCCCGATCCAATGTGACCCTCTTACAGGGAAGCAAAGCCTGGTGTACCCAAGTGATGGTAGAAGAGCTGAGAGGGAAGAGCAGCGAAGAAACCAGATCTCCACAGCTCCTGCTAGGTGGATTCCCACATCCAGCCTACTTCCCTAGAGTCGCCCCAAATACGAACCACAGCACCCTCTGAATAGCACTTTGGAAAGTGTTGGGATATGCCTGGGGTGGGGCAGTGCAGCTTAAGGGGCAAGAGGTAAAGATACACAAGCCCTATGGTGTGTGTTTAGCCACGTTTGACTACACTTTCCAATCCAACACCAGGACTCCCGCTAGGGCTTTGGTTGCCCAAGTTACCAGACTGGACACGAAGTAGTGCTGCCGCCTTGTGGCACATTCCCGTAACAACACCTTTAAAAACTGTGCTGAAGGGCAATTAGCATTCACAAGGCCAAGGGCCTGCGGGTTTGCAAATGAACCCGGCCCTCAAGAAATGTCCTGGGCTATGTAACATGAAATGATTTCAAATCAGGCCTGACTCTCAGGCAGAAATGTTTCAGGACCTCAGTGGTATTCACAGGCTTTGGAAAAAACAGCACATCAAAGGAAAAGATGCTCAGGATCTGTCATGATTACAGAATACAAATAAACCTAGACTAGGTGTTCCCTCGCTGCAGTCCTGAATAAGCATAAAAAGAGTAAGTGCTCAAGAGGGCAGGTGGAATAGGGAACCCTATTATGCTGTTGGAGAGAATGTAAATGGCTAAAAACCAGTATGGAAATGCAAAGGCAACTTCCCTACTGAACTAAAAAGTGGAGCTAGCACGAGACTCAGCAACCCCAGTCCAGTTCTTATAACCAGAGAATACCATCAGTGGAATAAAACACTTGCACCCCAACGGTCGTTGTGGTACTCTTTACCATAGCCAAGAGATGCAAACGAACAAAATGTCAAGTCAGAGATGACTGGATCAAGATGTTCTGCTACATACACTCCCTCGACTACCACTCATCCATAGAACAAAATGAACTCATACTATTTGCAGCAACATGGATGGAGCAGTAGATGATCTCACTAATTCTGGTAAGTTAGAGACAGAAAGACACATATCCCAGGATATCACTTATATATGCACTCTAAATACGGATACAAAGGAAGTAGTATACAAAGGAGACATAGATTCACAAATGGAAAAAAGACGTGTCCAATTACCACAGGGGGAAATTGGAGATTGGGGAACGATGAAGTAGGAGGTTGGGATTAACAAAATCATACTCATGTATCAAAAAGTGTTCAGCAAGGACGACCCGCTTGAAAGCACAGGGAACGCTCCAAAATATTCTTCAATAAACTAACAGGGAAAAGAATACGAAATCCTACAGGTACAGCTACATTTATAACTGCATCAAGTTGCTGTACAACTCAAACAAACACAACATTGTACATAATCTATGCTGAAATAGAAAATGAATATTAAATTACTAAACAAGAAAGGGGCAAGGGATGCCTACTCTATTAACTCAGTCCTCTGTGACGTCAGATGGTGTCACATCCTTGGAGCCTCAGCAGGCCTGGGTCCCGTGGCTGGAGTATGCTGTTGCTGAGGGATCCAGGGAGGAGGACGTGCAACCTGATCAGCGGCCCCTCGGACCTCTATTGCCCATTCTCCTCTGCATGGTCCAAAATCTCCCGATCACATGCCACCCTCTTACAGGTAAGCAAAGCCTGGTGTACACAAGTGATGGTAGAACAGCTGAGAGGGAAGAGCTGTGAAGAAACCAGATCTCCACAGCTCCTGCTAAGTGGATTCCCACCTCCAGGCTACTTCATTAGAATCGCCCCACCTACGAACCACACCACCCTCTGAATAGCACATTAGAAAGTCTTGGGATATGCCTGGGGTGGGGCAGTGCAGCTTAAGGGGCAAGAGGTAAAGATACACAAGCCCTATGGTGTGTGTTTAGCCACGTTTGACTACACTTTCCAATCCAACACCAGGACTCCCGCTAGGGCTTTGGTTGCCCAAGTTACCAGACTGGACACGAAGTAGTGCTGCCGCCTTGTGGCACATTCCCGTAACAACACCTTTAAAAACTGTGCTGAAGGGCAATTAGCATTCACAAGGCCAAGGGCCTGCGGGTTTGCAAATGAACCTGGCCCTCAAGAAATGTCCTGGGCTATGTAACATGAAATGATTTCAAATCAGGCCTGACTCTCAGGCAGAAATGTTTCCGGACCACAGTGGGATTCACAGGCTTTGGAAAAAACAGCACATCAAAGGAAAAGATGCTCAGGATCTGTCATGATTACAGAATACAAATAAACCTAGACTAGGTGTTCCCTCGCTGCAGTCCTGAATAAGCATAAAAAGAGTAAGTGCTCAAGAGGGCAGGTGGAATAGGGAACCCTATTATGCTGTTGGAGAGAATGTAAATGGCTAAAAAACAGTATGGAAATGCGAAGGCAACTTCCCTACTGAACTAAAAAGTGGAGCTAGCACGAGACTCAGCAACCCCAGTCCATTTCTTATAACCAGAGAATACCATCAGTGGAATAAAACACTTGCACCCCAACGGTCGTTGTGGTACTCTTTACCATAGCCAAGAGATGCAAACGAACAAAAGGTCAAGTCAGAGATGACTGGATCAAGATGTTCTGCTACATACACTCCCTCGACTACCACTCATCCATAGAACAAAATGAACTCATACTATTTGCAGCAACATGGATGGAGCAGTAGATGATCTCACTAATTCTGGTAAGTTAGAGACAGAAAGACACATATCCCAGGATATCACTTATATATGCACTCTAAATACGGATACAAAGGAAGTAGTATACAAAGGAGACATAGATTCACAAATGGAAAAAAGACGTGTCCAATTCCCACAGGGGGAAATTGGAGATTGGGGAACGATGAAGTAGGAGGTTGGGATTAACAAAATCATACTCATGTATCAAAAAGTGTTCAGCAAGGACGATCCGCTTGAAAGCACAGGGAACGCTACAAAACATTCTTCAATAAACTAACAGGGAAAAGAATATGAAATCCTACAGGTACAGCTACATTTATAACTGCATCAAGTTGCTGTACAACTCAAACAAACGCAACATTGTGCATAATCTATGCTGAAATAGAAAATGAATATTAAATTACTAAACAAGAATGGGGCAAGGGATGCCTACTCTATTACCCTCAGGCCTCTGTGACGTCAGTTGGTGTCACAGCCTTGGAGCTTGAGCAGACCTGGGTCCTGTGCCTGGAGTACGCTGCTGCTGAGGGAGCCAAGGAGGAGGACATGCCACCTGATCAGCGGCCCATCGCACCTCTATTGCCCATTCCCCTCTGCATGGTACCACAATCTCCTGATCCAATGTGACCCTCTTACAGGGAAGCAAAGCCTGGTGTACCCAAGTGATGGTAGAAGAGCTGAGAGGGAAGAGCAGCGAAGAAACCAGATCTCCACAGCTCCTGCTAGGTGGATTCCCACCTCCAGCCTACTTCCCTAGAGTCGCCCCAAATACGAACCACAGCACTCTCTGAATAGCACATTGGAAAGTCTTGGGATATGCCTGGGGTGGGGCAGTGCAGCTTAAGGGGCAAGAGGTAAAGATACACAAGCCCTGTGGTGTGTGTTTAGCCACGTTCGACTACACTTTCCAATCCAACACCAGGACTCCCGCTAGGGCTTGGTTTGCCCAAGTTACCAGATAGGATACAAATTAGTGCTGCCGCCTTGTGGCACATTCCCGTAACAACAACTTTAAAAACTGTGTTGAAGGGCAATTATCATTCCAAGGCCAAGGGCCTGCGGGTTTGCAAATGAACCCGGCCCTCAAGAAATGTCCTGGGCTATGTAACATGAAATGATTTCAAATCAGGCCCGACTCTCAGGCAGAAATGTTTCAGGACCTCAGTGGTATTCACAGGCTTTGGAAAAAACAGCACATCAAAGGAAAAGATGCTCAGGATCTGTCATGATTACAGAATACAAATAAACCTAGACTAGGTGTTCCCTCGCTGCAGTCCTGAATAAGCATAAAAAGAGTAAGTGCTCAAGAGGGCAGGTGGAATAGGGAACCCTATTATGCTGTTGGAGAGAATGTAAATGGCTAAAAACCAGTATGGAAATCCGAAGGCAACTTCCCTACTGAACTAAAAAGTGGAGCTAGCACGAGACTCAGCAACCCCAGTCCAGTTCTTATAACCAGAGAATACCATCAGTGGAATAAAACACTTGCACCCCAACGGTCGTTGTGGTACTCTTTACCATAGCCAAGAGATGCAAACGAACAAAATGTCCAGTCAGAGATGACTGGATCAAGATGTTCTGCTACATACACTCCCTCGACTACCACTCATCCATAGAACAAAATGAACTCATACTATTTGCAGCAACATGGATGGAGCAGTAGATGATCTCACTAATTCTGGTAAGTTAGAGACAGAAAGACACATATCCCAGGATATCACTTATATATGCACTCTAAATACGGATACAAAGGAAGTAGTATACAAAGGAGACATAGATTCACAAATGGAAAAAAGACGTGTCCAATTCCCACAGGGGGAAATTGGAGATTGGGGAACGATGAAGTAGGAGGTTGGGATTAACAAAATCATACTCATGTATCAAAAAGTGTTCAGCAAGGACGACCCGCTTGAAAGCACAGGGAACGCTCCAAAATATTCTTCAATAAACTAACAGGGAAAAGAATACGAAATCCTACAGGTACAGCTACATTTATAACTGCATCAAGTTGCTGTACAACTCAAACAAACACAACATTGTACATAATCTATGCTGAAATAGAAAATGAATATTAAATTACTAAACAAGAAAGGGGCAAGGGATGCCTACTCTATTAACTCAGTCCTCTGTGACGTCAGATGGTGTCACATCCTTGGAGCCTCAGCAGGCCTGGGTCCCGTGGCTGGAGTATGCTGTTGCTGAGGGATCCAGGGAGGAGGACGTGCAACCTGATCAGCGGCCCCTCGGACCTCTATTGCCCATTCTCCTCTGCATGGTCCAAAATCTCCCGATCACATGCCACCCTCTTACAGGTAAGCAAAGCCTGGTGTACACAAGTGATGGTAGAACAGCTGAGAGGGAAGAGCTGTGAAGAAACCAGATCTCCACAGCTCCTGCTAAGTGGATTCCCACCTCCAGGCTACTTCATTAGAATCGCCCCACCTACGAACCACACCACCCTCTGAATAGCACATTAGAAAGTCTTGGGATATGCCTGGGGTGGGGCAGTGCAGCTTAAGGGGCAAGAGGTAAAGATACACAAGCCCTATGGTGTGTGTTTAGCCACGTTTGACTACACTTTCCAATCCAACACCAGGACTCCCGCTAGGGCTTTGGTTGCCCAAGTTACCAGACTGGACACGAAGTAGTGCTGCCGCCTTGTGGCACATTCCCGTAACAACACCTTTAAAAACTGTGCTGAAGGGCAATTAGCATTCACAAGGCCAAGGGCCTGCGGGTTTGCAAATGAACCTGGCCCTCAAGAAATGTCCTGGGCTATGTAACATGAAATGATTTCAAATCAGGCCTGACTCTCAGGCAGAAATGTTTCCGGACCACAGTGGGATTCACAGGCTTTGGAAAAAACAGCACATCAAAGGAAAAGATGCTCAGGATCTGTCATGATTACAGAATACAAATAAACCTAGACTAGGTGTTCCCTCGCTGCAGTCCTGAATAAGCATAAAAAGAGTAAGTGCTCAAGAGGGCAGGTGGAATAGGGAACCCTATTATGCTGTTGGAGAGAATGTAAATGGCTAAAAAACAGTATGGAAATGCGAAGGCAACTTCCCTACTGAACTAAAAAGTGGAGCTAGCACGAGACTCAGCAACCCCAGTCCATTTCTTATAACCAGAGAATACCATCAGTGGAATAAAACACTTGCACCCCAACGGTCGTTGTGGTACTCTTTACCATAGCCAAGAGATGCAAACGAACAAAAGGTCAAGTCAGAGATGACTGGATCAAGATGTTCTGCTACATACACTCCCTCGACTACCACTCATCCATAGAACAAAATGAACTCATACTATTTGCAGCAACATGGATGGAGCAGTAGATGATCTCACTAATTCTGGTAAGTTAGAGACAGAAAGACACATATCCCAGGATATCACTTATATATGCACTCTAAATACGGATACAAAGGAAGTAGTATACAAAGGAGACATAGATTCACAAATGGAAAAAAGACGTGTCCAATTCCCACAGGGGGAAATTGGAGATTGGGGAACGATGAAGTAGGAGGTTGGGATTAACAAAATCATACTCATGTATCAAAAAGTGTTCAGCAAGGACGATCCGCTTGAAAGCACAGGGAACGCTACAAAACATTCTTCAATAAACTAACAGGGAAAAGAATATGAAATCCTACAGGTACAGCTACATTTATAACTGCATCAAGTTGCTGTACAACTCAAACAAACGCAACATTGTGCATAATCTATGCTGAAATAGAAAATGAATATTAAATTACTAAACAAGAATGGGGCAAGGGATGCCTACTCTATTACCCTCAGGCCTCTGTGACGTCAGTTGGTGTCACAGCCTTGGAGCTTGAGCAGACCTGGGTCCTGTGCCTGGAGTACGCTGCTGCTGAGGGAGCCAAGGAGGAGGACATGCCACCTGATCAGCGGCCCATCGCACCTCTATTGCCCATTCCCCTCTGCATGGTACCACAATCTCCTGATCCAATGTGACCCTCTTACAGGGAAGCAAAGCCTGGTGTACCCAAGTGATGGTAGAAGAGCTGAGAGGGAAGAGCAGCGAAGAAACCAGATCTCCACAGCTCCTGCTAGGTGGATTCCCACCTCCAGCCTACTTCCCTAGAGTCGCCCCAAATACGAACCACAGCACTCTCTGAATAGCACATTGGAAAGTCTTGGGATATGCCTGGGGTGGGGCAGTGCAGCTTAAGGGGCAAGAGGTAAAGATACACAAGCCCTGTGGTGTGTGTTTAGCCACGTTCGACTACACTTTCCAATCCAACACCAGGACTCCCGCTAGGGCTTGGTTTGCCCAAGTTACCAGATAGGATACAAATTAGTGCTGCCGCCTTGTGGCACATTCCCGTAACAACAACTTTAAAAACTGTGTTGAAGGGCAATTATCATTCCAAGGCCAAGGGCCTGCGGGTTTGCAAATGAACCCGGCCCTCAAGAAATGTCCTGGGCTATGTAACATGAAATGATTTCAAATCAGGCCCGACTCTCAGGCAGAAATGTTTCAGGACCTCAGTGGTATTCACAGGCTTTTGAAAAAACAGCACATCAAAGGAAAAGATGCTCAGGATCTGTCATGATTACAGAATACAAATAAACCTAGACTAGGTGTTCCCTCGCTGCAGTCCTGAATAAGCATAAAAAGAGTAAGTGCTCAAGAGGGCAGGTGGAATAGGGAACCCTATTATGCTGTTGGAGAGAATGTAAATGGCTAAAAACCAGTATGGAAATCCGAAGGCAACTTCCCTACTGAACTAAAAAGTGGAGCTAGCACGAGACTCAGCAACCCCAGTCCAGTTCTTATAACCAGAGAATACCATCAGTGGAATAAAACACTTGCACCCCAACGGTCGTTGTGGTACTCTTTACCATAGCCAAGAGATGCAAACGAACAAAATGTCCAGTCAGAGATGACTGGATCAAGATGTTCTGCTACATACACTCCCTCGACTACCACTCATCCATAGAACAAAATGAACTCATACTATTTGCAGCAACATGGATGGAGCAGTAGATGATCTCACTAATTCTGGTAAGTTAGAGACAGAAAGACACATATCCCAGGATATCACTTATATATGCACTCTAAATACGGATACAAAGGAAGTAGTATACAAAGGAGACATAGATTCACAAATGGAAAAAAGACGTGTCCAATTCCCACAGGGGGAAATTGGAGATTGGGGAACGATGAAGTAGGAGGTTGGGATTAACAAAATCATACTCATGTATCAAAAAGTGTTCAGCAAGGACGACCCGCTTGAAAGCACAGGGAACGCTCCAAAATATTCTTCAATAAACTAACAGGGAAAAGAATACGAAATCCTACAGGTACAGCTACATTTATAACTGCATCAAGTTGCTGTACAACTCAAACAAACACAACATTGTACATAATCTATGCTGAAATAGAAAATGAATATTAAATTACTAAACAAGAAAGGGGCAAGGGATGCCTACTCTATTAACTCAGTCCTCTGTGACGTCAGATGGTGTCACATCCTTGGAGCCTCAGCAGGCCTGGGTCCCGTGGCTGGAGTATGCTGTTGCTGAGGGATCCAGGGAGGAGGACGTGTAACCTGATCAGCGTCCCCTTGGACCTCTATTGCCCATTCTCCTCTGCATGGTCCAAAATCTCCCGATCACATGCCACCCTCTTACAGGTAAGCAAAGCCTGGTGTACACAAGTGATGCTGAACAGCTGGGAGGGAAGAGCTGTGAAGAAACCAGATCTCCACAGCTCCTGCTAAGTGGATTCCCACCTCCAGGCTACTTCATTAGAATCGTCCCACCTACGAACCACACCACCCTCCGAATAGCACTTTGGAAAGTGTTGGGATATGCCTGGGGTGGGGCAGTGCAGCTTAAGGGGCAAGAGGTAAAGATACACAAGCCCTATGGTGTGTGTTTAGCCACGTTTGACTACACTTTCCAATCCAACACCAGGACTCCCGCTAGGGCTTTGGTTGCCCAAGTTACCAGACTGGACACGAAGTAGTGCTGCCACCTTGTGGCACATTCCCGTAACAACACCTTTAAAAACTGTGCTGAAGGGCAATTAGCATTCACAAGGCCAAGGGCCTGCGGGTTTGCAAATGAACCCGGCCCTCACGAAATGTCCTGGGCTATGTAACATGAAATGATTTCAAATCAGGCCTGACTCTCAGGCAGAAATGTTTCAGGACCTCAGTGGTATTCACAGGCTTTGGAAAAAAAACAGCACATCAAAGGAAAAGATGCTCAGGATCTGTCATGATTACAGAATACAAATAAACCTAGACTAGGTGTTCCCTCGCTGCAGTCCTGAATAAGCATAAAAAGAGTAAGTGCTCAAGAGGGCAGGTGGAATAGGGAACCCTATTATGCTGTTGGAGAGAATGTAAATGGCTAAAAACCAGTATGGAAATGCGAAGGCAACTTCCCTACTGAACAAAAAAGTGGAGCTAGCACGAGACTCAGCAACCCCAGTCCAGTTCTTATAACCAGAGAATACCATCAGTGGAATAAAACACTTGCACCCCAACGGTCGTTGTGGTACTCTTTACCATAGCCAAGAGATGCAAACGAACAAAATGTCCAGTGAGAGATGACTGGATCAAGATATTCTGCTACATACATTCCTCGACTACCACTCATCCATAGAACAAAATGAACTCATACTATTTGCAGCAACATGGATGGAGCAGTAGATGATCTCACTAATTCTGGTAAGTTAGAGACAGAAAGACACATATCCCAGGATGTCACTTATATATGTACTCTAAATATGGATACAAAGAAGTAGTATACAAAGGAGACATAGATTCACAAATGGAAAAAAGACGTGTCCAATTCCCACAGGGGGAAATTGGAGATTGGGGAACGATGAAGTAAGAGGTTGGGATTAACAAAATCATACTCATGTATCAAAAAGTGTTCATCAAGGACGATCCGCTTGAAAGCACAGGGAACGCTACAAAACATTCTTCAATAAACTAACAGGGAAAAGAATACGAAATGCTACAGGTACAGCTACATTTATAACTGCATCAAGTTGCTGTACAACTCAAACAAACACAACATTGTGCATAATCTATGCTGAAATAGAAAATGAATATTAAATTACTAAACAAGAATGGGGCAAGGGATGCCTACTCTATTACCCTCAGGCCTCTGTGACGTCAGTTGGTGTCACAGCCTTGGAGCTTGAGCAGACCTGGGTCCTGTGCCTGGAGTACGCTGCTGCTGAGGGAGCCAAGGAGGAGGACATGCCACCTGATCAGCGGCCCATCGCACCTCTATTGCCCATTCCCCTCTGCGTGGTACCACAATCTCCCGATCCAATGTGACCCTCTTACAGGGAAGCAAAGCCTGGTGTACCCAAGTGATGGTAGAAGAGCTGAGAGGGAAGAGCAGCGAAGAAACCAGATCTCCACAGCTCCTGCTAGGTGGATTCCCACATCCAGCCTACTTCCCTAGAGTCGCCCCAAATACGAACCACAGCACCCTCTGAATAGCACTTTGGAAAGTGTTGGGATATGCCTGGGGTGGGGCAGTGCAGCTTAAGGGGCAAGAGGTAAAGATACACAAGCCCTATGGTGTGTGTTTAGCCACGTTTGACTACACTTTCCAATCCAACACCAGGACTCCCGCTAGGGCTTTGGTTGCCCAAGTTACCAGACTGGACACGAAGTAGTGCTGCCGCCTTGTGGCACATTCCCGTAACAACACCTTTAAAAACTGTGCTGAAGGGCAATTAGCATTCACAAGGCCAAGGGCCTGCGGGTTTGCAAATGAACCCGGCCCTCAAGAAATGTCCTGGGCTATGTAACATGAAATGATTTCAAATCAGGCCTGACTCTCAGGCAGAAATGTTTCAGGACCTCAGTGGTATTCACAGGCTTTGGAAAAAACAGCACATCAAAGGAAAAGATGCTCAGGATCTGTCATGATTACAGAATACAAATAAACCTAGACTAGGTGTTCCCTCGCTGCAGTCCTGAATAAGCATAAAAAGAGTAAGTGCTCAAGAGGGCAGGTGGAATAGGGAACCCTATTATGCTGTTGGAGAGAATGTAAATGGCTAAAAACCAGTATGGAAATGCAAAGGCAACTTCCCTACTGAACTAAAAAGTGGAGCTAGCACGAGACTCAGCAACCCCAGTCCAGTTCTTATAACCAGAGAATACCATCAGTGGAATAAAACACTTGCACCCCAACGGTCGTTGTGGTACTCTTTACCATAGCCAAGAGATGCAAACGAACAAAATGTCAAGTCAGAGATGACTGGATCAAGATGTTCTGCTACATACACTCCCTCGACTACCACTCATCCATAGAACAAAATGAACTCATACTATTTGCAGCAACATGGATGGAGCAGTAGATGATCTCACTAATTCTGGTAAGTTAGAGACAGAAAGACACATATCCCAGGATATCACTTATATATGCACTCTAAATACGGATACAAAGGAAGTAGTATACAAAGGAGACATAGATTCACAAATGGAAAAAAGACGTGTCCAATTCCCACAGGGGGAAATTGGAGATTGGGGAACGATGAAGTAGGAGGTTGGGATTAACAAAATCATACTCATGTATCAAAAAGTGTTCAGCAAGGACGACCCGCTTGAAAGCACAGGGAACGCTCCAAAATATTCTTCAATAAACTAACAGGGAAAAGAATACGAAATCCTACAGGTACAGCTACATTTATAACTGCATCAAGTTGCTGTACAACTCAAACAAACACAACATTGTACATAATCTATGCTGAAATAGAAAATGAATATTAAATTACTAAACAAGAAAGGGGCAAGGGATGCCTACTCTATTAACTCAGTCCTCTGTGACGTCAGATGGTGTCACATCCTTGGAGCCTCAGCAGGCCTGGGTCCCGTGGCTGGAGTATGCTGTTGCTGAGGGATCCAGGGAGGAGGACGTGCAACCTGATCAGCGGCCCCTCGGACCTCTATTGCCCATTCTCCTCTGCATGGTCCAAAATCTCCCGATCACATGCCACCCTCTTACAGGTAAGCAAAGCCTGGTGTACACAAGTGATGGTAGAACAGCTGAGAGGGAAGAGCTGTGAAGAAACCAGATCTCCACAGCTCCTGCTAAGTGGATTCCCACCTCCAGGCTACTTCATTAGAATCGCCCCACCTACGAACCACACCACCCTCTGAATAGCACATTAGAAAGTCTTGGGATATGCCTGGGGTGGGGCAGTGCAGCTTAAGGGGCAAGAGGTAAAGATACACAAGCCCTATGGTGTGTGTTTAGCCACGTTTGACTACACTTTCCAATCCAACACCAGGACTCCCGCTAGGGCTTTGGTTGCCCAAGTTACCAGACTGGACACGAAGTAGTGCTGCCGCCTTGTGGCACATTCCCGTAACAACACCTTTAAAAACTGTGCTGAAGGGCAATTAGCATTCACAAGGCCAAGGGCCTGCGGGTTTGCAAATGAACCTGGCCCTCAAGAAATGTCCTGGGCTATGTAACATGAAATGATTTCAAATCAGGCCTGACTCTCAGGCAGAAATGTTTCCGGACCACAGTGGGATTCACAGGCTTTGGAAAAAACAGCACATCAAAGGAAAAGATGCTCAGGATCTGTCATGATTACAGAATACAAATAAACCTAGACTAGGTGTTCCCTCGCTGCAGTCCTGAATAAGCATAAAAAGAGTAAGTGCTCAAGAGGGCAGGTGGAATAGGGAACCCTATTATGCTGTTGGAGAGAATGTAAATGGCTAAAAAACAGTATGGAAATGCGAAGGCAACTTCCCTACTGAACTAAAAAGTGGAGCTAGCACGAGACTCAGCAACCCCAGTCCATTTCTTATAACCAGAGAATACCATCAGTGGAATAAAACACTTGCACCCCAACGGTCGTTGTGGTACTCTTTACCATAGCCAAGAGATGCAAACGAACAAAAGGTCAAGTCAGAGATGACTGGATCAAGATGTTCTGCTACATACACTCCCTCGACTACCACTCATCCATAGAACAAAATGAACTCATACTATTTGCAGCAACATGGATGGAGCAGTAGATGATCTCACTAATTCTGGTAAGTTAGAGACAGAAAGACACATATCCCAGGATATCACTTATATATGCACTCTAAATACGGATACAAAGGAAGTAGTATACAAAGGAGACATAGATTCACAAATGGAAAAAAGACGTGTCCAATTCCCACAGGGGGAAATTGGAGATTGGGGAACGATGAAGTAGGAGGTTGGGATTAACAAAATCATACTCATGTATCAAAAAGTGTTCAGCAAGGACGATCCGCTTGAAAGCACAGGGAACGCTACAAAACATTCTTCAATAAACTAACAGGGAAAAGAATATGAAATCCTACAGGTACAGCTACATTTATAACTGCATCAAGTTGCTGTACAACTCAAACAAACGCAACATTGTGCATAATCTATGCTGAAATAGAAAATGAATATTAAATTACTAAACAAGAATGGGGCAAGGGATGCCTACTCTATTACCCTCAGGCCTCTGTGACGTCAGTTGGTGTCACAGCCTTGGAGCTTGAGCAGACCTGGGTCCTGTGCCTGGAGTACGCTGCTGCTGAGGGAGCCAAGGAGGAGGACATGCCACCTGATCAGCGGCCCATCGCACCTCTATTGCCCATTCCCCTCTGCATGGTACCACAATCTCCTGATCCAATGTGACCCTCTTACAGGGAAGCAAAGCCTGGTGTACCCAAGTGATGGTAGAAGAGCTGAGAGGGAAGAGCAGCGAAGAAACCAGATCTCCACAGCTCCTGCTAGGTGGATTCCCACCTCCAGCCTACTTCCCTAGAGTCGCCCCAAATACGAACCACAGCACTCTCTGAATAGCACATTGGAAAGTCTTGGGATATGCCTGGGGTGGGGCAGTGCAGCTTAAGGGGCAAGAGGTAAAGATACACAAGCCCTGTGGTGTGTGTTTAGCCACGTTCGACTACACTTTCCAATCCAACACCAGGACTCCCGCTAGGGCTTGGTTTGCCCAAGTTACCAGATAGGATACAAATTAGTGCTGCCGCCTTGTGGCACATTCCCGTAACAACAACTTTAAAAACTGTGTTGAAGGGCAATTATCATTCCAAGGCCAAGGGCCTGCGGGTTTGCAAATGAACCCGGCCCTCAAGAAATGTCCTGGGCTATGTAACATGAAATGATTTCAAATCAGGCCCGACTCTCAGGCAGAAATGTTTCAGGACCTCAGTGGTATTCACAGGCTTTGGAAAAAACAGCACATCAAAGGAAAAGATGCTCAGGATCTGTCATGATTACAGAATACAAATAAACCTAGACTAGGTGTTCCCTCGCTGCAGTCCTGAATAAGCATAAAAAGAGTAAGTGCTCAAGAGGGCAGGTGGAATAGGGAACCCTATTATGCTGTTGGAGAGAATGTAAATGGCTAAAAACCAGTATGGAAATCCGAAGGCAACTTCCCTACTGAACTAAAAAGTGGAGCTAGCACGAGACTCAGCAACCCCAGTCCAGTTCTTATAACCAGAGAATACCATCAGTGGAATAAAACACTTGCACCCCAACGGTCGTTGTGGTACTCTTTACCATAGCCAAGAGATGCAAACGAACAAAATGTCCAGTCAGAGATGACTGGATCAAGATGTTCTGCTACATACACTCCCTCGACTACCACTCATCCATAGAACAAAATGAACTCATACTATTTGCAGCAACATGGATGGAGCAGTAGATGATCTCACTAATTCTGGTAAGTTAGAGACAGAAAGACACATATCCCAGGATATCACTTATATATGCACTCTAAATACGGATACAAAGGAAGTAGTATACAAAGGAGACATAGATTCACAAATGGAAAAAAGACGTGTCCAATTCCCACAGGGGGAAATTGGAGATTGGGGAACGATGAAGTAGGAGGTTGGGATTAACAAAATCATACTCATGTATCAAAAAGTGTTCAGCAAGGACGACCCGCTTGAAAGCACAGGGAACGCTCCAAAATATTCTTCAATAAACTAACAGGGAAAAGAATACGAAATCCTACAGGTACAGCTACATTTATAACTGCATCAAGTTGCTGTACAACTCAAACAAACACAACATTGTACATAATCTATGCTGAAATAGAAAATGAATATTAAATTACTAAACAAGAAAGGGGCAAGGGATGCCTACTCTATTAACTCAGTCCTCTGTGACGTCAGATGGTGTCACATCCTTGGAGCCTCAGCAGGCCTGGGTCCCGTGGCTGGAGTATGCTGTTGCTGAGGGATCCAGGGAGGAGGACGTGCAACCTGATCAGCGTCCCCTTGGACCTCTATTGCCCATTCTCCTCTGCATGGTCCAAAATCTCCCGATCACATGCCACCCTCTTACAGGTAAGCAAAGCCTGGTGTACACAAGTGATGCTGAACAGCTGGGAGGGAAGAGCTGTGAAGAAACCAGATCTCCACAGCTCCTGCTAAGTGGATTCCCACCTCCAGGCTACTTCATTAGAATCGCCCCACCTACGAACCACACCACCCTCTGAATAGCACATTAGAAAGTCTTGGGATATGCCTGGGGTGGGGCAGTGCAGCTTAAGGGGCAAGAGGTAAAGATACACAAGCCCTATGGTGTGTGTTTAGCCACGTTTGACTACACTTTCCAATCCAACACCAGGACTCCCGCTAGGGCTTTGGTTGCCCAAGTTACCAGACTGGACACGAAGTAGTGCTGCCGCCTTGTGGCACATTCCCGTAACAACACCTTTAAAAACTGTGCTGAAGGGCAATTAGCATTCACAAGGCCAAGGGCCTGCGGGTTTGCAAATGAACCTGGCCCTCAAGAAATGTCCTGGGCTATGTAACATGAAATGATTTCAAATCAGGCCCGACTCTCAGGCAGAAATGTTTCAGGACCTCAGTGGTATTCACAGGCTTTGGAAAAAACAGCACATCAAAGGAAAAGATGCTCAGGATCTGTCATGATTACAGAATACAAATAAACCTAGACTAGGTGTTCCCTCGCTGCAGTCCTGAATAAGCATAAAAAGAGTAAGTGCTCAAGAGGGCAGGTGGAATAGGGAACCCTATTATGCTGTTGGAGAGAATGTAAATGGCTAAAAACCAGTATGGAAATGCGAAGGCAACTTCCCTACTGAACTAAAAAGTGGAGCTAGCACGAGACTCAGCAACCCCAGTCCAGTTCTTATAACCAGAGAATACCATCAGTGGAATAAAACACTTGCACCCCAACGGTCGTTGTGGTACTCTTTACCATAGCCAAGAGATGCAAACGAACAAAATGTCCAGTCAGAGATGACTGGATCAAGATGTTCTGCTACATACACTCCCTCGACTACCACTCATCCATAGAACAAAATGAACTCATACTATTTGCAGCAACATGGATGGAGCAGTAGATGATCTCACTAATTCTGGTAAGTTAGAGACAGAAAGACACATATCCCAGGATATCACTTATATATGCACTCTAAAGACGGATACAAAGGAAGTAGTATACAAAGGAGACATAGATTCACAAATGGAAAAAAGACGTGTCCAATTCCCACAGGGGGAAATTGGAGATTGGGGAACGATGAAGTAGGAGGTTGGGATTAACAAAATCATACTCATGTATCAAAAAGTGTTCAGCAAGGACGATCCGCTTGAAAGCACAGGGAACGCTACAAAACATTCTTCAATAAACTAACAGGGAAAAGAATACGAAATGCTACAGGTACAGCTACATTTATAACTGCATCAAGTTGCTGTACAACTCAAACAAACACAACATTGTGCATAATCTATGCTGAAATAGAAAATGAATATTAAATTACTAAACAAGAATGGGGCAAGGGATGCCTACTCTATTACCCTCAGGCCTCTGTGACGTCAGTTGGTGTCACAGCCTTGGAGCTTGAGCAGACCTGGGTCCTGTGCCTGGAGTACGCTGCTGCTGAGGGAGCCAAGGAGGAGGACATGCCACCTGATCAGCGGCCCATCGCACCTCTATTGCCCATTCCCCTCTGCATGGTACCACAATCTCCCGATCCAATGTGACCCTCTTACAGGGAAGCAAAGCCTGGTGTACCCAAGTGATGGTAGAAGAGCTGAGAGGGAAGAGCAGCGAAGAAACCAGATCTCCACAGCTCCTGCTAGGTGGATTCCCACCTCCAGCCTACTTCCCTAGAGTCGCCCCAAATACGAACCACAGCACTCTCTGAATAGCACATTGGGAAGTCTTGGGATATGCCTGGGGTGGGGCAGTGCAGCTTAAGGGGCAAGAGGTAAAGATACACAAGCCCTGTGGTGTGTGTTTAGCCACGTTCGACTACACTTTCCAATCCAACACCAGGACTCCCGCTAGGGCTTGGTTTGCCCAAGTTACCAGATAGGATGCAAATTAGTGCTGCCGCCTTGTGGCACATTCCCGTAACAACAACTTTAAAAACTGTGTTGAAGGGCAATTATCATTCCAAGGCCAAGGGCCTGCGGGTTTGCAAATGAACCCGGCCCTCAAGAAATGTCCTGGGCTATGTAACATGAAATGATTTCAAATCAGGCCCGACTCTCAGGCAGAAATGTTTCAGGACCTCAGTGGTATTCACAGGCTTTTGAAAAAACAGCACATCAAAGGAAAAGATGCTCAGGATCTGTCATGATTACAGAATACAAATAAACCTAGACTAGGTGTTCCCTCGCTGCAGTCCTGAATAAGCATAAAAAGAGTAAGTGCTCAAGAGGGCAGGTGGAATAGGGAACCCTATTATGCTGTTGGAGAGAATGTAAATGGCTAAAAACCAGTATGGAAATGCGAAGGCAACTTCCCTACTGAACTAAAAAGTGGAGCTAGCACGAGACTCAGCAACCCCAGTCCAGTTCTTATAACCAGAGAATACCATCAGTGGAATAAAACACTTGCACCCCAACGGTCGTTGTGGTACTCTTTACCATAGCCAAGAGATGCAAACGAACAAAATGTCCAGTCAGAGATGACTGGATCAAGATGTTCTGCTACATACACTCCCTCGACTACCACTCATCCATAGAACAAAATGAACTCATACTATTTGCAGCAACATGGATGGAGCAGTAGATGATCTCACTAATTCTGGTAAGTTAGAGACAGAAAGACACATATCCCAGGATATCACTTATATATGCACTCTAAATATGGATACAAAGGAAGTAGTATACAAAGGAGACATAGATTCACAAATGGAAAAAAGACGTGTCCAATTCCCACAGGGGGAAATTGGAGATTGGGGAACGATGAAGTAGGAGGTTGGGATTAACAAAATCATACTCATGTATCAAAAAGTGTTCATCAAGGACGATCCGCTTGAAAGCACAGGGAACGCTACAAAACATTCTTCAATAAACTAACAGGGAAAAGAATACGAAATGCTACAGGTACAGCTACATTTATAACTGCATCAAGTTGCTGTACAACTCAAACAAACACAACATTGTGCATAATCTATGCTGAAATAGAAAATGAATATTAAATTACTAAACAAGAATGGGGCAAGGGATGCCTACTCTATTACCCTCAGGCCTCTGTGACGTCAGTTGGTGTCACAGCCTTGGAGCTTGAGCAGACCTGGGTCCTGTGCCTGGAGTACGCTGCTGCTGAGGGAGCCAAGGAGGAGGACATGCCACCTGATCAGCGGCCCATCGCACCTCTATTGCCCATTCCCCTCTGCATGGTACCACAATCTCCCGATCCAATGTGACCCTCTTACAGGGAAGCAAAGCCTGGTGTACCCAAGTGATGGTAGAAGAGCTGAGAGGGAAGAGCAGCGAAGAAACCAGATCTCCACAGCTCCTGCTAGGTGGATTCCCACCTCCAGCCTACTTCCCTAGAGTCGCCCCAAATACGAACCACAGCACTCTCTGAATAGCACATTGGAAAGTCTTGGGATATGCCTGGGGTGGGGCAGTGCAGCTTAAGGGGCAAGAGGTAAAGATACACAAGCCCTGTGGTGTGTGTTTAGCCACGTTCGACTACACTTTCCAATCCAACACCAGGACTCCCGCTAGGGCTTGGTTTGCCCAAGTTACCAGATAGGATACAAATTAGTGCTGCCGCCTTGTGGCACATTCCCGTAACAACAACTTTAAAAACTGTGTTGAAGGGCAATTATCATTCCAAGGCCAAGGGCCTGCGGGTTTGCAAATGAACCCGGCCCTCAAGAAATGTCCTGGGCTATGTAACATGAAATGATTTCAAATCAGGCCTGACTCTCAGGCAGAAATGTTTCAGGACCTCAGTGGTATTCACAGGCTTTGGAAAAAACAGCACATCAAAGGAAAAGATGCTCAGGATCTGTCATGATTACAGAATACAAATAAACCTAGACTAGGTGTTCCCTCGCTGCAGTCCTGAATAAGCATAAAAAGAGTAAGTGCTCAAGAGGGCAGGTGGAATAGGGAACCCTATTATGCTGTTGGAGAGAATGTAAATGGCTAAAAACCAGTATGGAAATGCGAAGGCAACTTCCCTACTGAACAAAAAAGTGGAGCTAGCACGAGACTCAGCAACCCCAGTCCAGTTCTTATAACCAGAGAATACCATCAGTGGAATAAAACACTTGCACCCCAACGGTCGTTGTGGTACTCTTTACCATAGCCAAGAGATGCAAACGAACAAAATGTCCAGTCAGAGATGACTGGATCAAGATGTTCTGCTACATACACTCCCTCGACTACCACTCATCCATAGAACAAAATGAACTCATACTATTTGCAGCAACATGGATGGAGCAGTAGATGATCTCACTAATTCTGGTAAGTTAGAGACAGAAAGACACATATCCCAGGATATCACTTATATATGCACTCTAAATACGGATACAAAGGAAGTAGTATACAAAGGAGACATAGATTCACAAATGGAAAAAAGACGTGTCCAATTCCCACAGGGGGAAATTGGAGATTGGGGAACGATGAAGTAGGAGGTTGGGATTAACAAAATCATACTCATGTATCAAAAAATGTTCATCAAGGACGATCCGCTTGAAAGCACAGGGAACGCTACAAAACATTCTTCAATAAACTAACAGGGAAAAGAATACGAAATGCTACAGGTACAGCTACATTTATAACTGCATCAAGTTGCTGTACAACTCAAACAAACACAACATTGTGCATAATCTATGCTGAAATAGAAAATGAATATTAAATTACTAAACAAGAATGGGGCAAGGGATGCCTACTCTATTACCCTCAGGCCTCTGTGACGTCAGTTGGTGTCACAGCCTTGGAGCTTGAGCAGACCTGGGTCCTGTGCCTGGAGTACGCTGCTGCTGAGGGAGCCAAGGAGGAGGACATGCCACCTGATCAGCGGCCCATCGCACCTCTATTGCCCATTCCCCTCTGCGTGGTACCACAATCTCCCGATCCAATGTGACCCTCTTACAGGGAAGCAAAGCCTGGTGTACCCAAGTGATGGTAGAAGAGCTGAGAGGGAAGAGCAGCGAAGAAACCAGATCTCCACAGCTCCTGCTAGGTGGATTCCCACCTCCAGCCTACTTCCCTAGAGTCACCCCAAATACGAACCACAGCACTCTCTGAATAGCACATTGGAAAGTCTTGGGATATGCCTGGGGTGGGGCAGTGCAGCTTAAGGGGCAAGAGGTAAAGATACACAAGCCCTGTGGTGTGTGTTTAGCCACGTTCGACTACACTTTCCAATCCAACACCAGGACTCCCGCTAGGGCTTGGTTTGCCCAAGTTACCAGATAGGATACAAATTAGTGCTGCCGCCTTGTGGCACATTCCCGTAACAACAACTTTAAAAACTGTGTTGAAGGGCAATTATCATTCCAAGGCCAAGGGCCTGCGGGTTTGCAAATGAACCCGGCCCTCAAGAAATGTCCTGGGCTATGTAACATGAAATGATTTCAAATCAGGCCTGACTCTCAGGCAGAAATGTTTCAGGACCTCAGTGGTATTCACAGGCTTTGGAAAAAACAGCACATCAAAGGAAAAGATGCTCAGGATCTGTCATGATTACAGAATACAAATAAACCTAGACTAGGTGTTCCCTCGCTGCAGTCCTGAATAAGCATAAAAAGAGTAAGTGCTCAAGAGGGCAGGTGGAATAGGGAACCCTATTATGCTGTTGGAGAGAATGTAAATGGCTAAAAACCAGTATGGAAATCCGAAGGCAACTTCCCTACTGAACTAAAAAGTGGAGCTAGCACGAGACTCAGCAACCCCAGTCCAGTTCTTATAACCAGAGAATACCATCAGTGGAATAAAACACTTGCACCCCAACGGTCGTTGTGGTACTCTTTACCATAGCCAAGAGATGCAAACGAACAAAATGTCCAGTCAGAGATGACTGGATCAAGATGTTCTGCTACATACACTCCCTCGACTACCACTCATCCATAGAACAAAATGAACTCATACTATTTGCAGCAACATGGATGGAGCAGTAGATGATCTCACTAATTCTGGTAAGTTAGAGACAGAAAGACACATATCCCAGGATATCACTTATATATGCACTCTAAATACGGATACAAAGGAAGTAGTATACAAAGGAGACATAGATTCACAAATGGAAAAAAGACGTGTCCAATTCCCACAGGGGGAAATTGGAGATTGGGGAACGATGAAGTAGGAGGTTGGGATTAACAAAATCATACTCATGTATCAAAAAATGTTCATCAAGGACGATCCGCTTGAAAGCACAGGGAACGCTACAAAACATTCTTCAATAAACTAACAGGGAAAAGAATACGAAATGCTACAGGTACAGCTACATTTATAACTGCATCAAGTTGCTGTACAACTCAAACAAACACAACATTGTGCATAATCTATGCTGAAATAGAAAATGAATATTAAATTACTAAACAAGAATGGGGCAAGGGATGCCTACTCTATTACCCTCAGGCCTCTGTGACGTCAGTTGGTGTCACAGCCTTGGAGCTTGAGCAGACCTGGGTCCTGTGCCTGGAGTACGCTGCTGCTGAGGGAGCCAAGGAGGAGGACATGCCACCTGATCAGCGGCCCATCGCACCTCTATTGCCCATTCCCCTCTGCGTGGTACCACAATCTCCCGATCCAATGTGACCCTCTTACAGGGAAGCAAAGCCTGGTGTACCCAAGTGATGGTAGAAGAGCTGAGAGGGAAGAGCAGCGAAGAAACCAGATCTCCACAGCTCCTGCTAGGTGGATTCCCACCTCCAGCCTACTTCCCTAGAGTCACCCCAAATACGAACCACAGCACTCTCTGAATAGCACATTGGAAAGTCTTGGGATATGCCTGGGGTGGGGCAGTGCAGCTTAAGGGGCAAGAGGTAAAGATACACAAGCCCTGTGGTGTGTGTTTAGCCACGTTCGACTACACTTTCCAATCCAACACCAGGACTCCCGCTAGGGCTTGGTTTGCCCAAGTTACCAGATAGGATACAAATTAGTGCTGCCGCCTTGTGGCACATTCCCGTAACAACAACTTTAAAAACTGTGTTGAAGGGCAATTATCATTCCAAGGCCAAGGGCCTGCGGGTTTGCAAATGAACCCGGCCCTCAAGAAATGTCCTGGGCTATGTAACATGAAATGATTTCAAATCAGGCCTGACTCTCAGGCAGAAATGTTTCAGGACCTCAGTGGTATTCACAGGCTTTGGAAAAAACAGCACATCAAAGGAAAAGATGCTCAGGATCTGTCATGATTACAGAATACAAATAAACCTAGACTAGGTGTTCCCTCGCTGCAGTCCTGAATAAGCATAAAAAGAGTAAGTGCTCAAGAGGGCAGGTGGAATAGGGAACCCTATTATGCTGTTGGAGAGAATGTAAATGGCTAAAAACCAGTATGGAAATCCGAAGGCAACTTCCCTACTGAACTAAAAAGTGGAGCTAGCACGAGACTCAGCAACCCCAGTCCAGTTCTTATAACCAGAGAATACCATCAGTGGAATAAAACACTTGCACCCCAACGGTCGTTGTGGTACTCTTTACCATAGCCAAGAGATGCAAACGAACAAAATGTCCAGTCAGAGATGACTGGATCAAGATGTTCTGCTACATACACTCCCTCGACTACCACTCATCCATAGAACAAAATGAACTCATACTATTTGCAGCAACATGGATGGAGCAGTAGATGATCTCACTAATTCTGGTAAGTTAGAGACAGAAAGACACATATCCCAGGATATCACTTATATATGCACTCTAAATACGGATACAAAGGAAGTAGTATACAAAGGAGACATAGATTCACAAATGGAAAAAAGACGTGTCCAATTCCCACAGGGGGAAATTGGAGATTGGGGAACGATGAAGTAGGAGGTTGGGATTAACAAAATCATACTCATGTATCAAAAAGTGTTCAGCAAGGACGACCCGCTTGAAAGCACATGGAACGCTCCAAAATATTCTTCAATAAACTAACAGGGAAAAGAATACGAAATCCTACAGGTACAGCTACATTTATAACTGCATCAAGTTGCTGTACAACTCAAACAAACACAACATTGTACATAATCTATGCTGAAATAGAAAATGAATATTAAATTACTAAACAAGAAAGGGGCAAGGGATGCCTACTCTATTAACTCAGTCCTCTGTGACGTCAGATGGTGTCACATCCTTGGAGCCTCAGCAGGCCTGGGTCCCGTGGCTGGAGTATGCTGTTGCTGAGGGATCCAGGGAGGAGGACGTGCAACCTGATCAGCGTCCCCTTGGACCTCTATTGCCCATTCTCCTCTGCATGGTCCAAAATCTCCCGATCACATGCCACCCTCTTACAGGTAAGCAAAGCCTGGTGTACACAAGTGATGCTGAACAGCTGGGAGGGAAGAGCTGTGAAGAAACCAGATCTCCACAGCTCCTGCTAAGTGGATTCCCACCTCCAGGCTACTTCATTAGAATCGTCCCACCTACGAACCACACCACCCTCCGAATAGCACTTTGGAAAGTGTTGGGATATGCCTGGGGTGGGGCAGTGCAGCTTAAGGGGCAAGAGGTAAAGATACACAAGCCCTATGGTGTGTGTTTAGCCACGTTTGACTACACTTTCCAATCCAACACCAGGACTCCCGCTAGGGCTTTGGTTGCCCAAGTTACCAGACTGGACACGAAGTAGTGCTGCCACCTTGTGGCACATTCCCGTAACAACACCTTTAAAAACTGTGCTGAAGGGCAATTAGCATTCACAAGGCCAAGGGCCTGCGGGTTTGCAAATGAACCCGGCCCTCACGAAATGTCCTGGGCTATGTAACATGAAATGATTTCAAATCAGGCCTGACTCTCAGGCAGAAATGTTTCAGGACCTCAGTGGTATTCACAGGCTTTGGAAAAAAAACAGCACATCAAAGGAAAAGATGCTCAGGATCTGTCATGATTACAGAATACAAATAAACCTAGACTAGGTGTTCCCTCGCTGCAGTCCTGAATAAGCATAAAAAGAGTAAGTGCTCAAGAGGGCAGGTGGAATAGGGAACCCTATTATGCTGTTGGAGAGAATGTAAATGGCTAAAAACCAGTATGGAAATGCGAAGGCAACTTCCCTACTGAACTAAAAAGTGGAGCTAGCACGAGACTCAGCAACCCCAGTCCAGTTCTTATAACCAGAGAATACCATCAGTGGAATAAAACACTTGCACCCCAACGGTCGTTGTGGTACTCTTTACCATAGCCAAGAGATGCAAACGAACAAAATGTCCAGTGAGAGATGACTGGATCAAGATATTCTGCTACATACATTCCTCGACTACCACTCATCCATAGAACAAAATGAACTCATACTATTTGCAGCAACATGGATGGAGCAGTAGATGATCTCACTAATTCTGGTAAGTTAGAGACAGAAAGACACATATCCCAGGATGTCACTTATATATGCACTCTAAATATGGATACAAAGAAGTAGTATACAAAGGAGACATAGATTCACAAATGGAAAAAAGACGTGTCCAATTCCCACAGGGGGAAATTGGAGATTGGGGAACGATGAAGTAGGAGGTTGGGATTAACAAAATCATACTCATGTATCAAAAAGTGTTCATCAAGGACGATCCGCTTGAAAGCACAGGGAACACTACAAAACATTCTTCAATAAACTAACAGGGAAAAGAATACGAAATCCTACAGGTACAGCTACATTTATAACTGCATCAAGTTGCTGTACAACTCAAACAAACACAACATTGTGCATAATCTATGCTGAAATAGAAAATGAATATTAAATTACTAAACAAGAATGGGGCAAGGGATGCCTACTCTATTACCCTCAGGCCTCTGTGACGTCAGTTGGTGTCACAGCCTTGGAGCTTGAGCAGACCTGGGTCCTGTGCCTGGAGTACGCTGCTGCTGAGGGAGCCAAGGAGGAGGACATGCCACCTGATCAGCGGCCCATCGCACCTCTATTGCCCATTCCCCTCTGCGTGGTACCACAATCTCCCGATCCAATGTGACCCTCTTACAGGGAAGCAAAGCCTGGTGTACCCAAGTGATGGTAGAAGAGCTGAGAGGGAAGAGCAGCGAAGAAACCAGATCTCCACAGCTCCTGCTAGGTGGATTCCCACATCCAGCCTACTTCCCTAGAGTCGCCCCAAATACGAACCACAGCACCCTCTGAATAGCACATTGGAAAGTCTTGGGATATGCCTGGGGTGGGGCAGTGCAGCTTAAGGGGCAAGAGGTAAAGATACACAAGCCCTGTGGTGTGTGTGTAGCCACGTTCGACTACACTTTCCAATCCAACACCAGGACTCCCGCTAGGGCTTGGTTTGCCCAAGTTACCAGATAGGATACAAATTAGTGCTGCCGCCTTGTGGCACATTCCCATAACAACAACTTTAAAAACTGTGTTGAAGGGCAATTATCATTCCAAGGCCAAGGGCCTGCGGGTTTGCAAATGAACCCGGCCCTCAAGAAATGTCCTGGGCTATGTAACATGAAATGATTTCAAATCAGGCCTGACTCTCAGGCAGAAATGTTTCAGGACCTCAGTGGTATTCACAGGCTTTTGAAAAAACAGCACATCAAAGGAAAAGATGCTCAGGATCTGTCATGATTACAGAATACAAATAAACCTAGACTAGGTGTTCCCTCGCTGCAGTCCTGAATAAGCATAAAAAGAGTAAGTGCTCAAGAGGGCAGGTGGAATAGGGAACCCTATTATGCTGTTGGAGAGAATGTAAATGGCTAAAAACCAGTATGGAAATCCGAAAGCAACTTCCCTACTGAACTAAAAAGTGGAGCTAGCACGAGACTCAGCAACCCCAGTCCAGTTCTTATAACCAGAGAATACCATCAGTGGAATAAAACACTTGCACCCCAACGGTCGTTGTGGTACTCTTTACCATAGCCAAGAGATGCAAACGAACAAAATGTCCAGTCAGAGATGACTGGATCAAGATGTTCTGCTACATACACTCCCTCGACTACCACTCATCCATAGAACAAAATGAACTCATACTATTTGCAGCAACATGGATGGAGCAGTAGATGATCTCACTAATTCTGGTAAGTTAGAGACAGAAAGACACATATCCCAGGATATCACTTATATATGCACTCTAAATACGGATACAAAGGAAGTAGTATACAAAGGAGACATAGATTCACAAATGGAAAAAAGACGTGTCCAATTCCCACAGGGGGAATTGGAGATTGGGGAACGATGAAGTAGGAGGTTGGGATTAACAAAATCATACTCATGTATCAAAAAGTGTTCAGCAAGGACGACCCGCTTGAAAGCACATGGAACGCTCCAAAATATTCTTCAATAAACTAACAGGGAAAAGAATACGAAATCCTTCAGGTACAGCTACATTTATAACTGCATCAAGTTGCTGTACAACTCAAACAAACACAACATTGTACATAATCTATGCTGAAATAGAAAATGAATATTAAATTACTAAACAAGAAAGGGGCAAGGGATGCCTACTCTATTACACTCAGTCCTCTGTGACGTCAGATGGTGTCATATCCTTGGAGCCTCAGCAGGCCTGGGTCCCGTGGCTGGAGTATGCTGTTGCTGAGGGATCCAGGGAGGAGGACGTGCAACCTGATCAGCGGCCCCTCGGACCTCTATTGCCCATTCTCCTCTGCATGGTCCAAAATCTCCCGATCACATGCCACCCTCTTACAGGTAAGCAAAGCCTGGTGTACACAAGTGATGGTAGAACAGCTGAGAGGGAAGAGCTGTGAAGAAACCAGATCTCCACAGCTCCTGCTAAGTGGATTCCCACCTCCAGGCTACTTCATTAGAATCGCCCCACCTACGAACCACACCACCCTCTGAATAGCACATTAGAAAGTCTTGGGATATGCCTGGGGTGGGGCAGTGCAGCTTAAGGGGCAAGAGGTAAAGATACACAAGCCCTATGGTGTGTGTTTAGCCACGTTTGACTACACTTTCCAATCCAACACCAGGACTCCCGCTAGGGCTTTGGTTGCCCAAGTTACCAGACTGGACACGAAGTAGTGCTGCCGCCTTGTGGCACATTCCCGTAACAACACCTTTAAAAACTGTGCTGAAGGGCAATTAGCATTCACAAGGCCAAGGGCCTGCGGGTTTGCAAATGAACCTGGCCCTCAAGAAATGTCCTGGGCTATGTAACATGAAATGATTTCAAATCAGGCCCGACTCTCAGGCAGAAATGTTTCAGGACCTCAGTGGTATTCACAGGCTTTGGAAAAAACAGCACATCAAAGGAAAAGATGCTCAGGATCTGTCATGATTACAGAATACAAATAAACCTAGACTAGGTGTTCCCTCGCTGCAGTCCTGAATAAGCATAAAAAGAGTAAGTGCTCAAGAGGGCAGGTGGAATAGGGAACCCTATTATGCTGTTGGAGAGAATGTAAATGGCTAAAAACCAGTATGGAAATGCGAAGGCAACTTCCCTACTGAACTAAAAAGTGGAGCTAGCACGAGACTCAGCAACCCCAGTCCAGTTCTTATAACCAGAGAATACCATCAGTGGAATAAAACACTTGCACCCCAACGGTCGTTGTGGTACTCTTTACCATAGCCAAGAGATGCAAACGAACAAAAGGTCAAGTCAGAGATGACTGGATCAAGATGTTCTGCTACATACACTCCCTCGACTACCACTCATCCATAGAACAAAATGAACTCATACTATTTGCAGCAACATGGATGGAGCAGTAGATGATCTCACTAATTCTGGTAAGTTAGAGACAGAAAGACACATATCCCAGGATATCACTTATATATGCACTCTAAATACGGATACAAAGGAAGTAGTATACAAAGGAGACATAGATTCACAAATGGAAAAAAGACGTGTCCAATTCCCACAGGGGGAAATTGGAGATTGGGGAACGATGAAGTAGGAGGTTGGGATTAACAAAATCATACTCATGTATCAAAAAGTGTTCATCAAGGACGATCCACTTGAAAGCACAGGGAACGCTACAAAACATTCTTCAATAAACTAACAGGGAAAAGAATACGAAATGCTACAGGTACAGCTACATTTATAACTGCATCAAGTTGCTGTACAACTCAAACAAACACAACATTGTGCATAATCTATGCTGAAATAGAAAATGAATATTAAATTACTAAACAAGAATGGGGCAAGGGATGCCTACTCTATTACCCTCAGGCCTCTGTGATGTCAGTTGGTGTCACAGCCTTGGAGCTTGAGCAGACCTGGGTCCTGTGCCTGGAGTACGCTGCTGCTGAGGGAGCCAAGGAGGAGGACATGCCACCTGATCAGCGGCCCATCGCACCTCTATTGCCCATTCCCCTCTGCATGGTACCACAATCTCCCGATCCAATGTGACCCTCTTACAGGGAAGCAAAGCCTGGTGTACCCAAGTGATGGTAGAAGAGCTGAGAGGGAAGAGCAGCGAAGAAACCAGATCTCCACAGCTCCTGCTAGGTGGATTCCCACCTCCAGCCTACTTCCCTAGAGTCACCCCAAATACGAACCACAGCACTCTCTGAATAGCACATTGGAAAGTCTTGGGATATGCCTGGGGTGGGGCAGTGCAGCTTAAGGGGCAAGAGGTAAAGATACACAAGCCCTGTGGTGTGTGTTTAGCCACGTTCGACTACACTTTCCAATCCAACACCAGGACTCCCGCTAGGGCTTGGTTTGCCCAAGTTACCAGATAGGATACAAATTAGTGCTGCCGCCTTGTGGCACATTCCCGTAACAACAACTTTAAAAACTGTGTTGAAGGGCAATTATCATTCCAAGGCCAAGGGCCTGCGGGTTTGCAAATGAACCCGGCCCTCAAGAAATGTCCTGGGCTATGTAACATGAAATGATTTCAAATCAGGCCTGACTCTCAGGCAGAAATGTTTCAGGACCTCAGTGGTATTCACAGGCTTTGGAAAAAACAGCACATCAAAGGAAAAGATGCTCAGGATCTGTCATGATTACAGAATACAAATATACCTAGACTAGGTGTTCCCTCGCTGCAGTCCTGAATAAGCATAAAAAGAGTAAGTGCTCAAGAGGGCAGGTGGAATAGGGAACCCTATTATGCTGTTGGAGAGAATGTAAATGGCTAAAAACCAGTATGGAAATCCGAAGGCAACATCCCTACTGAACTAAAAAGTGGAGCTAGCACGAGACTCAGCAACCCCAGTCCAGTTCTTATAACCAGAGAATACCATCAGTGGAATAAAACACTTGCACCCCAACGGTCGTTGTGGTACTCTTTACCATAGCCAAGAGATGCAAACGAACAAAATGTCCAGTCAGAGATGACTGGATCAAGATGTTCTGCTACATACACTCCCTCGACTACCACTCATCCATAGAACAAAATGAACTCATACTATTTGCAGCAACATGGATGGAGCAGTAGATGATCTCACTAATTCTGGTAAGTTAGAGACAGAAAGACACATATCCCAGGATATCACTTATATATGCACTCTAAATACGGATACAAAGGAAGTAGTATACAAAGGAGACATAGATTCACAAATGGAAAAAAGACGTGTCCAATTCCCACAGGGGGAAATTGGAGATTGGGGAATGATGAAGTAGGAGGTTGGGATTAACAAAATCATACTCATGTATCAAAAAGTGTTCAGCAAGGACGACCCACTTGAAAGCACAGGGAACGCTCCAAAATATTCTTCTATAAACTAACAGGGAAAAGAATACGAAATCCTTCAGGTACAGCTACATTTATAACTGCATCAAGTTGCTGTACAACTCAAACAAACACAACATTGTACATAATCTATGCTGAAATAGAAAATGAATATTAAATTACTAAACAAGAAAGGGGCAAGGGATGCCTACTCTATTAACTCAGTCCTCTGTGACGTCAGATGGTGTCACATCCTTGGAGCCTCAGCAGGCCTGGGTCCCGTGGCTGGAGTATGCTGTTGCTGAGGGATCCAGGGAGGAGGACGTGCAACCTGATCAGCGTCCCCTTGGACCTCTATTGCCCATTCTCCTCTGCATGGTCCAAAATCTCCCGATCACATGCCACCCTCTTACAGGTAAGCAAAGCCTGGTGTACACAAGTGATGGTAGAACAGCTGAGAGGGAAGAGCTGTGAAGAAACCAGATCTCCACAGCTCCTGCTAAGTGGATTCCCACCTCCAGGCTACTTCATTAGAATCATCCCACCTACGAACCACACCACCCTCCGAATAGCACTTTGGAAAGTGTTGGGATATGCCTGGGGTGGGGCAGTGCAGCTTAAGGGGCAAGAGGTAAAGATACACAAGCCCTATAGTGTGTGTTTAGCCACGTTTGACTACACTTTCCAATCCAACACCAGGACTCCCGCTAGGGCTTTGGTTGCCCAAGTTACCAGACTGGACACGAAGTAGTGCTGCCACCTTGTGGCACATTCCCGTAACAACACCTTTAAAAACTGTGCTGAAGGGCAATTAGCATTCACAAGGCCAAGGGCCTGCGGGTTTGCAAATGAACCCGGCCCTCACGAAATGTCCTGGGCTATGTAACATGAAATGATTTCAAATCAGGCCTGACTCTCAGGCAGAAATGTTTCAGGACCTCAGTGGTATTCACAGGCTTTGGAAAAAAAACAGCACATCAAAGGAAAAGATGCTCAGGATCTGTCATGATTACAGAATACAAATAAACCTAGACTAGGTGTTCCCTCGCTGCAGTCCTGAATAAGCATAAAAAGAGTAAGTGCTCAAGAGGGCAGGTGGAATAGGGAACCCTATTATGCTGTTGGAGAGAATGTAAATGGCTAAAAACCAGTATGGAAATGCGAAGGCAACTTCCCTACTGAACTAAAAAGTGGAGCTAGCACGAGACTCAGCAACCCCAGTCCAGTTCTTATAACCAGAGAATACCATCAGTGGAATAAAACACTTGCACCCCAACGGTCGTTGTGGTACTCTTTACCATAGCCAAGAGATGCAAACGAACAAAATGTCCAGTGAGAGATGACTGGATCAAGATATTCTGCTACATACATTCCTCGACTACCACTCATCCATAGAACAAAATGAACTCATACTATTTGCAGCAACATGGATGGAGCAGTAGATGATCTCACTAATTCTGGTAAGTTAGAGACAGAAAGACACATATCCCAGGATGTCACTTATATATGCACTCTAAATATGGATACAAAGAAGTAGTATACAAAGGAGACATAGATTCACAAATGGAAAAAAGACGTGTCCAATTCCCACAGGGGGAAATTGGAGATTGGGGAACGATGAAGTAAGAGGTTGGGATTAACAAAATCATACTCATGTATCAAAAAGTGTTCATCAAGGACGATCCGCTTGAAAGCACAGGGAACGCTACAAAACATTCTTCAATAAACTAACAGGGAAAAGAATACGAAATGCTACAGGTACAGCTACATTTATAACTGCATCAAGTTGCTGTACAACTCAAACAAACACAACATTGTGCATAATCTATGCTGAAATAGAAAATGAATATTAAATTACTAAACAAGAATGGGGCAAGGGATGCCTACTCTATTACCCTCAGGCCTCTGTGACGTCAGTTGGTGTCACAGCCTTGGAGCTTGAGCAGACCTGGGTCCTGTGCCTGGAGTACGCTGCTGCTGAGGGAGCCAAGGAGGAGGACATGCCACCTGATCAGCGGCCCATCGCACCTCTATTGCCCATTCCCCTCTGCGTGGTACCACAATCTCCCGATCCAATGTGACCCTCTTACAGGGAAGCAAAGCCTGGTGTACCCAAGTGATGGTAGAAGAGCTGAGAGGGAAGAGCAGCGAAGAAACCAGATCTCCACAGCTCCTGCTAGGTGGATTCCCACATCCAGCCTACTTCCATAGAGTCGCCCCAAATACGAACCACAGCACCCTCTGAATAGCACTTTGGAAAGTGTTGGGATATGCCTGGGGTGGGGCAGTGCAGCTTAAGGGGCAAGAGGTAAAGATACACAAGCCCTGTGGTGTGTGTTTAGCCACGTTCGACTACACTTTCCAATCCAACACCAGGACTCCCGCTAGGGCTTTGGTTGCCCAAGTTACCAGATAGGATACAAATTAGTGCTGCCGCCTTGTGGCACATTCCCGTAACAACAACTTTAAAAACTGTGTTGAAGGGCAATTAGCATTCCAAGGCCAAGGGCCTGCGGGTTTGCAAATGAACCCGGCCCTCAAGAAATGTCCTGGGCTATGTAACATGAAATGATTTCAAATCAGGCCTGACTCTCAGGCAGAAATGTTTCAGGACCTCAATGGTATTCACAGGCTTTGGAAAAAACAGCACATCAAAGGAAAAGATGCTCAGGATCTGTCATGATTACAGAATACAAATATACCTAGACTAGGTGTTCCCTCGCTGCAGTCCTGAATAAGCATAAAAAGAGTAAGTGCTCAAGAGGGCAGGTGGAATAGGGAACCCTATTATGCTGTTGGAGAGAATGTAAATGGCTAAAAACCAGTATGGAAATCCGAAGGCAACTTCCCTACTGAACTAAAAAGTGGAGCTAGCACGAGACTCAGCAACCCCAGTCCAGTTCTTATAACCAGAGAATTCCATCAGTGGAATAAAACACTTGCACCCCAACGGTCGTTGTGGTACTCTTTACCATAGCCAAGAGATGCAAACGAACAAAATGTCCAGTCAGAGATGACTGGATCAAGATGTTCTGCTACATACACTCCCTCGACTACCACTCATCCATAGAACAAAATGAACTCATACTATTTGCAGCAACATGGATGGAGCAGTAGATGATCTCACTAATTCTGGTAAGTTAGAGACAGAAAGACACATATCCCAGGATATCACTTATATATGCACTCTAAATACGGATACAAAGGAAGTAGTATACAAAGGAGACATAGATTCACAAATGGAAAAAAGACGTGTCCAATTCCCACAGGGGGAAATTGGAGATTGGGGAACGATGAAGTAGGAGGTTGGGATTAACAAAATCATACTCATGTATCAAAAAGTGTTCAGCAAGGACGACCCACTTGAAAGCACAGGGAACGCTCCAAAATATTCTTCTATAAACTAACAGGGAAAAGAATACGAAATCCTTCAGGTACACCTACATTTATAACTGCATCAAGTTGCTGTACAACTCAAACAAACACAACATTGTACATAATCTATGCTGAAATAGAAAATGAATATTAAATTACTAAACAAGAAAGGGGCAAGGGATGCCTACTCTATTAACTCAGTCCTCTGTGACGTCAGATGGTGTCACATCCTTGGAGCCTCAGCAGGCCTGGGTCCCGTGGCTGGAGTATGCTGTTGCTGAGGGATCCAGGGAGGAGGACGTGCAACCTGATCAGCGTCCCCTTGGACCTCTATTGCCCATTCTCCTCTGCATGGTCCAAAATCTCCCGATCACATGCCACCCTCTTACAGGTAAGCAAAGCCTGGTGTACACAAGTGATGGTAGAACAGCTGAGAGGGAAGAGCTGTGAAGAAACCAGATCTCCACAGCTCCTGCTAAGTGGATTCCCACCTCCAGGCTACTTCATTAGACTCATCCCACCTACGAACCACACCACCCTCCGAAGAGCACTTTGGAAAGTGTTGGGATATGCCTGGGGTGGGGCAGTGCAGCTTAAGGGGCAAGAGGTAAAGATACACAAGCCCTATGGTGTGTGTTTAGCCACGTTTGACTACACTTTCCAATCCAACACCAGGACTCCCGCTAGGACTTTGGTTGCCCAAGTTACCAGACTGGACACGAAGTAGTGCTGCCACCTTGTGGCACATTCCCGTAACAACACCTTTAAAAACTGTGCTGAAGGGCAATTAGCATTCACAAGGCCAAGGGCCTGCGGGTTTGCAAATGAACCTGGCCCTCACGAAATGTCCTGGGCTATGTAACATGAAATGATTTCAAATCAGGCCTGACTCTCAGGCAGAAATGTTTCAGGACCTCAGTGGTATTCACAGGCTTTGGAAAAAAACAGCACATCAAAGGAAAAGATGCTCAGGATCTGTCATGATTACAGAATACAAATAAACCTAGACTAGGTGTTCCCTCGCTGCAGTCCTGAATAAGCATAAAAAGAGTAAGTGCTCAAGAGGGCAGGTGGAATAGGGAACCCTATTATGCTGTTGGAGAGAATGTAAATGGCTAAAAACCAGTATGGAAATGCGAAGGCAACTTCCCTACTGAACAAAAAAGTGGAGCTAGCACGAGACTCAGCAACCCCAGTCCAGTTCTTATAACCAGAGAATACCATCAGTGGAATAAAACACTTGCACCCCAACGGTCGTTGTGGTACTCTTTACCATAGCCAAGAGATGCAAACGAACAAAATGTCCAGTGAGAGATGACTGGATCAAGATATTCTGCTACATACATTCCTCGACTACCACTCATCCATAGAACAAAATGAACTCATACTATTTGCAGCAACATGGATGGAGCAGTAGATGATCTCACTAATTCTGGTAAGTTAGAGACAGAAAGACACATATCCCAGGATGTCACTTATATATGCACTCTAAATATGGATACAAAGAAGTAGTATACAAAGGAGACATAGATTCACAAATGGAAAAAAGACGTGTCCAATTCCCACAGGGGGAAATTGGAGATTGGGGAACGATGAAGTAGGAGGTTGGGATTAACAAAATCATACTCATGTATCAAAAAGTGTTCATCAAGGACGATCCGCTTGAAAGCACAGGGAACGCTACAAAACATTCTTCAATAAACTAACAGGGAAAAGAATACGAAATGCTACAGGTACAGCTACATTTATAACTGCATCAAGTTGCTGTACAACTCAAACAAACACAACATTGTGCATAATCTATGCTGAAATAGAAAATGAATATTAAATTACTAAACAAGAATGGGGCAAGGGATGCCTACTCTATTAACTCAGTCCTCTGTGACGTCAGATGGTGTCACATCCTTGGAGCCTCAGCAGGCCTGGGTCCCGTGGCTGGAGTATGCTGTTGCTGAGGGATCCAGGGAGGAGGACGTGCAACCTGATCAGCGGCCCCTCGGACCTCTATTGCCCATTCTCCTCTGCATGGTCCAAAATCTCCCGATCACATGCCACCCTCTTACAGGTAAGCAAAGCCTGGTGTACACAAGTGATGGTAGAACAGCTGAGAGGGAAGAGCTGTGAAGAAACCAGATCTCCACAGCTCCTGCTAAGTGGATTCCCACCTCCAGGCTACTTCATTAGAATCGCCCCACCTACGAACCACACCACCCTCTGAATAGCACATTAGAAAGTCTTGGGATATGCCTGGGGTGGGGCAGTGCAGCTTAAGGGGCAAGAGGTAAAGATACACAAGCCCTATGGTGTGTGTTTAGCCACGTTTGACTACACTTTCCAATCCAACACCAGGACTCCCGCTAGGGCTTTGGTTGCCCAAGTTACCAGACTGGACACGAAGTAGTGCTGCCGCCTTGTGGCACATTCCCGTAACAACACCTTTAAAAACTGTGCTGAAGGGCAATTAGCATTCACAAGGCCAAGGGCCTGCGGGTTTGCAAATGAACCTGGCCCTCAAGAAATGTCCTGGGCTATGTAACATGAAATGATTTCAAATCAGGCCCGACTCTCAGGCAGAAATGTTTCAGGACCTCAGTGGTATTCACAGGCTTTGGAAAAAACAGCACATCAAAGGAAAAGATGCTCAGGATCTGTCATGATTACAGAATACAAATAAACCTAGACTAGGTGTTCCCTCGCTGCAGTCCTGAATAAGCATAAAAAGAGTAAGTGCTCAAGAGGGCAGGTGGAATAGGGAACCCTATTATGCTGTTGGAGAGAATGTAAATGGCTAAAAACCAGTATGGAAATGCGAAGGCAACTTCCCTACTGAACTAAAAAGTGGAGCTAGCACGAGACTCAGCAACCCCAGTCCAGTTCTTATAACCAGAGAATACCATCAGTGGAATAAAACACTTGCACCCCAACGGTCGTTGTGGTACTCTTTACCATAGCCAAGAGATGCAAACGAACAAAATGTCCAGTCAGAGATGACTGGATCAAGATGTTCTGCTACATACACTCCCTCGACTACCACTCATCCATAGAACAAAATGAACTCATACTATTTGCAGCAACATGGATGGAGCAGTAGATGATCTCACTAATTCTGGTAAGTTAGAGACAGAAAGACACATATCCCAGGATATCACTTATATATGCACTCTAAATACGGATACAAAGGAAGTAGTATACAAAGGAGACATAGATTCACAAATGGAAAAAAGACGTGTCCAATTCCCACAGGGGGAAATTGGAGATTGGGGAACGATGAAGTAGGAGGTTGGGATTAACAAAATCATACTCATGTATCAAAAAGTGTTCAGCAAGGACGATCCGCTTGAAAGCACAGGGAACGCTACAAAACATTCTTCAATAAACTAACAGGGAAAAGAATACGAAATGCTACAGGTACAGCTACATTTATAACTGCATCAAGTTGCTGTACAACTCAAACAAACACAACATTGTGCATAATCTATGCTGAAATAGAAAATGAATATTAAATTACTAAACAAGAAAGGGGCAAGGGATGCCTACTCTATTACCCTCAGGCCTCTGTGACGTCAGTTGGTGTCACAGCCTTGGAGCTTGAGCAGACCTGGGTCCTGTGCCTGGAGTACGCTGCTGCTGAGGGAGCCAAGGAGGAGGACATGCCACCTGATCAGCGGCCCATCGCACCTCTATTGCCCATTCCCCTCTGCATGGTACCACAATCTCCCGATCCAATGTGACCCTCTTACAGGGAAGCAAAGCCTGGTGTACCCAAGTGATGGTAGAAGAGCTGAGAGGGAAGAGCAGCGAAGAAACCAGATCTCCACAGCTCCTGCTAGGTGGATTCCCACCTCCAGCCTACTTCCCTAGAGTCACCCCAAATACGAACCACAGCACTCTCTGAATAGCACATTGGGAAGTCTTGGGATATGCCTGGGGTGGGGCAGTGCAGCTTAAGGGGCAAGAGGTAAAGATACACAAGCCCTGTGGTGTGTGTTTAGCCACGTTCGACTACACTTTCCAATCCAACACCAGGACTCCCGCTAGGGCTTGGTTTGCCCAAGTTACCAGATAGGATACAAATTAGTGCTGCCGCCTTGTGGCACATTCCCGTAACAACAACTTTAAAAACTGTGTTGAAGGGCAATTATCATTCCAAGGCCAAGGGCCTGCGGGTTTGCAAATGAACCCGGCCCTCAAGAAATGTCCTGGGCTATGTAACATGAAATGATTTCAAATCAGGCCTGACTCTCAGGCAGAAATGTTTCAGGACCTCAGTGGTATTCACAGGCTTTGGAAAAAACAGCACATCAAAGGAAAAGATGCTCAGGATCTGTCATGATTACAGAATACAAATAAACCTAGACTAGGTGTTCCCTCGCTGCAGTCCTGAATAAGCATAAAAAGAGTAAGTGCTCAAGAGGGCAGGTGGAATAGGGAACCCTATTATGCTGTTGGAGAGAATGTAAATGGCTAAAAACCAGTATGGAAATGCGAAGGCAACTTCCCTACTGAACTAAAAAGTGGAGCTAGCACGAGACTCAGCAACCCCAGTCCAGTTCTTATAACCAGAGAATACCATCAGTGGAATAAAACACTTGCACCCCAACGGTCGTTGTGGTACTCTTTACCATAGCCAAGAGATGCAAACGAACAAAATGTCCAGTGAGAGATGACTGGATCAAGATATTCTGCTACATACATTCCTCGACTACCACTCATCCATAGAACAAAATGAACTCATACTATTTGCAGCAACATGGATGGAGCAGTAGATGATCTCACTAATTCTGGTAAGTTAGAGACAGAAAGACACATATCCCAGGATGTCACTTATATATGCACTCTAAATATGGATACAAAGAAGTAGTATACAAAGGAGACATAGATTCACAAATGGAAAAAAGACGTGTCCAATTCCCACAGGGGGAAATTGGAGATTGGGGAACGATGAAGTAGGAGGTTGGGATTAACAAAATCATACTCATGTATCAAAAAGTGTTCATCAAGGACGATCCGCTTGAAAGCACAGGGAACGCTACAAAACATTCTTCAATAAACTAACAGGGAAAAGAATACGAAATGCTACAGGTACAGCTACATTTATAACTGCATCAAGTTGCTGTACAACTCAAACAAACACAACATTGTGCATAATCTATGCTGAAATAGAAAATGAATATTAAATTACTAAACAAGAATGGGGCAAGGGATGCCTACTCTATTACCCTCAGGCCTCTGTGACGTCAGTTGGTGTCACAGCCTTGGAGCTTGAGCAGACCTGGGTCCTGTGCCTGGAGTACGCTGCTGCTGAGGGAGCCAAGGAGGAGGACATGCCACCTGATCAGCGGCCCATCGCACCTCTATTGCCCATTCCCCTCTGCGTGGTACCACAATCTCCCGATCCAATGTGACCCTCTTACAGGGAAGCAAAGCCTGGTGTACCCAAGTGATGGTAGAAGAGCTGAGAGGGAAGAGCAGCGAAGAAACCAGATCTCCACAGCTCCTGCTAGGTGGATTCCCACATCCAGCCTACTTCCCTAGAGTCGCCCCAAATACGAACCACAGCACCCTCTGAATAGCACTTTGGAAAGTGTTGGGATATGCCTGGGGTGGGGCAGTGCAGCTTAAGGGGCAAGAGGTAAAGATACACAAGCCCTATGGTGTGTGTTTAGCCACGTTTGACTACACTTTCCAATCCAACACCAGGACTCCCGCTAGGGCTTTGGTTGCCCAAGTTACCAGACTGGACACGAAGTAGTGCTGCCGCCTTGTGGCACATTCCCGTAACAACACCTTTAAAAACTGTGTTGAAGGGCAATTAGCATTCACAAGGCCAAGGGCCTGCGGGTTTGCAAATGAACCCGGCCCTCAAGAAATGTCCTGGGCTATGTAACATGAAATGATTTCAAATCAGGCCTGACTCTCAGGCAGAAATGTTTCAGGACCTCAGTGGTATTCACAGGCTTTGGAAAAAACAGCACATCAAAGGAAAAGATGCTCAGGATCTGTCATGATTACAGAATACAAATAAACCTAGACTAGGTGTTCCCTCGCTGCAGTCCTGAATAAGCATAAAAAGAGTAAGTGCTCAAGAGGGCAGGTGGAATAGGGAACCCTATTATGCTGTTGGAGAGAATGTAAATGGCTAAAAACCAGTATGGAAATGCAAAGGCAACTTCCCTACTGAACTAAAAAGTGGAGCTAGCACGAGACTCAGCAACCCCAGTCCAGTTCTTATAACCAGAGAATACCATCAGTGGAATAAAACACTTGCACCCCAACGGTCGTTGTGGTACTCTTTACCATAGCCAAGAGATGCAAACGAACAAAATGTCAAGTCAGAGATGACTGGATCAAGATGTTCTGCTACATACACTCCCTCGACTACCACTCATCCATAGAACAAAATGAACTCATACTATTTGCAGCAACATGGATGGAGCAGTAGATGATCTCACTAATTCTGGTAAGTTAGAGACAGAAAGACACATATCCCAGGATATCACTTATATATGCACTCTAAATACGGATACAAAGGAAGTAGTATACAAAGGAGACATAGATTCACAAATGGAAAAAAGACGTGTCCAATTACCACAGGGGGAAATTGGAGATTGGGGAACGATGAAGTAGGAGGTTGGGATTAACAAAATCATACTCATGTATCAAAAAGTGTTCAGCAAGGACGACCCGCTTGAAAGCACAGGGAACGCTCCAAAATATTCTTCAATAAACTAACAGGGAAAAGATTACGAAATCCTACAGGTACAGCTACATTTATAACTGCATCAAGTTGCTGTACAACTCAAACAAACACAACATTGTACATAATCTATGCTGAAATAGAAAATGAATATTAAATTACTAAACAAGAAAGGGGCAAGGGATGCCTACTCTATTAACTCAGTCCTCTGTGACGTCAGATGGTGTCACATCCTTGGAGCCTCAGCAGGCCTGGGTCCCGTGGCTGGAGTATGCTGTTGCTGAGGGATCCAGGGAGGAGGACGTGCAACCTGATCAGCGGCCCCTCGGACCTCTATTGCCCATTCTCCTCTGCATGGTCCAAAATCTCCCGATCACATGCCACCCTCTTACAAGTAAGCAAAGCCTGGTGTACACAAGTGATGGTAGAACAGCTGAGAGGGAAGAGCTGTGAAGAAACCAGATCTCCACAGCTCCTGCTAAGTGGATTCCCACCTCCAGGCTACTTCATTAGAATCGCCCCACCTACGAACCACACCACCCTCTGAATAGCACATTAGAAAGTCTTGGGATATGCCTGGGGTGGGGCAGTGCAGCTTAAGGGGCAAGAGGTAAAGATACACAAGCCCTATGGTGTGTGTTTAGCCACGTTTGACTACACTTTCCAATCCAACACCAGGACTCCCGCTAGGGCTTTGGTTGCCCAAGTTACCAGACTGGACACGAAGTAGTGCTGCCGCCTTGTGGCACATTCCCATAACAACACCTTTAAAAACTGTGCTGAAGGGCAATTAGCATTCACAAGGCCAAGGGCCTGCGGGTTTGCAAATGAACCTGGCCCTCAAGAAATGTCCTGGGCTATGTAACATGAAATGATTTCAAATCAGGCCCGACTCTCAGGCAGAAATGTTTCAGGACCTCAGTGGTATTCACAGGCTTTGGAAAAAACAGCACATCAAAGGAAAAGATGCTCAGGATCTGTCATGATTACAGAATACAAATAAACCTAGACTAGGTGTTCCCTCGCTGCAGTCCTGAATAAGCATAAAAAGAGTAAGTGCTCAAGAGGGCAGGTGGAATAGGGAACCCTATTATGCTGTTGGAGAGAATGTAAATGGCTAAAAACCAGTATGGAAATGCGAAGGCAACTTCCCTACTGAACTATAAAGTGGAGCTAGCACGAGACTCAGCAACCCCAGTCCAGTTCTTATAACCAGAGAATACCATCAGTGGAATAAAACACTTGCACCCCAACGGTCGTTGTGGTACTCTTTACCATAGCCAAGAGATGCAAACGAACAAAATGTCAAGTCAGAGATGACTGGATCAAGATGTTCTGCTACATACACTCCCTCGACTACCACTCATCCATAGAACAAAATGAACTCATACTATTTGCAGCAACATGGATGGAGCAGTAGATGATCTCACTAATTCTGGTAAGTTAGAGACAGAAAGACACATATCCCAGGATATCACTTATATATGCACTCTAAATACGGATACAAAGGAAGTAGTATACAAAGGAGACATAGATTCACAAATGGAAAAAAGACGTGTCCAATTCCCACAGGGGGAAATTGGAGATTGGGGAACGATGAAGTAGGAGGTTGGGATTAACAAAATCATACTCATGTATCAAAAAATGTTCATCAAGGACGATCCGCTTGAAAGCACAGGGAACGCTACAAAACATTCTTCAATAAACTAACAGGGAAAAGAATACGAAATGCTACAGGTACAGCTACATTTATAACTGCATCAAGTTGCTGTACAACTCAAACAAACACAACATTGTGCATAATCTATGCTGAAATAGAAAATGAATATTAAATTACTAAACAAGAAAGGGGCAAGGGATGCCTACTCTATTAACTCAGTCCTCTGTGACGTCAGATGGTGTCACATCCTTGGAGCCTCAGCAGGCCTGGGTCCCGTGGCTGGAGTATGCTGTTGCTGAGGGTTCCAGGGAGGAGGACGTGCAACCTGATCAGCGTCCCCTTGGACCTCTATTGCCCATTCTCCTCTGCATGGTCCAAAATCTCCCGATCACATGCCACCCTCTTACAGGTAAGCAAAGCCTGGTGTACACAAGTGATGCTGAACAGCTGGGAGGGAAGAGCTGTGAAGAAACCAGATCTCCACAGCTCCTGCTAAGTGGATTCCCACCTCCAGGCTACTTCATTAGAATCGTCCCACCTACGAACCACACCACCCTCCGAATAGCACTTTGGAAAGTGTTGGGATATGCCTGGGGTGGGGCAGTGCAGCTTAAGGGGCAAGAGGTAAAGATACACAAGCCCTATGGTGTGTGTTTAGCCACGTTTGACTACACTTTCCAATCCAACACCAGGACTCCCGCTAGGGCTTTGGTTGCCCAAGTTACCAGACTGGACACGAAGTAGTGCTGCCACCTTGTGGCACATTCCCGTAACAACACCTTTAAAAACTGTGCTGAAGGGCAATTAGCATTCACAAGGCCAAGGGCCTGCGGGTTTGCAAATGAACCCGGCCCTCACGAAATGTCCTGGGCTATGTAACATGAAATGATTTCAAATCAGGCCTGACTCTCAGGCAGAAATGTTTCAGGACCTCAGTGGTATTCACAGGCTTTGGAAAAAAAACAGCACATCAAAGGAAAAGATGCTCAGGATCTGTCATGATTACAGAATACAAATAAACCTAGACTAGGTGTTCCCTCGCTGCAGTCCTGAATAAGCATAAAAAGAGTAAGTGCTCAAGAGGGCAGGTGGAATAGGGAACCCTATTATGCTGTTGGAGAGAATGTAAATGGCTAAAAACCAGTATGGAAATGCGAAGGCAACTTCCCTACTGAACTAAAAAGTGGAGCTAGCACGAGACTCAGCAACCCCAGTCCAGTTCTTATAACCAGAGAATACCATCAGTGGAATAAAACACTTGCACCCCAACGGTCGTTGTGGTACTCTTTACCATAGCCAAGAGATGCAAACGAACAAAATGTCCAGTGAGAGATGACTGGATCAAGATATTCTGCTACATACATTCCTCGACTACCACTCATCCATAGAACAAAATGAACTCATACTATTTGCAGCAACATGGATGGAGCAGTAGATGATCTCACTAATTCTGGTAAGTTAGAGACAGAAAGACACATATCCCAGGATGTCACTTATATATGCACTCTAAATATGGATACAAAGAAGTAGTATACAAAGGAGACATAGATTCACAAATGGAAAAAAGACGTGTCCAATTCCCACAGGGGGAAATTGGAGATTGGGGAACGATGAAGTAGGAGGTTGGGATTAACAAAATCATACTCATGTATCAAAAAGTGTTCATCAAGGACGATCCGCTTGAAAGCACAGGGAACGCTACAAAACATTCTTCAATAAACTAACAGGGAAAAGAATACGAAATCCTACAGGTACAGCTACATTTATAACTGCATCAAGTTGCTGTACAACTCAAACAAACACAACATTGTGCATAATCTATGCTGAAATAGAAAATGAATATTAAATTACTAAACAAGAATGGGGCAAGGGATGCCTACTCTATTACCCTCAGGCCTCTGTGACGTCAGTTGGTGTCACAGCCTTGGAGCTTGAGCAGACCTGGGTCCTGTGCCTGGAGTACGCTGCTGCTGAGGGAGCCAAGGAGGAGGACATGCCACCTGATCAGCGGCCCATCGCACCTCTATTGCCCATTCCCCTCTGCGTGGTACCACAATCTCCCGATCCAATGTGACCCTCTTACAGGGAAGCAAAGCCTGGTGTACCCAAGTGATGGTAGAAGAGCTGAGAGGGAAGAGCAGCGAAGAAACCAGATCTCCACAGCTCCTGCTAGGTGGATTCCCACATCCAGCCTACTTCCCTAGAGTCGCCCCAAATACGAACCACAGCACCCTCTGAATAGCACATTGGAAAGTCTTGGGATATGCCTGGGGTGGGGCAGTGCAGCTTAAGGGGCAAGAGGTAAAGATACACAAGCCCTGTGGTGTGTGTGTAGCCACGTTCGACTACACTTTCCAATCCAACACCAGGACTCCCGCTAGGGCTTGGTTTGCCCAAGTTACCAGATAGGATACAAATTAGTGCTGCCGCCTTGTGGCACATTCCCATAACAACAACTTTAAAAACTGTGTTGAAGGGCAATTATCATTCCAAGGCCAAGGGCCTGCGGGTTTGCAAATGAACCCGGCCCTCAAGAAATGTCCTGGGCTATGTAACATGAAATGATTTCAAATCAGGCCTGACTCTCAGGCAGAAATGTTTCAGGACCTCAGTGGTATTCACAGGCTTTGGAAAAAACAGCACATCAAAGGAAAAGATGCTCAGGATCTGTCATGATTACAGAATACAAATATACCTAGACTAGGTGTTCCCTCGCTGCAGTCCTGAATAAGCATAAAAAGAGTAAGTGCTCAAGAGGGCAGGTGGAATAGGGAACCCTATTATGCTGTTGGAGAGAATGTAAATGGCTAAAAACCAGTATGGAAATCCGAAAGCAACTTCCCTACTGAACTAAAAAGTGGAGCTAGCACGAGACTCAGCAACCCCAGTCCAGTTCTTATAACCAGAGAATACCATCAGTGGAATAAAACACTTGCACCCCAACGGTCGTTGTGGTACTCTTTACCATAGCCAAGAGATGCAAACGAACAAAATGTCCAGTGAGAGATGACTGGATCAAGATATTCTGCTACATACATTCCTCGACTACCACTCATCCATAGAACAAAATGAACTCATACTATTTGCAGCAACATGGATGGAGCAGTAGATGATCTCACTAATTCTGGTAAGTTAGAGACAGAAAGACACATATCCCAGGATGTCACTTATATATGCACTCTAAATATGGATACAAAGAAGTAGTATACAAAGGAGACATAGATTCACAAATGGAAAAAAGACGTGTCCAATTCCCACAGGGGGAAATTGGAGATTGGGGAACGATGAAGTAGGAGGTTGGGATTAACAAAATCATACTCATGTATCAAAAAGTGTTCATCAAGGACGATCCGCTTGAAAGCACAGGGAACACTACAAAACATTCTTCAATAAACTAACAGGGAAAAGAATACGAAATCCTACAGGTACAGCTACATTTATAACTGCATCAAGTTGCTGTACAACTCAAACAAACACAACATTGTGCATAATCTATGCTGAAATAGAAAATGAATATTAAATTACTAAACAAGAATGGGGCAAGGGATGCCTACTCTATTACCCTCAGGCCTCTGTGACGTCAGTTGGTGTCACAGCCTTGGAGCTTGAGCAGACCTGGGTCCTGTGCCTGGAGTACGCTGCTGCTGAGGGAGCCAAGGAGGAGGACATGCCACCTGATCAGCGGCCCATCGCACCTCTATTGCCCATTCCCCTCTGCGTGGTACCACAATCTCCCGATCCAATGTGACCCTCTTACAGGGAAGCAAAGCCTGGTGTACCCAAGTGATGGTAGAAGAGCTGAGAGGGAAGAGCAGCGAAGAAACCAGATCTCCACAGCTCCTGCTAGGTGGATTCCCACATCCAGCCTACTTCCCTAGAGTCGCCCCAAATACGAACCACAGCACCCTCTGAATAGCACATTGGAAAGTCTTGGGATATGCCTGGGGTGGGGCAGTGCAGCTTAAGGGGCAAGAGGTAAAGATACACAAGCCCTGTGGTGTGTGTGTAGCCACGTTCGACTACACTTTCCAATCCAACACCAGGACTCCCGCTAGGGCTTGGTTTGCCCAAGTTACCAGATAGGATACAAATTAGTGCTGCCGCCTTGTGGCACATTCCCATAACAACAACTTTAAAAACTGTGTTGAAGGGCAATTATCATTCCAAGGCCAAGGGCCTGCGGGTTTGCAAATGAACCCGGCCCTCAAGAAATGTCCTGGGCTATGTAACATGAAATGATTTCAAATCAGGCCTGACTCTCAGGCAGAAATGTTTCAGGACCTCAGTGGTATTCACAGGCTTTTGAAAAAACAGCACATCAAAGGAAAAGATGCTCAGGATCTGTCATGATTACAGAATACAAATAAACCTAGACTAGGTGTTCCCTCGCTGCAGTCCTGAATAAGCATAAAAAGAGTAAGTGCTCAAGAGGGCAGGTGGAATAGGGAACCCTATTATGCTGTTGGAGAGAATGTAAATGGCTAAAAACCAGTATGGAAATCCGAAAGCAACTTCCCTACTGAACTAAAAAGTGGAGCTAGCACGAGACTCAGCAACCCCAGTCCAGTTCTTATAACCAGAGAATACCATCAGTGGAATAAAACACTTGCACCCCAACGGTCGTTGTGGTACTCTTTACCATAGCCAAGAGATGCAAACGAACAAAATGTCCAGTCAGAGATGACTGGATCAAGATGTTCTGCTACATACACTCCCTCGACTACCACTCATCCATAGAACAAAATGAACTCATACTATTTGCAGCAACATGGATGGAGCAGTAGATGATCTCACTAATTCTGGTAAGTTAGAGACAGAAAGACACATATCCCAGGATATCACTTATATATGCACTCTAAATACGGATACAAAGGAAGTAGTATACAAAGGAGACATAGATTCACAAATGGAAAAAAGACGTGTCCAATTCCCACAGGGGGAATTGGAGATTGGGGAACGATGAAGTAGGAGGTTGGGATTAACAAAATCATACTCATGTATCAAAAAGTGTTCAGCAAGGACGACCCGCTTGAAAGCACATGGAACGCTCCAAAATATTCTTCAATAAACTAACAGGGAAAAGAATACGAAATCCTTCAGGTACAGCTACATTTATAACTGCATCAAGTTGCTGTACAACTCAAACAAACACAACATTGTACATAATCTATGCTGAAATAGAAAATGAATATTAAATTACTAAACAAGAAAGGGGCAAGGGATGCCTACTCTATTACACTCAGTCCTCTGTGACGTCAGATGGTGTCATATCCTTGGAGCCTCAGCAGGCCTGGGTCCCGTGGCTGGAGTATGCTGTTGCTGAGGGATCCAGGGAGGAGGACGTGCAACCTGATCAGCGGCCCCTCGGACCTCTATTGCCCATTCTCCTCTGCATGGTCCAAAATCTCCCGATCACATGCCACCCTCTTACAGGTAAGCAAAGCCTGGTGTACACAAGTGATGGTAGAACAGCTGAGAGGGAAGAGCTGTGAAGAAACCAGATCTCCACAGCTCCTGCTAAGTGGATTCCCACCTCCAGGCTACTTCATTAGAATCGCCCCACCTACGAACCACACCACCCTCTGAATAGCACATTAGAAAGTCTTGGGATATGCCTGGGGTGGGGCAGTGCAGCTTAAGGGGCAAGAGGTAAAGATACACAAGCCCTATGGTGTGTGTTTAGCCACGTTTGACTACACTTTCCAATCCAACACCAGGACTCCCGCTAGGGCTTTGGTTGCCCAAGTTACCAGACTGGACACGAAGTAGTGCTGCCGCCTTGTGGCACATTCCCGTAACAACACCTTTAAAAACTGTGCTGAAGGGCAATTAGCATTCACAAGGCCAAGGGCCTGCGGGTTTGCAAATGAACCTGGCCCTCAAGAAATGTCCTGGGCTATGTAACATGAAATGATTTCAAATCAGGCCCGACTCTCAGGCAGAAATGTTTCAGGACCTCAGTGGTATTCACAGGCTTTGGAAAAAACAGCACATCAAAGGAAAAGATGCTCAGGATCTGTCATGATTACAGAATACAAATAAACCTAGACTAGGTGTTCCCTCGCTGCAGTCCTGAATAAGCATAAAAAGAGTAAGTGCTCAAGAGGGCAGGTGGAATAGGGAACCCTATTATGCTGTTGGAGAGAATGTAAATGGCTAAAAACCAGTATGGAAATGCGAAGGCGACTTCCCTACTGAACTAAAAAGTGGAGCTAGCACGAGACTCAGCAACCCCAGTCCAGTTCTTATAACCAGAGAATACCATCAGTGGAATAAAACACTTGCACCCCAACGGTCGTTGTGGTACTCTTTACCATAGCCAAGAGATGCAAACGAACAAAAGGTCAAGTCAGAGATGACTGGATCAAGATGTTCTGCTACATACACTCCCTCGACTACCACTCATCCATAGAACAAAATGAACTCATACTATTTGCAGCAACATGGATGGAGCAGTAGATGATCTCACTAATTCTGGTAAGTTAGAGACAGAAAGACACATATCCCAGGATATCACTTATATATGCACTCTAAATACGGATACAAAGGAAGTAGTATACAAAGGAGACATAGATTCACAAATGGAAAAAAGACGTGTCCAATTCCCACAGGGGGAAATTGGAGATTGGGGAACGATGAAGTAGGAGGTTGGGATTAACAAAATCATACTCATGTATCAAAAAGTGTTCATCAAGGACGATCCACTTGAAAGCACAGGGAACGCTACAAAACATTCTTCAATAAACTAACAGGGAAAAGAATACGAAATGCTACAGGTACAGCTACATTTATAACTGCATCAAGTTGCTGTACAACTCAAACAAACACAACATTGTGCATAATCTATGCTGAAATAGAAAATGAATATTAAATTACTAAACAAGAATGGGGCAAGGGATGCCTACTCTATTACCCTCAGGCCTCTGTGATGTCAGTTGGTGTCACAGCCTTGGAGCTTGAGCAGACCTGGGTCCTGTGCCTGGAGTACGCTGCTGCTGAGGGAGCCAAGGAGGAGGACATGCCACCTGATCAGCGGCCCATCGCACCTCTATTGCCCATTCCCCTCTGCATGGTACCACAATCTCCCGATCCAATGTGACCCTCTTACAGGGAAGCAAAGCCTGGTGTACCCAAGTGATGGTAGAAGAGCTGAGAGGGAAGAGCAGCGAAGAAACCAGATCTCCACAGCTCCTGCTAGGTGGATTCCCACCTCCAGCCTACTTCCCTAGAGTCACCCCAAATACGAACCACAGCACTCTCTGAATAGCACATTGGAAAGTCTTGGGATATGCCTGGGGTGGGGCAGTGCAGCTTAAGGGGCAAGAGGTAAAGATACACAAGCCCTGTGGTGTGTGTTTAGCCACGTTCGACTACACTTTCCAATCCAACACCAGGACTCCCGCTAGGGCTTGGTTTGCCCAAGTTACCAGATAGGATACAAATTAGTGCTGCCGCCTTGTGGCACATTCCCGTAACAACAACTTTAAAAACTGTGTTGAAGGGCAATTAGCATTCCAAGGCCAAGGGCCTGCGGGTTTGCAAATGAACCCGGCCCTCAAGAAATGTCCTGGGCTATGTAACATGAAATGATTTCAAATCAGGCCTGACTCTCAGGCAGAAATGTTTCAGGACCTCAGTGGTATTCACAGGCTTTGGAAAAAACAGCACATCAAAGGAAAAGATGCTCAGGATCTGTCATGATTACAGAATACAAATATACCTAGACTAGGTGTTCCCTCGCTGCAGTCCTGAATAAGCATAAAAAGAGTAAGTGCTCAAGAGGGCAGGTGGAATAGGGAACCCTATTATGCTGTTGGAGAGAATGTAAATGGCTAAAAACCAGTATGGAAATCCGAAGGCAACATCCCTACTGAACTAAAAAGTGGAGCTAGCACGAGACTCAGCAACCCCAGTCCAGTTCTTATAACCAGAGAATACCATCAGTGGAATAAAACACTTGCACCCCAACGGTCGTTGTGGTACTCTTTACCATAGCCAAGAGATGCAAACGAACAAAATGTCCAGTCAGAGATGACTGGATCAAGATGTTCTGCTACATACACTCCCTCGACTACCACTCATCCATAGAACAAAATGAACTCATACTATTTGCAGCAACATGGATGGAGCAGTAGATGATCTCACTAATTCTGGTAAGTTAGAGACAGAAAGACACATATCCCAGGATATCACTTATATATGCACTCTAAATACGGATACAAAGGAAGTAGTATACAAAGGAGACATAGATTCACAAATGGAAAAAAGACGTGTCCAATTCCCACAGGGGGAAATTGGAGATTGGGGAATGATGAAGTAGGAGGTTGGGATTAACAAAATCATACTCATGTATCAAAAAGTGTTCAGCAAGGACGACCCACTTGAAAGCACAGGGAACGCTCCAAAATATTCTTCTATAAACTAACAGGGAAAAGAATACGAAATCCTTCAGGTACAGCTACATTTATAACTGCATCAAGTTGCTGTACAACTCAAACAAACACAACATTGTACATAATCTATGCTGAAATAGAAAATGAATATTAAATTACTAAACAAGAAAGGGGCAAGGGATGCCTACTCTATTAACTCAGTCCTCTGTGACGTCAGATGGTGTCACATCCTTGGAGCCTCAGCAGGCCTGGGTCCCGTGGCTGGAGTATGCTGTTGCTGAGGGATCCAGGGAGGAGGACGTGCAACCTGATCAGCGTCCCCTTGGACCTCTATTGCCCATTCTCCTCTGCATGGTCCAAAATCTCCCGATCACATGCCACCCTCTTACAGGTAAGCAAAGCCTGGTGTACACAAGTGATGCTGAACAGCTGGGAGGGAAGAGCTGTGAAGAAACCAGATCTCCACAGCTCCTGCTAAGTGGATTCCCACCTCCAGGCTACTTCATTAGAATCGTCCCACCTACGAACCACACCACCCTCCGAATAGCACTTTGGAAAGTGTTGGGATATGCCTGGGGTGGGGCAGTGCAGCTTAAGGGGCAAGAGGTAAAGATACACAAGCCCTATGGTGTGTGTTTAGCCACGTTTGACTACACTTTCCAATCCAACACCAGGACTCCCGCTAGGGCTTTGGTTGCCCAAGTTACCAGACTGGACACGAAGTAGTGCTGCCACCTTGTGGCACATTCCCGTAACAACACCTTTAAAAACTGTGCTGAAGGGCAATTAGCATTCACAAGGCCAAGGGCCTGCGGGTTTGCAAATGAACCCGGCCCTCACGAAATGTCCTGGGCTATGTAACATGAAATGATTTCAAATCAGGCCTGACTCTCAGGCAGAAATGTTTCAGGACCTCAGTGGTATTCACAGGCTTTGGAAAAAAAACAGCACATCAAAGGAAAAGATGCTCAGGATCTGTCATGATTACAGAATACAAATAAACCTAGACTAGGTGTTCCCTCGCTGCAGTCCTGAATAAGCATAAAAAGAGTAAGTGCTCAAGAGGGCAGGTGGAATAGGGAACCCTATTATGCTGTTGGAGAGAATGTAAATGGCTAAAAACCAGTATGGAAATGCGAAGGCAACTTCCCTACTGAACTAAAAAGTGGAGCTAGCACGAGACTCAGCAACCCCAGTCCAGTTCTTATAACCAGAGAATACCATCAGTGGAATAAAACACTTGCACCCCAACGGTCGTTGTGGTACTCTTTACCATAGCCAAGAGATGCAAACGAACAAAATGTCCAGTGAGAGATGACTGGATCAAGATATTCTGCTACATACATTCCTCGACTACCACTCATCCATAGAACAAAATGAACTCATACTATTTGCAGCAACATGGATGGAGCAGTAGATGATCTCACTAATTCTGGTAAGTTAGAGACAGAAAGACACATATCCCAGGATGTCACTTATATATGCACTCTAAATATGGATACAAAGAAGTAGTATACAAAGGAGACATAGATTCACAAATGGAAAAAAGACGTGTCCAATTCCCACAGGGGGAAATTGGAGATTGGGGAACGATGAAGTAAGAGGTTGGGATTAACAAAATCATACTCATGTATCAAAAAGTGTTCATCAAGGACGATCCGCTTGAAAGCACAGGGAACGCTACAAAACATTCTTCAATAAACTAACAGGGAAAAGAATACGAAATGCTACAGGTACAGCTACATTTATAACTGCATCAAGTTGCTGTACAACTCAAACAAACACAACATTGTGCATAATCTATGCTGAAATAGAAAATGAATATTAAATTACTAAACAAGAATGGGGCAAGGGATGCCTACTCTATTACCCTCAGGCCTCTGTGACGTCAGTTGGTGTCACAGCCTTGGAGCTTGAGCAGACCTGGGTCCTGTGCCTGGAGTACGCTGCTGCTGAGGGAGCCAAGGAGGAGGACATGCCACCTGATCAGCGGCCCATCGCACCTCTATTGCCCATTCCCCTCTGCGTGGTACCACAATCTCCCGATCCAATGTGACCCTCTTACAGGGAAGCAAAGCCTGGTGTACCCAAGTGATGGTAGAAGAGCTGAGAGGGAAGAGCAGCGAAGAAACCAGATCTCCACAGCTCCTGCTAGGTGGATTCCCACATCCAGCCTACTTCCATAGAGTCGCCCCAAATACGAACCACAGCACCCTCTGAATAGCACTTTGGAAAGTGTTGGGATATGCCTGGGGTGGGGCAGTGCAGCTTAAGGGGCAAGAGGTAAAGATACACAAGCCCTGTGGTGTGTGTTTAGCCACGTTCGACTACACTTTCCAATCCAACACCAGGACTCCCGCTAGGGCTTTGGTTGCCCAAGTTACCAGATAGGATACAAATTAGTGCTGCCGCCTTGTGGCACATTCCCGTAACAACAACTTTAAAAACTGTGTTGAAGGGCAATTAGCATTCCAAGGCCAAGGGCCTGCGGGTTTGCAAATGAACCCGGCCCTCAAGAAATGTCCTGGGCTATGTAACATGAAATGATTTCAAATCAGGCCTGACTCTCAGGCAGAAATGTTTCAGGACCTCAATGGTATTCACAGGCTTTGGAAAAAACAGCACATCAAAGGAAAAGATGCTCAGGATCTGTCATGATTACAGAATACAAATATACCTAGACTAGGTGTTCCCTCGCTGCAGTCCTGAATAAGCATAAAAAGAGTAAGTGCTCAAGAGGGCAGGTGGAATAGGGAACCCTATTATGCTGTTGGAGAGAATGTAAATGGCTAAAAACCAGTATGGAAATCCGAAGGCAACTTCCCTACTGAACTAAAAAGTGGAGCTAGCACGAGACTCAGCAACCCCAGTCCAGTTCTTATAACCAGAGAATTCCATCAGTGGAATAAAACACTTGCACCCCAACGGTCGTTGTGGTACTCTTTACCATAGCCAAGAGATGCAAACGAACAAAATGTCCAGTCAGAGATGACTGGATCAAGATGTTCTGCTACATACACTCCCTCGACTACCACTCATCCATAGAACAAAATGAACTCATACTATTTGCAGCAACATGGATGGAGCAGTAGATGATCTCACTAATTCTGGTAAGTTAGAGACAGAAAGACACATATCCCAGGATATCACTTATATATGCACTCTAAATACGGATACAAAGGAAGTAGTATACAAAGGAGACATAGATTCACAAATGGAAAAAAGACGTGTCCAATTCCCACAGGGGGAAATTGGAGATTGGGGAACGATGAAGTAGGAGGTTGGGATTAACAAAATCATACTCATGTATCAAAAAGTGTTCAGCAAGGACGACCCACTTGAAAGCACAGGGAACGCTCCAAAATATTCTTCTATAAACTAACAGGGAAAAGAATACGAAATCCTTCAGGTACACCTACATTTATAACTGCATCAAGTTGCTGTACAACTCAAACAAACACAACATTGTACATAATCTATGCTGAAATAGAAAATGAATATTAAATTACTAAACAAGAAAGGGGCAAGGGATGCCTACTCTATTAACTCAGTCCTCTGTGACGTCAGATGGTGTCACATCCTTGGAGCCTCAGCAGGCCTGGGTCCCGTGGCTGGAGTATGCTGTTGCTGAGGGATCCAGGGAGGAGGACGTGCAACCTGATCAGCGTCCCCTTGGACCTCTATTGCCCATTCTCCTCTGCATGGTCCAAAATCTCCCGATCACATGCCACCCTCTTACAGGTAAGCAAAGCCTGGTGTACACAAGTGATGGTAGAACAGCTGAGAGGGAAGAGCTGTGAAGAAACCAGATCTCCACAGCTCCTGCTAAGTGGATTCCCACCTCCAGGCTACTTCATTAGACTCATCCCACCTACGAACCACACCACCCTCCGAAGAGCACTTTGGAAAGTGTTGGGATATGCCTGGGGTGGGGCAGTGCAGCTTAAGGGGCAAGAGGTAAAGATACACAAGCCCTATGGTGTGTGTTTAGCCACGTTTGACTACACTTTCCAATCCAACACCAGGACTCCCGCTAGGGCTTTGGTTGCCCAAGTTACCAGACTGGACACGAAGTAGTGCTGCCACCTTGTGGCACATTCCCGTAACAACACCTTTAAAAACTGTGCTGAAGGGCAATTAGCATTCACAAGGCCAAGGGCCTGCGGGTTTGCAAATGAACCTGGCCCTCACGAAATGTCCTGGGCTATGTAACATGAAATGATTTCAAATCAGGCCTGACTCTCAGGCAGAAATGTTTCAGGACCTCAGTGGTATTCACAGGCTTTGGAAAAAAACAGCACATCAAAGGAAAAGATGCTCAGGATCTGTCATGATTACAGAATACAAATAAACCTAGACTAGGTGTTCCCTCGCTGCAGTCCTGAATAAGCATAAAAAGAGTAAGTGCTCAAGAGGGCAGGTGGAATAGGGAACCCTATTATGCTGTTGGAGAGAATGTAAATGGCTAAAAACCAGTATGGAAATGCGAAGGCAACTTCCCTACTGAACAAAAAAGTGGAGCTAGCACGAGACTCAGCAACCCCAGTCCAGTTCTTATAACCAGAGAATACCATCAGTGGAATAAAACACTTGCACCCCAACGGTCGTTGTGGTACTCTTTACCATAGCCAAGAGATGCAAACGAACAAAATGTCCAGTGAGAGATGACTGGATCAAGATATTCTGCTACATACATTCCTCGACTACCACTCATCCATAGAACAAAATGAACTCATACTATTTGCAGCAACATGGATGGAGCAGTAGATGATCTCACTAATTCTGGTAAGTTAGAGACAGAAAGACACATATCCCAGGATGTCACTTATATATGCACTCTAAATATGGATACAAAGAAGTAGTATACAAAGGAGACATAGATTCACAAATGGAAAAAAGACGTGTCCAATTCCCACAGGGGGAAATTGGAGATTGGGGAACGATGAAGTAGGAGGTTGGGATTAACAAAATCATACTCATGTATCAAAAAGTGTTCATCAAGGACGATCCGCTTGAAAGCACAGGGAACGCTACAAAACATTCTTCAATAAACTAACAGGGAAAAGAATACGAAATGCTACAGGTACAGCTACATTTATAACTGCATCAAGTTGCTGTACAACTCAAACAAACACAACATTGTGCATAATCTATGCTGAAATAGAAAATGAATATTAAATTACTAAACAAGAATGGGGCAAGGGATGCCTACTCTATTAACTCAGTCCTCTGTGACGTCAGATGGTGTCACATCCTTGGAGCCTCAGCAGGCCTGGGTCCCGTGGCTGGAGTATGCTGTTGCTGAGGGATCCAGGGAGGAGGACGTGCAACCTGATCAGCGGCCCCTCGGACCTCTATTGCCCATTCTCCTCTGCATGGTCCAAAATCTCCCGATCACATGCCACCCTCTTACAGGTAAGCAAAGCCTGGTGTACACAAGTGATGGTAGAACAGCTGAGAGGGAAGAGCTGTGAAGAAACCAGATCTCCACAGCTCCTGCTAAGTGGATTCCCACCTCCAGGCTACTTCATTAGAATCGCCCCACCTACGAACCACACCACCCTCTGAATAGCACATTAGAAAGTCTTGGGATATGCCTGGGGTGGGGCAGTGCAGCTTAAGGGGCAAGAGGTAAAGATACACAAGCCCTATGGTGTGTGTTTAGCCACGTTTGACTACACTTTCCAATCCAACACCAGGACTCCCGCTAGGGCTTTGGTTGCCCAAGTTACCAGACTGGACACGAAGTAGTGCTGCCGCCTTGTGGCACATTCCCGTAACAACACCTTTAAAAACTGTGCTGAAGGGCAATTAGCATTCACAAGGCCAAGGGCCTGCGGGTTTGCAAATGAACCTGGCCCTCAAGAAATGTCCTGGGCTATGTAACATGAAATGATTTCAAATCAGGCCCGACTCTCAGGCAGAAATGTTTCAGGACCTCAGTGGTATTCACAGGCTTTTGAAAAAACAGCACATCAAAGGAAAAGATGCTCAGGATCTGTCATGATTACAGAATACAAATAAACCTAGACTAGGTGTTCCCTCGCTGCAGTCCTGAATAAGCATAAAAAGAGTAAGTGCTCAAGAGGGCAGGTGGAATAGGGAACCCTATTATGCTGTTGGAGAGAATGTAAATGGCTAAAAACCAGTATGGAAATGCGAAGGCAACTTCCCTACTGAACTAAAAAGTGGAGCTAGCACGAGACTCAGCAACCCCAGTCCAGTTCTTATAACCAGAGAATACCATCAGTGGAATAAAACACTTGCACCCCAACGGTCGTTGTGGTACTCTTTACCATAGCCAAGAGATGCAAACGAACAAAATGTCCAGTCAGAGATGACTGGATCAAGATGTTCTGCTACATACACTCCCTCGACTACCACTCATCCATAGAACAAAATGAACTCATACTATTTGCAGCAACATGGATGGAGCAGTAGATGATCTCACTAATTCTGGTAAGTTAGAGACAGAAAGACACATATCCCAGGATATCACTTATATATGCACTCTAAATACGGATACAAAGGAAGTAGTATACAAAGGAGACATAGATTCACAAATGGAAAAAAGACGTGTCCAATTCCCACAGGGGGAAATTGGAGATTGGGGAACGATGAAGTAGGAGGTTGGGATTAACAAAATCATACTCATGTATCAAAAAGTGTTCAGCAAGGACGATCCGCTTGAAAGCACAGGGAACGCTACAAAACATTCTTCAATAAACTAACAGGGAAAAGAATACGAAATGCTACAGGTACAGCTACATTTATAACTGCATCAAGTTGCTGTACAACTCAAACAAACACAACATTGTGCATAATCTATGCTGAAATAGAAAATGAATATTAAACTACTAAACAAGAATGGGGCAAGGGATGCCTACTCTATTACCCTCAGGCCTCTGTGACGTCAGTTGGTGTCACAGCCTTGGAGCTTGAGCAGACCTGGGTCCTGTGCCTGGAGTACGCTGCTGCTGAGGGAGCCAAGGAGGAGGACATGCCACCTGATCAGCGGCCCATCGCACCTCTATTGCCCATTCCCCTCTGCATGGTACCACAATCTCCCGATCCAATGTGACCCTCTTACAGGGAAGCAAAGCCTGGTGTACCCAAGTGATGGTAGAAGAGCTGAGAGGGAAGAGCAGCGAAGAAACCAGATCTCCACAGCTCCTGCTAGGTGGATTCCCACCTCCAGCCTACTTCCCTAGAGTCGCCCCAAATACGAACCACAGCACTCTCTGAATAGCACATTGGAAAGTCTTGGGATATGCCTGGGGTGGGGCAGTGCAGCTTAAGGGGCAAGAGGTAAAGATACACAAGCCCTGTGGTGTGTGTTTAGCCACGTTCGACTACACTTTCCAATCCAACACCAGGACTCCCGCTAGGGCTTGGTTTGCCCAAGTTACCAGATAGGATACAAATTAGTGCTGCCGCCTTGTGGCACATTCCCGTAACAACAATTTTAAAAACTGTGTTGAAGGGCAATTATCATTCCAAGGCCAAGGGCCTGCGGGTTTGCAAATGAACCCGGCCCTCAAGAAATGTCCTGGGCTATGTAACATGAAATGATTTCAAATCAGGCCCGACTCTCAGGCAGAAATGTTTCAGGACCTCAGTGGTATTCACAGGCTTTTGAAAAAACAGCACATCAAAGGAAAAGATGCTCAGGATCTGTCATGATTACAGAATACAAATAAACCTAGACTAGGTGTTCCCTCGCTGCAGTCCTGAATAAGCATAAAAAGAGTAAGTGCTCAAGAGGGCAGGTGGAATAGGGAACCCTATTATGCTGTTGGAGAGAATGTAAATGGCTAAAAACCAGTATGGAAATGCGAAGGCAACTTCCCTACTGAACTTAAAAGTGGAGCTAGCACGAGACTCAGCAACCCCAGTCCAGTTCTTATAACCAGAGAATACCATCAGTGGAATAAAACACTTGCACCCCAACGGTCGTTGTGGTACTCTTTACCATAGCCAAGAGATGCAAACGAACAAAATGTCCAGTCAGAGATGACTGGATCAAGATGTTCTGCTACATACACTCCCTCGACTACCACTCATCCATAGAACAAAATGAACTCATACTATTTGCAGCAACATGGATGGAGCAGTAGATGATCTCACTAATTCTGGTAAGTTAGAGACAGAAAGACACATATCCCAGGATATCACTTATATATGCACTCTAAAGACGGATACAAAGGAAGTAGTATACAAAGGAGACATAGATTCACAAATGGAAAAAAGACGTGTCCAATTCCCACAGGGGGAAATTGGAGATTGGGGAACGATGAAGTAGGAGGTTGGGATTAACAAAATCATACTCATGTATCAAAAAGTGTTCATCAAGGACGATCCGCTTGAAAGCACAGGGAACGCTACAAAACATTCTTCAATAAACTAACAGGGAAAAGAATACGAAATGCTACAGGTACAGCTACATTTATAACTGCATCAAGTTGCTGTACAACTCAAACAAACACAACATTGTGCATAATCTATGCTGAAATAGAAAATGAATATTAAATTACTAAACAAGAAAGGGGCAAGGGATGCCTACTCTATTACCCTCAGGCCTCTGTGACGTCAGTTGGTGTCACAGCCTTGGAGCTTGAGCAGACCTGGGTCCTGTGCCTGGAGTACGCTGCTGCTGAGGGAGCCAAGGAGGAGGACATGCCACCTGATCAGCGGCCCATCGCACCTCTATTGCCCATTCCCCTCTGCATGGTACCACAATCTCCCGATCCAATGTGACCCTCTTACAGGGAAGCAAAGCCTGGTGTACCCAAGTGATGGTAGAAGAGCTGAGAGGGAAGAGCAGCGAAGAAACCAGATCTCCACAGCTCCTGCTAGGTGGATTCCCACCTCCAGCCTACTTCCCTAGAGTCACCCCAAATACGAACCACAGCACTCTCTGAATAGCACATTGGGAAGTCTTGGGATATGCCTGGGGTGGGGCAGTGCAGCTTAAGGGGCAAGAGGTAAAGATACACAAGCCCTGTGGTGTGTGTTTAGCCACGTTCGACTACACTTTCCAATCCAACACCAGGACTCCCGCTAGGGCTTGGTTTGCCCAAGTTACCAGATAGGATACAAATTAGTGCTGCCGCCTTGTGGCACATTCCCGTAACAACAACTTTAAAAACTGTGTTGAAGGGCAATTATCATTCCAAGGCCAAGGGCCTGCGGGTTTGCAAATGAACCCGGCCCTCAAGAAATGTCCTGGGCTATGTAACATGAAATGATTTCAAATCAGGCCTGACTCTCAGGCAGAAATGTTTCAGGACCTCAGTGGTATTCACAGGCTTTGGAAAAAACAGCACATCAAAGGAAAAGATGCTCAGGATCTGTCATGATTACAGAATACAAATAAACCTAGACTAGGTGTTCCCTCGCTGCAGTCCTGAATAAGCATAAAAAGAGTAAGTGCTCAAGAGGGCAGGTGGAATAGGGAACCCTATTATGCTGTTGGAGAGAATGTAAATGGCTAAAAACCAGTATGGAAATGCGAAGGCAACTTCCCTACTGAACTAAAAAGTGGAGCTAGCACGAGACTCAGCAACCCCAGTCCAGTTCTTATAACCAGAGAATACCATCAGTGGAATAAAACACTTGCACCCCAACGGTCGTTGTGGTACTCTTTACCATAGCCAAGAGATGCAAACGAACAAAATGTCCAGTGAGAGATGACTGGATCAAGATATTCTGCTACATACATTCCTCGACTACCACTCATCCATAGAACAAAATGAACTCATACTATTTGCAGCAACATGGATGGAGCAGTAGATGATCTCACTAATTCTGGTAAGTTAGAGACAGAAAGACACATATCCCAGGATGTCACTTATATATGCACTCTAAATATGGATACAAAGAAGTAGTATACAAAGGAGACATAGATTCACAAATGGAAAAAAGACGTGTCCAATTCCCACAGGGGGAAATTGGAGATTGGGGAACGATGAAGTAGGAGGTTGGGATTAACAAAATCATACTCATGTATCAAAAAGTGTTCATCAAGGACGATCCGCTTGAAAGCACAGGGAACGCTACAAAACATTCTTCAATAAACTAACAGGGAAAAGAATACGAAATGCTACAGGTACAGCTACATTTATAACTGCATCAAGTTGCTGTACAACTCAAACAAACACAACATTGTGCATAATCTATGCTGAAATAGAAAATGAATATTAAATTACTAAACAAGAATGGGGCAAGGGATGCCTACTCTATTACCCTCAGGCCTCTGTGACGTCAGTTGGTGTCACAGCCTTGGAGCTTGAGCAGACCTGGGTCCTGTGCCTGGAGTACGCTGCTGCTGAGGGAGCCAAGGAGGAGGACATGCCACCTGATCAGCGGCCCATCGCACCTCTATTGCCCATTCCCCTCTGCGTGGTACCACAATCTCCCGATCCAATGTGACCCTCTTACAGGGAAGCAAAGCCTGGTGTACCCAAGTGATGGTAGAAGAGCTGAGAGGGAAGAGCAGCGAAGAAACCAGATCTCCACAGCTCCTGCTAGGTGGATTCCCACATCCAGCCTACTTCCCTAGAGTCGCCCCAAATACGAACCACAGCACCCTCTGAATAGCACTTTGGAAAGTGTTGGGATATGCCTGGGGTGGGGCAGTGCAGCTTAAGGGGCAAGAGGTAAAGATACACAAGCCCTATGGTGTGTGTTTAGCCACGTTTGACTACACTTTCCAATCCAACACCAGGACTCCCGCTAGGGCTTTGGTTGCCCAAGTTACCAGACTGGACACGAAGTAGTGCTGCCGCCTTGTGGCACATTCCCGTAACAACACCTTTAAAAACTGTGTTGAAGGGCAATTAGCATTCACAAGGCCAAGGGCCTGCGGGTTTGCAAATGAACCCGGCCCTCAAGAAATGTCCTGGGCTATGTAACATGAAATGATTTCAAATCAGGCCTGACTCTCAGGCAGAAATGTTTCAGGACCTCAGTGGTATTCACAGGCTTTGGAAAAAACAGCACATCAAAGGAAAAGATGCTCAGGATCTGTCATGATTACAGAATACAAATAAACCTAGACTAGGTGTTCCCTCGCTGCAGTCCTGAATAAGCATAAAAAGAGTAAGTGCTCAAGAGGGCAGGTGGAATAGGGAACCCTATTATGCTGTTGGAGAGAATGTAAATGGCTAAAAACCAGTATGGAAATGCAAAGGCAACTTCCCTACTGAACTAAAAAGTGGAGCTAGCACGAGACTCAGCAACCCCAGTCCAGTTCTTATAACCAGAGAATACCATCAGTGGAATAAAACACTTGCACCCCAACGGTCGTTGTGGTACTCTTTACCATAGCCAAGAGATGCAAACGAACAAAATGTCAAGTCAGAGATGACTGGATCAAGATGTTCTGCTACATACACTCCCTCGACTACCACTCATCCATAGAACAAAATGAACTCATACTATTTGCAGCAACATGGATGGAGCAGTAGATGATCTCACTAATTCTGGTAAGTTAGAGACAGAAAGACACATATCCCAGGATATCACTTATATATGCACTCTAAATACGGATACAAAGGAAGTAGTATACAAAGGAGACATAGATTCACAAATGGAAAAAAGACGTGTCCAATTACCACAGGGGGAAATTGGAGATTGGGGAACGATGAAGTAGGAGGTTGGGATTAACAAAATCATACTCATGTATCAAAAAGTGTTCAGCAAGGACGACCCGCTTGAAAGCACAGGGAACGCTCCAAAATATTCTTCAATAAACTAACAGGGAAAAGATTACGAAATCCTACAGGTACAGCTACATTTATAACTGCATCAAGTTGCTGTACAACTCAAACAAACACAACATTGTACATAATCTATGCTGAAATAGAAAATGAATATTAAATTACTAAACAAGAAAGGGGCAAGGGATGCCTACTCTATTAACTCAGTCCTCTGTGACGTCAGATGGTGTCACATCCTTGGAGCCTCAGCAGGCCTGGGTCCCGTGGCTGGAGTATGCTGTTGCTGAGGGATCCAGGGAGGAGGACGTGCAACCTGATCAGCGGCCCCTCGGACCTCTATTGCCCATTCTCCTCTGCATGGTCCAAAATCTCCCGATCACATGCCACCCTCTTACAAGTAAGCAAAGCCTGGTGTACACAAGTGATGGTAGAACAGCTGAGAGGGAAGAGCTGTGAAGAAACCAGATCTCCACAGCTCCTGCTAAGTGGATTCCCACCTCCAGGCTACTTCATTAGAATCGCCCCACCTACGAACCACACCACCCTCTGAATAGCACATTAGAAAGTCTTGGGATATGCCTGGGGTGGGGCAGTGCAGCTTAAGGGGCAAGAGGTAAAGATACACAAGCCCTATGGTGTGTGTTTAGCCACGTTTGACTACACTTTCCAATCCAACACCAGGACTCCCGCTAGGGCTTTGGTTGCCCAAGTTACCAGACTGGACACGAAGTAGTGCTGCCGCCTTGTGGCACATTCCCATAACAACACCTTTAAAAACTGTGCTGAAGGGCAATTAGCATTCACAAGGCCAAGGGCCTGCGGGTTTGCAAATGAACCTGGCCCTCAAGAAATGTCCTGGGCTATGTAACATGAAATGATTTCAAATCAGGCCCGACTCTCAGGCAGAAATGTTTCAGGACCTCAGTGGTATTCACAGGCTTTGGAAAAAACAGCACATCAAAGGAAAAGATGCTCAGGATCTGTCATGATTACAGAATACAAATAAACCTAGACTAGGTGTTCCCTCGCTGCAGTCCTGAATAAGCATAAAAAGAGTAAGTGCTCAAGAGGGCAGGTGGAATAGGGAACCCTATTATGCTGTTGGAGAGAATGTAAATGGCTAAAAACCAGTATGGAAATGCGAAGGCAACTTCCCTACTGAACTATAAAGTGGAGCTAGCACGAGACTCAGCAACCCCAGTCCAGTTCTTATAACCAGAGAATACCATCAGTGGAATAAAACACTTGCACCCCAACGGTCGTTGTGGTACTCTTTACCATAGCCAAGAGATGCAAACGAACAAAATGTCAAGTCAGAGATGACTGGATCAAGATGTTCTGCTACATACACTCCCTCGACTACCACTCATCCATAGAACAAAATGAACTCATACTATTTGCAGCAACATGGATGGAGCAGTAGATGATCTCACTAATTCTGGTAAGTTAGAGACAGAAAGACACATATCCCAGGATATCACTTATATATGCACTCTAAATACGGATACAAAGGAAGTAGTATACAAAGGAGACATAGATTCACAAATGGAAAAAAGACGTGTCCAATTCCCACAGGGGGAAATTGGAGATTGGGGAACGATGAAGTAGGAGGTTGGGATTAACAAAATCATACTCATGTATCAAAAAATGTTCATCAAGGACGATCCGCTTGAAAGCACAGGGAACGCTACAAAACATTCTTCAATAAACTAACAGGGAAAAGAATACGAAATGCTACAGGTACAGCTACATTTATAACTGCATCAAGTTGCTGTACAACTCAAACAAACACAACATTGTGCATAATCTATGCTGAAATAGAAAATGAATATTAAATTACTAAACAAGAAAGGGGCAAGGGATGCCTACTCTATTAACTCAGTCCTCTGTGACGTCAGATGGTGTCACATCCTTGGAGCCTCAGCAGGCCTGGGTCCCGTGGCTGGAGTATGCTGTTGCTGAGGGTTCCAGGGAGGAGGACGTGCAACCTGATCAGCGGCCCCTCGGACCTCTATTGCCCATTCTCCTCTGCATGGTCCAAAATCTCCCGATCACATGCCACCCTCTTACAGGTAAGCAAAGCCTGGTGTACACAAGTGATGGTAGAACAGCTGGGAGGGAAGAGCTGTGAAGAAACCAGATCTCCACAGCTCCTGCTAAGTGGATTCCCACCTCCAGGCTACTTCATTAGAATCGTCCCACCTACGAACCACACCACCCTCCGAATAGCACTTTGGAAAGTGTTGGGATATGCCTGGGGTGGGGCAGTGCAGCTTAAGGGGCAAGAGGTAAAGATACACAAGCCCTATGGTGTGTGTTTAGCCACGTTTGACTACACTTTCCAATCCAACACCAGGACTCCCGCTAGGGCTTTGGTTGCCCAAGTTACCAGACTGGACACGAAGTAGTGCTGCCACCTTGTGGCACATTCCCGTAACAACACCTTTAAAAACTGTGCTGAAGGGCAATTAGCATTCACAAGGCCAAGGGCCTGCGGGTTTGCAAATGAACCCGGCCCTCACGAAATGTCCTGGGCTATGTAACATGAAATGATTTCAAATCAGGCCTGACTCTCAGGCAGAAATGTTTCAGGACCTCAGTGGTATTCACAGGCTTTGGAAAAAAAACAGCACATCAAAGGAAAAGATGCTCAGGATCTGTCATGATTACAGAATACAAATAAACCTAGACTAGGTGTTCCCTCGCTGCAGTCCTGAATAAGCATAAAAAGAGTAAGTGCTCAAGAGGGCAGGTGGAATAGGGAACCCTATTATGCTGTTGGAGAGAATGTAAATGGCTAAAAACCAGTATGGAAATGCGAAGGCAACTTCCCTACTGAACTAAAAAGTGGAGCTAGCACGAGACTCAGCAACCCCAGTCCAGTTCTTATAACCAGAGAATACCATCAGTGGAATAAAACACTTGCACCCCAACGGTCGTTGTGGTACTCTTTACCATAGCCAAGAGATGCAAACGAACAAAATGTCCAGTGAGAGATGACTGGATCAAGATATTCTGCTACATACATTCCTCGACTACCACTCATCCATAGAACAAAATGAACTCATACTATTTGCAGCAACATGGATGGAGCAGTAGATGATCTCACTAATTCTGGTAAGTTAGAGACAGAAAGACACATATCCCAGGATGTCACTTATATATGCACTCTAAATATGGATACAAAGAAGTAGTATACAAAGGAGACATAGATTCACAAATGGAAAAAAGACGTGTCCAATTCCCACAGGGGGAAATTGGAGATTGGGGAACGATGAAGTAGGAGGTTGGGATTAACAAAATCATACTCATGTATCAAAAAGTGTTCATCAAGGACGATCCGCTTGAAAGCACAGGGAACGCTACAAAACATTCTTCAATAAACTAACAGGGAAAAGAATATGAAATCCTACAGGTACAGCTACATTTATAACTGCATCAAGTTGCTGTACAACTCAAACAAACACAACATTGTGCATAATCTATGCTGAAATAGAAAATGAATATTAAATTACTAAACAAGAATGGGGCAAGGGATGCCTACTCTATTACCCTCAGGCCTCTGTGACGTCAGTTGGTGTCACAGCCTTGGAGCTTGAGCAGACCTGGGTCCTGTGCCTGGAGTACGCTGCTGCTGAGGGAGCCAAGGAGGAGGACATGCCACCTGATCAGCGGCCCATCGCACCTCTATTGCCCATTCCCCTCTGCGTGGTACCACAATCTCCCGATCCAATGTGACCCTCTTACAGGGAAGCAAAGCCTGGTGTACCCAAGTGATGGTAGAAGAGCTGAGAGGGAAGAGCAGCGAAGAAACCAGATCTCCACAGCTCCTGCTAGGTGGATTCCCACATCCAGCCTACTTCCCTAGAGTCGCCCCAAATACGAACCACAGCACCCTCTGAATAGCACATTGGAAAGTCTTGGGATATGCCTGGGGTGGGGCAGTGCAGCTTAAGGGGCAAGAGGTAAAGATACACAAGCCCTGTGGTGTGTGTGTAGCCACGTTCGACTACACTTTCCAATCCAACACCAGGACTCCCGCTAGGGCTTGGTTTGCCCAAGTTACCAGATAGGATACAAATTAGTGCTGCCGCCTTGTGGCACATTCCCATAACAACAACTTTAAAAACTGTGTTGAAGGGCAATTATCATTCCAAGGCCAAGGGCCTGCGGGTTTGCAAATGAACCCGGCCCTCAAGAAATGTCCTGGGCTATGTAACATGAAATGATTTCAAATCAGGCCTGACTCTCAGGCAGAAATGTTTCAGGACCTCAGTGGTATTCACAGGCTTTTGAAAAAACAGCACATCAAAGGAAAAGATGCTCAGGATCTGTCATGATTACAGAATACAAATAAACCTAGACTAGGTGTTCCCTCGCTGCAGTCCTGAATAAGCATAAAAAGAGTAAGTGCTCAAGAGGGCAGGTGGAATAGGGAACCCTATTATGCTGTTGGAGAGAATGTAAATGGCTAAAAACCAGTATGGAAATCCGAAAGCAACTTCCCTACTGAACTAAAAAGTGGAGCTAGCACGAGACTCAGCAACCCCAGTCCAGTTCTTATAACCAGAGAATACCATCAGTGGAATAAAACACTTGCACCCCAACGGTCGTTGTGGTACTCTTTACCATAGCCAAGAGATGCAAACGAACAAAATGTCCAGTGAGAGATGACTGGATCAAGATATTCTGCTACATACATTCCTCGACTACCACTCATCCATAGAACAAAATGAACTCATACTATTTGCAGCAACATGGATGGAGCAGTAGATGATCTCACTAATTCTGGTAAGTTAGAGACAGAAAGACACATATCCCAGGATGTCACTTATATATGCACTCTAAATATGGATACAAAGAAGTAGTATACAAAGGAGACATAGATTCACAAATGGAAAAAAGACGTGTCCAATTCCCACAGGGGGAAATTGGAGATTGGGGAACGATGAAGTAGGAGGTTGGGATTAACAAAATCATACTCATGTATCAAAAAGTGTTCATCAAGGACGATCCGCTTGAAAGCACAGGGAACGCTACAAAACATTCTTCAATAAACTAACAGGGAAAAGAATACGAAATCCTACAGGTACAGCTACATTTATAACTGCATCAAGTTGCTGTACAACTCAAACAAACACAACATTGTGCATAATCTATGCTGAAATAGAAAATGAATATTAAATTACTAAACAAGAATGGGGCAAGGGATGCCTACTCTATTACCCTCAGGCCTCTGTGACGTCAGTTGGTGTCACAGCCTTGGAGCTTGAGCAGACCTGGGTCCTGTGCCTGGAGTACGCTGCTGCTGAGGGAGCCAAGGAGGAGGACATGCCACCTGATCAGCGGCCCATCGCACCTCTATTGCCCATTCCCCTCTGCGTGGTACCACAATCTCCCGATCCAATGTGACCCTCTTACAGGGAAGCAAAGCCTGGTGTACCCAAGTGATGGTAGAAGAGCTGAGAGGGAAGAGCAGCGAAGAAACCAGATCTCCACAGCTCCTGCTAGGTGGATTCCCACATCCAGCCTACTTCCCTAGAGTCGCCCCAAATACGAACCACAGCACCCTCTGAATAGCACATTGGAAAGTCTTGGGATATGCCTGGGGTGGGGCAGTGCAGCTTAAGGGGCAAGAGGTAAAGATACACAAGCCCTGTGGTGTGTGTGTAGCCACGTTCGACTACACTTTCCAATCCAACACCAGGACTCCCGCTAGGGCTTGGTTTGCCCAAGTTACCAGATAGGATACAAATTAGTGCTGCCGCCTTGTGGCACATTCCCATAACAACAACTTTAAAAACTGTGTTGAAGGGCAATTATCATTCCAAGGCCAAGGGCCTGCGGGTTTGCAAATGAACCCGGCCCTCAAGAAATGTCCTGGGCTATGTAACATGAAATGATTTCAAATCAGGCCTGACTCTCAGGCAGAAATGTTTCAGGACCTCAGTGGTATTCACAGGCTTTTGAAAAAACAGCACATCAAAGGAAAAGATGCTCAGGATCTGTCATGATTACAGAATACAAATAAACCTAGACTAGGTGTTCCCTCGCTGCAGTCCTGAATAAGCATAAAAAGAGTAAGTGCTCAAGAGGGCAGGTGGAATAGGGAACCCTATTATGCTGTTGGAGAGAATGTAAATGGCTAAAAACCAGTATGGAAATCCGAAAGCAACTTCCCTACTGAACTAAAAAGTGGAGCTAGCACGAGACTCAGCAACCCCAGTCCAGTTCTTATAACCAGAGAATACCATCAGTGGAATAAAACACTTGCACCCCAACGGTCGTTGTGGTACTCTTTACCATAGCCAAGAGATGCAAACGAACAAAATGTCCAGTGAGAGATGACTGGATCAAGATATTCTGCTACATACATTCCTCGACTACCACTCATCCATAGAACAAAATGAACTCATACTATTTGCAGCAACATGGATGGAGCAGTAGATGATCTCACTAATTCTGGTAAGTTAGAGACAGAAAGACACATATCCCAGGATGTCACTTATATATGCACTCTAAATATGGATACAAAGAAGTAGTATACAAAGGAGACATAGATTCACAAATGGAAAAAAGACGTGTCCAATTCCCACAGGGGGAAATTGGAGATTGGGGAACGATGAAGTAGGAGGTTGGGATTAACAAAATCATACTCATGTATCAAAAAGTGTTCATCAAGGACGATCCGCTTGAAAGCACAGGGAACGCTACAAAACATTCTTCAATAAACTAACAGGGAAAAGAATACGAAATCCTACAGGTACAGCTACATTTATAACTGCATCAAGTTGCTGTACAACTCAAACAAACACAACATTGTGCATAATCTATGCTGAAATAGAAAATGAATATTAAATTACTAAACAAGAATGGGGCAAGGGATGCCTACTCTATTACCCTCAGGCCTCTGTGACGTCAGTTGGTGTCACAGCCTTGGAGCTTGAGCAGACCTGGGTCCTGTGCCTGGAGTACGCTGCTGCTGAGGGAGCCAAGGAGGAGGACATGCCACCTGATCAGCGGCCCATCGCACCTCTATTGCCCATTCCCCTCTGCGTGGTACCACAATCTCCCGATCCAATGTGACCCTCTTACAGGGAAGCAAAGCCTGGTGTACCCAAGTGATGGTAGAAGAGCTGAGAGGGAAGAGCAGCGAAGAAACCAGATCTCCACAGCTCCTGCTAGGTGGATTCCCACATCCAGCCTACTTCCCTAGAGTCGCCCCAAATACGAACCACAGCACCCTCTGAATAGCACATTGGAAAGTCTTGGGATATGCCTGGGGTGGGGCAGTGCAGCTTAAGGGGCAAGAGGTAAAGATACACAAGCCCTGTGGTGTGTGTGTAGCCACGTTCGACTACACTTTCCAATCCAACACCAGGACTCCCGCTAGGGCTTGGTTTGCCCAAGTTACCAGATAGGATACAAATTAGTGCTGCCGCCTTGTGGCACATTCCCATAACAACAACTTTAAAAACTGTGTTGAAGGGCAATTATCATTCCAAGGCCAAGGGCCTGCGGGTTTGCAAATGAACCCGGCCCTCAAGAAATGTCCTGGGCTATGTAACATGAAATGATTTCAAATCAGGCCTGACTCTCAGGCAGAAATGTTTCAGGACCTCAGTGGTATTCACAGGCTTTTGAAAAAACAGCACATCAAAGGAAAAGATGCTCAGGATCTGTCATGATTACAGAATACAAATAAACCTAGACTAGGTGTTCCCTCGCTGCAGTCCTGAATAAGCATAAAAAGAGTAAGTGCTCAAGAGGGCAGGTGGAATAGGGAACCCTATTATGCTGTTGGAGAGAATGTAAATGGCTAAAAACCAGTATGGAAATCCGAAAGCAACTTCCCTACTGAACTAAAAAGTGGAGCTAGCACGAGACTCAGCAACCCCAGTCCAGTTCTTATAACCAGAGAATACCATCAGTGGAATAAAACACTTGCACCCCAACGGTCGTTGTGGTACTCTTTACCATAGCCAAGAGATGCAAACGAACAAAATGTCCAGTCAGAGATGACTGGATCAAGATGTTCTGCTACATACACTCCCTCGACTACCACTCATCCATAGAACAAAATGAACTCATACTATTTGCAGCAACATGGATGGAGCAGTAGATGATCTCACTAATTCTGGTAAGTTAGAGACAGAAAGACACATATCCCAGGATATCACTTATATATGCACTCTAAATACGGATACAAAGGAAGTAGTATACAAAGGAGACATAGATTCACAAATGGAAAAAAGACGTGTCCAATTCCCACAGGGGGAATTGGAGATTGGGGAACGATGAAGTAGGAGGTTGGGATTAACAAAATCATACTCATGTATCAAAAAGTGTTCAGCAAGGACGACCCGCTTGAAAGCACATGGAACGCTCCAAAATATTCTTCAATAAACTAACAGGGAAAAGAATACGAAATCCTTCAGGTACAGCTACATTTATAACTGCATCAAGTTGCTGTACAACTCAAACAAACACAACATTGTACATAATCTATGCTGAAATAGAAAATGAATATTAAATTACTAAACAAGAAAGGGGCAAGGGATGCCTACTCTATTACACTCAGTCCTCTGTGACGTCAGATGGTGTCATATCCTTGGAGCCTCAGCAGGCCTGGGTCCCGTGGCTGGAGTATGCTGTTGCTGAGGGATCCAGGGAGGAGGACGTGCAACCTGATCAGCGGCCCCTCGGACCTCTATTGCCCATTCTCCTCTGCATGGTCCAAAATCTCCCGATCACATGCCACCCTCTTACAGGTAAGCAAAGCCTGGTGTACACAAGTGATGGTAGAACAGCTGAGAGGGAAGAGCTGTGAAGAAACCAGATCTCCACAGCTCCTGCTAAGTGGATTCCCACCTCCAGGCTACTTCATTAGAATCGCCCCACCTACGAACCACACCACCCTCTGAATAGCACATTAGAAAGTCTTGGGATATGCCTGGGGTGGGGCAGTGCAGCTTAAGGGGCAAGAGGTAAAGATACACAAGCCCTATGGTGTGTGTTTAGCCACGTTTGACTACACTTTCCAATCCAACACCAGGACTCCCGCTAGGGCTTTGGTTGCCCAAGTTACCAGACTGGACACGAAGTAGTGCTGCCGCCTTGTGGCACATTCCCGTAACAACACCTTTAAAAACTGTGCTGAAGGGCAATTAGCATTCACAAGGCCAAGGGCCTGCGGGTTTGCAAATGAACCTGGCCCTCAAGAAATGTCCTGGGCTATGTAACATGAAATGATTTCAAATCAGGCCCGACTCTCAGGCAGAAATGTTTCAGGACCTCAGTGGTATTCACAGGCTTTGGAAAAAACAGCACATCAAAGGAAAAGATGCTCAGGATCTGTCATGATTACAGAATACAAATAAACCTAGACTAGGTGTTCCCTCGCTGCAGTCCTGAATAAGCATAAAAAGAGTAAGTGCTCAAGAGGGCAGGTGGAATAGGGAACCCTATTATGCTGTTGGAGAGAATGTAAATGGCTAAAAACCAGTATGGAAATGCGAAGGCGACTTCCCTACTGAACTAAAAAGTGGAGCTAGCACGAGACTCAGCAACCCCAGTCCAGTTCTTATAACCAGAGAATACCATCAGTGGAATAAAACACTTGCACCCCAACGGTCGTTGTGGTACTCTTTACCATAGCCAAGAGATGCAAACGAACAAAAGGTCAAGTCAGAGATGACTGGATCAAGATGTTCTGCTACATACACTCCCTCGACTACCACTCATCCATAGAACAAAATGAACTCATACTATTTGCAGCAACATGGATGGAGCAGTAGATGATCTCACTAATTCTGGTAAGTTAGAGACAGAAAGACACATATCCCAGGATATCACTTATATATGCACTCTAAATACGGATACAAAGGAAGTAGTATACAAAGGAGACATAGATTCACAAATGGAAAAAAGACGTGTCCAATTCCCACAGGGGGAAATTGGAGATTGGGGAACGATGAAGTAGGAGGTTGGGATTAACAAAATCATACTCATGTATCAAAAAGTGTTCATCAAGGACGATCCACTTGAAAGCACAGGGAACGCTACAAAACATTCTTCAATAAACTAACAGGGAAAAGAATACGAAATGCTACAGGTACAGCTACATTTATAACTGCATCAAGTTGCTGTACAACTCAAACAAACACAACATTGTGCATAATCTATGCTGAAATAGAAAATGAATATTAAATTACTAAACAAGAATGGGGCAAGGGATGCCTACTCTATTACCCTCAGGCCTCTGTGATGTCAGTTGGTGTCACAGCCTTGGAGCTTGAGCAGACCTGGGTCCTGTGCCTGGAGTACGCTGCTGCTGAGGGAGCCAAGGAGGAGGACATGCCACCTGATCAGCGGCCCATCGCACCTCTATTGCCCATTCCCCTCTGCATGGTACCACAATCTCCCGATCCAATGTGACCCTCTTACAGGGAAGCAAAGCCTGGTGTACCCAAGTGATGGTAGAAGAGCTGAGAGGGAAGAGCAGCGAAGAAACCAGATCTCCACAGCTCCTGCTAGGTGGATTCCCACCTCCAGCCTACTTCCCTAGAGTCACCCCAAATACGAACCACAGCACTCTCTGAATAGCACATTGGAAAGTCTTGGGATATGCCTGGGGTGGGGCAGTGCAGCTTAAGGGGCAAGAGGTAAAGATACACAAGCCCTGTGGTGTGTGTTTAGCCACGTTCGACTACACTTTCCAATCCAACACCAGGACTCCCGCTAGGGCTTGGTTTGCCCAAGTTACCAGATAGGATACAAATTAGTGCTGCCGCCTTGTGGCACATTCCCGTAACAACAACTTTAAAAACTGTGTTGAAGGGCAATTATCATTCCAAGGCCAAGGGCCTGCGGGTTTGCAAATGAACCCGGCCCTCAAGAAATGTCCTGGGCTATGTAACATGAAATGATTTCAAATCAGGCCTGACTCTCAGGCAGAAATGTTTCAGGACCTCAGTGGTATTCACAGGCTTTGGAAAAAACAGCACATCAAAGGAAAAGATGCTCAGGATCTGTCATGATTACAGAATACAAATATACCTAGACTAGGTGTTCCCTCGCTGCAGTCCTGAATAAGCATAAAAAGAGTAAGTGCTCAAGAGGGCAGGTGGAATAGGGAACCCTATTATGCTGTTGGAGAGAATGTAAATGGCTAAAAACCAGTATGGAAATCCGAAGGCAACATCCCTACTGAACTAAAAAGTGGAGCTAGCACGAGACTCAGCAACCCCAGTCCAGTTCTTATAACCAGAGAATACCATCAGTGGAATAAAACACTTGCACCCCAACGGTCGTTGTGGTACTCTTTACCATAGCCAAGAGATGCAAACGAACAAAAGGTCAAGTCAGAGATGACTGGATCAAGATGTTCTGCTACATACACTCCCTCGACTACCACTCATCCATAGAACAAAATGAACTCATACTATTTGCAGCAACATGGATGGAGCAGTAGATGATCTCACTAATTCTGGTAAGTTAGAGACAGAAAGACACATATCCCAGGATATCACTTATATATGCACTCTAAATACGGATACAAAGGAAGTAGTATACAAAGGAGACATAGATTCACAAATGGAAAAAAGACGTGTCCAATTCCCACAGGGGGAAATTGGAGATTGGGGAATGATGAAGTAGGAGGTTGGGATTAACAAAATCATACTCATGTATCAAAAAGTGTTCAGCAAGGACGACCCACTTGAAAGCACAGGGAACGCTCCAAAATATTCTTCTATAAACTAACAGGGAAAAGAATACGAAATCCTTCAGGTACAGCTACATTTATAACTGCATCAAGTTGCTGTACAACTCAAACAAACACAACATTGTACATAATCTATGCTGAAATAGAAAATGAATATTAAATTACTAAACAAGAAAGGGGCAAGGGATGCCTACTCTATTAACTCAGTCCTCTGTGACGTCAGATGGTGTCACATCCTTGGAGCCTCAGCAGGCCTGGGTCCCGTGGCTGGAGTATGCTGTTGCTGAGGGATCCAGGGAGGAGGACGTGCAACCTGATCAGCGTCCCCTTGGACCTCTATTGCCCATTCTCCTCTGCATGGTCCAAAATCTCCCGATCACATGCCACCCTCTTACAGGTAAGCAAAGCCTGGTGTACACAAGTGATGGTAGAACAGCTGAGAGGGAAGAGCTGTGAAGAAACCAGATCTCCACAGCTCCTGCTAAGTGGATTCCCACCTCCAGGCTACTTCATTAGAATCATCCCACCTACGAACCACACCACCCTCCGAATAGCACTTTGGAAAGTGTTGGGATATGCCTGGGGTGGGGCAGTGCAGCTTAAGGGGCAAGAGGTAAAGATACACAAGCCCTATGGTGTGTGTTTAGCCACGTTTGACTACACTTTCCAATCCAACACCAGGACTCCCGCTAGGGCTTTGGTTGCCCAAGTTACCAGACTGGACACGAAGTAGTGCTGCCACCTTGTGGCACATTCCCGTAACAACACCTTTAAAAACTGTGCTGAAGGGCAATTAGCATTCACAAGGCCAAGGGCCTGCGGGTTTGCAAATGAACCCGGCCCTCACGAAATGTCCTGGGCTATGTAACATGAAATGATTTCAAATCAGGCCTGACTCTCAGGCAGAAATGTTTCAGGACCTCAGTGGTATTCACAGGCTTTGGAAAAAAAACAGCACATCAAAGGAAAAGATGCTCAGGATCTGTCATGATTACAGAATACAAATAAACCTAGACTAGGTGTTCCCTCGCTGCAGTCCTGAATAAGCATAAAAAGAGTAAGTGCTCAAGAGGGCAGGTGGAATAGGGAACCCTATTATGCTGTTGGAGAGAATGTAAATGGCTAAAAACCAGTATGGAAATGCGAAGGCAACTTCCCTACTGAACTAAAAAGTGGAGCTAGCACGAGACTCAGCAACCCCAGTCCAGTTCTTATAACCAGAGAATACCATCAGTGGAATAAAACACTTGCACCCCAACGGTCGTTGTGGTATTCTTTACCATAGCCAAGAGATGCAAACGAACAAAATGTCCAGTGAGAGATGACTGGATCAAGATATTCTGCTACATACATTCCTCGACTACCACTCATCCATAGAACAAAATGAACTCATACTATTTGCAGCAACATGGATGGAGCAGTAGATGATCTCACTAATTCTGGTAAGTTAGAGACAGAAAGACACATATCCCAGGATGTCACTTATATATGCACTCTAAATATGGATACAAAGAAGTAGTATACAAAGGAGACATAGATTCACAAATGGAAAAAAGATGTGTCCAATTCCCACAGGGGGAAATTGGAGATTGGGGAACGATGAAGTAGGAGGTTGGGATTAACAAAATCATACTCATGTATCAAAAAGTGTTCATCAAGGACGATCCGCTTGAAAGCACAGGGAACGCTACAAAACATTCTTCAATAAACTAACAGGGAAAAGAATACGAAATCCTACAGGTACAGCTACATTTATAACTGCATCAAGTTGCTGTACAACTCAAACAAACACAACATTGTGCATAATCTATGCTGAAATAGAAAATGAATATTAAATTACTAAACAAGAATGGGGCAAGGGATGCCTACTCTATTACCCTCAGGCCTCTGTGACGTCAGTTGGTGTCACAGCCTTGGAGCTTGAGCAGACCTGGGTCCTGTGCCTGGAGTACGCTGCTGCTGAGGGAGCCAAGGAGGAGGACATGCCACCTGATCAGCGGCCCATCGCACCTCTATTGCCCATTCCCCTCTGCGTGGTACCACAATCTCCCGATCCAATGTGACCCTCTTACAGGGAAGCAAAGCCTGGTGTACCCAAGTGATGGTAGAAGAGCTGAGAGGGAAGAGCAGCGAAGAAACCAGATCTCCACAGCTCCTGCTAGGTGGATTCCCACATCCAGCCTACTTCCCTAGAGTCGCCCCAAATACGAACCACAGCACCCTCTGAATAGCACATTGGAAAGTCTTGGGATATGCCTGGGGTGGGGCAGTGCAGCTTAAGGGGCAAGAGGTAAAGATACACAAGCCCTGTGGTGTGTGTGTAGCCACGTTCGACTACACTTTCCAATCCAACACCAGGACTCCCGCTAGGGCTTGGTTTGCCCAAGTTACCAGATAGGATACAAATTAGTGCTGCCGCCTTGTGGCACATTCCCATAACAACAACTTTAAAAACTGTGTTGAAGGGCAATTATCATTCCAAGGCCAAGGGCCTGCGGGTTTGCAAATGAACCCGGCCCTCAAGAAATGTCCTGGGCTATGTAACATGAAATGATTTCAAATCAGGCCTGACTCTCAGGCAGAAATGTTTCAGGACCTCAGTGGTATTCACAGGCTTTTGAAAAAACAGCACATCAAAGGAAAAGATGCTCAGGATCTGTCATGATTACAGAATACAAATAAACCTAGACTAGGTGTTCCCTCGCTGCAGTCCTGAATAAGCATAAAAAGAGTAAGTGCTCAAGAGGGCAGGTGGAATAGGGAACCCTATTATGCTGTTGGAGAGAATGTAAATGGCTAAAAACCAGTATGGAAATCCGAAAGCAACTTCCCTACTGAACTAAAAAGTGGAGCTAGCACGAGACTCAGCAACCCCAGTCCAGTTCTTATAACCAGAGAATACCATCAGTGGAATAAAACACTTGCACCCCAACGGTCGTTGTGGTACTCTTTACCATAGCCAAGAGATGCAAACGAACAAAATGTCCAGTCAGAGATGACTGGATCAAGATGTTCTGCTACATACACTCCCTCGACTACCACTCATCCATAGAACAAAATGAACTCATACTATTTGCAGCAACATGGATGGAGCAGTAGATGATCTCACTAATTCTGGTAAGTTAGAGACAGAAAGACACATATCCCAGGATATCACTTATATATGCACTCTAAATACGGATACAAAGGAAGTAGTATACAAAGGAGACATAGATTCACAAATGGAAAAAAGACGTGTCCAATTCCCACAGGGGGAATTGGAGATTGGGGAACGATGAAGTAGGAGGTTGGGATTAACAAAATCATACTCATGTATCAAAAAGTGTTCAGCAAGGACGACCCGCTTGAAAGCACATGGAACGCTCCAAAATATTCTTCAATAAACTAACAGGGAAAAGAATACGAAATCCTTCAGGTACAGCTACATTTATAACTGCATCAAGTTGCTGTACAACTCAAACAAACACAACATTGTACATAATCTATGCTGAAATAGAAAATGAATATTAAATTACTAAACAAGAAAGGGGCAAGGGATGCCTACTCTATTACACTCAGTCCTCTGTGACGTCAGATGGTGTCATATCCTTGGAGCCTCAGCAGGCCTGGGTCCCGTGGCTGGAGTATGCTGTTGCTGAGGGATCCAGGGAGGAGGACGTGCAACCTGATCAGCGGCCCCTCGGACCTCTATTGCCCATTCTCCTCTGCATGGTCCAAAATCTCCCGATCACATGCCACCCTCTTACAGGTAAGCAAAGCCTGGTGTACACAAGTGATGGTAGAACAGCTGAGTGGGAACAGCTGTGAAGAAACCAGATCTCCACAGCTCCTGCTAAGTGGATTCCCACCTCCAGGCTACTTCATTAGAATCGCCCCACCTACGAACCACACCACCCTCTGAATAGCACATTAGAAAGTCTTGGGATATGCCTGGGGTGGGGCAGTGCAGCTTAAGGGGCAAGAGGTAAAGATACACAAGCCCTATGGTGTGTGTTTAGCCACGTTTGACTACACTTTCCAATCCAACACCAGGACTCCCGCTAGGGCTTTGGTTGCCCAAGTTACCAGACTGGACACGAAGTAGTGCTGCCGCCTTGTGGCACATTCCCGTAACAACACCTTTAAAAACTGTGCTGAAGGGCAATTAGCATTCACAAGGCCAAGGGCCTGCGGGTTTGCAAATGAACCTGGCCCTCAAGAAATGTCCTGGGCTATGTAACATGAAATGATTTCAAATCAGGCCCGACTCTCAGGCAGAAATGTTTCAGGACCTCAGTGGTATTCACAGGCTTTGGAAAAAACAGCACATCAAAGGAAAAGATGCTCAGGATCTGTCATGATTACAGAATACAAATAAACCTAGACTAGGTGTTCCCTCGCTGCAGTCCTGAATAAGCATAAAAAGAGTAAGTGCTCAAGAGGGCAGGTGGAATAGGGAACCCTATTATGCTGTTGGAGAGAATGTAAATGGCTAAAAACCAGTATGGAAATGCGAAGGCAACTTCCCTACTGAACTAAAAAGTGGAGCTAGCACGAGACTCAGCAACCCCAGTCCAGTTCTTATAACCAGAGAATACCATCAGTGGAATAAAACACTTGCACCCCAACGGTCGTTGTGGTACTCTTTACCATAGCCAAGAGATGCAAACGAACAAAATGTCCAGTCAGAGATGACTGGATCAAGATGTTCTGCTACATACACTCCCTCGACTACCACTCATCCATAGAACAAAATGAACTCATACTATTTGCAGCAACATGGATGGAGCAGTAGATGATCTCACTAATTCTGGTAAGTTAGAGACAGAAAGACACATATCCCAGGATATCACTTATATATGCACTCTAAATACGGATACAAAGGAAGTAGTATACAAAGGAGACATAGATTCACAAATGGAAAAAAGACGTGTCCAATTCCCACAGGGGGAAATTGGAGATTGGGGAACGATGAAGTAGGAGGTTGGGATTAACAAAATCATACTCATGTATCAAAAAGTGTTCAGCAAGGACGATCCGCTTGAAAGCACAGGGAACGCTACAAAACATTCTTCAATAAACTAACAGGGAAAAGAATACGAAATGCTACAGGTACAGCTACATTTATAACTGCATCAAGTTGCTGTACAACTCAAACAAACACAACATTGTGCATAATCTATGCTGAAATAGAAAATGAATATTAAATTACTAAACAAGAATGGGGCAAGGGATGCCTACTCTATTACCCTCAGGCCTCTGTGACGTCAGTTGGTGTCACAGCCTTGGAGCTTGAGCAGACCTGGGTCCTGTGTCTGGAGTACACTGCTGCTGAGGGAGCCAAGGAGGAGGACATGCCACCTGATCAGCGGCCCATCGCACCTCTATTGCCCATTCCCCTCTGCATGGTACCACAATCTCCCGATCCAATGTGACCCTCTTACAGGGAAGCAAAGCCTGGTGTACCCAAGTGATGGTAGAAGAGCTGAGAGGGAAGAGCAGCGAAGAAACCAGATCTCCACAGCTCCTGCTAGGTGGATTCCCACCTCCAGCCTACTTCCCTAGAGTCGCCCCAAATACGAACCACAGCACTCTCTGAATAGCACATTGGAAAGTCTTGGGATATGCCTGGGGTGGGGCAGTGCAGCTTAAGGGGCAAGAGGTAAAGATACACAAGCCCTGTGGTGTGTGTTTAGCCACGTTCGACTACACTTTCCAATCCAACACCAGGACTCCCGCTAGGGCTTGGTTTGCCCAAGTTACCAGATAGGATACAAATTAGTGCTGCCGCCTTGTGGCACATTCCCGTAACAACAACTTTAAAAACTGTGTTGAAGGGCAATTATCATTCCAAGGCCAAGGGCCTGCGGGTTTGCAAATGAACCCGGCCCTCAAGAAATGTCCTGGGCTATGTAACATGAAATGATTTCAAATCAGGCCCGACTCTCAGGCAGAAATGTTTCAGGACCTCAGTGGTATTCACAGGCTTTTGAAAAAACAGCACATCAAAGGAAAAGATGCTCAGGATCTGTCATGATTACAGAATACAAATAAACCTAGACTAGGTGTTCCCTCGCTGCAGTCCTGAATAAGCATAAAAAGAGTAAGTGCTCAAGAGGGCAGGTGGAATAGGGAACCCTATTATGCTGTTGGAGAGAATGTAAATGGCTAAAAACCAGTATGGAAATGCGAAGGCAACTTCCCTACTGAACTAAAAAGTGGAGCTAGCACGAGACTCAGCAACCCCAGTCCAGTTCTTATAACCAGAGAATACCATCAGTGGAATAAAACACTTGCACCCCAACGGTCGTTGTGGTACTCTTTACCATAGCCAAGAGATGCAAACGAACAAAATGTCCAGTCAGAGATGACTGGATCAAGATGTTCTGCTACATACACTCCCTCGACTACCACTCATCCATAGAACAAAATGAACTCATACTATTTGCAGCAACATGGATGGAGCAGTAGATGATCTCACTAATTCTGGTAAGTTAGAGACAGAAAGACACATATCCCAGGATATCACTTATATATGCACTCTAAATATGGATACAAAGGAAGTAGTATACAAAGGAGACATAGATTCACAAATGGAAAAAAGACGTGTCCAATTCCCACAGGGGGAAATTGGAGATTGGGGAACGATGAAGTAGGAGGTTGGGATTAACAAAATCATACTCATGTATCAAAAAGTGTTCAGCAAGGACGATCCGCTTGAAAGCACAGGGAACGCTACAAAACATTCTTCAATAAACTAACAGGGAAAAGAATACGAAATGCTACAGGTACAGCTACATTTATAACTGCATCAAGTTGCTGTACAACTCAAACAAACACAACATTGTGCATAATCTATGCTGAAATAGAAAATGAATATTAAATTACTAAACAAGAATGGGGCAAGGGATGCCTACTCTATTACCCTCAGGCCTCTGTGACGTCAGTTGGTGTCACAGCCTTGGAGCTTGAGCAGACCTGGGTCCTGTGCCTGGAGTACGCTGCTGCTGAGGGAGCCAAGGAGGAGGACATGCCACCTGATCAGCGGCCCATCGCACCTCTATTGCCCATTCCCCTCTGCATGGTACCACAATCTCCCGATCCAATGTGACCCTCTTACAGGGAAGCAAAGCCTGGTGTACCCAAGTGATGGTAGAAGAGCTGAGAGGGAAGAGCAGCGAAGAAACCAGATCTCCACAGCTCCTGCTAGGTGGATTCCCACCTCCAGCCTACTTCCCTAGAGTCGCCCCAAATACGAACCACAGCACTCTCTGAATAGCACATTGGAAAGTCTTGGGATATGCCTGGGGTGGGGCAGTGCAGCTTAAGGGGCAAGAGGTAAAGATACACAAGCCCTGTGGTGTGTGTTTAGCCACGTTCGACTACACTTTCCAATCCAACACCAGGACTCCCGCTAGGGCTTGGTTTGCCCAAGTTACCAGATAGGATACAAATTAGTGCTGCCGCCTTGTGGCACATTCCCGTAACAACAACTTTAAAAACTGTGTTGAAGGGCAATTATCATTCCAAGGCCAAGGGCCTGCGGGTTTGCAAATGAACCCGGCCCTCAAGAAATGTCCTGGGCTATGTAACATGAAATGATTTCAAATCAGGCCTGACTCTCAGGCAGAAATGTTTCAGGACCTCAGTGGTATTCACAGGCTTTGGAAAAAACAGCACATCAAAGGAAAAGATGCTCAGGATCTGTCATGATTACAGAATACAAATAAACCTAGACTAGGTGTTCCCTCGCTGCAGTCCTGAATAAGCATAAAAAGAGTAAGTGCTCAAGAGGGCAGGTGGAATAGGGAACCCTATTATGCTGTTGGAGAGAATGTAAATGGCTAAAAACCAGTATGGAAATGCGAAGGCAACTTCCCTACTGAACAAAAAAGTGGAGCTAGCACGAGACTCAGCAACCCCAGTCCAGTTCTTATAACCAGAGAATACCATCAGTGGAATAAAACACTTGCACCCCAACGGTCGTTGTGGTACTCTTTACCATAGCCAAGAGATGCAAACGAACAAAATGTCCAGTCAGAGATGACTGGATCAAGATGTTCTGCTACATACACTCCCTCGACTACCACTCATCCATAGAACAAAATGAACTCATACTATTTGCAGCAACATGGATGGAGCAGTAGATGATCTCACTAATTCTGGTAAGTTAGAGACAGAAAGACACATATCCCAGGATATCACTTATATATGCACTCTAAATACGGATACAAAGGAAGTAGTATACAAAGGAGACATAGATTCACAAATGGAAAAAAGACGTGTCCAATTCCCACAGGGGGAAATTGGAGATTGGGGAACGATGAAGTAGGAGGTTGGGATTAACAAAATCATACTCATGTATCAAAAAATGTTCATCAAGGACGATCCGCTTGAAAGCACAGGGAACGCTACAAAACATTCTTCAATAAACTAACAGGGAAAAGAATACGAAATGCTACAGGTACAGCTACATTTATAACTGCATCAAGTTGCTGTACAACTCAAACAAACACAACATTGTGCATAATCTATGCTGAAATAGAAAATGAATATTAAATTACTAAACAAGAATGGGGCAAGGGATGCCTACTCTATTACCCTCAGGCCTCTGTGACGTCAGTTGGTGTCACAGCCTTGGAGCTTGAGCAGACCTGGGTCCTGTGCCTGGAGTACGCTGCTGCTGAGGGAGCCAAGGAGGAGGACATGCCACCTGATCAGCGGCCCATCGCACCTCTATTGCCCATTCCCCTCTGCGTGGTACCACAATCTTCCGATCCAATGTGACCCTCTTACAGGGAAGCAAAGCCTGGTGTACCCAAGTGATGGTAGAAGAGCTGAGAGGGAAGAGCAGCGAAGAAACCAGATCTCCACAGCTCCTGCTAGGTGGATTCCCACCTCCAGCCTACTTCCCTAGAGTCACCCCAAATACGAACCACAGCACTCTCTGAATAGCACATTGGAAAGTCTTGGGATATGCCTGGGGTGGGGCAGTGCAGCTTAAGGGGCAAGAGGTAAAGATACACAAGCCCTGTGGTGTGTGTTTAGCCACGTTCGACTACACTTTCCAATCCAACACCAGGACTCCCGCTAGGGCTTGGTTTGCCCAAGTTACCAGATAGGATACAAATTAGTGCTGCCGCCTTGTGGCACATTCCCGTAACAACAACTTTAAAAACTGTGTTGAAGGGCAATTATCATTCCAAGGCCAAGGGCCTGCGGGTTTGCAAATGAACCCGGCCCTCAAGAAATGTCCTGGGCTATGTAACATGAAATGATTTCAAATCAGGCCTGACTCTCAGGCAGAAATGTTTCAGGACCTCAGTGGTATTCACAGGCTTTGGAAAAAACAGCACATCAAAGGAAAAGATGCTCAGGATCTGTCATGATTACAGAATACAAATAAACCTAGACTAGGTGTTCCCTCGCTGCAGTCCTGAATAAGCATAAAAAGAGTAAGTGCTCAAGAGGGCAGGTGGAATAGGGAACCCTATTATGCTGTTGGAGAGAATGTAAATGGCTAAAAACCAGTATGGAAATCCGAAGGCAACTTCCCTACTGAACTAAAAAGTGGAGCTAGCACGAGACTCAGCAACCCCAGTCCAGTTCTTATAACCAGAGAATACCATCAGTGGAATAAAACACTTGCACCCCAACGGTCGTTGTGGTACTCTTTACCATAGCCAAGAGATGCAAACGAACAAAATGTCCAGTCAGAGATGACTGGATCAAGATGTTCTGCTACATACACTCCCTCGACTACCACTCATCCATAGAACAAAATGAACTCATACTATTTGCAGCAACATGGATGGAGCAGTAGATGATCTCACTAATTCTGGTAAGTTAGAGACAGAAAGACACATATCCCAGGATATCACTTATATATGCACTCTAAATACGGATACAAAGGAAGTAGTATACAAAGGAGACATAGATTCACAAATGGAAAAAAGACGTGTCCAATTCCCACAGGGGGAAATTGGAGATTGGGGAACGATGAAGTAGGAGGTTGGGATTAACAAAATCATACTCATGTATCAAAAAGTGTTCAGCAAGGACGACCCGCTTGAAAGCACAGGGAACGCTCCAAAATATTCTTCAATAAACTAACAGGGAAAAGAATACGAAATCCTACAGGTACAGCTACATTTATAACTGCATCAAGTTGCTGTACAACTCAAACAAACACAACATTGTACATAATCTATGCTGAAATAGAAAATGAATATTAAATTACTAAACAAGAAAGGGGCAAGGGATGCCTACTCTATTAACTCAGTCCTCTGTGACGTCAGATGGTGTCACATCCTTGGAGCCTCAGCAGGCCTGGGTCCCGTGGCTGGAGTATGCTGTTGCTGAGGGATCCAGGGAGGAGGACGTGCAACCTGATCAGCGTCCCCTTGGACCTCTATTGCCCATTCTCCTCTGCATGGTCCAAAATCTCCCGATCACATGCCACCCTCTTACAGGTAAGCAAAGCCTGGTGTACACAAGTGATGCTGAACAGCTGGGAGGGAAGAGCTGTGAAGAAACCAGATCTCCACAGCTCCTGCTAAGTGGATTCCCACCTCCAGGCTACTTCATTAGAATCGTCCCACCTACGAACCACACCACCCTCCGAATAGCACTTTGGAAAGTGTTGGGATATGCCTGGGGTGGGGCAGTGCAGCTTAAGGGGCAAGAGGTAAAGATACACAAGCCCTATGGTGTGTGTTTAGCCACGTTTGACTACACTTTCCAATCCAACACCAGGACTCCCGCTAGGGCTTTGGTTGCCCAAGTTACCAGACTGGACACGAAGTAGTGCTGCCACCTTGTGGCACATTCCCGTAACAACACCTTTAAAAACTGTGCTGAAGGGCAATTAGCATTCACAAGGCCAAGGGCCTGCGGGTTTGCAAATGAACCCGGCCCTCACGAAATGTCCTGGGCTATGTAACATGAAATGATTTCAAATCAGGCCTGACTCTCAGGCAGAAATGTTTCAGGACCTCAGTGGTATTCACAGGCTTTGGAAAAAAAACAGCACATCAAAGGAAAAGATGCTCAGGATCTGTCATGATTACAGAATACAAATAAACCTAGACTAGGTGTTCCCTCGCTGCAGTCCTGAATAAGCATAAAAAGAGTAAGTGCTCAAGAGGGCAGGTGGAATAGGGAACCCTATTATGCTGTTGGAGAGAATGTAAATGGCTAAAAACCAGTATGGAAATGCGAAGGCAACTTCCCTACTGAACTAAAAAGTGGAGCTAGCACGAGACTCAGCAACCCCAGTCCAGTTCTTATAACCAGAGAATACCATCAGTGGAATAAAACACTTGCACCCCAACGGTCGTTGTGGTACTCTTTACCATAGCCAAGAGATGCAAACGAACAAAATGTCCAGTCAGAGATGACTGGATCAAGATGTTCTGCTACATACACTCCCTCGACTACCACTCATCCATAGAACAAAATGAACTCATACTATTTGCAGCAACATGGATGGAGCAGTAGATGATCTCACTAATTCTGGTAAGTTAGAGACAGAAAGACACATATCCCAGGATGTCACTTATATATGCACTCTAAATATGGATACAAAGAAGTAGTATACAAAGGAGACATAGATTCACAAATGGAAAAAAGACGTGTCCAATTCCCACAGGGGGAAATTGGAGATTGGGGAACGATGAAGTAGGAGGTTGGGATTAACAAAATCATACTCATGTATCAAAAAGTGTTCATCAAGGACGATCCGCTTGAAAGCACAGGGAACACTACAAAACATTCTTCAATAAACTAACAGGGAAAAGAATACGAAATCCTACAGGTACAGCTACATTTATAACTGCATCAAGTTGCTGTACAACTCAAACAAACACAACATTGTGCATAATCTATGCTGAAATAGAAAATGAATATTAAATTACTAAACAAGAATGGGGCAAGGGATGCCTACTCTATTACCCTCAGGCCTCTGTGACGTCAGTTGGTGTCACAGCCTTGGAGCTTGAGCAGACCTGGGTCCTGTGCCTGGAGTACGCTGCTGCTGAGGGAGCCAAGGAGGAGGACATGCCACCTGATCAGCGGCCCATCGCACCTCTATTGCCCATTCCCCTCTGCGTGGTACCACAATCTCCCGATCCAATGTGACCCTCTTACAGGGAAGCAAAGCCTGGTGTACCCAAGTGATGGTAGAAGAGCTGAGAGGGAAGAGCAGCGAAGAAACCAGATCTCCACAGCTCCTGCTAGGTGGATTCCCACATCCAGCCTACTTCCCTAGAGTCGCCCCAAATACGAACCACAGCACCCTCTGAATAGCACATTGGAAAGTCTTGGGATATGCCTGGGGTGGGGCAGTGCAGCTTAAGGGGCAAGAGGTAAAGATACACAAGCCCTGTGGTGTGTGTGTAGCCACGTTCGACTACACTTTCCAATCCAACACCAGGACTCCCGCTAGGGCTTGGTTTGCCCAAGTTACCAGATAGGATACAAATTAGTGCTGCCGCCTTGTGGCACATTCCCATAACAACAACTTTAAAAACTGTGTTGAAGGGCAATTATCATTCCAAGGCCAAGGGCCTGCGGGTTTGCAAATGAACCCGGCCCTCAAGAAATGTCCTGGGCTATGTAACATGAAATGATTTCAAATCAGGCCTGACTCTCAGGCAGAAATGTTTCAGGACCTCAGTGGTATTCACAGGCTTTGGAAAAAACAGCACATCAAAGGAAAAGATGCTCAGGATCTGTCATGATTACAGAATACAAATAAACCTAGACTAGGTGTTCCCTCGCTGCAGTCCTGAATAAGCATAAAAAGAGTAAGTGCTCAAGAGGGCAGGTGGAATAGGGAACCCTATTATGCTGTTGGAGAGAATGTAAATGGCTAAAAACCAGTATGGAAATCCGAAAGCAACTTCCCTACTGAACTAAAAAGTGGAGCTAGCACGAGACTCAGCAACCCCAGTCCAGTTCTTATAACCAGAGAATACCATCAGTGGAATAAAACACTTGCACCCCAACGGTCGTTGTGGTACTCTTTACCATAGCCAAGAGATGCAAACGAACAAAATGTCCAGTCAGAGATGACTGGATCAAGATGTTCTGCTACATACACTCCCTCGACTACCACTCATCCATAGAACAAAATGAACTCATACTATTTGCAGCAACATGGATGGAGCAGTAGATGATCTCACTAATTCTGGTAAGTTAGAGACAGAAAGACACATATCCCAGGATATCACTTATATATGCACTCTAAATACGGATACAAAGGAAGTAGTATACAAAGGAGACATAGATTCACAAATGGAAAAAAGACGTGTCCAATTCCCACAGGGGGAATTGGAGATTGGGGAACGATGAAGTAGGAGGTTGGGATTAACAAAATCATACTCATGTATCAAAAAGTGTTCAGCAAGGACGACCCGCTTGAAAGCACATGGAACGCTCCAAAATATTCTTCAATAAACTAACAGGGTAAAGAATACGAAATCCTTCAGGTACAGCTACATTTATAACTGCATCAAGTTGCTGTACAACTCAAACAAACACAACATTGTACATAATCTATGCTGAAATAGAAAATGAATATTAAATTACTAAACAAGAAAGGGGCAAGGGATGCCTACTCTATTACACTCAGTCCTCTGTGACGTCAGATGGTGTCATATCCTTGGAGCCTCAGCAGGCCTGGGTCCCGTGGCTGGAGTATGCTGTTGCTGAGGGATCCAGGGAGGAGGACGTGCAACCTGATCAGCGGCCCCTCGGACCTCTATTGCCCATTCTCCTCTGCATGGTCCAAAATCTCCCGATCACATGCCACCCTCTTACAGGTAAGCAAAGCCTGGTGTACACAAGTGATGGTAGAACAGCTGAGAGGGAAGAGCTGTGAAGAAACCAGATCTCCACAGCTCCTGCTAAGTGGATTCCCACCTCCAGGCTACTTCATTAGAATCGCCCCACCTACGAACCACACCACCCTCTGAATAGCACATTAGAAAGTCTTGGGATATGCCTGGGGTGGGGCAGTGCAGCTTAAGGGGCAAGAGGTAAAGATACACAAGCCCTATGGTGTGTGTTTAGCCACGTTTGACTACACTTTCCAATCCAACACCAGGACTCCCGCTAGGGCTTTGGTTGCCCAAGTTACCAGACTGGACACGAAGTAGTGCTGCCGCCTTGTGGCACATTCCCGTAACAACACCTTTAAAAACTGTGCTGAAGGGCAATTAGCATTCACAAGGCCAAGGGCCTGCGGGTTTGCAAATGAACCTGGCCCTCAAGAAATGTCCTGGGCTATGTAACATGAAATGATTTCAAATCAGGCCCGACTCTCAGGCAGAAATGTTTCAGGACCTCAGTGGTATTCACAGGCTTTGGAAAAAACAGCACATCAAAGGAAAAGATGCTCAGGATCTGTCATGATTACAGAATACAAATAAACCTAGACTAGGTGTTCCCTCGCTGCAGTCCTGAATAAGCATAAAAAGAGTAAGTGCTCAAGAGGGCAGGTGGAATAGGGAACCCTATTATGCTGTTGGAGAGAATGTAAATGGCTAAAAACCAGTATGGAAATGCGAAGGCAACTTCCCTACTGAACTAAAAAGTGGAGCTAGCACGAGACTCAGCAACCCCAGTCCAGTTCTTATAACCAGAGAATACCATCAGTGGAATAAAACACTTGCACCCCAACGGTCGTTGTGGTACTCTTTACCATAGCCAAGAGATGCAAACGAACAAAAGGTCAAGTCAGAGATGACTGGATCAAGATGTTCTGCTACATACACTCCCTCGACTACCACTCATCCATAGAACAAAATGAACTCATACTATTTGCAGCAACATGGATGGAGCAGTAGATGATCTCACTAATTCTGGTAAGTTAGAGACAGAAAGACACATATCCCAGGATATCACTTATATATGCACTCTAAATACGGATACAAAGGAAGTAGTATACAAAGGAGACATAGATTCACAAATGGAAAAAAGACGTGTCCAATTCCCACAGGGGGAAATTGGAGATTGGGGAACGATGAAGTAGGAGGTTGGGATTAACAAAATCATACTCATGTATCAAAAAGTGTTCATCAAGGACGATCCGCTTGAAAGCACAGGGAACGCTACAAAACATTCTTCAATAAACTAACAGGGAAAAGAATACGAAATGCTACAGGTACAGCTACATTTATAACTGCATCAAGTTGCTGTACAACTCAAACAAACACAACATTGTGCATAATCTATGCTGAAATAGAAAATGAATATTAAATTACTAAACAAGAATGGGGCAAGGGATGCCTACTCTATTACCCTCAGGCCTCTGTGACGTCAGTTGGTGTCACAGCCTTGGAGCTTGAGCAGACCTGGGTCCTGTGCCTGGAGTACGCTGCTGCTGAGGGAGCCAAGGAGGAGGACATGCCACCTGATCAGCGGCCCATCGCACCTCTATTGCCCATTCCCCTCTGCATGGTACCACAATCTCCCGATCCAATGTGACCCTCTTACAGGGAAGCAAAGCCTGGTGTACCCAAGTGATGGTAGAAGAGCTGAGAGGGAAGAGCAGCGAAGAAACCAGATCTCCACAGCTCCTGCTAGGTGGATTCCCACCTCCAGCCTACTTCCCTAGAGTCGCCCCAAATACGAACCACAGCACTCTCTGAATAGCACATTGGAAAGTCTTGGGATATGCCTGGGGTGGGGCAGTGCAGCTTAAGGGGCAAGAGGTAAAGATACACAAGCCCTGTGGTGTGTGTTTAGCCACGTTCGACTACACTTTCCAATCCAACACCAGGACTCCCGCTAGGGCTTGGTTTGCCCAAGTTACCAGATAGGATACAAATTAGTGCTGCCGCCTTGTGGCACATTCCCGTAACAACAACTTTAAAAACTGTGTTGAAGGGCAATTATCATTCCAAGGCCAAGGGCCTGCGGGTTTGCAAATGAACCCGGCCCTCAAGAAATGTCCTGGGCTATGTAACATGAAATGATTTCAAATCAGGCCCGACTCTCAGGCAGAAATGTTTCAGGACCTCAGTGGTATTCACAGGCTTTTGAAAAAACAGCACATCAAAGGAAAAGATGCTCAGGATCTGTCATGATTACAGAATACAAATAAACCTAGACTAGGTGTTCCCTCGCTGCAGTCCTGAATAAGCATAAAAAGAGTAAGTGCTCAAGAGGGCAGGTGGAATAGGGAACCCTATTATGCTGTTGGAGAGAATGTAAATGGCTAAAAACCAGTATGGAAATGCGAAGGCAACTTCCCTACTGAACTAAAAAGTGGAGCTAGCACGAGACTCAGCAACCCCAGTCCAGTTCTTATAACCAGAGAATACCATCAGTGGAATAAAACACTTGCACCCCAACGGTCGTTGTGGTACTCTTTACCATAGCCAAGAGATGCAAACGAACAAAATGTCCAGTCAGAGATGACTGGATCAAGATGTTCTGCTACATACACTCCCTCGACTACCACTCATCCATAGAACAAAATGAACTCATACTATTTGCAGCAACATGGATGGAGCAGTAGATGATCTCACTAATTCTGGTAAGTTAGAGACAGAAAGACACATATCCCAGGATATCACTTATATATGCACTCTAAATACGGATACAAAGGAAGTAGTATACAAAGGAGACATAGATTCACAAATGGAAAAAAGACGTGTCCAATTCCCACAGGGGGAAATTGGAGATTGGGGAACGATGAAGTAGGAGGTTGGGATTAACAAAATCATACTCATGTATCAAAAAGTGTTCATCAAGGACGATCCGCTTGAAAGCACAGGGAACGCTACAAAACATTCTTCAATAAACTAACAGGGAAAAGAATACGAAATGCTACAGGTACAGCTACATTTATAACTGCATCAAGTTGCTGTACAACTCAAACAAACACAACATTGTGCATAATCTATGCTGAAATAGAAAATGAATATTAAATTACTAAACAAGAAAGGGGCAAGGGATGCCTACTCTATTACCCTCAGGCCTCTGTGACGTCAGTTGGTGTCACAGCCTTGGAGCTTGAGCAGACCTGGGTCCTGTGCCTGGAGTACGCTGCTGCTGAGGGAGCCAAGGAGGAGGACATGCCACCTGATCAGCGGCCCATCGCACCTCTATTGCCCATTCCCCTCTGCATGGTACCACAATCTCCCGATCCAATGTGACCCTCTTACAGGGAAGCAAAGCCTGGTGTACCCAAGTGATGGTAGAAGAGCTGAGAGGGAAGAGCAGCGAAGAAACCAGATCTCCACAGCTCCTGCTAGGTGGATTCCCACCTCCAGCCTACTTCCCTAGAGTCACCCCAAATACGAACCACAGCACTCTCTGAATAGCACATTGGGAAGTCTTGGGATATGCCTGGGGTGGGGCAGTGCAGCTTAAGGGGCAAGAGGTAAAGATACACAAGCCCTGTGGTGTGTGTTTAGCCACGTTCGACTACACTTTCCAATCCAACACCAGGACTCCCGCTAGGGCTTGGTTTGCCCAAGTTACCAGATAGGATACAAATTAGTGCTGCCGCCTTGTGGCACATTCCCGTAACAACAACTTTAAAAACTGTGTTGAAGGGCAATTATCATTCCAAGGCCAAGGGCCTGCGGGTTTGCAAATGAACCCGGCCCTCAAGAAATGTCCTGGGCTATGTAACATGAAATGATTTCAAATCAGGCCTGACTCTCAGGCAGAAATGTTTCAGGACCTCAGTGGTATTCACAGGCTTTGGAAAAAACAGCACATCAAAGGAAAAGATGCTCAGGATCTGTCATGATTACAGAATACAAATAAACCTAGACTAGGTGTTCCCTCGCTGCAGTCCTGAATAAGCATAAAAAGAGTAAGTGCTCAAGAGGGCAGGTGGAATAGGGAACCCTATTATGCTGTTGGAGAGAATGTAAATGGCTAAAAACCAGTATGGAAATGCGAAGGCAACTTCCCTACTGAACTAAAAAGTGGAGCTAGCACGAGACTCAGCAACCCCAGTCCAGTTCTTATAACCAGAGAATACCATCAGTGGAATAAAACACTTGCACCCCAACGGTCGTTGTGGTACTCTTTACCATAGCCAAGAGATGCAAACGAACAAAATGTCCAGTGAGAGATGACTGGATCAAGATATTCTGCTACATACATTCCTCGACTACCACTCATCCATAGAACAAAATGAACTCATACTATTTGCAGCAACATGGATGGAGCAGTAGATGATCTCACTAATTCTGGTAAGTTAGAGACAGAAAGACACATATCCCAGGATGTCACTTATATATGCACTCTAAATATGGATACAAAGAAGTAGTATACAAAGGAGACATAGATTCACAAATGGAAAAAAGACGTGTCCAATTCCCACAGGGGGAAATTGGAGATTGGGGAACGATGAAGTAGGAGGTTGGGATTAACAAAATCATACTCATGTATCAAAAAGTGTTCATCAAGGACGATCCGCTTGAAAGCACAGGGAACGCTACAAAACATTCTTCAATAAACTAACAGGGAAAAGAATACGAAATGCTACAGGTACAGCTACATTTATAACTGCATCAAGTTGCTGTACAACTCAAACAAACACAACATTGTGCATAATCTATGCTGAAATAGAAAATGAATATTAAATTACTAAACAAGAATGGGGCAAGGGATGCCTACTCTATTACCCTCAGGCCTCTGTGACGTCAGTTGGTGTCACAGCCTTGGAGCTTGAGCAGACCTGGGTCCTGTGCCTGGAGTACGCTGCTGCTGAGGGAGCCAAGGAGGAGGACATGCCACCTGATCAGCGGCCCATCGCACCTCTATTGCCCATTCCCCTCTGCGTGGTACCACAATCTCCCGATCCAATGTGACCCTCTTACAGGGAAGCAAAGCCTGGTGTACCCAAGTGATGGTAGAAGAGCTGAGAGGGAAGAGCAGCGAAGAAACCAGATCTCCACAGCTCCTGCTAGGTGGATTCCCACATCCAGCCTACTTCCCTAGAGTCGCCCCAAATACGAACCACAGCACCCTCTGAATAGCACTTTGGAAAGTGTTGGGATATGCCTGGGGTGGGGCAGTGCAGCTTAAGGGGCAAGAGGTAAAGATACACAAGCCCTATGGTGTGTGTTTAGCCACGTTTGACTACACTTTCCAATCCAACACCAGGACTCCCGCTAGGGCTTTGGTTGCCCAAGTTACCAGACTGGACACGAAGTAGTGCTGCCGCCTTGTGGCACATTCCCGTAACAACACCTTTAAAAACTGTGTTGAAGGGCAATTAGCATTCACAAGGCCAAGGGCCTGCGGGTTTGCAAATGAACCCGGCCCTCAAGAAATGTCCTGGGCTATGTAACATGAAATGATTTCAAATCAGGCCTGACTCTCAGGCAGAAATGTTTCAGGACCTCAGTGGTATTCACAGGCTTTGGAAAAAACAGCACATCAAAGGAAAAGATGCTCAGGATCTGTCATGATTACAGAATACAAATAAACCTAGACTAGGTGTTCCCTCGCTGCAGTCCTGAATAAGCATAAAAAGAGTAAGTGCTCAAGAGGGCAGGTGGAATAGGGAACCCTATTATGCTGTTGGAGAGAATGTAAATGGCTAAAAACCAGTATGGAAATGCAAAGGCAACTTCCCTACTGAACTAAAAAGTGGAGCTAGCACGAGACTCAGCAACCCCAGTCCAGTTCTTATAACCAGAGAATACCATCAGTGGAATAAAACACTTGCACCCCAACGGTCGTTGTGGTACTCTTTACCATAGCCAAGAGATGCAAACGAACAAAATGTCAAGTCAGAGATGACTGGATCAAGATGTTCTGCTACATACACTCCCTCGACTACCACTCATCCATAGAACAAAATGAACTCATACTATTTGCAGCAACATGGATGGAGCAGTAGATGATCTCACTAATTCTGGTAAGTTAGAGACAGAAAGACACATATCCCAGGATATCACTTATATATGCACTCTAAATACGGATACAAAGGAAGTAGTATACAAAGGAGACATAGATTCACAAATGGAAAAAAGACGTGTCCAATTACCACAGGGGGAAATTGGAGATTGGGGAACGATGAAGTAGGAGGTTGGGATTAACAAAATCATACTCATGTATCAAAAAGTGTTCAGCAAGGACGACCCGCTTGAAAGCACAGGGAACGCTCCAAAATATTCTTCAATCAACTAACAGGGAAAAGAATACGAAATCCTACAGGTACAGCTACATTTATAACTGCATCAAGTTGCTGTACAACTCAAACAAACACAACATTGTACATAATCTATGCTGAAATAGAAAATGAATATTAAATTACTAAACAAGAAATGGGCAAGGGATGCCTACTCTATTAACTCAGTCCTCTGTGACGTCAGATGGTGTCACATCCTTGGAGCCTCAGCAGGCCTGGGTCCCGTGGCTGGAGTATGCTGTTGCTGAGGGATCCAGGGAGGAGGACGTGCAACCTGATCAGCGGCCCCTCGGACCTCTATTGCCCATTCTCCTCTGCATGGTCCAAAATCTCCCGATCACATGCCACCCTCTTACAGGTAAGCAAAGCCTGGTGTACACAAGTGATGGTAGAACAGCTGAGAGGGAAGAGCTGTGAAGAAACCAGATCTCCACAGCTCCTGCTAAGTGGATTCCCACCTCCAGGCTACTTCATTAGAATCGCCCCACCTACGAACCACACCACCCTCTGAATAGCACATTAGAAAGTCTTGGGATATGCCTGGGGTGGGGCAGTGCAGCTTAAGGGGCAAGAGGTAAAGATACACAAGCCCTATGGTGTGTGTTTAGCCACGTTTGACTACACTTTCCAATCCAACACCAGGACTCCCGCTAGGGCTTTGGTTGCCCAAGTTACCAGACTGGACACGAAGTAGTGCTGCCGCCTTGTGGCACATTCCCGTAACAACACCTTTAAAAACTGTGCTGAAGGGCAATTAGCATTCACAAGGCCAAGGGCCTGCGGGTTTGCAAATGAACCTGGCCCTCAAGAAATGTCCTGGGCTATGTAACATGAAATGATTTCAAATCAGGCCCGACTCTCAGGCAGAAATGTTTCAGGACCTCAGTGGTATTCACAGGCTTTGGAAAAAACAGCACATCAAAGGAAAAGATGCTCAGGATCTGTCATGATTACAGAATACAAATAAACCTAGACTAGGTGTTCCCTCGCTGCAGTCCTGAATAAGCATAAAAAGAGTAAGTGCTCAAGAGGGCAGGTGGAATAGGGAACCCTATTATGCTGTTGGAGAGAATGTAAATGGCTAAAAACCAGTATGGAAATGCGAAGGCAACTTCCCTACTGAACTAAAAAGTGGAGCTAGCACGAGACTCAGCAACCCCAGTCCAGTTCTTATAACCAGAGAATACCATCAGTGGAATAAAACACTTGCACCCCAACGGTCGTTGTGGTACTCTTTACCATAGCCAAGAGATGCAAACGAACAAAAGGTCAAGTCAGAGATGACTGGATCAAGATGTTCTGCTACATACACTCCCTCGACTACCACTCATCCATAGAACAAAATGAACTCATACTATTTGCAGCAACATGGATGGAGCAGTAGATGATCTCACTAATTCTGGTAAGTTAGAGACAGAAAGACACATATCCCAGGATATCACTTATATATGCACTCTAAATACGGATACAAAGGAAGTAGTATACAAAGGAGACATAGATTCACAAATGGAAAAAAGACGTGTCCAATTCCCACAGGGGGAAATTGGAGATTGGGGAACGATGAAGTAGGAGGTTGGGATTAACAAAATCATACTCATGTATCAAAAAGTGTTCATCAAGGACGATCCACTTGAAAGCACAGGGAACGCTACAAAACATTCTTCAATAAACTAACAGGGAAAAGAATACGAAATGCTACAGGTACAGCTACATTTATAACTGCATCAAGTTGCTGTACAACTCAAACAAACACAACATTGTGCATAATCTATGCTGAAATAGAAAATGAATATTAAATTACTAAACAAGAAAGGGGCAAGGGATGCCTACTCTATTACACTCAGTCCTCTGTGACGTCAGATGGTGTCATATCCTTGGAGCCTCAGCAGGCCTGGGTCCCGTGGCTGGAGTATGCTGTTGCTGAGGGATCCAGGGAGGAGGACGTGCAACCTGATCAGCGGCCCCTCGGACCTCTATTGCCCATTCTCCTCTGCATGGTCCAAAATCTCCCGATCACATGCCACCCTCTTACAGGTAAGCAAAGCCTGGTGTACACAAGTGATGGTAGAACAGCTGAGAGGGAAGAGCTGTGAAGAAACCAGATCTCCACAGCTCCTGCTAAGTGGATTCCCACCTCCAGGCTACTTCATTAGAATCGCCCCACCTACGAACCACACCACCCTCTGAATAGCACATTAGAAAGTCTTGGGATATGCCTGGGGTGGGGCAGTGCAGCTTAAGGGGCAAGAGGTAAAGATACACAAGCCCTATGGTGTGTGTTTAGCCACGTTTGACTACACTTTCCAATCCAACACCAGGACTCCCGCTAGGGCTTTGGTTGCCCAAGTTACCAGACTGGACACGAAGTAGTGCTGCCGCCTTGTGGCACATTCCCGTAACAACACCTTTAAAAACTGTGCTGAAGGGCAATTAGCATTCACAAGGCCAAGGGCCTGCGGGTTTGCAAATGAACCTGGCCCTCAAGAAATGTCCTGGGCTATGTAACATGAAATGATTTCAAATCAGGCCCGACTCTCAGGCAGAAATGTTTCAGGACCTCAGTGGTATTCACAGGCTTTGGAAAAAACAGCACATCAAAGGAAAAGATGCTCAGGATCTGTCATGATTACAGAATACAAATAAACCTAGACTAGGTGTTCCCTCGCTGCAGTCCTGAATAAGCATAAAAAGAGTAAGTGCTCAAGAGGGCAGGTGGAATAGGGAACCCTATTATGCTGTTGGAGAGAATGTAAATGGCTAAAAACCAGTATGGAAATGCGAAGGCAACTTCCCTACTGAACTAAAAAGTGGAGCTAGCACGAGACTCAGCAACCCCAGTCCAGTTCTTATAACCAGAGAATACCATCAGTGGAATAAAACACTTGCACCCCAACGGTCGTTGTGGTACTCTTTACCATAGCCAAGAGATGCAAACGAACAAAATGTCCAGTCAGAGATGACTGGATCAAGATGTTCTGCTACATACACTCCCTCGACTACCACTCATCCATAGAACAAAATGAACTCATACTATTTGCAGCAACATGGATGGAGCAGTAGATGATCTCACTAATTCTGGTAAGTTAGAGACAGAAAGACACATATCCCAGGATATCACTTATATATGCACTCTAAATACGGATACAAAGGAAGTAGTATACAAAGGAGACATAGATTCACAAATGGAAAAAAGACGTGTCCAATTCCCACAGGGGGAAATTGGAGATTGGGGAACGATGAAGTAGGAGGTTGGGATTAACAAAATCATACTCATGTATCAAAAAGTGTTCAGCAAGGACGATCCGCTTGAAAGCACAGGGAACGCTACAAAACATTCTTCAATAAACTAACAGGGAAAAGAATACGAAATGCTACAGGTACAGCTACATTTATAACTGCATCAAGTTGCTGTACAACTCAAACAAACACAACATTGTGCATAATCTATGCTGAAATAGAAAATGAATATTAAATTACTAAACAAGAATGGGGCAAGGGATGCCTACTCTATTACCCTCAGGCCTCTGTGACGTCAGTTGGTGTCACAGCCTTGGAGCTTGAGCAGACCTGGGTCCTGTGCCTGGAGTACGCTGCTGCTGAGGGAGCCAAGGAGGAGGACATGCCACCTGATCAGCGGCCCATCGCACCTCTATTGCCCATTCCCCTCTGCATGGTACCACAATCTCCCGATCCAATGTGACCCTCTTACAGGGAAGCAAAGCCTGGTGTACCCAAGTGATGGTAGAAGAGCTGAGAGGGAAGAGCAGCGAAGAAACCAGATCTCCACAGCTCCTGCTAGGTGGATTCCCACCTCCAGCCTACTTCCCTAGAGTCGCCCCAAATACGAACCACAGCACTCTCTGAATAGCACATTGGAAAGTCTTGGGATATGCCTGGGGTGGGGCAGTGCAGCTTAAGGGGCAAGAGGTAAAGATACACAAGCCCTGTGGTGTGTGTTTAGCCACGTTCGACTACACTTTCCAATCCAACACCAGGACTCCCGCTAGGGCTTGGTTTGCCCAAGTTACCAGATAGGATACAAATTAGTGCTGCCGCCTTGTGGCACATTCCCGTAACAACAACTTTAAAAACTGTGTTGAAGGGCAATTATCATTCCAAGGCCAAGGGCCTGCGGGTTTGCAAATGAACCCGGCCCTCAAGAAATGTCCTGGGCTATGTAACATGAAATGATTTCAAATCAGGCCCGACTCTCAGGCAGAAATGTTTCAGGACCTCAGTGGTATTCACAGGCTTTTGAAAAAACAGCACATCAAAGGAAAAGATGCTCAGGATCTGTCATGATTACAGAATACAAATAAACCTAGACTAGGTGTTCCCTCGCTGCAGTCCTGAATAAGCATAAAAAGAGTAAGTGCTCAAGAGGGCAGGTGGAATAGGGAACCCTATTATGCTGTTGGAGAGAATGTAAATGGCTAAAAACCAGTATGGAAATGCGAAGGCAACTTCCCTACTGAACTAAAAAGTGGAGCTAGCACGAGACTCAGCAACCCCAGTCCAGTTCTTATAACCAGAGAATACCATCAGTGGAATAAAACACTTGCACCCCAACGGTCGTTGTGGTACTCTTTACCATAGCCAAGAGATGCAAACGAACAAAATGTCCAGTCAGAGATGACTGGATCAAGATGTTCTGCTACATACACTCCCTCGACTACCACTCATCCATAGAACAAAATGAACTCATACTATTTGCAGCAACATGGATGGAGCAGTAGATGATCTCACTAATTCTGGTAAGTTAGAGACAGAAAGACACATATCCCAGGATATCACTTATATATGCACTCTAAATACGGATACAAAGGAAGTAGTATACAAAGGAGACATAGATTCACAAATGGAAAAAAGACGTGTCCAATTCCCACAGGGGGAAATTGGAGATTGGGGAACGATGAAGTAGGAGGTTGGGATTAACAAAATCATACTCATGTATCAAAAAGTGTTCAGCAAGGACGATCCGCTTGAAAGCACAGGGAACGCTACAAAACATTCTTCAATAAACTAACAGGGAAAAGAATACGAAATGCTACAGGTACAGCTACATTTATAACTGCATCAAGTTGCTGTACAACTCAAACAAACACAACATTGTGCATAATCTATGCTGAAATAGAAAATGAATATTAAATTACTAAACAAGAAAGGGGCAAGGGATGCCTACTCTATTACCCTCAGGCCTCTGTGACGTCAGTTGGTGTCACAGCCTTGGAGCTTGAGCAGACCTGGGTCCTGTGCCTGGAGTACGCTGCTGCTGAGGGAGCCAAGGAGGAGGACATGCCACCTGATCAGCGGCCCATCGCACCTCTATTGCCCATTCCCCTCTGCATGGTACCACAATCTCCCGATCCAATGTGACCCTCTTACAGGGAAGCAAAGCCTGGTGTACCCAAGTGATGGTAGAAGAGCTGAGAGGGAAGAGCAGCGAAGAAACCAGATCTCCACAGCTCCTGCTAGGTGGATTCCCACCTCCAGCCTACTTCCCTAGAGTCACCCCAAATACGAACCACAGCACTCTCTGAATAGCACATTGGGAAGTCTTGGGATATGCCTGGGGTGGGGCAGTGCAGCTTAAGGGGCAAGAGGTAAAGATACACAAGCCCTGTGGTGTGTGTTTAGCCACGTTCGACTACACTTTCCAATCCAACACCAGGACTCCCGCTAGGGCTTGGTTTGCCCAAGTTACCAGATAGGATACAAATTAGTGCTGCCGCCTTGTGGCACATTCCCGTAACAACAACTTTAAAAACTGTGTTGAAGGGCAATTATCATTCCAAGGCCAAGGGCCTGCGGGTTTGCAAATGAACCCGGCCCTCAAGAAATGTCCTGGGCTATGTAACATGAAATGATTTCAAATCAGGCCTGACTCTCAGGCAGAAATGTTTCAGGACCTCAGTGGTATTCACAGGCTTTGGAAAAAACAGCACATCAAAGGAAAAGATGCTCAGGATCTGTCATGATTACAGAATACAAATAAACCTAGACTAGGTGTTCCCTCGCTGCAGTCCTGAATAAGCATAAAAAGAGTAAGTGCTCAAGAGGGCAGGTGGAATAGGGAACCCTATTATGCTGTTGGAGAGAATGTAAATGGCTAAAAACCAGTATGGAAATGCGAAGGCAACTTCCCTACTGAACTAAAAAGTGGAGCTAGCACGAGACTCAGCAACCCCAGTCCAGTTCTTATAACCAGAGAATACCATCAGTGGAATAAAACACTTGCACCCCAACGGTCGTTGTGGTACTCTTTACCATAGCCAAGAGATGCAAACGAACAAAATGTCCAGTGAGAGATGACTGGATCAAGATATTCTGCTACATACATTCCTCGACTACCACTCATCCATAGAACAAAATGAACTCATACTATTTGCAGCAACATGGATGGAGCAGTAGATGATCTCACTAATTCTGGTAAGTTAGAGACAGAAAGACACATATCCCAGGATGTCACTTATATATGCACTCTAAATATGGATACAAAGAAGTAGTATACAAAGGAGACATAGATTCACAAATGGAAAAAAGACGTGTCCAATTCCCACAGGGGGAAATTGGAGATTGGGGAACGATGAAGTAGGAGGTTGGGATTAACAAAATCATACTCATGTATCAAAAAGTGTTCATCAAGGACGATCCGCTTGAAAGCACAGGGAACGCTACAAAACATTCTTCAATAAACTAACAGGGAAAAGAATACGAAATGCTACAGGTACAGCTACATTTATAACTGCATCAAGTTGCTGTACAACTCAAACAAACACAACATTGTGCATAATCTATGCTGAAATAGAAAATGAATATTAAATTACTAAACAAGAATGGGGCAAGGGATGCCTACTCTATTACCCTCAGGCCTCTGTGACGTCAGTTGGTGTCACAGCCTTGGAGCTTGAGCAGACCTGGGTCCTGTGCCTGGAGTACGCTGCTGCTGAGGGAGCCAAGGAGGAGGACATGCCACCTGATCAGCGGCCCATCGCACCTCTATTGCCCATTCCCCTCTGCGTGGTACCACAATCTCCCGATCCAATGTGACCCTCTTACAGGGAAGCAAAGCCTGGTGTACCCAAGTGATGGTAGAAGAGCTGAGAGGGAAGAGCAGCGAAGAAACCAGATCTCCACAGCTCCTGCTAGGTGGATTCCCACATCCAGCCTACTTCCCTAGAGTCGCCCCAAATACGAACCACAGCACCCTCTGAATAGCACATTGGAAAGTCTTGGGATATGCCTGGGGTGGGGCAGTGCAGCTTAAGGGGCAAGAGGTAAAGATACACAAGCCCTGTGGTGTGTGTGTAGCCACGTTCGACTACACTTTCCAATCCAACACCAGGACTCCCGCTAGGGCTTGGTTTGCCCAAGTTACCAGATAGGATACAAATTAGTGCTGCCGCCTTGTGGCACATTCCCATAACAACAACTTTAAAAACTGTGTTGAAGGGCAATTATCATTCCAAGGCCAAGGGCCTGCGGGTTTGCAAATGAACCCGGCCCTCAAGAAATGTCCTGGGCTATGTAACATGAAATGATTTCAAATCAGGCCTGACTCTCAGGCAGAAATGTTTCAGGACCTCAGTGGTATTCACAGGCTTTTGAAAAAACAGCACATCAAAGGAAAAGATGCTCAGGATCTGTCATGATTACAGAATACAAATAAACCTAGACTAGGTGTTCCCTCGCTGCAGTCCTGAATAAGCATAAAAAGAGTAAGTGCTCAAGAGGGCAGGTGGAATAGGGAACCCTATTATGCTGTTGGAGAGAATGTAAATGGCTAAAAACCAGTATGGAAATCCGAAAGCAACTTCCCTACTGAACTAAAAAGTGGAGCTAGCACGAGACTCAGCAACCCCAGTCCAGTTCTTATAACCAGAGAATACCATCAGTGGAATAAAACACTTGCACCCCAACGGTCGTTGTGGTACTCTTTACCATAGCCAAGAGATGCAAACGAACAAAATGTCCAGTCAGAGATGACTGGATCAAGATGTTCTGCTACATACACTCCCTCGACTACCACTCATCCATAGAACAAAATGAACTCATACTATTTGCAGCAACATGGATGGAGCAGTAGATGATCTCACTAATTCTGGTAAGTTAGAGACAGAAAGACACATATCCCAGGATATCACTTATATATGCACTCTAAATACGGATACAAAGGAAGTAGTATACAAAGGAGACATAGATTCACAAATGGAAAAAAGACGTGTCCAATTCCCACAGGGGGAATTGGAGATTGGGGAACGATGAAGTAGGAGGTTGGGATTAACAAAATCATACTCATGTATCAAAAAGTGTTCAGCAAGGACGACCCGCTTGAAAGCACATGGAACGCTCCAAAATATTCTTCAATAAACTAACAGGGAAAAGAATACGAAATCCTTCAGGTACAGCTACATTTATAACTGCATCAAGTTGCTGTACAACTCAAACAAACACAACATTGTACATAATCTATGCTGAAATAGAAAATGAATATTAAATTACTAAACAAGAAAGGGGCAAGGGATGCCTACTCTATTACACTCAGTCCTCTGTGACGTCAGATGGTGTCATATCCTTGGAGCCTCAGCAGGCCTGGGTCCCGTGGCTGGAGTATGCTGTTGCTGAGGGATCCAGGGAGGAGGACGTGCAACCTGATCAGCGGCCCCTCGGACCTCTATTGCCCATTCTCCTCTGCATGGTCCAAAATCTCCCGATCACATGCCACCCTCTTACAGGTAAGCAAAGCCTGGTGTACACAAGTGATGGTAGAACAGCTGAGAGGGAACAGCTGTGAAGAAACCAGATCTCCACAGCTCCTGCTAAGTGGATTCCCACCTCCAGGCTACTTCATTAGAATCGCCCCACCTACGAACCACACCACCCTCTGAATAGCACATTAGAAAGTCTTGGGATATGCCTGGGGTGGGGCAGTGCAGCTTAAGGGGCAAGAGGTAAAGATACACAAGCCCTATGGTGTGTGTTTAGCCACGTTTGACTACACTTTCCAATCCAACACCAGGACTCCCGCTAGGGCTTTGGTTGCCCAAGTTACCAGACTGGACACGAAGTAGTGCTGCCGCCTTGTGGCACATTCCCGTAACAACACCTTTAAAAACTGTGCTGAAGGGCAATTAGCATTCACAAGGCCAAGGGCCTGCGGGTTTGCAAATGAACCTGGCCCTCAAGAAATGTCCTGGGCTATGTAACATGAAATGATTTCAAATCAGGCCCGACTCTCAGGCAGAAATGTTTCAGGACCTCAGTGGTATTCACAGGCTTTGGAAAAAACAGCACATCAAAGGAAAAGATGCTCAGGATCTGTCATGATTACAGAATACAAATAAACCTAGACTAGGTGTTCCCTCGCTGCAGTCCTGAATAAGCATAAAAAGAGTAAGTGCTCAAGAGGGCAGGTGGAATAGGGAACCCTATTATGCTGTTGGAGAGAATGTAAATGGCTAAAAACCAGTATGGAAATGCGAAGGCAACTTCCCTACTGAACTAAAAAGTGGAGCTAGCACGAGACTCAGCAACCCCAGTCCAGTTCTTATAACCAGAGAATACCATCAGTGGAATAAAACACTTGCACCCCAACGGTCGTTGTGGTACTCTTTACCATAGCCAAGAGATGCAAACGAACAAAATGTCCAGTCAGAGATGACTGGATCAAGATGTTCTGCTACATACACTCCCTCGACTACCACTCATCCATAGAACAAAATGAACTCATACTATTTGCAGCAACATGGATGGAGCAGTAGATGATCTCACTAATTCTGGTAAGTTAGAGACAGAAAGACACATATCCCAGGATATCACTTATATATGCACTCTAAATACGGATACAAAGGAAGTAGTATACAAAGGAGACATAGATTCACAAATGGAAAAAAGACGTGTCCAATTCCCACAGGGGGAAATTGGAGATTGGGGAACGATGAAGTAGGAGGTTGGGATTAACAAAATCATACTCATGTATCAAAAAGTGTTCAGCAAGGACGATCCGCTTGAAAGCACAGGGAACGCTACAAAACATTCTTCAATAAACTAACAGGGAAAAGAATACGAAATGCTACAGGTACAGCTACATTTATAACTGCATCAAGTTGCTGTACAACTCAAACAAACACAACATTGTGCATAATCTATGCTGAAATAGAAAATGAATATTAAATTACTAAACAAGAATGGGGCAAGGGATGCCTACTCTATTACCCTCAGGCCTCTGTGACGTCAGTTGGTGTCACAGCCTTGGAGCTTGAGCAGACCTGGGTCCTGTGCCTGGAGTACACTGCTGCTGAGGGAGCCAAGGAGGAGGACATGCCACCTGATCAGCGGCCCATCGCACCTCTATTGCCCATTCCCCTCTGCATGGTACCACAATCTCCCGATCCAATGTGACCCTCTTACAGGGAAGCAAAGCCTGGTGTACCCAAGTGATGGTAGAAGAGCTGAGAGGGAAGAGCAGCGAAGAAACCAGATCTCCACAGCTCCTGCTAGGTGGATTCCCACCTCCAGCCTACTTCCCTAGAGTCGCCCCAAATACGAACCACAGCACTCTCTGAATAGCACATTGGAAAGTCTTGGGATATGCCTGGGGTGGGGCAGTGCAGCTTAAGGGGCAAGAGGTAAAGATACACAAGCCCTGTGGTGTGTGTTTAGCCACGTTCGACTACACTTTCCAATCCAACACCAGGACTCCCGCTAGGGCTTGGTTTGCCCAAGTTACCAGATAGGATACAAATTAGTGCTGCCGCCTTGTGGCACATTCCCGTAACAACAACTTTAAAAACTGTGTTGAAGGGCAATTATCATTCCAAGGCCAAGGGCCTGCGGGTTTGCAAATGAACCCGGCCCTCAAGAAATGTCCTGGGCTATGTAACATGAAATGATTTCAAATCAGGCCCGACTCTCAGGCAGAAATGTTTCAGGACCTCAGTGGTATTCACAGGCTTTGGAAAAAACAGCACATCAAAGGAAAAGATGCTCAGGATCTGTCATGATTACAGAATACAAATAAACCTAGACTAGGTGTTCCCTCGCTGCAGTCCTGAATAAGCATAAAAAGAGTAAGTGCTCAAGAGGGCAGGTGGAATAGGGAACCCTATTATGCTGTTGGAGAGAATGTAAATGGCTAAAAACCAGTATGGAAATGCGAAGGCAACTTCCCTACTGAACTAAAAAGTGGAGCTAGCACGAGACTCAGCAACCCCAGTCCAGTTCTTATAACCAGAGAATACCATCAGTGGAATAAAACACTTGCACCCCAACGGTCGTTGTGGTACTCTTTACCATAGCCAAGAGATGCAAACGAACAAAAGGTCAAGTCAGAGATGACTGGATCAAGATGTTCTGCTACATACACTCCCTCGACTACCACTCATCCATAGAACAAAATGAACTCATACTATTTGCAGCAACATGGATGGAGCAGTAGATGATCTCACTAATTCTGGTAAGTTAGAGACAGAAAGACACATATCCCAGGATATCACTTATATATGCACTCTAAATATGGATACAAAGGAAGTAGTATACAAAGGAGACATAGATTCACAAATGGAAAAAAGACGTGTCCAATTCCCACAGGGGGAAATTGGAGATTGGGGAACGATGAAGTAGGAGGTTGGGATTAACAAAATCATACTCATGTATCAAAAAGTGTTCAGCAAGGACGATCCGCTTGAAAGCACAGGGAACGCTACAAAACATTCTTCAATAAACTAACAGGGAAAAGAATACGAAATGCTACAGGTACAGCTACATTTATAACTGCATCAAGTTGCTGTACAACTCAAACAAACACAACATTGTGCATAATCTATGCTGAAATAGAAAATGAATATTAAATTACTAAACAAGAATGGGGCAAGGGATGCCTACTCTATTACCCTCAGGCCTCTGTGACGTCAGTTGGTGTCACAGCCTTGGAGCTTGAGCAGACCTGGGTCCTGTGCCTGGAGTACGCTGCTGCTGAGGGAGCCAAGGAGGAGGACATGCCACCTGATCAGCGGCCCATCGCACCTCTATTGCCCATTCCCCTCTGCATGGTACCACAATCTCCCGATCCAATGTGACCCTCTTACAGGGAAGCAAAGCCTGGTGTACCCAAGTGATGGTAGAAGAGCTGAGAGGGAAGAGCAGCGAAGAAACCAGATCTCCACAGCTCCTGCTAGGTGGATTCCCACCTCCAGCCTACTTCCCTAGAGTCGCCCCAAATACGAACCACAGCACTCTCTGAATAGCACATTGGAAAGTCTTGGGATATGCCTGGGGTGGGGCAGTGCAGCTTAAGGGGCAAGAGGTAAAGATACACAAGCCCTGTGGTGTGTGTTTAGCCACGTTCGACTACACTTTCCAATCCAACACCAGGACTCCCGCTAGGGCTTGGTTTGCCCAAGTTACCAGATAGGATACAAATTAGTGCTGCCGCCTTGTGGCACATTCCCGTAACAACAACTTTAAAAACTGTGTTGAAGGGCAATTATCATTCCAAGGCCAAGGGCCTGCGGGTTTGCAAATGAACCCGGCCCTCAAGAAATGTCCTGGGCTATGTAACATGAAATGATTTCAAATCAGGCCTGACTCTCAGGCAGAAATGTTTCAGGACCTCAGTGGTATTCACAGGCTTTTGAAAAAACAGCACATCAAAGGAAAAGATGCTCAGGATCTGTCATGATTACAGAATACAAATAAACCTAGACTAGGTGTTCCCTCGCTGCAGTCCTGAATAAGCATAAAAAGAGTAAGTGCTCAAGAGGGCAGGTGGAATAGGGAACCCTATTATGCTGTTGGAGAGAATGTAAATGGCTAAAAACCAGTATGGAAATGCGAAGGCAACTTCCCTACTGAACAAAAAAGTGGAGCTAGCACGAGACTCAGCAACCCCAGTCCAGTTCTTATAACCAGAGAATACCATCAGTGGAATAAAACACTTGCACCCCAACGGTCGTTGTGGTACTCTTTACCATAGCCAAGAGATGCAAACGAACAAAATGTCCAGTCAGAGATGACTGGATCAAGATGTTCTGCTACATACACTCCCTCTACTACCACTCATCCATAGAACAAAATGAACTCATACTATTTGCAGCAACATGGATGGAGCAGTAGATGATCTCACTAATTCTGGTAAGTTAGAGACAGAAAGACACATATCCCAGGATATCACTTATATATGCACTCTAAATACGGATACAAAGGAAGTAGTATACAAAGGAGACATAGATTCACAAATGGAAAAAAGACGTGTCCAATTCCCACAGGGGGAAATTGGAGATTGGGGAACGATGAAGTAGGAGGTTGGGATTAACAAAATCATACTCATGTATCAAAAAATGTTCATCAAGGACGATCCGCTTGAAAGCACAGGGAACGCTACAAAACATTCTTCAATAAACTAACAGGGAAAAGAATACGAAATGCTACAGGTACAGCTACATTTATAACTGCATCAAGTTGCTGTACAACTCAAACAAACACAACATTGTGCATAATCTATGCTGAAATAGAAAATGAATATTAAATTACTAAACAAGAATGGGGCAAGGGATGCCTACTCTATTACCCTCAGGCCTCTGTGACGTCAGTTGGTGTCACAGCCTTGGAGCTTGAGCAGACCTGGGTCCTGTGCCTGGAGTACGCTGCTGCTGAGGGAGCCAAGGAGGAGGACATGCCACCTGATCAGCGGCCCATCGCACCTCTATTGCCCATTCCCCTCTGCGTGGTACCACAATCTTCCGATCCAATGTGACCCTCTTACAGGGAAGCAAAGCCTGGTGTACCCAAGTGATGGTAGAAGAGCTGAGAGGGAAGAGCAGCGAAGAAACCAGATCTCCACAGCTCCTGCTAGGTGGATTCCCACCTCCAGCCTACTTCCCTAGAGTCACCCCAAATACGAACCACAGCACTCTCTGAATAGCACATTGGAAAGTCTTGGGATATGCCTGGGGTGGGGCAGTGCAGCTTAAGGGGCAAGAGGTAAAGATACACAAGCCCTGTGGTGTGTGTTTAGCCACGTTCGACTACACTTTCCAATCCAACACCAGGACTCCCGCTAGGGCTTGGTTTGCCCAAGTTACCAGATAGGATACAAATTAGTGCTGCCGCCTTGTGGCACATTCCCGTAACAACAACTTTAAAAACTGTGTTGAAGGGCAATTATCATTCCAAGGCCAAGGGCCTGCGGGTTTGCAAATGAACCCGGCCCTCAAGAAATGTCCTGGGCTATGTAACATGAAATGATTTCAAATCAGGCCTGACTCTCAGGCAGAAATGTTTCAGGACCTCAGTGGTATTCACAGGCTTTGGAAAAAACAGCACATCAAAGGAAAAGATGCTCAGGATCTGTCATGATTACAGAATACAAATAAACCTAGACTAGGTGTTCCCTCGCTGCAGTCCTGAATAAGCATAAAAAGAGTAAGTGCTCAAGAGGGCAGGTGGAATAGGGAACCCTATTATGCTGTTGGAGAGAATGTAAATGGCTAAAAACCAGTATGGAAATCCGAAGGCAACTTCCCTACTGAACTAAAAAGTGGAGCTAGCACGAGACTCAGCAACCCCAGTCCAGTTCTTATAACCAGAGAATACCATCAGTGGAATAAAACACTTGCACCCCAACGGTCGTTGTGGTACTCTTTACCATAGCCAAGAGATGCAAACGAACAAAATGTCCTGTCAGAGATGACTGGATCAAGATGTTCTGCTACATACACTCCCTCGACTACCACTCATCCATAGAACAAAATGAACTCATACTATTTGCAGCAACATGGATGGAGCAGTAGATGATCTCACTAATTCTGGTAAGTTAGAGACAGAAAGACACATATCCCAGGATATCACTTATATATGCACTCTAAATACGGATACAAAGGAAGTAGTATACAAAGGAGACATAGATTCACAAATGGAAAAAAGACGTGTCCAATTCCCACAGGGGGAAATTGGAGATTGGGGAACGATGAAGTAGGAGGTTGGGATTAACAAAATCATACTCATGTATCAAAAAGTGTTCAGCAAGGACGACCCGCTTGAAAGCACAGGGAACGCTCCAAAATATTCTTCAATAAACTAACAGGGAAAAGAATACGAAATCCTACAGGTACAGCTACATTTATAACTGCATCAAGTTGCTGTACAACTCAAACAAACACAACATTGTACATAATCTATGCTGAAATAGAAAATGAATATTAAATTACTAAACAAGAAAGGGGCAAGGGATGCCTACTCTATTAACTCAGTCCTCTGTGACGTCAGATGGTGTCACATCCTTGGAGCCTCAGCAGGCCTGGGTCCCGTGGCTGGAGTATGCTGTTGCTGAGGGATCCAGGGAGGAGGACGTGCAACCTGATCAGCGTCCCCTTGGACCTCTATTGCCCATTCTCCTCTGCATGGTCCAAAATCTCCCGATCACATGCCACCCTCTTACAGGTAAGCAAAGCCTGGTGTACACAAGTGATGCTGAACAGCTGGGAGGGAAGAGCTGTGAAGAAACCAGATCTCCACAGCTCCTGCTAAGTGGATTCCCACCTCCAGGCTACTTCATTAGAATCGTCCCACCTATGAACCACACCACCCTCCGAATAGCACTTTGGAAAGTGTTGGGATATGCCTGGGGTGGGGCAGTGCAGCTTAAGGGGCAAGAGGTAAAGATACACAAGCCCTATGGTGTGTGTTTAGCCACGTTTGACTACACTTTCCAATCCAACACCAGGACTCCCGCTAGGGCTTTGGTTGCCCAAGTTACCAGACTGGACACGAAGTAGTGCTGCCACCTTGTGGCACATTCCCGTAACAACACCTTTAAAAACTGTGCTGAAGGGCAATTAGCATTCACAAGGCCAAGGGCCTGCGGGTTTGCAAATGAACCCGGCCCTCACGAAATGTCCTGGGCTATGTAACATGAAATGATTTCAAATCAGGCCCGACTCTCAGGCAGAAATGTTTCAGGACCTCAGTGGTATTCACAGGCTTTGGAAAAAACAGCACATCAAAGGAAAAGATGCTCAGGATCTGTCATGATTACAGAATACAAATAAACCTAGACTAGGTGTTCCCTCGCTGCAGTCCTGAATAAGCATAAAAAGAGTAAGTGCTCAAGAGGGCAGGTGGAATAGGGAACCCTATTATGCTGTTGGAGAGAATGTAAATGGCTAAAAACCAGTATGGAAATGTGAAGGCAACTTCCCTACTGAACTAAAAAGTGGAGCTAGCACGAGACTCAGCAACCCCAGTCCAGTTCTTATAACCAGAGAATACCATCAGTGGAATAAAACACTTGCACCCCAACGGTCGTTGTGGTACTCTTTACCATAGCCAAGAGATGCAAACGAACAAAAGGTCAAGTCAGAGATGACTGGATCAAGATGTTCTGCTACATACACTCCCTCGACTACCACTCATCCATAGAACAAAATGAACTCATACTATTTGCAGCAACATGGATGGAGCAGTAGATGATCTCACTAATTCTGGTAAGTTAGAGACAGAAAGACACATATCCCAGGATATCACTTATATATGCACTCTAAATACGGATACAAAGGAAGTAGTATACAAAGGAGACATAGATTCACAAATGGAAAAAAGACGTGTCCAATTCCCACAGGGGGAAATTGGAGATTGGGGAACGATGAAGTAGGAGGTTGGGATTAACAAAATCATACTCATGTATCAAAAAGTGTTCATCAAGGACGATCCGCTTGAAAGCACAGGGAACGCTACAAAACATTCTTCAATAAACTAACAGGGAAAAGAATACGAAATGCTACAGGTACAGCTACATTTATAACTGCATCAAGTTGCTGTACAACTCAAACAAACACAACATTGTGCATAATCTATGCTGAAATAGAAAATGAATATTAAATTACTAAACAAGAATGGGGCAAGGGATGCCTACTCTATTACCCTCAGGCCTCTGTGACGTCAGTTGGTGTCACAGCCTTGGAGCTTGAGCAGACCTGGGTCCTGTGCCTGGAGTACGCTGCTGCTGAGGGAGCCAAGGAGGAGGACATGCCACCTGATCAGCGGCCCATCGCACCTCTATTGCCCATTCCCCTCTGCATGGTACCACAATCTCCCGATCCAATGTGACCCTCTTACAGGGAAGCAAAGCCTGGTGTACCCAAGTGATGGTAGAAGAGCTGAGAGGGAAGAGCAGCGAAGAAACCAGATCTCCACAGCTCCTGCTAGGTGGATTCCCACCTCCAGCCTACTTCCCTAGAGTCGCCCCAAATACGAACCACAGCACTCTCTGAATAGCACATTGGAAAGTCTTGGGATATGCCTGGGGTGGGGCAGTGCAGCTTAAGGGGCAAGAGGTAAAGATACACAAGCCCTGTGGTGTGTGTTTAGCCACGTTCGACTACACTTTCCAATCCAACACCAGGACTCCCGCTAGGGCTTGGTTTGCCCAAGTTACCAGATAGGATACAAATTAGTGCTGCCGCCTTGTGGCACATTCCCGTAACAACAACTTTAAAAACTGTGTTGAAGGGCAATTATCATTCCAAGGCCAAGGGCCTGCGGGTTTGCAAATGAACCCGGCCCTCAAGAAATGTCCTGGGCTATGTAACATGAAATGATTTCAAATCAGGCCCGACTCTCAGGCAGAAATGTTTCAGGACCTCAGTGGTATTCACAGGCTTTTGAAAAAACAGCACATCAAAGGAAAAGATGCTCAGGATCTGTCATGATTACAGAATACAAATAAACCTAGACTAGGTGTTCCCTCGCTGCAGTCCTGAATAAGCATAAAAAGAGTAAGTGCTCAAGAGGGCAGGTGGAATAGGGAACCCTATTATGCTGTTGGAGAGAATGTAAATGGCTAAAAACCAGTATGGAAATGCGAAGGCAACTTCCCTACTGAACTAAAAAGTGGAGCTAGCACGAGACTCAGCAACCCCAGTCCAGTTCTTATAACCAGAGAATACCATCAGTGGAATAAAACACTTGCACCCCAACGGTCGTTGTGGTACTCTTTACCATAGCCAAGAGATGCAAACGAACAAAATGTCCAGTCAGAGATGACTGGATCAAGATGTTCTGCTACATACACTCCCTCGACTACCACTCATCCATAGAACAAAATGAACTCATACTATTTGCAGCAACATGGATGGAGCAGTAGATGATCTCACTAATTCTGGTAAGTTAGAGACAGAAAGACACATATCCCAGGATATCACTTATATATGCACTCTAAATACGGATACAAAGGAAGTAGTATACAAAGGAGACATAGATTCACAAATGGAAAAAAGACGTGTCCAATTCCCACAGGGGGAAATTGGAGATTGGGGAACGATGAAGTAGGAGGTTGGGATTAACAAAATCATACTCATGTATCAAAAAGTGTTCATCAAGGACGATCCGCTTGAAAGCACAGGGAACGCTACAAAACATTCTTCAATAAACTAACAGGGAAAAGAATACGAAATGCTACAGGTACAGCTACATTTATAACTGCATCAAGTTGCTGTACAACTCAAACAAACACAACATTGTGCATAATCTATGCTGAAATAGAAAATGAATATTAAATTACTAAACAAGAAAGGGGCAAGGGATGCCTACTCTATTACCCTCAGGCCTCTGTGACGTCAGTTGGTGTCACAGCCTTGGAGCTTGAGCAGACCTGGGTCCTGTGCCTGGAGTACGCTGCTGCTGAGGGAGCCAAGGAGGAGGACATGCCACCTGATCAGCGGCCCATCGCACCTCTATTGCCCATTCCCCTCTGCATGGTACCACAATCTCCCGATCCAATGTGACCCTCTTACAGGGAAGCAAAGCCTGGTGTACCCAAGTGATGGTAGAAGAGCTGAGAGGGAAGAGCAGCGAAGAAACCAGATCTCCACAGCTCCTGCTAGGTGGATTCCCACCTCCAGCCTACTTCCCTAGAGTCACCCCAAATACGAACCACAGCACTCTCTGAATAGCACATTGGGAAGTCTTGGGATATGCCTGGGGTGGGGCAGTGCAGCTTAAGGGGCAAGAGGTAAAGATACACAAGCCCTGTGGTGTGTGTTTAGCCACGTTCGACTACACTTTCCAATCCAACACCAGGACTCCCGCTAGGGCTTGGTTTGCCCAAGTTACCAGATAGGATACAAATTAGTGCTGCCGCCTTGTGGCACATTCCCGTAACAACAACTTTAAAAACTGTGTTGAAGGGCAATTATCATTCCAAGGCCAAGGGCCTGCGGGTTTGCAAATGAACCCGGCCCTCAAGAAATGTCCTGGGCTATGTAACATGAAATGATTTCAAATCAGGCCTGACTCTCAGGCAGAAATGTTTCAGGACCTCAGTGGTATTCACAGGCTTTGGAAAAAACAGCACATCAAAGGAAAAGATGCTCAGGATCTGTCATGATTACAGAATACAAATAAACCTAGACTAGGTGTTCCCTCGCTGCAGTCCTGAATAAGCATAAAAAGAGTAAGTGCTCAAGAGGGCAGGTGGAATAGGGAACCCTATTATGCTGTTGGAGAGAATGTAAATGGCTAAAAACCAGTATGGAAATGCGAAGGCAACTTCCCTACTGAACTAAAAAGTGGAGCTAGCACGAGACTCAGCAACCCCAGTCCAGTTCTTATAACCAGAGAATACCATCAGTGGAATAAAACACTTGCACCCCAACGGTCGTTGTGGTACTCTTTACCATAGCCAAGAGATGCAAACGAACAAAATGTCCAGTGAGAGATGACTGGATCAAGATATTCTGCTACATACATTCCTCGACTACCACTCATCCATAGAACAAAATGAACTCATACTATTTGCAGCAACATGGATGGAGCAGTAGATGATCTCACTAATTCTGGTAAGTTAGAGACAGAAAGACACATATCCCAGGATGTCACTTATATATGCACTCTAAATATGGATACAAAGAAGTAGTATACAAAGGAGACATAGATTCACAAATGGAAAAAAGACGTGTCCAATTCCCACAGGGGGAAATTGGAGATTGGGGAACGATGAAGTAGGAGGTTGGGATTAACAAAATCATACTCATGTATCAAAAAGTGTTCATCAAGGACGATCCGCTTGAAAGCACAGGGAACGCTACAAAACATTCTTCAATAAACTAACAGGGAAAAGAATACGAAATGCTACAGGTACAGCTACATTTATAACTGCATCAAGTTGCTGTACAACTCAAACAAACACAACATTGTGCATAATCTATGCTGAAATAGAAAATGAATATTAAATTACTAAACAAGAATGGGGCAAGGGATGCCTACTCTATTACCCTCAGGCCTCTGTGACGTCAGTTGGTGTCACAGCCTTGGAGCTTGAGCAGACCTGGGTCCTGTGCCTGGAGTACGCTGCTGCTGAGGGAGCCAAGGAGGAGGACATGCCACCTGATCAGCGGCCCATCGCACCTCTATTGCCCATTCCCCTCTGCGTGGTACCACAATCTCCCGATCCAATGTGACCCTCTTACAGGGAAGCAAAGCCTGGTGTACCCAAGTGATGGTAGAAGAGCTGAGAGGGAAGAGCAGCGAAGAAACCAGATCTCCACAGCTCCTGCTAGGTGGATTCCCACATCCAGCCTACTTCCCTAGAGTCGCCCCAAATACGAACCACAGCACCCTCTGAATAGCACTTTGGAAAGTGTTGGGATATGCCTGGGGTGGGGCAGTGCAGCTTAAGGGGCAAGAGGTAAAGATACACAAGCCCTATGGTGTGTGTTTAGCCACGTTTGACTACACTTTCCAATCCAACACCAGGACTCCCGCTAGGGCTTTGGTTGCCCAAGTTACCAGACTGGACACGAAGTAGTGCTGCCGCCTTGTGGCACATTCCCGTAACAACACCTTTAAAAACTGTGTTGAAGGGCAATTAGCATTCACAAGGCCAAGGGCCTGCGGGTTTGCAAATGAACCCGGCCCTCAAGAAATGTCCTGGGCTATGTAACATGAAATGATTTCAAATCAGGCCTGACTCTCAGGCAGAAATGTTTCAGGACCTCAGTGGTATTCACAGGCTTTGGAAAAAACAGCACATCAAAGGAAAAGATGCTCAGGATCTGTCATGATTACAGAATACAAATAAACCTAGACTAGGTGTTCCCTCGCTGCAGTCCTGAATAAGCATAAAAAGAGTAAGTGCTCAAGAGGGCAGGTGGAATAGGGAACCCTATTATGCTGTTGGAGAGAATGTAAATGGCTAAAAACCAGTATGGAAATGCAAAGGCAACTTCCCTACTGAACTAAAAAGTGGAGCTAGCACGAGACTCAGCAACCCCAGTCCAGTTCTTATAACCAGAGAATACCATCAGTGGAATAAAACACTTGCACCCCAACGGTCGTTGTGGTACTCTTTACCATAGCCAAGAGATGCAAACGAACAAAATGTCAAGTCAGAGATGACTGGATCAAGATGTTCTGCTACATACACTCCCTCGACTACCACTCATCCATAGAACAAAATGAACTCATACTATTTGCAGCAACATGGATGGAGCAGTAGATGATCTCACTAATTCTGGTAAGTTAGAGACAGAAAGACACATATCCCAGGATATCACTTATATATGCACTCTAAATACGGATACAAAGGAAGTAGTATACAAAGGAGACATAGATTCACAAATGGAAAAAAGACGTGTCCAATTACCACAGGGGGAAATTGGAGATTGGGGAACGATGAAGTAGGAGGTTGGGATTAACAAAATCATACTCATGTATCAAAAAGTGTTCAGCAAGGACGACCCGCTTGAAAGCACAGGGAACGCTCCAAAATATTCTTCAATCAACTAACAGGGAAAAGAATACGAAATCCTACAGGTACAGCTACATTTATAACTGCATCAAGTTGCTGTACAACTCAAACAAACACAACATTGTACATAATCTATGCTGAAATAGAAAATGAATATTAAATTACTAAACAAGAAAGGGGCAAGGGATGCCTACTCTATTAACTCAGTCCTCTGTGACGTCAGATGGTGTCACATCCTTGGAGCCTCAGCAGGCCTGGGTCCCGTGGCTGGAGTATGCTGTTGCTGAGGGATCCAGGGAGGAGGACGTGCAACCTGATCAGCGGCCCCTCGGACCTCTATTGCCCATTCTCCTCTGCATGGTCCAAAATCTCCCGATCACATGCCACCCTCTTACAGGTAAGCAAAGCCTGGTGTACACAAGTGATGGTAGAACAGCTGAGAGGGAAGAGCTGTGAAGAAACCAGATCTCCACAGCTCCTGCTAAGTGGATTCCCACCTCCAGGCTACTTCATTAGAATCGCCCCACCTACGAACCACACCACCCTCTGAATAGCACATTAGAAAGTCTTGGGATATGCCTGGGGTGGGGCAGTGCAGCTTAAGGGGCAAGAGGTAAAGATACACAAGCCCTATGGTGTGTGTTTAGCCACGTTTGACTACACTTTCCAATCCAACACCAGGACTCCCGCTAGGGCTTTGGTTGCCCAAGTTACCAGACTGGACACGAAGTAGTGCTGCCGCCTTGTGGCACATTCCCGTAACAACACCTTTAAAAACTGTGCTGAAGGGCAATTAGCATTCACAAGGCCAAGGGCCTGCGGGTTTGCAAATGAACCTGGCCCTCAAGAAATGTCCTGGGCTATGTAACATGAAATGATTTCAAATCAGGCCCGACTCTCAGGCAGAAATGTTTCAGGACCTCAGTGGTATTCACAGGCTTTGGAAAAAACAGCACATCAAAGGAAAAGATGCTCAGGATCTGTCATGATTACAGAATACAAATAAACCTAGACTAGGTGTTCCCTCGCTGCAGTCCTGAATAAGCATAAAAAGAGTAAGTGCTCAAGAGGGCAGGTGGAATAGGGAACCCTATTATGCTGTTGGAGAGAATGTAAATGGCTAAAAACCAGTATGGAAATGCGAAGGCAACTTCCCTACTGAACTAAAAAGTGGAGCTAGCACGAGACTCAGCAACCCCAGTCCAGTTCTTATAACCAGAGAATACCATCAGTGGAATAAAACACTTGCACCCCAACGGTCGTTGTGGTACTCTTTACCATAGCCAAGAGATGCAAACGAACAAAAGGTCAAGTCAGAGATGACTGGATCAAGATGTTCTGCTACATACACTCCCTCGACTACCACTCATCCATAGAACAAAATGAACTCATACTATTTGCAGCAACATGGATGGAGCAGTAGATGATCTCACTAATTCTGGTAAGTTAGAGACAGAAAGACACATATCCCAGGATATCACTTATATATGCACTCTAAATACGGATACAAAGGAAGTAGTATACAAAGGAGACATAGATTCACAAATGGAAAAAAGACGTGTCCAATTCCCACAGGGGGAAATTGGAGATTGGGGAACGATGAAGTAGGAGGTTGGGATTAACAAAATCATACTCATGTATCAAAAAGTGTTCATCAAGGACGATCCACTTGAAAGCACAGGGAACGCTACAAAACATTCTTCAATAAACTAACAGGGAAAAGAATACGAAATGCTACAGGTACAGCTACATTTATAACTGCATCAAGTTGCTGTACAACTCAAACAAACACAACATTGTGCATAATCTATGCTGAAATAGAAAATGAATATTAAATTACTAAACAAGAAAGGGGCAAGGGATGCCTACTCTATTACACTCAGTCCTCTGTGACGTCAGATGGTGTCATATCCTTGGAGCCTCAGCAGGCCTGGGTCCCGTGGCTGGAGTATGCTGTTGCTGAGGGATCCAGGGAGGAGGACGTGCAACCTGATCAGCGGCCCCTCGGACCTCTATTGCCCATTCTCCTCTGCATGGTCCAAAATCTCCCGATCACATGCCACCCTCTTACAGGTAAGCAAAGCCTGGTGTACACAAGTGATGGTAGAACAGCTGAGAGGGAAGAGCTGTGAAGAAACCAGATCTCCACAGCTCCTGCTAAGTGGATTCCCACCTCCAGGCTACTTCATTAGAATCGCCCCACCTACGAACCACACCACCCTCTGAATAGCACATTAGAAAGTCTTGGGATATGCCTGGGGTGGGGCAGTGCAGCTTAAGGGGCAAGAGGTAAAGATACACAAGCCCTATGGTGTGTGTTTAGCCACGTTTGACTACACTTTCCAATCCAACACCAGGACTCCCGCTAGGGCTTTGGTTGCCCAAGTTACCAGACTGGACACGAAGTAGTGCTGCCGCCTTGTGGCACATTCCCGTAACAACACCTTTAAAAACTGTGCTGAAGGGCAATTAGCATTCACAAGGCCAAGGGCCTGCGGGTTTGCAAATGAACCTGGCCCTCAAGAAATGTCCTGGGCTATGTAACATGAAATGATTTCAAATCAGGCCCGACTCTCAGGCAGAAATGTTTCAGGACCTCAGTGGTATTCACAGGCTTTGGAAAAAACAGCACATCAAAGGAAAAGATGCTCAGGATCTGTCATGATTACAGAATACAAATAAACCTAGACTAGGTGTTCCCTCGCTGCAGTCCTGAATAAGCATAAAAAGAGTAAGTGCTCAAGAGGGCAGGTGGAATAGGGAACCCTATTATGCTGTTGGAGAGAATGTAAATGGCTAAAAACCAGTATGGAAATGCGAAGGCAACTTCCCTACTGAACTAAAAAGTGGAGCTAGCACGAGACTCAGCAACCCCAGTCCAGTTCTTATAACCAGAGAATACCATCAGTGGAATAAAACACTTGCACCCCAACGGTCGTTGTGGTACTCTTTACCATAGCCAAGAGATGCAAACGAACAAAATGTCCAGTCAGAGATGACTGGATCAAGATGTTCTGCTACATACACTCCCTCGACTACCACTCATCCATAGAACAAAATGAACTCATACTATTTGCAGCAACATGGATGGAGCAGTAGATGATCTCACTAATTCTGGTAAGTTAGAGACAGAAAGACACATATCCCAGGATATCACTTATATATGCACTCTAAATACGGATACAAAGGAAGTAGTATACAAAGGAGACATAGATTCACAAATGGAAAAAAGACGTGTCCAATTCCCACAGGGGGAAATTGGAGATTGGGGAACGATGAAGTAGGAGGTTGGGATTAACAAAATCATACTCATGTATCAAAAAGTGTTCAGCAAGGACGATCCGCTTGAAAGCACAGGGAACGCTACAAAACATTCTTCAATAAACTAACAGGGAAAAGAATACGAAATGCTACAGGTACAGCTACATTTATAACTGCATCAAGTTGCTGTACAACTCAAACAAACACAACATTGTGCATAATCTATGCTGAAATAGAAAATGAATATTAAATTACTAAACAAGAATGGGGCAAGGGATGCCTACTCTATTACCCTCAGGCCTCTGTGACGTCAGTTGGTGTCACAGCCTTGGAGCTTGAGCAGACCTGGGTCCTGTGCCTGGAGTACGCTGCTGCTGAGGGAGCCAAGGAGGAGGACATGCCACCTGATCAGCGGCCCATCGCACCTCTATTGCCCATTCCCCTCTGCATGGTACCACAATCTCCCGATCCAATGTGACCCTCTTACAGGGAAGCAAAGCCTGGTGTACCCAAGTGATGGTAGAAGAGCTGAGAGGGAAGAGCAGCGAAGAAACCAGATCTCCACAGCTCCTGCTAGGTGGATTCCCACCTCCAGCCTACTTCCCTAGAGTCGCCCCAAATACGAACCACAGCACTCTCTGAATAGCACATTGGAAAGTCTTGGGATATGCCTGGGGTGGGGCAGTGCAGCTTAAGGGGCAAGAGGTAAAGATACACAAGCCCTGTGGTGTGTGTTTAGCCACGTTCGACTACACTTTCCAATCCAACACCAGGACTCCCGCTAGGGCTTGGTTTGCCCAAGTTACCAGATAGGATACAAATTAGTGCTGCCGCCTTGTGGCACATTCCCGTAACAACAACTTTAAAAACTGTGTTGAAGGGCAATTATCATTCCAAGGCCAAGGGCCTGCGGGTTTGCAAATGAACCCGGCCCTCAAGAAATGTCCTGGGCTATGTAACATGAAATGATTTCAAATCAGGCCCGACTCTCAGGCAGAAATGTTTCAGGACCTCAGTGGTATTCACAGGCTTTTGAAAAAACAGCACATCAAAGGAAAAGATGCTCAGGATCTGTCATGATTACAGAATACAAATAAACCTAGACTAGGTGTTCCCTCGCTGCAGTCCTGAATAAGCATAAAAAGAGTAAGTGCTCAAGAGGGCAGGTGGAATAGGGAACCCTATTATGCTGTTGGAGAGAATGTAAATGGCTAAAAACCAGTATGGAAATGCGAAGGCAACTTCCCTACTGAACTAAAAAGTGGAGCTAGCACGAGACTCAGCAACCCCAGTCCAGTTCTTATAACCAGAGAATACCATCAGTGGAATAAAACACTTGCACCCCAACGGTCGTTGTGGTACTCTTTACCATAGCCAAGAGATGCAAACGAACAAAATGTCCAGTCAGAGATGACTGGATCAAGATGTTCTGCTACATACACTCCCTCGACTACCACTCATCCATAGAACAAAATGAACTCATACTATTTGCAGCAACATGGATGGAGCAGTAGATGATCTCACTAATTCTGGTAAGTTAGAGACAGAAAGACACATATCCCAGGATATCACTTATATATGCACTCTAAATACGGATACAAAGGAAGTAGTATACAAAGGAGACATAGATTCACAAATGGAAAAAAGACGTGTCCAATTCCCACAGGGGGAAATTGGAGATTGGGGAACGATGAAGTAGGAGGTTGGGATTAACAAAATCATACTCATGTATCAAAAAGTGTTCAGCAAGGACGATCCGCTTGAAAGCACAGGGAACGCTACAAAACATTCTTCAATAAACTAACAGGGAAAAGAATACGAAATGCTACAGGTACAGCTACATTTATAACTGCATCAAGTTGCTGTACAACTCAAACAAACACAACATTGTGCATAATCTATGCTGAAATAGAAAATGAATATTAAATTACTAAACAAGAAAGGGGCAAGGGATGCCTACTCTATTACCCTCAGGCCTCTGTGACGTCAGTTGGTGTCACAGCCTTGGAGCTTGAGCAGACCTGGGTCCTGTGCCTGGAGTACGCTGCTGCTGAGGGAGCCAAGGAGGAGGACATGCCACCTGATCAGCGGCCCATCGCACCTCTATTGCCCATTCCCCTCTGCATGGTACCACAATCTCCCGATCCAATGTGACCCTCTTACAGGGAAGCAAAGCCTGGTGTACCCAAGTGATGGTAGAAGAGCTGAGAGGGAAGAGCAGCGAAGAAACCAGATCTCCACAGCTCCTGCTAGGTGGATTCCCACCTCCAGCCTACTTCCCTAGAGTCACCCCAAATACGAACCACAGCACTCTCTGAATAGCACATTGGGAAGTCTTGGGATATGCCTGGGGTGGGGCAGTGCAGCTTAAGGGGCAAGAGGTAAAGATACACAAGCCCTGTGGTGTGTGTTTAGCCACGTTCGACTACACTTTCCAATCCAACACCAGGACTCCCGCTAGGGCTTGGTTTGCCCAAGTTACCAGATAGGATACAAATTAGTGCTGCCGCCTTGTGGCACATTCCCGTAACAACAACTTTAAAAACTGTGTTGAAGGGCAATTATCATTCCAAGGCCAAGGGCCTGCGGGTTTGCAAATGAACCCGGCCCTCAAGAAATGTCCTGGGCTATGTAACATGAAATGATTTCAAATCAGGCCTGACTCTCAGGCAGAAATGTTTCAGGACCTCAGTGGTATTCACAGGCTTTGGAAAAAACAGCACATCAAAGGAAAAGATGCTCAGGATCTGTCATGATTACAGAATACAAATAAACCTAGACTAGGTGTTCCCTCGCTGCAGTCCTGAATAAGCATAAAAAGAGTAAGTGCTCAAGAGGGCAGGTGGAATAGGGAACCCTATTATGCTGTTGGAGAGAATGTAAATGGCTAAAAACCAGTATGGAAATGCGAAGGCAACTTCCCTACTGAACTAAAAAGTGGAGCTAGCACGAGACTCAGCAACCCCAGTCCAGTTCTTATAACCAGAGAATACCATCAGTGGAATAAAACACTTGCACCCCAACGGTCGTTGTGGTACTCTTTACCATAGCCAAGAGATGCAAACGAACAAAATGTCCAGTGAGAGATGACTGGATCAAGATATTCTGCTACATACATTCCTCGACTACCACTCATCCATAGAACAAAATGAACTCATACTATTTGCAGCAACATGGATGGAGCAGTAGATGATCTCACTAATTCTGGTAAGTTAGAGACAGAAAGACACATATCCCAGGATGTCACTTATATATGCACTCTAAATATGGATACAAAGAAGTAGTATACAAAGGAGACATAGATTCACAAATGGAAAAAAGACGTGTCCAATTCCCACAGGGGGAAATTGGAGATTGGGGAACGATGAAGTAGGAGGTTGGGATTAACAAAATCATACTCATGTATCAAAAAGTGTTCATCAAGGACGATCCGCTTGAAAGCACAGGGAACGCTACAAAACATTCTTCAATAAACTAACAGGGAAAAGAATACGAAATGCTACAGGTACAGCTACATTTATAACTGCATCAAGTTGCTGTACAACTCAAACAAACACAACATTGTGCATAATCTATGCTGAAATAGAAAATGAATATTAAATTACTAAACAAGAATGGGGCAAGGGATGCCTACTCTATTACCCTCAGGCCTCTGTGACGTCAGTTGGTGTCACAGCCTTGGAGCTTGAGCAGACCTGGGTCCTGTGCCTGGAGTACGCTGCTGCTGAGGGAGCCAAGGAGGAGGACATGCCACCTGATCAGCGGCCCATCGCACCTCTATTGCCCATTCCCCTCTGCGTGGTACCACAATCTCCCGATCCAATGTGACCCTCTTACAGGGAAGCAAAGCCTGGTGTACCCAAGTGATGGTAGAAGAGCTGAGAGGGAAGAGCAGCGAAGAAACCAGATCTCCACAGCTCCTGCTAGGTGGATTCCCACATCCAGCCTACTTCCCTAGAGTCGCCCCAAATACGAACCACAGCACCCTCTGAATAGCACTTTGGAAAGTGTTGGGATATGCCTGGGGTGGGGCAGTGCAGCTTAAGGGGCAAGAGGTAAAGATACACAAGCCCTATGGTGTGTGTTTAGCCACGTTTGACTACACTTTCCAATCCAACACCAGGACTCCCGCTAGGGCTTTGGTTGCCCAAGTTACCAGACTGGACACGAAGTAGTGCTGCCGCCTTGTGGCACATTCCCGTAACAACACCTTTAAAAACTGTGTTGAAGGGCAATTAGCATTCACAAGGCCAAGGGCCTGCGGGTTTGCAAATGAACCCGGCCCTCAAGAAATGTCCTGGGCTATGTAACATGAAATGATTTCAAATCAGGCCTGACTCTCAGGCAGAAATGTTTCAGGACCTCAGTGGTATTCACAGGCTTTGGAAAAAACAGCACATCAAAGGAAAAGATGCTCAGGATCTGTCATGATTACAGAATACAAATAAACCTAGACTAGGTGTTCCCTCGCTGCAGTCCTGAATAAGCATAAAAAGAGTAAGTGCTCAAGAGGGCAGGTGGAATAGGGAACCCTATTATGCTGTTGGAGAGAATGTAAATGGCTAAAAACCAGTATGGAAATGCAAAGGCAACTTCCCTACTGAACTAAAAAGTGGAGCTAGCACGAGACTCAGCAACCCCAGTCCAGTTCTTATAACCAGAGAATACCATCAGTGGAATAAAACACTTGCACCCCAACGGTCGTTGTGGTACTCTTTACCATAGCCAAGAGATGCAAACGAACAAAATGTCAAGTCAGAGATGACTGGATCAAGATGTTCTGCTACATACACTCCCTCGACTACCACTCATCCATAGAACAAAATGAACTCATACTATTTGCAGCAACATGGATGGAGCAGTAGATGATCTCACTAATTCTGGTAAGTTAGAGACAGAAAGACACATATCCCAGGATATCACTTATATATGCACTCTAAATACGGATACAAAGGAAGTAGTATACAAAGGAGACATAGATTCACAAATGGAAAAAAGACGTGTCCAATTACCACAGGGGGAAATTGGAGATTGGGGAACGATGAAGTAGGAGGTTGGGATTAACAAAATCATACTCATGTATCAAAAAGTGTTCAGCAAGGACGACCCGCTTGAAAGCACAGGGAACGCTCCAAAATATTCTTCAATAAACTAACAGGGAAAAGAATACGAAATCCTACAGGTACAGCTACATTTATAACTGCATCAAGTTGCTGTACAACTCAAACAAACACAACATTGTACATAATCTATGCTGAAATAGAAAATGAATATTAAATTACTAAACAAGAAAGGGGCAAGGGATGCCTACTCTATTAACTCAGTCCTCTGTGACGTCAGATGGTGTCACATCCTTGGAGCCTCAGCAGGCCTGGGTCCCGTGGCTGGAGTATGCTGTTGCTGAGGGATCCAGGGAGGAGGACGTGCAACCTGATCAGCGGCCCCTCGGACCTCTATTGCCCATTCTCCTCTGCATGGTCCAAAATCTCCCGATCACATGCCACCCTCTTACAAGTAAGCAAAGCCTGGTGTACACAAGTGATGGTAGAACAGCTGAGAGGGAAGAGCTGTGAAGAAACCAGATCTCCACAGCTCCTGCTAAGTGGATTCCCACCTCCAGGCTACTTCATTAGAATCGCCCCACCTACGAACCACACCACCCTCTGAATAGCACATTAGAAAGTCTTGGGATATGCCTGGGGTGGGGCAGTGCAGCTTAAGGGGCAAGAGGTAAAGATACACAAGCCCTATGGTGTGTGTTTAGCCACGTTTGACTACACTTTCCAATCCAACACCAGGACTCCCGCTAGGGCTTTGGTTGCCCAAGTTACCAGACTGGACACGAAGTAGTGCTGCCGCCTTGTGGCACATTCCCGTAACAACACCTTTAAAAACTGTGCTGAAGGGCAATTAGCATTCACAAGGCCAAGGGCCTGCGGGTTTGCAAATGAACCTGGCCCTCAAGAAATGTCCTGGGCTATGTAACATGAAATGATTTCAAATCAGGCCCGACTCTCAGGCAGAAATGTTTCAGGACCTCAGTGGTATTCACAGGCTTTGGAAAAAACAGCACATCAAAGGAAAAGATGCTCAGGATCTGTCATGATTACAGAATACAAATAAACCTAGACTAGGTGTTCCCTCGCTGCAGTCCTGAATAAGCATAAAAAGAGTAAGTGCTCAAGAGGGCAGGTGGAATAGGGAACCCTATTATGCTGTTGGAGAGAATGTAAATGGCTAAAAACCAGTATGGAAATGCGAAGGCAACTTCCCTACTGAACTATAAAGTGGAGCTAGCACGAGACTCAGCAACCCCAGTCCAGTTCTTATAACCAGAGAATACCATCAGTGGAATAAAACACTTGCACCCCAACGGTCGTTGTGGTACTCTTTACCATAGCCAAGAGATGCAAACGAACAAAATGTCAAGTCAGAGATGACTGGATCAAGATGTTCTGCTACATACACTCCCTCGACTACCACTCATCCATAGAACAAAATGAACTCATACTATTTGCAGCAACATGGATGGAGCAGTAGATGATCTCACTAATTCTGGTAAGTTAGAGACAGAAAGACACATATCCCAGGATATCACTTATATATGCACTCTAAATACGGATACAAAGGAAGTAGTATACAAAGGAGACATAGATTCACAAATGGAAAAAAGACGTGTCCAATTCCCACAGGGGGAAATTGGAGATTGGGGAACGATGAAGTAGGAGGTTGGGATTAACAAAATCATACTCATGTATCAAAAAATGTTCATCAAGGACGATCCGCTTGAAAGCACAGGGAACGCTACAAAACATTCTTCAATAAACTAACAGGGAAAAGAATACGAAATGCTACAGGTACAGCTACATTTATAACTGCATCAAGTTGCTGTACAACTCAAACAAACACAACATTGTGCATAATCTATGCTGAAATAGAAAATGAATATTAAATTACTAAACAAGAAAGGGGCAAGGGATGCCTACTCTATTAACTCAGTCCTCTGTGACGTCAGATGGTGTCACATCCTTGGAGCCTCAGCAGGCCTGGGTCCCGTGGCTGGAGTATGCTGTTGCTGAGGGTTCCAGGGAGGAGGACGTGCAACCTGATCAGCGTCCCCTTGGACCTCTATTGCCCATTCTCCTCTGCATGGTCCAAAATCTCCCGATCACATGCCACCCTCTTACAGGTAAGCAAAGCCTGGTGTACACAAGTGATGCTGAACAGCTGGGAGGGAAGAGCTGTGAAGAAACCAGATCTCCACAGCTCCTGCTAAGTGGATTCCCACCTCCAGGCTACTTCATTAGAATCGTCCCACCTACGAACCACACCACCCTCCGAATAGCACTTTGGAAAGTGTTGGGATATGCCTGGGGTGGGGCAGTGCAGCTTAAGGGGCAAGAGGTAAAGATACACAAGCCCTATGGTGTGTGTTTAGCCACGTTTGACTACACTTTCCAATCCAACACCAGGACTCCCGCTAGGGCTTTGGTTGCCCAAGTTACCAGACTGGACACGAAGTAGTGCTGCCACCTTGTGGCACATTCCCGTAACAACACCTTTAAAAACTGTGCTGAAGGGCAATTAGCATTCACAAGGCCAAGGGCCTGCGGGTTTGCAAATGAACCCGGCCCTCACGAAATGTCCTGGGCTATGTAACATGAAATGATTTCAAATCAGGCCTGACTCTCAGGCAGAAATGTTTCAGGACCTCAGTGGTATTCACAGGCTTTGGAAAAAAAACAGCACATCAAAGGAAAAGATGCTCAGGATCTGTCATGATTACAGAATACAAATAAACCTAGACTAGGTGTTCCCTCGCTGCAGTCCTGAATAAGCATAAAAAGAGTAAGTGCTCAAGAGGGCAGGTGGAATAGGGAACCCTATTATGCTGTTGGAGAGTATGTAAATGGCTAAAAACCAGTATGGAAATGCGAAGGCAACTTCCCTACTGAACTAAAAAGTGGAGCTAGCACGAGACTCAGCAACCCCAGTCCAGTTCTTATAACCAGAGAATACCATCAGTGGAATAAAACACTTGCACCCCAACGGTCGTTGTGGTACTCTTTACCATAGCCAAGAGATGCAAACGAACAAAATGTCCAGTGAGAGATGACTGGATCAAGATATTCTGCTACATACATTCCTCGACTACCACTCATCCATAGAACAAAATGAACTCATACTATTTGCAGCAACATGGATGGAGCAGTAGATGATCTCACTAATTCTGGTAAGTTAGAGACAGAAAGACACATATCCCAGGATGTCACTTATATATGCACTCTAAATATGGATACAAAGAAGTAGTATACAAAGGAGACATAGATTCACAAATGGAAAAAAGACGTGTCCAATTCCCACAGGGGGAAATTGGAGATTGGGGAACGATGAAGTAGGAGGTTGGGATTAACAAAATCATACTCATGTATCAAAAAGTGTTCATCAAGGACGATCCGCTTGAAAGCACAGGGAACGCTACAAAACATTCTTCAATAAACTAACAGGGAAAAGAATACGAAATGCTACAGGTACAGCTACATTTATAACTGCATCAAGTTGCTGTACAACTCAAACAAACACAACATTGTGCATAATCTATGCTGAAATAGAAAATGAATATTAAATTACTAAACAAGAATGGGGCAAGGGATGCCTACTCTATTACCCTCAGGCCTCTGTGACGTCAGTTGGTGTCACAGCCTTGGAGCTTGAGCAGACCTGGGTCCTGTGCCTGGAGTACGCTGCTGCTGAGGGAGCCAAGGAGGAGGACATGCCACCTGATCAGCGGCCCATCGCACCTCTATTGCCCATTCCCCTCTGCGTGGTACCACAATCTCCCGATCCAATGTGACCCTCTTACAGGGAAGCAAAGCCTGGTGTACCCAAGTGATGGTAGAAGAGCTGAGAGGGAAGAGCAGCGAAGAAACCAGATCTCCACAGCTCCTGCTAGGTGGATTCCCACATCCAGCCTACTTCCCTAGAGTCGCCCCAAATACGAACCACAGCACCCTCTGAATAGCACATTGGAAAGTCTTGGGATATGCCTGGGGTGGGGCAGTGCAGCTTAAGGGGCAAGAGGTAAAGATACACAAGCCCTGTGGTGTGTGTGTAGCCACGTTCGACTACACTTTCCAATCCAACACCAGGACTCCCGCTAGGGCTTGGTTTGCCCAAGTTACCAGATAGGATACAAATTAGTGCTGCCGCCTTGTGGCACATTCCCATAACAACAACTTTAAAAACTGTGTTGAAGGGCAATTATCATTCCAAGGCCAAGGGCCTGCGGGTTTGCAAATGAACCCGGCCCTCAAGAAATGTCCTGGGCTATGTAACATGAAATGATTTCAAATCAGGCCTGACTCTCAGGCAGAAATGTTTCAGGACCTCAGTGGTATTCACAGGCTTTTGAAAAAACAGCACATCAAAGGAAAAGATGCTCAGGATCTGTCATGATTACAGAATACAAATAAACCTAGACTAGGTGTTCCCTCGCTGCAGTCCTGAATAAGCATAAAAAGAGTAAGTGCTCAAGAGGGCAGGTGGAATAGGGAACCCTATTATGCTGTTGGAGAGAATGTAAATGGCTAAACACCAGTATGGAAATCCGAAAGCAACTTCCCTACTGAACTAAAAAGTGGAGCTAGCACGAGACTCAGCAACCCCAGTCCAGTTCTTATAACCAGAGAATACCATCAGTGGAATAAAACACTTGCACCCCAACGGTCGTTGTGGTACTCTTTACCATAGCCAAGAGATGCAAACGAACAAAATGTCCAGTCAGAGATGACTGGATCAAGATGTTCTGCTACATACACTCCCTCGACTACCACTCATCCATAGAACAAAATGAACTCATACTATTTGCAGCAACATGGATGGAGCAGTAGATGATCTCACTAATTCTGGTAAGTTAGAGACAGAAAGACACATATCCCAGGATATCACTTATATATGCACTCTAAATACGGATACAAAGGAAGTAGTATACAAAGGAGACATAGATTCACAAATGGAAAAAAGACGTGTCCAATTCCCACAGGGGGAATTGGAGATTGGGGAACGATGAAGTAGGAGGTTGGGATTAACAAAATCATACTCATGTATCAAAAAGTGTTCAGCAAGGACGACCCGCTTGAAAGCACATGGAACGCTCCAAAATATTCTTCAATAAACTAACAGGGAAAAGAATACGAAATCCTTCAGGTACAGCTACATTTATAACTGCATCAAGTTGCTGTACAACTCAAACAAACACAACATTGTACATAATCTATGCTGAAATAGAAAATGAATATTAAATTACTAAACAAGAAAGGGGCAAGGGATGCCTACTCTATTACACTCAGTCCTCTGTGACGTCAGATGGTGTCATATCCTTGGAGCCTCAGCAGGCCTGGGTCCCGTGGCTGGAGTATGCTGTTGCTGAGGGATCCAGGGAGGAGGACGTGCAACCTGATCAGCGGCCCCTCGGACCTCTATTGCCCATTCTCCTCTGCATGGTCCAAAATCTCCCGATCACATGCCACCCTCTTACAGGTAAGCAAAGCCTGGTGTACACAAGTGATGGTAGAACAGCTGAGAGGGAAGAGCTGTGAAGAAACCAGATCTCCACAGCTCCTGCTAAGTGGATTCCCACCTCCAGGCTACTTCATTAGAATCGCCCCACCTACGAACCACACCACCCTCTGAATAGCACATTAGAAAGTCTTGGGATATGCCTGGGGTGGGGCAGTGCAGCTTAAGGGGCAAGAGGTAAAGATACACAAGCCCTATGGTGTGTGTTTAGCCACGTTTGACTACACTTTCCAATCCAACACCAGGACTCCCGCTAGGGCTTTGGTTGCCCAAGTTACCAGACTGGACACGAAGTAGTGCTGCCGCCTTGTGGCACATTCCCGTAACAACACCTTTAAAAACTGTGCTGAAGGGCAATTAGCATTCACAAGGCCAAGGGCCTGCGGGTTTGCAAATGAACCTGGCCCTCAAGAAATGTCCTGGGCTATGTAACATGAAATGATTTCAAATCAGGCCCGACTCTCAGGCAGAAATGTTTCAGGACCTCAGTGGTATTCACAGGCTTTGGAAAAAACAGCACATCAAAGGAAAAGATGCTCAGGATCTGTCATGATTACAGAATACAAATAAACCTAGACTAGGTGTTCCCTCGCTGCAGTCCTGAATAAGCATAAAAAGAGTAAGTGCTCAAGAGGGCAGGTGGAATAGGGAACCCTATTATGCTGTTGGAGAGAATGTAAATGGCTAAAAACCAGTATGGAAATGCGAAGGCAACTTCCCTACTGAACTAAAAAGTGGAGCTAGCACGAGACTCAGCAACCCCAGTCCAGTTCTTATAACCAGAGAATACCATCAGTGGAATAAAACACTTGCACCCCAACGGTCGTTGTGGTACTCTTTACCATAGCCAAGAGATGCAAACGAACAAAAGGTCAAGTCAGAGATGACTGGATCAAGATGTTCTGCTACATACACTCCCTCGACTACCACTCATCCATAGAACAAAATGAACTCATACTATTTGCAGCAACATGGATGGAGCAGTAGATGATCTCACTAATTCTGGTAAGTTAGAGACAGAAAGACACATATCCCAGGATATCACTTATATATGCACTCTAAATACGGATACAAAGGAAGTAGTATACAAAGGAGACATAGATTCACAAATGGAAAAAAGACGTGTCCAATTCCCACAGGGGGAAATTGGAGATTGGGGAACGATGAAGTAGGAGGTTGGGATTAACAAAATCATACTCATGTATCAAAAAGTGTTCATCAAGGACGATCCACTTGAAAGCACAGGGAACGCTACAAAACATTCTTCAATAAACTAACAGGGAAAAGAATACGAAATGCTACAGGTACAGCTACATTTATAACTGCATCAAGTTGCTGTACAACTCAAACAAACACAACATTGTGCATAATCTATGCTGAAATAGAAAATGAATATTAAATTACTAAACAAGAATGGGGCAAGGGATGCCTACTCTATTACCCTCAGGCCTCTGTGATGTCAGTTGGTGTCACAGCCTTGGAGCTTGAGCAGACCTGGGTCCTGTGCCTGGAGTACGCTGCTGCTGAGGGAGCCAAGGAGGAGGACATGCCACCTGATCAGCGGCCCATCGCACCTCTATTGCCCATTCCCCTCTGCATGGTACCACAATCTCCCGATCCAATGTGACCCTCTTACAGGGAAGCAAAGCCTGGTGTACCCAAGTGATGGTAGAAGAGCTGAGAGGGAAGAGCAGCGAAGAAACCAGATCTCCACAGCTCCTGCTAGGTGGATTCCCACCTCCAGCCTACTTCCCTAGAGTCACCCCAAATACGAACCACAGCACTCTCTGAATAGCACATTGGAAAGTCTTGGGATATGCCTGGGGTGGGGCAGTGCAGCTTAAGGGGCAAGAGGTAAAGATACACAAGCCCTGTGGTGTGTGTTTAGCCACGTTCGACTACACTTTCCAATCCAACACCAGGACTCCCGCTAGGGCTTGGTTTGCCCAAGTTACCAGATAGGATACAAATTAGTGCTGCCGCCTTGTGGCACATTCCCGTAACAACAACTTTAAAAACTGTGTTGAAGGGCAATTATCATTCCAAGGCCAAGGGCCTGCGGGTTTGCAAATGAACCCGGCCCTCAAGAAATGTCCTGGGCTATGTAACATGAAATGATTTCAAATCAGGCCTGACTCTCAGGCAGAAATGTTTCAGGACCTCAGTGGTATTCACAGGCTTTGGAAAAAACAGCACATCAAAGGAAAAGATGCTCAGGATCTGTCATGATTACAGAATACAAATATACCTAGACTAGGTGTTCCCTCGCTGCAGTCCTGAATAAGCATAAAAAGAGTAAGTGCTCAAGAGGGCAGGTGGAATAGGGAACCCTATTATGCTGTTGGAGAGAATGTAAATGGCTAAAAACCAGTATGGAAATCCGAAGGCAACATCCCTACTGAACTAAAAAGTGGAGCTAGCACGAGACTCAGCAACCCCAGTCCAGTTCTTATAACCAGAGAATACCATCAGTGGAATAAAACACTTGCACCCCAACGGTCGTTGTGGTACTCTTTACCATAGCCAAGAGATGCAAACGAACAAAATGTCCAGTCAGAGATGACTGGATCAAGATGTTCTGCTACATACACTCCCTCGACTACCACTCATCCATAGAACAAAATGAACTCATACTATTTGCAGCAACATGGATGGAGCAGTAGATGATCTCACTAATTCTGGTAAGTTAGAGACAGAAAGACACATATCCCAGGATATCACTTATATATGCACTCTAAATACGGATACAAAGGAAGTAGTATACAAAGGAGACATAGATTCACAAATGGAAAAAAGACGTGTCCAATTCCCACAGGGGGAAATTGGAGATTGGGGAATGATGAAGTAGGAGGTTGGGATTAACAAAATCATACTCATGTATCAAAAAGTGTTCAGCAAGGACGACCCACTTGAAAGCACAGGGAACGCTCCAAAATATTCTTCTATAAACTAACAGGGAAAAGAATACGAAATCCTTCAGGTACAGCTACATTTATAACTGCATCAAGTTGCTGTACAACTCAAACAAACACAACATTGTACATAATCTATGCTGAAATAGAAAATGAATATTAAATTACTAAACAAGAAAGGGGCAAGGGATGCCTACTCTATTAACTCAGTCCTCTGTGACGTCAGATGGTGTCACATCCTTGGAGCCTCAGCAGGCCTGGGTCCCGTGGCTGGAGTATGCTGTTGCTGAGGGATCCAGGGAGGAGGACGTGCAACCTGATCAGCGTCCCCTTGGACCTCTATTGCCCATTCTCCTCTGCATGGTCCAAAATCTCCCGATCACATGCCACCCTCTTACAGGTAAGCAAAGCCTGGTGTACACAAGTGATGGTAGAACAGCTGAGAGGGAAGAGCTGTGAAGAAACCAGATCTCCACAGCTCCTGCTAAGTGGATTCCCACCTCCAGGCTACTTCATTAGACTCATCCCACCTACGAACCACACCACCCTCCGAATAGCACTTTGGAAAGTGTTGGGATATGCCTGGGGTGGGGCAGTGCAGCTTAAGGGGCAAGAGGTAAAGATACACAAGCCCTATGGTGTGTGTTTAGCCACGTTTGACTACACTTTCCAATCCAACACCAGGACTCCCGCTAGGGCTTTGGTTGCCCAAGTTACCAGACTGGACACGAAGTAGTGCTGCCACCTTGTGGCACATTCCCGTAACAACACCTTTAAAAACTGTGCTGAAGGGCAATTAGCATTCACAAGGCCAAGGGCCTGCGGGTTTGCAAATGAACCCGGCCCTCACGAAATGTCCTGGGCTATGTAACATGAAATGATTTCAAATCAGGCCTGACTCTCAGGCAGAAATGTTTCAGGACCTCAGTGGTATTCACAGGCTTTGGAAAAAAAACAGCACATCAAAGGAAAAGATGCTCAGGATCTGTCATGATTACAGAATACAAATAAACCTAGACTAGGTGTTCCCTCGCTGCAGTCCTGAATAAGCATAAAAAGAGTAAGTGCTCAAGAGGGCAGGTGGAATAGGGAACCCTATTATGCTGTTGGAGAGAATGTAAATGGCTAAAAACCAGTATGGAAATGCGAAGGCAACTTCCCTACTGAACTAAAAAGTGGAGCTAGCACGAGACTCAGCAACCCCAGTCCAGTTCTTATAACCAGAGAATACCATCAGTGGAATAAAACACTTGCACCCCAACGGTCGTTGTGGTACTCTTTACCATAGCCAAGAGATGCAAACGAACAAAATGTCCAGTGAGAGATGACTGGATCAAGATATTCTGCTACATACATTCCTCGACTACCACTCATCCATAGAACAAAATGAACTCATACTATTTGCAGCAACATGGATGGAGCAGTAGATGATCTCACTAATTCTGGTAAGTTAGAGACAGAAAGACACATATCCCAGGATGTCACTTATATATGCACTCTAAATATGGATACAAAGAAGTAGTATACAAAGGAGACATAGATTCACAAATGGAAAAAAGACGTGTCCAATTCCCACAGGGGGAAATTGGAGATTGGGGAACGATGAAGTAAGAGGTTGGGATTAACAAAATCATACTCATGTATCAAAAAGTGTTCATCAAGGACGATCCGCTTGAAAGCACAGGGAACGCTACAAAACATTCTTCAATAAACTAACAGGGAAAAGAATACGAAATGCTACAGGTACAGCTACATTTATAACTGCATCAAGTTGCTGTACAACTCAAACAAACACAACATTGTGCATAATCTATGCTGAAATAGAAAATGAATATTAAATTACTAAACAAGAATGGGGCAAGGGATGCCTACTCTATTACCCTCAGGCCTCTGTGACGTCAGTTGGTGTCACAGCCTTGGAGCTTGAGCAGACCTGGGTCCTGTGCCTGGAGTACGCTGCTGCTGAGGGAGCCAAGGAGGAGGACATGCCACCTGATCAGCGGCCCATCGCACCTCTATTGCCCATTCCCCTCTGCGTGGTACCACAATCTCCCGATCCAATGTGACCCTCTTACAGGGAAGCAAAGCCTGGTGTACCCAAGTGATGGTAGAAGAGCTGAGAGGGAAGAGCAGCGAAGAAACCAGATCTCCACAGCTCCTGCTAGGTGGATTCCCACATCCAGCCTACTTCCATAGAGTCGCCCCAAATACGAACCACAGCACCCTCTGAATAGCACTTTGGAAAGTGTTGGGATATGCCTGGGGTGGGGCAGTGCAGCTTAAGGGGCAAGAGGTAAAGATACACAAGCCCTGTGGTGTGTGTTTAGCCACGTTCGACTACACTTTCCAATCCAACACCAGGACTCCCGCTAGGGCTTTGGTTGCCCAAGTTACCAGATAGGATACAAATTAGTGCTGCCGCCTTGTGGCACATTCCCGTAACAACAACTTTAAAAACTGTGTTGAAGGGCAATTAGCATTCCAAGGCCAAGGGCCTGCGGGTTTGCAAATGAACCCGGCCCTCAAGAAATGTCCTGGGCTATGTAACATGAAATGATTTCAAATCAGGCCTGACTCTCAGGCAGAAATGTTTCAGGACCTCAATGGTATTCACAGGCTTTGGAAAAAACAGCACATCAAAGGAAAAGATGCTCAGGATCTGTCATGATTACAGAATACAAATATACCTAGACTAGGTGTTCCCTCGCTGCAGTCCTGAATAAGCATAAAAAGAGTAAGTGCTCAAGAGGGCAGGTGGAATAGGGAACCCTATTATGCTGTTGGAGAGAATGTAAATGGCTAAAAACCAGTATGGAAATCCGAAGGCAACTTCCCTACTGAACTAAAAAGTGGAGCTAGCACGAGACTCAGCAACCCCAGTCCAGTTCTTATAACCAGAGAATACCATCAGTGGAATAAAACACTTGCACCCCAACGGTCGTTGTGGTACTCTTTACCATAGCCAAGAGATGCAAACGAACAAAATGTCCAGTCAGAGATGACTGGATCAAGATGTTCTGCTACATACACTCCCTCGACTACCACTCATCCATAGAACAAAATGAACTCATACTATTTGCAGCAACATGGATGGAGCAGTAGATGATCTCACTAATTCTGGTAAATTAGAGACAGAAAGACACATATCCCAGGATATCACTTATATATGCACTCTAAATACGGATACAAAGGAAGTAGTATACAAAGGAGACATAGATTCACAAATGGAAAAAAGACGTGTCCAATTCCCACAGGGGGAAATTGGAGATTGGGGAATGATGAAGTAGGAGGTTGGGATTAACAAAATCATACTCATGTATCAAAAAGTGTTCAGCAAGGACGACCCACTTGAAAGCACAGGGAACGCTCCAAAATATTCTTCTATAAACTAACAGGGAAAAGAATACGAAATCCTTCAGGTACAGCTACATTTATAACTGCATCAAGTTGCTGTACAACTCAAACAAACACAACATTGTACATAATCTATGCTGAAATAGAAAATGAATATTAAATTACTAAACAAGAAAGGGGCAAGGGATGCCTACTCTATTAACTCAGTCCTCTGTGACGTCAGATGGTGTCACATCCTTGGAGCCTCAGCAGGCCTGGGTCCCGTGGCTGGAGTATGCTGTTGCTGAGGGATCCAGGGAGGAGGACGTGCAACCTGATCAGCGTCCCCTTGGACCTCTATTGCCCATTCTCCTCTGCATGGTCCAAAATCTCCCGATCACATGCCACCCTCTTACAGGTAAGCAAAGCCTGGTGTACACAAGTGATGGTAGAACAGCTGAGAGGGAAGAGCTGTGAAGAAACCAGATCTCCACAGCTCCTGCTAAGTGGATTCCCACCTCCAGGCTACTTCATTAGACTCATCCCACCTACGAACCACACCACCCTCCGAATAGCACTTTGGAAAGTGTTGGGATATGCCTGGGGTGGGGCAGTGCAGCTTAAGGGGCAAGAGGTAAAGATACACAAGCCCTATGGTGTGTGTTTAGCCACGTTTGACTACACTTTCCAATCCAACACCAGGACTCCCGCTAGGGCTTTGGTTGCCCAAGTTACCAGACTGGACACGAAGTAGTGCTGCCACCTTGTGGCACATTCCCGTAACAACACCTTTAAAAACTGTGCTGAAGGGCAATTAGCATTCACAAGGCCAAGGGCCTGCGGGTTTGCAAATGAACCCGGCCCTCACGAAATGTCCTGGGCTATGTAACATGAAATGATTTCAAATCAGGCCTGACTCTCAGGCAGAAATGTTTCAGGACCTCAGTGGTATTCACAGGCTTTGGAAAAAAACAGCACATCAAAGGAAAAGATGCTCAGGATCTGTCATGATTACAGAATACAAATAAACCTAGACTAGGTGTTCCCTCGCTGCAGTCCTGAATAAGCATAAAAAGAGTAAGTGCTCAAGAGGGCAGGTGGAATAGGGAACCCTATTATGCTGTTGGAGAGAATGTAAATGGCTAAAAACCAGTATGGAAATGCGAAGGCAACTTCCCTACTGAACTAAAAAGTGGAGCTAGCACGAGACTCAGCAACCCCAGTCCAGTTCTTATAACCAGAGAATACCATCAGTGGAATAAAACACTTGCACCCCAACGGTCGTTGTGGTACTCTTTACCATAGCCAAGAGATGCAAACGAACAAAATGTCCAGTGAGAGATGACTGGATCAAGATATTCTGCTACATACATTCCTCGACTACCACTCATCCATAGAACAAAATGAACTCATACTATTTGCAGCAACATGGATGGAGCAGTAGATGATCTCACTAATTCTGGTAAGTTAGAGACAGAAAGACACATATCCCAGGATGTCACTTATATATGCACTCTAAATATGGATACAAAGAAGTAGTATACAAAGGAGACATAGATTCACAAATGGAAAAAAGACGTGTCCAATTCCCACAGGGGGAAATTGGAGATTGGGGAACGATGAAGTAGGAGGTTGGGATTAACAAAATCATACTCATGTATCAAAAAGTGTTCAGCAAGGACGACCCGCTTGAAAGCACAGGGAACGCTCCAAAATATTCTTCAATCAACTAACAGGGAAAAGAATACGAAATCCTACAGGTACAGCTACATTTATAACTGCATCAAGTTGCTGTACAACTCAAACAAACACAACATTGTACATAATCTATGCTGAAATAGAAAATGAATATTAAATTACTAAACAAGAAAGGGGCAAGGGATGCCTACTCTATTAACTCAGTCCTCTGTGACGTCAGATTCTGTCACATCCTTGGAGCCTCAGCAGGCCTGGGTCCCGTGGCTGGAGTATGCTGTTGCTGAGGGATCCAGGGAGGAGGACGTGCAACCTGATCAGCGGCCCCTCGGACCTCTATTGCCCATTCTCCTCTGCATGGTCCAAAATCTCCCGATCACATGCCACCCTCTTACAGGTAAGCAAAGCCTGGTGTACACAAGTGATGGTAGAACAGCTGAGAGGGAAGAGCTGTGAAGAAACCAGATCTCCACAGCTCCTGCTAAGTGGATTCCCACCTCCAGGCTACTTCATTAGAATCGCCCCACCTACGAACCACACCACCCTCTGAATAGCACATTAGAAAGTCTTGGGATATGCCTGGGGTGGGGCAGTGCAGCTTAAGGGGCAAGAGGTAAAGATACACAAGCCCTATGGTGTGTGTTTAGCCACGTTTGACTACACTTTCCAATCCAACACCAGGACTCCCGCTAGGGCTTTGGTTGCCCAAGTTACCAGACTGGACACGAAGTAGTGCTGCCGCCTTGTGGCACATTCCCGTAACAACACCTTTAAAAACTGTGCTGAAGGGCAATTAGCATTCACAAGGCCAAGGGCCTGCGGGTTTGCAAATGAACCTGGCCCTCAAGAAATGTCCTGGGCTATGTAACATGAAATGATTTCAAATCAGGCCCGACTCTCAGGCAGAAATGTTTCAGGACCTCAGTGGTATTCACAGGCTTTGGAAAAAACAGCACATCAAAGGAAAAGATGCTCAGGATCTGTCATGATTACAGAATACAAATAAACCTAGACTAGGTGTTCCCTCGCTGCAGTCCTGAATAAGCATAAAAAGAGTAAGTGCTCAAGAGGGCAGGTGGAATAGGGAACCCTATTATGCTGTTGGAGAGAATGTAAATGGCTAAAAACCAGTATGGAAATGCGAAGGCAACTTCCCTACTGAACTAAAAAGTGGAGCTAGCACGAGACTCAGCAACCCCAGTCCAGTTCTTATAACCAGAGAATACCATCAGTGGAATAAAACACTTGCACCCCAACGGTCGTTGTGGTACTCTTTACCATAGCCAAGAGATGCAAACGAACAAAAGGTCAAGTCAGAGATGACTGGATCAAGATGTTCTGCTACATACACTCCCTCGACTACCACTCATCCATAGAACAAAATGAACTCATACTATTTGCAGCAACATGGATGGAGCAGTAGATGATCTCACTAATTCTGGTAAGTTAGAGACAGAAAGACACATATCCCAGGATATCACTTATATATGCACTCTAAATACGGATACAAAGGAAGTAGTATACAAAGGAGACATAGATTCACAAATGGAAAAAAGACGTGTCCAATTCCCACAGGGGGAAATTGGAGATTGGGGAACGATGAAGTAGGAGGTTGGGATTAACAAAATCATACTCATGTATCAAAAAGTGTTCATCAAGGACGATCCACTTGAAAGCACAGGGAACGCTACAAAACATTCTTCAATAAACTAACAGGGAAAAGAATACGAAATGCTACAGGTACAGCTACATTTATAACTGCATCAAGTTGCTGTACAACTCAAACAAACACAACATTGTGCATAATCTATGCTGAAATAGAAAATGAATATTAAATTACTAAACAAGAATGGGGCAAGGGATGCCTACTCTATTACCCTCAGGCCTCTGTGATGTCAGTTGGTGTCACAGCCTTGGAGCTTGAGCAGACCTGGGTCCTGTGCCTGGAGTACGCTGCTGCTGAGGGAGCCAAGGAGGAGGACATGCCACCTGATCAGCGGCCCATCGCACCTCTATTGCCCATTCCCCTCTGCATGGTACCACAATCTCCCGATCCAATGTGACCCTCTTACAGGGAAGCAAAGCCTGGTGTACCCAAGTGATGGTAGAAGAGCTGAGAGGGAAGAGCAGCGAAGAAACCAGATCTCCACAGCTCCTGCTAGGTGGATTCCCACCTCCAGCCTACTTCCCTAGAGTCACCCCAAATACGAACCACAGCACTCTCTGAATAGCACATTGGAAAGTCTTGGGATATGCCTGGGGTGGGGCAGTGCAGCTTAAGGGGCAAGAGGTAAAGATACACAAGCCCTGTGGTGTGTGTTTAGCCACGTTCGACTACACTTTCCAATCCAACACCAGGACTCCCGCTAGGGCTTGGTTTGCCCAAGTTACCAGATAGGATACAAATTAGTGCTGCCGCCTTGTGGCACATTCCCGTAACAACAACTTTAAAAACTGTGTTGAAGGGCAATTAGCATTCCAAGGCCAAGGGCCTGCGGGTTTGCAAATGAACCCGGCCCTCAAGAAATGTCCTGGGCTATGTAACATGAAATGATTTCAAATCAGGCCTGACTCTCAGGCAGAAATGTTTCAGGACCTCAGTGGTATTCACAGGCTTTGGAAAAAACAGCACATCAAAGGAAAAGATGCTCAGGATCTGTCATGATTACAGAATACAAATATACCTAGACTAGGTGTTCCCTCGCTGCAGTCCTGAATAAGCATAAAAAGAGTAAGTGCTCAAGAGGGCAGGTGGAATAGGGAACCCTATTATGCTGTTGGAGAGAATGTAAATGGCTAAAAACCAGTATGGAAATCCGAAGGCAACATCCCTACTGAACTAAAAAGTGGAGCTAGCACGAGACTCAGCAACCCCAGTCCAGTTCTTATAACCAGAGAATACCATCAGTGGAATAAAACACTTGCACCCCAACGGTCGTTGTGGTACTCTTTACCATAGCCAAGAGATGCAAACGAACAAAATGTCCAGTCAGAGATGACTGGATCAAGATGTTCTGCTACATACACTCCCTCGACTACCACTCATCCATAGAACAAAATGAACTCATACTATTTGCAGCAACATGGATGGAGCAGTAGATGATCTCACTAATTCTGGTAAGTTAGAGACAGAAAGACACATATCCCAGGATATCACTTATATATGCACTCTAAATACGGATACAAAGGAAGTAGTATACAAAGGAGACATAGATTCACAAATGGAAAAAAGACGTGTCCAATTCCCACAGGGGGAAATTGGAGATTGGGGAATGATGAAGTAGGAGGTTGGGATTAACAAAATCATACTCATGTATCAAAAAGTGTTCAGCAAGGACGACCCACTTGAAAGCACAGGGAACGCTCCAAAATATTCTTCTATAAACTAACAGGGAAAAGAATACGAAATCCTTCAGGTACAGCTACATTTATAACTGCATCAAGTTGCTGTACAACTCAAACAAACACAACATTGTACATAATCTATGCTGAAATAGAAAATGAATATTAAATTACTAAACAAGAAAGGGGCAAGGGATGCCTACTCTATTAACTCAGTCCTCTGTGACGTCAGATGGTGTCACATCCTTGGAGCCTCAGCAGGCCTGGGTCCCGTGGCTGGAGTATGCTGTTGCTGAGGGATCCAGGGAGGAGGACGTGCAACCTGATCAGCGTCCCCTTGGACCTCTATTGCCCATTCTCCTCTGCATGGTCCAAAATCTCCCGATCACATGCCACCCTCTTACAGGTAAGCAAAGCCTGGTGTACACAAGTGATGGTAGAACAGCTGAGAGGGAAGAGCTGTGAAGAAACCAGATCTCCACAGCTCCTGCTAAGTGGATTCCCACCTCCAGGCTACTTCATTAGACTCATCCCACCTACGAACCACACCACCCTCCGAATAGCACTTTGGAAAGTGTTGGGATATGCCTGGGGTGGGGCAGTGCAGCTTAAGGGGCAAGAGGTAAAGATACACAAGCCCTATGGTGTGTGTTTAGCCACGTTTGACTACACTTTCCAATCCAACACCAGGACTCCCGCTAGGGCTTTGGTTGCCCAAGTTACCAGACTGGACACGAAGTAGTGCTGCCACCTTGTGGCACATTCCCGTAACAACACCTTTAAAAACTGTGCTGAAGGGCAATTAGCATTCACAAGGCCAAGGGCCTGCGGGTTTGCAAATGAACCCGGCCCTCACGAAATGTCCTGGGCTATGTAACATGAAATGATTTCAAATCAGGCCTGACTCTCAGGCAGAAATGTTTCAGGACCTCAGTGGTATTCACAGGCTTTGGAAAAAAAACAGCACATCAAAGGAAAAGATGCTCAGGATCTGTCATGATTACAGAATACAAATAAACCTAGACTAGGTGTTCCCTCGCTGCAGTCCTGAATAAGCATAAAAAGAGTAAGTGCTCAAGAGGGCAGGTGGAATAGGGAACCCTATTATGCTGTTGGAGAGAATGTAAATGGCTAAAAACCAGTATGGAAATGCGAAGGCAACTTCCCTACTGAACTAAAAAGTGGAGCTAGCACGAGACTCAGCAACCCCAGTCCAGTTCTTATAACCAGAGAATACCATCAGTGGAATAAAACACTTGCACCCCAACGGTCGTTGTGGTACTCTTTACCATAGCCAAGAGATGCAAACGAACAAAATGTCCAGTGAGAGATGACTGGATCAAGATATTCTGCTACATACATTCCTCGACTACCACTCATCCATAGAACAAAATGAACTCATACTATTTGCAGCAACATGGATGGAGCAGTAGATGATCTCACTAATTCTGGTAAGTTAGAGACAGAAAGACACATATCCCAGGATGTCACTTATATATGCACTCTAAATATGGATACAAAGAAGTAGTATACAAAGGAGACATAGATTCACAAATGGAAAAAAGACGTGTCCAATTCCCACAGGGGGAAATTGGAGATTGGGGAACGATGAAGTAAGAGGTTGGGATTAACAAAATCATACTCATGTATCAAAAAGTGTTCATCAAGGACGATCCGCTTGAAAGCACAGGGAACGCTACAAAACATTCTTCAATAAACTAACAGGGAAAAGAATACGAAATGCTACAGGTACAGCTACATTTATAACTGCATCAAGTTGCTGTACAACTCAAACAAACACAACATTGTGCATAATCTATGCTGAAATAGAAAATGAATATTAAATTACTAAACAAGAATGGGGCAAGGGATGCCTACTCTATTACCCTCAGGCCTCTGTGACGTCAGTTGGTGTCACAGCCTTGGAGCTTGAGCAGACCTGGGTCCTGTGCCTGGAGTACGCTGCTGCTGAGGGAGCCAAGGAGGAGGACATGCCACCTGATCAGCGGCCCATCGCACCTCTATTGCCCATTCCCCTCTGCGTGGTACCACAATCTCCCGATCCAATGTGACCCTCTTACAGGGAAGCAAAGCCTGGTGTACCCAAGTGATGGTAGAAGAGCTGAGAGGGAAGAGCAGCGAAGAAACCAGATCTCCACAGCTCCTGCTAGGTGGATTCCCACATCCAGCCTACTTCCATAGAGTCGCCCCAAATACGAACCACAGCACCCTCTGAATAGCACTTTGGAAAGTGTTGGGATATGCCTGGGGTGGGGCAGTGCAGCTTAAGGGGCAAGAGGTAAAGATACACAAGCCCTGTGGTGTGTGTTTAGCCACGTTCGACTACACTTTCCAATCCAACACCAGGACTCCCGCTAGGGCTTTGGTTGCCCAAGTTACCAGATAGGATACAAATTAGTGCTGCCGCCTTGTGGCACATTCCCGTAACAACAACTTTAAAAACTGTGTTGAAGGGCAATTAGCATTCCAAGGCCAAGGGCCTGCGGGTTTGCAAATGAACCCGGCCCTCAAGAAATGTCCTGGGCTATGTAACATGAAATGATTTCAAATCAGGCCTGACTCTCAGGCAGAAATGTTTCAGGACCTCAATGGTATTCACAGGCTTTGGAAAAAACAGCACATCAAAGGAAAAGATGCTCAGGATCTGTCATGATTACAGAATACAAATATACCTAGACTAGGTGTTCCCTCGCTGCAGTCCTGAATAAGCATAAAAAGAGTAAGTGCTCAAGAGGGCAGGTGGAATAGGGAACCCTATTATGCTGTTGGAGAGAATGTAAATGGCTAAAAACCAGTATGGAAATCCGAAGGCAACTTCCCTACTGAACTAAAAAGTGGAGCTAGCACGAGACTCAGCAACCCCAGTCCAGTTCTTATAACCAGAGAATACCATCAGTGGAATAAAACACTTGCACCCCAACGGTCGTTGTGGTACTCTTTACCATAGCCAAGAGATGCAAACGAACAAAATGTCCAGTCAGAGATGACTGGATCAAGATGTTCTGCTACATACACTCCCTCGACTACCACTCATCCATAGAACAAAATGAACTCATACTATTTGCAGCAACATGGATGGAGCAGTAGATGATCTCACTAATTCTGGTAAATTAGAGACAGAAAGACACATATCCCAGGATATCACTTATATATGCACTCTAAATACGGATACAAAGGAAGTAGTATACAAAGGAGACATAGATTCACAAATGGAAAAAAGACGTGTCCAATTCCCACAGGGGGAAATTGGAGATTGGGGAATGATGAAGTAGGAGGTTGGGATTAACAAAATCATACTCATGTATCAAAAAGTGTTCAGCAAGGACGACCCACTTGAAAGCACAGGGAACGCTCCAAAATATTCTTCTATAAACTAACAGGGAAAAGAATACGAAATCCTTCAGGTACAGCTACATTTATAACTGCATCAAGTTGCTGTACAACTCAAACAAACACAACATTGTACATAATCTATGCTGAAATAGAAAATGAATATTAAATTACTAAACAAGAAAGGGGCAAGGGATGCCTACTCTATTAACTCAGTCCTCTGTGACGTCAGATGGTGTCACATCCTTGGAGCCTCAGCAGGCCTGGGTCCCGTGGCTGGAGTATGCTGTTGCTGAGGGATCCAGGGAGGAGGACGTGCAACCTGATCAGCGTCCCCTTGGACCTCTATTGCCCATTCTCCTCTGCATGGTCCAAAATCTCCCGATCACATGCCACCCTCTTACAGGTAAGCAAAGCCTGGTGTACACAAGTGATGGTAGAACAGCTGAGAGGGAAGAGCTGTGAAGAAACCAGATCTCCACAGCTCCTGCTAAGTGGATTCCCACCTCCAGGCTACTTCATTAGACTCATCCCACCTACGAACCACACCACCCTCCGAATAGCACTTTGGAAAGTGTTGGGATATGCCTGGGGTGGGGCAGTGCAGCTTAAGGGGCAAGAGGTAAAGATACACAAGCCCTATGGTGTGTGTTTAGCCACGTTTGACTACACTTTCCAATCCAACACCAGGACTCCCGCTAGGGCTTTGGTTGCCCAAGTTACCAGACTGGACACGAAGTAGTGCTGCCACCTTGTGGCACATTCCCGTAACAACACCTTTAAAAACTGTGCTGAAGGGCAATTAGCATTCACAAGGCCAAGGGCCTGCGGGTTTGCAAATGAACCCGGCCCTCACGAAATGTCCTGGGCTATGTAACATGAAATGATTTCAAATCAGGCCTGACTCTCAGGCAGAAATGTTTCAGGACCTCAGTGGTATTCACAGGCTTTGGAAAAAAACAGCACATCAAAGGAAAAGATGCTCAGGATCTGTCATGATTACAGAATACAAATAAACCTAGACTAGGTGTTCCCTCGCTGCAGTCCTGAATAAGCATAAAAAGAGTAAGTGCTCAAGAGGGCAGGTGGAATAGGGAACCCTATTATGCTGTTGGAGAGAATGTAAATGGCTAAAAACCAGTATGGAAATGCGAAGGCAACTTCCCTACTGAACTAAAAAGTGGAGCTAGCACGAGACTCAGCAACCCCAGTCCAGTTCTTATAACCAGAGAATACCATCAGTGGAATAAAACACTTGCACCCCAACGGTCGTTGTGGTACTCTTTACCATAGCCAAGAGATGCAAACGAACAAAATGTCCAGTGAGAGATGACTGGATCAAGATATTCTGCTACATACATTCCTCGACTACCACTCATCCATAGAACAAAATGAACTCATACTATTTGCAGCAACATGGATGGAGCAGTAGATGATCTCACTAATTCTGGTAAGTTAGAGACAGAAAGACACATATCCCAGGATGTCACTTATATATGCACTCTAAATATGGATACAAAGAAGTAGTATACAAAGGAGACATAGATTCACAAATGGAAAAAAGACGTGTCCAATTCCCACAGGGGGAAATTGGAGATTGGGGAACGATGAAGTAGGAGGTTGGGATTAACAAAATCATACTCATGTATCAAAAAGTGTTCAGCAAGGACGACCCGCTTGAAAGCACAGGGAACGCTCCAAAATATTCTTCAATCAACTAACAGGGAAAAGAATACGAAATCCTACAGGTACAGCTACATTTATAACTGCATCAAGTTGCTGTACAACTCAAACAAACACAACATTGTACATAATCTATGCTGAAATAGAAAATGAATATTAAATTACTAAACAAGAAAGGGGCAAGGGATGCCTACTCTATTAACTCAGTCCTCTGTGACGTCAGATTCTGTCACATCCTTGGAGCCTCAGCAGGCCTGGGTCCCGTGGCTGGAGTATGCTGTTGCTGAGGGATCCAGGGAGGAGGACGTGCAACCTGATCAGCGGCCCCTCGGACCTCTATTGCCCATTCTCCTCTGCATGGTCCAAAATCTCCCGATCACATGCCACCCTCTTACAGGTAAGCAAAGCCTGGTGTACACAAGTGATGGTAGAACAGCTGAGAGGGAAGAGCTGTGAAGAAACCAGATCTCCACAGCTCCTGCTAAGTGGATTCCCACCTCCAGGCTACTTCATTAGAATCGCCCCACCTACGAACCACACCACCCTCTGAATAGCACATTAGAAAGTCTTGGGATATGCCTGGGGTGGGGCAGTGCAGCTTAAGGGGCAAGAGGTAAAGATACACAAGCCCTATGGTGTGTGTTTAGCCACGTTTGACTACACTTTCCAATCCAACACCAGGACTCCCGCTAGGGCTTTGGTTGCCCAAGTTACCAGACTGGACACGAAGTAGTGCTGCCGCCTTGTGGCACATTCCCGTAACAACACCTTTAAAAACTGTGCTGAAGGGCAATTAGCATTCACAAGGCCAAGGGCCTGCGGGTTTGCAAATGAACCTGGCCCTCAAGAAATGTCCTGGGCTATGTAACATGAAATGATTTCAAATCAGGCCCGACTCTCAGGCAGAAATGTTTCAGGACCTCAGTGGTATTCACAGGCTTTGGAAAAAACAGCACATCAAAGGAAAAGATGCTCAGGATCTGTCATGATTACAGAATACAAATAAACCTAGACTAGGTGTTCCCTCGCTGCAGTCCTGAATAAGCATAAAAAGAGTAAGTGCTCAAGAGGGCAGGTGGAATAGGGAACCCTATTATGCTGTTGGAGAGAATGTAAATGGCTAAAAACCAGTATGGAAATGCGAAGGCAACTTCCCTACTGAACTAAAAAGTGGAGCTAGCACGAGACTCAGCAACCCCAGTCCAGTTCTTATAACCAGAGAATACCATCAGTGGAATAAAACACTTGCACCCCAACGGTCGTTGTGGTACTCTTTACCATAGCCAAGAGATGCAAACGAACAAAAGGTCAAGTCAGAGATGACTGGATCAAGATGTTCTGCTACATACACTCCCTCGACTACCACTCATCCATAGAACAAAATGAACTCATACTATTTGCAGCAACATGGATGGAGCAGTAGATGATCTCACTAATTCTGGTAAGTTAGAGACAGAAAGACACATATCCCAGGATATCACTTATATATGCACTCTAAATACGGATACAAAGGAAGTAGTATACAAAGGAGACATAGATTCACAAATGGAAAAAAGACGTGTCCAATTCCCACAGGGGGAAATTGGAGATTGGGGAACGATGAAGTAGGAGGTTGGGATTAACAAAATCATACTCATGTATCAAAAAGTGTTCATCAAGGACGATCCACTTGAAAGCACAGGGAACGCTACAAAACATTCTTCAATAAACTAACAGGGAAAAGAATACGAAATGCTACAGGTACAGCTACATTTATAACTGCATCAAGTTGCTGTACAACTCAAACAAACACAACATTGTGCATAATCTATGCTGAAATAGAAAATGAATATTAAATTACTAAACAAGAATGGGGCAAGGGATGCCTACTCTATTACCCTCAGGCCTCTGTGATGTCAGTTGGTGTCACAGCCTTGGAGCTTGAGCAGACCTGGGTCCTGTGCCTGGAGTACGCTGCTGCTGAGGGAGCCAAGGAGGAGGACATGCCACCTGATCAGCGGCCCATCGCACCTCTATTGCCCATTCCCCTCTGCATGGTACCACAATCTCCCGATCCAATGTGACCCTCTTACAGGGAAGCAAAGCCTGGTGTACCCAAGTGATGGTAGAAGAGCTGAGAGGGAAGAGCAGCGAAGAAACCAGATCTCCACAGCTCCTGCTAGGTGGATTCCCACCTCCAGCCTACTTCCCTAGAGTCACCCCAAATACGAACCACAGCACTCTCTGAATAGCACATTGGAAAGTCTTGGGATATGCCTGGGGTGGGGCAGTGCAGCTTAAGGGGCAAGAGGTAAAGATACACAAGCCCTGTGGTGTGTGTTTAGCCACGTTCGACTACACTTTCCAATCCAACACCAGGACTCCCGCTAGGGCTTGGTTTGCCCAAGTTACCAGATAGGATACAAATTAGTGCTGCCGCCTTGTGGCACATTCCCGTAACAACAACTTTAAAAACTGTGTTGAAGGGCAATTAGCATTCCAAGGCCAAGGGCCTGCGGGTTTGCAAATGAACCCGGCCCTCAAGAAATGTCCTGGGCTATGTAACATGAAATGATTTCAAATCAGGCCTGACTCTCAGGCAGAAATGTTTCAGGACCTCAGTGGTATTCACAGGCTTTGGAAAAAACAGCACATCAAAGGAAAAGATGCTCAGGATCTGTCATGATTACAGAATACAAATATACCTAGACTAGGTGTTCCCTCGCTGCAGTCCTGAATAAGCATAAAAAGAGTAAGTGCTCAAGAGGGCAGGTGGAATAGGGAACCCTATTATGCTGTTGGAGAGAATGTAAATGGCTAAAAACCAGTATGGAAATCCGAAGGCAACATCCCTACTGAACTAAAAAGTGGAGCTAGCACGAGACTCAGCAACCCCAGTCCAGTTCTTATAACCAGAGAATACCATCAGTGGAATAAAACACTTGCACCCCAACGGTCGTTGTGGTACTCTTTACCATAGCCAAGAGATGCAAACGAACAAAATGTCCAGTCAGAGATGACTGGATCAAGATGTTCTGCTACATACACTCCCTCGACTACCACTCATCCATAGAACAAAATGAACTCATACTATTTGCAGCAACATGGATGGAGCAGTAGATGATCTCACTAATTCTGGTAAGTTAGAGACAGAAAGACACATATCCCAGGATATCACTTATATATGCACTCTAAATACGGATACAAAGGAAGTAGTATACAAAGGAGACATAGATTCACAAATGGAAAAAAGACGTGTCCAATTCCCACAGGGGGAAATTGGAGATTGGGGAATGATGAAGTAGGAGGTTGGGATTAACAAAATCATACTCATGTATCAAAAAGTGTTCAGCAAGGACGACCCACTTGAAAGCACAGGGAACGCTCCAAAATATTCTTCTATAAACTAACAGGGAAAAGAATACGAAATCCTTCAGGTACAGCTACATTTATAACTGCATCAAGTTGCTGTACAACTCAAACAAACACAACATTGTACATAATCTATGCTGAAATAGAAAATGAATATTAAATTACTAAACAAGAAAGGGGCAAGGGATGCCTACTCTATTAACTCAGTCCTCTGTGACGTCAGATGGTGTCACATCCTTGGAGCCTCAGCAGGCCTGGGTCCCGTGGCTGGAGTATGCTGTTGCTGAGGGATCCAGGGAGGAGGACGTGCAACCTGATCAGCGTCCCCTTGGACCTCTATTGCCCATTCTCCTCTGCATGGTCCAAAATCTCCCGATCACATGCCACCCTCTTACAGGTAAGCAAAGCCTGGTGTACACAAGTGATGGTAGAACAGCTGAGAGGGAAGAGCTGTGAAGAAACCAGATCTCCACAGCTCCTGCTAAGTGGATTCCCACCTCCAGGCTACTTCATTAGACTCATCCCACCTACGAACCACACCACCCTCCGAATAGCACTTTGGAAAGTGTTGGGATATGCCTGGGGTGGGGCAGTGCAGCTTAAGGGGCAAGAGGTAAAGATACACAAGCCCTATGGTGTGTGTTTAGCCACGTTTGACTACACTTTCCAATCCAACACCAGGACTCCCGCTAGGGCTTTGGTTGCCCAAGTTACCAGACTGGACACGAAGTAGTGCTGCCACCTTGTGGCACATTCCCGTAACAACACCTTTAAAAACTGTGCTGAAGGGCAATTAGCATTCACAAGGCCAAGGGCCTGCGGGTTTGCAAATGAACCCGGCCCTCACGAAATGTCCTGGGCTATGTAACATGAAATGATTTCAAATCAGGCCTGACTCTCAGGCAGAAATGTTTCAGGACCTCAGTGGTATTCACAGGCTTTGGAAAAAAAACAGCACATCAAAGGAAAAGATGCTCAGGATCTGTCATGATTACAGAATACAAATAAACCTAGACTAGGTGTTCCCTCGCTGCAGTCCTGAATAAGCATAAAAAGAGTAAGTGCTCAAGAGGGCAGGTGGAATAGGGAACCCTATTATGCTGTTGGAGAGAATGTAAATGGCTAAAAACCAGTATGGAAATGCGAAGGCAACTTCCCTACTGAACTAAAAAGTGGAGCTAGCACGAGACTCAGCAACCCCAGTCCAGTTCTTATAACCAGAGAATACCATCAGTGGAATAAAACACTTGCACCCCAACGGTCGTTGTGGTACTCTTTACCATAGCCAAGAGATGCAAACGAACAAAATGTCCAGTGAGAGATGACTGGATCAAGATATTCTGCTACATACATTCCTCGACTACCACTCATCCATAGAACAAAATGAACTCATACTATTTGCAGCAACATGGATGGAGCAGTAGATGATCTCACTAATTCTGGTAAGTTAGAGACAGAAAGACACATATCCCAGGATGTCACTTATATATGCACTCTAAATATGGATACAAAGAAGTAGTATACAAAGGAGACATAGATTCACAAATGGAAAAAAGACGTGTCCAATTCCCACAGGGGGAAATTGGAGATTGGGGAACGATGAAGTAAGAGGTTGGGATTAACAAAATCATACTCATGTATCAAAAAGTGTTCATCAAGGACGATCCGCTTGAAAGCACAGGGAACGCTACAAAACATTCTTCAATAAACTAACAGGGAAAAGAATACGAAATGCTACAGGTACAGCTACATTTATAACTGCATCAAGTTGCTGTACAACTCAAACAAACACAACATTGTGCATAATCTATGCTGAAATAGAAAATGAATATTAAATTACTAAACAAGAATGGGGCAAGGGATGCCTACTCTATTACCCTCAGGCCTCTGTGACGTCAGTTGGTGTCACAGCCTTGGAGCTTGAGCAGACCTGGGTCCTGTGCCTGGAGTACGCTGCTGCTGAGGGAGCCAAGGAGGAGGACATGCCACCTGATCAGCGGCCCATCGCACCTCTATTGCCCATTCCCCTCTGCGTGGTACCACAATCTCCCGATCCAATGTGACCCTCTTACAGGGAAGCAAAGCCTGGTGTACCCAAGTGATGGTAGAAGAGCTGAGAGGGAAGAGCAGCGAAGAAACCAGATCTCCACAGCTCCTGCTAGGTGGATTCCCACATCCAGCCTACTTCCATAGAGTCGCCCCAAATACGAACCACAGCACCCTCTGAATAGCACTTTGGAAAGTGTTGGGATATGCCTGGGGTGGGGCAGTGCAGCTTAAGGGGCAAGAGGTAAAGATACACAAGCCCTGTGGTGTGTGTTTAGCCACGTTCGACTACACTTTCCAATCCAACACCAGGACTCCCGCTAGGGCTTTGGTTGCCCAAGTTACCAGATAGGATACAAATTAGTGCTGCCGCCTTGTGGCACATTCCCGTAACAACAACTTTAAAAACTGTGTTGAAGGGCAATTAGCATTCCAAGGCCAAGGGCCTGCGGGTTTGCAAATGAACCCGGCCCTCAAGAAATGTCCTGGGCTATGTAACATGAAATGATTTCAAATCAGGCCTGACTCTCAGGCAGAAATGTTTCAGGACCTCAATGGTATTCACAGGCTTTGGAAAAAACAGCACATCAAAGGAAAAGATGCTCAGGATCTGTCATGATTACAGAATACAAATATACCTAGACTAGGTGTTCCCTCGCTGCAGTCCTGAATAAGCATAAAAAGAGTAAGTGCTCAAGAGGGCAGGTGGAATAGGGAACCCTATTATGCTGTTGGAGAGAATGTAAATGGCTAAAAACCAGTATGGAAATCCGAAGGCAACTTCCCTACTGAACTAAAAAGTGGAGCTAGCACGAGACTCAGCAACCCCAGTCCAGTTCTTATAACCAGAGAATACCATCAGTGGAATAAAACACTTGCACCCCAACGGTCGTTGTGGTACTCTTTACCATAGCCAAGAGATGCAAACGAACAAAATGTCCAGTCAGAGATGACTGGATCAAGATGTTCTGCTACATACACTCCCTCGACTACCACTCATCCATAGAACAAAATGAACTCATACTATTTGCAGCAACATGGATGGAGCAGTAGATGATCTCACTAATTCTGGTAAATTAGAGACAGAAAGACACATATCCCAGGATATCACTTATATATGCACTCTAAATACGGATACAAAGGAAGTAGTATACAAAGGAGACATAGATTCACAAATGGAAAAAAGACGTGTCCAATTCCCACAGGGGGAAATTGGAGATTGGGGAATGATGAAGTAGGAGGTTGGGATTAACAAAATCATACTCATGTATCAAAAAGTGTTCAGCAAGGACGACCCACTTGAAAGCACAGGGAACGCTCCAAAATATTCTTCTATAAACTAACAGGGAAAAGAATACGAAATCCTTCAGGTACAGCTACATTTATAACTGCATCAAGTTGCTGTACAACTCAAACAAACACAACATTGTACATAATCTATGCTGAAATAGAAAATGAATATTAAATTACTAAACAAGAAAGGGGCAAGGGATGCCTACTCTATTAACTCAGTCCTCTGTGACGTCAGATGGTGTCACATCCTTGGAGCCTCAGCAGGCCTGGGTCCCGTGGCTGGAGTATGCTGTTGCTGAGGGATCCAGGGAGGAGGACGTGCAACCTGATCAGCGTCCCCTTGGACCTCTATTGCCCATTCTCCTCTGCATGGTCCAAAATCTCCCGATCACATGCCACCCTCTTACAGGTAAGCAAAGCCTGGTGTACACAAGTGATGGTAGAACAGCTGAGAGGGAAGAGCTGTGAAGAAACCAGATCTCCACAGCTCCTGCTAAGTGGATTCCCACCTCCAGGCTACTTCATTAGACTCATCCCACCTACGAACCACACCACCCTCCGAATAGCACTTTGGAAAGTGTTGGGATATGCCTGGGGTGGGGCAGTGCAGCTTAAGGGGCAAGAGGTAAAGATACACAAGCCCTATGGTGTGTGTTTAGCCACGTTTGACTACACTTTCCAATCCAACACCAGGACTCCCGCTAGGGCTTTGGTTGCCCAAGTTACCAGACTGGACACGAAGTAGTGCTGCCACCTTGTGGCACATTCCCGTAACAACACCTTTAAAAACTGTGCTGAAGGGCAATTAGCATTCACAAGGCCAAGGGCCTGCGGGTTTGCAAATGAACCCGGCCCTCACGAAATGTCCTGGGCTATGTAACATGAAATGATTTCAAATCAGGCCTGACTCTCAGGCAGAAATGTTTCAGGACCTCAGTGGTATTCACAGGCTTTGGAAAAAAACAGCACATCAAAGGAAAAGATGCTCAGGATCTGTCATGATTACAGAATACAAATAAACCTAGACTAGGTGTTCCCTCGCTGCAGTCCTGAATAAGCATAAAAAGAGTAAGTGCTCAAGAGGGCAGGTGGAATAGGGAACCCTATTATGCTGTTGGAGAGAATGTAAATGGCTAAAAACCAGTATGGAAATGCGAAGGCAACTTCCCTACTGAACAAAAAAGTGGAGCTAGCACGAGACTCAGCAACCCCAGTCCAGTTCTTATAACCAGAGAATACCATCAGTGGAATAAAACACTTGCACCCCAACGGTCGTTGTGGTACTCTTTACCATAGCCAAGAGATGCAAACGAACAAAATGTCCAGTGAGAGATGACTGGATCAAGATATTCTGCTACATACATTCCTCGACTACCACTCATCCATAGAACAAAATGAACTCATACTATTTGCAGCAACATGGATGGAGCAGTAGATGATCTCACTAATTCTGGTAAGTTAGAGACAGAAAGACACATATCCCAGGATGTCACTTATATATGCACTCTAAATATGGATACAAAGAAGTAGTATACAAAGGAGACATAGATTCACAAATGGAAAAAAGACGTGTCCAATTCCCACAGGGGGAAATTGGAGATTGGGGAACGATGAAGTAGGAGGTTGGGATTAACAAAATCATACTCATGTATCAAAAAGTGTTCATCAAGGACGATCCGCTTGAAAGCACAGGGAACGCTACAAAACATTCTTCAATAAACTAACAGGGAAAAGAATACGAAATGCTACAGGTACAGCTACATTTATAACTGCATCAAGTTGCTGTACAACTCAAACAAACACAACATTGTGCATAATCTATGCTGAAATAGAAAATGAATATTAAATTACTAAACAAGAATGGGGCAAGGGATGCCTACTCTATTAACTCAGTCCTCTGTGACGTCAGATGGTGTCACATCCTTGGAGCCTCAGCAGGCCTGGGTCCCGTGGCTGGAGTATGCTGTTGCTGAGGGATCCAGGGAGGAGGACGTGCAACCTGATCAGCGGCCCCTCGGACCTCTATTGCCCATTCTCCTCTGCATGGTCCAAAATCTCCCGATCACATGCCACCCTCTTACAGGTAAGCAAAGCCTGGTGTACACAAGTGATGGTAGAACAGCTGAGAGGGAAGAGCTGTGAAGAAACCAGATCTCCACAGCTCCTGCTAAGTGGATTCCCACCTCCAGGCTACTTCATTAGAATCGCCCCACCTACGAACCACACCACCCTCTGAATAGCACATTAGAAAGTCTTGGGATATGCCTGGGGTGGGGCAGTGCAGCTTAAGGGGCAAGAGGTAAAGATACACAAGCCCTATGGTGTGTGTTTAGCCACGTTTGACTACACTTTCCAATCCAACACCAGGACTCCCGCTAGGGCTTTGGTTGCCCAAGTTACCAGACTGGACACGAAGTAGTGCTGCCGCCTTGTGGCACATTCCCGTAACAACACCTTTAAAAACTGTGCTGAAGGGCAATTAGCATTCACAAGGCCAAGGGCCTGCGGGTTTGCAAATGAACCCGGCCCTCAAGAAATGTCCTGGGCTATGTAACATGAAATGATTTCAAATCAGGCCCGACTCTCAGGCAGAAATGTTTCAGGACCTCAGTGGTATTCACAGGCTTTGGAAAAAACAGCACATCAAAGGAAAAGATGCTCAGGATCTGTCATGATTACAGAATACAAATAAACCTAGACTAGGTGTTCCCTCGCTGCAGTCCTGAATAAGCATAAAAAGAGTAAGTGCTCAAGAGGGCAGGTGGAATAGGGAACCCTATTATGCTGTTGGAGAGAATGTAAATGGCTAAAAACCAGTATGGAAATGCGAAGGCAACTTCCCTACTGAACTAAAAAGTGGAGCTAGCACGAGACTCAGCAACCCCAGTCCAGTTCTTATAACCAGAGAATACCATCAGTGGAATAAAACACTTGCACCCCAACGGTCGTTGTGGTACTCTTTACCATAGCCAAGAGATGCAAACGAACAAAATGTCAAGTCAGAGATGACTGGATCAAGATGTTCTGCTACATACACTCCCTCGACTACCACTCATCCATAGAACAAAATGAACTCATACTATTTGCAGCAACATGGATGGAGCAGTAGATGATCTCACTAATTCTGGTAAGTTAGAGACAGAAAGACACATATCCCAGGATATCACTTATATATGCACTCTAAATACGGATACAAAGGAAGTAGTATACAAAGGAGACATAGATTCACAAATGGAAAAAAGACGTGTCCAATTACCACAGGGGGAAATTGGAGATTGGGGAACGATGAAGTAGGAGGTTGGGATTAACAAAATCATACTCATGTATCAAAAAGTGTTCAGCAAGGACGACCCGCTTGAAAGCACAGGGAACGCTCCAAAATATTCTTCAATCAACTAACAGGGAAAAGAATACGAAATCCTACAGGTACAGCTACATTTATAACTGCATCAAGTTGCTGTACAACTCAAACAAACACAACATTGTACATAATCTATGCTGAAATAGAAAATGAATATTAAATTACTAAACAAGAAAGGGGCAAGGGATGCCTACTCTATTAACTCAGTCCTCTGTGACGTCAGATTCTGTCACATCCTTGGAGCCTCAGCAGGCCTGGGTCCCGTGGCTGGAGTATGCTGTTGCTGAGGGATCCAGGGAGGAGGACGTGCAACCTGATCAGCGGCCCCTCGGACCTCTATTGCCCATTCTCCTCTGCATGGTCCAAAATCTCCCGATCACATGCCACCCTCTTACAGGTAAGCAAAGCCTGGTGTACACAAGTGATGGTAGAACAGCTGAGAGGGAAGAGCTGTGAAGAAACCAGATCTCCACAGCTCCTGCTAAGTGGATTCCCACCTCCAGGCTACTTCATTAGAATCGCCCCACCTACGAACCACACCACCCTCTGAATAGCACATTAGAAAGTCTTGGGATATGCCTGGGGTGGGGCAGTGCAGCTTAAGGGGCAAGAGGTAAAGATACACAAGCCCTATGGTGTGTGTTTAGCCACGTTTGACTACACTTTCCAATCCAACACCAGGACTCCCGCTAGGGCTTTGGTTGCCCAAGTTACCAGACTGGACACGAAGTAGTGCTGCCGCCTTGTGGCACATTCCCGTAACAACACCTTTAAAAACTGTGCTGAAGGGCAATTAGCATTCACAAGGCCAAGGGCCTGCGGGTTTGCAAATGAACCTGGCCCTCAAGAAATGTCCTGGGCTATGTAACATGAAATGATTTCAAATCAGGCCCGACTCTCAGGCAGAAATGTTTCAGGACCTCAGTGGTATTCACAGGCTTTGGAAAAAACAGCACATCAAAGGAAAAGATGCTCAGGATCTGTCATGATTACAGAATACAAATAAACCTAGACTAAGTGTTCCCTCGCTGCAGTCCTGAATAAGCATAAAAAGAGTAAGTGCTCAAGAGGGCAGGTGGAATAGGGAACCCTATTATGCTGTTGGAGAGAATGTAAATGGCTAAAAACCAGTATGGAAATGCGAAGGCAACTTCCCTACTGAACTAAAAAGTGGAGCTAGCATGAGACTCAGCAACCCCAGTCCAGTTCTTATAACCAGAGAATACCATCAGTGGAATAAAACACTTGCACCCCAACGGTCGTTGTGGTACTCTTTACCATAGCCAAGAGATGCAAACGAACAAAATGTCCAGTCAGAGATGACTGGATCAAGATGTTCTGCTACATACACTCCCTCGACTACCACTCATCCATAGAACAAAATGAACTCATACTATTTGCAGCAACATGGATGGAGCAGTAGATGATCTCACTAATTCTGGTAAGTTAGAGACAGAAAGACACATATCCCAGGATATCACTTATATATGCACTCTAAATACGGATACAAAGGAAGTAGTATACAAAGGAGACATAGATTCACAAATGGAAAAAAGACGTGTCCAATTCCCACAGGGGGAAATTGGAGATTGGGGAACGATGAAGTAGGAGGTTGGGATTAACAAAATCATACTCATGTATCAAAAAGTGTTCATCAAGGACGATCCGCTTGAAAGCACAGGGAACGCTACAAAACATTCTTCAATAAACTAACAGGGAAAAGAATACGAAATGCTACAGGTACAGCTACATTTATAACTGCATCAAGTTGCTGTACAACTCAAACAAACACAACATTGTGCATAATCTATGCTGAAATAGAAAATGAATATTAAATTACTAAACAAGAATGGGGCAAGGGATGCCTACTCTATTACCCTCAGGCCTCTGTGACGTCAGTTGGTGTCACAGCCTTGGAGCTTGAGCAGACCTGGGTCCTGTGCCTGGAGTACGCTGCTGCTGAGGGAGCCAAGGAGGAGGACATGCCACCTGATCAGCGGCCCATCGCACCTCTATTGCCCATTCCCCTCTGCATGGTACCACAATCTCCCGATCCAATGTGACCCTCTTACAGGGAAGCAAAGCCTGGTGTACCCAAGTGATGGTAGAAGAGCTGAGAGGGAAGAGCAGCGAAGAAACCAGATCTCCACAGCTCCTGCTAGGTGGATTCCCACCTCCAGCCTACTTCCCTAGAGTCGCCCCAAATACGAACCACAGCACTCTCTGAATAGCACATTGGGAAGTCTTGGGATATGCCTGGGGTGGGGCAGTGCAGCTTAAGGGGCAAGAGGTAAAGATACACAAGCCCTGTGGTGTGTGTTTAGCCACGTTCGACTACACTTTCCAATCCAACACCAGGACTCCCGCTAGGGCTTGGTTTGCCCAAGTTACCAGATAGGATACAAATTAGTGCTGCCGCCTTGTGGCACATTCCCGTAACAACAACTTTAAAAACTGTGTTGAAGGGCAATTATCATTCCAAGGCCAAGGGCCTGCGGGTTTGCAAATGAACCCGGCCCTCAAGAAATGTCCTGGGCTATGTAACATGAAATGATTTCAAATCAGGCCTGACTCTCAGGCAGAAATGTTTCAGGACCTCAGTGGTATTCACAGGCTTTTGAAAAAACAGCACATCAAAGGAAAAGATGCTCAGGATCTGTCATGATTACAGAATACAAATAAACCTAGACTAGGTGTTCCCTCGCTGCAGTCCTGAATAAGCATAAAAAGGGTAAGTGCTCAAGAGGGCAGGTGGAATAGGGAACCCTATTATGCTGTTGGAGAGAATGTAAATGGCTAAAAAACAGTATGGAAATCCGAAAGCAACTTCCCTACTGAACTAAAAAGTGGAGCTAGCACGAGACTCAGCAACCCCAGTCCAGTTCTTATAACCAGAGAATACCATCAGTGGAATAAAACACTTGCACCCCAACGGTCGTTGTGGTACTCTTTACCATAGCCAAGAGATGCATACGAACAAAATGTCAAGTCAGAGATGACTGGATCAAGATGTTCTGCTACATACACTCCCTCGACTACCACTCATCCATAGAACAAAATGAACTCATACTATTTGCAGCAACATGGATGGAGCAGTAGATGATCTCACTAATTCTGGTAAGTTAGAGACAGAAAGACACATATCCCAGGATATCACTTATATATGCACTCTAAATACGGATACAAAGGAAGTAGTATACAAAGGAGACATAGATTCACAAATGGAAAAAAGACGTGTCCAATTCCCACAGGGGGAATTGGAGATTGGGGAACGATGAAGTAGGAGGTTGGGATTAACAAAATCATACTCATGTATCAAAAAGTGTTCATCAAGGACGATCCGCTTGAAAGCACAGGGAACGCTCCAAAATATTCTTCAATAAACTAACAGGAAAAGAATACGAAATCCTACAGGTACAGCTACATTTATAACTGCATCAAGTTGCTGTACAACTCAAACAAACACAACATTGTGCATAATCTATGCTGAAATAGAAAATGAATATTAAATTACTAAACAAGAATGGGGCAAGGGATGCCTACTCTATTACCCTCAGGCCTCTGTGACGTCAGTTGGTGTCACAGCCTTGGAGCTTGAGCAGACCTGGGTCCTGTGCCTGGAGTACGCTGCTGCTGAGGGAGCCAAGGAGGAGGACATGCCACCTGATCAGCGGCCCATCGCACCTCTATTGCCCATTCCCCTCTGCATGGTACCACAATCTCCCGATCCAATGTGACCCTCTTACAGGGAAGCAAAGCCTGGTGTACCCAAGTGATGGTAGAAGAGCTGAGAGGGAAGAGCAGCGAAGAAACCAGATCTCCACAGCTCCTGCTAGGTGGATTCCCACCTCCAGCCTGCTTCCCTAGAGTCGCCCCAAATACGAACCACAGCACCCTCTGAATAGCACATTGGAAAGTCTTGGGATATGCCTGGGGTGGGGCAGTGCATGTTAAGGGGCAAGAGGTAATGATACACAAGCCCTGTGGTGTATGTTTAGCCACGTTTTACTACAGTTTCCAATCCAACACCAGGACTCCCGCTAGGGCTTTGTTTGCCCAAGTTACCAGAGAGGACATGAAGTAGTGCTGCCACCTTGTGGCACATTCCCATAACAACAACTTTAAAAACTGTGCTGAAGGGCAATTATCATTCACAAGGCTAAGGGCCTGTATGTTTGCATATGAACCCTGCCCTCAAGAAATGTCCTGGGCTATGTAACATGAAATGAATTCAAATCAGGCCCGACTCTAGGCAGAAATATTTCAAGAGCTCAATTGTACTCACCCGCTTTTTAAAAAACAGCACATCAAATGAAAACATGCTCAGGATCTGTCATGACTAGAGAATACAAATAAACCTAGACTCGGTGTTTTTTCGCTGCAGTCATCAAAAAGCATAAAAAGAGTAAGTGCTCAAGAGGGCAGGCCAAAGAGAGAACCCTATTATGCTGTTGGAGGAAATGTAAATTGCTAAAAACCAGTATGGAAATCCGAAGGCAAGTTCCCTACTCAACTAAAAAGTGCAGCTAGTAGGAGATTCAGCAACCCCAGTCCAGTTCGTATAACCAAAGAATACCATCATTGGACTAAAACACTTGTACCCCAACGGTCATTTGGTACTCTTTACCATAGCCAAGAGATGTAAATGAACGAAATATCCAGCGACAGATGACTGGATCAAGATGTTCTGCTACCTACACTCCCTCAACTACCTCTCATCTATAGAACAAAATGAACTCATACTATTTGCAGCAACATGGATGGAGCAGTAGATGATCTCACTAATTCTGGTACGTTAGAGACAGAAAGACACATATCCCAGGATATTGCTTATATGTGCAGTCTAAATACGGATACAAAGGAAGTAGTATACAAAGGAAACATAGATTCACAAACGGAAAAAAGAAGTGTAGAGTTCCCAGAGGGGGAAATTGGAGATCGGGGAACGGTAAATTAGGAGGTTGGGATTAACAGAAACACACTCATGTATCAAAACGTGTCCATCAAGGATGACCCGCTTGAAAGCACACGGAACGCTACAAAACATCCTCAATAAACTAACAGGGAAAAGAATCCAAAATCCTACAGGTACAGCTCCATTTATAACTCCTTCAAGCTGCTGTAAAACCCAAACAAGCCCAATATTGTACATTAGCTATGCTGAAATAGAAAATGAATATTAAATTACTAAACAAGAAAGGGGCAAGGAGGGCTTCCCTGGTGGCGCAGTGGTTGGGAATCTGCCTGCCGATGCAGGGGACATGGGTTCGTGCCCCGGTCCAGGAAGTTCCCACATGCCGCGGAGCGGCTGGGCCCGTGAACCTTGGCCACTGAGCCTGTGCGTCCGGAGCCTGTGCTCCACAACGGGAGAGGCCACAACAGTGAGAGGCCTGCATACTGCAAAAAAACAAAACAAAAAACAAAGAAAGAAAGGGGCAAGGAATGCCTACTGTATTACCCTCAGGCCTCTGTGACGTCAGTTAGTGTCACATCCCTGGAGCCTCAGCAGCCCTGGGTCCCTTGGCTGGAGTATGCAGGTGCTGAGGGAGCCAGGGAAGAGGACATGCCACCTGATCAGCGGCCCCTCGGTCCTCTACTGCCCATTCTCTTCTGCATGGTACCACAATCTCCCGATCCAATGTGGCCCTCTGACAGGTAAGCAAATCGTGGTGTACCCAAATGATGGAAGAACAGCTGAGAGGGAAGAGCTGTGAAGAAACCAGATCTCCACAGCTCCTGCTAGGTGGATTCCCACCTCCAGCCTACTTCATTAGTATCGCCCCACCTACGAACCACAGCACCCTCCGAATAGCACATTGGAAAGTCTTGGGATATGCCTGGGGTGGGGCAGTGCAGGTTAAGGGGCAAGAGGTAAAGATACACAAGCCCTGTGGTGTGTGTTTAGCCACATTCGACTACACTTTCCAATCCAACACCAGGACTCCCGCTATGGCTTTGTTTGCCCAAGTTACCAGACAGGACATGAAGTAGTGCTGCCGCATTGTGGCACATTCCCGTAACAACAACTTTAAAAACTGCTAAAGCGCAATTTTCATTCACAAGGCCAATTGCGTGTGGGTTTGCAAATGAACCCTGCCCTCAAGAAGTGTCCTGGGCTATGTAACATGGAATGAATTCAAATCAGGCCTGACTCTCAGGCAGAAACGTTTCAATAGCTCTGTGGTACTCACACAGTTTTTTCAAAACTGCACATCAAATGAAGAAGTGCTCAGGATCCGTCATGATTACATAATGGAAATAAACGTAGACAAGGTTTTCCGGGCCTCCAGTCCTCAAAAAAGCCTAAAAAGAGTCAGTGCTCAAGAGGGCAGGCAGAGAAGCGAAGCCTACTAGGCTGTTGGTGGGAATGTAAATTGCTAACAGTCAGTATGGAGATCAGTAGGCAACTTCCTTACGAAACTACAAGATGGAGCTACCACGACATTAGGCAACATGCCTCCAATTCGTGTAACCAGAGAACACCATCACTGGATAAAAAATCTTGCACCCCAACGGTTGTTGTGGTACTCATTACCATAGCCAAGAAAAGCAAACGACCGAAATCTCCATCGACAGATGAAGGGATAAAGAAGTTGGGCTACCTATAGTCCCTCAACTGTCACTCATCAAGACAACAAAATGAACTCGTGCCATTTGCAGCGAAAGGGATGGAGCAGTAGATGATCTCACTAATTCTGGTAAATAAAAGACAGACATACACATATTCCAGGATATCACTTACAAGTGCAGTCGAAAAATGGATACACAGGAAGTAATGTACAAAGGAAACACAGACTCACATATGGAATAAGGAAGTGTAGAGTTACCACAGGGCGAAATTGGGCATCGGGGAAGGATGAAGTAAGAGGTTGGGATTAACAGTAACACACTCATGTTTCAAAAAGATTTCATCAACGACGACCCTCCTTACAGCACAGGGAACTCTATTCAACATTCCTCAATAACCTAACAGGGAAAAGAATCCGAAACAGTACAGGTACAGCTTTATTTATAACTGCATCAAGTTGCTGTAGAACTGAAACAAACACAACATTGTATCTAAACTACACTTAAATAGATACTAAATATTACATTATAAGAGAAGTAAAAGGCAAAAAAATGCCTACTCTGTTACCCTCCAGCCTCGGTGACGTGTGGTTCTCTCACATCCCTGGAGCCTCAGCAGGCCTGGGCCCCAGGGATGGAGTAGGCTGGTGCTGAGGGAGCCAGGGGGGAGAACATGCCACAAGATCAGCGGCCCCTCAGACCTCTCATGCCCATTCTCCTCTGCATGGGACCACAATCTCCTGATCCAAGCAGGCTCACTTACAGGTAAGCAAAGCCTAGTGTACCCAAAGAATGGTGGACCCGCTGGGAGGGAAGTGCTGTGAAAACACACCACATCTCCCCGGCTCCTGCTGGTGAGGTTCCCACCTCCAGCCTATTTCCTTAGAACCACCCCACCTACGAACCGCAGCACCCTCTGAATAGCACATTTGCAAGGCTTGGGATTTGCCTCGCATCAGGCTGTGCAGGCTAAGGGGGAAGAGCTAAACATACACAAGCCCTACGGTGTGTGTTCAGCCACATTCCACTCCAATTTCCAACCCAACACCAGGACTCCCTCTAAGGTTCTGTTGGCCCAAGTTACCAGAGAGGGCATGAAGGAGTGCTTCCACCTTGTGGCACTTTCCTGTAACAACAACTCTAAAAACTGCTCAAGGGCACTTAACATTCACAAGGCCTGCAGGGCTGCAAGTGACCATTGCCCTTGAGAAATGTCCTGGGCTAGGTAATCTGAAATGAATTCAAATCAGGCCTGACTCTCAGGCAGAAACGTTTCAAGAGCTCAGTGGTACTCACACGCTTTTTTAAAAAAACGCACATCAAATGAAGAGATGCTCAGGATCTGTCATGATTAGATAATGGAAATAAACGTAGATGAGCTTTTCCAGGCCTCCAGTCCTCAAAAAGCCTAAAAAGAGTCAGTGCTCAAGAGGGCAGGCAGAGAAGCGAAGCCTACTAGGCTGTTGGTGGGAATGTAAATTGCTAACAGCCAGTATGGAGATCAGTAGGCAACTTCCTTACGAAACTAAAATGTGGAGCTACCACGACATTAGGCAACATGCCTCCAATTCGTGTAACCAGAGAATACCATCACTGGATAAAAAATCTTGCACCCCAACGGTTGTTGTGGTACTCTTTACCATAGCCAATACAAGCAAACGACCAAAATCTCCATCTACAGACGAATGGATAAAGAAATTGGGCTACCTATACTCCCTCGACTGTCACTCATCCAGACAAGAAAATGATCTCATGCTATTTGTAGCAACAGGGATGGAGCAGTAGATGATCTCACTAATTCTGGTAAGTAAGGAAGTCAGTAGGCAACTTCCTTACGAAGCTAAAACCTGGAGTTACCATGACATTCGGCAACAACCCTCCAATTCATTTAACCAGAGAATACCATCATTGGCTTAAATAACTTGCACCCCAACGGTTCTTGTGGTACTCTTTACCATAGCCAAGACAGCAAACGATCGAAATGTCCATCGACATTTGGCAGATGAATGGATAAAGAAGTTGTGCTACCTATAGTCCCTCGACTGTCACTCATCCAGAGAACAAAATAAACTCATGCCATTTGCAGCCACATGGATGGAGCAGTAGATGATCTCACTAATTGTGGTCAATGTGACACAGGAAGACGTGTATCACATGATATCACTTACATGTTCAGTCGAAAAATGGTTACAGTGGAAGTAATGTACAAGGCAAACACAGACTCACAAATGGAGAAATGAAATGTAGAGTTACCATGGGAGGAAACTGGGGATCAGGGAAGGATGAAGTAGGAGGTTGAGATTAACAGAAACACACTAATGCATCAAAAAGACTCATCAACAAAGACCCTCCTGATAGCACAGTAACTCTAATCAACACTGGTCAATAACCTAACATGGAAAAAAATCCAAAATAGCAAAGGTACAGCTACATATATAACGGCATCAAGTTGCTGTACAACTCAAACAAACACAAGATTGTATATAAACTATGATGAAATAGAAAATAAATATTAAAATATAAAAGAAGAAAAAGTCAAGAAACACCTACTCTATTACCCTCAGGCCTCTGTGACGTCAGTTGGTGTCACATCCCTGGAGCCTCAGCAGGCCTGAGTCCCAAGGCTGGAGTATGCTGGTGCTGAGGGAGCCAGGGAGGAGGACGTGCCACCAGATCAGCGGCCCCTCGGAGCTCTATTGCCCATTCTCCTCTGCATGGGACCACAATATCCCTATCCAAGACGGCCCTGCTACAGGTAAGCAAAGCCTAGTGTACCCAAAGGATGGTGGGCCCGACGGGAGGGAAGTGCTGTGAAAAGACACCGGATCTCCATGGATCCTGCTGGTGGGGTTCCCACCTCCAACCTACTTCCTTAGACTCGCCTCACCTACGAACCACAGCACCTTCAGCATAGCACATTTACACTGCTTGGGTTTTGTGTCGGGGAGGGTGGTGCAGCGTTAGGGGGAAGAGGTAAAGATACACAAGCCCTGCGGTGTTCAGCCAGGTTCCATTCAAAGTTGCAATCCAACAACAACACTCCCTCTAAGGCTCTGTTTACCCAAGTTAACAGAGAGGGCATGAAGAAGTGCTGCCGCCTTGTGGCGCTTTCCCGTAACAACAAATTTAGAAACTGTGCTCAAGGGCACTTAGCATTCACAAGGCCTGCACGGCTGAAAATGATCTGAGCCCTTGAAAAATGTCCTGGGCTAGGTAATCTGAAATGAATTCAAATCAGGCCCGATGCTCAGGCAGAAACATTTCAGAGCTCAGTGGTACTCACACGCTTTTTAAAAAACAGCACATCAAATGAAAAGATGCTCAGAATGTCATGATTAGGGAATGCAAATAAACGTAGACAAGGTGTTCCCTGGCTCCAGTCCTCAAAAAGCGTAAAAAGAGGAAGTGCTCAACAGGGCAGGCAGAAGAGGGAAGCCTACTAGGCTGTTGGTTTGAATGTATATTGGTAACAGCCAGTATACAGATCAGTAGGCAAGTTCCTTACTAAATTAAAAACTAGAGCTAACACGAGTTTCGGCAACCCCACTCTGGTTCATACAATGAGAGAATACCATCACTGGAAAAAAACATTTGCACCCCAACAGTTGTTGTGGTACTCTTTACCATAGCCAAGCCATGCAAATGACCAACTATCAAAAAGAAAGAATCTTAAAATCAGCAAGAGTAGAGAAGTTTATAATTTACAAGAGAACCTCCTAAGATTATTATTTTTTTAAAATATTTATTTATTTGTTTGCACTGGGTCTTAGTTGTGGCACATTGGCTCCTTAGTTGTGGCATGCAATCTCTTATTTGCAGCATGCATGTGGGATCTAGTTCCCTGATCACGGATGGAAGCTGGGCCTCCTGCACTGGGAACATGGAGTCTTATCCACTGTGCCACCAGGGAAGTCCCTAGAGCCTCATAAGGTTAAAAGTTGATTTCTGAGCAGAAACCTCACAGGTCAGGAGAGAATGGGATGATATATACAAATTGCTCAACCCCCCCCCAAAAAAAACCTTGCCAACCAAGAACATCCTATTCATCATAATTGTCCTTCTTGAATGAAGAGATTAAAAACTCTTTTCAAAAAACAAAAGCTGGCCAGAGTGTCAGGAAAAGACTAAAGATTAGATTGTAAGAAAAGAAAATAGAAGCCATGTTTCAAAGACCTGTAGTACAGGTATTTCATCAGTTTGTAAGACATGAGTCTGAAATAGCTAGCAGTTTGGTTCTCAAAAGTTCTCTGAATCATGTGCAGCTACTTGGTTGAGTAGGTTAGGACCCTATCATGAGACAGGTAGAAGGAAAAAACCCAGTCACGATATTTTCTGTAGCAGCAAATGAGATGTGGCGATCAGGGGCAAATGAAGCATTACCAAATGGGTGATGTCAGTCAAAAGACAACGTGGCACAGAATTTCAGTATTCTGACCAGGCCTCAGAGATGTGGCATATCAGTATGTGAAAAAGGGGTCTTGAATTTACCTGGAAGGGAAAGCAGACTATGGTGAATATATGGATAAAAATAATGTGAGACAACAAGCAACAACAATTATAGCTGATAACATTATATTTCTGAGTGAACAAAGGAAAGAGAAGGCATAGAATGTACGATTCTTCTTTGGCCATTGTTTGGTACAGTCTCATTTCCAAATCATGATAGTCTTTATAGTTTTTAAGTACAAGAATTAAAATACTCTCTTATGTAAAAAAAAAAGCAAAAAACACAAAAGCTGAGGGAGTTTATCATCACTAGATCTGTCTTAGAACAAATTCTAAAAGAGTTCCTCAAGCTAAAATAAAAGGACGCTAAATAGTACCATGAAAACATATGAGACTACACAATAGACTTGTAAATGTTAGTATATAGTTAAGGTAAGAATACCTTAATAGTGTGATATGGTGGTGTGTTAATCAGTTAACTTTAGTATATAAAGGTTAAAGGATGAGATTATTAAAATAACTGTAGCTATAGTAATTTTAATGTATAAACAATAGAGAAAGAGGTAAATTGTAACACCATACACAAGAATTCACGGAGGGGAGTAAAAGAGTAGATTTTTTTTTTGTATGTGATGGAAGCTAAATTGTTATCAACATAAAATAGAGTGTTATGTTTTCTGTGAGCCTCATGGAACCACAAAGCAAAAACCTGTACTAGATTCAGAAAATACAAAGGGAAGGGAATACCACTACAGGATATCACTAATTCACAAAGAAAGGCAGCAGAAGAGGAAAAAAGGAACAAGAAACAAAAAAAAATCCAGGAAACAATAAGATGGCATTGATAAGTCTTTACCTATCAATAATTACTGTAAACATAGATATATTAAATTCTCTAGTCAAAAGTAATAGAGTGGCTAGATAAAAATACAAGATCAAACTATATACTGCCTATCAGAGGCTCACTTCAGTGTCAAAAACACAAACAGGCTCCAAGTGAAAGTTTAGAACAGGATATTCCATACATGTGGAAACCAAAAGAAAGCAGTGGTAGCTAGAGTTACACCAGACAAAATAGACTTTAAGCCAAAAGCTGCAAGAAGAAAAAAAATAAGGTCATTACATAATGATAATGTTTTCAATTCATCAAGAAGACAACAATCATAAATAAATATGCACTCAACAGTGGAGGACCTTAATGTGTTAAGCAAATACTAACAGATTTGAAGAGAGAAATAGACAATAGAAAAAAGTGTCCAGATCTCCTGTGTGGTATAATGTTGATTGTCCTCAATGAATGTCTCGATTTGATCGTTATCAACTTCAACTGGTCTACACGACTGTGGAGCATCATCCAGTGAGAAATCTCCAGCATGAAACTTCGCCAACCACTTTTGACATGTTTGAACAGTCACAGCACCTTCTACATACACTGCACAAATGTTTTTTTGTGTTTCAGGTGCGTTTTTGCCTTTCTTGAAATAATAAAGCATTATATTCCGAAAATGTTGCTTTTTTCTTCCAACTTCAATATTAAAATGGCTACACAAAAATTCACCAATTTTTATAAGTCTTTTTTTAAATGCACACTGATATGACAGCTGTCACATACAATCTAACAAAATTGTTTTGAATGAAGTTAAAGACAACTAAGTGCTACTAAAGCCATCTTACGGAAAAAATGGAATGAACCTTTTGTCCAATCCAGTATTTTTTTCAACCACAATGATAAGAAACCAGAAATGATCAATAGGACAGAGTCTGGAAAATTTACAAATGAGTGGAAATTAAACAACACAATCCTAAAGAATCAATGGGCCAAAGAAAAAAATTAAAAATAAAAAGACTGAATCATGAAGAAATAAAACAATCTGAACAGACCAAATTACTATTAAGGAGAGTAAATCGGTTCTCAAAAACCTCCCAACAAAAATTTACCAGGACTACAAGGCTTCACTGGTGAATTCTACAAAACTTTTAAAGAAGAATTAATACTAATTACTTTTAACTGGATAAATCTTATGAATCTATTTGTGGATGATATACTTTGCATTTTATAAATACACTTGGGGAGATATACACACAAAGATATAAAACAAGTTAGAGCTATTGTTTCTGAATCTTTGATGTCTTTGAAAATACTTATCATTTCAGTTGAGCTATATTTCTGAAATTTAACATAACTGAGCATACATTAATAATATGATTCTTGTAAACTTTTGAAAATACAAAGAAGCGATAAAGAAGAGTATGTCTGTTACATGAGCGTAGAGTATAATGGAAACCTACAAGAACAAGCCTTGACTGATTACAGCCTCCACTTGAAAAGCCAGTATCTTTAGTAAACAAAGGTGACAACGTTCATTTTCCAAGCAAACTACAAGTAAAGGAAAACTAAGAAGAAATTGGAGTTTCCAGATACACCATGATGGTTTATGCACATTTTCAGTGAATCACACCAAACCCTTACTAAAGATAAAAGAAGTATATGAACTTCAAAGCAGAGAAATCTTGCAGAAAACACCTGAACCAGGGAACATCAGGTGTAATGGGACAAACAATTATCAGGTCACTGAAGCACACATGACACATTATCCCTGTCATGGTATTCTGGGTGAAAATACTAAGAAAATCATAATCTGAGACTATCATGAAAAAATGTCAGTTTTATGCAAATTTCAGTCCACATATACCTCCCACGTTCTCTGACTCTAATACTGTATTTAAATAGTCTTTCTTATCAATATACAGAGCAAATCTCTCCTAGTTACTTTTTTTCCCCAGAACTTTGAGCTATCTGGACCACTAATGCCATCCCACTTAAAAGTGTGTTAATCCTGTTGTGCTAAGTTGATGTTGCATTCAGATGTACATTAATCATTCCACTTTCCCCTTCTTCACTAATATCTCAACATCTGAAATTATCCCATAAGGAATTTTGGATACTAATGCCTTCCCATGTTGATCTTTCACAAAAGGAATAATTTCAATAGTTGAAGGTCATTAATTCATGGTGAGAATTCTCCATGCTCTGTAGGGAGCCTGGATGCAGACAATGGGGAAAAGGCTCTGGAACACAGAGAAGTATTGTAAAGAGCTGACTATTATAAGAAGGAAAAAAACAAGTAGTTGAAAACAACGTTGCTAGGCAGGAACATCAGAAGTAGAAAATGAAAGGTTTGCAGGTTCTCAATTCATGACATTTCAGGAGAAAAGCAGACATAGCCTCTGACCAGGACAGGACGTTTACCTGAGAAGCTGCCATTTTCTCCTCTTCTTCCTCCTGCTCTGGGTTGTTTTCTCATCGATATTATGTTGAGGAATCACATCAGTATCTTGAGAATATGTCTTTAATGGCATCAGCACGGCTCCTTCACCTGTTCCCACCATACCCACAGGCAAAAGGACCATGACATGCCAACCTTTTGAAAAAGAGAGATTCAGGAACAATGGGCTCCTTCATGGAGACCAAACAGTGAGGTTTTTCTTTCCTGTCTACATGTGCTCTCCCCTCACACAGAGGCCCAAAAACTCTGCTACAGCATAGAGCAAGTGGGCTACACGGCCCTGCCCCTTCCAATCCCATGTAGAGCAGACACCAATGCCTCTCCAATGGCAAAAGGATCAAAGACTGGAAGCAACACTCACCAATGAACCCAGCAGCCCTCGTGCTTAAAGCTGGCCTAAATTTAGAATCACCTGGAGTTAAAACAATGCAAATGCTCCCACCCATATCAATAGACTCAGTGGGGAGGACACAGGTGATGTTATTGCTAAATACTCATCATGCAATGCTAATGGGAAAGTGCATGGGAGCCATGAAGCAAACATTTCTTCCAAAGCTTTAAAGTGTATAGAAATTTGGGGGGAATCTGGGCCCCACTTGAAGTTATGATTCTCCTGTAGGGCTCATGAAATGGCATCTTTAACAAGTTTCTTGTTGGTGCAGATGTTACTCCTCAGACCCGTATCCAGTAGCACTGAGCTAGAGCTATCAGGCAGAGCACACCTGAGACCACTGAGTAGTGTGAAGGTTTCAGGTAAGAACTTCCAGAAGTGCAGGTTCCCTGGGCCTGATTCCTAGGAGCTGAGCCCCTCCTGGAATAGGTGTGGCCTTGCTGTTGCCTAGGGGACATGCTGCTAGGTTGGTGGAAATCTCACATGGTGGGTTTAGGGTTGTGTGAGGGGTGGCCCATAGAAATCTACCCAAAGGTACCCTTAGTCCTCAGGTCCTTTAGCCCCCTCTCCTCTCAGGGCCCACCTGACCCACAGGACTACCTGAGAGCAGGGCATGACCACCTGTCCTCAGGTGAGCCAAGACTCCCTACCCCCAAAGATCCAGAGCATGAAGTTGTTTGCATCACAGATTTGTTTGAAAATAAACCAAAGGCAGCAACGGAGGGTGGATTAACATTTTGTGCTGGGAATGGACAGAAGACTTTGAAAATGATGCCATGAATCCATATTTGATGATTCACAAAGGAAGTCGTGATCTATGTTAATAAAGCACATTATAACTGAATCAACAGATCAGAATTTTTTGTTTATTGTGTGTCTATGTGTATGTGTTATAAATTGTGGTTCCAGAGTTTGTTCTCTCCACCCCCCCTCACATATTTATACTTTCTCAAATATTTAAAGTGCATTGATTAAGGTAAAAATTAGAGAAAAGCACATCCACTTTTTCAAATATTCTTTGAGAATACTGTACCTTTAAAATTTTTTATTTATTTTATTTTAAAAACCTAAAACATATATATATATATATATATATTTTTTTTTTTTTTTTTTTTTTTTTTTTTTTTGCCGTACGCAGGCCTCTCACTGTTGTGGCCTCTCCCGTTGCGGAGCATAGGCTCCAGACGCGCAGACTCAGCAGCCATGGTTCACGGGCCCAGCCGCTCCACGGCATGTGGGATCTTCCCGGACCAGGGCATGAATCCGTGTGCCCTGCATCGGCAGGCAGACTCTCAACCACTGCGCCACCAGGGAAGCCCCTAAAAACTTAAAATATCTTTTATAGTTTTTTTAAAAATAAATTTATTTGTTTTTGGCTGTGTTGGGTCTTCGTTTCTGTGCAAGGGCTTTCTCCAGTTGCGGCGAGCGGGGGCCACTCTTCATCGCGGTGCGCGGGCCTCTCACTGTCATGGCCTCTCATTGCGGAGCACAGGCTCCAGACGCGCAGGCTCAGTAGTTGTGGCTCACGGGCTTAGTTGCTCCATGGCATGTGGGATCTTCCCAGACCAGGGCTCGAACCCATGTCGCCTGCATTGGCAGGCAGATTCCCAACCACTGCGCCACCAGGGAAGCCCTTCTATACAGTTTTTAAAGTTTACTTTCCATTTACAGTTATTATAAAATATTGGCTATTTTCCCCATGTTGTACAATACATCTCTGAGCCTATCTTATACCCAATAGTTTGTACCTCCCACTCCCTCACCCCTATAGTGCCCCTCCCACCTCCCCACTGGTCACCACTTGTTTGTTCTCTGTATCTGTGCATTTGTTTTCTTTTTTGTTGTAGTCACTCATTTGTTGTATTTTTAGATTCCACATATAAGTGATATCATACAGTATTTGCCTTTTGCTGTCTGACTTATTTCACTTAGCATAATGCCCTCCAAGTCCATCCATGTTGCTGCAAATGGCAAAATTTCATTTTTTCATGGTTGAGTAGTATTGCGTTGTATACATATACCACATCTTCTTTATCCATTCATCTGTTGAAGGACACTTCGGTTGCTTCTGTATCTTGGCAATTGTAAATAGTGCTGCTATGAACATCGGGGTGCATGTATCTTTTGAAATAGTGTTTTGGGTTTTTCTTGGATGTAAATCCAGGAGTGGAATCACTGGGTCATAGGGTAGTTCTATGTTTAGCGTTTTGAATCTTTTATAATAGTATATCCCAATAAGTGTTTCATGCTCCACATACCAGTGTATTTAAATTTTAAGTGATTTTTTAAATAGCCTTTTTTTGGCCACATGGGTTGTAAGGTCTTAGCTCCCCAGCCAGGGATTGAACCTGGGTCACCACAATGAAAGTGCTGAGTCCTAACCACTGGACCACCAGGGAACTCCCAGACAAATGAGACTTTAAAATAAGGACTGTTAGGAGACAAAGAAGGGGACTTCCCTGGTGGTCCAGTGGTTAAGACTCCATGCTTCCATTGCAGGGGACGACGGTTCAATCCATGGTCGGGGAACTAAGATCCCACATGCCATGCAGTGCGACCAAAAAATAAAAAATAAATAAAATAAAAGAGACAAAGAAGGACACTACATAATGATGAAGGGATCAATCCAAGAAGATATAACAATTTTAGGTATTTATGCACCCAACATAGGAGCACCTACATACATAAAGCAAACATTAACTGACATAAAGGGAGAAATTGATAGCAACACAATAAAAGTAGGGAACTTTAAAATCCCACTTATAACAATGGACAGGTCATCCAGACAGAAAATCAATAAGGAAACCCTGGCCTTAAAGGACACTTTAGACCAGATGGATGGATGTATATATGAAACATTCCATCCAAAAGCATCAGAATACACTTCATTTTCGAGCGCCCACAGAACTTTCTCCAGGATAGATCACATGCTACACCTCAAAACAACCCTTAGTAAATTTAAGGAAATTGAAATCACATCAAGTATATTTTCCAAACACAATGCTATGAGACTACAAATCGACTTTAAGAAAATAACTGCAAAAAACACAAACACGTGGAGGCTAAACAATATGCTACTAAACAACCAATGGATCACTGAAGAAATCAGAGAGGAAATAAAAAATACCTAGAGACAAATGGAAATGAAAACACAATGATCCAAATCTACGAAACACAGCAAAAGCAGTTCTAAAAGGGAAGTTTACAGTGATACGAGCTTACCATAGGAAACAAGAAAAATCTCAAATGTACAATCTAACCTTACACCCAAAGGCGTGAGAAAAAGAAGAACAAAGCTCGAAGTTAGTAAAAATTTTAAAAATCATAAAGATTAGAGCAAAAATAAATAAAATAGAGATGAAAAATCAATAGAAAAGATCAATGAAACTAAGAGCTGGTTCTTTGAAAAGATAAACAAAATTTAGCCAGACTCGCCAAGAAGAAAAAAAAGAAAAGAGAGGGTCCAAATCAGTAAAATCAGATATGAAAAAGGGGAAGGTACCACTGACACCACAGAAACACCAACGAGCATGAGACTACCACGAACGATTATATGCTAATATAATGGACAACCTAGAAGAAATGGACAAATTCCTAGAAATGTACAGTCTCCCAAAACTGAATGAGGAAGAAATAGAAAATATAATCAGATGAATTACCAATAATGAAATTGAATCAGTTATTGAAAAAAACTTCCAACAAACATAAGTCCAGGAGCAGATGGCTTCACAAGCGAATTCTACCAAACATTTAGAGAAGAATTAACACCTATTCTTCTCCAACTATTCCAAAAAATGGCAGAGGAAACTGCAGAGTCAGGAATTGTAGGGTTGGGGGAAATGGGTGCAGGGTCATGAGGAAACTAAGGACACTTGGTAACTGATGACTGGAACATTTGGGGGCATTAGACATACAGGACACGAGAAATGGGCTGAAGTCACTGGAAGGAGAGGAGGATAAAGAGCAAGAGAGAAGGAAGATAAGAAGGATAAAAGGCTTGAGAGCAGTAGAAGGGGAGGAGGTTGGGTTGAGAGCTCTGGAATCCAGGGGATAGAGGTTTCATGGGGATGGAGGTCTAAAATGCACAGGATGGACATGGGAGAGCAATAAAGAAGGCTAAAAGGGGAATAATTCATTCTAGAGATATCTAAAGGTCACAGAGGCAGAGAGACTGAGGTCACAATGAGGAATAGAGGACAGTGGAGTAGAGGGATGGAGGTGGGTGATGCTGGTTGCAGCGGGTGGAAGGTCATGAATTTTTTCTCCTGTTTAAGCAAACAAAACTTAATCCAGAGTCAAGGCACTTTGCGAAAATAAATTATGAACAACCAATCACACACAACCAGCAAGGCTTTCCCAAACTAAGGTGACTGGTTAAGATACAATCAATTATTATCCTTGCTTTGATGTGGTGTCTTCTTTAGAAAAACCTCTCTCTGAGTTCCTGCAAATAAAGTGCTCCTAACCACATTTGATTTGAGTCTGCTGGAACTGAATAGAGGTTGGCTCAGATGAACTCTTGAAAACTGGAATGCTCATAAATTAACATTTTAACACACAGTGCCACATTTCATTTTGAGCACTAGCCCCTCGTCTAGTCCCTAAACACCTCGCTCAGGTGCAGCGTGGCCTGAGGACTCAGGGTGAAGTCTCTCCCCTCTTCTCCCTGCCCCCACTCACTCACGCCAACAACACACCAGCACAGCTGTGCCCTCACTTGACCAGACTGCATCCTTGATAGTAACACCACACTGACAGCACCAGCAGAGTGGCCCACCACGTGCTGAGCAGTGCACAGAGGACTTCTGGCACACACCAGCCCCTCCCAGGGCCAAAACTTCCAGTCACAGACTCCTCCCTTCACCAGCCCTGGGCTCAAGATCACCAGCCTTGAATTCCATTTTAATGGAGCTCACACACCTGAGTTCTCAGTTCAGGCAAGCTGGTACCACAATCTGTAGCACAGGCCAGTTCTCCCTCTGACCCGTGTTGTTACCCCTTGGGTTTTGACAGCCTTCCCTTTTTTGGCCTCTTCTTTAGCCCAAACCTTCACACAGGCACACACAGGGAATGCAGGTGAAACTCATAAGGACTTGAATCTAGTACCTCTAACAATGCATATGACCCAAGAACAGACTGGAATCAGGGACTAGCCACCCAGAATCACCCTGAGTAATAATAAACGCATAAGGCACTGGTCAGTCCCACCTCTAGAGCAGCCCATCGGATGCCACAGATTCCTGTTTCATACTTCAGGCTTAACACTGCAGGCACAGCTCTGCTGCCCCAGAATTTCCACCCAGAATATAGTCCTTCTTCCAAAATCAGACTTGCAGAGCCTAATAAGAGAGGTCAATTCAGATTCCGTTTAAAAGGACCACTTAAACAAAAAAACAAACAAACAAAAAAAGTCCTGCCATGGCTCCGCCCCCATTCCTAGGTCATCCTTTTCTGAGCAGTTCAGAGACCAGAGTTCCTGAAAACTCTGCCACCTTTGTGAATGGATCTGGCGTTCATAATTTTTGATGCTCATACTCAGATAAAGGAGAGTAAAGGACTTGAAATATGATGGGTGGATTTTATGTTTATCATCCATGATAATGAAAGAGAAGAGACAAAGATAATCTCTACTCCCAGGAAGGCAAGCCTGACAACTAAATCCTAGACTACCCAGTTCCCAGCAGATTACGCCAATCAACTCTCATAATGTGAGGATGTCAGCACAGTGTCTTGAACACAGTGCATCCTCACATGTCTGTGAGAATACAGTAGATCCTCATGAAACATTCCTTTCATGAATGAATAAATGTTTCCCCATAACAGTCTTCCTCAGACCCCACTGCTTTCTCTAGTCCCTGATCAAATGTGAAAGTGGTGAGCAGAGAATGTCACCTTTTCAGAAGTTTTTAGTGGCCTTCACTGGGAACAACCAGTATTTGTGTTCGGATAGGCACTCAGGTGCTGTTCTTGATTTCTCTAGATTAATGCTGCTGGAAATGAGGTCTGGGGTAAGCGACTTCAGTGGTTGCTCAAAGTGCAAATTAATGACCTTCATCCCAACTTGGAGACTCCTAACGTCTGAGTGTGGAGCCCCAGTAACTGTTTTTAATGGGATCCATAAGTGATTTGTATAGACATGAAATTCTGGTGAGCAGTGTTCCCCAAAGTCATTTTCAGCCTTGACTCCCCATTGGAATCATTTATGTATATTTTAGAACTACCACCACCTGTGTCCCACCCCCGTAGATTCTGTCAATTAGTCTTTGGCAGGGCCCAGCATCAATGATATCTTAATGAAGTGGCCCAGGTTTTTCTATCATGAGGCTGGGTAAACACTGTGAGGCTCCCAGCTTCATTTCTGATGACCTAGTACAGGGTCTGGTCCATGGGGAAGCCTGGTCTACATAGACTTGAATGGGGGACACTCAGTCTATCTCACATTCCCAGGGCTGTAGTGGAATGTGTACGTGTTTCTAGGAGACAAGTACCTCCGAAGACAAGGGAGGAGAAACTCACATAAATTCCATAAAAGAACTTTGTATGTGCACAGATTTTCCCCAGGTCCCCAAAAGCATTGGAATAACAGCCAGAACATGCAAACCCTCAGAGGCCATGGGGAAGCCTTTGGCTCTCACTCTGATTGCCATGGAAGGTCACTGGAGCAAAAGGAAAACCCTTAGAGGATTTAGGAGCAGGATACGAGTGGAGCAGGATAAGTACCTCTGTGACAGCAAGAGACATACACCTGGGCTTCTCAAAATAATTTCCATTGAAGCAGAACCTCCCAAACAACATTTTTAAGCCTCACTTCCTCCTTCACCTTTGTACATCACTCCTGTGTTATCTGCTTTATTCATTCCCACCTACCTGGGTGTATGACTGTTGTCTCCTTTTCTTCACATCCCAGGGCTCTTTGCTCAAAAAAGGTGACCAGGTTCAGCTTAGAGACAGCAACACCTATTTATTAAACAAAGGAACATATTACTCATCCTGGGGATTCTACAATTTCCAATCCAGCACTGTGTTCAGTAGAGAAGAGAGAACACTATAAATTATAGAAAATTACTTCACCAAATAGTATTTCCTGACAGCCCCTTTAAAATACTTAGGAAGCATTTCTAATTTGCAGATCCTTAACTCTACTTCCAAGTAGTACGCAATCAAAAATAAGGAATGGATAGCCGATTTTATGATGTGGGCAACAATACCTTATTTCATTTTATAAATATCTAAAATGATCACTGATCTACAGTGAAAGAAGCAGATCAACTCAAGAAATGAGGACAAGATGAAACCTCATGAAGATTTTTTTTGCATCAACAAACCTCTATTTCTTTGAAATGATTTCATTTCTCATTTGTGCTCATTATATTATAGCATTTTAAGATACCTGAATATATACTATGGGACTCTTGTTTTCTTTTCCTGGAGATACAAAAAGTAAGAAACTAAGAGAATAACTGTGAAATGACAATGGAATTAAAAGGAAATTTACAGAACATTTACTAACAAAAGCCTGAACAAAGGTGAGAGCCTTCATTTTCCAAAGCAATCTACAAGTAAAGGGAAATGAAGTAGATGGGGAGTAGTCACATGAAATGTGATAGTTTATGCACATCTCTCAGTAAATCCCTCCAAGACCCTATAATTGGAAAATTATTAGCTTTTCAGTCGAGGAATCTGGCAGACTGCCCCTGAATCAAGTGAACAAAATTAACATCAGCTGTACTGGGACAAACTGATATCAGCTGATCAATGCACACAGGACTCATCATCATTGCTGGGATAGTTTTGAAAAGCAACCCCAAAACATTAATCTAATCATGAGAATAGGTAGGGTTAAGCACATTTAAAACAACATAGAGCTTCCATGTCCTGTACTCTTGTGTATTTTAAATAGGAAGTCTTTCCTTGAGGCAGTTTAGAGCTCCCTTCCTTTTTCAGAACTTTGGGTTGTTCTGGGCCATATAGCAATCAGCTTTACTGGTGCATTTTCATTATGCTTGACTACATAGACCGATGCTGCATCCACACAGGACCTAAATATTACATATTCTCCTTCTTTACTGATATCCCAGGACCCAACCTCATATTCAGTGGGAATATGTGTATCAACACATCCCCAAGTTGATATGACAAAAAGGGATATTTCTCAACATTTGCACATCAGTAATTTATGGTAGGAATTCTTTAAGCTCTAAAAGGAGCCTGGATGGAGAAAATGGAGAGAAGGCGATGGGATATAAGTGAGGAATATCCTAAAGATCTAACGTTGGCTATCATTAGAGAAAAAAGAAAAGTATTAAAAAGAAATTTGTTAGGCAGGACCACCAGAGGTAGAGAAGTAAATGTTTGCAAGTTCTAAATACATGGGATTTCAGCAAGAAAAGGGGACACAGCCGCTGATCTGGGTCACAAATTTTACCTGAGAACCCGCCATTTCTTCCTCTTCCTCCTCCACTTCTAGGTTCCTTTCTCGGGCAATATTATGTAGATACATGGCACCTGTACATCTTTGACGGCATCAGCACAGCGCCTTCACCTGCTACCCCCACTCTCAGAGGCAGGAGGCCCCTGAAATGCCGAAAGACCACGCTCCCCTCTCCTTTGTCACGTGACAGATTCAGGAGGAAATGCGCTCCTACATGGAGACCAAGGGTATTCTCCTTCCCTGTTTTCATACGCCCTTCTGTCTCACAGTCAGCCAGGAATGCTGCTACGGCAATGGGCTATGTGGGGTGCACGGCCCTGACCCACCCACCCAGACTCTACTACCTTTCCTTAAACCAAAGGCTGGACTCAAGTCTCACACCACAGAAATATGAGAGCCCTCTTGCATAACCCTGGTTTCACCCTGGAATTGCCTGGGAACGTAATTAAAGTGAATTTATTTGTAATCTATATAAACCATGTTCACCTGAAACTATTTGTAATCTATATAAATCATGTTCACCTGAAACTATGTTGAAACCCTGAATCAAACACAATATTGTGTGTCAATTATACTTCATTTTTTAAAAATGCATACTCACCCAAGCCAATAGACAGAATCTGTGAGGGAGGTCACAGGTAATAATAGTAAGTAAAACTCTCCATGTCATTTTTATTGTAAGCCTAGAGTGCAAAGCACTTACGTAAATCTTGCCTCTCAAACTTTAACATGCATACAAAGCATTCAAACACCCATGGAAAACACTGGGATTCTGCAGGTTTGGAGGGGGGCCCATGAATTGGCAGCTTTATCAAATTTCTTCCTTGTACCAGGGATGCTCCCCCAGACCTGTTTTTAGTAGCACTAGAGAAAGCAGGCACACCACACCTCAGCCCCTTCCACCAAATACCTTATCTCAAAGTGACTATTATTGGTTTTGTGTACTTAAAAAATTATTCACAACCTAAAAGTTGCGAGTTATGTTTTATTCAGCAGGAATTTTTAGGGCTTCAAGCCCGGGAGGCAGCATCTCAAGTAACCCTGAGAACATTGCTCCGAGGAGGCGAGGTGGGGAGCCAGGTTATATCGACATTTTGCAACAAAGGGCAGGTAGTCAGGAACATAAAAGGATTACTGTTAATTCAAGAAAACCAGATATCCCAAGTTAAGGAATTTAGCGCTTTTCTATGTATGGGAAGATGCAAGAGTCTGGGCTCACTGAAATCATTCCTTTGATAGGCACCTCAGCTATCTGAGGCCAGTATCCTGTATTTTCACATTCTGAGTTTCCTCAGGGCTCACGGTAAGGAGTGGCTGCAGTCTGAAGGCTGCTAGATGGCAGGTATTCTTTCCTTCCTGAGTTCCCTCAGGGCTCACCAGGTCTCATTGGAGGGCTGCAAGTGCTGATGACTGTGACATCCTTTGTTTACTGATATGGCAGGAAATACTCCTTTTCTCAGTTCCAAGAAAGACCACCATCAACATCTTGAAGGATCACATGTTTGGCTGGCACTTTAAAGTTTACAGAAGGCAATAAAGGCTGTAACATCTGAGTAAGTCTCTATTTGTTAAACAACATGTATATACTCATTAGTGCAACAACTATTGAGCATCTACTATGTGTTTACAAGTAGGTTATGGTTTTGGAGACCTCATGGATATTATTGGAGTTAATCTTCATAATACCCTGGGATTTTGGCACTAGGAGTCTCAATAACCATGAGGACATAGATACTAGGACTCACCTTTCTCTCTCTTCTTCTGTTTCCCTATCATTGATTTTTTTAAAAAGTGTTTGCAGGACTTCCCTGGTGGCGCAGTGCTTAAGAATCTGCCTGCCAATGCAGGGGACATGGGTTCAATCCCTGGTCCGGGAAGATCCCACAGGCTGCAGAGCAACTAAGCCTGTGTGCCACAACTACTGAGCCTGCGTGCCACAACTACTGAAGCCTGCAAGCCTAGAGCCCATGCTCCGCAACAAGAGAAGCCACCGCAATGAAGCCCATGACTGCAAGGAAGAGTAGCCCCCGCTCGCCTCAACTAGAGAAAGCCAGTGCGCAGCAACGAAGACCCAACACAGCCAAAAAAAAAATTGTTTGCATACAATAGAAGCTACCTATAGATGGCTTCCTCTTAATTCAGCTCCCCCTTAATTCGGATAACCTGTCTTTAGGTAAGGTCTCCAAACAGGGGTGTGGAAACAGGAGGAAGAGGCTCAGATGAAAAGCAAAGAAGGAACTTTCAGGAGAACTTGCAAGAGAAAAAAAGGCCACAGAGATGAGCAGAGCCTGATCCACAAAAATACCAGTGCTTTTACAAGCCCTGCATTCATGGCTATCAGCTACGTTTTCAACATACCTACAGCCACCCAGGCCTAGAGCCGGAAAACTGCAAGCCCAGGAGTCAAGCCAGGTATTACAGGGTCCAGAGTCCTGCCTCTGGAGAAATAAAGGGAAGTCAGCCCGCAGACAGCCTTCACGCTGTCCAGCCACTAGGCCACCCGATCAGGCTGGAAGGGCCCCCATCAAATGCCGAAAGCAGACCTCTGTCCCCTATTTGAGGTGAGGCAACTTGAGCCAGAGGGTCAAAGCCACTCGGTAACCAAGCCCTCATGTCTGCCCGCGACCTTGTGCTCCAAAGCCATCTCCTGGCCCTGAGGTCCAGCCAGGGATCCTTAGCTGGGTTGCACCAGTCCTCTGGCACCGCCTGGCGGATGTCTGCTGGAACAACAACTCTCAGCCCTTCAAACAGCCTCCCTCCCCTGCCCTCAGGGCTACACTGGCCTCGGGCACCAGCCCGCCTGATTTCCTCTCTCCCCTCCCTCTAAGGACAGTGAAGTGCCCCACTTAGGGTCCTACTGAAAAGTTTCCCAGGGCACTCATCCCTCCCTACAACACCCATTACTTTATTCCAATTAGGCCTTAAAGTGACTTGATGTGACCTGGCTTTCAATCAATCAGCTCCCCCTCAATTCAGGTGCCCTGGCTTTAAGTCAGGTCCACAAACAGGGGTGTGGAGACAGGAGGAAGAGGCTCAGATCGTAAGAGAAGTAGGAAGTTTGGGGAGATGTAGCAAGAGAAAGAAAGGTCACAGGGATGAGCAGAGCCCGACCCACAAAATACCAGCGCTTTTACAAGCTCTGCATTCACTACCAACAGCCTCGTTTTCAACATGCCAACACCCACGCAGGCCTACAGCTTCAGAAGTGCAAGCCCAAGAGTCAAGTAGGGTATTTCTTGGCCTGGAGAACAATGGCAGTCAGACCTCAGTCAACTCTCAGCCCTTCCTCAGGCCTCCCTCCCCAGCCCTGAAGGCTCCACTGGCCTTGAGCACCAGTATGCCTGATTTCTTTCCTCCTCTGCCTCCAAATGCAAAGAAGTGCCCTGTGAGGGGGGGTATTTTTTCTCTCTCAGAGTCTCCCGGGGCACTCACCCCTCCCTAATCCATCGCACGATTTTCAATCAATCAGCCCCATGAAGTCACATGACATGATTCCTGCTTTAAATCCAACCAGTTCCCCCTTAATGCAGCTGACCCTGCTTTAGGTCTGGTGTGGCCGGGACCGGTGTGGCAACAGGAGGAAGCAGCTCAGATGGAAAGGGAAGAATGAAGTTTTCAGGGAGCTCTCCAGAGAAAGAAAGAATACACAGGGATGAGCATAGCACACCCACCAAAATACCAGTGCTTTTACAAGCTCCCCATTTAGGACCCCCAGCCCCATTTCCCACATTCCAACACTCACACAGCCCTTTACCTCGAAAACTGGGAGCCCAAGATTCAAGCCAGGTATTTCTGGCTCCAGAGTTTTGCCTCTGTAGAAAGAGCCAGTCAGGCTGTCCCCACCAGGCTGGAAGTGCTCCCATAGCAAGCTTCAGCTCTACCCGCTCTGTGAGAGGTGGCAATTTGAGCCAGAGAGTCAGAGGCTCCGGACAACCAACCGCTCCTCTCAGGGCTCACCCTGGGGTTCTGCCAACCCCATCTCAGAGGCTGGAGCCACAGGTGGGCTCCGCCAGTGCTCTGTCGCCCTCTGGCGGCTGTCGGGTCTGATGCCAACGCTCATCCCTTCCTCCTGCCTCCCTCCCTTTCCCCAGCCTGGCAGCTGCACTGGTCTATCCTCAATAAATCTTACCTTAAGGGGACTTCCCTGGTGGCACAGTGGTTAAGAATCCACCTGCCAATACAGGGGACATGGGTTCGAGCCCTGGTCCAGGAAGATCCCTCATGTCGCGGAGGAACTAAGCCGGTGCGCCATAACTACTGAGCCCATGCGCTGTAACTACTGAGCCCATGCGCCGTAACTACTGAGCCCATGTGCTGCAACTACTGAAGCCCCGGCATCTAGAGCCCATGCTCTGCAACAAGAGACGCCACCACAATGAGAAGCCCGCGCACCACAATGAAGAGTAGCCCCTGCTTGCCACAACTGGTTTTGACCATCCTGTGTTTTCAACAGGAGGGTTATAAATGTGTGAGGTTTCTCAGTGGCTGGGGGAAGGGACAGAGAGTACCAAGGAAGGAAAGGAAAAAATGAACTACAAGACCAGAAGCACTAAAGGCAAACTTTCTCTTACCTCCAGCCTAGTTCTCCTGGTGCCCAAACTGTGAGTTAAATTTCTTTGGAAGTTGTATTGTGTTTTTTAACTACCAAAGCAAAATTCAAACAGTAAAAGTTGACTTTGGAGTTTAATAGAAGAATGGAAGAAAATAAAGAAAAGAAAGCTGATGGTACCAAGTTATTTTTCTGGTCAGCAATTTTCCCTCACCCCCATCCCCTCCAGGACTGGAGACTGACTGACTGAAACCTTTGGAATGAACTTCACCAAGGAGCACTCACTCATGAAACTGAGTGCAGACAAGCTGATAGGATTCATTAATTGTGCTTAGTGTGCCGGATTTTCTATAATGCTTGGTTGATTTTTCTGGAACTGAAAACAGGATCCAGTTTAGAAAAAGAAAAAGAAAAAAACGGCTGTGATAAGTGAAGGTGGACAGAAAAACTGTTATAGGGACCTTAATGGATTTCCATTGCCCATAGCCATGGTTCTCACGGTGGTCTTGAGACCAGCAATTTCTTCATCACCTGGGAACTCATTGTACTGGTCTGCTTAGGCTGCTATAACAAAATACCACCAGTTGGGTGGATTAAACAACAGACATTTGTTTCCTTACAGTGCTGGAGGCTGGAAGTCCAAGATCAAGGTGCTGGCCAGTTTGGTTTCTGGTGAGATCGCTCTTCCTGGCTCTTCCTCTTTTTATAAGCCACCAATCCAATCAGATTAGGAACCCAGATTTACAACCTCTTTTAACCTTAATTATCTCCTAAAAGCCCTATCTCAAATACTGTCACATTGGGCATGAGGACGTCAACATATGAATTTGGGGGGACAGAATTCAGTCCATAGGACTCGTTACAATTGAAAATTCTGGAGCCCTGCCTCAGATCTACTGAATCAGAAATTCAGGAAATGGAGCCCTGCAATTTGTGTCTTATTAATCTCTCCAGGTTATTCACATGCACGCTAAAGCCTGAGAAGCACAGGCCTGCAAGGAAAATTCCCAACATCCCATTTCTTTTCCTCCACAATTTTTCCCATTTTTACTTTCCCACCTAATTTCTTACTGCTCTTTGACATGACCTCTGCTTCTGCTAAACTCCTTTTCACCGTGGCCTGAAGGATCATTCGTATTCTTTCAGACTCTTGTTTACTGTCCTTCCACAACTTCGCATTGTCTTTCGACCTCTTTAATGAAGCATCACTTTAACATCCCAGCCAAGGTCATGTCTTCTTTCTGCAGACAGCAGAAGCACTAATTGTCTGAACCAATCATTTTCATATTTTTACAGATTTTACTTTCTTAGAGTTCATAGGTTATACTTGTCTGTAATTTTAGCACAAGCCTTTCCATATAAAAAGTACTTAAATCTTCAAAATATTATAGACTGTCCTGCTTATAACTCTTCTCTGTAAGCGACTCCCTACAACACCAGCTCCAATACACCACTGATTTGGGGCATCAAACAGCCCATTGATCTCTGACATAACGCTACTTCCAATGCTTCTTAATAGAAAAAATAATCTATATAGTATTTGCTATTTATTAAATCTTTAAGTGCATCAAGTCCTATAATAACCACTTAGTACATTACCTCATTAAATTCTCACAATCACCCTGATATAGGCATTATGATCTTTATTTGACTGAAAAAGACACTGGAAACTGAGGCAGAGAAGTTCAAGGAATTCCCCCAAAGTCACATACCCGAGGAGCAGCAAGGCCGAAAATTATGAATCTATGTTTTTCTAACTCAAAGCATATGCGTTATTTTTACTATGTTATACTAGAGACAGAGATTTAGTTTTCTGTCAACGTGTTGAATTTACTGCCAAGAACCCCAGAGTGTATGTGTCTTGCAGTAAAGATATTTCCAGGATAGCCTTTGTAAACTCTCTCTTTTCTCCACCCCTAACGTATACATACACACATACAGAAGCACTGCTAAAAGTAAACCATCATGAAAAAAAATTTAGGGAGGACTTGTTGAGACCACCAGATACTATTAAATGACTACAGACAACAAAGAGCTCTGTTCTATATGCTATTCTATATGCTATTTACCTGCAGACAGTCTTTGGAATTCTTTCATCTTTACATTAAAAACAACTGAAGAACTCAAAGGGAATTACTTGAAAGCTCACAAGGAGCTCTGATAAACTTTTGCCCAAAGCAATTACTGATAATTGAACACTAGAAACACTCACACACACATATATATGCATAGAAAATTGAAAAAATTCTATAAAAACAATGGAATTTGTTTTTTAAATTCGTACATTCTTAGCTTCCTTTCCCAGAAAACAGCCCAAGTGGTTATATTTTACTTTCACAGCTGCCTGCACTTTAGACTGGACTGTTAAGATAATAAGCCACACCTATTATATTGTTTCAGTCATACCAACCACCAGCTGAGACAGCTCCATTCACAGCCTACCTGGGGTGTTCAACTCACTCAACATCTTGCAGAAATAGGTGACATATTGTTCACATGGAGGTGCTGTAAATGAGCTGAGTATTCTTCTGGGTTGTAGCCCACCAACGTCATCTGCATCTGCAAGTTGTGAGACACTATGGTCCATACTTTGTCCTCTGTGGAGAGAAAAATGCCACGATGATGGGTCATTAATATGCAAATATATCTTCAAATGTCAGAAAATAAGTGAGCTATGCTTTCACTGGTGTTTTCCCCGAACTGCTGTAGAACAGACTTAAGGACAGTAATCCTTAAAGTAACCCCTACCCTTTTCTCACACCTACATGCTGCTTCTATAGACAAAGTAGAAAATTCATGTTTTTTATTAAAAACAAATGCAAGATTTGGTTGATGCTCTAATGTCCACAGCATTGAATATGAAGCCCATTTTGTTCCAGTGCCTTCCCCTCTCTGGAGCCCCTCACTCCTCACGTAGAACAGGATCAGCTCCTCCCTAAATGAACTATGTGCCCTCAAGCCTCTAGATCTTTGTACATGGTGTTTGCTCTCATCAGAATATGCATCCTCACCTTGTCAACAACGGTTCTTTTCACTCTGACCTTTCAGGTAAAAGGAGACACTGTATGCTCTGTTATTGAAATGTTCTACACATGTGGGAAGATGCAAATAAGTAATTATCTTGGTGTTTTGGACCCTGAAAATTTCACTATGTGAAAAGGAGAAGCAGATATAAGATTGATGAGGTTAATTTAAAATCCTATAGGCATTGGGCTTCCCTGGTGGTGCAATGGTTGGGAGCCCACCTGCCAATGCAGGGGACACGGGTTCGAGCCCTGGTCCGGGAGGATCCCTCATGTCACAGAGCAACTAAGCCTGTGTGCCACAGCTGCTGAGCCTGTGCTCTGGGGCCCACGAGCCACAACTACTGAGCCTGCATGCCACAACTACTGAAGCCTGAGCACAGCAACAAACACCCAACGCAGCCAGAAAGAAAGAAAAGGAAAGTAATGCCTACTCTATTACCCTCAGGACTCGGCAACCTGGGTGGGACTTACATCCCAGGAGCCTGAGCAGGTTTGGGTTTCAAGGCTGGACAGGCCTGGGGCTGAGGGAGCTAGGGGAAGGATGTGCCATCAGTTGAGCCCCCCCACCATGGACCTGTAGTGCCCATTCACCTCTGCATGGGACCACAATCTCCAGATCCATGCTGGTCCTCTTACAGCCGAATGAAGCCTAGTGCACCCAAAGGATGATGGACCCACTTGGAGGGAAGAGCTGTGAAAAGGTACCGGATCTCCATGGCTCCTGCTGGTGGGGTTCCCACTTCCATCCTCCTTCCTTAGACTCATCCCACCTACGAACCACGCACCCTCACCATAGCACATTTTCAGGGCTTGGGATTTGTCTGGGGGAGGAGGTGAAGGGTAAGGGGGAAGAGGTAATTAAGACACAAACATTTTGGTGTGTGTGTTCGGGCAACTTCCACTCTAATTTCCAACCCAGGAACAGGATGCTCTCTGAGGCTGTTTCCCCAAGTTCCCAGAGTGAGCATGAAGAAGTGATGCCGCCTGGTGGCCGTTTCTCTTAACAACAAATTTAAAACCGGTGCTCAAGGGCACTTAATATTCACAAGGCCTGCAGGGCTGGAAATGATCCCTGCCCTCAAGAAATGTCCTGGGGTAGGTAATCGAAAATGGATTCAAATCAGGCCCAGCTCTCAAGAAGCCAGTTTCAAGAGTTCAACTGTACTCACACTCTTTAAAAAAAAAATGAAAAGATGCTCAGGATCTGTCATGATTAGAGAATGCAAATAAACATAGACGAGGAGTTCCCTGGCTCCATCCCTCAAAAGTCTAAAAACAGTAAGTGCTCAAGAGGGCAGGCAGAAGAGGGAACCCTACTATGTTGTTGTTGGGAATGTAAATTGGTAATGGCCAGTATGGAGAACAGTATGCAAGTTCCTTAAAAAATAAAAAACAGACCTACATGGAAAACTGGTGATCCCACTCCTGTTTGTATATCCAGAGGAAACCATCCTTAGAAAAGTCAATGCACCCCAATTGTCATTGTGGCACTCTTTACCATAGTCAAGGCATGGAAACAACCAAAATGCCCATCGACAGATGAATGGATAAAGAAGATGTGCTACCTATACTCCATGGACTATTATTCAGCCAGAAAACAGAAGGAAATCATGCCATTTGCAGCAACATGGATGGACCGGGAAATGATCACACTAATTCCAGCAAATCAGACCGAGAAAGACAAATATTCCAGGATATCACTTACATGTGGAATCTAAAAACTGATAGAAATGAAGTAACGTACGAAGCAAAACAGACTCACAAACGTAGAAAAGAAACGTAGGTTTACCCTAGGGGGAAGTAAGGAGGGGGCAAGCAAAATTAGGAGGTTGGGATTAACACAGACACTAATATATCTAAAATAGTTAATCAACAAGGACCTACCTGTGAGCACAGGGAGCTCTACTCAACACTCTGTAATAACCTACCTGGGAAAAGAATTGGAAAAAGAACAGGTGCAACTAGATGTATAACTGAATCAAGTTGCTGTAGAACCCAAATAAACAAAACATTGAATATTAACTATACTGCAATAGAAAGTAAATATAAATATATTTAAAGAAAAAAAAGGAGGACTTCCCTGGTGGCGCAGGGGTTAAGAGTCTGCCTGCCAATGCAGGGGACACGGGTTTGAGCCCTGGTCCGGGAGGATCCCACATGCCGCAGAGCAACTAAGCCCCTGTGCCACAACTACTGAGCCTGTGCTCTAGAGCCTGCAAGCCACAACTACTGAGCCCACATGCTGCATGTACTGAAGCCCGCATGCTCTAGAGCCTGTGCTCTGCAACAAGAGAAGCCACGGCAATGAGAAGCCTGCACACCACAATGAAGAGCAACCCCCCCCTCGCCGCAACTAGAGAAAGCCCACGTGCAGCAACGAAGACCCAACACAGCCAAAAATAATAAATAAATAAAAATAAATTTTAAAAAAATCCTATAGGCACCTCCCTGGCAGTCCAGTGGTTAAGACTCCCCGCTTCCACTGCAGGGGGCACGGGTTTGATCCCTGGTAGGGGAACTAGGATCCTGCATGCCTCAACATGGTCAAAAAAAATCCTATATAGTTCTGTATTTGAATTAGAAGTATCACTATAAACCCTTGATGATGTTATCTTTTTTAAAATGCTGATATGTGTCCTAGCTCCGTCCACTGAAAAAGTCCCCAAACAAGGACAAACCTCTGGCACCAGATTGTCATCACTGAATACCACTTTCCATTAAGAGAAAACTAGGCTCCTGGAGAAATGGCTGATTCCAGGGCTGGAACTGGATAAGAGGAGCCTGGAACATATTGTCACATCAGAAACAAATAAACTACTGGAGACAGAGGGCTGTTCAAAAACCCCCAGGGCCAAAGACATCAATCAGAAGTTCCTGCAATGAATTAAAATACATCAAGGATATTTAATTATATGAGTTCACTGAAAAAAAAGAAATGTTTAATTTTGGAAGATTAGCTAAGACATTATTTTGAATATCAGTAAAAGAAGGCAAAAAATCCAGCGTTTAGTCCATGTTACCTATATGAACTGTAATATAACTAAATACTCCCTTTATGGAAATATTTCATCTCATAAATGAAGGCTAAGTGATAAATTAGAGTGTCACCATTTTTTTTTTTGGCCTGGCCCCATGGCATGTGGAATCTTAGTTCCCCAACCAGGGATCAAACCTGCACTCCCTGCATTGGAAGTGTGGAGTCTTAACCACTGGACTGTGTGTCATCATTTTGTAACTTGTAACAAGTTAGTAGGATCTAAGGAGGCTAATTCATGGCTGCTAACATATCCACAAGTGAAAGGAGAGGAGGTGTGCCTCATGGGGTTGGGAGGGGAGGGCACTTACTCAGCACTACAATGAAGCAAGGCAGACACAAATCAGACTGGAATTTCACCAAGCTTATAGTCCTACCTGCGAACTTCTAGAAAATATTGAGGAAAGGGGAACATGTTAAATGGCACCAAAGGGAAATAATCAGCAAAATCCATGCTGTGGAAAACCATATAGATCATACAATCTAGTTTTTCAACAGGTAAGCAATAAATTACAAGGGAAGAGACAGACAGACAGACAGACAGACACACACACACACACACACACACACACAGAGCTATAGATTTAAAGAGATGACCTCAACTTGCCCTTAGGCAAGGGCAATAGGAGTGAGGTCTTCCTATTTCAGGAAATGGCAACTTCATCCCTCCAGTTCTCAAAAGCCTTGGAATTGCCCTTAACTTTCCCTTTTCTTCTACCTCTGCATGCAGCCTGTCAGTGACTCCCATCTGCTCCATGTATTCAGAATCTGGGTACCCCTCATCCCATCCCCCACCACTGCTCTGGTCGAAGTCCCTGGGGCCCCTCGCCTGCATCCCACAGGAACCTCTAAACAGTCCCCTCTTTCCACCCTTGTACCCTTGAGGCAGGAGATAGATGGGCCCCAGGCTGAGCATCTGGAATTGTTCCCTGTGGACAGAGACTCCAAAGTATCAATAGCAGGACAATCGAGAGAGGAGGCTGGGCCCTGCCCAGATAAGAGATAAAAGACCACATATCCCTCATTCTCGAAATCAAGGAAACCTCCTCAAATACACATGTGCAAAAAGGCTCCCTGGAGGTCAAAAAGGGAGGGGGTGCTACCCCACTGTAAGTGAGGTCAACTACCCATAGGCCTCTTCTCTAGAATCCATCTTGGCTAAGAGATTCACACTTACATAGGGAGGACCCTGAGATAAACAAAATATGGACTCAAAACCGGGCAAAGCAAGATGATTGGCCAAAGGAAACCTGGAATAAATGCCCCACAAGAGTGATTCAAACTACCACGAGGGTGCGAGTCTCTCTCTGAGCCCACCCATTTGTCTATCCACACGTACTGTACTCTTTTTCCTCCTAAGAAACACTTTACTTGCTTCACTAATTTCCATCTCTATGTGGAAATTCATTTCTACACAGCTGACAGGCCAGGGCCTTGTCACTGGCCACTGTGCCTGGTGGTCTAGTGGTTTGTATTCAGTGTTCTCACTGCCTTGACCAGACTTCAATCTCTGGCCAGGGAACTGAAACTGTGCTTCAAGCCATTGCAGGCCAAGGCCACCCAAGATCACCCTGATGCCTACAGTCAACACAGCAGCCAGGCTGAGCCTTTTCAAATACAAGTCAGATTCTGACACAGCTCAAAGTCTTCATGTAGCACCCAGTCTTGTCCACAGTCAAAGTCTAGTTCTTAAAATAGCCCAAGGCCCTCAGCAATCTGGCTCCTTCTTGCCGCCCCGCTAATCTCCACCTTGCTACTTGGGCTCTGGCCACACTAACCTCCTTGCATTCGTCCAACAGATCAGGCAGCCCCTTCTCGAAGACTTGCACTTGCTCTTTCCTGCGTCTAGAGCCATCTTTCCTCAGATCTCCTTGCCCCCCCTTCCCCTGCAGATCTGAGCCCCAGAGCCAAACTTCCCTTCGCTGAGTCCCACTCCTACCACAGCTGCTCTCAAACTACCTGCCCAGCTTTGAACATGTGAATTATTTTTTAATGTCTGTCTTCCTCCATTAGAAGGAAAGAAAGCAGGGATTGTTTTCAATGCTATATGCACAGTGCTTAGAATGGTAATTGGCACATAGTAGGGCTTCAAAAATGTTAGTTGAATAGAAGCATGAATTAATAAGAATAAATAGAATACAAATACTTGATCTAGGAACTTCTTAAAGTCACTTTGGTTCAAGGTCTGCTGAGACTATCCTGAGAGACTCTGGACAGGCCCCTTCCTTCCTCTGAGCCAGAACTGCCCTTCGTCTATTACAACACACCTCTCTATCAGAATACTTTCCAGCTTGCTGTTCTTAAATCGATGAAAACAAGTTCAGTATGGTGCCCCTGTAGTCATTTGCTATAGGGTAATGACTTTTTCAGTTTTACCTTTGGCCTGATCAAAACTGCCTTCCTTTAGCTCTTCTGATACAGAAAGAAAAGCTACAATATATTTTGGTAATTCTATCACTTTCTGACATGATTCTGAAAACAAACTGATTGTCATTTATATCCAGACCTGCAGATTTACCTTCACCTAATTAAAAATTCATTAATTGAATTAGGTTGAAATAGGGAATAACAAATCTGACTCCATATTAGATCTGTTTCTTTTACCTTAACCTTTGTTTTCTGTTGCTTTTGCTACAAGTTACTCACTAAAGGGATGTTGCCTATAGCTGAAAATACACATAATGGCTCGTCTCTGGGAGCCCTGTCCCCCATGCCCAAAGATTAAACTAACATACCTTTGTTCAGCTCACAGGAAACATCCTGACCCAGCCCACCTGTGAATGGCTGCAGGAAAGAAGAAATTTACACACTCCCTCCCGGAGTTAGGCCGAAACCAGGACCTCTTTGCAGTAACTTTTACTGGTCATCTTACTTTACCTCCTCACCTCCCTTTTTCTTTGTTCTATAAAAGAAACTAGCATTCAGACCCCAGCAAGATGGTTCTCTAGGACCCTTGTCCACCATCTGCTCGGAATCCCGGCTTTCCAAATAAAGTTGTTTTTCCTGCCCCAACACCTCGTCCCCTGATTTATTGGCCTGTCCTGCAATGAGCAGGATGAGCTTGGACTTGGTCACAAGGTTACTTTTATCTCTTTCTTGTTACATTCAGCCCATGGCATAGAATTCTCAAATGTTTGACACTACTTATTTTTTCCTCCCTCCCTCCTTCCCTCCTTCCCCTCTTTCTTTCTTCCTCTCTCTCTTTCCCTCCCTCCCTCCCTTCCTTCTTTCTGAAACCGCTAGGTGGCATTTAAGGGACTCCAAAAGGAGCTGTGGTTCTTTATGTCTCAGCTCAGAAAGAATTCAGCAAGAGGCAAAGTGATAGATAAGAAGTGATTTATTAGAAAAGGACGCTTGTGAGGCTTACAAGCAGGTGGGCAAGAAGGTGCCGCACCCCCAAAACTTAGTGGGCTATAGTTTCATAATCAAAGGAAAAGTGGGGAGGGGGGAAAGACTACCTTCCTCCTCATTCTTGAGTAGTCGTCACGCATCCGTCATTAGCTCCTCCTCCATGTCAGGCAGGGGAGTGTTCTTGTCCCTACATCGTAAAGCTGGGACTGTCATGGCACAATGGAAATGAGCAAAGAGCTGGTAACATATGCTTAAAATGGTAAATCACCTCAGGTTTTAGTATAATGTCACCTTTTCCTTATATTTCTGTTTTTAGTGCACACAGAGAAGCGTGTCCTGGGAATCATTAACCTACTGAGCTCACTGGGAAGGATGTGGGTCTCATGCCACAGCTGTATTACTGTTTGAGGGCATGTCTCATGCTTCTCTTGCATGGTTTTGTTGCTAAGCAAGCCTGCTTGGCTTTGTTGGTTAAGCAAACCTGCTTTTTTTCTTCTCTTCTTTTTTATTTATTTTTTATACAGCAGGTTCTTATTAGTTATCCATTTTATACACATCAGTGTATACATGTCAATCCCAATAGCCCAGTTCAACACACCACCACCACCACCCCGCTGCTTTCCCCCCTTGGTGTCCATACGTTTGTTCTCTACATCTGTGTCTCAATTTCTGCCCTGCAAACCGATTTATCTATACCATTTTTCTAGGTTCCACATATATGCATTAATATATGATATTTGTTTTTCTCTTTCTGACTTACTTCACTCTGTATGACAGTCTCTAGAAACATCCACGTCTCAACAAATGACCCAATTTCGTTCCTTTTTATGGCTGAGTAATATTTCATTGTATATATGTACCACATCTTCTTTATCCATTCATCTGCTGATGGGCATCTAGGTTACTTCCATGACCTGGCTATTGTAAATAGTGCTGCAATGAACTTTGGGGTGCATGTGTCTTTTTGAATTATGGTTTTCTCTGGGTATATGCCCAGTAGTGGGATTGCTGGATCATATGGTAATTTTATTTTTAGTTTTTTAAGGAACCTCCATACTGTTCTCCATAGTGGCTGTATCAATTTACATTCCCACCAGCAGTGCAAGAGGGTTCCCTTTTCTCCACACCCTCTCCAGCATTTGTTGTTTGTAGATTTTCTGATGATGCCCATTCTAACTGGTGTGAGGTGATACCTCACTGTAGTTTTCATTTGCATTTCCCTAATAATTAGTGATGTTGAGCAGCTTTTCATGTGCTTCTTGGCCATCTGTATGTCTTCTTTGGAGAAATGTCTACTTAGGTGTTCTGTCCATTTTTGGATTGGGTTGTTTGTTTTTCTAATATTGTGCTGCATGAGCTGTTTATATATTTTGGAGATTAATCCTTTGTCCGTTGATTCATTTGCAAATATTTTCTCCCATTCTGAGGGTTGTCTTTTCGTCTTGTTTATGGTTTGCTTTGCTGTGCAAAAGCTTTGAAGTTTCATTAGGTCCCATTTGTTTATTTTTGGTTTTATTTCCATTACTCTATGAGGTGGGTCAAAAAAGATCTTGCTGTGATTTATGTCAAAGAGTGTTATTCCTATGTTTTCCTCTAAGAGTTTTATAGTGTCTGGTCTTACATTTAGGTCTCGAATCCATTTTGAGTTTATTTTTGTGTATGGTGTAAGGAAGTGTTCTAATTTCATTCTTTTACATGTAGCTGTCCAGTTTTCCCAGCACCACTTATTGAAGAGACTGTCTTTTTTCCATTGTATATCCTTGCCTCCTTTGTCATAGATTAGTTGACCAAAGGTGCGTGGGTTTATCTCTGGGCTTTCTATCTTGTTCCATTGATCTATGTTTCTGTTTTTGTGCCAGTACCATATTGTCTAACCTGCTTTCTTGAGTGATCATTAACTTACAGGGGTCTCCCATACTTTTTTCTTTACTTACAATCCCCTAGTGGGATTAACTATTTAATTACCTACTTTGTCCATTTACTCGGTCCCAATCTCTCCCTCCCTCCCTTCCTTCCTTCTTTCCTTCTTTCCCTTCTTTCTCTCTCTCTTTCTTTCTCTTTTTCTGAAAAAAAAAATCCTTGAGCCTTGTCCTATAGCAGTGTTCCAGACCTTTCTTTCTTTAACTCATGATGGAATAGCATTCTAATCTTTAAAGTACTCCTTTAAAGTACCATAAACCCCTTTTTAATATACATAATGTTCATAAAGTCAAACATTAAGACAGTAAAACAAAATGATCACCATTATAGTCTCTGTCAATAACTTTAAAAATACTAACCAAATTGTTAATATTGATGAATATTTTGGTCCTGGTTTCTTCATGGCCCTAAACTCTAGTTCCAACAATCTCACCACACACATTTCAGCATCAAAACCCTGTGCATTACCTCTTTATATTTGTTTTATAGCCATTCATTCATTCAACAAATATTATCATGTACCTAACATATGACCGATACAGATCTAGGCGCCAGGGAAACCACAGCAAAAAAAAAAAAAAGCATTCATAAATTTTTGTGGCTTACATTCTTATATTCTAGTGGGGAAAAGAAAAAAGATAACAAGCAAAATTAAAATAATACATGTATTTTGCAAGTGATAATGACGAGGAGAAAAACTAAATCAGAGAAGGGAAAAATAGGCTGTGTGTATGGCCATTGCATTTTTTTTTGGCTGTGCCTCATGGCTTGTGGGATTCTAGTTCCCCAGCCAGAGATCAAACCCAGGTCCCGGCCATGAAAGCACCAAGTCCTAACCACTGGACTTCCGGGGGATTCCCCATATTTTTAAACCCAGAGGAAACCATAAAAGCCCTGAGAAAGTGACATTTGAATAAATAAGATAGTTATCCAGCAAACCATGTAGATGCCTGGGGAAAGTATTCCAGACAGAGGGAACCCACATGCAAGTGTTCTAATTCTGGAATATTCCAGAGACTACTCAGGTAGACAAGGAGGCCAGTGAGTGAGGAAGGGGAGAGTAGCAGAAGTCGAAGGCAGAAATGTTATGGCGATGAGTGGGACCTCACAGTGAGATGGAAAGACATTGGCAGTGGAAGGTTTGGAGCAAGTTAAAGTAGTTTGCTTTAACTTATTCTTTGACATACTATTCTTTGCTTCAATAAAATTATACTTCAGAAGGGTTTGAAAAATAATATATGTATATATGTCTATATCTATATATCTTTATAAAGATTTAAAACTTTTAAAAATGTCATGGCATTCTAAAAGGTAATACAGTAAGTCCCCTACATAAGAACTTTCAAGTTGTATACTTTCAAAGTGCATTTGCATGTCCAATCACGTAAGTTAGTTCATGTGTCTGGTATACATTGTCACATGTGTGAATCCTTTACAACTGGTTGTGCTTTTGTGTACTTTACTGTAAGTACTTTATAGAGTACAGTAGTACAGTATTTTTATTTCAAGCCCAGGATGTCCAGAAGCAAGTGTATAAGCAGCAGTGATGTAGCTGGTACTTCTAAGAAGATAGAATTGCCAAATTTGCCAAAAAGATAGAATTGGAGGCCCAGAGAAAGGATGAAGAGAGACAAGAGGAATAAGAAGTAACTGAAGAACCGAAGAGATTCACGATGCAGGAAATGGCAAAGGGATTTTTTTTATTTGAGGAGGCACTGTACCTGAACGTAGAACGGTACACGAAGGTTGCAGTAGCCATTCAGAATGCAATCCAGTGGTACCGTGTCATCTATTATGAGAAAAAAAGAGCTACTATCCAAACATCATTGGATCATTTTTTCAAGAGGGTGGATAGAATTGAATACAACTAGGAACCAGAACCTATGCCATCAAAGTCAGGTGTGAGTGAAATTAGAGCTTGCCCTCTATCTCCTATTGCTGACGATCCTTCAGCTCTACCATCTCCCATCTCCTCTCCCTCCTCCAGTCAGCAACTCTCCTTCCCTGTTCACACGATGCCAGCTGCTGTATGCCAGCTGTTGTACTGTACTACTGTCAAGGTATTGTACTATAAGATTTAAAATGTTTATTTTTTGTGTTTGTTTGTTTTTATGTATTATTTGTGTGAAAAGTATTATAAACCTATTACAGTACAGTATTATATTGCCAATTGTGTTAGCTGGGTACCTAGGCTAACTTTGTTGGACTTACGAACAAATTGGACTTACGAATGCACTCTTAGAATGGAACTCATCATATGTAGGGAACTTACTGTATATAAGCTCTATGTTGATAACATAAAACAATTACTATTGATGCATCTTACAAATTATTTTTAATGCTTGCATATTACACATTACAATGGCTCCTTTGGAGCTTTTAAATCTTAAATGACAAATGGATATTAAAGATTTTGCAGGTATCCAGCATCTAGAAGAAAGTTCTGCTGTATAGATTTTTCTTTGCTAGTATCATAAGTTGAAAAATTAAGAATCTTATTCCCATATTCAAAGTGTGTTTATATAATATGTATTATCAGATATGTGTGTAATACAAATAGAAGCTACGGTGTATGGAAACTTTGAAATTTCTTCCACTGTTCCATTTTCATGAAGAAGCAATTGATAAACTAGTATATTTAAAATACTCTTTTTGGATTAGTGTGTTATGATAATACCCTTTGTGATTACTGAGAGCTTAGGATCATGCAATTACATATTTTAAAATTATCACATTGTACACTGTTTTAAATATAGCTGATTTAATGATAGGTTTCAAATACTAGGGCACATATGGAACATACTGTGGAAGTACATCTATCCCCTTGGCAATTAAAAGGTCTTTGAGATTACCCAGCTTAGTTATGTTGAATATGTACATTAGAAAGGTCCTTTGCTACCTATATTAGTGACCCCCATATCCTTATCCTATCTGTAATTCTCAAGTAATTCACTTCATGAGAACCCAATTCCTTGTGTGGCTGGAGTTCTGATCAGGCTCTGATAAAGTCAGGAAATAACCAGTGAAAAAAGTAAGGAATAACTCCTCCTAGAACACAACCAGGTTCTTCATCATGTATATGGCTATTCTTTGACTCTTTTCTATGTTATCCATTTACAATCTGAAGTTCACATTATAGAGCAGGTCTATCTACAGTACATTTTAACAAAAGCCCAATCTGAGCTGAGTCCAGTAGAAAAATTTTTTGTATCCTATACATATGCCTATGCATGTAAGTGTTTCTGATTTTCAGACAATATCATGGTGCTGGTTAATGCCTAATTTGTTAATCTGGGAGCTTTTTTCACCTTTCTTCATACTAACTCTGAAATGATCTTTAAAAAGAAGGGAATAGTATATTATAAATTATCTACATTGAAAATGGTGTATAAACTCTGTTAGGTAGGGATAACCAACATCTACATGTAGTCCAAAGCCCTTAGCAGCCCTATTATCTACTATAGTTACTTTACAGGAATAACTTTGGGTCTCTCACTCTTAGAGTAACACAACTGGAACTGAACTATAACACATGCTTCACCTAAGATTTTCCATACTGCATGTCAACCTTGGCCTGCTGCATAAAACTAGTGAAGCCAATTTTGTATATCCTTAAATTTCTCCTCTCTCTCATAAACTGCATTCTGATAACTTAGTCTGTGGCTTTCTTTGAGCATGGAAATCTTATTGGGTGTTATCTTGATTCAATAAATCAACAATTGAACCTCAACTATGAGGAAGATATGAGCAAGGATTGCCAATGAAATTAATAAGAATTGCTTAAACATTTGCAGCCTTATAGGAGATCATAGCCAAGGGAAGAAGCCTACCATTCAAAGGAAACCATGTTCTCATGTGAAAAATTTTGAGTACCAAATAATATCAATATAATGTCATGTGAGAGAGCATCCATTTTGACTCTTTTGTATCAGAGATTAAGAAACCAAGTGTAATGGAGTTACCACATGATCCTGCAATCCCACTCCTGGACATATATCCAGAAAAGATGAAAACTCTAATTCAAAAATATACATGCACTCCAATGTTCATAGAAGCACTATTTACAATAGCCAAGATATGGAAGCAACATAAATGTCCATCAGCAGATGAACAGGGAATTCCATTGGTTAAGACTCTGAGCTTTTACTGCCGAGGGCCTGGGTTCAATCTCTGGTTGGGGAACTAAGATCCCGCAAACCGCACACTGCAGCTAAAAAAAAAAAATTCAGATGAATGGATAAAGAAGATGTGGCACATATATACAATGGAATATTACTCAGCCATAAAAAAGAATGAAATAATGCCATTTGCAGCAATACGGATGGACCTAGAGATGATATTGTTTATATGTAGAATCTAAAAAAATAATACAGGGGAATTCCCTGGTGGTTCAGTGGCTAGGACTCCACATTTTCACTGCATGGGGCACAGGTTCGATCCCTGGTCAGGGAACTAAGATCCTGCATGTTGCACAGCATGGCCAAAAAAAAAAAAAAAGAACTGTAAAGAGATTTGGAACCATGTCAGTTAAGGATCTACTAAGTACTAAAGTAACTGGGAAGTCCAAGATTATGGACTTAAAGATTATGTTAAAAGAGATTGGTTTGTAAGAATATTTCAGAATTGACTTTTTCTGCATATTTACTAAAAATATTAATTTGTATAAATAACTGCAGCAAGAAACTAAGAAAATAGAGTTGCATTTAAGTTAAAGGTAACAAGATTAGTGTTTTCCAAGATTACAAAGTTACATTTGTGTTGGAAACAATACTTTAGTTTTATGATATAAACAAATAATTTGTCTTTGTAATCTTGTTAAAGGAAAGTTGAGATTTGCATGCTTATAACATTTCTATGATTTTTATAATTTAGGAATAATTTTACACTAAATATTTTCCCACTAAGACACCAAAAATTAATACCCCCTTTAAAACAAGATTACTATCAAGTAGGAACAACTTCCATAGATTTGCAGTCTATTAAAACACCATGAGGGACTTCCCTGGTGGTCCAGTGGTTAAGACTTTGCCTTCCAGTGCTGGCGGTGTTGGTTTGATCTCTGGTCGGGGAGCTAAGATCCCACATGTCTCAAGCCCAAAAGACCAAAACGGGGCTTCCCTGGTGGCCCAGTGGTTGAGAGTCTGCCTGCCAATGCAGGGGACATGGGTTCATGCCCCGGTCCAGGAAAATCCCACATGCTGCGGAGCGGCTGGGCCCGTGAGCCATGGCTGCTGGGCCTGCGTGTCCGGAGCCTGTGCTCCGCAATGGGAGAGGCCACAACAGTGAGAGGTCCGCGTACCACAAAAAAACAAACAAACAAACAAACAAACAAAAGACCAAAACTTAAGACAGAAGCAATATTGTAACAAATTCAATAAAGACTTTAAAGAAAATGGTCCACATCAAAAAATAAAAAATCTTTTTAAAAAATTAAATAAATAAAACACCATGATATAGGAATACTGAAAAAGGAAACCTTAACACACTGACCACTTTTGGACACTATTTTCTTCTTCCTTTATTATGCTTCCATGAAAGGGAGAGTGATTAATTTAGGGGGCTGGTTTAATATACAGGAGACACGTGATACAAGGGTGCTGACTGAATCAATGGGAGTCACTAATTACTGGTGACTGATTTAACAACAGAAGTCACGTGATCCACGGGGCTGATTGCGGTGCCCAGCATGTCCCACTGGGGATGGCTCCTCCCTGCCTGTGACTGCTTTGGAGGTGGGAGAAGGTGGAGTAGCGAAGCTGGTAATAAAGAGGCTTGTGTCTTATCACCTGTTTGAGTTCCCTAGGTCTGCCACAACAAATTGGCACAAACCTGGTGGCTTAACACAACAGAACAATATTCTCTCACATTTGTGGAGACTACAAGTCCAAAATCAAGGTGTGGGCAAGGCTCCGGCCTCTAGAGGACAATCTGTTCCACCCCTCTCTTACCATGTGGTGTTGCTGGGAACACTTGGCATTCCTTGGCGTGTAGATGCATCACTCCAATCTTTGCCTCTGTGGTCACATGGCATTCTCCCCATGTCTCTGTCTCTTCTTCTAAGGACACTAGTCAGATTAGGGCCCACCCTAATGACCTCATCTTAATTTGATTACACCTGCAATTGACCCCACTTCCAAATAAGTTCACATTCACAGGTGCCAGGGATTAGGACTTCAATATATCATGTATGTAGGTATGTATGTATTTGCCTTGCTGCACGGCTTGCATGATCTTAGTTCCCAGACCAGGGATTGAACCGGCACCCTTGGCAGTGAAAGCTCGGAGTCCTAACTGGACTGCCAGGGAATTCCCAGTGTATCACAATTCAGCTCATAACATCAGTCATAGCAAGAAAAAGGAGATTAAAGCCTTCAGCCAGTACAGGACAGGGAGTTAGAACTGAATGTTTTGCAAAAACCCAGAACCCAAGGAGTGCAAGGATCTTAGTCATCCTGGCAACTCTGCTGCCTGGAACAGGCCTGGTCCAGAGGATGTATGTACTCATTTGTTTAACTGGGCAGAGAAATAAATGGACACAGAGTGAAAAGAGACGAGAGAGAGGAAGACACTGAGGTAAGGTTGGAGTGAAGGCTTAAGAGAGACAAGACATGCACTCCCTAGGTTGTCACAGGCCACACCCATCCCTCTTGTCGCACGTGGGGGTGGGGGTGGGGTGGTTCTCATATTTAAATTACCTGCTTGGCCCCTAAGGCCTCTTAAATTTGTAACTTTAGCTCCTAAAGGTGAGGGAGAGTCTGAATGGGTCTCCCAGAACTCAATAGGTCATCTTTTGTCCATAAGCCATCTTTGAGGTTTGTTTTCATTGCTTTTTTTTTTTAGCAGACATTCATTTTTAATTAATTATTTATTTATTTATTTATTTTTGGCTGTGTTGGGGCTTCGTTTCTGTGCGAGGGCTTTCTCCAGTTGCAGCAAGCGGGGGCCACTCTTCATCGCAGCGCGTGGGCCTCTCACTGTTGCGGCCTCTCTTGTTGCAGAGCACAGGCTCCAGAAACGCAGGCTCAGTAGTTGTGGCTCATGGGCCCAGCTGCTCCGCGGCATGTGGGATCCTCCCGGACCGGGGCATGAACCCGTGTCCCCTGCATCGGCAGGTGGACTCTCAACCACTGCGCCACCAGGGAAGCCCTATTTATCTTTTATAATCAAATCATAGTCTGTTCAGTCAGACATTTGTAGCAAGGACATGAGCTGGTCACAATATTGGGCACTGTGGCAGGAACAAAGAGAAAACATGCATAGCATCTGCTTGATGGAGCCCAGTTAAGGAGGCAAGTATGTTGCAAGGCGTGTGAGTGCGCTGAGGGCAAAGATCAATTATAGCCTTGCTACTCAGTGTGTTCCCCACTGCCCCACAGCAATAACATCATCTGGGAGTCTGTTAGAAATGCAGAACCTCAATCCAGCTCCAGACCTGAATCGGAATTTTCAATTTAACAAGACTGCTAGCAGTTGATACTTATGCACACAGGAGATTTGTCCAGGAGACAGAAATCACTTCCCTGCAGAGTGTCCAAAGATGGCATCAATTCAACCATCATCACCAGAACAGGGCCCTGTGCTGGGGACCTAGAGAAGAAATAAATGTGTCCTTGCCCTCTAGGAGGCTAAGAGGGAAACAAACACACAACCACAGGAGTGGTGCAAAGGTAGGGGGGTAGCAGAATCTGCTTTACAGAGGTGGTGGCTCTGAGATGCTCAACTGCTAGTGCTAGTACAGGCATCATTTGTTCTAAGAAAACTCTTTATAGTGCATGCAGAGTTGATCCAGTGCAACACAATTCGATTTCCTGTAGGTTCCAAGTAACATAAGAGCTGGGATCACCCTTGAGTTGGGGTTCACACAGCTCTTTGTTCAGTGGCACAGTGCCTCTCTGAGCCTCAATTTTCTCAACTGCAAAATAGGATAATTTGTACCACATAGGAGTTATCAGGGTTATCCATGCTTTTATTGGAGCCACAAAGCCACCTTGTGAGAGAGGATGGCAAGTAAGGACTAACATGAAAACCTACTGAATGGAAAAAAAGAATGCTGCTGGACAGTATGTGCACTGTGAAATGAGGTTTAGAAAAAAGCCCCATACATATTATATGAACTATTTTTTAACATGTACTATATATGAAACTATACATAGAGAAGAAGACCTGTAAGAACAATGACTTTCCTGGAGGGCAGAAGTAGGCCTTTATATACTTCAACAGCAGTTTATTTTGAAACAAATGTATACTTCTTAAACGAAAACATTTTAAAAGTATTTAAGTGCATTGGAAATTGGAAGTAATGTTAATCCTGATTATCTGAGCAGGGTGATTATGGATGACATGTTCTTCTAATTATACTTTCTAAATTTCCTACAATTAGCATGTATCCATCTAGGGCATTTGATTTGTCAGAAGCCCTAATTAGGGGACCTTCAAGATAGTAAGACATGGAGATCACCTTCCTCCCCACAAATACATCAAAAATACATCTACATGTGGAACAACACCTACAGAACACCTACTGAACGCTGGCAGAAGACCTCAGTCTTCCCAAAAGGCAAGAAACTCCCCAAGTACCTGGGTAGGCAAAAGAAAAAAGAAAAAAACAGAGACAAAAGATTAGGGACAGGACCTGCACCACTGGGAGGGAGCCGTGAAGGAGGAAAAGTTTCCACACACTAGGAAGCCCTTCACTGGGGGAGATGGTGGGTGGCGGCGGGGAAGCTTCGGAGCCACGGAGGAGAGCTCAGCAACAGGGGTGTGGAGGGCAAAGCAGAGAGATTTCCACACGGAGGATCGGTGTGGACCAGCCCTCACCAGCCTGAGACGCTTGTCTGCTCACCCACCAGGGCGGGCGGGGGCTGGGAGCTGAGACTCGGGCTTTGGAGGTCAGATCCCAGGGAGAGGACTGGGGTTGGCTGCATGAACACAGCCTGAAGGGGGCTCGTGCGCCACAGCTAGCCGGGAGCGAGTCTGGAAAAAAGTCTGGACTTGCCTAAGAGGCAAGAAACCTTTGTTTCAGGGTGCACTAGGAGAGGGGATTCCTTCCCTGTCTGCCCACAGAAGGCAGAGCTCTGCCTAAACGAGCTCCAGAGACAGGTATGAGCCACAGCTATCAGCTTGGACCCCGGAGATAGGCATGAAACGCTAACTCTGCTGCTGCAGCCACCAAGAATCCTGTGTGCAATCACAGGTCACTATCCACACACCCGCGGGAGCCTGTGCAGCCCGCCACTGCCAGGGTCCTGTGATCCAGGGACAAGTTCCCCAGAGGGAACACACAGTGAGCCTCAGGCTGCTGCAACGTCACGCTGGCCGCTGCTGCAGGCTCGCCCCACATTCCAATTATAACTTCCATACCCCTCTCTCCCCACAGCCTGAATGAGCACGAGCCCCCTAATCAGTCGCAGCTTTAACTCCATCCTGTCTGGGCAGGAACAGTTGCCTGAGGGCGACCTACACACAGAGGCGGGGCCAAATCCAAAGCTGAACCCCGCGAGCTGTGCGAACAAAGAAGAGAAAGGGAAATCTCACCCAGCAGCCTCAGGGGCAGCAGATTAAATCCCCACTATCAACTTGATGTACCCTGCATCTGTGGAATACCTGAATAGACAACGAATCATCCCAAAATCGAGGCAGTGGACTTTGGGAGCAACTGTGGACTTGGGGTTTGCTGCTTGCAAATGATTTGTTTCTGATTTTTATGTTTATCTTAGTACAGTTTTTAGCACTTGTTATCATTGGTGGATTTGTTTAGCGGTTTGGTTGCTCTCTTCTTTTCTTATTATCATTATTATTTTTTATTTTAATAATTTTCTTTTATTTTTTTTCTTTCTTTTTTCCTCCCTTTTCTACTTCTGAGCCATGTGTCTGACAGGGTCTTGGTGCTCTGGCCTGGTGTCAGGCCTGAGCCTCAGGTGGGAGAGCTGAGTTCAGGACATTGGACCACCAGAGACCTTCTGGCCCCATGTAATATCAATCGGTGAGAGCTCTCCCAGAGATCTCCATCTCAATGCTAAGACCCAGCTCCACCCAACGGCCAGCAAGCTCCAGTGCTGGATGCCCCATGCCAAACAAGTATCAAGACAGGAACACAACCCCACCCATTAGCAGAGAGGCTACAGGAAACCATAAACAAGATGAAAAGACAACCCTCAGAATGGGAGAAAATATTTGCAAGCGAATCAACGGACAAAGGATTAATCTCCAAAATATATAAACAGTTCATGCAGCTCAATATTAGAAAAACAAACAACCCAATCCAAAAATGGGCAGAAGACCTAAATAGACATTTCTCCAAAGAACATTGGAGATTGCCAACAAACACACGAAAGGATGCTCAACATCACTAATCATTAGAGAAATGCAAATCAAAACTACAATGAGGTATCACCTCACACCGGTCAGAATGGCCATCATCAAAAAAGCTACAAACAATAAATGCTGGAGAGAGTGTGGAGAAAAGGGATTCCTCTTGCACTGTTGGTGGGAATGTAAATTGATACAGCCACTATGGAGAACAGTATGGAGGTTCTTTAAAAAACTAAAAATAGAACTACCAAATGATACAGCAATCCCACTACTGGGCATATACCCTGAGAAAACCATAATTCAAAAAGAGTCATGTACCACAATGTTCATTGAAGTACTATTTACAATAGCCAGGACATGGAAGCAACCTGAGTGTCCATCGACAGGTGAATGGTTAAAGAAGATGTGGCACATATACAATTGAATATTACTCAGCCATAGAAAGAAACGAAATTGAGTTATCTGTAGTGAGGTGGATGGACCTAGAGTCTATCATACAGAGTGAAGTAAGTTAGAAAGAGAAAAACAAATACAGTATGCTAACACATATATATATGGAATCTAAAAAAAACACACACACAAAAACTGGTTCTGATGGATCTAGGGGCAGGACCGGAATAAAGACGCAGAGGTAGAGAATGGACTTGTGGACACGAGGAGGGGGAAGGGTAAGCTGGGACCAAGTGAGAAAGTGGCATTGACATATATACACTACCAAATGTAAAATAGATAGCTAGTGGGAAGCAGCCGCATCGCACAGGGAGATCAGCTCAGTACTTTGTGACCACCTAGAGCAGTGGGATAGCTCCGGAGGGTGGGAGTGAGACGCAAAAGGGCGGGGATACGGGGATATATGTATACATATAGCTGATTCACTTTGTTAGACAGCAGAAACTAACACAACATTGTAAAGCAATTATATTCCAATAAAGATGTAAAAAAAAAAAAAAAAGCCCTAACCACCCCTACCCCCCGAGCCCCCCACCCACGCTTTCTCTCTGAATCTGCCGGTCTCTAGCGCCCTCTGCCGAAGCATCTCTACGTTTTGCGATTCTCGAACTAGAAGGTGCAGGCCAGACTCCTGGGGGTCTTGCTAAAATGCATATGCTAATTTAATGGATGTGGGGCGGAGCCTGGGATTGGGCGTTTTAATCATATTCCCACGGGAAGCTGATGCTGGACCACACCGAGTGACAAGGATTGAAACTGCTAGGCAGCGAAGAGTTATTCTACAACAGCAACCACAGTACCACAGTCAGCCTTGGACACCGGTCCAGCAGTGCTCCTTGGAAAGCCTAAACCTAACACGGAAAGCCACCCACCCTCGGGAGAAGGCTGTCCGTGGCTCAGCCGGCGGCCCCGCCCCTCAAGGCCCTCGCGGAGCCTCAATTGGTCACCCCTCTCACGTGAGCGTCTCATCACGTGAGGCCACCGTCCAATCGCGGAGCGCTCTCGGCCCAGCCGGTGGCTGGCGCGGCGGCCGCACGGAGAGGTGTTGGCGGGCACCATGGAGGGAAGGTCTCAGTTCGCCGGTGGAGGGGTGTGCGCGGCTGCCTACCCCGACGCCTCCGCCGGATTCCCCCCGCACCTCCAGGCGGGAGCGATGCGGCGCCGCTTCTGGGGCGTGTTCAACTGCCTGTGCGCCGGCGCGTTCGGGGCCTTGGCTGCCGCCTCCGCCAAGCTGGCTTTCGGCAGCGAGGTCGAGCCGGGGGCGCTGCTGCGGCGGGCCGGCGGGTGGGGCCGGGGCAGGAGGGGCGCTACGGGGCAGCGGGGCTTCGGGATGGAGCGGGGCTGGGGGCGCAGGGGACCGCCTCACCCCCGCTGGCCTGTTTGGCCCACTCCGCAGCCGGGCACTACTTACTTACATCGTGGGCAGGAAGGCATCCCTCGACTCCATATCACGCCCACCCTCGTCCATTGTAGGTGGTAAGAGACGTCGGGGACTGAGGCTTGTTCCCTTACCAGGGACCTAAAATCTGTCCTCCGACTGGGCTAGTTCACTCTCGGGGAAGACGCACACCTCCTACATCCACTCTCTACCTCTCCTTTTAAGCCCTTTGTGCCCGAACATTTCTCTTCACGTGACTCTAAAGGTGAGACACCTGTTGCCCATCTCTTTAACTCCGTAGTTAATGGCTGTTTTTGACTGGTCTCCCCTGCTGGCGGAAACTTGGGAATTTGGGATATCCTAGGTATAAGGGAGACTGAGAGAAACACTCTGGACATAACCCAGATGTTGAGAGCTCCTTAACTGCCTCCCCATGTCTGCTAAAGGTGTACCTTTGCCTCTCCCATCGCGAGTCACAGGCCACCTTCTGATTGTTAAAGAGATTTCATGGCATCTGCAACCCAGGGTTAGGCCCTGACCTGGACAGTAGACAGGTTGATTCTTTAGGTTTAAGCTAATCCAGTGGGAGCTGCCATGCTCGAGGTTGGTATCCTGTTGGGTGTAATTCTTGGAGTAAGTGGTCCAAAGTAAGATGAGTGACTATGAGCCATGAGGTTTTCTAGTCTTCTCAGTTGTGCATCAGACCTTCATAAGCCTTTACATAAGCAGGCTGGCACTGGCACATAAAATGCTTCTGTGTAAATTATATAGAGACACTCCATCCTCAAGACTCTGTATATTCAGCTGCTGATGAGAAGTAAGAGGATGAGGTATGGATGGGCACCATCCCCAGGGGAAGCAGCTCTGTCTGCAGGCAGGTTTATAACTCAAAACCAAGCAAGGGGTCTGCATATCCTTTGTGTAGGAGGCTTCTAAAGATCCTCTCTTCTTTCAGTGCTCTCCTTTAAAAAAAAAAAAAATCTGCAAGTTCTCCAAGTGATGCCTGGGGTCACCAGTCAAATAGTCCCCCGTGTGGTTTCCTTAGGCATGGCTGTGTCCTAGTTTAGATCATGGAGCCACACTTCCTGGGCCTGAATCCTGGCGGCTTCCCCCAGCTGTGGCGTTTTAGGCAGGTTACTTAATGCTTTAGGTTCTTTATCTGTTAAAATGAGTTAAGGAATAAATGAAAATGTACTTAAAACACTTAACACAGGGCCTGGTACAGAGTAAAAGCTCAAGAATGCCCAGTGGGGGCTTCCCTGGTGGCGCAGTGGTTGAGAGTCCGCCTGCCGATGCAGGGGACGCGGGTTCGTTCCCCGGTCTGGGAAGATCCCACATGCTGAGGAGCGGCTGGGCCCGTGAGCCATGGCCGCTGAGCCTGCGTGTCTGGAGCCTGTGCTCCACAACGGGAGAGGCCACAACAATGAGAGGCCCGCGTACCGCAAAAAACAAACAAACAAACAAACAAACAAAAAACAAAGAATGCCCGGTGGGACCGGCCTGAGTGGGTTTTAGCCTTCACAGAATGGGGGTGGGGGTGGGGGGTGGGGAGACGACTAATTCATGCTTTACCTGATCCCGGGAAGTGACGACTCCGCCCCTGATTTACTCATCCCTCAGACTGAGCAATAACCACTTGGCCTGCTGAGACTGAACTTCATGCACTGGTCACTGTGAGGCCAGTAAGGGACTGGTGTTCAATAGAAGATAACTGGTATGGATTCGCATTTTACTTCTGCCCAAGGTCACATGGCTGGCAAGATGGCCAAATAAGTGTCTTCTCTGAGGTTGTTTCAGCTATTAAATGGGTGTGCTCCCTGCTGAGGGTTAAGTGAAGCCCTGTGCAGGAAAGCTCTGAGGACCCCCAGGCTGTGGTGGCCCGGCTGCCAGCAGTAACCATGACCCTGGGTGCTGTGAGGGGGTCTGCCGGTCATGCTGCCCAGGGCTGGCCGTAGCTGCAGTGACACTTTCTCCTGCAGGTGAACGTGGGCTTCTGCGTCTTAGGCATTATTGTGATGGCTTCCACCAATTCTCTGATGTGGACGTTCTTTAGCCGGGGCCTCAGTTTCTCCATGTCTTCAGCCATTGCATCTGTCACAGTGACTTTTTCAAATATCCTCAGCTCGGTAAGTAGCCTGAGCGTACAGTTCCTCTGTCCCAAACCTGGGTTCTGGGAGGGTTCTGGGTGGGTTGTCCTTGGGCAACCCCTGCTTTCCACATAGGAGAAGGGTCAGGAACTGAAGCAGAGGTTGGGCTGTGTCTTGACTCCCGGTGGCTGCTCCTCTAATCTCTAACTTGGAGGAATTCTCAAGTTACACGGGGATGAAGTCCAACTGTCAAAAGCCTACTTGCTTGCTGCTCCTCAGGGGTCTGTGAACTCAGGCAGGAGATGTGGAGGGTCGAGGTTCTTCTCTCCCAGGTAGGGCTGAGCCAGTCAGCCCTGCAGTCCAGGCAGGGAGGACTTGGTGGACCAGCTGTGTGCTGGGCCTGGCTGCCGGCCTCTGCTGGGCTTTCTTGTGCACTTTGCTGGGTCCGATGCTGTGAGGAGGTACCCTCCCCACTTCTCCAGGTGAGATATGCTGAAGGTAACAGATGGGTTTCAGGCCCAAGACTTCCAGCTCCAGACCTTTCCTCCCGCCCTAGGAGGGCACTCAGCCACAGGGGAGTCAGGTGGTGCCCACCCACCGTGGTGGCATCCTGCGGGCACGTGCCTGCCCAGCCTCACAGCTGTCTCTGTCCTGCAGGCCTTCCTGGGTTTTGTGTTGTATGGAGAGTGCCAGGAGGTTTTGTGGTGGGGAGGAGTCTTCCTCATCCTCTGCGGACTCACCCTGATCCACAGGGAGCTCCCACCACCGAGGAAGCCTCTTCCACACAAACAGCAGTAGCACCAGCGGGCTGGGCGGACCCGCTGGAAAGACAGTGATGGCGGCTCAGGCTCGGGTTGGCGTGTGGGGACTGCTTCTCAGGGCGATCTAGGTGTGCAGCCTTCTGACCCTCGACCAAAGAGAGATGCTTCCCAGGGAACCAGGCCTGTGACCAAGCAGCCTTGCTGGTGGACAGCTCCGGCTTCTGTCAGGGGAAGTACACCGCAGCAGTGTTCTGCCCGAAGCCTTCTCGGTCCGTCTGCTCGGTGCTGTTGATTCTCACGCTCCACAACCCACCCAGTGAGCCATGGCAGGTGTGGGAGACCCTGGGGTTGGTGGGCTTCCTGTATGGACTTGAAACCATGCTGTAACTGCAGTCCTGTTGCCTAACAAAGGCCAGTCATGGAATTTTGGAATCAGTGACTGGTGGGGCTTTTGACAACTTCACACTGATATGTCAGGCTGTCAGCGTCATGCTTCTGGATTATGGCAAGAGAAGGAAAATTAGATTAATAAATACTTTATTTGTAAGTTAAAACTGCCAGGTGTGGAATCTCAATTCTTTCCTACTTTTTTTCCTTTCCTAATTTTTTGGAGTAAGAGCAACCAGGGTGAGCTGCAATTCCCGGAGTGGGAGTTGAAACTCCTCCCCCTGCTTCCAGGCCTGGGGCTTGACTGCTCTCTGCCTGCCTGCGTGGTTCCTTCCTGACTTCACCCAGGCTGGCGCTCTTCAAATTCAGGAGCATCTGTCCATTCTCTTGGTCCCAAGGAGAAAAGCTTGACCTTACTTCGGGGGCCTAGTTTTATTTTACTTATTAGGAAATGAAACTGGCCCAGAGGTTGCTCCCACCCCCTCATGTTACCTCTTCTGCCTTTTGGTCCCGTGACGTTTTTGTATCTTACGCCACGTGAATCTAATTCCTAGTTCAAAACAGTCTGTTTGCTGCCTGCACCCTGTCCCCGTGCATAACTTCAAGTGCGATGCTCACCTGCCCCAGTTCCCCGGGGCTCCCCTGGCTGTCTGAGAGCCCTCTCAGCTCTCCTGAGCCTGACTGCCGGCCCCAGGAGGTCTCCTTTCACATCCCCTGCAGGAGAGAAGGCCTTCTTAGCCACGAGGCTGGGGGAGAGAAGGGTCGTGTCCAGCTGGCCCCTCCTCCCCACGCACACAGCACCTTCATTGCTCTCCTCCATTACTCGTGGCAGTGGCCGGATGCTCTCCAGAGCTGTTCTGTGGCTCCCAGTGACTTTGCTGTGACCCAGCCCCCTCTCCAGCTGCTCCCTTGCTGCCTCCTTCCCTCCCCTACTCACCGTGCCTGAGTCACCCACACGTCTGCATCTCAGCAGTTCTCGAGGCCACCACAGCCAGTCGTGCCTCCATGCTTTTGTGCCTGCTTTTCCCTTTGCCTTGGATTCCCTCCTCCTTCCCCTGTCCCTGGAAAGCTCCTCCTTCATATCCAACAGGGCACAATTTGCTGCTCTTTCTGAGCTCCCGCAGGGACCAAGGCCAAGCTGTGATTCACAGAATGGTAATTGACTAGCCCCACTTTGACACATTGAAGCCTCCCAGCCTCACTGGGAGGGAGTTTTTTTTTTTTTTTTTTTTTACTTTTGGCTGCATTGGATCTTCGTTGCTATGCGCGGGCTTTCTCTAGTTGTGGCGAGTGGGGGCTACTCTTCATTGCGGTGCGCGGGCTTCTCATTGCGATGGCTTCTCTTGTTGTAGAGCACAGACTCTAGGCGTGCGGGCTTCAGTAGTTGTGGCACGCGGGCTCAGTAGTTGTGGCACACTGGTTTAGTTGCTCCACGGCGTGTGGGATCTTCCCGGACCAGGGCTCGAACCCGTGTCCCCTGCATTGGCAGCTGGATTCTTAACCACTGCGCCATGAAGGAAGAAGCCCAAAGGAGGTACTCTTGTTACTCTCATTTTAGAGGTGAGGAAACTAAGGCTCAGAGAGGTTGGGTCATTTGCCCAAGGTCACACAGCTAATGAATGTCAAATCACTGTGTGACTCCAGGGTTTGATTCTTAATCCGTATAAACATCCTGCCTCCCACTTCAGCACATTAAAGCCCTGGAGAGGTCCTGTGGACGAGAAGCCTGTTTTACAGTGTCTAATAGCACTCCCCAAGTCTCACCTCCTACCCCTCTGAAGGTGATGCTCCCTGGAACACTCTTCACATCTCCCTGGTCAAATCTGACCCCATTATTCTACCAGTGAGGAAGATGAAGGCCATTCAAGGCTCTGCAGGGTGTGTTCACATATGTGAGTCAGGCACCCATCCAAGGCCAGCCGTGAAGGCTACTGAGAGCTGGTGGCCTGGCCTCCCTGAGCAGTTCATGAAAAGGGCAGGAAGAAGTCCATCTCGGACTTGCCACGAGGGGACCCAGCCTCCCATCTAGACGCCTGCCGGATACATAAAGATGCTTGAGGAGGAGGAGGCGGCTCTGGGAGATGGAGCAGCGAGCTGGAGCACGGAGCGTGAGTGAGAGAGCTGAGCCGCCTGCCCGCCCGCCATCGCCTCCCCTCCGTAAGCAGGAGCCCGGGCTGGGCCCAGCATGCTGCCCCAGCCCCTCCCGCGTCGTCAGGCCGTGAGGGCAGCGCGCGAGCCAGGGGGAGGGGAAAGCGAGCCAGCGAGCACCAGGAGGAGGCGGCTGACGAGACCTCAGAAAAAGAACAGCAAGAAGCAATTGAACATATTGATGAAGTACATAATGAAATAGACTTAACGAACAAGCCAGTGAGGAGATTTTGAAAGTAGAACAGAAATATAACAAACTCCGTCAACCATTTTTTCAGAAGAGGTCGGCATTGATCGCCAAAATCCCAAATTTTGGGGTAACAACGTTTGTTAACCATCCACAAGTGTCTGCACTGCTTGGGCAGGAGGATGAAGAGGCGCTGCATTATTTGACAAGAGTCTAAGTGACAGAATTTGAAGATACTAAATCAGGTTACAGAATAGATTTTTATTTAGATGAAAACCCTTACTTCGAAAATAAAATTCTCTCCAAAGAATTTCACCTGAATGAGAGTGGTGATCCATCTTCAAAGTCCACTGAAATCAAATGGAAATCCAGAAAGGATCTGACAAAACGTTCAAGTCAAACGCAGAATAAAGCCAGCAGGAAGAGACAGTATGAGGAACCAGAAAGCTTCTTCACCTGGTTTACTGATCATTCTGCTGCAGGTGCAGATGAGTTAGGCGAGGTCATCAAAGATGATATTTGGTCAAATCCATTACAGTGCTACTTGGTCCCGGACATGCATGATGAGGAAGGGGAAGAAGATGATGATGACGATGAGAGGAAGAAGGATTGGAAGATATTGATGAAGAAGGGGATGAGGCTGAAGGTGAAGAAGATGAAGATGATGATGAGGGGGAGAAAGGAGAGGAAGGTGAAGGAGAAGATGACTAATGGAACACTGATGGATTCTGACCCTCCTTTTTAAATTTTCACCAGTCCCTGGGAGGATGTTGCAGTCTTTTTTTTTTTTCTCCTCCTCCTCCTCCTGTGTTCAGTAGCCCTGTTTTTGAGGTCTCTTTTCTTCTTTTTACCATGGCTCACAGCTTATTTGGGGGGAAATACCTTGAGCAGAATTCAGTGGGAAAAGGATCTCTACCCCCTTCTGTTCCAAGTTCACTTTTATCCCTTCCTGTCTCAACAAAAACTTTATGGAATCAATACCACCATGCTCTGTGGGAAAAAAGAAAAACCTTCTGCTCCCTTAGCTCTGCTGGAAGCTGGAGGGTGCTAGGCCCCTCTGTAGTAATGCATAGAATTCTAGCTTTTTTCCTCCTTTCTCTGTATATTGATTGGGCTCAGAGATTACACTGTGTCTCTATGTGAATATGGACAGTTAGCATTTACCAACATGTATCCGCCTACTTTCTCTTATTTAAAGAAAGAAAAAAAAACTTTAAAAAATGGGGTTATAGAAGGTCAGCAAAGGGTGGGTTTGAGATGTTTGGGTGGGTTAAGTGGGCATTTTGACATCATGGTTTCTCCTTTGACATGTTTAATTGTGATGTTTAATGGACATCCTTGTAGTTTAAGATGACACTTTTAAAATAAAATTCTCTCCTAATGATGACTTGAGCCCTGCCACTCAATGGGAGAATCAGCAGAACCTGTAGGATCTTATTTGCAATTGACATTCTCTATTGTAATTTTGTTCCTGTTTATTTAAAAATTTTTCTTTTTGTTTCACTGGAAAGAAAAGATGATGCTCAGTTTTAAACGTTAAAAGTGTACAAGTTGCTTTGTTACAATAAAACTAAACGTGTATACACACACACACACACACACACAAAGCGCTTGTTGCTGACCCAGACCCTCTCACTCTCAACTCAACAGATGTGCCTGCAGGAGACTACGGGACACAATGAGATGTTTGTCTAAGAGGAAGGTTTGTCATTTTTCAAAAAGCAGAGAGATATGTGTCTCCATCTAAGAAGATGGGGAAGTGTTCACTGTGTCTCTTTACTCATTTCAGAGGTATCAAATCTTGATAAGAGAATGAACTGTGTATCTGAATTTGTCTTTCTGGTGTGCACCCTGGATGATGGGTTGGAGTTTGTTTGCTCTGGAGCTGGCAATTTGACATCCATGTTAACAGCCAATGGCCAGTGTTGGTATTTTTTTTTCTGGTTTTAGAATTTTACTTATTTCTTTTTAATGTGTATAATTCAATAGTTTGTTATTATATTCACAAAGTTCTGAACCATCACTACTGTCTAATTCCAGAACATCTTATCACCACAAAAAGAAACCCACACTATTAGCAGTCACTCTCTATCCACCTTCCCCCCAACCCTCTGGCAATCACTAATCTGCTTTCTGTCTCTATGGATTTGCCTATTCTGGACATTTCATATAAATAAAATCACACAACATATGGCCTTTTGTGTCTGGCTTCTTTCATTTAGCATAGTATCAATATTTTAAAGGCGCATCCATGTTGTAACATGTATCCGTACTTTATTCCTTTTTATGACTGAATAATATTCCATTGTGTGGATGTACCACATTTTGTTTATCAGTATATCTTGTGATGGACATATGGATTGTTTCCACTTTGGCTGTTGGATAATTCTGTTAAGAATATTTGTGGGGACTTCCCTGGTGGCACAATGGATAAGACTCCGCGCTCCCAATGTACGGGGCCTGGGTTTGATCCCTGGTCAGGGAACTAGATCCCACGTGCATGCCACAACTAAGAGTTCTCATGCCACAACTAAGGAGCCTGTGTGCTGCAACTAAGGAGCTGGCGAGCCACAACTAAGAAACCCTGGAGCTGCAATTAAGGAGTCCGCCTGCCGCAATTAAGGAGCCCACCTGCTGCAACTAAGACCTGGTGCAACCAAATAAATAAATATTTTTTTAAAAAAGAATATTTGTGTATAAGTTTTTGTGTGGATTTGTGTTTTCAGTTCTGTTGGGTATATACCTCGGAGTGGAATTGCTAGGTCATATATAACTGTATTTAATTTTTTGAGAAACTGACTGCTTTCCAAAGCAGCCACGCCATTTTACATTCCAACCATCAAAATACGAGTGTTCTAATTTCTCCACCTTGTTGCTGACAATTTTTATTGTCCATAATTTTATTGTAGTCATCTTAGTGGCACCTCATTGTGGTTTTGATTTGCGTTTCCATAATGACTAATGATGTCAAGCGTCTTTTCTGTGCTTGCTGGTCATTTGTGTATCTTCTTTAGAGAAATGTCTTTTTAGAGCCTTTGCCTATTTTAAAACTGGGTTTCTTATATTTTTATTATTGACTAGTAAAAGTTCTGTAAATAAAAGAAAAAGTTATTTAAATAGTCTAAATACAAGTGTATCTTATCAGGTATACGATTTGCAAATATTTTCTTTCATTCTGTGGATTGTCTCTTTCACTTTCTTGATATTGTCCTTTAAAGCATGTAAGTTTTTATTTTGATGAAGTCCAGTTTATCCATTCCTTTTTTGCTTGTGCATTTGGTGTTATATCCGTTGCCACATCAGAATATGACCCCAGATAATGCAGGGCCTGTCTTAGATCATTGAAAGGACTTTGACTCTGAGTGAGTGTGCAGAAGAGAGAGCTGGTCAGCCATATATTAAAGGAGTCCCTCTCATTGAGAGCAAACTACAGAGGGCAAGGGCAGCAGCAGAAAGACCTGTCAGGAGGCTGCTGCCACTGCAGATGAGGGAGAGGAGCCTTTGGTGGCAGTGGGGGTGATAAGAAGTGATCAGACTCTAATGCAGTTTGAGGGCGGAGCCAAAAGGATTTGCTGATGGGTTGGATGTGCCTATGAGAGGAAGAAGTCAGTGATGCCTCCATGGTTTGGGCCCTACTGTGTGCCAGGTGCTGGCGGCACTCAGAGATTCGTGGTGCAGAGCCTTTCCTCACACATTATCTCAAACAACAGCTCTGTTAGTCCAGCTCTTCTAGAGTTGATCTTGATGGTAACTGGGATGGCCAGCCACATGTGGGTGAGGTCATGGAGCCTCAAGAGTCAAGCAAGACAAAATAATAATAGTTGAGATATAAAAGAAAGTCAAGGGCCTTTAGTTCCTCCTTAAGCTTTGCAGATACTAAAACCCCCACCAGGTGGAAGTTAATTGTGTGCTGACCACCAGCACATAGCCCCCAGACTAGCTGGAGCTGAGGATTGATAATACTGACCCCGTGATACCACCTTCTTACCTCCCCATCAACCAATCAGAGAATTGTGCACAAGCTGATTACACACCTCACAAGCCTCTCCCTCACCTTGCCTTTTTTTTTTTTTGGTCGCGCCACGCCGCTTGCAGGATTAGTTCTTAGTTCCCAACTAGGGATTGAACCTGCGCCCTCAGCAGTGAAAGCGTGGAGTCCTAACCACTGGACTGCCAGGGAATTCCCTCACCTTGCCTTTAAAAACCCTTCCCCCAAAAGCCATCGGGGAGTTTGGGTCTTTTGAGTATGAGCTGCCTATTCTCCTTGCTTGACCCAGGTTGGGCGCATCGGCAAGAAACGCTGTGCTTTCCTTCACCACAACCTGGGGTCAGTAGCTTGGCTTTACTGCGTTTGGGCTAGTGGACCTGGTTCAGTAACATAGAGGTGGCACCTGATGGGCTACAACAGAAGTGCTGAGCTGAGCACTTAATGCTCATTTGTCTCAGCTCATCTGTGTAACCCCACAAGGTAGGTATGTTCACCCCCATCTTACAGGTGAGGAAACTGAGTCTCAGAGAGGCCCACACCTGGCTGGAAACCCAGCTCTGCCCGGCTCTACCTCACTGCAACGTCAGATTCTGGAGCCAAAAAGAGACAACGGGAGAAATGAACATTCTCTTTTCTTTTTCTTTTGGCTGCGCTGTGCGGCTTGTGGGATCTTAGTTACCTGACCAGGGATTGAACCCAGCCCCTTGGCAGTGAAAGCACAGAGTCCTAACCACCGAACTGCCTGGAATTTCCTCTCTTTTCTTTCTTTATCCCACACGGTGTGTTGCTGACAGGTCTGAAGGTTCTCCATGCTGACTTCCTGAAAAAGGAGACGCCATTCCTCACCACACGTTGCAGTTCCAGATGTGCAAACTCTGCTCTGGTGAGGCCTGGTGTTTACCTGTGGCTGGCGCTCTGCAGGCCCTGCAGGCCTGGGACGGCGCACCTGCAGCTCACCTGTGCACGGGGTTCAGGGACCGGACCATGTGGATTCTGATCCTCAAGTCTGAGCCAGGAGTGTCTTCGCCTCCCTGGCCCTCAGTTTCCCCATCTGTAAAGTGGGAATGATATGGGGTGCAATGAGGATGCAGTGGGAGATGGGAGAGACCTGGCCCGTGGTGAGTCCTCCCTCCTCAGATGCTCCTGTTCCTTGGCTAGGAGCTGGAGGATGGCTGGGGAGGGGCAGAGAAAAGAGAAGAGGCTCAGCTGGGCAGCTGCTTTAGAAGGGTCTGGGATGTTTCTAGAGATGAATCATAGGGCTGAGGTTTGCTGACACCATGGAAGTGTGGGCTGGAGGCAAGTGGGCAATAGTGATTAAAACACCACACCTGGGGTAATAGATAATGGAAATGGCTCAGCTGCTGGTTATGATTGGCTATATCTATGGGCATATGTGCAATTAGGGGAACAGATCTACAGATCTGGTGACAGGGAATGGGATAAGGGGGAGGGTCTTGCTTCTTTAATGCTGTTTTTTAAGTTTTATAAATAGATTTAGTAGATCAGCTTCACAAGAGGGTATATGACACCACTTCCTGGGAGAGAGCTTTCATTCCTTCTCCAAGGGAGGGACAGGCAGAGGGTCTCCTCAGATGTGCTGGGGGACCTTACAGTCAGAATGGTCTCCATTCTCTTCAGTCAAGACAAGATAAGTACCTACTATATTCTGGGCTGAGGGCCCCCTGCTCAGCATGGACGACAGGACATCACGGTCCCCAACATCAGGGAATATATAGTGCCCCTGAGTTCACGTGTATCCCTCTCACAAACATTTACCTTGTATCACTCACCCACTCACTCAGCAAATAATGCCAAGTACCTACTGTGTGCCCAGAAACATCCCAGGCTCCAGGAATCCACAAGGAAAGCAGTGCCTGGCCTCCCAAACCTGCCCATTCTAGTGGAGGGAGTCGGACAGGAAGTCAACAAGAGCACAAGGTCATTTCAGACAGGGACACATGGGCCCAAGAAACCAAAACAAGAGGGTCAGGGCAAGGCAGGAGGGTTCTCCTGGGAGGTGGCCTCCCTGATGGGACCCACACCCCATGCAGGAGTCACCACTAAAGACCTGAGAGCAGGGTTCCCAGTGGGGGCACAGTGTGTGACCCCTAGGGAGGCTACACTGGCCATCAGCATTGTCATGAACTGTGTCTGAGGACCAGAGGCTGGTCATTGCAGGGAGGAGAGGGAGGGGACTGGGCGGGCTGGAGAAGCTGCACGGAAACCATGTGCAGGCTATAAGGAGGGGTTGGGTTTGATCCCAAGAGCAGTAGGGAGTTCCCGGAGGTCATGACATAACCTGACCAACGTTTTCTTAAGTCCTTAAGCTGGCATGGTGGGCAGTGGCATCTGCCTCTTCCAGGTGAGAGAAACAGAGGCTAAGCCGCTGGCACTGGCTGCCCAAAGCAAGTGAGCCTGTGCATCTGGGCAGAGCCCAGCGAGGGCTAAACAGGCAGGGAAAAGAAGCAGGTGGGGGACACGTATGTGGCAGAGGCACCGGAAAGTGCCACACGCAAAGACAAGAAGGAGGCCTGGGTTCCGTTGTGGTGAACAGGGAGGCCGTGGAGAACAGGAGGCAGAGGAGACTCATCCAAGTTGAGCAGAAAGTGAAAACTGGACACTCGGGGCAGAGGGAGGCCTTGCGGCCCTGGCGGGCGAGGACAGTTGGATGGGGAAAGGCTGCAGGTTGCAGAGCTGGACGCAGGGCTCCAAGAGGCAGAGGACACAAGTGAGGAGGCTCGAAGGGGGCTGGGAGCTGAGGCTTGGGCTGAGGGGGCAGCACGTGTCTTGAAGCGAGGGAACCTCTCTGGGGGCCACCATCAAGACTCTGTGCCCCTCGGGTGTTTCCAGGGCTGAATCTTGGTGTTTCCAACAACATCGTGATGGAGCTGGACCCGAGATCATCAGACAGACGTCCCTGGCAGGCAGCCATTCACAATGAGTCCAGTGTGGCGGTCAGGGCCCCCAGGCTGTTGCGTAAGTGGCTGGCTGGCTTCTGGCAGGTTCCTGCCTAATCTGCGGAGCCCCTTCCTTGCCGTGCTGAATATTCACTCCCATGATGCCTTCAACACCTGAGCCCAGACCCAGTGGGCCATCTGCTTTTAGGGGGAGGCCACCCACCCACGGTGACACCTTCACTTCCTGTCCAAGAGGCCTAAACCTCTCAGGGATGTTCTAGGACATTCAGTCAATAACGGTGCTGAAGACCAACCCCCAGCAGAGTGTAGCAGGGGCTGCGTCTCCAAACGTCTCAGCGTTTGCTCCCTCACCCTCCCCGAGGCTCTTAGCAGCTCTGACTGTGGTCAAACCTCCTACCTCTCACCTCCTCCCCTTTTCATTTCAGAAGGGACAATGTTCATTGGAGTAAACAAGCAAGAAGTAAATAAAAGTAACCCATCATCCCACCAATGAACAGTTGTCAATCCTTGCTTCCAGGCTTTTCTCTATGACTCTATAATGGTTAGATACAGAAGTAGAAGTGTTTTGCCTCTCACTTCATTCATGTCATAAGATACTGTGAATGCTTCTGCTCGTTCAGTGGTTCCCCTACAAGAGAACTGTTCATGGCGGCTTCCTGCTCTGGTATGTGGGCTCATGGTGGCCGATCGGCCCATCTCCTCTTGGGGGCTCTGAGGATTTATAGTTGTCCAGTCTTCCCAGGGTTGTCATAAACCCTCTCTCAACCAGATCTTTGGACTAATCTGTGAATATTTCCTTAGGATAAATCCCCAGAAATTTAATTGTGAGGTTAATTCCAGGATTTTTTCTTCAGAAGCAGAATTTTCAGCTGGAAATGAGGAGGTAAGTGGGCCAACTGCTGGCCTGTGTGTTCTTCCTCCCTTGGCCTCCAGTCCAGATCCCAGACTCCCAATCCTGATTTTTGCAGCATCTGAGTGTTTTTCAGGGATTCATGAAAATCCTCCCAGGAAAAGGCCATTGATTTAATTTTCCTTTCATTTGGAAGTCTCTGTTTTTGTAAGAAGTCTGGTGGGAAAGTTGCCTTCTTGGTTATGCTTGAGAGGTGGAAGTGGGGTGGGGGAGGGAGCTGCATTTCTTCATTCAACAAAGTATTATTTTTAAAAACTTTATTGCTGTACAACACATATAAAGGATGCATATCTTAAGTGTCCCTACGATGAGTTTTTACATATAAATACACCCATGGAACCACCACCCAGGTCAAGGTGAATAACATTTCCCACATCCTGGAGGGTCACCTGCACTCCTTTGTAATATCAAGGAGGGCCTACTGTGGGTGGTGATGGGGATGCAGCCGGGAAGGCAAAATTAAGGTCTGCCCTGTGGCTTAGCGGAATAGGGCACTGTCACAGCTCTGCTGGTGCCAGGACATGCCCCTCACGGAGTCCCGGCCCCGCATGGATCAGTCGTGTGGGTCAGCTGCCTGGTGGGTTGGGGGCAGGGGCTCAGCGCCTTCCTTTTGCTGCAGGTGAGGGGGGTGCGGGGAGCCAGAGTGGTGCAGGCGGAGTTGTGTCAGGGGAGTCCTGTCCCCACTTCACCTCCCGTGTCACCTCTCTGAGCCTGCTTCCCCACCAGCAAAATACTAACAATAGTTCATTTAATGAGCTAATAAATGTTTATCTCATAGTCCTATTGGGGCGGGGGGAGCACTATGGTCATTCCAAGTGTCTAAATGAGAAACCTGAGGCACAGAAGAGATTAAGTAACCAGCCAAGGTTCTACAGCTGGTAAGAGGGAGAGCTGGGATTGCAACCGAGAGCCCACTGCTCCTATAAGATATCTTATAAAAACAAGCATCTCACAGGTTTTGGTGGGGGGGAGATCCTGGGTCACAAACAGAACTGTTTTGTGACAACAACAAGCCACTGTGGCTATAACAACTTCTACCTATCCATCCAGTCATTATCTACCCTCAAAGGCTGGGTGAAAGCCTGGGGTACCCTGGGACCGATGCCCCTCTGGGGCTCAGGCTGCTCGTATTCCAACAACAGAGAGAGAGGGGTTTTTTTGCTTCAAAAGACAGCTGACATTTAACTTGCCCCCTGAAGTGCCAGGTGGTGGGCCAGGCCCCTTAGGCCAGGCCCCTTATGTTTATATTATCTATGGAATCATCCCAACCACCTGGGAGGCTTCCCCTCCATGCTGTAGTGAAGGGAGTAAAGGTCAAAGGGGAAAGGTGAAAACACCTGCCAGGTTTCAAACCAAGTCTGTCTAGGCCCGTCGGAAGGATTCGCAGAAGCCGCCTGCTTTGTGTGGCTGCTTTTCTGTCTCGGGCATCTGCTTTGCCAGTCCATCCTGGCCAGTCCTGGTCTCTGGGGGAGACAAACTTGTTCCAGATGGGGTGATGTGTTAGGGCTGATGGATTCTTCTGGGAGGCTTTTGTAGAGTTCAGGGTGTGGCCAAAGGGGGATATGCCCACCATGTCACGTGTCTTTGCTTAGGTGAAGGTGGTGGTCGGCAGCCCCCGCACACTGTCGTAGGCAAGTACCACCTGCTAGTGAAAAGTGGAAACAAACATATCTTCAAGTCTGAAGAAAACATGTTGTACCCAGGTTTCTTTTCAACCCATGGTGTGAGGGTAACGCGAAACTCAGGTCAGCTGGGGAAATGTGTCAGGTGAGACTCATGGGAGGAGGCAAGAAGCAGCGCCTACTGTATGCCTCACGTGGTCCGTGAGCTTTGCTTACCATCCAGGTGCTTTCAAACTAGGTGAAGGGACCAGACCCAGGGACAGATCATGGGTGGCTTTGGAGCAGCCCCTCTGTGGCTGAGCTCCTTGGCCATTTCACTTCTCCCCTGCCTGACCCCCACCATCTGGCTTTGGCCTCCACCACTGTACGGAGGCTGCCCTTGTTGGGGGCGTCACCCCAGCTTCCTACTTGCCTTCTCCGGGCGCAGGGCCTGAATCCTGACAGGTGTTTCCTTCCTCCTGAAAACTCTCTGCTCTTTTGGGTCTCCCCTCTCCCCTCCAGGTTTTCATCGGCCCAACCCCTTCTTACCTGCGGCTCCATGGGAGCCTTCGCGCAAAGTGCACTGGAGGGCATTCCTCCCCCACCAGCACCAGCCCTCTATCCCGTGGCTGCTAGGCAGGGCATCTCGACACAGCTTCACATGTGCTCATTGGTTACCAGACCTTCTCCACACCCGCACTGCTACAGCCACCTTGAAGTTAAAAACTCAAGTGTACAAGCTAGAAACCAGGGAGCTGGTTTAGTTATTTATTTATTTAGTGTTTGGAAATGATTTCAAGCTGCAGAAAAGTAGGCAAAAATGGTATAAAGAACATCCATATGCCCTTTATCCAGATCCACTGTGAACATTTTGCCCTATTTTCTTCATCATTTTCTCTCTCTTCCTCTCTCTCCACACACACACACACCCACACCCACACTTTATTCTTGAACCATGTTGCAACCATTGTTGCTCTTTACCCAAAAATATTTCAGTGTGTACTTCCTAATAGGAAGATTCTCTTGCTACACAGCTGTTATTAACTTCAGTAATTCAGTGTTGACATAACACTGTATCTAATCTACTTACTGGAATTCCAACTTAGTCAGTTGATGCAATCATGTTCTTTATAACATTTTTTTCCCTCCAGTACAGGATCCAGTCCAGGGTCACATACTGTGTTCAGCTGTCCTGTCTCTTTACCTCCTTTAATCTGGAACTGTTCCTCAGCCTTAGTCTTTTTTGACATGGACATTTTTGACTAATAGACTCCCTTGGCCCCCCCCTTTTTTTTCACTAGAACATTCCTCATTTGGGGTTTATCTGATGATTCATGATCTTTATTTTTTTGTTTTCATTTAATTAATTTGTTTGTTTGTTTAATTAATATTTATTTTTGGCCGCGCTGCACGGCTTGCAGGATCTTAGCTCCATGACCAGGGATCGAACCTGTGCCCCCTGAAGTGGAAGCGAGGAGTCCTAACCACCAGACCACCAGGGAAGTCCCGATGATTCATGATCTTTAGATTCGGGTTATGCCTCCCTGCCTGGAATATTACATAGGTGAAGCTGTGTCCTCAGGACATCACATCTGGTGGCACACAGTGTCCACCTGCCCCTCATTGGGGATGTTAAATTTGATCATTTGGTCAAAGTGTTGTGCAATTTCCCTGCTGTATAATTACTATTGTTTCCTTTGTTACTAATAAGTAGTCCTTGTCTTGTGGCAACACTTTCAAGCCATGCAAATATCCTGGTCCTCATGAAAATGCTCCCCCGCCTAGATTTACCAACCACTGACAGTTCATGCCTGAACCAACCTTCTCTATGATGGTTGCACAGTGATTTTCCAACTCCAGCTCTCCCTCCACACTTACCTTCTGGGCCCTGGTATTCTCCTGTAAGCAAAGCCCTCCCTTCACCAATCTGTCTATCATCTGTCTATCTGTCTGTCTGTCTAATCAATCATCTATCCATCTATGAAACAATCTATCTGTATGGACTCAGAGATCTCATTTGTTCCCAGTGGTTTACAATCATTCCTGTTCTTAATTATGTTTATGCTCAGACTGTCCCACGTTTGCCCAGTGGAAGTCCCGCACAGCTGGTCAGGAAGCGAGCATCTTTTTGATACCCGTCTTAGCTCTTGCCTCCCATGTCTTACCCCCCAACACACACTGTTTCAAACCCCTCGTGTAGACTTTGCGGGACCTCCCACCCCACCTCTCCCCCAGGCCAGGCAGCTTCCTCCTGTGACAGGTCTGCCTTTGTCCAGGGCGTGGATGATAACCCCATGTGCATGTGTGCCCTTGCTTCAGAGGATGTGGTTTTCACGGCTGATGAGACAGAGTGAAATGACGACCGTTACATCTGTTGTGTCAACTCTGTCAAAGAAAAGTCCTGGAACTTTGGTCAGGTGATGAATTGGTCATCCTATGGCTGGGCCAGGCCCCACCTTTTTAGTTAGGTAGTAGCCAGTAAAGGTTATGCAGAAACGTTTCTGAGCCTCGTGCCAAACCCCAACTCTATACATGTGATACTTGCCTAGAGGGGGTAACCCTCCCCCCCAGAACATGCAGACAGGTGGCAGAATCAGAGCTGGGCCTAGGGCCTTTCCCATCCTCCTCTACTCTCTGCCACCCCCCACCCCCACTTCTCAGTGTATTTATCAAAGAACAAACCACCTAACAATTCACAAGGAAGCTCCATTACAAGTGAAATATTGACAAAGATAAAGAACTTCTAGAACTTTTTTTTTTTTTGGCCACCCCTCACGGCTTGCAGGATCTTAGTTCCCTAACCAGGACTGAACTCGGGCCTGTGGCAGTGAAAGCACAAAGTCCTAACCACTGGACCAGAAGGGAATTCCAAGAACTTCTAAAACTTGAGAGAGATTATCTAGAAGACTTTGGTCTGGAGGCCTCTGCTCAGTGGAAGAATGAATGTCTCTGTGCAGCCATGAGGCAGAACAACAGTGTGGAAGGAGGAAGGGCTCCATGGCTCTAAATGCACAAATCCAGTGGCGAGGACTTATGGCACCAGAAACTTCCAGCCTTTCGTCTCACCACCTTTTGCAACAAAAAAACTTCTCGAAAATGCCATACTCTACACAACTGCTTGGCTGCCCCTCCCCTCCCTGGGTCTGGATGCCTAGGATAGGATGGAAATGGGGACAACAAAGGGGAGACTCCCATGAGTGAGGCCTGCTGTGTGCACTCTGCAAGGTGCTTCACAAGCATCCTCTTGTGAATCCATCCCTGGGGGGCAGTTACCATCACTACTTACAGGTGAGGGGGTGGAGGGAAACAAAATGGGAGGAAGTGGTTAGCACAGGAAGTGGGGAGCAGGTAGCGAGTTGATGGGGGAGCAGTCACCAGAGGAAGGAAACAGACAGAATGAGGAACACAGCAGGGTGGGGAAGAAGGGATCACCTGAATCCTAGGTAATTGTCCCTCTGAGAAAATCAAGGGGTAACTTTAACAACCTCAAAGAATTATGACCATGGAACTTTCCCAGACTCTTTCTGAAGAATGAAGGTTATTAGCTATTCCTTCTATTTTGGTAGTTTCCCTCTCAGATTACAAAAATAACACAGGTATTTCAACTCTGTAAATATATTAAAACCATTGAATCATCCAGCTTAAAGGGTTGATTTTATGGGCTGTAAACTATATCTCGATAAAGTGGTTTAAAATAAATATATCAATAGAATTCAAAAGGTAACACATATGTTTATCAGAGAAGACCTAGAAGGCTTAGAAGATACAGAGACATGGAAAGAAATGAAATCATAATCTCCTCCCTCAGTGATAAATACTTCATGTTCTAGTGTGTGTCATTCTTTTTCTATTACTAATTCATGCTTACAGAGTTGAGATAATGTTATATGTGCACAACTTTATAGTCTATTTTGTTTATCTTGATCACAAAGGGATTTTCTCTGTGATATTAAAAACTCTGCTGGCACGTCTTTATGATGGCTGTGTAATATTCCACCCCATGGCTCTGTGGGTTTACTTAACGGCTGCCTTGGGTATAGACCGTTAAGTGGTTTCTGGTTTTCCATGCTGTGGGAGACTTCTTTGTGAGCCTGTGGGTAGAGTTCCTTGCCGGGAGATGGGTGGTCCCACAGGGTCGTTGTGAAGTGCAAATTAGGGAGTATGTGGGAACTCCCCCGTGGTCCAGTGGTTAGGACTCCACGCTTTCCCAGGGCGTGGGGTCAATCCTTGGTCAGGGAACTAAGATCCTGCAAGCCTGGCGGTGCAGCAAAAAAAAAAAAAAAAAAAAAAAATTAGGGAGTATGTGTTAAGTTTCTGACATGGAACAAACACTTGTTAATGGCCTCTTTCCTCATTTCCCAAAACAACTGCTGCATTTGTCTGTCAAGCCAGAGCCTCCTGGAGACCATGGAGCTGAAGCACCCCACCGCCAGGGTCCAGGACCCTGTGTGCTCTGGTAGGTGTGGGAGGCCTAGTCATGGCCTCCATCTCCCCTGTGTGGACGTGCCGTTCGGTGCCCTGCCCTTTCTCTCCCAAAGCCTGCTCTGGGGAAAGCAGTGGCAGGGGGCCCCTTGATTCCTAGAGACATCCCCTCATCTTGCCCATCAAGTACACATAGGGATGGACACGACCCCTAGTTCCAGCCTCTCCTCCTCCAGGAAGATCTCTGGCTGTGAAGTCAAGGCTTGGTCACCGCTGTTGGTCACACAGGTCTCAGATCAGAAGCCTCCTCTTCAGGGAGATTTTTCCTGGCTCCCCGGCCAAAGGAGCCTGCTGCTGTCACATCCACCTGCTGTCTTTTCTTCATAGCACTTGTCATTCCTGAAAGTGTTCGTGTATTCCGCGTTTACTGTCTGACCCCCAGTACCCGCCCCCCAGTACCACTTCCCAGACCAGAACATGAGCACCTGTTCCTGTGGGGACCAGGATCCCCAGCTCTTACAGGGATCCCACTTGTTTGAACTATAGCAGCTCTGAGAGTCCTTCATAAGTTTTTAATCCAAATAATAATAAATCATAAATAATATTACAAAGAATACATACATTGAATCCCAGTATAAAAAATTCTGATAATACAGAAGCCTGTAGAGTAATTTTGCCCCAAATTTGATGCTGTCTTATACTGTTTACCAATTGCTCAGCAGTTATTAGGTTTTTTCCCCCCGGGGCTGAACTGTAAGCTCTTTAAACTACACCTCAGTGCTAGGCCTGATTGACTATTCAAAGCTATCAAGAGATCTACATCTGCTGAAGTCTATTTTGAGTGCAGGTTTTCCTCAGACCTGAGTGCAGAGCCCCAGCCCTGCCACTTGGAGGCTGACCCCAAGGCTTGACCTCTCCAAGCCTCAGCTTCAGCATCTGCAAATGGTATTCACATGGAATTCACTCTTCCTGCCTGCAGGCTGGGCTCCAGTTGGGTAAGCAACTTATTCCAGTTCCTTTGGGAGGTTCCTGGGTTTAGGACTGAGAGTCCGTGTCCCAGGAAACTCCTCAGTCCTGGGCCAGCAGGATGACCGGCACCCCTGTCCACCTTGCCCAGAGCAACTGTTCTCAGATGGTTTGGTCTCAGGTCCCTTTTACACTCTTACAAATTATTGAGACCCCAAATCACTTGTGTTTATGACTTCTTTTTTTAAGGGAACTTTATTTTATTTTACTTTTCTTTGGCTGTGTGGGGTCTTCGTTGCTGCACTTGGGCTTTCTCTAGTTGCGGTGAGCGGGGGTGGGGTACTCTTCGTTGTAGTGCACGGGCTTCTCATTGCAGTGGCTTCTTGTTGCAGAGCATGGGCTCTAGGTGCGCGGGCTTCAGTAGTTGTGGCTCATGGGCTCTAGAGCACAGGCTCAGTAGTTGTGGCTCACGGGCTTAGTTGCTCTGCAGCATGTGGGATCTTCCTGGACCAGGACTCAAACCCATGTCCCCTGCATTGGCAGGCGGATTCTTAACCACTGTGCCACCAGGGAAGTCTCACGACGTTTCTTTCTGCAAATATTTACCATTTTAGAAATTTAAACTGGGAAGTTTAAAATATATTTATTTAACTGATTCTAAAAGAATAATAATAAATTCAACACGTTAACATAAATAACACATTTTTGTGAAAAATAACTATTTTTGGAAGCCTAAAATATGTCAGGAGAGTGGCATTGTTTTACATTGTTCTAAATCTCTTTAATGTCTGGCTTAATAGAAATCAGCTGGATTTCCCTACCTGCTTCTGTATTCAATCTGTCCAGGGGCATTGTTTTAGTTGCAATATAGGAAGAAAATCTGACTTCCCCCAGATACGTAGATGGAAAAGGCAGGCATATCTCCATAGCCTTTTCAGATGATGGTGGATAGTTTTCTTTGATTCTACACCCATGTGTAACAACTGGTGGTTTTGTAAGGTTGATCACTGTGTAGAATCTGAAACCATGTCAATCAACTTTTCATCTTCGGTCTGTGTGGGAGAGAATGAGAGGGAGAAACACAAATAACACCTGGGGTTTATTGTGCAAATCGTTTTGGTCACAGACCTCGGGACAACCCGGCAAGCAACCCGGGAACACTCTCCAAGGCCCAAAGAGAGAGACAGGAGCCATGGGGCTGCTCTTGCCACCTGGGTGGTGGGCAGCTGTGTTCATCTCTAGGTGAGTCTTAAATGCCCCCTTTGTGGGGTGGCTGTGACTGTGTACCTGACCCAGGGGGATGCCCCCTCCATGGTCGGGGCTCCCACTCCCTCCTGGCCTGCCTGGTAGTTCCAAGTAAGTGACTGGTATTGTACCCATGGGGCCCTCTCGCTGGCCCTCAGGGGCCCAGGCACAGAGTGCACGGTGCCCATGGAAGGATACGCCTGCTCCTGTCCCTTTACCACCAGGCCGAGTTCTCCAGCCCAGGGCGGTGGGGTGGAGTGTGAGGAAGGAGAGGAAAGGGGACTGGGCCGCCAGCAGGCGAAGCTTGTACTGGTCTTGCTCTAGTTCTCAGGGGTGTGGGTGGACTTGCACCCTCTTTCCAAGCTCTGTGACCCTGGCAAGGCTCTGAGCTTCTCTGGGTTCCTGTCGGCTCATCCTTGGGTTAATATGAGGACTCAGTAACATGTAACAAGTATGTGTTATGCCTGACACGTGTGGGCCTGTTTGTACCTATTCCCAGGTGGGGTTTTTTGTGTGTGTGTGGTACGCCGGCCTCTCACTGTTGTGGCCTCTCCCGTGGCAGAGCACAGGCTCCGGACGCGCAGGCTCAGTGGCCATGGCTTACGGGCCCAGCCGCTCCGCGGCGTGCGGGATCCTCCCAGACCGGGGCACGAACCTGTGTCCCCCGCATCGGCAGGCAGACTCTCAACCACTGTGCCACCAGGGAAGCCCCCCAGGTGATTCTTATGTGTTGGAGTTTGGGAAGCAGTGGGCTAAGCCACTGCTTATTTTGAGGACACCAGCCCAGAGACATGGGGCAGGCGGCCCAAGGTTGCACAGCAAGGTGGTGGTTGAGTCAGCAACACTGACTCCCAGGGCAGTGCTCCCTCCCGACATCCGGGCACCTCTTTAGCCTGTGACCCAAGCTTGAGCACCCAGACCTCCCAGGTGTTGCAGCAGTCACTTCTGAGGTTAGGTTAGAAAAGATTCCATCACATGTGAGGGAATCTCAGGACCCAAGCTGACTTTGGAGGCCTCTGCTGTAGGCCTGACAACTTTTCCCCTCCCGGGTCCCTGGTTAATATTGCTCCTTCACCCCTAGAAATATGTTGCTGTCTGTGGGCCTGCAGGAGCTACTGTGAATCTGTGGCCACAAGGCAGGGCTTCTGGTCAGGGCTGCCTGACTAGCACTCCCACCCTGAGCAGGGGAACTGGATGGGCAGTTAGCGCATTGGTTAGCTGCTGCCATGTAACACGTTACCCCCAAATGTAGGGCCGTAACACAACAAATACTTATCATCTTGCAGAGTCTGCAGGTCAGGAATCCAGGCATGATGCTCTAGCTCAGGGTCCTTCAAAGACTGCAGGCCTCTTGGGGCTCTTGACTGGGTTGTGGGCAGGTGCCCACATGTGGCTGCTGGCAGTCTCAGGGCAGGGACATCAGTTCCTCACCATGTGGGCCCCTCCACAGGGCTGCTCACACCAGGTAGCTGACTACTGTCAGAGCCAGTGAGCGAGAGAGGGAGACCTTAGGATGGAAGCTGCAGCCTCTTTGTAACCTCATCTCAGAAGTGACATCCCCTCACTTTGCCGTGCTCTGTTGTCTAGAAGTGAGTCACTGGGTCCAGTCCACATTCTGGGAGAGGGGCTTCTGCAGGGAGGAGGAGGGCATTACTGGGGGCCCTCCTAGAAGCTGCCTACCACATCTGGGAAGAGGAATTCGCTTTGTTCCATAGGAAATACAACACCACCCATTAGGATTTTTGAAAGAATGAACATCTTTGGAGCCCAGCATCACTCCCCATCCCTCCCCGCCACCCATTGCTCTGTGGATGCGTGGGTCCAGGGGGCACTGACAGGCCGGGGCCACTAGTTGGGACAGGAGGAAAACATAAACATGTCATCTGCAGAACAACCCTAAAGGTAGGTGTTCTAATGATTACCATTTTACAGAGGAGGAAACTGAGGCACAGAGAGGTCAGCATGTGCCTCAGGTCAGCTGGGTGGTATGCTCCTTGGCCCTTTGTCCTGGTCCAACTGCACCCTCCCCATGTTCTCAGATGCTCTGTGGGGCCACACTGGGGGCTGTGTGGCCAGGCTGGGCTCGGCTGCCAACACCTTGTTCCGCTGGGGGTGGGCACTGACCATCCCCCCTCGGGAAACCAGGGGCCAAAGGGAGAAGTACCAAGGGTGGGGCTGATCACCCCTGCCTGGTGTCATCTCAGAGCTGAGAGCATTGGGCATCCCAGCACGCAGCAAGACCGCCTACGATTCAGCCCATGACACTGAAAACAGCCTCACGGTAGACACCTACCTGAATGAGACAGGCGAGCCATCTCTAGCGTGACTGAGATTCCATCTGACATGTCTCTGCCCATCAGAGTGTATTCTTGTTGGTTTTGTGTCAGTCTTTCTTTAAGTAGTGCTTTTAGGCCTGGGGAGAGGCAGGCAGGCCTTGCACCTCTTTTTAAAAATGTCCTCATTGAGGTTTCTGTATTATCTGACCAGCCGATTCAACTTGCTATGACCTTCAGTGCTTCCCAGTGCTCCGCAAATGAAATAGCAGTTCCTCAGCCTGGGATTCCAGCTCCTGCAGAGTCAGCCTCCAGTTCCTTTCCTGACTTTACACCCCAACTGTGCTGCTCCCTCTTCCCTTAAATGGCTTCCCCCCTCCAGACCTCTGCCTCTGCTTTCCCCATCTGCTACTTTCTTTTCTGAGGTCTCTGCTATCCACTTGCCCCTTGCCCCCCGCCCCCTAACGTGTGTTGTTTTGTTTGTTTGCTGTTGCTGTTTGTTTAGTAACTTTCTTGACAGAGTTCTGCAAAGTCTGTATTCTTTGTTGTACGTGGCCACTGAAGTCTCTGCTCAGTGTGCTTAGTGGTCAGCTAATGACTGGACAGGAATTTCCATAAACGTCTTGGATTGGTAAGTCTCCTAGCTTTTGCCAAGGGGCTCTGTGTAAAGTTGGGGTACACCCCCAAGTTGGGGTCCCCTGCATCGGCAGGCGGACTCCCAACCACTGCGCCACCAAGGAAGCCCCTGAGGTGCCTTTTAACGTGTGTTCTAGCTTTGCCTGGCTGACCTGCCTTTTAATTGGCTCTGACGGTATTTCTAGCTAATATATCTGCACTGCCAAAGGCATGGAGAAACCACAGGGTGTTGGTGGGGAGTGAGAACTGTTTCGGAAGAGCTAGATATTTGGATGAATGTTACAAATGAGGTGAAGCCTGATACATGCAAAACATGATGTAAGCCCAGGGAATCCCTGGGTGGAGGAGGGGCACCAGGCCTGAGGTGTGGGTCCGAGGAAGAGGGCTCAGCCGGGGCCAGGTGGGGGAAGTGGTTACACCAGTGTCAGGTGTTCTGGCCAGATGAGAGGTAGGGGCACTCTGAGGGAAGAACAGAGCTTAGCTTCAGTTCTGCTTCTTTCTCTGGGCTGCTCTGTGAGGCAACTTGACTGACAGGCCCCTTTTGGGACTTGGGGTCTTGTCTGTGAGGAGGTATGATATCCAAGGGTATGGAAGGGAGCCTTGGTGTGGTGGGCAGGAGCCTGTGTATTAACCCTGGAGCTTGGGAAGGGCATCTATGGGAATCCTCCCTCACAAATGTCCCTTGTTTAAAGGGCCTTTCTGGGGAAGCCTCCTTGCACCCGTCTGTCTTGCTAGATGGGGCATCTTAGAACCACAGGCTGCAGGTGGGGCTGGGTGGTGCAGGACGGTCCTTAGTTTGGTGAAGAGGGATCCTGCTTAGGGCTGCAAAGAGGCCAAGATACAGGACAGGCTTGAACTCTGGTTGGCATGGGATGACATGTCTTGAGTTCCTTAAAAGAGAGTCTGACAAAGCTCAGGATGTCAGGTTATTTATACATATACATGATTGTTGGCAACACCAGAAGCTAAAGAAAGGCATGGAACAGATTCTCCCCTAAAGCCTTCAGACACACACACACACACACACATTTTCCTGGCTTGATATAACTCATCATTTTGGTTCTATTTCTCTGCTTTAACTTACCATGAAAACATGTACCTGACTCACACATCTTCTCCCCCTCTTCTCATCCCCGCCCCACCACATCTGCCTGATGCAGTCAGAGCTGGAAGAGCCCCTGGAAGCTGGTTTAACCACCTTGCTTTACATTGGAGAATACTGAGGCCCAAAGAGGCAGTGAAGTCATCTAAAGCGTCAGAGCTGCGTCCCAGATCTGGTAAGTGCCATACCAGGGCCAGTTTATTCTAACTAGCCAGGGGACTGGCCTTCAGCAAGCCTCAGAAACTGAACCTCAGTTTCCTCATCTATAAAATGGGGATAATAATACCTGTTCACCGCACGGCACATCTGTGAAAGTCAAATGGGCCAAACAGCAAGAGGAAAATGGGTAGAGAATGGCCTGAGTGCCTAAGAGGACCCAGGTCTGTCTGGCTCCAGAGGTCATGCTTGTTTCTGGCCCTTTGTCTTCCCCCAGGGTGATGGTGAGTGAAGAGGAAGCCTATAGACCCAGGGGTCACAGGCTCAAACTGGCCAGACCAGTTGGCGGTAACAATGGGGACAGTGGGGTGTCATGGACAAACAGGAACAGGGAGGACCGTGGTAAACAGGAGTGGGTGCTGCCACTCAGCTCATCTAACTGAGATTGTGTAGGAACGTGGGGCCTACACTTCCGGATCTTCTGACCTTTCAGAATAAGCTAGAGGAGTGTGTGTGTTCTTCTACAGTGTAAAGCTCCTGGGTCTTAAAATGCGGCAATTAATTCAAGTTGTAAAAATCACTGTGTGGATCAGACACAGCAAGTCAGAGGTTAAACCTGTCCTTAGCTTGTCAGTTTATAAACAGTGCTGCCAACAGCTGAGATGCTACTGGCACCCCTGCCCCGCCCTGGTGCCATGTTCCAGCCCTGACAGGCTGCATCTGACTCTCCAGCATGGGTTTAATCATCAGTATTCATCAAAAGCTCCCTAGGTGCTTCTCACAGCACCCAGCATGGATGCCTACTGTGCTGTGTCCAGGAATGGCCAGAACCCTTCAAGGAGGCTGAGCTGAGGTTGCGACTCCTGGTTTCTCACACAACTTACCTCCCCTCTCCTGCAGCATCCTCAGCTGAATGCATGTCTGTGTGTCTGAATTTTCCAGGACGGTGAAGCCAGGTGAGACCATTAGATTCCAAATAAAAGGCATCCCAACAACAGCTGGACTTGAGAAATTTATCAAGTTTAATTCCAATCAGGTGAAAGAGGTTCATGCTGAGAAGACTCTTCTCATCACAACTAGCCTTTGCCTGATGCCTTGGAAAGAGGCAGCAGCTGTGACCGGCTCTAAGCCTTGGCTGAGCGTTTCAGCGTTTCCTGCTTTGGGATTAGCGTTCAGATAATTAGATTTTATTACTCATTAGATTTCAGATGATTAGACTTGATTACTCATATGAGGGCAAATTCAAGAGCCAGCTGGGTGAAAGTTAGCGTTCAAAGGCCAACACAAATCACAGGCAGCAGGACCCACTAGGCCAGGTCATGTGGAATCACAGGGTAGACTGTTGACAGCTAGAAACGCCCAGCCTGGGCCACAGAACCTCACCTCCCTGCCTTGAGTCATGGCCTCAAAGAGCAGGGCCACCACTATCTGCAGTCAGAACCAAAGGCGTCCACAGCCACAGAGTCCCTCCCTGGAGACACAGGCTATCAGAAGCTGCTGCCCACTTGCCCTGTGAGGAGGGACCACCCCTTCAGCCCCAGAGTGCATCAGCCCTTGGAAGCACCAGCCAAGTAGAGTCTTCTGCCAGAACTGGGCTGGGCCTGCTGGAAATACATTCTCTCCTCGCTATTGTCTGCCTGAAATCCCACCCCTCTTCCTTCCCTGAGGGGGGCCTACCTGAGGAAGAGCAGGTAGACAGGGCCTTTCCCTCGGATCTCTGCACACACTGGGCCTGGGCCTGGGCCTGGGCCTGCCTGCCAAACCAGAAGCAGGACTGAGGGCCAGGTGCTGTCTGTTCACCTTTGACTTTCGACAACTTCAGGCAACTTGAAACTATGGCACCTAAAACCCAACTTCACAGCCCCTATGCTTCCCCATGGTTGGTGAGCCTTCGAGGCACCTGTAGTGTAGTAGGCACGTCCAGTCTTCCATGCGGAAGGAGCCCCAGCCCCTTGGTGGTGGTGGATGACCCAGTGGTCCCTCCTACTTGATGACTGATGGTGCTGGTAAGTTAAAATCAGGAACCTTCAAGGGGGCCAATGCGGGGGTGGGGGGGGGTGAGGGAGGGAGGGAGGAAGATGGTGAACGGCCCCACCTCTCCTGGTGAGGGAGCCTGCCTACCTGCTCCCTCCATACAGCCCCTGAACCTTCTCCAAGGAAGCCACAGCCTCCTCACCTGGTCCCATCCAGACATTTCACTCTCACTCTAACACCTGAAACATCCCCCTCCTCCAGGCAGCATTGGGAGTGATCGGAGAGCACCCCTCCCCCTCATACCAGGCAGGCCCATCCCAGACCCTTACCCTGCTGAGCACTCTCAGCTCACATGCGGTGAGGACAGCCAGCCCTGTGCTCCCCGGACATGCTGCTGGACCCCAGGTCCCCTTTTCAGGAAAGCCTTCCCTTGGGAACCATCTTGGATGTGGCCCTAGATGTGGTCTGTGAATTTGCTGATCCTGTTGCTTCAGTTCCTTTCTCTCATGGCCAAGGAGGTAAGATCCATCCCTCTGTACCTCCCATTCACTCCCCCATCCCCAGGAATAAAGCTGCCTTTGTGACCCTGTGGGCCTCCACCTCGGGGTGCAGAGGGGGCAGGCCAGCCAGAGGGGTCCTGACTTGGACCAGACCCAGGAAAAGAAGGGTGTTAAACAAGGGTGCCCCTTCCTGACCTTTGGGGTAAAGAAGACATCCCAAGGGGTGCCCCACGTCTGCCTTGTTCACCACCTCATCTCACAAGTGCTGGTGGCCCCATAGGGCTGGCCTAGAAGCAGAGTTGTGGGCAGCAGCACAGGGACCCACCAGAGATGCCCTCTCTGGTAGAGTGTGTGTGTGTGCGCGCGCGTGTGTGTGCGTGTGTGTGTGTGCCCATTCTTTCAGAGAGACATGATGGGCACTGTCTTGGGAGAACTGGCCTAAAACAGTCAGGCCAGATTTCTGGTCAGTTCGGCCCATGTGGGTGGTTAGACTCTCTCCAGGACGGACAGTTAATGCAGTTCTCATAGGGGAGGTCAGAGTTCCGGTAGCTCTAAACAGGTTCTTCCTCCCGACCTTCCAGTAGGAATGGACCGATTTTTAGCTACAAGGCAGGACACCTCCGAGCTGACTCAGGGATTCTAGTATCTATAGAACAGGAGCTAAGTTTGGGTGTTACTGTCATAACTCAGGATTGCTTCCAACCTGGGCTCATCCCGTGTGTGTGTGTATAGCCTGCTGTTGGAGTCCTCTCCCAAACCAAGCCTGAGCCCTGAAGGTAGCTGAGCCCGCCATGCCTTTCTTCTAGTTTAGGCAGGCACCAGGGGGAAGCCCTTTCGGGGGAGTGACCAGGATCCTTTCAGCCTTTCCAGGTCCATCTCTTCTGATGCCAGTGTCCCACCCCAGGTTCCCAAGGCCAGCCCTGCTCTGTTCTTCCATCACAACCTCACAGCCTTAGTTCTCAAAAGCCAGGAGCCTGGGCCCCAACCTTCTCAAGAGAAGACAGATATCCCAAGAAAGGACAGAGGCCAGTTCTTTTCTGCCCCCAGGCTGCCCTATTCAGAGCTTCCTTTGCTGGGTGAGGCTGCACAGGCTGTGAAGGGTGCCCAGCCTCGGAGAATGGTTCCTGACAATCCCTCATGGGCAGATGAGCTCAGAGCAAGTTTCTCGTCTTCCTCTGTCACCCCTAGTCCACCCCCATCCCCGACCTGGTCCAACGTGGGGAGAGGGAGGACGGGTCAGAGGACGGCAAGGCCAAGGGGGTGGTGTGAAGGGAGCAGTGGGTGCAGGGGAGCAAGTGGTGCGCAGGAGCCCTGTGGCCACGATGCCGGCACGTAGGGTGATGCGGCTGCCTGGTGCCTGGCCCTCTCCCCACAGTATCATTCATCTATCACCTCCACAGAGTCCTCGTCCTTCCTCTGCTCTGACTGCTCCTCTGTTGTTTCTGTGTTCTCAGTGTCTGACAGCGATGCCACCTGTCGCACCCAGTCACCGTCACTGAGAGGCTTTGGATGACGCGGTCCGGAGAAGGGGTTGAACCAGTTCAGGGAAAAGTCCCCACCAAAGGTCTCTTTGACTGACTTCCAGCTGCCTGTGTGTTCCCTGGGCTGGTGCTTTCGTTTGAGGCGTTCAATGCCCTGGAGGGACAATGGGATAAAGAGGGTCAGCGTGGGACAGCCGTGCGCCATCTAACACACCCCAGGTCCCGGCACAGCAGAGCACCAAGGCCCAGAGCCAGGGGCTCCCAGAGGGTGGGGAGGGGCTCGGAGCAGCACAGCAAGCAGGGCCTGTGTTTCCCACCAACTGCCCTCCTTTCCTTCCACAGGAGCAAGGGTGCCCGGCCAGCTGCTGCGCAGTGACCAGGCTGCCCAGTGGCTAAGGGCCAAGGAGTAACATCTCAGGCCTCTGCAGGCATGAGCTGGGCCACCTGTCCGGAGACCACCCAGAAAGACGACCCCTCCCCAAGTATCCTGGGCCACTCCCCCTACAGCAGGCGCAGCAAACCCAGCACGAAGGAGGATGATGGGGTTAAGGGGGAGAGCAGGAGACACACGAAACGTGAGGTGAGGAAGCAAAGCTGTGCACAGCGAGTGCCAACATGCAGCGGGCAGCTGGAGGGTGCACGGGGCCGCTGCGAGGGGGCAAAGGCTGGCGTCGAACCTGCACATGCAGTAGACATGCCCTGTGGCCTCTCCTGAGCTGCCCACTCACCTGCCTCTGGGTGTCGGCTGCGCCAGGCCACAGAAGAGGGTGTTGGGAAGGGGGAGAAGCCAAAGGAGTTAAAGGCACAGCCAGGCCAGCTCTCCAGGCCCACCACACCCTCTGCAGAGGCTTTACCCCCACTGGGGCGCTGCCTCCTCCATCTCTTCTGGAAGCCAAGGAGATTTGTCGTGGGCTTCCCAGGCACAGGTACTGCTCACTGACAGCACTTTCCACCTTGGAATGACCTCTGAGTACCTAGTTCTAGGTTTTCTCTTCTTTTCCACACAAGATCCTTACATAACCAGCATAATTCTTTCTGTTGTGCAGAAGGAGAAACTGAGATACACGTACAGACTGAGATCTGGCCACACCTGGGCCAGTTCCTCTCCACCACTCTTTCTTCCCACACCATCTCAGAGGTTTAAGTTTCTTGGCTTTTGGAAAAATGGTAGGTTAAAGAACTTGATCTCAAAGTACCTCCTCATAAGATACTTCCTAATTACCGAGGGTAAAACAGTACCTTTACAGTAAGGAAACTTCGCAGATATAACTTTAACCAAATTGAAGTTAACATCACCAATAATGAAATGTATCAACATCACGTGCCCTCGGATATGGTGCCCCAAGAAGGACAGAACATCACTTCACTGGTTTTCCTGCCCAAAAGGCATAATCTCAATCTAATTATGAGAAAACATCAAACAAATGCAGATGTCAGGATATTCTACAGAATATCTTCAACAGGATAATAATCTTCAACAGGATCAAAGTCTGATGAAATTGTTTTGGAACCAGACAGAAGTGGTGGTTGTACAATATTATGAACGTACTAAATGCCACTGAACCACACACTTTAAAATGGTTGCTTTTATGTGATGTGACTTTAACCTCAACTAGAAAGAGGATCAGGGCCTCCCTGGTGGCGCAAGTGGTTGAGAGTCCGCCTGCCGATGCAGGGGATACGGGTTCGTGCCCCGGTCTGGGAGGATCCCATATGCCGCGGAGCGGCTGGGCCCGTGAGCCATGGCCGCTGAGCCTGCGCGTCCGGAGCCTGTGCTCCGCAACGGGGGAGGCCACAACAGTGAGAGGCCCGCATACCGCAAAAAAAAAAAAAAAAAAAAAAAAAGAGGATCAGGTTCATGAAAGACAGAGAAAGACTGAAGAGGAACTAAATACACAGGACAAATGATGCAATGTGGCATCCTGGAACAGAGAACGATACTAGTGGGACAACTGGAGAACTCTCAATAAAGTATATAGATTAGTTAATGGTATTGTATCAGTAAATTTCCAGGTTTTTATATTTGTGTTATGGTTTTATAAAATGTTTACATTTGGAAAGACTGATTGAAAGGCATATGGGGGCTCTTTGTACTATTTTTACTATTTTGTTTTGTTAAGTCTGAAATTATTTCTCAATATAAAGCTAAGAAAAATCTGAGACACGATTTATGCAATACAATCTTGAACACGGATTAATAATGAGAAGTTGGAAACAATCAAAATGTCCAATAACGATGGCTAAGTAAATTATTCTATAAAGCAGAACACTATGCAGTTATTAAAAGTGGCATCAACGACAAGGGCCTAATTTTCAAAATATACAAACAGCTCATACAACTCAACCACAAAAAACAAATAACCCAATCGAAAAATTGGCAGAAGGCCTAAATAGACATTCCTCCAAAGAAGACATATAGATGGCCAGTAGGCACATGAAAAGATGCTCATCATCGCTAATTATTAGAAAAATGAAAATAAAAACTGCAGTGAGGTACCACTTCACACTGGTCAGAATGGCCATCATCAAAAAGTCTACAAACAATAAATGCTGGAGAGAGTGTGGAGAAAAGGGAATCCTCTTACACTGCTGGTGGGAATATAAATTGGTATGGAAAACGTACCAATGCCTGCTATGGAAAACAGTATGCAGGTTCCTCAAATAACTAAAAATGGAGTTGCCATATGATCCAGCAATCCCACTCCTGGGCATATACCCAGACAAAATTATAATTTGAAAAGATACATGAACCCCTATATTCAAAGAAGCACTATTTACAATAGCCAAGACATGGAAACAACCTAAATGTCCATCAACAGATGAATGGATAAAGAAGATGTGGTGGGGAGATATACACATACACACACACACACACACATATACATACACACAATGGAATACTACTCAGCCATATAAAAGAATGAAATAATGCCATTTGCAGCTACATGGATGGACCTAGACAAATACCATATAGTATCACTTAAATGTATCACTATAACACAAATGAACATATCTAAGAAACAGAAACAGACTCACAGACACAGAGAACAGACTTGTGGTTGACAAGGGGGAGGGGAGGTGGGAGAGGGAAGGATTGGGAGTTTGGGATTAGTAGATGCAAACTATTATATATAGAATGGATAAACAACAAAGTCCTATTGTGTAGCACAGGGAACTATATTCAATATCCTATGATAAATCACAATGGAAAGGAATGAGAAAAAGAATATATATATATATGTATAACTGAATCACTTTGCTGAACAGCATAAATTAACACATCATTGTAAGTCAACTATACTTCAATAAAATTTTTTTAAAAAGTGGCATCAATACAGTTTTACATACACTGGAAAGTCCTGTCCACGTGGTGACAAGGGAAGAAAGCAAAGTTGCACCTGACATCATTGTGGAACCTGGGATTTGGGGATAGGATTTTATTTTTTTAAAATTAATTAATTAATCAGCTGAGTTGGGTCTTTGTTGCTGCGCGCGGGCTTTCTCTAGTTGCAGCAAGTGGGGGCTACTCTTCATTGCAGCATGTAGGCTTCTCATTGCAGTGGCTTCTCTTGTTGCGAAGCACGGGCTCTAGGCACCCAGGCTTCAATAGTTGCAGCACATGGGCTCAGTAGTTGTGGCACATAGGCTCTAGAGCGCAGGCTCAGTAGTTATGGCACAGGGGCTTAGTTGCTCCACGGCATGTGGGATCTTCCCAGACCAGGGCTCGAACCTGTGTCCCTTGCATTGGCAGGCAGGTTCTTAACCATTGCACCACCAGGGAAGTCCTGGGGATGGGATTTTAGGTTTGATTTATCTCTGTAGACTTCCCACATGTTCCAAGTTTTCACCAAGAAGCAGGTGTGACTTTTATAATCAGAACAGAAAAGCTGTTTCAGAAAATGGACCTTATTGACACAACTCTTGAGGGAACCTCACGTGGGTCTGGGGCACAGGATGCTGTGCTATTCACGGTCTGACCCCTCACCAGGCCTCCCTCCTTGGCAGGAGCAGCAATGGCCAGCTGAGTGACTGGCTTTGGGGATTCTGGGTTCCCTTCCTGGTTGATCATTCGCAGCGTGTTGAGAGAGGCATTCTAACCATGACTGCAGGGGTGCTGGGATATGGCCACATGGCAGACCAGGCTACAGAGGGGACACCCAGAAATGACAGACTGGCTGGGTCTGCACTGACTGAGCTCACTCAAAGCCGTGACTGTGGGTCCTTACAACCACCCTGAGAGGAGGAGGGTGTTAGTACTAACACTCGTTATAGGGGAAGACGGGTTCTGAGAGGCTGTGACAGCGGCTGAAGCTCATCCTGCTGGTTGTGCCTCAGAACCAGGATGAGAACTGGTGTGTTCTCTCTGCCCAATGCATTTTCAATCCTACTGCAAATCCTCACTCAAAGGCAGAGAAAAGCTGCAGAGGGAAATGAAGCAAAAGAGCCCACAGGACAACACAGATGGAAAGATATATCATGTTCTTATATTGGAAGAATTAATATTGTTAAAATGACCGCACTACCCAAGACAATCTACAGATTCAACGGAATCCCTATCAAAATACCAATGGCATTTTTCACAGAACTAGAACAAATAATTTTTAAATTTCTATGGAACCACTAAAGACCCAGAATAGCCAAAACAATCATGAGAAAGAAGAACAGAGCTGGAGGAATCATGCTCCCTAACTTCAGACTATACTACAAAGCTATAGTAATCAAAACAGTATGGTACTGGCACAAAAAACAAACAGATCAATGGAACAGAATAGAGAGCCCAGAAATAAACCCACACATTTTTGGAAAAATAATCCAAAACAAAGGAGGCAAGAATATACAATGGAGAAAGGATAGTCTCTTCAATAAGTGGTGCTGGTAAAACTGGACAGCCACCCATAAAAGAATGAAATTAGAACATTCGCTAACACCATATACAAAATACACTCAAAATAAATTAAAGACCTAAATGTAAGACCAGAAACCATAAAACTCCTAGAGGAAAACATAGGCAGAACACTCTGTGCCATAAATCGTAGCAATAAAATTTTGGATCTGTCTCCTAGAGCAAAGGAAATAAAAGCAAAAATAAACAAGTGAGACCTAATTAACCTTAAACACTTTTGCATACCAAAGGAAACCATCGACAAAACAAAGATGATCTACAGAATGGGAGAAAATATTTTCAAATTATATGACCGATGAAGGGTTAATATTCAAAATATATAAACAGCTCATACAGGGCCTCCCTGGTGGCGCAAGTGGTTGAGAGTCCGCCTGCCGATGCAGGGGATACGGGTTCGTGCCCCGGTCTGGGAGGATCCCATATGCCGCGGAGCGGCTTGGCCCGTGAGCCATGGCCGCTGAGCCTGCGCGTCCGGAGCCTGCGCGTCCAGAGCCTGTGCTCCGCAGCGGGGGAGGCCACAACAGTGAGAGGCCCGCATACCGAAAAATAACAACAACAAAAAAAAAACAAACAGCTCATACAACTCAGTATCAACAAACAAACAAACAAGCTGCTTAAAAAATGGGCAGAAGACCTGAATAGACAGATCTCCAAAGAGGACATGCAGATGACCAACAGGCATGTGAAAAGATGCTCAACATCACTAATCATCAGAGAAATGCAAATCAAAACTACAGTATCTGGGCCTCCCTGGTGGCGCAAGTGGTTGAGAGTCCGCCTGCCGATGCAGGGGATACGGGTTCGTGCCCCGGTCTGGGAGGATCCCGTGTGCCGCGGAGCGGCTGGGCCCGTGAGCCATGGCCGCTGAGCCTGTGCGTCCGGAGCCTGTGCTCCGCAACGGGGGAGGCCACAACAGTGAGAGGCCCGCATACCGCAAAAAAAAAAAAAAAAAAAAAACTACAGTATCACCTGTAAGAATGGCTATCATCGAAAACAGTACAGATAACAAATGTTAACAAGGATGTGGAGAAAAGGGAACACTTATGCACTGTTGGTGGGAATGTAAACTGGTGAAACCACTGTGGAAGACAGTATGGAGGTTTCTCAAAAAACAAAAAATATAACTACCATATGACCCAGCAATTCCACTCCTGGATATATATCGGAAAGAAACAAAAACATTGATTCAAAAAGTTACCGCAATGTTCAAAGCAGTGCTATTTACAATAGCCAAGACATGGAAGCAACCTAAATGTACGTCAACAGGTGAATGGATAAAGAAGATGTGGTATATATATACAATGGAATATTACTCAGCCATAAAGAAAAGAACTTTTGCCATTTGCAACAACATGGATGGGTATTATGCTAAGTGAAATAAGTCAGACAGAGAAAGACAAATACTGTATGATATCACCTCTATGTGGAATCTAAAAAATACAAAAAACCAGTGAGTAAAACAAAAAAGAAGCAGACTCACAGATATAGAGAACAAATTAGTGGTTGCCAGTCGGGAGAGGCAAAAGATGAGGGGCGATATAGGAGTAAGTTATTAAAGGTACAAACTGTTCTGTATAAAATAAGCTACAAGGATATATTGTACAACATAGGGAATATAGCCAATATTTTATAATAATTATAAATGGAGTATAACCTTTAAAATTTTTCAATCAAATATTGTAACATATAATATTGTACATCAACCATACTTCAATAAAAAAAATTTTTTTAATTAAAAAAAAAAAAGAGAGCCCACAGGATGATGATTTTCCCCTGTGGTGGCGTGTTCCCAGAAGAGCACTCTTGGTCTCTACTCAACCTCCTCAGCAAGCTCGTAAAAATGTTCCAGATGGAGCCTGGCCTGCCCACCAGATGAACCTCCTCAGCAGTTAAGTAAACATCCAGGAGTGTCAGCTCTGGGTCTGAAGAGGAGAAAATATTCCAAACGAATCTGATGCATAAGAAAGGCTGAGGGTCTGGACCCTCAGGTTCAGGAGGAGCCAGTGGGGTTTCTTTTTCCTGGTAGGACTCAATTTTGAGTTCTGTGTGGATATAAAGGCATCCTGAAGGCAGAGTTCTTAAGCTGGAGGCTTGCGGAGGCAGCAATGATACCCACTTTAGGCTCATGCAGACAAGAATGGTTGATCCCCGGTAAGTGGGCAACAGCCTAAACCAGCACCTCTTGCAGGGAGTGTGTGACTTGGGCCTTTTGGGCCTGGTCTCCCTGGTTGACACATGAGCTGTGATCTATAAACAAACTCACGAATGCCCCAAAATGAATGTACCAGGACTACGGCTCCCCAGGAGGCAGAGACCCAGGCACATGCTCTGTAAGGACTCAGCTAAGGCCCACGGAGCAAGAGCAGGAGGTCCCCCTGCTCCCTGCATCTCAGACGTAGAAAGTCGGAGGTGCTGCAGCTTATGCAAATGTGTCCTCCTCAGAGATGGCCAGACAACTCTCTCCTCATCAGTGGTTTCACATCTTTTTAGTGCAGCCCACAATAGGAAATACTCTTCTGTTGCATACGAGCACGCACGCGCACACCCCCCCCCCCCGAAGTTTCATGAAACAATACGTATTTTACAAGGTGTAATGCATTATTTTTTATTTCTTTAAAAAAATTCTGTTGCAAACCAATACACTGATCTCACACATCATGAACAGTTGTGCACATGGTCTGAAAGTACAGCTTCAACATAGCTAACATTCCCTAAAGCCATACAACGTGCCAGACACCATCCTAACATTTACATTCATTTCTCTCTTTGAATCGTCACACCAATTTTGTGATTTAGATTATCTCCCTGATTTTACAGACGAGAAAACTGAAGCTTAAGTAAATTACTGCCTAAGGTCACACAGGAAGGAAGTAGCTGAGCAGGGATTTGAACCAAAGACTGAGGCCAGGACCCAGGGCCCCATCACCCCATGACCTCAGCTGCAGAAATTCAGGGCATCCTTTATGTCCATGTCAGAGCACGTGTCTTCCCCCCGAAGGTTTTTGCAAACACTATTCTGCAACGCTTTTCATAATTCCTTGGATCGGCGTCATCAGCTCCCGTGCGCGCAGATGAGGGATCCCTGGGACTCACTCTTTGAGTGAGCTTTGCTAGGGTAATCACGAGGCTCAAGTCATTAATGATTTTTTCTTGAGGAAGCGGGGTGGGGGAATGAAGTCTTTGGTTTGGGAGAGTAGACTCGTCAGTGGCTTGTTTTTGTTTCACTGCGAATCCTTTATCCTTTGTTAGGTGATTCTCAGGCAGATATGTATTTAAAAGATACAAGAAAAAGCAACATGGGTGTTGAGGTCCATAGATGGAAACCAAAGGCCAGGACATTCATGTGCGTGGTCGCGCAAGGCTCTAATCACTCACTGGCCGCCGCTCCCACTGGGAGGACACTGGCTTCACTCTGTCTCATCTCCTTTTGGGATGGTTCTTCACCCAAAGGGGCCCTAGGTCCAGAAACCAGTTGGTCAGATAAGATGTGCAGAAAGATTGCTGGACAGACTAACAGTTTGGCTCTCCTTCAAACAAATATTTTCCTTGTTTTCTCAGCATTTATTGGCTGGGGAGGCCGCTGGTTATGAGGGAAGAGGGGCTCACAGTGGGCACAGCCCACCCAGCACCACACTGAGCCCCGCAGCACACAGGATCGCTTAATCAGCAGGGCTTTGTGCAACCCCTGCAAGCCCCAAGTGGATCCTCAGACTTGAACGTGTCACCATCAACTGGAGGGCTGTGAAAATCCAGATCACTGCCGCCCCACCCCCTCAGAGTTTCTGATTCAGCAGGTCTGGAATGGAGCCTGAGAATCTTCGTCTCTAATAAGTCCCCAGGTGATGAGGATGTTGCTGGTCTATGGACCACACTTTGAGGTGCACTGCCTCAGTACATCCTCAGCAAGATTCGCAAGAGGGAATCTAGTAAAATCTTCTTCTCTTCACGTATCTTTTTTTTTTTTTTTTTTTTTGCGGTATGTGGGCCTCTCACTGTTGTGGCCTCTCCCATTGCGGAGCTCACGCTCCGGACGCGCAGGCTCAGCAGCCATGGCTCACGGGCCTAGTTGCTCCGCGGCATGTGGGATCTTCCCGGACCGGGGCACGAACCCGTGTCCCCTGCATCGGCAGGCGGACTCTCAACCACTGCGCCACCAGGGAAGCCCTCTTCACGTATCTTTGACAACTAAGGTCCCCTTTAAGGTTGGAACCCCTCACTTCTACTGGCTGGCTCACCCTGGAGGCTTATGCACTACAAGTTTTGAAGTGAGAAAAACGTAAAACCCATTGGCCTAGCTGGGAGAGCCCAGCCCAGTCTGGGGTTTCTGTGTGATGCCAACCTCAAGTAAGTGTTTAATAGACATTGCTTAACCTATCTCATCAGGAAGGTGGCTTGTTTGTTTGTTAATTTATTTATGGCTGTGTTGGGTCTTCATTTCTGTGCGAGGGCTTTCTCTAGTTGCGGCGAGCGGGGTCCCCTCTTCATCGCGGTGCACGGGCCTCTCACTGTCGCGGCCTCTCTTGTTGAGGAACACAGGCTCCAGATGTGCAGGCTCAGTAGTTGTGGCTCACGGGCCTAGTTGCTCCGCGGCATGTGGGATCCTCCCAGACCAGGGCTCGAACCCATGTCCCCTGCATTGGCAGGCAAACTCTCAACCACTGCGCCACCAGGGAAGCCCCCAGGAAGGTGGATTTTAAAAGCTGGTAACTCAACATGCCTCGCTTTGGGTTCTTCCAAGGAAAAAGTATTACAAAGATGAAATGGTATGATTAAAAGAAGACGTAGCACATACATTTCTACCCGAATCCATTTTGTGCATGACGTCACCAAGCCCATGCAAACCTGCATAGATTTGTTTGCTCCTAAGCCTTCTGCATGGTCAGTCTGGTTGCTACGAACACAAACAGGAAGTTGACAGGCAGGAAGGAGTCACCTAATCCAACTGGCCAAGTCACCTTCCTCTTTATTTTTCCTTTCCACTCCTCAGAGCCCACATTCTGAAAGACTGTGGCTACTACTGTTTCATTTTCTCACGCACACACCATTCAGTGCTGTCAGGATTCCTGTGCCGAAGCAAAAGGCTAGGTCTGCCTTTGTGTAGAGGTGTCCTCCTTCACCAGACGTCTGGGAATACTGAGGAGGGCTCAGGGATGCCTGTTTCTTCCTGTCACTATGCTGCAGAGGACAGCCACATTCCTTAGTCATTGTGCTCCTGGCAAAACGTTCTCCATCTCAACAAGATGAAATAGGAAGAACACAGAGAATTTGGGGCTATTCCTATGTTCTGAGTACAGCATTTCACTCTAGCTTGAGAACTGGGGAAAATTCATTCTTTCAGACAAAGGGCTCATAAAAACCCAGACAGAATCATACAGGACGTCGGAAGGAGGCTCTCCCTCTGGGAAAGATATACGTGGTATGCTTAGGTACAAATGATGAGTTTCTATTTTTAGGATTTGAAAAAAATTCAATACATCTTCAGCACTATCTACTGTATTCCTTAGAAATTCCATGGGAGGAAGAACCAACTTGGGTCACTTTAAAAAATGCCCTTGAAGATGGGGTATTTTGAGGCATACAAATACTTAAAAATATTCCCTGAGTCCTACTCTCCCTTCTGAAAGCACATGGGAAACAAATGCTATAAAGTAGATTTAAAAGCAGCATTAAAAAAAAAAGCCCAGATCGAAGCCTTGACCATGGCGTAAATAGCACAGCAGAGGCAGGTCGAAGTTAACTGACCTAGGAAAGGTCACAGGGTTCCTTGGTTAAACATCCGAGGCGTGGTGAAGAGCTCCTCAAAGCGATGTCCCAGGGCGTGTGTGGAAGCTTCCAGTGATTTCCTCTGGCTCGACTTATGCTTTCTGCTGGGTGGGCAGAAGAAAATGGGTCTCTCTCCCAGGCCCAACCCTAGAAGCAAACTCCACAGACATGATGAGTTTTTCTGTAGCAACTGGGAGCCCACAAGCGTAAGAGAAGGGACTCAGGCAGCAGAAAGAGCCAGAGGAGAGAGGCCTGGTGGGGGCACCTTGTCCAAGACGGGGCTGTAAATGTCCTTTAGTGGCGACGCAATAGAAACCTCATTCAAGAGAGAGAGCATGCATACATGTCCTTTAAAAGCAATGAAAGAAATGCCCAAACATAGCACACTCACGTTGACTGGACAATCGGCTCTCCCTGAGGGGTAACACTGTGAGGGAAGGGAGCTCAGCCAGAACAGGTTTTGGAAAAATTTTATTGCATTTTGTTTCCATGTGGAAGCACTGACAGAATTGAAAAGAGGCAGCATGTTCCACTTACTTTTCTGAAAGATCATATATTAGCTAGATGAAGTCTCTCCCCACCCAGGGCTGATTTAATAAACCTCACCCCAAACCCACCCCGAGCAAAAGATAAAAAAAGGTTTGTGGTGATCGCTTCAAAAAACAAATCCATGTTGAGATGGTATTCGGATTTGCGACCTCTGCATTTGATGCGTACTCCCTGTCCCCTCACCTCCCGCCACTGTCTTCAGGCCCTTCCTCCTTCAAAGGAGACTCAACACACAAGTATGCAAATGGAAAAGCTACTCAGTTTCGGCGCCACAGGCTTAGGTGTGTCTGCCGATTCCAGTGGATGGATGGCCATCTCTCAACTTTAAAATGTTTGGCTGTAATGTTGCCCTTGCATCACGGTCAGCCCATGCAGGATAATGGTCTCCCAGGTTAAAATACAGACAAGACGTGGGTATGTGCACATTTATGGGTCTAAAATGTCAGAAAGTAAACCCACTGCAGGGATTTACAAAATGAGGAAGAAGGGGTTGACAGTGGAGCTGAGGCTGTTTCACTTGGCAATAACACTGCTTAACCGACACCTCGCTAGGAGAGGGAGGGAGGTGGGGAGGTCAGAGAAGAAGCAAACGTTAACTAGGGAAATGTAGCTCGCCTGAAGCTGGGTCATTTTCTTCTTCTTTTGATTGTATAAGGCATTTGGAACTGGAAAAACTTCTTCACATTCTTCCAAATACTCAGAGTTGGAATATAACTGGTGATTCAGAATACAAATAAGACCCCTTTCATCTCCATCCCCCACCCCACAAGTCATTCTACACACCCAGAGCCCATAAAGTACAAGGCAGGCAATTGATTTTGTGAATTAGGAGGCGAATCGTGTTCATATGGGGGATGAGGCCACTGTGTCAAGGACCCTTTTAAGGGCTCCAGCCCTGATCCTGGCCCTCTCAGGTCACAAGGAGTAAGCATCCATCTTCGGTGAGGTTTTAACTCCCATTTGGGTGCTCGCCACTGCCTCCTGGGCAGTGGGAGGTCATGGGCCCTCCTGGTTCTCCTATGAGTCCCAAACAGGTGTCCGGGCCGGTCCATCCACGCACAAGCGTCACGACTCAGTTAGTACAAGGGGGCATGGCCTGGAGACAGCGCCCTCCACATTAGTCATGCCAGACAGACAGCAGAGAGGAAACCAGAGATCAGAGAAGTGATTTTAAAAAGGAAAAAAGAAAAGCAGCTTCGGTCACCAAAAAAATAGAAAGGATGATCTTTTAAAAATAAAACATGGGGACATTTTTTTTCTCTGCAATGTTCAGCCATTTTACTTGAGACATTAAAAAAAATGTTTTAGAGTAGTTGTTTGGCTTTTTCGGTTTAAACGTTCATGAGAACAGATTGGATGGTAGTGCTGGGATGTGGTTTGTGTCTGAGTGGCAATGCTGGTCAGGGGTCCTTCAGACCACATACTGGTACGGGTCTGCCTTCCCTTGGTCTGGCGTGGCAAAGGGGCTGGCCCAGCCTAGAGAAAAGGGGTGGCCAAAAACAGCTTTCATGTTCATCCATTTTGTTTTTTTAGCCCATCTTCTCTCTTCCTTTTTCAATTGTTCTATTCCCTGAAAACAAGAACAATCATACTTTCAGTCAAGCACTTTACTGCTGTGGTTTTGGGGGAGAGATATCCATTAGCTCGAGGTGAATGGAGTAAATGCTTCCTTTTTAAAGCCATGAAGCTTATCTACATAGTACATTTTTCTTCTCTTTCTCTCATAAAAAGTGCTAAAGAAAAAATTCATAATTTTTTGGGGGGGTGGGCATATAGGCACGCATGTATAAGTCCCTCCAGGAAGGAAGGGACAAATGAGCAAAGTCAGCAGGCCCCTAAGCCACTGTTCCTAGTTGTGCAATCCAGTGTTTTGTTAAGTGAGTCCTTGTTGGGTCTACAGAGGTGCTTCAGGCCTGGTTCTGAGCTGTGTGTGTGGGAGCAATGTGAAGGCTGGGGCGCAGGAAGCCTCAGCTGGCGGGGAGCTTGAGATCATGATAGCCAAGGACGGCCGTTAATTTGGGATCGGTTCATGGTAAGTCTGAAGCTACTATGACCACTTTGCAGACAAAAAAAAGAACCAGGTCAAAGGACCAGCTCTGGTGCTGTTAGGCCCCCCAGCCTGAGAGGCCAAGGAGCCCCCTGCTTAGCGGGACTGGCGAGGCACAGTGGAGGAGGTGGAACAGGAGGGAGAGGTCACCACAGAGGAGGAAGGAGAGGGATTAGTATAGGTTAGAAGGGCCGCACGGACAGACCGCTCAGCCTCAGCCTCAGTCCCGGCCAAGGCCTTCCTGTGCTCCTTTGGGGAGAAGTGTGACCCAAGGCCACCTCAGCAGTTGTCACAGAGCCCGCACGACCCCCTGGCCAAGTCTCGCAAGAAAAATGTGGCCTGGGGGAGCAGGCTGATCCCTCCCTTTTCCCTTCTCCTGAAGGAGGTGGTCAGCGGGTGGGGCTGGAGGACAGGGGAGAAGCAGCCTGGCAGGAGCCTGGCCAGGGGTCTGTCTGCTGTGGTCTCTGTGAGGTGGAGGAGCAGGGGTGGGGCCTGAGGGGACAGCCCAGTCTGAGTCTGGGCAGTGGGAGGTCATGGGCCCTCCTGGCTCTCCTATGCGTCCCAAACAGGTGTCCGTTGGACACCTAGGTTCACAGCCTAGGGCCCTGGGACAATACAGGCCAAGGGCAAGTTGCCCTTTCCCATGAGCTGCAGGCCCTTGGCTTCTTTCTCCTTTCCTTTCAGTGTGACTCTCTTTAGGAATACCCTTGAGGGGGAAGAGCAACTAGGACCAGGGCCATGAGAGTTTTCCCTCCAGCTCCCCCAGACCATGGCTTGCGTGGCCTGGGGGGTGTCCCAACAGCGGGTAGGGCCAGATAGTCACCTCTGGGTTCCCTGCAGGTCTTACGCAGAGAAGTCTGTCACATTTACTGCATGGATACACAGCTGGATCTACACCATTGGCTACTATTTTTGCAGACACTCTTTTATAATGATGTGAATGCTTATAAAAGAGAAAAGGTGCTGAGAGGCACCCAACCTTCTAAACCATGGGGAATTGCCGCAGATCCAAATGGTGGTGCCTTGGCAGCCGGCAGCATCGTCCTTCTCTACATGCTGAATTTCCACACCCACAGGAATGGGGCCTCAGCAGCAGCAACAACTGAGTCTTCCTACGAGCCTCCATCTAAGGCTGACTATCCAATCGGCCAAAGTTCCCCCAAAGAACCCTAGACGATTGTTGAGAGCTGCTACCTGAAGGGGACCTTGGGAAGCCAGGACGGACTCATGACCTCACCCCAGAGCTAAGGGCTGCCCCTTCCTCCTGGGGCCCCTTACCCAGACCCCAAACCCGAACAGGGAAGAAATGCCCACATCACAGCCACGGACTGACCACCTGGAGGCTTCTGGACACCTTAGGAAGGTTGAGAGGTAATGGCAGTGGCACCAGGGGTATGGGCTCCAGCTTGGCCGAGCCAGCAGCTTTGAAGCTCCCAGAGAAGGAGCTGTGAGCAGGGCGTAAGGTGGGGGCAGGTAGAAGGCAGCAGACGAGGACCAGGGCCGGGCCTTGCTGCCCACTGCTCTGGGGGCCCAAGCTGGGCTGTCTCCTGACTCTACCCTCAGGACCTGTTCGTGAAGGCACCTTCTCTGGGAAGGCGACCCTGTCTGTGCCACCTGGGTGAGGGTGCCCTTTGTCCACCACCTGTCTCCAAGCCTGTGGCCACTGGATGGGAAGGGCATCCCAGTGCCTAGCAGAATGCCCGACCCAGAGCCGTGTACAAGACAGAACCATCACGGGAAGGTGGAAGGGCTCGTAACAAAAGGGAACCCTTGGCCGAGGCTGCGGGGCCCCATTCCTGGTGTGATGTGAGTGCCAGTCCCAAGTGGGGAGGAAGAAGATCCCGAGTCACTGCAAATGGAGGAATGTGCCCTGCACACCCAGGGCCTGGCCGCTGGGCTCCCAGGTCTGGCCTGCAAGCAGCCCTCCCCCGACCCCAGCTGTGGAGGTAGGCGGTGAGCAGGCTGCCCGCTTGCTTACCGTCTCATCCGTGCAGATGGAGTGCACCTGGGTCCCAAACATGACTGATGTGAAAATGAGGAAGAGCAGCCCCTCGAAGCACAGGAGGATGAGGAGGATCACTGTGGTGGGTGGCGAGAAGGAGCTGCACTCTGAAAGAGAAGGGACACGTGGGGCTCAGGGCTGCCCCTCGCCACCCCCAGGGCTCCTCTCTGGCTTCGAGGCCGTGGCAGGGGCCATCCTCTCCCACACCTGGCCGCACCAGCTCTCCCTCAGGAAAGCCCTCCTCAGGAGGCTGGACCTTGCCGGCTTCCCCTCCCTCACACACACCACTCCCTGCTCTCCGTCCCTCTTCCCGGACAGCACGGGTGTCTGCATCCTGGTGCCAAGCACAGTACCCAGCACAGTCTGGAAGGACCAGAAAGGACTCAGAGCTGAGGCACGAAGGCCTGATAACACCACAGGGAGACCCTCCTCTCCTCAGAGAGCAAAACGCAGGTTGCACAGGTGGAGGGGCCTCAGTCCAGGCCAGGTTTGGCCGTGGGTTTTCTGGGCATTCCTGTGCCTCTATCTGCTCATGGGTGAGAGGAAAAGGCAGGTCTGGAGGATCACTCAGTGGCTGTGGGATCTAAAGCTCGGCAGGGGGCAGTCTAAGTGCTGGGGCTTGGCCTGACCCAGTAAGCCCCACGGGGAAGGCCCGCTCTCAGGAGCATCTGCGTCCCTGAGACAGTCAGTCCTGAAGCTGGGGAGCTGACACAAGAGCCACCTGGCCCAGAGCAGACACTTTCACTCCCCTGGCCCCTACTACGACCCCATCCTGACCTGGGTGTGACCCGAGGCAAGTCCTTGTCCCTCTCCGGGCCTCTACTCCCTCCACTGGAGAGCAGTGAGGTTTGACCACATGTGTGGTTTTGTTTTAGGCAGCAGAATCCTTTGTCTGAGCAGAGTCTAAGTCAGAAACCCAGCCCACTGAAAAGCAGAGGTGCTGAGGGAGATGGTGGGGGGTGAGCAGGCAGAGGACCCCTTCTCTGGCTCTTCACCATCAAGGCAGCTTCTCAGGAGAGCCCTGGACCACCTTGGGAGACGGGGGCCCCACTTGTGGCACTGGTCCAGGCCCCTTGGTTGGCACTCACTACCCAAGGACTCCTGCCCTTGCCAACGGCTGCCGGGCCTGTCACACCCGGGCCGTGGCCCATGTTTCTGGCTCTTCCAGTGCTCTGCCTGTTGTCCTGACAAGGGGTCTGATCCTGCAGGGCAGAGCTGGGCTCCACTGGGCTTTGGGAATTCAGGGAGTAAGTGCCCCCTCCAAGCTGCCCTGCTAGCTCCCTCACAGGAATGTTAGAAGAGGAAAAGGACATAAATCTGGAATGAGCTTAGAGACACACCAGCACTGAATGGGTGGCAGGGTAAGAGCATCTTGTCTAAATGCCTTATCTCCCCACATTCTCCTCAGAACTTAACACCTCCACATGACTTCCCTTCTTGGTTCCTTGCTGGGCAGGGTGTGGTTAGGGTGGCCCAGCAGCCTGACGGGCTGGCCCTGGGTGGCCACAGCTGGGGCAGGTACCTGCCTGGCTTCTGGGCTGGTCAGGGTGGTGGGCAGGACAAGGCAGACAGGGTGGGCATGGATCCTGTACCAACTCCTGACTATGAGCTCTCACTAACAGCCTGACCTTCCCCTCTCTAGCTTGGGCTGGAACTGTGGCAGTCACGAAAATGGGGAGACATGGTGTTATGGACTAATTGTGAACCGCCCCCTGAAATTCACATGCCGAGGCCCTAACCCCCAAAGTGATATTATTTGGAGCCAGGGCCCTTGGGAGGTAATGAGGGTTGGAAGAGGTCATGAGGGTAGGGCCCTCGTGATAGAATTAGTGATCTTATGAAAAGCGACACCAGAGAGCTTGCTTTTCTCTCTCTGCCATGTGAGGACACAAGAGGAGAGGGCCGTCCGCAAGCCAGGAAAAGGGTCCTCACCAGGAATGGAATTGGTTGGTACCGTGATCTTGGACTTTCTAGCCTCCCAGACTGTAAGGAATAAATGTTTAAGCTTCCCAGTCTATGGTGTCTTGTTATGGCAGCCTGAGGTGACTAATACCCATGCGGTTTCTCTTCCCCTAGATGAGGTCAAGCCAGGCAGAGATGGGGGCAGGACCGGGGAGATACACTAAGTCCCCTACATACGAACCTTCAAGTTGTGAACTTTCAGAGATGTGAACGTGTGTTCGCATGTCCAATTACGTTAGTTGGATTATGTTAGTTGGGTACCTAGGCTAACCTTGTTGGACTTTACGAACAAATTGGACTTATGAAAGCGCTCTCAGAATGGAACTTGTTCATATGTAGCGGACTTACTGTAGAAGGGGGGCAGATGCAAACTACAGAGGCAGGGAAAGCCTCTTAATATCTGGTTGGGAGCTAAAGATACTGTCCTTTTCACAGCCTCACAAGTTCTGGGGGAAATAATAGCAAGAAAAAGCCTAAGAAGTCAGTGTGTGCAGGAAGAGCAAAGCTCCTAAAAAATGATGAAATGAAGAGGGGAACCAATCAATGGAAAAAGAATGAAAATACGATGTTTCTGCTCAAGATGTGTCTCACATATGTATGTGTGAAAGATGGAGCCCAGCAGGTGGTCTCTCTTAATTCCTCCAGTATCTGTAGTAGTCTTCCCCTTATCCTTGGTTTTGCTTTCTGCAGTTTCATTTACCTGTAGTCAACCTCAGTGCAAAATCTTAAATGGAAAATTCCAGAAATAAACAATCCATAGGTTTTAAAGTACAAACTGTTCTGAGTGGCGTAATGAAATCTCACGCCATCTTGCTCTGTCCACCTGGGACGTGAACCATTGCTTTGTCCGGCATGTCCATGCTGTAATATGCTACCTACTACCTCGGTTACCAAATCAACTACCGTGGTATCACAGTGCTTGTGTTCAAGTAACCCTTATTCTACTTAATAATGGCCCCAAAATGCAACAGCAGTGATGCTGGCAATTCAGATACTCTCTTACTGTGCCTAATTTATAAATTAAACTTCATCATAGGTATGTATGTATAGGAAATAACATGGTATATATAGGGTTCTGTACTATCTGAGGTTTCAGGCATTCCACTGGGAGTCTTGGAACATATCCCCTGCAGATAAGGGGGGACTACTGTATTAAAAATTGTTTTCTTATAACTTATTTTTATTCTTCTTTAAAAAAATTTAAATTTTATTTATTTTTTCAGCATCTATATTTTTCCCTCAGGATTTATGCAATCTTGTGGTTGGAGTTCCTTCCTCAGCATTTGCACATTTAAATGAGATACTTCAAAAGCAGGAAGAATTTGTCTACAATCTTAACGTAAATTGGTGATTAAGCAGTTAAAAAAACAACCACCACAAAAAAAAAAAAAAAATTAACAAAAACCATCCATGTCCTAGCCAGAAAGTTAAAAATGGATTTCTGCAAGGTTGGAATAAAATGACCTTCAATTAAAGCTCCTCACTTAAAGACATGGAAGCAAAAGCTCTCTCTGCAGGCACAGCTCCACTCCAGGGAATGCACCGCCCTGCTGGGGGCCTGCATTTTCCCTGGGCCCACTCAGGCTAGAGGGTCTGTCCAACTCACTACCTTACCTGTGGAACTGACTTTAAGGGGATGCTTTTTTTCATGAAGAGATATTCGGGCCTCTGCTGTTTCTTCCCTGATAGGTCCATAGGCTTGCAGGAGATCTAATAAAATGAGGTTGGCCCCTGGCACCAGGATAGAAACAGAGAGCCCACCCTGCTTGGGTCACGCACCCCCCTGCATTAAGGTGGGAAGCCCTGGCACATACTCACTTGTCCAATCTTCTTCAAAGCAATGCAGGAAGTGGAATCCCACCATGATGAGGGCGTGCAAGGAAATGAGAGCTATGTACATCTGAAACAGGAAAGCAGTGCAGACGCCATTGTTGTGAGAACCTTCTGGCCGTGCAGGCTCCCGGGACGGGGTGCTCGGAACCTCCCATTCAGGAACACTTAGGCTGAGGACTGAGCAGGAGGGGGGCCAGAGAGGCATCTGGTGATTTCCCCACTGGTCCCCCACCCCCAGCCCTGGGTCTGAGGTGAGCGGCCATTCACTGGGAGCGTGTGGGACAAGAACAGAAACAAGCACGTGTCACCAGGTGTGACCTGGGCTGCCCTGGGGGCTCCAGGCCGGCTGCTGCTCCTCACTTGAAAGGTCAGGGCGCTGACTGCCATTGGCCCCTCCAGCCCTCAGGCCAGATACACTCTGCCTACCTGCAGCTGAGGGAGGGTTGCCGCCTTCTTTAACTACTTAGGTTGGACACTAGGCATGGAGGCCCAGAACAAGGCCCTTGCTTATAGCTAATCAACTTAGGTCAATTTTCTAGATGCTCAAGTGAAGGGCACAGGAACGGGCACTTGCTGAACCAAGGAGAGCTCTGGCAGAAAGGTGGAGGTCTGTGTGGCCAGGCACTATTCTGAACAGCAGCAAAGAACACTGTGAGTGCTGACAATTTTCGAAGGAACAGAGCTCTCCATTGCTTCACAGAGGGTGGGGCAGAATTCGGAAGCTGACTTACTGTAAACAGGACGAAGTACTTCTGGTTGTTCTCGCCAACACAGTTATTGACCCAGGGACAGTGGTGGTCCATCTTCCGAATGCACCGCTTACAAACACTGAAAGAGCCGCAAGGCAGATCTTTAGGGGGGTCCTCACGGAGGCGGGAGGGTCGAGGGGACTCAAAACCCATGCTGCTGCACCACTCCCGGCAAGGGGCCTCTAGGGCGCCACCCAATGTTTTGCTGCATGTGTGTTGCAAGGGGCTTGGAAGGCAGGGCCAGGACCTCCAGGATCACAATCATTCCAAACAAGGGACAGTTATCCACCTCCAAGGCCTCTTATCTTGTTTCACATAAAAACAGGCTGGAACTGACATGGCTGAGAAAGAGACTGCTCTCCTGAGGTAACAGTGGGCTGAGAATTTGGTTTACTGAGAGGACACAAAGAAGAAGCACTTTCAAAAACTTGACAGGATGAGATGGGATACAGCTGCTCCTAATTTCCCCCCAAAGACCAAAAACCTGACCAGGGAACCTCCCAGCGTGTGGCTGACAGAGAGAGTGCTAGAAGAGTTCAGAGTGGGGTCACGAGTGGTTCCTCACATGGCGGCAGGAAGTCCCCCTCTAAGGACCTTTCAACTCTAAGATAATAATATCCACTTAGCCCAAAACAGCAGAAAAGTCATTTGAGCTTAAGTGTTGATCAGAAATCCCACTAATTTGCAAATTACTAACTTGTTCTGGGATAATTTTTGGACTGAGACTGTTTGAAGCTTTGTTATTTGATAGCAAATGCCTTCCCCACCCCTTTTTGGACCATACAAGTAAGAATCTGAAACAAGAGCACAAGGCTAATGGAGCCTCAAAAGCAACTCCTCCCAAAGCTCAAGTCCAGGAAGACCCATTTGCCAATAGATGGGCTCATCAAAAATTGTTTCTTTATCAGTTCATTAAAATAGGCTCCCTAACATTTATCTTGGGGGCAGTATTTGTTCAAAACAGTTTGAAATACTATAAATACAAGCCTGGAAATAATAGAATTATATATAATTCTGACAGTCCCTTAGTTTACACCAGCTTTTCTTTCTAGTAGTTTCCATAACCAACTTTATCTCAGGTTCTTACTAAGGTGGGCTATGGTGGGTGGACCCTGGGGGAAGGGTTGGCTCAGGAGCCTGCTGAAGAGAAGGCTGCCTCGTGCTCACACACAGTGCTGGCTGAGCTCTGGCTGACCAACAGACAGGGCAGGGATGGTGCAGAAGGAGCTGTTCTGGCCATGGAGGCGAGCTGTTCCTAGACCGCAGGCCAGGAAGCACAGACCACTCTGAAGGAGGGTTCACCTGCACCCCAAGGGGGAGGCGTGGGCTTTTCTAAGCATGGCATGAGCTCTGGTGGCAAGGCAGACCTGGGTCCCCCCCTGCCCCCCACAGGACATGAGTACCGTTATAAGAGAAAGTGAGAACAGATGCTGGCTCAGGCGAGGGGTGGGGTCATTCTGGTCTCCACCCTTATTCTTCCCACAGCTTCAAGGGGTCATGATAACACAGGTGTATGGGGAATGGGCACATTTCAGAGATGCTGAGCCAGCTCCAGAAATCTCCTTGGGAGCCAGAAAGGCGGGGTAAGAAAAGGACGCATGAAAGGGGCATGGAGGGCAATAAAGAGAAGGCCAGGTACCAGCAACTCCACTACTTGATCAATCAATCTCTCTCTCACTCTGTGTATGTTACCAATTTGAATGAATGAATGAAAGAATAGGTAACACTTGTTCCCAGTGTACAGTCTTGAAAGTATAGACAAGTAGGCAGTAAAGCTCCCTGCGTTCTGGGCCTCAGCCAACACATTCCCACCATGGAACCACCCCTGTAGCCCATGTCTTGTATGTCCTTCCTCAGCTCTGGGGTTTCTTAATCCCCTCCCTGTCTGGGGAACTCCTGAGAGTAACCACCTCCCTGCTCTGGACTCTTGAGCAGTTTTTCTTCCACTTGTACTTCTTTGTAAAAGGGGTTTCAGGTGGGTGCTCTGAGGCAGTGTTTGCTCAGCAGCAGAGAGGTGCCAAATGGCCTGACATCCTCTGAAAGCTGTCTAAGAGATTAAGCAAATCTGTCCTCTGCTCTCCCCTCCCAGCCTCTCTGAAGAGGCCAGGTGTGAACCCTGGGAAGCTGGGTTTCACAATGGGCTGTTTCACTGGGCAGCCAAATTAGAACACTACTCATCCTTCTGGGAGCAGGCAGGAGTACAGCCCACTGAGAGCTGCAAAAGTTGTCCAGAGTGTTGGTCTCTGAGTTTCCTATTTGCAAAGACAGGAAATGCCAAGATGGCGCCTCTCCCTCCAGCTTAGAGTTGTTCAGAAGCGGGCTCCTGGGGCAGGTGGTAGTGCACGTGGGTGGTGGAGGTCCGTCCACGCATGTGGCAGGAGGCGCTGTTTAGAGGCTAACTGACCCACGGCTCACAAAACACCCAGCCTGAACGGCTCTGGGGCTGCGGCCAGGAGAACACCAAGGGCAAGGCCTGGTCCCTCAGTGGGCCAAGTGAAGGATGCTCCAGGCCCACGGGGTGACTGCCCACACCTGCCTGGCTATTTCATCTCAGGCACCAGCCCTCAGGGGGAGGAAGAAAAAATGTGAGCTTTCCACAACCCCTGACACCCCACTGGGAACCAGGCACCTCAGAGTCAGTCTTCTTCCCAGTCCCCACAGCACAGTGGGCTCACTGGTGTCCCCTCCCTAGACGCAGCCGGACAGCTCAAGCACAGCAGCCAGGGAAGGCTCCCAGAGGGCCCTTTCTCCACTCTTGCCTCCTGGCGAAATCCACCTTCCCTGGGCTCCTGCCTGCACTCCTCTCTTGCACCAACTCCAGTGTCTCCTGTGTGAGACGCTGTGGACACAGACATGTCCTAAGCATTCAATGGCAGTTGCTGAAAAGACCAAATGTCCTCAATGGAGGTATCTGGGGTGTTCCTACCTTCAGGGTTTCACAGGCCCCTCCCATTTTTGTTTGTTTGTTTGTTTTTTAATTTATTTTTGGCTGTGCGTGGGCTTTCTCTAGTTGCGGCAAGTAGGGGCTACTCTTTGCTGCGGCGTGTGGGCTTCTCATTGCGGTGGCTTCTCTTGTTGCAGAGCACGGACTCTAGGTGCGTGGGCTTCAGTAGTTGTGGCACGTGGACTTCAGTAGTTGCGGCACGTGAGCCCTAGAGCATGCAGGCTTCAGTAGTTGTGGCACACAGGCTCAGTAGTTGTGGCTCACGGGTTCTAGAGCACAGGGTCAGCAGTTGTGGCGCACAGGCTTAGCTGCTCCGCAGCATGTGGAATCTTCCCAGACCAGGGCTTGAACCCGTGTCCCCTGCATTGGCAGGAGGATTCTTAACCACTGCGCCACCAGGGAAGTCTCCCTCCCCCCCGCCCCCGCCTTTTTAAATCCTGGTTTTACAAGAGGGAGGATGCTTCTCTCCTTTTCCTCCAGGTTCCCTACCATTTTCAGTCCCCAGAGCACTTCCTTCGCAAGCTTGGAAGAGCCCAACAAGCTCACCGGATTGTGTGTATTCAGGTTCCCTGGGACTCATGTTCCCTCTCCAGGGAGGTACAAGGGCCCTTCCTTGGCACTCAGCCCCCAAGGAGCAGGCTGAGGTCCTCTTGCCCACCCTAAGTGATGGCCCTGTGACTCTCCCTACAGCGGCACCCACCAAACTGTATCACGGCAGACAAGTGCATCTGCCCTGCCTGGGCGGGAGGCCCCTGGATCAGGGGCATGTCCCATCCACCACTACAGCCCAAAGCCAAGGCTGGGGTCCCGCTTTAGCAAGGGTTGGAGGACTGAAGGCTCTGACACTATAGATGGGGAACTGGGCTCCACCACCTCAGGCTGGGATGCCACAGTAGAGGAAGAGAAAAAAACATAGCAAGGAGGTACCAAGGGGACCATGCTCCCCATATAGGTTTTCATCTCACACCTCATTCACTATGATTAAAATTATAAGCAAAAAAGGCATCTATAACATTCTGGCCCCAGCTCAGACAATGTGGGGTAAGGCAGTGCCCAAACAGGGTAAGGCCAGTGGAAAGAACACTTCTCTCAGATCACCACTTCGGGCTCTGGGCAAAGAAACTTAGCTTCTCCAAACCACCCTCTGTAGAACTAGCCCTGCTCTCTCAGGGTTAGAGATGATGTGTGTAAAATGCTTTAAAAGCAATGCTAGTGCAGTATAAATTTATCAGTAACTGACAAACAAGCTGGCAGGGGCCCTAAGCAGTCCCCAACTGTCTCATCTCAGTGTGTGTGTGTTTGTTGGGAGGTGGGGAGGGGTGTGAGGCTTTGCCAAGGTCAGAGGTCTCCACCGCCTGTGCAAGAAGAACCTAACACATAAGCCTAACACCTTGGCTGTCCCCGTTAGCATGACCCACCCACCCCAAGAATTTCCACAGGCTTCCATGATCCTCAATGCCAGGATGAAAGGAGCCTGCTTGGAAGGAAGACCCAGCCACGTACCACCAGGCTGGAAGGAACACCTACAAGTGCAAGGTCAGGGAATATTTGTGGTACCCATCAGAGCTCAGGGAAAAGTTTTAAATTCCATGACACTACTGGGAGGAGAGGAAGCAAAGAGCTGGGCACAGACACATGCCCCTTCACCTGAGCAGGAAGACTGACACCAACTTTCTCTAGCAGGGCAGCAGGCCCCTTGGCTCACCCAGTCACAAACCCAGCTCTGTTTGGTGTGCTGGGGATTCTGCTTATCCAAAACTATGGGTCCCCAGATGGCCTGGGTCACCACAAGCCATCACAAAGGAGCAGGTGTCAGCATACATTTCCTGACACAGGAACAGGCGACGCACAGGCATCCTCACTCAAGTTCATCTGAATCAGCAGCTCTTGTTTTGTTCAAGCTGATTTGTTTATTAGCACTCAAGAATACCTCCCTTGGATCATCCTGGGGAGAGAGGTGAGGAGGAGGTGGTGAGGAAGATGCCAGGCGGCGGAGGTTGCCAAGGGCTCAGGGAGGAAAGAGAAAAGAACCACTGTGGTCACCCAAGTTCTTTCTATGAAGTTCACACTTCCCTGTTTCTGGTTCAGCCTATGTAAACCCAGCACATCCCCAACGCTCACACATTCCTCCACTAACAGATAGATATTCATACTTAATCCTCACAAGCTAAGGAGGAACAACCCATTTTACAAAGGAGAAAGCTGAGGCTCTGAGAGATGTGGTGTCTGGCCCACAGTCTCCAGTGTGGCAGGGACAGCGCTGCCTTTCCAATGCTGACCTCTCCAACTTCAAGGCAGGAGCCTGCTCCACCACCCTGGAGGAATGTGCCCGGAGGAATCACATCACCCAGGGGATGAAAAGAGCTGGCTTCCCGAGCCTCGGGGTGGTAGGAAAAGGCTAGACTGATGCCTCCATCTCAGGCACAAGAAGAAAGCTTTGAATTAGTTTCTAATACAGATTTCAGAAACAAGCTGACCCAGACACAGAAAACCCCACAGGAGATGGCAGTTCCCATGGTCCCTGCCCAAGCTCCTTGGCCCTCACCCTTGAGAAGTGGCAACTCGCTGGGGAGGTCTCCAGATCGCTCTCTCAGACAGACAGAAAAAGATACAGAAAAATATGCATATGGTTATATCAAGTTACACAAGTCATCCCAAACTAGAGTTCTAGTGGAAAGAGCCCCAGACTTGGAGCCAGACACACCGGGAACCAATCCTGTCTCTCGTAGTCACTGGCTGTATGACCCTGGAGCAGCCACTTAACCGCCTTGAGCCTTAATTCCTCATCTAGGGAGGCTCATGACTATGGCAGAGCTATCTCTGGGGGTGACCATGGGGATGACGATGATGAGACAGGGTGGGCTGAGGTGCCTGAGACACAGCAGGTATTGGGAGCTGACCGTGGCATCTGGATGTTGAGACCGACTGCCCTCCTCCAAAAGGTGGGCAGTGCGGTCCGCACAGAAAAGCCACCTTTCAGCCACTCGGACCTCGCACAAAACCCAGATGCTTCCACAGCCTCAGGATAACGATACCTCCTGACATTAGGAGCCAGTTCATTCCTCCACAGCCCCTCCCCACCCTGAACACACGCTAGTGTGAAAAAGGGACTAAGCGACAGGTTCGTTATTTCTGTAATTTAGCATTTAAAGTTCTCATCATGATGAAGTGCAATATTTAGCTGGAGGTTTTTTTTGTCGAGAAGACTCAAAACAACAAAGAATTCTGAAAACCAAAAGGGGAAAACCACCACAGATAAAACAGGGAAATGGCTTTTTTGGCTGAACTCTACAACTGTCGGACCTCTAGAAGTTTTGTTTTAAAGAAAAGTCTTTCTTTTCTTTCAAGGACAACCCCTTCATTTCCCTATAAAATTTAAGTGAAATTGCACCTGCCCCCTAAATGTGTCAGGGGCTAGACATTCACAGAATGATTTCCTAAAGCTTTGTCTCACTTGCCCTTAATAAAGTAATAAAGCTGTGCGGTAGGAAGAGCAGGACTCCCCTCCATTTTACAGATTTGGAGACAAGGGTGGAGACAGGCAAGGGCCTGGGCAGGGCCCTCCGGCAAGTGTGGCGGAGCCAAGTGTCCTGAGCCCGAACCAAACACCCTTTCCTACCCTTGCCCTCCTGTGCAGGTGGGGATGGAGAGTCAATGTGGACACTCCGTGCCTAGAGCAGGGCACGTTCAGAAGTCCTGTTGCTGATGGCACCCGTGGAGGGAGGGCGAGGGCGGGGGCGCAGGGGGTGAGGAGGGGAGCCCAGGCGGGGGCAGTGTACCTGCAGTGGTGGGCTCGGTCAGGCTTGATGCTGCAGCATTTGGGACACTTGTACACCACCTGCCCAGGCTTCAGCTGTAAACTCTCGATGAATTCTTTAGTGGCATTTCCTTTGGGCACCGCCCCCTGTAAGAAAGAGGGGTGTCAGGGTCAGGCTAGGGGTTCCCTCAGTTCTGACACTCCACAGAGGCGATGGTCATTTGAAAGCAGCAATTCCACACACGGGGACAGGATATTTTCATCCCAACGACATGTGGGTTCTGTTCAGAGTTACGCCAATACCAATAATAAGTTATTGACAAAGAATTTCCCCAAAGAAAAGTGAATGATTTTCTACACTGGACAGTTACATTGTTCCCGATGATCTTCCATTTTCATTTTACTAACATGGTTCTCATTGAATGCATCCTTTCCTATGTAAATATTACAGTGAGGATTTGACTCATCAACTACTATTTTGATTTACATTAGATTTCCCAGTGACAGTTTCGGTCTTTGTGAATTTTCATTGGTGAGCATCACATTTAATAGTCCAGTTTTCCCAGGTCATAATTCACAGCTCTGAATGTTATTGGATTCTGTTTAAACTGGAATCAAGTTTTATTTTATTTTTTACCAGTACTATTGTTATGGATTGGTAATCTGTGTTTAGTTCTTATGAATCCACAAGCAACTATGAGCCACTGCCCTAAGATATTCAAGTGCTCTCCACACCAAGATGCTGAAAACCAGACGTGACTCAGGATAATGATCACCTCTGTGGTGGTGAGGAGGCTGGGAGTGGAATGAAGTGGGGGTGGAGGGGGATGGGGCATATAAAGAGGCTAACCTGTCTTTGTAACGTTTTTGTTTTTGTTTTGTTTTGGGTTTTTTTGTGGTACGCGGGCCTCTCACTGCTGTGGCCTCTCCCGTTGCGGAGCACAGGCTCTGGACGCGCAGGCTCAGCGGCCATGGCTCACAGGCCCAGCCGCTCCACAGCATGTGGGATCTTCCCGGACCGGGGCACGAACCCGTGTCCCCTGCATCGGCAGGCGGACTTTCAACCACTGCGCCACCAGGGAAGCCCTCACTGAATTTTTAGTTCACGGTTCTCTGGCACCTGTTGCCTCCATACCACAGAACTGCTCCCACTAGGTCAACAAGCAACTCCCTGTGGCCAAATCCAAAGGTCAGTTCCCAGCCCTCATCTTGCTTGGGTCTCCTCACGCCCACCACTGCCTCCTCCTGTCACTCTCTTGTGACTGCTCCATGCCCTCTTGGTCTCCACCTGCCTCTAGGGCTATGCCTCTCTCACTCTCCTGCCCATCCTGGACATGGGTGATCCTTGGGGCTCCACTACTAGCCCTCTTCCCTGTTCATCCTGCATTCCCCAGACACTCTTCCTCTATCACCAGCTCCAGCTCAGACCTCTTTTGGGGATGAAGATGTTTCTACCTGGTTGTTCAAAAGGCATTAAAACAAAATAAAACAAACCCCCAAAATTCAACTTGGTAGAACTGAACCCATTACTTTCTCCACAAACTGTACTTCCTATTCTCCCCTCCCTGGCTCATGAGACATCATCTACCCGGTCACCTGGGGTGGAAACCCAGTAGTCATCTCCAGCTCTCCTAACCCTCTGCCCCACACTCCCACCCACTCCACCAACTTAATATGGCCCCAAATGATGCCTTGAATCCAATGTTCTCCCCTCCATGCCACTCTCACAGCCTTAGTTGAGCCCCATCATCGTGTGCCCCAGACACTACAGTCCCCCAGGACTTCCTGCCTCCAGTCTATCCCTGTATCCTGCAGCCTCACCTCTATCCTTTCTCCCCACTATTTTCCAGAGTAAACTTTCTCAAATGTGAATCTGATCACGTTATTCCCCTTGCCTAAAAGCCTTCCCCGGCTCCCTAGAGCCTTCACATGGTACAGAGTCCAAGCTCCTGGGCAGGGCTCAGGCAAGGCCACCAAGATCCAGCCCTGAACCACCCTTCCAGTGTCACCTCCCTCCCCTGACAGTCCCACCCTGTGGACTACCTGGAGTTTCCCAGAGGCTCTGTGCTCTCCAAGTCTTCCTCTTGTGCTCTTAGGGACCCATATGAGCACCTCCCCTCCAGCCTGTCAGGCACATCCTTGTCTCCTGCACCTACAACAAACCCACTCAGGGATCACATCCTCTGCCTTCTTTCTAATGGCCCCAGGCTACACCCAAGACAGAACCCATCACTCGGTCTTTGTGCTAGATAGCTTGTGTTTGTCTTATAACACGTATCATTTAAGTATACACTGATCTCTCCTACATGATTGTAAGTTCCTGGAGGACAGAGACAATGTCTTTAATTTGTAGCCCAATGAATTGCCCAGGGCCTGGCATGGAGCAAGTCTTCAATAAATCCAAGCTGAATAACAGTGATGATACAACAGACATTTATTGATTGCTTATACGCCAGGCACAGTTCCAAGGGCTTTACTGTACTTTGTCAATTAATTCTGACAATAAACCTATGAGGCAGAGACTATGATATTCCTCATATTATAGATGTGGTAACTAAAGCAGAGAAGTTAAGCAACTTCCCAAGATCACATGACTAACAGGTGGCGGTGGCAGGATTCAGACCCAAGTGTAGAATCTATGCCTCTATCAGAAGACAACTTACATATTTTATTATTTTTTAATTTTTTAATCTTTTTGGGTGCATTGGGTCTTTGTTGCTGCATGCGGGCTTTCTCTAGCTGTGGCGAGCTGGGACTACTCTTCATTGCGGTGCACTGGCTTCTCATTGCAGTGGCTTCTCTTGTGGAGCACGGGCTCTAGCTGTACTCTAGAGCCCTACTGAAGCAGCCTTCAGTAGTAGGTGCGCAGGCTTCAGTAGTTGTGGCACATGGGCTCAGTAGTTGTGGCTTGCGGGCTCTAGAGTGCAGGCTCAATAGTTGTGGCACACAGGCTTAGTTGCTCCGTGGCATGTGGGATCTTCCCCAACCAGGGATCGATCCCATGTGCCCTGCATTGGCAGGCGGATTCTTAACCACTGTGCCACGAGGGAAGCCCCCAAATTACGTTTCTATTTCTATTAAGTGACTGAAGAGGGTTTTCTTTTTAATTGCCCTGATGCCATAATATCATTCTCCTGCGAAGAACTGTATAACTACACAAACATTAAGACTGAAATAGGCCCAAGATAACAAGGCCTGTTTCAATTAGTATCCGGGCTAATATGATGATGTAAAAAGGACACACTTGGAAAGGGGTGGAGACAGGTTCCAAAGAAGCACCAATGATTCCATTTATTTCAAGCAACAAGTATGAAAACTTGCTTAAACTGTTTCAGGGGCCATGGGATCACAGCATGAGCACACCTGCTGCTCTAGGCAGAAACTCTCCCTCTCATAGCTCTGCCAGGAACAGGTGACCAGGAACAGGTGACCAGCCCCAGGCCTGTGTCAAAAGGCCACCTGTCTCCTCCACAGAAAAGTAGGGGGTTGGTAACCCCCAAATTGGTCACCCTCTCCTCTCTGGAGCTAGAAAGATGTTCCGGTCAGTGTTTATGGATTACTCAGTGGCAGGTAAGAGAAACTGCCTGGCACCAGGCAGAGTGCAGCACCCTCCTCAAATGAACCCTGAGGCAAGTCCCTGACCTGATCCAGGGAATGTGTCAACACCTTTGGGCAAAGTGTGCGAGGCCCTTCTCTGGCTGCACGCAGCACCCCGCACATTACACGGCACACTGCAGGATGACCCGGTGCTATTCGTCCTATGCTCCCACGGACCTGACATCATCCTGCCATCGTACTGGCTCGAGTAAATACTCACTGATTCTGTACACAGTTGTGCTCAGTAAGGTCACGGAGAGAGACTCCAGAAGGGATTACCAACTGCATGTTGAAGTGAGTCCTGTTATTCCGGTTTGGGCAGCTGAAACTCCAATCACTGGCCTGCAGTGGTCTCAGATAGTCATGTGAGGTCTGTTTATAGCAAGGTGTTCACAGGGTGGGATTCAAAGGCAGGGAGGGGCACTGGCAGGCAGATAGATGAATTTTCTTTCCCTTAACAATGTGGTTAAATTGAATTCATTTATATTCCTCTTGTTCTCAAATCTCAGATTTGAGATAATTTACAATGAGGTTAATAAACGATTAGGTCCAAAGAAAGTAGGGGCAAAAAAAAAAAAAAAAGCTGATCATAGGGTTGACACAACTGCTGTGATCGTGTAGTGCTTGGCTTTGGGCTTTCAGCAGCCGGGACAAAAAGAAACAAGCTCTCAGCTTTAAGCACCTTCTGGGAGACAGGCGTTGTCCCAGATCTAAATTTTAAATGGAATCCTTCAGGATTCCTGAGGGGGTTCCCCGGATGAGGAATTAAAATGTATTTATAACTGGAAAAGGTCAGGTGGTGAATTGGGATGGGGCGGGGAGACAGAGCAGGTATCAAGGTCAGAAACAGTTCCTGAGCCCAGGTTGCCTTCAAGAGGCTGCCTCCTCCAGGCAAGCGGAGCCACTCTCGACCTCGCGTCGTTTCAAGTGTTTCAGGAACACAGAAAGCTCCTTTGAAGACATTACACAACCTCAGAGCAGGCAAGGAGAGGGCAGCCTGAAATCAAACACCAGTCTGACTCGCGCGCCTGCCCACACGACGCCACCTCCAGGCCAGCACACCTGCCAAGTGAGGTACGGCGCCCCTCTGTCCACCTGCCCCCTTCCCTCCTCTTACAGGCCTGTCTATCCCTTTCACCCCATTTCTCAAATGGGAGTTCCACCTCCAAGTCATTTCTTTCTTCCCTTTCCTGCTCAAACTCTTTGTGGACCCACTTACTACTATGTTGGAGTAAATGACTGCTAAATGGTCCAGAAAGCTGTAGTGGTTGCAACTGTTCTGATGTTACATTTGGAATAAGAATTTCAAAGCTGAAAGGGCTACCAGTAACTGTCTGGGGGAGACTGCAGGAGTTTTTTGTTTGTTTTTTGTTTTTGTTTTTGTTTTACTAGTAATATTAACAAACCAAAATGATATACAACGCATACATTGTTATACATTGTTTATAACTTCCGGACATAAACTTTTCTGAAAAATTATACACAACATGAATTCTTGAGATACAAAACATTACAATCCTATTAGGGAACTCCTTAGAATCCTGCAGTGATGCCTTTTTAAAAACAGACTCTACCTGCAATGTTAATAAGGAACCCCTAATTGACTTGCTTTCAGTGTGAGATCTGGGCTCCCCAACTCCATCCCTTGGAAGCCCAGGGTGTCTCAGGGGTCCCTTCCTCTGCAGCCCCACCTCTCTCTGTTTTGTGTGCTGGGTTTTGTATAAGATGTCACATGTTGGCAGTGGGGAGAGGCAAGTGGCAGCATGAAGAGTCTGAGATGGGGCAGGTCTGCAGGGCATGCTTTGAGTTGCTCCCCTTACTAATGGTAGATATTTGACAGACGCTTTATTTTTTTGCCCCATTTTCTTTCAGGCCAACAGCAAAACACACCTATGAGAAGCTGTACGGTGTTTGGGATATAGTCTGTGGCTCTCATTTGGGATTGGAAGCCAAGCAACATACAGTGAGAATCACTCTCTCCTGCATCCAACTGCAAGGGGCCAGACTGAGGAAGACCCTGGAGAGGGCACAACATGGAGGTCAAAGAACACATGTGTGTGAGGGTAGCAGGAAGGCCAGGGCAGAAGCCTCTTCTCCCTCCCCCCGACATCCAGTTCCCTGATTCACATGCCTTCTAGAAACCAGTAAACTCCACACTCTACTCTGATCCCAACTCCCCACCAGCCCCAGACCTGGCTGGCTACTGCCCAGCTAGCACTCCTGCTTACATGTAACAGAGACACAGTTTGGCCAGAATAGAAGTCTTGATTTCTCCTCCAAAATCTGTTCTCCCCAGACTCTCCCATTCAATAGAGGGGACCAGCAAATCTCCCAACTACTCCAGCCAAGACTCTGGAAGGCACACTCTCTGATCCCTCTCCCCTTTTGTCACTCTTCTGAATGGCGGTTCTCAGACCTGGATGAATATGAGGGATACCTGGGAGCTTTAAAGCACCCCAATCCCAGGGCCCCATCCCAGACCAATTAGAGTAGAATCTCTGGGGATGGGGCCCAAGGCATCAGTACTTTTCGGAAGCCCCTCAAGGGATTCTAATATGCAGCCAGGCCTGAGCATTAGGGGCTTAAAATATATTCCAAATCCAAAAGTTTCTCTCCCCCAGCCTCACCGCTCCCACCTTGGTCTGAGCTGCCACCACATCTTGCGTGGCCCACTGCGATAACTCTCATCTTCCTGCTTCTATTTGCCCCACCTCAGAACCCTATCCCAAGCACAAGGCAGTGTCTTTTTTTTTTTTTTTTTTTTTTTTTTGTGGTATGCGGGCCTCTCACTGTTGTGGCCTCTCCCGCTGCGGAGCACAGGCTCCGGACGCGCCAGCTCAGCAGCCATGGCTCACGGGCCCAGTCGCTCCGCGGCATGTGGGATCCTCCCAGACCGGGGCACGAACCCGTGTCCCCTGCATCGGCAGGCAGACTCTCAACCACTGCGCCACCAGGGAAGCCCAAGGCAGTGTCTTTTTAAAAATCAGGTCACATCATGCCTCTCTGATGGCTTCTCACTGTACAGTAGAGACCAAGGTTCTCACGAGGCCGACAGGTCGTGCCCGGCCTGGCTTCTGCAGCCCTCCCCACCTCTTCCAGCCCCTCTCGCCTCCACTCACCATGCTCCGGTCACCCTGGTCTGAGTCCTGTTTCTCAAAGACGCCAAGAACGCTCCTATCTCTGGGCCTTTGTACCTCTCCTCTGCCTGCAAGGCACTGCCCTCTGACCTTCACCTGCCTGACCTACCCCTTCATGTTATTTAGGCCTCAGCTCAAGTGGCATCGCCTCAGGGGTCCTTCTCAGATCATCTTCATTTAAATAGTCCTCCTGGGACTTCCCTGGTGGTGCAGTGGTTAAGAATCCGCCTGCCAATGCAGGGGAAACAGATTCGAGCCCTGGCTCGGGAAGATCCCACATGCCGCGGAGCAACTAAGCCCGTGCGCCACAACTACTGAAGCCCGCGCACCTAGAGCCCGCGAGCCACAACTGCTGAAGCCCATGTGCCACAACTACTGACGCCTACTCACCTAGAGCCCATGCTCTGCAACAAGAGAAGCCACCGCAATGAGAAGCTGGCGCACCTCAACAAAGAGTAGCCCCTGCTCGCCGCAACTAGAGAAAGCCTGTGCACAGCAATGAAGACCCAACGCAGCCAAAAATAAATTAATTAATTAATTAAAACAAAACCAAACCACTATGAGCTTTCAGGAGTTCCCTGGTGGCCTAGTGATTAGGATTCTGGAAAAATAAAATAAAATAAAATTAAATTAAATTAAAATAAAAAATAAGTAAGTAAATAAATAAATAGTCCTCCTTCGCCCCAGAAAAGTCACTACCACAGCCCCTGGATCACACGGTTTTGCTGTCTTTAAAGCCCTTTTCGACTTCTGAAATTACCTTGTTCCATCACGTCTTTACTGCCTGACGTCCTACGCTAGGATATGGGCAGCAGTAAGGCAGGGATTGTGGTCTGTCTTGCTCACAGCTGTATCCACTGCTCAGAAGGACCCTCTCACATAGTAGGTACTCAATAAACACGGCACTCATTTTGTCCCACTCCTCAGTGCCCCCAGGGCTCCTCCTCACTGCTGCCACGGTGATCCTTGTAAAATGACAATCTGATCTCATCACTCTTTTAAAATCCTCAGGGGCTCTCGCCGGCCCCATTTTCCAACTCCTACCCCACTTCTTTGGCACTCTGGCCACATCACCAAACCAAACCCATTCTCCTAAGTTCCTACCACTCCAAACAACCACACTCCTGCATTCCTGTGTCTCTGTTTATGCTGCTCCCTCTGCCTGGACTGCTGTCAGTGTCTTCCTGCCCTATCATCCTCCACCTTCCCTACCTATGTACACTGTTCTGACAAGAACTGGCCTGGGCATCACCTCCTCCAGGCAGCCACCCCTGCCTAGACTGGTTAATTTTTGTTCTTCCACAGCAACTTGTGCTTCCTTCTGCCACAGCCTTCATCAGACAGAGGGCACCTTGAGAGAAGGAAGAGTGCCTGGGGCTCAGCAGACACTAAATTATAAGCTGAGGCAAATAATGTCTTTCACTCTTGTATCCCCAATAGCAAGGGCACCATAAAGATTTCTGAATGAACCCTTAATTTGTTTCCATATCATCAAATTGATGCTGCTGAGGAAAACTGTTTATACCCTGTGTTTCAGGGCACTTATAACCATGTACTTCATTTCCTTCAGGTGACAGCTGTTCAACAATCCTACGAGCAGCTCTAACACTGGGCCAGCAGGCCCCTGCCTGCCAGTGTGTGTGATCTCTCCAGGCACGTGCGTGAGAAGAGGCGCCATATGGGCCGGTCACTGACTCGTGATTGAGCCGGGAAAGTGGCTTTCCCTAGGGACGGATTAATAATCCACCACCTGAACCAGCAGGAAATGGAGCCCTCCGAGAAGGGAACTAGCTCAGAACTCAGCATATGTACTGTGCTTTCCCCGGGACTCACAGAAGCGAAATCTGTGTGGCCAGTGCATTGCCACTTGCAGTGCTTTCCCTTTCTTAATTTAAACACACTCATCCCACGTACTGAAACAATTAAGCCATAGGAAGTCTCTATCAAATAAGGCTCTCTCTCACTTTTCCCATACAAGATAATGAGCAGGAACGGAGAATTTAATACTCAACAGCCACTTGCACAGCTTGGTATATTTAGCTAAGTCATCAGGCAGAAAACCATGGCTTTACCCACAGATACTCACCAAGAGGCACTTGCTAGGGCCTGAAACAGGCTTATCCAGCTTTTCAGGGAAAGATGAGCCTCGCCCAAACAAGGTAAAGGCCACTGTCCTGCAGGTTCCTGGAACTGGATAGGGCTTTAATTTCAGCTTCACCTCGCTCCAGTCCTATCTGCACTGGGAGGCCCCATCCTGATCCAACCCCCAGCATGCTTTCCACTAGGATCATCTGGCCCCAGCCTCGTGGTTTTCTCACTGTGCCTTTCTAACTAGAGGCTAAGCCTCCTCTAGATCAAACTCCTCCCGTGGTAGGCTCAATTAATGCAGACACCTACGTACAGAAAGCATCATTCAACCAAGACAGGCTGTGGTACAGATGGGGTCCCCTCGGTGGGGTCTGAGTCCACTTTCCCACCCCAGCCCTGGCCCTCCTATTCTCCACATTCCCAAGGTCAGGGGGCACATGCAGGCTGCGGCCATGCCAGGGCCAGAGGAGGAGAGTGTGGGCTGGTCAAAACAAGCCCAGACATACTCACGGGGTCCGTCAACATGGCCCGGCAGTGGGAAGCCAGGGCCAAGAAGGCCAGCAGGTTGAACATAATTCCATTGATGATGCTGTACACGTAGTCTCGGGATGGAATCAGCATGACAAAGAGGACCACAAACTCCGCATAGAGGACCAGAAACCAGGTGACAACGGCACAGGCAATGCCACAGCCATCGCGGATAAACCACATGGTTCCCACAGGACTGGGGTGGGGAGGTGGGACACACTTCTCCGGCTGGAGGTATTCTGGCTTCCGCTCAATGTCTCGGAAGTGGTGGGTGGGGATAAGCATCATAAGCTATTCTGTCCATACTGGCATCTGGAAGAGAGAAAAAAGAACCCAGAAATTTGGTGTGGTCTTGTCATCAAGGAGACTTGACAAAATCACCTTTCCAAAGCGAGCCATGAGTATCTATGTGTGAACTTCTTGCAGAAAAGCTGCCTAAACCTTCTGTTCATTTCCAATGTGAGTTCTTGTCCCTACTTCTGAAAGCTAAGCTAGCCTTGGTGAAACAGGGCCACCTTGCCCAAAGCCTTCACATGACAGATCAAGAAAGGGGAGGCTTCAAGGGGCAAATGCCTCGCCTGAGGTCAGCCGGAGCAGCAGCAGCACACACAGCACACCAGCTGGGAGGCGGACTAACAGATATGTTCAAATTTTGACCTCAAAGACAAAGGGGTGGGAGGGGGAGCACCAGGCCCTCTGGGAAAACTCTCTTCATCAGTAAGATGCTGCCGCTACACTGTGGACAAAGCCAGAGACTCGTGTTGAGGCTGGTTGGGATTGAGTAGGAGGAAAGTAGTGGTAACCTAGGACTAGGGTTAAGCTGCAACCATGAAGACCTTCTAACTTACTGCACTGCATTAGCCAATAATAAAGGCAAAACACTCATTAGGATGGGGAATGTTCTTGAAACAAGCTAGGGTTTTTAGCCCTATGGCCAGAATGGTTTATCTTCCAGGAATGAGAGACCCTCTGAGTTCTGCTCTACTCATGGTGATAGGGAAAAGCGTAGGAATGTTGGACAATGAGTCCAGAGATGTTTCCACACCACCTGCTTGTGGGGCTTTGTGAGTTCTGGTCTCCTGACCTAGGAAAACACCCACATTCCAGCCCCAGCCCCTCCTCACAGTTGGTGTGAGGGTCGAGGGAGGTGGAGGTGCCTGTTACTTGTGCTGTTGACCGCAAGACCCTGCACATATCACAGGCGGTGCACACGTCTTCTCTCTAGGAAAGACGTCAGTTACTTCAGAAGCAAGTGCTGGCAACGTGTCCTTTCTTCCTCACAGCTGCAGCTGAGTCTCTGGAGAGAGCAATGAAATCACTAAGACGCGATAACTGAAGTCTCTCTGTCCACGGCACACGCTGCAAGACATGGCAGTCCAGATTCCCCTGCTCCAGTTCTTTATCTTAAACTCTGGGGCCTGTCGTTTCACCAACCAGGTTTCTCAGAAACCACGATGGCTCTAGTTCTCTGCCAGATGTAGGGGCCATGGGAAAACCACCTGGAGCACAGTCTATGATGCAGGCAAGCAACATCTCAGTCTTTTGAGAACTCAAGTCACTTCACAGCAGAGGAAATCACTCAGAAGCAGCACTGGCTCTGTGTGCTTTTCTGAAGACAGCAGCTCTGAAGGGAAAGGGCAAGCTTTCAACGGTTGTACTGGGTTATCCTTACCTTTTGCCCAATTTTCCTCCTTCCTCCACTGCCCTCACCCCCAACAAAGAAAGAGGATCTGAAGTGACTACAGTAGAGTCATGAAAAGTAAGGATGTGTCCAGAAAGCTGAGAAGGCAGATCAGTAACTACTACTCAAATGACAGACATTCTGGAATCAAAACTTGCACTGACTAATAATGAAAGAATAAGGCCAAGGCCTCCCCTCCCACGGTGGCAGAGAATTAATGTCTGAAAGGCAGTTAAATGTGTACTGTGTGCTTGTCCAAAGGAACACTGACTCAACAAATACTCAGAGTGACTATCACATTCAACCAGAATTTTCCAATAGAGCAACCTTGTGCTCTTCACAAGATAGTGGCAATTAGTGTTGCCAGGGACAACCTAGAGGCATTAAAAGATGCAGGGATACCTCTGAAGCACCAAAGAGAAGGACAGCAGGAGACTGAAAACTGGGGACATCTGGGACCTGACCTATGGCAAGCAAATTCTAAAATTCTAAACTCTGTACAAACAAAACCAAACAAACGAAAAGCTGAAATCCCATTATGACTCAAAAGCTGATGGAAACTCAACATTTTGACAACCTCCAAATGCAAGCATTCTCTTGGTTTTTCCTGCTGCCATACTGATTTGTATGCATATCATCTATGTCCCCACGGTTGCTATTTAAGTTCTAAACCAATAGTTTTATTGGACCACAGCCATACTATTCGATTACACATATTATATTCTCTGTCTTTTTTGCAGGGTTGAATAGTTGTGATGGAAAGACCCATTAGCCTAAAGTATTTCCTCTGGCTCTTTACAGAAGTTTGCTGGTTCTAGCTAGTTGTCACCCACAAAATAAATACAGGCACACCTCGTTTTATTTCTCTTCACTTTATTACACTTCGCAGATACTACTTTTTTACAAATTGAAGGTCTGCGGCAACCCTGTGTTGAGCAAGTCTATTGGTGCCATTTTCCCAACAGCATTTGTCTCTGTCACATTTTGGTAATCCTCGCAATATTTCAAACGTTTTCATTGTTATTATATTGTTATATGATCTGCAATCAGCAATCTTTGATGTTACTATTTGATTAAGCTTAGTGAGGAAGGCATTTCAAAAGCTGAGACAGTCCAAAAAGCTAGGCTTCTTGCACCAAATAGTTAGCCAAGTTGTGAATGCAAAGGAAAAGTTCTTGAAGGAAATTAAAAGTGGTACTCCAGTGAACACACGAATGATAAGAAAGCGAAACAGCTTTATTGCTGATGTGGAGAAAGTTTTCGCGGTCTGGACAGAAGATCAAACCAGCCATAATACTCCCTTAAGCCAAAGCCTAACTCAGAGCATGGCCCTAACTCTCTTCAATTCTGTGAAGGCTTTGAGAAGTGAGGAAGTTGCAGAAGAAAAGTCTGAGCTTATTAGCAGAGTTTGGGTCATGAAGTTTAAGGAAAGCAGCAATCTCCATAACATAAAAGTGCAAGGTGAAGCAGCAAGTGCTGACATGGAAGCTACGCCAGCAAGTTATCCAGAAGATCTAGCTAAGATAATTCATGAAAGGTGGCTACACTAAATAACAAATTTCCAATGTAGACAAAACAGCCTTCTATAGGAGGAAGATGCCATCTAGGACTTTCATAGCTTGAGAGAAGTCACTACCTGGCTTCAAAGCTTCAAAGGACAGTCAGACTCTCTAATGCAGCTGGTGACTTGGAGTTGAAGCCAATGCTCATTTACCATTCTGAAAATCCTAAGGCCCTTAAGAATCATGCTCAATCTACTCTTGCCTGTGCTCTATAAATGGAAATGAAGTCTAGATGACAGCACATCTGTTTATAACATGGTTTACTATTTTAAGCCCACTGTTGAGACCTACTGCTCAGAAAAAAGATTCCTTTCAAAATAGTACTGCTCATTGACAATGCACCTGGTCACCCAAGAGCTCTGATGGAGATGTACAACTAGATTAATGTTTTTTTCATGTCTGCCAACCCAACATTCATTCTACAGCCCACAGATCAAAAAGGCATTCTGAGTTTCAAGTCTTATTTAAGAAATACATTTCATAAGACTACAGCTGCCATAAGCAGTGATTTCTCTGATGGATCTGGGCAAAGTCAATCGAAAACCTTCTGCAAAGGATGCACCATTCTAGATGCCATTAAGAACATTTGTCCATGCCACTCTCTGATTCACTTTGTTATAAAGCAGAAACTAACACACCATTGTAAAGCAATTATACTCCAATAAAGATGTAAAAAAATAAATTGTGACTGGTGGGAAGAGGTCAAAATATCAACATTAACAGGAGTTTGGAAGAAGGTGATTCTAACCCTCATATATGACTTTGAGGGGTTCAAGACTTCAGTGTCTCAAGGAAGTCACTGCAGATGTGGTGGAAACAGCAAGAGAAGTAGAATTAGAAGTAGAGCCTGAAAATGTGACTGAACTGCTGCAATCTCCTGATAAAACTTGAATGGATAAGGAGTTGCTTATTATGAATGAACAAAGAAAGTGGTTTCTTGAGATAAAATCTAATCCTGATGAAGATGCTGTGCAGATTGTTGAAATGACAACAAAGGACTTAGAATAGCACGTAAACTTAGTTGATAAAGCAGCGGCAGGGTTTGAGAGGATTGAGTCCAATTCTGAAAGATGGTCTACTATGTGTAAAATGCTTTCAAACGGCATTGCACACTACGGAGAAACTGTTCTTGAAAGGAAGAGTCAATCAATGCCACAAATTTCATTGCTGTCTTATTTTGCCACCTCAGCCTTCAGCACCACCCTGACTAGTCTGCAGCCATCAAGGCAAGACTCTCCAACAGCAAAAAGATTATGACTTGCTGAAGGCTCAGATGATGGTTAACAATTTTTTTTTTTTTTTTTTTTTTTTTTTTTTTGCAGTACGCAGGCCTCTCACTGTTGTGGCCTCTCCTGTTGTGGAGCACAGGCTCCGGACGCACAGGCTCAGCGGCCATGGCTCACGGGCCTAGCCGCTCTGCGGCATGTGGGATCTTCCTTCACCAGGGCATGAACCCGTGTCCCCTGCAACAGCAGGTGGACTCTCAACCACTGCGCCACCAGGGAAGCCCGATGGTTAGCATTTTTGAGCATTAAAGTATTTTTAAAATAAGGTATATGGGAATTCCCTGGCAGTCCGGTGTTAGGACTTGGCACTTTCACTGCCATGGGCTCAGGTTTGACCCCTGGTCAGGGAAGTAAGATCCCAAAAGCCATGTGACACAGCCAAAAAACAAAAGCAAACAAACAAATAAGGTATGTTCATTGTTTTTTAGACATAATGCTATTGCACACGCAGTAGACTACAGTAGAAACATAACTTATATGCATGTGATTTGCTTTATTGCAAAAAAAAAATTCATGTGACTTGCTTTATTGCAATTTTCACTTTATTGCGGTGGTCTGGAACTGAACCTGCAACATCTCCGAGGTCTGCCTGCTTCCCCTGCAGAACAGCTCAGTGTGACCTAGATGGTCAGTAACGACTCACCCCACCCCAACCCACATCTGTGGCAGTGTATCCTCCTGTCATCTGCTGCCTGAGGGTCATCTCACCACAACCTGTGTACTCCATTGTTCTTCAATTATCATAAACTGTGTGGTTTTCAGAAATGGATAATCACTGAAAATAAATTTTAGAGCAATGCTCTTGTTTATATACTTCCAGTGATCACATTATGCTCATGGTGTATCTTCAGAGTAGCTGACTGTATTCTATCTGTCCTCTGACAATTGCTCATTCTTGATTGTACATATGGCAATGAGTTGACTAAACTTGAGTTGTGTTTCATAGGTGTGGTTTTCCTGAGGAATAGGCCCTTCCACATAAGCAAATTTCCCACGTAACTGTAGCTTGTTCCTAAGCAGAAACACGTTTTAACAATTTGGATGGTTAAACTGGAAATATTAAAAAGTAAAATAAAAACAACAAAAAAGGGATATTATAGCTCTTCCTGTCTTAAGTACAATAACCATCCATTTCTTCGTAATGATTTAAAGTCATTACCAGGAACATCAGTTAATGGAGTGTGTTAGGTAATGATGTCCTCGGGGGGTACAGAGATTCACTGGGCTCTCGGCCTCACACCAACTGGCCTGTGCAGACTATTATAATTGTAATTCTGGCATCTCCTTTGTGTGGTTCTTTGTCTTCTTCCTCCATTCCTGGCTGTCGAATTTCTGTATCTACAGCTACCAATCTTCCCAACATACCCTCTATTTACTACTGCTAATTGGCTGTGGACTGGAAAAGCAAATAAAACTAAATCTTGTTAGATTTGTTTGTAAAAGAAAGGTATTCATTTTAGGTAACTGGCCTTTAAGGAACACCAGCTATGTTCTCCTACCACACAGTCCTTGAGGGCTGGGAGCCCTGTCTTTTCATTAGCCAGTGCCTGGCACGTAGTAGCCACACACTATCTGTGTTCATTACATGAATACAGGAGTAAAATGCCATGAGCTTTGTGTTCCCCAGCCCACCTCCTGGAGCCCTTGTTTGACTACTTTCAGGGCTGTGGTCATATTTTAGATGGCGAAGGGTGCCCCCAATAGGATTGTGAAATAGGTGGACTATGACTCTTACTCAAGTTTCCAGATGTTCCACACTCAGACCACGTGAGACCAAAGGGTGGACAGAGGAGCTGTGTTTTCCCACTGCCCCTCACTGGTGAGTGAGAGCCTGTGATCTGGGAAAGAACCCAGCCAAGCGTGTCTGGCAGAGCCAGACACTAAGGGCTGAACCGAAGAGCATGTTCCAATCCACGCTTCAGAGTTTCAGACAGTCCAATCAAAACCAAGGAAGGCACACTGCTCTAAAAAATGTACTTAACCCCCAGCTCCCCCAAAAGCAATGGAAGTAGCTTTCCTTACATTAGCCAAATCTGAAGAATATGGGGGAAAACCCACCTTGAAACAAACTGTACAAATTCCCTTCACTCTGTCCCTAGTGATAACAACAGAAAAGGCAAATATTGACCTCTTTTCCTTTTCGAATTAGGGAAATTCCAATCCTTGGGGTTGAGGCTCTTTGCCAAGGACCCACTCCTGACATGAGTCCTTGCGTGAGAGGAGGTGCGCAGAACTGGCTGCTCAGCCTCTGGGGCAGGTCCACAGGGAGGTTGGTCGGTCCCAGAAGCCTCAATACCACTCTTGCCAGCCCGCTCATACCACTGTGGGGCAGCCTCCTCCAGTTTCCCTCCCTACCCTCTTCATCCCATGCCCTTGCCCTGTTTGCTTTCTCAAGCCACCTCTCTTCAATTCAACTCAAAAAGACATGCATGAAACAGCCGCTAAACACAAGGAACTGTGCAGGGCACTCACACCCAGGGATGACAATAATGTGCGTGTGCTGCCCTGGTCAGGCCCTGCCCTTCCCTCTCTGAGCTCCCAATCTGGTAAAACTATAGGAGAAAGAGATTCGCAGGATCAGAGGTGTTCTGGAGCTCCCTAGAGAAGGTGATCCTGATGATAAGGCAGAGATGGTGTCCAGAGTGACAACCTGAGCTCTGTGGGGAGCAGAGTGTTGGAAATCTAAGAAAACCATCTAGTCTTCCTTCTTAGAGTTTCAGAAGCAAAAAGCAAGAAATGACTGAAATTAGTGCTAACTTCCAAAAAACGCCACTGCTTCTGGTCCAGAGAATTGCCTCCAGATCCACCTATAACACACGTGCTTCATTATGCCTGACCACAATCATGCCCTTCCACTAATCCAGATAAGCAGACAAAAATGTATTTAGTGAAGTGCCATCTAGAGTCCTGTGAGCCCCAGGGACTGGGGTTCTGGATCGGCCTTGCAGTACATCACTTATGACTCAATTCCCATGCTGCCTATCCATGGCTGGGCAACTGAAAGGGTTTGAAAGTGGTGATTCTAAGGCCAAGCTCAGAGGCCCCATTCCACTATGGCCCATAGATGGTTGCTGGCCAGGCTAGCCTCCTGGCCTGGCCTAGTGTTGACAATTAGTGATGGGCAAAATCCAGCTACAGTGACTGTAGTTAATCATTACTTGTTGAGTGGGGGGCAAACCCTTATAAATCCATCACCTGGCCTAAGAAAATTGACCAAAAGTCCATGCTTCATGAACAAGGGTCAAAGGCATGACCATCACATATAAAAGTTCAGTACTGGATGTATTAGAACCCCCAAATCCCACTGTTCTCAGTCCAGCGAATGTCCCAAGAACCCCAGATCCTCTCAGATTGCCAGCTGCTTTCCTGAGAGAAGATACTACACTAAAGTCATGGGTGGCTCAGCTAGATCTAAAACCAAGTCCTTAAAGGCATCTCAAAGGACTTTGTGAAGATTACTTTCCTAAAACAGCACACCCACTCACATTCTCACATCCACACATGCATTCATGCACAACATACAAGCAGATCTTGGAACTGTATAGATTCAAAACTTCTCACGTTTTAGGGTGATGGACTTCAAGTATTCACAAACCAGCCCCACAGATTTACGATGAATAAATGGCCCATTCCCTGGAAGCTTTGGAAATAAATCTGATCTAGGAAAAAATGAATTTATCTGAGTTACAAATCTCTTAATTTGTGTAAGGATCCAAAAGGATTGTAAATTTCATACCCATTTTTAGATGATTCTCAGAAAAAGAGAATGAACCATGAATCACTGTTTGAAATGTTTCATAAAAAACCAGAATGAGTCACTCAGCTCTTTCCAAACGGTAAGGGTGTGGTCCAAAGGAAAGGTGCCTTATCTTACCCTCTGCACCACACCTTGCCAGGCAAGGAAGGTGTCCAGACAGGCAGAGCTGCTGGCCTGTGCTAGAAGATCTTGACCAAGGAGTCTACATTGTGTCTCTCTCTACAAGAGGGTCTGTCTCCCTCTGCCTGCCTGCTGTCTCTGTCATACTTAACCTTCAACAAAAAAATAGGAAAAAAGAAAGGAAGGGAGGGAGGGAGGGAAAGAGAGAGAGAGACAGAAAGGAAGGAAGGAAGGCAGGGAGGGAAGGAGGGAGGAAGGAAGGAAGATATAACATGCCCAAACCAAATCCTATATATATTAAAATTCACTGAGGGAACCAGCAAGTGGTCAGTAAGCGAAATTTGCCTTCTTCCTATAAAACCCACTCATGTGCAAACTCAGACTCCTAACAATGAGTCTCCATTTCAGAAAAAAGTTTGGGGATTTGGAAGCTCATGGAGGCTAACGGTTCCTCCATTTACTACAACTGACGATTATAGTACTACAACTGGCTAGTTTACCACCTCCTAGCTTTCTAGATCTATTAAAAAAATACACACCCACATATAGGATGACATATGTCACAAACACTGGGGATCAGTAGAAACTACCATTCGTTTGGGTAACGCATTCATCCTTTTTTATGAGCGTGCTTTATCATATGTTGCAACAATGAGAAAAAAATTAAAACAAGACCACGCGTAAGATTAACTGGTAAAAAACAATCACTATCTGAGTCAGAATTTTAGAGTGGGAAGGAACCTTAAAGACCATCTAATAGATTTTAGTCAAACTCTTCTGCTTTACAGATGAGGAAATCCAAGTGCAGCTGAGATTTTGCCTAGAACATGCAGTGCTGCTATAGGAATGGAGATGGGCACTATCGTTAACTGAATGCCCATTAAGACTGAGGATGTACACAAAGCAGCCCCTCTAAATTCTCACAACAACTTAGCACAGTAGCTTTTATTATTCATTGTAAAGATGGAAAAAGTGAGGTGTAGAGGGTCTTAATAATATTCCCTAGATCAGATAAAGCCAGGATCCAAAACCAGCTGTTTGCCGCCACAGACCACATTCTGAGCACCACACATGGCTGCTTTTTCTTTCTTTCTTTCTTTCTTTTTTTTTGCAAGAGGGGGACAAGGAGGAATGACCAAGCAGGAAACATGAGTTCTGCTTCCTGCTCCCTCGCACACAATTCATGGACCTAAGGAGAGGTCACTTCAACTTAGTTTTAATGTCTTCATCTCTCAAGTAAGGAGGCCTAGTTCTCCAAACTTCGTGACTTTTTTTTTTTTTTTTTTTAAGCGGTACGCGGGCCTCTCACTGTTGTGGCCTCTCCCGTTGCGGAGCACAGGCTCCGGACGCGCAGGCTCAGCGGCCATGGCTCACGGGCCCGGCCGCTCCGCGGCATGTGGGATCCTCCCGGACCGGGGCATGAACCCGTGTCCCCTGCATCGGCAGGCGGACTCTCAACCACTGCGCCATCAGGGAAGCCCTGTGACTCTTTTTAAAAAACCTTAGAAAAGGACTCTAAGCAGACTTTGCTTCCGCTCCTGGGAGTCTATAATACTCATTCTTTGGGGGGGAAAAAAAAAGAAGGAGCATTCTTTCTTCTATGAGCCATTTTGCTGCTGGTGGCTTCCTCTTTAATGGAGCACAGCACCCACCAGGCCACCTCACACACTTGGGCCCTCAAAAAACACAGCCTTTCGGGAAGAGACCATAGGGACTAGCTGACCTCTTCCAAACTCTGGTCCAGCCTCTTCTACAGATGGGTAAAGAAATGAAACTCAAGGAGTCAGCCGATTTCCATAAAATGGTTAGCGAGCTGGCTAACTTCCTATCTAGGTCTAACGGACGGTATCCTCTTGTTGCTTATGCGGCCATCTCCCTACATTAACTCCTCCTTCCAGGAAGTCTGCAACCCAGCAGGAAACTCTTTAAAAAGGCAACAATATATCACTGATTTAGCTACCCAATTAATATTTGTCAACAAGTGTTATACTCATAGTACATGGAACCCTTTGTAATCAGGTGCATGATCTCACCTGACACTGAACTGCCCCTGGCCTCTGTCAGGGTAGGTTCCAAGATGGGCCTTTTGCTTGGCAGCTGCCACAGTGCAGGGCACACCCAACATGGAGCGGGGCCCTGACTCTTTTCTGAAGGTCTACTATACTGGGCTGTAGGCTAGACGCACCTCATCCTGCTCTATCCTCATAGCTACTCGACCTTATAGGATAAGTCCTCACTTTCCCACCCCCTTTTAGAGGTGAGGAAACAGAGGCATGGAAAGATTACCCTATGTTCATACTGCTAGGAAGCAGTGGAGACAGGCTACACTCCCAAGCCTGCTCTCATTCCAGAGCCTACCTTTAACTACTCACTACAATCATTAACTTTGCCCATTAACTAGAAACAAAAGGGGGAAGGGTGCTGACGTTTCTACCAGTGACCTTGGCTTACTTACTGTTTGAATTTCTTGCCCACACATGGTCACCCAGAGATGGCACTCTCGGGTGGGCCACATGCAGTGCTGTTCATAGACCACAGACCTGAACTTAAAGATTTTGTGCTCTAAGCTGGGGCCCTGGCTGAACACCAGCCACCATTCAGAAGACTGATCCTGCCTTAACTTAGGAAGCAGGAGGGCTGTGAAGCTTCAGCCAGGAGAGTCACCCTAAGATTGAATCCCTAAAATCTGCTTCTGCTGGGGAACACTTCCTGTAGGGCCAAGTTCCAGCACGCTGCTTTTTCTGAGGGAAAGCCCACCCATGCTAGGCAAAGGCTGAAGATGGCACCTGGCCCCACACTGTGCCATGTGCAGATATGCAGCCACTGTGACATCACCCAGGCAAGAGCATGGTTTTCTTAGGGACTAAAAGCAAAAGTGCTTAGAGGGGTCTGAAAGAGGAGTTAGGGAAGGAGAAGAGAGAACCAGTTACTACAACTGTACCAGGCTTCAAGGAGGGGAGCCATTTTGCTTTCAGGTCCCTGCTGATCCCACTCACCTCAGGCCCTGTAAGTGGCAGTGCAAGAGCAGAGTCTTGGGAGGAACCTGGGCCCAAGGAAACAAGACTCTACAAGTCCACAGCTCCCGCCTGCCAGGCGAGGCATTTGTTAGAGGCCTTTGGAGATAGATGGGAGACTAGTGCTAAGCAGAATGAAGACTGGGCTTGGAGTCAAGAGGCCAGAATTCTACTCCCCACCCTGCTGCTCACTAACCTCATGATTTGGGGCGAGACAGTTACCCTCCATGGGCCTCAGTTTCCTCACCCATAAAACAAGAGGGAACATTGAGCTGATTGCTAAAGTCCTCTGCAGGGCTGAGATTCTGATTCCTCTGTTCTCAGAAACAAATTCAACATCTTTGTTAATTTCTTGGATTTTTTTATTATCAAAAGTATCCTTTAACTTTCTTTCCCCATTCTTTGTTAATATTCAAAAAGAAACAGTTGTCTGTTAGCAATTTTCCTGAGCATGTTCAATTTTTTCAATGAAGTATGGCATGCAATTACCACTTCCTTTGTTTTTTCATTTAATGTTTTGCAGAGAGGGAAAAGCACTATCAAAATACATCAAATATTACAAAGTGGTAAAAGAGAGAAGTCTTAAAGTCCAAAGTTAAACATGACCATTTTTCAATGCTTAAATGTCTCTATATCCAAGATCTACTGTGACTTCTATAACCTGGTAAGATAGGCATTTTCGTGTAAAATTAGGTTTAGAGAGGTTGACTTACTCAAAGTCACAAAGCAAGTTAGTGGCAAAGTCTAGATCACTGGAATAGATGCCCAATAGTCTTTCCACCATAGATCATTATCTTCCTAGCCAACCTGCCTTTCTAGATTCTCTGCTACTCTTTCTTGGGTTAGAAACGCACACTTTGTACAAAGCAAAGTCAAAACTTATTGCAACAGAACTGAGGCCAGAACTGTACTTGTCCCACTAAGGCCATTGTCCTAAGGTGAAAAATCAATCCTACCCCAAGGCGTTCCATCCCCACTGACCCTGAACAGGAGATTTTCATGTCTCAGGTAGACCAGAAAATCCAAAGAGTTCAATCAATGGAATGTTACCAGGAATGCTACAATTTGGAAAAAACTATGAAAAGAGGGAGTTTTCCTGGTGTTTCCTCACATTGCCTGGATGAATGACTGAATTAGGTGGGACATGCAAGGTAGTCTTCTTACCTACACAGTCAAAAGTCAGCAATAATCTGGCCATTTGTCTCTGGAAATCTGCTTTTGAAGACGAAGGCAAATGATTTTAAAATGCAGAGAACAGGAAGAAATTCGAGGCAGCATGGCATTAGCCTTCTTATTTCCCCCAAAAGGTCAATAGCCAGACATCACACCTTCACTGCTGCTTCAGCTTCTGTTACTTTCTATGACTATCAGGGTGTGTACGTGTTTAAATACTTCCAGATTTGCTAATCAGGACATGTGACGCCCTTTTCTCACACATGCCCTAATGAAAGACATAGGAAGCACCCTGCCGTTTGCTCAGAAAGAAACACACGTGAAGACCCTTCCTCTAAAGGAAAATAAGCTTTACCTATGTATTCCCATCAATTTTTCTATCACTGGAACCACAAGTTATGATGTCTAGAATGACAAGACAGACAGACCTGCTGGCCTGACTATGACAGGTTATTTATACCGAGTATTCTTTAAGACAAGGCACAGGCAGGACAAATGCAAAGTGTTTAAAGGAAACGGATCTGTAGGGAAAACAATAGCTCACTTTTACGTTTCTGGGGTGCTGGGCTAATTGTGAGAATGCAAAGGAAACGGCCTAAAACTTGGCTACCTCTGTTTAAGACTGGGAATAAAATGTTCCCTTGCTGGGCTTTTAAGAGGTCTCTTTTGAGAGCTCTCTGCAACTTCAGCACCACGGACTCAGCACTGCCCCAAGCTCTCCTATAACTGACTTTTTTTGCTTTAATTAACCAAGGCTAGGTGGGACAGATTTACTCCATCTGTGTAATGTTACTGTTATCCGCCAGTGGTTAGGAGCAGCTCCTTACCTGTTGCTCTTGATGCCTGGCCTGCACAAGTAGCATCTTATTATAGGCCGGCCTCTCATCTAAGTACCATGTGTCTCAATTGAGCACTTTATTTTGTCTTGTTCATGTACTAGTTCAAGAGCCTGGGCTCCGCAGTTATAAGAAATCTTAAACTCCTTTTAGGTAGGTGTGTGTTTTCAGTTTCTTATCTCTTCAGGCCCACGAGAACACTAGGGACACACAGGCATGCAAACAAATACTTCCTGATTGTTTGAAGAGCTTCTAGATGTCTATTCTGGGAATAAGCACGTGGTTGGAATCTGGGTCTCCATGCCTATCTCAACCCTCTGTACCTGATCCATTGGCCTTCTCTGCCGTTGAGGGATCTCAGGTACTTTGAGTTAAGCTCTACTTGGTCTATATGTAACCTTTTCCCTTACCTAAAAGAGTTGGCTGAAACAGACACATGAGCTTCCCATCAGCACCACGTTCAATGTTCCTCTAGAAAAAGGAAGAGATTCCTTGCTTTTGGAATTAAACCTAACTATAACTTATAGGGCATTACCAGTTCCATAACAAACACAGGCCTCCTTCAAATACTCTGGTGAATGAAATGAAAGGGGACAGCTACATAAGGGGATGGTTAGGAATGCAGGTAGGGGAGCTAGGTTCTCTGGTCTCAAATCCTGGCTCTACCACTTACTAGCTGTGTGACCTGAGACCTTGGTCAAGTCAGCCTCTCTGCACCTCAGTTTCCCAATCTGTAAAATAGGATAATAGTACCTGCCTCACAGAGCTATTGTTAATAGGACTGAATCAGTTAGTCTTTGTAAAGTGCTTGGCACATAATAAGCACTATTATGCTTAAGTTACTGTTAGATAAAATTAATAAAAGTACAGAGATTTAGGGCCTCCCTGGTGGCGCAGTGGTTGAGAGTCCGCCTGCCGATGCAGGGGATACGGGTTCGTGCCCCGGTCTGGGAGGATCCCATATGCCGCGGAGCGGCTGGGCCCGTGAGCCATGGCCGCTGAGCCTGCGCGTCCGGAGCCTGTGCTCCGCAACGGGAGAGGCCACAACAGTGAGAGGCCCGCATACCGCAAAAAGAAAAAAAAAAAAAAAAAAAGTACAGAGATTTAGAATAGACAGACCTATAAATCAGTATGCCTCCAAAAGAATCTGACAGTGATGGGAAAACAAGCAGGTTAACAGAATAACATGCCATCCTTGGTGTTTCGATTTTCTGGCAAACATACAATCTTTGAATTGCTTCAGTAAACCAAAAAGAACTCTGGATTTATAGGTTTTTGAAATGTCTAACGTATTATCACAACAAATGTGATAAAAATATTCTGGCTGCATTCAAGCAAAACAATTAGTGAAGGTGTCATTGTTTTAGTAGAGAATTTTAAATGAACATTCTACTGTTTACACCTCTTATATCTACTTAGTCTAACATGTCAGACATTGTTCATAATGTTATTTAGCAAATACTGCCAACCCTTCTCCAGCAAAGAATCTTAGTCAATTATCAGGGGAACACTTCAAATGTATGTTCTATATTTTAAAAGATTCATTGAAAGATGAATCTTGGGCTTCCCTGGTGGCGCAGTGGTTGAGAGTCCGCCTGCCGATGCAGGGGACGCGGGTTCGTGCCCTGGGCCGGGAAGATCCCACATGTCGCAGAGCGGCTGGGCCCGTGAGCCATGGCTGCTGAGCCTGCGCGTACGGAGCCTGTGCTCCGCAACGGGAGAGGCCACGGCCATGAGAGGCCCATGTACCACAAAAAAAAAAAAAAAAAGATGAATCTTTATATAAAGATGATTCCATGGTATCTAAACTCAGTATTTTCTTTCGGTGTCTTTTCTCATCTATTCACTGCCACTTTTTAAACCCTCAATCTTCTTAGATATCCTAGCTACTAAAATTCCACATCCAGGGTCTCTCCTTTCTGAGCAATCTCTAGCACAAGATACCATTTCTAACATCAGCAGTCCCTTGTTATCTCACCACGGAGGTCCTCTCTAGAATCCAGGCATCCAACCACACACAAAGGCATCTATGTGCCACAACAGGTGGGGGCACCTGTGCTTTCGTTAGGGAGGAAACACTTCCAGTTTCACTTCTCCTAGTTTCCCTGGAGGGCAAAGTTCAACACTGCAGGATGTCTTCCCTGTAGGTGCACCTGCAGAGAATTATGTCGAGACATCAGAAACAACTAATGTCCAGTCTACTAAGAAGTGATCATCTATTTTGGGCCTCAGCAGTTTAGTGCTTAAGAATGTGGGCAGGTACTTCCTCTCCATACCCTCCTCGGACTGACCTCTCTATCCCACTGTGTTCACTGGTGCCACTGTCATAGCTCTTAACCACCATGTTCTGTGGTTATGCTGGCCCTGGGTCCTTCCCCTCTGCCTGGGGAGCTTCTCTGGGCAGAAGTTGCGCTCCACTTGTCTTAGTGTTCCAAAGCCAGCACAAAGCCCATCTATGCTAAGCTCCCAAGAGTTATGTGTGAAACTGTATTTGAGCTACTATCGGAGAAAACCCAAATGTTCTTTGGATGATCAAGCTGTCATGGGTTACTTTCACTTTTGAGCACAGGGAGGTTCCTCAAAAATGGGGCATTTGGAAAAGTCATCAGACCCCCTCTTTGTTTCTGTCGTTTTGGGCTAACTTTCCCCCATTTATCCACGTGGCCCCTTTAAAATTTTTTCGTGCCCTGTCAGCCCCGCCTTAATGGGCTCCTTCAGTGACCCCACATTCACCTTGCAGGTATCCTTTCTGAATATTCAAGGCCCATATTCTTACTTGGCCACTAGCGGGGCTGGCATTTTTTTTCGTCCACGGCTCCCAGCGATCACCAGTCACTGCTGGGAAGCGCTGGGGACGCCTGGGCGCTGCGCCCCCCAGCCAGCGCCGACCAAGACTCTCCCCCCACTACTCTCTTTGGGACAATGCTCCGGCAGCCACACAGGGCAAGGGGATCCTACAAAGGTTCCGGGTCAGCGTTCGGTCAGCCAGCCCCAGAAAGAGAGCGGGGGTGGGGGTGGGGGAATCCCTGGGGTGAAGACGCCTCGGGACTAGTGGGCATTCACTTCTGGCCCAGACCCTTCCCACCGGGAACGACCTAAAGAGGTCTTTATCGCCTCTTTCTTTTCCACCATTCTAGGGACCAGAGAAATGCAAGACAGGGGGCAGGAAGGAGAGCAAGGAGACAGCCTCTCAGGCCAATCACGACGTCCGCCTCCCCTCACTCGGAGTGAGTCTGTCTCTCTCTCTCTCTGTCTCTCTCTGTCTCTCTCTGTCTCTCTGTCTCTCAACACACACGACCTGCTACTTCAACTTCAGCTCTGAGCAAACTGCGCCGCACGTCTCTCCTACTACGAGTCCTCCAGCTCCGGCTCCGGCCCCGGCCCGTGCCTCTCGTCTCACCCCAGCTTTTTCACCCAATTCCAGTTTCCTCACCCAACTGACCGTGAAGCTGGAGGCAGTTCCCCAGTCCCAGGCCCCCGGTGGGGCTCGGCTGCCGCCGCCGCCGTCGCTCCCCCTGCAGCCCCCGACCCGCGATCCGGCCTCGGGCTGCAGCGATGGCTCCCCGGCACGAGGCGCCGCGGCTCCCTGGACTCGGCCAGACACAGGGCGGCGCGCAAGAGAAGCCCATCGAGCTCCCGGCGGTGGTGGCGGTGGTGGCGGCGGCGGCTGCTGGAGCGGCCGCCGCGCGGGCTGATGACGCACAGGCGCGGAGGGGGCGTGGTCGGCGGGGGAGACGCTGGCAGATGACATCTGGCGGCGGGGAGGCTCGGCAGCATGGCGTTTGTGGCGCTGAGTGAGGCGGAGAAGGTGTACATTGTGCATGGCGTTCAGGTAGCGGCAGCAGCGGTACCGGCGCCGGCCGCCGGGTTCCCCTAGGACTGCGGCTGACTGGGTTTACCTTGTGATTAAACCACTCTGCGGCCGGCGTGTGCAGCTCGAAGCCGGCAATGAGGGCGTATTTGGGACCGGGCGGCGAGAATCCATTTAGGATTGTATGCGTACTTGCTTCTTTCTGGGTCTACAAGGTTCCACACCCGGGTAGGAAGCGGTGGGCAGTCCCTGATTCTGTTAAAGACCCTCTCAGCCTTTGAAGGCTGAGCTGTCCCACTTTTGTTAGGTACATATTCTATCATAATTTCTATCCCATTGAATCTTTGTAACAGTCCTGAAGGTAAGTATTATCTCTACTTTACATATAAGGAACTATGCTCAGAGAGGTTAAATTACTTGTCTGAGGTCACAAAGTAAGTGTGTGGTGGTGTTACCCGAAAACAGGGTTTGCTTCTTGGTGGGTGTCGAGCCAAAAGACACAACCAAGCCAAAGATTGGAAGAAGGAAGGATTTATTAATTGCAGCAAGTGAGGCGACACTGAGGATCTTTTCCAAAGCAGTGTCTATCCAATTAGCAAAATTGGAGAATAAGCTAAGGGCACATGCATATTCATGTAGGGGCTTGAGCAGAGGAGAACTTAGCATAGAATTGGGGCAAAGGTTAACAGACTCCAAGCTTTAGTTGATTGGAGTCTCCGAAGGTCAAAAGTCAACATCATCCTTCCTCAGGTTGAGACCAGCTTGGGGTCTTATCCTGTGGTTACCATACTCTAGCTGGGTGGGGGCCTTAGTTCTTATAGAACAAGTCAAAGATCTGTATCAGATTGTTAAGTATATCCCTTGAGGAAAAACTAGGGCTCTGTTTTATCTCAACTGTTATTTCTTCACTGCTTTTCCTTTTTTCCTGCATTCTTTACTTCCCTCAAGATCATTGATTACAGAGACCTGTTCAAGGGCAAGCATTATGGTCAGGCTTAGATCACAAAAATGCTTAGGCCTAAAATGGCTTCTCTTCTGTCCAGAAAGCCATGCCTGGTTCTCCTTTTCTGGGCCCCGCTACCCTCTCTGATTACAGTGGACCTGGGATATAAATCCAGATATTTCTGATTGCAAAGCCCAACTCTACTTGCATGCCACTTTCCGTTTTTTAAAACAGGGATTCAAAGGCAAAGGCCAGAGAGACTCCCCACTTCTACTTCTCTTTCTTCTGTCCTCTGAAAGCATGTTGGGGAAATAAGAAGGGGGAGGGCAAGTTCTGAACCCCACCATTTTCCTAGACCTTAAATAATATATTGACATATATTGCTGTATTGTTATCTTTTTAAGTAGTACTTTTTCCCACGTTGGTTCTAAGTTTCTTTAGAACCCTATTTTGCATTTCTTTGTACAACTTTTGTTTTACTAACTTGTATCAAACTGGTTTTTATATTCAGGAATTTGGGGGCAGATGTCAGAATTTCCAGAATTAGCATTTAATCCTCTTTTGGGGTTTGCTTAACTAGCTAAATATGTGCTTCTTCCTCCATGAAGAGACATTGCTAACCTCCGTCTTAGCCCAGTAATTCTGAAACCTTGAAGCGCCTTTTACTCACAAAATACAGCTTCGCGGGCTTTACCTGGACCTTCTGAATCAGAATCTCTGGGGCTGGTACCTGGGAATGGGTATTTTCATAAATGCTGGGAGATTTTGATGCAGTCACCAGACGTTGGGCTATGGGCAAGCCTCTGGCCTGGTCTAGCCTGGAGTCTGCTGCAGAAATCTTTGCCCCCCTGCCTGAGGTTGTTGCAGGAAGGGGGACCCCTTCCAGGGCCCGAGAGTGGGCTCTTGTCTAACACTCGGAAATGAATTGTCTGAGGGGACACACGTGCTGACAAAGCAAGTGACTTTATTGGGAAGGGGCACCCGGGCAGAGAGCAGGAGGGTAAGGGAACCCAGGAGAACTGCTCTGCCACGTGGCTTGCATTCTCAGGTTTTATGGTGATGGGGTTAGTTTCTGGGTTGTCTCTGGCCAATCATTGTGACTCAGAGTCCTTCATGGTGGCGTGTGCATCACTCAGCCAAGATGGATTCCAGCGAGAAGGATTCTGGGAGGTTGGTAGGACATATTGACTGGTGTCCCCTCTCCTTTTGACCCTTCCCGAATTCTTCTGGTTGGTGATAGCTTGTTAGTTCTGTGTTCCTTACCAGGACCTCCTGTTGTAAGATCACTCATGCAAATGGTTACTATAAGGTCTGGCCAGGGTGGGCGGTTTCTGTCAGTGGTTCCCCTAACAAGGTCACATGACCTCCTGCGTCTGTTTGAGTGAGGACTTGGAGTCAGACTGAGCAGGGATCCTTTCCCGGCTCCACCATTCACAGTAAGAGTGATTCTTACCTGAGTAGCTGAGCTAGCGCCCCCTGTGTAAAATGAGAACATATCCATCTGGGAGCAGAAAGGGATTGTGAGGAATGATGAGAAAAGAGAATATGGACCACCTGGCATGTGGGCAACCCTGAAGAGAAGTTGGCTCCCTGTCAAGATTTTTCCATCGGAAGTGTGGCTTTGTCCGGAACCATCCATACTATATCCGCAGCCTTCCTAGTGACCCCATGTGGGGTTCCGCCTGTGGCTGTTGAGATTTAAGCTCTTTTGATTTGGAGGGCTAGAGATTGTTAAATTGTCTCAGGACAAGGGGGATTTGTGGCCAGGCCTAGAAAGTCCCTAGGCAGCTCTGGGGTACTGCCTTTTCAGGGCTCCAGCATGGATCACGTAGACTGTGTGACTCTGCCTGTCTTTATGTCTCTGGTGACAGCCCTACTTCTCTCTGCTGAAGTATCTCACTTCTCCACAAGCCACTTGCTGTCCAGCTGCCCTCCACCCTGGTACATGCTATCCCCCCACCTTTACTTCTGTGAGGCCTCTCCAGCCTCCCTCCACACCATGACCTGTCAGGTCCTCTTTAACTCCCTTTCCCTCCCAAGTATTTCCCAGATCAGAGGTCAGATTCCAAGGAGAGAATCAGTTTCACGCCCAAAGAGCTGGCCACTCTCTGGATTGTATGCCTTTGGGTCAGGCCCTTTGCAAGGTGAGTGGGATCCCATCCTAAAGGAATGCAGGCCCACCCAACAGGCTTGGAAAGTGGAACGAGGACAACATCTCGTTTTGCCTGCTGTGTCTGGGGCCTGGGCCTGCAAAGCTGGCCCTTTCCAAAGTAGGGTGGCTTTCTAGTAGGGGAGGCCATCTGGTCTCAGTTCTCCTCCAGGAAGCTCTGCGCTCTTGGACAAGTCAAAGCAAGGTATGGGGGTGGGAGGTGGTTAACATCGCCTCAGAGGACTACTTTGAGTCTAAATCCTCCCAAGTATGTTGGATTAGGAGAGCCAACTGACAACTCCCATTAGGAAGTAGGACTGGGTTACCCGGGTGTGAGGAACAGCAACTCTGGGTTGGGTCATCTGTCTTGCCACTCTGTCACAAACAGGAGGTTAAAGTTGGCGCCTCAGTGCCCTTACTTGTAACCTCTCTCCGGGTTGTTTTTGAGGATTCAATGAGTTAATATGTGCTGCCAGAAGCAGAAGAAGGAGCTGCTGAGCAGGGACTCCTGTGTGCTGCACTGTGCTGAGGATTCTCCTATAACTCTGTAGGGTCGGGGTTATTCCCGCTTTCTAGACAAAGAGACAGACTCAGAGCTGTTGAGGAACTAACTTGCTCAAGGTCAAAAAGCTGGCGTGGAACAGCGGAGTTTTAAATTTAGGTTGGTGGTGACTCTGTGCCACACCCAACCAGCAGGGTTGTTGTGATCACACAGGTAACAACTTGAAAGTCATGAGGAGCCATCCTAGCATCCAGAAGGCCTTTACCTAGAAAGTTGCTCAGTCCCCTCTGCTGAGAACAAGGTTCCACTCCCTGGTGTGGTCCGTCACCTGTGGACATCTCTATTGATTTTTTTAAATGGAGCTGTCACTTCAGGGCAGCCCATGTTTAAGTGTTCACACATGGATTGATTCCTTAGCTCCTGCGTACTACAGATGAATAAAAATTGTGGTAGGGCGCCAGGCTCTGAGCCAGGCCAAGCAGGTTTGGAGATTTCCTAAGCCTTTTATGAGGAAAAGTGGATTTTTAAAAGTCCTGTGTGCAGTGATTCATGGACTTTGTTTTCCTCCTGTTGTGTGCTTTTTTCTATGAAAAAAAATTATACTTTACGCGTCCCTGGAAAGGGAAATTTGTAGCTTTTTTGTTTATCTCTTACTTGTCACCGGAGCCTTCCTGACTGAGCCTTCCCCAGGAGGCAGAGACTGATTTAAAGGCTGGAAAGGCAAGCTCTGGTGAGGCCACCCCTCCAGCCACATTTTGGAACAGTGGGTTGTCACTACAAAGGGTTGTGACTAGAGTGAGTGGTAATTTAAAGCAATAGTGGGACGCCCTGTAGCCTTGCGGCCTCCCTGCTTTCACAGTCGTCGTCACCATCATTAGGACGAACTGGTATAACCAGCCAGTTCATCCTTTGAGGGGGGCCTGTGCTGCCTCCTGTGCACAGTGAAGAGACTCTTTAGAATGCAGGACACTGTGTGGAATTGGGGTTAAGAGCTCTGGCTTGGAATTCAAGTGCTATTTACTGGCTATGACGTTGGGCCAGCCATTTAGCATCTTTCAACCTGATCCCCATTTGTAAAGTGGAATGAAAATTTGCTCTCTTACATTACAGGGTTATTGCAAGGATTCAACATGTTAAGTGTATAGTGTTCCTAGCACATTATCTGGTCGATAGTAAATGCACATTAAATAGTAGCTACTATTAGTTCTTGCAAATAGTTGTGGCTCTCTTAATTTATAGATCCACAGAATTAGAGACGCACCTTTGAGGCCGTTGAATTCAATCTCTACATCTACAAATGAGGAAATTAGTCTAGAGGGGAAGGGTTAGGGTTAGTCCTAGGTCAAGCAGCTAGTTAATGGCAGGACCAGGCCTGGAGGCCATGACTGATGCTCCTAGTGACTGCTCACACTTGTGCCATACCTACAATCCACCAAGGACTCATTGTAAATGCTGTTTCTGGGCCAGGTGTTCACTTCCTAGCAGGGCACACCTGGGGGATGGGGCAAGCCGAGATTGACCTAGGATGCTTTCATGTGGGTGGGGGTAGGTGGGGTTGTGAAGAGACACAGTTATATAGTTTTGGGATCCTCCAGGGAAGAGAACTCACTCTGTAGAGTTCAGGAGACTCATTCTCCTAGACTTGAAATTCTGTTGCTTTTCAAGAACATGTCTCCCCAGGCTTCAGATAGGGATTTCCTCCAGGGAGGGGATGGCTGGGAGTCGACGGGCTGCAAAAGGACTTCAACCTGATTTAGGATGTTTATTTTCTCTCCTTTAACAGGAGTTTAAAGAGTTGAAACAAACAGGACAGATGGTAGTAGTTGGTACTGTGTGGTGGGAGTATTCAGTGTTTTCCTTTTCTGTATTTTAATTTCTCAAAATAAAAATGTCAATCAGATATGCAGTGAGCCAAGCAGTTTAAAGATAAATCTCTGACAGATACATACTTCAGAACAGTGGTGGCTTGTTTGTTTGGTTTTGGTTTGTTTGTTTTTTGTTTTTAACATTTTGAGAAGCATTAATCCCTTTGAGAATCTGATGAGGCTAATGATTTTTTTGCTGAAAGACCTTTCAAAAAATGTTTGCAGAGAATGAGGACAATCTCTATGAGCTGATATGGAGTGCTTTCCTGCATATGTATTGTTAATTGTTTAAAAAAAGAAGCTATGTGTAAAAGAGTATCTGTAGTATGCCATATTTTATATAAGAAAATAAGGGATATTAAAAATACTCTTATCTGTTCATTTGTGCAAAGGAAGTACATGAAAGATGGACTGGGAACTAAAGAGATTAGTGACCTGCCTGGAGCTGGTGGGAGGGGGTAGGAAGGCAGAGTGGTGGGGGGGATGAAAAGAGGGATGAGGGGTGAGTGACATTTCTCTGAGCACACCTTTTCTGATAGCTTTGACTCTTAGAGCCCTGGTGATAGTAATTAAAAGTAGCCAGGATGTGGGGGACCCAAAATGGAACCCCAGCAGTTACAAATGAACTGACGGGTACAGATGAGTAACAGAGGCACAGGAAGGATGGGGAAAGACAACTGGAAACAATATTTTGAGAGGGTGCTGTAAGGCTAAAGGCAAAAAGAACTCTATACAAATACTGTATTAGTAAATTTGTTTTTCACAGGCGTATGGCATAGTAATTCTGAAACTACTTTATGTATATACAGAGATTTAACAAATACATAAATACATTGTAGATAATGAGAGCCAGGTTTCTCCCTGTCTGAGAAAGAAGTTACAAATAAGACAAGGAGGTAGGTTAGAACCAGCTCTCAGTATGAACGCATGACTTTTTAACAGATATGTGGATAGACACAGAAATAAATATAGGTGTGTGTATGTGTGTGGGTTAGTACACATACGTATATTTTCTAGCACTGTTCTACTGAGACGATCTAGAAGCAATGATACCCCAGTAGCGATGAACCTACTTAGCACCCAGATCCTGGTTTTTAAGTACTATTCTGCAATGAAAGGAACCAGGGCTCCTTGGAACAAGGGCTGATCCCAGGGCTGGGGCAGGTAAAATACAAATGGCTGGAACACCTTGTGTTGTCAGAAGTAAAGAAGTGCTCAGAAGAGATTGGAGACATGTTGAGAGAATGCAAGAACCAACCCAAAGGAGCTCCCAGTGGCCAAATCTGGGACACTTTGAGCAACAAGATAAATAATGGAAGTCCTGGATTACAACCACAGCATAAAATAGTTATCTATGAGTTGTACCGATAGAAGTAAATAATTGAGGAAGTAAATAACTGGGGATAAGGCCAGGCAGTACGTAGGCCACGCTGAAACCCATCCTCTGTAGCAGGGGTTGGCAAACTTTTCCTGTGAAGGACTAAATAGTAATTATCTGGGGGCTGCAGGTCATGTGGTCTCTCTCTTAACCCCTCAGCTCTGCTGCTGTGGTATGAGAGCAACCACAGAACACCTGAGCGAGTGGGCACGGCTGCGTTCCAGTAGAACAGCTTATGAAAATAGGTGGCCCGCAGGCCTAACTTTGTTGACCCTGTTCTAGAGAATGCCTGTTTTAGAAGATCTTTTAGAAGCTACCAGTTAGTTGTTTTTAGCTGTTTACAGACTAGATCTGATTGGGTTTGGGGGGTAGGAGGGCTACAGCCAAGACAGTTGTACCTGTAGCTCTGACAATCCATACTTCTTGTGACTTCAGAATTGCAGATTTGGAAAGAGACAGCTTTTATTTTGTCTGTTCAGATTTTGTTTGTGTGTGCCTGTTCTGTATAGTGGTACGTAGTTTGGACTTTGTGCTCCGACAGACCTGGGTTGGAAGCTGAGCTTTGCTGTCCCTAGCTGTGGGACCTTGGATGTGAGTCGCTTAACTTCTCTGAGTCTCCATTTCCACATTTGTAAAATAGTAATGTTATTACCTATGAGGACAGAATTTTTGGATGAATCACTAAGAGAAAAGGAGTTGTTGTACCACATATTTCTCTGTGGGGGGAAAGGAGTGAGTCAGTTGAAGAGTCTGTTAGAGGTTTAGGATTATAACCTTAGGATTTTGATTGTTGCACTCAGGAGGACCTCCGCATGGATGGCCGTGGCTGTGAAGACTACCGATGTGTTGAAGTGGAAACTGACGTGGTGTCCAACACCAGTGGGTCTGCCAGAGTCAAGCTGGTGAGTACTGTGGCCACAGTCTGTGCCCAGGTGGAGGAATGGGTAGGCTCTAGGGAACCAGTTGCAGGCCCCTCTGGGCTTTTGGAGTGCATATTGTTCCAAGGGAAATCTAAGACCCAAGCCAAACTCTGGGAGGGGGTCTGTATGCATCTAAAGGACCCCTCACCTTCTCAAAGGGCCACTTTCCAAGTCCCGGCACTGATGCTAAGCGAGTCCCCTGGAGGCGTACGTCTGGGAGAGGAGGGGGTGGTTGGGTGCCTGGCTGCCTGCCCCAAGTGAGGACCCTTCTTGCATGTGTCTGCAGGGTCACACAGACATCTTGGTGGGAGTGAAAGCAGAAATGGGGACGCCGAAGCTGGAGAAACCAAATGAAGGTTACCTGGAGTTCTTTGTTGACTGGTCAGTACTCTGCAGATGTTTTTAAAGAAAAATGCTTTAAAAGATAGAAGATTCAGAGAATGAACCTCTGGTTTCTTGTTGAGCCCACTTTTATTTTGTACTTAATCATCATTCACCAGCCGGCAGGTATTTACTGAGTTCTCCTGTGTACCAGGCACTGGAAAATGTGAAAGGAGGCCTTGGCTCAGGTCCTGCCCTTGTCCTAATCAGCTGGCCCTCGCTGGGCTTCATTTTCCCTGTCTGAAAAAGGAGGGTGTCTGCCAGGCAGCCCGGCACATGGTAGTTATGAGAGTCAAATTAAATGATGTCCTGTTTCTCTTCCTGCTCTAGTTTTGCAGAAGACTTTTCATGACTTGCTTGGCAGAGCAGGGGCTAGAGCCAGCCAAGCAGCCTGACAGGCCAAGGGGGTGGCAGCTGGGCAGGCAGTGTGGGTACTGGGAAAAGCAGAGACTCCGCAGTCTCTGCAGCCAGCCTTGTTGCTGGCTTCCTTCTCTGGCTAGCTGTGTGACCTCAGGCTAGTTACTCAGTCCCTCTGTGCCTAAATTTCTTTATCTAAAATATTGAGATAATAATACTGTTGTGAGGGCCTCCCTGGTGGCGCAAGTGGTTGAGAGTCCGCCTGCCGATGCAGGGGATACGGGTTCGTGCCCCGGTCTGGGAGGATCCCATATGCCGCGGAGCGGCTGGGCCCGTGAGCCATGGCCGCTGGGCCTGCGCATCCGGAGCCTGTGCTCCGCAACGGGAGAGGCCACAACAGTGAGAGGCCCACATACCGCAAAAAGGAAAAAAAAATAAAATAAATAATACTGTTGTGATGATGAGGAAGCGAAGTAATGAAAGTAGAGTGAGCATCCAGCACAATGACTGGTTCAGTGGGCTTTCAAAAGTGTTCTTTCTCTCCCTCGTGTTACCTCCCCTTCTAGGGGTTGGGGCTTTTTGTCGGGTTGCCAGCCCAGTCTCATCTTCTATCTGTAACTCCTCTTCTAGCTAGGGGGTGACAGCAGACCTTCTTGAGGTGGGTACGGTTCTGTCGGCTCACGGTAGGTGCAGGTATATAATGTTGGTACTTTACTGGGAGGGGTGGCAAGACCACCCCCCACATTCAAACATTTCCTGAAAGGACTCACAGGACTTAGCATAGAGCATGGAGTTGTATTCAGAGCTATGATTATCACAGAAATGCAGCAACACGTGTGTGATGATTCTGCCTAAGAAAACCCATTAGAGATTCAGCACCCAAGATTTTGATTGGGGCTGGTCACATAGGCACCCTCTGCTTTACACATACCAAAGTTCCAGACTCCCAGAAGGAAAGCAGGTGTTTAGCATAAACCACGTTATTTGCACAGTCTAGGCACAGGAGACCCAGTTTACTGTTGACTTGAGAGCCAAGTGTCCAGATGCCAGCTGAGGACCAACCTTGCAAGCAGACCCTTCTAAAGGTAGCAGCCTTGCACCTGCAATGTCAGCCCTTTTCTGCAAAGATGCTAACCCACATTTGCACAGCGAGTTACAGTCTTCCAGTCTTCACTTCCAAACACAGAAGTTGATCCTCACAACACTCCTGTGAGAGAGATGACAAAAGGGGTTCAGAGAGGGTAAGTGACTTTCCTGGGATCACACAGCTAGTAATGCCAGCTCAGGTCTATCCAGTGCTGAGTCTTTGCTCTTTCTACTTCATGTAGCCTGCAGGAGCCAGCTTTAGAGGGATATCCTGCTTAGAGTTTTCAGAATGTGTCTGCGTTCATCTTTCTGGCCAGTTTTCCTTCCAGCCCATCCCTGCCCCGGCCCCGGCCCCTCCAGAGCAGTCTCCTCTTGTTTCTGCCCAGCTGCTCTCAGCAGTCTGAGTTGTCCAGTGGAATCGGCCCATCCTTTAAGTTGCTGTGCATGTTGGTGAACTTGTTAAGGCCTCCAACTTATCCTTTCCTTTGCTTGTGGAGGAAGAAAAAAATGCCTCTCCTGCCTTGATCTGCCTGATTCGGTGCAGTAAACAGTCACTGAGGAGCAGACGCCATGTGTTAGGGGCTGTAATTTGCTTTCCTTTTCTTCCTCTTCATTATCCTTCTGCCTCATTCATCTTAGGCAGACCAAAGGCAGTCAGCCCAACCACACCAAAGAGAGGGTGTTGCACTCAGACGCTTGGTATAGGAGACACGTTTCATTGTGGCTCTGTCTGAACATGACTCCAGTTAGCCTGCTGCTCTTGTCCTTTTCTTGTCCCAGCTGTAAGAGGGTGGCTCCAGGGTGAGATGAGCCTTTGAGCTGCCTCTTCCCAAGATCTGGCTTCTAGAAGTAAACCTCTGTCTCCTGGCTGAGAGTGGCTGCCTGCTGGTCTCTTTTCCCCCTTTGTAAGTCTCAAGAGAACCTCACCAGGCCCAGAAACTCCATTTCCCAGGGAGTTCTCCTGAGCCTGTTTCTCAAGGTGGCACCCTTCGGCGTCTTTAAGTGGCTCAGTGTGATCAGCCCAGCGGGTAGAATCACCATGAGAGATTCATAAAACCCCATTTTCCTGCAAAGAAGAGCGGAGGTTACCAAGCACCACTGGCCGCCACCTTTATCAGAACCTCATTTGCATATTCAAGGAGCAACTCATAATTGTGTAAACAAATAAACCCCTTTATTTCAATCCAATGAATAGGAATGGCTTCTGGGCACCTGTGGCTATGCCCAGCCATAAGGGTGCTGCCCCCAACCCCATCCAGGCCCCAGGTGTGGGGCTTCTGCTGGAGAGCTCAAGGCATGCACCCATCCACAGGCCGAAACAGAGTTGTTACCCAGTGGGAGGAAAGTAATTGGGCGGGGGGTGGCTCCTGCCTGACTGAGCCCAGCTTGACTTAACTACTTACTAGCAACTTTCATGTTTTAATTATTTAAATTACCAGTGGTAATTACCAGAGAGGTCACAGAAGACGAATTGCTTTTCTGCTAATTCCTTCTACTTCTATTTGTCTACTTGGAATAATATATGGAGCCTGGGGTAGACATCTTCTCCCACCCCAATGATTTTCCCTGGGTCTTAGAAATGATGCCCTTAGGAAAGGGTACCCATGACACAGACTCTGATCCCCATACCAGTGGAGGAGGAAAACCTTGGGGTTCCTGAGATCTGCTCCAGAGATGCCTGGCAGCACTTTGACTAAACTGGGAGCACACTCGGACCTTCTAACTCCTGTCTCTATGTCTTTGTTTTGTTAGCTGTAGCCTGAGAATAGGCCATTTTAAATAAGAAGCTTGAAACTTTGGGAAAAGATGGTTTCCATCTAAAGCCCAGAAGGTAAGAATTTAGTGAGCTGGTGTTTCACTCTGGTTACCACCAGGTGGCAGACCATCAAGTCACTTCTTGGCTCTCTGGCCACCATGTTCATGGGTTTAGGAGCTGTGTTTGGTCTCTCAGAGAGGCTGCGGGTTGTAACTGGAGGAGGTGAGGAGAACACGTTTCATTCATAGACGTTTCAGCGTGCCTGGCACTTGTCACTTCTCTGGGATCTCAACTACTTTTAAATGTGACCACTTGTTTTTTTTCACTAATATTGAACTGAAAACTTAAAGCCCTGAATTGGTGGGTGGAGCCACTTGATCTCTGTTCCTTACCTACTGCTTGAAGGGGGCACCATTCTCGGCTGAAGGGCTGGGGGTGGGGGCAACGCAGAGAGGCAACCTGCAGAAGTCATTTGAGGCTCGCTGTGCTCTGAACGTCTCCAGAGCTGACGATATAATTCTCCCAGGAACTTCAAACAAGGGCTTACGATGCAACACTCAGAATGTGCCACTGTTCCCATACCCATTTATAGGGAAGCTTTTGCAGGCTCAGAAGTGAGCACATATGCTCCCTGAGGAATTGGGACCTACCTGGGGGCTAGACGACTAGAGGGGTAAGGCCCGGAGTCATCCTTGGCCCAGGTACCTACTAAATCACTTTTTCTTTTTTTTTTTCCTGGCCTGGCCTGGCTGTAAGTCTTCACAGATTTGCAGGCTAGATTGACAGCAAGGGAAACAACAATGGGCCTAGTGTCTGAAGTCCTGTTCCAGGTAGACATATGGCCTTGATCTCAGCCTAATCCAGTTAAAACAGAGATGTGCCAAGCAGGAGGAGCACAGTGGAGGTGATAAGTCAGGAGGTCGGAGAACTGGGAGGGGCAGCGTTCCCAGGATTTTTATGTTTATCCAGCTCAATAAGCGATTTCCCAACAGCCCTGGAAGAGGGGCTGGGTCATACTTTATGAAGGATCTGAATTGGTTTTGGTAATTGTAATTATAGAAACCACTTGTTTTATGCCAAAAACAAACAAACAAACAAACAAACCAAACCCAAGTATATATTCCTCTACTGAAAGAAAATATTGTGATGCCTGCGAACAGGAGTCTAGGATTACCAGCCTGCATTCTCTCGCTCTCGTTTTTTGCTTGGCACTTAATAGAGAAGCTTTTTATTTAGGACTCCCTTGGTCTGCATTTGTTGACTCCAACATTTGTGGTCTAGTAATAAGTCCCAAGACCAGAGCACCCATTCATTACCTTGAGGCATAAGACAGACCCAAGGAGCACTAACCTGACTAATGTTAGGCTACAAGCCAAGCATGCTGAATTACACATTCAGGGAGAGTCCAGAGCAGGAGCTTTCCATAGTCTCATGAGCATCTAAACCTTCCTTTCTCTGGCCACCAGCTATGCTGAAAGAGTTAACCTGTATTTTAAAAAAGAGAAAAAAGAAAAACCTTTTAAAATGGGAAAATTTTCCACTTTAAACCAGCCCAATGTCAAAAAAAAACCAATGGGGGGTGGTTTGGTAGGTAGATTATTTAGCCGATTGTCCTGGGAAGTTCTTAAACCATCCCTTCGGGCTGTAAAAGCGTTAGTGCGTCAATCCCCAGTAATTAGTCCCTCCCAGGAGGATGTGGCCCACTGTAATCAGGGGAAGGTCAACATTTTAAGCATAAGCATCTCTGCCTGGATTTGTTTACACAGTGATCTATTTAGATGCGTTTTTAAACACTTAAAGGATGGGACTTAATATTAATGGCTTAGCGTTTAAATTAGAAACAGGTTGTCTTTTGCTAGCCGGGCAAAATAATCAACCTGGTCTCTAGTGACTTGATTATTTTACCATAAATGAGCTTCTTTTCATGGCTTAGTGCCCGAGTCTGGCAGAGGCAGTGAGGTTGCTATGATAGTACTGAAGTTTCTCATAGGGGTTTTAAATTGGGGTTCTGCTGGCTCGTAGTAGGAAGGGAAGACTATGAAAGTAGCAAAGTTATTATACAATGATACACTCTCATTGTTTTAGGATTCATCTTACAACTGTATTAGAATGGACCAGACAAAAGGGACACTTAAACATATTAGGTGAGGTTTCTTTCAGCATTACACAAACGGGGTGGGTACAGCCTTGAGCCTTCACATAGGTTTTGCTTTGCCTGGAATCCCCTTGCGTGTCTATGGTCTGACCAGCTTCTACTCATCTTCAGGTTCAAAGCCTCCTATAACCCTCAACACTGGTTGACATCCCTCTTGACCCCCCACTCCTCCTGTTTGCCCACTATCGTGTGACGCCCCCCAGCAATTGGAATTGCTGACTTAGGGTCTGCATTTGTCTTGCTCGGTCTCTAGGTCTCCAGTGCTTAGCACAGGGCCCGGGACCTTCCAGGTGGATGAGTGGATGGACAGATGGATGGGGACCAGAAAGCTTCAATATGTGATTTTGTAGAGACCATACTGAAACAACTGATTTCTTATCTTTCTAGGCCTTATTCATTACAATAAAATGATTACTGGAATGTTTATATATCTCACAAGTGTATTAAGGATTTGTTTTCATTAAGCCAGAACCCTCAAAAATTTCCTGTTAAACACTTTGAGTAGCGCTTAGGGTGGCAAATGTCGATGCTTGTTCATTCTTTGTTGAGGTGATTTGGCATAAAATTAAAGAGGCTAAAAAGGAAAAAGTTTTCTCTAGAAAAGTAAAGTAAAAGAGAGAACCTAATATTTAAATCAGCCAACAGTCTTATTTTCCTGCTTTTCAGTACCATGATCATCTAAAGTTAATGACATAACTCTGGCATACTGTTATATATATATCTTCTAAATCATTCCAGGAAAGTTATTGTACCTACATTGTGGTTTTTGCTTTGAGAGTATCCTATCATCATCTAGGGATGGTGTATATAATGTAACCCCTCTGTAGGACGGACTGATTCTCTAGGCCTCTCTGGGCCTACCAGAGAAGAGTCTTTATTATACCCTCAAGATACGAGTGTTCGTTATTACTGGCTGAGGTTCATCTTACCAGCATTCTTGTTTCTCTTTGGATAAATATGGCTTCTGTAGAAGTCAGTGGGAACTCCCACCACACACACTGACACATCCAGGACATGGTCCTGGCCTGGCTCATTGCGTGTGTGTCTGGAGGCTGGAAAGGTGTCAGATGTACCCTTTCCTCATTTCAGTGACTTTCCTCATAGTGCTGGTTCTTCCAGCATCCCCCAGGGACACTGGAACAAAGCCTGCCCTTTTGTTCTTTGCATTCGACAAGACTCACCCCTTTTCTGTTGCCCTTCTATATAGTTCAGCCAACGCTACCCCTGAATTTGAAGGTCGGGGAGGTGATGACCTTGGTACAGAGATTGCTAACACCCTCTACCGGATATTTAACAACAAGAGCAGCGTCGACCTGAAGTCGCTGTGCATTAGTCCTCGGGAGCACTGCTGGATTCTCTACGTGGATGTGCTGGTAAGTATCACATTGCTGTACTGGCCACAGTCTACCTTTGTTGGAAACCAGTTGGCCTACTTTCCTCCCACTGCTTTTTCCGTCTTCAGTTGGATGCTTTCCATTTCCAGGGTGAGGTTCGTTGGGAAAAGATTGGTCTCCTGTAATAATTTTTAAATTAAATACAACATAGTAGTGCACGTATAATGCCATCTTACAGTAAAGTTACAGTCATATCATGGTAGCACCTAAAATTATCCACAGAGGCTGTCAGGGGAGAAGAAAACAAGAGATGCTCTCTAGATGGTGCCCAACAGAGTTGACGGGCAGAGTTTAGACAAGAAGGATAATGGAAAGATGATGAGCTCTTTACATGCATTTTCATGTAACCCTTACAAATGTTTTGTGAGTGGGCACTTGTTTTCCCCATTTATAAGTGAGGGAACTAAGACACAGAGAGGTCAAGTAACTAGCCCAGGAGGTCTCAGCTCGTGAGTAGTGGTACTGGGCCTCAAAGCCAGGTCTGTTCAGTGCCAGAGCTGGCTCGTGACCTCACCAAGCCATCCTCCCTCGAAAACACCCTGTAGCCCAGCTACTCTGAGTCCCTCGTTTCCCCAGTGAGGCCCCTGAGGCCCTGCCTCCTCCCTCCTCCAGAGTCTGCGCCTGCAGGAGTCTTTCTAGTCTAGCCCTCCATTTCCTTCCTGGTGCTTCCCTCCCAAATACTCGTCTGCCCAGTTTTTGGCACTTGGCAGTAACTTTTCTTACAGCTGTGATTAATTTTGCCAGTCTCTTGTTCATGTACAGGCTCTTGTTGGGTCTATTTTATTCCTTTTCATTTAATTTTATGAACCTTGAGATCAGTGGCTACATTTTCCACTTCATATTGAAGTGGAAGGGCTAAGCCAGTGACCAAACAGTTTCTTTAATGAATCTGAAGATAAAGCCCATCTTGTGGACTGATAGTGAACTTCATGCAAGGAACAGCCCAGCTGTCTCTAATTGTCAGCCCTGCATGAAACAAGGCAGGGCTTTCTGGATACTTTTAAATTCATTTGATAATAGGTGGGCACAGCTAACCAAAAGAGAGCAGTGCTTACCATTGTCTAGCAGGTTAGGGCTGTTCTGAATGCTGATGCTAATGGGTAAAAATAATGAAATTACAAGTCCATTTGCTTTTTCTCATCTCTGGTAAGCGGGATGTATTTGTAGTTTGATTCCTACCAAGCAGGTAGTTTTACACGACCTGGTTTTGAGGAGGCGGGAACTGGCAGCCTACAGTCATTACTGATAAGAGTCAGGCTTCATAGCTGCCCAGGGAGGTGCAGCCCTGCACACTTGTGGTTTGGTAGGAGGCTGGCCCGGTGAGGGGGCCTGATGCTCTTTTGATTCAGGCAAGAAGCCTGTTCTCTCAGTGCAGGCTCTTGAAAAACTGGTGAACATCATAGGGACGTTATCTCAGCTTAGAACCAGCATGTTTCTTCCATGAGCAGGGATATATGGTGAGCAGGAGTGTCTCGGGTGCATTGTGTCTTGGTCACCTGCGGTCCTTTCTTTCTTTTCTTTCTTTCTTTTTTTTTTTAATTTTTGGCCACACCCTGCAGCAGGTGGGACCTTAGTTCCCTGGCCAGGGATTGAACCCACGCCCCCTGCAGTGGAAGGCAGAGTCTTAACCACTGAACTGCCAGGGAAGTCCCAGGCCTTTCTTCTTAAGACTCTTTGCATTTGGATTTCTTCTCTAATATTTTTTTTAAGGTTTTACTTATTTTGGAAGAAGATGTGAGCTTTTGAAATGTTGTCATCTTCAGAAAAGTTTTTAATGAATTAGAAAAGCATTTTAAAAATTACATTATTAATGAGGTAGGTTACTTTCTGTCATTCACATAATTGCTTTCAGCCTTGGTAGGAACGTTCTTCATGCATGTGAGGTAGGAGATAGGCTTTTGTTTGGGGAGTAAGTTTTTGTCCTACATCTAAAAATACATTGAATACATTGAGTCCACGTTTGAAGCAAGATGGTGGAAATCCAGTCCTATCACTGGGATTGCAAAAGATGAATCTCCTGTGATTGATTTTTACCGACTGGTCTGGGTAGTCCTCAGGCAAAGCCCATCTTTCAAACAAATATTCACTGGGCAGCCTTCCATGCTTTCATACTTTTACTGCAGGCACAATTACTTGAAACCTATTATACTCAGATGATCCACCTGTTTCCAGTATTGGTTTTTTCCCCAATTGCATTATTTTATGAGAGTAGAAATTTACCATCATGGAAACTTCATTCATCTTTGCTCTTCACAGTCTTTAATGGTATACTTTGTACCCCAAGTGGGATAGCTTTGGACTTCATTGCACTGATGATGTACAGGCGACCTTTGGTGGGGAGGTGGGTCACAAGGCTTGTCTTGCGAGGGTTCCCAGGAGTGGTGATGAGACCCACATGTGGTCTGTGTGTGGTGCCAGGAGGTGCTCAACACGGGTGTCTGAGAGGACAGTGGGGGGAAACCCAGGAGGAGCAGGATCTTTGTGGGGAGGCAGGTTTTCTACTTGGTACGCTGTACTTCCTAGCAGTGTGGTTTGGAGGTGTACCTTATGAAAAGAAGGCCCTCATCCTCAGAGGCTAACAGAATAAGATGTCCTGTTCCCCTAAAAGAGCCGTCGTAGTATTTGTGCATCTGACGGGAGGTGCATCTGTGACCAAGTGTGTCTTCCTTCCCCTTCCCCAGCTCTGCTCCTGCCCCACCTGTTACAGGAGGGGTTTTCTCCTCAGCGAAGGTGGACACCTATGACCTCTCTGGGACCACAGTCCAGTCTTTGTGTGACACTAGTTGTCCGGCACCTCCCCGTTTCCTCCTAGCTCGAGTAGGCCTGTTCAGACAGCCCTGTCAGGCTGCTTTGGGTCTCCACATCCCCCCCACTCTCCCCCTGCTTCTTGGCTGTGCCACTGTGTTTAGCAGAAAGATTCTAGCTAGGCTGGGTCTGCTTGGCAGCAAGAGAGGAAGGTAGGGTCTCTGAGCACCTCTTATGTGCCAGGGATGTAGGGATGTGATCTCATTTAGTCCTCATGGCCACCCTATAGAGAAGCATGGCTTTGCTTCACTGAGGGGGAAACCGAAGCTCAGAGGACACCTGGCCAGCAAGTGGCCGAGAAGAGTGTCAGACACACGCTGCCCGGCCTGGGTTCCTTGTCATGCGGTACCCTGTGAGGAGCCAGGCAGGCAAGCTGAGGCCTGGAATTGGGTGCCTGCCCTTCGGGGGCCCCTCAGCAGATACTTAGGGTTCAGCATTCCACCCTCTCGATTTCATCTTTTGGTGATAAGCCAGAATGTTGAAAACCAATGTTTGTGTCCGGCCTTAACGGGACGTGGTGCAGGACAGTAGAAAGGGCTCTGACTGGCCATCAGGCCCCTGAGCCCACCCATCAGGGAAGCGTTGGCTGAGGTGCTCTCCAAGTCCTCTCCAGCTTGGAGGCCTCACAGCTGCTAGAGCAGACGTCAGCATTTATCTAGCACTTTCCTTGCATAAAGCAGATACTGTGGGCAGCAGAGTGTAAAACGGTGGTCTTCACCCCTGGCCAGTCATCAGGACCACCTAGGACCCGGAGTAAAAAGCAGCTTCCAGGGCCTCACCCTGCATTGTTAATAAGCTCCCTGACCCTGCATAGCCAGGGTTAGGAACCTGGGCTGTCAACAGTGAAGATGGAGAACATGCAGATGCACTCAGACAGTCTGTGAGGACAACAATGGGAAGATGAAAGAGCAAATTAGTATTTATCTTAAAACACTTAGCTGATGCCTACTGTGTGCCAGACACACTTCTAAGGGCTTTACAGATACTAAGTTGTTCAACACTTCTGGGAGATAGTGTGGCTTTCACCCTCCATGAGGCGCAGAGATGTTAGGTCCCACCCCGGGTTATTCAGTTACCCAGCAAAGATAGGAATCAAACCAGACTGTCTGGCGCAAGAGTCTAGCCAGAGGTGGGGGCCATGCTGTAGTCTGTACTTGAACCAGGGTACAGGAGAGCTAGTCCAGTTGCTAGACAAACAAGATGCAGTTACAAGCCAGTTGGTAATACAGGCTGGGGGATCATATTCTAATAAGCAGTAATTATTCCAGGCTGTAGGAGAGATGGTGTCTGCACTGGAGGTTTGCCCAGAAAGCTTAAAGATGGGAATTAGAGTTTGCACTGGGTATGAATGAAGTGTGTGAGACATGCCAGGTGTGATTGTTGATTCTTAGTAGAGTTTGGAAGGCCTGGGTTTAGGGCCTGCCTGTCTTCCATAAATAATCACCAGTCTCCTCCTTCCCAGCAGCCCTTCCTCCTGGGCTCTGAAGATAAAGGAATGAACAAAACCAACAGGGTCCAGCCTCAGGAGTTGACAGTTCAGATGAAGAGGAGATAGACTCTAAACAAACACACACGGAAGTACACAACTTTTCTTTCTACATGTGACTTCCTCTCCTCTCTTCCTGTTGGCTTTATTCCATAACTCAGGCCAAGGCTTCTTTAAAATAAGGAAGAAGGATGTGTTGCCTTCCTCTTAATAATGTGCTGTAACCCTCCCCGTTGAATGAGCACATGAGTACAGTCTGCACTTTTGCTCATGGGCAAAAATGTGTGAAAGACCTTAGTTGTTAACTATGCTTAATATAGAACAGGGAGTGTTAGGTGTTTGAGCATCAGATGTACATTGGTAATTACGTGCAGTAGTAACTGCACTAATCAACACGGCCCTGGTGGCAGCATCAGTGGCACCATTTTTTACTTGTTTGGAGGCCGGGCATATGTTAGCAGAGATGAGAGTAACACTTGCCAAGTGCAGCTGAGAGTTACCTGGGGCAAAACGCAGGTGATGAGTTCCTCCTTCAGTGCAGGCCTGACTGGCTGAGGAGCTGCACCACAGGCTGAGGCCTCTGAGTGGTGGTACCACAGCCAGGGCAACAAGGCAGCGCATGCGGTTAGGGTGAAGAGCCAGTGTGTGTCAGTGAGCCAGGAGAGCAGCCACGCGTTCTTGTCTTTGTAAACACTTGGTTGGCACTTCTCAGGAACCAGTGTCCTTTACTTGGGATAATACTTAAAGTAACAAATGATGCTACCTTCTTCTTCTCCCCCTCACTCCCTGTCTCCCTTAGCTGCTGGAATGTGGTGGAAATTTGTTTGATGCCATCTCCATTGCTGTAAAGGCTGCGCTCTTCAATACAAGGTACGCCTTCCTGGAAACAGCCCCCCGGGCCCCTGGAGAACCTGAGCAGACACCTGTGATGGACCACTGAGGGCACTACTACTGAAGCTCGTAGGAGAAGATAACAAGGGGTTTCAGCATTGACAATGGTGGTATTTAATTTTAAGCATCAGAAAACAGGTTTTATAAGTTATAACTAAATATATTTCTGTATTTATTTTTTTGGATGATTATTTTCATAAGTAAACATGTACCATATAGAAAAATATTAGAAAACTACAGAGCAGCAAAAACAGTAGAAACCAGAGACACAGTCAGTTGTCCAAATACTGTCACTAGGTAAAGCTCCATGGAGACAGGGGTTTTGCCTCTTTTGTACCCTGCTGTCTCCCCAGCACCATAAACAGTGCCTGACACATACTCCTTGATAGGACACGGGAATGTTCTCAAAGCAGGGTAGCAGCCTGCTGTTTGGTTGAAGTTAAGAGCAGGAAATGATGATGCCACTGTGGTTCAGCTTCCCAGACAGGCTGTGTAGCAGAGGACATGGCACTAAGCTTTCTTGGAGTTGACATTCCCTCTGACTGTTTGATGATACGGCCTTTTCCTTCTCTATGCGCAAGGTTCTTTGAGGAAAGTTTGCAGCATTTGAAAATAAATATGTGGAGGAGGGTGTTCATTCCATGAGAGAGCTTACGTTATGGTAATGGGGGGTCCTGGGGTACTTGAAAATGAGGATTAAAACTTCTAGGGATATAGCCTAAGGAATTAATTGGATAAGTGAGCAAAGATATTTTTCGAAGATGTTTATCACAGCTTCTTTGTAGTGATGAGAAGTTGAAAACAACCTGAATGTCCCAACATAGGGGATTGAAATCTACCCAGCAGCATATTTAGTATGTCTGTAAATATATATATCCCCAGATGGTCATTGTGGTTATTTTCCAGTGCTCATATCATGGGTGATTAAAAGTTTATCTGTATTTTAGAGTTTTTCTGTGGTGAATTTAGACTACTTGTACAAGTTAAAACAAAACAAACAAAAACAAAGTTAAATAAATGTAGGTCAGAAATTGCAGGATGGAATATTTGCTGAGAATGAAAGCTATAGAGTCCCTTCACCCTAACTGTGCCACTAGACTCCTGGCTGACACTAGTCAAGGGTGGGCCTGGCACTTGTGGCCACTGTGAGGGCTCGAGTACCAGATGCCATCAGCGGCAGCCTGGGCTTGGGCTCCATTGGAGAAGAAAGGAAGTCGCCATCTGTTGTACCTCAAGCCTCGGAAATTACTTCCTGTCTGCCAGCTGGTTTCCATGGGCACCAGGGCAAAAAGGGAGAGTAGAACCAGATGAGGCTGTTTGGCTGTGGGGGAGGTGTTGGGCAAACTGTACATCAGGATGGTAAACCCAGCTGCTCAGGATGGGGAGGACACCTGTCATGGCCATAGCTGCAAGTCTCATTCCCAGAGCAAGAACAGCCCTGTGGGCAGCAAGGGATGGGGACTTGGCAAGGCACTGGGTCCCTCTAGTGTATGGAGAGACCTTTTGTACAGCCAGGGCCTTTCAGAAGGGTAGAGGCTATCCTCTCGACAGTATCCTCTAGCCCTTCTGCTGAACCATATTGTGGCCAGAGGGTTGGGAAGGGGTGTGTGTGTGTGTGTGTGTCTGTGTGTCTGTGTGTCTGTACGCTTATTTTTTACCATATCAAAATTCAAACTGGTTACCTGATTTGTTCAAATAGGATATTACTTAGTACTTACACCCTGGGGGCCCCTGACATGGAGACTTTATCCAGGGCAGACCCTGGCAGGACTCCTTAGTCCTTGTGCACATTCTCTGGCTGAAACTCCTTTGCTCTGGACGTTGGCTTGTATAGGGATGGCCAGCAGGCTGAATCATAAGGGGCTTTTGTTAGAGGCACAGGGAAAAGCACCAACACTGTTTCTGTAACAGTAGCTGGCTGGACCACCTCTTCCTTCCTGGCTCCACCCCACACTGGAATGAACTGACTTTATGGCTTAAATATATTTTTAGCACCCAGCTCAAGAAACAGAACACTACCAGCCCCCCAGAAGCCCTCCCACCCTGTACCCCCATGCAAGTCGCTATACCCACGGAGGATAACCACAGTCCTAAAACAATAGATTGGTTTGTGCTTGGTATAAATGGAATCACGCAGTGTTTTCTCTTTTATGTCTGCCTTGTTCACTGAGCATTATGTTTTGAGACATCTGTATTGTGGCCTGTAGTCATAGTTTGCTTTTTGTTGTAGGGTGTTCCACTGTGTGAATATGCCACAGTTTATTTATCCATTCTTCTGTTGATGGATCTGAGTAGTTTCCAGTTTTGAGCTATTGCAAATAGTGTTAGTAGATAATGCAAAACAGTTTTCCAAAGTGCTTTTACCAAATGATACTCCCATTAGCAGTGTATAGAGTCCGAGTTGCTCTACATCTTTGCCAGCCCTTGGATTTCTTTTTGTGTTTTTAATATTAGCCGTTCTGGTGGGTATATCTTGGTATCACATTTTAGTTTTATTTTGCACTTCCCTGATGAATATTTAAGTTGAGCACCTTTCTGGCAATAAACATAGCCAGTATGTTTATTGGCTATGTGAATAGCCTCTTTCATGAAGTTCCTGTTGAAGTCTTTTGCCCATTTTTCTGTTGCGTTGTGTGACTTTCTCTTATGTTTGGTAGGAATTCTTTATGTAATATGTTAGTTTATACACACACACACACACAAACACACACACACACACACACAGAGAGAGAGAAATATTTTCTCCACTCTGGATTATCTTTTAGTTTCCAAATAATGTCTTTTAATTAATTAATTATTTATTTATTTAGGCTGTGTCGGGTCTTAGTTGCAGCACACGGGATGCGGGATTTTTAGTTGCAGCATGTGAACTCTTAGTTGTGGCATGTGGGATCTAGTTCCCTGACCAGGACTTGATCCCAGCCCCCTGCACTGGGAGCATGAAGTCTTAGCCATTGGAGCACCAGGGAATTCCCCAAATAATGCCTTTTGACAAACAGAAGTTCATAATCTTAATATATATTATACACACACACAGAAGCATATCTTGTTTTACTGCACTTCACTTTATTGTGCTTAGCAGATACTGCATTTTTTACAAATTGAAGGTTTGTGACAACGCTACATTGAGCAAGTCTATCAGTGCCATTTCCCCAGCAGCATTTTCTCACTTCATGTCTCTGTGTCATATTTTGATAATTCTTGCAATATTTTGGACTTTTTCATTATTCATATATTTGTTATGGTGATCTGTGATCAGTAATCTTTGATGTTACCATTGCAAAATGACTACGACTTGCAGAAGGCTCAGATGATGGTTATCATTTTTTAGTAATAGAGTCTTTTTATATTAAGGTATGTGCATTGTCTTTTTTTTGTTTGTTTTGTTTGTTAGATAAAATGCTATTGAACACTTAGTAGACTGCACTATAGTGTAAACATAACTTTATATGCAAAAAATTTGTGTGACTCACTTTATTGCAGTAGTCTGGAACCAAACCTGCAGTATCTCCAAGATGTGCCTGTGTGTGTGTGTGTATTCAATTATAATATAATTGAATCTGTTATTTTTTTCTCCCCTTTACAGTGAGTACTTTCTGTCCTATTCAATAAATCTTTGTCTACTCCAAGGTCATGAAAATGTTCTTAGTTTTTCTTATAAAAGCTTTATTGTTTTATCTTTCACCTTTACATCTGCAGTCCATTTGGTATGTGTATGGTGAGAGGTAGGGATCGGGATTCATTTTTGGATATCTGGTTGACTACGCATCATTTTACATTTTATTTTTTAAATTTATTTTTTTATTGAGGTATCATTCATTTACAGTATTATAGTAGTTTCAGGTGTACAACATAGTGATTCAGTATTTTTATATGTTATACTCCATTTAAAGTTATTATAAAATATTGGCTATATTTCCTGTGTGGTACAATATATCCTTGTACCTTATTTATTTCATTCATAGTAGTTCATGCCTCTTAATCCCCTATCTCTTTCTAGCCCCTCTCCCTTTCCCTCTCCTCAGCATCATTTTTTGTTTGTTTGTTTTTTCTGGCCACGTGGCATGCGGGATCTTAGTTCCCTGACCAGGGATCGAATCCGGGTCCCCTGCAGTGGAAGCGCAGAGTCTTAACCACTGGACCGCCAGGGAAGTCCCTCCCTAGCATCCTTTTTTAAAAGACCTCCTTCCCTCACTGCACTCAGTGTCACCTGTACACTTTTGGCAGGGCTGACAGGGAGCTCAGGCATAGCATGACTTCATCTTGTGAGGCACAGGGATTCCAACTCAAGAAAAAGAAGTTATCATCCTTCCTTTCAGTTAGTGGGAATTTTAATTGTGCTTCTGCTTCTAGGATACCAAGAGTTCGTGTTCTGGAAGATGAAGAGGGCTTGAAGGACATTGAACTGTCTGACGACCCCTATGACTGCATCCAGCTAAGTGTGGAGAATGTCCCCTGTATCGTCACCCTGTGCAAAGTATGAGCTTATATCTCATGGTTTTTGTCTTCCCTGTGGATCTCCTTCAACCCCAACCCGTTAAGGTTACCTAATAGATTGAGAAGTTATAGTTTCACAACCCATATAGAAGTAGTCTTAACACAAATTGAATAATTTTGTTATATTAGAGACCACTACCACGAGCAGCTCTTCCTTTTCTTTTTAACTGGAAGATAATGGCTCTGGTCCCAGGAGCACACGAGTGGGTTCATATAACAGTAGCCAGAGTTTGCTAAGCTCCTACCTACCAGGCATTTCACCAAAACACCCTGAATGCATATTTCCTTTAATTCTCTCAACTCTATGGTGTCTACGCTGCTTTAGTAAAAGGGTGGTTGAAAGGTCGACACTGTCCCCTCTGTGGCCCTAATGTCCACATCTATGAAATAAGGGGGGTTGGAGCAGGGCCTGGGTGTCTAATACATCAAGTGTGGTTTTTACATTAGCACTGAGGCCTGTGGAGCATAACACCTGGCTGATGCTGGTGTGTAACTGGCACCTCCCAAGGCTGTGCAAAGAGGCCTGCTTTGGCTGAGATTGTCGCTGATTCCATGCAGGATTCGTTATATAAAAATCAGACCGAACTGGTCAGGTTTAATTCCACCAGAATCGCTTCACCCAGGCTCTGGTGAAGCATTGGGATGACTGGAGCCACCTGCCCTTGACTCATTCTTGAACATGTCCCTTAGCATGGGCCCTCTTGATTCATCTTTGTCATCAGTGAAACTTCCAGGGGCCTGTTAGAAACCCCCTGGTTGGCCTCTGTCTTGGAAGGTCTCTGAATTATAATTCCAACCACCCTTCCCCCTACCCCATATTTCCATTTCATGCTTCTGTTACACTGGTTACACAGTAGCCTGTGATAGAGTGATCGAACGGTACTTCAAATATTTTCCATATGAGCAGAAACTAAAATAAGACCCAAATGGGAGATACAGGTTCTTTGCTGGTGTAGATATACCCTCCACGAGGCTCTCAAAAGTGGGGATCTGGGATGTGTGTTGCCCACGCACGTGCACTGCTGCCTGACTTTGCAGATTGGCTATCGGCACGTGGTGGATGCTACTCTTCAGGAGGAGGCCTGCTCCTTGGCCAGCTTGCTGGTGTCCGTGACCAGCAAGGGAGTTGTGACATGCATGAGGAAAGTGGGAAAGGGCAGCCTGGACCCAGAGAGCGTCTTCGAGATGATGGAGGTGAGACTGGTTCTGAGGCAGGTGCTTGGACCTGGCTGGGAGTGCTGGCTGCTTCCTGCCCCCTTGGTCACGCTGTGGGAATTCTCCCCATTGAGCCCCTTCACCCCAGGCTCGGGGCTTGGAGAGCAGCTGGTATGAGCCAGACGTCGCTGAGCTAGCTGAGGGTGGTGGCGGTGAGGGCTCTGGACCAGGAAGTAGCGACCTGCTCAGAAGAGTCTCTTATCCTTTCCCTCTCTCATCCTCAGTTCCACATTTCTGAATGAGAATATTGGACTGATAATGTGAAGAGTCATTTGTAACTCCAGAGTCCCAAGTTTCTGTGATTTGATGAGGGAATTGAAATCCTGGCTGACTGCTTCCTGTCCCTTGAAGGGAGTGAGCAGAGGTGGAGCCAGGGGGCTGAAGGATGGCCATCTCCCCATTCTTCGTGGGTCTGGAAGTGTTTAAGTGGAGATGAATAGGAAAGGTGGGAGATCCTCTCGACTGGCGGATTGCTCCCCTCAGGTCTCCTCAGGCCTGGCAGCACCACTAGGGTGCTTTCCAGCTGCTCTGTACTGATTGGTCGACAGGTCTGTCCCCCACATTGGCCTGGAAGCCCCTCTGCTGCAGGGACCAGGTCACGCTGACCTGTGTCTTTCCAGACCTTCCTTGCCTCATGTCCACCTTGACTTTCCAGAAGTCTTTGAGGACTTCGAGACTGACTGACTGAATTGCCAGGAACAGAGTTAGCCAGCCCCAGTTTTTTGCTTTAGTTAACCACTGCCTCACAACACATGCCCAGAGATCATCTATACTCTTCTTTCATTTCTAGAAATAGTGACTACTCACTAAGCACTTAATGTCTGTTTTTATTTTTGTCATCTTACTTGAAAGCAAGAAATTGGCCTTGTGTATAGTGTTGAGGGCCCAAGCATATGCTCTGAAGACAGACTGCCCGGGTTGCAAATGCGGGCTCCGGGCCACAGTTCCCTCATCTGCAAATGGGGATAACAACAGTAGTCGTGCCTGCTGCTGCGGGTGTTGTGAGGGGTGGGCAGGCTGAGTGGAGGGGAAGCACGTGTCAGAGCGTCTGACGTGTCGTCAGTTTGCAGTAAGTGTCAGCTCCTGCTCTGTGCCCCATTAAGCACCCTGAGTTCAGGTGTCTCCAACTGTGCATGGCAACAAGGGTTCTTCTTAAACAAAAGCTCTTAAAAAGCTTTATAATAAGTTCTACCAGAGGCCTCTAGATGAGTGGCTCTCAAATCTTGTTTTCGAAGGCACTCCCCCCTCATCCCCCGCCCAGGAGAGTTTGATGAGAATTGCAGTATCTAAACAACAACAAAAACAATAAATAATAGTTAACGTTTATTGTGTGCTTACTACGTGTCAGACCCTGTTTTTAGTGCTTTAAATAATATCGTGTCATTTACTCCTCAACAACCCTGTGAGGAAACTGTTGTTACCCTTATTTTTATAGACGAGGAATTAAGGCACGTAGAGAATAAGGAACTTGCCTACAGGCTTCACAGCTTGTAAATGCGGGAGCTAGGGTTCAAACCTGGACTGTGTGCCTCCAGCCAAGAGCTATTTTAACCTCATAAACCAGGTCAGCCGTGGATTGGTGGGAGAACCAGACTGCTGTCTAGTGAGCTGGGCTTCATCCTCCCCTGCGGCTCGGGAATGAGGTCTGCAGACCCTGCTCAGAGGGACCATGGCCCTGAGGCCCTGTCTCACCATTTGCCTCACACGGGAAGGCAGCATTCTGGAGATGCCGCTCGTGGTAAAGCTTAGAAACTCAGGTTGTTGTGTGGCTGCCACCCCCAACCTCTGCAGTCTCTTTCCTGCAAGTCCAGGTTCAGACTTCTCAAGTCCTGGTGTCCTGTCCGTCTCATCTCCTCTTCTCCTCTCCCTGCCTTCATTCACATGAATAATCAGTTCCTCTACTCGATCAACTTGGACACTTTTTCTTTTTCCTAATGTCATGATAAAAATCTTTCCAAAGTCATTTTGGACCTTAACCCTGACTTTGCATTTCATAGAACTGATCACTCCCCAGCCTGTAGACTGAGATCTTCTCTTCATATGAGTTTTCAGTAATTCTTAGAGTCTCATCCCTTGTTATAGTCAGGGGTCAAGGGAGAAGGCACACAGCCCTAGGGAGAATCCACCTATGACTCAGAGGATTGGGGTGGGGGTCAAGGCCTGGGTGCCTTTCTCCCTGACATTGTTGGGAATGGAACCAGTGGCACAGGTGAAACTAAAACTGCTATGGGAACGTGGAAGGCTTGATGAAGAGACTTGCAGTTGGTTCACTGTATTCTTAAACTGATTCATGGGCCGGAAAAGCCGTTGCCTAAAGAAAGATTTTTGTTGCATAGTTGGGTTTTTTTGCCAGGGCCCCCTTCTTTCTGCTGTGTAGGAAATCTGTGGGTTGTCTGACCTCTTGACCTGTCTTGATTCCAACATTTCACGCCTTTAGCATCTCTGCATGTCAGTAACATAAAAGACTCTATCCAGGTATTGACTTTGGTCCTATCTGAGCAGGTCTCCTTTGGTGGCAGGTGAATTAGAAACTGCTTATTAACATGGGTCCTCAGCACCATCTGTTCCTTCATCAGACAGATTTTTGGATTCTCTGTGGCCTCCCCATGCCTTCTCACTGCAGCACAGTGGCTGTAACCAAGACCTGATTGGGTTGACAGTTTTGCTGCTTCTAGTGGCAGCAGCTAAGGACTGAGGCAGCCTTTGTTGCTTGCTGCTTTGGGGTTTGCCTTCTTCTTCTTTTCTTTTTTTTTTTTTCATTTTTCAAAATGGAGGTTTTTCCAGAATGCAACTACTATGTAGTTGGGGTTTGGGGTTTGTTTGTTTGTTTGTTTGTTTGTTTTGCGGTACACGGGCCTCTCACTGTTGTGGCCTCTCCCGTTGCGGAGCACAGGCTCCGGACGCTCAGGCTCAGCGGCCATGGCTCACGGGCCCAGCCGCTCCGCGGCATGTGGGATCTTCCCGGACCGGGGCACGACCCCGTGTCCCCTGCATCGGCAGGCGGATTCTCAACCACTGCGCCACCAGGGAAGCCCTGGGGTTTGTTTTTATATTGACTTGTTAATTAAATAAAAGTCCTGTAAGGCAGATGGAACGCGTGCAGCTTTACAATGGCTAGCTGGCGGGGAGCTTCTCTTGGTCAGAGTGTGTGTGCCTCACAAGCGGGCCTGTGCCCTTTTCCGTCCCTTCTCTGTCCTGCAGACCAGCAAGCGCGTGGGCAAGGTGCTGCACACCTCCCTGCAGAGCGTTCTACACAAGGAGGAAAGCCTGGGGCCCAAGAGACAGAAAGTTGGATTCCTGGGATGATTTGCACATCAACCCCCAACTGCCACGTGTTTGTTTTCTACTTTTCCTTTTAAGCTGAAGTCTGTATACATTTTTCTTAACTATTATGAATTTAAGGCAACATTTGTACATGTAAAATTAAAGTCTGTTTTCTGGTTTGGCTTGATATGGCTAGAGTTCCTTAGCTGTAAGCCAAGATGCCATTCGGTGACCCCTCGGAGAGTCTGACCCTTGTCTAGTGAATGATAGCTAAGTCCAGAGGTCTGCTCCAATATGAGGGCTCTGGTCACAGGCCTCCCCAGGGAGACTTACCACCTGCCACAGGAGATCAGAACAACAACATCAAGACCTAGCAGAAAAATGGTTCAAAGGAAATGTTTATGATATGTATATTGTCAATCTTTCTCCCCTGTAGAGCCTACAAAATAAGAATCACACACAAAAAAATGTAAATTCGGGCTTCCCTGGTGGCGCAGTGGTTGAGAGTCCGCCTGCCGATGCAGGGGACACAGGTTCGTGCTCTGGTCAGGGAGGATCCCACATGCCGCGGAGCGGCTGGGCCCGTGAGCCATGGCTGCTGGGCCTGCACATCCAGGGCCTGTGCTCCGCAACGGGAGAGGCCATAGCAGTGAGAGGCCCACGTACTGCAAAAAAAAAAAAAAAAATGTAAATTCGCCTCGTGTATTTGGGGGCTTCTTGGTGGGGGAGATGGAGGAGGCACTCAGCTCCAGGTACGGACCCAGGGCTTCTGCCTGGCTGGTGAGCCTTCCCGAGTTTTGGGGGAAGCCCAGTTCTTGCTTCTTGCCCTCTAAGAGATTCCCAACCTAGCTCCCCTAGAGTCTGGGGCTTAACATGTACTTTGGTCCTTAGCCAACGTTTCTTATCACCCTTGTTTAGAACTTGCTTTGTGTTTTATAGCCACTCCCTGGTGTTTTGTAAGATTTCCATGTTATATCAGCATTAAGAGGGCTGCTTCAGCGATGTTGTCATTTGATTACTCAGCTCACCTTCCTACTCTGGGGACAGAAGGAGAGGCCATTCTCAATGGCGCCAGAAGGCTCTTTCTATAAGCCTGTGTTCTACTCACAGTGCAGTGTGTTGGAATTAAGTCTATTCGTGGGTTGAGCAGTCTTTTTTTTTTTTTCTTTTTGCGGTATGCGGGCCTCTCACTGTTGTGGCCTCTCCCGTTGCGGAGCACAGGCTCCGGATGCGCAGGCCCAGCGGCCATGGCTCACGGGCCCAGCCGCTCCGCGGCACATGGGATCCTCCCAGACCGGGGCACGAACCCGTATCCCCTGCATCGGCAGGCGGACTCTTAACCACTGCGCCACCAGGGAGGCCCGGTTGAGCAGTCTTTATTTTTTCTCCAGGGGAACTGAAACTCCCCAATCAATCTTAAAGAGAGCCCTGGGGAAGGAGCTGATTCATGAAAGAGCATATTTCAGCCGTGGCATTTACTCTCTGCATTTCAGTTAGACAAATAGGGTAAGGAGTTAGGAAGTTATTGCCTAATGGAAAGAACATAATGCGAGCTGAAGCCCTTAAGGACTGACTCCAGAGGTCCTGGCGTGGGCACTTCCTCCCGGCACGGCCAGGTATGTCCTGTGGAGAGAAGCAGCTGCCTAGACTTGGACCTGGAGCTGCTGCCCTGTTGAGAGAATAGCCTGGGTTCTCTTTTTTCTTTATTTTTTTCCCAGTGATTGTCCTTACAGGCACCATGACAGTGCTCCCAGGGAGGCCGCAGTCAGCCTGTCTCTCTCCCCCTGCACCTGGCTGACTGACCGTGCTGGAACATTTAACAGTGGGACTGCACTGATGCAACTAGAATGTGAATAACGTTTAGAAACCTTCAGTTTTGATGATTAAAGACATCAGATAGTTGAGACAGACAGGTGGGGCCTTCCCAGGCCAGTTATACAACAGCTACCCAACTGGGCCTGCTGGCTAAGCAGTTACGGTGCAAATGAAGGGAAGAAGTAGATGTTAGCGTCTGTGTCTACCACCCCATCCGTACCTTCCCTTGAAGGCCACCCCACCTGGAAGAAGCGTGCATCACAAATGAAACAAAATAGCAAATGAGCAAGGTCTCTCCAGGAGAGGCTTTCTTAGAATTGTCTGATGGTTGCAGCTCTCAGAATAAGAGAAAACTGAAGGCAGAGACTGGCAAAGACTTGGAAAAATATTGTCCTGGGGAAATGCACTGCTTCATCCAGCAGAACCAGAGCTGTCTTTAGTGGCCATTAAATAAACGTCAGGGAGAAAAACTAAAGTCAGCCAAAAGGCAATCAACAGCTTGTGGGTGGGGAGGGTAAGGGTGGGCATAGAAGGAATGAAATGTTATAGAATATTCAAATTGGTTTTATTGTTTCTGTGATTCCTTGGTCTCTCAAATTGTGTAAATTCAAGCCTGCAAAACACATGAATTTAGAATACTGACAGCAGTTTGCATTTTGCTCAATAAAGGCTGTGGTCTCATATAACTGCCAGTCTAGTGTAAATCTGTGCTATTCGAAACTTTTTGGAAATAATCTGGCAGAGGGTATTAAAAGTCTTAAAAATTTCATGGCCGCTGACCTAAAACTCCACTTCTGGAAATGTAACCAAAGGAGAGTAAAAACATGAAGTATAAAGTTCATGCCAGTATCACTGCTTGTGCAAGAATGGCAGAGCTGCAAAGGAGCCTGAAGGTGCATCCTTGGCAGGTTCCTTTGCCAGAGACAGGGCTTTCCTCAGGAAGAAAAGGACTCTGACCTGGGGTAAAGACAGTATCTTGGTCCCTCATTTTCCCCGGAATGCTTTAGGCAGGCAGAAGAAGCCTCCACCCCTAGCTAAAGGAGAGCAGCCATTTCCCAAAAGAAACACGATACCAGTTCCCATGCAAGGACCATACTGAGGCAGATGTCTCACAAGGTGATACTTGTCAACCTCTGCCCCACCTTCCCTCATTGGCTCCAGACCCATAACTAGGGTCTGATTACAGCCCATCCTGAGCAGGGAAATGCAGTCCCTGCCATGGGAAGAAAGATATTACTCATCAAAACAATTGCAAGACCTGGCTTGGCAGGTACCAAGGAAATAGAGGTGGGAGTGGATCTGAGGGTGTTGGACCAGGGCCAGGGCTGAAAAGGGGGTTTAATGTCCTAGCAAGGAGGTCTGAAGCTGTCCTAATTCACTGCTAGGATAGCCCCTGAAGTTGGACCTGGCCAGCACCTGAAGTAAATGAGGAGATAGCAGAACTGAATAAACTGAAAAAGCAACAATGCTTCTTAGATCTGTAAGAGAAGTGAGGTCACAGGGCAACCACTGCTCCCCAAATCAGAGAGACCAACAGGCAAATCCAGAGAAATTAATATAGCTATATGAAGCTTACTTTAAATATGAGACATATAGATTAAAAATATCAATAAATGGAGAAAGAAAGATAAACCATGGTAACATTAATCAAAAGAAAGCTAGAGCAGCTATATTAATTTCAGACAGAGGAGACTTCAGAGCAAGGAAAGTTATCAGGAATAAAGAGGAACATTACATAATGATAAAGGGGTCAGTTATCCAGGAGGACATGAAAATCTGTAATGTGTATACGCCTAACAACAGAGCATTAAAATACATAAGGTAGGACTTCCCTACTGGTGCAGTGGTTAAGAATCCGCCTGCCAATGCAAGGGACACAGGTTCTATCCCTGGTCCGGGAAGATCCCACATGCCGTGGAGCAACTAAGCCCACGCACCACAACTACTGAGCCTGCGCTCTAGAGCTTGCGAGCCACAACTGTTGAGCCCGCGGAGCCACAACTACTGAGCCCGCGTGCTGCAACTACTAGGCACAGGTGCACCTAGAGCTCGTGCTCTGCAACAAGAAGCCACTGCAATGAGAAGCCCACACACCATAATGAAGAGTAGCCCCCGCTCGCCACAACTAGAGAAAGCCCACGCACAGCAACAAAGACCCAACACAGACAAGAAAAAAAGATGTTTAAAAAATAAAAATACATGAGGTAAAAACTGATAGAACAGCAAGAAGAAATACATGAATCCACTATCATAACTGGAGACGTCAACACCCCTCTATGAGAAATGGACAGATGGAGCAGGCAGGGAATTGGTAAGGACATATTTGGACTCAGCAACACCATCAATCAACTGGACATAATGGACATCTATAGACTGCTGCGTCCATCAACAGCTGGATACACACATGGAACATTCACCAAGATAGACCACATTCTGGACTCTAAAATGCACCTTAACAAATTTAATAAAATCACAATGATCTGCTCTCAGAACACAAAAGAATTAAACTAGAAATCAATTACAGAAAGAGAGCCAGATAATCCCAAAACACTTGGAGATTAAACAACAAACTTCTAAATAACACCTGGGTCAAAGAAGAAATCTCAAGTGAAATTACGTATTTTGAACTAAATGAAAATGAAAACACAACTTATCAAAATTTGTGGGTTGTAGCAGAAGCAGTGCTTAGAAGGAAATTTATAGCCTTGAATACATATATTAGAAAAGAAGAAAGATCTAAAATCAATCATCTAAGCTTCCACCTTAGGAAACTAGAAGAGCAAATTAAATACAAAGTAAGCAGAGGAAAGAAATAATAAAAATTAGAGCAATATAGATATCAGTGAAATTGAAATCTGAAAATCAATAGAGAAAATCAATGAAACCAAAAGCTTGTCTGAAAATTTCCAGAGAAGGGAGAGAGCTTTAGAAGGGAGCAGTCTGTCACCAGTCATTTCATTCCCTGGGGGATCTGCAGATTCTGGACATGGGCTCTATGAGTTCCATGGGGGGGAAAAGAGAAACTAGCAAAACTTAACTAGTGAGGTTATGCAGGGCTAGTGTGATAATTTGGAAACTTCAGGATCCCTAAATGCACAACTGGGTTTATATCTCAAATTTTAAGGCCATTTGTGGAGGGGTCGAGGGACAGGTGTCAAAAAGGCAGATGGAAATCTATAGTATCCTACAAAACTAATCAGATTTTCTATTTCTTCCTGTGTGAGCTATTATAGCTGAAGACATCAGGTAAGTGCAAAACGGCCACACGCCCAGTTTACTCTTCCCAAGCTTACAGGTCAGGTCATTTACTGTCTCAGCCCTGGAGTGGAAGGAGTAAAGCGGTGGCCAGAGGCCATGGATCTCTGAGGGCGGTGCAGCTTCTCTCACCAGTCCTCCTCTCCCACATCTCCGCAGGTGGCCCAGCTGCCTCACACACAGGGTCTCCACATGCTCCTTACAAGAATCCCATTGTGTAGGCAGAGATTATTGCCCTATTTTATGAAAGAGGAATCTGGGTCTTGAATAACTTGCCCCAGAAGACACAAGTGCCAGGTGTCTGAGCTCCACTTAGAATCCAGGACTCCCAGTTCTCTTTCCACTAGGATACTGCTGACCTTTAGGGACAAAACAACAAGGAATGTGGCCCCATGGTGCCAAGAACTTGGCTAGGTGGGGTATTGCCTCCCCCAGTACTGTGTGCCCCAGGGCCTGGCACACAAGGACAGAGGCAATACTTGTTGAATGAATGACAAGGTTGTCAAAAAGGGTTCAGAAAGGAGTAAATGACTTTCCTAATGACGGTCATTGAGACCATGGTAACAGGCCATTTGTCTTTGGTTCTGACTAAGGGCCAAGACTGCCCTTGCAATATTCTTGGAATGTGCACCCTGGATGTTCACCTTTGAAGAGAGTGTGGAAATTCTCTGCTCCATAGGCGGGGCCCCATTTCTGCTGATACAGGGCCAGTGGAGCTAAAAGGAAACAGCTGTGCAGGGAGAGGGTAGGGGTGGGGGATGGTTCCATGCTGGGCCAGAAGTTTTCATGTTGTTTGGGCTGACATGGGTGGGGTGGCCAGAGCTTGTTTTATATACTCAGACTTCCAACAGCTTTGGAGGGAAAAAGAAAAAAAAAAAAAAAAACGCTTGAAACCTGAAATGTGCCTTTTAGAGCTCTCTTCAGATTTTTCTGCCTCTGGCTTCATTGTCAAAATGATTCTTTGTGCAGGGAAACTGATGTGAAAAGACTGGGCCCTGAGGGTGGTGTGTTAGCTCACAGACTTTTCCTTGAGGGTCGGTCATTCGTGAACATTAACCCAGCATCGTTCTCCCGGCTGAAACCACCCCCACTTGCTGCCCTACCGGCTGGTAGAGGCCTCCGAGAAGGTGCCACCAGATCTTTTACGCTGGGAAGATGAAATCCAGAGACCACCGGGGCTGCTGGTGAGTCCACTGGAGGTGGCTGCAGTGCTGGTTCTCACCTGGCCAGGGAGAGCTGGGGGTGGACAAGAGGACCCGGGGGTTCAATGGCCATAAGCTTATTAACACTGGCAGCAAGTGAGGCATGGTGGCTACAAAGAGGTGGGTTCTGAACAGTGTGTCCATTCGGACCACAGGAGGCACAGGCCCCTGCCCATGGCAGACTGCTTGAGAAAACGCACACCACAGCGAGAACAGTGACAAGCAGAATTCTATCCAAAGGTGATTTGGGGAAGATAAAGAAGTCCAGGAACCATATCTCAGAGGAAAAGTTGGGAGGAAGCGGGAAAGGAACACGGAGAGGAGACAGTCAAAGAGGGACAGGAAGGCCAGTTGCAAACATTTGCTGGCCTCTTAAATGACTGCTCCAGAGGCCGGTGCCAGGGACCACAGGGTGATGTTTCGGAGGCCTGCCTGCCTCACCACAGGGGGACATTATAACAAGCTGAGCGTCTAATGATGGAACCAGCTGCTTTGCAGAGTAATGAGCTGCTCGTCCCAGGAAGGATTTAAGCAAGCACATGGAGACATCTGACAGGGTCAATGGAAAAGGACAGCCCATATCGAGTGGTGGTTAAACCGGGTGGCCTCTTCCCATCTGCTTTTTATCTCAAAGGTTGAGGGACGGTGGGCCACTTGCCTTTGTTGAGGCCCACCTCAGTCCCACTGGCACAGAGGGCCCCTCACATTGCACTCCCAGGGCCTCACACAGGCCTGGGCACATTGTGACGTGAATGAGGGACCAACGGGGCAAGAACAGTTCCAGGCGGGTCCTGACACAGCCTGGCTCCTGTGTGGCTCCTGTGTAATGACACCTAGAGCAGGGGGCTCCGGGTTTCTGAATGGCCACAGCAGAGCTTCTCTGGGACCTCCTTCCCAGCATAGCCAGGGCACAGCCTCAACAATCAGGCCTGTCCTAGCCTCATACTTGGAAACAAACTCCTCCCATTTCCCTGCTGCCAAAGAGCTGAGGTGAGAAAATCAAGAAAGCAATGGAGGGCTTCCCTGGTGGCGCAGTGGTTGGGAGTCCACCTTCCGATGCAGGGAATGCGGGTTCGTGCCCCGGTCCGGGAGGATCCCACGTGCCGCGGAGCGGCTGGGCCCGTGGGCCATGGCCGCTGGGCCTGCGTGTCCGGAGCCTGTGCTCCGCAATGGGAGGGGCCACAGCAGTGAGAGGCCCGCGTACCGCAAAAAAAAAAAAAAAGCAATGGAGTTTTAAAAAGAAAAAAAGAATTTTAATTTTCTCTTGCTATGTGCTACCCACCCAAAGTTCCAGGAAGCAAGGCTCCCTGCCTGTTAGGTTGCATAATCCTCAGCCCTAAACCGTCCCACTGAGGGGCCGGCTGTGGATATAAAACCCTCTCCCACTCTTGAGAATGTGAGGGATGGCCCCTGACAGAAAGGGCCACACAGAGTGCCTACTGCCTGCCCCAGGCTCCTGCCCTTGGGGACCACAGGGGGAGGTCAGCCAGGCTGGGCTGCAGGCACATCCCTCCCCAAATCAGATGGGGCAAGGCGGAGTCCCTGGAAGAAAAGCCTGAATTACATAGCACTGCATTTTCTTTTGGAACAATCTAAAGCTCACAGAAAATCTGAAACTACAGTACAAAGAATATTTTTCCCCTGAGCCATTTTCAAGTGAATTGTTGACCTGATGCCCAAAGGTTGTGCTTTAGTGCATGTTTCCTACTGACAAGGCCACTCTCCTCCATAGTCACAACACACCATCCAAACTGGACAGTAACATCCAAGGGGTACATCCCTGCCACGTGCTCCTCAGACCCACCAAGTTTCTCCAGTTGTCCCAAGGGCGTCCATGAGAGCGGAAGGGTCTGGTCCAAACACGTTGTGTTTGTTGCTCTGTGCCTGCAATCTCCTTCAGTCTGATACAGTTCCTCAGACATGTCCTGGACAGTTCTGAAAGTTGCTGGGCAGTTGTTTTGTAGAAAGCCCTCAGTTGGGCTAGTGTGGTGTTTCCTTGGCAGGAGTCTCACGGAGGTGACGCCACATTCTCCTCACCGCAGCCCATCAGGCGCTCAGGTGCTGCAAGGCTCTCCATTTGGCCCATTACTGACGATGCTTGCTTTGGTCACTTCATTCAAGTGACATCTTCCAGGCTTCTCCACTGCGAGGTGACTCTTTCCTCTTTGTAATTAATAAGTATTTTGTGGGCAAGTAATCTGAGACGATGAAAATACCCCATTGCTCAGCAGACTTCCAGTGTATTCGCTTATTTATTTATATCTGTGTATGCTCATGATTTCCTGTTTTGCTGTTACTGTCACTATTTTGATGTTCAAACTGTCCCTGATTTTGGCCCCAAGAAGCTCCTTCAAGCTGGCTCTGTGTCCTGGCACGTTCCCATCCTTCTTTAAACAATTCCTTGCTTTCTGGCAAAACAACTTGTTCTGGGCTCATTTTCTACTTTTCCTGCCCCAGCCCTGAAATCAGCCATTTCTCCAAGGTGCTCTGGTTCCTTTTAGTGGAAAGCTGTATTTATTACAGAAGGTGGCACTTGGATGCCAGGAGTGCTCGAGGCTTTGGAGGCAATTCTGCTCCACCCAGACAGCTGGCAGGCTGATGCACACATTTCCATTGACATTTATAGATTCCTCTTTAGGTGTCAAAGTCCACAACTGCACACCGATAGCTCCAATTTTAATCCTACACCATAGGATTCATTCTAGTTTTCTCTCTATATTTCTACCTCCCTTTTCTGACAATGAGAAACCTGGCTCCCATGGTCTTTAATAAATGTACTTATTTGATGGGTGCCCCTGTATGTAACCACTCTCTCACCTCTGCCACCACCCGCTCTCCCATGCGGACCACCTCTTCTCCTCGCTTGGACTCCAACACTCCATGTAGGACCTCTGCTCCCCTGGGGGTGCCCCCCTCCACCTTGCTGCACCCTGACACCCCACACCACGCTGCTCCTCACGGGGACATTCTTTTCTCCCCCTGCCCCTCTCCCACCGTGGTCACCTCTGCTTCAAACAGGATAGTTGAGAAACAGAAAGTGAAAAAAGGAGAGGACTCCCTTGTATTTTTAACCAAAGATACATCAAGTGCATAGAGACAGAACCACAAAAGAATCACAGCAAACATTCTAGACAATCCAGCAGTCAGCCCCAGCTCACTCTGTAAGGAGAAATCATTGTGTGACCATTCTGGAGTCACCCCGCTTGGGACCAAATACTGGCGCTGCCCCTTACAGCTGGGTAGCTTGGGTTCCCTTAACCTCACTGAGCCTCAGTTTCCTCAACTGTAAAATGGGGAAATGACAGCACTTCCCTCATATTGCTGGTGTGAGGCCTCCACAAGGCCAGGGAAAAGTATGACCCAGCGCCTGCCCAAGGTAACTGCTCAGCAGATGTGAGCTATGACAACTAGCGTGTATTTTTCAGAATCCTAGAAAATAATGACTCTGTTTTAGAAGGCGGGGCCAGGATGCTGGGTGGGTGTTCCCTGGGCAGCGAGGCTCTGTGGCCCCAAGGGCTTCCTCCTTTTGCAAGCTTTTTTTTTTTTTTGGCACTCCCGCAGCCAACTCTGGGAGGGTTTCCTGGACAGAGGTCGTCGTGGCAGTTGCCTTAAGACGTGCAGCCCAGGCCACAGCCACTAGTGCTCTCTGACCCAGGTCCACTGCAGGCGGCAGCAGCAGCCCCAGCCGGTGCAGCAGCATGGAGCTTTGGGGGCCCTACTTGCTCCTCTGCCTCTTCTCCCTCCTGACCCAGGTCACTGCCGAGACACCTACCTCCAAGGTCAAGAAGGCTTCAAATGTTAAGAAAGGTAAGGAGGGGGGTGGAGCCCCTCCCCATCCTCCAGGGAGCTGGTCGCCCTCTCCTTTGCTGGTCCTCACTCTCCTTCCCCTGCTTCACTTTCCTTCTCCATGAGTCCAGGGAACTTCAATGAAGTACCCCCTGGGACCTGGGAGAGTCCTCCAGCAGCAGGGGCAGTTGTCAAAACTCTAAGAGTCACTGGCTCTTAGAATCAGAAAGAAGCTTCCAGATCACCTAAACTGACATCCACTCCCCCACCACCCCAATATTTTACAGAAATCAAACCTTTGGCTCAGAAGTCTGGAGATGTCTGACTCTCATCAGGAGTGTTGGCAGGCTTTGCCTTGTCATCTCCAAACCTCAGGTTTCTCAACTGTAAAATAGGGATTGTGCCATTTGCTCCAGATTGTGCCAACACTGGTTGTAAGGATCTGATGATAGAAAACATGTGAAGTGTCTGGAACATAGGATATACTTGATGCACGGTGGGGGCGGGGAAGGAACAAGTTAATTCTTAGTTCTATAGTGTATCACAGCCTCGAGGAAATAAAAATGTTCAAACCCAAACTCGGATAGTGGAGGCAGTTTTGCTCTCCCTCTGTTGCCTCTGGGTTTGGGGTGTCCTTGGGTTGCCTTGGCCTCAGCAAGGCCTGCCCTTGGAGCCCTGCCTGCAGTGAGGTCACCGCGGGCTGTTTTGAGACAACATTAGTGAAATGTCATGGCAATGAACTGGGGCTGTCACCCCCTACAGGCCTCCAAGGCGAGGAGAGAGAGTTCCAGGGGATGAGTGCTGATTAAGCAGAGAAACAGGTGGCTGGGGCCAAGAGCACAGAAAAGGCAAGGCAGAGGGGCATGGGCCGCCCTCAGGCCCCTCTCTGAGCCTCTTCTGTAAATGGACAGCTGCCCACTGGTCACGGACAATGTACATAAGGGCACATTAGGACCATGGAGACCCACAGGCCTGCAACACAAAATGGGCAGATCTGGGTGCTGATAGGAAATAATCCCCAAGGTTCAGTTCATAAAGTAAACAACAAAAAGTTCAATACTTTGAATGGATACTATGCTGACATTGGTTTTGAAAAAGGGACTTATATAAAAATATATACTTACTTGTATATGCATAGAATTTTCTGGAAGGATCCACAAGAGTTAGTAACAGTGATTACCTCTGGGAAGAAAAACTAGGGAGCTAAGGGCAGACTTGATTGGGAAGGAGACTTTTACGTTCTGAACTGTTTGGGTTTTTTAAAGTTATATGGCTATATTACCTTTTACAAAACGTTCATTAAAAAAAAGAAGACTCACAGCATGCATGGTGTGTCCACGAACGTTAGCTGAAATTGCCACCCAGGATGTTCTTTATAAAGGATACACAGTTCCAAAGGCAAATAACAGAATTTTTGAATGTGGAAAATAGTTGCTAATTTCTCAAGTTTACCAAAGATTTAGTATGTATTTATTTAATCATGTAAATCATGTATTTGATCATACGGACAAGAAGGTCAAACCAGACAATGCCCTGGTCCTCTGCAGCTGTCACACTTGAACCCTAGCTCCATGTGGTCCCCATGGAGGTGGCCCATGGAGGTCCAGGACTCTGGAGGCCCGCAGAACAGCTGACAGAGCAAGAGTGGAGTGTCCTGTCCAGCCCTGCCTCTTGCTGAAACCCACTGCAGCTTGGTTTTTCTTCCTTCGACCTGCTGCCCACCTGCACCACACATGCTTACAGAGCTCTTTCTCCAGGTAGGGGCCAGTATACGTGTTGAACACTCTAGCAGACAATCAGCATCCCTGCTCTTAAGATGTGAATCAATTTGAGAACCACGGTGGTTCTCCCTCAGGCATCATCAGCATCATCTGGGAAATACATTAAAATGCAGGCACCTGGGACCCACCCCCAGAAATGCTGGATCTGGGCCTGGAATGGGCCCCAGCATCTGCCTTTCCCACCAGTCTCCAGTGATTCCTGGGAGCAGCCAGGACTGGAAATCAAAGGAACAACCTAGTACAACCTAGTCATAGGGGCCAGTGCACAAAAGTGGGGGAGGGTGTCTGGAGGAGGGACAGTTGTGCCCAAGGAGACCCCTCAGTGCCCGCTGAGTGGTGGAGAACAAGCTGGCAGGATGGACGCAGGGAAGAGAGGACAGAATGTGCTGTGGCCCCATGCTGGCCCCCAGGGTGGGATGAGAAGGGGGAGAGCCCAGGCTGCTTCTGGGAGCTCATCTGCCCCTGGTGTGGGGTGTGGTCTGAGCCAGCAGTGTGGGGGTCAGCCAGACGTGAGGCAGGGAGGGCTTGGGCGGCTGGAGCTCCAGGGGCCACGTGGCCACACCTGGCAGAGGAGCTCAGGTGGGGAGGATGGCCTCACAGGGGTCACAGGCTCTTAGAACAGGGACCTGAGGGCATCCATTTCAATAACATGCATCAGGAATCTGAGGCTCAGAGGTAGTGAGGGGTAGCACAAGGGCTCCGACTCCTAGACCAGAGCTGTAGGAACACCCAACTCCCACGCCTTCCTCAGTGGAGTTCTGTTAGCACCTTGCTCCTTGGCCAGTCCCTGGAGGGCCCCTCGTACACTCGGGCACCTTGGTGCAAATCACAAAAGGCTCCCCGCTCTGAGCTGACAAATTATAGAAGAGCATCCCTTTCTCTGGTGTGGTCAAACAGCACAGCCAGGGCAAGGCTTAGGGGCTGGACATGGGCCCCACCTGTCCCCTCAGCTGAGTGCCCTTGTGCAGTACCCAACTTGCACAACTTTACGCGGTGCCCTGTGCTGGTGCATCACGGGACTGAGTACAGAGCTGCTGTGAACCACTGAGGCAGAGGCCCACTGTGAGGCACACATAACCCAGTCAGGCTAGTTTGCCAGCCCCAAACACTCCCTTTTTCGCCTTGCTCATCTGGGTGTTAATTTCCTCATATTTGGTAAGTTACATCATGAATTTCTATATATGCCAGTATGTTTCTTGCTCACGTTTCCTGCGATTCCCCTGCAAAGGAATCTGGGGTGGACAAAGGTCTGACTTCACCCCTCATACCGTGCACTTTATGCAGGCACAGCCAAATGGACCATGGAAGCGCTTCCCCACCCTCTACTCAAGCTTGAGCTCAGCCTTTCCTGAAGCTCCTGGGATTTCAGAAAGACTGGGGTCCACCCACTTAGCTCTCAACTTACACACGTAGAGAAAGACATTTCACATCTGCCTCTCATGCATAACTGGCTCTGAATGGGCCTTTGTGCTCAGGAACGCTCACATTAGGAAACCTGCTGCCATCACAGACGTGGGGAGAACAAGCTTGGAGCCGTGCGGACTCGGGTTCGGGCTGCTGGCTCTGCCAGTTCAGGCAAGTTGCTTCGGTCTGGCCTCAGTTTCCCGTCTGTGAATTGGTGGTGGTATAGAAGAGACACAGTACCCACGTCACAGGGCTGACAATGAGCCCAGCGCTGGTCACATGCTCTCTTTCTCTTAGTCTTTATTCTTCTTCAGAATCCTTGGAGGTGGGGCTATTATCATCCCATTTTGCAGATGAGGACAGTAGATTCAGGGAGGCTGTGGAACTTGCCCAGGTCACCCACATGCATGCAACCTCAGAGCCTGTACACACGTTCACCTGTGCTGCTGCACACAGCCCCAGGCCGAGTGCATGCCCTGCTTGGTCCGTGTCTTGTTCCTCCAGCCTGGGGAAGTGAATCTGGGAGGTCTCAAGGGCCGCTGGCCCTGCTTCCTGTGCTCTGTTCTCCTCTAGAGCTGGGAGGGTGGTTGGGTGTCACCGAAGGAGCTGTCTGCACCCTCCACCCCGCTCCTGCCAATCCCGACCCAATCTGATCCCAGCAACTCTCCTAAACAATGCAGTACAGGTCTCACTTTAGCAAGAGCAAGAGAAGGATGGTCCCCCGGCAGAAGGAAAATCACGAGCGATCACTTAGACTACCACTGGCAGGGACAGGGAGAGAGTATGCCAAGACATCAAGGTCAAGGGGAGTCATTTCCCTCGTCCCCTTGTGGCTGACAGTGGTCCAGCCCTCCCAGTCCCTGCCCTGCCCCAATCCCTACTGCCTTTCTCACGTGTTTGTGATTGTCCCCATTTCCTTCTGACTTCATCCTAGATGCCGTGAGCCCGAAGATGCTTGAGGAGCTCAAGACCCAGCTGGACAGCCTGGCCCAGGAGGTGGCCCTGCTGAAAGAGCAGCAGGCCCTGCAGACGGGTGAGTGCATGTGGCGGCCTCTCCAGGCAGGGGTACATGAGACAGAGGGGCTCAGGCCAGCAGCCAGCAACCCACCTGTAGCCTCGAGCCAGCACCAGGGCCCTGGTGGCCCCTGTAGTCCAGGGCACTGGATTCAAGGAGCCCCCTCCTCAGCCTGCTTCTCTCAGGAAGATCCCCTGACGTGTGAAAGCAGCAATGTCCCAAAAGGACAACAAGCTCTCCCACAGGAATCCATTACAGCCCACTGGAAGTGCAAGCCCTGCAGTGCTCATGGAGCAGAGGCAACCCTAGTGAACCCCAGGAGACCCTGCGCTCAGCCAGCCCCCACAGCCCTACAGGGCGTGAGCCTCATTCCCTGTGCCAGCAGCTTTCTGAGGCTGCCACTCTTCATCATCATCATTATGCTGAGGCAGGATTTATCACCCCTATTTTAAAGAGGGGAACTGAGGCATAGAGAGGTTCTGGTTTTGCCATGCCCACCTGGCTAGTTAGTGCAGTTCAGGATGGGAATGGAAGCAGCCTGCCTGGTGCGTGCTGGGTGTGAGGAAAGGTGGGCTTTGGTCTTCCTGGCCCTGCACAAACCAGCTAAACCAGGATGGACAAAATACATGGCTGCGGAGCCCGGGGACACAGCTTGTAGCCCCCTGCCCTAGCACTGCCTGGCCAGCCTGCCTGGGCAGCCTGTTCTCTTTCTCTCCACCAAGTTCCTTTCATATTGTCTCTATTTTCCACACATCTCAAACTCACCTACTTCTTCGTGACCTTGCCCTGGAGAACACAGAATACAGACTAACAATAATACTTAACACATGGGGGAATGTTTAAAATGAGCACAGTGTTGTTCAGGGCCTCAGTTTCCTCATCTGTAAAGTCGAAGGGCTGGGGGTGGACTTGCAGGGCAAGCTCTAAGGTCTTATGTCTAAGCTTTGTGCTTGTGCCAAGACCTTGCAACCCAGATGCCACTTGCCTCCTGAGGTGGGTGATGTGGTGGGGACCTCCCCGTGCAAAGTCCATGGCATATGGAGAACTAAACACCCCCTCCATATCTGCTGATTCCCAGGAGGTTCACGGACTCCTGGCCTCCTTGGGGACCTTCTCCCTCTCATCACCCTCTCCTTTACTACCACTACCTGCAAATCACCTTGTCAATAACCCCACACAAAGCACTCCTGAGCTCTCCTGACCTAACTGAAGAATTGAGAGAATCAGAGGTTAGGGGAGCAGCCCTCCCCTCCCGCCATCTGCCCCTTCCCTCCCCCAATCAGCAAACACACATGAGGTCCTCCCCGCAGCGAGCCTCTGCCAGGCACAAGGAGGCAGAGGTGACCCAGCCGGGGTCCTGCTCTGGGAGCCTCAATATATTCATGAAATCAATGTATTCACTGGAACCTGCATGTGTAGGAAGATAAAGAAGGATTCCAAGCAGAGGGCACGGTAGGAGCAAAGCTATGGAAGGCCAGCAAGAATTAACGAGATCGGGCTTCCCTGGTGGCGCAGTGGTTGGGAGTCCGCCTGCCGATGCAGGGGACAAGAGTTCGTGCCCTAGTCCGGGAAGATCCCACATGCCGTGGAGCGGCTAGGCCCATGAGCCATGGCTGCTGAGCCTGCACGTCCGGAGCCTGTGCTCCGCAACGGGAGAGGCCGCAACAGTGAGAGGCCCGCGTACTGCAAAAAAAAAAAAAAAAAAAAAAGAATCAATGGGATCATGAATAGGCCAGAGTGACAAAATGTCAGTAACGATGGTAAGGCACTGAGAACTGATACTTACTGAGGACTAACTGTTGGAGGGAGTGCTGCAGGTGGGGTTCCCAAGAAGCGGCCCCGAGGTAGAGTTTAGCCTGCAGGAGGTTTATTAGGGAGCACACCCAGGATCAGCACCTGGGGAAGGGAAGAGACAGAACGACGCAGCAGTGGGAAGAGCGCCCTGCGCGTCTCAACGAAAGCCTCAGCCAACTGCAGAGGGAGCCCTGACGACGGAAGGGCCCTTCAGAGCTGTCCTGAGTTGGGGCAAGAGGGCTCATGGGCCAGTCACTGGGTGCAGGCTGCTCTGGGAAGGGGGCACACCATGGGGGAGGGGGCTGTCTTCCGCTGATGCAATCCCCAAAGGGGCTGAGAGTTTGAGTTGTCTCCCAGCAGCACTCCCAGCAGCTGGGGTAGTCAACCCTTCACCCCAAGGGGGTCTTGGTGGCGTGTCAGTGTCCCCAGCAGGAAGGAAAGGCAGTGTGGCGCCAGGCTGGGAAGGGCAATGAAACCCGGCCAGGATGAGTTGCAGGACAGCACACGGTAGGGCTGGCTGCCTTGGGACGGCATCTGTGAGTAAAGACACCTCTGTGATGCTGCAGGCCCGGAGTTCAGGGTTCCAGGGGTGTCAGGTGCTCATGGGGACATGGAGATGCGTGTTAAGTGAAAGCAACTGAGTGAGAGAGTGAGTGAGTGAGGGGATGGGGGTGGGGTGGAGTGCAGACCCGCCCCTAACACTTTTGGGGTCAGCAGCAAGAGGACAAATGGAGGCATGTACCCCAACTGCCTAAACATTTAAGTTACAAACCCAGCTGAAGAACACACTGCTAGGACTTCCCTGGTGGTCCGGTGGTTAAGACTCCACGCTTCCAATGCAGGGGGCCTGGGTTCGATCCCTGGTCAGGGAACTAGATCCCGCATGCCGCACGAAGATCCCGTGTGCCACAACTAAGACCCGGCGCAGCCAAATAAATGAATAAATATTATAAACAAAAAAACCCCCAAACTGCTAAGTAAAAACATTCTATGCTCCTAAGCTGACCAAATATATACCTTCATCACAACCTTTGAGACCAGATTCAAAGTTAGAATCTTGGACTCAAGTTCCATGCCTGAGAGAGCTAGCCCCTGGCCCACCGCCTGGGCCATCTCTTCTGTCCCAGGGGCTTGCCCGTCGCAGCTCCGTCCTCCCAGTCGCCGCCCCAGAAGAGGCCCCTGGCAGACTCTGGGAGCTTGCTTGGGCCCCTGGGGCAGGGCTTTGGGGTCCTGGGTACCTGCAGTGTGGTCTAGGTTCTGGGTAGGGATGTCCCCTGGCCCTGCAGCTTCTTGATCTTAGGGAGGGTGGGGCTGGAGGAAGATCAGAGTAGATGGCTCCGCCTGGGCTCCCCGGGAAGCCCACTCTGAGATGGAGTTCATTTATTAGGGAGAGACTGGGGTCCCAACTGTGAAGGGAGGGGTTGGAAGCAGATTGGGCAGAGGGGGAGCTGAGTAGCAGCACAGGCCCAAGGCCAGCCTCTGCCACCCTGTGGAGCCTCCAAGCTAAGAGGTCCCTTCAGAATTATCCTGCTTGGGGGAGAGATGACCCTACCTCTTCCCCTGGGCACTGGATGGGGCACCCAGGAGAGGGGTGTGACCTTGAGGGAGTGGCCGTGTGCAGCTGAGGGGGCTGACCTCACTCTCAGCAGCAGGGTCTCCACCACCTCTTGAATGGGGATCTGAGATGTGCATCAGTGCCCACCACAGCACGGCCCTCTGGCCTGGGTCTGGAGCCTGTCCAGGGAGGACAGGATGTACAGGGATGGGGTGGAGGATGGTGTGACTGCCCCTGGCGGTTGGCTCTTGGCTCCGGAACCGGAGACCTTGGGTGACGTCCATTTCCCCCCCTCCCTCCCAGTCTGCCTGAAGGGTACCAAGGTGCACATGAAGTGCTTTCTGGCCTTCGTCCAGGCGAAGACCTTCCATGAGGCGAGCGAGGACTGCATCTCGCGAGGGGGCACCCTGGGCACCCCGCATACGGGCTCCGAGAATGACGCCCTGTACGAGTACCTGAGCCAGAGTGTGGGCAGCGAGGCCGAGGTCTGGCTGGGCTTCAACGACATGGCGGCCGAAGGCGCCTGGGTGGACATGACTGGCGGCCATATCACCTACAAGAACTGGGAGACAGAGATCACCGCACAGCCCGACGGCGGCAAGGTCGAGAACTGCGCTGCCCTGGCCGGTGCGGCCAACGGCAAGTGGTTCGACAAGCGCTGCCGGGACAACTTGCCCTACGTCTGTCAGTTCGCCATCGTCTAGCGGGCCGAGAAGGGCAGGGGCGGGGGCGGGGGCAGAGTCCGGGGGCGGGGCCATGGGAGGGTGGGATCCTGAGCCCCGGAAGAGGGGCCGTGGGACCTTCCCGCCCCGCATCCCCGCCCCCGCGCGCTGGGGGCCTCCTCTTGCAAATAAAGTGGGTGCAGCTTGGCAGAGAGTGGCTGCGGTCTGTGCCGGGTCCGAGGGGGTGGGGAGTCCAGGAGCCCGGCCGGGAGCCCAAGGAGAGGTCGCTTAGAAGGAGGCGAGTAGGGAGGTGGTGAAGGATGGCGAGCTGGGCGCAGAGGAGGGGGAGGAGGAAAAGAAGAGCGGGGGACGAGGGAACCCCTGACTGCTGCTGCCTTTTTAAAATTAAATAACTTTATATTTCATTGGATTTCCCACTTACAGAAAAGTTGCAAGAATTCCCGTATACCCTTCATCCAGATTCCACAAATACTAATGTTTTCCCGTATTTGCTTATCCTTCTATTTTTTCCTGAACGTTTGACAGTGAAATGCAGACGTGATGCCCCTTTACCCCTAAATATTTCAGTGTGTTTCCTGAAAGCAAGGTCATTTTCTCACGGAAGCAGAGCACCGTTATCAAGGTCGGGAAATAAACACTGTTACAATATTGTTATCTAAGTTACAGCCCTTATTCAGATTTCCAGTCTTCTTACTGCAGACTCCACTTCATCGTGTTGGAATCCAGCATCCCCTCCACAACTCCAGAGGAGTAGGGACACCCCCACCTGACACCCTCCTGTTGGGGATTCATTTCTGGGGTGCACTGACATGCTGAGTCCTGTCGGGGTGAGAGCACAGGCTGCCCACGGGGGATATCTGCATCCGCCTTCTTGCCCAACAAGGGGGCTGGTTCAGGAGCCAAATATGACAGTGGCCAACATTGCCTGACTGGTGTGTCCCCCTCCTTCCCGCTCCTCACAGGAAGTTCCACCCTAGCAATACCAGCTACTACTTATTGAGCCCACAGACTCGCAGGCACTCCACCCAGGACAGGCGTGTTATGATCCCAGTTTTGTAGAAAAGGAAGTTGAGGCTCAGGGAAGTTAAGTGACTTCCGTTGGTCACACAGCTAGTAAGCAGCAGAGCCAGGATTACAAAGGCCTTGGCCTTTCCACCACCGTGATACTTGTCTCATATTACTGGATCTTCCCTGAGATAAAACATCAGAGAAGTGGCCTAGTGACCCCCAGAGGCTACTGGCCAGCTCCTGGTGTGACCTGGCCCATCCAACCATGTAGGCCCAGCTCTACTGACACCCTTAGGGGAGGTCTTCCCTATCACATCAGCCATGGTATCATCCACTGTGTGGACTTTGCCACATCTTTCCTCCCTGGTTGTCTTCTAGTGTGTCTTGCCTTCAGTAATAAATTGATGATAGTTTGATTTGATCAAGGGGAGTGGGCTGGGCTGGGGTAGGTAGCTTACAATGAACTGTGTGTGCACTTTGTGCCAGACAGCCTGCTTGGCATTGTCACAGAAAGCATCTCGTGTAATTCCACAGTTATAGGAAGAGGTAATGATGGATGAGATCCATTATAGGTGCAGAAACTGAGGCTCAGAACAGTAACGTGATTTTTTTCAAGACGGCCTAGTAAGTGAGAAGCAAAAATGTGATGCAAATCTCGGTCTGGCAGCTCTGAATCCTGGGCTCTTTTTACCCCACTCAGCTATCTAGCAGGATGTAGGTGGCCACGGATTTTGTGAAGTTCCCTGCATTGGGTGGATGCCCGCAAGAGGGCAGCAGGACTCTGTATGTGAGCACGGGTCCTGGTGGAGAGGTGCCACCGTGGCATTGCCTGCTTCCAGCAGCAGGTGGAAGTATGAGCAAGAGAATCGTTACCCATCTTTAATCAGCTGGGAATGCTCTTACACTTGAGACAGAGACTTGTGGACTTCAAGCTGGCGTACACCTGTCCTGGGATCCTGTCTTTAAGCTTTGATGTGTTTTTTTATCACAGATTTTTTGCATTAATTTTTTTTTTTTTTTCAGTACGCGGGCCTCTCACTGTTGTGGCCTCTCCCGTTGCGGAGCACAGGCTCTGGATGCGCAGGCTCAGTGGCCATGGCTCACGGGCCCAGCCGCTCCGCGGCATGCGGGATCTTCCCAGACCAGGGCACGAACCCGTGTCCCCTGCATCGGCAGGCGGACTCTCAACCACTGCACCACCAGGGAAGCCCTGCATTAATTTTTATTTTTTAAAACATTGTGTTCAAATATTTTTTATCATAATTACTGAACTTTTAGGTACTTCCTTAAATTTTGTACCCCAGGGAGTGTCTCACTCACCTCACTATTCCTGGCCCTGTCTACAAAATTTGAATTTTCCAAGGCATATATAAACAATGATAAGGTATTGGTTTCTAGACCTTCAAGGGAACTGCTTTCTACATCTTCAACTTCTCCATTCCTCTTTACTAGAGCTGATGGTAGAGCCCTCTTTCACAATTATACATTTCCCTCTTTACCGTGTGTTGCCCTGGTGTGTAAAAAACTCTGAGGATGCACAACAAAGGGATAATTTGAAATACTGCTGTAAGGAGGCAAAAGACTGGGTAAAAACTCCTTTTGCAAGTTCAGTTGTTTCCAGTTCTTTGCCTTCAACAGCCTTGGAGAAGAGCCTAATGCTCACAGACCATGCAAAATAGACTCTGATGACAGAGCGCTTTTGACCCGTACTTTAGGAGAAGTTCAAGTATTAAGTGACATCACTCTTTTCAGTGACACCAGCCTACTTATCTGAACAAGATTGGAGTAATATTGATGCTGAGCCCTGCTTTACTCTAGGATACATGAACCAATGAAAGAAAAATCCATCCATCTGATTAAGAGATTCCTATTTAATCATGTGAGAGGGCGGTTTCTGGAAGGGTCTTTCTCTGTCTGCTTTTTGGCCCTTAACCATTGTGCTGGAGCCATGTGCTCAGGCTCCAACTGAGCCTTGCTCTCTCCGCCCTGTCCCATCACAGCTGCCACTCCTATTCCTAATCCTTTTGCATTTGGCTGTTCCTACCACCTTCCTCAGCCTAGCTCATCCCAGCCAAGGGAAGGGAGAGTCAAGGGGAGGAAGTACAGATGGAGACCCCCAGTGTGGAGATGGGGGTGCCCTGAGAGACCTGGGGCTGGTAATGGTAGCCCTTGCTATGGGATCCTGGAGAAGGCCTGTGGGGCATGTTGGTCCCCAATTTCTTCACCTGCAAAATGAGGTTTAGCTTAGATGATCTCTTAAGCCTCTTGAGTCCAGGATTCTGCCCAACTATCCTTGGGAATGTCTTTTGTAGAATTCTCTCCAGAAAAGAAAGCTGTTTGGTGGTTGTTTCCTCTGCCCAAACAAGCTCCCGCCCCCTGACACTTTACTTTCTGCAGCGATCGTGGGCCCTGCTCTCTCTCTCTCTTAAATCCCAAACAGGTACAAATTCTGATGCCTGGTGGACACCGCCACCTGGGAGTCCTTAGGCACCTAAGTTAACATGCTTCAAAAGAGAACTTGGCATCTCCCACTCAAGTCTGCTTCCCTTCCTGAGATCACCATCTCCATGGGAGGTCCCCCCCTTACCAGTCACTCAAGCCCCAGGCCTGTGAGGCACCACAGGTGCCTCAGTGTCTGTCATGCTTGAGATCCAAGTCATCAGGACTCCTGGTGATTTTACTTGCTGAGGAAGTCTCAGATCACCTCTCCTGTTCTGCTGCTAGTAGGCCCAAGGCTCCTGCTTGACCCTTAAAAATAATATCCTTCCTGGTTCCCATTTCCCGCCACATCTCTCCCAGCCTCCCTAAACCATAGCCTTTCCTGTGTAACCACTAGCTAGCTATACAGCAGAGAAGGCTGGTTCAAACTTTGGTCAGAGTCGGCCCCTGGAATGCGAACTTCCCTCCCACACACGTACACATATTTGCTTAAACTGAAAGCATTAATGTGTCCTGGATGCCTTAAACCTCTAGGCACATTCTTCTTTTGATTTTGGCTTTGCTGAGAGACAGTGGAGATATTAATAAAAACAAAGAAAATGAGCAATGTGTGCATTCCTGATGTGTGCTGGGCACTGACCCACAAGCCCCTTACTATGTCCTGACAACAACCCAGGAATTACCTCATTTAATATTCATAATAACCTAGGAGAGAGGTATTATTAAGCCTATCTTACAGTTGAGGAAAATGGAGTACAGAGAGGATAATTTTTCTAAGAACATCCATGGATGGGGCTGGATTTCCAGCACAGGTCTGTTGAGTTCCAAGGCCCATGTGCCATCTACTATATACATTCAGTTCTTCCTGAATCGTGAAGAAAGTTTTCAGATAATTCATGATGTGATTGTGAAAGTTTTGTGAAAAGGAGTTGACGGTGATGTGCATTGGTGGGTATTTGAGATTGCTGGTAGGGAATCCTGTAAAAACACATTTTCTACCCAGATTTTGCAGGGCTATTTCTGAAGCTTAACGTTAGATTCTACTTTACCTGCTTTCATGGGTGACTCATGAAAAGCATGGTTTATGAGTGTCTCTTTCAGGCTAAAAATCATGACACAATCTACGAAGAAACTAACCATCTTCTCCACTAGAATGTACTGCTATTTCATACAGTGTGAGAACACAGCCAGGGGAGAAACATCTCAGAGATCAATGCAATCTCCAGATGAAAAGACCGAGGCCCAGGGAGGTTAAGTGACCAGCCAAGGTCAAGCAGCTTGCAAGACAATGAGCCCAAGAGTCTCACTTTGTTAGTAGAAAGAGCTTTGTGCAAACCACTTCTCCAAACAGCCAACTAGTAAGTACTGAGTGCTTTCCATGTGCCAAGCACTCTGCCAGGAGCTGGGCCATGAGACCTGGATCCTGTTCTTGAGGTGTGCACCTGCTTGCTGAGGGACTTGGCATTTTAAGGAGCTCAGAAACAGAGGGATGGGGCTGGTTTTTGCCCCTAAGAGTAGCTCTCCTGTTTCGCATTGTTGGGAAAACAACTGTGCAGTAGTCGTAGGAAAATGTCTTTCAGAATAGGACAGACAAGCCAAATAGCTAGGTCAGAGACAAATTGGAAAACTAGTGTTTCCTCCAGTTCATCACCAAGTTTAACCAGGAAAACCTTACACCAGGTTGAAGTTACTCATTGGTAGTGAAATAGGGTCAGGAAGAAACCCTGGATTTGGACTCCAGCTCTGCCACTTTCTAGTTCTGGGACCGTGGGAGAGTCACAATCTCTGAGCTGTGGTTTCTTCGATGGCATGGCTTGAAATGGGAGAACAGAGCATCAGAGCCAAGCTCATAGACATGGATGGAAGCAAACTTCTTAGCCTCTCACGTTCACCAACCATGGCTGCCTTAACTGTGGTTACTGCAGTCTCTTCCAATCCCCTCTGAATTATTCTCTCCAAGGCCATGGCAGAAGGCATCAGAGACGGGCCTGGAATCCATATCTGTTAAGCTGTCACCCACTCTGCTTCCAGAAACCAACTCAACTTTCTGGGGTGATGAGAGGATGTGCCCTCGGAGGTGAGAGCAGAAAACCATCCCTTGGGGATGGTGGTGACCCAGCTTAGGATGAATCTCTGGGGCTGTTTCCCCATCTGTAGAGAGGGCATAATGCCTCTCTCACACCACTGTTGTGAAGACTAAATATACGTAAAGCCTCTTGCCCACTGCTTGGCACACAATTTTGAAGACCATGAGAAAGCGGTACTGTATTAAAAAGAGCTTTGGAAATAAGACTGCCGTACATAAAAGGTAATAAAAAGCCATGGCTTTTACCTGGGTAGGAAAAGCCACAATGAGCTCAACTGTGACCTAATATCATACTGAAAAGACAATTCTCTTGGAAAGATAGTCTGGCAATGTAGTTGGAGCTGAACTAATACGGACCAGGTCAAATTGAAGGCTAGGTCAGTGGTTCTCAACCCCAGCCAGACATTAGAATCACCTGAGGTACTTAAAGAAAAAACCAAACCCAACAGCCAGGCTTCACTGTAGACTGATTAAATCAATCAGAATCTGTGGGGAGTGGGACCAAGCACTGGGAGTAGTTAAAGCTTTCCAGGTGATTCCAAGCTATAGTGATTGAGAACTACTGACTTAGGTGAAGCTACCTAATCTTAGGTTAAGATTTTGAAAGAAATCCATCAGTTCCAGAATATCTCCCCCCATGGTCTGCCTCAGTCTGAATTTCCTACCATTCTAAGCATTGAACAGTGGTACCCTGCACAGTAACCAGGATTGGCTACAATCAGTTTGGTTACTGTTCTATATTGATTTTGACAGGAAGTAGAGGTTCATATTGAAGGACTTGGTATAGTAAGTTAATTTCAGTACAAATGTTTATCAGTTAGGATTAGAATTTTTTTTTTTTTTTTTTTTTTTTTTTTTTTTTGTGGTATGCGGGCCTCTCACTGTTGTGGCCTCCCCCGTTGCGGAGCACAGGCTCCGGACGCGCAGGCTCCGGACGCGCAGGCTCAGCGGCCATGGCTCACGGGCCCAGCCGCTCCGCGGCATATGGGATCCTCCCAGACCGGGGCACGAACCCGTATCCCCTGCATCGGCAGGCGGACTCTCAACCACTTGCGCCACCAGGGAGGCCCTTTTTTTTTTTTTTTTTTTGCGGTACGCGGGCCTCTCACCGCTGTGGCCTCTCCCATTGCGGAGCACAGGCTCCAGACGCGCAGGCTCAGCGGCCATGGCTCACGGGCCCAGCCTCTCCATGGCATGTGGGATCTTCCCGGACCGGGGCACAAATCCAGGTCCCCTGCATCGGCAGGCGGACTCTCAACCACTGCGCCACCAGGGAAGCCCTAGGATTAGATTTTGTTGCATATAATGAAAATCCAAAATAAAAGAGCCTTAAACAAGACAGACGTCTAGAGGCAGGTAGTCTAACACTGGTATGGCATCTCTATGGTCATAGGGGACACAACGTTCCTTTCATTTTCCCACCCTACTGTTCTAGTGGGGGCTTTCCATCTTTGAGGTCACTTCATGGTCCATGATGGTTGCTGGTGCTCCAACCATTATTATCCACATTATATCCACATCAAGTAAAAGCAAAAGGAGAATGGACAAAAAAAGGTCCAGCCAGCTTCTTTAAAAAGCCTTTTCTTTTTCTTTTATCTCATAGGCCAGAACTTTGTTAAATGTCTATCGGCAAGGAAGGCTGAGAAGTAAAACCCTATAGGTAGCTTCCTCTATACCCCAAATAAAATTAAACTTTATTAAGGAAGAAGGGGCAAGTGGTAGGTGACCAGCAGTTTGTGCCATAGAGCCATTGCAGATCCAAAGCCTGAACGTGGGAGGGAACTAGAGGCTAGGAGGCAGGAGAATTAAGAGATCTTGAAGAAGGAATGGTGATTCATTCATGTGGTTCCCAAAAACTTGCTGCCATGGGTCTTTCAGTAAGGGAAGCTTACTTTCAATAGCGTAGCTGGGTCAAGCCTTCATTCCTTTCAACAAGTTCCTAGTTTCTAGGCATGGCCATCTCAGCCTTAGTTTTGGATCAGTCGTCTCATAGGCCAGCCCTTTTCTTGAGGAGCCTGGACCTAGAAGGCTATTACACCCCAGGTGCCTTCCTGCCTGCCTACACCTGGATGGTAGAGTCATTATTGCTGGTCCTGAGTCAAAAGCCACAGGGCATATCTTGACAGACCTTGGCTGAATTCTGTGAAGCTTTTTCTTTTCTGCTCCTCTGAGGAGTTAGATGCACCCTGTGTCAGTTACGGTACCAGCAGGAAGCAGAATCCAACTCAGGTAGTTCAAAGGACTATAACGAAAGGGGTACAGGCAGTCGTTGTTTTGCACAGCTCTGATATGCATGAATTTCAATGATCAATCATTTCAATTATTTTAGTTAAGTAACACCAGTCCCCCAACAAGATGGTTAAAATTTCAGTTACATTTGTATATGAACTGTGAGCAATTGTATAAAGCTGCAGTTGCTAAAGTATAATTGGACGGCTAGCTCATCAGTCCACAAATCACTATGTAGATAACAAATGCACAGCATGATCATGACCAATCATGTCACCACTTTCAAAGCCTGTTGGTGACTGGTCACTGGACATCTGTTACTCAATTCATGCACAGACAGCAAGTGTGTGGTTGTGTTGCTTCCTTGTTTCCCAGTGATAAATCCATGTGACTTTTTACAAAATGGTTAACTGAAAGAGAGAACTGGCTAATAAAGATGAAAATGCAGCAAGGAAATGAAAAGTGATAATACTGGAAGTAAAATTTGAATAGCATATTGACGGAGTTACAGAAGAAAGAGCTGACTATGGGAGTGTTGACACTGCTGCCATTGGAGACTGGATATGCAGCTGGAGGAACTTAGGGAAGGTGAACTTAATACATAAATGAATAAGTGAAGAAAATGATGGAAGTGATGAAGATGTCCCAGAGGAAGTGATGCCAGCAAAAACCTGCTGGTTCTAAAGGAACTCTCAAAGGTATTCTGTGACACTGAAAGTAAAAAGGATAAAATAGTGGCAGCTGATCCAGACTTAGAGTATGTCAATTTGCCAAGGCAGAGGAAAGATGTTCACTCTCTATCAAGATATACAACAAGGAGGAGCAGGCAAGCACTGTTCAAAGCGTTCTTGGTAAGATTTTTACGAAGAAATACTTTTTATCCTCAATGTTTCTAATGCTTCAAATTAGTTTATTTAATATTAATTTTTACTATTTTTTCTCTTACCAATAGTAAGAGGGCTTTAGTGTTTTGACAAACGTTTTGAAAGGTCACAGAATAATCATATTTTTTTCCCACTGATTATTAAGGTTGTTTTGCACAGTCATTTTTACAGTCCCAAAACTACTGTGCAAAGTGAGGACTCCTGCATTTACAGAGATGGGGCGCTATCAGCAAACGAGCAAGGGATGGCAGGGCATTCTAAGGCTAGCCACGACAGAAGGCACACGGCAGAAGGGCCAGGGGAGCAAATAGTGCATCTGGAGCCATGAAGCAGGTACACACGGGAAGAGATCTCTGTGTGGAGGGACACAGCCACAGACAGAAAATGCAAGCACAGAGGGGACTGGGAGAAACATCCCACCCTCCTGACTTTGCAGGTGCTTTTCACTGGGTGAATCCAGCTGAAAGGCAGCTTGCAGTAGGACCAGACAATGCAGTCAGATCAGACTAGGGCATAAAAGAGGGTGGAGGTGGGTGGAGCTTGGAAGGGGGGCATAAGTACACCTAACACTGTGCTGTCATTTTTATGTCCATGTCCTACAGTTGAGGACCGAGTTACCTGCCTCTCTGATGCTCAGTAAAAACTAAGTGAACACAGATGGGAATCTAGGTTTTCATTCTTTCAATGTAAAGCCCCTTCTAACGTCCACTGTGCTCCAGAATTCCCTTAGTGTTGCTTGTCATATTGGCTGGGACAAAAACACAGAGAGTTAGAGGACAATTGGGAGGAGAAAAAGCAAACTCAATGTTTAAAAGAAAAATTTCTATTGACAGCCCCCCAAACTCAGTAGATTTTAAGCAAGATGGGCTAGGAAAGTGTCAAGTTACATTCTAAATACCACTGACAGAATGTCAGGGCAGGCGTGGGTACATCTCTCTCTCTCAGATGTGACTGAATATAAAGCATGTTGCTTGGGATCAAGTTTTAAAGCATCTTACTTTCTAACAGAGCTTCTACAACTTATATAAGCGATTTTGTGTGTTTCAGTTATGTCTTTGGAAAGCTACTGGAGGTCTGGGGCATTCATTAATCAAAAAGTTGCTATTTAAATAGGAAAGACGCTCTGGTTGCTCTTCTTCAGAATGCTTGATTGCTACGAATGGTCTACTGTTAGGAGATGACTGTACACATTGCTATTGCTCTGGGGCTAGTCCATCCAGGAGGTCCCAGTCCCTGGGGTCTACCCACTAAGCCCACTTAAGTTACTCATGCTGCCAGCTTCCTTGCAAAAGGATGGAGAGCATCAACAGGGCAGAGTTTCTCACCCTTGGCACTACTGACATTTTGGGCCATATAATTCTTTGTCATGGGGGCTGTCCAGTGCACTGTAAATATTTAGCAATATACCTGACCTCTACCCACTAGGTGCCAGCAGTACCAGTGTTGGAGCAGGCAGATAGCTAGATAGGAACAGAGAAAGGGGGACACAGGCCAAATGATAGGAAACCAAACATCTTGTAGTCAACAGGGGTCCTTGGGCAAAGAAAAGCAGGAACCTCCGGACTGACGGGGAACCATACATTTTGGGGTGACAAGTGTCCTGGAGGCAGGCAAAGAAAGGTGGGAAAAGGCAGGAATTTCTGCTGTCTGAAGGTAACCTTTTGCTCATTATGCTCTCATTACAATAAAATTAGCCTTGCAGATAAGAAGTTTTATCTAATGCACCGAGGCCATGATACTTCCGATCAAGACTAAATAAGGGGCTTCCCTGGTGGCACAGTGGTTGAGAGTCCGCCTGCCGATGCAGGGAACACGTGGTTCGTGCCCTGGTCTGGGAAGATCCCACATGCCACGGAGCGGCTGGGCCCGTGAGCCATGGCCACTAAGCCTGCGCGTCCGGAGCCTGTGCTCTGCAACAGGAGAGGCCACAACAGTGAGAGGCCCGCATACCACACACACACAAAAAAAAGCATAACCCTGGGACTTCCCTGGTGGTCCAGTGGGTAAGAATCCGAGCTCCCAGGGCAGGGGGCTCGGGTTCAATCCCTGGTCAGGGAACTAGATCCTGCATGCATCCTGCAACTAAGAAGTCCGCATGCCGCAACTAAAGAGCCTGCATGCCACAACTAAGACCTGGCGCAGCCTAAATAAATATTTTAAAAGAATAAGAATAAAAATAAAAGCATAACCCTGCCCCCTCCTCGCAGTTACCCTTAGAGGCTTATTACTGGTCCACCTATACCTCACTATCCTTGTCTCGTCTCTGTGTCCCTATCTCACTCTTACTTTCGCACCTTACTCTGCTGGAAATGGGGGGAAAGAAATCTGTCAGGCATTTTCCAACCTTGTCGCTAGGTCCTGCACTTCTCATTGTGCAAGGCGTGTCAGGAAAACTTTCCGGCCCTTCTCACAAGCAGCTAGGGACCCCAACCATAGGACCTTTGCATCCTTTGGGTTTGCCTTATCCACCATTTAATTAACCATCATCAGGTTCAATTGTGTGGAAATATAAAATACAGCCTTACTTAGAGTTTGCGCCCTGGCCATGGCAGCTGAGTTCCTTCAGGAGTTCCCTCACTCTGTGGGTGGTCTGTGGGTGTACCCAGGGGTGCTGGGAAGGGGGACCCATGGTGGTAGGAGGACCCCTCAGGCCGCCATTCTTCTCCACCCAGCATTCCGCAGGCCCCCTCCATGGTCCCTCCCATCCCCACTCCTGCCTTGTCCTGTAGGGGCGGGTCTGCTGCGCTTGCCTCCCCAGGCTTGAGGGATCCTTAATGGCCAGTGCCTGTTTTGGGAAACTTACCACCCTTTTAGAGGAAAGATGCTTCCCTGACTAAATAGGTCCTAGGACCATGAGGATGTCCATTCCAGGGGGACATACCTTTGAACACAGGGATTAATACTGCCATAGAGTCTATAGAGAAGCCTTCAGGAAGGTCGCTCCTCCTGGGTTCCACGGACGCCAGGATAGGACACAGGCCCCAGGATGCTGGGGCCAGCAGGACTGCCATATGGGGGAGTAGCTAACCCCCATTTTGGCTAGAGTTGACAGGACTAAGTGGAAGGGGACACCTGGAACCCCTCCTGCCTTAGGGAGTCCCTACAGGCCCTCCGAACCCTAGTGCTCCTCTCTGTTATAGGAGCAGCCTCTACCTGAAGGAACGATGGGAAACACCTCCTCCATCTCCAAGGACTCGACCCTCCAGTGCATTCTGAGTCACTGGAATAAGTTTTCTCTAGATTCTTTAAAATGCAAAAAGCTTGTTTTCTTTTATGAAACAGCCTGGCCCCAATATAAACTTGAGGACGATGAGGCCTGGTCTGAGAATAGAAGCCTCAACTGTAATACCATCCTACAGTTTGACATTTTTGAAAAAGGCAGGGGAAATGGACAGAAGTTCCTTATGTTCAGGCTTTTATGGCCCTAAGAGAGAACCCGGAGCTATGCAAGTCCTATGTTAGGGAACCTGCCAGCTGGGACCCATTCAGGCTACGAAAGCCCTCTCCAGTGGCATCCCTGGAGGAACAGGTGCCCCAGACAGAAAACCCAAGCCCCAGTGCTCTTTAACCACCTTCAGCCCCTCTCCTTCCCTATGAGTCTCTTTACCCTCCTGTACCAGAAGTGCAGCTGGAGCTTCTTTGCCCCCTTCAAGAAGTAGTACACCCCCTTTTCTTTGTCTGACCTCAACCAGTGCTGTACTCGTTTGGGCAGATTCTGGGAGGACCCTAGCCAGTTCACCAAAGAATTCCAGGGACTGATGCTCTCCTTTGATTTTACCTGGAAGGACCTAAATATTGTCCTTTCCCACTGCCACACCACTGAGGTAAAGACCCGTATTTGGGCACAGGCTGAAACATATGTTGGTGGATTACACGCTGTCCAACCACAACAATACCCTGTGGGCATGATGGCAGTGTCTCTAATGGATCCCAATTGGGACTATAAACCAGGCCAGGCTGGTATCACTAGAAGGGACCACATGACCCTTTGCCTCATTGAAGGGATGAAGCGATGCATAATTAAACCTGTTAACTATGATAAAGTTAAAGAGATCACCCAAGGCCAAGATGAAAATCCAGCCTTATTTCAGGCCCGACTGGTAGATGCCCCTAGAAGGTATACGAATGTGGACCCATACACGTTTGAGGAATACACTGTATTTGCAACCCACTTCATTAGCCAATCAGCCCCTGAAATCCATTGGAAGCTTCCAAAGCTTGCCATGGGGCCCCAAACCCCTCTCAGCCTTCTAACTGACACAGCCTTTAGTGTCTTTAACAACAGAGACCAGACTGAGCAAGAAAGGAAGGAACAGCGTGACTTAAGAAAGGAACGAGGGCAAGCCAGGCTTTTGGCAGCTGTCATGACAAGACCTCCTGGTCACCCCAAAAGTACTCCCAGAAGACCCCCCCCCACCAGGAAAGGGAGCCTGTTTTAGCTGTGGGAGCCCCAAACACTAGAGCAAGGAATGCCCCAGAAACACGTCCCAGCCTCCACCCAAGACACCATGCCCACTCTGTAAGAAGATGTGCCAGTGGAGGAGGGAACTGCCCCCAGCTCTGAAGGGAGCGAGGAAATTCCCCCATGCCGGTCATGGCAGTGGTTGATTGACGGGACCTGGGACCTCCCAAGGCTCCCAAGAAGACAGTCATCAGTGGGTGACCACTAACGTGGCACATAAGCTCGTCCAGTTTCTAGTGAACACAGGGCTACTTACTCTGTCCTGACTTCTCATGCTGGGCCCCTTGCCCCTGAAACCTGCTCTATTGTTGGGGTAGAAGGAAGACCAAATCTAGAACGTTTCACCACCCCTCTCACTTGCACCTGGGGAAAGACCCTTGTCACACAAGTTTCTTGTCATGCCTAAATGCCCCAGCCCATTTATTGGGAAGGGATTTTCTCTCAGCTTTGGGGGCAACTCTTACTCTCCCTGAAAACCAAAACCAAGGCCTATTTTTGGCTGGGTTATGCATTATGGACAGCGTAAAATATTCCCCCCAAATTAAAAAAACAAAAAACAAAAAACCTTACAGATCCACAGGTCTGGGATCAGGGAATCCCAGGGAAAGCAAAGTTTGTCACTCCTGTAAAAATCACCTTAAAGGAGGCTAATAACTTCCCTTCCAGGCATAAATACCCTCCCTTTCCAGTAAACTCTCCAAGTTTCTCTGCTCTTTTGCTTCTCATGAAATCATGTCCCCTTTAACCACACCCATCCTAATGGCCTTCCTTGTTATTCACATTGGCACAGCTCCACCTTACAAACATCCACTCGCAGACACCATAAATGCCATTGCTAAAGTTACTAACTCATCTGCCTGTTGGATCTGCCCCCGCAGCTGTACCTCCCCAAAGGACCTACGTCTTTTAGGACTCCCTGCCTCCATGAAGGACATGGTGGCGCTAACAGCAAAATATTCTGGGTTCTCATTTACCACCCAGTGCGGTAAGGAAGGAAGGACTGGGGCAGGAACCAACTGGAGGCCAAACTCTCTGGAACAGACACCCTCCTCCAAATCAGAGGGAAGGGTATTTCAGCTTTTAGGTAAAGCTAGCCTCTGTTATTTACTGCTATTAGCCTTCAGGGACAAGAATTAGGATGGCTTAATGAAACACAGTACAATCACACTCTACTTTTTATTTATTTATTTATTTATTTATGCGGTTCGCGGGCCTCTCACTGTTGTGGCCTCTCCTGTCGCGGAGCACAGGCTCCAGACGCACAGGCCCAGCGGCCATGGCTCACGGGCCCAGCTGCTCCACGGCATGTGGGATCTTCCCGGACCGGGGCACGAACCTGCGTCCCCTGCATCGGCAGGCGGACTCTCAACCACTGCGCCACCAGGGAAGCCCCCTCACACTCTACTTTTTAGTAATCACAGTTGGGTGACAGACACCAACCAGACTGCCAATATCCAACATGGGGGGAACATCACTACCTGGTGGAAGAACCTAGTGACTGGAATAAAGAAAACTAAAACTCACAATAAAAGCATAATATTCAATAATAGTTAACAATACACAAGAGAAGACCAGCATAGGGATTGGACAATATTCCAGACTAATGTTTAATATAACTAATAACTGTATTCAGATATACTCCAACGTCTCCCTGTTACAGCTGCTGTATCGAAACCTGAGGTGTCGAGGGAAAAAAACTCATGGCTTCAGAAAACTCCAACTTCAAATGATGATGTGGCAGGGATTTCAACCCATCTCACCCGAAGATGAGGACTACCACCAGCCACTGGATCTACTCCCCACTCTCCATCTCCACCACTGTAAACAACCCCGAGATCCCTATCTCTGACAGACAGCAAGGAGATCTGGACCCACAGGTAGGGACAATGCCCGTGCTCACTCGAAGCAGTTACAGAAGATGGACCATCAACCCTTTGCCCCTAAAAAGATTTTAAGGGTTCAGACTCCTTGAAGTGGGAACGTTAGAGCAGGCAGATAGCTAGATGGGAACAGAGAAACGGGGACAAGGACCAAATGGCAGGAAACCATACATCGTGTAAACAACGGTGGGGGGCAGGGGGGCTCCTCCGGCAGACAAAGAAAAGCAGGAACCTCTGGACTGACAGGAAACCACACATTTTGGTGTGGTAAGTGTCCTGGAGGCAAAGAAAGGTGTGGAAAGGCAGGAATCTCTGACGTCAGAACGTAACCTTTTGCTCATTATGCTCTCATTACAATAAAACTTTACAGATAAGAAGTTCCCATCAAGCACCAAGGCCATGACACTTCCGATCAAGACTAAATAAGGACGGGGGTGGGGTGGGGGTGGTGGTGGGATGAATTGGGAGATTGGGATTGACATATATACACTAATATGTATAAAATAGATAACTAATAAGAACCTGCTGTATAAAAAAATAAACTAAAATTCAAAAAAAAAAAGACTAAATAAGGACAAAAACTCCTCCTCCCCTCAGCAAAGTGGAGCTAGCGTGAAAATCAGGGAATATGACCCCAAACCCCTCCCTCCCTCCCTCCCCCTCCCCTCCCTCCCTCCCTCTCCCCTCCCTCTCCCCTCCCTCCCCTCCCCCTCCCCCCCAATGAATATCCCGGCCCTTCATTTCTACACCCCACATAACCCGGCTTGCCAAGAAAACAGCCCAGCTACTCAGCTCTGAAAGCCTACCATCCCTTAAATAAATCCTCGCCTTGCTTTCTTGACCTGTCTCCTCTCTGAATTCTTTCTGCAATGAGAGGAGAGCCTACTCTCCCGCAACACAACACGGGCTCCAGCTGTAACAGCCCAAAATACCTGCAGACATCGCCAAATGTCCCCTGCGGGGCAAAACCACCCCCTGTTGAGAAGCTGAGAAGCAGTAAGGGAGAGGGTACCTGGAAAGCCCTCACAGAAAAGAAGCCGTGCAAATAAAATAGCAGTTGAGCCAGACCTTGTTTGTTTGATGCTTTAAATTCCAATTTCTTTCTTTCTCTTCTGTAGAGATAAGTCTGTGCCTTTATTGGCCAGCCCGGTACTTGAGGGAAATGAAGCGGGAGGAGTGCGTGGCCCCCATGCCCGGACGGGCGTGCTACAGGCTTGTAGGTGATGAGAACTCGCCTAGGTAGTGGCCAGTCATCTCAGGGTTGGTTTTCACCTGGCTGAAGGTCTTGCCGGTGTAGACGCCCTCCAGGCTGCCCACCATCTTGGGCAGGATGATCACGCCGCGCTGCACGTCTCCACCACCTCAGGCTCCTCCGTGGGAGGCACCGCCTTCTTGGCCTCGCGCAGGCGCTTCAGCAGCCACTCGACAGGAGCTTCCTCCGCAGGACGTAGTGCAGCCGCCGCCGCTGACCCGGGCTGTACGGCTGCGTCACCTACTCGCAGGCCGTGTCCAGTAGCTGGTCGAGGTCCACGCGGCCGCAGGTGAACTTGCGGAAGGTCCACTTCTTCTGCTCTACCTCCGTCACCTTGTTGGCACTTCCTAAATTCCAGTATCATCACTTAACACGACTTATAAGGAAACCTAAATTCCGGTATCATCACTTAACACTACTTATAAGGAAACCGTATTTCCCAAGCCAAAATTCAGGACATATGACCTAACAGAGGCTTAAAACAAAACACGTCTATGAACGTATTTATTCTCCAGCACTCTACAGTTTAAGTCACACTTGTATAGGTTTTTTTCCCTCCTCTCTTACCCCTTTTATCCTTTACAGGCATTTCCCTTAACGAATCTCTTGCATGTCTAATCCTGTCTTGGCTCCTGCTTCTCGGAGGAGTTGACCTGTTTCAAGAAACATATGGCCATCGAGGGTGCCGCTCAGATGGCTCTAACAGAACCTGCCGCCAAGAGCAGGAGCTGACTGACAACCTTGGCTGCCACCTGGGGTTACAGGGGCCAGTCTTTCACTGGCTGCCTCTGGGCAGTGACTGAGCTCGGCAGGGGCACCAGCACGGAACCATTCCCGCTAGAGAGGTGACCCCTCTAAGGGGAAAGTTTAGCCTGGGCATTCCCCAGAGGCCTGGCCACGATTTTCTCAGAACTGTGCTGTGGTCTGAGGTTCTTCCTACCCAGTCCTTCCCCGCTCTCTTTACACAGGGTCAGACCCGTACTGCAGAGGGCTCTCTTTGCAGACTGCTGCTCTTGAGCCTTCACAGGTGTTTCCCCCAATCGATCTCTTGCACTTCAAATCCCATTTTCCTGTCTGCTGCTCAGAGGATCTGACATGTAATGGATTCCCCTCACTAAAAAAAAAAAAAAAAAAAAAAAATTATATAGAACAATGTACTATGTAGCCAAACTGTATCCGAGGTAATCGAATAGTTATATTACTTAAAATCAGGGATGTACCAGAAAATTGGGATGTACAATCATCCTATGTTTCCTAGAAGAGTGGATTATATTTCTTTTTTTAATTAAATTTTTAATTGGAATATAGTTGATTTACAATGTTGTGTTAATTTCTGCTGTAAAGCAAAGTGAGTCAGTTATACATACACATGTATCCACTCTTTCTAAGTGAGGATTTCTGTACTAAGAACGGCCACTTCTTATTGCCTTCCCCACCCCTCTACCTGGAACTTCCTCCAATAATTCATGGGACACCTGCACACCAATGTTACCCTAATTCCTTCCCCTGCCCCCTCAACATGACTTTGGAATATCATTCTATCCAGGTAGAGGAATGGAACCCTGGATCCATTCAGGTGACAAAGATATGAATCCTCTAAGCTAAGATACTATTTCACCCCCCCAAGGAAATCCCTCTCCTCCTTCTCGTCCCTCCCTCCTCCTCTTCCTCTTCAAATGTGAGGACCTCTATCCCACCGTGAAGATATGAGACTAGGATATAAAGAAGGTTGGAACTTGAGGATCAAGGCTTGGCCTTTGTAATGACAAAGAGAAAAACAGTCCCTACCATCAGGCACTCATAGCTAGGCTGCAACATTCTGCTGTCGAACAGAGCCAGTCTCACAGATCACCAACCTCAGACAAGGCTGACAAACACCATTCTGTAGTCATGTCTGAGCACAGACAAATACGAAGCCACTGTGCAAACCACAGAAATCACCCAGCCGCAGCTAACACAAACGACAGCTGTCCCTTCACCAACCATGGCTTTAGCTCTGCTGCCTTTGTCTCACCTTTATATAAAAACTGAAATTGCTGAGCATAGAATCGATCCTGCTTCCTGATAACATCCAATCCAGAGCAAACCCCTGCTTCCTTAAAACTTCCCCCACATCACTTAACACAAGCGCAAGTTCTATTCCAAGTCCCTTGTGCTAAGAGGCCCCATGACTCCTCATCTATGCATGTACACAGCCTCCTTCCCTGCAACAAATCAGTAAATCCAACTTTGTTCCTAGTGGTCTTTGGCTACAGGGCATAGACAGGTGGTCCACAGGTGCTGGATCCAGCCAATGAAAGAAAAAGAGAAGAAATGAAAGGCAAGACAATGATGAGAAAAAAGGTCTCAGTACAAAGAGTCGAGGTGTAGATGAATCTCCTGACTAGGGTTCCAATTCTAACTCAACTTGCTCTGTGCCCTTGAACAAATCATACACAAGTGGAAATACATTGAACCTTCACAGGGCTGCAAAGTTAAGTCTGATGTCTGAGCAGTCATCAGTTTAGAAATGCACAGGACACCTGTGAGAATGGCTATCGTCAAAAAGAATACAAATAACAAATGTCAGCAAAGATGTGGAGAAAAGGGAACACTCGTGCACTGCTGGTAAATTGGTGTAGCCACTGTGGAAAACAGTATGGAGGTTTCGCAAAAAAACTAAAAATAGAACTATTTTATGACCCTGCAATTCCACTCCTGGGTATATATCAAGGAAAAATGAAAACACTAATTTGAAAAGATACATGCACCCCAGTGTTCACAGCAGTATTATTTACAATTGCCAAGATATGGAAGCAACCTAAGTGTCCATCAACAGATGAATGGATAAAGAAGATGTGGTATATAAATACAGTGGAATACTACTCAGCTATCAAAAAAGAAATTTTGCCATTTGCAGCAACATGGATGGACCTGGAAGGTATTATGCTAAATGAAATAAGTCAGAGAAAGACAAATACTAGACAAATACAAAGACAAATGATGTCACTTATATATGAAATCTAAAAAAATACAACAAATGAATATAACAAAAAAGAAGCAGGGAATTCCCTGGTGGTCCTGTCGTTAGGACTCTGTGCCCTTACTGCTGAGGGCCCAGATTCAATCCCTGGTCGGGACACTAAAATCCCACAAGCCACATGGTGCAGACAAAAAAAAAAAAAAGAACAAGCAGAATCACAGATATAGAGTACAAATCACTGGTTACCAGTGGGGTGAGGGAAGCGGGGACAGAAAATATAGGGGTAGGAGAGAAAGAGTTACCAACTATTAGGTGTAAAATAAGCTACAAGGATATATTGTACAACACGGGGAATATAGCCAATATTTTATGATAATTATAAATGGAGTATAACCTTAAAAAATTGTGAATCACTACATTGTATGCCTATAACATAATTTTGTATGTCAACTATACTTCAATAAAAAAATAAGTTAAAAAAAAGAAAGAAACGCACATGCCTTTCAGGAGCAAAAACAGACCAATAATGATCGTCGCCTTCCAGAGACTTAAAAGGCCAAAGTTAACGGCTCAACTTTTAACTTGTGGACCGAAGTAGAGGGCACCAGTTAGGAAAATTCATGCTTCTAGGAGGGACCAGACTAAAGGAACTGTGATCTCAAAGAGAAGAAATCGAAAGGTGGGCAGAAGGTTTTCTATGCATCCTACCTGAGCCAAGTCAGCTTGAGCTGCGGGGAGGCTGCCTGTGTTGAATGGTGCAGCCAGCCGGACGGCCTTTAAGCCACCTGTCCTACCACACGGCTGCCACTTTTAGCTGTGTGCTTTACCTGGGGGAGGATCTGGGCCCCAGGTGGGGAAATGCAAGCTCCAAAGGCAAAGGGGGGCCTTAAGCGAGATGGAGCAAACTTTCTTGCCCTCGGTGGTGAAAATGTTAACCAGAAACGCCCTTGGCACAGTCTCACGGATGACCTGCCTATGCCCTCGACTGGGGATCCTGCAGTTTCCTTACTCACACGCTGGTGGCCCTAAACCTGGCTTTCACGGCCTTCTGTGCCCTGATTCTGTGCCAATTCTGTGCCCTGATGAGGGCCCACGTCACCCGTACCTGGAAGCTATGGGAAAGGTTCCTTGCAGGCTGGTGAGGTAGAGCTCTTGGCCTCCTCCGTGCTGTTCCACCCTGAACGGAGTACGGTTCCTGGTTCTCAGCTGGCTCACTGGGTCTCAGGATACCAGCAGGTGGCCTGGACGGAGGCAGTCCAGACTCGCCACCAGGACGCTAACTGGGCCAACCGCCCTCCTGATCCACCCACCACCTCCCGCAACACCTCGCCTCGTCCTCGCCCTCCCCTCCCCCTACCTCGCTCAGGGCCTCCTCCTTCTCTGGACCTCGGGCTCCCTCAACTCTCCTCTGGGCCTCAAGGGTCTTTCTCACACTCTGGGCCCCTCAGGCCGAGGTATTTTTTGCCCTAATTGTCCTCACCTGGTCCGCTTTAAACATAGTTTAAAATCATGGCCTAGAAGCGGGAAGGGAGAACGGGAGGCCAGGGCAGTTGGTTTACAAATGTGCCTCAAGATGGGCCTCATCCTCTCCTGGAAGATGGGTTGAAAGGAAGTGGGGGATGAGTCTGGCCTCAGGCCCTTGCCTCACAGCTCCAGCATGAGAGCTTGTTCTTTAACTAGAAAGATCTGGAAGGATTAGGAGCTGAGGTAACCCAGGATCCTTGGGTGGGGATTTTTGTTGTTGCTGTCATTTTGGGGGCAGGCCTTGAACACCTTAGGGAGGAAGGGGTCCCCTGAGCACAAACAGTCCTTTATTTAATGGTCCTCTTGTGACAAGAGCCCTTTCACAGGAATTTGCTGGAAGAATTTGACCAACTGAGGAGACAAAGCTCATTGATTCCCTTCCTCTGTCCTCATGTCATCCGTTATTTAGCATCTTAGGGCGGCTGTTCAGAGAGGAGGACAGCGTTTGTTCCGCAGAAGCTCATCCCTAGCACAGCCATGATCTTCAAAACCCTCTTTCTAATTTTCTGGGTCCTCAAAGAACTTGGGAAAGGGGACCTGGAAAATGGCAATTCAGAAACTTGAGATGAGACCAAAGCATCATCGAAGGGCCCACCCTTCTCTATCCCAAACTCTGGGAATGGTGAGTTGGATCCAGGAAGCCCCAAGGTGCCACCCTCCCCAACTGAGCCTGTTTGGTTCCTTTTATTCCTCAGTAGCCTGAATATGTTTTTCATCTCTCCTTCAGGCAAGAAAATATTAGGTTGCTGTTCCTAAAGAAACAGTAGTCCTCTGTGCAGAGGTTTGGAATCAAGGGTAAATCTTGAGTTGACCTATGTTTTACAGGTGCAGAGTCTATTACCTTCTAGCTGCTCCAGCCCTAAGTGTTCCTGAGGGCCATGATAGAGTGCACGGTTCTCTTTTTTAGTATCCAAAAGGAAGGTTATGGGTTAAAGAATATTGCTGAGAAATCATCACAATATGTTTTAATTAGTTTACAGATTAATGTAGCTTGTTTGTTAAATACTTGCAACCTGGTCTGTTGCCTTGGGAGCAGGGCTAGAAACAAAAGGTCAGAATTGGGAAAATTGAATAAAAATTGGCAAAGAACTCATCACATTTTATGACTGCCTCTCCAGCCAAGCCCCACATTCATTCCTCTTTCAGTTTAGAAGTGTCTTAACAACTCAAGAAAGGATCTAATGGAATCGAGATAACCAGCACCTCGGTTTGGTGCCATGCTTTTTGAATGAATGAGCAAATGTTGCCATGGAAGTTTTGTAATCTCCTCCCCTCCCCCACCCCGTGTCCCAGCCCTCCCTCATAGCATTTTACCTGGCAGCTTCTCCACCAGCACTCAGCCTTAGCACACTGTCTTGCACATAGTAGGTATTTAATGAGTACATTGAAATAACTGGATACACAGCAGAACGAATACCACACAGTTGAGTGATACCCACACTGAAATTCTTCATGCAGATCAAAGCAGAGTTGATGCCATATTCAACTCTTGGCAAGGATCTGAAGACAAATAGAAACATCTTGATCTATTTGTGCAAGAAGTCTGCTTGCAGCATCTGTAGCAAGTGTAAATTCTCATCTTAAAAACTGATGTCCCTGGCCTGGAGAAAATAGATTAATTTTTTTTAACACCAGAGACAAAGGCTTTATTATCTCAAAAGGAGCTTGTTACCCGTGTTATTTAAGGAAAACATAATTGAAAATACTTCATCCTGGATATAGTGGAGTGATTTGACACTAGACATTTTTTTAAAAGGTATAAGGGGTTTTTATCTTCATTATTGGAAGTACCTATGTTACCACTATTTCTCAAAGACTGTTATTTGCAGAAATATCACCAGGTTGCTTTTCAAGAGGAAGTGAGGAAGATTTAAATCCTGATTGGAAAGGATCACCTCTGAAGAACACATTTCCCAATTATCCTTCCATCAGCTGGCTCACTGGGTCTCAGGATACCAGCAGGGGCCTCCTGGGTGGTGCCTGCAACCAGTGATGAGGTTGGATGGGGGTGGCCTTGGGAGGAGGTTGGAGGGCAGGTTCACCCCCAACCCCCCAGGTGGAAGGTGGGGAAAGTGCTCAGCCTGCAGATAGCTCTGGTGACACTGCAGTTGGCAGGCTGCCAAGCAATTAGTGTCTCTTGAAAAGAAAGGGACCGACAACGAACTTGGCCCCTGCTGGTATCCTGAGACCCAGTGAGCCAGCCCAGGGTCCAAAGTACACACTGAATCCAAGTCTGAGGCAGAATGGCTCTTTCACTCCCACAGGGCTATGGACTTGGATTTTGGCTAAAAATATTTTTTTCCTTTCAAAAGACTAAGTATCACAAAATGATTTTCTCTCCCTGAACTCCAAGGAGCCACCCAACCCCCTCCCAACCCTAGTTCCTGGGCTTAAGATCTGAGTGGATTCTAGTCCCTCCGGCCTGGATCCTGGAGAGGGCAGATCTGAACATCCTGGGCAATGAAGGGGCTGAAGTCACTTCACCAGCTGATGCCGGGACTCCTCTTTCCAGATGGGCGAGGGGGGAGTTCCACACCTCCTCTCCCAGGACTGGTTGTCAGCCCCCGGAGGACTTCTTGGCCTGGGAGTATCAGCATTGAGGAATGGAGTTTCCGAGGTGCTGTGGAAGAGCCTTCCAGTGTGTTTGAGCAGCTACCACACCTTCCAGTCTTTTCCAACCTTTAGCCTCTCTGGGAGTAACCTGGGATCTCTGACCAGAGGGGTGTGAAATATGGCCAGACTGGTCCCACCACCGAGGGGTGGGGAGGGGAGAAGGGAGGCTTAAAATCTCTGAAAAACTGCACACACAGGAGGCTGAGAAGAGCGAAGCCACCAAAGAATCTTGAGTTTTGACAAGTTTTTTAAAAGTTTTTGTTTTCATTTTCTTTTATTTTAAAATAAGGTACATTTGCATGGTTCAAATTCAAAAGCTACAAAAGGGTATATGGGGAGGAAAAGTTTCCCAGTCACAGTTTCCTTCCATGAAGGCAAACACTGTCCACAGTTTCTGTTTAACAAGCTTTTTTTCAAACTTCTTTTTGAAACTTTTCGAATGCTTAGAGGCTATTTAGAGGCACTGACTTAGCTCTACATTGGAAAAGTGATGAGTTTCTGACCATCTTTAAAGGAGTGGTACTGTTTGCCCAGCCTCTTGTCATTGAGGAAAGGTGTCCTTTGCGGGTAGGGGTGGAGCAGGGAGAAAAGACTGGACCGTTGCTATGGTTACTTCAGGCGATAGGGAATGCTGCACCCCTCACATGTGTTTGTTGGGGTCCGTCTCTGATCTGGGTGCCTGGTCAGGCAGGCCCAAAGACCCAGGGCTGCCTCAGACACAGGCAGCCAAATATCTTAACATACTGCAATCATGTTAGAAAATGAAACCCCACAGTTCCCAGTTCCTTGGCTGTGGAGCCCACATGGCTCATGCTGTGATGCTTCTCCCAGGAACATCTCTTTCCAGGGCTGCACAAATGCTGTAGGATCATATGCCAGCTTGCTGGAGCTGACAGCTAAATGAGTTTGGAGAGAACGAGGTGTACAGCATCTTTGACTTTGACACAATTAGCTAGAGAACTGTCAGCTCACAGGAAAAGACAACCAGCTTGCTGGAGATGAGACCAAGCCAGATGAGCAGACTATGGGCGATATTTTTTTTCTCTTCAATGCAGATGTAATGAAGGGTGGCTACTAAATCCAGACATTGTCATATACATCATCTCTCCCCACCCTGGCAATCACCTTTGTTAAATAGGTACTAGGATTCACACTTTACAGTTGAGGAAATTTTGGTTCAGAGAAGTTAGGTTGCCTGTTAGGGTACACAGGTGGTGCTTCACAGCTGCCTCTTAGTAATTCTGAGGTCTCTTCAGTCTGGGGATAAATGTTACTACTCATGCTGCACTTATGTAAATGATTAGGCCCAATTTAATGAGACTATATTTTTCAAACAAAATATTCTTTGATTATCTTTGATAGAAATGGGGATAATTATAGAGAGAAATTCTATGTGTCAATAGAAAAAACATAGTGTATTCTTGTGGGTTGTCAAATTCTAGCCATGCTCACTGTCTCTGAGGTTTTTGACCTCTTTGTAAACTGGCTCCTAACATTTGTGCATTTTAGTAATTAACATTTCCATTTTTCCTTTCCCCCTCCCAACTTGGTGCCACTGAGAACTGAAACCTGGCTGCCCAGATCCTTATTAGGACTGTCTAAAAAAAAGGAGAAGGAGCAGCAGAAGGAGAAACCCTGCAAAGTGCAGCTGGACACCTCCATGCTCTGCACTGAGAAATATCTGTGACTGTGACGCTGATGTAGATGCTAGCACCAGACTTCCAAATTGCAAACTAGGAAATTCGTTGGCTTGGCACTGCTATTCTCACTCCACCATCTAAAAATGTTTTGAGATGTGGCATATATATACGATGGAATATTACTCAGCCATAAAAAGAAACAAAATTGAGTTATCTGTAGTGAGATAGATGGACCTAGAGTCTGTCATACAGAGTGAAGTAAGTCAGAAAGAGAAAAACAAATACCGTATGCTAACACATATATAAGGAATCTAAAAAAAAAAAAGAATGGTTCTGAAGAACCTAGGGGCAGGACAGGAATAAAGATGCAGATGTAGAGAATGGACTTGAGGACACGGGGAGGGGGAAGGGTAAGCTGGGATGAAGTGAGAGAGTGGCATGGACATATATACACTACCAAATGTAAAATAGACAGCTAGTGGGAAGCAGCCGCATAGCACAGGGAGATCAGCTCGGTGCTTTGTGACCACCTAGAGGGGTGGGATAGGGGGGGTGGGAGGGAGACACAAGAGAGAGGGGATATGGGGATATATGTATATGTATAGCTGATTCACTTTGTTATACAGCAGAAACTAACACAACATTATAAAGCAATTATACTCCAAAAAAGATGTTAAAAAAAAGAAAAAAGTTATGGAACGAGGCAGGAGAGTTGGGGAGGGGGAGTTGGATGAAGGTGATCAAAAGGTACAAACTTCCAGTTATAAGATAAATAAGTACTAGGAATGTAATGTACAGCATGACTAATGTACTTAACACTGCTGTATGTTATATACAAAAGTTAAGAGAGTAAATCCTGAGTTCTCATCACAAGAAAAAAAATTTTTTTTTTATTTTGTATATATATGAAATGATGGATGTTCACTAAACTTATTGTGGTAACCATTTCATGATGTATGTCAGTCAAATCATTATGCTGTATACCTTAAACTAATATAGTGTTGTATGTTAATTATCTCAATAAACTGGAAAATAAATAAATAAATAAATAAATAAATAAATAAATGCTTTGAGCCCAACATCTAGAAATCTTCTCACTAACTACCTTCTGGACTCAACAACTGAGGTTACAGTTTGTTCTAACTATTAGCCCTTTCCCCCCTTCATTTTCTATAGAAATGTCCCTCATTAAGTGCCTGACTGCTCACACTATATAGAGGCTTAACTTAAGTGGGCACCCTGCTCCCACCTGCAGTACCATTTCCTGAAATGAAACACAACTGTTTCACCAGAGTGACTTACTCCCAGGTCTAAGAGACTGATTCAGTAAGATATGGGGCAATATACTTAGATTTGTTCTTTTCCCCTTGTTCCATCTATGCTGCTTCCGCCTTTGTAGATCTCTTATTTCAATACTTCGAACCCAAATCTCTCTGCACAGCTGCCAATTCAACTTTTAATATATGAAACTTATTTATGTTTCAAATGGGAGAATGAGGGATTCAGAGTATTCCATCCCCAAATGTGCAAGCCTGGCGTAAGGATCATTTTGAGCCAAAGGCAATTAAGAAGAAACAAACACAAGAAAAACTCTGTCCTCTCCCTCTCTACCGGGAAGGACAGTTTGATTCTTAATCACCAGAGACAACTCTAGCCTCTTAGCCCAGAGACGACAGCAGAGAAATCTATACAACACACCTTGCGAAAACCCGTATTTTCCATTAACTCCCCCCATATATTTACCTTTTCACAATTTGCCACTCACTCCTAGAAGCTCAAAGTACTTTTCCTTTGTCTTGTCACTTCTCTACAAATTTAATGCTCTTTTACGATGCGATATACTCATCCCCTTAAATCTGAGGCCCTGAGACTGACGCACCCATAGGCTAGAATGGATGTGACACTGTGCCAGCTTCCAGGCCCAGGCCTTGAGGGACTAGCAGCTCCGACATCCTGATGCTGGGAACACTCGCCCTGGGAAGCCAGCCTCTGTGTTGTGAAGAAGCCCAGAAAGCCCTGTGGAGTGAGTGGTCCACATGATGAGGAATCAATGCTCCCAGCTGGCAGCCATCAATAACTTGCCGGCTGTGTGATGCACCTTTTTTTTTTTTTTTTTTTTTTTTTTTTTGCTGTACGCGGGCCTCTCACTGCTGTGGCCTCTCCCGTTGCGGAGCACAGGCTCCGGACGCGCAGGCTCCGCGGCCATGGCTCGCGGGCCCAGCCGCTCCGCGGCATGTGGGATCTTCCGGGATCGGGGCACGAACCCGTGTCCCCTGCATCGGCAGGCGGACTCTCAACCACTGCGCCACCAGGGAAGCCCTGTGATGCACCATTTTGAAAGTGGATTCTAGTTGAACTGCCCCAGAGAGGCCACACGGAGCAGAGATAAGCCATCCCTGCTGATCCCTGCTCAACGTAGGTTTGTGGCAAAATATGTGATTGTTCTTAAGTCACTAAGGTCTGCTGTGGTTTGTTACACAGCAGCACCCGGTCTCCTCCGTGTACTTGGGTCTCCCCTCCAAGTGCATGGCGGGTGGTGGGGTCCCGCTTGGAGCTTCCCTCTCCCACTGCCTTCCCTTTGCTCTGTTCTGGTGGCTGGTGACCTGCACTGGGTGTAGAGCAGTGGCAAGGGTGGCCTCTGTGGGGGTTAGGTATTGGGAGGGTCACACAGAGGGGGCTCAGGTTGCCTCAACAAGAACAGAACAAACTCTCGCCTCTCAGTCACTCATCGGCAGCCCAGAGTCCAGCTTGCTGGACCATAAACACATAGAGAAGATGGAATCTGCTGAGCCCATGTTGAACCTGGGAAATGAGGGCCTCAGCTGAACCAGGGGACAAGTCGCCAAAGCATTTAAACAACTTGATGCCTTTTTTTCTGTATATCTGTTTATTTAAAAAAGTGTAGGAAATGAATAAAATGCTGCCTCAAAAGTATATACAACAAATAAATTATTTCGAGTTAAGCATTGCAGATCCACACAAATCAGTCCTAACCTTGACCCAGGTTATGTTCCATGGACTTATGCTTTTCTCCCTTGACTCTTCCTTGAAACATACCCCTCCCGTGCAAAATGACTGCAGCATTAACCAGTCCTGTCTGAGTCAGGCTTTGTCACAGGTACAGAGGATGGGCGTGAGGGCAGCCCCGCATCAGCAGACCCAGCGTGGAGGATACCGTGCTGGCACAAGCTAGGCTTCAACAAATGTGTTTGGTTTTCAGTGACCCTGAAATATTTTACAGAAGTGGGGCCTGGGCTTAAAAGAAAAGAGCCAGGGGTATGTCGGGCTGGCCCCTTCAAGGAGGCATGTCTTTGGAAAACATTAAATCCACCTGAGGTCTCAAGAAGACAGCAACTTGGCCTGGAGTTTTGAGCTCTCGGTTAAAAGAAAATGGCCACGTGGTGCCCTTGTGAGTAAAGGTGACGTGTGATGACAGCCATGCTTTGAGGGTGGGATTCAGAGCACTGACTGAGTGACTGTCAGAAGCGGCCAGGAGGTCAGAGAAGGCAGAGAATGGGGGGCCAGGGCCCCAACGATGGTTTTAAATATTGATACAATTTCAGCAGAGGGAAGGAAGGCACAGCCCTCCTCTGGCCCTTCCTGGAGGGTGTTCGCCAGCATCTCAGGTCAAGAGGCTGAGGGTCCCTGGGCAGAGCCAGCCTTTCAGAAGTAAAGGTGTCACTGACAGCACCGAAGGCATAATTTAAAAACCCCCAACATACTCTTCCTCCTGGAAAGTTAAAAAAAACCCTGGAACACACACCATTTAGGAGATTGCAAAACTCCTTTTCATGGAGGCAAAGTAGCAGGTGGAGAAGTCTGGGCAGTGTATTTCCAAGGTGAAGTCACTGAACACGACGACCTGCATCTACTTTTCTTTTGATGTTAATTCCTTTTATTATTATTTTTTAATTTATTTATTTTTGGCTACATTGGGTCTTTGTTGCTGCGTGCGGGCTTTCTCTAGTTACAGCAAGCGGGGGTTACTCTTTGTTATGGTGCGCGGGTGTCTCATTGCAGTGGCTTCTCTTGTTGCGGAGCACAGGCTCTAGGGCGTGTAGGCTTCAGTAGTTGTGGCATGTGGGTTCAGTAGTTGTGGCTCGCGGGCTCTAGAGTGCAGGCTCAGTAGTTGTGGCGCTCGGGCTTAGTTGCCCTGTGGCATGTGGGATCCTCCTGGACCAGGGCTTGAACCCATGTCCCCTGCATTGGCAGGCAGATTCTTTAACTACTGCGCCACCAGGGAAGCCCTGCAACTACTTTTTTTTTTTTTTTTTTTTTTTGCGGTATGCGGGCCTCTCACTGTTGTGGCCTCCCCCGTTGCGGAGCACAGGCTCCGGACGCGCAGGCTCCGGACGCGCAGGCTCAGCGGCCATGGCTCACGGGCCCAGCCGCTCCGTGGCATATGGGATCCTCCCAGACCGGGGCACGAACCCGTATCCCCTGCATCGGCAGGCGGACTCTCAACCACTTGCGCCACCAGGGAGGCCCCTTGCAACTACTTTTTAAAGGAGGTTTTGCCACAGAAGTATCGACCTGGGACTGTACTGACAAGCCATAACACAATCCTTCTCCTCCCGGATGAGAACAGGGGCCACAAAGGCAAATGCCCACAGGAGCTGGGCTGGTAATTAGTATAAATGAAGGATGTGGGCTGTGTGTAAAAGAAACTTTCCTGAAGCACCCATCAGCCTCAAGAATTGTCTTCTTATTTCATATGAGATATGAGTCTTGAACTTTCCATTTCATTATGAGAGAAGCAACTCTGCAGGGTGTTGACCAATAGCAGCAGACCCTCAGCCTCAGTGTGTGAGGTGACAGGGTTGGTGGGCCCTGCGGTGAACTGGTGAACCAGATGCCCCATCTAAAGATGAGCTGCGTTGCAACTCCAGCTGGTTGTTGCTCGGTGAGAATGTGAGCCCCAGCATGGCCAGACCTTCCAATCTGGATTTTTATGTAAACATTTTATAATTTTAAATGTTGGTGACTAACTCTTTAAAAAGATGCGCAGGCTAAACAAAACACACCTGTAGGCTGGATCATTCTGCAGTCTCTCCTGCAGGGGCAGGAAAGGTGTGGTAGGCAGAATAATGGTCCATGTCCTAATCCCCAGCATCTATGTATATATTACCTTACAGGGCAGAAGGGACTTTTCAGTGTAATTAAAGGTCTTGAGATGGGGAGATAATTCTGGATTATCCGGCCGGGCTTTGTAAGTGAAAGTTCCTTGTCAGTAAAAGAAGGAAGCAGGAGTGTCACATTGCCACCATCAGAGGCAAAGAATGTGAGCAGCCTCTACAAACTAGAAAAGGCAAGGAGACGGATTCTCCCCTAGAGCCTCCAGAAGGAGCACAGCTCTGCTGACACATGGATTTGCGCTCAGTGAAACCCATTTTGCGCTTCTGACCTCCAGAACCCTAAGATAGGAAATTTGCATTCTTTTAAGCCACCATGCTTGCAGTAATTTGTTGCAGTAGCATTAGGAAACTAATACAGGTGGCCATCCTTTGGTGTATCCTTCAATGTTTTTAGAGGATGAAAATACTCTCTAAATTTCTATTTAGATGCTAAAGTATTGCTGCAGCTGGGAGAGCCACACATGGCAATTCCAGGAAATTTCTCTTACTCCTAGGTCAAAGGACAATGGGACTCAAGATGGATTTCTGTGGTAGGATAACCACACGCAGAGTGAGAGAACCAGCAAGTCTCTTATCAAAGCAGATGTGCGTCAGTACCCTCAAGCACACACACCCTTTTCTGGCTGGACAGACTGCAAATTATTCCCACCTCCCAGGGAACAAGCACATGTTTATCTAGTGGTCAGCAGAAGTCAAAACCCAGCCATCTAACCAGTTAGCGTGAGCTGTCACTACGTCAGGTGAAAAGAGCTGCATGGCTATACATTTGACTTCTTAAATACACAGGACCACCAAATAAATAATAATAATAATAAAGCACACTGACATTTCTACCCAGGGGGCCCCAGTGAGAGCAGAGGTCTCCGTGGGCTCCTAGGGGTTGGCACTGTCAACTTGAAGAAGTCTAAATCCAAATCCAAATCCAAATCTAGGGCTCATTGCATCCCTGTCCTGCGTGATTCAGCCTCTCACCTCTCATTATGGACTGGTTACAACCCAACCTGAGTTTAGAAGGACATTCACTGTGATGATAGTATCCAGATCACAATTCATCATTTTCAATGTCTCAGCACTGGAATGAGTCCACTTGGAAATCAGAAGTTGGTGGCATCCAGAAAAACCTCCTGCTATCCTTCCACAGAATTCCTCTTCTTCAGGATTTCTGGGTGGGAACCCTAAAGGGCATCTCAGTGCCCTGATTTATGTGAAGTCTTTGGGGTGGGTCCAAGTTATTCCCCAGGCTCCATGGTCTCGTAGGTTTCTAGCAAGGGAGGGTCTGTGTTCCTATTGCTTATATTCCTGTCTTTGGGGTGGGAGGTGTACGGTTTGCTCTCAGACTCAGAAAGGAAGCCAGAGGATGGCTCATCTTTGGTCAACTTTGCAGTTGGAGCCCTGGAGCATATGTGGGGTGGGGAGGGAGGGCAGTTCCCTGTTGGGCCCTGGAAGGGCGGGTAGGTGTCCACCTCTGGCTGGAGGAAGGACCCTTTGGAATCCTGCAGCAGATGCCCATACACCATGGTGTCATCGATGACGGCATACACGTGGGAGTCATTGTCCTTCTGTCTTTTCTGAAACTTTCTTGGCTGCATCGGCATCTGGGTATTGACGTTACCATTGTAGATACCTACAGCTGGGCCCTTGTTGATCTTCTTTTTCCTACTGAGGAAGGGAACAAGACAGAAGTCAGAGGCTCACCAACTGTACATCCCTACTGGAATGAAGATCATTCAGGGTTCTGACCGGGTCTCCCCCAAGTCCCTCAAATAGCTTAGCGTTTGAAACTGAAACTGCTGTCCTCAGTGAACATTTAGAAAGGGACCAGCTTCTGTCTCCAATTTTTAAGGTGGAAACAGGAGCAGAGAGTGGTTTAGAGAGGGCACTGTTAACACCCTCTGTGCCTGAGTTTGCTTTGATACCTGCGTGGTATCCAAAGGTAGAGACATCTGACAACCTCTCTTTCCTAGCAGAGACAGGTGGTGTCCCAAACCAACCACATCAAGCACGGGTGTGCCTAGGCCAACCCTCTATGACTCTCTGAGTTCTTTCCTGTAGCTAATGCTTCATCTCACTTTTGCATGAGTACAAACTACAACCATCTAGCTTCTAAATGATAGCATACGACACTCAGGATGGAAGGTTGTATCTTAGTTTTTAGCTGGAGTTGGGGACAGTAGGACTCAGCATCAGTAGAGGGATCCAGTCCCTTCAGCAGTAACCTCCAAAAGAGGAAAGAGCTACAAAGAAGACAAAAGTCAGGCTGGGGTGCCTGGGTTCCTCCCTAACACCATTAATGCTTGGTTTGTAATGTTCTTTGGTATTGGACATGGATGGGCATTTGCACTCCCTGCCTCGGAAAACAAAGCCTCGCCCTCCATCTCCACCAGTGAAAAGCAGGGGATGCTGACTTTTTAGCCGACCAGAGATTCAAATGGAGGGCAGTAACTCAATTAGCATAATGGACCACATAATGCATGGCTGGCGGTTCACTAATTGTGAACCTGTACTTTCCTGAGATAAAAATAAATCTAGTGCATGTAGCTTGTAACACTGGGTTCCCTGGCCAGGATGACAGGCTGCAAGGCCTCCAGCCTGAAGCCTTGTAGCAATGCTCCGCCCACGTGCTCCTACAGAGCCTTGCTTGTCCCCACCAAGCTCTTCTCACACTGTCCTGACGCCGCCTCCTTATTTGCCTGCTTCTTTAGTCCCTCTGCCCCCATAGACGGCAGGAGAAAAGACTGTGTCTTGTGTATCCCCAGCACCTCTCCTGGTTCCTAGGGCCCAGGAGACCCTCAGGAAATACATGCTTAATGACCAAGTTCAACGGCACTGTCTGCCCTCCTTCTCACAGCAGGAACCCGTCCTCCCTCCCAACCCAACTTGGGGACAGACAAGCCTTATGCCAACCTGCCAGCCAGTGGCCTCCCCCACAGCAAGGCAGGGGCTGGTAATTCCCAGCCCGGGACTGGGGCACTTTAGGGATGGAGGCAAGTGCTGGCCCCTCCCCTCGTCCAATTCCCTCCTGATGAGCAAGCTGGAGCCCAGTGTTAATGCCATGCTTTCCCATCTGAGTGGAATATACTGTGCACTCCAGATAGGAAAGTTTCCTGAGAGGAATGATACAATGATGTTTCTTTAAAAGAAGTCCTTTTCCCTCATGCGAGATGTGTGCAATCCCATTTCACAGAGAAGACGCCTCCCCCTGAACCTGCCAACCCATCCTCATCAGCAGATACATTTCTGATCAGCAATTTCAATTGTTTGCTCATGGCCCCAGTTAATAAAAAAAAATTTTTTTTTAGTTTTTTGCTAAGGGAAATAGATTCCCCCCCGCCCCCATGGCTTTAATTAGAAATACGAGCAGAACTGATGAAATCTGGCAGCAGCATGTACTCTGTCTAAAAAGGTCAACACTTTCCTCTCATAAAACAGAAGCTGTTATCCTGAGGGGGTGGAAGGTGAGACTGAGTCAGTTAACTGGGTCTTCCTTCCTCTTGCCCACAGGGCTGGCTTTTTGGTGCTTGTCTGGAGGCCAATAAATGAGCATAAAACAGACAGTTTGTTTAAGAAACTGCAGGAGAACAAGCTGGGCAGCCGTGAGTGTGTTTTCCTCAACGTGACAGGGGGAGCGGGTTCACAGGCCTGGTCTGGCAGGGTCTACGTGAGCGTTTTCCTGCCAAGATCACCCCTGTGAGGACCACAGTCTAATGAGCAGACAGTAAATGATTCACAGGGAACTTACGCTGAGGCAGCTGTGTAAAACTGCAGGCTAAAATGTCACCGCGTGTGTATTTTTTTTTCCTACTAGGTAGGGGATTTTTTCCCCCTCCAAGCATAATTCACATCCAGCAATATTATTTATTTTCCACTTCTGTCTCTCTCTTTTTTTTTTTTTTTTGGGCCACGCCAGGCGGCTTGCAGGATCTTAGTTCCCCAAACAGGGATCCAACCTGCACCCTCAGCAGTGAAAGGTTGGAGTCCTAATTGCTGGACTGCCAGGGAATTCACCGCCTGCAATATTTATTTTTTTGGCTACACTGCATAGCACGTGGGACCTTAGTTCCCTGACCAGGGATTGAACCGGCGCCCCCTGCACTGGAAGCACGGAGTCTTAACCACTGGACCGCCAGGGAAGTACCCGTCCCCCCACCCCACCCCGGCAATATTATTTAACATTGATCTTTTTTTTTTTTTTTTCTTTTTTCGGTATGTGGGCCTCTCACTGTTGTGGCCTCTCCCGTTGCGGAGCACAGGCTCCGGATGCGCAGGCCCAGCGGCCATGGCTCACGGGCCCAGCCGCTCCGCGGCATATGGGATCCTCCCAGACCGGGGCACGAACCCGTATCCCCTGCATCGGCAGGCGGACTCTTAACCACTGCGCCACCAGGGAGGCCCTAACATTGATCTTTGCGGGGGAAAATGGAAAGCAAGGAAAAAAGTCAATAATTAATGACAGCTCTGGTCTGTGTGATGTAAGGAGGTGTCAGCTCAGGTGAAGACAGTTTGAGAAATTCCACCTACTTCTTTTTCACAAAGCAAACGATGAGTCCGAGGGCAAACAGCAGTAAGGTGCCACCTCCCACCACCGCGAGGATGATGACAGTCAGGTCTGTGAGCAGAGACACAAGGGAGGGAGATGGGGAGACACTTGATGTCAGGCTGGTGATGAACGCCAGTAGACAGTCTTCAAAGATGGCTACCATCCATTCCTTCCCTCCCCGTACGCACATGCTGCTCCTCACTTTAAGGGGAATCTGTTTCCTTTCCTCTTGAATATGGGCTGTGCTGGTGTGGACCTAACCTTTTAGAAACATGGCAGCTTCCTGTGCTTCCTGAGGAAAAGCCAGCCACCATGTAAGAAGCCTGACTATGCTGAGACCATGCTGTGAGGAAGCCCAAGTAGCCATGTGGAGACTCCATGAGGAAGACAAACCAAGGCTCCCGGCCTTGAAAGTGAGCAAAGATGAGCCATCCCAGCCCCCCCTCTAGCTATTCAAGGCATCTGGCTGAGTCCCCCGATATCTTAGAGCAGAGATGAGCCACCTGCTGTGCCCCATCCAAATTCCTGACTCATGGAATTGTGAGCAAAAAAAAATGGTTATTGTCTAAGCCACTAAATCTTGGAATAGTTTGTTATGCAGTGAAAGATAACTAAAACAAACTGGGGGACCTACCAGATCTACTCCAAAGGGTACTCCTGGCCTATGCCAGCTGTGCTCCCCTGATTGCCACAGCCCATGTTGGAGGAGAGAAGAGCAGGGGGTGTAGAAGAAAGCAGGGAGTCAAAAGTCAGAGGTGAAGGAGTTAAGGAGAGGGTTGTTTCATGTGTGCTGTCCTTCTACAGTTGTACAAAGGAAAAAGAAAATAAATCAGACAGAGAGCCCTGCACCAAACCAGGATTTAGAATTTCTGGCTTGTTCAATAAGAAAACAAAAGGTGAGACTGTGAGAAAATAGGACTAGAAATAAATGACAGAAAATGAATGTCAGAGAGGAAGAAAACTCAGGAGCTAATCTGAGAGTGTGGGTGAGCTTTTCACTTGTGGCTTCTGGTCCCCATCGATTCTCTTGTTGCTAACCACCTGTGTGGCCTTGGGTGGACACACAGTCTATCTGCCCACCCAAAAGGGAAGGAGCTGGGGAAAAAAACCTCCATGGTTCCAACACTCTGTGGTGCTCTGTGACTACCTTGGAATCAAGGGCTAACATGGCCCCACCACAGATTGCCTGAAACTCTTCAGTGGATACTACCACTTTGGGCATAAAGGCAAAATCCTCACCATGGCTCTGAGGCCCAAAACTGAGGGCACTGAAGGATTCTAATGTTTCACTGGACTAAATAAAAAATGCCAGCATCGTGTATCTGTGTCACACTTTCCAGGTCCTCACAGTTTAATCACCAACACTGAATCCCCAGTGATAATTTTATGGGGTAGTTACAATCATCTATTCTCTGCAGAGGAAGATAAGAGGAGTAAAGAGACTTCCCCTATGTCAGAAAGAGGTTAACAGTAGATTGACTACCAAAATGCCCTAATTCTTCCCCTGTCCTGACCCATATCCTTTATTTACTGTGTGATCCTGCAGCTCCTCCCATCAAGAGATGGAGTCTACCTGTCCACCCCTTGAATCTGGGCTGACCAAACCAATGCTGTCAAAGAGACAGGGCATGAGTTCCTAACTTAAGCGTCAGGAGACCTTGCATGCTTAACCCAGCCTCTCTTGGATCTCTCTGCCTCTGCCATGAGAACAGGCCCCAGTTTGGAGGATAAGAGACCATGCTGAGGAGAGCCAAGGAATCCCAGTTATCACGGCTGATCTTGGCTGGGCCCCAGACATGTGAGAGTGCCCGGTCAAGACTGACAAAGTCCTCTAACCAACCTGCAGCCGCCCACAGGTGCTTGAGTAAATGAACCCTGACAAGCCCAGCTCAGAACTGCCCAGCCAACATGTGAGCAATAACAAATGGCTGTTTTTAAGCCACTGAATTCTGGGGTGGTTTGTTATACAGTATTATTGACACAATAGCTGACTGATACATGGACAGCCAGGACTCAAATCCATGCTTTCTGACTTGCCTTCCAGTCTTGCTCCTGATCCCTCAGCTACCAACTGCTATCCACCACCACCCCCGAAAGACCTTACCTATGGTCCTTGGGGTAAGCGAGACCCAGAAAAGCAGGTCCAGCTGCTTCCTGCTCATGGGGCTGCAGTTGGAGATGTTGACCCAGAAGCTGTGATGGTGGAAGCTTGGCTTGGGCAGCACCTCCTCCTCCAGGCTGAAGACCTCCTCGGCGTGGGGCCGCTGCTCCTGGATGATCATGAACGCACGCCCTGTTTGGCAGACCACGCCCGTCCGCTCTTTGAGGAAGGTCAGGCAGGCCACCTGGTCTTGGGGCACGCTGATGTTCCAGGACACGGAGGTGAGGGATGGTAGGCCCCTGTCCCAGTTAGGGGTCCTCAGGTAGACCTTGTTTTTCGTGTCCAGGGTCACTGTGAAAACACCTTCCTCTGCAGGAAAAGGAAGAGAATCCACTCAGATGTTGTTTTACTCAATCAAGATGGAGAGAATAGGAGGGTGGAGGAGATGATGCTACACTGTCCAGACTACAGAGCTTCCTGCCATGATGGAGAGGCTCTGGATCTGCAACGGCTAAGAGAGTAGCCACAGCTGCATGTGTCTGTTGAAGACTTGGAATGTGCTTGGTGTGACTGAAGAACTGAATTTTTAATTTTGTTTACTATTAATTTAAATTTAAATTGCCACATGTGGCCAGTGGCTACCATATTGGTCAGCAAAGGAACAGAGTCTCCAATTAGGTTCTCGGGCCTTTTGAAAAAACCAACCAAACAACCAACCAAACAAACAAACACAAAACAGGCCAGTTTGCCAAACTGGTGGTTGTCTCAGCTTCCTTTCAGAAATGCCCTCAATGGAGCTAACATCTATCTAATGCCCTGCTCCATGGTGGGACTGGTGTAAACTGATTTCTATTTTGGAGATTTAGAAAACTTCAGATTCTGGGAAGAATTCTAGAGTTGCAAAGTTGAAAGGGTCTCTGACATGTCAGTTAATCCACTCCTTATCTTCAGGTGAGATAAAACCCCAACACTCCACACTGAGGATGGTGTGTCTTATTTTCAAGACTCCCCAGAAGGAGCTTCTCTGGTAACCTTGGAGATACCAGGCAACCTGGACTGACCTTAATTTTACGGCCAGATTCATTTCCCTCCCACTCATGCCGCTGAGAACAAAATTACAGAGTAAACCTTGAATTAAGGTCTTGGTCAATTTAAAAATGAACTTAGCAACTTGTAGTGGTGACTGTGAATTTTAAAATCAACAACGTAGAGTTCACCACTGTGACCGATTTAAACCTCACTTGCTGCCTGAGAAGATCATACACTAGGCTCCCAGGAGGGGTTTGCTCCCCCATGCAGGAGAACGCTCTAGAGATTCATCTCTCTCCCAGTATTCCTTCCTCTGTGCCCTCCAAACTGAGTTCTGAATTGTCAAAGCAGAATTATAAAGATATCTGCATAAGGATTTGTATGTTACCACTTCAAGAATCCAGGACTTAGAATATTTGGTTAGTTCTCATTTATGCCCTGCCTGCTTCCAAAAAAGCCTCGAACCTGATTATTTGTTCTGCTGCCTACCAACCATCACCTCCCACTGTCAGAGAGTCTTATTTCTAACTCCTGGAATTTTCCACACTAGGTTAATGGTAAAGTCAGGATTAGGACTCATCATCTTGTATGAGGAACAGCCCACTCAGCTACCCCTTCTCTTCAAATTGACAATTAAGACGATCAGAAAACCAAAATAAGATAAGTGTCCCAATAAGAAAGGCTAAGAGGGCATCGAGATGGGGAGAGAGTGAAAGACCACCTTACCTTTGAAGTGGGGGATAAAGGACACGGTCAGGCTCTGCCTGGAGGCCTCTTGCTGGAAGTTGGGGGCAAAGGTGCGGAGGGTCACCGAGACGTTCTGCTTCACCTGAATCTGCTCGATGGAGCCTCCAGAGCAGAAGGAGCCGAAGTTAAGGTCCTGGCCGGGAACGGCACTGGCCACGAGGTAGCTGAAGCTGGTGTTGCAAACCCTCTCGTGAGTGTGCTGCTGCAGCTTCTGGGCAGGCACCAGTGCCAGGCTGATGCTGTCTTTGGGCACCAGCAGCTTCCAGGAGAAGTCGTGCAGCTGCACAGGCAGCTGGAGGATGTACCACGGCACCTGGAGCGAGTGGGACTTCCTGTGGCAGTACCGGTGGTCCAGGCAGCCTACAAAAGAGGTGCTCGTGGTACCCAGGCTGGGAGGAAACTGGAAGTGCATCCTCTCCAGCTCTCAAGTCAGCCCGAGGATTTCTCGCTTTTCCCTTTGGTCTCTCCTCTCCTGCTCTGTCCTGCGCTCCTGCCTCCTTGACGCCCCTTTCCTAGCTTCCCTCCTGCTCTTGCATTCTTACTCTCCACTAAACTGGCAGAACAACTTCTGGGGAGTATTCAGGGTTGAAATTTTCTCTTCTTGTTTGCTCAAGTTCTCAACTAAGACAACCTGTGTCTTAGATGCTAAGTGCCACGTGGGCAGGGTACAGGTTTTTCCCTTCACCCAGCCCTGCTGCCCAGTGTCCCTGCCTGTGGGGAGGCAGTTTGCCTAGTGGTTAGAGCTGGGAGCAGAGTTGGGGAGATCTCAGCTGGCATTTCAGCTCTGCCGCTTCCTAACGGGGTGGCCTCGGGCTGGCTGCTTTGCCTCTCGCAGCTTCAGCTACTGCCTCAGTGGAGACCCTAAGAGCATCCACGTCAGAGACGATGGTGGCCCAGCAAGGAGGTGACTATTGGTTTTGCTGCTCTCCACTGATTAAACATTTCTATGTGACTAGCACATGTCAGGCAGGGCTAGTAGCTAAAGGGATAAAAAATGGAAGAAGCCAAAGTTTTTGAGCTCAAGACTTGGTCTCATACAACAGAAGACAAGTGAGCAGTGAGCGTGGAAGCAGGGGGCATGCGCATGGGGGAGGTTGGGGAAGGCTATGAGGATTTCACAGGAGGGAGACTGGAGGCTGGACAGAGGAGACGTGAGCATGGACACGGGGGATGCCACTTGCTTCTGAAAGATGCATGTTCCCACGGAGGCTGCTGGTCTCAAAGGGGGTGTGTCTCCACCTTGCTCTGTGCTTCTTGGTTGCCCTTGCCCACCCTCACTGCTGGGGGCATTTCTGATCATACTATTTACAAACCACCCAGTGGACCCCACTAAGACAGGGCAGGGAGGGGAGAACTCCCACAGCCCGGGAGGAGCACACTGAAGGGGTGGGGGCGTACTTATGGTTTTCTCGGCGTTGATCCACAGGCGTGTGAGATCATCACAAAGGAAGGAGACCTTGTGTTTGGAGCCAGCTGTCAGGGTGAGGTTGGTGCTGCAGATCCGAGAGTCCAGACACATGAAGCAGCCGGGGACAAATTTGCGGCTCAGTTTTCTGGGCCGTTGCTCAATGGTCAGTGACATGGCTTGCTCGTTACTCAAGTCAACCACGTAGGTTTTATCTGGAACCACAAATAGAAAACAGGCATGAAGGATGGATCAGGATGAGCCCCGTGAGACGGCAGAAATGAGCACAAAGTCTCTCATGGCTGGGGAACATTGGGAAATTTTTTTATTATTAAGAAAACATTACGATAGCTTGAAACAAAATTTAAAAAGAAAGTCAGTGGACTGCATTTTGACCATCCTTATGTAACTGCTTTCATTTCTTCAAACTCATTTTAGTCCTTGTACGTATGCATGCATATTTTCGCCTATTTAACAGTATGGTGTATATAAAATTTTATACTCAGATTTTACTTTATTATTTTATACAGATACACTTATTTTACCATATAGCTTTCATATTCACTAAGCTTTTAAAATATTCATTAATCTTAGTCATCTGAGATTTAGCATCACCTACTTAAATATTCTCCCTCTATGAAGAGTAATTAACAATAGCTGGTATTAGTGCCGGGATACAAGATTCATAGACAGGATGGAACCATAGATATTATAATTTAATCTCTAATAAATGCTACATTTCAAATAAGTGACAAAAAGATGAAGTACTCCATAGGCTGGGCCAGGAGAATGCTCTCTCCCATTAGTAAGAGAAAAAAATTACACTAGTACTTCAAAGCAGTCACCAAAATAAAAACAAAGAGAATATCTTTATAAATGTGGAATAAACACAAATTATAAAAGCAAAAAATAAATAAATAAAGATTAAAATATCTTTCTGACTTAGGTACTATAAATAATGTTTAAAGGACAAGGGACACACTGGGAGAAAATATTTTCTACATAGAATGATGGAGAAGTTCACAGTAAAGGAAATATAAATGTCCAAATAGCCAAAATATGAAGTGTTGTTAATATCATTTGTAATACTACTTATAATTAGAGAAAAGCAAATTAAAAGAAAATGTATAGTATAAAAATAAAAACCCAGGGCTTCCCTGGTGGCACAGTGGTTGAGAGTCCGTCTGCCGATGCAGGCTACACGGGTTCGTGCTCCGGTCCGGGAGGATCCCCTGTGCCGCGGAGCGGCTGGGCCCGTGAGCCATGGCCGCTGAGCCTGCGCGTCCGGAGCCTGTGCTCCACAACGGGAGAGGCCACAACAGTGAGAGGCCCGCATACCGCAAAACAAAACTAAAAACCCTACACCCCTATAACCCAGCAGTGTGACATGGGTATATATGCCCTCATGTGTACATCAGTGCTGTGACAGTGACTGGAGTAATACTGGAATAGTTAAACAGACCATGAAACTTTCACCAGTGGAATATTATGCGGCAGTTAAAAAGAATGAGGGAGATCTAAATATATTGATATAAGAACCTCCAAGATATAGTATTAGGTAAAACAGCAAGTTGTAGAACCATATTTAGACTATGACACCATTTGATTGTAAAGTCTCTATGTAAAATGAAATAGCTATTTCTACATGTACATACTTATGTATGTATGTACCTAATATTTAAATGAAGAGAAAAAAGATTTGGAGAGAAATATAACAAACCCATAATTGTGGTTACCCTAGGAGGGGGGCCTGAAGTAGGAACAATACAGATGGTCAGGGGGGATTTTAGCTTTGTCTGTGATGTTTGAATTTTTAGTTAGAAAATATGTATGTATTTCTTATGTAATTTGGAAAAACTGCCCAATTATTGTTTTTTTAGGTCACTTCTATTATTGCGCCACTAGAAGTAAAAGATTCTAATAAGCACATGCGCATGTTTAGTTTTTACCTATTTCCTCAGGATAAAATCCTAGAACTGATTGTTAGGTGAGAGAATAGGAATATTTTTTCAACTATTTAGAATGGATTACCAGACTATATAAGAGTCATTTCACTTTATAATGTCATCCCCAGAAGGCTCTACACTATGAACCCCTGGAAATCACTTTTTACTGAGTTGCTTTTTAATTTCATTCATTCTGCTTTTACAGAAGCCATCAAGTTAGGAAGATGCCTATGCAAGGTGGTGCTGCCTTTGCAAGTCACAGGTGTTGCTGATGTGTCTATCAGGTCTCTTAGCCTCTCTGCCTGCAGCTCCAGTGAATAAATAAGTCCAGTGCCAGTTGGGAAAGCTCTGTTTCCCAAGAGAGTCTGCTAGGCTTCCTCCTTCCCGGTAACAGGAACCATATACTTAATAGAATTGTTCCTTTTGAACTGGCTGCCAGGGAGCTCAGTGTCAAATCAGGAGCAAAATTAGGGAAATGTCTTATGGTTGTCATAGTTGCTGACTCCTTTCTTTAGTTCTTATTGCTTATGTCTATGTAAATTTTACTGTAAGTTCTAATAGTGCTTTAATCAGAGAGGTGACATACCCAGAGCTAGAGTATATATGCTAATGTTGTTAACTTAAATATGATTTGATTTAGAAAATGGTTAGCTTTTCAATCTCCTAGCCCCACATTCAGCTCATATCTTACTGTCCTTTAAAATTTATCTTCATTGTTACCTCTGGGAAACCCTCCCTAACCCTACCCTGGCTGTGTTAGAAGCCCTTTTGCTTCTGAAACCCCACTCACCCTTATCGAGGTCCAATCACAGGTTGCAGGAGGCTCCCTACCCCCTCCCTCTTTCCTAATTTGTACGGTATCAAAGTAGTGCACGCACAGAATTTAAAGCAGGGTTTCTCTGGCTTGGCATTATTGACATTTGGGGCAGGGTAATTCTTCGTTGTGCGGCTGTCCTGTGCACTGTAAGATGTTTAGCAGCATCCCTGGCCTCCACCCACTAGATGCCAGTAGCACCCCCATGGCCCTCCATTATAACAACCAGAAATGTCTTCAGACATTGTCACATATCCCTTGGGGGGCAAAATTGCTCCTGGCTGAGAACCACTGGTTTAACAAATCAAATAGTTTTCTAAGGTTTGTTATGAAAACAAAACTCCCTCCCCACTGTGACCACTCCCCAGAATAACAACTTTCAACTCTTTTAGCAGGTTCTCTTTACAATTACATCCACAGCACCCAACAACATGCTTCTATTGCTGCGTCTAGATATTTCTGTTTCAGGGTTTTTTAAAATTAATTAATTAATTTTTGGCTGCGTTGTGTCATCATTGCTGCGCATGGGCTTTCTCTAGTTGCGGTGAGCGGGGGCTACTCTTTGTTGCGGTGTGCGGGCTTCCCATTGTAGTGGCTTCTCTTGTTGCGGAGCTCGGGCTCTAGGCATGCCGGCTCAGTAGTTGTGGCTCGTGGGCTCTAGAGTGCAGGCTCAGTGGTTGTGGCGCACGGGCTCAGTTGCTCCGCAGCACGTGGGATCTTCACGCATCAGGGCTCGAACCCGTGTCTCCTGCATTGGCTCGATTTCTTAACCACTGCGCCATCAGGGAAGCCCTGTTTCAGGTATTATTTGTTGGTTTCCCACAAAAGAAGATGAGGATTTCCTCTCCTTCACCCACACACACATCCCCCTTCCCACACCCCACACCTCGTATACAACATACACACACCCACAGTACACATGCCCAGCAAACATCCAAACCACACACTTGCTATTCGCCCATCTTCCCAATCTTTACCATCATTTTTTTTTTTTTTTTTTTTTTTTTTTTGCGGTATGCAGGCCTCTCACTGTTGTGGCCTCTCCCGTTGCGGAGCACAGGCTCTGGACGCGCAGGCTCAGCAGCCATGGCTCACAGGCCCAGCCGCTCTGTGGCATGTGGGATCTTCCCAGACCAGTGCACGAACCCGTGTCCCTTGCATCAGCAGGCGGACTCTCAACCACTGCGCCACCAGGGAAGCCCTACCATCATATTTTTATGTTAGATCATTATTCTGTGTTGGCGTTATCATGACTATGTAAACAATAGTAACACAGTGTTTACACAGTCATGTTATTTCCGTGCTACCGTTTCTCTTTCTTGCACAAGATTTTATTTCCCTAGAATTAGTTATTGCCATTTAAATCATTTCCTTAGTTTCTATGTACTTATCAGTAATTTGACACCCAAACTCTCCCCCACTTGTATAAATCTCCTTTCAATACCTATGAGAACATTAGGTATATCATCAAGTTATCTTTCTGGAAAGTCTCTCCAGAGCCTTCTCAACTGCTCTCATCTAAAGGGGCCCAGGTATGGTCTTGGGTCCCCTTGTACCATCATCCTAAGATTCCCTTTGTCTCTCTCTTGAAAGAAAAAAAATTTTGGCCACACCTCGAGGCTTGCAGGATCTTACTTCCCTGACCAGGGACTGAACCCAGGCCAAGGGAGTGAAAGCGCCAAATCCTAACCACTAGGCCACCAGGGAACTCCTGAGATTTCTTACTTATCCATGGGGATAAGTCAGAGGCCACAATATGTGTCAACTCTTACAGGACAAATTAAAGACTCACAGAGGGGCTTCCCTGGTGGCGCAGTGGTTAAGAATCCGCCTGCCAATGCAGGGGACATGGGTTTGATCCCTGGTCTGGGAAGATCCCACATGCCGCGGAGCAACTAAGCCCACGAGCCACAACTACTGAGCTCATGCACCACAACTACTGAAGCCCGCACACCCTAGGGCCCATGCTCCGCAACAAGAAAAGCCACTGCAGTGAGAAGCCCGTGCACTGCAATGAAGAGTAGCCCCCACTTGCTGCAACTAGAGAAAGCCTGCATGCAGCAACGAAGACCCAACACAGCCAAAAATAAGTAAATAAAGATTCACAGAGCAGGAGTTACCCAAGAAAAAACAAAAACAATGCCAACATTTAGTTAAGGGCTCCAGGTGGCTTCTGGGGGGTTATAAAAGCCGAAAAAGAAGCAGTGCAACTGTTTCCACAACCAGCATTTACCCAGATCAGTTACTGGAAGTATCTGGTATAACATTCTGGAAACACATCCATCTACCTTATTTGAATCATGTTAACTCAGAAACCTACAGGGCTTGAAGATACACTCAGTCTGCTGGTATTTTCAGAGCAAGTAAACGTATCTTCCAGAAGCTAGAAGAGAATGCAAAAGGTAGCAGGCTAGCAGTCTGCTCCCACTAAAGGGAGTAACATAGACAGGTAGACTACTATTAACTCATATGATTGTTATCAGCAGGGCCATTTGAACCTTTTAGAAATAATATCAGAAAATGAGAGACAGGCTGTGTGGGACAACAGAGAAGTTCTCTCTCTATGGTGACTATTAGATGAAACTCCAAGAGGACAAAAATTATTTTTTATATCTCCAGGTAATGGAGTGGTAATAATGCCAGGTATGGCATGGTAGTATTGTACCATCAAAAAAGATGAGAGGGGCTTCCCTGGTGGCGCAGTGGTTGAGAGTCCGCCTGCCGATGCAGGGGACACGGGTTCGTGCCCCGGTCCGGGAAGATCCCACATGCCGCAGAGTGGCTGGGCCCATGAGCCATGGCTGCTGAGCCTGTGCGTCCGGAGCCTGTGCTCCGCAATGGGAGAGGCCACAACAGTGAGAGGCCCACGTACCGCAAAAAAAAAAAAAAAAAAAAGACGAGAGTGCATTATGGAGCACCGAAAAAGAAGATGTGTTGGGTGGAGACAAATGTAAATCAGGCTCTCTGACATTGCTGAACTGCACGTTTTGGGCAACGTAAGCCATCCATGCTCACACATCTGGTCACAGCTGGCCAGATCAGCCAGGGCAGCTTGTACATTACTCATCTTAAGACACAGGACACTTGTTTTCAAGCCATAGAAATATATTCTCTGCAGGAGTCCTCTGGGTCTAGTTTTAGCTAAGTTGATATTGTCAGCAAAGTATAGAGTAGAGAGTAGGGTGGGAGGAGAGACAATCAGGTACAAGGTAACATCTGCCTGCTGCCCACATTCAGAATTTGGGTTTTTTCAGCCTGGGCCCACTGTAGTCAGGTCCTACTGTGGATGATGAGGGGTCAGGGTGCCTCTGACAGCTGCTTCCGCCCTTGCTGAGGCTCTGACTTTGCATGGTTGCTGTGACAGCCACCCTCTTTGGCTTGAGAAATCCTCCCAGCTCTGCCTCCACTCTGTTTTTGATGCTCTTGTCCTTGTCTGCTTCCCCCAGCAGTTAGGCTCCTGGTGCCCCCACTGTGTCCCATCTACCTTGCCCCTTCTGAGGGGCTGTGCCTTTGGATAGTGCATCTGGCTCTCAAGCCACTCTGGACAAGAGGCTGCCTCCTGAGATTAGTGCGACAGTGTTTATGGAGGGCCTGGAATGTGCTGGAAACTGCTGAGTGTAGGAAAATAGAGGAATAAGACAAGATGCCTGATTGGGAGTTTAGTGGGACACAGACATTCAGATGGATAAACGAGACATGGTAGTGATGGGGAGACAACAGAATGAACCACTGAATGGGGGGGCCGTGGGAAATTGTTTGGAGGAATCCCCTTTTCCCTGCCACGTGCACCACAGGGATTGAACATGGGGTGACGAGGAGGGGTGGCAGGTTGGTTTGGGACACGTCTTTAGAGGGTGTTGAGGAAACAGTCCCTTTCTCCAGCCACAATCTCAAGGCCTCCCAGCATGCCCCACCCTGGAAGTGTCAAGAGTGGCACCTTCTTTAGTCTAAGCCTACCCTTAGACACCACTGGCTGGGGATAGTGCTTGCTGACCTAGCAAAACTGAAGGGTGTGGAGCCTCACTGTCCAGGGATCATTGACATAGAAGATGGGCAGTCTCCCTAGGTAGGCAATGGGAGGCTCTGCTATGACCAAGGGGACCTGCACACACATGTACAATGACTCACTCCCAGCACTAAAGAAAGGAATGAAAGAAGAGCCCCTGTCAACCCAAGTTCAGAGACAGTGGCAATGTCAGAACGCCTTCTTCATGCTCTGCTTTTCTCTAAAGACTCCCCCGGCTGACACTCTGAACTTGTCCTTGCTGGGTACAAATCCCCTTCTCAATGCACACCTCTTCTCATGAAGCCTCCGTTCCCACTCAGTCACCATCCTCCTCCCCCAAACCAAAGCCACTCTGGGCTCACCCTGTTGCCTTTCCAGGTGCAAAAGAAATCCATGAAGGTAAAAAGACCCTTTCAAGGGGGTTTGAGAAAACCCGAGAGTAAGACTCCAACAATATTAGTCTCTTGCCACAGTCTGAATAAGAAAATGAATCAAAATCAGCCAGAGCAGGACCAAGAGATCCAAGAGAAATCCACCACTCGAAGTAATGACTGGTAGAGACAGTAACTGCAGAGCAAAGCCAGAGACTCCAGAACTATCCTCTGGTCTCCAATGGCCCAGCTAGCCAACCACAGAGACTGAATCTTTAACAGGGAGGGTTAAAACAAAATTGACAGTTTGTGAAAGGCTCCGTCATCCAGGGGATGAGTGTGTGTCTCTGCAAGTTCTCTGCTGATGGGGGAGGAAAGAAAGGAAGAGGCAGGTGTGTGACAAGGAATGGAGGTGGGGTCCTTCGAGGTGGAGGACCAGACTGGGTCCTTCAATGTCCAAAGTCAGCCAGACATTGGGAATAAGGACTGGGTGAGCAGTGAGCACCTGAGACAAATTCCCCCTTAACACTTTGTCTCCTGTGCAAGGCGGAAAAAGGGCTCAGCACTACTGCTTGGGCTGGGGAGAGGGAGCCCAGAGGAGAGGCATGATGTGTATGGGGTGGCAGGGCACCCACCAAAAAGGCACACAAATGAATTGCTCCCACCCAGCCATCTACCTCTTAGTGGTGTGTGTTGTAACCTACCTTATGCTGTAAACAACTAAAGACCCTCAGAAGGGACAAAAACTCGCCGTACAGAAAATCACCAACCCCACCCTCCATAACAGTGTTTGGAGGCCACACATCCCACATAGATTAGGACACCTTCCTGCTAAGTGACTTGGAGTCATGCAGTGGCCTATCCAGGTCAGGGCAGTGGGGATATTTCATTCCCTGTAAGGGAATAAAGGGGAACAGAGAATTTTAAAACAATAATAAACCTGAGTAAATCCAGGCTTGTTTTTATTGCTACTATGCTCTAGGATTTCTAAACAATGTCAGTGATAAACTACTCTCCCTCACCAAAAATTGTTCTTTTCTTTCCGAAATTGTTTGTTTTCTTACAGAGAACGTAATTTTTAAGCAGCTCTACTGAGCAATAATTGAATTACAATAATCTGTACATATCTAAGGTGTAAATTTGCCTAGTTTTGAACCTATATACACACCTGTATATATATCAACATAATCAAGATAGTGAATATATTCATCACCCACAGAAATTTCCTTGTGCATCCCCCTCCCTCCTCTCACCACCTCCCAGGGTGTTAGGAGGGGTGTTTTGTGATGACTAAGCCATCCCAGGGCTACCACTGGCTGGAGCAGTAACTTGATGACCAAACAAAGCTGAAGACTGTGGCTCTCACTGCCTAGGAGAAGGTATACGTAGGGAGATCAGGAATCCTGGCACAGACCACTGAGAGGCTTCAGCATGGCTGAAGTTACTGGCAAACCATAGGAGTTTAACACAGATATGGACCAACCAACCATAAGTACAAAACAAACACAAGCGTGGAACAACTACCCCTAGCACAGAACAACCAACCGCAGTTGGGGAACAACCAACTACAAGCACAGAACAACCAACCACAAGCAGGGAACAGCCGACCACAAGCACTCAGGAAAGGACGGAGGGGATGACCCCTGCCAATACAAGTGCAGAGACAGTGCCAAGGTGTGAAAGAGAGCCAAGTGGGTAGAGATGCCCGCCAAAATTTCCTCTGAAACATCCATCATCTGTGCAAGAAAGTACAAGAGAGAAACCAGACCAACAGCATTTGTTACCACCAGCTGATGAAGAGAGTGAATGAAAATAACAGACAGAATCGGCTGACGCAGAACCAAGAGACCCCACCCTGGAGAACTCCGTCCATCCCAGTGATGCACAGTGTATAGAGAGTCCTGGGCACCTACAACTATCCGCTGCATCCCCAGAGGAGCCAGTGGAGAAATGGCCACCCACATAGAGACCAAATGTTACACCAATAGGGTACACAGATTGCAATTATTAAAATAAAATCAACAAGATATGAAAAGGAAATAAAAAGAAGAAACTCCTTCTGGGAAGTGACCTCCTGCATCCTATAAGTCTCATCTGTCTTCTGGATTACAGGCTAACATCTAAGGACCAGTGCTGTGTCTTTTTCAACTTTGTATCCCTTCCTTGACCTAGAGCCTTGCAAGATAACATTTAAAGAGTGCTTACTACCTGCCAGGCACTGCCACCTCATTGCTCCTCACAACACCCCTACGAGGATAGTCCTATTATCTCTGTTTGAAGATAAACTGAGTCACACAGGAGTTAAGTGACTTGCCCAGGCTCACACAGTAAGTAGGGGAATCAGGATTTCAAATCCACGCAGGCCAATTCCAGAGTAAGTGCCTTTAACCACTGGGCCATGCTGCCTGCAAAACAAGCTGTCCACACATATTTACAGAACCAGAAAAACGTGTAAGTGCACAGGGCTGGCTGCCTTGGGCAATCTCTTGAAACTTAGGGTCCACGTTGGGATTCAGAGGATCAAGATGGAGATGTTCAGAAATCAGAGCTCTCAGGGACGCCAGCATCGCCTAAGTAAAGATACTTCTGCTGGCCAAGTTCACTCGCCTAGAAAAATGCAAACCATGCTTGATGTAAAGCCTTGACAGTGCTAAACACATCTAAAGTGCAGTTAACCACTATTTACCTCAAAACTGAAGCCATATCCTTCTTGATGCTGATGTTACAGGAAACAGAATTAATCAGCAGCACTTCACCGTGACTGAGATGATAAACAAATCCCTGTGTCTTCTAAAACTCAAACCCACTCCATTTCTGAATCCTTTCATGGCTGTTTTCAACATTCTGATAAAATTGTGACATAGAGTCATCAAAATGTGTCAGCGGACACACATGCACATACACACATGTATATATAAAGTTATGCCTTGTACACGGTTATTGTGAATTAGAAGGAATCTTGGGTCAACATATGAAGGAACCGAGGCTTCCCGAGGAGCCGGGCTCCAAGTGGGTACTGAGCGGGCACTCCCAAGACGGTGTCAGAGGTGCAACCCTGGAAGTGGATCCCACATGGTCACTTTTCAGGTGTTTATCAGCCATGCCATTTCACATTCTCAATTTCTCTGCCTGGTTCTGTCTACTTCCCGGAAGTAAATAATATTAAAAACAAGGATGAGAATCAACCCAGTGGGCAGAACCCATCCTCAGCACACATCACAGATGTCCTGGTTCAAGACCACCTGTCACGACTCACAGACTCCAGCTCATAGATGAGCCCCAGGAATAGCCACTCTGAACTCATCCTGTACCTTTTTCTCAGGATCCATGCCACTCCTCTCCGTGAGGCAAGGGCACCCAGGGAGTAAGTTTTAAGGAGGTGCTCACTCTTGCGGGCTGACCTTGAACTGACACAACCCTGAGGGTGAGAGCCTCTGTGAGAGGGAGCTCCTCAGAGCGGGTGCCTCCTTCAGTGTTGTGCCCTGGGCATATAGCCTTGCTGTAGTCCTGGCCCTGATGACCCTTCTCTAAGTTCACAGCATCTCAGTAAATGTGTGTGGAATGATACACAACCTCATGCCCACAGAACCTGGGGTTCTGCGTGGTCCAGAAGCACAGGCTCTGGGTTCTGAGATTGCTCTGCTCCTGGCAAGCTGTGTGATACTGGGCTAGTTCCATAACCTTTCTGAAACTTCTGGTTTCTCATCAATAAATGAAGGTAATTCCTGTCTCCCCTGCAAGGCTGTAATAAGGATTAGCTGAGACCATGTGAGTGGTGTGCTTAGGGCAGGGCTTGGCACTCAGACAATAAAAGTGTTATCATCACGGCTCACGGTGCTGGTGACATCCTGATTCACACTGTAGGGTCAGTGAAGACATGAGCTCTAGAAGGTAACCTTCCAATGTCTTCATTAAAAACAACTTATCACTCTGAATGCAAGATCATCTTAGCTTCTTACTGTGCTGAAGTGGAACAGTATGCCCGGCATTCACCAGTGACCTGGTCTCACTGCCTAGCAACGCACTTCCTGAAAGTCTTACAGGGTCCAGAGTCCAAGTATGCCAGAGCCTCAGACAAGAAGTAGGAAGGGAACCTCAGCCCAAGCAGACTACCCAGGAAGGAAAGAAGGCACTGGAGGAGGGGGAGGGGAAGGAAAGTGGGGCTTACTTACTGCTTTCATTTTGTGGATGTTGGACCAATACTTGAAACTGCAGCCGGAGGATGCCTGGATTTTGGGTATCTTGGTCACAGCCCTGCAGAGAGAGGTTGAAGCTCCCGGCCATGTTCCCAGGCTGCCTGTCCTGCAGCTTGAACACCTCGGGGTTGGTGGTGGAGCCTGGGAGGCAGTACTCAACCCGCTCCTCCTTCTTCACGCAGTTGGAGACACTGAAGTGGAGGAAGGAGACGCTCGCCCGCAGGTGCGCGGGGATGATGAACTGCCACGTCATGAGCTCGTCCTCAGGGAAGCCGTCCGGGTAGTTGGCAGACATCAGGGTGGCTGTGCCTTCACCTTCAAACACAGATTCGATGATGCACAGGCCTGTTGGGGGTGGAACCCGAACGAGAGAATAGGAGGTGATTAGACCCTGCCCTGGTCATCCATGGGTGGGGGGACAGGGGTTAGAGAAGAGGTGAAGGTGGGTCTTAGGTCCTGAGCACTGGGTCTGGATATGGCATGTTTATACTCAATTCAAGGTAGACAGTGAGAATGAGGATACATCAGTGGTGTGTGAGTATATGTTTAATAATCAACCCAGCAGGGGAAAAAAATAAAGCCTTAATTTGTACTGTCTACCCACTTCCTTGGTGTAAAGACTCCCACTATAGCTGATTTCAGGCTACCAACAGGAGATGGATGAACGTGGAGCTGGAAGCAGATGGACAGCCCTCTCACCATCACACAGGATTTTCACCATACAGATCCAATGGGCATACCTAATTTCAAAGCATAAATAGTAAAATGCGGAATATTAACTAGGAAGTGATGAGTTTTGAGTACTTATTACCTTTGTTCCTAAACTAATTTATTTAATTGTAAGTTTATATAATTTTATTTTTAGTAATGGCTCTGTTTAATACCAGCTCACAAAATTCCAGAACACTTAACAAGTGGCACTCATGAGCTGCTGTGGGCCAGCTCTGGCATACAGATACAATTGTATCTGGCATACCGATACAATTCTAGAAACGGTGAAAGAGACAGAAGACAGGAAAAAGACATGAGAAACAGAGTCATTAAGGTCTGTAGAGCCAGTCCCATTTCATTTCTTGAAAACAAGCCTCACATACAAAGGACAAAAGAAAGAGTCACCACCTGGTTTGTTTAACCGAGGAGGGTGGGTTCACACCAGGACTGGCCCACATGCTTACAGAAGAGTGGGACTTCCTTTAAGGTATTCAGATGGAATCACACAATTGCTGACACCTGACCATTTCTGATGGAGAGCAAGGGTGATTTTGTAGGTTTCAACCTCAGCAAACAGAGGGGAGGGCATGGCGAGCTCACGTTTTATAGACGACCGGTTTGTGATGCTGAAGCCGGAGAAGTTTCTGTTGTGGAACCACGGGAGTGCCAAGGCCATTTTCACTCCCTCTTGCATTTTGATCCGGGACACAGTGCCGTTGCTGCAGAAGGTTCCAATCCTGACCATCGTGGTGTCAACGCGGCTGCTGATGCTATGAGTGACTCCGTCCGGGCAGCTCTCCCCCGGCCCGATCTGCCTCAGGCGAGGGAGGGAGAACTGCAGTTCTAGACCGATGTTCTTGTTAGCTTTGACATCCCAGATGAAGGTTCTGTTGAGGGCGGGCAACACCGACATTGAGGGCTGAAGATGAACCTCTCCAAAAGGACATGGACCTGACATGCAGTCTGAAACACAGTCACAAAACAATCTGGTCACAAACGCTACTGGGCCACTCACTGCCCCTCCTCAGCCCCTGTAGTGAACTCTCTGGAGGGGGGGTTTTCTGGGGGGCCCACCCATCTCCTGGCTACATGAAAGTTGGCTGCCAATGGCTCACTGGATGCATCCCTCTCTGGGGAAGAGCCTTGGCTGGAGGGAGCTGCCTTGGGGCAGAAAAGCCTGAGAGGTTTTCTGGCCCCTGACTCCCATCCCTGCAGGGAGTGTCAACCCACAGCCAATCACTGCCAACGCAGGAGTGAAAAGCCTGACATCCCTGACTCACGTGACACAGCCTGGCAATTGTCACTCAAGCTCCAGATCAGCCTGCAGCTAAAACCACATCTTTGCTTTGCTGTCCTCATTCTACCCTGCTTTCCTCACTTCTTCACAGGTTTCTTCCGAGGGCACTCTCTTGATTCATGACTTAAAGACAAGAATCCCCATGTCAGGCTCTGCTTCTAGGGAACCAGACCCAAGTCACCTCCTAACTACAAGTTTCCCCGGCTTTTTGAACGTTTGCTTTATTCTACTTTGCTTTTACGAAAGACTTGCATTGGTACTTGTTTCCGCTAACCAAAATAAATCCAAAGAGAATTTTTGCTTTTATGAAAAAAGGTGGAAAGCGAAAAGAGCGTGCAGTGTTTGTTTTGCAGGGAGCCATTACAGAGGCAGTGGGTACCCCGAGAGTGGCACCGCCAAGCTCCTTCCCCGGGAACGACACAGCATCTCAGCATCACGCTGCTACAGCTCTGAACTCTGTCCGTGAGCATTTGTGCTTTATTTCAAATTACTTTGCACAGCCGTTAGCAAGATGTGTCCTAAGGTAATTGCTTCTTTGACTTAACGCCATTTTGGCTTGTGAAAAATGTCATAGGAACACTCTACTTTTGGGATAGCGCAGGTCGGGGAGGGGGGACCCGCACTGTTTTCCAGATTAAGCTAGTCCAGTTGGTGGATCTCTGCCCAGGCCCTACTGGAAGCCAGAGGGAGGCCCCTTGCAGTGGAGCCTGTGCTTTGGGATACATATTCTACTTCCTCTATACCGAAAAGAGTCATGATTTCTCAATTTTTAGGGTGCTGCACCAAGCTCTACCTTTTAAGACTGGTTTTCCCATCAACACACTCATCAACAGACTGAGTACGCTCTGAATGTACAGCCCCTTAATGGCTGGAACCTGGAGGCAAGGTCATCTTCTTGCCTCCTGGCTTTAATGCTGGTGTTTTATTTCCACTGCAGTTGAATTTCTTTTTCCCAAAGGCTAACACTTTTTTTTTTAAATAAATAAATAAATTTATTTATTTATTTTTGGCTGTGTTGGGTCTTTGTTGCTGTGCACGGGCTCTCTTTAGTTGCGGCAAGTGAGGGCTACTCTTCTTTGCAGTGCATGGGCTTCTCATTGCAGTGGCTTTTCTTGTTGCAGAGCACGGGCTCTAGGGTGCGCCGGCTTCAGTAGTTGTGGCTCGCAGGCTCTAGAGCGCAGGCTCAGTAGGGCACACGGGCTTAGTTGCTCCGCAGCATATGGGATCTTCCCTGACCAGGGCTCGAACCCGTGTCCCCTGAATCGGCAGGCGGATTCTTAACCCCTGCTCCACCAGGGAAGTCCCCAAAGGCTAACACTTAATGACATCCTTTGACGTACTTTGTTTCCTAAGCTTTTTAAAACAAAGGGAGAAACGTTTCTATCAGGGAGGCACTAAGAGAAAGCAGGCAGCCTAATAGTGAGGCTTTTGTTGTCTCCAGCAGGGAATCTGAAAGGTGCAATGGACTTTGGCCACTGTAATAATACTCTGCAAGTCTTTATTGCTGCTCCAGTGGAGTATTTGAAACTACTGCCAACTCGAAATGGAATTATGGGAGAATTTCAGAGCTGTCTAGGACCTCTGAGGTCATCACGTCAAACCTCTAATTTTTGCAAAGCAGCCCTGGAGTCTGGGTGAGTCGTGGCACTCGCAGTGCACACGCTCCTAGGACAAAAGCCCAGGCTGTGTTTGGTTGACTTCCGTTCTTGCCAGTGCACTGCGTTGCTTAACCAAGAAAACAAGGTTAGATAACAAGGTGACAAATGCAGCTAAAATTAGATTTTGTGTGTAGGTAAGGATAGTACCTATTTTTTGGAGCTCGTGGAAACTTCATTGTTTCTATCAAGCCATCTCTTTCATAACTTTTCAACTACACTTCCCATGTGCCCTACTGGGTTCTGTGTTCTTGTGGGATCACTTAACCCTACTAAGGCAGTGGTTCACAGCCCTGGTTCCACACTAGACTCACTTGGAGGACGTTTAAAAAATACACATGCCTGGGCTACCCAAGCGACTCTGATTTAATTCCGTACCAAGTACCAGGAGTCAAAAAGCCCCGTCTCTCAGCCATGGCTCTGCCACCAGCCATGAGACCCTGGCGGTGTCAGGTTGTGCGAGCACTTTTTAATTTGTTGCTAAGAGCTTTGTTTTCAGAATGGATACACAAGTAAGTGTAGTCAAAATGATGGGCATGCCTCCAAGTTTTCTGCTCCCCATCCAGTGCAAAAATGTTAAATAACTAAAATGATTCCTATCCAGAGGACGGAGAAGTGCAATTTCTGAAGCGATTCACACCTCATTTTCCCCAGCACAGACTTCTACTTTCATTAGCTTTAATGGGGCCATACAAGAAGGGATGACATTGTAGTCAATTATACTCTAAAATAAAATAAAAATTTTAAAAATAATAATTTAAAAAAAAGAAGGGATGACTGCAGAGGGGCTAAACTTTGAAACTTTCAGAATGTTTATTCAGGAAAGGTTTTTAAAAACAAGAGGCAAGCAGAACACTGAACTTGATTCCAGTGTCTAGATTTATAATCTAAAATTTTTATTTTCATAACATTTTCGAAAATTGTGAGCATGGGTTTTTATTATATGGTAAACTGTGTGTGGTCTGTGTGTGAGACTGGTCTCGTGAGATAAGATTATGGTACCCTTTTCCTTTTTTTTTTTTTAAATAATATTTATTCATTTATTTGGCTGCGCCGGGTCTTAGTTGCGGCACGTGGGATCTTTGTTGCGGCATGTGGGATCTTTTAGCTGCGGCATGCAAACTCTAAGTTGTGGCATGTGGGATCTAGTTCCCTGACCAGGGATCAAACCCGGGCACCTTGCATTGGGAGGGTCGAGTCTTAACCACTGGACCACCAGGGAAGTCCCATTACCCTTCTCCTTTTTCAAGATGGCAGTCACTTTCTTGGCTTAATTGATTGTAAAAGTAATGCATGCTTGTAAAAAAATGACACTAGAGAAGAACAGAAAAAAGACAATGAATGTCACCTGTTCCCCTCCCCTACTCACTACAGAAATAATATAAGGCTAGCATTTTGGTGTTTAACCCCCCAAACTTTGGGCCCCATATGATTATGTGTATTCAATCAAGTGGGATTAAACTATACAAACTATTCTCCTACTAAAAGCTGCATTGTTTTCAATGGAACAAAATGACCTGGGGCATCTTTCCATGTCAAATACATAGATTTACTTCATTCTTTTAATAGCAACACACTATTCCTTTGAGTTCTTAAGTATATCAATAGTCTTCTCAGCTCTGTAAAAGCTTCATTGAGGTTTTAATTGTAATTGACTTAAACTCATACATTAATTTGGGGGAGAAATGACACTTAAAAAATACTGAGATTTTCATCAAGTAACATGGTATATCTCTCCATTTATTTACATCTTCTCTTTGGTCTTTCAGTAAAATTGTGTATTTTGCTTCATATACATTCTATGTATTTATTAAGATTAAATACTTAACTAGAACTTTTGAATAATGGTGACCAAAAGCATTCATAGTGAGAATCCTTATGTTGTTCCTTGATTTATTGGTAACGCTTCTATGGCTGGCTGTTAAATATTATTTGCTATCAGTTTTTTTTTTTCCTGGCCGCACTGCAAGGCATGCAGAACTTTCCCCACCAGGGATTGAACCCATGCCCCCTGCAGTGGAAGCATGAAGTCTTTTTTTTTTTTTTAATTTATTTTGTTTATTTATTTTTGGCTGCACTGGGTCTTCGTTGCTGTGTGCGGGCTTTCTCTGGTTGTGGCGAGCAGGGGCTACTCTTCCTCGCGGTATGCAGGCTTCTCACTGCAGTGGCTTCTCTTGTTGCGGAGCATGGGCTCTAGGTGCACGGGCTTCAGTAGTTGTGGCACGTGGGCTCAGTAGTTGTGGCTCACGGGCTCTAGAGCGCAGGCTCAGTAGTTGTGGCGCACGGGCTTAGTTGCTCTGTGGCGTATGGGACCTTCCCAGACCAGGGCTCGAACCCGTGTCCCTGCATTGGCAGGTGGATTCTTAACCACTGTGCCACCAGGGAAGTCCCTGTTATCAGTTTTTGACAGATACAATTTATTGGATTAAGAAAACATCCCTCTATTTCTGGTTTACTAAGAGTGTTTTATTAAAAACATTTAAGACTATCTATTAAGATGATCAAATGCAGTTTCTTCCCTTTCACCTAATCACACAAAGCAGTACATTAAACTTCCATCTTCCAATAAGCTCTCCTGCTCTTGTTGTTTTAGTCTTTTAATGCAATTTTTTGGATTTGATGTATTTATATTTTACTTAGGATTTTTTTGGCATGTATGTATATTCATAAGAGATTGGTCTATGGTTTTCTTTTTTATGTGGTGGAAGATTTTGACATCAGGGTGGTAAGAGCCTTATAAAATGAACTGTGAACCTTTACCTCTTTCAATGCTCTAGACTAGGGTTTGGCAAATGGCCAAATCCAGCCAAACACCTGTTCTTGTAAATAAATGTGGGATATTCATTGCCCATTCGTTTATCTATTGTCTACGGTTGATTTTGTGCTGTAACGGCAGAGCTGAGGAGTTGTGACAGAGACCATCTGGCATATAATGCCTAAGATATTCACTCTCTGGTCTTTTACAGAAAAGTTTTGTCAACCTTCCTCTAGAATGGTTTAAATATCATAGAAATTATCTGCTATTTGGAGTTTTATAGGACTCCTCTATGAAAGCACCTCTAACTAACCCAAACCCTGTTCTCCTTCACATTGGACATTTTTTCCAATCTCCTCCTTGATAATTTTCTTATTCAGGTTTCCTCCCTTTCTTTGAGTCAGTCTGGCTCATTAAATTTTCCCTGGAAATCATCCTGTCATTCAGATTTTCACATTTATTATCATAGTCTCTTACAATTTTAGCAATCTGCTTTGTATACATGTCATTAAACCCACATTTATATATTCAATGCTATATATCTGTAATTTCTCTTTCTTTTTTCCAGGAGACTAGTCAGAGTCTGTCTTTTTAATTGGTCTTTACACAGAACCAGGTCTTGGTTTTAGTTATCAAACACAGTTTTTAAAACTGTTTTTTTTTTGTTGTTGTTGTTGTTTTTTGTTTTTGCTGTATATGCGGGCCTCTCACTGCTGTGGCCTCTCCCGTTGCGGAGCACAGGCTCTGGACGCGCAGGCTCAGTGGCCATGGCTCACGGGCCCAGCCACTCCGCAGCATGTGGGATCTTCCCAGACCAGGGCACGAACCCGTGTCCCCTGCATCAGCAGGCAGACTCTCAACCACTGCGCCACCAGGGAAATTAAAGTACTTAAAAAACAGTTTTAGTACTGGTTTTTAAGTACTTTAAAACTGGTTTTTAAGTACTTTAATTTCTAAAACTGGTTTTTAAGTACTTTAATTTCTCCTTTTATTTTTATGAATTCCTTCTTCTTAAGGTTTATTTTATCCTTTTTCTTCTCCCATGATCTATTGCCAATTCATTTATTTTCAGTTAAAGGTGAAGTTTTCTGAGTATGGCTTTGATTAGATCAAAATAGTGTTCTCACTGTTATTGATATATCTGTTAGTTCCTAGTTGGCATGCCACCCTAAAATGATTGGGAAAGTATACCTTTAATTCTTTCTGCCTGATTATTGTTTCTTATGTCAATCTCCTATCTCAAATTATGATTAATAATACCAGATATCTGTAGTTTGTTGAATTCTGGTGTGTCATGCACTCTCATTCCATAATTTTATTTCTTCCTCAAAACACCCCTATCGGTTGGCGCAATGATTCTTATATTATAGACTAGAAAACTAAATCACAGAGCAGTTAAGTAACTCATATGAAGCCATGCAATCAGGCCACATGATCAGTAGCCCTGGCACTTGAAGTCAAACCCAGCTCCCTCAGCCTGCAAAGCTGCTGTTTTTCCCCATTGTGCCTTGTGGACCCATTTCCCCACTCTTATCTCCTCAACCTTCCAATCCTTCTGTCCTCCAACTCCCTTGACTTTTGCTCCTGCTCAGCCAGATGTTTTTAGCACATCAGACAGAGCATCACCTGAGAATCCGTAGCTCTGTTACAAAACAGTGTGGCATAGTGGTTACTTGGGTTCCCATCTTGCTGCTACACACCAGCTGTGCCATCTTAGGCAAGTTACTTTCTTTGAGAACTTCTCCTAGGGCTGCTCTGAGGATTAAAAAACTGAAACCATGTAAAGCACTTAGAACTGTGAATGGCCACATAAAAGCTAAAGAGAGTGCGGAGTTTCAGAACAGATCTCACCTCTCTAGCAGTAGAGGCTGGCTTAGCATGTAAAAGAGAGGCAGGGAGGCCAAACCGTCCATGAGTGCATACTTACCAATATTCTTCTGGATCTCGATAAAAAAGTGATTCTCTGGATCCTGGCAGGTAAAGGAAAAGACTACTGTCTCTCCGGCTTTGATGGACAATGGGGTTACTAATCCTTTAGAAATGATGTGACATAGGTTCGCTGGCCGAGTTGGGGCCCCAGGCTTTATGAGGACTGTAATGTTGCTTCCACGTGGCAGAGCAATCTCATAAGTTTCTGAAGGAAGGAAGAAAAATGGAGTGAACAAGATGATTTAGGGCTGCCAACCTGCTGCCGTCCCCTCAGTTGGTCCAGGAGGATGACCTCCTTGACCCCTTTGTTCCTTCCCCCGGGTCTGAGAAGTGGGATGATGCAAAATGAAAGTATCATCCTCACCTGTGGGCAAGAACCCAGCCACTGAGGGCTGGGCATTGACACGCATCTCTCGTTTGGCTGATTAATTTTTCTAAAAATTCAAAACACTACACCACATCCTAGGTGTCTGGAGCAGCATGTTTTCAGATACCCATCTGTGCCATATTAAATAGAGAGAAACTGCCACATCTCTTCACAATATGACTGCAGGTGAAAGTCCACACACAGAAACCGTCTTTCTGTAGAGAGACATGCTTATCTGTAAAGAGCTGCTGTCCCCTGCCCAGGCCACTTCATATGCCCTGTACACACATACATGCAGTAGTGGAGGCCGGGAAAACTTGCAGAAATTAGATACAAACATATTGTGTCAATGAACGTGGAAAGTTAAAGCCAAACAATGCTAATACCTCAGAATGGGGCTCAGCAAAATAATTTGAACAAACATTATCAAGCAAGAGAGATGGAGGTTGGTTACCAAACAGAGAGGTGGGTGCACACCAGTCGGGATGGGGCCCGGATTCACAAACAAGCCCAGTCTCCTTCCCATTACTTTTGCTTTATGGATTTTTAGGTCCTCTCAGACCAAAAGGAAGAGCTACTTTTCCTCTTAGTAGCCACTGTCCCTTCCCTGACTTGGGTTCTGATTGTAGTCGCTGGGTGGCTGATGGGCTGGGAGCAGAGGATGGGAGGCTGGTTGTCTGGCGGAGGGAATCATGGGGCTCATAGAGAGGGGCTGGCGTCGATGCCTCTGTCCCACCGTGTTCTGCACCAACAGCTGGTCAGCACCTGTTATGGCGCCTTGTACATGGAGGTGCTTGGTAATTGTTTAGCCGGTAAATAGCAATTTAACCAAAAGCTTTACTTTTTCCCTTCCATTAAAAAATTTTTAGAATCAAGTTTATTGATATAATTTACATACATTATAAAAGGACCTACTTAAGAGTTTTGACAAATGTGTGTGCACATGTACACCACCAAAATCAAGATATAAAAATATTCATTACCCCCAAAAGTTCCCTCAGCGCCCTTTGCCGTCGACCTCCACTCCTGGCCCCAGAAAACTATAAATTAGTTTTGCCTGACTTAGACCTTCCTGCAAAACAGTGTGCTTCCTTACTCCCTTTTGTACCTGGCTGCTTTTGCTCAGCGTGTTTGAGAGTCAACTGCATGGATCAGCAGTTTGTTCCCTTTTATTGCTGAGTAGTATTCCACTGTCTGGAGAGACTTCAGTTTATTTATCCAGGCACCTGTTCAGTGACATTTGAGTTTTTTCCAGTTTTTGACCAACCTCGTGCTTCCATTTTACCAGAACTGCTAGCCTGCTCGAGAGCTGTACTCACTTCTCCTCCCACTCAGTGCATGGGCGTGCCCGTGTTCCCACATCCTAGCTGCTGTGTGCGATCAAATGTTTGGATTTTTGTCAACCTCCTCTTGTACCCCTCTCCCCCACCATTCACTCTGCGCCAGAGTGGCCAGCCAGCAGCTCTTTATATAGGGTGGAAATTGATCTCTCAACCTGTGATAATGAACTGCAAAAATTTCCTCCGGGTCATGAGGGAAGAACTTTACCCTCTTTGGGCCTCTGTTCCCTCATTTGTAAAATGAGGGGATTGGGCTAGAAAAGCTCTACCTTCCCTGCCAGCTCATCTATCATCAGTATCCGAGGAAATAAGAAGCGATTTTGCAAATGTAAGTATTCCCAACTATGGCCCAGCAGTGACACATCTCTCAGAGCACAGGGGCACCAGCACAGCTGGCTTCGTGACTTTGTTTTCAAAAGGGCTCAGGTTTGCATTTTTGGAGCAAGACTTCTTATCTCTCTAACCTCAGCTTGTACCCCTCTCCACCTTGGTCACTGTGCTCGGGCCATCTTTGCCTTCTTTCTTGAACATACCAACCTCAGGGCCTTTGCATGTACTGGTCCTGATTTCTAAAATGCTCTTTCTCTAGCAATAGCTGGCTCCTTTTTGTTATTTGGGTCTCAGCTCAAAGATCACCTCCTCAGAGCAGTCTTCCCCGACCAGCTACCCAAAATGCTCACCCCACCCCTACCCCAGCCGTCCTGTACCTGCTTTCCCTTCATCCCTGCTCTCTTCTCTGAGAGGACCCGTGTTATTTGTTCCCACCTCCCACTATCAGAATGCGAGTTGCTGCCTACAGGAAGGCAGCAGGAATTTGCCTGTCTTTTTTCAGTGGTAGTCTCAGGACCCAAACAGTGCCTTGCCTGGTGCCCACATGGAAGCAGAACTGATGACCCTCCCAACAGCACCATACAAAATCTCCACATTCTTGTCTTTGCTGCATTTAGTTTCTCATAGACTTACTACCATTCCTGTGTTTCAGTTTGGGCTATAAATCTTGGTGGGAACCAGGGACTCTGAGCTTTTTAATTAATAGCCTCAGAGAAAGAAAACATTCTCTGAGGCAGAAGTTTCTTTACTTGAATGCTTCATCTTCAAGCAGCATAGTCACTAAGAATCTTCTGAGAAAGATCGGAAGGCCCAGGGGTTCTTTTAAGATACCAGATTAAAAATGGGTCCAGATGCATGTTCAGAAACACAGTTGTCAGATGTATATCTGAGCTGAGTACGTCAACCCTTGCGTTCTCTTTCTGTAATCATAAAAAAGGTCTTACCATGTTATCTGTAAAAAATTATTGGGGTACCAGTCTCTGAAGGCTCGGCACGCTCTCCCGTGGCCTCCAACCCTGGGTCTCCAGGGGGGCTAATTCACTGTCAAGTAAAGCTGTAATCCATCTCGGGGCTGCAGCCTGGCTGGCTAGGTTACCAATTTCTTTGTCATTTCTCCTCTTTGGCAAAAATATTTTAAAATTCCTGATTCTACAATTATGATTACTGTTACCTTATTTTTGGCTGCACCTCACGGCTTACAGGATCTTCGTTCCCTGACCAGGGATTGAACCCAGGCCCCCTGCAGTGGAAGCTCAGGGTCCTAACCACTGGACCACCAGGGAAGTCCGGATTACTGTTATTTTTTTTTAACATCTTTATTGGAGTATAATTGCTTTACAATGGTGTGTTAGTTTCTGCTTTATAACAAAGTGAATCAGTTATACATATACATATGTTCCCATATCTCTTCCCTCTTGCGTCTCCCTCCCTCCCACCCTCCCTATCCCACCCCTCTAGGTGGTCACAAACCAATGAGCTGATCTCCCTGTGCTATGCGGCTGCTTCGCATTAGCTATCTATTTTATGTTTGGTAGTGTATATATTACTGTTATTTTAATTGAGCGTTAGACCCTAAACAGATCAGCGGTTCCCTAAGGCTGGAGGTGGGGGGAGGGGATGGAATACAAAGGGGCAGAGGAGACTTTGTAGGATGAGAAAACCATTCTGTATCTTGACCATGTGGTGATTATAGGTTGTACACAAATGCCACAATTCAGCAAAACTGTGCACTTAAAATTGGTGAAGTTTATTATGTTTAAGTTACACCTTAATAAATAAGGGGAAAAAAGAGGGGAAAAAAACTTGTGCTAGAAAGATTGTATTTCTACACAAAGTGGCACTTAATAAATGAAAAAAGGAATAATCATGACCACAGTTAAAATATGGTTTAATAATATTTTGAGGTGGGCCTAGTTTCTCCCAAGGTATGTGTAATAATTTCAAATAGCTGTAAATTAGATTTTGAGAAGAAAAGGCTGATCTTACTAAAATTTCTCCGTTCAGTTCTTCTCTCCTGTTTTCAGCCAGGTCAGTATCCCAAATAATTCTGCATATATGACAATCTATTCCATTATCAATGACAGCCAAAGAAAAATGTACAATCTTTTTTAGAAATTCATTTTTTTTTCTTTTAGAATCTGAAATCTTCCATTCATTCAAACATTTTCCGGGTTCATATTATGTTCCAGGGATCATCCAGGGTGCAAATATTTAATGACAAAAAAAGCCCTGGAGTTCCTGCCCCCTGGGAGTTAATAGTCTAGACTAGGGGTTTCTAAGTGGTCTGTGGAGGGCTTTAAAAATGAAGTTCTAAGTTACAGTAGGCCCAACATGGGACCTGGGAATCTGTATCGGAACCACTTTTTTCCCCCCTATGGTGGGAGGTAGGGATCCCTTTTGTTTATTTTTTCCAGATGGAAAACCAATTGTCCCAACTCTAATGACTGAATATGCCAGTTCTTCCTTCATGAATTGTTAATGCTACTTCTGTTGTTTATATTTTTTATTTGGGGTCTAAACAACCCAGATTTTCATCCAAACTCCTTTTGGAAACAAAGCAGATGAAGCCTTGTAAGGGTTAAATGACTCACTTGGGGTGGACTTTTAACATTTTACCATGTTTCTTTGCTCTGACTTTGAGAAGACCAACCCAGTAAGTTCTACGATCAGGCCACAGTTCATATCTCTCCTTCAGTGCCTCATACCAGAGAATCCCCACCTGGCTCAGAGCCCAGGGAACACTAAAGGGCTTATCCACCTTTGCAGCAGGAGACCATTTATATGACATGCTGTTTCCTAGGGTCACAGCCAAGGCTACATCATCCATTGGACTTTCATTTTCAACTGTCCCTCCTCATCCTCAATGATAAATATACCAGCTGGAGGGGGAGAGCCAGAATGAGAAGATAATGATTTAACCATGTATACACTTGAAATCTGGACCCTCCTTACTGAGCCCCCACTAGAGGCACTTATTCTACTGTAATAAAAGTAGCAGAGAGACCCCCCACTGCTTGAGTAAAATCACTTATAACTTATTTATCACAAATGCTTAGAGTTTGAGAACGACATCTTGGTTGCACATTTTTCCCCTCTTCCCCACTCACCACCATTAATCATCCTTTGAAACTGAAAATTCCAACACTGTAGAATAAATCTCAGCCTCCTGCCACCCCACCCCTACCTCCCAGTCGGGCTGGCACATCTGAGTGCTTGATAAATGTACTGTAATTTTAAAAAGATGGATGGGCGTTTTCTTCTTCAACATCTTTCTTTTGTCTCCCTAGGAACTTGGTATTTCATTGGTCTGGTATTTTGGAAGACCTATTACCCAAGTTCACAGAAACCCAAAGCTCCAGATTCTGGCGTGATTTTGAGATCTCACAGGCTGAAAGAAATCCAAGGCGACCCTCACATTAGCAGCGCGTGGGCTGTCGGGCTGGAGAGCTTGCAGGCACCACACATGGGCACGTGAATCACAGCTCTCATCTTCAGCTCTCCTGCCTTCCGACCTCTCTTTATTAGGATGCCTCGGTTAGTTTCTGCCTCACCAGCGGCTTCTCGGGCGGGAATTTCCAATTGTTTTAATCACCATTCATTATTCGCATATCACAGGATATTGTACAAACGCCCCTGTTATTCCTTTTCCCTGCCATCCTATGTCTTTGTAAGGGAAGTAAATGCAAGGAAGGGGGTTCAGCAGGAAGTTATCTGTTCCCAGATGTGTCCAATACCGGTTAAAAGACTGACAAATGTAATTTACAGTTTCTTAGACGGGTCAGAACCTGCTGTCTCAAAGCTGGGTGTGGTTTCCTGGGACACTCTGCCCTCATCCACTCTCTCTGCCCAACGAAGATGAGCAGAATAGCTCCCAGCCAGGGACTGGACACAGCCTGGGCACCAGGAAATACATATGAAGACCCATGGGACGAATTCCCAGGATGTCGAGGACTCAGACTCAGGAACAAAGCAGTACGATTGTGAATCAGCGCGGCCGATCAGTCACAGTCTGCGTGGGAGTCAGATTCCAAAGCAAGCCCATAAGGAGATAATCACTTCCAGGGAAATAGCCCTGTCCTCTCTCAGGAAGACGTCACACTGCAGACCCACATCGCTCTCTCAAGGAGTCCATGGGGCTGTGACTGGTGTCTGCTCCCCCACAAAGCAGATCCCTGCTTCTCAGACTGAACACCAGATAAAGCACTGATTTGATTTTAGGGACCAGGTTTGCAAAATCCAATTTGTTAAATTGTGGATGCACATATCATGAGAGCTGGAGGAAGGGACACCAGCAGAAGGGCCGGCGATTCACCCTTCCACCCTGCATCCACCCCGTGGGGACACTCACACCATTTGCATGATTTCTCCCGCCTACTCCCTGCAGGAGGCAATTGCTGAATTCACAGAAGTTGAATGTACATTTGCCTGTCTGTCTACTCCATCAGGCCCCATCAGATAGTCAGCAATTTGAGGGCACCAAGAAAGGTCAAGGTACTCTGAAGATGCTGAGGTCAGCCATTAACTGTCTGGGGGTGGTCAAGGAAGATTTCACAGAGGAAACTTAAGATGGGTCTAGAAAAATGAATAAGGAGTTTGCCAATAGAGAAACAGGTGTCGGAAGGATAGGTAGAGAGAACGGCAGCGGCAAAGTCACAGGTGTGAAGAAGACAGCTTCCTTATAGCCACTCTAGGGAGTTTGGTTTGGCCAGAGGGGAAGGAAATGCAGGTAGAGGAGGCTGGAGACAGGGGAAGGGGCCAGGCTAGGAAGGGGCTTGGTTGCTGCCATGGAGTTTGGGCTTCACCCAGTGGGACCAGCATATCTTAGCAGCTTTGTGTAGTAGTAAAGAGCTTAGAGTCTAGAATCTGACTGCCTGGGATCAATTCCTGGCTTGGTACCACTTACCAGCTGTGTCCTGTTGGGCATATTCCTTAGCTTCTCTGTGCCTTACTTTCCTTACCTGCAAACGGGGGTAATAATGGAATTCTCGTAAGGACTAAATGAGTTAGTACCTATGAAGTGCTTAGAACGCTGCCAGTAGTCAATCGATGTTAGCTGTTATTGTTGATATTAGTAACGATAGATAGCACATTACAACTACTGCTACTGGGGCAGTACTGCTGGGGCGCTGTTGAAGGGTGTTAAGTAGGGAAACAACTGTAGCAGCAACTAGGCTCTCAGTCTAAAGCCAAGAGTCCTGGCTGGCTGGGCTGGACTCAGGGCGAGGCAGGTAAGGTGCCTAGGGGCAAACTTCATCACACTCAGGATTATGCAAGTGTGAGTGCTTCCTTACATTTTCCACACCACCCCTGCCCTGGCCTGGCCCTGCCCACCAACTATTAAGGTCCTTCTACATGTGTTGATTCATGTGACTCCAGCATCCCTTTGAGGCTCAGAGAAGTGACTTCAAGTCCTTGTTTGCTGAGCTCAGGAGGCAGCTGGGAGATTCTGGTTTGACCTCAGCTCACTTGCCCTCCCCACCCCCCCAGGGTACCACACTGAGCTGCCCTCCCGGAAGTTGCCAAAGCTGGTGGAATCAACGAGCAGAAGGGGAGGAAGTGCTGTCATTGTTATGAAGTACTTGGAGTCGTTGGCTGACATGGAGGGCCTGAGCATCAGCACCAACGTAACCCATCTGAATGGGGCCTGCTGTGACGAGGGGGTGCCAGACTCTCACACTACCAAAGTCGGAGTGTGGTCCAGTGGACCTGGGGCAGCAAGGCCTGCAGGCTGTGGAGGAATAAATGGTGTAGACACACTAAATCTCTTTGACCAGGTCTGTTTACAGACTGGTAAACCGAGGGGAAAGTATCACCAATGGCAGGAAGACCAGCCTTCTGCCTGCCTGGAAATAGTTAATTTCCCACATTCACATCAAAAAGAACCACAAGGCAAGTTGCTGTTTCAGAAACCAATCTGCCTTTCTTGGATGAGAAGCCTTTGGAGTCTAGATACCAGGCCAGTCTTAATAATAACACTGAGTACTTAGTATGTGCAGGGTCTGTGCTTGCACTTGATAAGAATTTATAAATGCCCACACACCCCACAGAGCAGGTTCTAATGTTAATCCACATTTTAAAGATGACGAAACCGAGGCTCAGAGAGGTCAAGTAACTTGCCCAGGCATGTATGATTAGTAAGAGGCAGGGCCAGATTTGTGCCTGAGCAGCCTGATACTGGAGACCAGCACATGAAAAATGGCTCGTCAGCAGAGCCAGCCCTGCCCAGGGAAGTCGACACATGGCCAGGAGCCTTGTGATGAGACTGGCCTATTATCATCAACAGTCAATCGAAATGGAATAAAACATTTCCCAGCTGCTGGCTCTCTAGGGAATTTCCAGGATATCAAAAGGGAAAAGTATTTGTTTAAAATGCACTTTGTTTAAATAGGCGCTTCGTTTAAAAATAATTTGAAAATGTGGTTTGAATTTAAACTGAAGATTTAAAGTTCCCCGGAATTCAAAATGTTTGGGGCCTGGTTCTTCTTTTGTGTGATATTTTTGGGCAGCATCTCTAGGCAAGGACCTGAGAAAGGGAACCTGGCGTGTTTGGCCGTCGATGGCTCTGTAGCTTTGTGAGACTTGCCTGGGGACTGTTGGCATGGGAGGCAAGTGGCCAAGTTGGTGGCAGAAGAAAAGCAGCCATAATTCTGGAACAAAGCACTGGGTATAAAGGGCTAGTGCCAGGTCTTGGAAGGAAAGCATCCTCCAGAAGCCCCTGCCCGAGGGGCTCACTTCTCAAGGCCACTGTCAGTGAGATTCATGGGCGAAATCACACCTGTGTTTAGGAGAATTCCCCAAACCCCCATCTCCTGAATTTCCTTCCCCTTTACTTGGGCTGCAAGAATCCCAACCCAGACCTCTGTTTGGCTTGGCAGGAAATGCCTCCTCCTGGAAAGAGACTCCCACCTGTCCTTCCAGGTATTTGAGCTGTAAAGCTGTTAGTTCATTGGTTTGGAGATCAGGCAGAACCTGATTGAGAAGGCACACCAATGCTCCCCCATAACCCTGTCCCCCTCCCCACTCCACCCACCTTACTCCCCTGGCTGGCTTGGGAAAAGCAGCCTCTTGCAGTAGCAGGGCAAATCTTTTTTCATTCTCTTTCTTGGAAGTAAAGGGAAGTGGGCTGATGGCTGCCCACACAGCATCCCCACAGAGAAGTTGAGTGTGGGGGCTAGGCCAAGCTGGGGGAATTCTTCAGGCTATTGTTGGAAGTATGGAGGAACAAGAGGTGACAGGACAGGGGATCATGCCATGCACCAGCCCCGAACAGCATGTGCACCTCCCAAGTGAAGAACTAGCCTGCCATTCCATCATGAGAGCTTCATAGGCTCTTTAAAGGACAGGGCCACATTTTAAGCCCATATACTAAAAACACTGCAATAGTCAGTTAACACACCAGAAAGGATTGAACATCGACTACAGTTATAAATAAAGGGTCTGGGGGTGACCAAGTGCAATGCATCAGGGTGAACTGGGACCCAGGCCTGCACTGGCGGAGCAGGGGTCAGGGCAGGGAAGAAGGCGCAGGAGGAGGACCAGGGCACGCACAACGGAAGCGGAAGGCCCGAAGACAACTTGGTGCTGCGATTGCAATGAAGGCTGACTCAGGCCACATGACTCAAGGTAATGGTGAGCTGCTCTCCAGGCCGGGTGCCAGCATACAGAGATGCACAAGGTTGGGCCCAGCTTCGGGGAGTCACATACATGGACCTCAGAACTCAAAGGACATCATGTTTTCACCCCTTCAGTGAGAGACCCATGGTTCCCTTTAAAATAGTTTACTATTTCCATAGCTCTGAGAACAATCACAGAGGACAATAAAGTTCAAAGAGCAATTTTAAATAAAAGGAACCATGGGCATTCTTAGTCAATCTGACTTGTTGGAATAGTTTATCAAAACAGGGACCGTTGTGTCCATCCATTCACTCCCTATTCTTAATTCCCAAACTCCCTAGGAAAGAAATTTATATGCAATGATGCAAGTTAATTTTCTAAAGTAACTGAATGATTCTCCAAAGTGGACACTAGCGATCAACTGTCTGCAGGGCTTGTGCTTTGAATTACTTTTTAAAGTGGTGATGGGTTTGCAGGGAGCCATCCAAACCTTCTGTTGTATCTTTCCCTTTTATGATCAAAGACACATGCCATATTGGAGACGTATGTTAGAGATGCATAACGAGGTCATGGGCCCTGTCTGGGCCACAATCTGAAGCAAATGAACACATCTATGGATAAACCCCTCTGGGACTGTGGCCATTTTAAGGCTTCTTGCCGCGATAAGACGCGGCATTTCACTCCACATGGAATGGAATTGTACTGGGTGGAGGGATGATTTCAAAGAGGCTCACAGAAGTAGAGAAATCTGCATAATAAGAGACTTTGCACGTGGGAATTGCAGAATTAAACAACAAATATAACTGAGTTTATGACCACAGCAAATAAGTCAGGATGATATGCTAAGTTGCCACAGGGCCAGTGTAAATCACATTAACATTTTATGAAATGTTAAAAAGATTCATTTTGCCCGACCTTGAAGTGTGAGTCATGATGAACTTGAAAGTCACTGAGGATCACAAGGACAGATGGGGAAGAACCAAAGGAGCAGAGTTAAAAAACCCATCTGGGGGTGCTTCCCTGGTGGCGCAGTGGTTGAGAGTCCGCCTGCCGATACAGGGGAAACGGGTTCGTGCCCGGGTCTGGGAAGATCCCACATGCCGCAGAGCGGCTGGGCCCGTGAGCCATGGCCGTTGGGCCTGTGCGTCCGGAGCCTGTGCTCCGCAACGGGAGAGGCCACAACAGTGAGAGGCCCACATACCGCAAAAAAAAAAAAAACAACCCATCTGGGGCCTCCCTGGTGGCGCAGTGGTTGGGAGTCCGCCTGCCGATGCAGGGGATACGGGTTCGTGCCCCGGTCTGGGAGGATCCCATGAGCCGCGGAGCGGCTGGGCCCGTGAGCCATGGCCGCTGGGCCTGCGCATCCGGAGCCTGTGCTCCGCAACGGGAGAGGCCACAGCAGTGAGAGGCCCGCATACCGCAAAAAAAAAAAAAAAAAACCCATCTGTATGAGTGCTCAGGGACACGAACAGAATGAGGGGCCTTCCCCTTCTCCGTCTGCCAGAAGTTCAGAAGTTACTGAAATTCCCATTTCTTTAGTGTTCCCTGAGTCCTCTGCCAATGGTCTCACCTTGCCACCAGAGATTAGCTGTTCAAGTTCCTCTGATAAAAAGCTAGCAGGGGGGCCTCCCTGGTGGCGCAAGTGGTTGAGAGTCCGCCTGCCGATGCAGGGGATACGGGTTCGTGCCCCGGTCTGGGAGGATCCCATATGCCGCGGAGCGGCTGGGCCCGTGAGCCATGGCCGCTGAGCCTGCGCGTCCGGAGCCTGTGCTCCGCAACGGGGGAGGCCACAACAGTGAGAGGCCCGCATACCGCAAAAAAAAAAAAAAAAAAAAAAAAAAGCTAGCAGGGAGATGGTTAAATAAGAATCTACAGGGTTTCCCTGGTGGCGCAGTGGTTGAGAGTCCGCCTGCCGATGCAGGGGTCACGGGTTTGTGCCCCGGTCCGGGATGATCCCACATGCCGCGGAGCGGCTGGGACCGTGAGCCATGGCCACTGAGCCTGCGTGTCCGGAACCTGTGCTCCGCAACGGGAGAGGCCACAGCAGTGAGAGGCCCGCGTACCGCAAAAAAAAAAAAAAAAAAAAAAAGAATCTACACACATCAGGCCTAACTGCTTCTTCTTCTTTTTTTAAAAATAGATTTTATTTATTTATTTTTGGCTGCGTTGGGTCTTCCGTTGCTGTGTGCGGGCTTTCTCTAGTTGCCGCGAGCAGGGGCTGCTCTTTGTTGGGGTGCGAAGGGCTTCTCACTGCAGTGGCTTCTTTTGTTGCGGAGCACAAGCTCTAGGCGCGCAGGCTTCAGTAGTTGTGGCACACAGGCTTAGTTCCTCCGCGGCATGTGGGATCCTCCTGGACCAGGGCTCAAACCCATGTCCCCTGAATTGGCAGGCGGATTCTTAACCACTGCACTACCAGGGAAGCCCTAGGTCTAACTGCTTCTTAACTGCAGAGACCCAACCTCCTGATCACTTAGGGGGACAGGATTGGGAAGTATGGGCCAGCCCTATCCCAGGGGCCAGGGCTGCAGCCAACTGGGAATGCATCCTTCTGTTTAAACCTCTTGTTTTAGGGAGTAGGGGTTAGTACCTTTTGTTGTTGTTATCTCCGGCAATCTTTTAATATTTTTATTTAAATTTTTTTCTTCCAGCTTTATTGAGATATAGTTGACATACAGCACTGTGTAAGATTAAGGTGTAGAATGTAATGATTTGACTTACGCGCATCATGAAATGATCACCATGATAAGTCTAGTTACCATTGTTTCCAGCAATCTTAAAGGCAGGGGTGGGGGTGGGGGTGATCCATCCACATAGCCTGACTTGGAGAGTAAGTCTTTGAATGAAGCTCTCTCAAACGACCATGGGCCAGTCTGTACAGTGATTCCTCCGGCAAACCATGTAGCCCCATGGTAAAACAGGTCAGCAAAGGAAGCCTGCACACTCTAGGAGATATTTGGGGCCAGACAGACACATGCTTTCTTCATCCAGAGGGGTCAGGACAGCCCCCAGGAGGTGTCATGTCAATGAGGAGGGCCATTATGGAAGGTACTATGTCAACAAGGATGGTCGTTATGGAAGGTGTATGTCCACGAGGATTGCTGTTACAGAAGGTATTAACGTGGGAGGCGTTAAATCAATAAGAATGGACATTATAGGTGTTCAGCCATCACGGATGAAATTATATCAACAAGGATGATCATTATGGAGGGTGTTACATCAACCAGGATGGCCGCTATTGGCACCTGGACAGTGCCAGTGGTGGCACTAGCTAATGATCTTAAGATAATTATGCCATAAATTCAGGGAGGTGAAAAACTGAGTTGAGGGACCAAGAATGCTGAGCTAGGGGTTTTGAGGAGGCTGGCTCCAAGGCACATTGTGCCTGCAGGAGGAAGAAAAAAGTAGATGGTTATTCCTGAAAGGGAGAGAGGCTGTGGTTCAGAGCACTTTCCCTTTCATGACCCGTATTCCTTCCTCACAGCAGGAGTTGGTCCTGCTGCTAAGTGCTATTGCCAAGGAAGGAAGAGAAGGATGGGAACAAAACTCAGTTAGAAAATCCCAGAGTAATGAGGCATTTAATCATCATTCAAACTACATTCTGCGGGCTTCCCTGGTGGCGCAGTGGTTGAGAGTCCGCCTGCCGATGCACGGGACACAGGTTCGTGCCCCGATCTGGGAAGATCCCACATGCCGTGGAGCGGCTGGGCCCGTGAGCCATGGCCACTGAGCCTGCGCATCTGGAGCCTGTGCTCCGCAACGGGAGAGGCCACAACAGTGAGAGGCCCGCGTACAGCAAAAAAAAAAAAAAAAAACAACTACATTCTGCTTCGTGCCTATAGCTGGTCTCCAGTCATGAATCATACATTGAAGGATTACTCTTCATTACATTTTTCCAGATAGAGGATCACTTTGCAAGTTGTCTTTTCAGAGATGGTGGGAGAACACTTTTATTTTATTTATTTATTTTTTTTACTGGGGTATAGTTGTTTCACAATGTTGTGTTAGATTCTACTGTACAGTGAAGTGGAGTTCCCCGTGCTATACAGCAGGTTCTTATTAGTTATTTATTTTATACATATTAGTGTATATATGTCAATCCCAATCTCCCAATTCATCCCAGCCCTTGGTGTCCGTACATTTGTTCTCTACATCTGTGTCTCTGTTTCTGTGTTGCAAACCAGTTCATTTCTATCACTTTTCTAGATTCTACATACATGCGTTAATATACGATATTTGCTTTTCTCTTTCTGGATTCCGTCACTCTGTATGACAGTCTCTAGGTCCATCCACATCTCTACAAATGACCCAACACTTTTAAATATCAAAACAACACCATGGGATTACTGGTGATGAATGACAGAGCCGTACTTCTGTTCCAGGGCCTATCTTAGGGTTTTGCTATGATGATCCACAGACCTCAGACACCAGAACACCTTGTCCTCCTCCTTCTCTTTTCCTGCCTGTGGAAGGTATTCTCCGTCCCCAACCTTTATTGCAGTTCTCATACATACATCTTTTGCTGTACTTACCACACTGGATATTGTCTCAAACTCAAATGCTTTCAGGGCCTAGGCAGGTAATATAAATGAGAAGAGCCAACATAGTGAGGAGGCTCTTTATTGAATCAGAGGGTACATGCTCTACTAAATATATTGTAATTCAGCTTTTTTCAAAACACATCAAACAGAACTGGGCTAAGGCCCTCAGGCCACCCATTTGTAGCTCCTGGTTTACATGTTTGAATCCCTTCTGGGTGGTGAGTCCTCAGAGAGCAAGGGACTAGGGTTTTCTACATCTGAATGTCCAGCATCCAGCACAAGGGGCCTCCAACATCTGGGGAATGAAAGGAATCTGTTACCAAATAACCCAAGACTAGGCTAGATCTTTTCAGGACAGTCTAGGCAAAAATCAGATTCTCTAGGCCTGCTCAGAGCTAGGCCCTAAAAGTGGATAGGGGGGTGGGAAATGCAGCAAATTGTTTTTCAAGAAGAGCTGCTCCAGGTGGAGAAGGCAGTCTTGGTCATTAGTTCCTTGATTCCCAGTGACTTAATACTTCTACTCCATCCCTTCTACACAACCAAATTCTTGCAGGAAGCATCTGTAGACTTCTTTGAAGACAGAATCATTGCTATACCCATAGCTGGCTTTAAGTTTTTTTTTTTAATTTAAAACTATTTTTAAGACAAAACTGTGGTGATAGAAGGCAAATCAATGGTTTCCAGGGGCCAAAGGGCAGGGACTGCCTGCAAAGGGGTCTGGAGGAACTTTGCAGGGTGACTGAAACGTTGTACCACCTGACAGCACTCATCAAATAGTGCAGTTGAGTGGTGAATTTTATGGTATGTACATTATATTTCAATAAAGTTGAAAAATATACTTTACTTTTAGATAAAAAATACATGAAGCACAAAGTAAAATATGTAAGCATATCTCTATAAGGCACCCCTATGTTATTTCATTTCACTTTCCCAAAGGGTGGCATACCATCCTCACTGTTCTGAATCTTGTGTTTTCCCCTCAAGAGTATATCTGGGGGGGTTATGACATGTCAGTACACCGAGAGCCACCCCATTCTTTTAAATGGCTGTGTAGCATTCCACTGTTTGGATGTACCATCATTAATTTAACCAGTCTTCTAATCATGGACATTTGGCTTGTTTCCAGTCTCCAGTCACCAGGGGAAGGAGAAGAAGATGCTTATCTGGAGTTTCAAGGTGCCAGTGGGACACACCTTCCTTGGTGTCCTACGTTCCTGGCTGGAACTGGAATTGTATTCCCACAGAAGCAGAGACCAGGGAAGCTGGAAGATGTTATTTCAAGGGTTTGGCTGCATTGTGTTGGGACAGGCTTCTGCAAAATGACCCAAGCACTGTCTACAATTTGAAAAAAAAGTCTTCTTTGTTGTGATAAGTTGAGAACTTGCTCCTGACAGCCCAGGGCTGAAGTGCCTGATAAGCCTGTCAGCAACTTCAGGGCAGTTGAGCAATCCTCCACCTCTCAGCAGGGATGAAAGCAGGGGCCCTGCCAGACTCCACGGAATATCCAGCTCTGGTTTCATGGCCTGGCACACTCCAGCCCAGTCTCGGTTTATGACACCTGCTCACAAGGACAGCTGTAATCTTCAGAAGCCCACTGGGAAGTTCTTTTCACTTCTCATGTGTAATTGGGCCTGATGTTTAAGTTATATAAAACCGGTCTGGTCAGTTCCTTGGCTAAAAGGAAATGTGTGTGTTTGTGCGTGTGCGTGCATGCATGCATGCACGCGCACGCACTGGCGTGCGCTGGTGCTCACCTGCAAACAATTTTTTAAAACATGTTCTAGTGTCATTGAGAACAATTTCTTGCAGTTTTTAACCCAGCAGCTTCGATTCTAGGAGCTTCCCCTTCCTCATAAGGGCCCAAAGCTGACCGCACTGGGATAGTGGCTGAAGCACAGCATGTAGTAGCAGAGGCTGAAACAACCAAAATGTCTCCCAAAAGCAACCTGGTTACACAGACAACGGCCCGGCAGTTTGGTCCATGTTGTCTGCTGCTGAAAATTTCAATGCTCTTCTTGGGCTCAACTCAAATAATCAAAGTAATAACAATTAAGTGAGGAATCTGTTCGAGGCTGGCTGGACACTGTGCTGAGTGATTTACAGATGTTATTTTCATTGGGTCTATGCCTCGAAGATACTCCAAGGCCCCACTCCAGTGAGACTTGTCAGCAGGGCGGTTGGTGGTAAAGATAGCCCATCATCACAGGCTGAGTCCTCCCGAGACAGTGTCCCCAGCTGCCTGGGGCCTCCAGCATAGCGTAGACTTCTAGCAGGAGCAGCAGCATTTGATAACTTCACCCTCTGTGCTGCTGGCTCTTGGACTCTCCTCCGTGGCCGGTGTGCCACTGTGCACCAGAGTCAAGCGTCTGTCTGGGTCCAGGAGATGCCCTTCACACTCAGGGGCTTCATCTCACCATCTTTGCATCCTCCATGATGTCCTGGGACCTCGCACCAAATGTTTGTGAGTTGTTAAAAAATGTTTCAGGCAAACAGCCTTGTTTGAAATACTTGATGTCCCCACCACCAGCTCAATGATGGAAGATAAAGCATCTGCTTGAAGGAATCTGGCACGTGCCTGGACATACACCATCCTAGCCCAGCTCCCAGCTGGACCACAAATTGTCAAGTGTTGAGAAGTCTCCTCATGGCTCCAAGCATTGTGTGACATTACTTGGAGATGGCCAAGTGGGCAGACCCCAAAACAAAAACAACAGCCTGACTTGAACTCTGTGTAATTTTTGGATGCAGAAAGTTGATGAACTCAATTCTGGAGACTGTCTTTTATTGTCCCAGCCAAAGACAGCAGGTAGGCACCCATAAGTTTTTTACAGAAGTGGCACATTTCCCCCAGAATGCTTTGATTGTCTGCCATTGAGGGTAGGGAATGTTTGCACTTCACTTAAAACAAAGAAAGTTATACCATTTGTGCTCATAGAACAGTTATAATTTGTTTTGTCAAAATATTTCCGAATTTATTATTTAAAGATGTTCACAGTCTAGGGTGAGGTGGTTAATGGCCTCATAGTATATTGTTGAGCTGCATTTCCATCTGGCAGAATGGACGGCCTGTCCAAGAGTACAGCCTCTCCCTGGCAAAGTCAGACTAACAAGGCTCTCAGTGGTGCCCTTGGCTTGGGCTGTACTCAGGAGAGAACTGAAGAGTGCAGATTATTTTTTAAGTACAGTAACTGAAGAAAGAACTTTAAATTTTATAAAAGTTTGTGAAGTATATGTCTGTAAAACAAATTCTGATTTTCTACTCTATTCTATCACAAATTCAGTATTACTGTTTAGAGAAATCCAAACCAAACAAACCAAGCTGGGATATTGTGAAGCAATGTGGTTCACATGGGAGAATGTGCAGGACAATACAAAGTCCTTGTCATGATCATCACGGCTACCAGCAAACCATCCTTCACGCAGGAGGGCTCTGCTGGCTACACTGTAGGCCAGATACTTCTGGTGTAACTTCTTCCTTCCAGTCTTTTTTCCTATGACTAGAGTCACACTGTACATACACACATTACTTTACACCTTGCTTCTTTCACTGCATCGCGATCATTTTCTAGTTTTTCCCTTGCAAGTACCCAGGAGTGGGGTTGCATTCCCGAAAACCCACCCACACCCCCATCCACTTCCTCCTGGAAGTGGACCAGCAGAGACTTATGAGCATGTTCTACAGAATGAAGATCCTGGGCCCTGGGGTGAGGAAGAGAACCCAGACCACCAAGAAGGTGTCTTCCACACCCTGAAGGGACACAGAAAGCTGTGGCTCCATCTGTCAATCCACACTTTCTTTTTTCTACTTTCTAGTTTTCCCAGTCCACACACGCAGTCACTGGGACTGTGCTTCCCTCCTCCTCCTCTTCTGTCTGATTTGCATCAGATTTGGAGCCAGAAGACCTGGGCTTTAGACCTTTTTGCCCTTGCCACCTTCTCACAGTGACCTGAAGAAGTCATCTAATGTCTATAAGCTCATACCCTCTCCTAGAAGGAACTGGCCTTGACCTGGATTATCCATTTGTTTATTCCACAGATATTTATTAAGTGCCTGCTATATGCCAAGCACCATTCCAGCCACTTCCCTAATGGGGATTGGATATGACCCTGTCTGAGCTCTTCCAATAGCTCGGGGGTCTCCAGAAGATCCACAAATCAGCTCTGATGTAAATCAGCTCATAAGACATTAGGGCTGGTGGTTCCTCTGCACGGTCCAAGCCCCTACATGAAAGACTGGAAAACTGAGGCCTAAGGAGACAGGGCAACTTTTCCCAAGTCATAAGGCTAACTGTTGACAAGACTTGAAGCTAGAACCAGGTGTCCTGACTCTTAAGTCTGGCACTCCTACCACTCTGCCCGCCACAACGATGACTTCTTCCTGGGTTCCCATCTATACTACATTTCAGTCTCCCTTTCAGTTGGCTAGAGCCATGCCACTGAGTTCTAGTCAACAGAGTGGCAGCAGAAGTGATATGAAACAAATTCCATTCCTGGACCATAAAACCCTCCATGTAAGACCCTCTCCTGCTCTTTTATCTTCTATCAGTTTGATATGGATGAACACAGAAGCCACACTTCTTGAAGATGGTGGAGTCAGAAAGTGGAAGGAGCCTGGGTCCCCATATCACTGCTTGGAGGAGATCCCCTGTTTAGGACCTTCTGTGAGTAAGAAATAAACATCTATTGCGTTTGAGCCATTAGACACATCTGGGTCTCTGTTATAGCAGCTCAAAGGGTGTTACACCTTAACTATTATACTTATCAAGGTAAAAAGTCACAAAGAATTAATCAGTCCTCAATGCAAACATGAGGAGCTATCAGAGGGCAAGCCCGTCTTCATCCTTCTCAATACACAGTGCTCATGGCATTCTGATCACGGAACTGAAAGTAAATATTTGAAAGGAAATTCAAAATATTTCCCTTGCCTAAAGTTTATGATTAGTTTCAACTGGAAAGAATAAAGAAAGGAGTAAATTGCAGCCTGGGGTGGTTAAGAGCCTGTACTCTGAAACGAGACTGCCCAGATTTACAGATGGCACTACCACCTATTAGCTGGGCTCTTGGGCAAGTTACTTCCCCTATTACTCACTTTCTTCTATTTGACATTTTCTGTACAAACCCTTTGACCCAGTAACTCCTCATCCAGGAATTTCACTTACAGATAAACTTGTCCATATACCCAACAAAGTCAGCTGCAAAGATGGTCAGTGAGGCTCTGTTCATAGCAACAGAAGATTGGAAACAATCCACTAACAAGTGGCTGGTTAAATATAACATGATGCTCCCATGACAAGGAATATTATGCAGCTGTCAAAAAGCATGACAGTTCCGTATGTTCTGGTATGGAGTTAGAACCAAGATGGATTGCTACATGAAAAAAATCAAGACGCATATGGGACACATCCTATACTATATACTATATTTGTGCTCCGTTTTGTGTAAAGAAGGGAGGCATGTATATTTGTAAACTTGTACATGCTCAGGAACAATGCACAAGAAACCACAGCTGCCTCTGGGAGGAGGCCTGGGGTCAGAGGTAGAAGGGGACATACTCCCCTCTCCCCCCCACAGATCATTTTGTACTATTTGAAATTTTGTTACCATGTACAGGTAATTCTCTTTCTAAACACAGTTTTTATATTGTTTACATATTAAAAACATATACACATTACCATATGATCCAGCTATCCCACTTCTGGGTATTTATCCAAAGATACAAACACACTGATTCTAAAAGATACATGTACCCAGATATTCATAGCAGCATTATTTATAATAGTTAACATATGGAAACAACCTAAATGCCCACCGATGGAAGAATGGATAAAGAAGATGTGATATATATAGATAGATAGATAGATAGATAGATACGCACACACAGACACAAACAATGGAATATTACTCAGATCTTGCCATTTGCGATAACATGGATGAACCTTGAGGGTATTATGCTAACAGATGGAGGAAGTCAAATACTGTATGATTTCACATATATGTGGAACATAAAAAACAAACAAACAAAAAACAAAATAAATGAACAAACCAAACAAAAACAAACAGGTAGATTCAAAGAACAGAGTAGTGATTACCAGAGGGGAAGGGACGGGGTCGGGGGTGGGGAGGCGCGAATGTGTAAAATGGCATCAACTGCACGGTGACAGACGGAAAATAAATTTTTGGTGATGAGCACGCCGTAGGGTATACATAAGCTGAAATACAATGCTGTACACATGAAACTTATACAATGTTATAAACCAATGTGACCTCAAAAAAAAAACATTTTAAAAACACACACTCCTAGAACAAATATGAACACAGCACTCAGTGTTGGTTGATTTTTCAAAAAATGAAAGAAAATTTCTGGAGTGCAGACATTGTCTCTAAGATGACCAACAAATGCTGTCTTTAGGAGTCCCACTGTGCACTGTGCACACTGGTGACAGAAGCTGAGTTCTGAAGTTAGGCTACCTGGGCTACCATCTCAGCATCACTACATACTTGCTGGGTAGCCCTGGGCAAGTTACTTCACCTTTCTGTGCCCCTCTATTCAGGGGCTTATAGGAGTACTTGCTTGAGGCTGGAGAGCTAAATGACTAGCAGGTCTACTCAAGAACGCCTCCTGGATTTACATTTTCACAAGAGAAAACAGCTGAGTTTTTATTACTCAAACATTGTGTCATCTATCACAGTTATTTTTGGCCAATGTCTATTTAGGAAATATGTATATTTACATCTCCAAACACAACACAACATTTGGAAAAAAATGTATGTTGCAAACAAAATAGGCAGAATGTGAGGATCTGGTGGAGATGCCGCGACTGCCAACAAAAGGGGTGCAGGAAGTTATTACACACAAATCAACTGTCTGTGAAGAGCCACATACAGTAAACGGTCTGGCAATCCAGAAGGGATGTCATGCATTTTACATTTAATAGAATTGGTTGTTAATTATATATGGGTATCTTCTGGTGTTTCATTATGCTTTTGGAAACTGTTGGGGGTTTGTGTTTTGTGCAGTGGGTTTTTATAGTTTGTCCCACATGAAATAATGAGATGTAGGGCATCAGTGAGTGTTTTCATGCAGAATGTCTGGTTTTTAGGGATGAATTACTGATGTTAAGTGGGAGATGCTTACACGTAAAATACTCAGAAGAGTGGCTGGCACAGAGCAGAAGCTCAGTATGTGTTAGGTATTACAAGTAGTAGTTAGTAATTAATAAAAAAACAAAAACAAAGAAACAAAAAACTTGTGTACTGAATACAAACCCAAGGCTACAAAGAGGTGAGGAAGGGGACTTGGGTCTCCTTGCTGGTTTCTCTAAAATGTTGCCAGCTGCCCAGGAGAAGGTGATGGGCTAATTACAAGGTTGTAGGAAGTGGTTTGAAATATTTTGATTGTGGAATAATTTTTATAATTTAGAATGATAATTAAGGGTTGTGAACTTTTCTTAATCACCCAGGTGGAGAGCCTTAGCTATGGCTCCCCCATATCACACCCCATTGTTCTACCCATCTTGACCTCAATCACGGATCCTTCTGACCAGCAAACTCCCCTTCTCCTCCATCCAAATCAAAGTCAGCACCACTGAGCAAAATCGAAGGTGAGGCTTGTGTTATAAGCCAAGGGACTCAGTTCTGGGTTTTTGTTTTTAGCAAAAAAAGTGCTGCTGGACTATTAGTACCACCTAGCTGGGGCGCTCCTAAGATTCCTGAATACCCACCAACACCGTTCAGACCCTGCTTGCTGATCTAGAGGGAGGAATGCTTCTCCCATAGTTGCTAGTGAAATAACAATGATGACAGCCCAGAGGAGTGTGGGAAAAAGGCATTCATACTCTGTTGGCAGGAAGGTACACCAGGACAACAGGACAAGCTACCCACAGGGCAACATGGACATGTGTATCCAAAACCTTAACCTCTTCTCCACTCTTCATCCCAGCAATTCTATTTCCAGAATTTTAGTCGGACAAAATAGTCAAGAATGTGCAGAACAATATAGCCACAGGAACACATTCTCAGATATATCAAAATGGGATAATCCAGCTGACACTATTTTATAATCTTAGCAACGCAAAGACAATATCAGTCATGTCATTATAGAATCTGTGCTATATAATTTTTAACGTCTTTTCACTGAACAGACCCCTATTGTTGGACATGTTCTATTTTTTAAAGCTTTTTTAAAATATATATATTTATTTTATTTATTTTTGGCTGCGTTGGGTCTTCCTTGTTGCACGCGGGCTTCCTCTAGTTGCAGTGAATGGGGACTACTCTTCATTGCGGTGCGCGGGCTTCTCACTATGGTGGCTTCTCTTGTTGTGGAGCAGGGGCTCTAGGCGCACAGGCTTCAGTAGTTGCAGTACGCAGGCTCAGTAGTTGTGGCTTGTGGGCTCTAGAGCACAAGCTCGGTAGTTGTGGCACACGGGCTTAGTTGCTCCGTAACATGTGGGATTTTCCTGGACCAGGGATCGAACCTGTGTCCCCTGCGTTGGCAGGCAGATTCTCAACCACTGTGCCACGAGGGAAACTCTGGACATGTTCTATTTTTAGTAGGAAAAATTGAAAGCTATCTAAATGTCCACCAATAGGGGACTAGTTAAAGCTATACAAAGAGATGGTCCCATTTTTGGTTTTACACACACACACTCAAATTGTGTGCCAAAATGACCAAGGTGGTTTGCTCACAGATATTTTGTTATATTTGTTGCCAATTTTTCTACAATAATTATATATATATTACTTAAAACATTTAAATAATTTCAACTTCCTTTTGCCACATTGATAGCCTGGGAGAACCCCTAGAAGAATGTCAGGGGGCAGGGTACAGTCATCGCAGACAAAATGGTAACATATGAAGTGACCCTTGAGGCTGATGGGTCAGCACCCGGACACATGTCTACAGCCAGCAGAGAAACAGTCTGTGTGGGTGTGGGGGTTAGAGGTGGGGGGAGGACTCATCAGTTCTGTCAGTTACACATCTGAATGTGAAAAATGATGAACACACACACTCACCCAGGGTGAGTGAACACGTCATTTGATGCCTACTCATATTTTTGGCAAGAAACAATGGCGGCAAGAATGGGGTCACTGACCCAGACTCTGGTACTTGAGTGGTTCTTGGAAAGCCACTAAGTTGAGGGTTTTTTTTTCTTTCTTTCTTTCTTTTTTTAAAATGTTATCCTACTTGAATCTCTTAGACTAAACTTTTTAAAAAAAACAAATAAATTTATTTATTTATTTATTTTTGACTGTGTTGGGCTTTCGTTGCTGCGCACAGGCTTTCTCTAGTTGTGGTGAGCAGCAGCTGCTCTTCGTTGCAGTGGGTGGGCTTCTCATTGCAGTGGCTTCTCTTTTTGCAGAGCACGGGCCCTAGGCTCGTGGGCTTCAGTAGTAGTGGCACGTGGGCTCAGCAGTTGTGGCGCATGGGCTTAGTTGCTCCGTGGCATGTGGGATCTTCCAGAACCAGGGCTCAAATCTGTGTCCCCTGCATTGGCAGGCAGATTCTTAACCACTGCACCACCAGGGAAGTCCCTAAGTTGAGGTTTTAACAAGGCTATTTTAACTTAACCAGTCTTTCATTCTTAGAAGTGGGAGAGCTGGTGGGAATACCAAACTCAAACAAACACACCTCCCACCAAGATGCAAACTTTCCTTTACTCTTCATCTCTGCAGTGACACCAACATCATTTTCACTCTGCAGAGTCTTAAGAGAGTTCAGGGCTTTATAAAATAAATCCACTGTGCTAGGCTCTCTGGTTCTCTCCATCTTTTCAGGACAGACTCTACTAACTTCTCGAAGGCCTCCACCAGTTAGATCAACCCCAAGACTTTGGGCAAAGCAAATGTACTCTGTGACTGCTCCAACCACAAAGGGATAACCTTTAGTTCAGCCCAGAGATGTGGCCTCACAGGTCCACTTCCTAAGACCACAGGAAAGATTTAAGAAGGTAAAATGGGAAAGTTCCTGGGCTTCCCTGTACCTATACAATGAACCAAGAGACACGGCTCCAACAGTCAAGAACTTCCTGGAAAGAACAGACTCCACTGGAGCCACTGGAGACCAAAATGGCAGCCTCTCCAGGCCACAGGGAGGAATCAGACATGTAACAGAAGCCAGTTCAGGATAGGCTGTCACGGTTGTCAGTAATGCACTGATGCTTGATTTACACCATACTCTTACTGGAGGAGTTCTCAACTGTTATCACAGACAACCATCACAGACAACCGGAAACATCTCAGACAATTCCCGAGTTTCAAGACAGCTCCCAAGTGTGATGGGCACACTTTTTTTCTCACACATACATTTACACCTATTTTCATTAGCTAAATTACTCTTTATTCTTTTTATTTTTTATTTTTTTTGCGGTACGCGGGCCTCTCACTGTTGTGGCCTCTCCCGTTGCGGAGCACAGGCTCCGCACGCGCAGGCTCAGCGGCCATGGCTCACGGGCCCAGCCGCTCCGGGGCATGTGGGATCTTCCCGAACTGGGGCACGAACCCATGTCCCCTGCATCGGCAGGCGGACTCTCAACCACTGCGCCACCAGGGAAGCCCCTACTCTTTATTCTTAAACTGACTTTTTCTTCAAGGGAATCTTGAAAACTCAGTCCAAATTACAATAAACACAGTAAATATTTTCAATGTCCCATCTTCTGTGCAGTAATATGTCACCTCACTGCTGTTGGAGAAAAGAACCAGGAAGCTTTCCTGTCTGGGATTTGTCATGATGGCAATTGCCGGAACGCCCAAGTTCAACTCATCTGCTTAGATTGATTCTTTAACTTAATTTCCTCTAATTTACCTGCCTGCCAAACACAAACGTCCCCTTAGATGCAGCAAAGGGTAATCAAAAACCCAAATCGCTTCCTGGATAGCTCTTTCAAAAACACAAAAGTTGTACTAGTCTCAGGAAAGGCCTCAAAACAAGTTCCTTCATGAAGAGACCAGTACGGTTTTAATGCTTCCAGGGCACACAGGGCACCTCCTCGTAGGCCCAGGTAGCTGGGATGTGGCGGTCCCTGCCCCCCACCGGAACTCGGAATTCCCACACAACTGTGGACCGCCCCCTCTGCCGACCCCCTTCCGCTGTCCAGGTCCACTACCCACAGGTGCGAGGGGCGGGGGCGTGCAGAGCCTCCGCGGCGCAGAAGTGCTTTCATTTTTGGATTAATGTTCCTAAACTTCGGGAGAGCGAAAAAGGAGCGGACGGTCACGGGGAAAGGTGAGAAAAAAGGTGGGATGTCGTGGCGCCAAACCACCGTTTTCTCGCCCCGTCTTTCTGGCCCAGGCGCTGAGGTAGAGGGTGCGCCAGAGAGGGAAGTTCCCTCCTCACGCCCAGCTCGGCGCCATCAATAATCCAGGGAGAGCCCCCGAGCGCGCGGCGCGCCACCTCAGCGAGGTTCCCCGGGCCCGGCTTCCGCGCGCCCTTCCCTCCTTCTTCTCTGCCGGCGCCCGGCTCGTGGCCCCGACCACCGCGGTGCTCCCCGCTCCGGGACACCTCCACTTGCCGCGGTCTGAGCCCTGGGCGAGGTCGCGCGGAATCCAGGAGGGTACGGCCACCACTCCCGACGGGGCACGCCCCGGAGCCGGGCTTCCGGGGGGCCCCAGCCGTCTGAGCCCCCCGCCCGCGCCGCCCCTGCCCCACCGTGGCGGGCGGTGTAGACCCTCAAAGCCCAGTGCTCCCTCAGCGTTCCGCGCACTGGCAGCGCCGCACTCACCCCCTCCGCGGGCCAGGCACGCAGCGCCCAGCAGCAGGACCCCCAGCAGTCCGACCGTGACCCTGCAGTTCAGGTCGGCCATGGCTCCGTGGCGCCTCGGTGTCGGCGGGGAAAGCGAATGTGGCCCGTGATTCGGAGCGGCGGCCGCGGGCACCCGAGCCTGGCACGGGCTCCTGTTAGTTCCGTCCCGTCTAGCTCACCTGAGCGCGGGGCGGACTGGCCCTGGCTCCGCCTAGCGCCGCGGGAGCCCGAGCTGTCTGGGTCAGATCCCTCCTCCCTTTCCTCCTCCCCTTCCTGCCTCTACACCCGCCTCTCTAGTCCAGAGCAGTGGGACCTGTAGCCACCTTCCGGGGCCTAGCTGCCGCCCCTCTCAAGAGTTTGTCTACTGGCGCGAAGGTCGCCCTTGGGGAACCCAGTCAGGCCTCCTTTTACTTTCCGGGCGACAAAGGAGGCCACTGTGCCGCCCATTTTTCCGGGGGATCATGTCTGTGGATCACTCAAGCCCTGGCTTCTGCCTCTGCTTCCTGATTTGGGCTGGAGGCTTGCTGGACTTTAACGCCGGTGCTACAGCTACTCCTTGCAAAACTGTGAGCCTGAAGCCAACTCCAGGCACTTCACAGCCAGTATTTCTAATGCGCACAGCAACCCTTCCACATAACAGTTGAAACATTTACTGAGTCACTCAACCTGCCCAAGGTCACCAGGCCAGTTAGTAATTTATGGAGGCAGGATTTGATAACCCCTGAAGGGGTTTCCACAAATGGGGCTGCTTTGTAACATTTTTGAAGAGTGAATGAATGAGTGAATAAATGCATGAGCCTGGAGAGGGCGAAGAGAAGAAACCTGAACAGGTCCACAGAGGCCCCTTCCTTGAGTTGTGAATAGTATGTATGGTACTCGCGTGAGGCATTTACTCCAGTCGTTGGGCTGTAAATCAATGGCGCTGGGTATCTCTCCTCCCAGCTGCTGGTGTGCCATCTTTCTCTGATTTCCGAGGTCCTATGGATTCTCCTTACTCCCTGCAGACCACACACCATGTCCAGGGTCACAGGGCCACAAGGAGAGGCAGTGGATGGTTCAGGGACTCTCAGCTAGCAGACCAAGGTTCTGCCAAAATGACTCCAAGGGCCCCCCGGGTCTGTCTGTGCCAGTGGGCAGCCAGAGGCTGGGCCAGGGTCACCCAGAACAACCTGGAAGAAGAACACATGAAAGAGCATTGGTCTACGTTCAGCTCCCACTTTTGTTTGATTCTTGGGGGAACTGAGCTTCTCCAGGCTGTCCTTACACTCATTGGGAGCAGGGCTGAGAAACCATCTCTTAGGAGCTTCATCCCCTCCTTCTATGTCTTCAACGATGAGAATAAAGCAAACTCTGCCCACAGTCCACGAGGGAGGCAGGGATGTCCAGGCTGCGGACATGACTGCCCCCCACCCTTCCATCTATGGCAGGGCCTGGACTGTGTGCTGGGAGGAACATCAGAGTTTATCTTCCAGTTCACTTTCTGCCTCAGGCAGACAGATGGGGAAACTGAGGCCTAGAGGGAAGGAAGAGGATGAGAAAAGTAGGAAAGCTTTTGGTGCTCCCCAGGGAATTGAGGGCAGATTCATCAAGAGAAAGAAAGTTTCAGAAAATCTAAACATCTTTCAAATATGTTTATGGTAACAGGAGAATAAAGCAGATTTTCTCTGTTTTCCTAATTCTAAGCAGACATATATACCCCAGCATCTTTTCCTAGCATCTATAACACCATTGTTTTCCACATATGATGATGATGATGATGATAATGGCAATGTGTTGAATTGAAAATACTGGAAATATTTTGTGACAACTTTAAGCCTAAGGAACAAGTCATTTCTTTACTGTATCATTTTTCCAAAGTTTGCTTAACTGGCCTCCCTGGGAGAGTGAAACTAACTTACTGTAAATGACATGAGTCAATAATTCTCAGATGTGAAGGATTAGTGATGGTTCCAGATAATGGCAGCAAAGAGAAAGAGATTAGGAAAGTGGGGAGGCACTTCAGCATCCTTTGCATGACAACCCAGCTACATAGTTGAATTCAAGATGTCTTGAGGTAATAGCTTGGTTCTTGGAGTAGAGTGTAATCAAAGCATTGCCAAACTTTGGAAATGTCTTGTCTTTACAAACTTGGCTGAATGGAAGGAGTCAATTTTAAAAGGTTATTTTTGAACTGGCAGAAATCCAGGCAGCTGCAGTCTGTTGCCAGAGAAAAATGACATTGAAAGATGAGTTTTAAAACAGACTGTTCTATCTAATTTTGACCCCTCTGGAAACCCTACAAAAACTACAAAACAGGAATTAAAAAAAAAAAAAAAAGACATAAGCCTACAAAGACAGGGAGAACAGACAGAAGACAACAGCAGGATCCTCTTGGAAGCTGGAAAGCAGATGGACAAGTGGTAACTGTAAGCCAGTAATGGGGAAAATTGAGAAGTAGCATGATGTATCAGATAGAATTCTCAAAAAGAAACAAAAACGAAGCAAAACAAAACAATAAACCAACCCTAAGGAACTGGCAGCACAAGGTATTCTGGAATGGGAGGCTGAAGGAGAGGCTAAAACAATGAAGCCCGGGAGAAAGCTGTTTGAAAAACACTATATTTAGATCTCTGGAAACTGTCCTCCATTCCTTCTGGCTGGGCAACTGTCCCTCAGCAGAAATCTGAAGCATTGTTTTCTGAAGAGGTTAAAACTGAGGGAACTGGGCTGAGGAGTGCCAGGCATAGCTGAAGGCCTAGGAAACATTCTGAAAAATAGGTAGATAAAAGGAACATATGCATTCTCTATGCTGAGCTCCCTAGCCGCCTGGCCCCAACTTGCCTCCCAGATTGCAATAGTCTCAGTCCATTCTGGAGATGGAAAGTGTCTTCTTCTGGAGAATCTGACCAGCTCAAGGGGAAAAGGCCTAAAGATACAGATGTTTATATCCCCATCAATAGGCTAACCAGATCCCTACAATGATGTTTCCAGCTGGTAAGCCCCACCAGTTCAGCTTTTTGATCTCTCACATTTAAATATGACCAGGCGGTAGGATTTCAAGACATCTGAGGAAAGCGTCTAACATGATAGAGTCAAAATCAACCAACTTACTAAACAGAAAAAAGCAACTTGGAGAAAAGAGACTATATAAGGAGAATAAAACAAAACAAATCAAAGCAAAACAATTACTGACTTCTTTATGCAGTAGGAACAGGTTTTATAAAAAATGAATATTCAGGGACCCACAGAAGAGTTCTTAGAAAAATTTTAAAACTATAGTAGACATTAAAAAATAAATAGAAAACTTAGAAGATTTCCCAGAAAGTAAAGCAAAAAGAGAAAGATAAAAAAATAGGAGAGAAAAATTAAGGTAATTAGAGGTCCAGTTCAGGAGATCCAACATGTGAATAATGGGTTTCCTAGACAGAGCAGATGAAATAGAGAAGACATCATCAATAATATAATTCAAGAAATTTCCCAGGCCCGAATGACACAAGTTTCCAGATTTAAAGACTCATGGAGCATCCAGCACAATGGATAAAATAGGCTTACATCAAGGTACATCACAGTGAAATTTCAGGAACCTATGAACAAAGAGAACATTTTATGATTTCCAGATAATTTCCAGGGTCTCATGAGAAGAAATGAAAATCAAAATGGCTTTGGATTTCCCAATAGCAACACTAGAAGCTGGAAGACAATGAAGCAATACCTTCAAAATTCTGAAGGTATAATAACTTCCAACTAAGAATTCTGTACCCAGCCAAATTACCAGTTAAGTGGTAAGGTTCTGATTCAGACATTCAAAATCTAAAACAAAAACAAAACCAACAAAACCTCCAAACAACAAACTCCCACACACCTTTCTCAGGAAAATACTGGAGGATGTGTTCCATTAAAACAAGAAATTCATGAGACACAGAGAGAAGTGGATACAGGTGTGTGGGGCTGAACTTAATGACCTTAAGAAAAAGAATACAGAATTACAAATAGAAAATCAAGTGGGAAAAATGATTATTTATTTAGAATAAGTAAAGAAATGACAACAAATCACAAACTTGAAAAAATTGAAAAATACCCCAAATGTCACAAAAGCCAAAAAAAAAAATGTGATATCTTCACAATTAACTCACTGGTACAGCTCTATATCATTCATTCATTCATTTCTTCAGTTCATTTTGCTTCACTGATGTGTGTACTACCTGTTCTGGAACTTCCAGATTTCATCAGGATGCATCAGATAAGGTAAGATGCAATCTTTATTTGTTGGCACAGCTTAGACATGTGAATTCACACATAGAAATACTCAGTGTTTATAGAAACATTACAGTGTTGTGCCCTACAAATACAGGAATTCTTACAAATTCTGTATGTGTGATTCTTATAAAAGAACAAAATAGTGTGGGACATTTATAATTTTATATGCTGCATTATCCATTTATTTCTGACAGAAAAAAGAAAAAAGAAACCTTCATTTTTGATAAGACATGATGAGAACTGCATGTTCTGCTTCAAATTTTAGTTTTGATAATTGGAAGAATTTTCCAGACTAGCTTCTTTGATTTCTCCTCCTCCACTATCCACATACTTCTGGTTGGGCACTGTAGGACACATTCATAATATAATACCATCTCTGACCTTGCTCCTTTTGGTCACCTCGCCTGATGAGTCAGCCCAGTGGATGGGAGGGGTATTCCTGGAAGCTGCTACTACAGCATGAGGGCAAGCAATGACACGAAAGTGACCGTGCATTATGTAAAGATATCCTAACAACCCCCAATTAAATGTATATCCAATTCAACTTCTCCTTAGCCAGATCCCAAAATGCCCATAGCCACTCAATCCTGCATTGCCTCAGGAGAGGTGGGATAGAGGGGAGGTGGGGGAAAACTCTTTTTGCAGTTGAAATACATGCCTTTGCAAATTCTACAAGAAACATGACCAGATGAGCACATGCCTTTGGAAGGGCTGCACAGTGATATTTGAGCTTTCTTATCTTTATGATATATTTGCCTCTGGACACAAGAAGCACAAGATCCAGCTCAAGGGAGAGGTAAGGAATTTCCAGGGTTATGTGCACTAGGCTTAGAGAAACTGGAGACCAGACTGAGTCAACTTGTAAAATGTACGGCCAAGGATTGTGGAAGTCCCTCCTGAGTGAACCATTGCACAGAATAAAATCAAATGGAGTCATTACATTTATCGATGAGATCCTCAAATAATAACAGTGTCTGGCCAGGATGTGCCTACTCCACACCTCAGCATACCTATGCTCTTAAAATGCACTTGAGCCACACGCGGCTGAGCAACCAGAGACAAGGAGCTGGCACCATGGAGTGACACAGCAGCCCTGAGGAATAAACTTTTTTTTAAGCTTCTGTGATTTGGGGCTTCCAGTCACTTGTAATGGAACTTCATCCTTAGGTAAGCACAGGATATTTTTCTGGTGCCATGGAATGTTAAGGGAAAGCAGACCCAAGTGATTCACTGCAAAAAGGAATTTGACCTAAATGAGAGAGGTGGAACGGCTCAATGACTAACAATGCGATTCTGCAGTCAGATGTCCTGGATTCAAATACAGGCTGTGCAACCTGCCAGCTTGTGCAACTCTGTATATGCCTCAGTTTCCTCACCTGCAAATTGGGGCTATGAGAGGACGTCCTTCAGAAAGTGCTGTAGAGATTAATGAGATAATATATGTAACGGGTTTAGCACAGTGCTTGGCACATAGTAAATGCATAATAAAGGTGGCTGAGATTGCCTTTGCTATGGGGGTTGGTATGAAAGGAGAGGGTATCAGCTTGGTGGGGGTGGAGGGGAGGACTCTGGAAAGAGAGGTCTGGAGACCAACTTCTTCATGATCTCATTCAAGCACGAAAGCGTCAGTTCTCCAAGACAGGAAGTTGTCTCTGCTTTACTCATCTGGATGTTCCCACTGCTGAAAACAGTGCTTGGTACGTAGTCACTGCTCAGCAGATAGTTGGGGAATGAATGGATTCATCAAGCCAATGAATGCGTGGATGGCCCTGCTAACCCGGCCAGCTGAGCCTGGGGAGATCCTTGTAACTTGGGACCCTGAAAAGATGAATGGCAAGTGTTCATTTTAAAAAGGGGTGGGGCCCCTGGCTTCCAGAAAGAGGCCATTGTGGCCCATGCCAGGTGTCTGGCAGAGACCCTGGCCTTGTGGGACTGGCCAGTGTCTGGTGGGCCAGGACTTCATCTGGTTTGAACAGAGGGGTGGAAAGAACATCTGTCTGCATCAGGCAGCTTCTCTGAGACTTTGCTTTCCAGGGGATTAAGCAAGTTAACAACGGGGAGATTCTTTCAGTGCACAAACAGCCCTTACTGTCACTGTAATGCCAACCACTGTTTCAAGGAGAAAACCTCCCAGTCACAGTTTGGGCAGAGGCCCCTTTGTGAGCCTTGAAACAGAGGAGTTGGCTGTGGTCTGGGGATGAAATAGGTGCTCCTAGTTTGCCAAGTAATTTTTTTTAATTAATTAATTTATTTATTTTTGGCTGCGTTGGATCTTTGTTGCTGTGCACACAGGCTTTCTCTAGTTGCGGCGAGTGGGGGCTACTCTTCGTTGAGGTGCGCACGCTTCTCGTTGCGGTGGCTTCTCGTTGCAGAGCACAGGCTCCAGGCGCGCGGGCTTGGCTCTGTCTGATAGTCTGTAGTCGTGGCTCGCGGGCTCTAGAGTGCAGGCTCAGTAGTTGTGGCGCATGGGCTTCATTGCTCCATGGCATGTGGGATCTTCCCAGACCAGGGCTCGAACCTGTGTCCCCTGCATTGGTAGGCAGATTCTTAACCACTGCACCACCAGGAAGCCCAGTTTGCCAAGTAGTTTGCCCAAGGGGGAACCATGTGGTGCAATTTCAGTCCTGGGATGAGTAAGACGAATAAAGAAAATCCTCAAGGAGCAGCTAGTCATGCTGCTGCGGACCAGGGCTGCGTGAACGTGCGTCTGCGTGACTCAGGAACTCGCCAGCAGACCGCCAAGCACCTTCTGTGCTCACACCAAAGTTACCTGAAGCCCAGGAATCCGCACTTCATCACCTCCCCAAATCATGGCACCTAGGAGGTCAAGGTAAAATGACAGGGGAAGAAAGAGGAAACGTGAAGCAGGAGACAGAGCTCTCCTCTCCTCCCTTTTTAAGCCTGTGAAGCCAGCTACCTGTAAGTCTCTTGCCCGCAGGATGAAGAAAGCCAGACCCTGCCCTCCCTGGAGAGCACTGCCCTCGGATATGAGCCATACCCACGTCAGGCCTGTGCTTGCCAGCCTTGTTTCTTTCTTTCCTATATTTTCACTTGGAGTGTGGGAGGAAAACGGTCTTTAGAATGCCTTCAGAGATGTTCTTCCCCCAGGAGAGGGAACTGAGTCATAACCACTGAGCTGGAGCCTTGGAGCTCATCTGGTTGTCACTTCCTGTTGGATGGAGTCACAGAGAGGGGATGTGACACCGTCAAGTCACACAGCAAGTGACCTTCAGAGCGGAAGCCAGGTGTCCAGCCAAGAGTCTGTGAGCTCTCCTTCCTAAAAAAAACCTGGTCCAATTCTGCCGGCATCCTCATGCCCACCGCCCACTCACCACACTACCATCTGCCTCTGACCTTGGCAGCTTGGCTTCCACCCTCACTGCTCTGCTGAAATGTTTCTCCCCAGAATGGCCAATGCCCCTCCCCATGGTCACACCAGGCCTGGTGACAGGAAGATGGTTTCAGAAGGAGGAGAGGATGGGGAAGGGGTGTGGGCCGAGGTTCTGAGACTTCCCTAGTCCAGAACTGGTTTGGGAGCTGCATGGGCAAAGACAGGGCTAACCCAATAATACCAAAGCCATTGGTTACTGCCTTTGCCTGCAGTGCCCTCCCACCCCCACTTAATGGGCTGAGAATCCAATCCATATCCTCAGGTGGCTCAGGTTGCACTTGTTGTGCAACCATCACCATCCACCTCCGGAACTTTCTGATCTTCCCAAACTGAAACTCTGTATTCATTAAACAACCTCTCTCCATTCTCCCTCCACCACTACCGCCCCGCCATCCCCTGAGCAACCATTATTCTACTTTCTGTCTTTATGACTTTATTATTTTAGGTATCTCATATAAATGAAATCATACAATGTTTGTCTTTTTGTGTCTGGCTTATTTCACTTAGCATAATGTCTCCAAGGTTTATCCATTTTGTAGCAGGTGTCAGAATTTCCTTCCTTTTTAAGGCTGAATAATATTCCATTGTGTGGATATACCATATTTTGTTTATCTGTTCATCCATCAATGGACATTTGGATTGTTTTCACCTTTTAGTTATAGTGAATAATGCTGCTATGAACATGGGTGTACAAGTATCTGTCTGAATCCCTGCTTTCAGTCCTTTTGTTTATATACCCAGAGCAAAATTGCTTGATCATCTGGTAACAACAAAGCCATCACCACACCTACAACTAAATGGATGATGATGCCTTAATAGCATCAAATATCTAGTCAGTGTTCAAATTTACAGTTGTCTCATTAAAATCATTTTTAATATTTTAGTTGTTTGAATCAAAATCAAAACATCTTTCCTGTATTGCAATTGATTGGTGTGCCTTTTTTTTTTTTTTTCTTTTTTTTGCAGTGTGTGGGCCTCTCACTGTTGTGGCCTCTCCCGTTGCAGAGCACAGACTGGACGCGCAGGCTCAGCGGCCATGGCTCACAGGCCCAGCCGCTGTGCAACATGTGGGATCCTCCCGGACCGGGGCACAAACCCGTGTCCCCTGCATCGGCAGGCAGACTCTCAACCACTGCGCCACCAAGGAAGCCCTGGTATGCCTTTTTTTTTTAAATAAAATAACCTGTTTAGTTTGGAATAATTTTATATTTACAGAAAAGTTGCAAAGTCAGTGCAGAGACATCCCATGTACTCTTCACCCAGGTACCTCTAATGTTAATATCTTCCATAACATGAGAGATTGGTCAAAAATAAGAAATTGACTCTGGTACTTTACTATTAACTAAACTCTAAACTTTACTTGGATTGCACCAGTTTCCCCACTAATATCCTTTTTCTGTTACAAGATTCCATCTTGGATACCACGTTGCATTTAGTCATCATGTCTTCTTGGGCTCCTCTGCTCTGTGACATTTTCTTAGTTTCTCATTTTTCATGACCTTGACAGTCTTGAGGAGTGCTGGCCGGGTATCCTCTGGTCCCCCAGTCTGGGTTTGTCTGATGCTTGTCTCATGATCAGACTGGGGATATGGATTTTGGTAAGGACAGCACAGAGGCAGAACACTTCATCCCATCCCATCAGGGGTGGGTGACATGCACAGGACATCACTGGTGATGCTCACCTTCATTTCTGGGATAAGTGGTGTCTCTTGGCTTCTCCATCATAAAGTTACTATCTCCCCCTTTCCCTGCTCTGTTCCTTGGAAGTGAACCATTAAGTTCAAGGTATGTCTTTCAAATTCATTTCAATCAGTAGATTCCCCCATCTCTTAATTTTTTCTCAAAATTTATTTGTTGAAGAAACTGGGCCGTTTGTCCTATTCCTTTGCCCTCTGCGGCTCCTTTAAACTGGATCTCGAGGCCTAATCTGCCTCATGCTTGATTTTTTCAGCAGGGCCACTGCACGGGTGGGGCTGTGGGCTTCTGTCAGGAGGCACCAATTGTCTCCTCTTTGTAACGTTAGCAACTACTGATGTCCACTGTGTTACCTCAGTTCTGATACCTTTAGATTCCTCAGGACTAACCATATCATGCAGGTAACCTTTCCTACATGAAGACAGTTCCTTTTCTTCCTTCAATACACATAGTAGATTTCAGCAAACCAAAGATAGCACCCGTGGTAAGAAACATTATTGTTTCTGTACAACCAAGAAAGAAAAAATGCTGTGAGTTCACCTATGGCACATTGCCAGCCATAGAATACCAAGGTAGTGTTTTCCTTTTCCACTAACCTCATAGTTTTATTCTTTCCTTGGATGAATTGTAGAAGTTCAGTCAAATTCAGCAGTTGCTGGCGGATGGATGTTTGGGCAGCCCTTGTTGCAGGGGCATCGCTCACACCGGCTTTTGTGGTTGAGGTGTCACATTGCCTTCATCAATCCCTGGGACTCAGTTTCCTCTACACTCCCTTGCGTTGTTGCTTGCTGTGTGGTCTGCCATCCTTTTGCACACTTCTCAGTGACAAAACAGCTTAATGGAATTCTATTTCTTCTATGTCCTTTCTTAAGTCCTGTAAGCACTTGGTTATAGCTTTCCAAGAAAATACAGAATTGTAGTCATTCCTCTAAAGGCAGATAATTGCTACTCTGCTGTTACATTTGTGTCCCACTGCCCTGCTTCCATGCCTTCCTGTGCCCATGCCAACTGTTTGTTTCCACAGTGAATTATATTGTCATCTTTTTGACGATATTTTAAATGATAGTTAGACCCCGTATGCGTAGAACCAACCATGCATGTAATGCAATGGAAGGTGATGCATTATGAACAGTGATGGTCAAGTGTGAGTGTGTCCAGTCATGGTGACCGTGCTGCCACTAGTGGGCAACGACTATGAGAAGTGCCCCAGTTACAGAGATGTTAAAAGTTTTTAAGGGGCTTCCCTGGTGGCACAGTGGTTGAGAGTCCGCCTGCCGATGCAGGGGAAACGGGTTCGTGCCCCGGTCTGGGAAGATCCCGCGTGCCGCGGAGCGGCTGGGCCCGTGAGCCATGGCCGCTGGGCCTGTGCGTCCGGAGCCTGTGCTCCGCAACGGGAGAGGCCACGGCAGTGAGAGGCCCACACACCACAAAAAAAAAAAAAAAAAAAAAAAGTTTTTAAGACATGGGCCTTGCAGTTGATGAAACACAGAGTTTCTGGTTAAGTGGCTGGCAAGAATCCCATTTTATTTATCTGGGTGATCTCCCCAGACCTTAGCTCAGTGTTTACAACTATTTCAAAAATATTTGTGGAGGAATGAAACCAACAGTAAGCAATATATATTTATTGAGCATTTACCAGGAACAAGGTCTAGCTGGGATAAATACTTGAGAACCCAAACCAGTTCCCTTTCTTAAATGTTAATTTGCTTTTCCCCATTCTCATCACATTTCTGCAGCTGTTCTTGACCAGGTTGAAGTCTTCCACTACTATATTGGTAGGCTTTCTGTTTCTTTTCCACTTGAGTAATAAATACACCCAACTGTCTATCTTATATTTTCTACAAGAGTCCTGATTCCCATCTTCAGGTCACCTGAATGGATTTGGGGATCAGAAAACATGGTCATGTTCATGACCACCCTTTAGTTCATTTTCCTCCATGGACTCCTGACAAATCAGCTGGAAGATTTGCCTGAACCACAAAATGTCCATGTCAGGATGGGTGATTTCCAGTTAAATTCAAGCAACATTACCCTTTCTTTTTTTCCCACAGGACAGATAATTGTCTGGATTCTTTCCTTCTTTCTTTTCTTTTATTAATAGGCTTTATTTTTTAGAACAGTTTTAGATTCACAGAAAAATTGAGCAGATGGTACAGAGAATTCCCATGAACCCTGCAAGACAGTTTCCCCTATTAATATCTTATATTAGTGTGGTACGTGTGTTACAATTAATGAAGCAATACCAATACATTATTATTAACTAAAGTCCATATTCAGACATCCCTAGTCTTTACTAAGGATCCAGGATCCCACATTACAATTATTTATCATGTCTCTTAGGCTCCTCTTGGCTGATAGTCTCTCTCCCTTTCCTTGTTTTTGATGATCTTGACAGTGTTGAGGCATCTAGTCGGGTATATAGTAAGATGCCCCTCTATTGGGATTTGCCTGATGTTTTTCTCATGATTAGACTGGGATTATGAGTTTGCGGGAGGAAGACCACAAGGTAATGACATTTTCATCACATCTCATCAAGAGTGCAAACTATCAACATGGCTTATCACTGTTGATATTAATCTTGATCACGTGGCTGGGGTGGTGCTCATGAGGTTTCTCTCCCTGCCCCTACTTTTCCATACAGGACTCTCTGGAAGGCGGGTCACTAGGCTCAGTCCCACATTAGGTGATGGAAAGTTACAATTCCTCTCATTTAGGGTGGAGCTTGGATTTCTTTTTGAGTCAACCTCCTATGTTTCTCTCATCTCTTCTTCCCTTGCCCTCACCTCAGTTCCCTCCCAAAATCTTCTTCCGAGGTTTTTCTTCCAAAGTCTGTTTGATGTTTTTCTCTTCAGATTTAAATACTGCTGGGTTTGGGGCTCAGTTCCCACATGCCCCTCTCTTCCTTAAAGTAGGTTTTTCTGAGTTGGTGCTACAGATCGCCCTTTCTCTGAGACACTCTTGTAGAAAAGGTTCTTTGGAGCAATGCATGCGGAAAATGCTCATTCCTTACCCCTTCTTAGAGACTCAGAGCACACATGAGCATAATAAAAGGTCTGACAAGTCTGGCAATAAAGAGGCCTGATTAACTCAAAGGTTTCTCAAGCCTATTTCACCTTGAAACCTTTTACCATATTTCATTGACTCAGAGACACTCATTTTTTTTTCTCACATATTAACATTTTTGAAGTTGGGTTGCATCTTAAAGATCATTAGATAAGAAAATAGTATGTTTCTTCTTAGAGGTACTTGCAATAATGGTGTCAGATACACTGATGGTATTTGAGATTTGAGGAAATACAGTATTCACGGCACATCTATAGATATTCTTCAGAACCAGTGAAAAGTGGAAACTGAATTAAGAAACTCAGCCTACCAGGTCCTCAAACCCCACCTCTTCCTACTTGGATGACCTGCCTCCTTGATTTTAGGTATTCTTCAGTTTGGGGTACAGATGTCCTCTGCTAGCTCTGTGAGATGTGCCCCAGGGCCCACTCCCCACCCGCTTCTGGCACGGCCAGCCATGACTGATTGGCTAGGCCAGTTTAACTTAAGAGTGAGGTATTAAGGAGTCCCTTGGCCACAGATCTAAGCTGTGTCCTCTGATCAGCTTTATCATTAATGAGGTGCACTATTGTCCTTAAGGAAACACATTCCTAGACTGCCTGGCTTGAAATCTAGCCTGCTGTGTGATCTTGGGCAAGTCAGTTAACCTCTGTTTCCATTCCCTCACCAGTAAACTGGGGATAAATAATTGCATCTACTTGATAGGGTTGTTGTGAGGATCAGATGGCATATTACACGTAAAGCACTGAACCCAGGGCCTGGCACCTGGCAAGCTACTCTAAAACATCGGCTATTACTAGAAAGACAACATTTTTATCTTTGGTTCCTGGGTCATGTTTCAGGAATAAAAAAGGCTTGGAGACACTGATTAGCTTGGGTCCTAATGGTGGCAGGAGGCAGTTGGTAGGAAGGCAGAAGAGAAACTTTCTGTAGTAAATCACGGCCTGTGGTCAAGCTGACCTTGGCCTGCTGCTCGGAGCTACTGACCCCAGCCAGAAGGTGGAGAGGAGAGAGCAAGAAAGTGATTCTCTTCCAACCAGCCCAGCCTCTAGAACAGAGGAACCTGGCAAAATAACAGCTGGAAGATTCAAAAGCAGTGAGTGGCATTCAGGCCCCAGGCGACTGGTTGTCTTCCAGGGTCCCCGCTGCCTGCTGCCATGTGCATCGCCTTGGGCAGGATTCTGTCCACTCCATGCAATCTCCGCAGTTTCCTCCTCTTCCCCTTATTATTCAGGACGTCTGCTTCATATTCATTCCCCCACAGGTTCTGTCCAATTTAATTGCTCTGTCACCAAAGATTAATCCCGACAGATAAGAAAAAAGACATCTGGAAATATGGACTCTGCTCCTTCTTATCGTCCCCCGCCCAGGGCCTTCACACCTTCAGCGGCTTCACTTCAGTGCCTTTCCAGGTTGTTGGAGTGGTTCATTTCAGGGGGTGAGCTCTCAGGGGTTCTGGTGCCCAGCGCTCCCGGAGACTGGTGGCTGTCAGGGTCTGGCCACCTGTTGCTGTGCTGGAAGGACAGGGCTGGGACTGGAGGCAGAGCCAACTGGGACCTCAGGTCCCATCCCAGGCAGGACAGTCCTTTGCCTTTCTGAGTTGCTAAGAGACAGAAAGACATCCAAGAGGCAGGCTGCTTTAAAGAATATCATTTTTTAAAGGCTCATTCTAAATGAAACATCACCAGAACTTTGCCAAGATCTTCCTGGTTGTTCAGAAGATGGCCACTCTTTCTTTTTCTCACTCCCTTCCCTCTGTATCCCTGTCCCTTCGCTCTCCTTCCATCTCTCTTTTTAGCTTCTGAGGGCTCAGTCCTTGCTGGTCTGTTGATGGGGCTGAGCAGGGGTCAGGGGTGGTGGGGTGGCAGGTGAGGTCTCAGCCACAGGTCAGCCTGGGGGCCCAGGAAGTGTTTGGGGAAACTGGCTTCACTTCATCCAACCATGTCTGTGTCATTCACCAGGTGGCCTCTTCAGTGAGCAAACTCTTACCCATGTGTAAAATAAAGTGATTATCTGGGGAACAAGCATCTACACTTTTCGTGATTGCCACTGGTCATTGTGTAGCCCTTTGCTGCTCTCTGGGTCCCGAGCTCCATATATGTTTTTCATATGTGTATCTGTCTCTATATTTTATTTTTATACAAATAATAACATATTATCACCTTGTTCTAGCCCTCGGGATTTTTTTTCTTTCATCCTAACAAGAGTCTTGATTATCTTAGTGTGTCTGTACATAGGAAGCAACATCAATCGTTTTGTTTTGTTTTAAACCACTTCACTAGATTATTCTTTTTTAAAAAATTTTTTTAAATATTTATTTATGTATTTGGCTGTGCCGGGTCTTAGTTGCAGCACGCGGGATCTTTTAGTTGCGGCACGCGGGATCTTTAGTCGCATCATGCGGGATCTAGTTCCCTGACCAGGGATTGAACCCGGGAGCATCGGGAGCGCAGAGTCTTAACCACTGGGCCACCGGGGAAGTCCCCAGTTGTTTTCAATGGTTAATCAAACACTTCTGCTCTAGGGCACTGCTGCCAGCCCACCCTGAGGCCTGCAGACTATACAATGCATGTCCCCAGGCTGCTCTGTTACTCAGGGGGCAGGAAACAGGTGGCAACTCAAACCTGGTGACCGTGGAAGGCACTGTTTACAAAGGTGTGGGTGCAGGACAGAAAATCAGCCCGGGTTGCGGGCACCAGGGCCAGCACCATCTAGTTTGCTCATTTTATCCAGTCCCGAAGGGCTGTGTGACTTGCCCAAGGTCACACAGCAAGAGGCAAAACCATCAGAAAACCAGGTGTCCCGACTCCCAATCAGTATTCTTTCCTCTGGGTTTGCTTTGATTGTCAAAAATGAAACAAAACAAAAACACCCCTGGTTATTTAACTTCCAATCATGAGTCTAGGAAAGTTTTTTTTTTAACATCTTTATTAGAGTATAATTGCTTTACAATGGTGTGTTAGTTTCTGCTTTATAACAAAGTGAATCAGTTACACATATACATATATCCCCATATCTCCCCCTCTTGTGTCTCCCTCCCACCCTCCCTTTCCCACCCCTCTAGGGTTGTCACAAAGCACCAAGCTGATCTCCCTGTGCTATGCAGTTGCTTCCCACTAGCTATCTACTTTACATTTGGCAGTGTATATAAGTCCATGCCACTCTTTCAGTTCATACCAGCTTTACCCTTCCCACTCCCCGTGTCCTCAAGTCCATTTTCTACATCTGTGTCTTTATTCCTGTCCTGCCCCTAGGTTCTTCAGAACCTTTTTTTTTTTTTTAGATAGGAAAGTTTTTAAATTAATCTTTTCCACAATCAAGACCAATTAGTCAACTCTTCTGTCATGAGTTTCCATAATTTTTCGATTTCCCTAACTTACAAATTGCTTTTTAAATCATATATATATATATATATTTTTTTTTTCGGGGTACGTGGGCCTCTCACTGTTGTGGCCTCTCCCGCTGCGGAGCACAGGCTCCGGATGCACAGGCTCAGCGGCCATGGCTCACGGGCCTAGCTGCTCCGCGGCATGTGGGATCTTCCCAGACTGGGGCACGAACCTGTGTCCCCTGCATCGGCAGGCGGACTCTCAACCACTGCGCCAGCAGGGAAGCCCTTAAATCATAATTTTCAAATTTATTCATGACAAATGTTTTTAAAAGCCAAAATTTGGTATCAGCTTAAGTGTCCCCAAATAAGATAATGGGCAAGTAAATGAGGATACATCTATCCAGTGGGAAATTATGTATTTCTTAAACTTGATATTTATGAAGAGTGTGCAATAAACTGGAAAATGCTTAGCTGTAATGCTCAAGTAAAATTGTAATCTCCAGTTTATTTAGAGTATCATCAGAATTATGTTAATTCACACATGCACTGAAACAAACCAAAAAAACCCTAAAGTTACATAAAGAAAAACAAATATAGTAAAGGAATATACCAATATGTTACTGATAATAATTATCTTTAGCTGGGTGAAATATGGGTGATTTTGATTTGCTTCTCTCAACCTTTCCAGATTTTCTACATTGATCTACTAATATGTTCATAATAACAACAGCATCAACTATAATAATCACAATTCAAGATTTTTAAAAGTCACTGTGATAATTTGACAAGGGATGCATATCCAAAACCATACAATTCCACACCTTCTGACCCAGTCATTTCTCTTCCAGGAATCTGTCCTGAGAAACTAATTCTGCTTTGGGGCAAATCTCTAGGCAGGAAGAAGTTTACTGCAGGGAAAAGCTGGAAACCACCTAAATGCCAGACAGTGGAGTAATGGTTACAGAAACTGTGGTTCAGCTGCTCAGTGCTGCTATGTATTCATTAGGAAAGAAACTTATGACAAAAGTATGTGCTACAACATTAAATGGAAAACTCAGGATTATAATTAAATGTAAAATATGACTCTAACAAGTTTAAAAAAAAGGTGTAGGTTTAGGGGGAAGATAAACAAAGATGAGCAGAATGAGCTGGCAGGGCGGGATGGTGGAATCGTGAATAATTTTTCTTCTTGATTTTCTAACATTTTCTGTAATGTAGTTACCTTGCCTTTGTAACTTAAAAAAACACGATAAGTAGCTGTTCATCTGAGAAGTTGGTTCTCAAGTTGTACCTGCTAAGCCACAATCTCACAGGGAAGGCGGGTGGAGACACAGCCCCAATGTTGGCAGGAGGACAAGAGGAAAGTGTTCATCAATGAGGGCCTGATGAAGTCTGAGTTATTTACTCCAGGGCTGATGAAGCACTGAGTAGGTAAAAGAAATTGCTGGGCCCTGCAGGGGTCAAGGTGGGGAATGAGATAAGTATAAGAGATAAGGGGGCTTCCCTGGTGACGCAGTGGTTGGGAGTCCTCCTGCCGATGCAGGGGATGCGGGTTCGTGCCCCGGTCTGGGAAGATCCCACATGCTGCGGAGCGGCTGGGCCCGTGAGCCATGGCCACTGAGCCTGTGTGTCTGGAGCCTGTGCTGCACAGTGGGAGAGGCCAGAACAGTGACAGGCCCGCGTACCGCAAAAAAAAAAAAAAAAAGAGAGAGAGATAAGGAGTGCGGAGCACACAGTTAAAACAATCAGTTCACTGACCAGGTCCAGCTGACAAACAAAGCCCTCACACCTGTCAGGGAGAGAACTGTGGTCATGGATGCCCAGGCTGAAACAGCATGCAGGCAGCCTGCAGAGGGGAGGCACCCAGAATAGGGCCCTGGAGACATGGGTTCTGGGGTCCTCACCACCAGTCCTGAACCAAGGATCCTGGGATTGACTGGGGGCTCCAAGGCCCCTTCCTCATACTCCAAGGTGTGGCACTAATGCCTTCACCCCTGCGGGACCTTCCTTCCCTGCCCCTGCCTGGACTGCACATCCATCAGTCTGTGTGTCCACAGTGTTTGAAACCCAGTTCAGAACTGACTTGTTCCATCTGAAAACAAACAGAATAAACATCTGGCAGCTAAGGGAGCATTTAGGATGTGCCAGATATTGTGCTTGGCTGCGTGTTGTCCGGAGATGGGCTTGTCTGTCCTCTAACGACTGGGTCTGTGTATTTGTGCCCACTTACCTGTTACTGCACGGCAAACCATCCCAAAACTTAGAGACTATAACAACTGCTTCTATTTTGCTCACCTTTGTGGTGATAGCTGGGGCAGGGCAAGAATTGTCTGAAGGACTCTCAGTCACACTCTGGTGGTTGATACTGGCTTTGGGTGGGACCACGGCTGGGGCTGTTGACCCACAGTTGGCCTCCTTCTGTATGGCCTGGGCCTCCTCACAGCAGGGTGGTAGAGAGATAGAGAGAGAGAGAGCCAGACAGGAGGAAGTTGTATTCCTTTTATGACCTGGCCTCAGAAGTCACACAGTGTCATCCCCACTGTATTTTACTGAATAGAATCGCGTAACTAAAGGTGACCCAAATACAAGGGAAGGGGAGTCGGAATTTGCCGTTTGATGTGAGGAATGTTCAAGAGCTTGCACATATGTTTTCTAACCACCACTGTTGGCCTTCCTTGTATCCCCCTCTTCCTTGTGCCTGACACAGAGCCTTGAACTAAACATTAGCCAGAATTGTTGGTAGAGCTGAATTGCCTTTCGGGTTGGTGCAGACCTGGGTGCAGAGGATAGTTTGGTGTGAACCCACTTGCTTCCCATTTATGTTGTTCAGAAACACAAAACACTTGGAGAAGTCATGAATTTTTTGCCCCCGGCTGCCCACAAGCTTGGGATCTGGGTGGGTCAAGGTTGCTGTCTGTCATCTGCCCCTATTTTCCTATCCAGCCTTTCCCCCACTGCTCCATAAACTCAATCCCATGCTTTAATCAGACAGGTCCCCTCACTCTGTCCCAGTAAGGACAGCCTTTGCCCAGGTGGGTTCATCGGCTGGGATGCCCTCTCTTCTTTCTATCGATACTTTCCAACTGCTACCCAGCCTTCATGACCCAGCTCAAGGAACTTTCTCTCTTGGCATTTCCCTCTCACCACCACCAACCTCTTCCCCCTTGGCAAGAGAAGTGAAAAACAGGCTTAATTCCCAAAGCTGCAGTCCTGAGTCCTTAAGGAAGCCCAGGGGCAGCAAAGACAAAAGCCCTGGCACCAGGCAGGTGAGGAGGCTGAGAGAAGCAGGCTGGAGACCAGCTGGACCACAGGAAGGACCACAGCCAACTGGTCTACCAAAGGGGGCAGCTCCTTCTTGCTTCAGCAAGTTGTTACCAGGGGAACTGAAGGATAGATCATCTAATCCTTCCTGAGAAGCAGAAAAATATGGATTTTATGTGGGATTTCTTCATTTGTAATTATTGATGATTAATTTAAAATTTTAGAATGCAAGCTAATTCCATGGGCCACATTTGCCCCACCTCGGTTCACAACTTTTGGCTGAAAAGATTTGGGGCAGAGAGAAGGGTTTGGGAGGGAGGGAGTGAGGAGGCTGGAGAGGACTCCTCAGGCAGGGGTGGAGTTGAGGGGGCTGTTGAGGATGGAACTTCTGGAGGGTTCTCAAGGGGCCTCAGTCCAATGTAAGCTTCTGAACTTGGACTTCACACCAGGAGAAGCATACAGAACCTCAGCAGAATGGGGCTTCTGTGGAAGTTGAGTTCAGTTATAGAAAAATAAAATCCTACTTCTTGCTCCCCTGAGTTTGGGGTGAGCTTCATACTCTAAAACCTTCAGCAGAGGCTCACTGAATGAGGGTCCCTGTCTCAAGTCAGCCCCCCAGGGAAATAGATTTGGCATAGTTTCATCTGTAAAATCCAGGCTTGGGGGAAAGAGCTCTTGGTATCAAGACCTCTAGGAGATAAAGAGAGCAGATCTGGCCAGAGGGCAAGGTTGAACATGATTCAGTCTTGACAAAGACTTCAGTCCAGCCTATGGAGAGCTCTGGGTTCCTCCGAGGTCTTCCAAGTTGACCTGGATGGGGAAGAGGTTGCTGGACCACAGTGACCAGGTACTGAATGCAGGCTGCCCTTGTGAACAGAGCTCGGCCTTGGGCAAGGGGGTTCTCTGCAGCAGAAGGCAAGTCCCAGAGAGACTCAGCGGGAGCCATCAGCAGGCGGAGGAGTGAGATTCCAGTCCTGGAGGGAGGAGGTATCTGGGTGGTTCACACAGTGTCCACAGCCCCTCGCACTACTCAGATTCACTAGTTTCATATGATAAGTTTTGAGAAGCAGCTCCTCCAGATTCCATTGGGCCTCTTTTCCTGGGGACTCTTACAGGGGGAAGCTTAGAGGGGTGGAATTCAGCTCCTTCCTCCCTGCAGCTGGTCTTGAGGGTGTAACTGATACCCATCATCCTATCCTCTACCACCATCCTCGTATCCCCATACCCTGAGCTAGCACCTCCACTGGTTAGGTGGCTTGGATGGGGTAACTGAGACCCTCATCCTTGAGATGTCTGCTCCCCTCATCACCAGGCCCTTCTTGGTCCATGCATTTGTTTATTTCCTGTTGAAATTGGGGACAGGAGAACCAAGAGCTATCCTGGTGAGCCGCTTGGGTGCCAAACATATTCTTTCCTGCCCCCGTTGTGTATCAGCAACTTGACTGTCTCCTGATGACCAGGGTCCATTACCCATGCCAGGAAGGTGACTCCTCTCCTTTCCTGCTGGTCTCTTGGCAAGAGGAGCCCAAAGTGACTGGGCAGCTTGGGGTTTGATGGAATTCTCACTCTGTCACCAGTGGAAGCATTTCCTCCTCTAGAAACCAGGATTTCTAAACTCACAGTTTGGGGATGGGGCTTGAAATTCTCCATCTGGGTTCCCAGAAGTGACAATAATTGGGGCCGCTCTGGCTCTTCCCACTTGGTTTTCAGACTGTGTATCTCCCCCTGATGGGGACACAGCCCCATACAATGCCCACTGACTTAGGATGGCAGGGTATACAGTGCCTCTGGGAGGATGGCACCCCATCCTCTCAGGGCACCCTCTCCATTAATTCTCCAATGTGTTCTTGATGTCGGAGGGCATGTTCTGTCATGCTCCCACACCACCGGACCCCTAAATACTTGCACAGTCTGGTGGGTGCCTGAGTCCTCCTAGGATTTATCTCCCACCCACTGGAGTGCATGTGTCTTGTTAATGTGTCTAACATACCTGTCACTTCTCAATCCTCTGTTCTGATGACATGATCTCCTCAATGCAGTGGACCAAGGGTGTTCTGGAGGATATACAGGTGAGACAGATCCCTTTGGACTATGCTATGATAGAGGGCAGGAGAGGTAACATAGCCCTTGGCAGGCCCATCAGTGTGTACTGCTGTCCATTCCAAGTGAAAGTGAATTTTTTCGGATCCCCTTTTCTGATAAAGGACGGAAGGAATGGATTTGCCAGATTAATAGCTACATACCATGTGTACAAAGTCTTGTTCATCTCCTGTAGCAAAGATACCACATTTGGTAACAGCAGTTGGGGCTACTAGCTAATTAAGTTTGAGATAGTTCACTGCCATCTTCCAGGACCCTCTGGCTTAGATAGGGGACTACGATCCTTGTATCTCTTAGGATACTAAGAGAGCACTAGTCTCTGCCATTCTCCTAGGGATGTGACATGGGTAGGGGCAGTTTCAGAAGCTTCCATATGGCCTTTTCCACCATGGTAGCTCCCATCCCACAGGCCAAGGAATCAAGGAGGGATTTTACTCCCAAGTATATCCACTCACATTACACATTTGAGGACTAGAGAAATGACCACCAGTTGGCTCCAGGGATGCACCACTATGAGCTGGACCTGGGCCAGGGATTTATTTATCTCAGAGGCTGATGTTAAGGTCAAATAAGATAATATAGGAGAGGAAGATTGTAACATGCAATAGGTGACAGGTTTTTTCACTTTGGAACCAGGTACTCTGGGTTGCAATCCTGGCACCACCGTTAATGGACTGTGTACCTTTGGGTAGGTTGCCACACCTCTGAGCTTCAGTTTCCTCATCTATAAAATGGATATAATGACATCTGTCTTGCAAAGTTGTCATAAGTGTAAATGAGCCACTACAAAACATGTGTCTGGCATAGTTCCACACTCAGCTTTTCCTGAATTAAAGCTTTATTTTATCAAGAACTCTTCATTCTGAATGCCCAACTTCCACAGTGTTCTTTGCCTTTAGGACTGACGGTGCTTTGGCTGAGCCCAGAATCAGCTTTATGTGAGACTGCCCAAGCTGGATCCCCCAGAACTTGCAGGTCGCCTGCTTCTAAAGGCAGCTCCTCTTCTGGGCTGCATGTGCTTGAGACTTCACCATTAGAAAGCCATACTTTTGCCTGTTTTTCATCTCCAGGAAGCACCGGTTTGGCACTAACGTCTCCCATTTGTATGGCACTTGCTTTTTGCTGTCCAAAGCACTTACCTGTCGTCCCAACAGCCCTGGGAAGTTCAGAGATGCCCAAGGTCACTTAGTTGGAAAGGGAGGAGCTGGGGTTTGAACCCAACACTGTCCGTGAAGAGGCTGTCAGCTGGAGGCAGTCTGAACGGTTAACACCAACACCGTGTAGTCTTTGTCTCCCAAAGCACATTCTGCCACTCTAGGTGAGGTACAGTGAGTCAGGCCGTATCAACTACAGTTAAACATTAGGAGTCTACTCTGTGTCTCAAGGGCCCTGTCTACATCCCATCTACCCAGAACTTTATGACGAGAGCTGTAGAGAAGCTGAATAACTCATCCACATTCACACATTTTTCAGCAGCACAGCCTGGAACAGAGCCCAGGCCACAGGATCTCAGAACCTGATCCCAAGCCCTTAACCACTATGACACACTGCCATATAATAGATGGTTTAAGATTTGTTTACAGAGTGGAGCATGGCGAGGGCTCTGCAGGCAAGGGGAACAGCCCTAGCCAAGGCCCAGAGGGGTGGAGCAGCTCTGTGTGTTCAGGGTCACTGGAGCATAAAGTGGGAGAGAGGTCATGGAGATGAGAACAGGATGGAACAGGATGGCCTGGGGAGACCCGGTGACAGTGAGAAGTCTTAGCTCGTCCCCCAAGTCATCTCCAGTGCCTCCAGCTGAAAACATTTCCTTTGGGCATCTGAAACTGGGACTTCTGGCTTCCTTTGAAAGTGCACGTCTCTGCCTTGCCAGGACCTGTGGGGCAGTGTTCAACCATCCACCGTCACCACCAGCCACATTTTTACACCAGGCTCCACTGCAGCATTGCCTCCAGAACTCTGCCTGGGATGGAACCAACCACTCTGGGTTGGAATCCTGGCACTGCCATTGATGAGTGAGCTTTGAGGGCTGCCTCTTCTTTGGAACATGTGTGGTCTTAGTGGTAATTGGATAAGTGGGTCTGTGTTTTGGGGTTAAAAAGACAAACAAGTAGAAACACCTCCTAACCAGCCTAGATCGGGGTGGCAGAGAGGTACAGCCAGGAGTGTGGCCTTGGAGGAACAGATCTGAGACTGAGTCCCAGCACTTTTCTTTGCCATGAGGCTTGGGCCAGTCTCTTAATCTGGCCCAAAAATTGAATGCCCAATTTCTCCAGATGTGACTTGGCACCCAAAATACTCCTGTTGACATCTGGCTCTGAAGATGGAGGGCACAGCCCAACTCATAAGTGTGTGTCCAGTGATGGTAACTCTTGCATGACTCTCGGAAGATCCTGTGTTTTCACAGTCTCAGGTCAGATTCTTCTAGAACCTGGCCAAGGACTTGAGGCCAGCAGTTTCTGAAGGCAGTGTTCTCAGGAGAACCTGGTCAGGCAGTGGGGAAAGCAGGAGAGGGAGGTGAAAGAGACACTCCCCCAACCCCACCTTCCCTCTGCCCAAGGGGAAGAGTTCAGGTGAAGCACAGCCTCAGCCTGATCCTGGGCATCAGGGAGCCCTGGGAGCTGGAGGCAAAGGAGCTGGTATTTGTCCTCTCATGTAGAGAGTTCTTGGTCACAGGCTGCTGGGGAGTGGGGGGATGCAGAGCTCCCAGGCCCTTCCAGCTCTCTGTAAGGGTGAGGCAGCTTCAGTGCAATCTCCTGAGAGTCTCAGGGACCAGCCCCAAGGAGCAGAGCATGCAGAAGCTGGGGAAAGGATTAGAGGAGATTTGTGCAATCTTGAATTTCCTCGCTTGTGCTCTAAGGGCTTTCCGAAGCCCAGGCTGCTGGGACCAGGACCCATTCCCTTGCCAAAGAACAAAGTTAACAAAATCTTGACTTTTAAGTCTGGAAGCCTTTGTCAGGTGTAAGACAGAAGATGTTTGGAAGGAAATGTGATTGAGTTCCTTTCCCCAAGAGAACTGGCCAGCCTCTGGGAAGGCCCCCTGCCTGCCCTGAGGCACCCGGCCAGATCTGACTCCAGGTTGGCGCTCTCTCTGGGATGTGGGGATCAGGCAGCGGCTTTCCTCTGCTGTTTGGGGGCAGCCAGAGGGAACTGAGGGCTTAGATACCTTGTCCAAGGACATAGAACTGTTAAGTGGAGCTGGGATTTGAACTTACGACTGCAGTGCTTATATTTATTACCTAATGCTGCATAACAAATCACTCCAAAACATAGTGGCTTAGAACAACAAACATTTATTATCTCACCATTTCTGTGGGCCTGGAATCTGGCAGCAGCTTAGCTGGGTGATTCTGACTCAGGGTCTGTCGTGGGGTTGTACTCAATCTGTTGGCTGGGGCTGCAGTCATCTGAAGGCTCAACTGGGGCTGGAGGATCCAATACCAAGCAGACTGACTCACACTGCTGATGACTGGAGGCCTCAGTTCCTTACCACTGGGCTTTTCACAGGGCTGTTAGAGTATACCCCGAAATGGCAGCCGGCTTCCCCCAGAGCAAGCAGTCCAAGAGAGAGCAAGGAGGAAGCCATGGTGTCTTTTATTTCCCCGTCTTACACACCATCACGCACCGTCACTTCTGCCACATCTTATTTGTTAGGAACAAATCACTAAGTGTAGCCATGCTCAATGGAAGAGGAAGTGCCTTTTAGAGGGAGAAATATCAAAGAATTTAGGGACATGTTTTACAACCACTGCATTGTTATACAGCTGCTCCCCACCTTGCAGGTGTGCTTGGAGACTGCTGCCCTCAATCCCTGGGTAATGAAGGCCCCTGTGTCATTCTGCCCTTGGGGTTGGGGGGGGCTCTCTCCCACCTGTTGCTGCACCCACCCTTCCCCAGACCTGTAATACTCATGGTTCTTCCCTCCAATCTCTTCCTCTCTAGGCATCTCCGTTCTGCTTTCCCAGAGACGGATGTGAGATGCTCTAAGACCTGTGATTTGACCTTTGTGGGAAAGGGGTGTTCAGTGTGGTCACATCTGCCAATGATGCTGGGGAGGAGTCTCTGTGGGGCTGAGGCAGAGCGTCCCAGTCCCCATGAGAGATCTGAGCCTGTATGAAGCCTGATCCACTCAGCACACACCCACCCTTTGATCTGAGGATGAAGAAGTACCTGACCACATCACCCATTTCTCTTTCCAGTGCACCTGTGAGGCGGGGCGGGGAGGGAGGGTGAGGGAACTGGGGCAGAGATGTTTTATCGTGACCTCATTCCAAAGAAGTTGAGCCAGGGCTGGAAGACAGGTGTCCAGTGGCAGCTGGTGCTGACCCCTCTGCCACTCTGGGCTTTGTATTGGGGTGTGGCAGCTGTGAGCATGTGCCTTGAAGACCTCCAACAAAGGCAGCTTAACCAACCCAGGGCCACAGATCCTGGATCCTGAATCCACCCCCTTATTTGTGCTGAGGCCATGGCATTTCCCATGACCCATCAATACTGAGTGCAAAAGGGATACTAAGGCCAGCCCGTTTTGGGGAGACTCTTTGGATGTCCCCTAGCTTTAGCTCAAGGACTCCCCAGTAGCTTTGCTGAACCTCCTTAGACAGCACAGCAATCTAGGACGTTCCCACTCAACCTACCTTTCTCCTTTGCTCAGAGTTAGGACTGCCAGATAAAATACAGGAAACCCAGGTGAATGTGAATTTCAGACAAACAACTAACAATTCTTGTATAAGTATGTCCCCAATACTGCATGAGATATGCTGATACTAAAAAATTTTTGTTGTTTATCTGAAATTCATATTTACCTGGGCATACTGGCTATTTATTTGCTAAATCTGGTAACCCTACTTGGGGTCAGTTTCACCTTGTAGCCTCCTCTGTTCCCTCTCTATTTCTTGTCACACATGCATTTCCTCTGATAAAATCCTTGCATGTTTAATCCCTCTTGGCATCTATATCTCAGAGGACCTGGACTAATACAGCAGGGCAGGGCTGGGAGTGGGGAGCTCAAGTAGGCAGGCTTGGCTTACAAACATCTCGTTTCATTGTAGCTGGCATGGTCCTGGCAGTGGGGCATGTTTTGCCGCTCAAAGATGTAGTAGTAGGGGAAGAGGAACTACTCTTTGGTCCAAATTGGAATGCACTTTCCAAGTGTAAGGAGGCTCTAAATCATTTATCCAATTTCAGGGTGCTCAAGAACTGCATGGGGAATACAAGGGAAGTGCAGATTCTTGGGTCCCTCCCTTCAGAAATTCCAGTTCTATAGGTCTAGGGTTGGGGTCAGAAACTTGCATTTTTTGCAGGCTTCATAACTGATTTTAAAACTGCACAGGGGGCCTTCCCTGGTGGCGCAGTGGTTGAGAGTCCGCCTGCCGATGCAGGGGACACGGGTTCGTGCCCTGGTCTGGGAAGATCCCACATGCCGCGGAGCGGCTGGGTCCGTGGGCCATGGCCACTGAGCCTGCGCGTCCAGAGCCTGTGCTCCGCAACAAGAGAGGCCACAACAGGGAGAGGCCCGTGTACCACAAAAAAAAAAAAAAAAAAACTGCACAGGGAAAGTAACTTGGCATATTTTGTAAAACTTCCCATGAATGCTACTGCCCATGCTTATTCAATGCTCTCTCCAGGTGATAATTAGTTAGCATTTAGTAGTCAAGGTGTCAAAGCTGGGAGTAAGTTTGCTTTCCTTTCTTTCCCTCCATGCTTATTTTTCTGAAGGCTCTCTCTGGGTTAGAAAAATTTGCCAGAGTCTGGGTCCCTGAGAAGATATGGTAGACTTTCTTTTGTTTGATAATGAGAGTGATAGTAAAAGTGATAATAAATCACTTTTCCCCTTGCCTGCTAGGAGGCTCTGAGCAAGATTTTTGTGTAAGTGGCAGTACTCCTCCTAAATCAGGATTTCTGATACAAGAAATTCCTGCCCCCTGCCAATTAAACACACAGGGACTTCATTACACTGTTACTGTGGTTTCATTCCTGGCAGTAATAGTGGACTTGTCTGTTTCTCATTTTAAACAGCAGCCCCCAGTCCTTTCAGAATTATGCAGAGTACAAACCAGTCCTCACTTACCTGACTCCTGAGAACTGGAGGTGCTTCCCAGGGCCCAGGATCATCTGTTTCCGTGCTTCTGTGGGAGGGTTAAAGTAGAGGGTAAAGCTGCAGAGAGGGTGTGGGCCTCCAAGGAACAGCAAGCTGGGTGCTACCCTTAAAGGCAGAGCTGGGTGTGTATCAACATGAGGGTGGTGGCTGGCCGGTGTAACCAGTGTGTTTGGAATGGGTCTTGGCTGATTCGGATCCCAGGCAGGCAGGGCAAGTCATCAGGGAAGGAATGTCCTGACTCATCCCTCTCTTGGTTTCTCTTAGGGTGGGGGCTGCCCCCAGGGGCTGAGGAATGTGGAAAGGAAAAGAGGGATAATTGGGGCTCAATATGAAGCCTGTGGGAACAGGAGCCCTGGCCACAAGGGTTCAAGGCCTCTTTCATTCCGACATTCCACCACCAACCACTTATTGAAGACCTACAAAGAGTAGCTCTGTACTAGGAGCTGGATTTAAGGCCCCAGGATATCTCCCACCCCAGAGACTCAGGCCACCAAGTGCTTGTTTTAGGATCTTGTTTAGGATTTAGGCATCCTTCCTCCCATTTCCCTGCTCTTTAGCCTCAGCTGGGTGACGTGGGGCAGGTTACTTGAGCTCCATCTGTTGAATGGGTGCATGGGGTTGGCGGGGAGGGCAGAGGGCTCTGAGTCGCAGTGTCTTCCCTCTCGTGTGCTGGCATCACTTCCTCCTCCCCTGGCAGTGTGATGGCTGGACATGCTGATAGAAGCTTGGTGGTAATAGACTCTGTCCAGGCATCTCTCCATGTGCCCAGCCCTGGGCTGCTGGCTCAGAGCCACCCCCAGAAGGGGTTAACTGGCCAGAGTGACCCCACCTGCCTAGGAGCCAGGAGCATCTGTGTTGCATCCGATCTCCTGCCTTTCATTGTGGAAGTCCCAAGGCCAGTGTTCTCATCAGCCCTAGGGACATGCACTTCTTCTTTTAAACAGAGCTCCAAATCTAAGGGTCTGGGGCTGGGGAAGTAGAGGTTCAGTTCTGAGCAGGTTCATTTGGTCCATTTTCCAGAGGGGCTTCAAATGGGGATTCACCTACTGAAAGAAAAAGAAGCAACCCCTAAACCCTAGGCTTCTAAATGTGAGACACAGGAGTGATGACACTACAAATGGGTTTCTACGCCCAAACCAAAGGTGGCCGGAGAACACTGCTAACAGAACCTGGCCGTGGCCAGTGGCTCTGCAGGTGGGGGATTTGGCAAAATCTGGCCCACAGGAGCCGAAGACCCTGGGCGAGTCGCTACCCATCTTGGAACTTCAAGTCCTCCCAGTAACACAGGGAAAATCTGTCTTCTGTGGAGTTGTCCCAAGGCCGTGGTGATGCGTGTGTGAGTATACCAGGTACTAGGTACTGGGACTCTCACTACAATTAGCTCCTCTCTGCCTTCCAGGAAAATGAAGATCGGGATCTTGGAACTCCACTCTGCAGGGGGAATACAGAGCCATTTTAGGCCCTGCTAGGCGCATTTCAGAATATGGTAAAATGAAAGGACCCCTAATTCCACCATGTTGGTATTTTCCCAGACACTGCTCCACCCCTGGAGAGCAGACAATTTCCTGTCCTTTTAAAAAGTGAGCTGGGGGACTTCCCTGGTGGCACAGTGCTTAAGAATCCGCCTGCCAAATGGAGGGGACACAGGTTCGAGCCCTGGTCCAGGAAGATTCCACATGCTGCGGAGCAACTAAGCCCGTGCATCACAACTACTGAGCCTGTGCTCTAGAGCCCACAAGCCACAACGACGGAGCCTGCGTGCCACAACTACTGAAGCCCGCACACCTAGAGCCCATGCTCCTCAGTGAGAAGCCACAGCAATGAGAAGCCTGCGCACTGCAATGAAGAGTAGCCCCCGCTCGATGCAGCTAAAGAAAAACCCGCGTGCAGTAATGAGGACCCAATGCAGCCAAAAAAAAAAAGAATCCGCCCGCCAATGCAGGGGACACGGGTTCGAGCCCTGGTCCAGGAAAATTCCACATGCCGTGGAGCAACTAAGCCCACGCGCCACAACTACTGAGCCTGTGCCCTAGAGCCCGCGAGCCACAATTACTGAAACTTGCACACCTAGAGCTGGTGCTCTGCAACAAGAGAAGCCACCGCAATGAGAAGCCCACGCACCACAACAAAGAGTAGCCCCCACTCACTGCAACTAGAGAAAGCCCATGCGCAGCAACGAAGACCCAACACAGCCAAAAAGGAATAAATAAATAAATAAATAGATTATTTTTTTTTTAAAGTGAGCTGCACTGAGCAGGCCTCTGTAGAAATAACTTGCAGTTTGTAATTACCACTGAGTGTAGAATCTCTGGCTGGTGAAGACAATCATTAGCTAATAATGCCCGGGGCCATGGGAACTGCTCAGTGTAGCCCTCATTGCACAAGGGAGGGAATAGATGGAAGTGTGATGGGGCTTGTCCTGGTGGGGTCTCAGTGGTGTCTGTTGCTGGCAGGTAGGAACAGTAGCAGTGATAAGAGCTAGGTGAGCCTCGTTAAGTGGACACCCATGCTAGTGGCCCACCTGCAGACTCCACCTCCACCACATGGCTACTCCATTCATGAGCTCATGGTGCAAACACTGGGTGGTCAGGGGCAGAGACTGACTCATCTACTGGCCAAGTCATCCTATTCACTTAATAATTTAGTGCCTCTTCTGGAGCAGATCTTGATGATGGGCACTAACAGGTGACACAGAAATCCTCACAATTTGTGCCTTCACAAATTGTCTCCACCATATGCCTTTCCTGGGACTTCTTTGTTCCTGATCTTCCACTCTTGCTCCTCCCAGGCCTCTGATCAACTGGCCAAGTCTTTCTTCACCTCTCATGCATCTGTGTACATTCTTACCTCAAGTAAGGTGGATGGATGACCAGTTGCCCTTTGCCCAAAGCCCCACCCATCAGGGACACTCCCTTTCTCTCCTGTCTTTTCTTTCCTGTTTGTGTGTGTTAGCACGACAGCAGTACCTTCCATATGGTACCCACGCACTGAGTTCATCACCCAGCAGCCAAGCTCCAGCCTTTTCCTCTCTGTCAGCTGGCCATAGCAACCCCTCATGGGGCCAAAGGGGTGAGCTGAGAGAGAGACATCTGTGCAATAGTGATGGGTGGCCTGAAGGTCTGTGCCATCTGGTCATGCAGCTTAGTTTTCCCCTCCAACCCAGTTTATGCCTGATCCTGGATGTCCCACTTCCATCGTATGAAGGATTGTTCCTAGGCCTGCCCACTTAATGAATTGGTGGGTCTGACACTACCCAGCTCATGATGGCCAGTCCTGCCACATGGCCATTTGGTCAGTCCCTACCTGGGTGCAGTAATATGATTGGTGCTTCTTTTTGAGAGGCATGTAGTTCTTTCCTGCAGTTGTGTGACCTTGATCCAGAACCCCATGGGTCTGTGCTGTGCATCTCTTGTTGGGGCACACAGAGGCTCTTCATAACATCTTTTTCTACCTCAGATACCTCTAGCAGCATGGGATCTTACAGGTCACATGGCCCATGAAGCAGGGCTGCGAGTATATATTATAGCCAGGACATACTGCAGGGCCCTTTCTTGCTCTGCGCCCCACTCATAACCATCAGTTTTCATCTTTCACCCCAAAGATGGATCATAGCATTTTTCTCAAAATGCTACCTCCAAAACCCAGAGGCATATGCAGTATTGTGCTACTTTCACACAGGTAGAAGATCAAAGGACAAAATTTTATCTTTTACTTTGAACAGAATGTCTCCCTGTGTCCCAGAACCATTGCACCCTCGAGTCTTTGTATGACCCATTCTTTGTAGGGACTGTGCATCCAAGATACTTGCCATTAATCTTGCACATCTGGTCCAATTTATATAATGTCATCTATAGAGTAGATCGATATGATGTTCTCAGGAATATCTAGCTAGTCTAGGTCCCTTTAGTCTCTATTGTGGCAGAGGTAAATTAACATAGCCCTGGGGCAAAACCGTGAGTGTACACTGTTGTCTGTCCCAAGTGAATGTAAACTGATCTGTATGGAACACAATGCATTTGCCACACCCCTTACCAGAGGCTATGTTAATCTGCTCAAATAAAGGTACCATATCAGGTTTAGCAGCAGCAATATGACTATTGTTTAGTAATTTTGTGGTAGACTACTGTCATCAGACTATGCTCAGAGGCCAGGCTGGCTTTTGCAGAGGCCAGGCTGTCGAATTAAATGGGGATAGATTGGGGATGACCTTTGTCTTTGTGGGTGGCCTGATCTCTGTCATCCCCCTGAAGCGTGATATCGTTTGTGACTTACTGCCTTGGCAGGAGAGGATATGGTTTTAAGAGCTTTCACTTAGTCTTTGCTACGAAACATAGCTCTTATTGCTCTTATTCTACTGATCAAGGAATCAATGAGAGGATTTATTTTCAAGTAAATCCATTGCAATTAAACAACTGGGAGCTGGAGAAATGACCACTGGATAGGTCCATGGACCCAGTGGACCCACTGTGAGATGAACCTGGGCTGGAGCTCCATTTATTAACTGACCCCTACAAGCCTCAGTCTCATAGGGGGAGCATGATGGCTCTTTAGTGCCAAAAGATCTGGGCATTTCTCTTTTCCCATTGTGTATTACCTGAGTAAATATCCATGGGTTCCTTTGGGGAAGGACTGGGGGGTTCACTCCTGTATTCAGTTGGCATGATTTTGCAGGATTCTCCCTCATAGAGACCTGGCATCTCCTTCAAATGATGGGTTCTGAGTCTAAGAGCTGGCTCAAGTCTGGAAATTGAGCAAGGGATTGTGACTGTATATTGACGTAGCTAACCTTGACCTTCTGTTCATCCTGATCACTCTTGATTTTGTGTATGAATCAATATCCTTGTTAGATGACCATCTATTTTGCCACTAGGAGCATCATCTCATATTATCCATATCCATAGATCTGTGCAGGTTGGGCACCCCTGGCTGCTATTCCAAAATTGTCATCCATTATGGTAATTACTCCCACCTTGACTCTGATGGTTATGTGTTGTCACTGACCTCAGCTATCCCTAGATCCCTGCATCCTCATAGTTACTAAGGAGCCCAGTTCTGTAATAGTTTCTCTTACATTTATCCCCTGCCTATGGCAGACAACCAGCTCTGAGATTTTCAACAATTCTGGTGCCCCCATACCAGAGCACTGCTTTGATAAATGGAGTGACCTCCAGGCCCTCCCAAGGAACACAATTAGCTAGGAGGTCTTTCAGTCTTATACGTTAGTCCCATTCTAGCTGCCCACTTTTTGAATCTTTTGATCCATTTCGCTAGAGTCTTCCATGGTAGTTTTGGCATTCCAACCTAATTTAATGTATTAGGTATTGCTTTTTCCAAGCTTCCAAGGGTCATCTTGTTACCAACCAGGGTTCTTGGCCTCCTTAATAAATAGAAGTTGATAAGAGGCCAGACAAAAAAGTCAGGCAAGACTTTATTGGGGCCCCTGCTGCAGCAGGGGGGAGTGAAAACAGGTAACAGTTTCCCTTGCTTGCTCCCCAAGAGGGGAGCGAGCTGGTTCCTTATATGTGGTATGTCCAGCGATCAGGCAGGAGGGGTGACTTAAGTGGTTTGCTCACCCTTTTGGTGGTGTTGAGTGCAGGATAATACCCTGCTTTTGCTCCCTACACCCTGTTTTTGCTCCCGGCTCTTCAGAAGTGGCAGTTGGGTTTTTGGTCCTTTTGTATCTTGTTTTTCATAATTTGCCCCAACTGGGCATGCACGCAGTTATTTTTAGTCCCTCTTAGTTTCTTTATATTCTGTTGCTTGAGGAGACATTTGTCCAGGTGCAAGCACTGCAGCAAAGGGTCCCAGATCCCGGGTCCCAGGTCCCAGCCTGTCTTAATCTCAGCAGAGTATCAGGACAAGCTCCTAGGACCTTCTCTGGGTGTTAAATCCTGTGTCATGGGAGAGTGTGCTCATATCAACAAACTCTTCCTTATTTAGTTTAGATTCTGGCCCCCTTGATCTAGCACCAAGAGGATCTCCTTCCAGGCCTATTCTCCCAGATCCTGCTCGTACATATTAGGCAAGAACTTCAGCTCCTTCAACACAATCTGTCTCCTTCCTTAGTGTGGCCAGAACTTCCCCATCCAAACAAACTAGCTATGCTAAGATTCAAGCAAGGCTAAAAGTTAACCCTAGTTGTACATCTGGTGGCCAGGAGGGGAGGTGGGGCAGATTCTGAGGAGGGCAGACATTGTCTTGTGTGGCCTCTGTCTCATCTGAAGCTTCTGCACAGTCACCGAGCAAGGGGAGGTACTTCTATCAAGGGGCAGTGAGCCACCCCTGCAGGCACAGAGGCTTCAGGAGAATCAGAGGTCAAGTTTTCCAAGTACATCTACCTAGATATTCCCATCCCGGGTCTCAGAGTCCCACACCTTCCCTACCAGAGCTTTGACTAGGTGGAGAAATCAACTTCTCTGAAGTTCTGCTATTCTTATAGTTAGAGCTTAAGGCTGCTCCTCAGCTTGATCTGCCCTTTGGTTACAGAAGATGAGGATTGCCTTAACCACTGCCAACGAGGCCCTCTGGCTTTTACATTTTGAACTTAATACTTGCCCTCAGTCTATTATTTTTTCTCTCTAAAGCATGAATGGTGTTCAGCAACAGTCTTACAGTTAGCCTCTCTCTCCCCATATTTTTCACATGCCTGAGACGTAACATGAGCCAGTGCACCCCTTCCACCCGTATCCCATCCCAGTGAACCACACATGAAAATCGTAGCATTTGTGCAGTTATAGCCCACCAGGCAGAGAGAAGGAAGAAATGACTTGCCCGGTTCAGCCAGCGAGTGGATAACCAAGCCAGGACCAGTGTCCTTCTTCTGGCTCGACTGCCTCACAGGGTAGGGGGAGAGGTGGGGCTTCCTGGATTCTAAGAAAAGCAAACTCCCTCCAATGACATCAACTAAGGGAAAGTATAGTTACTGCAAGGAGTCATGAGCTCAGAAAACCAGGGAAGCCCAAGATCCAGTCCTGGGAAAACCACGGAATTGGGTCTACTGAGGCCAGAATCCTTATAAGTACCTCTGGGACCACAGCAGGAGGAGCTGTGAATCTCCACCTGGGATCTGGGTACTTGCATGAGGCCTGCCCTCCTCTCTCCTCTCCATTCACTGGCCTTTTCTGTTCATACTTGACAGCTGGGGAAATCTGACTGGCACAACTAATAACTGTTACCCTGCTGGGAAGCCATGTGCTATCAGACCACATCCTGCGCTATTGACCAGACTGCCATTGGGCCACCCAGGAGGCAGCAGAGTACAGTGGGTGTGAGCAGAATCTGGGGCTGGCCTGCCCGGTTTCCAATCCTGGCTCCACCACCCATGGGCTGTGTGTCCTTGGCCAAGTCATTGAACCTTTCTGTGCCCCACTTCTCATTTATACAACAGAGATGAAAATAGAGCCTGCCTCTGAGGGTTGCTAGGAGGGTTCCATGAGTTAATATGGTTTAAAGTCCTTAGAACAGTGCCTGGCACATAGTCCAATGCTCTGTGTCTGTTAAAGAAAAAAATGTGACATAGTGGAGTCGGAAGGCTTAGAGGGGAAAACAGAAAACCTGCAAAGGAAGAAATTTGTTGAGGAAAGGACAGGTCCCTAGAATTGTTTCAGTTACCAAGTCTCCCATTTTCAGTTTAGTCCATATACTTCCTGTAGGAGAACTCTTTTCATGAAGTGGTCTGAGTTGGGTTTTTCCCTTGCTACCAAAAAAGTCGGTCTAAAACAACCCCCTTTTCCCACTTCCATGCATTGAAGCCCCGCCCTCTCTTTCAAGTCTCCATGAGCCTTTCTTTCTCTGAAGTCTGCCTAGGTTTCTCGTCAGACATCTCTACCTCTAAGCACCCAGAGCAGGGTCTGAATCTCAGGCCTCTTCCCACTGTCCACCTCACACTGTGGGTGCTTGTGCGCAAGCCTCCCCTCCCCAGATAAACGGCATGATGTCCATAGAGTCAGGAAACCCAGCGAAGAGATACAGCACCAAGAGCTCTTCAGTGTGTAAAGTAATGAGATATGATCTACACCTCCGACTTCCTGGCCGCACCAATAGATGCTTCTAGGGTACACGAACTTGCCTTATTCTATCTTGAATGCACCCTCGCAGGACTCTATGCCTGTCACGGGGAGAGGGGGGGTCTTCCTAGGCTGTCTCCCCATCTAGCTCCTCCCAAGTGAGGAAGTATTGGCAGAATGGTTGGTCAGAGCCTGAGACATCCATTGGGCCATGTTTTACTGGGGGGCAGGCTCACTGGGTGTTAGAAGTGTGGGCACATTAGTGAACTTCCTCTTGCCCTTTCTGTCTCCGGGTGATGAGTATGACAAAGAAAAACCTGTTTTCTCAGGGCAGGCCCAGCTGACCTCTTTCGCTTTCTGTTCCATGCAGACCTCACACCTGGCAAGGTCTGCCTCCCTTTCTGGTCCACTTTCTCCACCTGAAGCTAGAAGCTGCAGATGCCGGTACCTGAGATTCAGTGGTTGGGAGGTGAGTGAGAATCAAGGGACGCCTTAGTGACCACTAACCTGAACTGCCTTCTCCAAACCAGCTTGTCCCTGAGGCTGTCGTTTGGGACACCATATAATCCATCATCAAAGTCAGGCATTTTGAGAATGAAAGGGGAGGTTATTAATATTGACCTTGGGAAAAGAGTCACAAACAGGGCACGTTCCAGGCCAACCAGGGCCTCTGGGCCCCCTCGTTGTCAGGCTCTTGCTCTGTATTCATGTAGTAGTACTCTATTTCCCATTCGGTTCTCATTCCTGGGGAGTACAGCTCCTTTGGCGAGAAATCAAAGAGGGAGAGGAGAGGAAAGTCAGGATCTGAAAACCAAAACCCAACGTTGAATACCTTACATGTGTAGTAGACTCACTCTTTTTTTTTTTTTTTGGCCATACCTCGCGGCATGCGAGATCTTAGTTTCCCAAACGGGGATCAAACCTAGGCCCTTGGCAGTGAGACCGCAGAATCCTAACCACTGGACCTCCAGGGAATTCCCTAGACTCTTGATTAATATGGGTGAAAGTATAATAAATGTAGCTGAATTATTGCCAGTGATAATAAAACTAGCAGATGATATTGTGGCAATACCAGTAGTTTAAAAAATAACATGGAAGACATGTTTCTTTACTTTGATGGATCTGAGTTAGAATGGGCTTGGGATCCCAGCTCATCTCTTACTAACTGTGTCATTCTGGGCATGATGCTTAACTCAAGACTGTGCGTGATCTGAATGTCCCATGGGGCCTTCCTGCCCCTTGGCGATTTGGCACATTTGACTTAAACATCCTGTGTAGTGGATTAGGTAATTCAGAGTTTTCCTCATCGTTTCTGCAAATTCTGATCCCTAATGTTTTTTTTAAAAAAACACTTTTCTTGATGCTGCTCTCTGTCCCCACATTCCATGTCTGTATGTTGCCTCACATCAAACCCCGATGTGAACTTTAGCCCCATCACTCTTTTTCCACAGGAAACCCAATCTTTCTCAACATCTCCTGAGTTTGGAAACTTCATGGATTTGAGGGGTTATATGGAGGAGTTCATCGCACACCACGACCATCTGCCGTCTGGGTGGCTCCAGATCTTCTTCCCCTTTCCACTTGGTTGTCATACAAAAGGGAGCAGCACCTCCTCCTGTGTGTCTCTTTTCCTCAGAGAAATAGTTCCCAAAAGCCACCCCCATAAACTCTCACTACTATCTCATTAGAATTGTTTTATCATATGTTTCTGTCTAAACTAAGCACAGGCAAGGTAATGGTACAACCAACTTGGGCTTAGACTAATTAGGACTCACTCCTGGGGGTAAGGATGGACTCAACCCCCACAAATCATCTAACTGCCACAGTGGAGGGTGGATACCAGGGTAAAACTGGGTTTGTTGGACAAGTGATTGGGTTTGCAGCCATGTGTCTGCCACTGTGAGACTGAATTAATTGAGCTTCGAGTCGTGGAAGACAGGGGGAAAGGAGGGCACAGCCAAAGAAGGGTGTCATTTCCCTGGCGGGGGAGGCACGAGATGGTGGGTCAGACAGATCTCTGTTCTGGGGTGATGTACTGCTGTCAGTTGGGACATTTTGGTGATTCCCTAAAAAACTTCAGGGCACATAGGGGCTGGGGAAAATATTATCGGAGTGGCCATGAGTGTAAGCTCTGTTGAATACTTTGCTTCTTGGGAGGGTCTCTGATAAGATCTCATTTGCATGCTGTGATGGCAGTTGTTTCTGCTTCAACATTTCCATTTCAGTTCCTTTTCCATTGACTTTCTCTAACACCGAGCATGTCTTTCCTTGTCTCAGAATCTTTAAAGTATATCTTTTCTGTTCTTTTTCTTTTTTTTTTTTACCAAGTCTTTAATTTTCATAAGTTCTCAAGAAGTAGTTTCCTCGTCGTTAATGTTTTCTCTGGACACTCTAAGTAGGGAAACAGCTGCAGATTTCAGCTCAGATACTGTTCTTCATAGTTATAAAAATGTTCAGTCCTTGCAGACCGCCCCCAGTGCCCAGGTGGAAATACCTTTCTACTAATGTTTTCAACTAATCATGTAGACCTGGTCTCAGATAACCAGCTCTTAGCCGATTTCCAGTCTACGGTATAAAGTCATCTCCATCTGCATGGCATAATTTAAGTGCATTTTTATTTATTAAAATTTTTTTTTAATTAATTAATTTATTTATTTTTGGCTGCATTGGGTCTTTGTTGCTGTGTGCAGGCTTTCTCTAGTTGCGGCAAGTGGGGGCTACTCTTCGTTGTGGTGCGCAGGCTTCTCATTGTGGTGGCTTCTCTTGTTTCTGAGCACGGGCTCTGGGTGCACGGGCTCAGTAGTTGTGGCTCGCAGGCTCTAGAGCACAGGCTTAGTAGTTGTGGTGCATGGGCTTAGTTGCTCCGCGGCATGTGGGGTCTTCCCAGACCAGGGCTCCAATCTGTGTCCCTGCATTGGCAGGCAGATTCTTAACCACTGCACCACCAGGGAAGTCCTAAGTGCATTTTTAAAAAATTTTTATTTATTTATTTATTTATTTATTTTTATTTTTGACTGTGTTGAGTCTTCGTTGCTGTGTGCGGGCTTTCTCTATTTGCGGCGAGCAGGGGCTACTCTTCGTTGCGGTGCACGGGCTTCTCCTTGCAGTGGCTTCTCTTGTTGTGGGCACGGGCTCTAGGCGTGTGGGCTTCAGTAGTTGTGGCACACGGGCTCAGTAGTTGTGGCTCGTGGTCTCTAGAGTGGAGGCTCAGTAGTTGTGGCACACGGGCTTAGTTGCTCCGTGGCTTGTGGGATCTTCCCGGACCAGGGCTCAAACCCTTGTCCCCTCCATTGGCAGGCGGATTCTTAACCACTGCACCACCAGGGAAGCCCCCTAAGTGCATTTTTAAGTCAAAGTGTTTTGCAAATAACTCTGCTGTTATATGTTCCCATGATGGCACTGGTGTCTGCTCAAGTCCAGAATGAAACTTGCAATAATGCTCCCACAACATCTGCTAGGAAAGATTCCTGTAACTGAAAGAGTTTTACTGCTAGCAGCTTTTGTGTCTCCATTCCTTCACCCTTGTTTCACTGAAATGCAATTTAAATAGTCCTTTTCTTAATTTCTGGCTCATCAAAGGTCTGACGTACACTGTGGAGATGAGGGCATTCGTTGAGATGATTCAGTTAAGAGAGAGGTTTTGGTGGGCTGCTCAGGGCCTCAATGTATAAAAAACACTCTGCTCCCACCCAGCATCTCTTTGGTTACATAAGAGCTTTTGATCTGTAATGAGGGGAGGAGGGATGAGTTTTATTTGGGGGATGGGCTGAAGGAAACAGGACTACAGGAGGAATGTTATGGCACCTGTTCTTTGAACCATGATAGAGAAAGGGATTCAAGACTAACTGCTCAAGTGAGAGCTTTTAAGACTCTGGATCCAAGCACAACTGCCTTAGGGTCCAGGGAGTACAGTAGGGAGCTGGCTGTGGGGAGGACTTGTCACCTTGCCTCTGCCCCAGAACCACTGAGGGTATGCCCTTGGTCTGCACCTTGGTGTTTGATATTGATGGTTATCAGATGGCCTTGTGGGCAGTGATTCCTAACCAGGAAGAGTGGGAGCTGGGGCAGGAGGTGGGGCAGTGGAGGATAGAAACTGCAGCACTGTTAGCAAGACCAAGAGGACACCCCTCTGGGACTCCTAGAAGTAGCAGGTTGAACCACAGGTTGCTGATAGCCAGTGATCAAGCTGCTGGAGCTTGGTCTGTCACCATCTGGCTGCGATAAGGAAGGTTAGCATCATAGGCTGGTGAGGATTTTGAAGTCATAGGCTGGTGAGGATTCTATCAATTTATTTTAATGAAAGGTCCAGGAAAGGCAGGAAAACGTTTCTTTCCTGAAATGATTTGCAATGACTTCACCTCCCCACTTCATTTCCTGTCTAATCCAAACTTGACCCGAACCACTGTTCCAGCTATCGAATGCTTTGTAACAAATCACCCCGCTATTTAGCTCCTTAAGGCAATAATCATTTTGTAACCTGCCGTGATCTCTGTAGGTGAGGAGCTTGGGAAAAGTTCATCTGGGCATTTCTGTCTTGAGTCTCTTATGTGGTTACGGTCAGACAGTGGCCGGAGCTCAGAGAGCCTGGGCTGAAGCAGCAGCCAGCTGGCCAGGCACCTCTATCTCTTCATGTGCTGTCAGGGCCTCTGTGTGGCCTCTCCATGTGGCCTAGTTTAGGCTTTCTCACAGCATGGAGGCCTCAAGGCAGTCAAAATATTCCAGAGGGCTGAAGGCTTCATGAGTGAGGACCACGGGTGGCATATGGATGTCTTTTATGGCCGAGCCTCTGAAGTCTCATGTAGCATCACTTCAGGGGTGAGCTGCTAATTCAAACAGTCACAAAAGCTCACTTAATGTCAAGGGCAAGGGAATTAGGCCCCACTTCTTGATGAGGAAGTGGCAAGGTTCTAGAAGAGTGTGGGAGTTGAGGAGGGGTGGAAGACTTTGCTGCACCTATCTTCGGAAAACTACCTTCTCCACGCAGGGTGAAATCATTCTTCCGAGTCTGTCTCCCTCCAAGGCTGGCTTCCTTTAAGACACCTTGATCTGGACGTTCCTCCCTTATCAGCTTTCTGCCACCTTTTCTACGTGCTTGAATCTCTGCTCCTTTCCCTCTTCTCCCAGCTCCTCAGTCACGTTGGCTCATCTCCTCTCAAGCCCTATTTAATATGCAGGGCCTCGGATGGAAATCTCTCCAGGTCTCCTACTTCCCTGCTGAGTGATCTTTTCCTAAAAAGGCACTGAACTGGCAGTTCTCGTGAGCAAAGAGAGTGCAGAAATCCATCAGGACACTGACTAAGATGCAGGGCAGCTGTGGGACGCTGGCGGATTGAAACATCCCTGAGTTCTTTGATCTGAGCAAGGCACACACCAGGGAGGACAGGGGGAGTAAAGGGCTGGGGGAGAACGCCAGGAAGATAAATGGACTTGGAAACCAGGAAAGGCTCTCAGGGAATATTTTCCAAGCTTGCAGGCATGTAAGGACACTCCCTAATTGCTAATAAGTGAATCATCACCAATTATCATGCAGCCCAGTTAAGGATAACGGTATGCTATAGGCCTAGAATCAAAGCCTTAAAAATAATATTATTAATAATATCATTATTATTATTAATATTATTTTAAAATCAACAGAAAAGAGAATCTGTTTAGAAGCCTGGAGGCTGATCTAAAAGGAGAGGTCAAGATGGGAACACTTGGAGGCAGGACAGCAGAAAGACAGGGGTATTCCTATGTGACTGTGAGGAAGGGCAGGCTCATGGAGAAGCATGGAGCTTCTGGCCAGAAGAGACCTGTTCATAGAATCAGCTAGGCCCCCTGAAGTCACACTTAGCTGCCACCCTCTCCTCCCTGGGCTATTTGTCCTTTTTTATGTGGCCGTGAAATAACCAGGCCTCACACGCATCATGCATTTCCATTTCTTTGCAGTAATTCTAGCCAGAGAAGGTGGCACTCAAACCCAAGTGTGAATTCTGGCTCTGTCACTATTAATCTGTGCAACTTTAGGCAGGCACTTAACCTCTCTGAATCTCTGTTTGCTCACGGAAACTGTAAAAAGGGGAATATTATACCTTACCTTTGTGTTGTGATAAAATGAGATAATATGAATCAAGTGTTTAGAATAGCCTTGGACCTAATTAGTGCTTAATCAAGTCTGTTCTCTTCTGTTCCCTCTTAATTATCCAAATAGCATCTTTTTTCATTTTGTAACCAGTCTCAAACTTGTTTCTTTTGGTAGGCCTGCATTATTGCAAGAAAGCGAGACGTTAAAAATCAAAACATGGTTATACTAAATGGCAGGCCATAATCATTTTGGGGGATTCAGCAAATGAAGAGTCCTTTTTCCTGGTTTCCTTTTCATGTGTGGGTCTTCCGAGATGCTACCGAGTTGGGAATGCAGCCCACCCAGCATCCTGGCCTTTGTCCTTGGATCTAGGATTCCAGATTTCCCAGCCCTTCACCTGCTGCCATCACAGGTTTAGGAAGGGCTGTCTGGGGGTTTTGCTATGAGTCTGGGTCTGTGAGGTACACAGAGGCATTGTAAAGGCAGATGTACATGCCCCATTCAAGTCCAGCCCCTTATGAACACACACCACAGATCATCTATTCCCTCTCCCTGGGGTAAAACATCCTCCATTTCCCCTGAGAACTCCCCTCTCAAGCAGATGTGACTTTCTCCTTTGGGGCCTCATAGTGCCTGTGACTCGCCTCCATCACAGCAGCTCTCCCTCAGCATCCACATCCTGATGATTTGGGTGCACACTGCCCTCCCTGCCAGGCTCCTCTCACACTCCTGATTCCCAGCAGAGAGCCTGGCACAGAGAGGTGCTCAGTAGGTATTTGTTGACCTGAATCAAACTGATGAAAGGCAAGACTTATATAAGACTTTCCCAACCCTAATATTCCATGATTTTAAAAAGTGTCTCCGGGCTTCCCTGGTGGCGCAGTGGTTAAGAATCCGCCTGCCAATGGAGGGGACGGGTTTGAGCCCTGGTCCGGGAAGATCCCACATGCCGCTGGGAAACTAAGCCCGTGCACCACAACTACTGAGCCTGCGCTCTAGAGCCCGCGAGCCACAACTACTGAGCCCATGTGCCTAGAGCCCGTGCTCTGCAACAAGAGAAGCCACTGCAATGAGAAGCCTGCGCACTGCAACGAAGAGTAGCCCCTGCCTGCTGCAACTAGAGAAAGCCTGCACACAGCAACAAAGACCCAATGCAGCCAAAAATAAATAAATAAATTTATAGAAAAGAATCACTTCAGAAATGAAAAAAAAGAAGACTAACTCAAATTTGCCCACCTTTTCACCCACTTCCCCTCTGATCATCAAGGTGGTCAAAAAGCTGGGCTCAAGACTTAGCATGAGCACCATCCTCCACAGAGGTTAGGGCCCAAAACTCAGCTGGTGCTCAACGAGTAGGTGTTTGCTCAATAAACAGATCAAATGAATGTGGCATGGTAACACCAGGAAGTATACTCACTGAGCCAGGATGTATCATCTGAGGTGCTGATTTATCTTAGGGGGTTGATGAAGCATTTCTGGGAACCTCACAGTGCTGACAAGAATGCAGGCATTGTCAGGAAAGTGGATTAAGCTGTTTTGATTGCTGGGCAGACCTAGTCTTCAATATTTCCCCATGGTTACAGCTCTGGATTTTGATGACCTGTCTGAGTGTTTATAGAAGCACAGCCTTTCCAGCAGCAGCCGAAAGGGTCTTTTTGGGAAGCCTATGTGAAGAACCCACTGTGACATGGATGTCACCACAGGCTGTGATGTGTCTGATGGAAAGATGCGGCAGACCTGGGTGAAGGAAGTGAAGTCTCTTTAATGATGAAGGTTATAGAAGTATGTGGAAATGGTTACAGAAAGTAGGAGGCAAGCCAGCCTGCTTCCAGGGAGAGGTGAAGCTTCCCATGTCCCCAAAGTCCCCACAAGGACAGCCCCCCACAAGTGATGCGAGCTTCAGAGTGAGGCTCTGCCAGGGCACCACGAGATGCCCTCTGCCATCCTCCTGGGAGGAGTGAGTGGGTTTTTCTCCTGTTACTTCCTCTGCAACCCCAGATGTTTTGGAGACTCTGGCCACTTAACCTGCCCACTCACCAGGTACGAGGGATGAGACAGAATAACTCTAGCACATTCCTGAGTGTTCACCCTGAAAATAATAGATGAAGTAAAAGCCTGTTTCTCAGGAGTATCCATTCCTGCCAAGGGCAGTTGCCAACCCCTACTGGAAATACGTATCACCCCTATTGTGATACATATTTCCAAATTACATTCCAAATTGTTTTCACAAATTTATACTCTCATCAGTGCCTGCATGAAAACATCCTTGCCAGCATTACATATTAAGATTAAAAAAAACCTCCCAAGGCTGGAGTTTTCACACATCAAGAAATCAAAGCTGAGAGAAGCTGAGTGATCATTCAGTGAATCATAGAGGATGGCAGAATACAGATATGACAAAAGAGAAGTTTCTATTCCACAGGAAGTACAGCTATTTTGGGACTTGGGGAAAGAATCGAGAAATAGGGCAAGAAAAGGCAGGCAGGGTCAGGCTGTGAGCGTGCTGATGCTTTCCAACCCACCCATCGGAATCAAACCCCAGGGGTAAGGGAAGATAGAAACACCCGGTAGTTTTAAGGGCTTCAAGAACACCAGGCTGGTGTCCGCACTTCCCTGGGTGTCCCCTGAGAAGGCTTCACACGTTTCACTGGACCCTTGGGTCAGCCTGACACTGCTTCCAACATGGCGCCCAAGCCATGGAGTAGAAATGACTGAGGGGGGTGCTTCGGTGGGTTGGGCCTGAGACAGCAGCCCTGGTCTGTAATGTCTGGTCCAGCATGAGATGTGGAGGAGGTCTAGAAGTTGCTTTGTGCCACAGGGGGGACCCAAATAGTAGCTGAGGTGTACTGGCTGGTGAGTTCTCTAGGGTGTCACCCATGGCAAACAAGCAAAGTGACCTTTTAACAGAGAGTTACAGAGAATTCCCTGGCCATCTAGTGGTTAGGACTGCACGCTTCCACTGCAGGGGGCACGGGTTCGATCCCTGGTCTAGGAACTAAGGTCCGGCAAGCTGTCCAGTGAGGCCAATAAAACCCCCACAAAAAACCCAAAAAACACAAGGAGCTACAGGATGGACTTCTCAAACCAGGGATCAAGTGGCTTTCCCATGCAGGCCTCGGGGCATCAGGAGCCTCAGTGAGAGCCAGGTGAGACCTAGGCGGCAAGGCAGCACCTCCAACCTCGAAGGCAGCATACAATTGTGCCATAAAACATGAAGACTTGTAAGCTTCCCCTGCAACAAGCTCGTATCTTGGAATGAAGAGGAGGAAGGAGAACCCTGTAGTGATGGAGAGACTAAAGACGAAGTAATTACCCAAAAGGAGATGATTTTAAACCAGAAAAGTATGAGATACCATAATGGCACAGACAAGAGGTTTTGGCCTACAGTAGAAAAAGGGGGCTTGTGAGCTGCTGGGGATCTTACTGACAGTCGTGTTTTGCACATCTCAGCACACTCCACCTTCATGACTTCTATAATAACATACTTTATTTTTTCTGATTATAATGGCAATATGATTTCATTCCAAACTTGGAGAACAATAGTATAAAGAAGAAAATAAAAATCATCCTATGATCTCACCAACCACAGATAACCACTGTGCTATCTTGGTGTATTTCCTTCCAGTCTTTTTTCTACATATACGTGTTTGTGTGTGTGTGTGTTACTGTGATTGTACACTGGTGCTTCTTGTTTGTTGACAAGAGCCTTTAATGTCTGAGGCACTTTTGTTTGTGGAAAAGAATACCCACCACTTTGTGTACTTTGTTTATTACCTGTAAATAATTAACAATTCTTAATGTTCACAGCACTCATGACCACCAAATTGAAAATGTAAGAAGTCATCAAATCCAATTTCCCCAGATGCTTAAACATTGATGGAAGTGTGATCAACTAAACTTCCGTAAACATTTGATTACAAATCTCCAATATTATCAGATTCTCTCATGTGCTGTAAATGCCTTAAAATGCAGACAGAACAGGCCCATAATGACAATGATTTCTACACTGAGCAGCAGTTACAAAAGTGCTCATTTTATCTCATCATCTCATTCTTACTCCTGTGTTTATTTCTTGCCAGAGGCTCGGCTTCCTTCCCTTAGCCCAGAGATCTGGCTGCCTCTTCGCTGGCTGAAATGGGAGAAAGGGTTATGGGTCGGGGACTGCTCAGATTATCAGCTCTGACTTCTTAGATACGATATGATTTTTTTTGTAGTCCTATCAGATGGGGGGAGTGACCTGATTTAGATAAAAACTTGTCACACTGAAAGTACAGCTTCTCTTTCTCATTGATTTTTTTTTTTTTTTTTTTTTTGGTGGTATGCGGGCCTCTCACTGTTGTGGCCTCCCCCGTTGCGGAGCACAGGCTCCGGATGCGCAGGCTCCGGATGCGCAGGCCCAGCGGCCATGGCTCACGGGCCCAGCCGCTCCGCGGCATATGGGATCCTCCCAGACCGGGGCACGAACCCGTATCCCCTGCATCGGCAGGCGGACTCTCAACCACTGCGCCACCAGGGAAGCCCTCTTTTTTTTAATGTAGCTACTAGAACATTTAAAAATCACGTTTATGCATGCATTGTATTTCTATTGGACAGCTCTGATCTAGACTGTCTTGTATGCAGGCACTATGTACTTAGAAAATTCTTAACCTTGGGACCAGCAAGAGTGTCTAAACTGTGTGGGCATCCTAAATCTTGCATGCAGTTAATTTCTCCTCTTTGCTTTGGCTCCTGGGAAACTCAGTGCTGTTATTGTGATCCTTGTCTAGAAATATCCTAGCATACTAAATTTCCTTCTGGATATATTTCCTTTTTATCTCTGTTTCCCCATGGCCTCAACTCCAACAATTAATCATTTAATTTTTTTTTGTATTGTACCTAATTTTGTTAAACCATCCTGAACCCTCTATGGAATAAGGCATGTTTATAGGACAATGTTAATGCTCTGCTCAGATCCCTCAGATCCCTTTTACTGTTTTTTTTTTTTTTTGTGTGTGTGTGTGTGTGTGTGTCCCCACTGCCACACTTCCAATAGCTGCCCCTGTCTAGTCTCTGGAGCTCTGGTCTTAGGCTATTTGGGGAGGCATTGCCTGAGAATTTACATCCCTCTGGGGCAGCCCTTAACCATTGACTGGTGGGGTGTAAGAAGTGGAAGCTTTGTTTAGGTGCCCTGAGGGCGGAAACTGGGGAGATTCTGAGGTGCCGCTTACACTGCAGAACCCTCTATGGAATCAGGCTGCAGCCACCCTCCATGGGACTTTGCCTGAGATGGCACCTTATCGTGGCTTCCCTGAGATGGCATCCTTCATAAGTCACTTGCATACAAAGATCGTCTCAATGTCTGCTTGGGGAACCTGACCTAAGACAGCCAGTGATACTTTTTTTTTCTTTGATTTTTGAATTTTATTTCTTTATATTTTTTATACAGCAGGTTCTTATTAGTTATCTATTTTACACATATTAGTGTATATATGTCAATCCCAATCTCCCAATTCATCCCACCACCACCACCACTCCCACCACTTTACCCATTTGGTGTCCATTCTTTTGTTCTCTACATCTGTGTTTCTATTTCTGCCCTGCAAACCAGTTCATCTGTACCATTTTTCTAGGTTCCACGTATATGCGTTAATATATGATATTTGTTTTTCTCTTTCTGGCTTACTTCACTCTGTATGACAGTCTCTAGATCGATCCACATCTCTACAAATGACCCAATTTTGTTCCTTTTTATGGCTGAGTAATATTCCATTGTATATATGTACCACATCTTCTTTATCCATTTGTCTGTCGATGGGCATTTAGGTTGCTTCCATGACCTGGCTATTGTAAATAGTGCCGCAGTGAACATTGGGGTGCATGTGTCTTTTTGATTTATGGTTTTCTCTGGGTATATGCCCAGTAGTGGGATTGCTGGGTCATATGGTAATTCTATTTTTAGTTTTTTAAGGAACCTCCATACTGTTCTCCATAGTGGCTGTATCAATTTACATTCCCACCAACAGTGCAAGAGGGTTCCCTTTTCTCCACACCCTCTCCAGCATTTGTTGTTTGTAGATTTTTCTGATGATGCCCATTCTAACCGGTGTGAGGTGATACCTCATTATAGTTTTGATTTGCATTTCTCTAATAATTCGTGATGTTGAGCAGCTTTTCATGTGCTTCTTGGCCATCTGTATGACTTCTTTGGAGAAATATCTATTTAGGTCTTCTGCCCATTTTTGGATTGGGTTGTTTGTTTTTTTTAATATTGAGCTGCATGAGTTGTTGAATATTTTGGAGATTAATCCTCTGTCTGTTGATTCGTTTGCAAATATTTTCTCCCATTCTGAGGGTTGTCTTTTCATCTTGTTTGTAGTTTCCTTTGCTTTGCAAAATCTTTTAAGTTTCATTAGGTTCCATTTGTTTATTTTTGTTTTTATTTCCATTACTCTAGGAGGTGGATCGAAAAAGATCTTGCTGTGACTTATGTCAAAAAGTGTTCTTCCTATGTTTTCCTCTAAGAGTTTTATAGTGTCCAGTCTTACATCTAGGTCTCTAATGCATTTTGAGTTTATTTTTGTGTATGGTGTTCGGGAGTGTTCTAATTTCATTCTTTTACATGTAGCTGTCCAGTTTTCCCAGCACCACTTATTGAAGAGACTGTCTTTTCTCCATTGTATATCCTTGCCTCCTTTGTCATACATTAGTTGACCATAGGTGCGTGGGTTTATCTCTGGGCTTTCTATCCTGTTCCATTGATGTATATTTCTGTTTTTATGCCAGTACCATATTGTCTTGATTACTGTAGCTTTGTAGTATAGCCTGAAGTGAGGGAGTCTGATTCCTCCAGCTGCGTTTTTTCCCCTCAAGACTGCTTTGGCTATTTGGGGTCTTTTGTGTCTCTGTACAAATTTTAAGATTTTTTGTTCTAGTTCTGTAAAAAAAAATGCCATAGGTAATTTGATAGGGATTGCATTGAATCTGTAGATAGCTTTGGGTAGTATAGTCATTTTCACAATATCGATTCTTCCAATCCAAGAACATGGTATATCTCTCCATCTGTTTGTGCAGTGATACATTTTTAAAGTAAAATAAATTTGAAAGAAAAGAGCAGTTTCTGTAGGTATACTCAGAAATTTGAGTTAGTCTGTACAGCTTATTAAGTAAAAAATGAAGCCAGACTCACTTCCCTTGACATATCAGTCTGGAGTCACAACTGTAGCAGCAGGGAAATAGGAGGGGGATCCCTGTGCATCATGGGTGCTCATTTTGTGTCCTCTGGACACTGATGCCAGATCCTAAAGAACTTCTATGCAGGATGGAATCACCTCAGAGAATGGGGAGCAGGCTTCCCTCCCTGCTGCCCTCCCAAGTGCATAGGTGAGGCCAGAGGCCACAACAGGGGCAGTTCAACCAAAATAACTGTCCTGCTGCACCTGACTCGTGGGCCCCACACCCCAGGTCCACCCACAGGCCACAGGGGAGGAAGAGGCAGAGTGCAGAGGGCTCAGTGGAGATGGAGTTTGATTTGCCACCCTGAGTGACCACAGAGAGGGTTTCTAGAACTCTCCACCCTCCTGGCAGCTTTGGAGAGAGGAGTGCTCTGTCCTCCCACCACTAACAGCTGGGGAAGTATGACTGTGGGTTATTCTACACAGCTCAGAGGTCCCGGGAGTTCTGAGAAGCCTCCTAATTCAGGTTCTGCCTTTTGTGGGAAGGCAGAAGGTGGACACCTTGGTTCTTCGAACTAACTGGGTCACAACTAATGACCCCTTGCTCATAGCGTCTAGAGTCTGCAGAGCCAGCCTAGGCTTCCTGGAAAGGGCGCCACCTGGTGGTGGGCACTCTAGGGATGGGAGTGCATTCTCTCTTGCTCATCTGGGGCACTTGGAGATGGGGACTAAACGGAGGTGAAAGGGTGGAGATTTGCCTCCTGCAGCCTCAGACTTCCCTGGCAAGTCACTGCCTGGGGCACATTTGCTGACTAGCTGTGATTGAGGGCTTCTGGGGCAGTGGAGCCAGATGCTGGAATTCAAGCCCCATCTTCACCACTGTGGGAACTTAGACAAGCTACCAGAACTCTCCAAGCCTCAGTTTCTTATCCGTAAAAGGGAGATCAAAGGACTTGCCTCCCTTGATTCTTTGTAAAGAATGAATGAGATTACACATTATCTGAATCTGGGTTCCCCAAAAGCAGATCCTGAGATTCAGATGTAAGTAGTTTATTTTGGAGGTGATCTCAGGAAATACCACTCGGGAAGGATATGAGACAGGTGAGGGGAAGAAAACAGCAAGAGTGATTTATCCAGCAAGCGTTCTGCCACTGGGGCACTAGGTGCTTAGTCCCTCTCAGCATTACCTGGCCTGAGGGGCATAGAGCTGGGGTATTTCCACTGATTTCCATCAGTCTCTGACTACGGGGGAGGTCCTGCTGGGGTGCTTTAATTCCCTAGCACTTCTGGCCTATTCAGTGCATGCACATAGCAGGCTCCAGCAGCCAGTGTCCTAAGAGTCAGAAATGATGATATTTGGAAGTTGGGCCAATATGTATGGAAATGTTCAGTGTGTGGGGGAGGGGTGAATCGCAAAATCTTCTATATGCATATTTAAAAGTTCTCAGAACAGACTGGGACACTAGTAACATCTCAATAAACAATAGTTCTCAATAATAGTATACATCAGTGACCCAGTGTAGCCCACCCCTTCTTCACCAAAGTGGGATGTGGCTGACAAACTAGAAGGGGGACAGATAGACTATGCCATGGGGAGCACAGGTGCCAACAGCCCTACCAGCAGGGGGTTGATGTTCCCCATTTTGTAGATAAGGAAGCTGGGGCTCAGAGTGTGAGAGCCTCGCCCTGGTCCTGGGTCAGATGACATCAGTGTTGGTCTCCCGTGGGCAGGTACCGCTGCTCCCACCAGTGCCAGGATTGTAAAGAGCTCATTCTGTGCCTGAATAAAAATGCTCTCTCTCTGAGCCCAGCCATGACTGTGCAGAAATGTGTTTCCTTCTGTAACATGTCAAGGCTGAATCTTTTATGTTCTGCCCTCAGTCTGCGCCCAATAATGAATTCCACCCAAGCTCCATGGCTGCCTCCAGCCCCTGAGACTCACTGGGAGCCTTGGAATAATAACAAAAGGACTAATTCTCAATGGTTGGAGAGAGTGAGGGAATGGCCTTATCATTCTTTTCCTGCACCACTTAGACCTGAGAGAGAAGAAGAGGGAATTGGTGGAAACAGGAAAAGGCTGGGGGCCTGCTCTCTCCCTCATTTCCAGTTGTGACCACATGAAATATTGGAGCTTGCCTGCCCATGGGGCCTGCTTCCTGTCCACCAGGAGCCAGAGACCCAGGGTCTCATTGCCAGCATCATAGCCTGGAATAGAGGGTCTGCTCAGCTCTCCTTCCTAAGTGCTGCGGCCACACCTGTCAGTGCTAGGGACGAGGTTCGTGCGGTACTAGCAGGAGAGCAGCCTGGGAGTGGGCTGGGCAGGGCTGCCATGGAGAGCATCATGGTTTGGGGGCAAGGAGCTGTTTCCAGGTGGCTCCACTGGGCAGAAGACAAAACCCATCTTTAATGGTCAGTTCTTGGTTGGAGCCAGGTAAGCCTTTTTCTTATTATGATTATTTTAAAAAAATTTTTATTGTGGTAAAATATATAACATAAAACTTTCCATTTTAACTATTTTGAAATGTATAATTCAGTGACATTAATTACATTTACAATGTTTTGAAACTATCCTCATGCTGTTTCCAAAACTTTTTTATCACCCCAAACAGAAGCCCTGTCCCCATTAAGCAACAACTCACCATTCTCTCCTACTCCCAGTCCCGCAACCACAATTCTACTTTCTGTCTCTATGATTTTGACTACTGTAAGTACCTCATAATACTAGGGGGTATGTGTCCTGTTTTGTTTTTTTTTAATTTATTTATTTTTGGCTGCGTTGGGTCTTCGTTGTTGCACACGGGCTTTCTCTAGTTGCGGCAAGCGGGGGCTGCTCTTCATTGTGGTGCGCAGGCTTCTCTTGTTGCAGGGCACGGGCTCTAGGTATGCGGGCTCAGTAGTTGTGGCACAGCTGTGGCTTAGTTGCTCCGCGGCATGTGGGATCCTCCTCCTGGACCAGGGATCGAACCCGTGTCCCCTGCATTGGCCGGCAGATTCTTAACCACTGCACCACCAGGGAAGTCCCGGTATTTGTTCTTTCTTGACTAGCTTATTTTACTCGGCACAATGTTTTCAAGTTTCATTCACATTGTGGCATGTGCCAGAATCTCCCTCCTTTTTAAGTGAGATTATCCCATCATCTGTTGATGGAAGCTAGTCTTTTCCCTACATTTCTATCCACTGTGCACTTAAAAAAAAAAAAAAAAAAAAGAACACTTTTGAAAGAAATAAAGAGGGCACCCAGCCCATATCACCCTCTCACAGCACTGGCCTGGCTTGCCCGGCCACCAAAGATACCAGTGGTCACCAACATTCTTCGGTAACACTTCTGAGAACAGCAGCTAACAGTAAGAATAACATACATGTTTCAGTCAATTACACATAAGCATGGATTTAATATTTTGGTCCTTGGAAGTGATCAGACTGGGCTGTGTGTTCCATGAGGGCAAGGTCCACGATCGTTTGATCTCCACTCTGTACCCAGGGCTCACTCTGACCTGCCTAGCATGTAGTACAGTAATACTAAAGGAGTATTTTCTGAATATGGCATGAGACAGCTGGTCCACAGTGCTGGAGTGAATTGCTGCCCTGGAGTAATAATACTGCTAGTACTGTTTGTTGAGCACCAACATGTACCTGGTGCTTACTGCTCACTCTTCCTCCCAACAGCCCTGCAAAGGTAAGCATCATCATGCCCGTTTTACAGACAAGGAAGTTGAGGTTAAGTATTTATCCCAAGGGAGTACAGGGCAGAGCCAGGTCCCAGTTGGAATCTGTGTTCCTGGAAGGGTGTGAAGAGGAAGTAAACACTTCGCTAGGTTATCTTTTAAAATCTTTACAACAATACCTATGGAGAGAGGTACTGATACTATTGCCATTTTACAGACAAGAAAACTGAGGCCTGAAAAGCAGCTATCAAGTGCCAGGGCCAATATTAGAACCTGACCAGTCTGGCCTTACTGCCCACTGCCTCTGCCCCACTGGACTGGCCCTGTTTCTCACTCCGTTCTGCTGGAGTCACTCAACGAGCTGAAATGTCAAGCATTGCTGGGGCTTCGGCTTCCCTCCGAATGCAACTGGTAGGCTGAGGTGAGTCTGTGGGAATTTTGCCATCTTATCTGGCTAATTAAGTGTGATTTGCGGGCTCCTGAATGATGTGGATGTGAATCATAATAAACATGGGCTCATTCAAACTTAGTAACCCCACTAGTCATGCATCTATGTTTAGAAGGGATTTGGGAGCTGCATGAGTTGGGGCTGGGGCATTCCTGGAGGACCCCGTGTCTGTTTTTTGTTGCCTTCCTCATAGGACAAGCACTTATCAACCAGAAGAGAACAACTTGCAGATCAGTTTAAGTAAATAGATTTTATAATGACAAACAAACCATTGTGTACGAGATAAATTTTGCATGAATTAAAAAAATAAAACATAATATTTTTTAAAATTGCCCCTTGCAAGAGGCAGCATTAGGTAACAACCTCAGCATCCCCAAGGTGGAGGGGCATTCTGTGGCCAGGAGACTTTTGCAGAAGGGTTTGAGAATTAATTCGCTGCATCATTATACCACCATGCCAGTGCGTCTGGCCGCCAGCTCCTGCCTCTCCTCTGTTGGCCTGCTCTGCTCACTAAGCAAGCAGGCTCTAGTCTGATGCTCAAGGTCAGGCACGCCTGGTACCTGCCCTTGGGGTAGAGGTGGGGTGTGTGGTTCAGTCTGCTGTGTTCCCTGTTGTAATCTACCAGGTAGACAGGAAAGGACATGGAACTTCTAAACGTGGTGCATAAGGCACCATCACACTTTATGTTGTAGGGTCTATCAACTCAGAGAATCAGAACTCTGATTCTTTCCATGTCCATGAGATGAACATTTCAGGGAAGATCAGAGTTTCCCCATGGCCTTTATTGCTCATCAAATGCTGTGTGCAAACACTCCTTTCCACACTGCTTCCATCTCTCTGCCTGATGATGGGACTCCTCAGTCATCTGAACCTGGGAGATGGATGGTGTAGAGCAGGCATCTGCAAACTATGGCAAAGGACCGTGGGCCTGTTTTTGTATGACCTGTGAGCTAAGAATAATTTTTACAAAAAAAAATTTTTTTTTACAAAAAATTTTGAAAAAAATCAAAAGAATAATTCATTTTGTATGGAATTTAAGCAAAATTCAAATTTTGTATAAATGTATACGAAATTCAAATTTCTGTGTCCATATATAAACTTATAAATACATAACTTTATATTACATATATAACTGTAAAATAAATAAATAAATAAATAGCCACACCTATTCATTTACATATTTCTTATGGCTGTCTTTGAGCTACACCAGCAGAGCTGCACAGCCCGCAAAGCTGAAAATAGTTACTACTTGGCCCTTTACAGGAAAACTTTGCCAACCTCCGGGTGTCTTTTTTTTTTTTTTTTGGCTGCATTGGGTCTTCGCTGCTGCGCACGGTGGGTGGGAGGGCTGCTCTTCATTGCGGTGCACGGGCTTCTCATTGCAGTGGCTTCTCTTGTTGTGGAGCACGGGCTTCAGTAGTTGTGGCTCACGGGCTTAGTTGCTCCGCAGCATCTGGGATCTTCTCGGACCAGGGATTGAACCCTCCCCTGCATTGGCAGGCAGATACTTAACCACTGCACCACCAGGGAAGTCCCCTTCTGGGTGTTTTGCTCAGAGCCCACAGGGATCCTGTAGGGGGATAGTCACAATGACCCAGGAGCAATGTCTAGGGCAAGCTGTCTCTCCTCCCTCAGTAGAGTGTGCGTGCTGCTCCCAAATTCAGCTTCCCGTGATGTTGGTGGCTCCTCCCCCAGTGGGGAAGGCCGGACATGACCTCACCATTCCCAAGTCTACAGGTTCTAGGTAGCCAGCTCTCCCGGGACTCTCCTGGATATCTTGCACCCAGACTCAGGGTCTTATATATGGTGCATGGAAGAATGGTCTTGTTCCCCATGGGACACATATTTTTTAGTCTGGCACCAAAGATTCTGATTTTAAAAAATAAGACAATTTCCCTAACTGACCACTTAATTTTTAATTTGGAAAAACATACTAAAAGTATACTTCTGGTTATCCTAAGTGAAAATATGCCTGGTTAGATGTAAATCTTCTAAATATGGTTTACATGGGGGAAAAAAAGAAAAGAAAGAAAAAAAGGTTGCAGGTGTTGAATGAATTCACATTTGTTTGTTTGTTTGTTTTAAAATAACTTCCAGCAGAGAGTTACTGAACCGAGTAAACCTTAGCGAAGGGGGTGTGCATTCGAAGGAGGGGTGTGGGCTTTGTGACCTTCTCCTGTGTCTGAGCCGTGAAAGTTATTCAGCCTCCCAGAGCCTGAGTTTGTCCATAAATATTTAAAATAGTGAAAACATAGCCTCCCTCATAAGATTGCTGTGAGGATTTGGAAGGTCAAGTTCCTGGCATGTAGTAGGCGCACAACCCATGTTAATTTCTCCTGTTCCTTGCCTTGTGCAGACCACCTTAGAGTATGATACCGAGTGTTAACTCACAAAGTCAAAGAAATCATTTTTTTTAATGTGAAAAATTTCTCATTTTTTGTTTGCTTCATTGGCTTGAAAAACCTTTATTCCATGGCTCTGGCCATTTGAATACAGGAAAAGTAAAAATCATAATTTTATAGATTATTAGACCCACACAAGCAGCCAGTGTAGACAGTCCAGTGGTAAAAACCACTCATATCTTAAAACCCCTCTTCTCTAATTTGTACTATACTTTTCCCCTGCAAGTCACCCAGAAAAATGAGTGGGCACAATGGTACAATGGTACAATGAAGAAATGCTTGAGGGATGTGTCTTTGTAGCTGGTGTGGTCTGACTAGCCTGAAAGATGGGGAGGGGAAGCCAGAACACGAAACTGCAGGCCTGGAAGGACCAAGGCCCCATCTTATCCAACAACCTTGTTCTGTAGGCGAGGAAACCGAGACCAAACAGCTCATTAATGGCAAGGCCAGAACCGTAAGCAGGTGGCCCAGTGCCCTGTCGCATGTTACTACCAGTCTGCTGGCAGTCTCGGGGATGCTAATACTGTATCTAATACTGATACTAATACTGTGGGACCTCCCTTATAATGCAAGTATCTGGGAGCCAGGGCTTTGAACACAGAGGCGAATGGCAGGGACTTCAGACTTCATCAGGAAGGGCCAGCACGCTAGAGCTGGCTGCATCTCAGTTGGCACAAGTGCAGGACACCCAGAGGCCAGGCCAGCTAGCCAGATATCATCTGAGACAGGCCAAAGGCCTGGAGGTCAGCTGGCGAGTGGGACGGGGAGTTTAAAGTTCACCTGGTGCCTTTCAGCTTCACTCCCCACCTGCCACTACTGGGAACAGGACTCAAGAGCAAGGTGAGGTCTGCAGTGAATCCTGTGGGTGTCCCACCCCAGACCCCCTTTACAGGCCTGTTCACCCATCCCCCAGCTGCTGAGGGTGTGGTTGCTAATATCTCCCAGTTGCCTCTTTCTATGGAGAACTGGGCCAAGCTAAATGGGAGCTGCCAGGGAGGTGTTGCAGCCCGTACCCCCAGACTTTGGCCAATGACTGAAATGGAAGGACAAAAGACCAGCCCTTTGCATCAAGTGGAGAGAGGGTACAACTCTGTGGTGCAATTCCTGCTCGAGAGCCCCCATGGGATCAGGCTGAAGCTGACTCCAGCTGAGACCACATCCTTGCTTTGCTCCTTCCCTGCCCCATCCTGATTCCTCCATTCCCTTCCTCCTGAGAGCACCCTTCAATCAATCCCTTGTGTGAATCTTTACATCTCAAGCTCTGCTTCCAGGGACCCCAGTCCTAGACAAGATCCCTCCTAGAAGGCCTTAATACGGTCCATTTATTGTGAGTGGTGCTGAATACATTTTGACCCAATAATGGTTCTTGTCCTTGGCCGATTCCCCCACCTCTGGCCCCAGCTCTCTCCTTTCTCTGGGTAGGTTCTGTCTTCAGCCCCTGCCCCCGACAGCAGAGGCATCTGAATGCAGCTGTTACTTGGCCATGTGGAGTTGTGACAGCTTTGGGGGCAGCATTATACAGGAGCAATATCCTTCTTGCTTATTGAATCTCAGAATTCATTTCACACCAAAGGCATCCAACAAACCCAGACAATACAAGGCAGCTCCATGGTTATGACTGGAGGAGATGAATTGCATTGTTCATCCTCTAAAGTTGTGTTCTGTTCCTTATCAGCCTCGTCTGAAACCTCAGGCTCGAGAGTAGAGACGTTTCTCTGGCCGGAGTGGAAAGTTTGGTCTGCTTTGATACGTGTTGGAGATGATAGACTTGGGATGGGAAAGACAGAAGACCTCCCCAGCCCGCTCCCTGCCAACAATCTCCATCAAGCCTTTGGCCCTCAGATAGGTTTCAATATCCTGTGCAGCTGACTTCTGACCCACATCAGGAATACAGCCTTTATATACCCACTGCCCAGAGAAGCCCTCTATCACCTTCTGCAGAGGGAGGGATCCCCAAAGAGCCCCTGAGTAGAGAAAGCAGAGTGGCCTCTGAGAAGCAGGTGCCTGCTGGGGTTAAAAAATGTAGAATATATGCATGAACATTTGTCGATATTAGCCACGGTCACTGGGGGTGCTGGGGTTGTTGCTGCCATTGATTCCTTTATCTTATGGAGGGTGTTTTCTCAGTTTTCTATGATGTAGCACTTGTATAACAAAGAAAAGTTTTCAAAACAGGTACAGAACAATTCCATTTATAATATAAATAACTACTCACAGACATATACATGTGTAAAAATAGACTGGAAGTATATTCACCAAATAAGCAGGGCTTATTTTTGGGTAGTAGGAAGATGAGTTCTCTTTTCCTTCTTTTTTATTTTTATTTATTTATTTACTTATTTTTGGTGGTACGCGGGCCTCTCACTGCTGTGGCCTCTCTCGTTGCGGAGCACAGGCTCCGGACGCGCAGGCTCAGCGGCCATGGCTCACGGGCCCAGCTGCTCCGCGGCATGTGGGATCTTCCCAGACCGGGGCACGAACCCGCGTCCCCTGCATCGGCAGGCGGACTCTCAACCACTGCGCCACCAGGGAAGCCCCCCCTTCTTTTTTATGTGTCCTCATTTCTAATACTTCTACAATGGATAGATAGTATCCATGTTCAAGCAAAAGTATAAGGATGATGCTCTGCCGCAAATTGTCCTTTCTGAGCAGCGTTAACCCCCACGGGGTCATGGTGACAACCTGGAGCTGGCACTGTGGGATGTGCCTCTCAGGCTGGGTGAGACACAATTTGGAACTCAGTGATTCAAGCATTCCAGGGCCAAAAGAGAAGACTGTTTCAGGGCAAAGGAGAGAGTTGATGGGACTGTCCACTCAGGGGTAGCTCTTTATTTTATTTTATTTTTTGGCTACGCAGCACAGCTTGTGGGATCTTAGTTCCCTGACCAGGGATTGAACCCACATCCTTGGCAGTGAAAGTGCAGAGTCCTAACCACTGATTCGCCAGCGAAGTCCCCCAGGGGTAGCTCTTATAAGAGAGAGACCAGCAGAATCTGTTCCCAACTGTTGTCCCCATGTGCTCCCACCAGTGCCCATCCCATTGTAGGTCCCCCAGATGGCCTTCCTATGGCCCATTCTTCATCTGCTTCAGGCTATGGCTCCAGGTCAACCACTCCATTTTAATGTCCTTTGTGCCTTTATGTGGGGTCTTTTATTGTGTGTGAGGGAAAGGGGAGGGCAGGATGAGGTGGGAGATAATCTTTATGTTCTTAAAGCTGTTTTATTTTTTTAATCTTTTATTAAAGTATAGTTGATTTACAATGTTGTGTTAATTTCTGCTGTACAGCAAAGTGATTCAGTTATACATATATCTACATTCTTTTTTATATTCATTTCCATTATGGTTTGTCACAGGATACTGAATATAGTTTCCCGTACTATACAGTAGGACCTTGTTGTTTATCCATTCTATATATACTAATTTGCATCTGCTAACTCCAAACTCCCACTCCATCCCTCCCCCACCCCTCTTCCCCCTTGGCAACCACAAGTCTGTTCTCTACATCTGTGAGTCTGTTTCTATTTCGTAGATAAGTTCACTTGTGTCATATTTTAGATTCTACATATAAGTGATATCATATGGTATTTGTCTTTCTCTTTCTGACATTTATTTTTGATGATTTTTAAAATTTTTAATTTTATTTATTTTTTTATACAGCAGGTTCTTATTAGTTATCCATTTTATACATATTAGAGTATATATGTCAATCCCAATCTCCCAATTCATCACACCACCACCACCCCCAACGCTTTCCCCCTTGGTGTCCATGCAATTGTTCTCTGCACCTGTGTCTCAATTTCTGCCCTGCAAACCGGTTCATCTGTACCATTTTTCTAGGTTCCACATATATGCGTTAATATATGATATTTGTTTTTCTCTTTCTGACTTTCTTCACTCTGTATGACAGTCTCTAGATTCATCCATGTCTCTACAAATGACCCAATTTCGTTCCTTTTTATGGCTGAGTGATATTCCATTGTATATATGTACCACATCTTCTTTATCCATTCATCTCTCAATGGGCATTTAGGTTGCTTCCATAACCTGGCTATTGTAAATATTGCTGCAGTGAATGTTGGGGTGCATGTGTCTTTTTGAATTACGGTTTTCTCTGGGATTGCTGGGTCATATGGTAATTCTATTTTTAGTTTTTTAAGGAACCTCCATACTGTTCTCCATAGTGGCTGTATCAATTTACATTCCCACCAGCAGTGCAAGAGGGTTCCCTTTTCTCCTCACCCTCTCCTGCATTTTTTGTTTGTAGATTTTCTGATGATGCCCATTCTAACTGGTGTGAGGTTATACCTCATTGTAGTTTTGATTTGCATTTCCCTAATAATTAGTGATGTTGATCAGCCTTTCATGTGCTTCTTGGCCATCTGTATGTCTTCTTTGGAGAAATGTCTATTTAGGTCTTCTACCCATTTTTTGATTGGGCTGTTTGTTTTTTTAATATTGAGCTGCATGAGCCGTTTATATATTTTTGAGGTTAATCCTTTGTCCGTTGATTCATCTGCAAATATTTTCTCCCATTCTGAGGGTTGTCTTTTCGTCTTGTTTGTACTTTCCTTTGCTGTGCAAAATCTTTTAAGTTTCATTAGATCCCATTTGTTTATTTTTGTTTTTAGTTCCATTACTGTAGGAGGTGGATCAAAGAAGATCTTGTTGTGATTTATGTCAAAGACTGTTCTTCCTATGTTTTCCTCTAAGAGTTGTATAGTGTCTGGTCTTACATTTAGCTCTCTAATCCATTTTGAGTTTATTTTGGTGCTTGGTGGTCGGGAGTGTTCTAATTTCATTCTTTTACATGTAGCTGTCCAGTTTTCCCAGCACCACTTATTGAGGAGACTGTCTTTTCTCCATTGTATATCCTTGCCTCCTTTGTCATAGATTAGTTGACCATAGGTGTGTGGGTTTATCTCTGGGCTTTCTTTCCTGTTCTGTTGATGTATATTTCTGTTTTTGTGTCAGTACCATATTGTCTTGATTACTGTATCTTTGTAGTATAGTCTGAAGTCTGGGAGCCTGATTCCTCCAGCTGCGTTTTTTTCCCTTAAGGCTGCTTTGGCTATTTGGGGTCTTTTGTGTCTCCATACAAATTTTAAGATTTTTTGTTCTAGTTCTGTAAAAAATGCCATTGGTAATTTGATAGGGATTGCATTGAATCTGTAGATTGTTTTGGGTGGTATAGTCATTTTCACAATATTGATTCTTTCAATCCAAGAACATGGTATATCTCTCCATCTGTTGGTATCATCTTTAATTTCTTTCATCAGTGTCTTATAGTCTTCTGCATACAGGTCTTTTGTCTCCTTAGGTAGGTTTATTCCTAGGTATTTTATTCTTTTTGTTGCAATGGTAAATGGGAGTGTTTCCTTAATTTCTCTTTCAGATTTTTCATCTTTAGTGTATAGGAATGCAAGAGATTTCTGTGCATTAATTTTGTATCCTGCAACTTTACCAAATTCATTGATTAGCTCCAGTAGTTCTCTGGTGGCATCTTTAGGATTCTCTATGTATAGTATCATGTCATCTACAAACAGTGACAGTTTTACTTCTTCTTTTCCAATTTGTACTCCTTTTATTTCTTTTTCTTCTCTGATTGCCGTGTCTAAGCCTTGCAAAACTATGTTGAATAATAGTGGTGACAGTGGACAATCCTTGTCTTGTTCCTCATCTTAGAGGAAATGATTTCAGTTTTTCACCATTGAGAATAATGTTTGCTGTGGGTTTGTCATATATGGCCTTTATTATGTTGAGGTAGGTTCCCTCTATGCCGACTTTCTGGAGAGTTTTTTTATCATAAATGGGTGTTGAATTTTGTCAGAAGCTTTTTCTGCATCTATTGAGATGGTCATATGGTTTTTCTTCTTCAGTTTGTTAATATGGTGTATCACATTGATTGATTTGCATATATTGAAGAATCTTTGCATCCCTGGGATAAATCCCACTTGATCATGGTGTATGGTCCTTTTAATGTGTTGTTGGATTCTGTTTGCTAGTATTTTGTTGAGGATATTTGCATCTATATTCATCAGTGATATTGGTCTGTAATTTTCTTTTTTTGTAGTATCTTTGTCTGGTTTTGGTATCAGGGTGATGGTGGCCTCATAGAATCAGTTTGGGAGTGGTCCTTCCTCTGCAATTTTTTGGAAGAGTTTGAGAGGATGGGTGTTAGCTCTTCTCTAAATGTTTGATAGAATTCACCTGTGAAGCCATCTGGTCCTGGACTTTTGTTTGTTGGAAGATTTTTAATCACAGTTTCAATTTCATTACTTGTGATTGGTCTGTTCATATTTTCTATTTCTTCCTGGTTCAGTCTTGGGAGGTTATACCTTTCTAACAATTTGTCCATTTCTTCCAGGTTGTCCATTTTATTGGCATAGAGTTGCTTGTAGTAATCTCTTAGGATGCTTTGTATTTCTGTGGTGTCTGTTGTAACTTCTCCTTTTTCATTTCTAATGTTAATGATTTGAGTCCTCTCCCTCTTTTTCTTGATGAGTCGGCTAATGGTTTATCAATTTCGTTTATCTTCTCAAAGAACCAGCTTTTAGTTTTATTGATCCTTGCTATTGTTTTCTTTGTTTCTATTTCATTTATTTCTGCTCTGATCTGTATGGTTTCTTTCCTTCTACTAATTTTGGGTTTTGTTTGTTCTTTCTCTCGTTCCTTTAGGTGTAAAGTTAGATTGTTTATTCGAGATGTTTGGTGTTTCTTGAGGCAGGATTTTATTGCTATAAACTTCCCTCTTAGAACTGCTTTTGCTGCATCCCATAGGTTTTGGGTTGTCGTGTTTTCATTGTCATTTGTTTCTAGGTATTTTTTGATTTCCTCTTTGATTTCTTCAATGATCTCTTGGTTATTTAGTAAAGTATTGTTTAGCCTCCATGTGTTTGTGTTTTTTACGTTTTTTTTTCCCTGTAATTGATTTCTAATTTCATAGCGTTGTGTTCAGAAAAGATGCCTGATATGATTTCAATTTTCTTAAATTTACTGAGGCTTGATTTGTGACCCAAGATGTGATCAATCCTGGAGAATGTTCCCTGTGCACTTGAGAAGAAAGTGTAATCTGCTGTTTTTGGATGGAATGTCCTATAAATATCAATTAAATCTATCTGGTCTATTGTGTCATTTAAAGCTTGTGTTTCCTTATTGATTTTCTGTTTGGACGATCTGTCCATTGGTGTGTAAGTGAGGTGTTAAAGTCCCCCACTATTATTGTGTTACTGTCAATTTCCTCTTTTAGAGCTGTTAGCAGTTGCCTTATGTACTGAGGTGCTTCTATGTTGGGTGCATATATATTTATAATTGTTATATCTTCTTTTTGGATTGATCCCTCGATCATTCTGTAGTGTCCTTCCTTGTCTCTTGTAACATTCTTTATTTGAAAGTCTATTTTATCTGATACGAGTATTGCTACTCCAGCTTTCTTTTGATTTCCATTTGCATAGAATATCTTTTTCCATCCCCTTACTTTCAGTCTGTATGTGTTCCTAGGTCTGAAGTGGGTCTCTTGTAGACAGCATATATATGGGTCTTGTTTTTGTATCCATTCAGCGAGCCTGTGTCTTTTGGTTGGAGCGTTTAATCCAATCATGTTTAAGGTAATTATCGATATGTATGTTTTCTTAATTGTTATGGGTTTGTGTTTATAGGTCCTTTTCTTCTCTTGTGTTTCCCACTTAGAGAAGTTCCTTTAGCATTTGTTGTAGAGCTGGTTTGGTGGTGCTGGATTCTCTTAGCTTTTACTTGTCTGTAAAGCTTTTGATTTCTCTATTGAATCTGAATGAGATCCTTGCCAGGTAGAGTAATCTTGGTTGTAGGTTCTTCCCTTTCATGACTTTAAATATGTCATGTCACTCCCTTCTGGCTTGTAGAGTTTCTGCTGAGAAATCAGCTGTTAACCTTATGGGAGTTCCCTTGTATGTTATTTGTTGGTTTTCCCTTGCTGCTTTCAATAATTTTTGTCTTTGATTGTTGCCAATTTGATTACTATGTGTCTTGGCGTGTTTCTCCTTGGGTTTATCCTGTATGGGACTCTCTGCACTTCCTGGACTTGGGTGGCTATTTCCTTTCCCATGTTAGGGAAGTTTTCGACTGTAATCTCTTCAATATTTTCTTGGGTCCTTTCTCTCTCTATTCTCCTTCTGGGACCCCTATAATGTGAATGTTGTTGCATTTAATGTTGTCCCAGCGGTCTCTTAGGCTGTCTTCATTTCTTTTCATTCTTTGTTCTTTACTCTGTTCCGCAGCAGTGAATTCCAACGTTCTGTCTTCCAGGTCACTTATCCGTTCTTCTGCCTCAGTTATTCTGCTATTGATAACTTCCAGTGTAGTTTTCATTTCAGTTATTGTATTGTCCATCTCTGTTCTTTAATTCTTCTAGGTCTTTGTTAAACATTTCTTGCATCTTGTCAATCTTTGCCTCCATTCTTTTGCCGAGGTCCTGGATCATCTTCACTATCATTATTCTGAATTCTATCTCCACTTCATTTAGTTGTTTTGCTGGGGTTTTATCTTGTTCCTTCATCTGGTACATAGCCCTCTGCCTTTTCATCTTGTCTATCTTTCTGTGAATGTGGTTTTTATTCCACAGGCTGCAGGATTGTAGTTCTTCTTGCTTCTGCTGTCTGCCCTCTGGTGGATTAGGCTATCTCCTGACTTATTGCACTTAGGATGATAATCTCTAGGTCCATACAAATGGCATTATTTCATTCTTTTTTATGACTGAGTAGTATTCCATTTTTTAAATGTACCACATCTTCTTTATCCATTCATCTGTTGATGGACATTTCGGTTGTTTCCATGTCTTGGCTAGTGTGAATAGTGCTCCTATGAACATTGGGGTGCATGTATCTTTTTGAATTAGAATTTTCTCTGGATATACACCCAGGAATGGGATTGCTGGACTATATGGCAACTCTATTTTTAGTTTTTTGAGGCACCTCCATACCATTTTCCCTAGTGGCTGTACCAACTTACATTCCCACCAACAGTGTAAGAGTGCTCCCTCTTCTCCATCCCCTCTCCAGCATTTGTTATTTGTAGACTTTTTAATGATGGCCATTCTGGCCAGTGTGAAGTGGTACCTCACTGTGGTTTTGATTTGCACTTCTCTAATAATTAGCCATGTTGAACATCTTTTCATGTGCCTGTTGGCCATCTGTATGTCTTCTTTGGAGAAATTTCTATTTAGATATTCTGCCCATTTTTCAGTTGGGTTATTTGTGGGGTTTTTTTTGTTGAGTTGTGTGAGTTGTTTGCATATTTTGGAAATTAAGTCCTGTCGGTCACATCGTTTGCAAATATTTTCTTCCATTCTGTAGGTTGTCTTTTCATTTTGTTTGTGGTTTCCTTTGCTGTGCACAATTAAAGCTGGTGTTTTAAATTCACGTCTCCTCTCCTGTTAGTTATTGTTTTCCCTTCTACTTCTCCCTCTCCAATTCAAAAGAACAATTAATAACAATAGTATTTATGATGATGATAATTATTATGATGATGATTATTATTATTGCCAGTGTAGTCCTCCTCTAGAGGTTGCAGAATTATCTAGGAACACAGGAGGTGAGGTAGGGTATAATGTTAAGGAACTCAGCATCTTTTGTACTAGGAGAACCAAAGAATATGGCATTTAACTCAAGACAGGGTACTCCTATGATCATAAAATATTCTGAAATAAGATTCCAAATTATTACAATTTTGCAGCCTTTCCCAGGGAAAGGCTCAGCCATGCACTCAGGGTTTTTATATTGCTCTTAACTCTCCCAATCCTTGTAGCTTTAAACCTTTTAACCTAGCTGAGAAATGGATGATTCTTCCCCAGTGAAAGGAGAGAATTGGAACAGTGAAGACCAGCCCTCTTTTTGCCCCTGTTGTCAATGAACGAGTCATTTCTGTGCGGTGGGGGAGGGGCTAGGCCAGGTAAGAGGGGACCCCTGCTCTGACCTTCTCTCCATTCCTTTCTTTCCATTTTAACTCCTTCCATCCTTCTCCCTTGATGACTCCTAGGTCATGGAGATCCAGAGTGTATTTTTGTCTAAATCTCCCAAGTTGAGTTCTTTTGGGACCCACTCTACCCAAACATTGGAATGGCCACCAGGCTGATGACCTCCATCACTCAGGAGACTTAAAGAATGAACTGTAATCTGGGAATTGCACACATAGGCGCACACAGGCTACAGTGGCACACTTCCTGTCCCGTCAAAGAAGTACTGATTTAGTACTTTAAACTGCATTTTTGGAAGTGTTTCACTACTGAAATGATGCAAATCAAACTGACTAGGAGCACAGACCCTGAAGCTGAGCCTGCGTCTTCCTTCCTTTACCCAGTGGATGGTCCCAACTTAAAGAGACCAAAACGACACAGGCTCCATCCTCACTTTGTAGTCTCCTGCTTAGAGCTCTGGCTCTTAGAAAGCAGCCAAAGTCAGCATAGTGAACTAACCGGTCATCGTGTGTGTGTGTGTGTGTGTGTGTGTGTGTGTGTGTGTAAAGTGATTGATCAATAGATGTAAATACGTTTTAGGTGTGTGTGTGTGTGTAAAAATACATAGATAGAAAGTTTTATCAAGTGCCTGAGTGTCTCATTTAAAAAATGGATGCTCTCTGGCTCCTTTGCATTTGTGACTACACAGAATCTGACAGTGACAGGGGTGGGTCAACAGAGGATCAGACTCTGAGTGGCTAGCTCCTAATTCACCTAGGAAGGGAAGTTTCTGGTGATGAAAAAGTAAGAGTCAGGGAGGCAGAAGACCCAGGTTTGGTTTCAGCTCTGCTTTTTTGTGTAGCTGTGTGATTGTAGGCAAAATGCTGAAACTGAACCTCAATTTTCATCTTAGAAAAATCAGGGTGACTGTGTGTGTGTGTTGTCCTAGGAATTCTTAATATGCCTTCCAGAATTACAAATGCTATGACTATATTAAAATTGACCAAGGTTAGGAAAGTTATTGATTTTCCTCTGCTAGTTACCACAGGGTTGGAGAAGAGAGCAGTTCACAGCCCACCTTGCTTTGGGGTATAAGAAGGTTTACAGTGACGCGAGGCTAGCGGATTTGCATTACACTGAACTTCTCCAATGTCTGGATCAGGAGATAGAGGAAGACTGCCACCCTCACGCTTTCCTCTCTAAGAGGCTGGCTTCTGCTAGAGATATCCTGGACCCCTAAGAGACAGAGGAACAACTGAAGCTACAGGGCAATGACCCAGACTCTCCTCCAGACAGATTCCTGTGAAAAAAAGGGTCCCATTTCTTTTATATAATAGAGACATCTTGAGATAAAAGGAGGCTACATACTTTGAAGGTTCACTTCCACTAGTACACAGTGGTTCTCAAATTTGAAACACATCAGAATTCGTTACAGGGCTTGTTAAAGCAGATTGCTGGGCCCCACCCCAGAGTTTCTGCATCTGTAGGTCCTGGGCAGGGCCCCAGTTTTGCACCTCTAACAAGTTCCCAGGTGTTACTGATGTTGCTGTTCCAGGGACACCACTTTGAGAACTATCAAGAACGGTACCTAGGGCCTCCCTGGTGGCGCAAGTGGTTGAGAGTCCGCCTGCCGATGCAGGGGATACGGGTTCGTGCCCCGGTCTGGGAGGATCCCATATGCCGCGGAGCGGCTGGGCCCGTGAGCCATGGCCGCTGAGCCTGCGCGTCCGGAGCCTGCGCGTCCGGAGCCTGCGCGTCCGGAGCCTGTGCTCCGCAACGGGGGAGGCCACAACAGTGAGAGGCCCGCATACTGCAAAAAAAAAAAAAAAAAAAAAAGAACGGTACCTAATATTCACTAGAACAGTATGCTCTAGAACAGTTATCAAGTATTCACTCAAAAGTGGGGAGGAGATGGAGCAAGAGAAAGTAGCTTAAAAATGTTTTTAAGGTGTTAATTAGTCTGTAAGAGTTTACCTTGAAAAAATCTTAATGCCGAAATAGCTCAGGCTTTAAAACCAGCTTTTGAAATGTGTTCATATACTAAAGGTTACACATATGAAAAGGAAATCTACATGCCTTTTAAAATGAGTCATCTTCATCAAAGACACCTGGCTCAGAGGAACTACCGATTTCACCATTTTGGCACTTAACTTGGTGTTTTGCAGGGCCTGAGGGAAATGCGTAAAAAGATAAATCACATAAAACCCTGTATGCCGCCGTGACGGGTGTCAGTGAGGCTGAGGGGTGGGGGTGGCCGCGTGGTGAGAGGCAAAACCACTGCCATTAGGGCCAGTAGTATGGTTTCCATCTCCCGCCTCTCCCAGACAGGTAAGGGAGACAGAGTTAGCCCTTCTCTCACTTTCTGAAAATTCCCTTCCTCACGTTTCAGGGAATCATCTTGTAATTCTTGGATTCCTTTTCCTAATCAAATAAAGACACATACGCACCTCTGGAGGAAAATGTCTGTATTAAAAGCCAAAAAAACACAGAAGTACAAGAAGAAACGCCCATCTGACCACGTCACTGGATAGATCGACTTGGAAAAAGGTTAATAAAGTTCATTTTCAGCGGTAACAATATATCAGTGTTAAATCATTCCCATGCCTCCTCCCCCTTTTAAATAAATTAAAAAACAACAAACTTCAAATACTATGTTCAGATACAAAGAGCTTCCCTTACTACTGCAATAGCAATTTGATTTTTTTTACTAAAACTTTCATTTAAAACAGTTATTAAATATATAAAACAAATACACAGGATTTGGTCATTTTCTGCCATGAATATAGGGCACGTGGGTGCGGGGAGGAAGGAGGGCAGGGGGACGCAAAGAGGGGAAAGGGCCCCATTTCCCTCTCTCCATCTTCCAAGCTGCGGATCTCACCCTGCAGAGCAAGGGCTTGCATCTGCTTTTGGGAGCCAGAAGCGCGGCACAAACCTGGCTTTTCCCACACGCTGGGGCCTCTTCCGCGGACCCCTCCCCGGAAGAACTAACGGTCACTACTGCACGAAGCACACCGGCCGAGTCTCCCGGCGGGAAAGGCACCGAGAGCGCGGACATAGGGAGGACAAGGGGAGGAGTGGGGCGGGTCACTTGGTCGCCGCCCCCGAGGTGACGGCCGCGGCGGCGGCGGCGGCGGCGGCGGCTGCAGCGGCGGCGGCGGTGGTCCCAGCGGGTACGGCGGCGGGGGCGGCGGCGGCGGCGCTGGCGGTGGTCCGGCGCTGCTCCATGCCGTTGGGCAGGAAGCCGGCGATGATGGGCACCGGCCAGATGAGGGCGGCCACGCTCCACACGACGATGACCAGGGTCATGAAGCAGGCCACCAGCGTGGACTCGATGGGCTTGCGGTTCAGCCGCCAGCCCGGCTCGCCCTGCAGCTCCTCCAGGCTGAAGTCCAGGCAGCAGAAATGCAGCGGCTCTCCCTGCAGCCACAGCGGCCCGGGGGGCTCGGCCGCGGGGTAGGCGGGCAGCGCGGTGGGCGTCCCGGCGGTGGCGCCGGCGGGCCGGAGGCGGCCGGGGCGGCGGCCGCGCACCCAGCCGCAGCCCACGCAGAGGCGCAGGTCCTGCTGCGCGCCGCCCGCCGCCAGCCCTAGGTGCTCGATAAGTAGCGGCGGCCCGACTCGGTGGAAGGCGGCGGCGAAGAAGGCGCGGCCATGCGCGTTGGTGGAGAAGAGGAGCAGGTCGCACTGGAAGCCCCGCGGGCGGCCCCAGCGCACGAGCAGCGAGCTCAGCATCTGTCGCTGCACGCTGATGTTGCACGGCGCCGCCGCCTCCTCCTCCGGGCCGGGGCGCTCGGGGGCCCCGGGCGCAGCCGAGGCCAGCAGCCGCGGGGCGGCAGGCTCGTCCACAGACGACTCGTTGACCGAGGCGTTGAGGGGCGCCCCGAGGAGGCCCGGCGCGTCCGCGGCTCCGCCGCGGGCGGGCGGCAGCGGGCAGGCGGCGGCCAGCAGCGCGGCGAGCAGGGGCAGCATGGCCTGTGGCGGGCGCCTACGCGCGCAGGGCAGGCGGTGGCTGCATGGCGCGCGGGAGACGAGCCGGCGAGCGGACGGCGGGACTGCGGGGACTGGCGGCGGGCGGAGTGAAGACGCGTCGGGCCCCCCTCAGCCCGCGGGGGCGGCGCGGAGGCAGTGAAGGCGGCTCGCTTGGCGCGGGGCTCCCTCCCGGCCCAGCGGTGTCTGGGGTTCCCCGCCGCCCCCGACGCGGGAGCCCTCGGACGGCTGGGCGGTTCTGCTGGGCCCTGCGCTCGCCGGGAGCAGGATTCCCCGACTCGGCTCCGCCTCCCGCGCGCCTCGCCCCATCCCGCCCCGCCCTCCGCCCGCGAGGCTTGGAGACTCCGGGGAGGGCGGGGTTGCACGCGCCGCGGCGGGAGCGGGGGCGTGGTCGGGCGGGCCGGGAGGGGTGTAGGCAGCGTGCGGGGATGGGGCTCCGAGGCCTGCGCGTGGGCCCGGACTGTCGCTTCTGTGGCTATTGTCCGATAGTTTGGGACGGGGTGAGTTGGCCCGGCTCGTGAAGCTTGCGGACGCGCCCTGGCGGCCCCGCCACACCCCCGGAGTCCAACTCCAAGCGGCGAAGGCGCTTTGAGGGAATTGCGTCCTCGGAGGGAGGCTTTTGTCACGCCTGAGGCAGGCCTGAGATGTCTCACCTTAGTGCTCACCTGGACCTCGCTCCTTTTACGGAAGGTAAAACTGAGGCGGAGAGAAGGGGAAAGACTTCCCCAGGCCACCCCAAGAGCCAGAACCAGAACTCCTGGCCACGAGTGTCTCTTAGGTCCGAAGCGTTTGGCGGGTTTTTAATGTACCTCCAACACAATAAATCCACTTGGTATTCTCACAGCAAGCAAACCCTAAGATTCTAAGAACTCTATGGAGTTGGGGTGGAGAGGGTCGGGTGGGAATGTGAGCCCCATAGCCTTGCAGCTCTGGAGTTTCCTGGTAGGGACTTTCACTCCCAGGAAACAGCTTCTCACGTGCAAGGCCCTGTCTGGCAAGTCCAATGAGCACGTATTTATGAAAGATTTGTATGTAGAATCTGTTCAAGGGAAGATTCATCCCCGTTAGGATATTAAGTGGAGGAAGGCCTGTCAAGAATAACGTGCCAAGATCAGATTTATATTTTAAAAAACACTTTCCTAGCAGTTTGGCCTTTTACACTTGGTAAGAAAAATTCACTGATGCTGCTCCAAGAGAATACCCCTGTGGTTTGAAGCCAGTGTGCTCCGTGAGCACCAGCTATTCCTGAGTCTGAGAGGGAAAGTGTGGAGAGAGCAGAAACAGGCCGTCACCAAAATGGCACAACGTCTAAACCAGCTCCGTTTCCTGAACAGAACTACATTGCTAGGCTTGGTGGCTGATTACATTTCTGGCAGAGTTATCCATTGTTTCTAACAATGAGTCAAACCGGGTTGAGGAAGATGTAAAAACAGCTCCAAAATATAGGTCCCAAACCTACCTGCCTTCTTCCCACTTGGGCAAGTTATTATTCTGACTTGGCCTTGGCTTCCCCATCTGAACAGTGGGGTCAGTGGTACCTGCCTTGCGGGGTTGCTGTGATCAGTGCACTCAACCCATTGTCTGTCCATCTGTTCACAGAGGTGCTCACGCGGTGGCTGATGAGATGTAGTTCCTACCAGTCTAGCCCGAGCTGGCTGTCTGGAATGACCCTTGGTTTCTACAGAAATGATGAATTTCCCTGAGGGGATGGGACTCCCTTTTGTTTACGCCTTCGTTCCTTTTCTGCTGGGAAGCAAACTACCAGAGAGAACAATGTGAATTTTCGTGCTTTTATTAAAAGTTAGTTTTCCTTTTAGACTTGCATGTCAGGAACAGAATCTATTGTCTGATACGGCAGAGCTGTTTTAATCTGAGCCATGTGGCTGGTGAACAGCCCAAGAACAGGGGCCTCAGGTAATCTTCAGGGCTGAGAGAGGCCCAGTCTTCCAGGGGTGGGTTTTGAGTCCACTGTCTTTGACAGTGGGTGATGCTCTCTAGGGTTTCCGCCAGAGGTGGGAGCTTCCTGGCTTTGTCTGAGCAGCAGGGAGGCAGCAACAAAGGAAGAAGACACAGAGCCACTTGGGGGGCCAAATAGTTCGCTGCAAAGCTGTGCCACCGTTGCCCTGCGTCCCAGGAACCTGAATTCTGCCCACTTTTCCAGCACGTGTAGGACTCCAACACCTTACCCTCATTCAGAGGGGCAACCACACAGTTGTAGATTGATTTGCTGTCTTTGGGGGCAATTGGAATTTGGGAAAAGATAAAATTACATTATTTTCGGTCTTGTTTACTGCTGTGTTACTAGCAGTGGCAGAAGCACTTGAGCACAGGGGAGAGGCTGTGTTTGTTGATTGGACAAATTTGCCTGTTTGCTCATAGCTCTGACTAGCCACGATTTATTTAGTACTTTCCACATGCCGGGTGTTTTACACACATCATCTCTACTCTTTTCAACAATCCTATGGATGTGATACCTATTTTACAGTGAAAAAACTGAGGCTCAAAGAGCGTGAGTAACCTACCTGAGGCCCCACAGCAACTGGTGGCAAAACCAGAATATCAGTCCAGTCTCCACTGACTCAAAAGTTTGTGCTTTTCAAAGAACTAGTTGTGTCTTATCTTATTGAGGTTGGGTTCCAAAGTCTGTGCATAAGTTAAAAGAATATATGGTGTAATTCTAATTTCATTTTGATAAAAACTTTTGGTCGAGTTTCTTTTTAAAGATATATATATATATATATATATATATATATATATATATATATATATATGAAGCCAACATATTATAACAGCATTAGACAAAGATTGGAAAACAGTGGAGGAAACCATTAGAATCCCGGCTACCTGATTCTTTACTTCTCTGCATCTGCATCATTATTCTTCTCTGCAATCTTTGTATTCTCTAAATGTGCAACTAATACTCTGAAGAAAAAAAAAAAAAAAAAGGAAATTGAAGTCCCACTACCTTTTACAGCCATTATCACTTTGTGTTCTTTCCTTCAGCCCAGAGGGGATCTGGGGTCCAGCCAGGAGCATAGGGCACTCAACAAGCAGGTGCTGACTGAGTGAGTTGACCTGCTGGTTAAGAATTCTGCCCAAGCTACAGGTGGAGACCTGTTGGTTAAGTTGTGTGGCTCCTGGTCCCTTCTCTGAGCCATCTCCTACCACTTTCCCTTTCCCTCACCGGCTCTGTTCCAGGCATACTGCCATCTCTGCTATTCCTGGAACACAGCAAGCAAATCCAGACTCAGAGCCTTTGCCCATGCTGTTTCCTCTGCCTAGGACGCCATTCTTTCTGTTAGCTATCTTGCTTGCTCCCTCCCTTCCCACAGGTCTCTGCTAAGATGTCAGCTCCCCCAGAGAGGCCTTTCCGGACAATTCCTGTAAAACAGCACCCATTCCCAGCATCTCCATCCCTCTCCATCCTCTTGTGCATTGTTCCGTGTCTTCCTGGTACTTATCGTCAGCCGTCACACCGTAGGTTTTTCTTCTTTGTTTAATGTCTATCCCTTCTCTGGCATGCTTGCTGCCTCAAAGCAGGGCTTTATCTGTTTTGTTCAATGGAACAGTGCGTGGCTTATAGTAGGGGTTCAATAACTAGCTGATGAATGAGTGAGTGAATTTAATAGACTGGGCCAACTCAGCAGGCAGGATGTCGGGGAGCGGTCAGGGAATTGAGATGGACAGAGCCACGCCAGTTCCACAGCAACAAGACTCATGTAGCCCCTACCAGCCTGCAGGCCAGGAGCCACCCACCTGGCCCTGCCCTGCCCTGCCTGGACTGGTGGAGGAGCCAGGTCCCATGGGGAACCACCTGGCGGGGCAGAGTTTGGCCTGGAAGGCTAAATTGATCTCACAAACCCTGACACGCAGCAGCACTAAGGGACATGAGTCAGGGCAAGCTGAATGACTAGGAAGAACATCCCAGATGAGCCCAGACTTCTCTTCTATCTAAGGAAGAAAGGCAAACGAGACTCCTTCCATCTCCTCAAGTCCTATCATTTTTATCAAACGAATGGAAGACTTTGATAAATCTCTGTTTTGTCTATAAAATACAAATAGCAAGTTTTTCTACATGGACTGTATTGTTAGAAAACAATCATGAGGACTCCAAAGAAAATAATTAGTAATGATGCCCAGTTGTTTCATTCTTTTCATTTCCTGTGTCCTTCCCAGGTGTTAGCTAATTTTTCCTTATGCTGCCTACTGAAGTTAAAATTAACAAAAAGATCTCCCTGGGTTATTTGAATTCCTTTCATCTAACGACCTGAGAGTGCCACAGGTACAGTAATTTGTTAGATATGATTACCACATGCTGTAGACTGAGAAGTAAGCAAGAACCACAAAAGAATTGTAAAAATAGGACAGAGGAAAGAGGGGCTTAGAAACCAGTGGTTCAGCTATACCAGAGTCACTGGTGAAGGTTGTGGTTGGCATGGGTTTTGGCAGGGGGGGCACTAGGAAATAGGGGAAGAATTCTTTTCATTCCAGTCTCCCTGCGAAATCCCATTCCTCAGATGGGAAACTTGACTGATTGCAGGAGCAGCTGAAGAGCTGGGCCTTTGTACCAGGCACTGGGGGAGGGCTGGGGGCCCCCAGTGTTCAGGTGATTAGAGCCTGACCAGTCCTGTGCCCTCTGCTGCCAGGCTGCTTCGTGATCTCACCGGGTGGCTCAGCCAGATCTCCAGGGTGTGGATGTTTATCCTTCTTGATCACTGTGGTCAGAAGGGAGATTTCCCTCCGCACAATTCTGGCAGCAATTATAGCCCACACATTTCATTTGGCAATTAATCATGGGCTGCCTTGGGACAAGGCTGCTGTGGCCAGCTCAAGCTGTTACTAAGACAATTCAGTCTGATGCATTCGTTGTTTGCTTGTGGATATCCTCTGTGCATGGTGGGCAGGGCCACTGCTGGTATTTCTTTTCTATCCAGAGACCCAGACATCATGCTGGGCTTCTGGTAAGATTTCAGTGAAGACTTTTTGAGGCAATAAGAAGCTTGTGCTGTTATAGGAAGATGGAGAGTATCTAAGAGAGAACTGTGAGGAAGAAAATGGTGCCCAGGTGATAACATATGTGAAATCATTTGAAGGGGAGAGAAATCCTGCCAAGTGAGACCCTCTTTTGCGTTTGGCCTAGCATTGGTACCTTCACCAGATGATAACTGTCACTTGACAGACAGTTACTGTGCTCCAGGCACTGTGTCAACCACTTGAAATGCATCCCCACCATAGTCTCCTGAGGAAGAGATTACTGTGACCATTTTACAGATGAGGTAAACGGAGGCTCAAGGGATTAAGTCACTTATACAAAATCACAGTGGTGGAACCAAAATCTAAACCTCATCTGACAACTGTGTTCTTAATCACAGCCCTGCTAAATGGTCTCTGCCGTCACCGACAACCTTGTGAGTTGGAGGTTATTGTCCTGTTTTAATGATGAGGAAGCAGGTGCAGGATGTCTGGGCAGCTGGCAAAGGATGGGTCATTTGCATCTCTTCAGCATTCCAATTATATCTAGCCTACACTCAGTCCCAGTTCATAAATTCCACCAATACTGAAATTCTGGAGGATGTTTTCCCAATCTGGTGCATCCTTATGGATGGAGCCCTGGACTCCCCACGCCTATTGCTCTGCCTCCAGGGCCATCAGGGCTCCTGGTACTCAGTAAGTGCTGGTCAGGAACCTGGGATTCAGCAGGGACTGCTCACCTGGGCAGACATCCAGCCTGGAGCTCCTGAGATACCTGAGAGCCTTCAGGTATGACGCTGATGGATTCTAAGATAATGTATTCACAAGTTACTTGGCGAAATATTCAAGAGGTATTGACTAAACCCCATTGATGGGGATAGCAGAATAGTTTCTGTGAAAAAACTGCCATTAAACACTTATTTCCAGGGTGAGCATCTGTCAGGCAAACTGACTGAAACTATCTTTTAAAAACTTTTTTTTTTTTTTTTTGGTAATATGGTGATGTGCATTTCTAAAACTTTGGTGCTGCTTAAAGTAATTTCTTTTGGAAAGACAACCCTTAAAGCAAATGATATTTTGTGGTTCTTGTATCCACCTTATAAAAAAATTAAAATGTCATTTAACATTTATAAATGTAAATTCTGAGAATTTCAGTATGGCAAATATGGGAGAAAGAGCTGGGTCATCAGAGCCAAGGCAGCTGAATGTTCCCCATCAAGCAGTAACCAGCGTCATAAAAATTTACTTCATGCTGCTTCTAAACAGCACCAAACACTCCCTTCAAGTGAAATCGTTGGTGTTCCATTTCCAGAGGTAGGGAGGAGACGGAGGAAGCAAGAGCCCATTTAGAGAGAGCCAGGAACATTGGAACACATTTGTCAAAGTCTTTCATGCCTTCTCACTGCGCCCCCTTCCTGCTGGATCTACTGGCCCCACATGCAGGGGGACATCTGCCACTTGCCTGGGCATGTCCTGTCACTCAGGGGTCCTGCCTGGCATTGCCTTCGTGTTGAGTTGGCCTCTTGGTCTACCCATTCTTTCTCTACTAAAGTCCCCAGATTTGGGGATTTGAGAGAGTTGTGACTATGAACATGGCCTTCGGAGCTGGGCAGACCTAGACTGGATGCACTACTTTACTGTGTCTTGGTTTTCTTGTCTGTGAAATGGGCCTAAGAGCTGCTCTCTTCTAAGGGTTAAATGGGATTCTTATTGCAAAACAGCATTCAGTGAGCGTGGCTAGCACTTTGGGTTCCAGGAACATGGGCACGCAGCTCTTCCTCTCTCCTTACACTGCTGTGGAAATGGATGTATTTGCACCTGCAGGGGTTCATCATTGTATGTGGAAAATAAAGAAAGAGGGATGGCTCCTGGCTTAAAAGAAGCTAGTGTACATTCCTGTCTACACGGAGCCATCCCTAGTAATCAAGCACACTTGGATTCCTGTGGCCATGAGAGTTGGAAGGGATCGCAGAGGCCACCTAGTCCAAGCTCCTCGTTTTATAAATGGGGAAACCAAGGCCCAGAGATGGCTGCTGGCCTTACCAAAGATCACAGTCTGGTTGGCAGCAAAACCAGGGCTGGAAGCCAAAACCCATGGCCAACTGGCCATCAAACATGGCACCTCTCTAAGTACAGTCTGTTGCAATGCTTTTACAGCTGCACTTTATTTTTTTTTTATTTTTATTTTTTTTGCGGTACGCAGGCCTCTCACCGCTGTGGCCTCTCCCGTTGCGGAGCACAGGCTCCACACGCGCAGGCCCAGCGGCCATGACTCACGGCCCCAGCCGCTCCGCGGCATGCGGGATCTTCCTGGACGGGGACAAGAACCCGTGTCCCCTGCATCGGCAGGCGTACTCCCAACCACTGCGCCACCAGGGAGGCCCTACAGCTGCACTTTAAAAATGAGGCCCAGTTGCAAAGTGAGAGCAAAGAGCCTTTCTAATTTACTTAGAGAAGAAGAGAAAAATAATGGGCTTTATAATTGCCAGAATCACACTCCTAACTCTATTTACACGATGGAGGATTGATTGCGTGGGCTGAAAGTGTCAGCACACTTGGCAAGCTTCCATTCTGATGCAATTAAGCCTTTCTCCTTCCAGCTCTGCTGAGAACCTGGGTCAGGCCCCAGGAGGCCCGGATGTGAGTGGAAGCCCAGGCTGAACCAACCCCACCCTTAAGTCCTGAAGGAGTCCATGGGCATAGGCAGGAACTTGGAGCCCACTGTCCAAGTGAGGCCACTGGGGCCATCAGGTCATGCTTCTTCCTGGTACCTGGGCTGTTGGCCAAACTCCTGCAGTCCTTTGCATGGTATGAGAATCCCCAGGTGACTGCCTGCTTGAAGCTATGTACCAGGGTCACCCAGAGCTGGCTGTGCCCTGTCCTCACCATCCAGGCTGTCCCCCTCAATGGCAGTCTTCATTTTGATGGTGCCTCAGTTTGCTTTGCCCTGTGCACTTTCGAGATGTCAGCTGTGAGCCCCTCCATGGAAGAACCCAGTGCTACCCTGGAACTGGGCCTGTGGCTCCAGCCCTGTCCACCCTATAGCCCAGCATGTATCGCCTTCTCTGGTTGGCTGCTGGCTAAGCAATGGAGCACACAGGTGGGAGGGATCAGATTTCTCTTAAAGCCAAACTCCTGTGGAAATCTAATGAGTGAAGCTCAGAGGTTTCCCACACTGCCCACTTGCAACTCGCTTTTCAGTGACAGTAATGGAAAGGAAACACATTTGACTTCCCATAGGCAGACAGTCTCACAATGTCCCATGCTCCACCAGGGCCCAACCATCTCACTGTCACAGAGACTGATACCTGCGGTCACCTACAGTCCCCTGAGCAGGCATCTCCCAGAGGGGACCCATTAGGGTTCTGAACTGACCCCTGTGGCTTACACCTTTCTTAAATCCAGTTCACTTTAGTCTCTTGTTCGTCAGTGATCTGGCATCTTGTTTTAAGCCTCAAAATGGCAGATCACTTTTATCTTGTAGGGTAGCTTGGATTGGCTGGAAGTCATTACCTGAGTGCTGTGTTCAGAAGGATTCTGAGGCTGAATCTTGGCTCAAGGGGGAAATACTGTGATGGACTAACAGTAGCTGCCAGGGTACGAAGGAATACAGATAGTGAATATCTGGTTTTGTCTGCCTGTTTCTTCAGGAAAGGACATCCCTTTCTCTTGGGTATCTGCTGCTCCCTAAATCCATATGGTTTTGGTGGTGCTACCAGTTAGAGTACCTGGCCCCTGGTTTCAGTGATGAACATGTGACCCAGGCCTAGCCAATCATAGTGCCCCAGCCACCTAACCCTAATGATTTGCCCAGGGAGCATGTGACCCAAGCCAGCCAATCAGAGACCTACCTTGGGATTTGCTACATGAAGCTGGAGGAGAGAAGGCATCTCTTTCCTCTGGCATGTCTGACTGGGATGAAGGAATACTGGAGTTGTCTGCAGCTCTGCCCACTCCTTCCTCCACCCCCTGCCCATTTCTCCTCTCCCTGCACACAGAAAGCCTGTTTACAGTAGGAAGGAATAACCAATAGCAGTTTCTGAGAGATGCCAGAAGCCTTGTTGTTGTCATTTGTGACCCTTGATCTAGCAGGACTTGAAGCCTGCTCTGCCCCTGTTCTGACCAGATTGTGAGCTTAAAAGCACAGTTGTGAAACTGGAAGCAGGCTCGAGTTGCGTGTCTGACACATGCAACCAAATACATGCAGCAGCTATCTGTCAGCCCTCTTGTTATCCCTCAGAACACCCTCAGCTACAGCACTGCTTTAATCTTACTGGGAAGCCCTTCTACTCCCTTGTCTCACAGCCCCCAGAATGCCAGCTCTACTCTTTGAACCCCTCTAAGTCTCTCAAAGAAAGAAGACACTTTTTTCTCTCCTTAATCATGTTCATAAATGAGCACCACTCCCCCCCCTGCTCAATCTCAGGGGAAATTTCTGTTCTCTACATACTTAGCATTTGAACCGAATCGCTCAACATTTGTGAATCTGTGTTCCAAGGTCATAATCGTGAATAAAGAGAAAGTTTGTAGCTCCAAGACATTTATCACGTTGTTTACGATGGTGAAAAATTGGAAACCAACAAAATGCCCCCCAGTAAGGGGATGGCTAGGAAATAGAGAAATGTTCTCCTTATGAAAGAGTACGCAGCCATGACAATTCTCTTTACAGAGAGTTTTCTGCTGAGTGTGGCATTGAGACCATCATGCAGACTTTAGCTCCTCTCATGGTGTCCAGAGTGTAGAACCCCAGAACTTTGGTTATTTGCATAACCTTCACCGATGCTTTGCGCAGTTTAGGGAGAGGGCATATTGCATAAGGCTTGTGATTCCACCGACAATGTCTTGAGATACTCCCTGTTATGGGGGTCTCACTCTCTCTTCCTTTTTCTCACATGGCACCCAGCCTCACTGTCCTCTCTCTCCTCCCCCCTAGATTTCCTCAGGGGACCTCAGAAGTCCTTCCCTTCTGTTGTGAAGAGCAATCCAGTTCTTCCCAGCCTCCTACCTCCCAATCTATCCCAGGACTCCCCTGACCTGAGCCATGCAGGGTACCAGACCCTTCCTTCTTACAAGGCCATTGAGCCCTGAATTTTGCCACTGGAGCATGTTCTGGAGCTTCCCCATCTCCACCAAAATTGGCTTTCCAGACCTGAACTGCTCCTGAATCCCCTTTCCAGACCTGAACTGCTCCTGAATCACCCTAGTGGTTCTGATGCAGCAGTGCAGGGTGGGGCCTGAGAATCTGCATCTCTAACAAGACCCCTGATGATTTCCAGGTGATGCTGAGGCTGCTGGTCTGGGGACACACTTAGAGAACCACTGACTTGGAGCATTTCTTTTGAACACATAGAATACTCTCCCTAAGAGGAATTTTGTGAACAGTGTTTGTTCCATCTTGTCACATATTATTATAGTACTATTCCTGGAGATAGAAAACGTTACATAAAAATGTTTATGCCAGGGGCATCTGCTCCCCAGTTTTTCCAGAGAAGCAGAGAAGGGGATCCCAGACTGCCCATCATCTGGGTTTGCTTAACTAAAGAGATCCAGATCTTTCCATGGTTTGGAAAGATGATTTCCAGCAACTAACCAGGGCAGCTTTCATGGTATCCAGGCCAGAGAAGGTGCCAGGATGGGGAGCAGTGTTGGGTGCAGGGCTGGGCCAGCAGAGGTTGGAGTCCGGCCCCAGAAGCCAGGTCAGGGACCAGTCAACTCACTGGCGGCTCTACTCAATCACCACTGTACCAGGGGCATGTCAGAGATGACCAGGGACACAGCTCTCTGCTGGCGGAGGAAGGGGAACCAGGCCAAGTCAGCACGTGAAAATATGAAGTCACCCCAGACTCATGGTGGGCACTGACGGAAAAGCCACGGGAGGTGGGGAAGCCCCAGGGCACCTGGTTCTAGTCCTGCCCTGGTGTTGGCTGGTGAGCCTTCCATCTTGAGCACATCACGTCACCTTCTTCAGTTCCAGTGTCTCATTGGTAAAACGAGGGGCCTGCACCAGATGATGTCCTTGGCTCCTTAAGATTCCAGAGCCAAATGTGTCCTCAGGGCTGTCACTTCTCCTCTTCATTGGGTCTGTCTTCCTTTTGTGGGGTAAGGGGGATAAAGGGCCAGCTCGGATGTTGCGAGAACTTGGGCCAGTTAGGACGCCTTGATACGTGTGGCAGCCTCTTTGGTTATGAGGGGTCATCAGGCTGTGAGAGACCCAACACCCTGTCTCAGTCCCTGGGGTGCTCCTTTTACTCTGACAAGTGGAAGCAGGATGTTGGGGAGCAGAGGTGTGGAGATGGGTCGCATACTGGGCTTCCAGATGTGGGGAGTGCCCAGCACGGCTGGACCACATTTGGTCCGCACTGGCTGCTGGGATCTGAAGGACAGGAAGAAAAGCATCGATAGCTCTTGCAGGGCCTCTCTGGACAGCAGCCCTGATGGCTTAAAATGGACGTAGATTGTGAAGGGAAGGGAGGCACTCCACTGGGGCAGGGGCACCGAGGACAGTATTGTCGTCTGAGTGTAGGAGTGTGGCTCCTCCTTGCAGCCAGCCATGGGACGTGGCATTGCCCACTAGGGTACTGCTGGAGATTTGCAGGGCATTTATGTAGTTTCCCCAGATTCTATAGTCAGACTGTTCCCAGGACTCGGAGAGCTCTCATCTGCCAACAGGAGCTCCCGGTGGCCTTGCCAGCCTCAGGCAGGGCCCTTCTCTGGCCCGATGGGGCTGCCCCTGTAACTTTGGGACAGACCTAGGCGGTTTTTCCCCTGCTTTCTCCCTTCCCGTGTCCCTCTTTCCAGGTGCCTGGGGATTCTCTTAGCTGACAGCCAGCTGAGCACTTCACACTTCATTGAAAAGTCACCACAATAATTACCAGATCATTAACAAGGGATTTTGAAAAGGCACTTCAAAGCGTCTCTCCCGGAATTGCTAAGACAGGTGTAACAATCTATCTGGGCAGAGAAGAATGGTTTAAAGGGATGTTGGGGACTGAGGGTAAGGTGTTAATTAAACTGGGCTGAGTAGCGGCAGGAGTGGGTAACCTAATCTGAGCATGGTAACAACCCAGGCAACGGTGAGGAGGCCTGACAGTTTTAGACAAAACACAAAACATACAGACTTTGTTTCTCCTCTTACACTTTAATAAGGAATTTGACATAAATCCTAGGTCTTCCTTAGAACGCCTGGTACCTGTTTCGACAAGGTTCATGTACACGAAACATAAACTTTCCTGCACCACAGGCTTCGTTATTAATTTTACTCATTACAGTTAATGAAAAATCAAATGTCCAAATGGCTGGGGACGAGGTGGGCAGATAAGCTCTCCTTATATCAAAAGTCCCACAGGAAGGAAGATAAATGGTTATGTCTCAAATAGGTGGACGATTAGGTATGCCTGCTTAAGCTACCCCCTTTACTGAAACTTTAGATCAAGTTGTTGCCTCCTGACAAATCTGCATACTGTTTGGATGGAGATACAACCCTTCCCTACCTGGGAACCTTGTTTCCAGAGATCCTTGCCCAATTGCAAATGATATCCGGGTGGCAACAGACTCAAGTACAGATCATCATCTTTCTGTGATGGTCCAAGTCAGTGGGTTTCAGCCCTGGCTGCGTATCAAAATCCTAGTAACACAGGTGTTGGGACTCACACAAGACATGTGGAATCAAAATCCCTGGGGCTGAAAACCTGGCATCCATATTTTTAAACACCTCTCAAGGTGATTCTTGTGCAATTTTTAGAGTACTGGTGTTTGGGAACTAACTACAGGAGCTGAAAATACTTTCTGTGAGGTTTTTTTTCTTTTTTTTTCCTTTTCATATTCAAAGCTACTTTAGAGCACAACTGCTTTAAAATGTCACCTCAAGGTCTTCAGCCTCCTTGAGAGGGCTGATTTGCATGAAGTATTTTCTAGATGCCAGGCAGAAAATGTAAGCTAAGCATAGGAGTGTTTGGGCTCGTGGTGACCATCTTTAGCATCAGGGAAGCATCTGTCTGGCACCTTGCAGGCTGGCGAGGCAAAGTGTGAAGTTCATGGTATTTCTTATTCGGAGAATAGCAAACTCTACCTAGGACATCATGCTATCTGGGTATGACTTGCTAAAATGCAACCGTGTCCTTCTGTGCATGAGATCATGCGTGCTGTGTGGGCCTAAATGTGCAGGTCCAAACTCCATGCCCCGTCCCAGATTCTCTGCCTGACTCTTGGACAGTGATCATGCAGCCTGAGACAACTGTGGTGGGAAAGGGAGGTCCTGGGTGGTCCCAGAGGGAATGAGGGTGATGGAAGATGCTAGGTAGACCCAGGGGGACAAGTAGATGGGAGGGGCTAGCTGTCCCCAGAGGGGATGGATGAGAGTGATGGGTGGGATGCCGTGCTTAGGAGGAAGGTATCACCAGCTAGATCGGAATCCACAGTTTGGGAGACCCGCTGTAACTAACAGATCAGTCTGCCCCTCCCCAAATCCTTAAATGTACAGGCATCAACTCGTCGTTTTGGATTTTATTAAGTTTTATTAAAATCACCTTGGAAATCTGCCCTATTTATCATAGACACCCTGATGCCTCTGAAACATCTCTGGGCATTCTTGGGGCATTCACATTTCTCCTGCCGGCCTCTGGCCCTGATTCCTGTTGGATTCCCAGTCTCTATTATGTGCTCTTGTTTTTCCCGTAGGATATCATCCCACCTCCCTCAGCCCTGATCTCTTCTTACCCCCAAAGTCCCACCAGCTCAAAGCTTTGGGAGGACCGACTTCCAGGCCCAGATCAGCAGAGTCCAGCCACATCACAAGGATACCCTTGCCCTTAGCCTGGTCGGGACCCTTTACACTCATGCTGCTCCTCGTGTGATAAAAGCAAAGCATCCCATTCCTGTCCCATTGCCCTTCTCATCTAGCATCTCCTCACCCCTTAGAGACCTCCAACACCCCACTTGCCAGGGCAATGCTGCCAGCTGGGAAGGAAGAGTAGAAAGATGGATTGAGGGAGACAGAGGGAATGACCCTCCTGTATATCTTAATTTCAGCATTAAAATCAAATAGCCAGAGATCAAATTCTGTAGACAGAAGCCAATTACACACAAAATTTGGCAAATCGTATGCAAATAACACATGTGTCTCTGCCCTAGATTACATCTGCTTAAATGTGTTTTTCAGGAGCAGACAAGGAGAGATCACGGGGAAAGAGTGTTCAGGATGTGGGGGCAAAGAAGCAAGAGAGGGAATGATGGATTCTTAAACCCAACCACATGCCAGGAAATTTTACTTATGTCATTTGCTCAGCTAGCCCTTCTTGAGTGGCTGTTGTGTGCTTTGTATATTGGCCACGTTTCTCCCCATCATTTAAAAGTGGCTGCCATTGCCCCAATCAGCATGTCATCACACAGTGAGGGCCAGAAACAGAAAAGGAAAGGGGAAAGATATCCTCACGCCTTTCTCTCTTTCATTTTTCAGAGAAGACAATTGCTTCTCAAAGCTACCCAATAATCTTCCCAAGGCCACAGAGCTGGGAATATAGTGGAGCAGCGATTTCAGTGTGGACAGTCTGACTCTAGATTGTCCAACAGAAACATAATGCAAGCCACATATGCAATTTTAATCTTTTAGTAGCTACATTTAAAAAGTAAAAAGTAGGTGAAATTAATATATTTTATTTAACCCAATGTATCCAGAAGATTATTTCAACATGTCAACAGAAAAATTACTAATGATATATTTTACATTTTTTATACTAAGTCTTTGAAATCCAATATATCTTTTATACTTAGAGTACATCTCAATTCAGTCACCATATTTTCACTAGAAATACTTGATCTCTGTTTTATATTTCATAAAATTTATATAGATACACATACTCAAGTTGTTCCAAATAGACTTAAAGTTTCCCAGTTATTGAATCAAGTAGTGGTTTTTACATTCACATTTAAATTAATTAAAGTTAAATAAAATTAAAAATTTGGTTGCTCAGTGTTTCTAGCCACAGTTCAAGTGCTCAGAAGCCACATGTGCGGTGGCTACTGTATTGAATAGCATTGTTCTAGAGTCTGCACACTTAAGCTCATTTTGATCAAATTCCCTGTACCCAAGTACATAGTGATGTGTTAGTAAGTGTCCACCTATATTTAAGCGATGCACAAACTCTCCAGCTACAAGACTGGAGACCTGCCTTGTGTTCTTGCCCTGGTTCCAATCAGCTGTGTGACCTCAGGCGATTTACTCTATTTCTCTGGCCTTTGTTTACTCATTTGTTAATGAGGTGGTGTGTCTCAAATGTCTCTTCGAGCTCTCAAATTATGTGTTTTTTCTCTTTTCTAAAAGAGAAAGGAATGAGGTCATTATTAAAGCCATGGACACCAGGGTGTGCACGTGCGCGCGCACACACACACACACACACACACATTCTCCTCAAAGTAATATATACAATCCGTGTTGCCAGTCTCCAGCATCTGCTGAAATGCTGTGGGCAAGCATGGCTCCCAGGGTGTTCTCTTCCTCCCCTCCAGCACTGAGGGACTTTCTCCAGAATGCCCATGATAAAGAAACATTGAGGCATTGTCTGGCCTCCAAATTCCAGGAAATATTGCTAATTTGTTCCCTTTTATACACTACCTTTTAAGGAAGAAAAATCCCATACATGGACGGAATCCTGCATTGGTTTCTGCAATCATTTTGAGTCACTGGCTTCCTGGAACAGGCTGTGTTCTTTTTTCTGTGTGTGTGGTACGCGGGCCTCTCACTGTTGTGACCTCTCCCATTGCGGAGCACAGGCTCCGGACGTGCAGGCTCGGCGGCCATGGCTCACGGGCCTAGCTGCTCCGCAGCATGTGGGATCTTCCCGGACCAGGGCATGAACCCATGTCCCCTGCATCGGCAGGTGGACTCTCAACCACTATGCCACCAGGGAAGGCCGGCTGTGTTCTTTTAATATATATAAAAGAAAGGTCCTTGGCTCTCCCATACTCCCCCTTTTTTTTTATTATTAGTTTCTGCTTTATAACAAAGTGAATCAGTCATACATATACATCTGTTCCCACATCCCTTCCCTCTTGCGTCTCCCTCCCTCCCACTCTCCGTATCCCACCCCTCCAGGCGGTCCCATACTCCCCTTTGTTACAGTTTGTATTGTGTGCACCTGACTTGTTAGTCAGAATGGGCCTTTGGGTTTATTGGAGAGCATAAAAGCTCGACTATATTTTAGGTACAGAGCCATGAAAGGATGATCAGGGGATTCGAGTCAAACCAGAGAGTAACTACTGAGTCTGAAGGCCCAGCAATCCACATAATAATTGGATTTGACCAGAACTTGCCTTCCAAATGGAGGACATGGATGTGCCAGGGGGATAAAACTTAATGGCCCTGTAGGAAGGTCGCAGTTCTGAAAAATAATTGCCCCAGACTGGTGACATTTTACTACTTAGAGTCTCATTTCTTTGGGTCTTGTAAGGTGGGCAAAGTGGAACTAGCCTCCTCACCCCAAAATGAGAGATTCTAGTCTGGGTTTGAATTTGGGAGAAGAGAATAATAAGAAACTGAATGAGAGAAGAGGGCAAGAGGGGGCAGGAGGAACTAAAACGACACTAAAGGAAGATGCTAAAAGTTGTCAGCCATTTTATGTGAAGCTAATGCCATACTGGAATTTATACAGAGCAGCAAAGACATAAAAAATCTGTCACCAGTTTATTCTCTGCTTAAAGAAAGACAGGCTAAAAAGAATCAGGAGTGTGGGGTTTAGTTTCTTCATTTCTTTAACCAGCATGAGAATCGGAAGGAAGGTTATAACTCATTTATTTGTTCATCTTTTCATCCATTCATTGTGGTAGGTAACTTGGAAAGATGGTCACCATCAATTCTTGCCACTCCGTTCATCATGTCCTTCCATCAAGAGCTGAGTTTGTTTTCCCCTCTAGGTGATTCTGGGCTGGCCTGTGACTTGCTCTGACCAATGGAATGTGCTGGAAGTGGTGCTATGCCCTTGGGAGGCTGTGCTGTGCCATAAAGGAGCTCAGGCTAGATTACTGGCTGATGAGAGGCCACACAGAGAGGGAGAGGCCAGGAGGAGGAACCTGAGGTGCCAGAGGTGAATGAAGCCTTCCCACCCAGCCCACCTACCGTTGGAATGCAGGTGAGTGACCTCAGTCAATGCTGGATGGAGCAGAAAAACGGCCCAGCTTTGAACACTGCCCAAATTCAGCACCAACAGAGTCATGAAATTGTTGTGGTTTTAAGCCACTGTGTTTTGGGATAGTTTGTCATCCAGCCATAGATAACTGAATATATATGTTTTTGGCAGCTGTATTTAAGGGGTTCCTTTTTTAGTTTTCTAAAATAGATTTTTGATCATAAATATGAGTTGAGATTTGTTAAATGACTTTTTCTGCCTCTATTAAAATGGTCATGTGGTTACTTTTCTCCTTTAGTCCATTAATCTTTAATTTGCTCTGCATTTTTGGTAGTTTTTTAGCAGAGGTATTGCACATCATCTTTCATTAAATTTATCCTAAATATTGTATGTTTTTTGATGCTATTATAAATGGTACCTTAAAAATTTTTATATTCTAATTGTTTGTGACAGTATAAAAATAACACTGATTTTTCTATATATTATTAGTATTCTGTGACTTTGCTAAACTCATCTATTAGTTTTAGTAATTTTTAAAAAGATTCCTTAGGATTTTCTATATACACGATCATATTGTCTACAAATAGAGATGGTTTCACTTCTTCCTGTCCCATATTTCTACTTTTTATTTATTTTTCTTGCTTTATTGAACTTGCTATGACCTCTAGGACTATGGTGAATAGAAGTGTTAAGAGTGAACATCCTTGCCTTATTCCTGTTCTTAGGGGGAAAGCACTTTTTCATATTGAAGTATGATGTTATCTTTAAGTTTTATACAGATGTCTTTTATCAGGTTGAGAAAGTTGTCTTCTATTAATCATTTGCTGAAAATTTTTATTATGAATGGATGTTGAATTTTGTTAAACACTTTTTCTTCATAAATTAAAGGATCACATTTCCTGTCCTTTATTCTGATTTTTTAATGGGTTGAACTACAATGTGGTCTGCAGCCCCTAACATGGTCCCCAGTAATCCCCTTCTTCTGGTATTCATGCCTTTGTGTAATTCCCTCTACTTGAGAATGACCTGGACTTAGTGACTCACTTACAATGAATGTAATACAGCAGAAGTCGTGGCTTGTCACTTTTGAGATTAGGTTATAAAAAGACTGTGCCTTCCATCATGGGTGACTTCCCTCACTCACTTGCTCCGAGGAAAGCCAGCTGCCATGTTGTGAGCCACCCTCTGGAGAGAGAGGTCCACATGGCATGGAACAGAGGGAAGCCTTTGGCCATTAGCCAGAGAAGTGAGGGCTTCAGTCCCAACAGCCCATAAGGAACTGAATCTTGCCAAGAACCACTTGAGTCATCATGAAGCAGATCTTCCCTCAGTCAGGTCTTCAGGTGAGATGACTATCCAGGCTGACCCCTTGACTACAGCCTCATGAGAGACCCTGTACCTGAAAACCCAGTTAAATAGCACCAGGATTCCTCACCCACAGAAACAGTGAGATAATAAATGTTCATTGCTTTAGTATGCTGCATTTTGGGAGTGATTTCTTTATGCAGCAATAGAAAACTAATATATACATTGATTACTTTTTGAAGGTAAAATAAGTCTTGCATTCTTGGAACAAACCTCACTTCATCATGAAACATTATCCTCTTAAACATTGTTAAATTTGATTTACTAATATTTTGTTAAGGATTTTTGTGTCTAGGTTCATAAGGGATATTGGTCTGTATTTCTTTTGTAATGTGTTTGTCAGGTTTTGATATTAGAGATAAGCTAGCCTCATAAAATGAAATCCCTCCTCCTCTATTTTTTGAAAGAGGTTATATGATGTTCATATTATTTCTTCCTTAAATTTTTGATAGAATTCACCAGTGAGCCTGGAGTGTTCTTGTAATGAACTTTCTTTTTCTTAATTATAAATTCAGTTGTCTTAAAGACATAGGACTATTCAGATTTTGTTTCTTCTTAGGTCACTTTTTCCCCTTCTCCAGCTTTAAATATTAAAAGAAAAAATATACGGGTTGATTATCAAAAGAAAGGCAATTACGTTGTAATAAGAACTCCTAAGGCTGCTTTGCGTAGCAGGATTGTACAACATAAAAGGAACATGTTGCCTGGAAATGTATTGATGGTGGGAAAAGACAGCATGGATGACAGTTCTGTTGGAGCAGAGGAGTGAAAAAGTATTAGGAGTTTTAGGTGTTAGCGAGTAGAGAGCAGGAGACTTTAATGAGTTGCTATGGCCTAAATCAGATTCCCTGATATCTCTGAAAGAAACATGCCTTAAGATTAAAATTCTTGTCTGCACCAAGCTTAAGAGTAACACCCGTTTGGGACAACAATATGGATGCTTGGAACACATGAGAGGAGGGATATTCAAAGCTTTGTAAGCATCACTTTTCCATTGCTCTGATGTCACTGAACTTCATTAAAATAACGTGTACTTTGTTACCATTGCTTCATAACAAATTATGCCAAAACTCCGTGGCATACAACAACCATTTATTATTATGCTCGTGGATTCTTTGGGTCAGGAATTTGAACAAGACATAGTAGGAACAGGAGTCGTCTCTGCTCTGTGCTGTCTTAAAGCCCCAGCTCTCTCCAGCTCTCTTTTTTTCTCTACCCACTATGCCTTCCGGGCCCAGTCATCTGAAAGTCTTTTACTTTCCTTAACACACTCTGCATTTTCTCTTACTGAGGTCCTTCCTCCATACATGCTCTTCCCAGTACAGAATGCTCTTCTCATATCTCCTTGTCCAATTAATTCCCAGTCTCCTTTGGGGACCACTTAGATGCTACCTCCTGTGACCCTCTGCACCTGCTTTAAGTGCCCTTCCTCCAGGCTCCCATAACCCTCTGTACTTCCCCATTGTAAAGCTCATCACACGTTATTTACTTGCTGATTCTAATGTCCAACTCCTCAACCAGGATGCTAGCTCCATGAAGCCAGAGACAGCCTCTATGCTGTTCAAGTGCTTTCCCTAGCATGCAGCACAAGGCTGGATATTTACTTGTTGACTGCACTAATGGGCAAGGCAGGCATTGTTGTTCCCATTCACAGAAGTGAAAACGTGGTGGGGGAGAGTAAGAACCAGGCCCAGTCATGGTCAGTTCATGACATAACTGAGTCTAAGTGCAGGTCACACCACCACCCAATACTCTCGTGCAGCCTGGAAACAGAAAATTTGCAACAAGCCCCCTCAGCTTTGGTCCTTGATATGCTACCAGCTGCGTCCACTGTCTTTCCAGCCTGGACATGCCAGGCAGCTGGGTCCATGGAGGGAAAAGTCCTGGTTATTAACTTATTTTTATTCATTTGCTTGTGAACCACCCAGTGGGAGATGGTGCTTTTGATTTGTATTGGTAAGACACAGCCAGAGAGATGCAAGTTTTATTCCCATGATTAAGACTTCTCCACAACTAAAATATTGATCTTAATTAAGAAATAATGCAGGGCTACCCTGTTGGCACAGTGCTTAAGAATCCACCTGCCAATGCAGGGGACACGGGTTCGAGCCCTGCCCTGGAAGATCCCACATGCCGCAGAGCAACTAAGCCCGTGTGCCACAACTACTGAGCCTGCGCTCTAGAGCCCGTGAGCCACAACTACTGAGCCCGCGTGCCTAGAGCCTGTGCTCCGCAACAAGAGAAGCCACGACAATGAGAAGCCCATGCACCACAACGAAGAGTAGCTCCCACTCGTCGCAACTAGAGAAAGCCTGCGTGCAGCACCGAAGACCCAACACAGCCAAAAAACAAACAAACAAACAAATTAATTAATTTTAAAAAAAGAAATAATGCATAAGGAGGATGCTGGGAACAGTGGCAATGGGCTATGGAGACAAGAGGCTTTTGTGAGAAGAGGAGAAGATGGAAGTTCCATCCACTCTCGTTGCCAGCGTTTTTCTTTCCCACTTAGAATAGTGACAAATAGTTTTCTTTTTCTTTTTTCCATTTGGGAGAAAAGTACCCACAAAGTACTTAACTCAGGGGAAAAACAAGCCCCAAAGCCAGACAACTAGATCACCCTGTCTCTTAACAGCTGCTACTAATGGGTGTAGAATCAATACCATGGAACCTCCAGACTTCCCAGAGCAGACACTTCCAAATGCCCAGCTCTGAGGCAGGAGGAACTAAGAGGTGAGGCAGGGCTGGACCAGCCAGAGCTGGGCCTGTGAGATGGTAGCCAAGCAACAGGCCCACACTCTGAACCAGGGCAACCAAGGGCATGTGGCTGGATGGCAAGCAGAATTCAAGACTGGGGCATCTCAAGGCAGGGTAAGAGAGGTCCCAAGGCAGAGAGCTCAGGAGCTAGATAAACAGGAGGAAAGAGCACCTGGTTACCAGAGGTAAGACAGCCAGACAGTCATGGGAATTTCTGCATTCTGTGGCAGTGACAACAACGAAATAACCTTGATAGAGAAGCCAGACCCCAGCCCACAGAGGAGCTTCCCATACACTTCCTTTTAAGGATGAAACCATTTTAATACTCAATAAATAACACACAGGAATACCTAACAAAAGAGCTATACAAGTGTCCACTAAGCATATGTAAAAGGTCTCCAATGTTTTAGTCATCAGGGAAATAACAACTGAAACGACGGTGAAAAACCATTTCGTGCCGCTAGGACGGCCAACCTCAGAATGACACCATCTCTTGGTGAGGATGTGGAACAACTGCCCGTAGGAATGCAAAATAGTATAACCACTTTGGAAACCTGTTTGACAAGTTCTTGTAAAGTTAAACAAATACACATCTACCCTTTGACTCCGTAGTTTCATTCTTACTATTCTTACCCAAGATAATGAAAACACACGTCCACAAAACGATTTGTATATGAATGTTCATAAGCAACTTTATTTATAAATAGCCTCAAACTGAAAACAACCCAAATGCCCATCAGATTGGGAATGATGAAAATGATCATTCCAGGATGATGAAAATGTTCCATATCTTGCTTGCGGTGGTGGTTCCAAGGATGTAGGCAGTTGTCAAAACCTATCAAGCTGAACACCTAAGATCATGGCACCTTGCTGTGTGCTAATTATATCTCAGTTTTTAAAAGAAAAGCCATAGGCAAATTGGAATCTTTAGGTCTAGAATGACAAACACAAAGCTCATATGCCGTTGCTTCTGATTCTGCTCCCATGGCAGACATGATGAATTGATTTCAGCATTCTGTGCCCTTGAACTTCAGTGGGGCTTCAGAATACATCACAGTGTAGCTCTTCAAGCAGCCAGTATTAGTCCACCAATCTGTTAGAGGTCAAAGCCAGTGCAACTCATTCTTGCTACTGTGATCTCAACTTGTTTCTCTAGTTTGGCGAGGCCTGGGGAAATTCAAGTTTTCTATGAAAATAATAATCCCATTTCAGAAAAGTTTTAAAGTAACTCAAAATCCCACTCTCCTATTACCATCACTAATACCATTGAAGTTATTTCCTTCTATTATGTTGTCCTAGGTAGGCTTATTTAACATACAAGTGCAGGTCCTGTTTCTCACTATTCTAAGCATTTTTCTAGGATACTAATAGTTGTCATAACTTCTTTTTATTTTTTAAATGGTGGCATAATTCTCTGAGCAGCTGCACTATCATTTACTGACCCTGCCCCTATGGTGCTCTGTTTTCACTCATTCCAGGAATATAGTTTTGTTGGGTTTATAAATCTAGTTGACAGTTATTTCTATCAGCACTTTGAAGACATGATTCCACTATCTTCTGGCTTCTATATTTGAGAAGTCAGATACTGATTTTTATATTTTTGTAGATAATCTATCTTTTCTTTCAGGCTTCTTTTAAGATCTTATCTTTGTCTTTGGCGCTCTGTCTTTTCACTACAATGTCTGGTTATGGCCTTTTTTATTGTTTATCCCGTTTAGGAATTTTGGGGAACTTTCTAAATATGAGGATTCACATCTTCACCAAATTCTGCAAAAATTCTCAGCTACTATTTCTTTGACTATTGCCTCTTCCCCCATTCTCTCCGTTATCTGCTTTTCTAACCCTGATTGAATATATGTTGAACTTTCTCACTCCATCTTGTCATTTTCTTAATCAAAGTTTTCCATATTTCTGCCTCTCTGAGCTGCATTCTGTGTAATTTCTTCAGATTTATATTTGAGTTCACTGATTCTTTTTTTCAGCTCTTTTTTGCTTTTCAACTCTTTCATGGATATTTCAATTTTTATTATAGCCTTCATTTCTAGAAGAAGTCTTTTTGGTTCTTTTGTAGTACATTTGCTGCTCATTTGTATAGTTTCTTGCTTCTTTTAAATTCTTTGTTATTTACATAATCATATTAAAATAATATTTTAAATTTGATAATTCTAATACCTAATCTTTGTGAGTAACATTTTTTCCTTGCTGTCTCTTACTCATCACAGTGGCTTGTTTATTGCAGCATTTTCTGGTTTTATATTGTGAGCTCATATATGATGGAACTTTGCCTGCAGGAGTTTTATGAGGCCTGGGTTGAAGGTACCTGCTTGCCTCTGTCAGGAGTTTTAGGCACTAAAGACCTGGGTCCCTCTAAATTAAATTCTTACCTTGGGATTTTTTGGTATATTTCAGTGTATGAATCTATATGAGTGTTGGCCAGTGGCCTTGATATCTCAGGGGAAGCCTTTTTTTTTTCTCCTCCAACAGAATTGGTCCTAAGTCACTGTTTGTTATAATCAGCCTCTGATAGGCAGTATTTCTTCTACTTCACCCCCTTTCTCAGGGTGTAACCCCCTCTGAGTCCTGGATTGATGCCAGGTTTTGCTGCTCTGTGTCTATATCACTACTCACATCTAAGGCTTGTTCTCCTTTCCCAGCCACCCCTCACCCCAGTTAGCTTCTATGTGAGGAAATTCTAGGTCTCTTTTCTCTAAAGATGACCTCAGGCTGGGAAGTGCTTTTTGATTTTTATTTACCTTCAAGGGCTGGTATTCCTGCCGATTTTCTAAATCACAGGTGATTCCCTTGCTTTACTTTTTTGCAGACTATTTCATTGCTATAAAGGAGATTGTGTGTGTGTATATCATGTTAAGATATTTTGTTGCTAGAAGATCTCAGGATGCTCAAATTGTTTGCTACTCTTCTTCAGTCATTCTGTTCTCTTTACATTGACTTATCTTTGTTCATAATATCTATTCTCTTCTTTTTAACTGCATTAATATCTTCGTATTTTTCCTTTGCATTGTCATGATTATAAGTTCTTTTATGATAGCAATTTGATTTTGAGCCTTTTATTTCTTACTGTTTGTAAATCTTTTTTAAAATTATTTATTTATTTTTGGCTGCGTTGGGTCTTCATTGTTGCGCGCAGGCTTTCTCTAGTTGCAGCAAGCGGGGGCTACTCTTCATTGCGGTGCACGGGCTTCTCGTTGCAGTGGCTTCTCTTGTGGAGCACGGGCTCTAGGTAAACAGGCGTCAGTAGTTGTGGCACACGGGCTCAGTAGTTGTTGCTCGCGGGCTCTAGAGCACAGCCTCAGTAGTCGTGGCGCACGGCCTTAGTTGCTCTGCAGCATGTGGTATCTTCCCGGACCGGGGCTTAAACCTGTGTCCCCTGCATTGGCAGGCGGATTCTTAACCACTGCGCCACCAGGGAAGTCCCTGTAATATTTTTATTAATTCTTTTATGATATTGTGTTTGTCCTCTATTTGTTTTCTTAATTCTGAAAGATCTGGTTTAACTGTGGTCTATTGATTTTATGAACTCACTTTTCAGTTCTTGTTCTGTTGAATTCGTAAGAAGAAGCACTCATGTTCTGTTTTTTGAGTTGTTTTCTTTTAGAATATGTTCTTCGTTTATCTTTGGCATGCTTTGTCCTTTTCTTTCCTTTTGTTTATTGGGGTATGTTTTCCTAGTTTGAATGTGGACTGCTATATCCACACAGAGTATATATTCTGTGAGAAATTTCCCTACAAGTATTTCTTGTTCTGTCTACTTTTTTGTAACATGAGAGCGTGGGGTAGGGGTGAGTATTCTCCTAATTCACTGCAGAGTCCTAAAGCCCTTGCTTTCATCTGAGAAAGTACCTCCCTTCTCCTCTCAGTGGCTGTTTCCACTACTCTTACTCTCCCACCCAGCCCCCCACCCAAATAGAAGAGGAAAAGAAAATGTCACATTCTCTCCAGAATAGGTCTATAAGTAGAATTCTCAGGATCCTGTTGACTCACCAGAGTTACATGTAGGAGGTAGGCTGCACTCCACCATATTCTGAGTTATTTTTTTCCCCTTTGTCACCACTTCTTGAATTCTTATTTCATTAGGTTATGCCTTTGTCTGGCTCCTACTGGTAAAATTTTCTGGTTTGTTTATTTTTTCTTAGTGTTTTTGTCATTTCCTTAGGAATTAGAGGAAAAAGCCTCTCTGATCCTATTTCACTTTGCCAGATCAGCTCAGACTCATCTGTTTTCTATCTTCCATAATTCTCTCAAACTTCCTGTTAGCTGTAACAGACATTACTGTCTTCCAGCACTTTTATAGTTTCATTCCTTAAACACACACACACACACACACACAGCCACACATGCTCTGCTTGGGGAGCAGCCATGTATAAAGGACGTGTTTTGACTGAGGTGCCTGTTTACTTAGGGCAGCTAACCAGCTTTTGGCTCATACGGACTTTTCTGTGCCAACTTGAGAAAGGCTTCCTGTGAACTAAGGCAGTACTCTTAAGCAATTACTGCACTTCTGTACCCCACAATTGGCTAATGTCAAGTACACGAGTTAGATTCATCGGGGCTTCTCAAACAGAGAAATGTCAGTTATCGGTGTTGGTGCATGAGGACCTTTTTCTGGGGAAAGAGGCCTCAGCTTTCATCAGACAACCTCTCTAAGCCTCCGATTCCTCATCTGTAAAATGGGGATTATAATAAAGGTACCCACTGCAGAGGCTCATTATGAGGATTAAACAATGGAATTCTTATTTAATCTTATTTATTTAAGTAAAGCATTTGGCATAAGGCCTAGAATGTAGTGAGTACTATTATTATTCTCAAAGGAGCCCATGTCCCCCAAATTTTAATAACCACTGAAATAGAAGATTTTCCTTCCAGTTTTCTACTGCTATATAACAAAATGCTCTAAAATCTGGTGGATTAAACAACAATTTCTTATCACTTGCTATTTTGTGGGTTGACTTGGACTCAGCTGAGCAGTTCCCACTTGGGGTCTCTCAAACAGTTGCCATCAGATGTTGGCTGGAGTCATCAACAGGCTCGACTGGGTTGGCCATCAAGATGGCTTACCCTCATGGCTGGTAGTTGATTCTGGAGGCTGGCTGAGAGCTCAGCTGTAGCATGCAGAGCGCCTACACATGGCTTCTCCTTGTGACTTGGGGGCTTCACACAGCATGGGAGCTGGGTCCTAAGGGCAAGAATCCTAAAAGTAAACTACCCAAGAGACCCAGTCATGGAAACCTCAAGGCTCCTTATGACCTAAGGGAGTGAATACTGGGAGATGTGAGTACTGAGAGGCTTGGTTCACTGGTGGAGGGGGAGGGACATTTGGGGGAAACTAGCTACCACAGTTAAAGGTCTCTTCTAGCTCTAATACTCCACAGTTACATTGTCATAAACTGTTCTCTTTTCTCATTTCATGCTTATAAGCAATCTTTTGAACTCCCATTTTAAAGATGAGGAGACACAGACAGGGTAACTTGGCCAGGGTCCCTTAACTCCAAGTCCAGTACTCTTTGCCCTAGTGGCTTGTAAACACGAACTGGAGTGCTGCCATCTATTGAAACCCTGCCCACGTTTCTAGCACGAGGCTGGGTACCCAGAAGAGGCTGAACTTGTGCTTACTAATGAAGCAAAGGTCTTTTCTTTGAGAACTCACCAAAAGAAGGGGTTGCTCAAGTCTGTTTCCCTGGGGTGGTTCACAGGACTTGAGAACTGCAAACACATTTTCCTTTACTGACTATATGTAAGACAGGCAGAAATCTCTCCTTGAACAGCCGTCTTCGGGAAGAGAAATGTAAACCAAAGCACACTGCAGCCACTGCCCAGCCTCTGTCCTTTGCCGCAGACCTGGATGGGCATCCATGCTGTGCTGGGATGTTGTGTACCTATGACTGTGTGGTCACAGAGGAGGATCCTGACAGCCGAGCAGGCCCAGAATTAATCTTTTCCACCACCAAAATATAGATCAGCTCCAACCCATCCTGTCTGGGCATGTAGCTGCCCACACCGAAACAGGCAGCGTCAATTAAACACCCCTAAAATACCCTTCCCTAGAGGAACTAGTGAGAACAAAGTGACATGGTGGTTGAAGTTATGGCTGAAAAGTGTTTTGCTCTGACATACTTCCTCCCCCAGGGCATCGTGGGAGTTTGCGCAGCTTACCTGCCCAGGAGGGAGAGGAAATACCAGAGGCTCTGAGGGTCCCCTTAGTCTCTCCCTAACAACTGCTGTTCTGCCCAGCACTTCACAGTTTATAAATTCTCTCACATGCCTCTTCGCAGAGATCTTGTGAGCTGGGTTTTACAGGAAAGGAAAAGCAGGTGGAAAGAAGGAAGGTAACTGGCTCAAGGAAATGTACAGGCAGATCTCCTTTTATTGTAATTTGCTTTATTGCGTTTCCCAGATATTGTGTTTTTTCACAAATTGAAGATTCGTGGCAACTGTGCCTCAAGCAAGCCTATCAGTGTCATTTTTCCAATGGCATTTGCTAACTTCATGTTTCTTTGTCTCATTTTGGTAATTGTCACAACATTTCAAACTTTTTCACTGTTATTATATTTGTTATAGTGATCTGTGATCAGTAGTCTTTATGTTACTACTATGGCTTGCTGAAGGCTCAGATGATGGTTAACAATTTTTAGCAATAAAGTATTCTTTAGTTAAGGTATGTACATTGTTCTTTTAGACAATGCTATTGGACACTTAATAGACTACAGTATAGTGTAAGCATAACTTTCCTGTGCACTGGGAAACCAAAAAATTCTTGTGACTGCTTTATTGTGATATTCGTTTTATTGCTGTGGTCTAGAATCCAACCCACAATATCTCCAGGGTCTGCCTGTAGTTAGTGAAGATCATAGTCAGAACCTGAATGATTGTCTTTGGACACCAAATGCCAGCCCCTTCTGCTCCCCCTGCGGCCCCCACTGTCCCACAATTACACTGGGAGCATTACCTGCCCCCCACGCCTCTTGGGGACCACAATGAGCTACTCAGCCTTCCCCTCCCACCCGCCCTTGGTGTCTGCCGGTCTCCTCAGTGGAGCCACTTTGAGAACAGGACTACCCCAGCCGGGTCACTGCAGCTCCTGGTCTTCAGTTCAGTATGTTACACAGCACAAGTTGCAACCATGAAACTTAATTTTTTTTCTTCCCAACCTTAAGTCTTTCAAAAACAGTCCCAGCTAAATATAATAAGGATGCCCTTTGGCACATCTTGCTAATCTTATGAATGAGTCATAGAGCTCACTGAAGATGCCCAGGGTTACAGTAGCTGCCATATAGTAAAAATACCTGCTGTGCTGGAAGGTAGCACAGATGGTTTTTAATGAGCTCACCCTGCTCCTCTGGAGCCGTGCAGTGGTGTGCACAAGTGAGCCTGGCAGGGGACAGGGTTACGCTGGGCTTCCTCTGGGCCCCCAGTCGGCTTATCAGCCCAGTGGAGTTCCCAGAGTCTTCCCACAAGCCCACAGTGCTGGCCAGGCAGAGCTGGCCCCGTTCCACGCAGAGTCTGCCTCCTTTGACCACCCCTGAGGCACTGTCTTTGGTTGGGTTCCCCAGAAACAGAGCCTGAGACAGGGGTTTACTGGGGGACTACTCCCAGGTAAAACCTGTAAGGGAGTGAGGGAATCAGGATAGGGCAGAGAGGAGGCTGGGCAAACGTGTAGGTCAAACTGAAGTCTAGTCTCAGCCTAACCCCACAGGGAGCTCAGAGGCATGAGTTTTTCCACCTGGAGGTGAGGCCTTTGGCCCTTGGACACGCAGACCAGTCACCGCTGGCTGCCAGCTGCTTCTGCAGGAAGGCAGAACCTCCCAGGCTTTTTCGGGTAAGGATGATTCCCTGGAGAAGGGAATCCATTAGTCACTGACACCCGCAGCAGCTGGGGGCTGGGTGCGCTGGCCAGGAAAAGAGGAGCTCAGTGGGACGCCAACTGTACCTACTCCAGGCACAATTTCTCACCTGTTGGGAAAACCAAAATGATCAAGCATTGGAAGGTAAGTCACTTGCTCATAGCAAAACATTATTTTCTATTTGTCCCAAGGGTGGGAAGAAGCCAAATACAGCATCAATTCATTTATCTTTCATCTTGCATTACATCTGATTTTCCACATGCAGGGCAATCCCTGTGGCTGAGAAAGAAGTATAAGTATAAACACTACTGAGTCTTTCTTAAACATTCTAACCTCCTATATGACCAGGGAATGCCATAGTTTTCATCTCACTTCCTCAGTTCTTTCACTCTGAAATAAATTCCCTGCTGAGATGCACGTGGTGTGGGATACAGCAATGATGGAGTAAAGCATTCAGTAAGTCTACTGATGATGTTGCTGGAAGAAACATGGTGACCATGGAAGGAAAATTCAAATCCAGAGTGGACCCTTACTACCTGAGGACAACCCATTGCCCGCTTCAAGGTGGAAGGGATTATAAACAACCTGCCACTGGGTACCTGAGGTAGGTACCATATCAGATGCCCAGCAGTGGTCTTTGCTGCCGGCAAAGTGGAGAAGCAGAAGTGGCAGTACCAGATCATCTTGGTGAGGGGGAGTCCCTACTGTTTATAATTTTGGAATGCAAGAGAAGCTCTAGGGACTCCCTCCTTCTTACTATAATTGCCTTTAGTCCAAGGTCAAAGAGTCAGTGTGGGGATTCTTCCTCTTGCTGAACTGGGAAATGAGCCATTATGTGCTAGGATATAAGTGTGCAAGATATCAGAGGCTGACTGAGGTGGACTAGTACCAGAGTGTAGTCCTGGGTCCCTCAGAGCAGAGGTCCAATGCTCCTCAAATGGTCTGATGATTTCCCTGTCCCCAGAACATAGTTACCCTGGGAAATGGCCACAGGTCCGTTTGGGAAAGTGGTAATGTCAGGGAGTAAGGGCAGCCTGGAGAAATTTTGATTTCCCCATCAAAGTAACTCCTTTAGGTGATACCATTACAGGGCTTCAAGCAAGGTGGGGAGAGCCTCTTCAAACTGGGGAGGAAGGGACATTTTCTGGCAAGTGGATTAGTGGGACTTGGTACCTCTCACTAAGCCATCCAGTGCCACCGGAAGAGGCCAGTTTATCCCAGGTTAGGTATAAGAAGTTATGTACATACTTGTGATATTATCACATTATCCAGAAATTCTGGGTCTTCTAAATAACTCAGATCTGGGAACTGCTCTGGCGGCTCAAGTTAAGCTCCAGTTGGCCAAACTTAGAGGTTTGGGGTTATAAGGTCAAGTGGCACCACAGTTAGCTGCCATCCTATTTTAGTCCTAAGGACCCCATGATCACCTGGCTGCTCCAAAAAACTCTGTGGTCAGACTATGCTGAGTGCTACCCCAGCTTCTCTGCTGATTGCTGTGATCCCGAAGCACCTTCTGGAAGCTAGGCCACCTCTTGGCCTCAACCACCTCTGTATCCCTTCACCCCCTGCTGATATCAGGGAACCCATTTTAATGCAGTCTCTCCCACTAGCACACCCAAACTACAGATAAGAGCTACAATAGTGCCTTTCAAACATTCCCATTCGTTCTTATTAATGTAATTCTCAATACTTCGGCAAAGAGAGTGTCTTCAGGGCCCTTTCAGGGGACATGTCTAGGGAATTACATGTTCCCTGACATATGATATGGACAGATCTCATATACTTAGTCCAACATTTATAGCTCCCTCCTCTATATCAGGGCTTCATAACCTTGGGTCTACATGTTAATCATCTGAGGAGCTTTGACAAAATACTGGTGCCCAGGCCCCATCCACAGATATATATATATATATATTTTTGGCTGCCTTGGGTCTTCATTGCTGGGGGCAGGCTTTCTCTAGTTGCGGTGAGCGGGGGCTACTCTTGGTTGCGGTGCACGGGCTTCTCATTGCGGTGGCTTCTCTTGTTGTGGAGCACGGGCTGTAGGCGCACGGGCTTCAGTAGTTGCAGCATGCGAGCTCAGTAGTTGTGGCTTGTGGGCTGTAGAGTGCAAGCTCAGTAGTTATGGCACATGGGCTTAGTTGTTCCGTGGCATGTGGGAATCTTCCAGGACCAGGGATCGAACCTGTGTCCCCTGCATTGTCAGGCGGATTCTTAACCACTGCACTACCAGGGAAATCCCCATGCACAGATATTCTGATTTAATTGGTCTTCAGTGCAACCCTAGCATCAGTAGTTTGAAAAGCCCCTCAGATGATTCTGATGTGCAGCCATGCTTGAGAGCTGCCATTCTACATTAGGCCGTGAAATTTCTGGAACTCTGTTTTATGTTGGCTGCCATTGAATTCAGGATTAAGTGCACCAATTAATTAGAGAGAGTAATTAGAATAGTAATCACCTGCTCAAGACAGTCCATTAAACATGGACTCTGGTCAGAGCACTCCAGTTGACAAAGGCAGGTCTATGTATGTTATGTTCTTCCCTCCCTGGCCCAGCATCTTCAGAATCAATCCCTACACACGCCTCCCTGCTTCTTTCTGGCGCAAATTAGCAGGTTCTTGCACATCTTTGAATACAGATGCCTTTTCTTCCCAAGTTTGACTTTATATTTGGCCTCCTGTGACTGTTGGGTTCTGATCTCCTGATAGGTCTCAGGGCAATGAGTGGTGATGGCCGGGGGTGAGGGGAACTTGGAGGGATTTAGAGTTACCGGGCCAAATAACTCCTGTGGGTGAGGCATTCCAGCCCTAAAGCACAGATTTTGGGGCCCTATCAGCTGTGATTCTGATCTCATGGGTCAGAGGTGGAGCCTGAGAGTCTGCATTTTTAAACAAATTCCCAGATGATGCTGATGGTGCTGGTGTGGGACCAGACTTTAGGTAGCATGGGGTAAAGAAATCCACACGTATTACAAGCATCTCTCCCCAGTGAAACCTTTAAGAGCGACATCTATAAATAGCAGACAGATGACTAGAGTGGCTGCTGTCCTCTCTAGCCTGGGGCTGACAGTGCAATGATCAGAAGTCAATGGGGTGATCATGGAGGAGAAGCAGCAGCAAAGGGCAGCTTGCTATCTTTGTCAGAGAGGAGCCGCTGGGCTTCCCTGGTGGCGCAGTGGTTGAGAGTCCGCCTGCTGATGCCGGGGACAGGGGTTCGTGCCCCGGTCTGGGAAGATCCCACATGCCGCGGAGCGGCTGGGCCCGTGAGCCATGGCCGCTGAGCCTGCGCGTCCGGAGCCTGTGCTCCGCAACGGGAGAGGCCACAACAGTGAGAGGCCCGCGTATCGCAAAAAAAAAAAAAAAAAAAAAAAAAAAGAGGAGCCACTGTCAGAGAACTGGGTTTCAGTTTTGTGAGCTCTTCCGCAAGCCTGCAAACACCCCGGTCCCGGGCTCTGAGGGAGCCCTGGTAGGAGGATTTGACACAGCATCATTTTCCCCACTGAGGAAACTCTAGGCAGAAGTTCAGCTCTTGGAAGAGAAGAGAGGATGGGCTTGGCATGGGTGGAGGCCATGGCCAGCTCACTCGTACCAGGTATCCAGCCCTTGAAGTTCTGCCCAGGCCCATGCTGACTACGTGTGAGGAGACCCCACTGCTCTCTCCTGGCAGTTTACTGGAGTGGGGATTTAAGACACGGTCCTGAGGGGTACCAGGAGAGGAATGAGCATTCAGAAAATGGGAGAAGAGTTCCAATTCAATCATTTAAGCTATAAAACATCTGAGTCTCAGTTCTGTCACTTGCAAAATGGGAAAATACAAGGATCTGCCTTACAGAGAAAGGTTTCAGGGCATGGTTGTAAAATTTTATATTGCTTTGACTCTTTCCCTGCCTCATTTCCTTTTTTATTTTATATCCTTTTTTATTTTATGTGACTGATACTACAACTGAGCACAAACTGTTCTCAATTTGGAAGGAAGAACAGTCACTTCCAGTTTCTTTAAGGATTTGGATAGTCTGGACTTGATCAAATACCTGGGTGAACATGAGACAAGATAATGAGAAGGGTTTCTTAGCTTAGGCCTCTGGAAAGCAGAGCCAGAAGCAAAGACTAAAACATTGACATTAATTGTTAGTTTTGTTTTTTTCTTTTTTAATCAATATTTTTAAATTGAAGTATAGTTGATTTACATTGTTGTGTTAATTTCTGCTGCACAGCAAAGTGATTCAGTTATATATATATATATACATTTTTTATATTATTTTCCATTATGGTTTATCATAGGATATTGAATATAGTTCTCTGTACTATACAGTAGGACCTTGTTTATCCATTCCATATTTAAAAGGTTACGTCTGCTAACCCCAACCTCCCACTCCATCCCTCCTTCAATCCCCTCCCCCTTGGCAACCACCAGTCTGTTCTCTATGTCTGTGATTCTGTTTCATAGATAGGTTCATCTGTGTCATATTTCAGATTCCACATATAAGTGATATCATATGGTATTTGTCTTTCTCTGTTTGACTTCATTTAGTATGATAATCTCTAGTTGCATCCATTTTACTGCAAATGGCATTATTTTGTTGGTTTTTTTATGGCTGAGCAGTATTCCATTGTATCTTCTTTATCCATTCATCTGTCGATGGGCATTTAGGTTGTTTCCATGTCTTGGCTATTGTGAATAGTGCTGCTATGAACATAGGGGTGCATGTATCTTTTTGAATTATAGTTTTGTCTGGATACATGCCCAGGAATGAGATTGCTGGATCATATGGTAATGCTATTTTTAGTTTTCTGAGGAACCTCCATACTGTTTTCCACAGTGGCTGCACCAACTTAGATTTCCACCAACAGAGTAGGAGGGTTCCCTTTTCTCCACACCCTCTCCAGCATTTATTATTTGTAGACTTTTTAATGATGGCCATTTTGACTGGTGTGAGATGGTACCTCATTGTAGTTTTGGTTTGCATTTTGCTAATAATCAGCGATGTTGAGCATCTTTTCATGTGCCTATTGGCCATCTGTATTTCTTCTTTGGAGAAATGTCTATTTAGGTCTCATGTGAATCAATGAAGCTAGAACACAGCCTCTCACCATACACAAAAATAAGCTCAAAATGGCCTAAAGACTTAAACGTAAGACATGACACCATAAAACTCGTAGAAGAGAGCATAGGCAAAACATTTTCTGACATAAATCATACCAATGTTTTCTTAGGTCAGTCTCCCAAGGCAATAGAAATAAAAACAAAAATAAACAAATGGGACCTAAGCAAACTTACAAGCTTTTGCACAGCAAAGGAAACCGTAAACAAAACAAAAGGACAACCTACAGAATGGGAAAAAATATTTACAAATGATGCGACTGACAAGGGCTTAATTTCCAAAATATACAAACAGCTCATATAACTCAACAACAAAAAAACAAATAACCCAATCAAAAAATGGACATTAATTGTTTGAGAAGTGTCTAGCCCAGGGTGGTGAGAATGGGGAAAAAGAGAAGGGGGGCAGGGATAAGGAAAGATGCAAAACAACATGATGCAACGTGTTACCACCCTGGGTACCACTTCACGACAAGCTGAGAAGGAAGAAGCAGGTAACTTAGCAGGTATGTTTATCCAGCACATGGGACTATGTGATGTGTAAGCTGAAATATAGTGATGGGAAGTAGGCTACTAATGTGACACACTAATAGTGGTGGAGTCAGGATTTGAACCCAGGCAGTATGGCTGCAGAGGTTAGGCCCTTAACAACTAAGCTCTGCTAACTCTAGTTAAAACGTATTGAGCACCTTCTATGTGCCAGACACTGTTCTGTTTTCCATAGAATTATTGGCTTACTCAACACCCTTTCCTACCTCTTTCTAAAATATCTTCCTACACTGCAAAGACTGGAAAGCTAGGCATTTTCCAGACCCCCTAAAAGCTTGTCTCCAGTTGTTCTCCTATGAGATTTTGATTTATAACTGAGTTACCTGAGCAGAGAAGCAGGGTCCAAGGCTCAATTTTCCTGGCACAGGTTGGTCTAGAGGTGGGATGGTTCTTAAGTCAGCAACTGTAGAGTTCACTTCCTGATCCTGCAGTTTCCTAATTAAGCAGAGGAACAGTTCTTTTGGTGGCCCAGTTTGGCACTGTGGTTTTGGCAGTTGTTCCTGGAAGCTCAGCCCAGAGCCAATTTCCTCAGCCCCTATAATGATTCTGTACGTTTTCTAGTCTCCCTTATAAATTCCTTAGCTAGAACAGATACTGTCACCTGCAACCAAGGGTCCTCATTAACACCCTTGGATTCCCTCACCCTGGGGTTAGTCGATTTCTTCAAGAGGAAATTGAAACTCCAAGAAGTTAAAAGATTTGTCAAAGTCATACAGTAAGCCAGGAACTAAGATTGAGTTCTGTCAGACTCCAAAGCCTGGGATTCAACCACTATATTTCACTGTTTTGGTTTTTGTTTGTTTGTTTGTTTGTTTTTTCCATTTTTCTGCTAGGCTCGAATATAATCACAACCCATCATTTTTGAGATATCCTTATTATCAGAGGCAGCTATGTTCCTTTCTTCCTCTCTCAGTCTTCTTGGAATGTGATTCTGAATATCTGGCAGTTCCAGCAACATTACCTTTTAATGACTTATCTGCATTGTCATGTGTTGAGCTGGGCCTCGTGCTGGGCATTCCACATCATCCTGCAACAATCCCAGAGATGGATAATGTAATCCTCATCTTAAAAAGCAGAGAAGAGATCCTGAGGGCTGTTGATTGAAGATCATAGCTGGTTAGTTAAGGTCATGCTAGCTGTTGGAACAAACCTAACAATATACAACGGCTCAAACATGATAGGAATTTATTTTTCATTCACCCAAAGCCTAAAACAAATGTTCCTGATTGGCAGTGGCTCCCCTCCAAGTGGTGATTTAGGGACCCAGGCCGTCTCCGTCCTATGGTTTTGTCACTTTTGACAGGTGGCTTCCTCTAAGTCAAGGCAGTAGATGGAGAAAGGGCATGGGTGACCCCATGTAGGAGGGTTTTATGGACCAGGCCTGAAAGTGATGCTTGTCACTTCTGCTCACTTTCTATTAGCAAAGACTCAACCCAAAGGCCACACGATCTCAGGGGAGGCTGGGAAATGTCTGTGTAAGCAACACTTGGAAATGTAGCTCCACATGCCCAGGGAGAAGAGGAAATGGGACTGGTGATCGTTAACCAGCGCCACACAGCAGCCTCAGCGGGGCCAGTGCTAGCCCTACTCTCCTCCCTGCTGCCCAGTCATCTTTGTCAACAGTGGTGGTGCAGAGGGAAGGAGATTGGACTGGAGACAAAAGAGTCCTAGTGCTCACTCTGTCGCTGGCTACATGACTCTGGGTAAGTCATGTCTCTGTTCTCAACCTCACTCTCCAACTCAGTAAAATGAAGGGGTTGGGCTAGCTATGTCTACCGCCCTAGTCAGCGCTAACATTGACTTTGACTATGCTAATTGCCTTAATTATGCTTTTGTCTAGAAGAGATGTTTTTAAAACATCTTTTTAAAACATTTATTCTGGGCTTCCCTGGTGGTGCAGTGGTTGAGAGTCCGCCTGCCGATGCAGGGGACATGGGTTCGTGCCCCGGTCCAGGAAGATCCCACATGCCGCGGAGCGGCTGGGCCCGTGAGCCATGGCCACTGAGCCTGCGTGTCCAGAGCCTGTGCTCCGCAACGGGAGAGGCCACAACAGTGAGAGGCCCGCGTAACGCAAAAAAAACAAAAACATTTATTCTTTCTTCAAAAGGCAGATCACCTGGAAGCCCAATATAGGACAGATAAAAGGAGAGCTGCTCCGGCTGGAGGCAGGAGAGGGGCTGGGAGCCGTGTGTCCTTGGCTGCCTGCTCCCTCTTTCCTGCAGTGGCCCCTGGAGGGTCTCTGTGGACCTTAAGTCTCCAAGAAGCATAGTCTGGAAACCAGTTGTCGAAACCATAGTGGTCCCTCCACATGTGCATGCTAGGTCTGTGAATAGCACAGGTAACCCTCAGATTCATTCTTTCACTCCTCGATCCAGTGTTACTGAGTTCCTATTTTGAGAGGCAGGAGGGTACAGTGGTTAGTCATGTGGTATCCGAACCTGTGTTTCAATTTTGAATCTGCCACTTAATAGCCAAAGGATTAGATTTTGAACAAGTTCCTTAACTTCTCTCCACCTCAGTTTCCTCAGCTGCGAGACATGGTGGAAAATATGCATCTCATATGCTTGCTCAACCCTCTTCCTTGTACTATCTTTCTCCTTAGCACTTATCACCTTGTACTATGTCAAGTAATTTACTTATTTATCTTGTTTCTTGTCTGTCTTCTCCACTAGAATATCCACTCCTTGAGGTGGTGACTTTTGTCTATTTTGTTCTCTCATGTATCCCCAGCACGTATGACCAAGCCTAGCTCAATAACCATTGCTCAATAAATATTGTTAAATGTTAATTTCCTTAAAACACTCAGAATGGGGCCAGGTACATTATAAGTGTTTAGTAAATGTTGACTGTTAGTTGTTGTTGTTGTTGTTGTTGTTTTTTGCGGTATGTAGACCTCTCACTGCTGTGGCCTCTCCCGTTGCGGAGCACAGGCTCCGGACGCGCAGGCTCAGTGGCCATGGCTCATGGGCCCAGCCGCTCTGCGGCATGTGGGATCTTCCTGGACCGGGGCACGAACCCATGTCCCCTGCATCGGCAGGCGGACTCTCAACCACCGCGCCACCAGGGAAGCCTGACTGTTAGTATTTTTATTGAGTACTATTGATGAGGATACAGTGTTGAAAAGAATCAGATAGCGCTCCAGCCTTCATGAACTTTACAGTTCAGAGGGGAGACATATAAAATAAAGAAGCAAAAATAAATATCTATTATATGTTACACATATTTAAATTGTGGCAATTGTTATGAAAGTTTAGGGAGCCATGAAAGGACGTAACAGAAAAATATCATTTGGTTTTGGCTTTTTGGGGATGGACAGGGGTCCAAGCTGGCTTCTTTGCGATAAACCATTTAAGCTGAGACCTGACAGGTGAACATGAGTGGGCCAGGGACAGTGTTCCAGGCATGGGGACAGGTATGTGAGGCCTCAAGGCAGGATGGAACTTGGAGTTTCTGGGATCTGAAGGAAGACCAGTGTGGCTGGTGCCCAGTTAGTGAGGGGAACAGGGATAGGAAAGTCCACTGGAGAGGCAGGGATTGGAGGGGACAGGATATACAGAACCTCGTCATCCCCAGCAGGGCGGAGTCTTGGCTTGACAAGCAATGGGTCCCACAGGCAAGTGATGTATTTAAACAACAGAGGAGGGACATGGTCACATTCACAAGATCCCTCTGGTTGCTGAGTGGGGAGGGAGCTGCAGGGGGAGGAGGGAAGCGGGACACAGAGGCTACACTTCACCCCTGCACCACATTCCACAGGTCAGCGTTCTTTTTCTGCCATTTGTTTTTCCACAAGTTTTGAATTACTTAGGCAAACTCTTTCTTCTGTTTACTGATCAAGTTCTAGTGCTTGATCTTGAAACTGCAGGTCCTTCTGATTGCTGGGGAAAGAATTCTCATCGCGCTGAGAAAGATATTGCCTCCTTTCCTGCAGCTTAGGCAAACCTCCTTTGCCTTAGCAAAGCAAATACTATTCTACATCTTAAAACTGTCTTTGCAAATGCTGTTTCTGACAAGGTCTTCTCTAAGATGCCTGGATTTTGGAGATGGTTGCTTGCCCTATAACTACCTTTTTTTTTAAAAAAATCTTTATTGGAGTATAATTGCTTTACAATGGTGTGTTAGTTTCTGCTTTATAACAAAGTGAATCAGTTATACATATACATATGTTCCCATATCTCTTCCCTCTTGCATCTCCCTCCCTCCCACCCTCCCTATCCCACCCCTCTAGGTGATCACAAAGCACGGAGCTGATCTCCCTGTGCCATGCGGCTGCTTCCCACTAGCTATCTATTTTACGTTTGGTAGTGTATACATGTCCATGCCTTTTAACCTCTAAGATGTCTCTTGTCCTAATTGAGTGCCCTGGTAATAAGATTTAAAATGGCATCTTTATTCTCCAAAAGTGATAAGTACTTGCGAGGTTTCTTTCTCGAGCCTGGAGGAGAACATGAACCCTCCCTTCTTCTTTCTTTATAAAAAAAAAAATACCTTTTTGTATTTCTTTTTTAAACAGAGTTTACTAGCTTTGGCTCACTGAAGTTAACCCTGGAGACTCGTAGGGAGCTTTTGCAAAGTCAGGTGACAGATGCTGCAGGTTTGGATTGGGGGTGGGGGGGCCGTGGGGATGAGAGAGCTGGGAATTGGACAGAATTGAGAAAGATTCCGGAGGGAGAATTGACGGGACTTGGGAAAAGACTGAACTGAGTGTGGGAGGGACTTTGACAGATGACTCCCAGGTTGCTTGCATGAACCACCCGGAGGATTGTCCGTGAAAAGAAATGAGAGGGTAGAATGTCCCTCGGAAATCTGTTTACTCCACAATTAATGATGTCAAGAGGTCCTTTGTGCAAAATTTCCCTCCTCAGAGGCCCCAGAGTGAAAACTTAAAGGTCATTGACTGTGTCTGAACAGTATTAGAGGAAATGGGGGTGGGGTGGGCCACGGGGGTTCTTGGTGACTCAGCAGGTGGATTTTCCTCCACAGACGTCTCTGATGATGTACTGGGATGTGAATGGGAGCAGAGCTCCACCCTGAGCCCCCAAAGAGGTGGCATTTCTGCTTGAACTCCTTTCAGCTCTGCCCTCTGGGCACTGAGAGCTTAGGGGGTTGGGGGAAGACATTTCACGAGTCGGGGAAAGTCTGACCCTGGATTGTTCTGTGGGAAGTAAAGACAGGGCTGAACGGTTGAGGAGATGTGTAGGGAATTGAATTCCCTGTGAGAGACTAAATGTACAAATGCAGGCAGCTGGACCACATGTAAAAATAGAACTCTGACCCACAATCTGCTGCCACCGGCTCAGGAAGCCAACCCACAAGGCTTGTAACATTCTGCCCAAAATGACTGGGACATTACAATCAATAACTGCCAGCTTCCCTAATGTGTGTCTTCCTTCCAACTTAGGACCAATCACAGAAGGCCAAATATGCTCCCCTAACCAATCACATGGGATGCCCGGCTTCTAGTTAGCCCACCTCCAGCTCCCTCTGCCCACAGCCTCCAATCAGGACACACCTGAAACCTTCCCTTTCTCCACTACAAAGCTTTCCTATTCCACCGCCTGCCTTTGAGTCTCTGCCAAAGGCAAGTGATGGTGCTGACTCCCTTGCTATATAGCAAGCTCTGAATAAATAGCCTTTGTTTGTTCTCATTTGGGTAGTCTTCACTTATTCCCACACCTGGCACCTTCCAGGACTTCATCGAAGCTACCTTGCTGGGGACTTGGGGAGGGGGAAAGCAGACACAGACCTTGAGATCTCTGTATTTCTCAGTGTTGGGGCAGAAGGCTGATTCTTCATCAGAGGTGATGCCAGCAACATCTGGCAATTAATCTGACACCTTCCCAATGTAGCTGAGGAGTATGACTGAGTAGGAGGAGGGCCATCTGCTGGGACAGACCCTCTGAGAAACAGCTGTTTAAAGGTGTGTGTGCGTGTGTGCACATGTTTTTCTGAAATTGTTTAGCTCCTTTACAGGAAGAAAGCCCACAATGGCCACCAGCATAGCCTTAGAGTTTAGAGCTGTACAAGTGGCCCACATGGTGTGTTCTCCTTCCCAAAGAATATGTACAGAGTATGTGCACCTCTTACTGCAACTGGGTCTGAATCCTGGCTTTGTCATTCTCCAGCTGTGTGATCTTGAACAAGTTACTCCCCCCCCACACCCCAGGGTCTCAAAGTCCTCCTGTGTTTATTTCATGGGCATTTCCATGCTGCCATGCGGGTTTAAGTGTGGTCTACATACCACCTGCATTTGAATCCCCTGGGGTATTTGTTAAGCATACAGGTTTCTGGGCCCCACCGCAGACCTAATGAATCAGAATCTCTGGCAGTGGTCTGGATATCTATCAGACTAGCCAACTCTCCAAGTGATTTTTCCACTCATTAAATTGTGGAAACCTCAGGGTTACTGCATGTTAGGTACTTGCGAGGTTACAATGATGATCAAGAGCTGATGCTCCTCCAAGGCAAAGCACGTTGCAATAAACCCAGAAATGGAGGAACCAACAGCTGTGGGAAAAGGGATGAATTCCAATCTGGGAAATCTGAGAAGGCTGCATGAAAGAAGTGGTTTCCAGTCTAAGCCTTGAGGGAGAAGTAGAATTTCATCCTGCGGACATGGAGCCCCATCTGAGGTGCTGGTGGTAGGGAAGAGGAAAACCTTCTCCCTCCAGAGGAGAGAGGCATAGACTCAACACTGCCTGGAGGGCACTTACTACAGTGGCACAGGCCCATTCTAAAGCCCCGTTAGATGCCACCTGCCTGTGGGGTAGATAGTACTGTCCCCGTTTTATGCATGGGGGACCAGAGGGCCAGCGAAGACCTGGGACTTACCCAAGGATGTGCAGCTAGGAAGGAGGACGCCAGAGGTTTGCCTATGGAGTTAGAGAATCTGCAGGAAGAAGGGGGGTTCTGTGGAGCATTTGAGGAGCAGGGAGCCCCCGCTGATCGGGTTTTTGGAAAAAGGTTGTGGTGCTGATTTGTCACTATGGGAAACTTGGCCTCAAGGCAGGGGTAGGCTGGTGTATGTTTAACTGGTCACCAGCTCTAGGGAGAGCAGGGGCCCTGGGTTGTAGTGTTTGCTGGTTGCTGTGGTGTAATCACTCCCACCACGGCCCGTTTCAAGCTGTTGACATGATGCCACTGAATAAAGTCAGGAAGAGATGCACCCACTGGGCTCTCGAGCCAGTAGAAGCAGCTCCAGCACCCTGTGTCTAGGGCATGAACGAAGGAGAAATGTGAGCCAGACTCACCCATTGAGAATGAAGTAATGCTGTGGACTGGTTTATGGACTGACTGTGGCCTTCGGCTGGTTTAGAATGCCCCTTAGTCTCTTTGATGGGCTGTGCCATCTTTATTGCTTCTTGGGCATGCCTTTGCTGAAACATTTGCAGTTGAGGAACCCTGGCTGTGAGGGAGGCGGGGAGGTGAGCGCTGCTTTTCTCTCTCAGAAGGGAATGCATCCAAGATCTTTACAATGTTGCCTTTGAAAAACAACCAGTCTCAACATGGTGGAAGGGGCCCTGTGGGCGCATGGAAGAGCCAGAGGAGAATGAGGGCATCCTGGCCTTTGGGACACTGGGAGGAGAGGTGCTAGGAAGACAGTGAGAAATGAAGGGGACCTCCCAACCGAGCTGGGCTTCGTGGGGCAGAGACAAAGTGGAGGGAAGGAGGGAAATTTACTTTCAACAAACCTATGCAGAACCATGGCAACCAGATAATTAAGAAGTTATTATAACTTCAGCATACATATAAATATTGTGCTTTATGATTTTTATTTGGAGTTAGGTATAGGGAGGAGGCATGACAGATAACAAATGTCTTTTCTTGCCCGGGGCACTAAATGGATTCATCCAGCCCCACCCCACTGCCTCCTGACCCATATCTGCCTCCTCCAGCCCCTCACCCCACTCAAACATAGCGCATGTTGGTAGTGGGAGAGGGAAGGGGTGCCGTTTCTCCCCCTTGGAGAAGAAGCCAAGCTGTCCCTCTCTGAGGGCATCCTCAGTGACAAAGGGGGCCAAGCTGAGGCGGAACACACCTGACGAGGGCCATACCCACCATCTACGCAGAGAGCACCCCACCAGCAAAACCAGAGGGAGCCAGAGAGAGGCCTGAGACCTCACCCAATGATGGGAGACCATCCCTGATCCTTGATTCTCTTAGGTCTCCAACATGTAAGGACCCAGGAGAAGGCATTTAGTATTGTAATTATTATTCTCTGGTGGTATCTTAGGAACCTCAGGGCTGGGACAATGCCTGCTATGTGGCATCCACTCAGGCATCTACTAAGATTGTGGGTACGTCTTATAACCCACTCTGTGGAGGACAGATTGGACAAAAGAGGCAAGAGCGGCTAGGAGAATGTAGCAATAAGGAATAAAGAGCAGGGTGTAATGATGAGGATGGGGGGCACTTCACCTCTGCACCCTTCCTCCCAGAAACCCATAACCCCATCCAAGCACGAGAAAAAACATCAGACAAACCCAAACTGTGATTGAAGAACTATCACAGATCAGGGGAACCTAAGGAGAAATGACAGCTAGATGTAATGTGCATCCTGGAGGGGATCCTGGGACAGAAAAAGGACTTTAAGGAAAAACGAATGAAATCTGGACGAAGTGTGAAGTTTAGTTTACAGTAGCGTACCAATGTTGGTTTCTTCGTTTGGCAAATGTACCATGGTAACCTAAGATATTAACATCAGGAGACACTGGGTGAGGAGTATTTCGGAACTCTTGCTGCTATCTTGGAACTTCTTCATAAATCTGAAACTGTTCTTTAATTAGATTATTTAAAAGGGGGTGAGGAGAGGAGGCATGGCTTCGTAGTGGGGTACTTGGGGACAGCTTTGTGGACAAGGTGTTGTCTGAGCTGTTGAAGAGCATGCAGGGATTGGGTGGGGCAGGGTTTACAGGGGTGGAGCAGCCTGAGCACAGACCCAGGAAACCAAGGGGGCTTGGTGGTCAACGGGCACTGCCTGTCTTCCAAGCAGAGGCGGACAAACAGCACAATGATGTCAGCTAGTATTATTTGCTTTTGACTTAAGGATTCTCTAAATCAGGAGGTAATTAGACCACCCCAGGCTGAACGAGGGCACGTGTATTTTCGTCGGCGAGGAGTGTGGTCCATGGGTGACTCTAGTGACCAGGAGCTGTGCCACAGTCTCAGACAGGCCCGGGGCAGGGTCGGAGAGGGGTGTTGCAGTGGCTCCCTCTTCCCACTCCGACGAAAGACAAGTATGTTGGGTGTACACCAAAACCTGCATATGGATGTTTATAGCAGTTTTAATCATAATTGCTAAAGCTTAGAAGCAACCAAGATGTCCTTCAGTAGGTGCATGGATAAATAAACTTTGGTACATCCAGACAATGGATGTATTGTATTATTCAGCGCTAAAAAGAAATGAGCTATCAAGCTATGAAAAGACATGGAGAAACCTTAAGTGCATGTTACTGAGAGAAGCCAGTCTGAAAAGGCCACATGCTGTAGGGTTCCAACTATATCACATTTTAGAAAAGGCAAAATTAAGGAGACAATAAAAAGCTCAGTGGTTGCCAAGAGTTGGAAGGAGGGCAGAGGCTAGTGACATGAATAGGTGGAGCACAGAGAATTTTTAGAACAGTGAAACTACTCTGTGCGATACTATAATGGTGGATATATGTCATTATACTTTTGTCCAAACCCACAGAAGGCACTACACCAAGAGCAAGCCCTAAGGTAAACTGTGGACTTTGGGCGACTATGATAGGTCATCAGTTGTGACAAATGTACCACTCTGGTGGAGGATGTTGATAATGGGGGAGGCTACGTATAAGTGCGGGCAGAGAGCATATGGGAAATCTCTGTACCTTCTCCCTTAATTTTGCTGTGAGGGCTTCCCTGGTGGTGCAGTGGTTGAGAGTCCGCCTGCCAATGCAGGGGACACGGGTTCGTGCCCCGGTCTGGGAAGATCCCACATGCCACGGAGCGGCTGGGCCCGTGAGCCATGGCCGCTGAGCCTGCGTGTCCAGAGCCTGTGCTCCGCAACGGGAGAGGCCACAACAGGGAGAGGCCCACGTACCACAAAATAAATAAATAAATAAATAAATAAATTTTGCCGTGAACCTAAAACTCCTCTAAAAAAAATAGTCTTAAAAAAAGGAAACAAAGCCATAAAACAAAATAAAATGAAACAAGTCTGTTGGGAGTGGAATAGGGGTCCAGAAGAGCCACCCAGCTCCCTTTGAAGGCCCCCAGCCCTGGTCTGCCTGGGAGGCTTTGCCTGAACTGAAGTCATTCCAAGGCCCAGGGGAGTGCGGATCATCAGGGTCCCGGGAGCAGAGCAGACATCACTTTAGACTTTTAGAGGAGCAGTTTGTAGGGGAGGAATCATTTGAGCTGGAGTCTCACTGACTTCACCAGGTAGCCTAAGTCCCACCCTGGACTCTCCATTTTTTCCCAAGTCCTCCCTACATGGGAACATTTTGTTAAAGACACTTCCACACAGGCACCGCTCCCTGTTCATCGTGTTTCTGCCACTCAGCTTGTCCCTGGGCCCCTTCCTGCCCTGGACACTGAGGTCAGAGTTCATGTGATGTGAGCATCGCAGGGGAGGGCGTGATGGAGTTGACATACTACCGGGCCCCTAGGTGGGCAGGTGTCCTTCCACAAAATGAGAAAGATAAGATCTCGAAGGCCCCTCCCTGCCTTGGAAACCCCGTTCTACCCTTAGGACAGCTGCTCTGGAAAAGGGAAAGGGACAGAGTAGGAATTTCTCGTTCTGTCCATTCCATCCTGCTTCCCACATAAGTGACTTGGAGGTACAGAGGAGCTCCGGCCTCCAGGGCATCTGCCTTTGGAAAGGAACCAGGCAGCTGCTAAGGAACTGATGCTGCTTCAAAGAGTGGACGACTGTTTGTCCTCCAAAGCCTTTTCTGGATTGTTCCCGGTGCAGATGGCAGCTTCTGGTGTGGGACCCTAATTTGAAGAAGATCCTGTGACCTCTGGACCAATTAAATCATGTCTCAGGAGCTGGGAACAGCTGTGTGAGGAAAGCGCTTGTGATGGCTTTGGGTAACAGGTGAATTTTTTTCTCCCACCAGAAGTCGTTTGAGCGAGGTATTGACTGTGGGTGTTGTGTAGTTCAGGAAAATTGGTCTCAGGAGAAGCAAGAAAAGTGACATTAGCAACCTGCCTTTGTCAACAGAGGCTCTAACGAGGCAGAGCTGGTTTTGGGGGAATAATTGCTTCCAATTATCAGGAAAGTTGCCTGGACCAGAAATAGGAGAAGGTACCCGAGACACACTACTTTGAGAGGGGCAGAGAGTTGGGGGGATTAGGTTTTGAACCTCTACCCCCAATCGGGCCACTGGAACTACATTCAAAAGTGTCCCCCGAGACTATTTTGTGGTGATAGAACTGTTCTGTATCTTGATTGTGGTTGATGGTTACAGGATCATATGCCTCTGTCAAACGTGCCATAAAACTGTAAACTTCAGAGTCAATTCTACTCTATGTAGATTTTCCCTAAATTTAAACATACACAGTACACACATACACAGGGTCACTTAGGCTGGCTCTCCTCACCCAGACCCAGGTAGGCCTCTGTTGGTCGGATATTAACGCCAAGTCCTGCCTACAACTCCTGGGATCCTTGTATAATTTTTTAAAGGAGGAGAGAAGGAAGAGAAACGCCAACGCAGGATTATAAAAACTGGGAGGTCTCTGAAGCAGGGGCTTGCCACCTTGGCTGTCCCCAGCCCCCCCTGGGAGCTCTGACAGCTCCAGGCCACACCCGACAAATGAAGTCAGAATCTCTGGAAATGGGACCCATCCTCAGGATTTAAAAGTCCTCCCACCCCAACCCCCACCCCATGCTACTTTTGTGTGAGCGGTTTGGGACACTAATGGCTCTAAAATCGTGAGGAGTGGCTTGTGTATTCCATCCTTCACTGTTACAGCTTTGGAGTCAGTGTCCAATGCCTACATCTGAGGCTCTGTGCTCTCCTGCCCCACACGTCCCCCGCCACCCACCCTACAGGTTGCTGGGTGCCCTTGGATTTCCATCTTGCTGCTATGATGGGACGTCAGTAGATTCCTTCCTCTCCCACTCAAGGATCGATTTGGAACTTTGGCCCTGGGTTTCCACTGCCTCTGGCCCCTGCCCTCCTCCCTCTCTCCCTGGGAATGTACATACATATCGTGTCCCCAGAGGAAGAACTTAGAACTGAACTCTAGTTCCAGCTCCCCATCTTGGGTGAGATTCCTGAAGGGTCCCAAGTTAGGGCAAATCACTCATCCTCTTTGAGCCTCAGGTTTCTCACCAGTAAGATGGGGAAGAGGGCTGAGATGATATGAGCACTCACTTTGGAAACCCAAGCATTCAAGCCCTAGTTAACATTTTCACCAATGGCTCCCTGGAGGACAGGACTTTATATCCTACATTTCTTGGTTTCCAACAGGAGTCTCTGCAGTGTTCTCCCAGGGATGCCCGATCATCGTTTGCCAAATTAATTACTGTTAAACCTTGTTTTTCATGGGGAAAATGACCAAGCTATTTTCAGGCTGGTGGGTTAAGTCAGAACTCCGTGCAGGCTTCCAAAACAGCTGCTGGTTCCTGCTAGGAGGTTTCTGAAGTGGCCCAGATTTCTTTCTTTTTTTTTTTTTTTTTGCGGTATGTGGGCCTCTCACTGTTGTGGCCTCTCCCGTTGCGGAGCACAGGCTCTGGACGTGCAGGCCCAGCGGCCATGGCTCACGGGCCCAGCCGCTCCGCGGCCTGTGGGATCCTCCTGGACCGGGGCACGAGCCCGTGTCCCCTGCATCGGCAGGCGGACTCTCAACCACTGCGCCACCAGGGAAGCCCAGTGGCCCAGATTTCTAAGTGCCCCTGTCCTAAGGGAAAGGCTGTCACCATGCCTGCCCACCCACTGTGAGGGAAAAGGATGAGCACTGCCCTCCTATGCGTTCTGTTCTTTCCTGTACGGCATGGACAGGGAATGAGGCTCTCCCCTCTGGAGGGGAGAATTGAGGGACACAGTGGGAAGTGGTGTTGTATTTTGAAGCTTTTCCAGAATTGATTGTTTTGAGGACAGTTTTTTAAAGGACTCCTTCTTGAATTTTGGCAAAGTGGCCAGACTGCCAGGAAAAGGTATGACATGGACAGTGTCCCTCTGCCCTCATTAGATTTCCCCACCCACTTCAGAGCCCAGGGAGGCTGCACATCCCACCCCAGGGCCCAAGGTTCCCACTCAGGGTGTGAAGTCCGGAGTGTGTTTTATGCTTGGCAGAGCAGGGTGGTAGGGGTGGGGGTGGGGGGTGCTTGAAACAACAGAAATTTATTCTCTCAGTTCTGGAGGCTGGAAGTCCAAAATCAAGGTGACCCATCCTCCCTCTGACAGCTCTAGGGAAAAATACTTCCTTGACTCTTCCTAGCTTCTGGTAGCTACTGACAATCCTTGATGTTCTTTGGTTTGTAGCTACATCACTGCAAACTCTGCCCCATCGCCACATGGCCTTCTTCCCGGTGTGTCTTCAAATGACCCTCTTAGAAGGGTCATTGGATTTAGTTAGTCATTGGATTTAGGGCCCTCTCTAATCCAGTATGACTTCATCTTAACCAATTATAACCTAGACCCTATTTCCAAGGAAGGTTTGAGTAGAGCTGAATTTTAGGGGGACACTGTTTAACCCAGTACAGTATCCCTGGGGCTTACGTAACCTTATATATCCTCTGTGCGAGGGGTTTTTTTCTGGCAAAGTCTGAGCAGGGTGAGCTCAGCACCACAGTAGTGAAGACAGGCACTGTGGTGTGAAAGAAGGGCCAGGGCTTGGATCTGAAGACTTGGGTCAACTTCCTGTGGACCTGAGCAAGTCACTACCCTCAGAGCATGAAGCTACCTGCAGACCCACAGCTTAATAGGATTAAGTTCTAAGACTGTGTGCATTAAAATTCACCCTCCGACATTCACAGAAAGATAGACAAGATGGGGCTTCCCTGGTGGCGCAGTGGTTGAGAGTCTGCCTGCCGATGCAGGGGACACGGGTTCGTGCCCCGGTCCAGGAAGATCCCACATGCTGCGGAGCGGCTGGGCCCGTGAGCCATGGCCACTGAGCCTGCGCGTCCAGAGCCTGTGCTCTGCAACAGGAGAGGCCACAACAGTGAGAGGGCCACGTACCGCAAAAAAAAAAAAAAAAAAAATATATATATATATATATATAATTTACATAAAGTTCACCCATTTGAAGTGTACACTTTGAAGAGTTTGAGTAACTGTATACAGTCATGTAACTACAATCACAACACAGACCAGAACCATCCCCTAACCCTAAGAAATCCCTCCTGCACCTGTGCAGTTGCTCCCTGCCCCCCACCAGCCTCATGCAACCACTTGTCTGCTCTCTGTCATTATAGTTTAGCCTTCTCTAGAATTACACATAAATGCTCTCATGTAATATATCGCCTTTTGTGTTTGACTTCTTTCACTTTAGCATAAAGTTTTTGAGATTGATCTGTGTTGTTCCATGTATTGCTCTTTTGTTCCTTTTTTTAATATAAATTTTATTTATTTATTTATTTATTTTTGCCTGCATTGGGTCTTTCGTTGCTCCGCACAGGCTTTCTCTAGTTGCGACGAGTGGAGCTACTGTTCGTTGTGGTGCGCGGGCTTCTCATTGAGGTGGCTTCTCTTGTTGCAGAGCATGGACTCTAGGCGCGCAAGCTTCAGTAGTTGTGGCACGTGGGCTCCGTAGTTGTGGCTCACGGGCTCTAGAGTGCAGGCTCAGTGGTTGCGGTGCTCGGGCTTAGTTGCTCTGCGGCATGTGGGATCTTCCCCGACCAGAGCTCAAACCCATGTCCCATGCATTGGCAGGCAGATTCTTAACCACTGCACCACCAGGGGAGCCCCTATTTTGTTCCTTTTTATTGCTGAGTAGTATGCCACTGTATGCATATTCTGCAATTTGTTTATCCATCCACCATTTGTTGCTTCCAGTTTTGGGTGATTATGACTAAAGCTACTATGAACATTCACACACACATCTTTGTGTGGACGTATGTTTTCATTTGTCATAGGTAAATATCTAGGAGTGGAATGGTGGAATCATATAGTAAGTTTATGTTTAACTTTAAAAGATACTGCCATACTGTTTTCCAGAGTGACTGTACCACGTTGCATTCCTGTCAGTAATGTGCAAGAGTTCCAATCGTTCCACATCCTTGTCAGCACTTGGTATTGTCAGTTTTTGTTGTTATTTTGTGTGTTTTAGCCATTCTAGTAGCTGCATTGTGGTGTATTGTGGTTTTACTTTGCATTTCCGTGATGACTAATGATGCTGAGTATCTTTTCATGTGTTTATTGGCCATTTGTGTAACTTCATTGGTGAAATGTCTGTTCAGATCTTTTTCCTATATTTGTATTGTGTTGTTTGTCCTTTTATTATTGAGTTGTACAATGCCTAATTTTTAAAAAATTTATTTTATTCAAGTATAGTTGATTTACAATGTGTTAATTTCTGCTGCACAGCAAAGTGATTCAGCTATACATATACATACATTTTTTCATATTCTTTTCCATTATGGTTTATCACAGGATATTGAATATAGTTACCTGTGCTATACAGTAGGACCCTGTTGTTTATCCATTCTATACATAGTAGTTTGCATCTGCTAACCCCAAACTCCCAATCCATCCCTCCCCCACTCCCCCTTCCTTGGCAACCACAAGTCTGTTCTCTATGTCTGTGGGTCTGTTTTGTAAGTTCATCTGTGTCATATTTTTAGATTCCACATATAAGTGATATCATATGGTATTTGTCCTTCTCTTTCTGACTTCACTTAGTATGATAATCTCTATGTCCATCCATGTTGCTGCAAATGGCATTATTTCATTTTTTTATGTAAAATGCCAAATTTTTAATAGCTAAATGTTCCCTATGACCCAGTCTGAGGCACTGAAGTCTGATTTCTGTCTCAACTGCTTTATCTCACTTAGAGAGACAGATTTAATAATAGTAAAATACAGAATGTGCCTCCATCCAAGTCATGCTGACCACCAAAAAGTTATTTTAATCCATTGCACCTTTTAAAACTGAACAAACATTTGTCCTCTGAATGCTAAACATGGTTAATATGACTTTTACTTCCTTTTTTCAGGAACATAAATGTGTAACAATGCTTGTGTAAGAAAACACCCACACTTTAGCTGACACCTGCTTTTTCTCTTCTTATGTCAACTGAAGTTAAATAATCACCAACAGAACTTGGAGAAATCTATTCCAGAGATAAATCCCTTAGCTTCTTGATACTCTGATGGGTCATTGCTCTGAGTAAGAAAATCCTTACATCAGGAAATTTATGCCTTGGCTTAAATTCTTGGAGTTTCTGATTTTTACATAAAGTCCTAACCATGCCAGGGGGAACCCTTACATACAGTTTGTCCATGTGTCTGTGCTTCATTCAATTCTCTCCCATGGTGGGACACAGATTAAACCCAGTAAGTTTGAGAATTTAATAATGGTTACCATTGTAGATGGCTTACTGTGTGCCTGGTCCTTGGAACTTGGAGTCCATAATCTCATCTAATACTCAGGTAAACCCTGAGAAATGGTGGCTGTTATTATCCCCACTTATAGGTGTGGAAGCTAAAGGTTACAGAGGAGAAGTAACTAACCTGCCCGAGGTCTCATAGCCAGCAGAAGCTGGGCCAGGTTCAAACATTGGATCCAGTGCTACTAACCACCCTACTGCACTGCCTCTAATTCTGTGTATCAGGATTGCCTCATCTGTTCAGCCAGAACACAGCGGTGCTTGCACGGTGGCCCCTGTGCTAGCCACATGGGTGGGCTTTCCCCCTTTATTCGCCCTCACTCTATTTGACCAGTTGGAAGGCTAACACTGCATTTCCTAGACTTCTGGACGTGAATGAGGTTGTGCCAATGAGATGCAAGGTTAGGAAATGTTATGGGTTAAATTGTGTTCCCCCGAAAAGATATGTTAAAGTCCTAACCTCCGGTGCCTGTGAATATGACCTTATTTGGAAATGGAGTCTTTGCAGACATAATCAATTTAAGATGGGGTCATTAGGGTGTGTCCCTATCCAATATGACTGGTGTCCTTGTAAGAAGAGGAAAATGCCATGTGAAGACAGAGACACACGGAGAACTCCATGCGACGACAGAGGCAGAGATGGGAGTGATGCAGCTTTAAGCCAAGGAACACGGCCACCACCAGGGGCTAGGAAGAGGCAAGGAAGGATTCTACCTAGAGCTTTAGAGGGAGCATGGCCCCACCCACACCTTGATCTCAGATGTCTAGCCTCCAGGACTATGAGAGAATAAATTTCTGGTTTTAGGCCACCCAGTTCGTGATACTCTGTTACCAGCCCAAGCTGACTAACACCGGAAGGTAGAGCAAGGCAGAGGCTGCTGGCAGGCAAGCTGGGGGCCGGGGGCATGAGCAGTTTCAGGGGCCAACTCTCCGCCCACTGCCATCACAGCTTGTGGCCAGAGACAGTCACAGCAGGTCCTGGCTCTGGATCTTGGCTTTGAGGCTGGACCTTGAAGGCTGTGCTCCAGTGGTGGTCCCTGGCTCCACTTCTCCAGCCCTTCCAACAAGTTTTGTAAGGGCTCAATTCCCTGGATTAAATCCTTTTCTGCTCTGTTTCCTGTACTGAACCCTGATTGACACACATTCCTAATGCTGCTAAATATTAGATAGACTTAAAAGTGGAGAAGATTCCCGTGTGGAAATCAGGGCAAGCTATACTAGAAACACAGCTGCAGGGGGAGAGGGCTTCAAGCCTGCCTTGGCCCGCAGGTCTCTCTCTAATCTCCAGGTGACGCACTTTTCCGTTTTCCAACAGCCTGAATTCTTTTCGCAGAGCTGACATCCTCAGTGGGTTTCACCCCACTTGGGTTGGCAACCTTTGCTGGATTGTCCTATTGTCAACTTGTTTACTCTGGGAACTCTGTTTTCCAAAATTGCCTTCCTGGTGTGGTTCTGAGTTTGATTTGGCCACAGCTGAAGTTCTGTAAGACCCAAGAAGCAGAATTGATACAGCAACCCTGAAGGTTGTTATTGGTGGGAGGCACTGAAAGAGAGTTTGTCACACCTTCCTTGCTCTGTTTCCCCTCCTGACTGCCATGTGCCTGACCAGTAATGGCCCAGGGTCACTGTTGGATGCTGCACTGTGACCTCCCAGAGACAGTAGCCACTGCTCTTTGGTTAGCACTTAGGATGGCTAATCCCTTCTTTGAATATCCTGTTTCTCCTTGTCCCAGAGCTAGGAGCAACATCTGCTCGGAGCTCCTGCATTTTCTCCTTTTTTCAGGCTTTTTCTTCTCTTTTTTGGAATCAGGATGCAATAGGGTAGATTTCCTTCCAAGCCTCCATCTCTCTCCTGTTTGATTCACATGATTCAGGTAGTTTTCTTTGATGCTTGTCCTATTTTGAGGTTGGGTGATGGGGGAGGGAAGGACAAGGAAGGATTTAAGGGTCATTTCTTGTAGCAGGATCCAGTGGGGATTGTTATGGGGCTAACTGATGCATGCATGTCTCAAAATGTCAGAAACCACAGGCAGATTGGAGGGTTGAGAAAACTCTCAGTGAGAACCATCAAGCTACTCATTCTGCTTGTCTTGATAAATGCCCTTTTTATTAGGGGATGAGGGTGTTATGGTGATGGGAGAGGGCTGAATGGGGAAGGGTTTGGTGTTTTGGTTTTATGCGATTATTTCTAGGCAGGGGCATAACTTGTATGAACCACTGTAAAAGTTTTCTTCTCTGAGCTGTACTGAAGTCATGTCCCCCTAACACTGTGGACACCATAAGGGAGGAGAATGCCATTTTCTATGATTCCCAGACCAGATCAGTTCCTACCTTCTTGGCATCGCCCAAAGACCAACAAGGAACCCACAGCTACTAAAGAGGACAGGGAACAGCCGGGGCAGGTGACCCAGTGGCTGGGAATGGACGTGTTTTATTGGTCATCTTTCCATCTATTTCTTTGGGCTCTAGAATTTGCACATGTTGGAGTGAAGTGTGTGGATGCAGTTCTGTACTCGTCATAACGTTCTGATGGGTACAAACTGCTTTCACTTGCAAAAAAGACACAGAGCCTGGCTGGAAAAAATCATGTGTCAGACTTGAGTCATCTGTCCTTAAGGAAATTCTTGGACTGTGGAAATCCTTTTCTGATATTCTGGCCGACCCCACATTTACTCACATATGGGAGAGCCTGGAGAGATCCTCTCAATAGCTATCACAACACTTCTATCTCCACCTGAAATCTCGGGACCACCCAGACCGTCTCACCTTTGGCTTCCGTGGCTCAGGGAAGCAATCATATTGCCACAAGCTCCAGGAAGACTCAGGCTTGCATCATGCACACTGCTCTTGACTGCTGGCATTAACCTTGCAGACAGAGGCCCTAATTATACCAGTCACTCTGCCCGATAGACCTGGAGTATCCCCATGATTAATGGGAGAGATTCACTCAAAACACAAGATATCTCATGTCCTAGTTGGGTGTACAAGCAAAGTACTGTGGAAATGTAGCCTCCACTACTCCAGCTGAAATGTCTCAGCAGGTTTCCTTCTATTCCCAAGCAATTGGAAACAGCAGGGGTGTCTCCTTAGAATCCAAAATCATATTCAGGAAGAGGTGGGGGAGGTAGTCATTAGAGGTCCCAGGTGGTTTTTTAGCAAAAGTCACTTTATAAAAGTTCACTATAGAAAAGTTGGAAATTATAGAAAAATATGTGAAAGAAACCAAAAGTCACGCACAATCCCACCAGCCACAGATAACTCTGATTGGCATTTTTGGGTATCTATTTCCATCTGTTTTGATGCATATATAGAGTAATAGCTCACACAAAATACTGTGTTTTTTTGTGTGTTTTTTTTGTTTTTGTGGTACGCGGGCCTCTCACTGTTGTGGCCTCTCCCGTTGCGGAGCACAGGCTCCGGACGTGCAGGCTCAGTGGCCATAGCTCACGGGCCCAGCCGCTCTGCGGCATGTGGGATCTTCCCGGACCGGGGCACGAACCCGTGTCCCCTGCATCGGCAGGCGGACTCTCAACCACTGCACCACCAGGGAAGCCCAAATACTCTGTTTTTAAAATTTTTTTTTTTTACTTTAGCATACCATCCAAATTATTAAATACTGCCAGTCAACACATATGGAGCATTAGCTGTGTACTGGAACCAATTTTCCACACTCCGTACTCTACTGATAATACCTCATTTAATTCTCTCAAATACTAGAAAGAAAGCTACTTTTATCTCCACCACTCTACAGATGAGGAAATTGAGGTGAGGAGGTGTTAAAACAACTTGCCCAAGGTCATTAGTTAATACACAGTAGAGTTAGGATTCAAACCCTGGCAGCCTGGCCACAAACCTGTGCTCTTAGCTGCCACTGTGCCGTGCTCTGGTTTCCAGTGCTGGCTCCCCAACAAATGAGCTGTTGACCTTGGTAGGTCTCTGGTCCTTCTTGTCACAGCTTGTGTAGGCCTGGCACTAAGGCGTGCTGTGCAAACGTTTTCTGAGCACCTATGTGTAAGGTGCTGTGGCTGCAAAGTTAACAAACACAGGGTCCTGTTTTCAAGAGTGTCAAAAGGTCATAAGGAGACAAACACTGTTTCCTTAAAGCATGGCACAGCCAGGGAATTCATGGAAAGACCTCCAGGGGGTGTCCTGCAGGCAACAGCGAGAGCAGGACCTGCTGTTTGGGGTGACCCTGAAAGTGGCCAGCAGCCCAGCTTTCAGCACCTGAAAGAGGGGGATTGCTCTAAACAGTTGTGGATCCTTGTAGGGTTGACCTGGCTAGGATTGGGGCGGTAATGCTGCTTGGAATCAGGTGGTGAAAGAGCCGTGTGTCCAGGAAGTGCATTTGTTGCCATGGTGCCCAGATAGCAGGAGGGACCAGAGAGAGAGGAGCCTCTGTGCCGTCTGCCCTGTCCCCAGGAAGGTATTTATGGGGGGAGGATGAGCCCAGGAAAGAATTAGGGACCAATTCCAGCCCCCGGAGGACAAGAGGAGGACGATGTTCCTGGCCACGGCCTGGTCTCCTGCAGGCTAGGCTTTTGGAAGCCTGAGCTTTGAGTGACAAGGATGCTCAGGGCAGCCGGCGCCACACTGCCAGCCTTGGCCAGGACCACTCATCCTCAGAGCTTACAGCCAAGTGACAAGCTGGGCTGCCACTCCTGTGTTCTCCCTCTTTCATCGGTCCTACTGTGTGGATGAGAGGAAATGGGAGATGCTTTGAATAGTGAAAGCAGCAGGCCAGGGTAAGGCGTCTATAGGTGTGCTTATGCCTGCAGAAAACTAGGTCCTCGTCATTAACCCATGTCTCATGAAAATTGAACCCGTCCCCCTCCAGATTGGTGACTAGGCTATGCCCCTCTTGTCAAAGAAGTGTCAGTGTCTGGGAAGCATGGACAGGCCATATTTTCCTGCTAGAGAGTCCTGACTGCAGCCCCCAGGCATGTCCTCCGGGCAGGCACTGAGTCGAGACTTTTCTGTGCACTATCGCACAGAACCCACACAGCATGAGGCAGGTTCTAGGATTTCTCTTGTGTGGACAAGGAAATGAGCCTTGGAGAAGGCCAGGGCCACACTGGGGCCACATTGGGGCCATGCTGCTACTGAGTGACAGAGTTTGGATTCAAACTCAGGGACATCTAATCACAAACTGCTCGCTTGTTCTTGTGTGACTACATCCATTTGTGTGACACTTGAAGCTCACTTTGGCCTGGAAATAAACTAACAATTTAAATCCTTTGGGCTCATTTGGTGTCATTTTATTTAGGCAAAGTGTTACTGGGTCAGGGAACCAGAGAAGTGGCGGGTAGGTTCTGTCTTTATCCGTCTCAGAGCCCAGGTATCCAGGTTCCAGTCCACACTCCAACCCCATCGAGGACTCCAAGGAGAGCTGGGAGGGGCGGCACGGTTGCCTGCTCACTCCTGTATCCACAGCAACTAGACCAGCATCTGCCCCACACCCAGGGCTCCATCCACACGCTGGATGAAGAGGGGGTGAGGCTCAGGACACCGAGGCTGAAGGCAGACTCCTATCCATCAGGGAAGCTCTTTCTCACCTGTCTCAACTAGCCTCCTTACCTCCCCACACACCCCCTGTTCTGGCGGAGGTCATCTGCACCCCACCCCGTCCCACCTCTCACTTTTGCTTATGACAAAACTATGCCCTCCTACCAGGCATACACCACTCCAGTCTCCAAGGCCCAGATCCACATTCCTCCCTCCTGCACAGAACTCCCCACTAGCCAGTGGCTTCCTCCTCCTCTCAACTCCTGGCACATCTGTCTGAGCTGTGAAAGCCTGGGGGCCCCTCCAGGAGGTCCCCCATCCTGCCCTCCTTCCCTTCTGTCTCCCACTTGCCATTTCATCCTCACCATTTGTGTGTGTGCTGGAGTGGGGGGATGCAGTAAGGAACGGTTGCATCGCAGCTCTTGTATTGTTACAGGAGGTAGGAAATTATAAAGACATTACGTCTCTAGAATGATGCTTGCAGAATAATGTTTATAGAATAATATTAGCACTAAGCATATTTCAGTCCCAGCTTCTTCGTTTGTTTTTAAGACTCTGAAATTCCAAGTCTAATTTTTCCATGCCCATTAAAAAATTGAACCTTCCTGTGGGCTTTTACCACCACCATCCCCCACTTTCATCAGGAGCTCACACGAGCCGTGTACTCACACTCCCACCACACAGGTAGCAATCCAAACACACAGCAGGCGCTGATTCTGGACAAAGAGACCTCTGCCAAAGCTGGGGGAAGAAAATCGAATCCCATTCATTCATACTTTCATGTTTGCTGAGTATCCCCTATGTTCCAGGCACTGCCCTGGGGACACAGTAGTGACTAACATTCCAGTGCAGGGAGCCAGGAGTAGGCAGACAGCACTTTCTAGGGAGAGAAGGAGGTGCTATGGAGAAAGTAAAGCAGAAAACTGGACGAGTGGCGGGAGCCCAGCGTGGGCTCCAGGCAGAGGGATCAGCAAGCAAGAGCAAAGGCCCTGGGGTGGGAGCGTGCATGGCAAACCAGGCCCACAGGAAGGCAGAGGAGTGGACCATGGCAGTGGACCAGGGAGAGAGTCAGGTGCTGAGGTCGGGGCAGGGGGTAGATCATAGGACCTTGCAGATGACTTCACATGGCTTTGTGCTGTGCCCAGGTCAGCTGGAGAACCTTTGGAGGATCTTGACTTGTTTTTTTACTTCTGTGTTAAAGAATCACTGTGGCTGCTGAGTGGTGAACAGACTTGAGGGCTGGGGCAAACGTGGATGCAGGAAAACCAGTTTGGAGGCTGATGGTGGTCTAGGGGCTGGATTCTAGGTACACTTTCAAAGACAAGCTGATGGGATTTCCTGATGTCTTGGATGTGAGTGTTAGAGGAAAAAGAAGTTTGATGAAGTTGACTTTATATGGAAACCATTTTCAAAGTGCTTGTGTGCATATTATTAGGGTCTTTGATGACCCCTGGGAGGTAGGTGGGACTTCTCTTTACAGATGGAGAGTCTGAGGGCCAGAGAGGGAAGGGGCTTGTCCCACATCACAAGTGTTGTTTCTTAGACCCAGGCCATTGGCTGCTCCTGAGGCATTTAATCTCGTTTCGTGCTTTATGTTCTGAGAGAGCCTGAGCAGAAGGGCTGTGCAGGCCGGGAGAGGGTGAGCTGGGCTCCAAGAGGGGGTCTGCACAGAGATCCAGTGTGAAAGGAGTCAGGGCACCACAGGTGGGGCCTGGGGTTATGGTCGGAGGCTGTCTCTGCCCCATCCACCCTGCAGAGCAAACGTCCTTCACCCTCAGTAGAAAGAGCGTGAAGGTGGCACCCTTGGCTCTGTCGGCTCCCCTCTGGCACTAGACTGCAGAGTCGATTCTACTTATTACCATCCCGAGCTCCCACTCCGGCACCTTCCATGGTGGTCACAGCATGATTTGTTGGTGACACAGAGGTCCCACTGTCCTCAGAACAGTTGGGGAAACCCAGACCCTTTGCAGTAATTCAGGGAGGAAATGGGATAAATGTGTTGCCAGGGAGGGTGACCCTATGCTGCCAAAAGGCTCAAGACATCTTGTCACCCAGTTCCTCTGTGGGGTTCCGGCTGGAATGGAATCTAGCACTTACGGTTCAAGAGACTTCAATGCTGGGGCTGTTATTACAGAGTTTGGGCAGGTTAAGGAAACCCAGAGACCAACCGCAATGGGGGCTGTTGTTACCACCGGACCTAAAAAGGAGGAGGAAAGGTATTCCTGGAGGCCTGAGGGCTAGAGCATGAAGAAAGGACTGCCCCGAGGGAGCAGTGGTCATGGGGCCATGGCCAGGGCCAGAGCAGGGCCAACAGAGCAGACCTTCCCCGGCTCTCCTCCCCGAGGAAGGTCTCGCATTGGCCAACCCCGCCAGAATCCAGAAGGCGAGGGAACCCCTGGTGCTGCCGTCCTCAGGATCAGCCTTGGGGTACACAGGGCAGGGCCAAGAACAGAAGAAGGGAGAGGCAGAGGGAGAATAACAAACGCACCAGAGATGCCTCAAACCTGGGGGAAATGAGTGCTTAAACACTACATTGATCGTTCATTACTGCTTTCCCTGGACCTGTGCTTAAGTTACCACTGGAGAAAATCAAGTTCTCTGGAAAGAATATCCTGGTAGGAATAGTGATTAGGTACTAAAATCCAGAGACTGTGAAATCTTGACTCCTGGGGACTTTCCAAAACAGACTTTAAAAATCACTGGCTTCAGATGTCAGAGAGCTTCCAGAAGGCAGAGGAATAGCCCTAAGCCCCAGGAAGTCATTTCTAGCTCTAGTGTTAACGTATGTGATCCAGTATTTTCCAAAGTGACCTATATAATTTTGATATAATGGAAACATAAGTCATTTTCCAGGCAGAGTCTATACTAGCAGATAGGCTACTACTATGTAACCCTTTTCAGGGCAGACACATCTGGATAATTGGGATGCTGTAGATGGGTCTTAAAGTCCTCATAAATTCTAGATAATTAAGATGCTTTGGAACCAAAAGGAATTTGTTGTAAACTGGGACTAAACATGTTGCCTTCTTAGTGTGAAATTTTTTTTAATTAAGACTTTTTTTTATTCCTCTTTTTCCTCAACTAAAATCTAGGTTTCCACAGGCAACCAGCTGGCCTTTTGATTTGAGCAGAATTTGCTACTGCTTATGAAGCCAAAGATCAAAGCTTATCAAAAATCGTCAGCCTGGAAATCTCTTTATTTTCCTGAGCTGTGTAGGCAGCTTTTCTGATAACATGCACTCACTCTGGTGCTACATTTTGGAGGCGGTCTGCATCTGAAAAGCACCCTACAATCTGCTTTCCCTCCCAACACCCAGGCACATTGGTCAACAATTCCCATCAGTCCTTTCTAGCTGCTCCATGGGACCAAGGCTGGGTCACAAAGCTCTGAATTCACTCCATCTATCCAGAGAGGGGGAGATGGGAGCGCAGACCTGCAGGAGGGCCTCCACACTTCACTGAAATGCACCCTCTTTAGGTCCCTGTCTCCTTCGCCTTCTCTCTGTGGCTGCTTCATGGTGTTTCTGTCCTTTTTTGCCCTTTTTTTTCCCCTTTCTCCTCTGGTAGGGATTTTTGGGAAAGGATCTTAAATTGTAAGGGTTTGCACTCCCACTCCTTTAAATCATCTCTAGATCACTTATAATACCTAATACAATGTAAATGCTATGTAAACAGTTATAAATACAATGTAAATGCTATGTAAATAGTTGCCAGTGCACATCAAATGCAAGTTATGCTTTTTGGAACTTTCTGGAATCTTATAAAAAATATATTTTCTAGGGGACTTCCATGGTGGTCCAGTGGTTGGGACTCCCTTCTTCCGCTGCAGGGGGCAAGGGTTCAATCCCTGGTCAGGGAATTAGGATCCTGCATGCCGTGCAGTGTGGCCAAAAAAATTTTAGATAAAATAAAATAAAAAATATCTGCTACCCCTGGTTGGTTGAATCTGCAGATGTGGAAGGCGGACTGTAATTCTTCTGGAAGAAAGAAGGCAACCTTCACTGACAGTGCATACATTTCTCCAGCTGATAGGTGGCACTGCATTCGATTACTGTCAGTACCCTAGAAATTTAAAAGGAAAAATTTGTATTTCTAGATATAATTAAACAGTTGTGATTTCCACTTGATTATCTTTCTTTTCTTTTATCATGCCATTTTTTAGTTCAATATAGCAAGAAAAAATATGAAGAAGGAACTCCAAGCCTATGTAAAAGCTTGTGCTGATGAATTAAACCAAAGCACCTCATTCATTCATTCACCCAGTCATTCATTCAATGATATTAACAAGGGATACTTTTTGAGTATTTACTCTGTGCCAAACTTTATGCTAAGAACTTTAGATGATTACCTCATTCAATCTATATATTTACTCTATGGAATAACTGCTAATATTATCACTATTTCATAAGTAAGAAATTTTCAAGAAATATACCAGGTCCTATGCTAAATGGGGAGGAACAGAAAAACTAACATATTTTCTCGGCATCAAGGACTTAGGACCATGGAGGCAGAGGCAAATGCATAAACAAAAACATAAAATAAAATATTATAGGAGCCACCATGACCAGCCGTTAGGATCCAGCTGGGCACAAAGGAGGGAATGGTCCCTTCCCCCTTGTGTTATTCAGCTGGCTGTAAGTCCTGAGGCTTTCCAATGGGTTGGGAAAAAATGGGCCTAGCACCAGCATCTCAACACACTTGTTTTTCAGCCAAAGCTCTTGGCCACTCCCCCTTTTCCCAATCACCTCTGCTTGCAGGTTCCCCCTCCACCCTATTGACTGTGTTATCCCCCAGACCCTTGGGTATGCTCACCCCCAGCCCTAGAAAAGAAAAGCCCAATACTTTCTGTGATAACCATGTTGTGATGTAAAAATATACTCTGTTAACTGTAGGTACCCTAAGCCCTCTTAGGAAAGCCAGTCTGGGAAGATACCATGATCAACTTTTGAGGGCAGAGCAGGGAGGTTACAAGGTGAAAAGTCAAAAGTAATGCTTAAAGATGAGAGAGTAAGAGGAATTTGCTGTGCTCCTGAGAGGAAGAAGGAAAAAGAGATGAGGCAGAGAGAAGCCACAGCTACCCAGAGGGTGGGTCCCTAGGGGTAAAAGTAGCAGAAACAGGTGGTCCATGCTGGTGGCCCAAGGAAACTTCTAAGAATGAGGACGCCTAGTGGCCAGTTGTAGTTGTAATCCCTTTCTTAAAACAAAGGGCTGAATCTTGTGTGAGGGTGACTGCACTGTGGCATACAGACAGGGAGCTAGGTGCAGGGGCAGATCCAAATTTCATGGAATCTGAAGCTCATACAGTTTGGTGAGATGCCCTTAAAGAAAAATAATATAAAAATATCAACCTTTTGCAAATTTTACCAAAACATATGACCACGTGAACACTTTGCTAGGGCCTCCCACAAGGGAACAGCCCTGGAATTTAAGCTTCATTAGCTTTCTTATAAATCTTTCACTGGGAAGACGTGACCACAGGAGAGCCAGACCCCATTTGAAAATCCTCAGAAATTTTTGAGGGGGCTTTGGGCTCCATAGTCCACACAATAGGGGAGTTTGAGTCAAGCTGATCTAGATCTCGGGGTTGGCTGGATATGACTGACAGCTGGGTTATAATCACTTTCCTAGTCTCCAGAACAAACTACAATCTCAGAGGAGGAGAGACCACGGTGAAGGAGGGACTAACGGCAGCTGCGTCGGAACCTGGAAGGGTAAGTCTGAGAACTTGCGTTTCTGGAGGGGGTGGGAGGGAGGATGACCGCAGGCCTGCAGAGTGAGGTGAGCCGGCTCTTTAAAAGCTCTTCAAGTCTTATTAGAAAATTGCAATGGAGAGATCCCCTGCCCTCTCCTCCATCCCAGGGTACACAGTAAGGTCTGTCCTCCACTCTGATTACCCTCATTTTGGAGCTCAGAAAGAAGCTAATCAGAAGACACACATTGTACAAGCTACTTCAAGTGCAATTTAGAATTCAGCGTGATGAAGGGAGTCATCGGGTGTGTGATTATAAAGAAACATTCCAACATAATTAAGGCATGAAGGTGCAGGGGTGGCCGGGTGGACAGGGATGGTCAGAAGAAACAGGGCACAGCTCACCACCACTCTCAATAGTTCCCAGCTCTGCACACCAACCAATGAGGAAACACAGCTTCCCTGTGTTCCTGCATATCCAGTAGCATCGCCAATAATCCTCACAACCCTCTCAGTGGCGTGTATTAGTTTTCTCTTGCTGCTGTAACAAATTACCATAAATTTAATGTCTTAAAATAATACATTTATTTTCGTATAGTTCCATAGGTCAGAAGCCTGAGATGAGTCTCACTGGACTTAAATCAAGGATTGATGTCAGCAGAGCTGCATTCCTTGCTGGAGGCTCTGGGGAGAAATCATTCTCTTTCCCAGCTTCTAGAAGCTGTCTACACTCCTTGGTCATGGTCCCCTTTCATCTTCAAAGCCAGCAAGTCTTTCTCACATCTCATTACCGTGACATTGACTCTCCTGCCTCCCTCTTTCACATGTAAGGATCCTTGTCATTACGTTGGCCTCACCCAGATAATCCAAAATAATCTCTTTATTTTAAAGTCCAGGTGATTAGCAACCTTACTTCTCTTTTCCCAAATAATGTAACATATTCACAGGTTCCAGGGATTAGGGAATTAGTATGTGGATATCTTTGGGGCCATTATTCTGCTTATCACAATAGGAAATATTATTATCTCCTATTTTCCAGGTGAGGAAAATGAGGCACAGAGAGGTCCTGCGGCTTGCTCAACATCACAGAGCCGGTGAGCAGTAAAGTTGGGATTCACCCAGGCCCATCTGATGCCAGACCCTGTATTCTTAACCTTTAAACTGTACTCCTTTCATATAGTCATTGTTCTTTTGTTCAATACTTTATTGAATTTTATTTGACACTTCCGTTGATAGAAGCATTTGAGTAAGGCAAAGGCTCTGGGGGCAGGAACTGCTGGTGGTATGGACATGCAGGTGTGGGAGAGGCATACTGTATACCCCATAACAGTGCCAAGTGGGGCACCATCTGCCTGTGTTAGGTCACAAGAGACCGGGGTTCACATCTCAGCTCTGTCACTTGTATCTATGTGCCTTCCAGCCAATTGCTGGATCTCTGAGTTTCCTCTGCAAATGATAATAACAGAACCCACCTTACAGGCTTGTTATAGTAACTAGAACAGCATGTATGAAGCTCCCAGCTGTGCCTAGAGCACAGGTGGTGTTCCATGAATGCTGCTGTTACTCCCTCTCTCTCCTTGGCCCCTCTCCCCAAGGAACCTTAACTTCTCACAGGTAGGTATTAACAGAGGAAATGGTGGCTGAGATTTCTGGATTCTGAGGAAGCAGATCTGGGGAAGCTGAAACAGAACAGGTAGGAGGAGGACAAGGAGCTCTGCTTTCATCTGTCTTAGGTAGAGTCTACATTAGATTTAATTAGAGAAAAAGGGCTCTGTGGCTAAAACACATTTTTTTTTTTTTTTTTTTTTGCGGTATGCGGGCCTCTCACTGTTGTGGCCTCTCCCGTTGCGGAGCACAGGCTCCGGATGCGCAGGCCCAGCGGCCATGGCTCACGGGCCCAGCCGCTCCGCGGCATATGGGATCCTCCCAGATCGGGGCACGAACCCGTATCCCCTGCATCGGCAGGCGGACTCTCAACCACTGCGCCACCAGGGAGGCCCTAAAACACATTTTAAACACACTGATGTCTCCCTCCCTCCCTTCCTTCCTTCCTTGTGTTTTTAGAAAAGTTTGGAAGAAGGAGAGGAGAAATAAAATGTCCATTAGATCTAGAGTTCTTGGTTGCAAGCAACAGAATCTGACTCTGACTAACTTAGATGAAAGTTGGAATTTAGTGGAAGGGCATGGGGTGACACCAAATTGAAGACAAAGCTGAACATCTGGGTCTCGGGAAGACAGGAGCATGTAGACAGCAGGAAGGAATAGATAGCCTCTTCAGGGCAGCAATGCCCTGAGTGGAGCCCTTCCCGCTGGCCCCCTGGGCTTGGCACTGGATCCACTATCCATCTTCCTGGGAAACAGAGTTACTGGACTAGCCTCTCAGTAGGCAGGGAACCTTGACTGACTGTCCCACCAGAGCATCTCCAGAGGGCAAGATGAGGTTCCCCAAGAAGATGCCAGCAAGCAAACAACTGTCACCTTTGACAAAGGTCACCTCTGCAAAGCAACCATCAGTCACCTTTACTATGTTTGAAAATGTATCTTTCACCCCTGACCTGCCTCCAGGACGGTCTTTCATTTCCTCATTCTTTCTATTTAAACTGCAAAATGTCATTTTTGTAGCTACTGCCACCCCCACCCCCCCCAAAAAAAAACAGGAAAAAGAAAAGCTTAGTGCTTCTTGGACTTGGGGAGAAATACTTTATGTTTTACTATAGGGTCAACTGAGTTTGGTTAATACGGGACCCTGAACATAGTGGCCTTTTGCTGTGTCAGCATCAGTCGAAAAAGGACCACTATGTCACAAAAGACTCATCTGTTAAAACCTCATATTTTACAGTTGAGACACAGGTCGGAGATGCTCAGTGACCTGCTCAAGGTCACAAGGCAGTTTAGAGGCAGGATCTCTGCTGGTTCCTTCCATTAAACAACCTAAGCCTTTGGAGTGCAGTGCCTCATCAGGAGGCAGCTTCCTCTTATCTGTCAGGCACAAGGTTGCCCCATCATGGATGAGGATGTGAGTGGCACCTCCTGGCATTTGTGGTACGATGTGGCGCTGAAACCCAGCACCCAGGGATGGGCTCCTGGGCGATGGGGCACCGCTGGCTGTGCTTGAGGTGTCCAGAGTCAGGTGCAGCTCCCTTGTCAGTCCATGTCCCTGAGAGCTTAAAAAAGGAAAGAAAGAAAAGAGAAACGCTTCCAATCTCTGATTTTACAGAACAAGGCAAATTTCTCATTTTGACAGAATCAAAACCCAAATCCGTCTTACCAAGAGACCAGAGGAAAAAACAAAGTTCAATAGATTTTTTTTCTTAAACTGTTGGATCCCATTTGAAAGGAAATGGGTTTCTTTCTTTAAAAGAGAGAGACAAGAGAAATGAGAGTCCCTCCAGGATGGAGAAGTCAGAAGTATGGTGTCCCTACGTGCCCGGAAACCAAGGGAGGGTCGGCAGTTTCAGGGTGTGGTTGACAGGTGATTTGACCAGGGGGTGTAGAACTGGAAGAGGGTAAGGTTTCTAGAAGAACTGGGGGGGTCTCTTACTGTCCAGTGACTTCCAAATGGCATCCTTCAGTTTCAAGGAGGGCAGGGCAGGGTGAGCTACTCAAATCCAAGTTGGCACTACAGTGAGCCTCCAAGTCCCGCCTCCAAATGCTGGGCCTAATTGTCTTGCTCTAAAGTAGATGGAATCTAAACCCAAACACCCCATTCTACCTTTATTGCATTTCTAGGCTGTCCTTGCCCCCAGACTCTTCCTGATGGGCCACTTGAGTGAAAAACAAAACAAAATAACCCAAGACCTTGCAGCAAAATGAAGCAAAACCAATCATGTATTTCACCAGGAATAAAGTATCCTGTTGTTGGTGTTTTAATGCAGACACTTTGCCTTAGTATGATTTATACCTCATTTTATCTTTCCAATACATTTAGCCATCAGTTGGTGGGAAGTTTTCAGAGCGCTGCTCAAATGTCATCTTATCCAAGAGATAGGCCATCCTATCCCCAAGAGAATATGCCCTAGTACCTAGAAAAGCCCTGGCATATATATTAGGTGTCCAGTAAATATTTGTTGAATGAATGAATGACAAATTCTTTCACTCAGGTGCGCCCAGACCCGGTTGTGCTGATGCCCACAATATTCATCGACTACCCTCCGAGGTAGATACAGTCGGCATAGTATGGGAGGGATAAAGGGAATAGTACCCCAGGCTGCCTCCCTGGAGGACTTGAATGTGTAATTTGGGAGGAAAAAAAAAATTTGTTATAGAAGTTAGTGAACTCGTAACAGAAATAGAGCAACAAGGAGGCAAATGGGGCTGTCCATCTGCAAGTGATTTCATTCATCCATCAAATGTCCTGAGTGCTGACTGAGGCTGGCTGCTCAGCTGAGTGCTGGGGCATGATGAATCCTGAGGTCCACCCTGCCCTCCCCGAGCCTTGAGTCTGGTGGGGTGAAGGGAGAGTGAGAAGAACGCCCAGAGACAGAGAAAATTTAGGTCTCGGGCTTTATAAGAAACTTATTTAATATTCTTTAATTACCTTAAAATCAATGTAGAAATTTGGCTAAGAATTGAGGATTGAAAAATCTATTTTAAGTTCACGTAATTGATTTTGTGGGATCAACTTTTAGAGCTGGGCAGAGCTTGGAGATCCTCTAGCCCACCCCACCCCCTCCTTTATTATCAAATGTGGAAAGCGAGGCTCAGATCAGCCAATGAATAGTTTTCCATATAAGAAAGAGGGCCCAGATCCCTAGGGTGACAAAATCACAATCTCTATATGGTCATGTATAGTGGGGAAAGCATACAATATGATAGCAACTTTGTGGTCATGGAATTTTACTTTTTAAGTTTTATGCATCATTAAAGCAGGATGTGAGATTTGTGTGTTTATCAAAATGAGAGTGTATGCCTGACCCAGTCCTCTGCCAAAGTAACATTGTGAAAGATAATGAAAGAGAGAGAAGCTGCCCAGATCAGAGAAGGCCATGGAGACCTAGTGACTGTATGTGCCATGATAAATGACTCATGGTTATGTAAGATGTTAACAACAGAGGGACCTAGGGGAAGAGCACACAGAATTTTCTGTACCATCTTTGCAAATCTTCACAATTATTTGAAAATAAAAAGCAATTTTTAAGAAGGAGAGCATGGTGTGGTAGATAGTATTTTCTAAAAGTGGATACCACACGGTCTTCCAAAGTTTGCCACCTCCACGTCAAGGGGTAGAACCTATGTTCTCTCCTTTGAGGAGGTACAGGTTTCTTACCTTCTCTGTGCTTCTGCTGCCTCTGTAAAATGGGAAAACAGTGCTAGAATTGTCTTTACTATGAAATGGGAACACACATGTAAAGCACGTAGACAGAGCTTGGAAATGTTGGATGTCATTATTGTGGGGCACAACTTAGGAACCCAGTTATCAGAGCTGGACTGGCAACCAAAGTAACTTAATACAGAATCCCGGGAATTCCTTAAACTCCTCCTGTTTCAGGAGAGAATCCTTCCCGGGGGTGGAGATGCCAAGTTTGCAGGTGGGCTCTGGGAGAGACGGGATGGAGAAGATAAACGCAGAGACCAGGGATGGACGATGATGTGTAGTGCATTCGCTCGGGGAAGGAGGAAACTTCCATAGTCTGGGGCGATCAGGGGTGGTGTCAGGAGGGGGTTAGCTGTAGCTGTACCTTGAGGGCTGGCTCAGGTGCAGATGAGCAGAAAGGCAGGGAAGGGTAGCAGAGGTGGAAGCAGGGCCTCACCAGGGGCCTGCCTGGGCGCACTTTTAATGTTATTTGCCTTTAGCTATCCTTCTTTCTCGATTTTTACCAGTGTGTAATGGTGGAAAAGAATCTGTACATTTCATCATTTTAAGGATAATAGACTCTAGCCATGAACTCAAAGGTTCCTGCTGGCCTACAAGTATTCGTCAGCTAAGCCCTCTTCCTCCAAGGTCACATGTCCATCAAGTGGCACAAATTGGAGCTTATACCCAAGACTGGCCACTTAGGACAGACACCACATCCATGTGCTGATGGTGATCGATCCAGAGGTGGTCCTGGGACACCAGCAGGACCAATCAGTCACCTCTCCTGGGATCATAAGCACTCTGGGAGAGAGAGGGACCCCTTGTGGTGATTTTAAGTCATGGCCACAAATTCTGTGATACTCCTGCCTTAGAATTGTAGCCCATGACTTTCCCCTTGAATTTGGGCAGGATCATAACTGCTTTGAGCACAGAATACGATGTAAGTAACACCAGTTGACATTTAAGGCTCCAGCTTAAAAGATCACGTGGCTTCTGTCTTGTTTGTTGAAACACTTGCTCTTACAGCCTTGAACCACCAGACAGTAGAATAGAGAGGAGAGGAAGGAGGGAAGGGGAGGGGAGGGGAGGAGAGGGGAGGGAATATGAGCCCTTAGTCATTTGAGTCATCCCACCCCTTGTGCTAGACATGGAGTGAAAAAGCACTTAGATGATACCAGCTCCCAGCCATCTGAGTCTCGCCGGCTGTTATGGATTGAATGTTATACCCCCAAATTCCTATGTTGAAGCCCTAATCCCTAATGTGATGGTATTTGGAGATGGGGCCTTTGGGAGGTCATTAGTGTCAGATGAGGTCATGGAGGTGATGGCCTCATGATGGGACTAGTGCCCTCACAAGAAGAGACACCAGAGAGCTGTCGCAAGCACGTGCTAAGAAAAGACCTTCTGATCACATAGAAGGCAGCTGTCTGCAAGCCAGGAAGAAACCTGCACCAGAACCTGACTGTGCTGGTACCCTGATTTTGGACTTGCAGCCTCCAGACTGTAGGAAAATAAATTTCTGTTGTTTAAGTTACCCAGTCTATGGTATTTTGTTATGGTAATCCAAGCACACTAAGGTACCAGCTGAGTGAGACCCCAGACATAGTGGAGCAGAGAACAGCCAACCCTGCCATGCCCTGTCTGAATCCTTGGTCCATAGACTCCATAAGCATAAGAAACAGTTGTTTTATACCACTAAGCTTGGAGTGACTTTCTAATATAGCAATATCTATTAACTGGATGATGGTTCCTATTAACTGGAATATTGTCCTTCCAGAGCCTTGAGCTGGGAACTGTGGAAGCTTTGAGTTGCCAAAGGCCATATCAGCTAACAAAAGGACAGAGAGAAGGAGCTGGCCTGAGAAATAAGCTGGCACAGAGCTGGCAATGAAGAGGAGGAAAGGTCCAGCCCTCCTTGATACCACTGAAACCCCTGGATCAAGCTGTGTCAATCTCCTCTTCAACTTTTCAGTTATATGAGCCAATATATATATTTTTAAGTCTTAAGCCAGTTTGATTTGGTTTATATTCCCTCCAATTATAACTGGAATGGAGATTAAAAGGATAAAAAAGGGAATTCCCTGGCAGTCCAGTGGTTAGGAATTCACTTTCACAGCCATGGCCTGGGTTCAGTTCATCGTCAGGGAACTAAGATCCTGCAAGTTGCATGTGGGGCAGCCAAAAAAAAAGAATGAAAAGGAAGACAAGAGAAATGGAGGAAGGCGGGAGGGGGTCAGGTGGGAAGGGGGACAAGACCAGACCTGTTCTGTTTTCCATTTAAATGTAAGTGGTATCTGTAGCAGACGCTGTAGGTTGCCCATTTACCATCCATTCCCCACCTTCCACCTTATTAACAGAACCAATCCAGGTTGTCCAATGTTCCTTACCAATGATTGGCTCAGGAGTGGGCATGTGATGAAGTTCCTCCAATGAGATGTGAGGGGAGGTCTCTGGGAGGAGCCTTTGGGAAAGGCTTCCTCCTCTCCAGGAGGCGAGACAGGCCCTCTTACCTTCTAACCACAGGAGTTGGGAAGTACACCTGGAGGGGCCACAGCTGCCTTGTAGAGAAGGAACCTGGGTCTTAGATGACATTGAGCTGCCGATTGTACCTTGACTCGGGCGCACTCTCTTCTGCCTTTTGTGTGAAATAGCAAATGACAATCCAGTTTGAACTGCGGTTTTCTGCTACTTGCAGCCCTGATATTGCAGAGCCTGAGGAAGGCCGACTCACCACCATCTTATTTTACTGAGGAAGGAACCAAGGCCTAGAGGGACATCTGTGTGTCCAGGTGTCAAAACTAACTGATGGCAGTGAGAGACAAGAGCCTCACCTCCCTTCTAACCTAGGCCTCATCCCGTGGTAGGACAGGTTCTAGAATCTTCCATGTTGCCTTGCCTCCCCACCCAGCCCTGAGCCTTCTGTAGTCAGCTGTGTCTGCGGAAGAGCTCATCTGATTTGAATCCAGCAGGCAATATTCCACCTAATTAAGCAATTAAGAGCAGGAAGGCTACATCTCCAGAGCCTGCCTGCTTTTCATGATGAGTCTTTATAAGCCCTCACTGGTTGTTGTGATGGATGCCAGGGACCGCAGAGACCTCTGGAAGCCGAGTCTTGCTGGGCTTGCCTGGGGGCTGTGGCCCTGACTTTTTATGGAATCTAAAGTCTGCCTTTGGATAATTACCTCCATGTGATTGTGGGATTAATGTCACCTGGGCCAGAGGTCCACTGTTTTCTGCTTAAGGGAAGAAAAACAAAACCCTTTAGAGAGGCTCAACGACTGCGAACTTGGAAACTGCCCTAAAAATTAGTGAGCCGGTGTGGTGAGGCCACAGCACAGCCAGCAGCGTGCTGAACAAGTGTGCTCATGGGTGAGGTAGAGAGGAGCCTCATAGAAAATGTGTTGATTTTCCTGCTTTCCTCACGCAAGGGCACAAGGGTGTGCAAATTCACTGAGAAGCAGGCAGCGGTGGGCTTCTGATATGGCACCCTCTGTCCTGGGCGCCCGCTATCAGGAAAAATTCAAGCCAGAAAATTCAGGAAGAAGATAGCTTGGGAAAAGCCGGGTCCAAATAGAAGCCACCTTCATCTTGGACACCTCAGCCATTGCTCTCATTACTCAAGGGCCCACCCTGAAGCTCAAATTCACAGGCAGTAATGTTTCAGCACCAAGGCAAACATCCTTCTCTCAGAAGAACCCCCTCAAAGAGACTGATGCTACAGGTAGAGGTGCCATCTGCCACGTCTCCCACTCAGTCAGACAGAGAGCTGCTGATCAATGGGTGGGAGGCGCCCCCAGCCGATGTTCTAGAACAGCATTTTCCCTCAAGTCCAGTATGGGGCGGCGGGGGGGGGATGATGTCCTCAGGCAGGTGCTCTGTGGCTGGTCTTGGGGGTTGTGTGTCTTTGTGGCCCCGGGTCCTGTTTCCCTGAGTGGCTCTGTGGGACGAGTGGTGAGTGTTGGGGGTGGGGGAGGCAGAGTGTAAGTTGTCCTGCGCAAGCGGGTTGTGTGTGTGTGTGTGCGCGCGCACTCGCTCGCTTACATAGGGACCTATAGGGATTTGGGTATCCCCGGATATGAGAGATGCCTGGTGCTTTGCAGGCAGAACTCTAGACCAGGAGTGTAGTCATGTTAATAAAAATAGAACGTGAGTTAGATACTAACTTTCAATTTTCTAGTAGCTACATTAGAAAAAAAGAAAAGAAAATCTATTTCCAAAATATATTTTATTTAACCCAGCATATCCAAAATTATCATTTCAACATATATTCAACATAAAAATGTATAAATGGGATATCTTACAGTCTTTTTTCTCTTATGAAGTCTTCAAAATCTGGTGTGTGTTTTACACTTACAGCAATATCTCAGTTTGGACCAGCCCCACATCAAGTGTTCAATAGTCACGTGTGGTTCATGGCTGCTGCCCTGGACAGTGTGGGTCTGGAGACTTGAATTTGAGTCCCTGCTCGGTTTCCTTCTAGCTCTGTGGCCCTGAGAAAATTATTTGTGTGTTCTGAGCTGCTATGTAGCCATCTGTGTAATGCCATTGATAGTCCATCTCATGGCAGTCGTTCAGGTAGCGTCCTATGTGTTGCTGGGTATCTAGGGTCCAAATCAGTGCTGCGGGGCTGGCTTGTACAGTGGTGTGCCAGAGCTGGACCGTACATGCTCACAAGAGCCAATGGTTAAATATTCAGGAATTTTGTAAACTGATGGTAAACTATTGGTCTCTTGAAATCAGCCATGGTGGGAGAATGTTTACACCATGGAAATGAGCAAATGCTTACAAATCCGTCCCTGCCACTCCAGAGAGCTGGTTGTTAAACATTTACTTGCACGCCATGGACTTGGGTATATTTATATGTGATTGCAGGCGTGAGTGTGGTCTGGGGGCTGCTTCCTTGGCTGTTTTTCCTCGCTGAGGTCTCATCATCTCCCTTTAGGTGCTCCTGTCTTGTGGCAGCCCCTTCCAGATTACTCTTTCCCACTATGAGAGGCAGCATTGAGGAGTGGTTAAGCCAGCAGAATCTGGAGCAGACCCTGGATCCTCCATTTACTCATTTTGTAACTGTGGCAGGTTAACTTCTCTGTGCCTTAGTTTCCCTCATCCGTAAAAATAATAGCAGCTGAGAAACAGGGTTAATTACCATCCCCGTAAAGTGATAGAACAGTGCCTGGCATACAGTATGTGCTCATGAATGTTGCCTGTTCTGTGTTGATGATTCGCAGCTGATGTCTGCAGCTCCTGGCCTGCAGGCTCTAACTGTTGGTCACTGTGGAACAATCGTGAAGGGGCAGTGTTTATGGCAGGGGCATCCAGAGGACGAGCTGGTGTGATGGTGGGGTAGGTGACACCACAGTCAAGTTGGACCTACCTGGGGTTGTCTTGCCTTCCATTTTCCTTTCATCTTCTCTTTCTCATCCTGTCATAAGAATTGACTGCCTACTGTGTGTGAATTCTGTGGGGAGGGGATGGGCACACAAAACTGAGAAAGCTGATCCCTGCCCTCAAGGAGCTTACAAAAGCTCTTTGGAGTCTTCACTAATTTTTAAGAGTATAAAGGGGTTCTGAGATGGAAAAGTTTGAGAACTGCTGGACTGCAGGTATAACGAAAAGACTACTAAATGTGGGGGCCAGAGGGGTTGGCAGGTTTGAGCTCTAGCACATATTACTGTGTTTCTAATCCCTTGACATCTTCTGGCCTCAGTTTCTTCCTCTGTAAAATGGGAGTGATAATGTGGATCGATACCCCAGCCACCTCCAGGGTGCTGTGAAAGTGCATTTAAAGACTCTAAAGGCCTGGGGGTGGGGAGGGGTTGCTGTAGGCACAAGCTGGGCCCTTGGGGACTATGTTCTAAAGCTGACATTTTACTATCTGGGGGATCTGACTGACCCCCCTGAAGTGAAGAGAAGCCCAGAGAGTACCCAACAGGCTATCCCAAACCCTGTCATCTGGCTTTCTGGAATACCAGGGACTCTCTGGGGTAATTCCCACATCAATGCATGAAAAACAAAACTGACACATTTAGGTGACTCTGGAAACATTGCTGGAAAATGCAGGCAGGGAATTCCCTGGTGGCCTAGTGGTTAGGATTCTGGGCTTTCACTGCCTCGGCCCAGGTTTAATCCCTGTTGGGGATCTGAGATCCAGCGAGCCAAGTGGCATGGCAAAAAAAAAAAAAAAAAAAAAAAAAGGCAGGGAAGGGATTTGGAGCTTGAGATTTCCAGATTTCTGCCACCCTTCTTTGACTGGAATTGACAGCCTCAAGTGTGTCACCTACAAGGACCAGTCTCAAATGGAGGGCTGTTAAGACTCCAGAATAGCCCAAAGGGGACATTGCCCCACCCTATCCTGCTCCTGACCTTCTTCCATCAACCCTGGCTTCCTCCAGGATCCAGTGCTTTCTTCCTCCCCAAAAGATGCTGTCATGATTGTTCCTACCCATAAGAACCCCTAGGTTGTCTCCCACCAGAACCCCTATCTCCTACCTCATTCCCCCAGAGACCCCAGCCCTAACCTTGGCCAATGACTAGGTGGGATGAGGAGACTCCATAAGAGCTGAAGAGCTTTTCCCAAAGAAGAGCTTCAAAGGTTCCTGGGACGTTTAAATATGTCAATATTAATACAGATGTTTTAAGTAGAAGAAAATGCCAAAATTGCAGCTGGTCAAAATGCTAACAAACACTCCATGTCAAACTCAGCAACCAGCAGGGTAGAGAGGACAGGTTCTCCTTAGCATTGCTCTGGCCAATTAACTCCACTCCCTCTATTCCCCACCCCACGGAGGAGGAAGCCTTCCCTGGTATTCCCTGGTATTAGTATTCCCTGGTATTAGGAAGCTAATACCAGCCCACCACTTCCTACGCTCCCTCTGCATGCCTGGCACTTGTTAAATTCTTTCTATATACGACTCTTACATCTCACAGACTGGGCAGAGTAGGAAACTGAGGCCTGTGCTTTCTCTACCTGCTGTACAGTTTGGACTGTAACACAGTAAACTAGATCATTGGAACTGACACACAACTTGCTGTCCTCTGTGTACAAAACTATGCTGCTGATAAGGATCAGAGGAGTGTGATCATTGACTTAATTAATTTATTGTCTACTTGGGAAGAGAAGACATATACACATAAATTCAAGGGCTAATTACCTCTACAAGAATACAAGAGATGCCAGAGATGGTCTGACTAAACACCAAATTAATGGCAGGGATTAGGACCTATAAGATCTTACTAACATTTATTTATTAAAATTGCAGATATCACCAAAAGATGGACAAGATACATTTTATACATTTGCAGATAAATATAAGTAACCCATAACCCACTCCTAGACTAAAAATAACAAATTCTGAATATCTTCAGGTCAAATGTAACTCAGTACTGTTTTATACATTCAGTATTTCTTCAAATAGGATTATCTTTTTCTAGAAGTAATCACAAAGCCTGAGGAGATTTGCAGCAGTGGAAAGGATTTTTTTCTCCCCTGTAATGAACAGATCAAAAGCTTAATCCCAAGGTCTGTCTTTGTGTCCAAGGATAATTGTGGTGTGAGTCACTCCAAGTGGGTTTTTTCCTACAAACTCAAGAACAGCAAGGCATGGCAGCAGGGTGGGGGAGACATAAAATTTTAAAAGTCAACAAAAGAGGTCACTTTCAGCAAACTTTGTATCCTGGAAGGGGTGCCAAAAACGGGTACTTTTTTATATCAGGCACCTAGGAAAATATGTACTGATTTTGCTCCAGGCCACTCAAGGCCAAGACTGCTCTTCGGAAAGGCATCTACTCCCATTTTCTTGGTTCCTGATCTCTTGGACACTGGCTTTGCAAAGATCATTATGAGTCTTTTCACCCACCAGTGCTAGGCTTAACTTTCAGGTCAGCAAGAACTATTAAAGAAAAAATTATCCATGACACTAGTTAAAATAGTGAGGCAGACTTTATTCAGGGAGACTCTTCCTATAGGTGTAGGGACTACTACAATAGGGTTTTGCAGTAGGGGAGAAAGATTAGGCTTAGCTCTGAATATAACAAGGAAAAGTGGGAATTTATAGCCAAGGAGCAGAGTGAGGGTCAGTGAATGGAAAATTACCAATAGGAAACATCAAGGGTAAGGGGAGAGTCTGGCTAAGCCAACCTAACAGGATTCTTGCTGAAGGCAGACCAGGGTGATCAGGCATCACTTGGGGGTTGGTGGAGGAAGAGGAACCCCAGGCAGGGGGAGTCTGGCTAAACTGACTTAGCAGGATTCTTGCTATGATTGGGCCATGCAAAGATAGACACAGAAGTGCAAAAGTTGAGGCCTAGTTGGGAAGAGGATTCTGAGACAGCTGGCTTCAGGTAGGGCTTGATCTGGCAGATCCTTCTGTAGCACCAGGACCCAATTCCTCTCTTAGCCTCCTGCCTTCATTCTTAGCAGGCTCATCCATCTCGTTCTGGGGTGGCTGCTGCAATTACTGAGATTTTTCTTTCCACACAGCAGCAAAAAGAATCTGGGTTCTAGTGTTCCCAGCAGAAGTCCCATGCTTTCCTCTGGTTAGGTCAGCAAGCCTAGGTCAGAAAGCCTATGCTTTCCTCCATCTTAGATAATGTGACTGCCTCAACCGTCTCTGTGGTCAGGGGATGGAATAACTGGATTGGATTAAGCCAGACCTCAGACCTGGGGTATGAGGGGTGGGGTCAAGTTCACAAGACTAAATGGCTCAGAGTTGGGGTGAGGGGTGGTTTTTTAAAGGGAAGTCCAGAAGCATTGATCAGAAAAGGGGGAGGAGTAGGTAAGGGGAAAAATCATAGATGATAAGCCTATCTACACCTTCAGTGGCTTGATTATCACAGCTGGGGCATTTTTATTGAAAAACAGTCCATACAGTAGCAAGAATCTTGGGGTTGGCCTCCTTAATGGAAGACTGCAAGTTGTTCCCAGAAGATCTGAACCAATGTCTGAAATGTGACAGCTCAGATAAGAATTTACATGGCTGCCTCAGGATTTATTTTTTTGAAAGGTCGCAAAAGCACGGAAATAAATGTCAAGTTGGAATTATTTATTACTCTTGCACCTCGAGGTCATTTCTAGTGAGTTTGCTTTACTTAGTGAGGTAAGCAGGGAAAAAGCTTGTTTTTACACTAAGGGAAGAAATGAATGAAGAAATGGAGACTCCTATTCCTGCAAATTCCTGACACGCAGGCTTTTGTATTAATCAAAGAGAGTGCAGAGCAAGGTGCAAGAGGTAAGGAAAGTGAACAAAGGGTAGAGAAGTAAAGTTTCAGTGATTCAAATAAAACTCAAAGCTGTTAAGGGAGTCCGCAAAGAACTTAGGAAATTGGTCATTACAATTTTTAAAATAGTACTTGAATGAATCCAGAATGTCTAAACCTTGGTAGGGTCCAACAGAGTAGGTGGGGCAAGGCAAGGTGGGAAGGGGGTGAGGAGGTGGCGTGGGAGGGAACAGAAAGAGACCAACTGATAGGGTGGTTGGGAAGAGAAGAAGCAGTGAGAGAGGGAGGGGTGGGGGGGTGAGAAGAGGAAGAAGCAGGGAGAGGAGGAAGAGGACGAAGAAGGATAAGGAGAAGAAGAAGAAAAAGAGAAACTTGGAAGATCGGACACCATAATATGAAAGGCACACAGATGGGAGGAAAGGCAGGGGCACCCAGGCAGAGAGAACTAGAGAAACAATTTGAAGATGAGAGTCTCCCTGAGGTCAGAGAAGCGTGTTTTCTTCATCATTGTCCACCCATTTCCTGATGCAGGGCCTGGCTCTTATAGTGAAAACCAAGGCAGTGGAAGCACGCAGAGAAGGATGCCAGGAAGCTGGAGGGGGAGACACAGGGATGGGAGATGTGCAGTAGTTCAAGCTAAAGATTGAATGCCAGCTCTTAAAGCAGTAAACATGAGCAAATACGTTGGAAAGAAAGTAAAATTTTCAATTCTCCACGCTATAGAAGCCTCTTACAATATGGGGGGGAAAAGTAGTATACTTTCTGAAACAAGATTGAGCCTAGAGTTTAAAAAAATAAGTCTTTTTAATCACAAAAGTAATACATGTGTGTTGTTAAAAACTTCAGTGTTTTAATACAGAGAGTAAAATGTGAAAGTCCACCTCTGGGAGCTGGGCATCCTGCCCCCTCTCACTTTTTCAGGCTTCCCTCTTTCAGTTATTCCTTCCGTGTCCGGCACTGATTCCTCCTTTGACTTTACCATCTCCACCCTCTTACAAACATGTTCATGCATTCCCTATTCCTTTTTAAAAATGCACCAAGAAGGGCTCAGCCTTCACTTCTGTGGCATGTCTGCCCCATCTACAAATCGTGAATTAAATCAGGAGGAACATTCTACAAAATACCTGATTGGAACTCTTCAGAAGTGTCAAGGTCATAATAAAGCAAATAAAGATGGAGGAGCTGTCCCAGATTGGAGGAGACAAAGAAGAATTGTATCTCAATGCAGGGTATACCCTGAACTGGATCCTAGACCGGGTATTAGAAGGAAACTCTCCTGATGTGATAAAGAGTGCATTAGTTATCTGTTGCTGAGAAAAATTATCCCAAAGCATAGCAGCTTAAAACTACAAACATGTTCTATCTCATGCAGCTTCTGAGAGTGACTTAGCTGGGGTTCCTCCTCAGGGTCTCCTGCTGTTTCAGTGAAGTTATTGCCTGGGGCTGCAGTCTTAGAAGAGCTGACTGGACTGGAGGAACTGTTTCCAAGCCCACTGACCTGGCTGCTGGCAGATGACCTCAGTTCCTCACCATGTAGCTCTCTCTTTTTATTTTGCCCGTGCCACTCCACACAGCATGCTGGATCTTAGTTCCCCGACCAGGGATCGAACCCATGCTCCCCTACAGTGGAAGCATGGAGTCTTAACCACTGGACCACCACAGAAGTCCCTAGCTCTCTTTATAGCCTTGCTCATGACATACTCCCTCATACCCCATCACCTGAGTGAGTGCTGCAACAAACACACACAACAAGTTGGGAGCTGCAGTGTCTTTTACAACCTAATGTGGAAAGTTTAGGTACATAGAGTTATTTCTGCTGTATTCTATTGGTCATACTAACCCAGCCCAGTATAACATGGGAGGGGGGATACACAAGGGTGTGAAGACCAGGAGGTGGGGTTATCAGTGGTATGGTGGTATCTTGGAGGTGGGATACCACAAAGAGTATTTACCAAAAACTTAAAGCAAGCATCATATATTAAAGTAGAACATTAGAAGCAACCCCAATCCAAGTGAGGGACCAATGGAGTAAGACAAGGATGTCCACTATCATGGCTATTCGCAGTGCTTACTCAAGTGTGAAAGAAGGCTCTCCTTCTCTTTAAGGATTATTTGTGGTATCTGGCATGTTTGACCCTGACCTGTTCTTCAAGTTGAGTCCTGGCCAAAGGAGACAAATAATGTTTGGGTGAGACTCTGGAGAGCTAGGCTCCTTTGATGAGAGGGTGCCATGTAAAGAACCTTTCTGAAGAATTAGAATGTTAATAACATACAATGCCCTGTAAAGATGAAATCAAACAAATGGTGATGGGCATCACTCTATTTAATAAAAAGTCTTCTTTTTTTTTTTTTTTTTCCGGTATGCGGGCCTCTCACTGTTGTGGCCTCTCCCGTTGTGGAGCACAGGTTCCGGACGCGCAGGCTCAGCGGCCACGGCTCACAGGCCCAGCCGCTCTGCAGCATGTGGGATCTTCCCGGACCGGGGCACGAACCCATGTCCCCTGCATCGGCAGGCGGACTCTCAACCACTGCACCACCAGGGAAGCCCAATAAAAAGTCTTCTTAATCTTTTTCTGTATACAAAGTCATAGAAGATGAATAGTATACAAATTACCACACACTCGGTGGCTTAAAACAATACACACTTATTTTCTTATAGTTCTGGATGTCAGAAATCCAAAATCAGTTTTACTGGGCCAAAATCAAGGTGTCAACAGAAGTCCACTCCCTTCTGGGAGGTTCTAGGAAAGGATCTGATTTCTTTCCTTTTTTTAAATTGTGGTAAAATAATTTTATTTTTTTAATAAAAGTCCACCAGGACTTCCCTGGTGGCACAGTGGATAAGAATCTGCCTGCCAATGCAGGGGACACGGGTTCGATCCCTGGTCCGGGAAGATCCCACATGCTGTGGAGCAGCTGAGCCCGTGCGCCACAACAACTGAGCCTGTGCTCTAGAGCCCATGAGCCACATCTACTGAGCCCGTGTGCCACAACTACCGAAGCCCGCATGCTTAGAGCCCACGCTCCACAACAAGAGAAGCCACCGCAAGGAGAAGCCCGTGCACCGCAACGAAGAGTAGCTCCCACTCGCCACAACTAGAGAAAGCCTGTGCACAGCAATGAAAACCCAACACAGCCAAAAATAAATAAATAAATAGGGCTTCCCTGGTGGCGCAGTGGTTGAGAGTCCGCCTGACGATGCAGGGGACACAGGTTCGTGCCCCGGTCCGGGAAGATCCCACATGCCGCGGAGCGGCTGGGCCTGTGAGCCATGGCCGCTGGGCCTGCGCGTCCAGAGCCTGTGCTCCGCAACGGGAGAGGCCACAGCAGTGAGAGGCCTGTGTACCGCAAAAAATAATAATAAATAAATAAATAAATAAATAAATAAATTTTTAAAATTACCATCTCAACCATTTTTAAGTGTACAGCTCAGTGGCATTACATATATCCACACAGCTGTGCATTCACCATCATTCATCTCTGGACCTTTTCATCTTCCCAGACTGAAACTTTGTACATGTTAAACAATGACTTCCCATTCCCCCTCCTCCTAGCCCCTGAGCAACCACAATTCTAGTTTCTGTCTCTATGACTTTGGCTACTCTAGGTACCTCATACAAGAGGAATCATATAATACTTGTCCTTTTGTGACTGTTTCACTTAGCATGTCTTCAAGGTTTGTCCATGTTGTAGCATGTGTCAGAATTTCCTTCCTTTTAAGGCTGAATAATATTCCACTGTGTTTATGTACCATGTTTTGTTTATCCATTCATCCCTTGATGGACACTTGCGTTGCTTCCACCTTTTGATTATTGTGAACAATGCCTCTATGACGTGGGTGTGCAAGTATCTTTTTAAGATTCCATTTTAAATTCTTTTGGGTATCTACCCAGAAATGGGATTGCTGGATCATATGGGGAAATCTATATTCTTGTCTTTTTCATCTTCTAGAGCTGCATTCCTTGCTTTCCTTTGCTCATGGTCCTTCTTTCATCTTCTAAACCATCAGGGCAGCATCTTGTTCAGTGGTCACATTGCCTCTTCTTCTGTCTCAAATTTCCCTCTGCCTCTCTCTGTCATTGCATTTAGGACCTACCAGGATAACCCAGGATAATCTCATCTCAAGATTTTTAATTTAATCACGTTGCAAAGTATCTTTTGCCATATAAAATAATATTCACAGGTTCCAGGGATTAGGACCTAGATATCTTTGGGGACCATTATTCAGCCTACCACACAAGCTAATAGAAAAAGCAAAAGTTACATAGAAAACTATCATGAAGAGAAAGCCCCATAGAACCCCACTGTCCCTAGAGATCATCACAGGAAATAAATAGTATGAAACATATTTTTCTAGATTTCTTTCCATGCATATACTAACACATGTATTTCGTTTATTTCCTTTCCTTTTTAAAAAATCAAAAATGGGTAACATTTTACACAGCCCAGCAACTTGTCTCTTTCATTTAATAATGTATCTCTGTAGCAAGCTCTTTAAGAGTGAAAGAAATTTACTTTCATGCTATGTCTTCTTTGATGTAAAAATAGCAACTTTCCAGTAAAGCAAGTGAACTTTTAGAAAAATTCTATTTGAAATAATCTCCTAGAAATGTCAATGTGAACTTTAATTCATAAGAGGAAAAAGATATTTTGAATCAAAATAAGGGTAGAGGCTACTTAGAATTTAGTGTTTTGGGTAAATTAGAGAAAGGGCACCCTAGTTGTATGTGCATACAGCATGAAGTCCTTGAAGATTGAATTACTTTGTGTGATATGTTGATACGAGAGTCAGTGCTTCCATGGTGTCAATTTAAATTAAGCATCTGCTTTCAGGGGTGGAGAGATCAGGAGACCTAGATGGGAATCCTGACTCTGCCATCAACTAGCTGTGTGACCTCAGGCAAGCTGTAGCCAGTCTCTGGGCCTCAGTGTCCTCATCTTGGAAATGAGAGAATTGGCCTGGAAGTTGTCTCAACTAATGATCTTTCATTCTGCACTTTGGGAAGGGCACTATTTTAGCAGGTTAGAGACCCAGTTTTGAATACCAAATCTTTTACAGTCAGCCCTCTGTATCCGCGGGTTCTACATCAGTGGATTCAACTAACCACAGATGGGAGATATTCCCCCCCAAATTCCAGAAAGTTCCAAAAAGCAAAACTTGAATTTCCTGTACACTGGCAACTATTTACATAGCATTTACATTGTAATAGGTATTATAATCTAGAGATGGTTTAAAGTGTACAAGAGGATATGCATAGGTTATATGCAAATATTATACCATTTTAAGAAGGGACTTGAACATCCTTGGATTTTGATATCCTCGAGGGGTCCTGGACCCAGGACCAGGACCTGGGATCCTGGTATCCCCCTGGGATACCTTGGGATGACTGTACTAATTTGCTGTGATCTTGAGCTAGACAGCTCCATTGGGCCTCAGTTTATTCATCTGTAAAATGAGCCGGCTGGACTAGAGTATTCTCAAGATCCTTTCTAACTCTCACATTCTAAGACAGTGAGTCTCAAACTTCAGTGTGCCTAAGAATTCCCTAGAGGTATGTTCAAATGCAGAGTCCAGTTCAGCAGGACTGGGGTGGGGCCTGAGATTCTATATTTCTAGCAAATTCCCAAGTGAGGCTGATGCTGGTCTGAAGTGTACACTGAATAACAAAGTATTTGGATTTCAAATTGTCAGGAAACTTTGTTAAAGACTTGGAAATTGGTGAGAGATTAGTGTGTGGGTGGAGTACTGGTCTGGGGATTATCTGGTGCTGTGGGGTATGCACATTTGCTTGTCTTCTATTGTCCAGCTCTGTAAAAGCTAAGATACAGACTATAGATATAGAATACAGAATAATGGGATGGATTTTGTTTGATAGAGGTACAAGTGATTTCAGCCCTGTAGAAAAATATAGCTCTCAAACATTACTTTTTCTAGTCCTACATGATATCAACCAGTTTTGCACAAGTAGCAAATTTCTTTCAGTATTCCTGATTGCCCATATATGTGTTCTTCTAAAGCTCCTTTAAACAGGTTTTACGTTTTTGAAAATTATACTTTAACACCACTGTTCCTTTGCAATTCACTCATTGATTCATTCATTTATTTATTTATAGCAAGAAATACTTGCCAGGGATGGGGAGGTTACAGGGTGGAATACATAAACTCTTCTGGGAAAGTGGGTGGTCAGGCATCATGCTTTCCTGACTCCCAGCCCAAGTATCAGGTGAGGAAAGCACACTTTACCGCCAATTTTGGCCAGGTAATTCCCCTCCCAGAGCCAGATCACGGATATGGTGGAAGATGGCTTAACCATCATGTGGTCCATTAAGGATCAAGAGGTTGAGAGAGGAGGAGGAGTCTGTAACTACGATGTACTTCGAACCGTGGCCTCGGGATTCCTCCAATGGTCTTTACACTACGTGCCGCCTAGGGACACGAAACTGATGGCTTTCACACGCCTGCTACAATTGTTAAGAATTTGATCCTTGGGTGTCCAGAGTTTTCCAGCCGCCAGACGCAGGGCGGAGGTCTGGGCCCAAGGGCGGGGCTTGGGGCCAGGGGGCGGTGCCAGGGGCCGAAGAGTCGGACCCGCGACAGCCGCCCAGCGGCCCCGGCCTCAAGGAATGCTGGGAGTCGGGACCAGGCCGCGCTCTTACTCCTTCGGCTCCTCCCCGGCCTGTCTGTGTCTGCAGTGGCCACCATCAATAAAGTTGTTGTTCTGCCAACATGGCGGCGCCCGTGGTGACTGGCGGGACCTTGTTCGCCTGAGGTGGGAACCGAGGCGTAAGGAGCCGCAGGCCAGAGCCTGTGAGCAGGTAAACCCCTGACCCGGGCTCATAGGGGGCAAGATACGAGGCCTGATCTCCCCTCTACCCGGATTGGTAGATTTTGACTTGCCGGGAGCCGGAAGGGAAAGTGCGGGCTGGGTTTGGTGGTCTCGGAGCTGTGCAGTTTCCCAACTGGAAAAGTTTCTGAGATTCAGATCTTCAGACTCTTTGAGCCACCAACTCTGTTGATAGCTCTGGACCCTTTCCCAGAAAAACGTATATGTACGCATAGTTTTGTACTCAATTCCCTCTCTCCACCTCTCCACTACCCCGGTTGGTCCCTGGATCTTTGCTCCCGGGGCTGAGGCTTTAGACTCGAAGGACATCCATTGGCCCACATCCTCTCTGTGACCCACAGATCATTGTCACAGCATGTTAGGGCTCTAAGGTCCTCAGAGATCATCTGGATTTACCCCTTTATCTTAAGGAGAAGCTGATTTTCCAGGCAGGAAGTAATTTCCCTGAGGTCACATAGAGAATTAGTTGGGGTTTTTGTTGTTGTTGTTTTTGCACATAACTTAGCTCCTTTAAGATTAATTTCCCGGTACATTCTCGCACACTTTCTTTTGGGCGCACACCAATGCCCTCGTGTGCGTCTCTGTGTTCTGTTTCTTTGCCCGTTTTTTCCTACTCTGCTAGGTTTCTCTGTCCGTATATGATCGTCATTTTGGGTCCAGTTCTCAGGCCCCTCCCTCTATGGTCACAGGCCGCTACCCCCACCATTCTCAAGAAACTTAACCTTAAGCCCTAAGTGAGGTTGAGATCAGGGCTGACTCTTAAAGAGGAGTGGAGTAATGGGGATTGATGCTTTGGAAGGATGTGGAAGAAGAGACAAGATTCCAAACATCTAGGCAAGGAACTGGATGTGACAGAGCTAAGGAAGAAAAGGGCCAAGTTGATCATAGCACAAGATATGAATCACACCTTTCACATTCATGGTAGGGGCATGGTCCTCTAATAAAATGGCTGCTCCTTCTCAGGAAGAGGCAGTGTCCATCAGGGCTTTGGTGGTGGAGTGTCCCAGAGCAGGGCCTGGGATGTAAAGAAAGGGAACTGGACTGAGCTCCAGGGCTGCAGTAAATCAGAGCCCTGAGTGCACTTATGGCTGAGTTCCCCTAACATAAAGGATGTGGACTTTTCTTAAAGGGTCTTGACACATATATTACCAGATTGCTCCTCAGGGCGTTGGAATCAGTTTGCATTTCACCAGCAGTGTATAAAAGTGCACATTTCTTTTTACAACAGGTTTTTACCAATCTGATAAGCAAAGTATTTACTTGTTGTTTTAATTTGCATTTCTTTGATTAGTTTTAAAGTCATTCTTTTTCAGGTATTTGTTAGCCAATTTCTATTTCCTCTTTTCTCCTTCCCCAGTTTTAAAAATTAGGTTGTTACTGTTTCTCTTCTCATATGTGAACTCTTTATAGAGAACGGTAATCTTTTGTTGTAGTTTTGGCAGTTTTCTCTCAGCTTGTTTGCTTTCTAATTTTGTTCATGGTGGTTTTGATATGCAGGTATTTTACATTTTTTAGAGAGTTTTATTAATATTTTCCTTTATGAAATCTTCCATTGCTTTTATGCTTAGGACAGAACATCCTGCACCTTTTACAGAATTAGTACATACTCATCTATGTTTTTTCTTGTTTTATGGTATTTAAAAAATTTTTTTAATCTATGTGGGATTTACTCTGCTTTTTGGTTTGAGGTGGGGCTCTAATTTGAATGGGCCCCCCATTCATTGAATGGTCTGTCACTTTCTAATCTATTTGTGCTTTTTGCTTTATGAACTTTAAGTTCTTTAAAATACCCAGATCCATTTCAGAATTCTCTAGTCTATACCATTGGTTTATGTACAGGAAAGGTTATTAGTGAGCCAGATATTATGTAAACATTTTTAGAAAGCTTATTGTTATGAAGACAGGGAATGTTGTTATACGTTTTTTATAATTTGGTGCATAGTATAAGTAAATTATAGAGACAGGATTAGAATTTTAAGTGAAATTAAAATTGCTTCCTTCATATTGCTCATATTGGTGATCTGCCTGCACTCTTTGGTATTTCTTTTTTCACAATGGCTAACCAGCATCAAAACAAATTTTGAGAGGATCAAGAATTAATGCCAGCTTAGAAATAGAGACACAAATGTAGAGAACAAACGTATGGACACCAAGGGGGGAAAGCTGGGGGTGGGGGGAGGTGATGAACTGGGAGATTGGGATTGACATATATACACTAATATGTATAAAATAGATAACTAATAAGAACTTGCAGTATAAAAAATAATAATAAAATAAAATTCAAATCAAATCAAAACAAAAACAAAAAAGAATTAATGCCAGCTCAGAGTGCCAGTTTCTTCCTTCATTTCTGTCTGGTTTTGAAAGGTCTGTTTTTGTCTGTTTCTGCACTATAGCTAATGCTGTTATACAGAAAGGCAGAAAGTTTAGGCTATTTAGTCATAAATCTTAAATATTTGATGAACTGTCACCTTAGGTTTTAGCACAGTGATAAAACATGAAACTTCTTCTATGAGGTCATTTCTGGAATTCACCTTTGGAGGAAACCAATGAAACATTAAAGTTGAATTTTGATTCGCAGCTAGATGTCTTAGTGGGCCCCAACCTGTGGGTTGTATTCCAGAAAACCATAACACTCATCACTGTTACACATGTTATATATTTATTTGTTTGTTTCTTATCTGCTTTTCTCTACTAGTATATAAGTGCCATGAAAGAAGGGACTTTGTTTTTGTTCACTGCTCTATCCCCTTTGCCTAGTATAGTGTGTGGACCTAGTAACACTCAATAAATATTTGGTAGGTGAATGAAGAACTAAATGAATAAGCAGTCTTCTAAATAATGGTTATTTCCTGGCTCAGCCTACTGAGTATACTTAACTTGTAGTATGTATGAAGAACGCTAATCTTAGCTCAGAGTCTCCGATCTTCCTGGGAGACCTGTGTTCAGATCTCTTCTGATACTTGAGCCTAAGGCCAAGCCCAGATGTGCTTAAAGCTCTTCTGAAGCCTGGACAATGGGAAGTAAAGCCTCCTGTACAGACCCTAGGCTGGCCTAAAGGCGAGGGCCGGAGGCGGCTCTGCTGCTTCCCACGCAAGCAAGTCGTGAGGTTGCAGCAGGAGCTGGCCCAGGTGGTGGTCTCCTTTTGTTCCTGTGGGACTTTTGTATCTTGCTGTTTGGGAGCATCGAACACCTTTAATATTTTCCAGTTGAGAAGTTTGTGTTTATCTCAATTGCACTTCTGAAGTATTCTTTTCAGGGAAAGAAGTCATCAGAATAAGAGGAAAGCATGTGGATGGGCAGGGAGCGCTGGCTGTGCTGAATGGAAGGATGAGCTCGGGGAGGTTCCAGGCGGCTCACACGTGTGCTTTCTGCCCTCTTTTTCAGGGCCTTCCCTCCTTTTGAAGAATGGCTCCTTCTTGGCAGAGGCTGGGTTTTTATGCCTCTCTTCTGAAAAGGCAGCTATATAATGGTCCAGATGTCATCAAATGGGGAAGGAGAGTGATTCCAGGATGTTCCAGAGGTATTTACAGTGCCACGGGGAAGTGGACCAAAGAGTATACGCTGCAGACAAGAAAGGATGTGGAGAAATGGTGGCATCAACGAATAAAAGAACAGGCCTCCAAAATTTCAGAAGCTGATGTGAGTATTCTTTTATATATATACATATATATTTTTTTTTTCTTTTTTTTCTTTTGGTTGCACCAGGTCTTAGTTGCGGCAGGTGGGCTTCTTAGTTGTGGCATGCGAGCTCTTAGTTGCTGCATGCATGTGGGATCTAGTTCCCTGAACAGGGATCGAACCCGGGCCCCCTGCACTGGGAACTTGAAGTCTTATCCACTGTGCCACCAAGGAAGTCCCGTGAGTATTCTAAGAGACGCCGAAAGGGTAGAGAAGAGGGACTAAGGGCTTGGACTGGGGTGAGACTGCCTGAATTCAAATAAGTTATTGAGTATGTGATCTTGAACCAAATTTCTGAATCTCTCTGGGCTTCAACTCTTTTTTATCTAAAATGGGCAGTGTTAATAGTAGTGCCCACCTGCTTCCCAGTATGCTTGTGAGGGGTAACTGGTATGAGACCAGCTTGGTGCTTGGAGGAGTTTCAGTGTGGTGCACATACAAACAAGGTACGGATGGTGCAAATGGTGCCACACTGGGCAATCTGGAGCAGCATTTACTGGGGAAGCTCATCAAGACAGGAGTCACAGCAGATGTCAGGTCCTCTGTGGTCCTCTGCATGGTGGGGCAGCACGCAGGGGTCCAGCAGGGTCAGATAGGAGACGCTAGGAGAGACACCTGGGCCCCTCAGCTGTGGAACTTTTAAGCTCCTGCATATTCTGAGAAGTACCTCCCTCTCCCCTCCCATGACGTTGGCCTCCAGCCCTATTCTGCCATCATGGCTTGGGAGGTACCAGCCCTTCCTAGGTGTGATCTGGGACTGGGGTCCAACCTCATGGTTGCAGCTATATAAGTTAGTGGACCCTTGGCTTCTCGTCTGTCTGCACCAGCTCAGCGCTCTACCTGAATTAATTGTCTTAAGCACTTGGCTGTAGCCAATTTCCATGGAGTGCTGTGCTGGAGGCCAGCTCCTTCTGTGGGAGGCCAACCTGCTGGGGATCAGTCTTGGATGCATTAACCCTTACCTCTCGATATTGGTCAAAATGACAAATGGAAGATGTGATTTGTTACATGAAATGTTGAATCTGATCAGAGCACAGCACTATAAAATACTTTTACTCTTAAATTCTAATCATCCTTTCATAATAGTTACCAGTCAAATAATGCTGACCCTTTATGTTTAATTAAAGAGATTAGGCCACAGGCAAGCAGTTGAGTAAATATATATCTGCACAAGATCACACTGTGCTTGAATCGCCTTTCCTGATTCTCCACTCTTATCAGACTCATTCTTTCTATGAGATTAATCATTATGAACAATGGGGGTGGGTAGTTATTTGTATTAAACTGAAGGATGGTTTTTGGCATTAGTTACAAAGAAAATCTGGTATTTAAAGAGATGTAGTGTGTAACACGTGAAATGATAAAAAGCAAGGTTTAAATATAATGCATAATTATACAATAAAAGCTTGACTTTTACCTCATTAGGAAGTGAAAATTCTTTGTGGCAACATGACCAGACCAATATAACTAAATGTATTTTGGAAGCAGACCTTAGGGAGCAGTTTATTTCTCAATGAGGAGCATAAAATTAGCTTTTTTTCTTTTGGTTTAGATTTAGTCACTTCCAAACATTTTGAAGTTGTAGCTTTTTGTTCTGGTGACATGGCATTCTTAAGCATATGGTTGTGTAAAAAATTAAATGGATCAAAATAAACTGTGTTTCACTAGTTGGGTAAATAGCTTGAGGGACATTTTGGGTGATCCCCTGGTGGCATTCTATGAGGGTTTGAATGAGGGAACGTCAAAGTGGAGAGAACACTGGATCGGGAGCCTGGGCAGTAATACTGGCTCTGCCCCCAAATCAGTGCGATCTCATCAGCATCGTTTAACCTCTTTGATCCTCAGATTCTTTGCATTGTTTATCTCACAGAATTGCTTTGAAACTCAAATGAGAAAATATGACTGAACCCATTTTATAAATTGAAAGAGGATAAAAATGTGTGGTGTGTCTTTGTCAGGAATGAGAATATGACTAGATGCTGGTGGATTCTGAAGAATCTATAATCAATCTCCCTCTGGTATTAGCTATATTTGAAATCCACCTGAATGAGTTTCTAGAAGCTGAATATTTTGCCATCGTCATCATAATCATCATTATAAAAAGAACTTCCATTTAATGAGCATTTTACTATGTCAGCCACCATCTTGCCATTTATTATCTCATTTAAATCCTGAAACAACCCTGGGGGTGGGTAGTATTATCCTCATTTGGGGGGTAAGAAAACAGGCTCAGAGGGCGGTTTGGTAACTTGTTGAGACGCACAACTCACTTGTGGCAGAGCCCAGGACTCAAACCCAGACACGTTTGATTTCTGAACTCATGCTTTCACCAGGAGCCTTCTTTTGCCTTGCCTTTGATTTACAGATTGTAAACCGAGGCCAGAAAGACAAAGCAGTTTGCCTAAGGTCTCACAGCTAGTGTCAAAGCTCAACCAAATCCCGGGCTGCAGGCTCCTATTGAGTGGTCCTTCCCCCTCCATCCTCTAGACTCAGCGACAGCTTCAGAGCATGATCTATAAAGAGGCAGAAGTTATCTTTCTCCTGATGTTAGAAGCTGACAAAAATAATAAGACCCACTTATAAAAACCATCCTTTTTCTATCGCTTCCAATCTTAATTTCTTTTAAAGGCTTAAATTCTTACACTTTTATATAATTATGAAAATTTCCCTTTCAATCAGATTCCTACTCAATTATAGTATAAACTCCCATAATTCCTTCCTTCCACTCCCAGAGATAGAACTCATTTCATTGTCACAGAGGAAAATGACTTAATTCACACAGAAAAGCAAAAGACAGGGGCAGGCAATAAGCTGAATACCTTTTCTGCAATAAATAAAAATATTCATGAATAGTAAAGAGTTTTGCTGGCAATACTTTTCTCTTTTTTTAAAATTAATTAATTAATTTATTTATTTTTGGCTGTGTTGGGTCTTAATTGCTGCATGCGGGCTTTCTCTAGTTGCAGCGAGCGGGGGCTACTCTTCGTTGGGGTGCGCGGGCCTCTTATTGAGGTGGCTTCTCTTGTTGCGGAGCATAGGCTTTAGGCGCGTGGGCTTCAGTAGTTGTGGCGTGCGGGCTCAGTAGTTGTGGCTCACAGGCTGTAGAGTGCAGGCTCAGTAGTTGTGGCGCATGGGCTTAGTTGTTCCGTGGCATGTGGGATCTTCCTGGACCAGGGCTCTAACCTGTGTCCCCTGCATTGGCAGGTGGATTCTTAACCACTGTGCTACCAGGGAAGCCCAATACTTTTCTATATATATTCTGTAAACTCAGTTTTGTAGTTCCACTTAGCTAGTATATAATGAATCCCTCGATTTTGCTATAAATTTAATCTTTGTTGGATAGACATACAAAATGGAGATGTTAATGAAGAAGCTATATGTGGAAAATGTTTGGGGCAACATTGTTAAATAAACATCATTTTAAAATATATGTCACTATAATAAAAACAAAGTAATTATAATAAAAAATAGGTTTAATGTAAGAACTTTAAAATGAAAAACTAGAAATAGTTTATATCAAGGATCTTATTGTTTTTTTCAGGTCCCAAAGAACTCTGTAACAACTGTTTTCCCATGTCCCTAAAAATTCCCAAAGGAAAGGCAGTAGGCCTAATCCATTGCAATGAGTAATGTTTGAATCGAGTGGATAGTCTGCTTATTTCCGATTCTGCACCAAGTATCAGAACGAGGTCTTGTACTTCCTTTGAGGGATTTGTTTACAAGCTGAGAGGATTGTCTATCACTTGCCTTCTTAAAGAAGGAAAGTCCTGAGTCCCCACTAACTCCTGAATCTCAAGTCCTCTCTCCTGCTCCTGAGGTTTTCCTAAGAGTTATGGATCCACATTAAAGTGCAGGATCAATGTGGGGCTTTCCATCCGTTTCTAGAAATCAGCAGCAGCTGTCACTTCATTATTCCAGATTTCCAAGTTTATGTATTATCCAAACTTCTTATTTATTCACTTTTCCCTTCTCTTCCTTCAGGCAGCTTTACTTACCACTCAGTTGGTAATTTCCAGAAGATGGGCAGTACAGAGAAAAGTGCCACTCTGGTCTGTTTTGCCACCCTTTAGGGGCCCTGCTAAAGATTTGTTTAACTTCTTTGCTGAAGGAAGTGTAAAGCAAGGGGTCGAATGAGATTTGGAAAGAATCTGATTTCTGGTTTCTTCTGTTCCCCTGATTACAGTTGGCTGTCAATTATCAGTCAGGCAAATACTTACCAAAAAATACCTCCCCAGTAGACACACATACCCAAAAGAATGGTTATGAATATTCTGTCTTGCATTTGTTTTCATTAATTTTGGAGAAGCAAAGCCTTAAAGAACTCTAGTAGAGCTCACGGAAGGGAGTAAGGACAGAAAGAGAAAAATAGAAGGTGGCAAAAAAGTAATGATAACATCAGACAGTCCAGACCCTTAGTGACTAAACAGAAGCAGTTACCTGTTCTCTTCCTTTCTTCAGAGGCACTCCTTCTCCCCCATGGGAGGATTTAAGGTTGGAGAGGGGGAACATTCCTGTCACGTGGACAGGATTGGTGAAGTGTGCTGGGAAAAGTGCCCTTCAGTAATAAGTGCTCTGCAGAGGCCTGTTATCAGGCTTCAGAGCACAAAGGCCGACAAACATTTATCCAACAGTTATTAAACTGGGAGGTGGGCAGCCGGGAAGGTGGGGTTGGGGGGGAGGGATGATTAAAACATGGTCCTTGGGGCTCCCCTGGTGGTGCAGTGGTTGGGAGTCCGCCTGTCGATGCGGGGGACACGGGTTCGTGCCCCGGTCCGGGAGGATCCCACATGCCGTGGAGCGGCTGTGCCCGTGAACCATGGCCGCTGAGCCTGCGTGTCCGGAGCCTGTGCTCCACGGCGGGAGAGGCCGCAGCAGTGAGAGGCCCGCGTACCGCAAAAAAAAAAAAAAAAAAAAAAAAAGTAAAAAAACCAAAAACATGGTCCTTGCCCTTGAACAATAGGTCCCCAGTAAGGAATCAATTAAGTGATACCACCTTTCCTGTGGAGCCTTGTCCCCTCATGTGCACAAACTCGTGACAGCATTCACCATTTTACTGTGGAAGAACTAAGGTGCCAAGAGTCAGTGTTCCAGTGAGGACTTCCTGCCCTGGGTTCATTCTGTTCCAATGCATTTACCTTTTTTCTGTGTTTCTCGTGATGAAGCCGCGTCTTTGGAAGTTGGAGAGTTATGTAACCCTGGCCTGAGGCTGCCTGTAGATCACCCGCTGGGAAATAGCAACCTGGCTAAAATTTTCTCGTTACCTTCCCATTTCAACTTTTTCTGTTGAAAGATAAGCTCACAGTACAGCAGAGAAACCCGGGACCTGAACTGGTGCCTGAGGACCCTGCTCGTACTGTTCAAACTAAGTCTGCATGCGGCTACAGGGAATTTAGGGAGGGGCTCCATTTTTCGACATGTCATAGCTCCGTGATTCACTATTGTTTCCTTGAATTATATGGACATATGTGTCAGACCTTCATTTGGAAAAACATATAGTTCTTTAAGACCTAGATAGCTGTCCTAAAAGAGAAGCTTTTAAAAGAGAAAAAGACAGATTTAAAAATACATATGGGTAGGGCCTCCCTGGTGGCGCAAGTGGTTGAGAGTCCGCCTGCCGATGCAGGGGATACGGGTTCGTGCCCCGGTCTGGGAGGATCCCATATGCCGCGGAGCGGCTGGGCCCGTGAGCCATGGCCGCTGAGCCTGCGCGTCCGGAGCCTGCGCGTCCGGAGCCTGTGCTCCGCAACGGGGGAGGCCACAACAGTGAGAGGCCCGCATACCGCAAAAAAAAAAAAAAAAAAAAAAAAAAATACATATGGGTAATAGGACTTTGAGGTTGTTTGGCATTATTTTGGACATTCTTTAGGTTAAGCCAGGGCTTTGAATTTTGGTATTAGGCATTTTTGTCAGTTTACCTTATGGGAACGGTTTTTTAAAAAGAAAACTTTTTAAAAGGTTAAATTATTACCTTGAGTAAAATGCCAAAATATTATGTGCATGCAGGTTTCTCCGTGAATGCGTAATAAATACTCATTGTCATTTTTTTGTCATTCTTTCCTAGAAATCAAAGCCCAAGTTTTACGTGCTTTCCATGTTCCCTTATCCTTCCGGCACACTGCACATGGGCCACGTGCGTGTGTACACCATCAGCGACACCATTGCACGCTTCCAGAAGATGAGAGGGATGCAGGTAAGGCAAGATGCCTGCTGGAATAGCACTTTCCTGCCTGCCTCAGGACAATAAGAATGTAGGACAAAGGAAGAAAACCAGTCTTAGTTAAGATTAGGACAGCTTTGAAGATAAACGTGAAAAGCTCAGGGTTTCCTCTCATGAATTGGAGGACATAATAAAGCATCCAGATTAATTGGGAGGCAGCCGCGTGTTGGATGTTGTGCTAGGGAGGGAGGTGGGGTGTGGATGCAGTGGAAGGAGGTTACAGATGTGGGTACAACATGATATCTCCTCAGGTGGAGTTCACAGTCCAGTGGGGCTGACACCCATAAATAGACAGACACTGACCAGGGGAATGAATCCAATAGTAGAAATGAGGAACAAATGCTGTGAGTAGGAAGTGGGACCACAAGAGATTGTTCTCCTTGTACTTGATATTTTCTGTATTCTCTAATGAGCATGTATTTATTTTATAATGGAAAAAGTAAAATTTTCCTAACAAAAAAATATGTGGGGAGTAACAGCTCTGCGGGAGTTGGGGAAGGCTCCGCTAAAGAGGGAGCATCTGTCCTTGAAGAACAAGGTGAAATTTCCTGGGAGAGGAGGAGAAGAACCCTTACATGTACGATGTGGGTAGACGCCTTTACCCCACTGCCAGTTACCCCAGAGCCTGCACTGTAGTCTTTACCAACACGTCATCTGTAAGATGAGGTGGCAATGTTCATAGCAGCTTCTTTAACACCTTACAGAGAGAGGCAGGATCAAAGAGGGGCTGAGAGCATGGACCATTGAACTAGATGGCCAGCATTTGAATGCCAGCCCTTAACACTTAGTAGCTATTCGACTTTTGACTAATTACTAAATTAACATCTCTAATACCTAGTTTTCTCTCATCTGTAAAATGGGGATAAAATAGTACCTGCCCATTGGACTATTACAAGGATTGAAAGAGGATGACTATGAAGCACTTAGCACATAGCTGGCACATAAGTACGTAACCAGTAAATATTAGCATCGCCAGTGGAGGGCTGGAGCCTGCTTGTACCAGCTCCTGAGAGCTGTCCACATGTCTGCCCAACTTCATGTTAATTATTTTTCACCTTAGAAGCTTGAAATCCACCATGGTGGGAGTATTTACATCATGGAAATCAGTAAAGCCTACAAATCAGGGCTTTTTCTGCCAGAGAGTTGATTGTTAAACATTTACTGGCACTCCCACTGGCTGTTGCTATTATTAACCTCTCAGGGTCTATATAAAGGGTATCTGCCCCCTCCCAGTCCTTTATCAAGATTTTCTTTTAGAAAGGTACGTGAATCCATTGTCATAATTGGTTTGAAAATTTGTGCTGAACTGACATTGGCAGCAAGAAGTATTCCTAAAAAGGAAGTCAGGGTATAATGTCTCTTTGTCACTTGAAGAGTTAATGACTTTTACTGTCAGATTCAGAGATTTGCCTTATACAAGGGATGTCTCCCTGGCCTATGCCAGGTGTTATTTTTCCTAGATACTGCTTTCCATCACTTCTGCAATGTTTATTAGAAAGAGGTGGTGCAGAATAAATTGGCTCTTGTCATGAAGTATAATATCTAACTGTGTTTCTTCAACTAGATTTGTCTTTTTTTTTTTTTTTTTACTTAGGCCAACTTATTTTGGACAATTAGTGAGTACAGGCCAGTTGCTGAAGATTAAACTTTTACAGCAAAACTGTACATTTATGGTACATTAGCGGATAAGTGGTTGAGGGGGTGTAGGTGGGACTCTTAATTCCCTTGGGTGGATGAGAAGTTACAGAGAAGGCTCAAGGCAGAACCCCAGGCCCAGAGATACTGGGACCCTTGTAGGCAGCTTAGGCCCAAAAGACAAAATGGAGTCCCTTACAGTAACTGAAGCCCAAGGTCAGGCTGGACCCAGGGACTGGGCAACCCAGGTTTGAACCCCATTGTACCACTTTCTTACTGAGTGGCCCTGCACAAGTCATTTAATGTCTATGAATCCCACTCTCCTTGTCTTTAAAATAGGAATAATAGTATAATAATAATTATTCTTCCCTCCTGGGTCATTGTGTGGGTTAAATGAGATAGTACATGTGTCTGGCACATAATAGTCCCTTAATAAGTGGTAGCCCTGATTATTGTTTATACTGATCTGACTTACTCTGGGAAGTCATTTAATAAATGAAATGAAATCTAATTCATTTAATAAATGCATCTGTGCTCTCTTCTGCTTGGGGCCTGCTGCATGGAGTTGCCTTCTGAGAAGCAACTAGACTGTAAATCATCACCTGCTATTTGTATTATCTATCCTGTGACTCGGTTGGTTCCTGAAACCACTCTTTGTTATTTGGTTTATGGTATCTTAGTCATTGTGACCAGCAGGCACCTAGGGTTCCCTCTGTTCCTCAGTTTCAGTTGCTCTCTTTAAGATTATAAGCTATCTTGGAGGGGGGCGGGTATCCTCCAGGCTCTCTTGAACTTAATTTCTTGTTAATTTTCATAGCCCATATTTAACTCAGATCATCCCCAAAATAACTGCCAAATATGGTGAAAACTTGTCCAGCCATTTCTAAGTGGTAATGGCAAAAAAAGAAGCAAATCTCTGTAATAGTCAACAGTGTGAAAGCCTGTTGAGCTTCCTGTTGTTTTAAAATCCTTCTTTCCCAATGTCAGGACTAGTCCCAGGGATTGGGATTCAGGTCAGGTTCAGTGATCCTTACTCTAAGGAGGGAAGGAATATCTGCTCTGCAATAGCAAGGTCTGACATGTGTATTGATTAATTCATTCTGTACATAGTCCTTGGGCACCAGCTTTTCCAAACACCAGCCTTTCTACTGTATTATATAGTAGTATTGGAGTCTTAGGTTCAAAATCAGTCAGTAGGCCTAGGATAAATTCAGTAAGCTTGCCTTTTTCTATAATTTGTTAATTTGTTGGTAGATTTGCTTAATTCTTTTTTTTAAAGATTTATTTATTTATTTGGTTGTGCTGGGTCTTAGTTGCGGCAGGTGAGCTCCTTAGTTACGGCAGCTAGTCTTCTTAGTTGTGGCTCGCTGGCTCTTTAGTTGTAGCACACGGTCTCCTTACTTGTGGCAGGTGGGCTCCTTAGTTGCGGCTCGCCAGCTCCTTAGTTGCAGCATGTGGGCTCCTTAGTTGTGGCATGCAAACTCTTACTTACGGCATGCATGTGGGATCTAGTTCCCTGAGCAGGGATTGAACCCAGGCCCCCTGTATTGGGAGCACGGAGTCTTATCCACTGCACCACCAGGGAAGTCCCTGATTTGCTTAATTCTTTTTTATTATTATTATTATTATTATTTAAATTAATTAATTTATTTTATTTTTGGCTACACTGGGACTTTGTTGTTGCACGCGGGCTTTCTCTAGTTGCAGAGAGTTGGGGCTACTCTTTGTTGCAGTGCGCGGGCTTCTCATTGCGGTGGTTTCTCTTGTTGCGGAGCACAGGCTCTAGGCATGCAGGCTTCAGTAGTTGTGGTTCGCGGGCTCTAGAGCACAGACTCAGTAGTTGTGGTGTGTGGGCTTAGTTGTTCCACGGCATGTGGGATCTTCCTGGACCGGGGATCGAACCCGTGTCCCCTGCACTGGCAGGCGGATTCTTAACCACTGCGCTTACCAGGGAAGCCCCCTGATTTGCTTAATTCTTGAATGGAGATGTGGAAGTCATTCTAAGGCACACTAAGAACAGTAGATGAGAAGTAAAAAGCGGAGTGACCTTTGCACCAAGTCTCCTCTCTTCAAGGCCACCAGTGACCTCCCTGGATGTGTCATCCTGTCTCACCTCAGTGGCATGTAATACAGTAGACCATTTCCCCCTCTGTGAAAGACTGTGCTCTTGGCATGAGACCCACTCTCCAGGTTTTTTTGCTGCATCTTGGTTTCTTCCTCCCAGTTTACTCCACAAGGTTTTCCTGCTCCACTCCATCTTTGCATACTCTTATCAGGTTGGAAAGTTCTGCTTTAAAGGCAGACCTCAGAGATTGTGTGGGTTTTGTTCCAGACCACTGCAATAAAGTGGATATTGCAATAAAGTGAGTCACAGGAATTTTTTGGTCCCAGTGCATATAAAAGTAATGTTTACATTACATTGTGGTTTGTTGTGTGCGATAGCATTATGTCTTTAAAAAAATGTACACACCTTATTAAAAAATAATGCTGTTGGAAAAATGGTGCCTATAGACTTGCTCAACGAAGGTTTGCCACAAACCTTCAATTTGTAAAAAGCACAGTATCTGTGAAGTGCAGTGAAGCAGAGTGCAGTGAAATGAGGTTATTCCTGTATTCCTGGTTTGCTCAGAATTTTTATCATGAATGGGTATTGAGTTTTGTTATATGCCTTTTCTGCATCTACTGAGACAACACATGGTTTTTCTCCTTTAATCTGTTAATGTGATGTATTATGTTGATTGATTTTTTTAAAATATTAAACCAACGTTGTGTTCCTAGGACAAATTTCATTTGGTCATGATGTACTTTTTTGAATGTATATATTGCTGTATTCATTTGTCAACATCCCTATGTACCTGAAAGACACTGACCTGTAATTTTCTTTTCTTGTAATGTCTTTGTATTTAATATCAAGTTTATGCTAGCCTCATAAAACAATCTAGGAAGTGTTCCCTTTTTCCCATTTTCTGAAAGTGTTGTGTATTATTAGTGTTATTTCTTTCTTTATTTTTCAATAGAATTCACCAGTGATGGTATCTTGACCTAGAGCTTTCTTTGTGGGAAGTTTTTAAATTACAGTTCTATTTCTTTAATGGATATAAGGCTATTCAGATCTTCTGATTTTTTTTCTGTGTCAGTTTTAATTTGTGTTTTTCGAGGGATTTGTCTACCCTACGTCAGATTCTGTTCTAGACTGCCTTCTCTTTTTTTTCTCTATCCACTTTCCCTAGGTAGGCTCTATCCTCTTTAGTTTAAATACGATACTTTAAAAAATTATAAACATTTCCAACACAGGAATACAGAGAACATTATTCTACATACTCAGACCCGCCATCCTGATATAATAGATATTCCATTTAATCTTGTTAATCTCAGCTTTTTTTCTTCTATGTTGCAGATACAGTTGTGCCTCTCCACAATCAGATTCCAGTCCTTCAGTTAAAAAAAAGCTAGTGTCTATCCTTTGCCTTCATGTTTTTATGCTTTTATTCTATGTATTGTTTATGGATACATACACACTTGTGTGTAGTATTGTGTATTTTGAGTCAGTTCAAAATACACAATAGTTTATGGTTCATCCATTATAAGTGCTTGTAGTTCATCCATTATAAGTGCTATATAATTATGACAATATTTAATTATCCATTTTCACATTGATAGAGTTTTAGGTTGTTTTAGATTTTTGTTCCAGTGAACATCCTTGCACCTGACTGTTAGCCTGTGGGAGAAGTGGCATTGCTGGGTCATAGAGTGTACACTCTCCTCAGCATAAATATATCTTGCCAAATTGCTTTCCAAAATATTGGTGCCAATTTATATTCCTACCAGAAATGAATGGCATTTCATATAGCCCTACATCCCTGACAATACTTACTAATGTTAGGCTTTTAAATCTTTGCTAATTTGATATATGGAAAATGGCATCTAATTGTGTTTTTAATTTACATTTTCCTGAGTTCTGTCCTAGTGAAGCTGTTTTTTATCTATTTAAGTTTCCTCTTCTCTGATTGGCTTGCTCACATTATTTGCCAAGTTCCTCTTGGGTTGTTTGTCTTTTTCATATTGTTCTTACTGTTCATGTAGTTTTTTTTTGGGGGGGTCTCAGTTGCTGTGCACGGGCTTTCTCTAGTTGAGGTGAGCAGGGGCTACTCTTCATTGCTGTGTGCGGGCTTCTCATTGTGGTGGCTTCTTTTGCTGCAGAGCACGGGCTCTAGGCTCACAGGCTTCAGTGGTTGCAGCATGTGGGCTTCAGTAGCTGTGGCGCATGGACTCAGTAGTTGTGGCGCATGGGCTGTCGGGCGTGTGGGCTCTAGGGCACGTGGGCTTCAGTAGCTGGGGCTCGTGGGTTTAGTTGCTCTGCGGCGTGTGGGATCTTCCCGGACCAGGGATTAAACCCGTGTCCCCTGCACTGGCAGGTGGATTCTTAATCACTGCGCCACCAGGGAAATCCCTCATATAGTTCTTTATATGGTCTGGATTATTGATTCTTTGTTAGTTAAATACAGTGCAAATGTCTTCTCCCAGTCTGTGGTTTGTCCTTGTATTTTGTGAGCCCGCCAGACCACAGATTGTAATTTGGGTTTGAGAATGGACAAGAATGATGATTTGGAAAGTTCAAGGCTGCTTTTACTTTGGTTTCCTCCTATAGCAGCAAATAAGTTGTGCAAAGGACAGAAATGAGACAAGAGTATAAGCAGATCATTGGGGTCCCCCACGTTCTTGTTGTAGTCACTGGAGATGTGCCTGAGGCCATGATCATCACAGTTCTCTTGGGGAAACCTAAAGTCACAAAGTTGGCCAGGCCTTGGGCATACAAGTAAATTACATGTGGACTTGGCAAGTGAAGAGGGAGGTGGTTTGGGGGTGATGAGTTGATCAGGAATCTGTGACTTTAGTCAGTGGCAGTGGCCTCCCACCCGCCTCCTACCTCACAGATTTGTTGCAAGGTTCATGTGCAGTGATCAATGAGAAAACTCTAAAAACCAAAATGCAATTTTCCAGTGTAACCCAATTAATAATAGCAGTAATACGGTAGTCCTGAGGTTTGGATGTTTAAGCAGGGGCCACTTGAAGCCAGAGATAAATTATTCTCTTTCAGGAGTCAGAAAAGACCACAGTGCCAATCGGTTTCTTCTTAAACTCATACAATGTCTGATGACATATTTAAAGTTTAGCACCATATGGTGATTTTGTTGTGTTTTCATATGTTGTATGCACAGATGGTTAGAAAATAAAATTACCCACCTCCCACCTCATCTGGTCTCCTCAGCACCTTCTGGGCCAGAAGCGGGGCAATTAAAGCATCAAGCTGCCAAGTCCCCCTCACAGAGTTGGACCTTGAGTAATTTGTCTCAGGCAAAACGCCGCAGGGCACTGCCCAAGTAGTGTTTTCCGCTTGGGCCTTTTTGCTATTCCTTGTGGAGGAGGAAGGAAATTGAGGCTATGTGTCTGGCAGCTGCATGATCATAATGCAATTACATAAAATATCAGGAAGTGAGGGGAGTTCTTAGCAAGTGAACCATAATATACGTTTCATCAGCTTTCAGTTGGCCAGTCAGTCAACAAGTGTTTATGAAGTGCCCAGAGAATGCATCGCATGGCATTTAGTTTTCAGATTTTCTAATCTCTGGAGCATCTGAAAGTAGAGAGTAGATTTCCAGGGCTTATCCTCTCAGATGTAATTTGAAAGGGACATTGAGTTGCTAGTCCAGTATTTTGATTGGAAACTGCCTGATTTATCTGCCTCACATTCCCAGAGGTCTTCTGTTTTGGGTCTAGTTCCTGTCATTTGGATTCTTTACCCTGAAGTATTCACTTCATTTTGATCCCCAACCTGTAATAATAGTGAGTTATTAAACTTGCTAAACAAAATTAAATGTTGTGTTTCTCATTTCTTGGAAATAAAGTGTTGAATCTACTCCACAGAAACCACGGCACTCTCTGAAAATAGCAATTTTTTTCAGAAGCAGTAACCATGGTTGCTCTTAATTAGAAGCTGAATTGGTTTCAAATATAAAGTTTTGTTTTATGATGAAAGGGAGAGAAAGCTGGTCATTCCTGGGGAATTGGTACTTCTCTCTCATTGGGAGGGCAGACAATCAGCTGCCCCAGCTTCCTTCCCTTCTTAACCTCCAAAGTCTTCTTAACTCTCCTTCATCTTCCTTCCCGTGCTGGAGGAAGAACTGTACTTTTGCCTGTTCATTTCTTCCTTCTTCAAAAATGTATTTTTAAATTGTACATAAAATTCCATATTCTCCCCTTTAAAAAGGAGAGATACAACATAGATAAGGCTGCAGTCCCCTTTGACTACCCACTCCCCCCAGGCCTTTCTGGGCAGTGATCCCTATCATTTTCCAGGGTATATCCCTCCAGAGCCTCATCTGTACATTGTCACCTGTAACTGTGTTCTCCTGTATTCCTTCCAGTCTGCTTGCCATCCATCCTGCCTGCCAACCCTGAGATGCCCATAGCTCTGCCCAAATGGAGGCAAGATGTCCTGTTGGGTAAGCCATGGTCATGTGACTGGGTCCACACCAGAGGCTGTCCTAGCTTGAGCTTCTAGGTCTCACTTCCTGGCCAGCTCTGTCTAACTTGACAGAGCTCTGATCCCTGTGTTTGCCCCTCATCAGTAGCTGGCCCTCACTCCCCTTTGATATCTCGAGTCATGGTAAATTTTGCAGTCCTGTAGTGTTCCTGTGCTGGTCTTTGACTAGTTTGCTGTCAGATGGATCTCCTGCTTTGCTTTGTATGGTGGAAGGGCAGAACTCTGCAGGCCACATTTCCCAAGCTCTGGTGTCAGCTGGCCTCTGGCTGGTTTTGGACAGGAAGAATTCTGGCAAGATTGTAGGGGAGGAGGAAGGAAGAAGCCAAGGAATTTCTCTCTCTCTGCCCTGGTTAGTATCTCCATTAATCCAGTTCCATTTGGCCAGACCTGCCTCTTTCAGCTTCTGCAACTGATCTCAGCCTTTGGGTTCAGTTATCTCTGCTTCCTCCCTTTGTTCCTTCAGTCTAGAAGTGGGGGCAGTGTCCCACTCGTCCTAATTTCTGGGTTGTTTCCCTGTCCTCTTGGCTTCTCACTAAATTTAAAATACTTAGAGCATTTGTTAGAAGAACAGCTGGAAATGATGGTTTTTTACACCCTGCAAGTTTATTTTATGATTTCCAAGTTATAGCTGCCAGGACTTCTTGATTCCCTTTCTGCTGAAAGCACTCATCCAAGAAGAGGTTAACACCTAGGGGATTGAGAGGGCTCAGGTGGCCCTAAAATATAAATCCAGATGTTGGTGGGCGGGTTGTTGTTGTTGTTGTTTTTAGGATAAATTGTCTAGTTGGCATATGTGATTCGGTTTAGTTACTGTAGGTTTAGTTACTTGTGGAACTATGGAAGGATGAAACCAAGTTATGGTGATAGAAAAGAATAGGAATTTTAGAAGTCAAAAGGAGAGTTTAGAGTTCCTCCAGTGAATGTTTTCGATACTCTTGCCCATAGAGAAATCACAGACAAGAAAGTGGGCATTATATATCCAGAATGGGGGTATTTGAACTGGATGATGTAGAGCAGCGGTCCCCAACCTTTTTGGCATCAGGGACCAGTTTTGTGGAAGACAGTTTTTCCACAGACCGTGGGTTGGGGGGGGATAGTTTCGGGATGATTCAAGCTCATTACATTTATTGTGCACTTTATTTCAATTATTATTACATTGTAATATATAATGAAATAATTATACAACTCACTGTAATGCAGAATCAGCGGGAGCCCTGAGCTTGTTTTCACTTGCCACTCACTGATAGGGTTTTGATATGAGTCTGCAAGTAATTGATTTATTATGGTCCCTGTGCAGTCAGACCTCTCTGCTAATGATAATCTGTATTTGCACCCACTCCCCAGTGCTAGCATCACTGCCTCATCTCCACCTCAGATCATCAGGCATTAAATTCTCATAAGGAGAGCGCAACCTAGATCCCTCGCATGCACAGTTCACAGTAGGGTTTGCGCTCCTATGAGAACCTAATGCCGCCGCTGATCTGACAGGAGGCGGAGCTTAGGCAGTAATGCGAATGAAGGGGAGCGGCTGTAAATATAGATGAAGCTTCGCTCGCTTGTCCGCCTGCCCGCCGCTCACCTCCTGCTGTCCGGCCCGGTTCCTAACAGGCCATGGACCTGTACCAGTCCATGGCCCAGGGGTTGGGGACCCCGGATGTAGAAGAGACTAAGAGGTGAACGAGGTGGGCAAAGGCAGCACTGACATGGTGTCTTTTAAATAAATAGGCTATAACAATTTGACCAGCAAATAGAATCCGCTGCCCAGGGGAAAGGGACAGGCTTTGGTATTTTGTAATCTTGTTATAGGTCTTTATTTTGTTCCTCCTGGACAGTAGTGAGTCATCTTATGGCACAAGAGTGAGTTCTGCCCTTGGTCACTGGATGTCTGGGAAACCCAAGGTGTAGAATTGATTGGACCCTTTCCTGTTTCATAGAAACTTGGTTCACAGGGACATTGAATCCAGTGGTCCAGCCCATAGTGGAAAGAACTATCCTGACTCCCCACAGACTGTATTCCAGGGCAGACATTTGTTTTTTGTTAATTTTTAGTAAGACTGTGAAATATTAAGAAGCTTTAAGATTTTTCTAACTTTCTTTTCTTAATAGATCTTTATTGGAGTATAATTGCTTCACAATACTGTGTTAGTTTCTGTTGCACAACAAAGGGACTCAGCCATATGCATACACATGTCCCCGTATCCCCTCCCTCTTAAGCTTCCCTCTCATCCTCCCTATCCCACCCCTCTAGGTCATCGCAAAGCACCGAGCCAGTCTCCCTGTGCTATGCTGCTGCTTCCCACCAGAAAACTGTTTTACATTCAGTAGTGTAAATGTCCAGTCAATGCTACTCTCACTTTGCCCTCCCACCCCATGTCCTCAAGTCCATTTTCTATGTCTACTTCTTTATTCCTGCCCTGCAGCTAGGTTCATCAGTACTATTTTTTTTCTTTTTTTTAGATTCCATATATATGTGTTAGCATATGGTATTTGTTTTTCTCTTTCTGACTTACTTCACTCTGTATGACAGTCTCTAGGTCCATCCACCTCACTTCAAATAACTCAATGTCATTTCTTTTTATGGCTGAGTAATATTCCATTGTGTATATGTGCCATATCTTCTTTATCCATTCATCTGTTGATGGACATTTAGGTTGCTTCCATGTCCTGGCTATTGTAAATAGTGCTACAGTGAACATTGTGGTACATGCCTCTTTTTGAATTATGGTTCTCTCAGGGTATATGCCCAGTAGTGGGATTGTGAGTCATATGGTAGTGCTATTTTTAGTTTTTTAAGGAACCTTCATACTGTTTTCCATAGTGGTTATATCAATTTACATTCTCACCAACAGTGCAGGAGGGTTCCCTTTTCACCACACCTTTTCCAGAATTTATTGTTTCTAACTTTTTTGATAATGGCCATTCTGACTGATGTGAGGTGATACCTCATTGTAGTTTTGATTTGCATTTCTCTAATAATTAGTGATATTGAGCTGCTTTTCATGTGCCTCTTGGCCATCTGTATATCTTCCTCGGTGATGTCTATTAAGGTCCTCTGCCCATTTTTTAACTGGATTGTTTGTTTTTTTGATACTGAGCTCCATGAGCTGTTTGTATATTTTGGAGATTAATCCTTTATCTGTTGTTTCATTTGCAAATGTTTTCTCCCATTTTGGGGGTTGCCTTTTTGTCTTGTTTATGGTTTCCTTTGCTGTGCAAAAGCTTTTAAGTTTAATGAAGTCCCATTTGTTTATTTTTGTTTTTATTTCCATTACTCTAGGAGGTGGGTCAAAGAAGATCCTGGTGTGGTTTATGTCAAAAAGTGTTTTTCCTGTTTTCCTCTAAGAGTTTTATAGTGTCTGGCCTTACGTTTAAGTCTTTAATCTATTTGGAGTTTATTTTTGTGTATGGTGTTAGGTAGTGTTCTAATTTCATTCTTTTACATGTAGCTGTCCAGTTTTCCCAGCACCATTTATTGAAGAGACTGTCTTTTCTCAATTGTATGTTCTTGCCTCCTTTGTCGTAAATTAGATGTCCATATGTGCGTAGGCTTATCTCTGGGCATTCTATCCTGTACCATTGATCTATATTTCTGTTTTTGTGCCAGTTCCATACTGTCTTGATTACTGTAGCTTTGTAGTATAGTTTGAAGTTGGGGAGCCTGATTCCTCCTACTCCGTTTTCTGTTCTGAAGATTGCTTTGGCTATTTTGTGTTTCCATATGAATTGTAAGATATCTTGTTCTAATTCTGTGAAGAATGAATGCCATTGCTAGTTTGATAGGGATTGCATTGACTCTGTAGATTGCTTTGGGTAGTATAGTCATTTTCACAATACTGATTCTTCCAATCCAAGAACATGGTATATTTCTCCAGCTGTATGTCATCTTTGATTTCTTCCATCAGTGTTTTATAGTTTTCTGAGTACAAGTCTTTTGCCTCCTTAGGCAGGTTTATTCCTGGGTATTTTATTCTTTTTGTTGCAATGTAAATGGGAGTGTTTCCTTAATTTCTCTTTCTGATTTTTCGTTGTTGGTTTATAGGAATGCCAGAGATTTCTGTGCATTAATTTTGTATCCTGCAACCTTACGAAATTCACTGATTAGTTCTACTAGTTTTCTGGTGGCATCTAGGATTTTCTATGTATAGTGTCATGTCATCAGCAAACAGTGACAGTTTTACTTCTTCTTTTCCAACTTGTATTCCTTTTATTTCTTTTTCTTTTCTGATTGCTGTGGCTAGGACTTCCAAAACTATGTTGAATAAGAGTGGCGAGAGTGGACATTCTTGTCTTGTTCCTCATCTTAGTGGAAAAGCTTTCAGTTTTCACCATTGAGTATGATGCTTGCTGTGGGTTTGTCATATATGGCCTTTATTATGTTGAGGTAGGTTCCCTCTATGCCCATTTTCTGGAGAGTTTTTATCATAAGTGGGTGTTGAATTTTGTCAAAAGCTTTTTCTGTATATATTGAGATGATCATATGGTTCTTATTCCTTAATTTGTTAATGTGGTATATCATTGATTGATTTGCTTATATTGAAGAATCATTGGGTCCCTGGTATAAATCCCACTTGATCATGGTGTATGATCCTTTTAATGTGCTGTTGGATTCTGTTTGCTAGTATTTTGTTCAGGATTTTTGCATCTATGTTCATCAGTGCTACTGGTCTATAATTTTCTTTTTTGTGATATGTTTTTCTGGTTTTGGTATCAGGTTGATGGTGGCTTTGTAGAATGAGTTTGGGAGTGTTCCTTCCTCTGCAATATTTTTTTTTTTTTTTTTTTTTTTTTGCGGTATGCGGGCCTCTCACTGTTGTGGCCTCCCCCGTTGCGGAGCACAGGCTCCGGACGCGCAGGCTCCGGACGCGCAGGCTCAGCGGCCATGGCTCACGGGCCCAGCCGCTCCGCGGCACACGGGATCCTCCCAGACCGGGGCACGAACCCGCATCCCCTGCATCGGCAGGCGGACTCTCAACCACTTGCGCCACCAGGGAGGCCCCTCTGCAATATTTTGGAAGAGTTTGAGAAGGATTGGTGTTAGCTCTTCTCTAACTGTTTGATAGAATTCGCCTGTGAAGCCATCTGGTCCTGGACTTTTGTTTGTTGGAAGATTTTTTTTTCAGCTTTATTGAGGTATAATTGACATAAAATTACAAGACGTTTAAAATGTACATCGTGGTGACATGATGTATGTGTACATTGTGAAAAGATTCCACCCACCTCGTTAATTAACACATCCATCACCTCACGTACTTATCCTTTTTGGGGGGAGGTAAGAACATTTAAGTTCTACTCTTTCAGCAAATTTCAATTATACAATACAGTGTTATCACTACAGTCGCCATGTTTATCGTTACATCCTCAGACCTTATTCATCTTATAACTGAAACGTTGTACCCTATTACCAACCTCTCCTTATTTCCCCCACCCGCACCCGGGCAACCACTCTTCTGCTCTGTTTCTAGCCTTTGACTTTTAAAAATTTTTTTTAAAGATTTCACATATAAGTGATTCTATGCAGTATTAGTCTTCCTCTGCCTGGCTTATTTTAGGTTAATTACATTTAAAAAGCATTCCAACCCATGTCCCCAAAGGCTGTATAATCTTCCTTTACAAATCAGAGTTTTTATTTAAATTGTATAAAAACCATATATGGTTTGCATTATTTTTTCTTATTAGTCATCAGGGTTTTTTTTGTTTTGTTTTGTTTTTTGCAGTACGCGGGCCTCTCACTGTTGTGGCCTCTCCCATTGCAGAGCACAGGCTCCAGACGTGCAGGCTCAGCGGCCATGGCTCACGGGCCTAGTCGCTCCGCGGCATGTGAGATCGTCCCAGACCGGGGCACAAACACGTGTCCCCTGCATCGGCAGGCGGACACCAGGGAAGCCCAGTCATCAGTTTTATACACATCAGTGTATACATGTCAATCCCAACAGCTCAATTCATGACACCACCACCACCACCACCCCGCTGCTTTCCCCCCTTGGTGTCCGTACGTTTGTTCTCTACATCTGTGTCTCAGTTTCTGCCCTGCAAACCAGTTCAACTGTACCATTTTTCTAGGTTCCACATATATGTGTTAATATACGATATTTGTTTTTCTCTTTCTGACTTACTTCACTCTGTATGACAGTCTCTAGATCCATCCATATCTCTACAAATGACCCAATTTCGTTCCTTTTTATGGCTGAGTAACATTCCATTGTATATATGTACCACATCTTCTTTATCCATTAGTCTGTTGATGGGCATTTAGGTTACTTCCATGACCTGGCTATTGTAAATAGTGCTGCAGTGAACATTGGGGTGCATGTGTCTTTTTCAATTATGGTTTTCTCTGGGTATATGCCCAGTAGTGGGATGGCTGGATCATATGGTAATTCAATTTTTAGTTTTTTAAGGAAACTCCATACTGTTCTCCATAGTGGCTATATCAATTTACATTCTCACCAACAGTGTAGGAGGGTTCCCTTTCCTCCACACCCTCTCCAGCATTTGCTGTTTGTAGATTTTCTGTTGATGCCCATTCTAACTGGTGTGAGGTGATACCTTATTGTAGTTTTGATTTGCATTTCTCTAATAACTAGTGATGTTGAGCAGCTTTTCATGTGCTTCTTGGCCATCTGTTTGTCTTCCTTGGAGAAATGTCTATTTAGGTCTTCTGCCCATTTTTGGATTGGGTTGTTTGTTTTTTTAACATTGAGCTGCATGAGCTGCTTGTAAATTCTGGAGATTAATCCTTTGTCAGTTGCTTCATTTGCAAATATTTTCTCCCATTTTGAGGGTTGTCTTTTCGTCTTGTTCATGGTTTCCTTTGCTGTGCAAAAGCTTTGAAGTTTCATTAGGTCACATTTGTTTATTTTTGTTTTTATTTCCACTACTCTAGGAGGTAGATCAAAAAAGATCTTGCTATGATTTATGTCAAAGAGTGTTCTTTCTATGTTTTCCTCTAAGAGTTTTATAGTGTCCAGTCTTACATTTAGGTCTCTAATCCATTTTGAGTTTATTTTGGTGCTTGGTGGTCGGGAGTGTTCTAATTTCATTCTTTTACATGTAGCTGTCCAGTTTTCCCAGCACCACTTATTGAGGAGACTGTCTTTTCTCCATTGTATATCCTTGACTCCTTTGTCATAGATTAGTTGACCATAGGTGTGTGGGTTTATCTCTGGGCTTTCTTTCCTGTTCTGTTGATGTATATTTCTGTTTTTGTGTCAGTACCATATTGTCTTGATTACTGTATCTTTGTAGTATAGTCTGAAGTCTGAGAGCCTGATTCCTCCAGCTGCGCTTTTTTCCCTTAAGACTGCTTTGGCTATTTGGGGTCTTTTGTGTCTCCATACAAATTTTAAGATATTTTGTTCCAGTTCTGTAAAAAATGCCATTGGTAATTTGATAGGGATTGCATTGAATCTGTAGATTGTTTTGGGTGGTATAGTCATTTTCACAATGTTGATTCTTCCAATCCAAGAACATGGTATATCTCTCCATTTGTTGGTATCATCTGTAATTTCTTTCATCAGTGTCTTATAGTTTTTTGCATACAGGTCTTTTGTCTCCCTAGGTAGGTTTATTCCTAGGTATTTTATTCTTTTTGTTGCAATGGTAAATGGGAGTGTTTCCTTAATTTCTCTTTCAGATTTTTCATCTTTAGTGTATAGGAATGCAAGAGATTTCTGTGCATTAATTTTGTATACTGCAACTTTACCAATTCATTGATTAGCTCTAGTAGTTCTCTGGTGACATCTTTAGGAATCTCTATGTATAGTATCATGTCATCTGCAAACAGTGACAGTTTTACTTCTTTTCCTATATGTATTCCTTTTATTTCTTTTTCTTCTCTGATTGCCGGGGCTAGGACTTCCAAAACTATGTTGAATAACAGTGGTGAGAGTGGGTATCCTTGTCTTGTTCCTGATCTTAGAGGAAATGCTTTCAGTTTTTCACCATTGAGAATGATGTTTGCTGTGGGTTTGTCGTATATGGCCTTTATTATGTTGAGGTAGGTTCCCTCCATGCCCACTTTCTGGAGAGTTTTTATCATAAATGGGTGTTGAATTTTGTCAGAAGCTTTTTCTGCATCTATTGAGATGATCATATGGTTTTTAATCTTCAGTTTGTTAATATGGTGTATCACATTGATTGATTTGCGTGTATTGAAGAATCCTTGCATCCCTGGGATAAATCCCCCTTGATCATGGTGTATGATCCTTTTAATGTGTTGTTGGATTCTGTTTGCTAGTACTTTGTTGAGGATTTTTGCATCTATATTCATCAGTGATATTGGTCTGTAATTTTCTTTTTTTGTAGTATCTTTGTCTGGTTTTGGTATCAGGGTGATGGTGGCCTCATGGAATGAGTGTGGGAGTGTTCCATCCTCTGCAGTTTTTTGGAAGAGTTTGAGAAGGATGGGTGTTAGTTCTTCTCTAAATGTTTGAGAGCATTCACCTGTGGAGCCATCTGGTCCTGGACTTTTGTTTGCTAGAAGATTGTTAATCACAGTTTCAATTTCATTACTTGTGATTGGTCTGTTCATATTTTCTATTTCTTCCTGGTTCAGTCTTGGGAGGTTATACCTTTCTAAGAATTTGTCCATTTCTCCCATGTTTTCCATTTTATTGTCATAGAGCTGCTTGTAGTAGTCTCTTAGGATGCTTTGTATTTCTGTGGTGTCTGTTGTAACTTCTCCTTTTCCATTTCTAATTTTATTGATTTGAGTCCTCTCCCTCTTTTCCTTGATGAGTCTGGCTAATGGTTTACCAATTTTGTTTAACTTCTCAAAGAACCAGTTTTTAGTTTTACTGATCTTTGCTATTGTGTTCTTTGTTTCTATTTCATTTATTTCTGCTCTAATATTTATGATTTCTTTCCTTCTGCTCACTTTGGGTTTTGTTTGTTCTTCTTTCTCTAGTTCCTTTAGGTGTAAGGTTAGATTGTTTGAGATTTTTCTTGTTTCTTGAGGTAGGCTTGTATAGCTATAAACTTCCCTCTTAGAACTGCTTTTGCTGCATCCCATAGGTTTTGGATCATTGTGTTTTCATTGTCATTTGTCTCTAGGTATTTTTTGATTTCCTCTTTGATTTCTTCAGTGATCTCTTGGTTATTTAGTAACGTATTGTTTAGCCTCCATGTGTTTGTGTTTTTTACGTTTTTTTCCCTATAGTTGATTTCTAATCTCATAGCGTTGTGGTCAGAAAAGATGCTTGATATGATTTCAATTTTCTTAAATTTACTGAGGCTTGATTTGTGACCCAAGATGTGATCTATCCTGGAGAATGTTCCATGCACACTTGAGTAGAAAGTGTAATCTGCTGTTTTTGGATGGAATGTCCTATAAATTTCAATTAAATCTATGTGGTCTATTGTGTCATTTAAAGCTTGTGTTTCCTTATTTATTTTCATTTTGGATGATCTGTCCATTGGTTTAAGTGAGGTGTTAAAGTCCCTCACTATTATTGTGTTACTGTCGATTTCCTCTTTTATAGCTGTTAGCAGTTGCCTTATGTATTGAAGTGCTCCTATGTTGGGTGCATATATATTTATAATTGTTATATCTTCTTCTTGGATTGATCCCTTTATCATTATGTAGTGTCCTTTCTTGTCTCTTGTAACATTCTTTATTTTAAAGCCTATTTTATCTGATATGAGTATTGCTACTACAGCTTTCTTTTTTTCTTTTTTCTTCGCGGTACGCGGGCCTCTCACTGTTGTGGCCTCTCCCGTTGCGGAGCACAGGCTCTGGACATGAAGGCATCAGCGGCCATGGCTCACGGGCCCAGCTGCTGCACAGTATGTGGGATCCTTCCGGACTGGGGCACCAACCCATGTCCCCTGCATCGGCAGGCAGATTCTCAACCACTGTGCCACCAGGGAAGCCCTCCAGTTTTCTTTTGATTTCATTTGCATGGAATATCTTTTTCCATCCCCTCACTTTCAGTCTGTACGTGTCCCTAGGTCTGAAGTGGGTCTCTTGTAGACAGCATATATATGGGTCTTGTTTTTGTATCCATTCAGCCAGTCTGTGTCTTTTGGTTGGAGCATTTAATCTATTCACGTTTAAGGTAATTATCGATGTGTATGTTTCTATGACCATTTTCTTAATTGTTTTGGGTTTGTTTTTGTAGGTCCTTTTCTTCTCTTGTGTTTCCTGCTTAGAGAAGTTTCTTTAGCATTTGTTGTAGAGCTGGTTTGGTGGTGTGGAATTCTCTTAGCTTTTGCTTGTCTGAAAAGCTTTTGATTTCTCCATCAAATCTGAATGAGATCCTTGCTGGGTAGAGTAATCTTGGTTGTAGGTTTTACTCTTTCATCACTTTAAGTATATCCTGCCACTCCCTTCTGACCAGCAGAGCGTCTGCTGAGAATCAGCTGATAACCTTATGGGGATTACTTTGTATGTTATTTCTTGTTTTTCCCTTGCTGCTTTTAATATTTTTTCTTTGAATTTAATTTTTGTTAGTTTGATTAATTTGTGTCTTGGTGTGTTTTTCCTAGGGTTTATCCTGTATTGGACTCTCTGTGCTTTTGGACTTGGGTGACTATTTCCTTTCTCATTTAGGGAGTTTTCAACTATAATCTCTTCAAATATTTTCTCAGACCCTTTCTTTTTCTCTTCTTCTTCTGGGACCCCTATAATTCGAATGTTGGTGTGTTTAGTGTTTTCCCAGAGGTCTCTGAGATTGTCTTCAATTCTTTTCATTCTTTTTTCTTTATTCTGCTCTTATTTTCACCATTTTGTCCTCCAGCTCACTTATTTGTTCTGCTTCAGTTATTCTGTTTTTGATTCCTTCTAGTGTATTTTCCATTTCTGTTATTGTGTTGTTCATCTGTGTTTGTTTGTTCTTTAGTTCTTCTAGATCTTTGTTAAATATTTCTTGTATTTTCTCCATCAGTGCCTCCATTCTATTTCTGAGATTCTAGATCATCTTTACTATCATTTCTCTGAATTCTTTTTTAGGTAGATTGCCTGTTTCCTCTTCATTTATTTGGACTTGTAGGTTTTTACCTTGCTCCTTCATCTGTGACATATTTGTTTGCCATCTCATTTTTTTTTTTTTTTAATGAGTGGGATTGTGTTCCTGTCTTACTGGTTGTTTAGCCTGAGGCTTCAAGCACTGAAGTTTGTAGGCTATTGGGTAGAGCTGGGTCTTGGTGCTGAGATGTGGAACTCCATGAGACCTCACTTGGATGAATATTCCGTGGTGTCTGAGGTTCTCTCTTAGTCCAGTGGTTCAGACTCGGACCTCCCACCACAGGAGCTTTGGCCCGACCCCAGGCTCATGAACTAAGTTCCCACAAGCCACCTGGGGTGGCAAAAACAAATAAATAAAAAGAAAAAAAGGAACAATAACAAAGTAAAAAATAAAATTAGACTAGGAAACTAACAGATATGTTAGGAGGAATATAAAAATAAAATTATACATGAATCAACAGCTGGATGGTACATCAGTACCACAATAGTAAAAAAAGTGGAGGAGGGAAAAGAAAAAAAAAGTGGGGGCGGGGAAGGCCTTGGCTGTGGAGGGCTGGGCCTAAACAAAGGCAAGGTTTGGGTAGTGGGTGGGGCCAATGCTCAGGACCTGTGGGGCTGGGAAAGGCCCTGGGGGCTGTGGGGGGTGGGGCTTAGGCTCAAGGAACAGAAGGGACCCAGGTGTGCCCCCCACCTCTGGTCTCAGAGGGTAGGGGACCTCACCTGGGAGCCCAGCAGGCTTCCTGGGCTCGAGTGGGTGGGGCAAACGCCCTCTTCTCCTCTCCTCTCGTCTGGGGGGGCCCCTCCCGCCTGCCTCTACTGATCTCCCTGGCCTCCCTCCTATGCCCCCAAGGACCGATGCAGCCTGGAGGGGGGTTTGGAGGGCGGGTACCGGCTTGGGAGCTCAGCAGGCTCCCCTGCCCAAGTGGGCCAGGCGATCCCCCTCTGCTCCTCTCCCACTCTTCCCAGAGAGCCCTTCCTGCCTGCCTCTCCTGATCTCCCCAGCCTGAGGGCGTCAATCCTGTCTGACCTCCACTTCTTCTCTGCCCTCAGCCCCGCTACGTCCTACCAGTTCACTTTGGTGTTCCTCCTGTCTCCTTGGGCATCAGAGTCCCCCACCAGTGGCGGGCAGGTGACCTAGTTGCAGGGAGACGCTAACTCTGTGTCTTCCCACACCACCCTCTTGACTCTTCCTTCCCTAACTATATTTTCATAGACAGCTTGGGATAACATGTGAACTAAGAATATCTTTTCATGTTAATTTCATCTGAAAACAAAAATAGAAATGAATAAGTATATTATATAAATCCAGACTGATTTTTTGACTGTCTTTGTATTGACTTTATTTAAAAACATGGATGGTAACCTAACAGAATGTTAATAGGCAGAAACATTGAACTGGTGCCATTTTGGCAGTTCCAATGAAGAAACCAAGTGGTAATTAAGTTTTCCCCTTTCTTGTGGAACATGGTTATACAACAGTTACATTATTCTGCCAGTGAAGTAGCCCTAGGAGAATTAAAGCATCTCTGGAAGCTGTTCTCTAGTGTTGTCCATGGAAGTATTTCAGAACTTTCTACTAATCAAGCACAAATCCGCAACATGGGATTATTATTATTTTTAGCTCTTGAAAATTAAAAAGAAAAAGAAAAATCTGTGAAGGAAATGTTTTTCATCTATGGATTAAGCAGTACTCAACAGAAAGCTGTATTCTAAAGGGTGAGTGTTTTAGTCAGGATTCTTGGCTACAAGGTACTGAAACCCAACTCAGACCAGTTTAAACAAAAAAGGAGGTTTTGTGTGTTTTTACAAATCCTGGTGTAACTCACAGAACCAAAGGAAATGTTGTAGGATTGGGGCCCACTGGGCATTGGGCCCACGTCCTTGGAGCACATCAGTATCCCTAGTCTCTGCCTCCAATTTCTGCATCTGTCCACATGCCAGCAGTATTTTCTTAGACATCTCCACCAGGTGCTCCCTCTGTGGCCAGAGGGGTGGGTTTTGTGATTCGCCGTCTACAGCAGGACCATATGAAGTAGGAGGAGGAGCATTTTGCCAGAAGGGGAGGGTGCTGTTTGGAAAGATGAAACCTTTGGGTAGGACACATTTAGCAAGAGAAAAAGAGACCTCATGTCTGAAAGATCAACTGGATTGGGTTATGTTTTGACAACTTCCTAAAACTGCATAGACTAGATATTCCTAGGGAATGTTAGAATCTTTTTAAAAGACATGTATACACACACACACGTACTTAGTTATTTTGTACAGATGTCCATGATACGTTAAATGAAAAAAAACAGGTCATAAAATAGTGTATGACAGGTTCTATTTCCATAAAAACAAACCATCCAGCTCCTATATATGTATATATATGTTTGTGTATCTGTGTTTGAGTGAGGAGAAAGGTGTGGAAGGATACAAAGGCTGACATTGTTGGTTACATCAAGGAGTTGAGAATAGGAGTCGAGGCTGGGGGAGATGATCAGCTTTGCCTTTATATATCATGTATTGTGTCATTTCACTTGTTAAAATAAGCTTGTATTATGCTCGTAATTTGAGAAACATCCAATTAAGGAAATAGAAGAGGAGCCTATTCCGACTGACCTCAGGAGCATGGATGCAGGGATTGAATGTGATAGCTTGGGAGTCATGTCATTTTTTTTTTGGCCATGCCGCATGGATTGCGGGATCTTAGTTCCCTGACCATGGATTAAATCCGGGCTCTCGGCAGTGAGAGCGCAGAGTCCTAACCACTGGACTGCGAGGGAATGCCCCAGGAGTCATGTTATCTTAGGCTGGCAGGTCAGGGCATTTCACTCTTCCCAGATTCCCAGGACTGGGAAGCACGGCAGAGGATGTGGCAGACCAGTCTGGAGCAGCAGCAAACTGGAGAGATCCGCAGCACTGTTGTTCACCAGGTCTGTATCCCGTACAGAAGGCAGACCTGAGTGGATCAGACCTACCACCACCCCTGATATGGCAAAATCTACTGGGCAGGGCCCTTCCTACCCAGCACACAGATGGCTGCTTCTGCTCATGGACTACCCCTGCTCCAGTCAGCCATGGCAAGAACAGCTGGGCTACTTTCAAATGAGGCACCTGATGTGAGCCACTGATTATGCACAAAAGAAGAACTGATGCGCCCCTTTCATGGAAAAGAAGGCCAAACGGCTGGCCCTTTGAGCCTCATGGTCTGTTCGGTTTGGTTAAGAAATTCCAATGCCTGGCACCAACCTGCTACAGAGGCTCTTATCATAAGTAACACACCCTTAGGAATGTACATGGATGAGGATGTGTGTGAGGTCAAGGAGTCTCCCTGTCTGTTGTCACAGAGCCACCATAATGAACGTGGCCAAAGAGACGTGGGCTGAGGTCCTGACGAGGGAATCGGTGATGTGCGATGTTGTGAGGTGCTGAAGATCAAGCAGACAACAGCAGCTGCCACTGAAGCCAGCCCTGCCATTTACTGGGTGCCTGTACTGTGCTGGGTGTACCACATACATCTTAGTGTGTAATTCTCAATGATTTGGGTGGCTGCTTTCAGTCACAGTTGATAGTTGGGACTCGTGTAAGTGATGTGCCTCAGGTCCCACTGCCAGTAAATGGCAGGTTTGGGTTAGGACATTTCCCCCCAAACCACACAGCCTCCCGAGGAGCGAGCCTTTGTTTCATTTCCCACTCACTAGCCAAAGGAGTTAGAGCAGCTCTGATTTTAGATGCATGGTCTTCATTCTTGAGATGGAATTATTCCATCAGAACTAAAACCTAATTAAAAAATAGTAATGTGCAGAATGGGAGGACGATGTAAGGCAAGTGGCTTCTGCCACTGGGAGGGCCATGCCTGTTCTCTTACTGCCACCTGCTAAGAGGGACTAGGGAGAGAACGGACCTGGGCACTGGGATTCGAGTGTGAATCCAGTTCGGGACACTAAATTGTAGGTGCTTATGGACCTGAGGCAGAGGTGGCCATGGGTGATACTCATTTGCATCTCAGAGAGTCTTTGAACAAGATAGAAAGTTGGAAGAAAACTCTAGGTGCACAATGAAAAAAAACACACAGAAATAATACGATCCCAATTGTTAAAACTTGGATATAAATTTACCAAATAACAGTTATGTATGGCTATATGGTAGAATTAAGGGTATTTTATTTTCTTCTGAATATTTTTCTCTATGTACCAAGGCTATTTGTAGTGAACATGCATTATTTCAATAATCAGGGGAAAAAGTTATTTATAAAAGAAAATGAGACCTGTTTCTTTAGTGGAAAATGTTCCATCATGATATGAGCGGGTGATGAGGTAGTGCCAGTAAGTGTGTCTGAGTGTCCATCACTATCCAAAATGTATGTGAACAGAAGCTCAGGTTCTCTGCATGATTACAAACAAACAAACACACAAACAAACAAACAAACTCAGCTTGTGGCAGTTGACAGATCAGGAGCTTGATAGGAAGTAAGAAGGCCAGCTGTAAAGGGCTGTTTTCTAGAAATACTGGAGCCTCCTCAGGCCATCCTCACCCACAGGCAAGCTTCAGAAATATGGCTCTGGGAGAAGCTGTGTTTATGGCTTTGTGGCTGAAAATCAGCATTAGAGAAGGGTAGGAGTCTGAGTTTTCAAAGCAGGTGTCCTTCCTGGCAGTGGGTAGAGAGCGCGGCCTTCTGAGTCTGTCCCTTGATGCCACAGCTTGTGTTTCAAGCCATTGTTCCCATTCATGGCATGTAAGTTAGGTTGAGAGGACTTGCTATTGAAGCTGCCAGCTGAGCTGTGACTGATCATCCATTTGCAGAAATGAGTTCCTGGTTTGAAGTAATTGCTTCTGCTGTGACTTAGCTAGGCTGCTTACTCTTGTTGGTCCATCATTGCTTGGGCTGTCAAATAAAGGAGTGGGAATGGAGGATATATTTCAAAAGCTTCTTAGTGCTCTGAGATCTTAGGATCCCCTGTTCTTTGGAAAATGGAAATATCTTATAGGAGGTGGTTCAGAGTGGCTTATTGTACACTTGAAAACTGGCTAGTGTGACTGAGGAACTGAATTTTAAATTTTAATTAATTTAAGTTTATATAACCACATGTGGCTAAGGGCTACCCTATTGGACAGCACAACTCCTTAATTGGAAAACCTAACATGAGGTAAGCATTTTGAATGCCTATATATATTTTTATATATACCTAGTTTTATACCTAGTTTTAAAATTGAAAGAAACTTTTTATAATCTCAGAAAAACCCTTTGGGTTCATTACACACAATACAGACAAAAGAAGAAGAAAGTAAAAAATAGTCACGAAAATACCTACTCAGAGATAACTGCTATTGGCACCTTGGTGTATAACCTTCTAAATTCTCTTCTGTGCTTACGTCTTAGGTAGCCAGCTGGCTTTCAAAAGCATAGTTTGAAATCATCCAGGAAAGGGATAAGACGTGTTAGAAAGAGAGAATGCCTGCTTATTGCCCAGAAGAGAATACTAATAAAGATTTTAGCAATCTGCCACGGCTGATGTTTCTTTCCTGGGTGCTAGGTTATCAATCCCATGGGATGGGATGCATTTGGATTGCCTGCCGAAAATGCTGCGATCGAGAGGAATCTACATCCAGAAAGTTGGACACAGAGGTATGTGTTTACAGGCATATTCAAGCACTTGTATACAGAACCCTTAAACCATTTTTTTTTACCTGTGCACAAGAAATAGAAAGTAAAGCAAATAAAACATTGCAGTCTGCCAAGCAATAAACAGGATTGTCTGTATTTGGTGTTTGCCTTTTTGCACGCTGTATTCTTATCTAAGAAATAACAAAGAGGGTTTGGATATCATTCATGTGTTCATTTTGATGCTTTGTTACTTAGTTATTCTTCCTTTGAGTATTTGCGTTTGGAAGGAAAAAGGAGAAGGAAAGGGTGACATTTGTTAAATTTCTACAGTGCTCTTCATCTTCGTGACTGTAGTTTGAGCCGTATACAAATTCCACATTATAATTTTCTCTGCACATTCTGTTAATTTTTTGCCTTCACCATTCTGAAGCAAGAGGAACTTAGATATTCAACAAGGAAATACATGGCCAATTTATTCTGGGTGTGGCTTTCTCCAAGGAGGACATACTCTCAGTGCCCCCTGTGCCTCAGGCTTCCATGTACTTGTGGGCCAGCAGTGCCCATCCCTCTCCCTCCTGATAAAGCCTTGAGGGCCTTATACCAGAACCCAGCAGAATGTTCTGGGCTCACTCCAGCCCCTTTCACAAAGCCTTTCCTCATCCTACCCGTCAGAGGTAGAGAGGGCGGTTCAAAGTCTATCCCCATTGTCTTTCACCTCCCTTTGCTTTATCTTGCCCAAGGCTACATTGTAAAAAGAAATATCTTCTGCACCATCTACTTGTCTTTTTTCTTCCTAATCTCTCGTTTCCACTTTTCCAATTATGGTTAATTCTAGAGTAATGGGAGTGATGAAAAAAGGAGGAAATAATGATTTAAATAAAATGGATCAAATATGGTATAAATTTGATGTAAGCTAGGCCAGGGATTGGCAAATTCCATGGGCCAAATTTTCCCTGCCTGATTTTGTAAATAAAGTTTTATTGGAACACAAGCCACACCCATTTGTTTATATATCGGTCATGGCTGCTTTCATGATACAATGGCAGAACTGAGTAGTTGTGACAGAGACCATATGGCTCACAGAGCTGAAAACATTTACCATCTGGCCCTTTACAGAAAGTTTGCCAACTCCTCCAAGGAGGAGTAATATGCTCCTCCAACTAGAGCGTAGCAGTAAAGAAGATGGCCCCTGAATCAGGCCACATAGGTACAAATCCTGCCTTTCCTTCTTCCTAGCCATTCACCTTGAGCAAATTACTTAACCTCTCTGCGCCTCAGTTTATTTATCTGTAAAGGAGGGATAGTCATAGTTCCTACCTCTTATGAATGGATAAAGATTAAGCACTGTCTTAGTCGGCTGCTATAACAAAAATACCATAGTCTGGGTGGCTTATAAAACAACAGAAATGTATTTCTCACAGTTCTAGAGGCTGGGAAGTCCGAGATCAAGGCACTTGGCAGATTTGGTGTCTGGTGAGGACCCGCTTCTTGGTTCATAGACAGCTGTCTTCTCTCTGTATCTTGACATGGTAGAAGGGGCAAGGTTGCTCTCTGGAGTCTCTTTTATAAAGGCACTAATCCGGTTACCTCTCATAGTACCTTTGGTTACCTCAAAATACCATTACGTTGGAGATTAGGTTTTAACATAACAATTTGAGGGGGACACAAACATTCAGTCTGTTGCAAGCACTTTTCTGCAAAATGCTTAACACGAGGCTTGGAATTAAAATAAGATATTGTTAGCTAATCAGAGATCACCTAGAGAACTTCATGGTTTTTCATATTTTCAGTCTGCTTGAACTGAAAGGGGACATAGTAGAAATGACTTAGTCCTTTTTCTTTAAAAAGAAAAAAGAGGACCTAGAGATTATCATATTAACTGAAGTAAGTCAGACAGAGGAAGACAAATATGGTATGATATCACTTACGTGTGGAATCTAAAAAATTGATACAAATAAACTTACTTACAAAACAGAAATAGACTCACAGACATAGAAAACAAATTTATGGTTACCAAAGGGGATAGTGGGGCAGGGCAGGGGGGAATAAATTAGGAGTTTGGGATTAACATATACATATTACTGTATATAAAATAGACAAACAGCAAGGACTTATTGTATAGCACAGGGGACTATACTCTGTCTTGTAATAACCTATAATGGAAAATAATCTGAAAAATATATTTATATGTATATATGTATAACTCAATCACTTTACTATATATCTGAAACTAACACAACACTGTAAATTAACTATATTTCAATAAAAAAGGTTAAAATTTTTTTTAATTTAAAAATAAAAAAGTAAATAATATTTTATTTCATATTATATTAAAGTTGATTAATTTACTTCTCTCCTCTTTTCCAATTGTTGGAGAGTTTTCGGTTTTAGGTTTTGATTGACAAAGCACTGTATGGCTCCTCTTGGATTCCTGCAATTTGTATGTTAAGATTTTTCTTTTCAGTCACTTTTAAATTTGTAAATGCTTGGCTTAAATTTGTGCAGAATACAGGCATATATGGATGGGCCAGGAGTGCACAAATCAGAAGGGTTGCCTTCCTGAATGGCCAGGGAAAGGGTTAGTCCCCAGGACCAAAGACTATCATGGTTTTTAGTGGCTTTTGCAAGGGTACAAAGAATAGATGTCTTCTACTAGGCAGATATTTTCACTGATTCTTAGTAATTAATTTCTTCGTCAGGGCGAAACAACACTTAAAGCCCTTTGGAATAATCTAGACTTTTCCAGTTTCCTTTTCACATTCTCAAAGTGTAGTTTGTTTATGGCTTTTCCTGTTTCTAAAATCCATACTCTTTTCCCTTTGTTTCGCAGTAATATTAGACACATGAGGAAACAACTTGATCGACTGGGCCTGTGTTTCAGCTGGGATAGGGTAAGTCACCTTTTTCCTGGAAGGTCTTTATTTTAACCAAGGTCCTGATTGAATGGGAGATTGTGCACGTTTACTTTATCTTCCTTCTCTTCAGGTTTGGAGGAAGGAGGAAAAGAAGGGTGGCAGAAAGCAGGAGGGAAGGATTAGCATTCCACAAATAAAAAAGTATCCCCAGTGGATAATTTGCCTGCAAACAAGTAATTTTCTGTGGGATTAAGCTAAAAGAGTTAACTTCTTATTTAACTCCACAGTTGGCTATTATTTATGTGTGGCAAAATCTTTGCACAGGATTTCTCATGTTCTCAACAATAGTTTAAAAAGACTATTGGAATCTATGTAAAAGTGATTAAATATCAACCCATGTGGTCCCTTTAGGTGATTAGGTGTAGGTTGATGGATCACTTATCTCTTTTGTTCCATGTTTGGAATTGAGGCTTATAACAAATAGCCTTTTGGTATAAAATGTTTTCAAACTGTGTATTAAACCACTGGAGAATTCCAGACCTGGGTGGAGTTCAGTGAAGACCACCTGGGTGTTAGGAACACCTGCACTAAATACGGCTGAGCCCTTTAAAGCTCTGGCCAAAGACCACCCCTTAGACATTGATGAGCGGTCTGTTGGGTAAGATGAACTCTTGCTTGTCCTCTCCACGAACCAGTGTCGTGACCTCTCTTAGCATCCCATTAACTCCACAAAATGCTTTTCATTGCTGGATCTGCCAAGTTCAAGTCCACATCCTTTTAGTCATGCAAAGCACCTGGAACAAACCCAAATGCAATCACCTATCTCCTCCTCCCCCATAATTTCTTAAATGATTGCAATTTGATGAGTACAGTAAAAAAGAGTGAAAATCAAACACGTTTAAACAGTCCCTGCTTTTTTCTTTTTTTCTATTTTTTCTTTTTTAGCTTCTTTAGATAAGGTCATGGGTTGAATCAAGTTCTTATTGTAGCACTGATGCCATTTTTATCACTAACTTGCAAGGTCACCAGGGTTTCATTTGGTAGAGGTGTGAAAAAGTCCTGGTGCCTGAGTCAAGTTGTCCTGAGGTGCCAGTGGGGAAGTGCTGATGGAGAATGAAATGCATTCTAATGTGGAGAGAACTGAGTAATGCCCTCAGCTCTCCAGAGATGTGTTGGTAAATTCCTTGAGAGCAGAGATGGGCTTGTTAACCTTCTAGGATGAGAACTAGCCTAGTCCTACGCAGGAACAGCAACCATAAATAGTTCAAAAATTAATGGATTGTTTTCCTGATTATCATAGAAGATTAGAAAATACAGAAAAGTATAAGGAAGAACATAATGTGGTTAACCACAATGTGGTTAATTTAACGTCCTTGTATGGTTCCTTGTAGTCTTTTATTCTGGAATATTATATAATTTACTTTTGCAAAATAGAATTCATAATTCATGTTTTTTATTTTGCTTTTTTTTTACCTGCTATTCATGAACATTTTCCCAGTTTATTAAATATTCTTTGGGAAAAGTGACTTTTTATAGCTGTATAGTTTTCCATCTTATGAATGTATCATAATTTATGTAACCTACCCCTTATTATCATATGTTTAGATAGATTCTAATGTTTCTCTGTTATAAATATAGGTTCTCAATCCCTCTTGTAAAAATCTGAAGTCCAGAAAGCTGTAAAAACGAAAAGTTTTTCCATAACTCATTTGACTGCAAAACCTGACCTGAACTGATGTTTATCTCACTTAGAATGAATATTCATATATTTTACTCTAGGAATAGTGATGTAATTGATTACCAGGTGCTCTCCCAGACCTAGTTAGGTAAATATACTGTTACCTTTTCATATCCAAAAAGGTCTTAGTTCTGAAGTACCACAGTTGGACCACAAGCATTTCAGATAAGGGATTTTGAACCTGTTAGTGCAGGATTGTAGATAAATATCACCACCCCTGCTATCAGTGTCTAATAGTTACTGAACAATTCCCATGGGCCAGGCACCCATAATTCTCTCTTCAGATCTCTAGAAAGCTTTAAAATGTGGGTGATTTTATTGACATCATTTTATTGCGGGTCACCCAAGTGGCAGGGCTGGGCTAATCCACTGGCCAATTTATGACTGCTGTGCTCACCCCCCGCACTTGGAGTAGATACTTTAGTACACGTATTTTATTTCCTTAATATGACTTCTCAAAAAACCATGAGCGGGCTTCCCTGGTGGCGCAGTGGTTGAGAGTCCGCCTGCCGATGCAGGGGACACGGGTTCGTGCCCGGTCCGGGAGGATCCCACATGCTGCGGAGCGGCTGGGCCCGTGAGCCGTGGCCACTGGGCCTGCGCGTCTGGAGCCTGTCCTCCGCAACGGGAGAGGCCACAGCGGTGAGAGGCCCGCGTATCGCAAAAAAAAAAAAAAAAAAAAAAAAAAAAACCATGAGCAAGTTTAAAGCTTACAGTACTTGAATTTAAAGATACTTAAAGGTATAATTTGCTTATGTTACTTTGCTATTGCCAAATTATCCTCCATAAGGGTTATACATATTTACACTCCCAAGTTATTATATAGTTGTTTTCACCTGTACTTCTTTTGTTATTAGTGATGAGTTTTTCTGTGCTTTTAATGAATGTTTGAATTTGGGGAGGGAGGGTGTGTGTGAATAATCTAATTATGTCTTTTGCCCATATGGTTAGAGGGTGTTTGTCCTTTCCTTAATGATATTCATTTTGTTACAAATATTTTCCCTCAATTTATCATTTGCCTTGCATTTTGTTTGTAGTGGGATTATTGTTAGCACACAAATATGTACTTGGAAAGGCCTTTCAGATAAATACATTTTTTTCTCAATCTTGTGTTTAATTTTTGCATTTAACTCAACTGGAATTATTTTAGTATATGATATAAGATAAGGAATTCCTCCTTTTTCTGAATAACCAATTGTTTCTTTCTTTGATTTTCAAACATTCTTTTCCTCATTGATTTAAAAGGCTAACTTTATTATAACCATCTTCTTTTACACAGTTATTATACACTAAGTTCTGTTTCTGTTCATTTGATCCATTTATTACTATGTCATTACTAAGCTATTTTTAGTTACAGTTGCTTTATAATTGGCTCTAATACCAGGTAACAGAAATTTCTTCTTATTGTCTGATACTGACAGTGCCATCCCTACTATCTTGTGTTTCTGTTTCCTTGATATATTTTGCCCATTTGAAAAATATTTTATCCTTTATTTGTTGAATTCTTTTGGGGCATCACTTGTGGATACAATTAATTTAAAAAATTAAAAGATGGACAAAGCATATGGGGGAAATCATCTTTTGGCTAATCTAGAGTCTTTGTCTTTAACAGGGAAGTGTAAGCTATTTGTATTTATTTTTATAACTAATATAGCAATTCTTCATTGTGCTAAAAGATAGCTGTAAAGGTCTTAAACCACGCATTTAGTATCAACATGAAAAATAAAACAGAACATATGTTTTTGCCTCCCATGTATCAATAAGATAAGGAGATTAGCCGGCAGCACTGGGTCTTCATTGCTATGCGCGGGCTTTCTCTAGTTGCAGCGATCAGGGGCTACTCTTTGTTGTGGTGAGTGGGCTTCTCATTGTGGTGGTTTCTCTTGTTGTGGAGAACAGTCTCTAAGTGCATGGGCTTCAGTAGTTGCAGCACATGGGCTCAGTAGTTGTGGCTCGTGGGCTCTAGAGCACAGGCTCAGTAGTTGTGGTGCGTGGGCTTAGTTGCTTCCTGGCATATGAGATCTTCCTGGACCAGGGACCGAACCCATGTCACTTGCATTGGCAGGTGGATTCTTAACCACTGTGCCACCAGGGAAGTCCCACACTTTCCACTTTCTAAATCTATTTTCCAGAGGTTTTGGGGGGTATGTTCTGAGATTTTAGGCCTAATTTCTTCTTCTTCTTTTTAAAAAATATTTATTTATTTATTTATTTATGTTTGGCTGTGTTGGGTCTTCGTTTCTGTGTGAGGGCTTTCTCTAGTTGTGGCAAGCGGGGGCCACTCTAAATCGCTGTGCGCGGGCCTCTCACTATCGCAGCCTCTCTTGTTGCGGAGCACAGGCTCCAGACGCGCAGGCTCAGTAGTTGTGGCTCACGGGCTTAGTTGCTCCGCAGCATGTGAGATCTTCCCAGACCAGGGCTCGAACCCGTGTCCCCTGCGTTGGCAGGCAGATTCTCAACCACTGCGCCACCAGGGAAGCCCCCTAATTTCTTCTTATTGTAATTTTTCTTATCATGTGTCATTCCTTAAACATAAACATAGATCTTTGCTTTTGGTTTTAGAATCATTTTCATAGCAAATTACTTAAACTGAATGCTCCTTAACTAGTTTCAGTGCTCATCAGTAGACCTTATAGAGCATGATTGCCCATTTTCACAATTTAGATTCATGAAAGAAAATGTTTAGATATTTTAGCTCTTGCTTTGAATCTTCTGATATTACATGTTATTTTCATAATGGAGAATGACTTTTCATTGCTTTCACCTATGACCAGCAACTTACTGAGGTATGGAATTCTTTTTTCTTTCAAATCTCTTTAGTAGACCTTGATCCTTGATTCACTGTCTTAAAAAAAAAACCAAATTATAGACTCACAGGAAGTTGCCAAGATAGTATAGACAGATCCTATGGACGCTTCACCCAGTTTCCCCCAATGATAACATTTTATACAACTACAATATAATATCAAAACCAGGAAATTAACATTGGCACAATACTATTAACTAGAGTACAGATTTTATTCAGATTTCACCAGTTTTTATATGTACACACAGTGTGTGTGTGTGTGTGTGTGTGTGTAGGAGTAGTAGTAGTAGTTCTGTACAGTTTAATCACATGTGTAGATTTATGGAATGACCACCATCTGGCCCATTGGCCTCTGATGGAGAAGTCTGAGGCCAGCCCAGATCATCTCTTTGTAATACAATGATCTTTCTACCCTTGTTTTGATGCTTGTTGGACTCCTGTCTCTGCCTTTTCCATTTAAATTTTTCATCAGAGTGTAGCTCAGTGTCCATCCTCTCACTTTAATTTTGCCTGGTGCTTGGTGACCACTTTTGATCTGCAGTGTAGGTATTTCCTCCTGTTGGTTTTCTAGACTCTCTTTCTCAAGAACACTGACTTTGAGTGTGTGCTCTGTTCACTGTCCTCCATTGTTTTCACCATCTTTCTCATTATGTTGGTCCCTTTGTTCTTATCTACCTTTTGGGAGAACTTCTCATGTTTGCATTCCACATCACTGATTCAGTTTCTATTGAATCAGGGCTGCTTTGTATGGTTTCTAATGCAGATAGTAATGCTATTGTATTTTTAGATTGATTCTTAGTGTTCCTCATCTCATTCAGTTCCCATTTTCTTTCTCCAGCCTCTTGGCCAACTGCTTTTTTTTTCTTATTATTTTGCTATCTTATCTCATTTCACAGACCGTGTATGTTCAAAAATTTTCTTGAGAATACAAGGTGATGCTCTTGAAAAATTATTTCTGCTTCTTGTAATAAATCTTTTTACAAGTTTGAAATGCTGTGCTCTCCTTGTTTGTTTCAGAATCTTTTCATAGACACCTTGTGGATTTTTCCCCCATTTCCTGAGTGAGGTGGACTAGTGTATCAGTTTAGGGATCCATCAGCATGAGATGAGGGGAGTGGAGTGGAAGCTCTGTTATACTCTCTGCCTCATTCATTTCTGTCTGGGTTCGGGGAACCCATAGCTCCTGGGGCATCTTTCTCTCTGCTCTGATCTTTACCCGAGTGTGAGTTGTGGTATCACAGATGCCCCTGTGACACCCTGACTGCTTCAAATGCTTCTGAGGCACCACAGACAGGTGTGTCCAGTTGGTGGACTTTCTACCTGCTCTGTAGCCCACTCTCCCCTCTAGATTTGCTGTTTCAAGTAAGGGGTGCCAGAGCCCTGCTTCTCAAGAACCCAGTGTGTCCTTAAGAGGGGGAGATGCTGTTTGGTTTATGGTATTTTTCTTCAACCTAGTCCCATCTGCCAAAACTCCTTGTCATTTCTGGCATGTTAGTGGCACCTCGTTACTTCCTGTATTGGTGCAGTCCCCTCGGCCCCCATCTTTATATTCTCTTGGTCATTTTAATGGGAGTAATGGAAACAAGTTTAGATACATGTGTTCTTGATGCCCTTTTTCCCAGAAATCCACCAGTGCTTTTTTTTTTTTTTTTTTTTTTGCGGTACGCAGGCCTCTCACTGTTGTGGCCTCTCCCATTGCGGAGCACAGGCTCCGGACGCACAGGCCCAGCGGCCATGGCTCACGGGCCCAGCCGCTCCGCGGCATGTGGGATCCTCCCGGACCGGGGCACGAACCTGTGTCCCCTGCATCGGCAGGCGGACTCTCAACCACTGTGCCACCAGGGAAGCCCCCCACCAGTGCTTTTTAATGAAACCTTTACAATCTGATTGGTCATATAGAGCAGCAGAGTGAGGAGGTAGAGGAATAGTTTATTTAATTGACGAGGCGGATCTGTACCCTTTGCAAATAACAATCCTAAAGTCCCATAAAAACTGGATAATTAAGCAGATGGGTATCTGACAGTTAACAGAATATTTAAAAAATAAGATGGCTCCGAAACATTATCTTCCTCCCCCAGGTGGAGAAAGCTAACTTGAAAACATGGGTCATGGCCTCATTCTTCCTGTCTTTGCCTGGATGGGAATCCCTGTAGGAATGGTCCAGCTCCGGAGCTGCATTCTCATCTTTCTTACAGAAAATGCTTAATTCTGTGAATTAAAAGGAAAAGAGTATACATTTCTCGAATTAATGGTAAGCCAGAATGATAATCAAATGATGTCTTTTAGCTCAGCACTGTGTTTCACTTTTTCAGACGTTACTCCGCAAATAGCTTGTATCATCTCGATTTGGAAAGTAAGAAACGGAAAGCTGAATTTGAATAGTTGAACATCTACTAAGGGAAGAGTGAAGAGGAGATAAAATTCCAAACTGTGCAATGAGAGAGATCAGACATGTTTTTTTGTGGAGCACTTATTTTGTGGAATAATTGGCAGCCTTTCTGGAGAGGGTGTGAACCTGCATTCTGCTCTCATGGGTTCAGATTATGGCCTTGGTGATCATGCACTGGTCCTAGGGGATGGCCCCGTGAGTTCCTTGTGACAGTGACATAGTTAGCTTCTAAGTTGTGTGGTATGGCCCACTGAGGCAAGTGTGTCTCTGACTTTGATCTCTACTGTCTCACCAGTGCTCTGGTGCCTGAGCTGGTTCTGGACCAGGCCTTGGCTGTGTTTTGATTGACATAGACTCTGGGGCTTGATTTTTATCAGGAGTCACCTGGATAATTATTTGGGGAGCAGTTCCCTAGGAGTTCCCTTCAAAACCAGACAAGTATACGAAAGGAAAGAAACATCCAAACCAGATAGAATTCAAAGTAATGCCTGTGGAATCTGCGAGAGCAGGGCTTTATTAGCTGTTTATGGTGCTTGCTGAGCAATCCCCAAATACTCATACTCCAATGTAAAATAAAAAAAAAACAGGAACATAGGACTGGGCATAAATGATGTTTGGATTAACTTTTCTTGTCTCCTTTACTAGAGTAGTCAAGAGTTGACCCTGCTGAGTTTCTTTACTATGGAGATCTTATGAAATTTTATTTGCACTCATTTTCACTGGATTTTAATTTTCTGTGTTTGATTCCCTTCTCATGTTTCTCCATTCTGCCTTCTCTACATGTTGATGCCCAGTAATAAGACTGATGGCTTTGCCCATCAGTCCCCTTGGGGCCAGGCAAACACAGGAATTACTGCCCCCAAGACAATCATCCATTGAAACGAGCTCAGTGTGCCCCCCACCATGTTCCCCAAAGGCTGAGTGGGCTAAGGTGGATGTGTAGTGTGGTTATCCTGGAGCAGTGGAAGAGGCACATCAGGCTCCATCAGAATTTTTACTGGGACAGGCTTTTATGATGTCGAGCTTATCCAAGTTTTATCCATCAATGCTGCACAGCCTACATAAATTAAGGGGGCTGCTGAGGCATTTGTGGCATCTCCACCATGTGCAGATGGTGCTTTGCTTCTATTTGCATCTCTTTGCTTCTATTTCTCTCTCTCTCTCCGTCTTTCTTCCCTTTCACTGTCCTCTTTCCATTCCCTTATTCTCATCCATTTTCCTTGACTCACCTTCCTTCCTTCCCTCCTTCCTTCCTTCTTCACAATTCCATTATCACACCTAAAACAATTAATGCTAATACCATAAAATCATGGAATACCAGTCATTTTGCAGATTTCACTGGTTGTCTTATTAGTATTTCTTATTCCGTGGGTTTGTTTGCCTGCACTTCTGCTGGTCTTTGTTTAGCCTTTTCTTCCCCACCCTCATGTCATAATCATGGTTTGGAACCAGTACTCTCTTTTCATCCAAAACACACGCCCTTTGGACCATACCTGCATGAGTTTATTTTCAAAGACAGCATGATTTGTATGATTACAAAATGAAAATTATTATTGCTTCAAGACCCTTACTGCCTCGGAATTTTATTTACATAGAAGACTAGACATTCGAAAGGAAAGATTAAACTCCAAGAAATAATGAGGGTTCCAGGATAATAGAAAGATATATTTTTAACGGTTTTTATTTTAAAAGAATTTAAAGAATAGCCTAAAACAAAAAGAATTTAGGGCAAGTGATTGCCTGAAAACCTGGTTGGGAAGATTCCCATTATGAGAGCTCGGGGTTGTGGTTGCCTTGACAACGTGTAACAGGCCCTCGAAGTGTTTGACTCTCTGAGTCCTCTTTCAAGTCCTTACAGAGGTGAAGCAGTTGGTCTGGTAGATCTCTGACTCTAGATTACTTTCTGTCTCTCAGAATCAGAAAACTAACCTTTTTCCAGAGGTTTTTCTTTTGGTTGGGAGGGAAGAGGCAATACCTTTGTTTCAACTGAAATGAATTGGCAGCATATCTCTAGTGCTTTCATTTCAGGGAAGGTTGGTGCTGATGCATAAGGGTTAATGTTCAGAATTGTCATCATCTCGAGGTTGGGAACCGTGTCTCATCATGAATACCTAGCACACATGCAGCTGACCTCATGCACAGCTGTGACAGCTCAGTCCTTACCAGCCTAAAACATGGAGGGAAATTTTTCATTGCCTCAGACAGGATAGTGTTCTTGGACTCTTCAGCCCTAACTAAAGAAGGAGGTTTCCTGGGGCCACTCAGCAAATGTGGCTATGCAAGGAAGTAGTTTGTTTTATCCTCATTCCCAGTGGTGGTCATGAGCCCTATCAAGGATGTACACTCTGGCTAATGGGAATAGAATTTACCAATTTAATGCTTGTTAAATGCTTCTAGGAGATTGGATCTTGAATGCTCATTCCAGAGGCTTGGGTTTTGGTGATGGGCTTTGCCATTCACACATGCTGGGCATGATCTCTTGCCCCTCTGAGCCTCAAGTTCATATGGTTATTTTTTTTTTTTTTTTTTTTTTTTGCGGTATGCGGGCCTCTCACTGCTGTGGCCTCCCCCGTTGCGGAGCACAGGCTCCGGACGCGCAGGCTCCGGACGCGCAGGCTCCGGACGCGCAGGCTCAGCGGCCATGGCTCACGGGCCCAGCTGCTCCACGGCATATGGGATCCTCCCAGACCGGGGCACGAACCCGTATCCCCTGCATCGGCAGGCGGACTCTCAACCACTTGCGCCACCAGGGAGGCCCCATATGGTTATTAAAGAGATTAGATCACTCTACAAATACTGTAGAAAATAAGAGTACAAAACCTCTTTCCCCATGGCTGAATCAGGTCTCCAGGTCAGTTTTGCACAATAGCCAGTACAACCTTTGACAGAACAGGTGCCTGTAGGTGTACGATGCAAGGTGCTCTAAGCATGTGGTTCAAGATCACAAGGTCTTGAAGATGAAGTTGTTACTCCATAAAAATAACAAGGATAATTTATGTGTGTGCTTATACCAGTGACGAGCATCAGAATCACCAAGAGGGCTTATTAAACCACAGTTTTCTGGGCCCCACCCCCAGAGTTTCTGATGCAGTAGGTCTGTGGTTTTGTTTTCCTATTCAGAAAAAAGGGTCTTAGGAATGATCGTGCTCCCAAACCTTATTAGGTAGGAATCATAAGAAGACCTACCATCAATTTTTTCTGACGTGTGGTAGAGCATAAATGAATAATAAAAACAAAATTTTAAGAAATAGGCAATGTTTTTGCAAATACAAGATTATTTTTATAACTTCTTTCACTGTGAAATATTAAACATGGATAGAGTAGAGCAAAAGCATGTATGTAAAGCTTAATGCATTATTGGAATGTACAGCTACCACGTAGGTTAAGAAATAGAACTTTGCAGCACCCAGCAGTTCTCTGTGCGCCCTTTTCCAATCACAACTCCATCTCTCCCCACTACCACCATTATAGGGAACCTTTGTTCTGACATTTATGATAATCACTGCCTTGTTTTCAGTTTTACCACCTACATATGGTTTTCGTAGTTACATAAATGAACTCAGATAGTATGTGTTCTTTTGCGTCTAGCTTCTTTTTTTTTTTTTTGCGGTACGTGGGCGTCTCACTGTTGTGGCCTCTTCAGTTGCGGAGCACAGGCTCCGGACGCACAGGCTCAGCGGCCATAGCTCACAGGCCTAGCCGCTCCATGGCATGTGGGATCTTGCCGGACCGGGGCATGAACCCGTGTCCCCTGCATCGGCAGGCGGACTCTCAACCACTGTGCCACCAGGGAAGCCCAACGTCTGGCTTCTTTAACTCAATATTATGATCAGAATTCTCTGTATGATTTTCTGGAGGAAAAACATTCCTGTGTGTCTCCTGTACTCTCAGTACTCTACTACAGCACCTTCACTTCTGACAGCAGATGTGTGTTCTACAATTTAACTCAATTCTGATACTATCTACATGGAGATGGTGTCAGATCCCACAAGTTAAAGGCTTAGCCCTACAGGACTTTCCCCCTCCCCCACTTCTTATGCCAATTACAAGTCCAGGTTTTTACCTATGCTTCTGACCAACTGGCTGTAAGTCAGAGGTTCCCACAACCCTTCCTTGATTAATTTGCTAGCAAGAATTCATGAATTTCACAGAATTCAGGAAAGCAGTCTACTTACTAGATTAGTGATTTATTATGAAGGACATCAAAGGATACAGATGAACAGCCAGATGAAGTATATAGGATGAGGTCCAGGAGGGTCTCAAGCACAGAATCTTCTGTCCCAGTGGAACTGGGGTGGGCCACCCTTCCTGCACGTTATCATCCAGAGGCTCATCAAATCTTACTATTCAAGAGTTTTCATAGAGCAGGGATGGACTCCCTGACTCTCCGTTTGAACTCCTCTGACACTGTCCCATCAGGGAGAGGGAGGGGCACCTCATTACTGCTGGTTGGGGTAGAAGTCCAGACCCCACCCCTGTGGTCTCCACTGACACCGCCAAGGGTTTTTTTTTCTACGTTAACTTGCATTTTATTTTATTTTTATTGAAGTATAGTGGATTTATAATGTTGTGTTAGTTTCTGCTGTACAACAAAGTGATTCAATTATACATATTTACATTCTTTTTTATATATATTCTTTTCCATTACAGTTTATCATAGGGTATTCAGTATAGCTCTTTGTGCTCTACAGTAGGACCTTGTTGTTTATCCATTCTGTATATAAAAGCCTAGTGCCCAGTAGGGGTAGGAGAGTCCCGGCTTTCCACTCAACCTCCTCTGATACCACACTGACACAGAGAGAGATTGGGCTGCCTTGTTATTGCCTCCCAAGGTTGTAAGTCTAGACTCTCCACTGAGCCCTTGCTGGCGAGGGTAGGACTGTCATTTTTTTTCTGTGGTGTTGACTAAGGTAGAGCAATTATTGTCTAAATGTTCTCTCTTGCTAGGCTGTCCCTTTCCTGGTACTCTGGCTAAAGAGAGCAGGCTTTTCTTTTTTCTTCTTTTTAATTTTTTGTCTGTACTCCTTGGCATTTCTGGATTACTGGCTTCATTAGCTCCAATTCTGGGACTTAGGAGAAAATCCGTGGAACTCACCACTGTGTCACTCCTCAGGTGCTGAGGTCTCTAATTAGTCTACCTTCTCTTCTCAATTTATTGGAGTCTATGTTTGTTTTATACATATATATAATATTCGAGGTTTTTAGTTGTACTTAGTGGAAAGAACAGGGAAAAGTACATCTATTCCATCTTCCCAGAAGAAGACGGCATATATAGTTTTAAATCCCTCCTTCTTCTTGTGAGATTCTGATCTGCACTTCCCTGCCCATAATCTTTCCCTTAAACATCATTGGACTAAAAGACCTTCAAAATAATTTTCTATACTACTTACTAAGTTTATAGTTTTATTTCTTGGTCTGTGTCACATAGGAAATCTTTTAAGCTGTGATGGGTTTCTACTACTCGTTGCTTATGGCGCTCACAGGCAGCAGAACAGCTCATTTTGGGCACTGCTGTCACTTTTGCATCCTTGGAATTGATGAATTGATGAATATTTCCTCTTCCTCTGGATCCATGTCCGTGTATAACAAATAGCCTTCACATTATTCAGGAAACCTAGAGAACTCACATCTCAAAAATATCTTTCAGATGACTCTGCCCTGTTGATCCTGAAACTTTCAAGTATGTTGCAGATAAAATTAATGTTCTTTTCCTTCCAGAAAAATGGAACAGTTATAGAGAGCTGGTTTGGCATGGATAGTTGAAATACTGGCATCTCCCCATATAGACCGATAACAAACTGCAACTCAAACCCATTCATCTCGTCTGTAGTTTAATGGAGGGTTTTCGTTCCCAACTGTCTAGTTAGAAAAGCTGTCTGTATTGTTTGACTGCCTTGATGAAATTCTTGTCAGCTGGCAAAGAACAGTTACCAGGAAATTAGGCAAATTGTTGCTTCTTCTTTTTTTTTTTTTTTTTTTTTTGCGGTACGCGAGCCTCTCACTGCTGTGGCCTCTCCCGTTGCGGAGCACAGGCTCCGAACGCGCAGGCTCAGCGGCCATGGCTCACGGGCCTAGCTGCTCCGCGGCATGTGGGATCTTCCCGGACGGGGGCACGAACCCGTGTCCCCTGCATCGGCAGGCAGACTCTCAACCACTGCGCCACCAGGGAAGCCCCAAATTGTTGCTTCTTGTCCGATTATGGATAGTTTACAGAATCTTGTGCAGTTTGTAGCAGGAGGCAGCTTTCAGGTTACCATAAAAATGACACTGCTCAAAAAATAATGGTCAAGGGACTTCCCTGGTGGTACCGTGGTAAAGAATCTGCCTTCCAATGCAGGGGACGCAGGTTCAATCCCTGGTTGGGGAACTAAGATCCCACATGCCTTGGGGTAATTAAGCCCGCACGCCACAACTACTGATTTTGAGCGCTTCAACTAGAGAGCCCACGTGCTGCAACTATAGAGCCCACACGCTCTGGAGCCTGTGCACCACAACTAGAGAGAAGCCCATGTGCTGCAAACGAAAGATCCCTCATGCCTCAACAAAGATCCTGCCGGCTACAGCTGAGACCCAATGACGCCAAAAATAATAAATAAATAAATAAAATATAAAAAAAAATAGTGGTCAAGAAAATAGCAAAAGAGGAGCTTACTGATGAGTCTGATTTCAGTTCAGAAAGTGGGAGTTGTCTTCAGAACTGCAAAGACCATGATTTCCCTTCACTTAATACTCATTCTCTAAATTGGCTTCAAGAGCACGTAGAACATGAACCTTTTAAATTACTTGAAAATTTAGCTGTAGCCCTAGATTTGAAAAACAAAACCTTTAAGAATGAAATACATGCTCTATAAAAGCAGAGTGTCTAGCATTTGTCATTTTCAGTTTTCGTTAAATGCTCATTTTCAGTCTCAAGTTAGTCCTGAGATGAAGAAACATAATTATGTAAAAATGAGTTCTTAGACAAATGTTTAGGTTCATGATTAATTAATTACCCTGATATTAACACCTGTTCCCTCAGTTCTTCAGAAAGGAGGAGAACAGGGAAGGTAAAGGAGGCCAGAGGGAGAAACTCAGCCAAGATGGAATTAAACAGATGGTTGAAGGAAGAGGGATGAGAAGATAAAGCCAAGATGAAGCGGACAGTGAAGCTGAAGAAGCCTGGGCAGTGGCAGTCATGGGGGGAACAAGTAGTTTAGGAGGGAGGAAGCAATGGCCATGTGGTCTAGAACAGGGACCCCTGGTTGGGCCTGTAGATGACAAAGAGTTGTTGGGAAAGATGCAAATGCAATGGAATAAAGCAGAACTGGAGAGGTGGGAGGGATGGGTTTAGGGCCTGGAATGCCTATGGGAGGTAAGGTGGGTGATGGATTGCCTCTCTTTTCTCTCAGAGACAAATGAGTGTGAATGGGATAGGAATGGGGCTGACAGTTCAGAGAAACTGCTTAAGGGAGGAGAGACTGTGAAAAGGCTTAATGTATAGGTAGGTGGCCTGAATCTTCATGCCCCCTGACCTAATGCCCATATGTTGTTGGTACTCGATAAATCTCTGTGGAATAATTCAGTGAGTGAATGAGCAAACAGAGCCCTGAGTTGGATGGAAATTCCCTTCTTTTTGTTCTCTGTACCTCCATTTTCTATCATGATAGCCAGTTATTGAGTCACTCAGGATAAGGACTCGGTAATGTAGACTCTTGGTGAGTGTTTTCTCATTGGTGGATTAAATGTGAAGAAACACAGAATTCTGAACCAGTGTTATACCAGGGAGCTGAGAAACTGATCTCAAGTGTGTCTCTTTTTGAAAAGCCATCTGTTTTTGATGTTGTAGAAGTTGCTAATGGAGGTAAACATGGTTCTTCGTTTGTCTTTAGAGGTTCAAAGGTTCTGCAGACAGGTTTCTTAGAACACTGGGTTCAGTGTGAATTGGAGTGACATTTCTCCTGTGAACCCCTACTTGACAACATTTAATGTGAATAAGCCAGACTAGTTCCAAGAACAAAGGCATTCTATTGATACTTTTTTAGAAAACCTGTTATATTTAAGAAAACTTGCAAGGGCTCTGTCTCAAAGCTTTAATTTGTTTTTTAAATATAGTGACACTTGACATCCTGAATTTTGTTGTATTTGTTGCTTTAATGAAGATTTATTGAGCACCTGCTATGCATCAATACTGGGCCAGACAGTGTTGGAAAGGCAGGCTGACCCTCTCCAGATTCCTTGATCCTCACAACAGCGTCCCAGTTTCCAGATGAGGAAAGTGAGGCACACAGAGATGAGTCATTTGTCCAGGGTTACCAGTAAGTCCACAGCAGACCCACAGACTGAGTCCAGCACTCAGACCCTGGTCTTCAGCCTGCCTGCCCTTCACTCCTTCCATCCACTGCCTTTCACCTGCCTCCAGGAGCTGACAGCCTGTTTAGGAAGGTGAACAAAATTTGGGGACTTAAATAAAAGGGCCAAAAGGTTAGGGTCCTGAAAGATGCAGATGTACTTGCATTTAAGACTCAGCCAGGCAGGAGCATGTCACCAAGATGGCAGAGTAGAAGGACGTGCTCTCACTCCGTCTTGTGAGAACACCAGAATCACAACTAGCTGCTGGACAATCATCGACAGGAAGACACTGTAACTCACCAAAAAAGATATCCCACATCCAAAGACAAAGGAGAAGCCACAATGAGACACTGGGAGGAGTGCAATCACAGTAAAATCAAATCCCATAACTGCTGGGTGGGTGACTCACAGACTGGAGAACACTTATACCACAGAAGTCAACCCACTGGAGTTGAAGATTCTGAGCCCCACGTCAGGCTTCCCAACCTGGGGGTCTGGCAACGGGAGGAGGAATTCCTAGAGAATCAGACTTTGAAGGCTAGTGGGATTTGATTGCAAGACTTCGACAGGACTAGGGGAAAGAGAGACTCCACTCTTGGAGGGCACACACAAAGTAGTGTGCACATCAGGACTCAGGGGAAGAAGCAGTGACCCCAGGGGAGAACCAGACCTACCTGCTAGGGTTGGAGGGTCTCCTGCAGAGGGGGGGTTGGCTGTGGCTCACCATGGAGACAAGGACACAGGCAGCAGAAGTTCTGGGAAGTACTCCTTGGCATGAGCCCTCCCAGAGTCCGCCATTAGCCCCACCAAAGAGACCAGATAGGCTCCAGTGTTGGGTCTCCTCAGGCCAAACAACCAACAGGGAGAGAACCCAGTCCCACCCATCAGCAGACAAGTGAATTAAAGTTTTACTGAGCTCAGCCCACCAAAGCAACAGCCAGCTCTACCCACCACCAGTCCCTCCCATCAGGAAACTTGCACAAGCCTCGTAGATAGCTTCATCCACCAGAGGGTGGACAGCAGAAGCAAGAATAACTACAATCCTGCAGCCTGTGGAACAAAAACCACATTCACAGAAAGACAGACAAAATGAAAAGGCAGAGGGCTATGTACCAGGTGAAGGAACAAGATAAAACCCCAGAAAAACAACTAAATGAAGTGGAGATAGGAAACCTTCCAGAAAAAGAATTCAGAATAATGATAGTGAACATGATCTGAGACCTCAAGTGCACACGGAACATTCTCCAGAATACATCACATCTTGGGTCACAAATCAAGCCTCAGTAAATTTAAGAAAATTGAAATCATATCAAGCATCTTTTCTGACCACAACGCTATGAGATTAGAAATGAATTACAGGGAAAAAAAAGTAAAAAACACAAACACATGGAGGCTAAACAATACGTTACTAAATAACCAAGAGATCACAGAAGAAATCAAAGAGGAAATCAAAAAATACCTAGAGACAAATGACAATGAAAACACGACGATCCAAAACCTATGGGATGCAGCAAAAGCAGTTCTAAGAGGGAAGTTTATAGCTATACAAGCCTACCTCAAGAAACAAGAAAAATCTCAAACAATCTAACGTTACACCAAAAGGAACTAGAGAAAGAAGAACAAACAAAACCCAAAGTGAGCAGAAGGAAAGAAATCATAAATATTAGAGCAGAAATAAATGAAATAGAAACAAAGAACACAATAGCAAAGATCAATAAAACTAAAAGCTGGTTCTTTGAGAAGTTAAACAAAATTGATAAACCATTAGCCAGACTCATCAAGAAAAAGAGGGAGAGGACTCAAACCAATAAAATTAGAAATGGAAAAGGAGGAGTTACAACAGACACCACAGAAATATAAAGCATCCTAAGAGACTACTACAAGCAACTCTATGCCAATAAAATGGACAACCTGGAAGAGATGGACAAATTCTTAGAAAGGTATAACCTCCCAAGACTGAACCAGGAAGAAATAGAAAATATGAACAGACCAATCACAAGTAATGAAACTGAAACTGTGATTAACAATCTTCTAGCAAACAAAAGTCCAGGACCAGATGGCTTCACAGGTGAATGCTCTCAAACATTTAGAGAAGAACTAACACCCATCCTTCTCAAACTCTTCCAAAAAACTGCAGAGGAAGGAACACTCCCACACTCATTCTATGAGGCCACCATCACCCTGATACCAAAACCAGACAAAGATACTACAAAAAAAGAAAATTACAGACCAATATCACTGATGAATATAGATGCAAAAATCCTCAACAAAATACTAGCAAACAGAATCCAACAACATATTAAAAGGATCATACACCATGATCAAGTGGGATTTATCCCAGGGATGCAAGGATTCTTCAATATACGCAAATCAATCAATGTGATACACCATATTAACAAATTGGAGAATAAAAACCATATGATCATCTCAATAGATGCAGAAAAAGCTTTTGACAAAATTCAACACGCATTTATGATAAAAACTCTCCAGAAAGTGGGCATGGAGGGAACCTATCTCAACATAATAAAGGCCATATACGACAAACCCACAGCAAACATCATTCTCAATGGTGAAAAACTGAAAGCATTTCCTCTAAGATAAGGAACAAGACAAGGATATCCACTCTCACCACTGTTATTCAACATAGTTTTGGAAGTCCTAGCCCCGGCAATCAGTGAAGAAAAAGAAATAAAAGGAATACAAATAGGAAAAGAAAACTGTCACTGTTTGCAGATGACATGATACTATACATAGAGATTCCTAAAGATGTCACCAGAGAACTACTAGAGCTAATCAATGAATTGGTAAAGTTGCAGTATACAAAATTAATGCACAGAAATCTCTTGCATTCCTATACACTAAAGATGAAAAATCTGAAAGAGAAATTAAGGAAACACTCCCATTTACCATTGCAACAAAAAGAATAAAATACCTAGGAATAAACCTACCTAGGGAGACAAAAGACCTGTATGCAAAAAACTATAAGACACTGTTGAAAGAAATTACAGATGATACCAACAAATGGAGAGATATACCGTGTTCTTGGATTGGAAGAATCAACATTGTGAAAATGACTATACTACCCAAAGCAATCTACAGATTCAATCTATCAAATTACCAATGGCGGGCCTCCCTGGTGGCGCAAGTGGTTGAGAGTCCGCCTGCCGATGCAGGGGATACGGGTTCGTGCCCCGGTCTGGGAGGGTCCCATGTGCCGCGGAGCGGCTGGGCCTGTGAGCCATGGCCGCTGAGCCTGCGCGTCCGGAGCCTGCGCGTCCGGAGCCTGTGCTCCGCAACGGGGGAGGCCACAACAGTGAGAGGCCCGCATACCGCAAAAAAAAAAAAAAAAAAAAAAAAAAAAAATTACCAATGGCATTTTTTACAGAACTGGAACAAAATATCTTAAAATTTGTATGGAGACACAAAAGACCCTGAATAGCCAAAGCAGTCTTGAGGGAAAAAAACAGAGCTAGAGGAATCAGACTCCCTGACTTCAGACTATACTACAAAGCTACAGTAATCAAGACTATGTGGTACTGGCACAAAAACAGAAACGTTGATCAATGGAACAAGATAGAAAGCCCAGAGATAAACCCACGCACCTATGGTCAACTAATCTATGACAAAGGAGGCAAGGATATACAATGGAGAAAAGACAGTCTCTTCAATAAGTGGTGCTGGGAAAACTGGACAGCTACATGTAAAAGAATGAAATTAGAACACTCCCGACCACCAAGCACCAAAATAAACTCAAAATGGATTAGAGACCTAAATGTAAGACCGGACACTATAAAACTCTTAGAGGAAAACATAGGAAGAACAGTCTTTGATATAAATCACAGCAAGATCTTTTTTGATCCACCTCCTAGAGTAGTGGAAATAAAAACAAAAATAAACAAATGTGACCTAATGAAACTTCAAAGCTTTTGCACAGCAAAGGAAACCATAAACAAGATGAAAAGACAACCCTCAGAATGGGAGAAAATATTTGCAAACGAATCAATGGACAAATGATTAATCTCCAAAATATATAAACAGCTCATGCAGCTCAATATTTAAAAAACAAACAAGCCAATCCCAAAATGGGCAGAAGACCTAAATAGACATTTCTCCAAAGAAGACATACAGATGGCCAAGAAGCACATGAAAAGCTGCTCAACATCACTAGTTATTAGAGAAATGCAAATCAAAAGTACAATGAGGTATCACCTCACACCAGTTAGAATGGGCATCATCAGAAAATGTACAAACAACAGGGCCTCCCTGGTGGCGCAGTGGTTGAGAGTCCGCCTGCCGATGCAGGGGATACGGGTTCGTGCCCCGGTCTGGGAGGATCCCATATGCCGCGGAGCGGCTGGGCCCGTGAGCCATGGCCGCTGGGCCTGCGCATCCAGAGCCTGCGCATTCGGAGCCTGTGCTCCGCAACGGGGGAGGCCACAACAGTGAGAGGCCCGCATACCACACACACACACAAAAAAAAAAAAAAAAAAAAAGAAAATGTACAAACAACAAATGCTGGAGAGGGTGTGGAGAAAAGGGAACCCTCTTGCACTGTTGGTGGGAATGTAAATTGGTACAGCCACTATGGAGAACAGTATGGAGGTTCCTTAAACAACTAAAAATTGAATTACCATATGATCCAGGAATCCCACTACTGGGCGTATACCCAGAGAAAACCATAATTGAAAAAGACACATGCACCCCAGTGTTCATTGCAGCACTATTTACAATAGACAGGTCATGGAAGCAACCTAAATGCCCATTGACAGACAAATGGATAAAGAAGATGTGGTACATATATACAATGGAATATTACTCAGCCATAAAAAGTAACAAAATTGAGTCATTTGTTGAGACGTGGATGAATAGAGACTGTCATACAGAGTGAAGTAAGTCAGAAAGAGAAAAACAAATATCGTATATTAACGCATATATGTGGAACCTAGAAAAATGGTGCAGATGGACCGGTTTGTAGGGCAGAAATTGAGGCACAGATGTAGAGAACAAACCTATGGACATCAAGGGGGGAAGGTCGGGGGGGGTTTGGTGGGATGAATTGGGAGATTGGGATTGACATGTATACACTGATGTGCATAAAATTGATGACTAATAAGAACCTGCTGTATAAAAAAAAGTAAAATTAGGGCCTCCCTGGTGGCGCAGTGGTTAAGAGTCCGCCTGCCGATGCAGGGGATACGGGTTCGTGCCCCGGTCTGGGAGGATCCCATATGCCGCGGAGCGGCTGGGCCCGTGAGCCATGGCCGCTGGGCCTGCGCATCTGGAGCCTGTGCTCCGCAACGGGAGAGGCCACAACAGTGAGAGGCCCGCATACCGCAAAAAGAAAAAAAAAAAAAAAAAGTAAAATTAAATTAAAAAATTGAAAAAAAAAAAAAGAAGAAGAAGAAGACTCAGCCAGGCAGGAGCATGGAGCACTAGGCCTCCCTTTCATTCCCTTGTGGCCTGGACAGCAGACTGATTCCATCCCAACACTGTGGGGAAGGGAGTGGGTGATCCTTAGATACCCCATGGGGCCCCTGGCACCACCATTCTCCTCTCATCTGTGTGCTAAGCATTTGCCAAGTACATTACCAACATTTTCTCATTTAATCTTCGTGTCTATCCCAGAATTTGGTCCAATTATTGGCTCCTTTTACAAATGTATTAGTTATCTATTTGCTGCATAACAAATTGCCCCAGAACTTAGTAGCTTAAAACAATAAGTATTTATTATTCCATCATTTCTGTGGGATAGGAATCCAGGCATGGCTTAGTTGTGTCCTCTGGCATGGGGTCCCTCATAAGGCTGCCATCAAGGCCAAGGCTGAGGTCTCATTTGAAGGCTCGGCTTTGGTGGGATCTGCTTCCAAGCTCACTCATGTGGTTTTTAGCTGCTGGACTGAGGGCTGGTTCCTTGCATTTGCTGGCAGAAGCCTACTTTAGTTCCTTGCCACATGAGCCTCCATGGGGCAGCTCACAGCATGGCAGTTGGCTTTTTTCAGAGCAAGAGAGTGAGAAAGAGACAAAGAGAACAATGGCCAAGACAGATCCACAGTCCCTTTGTAACCTAATCTTGGAAGTGACATCCTGTTACTTGCTATATTCTGTTTGTTAGAAGCAAGTGTCTAGGGCTCAGCCCACACTCGAAGGAAGGGGATAACATAAGGGTGAGAATACCAGGAGGCAGGATCATTGAGGTCCCTCTTAGAAGCCACTTGCCACAATTTATGGGGAAAATGAGGTACAGATATGGACAAGTCACTTGCTTTGTATCACATGGCCCTTAGGTGGGATCTGAGCCCTAACCTCCTGATTCCAGGACACTGCGTGCCCTGCCCCCACCCCACTCTTGCTCATTACTCACAGGCAAAGGTGTCTACCTGGCCCTTTACACCCTTATAATAGCAACTTAGAAGGTGGGTAGGCCATCCTAGGCCTCTTACCCAGAGATTGTGGACAGTGAGCCCTCCTCCCCCGTTATATTCCCCTGTCGTTCTGCATTTAGGCCAGATCCTTCCCTTTGGAGCCTGGTTTGTTGGAATTGGTTATGTGGATACATATTAAGGTTGTCTGGGGGCCTTGGAGGTGGCCATGTGAATGCCCCTTTGTGACCCCAGGACATTTGTCTGTAGATGGGCCATCTCTAGTTCCTTTAAACTCTTCTGTGTGGGTCTCGAGGTGTGTATTCCAAGTATGTTGGAAAGCTCCTCACCAGGGCAAGGGTCCGATTGCTGTAGATCTAGCTCTTTGGTTTTCTTCTTCCTTTGAATCTAAAGGTTTTCTAGGACTGTAAAATCATAGGTGAATTCCCAGAGTAATACACAATCACTATACAGCATCAGTGAAGTTCAGAAAACTTTATAATTTTAAGAAAATCACCCACAATCATCAGTGTCATCCTGAGGCAACCCAATGTTTGTTTATATGTTGGCATTTTTTCTAGTATTCTTATCATTTTTCCCTTATATAATAGAAACCATAAAACATACTCCATTTTGTATCAACTGTCATGTTCCCATGTCGTTAAAAATTATATATAGTTTTTATGTAAGTCAAGGATATAACATTTAAAATATTTCATTTATTCTAGCTTTAGTGCAAGTTGTACAAATATTCAATAGAAAGACAGCTATGTGAACATTTATAACACAAGTTTAACTACATGTAATATGTGTTTGGTTCATGTGGCTTTCCGTGTTTGAAAAGATCTAACGTGAAAGTCTTACAAAAGTTGGGCTGACATTGAGGGGAAGAAATCATTTGGGGTCGTACAGGCATCAAGTCACTCAGACACATGTTTGGATCCTAATTTTACCTCCTACTGGCTATGTGATCTTAAACAAGTTACTTAGAGACTCAGTTTTCTGAAAGGTAAAATGATTTATTCATTCAGCAACCGTTTTATTAAACATCTATTGTACCAGGTACTGTTCTAAGGCCTTGGAATATATCAGTGGGAGGAAAAAAGACAAAAACTTTTTTTTTTTTTTTTGCCCACACTGCGCGTCTTCTGGGATCTTAGTTCCCAGGCCAGGGATTGAACCCGGGCCATGGCAGTGAAAGCACCAAGTCCTAACCACTGGACCACCAGGAAACTCCCCAACAAAAATTCTTTCTTTAATGAAGGAACCTTACAATTGACTGGGGATGGGAGGAGGGGAGACAAAGATAGGCAATAAACATAAAAAATAAGTAAATAGTATGTTAGGAGGTCATAAATGCTACAGAAATAAAAAAGTGGAACAAGGTCAGGGGTGGGGGACAGGACGGCCAGGGGTTAATTGCAATTTTAAGCAGGGATGTCAAGTCCACATTTGATAACTGTAATAACTGACTGCTTGCATCATAACAAGAACTAAGTGAGATGTTTCTAAACTGCCAAAATGGGACCCAGTACTAGGCAGCGCCTGGTAAATGTTTGCTATTATTACTGCTGTTGTTATTCCTAAAAGACGATTCACTGCAGTATTCCTTTATCTAAGAGTTCTCCAACCTGTTCCTCCTGCTTGATTTACCCAGACCTCCTTGGAGCACACATTTGAGTCAGTCTGGGCACAGCCTGGCTGTACTTTCCAAGGTACTGTTTCACTGCCTGGTGCCCCTCTGAGCCCAGAGACCTGGGTTCCCGTCTTGATTCCGCCACCCAAAAGCTGGGCAGTGTTAGGCAGGCCACCCCCTCCTCACCGAGGTGCCGTTTCCTCGTGTGTAAAGCAGCATTCATGGCACCGCTTTGCAGCGCCACCGTGGGACGCGGGACGGGAGAGGAGAGGAGGGGAGAGCAGGAGGAGAAGTTTGGGAGCGCAGAGCCGTGTATGTCCTGTTATTTGCTAATCAAGGCTCCAAGCCAGGGCTGTGCTGAGCGGTCTGCCTCCACTCTCTATGCCCCCTCCTGCCTGAGGATCCTGTAGGAGCCTCTAAGTGAGGAATTAGTCATCTTCCCCCCTACCTCTTCCTGTGAAGCCCCAGGGGAAGGCCAGGCCACTCTTCCTGGTTTTCTGCAGCTTCCCTTCCAGAACCAAGTCTCCTCTGGGAAGAGGGATGAGCTGTCAGACAGTCTTGTATTTTTAAACAGCTGATCCTTGAGCACAGTAGTTACCTAATCAAGTTTCTGTGTCTGCTGGATGGAGGTGGTTATTTCTTATTGTTTTCTTATGTTTGTTTTGTGAAAACAGACAGTGACGATGGACTGTAAGGATGAAGAGAATCTGTGTTGGGGCAGGCCTGAGGCGCACAGGAAGGATTTGAATCCAGGACAGGCTCCTGGAGAGACCCTTCTTAGCACAGTGCACTGGGGGCCCTTGTTAGAAATCTCATATGGACTAAATTGTGCCCTTAGCTCCTGTCGAAGCCCAGTTCATTAAGTTCCGTAAAGACACAAGGGCAGGACCCTGTCACTTAATGCAGTATTTGGGAGGGAGATGTATTTGGGAAGAACCTCTCTGCAGTGGTCCTCAACCCTGGCAGCACATGAAATTTCTGGGGGTGAGGTGAGAACCAGGCACCAGTAACCTTTAAAGCTCCATTTCAAGGTGCAACCAAGTTTGAGAGCCAGTGCTAAGTTTAGAGGACTTTGTGCGGGGGTGGCCATACATGTCCTATTCCAGCAGATTTTTCTGGTGAGCCTCCCTCTCCCTTCTTCCAACACAACAGGTGCACAGAGCTGTGGACTAGAACCTTGAACCATCACCAGTGAGGAACATCTGATGCAGGATATATATTTACTCCTAAGCTGTGCAGTATGAATCCTGAGGCAGGTTTCTCCAGCCTTTAAGCTGTGCTATGCTTTCAGAACCCCTCCCCTTCAGAATTAGAAAACCTAGGAAGGAATAAAAGGCAAGGCCATTACCATACATTTCCTTTTGATCCGTTGCAGTAAAGAGCAAATGATAGAAATGCACAGAAAAGATATGTGAGCACCCCCCTCTCTCCTCTGTTTACAAGATTGGTTGTTTTGGAGGCAGAAGGCTCTGGTGAGACTGAGGAGAGGGGAGACGATGCTGGAAACTGTGATGCATGGTGGTGGCTCACCTTTCTTACTGTGTTTATCTTGCCAGTGTACACGGCCAGCGAATGACTGACTTGATAAAATGTTGCCTCAGGTTTTGGTTTGTTTCATTTTCTTCAATCCTGATAGCTGACCTAAACATTGTGAGGTTGCAATGCAAATTACATGCACGATGGCTTTGAGTGGTTCTGTGATCTGGGACCAATCACTGTCAAAAGTGCAGTGGGACCAAGAAACAAAGACCCAACTAAATCCTGCCAGAGCAGAAAGGTGGGGATAGGAAGTGACCTTGCTGGCTCTCCCTGCGGTGGGCATTGCCACCAGAGGTGACTGGGAGCAGCCTGGTGTGGATTTCTTGGTCTGGGTCATGTGTTTTGGTCTTCCCCTCATAAACACTATCTCTTTTTAGTCAGAAAGCCAACATTTGGTAAGGGATGGTGATAGCAAGCTCTTCTGACCCCAGTGCATTCCTCTGCCTTTCGTGCTGTCCCAGTAGCCCAATGAGGGCATCAGCCGCCTCTGAGAGGGGTGTGGTGGTGGAGCCAGCCTCACTCCTCTCGTCACACACTCTGAGTCAAGCAGGGGAAGTGACACCATCGATCCGTCATATGTGCCCAGCATGTGCTTTACACACATCATCACATTTGTCCTTACAGCCCCTCTGACAGACCTCATCACCCCTCTCTTCTAGACAGGGAAACTCAGCTGTGGCTGCAAGGCTAATGATGATGCAAGGACTTGAATCCAGTCAAATGGCTGCAAAGTGGGTTTTCCTTCCCTTGGATCACTCTCTCTCTCTCTTTTCCTGGAGCAAGGAGTGTCAGCCTGAGGAGACCTCAGTGAGGTACACAGCAGTGAGTCACCTTCACAAATCAACTGTAGTTTTGTCTCAGGGACAATCCGGTGGACGTCTGCACCTCGGGCTTCTTCTGGCCATTGCCGAGCACTGTGTGCAGGCAGTCCTGGCAAGGCTGGCTTGATTATTAATCTGTACAGTCACTGAGGTGTGGGTAGCAGGCCTGAAAGGTTCACGTTTTGATCCTTACTTGTGTTCTGGGGGTGTGTCACCTTCTTTGTTGGGCCCTGGGTTTGGCTGTGAATGTGCAAAATATTTCTAATGCTAAAACAGTGTGGAGGAATGAGTCTAGTTGAGATTCCAGATGCATAAATTTGGTCTCTTGGCAGCTAGATTGCACTTTCTAGAGCTCAGGGGGTTATAAAAGTTGACATCTTTATATAGATCTATGTACAGCGTGGCCGGATTGCAGTTGCTTTTGGAGCTATAACTTTGAATTACCTGACTTTCTGTTTTAAAAAGAAGGATGCATTCACGTAGGTGTTGGCTTATTTGGCAAGCAAGGCAAGGAAGGCACAGGAATGAAAAGGGATTTTGGAAAACAGGGAACAGCCCTCGTTTGACTCCTCTGGTGGTCTCACTGAGAAGTCTTACCAAGATGGTGCCGTCCCACAGCTTGGGGACAAGAATCCCCAGCCCGCAGATGTAGGGCTCTCCTTTGGAGGACAGGCAAGGCTAGGCCTAGACATTTGGGTACTGTGGGCCGGATTCCAAAGGATGATCTTTAAACATTTTGTTCAACAACTCTTTCATGGGCGGGGATAAACTGATGTTGTGTCAAGAAAAACTGTATGCCTCTTGAACTTCAAAATAGGAAATTTATTACATGAATTTATTACAGGAGATTTTCCAAGTCAGACAGCTACTCGGAGGTATATTGAATGATTTAAAATTTAGTTCATAAAGGCAGTCACTCCTTCCCAGTGAGTAGCATTATGTGTGCCTAACAGTTTCAGACCTGTGTCTGCCGGCACCCAGCTTGCCAGATCTCCCCTCTGGTTGGTCTCAGCGTTGGTGGAAGGGCCGGTGGCTGCATCGTGCAGCATTCCCACCTGCGTTGCATGATGTGCTCAACGGAGATGGGGTCACACCAGCTGGAGAGGGAAACCTAAGTTAATTTACTCCCGTTTCCACTCTTTCCAAGGACGTTTTATCGCTTTTACGGGCTGCCCTCCAGAGTTGCTTGGCTCATTCCCCTTAATCTGTGGTTACAGACTCAGACTAAAAAGATTGAAATCCTTTGAGTAGGGTTTTCCCTTTGGCATTATTGGCATTTGGGGCTGGGAAATTTTTTGGTCTAGGGGCTGTCTTGTGCATTGTAGGGTTTTAACAGCATCCCTGACTTCCACCCACTAGATGCAATTGACAGCTGCCCCCACCCTCGCCCCCATCACAGTTGTCACAAACAGCAATGTTTCCAGTCATACCTGGGGAGCAAAAGTTTCCCCGTTGAGAATCCCTGCTTTAGGAAAAGGGAGGAAGGGGTCTTAACATCTTTGTGGGTGCTGAAACCCCAGAAGACCTTTGTCTACAGGGCTGGGTTTTAAATTAGTTCCCAAAGTGTGAAAAGGGAGTCTCAACTTCTAGCCAGTTGACTACAGTTAAACTTTTAAGCAGTTTAATTTCAGAAAGATGTGTTTGATGATTTTTACTAAGATGAGGCATTAGAAGACTAGAAATAGCTGTTCGGGTTTTTTTTTTTTTTTTTTTTTAAATCAGTAAATCAAGGGAGGTTCCAGAAAGGCTCTTTGACTTTTTCAGGAAGTACTTGTCTGAGCAGGATCTCTGACCTACCATGCTTATGGTTCTTGTGAGACTGGACTCCTGCTCTGGCATTTCTTCATGGAGTGGGCAGTACTGAGGGTCGTGGCTGGGCCCTTTGTGCAGCAGATGGGAATAAATGGGTAGGGGCGAGGTTCCTGTCCCCAGCCTCCTCTAGGCAGGAGCCTCCAACACTTCAGCAGGAGGGGCAGTGCAAGTGAGGTAAACATGAGTTGAAACAGTTCTGTTGGGATTGGAATGACGGTTCTGGAGCCGTGGTTTTCGAGGTGTACTCTTTTAGCAGCTGATGTTACTTTTTCTTCAAATGACATGTGCAAAAACACAATATAAATAAAAAAGGTCAGACCCAAGTTTGAAGGCAGAGTGAAAGAGGGGGCCTGTACCCCACACACCTCATCTCACCTTGGAGCTGACACTTCCAAAGACAATGCACTTTGCATCACCCGTCTGACTGAAAGTGGGCTAATGCGTGGTTGGATAATCTTGTTTTTTTTCTCCCCCTGACTGGATCTATCATCTTTTTTCTATTTTAGATAAAATTAATTTTCAAAACTACAAACCTAAGTGAAGATTATCATGCTGTTCCATTGCTGTGTAATTTTTACTCTCCATCTATGGAAGCAGATTCAGGGGCTGAGAAAATACATATGTATATACATACATACATATACATATTCATTAGGAATATTTTGATATTTTGTTTTGAAAAACTTAAATATATAGAAAAATAGAGAAAAGAGCCCAACCCCTAGATTTAACAGTTGTCATTATTTTGTCATATTTGCTTCACCTATTTCTTTAGACCTCTACTGGAAAAGAATTTTAAAGAACATACCTACCCTAACAAGGTCTGGGAATATTTCCACCACATTCCCCTTACCCCCACCCCATTCCCTATTCCAGTTCATCTTGCAGACCTGTGTAATTTGAATTTAGTTTGTGAAGCCTCCATGAGGGATACAAATTTAATCCGACATGCAGACGTACCTATATCTATTTAGTTTATTCTTCATTCAACAACAATTTGGGGGGTGCCTTGAGGTGTCGGGGCCTGAGCGTACATGATAAGCAAAATGAAACAGACGAAACTTAGCCCCTGCCCTGGGTTTTGTAAGTTGCTTGTCAGGAAAATGAGTTCTGTGCCAGGCTTGCAGGGGGCCTAGCTGGTGAGGAAAAGATGATGGGATGAGGATGAATTTGGAGGTTTGGGGGAGCAAGCATGCCCACAGTGTGCTGGTCTGATTCTTGTGTTGGTGAAGTGCTTTGTGTCCGATGCCCTGCAGACTTGATGTCCGTGGAGCCTCGGGAGCTGGTATAGGCTGTGTGTGCACATGGCTCAGAAATCACGGCTTTGGTGTTGGCAGGGGACAGCTACGGTGTGGGCAGAGCTGTGAGACTGGCTCGTAGTTCACTCCCTGCCTTGTAGGAGCAAGTGGAGCCAGTGATCAGAGTTGAGTTATTTGTTTTCTAATTGTTATTACTCCGCTATTATTACAAAACAGCACATAAAAGAACCCAGGAATCTCACATAAGAAATATCACCCAATGGGGACAATAGGAGTTTACATGACACCTTGCTCAGTTCCTGCTACACCTACCCTCCTGTCCTTGGCTTTAAACTCTCTCCTCATTTACTCATCTGAAGAAAGACTGGATTGTTTGCATTTCTGATAGAAGGAAGTATGCCTTCTGTTAATAGTCCATGACGAATGGAACCATTTGGAATGTCCCCTGCCCTACATCCATTTCTCTGTTAGCTCTTTTTTGAAGTGAAAGAAGAACACTAGAAGAGAAACGGTGTGACAGTGTAGAGGTTTTTATGCTTACTTGACTTCCTCAACTGCAAACCTTATTGGTTAATTAATTAATTAAACCTGATTTTAAAGATTCTATAGCACACGTGTTTTCAGGACAGAAAATAAGCTTAAATAAAATTAAGCTTCAAAATACAAGCCAGGTGATTTCTCACTAAGTTTAATATTTGATAATGCTTTTTAATGGGCCTTCCTAAGTAGACTACAGCATGATTCACATAATGGGATAAATGGAATATAATGAGTCTAAAAGAGCTACCAGTCCCCAGTTATACATAGAAGCACAGGGTTGTTTTCCAGTGAGGATCATACCAAAGCAGGCAAATATTCTTCTTGAATTTTGTGATTGCTTCTAAAATGAACTACATTTATGAATTAGCTTCTTGGCCCCCCAAATATGTTTATGCTGACAAAAATGGGAGTACCCAATTTTGTACAATGTAATACAGCTATTACTTGAATACATGGTGGGCGGTGCTGTGCAAAAGACTTACGTCGAGTTTCTCATCATTAAACATGCCCTGGGAAAGGTGAGGGTGGCTTTCGATAACATCTCTCTTCCCAGAATAAATTGCTTCTTCCCTTACTTTGCAAATTGGTAAAAATATTATAGGTTGATAAATATTTTTGCAGTGTGATTGCTTTTCAAAATTGAATTGCAAAGCTGATGCATACGTTGGGAGAGGGAATATTTACAATGGCCTATACCTGATTTTCCCCCTCTTTGGCAGGAAATAACCACGTGTTTACCAGATTACTACAAATGGACTCAGTATCTCTTTATTAAACTCTATGAAGCTGGACTGGCCTATCAAAAAGAGGTAAGTTAAAGTTAGCTATGCTTTTAAGATTCTGTAAACCTTCTCCATCTTCTTAGAAGACATCATTGTTAAATAAGGAATAAAATAAACCCTGTTTGCACAGTAGCAGTGAAAATGAACACAACCTCACATTCATGAAATCAATCAAAGTTACAAAGAGTAACTACTGTCTGGCTTAGTTTGGTGCCTCCAGGACAGGGCTTGAGCTTCTTTCACCCTTGAATTCCCAGCACATAACAATGTCTGTAATGAAGTCAAGGAGGAGGCTTAGGAAAAACACATTTCTCAAATCCTAGCTACCTCTCATAGATGTGTGCCGGCTGGTGACAACCTTTAGGAATCATGGTTTCTCATCTGCTGATGGGTGATAATATCTTCCTTGCCGGGTCTTGGGAAGAGAAAGGTAATATTTAAAGAACAACAAGCACAGTGCCCACACCTAGTGGCCTCCCAAGAAATGGAATGCTTCTTAAAACAGGAGGTCAGTAATAGTAGATAAGCCTTAAATGGTGGGAGTTGAGAGAAAGAGTATCATCACATGGCCTAGAACTGCACTGTCCGTATGATGATAGCCATTAGCTGCATGTGGTTGTTGAAATTTAAATTTAAAGTAATTAAGATAAAATAATATTAAAAATTCAGGTCCTCAGTCATACTAGCCACATTCACGTGCTGGTAGCTAGTGTTGGACAGCAAAGATATAAAACATTCCCATCATAACAGAATATGCTTCCACATAAGAAAAGTACCAGATAGCACTGGTCTAGAAAATTCAGAAGTACCAAGTAGAAAACTCATTGTACCTTTATACTTCAGATGTTCTCCTTTGACCAGAGGGATTTAATGACATAGAATTATATTTACTCTTCTGTGGATCACATCACACTGCTTCGTCTTGCAAAGAATAGTACTTATAATATCATTATGTTTTAAATATAAAACATTTTGGGCTTCCCTGGTGGTGCAGTGGTTGAGAGTCCGCCTGCTGATGCAGGGGACATGGGTTCGTGCCCTGGTCCGGGAAGATCCCACATGCCATGGAGTGGCTAGGCCCGTGAGCCATGGCCGCTGAGCCTGCGCGTCCGGAGCCTGTGCTCCGCAATGGGAGAGGCCACAGCAGTGAGAGGCCCGTGTACCACACACACACACAAAAAAAACAAAAACATTTTACAATCAGTATAGAGACTCATATAGAAGGCTCAGTTTAGAATATGAGAATAACACAAAATGTCTTAAACCTTGACAACATAAAAAATAATATAGCTAACAAAAATCAGGAGGTGAAATTGGGGAAGAGAAGTGGAAGCAAGCATGAGATGATCCCTACATCTTTCATAACAAGGAGTCATAGATGGAGAATTAGAGATTTATGTCTATTTTTTTTTTAAGTTGAAAGGTAGCTATTAAAGCTGAAGTTAACAAAGGTAGCAAAAACTAGAATAGGGGTCAGGTGGGAGGAAGGCTGTATGACCGTGCTGAATATCTCATATTACATGGTAGAGGGTCAGCAGAACTGTCTAAAGATAGTATATCAGGGACTTCCCTGGTGGCGCAGTGGTTAAGAATCTGCCTGCCAATGCAGGGGACATGGGTTTGATCCCTGGTCTAGAAAGATCCCACATGCCGCAGAGCTACTAAACCCATGCGCCACAACTACTGAGCCTGCACTCTAGAGTCCGCATGCCACAACTGTTGAGCCCGTGTGCCGCAACTACTGAAGCCCATGTGCCTAGATCCTGTGCTCCGCAACAAGAGAAGCCACCACAAGGAGAAGCCTGCACACTGCAACAGAGAGTAACCCCTGTTCACCACAACTAGAGAAAGCCTGCACGCAGCAACAAAGACCTAATGCAGCCAAAAAAAATAAATAAATCTTATTTAAAAAAAAAAAAAAAAGAATCTGCCTGCCAATGCAGGGGACGTGGGTTTGATCCCTGGTCCAGGAAGATCCCACATGCAGTGGAGCAACTAAGCCCGTGTGCCACAATTACTGAGCCTGCGCTCTAGAGCCCATGAGCCACAACTACTGAGCCCATGTGCCGCAACTACTGAAGCCCGTGCGCCTAGAGCCCATTCTCTGTAACAAGAGAAGCCACCACAATGAGAAGCCCGCGCACCACAACAAAGAGTAGCCCCCAGCCCGCCACAGGTAGAAAAAGCCCGCACTCAACAATGAAGACCCAACGCAGCCAAAAATAATAATTATAATAAAAGAAAAAAAAAGATAGTATATCAAACTTGAGGTAGTACAATTTTATTACTTAAAGTTATAATAGTAAATACAAGAAGAACTAATTAACAGAACCTGCTAAAAGTGGAGAAGTATTTTAATAACCACTGCAGATAATTATGAATATTCTCCTTTGATACTACACCAAAACTCAACAAATGGTGGGTTCTTAAAGGTCAGTTGCAATGTTGAATCTAAATATCAATGAACTTTTTGTACTCTGTTATATTAAAATGTGTTGGCCTATTTTACACTTTGAATGAAAGTTGTACCCATGCATTATTATAATGAAAATAGTTTTGACCTGCAGACCCCTTGCAGGAGTCTCAGGGACCCCAGAGGTTTATGGACCACACTGTGAGAACCACTGTACAGCGTATACAATCCCTAACCCACTCTCATCTTTAAATTAAGGATATTAAAATATTGGTTGTTTAAAATATTATGTTGTTATGTTTGTTTTTTTAAAGAGACTATTCCGTCCCCATTAACACTTGGGATAAATTGAGAGTGAGAACTTTGTTGAACTGAGTCATACTGATGTTTAACCACTGTAGAGCCTCCTGGGTCAATTTAATTTCTTAACACACCATAGGTGTTCCTATGCTCAGAGCCCCGTTAGGTGAGGAGTGGTGAGAGACAAGTACCTGTCCAAAGTGCTGACTGCAACAGACCTTTTGAGTTGTTAAAGCATTATTTTCAGAAGTTAAAAATATGACTCCCATACAAATATAAAATGAACATGTGTCAAGGATTTTATTCAACTCATTAATTAGTGAGAGAACCATTTGTATGTTAAGACTGGTTCAAATGAGATTTCAAGGAAGGGTGGTTTATAGGGTCACAGGCGTGCTGAAATGAATTTGCTAATAGAATCAAAACTGCTTAATGTCTGTCCTACAAGGCATAAACCTAATTCTGGGGACAATCTTTTCTGTGAGACAGAAATCATTTGCATTGTCATTGCATGGGAACCATTTGCATCACTCTCAGACATAAAGCATTTGCTTGCGTAGCTCTGAGTTTTCTGCAAGTTAACCTCTTCTTTTCACCTAGCAGGGCTGTACAATAACTTAAACAATAGTGAACAGGGAGTCAAACAAAGGTACACATCCCTAGAAAATCAGATAATCCCTGGGGGATGTGGGTCTGCTAGCCAATCCCAGCCTACACCGAAGGAGCAATCCCTTTTGCCTGTTTCTAAGTTTTGGATAATTTTTCTTAGCAGCATTATTCACTATCCAAAAGCAAAAGGGTAGGAAGAGAATTGGTGGGAAAATCATCAGATTTCCACTCTAATCAACAGGTTCGGTACTGATCTAGCAGCCTGGCAGACACCTTCCCAGAAGAGTCCCCCTTGCTCAGGTGGATTATAATTATACCCAAAAGGGGTTTCCACACTGGAATCACCCATGGGTCCAGGCAGAGAGAGTAAGAGATCATGAGCTACATTGTGTATCCCAAGTGATAGCAGGAAGGACAAACAAAAATTGAAATTATAAGACATGAAAAAGCCACAGCAAAGCAGAGGGCGTCCTGCAGGTAAAACACAGGAAAGAGTGAACAGTTCTTTAAAGAGTGTAAGCAGTCGTACACAGCATCAATTAGATTAGCCAGTGTTACCTATCCTCAGTTGCATAGTTACTATTTATATGCATGGGGTATGAAATGATGTGACATGTTAATGTAATAGTGTAAACATTTCTTGCATGGAGCCCTTGGTTGTGTAATATCCCTTTACAAGACACTTGATTTTTTCTATCTATTTATTGTATAGTTAAGCTGACTTTTTGAATATATTGAATGTTTATTATAATATTTCTTCATAGGACACTTGCTTCTCTGTCTCCACACCCCGGGTTTGTTCATGCTGCTTCAGTTCTAAGCACATCAAACCTAACTAGGAAGCTTAATCTCATCACTATTGGGTTGGATCCAAAGCCAATCACAGATAGCATCTTAGGAGCTGAGTAACTTTTCTGATGATGGAAGGGGTTTCTGGGGCCCCCCCATTGCACAAGGATGACCATGCTACTGGCTCCAGATGTCTCTCTTCTCCCCAGTTGTTTCCAAGTCAGTGTGACACTCCTTCCCCCCACCTCACAATCTGCATACCCCTGGGGAATTTGGTCCAGTTTTCCCTCTGACTGCTTCTCTTATGGGAACAGACTGTATTCCTTTCCTCTTGCTGCTGCTGTAACAAATTACCACCAACTGGGTCACTTAAAACAACACAGGTTCATTGTCTTACATGTCCATGAAATAGGTCTCACTGGGATAAAAATCAAGATGTTGGCAGAGCTGCCTTCATTCTGAAGGTGCTAGAGGAGAATCTCTTTCCCTGCCTTGTCCAGCTTCTGGAGGCTGCTTCTGTCATTGACTTTGGACTGCTCTTCAACTTCAAAGCCAGAGCGTAGCATCTTGAAATCTCTCTGACCGGTGCTTCCATCATCTCTCCTTCTCAGACTCTGAATCTTCTGCCTTCCTCTTTCTCTTATAAGAGCTTTTGTCACTACTTTGGGCCCATCTGGTTAATCCAGGTTAATCTCCCCATCTCGAAATCCTTCATTAATCATATCTTCAAAGACCCTTTTGCCACGTAGGTAACATATTCACTGGTTGCAAGTGACATGGGCATCTGGATTCTGGATGACATAGGATGTGGACATCTTTGGGGTGCAGTTGTTCTGCCTACCACCCTCTTCTCCCCACTTCATAGGGTGTTACAAGGGTAAAACAGATGAATGCTTGTGGAGAGCCTGGGATGGTGCCTGGCACAGAGTATGTGCTTAATAAGTGCCTGTCTGTGCGTGCCTGCAGATACCTGGAGTCATTATGATATTTATTTATTTGTTTGTTTGTTTGTTTTATTTATTTTTTTAGAGAGGATGTTGGAGGTAGGAGTTTACTAATTAATTTATTTATTTTTGCTGTGTTGGGTCTTCGTTTCTGTGCGAGGGCTTTCTCTAGTTGTGGCAAGTGGGGGGCACTCTTCATCGCGGTGCACGGGCCTCTCACTATCACAGCCTCTCTTGTTGTGGAGCACAGGCTCCAGACGCACAGGCTCAGCAGTTGTGGCTCACGGGCCTAGTTGCTCCACGGCATGTGGGATCTTCCCCCACCAGGGCTCGAACCTGTGTCCCCTGCATTAGCGGGCAGATTCTCAACCACTGCGCCACCAGGGAAGCCCCATTATGATATTTAAATTGGAAAAATAGAAAGTTAAAAAAAATCCTGAAGGGACTTCACTGGTGGTACAGTGGTTAAGAATCTGCCTGCCGGGGCCTCCCTGGTGGCGCAAGTGGTTGAGAGTCCGCCTGCCGATGCAGGGGATACGGGTTCGTGCCCCGGTCTGGGAGGATCCCATATGCCGCGGAGCGGCTGGGCCCGTGAGCCATGGCCGCTGAGCCTGCGCGTCCGGAGCCTGCGTGTCCGGAGCCTGTGCTCCGCAACGGGGGAGGCCACAACAGTGAGAGGCCCGCATACCGCAAAAAAAAAAAAAAAAAAAAAGAATCTGCCTGCCGGGCTTCCCTGGTGGCGCAGTGGTTGGGAGTCCGCCTGCCGATGCAGCGGACATGGGTTCGTGCCCTGGTCTGGGAAGATCCCACATGCCGCGGAGCGGCTGGGCCCGTGAGCCATGGCTGCTGAGCCTGCGTGTCCGGAGCCTGTGCTCCACAACGGGAGAGGCCACAACAGTGAGAGGCCCGTGTACCGCAAAAAAAAAATAAATAAATAAAGAATCTGCCTGCCAATGCAGGGGACATGGGTTCGAGCCCTGGTCTGGGAAGATCCCACATGCCGTGGAGCAACTAAGCCTGTGCACCACAACTACTGAGCCTGCCCTCTAGAGCCTGTGAGCCACAACTACTGAGCCCGTGTGCCACAACTACTGAAGCCTGCGTGCCTAGAGCCCATGCTCCAAAACAAGAGAAGCCACCGCAGTGAGAAGCCCGCGCACCTCAATGAAGAGTAGCCCCCGCTCACCACAACTAGAGAAAGCCTGCAAGCAGCAACGAAGACCCAATGCAGCCAAAAAAAAAAAAAAAAAAATCCTGAAGCTTCTTGGCTAATTCTGAGGCAGGCTGTCCATGGGAAGGTATCACAGAAAAACAATGTAGATTATTTCATGGATTTTCATTTAGAAAGATAATGTTCTTATTGCTAACTAAAACTTGCTAACATTGACTTAAATGTTTTTGGTGTATTAATGTTTAAAAGTCACTATTAAATGACATGATCTTAAGAAAAAAATCATAAATAGAATGCAAACGTGCACAATTGGTACATTGTTGGAAGATCAGAGTTAGCTCTAATCTAAAGTATTTTTTCCAGGTAGATCTCCTTTTATTGGATAGCCATTTTCAAATTGGCTTTAGAACATAAAACATATTTTATGTTATGTGGACTTCCCTTGTGGCCAGTGGTTAAGAATCCACCTTCCAATGCAGGGGACGCAGGTTTGATCCCCGGTCTGGGAACTAAGATCCCACACGCCACGGGGCAAATAAGCCCCACACGCCACAACTAGAGAGCTTGTGCACCACAACGAAGAGCCTGCACGCTGCAACGAAAGATCCCGCGTGTGGCAACTAAGACCCAACACAGCCAAAAGTTAATTAATTAATTAATTAATTAACAATTTTTTTAAATTAATAAATAAAAATAAAAACATATCGATATCAGTTAACATTCTATTCCTGGGGTTTATTTCAAAATATACACTTGAAATTAGTATTAGAAAGTTAATTTACTTTAGAAAGACTGCATATAGCATACTTTGTAAAGCATATTTGGCAAAACTCACATATGAATACTTTTCCTCTAATGGCATTGTCATAACTTACTTCTTTTAAAAAGAAGATAGCCTTGATTCTTAAATTCAGTTCTGCTACAAGCTGTATAAATGGACATTTAGGGAAAGTATTTTAGCAGAGCATTACAAAACAGAACCGGAGACTTTAAATCTTGTTCTTAACAAGCACTGTCCATCAGAATGTTTATTTTCCGTGCAAAAGGGAATCTCTTCTTGCTCTCACAGAACAAAATATTTTCAGCCAAAAATATGAATATAGAGACGTCTTCTTGGGAGAACATTAATTTCACCTCTTTGGTTTAAAAATAAATTATTCTGTGGATGTAGCTAGTAGAGAGAATGATGCTGTGTTCTACTTGGACATTCTAGAGACCTGTGGAGTGCCACCTAATTTATGAGTTTGTCTTTGGTTGTCTTCATAATTTCAGTGGCGTTGCTTACAGTGCTAATTCACCTACCTAAGCTACTTAAAGAAACATTGTGCACAGACAGGCAGCCTCTCTCAGTCTGCCCCCTGGTGGCTTTGGAAGGTGGTGGCGAGTAACAAACTGGCCTTGGGAACCTTCCACCCCCCATTCTGGACTGAGTCCAAATTCAGGCCCATTCTAGATGGAATGGAGCAAAATCAGTTTTGAGCATTAGATCCTTTAATAAGATCTATATGGTGTTCCTTAATTAAACAAGCTTTTGTCGAGAAAAAAGCTAATAGACCCTGAGAAAATCAATACCCTAAAACATATATTTTACCAGCCTTCTGGAATGTGAAGCTACATGACAGGATACTCAAAAAACGTCTTCAGTCATATAAAAGCAGAGCTTGAGGAGAAAGAAGCAAGGGAAATGATGGAGAGCAGCCAAAGGCCTGAAGAGTGATGCCTTGGCCAGGAGACAAAAGCATACTAATGGAGGACGTGCTCTAGTTGGGACTGGCACCCTGTGAAATGGATGAGGGCCAGGGAGGCAAGGGGAAGGAGGATCCAGGGGAAGAGGAGGATGAGATGAGAAAGGATGAGGTTTGGAATAGGAAGCCTGCTGGGCAATAGGCGCCACAGCTGCTGTGTTGCAGAGAGGAGAGCTGATAAACTCAAAATCAGGATGAAATTGCCTTGAGAATCCCCGATGGACCCCATAGTCACCCACACCTCCAAGAGCCTAACAGCCAAGAAGGGGAGAGGGAGGAGGCAAAAATGATGCAGCACCCACAGTCACTGTACAAAACTCACCCAGTGAACATGGCTGATTCTTGTTTAGAATCGGGTTGTGATGTGCATTTCTTAAATGCTTTCTGAAAGCTTCCCACAAATCACTCAAACAAAAAAAAAATGTTAATCTTAGTGTTTAACCCTTGATCAACTGGGGAAGTTCTCTTATTTGGGATGGCTCATTCTGTGATGTTGCCAGATAACTTGTGTGAGGGAAGCAGTGGGTAAAATCCACTAGAGTCCAGTGTTTTTGCAAGTGTTTTAATGATTTCAGTATTGATTTAAAGTTGATTTCAAAATATAGAGATAGGCTATATTTTACTAAGACGACTAGTTCACTCTAAGGAGCATGGAGTTGGCTTCAGGAGGTGATAGAGGCCAGAATCAACCAGCGCAGTGACTAGTCAGTGAAGTTGTCCAGAAACTATATTGTATGTAGCAAGACTGTGCTTGCTTAAAAATCAGGGCATCTATCAAAGTAAGTGTTCAAAATGTGAAAACCCAAGAATGCCAGATGAGAGAAGACAGACTGTCGCTTGAGGGGAAGCTGTAGGATAGAGACCATTACATAAGAGAGGAGACCCGGAGAAAGGTATTTGGGAAGCAACTCCAGGGCTTCAAGAGGCCACAGGTGCTGTGCACCCTGGACCCCACACGCCCTACATTTTGACCACCCATGGTTTTACCGCCAGCAGAAAGGCTGAGTCTGAACCCTGAAACTCTGTGCTTGAGGTGGATCGCAGTCCTGGGAAGAAAAGGGAGTGGGTTCTCACAAGGATGCATCTTTGATTTGGGACTTTATTTCCTTTTGTGTTTTTCCTCTTCTCCCCCACCCCCAAGACTTTCATCGCGGGAAAAATTGCTTTTGTGTTTTGCTTTTATTTGTCTTTCGTTCGTTACCAGGGTTTTATTGCATTTTGTAACCTGGAGTCTGAGAGATGCCAAGCCATGTGGGAATGTTGATAAGAAAATAAAGTCCTATTTTTACAATCTGCAGTGCTGAGTGTTTGCTTCTCCGTGTTACCTGCAGCGGGCAGGAGACAGAGGTGAAGGCATATAGGGCTTTTTTCCCTCCCTTTCGTACTTTATACCATTTTAGTTGTACATGGGTTTTTTTTGGGGGGGGGGTGCCTTTGAAGGAGCTGTTCTTGTTAGTAAACAATACTTGGCTTTCTTTTTGTCTTTTATTTTAAGTGGTGTCCTTCCCCTAACCCCTAACATGGGCAATGATAATAGATAAGTAAGTCACCCTTGGTTTATTCACCTCAAGTTTTTAGGTCTAAGGTAATTTGTCCTATATTTTGTCTATCTCTATTTATGGATTCAAGGATTTGGGGGGCCCTAGAATCAGGGGAGAAAATCATTCAATGCATGTCTTTCCCACTCCGACTCTAGGCTTTACAGGCTTAAGTTTTTCAGTGGATGTACTACTTTTTAGTTGTAAAATCACAACCCATAGATGAGTTAGCCTCTCCTCCACTCCTACTTTTTTTTGTGTGTGTGTGGTACGCGGGCCTCTCACTGTTGTGGCCTCTCCCGTTGCGGAGCACAGGCTCCGGAGGAGCAGGCTCAGGGGCCATGGCTCACGGGCCCAGCCGCTCTGCGGCATGTGGGATCCTCCTGGACCGGGGCACGAACCCATGTCCCCTGCATCGGCAGGCGGACTCTCAACCACTGCGCCACCAGGGAAGCCCCACTCCAACTTTTTATGTAATTTTTAGATATGTCTCTGAATCAGTCAGGGTCCCAGCAGGAAAAAGAGGGCCTACTCGAAAGCAGTCATTGAAGAAAATGTAATGAAAATACTGTCTCTGGGACTTCCCTGGAGGTCCAGTGCTTAAGACTTTGCCTTCCAATGCAGGGGGTGCAGGTTCGATCCCTGGTCAGGGAGCTAAGATCCCACATGGCTTGCAGCCAAAAAACCAGAACGTAAAACAGAAGCAATATTGTAACAAATTCAATAAAGACTTAAAAAAAATGGCCCACGTCAAAAACAAAAAAGAACAAAGACTGTTTCTGTGCAGAGTTCAGAGAAACCCATAAGGGATGGTCAAGCACCTGGCACTGGGAACAGAAGGAAGCTTTTGCCCACCCCAGGTGGCAGGGGCAACATCGGGAGCTGTTACTGGAACTGGGAGAGCAGTAGCTGGAGCGATAGGAGAGGCCTGCCCAACGGGGGCCGTGGCCCAACTGGGAAGAAGCCAGGGTGCCTCTCATTGGTTGAACCCAGCCAGAGGGCAAGGGTCCTGGTTAATGTAAGCACAGGGGACAGCTTCCTGGGGTACAGAACAGGGTAGAAAGAGGATTTGGACGGGCAAATTGACAACATTCAGCACAATCTCTTATTAAAATTGCTTATTAAAATTTTAAAAAACAATGTGTATTTTACTGCCTAAACATGTCTCTGTTCTCATTGCCTTCTTTGTACTCAGTTGTACCTAAATGTCATAAAGGAGTGAATGTAGATGGCAGAGGTATTTTAAATGAAAATAGAAATGAATTAGAACTCTGTGGAGAGAAACTTCATCATGGTTAAGACTACAGTTTCTATCAGCCAAAGAAATCTATGGAGATAGATCTCAGAATATTGTTACCTTTTGTGGGGGCAGATGTTGATTGGGAGAAGGCACGACAGAATTTTCTGGGGTGCTGGGAATGTTCTGTGTCTTGGTATGAGTGATGGTAGAAATTGATTGAGCTGTACACTTAAGATTTATCCACATTACTCTATATATGTTGTACCTTAATTTAAACAGAAGTTTTAAAAAATTGCAAAAATGTTTACGGTTTCTAGAGACTTGAGTTCCTACCTTGTTATCTCTGCCACTTACTGACTGTGTGACCTTAGGCAAGTTATTTAATCTCTCTGTTCCTTAACTTCCTCCTCTGCAATATGGGGATAATAATATTCTTACCTCAAAATGTTATCGTGAGGATTAGAAGAGCCAACCTTAGGAAAGCACTTAGCACAGCATCTGGCACATGGTAATCTCTCAGTAAGTGTTAGCTATTTACATTAAAATAAATACATTTTTTCCCCTAAAATAACTTAATTCTGCTAAGTTCTAGGTACCATTTTTTCTTCTTTTCCTCTGTTTACTAAAATTTCCAATCTGCAAGTCCATCCTTTCATACAAGCAGATTCCAAACTTGAGTTAGAGACATGCTTAGGGCCTCCCTTCCGAAGCCTATTCTAATAAAGTGAAAGCACAGAGGCAGTTCACATTCTTTTTTTACAGCTTGCTAGTGGCTTCCTTGCCAAATGATGCTCCAAGGAGATGCCCTCAAGTCTCAGAGCAGAGATACTGCCTTTGCAGACCCTCTCACATGTAAGGAACCTCAATATGATCCTATTCAGTATACTTACCAGATTGCATCATTTTGCTTCATGAATTACAACAGGCCTTGGTTAACTGGGACCCAGTGGATCAAACAGTGCTTGCCAATGAGCAGGTGGATGAACATGGCTGTTCGTGGCGTTCTGGAGCAAAGGTGGAACAGAAGTACCTCAGACAGTGGTTTATTAAGACAACTGCTTATGCAAAGGTGAGTGTCAGCCTGGAGGCTCCCCAGTAATATGTACGTGTTGGCAGGCAACACCAAGGTCTTCTCGGTATTGGAGAGCCTCACTGTTGGGGGTGAACTCTAGTTAGAGCTGTTAGAGCCATGGGTGTGCAGACAGGAGGCACATGAACCTCAGGGTCACTCACGTAGAGGTTGATGGGTTTGGGTCTTTCAGTTGGAAATCGAGAATAGCACCTGGGAGGGCTTCTCTGGTGGCGCAAGTGGTTGATAGTCCACCTGCCGATGCAGGGGACACGGGTTCGTGCCCCGGTCTGGGAAGATCCCACATGCCACGGAGCGGCTGGGCCCGTGAGCCATGGCTGCTGGGCCTGCGCGTCCAGAGCCTGTGCTCCGCAGCGGGAGAGGCCACAACAGTGAGAGGCCCGTGTACCGCAAAAGAAAAAGAATAGTACCTGGGGGTCATTGTTTGCTGACCTTTCAACAAATCATTGTACTGCCATAGAGGCCAAAAAACATTCATCTTCATCTGCAATTATATCAACAATAAACCTAGAAGGGAAGAAAGTATCTTCACTTGTGCAGTTCTAGTAAGACCTCCAGAAAGACAGAATGACATTTCAGAGGGTCCAGAGAAGACCATCTAAAAGGAGTGAAGAGATGGCCAGTCTCCATGAGGGAAGGTCAGGGTGAAAGTGAACTAAGCCAGGAACCAAAGCTTTGGACTTTAACTCTTGTTGTGTCTCTGATTAATAGTGTAAACTGATGCAAGTCTCTGCACCTCAGTTTCCTCATCAATAAAAGGAGAGGGTGCGGCCAAGTGGTCTTTAAGGTGCCTCTGGCTTTTAATGTTTTCAGGAATTCAAGGCAAGCCCAACCATTGAAGGGGGGAGCTTGCTTACTAAATCACCAATAGTCTGGGCAAAATAACTTGTTCTGGGTATGCCAGAACCATTCTGTGCAAGGTATTCTTTGAGCCTACCATGTTTCAGGATATGGAATTGAGTGATCACTCCCTGAAACTCCAGAGAAAAATGGTTAGAGCAAATCAGGGGCATTTCCCATGGCAATTTGATAATCTCTGTATTAGCATAAGACAGGAAGTAAGCAGGATCTGAAAAGGTAAAGGCATCATGAAGGGCTACTGATGGTATGTCATGGTAGTTCTTACCCTGGGGTAGTCACCATACAAAGGATAGCTGTACCTTTCCATAGTAGCCCATGGGTTGCTCCATCACAGAGAGGGTACTGGACTGAAATGGACTTTGGGTCAGATCCAATACTGCACTTCTTATATGCAAAGAAAGCACAAGTTATAAATAACCTCTGATCACTACAAAACTTTGCTGAATTAGAACTGTAGTACACCAGCTCACCATACCAATGCCATATGGTTATATGACCTCTAGTTCTCTCACTCAAAAGACATGTCTTAAAAATGAGACTTTTTTCCCTTTTCAATTTATTCAGAATGTAGCATATGGATTTGGAAAACTACTAATTAGAACTTGTTAACATAATGCCTTCCTCTTTTTAAGCACACTAGTAGTATTGAGAGACTGAATAATAAGAAGAAAGCTGAGGACATTGCTTTCTATAACATCCCAGGCAGTGAGAGCCCCTACTTGCTGACAGTTGGGGTCGACTGCATTACTGGGAGGCATGCCAGGTCACCTCGAGGACCTGTCAGATGACTCTGTAATAGGCACTGGTGGAAAGGCCACCTAATTGTCCTCTGCCTCTAATTGGAAATGTAATAACCTAACTGAGTGGCATTATTCTTTAAACTGTCAGCTGTGAATTTTCAGCTCTTCAGCAGAAATGGTTAGTTACCATGGTGACTTGCATGGTTCTTGCTGAACTCCAGTGAAGAATTATTGAAAAAGCCGACTTTGGAGGTCAACACTTGGTTTGCCCTGAAAATCAGGAGAAGAGGGGGTGGCATGGGAGGTAGGGGTGGGCAGAAATCCATGTTCACTGCAGGTCCTTGGCTGAGGGCTGCACATGCACAGAGCAAGACTTCATAAGGCCTAATAGAAAATGATTACTATGAGATTGAGAGGAGAACAGAGATACCAGGGGGTTGCACAGTGCTCTGAAACTTTAGAGTTATGGCTCAGCCAAAAGTTCACAGTTGAGACCTCAGAAAGGCTATATATTACAAGTGTGGATGACGCCCTAGGACCAAGGACAAAATTAAAATAGACTCACCTTAATTAAAAATAAAAGTAAGCCTGACAGTTTCAAAAGGAACTTTCAGAACAAAACTCAACACCTTTAAAAGGAAACAACATAAGCCAGACTTTCTGCAAGGTTGGTTTCATCTGCAATGTCTAACATATAATAAAAAAAAATTACTAGACTTGCGAAGAATCAGGAAATTGTGACTCATAATAAAGGGGGGGGGGAATGGAGTCAGCCTAATAGAAATAAATCCTGACATAATGGAACTTAAAGGAAAAGATGGTCATAATGAGTGGACAGGGGAATCTCTGAAGAGAAATGGAAACTATTTTTTTTAAAAAAACTGGAAATCTAGAACAGAAAAGTGCAACTTCTAAAATGGAAAATTTATTGTTTGAGCTGCAGAGGGATGAGTAAGGGTTAAGTAGGCCATAAAGCTATAGGGGAACCCCCATCCCCCCACATAGAGAACATAACAAGTGGTAGCCCTAAAACAGAAACGGATATGACAAGTTTGAGAAGCTGAAATAATGACAGTATACCTGAAACTAAGAGAGCCAAGAGGAGAAACTCAAGACAGGGCTGGAGAACCTGAATAGGTGGTTAAGGGCCAGATCAGGCAATGCCTTTTAGGCCTTAAGAAATGTGTACTTTATCATGGGGTCCCTGAGAAGCCATTAAAGGATTCTAAGGAAGGGAATGACACGGTCAGATTTGTGCTTTTATAAATTCGCTGTGGAAAGGGCAAGTGTGGGTGCAGAGAGACTAGTTAGAAGGTTATTGCAATGGTCCAGGAATGCATAACTTAGACTTAGATGGTAGTGGAAAGAGATGGGTACGTTAGAAAAATATTCAGATGGTGAAATCTGTAGAACTTGGTCATAATGAGAGTGTGTAGGAGATTATGTCATCAAGAAAGACCCTGACTTGGACACAAAGGGAATGATTAAGCTACTCACTGGGATAGGGAGTCCTGGAAGAGACATAGTCCTGACCCTTTTGAGTTTGCAGTGGCCGTGAGTCATTTGAGTAGAGATGTAGAAATAAATGATGCTTGGATAAATGGGTCCAAAACTTCAAAGAAGATCAGATGAGATAGAACATCTACTTTAAAACCTGGTATGACAGTAATAGTGTTGACTTAGTGATGAGGTCCTATTTAGATAAGGATGAGATATTGAGTCAACAATGCTTTTAGCTGCAAGTAAATAAAAACCCAAGCAGTAGCTTAACAGATGGGAGGTTACTTCCCACACAAGAAGTCCCAGTTGCTGGGACCAAATTGGGAGAGGGCTCTGAGTTGACATTTCTGTGATTGTCATGACCTTTCCTTCCTACCTATCATTCATGGTTGCAAGATGGCTGCTGCAGATCAGACATCACGCTTCCATTCAAGACAGAAAGAAGCAAAAGAGGCAGTGTGAGTGACTAGAATGCAAGAACTTCCCCACAAACCCACAGCCAATTTCTACTGATGTTCTGTTAGCCCCGGTTGTGTCATGTGACTACACCCAGCTTCAAGGAAAACTAGGAAAGTAGGCTCAGGCTTTTTAGCTTCTATAGTCAAGATGGTTGGGGGAAGGGGATGGGGAATGAGTGCTGGGATGGCCAGTGAGCTGTGCCTACCACAGTTATCTTTAGAGCTCTGTATTTACATTTAGTTTTGCAGCTCTGAGGGCTGCCTCTGTGATGTACAGCTGGTGGTCTGCTTGGGAGCATGGCTGTGAAGGAACCCTCCTTTCATTCACTTAACTTCCAAATTATAAAGACAATGCCTGATGTAAAAATTACAGGGAACCTGAAATATAAAAATCCTTTATTAAGGCTGTTCTGTGACGTATTTGATTTTCCTCCCTTTATCCCCCACCCAGTCTTCCTAGGATTGTTTGCTTTATGAAACGCTAAAAGTGATTTCAGCCACTCGTTCTGTGAAAAAGAAAACTAGCAGTAGGAGTATCTGAAGAAAATGAATTAGTCTTGGCAGAGATGTGTGGGAGGATTCTTGTGGGCAGCACCACGAGGTGAGAGCAAGGGGAGGAGGGCGGATTGGAGACTTACATACAGAAAGCAAGAGGGATTCAGAGCCGGATGGAATGAACACTTCAGTTCCTGACAACAGGGTGACAATTGGAAGGCGAGACAAATAGCTTCTCGTTTGAACTTTTCTGATAGATTTGTGGTTTTGGTTTCTGTGCGGCTTCCTGTAGCCCCCAGAGGCTGACTTCTCGCAGGCCCTCAGCTGCTGGGACACTATACATGGACTCCTCTTTGGCGTTAAGATGGACATAATCATGCCCTGATGGTGCTTAGTCAATGCCCACACCAAATTGGTGCTTATGTTTTCTAAGTTTCCAGGAGTTATCCGGCAACTGCTAGAGTGTGAACCAAGTCTGTGATCACCTCCCACTTCCTATCTGCTTGCCCCTGATCTGATCAGTTCTCAGGCTTTCACTTACACCATCTTACTGAACCTTCACGTTATTCTTTGGAGGGTAGATACACCTGTTATCCCTGTTTTACTGATGAGGAAACTGAGGCTCACACTGGTCATAAGTAACAGCGCTGGGATTCAAATCCAGGTGCTTGAGCTCTTAACTTGCAGTATGTGCCACTTCTCAGGTAGCCTGAATTCATTCTTTCTCTCCCTAGCTGTATTCTTGACTAGGTGCTAAGAATACAGGTGAAAAAAGCTGAGGTCCCTGCTCTTTGGGAGCTTGGAGGCTAGTGCAGGAGACATTCGCGGACATGAGAGGTCACAGCCCTTGGGATCAACATCATATTGCAGGAGAGTGCAGGGGAGGCGAGGAAAAGCCCCAGCTCTACCCAGTGGTCTGAGGAGTTATCACAAGATGGTGATGAAAAATGGGAAGTGCAGAATACTGTAAGGGAGCGTTTTGTTGCCTCCCAGACATGCAGGAAACTTCACGCTTCGCAAGTATTTCCAAGTAGAATTTCTGCTGGCAAGAAGCAGATGGGCAACAGTGAGCCCTTATGAAATCAGGGAGGATGGGAGGTAATAAACCACCCGTTTCCCTGCCCCCTCTGCGCCTCTCATCTTGGTTTCATGTCGCACTTGTGGGTAAAGTAGAGACGCCTTTACCAGAACGCACTGGTCTTGTTGGACACTGCAAAGAGTGAAACTCTGGAGTTGGAGAGCCAAGGAGGTGAGGGAAGGGAATGAGGCTTATGACAGGAGCTCTTTGGGGAGGTGGAGGAGGAGGCTGGAGCAGAAGGACAGCCCCGGAGGAGCAGCGGTACAAGGCTCTAGTCCCCTGGGTGCCCTTGGCTGCTTAAGAGTCCCCTGCACTCTGAAATGGGGACCCTTGGGCACCCTTGTTCTAATCCCGAGGCCTTGAGTTCCCTGTGAAAGCATTTGGCTGTCTCCTGGAAAGTGGGCTGTTGCCTGGCTTTCTGCTTCTACCCTCAGGTCCTCTCCCAGCCCCAGAACAGAGAGAGTGCCAGGAAGCACCTCCTCGTAACAGCATGCAAGTCCTCCTGTGCTCTCAGAAAACTTTGCAAAGGGATTGATCACTGAGGTTTGGCGACTTGACCCCACCTTGTCCGCCCAAAAAGACCCTTGGCCCCAGTGTCGCCTGCTGTGTGTTCAGCCTGGCCCTTCGCATGGTGGGGTGTGCACAGATTAGATTTGCAGGGCGGTTGGGATAAAAAGCCGTGAGGATCCAGACTAGGGCCAGATTTAACAACGCTAATGCTGAGGTGTATCTACTGTGAGGGTTAGGGTTAAGCCCAGGGGCTTTAAAGCTGTTACTGTGTTCACCCCCACCGTGCCCCTCTGTGGCCAGTCAGGGCTGAGGGTGGCCTTATTCTTCCCTCCTTGTAAAAAGAAGTTTATCAGCTCCTGCGTGGTAGCGGGGACAGAGCCCATATGGCTCTGGACCCCAGGACTCCGACCAGCGCTCAGACGCAGCCTCGGAGCCAGCTTCCTGCCCGAGTTCTCCCCCAGGCCCCAGCTGTCTCTTCTTTTGGAAGCAGCAGACTCTGCTCCCGTCCCCAGGATCTGGTTTTGACTCCCTGTCTCACAGAGCTAATTAATTGTTAAATTCTGCTCCTTCTTACATAATACTTCCTTCTGTTCTCTGTTTAACCTGCCTCTCCAGGATCTTTTCTCTTCTAAACCATGAGCCGAACTCTACTCTTCACCTTCCGTCCTGTCCTCTCAGTCCTCCTCAGGGTGATCGTTGGCTGGTGCCAAGGGGCGCAGTGAAGTCCTTCTGGGGGCGGGGGTGGGAGGGGGACAGAGGCGAAAGGAAAGTAGGTGATTTGAGGCTCACAGTCCCCGGCACTTTGCAGGCGAGCGAGAGGCTGCCTGGGGTGTATCAGGAGACTTGTACGCCAGCCTCCCTCCCTGCCCGCAGCCCCAGCCAAGGGGACAGGCTCTTTAATGTCAGCTGGGGCTGAAGGTGAGCCTGCTGGGAGAAGGCCACCGGCTGGCTCTGAGCAGGCCTTAGGGATAACTTCTGCCTGGAAGAGCTCACCAGAGTTGGTGCAGGGCTGGGTTCCAGCTCTGGATTTGGAAACCATGGTATTTTATGACAGAACAGGCAATGAGATTTCCTTTCCCCTAAATGCAGTGCCTTCCGGCCTGTCTTGGGAATGTCCCCCACCAATGCCTAATCACACCTGTATGTGGCCTCTATTAGGTCAGGTCTCTAGGGCCGCTTTATTTCCTCACCCCAGAGTTCTTGCCCACACTCTGTCCCTCCCATCAGGGAACTGAAGACAGCCCTGCCTGCACACCCACTCCAGAGTGTGTGAGAATGAACGAGAACTTCCGAAGGAAGGAGACACAGTCTCCAGCTTGGCACACATACTCTGCAAGCCGGAAGGTTTCCTTTTTTTGTTGTTTGTTTCAAGATGGAATGATTGCAAGGGGAAAATGGGAGAAATATATTAATAATATATTTCTTATTGTGTATTGACAATGAAATAAATTATAAATTTGATTAGAAAAAAAATGAACAAAGTAAACATTATGTCTTGCTCTTAAACCCTTAGTAGCCTTTCTGAGCTCCCAGCCAGGTCCTTTAGGAGCATAAAGGCCACCTTCTTTCTCAAGGTGTTAGCCTGGACTCCGTGGGAGGAAAGAGCTTGATTAGCACCTTGTTGGGGGCAGTCCCTGGTTGTGCTCAGGAGGGCTAGTGAGTGTCACCAACGAACTCCTTTAACTTAGGGAGTCATCTGAATTTTAGCACTAGAAGAAACCCGAAAGAACATTGTGCAGGCTCCCCGACATTAGGGTCAGTCTCCTGTGCTTTCTAATCACTGTCCTGATCTGAAAAACATAAAAGCCGGCAAAACAACCCCCTCGTGCCTGCCTTTACTGCTACCGGAAATTACAAAGTCAATATGGTGTCTAAAAACGAAGGGATATGGTATTGCTTTATTTTAAGCAGGCCACATCCTGCCCTCCTCCTGCTCCCCAGGGGGGCGGATGGCCAGCTTGAGGTGTCTCTGAAAATTACCGCCTGATCCCATTCCTCATTTTATAACTCAGGCCCCCAAGGCTAGGAAAGCCAGGACCCAACCTGAGTTTCCAAAGCCCTAGGCCTGTGTTTCGTCCGCCTGCTGTTGAGCACTAGTTCCCAAGCAACCAAGCATTTCCGACAGCCACATGCAGAGGGCAGACGGTCGTAGGGTGAGTGTTGCAGGAAGCCAGCTAATGCAAGTTAGGAAATGTTATAGGTACAGGGAGAGGGCACAAATGGCCAGATAACGGAAAGTACAGTGATGAGAGGTTTTCTAGTTTGTTCTTGGTGGAGTTGGCTTGGCCTCAGAGCTGGAGCAGTGTCATGTTTTATGTCATTATTCTCTAATCCAGTGCCCTTTCCTTACCCCAGGGCATTCTAAACCCAGGTGCCTGGAGAACAGTGAGACTGATCCAGTGGCTTCCACGGCTATTAAGGAAGTGAACAGACATTAGCACATACATACATATCCATATTATATTGTTCTGTTTTGGTTTTCAAAATGTGTTTTCTTATAGAAAGGGACAATTTTCCACAGTATCTTTCCATTTCTCTATTTATTTTCCTTACTATTCCAGGGTGGCTGATTCTGAGTGTCAGAATTGCTTAAAAAAGAGATTTAATCCTTTCTAGAGCTGTAGTAAGTTGTGAACTCTGGTAAAATGCAAACTCTAGTCATTTAAAAACAGTATATTAACAGCATAATTTTAACTGTAAAAGCATATGCACAAGTACACACACTCATACTATGTTTTATCAGTTCTAACACACGATTGGTTTTAAGTTTTATGCTCCACTGAGAATGAAAAATGCTCAATCAAAGGCACCATTGATTGTAAGACATGTCTTAATTTCAGAATTTGTGGGGAAAATATGCATCTCAGTATCACTGGAAGATGGGATATAAATAGGATGGAAGGATATACAACAAACATTAATAGTGATCTCCCTGGATGCTTAAGTTGATTTTGGATAACTGTAATTTTTTTCCCCATCCTTTTCTGTCTTTTCCAAATTTTCCATAATGATTATTGTTATTTTGGTAATCATAAAACAAAACAGCCTGATACCAGGGTTATGTCAGCATTTATTTACACATCTTCTTTAGACCTGAGTGTCTTGGAAAGGGATGGTCTTATGTTCTTGCAAGTTTTAAGTTTATAAGCAGGCTTCCAAATCGAAGGCATTTGAGCAGAATGTCCCCTGGGACTGCTGTCCCCATTTTGTTTTTCTTAATTAGACCAATAAAAGCTCTTAGTGTTGCTCCCAAAGCTCCCCTTTCTCGGAACAAAAGCACCTTTTCAAACAAGGGTAGCCTAGTGCCACAGATTGGGCTGAGTACCATGTTCTGTTTGCAGGATAGTGATTTAATTTCTCCCTCCCCCTAAGGGGTACAGTTACAGCCTCTCTCTTGTACTGTGGAGACAGGGGCAGTGAGGTGATGTGGGTGGCCTCTGGGAATCAGAAGCTGTCTCATCAGACAGGTGGCTCTGTCACTGAGAGAGTTTGTCCTCTGTCATCTGTACTCTTAGGTTTTGGTGGTGACATTTCAGAACCTATAGTCACCATCTCTTAGAAGTTAGTGGAATTTAAATCATTTTGCTGCTGAAAAAGTGGGTTACCTGAGACAGAGGGAAAAAACAAAAAGGCTGATGTGTGGCCTGGGTTGATACATGAGTAAGTTGATACATGAGTTGATACATGGCTGCCACTGTAGCTTCCTGGTTTCCTCACCACATCCTTTCCCACAGAGCATGTACACCGGGACATCTATGCTGGTCATACCCAGAAAGCACTTCCTTCTTTCCAGCTATTCAGAAGCTATTTAATAGCACTTGGTTTGTTATTCCTTTTCACATGGCTCTGAGATACACCCTTGATGTAAGCATGGGCTGCTTGGTGCCTCTTTTCCTTTTGCCTCTGCAGTCCCATGACCCATACATTGCTGGCAAGTCATACATCATTTGTAGGGTGCCTTGCTTAGAACTGATTATTTCCCTTCTGGGTTAATAGCACCTTCACTGGAATTGAGACCCTTGGATAGTACAGCTGTATTTGTAAATAAATGTTTTACATTGAGATGCCACAACAAATGGATTTTGCTAGAAATGCATATTATATTGCAGAAGAGAGGTTAAAGTAGAACCATCAAAGAGAAGAGAGAGGTAAACAAGGTAAACATCATGCTAGAGCTTTTTAATGTGTTTATAATCTTCATGCACAACTTCATGCCAGAGCCAAAGCAGAAGAGGGAGACTAGGATGTGAGAGAGTTTATTCCTCTAGAATATTCCAGAGGGGACATCTAGATTTTTTAAACATCTTACTGCCTCCAGAATTGACTTGCCTTTATTACAACTCAAATATATACTGTGTCTTTGGAGTAATTGCACTGAAATGATTCCAGAAACAAAAAGAATAAAGAAATCTTGGCAACAATAATAAGTTTTAGAAAAAATACAGACAAATTATCATTCAAAAATAATTGCTAATCAAATCATACTGATTCAGAAGAAGGCTAAGTGTTAAGCTTTTTAAAAAATGTCCATTTTAATTAAATCTCATTAAATCCTGTCTCAAATCTGTAACCAGCTCTCAAGGTTCCGGTTTCTCAACTTTCCCCTTAGTAGCTAATAAATCCACTTGTTTTAAAAGGTCTGTATTTCTCAGTTTGCCTAAACTTTTTTTTTTTTTTAACCAAGGTATTTAAAATGTGTCATGTTTTTAAAACCACGTCTTCTAGAATTCTTATTTACGGTCCTGTTGCACCTTGTTCTTCATGCTTTAGCTCACATCCTGTCTTCTCTTGGGAAGTATGGATTTATTCCTGGCATTATTTCTGCTTCTTTGAAGAAACAGTCAGATTAGCCGTGTTATATCTAATCCTCTTTTTATCCCCAGCTTTGTAGTTTTGATCTTCCTCTTTCTTATTCCTGATTCTATTTTGTATTTCTAAAGCCTTTTCAGTTGGATGTTTGCTTCAGCCCATCTCCTGGTGGTACATGCTCTTAAACACGGGCTCACACTGAGACTCATTCCTGAACAGTGTTGTTTCAACTTCTGAAAGCATCTTCATTTACGTGCTGTACCTATGGAGCAACAGTGGCCGTCTTTTCAGACTTATCCTAGTGAAATGATTATAATAAGTCCCCCCTAATCCTAACCATAGTACTTCTATATACGCTAAATAATAACCACAGGGAAACTTTACAATTTGACTTCAGCTGAGTATTAAATACAATAATTATTTGTAAAAATTGAATGAGGAGCCCATTCACGTTGTTCATTTCTAGGTTTTGCATATGGAAGAAGTTGTCTTTTTTTTTAATTTACAGAAAGATGCCTGAAAACTGAGCATGATGGCCCCAGAAAAATCAGATCTGGTGAATTCATTATTTGGGGGCTGCTGTTGACTTGGTCGAGTAAGCCATTTTTTCATAATTAAGTGAAGGGAGTTGAATAATTAATGGTTTCCAAGTTGTGCCCAAGCCTTGGGAGTTGATGTAGAGGGGTTAGAGGAGAGAGCAGGGCATCTCCTAGAATAGTCAGCTTTCAACTCTTAGATATTGGGTTCCGTCAGATTTTATTTGAAAAGGGATTTCATAGTACTTTAATAAAGAGTCTCAAAACCTGGTACTTCCCCAAGTTTTTGGATTCTATGAGCCAGTAAGATTTCTATAAATTGAGGTTGGCCAGAGTGGGTAAGGGAGGCACTGCCAACTGGCAAACGTAAGGACTTGAGATGAATACCATCTACTGTCACTGTAATTGCAAAACACCACAAAAAGGATATAATCTTAACAAAAACCCCAAACAAACAAATGAACAAATGAAAACAGTTCTTTGCATTGAACAGCTGTAGCACTGTAAATGCTCACCAGGCTGTTCTTGTTCTGGTGGAGACTTGGTGGGGCCGGCCCTGGGCTGAGGTGAGCTTGTTGGAAGCTGTTGGGCAGGTGCTTTCTGGAGCCCTGTTCTTCAAAATTCAGTCGAGAATAATGAGTTTATTTTATAGTGGGGATTAAAAAGGGCTTGCTGGGTTATTCTCAAGAGTTTGGTCTCATTTTTTCTTTTTCATTTCTTTTGATTTTTAAAAAATATTCATAGATTTGGTAAGGTTTTAAGCAGGTGGACTTTTTTCCCTGCCACAATTAGCATATCAAAACATTCACATTTCATTCTATTTGAATCTTTTGTCCTCATCGAGATCTGAATATTTTAAGCAAAGCACCTCCACAGGAAGTATTCCAGCTTTGACAGTTCAATCTAGAAGAAAAACACAATGAGAGGGTTTGTAAACTGCGGCTCAGTAATGCAGGGGAAGGGGAGGGGTGTAAAGTGTGTCAGAAATGGACCCCATCAGCTCCGAATTTTCTGTGGCAGGAAAGGATGGAGTGGGAGTTGGGGCTAACCTTCAGATCATGTAACGTGGGTTTTATCTGATGGAAAGACATCAGATCCCGTGATACCACACATAGGTTTGCTTGGAAGTTAAATGGAATCTCACTAATCCTTGGAGAGGAAAAGCCGAGGGTCATTCTGAGTTCATAATGCCCTAGTTACGTGCTTGTTGGCATTTAAGACCCCTTAAATCGCTGCATAAATTGAAAAGCTTTCTAAAATATATAATTGTATCAGAAGATTGAGTAATAGTTTATTAGCATTATGTTTTATTTTTCTAATATTAATATATAATTAATATATTCAAGATTTTACACTTTTGCTACAATGATATCAGACAGTATAGTTTCAGCTAATATAGATACACATCAGGATGTTGAAACTTTTTAAATCCATCATTAGTTACGAAACTTGGTTGAAACAACCTAGTTACTCTGGTTAACTTAAGCCAAAAAGGGATTGGTAAGGAGAGGATCAGGTTCCTCACAGTTGGATGGGAAGGCAGGAAACCCAGGCCTAGGCAGGAGTCAGGGAGAACAAGAGCACAGCTGAAATCTTGTCCTAGGAATGGTCTGGTTAAGTCATTGCTCCCATTGGTACCAGCGTCTCCAGCCTCTCAGTTCTGGTGTGGCATTTAAACCAGTTGACCCTGTGCCTCTAGGTCCCCCCTCAGTGTTCCAATTGTACTGAGCCTATGATTGGTTACACTATTTGTTTAGCTTCCACAGAGGAGGAGATTGGGATGGGAAAAGCACCCCCTTTCTAGCTTCCATAGTTGGTGGTGGGGCCCTGCCACTCACCCCATCTTGCAATTCCCCTCCCTACCCCTGCCCCCAAGAAAGAAGAGACTTCAGGTGCCGGGCAGCTTAAACAATAGAAGTTCACTGTGCAACTGGGGAGAAAGGTTCTGAGGAAGATGCATTGTAGTTAAATGAGGCCTGAGGAATGAGTTTTTAGCTTCACTCCAATTAGCTAAGTGATGCTGGGCAGCTTGCTAAACCTCTGGGAGCCTTTGTGTCCTTATCTGAAGAAAGGGAATTTTGATCACAACCCAAGTCCTATGATTCTATAACCAGAGTCTTCTTTCCAGGAAAAAAATTAAAATATAAATAAGATAATAGAAGCAGGCAGGTCTCTAATAAGTATCTCTTTTAACTAGAGAATGATAAGCCAAAACTATCTGAAATATGGATGTGGGAAAGCTGGATTTAAGGACCTCTGCTGGAGAGTAGTCATTGCATAGTAGAGTATAGGAATGCATATGAACTTAGGAGTCAGCTACACCTTGCTGCCAGTGCTTTTTTTTTTTTTTTTTTTTTTTGCGGTACGTGGGCCTCTCACTGTTGTGGCCTCTCCCGTTGCGGAGCACAGGCTCCGGAGGCGCAGGCTCAGCGGCCATGGCTCACGGACCCAGCCGCTCCACGGCATGTGGGATCTTCCCGGACCAGGGCACGAACCTGTGTCCCCTGCATTGGCAGGCGGACTCTCAACCACTGCGCCACCAGGGAAGCCCCTACCAGTGCTTTTTCACTGTTCCACCCCATATTTCTGGAGTGACTTAGAGGAAATTTCTGAGACTTGTTTTCTTATCTGTGAGGTGGAGATAATACTTCTTGACTTGTCCTGTTGTGAAGATTAAATGAGGCAACATACATAAAAGTGCCGGCTACATAGGAAGTGTTCTACAAAGGTTACTACTTCCCTCCCTAGATGCCTGGGGATCTGGTTCTGTAGTACTGCTTGCTCTCTGAGACTCTCCCTTGAGTGGAGGCAATTAAATGGGAATTTAATGAGCATTTGCCCAGTTCAAGACACAGCCCTAGGCTCTAGGTCAGGCCCCTTGTGGGGTTTAAAGAAAAACAAGAGAGTTTGCACTTGAATCATAGAGATCACAGGCCAGCATTTCTCTATGCCATACTCTGGGAACGATGTGGGATAAGAGTTGTAACCTATATAATACCAAACTTAGTAGTAAGTTTTTGTTTTGTTTTTACATTTTTATTATAAAATGAAATGCAGATAACCATATAAAACAAATATATAGCTTTTGAATCATTTTAAAGCAGCTGCCCTTGTAGGTCAAGATAGTGGATCTTGCCAGAGCACTCCAGAAGCCCTCTACATGCCTCATCTCAACATAAGTGCCTCCCTAGCCCCAAAGTATCTACTATCCTAACTTTTAGATAGTGATAAAACTTTTAGGTGATAAAACTATAGAGAAATGTGAGGACGTCCTCACATTTCTCTATAGTTTTATCACCTAAATGTGCCTCCCTAGAGAGTATAGTTTATTCCTACCTTCACTTTTTAAATTTGATGTCTTTCAAGTACTTTAATCTACAGGTTTCCCTTTTTATCCCTTTCTTTTTCTTACAATTTATCAGTTGAAGGACCTGGGCTGTTTGGCCCATAGTTTCCTGGGTTTTGCTGATTGAACACTCATGGGGCAATTCAACATGTCCCTGTGTTCTCTGGATTTCCTGACACCTTTTATTACACGAAACACAATGTCTTCCACAAGGGAGCTCAGTGGCCATATTATAATTGAAGTGGATGGAAACATGGAAACTTTGGTACATGATTCATTCATAATTGAGATACCACATGCCATCTTCTAATGTCCATAGCAGCTGGTTTCTTTTGAAAGAATTTCTAGGAAAGCCTTATTTTAGATGAAGTTTACATTGCACTTCTTACCAACTGACTCATTTTTATCTCTCATGCATCTTTAGGATAGTATATCAAAGATCGAATCCCAGAAATCCCATTAACCTCTGGGTTATGCTAAAATTCGACTTTTCAAGTCTGTGCTGCCAGTAACAGAAACTCCATGTTTCTAATATTTGTTTTATAACATTCTTAAAATGTTACATGTATGTGTAGCTCTGCAATTTCATGTTCCATTTGTGTCAGCCAGGAAGGGAAAATATGGAGAAACTTTGGTTTATCTGAAAGATTTTGGGAATAAGCTCTTTCAATCAAGTAAATATTCTCCTTAGCTGAGTGTGTTTATAGGTACCTTTACATATATGGTTAGTTTCCAAGGAATTCGTATCCAACTAAATACATACAAACTACATATGGAATATAATTCAACTTTTCTTCAGTGAATCATGATCTTATGCTGCCTTACAGCCACCTCTATGAGTGATATTTTTTTAAATATTTATTTATTTGGCTGCACCTGGTCTTGGTTGCGGCACCTGGGATCTTCATTGCGGCGTGTGGGATCTTTTAGTTGCAGCATGCTGGATCTAGTTCCCTGACCAGGGATCGAACCAGGCCCCCTGCATTGGGGGCACAGAGTCTTAACCGCTGAAGCACCAAGGAAGTCCTTATGAGTGATTTTTAAACACCCCAAAAGTCACATTTAAAAATAAACCTGTATCAAATAAATAAATCTGTATCAATTTTTTTTTGGACTTTTGTAACTTTCTCTTAAAGCAGAAAGTTTGCAGACTTACAATCAGGGAATTGAGGCCTCTTGAGATCCCTGAGGGAGGGAAAGAGAGGGACACCAATGAAACTGAAAGGCCACCAAGGGGCCCACTGAAGAGCCAGTTTCCTGTTGGCTGTGCCGCAGGAGGACAAGGCCACCTGTCCATGGTCAGCAGTGTGTCCCCTGGGACAGGTCTATTGAAACCAGAGCCTTGACTGACCCAGGTTATTAGAGGTAGGCTTCCTCATCATTATCAGGGAAAAGAGGAGAGGAGAGGGTTGGTTTCTACATTACCTTGGCAGGAGGCCCATTACTCTTTTTTTTTTTTCACTTATTCAAAATACCTATTATATATCAGAAACTATAGGTGCTGACTTTACACTGGTGAACAGAACTCTCAGGGAGCTTATAATGCAGAGAAGGAGCCAGACCATCAACAAGCAATCAAACAGACTAGAGAAGAGATGGACCATTAGGGATGTGGGAAGAGCAAGGAGAATGATAGGGGCACCTCTTTAGATGGGGAGACTCAGCAGCCACCGTATAGAGGGTGAGGAAACGGTGTTTCAGGGCAAGAACATAGCATGTGCCAAGGCCATGAGGCAGGCTTGGTATTTTTGAGAAACTGAAAGAAGGCCACTTTTTTTTTTTAACTTTACAATAAACTTTATTGACTTTTTTTTTCTTTATACAAAAGGAACTACTTATACACTGTGTGATTGCTGCTTTAATTTTTTTTGAATTTTATTTTATTTATTTTCTTATACAGCAAGTTCCTATTAGTTATCCATTTTATACACATTAGTGTATACATGTCAATCCCAATCTCTCAATTCATCACACCACCACCCCCACCCACCACTGCTTTCCCCGCTTGGTGTCCATACGTTTGTTCTCTACATCTGTGTCTCAATTTCTGCCCTGCAAACTGGTTCATCTATTTTTCTAGGTTCCACATAGATGCGTTAATATGCAATATTTGTTTTTCTCTTTCTGACTTACTTCACTCTGTATGACAGTCTCTAGATTCATCCACATCTCTACAAATGACCCAATTTCGTTCCTTTTTATGGCTGAGTAATATTCCATTGTATTTACATACCACATCTTCTTTATGCATTCGTCTGTTAATGGGCATTTAGGTTGCTTCCATGACCTGGCTATTGTAAATAGTGCTGCAATGAACATTGGGGTGCATGTGTCTTTTTGAATTATGGTTTTCTCTGGGTATATGCCCAGTAGTGGGGTTACTGAGTCATAAGGTACTTCTATTTTTAGTTTTTTAAGGAACCTCCATACTGTTCTCCATAGTGGCTGTACCAATTTACATTCCCACCAACAGTGCAAGAGGGTTCCCTTTTCTCCACACCCTCTCCAGCATTTGTTGTTTGTAGATTTTCTGATGATGCCCATTCTAACCGGTGTGAGGTGATACCTCACTGTAGTTTTGACTTGCATGTCTCTAATAATTAGTGATGTTGAGCAGCTTTTCATATGCTTCCTGGCCATCTGTATGTCCTCTTTGGAGAAATGTCTATTTAGGTCTTCTGCCCATTTTTGGATTGGGTTGTTTGTTTTTTTAATATTGAGCTTCATAAGCTGTTTATAAATTTTGGAGATTAATCCTTTGTCCATTGATCCGTTTGCAAATATTTTCTCCCATTCTAAGGGTTGTCTTTTTGTCTTGTGTATGGTTTGCTTTGCTGTGCAAAAGCTTTTAAGTTTCATTAGGTCCCATTTGTTTATTTTTGTTTTTAGTTCCATTACTGTAGGAGGTGGATCAAAAAAGATCTTGCTGTGATTTATGTCAAAGACTGTTCTTCCTATGTTTTCCTCTAAGAGTTTTATAGTGTCTGGTTTTACATTTAGATCTCTAATCCATTTTGAATTTATTTTTGTGTGTGGTGTTAGGGAGTGTTCTAATTTCATTCTTTTACATGTAGCTGTCCAGTTTTCCCAGCACCACTTATTGAAGAGACTGTCTTTTCTCCATTGTATATCCTTGCCTCCTTTGACATAGATTAGTTGACCATAGGTGTGTGGGTCTATCTCTGGGCTTTCTATCTTGTTCCATTGATCCATATTTCTGTTTTTGTGCCAGTACCATATTGTCTTGATTACTGTAGCTTTGTAGTATAGCCTGAAGTCAGGGAGTCTGATTCCGCCAGCTCCAGTTTTTTCCCCTCAAGACTGCTTTGGCTATTCGGGGTCTTTTGTATCTCCATGCAAATGTTAAGATGTTTTGTTCTAGTTCTGTAAAAAATGCCACTGGTAATTTGATAGGGATTGCATTGAATCTGTAGATTGCCTTGGGTAGTATAGTCATTTTCACAATATTGATTCTTCTAATCCAAGAACATGGTATATCTCTCCATCTGTTGGTATCATCTTTAATTTCTTTCAACAGTGTCTTATAGTTTTCTGCATTCAGGTCTTTTGTCTCCCTAGGTAGGTTTTTTCCTAAGTATTTTATTCTTTTTGTTGCAATGGTAAATGGGAGTGTTTCCTTAATTTCTCTTTCAGATTTTTCATCTTTAGTGTATAGGAATGCAAGAGATTTCTGTGCATTAATTTTGTATCCTGTAACTTTACCAAATTCATTGATTAGCTCTAGTAGTTTTCTGGTAGCATCTTTAGGATTCTCTATGTATAGTATCATGTCATCTGCAAACAGTGACAGTTTTACTTCTTCTTTTCCAATTTGTATTCCTTTTCTTCTCTGATTGCCGTGGCTAGGACTTACAAAACTATGCTGAATAATAGTGGTGAGAGTGGACATCCTTGTCTTCTTCCTGATCTTAGAGGAAATGCTTTCAGTTTTTCACCATTGAGAATGATGTTTGCTGTGGGTTTGTCGTATATGGCCTTTATTATGTTGAGATAGGTTCCCTCTATGCCTCCTTTCTGGAGAGGTTTTATCCTAAATCAGTGTTGAATTTTGTCAGAAGCTTTTTCTGCATCTATTGAGATGATCATATGGTTTTTAATCTTCAGTTTGTTAATATGGTGTATCACATTGATTGAGTATATTGAAGAATCCTTGCATCCCTAGGATAAATCCCACTTGATCATGGTGTATGATTCTTTTAATATGTTGTTGGATTCTGTTTGCTAGTATTTTGTTGAGGATTTTTGCATCTATATTCATCAGTGATATTGGTCTGTAATTTTCATTTTTTGTAGTATCTTTGTCTGGTTTTGGTATCAGGGTGATGGCGGCCTCATAGAATCAGTTTAGGAGTGGTCCTTCCTCTGCAATTTTTTGGAAGAGTTTGAGAGGATGGGTGTTATTTCTTCTCTAAATGTTTGATAGAATTCACCTGTGAAGCCATCTGGTCCTGGACTTTTGTTTGTTGGAAGATTTTTAATCACAGTTTCAATTTCATTACTTGTGATTGGTCTGTTCATATTTTCTATTTCTTCCTGGTTCAGTCTTGGAAGGTTATACCTTTCTAAGAATTTGTCCATTTCTTCTAGGTTGTCCATTTTATTGGCATAGAGTTGCTTGTAGTAGTCTCTTAAGATGCTTTGTATTTCTGCAGTGTCTGTTGTAACTTCTCCTTTTTCATTTTTTTTGTATATTATTATTATTTTTTATTAGTTTCTGCTTTATAACAAAGTGAATCAGTCATACATATACATCTGTTCCCACATCCCTTCCCTCATGCATCTCCCTCCCTCCCACCCTCCCCATCCAACCCCTCCAGGCGGTCACAAAGCACCGAGCTGATCTCCCTGTGCTCTGCGGCTGCTTCCCACTATCTATCTACCTTACGTTTGGTAGTGTATATATGTCCATGCCTCTCTTTCGCTTTGTCACAGCTTACCCTTCCCCCTCCCCATATCCTCAAGTCCATTCTCAAGTAGGTGTGTGTCTTTATTCCCGTTTTACCCCTAGGTTCTTCATGACATTTTTTTTTTAATTCCGTATATATGTGTTAGCATACGGTATTTGTCTTTTTCTTTCTGACTTACTTCACTCTGTATGACAGACTCTAGGTCTATCCACCTCATTACAAATAGCTCAGTTTCGTTTCTTTTTATGGCTGAGTAATATTCCATTGTATATATGTGCCACATCTTCTTTATCCATTCATCCGATGATGGACACTTAGGTTGCTTCCAGCTCTGGGCTATTGTGAATAGAGCTGCAATGAACATTTTGGTACATGTCTCTTTTTGAATTATGGTTTTCTCAGGGTATATGCCTAGTAGTGGGATTGCTGGGTCATATGCTAGTTCTATTTTTAGTTTTTTAAGGAACCTCCATACTGTTCTCCATAGTGGCTGTACCAATTCACATTCCCACCAGCAGTGCAAGAGTGTTCCCTTTTCTCCACACCCTCTCCAGCATTTATTGTTTCTAGATTTCTTGATGATGGCCATTCTGACTGGTGTGAGATGATATCTCATTGTAGTTTTGATTTGCATTTCTCTAATGATTAATGATGTTGAGCATTCTTTCATGTGTTTGTTGGCAGTCTGTATATCTTCTTTGGAGAAATGCCTATTTAAGTCTTCTGCCCATTTTTGGATTGGGTTGTTTGTTTTTTTGCTATTGAGCTGCATGAGCTGCTTATAAATTTTGGAGATTAATCCTTTGTCAGTTGCTTCATTTGCAAATATTTTCTCCCATTCTGAGGGTTGTCTTTTGGTCTTGTTTATGGTTTCCTTTGCTATGCAAAAGCTTTGAAGTTTCATTAGGTCCCATTTGTTTATCTTTGTTTTTATTTCCATTTCTCTAGGAGGTGGGTCCAAAAGGATCTTGCTGTGATTTATGTCATAGAGTGTTCTGCCTATGTTTTCCTCTAAGTGTTTGATAGTTTCTGGCCTTATCCTTTTTCATTTTTAATTTTATTGATTTGAGTCTTCTCACTCTTTTTCTTTTTTTTTTTTTTTGCGGTACGCGGGCCTCTCACTGTTGTGGCCTCACCCGTTGCAGAGCACAGGCTCCGGACGCGCAGGCTCAGTGGCCATGGCTCATGGGCCCAGCTGCTCTGCGGCATGTGGGATCCTCCTGGACCGGGGCATGAACCCGCGTTCCCTGCATCGGCAGGCGGACTCTCTACCACTGCGCCACCAGGGAAACCCTCATTCTTTTTCTTGATGAGTCTGGCTAATGGTTTATCAATTTTGATTATCTTCTCAAAGAACCAGCTTTTAGCTTTATTGATCTTTGCTATTGTTTCCTTTGTTTCTATTTCATTTATTTCTGCTCTGATCTTTATGATTTCTTTCCTTCTGCCTACTTTGGGTTTTGTTTGTTCTTCTTTCTCTAGTTCCTTTAGGTGTAAGGTTAGATTGTTTATTTGAGATTTTTCTTGTTTCTTGAGGTAGGCTTGTATATAGCTATAAACTTCCCTCTTAGAACTGCTTTTGCTGCATCCCATAGGTTTTGGATCATCGTATTTTCATTGTCATTTGTCTCTAGATATTTTTTGATTTCCTCTTTGATTTCTTCAGTGATCTCTTGGTTATTTAGTAATGTACTGTTTAGCCTCCATGTGTTTATGTTTTTTACATTTTTTTCCCTATAGTTGATTTCTAATCTCATAGCGTGGTCAGAAAAGATGCTTGATATGATTTCAATTTTCTTAAATTTACTGAGGCTTGATTTGTGACCCAAGATGTGATCTATCCTGGAGAATGTTCCGTGCGTAGTTGAGAAGAAATTGTAATCTGCTGTTTTTGGATGGAATGTCCTATAAATATCAATTAAATCTATCTGGTCTATTGTGTCATTAAAGCTTGTGTTTCCTTATTAATTTTCATTTTGGATGATCTGTCCATTGGTGTAAGTGAGGTGTTAAAGTCCCTCACTATGATTGTGTTACTGTCGATTTCCTCTTTTATAGCTGTTAGTAGTTGCCTTATGAATTGAGGTGCTCCTATGTTGGGTGCATATATATTTATAATTGTTATATCTTCTTCTTGGATTGATCCCTTGGTCATTATGTAATGTCCTTCCTTGTCTCTTGTAACATTCTTTATTTTATCTGATATGAGTATTGCTACTCCAGCTTTCTTTTGATTTCCATTTGCATGGAATATCTTTTTCCATCCCCTCACTTTTCAGTCTCACTTGGTCTGAAGTGGGTCTCTTCTAGACAGCATATATACAGGTCTTGTTTTTGTATCCATTCAGCAAACCTGTGTCTTTTGGTTGGAACATTTAAACCATTCACGTTTAAGGTAATTATTTATATGTATGTTCCTATTTCCATTTTCTTAATGTTTTGGGTTTGTTTTTGTAGGTCCTTTCCTTCTCTTGTGTTTCCCACTTAAAGAAGTTCCTTTAGCATTTGTTGTAGAGCTGGTTTGGTGGTGTGGAATTCTCTTAGCTTTTGCTTTTATGTAAAGCTTTTGATTTCTCCATTGAATCTGAATGAGATCCTTGCTGGGTAGAGTAATCTTGGTTGTAGGTTCTTCCCTTTCATCACTTAAGTATATCATGCCACTCCCTCTGGCTTGTAGAGTTTCTGCTGAGAAATCAGCTGTTAACCGTATGGGTGTTCCCTTGTATGTTATTTGTCTCTTTTCCCTTGCTGCTTTCAATAATTTTTCTTTGTCTTTAATTTTTGCCAGTTTGATTACTATGTGTCTTGGCATGTTTCTCCTTGGGTTTATCCTGTATGGGACTCTGCCCTTCCTGGACTTGGGTGGCTATTTCCTTTCCCATGTTAGGGAAGTTTTCGACTATAATCTCCTCAAATATTTTCTCTGGTCCTTTCTCTCTCTCTTCTCCTTTTGCGACCCCCATAATGCGAATGTTGTTGCGTTAAATGTTGTCCCAGAGGTCTCTTAGGCTGTCTTCATTTCTTTTTGTCCTTTTTTCTTTATTCTGTTCCACAGCAGTGAATTCCACCATTCTGTCTTCCAGGTCACTTATCTGTTCTTCTGCCTCAGTTATTCTGCTATCGATTCCTTCTAGTGTATTTTTCATTTCAGTTATTGTGTTGTTCATCTCTGTTTGTTTGTTCTTTAATTCTTCCAGATCTTTGTTAAATGTTTCTTGCATCTTTTCGATCTTTGCCTCCATTCTTTTTGCGAGGTCCTGGATCATATTCACTATCATTATTCTGAATTCTTTTTCTGGAAGGTTGCCTATCTCAACTTCATTTAGTTGTTTTTCTGGGGTTTTATCTTGTTCCTTCATCTGGTACATAGCCCTCTGCCTTTTCATCTTGTCTTCCTTTCTGTGAATGTGGTTTTTGTTCCACAGGCTGCAGGATTGTAGTTCTTCTTGCTTTTGTTGTCTACCCTCTGGTGGATGAGGCTGTCTAAGAGGCTTGTGCAAGTTTCCTGATGGGAGGGACTGGTGGTGGGTAGAGCTTGCTGTTGCTTTGGTGGGCTGAGCTCAGTAAAACTTAAATTCACTTGTCTGCTGATGGGTGGGGCTGGGTTCCCTCCCTGTTGGTTGTTTGGCCTGAGGCGACCCAACACTGGAGCCTACCCGGTCTCTTTGGTGGGGCTAATGGCGGACTCTGGGAGGGCTCACGCCAAGGAGTACTTCCCAGAACTTCTGCTGCCAGTGTCCTTGTCTCCACAGTGAGCCACAGTCATCCCCCGCCTCTGCAGGAGACCCTCCAACACTAGCAGGTAGGTCTGGTTCAGTCTCTTATGGGGTCACTGCTCCTTCCCCTGGGTCCCAGTGAGCACACTACTTTGTATGTGCCCTCCAAGAGTGGAGTGTCTGTTTCCCCCAATCCTGTCAAAGTCCTGCAATCGAAGCCCGTTAGCCTTCAAAGTCTGATTCTCTAGGAATTCTCCTCCCGTTGCCAGACCCACAGATTGGGAAGCCTGACGTGGGGCTCAGAACCCTCACTCCAGTGGGTGGACTTCTGTGGTATAAGTGTTCTCCATTTGTGAGTCACCCACCCAGCAGTTATGGAATTTGATTTTATTGTGATTGTGCCCCTCCTACCATCTTATTGTGGCTTCTCCTTTGTGTTTGGATGTGAGGTATCTTTTTTGGTGAGTTGCAGTGTCTTCCCATCGATGACTATTCAGCAGTTTGTTGTGATTCTTGTGTTCTTGCAAGAGGGAGTGAGGGCACGTCCTTCTACTCCACCATCTTGAACCAATCTCGTTGCTCTGACTTTTTTTTTTTTGAGGTATAGTTGATTTACAATATTATGTTAGTTTCAGTTATATAATGTAGTGATTGAAAATTTTTAGAGATTATACTCCACTCATAGTTATTTTAAGATATTGGCTATATTCCTTGGGCAGTACAATATATCCTTGTAGCTTATTTATTTTATACATAATAGTCTGTACCAAAAGAAAGCCACTTTAATAGAAGTAATGAACAGTCAGGAACCTGAAGCAGGACTTTTACCACCTTCTCAAAAGTCAGTTTTCACTCAGGAAAATACTGAAACATAATGGTCCTTTTGGGCAACTTTACTTGACCCATAAAGCATTTTGTATATCCTATGGAAAGCCATCTCACAAGCACAGATGTTGGAACATATGTATTGCATTGACACATGTTGATCTGCTTATTTTACTTAAAACTAGCAACTCTGGTTTTCCTTGATCCTGCCCTGGGAGATTGGGCAATACCGTTTCATCAACATCATGAATTGGCTTAAGCATAGGTCATGCTGAATTATGAAGTTTCAAAACTTACCTAAAGTATTTCTGAATCTTTGTCATCAGCTATTTGGTTTTTGTGGATCTCCTTTCCAAATGACCAGGTAGACTATAAAATACCCACGGTTTCTAATTAATGACATTTCCTCATAAAAAACGTTTTTATCTTTCGTGATTAATGGTCTGGAAATGGGAGAACCCTAGAATCATTTTGTTGAAGATGACCTATAAACATGAGCTGGGTAGTTGTGTCTCTGCATGAGGATTATGCCAAGTGTCACATAGCTAGGTTCCTATTGGTAGCAAAAAGGAAGGGGACCTGCCTTTACTGAGCCTTAGTGTGACGTTGCATTAAAAGGACAGCTTGAGCTCTTCACTGAGGCTTTCCAGTGCTCTCCTTTTCCGATTTTGCACACACGTCTGGTTTCTATTTTAATATTAGTGTAACTCCGTTCCCTCTTTCCTTTGCTTTTCTCTCAAGATTGACAGCCTCATGGCAGGAAGGCTCACCCTGTTATTGACTGGTCATTGCACCCTACTGTGGGCTGGGTAGGCACTCTTTAGTTGCTTCTTTTCCTTTCCTTTCTTTTCTTTTTGGAGCTTTTCTTTCCTCACCCACCCACTTCCTATGACTTTCCTTCTCCTCTGTGGTCCACCCCCCAAATCCTTTATATCTCTCCCTACTTTTCACTCTGTTACTTTTCTTCCCTACCCTCCCACTATTTTTCTTTTCCTTTGATTCATTTCCACAACCCGTGTCCCATCTTCTGTGATGCTAATAGCATTTGGCATTGCATTTTGATCAGTTACCCAACTAATAGCAGCAGGCTCCATGTGTGCATTATTTAAACTTCATTTTAGGGACTCTGGCACATCCTGCTTTGTGTATGCCCAAGTCTCCAATGCCCAGATGAGGTCCTTGTGTTTAGGGTTGGGGAATTAATACCCTCCTCGGAATAAACAAATGAATGAACACATTGCTGGTCAACTTGATGGTGTCCATAATCCACAATTTTTGCCTCAAAAGAAATTTCTGGATCTTGAAACTTGCAGGCTCTCCCGAATAAATGAGAATGGATAGATAGATGACAAGTATAGAAAATGCTCTGTGTTGTTTATCACATGATAGAGTAAGTCTGCACTGTAGGCAAAAGAATGCAGTTAGTAAGGTCTGGGTTTTAGTCCTGGCTTGTCCTTTCCTGCAGGCTTGCATGAGAAAGCTATACCCTTTCTCAGTGTGGGTTCATTAATCTGAAAGTGAGCTACCTTACCCAGAGTGTGTGAGAAGAGATGTGTGTAAAAGCACTTTATGAATTACAAAACACTACATGAATAAAGCATCGTTATGTTGCCTGTATTAGTCATAATACAATTAGGAATTTAAAATTGGACGCTTATTATAAATATATGATTTACTTTTAAACTTATTTGTTGAAAGAATGTATCTCATCTTCAAATAAAGGGATGGCATGAGCTTGAGACCATAGAGAATAGTTTATTGAAAAGCCTCCCTTTTGTAGGATTTTAGGATTAAAATTAGACAACGATGAAAATGTGTGCTTTTAATAGTAAATGTTACACAAATAAATGTGATGGTTTCCCTTATGCTAATTTTTATTTTTTAAATAAACTTATAATGTTCTATATATAATACAGTTGAGTTGTAGAATAGCCATACCTGTGAATGACTTATCTTAGGGTTTAAAAATTCATAAACTTGAACTTCTTTTGTTTAGGTCCCAGGCTGTGGAGGAGAATGTACTAACCACATCCATCAAAGATGTTAATCATGGTCTCTCCTTGTTAATTTTCTTCTCTCTCTGAAACCTTGGCCCACTCAAAATAGAGAAATGAGTGAAACCCATCTCACTAAATTGAGTCATGATGAGTACATCTGTGTGACCTTTGCTGGACCTCTCTGACTGACAAGTGAAGGAGAAAAGGGCTAAATCCTGAACCTCCTTCAGTGTCCCCAGTTCTCCCACCTTAGCGAGCCCCAGATCACTTGCTTTGTCTTAAGTAAGCTGTGTGCTTCTACCTCTCCGTTCTCCTTTCATTCCTACAGCCCATGCAGGACGCGCTGGCAGACCTTCCGGAATGGTACGGAATAAAAGGCATGCAGGCCCACTGGATCGGGGACTGTGTGGGCTGCCATTTGGACTTCACATTAAAGGTGATCAAGCAAGAGCATCTCCAGCAATTAATGCTCAGAAACCCCCTTCTGCATTTTTAGAACTCTTTGAAGAGACCAGCAACTTGAGACTCTGCAGCAGTGCTATCCAGTAGAAAGATACTGAGAGTCACATATGTAATTTCAAATTTTCTAGTAGCCACATTTTTTAAAGTGCAAAGAAACAGGTGAAATTAATTTTAATAACATATTTTATTTAACTCATTACATCCAAAATTTTCATTTCAAGATGTGATCACATTGTAGGCCTTTGCTTCTCCACCAGGGTGAGGGATGCAGGTCTCTGCGCCACCTGGCTACTGTATGTGGAATGTCTTCTGTATTCTCTCCCTTGCCCGATATTTTATCATGAAAGTGTTTCCATCTTCATTCCTGGACCCACCTGAAAATGAGACATCTCCAGAGGGAACACTCTCAGTCCTGCAGGTACAGGGCCATATGGCTGTGCCTCTGAGGCCCCACGCCTGGCTCCATAGGTGACACCTAATTGGCACTCAGTCCATAATGTGGACTTTTAGTTCTGGGCCCCAAGCGCTTTGCACATCATTGGCACTTTGTGAGCACATTTGAATGTGTGAAGGAAAGAGGATCTGGCCTCTCTGTGTCCTCTGTGTCTGTCACATAGTTGGCATTCAGTTGGTGCCTAATGTTTGACTCTCCCTTGAAAGGCATTTAACCAGCCCTAGGAGCACTCATTCTTGAGCTCAGCTCAGGCTGTCCTTTCTTTCCTATTCAAAATGGAATTAGCCTCAGTGTCTTTTTCTGGTTAGAAATGATGCCTTTATTTGTAACTTAAATCCTGGAGCAAAGTATAGCTCCTTTCTCAGGATGAATAACATTGACAGTTATTATTGATTTGTGAACAAAGGAGCCAAGAACCGGGGAAGGCATCCTTCTGAGCATGCTTTGACCCCCTTTGATTTGGGGCCCCCAGGTATGCCTGGTTGTGGGCACTGGGGAGGCCTCGTGAAAGAGGAGCTGCGACCCTCTTCTCTCTTGCCCTTTCTGCCCCTGCTAGGGACCACCTCAGGTCCCCACATCCCTGTGGCTATGGTCAGAAGCTGTCACCACTGTCTGGGATTGGGGAGGGGTGGGAGGAAGGGATATGGCTGGGGAGCACAGCAGCCCAGAGGGAGGAATGAGAAATGAAATGACTCTGCTTCCCCCCTGCCAGGTTGATGGGCAAGTCACAGGAGAAAAGCTGAGCGCCTACACGGCCACCCCCGAGGCCGTTTACGGCACCTCCCACGTGGCCATCTCTCCCAGCCACAGACTCTTACATGGGCACAGCTCTCTGAAGGATGCCTTTCGGAAGGCTCTCATCCCTGGCAAAGGTGAGTTGGCAAGTTAAGGTTAAGACGGGGGCATTATGCCTTATGTTTCACAGAGTTCACGGTCCTTTCACATATGTCATCTTGTGTGATCTGTTATTCTCCTTGGCCTAACTTTTCATGTTTTGATTTTAAAACATGAGGATCAAAAAGAACTTTGAAAATGTTAAGTTACTTTGAGTTACTAGTTTGTACGCTTCGTAAGTTTTTGTTTGAAAGCTCAACTCTTTCCCTTTAAATGTAATCTAGATTTAAAGCTCTTTTCTGATAGGAATAGAATCTGGTACTTAACTTATAATTTTATCATCATATAAAACTATACTGACAGGGACAGGAAGGAAACCAATGACAATTAGGGGAAACATTTCAATAACTTAATTTTAGTATCTTTAAGAATTCACACAGTGATCTGAGCAGACAAGCAGAGTCCTGCTCAATATAGGTCTTAAATGAGTGGATCAAGCTGACCTAGAGTTGGCATGGCAGGTGTTGGTCAGTGAGGATTGGGAAGTGCCTATGCATTAGTCAGTATTCCAGGGTTGTAAGCAACAGAATCCATCTCTGGCTAACCCAGGGGAGGAGGGGAACATACTGGAAAGCTGTGGGGAAGAGCCAGTCTGGAAGAGGACTTGGACCAGACAGCCATGGGGGTTTGGGCAGCAGGAACAAATAGTCTCTTGCGTACCACTGACTGAGGGAATCTGCTCTCACCTCGCCCTCAGTGCTTGGGGCACTTGGTTTGAGATTCCTGTTGCAGAGAAGGGTGTTCACTTGGTGTAACTGGGGACCCTGGCCTTTTTGTTGTCCAAGGGAAGGCCAGGCACCTTCCTTGATAGACCAACAAGACTGTCATCAGTGAGGAAGGGGTAGCTTTCTAAAACTCAGAGGCTCTTACCAGAGGAAGGGGATATGATCCTGGGCAGGCGAAAGGAACTCCCCTGTCATTTAGAAGTAGGTCTCCAGAGAAATGTAAAATTTCTGTAAAAATCTCAGCCTACTTCACTTTTCATAGACTATAAACTTCAACCCAAAGCACACAGTCTGAATTATTGGAAGTCTATTTAAATTATTTGATTAATAAAAATTTTTGAATGGTGGCATAAAGTTTTTTTTTAATTGCTGTTCTTAAAATAGTCAGAATGAAAGATTTCCTGATCACATTGGAAAGATAAACAATGTCATCCCAGCTTATCTCTGCTTAGGACTTCTAATTGTTTACTTAACAACATTAATATTCAGATCAGTTAATACTTACTGAGAGCCTGCTACATACTGAGCACTCGGGGATGCATAGATGGCCATTCACAGTCCTGTCTTCAGGGGGCGGAGGCGGGGTCATAGCAGAGGAGACCCAGATCCATATGTAATTCACTGGCACAGGACAGATATCACTTGGTTTCATCTCTTTTGTTGTTGTATATTGAAATGGAGAAAAGACTTTTAAGATTTCAGTGTATGCTTATAAAGTCCAGTAGCTATCTCTCTCAGTTTTATTTTCCACGTATTCAAAAGAAAGATTGGATTGTTTTCAACTGTTTAGTTTAAAGGGAAAACTCGTTGTTTTTACTTTCATGAGCATTTTGAGATTCCTTGAGGGCTATGTTGGTTGAATAATATCTAAAATTGAAAAAACTTAAAAATATAAACATCTGGCCTTAGATTTTTTTTCCCATGGTTAATTTGGGGACACAAATTAAAGTGAAGTAATAGTAGTAGAGGATTAACTAGCTAATAAGTTACAAAAGATGGAGTTCCTGACATGAAAGACACTATATAAATCCAAAACATTTTCATATGTAAGAAATTAAGAAATGATCTTAGCATATGCAGAGAGCAGTGTTTTCATGATAATTTGGATATCAGCAGACCTGACTTGGCCTGGTTATTTCCTTTTGGCGCTGAATGGCTCGTTCACTTTGTTCTCCGCTCTTTTTAGTAATCTCTGAAATAATTACCAATGGAACACTACACTTGGCTCTAAATTTTCTGATTCTAATTTTCAGAATGGAAATATTCTTTTTGCAGATGTCAATTTATTCAAAGTCTCTAGATTAATTTGCATGTCAAGTCTCTGGGTGTTGACATGTAGAATCAGTCGTTTATGGCCAGTACAGTGCTTGAGTGTAATGCAGTTTTCCCAATGAATTAAAATTACCATATGAATATGGATTTATGCCTCCTTTGGCCTTTGAGGTCACATTTTAAATCTGAACATCTTATCACTAGTGTCATTTACCATTGCCATCTGGCTCAAATCAGGCAAGCAGCTTGGTTTTCCCTCAAATGTCCAGTTTTGAGGATAACTAATGTTAAAGCAGTGACTGCTGCAAGTCATGGCAGCACACAGTTGGGACTGAATATATCACTTGCACAAGTTTAAATTCTCAAACATGAGTTCCTGCAGTTGCTAAGTTGATATCTGCATATTGTCTCCTGAGTTGGCACAAGATGATCAAGGTTCTGATCCCAGATCCATCCTATGACTTAAGGATGGTCATTTCACCTTTTTAAGTTGAGTTTTCTCTGCAGCGCAGGTGATGAGGCTATCGAGCAAGGTGGGGTGGAGCGCTTGGTGGGAACAGAAGGAGCCCTGAGGGGTCTGAGGAGGAGGATGACACATGTGGACAGGGTGATGCTTGAGTCGCAGAGTAGAGGCAGGAGAGCTGGCTTACCCCATTAGTTAGGGTGAGAGATGGTGAAGACCCTAGAACAGTGGCCATGAGAATGGAGGGGCGAGAACAGCTCTGAGAAGTATTTGGAAGGCTCCTGGGACAACTCCCTGATTTCTGGCCTGGCCGACTGGGTTGCGGATGTTACTGACTAAATGTACTGTTTTTGCTCAGCATACTATAATTGGCCCAGATTCCTTTAAGAGAGCAAAAATTAAGGTCCTTCTCTATACAGTTCTTGAAATTGAGTGTATTTCCATAATCATTGGCATTGCCTCCTTTTCTCAGCTGACCGCCTCTGATTTAAGTCATGTTATGTAAGCTGTGACTTGATAGGAACTAGAAACCATAAAAAGCATCAATAGGGAAATATCATCAGAGTTCTAGAAGCTGTTCTGACATTTCCTGGAGTCTTTTCTTACATTCCTAATATTAAAATATGCAAACCCTGGGGCTTCGGAACCACACATTTCAGCTCTGAGTCACCAGTGGTCTACACAGTGTATTTTTTGCCAAAAGGGTAAATGAGGTCTCCCTAATGGATGACTTAGAAACCCTGTTGTTATTGACACATAGAGAGAAGCCCCAGAACACTGAATAATTTATTGCTCCCTATTGTCTTGCCCCGTCTCCATTGATTCAGCATGGGAGTGGGACAAAGGGTAAGGAACAGAATCCTGTGGATAATAGTTTATTCTAGAATCAAACTGCTCCTACTAGCATCCTTTCAGCACATGTTAATAGATGCTGTGTGGAGGAAAGCTTCCGTGATCAGGTGACCTGGAATAAAGCAAAAATAAATAGGTTTCTTTGCTTCTGGACTTTTTAGTGCCTTCGCTGTGCTAACGTGCACTGCGACTGTCTACGAGGGGACGTCATGCAGCTCTCCTCACGCTTACTTGACCAGAGGACCCTGTTTCCACAGAGCATGCCTGGGACCTAGTTGCAAGCAGCACTGCTTTGCTGAGTTATGAACAGAGACTTTGGTCTGTTTTTCCATGGGGCCGGTGAAAAAAAGACCTACCTTTTTTGCAGTGGGGGCCCTGAGAGCAGAGGGCAGCTTCTTGACTGGAATGTTTCCTTTGTAATTACTAACTATTAAGTTAGTAATCCTTTGTATCCTCTAAAGCATTTAGCTGTGACTTAACCCCTGTATGAACTGCTTCAGTTACTTGGGATTTCTCCTTGGCTTCCTGCTTCATGTCACCAGCACATGACTAATGAGAAATGTGGAGAATGCTAGGCCTGGCCAAGAACTTTTTTCTAATTGAAAAACTGTCATTATAGACCTTTTATGTGGGAAAATGGAGAAAAATTCAACCCTTTAATGCAAGTACTCTACTTTTTTTTCATATTTTTCTTGTAATGACTTTATTGAGATATAATTCACATATAAAATTCAGCCATTTAAAATGTGCAATTCATTGGTTTTTAGTATATCTACAGAGTTTTACAACCATCACCACTGTCAATTTTAGGACATTTTTATCATCCCCCAAAGAAATCCCATACCCTCTAGCAGTCACCCCCATTCCTCCTATTTCCCCCAGCCCCAGGCAGCCACTAATCTACTTTCTTTCTACATAAACTTTCCTGTTCTGGACATTTCATATAAATGGACTCATATGATATTTGTTCTTTTGTAACTGGCTTCTTTCATTTAGTATAATGTTTTCAAGGTTCATCCATGTTGTAGTCAGTACTTCATTTCTTTTTATTTCAGAATAATATTCCATTGTATATACCAGATTTTATTTATCCATTCATCAGTTGATGGACATTTTGTTTCTTTCCACTTTCCAGCTAGCTGCTATGAACGTTCGTTCAGATTTTTATGTGGATATATGTTTTTATTTCCTTGTGTATATATTGGCTTGGCCAAAAAGTTCATTTGGGGTTTTCTATATGATCGAATGGAAAAACCCAAACGAATTTTTTTGGCCAACCCAATATCTAGGAGTAGAATTGTTGGGTCTTAAGGTAACTCTATTTTTAACTGGTTGAGGAACAATCAGACTGTTTTTTAAAACAGCTGTTCTGTTTTACATTCCCAGCAGCAGTACATGGGGGTTCCAATTTCTCCGCATCTTTGCCTACACTTGTTATTGTCTGTCTTTTTTATTATGGTCATGCTGGTGAGTGTGAAGCATTATCTCATTGTGGTTTTGATTTGCATTTACCTGATGGCTAATGGTATTGAGCATCTTTTCACGTGCTTATCGGCCATTTATATATCTTCTTCTTTTTTTCTTTTTTTTTTTGCCGTATGCGGACCTCTCACTGTTGTGGCCTCTCCCGTTGCGGAGCACAGGCTCCGGAGGCGCAGGCTCAGCGGCCATGGCTCACAGGCCCAGCCGCTCCGCGGCATGTGGTATCCTCCCAGACCGGGGCACGAACCCGTGTCCCCTGCATTGGCAGGCAGACTCTCAACCACTGCGCCACCAAGGAAGCCCTATATATCTTCTTTAGAGAAATATCTGTTCAGATCATCTGCCCATTTTTTAATTTAGTTGTCTTTATTATTAAATTGTAATAATTTTTTATGCTAGATACAAGTTTCTTATCAGATATATGATTTACAAAAATGTTCTCCAGTTCTGTGGGTTTTCTTTTCACTTCCTTGATGGTGTCCTTTGAAACGCAGAAGTTTTAAATTTTGTTAAAGTCCAATTTATCTACTTTTTCTTTTGTTTTTGGTGTCATATCTAAGAAACCATTACCTAATCGAAGATCACAGAGATTTATACCTATGTTTCTTCTAAGAGTTTTATGGTTTTAGATCTTATATTTAGGTCTTTAATCCATTTTTAAATTAAGTATAATTTTTATATATAGCAAAGGTAGGAGTTCAATTTTGTTCTTTTGTATGTGTCATAAATTCTTTTAAATTCGTGTTCCCGCACACACTTATCTTAAAAATCAGACTGCTTCTGTCTTTATTTTTTGGTTTTTACTTAATATGATATCAGAAAATATTTCTTTGTTTTTAGGCAGGCTTCCCAATTGTTTTTTAATCCATACATAATATTCTGTCAACTCAAGTGTATCATAATATCCTAAATCTTCCCTATCATGTTGAACATTTGGCCTTTTTCATGTTTGGGCTATTATGGAGACAGCTCTTTGCCTCTATAGAATTACTTCCTTAGGAAACATCCCCAAGAGTGTGATTTTTTTGGTCAAAGGTTATGAACCCTTTTCTAGTTCTGTTTACAAGTTGCTTTTATTGGTTTCTGAAAGGGCTATATCAGTTTAGAGTACTGTATCCAATGATATATGAATTTCAGTGCAACTTCACAAACAGTGATGGTACCCTTTTAAATTTTTTTCTTAACTTATCAGGTGAAAAATAATAATACTTCAAGATTACTTTAATTTCCATCTCACTTTATAAAAATTAATTTGTGTTTTTAAAAATCTAGGTGATATATGTATATTACGTGAAATTTCAGAGGGTACTAACAACAGCAATGACAGTAGCCTTCTTACCCAACCACTTTTAATTTTGGGAGGAATTTGTTACTTAGGATATAAGTTCGATGGCTGTGACAGAGTCCTAGAAAAACAGTGACTAAAAGGACAGAAGTTTATTTCTTGCCCACGTGACATGCAGAGTGGGTATAACAAGTCTGCTTTGTGGGGTGGTTGGGGCCGAGGCTCTTTCTGTCTTCCTGCTCTGCCCCTCTAGGACGTTGCCCTTATCTGTGTGTTCTAGATTGTTCTGCATTTCATCTGGGTCGCAGTAAGAAGGTGGTGGGGGAAGAAGGGCAGCTCCTTCCCTTTGAGAGCGTGACCTGCAGGTTGCTTCTACACTTAACCCCATGGCCATACCCAGTGCAAGTGAAGCTGAGCAGTGCTGCCATTAGCTACGCAGTCATGTGTCCAACTAAACATTCTATTGCTGAATCAGAAGGAGAGACAGATACGGGGTCAACTGGCAGTCTGTGCCACCGCTGTTTCTCTGGTATAGACCGCCACATGTCTGTATAATATGCCTACACTGCTGTCTCTCCATTCACCAGTTCTAGACATTACCTAGTGACTTTTATTCTCACTCCACCACGCCTCACTGTCCATCCTCCTAATAACGTACCATAATTGCAGAATTTGCAAATGTATACCTCTTCTTTGAGAAGGGACCATATGGAATCAGAAATCTGGCTGTCCACTTTGAGGGTGTCAGCACTTCAGCAGCTCCAGCAGCAGGTGCCTCCCAGTCATGGTACCAGGGTGCTGGTTGAACCTCATTGCTGGAGACCCATTTGCGTTACATTTTCACTCTGTCCCCACCATAACCCTGTCCTGTGCTTCCTGACACCCAAGGTGAAGGAAGATCGGAGCTGGCTTAGATGTTTACAGAGCCTATCTTTAACTCTCTGAAAAATAAATCCTAATTCCTAGGCTTTTTTTTTTTAAGGTTTTTCTGATGTGGACCATTTTTAAAGTCTTTATTGAATTTGTTACAATATTGCTTCTGTTTTATGTTTTGGTTTTTTGGCTGCGAGGCATGTGGGATCTTAGCTCCCCATCCAGGGATTGAACCCACACCCCCTGTGTTGGAAGGCGAAGTCTTAACCACTGGACCACCAGAGAAGTCCCCCTAGGCTTATTTTAACTTTGGGGTTTGTAGAACATATTTGAGATAAATCTATATAAAGTCTTAAAACATAGTGGGTGTAAATAGTAATAGTTCATAAATTATAACTGTAGTTAATTGCTTATGTTGCAAAAGTTCAAATGAACTCACTAATTGTTTACCACCTCTCATCCCTTCTTCCTTTGGGACTTTATTGGGGTCTTCATGCTTCCAGTCCTACATATATTCAGTGAAGATTCATGTATGTATGGTTTATCTCACTGCTGCAGTAGTTGTAATAAGCTTCATTTAAGATGACACACTGTTTGGATAATTCCAAATTAAGTGTTTTATTATGACCACATAAATATTGGTCACCTGAGCCAAATATACTATGATTACATTTTCCTTTTTATATAAATTTCTATTTTTCCTGAAGTTCATGGTGTCCTCATTTTTTTAATTTGCTTTGTGTTCTTTGAATTTCTGACTGTCTTCCCACATCCTCCCAGAAGCTCTTTAAAACTCCTCTTAAGTTTTCTACATATTCCAGGCTGTCAGATAATCTATCCATCCCCTTTTTTTTCCTGAAGATGCTTTCTGGGGCTCTCTGTCCTGCTTAAATCTGACCTGGTCATCCTCCAGGCTTCTGCATATCTGTCATCCTGGGAATTCTCTCTGTCTCTGCTCTGCAAATGTCCCTACCCTCTTTTCTTTGTTGGATTCTCTGTTTCCTAGATCCCATGTCTGTCTCTTTCTTGATTTACCCCTTCCTTTTGCTGGACCACAACCTCTGGTATCTCCTTAGAAATGGTACATGGGAAGGAACTGTTTTGTCCTTGTATGTGTGGAGATCTCCTCTCTGTTCAGTCATTTTCTCCTTTCCTATCCACTTCCATCTTCAAGTGTTATAGTTTAAAATTTCAGATATCTTTTAGTTTCACCATAGATAGATTGTTGTGCTTCTCATTCTTCTGTATACTTGAGGTACTTTTCAAAAGGAAAAGTGGGTGGTGGGAACATCTTTACTCCACCATCTGGAAAGTAAAAATGCCATTTTCATGTCTTTGGTTAGGAGCACGAATGAATATTTTCATTTTTTTTGTTTAATCTTTTGATTCTCCACTAGTGTGAATTATCTGTTAATACCTTCAAAGAACAAATTCTATAATAATTAGCACAAAAACACAGAAATTCTAAAGCTTATTTTTCTCACTTGTCTCCTCTGAGATTCAGATGGTGTTAGAGTCCCAGCAGACTGGCGTCCACAGTTGTTTGCTCTCATTTTCAGATTGCCTCACTCCCGTGACGGCTGTGAACATGCTCACCCAGCAGGAAGTCCCTGTTGTCGTCTTGGCCAAAGCTGACTTTGAGGGCTCTCTGGATGCAAAAATAGGTAAGTAGCCATTAAAATGTAATCAGGATAATGTACTTAGCAGGTTTAAGATCAAAATCCTAGCCTGGAAGAGCTGACTATATATTCCATGATCTGTTTTGCCTCTTTGTAAAAATGAATGTCCCTTCATTTCATCATCTCTTATTTAAGCATCATATTTTGAAAACATATCAAGTATATTGCATCTTGCTAGTTGCTACTGAGAATAATGAAAAATGTCTGGCCCATGGATTTTGCCAGTAGAGCTAGTTGGTGAGACTTGCCTATACAATGTGGGGAACCATACAACTCAGATGAAAATCCAATTTCAGAATTCATAGAACCAACAGCAACTGCTGAGATGGGCATTCAAAGCACACATGATCGATGTGGGCTGGGTTTTGGTGAAGGCTTTGTGGAGGAGGTGAACTTCAGCTATGCAAGAAAGGGTTCGTGAAATAGCAGTAAAATCGAAGTCATATTTAGAGCTGTAAATTGGATATCCTTGGCAGCCTTACTCATTCCTAAGAGTTCTAACCTATCATCACCTAACAGGAAGTCTGGGATTGAACCAAGGCATGAGACCTAATCATACCCCATCCAAGACCTGCCCTCAGGGTAGACCCGAGCATCTCTCTACAGCTTTCCTACTGTAGATTCCAGCCAGTCTCCAATGTGCCAAAACCTGTGGAGAAAGTTATTTCCACACTCTCTATCTCCTAGCACACAGAAGAAATAGCATTGCTTATTGAAATCATGTTTTTGCTCACAATTCTCAGATCCTTTTTTGGCAAATTGATTTGAAGAAACATCAACACAGAAAACAGATATTAAGCCACTCAAGTCATTCTAAATCTCTGACAATTTAAACCTAGAAAGTATGTTGCTTAAAGGAAATAATTCCTTCTATTACTTTAATGCATTTTATAATTAGTCAAATTCATTAATACAACCAGCCAAGATAAACAATAAAGGAACCTCTGTTGATGTGGCTTTTTTCCCTTTTGTTTTTGTTGTTGTTGTTGTTGTTTAATATTTATTTATTTATTTCGGCCACGCTGGGTCTTAGTTGCGACATGAGGGATCTTTTAATTGCGGCATGCAGACTTAGTTGCCGCATGCAGACTCTTAGTTGTGGCATGCGAACTCTTAGTTTCAGCATGCATGCAGGATCTAGTTCCCCACCAGGGATCGAACCTGGGTCCCCTGCATTGGGATCGTGGAGCTCTACCCGCTGGACCACCAGGGAAGTCTCCCCTTTTGGTATTTTGAGTCAAAGTACTAACACAATATTGAGAGTTCTGAAGGATAAGGGAAAAAGAAAAAGGAAAATCTGATTTTCTTGGGTATGCATGGAAAATCATTTTTCCTGTTGTCTTGATTTCCTGCACTTCCGTAATTAATGTTTTGTGAATTATTGGCTCTTGGCCTTCCAAGAAGAACAGAAACAAAAGTAAACAAGAGTTAAAGTAGTGTTTTCACCATCTCACCTGCATGTTACAAATAGTTCACATTCTACTGAGCCCCATATGACCAACACCGTGGCCCAGAGCGGTCTTTATGTGATCAGATAAATTCTGTGTCCACAAGGTCTCCATTCGAAGATTGCTTCTAGTTACTACAGACCACAAACTTTTGGAATGCAGTAAATGACTTTTTTCCCTTCTTGACCATGAACACTTTTCAGCAGCCTTTATTGCTTGCCATTTGTCCTCACCCTTCAGTATCCTTCAAGTCCACTCTGAGAGTTTATTTGCTTCATTAGATGCTTTTCGTCCATAATCTCAGCTGGAACACTGCAGAACTTTCCATCATACCATGGAGTTTTCCATCTTACCAAGGAACTTTAGAATGTGTGTCCCAAACATTAAATCACCCTTTTAGGGCAGCGTTCCAGAGAGGTTGTTCCTGGACATCTGACATAAGCATTTTGTGTATTACCCTTAGTTTTATCTCTCTCAGTTGCTGCGTGATGTGTAGTGTCCACAAGGATATCAGCAGTTTTGACAGTTGACCCTACAGCAGTTCTCAACCAGGGGTGATTTGGCAGCAGGCAACATTTGGCAATTTTAGAAACATTTCTACTGGTAGAGACCAGGGATGCTCTTCAACATCCTACAGCACACAGAACAGGCCCCCCAGCAAAGTTCAGAATGTCAGTAGGACCCAGGTTGAGAAACCCTGGCCTACAGAACCAACAACTAAAAAGCCTGTTTGTATTAATAGCTGAAGCTGAAACAGCATGCCTTGGCCCTCTGGATGAGTGATATACTTACATTCAACTCCATCTCCTCAAGGGCATATGTGGGTTGCAGAATAAATGTCTATTCAGAACGTACTGTTGCCTCTGGGAACAAAGCATAGTTTGAAGAAACACATTGGCCAGCTTTCCACTTACTGACCAAGTGGATTTTTCTGGGGTGCTAGGAGCTGCTGGAGGTGTCAGCCCTGCTTCTCAAGAGGACTCCACTGCCCTGTGTCACTCAAAGGAGACACTTCCCCAGATGCTTGTCATTTACTATTTAAGTGACAGAAGCACCCCAAATTGTATATTTTAGAATTACAACTATTTTTTAAAAGAAACTAAGCAATGGAAAAAGACCTACAGGAAGTAGTGCCACTATAGTAAACTATTGTGTTAGGGTATTGAGTTTGTCCAAGACTCTTCTCCATTTTCCCAATGAATATGATGTGGTTTTATAATTTCTGTGACTAAAGTCTTTTAGAGTCTCTCCCTTCAGAAGCTAACGCTGAGTGTCAGTGCTGTCAATTATTATTATTTTTTTTTTTTTAATTTTTTTTTAAATGTTGGGGGTAGGAGTTTATTAATTAATTTATTTTATTTTTGCTGTGTTGGGTCTTCATTTCTGTGCGAGGGCTTCCCCTAGTTGTGGCAAGTGGGGACCACTCTTCATCGCGGTGCACGGGCCTCTCACTATCGCGGCCTCTCTTGTTGCGGAGCACAAGCTCCAGACGCGCAGGCTCAGTAGTTGTGGCTCACGGGCCTAGTTGCTCCGCGGCATGTGGGATCTTCCCAGACCAGGGCTCGAACCCGTGTCCCCTGCATTGGCAGGCAGATTCTCAACCACTGTGCCACCAGGGAAGCCCTGTCAATTATTTTGTGATTTGGCCATTTGCAAAGGAGACATTTTGTGTTTCTTCCCCTAAACAGGAATTCCCAGCACCAGCTTAGAGGACACTGTCTTAGCCCAAACCCTGGGCCTGTCGTACTCTGAAGTCATTGAAACCATGCCAGATGGCACGGAGAAACTGAGCAGCTCTGCGGAGGTTGGTGCCCGTGGAGGTGGCCGAAGAACTTACTTATAAACTCAGGGCCTTGACATGAGCTTGATGACACATTTTCCTTTGGGTGCAAGTTACAGCCTATCGTTTCATTCATACCCACACTAACAGTCTTGCAGTCTCGTTTCTTAATCTATGAAAACAAAATAATATTCTTCTTCAAGATCTAAAAGCTTATCAGCTCCAAGTTGAACCTGATCCTAGGATAGTGTGGTTATCGAAGCAACTAAACTTTATTTTGCGAATCTTCTGCTTAAGAAAAATGACCTTTCCAGGGAAACTGCTTCCTTGGGACAGGTGACCAAAATTGGCTGTTCCTTTTAGAGATCTCTGTTCTCCCCAGATTACTGACTTATTCCCACCTAAAGTTTGACTCATTTTTAGAAATCAGCAGAGAAGTTTTGAGTCATGTTTATTTGGTCAAGGTTGTCTCTTGCTAGGTGGTAAGTCTGGCAGGATTTGAGCTTAGCCTTGATATTGAACTAGGCCAGAAATTATGATGGGAGAAGTAGGGTGAGGTGGGGAAGGGGGAAGTGGGAAATGGCTTAGACAGTGATTCTCGAACTTGAGCACACACCAGTATCACCTGGTGGCCTTGTTAGAACACAGATTCCCTGGCCCCCATCTGGAGGTTCTGCTTCACAGTCCCTGATGCAACCGAAGCATTTGCATTTCTAACAGGTTTCCAGGTGATACCACTACTGCTGCTGATCCAGGGACCACGTTTTGAGAATCCCTGGGTTAGAACTTTGCCACCCAAAGTCTGGTCCCAGGACCAGCAGCGTTGGCATCACTTGTTAGAAGTGTAGACTCTCAGACCCCACCTGGTCTACTGAGAACCCCATGTGATTTTTGTGCACATTAAAGTTTGAGAGTTCTGGTTTAGAGCACTCTTTCTTAAACTTGGCTGCCCTTTGAAAACACCTGGAACGTTTTGAAAAATACTGATGATTGAGTCCCACCCCAGATATTCTGATTTAATGGTTGGGGGAGTGGAGAGGACATGGATCGGACATCAGAAGCATTCAATGCTCCCCGGGTGACTCTAATGTGCAGGAGGGCCTGGGAACTCCTGGCTTAACATAGTGATTGCAACCCAGCCATGTCTCAGAATCACCTGGGAGATGCTTACTGGCCCCACCTGGGTGATCCTGGTTCCGTTAGACCTGAAGATCCAGGTTTTTCAGGTTTGGGACTACCTGGCTATAGGATATTATGTATATAAAAAATAAGGGAATAGCCAGGTTTTTTTCCTCTGTAAGGAGTGGCAATGTTTCCTGACCTCATGTTTGTGCCTTCACTTCATAAATTATATCCCCAGACATGAGTCATGTTTTAAGATACTGAACCTTAAACCCTTCTTAAGACTGTGTGTGAGCAGGCTTCTTAGATGTAGAGCAGAGCCAAACCAAAGTGCCAAAAAGGAGACCCAGATAACCCTCTGCAGGGCGAGAAAGGGGACAGTCGTGGCCAAAATTAGTCTTCTGAATTAGCCAGAAAAATGCCCCCTCCTTAGTATAAGACTGAGCATTAATTACACTTCCTGGCTTCTTTCAAATAGCTTCAGGTGGTCTGTTGAATCCTCTGGTGGCCCTAGACTGAATATCTAGACTGGAGGAATTCTTTCAATGGATGGAAGGAGAATGGATGGTGAAAGCCTCCATGAGCTTCTGAGATGTGAAAACAGTAATGCATTGAGAAGATAGACTTTCAAGAGAGCTTGTGATCACCTGCACCATAATTACATGATAGTGGGAGTTTAGGACAAAGAAAGTGCTCTCCCAGAGTGTAAGTGGTTCCTTGGTAGAGAGCTCGATCTTCAGGACACTTCAGACGCTTAATGGAAAAGGCTGCTTTTGATAAACATAGCTGTACTTTCCTATTCTTTATGCCCCATGGCTGTAAGCTCCTTGAGGATAGGGGCAGATCAGATTTATCTTTGTGCTCCCAACGCCTAGCACAAGGCTGGCACCTGGTGGGTTTGCAGTACACCTGCACTGAACCAATTCCAAGGTTCCCACGATCCCCTCGTTGGCAAGCCGTGCTGGCCCGATTCTTATTAGTTTGGTTCTCTCAAAAGCGTCCGGTGAACAGCGAATTCCTCTTTTCTGCTATTAGTGTCCTGCCCTGCTGTCTGTAACATGGGAGCATTTAAATACAAAAGGGGCGGTCCTTCAAGCTGAGGCCTCAGTTTGTTGCCCTGCTTGCCTGAATTCCTTCGGCTCTAGGATAATATTGAACTTTTCTTTTCTGGCTACCCCTATCTCAATAGGGGAGTAGTCATTAAAATAAATATGCAGTTTTTTACTGGCAGCTGAATGCTGATATTTGCCTCTCTCTGTAGGTGCCACAGGGCTCTGGTGATAAGGAGAGCCACAAACCAGGGCCCACAGTACTCTCAGGGGCCCCCCAAAAAGTGTTAATTTCTTTTAACACCAGAAGAAAAAAGTGAACTCTTAAGGTCAAAAATTATATTCATCTTTATTCACCACTGTCATAAAATATGTTTTAATACTGTAAGGAGAAAAGTGCCCACAAAGGCAACAGAGAGTCACAATGCGGCCCTGCACAGACCACACAAAAAATGGCAATCCAGGGTGGTGGCATCAGGGTGGCAGCTTATTCTTACCAAGGGAGGAACGCGATCTCTCTCCTTCCCCTCTCAGTTCACAGGTATGAACCGGCCGGATGCATTTCTAGCCCTGACTCAGAAAGCCCGGAGGAAGAGAGTGGGCGGAGAGGTGACAAGTGATAAACTGAAGGACTGGCTGATCTCTAGGCAGCGGTACTGGGGCACGCCCATCCCCATGGTCCACTGCCCCACCTGTGGTCCTGTGCCCGTGCCTCTGGAGGACTTGCCTGTGACCTTGCCCAACATCACCTCTTTCACTGGCAAGGGAGGCTCCCCACTGGCCTTGGCTTCGGAGTGGGTGAACTGCTCCTGCCCTAGGTAAGGAACCATGTCCCCCAGCTGTGGCCATGTCTGGTCCCAGACTTCCACTTGGCTGGAAAGAATAACATAGGTCTTAGGTCTTTTGCTACCTTTGAGAGAAGGGGCTGGAATCTGGGGCCCAGCCCCTGTGATGAGCGCCCCGTCCTCTCTTCTGAGCCGGTAGAAGCAGCAATGTCAATTCACATCTTTCCCAGAAACAGCTGATCCAACTGATGGAAAAGCTACACATTTTCATGATAGCTTTGGAAGAGACCACTTTCCTCTACTTTATATTCCAAAGAGCTTCTCAGAGTTGAGAGAAAATGCCTTACCGTTTTCCCACATAGTGACTGTGATAACAGTGGGGATTTTATCACAAGTAGCAGAGTAGTGATAGCTACGAGGACAAGTATGCTCAGGGGGTCTCATTCTTTAATATACTGAAACATACCATATCTCATTTCTTCTCATTTTGGCAGTAGGATTATGTTTTTCTGTTAATTCACTGGCATGTCTCACATGTGATTTTTATGATACCATTCCAGCTGATTAAACAAATAACAGATACCAAGCTGTAATATTTCCCTTCTTCCTTCTATGGAAAAGCCATTCTTCTCTGCCTTATAGATCATGATGGGGTTGTTTTAAAATAACTTAGTCCTCTTCTTAGCATCTCTAGGTCAGTAATTAGGTAACCATATAGTGCAAGTGCATGGCTCAGAATGGGGAGTCAGACAGTAATGGCTTCAAGTCCTGGCCCTGCCTCTTCCCTAGCTGTGTGGTCTTGGGAAAGTCACTTAACCTCTCTGAGCTGTGATTCCCTTATCGGGAGCTAAAATAACCCCCTTGAAGGGATTTCAGAAGATGAGAATTAACGCATGTAACACTGCAGAGTGACACCTAGCAGACACTCTGTAACTGGAATTGTTAGTGCCATCCTGCCCGGGCCTGCCAACAGTCCGCCCAGGTCCTCACCCAGGCGGTTCTGAGGTTTGAAATGGGGCTTGCAGTCAGAAACATAGGAAGCTCTGGGCCATTTTAGGGTATCACCCTCTTTGTTGATAAGCAGTGACAAAGGGTTTCCCTGCCGGAGACATCAGCAGCCTTCAGCCCGCCAGTTGTGGCAGCCCAGGGCCTTGGTGGTGGGGATAAGGTTTCCTACCTTGGCTGCAGATTCCTGGAGGGCAGAGCCCAGGGCTTGGTCTTGGTCAAGTCTCCCTGGTGATTCTAATGAGCACACAGGGCTGAGAGCCACTGAGCCCATGTGGCCAAGCGGGACAGCATGGTGGTAAGGACCACAAGTATGAGTCCAGAAAGGTGGATTCCTTACCTTTGAGCTCCAAGACCTTGGGCAGATTTCTTAACCTCGCGGAACTCTAGTTACTCAACTGCAAAATGGGGACATGAGTAGTGTCTACCTCATAATCCCCAGGCTTACTAGGAATTAAATGAGATAATGCCCATGAAGCATTTGGCTTAGTGTCTGCCACCCAGTGTTAGTATTATTACCGTTGGAGCTAATAATGGTAATAACGTTGTCACCATCACCATCATCTGTCCATCCCACTTACCAAGTAACCTCTTCCGTGTAATCCAGCTTTTAGTGTCAGCAGGAAAACATGTTGGTTGTCTTCAAGTCCAACATGACCTTTAAAAAGAAAATCAGCATGGCAAGTGTTAGTCAGATAGTAGTCCTATTATCAGTTGAATCCTGCATTTTCTTGCTAACTTGTATGGGTGCCCTAATGGTGAGGAAGAAGAAGTAACAGTTATCTTCTAATTATTCCTAAAAATAGTATGTGTTCTGGTTGATTGCCTTCCAAATAAAAAGACCTGGATTTTATTTATTTAATTTTAAAATTATTTTATTATTTTTTGCGGGGGGCGTATTGGGTTTTTGTTGCTGTGTGTGGGCTTTCTCTAGTTGCATTGCGTGGAGGCTACTCTTCGTTGTGGCACACAGGCTTCTCATCTCAGTGGCTTCTCCTGTTGCGGAGCACGGGCTCTAGGTGTGTGGGCTTCAGTAGTTGTGGCACACAGGCTCTAGAATGCAGGCTCAGTAGTTGCGGCACACGGGCTTAGTTCCTCCACAGCATGTGGGATACTCCCGGACCAGGGCTCAAACCCATGTTCCCTGCTTTAGCAGGCGGATTCTTAACCACTGCACCACCAGGGAAGTCCCCTGGCTTTCATTTAGAGATGCACTGTAGGAAACAGGATTAGGGTTCCCTTGGGGCTCTCTCCGATAAGCTCCTACCCCAGGGACCACCACTCTTCCCAGTGGGAGGCCCCCTGACTGAAATGAGGAGGCCCCTGGGAGCCCAGAGCCCTGCCAGATCTGGGCTCCTGTGCTCTCTGCTGAGCCACTTCCATTTAATAAGCAGAAGATGGGGAGTGGCTGTTTCCTCCAATAATATTCGGAAAGCCAGTATGAACTGCATCACAGATGTAACATATAAAGGCAACCCTTCTTTTATTTTTAAATTAAAACAGACTCAAGCCCTTGCATGCTAAATTAGCAGAGGATTCATCAGTTCCTCTTGGGGTTCCTCATCCCCCTCCTCAAATTCTCCAAGATCCCCCGAGGACCCATACTGCCAAAAGGGTAGCATTTGGAGAGGTGGTTGGTCCCACTTCCATGCCTCAGAAGGGAGAACCTGGAGTCTGAGCCATGTTCTCCTGCTGTGGCTTCTCACGGCCACAAAGGGTCCCTGCTAATAGCTGTCGGTAGCTGGCTCACCCCATCCACTGCTGTTCCATGCCTCTGGGGGGTCTTCAAGGAAGCCAAGCACCCTCCTTGGCCAGGCTTGGCTCAGGGTACTCTCTCTTGGCTTCCCAGAAGTTGTGGCTTTTGGCTTCAGTCCCACAGGGCCATCACCCTACCAACATGTTTCAAAATTGGTTCAGCAGTTGGGTCCTTGTGGAACCCTAGTCCTCCCCAGGCATCTGCATGCCTAGGATGAGGATTGCTTTTTCTTTTCAACCCTTTACACACCAAGCATCTCACTTCATTCACTTTCTTGAACAGTGGGGCTATCTTCACCCTTCTATAAGGAAGCTTCCTTTAGGCAGTGGTGTGTTGGTAAGTGTGTACTAAATAGCTCTCTGGAGGGGAGCTGTTGATTTGTAGTGTTAGCCCATTTCTGTGGTATAGGTACTTCCACCAAGGGCTAATTTCAGGCTACCAACTTGGCATCATTTGTCCCAGAGTTGGGAAGCGATCCCAACAGTTAATCCTCACAAGCTGATATGAGATGGCTCCAGCATACCTCTGCCTTTGGCTCCCAAGGTGATTTATCTTCCTAAGGTCACCTCTTGTGGATTTCTGCTCCCCTTACCCAAGAGATAGAGATAGAAAAAACCCCAAGTTCATTTTTCAGCACAATATCTCACTACATTTGGTTTTCAGCTTTTCTTCATAAACTGATTTGCCTCATAAGCATCATAGAGTAGGCATTGGCTGAAGGCAGTCTTGATAAGCCTAAAAGAGAAGTGAATGCAGTAAAGAGACAAGATTCCTGTTAGATATTCTACCATGTTAAATTCAGAGAAGTACAGAATAGGGCTTTTAATTGTTGAAGATTTAAATGTTTACTTTGTAAGTTTCTTTAAAACATCATGTACTCTGCAGTACAAAGAGAGTCCACACTGTGAATTATCTTTTCATGATGGGGCATTTTTCTTATGACATTTTAAATTCATAATGATTGTCATAGCTTTCTCAAAAGCTGGTGGAAAATGCATTAATGTTTAAAAAGAAACCAATCGATGAACTTCATTTATTTCTTAGGTGCAAGGGAGCAGCCACGAGAGAGACAGACACGATGGATACCTTTGTTGATTCTGCTTGGTACTACTTCAGATATACTGACCCTCAGAATACTCAGAGGTAAAGAAAGCCCTGCTGAATTCGTGAGCATGTGTCAATCTGGGTCTTCCAAGAAGCAAACACCAAGATGGAATTGGATGGTCAAGAGATTTATGGGGGCAAGTGCCTCTAGGGAATAAGGAGGTGAGGGAGCAGGAGTTGGCAGGGCGAGCCCTTGACCATGATGCTGGTCTGACACCTGTGAAAGGAGAGGGCGGAGGTAGGAGGATGGCGTAGGAAGAGCCTCAGACCACAGTGCAGCTTGAGAAAGTCTCGAGCAGGCTGACGGGAAGCCTCAAGCAAAGCATGTCCATTAGAGAGTCCCAAGTCAGGAGGAAATGGCTGCTGTGGTCCGCTCCCTATAGGAGGGCATGGGCTGGCGTGAACACCCAGTGGCTCCAAAGACAGAGGAGCTGGAAGCTGTTGATCGGTTGTGCTCTTTGAAACAGGCTCTTGTAGGGAGTGTGTTCGATTATTAAATTAGATTCTTCACATCCAAGTAAGTCCCAGGTACAAGAAAAATGAAAAACAGAAAAAGGAAGGAAGTGCTAATACCCTCACTGGCCCTGTGGTGAACTGCATTTATGCAGTTGTAAAGGTGTAATATTATTTACTTAACTGAAAATAATGATGTAACTATTCAGGGAGGATAGGAGGTAGGGAGTGTGAGAGAGCTGAGAAGCATGACTTCTTAGCACATACAGTCGCCAGATAATTTCCAAAATTGGTAAACGAACAAAGACCATAAACATATTTTTTAATAATTGCCAGAAAAAACATCTGAAAGAATTAAAAGTGGCTAAGCGACAGGTGAGGGGTGGGAGGGAGGTTAGTGAAGGAATGGGGCTGGAGACCACTGTTTTAAATTATAAACCTTGTGGTACTATTTGATTTTTTTCAGCTATGTGCATGTGCTTCTTTGACAAAAATAAATAAGTAAGGGAAAGAGAGCAGTAGGTAGATAGGTAAAGAAGGAAATGAGAACAAAAGAAGACTGGTGCAGAGCACAGGAGAACCACAGACACTGTGCTTCAAAGACCTTGCCAGCTTGCTCTTGTCCGTGGGAGAACAATTATACTGAAACCCCATAGTCCACATACGAAAATGCCCCCATTTTCTTTGTTGGTTGTAAGATAATATATTTCCAGGGAGATAGGCGCTCCTGCCTGCCCTGCAGTCCTGCGGATCTGTGATTTGAGTTGAGGCTGTGCAGAATGAGCAGGATCCGGAGTAAACAGCAGGCGGCAGAGGCAAGAAAGGATACAGGGTGACTGCTGTGGCTGGGAACCACCAGGGCAGCCCCGGCTAACCCACAGAGGGGCCCCTCTTCTGGGTCTTCCTTCTAGAAGGGGCTTTTGGTGACTTCCAGTTAAGAAGAGCTGCCTTAGAATGCAAGGGAAATCAGGCTCTCCACCTCTCAGAATGCTTCAAGGGAAAACCTTCTTACAGATGATAGACTCCAACTTAATGATGGGACCCTTAACTGGTGAGAGGTATGTCCCGAGACCTTCACAGCCCCTAGTTTGGGAATACCACGTATCACATCATTTCCCTTGTAAAATGCTGCTGTTTATTTCCATGCTGGCTTGCATTCTCACTAGGTAGTTTCCAGGAAAGATCATAGATCCCAGCTATAGCTACCTTCAACATCTCACTCCTCAATTTATTTCAAACTTACTTTCAGGCTGAGTACCATTCTTGACTTCCCTTGCTTTTCTGTCACCTGCATGAGCAGTTAGATTTCTCTGGGGAAGCATTTTTCACAAAGAAACATTATTTAAAATTTTACCGGAATTCTGGCATAGTGACTGGAGGAGAGAAAACCAAGCTGCCTTAAGATGCAAACACATGGTGTTTGGCCAGGCCCACCTGCTGAGCGCCAGGGAAAAAAGTACCTTGAGGTGTGGGGAAGAGAATTCACATATATGTGAAACCATGGACTGTATACACACACACACAAAGTGTAAACACATGGAGTATATACACACACAGTGTATACACACACACAGAGTGTACACACAGAGTGTACGTACACACACACACACACACACACACACACACACACACACACACACACACACACACACACACACACACACACACACACACACACACACACACACCCTCCCTCCCCCCCCCAGAAAATAAAGTGAGTGGCATTTCTTTTCCTCCCTACCATCCATTAGGAGTGAGGAAGCCTTTCTTTTAGGACCTCTATTGACCAAAAAGTATCTATTAGGTTACAGAGAGTTAGGCTGTTTCATGTTAATTACTACAAGTATGCTCAGTGCATTCAGGAAGCATATGCAGGCTCTTGCTGACTATCTGCATTTTGAGGCTGCTTTAAAAATAAGATTGAATTTCTGTTTTATTTATTTATTTATTTATTTTGGTTTATAAAATGTAATTTTATTTTATGTTACTCTGCTGTTACATAGGGCATAACATTTTCACAAGGCTTTTTTGGAACTACAGTTGATGATTATTAGCAACATACAATAGTGGTCCAACTCTCTTAACAATCACCAGACAAACTGGACACCCTCTCACATGTACACAAATCTGCATGGAAAAGTACTAATTTTAGACTTGGACTTGTGTACTTTATTTCCCCTTTCTAGTGTATTAAGAAATGACATGCATGTCATTTCTTAATACACTAGAAAGGCAAATGAATTTCTGTCTTAAAATGAACTTTTAGTGCCTGCACGAGTCTCCATTGTACATGCCATATTGCCCTCTATTGGTAAGAACTCAAAAATCTTGATTGTCTATGGTAATAAAAATTAAAATAAATCCAGATAGTCAAATATGCATTGTACAGAAATAACCTTTTTGCTGGTATGTTTTCCTTTTGTCCTCATTATATATGAAAATCACATTTGTTAAAATATGTCAATAATGGCTTCTGAAACAGTTTTTATAAATTTCATAAATTAACACTGCTCTGACATTTTTCTCCTTTGTTATATAAGCTTCTTTCATTATATTTTAAAAAGAAAATCACTGTTTTTCTCTGGCATAATTTATTTCAGGGAATATGCAAATTATGATTGGTCTAATTTATGCAATTGTGACAAAGCAGGGTTTTTTTATAAATGACCATCTCTCTTCCTCCCAGCCCTTTCAGCACAGCGTTGGCAGATTACTGGATGCCTGTGGATTTGTACATTGGAGGGAAAGAACATGCTGTCATGCACTTGTTCTATGCAAGATTCTTTAGTCACTTTTGCCATGATCAAAAGATGGTCAAACACAGGTGAGCATTTATACTGCTTTGCAAAAGAATTCAGTTCCTTGAACAGCAACTGAAGGCAGGTGTTGGTCCTTCTGAAGCAAGGTAAATATATGTAGCAGAAGAGCTCTATTTTTCAAGCATACTTTAGAGGTCATTGTCAGCCTTAACCACTGGAAATCCATTTATGTTGCTTAGTCAGTTCTAGCCCGTGATGTTTGCCTGCTTGCATAGGATCTTCCCTTCAGCTTTTCTCTGTTGAACTGAGTTAAGTAGTTGAGATTTTTCACTTGTGAGGCAGAGAAGAGCGGTTCATAATGTCACACAGCTTTTTATAGCTTCTCATGTGAGGTCATGTTTATCATCTGGTCCCTTGGTGTAAGCTCTGTTTCCAAGCTTGACTGAATCCTGTCTCAATATGTCATTCTGATAAAATAGATTAAAAGCTAGGGAATCACATTGTAAATCCATTGATAAATTCTTTTCTTGTTGGTCTATAATATAGTCCCCATGATGTTCAGAAAGATGTGTGTGTGTGCTTTTTTCCCATGAAATATATCATATATATGTATATATAATATATACATAATATATAATATGTATTTAATGTATTATACAATTTAAAAAATAAAATGAACATCCATGCACCCCCTCCTCAGATTAGGATATAGAGTATTACAGGTCCCTTAGAATACCCAGGGTGCCCTCACTAATCAGATCATCCTCCTTCCTACACCACCCACCCCTCCCCCATACATTCCCTATCCTGAATCTTGAATTATTCATTTTCTTGCTTTTCTTAAATGTATTACTTCTTTATATATTTTTAAACAATATGTGTTGTTTAGTTTTCTGTGTTTGAACTTGGTATAAGTAGAATCATATTTCATGTATTCTCTCTTGCTTCTCTTGCTCAGCATTTTTGGGGATTCATCCATGTTGCTGCATGGAGTTATGTTTCATTCATGATTCACTGCTATCTGGTATTCCATTACATGGAATGGAATTTCTAATACAGAGCTCAGTTTATGTCTATACCACCATTAATGGTCCTTGGGCTGTTTTGTGCAATTCAGAACAAAACTGCCGTAAGCATCCTGGTACGTTTCCTGACATACGCGTGTTAGCAGTTCTCTAGGATGTGTACCTGGAGTAAGATTAGAGTAACCACATGTTCAGCTTCACTAAGAAATGCCAGACCATTTTCCAAATTGGTTATATAAACCTACACTGGCACCAACAGAGGTGAGGGTACTATCAAGATCTTCATCATTACAACATATAGTACAGCCATCCCTGTGTATCTGCAGGGGATGGGTTCCAGGACCCGCCACAGATACCAAAATCTGTAGATGCACAGTTCTCATAGTAGGCCCTCCTTATCCGTGGGTTCCACATCCTTGGATTCAACCAACCTTGGATCATAATCACAGAGGGCTGACTGTATTATCTAACTTTTAAAATTTTGTCAAACTGGTGGTTATATAATGGATCACTTTGTGAGTTAAATTTGAATTTAAAGACACTGCTTACTTAATGAAGTTTAGCATATTTTTATTATGTTTATGGACTTCTGTGTTTCCCTCCTGTTAAATCCCTATTTGTGTCCTTTGCCCTTATTTCTTTTTTTTTGCGGTACGCGGGCCTCTCACTGCTGCGGCCTCTTCCGTTGCGGAGCACAGGCTCCGGACGTGCAGGCCCAGCGGCCATGGCTCATGGGCCCAGCCGCTCCGCGGCATGTGGGATCTTCCCGGACCGGGGCACAAACCCGTGTCCACTGCATCAGCAGGCGGACTCTCAACCACTGCGCCACCAGGGAAGCCCTGCCCTTATTTCTTCTGGGTTGTCTTTTATCAATTGTAGGAGTTTTATAAATATTCTGGATGCTAATCCTTTATCAGCTATATGTATTGCAATATTTTTTCCTGGTTTTTGGCTTGTCTTATTTTTATGGTGTCTTTTGATGAACAGAAACTCTTTTTTTTTCTTTAATGATTGTTGTGCTCTTTTATTTTTTTTTCATGTCACACATGGATTTCGTATATTTTTTTATATCTTTATTGGAGTATAACTGCTTTACAATGTTGTTAGTTTCTTCTGTATAACAAAGTGAGTCAGCTATATGTATACGTATATCCCCATATGCCCTCCCTCTTGAGCCTCCCTCCCACCCTCCCTATCCTATCCCTCTAGGTCGTCACAGAGCATTGAGCTGATTTCCCTGTGCTGTGCAGCAGTTTCCCACTAGCCATGCGTTTTACATTAGGTAGTGTATATATGACAGTGCTACTCTCTCACTTCATCCCAGCTCCCCCCCGCCCCCCGCAGTCCTCAAGTCCATCCTCTACATCTGTGACTTTATTCCTGCCCTGCCACTAGTGATGAACAGAAACTCTTAATTTAATGTAGTAAATTTTAATAATCTTTTCCTTTATGGCTATTGCTTTTAGTGTCTCAGTACCTTTAATGGAACAGTCCGTCCATTTCCCCACTGATCTGCAGTGCCCTCTCCATTATAAATCCAGTTTTCATATATATGCAAGGGCCTATTTATAGGGTCTTTATTTTGTCCATTAGTCTATTTGTTTTTTGCTGTGCTAATTAGTTACTGGCATTGTTATTTTAATTTTACAAGTCTCAGTATCCAGTAAGGGAAGTCCTCCTATTTGTTCTTTTTCTTTAGGAGTATCTTTTTTTTTTTTTTGCGGTACGCGGGCCTCTCACTGTTGTGGCCTCTCCCGTTGCGGAGCACAGGCTCCGGATGCGCAGGCTCAGTGGCCATGGCTCACGGGCCCAGCCGCTCCGCGGCATGTGGGATCTTCCCGGACCGGGGCACGAACCTGTGTCCCCTGCATCGGCAGGCGGACTCTCAACCACTGCGCCACCAAGGAAGCCCAGGATATGTATTTTTAAATTTTTGATCCTTAAAAAATATATTACTTTTAGAACCTCTGTAATGCAGACTAAAATCCAGTTTCATTAAAATGAAGTACCTTGAAAACTCCCTCCCTTTTCACCCCATGCTCAGACCTGCTCCCTCATTCTGTGCATGCATACATGGATTAAAAGTCTACAGAAAGCTAATTTAGGATATAAATTAAATGCTTAAAATAATTTCTTCTCATTAGTCCCAGAGACCTTCATGTGTAAAAATTAACCCATCTGCATCAGAAGGACACTAAACACATTAACAGTGTTAATCTTCAGAGAAATAAATTACAGTCATCCCTTGGTATCCATAGGGGATTAGTCCCAGGACCCCCGAAGATACCAAAATCTGAGGATGCTCAAATCCTTCATACCAAATGGTGTAGTATTTGCATATAACTTACACTCATTCTCCTGAATGTTTTAAGTCATTTCTAGATAGCTTATAATACCTAATACAGTGTAAATGCTATGTAAATAGTTGCCTGGGTGCACCAAATTCAAGTTTTGCTTTTGGGAACTTTCTGGAATTTTTCTCTTTTTTTTTGAATATTTTGATCTACGGTTTGTTGAATCCACAAGTGTGGAACCCACAGATAAAGAGGGCTGACTGTAGTTAAAATGTTTGTAACTTATGGGCTTCCCTGGTGGCACAGTGGTTGAGAGTCCGCCTGCCAATGCAGGGGACATGGGTTCGTGCCCCAGTCTGGGAGGATCCCACATGCCGCGGAGCGGCTGGGCCCGTGGGCCATGGCCGCTGGGCCTGTGCGTCCGGAGCCTGTGCTCCGCAGAGGGAGAGGCCACAACAGTGAGAGGCCCGCATACCGCAAAAAAAAAAAAAAAAAAAAAGGTTGTAACTTAGATTATAGAATTTACCATTCTGCCTTGCATTTTCTCTATGGAAACTTCTTTACCTCACTAGATAAAGATTACCCTGGAGGATGGAAGCTGTGTTCTGTTACTATCACAGTCTCATGGACATTATCACAGTCTCATGGACATTATATATTCTCAGGGAATATTTGTTTAAATAAGTTGAATTTAACCCCTTGATATAAACAGATAAAAGTTTATGTTGTTCAAAGGAAATGTTCTTCTTGGGATAAGGAGAGTTGGATAGAGAGAGGTTAAGTTCAAAGGCCAAATACAACGTGAGAAATATTTCCTTCTCATGTAGGTCTAGAAACAAAGACCATAAATGGCTTCTGGCTCCTTAACAGTAGGGCACATTTCTCAGCTTTGGAACAATTATTTGTAGAAGTAATGAATGAGTAAATAAATTATTCAACGGCTCACTAATTTAAGATGTAGGACAGGCCCTGGCTACTTTTCTGATTTGTTTACAGTGTTTTAAAACTATAGTCAAGGAGGAAAAATGTAGCATTCCAACATAATTTAAAATACAGTTTTGGATGTGACTTGTTTTCTGTTCAGATAAATTTCTAATTTGCAAAGCCTCGAGGGACACCTGGTATTTGCCTTACCATCAACTTTAAGGGACAGCTGTATGGTATAAATGGAAATATACCTAAGCAATATATTTTTTTAATTCTTCACAAGATGGTACGTTCTATTCCATGCCCTCCCACCCCCCAAAAAGAGGGAGATTTATTTTAAGTACTTAGAAGACTGACTTTTTTGAGGAAGGTGCAGAAAGTCATCTTATTTCTGTTTCTCAGCACAGTTGTTAGAATTACTCCTGTTAAATTACATCAGGGCAACAATAACCTCTGAAAACTATTTCTGAGTGTTACCTGTTTATCAGAGGTGTTTTGGTAAACCACTTGGCCTCAGATGAAATGAAAATCGTCTACTTTCTGTGATGAGTATTTCAGAACTCTCTGATTAAACATTTTTTAAAGCCTCCAAACAATTTTATCAAGCTGGCCTAAGAGGAAATTTTGAAACCCGTCAGCCTTATGTGTGTATTTCTCTCTGTTTATTAGCTATTTTTCCTGAAATGTGTATAAATTGGAATTTCGTGTCCATTTCTGTATTCTTTTTGATTAGCGTTGTCATTTCAGGAGGGACTTGAGACTACAACTGTTCCACTTTTGTTTTCATTTCTCAGCCACGTGGCCACTGTCTCAAGTAGTAGCTCTGGACTGGGAGTCCAGAAAAACCTCTGTCCCGTGATCACATGGGCCTGTAATTAGCGGTGTGGACAAGCGACCTAACCCCTTTGGTTCTCAGTGGCCTCATAGGTTAGGGATTCAGTCACCTCTGAGCACCCTTTTCACTCTATGATTCTGGTTAAATGTCTTCAAATATCAATATAAAAGTAAAGGTTTATGTGGATTTAATAATCTTCCTAGTTCCTAAAAGAGCCCTGGACCTTTCTTTCATCACTTGTACATTTAGGTCTGCAGTTTGAACTTTCAGAAGGTCTCTTTACCCTTTATAAGAAACTGGCCTCTGGGTTGGGTATGCCATCACATGGGACAGTGAGTGCCTTTATTGTGTGTCTGAAACACCAGGTTAGTGATTAAGCTGGAATTGATGTCAACAGGAAATTTGCAAAAGGAGAAATAGAAGTGATCAATAAACATACTATAAAATGTTTATCTCGCTGGCAGCAAAAGGAATACAAAATAAACAGCAGTGAGGTACTGTCTTCCATATAGCATCCCAATGAGAGCAGCTCTCTCATATACTACAAGGCAATTGCGAGCAGGCTTCATGAAAAGCATTTTGGCAGTATATAGTGAGAGCTTTAAAAATAGTCACACTTTTGGACACTATTTGCACTTCTAGAAATCTATCCCTAAAGAAATAATCAGAAATGCAAACTTACACAGCAAAGTGTTCCTGTAAATATTACTTCAAGTAGCTAAATACCCGGAACCTAACTGCCCCCAAATGCTGAGAAAGGGCACAGTATACCCCATCTGTATGGAGGATTCTTGTACAAAGAATGTTGAATAACATGGAGAAATACTTCTTAGTAATGAGAAGTGAAAAAAGCAAGATAGAAAATTGTAGATAGTTTGATTATCTCTGTCTTTATATGTACACACATACCAATACACATACACAAAGCAAGAGAAAAGACTAGAAAAAATTATGTCAGCATGCTAACACTATTTTTCTCTGGATGATGAGCTTATTGATGATTTTATTATTTTTTAATGGATTTTTTTCCAGATGTTATACAATGATTATGTAACTTTATAACAGAAAATAAAGCGAAGACATTTACAGTTTATATTCTGAAGCAGGGAAGTGCACTGGGCCTGCCAGTGTGACTTGTGAGTGTGAGGTTGGCACCAGCCTTAGCTGCTTGTCACCAGGATGCTGGAGGGCACAGAGGGGCACTCTCGGTGGGGGTACCTGTCTCTGCTCATCTCCACTGAACTGGGGTCAGGAAGCCTTTTCTCCCCCTTTGTGAGAGACAGCTGTAACACGGAATCCTGTCAGTTTTTGTTCTTGCTCTTTCGTACATCTCAGACACTAAATTCCCTGAATCGACTTTCTCCCTGCAGTTCACAAACAACAAAGAGGGGGGTGGGTCGGAAGCTGCTGCTCCCGTGCTAACAGCCACCTGCTGACCATTGAGAGCTCAGCAGGCCCCCATCCATGGTCCGGGGAACATTTTCTGATCACACCAGAAATGGAGCTATTGGGAAAAGGCAAAGGAAGAGAAGAAAAGCCTTACTTGAGTCTCGCCGTAATGCTAAGGCTTCCTTCCATGCCCCTGGCTAGCTGCTAGGAAATGGAAACCGTGATATTTTAAGATGAGCCATGTCTTGATACTTAGAAACAGGCTAATTATGTGAACGTGATGGTCCTAGACTCAGGGCAGGGATGAAGAGCAAGGTGAACTTAGTCTGAAAAATCCCAGTTAGAAACTATTTTCAGAGATCCATGGCTTTCTGTTTTCTTCTTTTCAGATCTATAGTAGCTGCCTGACCAGGCAGGAGAGTGGGTAGCAGGCTCTCCAGGTCTTCTTAAGTAGGAAAATGTCATCTGCAGTGACTAGTTAGGGCTCTGATGGATCCTGAGATTCTTTTAGCCCATCTTGGTTAATGCATTCCTTTATGCAGTGAGTTTTACAAGGGTGCTTAAAATAGCCTATCTATGTTCTGAAATTCCTTGTTAATCCTAGGGATTAGTGACCTTCCTCCCTCTCTCCCTTCCTCACACCCACCCTCCCTTCCGTCTTTCCTTCCTTGAACAAAGGTGCCTTTCAATGACCAGCAGGTATTCATTGTAATTTATGAATTAGTGCAGTCCAAACTATCAAGGAAACCGAAGATTCCATCCCTTTTCATCATTCTGATTGCATATAGCTGTGCTGCGGTACAAACAAAGGTAATCCATCTCTAGGGGTGGTATTGAAGGAGTGAGAAGAAAGCTGGCTCAGCAAAGAGCACAAATTTGTATTCATGAAAGTGAAACCATCTAGGCCTTCCTCAAGGCAGATGCCCTGCAGAACGCCTCCACCTTTAATGGCTTCAGAGTCAGAAAGGGTTTGTTGGTGGTTTACAGTTGCAGACTTTTCACTTTCTTTTTCTTGTTTTTAATTTAATTTATTTTAAAAATCACAGAAGTCATGAATATGCATGTACCCTTAGCTTAAAACTTCCCAATTTTGCTGTTCAGGGAGACACGCTGCTTTGGGAAAGATCCCCGGTGTTCTCCTTACTTGCTGCCAGTAATAATAAATCCTTCCTTACCTTGAAAAATAACTAGCTAACTAACTAAATAAATAAGTAAATAAATATCACAGAAGGACAAATGCATGTTTAAAAAAATTCAAACAAGATGAAAGTGCACTAATACTGTCCACCCCACTGTTCCCCGGTTTGTGTATTTGTTGTCCAGTTTTCCCTTCAGAGGGAAGCTTGGAGGAGGGCTGTTGAGAAAGGCCCAGGAGCTAGAGTGGGTGGGACCAGTGACCAGGGAGATGGTGGGCGGGTCCCTGGGACGTGGCCTGGCTGGACAGGTGTCCCCAAGCTCCTTTGGAGGGGTCTGGGACCCAGGCACATGGCCTGGTCACGTTGGTCCCTTGCAGGCACCAGCAGCGTGACCCACCCAAAGTGGAGGAGGGCGCCACCTACAAGAGAAAGTGCCGTTTGCACTCCTGACCTTGCTAGAACACCTCCTTTTACCTTCAAATGGAGGAAAGTAGAAGCTTGGGTGCCCAGGCGTGGCCATCATCTTAACCCAGTGGAGACGTTGTTCCCAGACTTTAAAAACGTTCACTCTTCACTTTCTTATAAAGCTCCCTGCTATACACAATCATTATGATGTGTGAATAACGTGTTTGCTTATACAAGTTTGTTCCCAGGTACCATTTGTTGAATGAATGAATGAATGAACAAATGGGAAATACTTTAGTTATACATTGTTATGAATCTGAATAATGAACCTGGCAGTGTGGTGTCATCTCTGCTCCAGCAAGACTAGGCTCCAAGTCTAGCAGGGCCCTTGATGTCCCCTTGTCCCCCATTCCCATGTACCGTGCTTCTCTATATCACACTTCATGCCTCCTCCTTGTGGTGGTGGCAATTTATGAGCATGTCTTGGGCCACCCATTTTACTGTAAGATCTTTGATTAATTTCAGAGGGCTCTGTACCCAGTTGTCGCTCAGATACAAATGTGACTCCTCATTCTGGGCTAAACTACACCTGAGGATGGATGGAATAAGAACCAGCTTCCCAGAGCCCTTTGGCCCTGGAAGAGTGGAGGGAAAATCACTGGGGAGCGAGCAGGATTCTAGGACCTGGGAAGCGCCCCTCCCCACTGTGGAATTTCTCTCTCCCACTCTCATTCCCTGCTGATCTTCCCAAGGACTTGAAATAGAAAGAGTTTGAAATCTTTGAGGGTGCCTCTCTCTGCAAAAAGGTTCTGGCCCCACCTGGAAGCCATAGCGTCCAGTGCCCCCTCTTCATCCCCTTTCTTCCTTCATCTCTTGTCCCCTCCACATTGTCCCCCACTCTGCTGCTGGCAGATTTATTTATTCATTCATTTCAAACCAGTTACATTAATTGAGCATCTACTATGAACTAGGCGCTGGGAGGGGTCTTCACGGCTCCTCCTCTTCCTCCTCCTCCTCCTCCCTCTCAGGAGGAAGACAGGCAGCAATGCAACTCACCTGAATACACAGTGACAGGTAGTATCTGCCCAGTGCCGTCACAGGCACAACACTGGACACACCGAGGAAAGAGCAACTAATTCTGACTAGGAGGGCCTGAGATGCCTTCACAGTGGAGGTGGCATTTGAGTCAAGCCTGGAAGGGGGAGTAGAGTTTTGACAAATGGGCAGTTTTGATAGCACTTCAGGGAACAGTGTGTGAGTGAGGACATGGAAGCGCATACGGGCAACATGTAGAAGGAGCAAAGGAAGCGAAAAGGGAGGGATAGAAGTCCGATGGCCAAGCCGGCAGTTTGGACTTGATGTGGCAGGAGTTGATCTTCGGATCTGAATGGACTCTCTGTTCCTCCTTCCCAGCTCTGAGAGTGGTCAAGCATTGGTTTGGTTCAGTGATGGCAGACAGGCTGGCTCCCTGAGGGCAGGGATTGATTTGCCCACCATGACATCCCTAATGCCTGGCTCAGTGCCGGCATCATAGTCAGCACTCAATAAATACCTGCCGAATAAATAAATGATAGATTTCACAGGGTAACCCTGCTTTCTGAGGACGTGATACCAAGAATTCTGAGCCTCAGCCTGAGTCCACCAGGAAGTGCTGCCATGGGTCAGTGATGGGGTGGGAGGGGCACTGGGGCAGTTTTGCCATCCCTGCACTAGATGACACTTCCAGCCATCCCTGCAGTGCTTCAGCCCTGGGAGAAGAGGGTAGCCCAGATGAGCCTCAGCTATCAAGTTGTGTTGTTGCTAACTTTTGGAAATTAAGATTTATTTGTTTAACTGGCAGGCCTTGTTTTGGGTGTGCTGCTGTGTGAGAAGGGTACGCCTGGCATTCTGGGAAAGGCCTCCAGCGTAGACACTCCCCTGAGATCCCTCATTCTGAAAGGCTTAGAAGTGGTTTTGAAACAGGCAGAACTGATCTATGGTGTTAGCAGCCAGGCTGGTGGTGCCCATGGTGCGGAGATGTTGCCTGGAAGTGGGAGGAGGGGGCCTTCAGAAAGTAGGTCACATTCTGATCTTTGACCTGGGTACTGGTTACACAGGTGTGTTTATGTTGTGAAAATCCCTCAAGTTTTACCCGTAGGAATTACATGCTTTTCAGTATGTGTGCTTTACCTCATTTAAAAGTTTACTTTTGGGCTTCCCTGGTGGCGCAGTGGTTGAGAGTCTGCCTGCCGGTGCAGGGGACACGGGTTCGTGCCCCGGTCCGGGAAGATCCCACATGCCGTGGAGCGGCTGGGCCCGTGAGCCATGGCCGCTGAGCCTGCGCATCCGGAAAAAACTTTTAAAAAAGAGAGAGTTGTAAAAGATGAGGCCTGAGGAGTGCAGCCTTAGTCGGAAAGGTTGGAGTTAGGGTCAAGATTCCAGCAGGTTGCAATTCTGTCCATTCCCAGAAGGGGGCAGCATTGTGCCACTTGATAACCTGCAAGACTGGAGAACAAGCTCCTTGTTTCTGACCCCGCCCCTTTTGGAGGCTTAATGCTACTGATTTTGATCATCCTACTGGTCTTTATCTTTGGGATCCAGATTATTCCCTCCCTCCTTCCATCCCAAAGACATCTTTTTTCTTTCTCTTAAGAGTGATCAAAGCCATGTACTCAAAGTGAGAAAAGAGAGTAAAAACCTCAAAAACTGGTACAGGGACACTAGAGCCTAAGAGGGTAACAGCAAATTCATCCTCCTGCCACTGAGCACAGCAGGGACAAGGTCGCAGTCTGTCTCTTTTGTGTTAGGCAGCAGCCTGTAAAATTATTTGAGGAAGATTCTTGAAAGATAAGCTAGTGCTCAAAAACGTGCATCCTGGGCGTGTGAGAAATCAGCCCCGTCGAGCCACTGATGGCCAGTGAAGGCACCACTGGGGGTTGGGGAGGCATCCCTTCTGTGTAGAACACTTGTGCAGTTTGCTTTGTAACCAGTCTCTTCATCTGCCCAGTGAAACGTAGCCATACGATTTTCTCCTGTTTTAAAACTGTGCTATATTGTTTCTGTAATGAGGTTAAAATCCAGGTGCCACCTCACATTGGATGGAAGGCAAAGATGGCTTCAGGAGCTGGCAGCCCCAGACATCCCGTGTCTTCCTCCTTCCATCCCGCCATCCGTCTGTTCATTCTCATTTGTTCATCCATCCATCCATGTTTTGAACATGTTTAAAGAGCCTGTTGTCTGTTGAGTACAGTGCTAAGCGCTGGGGATAGAGGGAAGGACAAGAGAATGCTCCTTGCCACGGTGGGGGTAGGGCGGGGGGCAGACGAGTATTTGTGTTGTAATCACAGTGCAACCTGGTCATGCTCTTCACAGCAGGGTGTGCTGGACGTGGCAGGGCACAAAGGAGGGTTCAGAGCTGCGTGAAGGGGACTGTGTGCAGGGTACAGGGACAGCCACCAGAGAAGGGGATGCCTGAGCTCAGTGGTAAAGGTTGGGTCCAGGTTTCCCGAGGAACCCAGGCTGAGGTGGGCATTGCTGCTGAATCCTAGGAAGCATGGCACATTCTGGGAATGGCCAAGTGTCCTTGTGACCTCTGTGAGGAGCAGGGGCATTTAGATGTGAGAGGAGAGGCCAGGAAGGTAGATGGGGCTGATGGTAGAGAGAACTGCATGCTTGGTCTGTGGGTACAATTCCCTGAGCTTCCTGAGGAAAATGCAGATCTGGGTCCTCGGGCATCAAAACCCCAACCTACCCTGGATACGGCTCATGTGGCCCGAGGACACAAGGTTCCCGCAGTGTCTATGCCAGTGTTCCTGAGAAACAGGGACCCCAGACACCATTGCTCCCCCTTCCAAGGTGCTTCTGTATTAAAATGCATCATGAGATCCAAGTACATTATATTTTAAAATCATTTTTAATATCTTTCATCACTCACATTTTCTGGGAATCTTGCTGGGATGTGGCACAAAAAGATGTCATTCTGCCAATGGTGACATTGCTGGTGGAATTTCTTGGAGGTGGAAGGAAGGCAGTTTTATGACTCAAAAGAGCTTATTATTAAGATAGATCTTAGAGCCGGAACAATGGGGTGACTATTTTTATGCGTATGCACATGTGAAATTTCTTCCAAATTAACATGGTACCATGCTGGATGGGCCCTGTGACACTGAATAATTTGACTGAGGCTTAAAAAATACGTGTTACATTTCCATTTGATGTCAAATATATGGGTCTTTTCCACGTTGGAAAATACCCCCCACACACACACATACCACCAAGCTCACACATGCACGTACGCATACATACACACGCTCATAACAAGATTTTAAAATACAAAGGCCAGGAGTCCTTTTTTTCTAGCTGACCTTCATCTTTTTCCCAGTCAGCCTCTTTGTTCCACTCTGTCCCTCTGAATCCACTAGAAAGTTTCCTTTAAACTGCCTCTGTCCACACAACTGATGTAACAGGGGCTGCACAGTGTACAAATCAGAGGCCTGTCCAGAGACCTTACCCTGTATCAGGGTTCATCTACATGAGCCTCGAGTGTGAAATGAGATCCTGTTAAATTAACAAAGACAGTGCCCTCTACCTCCATCACTGAGCTAGGTTTGTGGTCAGCTTGGCCTCTTTGAGGTTATTGGGTTTTTTAGCCTCTAAATAAAAGCCATTCCATGTAAGTGAGCTTGAAGCACCCGAGGGTTTGTACATCGATAGGCTTGTCATGCTGGGGATGATATTGGTGGAGAACATTAATCTGTCCCCTCATTCAGACGTTCCTACCTGCTGCTTTGTAAGAGTGAAATACAGGCACATGCTCTCAGCAGAGGTTTCCACAAATACTTTGAGTTTGGAATAGCTCTTGCTCACATGCTTCAAAACTGAGTAACAATTTCAAATCTGAAACAAAGTAATTTCAGTAGGAGGGTCAACCCCTTCTTGTCCTCTTAAGAGAAAACATCTCTAGTTCATTATTCAGCCAGTAAGGGTGTGACTAAAACAGCTTTTTTTTTTTTTTTTTTTTGCGGTACTCGTGCCTCTCACTGCTGCGGTCCCTCCCATTGCGGAGCACAGGCTCTGGACGCACAGGCTCAGCGGCCATGGCTCACGGGCCCAGCCGCCCCTCAGCATGTGGGATCTTCCCGGACCGGGGCACGAACCTGTGTCCCCTGCATCGGCAGGCAGACTCTCAACCACTGTGCCACCAGGGAAGCCCTAAAACAGCTTTTTAAAAAATAGGCACTATTAAAAAAAAATAGGCACTATAAATAAATTGTAATCCACCCATATGTGAAATGCTCAATAGATGTTTAAAAAATGAAATAGATCTGGGTAATTCCCTGGCTGTCCACTGGTTAGGACTCTGTGCTTTCACTGCTGGGGCCCCAGGTTCAATTCCTGGTTGTGGAACTAAGATCCTGAAAGCCTCTTGGAGCAGCCAAAAAAAAAAAAAAAAAAGGAAATAGATCTGTATGGACTGATAGTAACTGCCTCATCAGAGGGGAATAGGCCTGGGACGGCGGGGGCAGGGGTGTTTGAATTTGAACAAAAAGGGCATATTCATATATAATTTGTATGATTTAAAAATTTTAAAAAGAATGTAAGCAGGCACTGTATAAAAGTTATGGAAAGAGTAATCTTCATGAGCAAAACCCCAACGTAAACCTGTCTGTGTCCTCCTGAGCCCTTCATTACTCCGGGCTCAGCATAACTGACATTTGTACAGACCTTTAAAATTTACAAGTATCTTCATGCAGTCATTTCTTTTAATTCTCCCAACAACCCTTTGAGGCAGGTTTTTAAAATCCCCATTTTACAGAGGAGCAGACTGATGCTCAGAGTAAGTGACTTGCCTTGGCTCATAAAGGTCTTTGAGAAGCAGAACAGAGATTCAGATCCAGGCCTTCCAGATGTGAGGCCTGGTGTTCTTTCCACTTTGCCACATTGGAAAGTAGTTAATTTCTTCTCATTTGATTTAATTTCCTTATCACTTATTTGTAAGGAGCCATTTGTTCAAGTTGGATTTACAAGTGGCATTGGTCAGCCTGTTTTCACGCAGGGCAGTTATCTCTACTCATCAGCTGGTAAGGTTTGTACTGCTGTTTTCTGGATGCTTTGAATCCCTGCCCCACCAGTTTTCTTTGTCTGTTATCTTTCCTCAGAGAGCCTTTTCATAAACTGCTGGTCCAAGGCCTTGTCAAGGGGCAGACATTCCGCCTACCATCTGGACAGTATCTACAGCGAGAGGAAGTAGATCTCACAGGTAAGAATGGCCCATCTAGTCCCATCCAGGTGCTCACAGAAAACCAAGCAGGTGAATGCTGCCAGGCCCTGGCTGGGCAGGAATCCAGGAGAGTGACCCTTTAGCCTCATGGTCTCAAAGCCTCAGCTGGCTCTGGGCTGGCGCCCTCTGAGGCTGAGGCTGGCTGCCCCTCAGCCCCATCCCATCCAGCTCAAGTGTCAGTTCAGTTTCTGGAAGTGTTTTATTTTGTATATAACATGGAGTCAACTCTGGCATCACCTCCTGTCCTAGCGTGTGTTTGACAGCCCATCTCAGGGACAGAGCCCCCAGACCCAAGAGACATTCTTGTAAGACTGGGGCATTCTCGGCACATCTCCCCGCATGGTCTGGAGGGGCATTTCGGAACGTCAGGGGCCACCAGTCTACTTGGGCCCCCTGGTGGAATTCCTCCCCCGACCCCCTGGACTTCCCCTTCTCCCAGCTTTCCCGAGCCTTTTCCTTCCACCCTGTGTTTTCACTCATCCTCAAAGATCTCTAGGTGGCATGATGAAGGTGTATCATGTGCACCCAGCATATAAATAAATGACATGTCAGCAAATTGGGAGGTGGCTGTGAGAAACTCTGGCCATTAAATTTAGAATAACTCATGCTTAGTGGATGAAATTAGGTAAACCCAAATTAGGTAAACCCAACCCTTAAATGGTAGGCAGGCTCCCAAGCCAAACACTAGAGAGAAGGTTTAGGTGGAAGCAGGCAATGGGATTACCTAGTTAAAGCAGTAATTCCTCAGGGTTTGGAAGGGTCACCATGGTCCTTGGGAGAAAAAGAAGCTGGAGAAACAGAAATTGGCAGCGTTTCTCCAACACTTGCCAGAGGGAAAGGAGCTAAATGCAGTGCAGTTTGTGCAGTGTACAAAGGCAACTGGCTGAGGGGGTGAACAGGGCCCGAGATCCAGCCACTCATCCAACTATACACCTCAGGGCCACATCTGCCAAGAGAGGGCACCTTTTTCTAACTTCTCAACTTCTCTGCCCAGAAAGATGCCTTTTTCCTAATTTTCACAACGGTGTTATAAAGGCTTACTGCAGCCTGGACAGGGGGTGTGGGGTAGAGGGGACAGTGGTTCCCTGATCCTCACCACAGCTTGGATAAAACATCTTCCAGGACTTTAGTCTCCCTTTGCTCTGATGTCACGGGGTCAAGCATTGTTGTGAACATCTTTTCCCTTCCCACGCAGACTTTCCCCCAGGGGGAGAATATGGATGTGGATCAGCAAGGGCAGGCATCTGTCTACTTAGTGGGTGTGGCTCTCATGAAATATGGAGTTGGCTTGTAGGTATATACGCTGGTCCCTTGGGGAGTGAGTTTGGTTGCTGTTAAAGGGAATATTTAGCTGGAAGGAACAGAAATCCACGCAAAGGCAGGTTTCGCACAGGGATGTAGGAACATCGCCCAAACCCAGCTGCAGGAAGTACAACATGTAGGAAGCTTCCGGGCCACTCCTCTCTCCTCCGTCTTTCTTGAGCCTCCAGTTCCTCTCCCTGCTCCTCTCTGTTCTTCTGCCATGTTCTCCTTCCTCCGCCAGGCTTGGAGTCTGCTCTCCCTAATTTAAGTTTACAGAGTGACCTTTGGCAGCCGCAGAGCCACGTCTTGCCCCAGCTCCTTAGGACCTTCTGGTTCCAGTGCCCAACAACACTGAGACAGAGTTTCTGTCTCTTAGTTCCAGTTCCTGAGAAGGAGGCTTAGCCTTCTCAGATGTCCTTCCTGGTCCCAGCCACTGGAGCTTGGCAGCAAGGTCACCTCCTCCAAACATGGCCATGGAAGGCCCCCTCCATCAGCACCGTCTGGACCGATGGTGTGTGGGTGGAGAGGAGATAAAGAACAGGGCTGCACAATGGGACACCGCATTTACTGTGAGCCCAGCAAGCTAACTCCACGCGTGGGCCTTGGTGCTGCGAGATCGTGTTCTGGTGACTTCAACACGGATGGGGGACCTAGACCCCAGGTGAAGTGACCCCTCAAGTGCTTTGCTGCTCCGAGATCCTGACTGGTCATCTGCCAGTTTCCAAAGGAGACCCTGAATCCATAAAGAGAAGAGTATTATGCGAGTCTTCCTTATCCTTTTTCACTTTCCTTTTTGTATATAAGTAATTTACTTTTTTTAAAAAAGGGAAATTACTTTGTGTTGTTTTGTGATTGAGAAAAAGGAAGATTTGTTATGGGAGGTGGGCCTCATTTATTTGAAAACAAAAACATTTTTATGACGTCTAGAGGGAGAGAACGAGTCATGTTAAATGAATTAGTGGAGTTCTTTAAATTGACACTTATAATTGCTCACCCAGTATTTTCTTATTGAATATACTGTCACAGAACCAATTCGGCACCACACATCCCCTACTGATGCAATTTTCTGGTGTCTAGGTTCTGTTCCTGTTCATGCAAACACGAGGGAGAAGTTAGAGGTGACTTGGGAGAAGATGAGCAAATCCAAGCACAATGGCGTGGACCCCGAGGCCGTCGTGGAGCAGTACGGCATTGACACCATCCGGCTCTACATCCTTTTCGCCGCCCCTCCTGAGAAGGATATCTTGTGGGATGTAAAGAGTAAGTCACCTTCCTCTTCCCAGCCTGCCTCCTCCGTGATCCGCCTCGGTGCTGAAGAAATTCAAGGAAGGAAATGTCTTTGCTGAGTCAATAGTAGGGTTCTAGGAATCAGCTCTGTGAGGCAAGTAGCAATTTGCCCAACATCCTGTGCCATTCCTAGGCCAGTTTTCTCAGATGTAATGAGCCTCAAACCTTTGGGGGAGCTCGCTGTGACTGCAGACTCCCAATCCTCACCACAGCCCTGCTGACCCCATCCCCAGGGCAGGGCCCCAGAGCCTGCCTTCAATGAGTCTGTGGCGTTCTCATGCAGGTTCTACGAGAATCCCACTTTGAAAACGTTTCCTTGGTCTAACCTGAAAGTTTTTTTCTAGAATGGTGTCATTGCTTCTCACCAGTCCAGAAAACCCCACATGGGGCCTGGTCCTGATGTTACCTGTGACCTCTTCAGTCACTCACAGTAGCCTTCAGAGGCCCCCGCTGGGAAGATTCATCCCTCCAAAGTTGTTTAGACCTAAAATGGTGTGAGGTAAAATAATCTCAGGTATCTGGATATCCTAGAATAAGCTGTCCAACAGTAATCAGTAATTCAGTTTTCCTTCATGTGGTCTTATCCAAGTGTTATGGGAAAAAGAAATCAGGTGCCTGAAATCACTGTTCAGTTCAACACACCATTTCTAGTGAGAAGTGTGGTCTGGAGCAGTGGTCACAGATGCCAGTCCTGGAGCTAGAATCCCTGGGGACACTCAGGCCCAGGTTCTGGCTCCCCAGCCCTCCCTGTGGGACCAGCTCCAGGAATCTGTCTCTAACAAGCCTTCCAGAAGATCCTGCTGTGCATCCAGGCTTGAGAATGTCTAGTCCAGTGGCTAAAGTGTAAAAGACCTGAACTGGCCCTAATTTGGTTAGCCGTGTGACCCAGGGCCACCAGGTGAAGCTGTTCAACTTCTCCAGATCAGATGAACAGCTGATTTGATGAACACCTCTGAAATATGTGATACACACAGATCTGGCAAGGACAGGGGTTGTGTTAAAACACCTCAGGCTGTGCAGCACTGCAGCTCAGAGTGCGGTCTGTGGACCACTGCCCCCTCTGCATGTTACCTGTCCACGTGAGATGGGGCACCTGTACCAGTGTAAGTCAACCCTGTCTCCAAGCACACTGTTAGTTCCGAGGACACTGTTGTCACAGCAAGCTTTCTTAACCAAGGAGGCAGTGCCCTGATGCACATCCTGGCCCAAGCTTCTAAGCTCGTTGTGGGCCAGTGACAGTTGGTGGAAACCCTTTGTGTAGCCCTGCCGTCCTGCACTCTGAATATCTGGGGCTCTAAGAAATGATAGAGTCAGTCCTGGTCTGAGTTCCCGGACACTGGAAGCCAGGAAGGACCCTTCTCCGTGCCCTTGGAGAGATCCACCGGGCACAATAAAGTGTCTTTTCATTCACAGGTGCTTTGTCACTTAGGTGTAACCAAACCAATCATTCTCACATGTCTCTCTTTCTCTCTCTCTTTCACTGACATTACACTCAGCCGACGCTCTCCCTGGGGTGCTGAGATGGCAGCAGCGTCTCTGGTCCTTGGCAACTCGATTTATCGAGGTCAGGGTTTCTGGGAAGGTTCCCAGTCCTCAGCTGTTGAGTAACGAGGAGAAAGCCGAGGGCAGGAAGCTGTGGGAGTACAAGAACTCCATCATCTCTCAGGTCAGAAACCTTCCAGGGGAACTGGTTGATTCTGTAACTGAGCCCATGTGATCTGTGTGGCTCACCCTGCCTTGGGGTGGGCACTCTGGGTCTTCCTCCTTTCTTATTATGGTGGCCCACTTGCCTTGATTAATTGATCTTACTGCTTTGGGTATTTCACCAAGGTGAAGCAACAGTGCAAACATTGTCATGAACAGAGATGGTCTCAGGAAATGGCTCCCACTAATGGTGCCTCCCACTTATCCATCCCAGATCTCAAGAAGCTGCCCACTTTCCATGTTTCCACATTTAACACATCCAGGTAGAGAACCAAATTTAATATCATACTGATGACACACTGTATATGTTATAAAGACAGAAACAGAATTTTAGAGTTGAAAGGGGCTTGAAAAGACTCTCTTCTTTAGCCTCCTCATCATCCCGTCTGTGGGCAGAGCTGAGACACAGAGAGGTTAAATGTCTTATGAAAGTCACACAACCAGTGAGGAACTGAGCAGAGAGTTCCCTGATACTCAGAATAGGGAGTATTTTCCCACTCAGGTACTTTGTTACACAGTGTTCACGTGAGTTATTGTAGGTTAAATTTTACAGGTAAAATAAATGTTCACTTTATCTTCTTAGAGAATAGTATATTATTGTCTAAATCATTTTAAAAGATTCTTCATTGATAGCATCCCTTTAAATTGTTCATCCAGAAGTCTGCTATAACACCATGACATTCACCTTTTTTAAGAACTTTGTGAAAAAATGTCATATATCTTTGAAAGAAGGCCCTTAGGAAATCTGAAGCCATTTTTTAATGGGTACCAGATACCCCAAATTCTCCTTAGGCTGAATTTTTTTTTTTAAGTTGTGCTGATTCAAACTTAGAAAGTTAGCCAAGGTCACTTCACTGGACTCAGGCAACTGATTACATTGAAGGAGCAGGGCTTTTCCTCTGGTTTGTATAACCTGCGGTGGCCCTGGGTCCAGCATGGTCTCATTTATTGACACTTCTTCAGCTTTATTTTCATCCTCTCTACTATAGTGTAGAGAAACAGAGCTCACGGAATTGAACTTAGTGATCTGAGAGATGCGTGAATGATCGTTTTCATACCCCATATTTTCTCTTTGGATTTGGCAAATTCTTCTCTTCTGGCAGATAATGGAATTGGGTTATTTCAACAAGTTGGAAACTCTTGACGTCTTAAGGATGTGTTATTTTTCTATATCTTTGCCCATGGTCAAAATTGAAAAGCACACCAACAGGAAAAAGCTGACAAATCATATTTGTATTCTTGTGTTGACTCTGTATTTGAAAATGTAAAACTAACCTTATCCCATATACCAATAATCTTCACTGTGAATTGAAGTCATGTAACCACGGAGAGGTGACATCCTTTACCCCATCTCCTGTTTACTATCGTTTTGATGTTTGCTCATCAAATGGGTACTGCCTCCTTTTCAGGTAATGATCAGTGTTTTCTTAGGCACCTACTATGGGAACCAACATTGTCCCAAATATGGGGGAAGAGTAACAGTCTTGAGTGGTGGAAACAACATTGACTTTGATTTTAAAAATCTTTGTGCTGACGAAACATTAAAGTGACTATTTGAGATAGTGAATACATTTATAAATATCTTTTATTGCATGCATTTAGTTTCACATTTTTTGGATAATTTAGTATTTTTATGAAAAGCTTAAAGGAAGTTTGAACAAAGTGAATAATTCAACTTTTTACCAATAGGTGACTGCACATTTCACAGAGGACTTCTCACTGAATTCTGCGATTTCTCAACTGATGGGACTCAGCAGTGCCCTCTTGGTAAGTGGCCCATCTGTGCTCATTTGCTGGTAACCGAGGAGGGAGCGTGGCTTCCAGTCACGTGGTGAGGTGGCCTGCAGCTCCTTGAGGGCAGAGACTATGCCTTTCTGGACGTTTTATCTCTGAAGTCTGGTGTATAGTAGGTGCCCTGTAAAGTGAATGGATGTGACTGGGTTAACTGATTAGCCACACCTCAGGAAGACACTGAGTGTTTGCAGGAACTGTCGAAGAATGGGGAACCCTGAGCTCCCTGAGGGGCGCAAGAGGACCCCTGTCCTGGAGGTTCCACATTGCAGAACCTTTGAGCAAGTCTCTGTATTTCCCACTGGTTCTGTGCACGTAGGAAACATAGCTGAGTGGTTAAGAATTAGGACCGACCTGGATTCTAATCTGGTCTCCATCTTTTGGTTAACCGTGTACGCAGGGACAGATGACTCTCCCTCTCTAACCCTTAGCTGCTTTATCTGTCAAATGGGGTAACAATACTGCCCTCAAAGGGTAGTAAAAACCAAATGAGTTAGCATCAGACCGCGGGCGTGTTTAAATGCTCAGTCAACAGTAATATATCTGCTCGGGAATTCCCTGGCGGTCCAGTGGTTAGGGCTCTGCTCTTCCATTGCAGGGGGCACGGGTTTGATCCCTGGTCCGGGAAACTAAAATCCTGCAAGCCGCGCAGCACTGCCAAAAAGGCAAATAGTAATATATCTGCTGTTGCTGCTCCAGCTATTTTTAATACTATGATTAAATGGGGAAAGTTCTTTGCAAAAATGATGTTGAAGAGGGTTTTTTCCTGCCTGTTTGTGTCTCTGGATTTCACATACATTCATGGCCTTTCTTACCCAGTCTTATCTTGTACACCTCAGTGTTCTTACATTGCTGTTCTTTTCTGTTCCTCAGCAAGCTTCTCAGAGAGTTGTTCTCCACAGCCCTGAGTTTGAGGATGCTCTCTGCGCCCTGATGGTGATGGCTGCTCCCATGGCCCCTCACATAACCTCGGAGCTCTGGGCAGGTAGGTGGGGAGGCCTTGCTTGACCAGTTACTACTGACCAGCATGTGCTCCAGCCTCTTGTTGAGCATTATTCAGGACTCATATGTCCTCAGCTGTGGGTCCAGCGTTTGGCATCTGCACTTGGGATCCCTCTGTAGAAATGGGAATGAAGTGAGAAGGTGCTGTGCAGGAGGACTTGATGGTTATTCTGGGCCCCGTTCTCCAGACCTTGTGTTCAGAGGTCTCCTGTGACTTCTGCGGATGTTTCAAAGGAACTTGCAGAAGCCAGGCAGCCTAGGGATGCTGTGTTTACATCATGCTTTTATCTGGGGCCCTCTGAGAAGAAGCATTCATTTCTTTTTCATAATTGTTTTAGCTCTTCTCACCTGTTTATTCTTCTCAGTAGAACTCTGGCATAGTTCTGTTAAATTCTCCCAAAATCTCCTTGAGATTTTGATTGAGATTTGGTTAAACCTAGAATTAACTTGGGAAAGTTTCACATTTTTACTGCATCTAGGCTTCCATCCCAAAACATGATCTGTCTCTCCATTCATTCAAGACTTCCCTCATGCCTGGGCAAGTTTTGTAATTTTCTTCATGTAGGTCCCACACATTTCTTAAGATTATTCTCAAGTATTATATCTTGCCACGTTTCATTTTATTTTTGTTATTGTGACTGGAATCTTTTTTCTTTAATAATTTTTGACTGGTAATGTCTGGCATATAATTTTTAATATTAATTTACTTCCTTATTTTCTAACCAGATTCCCTACCAATCTCTCCTCCTTCATTTAAGGGGTAGAATCCTCTTGGATTTTCCAGGAGTCTATGATCAGCAAATAAGGTTAAGTTTTCTCCTTTCTAATAGTAATGCCCTTGTGTCTGTTTACTTTCTTTAATATACTGCTTAGAAAACTGTATGTGATGTTAAAGAATACTGGCAACTGCCAATCTTGTTTCATTTCCAGATTTAAATGGAACACTTACCTGTTAGGTATGGTGTTGGCTGTTGGTTTAGAGTAGATATTCCCTGTCATGTTAAAGAAGCAGCCTTCTAACCTTGTTTACCAGAACTCATCTTAGGAATTGGGAGGTAAGTTTTACTTAGCATCCATTCTTCAATTGTTGAGGTGTTGTATCCTTTGCTTTTAATTTTCCCCTTTGCCCTGTTGTCATGACCTATGTCCAATTAATTGATTGCCTAATAGCCTATTGTGGGATAAATTTACCTTAACCATGGGGTAGTAAACTTTTAACATACTGTTAAATTCTATTTGCTAGTGTTTTATTTAGAATTTTGCAATTATACGCCTAAGAGACACCAGTTTTTTCTCAGTATGCATTGTCAGGTTTGGGAATAAGGGTTTTGCTGACTTCACCAAGTGAATTGAGTTGCTTCTGTGCTTTAGAACAGACTCTACAGGACAAGACGTTCACCCATTCTTTGCTGAATAGCCAGAATGCCCTAAAGGGTGGGTGGTATTAGGCCCTGCCAGGCTACTGCCATATCATATTAGATTATGTAGCCTTTCATTATCTCCTTAGGCAGGAAACATGCCTCATTCATTTAGCTTTGGTGATCACATTAAGTCTTTTAAATGGCACACTGTTAATTCTTTCCTAGTCTTCCCTTCTTTTAAAACAAAACTTATCTAATTTATAATAAACGTGTTTACTCTGACCCTAGAATATACAGATCTGTCCCTTTTATCGTCCTTTTTTGTCCCACATTATCTGTCTGCCTCCTTCATTTCATTTCTCCCAGGAGGGACTGATATAAATGGGGTTTTCAGAAACTCCCTCCTTGCATTGCCCCTCCAGTCTCTGTGTTTTAGGGCCAGGATTTGGGGGGGTGGCAGAGAGGATCTGCTGTCTCCAGGGTCCTGTCCCTGCCCAGCAGGTCTTACCAGACAGGTGTACACTGTGGTGTTACCCTGTTAGTCTGTCCTTCAATTGTGTGACAAGATCTCCAGCAGGACATACACTAAAGCAGTATGGTAGAAACTGGCCCATTTCAAACTTCGCTCCATGTTTTTTTCCACACACAATACCAGTGGGCTTTTGTGAGCTGTGTTATAATAAGGAGTGGGTCTAGACTGAGTCTTAGTTTTGCTAGCATGTCTCATTCAGCCATTCAGTAAACATTCATTGAGAATGTATTTTGTGCCTGGCTCTGTTCTAGGCATTGGTGGGAAAGCTGGGGAGGGCATTCTGAGCAGCGGGCATAGCAGTCTGTGTTCATTCACTTGAGGAGATCTTCCCTCAAGCTTTACAAATTCATGGCAACTAATTTTTTTTTTAATTCAAACAATGGGAAACCTTTGTCTCCTGGCTCTGCACATATGTATGGATGTGGCTCCTCTGAATGAGCATCGGGGGCTGTAGCACAGTCAAGTGAGGAGTCCTACACACCAGGCATATCACCCTGGTCACTAACTCACAGACAGGTCTTTGTCAGGTGCCTTCTGGAGAGAATGGGGCCACGACCCCTTCCTGCCTCTCCCAGCAGCAGATAAGGGGAGTGTCACAAGGTGTTGAAAGTCCTTTGCAAACAGAAGTGCTATGTTGTGAGGGTCATTATTGTCATCCCACACTGTCAGTCACTCTTGTCTCAAGGCTTTGGGACAGTTTTTACACACATTTGGTTTATTCTAAAAAACATAGCTTTCATATAACTTCTGGTTTCATTCCTGCATCTTTGAAAGATAACCTCACAATGAATATAATGGAAATGTGGTCAGTGAGGGTGGGATGTTCAGAAATTACCATTTCTCAGAGTTCTCCAGAGAAGCAGGTTTTCATAAAAGAGATCCTCCCTCAAGGGCAGCAGAATTGACATCTGTCTTCTTGGGGGGCAATTTGGGGTCCATGGGCAAAATGGCCATCATGGCTCTGGATAAAAGGAAACCTTTAGAGAAGCCCGAAGTACTTCTCTATCAACCACTTAAAGAATCAGTGGAGACCCAAGAAACAGAACCAGTGTCTTGGCAGTGTGCACACTTCAACAGGATGAGGAAATCTTTTTTTCCTTCCTGAAACTTTGGATCTGAGAAGGTCAATAGACCACATCTGAATTTACAAACTTATCTTTTGTTTACCACCATAGAATACTGTCCTATCTATGAGGGTGTTAGGGAAATTTTGCATATTTGGAGTTACTGATACTGTTTCCACACAAAGGACACAAGGTTTCCTTTGTTGGTGGATAGTAAAAAAGCAGAAAATCACCAAACAGGGAGCTCCTTGGTGGTACTCTGGTTAAAGGTATCATTTTATCATCATCAAAAATGACCTTTCTAAGAATATACCAGCAATACAAGTGAGCTGGTTTTATCTTATATGCAGAATAAGGGCAACTGCCTCAGGTCCCACTCTTGGGCAGTTGGTGGGGGGAACTACAGCAGCTACGCAGGTATAAAGCAGGGGAGGAGCCTGACAGCAGCTAAAATACTCTAACATGCACTCTCTCACCAAAGCTCCATCAGGAGGCTTGTTGTCTGTCTGTAAGATCCACCCTCCCCCAAGTTGTTCTCCAATCTACTGGCTGCCACCACCAACTGGGTTCAGATAATACAGACTATCCCTTGGTAAATGCTTTCGGCAGTTTTAGGCATGAGTAAGGGTGCCTCCTCAGGATGACCCTCCTCCTCCCCCTCTCCACAAGGAAATCACTCTAATGCACAGTGCCCAAGTTTCATTTCCATAGTCTTTTTCTTCATCCTTAGAGGGCACATTTTTTTTGGAAAAAAAAAAAGATCAGGGTTTGGCTGGGCATCTAGTCCAGTATTTAGCTCAAAATGATATTCCAACAGTATTCAGGTGCACAGAAATTCATCTCAGTTCAGTTCAGACTCAAATTCACTGTTGGTATTAGTCATCATATTACTAATCACAGTCTTTTACTGAGCCTTGCTCAGGGTTTGTTAGGAAGCACCTGTCTATGCCTTTTTCCAGAGGCTCAATTCTGCACCTTCCTTGGAAGGGTCACATCCTTGCCAAAACTCCATCGTGGATGGTGGAACAATTTAGCTTGTGCATGCTCCCCCAAGAAATATGTAGCTAATGATAAGAATGTACGGTGTCAAACTGGAGAGGGACAAAATGGTTCTAGTGACAGAATTATCTCTATCAGAGAGAAAAACTCTTCAGTGGGATTTTTTTCACAGTCTCCCGTTCAGTGCTCTGAGGAGTTGCCTTGCACACGTCCATTATTACTCTGCTCAGTCACACCCTAGGACAGCTCTAGCCCTCGTTACTCATTTGTAATAATAATAATAATACCTTGCATTTAATGTACTGCTTATCATATGTATGATATGTTCTATAACATTTATGATATTTACATTTAATTATAATTTAATGTATGTATTTTATAATGTACTGCTTTATCATATATGTATATATAGTACGTTAAATTCACGATAATTTGATACCTATCTGTGAAGTAAATAACCCAGCAGCCTTGAGTTACTCAAATCTTGTACATTCTCAGAAGGGCCTACTTGTATGACTAGCCTTTGGCTGGCTCCTAGGAACTGAGGTCTTAGAATGTTCCCTATGCTACTAACTTATTAGGGCACTGTGCATGCTTGAGGTCTTGAACCACATTATACCAGCTTGTGTGGATAGTTTGTGTAAAAAATGTGATTTATGGTGAACATCTGCTTTCCTTCTGGGGGGTCTGAAGTTTCAGTAACTGCAGTCAGCACTGCAGTTACCCCAATGAAAACCCTGGACTCTTAGGCTCAAGCAAACTTCCCTGGAAGAAAACATTTTGCATGTGTTTCTGCAGTTCATTGCTGGGGGATTTAGTATATCCTGTGTGACTCCACTGGGAGAGGACTCTTGGAAGCTTATACCTGGTATCCTCCAGCTTCTGCCTGATGTACCTTTTTCCTTTATTGATCCTGCTTTTTATCCCTTTGCTGTAATAGACTATAGCCTGACTATTAAAAAAAAATGACCTTTCTAACAGGCAGCAGCTTGGATGGATCTCAAGGGGATTATGGTGAGTGAAAAAAAGCCAATCTCAAAGGGCTATATACTCTATGATCCCATTTATAACATTCTTGAAAAAACAAAATTATAGAGATGAAGAACACATTAGTGGTTGCCAAGGGTAGGGTTAGGGACTGGGCAGAAGGGGTGGTGACCATAAAAGGGGAAAGGGAGCCTTGTGGTGACGGAACAGTTCTGTCTCTTGAGTGCAGTGGTGGTTGTATGAAGCCACACGCATACATGTTAGTGCTTATAAAACTGGTGAAATCTGAATGAGCTCTTTGGATTGTACCAATGTCCATTTCCTGGTTTTGATATTGTGCTGTAGTTATGCCAGATGTTACCACTGGGGGAGGCTGGGGGAGGGGTCACAGGACCTCCTGTACATTTCTTTGCAATCTCCTATGAATCTATAATTATTTCAATTTTTTGTTTGTTTGTTTGTTTTAAATTACCTTTCTAAACCCACAAGTCCTGAGTGTTGAGATTCTGGTTCTGGAATGTCATAGACGCTGAGAGAGGAAGGGAAGAAGCAATTTATTTCTTGTTGTGAAAGGTTTTAATAGACACACACACACACACACACACACACACACACACACACACACACAACTGACCAGATGCAGCCGTTCATCCCACTAGTGTGTGAGGCTCCCATGTCTCCTGCATCGCTCTGCAGAGCAGCGTGAAGGAGCTCGTGGTGACGGGATGGGTCTGCCCTAAGTGCCCAAGGAGCGCTGCTCCTCGAGGATGACCTCGCAGCTATACAAGCCCAGCTTCCGAAGAAAAGTGCATAGAGCCAGCTGCAGAAAATAGCTCCACCCTCCAGTGTACCTCTCTGGGCTTCTTAAAGCAAAAGCAAAACCTAGATTTTTCATTGAAAAGTACATCTATACGCATATTGTAAAACCTTCAGTTCTTACAAAGGGTGTGTCCTAAGTTCCCTCCCATCCTCACCCCTACACTCAGTTGCTCTCCCCAGGCACCTCCACTGCCAGTTGGATAGTTGATTTGACAGAACTCCATGCATGCATGTGAAATGTTTCTCTCTTACCATATGGAGTGTATAGAGTCATTCTATATCAACACGTACAGGCTGACCCTGTTTTTTTTTAACAGCTATATGGTGTCCTACCCAGTGAATATTCCATAGGTTATTAAACAGTCATCCACTGATGGGCATTTGAGTGATTTCTCCTCTTTTTCTGTTTTTTTGTGCTGCTTTGAGATGAGCCTGTTGTCTAAAATACAAGTTATTTAAAATGTGGTGATAAGATCTCCATTTCTGTTTCTCTGGCCATTTTTACAGTTTCAACAGTGATTTATCTATCTTGGTTTTTGCCTCCGGTTTCTACCTCTTGTCATCTCCAAGTCTTCCATCAGTACTTTAATTGTGAGGGTCACAGCAAGGTGACCCTTTGCCTCTCTTAAGTTTCTGAAGTAACTCTAATCTTGAAGTATAGTCTACCACCATAAACCCATTATTCTTTGTAAAAATGGTGGTAAAATATTGTAGCTATATTGTTTTGCTGTACGTATATGCTGTATTCATTAATTTCAACAAAACTGTAAATCTTGGGAATTCCCTGGCGGACCAGCAGTTAGGATTCCATGCTTTCCCTGCCAAGGGTGCAGGTTCAATCCCTGGTTGGGGAACTAGGATCACACAAGCCACACTGTGCAGCCAAAAAACAACAACAGCAACAACAACTGCAAATCTACAAATAATTTAGAAGTGTGGTAACACTTCTAGAAGTGTTCTACAAATAATCTAGAAGTGTGGGTGCTAAGGTACTTGTAAGGGACAGTAAGACATCTGCTGATGTTCGATGGTTTTATACATGAATGTGTATGCTGTGTCAGTGTTGTTATTTCGAAATAATGTCAACAGAACCCTTTCTGTGGGTAAAGGCTAATGTGAAGTAGCATCACTTCCTGTCCACTTCCTTGGAAGTGCCAGGGCTGGACGAGGCATGATGGGAATGAGACACCACAGGGTCCCCAGGTTCTCCCCTGTGTGTATATGAGGATGGGGGTGGGCTGGAGACAGGCCTGCCATCCACGGGCACCATGACCACCCAGCACTCACTCCGGGTGCCGTGGTGGCGTGGCGACCTCGCCAGCTCTCAGAGCGGGAGAGGAGGCTTGTTTCAGTTATTTCACGGGAAGGTCAGCAACAACAGCTCTCCAGAGGAGGGGCAGGAAGGGGGTGGGCTGAGAGCGACAGCTGGCCTTGCGTGGTGGCCTTGTGTGCCAGGGCCTTGCCACTTCCCAGCCTGTGTTCGGACTTTCTCCACATGCTTCCCAAAGGCCAGCTCTTGACCTGACCTGTGTCACGTAAAGAAACAATTGTATTTGCCATGCAAATATTAGGTATTTTTACTACCCTAAAAAGAGCAGGGGGCTTCCCTGGTGGCGCAGTGGTTGAGAGTCCGCCTGCCGATGCAGGGGACACGGGTTCGTGCCCCGATCCCGGAAGATCCCACATGCCGCGGAGCGGCTGGGCCCGCGAGCCATGGCCGCGGGGCCTGTGTGTCCGGAGCCTGTGCTCCGCAACGGGAGAGGCCACAGCAGTGAGAGGCCCGCGTACAGCAAAAAAAAAAAAAAAAGAGCAGGAAGGCAAAACACTAAGTAGAACTGGGGGTAGTAAGTTTCTTTTCCTCCCTGCTGAGCAGGATGGCCCCACTCCCATCTATATGGAATCACTGGCGGGGGCCCAGGCCGCTATAAATAAGCATCCTGATTGCTCCAGGAAGGCTGGACTTCCTCATTTTTTTTAAAGTGGAATTTGTAACAGCTTCTGCCCAGAACATTTGTGTCCAGTGTCCTTTCATCTCCCAGGCATCCTGTACAACTGCCATGCGGAGATTTTGGAATGCTTCCCACTGCAGCTGGGTCACAGGACAAGGCATGCTGGCCCAGCCAGCTAAAATAAAGAAGTAATTATCTTCCTTCTGTGACCTCTGTCTGGCGATATGAGTCTTAATAGGATCCCTTCTGAGGAACAAGCAGGAAGCTCCTCTCTGCTTCTGCCAAAAGGCACATCTGTTAGAAATGGAGTAGGTTCCTTAGAAGCATGGGAACCCCAGGACACAGGGGCCAGATGGGCCCCAGGAATACATCTTTTATGCTACTTGATTCTCAAACCCTGATGGGCCTTCCCTTCCCTCAGGTTGACTAGCAGCACAGGGTTACAATAGGAGTGACAGATAGTAAAACATGGGAAGCTACAACAAATCTGTGATGCCTGCCCAAGAACCAAGACAGAGGTCAACAGAACAAAATGGACCAGTGCTATTCAGAGTGGTCCGTAGACCTGAGGCTGGTCTAGGAACTGTCTCTAGGACAAGATAAGGAGCTTAGTAGGTACATCACCTGTGTCACTAAGCACATATTCGTGTAAGACTGACCATTTTTTTGGTAGCAAGAATTTCTCAATGAAGGAAGCAGTGTATTGATTCATATTCTGGCCTGTTCTTCAGCTCATCACAGACAGGCATTTTGAGTATCTTTGTAGTGAATAGTTCTGAAACCATCCCTAATATAATATATTGTAAAAGACAAATCACAAACCAATAGGGAAGAGAAGGTTTATTCAACAGATTGGATTTGGAGAATTGACCAAGTATTTTTTAAGAATGTTTTTTCACATTATATGCAAAATAAATATGGATAGATCAATTATGGATAAATGGGCAAGAAAATGAAACCTAAAAAGAAACCAGAAGAAAAATCCTGAACTGATGTTTTAGCATGGGAAAACTGTTTTTAAATATCTTTTCTAATTACAAAAGTAATACGTATTCCTTGTAGAAAATCTATTAAAAAGTTTTTTGAAATTTATGTTTATTCTTATAGTTCTAGTTATTCCATTTCACTCTGTATAATATTCTGTTGAATAAATAGCTCACAATTTATTTATCTAGTCCCCTACTAATGGACATATGGGCTGTTTGAAGTTTTAATTATTTTTACTATTAAAAAAATGTCAACAATGCTTCAGTGAATGCTCTTGTAGCTGTCTTCTTCCTAATACTACTAAAGGCCTAGATAGAGGCAGTACATGAGAATTCCATTGTTTCACTTCCTCACCAGCATTGGTATTGTTTCAGTGGTGGTTTTTCATCATCATCAATAAATTTGTTTTTAATAGAAAGATCACCTATACTTCTGCCTCCCAGGGTTAATGCTTGCTGCTATTCTGATGTATTTCCTTCTAAATTTTTATCTGTTTATTTAAATATTTACTAAACCTGCGGCCATACTATATATACTATTGTGTGTCATCCTTTTCCATGAAATTGATTATTAGTTTAAAATGTAGGAAAAAAGAGAATCCAAAACTATATCTACAGCATGATCCTGGTGGTAGTTCGGTTTCATTTTGTGGAGTTGGTTTGTACATACAAGTATTCATTAAATACATTACATTAGTATCTTTCAAAATAAAAAGTTTAAAAGATGCTATCCATGTGAACATGATTTTCGTCTTTGTTTTTAGACTTTTTACAAATTTTCTGCAAGGAGCATGCATTACTTTTGTCATCAAAGAAAATAAAATAAAACATTGTCATTCACAGCCCAGTGTTCGGGACTGGCATTGTTGGGATTCATTCCCTCTGTCCCAGACTTGGCCTCAGACCATCCCCTGAGCTATGGGCCCGTCCCTCAAATGCATCTGTTGGTCTCAAGGCTAATAATAAGGGGGAGGTATGCAAGGGCCACCCCACCTCCACCAGCCCTGGAAAAGCCATTCGCAGCGTGAGGGCTGTGCATCTGCCACAGCACCGCCCCCAGCGTGGGCACACGAGCCACATGCACTTGCCCGCTTGCCCAGGGCTTGCCTCTGGGAGGACCAGGGAGGCAGCGGGGATACCACCCAACAATTGCCCAGGGATCTGTTTTCTGCTCTGTGTATTTCCTGCCCATCTGGGGGCATCTTTTGTACTCATGAGATCAACAGAGGCTTGGAAATCAATCTTTCCCTGCTAAGAAGCCCCTGGTTGAAGTCCCAAAGCACTGACAGTTGGCCCTGAGCAGCTCTGGATGGTGAGCCTCCTCTGCTTTGGGAGCTGCAGCGTGAAGCACTCTGGGAAGAGAGACTGGAGAGGGTTTCATTCCCCCCTGCTTCCTCGGGTTTGACCCACCCTGACCCAAGGACAGCTCTTTCCAATTTGGTAATGGCAGGAGCCCCTCCCGAGAAGAAGTTTAGTGGAAAGGTTGAGTGCCCTCTGAGTAGGTCCAGAAGGAGCGCCCCGCTGTTCTCAGCATGTTGGCTCTGCGGATTATGAGTAAAAGCACTCTCAGGCCACAAGTATTCATGGGCGAGAAAGGAAGCAAATGCAACTCATTACTTTGGGATCCACTCTCAGGAGCACAAAGGACTCCTTCACCAGCAGGACTGCAGAGAGACCGAGTAAAATCAGCAGCCTTGCTTTTGCAAATGCACTTGAGAACAGTGTGTCCGTCCATCGTTATGGCTCTGGGTGTCGTTTGAAAAAAAAAAGAAAAAGAAAGCTACCTATAAACTGGGATGATGAGCCAGGCTGAAGGAAGTAGGGGGCACTTGGTAGGCTGTGGAAAGCCATGGTGTGGCCTCCTGGGGCCTCAGATGGCTCCAAGCCAGGCTGTGTCAGGGCAAACGCTTTATTAGTGCTCCCAAGGGCCTCGTATGTGCTCAGTGACTCACATCTGTGCCTTGGCGTTGCAGGCCTGGCGCTGGTGCCAAGGAAGCTGTGTACTCACTATGCCTGGGACACCAGTGTGCTGCTTCAAGCCTGGCCAGCTGTGGACCCGCAGTTCCTCCAGCCGCCCGATGTCGTACAGATGGCGGTTCTGGTGAGTGTCTCCTGCAGCCCCCCAGGGCCAAGGCGAACCGGCCACACATACACGGATGGGTTTGGAAGTTTCTCGCCAGGCCTTTCTAGCCCACCCAGCTCTCCGCCCAACCCTCCAGCCTGTCTTCCTTTGCCAGCACCTTCAGTTTTGAAGTTACCACATACCAAAAGCTTGTGAGCATAAAACTTGTGGCCAGAAAGTGGAAAGCATCAACCTGTCCTGCATTATAGGTTCTAATTGTCTTCCTTTCCAACTGTGTTTCAATCTCTCTAAGTTTCATTCAGCTGCTCTGGGCTCTTGGAGGGGGTAGGGTGATGGTGAGGAGGTGGGCAAGGAACACCTCGCTCTGCAAAATATATTTCAGAAAGGCTACATGAAATTTATTTTTTGGTAAATTGCATCATTTTAAATAGAACATAAACATAACATAACATAAACATAAAAGTAGTTGATTATAGTTTATAGAGCAAATAACTCTCCTATAGTTTTCCTTATGTAATTTTTATGTATTTAATTTGTTTAATCTGAGACCCATTATGAGGACTATCTCTTAAATATGCTGATGTGGCTGAAGAGGGAAAGAAAACAAGGGGTGAACCTTTTAGTCTGAACCACACGTGGGCCAGCTAACTTACATCCCAAGTTTAATTTAACTCTCACCACCCTAAAAGGTAGGCATAGCTGTTCCCATTTTTTTCAGCTGAGGACACAGGCTCAGAGAAGCTCGTCACCTTGCCCACGTTTATTTGTTTATTCCTCAGTCATTATCAAGTTACCTATGCTATCAATACATCAGGCACAGTGCTAGGCTCTGGGGACATAAACCGAAATGCAAAAAACAGGGTCCCTGCCCTCATGGAGCTTAAAGCCTGGTGGGAAAGATAGGGGAAAAGAAGAAGGAAAGAGAAAAATAAACAATATAATTGCAAACTATGGAAAGTACCACAAAGTAATCACCCAGGGGCTGAACGGGAGCCGGGCCTGCCAGGCCCCACCTGCTTCGTCTGCAAACCCTGGGCCCTACGGGCAGATCCATGCTGGGAAAGACAGTTTCCCCCAGGACACTGGCTCCTTCACAGATGCTCTGTCTCCATACCACCTGCCCGACACTTAGTGCCTCGCTGCCTCCAATTGCCCCCCCCATGGAGGGGAGGAGGGGGGCTGCCCTGCTAGGCTTCTTCCCAAAATCCTCAAAACCGAAACAGCCTGTGGCACAGAGAGGCGATTTCTTTAACTTGAATAATAGTTCTAAGAAATAACTATCTGTGTACCCCTAAGAACTCGTCCTCAGCGCAACTGAGAAATGCCAACCTGAGACACTGAAGTTTTCATCTGTGAAAATGTCTTTCCATTTTAAATTACCACTGAAGAAAAATTTAGTTTTGATAATTGGTAAAATAATTTTAGATTATCATTGAAATAAAAATTCTAAGATTTAAAATGTGTGGAGGACTCCCTGCAAGTACACCCAACTCAAGAACCTCTGGGTTGGGGCACTGTGCCATGTGGCAGGACTTCTGTCAAGGTCTGTGTTCTGCCTCCACGTGATCTCACTTGGTGCCATGGCCAGAAGCAGAAGTTGCAACACAGAACAGTGTAACTCGGTGTAATTCAGTTCAGCCGTGCCCGTGTGCTCTGAGCCCAGAGGCACTACATCGTCTTCTTGGAGCCCAGCACCCAGGAGGGACAGTCTGGGGAGGTACGTGCATTGTCATGCACACCGAGAGTTTGTGTAACCTCCAGGTTAAGATGTAAGAGCTAGGGGGTTGGACCATCTCAGTTTTGCAAAATACTTAATTTCTCTAAGCCTCAGTTTCCTCAGTTAGAAAACACAGGGCCTGCCTTAGCTGGTTGTTGAAAGAATTAGATGGGATAATGCCAGGAGGTACTTAGCCTGCTTCTGGGCACACTAATGACAAAAGCCACTAACACTCAGTGAGTACCGACTAAGAGGCAGGGACTGCCCTTAGAACTTTCCGGATACTAACTAATTAACCCTGCACAACAGCCCTGTGAAGCAGACCCCGCTGTTTTCCCCATTTCACAGACGAGGCAGATACGTGCCTAACCCCATCTTACAAGTGAGGAAACAGTGGCTTAATAACTCACTCAGTAAATATTAACTGCTGCTAGCGTCAGCATCGCTGCCTCTGGCAGTTGGGGCATTGGAGGAGGCATCCGAGGAAGGGGATGTGGACCTTGGCTTTGAAAGAGGAGCAGCATTTCCCTAGTGGAGAAAGGAGCAAAGGCGGGGGAAGTCCTCACTGGACCGTGAGCCATGGACGGGGTGGAACAGAGGCAGAGGCAAGGCAGCACTGGAGGGAAGGCCAGACTCCATCCCGAGAGGTTGGGGGCTGGCAGGGAAGAGAGAGGGTCCATGGGGTCATACCGTCTCCACCACTTGCTGGAAAGGGGCCTTGGGTAAGTGGCTTCACCTCCTATCCCTTAGCTTTGCCCTCTGTGAATCGGGGATGGAACGGCTGTGACCTACCTCACAGGCTTGTGGTGGGGATAAACAGGTTCACTCAGGTGGATTGTGGAGCACAGTGCCTGGCACAGAGTGAGAGCTCAGACAACGTGAGCTTTTATTGTCATTAGCCATAGCAGGGCTCCTGTCAGTGAGTAGTGGTGGATGGGACGGGTGGATAGTGCTCGTGGCCAGGGGCCCTCCAGGCAGCTGTTGGAAAAGTCCAAGAGAACAATGCAGAGGCCCGGACTAAGGCTGAGCGATGAAGTGGAGGTGGCAAAGCTGGAGGGGCGGAAGCTTGCAAGGCCACCAAATGGGGACCGGGAGACCTTTCTAAAGTCAAGCAGCCGCTCTTTGAGGTGATGTCTTACTTGTCTCCCACCCAGTGATCGAGGCTAATGCAGCCCATAAAAATGCCACTAAATTCTACAGAAATCTGAAAAGATGAGGTGGGTGATTAAGGGATCCTGGATAATGTGCTTGGGTTGAAACTTCAGAAGTTATTGCTGGTAACTTTTCATAACACAGTGACTTTATTTTCCAAGTTAAAAACAGGAGCATTTGGGAAAAAAACGTAAGCATTCTTAGAGGAGCGATGGGATGGAGGATTTGAAGCACGGCTGTTCAGAGGCTATTTGGGTCATGTGTCGCTTTCCTCGGTGGAAGTATCAGTTCATATTTGATGTGAGGTTTTTCCTTATGAAACTAATATTCAGTGAATACCACTACGGCTAGAACTCTACTGGCCCATTTTAGGCAAGAGTTGTGTGTGATGTGGGTCCAGCTTCCAGGTGGTCAAACTTGAGCGCCCCCTTCTGGAGCCACTCATCAGGGAGGGAGGTTGCCTACACGTCCCAGAAATTAGTCCACATGAGATCTAGGTAAATCCTCGGTGACACCCCCTGTAGCCAGATCTGAACTTGATTTGAGCTTCAGTAACACAATAATCCCTCTACCCCCCGGATACAGCCTAAGCCATCTCATACTGAGGATTTTTGACATAGTTTCCACCACAGCTGTGACGGGGCAGCACTCAGGAAATACAAGGTGGCGCCCTCTCCCCCTCCTTACCCAAAGTGTTCAGGCGTTAATCCTACCCATCTAAGTGCACTTTGTTCTTCCAGGAAGCTGGGTGCTGCCTTTTCTTTCTCTTTTCCCGTACTCCCTCCCCACACACAGGCAGCAGTACCCTTGAGGGGCAGTGGGTATTGATGTCTGGCTGCCTGCCACTCTCAGGACTTTCCTCATTGTTTGTCTCGGCTTTTCACCTTCTCAGATCAACAACAAAGCCTGCGGCAAAATCCCTGTGCCCCAACAAGTTGCCCAGGACCAGGACAAAGTCCACGAACTGGTTCTCCAAAGTGAACTGGGTGTCAGGCTCTTACAGGGGCGAAGCATCAAGAAGGCCTTCCTCTCCCCGCGAACCGCCCTCATCAACTTCCTGGTGCAGGAGTGACTGCAGGGATGCTGCGGCTACCACGAGGGCTTGAGACACCTCCTCCAGGTCTGGGATGAAGGAAGGAGTCTGGGGCCCAGGGGCAGGAAAAAGCCAAATGTCTTTTTATATATATATACATAAATTTTATTTATTTATTTATTTATTTATTTATTTATTTATGGCTGTGTTGGGTCTTCGTTGCAGTACGCGGGCTTCTCTTGTTGTAGAGCACGGGCTCTAGGCGTGCAGGCTTCAGTAGTTGTGGCACGTGGGCTCAGTAGTTGTGCCTTGCGGGCTCTAGAGCACAGGCTCAGTAGTTCTGGTGCACGGGCTTAGTTGCTCCGCGGAATGTGGGAATCTTCCCGGACCAGGGCTCAAACCCGTGTCCCCTGCATTGACAGGCAGATTCTTAACCACTGCGCCACCAAGCCCCAAGCCCAATGTCTTGAATGTCTGCCTTTGTACTCTGCCGGGCTGGCATCAACAGGGTGCCTCTGAGGTGTGGTCTGGTGCAGGGGTGAAGGTGGGTGGAGGCAGAGGAGAAATATGAGTGAAGCGGGGTGGGGACCCAGTACCTTCCTCCACCATTGCAGGGTAGAGGAAGCATCTAGCCCCATAGGAAGCCACCAGAGATTCAGCTGGGTGGGAGCGAGAAGGTGAATTGAAAAGCAAGTGAGGATGAGCACGAAGCCTCTCGAGCAGCCTGGGAGCTTCTGGACCCCAGAAATTGCACTGCCTTAGGCAGGTCTTAGGAACATGAGGCTAAACTGAGGAGGCACAGGGGCTGAGGAGCAGCGTGGGCAGTCACTGTTGAACAGGTGACAGAGCCTCAGCATCGTGGTGGATTGTCTCCCACCTTCAGGCTAGATGGAGAAGCCATTTGGGTCGTGTCCAAATATCCATATGCAGAGTGGACACTGGGGTCTTCAGAAGTTGCTCGGGGGAATTCCCTGGCGGTCCAGCGGTTAGGACTCGGCGCTTTCACTGCCGTGGGCCCGGGTTCGATCCCTGGTCAGAGAACTAAGATCTTGTGGGCTGGCGCAGCCAAAAAAAAAAGAAGTTGCTCGGAATCAGAAGGCAAGCAGGGCTAGTCCGGCTGCCAGCACTCCCACCACTTCTCAGCCCTGCCGTGCAGGCTGTTTCCACCCCAGCCCAGCTGGACTTGCCTGCCGGGCCTTCTCTGATCCTGGTACTTAGGCTCTTGGACGAAGTACCACTTCCCACTGTGAATGGTGAGCAGCGCTTCCTAACCACTCCCTCAGGGTGTAAAATTTGCTGTGAAGTGAAGCAGAACGGAGCTGGTTCCAGCCTCAGATGGAACCAATCTCGGAGCCCGCTGCAGCTCAACAGGGAGTCTGCTCATGTGCGCCGCAGATGGTGATGCCGCCATGGATGTGGCCCCCAGAGCCAGTCATTAGGAAGAGCAAGTCCACCGCAGGGTGTGGGACTGATGCCACCCAGGCATCTCCTGTGCTTGAGCCACAGCAGTTGGCTGCCAGGGAGACCCTGTGTCATTGTATATTAGGGTGATCCTGGGTTTCTGTGAAGTCAGCTATCAGGTGCTCTTACCAGAACTGGCCTAAGCCACTGATTACTATTTAATAGGGGGAGGAGGAGGAGAATCTAGCCATTTTGTGACACTGAAAATCCGTATTCATTCTCTGATGCCTTTTTCTGAAGTAGCCTCAGATGTGGTCCCCTGCACTTCAGCAGTTAACAGATGACTTTTTTTAATGGAATAAAATGTTTGTCATGTATGACTTGGGGACATATGTGTGATCCTGGAATAGCCACCATATTCCAATTCTGGGAGTTAATCAGGAACAGATTGAGGTATTCCATCGTCATCTGAAGCCCTGGCTATGTGCCTGACTCCACGTGGACTGTTATAAAGTGGGATGCATGGGGAACTTACAGAACATGGTAGACCATACTGACTCAGAAATGTTAGTAACAGCAACTAAGTCACTTGGCTCAAACTTAATATTCTGCCTGATCCCCATGCCCAGAAATCCTGGTTTAATTGATCTGAAGTGCACTTGGGCATCCGGGAAAAAAAAAAAAAAAAAAAAAAAAAATCTTAAATCTCCACAGGTGATTCTAATGGACAGCTAAGTTTGAAAACCACCGGATTAATTGATGCATTTGAATCATATGTCTAACTAGTCCTTTCTCTCCCTAACCTTCAGCTTAACTGGGATGAATTTGGTAACGACCAAAACACAATGAAGTAGAGCTGGGAAAGACTAGGACCAGAAGGGAAGGCAGGGGCCAGAAGTCTGGAGCAAATATTTAAGACGTTCCTAGAGCTGACTTGAGTGTACACACTCCAATTCCATGTACCAACAAATGTGGATTAAATATAAGTGAACGGATGAGGCTATTTGGTACAAGAAGGTGAGTGAGTGTTTTTGCTTGATTGTCTTGTTTATTCCAGAAGTAAGGTAAGCGGTCTTGAGTCTGTCAATAAGATGAGTGTAGGGAGCCCTTTGTCTGCACATAATCTGGCCAGAGCAGTGGGTGAGTCCAGCCTCAAGGCCACGGGACTAACCAACACGTCTTTGGAGACCTTTTTCTCCAAGACGATAAAACTTTTAAAAACAAGAGCCTATTGGTACTACTGAGATGGTTGGTGTAATGGAAAAATTGAACAGAAAAATCTGATCCCTGGGGTGGGAAATGATCTCAGTCCTTTATTAACTGCCTTGATTAGGTCAAAAACTGGACTCAACAAGTTCACTTGCATTATGTCATTTAATTTCCACTAAAACCCTAGAGGGAAGGAATTATTCTCTCATAAATATGAAGATACCCAGGTTCTGAGGTTCAGTGATTTGCTCAGTTTCTACAGCTAAGTAGAAGAACCGAACGAATCCAGACCCAGGTCCTCTGGCCTCCAAATCCCCTTATGCCATCCACTGTGTCTACCAGTCCCCTCACCTAATTGCCCATCTTGCTTGAAGTCAGGAAAATTGAGATGTTGGCTGGAAGCTTGGGGCTTACTAGGGAAGCCTCGTGACTGAATGGAGTGGCCAGTATTCTTGTTGCCTTTGCTGCCTTGGCTTGGGGTTTACTGATTGATGGCCTGAGGCTTCTGGGGGCAGATGGCCCAATGGTGTGAGCTAGAGGTTTGGGGCCACATAAAGAAGTCCACCAGAAATCCTTACAAGCCACTCATGGCCCACAGGCTTCTTGGCAGGCCAATGCTCAGACAAGATGGCCTCCAAACCAAAAGCTGAGGATCCGAAGTTGGCTTTGGTTTTCATTTCCAGGTGGTTTGATTCCTGAACTGAGCCCAAGTCAGGATTATGAGGCTACTAGTGCACACGGACATGCAGCAACATGCAACTGGGCTGATGACATTTCTGCTGGGCCACAGTTGGCCATTACTCAGGCCAAAGAGGGCATGGTTCCTGCACCAGCTGCCCTGGCCTCCACCACCAGCTGCCCTCTTGGTGTTTCTCCTCCTAGGAGGGAAGGGAAGGAGGCAGACAAGGCTACAGGGTCATTCTGTGCACCAGGAACCGTGCAAGGGGTTTTGCTGGTGCTCTTAAGTCCTCACATCAGTGCTACAAAGTGGGAATTATGACCCACGTCCTATAAAGAAGGAAACTGAAGCCTAGAAAAGTATAGCAGATTACCTACGTCATGCCACTGATAACTGCTCGAGCCAGGATTCAGCCCCAGTTCTGCCTTTCTGTTCACAGCTCTTGCTCTCTCTTCAGCCCCAACCTGCCTTCCGGGAGGGAAGAAGTGGGGTGTCTTGGGAGGAAATACAGCTCTTGTTCTTTCTCTCCCGGGAATTCTGAACTGGAGCTCTGGCATGTATGTGGCTCCGCAGACTGGAGCCCCACACTCATGATTCACCTCCCCGCAGACCCTCCTTAAAGAAGGGGGCTGGGCTTTTGTACCCTGAATCCATCCATCACTGGCTGTGGGCCAACACCAGGTGGAGGGGGATAGTTAGTAATTTCCTGGGCATCTTGGGATGAAGGGACTCCCACTGGCTCAGGGAAGGTTTCCAAAGAGGAGCACAGCTGAGCCGTCGGCAGCCAGCATGCACGGGAGCTGGGGACAGGCACCCCTGCTTGTGAGGAGGACCCGAGTGGAGCACCCAAGGTGACCACCGCAAGGAGAGAAGGTGAGAGTCCTGAGAAGCAGTCCTGAGAAACCTGAGAAGCAGCGAGTCTGTGGGTGGGGAAACACTCTAGACAGACACAGAGTCATAAGAAACACGGAAGAACATAGGATGGAGTGAGGACAAGCTGAGCTGCCTTGGGCCTGCCGTGATGCCCTGGGCTGGGTGGCTCCGGGCAGTGCCGCTGCATTCAAGGCAGTGGGTGAGACCAAACCAGAAAGCGTCATTCCCCCTTTTGCAGATGACAAAACCATGGCTCACACAGGCTGTGACTTGCTTAAGGTCCTACAGTAAGTGATGGAGTATGTTGACCCCCATTCTGTGCTCATTCTACTCAGGGGCCCCTGCCCCTACCCTGCAGGAAAAGCCTGGTGGTACCGCCAGGCAAAACTTAGCTCAGGAGGTAAATATTCTTAATTGTGGAAACCATCAGGGTAGACAAAATGAGTAGAGTCTGTACTCCCGTTTCTTCCTGTGAGAAGAGCAAGCAGAAAACATCTGTTTCATGGGCTGAGTCCCTGTCTGAAGCTCAGAGGGTGGGCGGCCAAAGGCTCTCATCCAAGCTGATGAGTCTGGAGATTGGAATCTGGGGTGACCAACAATGAGCAAGGAGGAACCCCCCCAAGGGTGGGTGGGCAGGCAGTGCTGGCAGGGAGGGGGCAGCCTGGAACGGCTGGGGAAGGGCCAGTCCTGTGGGCAGCAGCCTCGGATCCCAGGGTGGGGCCAACAGCCGTCCAGAACGGTTGACCTCACTCCAGGTCTTCATTGTGTCTGCCCACGTGAGGGAGCGGATGCAGGGATAACGGGGCCCTGCGGGGGTGGGGATCCAGGCCTGCTGGAGTCACGCGCCTGGAACCCAACAGTCATGACTCACCTCCATGCGCCTCAAGCCCTGAACTTGAATTCCAGTTCTTGTCTGGCTTCTGGAAGAGCAGGCCTGTGCCAGACACCCAGTGATGCCTGAGATACCCCGATATCAGCAGCAATAATAACATTTACCACTTACCGAGGACTAGTTATGTGCCAGGCCCTGTTGTAAGAGGCTTACCACAGAAGGGGCCCAGCTCAAGACCACATGAGAGGCTGGCAGAGCCGTGATTCCGACCCCACTCCACCACATTGCTTCCCAAAGGCCTTGATGCAAACCAGCCCTGAACCTCCTGGGTTTTCCAGGACAGCCCTGATTTCTGGCTCTCAGAGTACCCTAGAACCTGCCAAGCCCACACTTCCTGATCTGAGAACACCTGGGTGAGCACCTCCCTGGTGCCCAGGGAGAGGTGTGGGCTCTCTCTCTGAGCCCGGGACTGAGCACTCCCAGGGAGCCCTCACCTTTGAGCCCCATCAGTGAGACCTAGAAGTCAGGGGGTCAACTTTGCTCTTCTCCACATACTGCGAGGAAAATCCCGTGGAAGGGGAGACCTGGCCTGGGCCTGTGGGCACAGCGAGAGCTGGCTGGCCTCACAGCAGCCGGCCGGTGTCTTCCCCAGAACATCCTTTCCTCTGCCCACAGAAGAACCTCATCTGGGATTACTTAGGGGTGGTTCGCCCCAGCCCCGCCTAAAGGTGGACTCGCCTGCCACACTTGCTGCAGTTGCACCCTCATGGGCTGCCTCAGGACCAGGAGAAGAACCGGGCCTGGGCAGGGATCCCCTTCCTCAGACACTGTGAGGTGAGGGGTGAGTGTCCAGTGGGTATAGTGGACACTGTGGGGTCAACTAGGGAGGCGGGGCCACCCAAAATGTGCTATTATTCACTGAACCTGGAATGTCATTCATCAGGGAAAAGGCAGCTCCCTTCCAGTAGAAACAGGGACAGGGTGGGCCATTGGGGCTTTGCGAGGTGGGTTCCCCAGGGGGCTCGCTGTCAGTGGGCAGAACACAAGGCAGCCACCGCATGGAAATAGGCTGAAAAGCCAGATGTCACCAAGTATCTCCATGATTAGTTGTCTGTTAACCTGTTAGTTATCAGATAACATGTTAGCTTTCTAGTAATATCTTAATTGATTTTTATTATGGCCTGAATGTTTGTAGCCCCCTAAAATTCATATGTTGAAATCGTACTTCCAAATGTAATGATACTAGCAGGTGGGGCTTTGGAGGTAACTAGGTGAGGTCATGAGGGTGCAGCCCTCGCGGGTGGGATTAGTGTCCTCATGAGAGTCACAAGAGAGCTTGCTTCCTCTCTGCATTCTGCCACATGAGGACACAAGAAGTCAGCAGTCTGCAACCTGGAAGAGGGTTCTCAGCAGAACTCAACCAAACTGGCATCCTGATCTCAGACTTAGCCTCCAGAGCTGTGAGAAATAAATTTCTGTTGTTTATCAGCCATGCAGTCTATGGTACTTTTGTTAGAGCAGCCAGAACTAAGACAACTACTAACATCTTAGGAGTCAGTTCCCCTCTTAGTGAGTGCAGTAGACCTCAGTTACAAGTTACCTCATGATTACCTGCAACCCCTTAGTTGTGCGCTAACACCTTAGTGGTCTGCCAGTATCTTGACTGTCTACCAATCATCCTGAGCAATAATTTTTCAAAAATTATCAGCTGTTAATGTAACTATAACAGATAAACCCCTAAGCCAGTGGGCTTAGGGGTGGGCTCAGTGGGCTCACTCGGCAAACTTTATTTCTCATTCCCTAAGTCTAATCCTCTGGAGAAGGGAGCAGGGAGGGATCCTGTTCCATCCCATTCCAGCTTGATGGGGGGACCCAGGCTGAAGGAACCTCCACCACCTTCACCTCTTGGCTCTCAAGTTACCCTGGACGTTGATATCCAGCCCTCAGATATGGGCAGAGAGAGGTGGAATTTCATAAGGTGGTTTTTATGGGCCGGGTCTGGAAATGGCCATACATCACGTCTGCTCACTTTCTCTTGGCCTCAGGGGGCTGGGAAATGTGGTCCCGGCTGGGCAGCCCCTTCCCAAGAACAACTCTGCCTAAGGGAAGGGGAACCCAAATCTTCGGTGGGCAGCCACCTGCCTCCACCACCTGAACAATCTTTGCTTTTAAATTCTTGGCTGTCTGTGTAAATCTGTTATCTTCTAAATATCTCAGTTGTCTGCTGACACCTGGGTATATAGGCGTCTCCTGAGTGACGACTGTTTACCTTTTAAGTGTGTGAACGCTGCTAACTGTGGCTCTGAAATAACTCATTCATCGCCTGCCTGCTGATGCCAGCCCTGCCCTCTGTCCTAGACTCCAGGCCTCACTCCAGAAATGTATGAAATCACAGATCTGCTTTGTGCCACTTTATAAATGACTGATTTTTACTCCAAAGGTCCGTTTATTGGTCTCTAGTTCTCTCCACTTTCTTCTTCCATGAGATTCACACATTGATTAATGGAGACAGTTTGGAGTGTTTTGCTGGTTTGGAAGAAGTGGGGCATTTTAAAAGGTAGAGAAAGGCAGGTTTCCCACGTGCCCTGCTGGAAACCTGGGAAATTCTTCAGATTCCTGTTTTTGAAGGGTCAGGACTGTTCATTAACGGTAGAAATGTGACACAGCCCTAAATGCTTCACCTTGTTTTGGTCCTGGAGACTTACACCCCCACTCCACCCCATCCCACCTCACACACACACACACACACACCCCACACACACACACGCCACACACATGCCACACATACACCACACACGCCACACACGCCACACACACACCACACGCCACACACACACCCCCACACATACAGAGATGCCACACACACATAATACCACACATACTGCACACACACCCCGCGCCATACATGCCAGCATACAACACATACACAAGCCCACAGCCAGAAACCTGCTTTGGGGGAGGTAACTGGTAATTCAGTTTTGCCTGACAGAGGATGTGCTTCACACCAGGTGACTAGGAGTGTCGTGGGGAGGGCAATTTAGTCTTGAGGATTAATCCAAGCCACAGCTGCCAGTCAGGGAAGGGCCTGAGGCTGGGGCCAAGGCGGACAGTTACACAGGGAGGCCCCCATCCTCACCTGGGCTCAGGTGACACCATCACCGGAGGCATCAAACTGCAGGGAACCCTCCTGTGACAACACCCACTTATGGTGGGAGTCGTCTGTATTGTTGATGGAAGCACAGTAGTAAGTCGGGACTCTACTGTGTATTAAGCTTAACTTTGTGCAGAGATTGAGCTCGGCAAATGGCAGGTGGGATGGGGGACCCTGGAACTCGGCTTGGCTGGAGTCCCCGCTCTCCCAGGTACTGGTCCTGAGAGCTCAGCGGGCCGCTTAACCCCCGAGCCTCCGTCTCCTCACCTGGGGAAGTGGGGATGACAGTTTTAACCTTGGCGTTGTTGCGAGGGTTCGATGAGTTCATGTATGTAGAAAGGCTGATGACTCGGCCAGTGTTCTTATGATTAAATGCTTTATCCCATTTAATCCTCAGCAGATGTGCTGTGAGGAGGTTAACAAGCAGGGCCCCACTTTACAAATGGGCAGACTGAGGCTTGGAGCTGTCGGGGAACCTGCCTGAGGTCGCCAGCTGGTGAGTGTCTGGAGGTGGGTGCTGTTGGTTTCCGTTTCATGATCTGGGTGCTGATGGCAGAGTTTTTGAGGATTTGTTGAGCTGTACACTTAATGTGTATGAGTTTTCAGAATCTCTATTTCCTCAAATGTTCACTTTTTTTAAGAAGTCTATATAAGCTACAAGGATATACTGTACAACAGGGAATACAGCCAATATTTTATAATAACTATATATAGAGTATGACCTTTAAAAATTGTGAATCACTGTATTGTGCACCTATAACTTATAGAATATTGTACATCAACTATACTTTAAGAAAAAAAAATCTATAACACCAAGTGCTAAAAGCAAAAAAAGCCAGTCATGACCTACCCAGCAGGACCCTGGGCCAGCCTCCCACAGCTCAGAGGCTCCACCGCCCCACAGGGACGGTGCCCACCTGGATGCACGAGGTCATGACCTCTGGTACACAGTAAGTGCTTAGCACAGGGTAGTTCCTTTCTCTTCCCCTTTTCCGCACTTTCCTGGCCTGAGACAGGGCCCTGCGGAAGGGAGCAGAGAAGGAGAGGAGGGTTCAGAGACCTGACCTTGGTTTCCCCATTTCCCCTCCCAGAGCCCTCCCTTTCCCTGCGGCCACAAATGACTGCCAGGTGGTCACAGGTGGGGCAGGTGAGCTGTGGCACAGCCCCAGGGCTAGGACAAACACGAGCCTCCCAGAGGGTGGCCTTGGGGGTCAGGGAGATGTTGGGGCAGGGGGCGGAGGGGTCTTCGCTTCCCAGATCCCATCTCGTTTTTATCCAGGCGCTGATCTTTCAGTGCAAGAGCTAGGAATGTGAGTTGGAGGCCTCTCCCCACGCGCTCTACCTGTGCCCCTATTCCCCGCAGGAGCTCCGGGACAGATCCCCGGTGAGGACAGAACACCAGGTCACCCGCAGGGTTGAGCTCCCCCGCATCTGTTACTGCAGCCCCACACGCTGCCATAAACCTCTGATCAGCCGTGCTTTGCTCTGTGCTGTGCTAAGCAAAGTGTACCTGGAAATGAATAAGATGCCGTCTCCACATGATGGGTCCACTCCCTCCCACCGCTGCCTCTCCACACTCCTCCGAGGTCATTCTGCTCCAGAAACACTGGCTTCTTTGCTGTCCCCCGGGCACACCGGGCAGACTCCTGCCTTAACATCTCAGACTTGGAGTCCCTCTACCAAGAAAGCCCCTCCCCAGATCGCTCCTTCTCTCACCTCCTGCTGGTCTCTGTGCTCGTAAGGTCTTCCCTGACCATCCTATACCAAATACCAACCCATCCCCAGCATCCCCTACCCCCTAGCAAATAATGACACAGTTTGCATATTTATCTTATCATCTGTCTCTCCTTCCAGAAGGTCAGCATTGTGAGGGCAGGGACTCATGCGGCCTTATTTTATTTATTTACAGCAATTTTAGTCTCTGTTGTGTCTCAGACCCAGAACACCATCAGGCACACAGTAGGTGCTCAGTAAATATTTGCATGAATGATTCTAGTCCTAAGTGGGCTCAGTGACCTTGAGCAAGTTGTTAAACCTAGCAGAGGTTTTTATTTCCTTAATTACAAGTTGAGGGAATTCCCTGGCTGTCCAGTGGTTAGGGCTCCATGCTTCCACTGCAGGAGGCACGGATTCGATCCCTGATGAGGGAACTAAGATCCCACGTGCCATACGGCGAGGCCAAAAAAAAAAAAAGTATAACAAAATTGACACAGTCATGCCAGCTGGTGGGTGAGATGGGCGTCCTGGAAGGGAAATCTGCTGAAAACAGCCTGGGGATATTTTGTAAACTAGAAACTGTTGAGCAGCCCTAAGTAACAGTCTGGGGGTTTCTCTGCCAGGGGAACAAAAGGACAGCAACTGGATGGTTTCCTGCTCTGTCTTTCAGTTAAGCCTTCAGTTCTGGCCTCTCTTGCCTGGGCTGCCACAGAGTCATTGTTAAACCTTAGTCATGGGGCATGGTCGGAGCACATCAGCCTCTTGCAAATATTGTTTGTGTGTGTTTTAAAGTCTTGGTTGTCAGGAGCTGGGCTGACCCTAAGGACTGGAAGCCCTCAGGGGAGAGAGCTTCAAGTAAAGGCCACAGGGAGACAGTGAGAAGGCAGTGAGTTGCTGCTGGCGGAAGCGCTGTGGGTTTATTTTTAAGGCTGGAAAGGAGAGGTGAGGGAGCAAAATGTGATGCAGTAATCGGGGCCCAGCAGTCCCTGGCCTGTTGCTGGATATTTCCCCCGAGGAAGGAATGAAAAGGAAGTAAGGTTTCTATTTATCATAAGGCTGGGGCCAGAGCCCACGGGAGCCAGGCAGGGGAGATGGGCGGGGGACAGCCATAGACCAAAAAGAGCCTGTTGCTATGTTGGTGGTTGTGGACGCTGGCTGTGGATCACAATGACCCTCTCTGGGCCAGAACCACAAAACCACTGGACAGTAGCATAATGCAAGACTGGAAAACAGTGACCCATGGGCCAAATCTGGCCCACCACCTGTTTTTATAGATAAAGAGTTTTATCGGAACACTGCCATGCTCGATTATTTATGAATTTTCTGTGGCTGTTTTTGCAGAGTTCAGTAGTTGTAACAGAGACTCTATGGCCCACAAAGCCTAAAATATTTATTATCTGGTCCTGCACAGAGAAAGTTTGTTGAACCTCAGAATGATGGGAGGGACACTGGGCTTGGGGGGTCTGAAAACCTGTCTTAAGTTCTGGTGCACCTGTTTCCCATCTGGTGCCCTCAGGCAAAGCTTTAGGCTCTCCAAGCCTCAGTTTTTCTACCTGTGAAACTGGGTGTTAATGCTCATTCTACCTACTTGTCATGAGTGTTGAATAGATAATATATTTATTATATCTCCTTGTATTATTTTTCATGGGTATTTTAGACATTACAATGTGCAACCTTAACCAATAGTAGTCTTCCTTGAGTTAATGTTGTAACCACTTCACAGTAGACAAATTGAACTGTTCTGACAGAACGATCCCCTCCTGTCCTTTTGTCAAATTATTGTCAAATTATGAGCTATTGTCAAAATTATTTATACATATGTTATAAATCCCACACAAATTGCTTATTATTTTTGCTTTAAAAACAAAAAAAAATAGTCTTTTATATTTACCCAAATACCATTTCTTATATTCTTGATTCTTCCTGCAGATCTGGCCTTCAGTCTGAGATAATTTCCTGTTGGCTTAAAGAATTTTCTTTGGTATTTCTTTTTTTAAAAAAAAAAATAAATTTATTTATTTATTTATTTTTGGCTGCGTTGGGTCTTCGCTGCTGTGTGCAGGCTTTCTCTAGTTGTGGCAAGCTGGGGCTACTCTTCATTGCGGTGCGCGGGCTTCTCGTTGCGGTGGCTTCTCTTGTTGTGGAGCATGGGCTCTAGGTGCGCGGGCTTCAGTAGTTGTGGCACGTGGGCTCAGTAGTTGTGGCTCGCGGGCTCTAGAGCACAGGCTTAGTAGTTGTGGCGCACAGGCTTAGTTGCTCCGCGGCATGTGGGATCTTCCAGGACCAGGGATTGAACCCATGTCCCCTGCATTGGCAGGTGGATTGTTAACCACTGCACCACCAGGGAAGTCCTTCCTTTCTTTTTTAAAAAATAGATTCACATGCAGTTGTAAGAAGTAATACATACCCTGAGAAAACCTTAGTTCAAAAAGAGACATGCACCACAATGTTCACTGCAGCGTTATTTACAATAGCCAGAACATGGAACCAACCTAAATGTCCCATCTACAGATGAATGGATAAAGAAGATGTGGCACATATATACAATGGAATATTACTCAGCCATAAAAAGAAACAAAATTGAGTTATTTGTAGTGAGGTGGATGGACCTAGAGTCTGTCATACAGAGTGAAGTAAGTCAGAAAGAGAAAAACAAATACTGTATGCTAACACATACATATGGAATCAAAAAAAAAAAAAAAAGGTACTGATGAACCTAGTTGCAGGGCAGGAATAAAGAGGTAGACATAGAAAATGGACTTGAGGACATGGGGTGGGAGGGTGAAGCTGGGGCAAAGTGAGAGTAGCATCGACATATACACTACCGAATGTAAAATATTTGGCTGGTGGGAAGCAGAAGCATAGCACAGGGTGATCGGCTCGGTGTTTTGCGATGATTGAGAGGAGTGGGATAGGGAGGATGAGAGGGAGGCTCAAGAGGGAGGGGATATGGGGACATGGGTATGCATATGGCTGATTCGCTTTGTTGTACAACAGAAACTAACACAGTATTGTGAAGCAATTATACTCCAATAAAGAGCTATTTAAAAAAAAAACAGATAACTAACAAGGACCTAGTGTATAGCACAGGGAACTCTACTCAATACTCTGTAATGACCTATATGGGAAAAGAATCTAAAAGAGTAGATATATGTAGGTGTATAACTGATTCACTTTGCTATACAGCAGAAACTAACATAACATTGTCAATGAACTATACTCCAATAAAAATTAAAAACGGAAAAAAAAGTAATACAAACAGATCCTGTACCATTTCCCCCAATGATAACATCTTGCAGAACTGTAGTACAATATCACAACCATGATAATGAAATTAATAGAATCTACCGATCTTATTCAGATTTCCTCAGTCTTTCTTGTACTGATCTGATGTATGTGTGTGCATGTGTTGAGTCCAGTGCAATTTGATCACAACAGTAGGTTCATGTGTCCCCCACCATAGTCAAGATACAGAACAGTTCCATCAGTATAAGGATTCCTCATGTTGCCCTTTTATAACCACCCCACCTCCCTACCACATCCCCGCCCCTTCCTTAACCCCTGACAATAGCTAATCTGTTCTCCATCTCTATAATTTTGTCATTTCAAGAATGTTACATAAATGGAATCATATGGTAGTAACCTCTGGGATTGGCTTTTTTTTTTACTGAGCGCAATTCCCTTGAAATTCATCTAAGTTTTTGCATTTATCAGTAGTTTGTTCCTTTTTATTGAGATGCATTCCATGGTATGCACATACTATCTGAAGGACATCTGAGTTTTTTCCAGTTTTTGGCTATTACCAATAAAGCAGCTATGAACATTCATGTATAGGCTTTTGTGTGAACATGAGGTTTTATTTCTCTGGGATAAATGCCGAAGAATGCAATTCCTGGGTTATGTGGTAATTGCATATTTACTGGCATGTTTTTTAGTTCACTGATTCCTTCTTATCCTGTGTCTAGACTACTTTTAAACTTATAAGGAATTCTTCATTTCAGATACTATATATTTTAATTCAAATTTTTCTATTTGGTTTTTTTAAAATAAGTTTTCATTTTTCTGTTGAATTAGTCCATTTTTTCCCTATGTTTGTCTGTCTCTTTATATAAATTCTTTAATGTATTTAAAGTTATTTTAAATACCTAGTCTGCTGATTCCAACAGCTGGGTTATCTGTGGGTCTGTTTCTATTACTTGTTTCTTTTTTCCCCATGAAAGATCATGTTTTCCTGCTTCTTCATGTGTCATAATTTTTTTTTTAGTGTATGCCAGACATAGATATAAAAGCACACTAGAGAAAGAGGTGGATAATATTCTCCCCAGAAAGAACTTGCCCTGTCTTCTGTCAAGAAGCTAAAGAGAGGGGCTGATCTCACGTGCTCAGGAGTTGAACTCTCCCGGGGGCTCAGTCATAGCTTTGGTAGTTTCAGTTCACTTAGTTTCAAGTCTTGAATGGGTGTCAGGCCCTTCCCTCTAGCAGCCACCTCTCTGAACAGGTGGCTAAGGAGATCTGGCAATCCTGAATGTCATCCCCAGGAAGTCTGCTGGATTTCTAAAGGACATTCTTCTTTACCAGGCTAACCACTGTTCATCTACAAGGCTTCCCTCCAGGAAACCTTCCCAGAACTTCTAGGCTACGTCAGAGTTCTTTCCCCACCGCCGCCACATGCACCTTCCTCCATGCCTTTGCCCCATTGCTTTGGAATGACCTGGGTTTCTACTCTCTCCTGCCCTCTCTCAATCCCGTCACCATGTAGGCTCCTTAAGAACAAGGATTGTGTCTCATCCCTCTCTGTTTCCCATCAGTAGATAGTGGTTGTGAATTGGGTCAAAAGCTAACACTTACTAAATATTTTTGAATGAACAAACAAGCTTCTGGAGGAGCATATTAGCAGAGGGGTGTAGGGTCAACGTGGCATTTAGAACAGGGTTTGGCACTGGGTCTGCAGTCAAGCCCAGAGCAGAGAGGACCCTGATCCATCCACCTAGCCCTTCTGAAGGACACGGCTCTATCAGGCAGTTAAGAAAAGGAGACAACAAAGTAATCGAAGGCAGGGAAATCAACACTGACCTTGCTGGGCAGGTTTTGGGGATGGTTGTTACAGGAGGAGAAGCATATTTGGAGCATTTATGCATATCTAGATGTAACTAAGGAATTCCCTTGATGAAGGAAAGAAGACTTAGGCACTTTCTTCCCATCGTGGAGGACTGGATAAGAGTAGTGGTGAGCAGCAGGTGACCCAGAGACAGCCTTCCTCACTGACCGATGGCACATCGGCACCTACCCAGTTTCACCTTGTAAACTTGTTTCCAAGAACGTTTCCATCGGTACACATACCAGAGTCACATGATGAAAATGAGGGTGGATGGGTACTCCCCATTCTGCGAGAAAAAGGCGGACCCCAGGTCTGAATGATGGGTTCCAAAGAGTGGTTATGAGTCCCCTGCCACAGGAGACAGAAGTAGATGCAGCAAGATGATGTCAAAGTGAGATGGTAATACACTGGCTTCTACTGAGGGGAGATGCTGAGGACTAGTGGGAGATCTCTGGTTTCTGAAGGGGAGTGGAGTCAGTCAGGTGAAAACAAGAAGGTGGGGTGGTCCCAGCAGAGGGGACAGCCTGTGCAAATGCTAGGTGGTAGGAAAGTTCTCAGCATCTTTGAGGAACTGAAAGGCCTGAGTGACCAGGACATAATGAATGAGGGCAGGGGACCATGCAGACGTGGGTGGGAGCCCGTTTAGCTATGTTAAGGATTCTGGATTTATTTGAGGTTGATGCTGTTTGCAGTTCGAGAATGCTGACTACAATGGATATTGGTTGAAAAAAATGAGTGAGTGGGTAAATGAATACATATTATCAAGTAAAGAGATGAGAGGCACACAGACATAAAAATGGAGACCCAAATGGGACAGTGAGACTTTCAATTGAGGCCAGAGAGGCTGCAAACTTCTTTCCTGTGTGGCACTTACCCCCAGGGCCCTGGCCTGCTCCTGCCAAGTCACAGAAGAGGGAAAGAGGCCCTGCTGAGCTGGGGCCACCACCATCTGTGACCCTCCACGGGAGACCAGCTTCTTAGCCCTCGCACCTTCCTCCCAGGTCCCCGCTGTCTATACAGGGAAGAGACACCCACACACGCAAGAGGAGCAGGGCCTCTGAGATCCAGGGCAGCCCTGAGAGAGAGATGAGACCCATAGAATGTTCTCTAAACACTGCCCCTGAGTAAGGCATCCACACTCGCAGAGCCACCACCCAGCCTCAGAGGGTTGACTTGACAGTTAGGATGCTTTACTGTAAAGGGCAGAGGGCAGCCCCTCCAACCTGTTTTCCTTCCTTTTCACCTCAATTTGGAATCCAGGTGTAGGCCTGTTTTTCCATATAGATTTGGTGTGAGGTTTGTACACACTTGAAGGAGGGATGTAAGGGTGCCCTTTCAGCCAAGGTGACCCACTGCTGCCCAGGAGGTGACAACACTTCATCATGGCCTTTCATCCAGGGGCCCCCATCCCCATTTTAAAATTCATTCATGTGCATGACCACCTGGGGTGAAGGTTTAACTGGGAGTGTTTCTCACTGATTTTGAATAAACCCAGAGCCCCAGTAAGCCCTAGGAGGCTGCCTCCCTCTCCCAGCTGCGCCCCTCTCCCCATTGAGCTCAGCCACACCCTCTTTCAGTTCCTGGAGGGTGAACACTGCCCCACCACCCGCTCAGTCCAGATGCCCAGCCACCCTTCCTCTGGTTTTTCCCCTCGGCCTGCAACACACTCCTGGTTGAAACGTCACCTCCTCACAGAGTCCTCCCTAACTATCCCACTCCTCACCTATGCTTTGTCCCTCCTGCCCGATTGCACTCATATGAACATGTTCTTTGCCTTCCTCAGCACTTTTTACAACTTGTAATCCTCCATCCATTGTGTGACTGTCCCATGTGCATCTGTCTCCTGTTAGCTGGAGGCTCCATGGGGCCACGAGCACATCTACTTCATTCCCTCGGCCTACCCGGCACTTAGCACAGGGCCAGGCACTGAGTAGGTGCAAGTAAATAATTGTTGAATGAATGAAATGAACTGTTATGACAGTGCATTTTCCAATCTGCCTCACTGCGAGATTCCGCAGTATCAGTTCCTGGGGCTGCTGTAACAAAGTACCACAAACTCAGTGCTTTAAACAGCAAACATTTATTCTCTCATAGCTCTGGAGACCAGAAGTCCAAAATCGGGGTGTTGGCAGGGCCATGCCCTCTCTGAAGGCTCTAAGGGAGAATCTTCTTTGCCTTTTTCTAGTTTCTGGTGGCTGCCAGCAATCTTTTTTTTTTTCTAATTTGAATTTTTTTTTAAATCTTAGTGAACATTCCATATTGTTAATTTTTCTGTAATATGCCTGTTCATATAATTTGGACATTTACATTGGGGTATTCTTTTTTTTGTTTAATTTATTGATTTTTGTCTGTGTTGGGTCTTCATTGCTGCATGTGGGCTTTCTCTAGTTGTGGCGAGCGGGGGCTACTCCTCGTTGCAGTGCGCGGGCTTCTCATTGCAGTGGCTTCTCCTGTTGCGGAGCATGGGCTCTAGGCACATGGGCTTCAGTAGTTGTGGCACGTGGGCTCAGTAGTTGTGGCTCACGGGCTCTAGAGCGCAGGCTCAGTAGTTGTGGCGCATGGGCTTAGTTGCTCCATGGCATGTGGGATCTTCCTGGACCAGGGCTCGACCCCGTGTTCCGTGGTTTCAGGACTTAATGAAGCTCAGGTTCTTGATGTCTCATCGCAGAAAGAATTCAGTGAGAGACAAAGTGATAGGTAAGAAGTGGATTTATTTAGAGAGAAACAAACTCCACAGACAGAGCGTGGGCCATCTTAGAAGGCGAGAGTGGCCTTGGGAGAAACACACTCCACAGACAGAGTGTGGGCCATCTCAGAAGGTGAGAAAGGCCTGCCAGCAATCTTGACATTCCTCGCTTGCCCCTGCATTGTCCCAACCTCTGCCTCTGTCTCCACATGGCATCTCCTCCTGGCTCTCTGTGTCTCTCCTCTTCGCTCTCTGTGTCTCTCCTCTTCTTATAGCGACACCAGTCATGTTGGGTTTAGAGCCCGCCCTACTCCAGTTTGATATCATCTTGACTAATGACATCTGCAACACCCCTATTTCCAAATAATGTCACATTCTGAGGTTCCAGGAAGGACATGAATTCTTGGGGATGGGATGGACACTGTTCAACCCAGTACAGGTCTTCAGCTGCTCTTTTCCATCTGATTTCTCTACCTCCTGCCTATGTTCCACTCACTGCCAGCCCCACACCTCCCCTTGGTAAATAATAAAATGATGCTGTTACTTCACCATCCCTCCCTCCTCCCTCCTCCTCTCCCATCCCTCTTATCTAATCTCCCAGCACCCAGAATCCCTGGTTGAAGTCACATTCCCTGACAAACAAGAGGATGGACTGCGGACTGCGTCCCATTGCACTTTATGTTTCTCAGTGTGAAGTCACATGTCCCCTCATACTTGAACATGGGAATCACCAGCTCACTGAGGTGCCCATCATGGGGACACTCAGTGACTTGGGCGGACGTGAATTAAGACAGGCTGGAGCTCAGTGTCAGCGCTCCGCAGCAGGCACCACAAAGGCATGGGGATGCCACGTGCACCTCTCATGAGGGAATCTGTCTCTTCAGAAGGGGACAGAGGGGACTTCCCTGGTGGCGCAGTGGTTAAGAATCCGCCTGCCAATGCAGGGGACATGGGTTCGAGCCCTGGCCTGGGAAGATCCCATATGCCGCAGGGCAACTAAGTCCATGCGCCACAACTACTGGGCCTGCGTGCCACAACTACTAAAGCCCACACGCCTAAAGCCCATGCTCCACAACAAGAGAAGCCACCGACCGCAATGAGAAGCCCACGCGCTGCAACGAAGAGGAGCCCCCGCTCGCTACAACTAGAGAAAGCTGTCACGCAGCAACGAAGACCCACCACAGCCAAAAATAAATAAATAAAATAAGTAAATTTAAAAAAATATATATATAAGGAACTCAAAAAAAAAAAAAAAAGAACGGGACAGAGGGATGACCCCAGTTAGAGACAGACTGTGGCATAAGACTGACCTTGCCCTCCAGGCCATGAACACTGGGGCTGTTTGCTGCCCTCCCATCAATTTCTGGAAGCTCCAGGTGTGGTAACTTGGATCCTCTGAGACGCAAATACCAAGATGAGATTCCAAGCCTGCGCAGGGGATGGGGAGGGAGACGCGGGAGGCTGGGAGAAGGAGATGCTGGTTGACACCTGGGAAGGAGAGAAGGAAGGGAGAAGAAAGGTCTTCCCCAGGCCAAAGTTGCCTGTTGGAGGAGTCCTGCATCTCCCAGGAACAGGCCTGTCTTAGCATTTGTCCCCACCAAGCTCAGCCAGGGGCTGGGAGCAGCCCATGGGACATGTAGCCTCAGCACACCTGGGTTCAGAGCCTGGCATCAGGCAATCGTGCTCCCCACAGTTGGAGATTGGAGGGCCTACCAGGGGGTCCCAAGGGCCAGCAGTTCTCTCCCAGCCCTGCCATAAGCTCAGACCCTACCAGGGGAAGAAGCCTGGGGTCTGGGGGATCCCAGGTAGGTCAGCTCTCAAGTGGGTGGGGGCTGCAGGAGGGGGGCCCAGGCGCCCTGAAGGTCACCCATGACAGCCAGCCCGCAGCAGGAGTTTCCATGAGGCATTTTCACGTCAATGAGGGCAGGATGCCCTTGAAGGAAATGAAACTGTGAAATCATTTTCAACACAAAAGGCCTATTTATTTTGACAAGAAAAAAATAGTCCCTCAGATGTGGTGGGCGCCCTGTGGACACCCACTGCGTCTTATGGTCACAGTGCTCGGAGGGCATGGAGCACATCTTTTCCATCTTTGGGGGTTGTTTTTTTTACAGGTTTAGAGGATTGTGAGCATTTTTACTTCTCAGTATTTTGCATTTTGAGTTCCCCAGTAGACTGGTTGTGCTGAATTGACCAAGCGTAAGGCATAGCTTTGGCCTCAAGGGTACATTTTTAGCTCCTCAACCGTTGAGGCTCAAAGAAGAGGAGGAGGGTGGGTGTGAAGACGTCAGCGGATGTGAAATCAGGCAGAAATAAACAGGGTGATCCTCCTTCCTGTCTGTAGGGCTCACGTTCCCCATGTGGCAGGGCACTTCTCCTCCCAGGTAGCAGATGGGGAGCGGCTTCACACCCAGGTCCTCAGTTCACAGTTCCTCTAGCAGCTCCGAGGGCGTTCTGCAGGCTGCCCTCACAGCTCACACCCCAACCATGTTGGTTGATGAAAATGTCACAGGCACTTTTCTCTTTTTCATGTTGCTCTACAAACAGCACAAAGGTCCCCAAGTCCTCTGGCGTGGAGTCACCCACTTCCATATCACCCAAGTGAAATAGATCCAGCCTCTGTTCCCATGACACCAGGGAAGCCATGGCCCTCCCCACGGAAACTGCCCCCCCAGTGACCTCCATGGTGCAAACCCACAACAGGGATTGACCCTCCTCTTAATGTCACACACTCTTTCTTCTCCTGGTACCTCCCTGGCTGCTCTGCCTTAGGCTCGTTTTCTGGCTCTTCCCTCTCTTTGAGCTCTTCAGGACTCGGTCCTGGGCCCTCTGTTCTTCTCTAGCTACACCCCCTGCCCAGGTGAGCTCACTCAGCCTCACGGCTTCAAACACCAATGACACCAAATCTAATGTCCAGCCAGACCGCTTTTCTGGCCGCTCAGCTGGCTTCTTTGCCTCTCCTCTTGATTTCTCCCTCCAACCCTGTTTCTCTCCAAGTCTGCTCCCTTTCAGTAAATGACCCGTCACCCATCGCCCAACCATCCAATTGCGCAAATGGGAAACTTAGGAATTATCCTTGATTCTCCCCATTTTCTTGCCTCCCACGTATCCATCCACAATCTCTAGGTATCTCGAGTCCGTCCACTGGCCATCTCCCTGATCTTAGTGCCATCCCCTCACCGGCCCTACAACAGCCTCGCCTTCTCACCCATCTCCCGGTGCCTACCCTTGGCACCAATCCCACTCCCAAGTCTATTCTTAACATGGCAGCTGTGCTGATCTTTTCAGAGCTTAGCTCAAATCACGTACTTGCCTTAACAGTCCCCAGGGCCAAACCCAGCGGTGGGCCATTGAGAGCCCCCTCCCTGTCCCAGCCCTGCTGGTCTCAATGCCCCCTCTCCCCCAGTGCTCCCTGCACTCCAGCCACACTGGCCTTGCTGCCCCAGAACTGGGAGCTGCTTTTCCTCTGCAAAAATGCTCCCCCAGTATCTGGCTTTTCCAGGTTTCCCCTTAAATATTCTCCCTAACAGGCTCCCTGAAAATGCCTGTGCCTTTATTGTACAGAGAACTTTCATCTCCCCCTTTACTTAAGCTCTTCCTTTTGGACTGAGCCGCATGTGTGTTTTGGGGGAAGGGGGGTGGCAGGCTAATAACCAAAAGGCTAACTGATGATTTTCATCTGCTCCAGGGCCTCACTGTTAGTACCACAAAGAATTGGCTGAACAAATAAATGACACCTGTTCTCTTGCAGCGCCACAGATCTCCTACCACACTTGTAGGTGGAGCCCAGGGTCAAAGGCATGTGCTTTTCTCCCTGAAGACTATCTCCATGAGCCGAAGAGGGGCCATGAAAAATCCTATTCTTCTTCTTCTAAAGCAAAACCGTAGCGGTCATGGCATTTCCCTTCCTTGCTTGTGGTGACTACTTAGTGTACGGAGCTCTTGTTAATACAGGGCAACTCCACCCTCTGCCCCACCTCCTCCCTTGGCAGCAGTGACTGAGAGGGGGAATCACCTGACTTAACCCGGCCAGTCAGAGTTCCTTCCCAGGAATTTGGGTTTGAGACAGAAAAAGCAGAGTCAATCTCCCAACTCTCTGGACTCCAACAGGCGGGACCTGAGCGTTGGGGGTGGTCATCATGCAGCCAGAGAAGCCAATGGCGTGGCCATGGTGAGCAGAGAGGAGAGGGCTGAGGCAGCGCCCTGACTGAGCACCATCCTTCACACACCCAGCATCACCCGCATTCCGGGCCTTATGCACCATGACATATCCTGCTGTCAGCTTCCTTATTCTTAAGGTAGGTTGAGATGGGCCCTTGTCACTTGCAAGCAAAAGAATCATAAATAATTCAGAGGGGAAGTATTTGAAGATTCAGCCTATGGATGGTTAAATAATGGGGCTCTTTATGAAAAAGTCCCCTGTAGTCTGGCTCCTCTAGAACCAGACAGATCCCAGTGTGACCCTGGACTTATCACTTAACCTCTCTGAGACTCAGTGAGCTCATCAGTAAAATGAGGATAATAATGTCCACCACTGGAGAAGATAAAAGGGATAAAAAAGTTATGGCAACCAGGATTTTCTTATCATCTGCCCAAGGCTCTCTATTCCCAGGCATTGGTGTATTTGGCAATAATATCAAAAGCCTTGAAGATGAGGCACATGCCTTCTGACTCAGCATTGCCTGTGTAGGAATTTATCCCAAGGGAATAGTCATATACTAAGATTTATGAACATCGATGTTCACCATAGCCGAGAATTGGAAACCACTCAATGGTAGGGAACCGGTTTCACAAATCATAGTATATCACTGCCATAAATAATGTTTTAGATTGTGGGTCTTAACCTTTTTGGACCCCTTAGAGGATGTGAGGAAAACTACCAGCCCTGTCCTTGGGAGAATGCTCATAAATACACTGTCACGAAATTTAGCACATCATTTCAGAAAACTGGTGGATTCGCAGAAGCTCCATTTAATGAATTATGATTTGAAAGAATCATTTAATGATATGTCTCAGTGTACTCAGTGGCATAAACTGAGTAGAAAAAATTCAGACTACCAAGTAGTCTGTACAATACGATCACAATTTTGTAAAACAAAAATAATTTACATACACACACATATATTCACATTCATACACGTACATATGGTCAGCTCTCCCTTTAAGAGAGAACCTGCCAAGAGGAGGTAGTTAGCTGAGAGCCTCCAGCTGCAACATTGGAGCCAAGGCAACACTGTCTCCTGGCAGCCACAGCCAATGACTAAGTGTGGTGGAGTACCCCGGCTTGGTCATTCCTGCCTAGCATGAGACTCTTCTAGGCAATCTTTGTGCTGGAGCTTTACGTTGGGTTGGCCAAAACTCTCCCAGAGCTCACTGCAGTCTGAGGCTCTTCCTGCCCAATCCTCCTTCCTTCTCCCTTTGCCCTCACAGGTGTTAGACCTGCATCACAGTCTGTGGGCTCTCCCACCCACTCCTGGTCCCTCACCCCTTTTAATTTCACAGGTGATATTTGAATTAATCATTTGCACTTTAACTCTGTCTTGGCTTTTGCTGCCCAGGGGGCTGGCTTTGATATTCTTCTATGTACTTTCCACGCTTTCCCAAATTTTGTCAATTAAATTATTTTTGGCATCAGAAAACATGTTTCCTTTTACATGAAACACAAATACATATAAAGATGATATCTTTATATTCACATACGCTCTGCAGATTTGAAGCCCCTGATCACGAAATTCATTTGCTTAACAAAACTTGCGTTTCGGGGCCTCCCTGGTGGCGCAGTGGTTAAGAGTCCACCTGCCAAGGCAGGGGACACGGGTTCGAGCCCTGGTCCGGGAAGATCCCACATGCCACGGAGCAACTAAGCCTGTGCACCACTACTACTGAGCCTGTGCTCTAGGGTCCTTGAGCCACAACTACTGAAGCCCGTGCACCTACAGCCCCTGCTCCACAACAAGAGAAGCCACGGCAATGAGAATCCCATGCACCGCAATGACGAGTAGCCCCTGCTCACCACAGCTAGAGAAAGCCTGCACACGGCAACGATGACTCAATGCAGCCATAAATAAAATAAATAAATTTTTTTAAAAATTGCATTTCATTAACCTACAACAGTTGATCTCCTGTCTCACAAAGAAGACAGGATGCTTAGCAGCAGCAACAGAACTTTTGGAGCGTTCAGAGCAGAGGGCCAACCCTGGGTGGGCTGGGTGTACCCTCTCTGTCCCCACTGGAGCCCCATGCTATACCCCAAATCCTTCGTCATTCTGTTCCAGCATTCTGGATCCTCTCTGCGGGAACAGGGCTGGATAACAGAGACACACTCTTTTTTAGCTCCTTTTTTCCCAGATCCCAAGCAGATGAGGCCTCTTAAGGGTCAAGAAAGGTCCTGGCTGCTTTGATTCGTTGAGACTCCCAGTATATTTGAAAACAAACAGCCTCAAAATAGAGTTCAAAGTTTGTGGCATATTTTAAATATTTACATTTAACTAAATAGTATGTTTAACATGCTCAAACTCACACAAAACTTCCACACATAGCATGATTACAGGATTTTTTTTTAATTGGAGTATAGTTGATTTACAATGTTGTGTTTGTTTTAGGTGTACAGCAGCCTGACTCAGACATTATACATACATCTATTCTTTTTCAGATTCTTTTCCCATATAGGTTATTACAGAGTGTTGAGTAGAGTTCCCTGTGCTATACAGTAGGTCCTTGTCTCCTAATTTATCCCTCCCCTCCAGGATTTTTTTTTTTTAATGAGTTCCTTGTACCCAGTATGGGCAATGTGGCTGGTAAAGGGACAGAGGCATGAAGCTGTGTGATAAATGTCTTCTTAGTTCAATCTTGGTGCTTCTCTGTTTGCCTTCACTTCAAGACAGAGATGAAAGTGTGAGCCTGGGGCGCTGTGTGAAGGGCTGACAGCCCCCTTTGGCAGCCCTTTGGTAGACCACCTTCTGCTTCTGTTCTGCATGATTTTTTTCAGGTGGACCAGAGACTCAATGGTTTAATTTTTAGCTATCCTTCTTTTTTCTATCTTTAAACTTTATTGGCCTTTCCTCCCCACAAATACAAACTATAGCCTATTTACCCTAAAGCGTGAAAAGACATGAAGGATTTACTAAAGGAAGGAGCCAATCTGGAAAGGCTACATACTATATGATTCCAACTATATGACATTCTGGAAAATGCAAAACTATGGAGACAGAAAAAGATCAGTGGTTTTCAGGGGTTAGGGAAGAGGGAGAGATGTGTTGGCAGAGGAGTTTTAGAGCAGTGAAACTACTCTGTATGATACTATAATGGTGGACGCACATCCTTTTACATTTGTCCAAGCCCATAGAATGTGCAACACCAAGACTGAGCCTTCATGTAAACTATGGACTTTGGGTGATAATGATGTGTTAACATAAGTTCATTGACTGTAACACATACACCACTCTGGTGCAGGATGTCGATGGTGGAGGAGGCTATGTGTGTAGGGTCAGGAGGCATATAGGAAATCTCTGTATTTGTCACTCAATATTTCTATGAAATTAAAAATTGTACTTCTGAGTACACAAAAGTGTACTTTCCACTCAACTTAAAACGGCTCTAAAAATTAAGTTTATTTAATTTTTTAAAAAGGACGTGTGGTTATTATCTTCAGGCTGCACCCAGTGGAGGTCAATTCTAGGTGGGAAATTCGTGGATTCACAGACTTAGGTGCAGACTGACATCATTCAAAAATCACTCGAGGGGGCTTCCCTGGTGGCGCAGTGGTTGAGAGTCCGCCTGCCAATTCAGGGGACACGGGTTCGTGCCCCGATCCGGGAAGATCCCACATGCCGCGGAGCAGCTGGGCCCGTGAGCCATGGCCGCGGAGCCTGTGCTCTGCAACGGGAGAGGCCACAACAGTGAGAGGCCCGCGTACCGCAAAAAAAAAAAAAAAAAAAAAATCACTCGAGGTAGAGAGCAGACATCCAGGGATCAAATCCCAACTCATCTACTTACCAGCTGTGCATCCTTGGGCAATTTACTTAACCTCTGTGAGCCTCTGTTTCTCCATCTGTAAAATGGAAGTATAATGGAATTTATTTCAGAGAGCTGTTGTGAGGATTAAATGAGATAATTTATGGCAAACTCTTAGCTGGTTCTCCATAAATATCAGCTATTACTAGCATTATTGTTATTCAGGGTAGTATTCATTCAACTGTAACTAATGAGCAGTATGCAAGGTACCAAGGTAAACAAGGCAGAGCTGGTTCCTACAGCCACAGAGCTTACAGGTTAATCCAGCCCTCCCTCTAGACACACAGGGTGTTGGGAACAGAAGACAGTTCCCATTCAGGCTTTGCAGGCAAGCACCCACTGATATACACACCCTGGAAGCAGCTTCAGTAGCCACGTGATTTCTTAGGTGATTTTGTTATGAGAGGTGATGTGGCACAGAGCCGGGCTGCCTGGGTTCCGATCCCAGATGCCTCCTAGCTGTGGAATTTCAGGCAAGTTCCTTACCTCCTCTGTGCCTCAATTTCCTCACCTGTATAAAGGAGGGGATAATAGAAACTATCTCATGAGCTCTTGGGAGGATTCAACACTGTAATATGTAGAATACAGAGAATGGTGCTGGGCAAAGCGTAGGTGCTATGACGCTTTTAATAATCGTTCTTGTTATGACTCATCAACGGTTCTAACCCTGACCCCAGTGAGATGGCAACAAGCAGAAAACAAGGCAGAGCTCCTTGTTGTCGATGAAGAAATCCAGGCAGCATGGTGGAGTTCTCAAGAATATACCTACCTCGTGGGTGTTTATCCCACGGCTATGCTTGCACAGGTGTGGTATGGTTTATAAGTCAGTCATGGCCACAGAATACGTAATAGCAAAAGCCTGGAAACAGCCTAGATTTCTGTGAATAGGAGACTGGTTAAGAAATCCATGACTCACCCAAAGACAGAAATATTAGCCCTCTGAAAGAATGAGGCAGCTGCATGTGAAATGATATGAAAAGATTTCCAAGAGCATTGTTAAATGCAAAAAGCAAGAGGCAGTGCGCTTTTACTTTCTGTGTTAAGAAAAAGAAATGCACGTGCCTGTGTACTTCGGTAACATGCCGGTGGTTGTCTCTGGAGGGGCAGTGGGGCTCAGGGGCAGGAGGGACTCCTTTTTCCACTGGGTGCTCATTTGCACCCTTTGAATTTTAAGCCATATACATGTATTACTTTAAAAAAAAAAGTAAGCAGAAAATTGGTGCTGATTCAAAACTCATTCCAGTTCATTGTTCTGTTAAACATATTCCACTGATCTCTGAGCAGATGGCCCGGGAGGGGTTGGGCCAGGGCCAGGGGGCAGCCTCCCTCCCCGTGGGTGTGTGGGGAGCCACGTGGGGCCCTGTGGCTGGCACATGCCTGCAGCTGGTTTTCCCGTGTGGCGGGAGGCCCAGGGTGTGGGACTGAGACTGGGGAAGGGTGGGCTCCAGTAGCCTGGCAGGGGCTACACACACAGAGCAAGGTCATGGTCCTAAATCTGGGTCTGGCCCGGGCAGCTTTCCAGGGGAGACAATCATGAGACAAAGCCTCGTTAGAAGCACCAGGAAAGGGCCTTCATCGCAGCTGCTTCTCTCCATTCATGGGACAATTCCACAGTGAAACTTGGGACCAGAAAAGCCTAAGGCTCAGGAAACAGATTTGGAAGGACCAGGGGGGCTTCCTGGCCTGTTTGAGGCATTGGTGGGATGGAAAGAGCCCAAAGGAACCTGGGTTCTTATTTCTTCATCCATTTGCCTGGCTGAAATACAAAGATTCTTTTCAGAGCTCTCCCTGAAGTAGCCCTCCAGCTTTAGGACACACACAGCATTGTGTGCAGGGACATTCCCTGTAGCCAAGCAAAAGTGACAGAGAGGCCCTTTCAGTTAACTGCAAAATAAGCAGGGCTCTGTCCAAAGACGGGAGCCCTTTGCCTCCTGGGCCCCCTGGTAACTCATAGGCTGTCTAAGCACCGTTTACTGCCTACAGCCTATTGGATGAGTGTTTTTCAAATGCCGTTTAGTCAATAATTCTTTATACACACATATAAAAACATATGTATGCATGCAAACAGATATTCTTAAGTCCAATATCCTTTATACTTTCAAACACACACACCTACAATTCTATGTAGTCATACTCTTGACTAGCAAGATATATGATATGCGATGCAGATCAAATATTTGGTACAAGGTAATCAAACAAGATCTGCAGAAGGTTTGCAGTGACATATAGTTACAAGAGTAATAATACAGCCTCCTTTTTTTGCTTCTCTGAATCTGGGTCACCATTAAGTCCAATTAAGTCTCTCCACCTATAGATGGTAACATTTGTACTCCCTTTTTTGATGTGGCTCATGCATTCACTTACCAAGCATTTGGGGAACAGTGCCAGGCACTGTTCTAGATTCCTGGGATATAGCGATGAACATAATGTGCAAAGATGTGTGGCCTTGTGAAGTTGGCATCCTGATGAGGAGACAGCCGTTCACTGCGGTGGCAGGTAGGGATGGGGATGGATAGAGGGGCATCCAGACTTCCCAGGGGAGTGAGTGTTGAGTGGAGACCTGAGGACTGTAAGTGAAGGAGTCACGGGGATATCTGGGGAGCAGGTTCTAGGCAGAGAGACCGCAACTCTCTTGCCCACTCTAGTTACGCTGCACTCACTTGGCAAAAGCCAGCCCTGGTTAGACCCAATTCTCCACCTACTCCACACCCACATCCGTGCAGCTGAACCTCCTCTGGAGAGACACGTGCCCCATGCTGGCTGGCCTCGTAGCAGTTCAGGCCCAGGATCTGGGGTGGGGAGCATAGAGGAAGCTTCATGCTTCCATCACAAATGCTTCTCCAGCCCATTCACTCTCTCATTCCCCTAGACGGCCAGTTCCCAGCAACAACTCCCTGGCCTCACTCTCAGCTAACTCTCTTTACCTCCTATCCCGCTGAGGAAATTAATCAGAAAAGCTACCTACCACTCCAAGATGCCAACACCTTACACACTTACCAATCAGATTATTGCTCAAATCCTTGCTCTTTACTACCATGGAAGAAATGTGCAGGGGAGCCCAGCACCCCTTTGCTTCTCAGGCATGCCACTCCCCACATCCTCCTCTCTCTCTCCTATATTAGCAATCCTTTCCCCGGCCACTACCTCATTCACATCTGCATAGAAACAGGCAGTACCATTTCCCGTATTAAAAAAAAAATTTTTTTTTAAACTCTCTCTTAGTGGCACTTTTCCCTCCATTCCACTTTACCCAACAAAACTCTTGGGAAGAGCTGTTCAGATGGCTGCCTGTCTCTAACCTCTCTCCTTCCTTGTGCTCTTCTCCAAGTCTTTGCTCAGGTGTCACTTTCTCAGGGAGACCTTCCCTGACCATTGTATTGAAAACGGCACCCCCTCCATATGTCCTCTTCCCAGCTTCATTTTTCTCTGTAGCTCTCATCACTTGCTAATACCCTCTATAAGGCATGTATCCATTTTGTTGATTATCTACTCCGCCCCCCTACTGGGATGTAAGTCCAAATAGGACAGTGATGTCTGCTAATTTGTTCAGCTGTCTGCCACATCCCCAGCACCTGAAAAAGGGCCCAGGGCATCAGAGGTGCCCAGCAATGTTTGTTTGGTGAATGAATGAATGCATGGTAAGGGGTGGGCGAGGAGCGGCAGGGAAATCACTGCGACCGGAGCAGACTAAGCAGGGGGGAAATTAGGCGGGAGGGGTGGCAAGAGGCCCGATCACATAGGGTCCAAGGGGAGGGTCTTACTCTAAGTGTGGTTTGGGACTCTGCTGGAGGGTTTGGAGCTGCGAAGGGACATGATCTGATTGATGTCACTGAGACTCTGGGGCCGGTCAAGGTGAAAATTCCACATTTTGAGAGTGTGCTCGTGGGCAGGCAATTTTTACATCCTCGTGCTCATGAAAATAGACTTCAAGGAAAACAGACTTAAAGGAAAGTTCTGTGTTGATGATGGCTTTTGTTATATAGAAATGGCTTTACAGGTAAAGTAGAATGTAGGACATTTCTCACTCAGCAAAATGCAACACAACAAAACAAAACATTATTGGTAAGCACTTACACAGAACCATCCATGCTCACCTACTTACTGATAAAAATATTTAGCTCTTCAGTATGTTGCTTTTTAAACAGCTGGTGTGCAAGTATTAACACATTTTTTGAGATATTAACCAACAGACATTTCTGAGCATATGGTACAGGCAAAACTGGCCTATATTAAATAACCACAGCTGGGATTCTAAATGTTGGGCCCAGAATTTGAAAATGTCTCTGCCCCTTAAGCATTAAACAGCAGCAGTAAAACACCCAGCAGTCTCCTGGCGACATCTAGCATTTCTAAGTACCCTTTCAGGCGGTATACTATGTGGTCCAATGCTCATGAGATGCCATCTTTATAAGCTGTTTAGTAAAGGTATAAGGTATTTGCTAAGAGGGGACAAGATAGTCTGGCCAGGAAATATGTGGATTGTGGGTTTAGGTCTATGTGTTTAGTTGGTGGAGTTGGTGCAGCTGCTTCTAGAATTGCAGTGGGAGTGGGGAGTAAAGTCCACAACTCTGAGCGTTCCAGGCAAGCCAGAATGGGGGTATGGGGGCTTAGAAGGGGACGAAGGATGGTGGGCCCCGGCAGCTGCCAAGCTAGGACGAAAAGAGAAGACTGATTCTAAAGAGGTGCTGGCTGGTGTTTATGGTTCTTGTACCAGGGTCCCAGCTATTATAACTGAGCACACAGGAAGCTGGCTCTGGGCTTGCTAGACTTTGCAGGGGGGTGGCTGCGTGTTCCCAGTGCTTCGTTAGCTCCTTCCCCAATAGTGAGGGTCAGGCAAAGCGGGCCACAGCCTTCCACTTTGATAGATGTCCTCACCCCTCTGGGCGTCAAGGGTCATTGCCACAGTGCTTCTAGGAAGCTCAGGACTTGGGACTCTAGGCCAGTGGTTCTCAAGTGTGGTCCCAGCAGCATCAGCATCACCTGGGAACTTGTTGGAGATGCAGATTCTTAGGCTCCACCCCAGAGCTGCTGAATCAGAAACTCTGGGGGTAGGTCCCAGCAACCAGCGTTGAATAAGCTCCCTAAGGAAGTCTGATGCGCATTGCAGTTTGGGAACCACTGATATAGACCAGTTCCAGGCGGATGCTGCTGCTGCTTATTCTGGGACCGTACTTTGAAAACCAGTGTTCTAGAAATTTCACAAGCAAATCACTCAGGTAGGTTATGAGTAAATCCAGTTATTAAATAACAAGTATTACTGAATACCTAAGGGCTGTTTAACAGTGATTGCCTCTGTACAAGGGGATTGTGGGCAACTTTTAAAAGTTGATGTATCTCTGAATTGTTCAAAGTTGTTATTATAAACATGTATTACTTTTGCAGATAAAAAAAGATATTTTAAAAATATAAATACCTCATTCTAGTATAGTTCTTTAGAGTCGTGCTTCTCAAACTTTACTGTGCAAACCATTTAGGAATCTTGTTAAAAATGCAGATTCTGGTTCAGTAGGATGGGGGCGGGGGAGGCAGGGCTGTGGGATTTTTCAACAAGCTCCCTGGTGATTCCAGTCTACTGGCCCACGAACCACACCTTGGATTTACAGAGTACAAAGCACTGTCATGTGTATTACATTTTTTGTTCCTTGTTACAACCCTGGCAAACAGATTCACTAATTCACTTATTCAACCATTAGGTACTACAACATACATATACTGGACATAAAGAAATGGTCTAATGGGGGTGGAAAACCAACCAACCACCAAAAATCCCACACGTAAACAGATAAACAAATATAAATAGTGATCAGAACTGATCAGGAAATAAAGAGGGTGCCGAAAAAGAAGGGCTCTAGGAGGAGGTGATTTTGGCAGTGACGGTAAGGATGAGCCACGGAGAAGTTCAAGGGCCAGCTCTCGGTAGACACCAGGAAGCTCCTGCAGCTAGCAGGCAGGGAGGGAAGACCCCCAAATCCGGACGGGGGAGGGGGTGGAGGCAGGGCCCGCCAGGGCAGGAAGGCCGTGGTATTGGGCCGATTTCAATCCAAATGTGGGGTAAGCATTGAGGGTTTAAGCAGGGAAGTGACTGGTCTGGTATTTGCATTGGGATCACGCTGGCTGCTGTTCAGGAAATGAAACCTCTCCAGGGTCCCCTCGGAGGTGGTGCAGGGAGTGCTGGGCCATGCGAGGGCGCCCAGGAGTCAGGCCTGGCGCCCTCAGAGTCGCGTGGATCTATTCGGGGGGGTCAGGAGTCCCCTCGTGAATATCGAGCCACCAGGGCACGTGTTTTTATTGCCGCACAGAGGACCTCAAATAAGCGCGCTCCGGGCAACAACATGACTTTTAATCCCCTTTCAGAGGACTTGGGCTCGCATCCACGCTTTGCTGGTCACGATGGCATCTTGGACACTTCCCCCTCGGTGCCTCAGTCTCCCTTACCTGTCTAGGAGGACTTGGAGCAGCCCACGGGTGACACCCTGGGTCGTCAATCCTGCATCCCCGTGTAGGGGGGAGGGTACGGCTGGGGCAGAGGCGGCACAAGGGGTTGGCTTCCCACCCGGGAAACTGAGGCACGGTGGGGAGAGAAGCGCGCGCCCTCCAGACTCCCGCAAACTCCAAGCGGCACGTCTCGTCTCCACGCAAACTGTCCAGGCCGCCTGCCAGCCGTCTCCACGGAGTGGCCCCCGCCCAGCCCTGCCCGAAGACCGGAGCTGGGCCGGGCTTCTCAGGGGGCGGCAGTGGCGGCGGGGAACTCGGCGCCATCACTGGGCTCGAGCGCTGGAAGAGGCGCGCGGGACACACCTCCAGGTTCCCCAGACCGGTCGGGCGCGGGCCTGCCTAGGGGCGCCAGCCTCTGCGCGCGCCGACCCCGCCCCTCGCTGGCGCCCCCGCCCCTCGGCCTCCTCCTCCGCCTCCGCCTCTTCGCAGGCCCGCGACGTGCCCGGCCGGCGACCGAGCTGCAGGGACGGCGTCCGGCGCGCTCACTTCCGCGTCCCGCCGCCCTCCGGTCCGCGCGCGCCCAGCCACCGCCGCCGCCATCGGACAATAGGCCGCCCGCCCGGCTGCCGTGAACTTCCTGCCGGGGCCCGGCCGGCCCGTGTGCCCCGGACCCTGATCCCTCTCCGCGCCGGCCAGGATCGCAGCTCCGCGCCACCAGGGGAAGCAGCGGAGGACCGAGCGCCCGGGACGTTCCAGCGCCTCCCGCCGCCGCGCCTTTGCTCTGGCCCGGCGGGTACGCGGCCTCTGCGCTCTTCGCTCTGAGCGACTTAACCCCGTCCAGCGGCTGCTGCCTTGTTGTGGGTTTCCGAGTTTGGTTGATTAAGGAGGATGTGATTTTTACCCCCCTTATTTCTTTTTCCTTTTATGATTTGAAACAGAGAAAAGAACTCACAGCCAGCTCGGACAGCGAAGTGCCACCAGCTGCCCCCACGTGGACACCTCCGAGAGGAAAGGGAATTGGAAGCAAACTTGGTGCAAGTGACTTTGAGGCCTCACCCTCGGCTGGACTCTAAGGCCTAGGGTCATGACTCTCATGCTGGGCAGGTGGAAGGCTTTACCTGTCCTGGGCTGGACGTGAGTCTCTGCCCTTCGCCAGCACCTCCACCGGCCCACCTCCACACACTCAATACCCAGCATCTAGGCTAGACCCGGACACTTGTCAGCAACATGGATAAGTATGACGACCTGGGCCTGGAGGCCAGTAAATTCATTGAGGACCTGAACATGTATGAGGCCTCCAAGGATGGACTCTTCCGAGTGGACAAGGGTGCAAGCAACAACCCGGAGTTTGAGGAAACACGCAGGGTGTTTGCCACCAAGATGGCCAAAATCCACCTGCACCAGCCGCACCAGCTCCTGCAGGAGGAGACCCTGCCCAGGGGGAGCCGAGGTCCTGTGAACGGTGGGGGCCGCCTGGGCCCACAGGCCCACCGGGAAGCTGATGGGGGCAGCAAGGTGACGGGGGATGGTGCCGCAAAGCCTCCTCTCGCTACCTCGATAGTGGCCCCTGGGACAGCCACAACCATCGCGGCTGGGCAGCCCTTGTCCCCACCCCAGGAACAGAGGGCCAAGCTGTGTGTCCGTGGCGCGAGGCAAGGCAGCCAGGACTGTGGATACAAGGAGAGCGTGGCAAGTTCTGAGATGTCTGCTTTCCATCGGCCGGGCCCCTGTGAGGATCCTTCCTGCCTCACCCACGGAGACTATTATGACAACCTCTTTTTGGCAAGCCCCAACTGGGGCGATGAACCAGCAGTGTCCCCCAGCATCAGGCTGGGTGTAGGAAGTGGGTGGTCTGGCACGCCAGGGAGTGGCCCGCCACTGTCCACACCCTCCAGGGTCCATCACCTATACCAGCAGCAGCTTTCCCCTAGCTCCAGCAGGTCATTGCAGAGCAGCCAGGATGGTGGTGTTGGTGGCCACAGCAGTGAGAAGCCAGCAGCTCTTTGGACCACCGCCTCCTCCCAGCGAGTGAGCCCTGGCCTCCCTTCCCCAGGCCCAGAGAATGGGGCCCTACCGAGACCTGCTCAGCCCAGGACCCCTTCTTACTCAGCGCCCCTGGCCCTGAACCGCTCCAGTCAGGGACCTCTTCCAAGAACAAACTCGGGGGTAGGGAGTGAGGTTTCAGGCATGATGCCCAAACCCACTGTGGACCCTCAACCCTGGTTCCAGGATGGCCCCAAATCTTACCTTTCTAGCTCTGCCCCTGCATCCTTGCCAGCCAGCATGGACAATATGCAGCTGGGTGCAGTCCCTGGGCCGGGTCCCAAGCCTGGCTGTACAGACCCTGGCGTTGGTCCCAAGCTCAGCCTTGTCCATCCAGTGATGTCCACCCTGCCTGAGTTATCTTGTAAAGAAAGTCCGTCTGGCTGGTCCTCTGATGGCAGCCTGGGGCCTGTGCTCCCAGAGAGCCCCGGTTCCCCCAGGGTGAGACTGCCCTGCCAGACCCTCATCCCGGGCCCTGAGCTTGGACCCACGGCTGCCGAATTGAAATTAGAAGCCCTCACCCAACGTCTGGAGCGTGAGATGGATGCTCACCCGAAGGCCGATTACTTTGGTGAGTGAGAGACTGGTGTGATTGCCCATGGTGGGTGATGGGGTCCCTGCATTTGGGCATTTGGGGGAAGTGCCCCCCACCAGGGATGCTGTAACTCTCCTTGAGTGGCCTGCCTTTTTGTGTGTGTATGTGTTCCTCTTTCAGCTGCTTCTGCTGAAACTTGAAACTTGAAAGTATCCCTAGGCAGAAAGCGGATCTTGCAGCTGGGGGTTACCCATGTGTGAAGGGCAGGATTACTCATGACTGCTCCCCCAAAAGGGAAATGCTGTGATTTTGGATTTCAAAGGTTTTGGGGGTGACTTACAGCCTCTCTCAGTGACTGGCTCAGGCAGGACTTGAATGGGCTTCTTAGGTCCAGGTACCCCGTGAGTGTTCCATCTGTAGTTGGCTTGGCCAGGTGGCTCTGGCTGTTTGAGGACCAGTGGTCGGGCAGGGGCTCTCTATGTCTCCCTATGTGTGCGCATGTCTGCCTGCAGGTTTTGTGTTCAATTGAGGGAGGTGAAACACTGACATGGAAGGCTTTGTTCTAGAGCAGTAGTTCACAAAGTGTACTTTGGACCCTTAGCCTGGGAACTAGTTAGAAATGCAAATTCTTAGGCCACACCCCAGACCTACGGCATCAGAAACTGTGGGGTGGGACCCAGCAATCAGCATTTTCACAAGCCAGCCCGGGATCCTGACGTTCTGGGAAATTTGAGACCTGTGCATTAGGTGCCTTCTAACTCAGGAACACACGCCCCCCCCCGCCCCCCCCTCCCAGCTTCCAGCTGGCAGCCAGGTTACACCCACAGTCGTGGCTCCCAAGAGGATGGAAGATGCTTCTTGCTGGTTTCACTCCAACTTGCAAGTTTTGTTTTCTTCTCTTTTAAAGCCACAAACTCTTGGAGACTGCTAGCTTCAGCTTTTTTCTCCTCACAGGGTTTGGAGGCAGCGGGAGAGCAGTGATATGCTTCTGTTGAGTAATGATTTAGCCGACTCATAGGAGAGCTAACTAGAAAGACAGCCTACTCTTAGAAGAGTCTGAGGGTTGCTTTTATTTTATTTTATTTTTTTATTTTTGAACTCTGCACAACTGAAGTCACGATTTCCCCACATGAGGCCTGTGAACCGTGGGAAGCTGAGTGCCGTTGGAGTGGCAGCTGTGCCAGGCAGGGTCCGGGAAGGCCCTGGACAGGGAGGGTGACCGGCTTGCTCCTTTCCGTCTACCTCATTCTGCGTCAGTGAGTGATTCTGTCCCAAGGTGCTTGGAGGGATGGGGTCCGAGGCACTCAAGCTAGTAGTACTGTGTTCTTGCTTCTCATGAGAGCCTCGCGGGAACAGCTCTCACACCACCCTGGGCATTCACAGGTCGGGGTGACTGTTTACTGGCTTATGTTTTAGGGCACCCTCTTACTGTGAACTGTTTACTGGTTTATGTTTTAGAGCACGTAGCACCCTCTTACTGTGAACCATCTCTTCTCCTTTACAAATCCCCCACTTTGGGAATAATACTTGGGTGGAAAAACTGTGGGTTTTTTAGTTCAAACTGTTGTTGAATTTTTTTCTTCCAGTTTTATTGAGATATAATTGACACAGCATTGTATTAGTTTAAGGTGCACAGCATCATGATTTGATTTACATGCATCACGAAGTGATGATCACAATAAAGTTAGTGAACATCCATCATCTCATATAGGTACAAGTTAAAGAAATAGGAAAAAATACTTTTTCCTTGTGATGAGAACTCAGGAGTTACTCTCTTTTTTTTTTTTGCGGTACGCGGGCCTCTCACTGTTGTGGCCTCTCCCATTGCGGAGCACAAGCTCTGGACGCGCAGGCTCAGCGGGCAGGGCTCACAGGGCCAGCCGCTGCACGGCATGTGGGATCTTCCCGGACCAGGGCACGAACCCGCATCCCCTGCATCGGCAGGCGGACTCTCAACCACTGCGCCACCAGGGAAGCCCAGGAGTTACTCTCTTAACTTTCATATATAACACACAACAGAGTTAATTGTATTTATCATGTTATACATTATACCCCTAGTACTTATATACCTTATAACTGGAAGTTTATATCTTTGACTGCCTTTGTTCAATTCCCCCTCTCCCGCTCCACCCCCCTCCCACCTCTGGTAGCCACAAATCTTATCTCTTTTTCTATGAGTTTGTTTTTGAAGTATAATTGACCTACAACACTATGTTAGTTCCTATTACACAACACAGTGATTCGGTATTTCTATACATTTCAAACTGATCACCACGATAAGCCTAGTTACGATACGTCACCTTACAAAGATAGTATGTAGTTATTGACTATATTCCCCACACTGTACATTTCATACCCGTGACTCATTTGTTTTGCGACTGGAAGTTTGTACCTCTTTCCCTCACCTATTTCTTTCCTTCCCTTCCCCTCTCCCCTGAGACAACCACCTGTTTGTATCTATAACTCTGTTTATGTTTTGTTGTGTTTGTTCATTTGTGTTGTTTTTTTAGATTCCACATACACATGAAATACAGTATTTATCTTGAATTTTTAATTCAAGCTCAGTAAACAACAAAACTGCAGTTTTATTTTTTCAGGGAGGCAAGTTTATACACTGCCTCAGAGCAGAGATACTGGCTAACACTAGCCATTCATTCAGCCCATGTTTATTGAGTGCCTACTTTGGGCCATGGGGTACATAACCAATGGGACAAACAGAAACCCCTGCTTCCCCAGAGCAGACAGTGCAATAGAGGGAGACAGGAGATGAACAAAATAAAGAAGTAAGTATGAGGGAGAGAAATAGGAAGAGGAGAGAATGGAGCCTCCGGGCAGGGAGTGGCAGGGAGGTTTCTGGTTTTAAATCAGGTGATCAGGGAAGATCCCATCGAGAAGGTGGCACTGGAGCTAGGCTTGAAGGAGGCAAGGGGGTGAACCCTGAGTCTGAGTCTGCCCAAGGATAGGGCGTTCCCAGCAGGGCAGACAGCAAGAGCAGTGGCCCCGGGACCTGGGCTGTGCCAGGCAATGTGCTAGACACTATTTAATTTACTCATGTAATCTTAGGAAGCCCATTTCACCAACCTGGAAACTGAAGCTCAGAGAGGTTAGATTATTGATCCCAGGTCTCACAGGGGGGACTGGGTGTAGCTGGGGTCTGAGCCCCACAGTTGCGGCTCCCTGCCCATTCTTCTAACCAGCACTGCCCAGCTGCCTCCCAAGCACAGATGTGAAAGCCTGCTTTATTTATCTATTTATTTTTATGGTTGTTTTTTCCTTAATTGAGGTGAACTTCCTATAACATAAAATTAATCATTTTAATTCATTTGGAATTAATTTAAAAAGTAATGAGTGGCATTTAGCGCATTCACTGTGTTGTGCAAACACCACCCCTATCTAGTTGCAAAACATTTTCATCACCCCCAGAGGAAACCCACCCCCATAAATCAGTTGCTCCCCAATCCCCCAACTCTCCCAGCCCCTGGCAACCACCAATGTACATTCTCTCTCTCTGGCTTTACTTATTCTGGATATTTGATATAGAGGGAATCATATTTAAGTTATTTTTTGACTAAACATTACATTCACATGGAGAAAATTCAAAAGACGCAAAAACACATAGGGTGAAAAATGAGTCTCTTTCTCACCCCGGTTTCTAGCCGAGCATCCTGGTGTGATGAATGTATATGTGTGTGTATCTCTCTGTGGGCCTGCTGTCCACCTGCTCTTTGCCTTTCCCTCTGAACAGTGCGTCTTGGCAGCTGTTGTGCATCAGCACGCGTTGAGTTGGCTCAGTGTCACCCTCTGTGGATGTGCCCCGGGCCACGTAAGCAGCCTTGTGGTGGACTTCAGAAGGGCCAACTGCAAGGTGAAAGCCCAGCTTTGTGACAGACTCCTGGGGGCGGGGCGGGGAGTAGGTTGCACGGCTGGGGGCTTTGTGGCCTTTAAATGTTGCCTAGTTGCCCTCCGCAGAGGTCATGCCAGGGACCCCACTGCGCATCATATAGGAGAGGGCCTGCCCCCACCTGCTTTGGCAGCTGAGCTTCCAGCCACTGTAACGGGACTGGCCACGTGGCCAAGGAGGACGCCTGTCCTCTGAGCACCTGGCCATCAGTATGTGGCCCAGCCCTGCTGTGGGACCTTGAACAAACTGTCCCTTTGAGGCCTCCCCGCTCATCCACAGTACGAGGCTCTTGGCTGGTTGAGGGGCTCACATCGGCAGATGTCTTTCCCTTCTCTAGATCTGGTGTTATTTGAAAGATTTTGTCTGTCCAACACACTACGTTTATTACATAAGGATGAAATTTTACTTCTAAATAGAAGAGTATCTATTGATACAGGGCTCTTGCCAGAGAGAATCAGGGTAATGTTAACAGTCATCATCGGAGTCGATGTAACTGTAGCCAGAAGCAAAGCAAAGTGGATGTTTGGGTTGGTTACCTGGACCCCTTCCTGGGCATTTGACCTTGTGGGAAGAGCTTGTGAATCCCTGCTACCACCTTGGAGGGCACTTGGGTTTGAAGACACCTCAGTGTCCAGTTATTGATCAGCTTATCTCCGAGGACTCTTCTGGCACTTTCCAAGGCCAGGTCTCTGTGGCTTCAGGACAATTTGGTCCCAGGGAGGCATTTCTTCCCCCTCTTTCTTCTCCCATGTTCCTCTGTGGCCTCTTTGTGTCTTCCTGTCCTTGAGGAAAGAGTTAAGAACAAACTCTTGATGCTTCTTAGAGAACACTGTTGGGTTTCCAGCTCCCTGGGCCTTGCGCTCAGAAGATGCCCCCCCCGCCCCCCCCACCACCGTGTGGTTGTTTTCACACCACTGTGTTCCCTGCAGAGGAAATGAAGAGGCCCTCGTGCCGTTTGTTTACTCTCGCCCGTCTTTTCTTCCACGGTAGCCATCTGTCCTCCTCACACTGGTCGTCTCCCCGCTTTCTAAGGAAAAAGGACACAAATAAACCACCTGCCACAGGCTGGGTTTCCCGGAAAGCTGACTCTGAGACAGAGTCTAGCGTGCAGGGGGCTCACTAAGGGTGCTCCTGGGACCCTAACTGTGGAGTGAGGAGGAGGAAGCAGGAGTGGGCAGGGAGGAGCCCCAGCTGCCGTGCGGGCCTGACAAGACTGGACCGACCCCAAGGGGTGAGGCTCCCTCCTGCCCCCGTGGCTGAGCCAAGACTCCTTCAGCGAAGGGATCTGGGTGTCCACCACATCCCCGGTCCCGGGCAGAGAAGACCCCATTCCTGGTGACCTTGGCCATGATTTTAACCATAGTGACGTCTGTTGAGCGCCTGTATGTAACCTTCACAGCCAGACTCCGTTATTCTCTGTTGACAGTTGAGAAACCAAGGCCGTGACGTGCTCAGGACCACACAGGTGTCCGCAGTGGTGCTGCCACGCCAGGTGGGGCTCTGACCACTCTCACGGGAGAACTAGGTGGTCTTTCGGGGCTGAATTGAACGTTCTCCGTTTGCCCCTCCAGATTCGCTCTCCGCCCAGCTGCTGTGGGGGCATCAGTGGCCTCCCTGCCCTTTCCAGGCCTTCTTCCCCATGGTCAGGACTGTGGACCTGCAGCCCCCGGTTCCTTCCCTCCCTGTTGTGTGTGGGTCTGGGGGACCAGGCACTGCTAGTACCGCCCAGAAGAGCCACACTCTGAGGCACCAGCGGGGTGGCGAGGCAAGAGGAAGCTGGTTTCAGGGTCTCTGTCACCCAGCAAGTGGATGGACAGGCCCTTCTCCACCTGCATGGAGAGAGAAGCACCTGGCTCTGTCTTTAGTTTTCCTGTCTTGGGTGGACATTCCTGCTGCAGTATTTGAACTCAGAAAACTGCAACGGCAGACCTGCCTTAGCCTGAGAGCCTGAGAACAAGCGTGACTCCTTCTGGGGATGGTCCTGCCCTGCCAGGGACCAGGGAGCCTGTCACACTTGATTTCATTTTACTAGCAACGCAGGAGGTGAAATAAGCAGTCCAGACAAGGAACCCGTAAATGTCCTATCTGCTCCCTCCCATTGGACAGTCTCTTCAACATCGAGCTGCCTGTTGTCTTAATGACCTTTCAAGCGCATCTTATCTGACTTGATTAGCAACAGATGCTTGAAATGTGGGGCTTAAGTCCAGCCTTGAATGCAAAATTGCGGGTGATTTTCAGAGCATTTGTCATATAAAAGGAAACAATATGGGCCAATCCTGTAGAAGAGGGGCCCCTCCAGAATTCAGGACAGGGGCCTGTGTGCACCCCAGAGGCCCTGCTTACCCCCCAGATATCAGGCATTGCAGTAAACCCAAACCAAGTGCTGAAGTAGCAGAAGTGGGCAGAAGATCATTAACCACCTGGCCCTGTCTGAGTAGCTGGCATGACCAAGTGTGGGAACTTCTGCCCACATTCCTTTTGGAGACATGGTGCCATAATTTGGACCTGCTGAATCCAGGCTTCTATAGCCATGGAAGTAAATTTCTGATCCTTTGGTAACTTTTATAAATGACACTCAAGAATCCAATTCTGGGCTCCCCTGGTAGCGCAGTGGTTAAGAATCCATCTGCCAATGCAGGGGACATGGGTTCGAGCCCTGGTCCAGGAAGATCCCACATGCCGTGGGGCAAATAAGCCCATGCGCCACAACTACTGAGCCTGCGCTCTACAGCCCACGAGCCACAACTACTGAAGCCCACACGCCTAGAGCCCGTGCTCCACAACAAGAGAACCTGCCGCAATGAGAAGCCCAAGCACCACAGCGAAGAGTAGCCCCCGCTCACCGCAACTAGAGAAAGCCTGTGTGCAGCAACGAAGGCCGATTGCAGCCAAAAATAAATAAATAAAATAAATTTATTTTTAAAAAAAGAATCCAATTCTGCCTGTCTAGCCTAGACGGTGTGCACCCTGAGACATGGGGATTCCCAGCTGTTTAGAAATTGGGTAGCTTATGTGCATGTTTTTTTGTAGGCCAGGTAATCTTCCCCTCAAAATCAGGAAGGTATATACTTTAAATTTTTTTTTTTTTTTTTTTTTTTTTTTTTTGTGGGCCTCTCACTGTTGTGGCCTCTCCCGTTGCGGAGCACAGGCTCTGGACGCACAGGCTCAGCGGCCATGGCTCACGGGCCCAGCCGCTCCGCGGCATGTGGGATCTTCCCAGACCGGGGCACGAACCCGTGTCCCCTGCATCATCAGGCGGACTCTCAACCACTACGCCACCAGGGAAGCCCTATATTTTAAATTTTTATTGATGTATAGTATACATATATTGTAGATGCTCACAAAGTGAAGACACGCAGCACTCAGATCAAAGCACAGAGCACGACCAGCACCCAAGAAGCCCCCTGCGTGTGCCCTCTTACAGTCACCACTACCCCAGGGAGAGTTGTGACTTCTGACTGCAAACATGAGGGGTTTTTTAAAAAATATTTATTTATTTATTTGGCTGGGTTGGGTCTTAGTTGTGGCACACGGGCTCTTTCTTTTTTTCAGTTGTGCACGCTGGATCTTCAGTTGCGGCACGCATGCGGGATCTAATTTCCTGACAAGGGATCGAACCCTGGCCCCCTGCATTGGGAGCACGGAGTCTTAACCACTGGACCGCCGGGGAAGTCCCCAAACATGAGTTTCTGAGCAATTGTGTGGTTTAAAGTAACTTCTGAAACCTTGAGATAATTATAAAACCTCTCATGGCAGGTTTTTGGATGGATGGAGAGCGCGTGGCTGATCCGAGTGCAGCTGAGGCTGGGCCAGCAAGGAGTGGGTGCTGTCAGCAGGGCTATCCAGCTCACTCTGTACCGGTGGCTGCTCCCGTGTGGTCAGTGGTCGGGGCTCCAACACTGTTTTGGTCCTCTGTGTTCTCTGAAGGGATGGACTTTTCATCATACGCTTTAGCCCTGTCCCTACTGCCCGCTCTCCCCACAGGATTTCTCTTCTGAGATTTCGGGGTAGGGGGACGATCAGCAACCCCTACAGTTCATTCAGAGTGATTCCTCTGTTCACTGGGTCCACATGTCGGCAAGGCGCGCTTGTCCACTCCCCGCTGTGCTCTTAGCACTGGGCTTGGAGGGACACTGGAGGGTCAGACTCAGCCCTTGCACTTGGAGTGACAGCCACTCTTCTGTCACCACGGCCTCAGGCCTGCACTCGGGGTGTCCCCCCAACCCCGCCGTGATCACCGGCTTCTGTCGCACTGGCCTTGTTGCTGGTCCCTGAGCTTATGGAGTTCTTCCCCACCCCAGGGCCCTTGCCCTTGCTGTTCCCCAACCCACGTCCTCTGGCCAGCACGGTGCTGCCCCCCTGCCATCCCCCCCGGGGCGGCAGGTCTCCAGCTGTAGCGCTGGCCAGTCCTGACAGCCGTTTCCCACGGCAGCTGCCTCATCCCATCAGGCTGTCTTTCTGAGGTTCTCCCTTCTCGGAATGTTTCTGCTCTGTTCCTCTGTGACCAGGAAAAAATGTCTTGTTTTTTCCATCTAATTTTCCTGCTCTTTCTATTCATAATGCAAAACATCGAATTGACCTTTAGACGTGACTATTCTTGCCAGAGGTTTTTTTTTTTTAAAGTTATGTTTCTTTACATCTCTGGATCTCCTGCTCAGGAGAAGGAACTGTGGAAGAAATGCATCAGGTGTTTGGGGGTGAAGCAACCAGCTGTTCTGGGCCCGAGCCTACCAACAGCCCCAGGTGTGATGTGGGGCTGCTCGCTCTTCCTCTGTGCTGAGCCAGGGCCACCTCTGAGGGCTCTTCCTAACCCAAAGTGCTCTGGCTTTGGGTACAATCGGATGCCTGACTTTAGCTGATCGAGTAACAAGGGACTGGGCAGCAGTATTGTCCACAGTGGCGAGAGCCCGGAAAGGCAGAGGGCTGAATGGTCTAGCATCTCATCTCCCTTCCAGGCCTCTACAGAATTAAAAAACAACTTTTTTGTTTGTTTAGTTACAGTTACATTTTCAGTTGTAAGCGGTAGTCATTTTTACTGTAGGTATTCTGGAAAATACATACAGTTAAAACAAGAACCATGAATTACTGACATGCCTGCCACCCTTAGAATAATCAGTGTTAAGAGTTTCTGCAGAAAGTTTCCAGTCCCAAGTAGTGGCCGGAGCCCGCGGTGATGCGGGCTGCATGATGTGCTGTGGTTCTTGGCTCTTTGGCCAGATGTAGAAGCGTTTACTGAGCTAGAAGCCAGTTTGCTCTGCGGTGTGTCTGATGAAAGTGAGATTAGGAAGGACTGAAGATTTCCTGTAGGAAAAAAACACACATGGGGAGCCACTGATATTACGGGGGTCACCCACCCTAGAGCCCTTTTTTTAAAAAAAATAATTTTATTTATTTATTTATTTATTTTTGGCTGCATTGCGTCTTTGTTGCTGTGCGCGGGCTTTCTCTAGTTGCAGGGAGCGGGGGCTACTCTTCGTTGTGGTGCGCAGGCTTCTCATTGCGGTGGCTTCTTTTGTTGTGGAGCACGGGCTCTAGGCACGCGGGCTTCAGTAGTTGTGGCACGAGGGCTCAGTAGTTGTGGCTCTCACGGGCTTAGTTGCTCTGCGGCATGTGGGATCTTCCCGGATCAGGGATCGAACCCATGTCCCCTGCATTGGCAGGTGGATTCTTAACCACTGCAGCACCAGGGAAGTCCCTCTAGAGGCCTTTTGAGACTCTCATTCTAGTTAAACTTGGGGTCCCTAGTGCGGGGGACAGCTGGGAGCACTGGCCATGGGGCTCACTGAGCTTGTTTTTGTTAGCATATCCCAGGACATCTCTGAGGGCTCTTGCGGTACCCTCAGCGTTTCTGGGTCTCAGGCTTGAAATGGGACAGTGGCCTTGGGGCCTGGCACTGTCAGGGCCCCAGATCGTGGGGCTGGGTGGTTGTCTGTTGAAGGAATGGAGGGGCCTCAGTTAGGGCGTGGAGGGGGAAGAGGAAGGGATGTTTAGCCGGGGTTACAGCTCTGAGATAGTTTTGCTAAAGTTTACGGAGCAAGTTGCTCCGTGTCGGGCACTTTGCTAATCATCTCACACGCATTAACTTGTTTAATCCTTCCAACAGCTCTATTTTATGATCCCCATTTTATAGATGGGGAAACTGAGGTACACAGAGCAGAACCTAAGTAACCTGCCTAATGCATTTATGAAGGAGCTTTGCTGAGTCCAGGATCCTGACCGCCATGCTGCGCTGGCTCGGAGCTCCTGGGAGCACAGTGGCTTTCTGACAAAGGGACCCCAGAGGGCATTGTGGCTATGAGTAAATCAGGCCTGAGGTCTCCCGCTTCTCTGGTGGAGCAATGAGGAAGGCAGGCCGTGGATGGCTGCCCAAGCTGGCTAGAGGGGCGGATCCCACTCTTGCAGCTAGGGGTGCACCCAGGTTCATCTTCAGGCCACGAGCCTGGGCTTGTACCAGCCCCTCCCTGCCGGGCAGTGACAGAATCGTGGAGGCTCAGAGGCACATACATGGGCCGCGTAGGGGCTTTGACTGCCCACAGCCCCGTGGCCCTTGACTTTTCCTGTTCCCCTGAAGGGTGTTGGTTAGGGCGAGTGGGCCATGCCCTCGGGGGTGCCTGTGTGACACCCCCAAGGGTTGTGGGCAAGGACAGGGGTGTGCCAGCCCACACTTTCCTTGGGGGCAGCTAGGGTGCCTTGGTTTAAGGGTCAGTATCAACCCCAGACCGTGTGTGGAGATGCTCAAAACCCAGCGTTGGACGAAACTATGCTCAGAGTCCATCTGGCAAACCGAACAGAAACCTTACCCTAAAACAAAACAGGCCTCCAAAAGTTCCCAGGCGTGTCAACTGCAGGGTAGTACTTGTCACCAAATATTTATATCCATTTCGGGTTTTGTTTTTCATCTGGCCCCTCCCAGGGAAACCAGCTGGACACAGAATCTCAGGGTCACGCTGGAAGGCTGGAGACTCTCTGCCTGAGTGTTTCCGAGGGAGTATTTTAGATCCAGGTTATTTTTAAATTTTGAGAGCCACGGTGTTTAGGCTTGGCCAAGTTCTTCCCTCATCTGTTTTGTTCTGTAGTTCGTCTCTGTGTGTCCCAGGGGAGCGTGGTCCGGTTACTCCCGGTCACTGGAAGTTGGTCAGGAGCATATCAGGGCCTCTACCTTCCTTCCCCCACGCATGTCTTTGTAACACATTGAAAGTTCTGGAAGCCTGCCATGATGCTGTCTGTCATTCAAGAGGAGGGGACTTCAGTTCAGCGTGGGTCTGTCCTGCCACTGATCCTGGGAGGTGTAGTGACCCAGGTCATTCGGGACGTCGTGGACAAGACCCCCGTCTTATAATGCAGGCCCTGAGTCGGGGTGAACCCATCACAGCAGGCTCTGGGCCCAACTGCATGTGACGGTCACCTCAGCACGTTAAGACAGTAGCAGATTGGCCTTTTGCTGCCTAGAGCCTGACAGTGGCTTCCCTGTTCTCCCAAACCTCCCCATGAGCTGAGTTAATGGTTTCCTTTCAGCAGAGTGGAGCCAAGTCGTGGCCATGTTTGCTCACATGACGATCAGGGCTGGCCCCAGGGAGCGGGGTAGAGGTTTCCCATCTGCTGAAACATCGCCTGTTCTGTTCCCCTCTCCGGCTCCTTAGTTTGCATTGCTTCCTGCTGGTGCAGTAAGGTAGTGAATTTAGAGAGAGATAGATTTCAGGGCTGGGCCCCAGGGCGCTTGCTGACAGAGTTGTTGTCACATGGAACAAGCTGGCAGCAGGCTCAGCAAGATGCAGGCCTGCCTGGCGATGCTTGAGGGCTGTGCCGGCTTGCACACCCTGCTTCACTTTGCTGCCCTTGGTTTCCTCACCTGACAGGGACTGGAGGTCCTGTGCTCCTTCTAATTCTGTTTCCTTTCCTGTGCTCCGAGCCTCCAGAGCCACTTTTGGATTCAGGGCTGTTGCCTGGGAGGAGACTCCTGGCTCTGAGGGTGACAGTGTTTGGAGGCAGGACCTGCTTCAGACACTGTATGGGAGGCATGCGGGCATCAGTTGAATGGAAGCTGGTCCCTCATTGGCTTGCAGAGAAACCAGCAACAGAGCGCAGAAGCCCGGGGAGGGAAGGACATGGAAAACAACAGACACGCCCCAGGCAGCAGGCCAGTGGGTGGTGATGGCAGGCGCTTCTCCTGGTTGGCCCACCAGGTCCCTCCATGAGATCATGTCCCAGCAGAGGTGACTCCAAAATGCCCTTCTCCCACTAATAATGCTTGGTCATCATCGGCCTTGCCCATGAACTCAGAACTCTATTCTTTTGGGAAAAAAAAAATGGACACTATGATAAAGCAGCCCTTAAGAAATAAGGAAAGTGAGGAAATAAAACCAAACACTGATTTAGTGATAAGATTCAATACACAAAACACAGGGCCTGGTCTATAGAAGTTACTCGTGAACTATTTGTTGAATGAATGAATCATGGCGTGTATTTCTAATGTTATGCAATCAGAGTAAAAAATCAGAATGTTTTCGTTACAATGCCCGTGGGCTGAGACGCAGTGGATGCTACACAGTTTCTCTGTCACTTGTTCCCGGTGGTAGCTGTGACGCGCTGTGCTGATATCTGTGCTACCTCGTCTGAGTAGAAGGATGAGCTTATTGGGTGGTCAAGGACTTGGGTGACATGGCCGGTGGCAGGTGGACTAGTCTGTAAGCCTGGAGAAGTCCTGTTCCCCAGGGCAAACTTGAGACATGACCACATTTTGAGGAGGAGGGGATTTTAGTAGGACAGCATGGAACCTGGGTGCATCTCTGGATGGTTTCTTGTCTTGCTTGGCTTGGTGGAGCTTTGGAGGCAGTCCTGAAGCAGGGGTTGTGGGCGTGAACCTTGAGTGGGGCACTGACTTTCCAGCCAGGTTCCCAAGGCTCTCACCGACCCCAACCCCAGTCCTACCCAGACCCTTCCCCCACCTCTGTCCATCACCACTTCCAGTTCCAAGCCCAAATAGCGTATTCCCTCAAGAGCCATTATGGATCGCCTACTGTATACAAGACTGGATTAGAATTTGTGGGGCTTCTTTTGTGCCAGACTTATTGCCTGGCCCTGTGCTGGGTGTGGGGTGTCTGTGCTGGTCACTGTTGTACCCCCAGGGCCTAGGGCAGTGCCTGGCACACAGTAGATGCTCAGTATGTACTTGAACAAATGGCGAACGCCCTGGCCAGTGGAGGGAAGGGATGTTCCCTGATGCCCTCCTGAGTGACAGTGCTTTGAGTGGGGTGTTACTCCTGTGGTGGGCACACAGCGCCAGGCTGGCTTTCCACATCCCTCACCCTGACTGGCAGTTACTCGGAAGAGCTTTCCTATGTGTGTAGAAGGTGTCTCGGGTAGCTGAGGAGTGGGGGCCTGGAAGAGGTTGGGATGCCAGGTTTGTCTGGGTGGAAACTTCACCGAGTTCCAGGGACCAGCTAGCTCAGCAGAGTCCTGGGGAAGTTTGGATGGCAGCAGGGAGATGTGCTGGCAGATGTGTTCTTAGCTGAGCAGACATTCCTGTTACACTAAAAACCAGAATTTGAGGGGCTGTTTGTGGGAATGAAAAGCCATATAAGACTGTGGGCTCGGGCTTCCCTGGTGGCGCAGTGGTTGAGAGTCTGCCTGCCGATGCAGGGTACGCTGGTTCGTGCCCCGGTCCGGGAAGATCCCACATGCCGCGGAGCGGCTGGGCCCGTGAGCCATGGCCACTGAGCCTGCGCGTCCGGAGCCTGTGCTCTGCAACGGGAGAGGCCACAACAGTGAGAGGCCCGCGTACGGCAAAAAAAAAAAAAAAGTCTGTGGGCTCTGGAACTGCCCTGGGCAGACTGCTCAGCATCCTCATGCCTCAGCTTCCCCATTAGGAAAATGTGGATATAGTTGTTGTGAGGACTAAATTAATTAGTACAATCTGTACTGGCCAGTGCGGGAGCCACAGCACAGGAGGCTACTAAGCACTTCAAGAGGTGGCTGGTTTGAGTTGAGCTGTGCTATACATGTGAAATATACTCTGGAGTTTGAAGACTTGGTATAGGGAGAAAAAAGTAAAATACCTCCTTAATATTTTGATACTGATCGTATGCTGACATGAGAATACTTTGGATATGTTGGGCTAAGTAAAATACATCATTAAAATTAGTTTCATCTGTTTTTACTTTTTAAGCGTGGCTACTTGAAAGTGTAAACTGACACGTGGCTTGCATTATTTTTCTGTTGGACGGGGCTTTGCTACATGAAGCACTTAGAACAGGCTCTGGCATGTGGTGATCATTTACTGGACAAGCACTTCCAGTTAGTATTTTCCCAGAAGTATCAAAGCACCTTTACCTTTTTCCATCTGAAAGCCAAGCTCAATTGATTCATTCAGACCCAGAAATGCTTAAACAAAAGGACTGTAGTTTGTCCAAAGGAGACTGATGTCATGATTGCCACCTGCACCCCCTGAACAGGCCCACTGAGGCTCATGTGTATTCTGAGGGAGGAAGCAGATACTCTGGGGTCTGAAGCTGGTGTCTGCACAGGGCATGATGAAGCAGGCGGTATCTGCAGCTGAGCCAGTTTTCCGGGACCTTAAAAGTCCTCCTCAGTTTCGCAAGTACAGGCAGAACATCCAAAGAGATCACCCATCCCGCCTCTGTAGTTAGAGAAGTGTTTCCTGTCAAGAGGTGGGAAGTGGGCCCTTTGGGATTTGGCCCCTCTGGGGGCCCCGCTGACAGGCTGCTCACCCCATGAGCCTCCAGCCAGGCTCTGGAGGCCTCGCCTGGGCGTGCAGGAGAGTGGCCAGATCAGGGTGGCTTTCCAGGCAGCTTCCAGAGACCCAGTTATCTGGGGCTTGTTGTGAAGTAGCTGAGGCTTCCCTCTCAGGTGGCGGGGCTCAGATGGAGTCCCTTTGTTGGCCAGACTTACAGGTCAGTTTTAGAAGCCCAGTGGACAGGAGACGGCAGCCCCTCGTCTGCCCCTGGTCCACCTGTGGCTGCCACCCTCGTTACCCATGCCTGACAGTGGGCGTGTGGGTGTGCGGAGGGCAACTCTGCCCAACTTTACAGCCAGAGAGCAGAGGAAGCCAAGGGAAGGAAATAACATACAGTGAAATAACGTGTAGTTCGATGAGTTTTGACAAACACATGCACCCGTGTAACCCACACTCCTATCAAGAGAGAGCAGTTCCACCCCCAGAAAGTTCCCTCCTGCCTCTTCCAGGCAGTGTCCATCCCCAGGCAACCCCTGTTCTGATTTTTTAAAAATCATTTATTAGTTTTGCCTGCCCCAAAACATAATGTAAATAGATCCATGTGGTATTCATACACAGTTGATCCTCATTATTCACGGATTCTGTATCTGTGAATTTGCCTACTTACTAAAATTTATTTGTAACCCCAGATCAATACTCACAGCACGGGCTTCCCTGGTGGCGCAGTGGTTAAGAATCTGCCTGCCAGTACAGGGGACACGGGTTCAAGCCCTGGTCCGGGAAGATCCCACATGCCGTGGAGCAACCAAGCCCATGCGCCACAACTACTGAGCCTGTGCTCTAGAGCCCGTGCGCCACAACTACTGAGCCTGTGCTCTAGAGCCTGCGAGGCACAACTACTGAGCCCACATGCTGCAACTACTGAAGCCCGCACACCTAGAGCTCGTGCTCTGCAACCAGAGAAACCACTGCAATGAGAAGCCCGCACACGGCAACGAGGAGTAGCCCAGGCTCGCCGTAACTAGAGAAAGCCCGCACCCAGCAATGAAGACCCAAAGCAGCCAAAAAACAAAAAAACAAATATAGCACTTTGGTGATCATTTGGGAACGTGTAGAGCGGCGAAAAATTTGAGTCACCCCACACATGTACCCGTCTGAGGTTGATCTGGGAGAGGTTCTGCCTGCTTGTTTCTGCTCTCATATTGTAAACAAGTGTCCTTTTCATGGTCTATTTAGTGCAGTGTGGTTTTTTGCATTTTTGTGCTCTTTGCTGATGATTTCTCTGTTTAAAATGGCCCACGTGTAAAAAAATGGTTGAAGTGACATCTAGTGTTCCTAAACTTGAGAAGGCTGTGATGTGCCTTATGGAGAAAATACATGTGTTAGATAAGCTTCCTTCAGGCATGACTTACAGGGCTGTTGGCCGTGAGTTCAATGTTAATGAAGAACAGTATATACTAAATAAGGTGTCTTTAAACAGAAATGGATAAAACAAGTTGTGTTTTTTTTTTTTTTTTTTTTTTTTGTGGTACGCGGACCTCTCACTGTTGTGGCCTCTCCTGTTGCGGAGCGCAGGCTCTGGACGCGCAGGCTCAGCAGCCATGGCTCACGGGCCCAGCTGCTCCACAGCATGTGAGATCTTCCCGGACTGGGCACGAACCCGTGTCCCCTGCATCGGCAGGCGGATTCTCAACCACTCCGCCACCAGGGAAGCCCAAGTTGTGTATTTTTTGATGGATGAAAACGTTGTGACCAGAGGCTCACAGGAACCTAACCTTGCGTTTCCTCTGGGAGCAGTGATTCACTATTCACTAATTTGGTATTTGCGGTGACTTTATGGAACATAACTGCCTCAAATAGCGAGAATCTACTGTAGTACTCTTTTGTCTGGCTTACTTCACTCAGACAATGTCTGAAATTCATCTCTGTTGCCGCCTGTATCAGTGGTTGGTCCTCTTGTACTGCCAAGTAGTAGCCCATGGTATGAATACACCACAGTTTTTCTATTTCCCTGTGGAGGTGGAACCTTGGGTTCTTTCAGTGTAGACCCATTATGAATAAGTCTGCTTTGATCATTTGTGTGGACATATGCACTCATTTCTCTGGAGTATGTATCTAGGAGTAGAATTTCTAGATCATATGGTAGGAGTATGTTTAACTTTTACAGCAACTGCCAGAAAGTTTCCCAGCGAGACTGTGCCATGTAACATTCCTACCAGCAGTGTGAAAGCCCTCCCGTGGTTCTTTTATATATACTTAATTGAAGTATGGTTGATTTACAATATTATATTGGTTTCAGGTGTACAGCTTAGTGATCAGTATTTTTGCAGAGTGTACTCCATTATAAGTTATTACAAGATAATGGCTGTAATTCCCTGTGCTATACAGTATATCCTTGTTGCTTATCTATTTTATACATAGTAGTTTGTATCTGTTAATCCCATACCACTAATTTGTCCCTCCTCCCTTCCCTCTCCCCTTTGGGAGAGGGAAAACCACAGAGCAGAGACTCTGGTCTCGGTTGAGTCTAAACCACAAGTTTGTTTTCTGTATTTGTGAGTCTCTTTCTGTTTTGCATATACATTCATTTGTACTATTTTGTATTATTTTTCTATATCATGAGTCTGTTTTGCATATCATTTATCTGTGTTGTATTATATAAGTGATATCATACAGTATTTGTCTTTCTCTATCTGACTTATTTAGCTAAGCATAATATTCTCTAGGTCCATCCATGTTGCTGCAAATGGCAGAATTTCATTCTTTTTTATGGCTGAGTAGTGTGTGTGTGTGTGTGTGTGTGTGTGTGTGTGTGTATATGGCACATCTTCTGTATCCACTCATCTGTTGATAGGTGATTACGTTGCTTCCATATCTTGGCTCTTGTAAATGTGCTGCTATGAACATTGGGGTACATGTACCTTTTGGGGGTTGTTTTTTTTTTTTTGGCCACACCACATGGCATGCGGGATCTCAGTTCCCCCGACCAGGGATCGAACCGGTGCCCCCTGCAGGGGAAGCAAGAGTCTTAACCACTGGACCGCCAGGGAAGTCCCTGCATGTACCTTTTAGAATCAGTGTTTTCATTTTCTTCAGATATATACCCAGAAGTGGAATTGCTGGATCATACAGTAGTTCTGTTTTTATATTTTTTTGGAACCTCCATACTGTTTTCCATAGCGGTTGCACCAGTTCTGTGGTCCTTGACTCGAGCTGGCTCAGGAGTTTCTTTGGGCTCTCTCTGCTTGTCGCTTTCTCAACCACCTGCTCTCCAAGCTGGTGTTGCTTGGCTGATAACCTTCCAACTTCTTCTGTTGAAATATCTTCACAAGAGATTTTCATCCCTTTTCTGGTAGTTACTATGCTCTTGTTTTTTAAAAAATTTTATTGAAGTGTAGTTGATTTACAATGTTGTGTTAATTTCTTCTGTACAGCAGAGTGACTCAGTTATACATATATGCTAAGGGAACTATGTTCTCTGAAGGGTTTGATTTTTTTCACCAGCTTTGTTCTGTGTTTTTTGTCATTTTTAAAACATTTAAGCAAACAGAACTAACTGTAGAAAAGTCAGAACATATAGACAAAGATAATAGTAAAAGGCATCCATCGTTCTACCTAGGGATAATCACTGTTAAGACACACTCTTTTAAACACATAGATATTTAATTTTTTAAGCATCTGAGTGAATTGAGACTTTGGTGAGAATTGTACTGGTAGAAGGCCTCTTGGTATGTCACAAAACTAGAGATCAGAAGCCAGTGAATGAGGCACTTTCCATTTCTGTTGCTTGTTGGAAGTCGTACTTCCGTTTAGTTTCTGGAACTGCCCAGGGAACTTTGTGTCACCCCAGCTACTGTCTTGACTTTTTCTGCAGGGCCAGCGGCCAGTAATTATGGAGTCTGAACCGAGAGCTGGGGGCCTCTCCCCACTCCATGCAGCAGGAAACCCTTCTTCCCTCCTGTGACCACCAGCAGCTCATGGGGCTCAGTCTCAAAGCAGCCGGAGAAGGGTCGGCCAGTTCTGATCATCAGAAAGTCTTTCTTCTGTCTGGCCGTCTTCCTGAAGATCTGACCCAATTGGCAGCCAGGTTGAGCCTGTTAAAATGACCAGGTCCTGTCACTCCTGGGCTCAGAAAAAACCTTTCATTCCCCTCTTCCCCATTCCTCACTCCCAGAATTAGAGCCATCATCCAACTAGCCTTCCCCGTCCACATCCTCCCCTCCCCTGGTCCATGCATGGTGGACATCACTGTTCCAAGCTCCTTCCTCTGGGTGGGTTAGTTGTTAAGGCCCTTTCCTGAAAGATGTCTTGTTCTTGGTCCCCTAGGAAACTCATGTCTGTGTGTGCCTTGCAGGTAGCTCACCTATCCTGCAGATTCTAAATGGATAGTCTTAAAAAGCAATGTTTTGTCTTTTCTCAGAAAGGGGAATGCATGATTTACCTGTGTTACACTCTCACTCAAGCCTAAAAGTGATGTTAAAACCTCTGTTTGAAAACCATTGTTCCCATGTGAGGCTCAGCACCGTTTATGAAGGAGTGATGTGCAGGGGTTTCACCCGCGCTGTCTCTCAGGCTCCCTGAAGCCCTGCAGTGCGCCCGTGACTACTTCCCCGTTTTGAAGCTGGGGGAAGTAAGACAGGGCGATGCAGTAGCTTGCCCAGGGTGGTTCGCTCGCTCAGCCATAGAACCCAACAAAGCCTGCTTCCAGACTTTCCCTTTGTCCTAAGGGAAATCTTTCGGTGGTGTTACTCTGCCACAGGCACTGAAGCTGGAGACTCAACCCAGACCAGAGTCTCTGCTCCTGGTTCCCCAGGGAGGAGGAGGAAGGGCAGGAAGAAGGTCTCTGTTTGGAAACTGGAGAGAGCAGACATGTCCCCGCAGCTTCAAGGTTCCACCGGCACTGTTCACTATGTCTTTGTCCTGCTCCATCACACCCTTTTCTCATCTTGGCTGAATGTGGATTTAAAGCATCTCTAAACTAAGCTTTGTGTTACTTCTGAGGAAAGTTCAGGACTTTATTTCTTCCTTAAAAAAACGATTTTCAGGGGCTTCCCTGGTGGTGCAGTGGTTCAGAGTCCGCCTGTCGATGCAGGGGACACGGGTTTGTGCCCCGGTCCGGGAGGATCCCACATGCCGCGGAGTGGCTGGGCCCGTGAGCCATGGCCGCTGAGGCTGCGCATCCGGAGCGTGTGCTCCGCACCGGGAGAGACCACAACAGTGAGAGTCCCGCGTGCCGCAAAAAAAACAACAACAAAAAAACGATTTTCATTCCTGTTCCTTTCTGGTTCCACGTGGTTAGCTGTGCCTGTGGCATTGGACCATCGTCTGAGGCTTCTCACTGATCTGGGGTCACTAATCTCAGAGCTTCTCTGCACCACAGCAGTCCTCTCTGACCCAGATGTGGACTGGGCACCCCGCCTGCTGTGTTTTCCATTGTGGGGTGGATGGAGAGCAGCGGGAGGCTGGGAAAGTGCCGAGTAGGGAAATGCACGGAGCCGTGTGGGCAGGAGAGGAGCCAGGGCGGGGTGTGTGGGTTAATCCACTCGTTCATTCATTCATTCATTCATTCAATGAGCAAACGTCCATCGAGCGCCCACGTGTGCTGGGCAGGAGCAGTTACCCCTCTGTGCGGTTAGAATGCCCTGGGGGAGTGGAGCGGAGCTCAGATCTGAGTGCCTGGGGGTCCCCCACAGAAGGACTCAGGAGTTTAGTGAGGTATTTGGAGTGTGGGTGCCTGTCAGGAGAGTGGCTGATATGTTCTCATTCTCAGTCTCAGGCCTGGTAGGAAACTAGGGAGGAAAACCCCTTTCCTGGAAAGGGAGGGAAGGAAATGAACTTTTTTTGGGTACCTCCCATGTGCTGGGAGCAGTTGCAGGCACTTACATGATCTCAGTTAATCCTCAAAGTTACCCCATGAAATGTCTATGTTATTAAAACTCATCTGGCAGGTGAGGAAACTGTGCTTGTGCCCAAGGTGGGATCTGAACCCAGTGTTTATGCCCAAACCCACTCTTTCCAGATCCACCACAGGAGAGGGGCCGGGCCATCCTCAGGCTCAGCAGGAGTGGACACTGATCCTGGGGCTGGCGATGCTCCATGTCCTGATGTGCTTGGTGTTTACACAGGAGTGCTTATTTTGGGAAAAATCATTGAGTCATAAACCATGGGGTTTTCTTTATGTATGTTATACTTCAGTAAAAGTGTTTTTAAAAAAACAGAAACAAAACACTCCCTAGAAAAGGATAATGAACCCTGTAAAGTGTTTTAGCTGCTTATCTTCTTGCCTAAATTGGTCACCAATTGTGTGGACAATAAATGCCACCTCTTCTTTATGCTTGAACTTGGGTTGTCAGATTTAACAAATGAAAATATAGGACACCCAGTTGAATTTGAATTTTAGAGAAACAATGAATAATTTTTTTAGTGTGTAAGTATGTACCATGCAATGTTTGGGACATACTTATACTACACAATTATTCATTTACCTGAGATTCAAATTTGCACGTGATATACTTACACTAAAGAATTGCTCGCTGTTTATCTAAAATTCACAGTTAACTGGCCAACTAGTATTTTATCTGACAGCCCTCGTTTGAGCTGAGAGCTGAAGGGGGTGAGAAACGCAACTGAGCCTCATTTGAGAATTCAGAGGATTCTGAGGCCAAAGGCAAGAAAACAATCTAGGAGAAAAGCAGGTGGGGGCAGGATGTTGGCTGGGGGATTCTGAGATACTGGAGGGAAATTGAACCAATGTCAAGAGAGGGTTATGCAGAATAATCTGACAGGTGAGGGAGTAGTGATATAAATGCTGCACCACTCAGCCTTCAAAATGGGTTCTGCTGCAGGTTGATGTTTGTTCTAGCAATTTATGTTTGTGCAAAGATCCTGGGGAAAATGCACAATTTTGAGCCTTCTCACAAGAAAGAGTGATGTTAGAAGTGAGCCACCTTGAGAAACTGGCTTCAAAATCTGTGACAATTTGAGCACCAAAACAAATAATGATAGAAATGGATTATAACCCAGAGAATAAAATAAATATCCATGAGTCCTTACTGAAATAAATAAATAAATGGGGAGAACTGGGGGGAAAACTCTTGTACAGAAGATCCTATTAGTGAAATGTAGAAAGAAAGATGAAGATAGAAAGGTTGCCATTTGGAAAGACCATTGTAATAATTGTTTCGGGCAAGAATCAGTGGAGGCTGAATAGTGGGCAAAAACATATGATGAAGAAAAGGGTATTTGCTTAATGTCAAAGTGTTTTCCCATAAATGTCTTAATAATTACAAAGAGAAAGTAAAACTTCACAGTGGAGAAACTTGGCAGACTCTACCTTAAGAAGAGATCAAAGTTAATCTCACCAGTAGTTAAGACGTATCAATAGCACGTATATCCTGATATGATGCGCTGTAAAGGGCACATCGTTACTTCTGGGGTGTTCCTGCCAGATACACATAACCTCAATCTGATCATGAGAAAACATTAGACAAAACCAAAGTGAGAGACAGTGTGCAAAATAATTGACCACTACTCTTCAAAAGTGTCAAGGTCATGTAAGACAAAGACAGATTAAGGATCTGTCACTCATAAAAGGAGACCAAGGAGACACTTACTAAATGCAGTGGATTTAGTTCTGGCATTGGCTCCTCGTCCAAAAAAAAGGACATTAGTGGGACAGTTGTTGAAATTTGAATGAGGTCTATAGATTAGTGTATGTATGTGTATGTGTGTGTGTGTATGATATATATAATATGTATTATATCAGTGTTAATTTCCTGATCTTTGGTAATTGTACTGTGGTCATACAAGAGTTAACATTTGGGAAATCTGGATGAAGGGTATATAGAAAGTCTTTGTATTACTTTTACAACTTATTTGTTGTAAAATAAGAGGCCCCTGAAAGTGAATGAACTTGGGGGTGGGGTGGGGGGAGCAGCAACTTTGTGCATGGGGAGGGGCTGGTTGTAGGGCTGCAGGATGCTCTTAGGAGCACTTTTCCTGTGGGTATCAGAGTGTGAGGTGGCAGATTTGCATTATGTTTAAAAGATTGTTTAAATCTTAAAAAAAACCTTGTTTTTGATTATGATGGTAATGTATCTTCATTTTTGAATATATGAAGAGATTAAAGAATAACATAAAAATCCTCCCTAACCCCTACTTCTCAGCAGTAAACATGGACAATAATTAGTGTTCATGCTCGTGGTCATGACTTTATGTGTAAATATACTCTTTAAAAAAACAAGACTTCCCTGGTGGCGCAGTGGTGGAGGGTCCGCCTGCCAATGCAGGGGACACGGATTCATGCCCTGGTCCGGGAGGATCCCACATGCCGCGGAGCGGCTGGGCCCGTGAGCCATGGCTGCTGAGCCTGTGCGTCCAGAGCCTATGCTCCGCAACGGGAGAGGCCACAACAGTGAGAGGCCCGTGTACCGCAAAAACAAACAAACAAACAAAAAAAACCAGAATAGAAAACAATGTGTCCATATGCATCGTGGCCCCTCCCCTTTTTAAATTTAACATTGTATTGTGAACAGTTTGTGTCATAAAAGAATACTCTAGAACTGTGTTGCTCAATACAGGGGATTATTTAAAATTAAATTTAAAAAATACAATTACTTAGGTGTACTAGCCACATTTCAAGGGCTCAGCAGCCACTTGAGCTGTCATATTGGACAATCCAGAATAGAACATTTTCATTATCACAGAAAAAGTTCTATTGGGTGGCACCGCTGTAGAATATGATTTTTTAAAGTTGTGTAGTATTTATTTAACTTTACGTCTTCATTCGGGTATTTATATTGTTTTCAATTATCCATGCTTAAGTGTTTTAATAATAGTTTGATGACTTTTTGTTTTTCTATAATTGCTTTACTGAGATATAATTCACATGCCATAAATCCACCCTTTGATAGTGTACAATTCAACAGCTTTTAGTATATTCACTGACTTGTACAACCATCACCACTGTCTAATTTAGAACATCTTCATCACCTCAAAAAGGAAGTCCACCCCCATTAGCAGATGCCCCCTTGCCCCCTCTCTCCCAGTCCGAGGCAGCCACTCATCTGCTTACTGTCTTTGCATATCCATTTTGGGCAGCATCTTTGATTTTTTTCCTTGAGAAAAATTCTGTTAAATTCTTGGATCAAATGGCTTGAAGGCTTTTTAAGGCTTTCTTCTAGTTATTTATTTACTTACCACGCCATGCCACATGCTGGATCTTAGTTCCCCGACCAGGGATCAAACCCACGCCCCCCCTGCAGTGGAAGCTTGGAGTCTTAACCACTGGACCGCCAGGAAGTCCCATTTTTAAGGCTTTCAATATGTGGTGCCACACTGCCCTCCAGAAAGGTCGTCCACATTTATGCTTCCACTAACAGTGTACGAGAATGCCCTTTTCTCTGCACCCTCTGTGACACTCTTACTATCGTTATTATCATTGTTTTCGTCTTTGCCGCTGAGACAGTGACGAGTGGCACCCACCTTTGCATTTGGTTCCTGGGTGGAACACCTCTTCCTGTGCTGATTGGCATATTTCTATGTCAGATTAGAGTTGAGAAAGATAACTGGGCTCTGTGCAGAGAGACTGGAAGAGGGGGAGTGCGCAGGTGGGCGAGCCCAGAAGCCACAGCACAGGGTGCCCTGGAGGCTGTTGAACTCTTTCCTTCAGAGAGCGGAGGGCAGGGAATGATTCAGGCCAGAGAATGGGAGTGCGCTGGGGCAGAAGTGCCCCTGCAGGTTGTCTGGCAAGGCTAGCTAGAGCTTATGGTGGTGACTGGGAAACTGCGAGAGAAACTTCCTTTTCCACTGCAATGAAGTGAAGCCATCGTTGGTTTTGAATAGCTTTGAGATTGAAGCAAGTAGCCTGCTGCAATGACCCCATAGCCCAGAATGGCCTTGAGTCCTTCCTTTGTAGCTTGGTGAGAGTATCACCCCTTGACCTGGGAACTACAGCGTGCGTGGGAGAGAGGGCAGGCAGGGGAGGCCCGGGTGCCGGGGAGGATGTGGTTTGTTGTGTTATCTGCATCCATGGTTCTCAGCCTTGGCCAAGCCTTAGAGTCAACTGAGGCGCTGTGATCCCACCCCCAAATTGGAACCAGAGTCTCTGGAGGTGATGGTGGGCATCTACTTTGATTCCTTCCTTGAGAAGCAGCCCTCTGCCTGGGAGGCAGGAGCCCGGCACCCACCGCCTTCAGGGCTTTTTCCATGAGCTTATATTGTGGCTAGAAGGAAGTCTGTTGCTGAGGCCATTGGTCCAGCTCTGCCAAACGCTTGGCCCCTCTTCTAGAACCTGCTGACTCCCAGAGCTGCCCAGAGCTGCCCAGGTCCATAGGCTGCAACCTTCTGCTGAGAAAAAGCCTTGCTCAACTTGTGTGCAGACTAATTCATCCAAATCTGTCCTCTCAGCCACTCCCAACCTGACTGCGTGCCCTGTCCCTGACCTCAGCCCCCTTTCAGCGTAGTATGTGGTCCACGGCTATGTGATGCCATGTGATGTGCAGCATCCGTTAAAAAGGATGCCCGCACCTCTCAGTGGCCTCCCTTCCTCACTGGGAGAGGAGTGGTCACCCGGACAAGGCCCGGGTGTGAGCTGGAGGTGCAGGGCCACTCCCATTGGTCGGCCTGATGGAATCTTTTTATTTCAAACCTTATCCTAACAATAAAAGGTGGCGACTTGGTCATCACCCAGTTTGGCTGTGTGTTCAGTTGAAGAAGTGCTGGAGGGTCCTCAGGCTGTCTGCAGGAAGGAGGCAGGAATTCTGCTGTAGCCAAAACCTCACGCTGAGGCTGCTTTATGGGCCTCCTTGTTTATAAATCCTGCCTTTGCAAGCCAGTAGGGAAGATGCCATGGCCCTAAACCCAATTTGTTTTTTGGCTTTGGGTGTACAGGAGATCACTGAATGCCAATTTGGGATCACTTCCTTCACATGGAACGCTGCCCAGGCTAGGCTGGTGGTGTCTGCATTCGATCAGTTAGCCTGTGTTATTGGTTCTCTAATAATCTTCCTGGAGCTGTTGCAGTGGGCCGGGACATTCCAGGAGGCAGAATGGGCTCTGTCCCATCTCAAGTGTTGTGGTTTCCCTTTTGTCTGCTATATACTCTTGAGGCTCCACTGATACTTTTTTTGTGAAAAGTTTCTCCCCCCTAAGCTGTTTGGAAACCACTGTTGTGCACCAAGAGAGTTAGGCCGGCTTGAATTAGTATATAACCAAAAGGTTTTCAAGATATTGGATTCAGTCAAGGATGGACAATGATCCTTGAGAGATGGGAAGCAAACGGGGTGGGCCCTATGATTGCCCCAGCTTACTGCCTTGAGAGAGTTTCCAGACATTGACACAGGAGGGAGAAGGGAGAGAGAGCCTGGGAGACTCCTTGAGTTAAAAGACTGCTGAGGGGACTTCCGTGGTGGCACAGTGGTTAAGAATCCGCCTGCCAATGCAGGGGACACGGGTTCGAGCCCTGGCCCGGGAAGATCCCACATGCTGCGGAGCAGCTAAGTCCGTGCTCCACAACTACTGAGCCTGCGTTCTAGAGCCCACGAGCCCCAACTACTGAGCCCATGAGCCACAACTACTGAAGCCCGTGTGCCTAGAGCCCGTGCTCCGCAAAGAGAGAAGCCACCACAATGAGAAGCCTGCGCACCACACCAAAGAGTAGCCCCTGCTCTCTGCAACTAGAGAAAGCCTGTGTGCAGCAATGAAGACCCAACACAGCCAAAAATAAATAAATATACAAGTAAATTAATTAATTTTAAAAAAAGTGCTGCAGAGATCCTGGGGGAGACTAAGGTAGCTGGAGTTCATAGGACTCTAACAAAACCTTTCCAAAGCATCTATCTGATAAAGGACTTGTCTCCTGAATATGTAGGAAATTCTCATAACTCAAGAAAAAGAAAAAAAAATGAGTAAAAGATTTGAACAGACACCTCACCAAAGAAGATACAGGATGGTAAATAAGCACAGCAAAAGATGCTCTGGTGCAACATTATTAGTCACCGGAGAAATGCAAATTAAAACCACAACGAGGGGGCAATTCCCTGGCAGTCAAGTGGGTAGGACTCCGCGCTTCCACTGTAGAGGTCATGGGTTCAACCCCTGGTCAGGGAACTAAGATCCTGCCTGCCATGCGGAGCAGCAAAAAAAAAAAAAAAAAAACAGAACCAAAAACACAGTGAGGTACTACTACCTACCTATTGGAATGGACAAAATCAGGATGACTGCCATTCCAAGTACTGGCAAAGATGTGGAGAAACTGGAACTCTCATAAACTGCTGGTGGGAATGTGAGATGATAGATCTTCTTTGGGAAACAGTTTGGCAGCTTCTTTTTTTTTTTTTTTTTAATATTTATTTATTTATTTATTTATTTATTTATTTTGGCTGTACCAGGTCTTAGTTGCAGCATGCAGGATCTTTTAGTTGTGGCACTTGGACTCTTAGCTGCGGCATACAGGCTTCTTAGTTGTGGCATGCAAACTCTTAGTTGCAGCCTTCGGGATCTAGTTCCCCGACCAAAGATCGAACCCTGGCTGCCTGCATTGGGAGCTCGGAGTCTTACCCACTAGACCACCAGGGTAGTCTGGGCAGCTTTTTAAAAAGTTAAATATACACTTACCATAAGCCTGAGCCAATCCACTCCTAAGTCATTACCCAAGAGAAAAGGAGAAATATGTCTATACATAAACACTTGTACACAAGCAGCTTTATTTGTAACAGCCCCGAAGTGAAAACCACTCATGTTCATCACCAGCTGAGTGGATAAAAAAATAGTGGTCCCATCACACAATGGACTACTACTCAGCAATGAAAAGGAATGAACTCTTGGTGTATACAGAAGCTGGGTGAATCTCAGAGTCATTATGCTGAGTGAAAGAAACCAGACAAAAAAAGGGTACATGCTCTAGGCTCCATTTATATAACCTCTAGAAAATACAAACTGAGCTCACATTGGTGGTATAGTGGTGAGCATAGCCTTCCAAACTGATCTCTGTTCACAGAAAGCAGAGCAGTGGTTGCCCAGGGAGGAGGCATTAGAAAAGGCGTGAGGACATGTGGAATCTTTGGGGATGGTGGGTGTGTTCACTGTCCTAATCGTGGTGATGATTTCACAGGTGTATTCAAATGTCAAAAGTTATCAAATTGTACACTTTAAATATGCGCAGTTTATTGGATGTCACTTATACCTCATTAAAGCTGTTTAAAAAAAGATCCCTCTGGCTAGAGTTTGGAGAATGGATTAAAGGGCAGTGAGTCTAACTACAGGGCAATAGTTGCATATCCTTTACTCCCTTCTCCTAAAAGTTTAATTCCTTCTTTCCCTCACTTTCCTCCTGGTTTTGGAGCTTGGATTACTATAGTAATATGTGATTGACATTTTATTACTTTCCTCTGTTGAGGAAAAGTAAGGATTTCCTTTAAAATCTTCTAACTAAGGGACCATGTGGAAAGCAAAGGGTGTCTAGGAGTCTTTTCTTCTTGTTGAGTCCTGTCTCGGAAAAACTCACTTCTGTTTCTTTGTGCTACTAGTGCTCACACTTCTGACACCAGATGTGTGGTTTTTCCCACACCAACCGTTTCTCCGACACCAGCCAGGTGTCCTACAATTCAATTCAATCTGATGCTAACTGGAGTTAGCACAGACCCCACAGGTTAAGGAAGGACTCAGTCCTACAAGTCCCCCTCCCACTTTGCCAACTATGCCTCTGACTGACTGGCTATAAATCAGAGTTCCCCCCACCCCCTCCTTAGGTTTGATTATTTGCCTTAATGACTCACCGAACTTAGGGAAACACATTTACCAGTTTATTATAAAGGATATGATGAAGGATACAGTTTAACAGTTGGATGAAGAGATACATAGGAAAAGGTCTGGAAGGGTCCTGAGTACAGAAGCTTCTGCCTGGTGTAGTTGGGGTGTGTTACCCTCCTGGCATGTGGTTGTGTTCACCAACCTCGAAGCTCTCTGAATCCTGTACATTGAGGAGGCTTCATCATGTAGGCATGATTGATTATTAACTCATTTTCCAGCCCCTCTCCCCTCCCTGGAGGACAGAGAGGGTAGGGCTGAAAGTTCCAAACTTATAAGCCTGGCTTGGTCTTTCTGGTGACCAGCCCCCAACCAGGAGCCCACGCAGTGTTTCCTCATTGGAACAAAAGATGCTCATTTTGCCCAGGAAATTCCAAGGGATTTAGGAGCTCTGTGTCAGGAACTGGGGTCAAAAACCAAATATGAGCAGGAACTGGGGGCAGAGACCAATATATGTATTTCTTATTATTTCACAAGCCCGAGCCTCTGCTCGGCCCTGGCGGCTTAAGCAAACTTACAACACAAGACTTTGGGTAAGATTGGTCAGCTCACCTATCAATAGTGGCATAGCCTGGTTTCCTGGCTCCTTGGATGACCATGAGGGCAGGATCAGAGTGCAGTCGCGCTGCTCACCATCCTACTGCCAGCGTCTGCAGAGAGCCTGGCTCCAAGTGAATGGTGGGGAAGCACTCATGGGGTGAATCCTTCAGCTGCAGTGTCCCTGGCAGAAAGGTAGGAGGAACAGAGGGTCTGCGTGGGGGCGGCCTTGTGATGGAAGTCCCTGACAGAAAGATGGCCTTGTGTGCGTGGGATAGGCCAGCATGGGAGGTGGGCCAGGTGGCCACTAGGAGATCTGGGGCAGGGCTGGTCTTGGGTCTGAATCCCTGAACAGGTTGTATGTTGGGAGGGCGGGTGGTGAGTAAGGAGCTCCTTCTTTTTGGGGGGGGCCCCATGTGTGTTGCAGGAATAGCCACACAGCTGCCAATGAGATGGGAATTACGGGACCTTTGAGTTAGAACTTGGGCTCAGATTCCATCTTTCAAACCTCCCAGCGGTGTGACCTTCAGCAAGTTACAGCACCTTTCTAGAGTTTCTAGAACGTGGGTTTGAGAAAGGGGATGCACATCCAGCATGCACTGGATGAACACTCCTAGCTCAGGCTCTGGGAGGTATGTTATTTCCTAGAGTATGAAATTTACTTTGCCTTTTTTCTTTTTTCCTGCCAAAGGAAGACTAGATCTATTTCTTGCCCATGAAGTACTTTTCTATCCATTTACCACAAGCCACAGGGATGAAATATTTTCTTACCTACTTGGCTTCTTGTGGGACCTCCTCCGTCCGTGACTGGTGGTGTAGAGCGCAAGCGGCTTCCTTCCTTGTTTTGTATCCGCGCTCGATGCTCAGAGTGGTGAGAAAGGATGTCAGCATCCCCAAGGAATGAGAGAGAGTGAGGGGGAGGCTGAAGTCAGTAGGTCCCAGCCCTTGGGTAAAGAGGAAGCCAGAGAGAGTGTCACTCTGCTGGCTGCAGGAGCGGAGGAAGGCCTGGTGTGGAGAGATAACGCAGCAGGAAGCCCAGGGAGGCCTGGGCAGTTGTCAGTGTCCACTGGAAGATGCTGCCCACCCTGCCTCTCACTTTACGAGCTGGAGTGAGAGGTTGTCTGATTTTATTCCCCAAGCTCAGGCAAGATGAGTTCATGTCCTTGTGACCCAGGAACGTCCCTCTGACTCAGGAGATGTATACCACCTCTCCTCACTGGCAAGCTGTCTTCAAGGGGGTCCTCCTCCCGTGCTCCCCATGCAGACAGGTGGAAGGGCTGATCACTGCTTCAGTTGAGTCTCACTGCTTCTCTGTGCTTTGCAGCTAACATTTCTACGGGGCTTAAGCGCAGAGACCACAGTGATGGAGAGGGAAGAAGTGATGTTGCGCTTGGGGTGGTTTTGTTCCATGTTCGTGAGCAGAATTACATTCACCTTGCTTTGAGGTTCCACCCAGGCTGCTTTGAGCGTGCTTTGGTTGCTGCCGGACAAACCAGCCGGTGTTGCTCTTTGTAAAGGTTTAGAGTCCAGTCCCAGGGCACTTGGGATGGGTGGTCTGGAAATCAACCCCAGGATCACCAAATAGTATAATTAATACCTTGTCATTGTCCGATAGTTGCCATTTTTCAAGAGAAAGTTCTCCCCCCGTCACCGTGTTTGAATTATACCGTCAACCAGGGCTCAGTAAAGGCCCACGTTGTCTATTTCTCTATTTTTATGTATGTTTGTTGAGGGCATAAGAGTGCACTTTGTCAGGGGCTGCAGGTGTTCAGAGATGCATAAGACTCTGTAAAAGGCATTTACAGGTACCTGTACCCCAGGTACAGGGAGGTGAGGGCTAGGGCAGAGGGGAGGTGACACAGGCCATACGTGGAGCTGCACAGAAAGTGATTCAGCTCAACAGTTCTTCACTGAACATTTGTGGAGGCCACAGGTAAGACGTGGCCCTGTCTCTCTTGTTTTGGATTTTATTTTATTTTATGTTTTAAACATTTTTATTTATTTATTTTACTGAAGTATAGTTCATTTACAATATTGTATTAGTTTCAGGTGTACAGCAAAGTGAAAAGAATATATATATTCTTTTTCAGATTCTTTTCCGTAATAGGTTATTACAAGATATTGAATATGTGTTCCCTGTGCTATACAGTAGATCCTTGTTATCTATTTTATATACAGTAGTTTGTATCTGTTAATCCCATACTCCTAATTTATCCCTCCCCCTCTTTTCCCTTCAGTAACCATAACGTTGTTTTCTATGTCTGTGAGTCTATTTCTTTTTTGTAAATAAGTTCATTTGTATTACTTTTTAGATTTCACATATAATAATATTTGTCTTTCTCTGTCTGACTTACTTCACATAATATGATAATCTCTAGGTCCATCCACGTTGCTGCAAATGGCATTAGTTCATTCCTTTTATGGCTGAGTAATATTCCATTGTGTATATATATACACCACATCTTCTTTATCCATTCATCTGTTGAAGCACTTGGGTTGCTTCCATATCTTGGCTATTGTAAATATTACTGCTATGAACATCGGGGTGCATGTATCTTTTCAAATAAGAGTTTTTGTCTTTTCTGGATACATGCCCAGGAGTGGGATTGTTGGATCATATGGTAATTCTAGTTTTAGTTTTTTTTTTTTTTTTTTTTGTGGTATGCGGGCCTCTCACTGCTGTGGCCTCCCCCGTTGCGGAGCACAGGCTCCGGACGCGCAGGCTCAGCGGCCATGGCTCACGGGCCCAGCCGCTCCGCGGCATATGGGATCCTCCCAGACCGGGGCACGAACCCGTATCCCCTGCATCGGCAGGCGGACTCTCAACCACTTGCGCCACCAGGGAGGCCCTAGTTTTAGTTTTTTAAGGAACCACCAGACTGTTTTCCGTAATGGCTACACCAGTTTACATCGATGTGGCCCCTATCTTGAAGGTGCTCCCAATTCACTAGGAGAGGCAGGCAGTGCCCAGGTAACCAGTAACCTGCCACAGCACAGTAGGTGCCGTGTCCAGTGCTGGGCACACCAACCCCATTGCTTCCATGTCCACACACATGCCTAAATGCCAGAGGCCCCGCCTGGCCCACCTGGGCCACCTGCTTCAGTGGCCGGCCGCCGGCACCATTGGTTTCTAGAGTGATGAGCCTGCTGCAACAGGTTTAGAGAGGAGTGGTACTGGAAGAACCCTGCCGTCTTCACTCTTCCCTGCTAGCTGGACACAGCTCTGATTGTGCCAGCAAAGGAATGCAGTTTGCCCAGAACGGATGTATTTCTTGACTTAAGAGCAGCCTAAGTTGTATAGGAAATAATCAGACAAAAAGAAATGCTGATGCCTCTGAGTTCCTTGATGTTTTCAATTTCATCATGCTGTTTGCTAGGTACAGGAATACCAGCTGTCCAGTAGTTTCATCCTGCATATGTGTGTGCGTGTGCATGTGCGTGCACACGTACCCACACACAAAGGTAATTTCATAGCCAGTAAGAAAAGGTGGAAGGGAAGGGCCTTGGGGAACTTGCCGGGGTGTTGGAAACATTCTCTATCTTGATGTGGGTTTACATTACATAGGTTACTTGTCAAAACTCATTGGATGATAGACTTATAATTTGTGCATTTCACTGTTTGAATTTTATGTTGAAAAAATAACTGTAGGCAAATAATGGACTCATTAATGATATGCAGGCTGAAGAGTTCAGGGTGAAGTGGACTGCTGTCTGCATCTTACTGTGAAATGTATCACAAATAAGATGGATGGTTGGATTGATTAAGGGATGGGCAGCAAAATGCTAACAATTGTAGAATTGAGGTGGTGGGCATATGGGTGTTCCCTGTATGATTCTTCCCATTTTTCTGTATGCTTGAAAGTTTTCATAATAAAATGTTAAAGCAGGGCTTCCCTGGTGGTACAGTGGTTGAGAGTCCGCCTGCTGATGCAGGGGACACGGGTTCGTGCCCCGGTCCGGGAGGATCCCACATGTCACGGAGCGGCTGGGCCCGTGAGCCATGGCCACTGAGCCTGCACGTCCGGAGCCTGTGCTCCTCGGCGGGAGAGGCCACAACAGTGAGAGGCCCACGTACCGCAAAAAAAAAAAAAAAAAAAGTTAAAGCAGAAGAACTACAAATAACCACCACTTGTGATCCCTAGAACTTTCCATAAGCGAATTCCCCCAAGAGCCAGTTTTCTCGGCTGACCCAGTACTGTTCCTACAGACGGCATCATCTGCTTCCTAAGGGAGTGTTGGTGAAGCGACGTGAGGGCCCTGGGCTTAGTGTGTTCTCTGTGCACCTGGTGTGGTTGGTGTGGGCGTGTTTCATGAAGGATGTGTTAGCTTGGACTTCCTTTGAAGGTGATGCAGTTTATCAACTTGAAATGATAAGAACTTTGAAACACAGGGCTTTCTGCCCTGTAGGCAGAATGTGGCTGGGAATTTGCAGCCTGAGAACAGCCTGACAGATGGGAACCAGAGCTAGAAAAGGCTGGCTGAGCCCCTGACCAAGGACATGAGCTGGCTACCCTGATGGATGCTTGGGGAGCTTTTTATATATATTTAAATTTTTGAAAAATTAGTTATATATATTTTATATATAAATTGTATAGAGATGTATAATTGATTTTTCAAAAATTTTAACATTATACAGTATATTTAAACAGATCCAGGGGAATTCCCTGTCAGTCCAGTGGTTAGGACTCTATGCTTTCAGTGCCATTGGCCCAGGTTCAATCCCTGGTTAGGGAACTAAGATCCCACAAGCCACTCGGCACGGCCAAAAAATTTTAAATTTTTAAAAATTAAAAAAAACAGATCCAAACACTTTTTGGAACTAGACTTTTTTCAGCTATAACAATGCCTGCCCTTGTAAGTTTTTTTTTTTAATACAGAAGATGGAAAGAAGTAAAACCAGCCATAATTTTACAGTTTTGGTATATTTCCTTCTTGAATCTTTTTAAAAAAAATTTTCATGCGTTATTTACATAATTGTGATCTTTTTCATTTGACTATAATGGGGGAGTTCTTTGGAAGGGAGACTCCAAGACCTCCTTTTATGTGGAGGACTGGCCCACATAAGGGACCATATAAAGGGACCGAAGAGTGGGCATAGGGCACAGACAGGGGAGCCCCGAGCAAAGGCGAGGAGCTGAGACCCAGGGGCCGGGGGCAGGGCAGACGGCAGAGCGCTGGGCTTGCAGTCTGAGAGACCTGGGGCTTGGGGGCCTGATCACTCTTTGTAAAAAGTGAGGTTAGTAAATCCCCGTTGGTGGTTCCCATTGTAAATCAAAGGAAATAATTTGGTTGAAGTTGCCCAACCTGTGTATTTGGCATGTTGTAATCCTGGTGCAGCATTTGGACATTGTCTTATAACGGTGGGAGGCTTTGAAAGCTTTGGGCAAGGGAGGAGGTGGAAGAAGTGGAGGTATTCTGAACATTAGCACACTGGTGTGGAGGGAGCCTGAACACGAGCCTGGGGCCTGATTCCTGCAGTGGAAAGGACTGATAGTTGAAAGGCTGATGGAGGGAGAGAACATGAGAGAAAGACAATGCAAAGGAGTAATTCTCCGGATTTGGTGATGGGCTGTTTAGGGGAAGGGGTGGATATCTTGCTTTGTCCGTTGGATTTTTTTTTTTTTTTTTTTTTGCGGTACGCGGGCCTCTCACTGTTGTGGCCCCTCCCGTTGCGGAGCACAGGCTCCGGACGTGCAGGCTCAGCGGCCATGGCTCACGAGCCCAGCCATTCTGCGGCACGTGGGATCTTCCCGGACCGGGGCACAAACCCGTGTCCCCTGCATCGGCAGGCAGACTCTCAACCATTGCGCCACCAGGGAAGCCCTGCCCATTGGCTTTTTTTGTTTGTTTTTGTTTTTGTTTTTTTTGTGGTACGCGGGCCTCTCACTGCTGTGGCCCCTCCCGTTGCGGAGCACAGGCTCCGGACGCGCAGGCTCAGCGGCCATGGCTCACGGACCCAGCCGCTCCGCGGCATGTGGGATCTTCCCGGACCGGGGCACGAACCCGCGTTCTCTGCATCGGCAGGCGGACTCTCAACCACTGCGCCACCAGGGAAGCCCCTATTGGCTTTTTATCACTCACTTTACATTGTTTCCCTCCTGACTCACTGCTGTGTTCTTTCCCTTGCAGGAGCCTGTGTGAAATGCAGCAAGGGGGTGTTTGGGGCCGGCCAGGCCTGCCAGGCCATGGGGAACCTCTACCACGACGCGTGCTTCACCTGTGCGGCCTGCAGTAAGTGTGTGTGTATGTGTGTGTGTGTGTGTGTGTGTGTGTGTTGAGGGACAGGGTAAGGAACACAGGGAACCAGGAAGGGAGGAGACGGAAGAGCGTCCTTCCTGGAGACACTTGGCCCATGTCCCTCCGTGGTCCTATGGGAAGGCAGGACAGTGTCCTCTATAACAGGGTTTTGTACCACCAACACAAGACCCATCAGGATATGCTGACTTATCACAGAGTACCAGGGTTTGCCTGGGGCCCACTCTGGTGGTAGTGGAGCAATTCCTAATAACATCAGGTTTGTAATGCACATCAGAGGTCTCAGAAGAGTCAGGAGGAAAGTGCTGGGATTCACCATTGTCTGCCCTGTTGTCAGTTTTCTCCACCACTGTGGGGACCAGTCAGTCAGTTACCCCTGTGTGAAGCAGGGTCCTTTCATAACTCTTTGGCCCCAATCTTTCATTTGGAGGCTGCTGTTCAGTGGGAAGTGTGAGCGTGTGCGTGAATGCCTGTGTGTATGCATGCCACGCACATATTGATGCCTCTTAGCAAACACCTGTGGGCATCTTTGTACTGCATTACGGGCATTATGCCTAAAGCGGCAAACCAGGAAACTAGGCCTGTGCTCAGCTCAGCAAACTGCTCATTGAACTGATGGCATACACAGTGGAAGATTCTAACACATTGCAGGCTGTTTGCTAAGTCTGACGGAGCCATGAATTGTGCTTGTTTCATGTTCTCTACCAAAGATTAATTTTGAGGAGCATTTTTGAAAAATGTCCCACTGACATCTCCACTTCTACACCAAGGCTGGGAGCTGTCTATTAAAAGGAAACATTATAACAAAGCCAAAGAGAGTCCGGGACCAGGGGGTCTTATCATCTGGCCCAGCGGTCCTCAGTCCTGGCAGTTCATTAGAATCATGGGAGGGTTGGGGGGAGAGATTTTAAAAGCCAGTGATGGACTTCCCTGGTGGCACAGTGGTTAAGAATCTGCCTGTCAGTACAGGGGACACGGGTTTGAGCCCTGGTCTGGGAAGATTCCCACATGCCGCAGAGCATCTAAGCCCATGCACCACAACTACTGAGCCTGTGCTCTAGAGCTCACGAGCCACAACTACTGAGCCCGTGCGCCACAACTACTGAGCCTGCGCTCTAGAGCTCGCAAGCCACAACTACTGAGCCCGTGTGCCACAGCTACTGAAGACCACGTGCCTAGAGTTCATGCTCCACAATCAGAGAAGCCACCGCAATGAGAAGCCCGCACACCGCAACGAAGAGTAGCCTGCTCTCGCCGTAACTAGAGAAAAGCCCACGCACAGCAATGAAGATCCAATGCAGCCAAAAATAAATAAAAAAAAAAAAATCCAGTGATGCCCCAGCCCCACCCTGACCAGCAGAATCAGAAGCCCTAGGGATGGGGTTTCTAGAGTGGGGCACGTGTATTGTTTCTAAGCTCCTCCGGTGACTCCCAGGTGTGGCCAGAACTGAGTACCTGGGATTAGTGCCAAGCTTCTCATTTTAGAAGCCTCCGGAGACGGGAAGAGGAGGGACTTTCTCAGCTGGTTTGTGGCACAGCCCTCAAGAGCCCCCTGGTTCTCAGTCTGAAGTTCACCAGGTGGGCATGGGCCTGCCATGCCTTGGTGGCACAGGCATATGCCTGGTTCCAAACCTTAGGCTTCATCCTCACTGTGATTTCCCATAAAACACATGCCTAAGAGTTTCCGCCTTGATCGTTACTCACCTTTGAAGGGAAAATTGCGAAAGACTTTGAGATGGATCACACAGTCTCCTGAGCGTCCGCAGTGGAAATGTAGGAGTTTTCTGGTTATTGGATTCCCTGGGTCTCTGGGCCTTTCCTTGCCTTTGAGCTGTGTTACACTCTGTAAGTTGTAGAATCTTGACGGCAAGGCCCGTGATTCCTGTCCACAGCAATGCAAACTGTGTCTGGCAGAGATTGACCAGTTTTGCATCCATTAAGAAAATTTACTTCAGCATTTCTGATGGCCTGAATGTGGATGGTTCTTTGCTGTCTCCCAGTTGTAACATCTTATTGGTCTCTCATTCAATGATGAATTAAATAAAATCTTTGACCTGTGTTTGTGTTTTATCCGTAAAGAGTTGTGATCACACCTTCTTTTAAAAATTATCTTTGACTCTTGGCTCCTGTAACTGTTTCTTAATATTTGCTCTATCTTCCAGGAAAAAAGAAAATAAATATTGAATAGAGGCTATTTTTATATCTCAAGCAATTACCATTTGAACTAGAAAGTTGTTGGGGGGCAAAACCTACTGGTGAGTCTGTTGGTTCCACCAGTGGCTGCTTGACTACCTGGCAATTCCTTAATGGGCTGAGTTTATTTTCAAATTATGACAAACACAAACACTCAGGAAGACAGCTGCTTTGGAATTTTGCAAATGTTCTAGCATTTAAGGCCCTTGTAGTCTGGTCTGTGTTTTATTGCTTCCTACCTTCCTTATCACAGTGAGACAATTTGTCTCTTCTCCATTCACTCCTTGGAACCTCCTTTCCCCACTCACTTCGTGCATTTAAATTCTGTCCAGCTTTTAGGACCCAGCTCCAATGCCTCCTCTTCCAGGAAGCCTTCCTTGTTCCCCAAGCAGGAAAGAACCATTTCTCCTGAACTAGGCATGCCCTACCTTCTCACATAAACAATGAACCACTGTCTGCGATTCTGGTGCCAGCAAACCAGTCCCTAGGGCAGAGTTGCTGAAGGAAGCTCTGAGTTCCATCAGAAAGTGAGTGTGGTGGCATTCCTGTTGTGGGTAAACATGCAGCTTCCTCCCCACTCACAGGGAGCAGTTGGAGACCCAGGCATGTGTCTGAGCAGCTTCTCGTGGACGCCAGAAGTGACTTGCCTTTGTTCAGTTAACTTACTGCTGCCAGTAACTGCTTTCAGTAGAAAGAGGTGCCAGGGTGGCCCACATCCTGCCTCTGCAAGTCCTCAAGGATCTCTGCATGAGCCTCAGCATGTGGACACAGCACAGTGGGGGCCGGGGTCTCATCCAGTCCGTCCCCTCCTTCGTTGGAGAAGAGAAAATTGGGGTCAGAGAGGGAAAGAGACTTCTTGAGGTTGAAAACCTAGCAGTTGAGCTGAATCCGTGGCTCCTGAATCTAGATTAGGTTAGCCTTGCACATCTGTTTGTCTGGTTGGTTACAGTGTGTGTGAGAGTGTACTGTATATATGTGTGTGAGTGTGTTTTCCCATTTCATTTATGAGAATAATCTAGCTTGAAACACCATCAAGATGTATTTCTGTAGGTACACACACATGCACACACACAGGCACGTGCACACACTCACTTCTTGGGTCTTACTGATGCTTTATTAAAACATAATATCGGGATCTTATTGAGAGCTCACATGCACTTACAAGGCCAGGCCAAGGCCCGACTGATTTGATCAGTAAAGATAAAACAAGCTACTTCTAGGTTCAGACAATTTATTCCCTTCGTGAGCAACAAAAAGGACATGCCAAAGGTGCCTTTGTCCCTGTCCCACACCCCCAAAGGGACAACACTGAAACAAAAGGGCCGATGACTGCAGTGTAAGTTATGGGATGCTAAGCAGTCAATCCTGGACGCGGCTAAGCGGTCATGAGTCAGCAGCTCCCTTCAGAGGGGTGGGGCAGAGAGCCCTCACCTCATCAGAGATGAGAGACTGTCTCGTGTCCTGGAGACAGTCCTAGAGCAGTTCCTTACAAGCCTCTCATCCTGTGTCCCGGGAGGATCCCAAGGTGTTTCACACGCCCAGACAAACCTCTGCCTCTGGATGGTGCAAGTTCTCCCGGGCACCTTGGCCAAGTCCCCATCTGCCAACAAGCAACAATGTTTAGTTCATTTTTAGTTGTGGGAACAACATGACAGCCACAAAAAAATTTAAAGACAGTAACCTGGTTTGTTATCATTCTAGAACAGGTATTTTCACTAATATTTTCCCTTCTAGATTTTGTCCAGATTTATACACATTTTTTAGAGTTGTGATCATACAGTGTAAACCAGTATTGTATCCTTTTTGATTTAATATTGTGTCATAAATTCACCCCTGTCTTTGTAGTCTTCTTCATAATAATCATTTTAACAGTTACATAGTTGTCAACTGAGCCGTTCCATGGTTTGATAGCAGGGAGCGAGTGTCTCCGTGTCTTGGGTTTGTTGGTTATTACACGTGGCCCCAGTGAATGTCTTTGTGCCTGCGTGCTTTTCTCCCTCTGCTGAGTTGTTTCTTTGGTGTTCGTTCCCAGAAGCAAGCATTCAGGGCACGATGCGTGGGCGTTTATGTGGCTTGTTAAAGTTCTTTTTTGACATGCTCCTCTGTCGGCAGCGGGTGTGTTTGGTTGCCATGGAGATGTGTGCTGTGGGTCTCCCTCTCCCACCTCGGCTCTGCCCACCCAAGGTGGCCAGGCCCCCAACTGGATGCTCTCAGGAGTCGTTGGCACAGCATGGGGTGGCGGGAGGGTAGGCATGGCCTTGGCCAGCCAGCCATGTGCCATGTGTCTGGACACCATGTGTCAAGTGGCCTGAATGAGGAGAAGCTGGCGCCTGTCTGTGTCCCGAGAGAGGCGGAACAAGAAGGAAGAAAAAGTGTGCTGGACTTGGGGGGTCAAGTGAAGTCTCCTCGGCACCTTCCAGAATAGACTCTGAGGCAGAGAGAGGCCAGGCTCTGTGTCCTCACCCCAGGCCGTTTTAGGCCCAGAAAGTAAGATTTTGTTCATTTTGTAAAGACTAAATAAATTCCATCCTGGAGTCATGGGGAAACCAGTTTGCCATGTTCACAGCCCCCTACTGTTTTTCAGCCACGTGAGTTGGAAAACGATGGACGAGATAAGACATGCCCCTCCCCAGAAGCCGATAGACCACAAGGGTGCCCTGGTCTTGAGGGTAGGGCTTGGGGGGCAGGCAGTCCTGAGGCTGATGGGGATTATGCCTAGCACAGGCCTGAGCTCAGAGGAAGGCAGCTGAGGGCCGGATGGGGTCCACTAACAGAACAGGGCTGGGATGTGCAGGTCATGGCCAGAACAGGTGACTCTTGAGCGTTGTGACCTAGTGCTTATGTTCCTGAGTTGGTGGTGCACTGTGATCTGCCTTAGGGAAAAAAACACAACAAAAATAAGAATATATGCCACTGCCCATCCCACCTTCCAAAAACCGAACATCCATGCCTGTTAAAGGTTGTGAAGGGATTTTATAGTGAAATCTCACACATTTATTTAGACCCCATCTGGGAAAGTCTGTCTAACAGAGTTAGTGAAATCCTGCATCCAGAACACTAGAAAGTGCCATTTCATTCCTTCAGGTAAATGAAACAACTAGAAATAAACCCAGAGCTGTGGGACGGAGGTTCTTAGTGAATAAATCAGTGATTGGTGATTCATCCATCAGTAAGGTCACATCTGAAGTGCGGGAGGGTTCTTGGCGGTTGTTTTGTTTCTCTTACCAAGTCTAAGCACTGCCTCTGAAATCATGTTAACTGTTTTCGTTGACTTTGTATATGCCTCCTCACCAGCCCAGCCTTTGGAGATGCCCAGATTCTGAAATAGTTGAGCCTGAATTAGGGAGGTCTCCCTTTAATTCATGGCAGGCACGCTTGCTTAAGAGTCATCTCAATATTTGTAATTCACAGGTGAGCTTTCTAGCTTACTTTGGGCCTGACCCTGCCCTGATCCTCTCGCTCGAAGTAGCTCACTAAATCCTTGTTAACAGACCAGTGAGTTCACCATTGTTATTACTCTCATTTCACAGACGAGCAGAGGCTTGGAGAGTTTAGTTTGCTTGTGGTTGGTTATATCGATGTTAAATAGACTGGTTGGCACTTGAACCCAGGACCGTGTGGACCCACAGCCCTTGCTTGCAGCCACTGTATCAAATTAGCTTTGCTTAGAGAGACACTGGATCTTGCCATGACATCTCAGGTTCAGCTCTGCCTGGGGGCTGTGTGACAGCAAAGGTTGGGTTTGGGGATACTTTTGACTTGTGAATGCAGAAGAGTGGCCTTGTACTTGGAATAGGGGAGCTAGAATTCAGTAGTGGGTGGGATGTACCCGTAGGAGAGAAATGGATTAAGGGCTTTGATTAGAGGTCTGTTCCTTTTTAAGGGCTTTGATCCCTGAATTTCTGAGCTGTTGAGTCATCCCAATATTTCTCATCATATTCAGCATTTGTGTGCGAGCTGAATGAGTCAGCTGGATCTAGGGAAAAAGCTGAAGATCAAGAAAGTGAGAAAGGGACAGTGGGAAGATACAAAGGAAATCAGTGGGTGAGGGTTAAATCAGGAAACAACCAAAACAGATGGAGCTGGGCAAAGGGCTGTGAGGGTCGGAGGAGAGCAGAGGGGTGGCTTTTACTTGACGTGTCATCAGATGGTCACTTGTCCCTCTCCAGCAAACCCAGTTCTGCTGCGTGCACCAGAATTGGGACCAGACTTGGTTTCCCAGATCAGACTTTGTTGATGCAGTGAGAAGCCATGATGTCCCCGACAGTGAGAGAACATCAGCTTCTTCGTGCCTGTGACATTAAAGGAGTCTGGGATTTTTAAGCTATGTTGCGAGGGTAACTCCAGTGCGACCTGTATCATTAATTGCCACACCTGCATTCCAAACACTTTTCTTATATTTGCACATGCATAATTTGGGTGGAAATCTTCAATAATCCCAGACCAAGGGTGAGACTTGGTGGTACCCAGTGTGTCCTGATGTCTAAGAGCAGAATGGAGGGTGCTTTGACACGATGGGGCTCATCACACCCTGATTAGCACATGACGTTACACTGGGTGCCTCATCTCAGACCCAAAATCCTGGATTTAGGGAGTGAGATCTTTTACGGAAAACTGAGCTTTATTCTGGCATCACAGTTACTGCTTGGGTCTCCTTGGTGCCCTCATCTTGCTAAGAGCATCTCTTCTTTCTTAGATGTTCTGTCTCTCAAATGTTCTCTTAAACTGCTGTCCCCACCTCTGGCCCTGTGATGGTTAATTTTATGTGTCAACTTGACTGGGCCATGGGGTGCCCAGATTTTGGTCTAACATTATTCTGGGTGTCTGTGAAGGTTTCTTGATGGGAGTAACAATTGGTAGACTGAGTAAAGCTCTCCCTTATGTGGGTGGTCCTCACCCAATCAGTTTTGTTCAATAGAACAAAAAGGTGGACGCTTCTGGAGTAAGGGGACTTCCTCCTGCCTGACTGCCTTGAACAGGGACATCAGTTGTTTCCTGCCTTTGCACTGGAGCTACATCATCACTGTCCTGGGCCTCCAGCCTGCTGACGGCAGATCTTGGGACTTGTCAATCCCCATAATCATGGGAGCCAATTCCTTATAACCAATCAACTCCCCTCCCTCTCTCTCTCTTCCTCCTCTGCCTTCCCCGTATATATACTGACAATTTCGTCTGCACCCAGGCTTTCTATCGGTGCTCTGATGCCTCTGACATGGGTTGTACTGTGAGCCACTGTTTGCAGAATATTTGCTCGGTCATCTCACGCCCCTCACTTGCTTCCCAGCCACACTCATTTGCACAAGAGGAAGTGGAGCCCCAGAGCGGTTGCATAGCTGGTCTGTGGGGGACTGGGGTCCCGACTCAGGTCCAGGTGGCTCCACAGTCTATATTTTTGCCACCTCTCCAGTCCTCACCCTTTACCGAACACCAGCCCCAGTCCCGAGAAGCTTGTTCCACCTGCAGACATCCTGATTCCTGAAGTCTACAGAGCAGAGGCCCGCGTGTGCATGACGAGCATCCTAGGGGGTCCGATGCAGACAGCTGGGATCTTCTCTGTGACCGTGTGACTGGCCTCATCCCCACCCACTTACCTTCATTTGTCCCCCAGCTTCCTGACTGCTTTTCTGAGCTCTAGACGTGCACTGTCCAGTAGGGCAGCCACGGCCACATGTGACTTTTGAGTGCTTGAAACGTGGCTAGTGTGACTGAGGAGTTGACATTTTTATTTCATTTTAATTAATTCAGTCTAAATTGAAATAGCCACACGTGGCTAGTGGCTACCATATTGGACATTGTAGGTAAAGTCTCTACTCCTAAGCCACAGTTCACTTATTAATAAGAAACAGTCAGTAAGTTTATTGTTTTTACTTTATGCGTCACAAAGGCAATATAGTCACATTGTAAAAAAAATACATGTGGAGGAAGAAAATCACCCATAACCCCATAACCCCAAACCAAACCAAACCAAAACAAAATAATGTTGGCTATACCCACATGGACATCATTTTTGCCAGGTTGTCATCACAGTACTTGCTTTTATGTTCTGTTTGTTCCATTTAGAAGTATGTCATATGCTTCTTCCTCATTGCTCTGCGGTCTTCTTAAGCATCTGCTGCATAAGATACTGTTGACTTGATGACTCAAAGCCAATGCAGTCTTCCTGCCAGTTAAAGTTAAAGGGGAAGAGAATCCTTATTACCACATGAGCCAGGCGTGGATCCTATGATCAGGTTTTCAAGGACCAGATGCACTTCCGGGGCACTGAGCAGCCTCGGAGTCTGGCAAATCCATTGCCAGGACAGACCGTGCAAGCAGCAGCCCCTGCAGTGTCCACTGTTGGTGGGTTTGCATGCCAGCGGGGGCCCGGGGGCCTCACTGGGGGAAGACCCTCTCTCTTCCTCCTGTGGATCACTACTGTCCCTCCTGACTGCCTCAGGTCCTGTTTGCTGCCCTGCCCACCTCCATCCACACAGCTGGCCTTTGAGCACAGCTGTGAGGGGACCACTCCCCTGCTCTGAGACCTCAGCCACTTCTTCTCATAACATCATAGTCTGATTCCTTTACTTGACATTGAACACATTCCTTCAAGTAGTTCCAACCCTTTCTTGTCTGCTCTCTTGCCACTGTCTCTTCCACCCTGTGTCCTTCGGAACCTCCAGCCACACTAAACATCACCCACCCTTTCCTACCCCTGTCTTGTCACCCTCACACTTCATCCCACCAGGTACGCATCACTCTCCAAGCGATGTCCTCCATTGTGATCTCTGCTGTGGCTCCTCTGATGCAGGTTTCATACACACCTTGTTCATTTACCTGTCTTGTGGTGTTTTGAATTATGATTAGATTGAAACTGTTGGCAGGGGTCTATGCCTCCCCCTCTGTGGTCAGTTTTGTGAGAATGGGGACAGTGTTTAACTGATCTTGATTTACCCTTGATCTGCCACCTTTAGTATAATGCAGGGCACCCAGTTAGCACTGAGGAAATATTGGAGCCATAAAGGTGGCATTATCCATTACCCTGTACCCATAAGCTTTCACTTCCCATTCCCCATCCCTCTTTTTCTAGCCCTAAGCAAGCACTCCTGTATAGATTTGCCTATTATGGATGTTTCATATAAATAGAGTCATATATATATATATGTGGTCTTTTGTAACTAGCTTCTTTTACTTAGCGTAATGTGATCCAGAGTCATCCATGTTGTAGCATGTATCAGAACTTCATTCCTTTTATATTTATTTATTAAAATATTTATTTATTCATTTATTTATTTTTGTCTGTGCTGGGACTTCATTGCTTTGCGTGGGCTTTCCCTAGTTGCGGTGAGCGGGAGCTGCTCTTTGTTGAGGTGCGTGGGCTTCTCATTGTGGTGGCTTCTTTTTTTTTTGTTTTGTTGCGGAGCACGGGCTCTAGGCGCGCAGGCTTCAGTAGTTGCAGCACGCGGGCTCAGTAGTTGTGGCTCGTGGGCTCTAAAGCACAGGCTCAGTAGCTGTGGCGCACAGGCTTAGTTGCTTCACGGCATGTGGGATCTTCCTGGACTAGGGATTAAACCAGTGTCCCCTACATTGGCAGGCGGATGCTTAACCACTGCGCCACCAGGGAAGTCCCTCTGTTCCTTTTTATGGCTGAATAATAATCCATCGTATGGACAGACCACATTTTATTTATCCATTCATCAGTCAGTGGACACTCGTTTCCACTTTTTGGCCATTATAAATAAGGCTGCTATGAAGATTCCTGTGCATGTTTCTGTGTGGACATATTTTTTCAGTTCTTTAAGATAGATATCTAGGAGTGGAATTGCTGTGTCATATGGTAACTCTATGTTTAACTTTTTTGAGGCACTGTTTTGCAAAATGGCTGCACCATTTTACGTTCCCACCAGCATGTATGAGGGTTCCAGTAGCTCCACATTCTTGCCAGTACTTGTGATTGTCTGACTTTGATTCTAACCATCCTAGTGAGTGTGAAGTTGAATCTCAGTGTGGTTTTGATTTGCATTTCCCTGATGACTGATGTGGAGCATCTTTTCATGGCCTATTTGTGTGTCTTATTTGGAGAAATGTCTATTCAGATCCCTTACCCTTTTTTTTTTGGCCATACTGAACGGCACGTGGGATCTCAGTTCCCCGATCAGGGATTGAACCCGCGCCCTCTGCATTGGAAGCTCGGAGTCTTAACCACTGGACTCTCAGGGAAGGTCCCCCCTTAGCCATTTTTAATTGGGTTATTTGTCTTTTTATTATTGAGTTCTAATGGTTCTTTATATGTTCTACATGTAAATATCCTGTTAGATATATAATTTACCAATGTTTTCTCTTATTCTGTGCACTGTTGTTTCACTTTCCTGTTGTTATTATTTGCAGCATAGAAGTTTTAAATTTTGATATAGTCTAATCTATTTTTTCTTTTGTTTCTTGTGGTTTTGGTGCTTTATCTCAGAAAACACAGACCTACCAAATGTCGCAAAGATTCATGCCCTGAGAGCTATAGTTTTTAGCTCTTAGGTTGAGCTCTTCTTGGATCCATTTTGAGTTAATTCTTGTATGTGGTTTGAGGTAGAAGTTCAGGTTCATTCTCTGGCATGTGGATAGCCAGTTTTCCCAGCCCCGTCTGTTGAAAAGGCCGTTCTTTCTCAATTGGATTGTTGTGGCAAATTTGTCAAAAATTAATTGACCCTAAAATCTAAGGGTTTATTTCCGGTCTCTCAGTTTTCTTCCATTGCTCTAGTCAATTATCTTTTAAAGAGATTTAACTAATGAGAACAAAATCTTATTTATCCATGCAGTTACTGTTTCTAGTCCTCTTCATTCCTTTGTTTAAATCCAGATTTTCATCTGGTACCATTTTCTTTCTCCTTAAAAGACTTCCTTTAACTTTTTTTTTTGGTAATGCAGACCTGCCCTTGAAGAATTGTTTCAGCTTTTGAATGTCTGAATTCAGCCGTACTTCACTTTGGTTTTAAAAGATATTTTTTGCTGTGTGTGGAATTCTAGGTCGATAGTTTTTTCTTTCATTTTTAAAAAATGTTGTTTCACTGTTTTCTTACTTGCTTTGTTTTCAATCCGAAATCCAGTGCCATCTTTATCTTTGTCTCTTTGTATGTAACATGTCTTTTTCCTCTGATTAAGATTTTCCCTTTATTATTGATTTTGAGAAGGTTGATCATGATGTCCCTTGGTGCACTTTTCATGTTTCTTGTGCTTGGGGTTTATTGAGCTTTTTGGATCTGTGAGTGTTTGGTCTTCATCAAATCTGGAATATTTTGGGCCATTATTTCTTCAAATTTTCTGCCACCCCCTCCTTTCCCCTTCAGGGACTCCAGTGGCCCCTTGGTTCGGCATCTTCAAGTTGTCCCACGGCTCATTTAATGGTCTTTTCTTTCTTTCTCTTTTAAAAAATTTTATTGGAGTATAGTTGATTTACAATGTTAGTTTCAGGTGTACAGCATAGTGATTCAGTTATACATATACACATATTCATTCTTTTTCAGATTCTTTTCCCATATAGGTTGTTACAGAGTGTTAAGTAGAGTTCCCTGTGCTATATAGTGGTTTCTTGTTGATCATCTATCTTATATATAGTAGTGTGTGTATGTTAATTCCAACCTCCTGATTTATCTCTCCCCCCCATTAATGGTCTTTTTGTTTTTTAGATTCTTTTCCTCTCTGTTGCATTTTGGACAGTTTCTATTGCTGTGCTTTTAACGTCATAGATGTTTTCTCCTGCAATGTGTAATCTGCTTTTAATCCCACTCAATGTATCTTTCATCTGACTTTTTTTTTTTTTTTTTTTGCAGTACGCGGGCCTCTCACCGTTGTGGCCTCTCCTGTTGCGGAGCACAGGCTCCGGACATGCAGGCTCAGCGGCCATGGCTCACGGGCCCAGCCGCTCCGCGGCATGTGGGATCTTCCCGGACCGGGGCACGAACATGTGTCTCCTGCATCGGCAGGTGGACTCTCAACCACTGCACCACCAGGGAAGCCCCCATCTGACATTTTAGTTGTCATCTCTAGCAGTTCAATTTGGACCTCTTAAAAATATCTTCCGTGTCACTGTTTAACTTTTGGGGCATATGGAATAGAATGACAATAACTCGTCCTTCTTTACTAATGCTAATGTCTGTGTCAGATCTGGGTTGATTTCCATAGGTTGATTATTTTCTTCATTATGAGTTGTGTTTTCTTGCCTCTTTACATGCCTGATTATCTTTGATTGGATGCCATGCGTTGTGAATCATACCTTGTTGAGTCCTAGATATTTTTACATTCCGTTAAATCTTCTTGAGCATTAAATCTTCTGGGGTGCAGATAACTTATTTAGAAACAGTAATCCTTTCCAGTGTGGTTTTTATGATTTGCTAAGTGAGTTTAGAGCAGAGCTCAGTCTAGGGGTAATTATGCCCCACTCCCAGGGCAAAGCCTTTCTGAGTATTTTACTCAGTGTTGCGTGGATTATTATGTGTTTTCCCAGTCTGTCTGGTGGGAATAGACAGTTTCCGGCCCTTGTGCACACCAGGCACTGTTCTCTCTCATCCTTTCGGATATCTTTTACCCCCAGCGGTGGTTATTTTCTTCACATGCATGTGCTGATCCGTGCTCTGCTAAATCCTCAGAGGAGACCCTCTGCGAATCTCCAGGATTTTTTCTCTGTGCAGCATTCTTTTCTCTGACTCAGATGATGATGCTCTGGAATAGTGGGCGTGGAAAACTGTAAGGAAAAAAAAAAAGACTGTGAAGTGGCTAGTGAGAAGAAGACTGCAGTGTGGAGTGGGCTACTCAGAGTGTGGTCCTCAACCAGTGCTGGCCAGTAAAGACAGAAGCACAGAAATTGAGGCTTTTCATAACACTCTCAACAGAAATTGGAAACTTTCATAACAATTTGACAGAGCATATTGAGGCTTGGATTTCATATGTTTCATTTTCCCACATTATTGTATGTTACGAGAAAATAAGTCTGACAGGTGGAAATTAAAAACAAAACCCCCAAGACCTGGCCCTTTACCACAGAAAAACTGAGAAGGGAACAGTGACCTGGAGGATATGGACAAAGAAGGAGATGGAAGTGGATGTGACTTTTAGCTTCAATAATTGAAGGTTTTTTTTTTTTTTTTTTTTTTTTTTTTGCGGTATGCGGGCCTCTCACTGTTGTGGCCTCCCCCGTTGCGGAGCACAGGCTCCGGACGCGCAGGCTCCGGACGCTCAGGCTCAGCGGCCATGGCTCACGGGCCCAGCCGCTCCGTGGCATATGGGATCCTCCCAGACCGGGGCACGAACCCGTATCCCCTGCATCGGCAGGCGGACTCTCAACCACTTGCGCCACCAGGGAGGCCCAATAATTGAAGGTTTTTGAAGGGATCCTGGCAACGGTGCCTTATGTCACAAGCTTAGCATGAGCCGGTGCTGTGCTGGGCCCCACTGTGACCCCTGATTTTGTCCTCTCCTCAGCACCCTCTTTGGAGGAACCCAGGGGTTTAGGTGCCCAGCCAGCCTCTCACTTGGGAAGTAGCAAAGCCAAGAACCCCAGCCTGAGTGCTTTTTCACTTTCCTCTTTCTTCCTGTTCCTCATCCCACTGGGGCAAGATGAGCCTGTGGAAGCCAGGTTGATCTGTTCACTGGAGCCAAGCCAATTTGGTTGGTTTCTTTCTGTTGCTTTGTTGTTAGCAATACCTTCTAACAGTTATCCTATTCTGGAAAAAGCTGTTTGAAGAAGTAGATCTGGTAGACCTTTGTGGATGATGCAAGTGTTCTATAGCTGCCCTGGTCACAAGTGGCTTTCAGGGACTTGGAATGTGCTTGTTCAAGTTGAACTGACTTTTTTCTTTTTAAGATTTATTGATTATTTATTTATTTATTAGCTGCCTCAGGTCTTAGCTGGAGCATGCGGGCTCTTCGTTGTGGCGCGTGGGTTTTTTCTCTTCTCTAGTTGTGGCGCGCAGGCTCCAGGGTGCGTGGGCTCTGTAGTTGTGGCGCGCGGGCTTAGTTGCCCTGTGGCATGTGAGATCTTAGTTCCCTGACCAGGGATCGAACCCGTGTCCCCTGCATTGGAAGGTGGATTCTTTACCACTGGACCACCAGGGAAGTCCCTGAACTGAATTTTTAATGTTATTTTATTTAATTAATTCAGTTACATATCAATAGCCACATATGGGCCGGTAGCCACTGTGGACAGCACAGGTAGAAGTTACCAGTTGGAACGGTGCAATAAAAACATGATCTAAACAATTGCTAGCTTTTACTTTTCTCAGGAAGTATCTTCATTGCTGAGAAAACCTTGCATTTTTACTTTTCAGGGAGATATTTTAGAAACTGAAATTTGCGGTTAAGTCTTACAGCTAAGGGCCAATTACTTTTCCAGAATAGATGAGTTGTTTCTATTTCTAGAAACAAGGGAGAATGGTGAGTATTGCAAGTTTAGTTTTATTTGTCACATTAAATGGCCAACATCTCTTTGTGTCATCCTCAACCGCTGTTTCCTTCACCAAGCTACACTGACTTTATCCACATTTTTCTGTTTTCATCTGAAGGTGCCCCTGAAGGCATATATAAAATATTCATTTACTGCATCTATGGGAGGTGACTTTTTGGAACGGGTTCTTGATGAGTCTGTACATTTATTAGTGAATATTTTATAAACTATTGTTGTGATTGGAAAATAAAGAGCAACTTTGAATACTGTATTCTAAAGCTGTGGAAAAGCTCTTTATTTGGTATATTTTTCTTGTGCATATCACTATCCGTTTCCCGTTTCAAGGACTAGAAGCAAGATGATTCTGAAACTAGAGTTATAAAGACGTAATGCGGACACAGCCTCCCTCTCAACAGCTTTATGTTCGATGCTAATTGTTATAGGGATGGTCTAGGTCTTAGCACTTTGTTTGAACAAGATGAATCTCTTCAAGTGGAGATGCTGCTTCAGAGACAGTCCTGAGGCATAGCCTAACTCTGTGGTTCTCCAAGTGTGGTCCCTGGACCAGCACAGTCAGCATCACCTGGGAACTCATTAGAAAGGCAAATCCTCAGGTCCTTCCCAGACCTACTAAATCAGAATCTCTGGGGAGGGGCTCAGAAATCTGTGTTTTAGCAAACCCACCAGGTGGTTCTGAAGCATGCTAAAGTTTGAAAACTGCTGGCTTAATTTTTTGGTGTTCACGCCTCGACCATTGTTTTATCTTCTGCTGTGTATGAGCTCTGGCACGGCACAGCTGGCTCCAAGTAGTGCCACCATAGGAAGAGTGAGGACAGTGATTTGTCACCACTCAAGGGAGTCGCGTGGGGGAGAAGTGTGATTAGAAAGGTAAAGAATCCACTTTCTTCCCCTCCCACAGTCTGAGAAATACTTGTTCCGGGACAAAGGGTTAGTATATTGTGATGGGAAGGGTGTTGACTTAGCACTAGTGAGACCTGGGTGCAAATCCCAGCTCTTCTGCTTAGCTTCAGACACACAGCCAAGTTTGCCTGACCGCTTTAGCTTTTGTTTCCCCATCTGCAAAACGAAGACTCAGTAAAACTGCATATAATGCAATAAGTGGAGCTAAACTGCTTAAAGCGTGGGGTCACATTATTGCAGGATTAAGGAAATGACCCCCGCCAACCTCCAACACCCGCCAGCCTGGAATTCTCAGCTGGTTGTGCTGCTCCCGCCTGTCTCTGTCGTGGCTGTGGTCTGGCGCCACCTAGTGGTGGTTGGCTGCTCTAGCTTATTTGTCAATGAGGGTGGTTCTGGGTCCTGCACTTGATTGGAACTTTCAGGACAGTGGCCGTGATACCAGGAATTTCCAGGTTCATTGGTTTCCATTTCATTGGCTAGATCTGGAGTGATTCAGACGGGAGGATACCTTCTCTCTGCCTCCCTGCTTCTCAAGATGAGTTTGCTTGCTGTTTTCTGCCTGGCCTCACTGTCACTCCATGTGTCTGTGGTAGAAGATGGGGGTCAGTCACCAGTCACGTTATAGCCACATGGGTGCCATCGCAGGGAATTTTTACAGAATTGTCAAGACAAAGAGATACAACGTACGTAAATTGCCCAGTACATAGAAAGTGCTTTAAAAAATGAAAATGCCCTTCTCCGTTCCCTGGTAGGAAGAGAGAAACTGGAATCTACGTGGAGGTGAGCACTCAGCAAGCATTAAATAGTGCGGGCGGGCTCATAGCACAATGGAACAAGCATGCACGTCAGCGTCAGACAACCTGGCTTCCAACCTGCCCACTTACTGCCTGGGCTAGCCTCTCTGAGCCTTGGAATTTATGAAATGGAGATGATAACTTTTAACCTATAAGTATGGTGTTTTTATGAAGAGAAGAGGAAACCCAGAGAGCTGGGAGCAACCCTGGGTGTCATTTGCAGTGATTCCCAAGAGTAAGCAGTTCCTGCATCTTTGCACTGCTCTGTGATGTTGACACGTGACAGGTTCTATTTCTGCCTAATTCTTAGGTGAACCCTTTCTACGCTGGCTGAATCCTAGAGTAGGTGACACGGAGTGGTTTGTGAAACATCTCTGTGAAAGGCATGTGGCAGGCGTGGACAGAAAGGGGGCTAATGATGCAGTGATATGTGTGGCAGTGTTTTCAGACACCTTTAAAACTTTTTTTAGTATATGAAAGTTCTAAATATAGTACTTGAAACATAGAAGGCAATCAACAGATGTTAATTTTTTTCTCTCACTCTGACAAAATGCAAACTAAATATGGGTGTGGGAGCCAGTTTCTAAACACAGGGGGTCTTTTAAAACTTTAGTGAAAACTGGAGTTTGAGTCCTTCAGAGCAGAGGAAGGCCCCACCTTCTCAGGACTGTGGCGGAGTCCTAAATATTTTTTCTTTCTTTGGTAATCAAGGAAATGCAGATGCAACCTCAGAGCCCTCCCCTGGCCTCTGGGGTCTGGACATGGGACTCCTCAGCTCTGGGGCCTGGGAGCAAAAGGATTTGTCTAGGGAGTTCCCTGGAGGTCCAGTGGTTAGGTCTTGGTGCTTTCACTGCCGAGGGCCTGGGTTCGTTGCCTGGTGGGGAACTAAGATCCCACAAGCCGTGTGGCCAAAAAAAAAAAAAAAAAAAGAGGATTTGCCTAGCCAGTGGGCACTTTTTAAAATGATGATCAAAGTGATACCTGTTCATTATTAAAAGTTTGGGGATGTGTAGGAGAGTATAAAGATGCAAACAACTAGCTAACATCCCCCCACCCCACATCCTACAGATACCTACTATTTATGTCTCCTCAGAGGCACTGTCATTCTTGGACAGATTTCCTTTCCAGTCTTTTTTTCTTTGAATTTCTTCTTTACGTAATTGAATCTTACTTTTTTTTTTTTAACTTTTCACATTATTACGTAAGAGTTTTCTTTTAAAAATTAAGAAGAAAGTATTGTTTCTCAGATTATGGATACATAATTCCAGAAAAATTTAATCTAGAAATGTATGAAGCAGAAGGTGAAATTTCTCTCATACCATCTTCCAGTGTACTAAATACTAGAAAAAATTTTTAAATATTGAAAAGTATAAAGTGGTAAGTGAAATTTCCCTTTAATACAACCTGTCAGTGCTATATAGTATTAGGTAAGTTTTAAAAAGAAAATTATAAAATAGGAAGTGGAATTTCCCTGTAACACCATCAGCCAGTGCTCACCACTATTAGTTTTAATATGCAGCCTTCCAGTTTTTTTTTCATATCAGTGGTGTGTGTGTATGGGTATAGGTTACTGAAATGGAACTGTACTATAAATATAGTTATCTAGCTTGCTTTTTTCACTTACTAATGTAATTTGAGTATTCTTCTATAGTATAAGCATTTTCGAATACCAATGAAACACTTATTTGACTGGTATTTTAAATGGCTACATATTACATTTAAATGTGTTCTGTTTTATGTGGTCATTTCTCTAAGGCTGCCAATTTGGATCTAAGTAAACATTTATTCACATTTCCGATTCTTTCCCTAAGCTAAGTCCCAGACAGCCCAATTGAGTCAGAGATAAACATTTTAAAGTTTCCTCTCCAGGGTGAGTTAATCATTTTACACTCTCCTCTGTAGCTTACAGAAATATGCACTGACCGCCATCACAAATGAATATGACTGTTTAAAAAAATCTTTGTTGTTATCATAAGTGGGAAAAGTTCTCGTTTACTTTGTGTTTCTTACAGTGCTGGAGGGTTCGACACTTTTGTACGTGTGATGATTTGCCTCTATGATTTTTGGAACAGAGATGATCTACCCTCTATTAAATCAAAAAGCGAATTCCTGCTTAGATTCTTTAGAACTTCCCTGCTCCTGTTCCAGGAGCCAGAGCGGGGCGTTCTCCACGCCTTGCCTCAGAAGCCTCACCTCTCTCTAGGAAGTCCTGTGCGTTTCCAGGCGGCCTCCTCGCTCCCTCTAGTGGCCTCCTCAGTAGCTGCAGCCTCGCTTCCCTTCCTCTCATTAGAACTAGGTCATCCCAGTGGGACGTCCCAGAAGGGAGCAGTAGAGCAACGGCGCTCCACGGACTTGCAGCCAGACGGTGTGGGGATTGTTTTCCTCTTAGGGTGGGCTGTTGTGTCCTTGTCGCCTTGGCTGCCAGGGAGGGACTGCAAGCAGGAGGATATAAGCTCTCACCCCGAGCCTGGCGGGGGCACAAGGTAGAAAGGATACTCTAGTTAGTTTTCATTTTCCTTTCTAAAACTCTGAGTCCTGTGGAATCTTTTTATAGAGGGGAAATTTGTAAGTCAGTAAAGTAATTAAGTTTAACTTCCATGGCTGTCAGAGGGTTCTGTTAGTGAACCCTGAAATCACTGAGCTGTAGGTACTCATTCTTGTTACCCTAGTTTAGTTGGGAAATGCTTGTGAAGGTTCTAGAATGAGAACTTCCTAGAATAACTTTGAGGTGAGGACAGGAGGGAAACTTTGCAGAATTAAAGACTTCTAAGGTATGCCCCATTGCCAATCACACTCTCTCACTCCATTAAAGTTTGTTTCAGGCAATAAAACTAATATACATAATCATTGCAGAAAAAAACTAATAACATCACCATTTCCTTTACTCAGAGATAATGACTGTGTATGAGCATATAAATGTGTATGTATATCCATGTCTGTGTACACACACACACACACACACAGATGTTTTTAACCCCATTTTGCAGTATTTTAAATATTTCTCCACTAAATATTTTTGGAAAACAATCTTTCTTTTTTTTTCTCTTCACTCTCCTCTTCCTGTCGGAAACACATTCTTTAATATGGCTTTGTAATAGTACATAATTTATCTGATAAGAATTAGATATTTGGTTGACACTCATTTTTTTAAAAGATTATTTATTTAATTATTTTATTTTTGGCTGTGTTGGGTCTTTGTTGCTGCACATGGGCTTTCTCTAATTGCAGCGAGTAGGGGCTACTCTTCCTTGCAGTGCATGGGCTTTTCATTGTGGTGGCTTCTCTTGTTCTGGAGCATGGGCTCTAGGCACGCGGGCTCCAGTAGTTGTGGCACATGGGCTCAGTAGTTGTGGCTTGTGGGCTCTAGAGCGCAGGCTCAGTAGCTGTGCTGCACGGGCTTAGTTGCTCCACGGCATGTGGGAATCTTCCTGGACCAGGGCTCGAACCCGTGTCCCCTGCATTGGCAGGCAGATTCTTAACCACTGTGCCACCAGGGAAGCCCGACACTCTTTTTTTTTTTTTTTTTTTTTTTTTTTTTTGCGGTATGCGGGCCTCTCACTGTTGTGGCCTCCCCCGTTGCGGAGCACAGGCTCCGGACACGCAGGCTCCGGACGCGCAGGCTCAGCGGCCATGGCTCACGGGCCCAGCCGCTCCGCGGCATATGGGATCCTCCCAGACCGGGGCACGAACCCGTATCCCCTGCATCGGCAGGCGGACTCTCAACCACTTGCGCCACCAGGGAGGCCCCGACACTCATTTTTTTGTAAGCTGTTATAAATGATGCTGAGATGAAGATCCTTTAAACAATTAGATTATTTCCTTGGGATAAATTCATGCAGTAGAATTTTTGGGTCACAATAATCCAAACTTTCTAAATTCTATTGAAATTTAATATTACATTTGCCTTAAAAAGCTTGTTTCAGTCTCTGCTTTTCCTTGCAGAGTGGAGAGTGTCAGTCTGCCAATGTCATTACTAACACTGTCATTCGTTTTAGCCTTTGCTAATTGGATAGACAAAGCTTGGTATACTATTTTAGTTTGCAGTTATAAAAAAATATGAGAAAAGTTAAGGATTATTTTATATTCATTGGTCATTCATACTACTTTTGTCATTTTCCCCCCATTCTTTGCCCAGTTTTAAAATATTGGGCTGTTAATTGAGTAATTTGCATATTGGGGTTAAGTTCTGTTCGTCATATAGTACAGGTGCTTTTTCTAGCATGTCGTTTGCCTTTTGGTTTATAGTGTTTCACCTAAAGAAGCTGTGTGTGTGCAGTTTAAAAACTACAAGAAAAAAAAAGCTACAAGAAAGTACCACAGGAAATAACCCTTATTTACGTACCACCCAGAATGCACAAACATTTATATGTTGTCATTTTGGCTTATTTTTAATAAAGGAAGAAGAATATTACAGATAAATTGGAATCATGTTGGTTCCCGCTCCCGTCCCATTTCCCCCTTCCCCAGGGCAGGTTCTATTATGAATTGAGTGTATGGATCCTTCCGATCCCAGCTTTTATACTATTACCACATATACAAGTATCAATAGACAGTATATAGGACTAGTTTTTGTGTGTATGTAACTGACATATACACTCTCATAATATTGCATCGTTGAACAGTTTTCCTCATTTGCATATGAGGATTTTCAGTTCAATTCATAATGATACATACAGACCTAGTTCATTCATTTTGATTGCTGTTTAGTATCGCATCCATTGAATATAACTCTAAATTTTTCCTCAATGTATTTGCCTATTTTTCCATATTGGTGAACACTGAAGATGCTCTGGGTTTCTCAGTTTTCATTTCAGCCCTGCAGTGAACATCCATACATGCACCTCCTTCTGCACAATGGGGGATCTTCTCAAGGGGTGTCCCTAGCAGTGTGTTGTGGGTAATGTCAATTTTCAGGTCAACTGGCTCTTGCCAATTCTTCCCAAAGTGGTCAAGCCAATCGACATTCCCACCAGCAGTGTGAAAGGGTGCCTCTTTTGTCTCACAACTTCGCCAAGACAGGGAATTGTCAGACTTGGTGATTTTTGCCCATCTAGGGATGAGTTATCTTCTCATTGTGGTTTTAATTTGCATGATCTGATTGGTGGGGGGATTGAACATCTTTTTCAATGGTTGTTGCCTAGAGTTTAACAGGTTTTGTAATAGGGAAGAACCTTTGTATTCTATTACAAGTTAATCCTTAAAGGCATGTTGCCTTTAAGCTTAAAGTATACATAATGGCCCATCTCTGGGAACCCTGTCTCCCAGGTAATGCTCATTAAGCTAAAATACCTTTGTTTAGCTCACAGGAAACATCCTGACCAGGCCCACCCGTGAATGGCTGCATCCCCCCTGGAGCTGACTGGAACCAGGAAATGTTCGGCTTTACTCCCTCCCCTTTAGTATAAAAGAGCCTGAATTCTAACTCAGGCATGATGGTTCTTTGGAATAGAAGTTTACCGTCTTCTTGGTCTACTGGCTTTCCAAATAAAGTCGCTATTCCTTGTCCCAGCGACTCATCTCTCCATTTATTGGCCTGTCGTGGGGCAAGCAGTACGAGCTTGGATTCAATAGCAGTTTTCTCTTCTCTACACCTTCCTTTGATCTTTTTCCCCACTGGGTTGCTTGTCTTTTTCTTAGGATTATTAATATTCTTTGTATGTTTTAGATATTAATGCTATGTTGTATGTTGTAGCCATCTTCTGATCCCCGACTTGCCTTTCCTTTTATTCCATTTATTGCCCTTCCCTTGGTTAGACTGTTACCAAGAGCTCTTAGTCTGAGGCTGAGTTGAAATTACAGTTACGTCCTCAGGGAATGTAGCACATGCTCAGAGCATTAAAATGTTCTAGAGGAACCCATCAGAGGGTTGGGGAGACATTGAGATAACAGTAAATCTGGCAGCAACAAACAAACACCCCGCAAAGGGTCTGATGAGGTCAGGAGAAGGTCAGGGCCTTCCTGTTAAGCTTAGTATAGAGGTAGGCAAGTGGGTGGTCAGTGCATGGAAATCCTTACCGTGCTAAAGTCAAAGACAGTTGCCTGTATTTTTTTGTAATAGCTTTTGTTTTTCGCACTGAGGTCTTTAGTCCATCTGGAGTTTTTTGCTTTTGTAGTTTCATTTGTTTCTTTTTGTGGCTTTTCCCCTACATTGATGCTTTCAAAGTCCTCTCTGAGCTCCGATGAGTCTTCATCAGCAACCTCTCCCTCGTTATCTTGTGCTCTTTGCCTGCTCTGGGGTGTCACAGGCAAGAACACCCATTGTGTATGGAGGGGACTTCTCTGTGTCTCAAGCACCATTAATGTTTTCGACATCGGTGATTTTGGTTTCAGGTGACTTTAGGCCTAAGGAACTTGATTCCACTAGTGTTTAGAATTCATTCAGTTTTTGAAACTTCCACGGAGTCTGTTGGGTGTGATTTGTGTGTGGCCCTGGAGGTATTCTCAGATCTGGGGTTGCTGCTGAATACAGATCTAGGGTCTCCCACAAAGATGCTTCTGTTTACCTCGAACAGGTGGCTCATTGTGTTTTTTCATAAGGGATCCAAGGAATTGATACAGTGTGCTATTCTTGTCAGTGTCCTAGCTCTGTGGAAACTAAAGGTACATCTAAGGAGTCGAGGTGCTTTGAATTTTTCCCACTCCCACCCACCCCATTGAGATCAAAGAAAAATCATCATCTTTTCAACAGTGTGTTTTTTCTGTCGTTCAGATGAAAAAAGATGTGAAAGTAAGGAAGATAAGAGCTGACCAATTTATAGGAATTTCCTGATAGGTTGTCACCAGCATCCCCTGGAGAACATGTCAAAGGTGATGATGCCCAATGTCTGTGGGAAACGGCAGCGTCACAGGAGACTGTTGCCTGGTATCCCCACATGTGGATGCCTCTGCCATCTTGTCACCCAGTGTCTTGCTGGCTTCTTTCTCAGCGGAGAGGAGGTGTGAGAAGTGGGTGTAGGATGATTCCCAAGTCAGTCTGCCGGGCAGCAACCACCAGGGGACCCTGTCTTCTGGCCTGAGTCTACCTGTTACCAAGAACCACAACAGCTTTCAGGAACCAGAAACTGTTATCGATAATTGGCATATTTTGCATGATTATTTCTACTTTAAAAGATTTTGCCTTTCTTTTCTGTTTTTTCACTGCATATTAACATTTTCTTTTTACCCTTCCTTTGTGTTTTTTCCTTAGGCCGGAAGCTGAGAGGAAAAGCCTTTTATTTTGTCAACGGCAAAGTGTTTTGTGAGGAAGACTTCCTGGTGAGTTTGTCACCCAAGCTTCCCCTCCTTTCAGTCCTGCCCTGAGTCAGGCGGGGAGCGTGCAGAGAAGCTGGGCTAAGCAGAAGAAGGTGGTTTCTCTCTGTGGTCCGTAGTGCCATCTGGAAGCTGCACTGCTGGGGAAAGGGGTCCTGACTTTCCTTCTGCAGAAGCATGGGGTGGCCCACGTTCCCAGGCAAATGACAAACTGCAGAGCTTTGTGCTTTTCAGGGACTCTGGGGTCGCTCAGCCTGTCCTCTTGTGCTTTGCCCATTTCTGCCTTCTCCCAGCTCTTAACTCTCACTCTGGGACCTGGGCCCCCTTACTTCTCATCCTGCCTGCCTCGCCCACGCCCTGAAAGTCTGTCCATGTGCCAGTGACTCCCACGTCTGAACTCCGGCCATGCAGGCGCCTCTGAGGCCAGCTGTTCACAATCTCCCTGCCCATCAGACAGTCCCCAGGGTTGTCCCCAGCCCATCTGCCAGCCCCTCCCACTGTACTTGAGAGTCACCTGAAGCAAAAAAGTCCCCTTGCCTGGGACCTTACCTCTGAGAACAGCGTCCTAGGTTCCTCCTCTACCCCTCCGCTTTCCTGTCTCTCCTAGAGTGTGGCCAAGCATTGGGCCTGGTGCCACCACGTCCTCCCCAGGCCTGTGTGGCTCATGGAGTCAGCATGGCTCCGCCGCCCCCTCACTGCTGTGCTGTGTCACTGCCCAGGCCCGGGATCCAGGGTTCAGAGCATGCACAGGAGCTCTCTGCGGTCTGGGCAGCCTCCCATCTCACTCACTCTGAGGCTTGCGGTTCTCTGCACGCCATGGCCCCATCCTGTGTGCCTTAGCTTGCACTGGGCCCCCTGCTTGGAACGTCTTCACCCTGCGTTTGCCCAGATCACCCGAAGGCCTTCACGTTCCCCCGCCTCGCAGTGGATCTCCCCTCCTGTGTGCTGCTGCCCCGGGTTTGCCAGTGGTCAGAGCACCGCGTGTCTGTTTACAGGTCTTTCCCTGACTTGACCGTAACTTCCTAGGGAGGGAGGAACATGCTGCTTCACCTTTACACCTTCAGACCCAAACACAGTGCCAGGCATGGAGCGCTGCCTGGTCAGTGGGACCACCAACGTGAGACCCAGAGCTGGCTCGGGGCCAGCTTCTCCGTAGATGTGTGGGTTGACTCATTATGACTCGTGTTTGCCGGCAACAGCCAAGCAAACCCAAGGAAATCGCTTCCTGCGTGCCCTCAGGAATCACTTCCTCCTCATGTTCACTTCAGTCTCCGGCGCTGTGTGTTTGATAGTCAGATGGTGGCACTCCAGAGTTGACTGTCTCCCAGTTTCACATCTGATGGGCCAAGTGCCTGTCCTGCTCCTGGAGTCTCATGGGCTCTTGGTGGGCCAGGTGCCCACCCCTGGGCAAAGTCTTGGGTGCTGGACGACTGCGAGGCTCTGATTGGCCAGGTCTGAGCCAGTGCCTTGCCTTGGAACCCATCATGGGGTCAGCCCCATGGGAATCGCAGGACCACAGGATGGGGAATGGGGCTGGATCCCAAAAGAAAATAAAGAACTGTTACCCCTAGAATCAGGAGGAAGTGCTGGGCAGCAAAACCCCACACTATGTGGTGTAGAGTCGCAGAAAATTTCCCTTTTCTTTTCCACCTTCCTTTCTGTTACATTCCCCTTATTAAGCTGTGTTTGCAATATTTAAGCTTCTGGTATCTTCCAGTGTGTAGTATCTAGTCTGTTTTCTGAGGTGAGTTCCTCGTTTCTTTCAAGAGTAGAGCTGTGGGGCCTCCCTGGTGGCGCAGTGGTTAAGAGTCCGCCTGCCGATGCAGGGGATACGGGTTCGTGCCCCGGTCTGGGAGGATCCCATATGCCGCGGAGCGGCTGGGCCCGTGAGCCATGGCCGCTGGGCCTGCGCATCCGGAGCCTGTGCTCCGCAACGGGAGAGGCCACAGCAGTGAGAGGCCCACATACCGCAAAAAGAAAAAAAAAAAAAAAAAGAGTAGAGCTGTGTGTGTGTGTGTGTGTGTGTGTGTGTGTGTGTGTGTGTATGTGTTTTGGTAAGGTAAGGTAAGTAATATTTATCCAGTTTCTTTGAAGCTAATTGTAAAAGGCATTGGCTTTTTAACCAGACCCAGAGTTGAATTTGAATCCCGTCCTTACCCCTTACAGGCTGTGTGACCATGAGAAGGTCACTTAACCTTTCGGAGCTTCCCTTTGCTTCCATTTGAGAAACGGTGTACTATATACCTTGCAGAATTGTTTTGAAAATTAGAGTGATGGTCTCAAACTTGAGTGTGCATCAGAATCCCCTGAAGGGCTTGTGAAAACTCAGGATGGCTAGGCCCCACCCCCTGAGTTTCCAGTTTAGTAGGTCTGGGGTGGAGCTGAAGAATTTGCGCATCTGACAAGTTCCCAGGTGACGCCAGGGAACTCCGTTTTGAGAACCACCACCCGATGAGAGACTGACGCCTCTCTCTGTGCAGCCTCTTATGCAGAGCCTGGCATGTCATGGGTGCCTGGGTGCAGCTGTTGAAGGCGAGTGGTATTAACATTTGTAATGGCTTTTGTGGCAGAGGATATTCCGTGATTCATCACACTGTTGTCCACGGGGACATGACAGATCCTGTGTAGAGTGACACATCCTTCTGAGAAATTCCTTGTGTTCCTCATGACTGGCAGGGAAGTAGCAAGATTCCTCTGTCCCGCCTGGGTTTAACTTTCTTTTCTCTTTCCACTGCAGTACTCTGGTTTCCAGCAGTCTGCTGACAGGTGTTTTCTTTGTGGACATCTGATCATGGACATGGTGAGTGGGGTCAGCCGAACAAGATAATAGCATGGTAGGAGGGGGAGGCATTCAGAGAAAAAAGAAATTACTAATTGAGAACAGTGTTTCCTACCTTGATTTGTGGCTACATCTGGTTTTATTAAAAGAAGACCCCATGCTTGCTTGCTTGCTGTAGTAGCACCCGCATTTGGCTTTTACTGGAATTAGCACATCCTTCGCCATCCAGTCCACACGATGTCATTTCTGCTGGCACTGTCTCCTTCGGGCTGTTCATGTCACATTGGTGTCCCTCTGATCTTCCGTGATCCTTGTGGCGTCCCAGGTGAGATGCCAAACGGAGCTGCAGAAATCTCAGCTACTTTGGAATTGGGTGCAGAACGTCAGATAACACAGTTGTTTTTCCCCCATGTTCTTCTCGGCTTGATCATTTCCTAAGATGAGGTCTGGGAGCCCGTTGTTAGTTCTGAGATAGCAAAACAGGGAGCAGGTTTTATCCATTCCATTCCTCGCTCGGCCATGGCTCTCTGAGCTTGTCCTGGGCCTCAGTGGCTTTATCTTTTGAGTGGGGACAGTTCCTCCTTCCTGGCCTCCTTTTAGGATAAGGTCGTGAGGTTAATGAATACAGAGTTCTTATTTTCTCAGGGATCAAATTGCTCACCATTGGAGAACAGCCCTATTGAATTTCTTTAATATATTGGTCAGAGAAAATCATTATATAACATTCTATTAGTTGAAAGAGTTAAATCCCTCTCTAAGCTGAGCCATTAATTCCATTATAGAAAAGGGAATTGCTAGTCATTGTTTTTGTTTGTTTGTTTGTTTACCTTTTTTATTGAGAAACAACTCAGAGGGCACGCATCTTAAGTGTACAGCTGAATGAATTTTTATATATGTATATACCTATGTGTAAACACCACACAGATCAAGGTATAGAACATTTCCAACATCCAGAAAGACCCTCTCCCACAAAGATACCCACTATTCTGACCTCTATTGCCCCAGGCTGGTGCTGGAACTTCATACAGTTGGATTCATATAGTATAGATTCCTTTGGGTCAGCCTTTTCTCGCTTAGGAAAATGTTTTTGAGATTCATCCATGTTGTTGTCTGTGTTGGTAGTTCATTTATTCTCATTGCTAAGTAGAATTCCATTGTATGGATATAGCACCCTTTATTTATCCATTCTCCTGCAGATGGGGACTTGGGTGTTTTCCAGTTTTTGGCAATTTATGAATAAGTTGCTGTGAACGCTCTTATGCATGTCTTTGGAGGACATAAACACTCATTTCTTCTGGTTTTATGCTGACAGGTATAAAACAGTGAACCAAAGCTGTCCCTGTTTGTGAACAGACGCTGTTGCCGTCCAGGCTCTGACACCGCACAGCACAGCTTGGCCCTGTGAGCGGTGCCCTGATAAGCGGCTAAGGCCTCCCTAGGAATGTGGCCCTCCACGCATTCCGCCAGGGGAGGCAGGCGCAAGCCACACACCCTCACCCCTACCTTCCCCAAGTGCCTGCCCAACTCCACAGGGCTCCATTTCTTTAGCAGATTTTGTCCTTGATTTTAGAGCCCTTCTGACAAACCCACCATATATGAGGCCAACAGTGTCCAAATTTATGAACATGACCATACACTGTTCTTATCTGTGGGTATCCTAAGCCTTCTTTGGGCCTCAAGTTATTTCATTTATCTATTACTACATGACAAGACATCCCAAAACTTAGTGGTTTAAAACAACAGTGATTTATTATTTATCACGATTCCATGGGTCAGGAATTAGGTCAAGGCTCTGCAGGCCGATTCTTCTGCTCCATGTGACATTAGCTGAGGTCACTTACTCAGCTGTGTTCAGCTGATGACACAAGATGATCTCTCACCCTCCAGGCCTCTCTCCCCGTGGCTACTAATCTTACTCAGCAGTCTAGCCTGGACTTCCTTTCAGCAAGAGAGAAGAAGTAGCAGCTGCCAATTTTCTTACATCCTTGACTTTAAAATCTCAGAACATCATTTCTTACTCATTCTATTGATCAAAGAAAGTCACAAGGCCAATCCCAATTCAAGGGAAGCGGGGAACTGAATTTTGGAGACCATCTCTACCTCATGGGATAACATGAAGTCGCACTCCTCTCAGACTTGAAAACTTTCAGCGAATGACTGGTAGTGACACTTATTTTTTAAAATAGAACCCTTAATTGCCACCAAGAATTATAATAATACAGAGAAAGGTTCCTTCAGTTACCATTCTTGGTTCTCCAGCAGAATTCAGTTGTGCAACTCTTGGTGTAAATTGTCTGTCTCTGCTCCATCTTTGTTAGTAGAGGGGAATACTCTGGGCTTGGAGTTTGGGCCTTTTCCCACATGAAAAAAATTATTACACCTAGTCAGAATGCAGCAAAATGGTATCTTTATCCTACCATACTTGTGGCACAGTGTGGGTTAAATTAAGGGTCTCTTTCTGCCAAGACAGCATTAGTCTGGGGGCCAAGTGCATTCCAAGGTCCAGATTGCCAAGGGGACTCTGAAGCCCAGCCAGTTGTTCTTCCTACTTTGGCAGCTTGGGAAGCCTGGAAGATTAGTGAAATTCCAGAGGGGATGAGGAAGCTTGAAAGCTGAGCTTTCAGAGGAGGGCTGGGCTAGCACAACGTCCTCCCGGTGCCCCCCAGCTGCAGTGTGTGAGGTGTGGCATGGCCAGAACACAGCATGGCTTTCCCACAGGACTCACGATGCTCTGCCAAGGTTCTCGTTGGTTCCAAGTCCCCTTCCTTCTGCCTGTCGGAAGGCATTCTGTGTGGCCCCACTCAGGGATGCTCGTGACCATTCTGTATATTCCTTGCCTACGGTGTTTTGGTGCAGGCTTGCTGGTGTTGATTCCATAGTTCTGTTGTTTGTGCTAAGTTTCATGGTGCAGGTAATCGCAGAAATGAATCTGCTACTGAGTCATCAGCGATGCTTTCAACTGCAGATTACAGAAAGCCCCGAGTCAACTCAAACCCATGGTTCTCAAACTTTAGCATGCATCAGAATCACTTTATTAAAACACCCATTGCTGGAATAGGGCCCAAGAATGTGCATTGTAAACAAGTTCCCAAGGGTTGCTGATGCTGCAGGTGCAGGGACCATACTTTGAGAACCACTGACTTAATAGGAAAAAGTGTTTTATCTCACCTAAGAGGTTTGGAGGGAGGCAGTTCCATGGTGAGTTAATTTGGTGACTCACTGACACCACCATAGACAGGACGTTCTTTACCTCTCTTCTCTCTCCCACCCTCCGCATCTAGGCTGTGTTCTGGTTTCAGGATGGCCTCTTACAGTTCCAGGTATCAGTCACATCCAGATCAAATGATGCCGAGAGGAAGAAGGTGCATGGGGCTTTCTCCTCACTGTGTTTAAAAGCAGCAGCAACAAAGAGGCTTTACTTACAATTGGATTTGAGATAATCTGGGGCCGAGTCACGGGCTTCTGGATTATCACGCTGCAGAGTCAAAGCTGCTTAGTAGGGGCACCCAGGAGAGAGAAGTTAAGAGGTTTTCCCCAAGCTCTTCCATTTCCTTGTGGAGTTTCCTTTAATCTTTCCATGTATTTGCTGCTTCCCAAATCTGAGTTGGAGCCTTTCATGGCCCTGCTTTGCATCATTTCCTGCAGAGAATCATGTTTTTTGATAGAGAACCCTCCCTTCTGGAGGTTTGTGAAGTGCAGGAGAAGGATACCATTTGGTTTCCTCCTATTTATACCTGTAACTAGGTTAGCCTTTCCTGCTCCCATCATCTCTTGACTTGGTCCAAGTGAAACTGGGATGAGGGTGGCAGTTGCTCATATGGACCCTCAGCCTGATGTGTCTCTCCCTTCCACTGGCACTTCCTTCCCTATAATCCCAGCTGAGTCCTGACCTCTTCCTTGGCACCCCCAGATCCTTCAGGCCCTGGGGAAGTCCTACCACCCTGGCTGCTTCCGCTGTGTCATCTGTAATGAGTGTTTGGACGGGGTACCCTTCACTGTGGACTCAGAGAACAAGATCTACTGTGTCCGGGATTACCACAAGTAAGGAGTGTAAGCCGCACTGGCTGAAACTCAGCAGGGTGGAGGGTGGGGACCTGCTGAGGCACGTCTGCAGGCTGCTTGCACTGTTCTCGACAGTGCAGCGAACGTGCAATGGTTTTGAGGGGTGTAGCATGGGCTTCGGGGGTCAGCGGATGCCCGTGCAGACAGGAACTGGTTAAAGAATTACGTTTACTGGAAAAACAGGACCAAAAAACCTATAATCAGATTCCTGGCTAGGCCTCTGGAGGAATGTGCCAAGCCCTGTGGCTCCAGCCTTACCAAACTTCAAAAGGCCCTGATTCAGGGCTGGTCTCCACCACCCTCAGTTTGCCTGGGCCTGTATGAGGCTAGGGCTGGAAACAGGTCAGCCTCCAGCCCTAGCAGAGTGAGAGGGGGCAAATGCACTTGTTACCGCTGGGCAACAATCCCAAAACAATAGTCCCAGGAGTGTGCCAGGTCTGTCTTTATAGACGAACTAGAGGGATTCACGTGAAGAGTGATGGGTGGGAGGCAGGGCCAGGCCAGCGAGGAAGGCTCCAGGCACAAGTCTCCCCGAAACACCTCAATATACCCTTCACTGCTTCTTTGCTTCTCCCGCCAGGGTGTTGGCCCCCAAGTGTGCAGCCTGTGGCCTTCCCATCCTTCCACCTGAGGTAAGATGCTTTTTCAACTCTGCTCCTGGGGTCTTCCAAGAGATGAATATCTCCCTGCGTCATTTACAAGATCTGTGTCCTGTCCTTATACCTTTGTAAAAATACTTCTAAAATCTCAACTCTGAGATAAATGGTGTCTTCACCAAGAAGCCCCTTTCTCATTAGCTGCCTTCCCTAGCCCAGTGTCCTTCTTATGTCCTGTTTGTCCCTGTAATTGGGTCAAATTCTCTGACTTGATACTAACTCCCAGATTAGACGATGAGCAGATGAACAAGACCAAGTAGGTGGTGTTTTCACTGTTGACTCTGACATTCCACATGGTAGAACTGCATCCCTCTCAGTTCCTCTCATCTACTATATGTGTCTTTTTTTCTGCTGGTGTTAGTATCCACTACTGATTCCTGCTCTCCTCCTAAGGCCACCTACTTGCTGCCCCAGAACCCTCCCCTACCCTCCTGGCAGTGGTGGCCCCGATGGCCCCCCAGCTAGCCTCTGGTTCTTGCTTTCCTTTGGTCCAGGGCTCAGATGAGACCATCCGAGTCGTGTCCATGGACAGAGACTACCACGTGGAGTGTTACCACTGCGAGGTAGGCCCCTCCCTGCCCTAGAAGGCCCCCCAAACCCATCCTAGAAGTCCAAGAGGAAAGCATCATGGGTTGATGGAGGCAGGATGTGGGCAAGGGGCTGCCCTCCAGAGCTGATGGAAGAAGTGGGGTGAAGCCTGATTTGATTGGTGGGGGGAGGGAGGTTGGAGAAGATGCATAAAAGTCTTTACTGTTTTCTCCATGTTTGTAACCACCAAGTCCTGAGCCAGTCACAGCTGCTCTCCCTGAAGCCACAGAGTGGGAGGGTCACGGGGAGTGTGGGTTTCAGGTCCTTTTGGGGGGCCAGATTGTCAGGCATGTGTGTGATTTGAGGAATAGACACCCTCCCCTCCAGCTTGTAGTCTATTCTATCTGCCGGGAACCCCTTTCTCAACCGAGCCCTGAAAATCATGAAGAAACCCCCTTGGCAACAGGCGTGTCGCTGGTTGGTGTAAAGGCAGGTGGGGCCCATCTGTCCCTTCTCTGTGGTGTCACACCCCAGGCTGAAGGGGTCACTGGTGCCCCATGACTGTCAGGAGAACCAGAGGTTGTGAAGGGTGCAAACGCATTAAGTGCTTGTGGAATTTCAGCCAGAATTAAGTGGATTCACCCAAGGAAGGAGATTTATTTTGTGATGCTGTGGGTAGGGAGAACAATGAGTGTGGGTGACATATAGCTTGATCCCACTGCCAGCATTGAAGAAACAGGTGGGAATCACTGTCGGTTGGTACCCCAGGTGCTGGAAAAAAAGGTAAAGACACTTGCTCCACTGTGCTTTTATTCAACCCGATATATCCAAAATGTTATCGCTTCAACATGCAGTCGAGAGAAAAAAATTTTCCTGAGATATTTTATATCCTTTTTCTGCCCTAAGTTTTGGACATCTGGTGTGTGTGTTTGCACTGACATGACATCTCATTTCTGACCAGCCCCATACCAAGCGCCGGAGAGCTTCATGTGGCCGGTGTTGGACAGTACAGTCCAGACCCTCACTGGGCTGGAGCTGCGTGTCTCCGCACCGGCATTGGTTTTTTTTGCCCGGAAAGAATCACACAGCGCCCTCTGCTGGTTGTACGGGACTGTGTGTGGCCTTTGTGTCCCTCTTGCAGTCCGTTTTGTTTTGTTTCGTCACCACTGGGTATTTTTGCCTCACCCCAGGACTGCGGTCTGGAGCTCAATGATGAAGATGGTCACCGCTGCTACCCCCTGGAGGACCACCTGTTCTGTCACTCCTGCCACATCAAGAGGCTGGAGAAGGGTCACTCATCCACAGCCCTTCACCAGCACCACTTCTAGCCAGAGCCTCCTGCAGACCTCACGGTGGGGAGGAGGAGCCAGGGTTGCACCAGGAGAAGTCCGCGGGTTACTTCCTGTCGCCCCTGGGGACGGATTGGGATTGGGGGAGTGGAGGGGAGGCGGGTGCCTTTCCTTTAAACAAGGAGGGGATCCCTGCTGGTCTGGGATTATGTATTTTCCATGTGCCTTTCACTGCTGCCACACCCTCATCAGATTACTCAGGAAGAAGCCCCAGCAAGCGCGTGGCATGTGACAGGAGATCTCATTAGTGTGACTGAATGAACCTTCCTGTCCCCTCTGGGAAGAGTTCACACTTCAGTGGGAAAGGTTTGCACTGAAGAGAGATTTCAGCTGCCAATATGTTCAATCCTTTCCCTCCCCTTCGGAAAATACCTGCACCCAAGCACCCCCTCCCAACCCCTCCCCCAGCCCACACATACCATAATTTAAGATTTCCTTCCACTCCAGAGCTTCAGTTCTTCTGTAGAATGGCTGCAAATTTTAATTGCATCATTGCAAGAGGGATGCTCTGACGTGTGCTTTGTATCTTAGGAAGAATTCACTTGGTAAAGCAGAGCCAAGGTTTGGAATAAGTGAGATGGGGTTTTCTCCTTGTAGCCTAATAGCATTCTGTGTGCCCCTGGAAATCTTCACTCCTTTAAAGGCAGCTGGCGGCCTGATGGAGGATTGATCCTGTTCTAGGAGAGTGTGCTTTGGGATGAGAACTTGGTGCAGGCGCCAGGCCTCTTTTGCCCGCCTGTTGTGCTTTTTTTCCTCTGGAGCTGTCAAGAATCTGGGACTTCAGAGTTCCCTCTTCAAAGGCTGGTCTCGGGATCTTTTGTGGGGATCCTCTTAGGCCTATTTTCGCTTCTTGAACAATGGACTTTGGGGAAGTGTGCCCACATACTGAGACCTGACCCCTTATTAATGAGGAGAGTTTTTGTGTGTAAGATCTCAAAGCCAGCGTGGGAGAGTGCCTGAGCATAAGTTATGGTATTCATTTCACAGGTTTCTCTCTTGCCAATTCAGGCATTATGCTTGAAGAAACCAGTATAAGGTACACTGCTTTTGTCTTTTTTTTTTTCTTTTTCTTTCTGTAAAAATTGTTTCCCTCTACTTTCAGTCTCCCACACACAAAAAATACCTCACAGATAAGAGCTTCAGATTAAGGAGGAATTTGGCCATCACACTGGACTCAGCCAGTGTGTGTTAGGAACCTCTGGCTTCACCCAGGTCAGACCAGTGGGTCAGGGCACTGTAATCTTAACTAAAGTTCAGCTGGGAATAGATCTGATTGATACCGGGTGCTCCTGCCTTATGCATTTCATCATGCTGGCTCCCCGGGATGGCAAGGGCTAAGGGAGGGCCACCTACTGGCAGGATTTCAAGGCCACCTCTGCACTGAAGAGGCAAAATGTGCCCTGTGTCACACTCCTGAGGCCAGAGGTCAATACCCCTGGGTATTTCAATGAGAAGAAAGTGTGAGAAAAAGGTTGGCTGGCATTTGGCTTCTCAGCCCACGGGGAGGGACCCAGGGCCTTGTCGCAGGAAGGCAGGGACCATCTCACCACTGCCAGCCAGGCTGGGAGCATGGCGGCTGGCATCTGCTCTCTGCCGCCTCACCTCACATCCAGAGGAAGGGGATTGGGTGGCTGGGGCCTCGGAGGGCGTCAGTGGAACCCAAAGGCACAGGGACTCTCAGACTATTCACTGGGCCCAGTTCTAAGCCTCTAAACCATGCTTTGACTCATTTGGTAGCAATTGCCTGTAAGAAGCACAGAAAGGGCACCATGGATTGTCTGTTCCATTTTTGTTAAATTCATTCTGCTGGAATCCTTTGGCCAGATGTCACTTCAGCCCAAGCTGTGTGATTCTATTGGTTCCTTTTCACAGGCTGAGCCTCCTAAAAACCCATGAATGTTTATAGGAGGGCTAAAAATCCAGAGGGCTGGGGAGGTGAACCCTGGGGTCCCCCCTCCCTTCCCAGCACACCATCTGGCTCAGCCTTGGCAACGCTGGTGGGCAAATGGAGCCAGCCAGTATGTCTCAACCTGTCTCTGCCAACCAAGGATTATTTCTGGCCTTGATGACACACCTTTGCTCCACTATCAAGTCAAGCAGAGCAAAGAAAATTGCCTTGGAGCCACATCAGAAGTAGCAGGGATTTGTTTGAAAATTGGTAACAGTTGACCCTTGAACAGCACGGGTTTGAACTGCATGGGTCCATTTATATGTGGATATTTTTCAGTAGTAAATACTGCAGTCAGTACTACACGAGATCTGTGGTTGGTTGAATCCACGCTGCAGAGGGACCATGGCTACGGACGGCCGACTATAAGTTATATGAGGATTAACCCTTAAGTTGTTCAAGGCATAACTGTAGTTTAAAAATCTGATTCATTTTTTAAATGAAATTTTTAAAGTGGCCTTGATTGGGGCAATTTTGATATCTCAGCAAATATTTTATACTGCTGAAGAAGAACAGTAAGAGAATTTCTAGACACCCTAGAAATCTAAGCAGCAACTTCTCTTACTGTCAGTGTCCCTGGAGAGGGTACTGGGTAGGAATCTCCCACCAGTTTTGTCTCCTCCTCAGGCCCTTGCAAAAAAGCCATGAATAGATGCCCACTTACCTGGTATTTTAAACTTTCTGTAAATTATTAGCCAAATAGAGCTATAATGGGGTTGTATTTATAGGCATGTAGAAAGAACACACAAGCACTTCGTAGACCAGGATGAATACATTTGTTTTAAAAGGTAGAGCAGATAGCCTTATCTTGAGTTCCCTAGATGACTCTTGGACTTTAGATAAACAAGAATTATGGCCTGATTTCAGATGCCAAAGCCAGCCTCCAGCCTTTTCCCTTGCCTCACTTTGCCCTCTAGTTTTTTCTTGTCATTTTTTCCGCCCAGCTAGGGTCATTCAAAAACGGCCTGAGTGATCTGAGAAAAGCCAGGAATGCAGGTTGGCCTGTCATAGCAGGATCCTCTCTCTCTGACATTATCCTCCCATCTGTGGTTGAGTAGAGAGTGATTTGTTCATTTTTCACACAGAAGGGCATTGAGTCCTGTTGGGTCATTGCCTGCACGTGGCGGCAGGACTTTCCATTTCTCCGTGGTTAGTGCTTGAGCGAAGGCCTCTTTCGGCTGAGTCCATTGAGGTTGTGCCACTGAGTCCTGGGTGGCCGGTGGGATTATCAAGGAGTTTTTTTTTTTTTTTTTTTTCTTTTTGCGGTATGCGGGCCCCTCACTGCTGTGGCCTCCCCCGTTGCGGAGCACAGGCTCCGGATGCGCAGGCCCAGCGGCCATGGCTCACGGGCCCAGCCGCTCCGCGGCACATGGGATCCCCCCAGACCGGGGCACGAACCCGCATCCCCTGCATCGGCAGGCGGACTCCCAACCACTGCGCCACCAGGGAGGCCCTATCAAGGAGTTCTGATTGCTTTCAAGTGCTGCCCTCACCTCGTTTCTGTGGACTTGAGTTACCCAAGATGAAAAACAGAAATGTTAGAATTTGAGAGAATGATCTGGAATTCACACTCCTTTGCAGGCTGTTTCTGTGTGCCGTTTCCCACATGTGTGAAAGTATGAGAGCTATGATGGCTGCTAGTGCCCTTGCAAAGAATGTGTGCAAGACTTGACCCCAAACCATTGTTGCTCGATGCACTTGTTAAAACTGTCGACCAGGAAACCAAGTGCTTTGTGTTCTCCTTTGTGCCAGGAATGAGTCCTAATTTCCCAGTTACTGTTGGAAGTAACTTTTAAAAGCAGTAGGAAAAAGATGAGGAAGATGTGTTAGCTATCAATTGTTCTGAGCCAGAACTGGACAGATGTGGGAAATTTCTATATAGTGTATGAAAATTTCACTCTGCAGGGAAATTATTTTCCCCTGTGTCTCTTCTTTTACTTTAATTGATTCAAAATATTGTTCCTGTAAAATTATTCAAAATTTTACTGTCACTATAAAATTATTCACAATATTGTTACCATAAAATTATTCAAAATATTGTTACTATAAAATTATTCAAAAATTTACTGTTACTATAAAATTATTCCAAATATCATGACAATAAAACTGCCTTAATTTGTAGACTATTAAAGTGATCTCCAACATAATCATGTTTACTGGGTCTTCTTTTGTGTGTATGGAGTAAGCACATGGGGCTTTTTGCTAACGGGATTTGGTCTTTTAGAGCTCTGGATTCTTTTTTTTTTCTTTCTTTCTTTTCCATTATGGTTGATCACAGGACATTGAATATAGTTCCCTGCGCTATACAGTAGGACCTTGTTGTTTATCCATTCTGTATGTAATAGTTTGCATCTGCTAATCCCAAACTCCCAGTACAACTCTCCCCCACCCCCTTGCCCCTTGGCAACCACAAGTCTGTTCACTATGTCTGTGAGTCTGTTTCTGGTTCGTAGATAAGTTCATCTGTGTCATATTTTAGATTCCACATAAAAGTGGTATCATGATATTTGTCATTTCTCTTTCTGCCTTACTTCACTTAGTATGATAATCTCTAGGTCCATCCATGTAGTTGCAAATGGCATTATTTCATTCTTTTTTATGTCTGAGAGCTCTGGATTCTTAAAGGAATATTCGGGCGTTGAAACTGTGTAGGGTCTCACATTTTATCCTACGGGCAAGCTAATAAGCTAGCATGCCATGGTTTTGTGGATCCTGGCAGAAGTTATAAGACTCCTGGGTCAGGGACAAAGGACACTTTATTACTCACAGTAGCAGCAGTAGCATTTCACACTGTAAGCCTTTGCACTAGTTGCCTGAGCTCCAGTTCCTACAGGGCCCCGTGAAGAGGGCCAGGTGATACCTGCACATGCAGTGGGCTGTGTTACAAGAGGAAACCCAAGCTTAGAGAACCACAATCTTTTATAAATGGGCAGTAAACCTGCCTGACTTTTGCTCCAGAGAGGGACACTATCTCTTCCATCCAAGTCTGTTTACTATGCAAACATCCTTGAAAAGGTAGTCTGGAAGTAAGGCAGTGCCTCCCTCACAAGATGTGTAGGAATGTGAGAGACCCTTGGAGAATCGTCTTTCAAGCATCCAGTTTCTTCACCTGGGACCTTATTATTGAGACTTTTCAGGTCATGCTCAAAACGGTGGTCGTTTTTTCTCCTTCCCTTTTGTGTATGTTACTGTTTTTTCTAATGAGGTTATGACCAAAGAATTCCAGAGGTGAGTGACCCTCTAGATTTAAGGCAACCACATACAGGAAGGCAGGACTTGCAGAGGGAAGGGGCAAGCAATGAGAGAGTGGCTATTCCGATTTTACAAATGTAGGCTGCTGTTTTTCTATGACCCTGATGCTACAAGGGATGAAGATGTAGTCAGGGGAAATGTTGTCTGGGCCAGGGTGTGCCCAGGACTAGAGATGAGGTCTCCCGATTGCTAACTAGCATGGGAGAAGGGGTGAGGAGCCAAGGTATGTGATTGCCATCTATACCCAGACAGGGAATAGCCCTGAGTCTACTCATGTGGTCAACCCTCTGGTGTACAATAAGCCCTCGGGCAGGGTGGCTTTGGGGTCAAAAGCCTGGATTCAAGTTCTAACTCGGGCTCCACCACCAAACCGCTCAAAGAACGTAAGCAAATTTAGTTCCCTCATCTGTAAAAATGGAAATAACAACCGAACTTACCTTACAGGACTATTGTGGAATTGACTGAATTAGTCCAAGTAATGAGCTTAGAGCTCTTAATTTTTCAATAATAGTCACAGGTTTTAAGACTTACTTTATCTTTCCATTGGGACAACTAACAAAATAAATTACAAATGGGTTAAAGTACATGGGAAACACAATACAAACACCATTTGAAAAGAGCAACAGAAGAAACCATAGGGTAAATATTGGTAAACTGGAATATATAAAAGTGAAAATTACTTGTTCAAAAATATTATAAGGAAAAGGAAAATATAAAAGGTAAGCTAAAAAAATTGCAATGCGTTCGATAGCTGAAGAATTAATATCCTTAATATATTTAAAAGTTTAACAAATCTATAAGAAGAAAATGAGTACATATACCAAGAGAAAATATATACATCAAGTAATGTAAGTAAAAGGAAGTTCCGTTTTTCAGTTAAGAAAAGTGCAAAAAGATCATAATGAAATCTATAATACTCAGTGTTAGCATGCAAGGAAACTGATGCTATTGATGGAAATGTGTATTTGTTTAAATTTTTTGGCAGGCAACTTGAAAATATGTACCGAAGTCTTAAAAAGTCCATGAAATGGACCTTAAAAATGGCTCTCTGATCATTCAACATCTAAACATTTATAAGAATCAGAAATAATTCAACATAGCATTATTTTTAAAAAAGTGTTAAACTGACAACAACTCAGATTCCCAACAAAGAGGGTAATGTTTAAAATATCTAGTTTTTTTATGGGTTATCTTCAAAGAATATTTAATGACCATAAATCTCAGACAAAAAGCTAAGGGGACAAAATGAGAACACAAAGACATTTGTGACAAAACCCCAAATTTGGAAAAAAATACGTGTGTAGGTTTATATTAAAAAGTGTGGAAGAAAAGTAAAGTCCATAAGGAAAAATATGACGTTAATAGTAATGACGGCGGGGGCGGGGATTATGACGTTAAGAATAATTATCTCGGGATGGGAATTTGCGTTTTTTTGATTCCCAGTACTTTTCTGTATTTTACAAGTTTCCTGTAATTTGTTCAGGAGGAAAAAAACGTTATATTGGAGAGATTAATTGATCGACTGAATGATTAGTTATGGACAGTGTCGGCTGTTTCAGCCACTCTTCAGGTTTGACTCTCCTTTCCGCCACAGACCTTTCGGCCCTTCTCAGGTCTTCCACCCAGGCGCCAATAGAATGAGGGGTAATATATAATACTAGATTACCTGGGGTTTTCGTACTGCAAAAACACCCATGTGCTAAGGTTTCCCGATTCACTGGGGACCAGGAGCTCTCAAGGGACAGGGCTGCAGACTCCGATCACTTTGCGGACCACCTCTAACGCGCGCAGCCGCACTGCAGCGTTCGCGTCTGCGGGGCAGGTTAGAGCCAGAGCTCACCAGATCCTGGTAAACTGGGACTGTGCCGCTTTTTACGTCACCGTAGGGGTTCTGCTCCACGGGAAAAAGGGCCAGAACTGCTGCCTTAAATGCGCTTTTGTGTCATCCGCTAGCTAACCTCGGGCCACAGCACGCCCCCCTACTGCAAACTATCACCATTCTAGGTGTGTTTTCCCGCATGTAACCCATTTACAGAGGCTCCTCGTGTGCATCATTAATTAGGACGCTTTGCAGTTTACAAATCACCTCACACAACTCCGGCTTCCAAACACAGCTTAAAAGATGACATTTCGGGCACAGTACCGTTAAAATTCAAGGTATTTAACCTTCACACCAGAGTCCTAAGGACGTCCTGTAACATAAAACCCAGTTGTGGCTAAAAAGTACGCTTCGAGCCAGCCAGGAGTCGAACCTAGAATCTTCTGATCCGTAGTCAGACGCGTTATCCATTGCGCCACTGGCCCCGTACTAACAAGACTTGCACTGTAGCACAGATCACGCCTTACGCATCTACAACAGGCTCCCCAACACTAGCGCTGCGCTTCCGCCCCTGCACCAGGCGTCGCGGCGCTAGTCCACAGCTCCCAAGGCTCCGCCTTTCCCCAACCATGCGCTCCGCCAATCGGCAGCGGTGACGTCACGGCGCTCTTCGGCGCACTCCCATCCGCCGCGTCGGACTGCGCCTTTAGCGTTCTCTAGCGCGCGCGCTAAGTTTGTCCACGGCCGCCTCCCGTTCGGGAGCAGCCCGGCCGGGCAGGGAGAGGAGGTGGGACGAGGCGGGGCGTTGCGGCCGCCGTGCCAGGGTGACCGGTATCGCTGTATTCGAGGTGGCGGGGCGGGCGGAAAGAGCAGGGAGGAGGCTGTGGTGCAGGATGGCGGCAACAACCTACGAGCGGCTGAAGCTGTGAGTTCCGCGGGCCGGAAGCCGTTGCCCGAAAGGGTCTGCGGGGCGGCGGGTGGGGCGGCAGGTGTGGGCCGCCGGCAGCGGGGAGGCTTCCTGAGTCCCGGGGCGGCGGGCCGGGTGTGGGAACCCCGCGCGCTCCCCGCCTTACTCGCCGGGCGCGGCCGCCCCCGGCGCCGCGCCCGAGTCGCCACAGGCCCGGGAGCGGCTGTCCCGCCAGCTTTTCTCCGCTCAACTCGGCCTCAGAGCCCACGGCGGGGGACCGAAGCTGCGCACCGTCTTCCGGCGAGCCGGGCTCGGCGTTTGGATGCAGCCCTTCGGGGCACGCTCCTCCCCACTTTATTTTATTTTTTATTGTTTGGAGAGGTGGCGGCTAAATTTATCCTTATTGCTTAGGAAAGAAAACGAGAAGTTTTTTTCTTATTTCATGGACCCATAGCAGCATGTTAGAGGCCACACACAAATGGATAAACCTTTCTCTATCTGGGCATTGAAGCCTTTCTGACCGGTCTTTAGGATGCAGGAAAAATTTAAAGTACAGTCAAATACTCTTAAGGTCCTAAAAGGTTTACTTGGCTTTAAATATTATACCGCCCAAGCATAAAACAGATTGTTAAGTCCACGTGGACAGCCAGGGGCTACTGTCGAGAATTTTGGCATTGCAAATTGACTTTTCGGTAAAGCCAAGCTCTTGAGGCTCTGAGAAATAGGCTCTGGTTGTTACAGTTGTAAATTAGGTATTTGTAGGGTTTGGGGTTTGTCCTGGGTTTAAAACAAAAGCAAAAACATGTATTTCCCTTAGCATTACTCTCAGCCCCTATGCTTTTCTTGTCTGTGAATAACTTTGTTCTACTCACTTTGTGTTTAATGCTTTACCTCTAGACTGAAAATCCAGTGACCACATCTCAGAAAGTCTTTGGCAGCAGAAGTAGATGTGATTTTTGAGAAGCTTATCTATCCCTAAATAAGTTAAAATATCTTGGGACTTAGGCACAGGTATCGCATTTCCTATACAAGGATATGAGGACATCAGGATGTGGTTTGGGCACTTCCTATGCTCCCCAGAACCTCAAGCTCACTTAACGTTCTGGAAGTTTCAGTTAAAAGGGCTGCAGAATTGGAAGTGAGGCCATCTCGACATCAGATCCTTTGCATAAAAGAAGATTACTTTTTCCACAGTCCACCCCCCTTACCACTTCTCTCCACTGTAATTCCCTTGAAAAGCCCCAGCTGCGCACTTCCCTCCACATTTTTCTTGTTAGGTTTCCTTATTCTCTCCCAGTTCCCCTTCACAAGGTGATCACCTTGTTGGTGAATGAGTCTAGGAAAGTGTCTTTGACTGAGGTACTGGCGGGGCCAGTGTCACGTGTGCTGTGTTGGCTAATTAGGTTATTGTTGTCTACCTGATAGTCACTAAAGGGTTTTCATGTGATCCTACACCAGGTCTCAGTTGTGTTTAAGAAATATGGAGCCTTGGCTTGATTGCCGCTCAGCGTTAGGTTACGAAATGCAATCGAATTTTCCTGTGGCAAAGATTGAATGGGATGGAGAACTTGAGAGTTATGATGATAACTGCCAAGGAGGCAATAAATGCACCAGTCCAGACCTTAAAAAAAAAAAAAGCTCTATATCCATAAAAGAGAAAGGAAATTTGGCACTGAAGTGGTGACGCTGATGCTTTTGTATTGATTTTTGTGAGAAGTGGAAACTATAAATTTGTTTGGGGGAAAAAGTAAATCTGGGGTTATATGAAAGTCATTCTCTAATTTTTCAGTGCTTAACTTTTTTCCCTGAAAAAAAATAGTTGTAAGTGCTCCTGTAAATGAAGATACAACTTTTTTACAACTTTGTTTTTCTTTGCCAAGGAGTTTGTGAGTTGGAGTCTCTGCTCTTATTTCTTTTGTTTTGGCCCTTGCTGCTCTGAGGTGTGGTTTTAAAATGTGGCCTCCGACCTAAGGTGTATTCTTTTTTAGATGCATTGGAGGTGGAAGTGGTTTCTGACCCATATAAGAATTAGTAGGACATAATGGCCATTTTTAAAAGTGGGTAGAGATACGTTTTAAGGAAGATCCGTACAAGAGATAGTTTGATTATTGTATTATGAAAGTATTGTTACTGGGTTTATTTAAATATCGAAGTGCTTGGGATTTTAAAAATTTGTTCTGTGTTATGCCATACATTTTTTCCAGTCCATCTCTGTCCTGTGGTGTTCACCTTCCTAATGCCCTAAGTTTCATCCTCTACTCCTGCTTACAATCTCCAGTTCCATTTTATTGACTTACAGGAATAAGCCCACATTTCTTAGCCACCTGTATTCTAGCCTCTTCACAATCTATCCCCTAACCTTATTTCCCATAACTGCCCAGTGGTTTTTTTTTTTTTTTTTCCTTTTTTTCCCTTTCACCAGACTTGGCCACCCTCTTTTTGCTTCAAGCTTGGGCTTATTTTGATCTTTCTATCCAGAATGTTTTCTTCCTCTCTCCCCTCTTTACATGCTGATCACATCTATGGTAGAGCCGAGACAACTCAGGCTTTTTAAGTCAGAACAGACTTAGATTTATTTAGACTTAGATTCACCTGCTATTTGCTTTGTGTCCTGACCATGTTATTTAATCTCTCTGAATCGGGTTTTCATCTGTAAAATGGGAACGTTTCTACTTCACAGTATTATAAGGACTGAAAGAGCGTAGATGAAACCAGCATACTTAACAGATACTCCTCGTCTCTGCGAAGCCTTTTTTCCAATGTCTTTTCCTTCACTGAGCTCCCATAACAGTCTGCTGTCACAGGAACTAGACACCAAACATCTATGAGTTTTCACATTCTGTCTCTTATGATTCATTAGCAGTGTACTTACTGTCTGATGGACACGAGGACTGAGAGAATGATCGAGCCATAGCACTGTTTGAACCACTCACTTTGCTGCCTAGAAATGATGAAGTCATTAATAAATACTTTGTTTCTCCAACTAGGTTACAAGTATGTAGAACATATTAGAAACACCTTAACATTGATTTCTTCTCTAGTCCTCAGTTCCCAACGTAAAGCCTGGTGCATTACAGGTCCTCAGTGGATCACCTAAGTAAATGAAAAGAACTTTCCAGTATAGAACACCTACCAGTACTTCAAAAAAACAAAACACAGTCTGGGGTAATTTGGAATGTATTCTTTTGAAGTAGCAGCAACTTAAGTCGTTTTATGTATGGTATTATCTTTCCAGTGCCTCTGTGAAGTCTAGGTTGATATATATCATCTGTCATTGTTGAAGACAGGGAGATAATTGCCCTTGGCCCCCACAGTTAGGTCACACAGCCAAACCATGGCAGAACTGGCAGTGGAACACAGCAGGCCCAGAGTCCAATGATCTTTTCATTATATTGCATTATTCAAATTACCTTTTTTCTCATCAGATTGCTCTCACCTTAGTCCTTGGACATGTCTGGTATAGAAATGAGTTACTTAACAACTGAAAATAATTGACATGTTCATTATGGATTTTTGATGTAGAAAACAATATTGATTTGTTCAGAATTTAAAATTTATACTATTTAAACATCCAGGCAGTTCTTAATATTCCTATTTTGCAACTCCTTTTTTCATTTAAAATCATTTGTGTAAGCCTTTGTAATGTCAAACAGTGGTAAGTTTGAAATTGCAAGACAATTAACAGAAATCCATGATTGGAAATATTTAAAACATTTTTTTTCCTTTTAAAGGTCAGGTGAAAAAAGTGTAAGGCAGAAAGTGAATCAGGTTGCAGCTTCTATCTGAAGAAACATTGTTTCCTCAGTTAAGAAGTGGACTTTCTTTTTAAAAGATTGTCATAGCTGTGAGGTCAGCCAGGGGAGAGGTGATAGAATCCTGAGATCAGATGTAAACTAAGCAATTCTGTGATGAAGATATATGTAGTTTATACAGTACAGTGAACATTCAGATTACTCACACATCTCTCTTCTTGACTGCCTTCATCCAATTCCACCTCTCCCATCCACCCCCCCTCCCACCCATCTCTGATAACCACAAATCTTATCTCTTTTCTATGAGTTTGTTTTTTTTTGCGGTATGCGGGCCTCTCACTGTTGTGGCTTCCCCCGTTGCGGAGCACAGGCTCCGGACGCGCAGGCTCAGCGGCCATGGCTCACGGGCCCAGCCGCTCCGCGGCATATGGGATCCTCCCAGACGGGGGCACGAACCCGTATCCCCTGCATCGGCAGGCGGACTCTCAACCACTTGCGCCACCAGGGAGGCCCTATGAGTTTGTTTTTGAAGTGTAATTGACCTACAATACTATGTTAATTCTTGGTACACAGGATAGTGATTTGGTATTTTTGTACATTTAAAAATGGTCACCATGATAAGTCTTGTTATGATATGTCATCATACAAAGATATTACATAGTTATTGACTGTATCTCCCACAGTGTACATTTCATACCCTTGACTTATTTATAATGTTTTATAACTGGAAGTTTGTACCTTTTAATCTCTGTCACCTATTCCTTTCCTTCCCCTACCTACCTCCACTCTGGCGACCCTCTGTTCTCTGTAACTCTAACTCTGCTTCTGTTTTGTTTGTTCATTTGTTTTTTAGATTCCATGTATAGGTGAAATCATACAGTGTTTGTCTTTCTCTTTCTGACTTATTTTACTTAGCATAATACCCTGTCAGTCCATTGGTTGTTGCAAATGGCAAGATTTCATTGTTTTGTTATGGCTGAGTAATATTCTGTTGTGTGTGTGTGTGTGTGTGTGTGTGTGTGTGTGTGTGTGTGTGTGTATCTCACACATGTTTTTTATCCATTCATCTATTGATGGGCACTTGGGTTGCTTCCATATCTTGGCTTTTGTAAACAATGTTGCATTGAACATAAGGGTACATATATCTTTTCTAATTAGTGTTTTGTTTTCTATAGATAATTACTCAGGAATGGAATTGCTGGATCATATGGTAGTTCCATTTTTAATTTTTTGAGGAAGCTCCATACTCTTTTCCATAGTGGCTGCCCTAATTTACCAACAGTGCAGTGTTCCCTTTTCTTGACATTGTCGCCAACACTTATTGTATTTGTTGTCTTTTTGATAATAGCCATTCTGACAGGTGAGAGGTGGTATCTCATAGTGGTTTTGATTTGCATTTCCTTCGTGATTAGTGATGTTGAACATCTTTTCATGTGCCTATTGGCCATCTGAATATCTTCTTTGGAAAAATGTTCAGATCCTCTGCCCATGTTTTACTCAGGTGGTTCTTTTTTTTTTTTTTTTTTTTTTTATTTTTGGCTGCTTTGGGTCTTCACTGCTGCGTACGGACTTTCTCTAGTTGAGGCACGTGTACTTCTCATTGCAGTGGCTTCTTTTGTTGCGGTGCACAGGCTCTAGGCACATGGGCTTCAATAGTTGTGGCACGAGAGCTCAGTAGTTGTGGCTCGCAGGCTCTAGAGCTCAGGCTCAGTAGTTGTGGTGCATGGGCTTAGTTGCTCTGCAGCATGTGGGACCAGGGCTCGAACCCATGTTCCCTGCATTGGCAGGCAGATTCTTAACTACTGCACCGCCAGGGAAGTCCCTGTTCATTTTTTTTTTTTGATCTTGAGTTGTTTGAGTTCTTTAAATATTTTGGATATTAACCCCTTATCAGATGTATCATTTGCAAATATCTTCTCTCAGTCAGTAGGCTGCCTTTTTGTTTCATTGATAGTTTCCTTCACTGTGCAAAAGCTTTTTAGTTTGATGTAGTTACATTTGTTTATTTTTGCTTTTGTTTCCCTTGCCTGAGGAGACATATCCAAAAAAAATATTACTAAGACTGATGTCAGAAAGCATCCTGCCTCTGTTTTCTTCTAGAGGTTTTATGGTTTCAGGTCTTACATTTAAGTCTTTAATCCATTATGAATTTACTTTTGTGCATAGCGTGAGAGAGTAGTCCATTCTGATCCTTTTGCATCTAGCAGTCTCGTTTTCCAAGCATGCTGTCCTGGAGAATGTTCCATGTGCACTTGAAAGAAGTTCTTTCTTTTTGTTTATGTGTATATCTGTTATAGATTTTTGGTTTGTGGCTACAGTGAGGTTTATATGTAGCAGTCTGTCTGTCTATCATTATTTTAAGCTGCTGATCTCTTGAGTCAGACACATTTTAACAACCCTGCATTTTTGCTCCTCTCCTCCTCCTTACCCCGCATGTTTCCTCTTTTGATATCATCTTTTATATCTTTTTGTTTCGTGTATCCCTTAACTACTTATTGTGAATGTAGGTGATTTTACTGGCTGTGTCCACCGGCTGCAGAGCTCATGGTGTCCCAGAGCTCGTGTTGGCCTGCTGGTGGGCAGAGCCCGGGCCCAGGGGGCTGGGCTGGGTCCTGATACGGCAGGCTGTAGGGCTGCGGTGGTCCTGGGGCTGTCGTCTGCCCACTGTTGTGTGGGGCGGGGATCCCAGGGGTGGTGCCTACACATGAGTGGGTGAGGCTGGTCCTAGGTCTAGTGCCAGCCCACTGGTGGGCTGAGCTGGGTCCCAGGGTCTCTGGTGGCAGGGTCCTGGGGATCCTGGGGCTAGTACTGGGATCCCGGTGTCTAGGGGTGGTCCTCTGCCCTTTGGTGGACAGGGCTGGGTCTTGGGGCAGCTGTGGGCTCAGAGGGGTCTTAAGAGAGCATGTCTGCTGGTGGGTAGGTAGGGCTGTGTCTCTGCCTGGCTAGTTGCTTGGCCTGAGGTGTCCCGGTACTGATGCTGATGGAGCCAGTTAAGTCAGTGGGTGGGGCCAGGTCCTTGTGCTAGTTAAACTAGAAGGAGGACTCCAAAATGGCACTTGCCACCCCCAGTGTCCTTGTGGTAGAGCGAGCTTCTAAAGATGGCTGCCACTATATGTGTCCCCAGGGTGTGCCAGTTGCCTCCTGCCTCTCCAGGATGAGCAGGTGAATCTGACCCAGGCTCCTTTCAGATTTTTGCTTCTGTCCTGGGTCCTGGAGCATGTGAGATTTTGTGTGTGTCCTTTAAGAGTGGAGTCTCTTATTTCCCACAGCCCTCTGGCTCTTCTGAAAGTAAGTCCCACTGGCCTTCAAAGCCAAACATTCTAGGGGCTCATCTTTCTGATGTAGGAACCCCGAGCTGGAGAACCCGATGTGAGGCTGGACCCCTCGCCCCTTGGGGAGAGCCTCTGCAGTTGTAATTATCCTCCCATTTGTGGGTCGCCCCCACTGTGGTATGGGTCTTGGTTACATTGGCTCTCCTCCCCTCCTACCCGTTTTGTTGTTCCTTCCTTATTTATTTATTTGTTTGTTTGTTTATTAATTATTTTTTTTTGTGGTACACGGGCCTCTCACTGTTGTGGCCTCTCCCGTTGCGGAGCACAGGCTCCGGACGCGCAGGCTCAGCAGCCATGGCTCATGGGTCCAGCCGCTCCACGGCATGTGGGATCCTCCTGGACCAGGGCACAAACCCGTGTCCCCTGCATCGGCAGGCGGACTCTCAGCCACTGCGCCACCAGGGAAGCCCTGTTGTTCCTTTTTTATATCTTTAGCTGTAGAAGATCTCTTCTGCTAGTCTTCCAGTTTTTCTCATCAGTAGTTGCTCTGTAAAGAGTTGTAATTTGGTGTGCCTGTGGGAAGAGGTGAGCTCAAGGTCTTCCTACTCTGCCATCTTGGCCACACATCTCCATGGGCCTTTATTTTCAAAGCTTAATAGGCTTTGAAGTCCATGGTCTCTGGGATCAAGAAGAGAGAGTGCAAGCTCATGCCTATTTTGATATATCTTCCAAAATATGTGTCATCTTAATAGAAACTAGGACTCTGGGTTGATATCAAATCCCCTGTCTTGAAAGAAACTAGGTAGTATTCCTCTTCTGTTAGTTAATAGTTGATACCTATTGGATTCTGATAACCTCACCAGATTATTTTAGTATACAGTATTACTTTGAACTTTAGAGGTTTGATATCAACAGCATAGTTAATGACCAGATAATCTTCTTGGAGGGAATTTCTTTAACTTCTAAGATCTATTTCATAAATAAGTAATGTGAGAGAGTTTTACTGAAATAAGAAACATCACACCAGTTGAGGGCCATTCTTTTTGCAACAGGGAGAGGATTTTGCCTAGATATTTGTTCATCATTGAGTCTTCTGTCTTGGTTTCCATGTACTTTTAACATTGAGAACTTAGCAGAGCCTGTTGACTGGTTAATTTTGGAAAAACTCCAGGCAGAACTTGGTGTTAGTGATACTTCGTAGACTTTCTATTTAGAGAACACCCTGCTTCCTCTTACTCTTCTTATAAGTTACAGTATAACTTCAAATCCAGTTAAAATTTGACCTCTCATGATCTTTCCTTAGCTAAGAGAAAAGAAACAATTTTTAAAATTCCGTTTATTCTGTCACTGAGCCAAAGAAAACATTAGTTAAGGGCCATATAGAAAAAACAACTTAATGTATGTGTTTTCTGACTAATTATGTTCTATTCTCTAAGAAAATTGATTGAGCTTTTACTGTCTTGTGTGAGAATACCAATGGTAATGGATAAGCTTAGAGTCCTTGTCTGCAGAGGCTTGGTAGCCTGTTTGGTGAAGATTTTTTTAAAATATATTTATTTATTTGTTTGTTTGTTTATTTATGGCTGCATTGGGTCTTTGTTGTTGGGTCTTCATTGTTGTTGGGTCTTCATTGCTGCGTGCAGGCTTTCTCTAGTTAAGGCGAGTGAGGTCTACTCTTCGTTGTGGTGCGCGGGCTTCTCATTGTGGTGGCTTCTCTTGTTGCAGAGCTTGGGCTGTAGCCGCACGGGCTTCAGTAGTTGTGGCACGCAGGCTCAGTAGTTGTGGTGCATGGGCTTAGTTGCTCTGCTGCATGTGGGGTCTTCCCAGACCAGGGGTCGAACCCATGTCCCCTGCATTGGCAGGCGGATTCTTAACCACTGCGCCACCAGGGAAGTCCCTGGTGAAGATTTAAAAACAAAAATAACAATAAAACCATAACCCCAGCAAAAATTATACCCTGAATGTTTACTCAAGTGTTTCTGACTCTAAGTGCTAGAGAGTTAAAGTTAATTTCATGAGCTTTTGAAATGAAACCTGGGAGCATAAAACTTACAGAATAAAATTTATTGCATAAAACACACTTCAGATCAGTATTAAGGCCAATTAAACAGTGGTGGGAAATGGAAGGAGGGAAAGGAGAAGAGGAAGGCAGCAAAGGCATATGTAGAAAACTGAGTTGGGATGACACTTGCTGTTATTAGATGGATTAATTAGAGCGATTACTTGTAATTACTCTTCTTAGAAATGTTGATTAGCTGGCAATCGCTGTTCATATCTCCAATTCTTGCTCCGATTCTTAAGCCATTTTCAATAACATTTATCAGAGCAGCCTGGTGGCAGCACCCGCAACTTAGATTTTAGCAACATCTCTCTGAGAGATAAGATCCAGCAAAGGTCCCAGAGCCCTTAGGCTAGATAGAACTCTTTACCTTGATCCACAATTACTCTTATTTTTGTTTTTGTCCGTTTAACATCTTTTTAAGCTTAATTTTTATTATAATCTAATACGAGTATGTGGTTTAAAACTAAGTAACACAAAGCTTATGTAATAAAAGAGCGCTTTTCAGCACTCCCAACTCAACTCCCACTGTCCCAGAGACATCTATCAATACTTTCATTTTTTTAAATGTTTATTTATTTAGGTTGTGCTGGGTCTTAGTTGCGGCATGCAAACTCTTAGTTGTGGCATGTGAACTCTTCGTTGTGGCATGTGAACTCTTAGTTGCAGCATGCGGGATCTAGTTCCCCGACAAGTGATTGAACCCGGGCCCCCTGCATTGGGAGCATGGAGTCTTACCCACTGGATCATCAGGGAAGTCCCAGTATTTTCATGTTTTTAAGCAGTTTCCTCTGGTATTTTGCTTCACACTTCTAAACAACATGCTTATACTGCTATTTCCTGATTTGTTTTTCAGTTTCAGTCATATGATGACTTTTTACTTCAGAAGATGAGAATTTAGCTTTTATACCTCTCTTCCTTTCCTCTCCTCTCAGTGTGGTTATATTAAGATATTCAGTGTTCACATTATTATGATTGTGTAGGTATGACTCAGAGGAAGTCAGTAATGTAATATAATTATATTTCCTTATAAAAATGCTTTGTTTTTCTTTGAATTAAAAAGTTTACTTGACTTTTCTCTAATGTACGTGTTGCTAATTAATCTTCAGTCACTGGGACAGCAGTGAAACTCCTCTGCTGACGGTAACTGTCAATTCATCTTCTTCTGTGAGGCTTACCTCCAGGAGCCCTATCCCCTCTGCTTTAATCTGGACTGGCTGTTCTTTAGGCCTGTTGCATTGTCCTGGAACCTCCCTTTACCATCATCATGAGAATTTCTTTCCCCTCTCTCCTGTTTTGGATTCCAAGTCTAACTCTTGATTTACTCCATGTCGATGAAACAACTTTTCCTTCTTTCCAAGAAAGAGTGAAAGAGAAGTATCTTTTGAGATATTGCACATCTGAAAATGCTTTTATTCTATCCTCACATTTATTTGTTAGTGTGGCTAAGTATAGAATTCTCAGAAATTATTATCCTTCAGAATTTTAAAGACCTTGCTGTTGAATAGTCCAATGTGTTGCTGTTGAATAATCCAATAGTGTGGCTGTTGAATATTTCAGCGCTTCTTTCTCTTAGTTTTTTTTTTTTTCTGGAAACTTTAGGATTGTATCTGTATGGTATTTTGAGTTTTACGCTTAATGTGCCTCTGTGTGTGTGTGTGTGTGTGTGTGTGTGTGTGTGTGTGTGTGTGTGTTTCATATATTTGGTGGGCCTTTTACATCTGGAAACTTGTCCTTTGGCTTGAGGTTTCTTCTTTGTTTTTGCACTATTTCTTTGATACATTTTTTTCTTGTGTACTCTCCTGGAATTCCTGCTAAGTGGATGTTGAACCTCCTGGATTGTGCCCCTCTCTTTCTTCCTGTCTTCTTTCCCCCTCCTGTCTCTTTCCATCTCCCCTTTGCTTCCTTCCTATGCTTTTCTGTTTTACAGCTCTTATCTTTTTATTCTGTTCTCAAGGAGAGTTCTTCAGTTTATTTTCCAGTCCTTCTACTGAATATTCAAATTATTATTTCTGCCGTCAGTCCAAAAACATATTCTTGCTTGCTGAATCTCCTCCTCCCCCTCCCCCTCCTTCTTCTTGCTATTTTTGTTTCATGAATGCAATGTCTTCTCTCTCAGGCTACCAGTTATAAATGTGTTTTAAAGTTTTATTCTCTTCTCAACATAGTTTGTTTACCCAGAGTTATTTTTCTCTTTGTTTTGTTCTGTGTCTTCTGTGATGGAAGCTTATCTCAAATATCTGGTGATCCTTGGTTGTCATTTCATGTTTAAGAATGAGGCACTAGGGCCTCCCTGGTGGCGCAAGTGGTTGAGAGTCCGCCTGCCGATGCAGGGGATACGGGTTCGTGCCCCGGTCTGGGAGGATCCCGTGTGCCGCGGAGCGGCTGGGCCCGTGAGCCATGGCCGCTGAGCCTGCGCGTCCGGAGCCTGTGCTCCGCAACGGGAGAGGCCACAACAGTGAGAGGCCCGCATACCGCAAAAAAAAAAAAAAAAAAAAAGAATGAGGCACTAAAAAATTGATTGGAAGGGTCTGTTTGTGGGTCAGGATTTGTCAATTGGTGGCCTTCACTAGAGTGATTGTGCAGGAACTCAACTGTTTCTTTGGGGGAGGTGCCCTAAATGTCAGCATTTGCAGGTCTTTTCTTTTGGGCCTGTAAGTTTCTTCAGAGACAGTATTCATAGCTCCTTCGGAAGTTGGGGGAAGTGGGATGCTTGGCTGCTAGCATTCTGGGAACCTGGCAGAGGAAGAGGGTGGATGATTTTCCCAATCTGTAAGCAGACCTTCTCTGGGTCTCCAGACTTTACTTGACTCACTGTGGTCCTCAGCTGTGCCTGGTTTCTGGAGTTCAGGGCTTTTCTTGTTGAACTGCTCTAAGCATTAAATCGTATGGTCAGGGAGGTACCTGGACTCTAGGTTTGGGTAGGGATCTGATTGTTCCTTACACAGACTTTGAACCACCTTATTCTTACCCCCAACCCCGCAGTTAATCTCACTGCCCCATCTCATCCCCTACCCAAGTCCTTAGTTCTTGAGGCTTTTCAGCACTCTACAGCTGGAATCTGCTTACTTTGTTGGCTCTCACCCCATAGGCAGTTAGATTCTGAAGTAACTTAATTAGCCCATTTCCAAGCACTTTTCTTCTTCCAGACCTGTATTTGAATGACTAGTATCTGCCCTACAGCCTGCACCCACCTCTTGGTACTACCCAGATTCCATTTTCTGAAAGAATATCAAGGCCTTTTCTCTGGAGGGTTTTCACTCTTGGAAATTCATTTCATTCTACTTCGATTAAAAAGCTAATTTGTTGATCTTCTCATGTACCTAGCCAGACTGGAAGTGTTATATATAGTATATTTCACCTTCATATAAAAGAAATTTTCATTTCTAACTATGTAATTTTAAGGATTTTAAACACATGGTGAGGTTATTAACTTTGACTCATTATTAGGAATGTAACAATTAGTAAAGGCCCATTTCTGTGGCTGTATATTTTTTGTATATGATTTAAAGTCTTAATCCAAGATGTATATATTTTTTTTGTGGTACGTGGGCTTCTCCCGTTGCGGAGCACAGGCTCCGGACGCACAGGCCCGGCGGCCATGGCTCACGGACCCAGCCGCTCCACGGCATGTGGGATCTTCCCAGACCTGGGCACGAACCCATGTCCCCTGCATCGGCAGGCGGACTCTCAACCACTGCGCCACCAGGGAAGCCCTATATTTTTTAATAAGCTTATTTATTTGCAGCTGCATTGGGTCTTCATTGCAGTGTGTGGGCTTACTCTAGTTGTGGCGGGCAGGGGCTACTCTTCGTTGTGGTGCGTGGGCTTCTCATTGTGGTGGCTTCTCGTCGTGGAGCACGGGCTCTAGGCGTGCAGGCTCAGTCGTTGTGGCTCATGGGCTTAGTTGCTCCGTGGCATGTGGGATCTTCCCAGACCAGGGCTCGAACCCGTGTCCCCTGCATTGGCAGGTGTATGCTTAACCACTGCGCCATCAGGGAAGTCCCCAAAATGTATATATTTTTTCAGTGTTCCACACCCTTCCAGATCAGTTTTAAATTTAAATGTCAAGTTGGGAAAAAAATTTTAATTGCTTATATTAGGGATACTTTTTGTTCCATGTATATTTTAAAATATATTTATTTTTATATATATTTTACATAATTATACATATTAAAATTTTAATAGGAGATTTTTCTGCTCTTATAAATATTTGATTTTATAATAAATTTCACTGACTAAAAGGTTTCTGTTAGGTAACACACCAAAACTTGTATGATTTTTTTAAATTCATTGACTTCATTCAAATAATTTATTTTTATGGTAGAAGTTTTGCAGGTGAGAAGCTTAAATACATTGGTTCTAGGGCCCTCGTCAGTTACCAAAATTCAAAGATGCTCAACTTCCGTATATAAGTGGCGTAGTATTTACATATAACCTATGTACATCCTCCTGTATACTTGAAATAATCTCTGTAATACCTAATACAATGTAAATGCTATGTAAATAGTTGTAAATACAATGTAAATGTTATGCAAATAGTTGCTGGTGTTCAGCAAATTCTAGTTTTGCTTTTTTGGAACTTTCTGGAATTTTTTTTTCTTGAATATTTTCAATCCACTGTTGGTTGAATCCACCCTTGTGGAACCCACGGATAAGGAGGGACTACTGTACATAGATAAAAGAAGTCAAAGTATAAGATGGTGGAGCTATTGAGGGAACACAGTATGCATTTCTTTACTGGCTGTTTATTTAGATGCAAGCTTTGTGTTTTTGTCCATTATATTGAAAAAGTGGAGGAATTTGATTTCTGAGATTGTATGTTGATAATCATCTCTTATATTAAGAATAACATTAGTTATTAAAGAAGTAACACCATTTGTGTGAAGTAAACTGTGCTAGCTTTTCCCCCCCAAATACAGCTGTGAATTTAGAAGAGCTTAGGGCCCTGAGCAATATGAAGAAGATGGATATAATAAAACCCAGGGACTTCACTCGTGGTCAGAACTGTGTAGCATTCATCAGCCTTTGTCTCAAATGTAAAACTAAAGCAGCTGAGTAGGAGCAGTGGTGATGGCTTTGTCAAGAGACTGAGACAGCAGAAGAGAAACAAAACTAAAACTCAGTGGTCTGAGGTCACTTAGTAAAAATAATAATGCCACCATTTCGTGGAGTCTCTTCTTAGTGCCAGGCATGTCACGCATATTCTCTCATTTACCCTCACCGATCACTTACCACTTTTTTTTTTTTTTTTTTTTTTTTTGCGGTACGCGGGCCTCTCACTGTTGTGGCCTCTCCCCGTTGCGGAGCACAGGCTCCGGACGCGCAGGCTCAGCGGCCATGGCTCACGGGCCCAGCCGCTCTGCGGCATGTGGGATCTTCCCGGACCGGGGCACGAACCCGTGTCCCCTGCATCGGCAGGCGGACTCTCAACCACTGCGCCACCAGGGAAGCCCCACTTACCACTTTTTAATAGAGAGAAAGCTGAGCTGGGAAGTTCAGTGGTTTGTTCAGGGACTCATGACAGTAAGCATGGAGTTGGAATTCAAACCAGGTTTGTAAGAGCTTAAAACCTGTAATTTTTTCACCATACTGTGTTACTAGAATTTGAAGGAATCATCTTTTGGTAGGATGGCCCAGAAATCGATGTGTTCAAGATCCTAGTCAGTCAAGAAAACATTGTTACTTATACTTAGGTTAAGACGTAAGGAAAAAACCTTGGTTTAATAAAATATAAATTAAAGATATTCCATTAAAAATGGTTTTTAAAATGTTTTAGCACTTAGAAACTAACACACTAGGTATCAAACTCAATTGAAGGAAACATCTCTTTGCTTTGTTCCAGGAAGATAAAGTGTTTTTGTGTTTTGGCCAGGAGTTAATGTGGAGGTTATTTCATTCCAGGAGGGATTTGATCACTGTAGTAGTTTTCTATTGCTGCTGTACCAAATTACCATAAGCTTAGAAACTTTAAACAATACAAATGTATTATCTCTTAGTTACTGTCGGTCAGAAGTCCAATATGAGTCTCACTGGGCTAAAATCAAATGTTTCATAGTGGAGGCTCTGAGGAAGAATCCAGCTCATTCAGGGTGTTGACCAAATCCATTTTCTTGTGGTTGTTGGACTGAGGTCCCTGTTTTCTTGCTGGCTGTCAGCCTGAGGCCACTCTCCTGTCCCTGCACGTGACCTCAACCTCTCAAGAACTACCAACAACTTGTCACATCCTTCTCATGATTGAAATCTTCATTGTAGGAAAGCATTTTCCATTATAGGAAAGCATTTCACATGACTCTTTCAGATCCTGAGCCTGTTTAAGACCTGGAAATGCAGTGGGACATCTGATGCACAGGCATTTAAACAGCATTTAAAAGATTGGGGGTTGTTAGGGTGTGGAGGGATTCTAAAGAGTGAGGCTTATAAAATGCCCTCTGATTTAGAGAAAGAATTTTTTCCAAAGGCTTTTATAAAGAAGTCTTGTTTTTTCAGGTCTACTTTTTGTTTAAAATTTTTGTTTCTATTTGTTACTTGTTTTTTTATTTATCACCTACCTCCTTGTCCCTAGTGCTTGTGTAATGCTTATTAGCACATGGTAGCTTTTCAATAAATTTATAGACTTACTCCTGGAGTGCAACTTAACCTTGCACAAAACATCTTCTGCAGATATGGACTGATGTGTTGGATTTTTTTTTTTTTTTTAATGATTTGAGACTAGAGGTAACTATCCTATGACTAGATTGTCTGGAAGTTTTTTTATACTTCCTTTAGTTTGTTTCAGGACCTCTCACTTTGCTTTTCTTTTTATAGGTTTATTGAAGCATAGTTGACATACAATAAACTGCACATATTTATTGCATGCACTTTGATACATTTTGATATATTTTACACCTGTGAAACCATCACCAGTATCAAATGAATACAGTCATTACCCCTAAAAGTTTCCTTGTGTCTGTAATCACTCCCGTTTTCCCTTCTCTGTGCAAGTTAAACATACAACTACCATATGACCCAGCCATTCTACTTCTAAGTAGTCATCCAAGAGAAATGATGCATGTGTCTGCCTTAAGACTTGTGCTGGAATGTTCATAGAAGCCTTATTCATAATATCCTAAACGGGAAACGGCACAAATGTCCATCAGCAAGTGACTGAATAAACAAATTGTGATATATCCATACAGTGGACTACTATTCAGGAATAAAAAGGAACATATATTTAGTTTGAATTGAAGACTGCCATATTTGAAGCAGATTTGTTTCCTTTGTTGCATTTCTTATTTTGTATTAAAATTGACTTTCATTTCCTTGGCATACCCCACTCCCACCCCATGGAAGAAATATTAAGAAGTTAGTTATAGATGAACCATAAAAGGATGTAAGTTATATTTGGATAATTAAGTGTTGATTATTCCTCAAAAACTTATAGTCAAAAATGGTCAGTACAGTTTGTTCTGCTACAGCACTTGTTTCTATAACACCAAAAAGCTTCTACATGGTCAGTAAGTAAGAAGTGATGTCAGTGATGGTGTGTGGGTTTATATAAGATTTTTCATTGGCAAGAGGAGTAGAATAGAGGGAGTAGAATTTAAAAGGAAAGGGAAAAGCCCTCAGATTGGCTGCTGCACAGACAGATGTTCTTTCCAGTGTGGTTTAAGAACAGCAGAGATTAGTCCCTGGAAAAACAAACAAGCTAGTTCTTGCCCCAACTCTGATCAGCTCCTGGAGGCCCTCCGTACCTGCGGGTTCCGTACCTGCAGGTTCCAACTTGGTTGAATCCACGGTTGCAGAGGGCTGACTGTACTGCACCATTTAATATGAGGGACTTGAGCATCCACAGATTTTGGTATCTGGAACCAATCCCCGGCAGATACCTGTATTTACTCCTGTGCCCACCTTAACAACAGCCTCAGTCTCCATTGTTTTAGTGCCTGCAAACCTTTATTTTAACTTTATTTAGTTTTTGTTGATTGTTATTTCCTGAGGCAGTCCCCAGCCATGCTGAATTGCTTGCCTGGAGTTACCCATGTTACCTCCTGAGGAGCCAACTGTTAATTTTTGTTGGACTCAGGTTACAAAGTTGCAAAAATTCTGAGTACTCTGTCCCGACCCTAATTTTACCCCCTTTATTTTTTACTTTGCAGGATGAGGTTTTTTTTTTCCAGAACACATCAGTGGCATTCAAACAAAATACAAAAATGTTAAAGTAGTTTATTTTAAACAATTTCCTGGAAATGTGTTTCTTAGTGTTTTTAGCTAATATTTAAATCTGGGTTACTATGTGTCACGTGTTCTAAGTGCTTATCAAAGATTATCTCATTTTATCCTCACAACAATGCAATTTAATGAGTCTGGTATTATCCTTATTTTGTGGATAAGGGAACTGAGGAACACAGGGGAGGAGTAACGTGCCCAAATTCACACAGCACAGTCAGTCTGGTTCCATAGAATGTGCTCCTGACTACTGTGCTACATTGCCTCCTGCACCATGTTGAGTATAAATTAGATTTTAGTATGATTTTCTTATGTAAGTCAGAGTGGTAGTTTTACAGCAAATTAAAACCTTATCAGCATTAAATTAGGTGAAAAGAGTTGCAGTGAACACATAAGGACAGCATAATAGGTGAAAAGAGTTGCAGTGAACACATAAGGACAGCATAATAGCTTTATTCAGAAGCTGGGAAAATGATATCAATTTTTGTGTGTGTGTGTGGTACGCGGGCCCCTCACTGTTGTGGCCTCTCCCACTGCGGAGCACAGGCTCCGGACGCGCAGGCTCAGCGGCCATGGCTCACGGGCCCAGCCGCTCCGCGGCATGTGGGATCCTCCCGGATTGGGGCACGAACCCGTGTCCCCTGCCTCTGCATCGGCAGGCGGACTCTCAACCACTGCGCCACCAGGGAAGCCCAATGATGTCAAATTTAAACACTGTTAAATTGTTATAATAGTTTTTTTTGGAAGTCTTCATTTCACTTCGTTATTTCTGGTTTTAAATTTCTTCTTAGGCATATCACACCTGAAAAATTTTATGTGGAAGCTTGTGATGATGGAGCAGATGATGTACTTATCATCGACCGTGTGTCCACAGAAGTTACGCTCTCAGGTATTTCATGGCCAGATTTAGAAGTGTCTAGAAAGATTTTACACTTAAGTTGCAATAGTTAAATTAATGAGATCCATGTGAGTGTGGATATCTGAGTGTCTTCTTAGAAAATTTTAATTCTTGCTACCTCATTTGATTTTTATGCATTAATTTTATACTTTTTCCTTTTCATGAAAAGGAGAAATGATCTTGAAATTTTTAGGTAGCATTTTACTATTCATAAGGATTTAAAAACGTTCTTTATTTGTTCCCTTATCAATACCGTAACAGGATTTGGTTTTGTTGATGTGTTAGGTTCCTTTCTAGCTGTAAAATTTGAATTATTTGAGTGTGAGAAAGTTGTTTTAGCAGTAAGTGTGTGGAATGTTAACAGCTGATTTGTTTTGAAAACATTCATGACAATGAGGATAATTTAATAAATGAAAAATAATATATACATCACTGGGTAAAACTTGTGTTTTAGGCAGAATGATTTTCCTAAGCTTTATCTATCTATCTTATCTATCAATCCAGTTATAATTTAGCTTTGCTTCTCTGGGGTATGAAAAGCAACTTGTTTTTCAATTGTGTGGAACACTGATTTCTGACTAGATTAATGTGAAGTAATTTTGGTGACGAATTAAAGTATCATGTGATATCACATTTAGAATTTCATATTCCATTTGTTTAAAAATTTACCTCTAGATAGTGTTCTGTATTAATTTTTTTCTGAAGGGCAGTATTTGAGTAACCATAGAGTAGGCATTCGGTAAATGGTAAATATCCTTTGAACAGATTAAGTGAAACATGAAAATATTTTGCATAGGATACTAAAGTGTAAGAAAGGTAGGACTATGAATCTCCATTTCCTTGGTTGTCTGCTTTTTCTGGTAAGCTTTTCCTTTGACCAAATAAAGTAAGAGCTGTTTTAGTTTGATAATTTGGCATTTCCTGTGACTGTTGCTTCGTGACTGCTCTCTCAGAATAGCTGACTGATTTTAACCATGCTTAGTGTATGTCTGAAGTTTAGTCCCACTACTTTATAACATATTGATACAACCCGGTGTCTTTTTTATTTTTGGGTTGGGGGGGGGTGCGGGCTGGGGGTGGTGGGCCTTGCCACGAGGACCTTAGTCCCCCAACCAGGGATCCATCCCGTGCCTCCGGCAGTGGAAGCTCGGAGTCCTAACCACTGGACCACCAGAGAATTCCCAACCACCTAGTGTCTTATAAAAGCTTTAGTATGGATGTATTTTCAATTATTTTTTGTCCTTTCAGTGACATTTTATTTGTAAGTAGAGAATGCAGACCCATTTGAGTGGACAAAGCTAAAGGTTTTGAATAGTTTGGATGTAAAAATGATAACCAAACAGTCGTTGGTAGACACATGAAGAGATACTTTTGACCTGAAGCTAGTGATGATGAGGGGCTGTCGATCACAGTTTCTCTGGCAGTTTCCTTTTACCATCATTGGGAATACAAACCATTGCCACTGAAAGAGGAATTTTTTTTCTTCCCCGAAAAACCAACATAGTCTTAGGAATTATCATAATGTTATTGATATTACACTCCAGTTAATGTAACTTACAGCTGTATCAGTAGTACATTTATGTTTATCAATGATCTCAGTATATTCAGAATCTTCTCTGAGCTTTTAACTGCACTGGTATTTCCATTTTTCATGGTAATTAATTATGGCATAGCATTGCTAAGTGAATTGAATTATTGAGAGAAACAAGTGAATTTTAGACCTTATTCACAATTAGTTTATTCAGATAAACAGGACTGCCTTTAAGAAACAGGACTGGAGTTTACAGCAGTGTTTCAGAATGGGACCCAGGCTGATAATTAAACTGTGACTGAAAGAAAAATTGTATAGCCACATAGGTTTGGAAAACTTTGAATTAAACAGTGGAACAGCTTTCGTTTACTGTAGGCCTTCTCAGAGCCTTTAATTTCCTACTGTGCGTTGTGACTCTGGCAGGAGTAGAGTTAGTATGGATGTAGCAAAGTAAGTTTATTTGACTGGGAGACCCTACCTCCCCTCTTTTTGGGCATTATTCCCTCAACTAGAGTTCTACAAAATATGTTTTGTGAAACACATTGGCTTAAAGTTTAACAGTTGTGAAATGAACCTTGTAATGTAAGGTAGTCTTTATTAATAACGGCATTATTGATAAAATCGCAGCTGATGGTATTGCCTCCCTGGATACCTGTATCAGTTTCTTTTAGACATGAACAGGAGGCTTTTCCTTCCTCCTCCCCTCTTGGATCTTGGCCTCCATGTCTCACATTCTTATTAGGGAATTAGGCGAGTCCTTTTTTTGCATTCCATTTGTTGCATGTTGAGATTAAAATCTTGTTTCAACTTCCATTTACTTTCTAATTCTCTTAAAGGGGTAAAGATTTGGTTTCTGACAAGAGGTTGAATAAATTTGGCTGAAAATTGGCATTGGAAAATAACCCTTAATTTATGTAGTGAGGTTGCTGAAGCGTGTTACTTTTGGCACCATATTCTAGACAGGCAGAGACCTTTATATGTAACATGGACATCTTTATATTCTGCCTAACTGGAGGTCTAACGCTAATGAAGGAATGTTGTTTTCTTAGAACAAAGCGTGCATATTGAAGTAACCATTGAAATGAAACTACATTTCTCTTTCAGTTGGTGAGCTTTTTCTAAGTCATTTTTCTTTACTTTCTTCTTTAAAGTCAAGAAAGATATTCCTCCTTCAGCTGTCACAAGACCAATATTTGGTATACTGGGCACAATTCATCTGGTGGCAGGTAAGAAAAATGAGCTAAGATGGACAAGAAGGTAATTAAATCGACGCTATTAGAGTATAAGATGAAGGCACACTTTATATCTTGCTTTAGGCAATAAATCTGTAGGTGTTTGTCATTAATTTCTAAAAGTAATATACCCCAAATAGCAAGTGGTTAAATTTGTAAGCCTGAGGTTCTATTTTTAGTGTGTGAATTTATTTATTTATTTATTTATGGCTGCGTTGGGTCTTCGTTGCTATGCGCATGCTTTCTCTAGTTGAGACGAGTGGGGGCTACTCTTCATTGCGGTGCGCAGGCTTCTCATAGCGGTGGCTTCTCTTGTTGCAGAGCACGGGCCCTAGGCACACGGTCTTCAGTAGTTGGGGCTCGTGGGCTCCAGAGCACAGGCTCAGTAGATGTGGCACACGGGCTTAGTTACTCCACGGCACGTGGGATCTTCCCCGATCAGGGCTCGAACCCGTGTCCTCTGCATTGGCAGGCGGATTCTTCACCACTGTGCCACCAGGGAAGTCCTGGACCAGAGTATTCTAAACCTTCAACTCCATGGTTCTGCGTTATTAGGAAAGTGATGGTTTTTAATCTAAATTTTATTTCATTGAACTTTTGAAAAGTTCCTATTGTATCAGGCACTGTGCTGGATGTTATTTATAAAAGATGCGAGTCCCTTTTGTCCTGTAGCTTACAGTTGAGTGAGAGAGGCATTTAAATAGTAAATTACTGCAGAACAGTGTGACAAGTTCTAGGAGAGAGATGTACATAGGAAAACTTTCAGGGAGGGCACTTGTGATTAGAGCCTTGGACAGATGTGAAGAATTAATCTAGTGGTAAAGGCTTACCCTGGTTTATTTGTGGGAGGAGGAGGTGGCCAGGATCAGGGTTGGTGTATTAATGCATGGTGCTGGGATCGCTTCTTGATTCCTGACCACTCATCTTTGGAATGTTCCAGTAACCAGTTAGTTATACTGCCCCAGCACATTTCTCTACCATTTAGAATGACATGAAGGACATGGGAGGTGTAGATATCTGCAGTGGCCAGATATTATGACCTATGATGCTTTAAGCTACACGTTGGAAAATGCATTAGCAGAGGCCCGTATGCTTTGGGGATGACAGGAGAGTGAGAGAGAAACGTTTTCTGTCTGTACTTTCCATCTGCTAGGATCACTGCTCTGGTTACCAAAAGCTTTTACTTTTATCTTTCTGAGAAAAAATTTGATCTTTCAATAAAAATTTGTCTAAATAATATGCTGGTCTTTCTATTCATAAATTATACGATTGCTTTTCAAAAAATATGGGTCCTTTATTTAGCACAGCTCTCGCCATTATTTATTTTTATTTATTTTGGCTGCACCTCAAGGCTTGCAGGACCTTAGTTCCCTGACCCGAGATCAAACTTGCACCCTCGGCAGTGAAAGCACGGAGTCCTAACCACTGGACTGCCAGGGAATTCCCATAACTTGCCTTTAAAGAATAAGGACTACTATTTCTGGCTTTACAGTTGCCTTATTTCTGTTTATGTGTACTTGGCTGTGCTTTTTTGCAGGTAATTACCTAATTGTCATTACCAAAAAGAAAAAAATAGGTGAATTTTTCAATCATGTAATCTGGAAAGCAATAGATTTTGATGTCCTTTCTTATAAGAAGACAATGTTGCACTTAACTGATATTCAGGTAAGAACTGGAAGCACTTACTAATTGCAAAATCCAAAGAAGTCCCATGGGGTGGATGGGGAAGGGAGGTGGAACACAAAGAATGTTTGATGGATTTCTTTTAAACCTGATTATTTAAACAATGCATAGAGCTGGTCACTCTACATACCTAGCCCTAAAATGTATTTCTTTTTAAACTGTTCATATATTTTATTGCACTTGGGTTTTTTTTAACTGACTCAATTCTTAGATATGAAATTTCATACAAGAGAAAAGGACAGACTGAAAATGCACATGTAGTCAACACGTAGATTTAACTTCATATCCTTTTTGTGAAGAAATAAAATATTAAATATCTTTCCACCATTGTAAAGCAGTTATACTCCAATAAAGATGTTAAAAGAAATAAAAATAAAAGGGATGCTCCTATATATTACTTAAAAAAAAAATTATCTTTGAAGTTCCACTCATCCTGTTTCATTCCCTCTTTCCCTAGGGAGAAAGCTTTCTTCAGTTTTGCCACATGGGAATATAAGTGTGTGTGCATGTGTACATGTTCAAACAGTCCTCTTTTTGCACAGTTCCTATATGCATGGATTTCAGTTACCACAGTTTAGTTAACACCAGTTCCCAACAACACAGTTTAAATTTCAGTTACCATGATATATTGACTAAAGAATTAGCTCACCAAAGATGAAAGTGCAATGAAACAAAAAATGACAACTCTAGAAGTGAAATTCAAATTGAACATGAATAGAGTATAGAAGAAATAGCTGATGGTGGGAATAAGAGACTCTGGATACGCAGCCAGAGGTCTCAGTGAAGGTGACGTTATCGACATTAATGGTCGTGATGAAAAGGTTGAACGTGTCCCAGAGCAAGTGATGCCGGTAACAAACTTCACGTTAAAGGAACTCACAGAAGTATTTCATGATATTAATAGTACGAAGGATTAAGTGTTAGAAGCTAGTTCAGGCTTAGATGTACGACAGTTCATCAGGGTGTAGAAAAGATGGTATCATAATTTACATGGAGAAGAATGCAAGCACTGTTCAGGCTACTCTTGATAAATTTTGACCAGAAGTAAAATATTTTTAATTATCAATGTTCCAAATTACAGTATACTGAATAACGTTTTACTATTTTTTCATTTCCCTATACATTTATAACTTAGAGTAGGAGAGTTTTTAATGTGTTGATTAAAAAAACTTTAAGTCACGGAATGATCTTAACTTTCCTATTGATTATTAAGATAGTTTAAGATTATTAAGATTAAGATAACATGGTCATTTTTATAGTCCCACCCTATCACGCAAAGTGAAGACTGCCTGTATTCATATTCAAACAATATCTGTTTTTGCTTGCAGTATTTTTTAAAACTTACATGAATGGCATTAACCCTCTTCTAGTTTTTGAAAATTACTTTTTTTAAGTCAACATTATGTTTAGAGATTTACGTCTATTGAGTACTTGTTTTCTAAATGTACTTTATTTATAGTATTTGCTTTTTAAAAATTTTAAGTTGTATTTTTATTCCCAAGATTACAAAAAGTTTTTTAAAAGAAAGCTTATTATTCTAAAATATGTATCTTACCTATGATAAACATTTAAAAAAAATCAGTCCTAGCACTATTGTCTTATTGACTAAGTAAAGCTGTAGAATATGGTTTTTATACTTTAAACTTAAAATTTCTTTCTTACTGTATATATATCTTATCAATATATTAATAAGCTCATTCTCTATGAGACATGAGAATTAAGGCAATAAAAATGGTTGTTTTCATTTAATAGCCTAGTAATATTTACTTGAACAGTTTCTTCTTTATTGCTATGGTTTGTTTTCAGGCTATGTAACTAATTTTAGCATTCCTCGCTGTATATACTTTGCTTATTTATACCTTTTGTTTTTTACAAAAATGTTGAGGCCAAATTAAAAATTTTGTATGTAGATTCGTAACATGAATTAACATTAATCATTTGCTAAACAGTAACAAATATTAAAAATTATTTTTTAAAACAAGGATAAAAACAAATGTCAGTCTTGGTATTCATTGGGAAAGCAGCTAAAATAATTATCAGAAAATAAATAGATATACTGCTTTTACTGGATCTTCCTTTATTGCTTATTGAAGTGTAATTCACTTACAATATTATATTAGTTTCAGGTGTACAACATGGTAATTCAATATTTTTACGCATTATAAAATGATCATCATGAGAAGTCTAGTTACCAACTGTCACCATACAAAGTTACTAAAATATTATTGACTGTATTCTGTATGCTGTATATTATATCCCCATGACTTACTTATTTTATAAATGGAAGTTTGTATCTCTTAATCTCCCTTACCTATTTCACTCATCCTTCCTACCCCTCCCTTCCCACTGGCAACCACCAGTTTGTTCTCTGTCTGTGGGTCTGTTTGTATCATTTTTTTTCCTCTTTTTAAATTTTTTTATTGGAGTAAAATTGCTTTACAATGTTGTATTAGTTTCTGCTGTACAATGAAGTGAGTCAGCTATACCTATATCCCCTTCCTCTTGGACCTCACTCCCACCACCCGCCCCTATCCCACCCATCTAGGTCGTCACAGAGCACTGAGCTGAGCTCCCTGTGCTATACAGCAGGTTCCCACTAGCTATCTGATTTACACATGGTAGTGTATTTATGTCAAACCTAATCTCCCAATTTGTCCCACCCTCCTCTCCCCACTGCTGCCCGTGTCCACATGTCTGTTCTCTATGTTTACATCTCTAATCCTGCGCTACAAATAGGTTTATCTGTACCATTTTTCTAGATTCCACATATATGCGTTAATATATGATATTTGTTTTTCTTTTTATGGCTTACTTCACTCTGTATGACAGACTCTAGGTCCATCCACATCTCTACAAATGACCCAATTTAATTCCTTTTTATGGCTGACTAATATTCCATTGTATATATGTACCACATCTTCTTTATCCGTTCATCTATCGTTGGATGTTTAGGTTGTTTCCATGTCCTGGCTATTGTAAATAGTGCTGCAGTGAACATTGGGGTACATATATCCTTTTGAATTATGGTTTTCTTGTCAGTGTCTTACAGTTTTCTAATGACGGGTCTTTTTACCACCTTGGTTAGATTTATTCCTAGGCATTTTATTCTTTTCCATGCAGTTGTAAATGGGATTGTCTTCTCAGTTTCTCTTCCTGTTAGTTCATTGTTACTGCATAGAAATGCAACAGACTTCTGTATATATTAATTTTATATCCTGCCATTTTATTTTTATCTTTAAAATTTATTTATTTTATTTTTGACTGCATTGGGTTTTCGTTGCTGCGTGTGGGCTTTCTCTAGTTGCGGCAAGTGTGGGCTACTCTCCGTTATGGTGCGCAGGCTTCTCATTGCAGTGGCTTCTCTTGTGCGGAACATAGGCTTTAGACACGCGAGCTTCAGTAGTTGTGGCTCGCAGGCTCTAGAGCTCAGGCTCAGTAGTTGTGGCGTGTGGGCTTAGTTGTTCCACAGCATGTGGGATCTTCCCGGACCAGGGCTTGAACCTGTGTCCCTTGCATTGGCAGGCAGATTCCTAACCACTGCGCCAGCAGGGCAGTCCTATTCTACTAGTTTTTTGGTGGCATCTTTACTTTGGGGTTTTCTAAATATAGTATCATGTCATCTGCAAACAGTGACAATTTTACTTCTTTTCAATTTGGGTTCCTTTGTTTTCTTGTCTAATTGCAGTAGCTAGGACATCTAATAATATGTTGAGTAAAAGTAGTGAGAATGGGCATCCTTGTTTTATTCCTGATCTTAGAGGAAATGCTTTCAGCTTTTCACTGTTGAGCTTGATGTTGGCTGTAGATTTGTCATATATAGTCTTTTTTTTTTTTGGCCCTGTCACGTGGTTTGTGGGATTTTAGCTCTCCGACCAGGGATTGAACCTGGGCCCTAAGCAGGGAGAGCACGGAGTCCTAACCACTTGACCGCCAGGGAATTCCCCGGTCTTTATTAATAATGTTAAAAGTATGTTCCTTGTATACCCACTTTGTTGAGAGATTTTATCATAAATGTATATTGGATTTTGTAAAAAGCTCTTCCTGCATCTATTGAGATGATCATATGCTTTTTATTCTTCAGTTTGTTAATGTGGTGTATCATATTGATTGATTGGTGGATGTTAAACTGTCCTTCCGCTCTTGGGATCAGTACCACTTGATCATGGTGTGTGATTTTTTAAATGTACTGTTGAGTTTGGTTTGCTAATGTTTTGCTGAGGATTTTTGCATTTGTGTTCATCAGTAATGTTGGCCTATAATTTTGTGTGTGTGTGTGTGGTGTCTTTATTTGGTTTTGGTATCAGGGTAATGCTAGCCTCATGGAATGAGTTTGGAAGCATTCCTTCCTCCTCAATTATTTGGAATAGTTTGAGAAGGCTAGGCGTTAACTCTTTTGTAAATGTTTGGTAGATTCACCTGAGAAGCCATCTGATCCTGGACTTTGTTGGTAGTTTTTTGGTTACTGATTCAATTTCATTACTGGTAATAAATCTGTTCATATTTTCGGTTTCTCCCTGATTCAGTCTTGGGAGATTGTACGTTTCTAGAAATTTATCCATTTCTTCTCGGTTGTCCATTTTATTGGTGTATAATTATTTGTAATAATCTCTTATGATCCTTTGTATTTCTGTGGTGTTGGTTGTAATTTGTCCTCTTTCATTTCTGATTTTAGTTAGGCCCTACCTCCTTTTTTCTTGATGAGTCTGGCTAAAGGTTTATCGATTTCTATTTATCTTTTCAGAAAAACAGGTCTTAGTTTCATTGTTCTTTTCTGTTGTTGGCCCTGGGGTGTCCCGGCACTGGTGCTGGCCTGCTGGTGGGCAGGTGAGCCCCTGCACTAATAGGCCAGAAGGAGGACTCCAAAATGGCACTTGCTAGCACCAGTGTCCTCGTGGTAGAACAAACTCCCTGAGACAGCTGCTGCCAACATCTGCATCCCCAGTAGCAGCAGTCCCAGTTGCCTCCTGCCTCTCCAGGAGGCTCGCAAAGATCACTAAGTGGGTCTGACTTCGGCTCCTTTCAAATGCCTCCATGCTAGGACTTGGAGCATGTGAGATTTTGTATGGGCCCTTTAAGAGTGGTGTCTCTGTTTCCTACAGTTGTCCTGCTCTCCTGCACGCAAACCCTGCTGGCCTTCTGGCCTTCAGAGCCAGACATTCTGGGGGCTTGTCTTCCTGGTGCAAGATCGTTGGCCTCAGTAGCTGATGTGGGGCTCAGACCCCTTGCTCACTGGGGAGAACCTCAGCAATTGTGATTATTCTCCCCATTTGTGGGTCACCAACCTGAGAGTGTGGGTCTTGACTATACCAGGTCTCTACCCCTCCTACCCATATCATGGTTTCTTCTTTATATCTTTAGCTGTGAAAAATCTGTTCTACTAGTCTTCAGGTTTCTCTTATAGATAGTTGTTCTGTGAATAGTTGTAGTTTTGGTGTGCCTGTGGGAGGAGGTGAGCTCAGGGTTTTCCTGTGCTACCATCTTGGCTACTTCTTTCTCTCCTGGACTTCTCTTTTCAGTCTTTTTTTTTTTTTTTTTTTTTGGTAAAGAATCCCATTTTACTTCCCAACTAGCCCAAACCAGTAAAGTTTCTTAGGAATGAGGATGGTATTGTTCTCTTGTTATTGACTCTCTGTTACTGGGCCCCTCATGAATTTATGTTTTTCTTCTGTCAAATGAGGATAATTAATGCTAAACTAGCAAGGGGTTGCTGTGAAGATACAGGAGAATCTCTGTAAAGTGTCTGGGACACAGTAGGTCATAACCTAAGGTGGTGATGTTTTGTTAATGTGACTCTTCTGCCCTTTAAAGTAAAAATTGTGAAGGATACCAATGGGAAAGGAGGTCTAATCAGTTAATATAATACCCTATGGTGCTGAGCATTGTCCATGTATCAGGAACTGTCCCAGGTCCTGGGGAAATGGTGAGCATCCTCCTCGCCCAGTCTTTGTGCCAGTGGCATTTAACAGGGCTGAACTTGCAGGTTTTTATTTTCACTCTTTTGTCATGTTGATAGATTCCTTTTCAAGTACAAGATAGACTGATTATTTGCTCCCCTTTGTTTACAGTTACAAGATAACAAAACTTTCCTAGCAATGATAAACCATGTCTTGAGTGTGGATGGGTTTTACTTTTCAACGACATATGATTTGACCCATACTTTGCAGCGGCTGTCTAACACTAGTCCAGAATTCCAGGAAATGAGTCTCTTGGAAAGGGTAAGCTTAATTTTCAATTATTATTACTTTAAAAAAAAATAATTTTAAGGAGATTTTCTCTGTTTCATCCATAAAATACATATTGATTTTTCTCAGTCCTGGCTCTATCAGGATCATGTATGGGGCTTTAAAAGTATACCATGTTTCAAATAGACATCTCATTTCCAAATTCAGGACCCCAGAATCTGTGTATGTTACACAGACAGGATTGAGAACTACAGGGGTCCATTTTTAGAAATCTAGCTTAAACATGAATGTTGGTAATTTCCTAGCTCTCTGTGTTCTGTGTTATAACAGTTATTAGCATTAGCAACATAATTGTACTTGTAAAATTAATGTTCTAATGGATGATGTTCTTTCTGCAGTGGTGTTTTTTTATAGTTTTTACAAGTAGAAAAGTAACAACTTGTTAAGAACTTGAAAAATATGCTTTTGTTTAGGGTGGAGTTTTTGGTTATTTTATTGACTTAAGTGTATCTTTAAAACTGAACCTCAGGTGATTTCAACATAAAATTTCTGCTGTTCAGGAACCTAGATAATTGCTGCCTTGATTTTTTGTTAGCAAAAGTAGATATGTTTAGGGGGCAGACAGCATTTAAAAGGTTGCTGTCAAAAAAAAAAAGTTGTCAGTTATCTATTAGGTTGGACCATACGAAATTGCCACTAATTGACCATATTTGACCAATAAAAATGATCATTTTATATAGCTCAACCTAAATCTTTTCTTTTTTTTTGGCTGCATTGGGTCTTTGTTGCTGCGCGCGGGCTTTCTCTAGTTGCGGCGAGCAGGGGCTACTCTTCATTGCAGTGCACAGGCTTCTCATTGCAGTGGCTTCTCTTGTTGTGGAGCACGGGCTCTAGGCACGCAGGCTTCAATAGTTGTGGTTCGTGGGGTCTAGAGCACAGGCTCAGTAATCGCGGCGCATGGGCTTAGTTGCTCCACGACACGTGGGATCTTCCTGGGCCAGGGATCAATCCCATGTCCCCTGCATTGGCAGGTGGATTCTTAACCACTGTGCCACCAGGGAAATCCTAAATCGATATTTTAGTTGACTGGCTTTTTAAAGACTTTATAGTCTAATTTTGTAAGATTATATGTAGGCTTCAATGTAAGTTTAGATGTAAGCTAAGCAATGAAGAAATTTGGCTTTTAACTGCAAAGAGACTCTTGCTTTTTTGCTACAGTCTCCATTCGCTATGAAATGTCTCTCAGATGCCTGCCATATACCAGGCACTGTACTAGCCACCGGCCACACAGGATGAAAAGACATGCCCCTGCCTCTCGGGAGCCTGCAGTCTACTGGGGAAGTGGAAGTCCAGGCAATCACAAAACAAGGGACAATTGCTGTCACAGAGATAGGTACCCAAGTGTGGTGGGATCCTGAAGGAAGGCGGGACTCACTCTGTCTGGGGGAGTCAGGGACGACTGTACAGAGCAGAGGAAGGTGATTTTTGAGCCGAGACTTAATGATGAATAGGCCTTATTGATCAGGCAGCAGTGGGAGAAGGAGGGTTCCAGTCAGAGGCAGTGGCAATATTAGGCTAAACTGAAGAAGAAGCCATCTCATCTGTTGGGATGGGAGGGAATTTTTTGTCAGCTAATCAGAAGAGTCAGAGTTACCATAACTTCGGGAATCACAAAAGTGATAAGTGAACCATATATACTATAAACATTTTATCTCAACTTAAAACATAAAAGTTTACATTGACTGGTCAATTTTTTGATGTAGGATCATAAGGTTTTCTTTGTTTTTGGTTCCTTGATTCCTAATTGTCTTTCCTGTATAAATTATATCCATAATGCTTTCCAGTTTAAGTCTCTTTAAAGATTTTGACACTTACAGAGCAGTCTGTTTGCAGAATACTATATATTTTTACTATGTTTCTCCAGTCTTTTATAGTTGCCATTTTTACTACTAGTTCAACAGAAGTTTTGTTTTTAGCAACTTGCCTTTTATCAAGTTCTGTTGTAAATCATTCAACTTTATAGAAAGAGCAGTTTATTTTTAAGTCATATTTCATTGATTTATAAAATAGTTAAATTATGTTATGAATAATAAGAAAAACTGGCACAAACTGATTGGGAACACACAGTCTGAATCTCAGGAAGTGTACCATTCAACTGGTTATGCCTGAGTGCAAGAGCCACTCCTTGTGACTTTCTGCTGGGGACGGGGGACAGGGGAGTGTCCGTTGCTGTGTTTTATAAAGAGAATGAAGAGAATTGGTTAGTCTGCTGAGTTGTTGAGGGAGTTCCTTCTGTATAGTTTGAAAGTCAGAGTGACCAGAGATGAGAGCAGAGAGTTAAGTAGGGGTTGCTAGATTCCAGGACTGGTTAGGCCATGTGAAGATTTGGTTCTTTAGATGACAGTGAGCCAGTGAAGAATTTCCAGCAGACACGAGACGTGTCATGTTAGACAACAACTGCTGGCAGCATGTGGAGGAAGGTTGTGAAGGGCCAGGCTAAGGCTTGAGGCTAGGGAGGCTGTTTTAGTAGTTGGGCTGCAGTCAGGTGTTAGCCAGGGGTGGTGAGAATAGATATGTAGAAGAGGAAATGGATCTGGAAGGGGATTTAGGACTCGATGATTGATTAAATATAAGAGAAAGAGCCTGCGAGGACTGCCAGGTTTCTGTATGGGCCAGCAACACTGGCTTGAGGCAACGAGACAGGGATACCCGGAGGAGGGGCAAGTTGGCAGGGAAGTGGAGTTCTTTTTGCAGCATGTCAAAGAGACCTGCTCCTAGCCACCAGGTGGAGACATTGATTGTTATACTTTTCTTTCTGTAGAAACTCAAATTGGCAGGAGATACTGAATATTAATTTTAAAACTTCTCTCTTAGGCAGACCAGCGGTTTGTATGGAATGGTCATCTTCTAAGAGAACTTTCTGCTCAGCCAGAGGTAATGTACACTAAATAAAACCAGCTTATTTGTTACAATTCAAGTTTTAATTGAATACGTGTTATAAAATGGCTACCTAATCGCCAAGGATTTTGGTAAAGAATTCTAATTTAACTCGTTTATAACTTACGGACTTTGATCCGATCTACCCTCCCACATCATTGTAGGTTGAAGAAGCCTAATTATTTTACTCCAATCTTCTATAGAAGCCTTAAATAAAGAAAAATACCTCAGTATAAATACATTGCTTTCTATAAGTGAGAGAGAGAGAATGGGTCTTGGTAGGCGAATAATGTTAGAAATCGGGCCAGAGCTAATTCCCCAGGCAGTGGAGAGCTTTGCATTTGTCTTCCTATGGGAACCTGACTCCCTTCCGTCACCCAGGATAGACATGCATAGGTGTCACCTTCCTCTGTTCTTGGTTTATACAAATGAGATGTAAACAAGGAGGCCACCTAGGAAGCATAATGTATTGAATCTAGGTAAACAGATTTGCCTAATGGCATTATCTCTTGGCATTTGCTTTGCTTTTTTGGGAAAAGTAGTTTAAACTGCAAACCGTTAACGTGGAGATATCTTTTCCCTGGAGCAGTGAACTTGTTGCGGGCAAAGACTGAAAAGGAGGGAGATAAACATTCTGCAACTTCATGTAGTTTTATTAGTGTTCCAAAATCTGCAAATGTTCAAGCCCAAATGACTGTAGCACATACTTAAATTTTTTAATTAAAAAGACAATGTTACATTAGAGAAATGTCTTTAAAATTAAAAGTTACCCATAAGCTTACTACTTTGTTTTATTTGTATATTACCTCCCCATTTGTAAATATTTTTTATATAGTGCTTCTTTTTGTTTATTATTTTTGAAGTATATTTATTCCTAAACGTAACATACATCTTCATTTCAGGTCCATCGGTTTGCTCTTCCGGTATTATATGGCTGTATCCTTACATATTACTCTTTAGTTTTCTAGCAGCCTTTATTTAAATATTATTAGAAATTAGATTTAAAGACAATCTCAAATATTACATGCGGAGAGTATTTTAGAATTAGTAGAAATCTCTTTTGATAATAATATCACACCATTAACATAAAATCTTAGAATACTGGTTGTAAATGACCATTGTTTTTTTAATAGAAAAAACTCTTTAGACTCACTAATGCTCTCTGGGGCTGGTGTTTTAAAAGAAGAAACATGTCCACTGTGTTTTGGCTTTATTAGACTTTGTATCAATAAACAAGAATAGTTTTAGCCTATTGAAAATTTTCCTTAGCAATTAAAAAAGTTAGACTCAGGAACTAGGATAACCAGCAAGTTGGAGAGGAGAATTACAATTAAAAATTATATTTGTCATTTGAAATAGCCACAGAAAAATGAAAATACATGGTGTACAAAGAATGATGCTTGGTCTGAGGTGTAGTACAAATGCAAAATGAGTAATGGTTATCTAATTGTAAGTTCATTTTTAAAGCCTATCTTTATCATAGACATCATAATAAAAATAGGGAAGCAAAGTGAGCTGGCTGTTAAAGGGTAAGCACAATGTGCTGATGAGTGCCTATAGTCAGGACTCTGCCCGGCAGAAACTGAGGGGGTCTTTCTATCACATACCCGCAAAGAAGCTTACTAACTAACACAACAGTCTGTGATTTATTTGTTCATTATGTTAGTATGATTTCCTTAAATTATTATGCTTGTTATACTTAAAAACAGAAAAGTAATGCAGGAAACATTTTCCACAGTTGTGGGGGAATAAAAATCAGAAAATGTCAGGATAAAAGCTCTTGTTTATTCTGGTTTTTGTTTTTGTTTTTCCCTGGAGCTAAGTTCTCCTAAGGATAAAATAATAACAAGGGTACTATTTAGTTAGTGCTTTAAGGGTTTGGGCCAATTGTGTGTATGTGTTTCTTTAATTCCAGAATGAGATTGTGAATGGGCAAATAATAAATGAGATTATAGAACACTTTTGCTAGGTGATTTTATTTGATTTTATTTTATTTATTATTATTATTTTTTTTTTTGCGGTACGCGGGCCTCTCACTGTTGTGGCCTCTCCCGTTGCGGAGCACAGACTCCAGATGCGCAGGCTCAGCGGCCATGGCTCACGGGCCTAGCTGCTCTGCGGCATGTGGGATCTTCCCAGACCAGGGCACGAACCCGTGTCCCCTGCATCGGCAGGCGGACGCGCAACCACTGCGCCACCAGGGAAGCCCCTGCTAGGTGATTTTAGAAACAGTTTATTTCTCTTTATTTTTTTATTTTTTATTTTATTATTATTTTTTTTGTGGTACGCGGGCCTCTCACTGTTGTGGCCGCTCCCGTTGCAGGGCACAGGCTCCGGACGCGCAAGCTCAGCAGCCATGGCTCACGGGCCCAGCCGCTCCGCGGCATGTGGGATCTTCCCAGACCTGGGCACGAACTCGTATCCCCTGCATCGGCAGGCGGACTCTCAACCACTGTGCCACCAGGGAAGCCCTAGCTTTAAATCTGAAGCTTTACATTGGCTTTTGTTTAGTGTAGCTCTTTGACAAGACCTGTCCTCAGATGTTTCCTGTACTTAGAGATCAGCAAGAAAAAAGGGCCCAAGGCGGGAGCGTGACTGGAGCAGAGAATGGACAGGGAGTGGGAACTGTATTCAGAGAGGCTGCCGGACCCACATTATGCAGGGCCTTAGGGGCTTTGTCTTTTACTTTAACTGTTAAGAGAAACTATTGGGATTTGAGTAGTGGATTGTCATGGTAGGACAGGATCACTCGGACAGTGATGTAGAGAATATGCCAAAGGTGAGCAGGGGAGGATGCAAGGAGTAGCTAGGAGCAGTTGTAGTAATCTGGATGGGATGTAATGTTGCCTGGGACCAGGGTGCTAGCTGATGGTGATGAAAAGTGGTCAGGTTCTAGATATGTTTTGAAAGTGGAGCTAAAAGGATTTTCTGACAAATTGTACATGGGGAATGAAGGAGGGTTGAGTATGAGTCTTAAGATTTTTGGCCAGAGTAAGTGGAAGGAAGCCATGCATTGTGGTGGGGAAGAGCCGAGGTGGAAGGCAGGCCAGAGTATCTGGACTTCTATTTGGACATGTTGAGCTTGAGATTTCTGTAAATATCCAAGTAGAGATTGTCAAGAAGACGTAGATTAATGGAACTGGAGTTTAGGAGAGAAGTCCATGTTGGAGACGTAAATTTTTTTTTTTTTTTTGAGACATAAATTTGAAAGTCCTCAGGGTATAGATGGCATTTAAAGCCATGAAGTGGGATGAGATCATCAAAGGAAGAAATGTATATAGAGAAGAAAAAGGTGTGGAGAAAGAAGACAACCTGAAGGGGGTTCTAGATAGTGAATAAATGCTAGAGCCATGGACTACAGGCCTCAGGACAAAGGACTTCTGAAGTGGGGGAACCAAAGTAAGTGAACTGAAATGACGAGTCATATAGAGTTACTCTAAGATTTGAAGTTGGAAAAACCAGCAAAGGCAAGTGAGGAAGAGAAGAACCAACCAAGTGAGAGTAGTGTCCCAGAAGCAAATGAAAATAAGGTTTCCAAGCAGAGGGTCTTGTCAGCTGATATGCTGCTGGTTGTTTAAAAATGACCATTAGATTGAGAGTCCGCCTGCCAATGCAGGGGACATGGGTTCGTGCCCTGGTCCGGGAAGATCCCACATGCCGCAGAGCGGCTGGGCCCGTGAGCCATGACTGCTGAGCCTGCACGTCCGGAGCCTGTGCTCCACAACGGGAGAGGCCACAACAGTGAGAGGCCTGCGTACCGCAAAAAAAAAAAAAAAAAAAAAAGACCATTAGAGAGGGAGGTTATGTTCCTGTTTCCCCCACTTCTCCCCAAATGGGGGCTGTTACCAAATGCTGGGAAGAAAGATTTTGGAGAAGGTGGGAGCACAGTCACATGCTAGAGCAATGTCCTTGAGTGTGTGAGGGGGTGGGGTCTAGTACACAGGTCGAAGGCCTGACACAGACAGCTTATCCACCATCCAGCTCATCCGCCATAGTAGAAAGGAAACAGCTATGGTGGACCTGGAGGCTAGTAGGTAGATAGATGTGGTGGGAGCATGTGGATGGCTTTTATTTTCACAGTGAAATTAGAAGCAGTGCCATTAGCTGTGAGTAGTAGCTGGAGGTTGAGGAGAAAGTGTGAAATGAGCATCCCAAGTGGGAGTGCATGGCCCTGAGAGTCACTAATTGACAAAAGATTAGAAGTAAATACATCGACATTTAAAAAGTTATGTCGTGCTGGGATTCTGCATGATTTTTCTTTTTCTTTCGTTCCTTACATGCTTTTGGATGGATATTCATCTTGTAATCAGAAGAAAATGATTCATAAAGCATACATATTCCATGCTATACTCAGTTCTCTCAGAGGCAGACTCCATGTCTGATTCATCTTTGTGCCCTGCTCCAAGTAGATAATTTGGGGGAATGACTGAGTAAATACGGCTTTGGAGTCTTCTCTAGTACTGTGGTTTTAAAGGATTGTGAATTGGGAGCTCAGGATGACTCATTACAAAGTCTGATGATACCAGGTGATAGAGAGGGATGAATCATAAGAAATTCATACTGCTAGTATCATTTGGTACCACTATTTTGAAAATTATTTGGCATTTCCTTATGGATTTACCAGGCCTTCCCCTCTACATACCCAATACGTTTATACCAGTAGGTTTTTCAGAAATGTTCACAGCACCACTGTTAGAGCAAACTCAGAGCACCACGAGTTCCATCAGCAGAAGAATTAGGGCTGTTGTGATATGGTCCTTATAGATTGCACACAACACTGAAGAGGACCAAACTACTGCTTCATGCAGGGCAAGGATGACTCTTAGGTACTTACTGGGGGCATAAACAAGGACTTGAAGTTTATTAAGAGTGTTGTGCCATTTTTATAAAACTCAAAAGCAAGCTGTGTGTTTTCAAGTCATGGTTGCATATAATGAAAGTAAGAAGGCAGGGGAATCGTCTCCACAGGGCTTCTGGGCAAGAAGGCAGTTGGATGGGATGAAGAAGGAACAGATACTAGATTCAGGGCTTTGATGCTGTTTGCAAGTTGGAGGTAGGTTTATAGATATTTTATTATGCTCTTATGCTTTATAATGGATGAATCAAATTATATTAAGCAAAATGTTATGTAAAGGAAATAACCATAGGGCAAACCCAAACCTATGAGGAAGAGAGAGATACCTTCTGTTTCTGAATAATCTTTAATTTACAGTTTGATCTGTAAATCTTTATATACTTAGCAACTGTTATTGGTAATTGTAATTATGCATATAATATAAACTTCAGTAGCTTAGTCTTTTTCCACCCTTTTTTCCATTTCTTATTGGAAGGTTAATCTATTTTAAATGTATAAGTCTTTCATTCAAAGATTTTTTTGTGATGTGGTTAATATTTAATTCTTTACTTTCAGAAAGTGGTTGAAACTATCTGGGAAAGGAAATCATATTATTTAAATAGAAACACTGTAATGAACCACTTAAACACACTGACTATGTCATTATAGGGTTACTGACTTGACAAAGCTTCACAATCAGTACTAAAGGCTTGTGAATATTCATGAGGAACCAAAAAATTTGCATATTCTCCTCTTTATTTTCTATAGGCAGAGTCATTCTTACTAGGGTAGATAGATTCAAATTTCATCTGAAAATAATACATATGATTTTGCAATATGTTATATTTTTCTTAATGTAGTTAAGTTATTACTATGCACTCATGTTCTATTAATGGAAAATACTTTGATTGGATTCTCATCTCGAGGAGGAGTTGTTTCAGAGCTGGTGTCCGCTATTATGTAAGAGGTGAGATTAATTTTGTCAGCACGATTTGGTACTGGGTTATATCTATCTCTAATTAATGTTTGGCTCATGGTAACATGAATGTAACCTTTTGTATTTTATTTGTTTCATTATCATTTGATAGCCTCGCTAAATATTTATCTCCTGCTTCATTATGATAATTAGGTAGGTCTTCTGTGCTTTACTCCAGCTACTGTAGTTACATTGCAGATGTTAATGAGACACTGTAGGCTGCTTCTTTCTGCTTTAAGAGGAATTGATCATGTTATTTGCTGGATGTCTGAAAGCATAGCTGAACTCACTATAGTTTTCGATAACCTAAACTCATATCAGAAAGTATTTTCTTTTATTGCTCTTGGTTTCTTTGCATGTATAAAGCTAGACATTTGACCTTATGCCTTCAACTTCGAAGATTTACATTTGAGCATTTATTCTTTAGGCTTTGTGCTAGCAACACGCTAATTTGCTTAAACCAAGCTTTTAAAATCTGTATTAGAAGTTAGTGTCATTATGAAAATGAGTTTCCCGAACTCTATTTTTTTTTTTAAGCCAGAGTATATCAGAATAAAATCCTATGGACCCTTAGGTAAATCATAGAAGTTTGGGGCCAGGAAGTTGTAAAAGTCATTTGGTTAATCTCCTTTAGTATAGGTGATATAGCAGAGGAAGAAAGACATTTAGTGAGTGACCTGGCCAAGATCACACAACCAGGATTAGAGTTAGCAATGCCCTTGTATCTGGATTTTCTTGGATGGAGTCGTATTTTTTAATTAAAAGTTTTGAAATGGTAATGCAGTCACATAGATCAGGTATCAAAAGTATAAAAAGATATGCAGTTAAAAAATATTTCTCATTTCTGACTTCATCTGCTGTATCTTACCTCCCGACCAGCTGATCTGTTGTTAGTTTCTTACTTATCCTTCAGATAATTTTTATGCTATTCCAAGTATGTTCTCCTTCTTTTGCGGACAGTGGTTGTATACTGTGTACATTTTCTTGCACCTTGGGTTTTTTTTAACTTAATATATATTGGAAATCGCTTCATAAAGATGTCTCGTACGCTCATTCGCTCTCACACACACACACACACACACACACACACACACACAATCTCACTCTTACTCTCAATCTCACTTTTTAAAATAACTACATATTATTCCTTAATGGGAATTCTGGACAGAACCAAGTATAGCCCATGCTTCTGACAAGTAATTTTAGAACGTACTGAGAAGGCATTTTATTGCTGATTTGACTATAATTTTTTTCCCTTCTGTTAATATGTTAACAGAAACACTGATGTTATATGTTACACCTCAAAATGTTATATGTTTTAGAAGTATGTCAGATAGAAAGAATGTTAAGAAATATTTGAGATGATTAAAAAATCTGTTGATTCTTTTTTTTTCTTTCCTAATAATTTGAGTCAGGGACTCGCTTGAAAGTTGCCTTTGCTTAGCAAGCTTTTCTTAGTAAAGATAATGTAAACAAGATAGTAAGGTAATGCTTCAAACATTTGAAAGAACTAACCAAATCAAGGCTAAATATTTAAGAGCAGTGCTTTTCAAATTAGTTTTTTTGGGTATATTCATGGAGTTGTAGAAATTGTAGGATCATATACAGTTTTTGTGCTTTCATTTTGATAATTAAAATTATAAGCATCTGCTGGACCATTTGCATCATTATAACAAAATACTGTTAACATAATGGCCCACATTTGCACTTAATATTGTGTTTAATGGTTTTAACTTCCAAAATTGGGATCTATGGGTATACTGTCAGAGGTTTTTGAGAACTTGTTTTTTCTTTAAAATATGTCCAAAATTTGAGAAACACTGTTTTGGAGGAATTGTATATATATAAACAATTGGTATATTAAATAGCAGCCAACATTATTTGTTTGTTAATAGGTCCTTAATACTTCCTTTAAGCCTGTTTAAATGAGTGAGCTTTGTTAGCTTTCTGATGGTGGACTATGCATTTGTTTGAAATTTAGTTTTATAAGTACTTTTCCACTAATTTGAACTGACTTAATTCTCTTCAAGTTAGAGTGAATTAGTGAGTTCCTGATGTTTTTCTTATGTAATAAATATAGTTAATTTTTTTCCAATTCAGGAATTGATTCTGAAGGCCACGCAGCTAACTTTGTAGAAACAGAACAAATTGTGCACTACAATGGGAACAGAGCTTCATTTGTACAGGCAAGTTAACGTGTCTGTTAGGCAGCCAGCCAGTTGGTCTCTTATACTTGGATTGTAATTTCCTGACATATTGTTGAAATTTCTCTCCTTTTTAAAGTAATATCATTGTCTGCAATATGGAAAGAGTTCACCCCAAACAAGGATATTCCATTAACCTGGCACTCAGCTGCTGACATTTTCTGCCCTTGAATTAAATCCCTAAAGGAGAGGGTAGGGTAGGAGGTGCAAGGGTTATGGAAATGGAGCCACTGGTCTGCTTAACCCCTTAGACTTCTTCAGGGCAGTGATGACAGGACAAGCAGTTGGCTTATGCCTGACTTCACCTGCCTTGCATTCACTGTGACATAATATCTGAGTTGTGGATCACTTACTGCTCCAGAGTATTAATGGCTAAAAATATTTTTAAGTTCATAAACATATTCTTTTGAGAATGAATAAAGCAATTTCTAGTTTTATTATAATTCCAAATTACTTACCAGACGTAACCTGGTAATTTTTACTTGTAGATAAAAATTGATTTATTTTAGAATTTAGGGGAAACACAACTGTCTACTACACAAGTGCATGTATATAAAATCAGAAAAAGTCCTTTCCAAATGCATGCCCCAAAATATGAATTTTAGCAGCCGGTATGCATGGATTTCTTTCATAGTTAGTAGGTTGCATTTTTATTTTTTCTTTTGCGGTCATTGATATTGTATATACCCCTGACAATAAGCTGAGAAAAACAAGTTTGTGTGTATGTTTCTTTTTACATATCTTTTCTTTTCTTTTAGACTCGAGGATCAATACCACTTTACTGGTCTCAAAGACCAAATCTCAAGTACAAACCACTGCCACTGATCAACAAAGTAGCAAATCATGTGTGTATCTTCCATGCTTTTTTCATTGGCTATAAATAGAAGCTTAGTGGCATTATAGTTTGCGTATAGAGCATGTATTTATTTCTCATAAGTTAGACTTCAACATCTTTGAGGCCTTTCTCCTTGCTTCTGGCACTTAGTGAGCTTATAAACCAAAGGGCTGTGTAAATGGCATGTTAGAAATGTGGAAAAACAAACTGAATGACATGGTAAATTTAGATTTTAGAGATCTCGGTAAGATTTGCAGTCTTACACTGTTTAGAATATTCAGTGTATTCTGTTTGACATGCTCAGAAATAAAATAGTAATATTGTAGCTCACAGTGGAATGGCTTATAATTACTACTCACTACATGGTATTTAGAATATCTAGAAGACATAGAGTCCATCTTAATGTCATTCTCTTGAATATAGAGATAGGACATTTAAAGAGATACTTTTTAACATCTTATAAATATTCTTATAATGTAATCTGGTAAAGTATATAACTCTTGTTTTTCCCCTCTTTAGATGGATGGTTTCCAAAGGCATTTTGATTCACAAATAATTATTTATGGAAAACAAGTCATAATCAATCTGGTATGTTTCTTACATTTTGGGGGGAATAAAACCTTAGCATCCTTTTTTTTTTTTTAACAAAACTTATCATTTTAACTTTTTTTTTTTTTTGCGTTATGTGGGGCTCTCACTGTTGTGGCCTCTCCCGTTGCGGAGCACAGGCTCCGGACGCGCAGGCTCAGCGGCCATGGCTCACGGGCCCAGCTGCTCCGCGGCATGTGGGATCTTCCCGGACCGGGGCACGAACCCGTGTCCCCTGCATCGGCAGGCGGACTCTCAACCACTGCGCCACCAGGGAAGCCCCATTTTAACATTTTTAAGTGTGCAACTCAGTGGCATTAAATATTTTACAGTGTTGTGCAACCGTCACCACTGACCATTTCCAGAACTTTTCATCATACCAGACAGAAACTCAGTATCCATTAAACAGTAACTTCCTATTATCCCTCTTACCTCAGCCCCTGGTAACTCTGTTCTACTTTCTGTCTATAAATTTGTCTATTCTAGGTATCCCATATAAATTGTATTGTGTAATATTTGTTCCTTTGCATCTTATTTCCCTTAGCAGAATGTTTTTGTTTATGTGGTTCCAAGTTACTTTGTAGTGTCCTTTCATTTTAACTTGAAGGACTCTCTGTATTATTTCTGGTAGGGCAGGTCTAGGGATAATGAACTCCCTCAACTTTTGTTTATCCAAGAATGTCTTAATTTCTGTCTCATTTTTGAAGGACAGTTTTGCCAGATATAGAATTATTGGTTGACAGTTCTTTTCTTTCAGTACTTTAAATATATTATCCCATTGCCTTCTAGCCTCCAAGGTTTCTGAAGAGAAATTGGCATATAATTCTATTCAGAATCCCTTGTATGTGATGAGTCCTTTCTCTCTTGCTGCTTTCAAGATCCTCTCTTTGTCATTAAGTAGTTTGATTATAATGTGTTTGGTGTGTTTCCTTGGGTTTGTCATATCTGGGGATTGGGCACTTCTTGGATTTGACGATCTATATCGTTCATCAGATTTGGGAAGGTTTTTTGCCATTTTCTCTTTAAATAACCTCTCTGCCCCTTTCTCTCTCTCTTCTCTTTCTGGGACTCCCATAATGAATATGTTGTCTGCTTGATGGTATCCCAGAAGTCCCCCAGGCTCCATTCAATTTTCCGATTCTTTTTTCTTTCTGCTGCTTCAACTTGATTATTTCTTTTGTCCTATACAAGTTTGCTGATTCTTCTTTCTTCCTGCTCAAATGTGCTGTTGAACTCTAGTGAATTTTTAATTTCCATGTTGTACTTCTCAGGTCCAGACTTACTGTGTGGTTCCTTTGAATACTTTGTTTCTTTGTTGATATTCTCATTTTTTTCATATATGGTTTTCCTGATTTCCTTTAGTTCTTCGTCCATGCTTTCTTTTAGCTCTGAGCATATTTAAGACAGTTATTGTGAAAGCTTTTTGCTATTTATTTATTTATAAAAATTTTAAATATTTATTTATTTATTTTTGGCTGCATTGGGACTTCGTTGCTGGGCGCCGGCTTTCTTTAGTTGTGGCGAGTGGGAGCTGCTATTCGTTGTGGTGCATGGGCTTCTCATTGTAGTGGCTTTTCTTGTTGTGGAGCATGGGCTCTAGGCACACGGGCTCAGTAGTTGTGACTCGAGGGCTCTAGAGCACAGGCTCAGAAGTTGTGGCACACGGGCTTAGTTGCTCCGAGGCATGTGGGATCTTCCTGGACCAGGGCTTGAACCCGTGTCCCCTGCATTGGCAGGTGGATTCTTAACCACTGCGTCACCAGGGAAGTCCTATTTATTTATTTTTAATTTGGCCACGCCACACGGCTTTCAGGATCTTAGTTCCCCAACGAGGGATGGAACCCAGGCTGTGCCAAGTCCTAACCACTGGACCACCAGGGAATTCCCTGAAAGCTTTTTTTTTTTTTTTTTTTTTTTAAATTTATTTATTTATGTATTTATTTTTGGCTGTGTTGGGTCTTCGTTGCTGCGCTAGGGCTTTCTCCAGTTGCGGCGAGTGGGGGCCACTCTTCATTGAGGTGCGCGGGCCTCTCACTGTCGCGGCCCCTCCCGTTGCGGAGCACAGGCTCCAGACGCGCAGGCTCAGTAGTTGTGGCTCACGGGCCCAGCCGCTCCGCGGCATGTGGGATCTTCCCAGACCAGGGCACGAACCCGTGTCCCCTGCATTGGCAGGCGGACTCTCAACCACTGCGCCACCAGGGAAGTCCTATTTATTTATTTTTAATTTGGCCACGCCACACGGCTTTCAGGATCTTAGTTCCCCAACGAGGGATGGAACCCAGGCTGTGCCAAGTCCTAACCACTGGACCACCAGGGAATTCCCTGAAAGCTTTTTATAAATAAGGCTTTTGCAGGGATGGTTTCTATCAGTTTATTCTTTTCCATTGAATAAGCCTTGTTTTCCTGTGTTTTTTTGTATGCCTTATGATTTTGTTGTTGTTCTTGAAAACTGGGCATTGGATGTTTATAATGTAGTAACTCTGGAAGTCAGATTCTTCTTTCCCAGGGGTTTGCTGTTGTTTTGTTTTGTTTTTGTTTTGATTACTGAATGCTGTAGTAATCTATTTGTTTTGAGACTTTTCCAAACTATTTTTGCAAAGACTGTTCCTTGTTGTGTACGCTCACTGAAGTCTCTGTTCTTTTAGCTTGTGTTCAGCTAATGTTTTGACAGAAATTTCCTTGAATACAAGGAACTGAAAGAGACAAGGAAAAAACAAAAAAGAGAGAACAACCCCATCTCCTAATCTCTGCAGACTGCTTCTGTGTTGGAGCAGTCCTTCACTTATTTAGTTAGGCTTGCTCTGAATGTAGGGATTAACCTGAGGTGAAGGCTTAAGGTCTTTTCAGGACTTTTCTGAGCATGCATCTTGCTTGGGTATGCATACGGCTGTCTAAAACCCTCCATATATGTGGCTGCTTTTGAGTATCCTAGTTTCTCAAAGAATGTCACCCCAGCTGCTTCTGCAGGCTTTAGATGGTCTATTTTATGTCTCCACCTGAAATATCTTGCCCTAGGCATCTTGGTTTATAGTCCTCTTGTAGCTTATATGAGCAGTGTGCAAATAAGGTCTGGTCTGCTCCTCCCATTTGTGGAGGGGGGCTGAGAACTGTGTTGCCGCTGCTTAAGCTAAGATCATCATTGCACTGGGGAAAGGATGAGATAAGGGCAAGAAAAATGCTACAGAATTGTCTTACAATTTTGAGGATGGCTTTATCTTGATTGGACATTTGTCTGGTTGCTATAAACCTTTGACTGTTTTCTAGAGCTCCTACAAAGTTGGTTTAGACAGCTTCTCTTTTTTCTGATGTTTTTGTGAGGGTATAAGAGCTTAAAGCTTCCTAGTCTGCCATTTTGCTGATGTCACTCTGTCCTTTTAATTAAACTTAAAGCTATGGTGGGACTTCCCTGGTGGCACAGTGGTCAAGAATCTGCCTGCCCATGCAGGGGACACGGGTTTGAGCCCTGGTCTGGGAAGATCCCATATGCCGCGGAGCAACTAAGCCCATGTGCCACAACTACTGAGCCCACATGCCACACCTACTGAAGCCCGGGTGCCTAGAGCCTGTGCTCCACAACAAGAGAAGCCACCACAACGAGAAACCCGCGCACCATAATGAAGAGTAGCCCCTGCTCGCTGCAGCTAAAGAAAGCCCGTGCGCAGCAATGAAGACCCAATGCAGCCATAAATAAATAAATAAACAAACAAACAAATATTTTTTTAAAAAGCAGGCTGTGGTGTTTTTAATTTTTTACAGGTTAATCAGAAGGGCTCAGAGAAGCCACTTGAACAGGCATTTGCAACAATGGTGTCTTCCTTGGCAAATGGAATGATCAGGTACCTCACTAGAAATATGTTGTAGGTATTTTCAGAGTAGATGTGCAAATGCATATATACGTAAGTACATAGATCTCTCTAGACGTATTTCAGTTTGTTGTTTTCAAAGCATGATTTTGTTAGCTTGAAATTTTCTCTGGCATAATTCATGTTGCAGAATAACTTCTTAACAGATTAATTTTAATTTTGTAAAAGTTTAGCCCTTGATTAAAATCCTCTCCTTGAGGCTTTGTGTCGCTCTGCCCATTGGGTCTTGAATTTCAGTTACTCATGATTGTTTGGTGTGGTCTGCCTGGTCCTGACCACCACACGAGCTGGAGCAATTTACTGTTGCATGGCGGCCTTGTCTGGAGCAGCAGCTTGCCCCTCCTGTAAGGCAGCAGGCAACAGTTACAAATTCTCTGTAGCCTTGTCAAAAGAGGGGGGATCCTAAAACATAAACAGTTGCCCTGTGGAAATGTGCAGGGTAATGAGTCAGCCCATTTGGAGCTTCTGCATCAGGAAACCGGGGTAGGAGGTGGGGGTATACTGTGGTAGGAAGTGGTCACAGGCATTGGGGGAAGACTTTAAAAGAAATGGTACTCCGTTGTTTGGGGAGAATTTTTTTAACCTATGGAAATTTTTAAACATACACAAAAATAGAATGATATATAATGAACCTTTGGGGAAGAATTTAAGCCTATTGTCCAACTCAAAAACTCTAGCAAGTTTATCAGACCCTTACTCCATGCCCATTTCTGCCTTCTCATAGTGGAACCTGCCCAAACACACTTGGATGAGTCAGAGAAGTGATTTCTATCCAGGATGTGCCTTAAAATCCTCAGAGGAGTTACTCAGAATATACCTAAGACCTGAAAAATCAGCATCACTGGGTTTAGAGTCCAACATGTCTGGAAAATGTTTATCTGCTGCCTCCTTTGTACACCCCTGGTTAAGCCCCTGTCTGTGCTTCAGAGGGTTTCTGTAGGTATACTCACCTCCAGAGTTGCCTCTAGTGTTTGTAGCAGCAGCTAACTTTGAGAACTTGAGGAATAAGTCAGAGTCTAAAGTTATGCCCTTGGTGTTCCAGGGCACTTGGAGGGTACATACTGCTAAGGAATAAACACCCTAAAGCTATTGTTACCAAAATATAATGACATAAGACATTCTTAGAAGATACAAATGTAATTTTAACAAATGTAATTTTGGAACGATACAAGCTTAAGAATCCAAGTGCATTTATGTGCTAGTGAGCCACTTAAATTCTTCAGGCAAGTCTAGAGCTATGGTCAGAGCACTCCAAAAATAACTCTCACACCACCACTTCTAATGGAGCTGCCTTTGAAAATGCTTCCCCTCACTCCCAGTCTTCCCAAAGTCTGGCCTCACAGTTGGCTAACTTCTGTTTTTATACTAATTTCTAAGTACCCCATTCTCCCCTGAGATAACCATTGAGGTGATAGAAGACCCTCTTTTGACCTGCTGGAAGCCCACCCTACATTGATTTCCCTTCAGCCACTGGAGCCAAGGCTCCATGAGAGCAGACACATAATCTGAATTTTACTCTGTAGATGAGAGTGGAATGTTCTTCTAGTCCTCCTCCTTTATGACTTGACTTGATCCCTGAATAGGAAGTTGGGTAGAAGTGGAATGTGTGAGAATCTTCATGTACCCTGGTGCCCAGGTTCTCTTCATTCTTTCTTCCTCTCTTGACTTTCGGGAGTTGGTTAATGATTTTTCCCGCTCTCAAGGGGCAACATTTTCCAGCTCATAGTAGGGCACCTTCACTGTTAGATGTGTTCTAACTTTGAGATTTATACCTCTTAAGTATTAGATAACTGAAAACAGCCCATTACAGATTGATGGACAAGAAAATTCTCTCTACCACATGTATGTGTGATGTATGGATAGTGATAATGAATATTTTGGTAGGATGAACAGTAACTAACCAGAATGGGGACCATCCTGCTTCTGTTCTTCTCACAGCCCCTAATACACAACAGACAGTCCAGTCCTCCTTGGACTGAATCGCATTTGACCATTTTGAACATCTTAATCTGAAAATCAAAAAGAGACCCTATTCTTTGCACATGGGGGTAGAGAATAAATATACAGTAGATATTCAGTTGGACAAGGCTACTTTATATTAACATACCTGATTGCTGTACTTGAGCTCACTTCTTAGCATTTCGCTGGGCTTCTTTTTTTTTTTTTTTTTTTCTTTTTGCTGTATGCGGGCCTCTCACTGTTGTGGCCTCTCCCGTTGCGGAGCACAGGCTCCGGATGCGCAGGCCCAGCGGCCATGGCTCACGGGCCCAGCCGCTCCGCGGCATATGGGATCCTCCCAGACCGGGGCACGAACCCGTATCCCCTGCATCCGCAGGCGGACTCTTAACCACTGCGCCACCAGGGAGGCCCCTCGCTGGGCTTCTTTACTCCTGTCTGAGGGCCTCTAGAAAAACATGTGAAGATAGAAGAGAGTGTGTGTGTATTTTTTTCCTTCAGTAGATATGAGCATGAGAAGGTGGGTGTGTCTGTGCATGCCTGCATGCATGTGTATATGTATAGTGGTAAACTCAGAGTGAAGGAGGCTCTACTGTTCCCAGGTGATATGTATGTAGAGAGGAGGATCAGCTTATGAAGGTATTATTAACAGAAAGAAAATGAATAATCTTTAGTCACTTTCTGAATATCTTTTCTTTTGGTAGATATATTGCCTTTGACTTCCATAAGGAATGTAAAAATATGAGATGGGATCGACTAAGTATTTTATTGGATCAAGTAGCAGAAATGCAAGATGAATTAAGGTAAGCTATGTTATTTCCCTACAGAGGTTGAGGGATGAGGTAGGTGCATATGTTAATCATGTATATTATGCATTATCTAACAGACTTACAGATATAGTTCACTAGGTTGATAGCACTTGTCTGTACTCTCATTTGTAGTTTTTTTTTTTCCCCTGAAAGATGAGACTTGGTGGTTTTAAATACTTAAAAATTCTTAAAAATTACCCAAGTCCAGGTATTATCATATTTTTATGTATTATCTTCTACACATTTACAAATTTTTATATAATTGAAGTTAGTTTGCTACTGTTTTATGTTCAGTTGTTTTCACTAAACATTTTATCACATTTTGTCATTAGCCTACCAGGTCTTTGTAATGATAGCATTTAATGGCTTTTCTGTGTTCCATTTTTTCATAGTACAGTTTCAGTTAAATGCTTTTCTTTGCATCGGGCATCTGGTTTGTTTCCTTTTCTCTTCCTACCATGAAAGATTGTGCTGCAGTGAATCACTCTGGGTATAAATATATTTTTACTTGTGTTAAACGGTTTCCTGAAATAAATTCTTGAGGGTAGGATAATGGATCAAAGGGTCTGAATATCTTCATGGTACTTCTCATATGTGTTTACAGTGTTACTTACTGTGTGGGTTCATATATTCGCTGTACTCTATGCACATGTCAGTCTTTACCTATTTTAAAGCCAGAAGTAGGAATCTGGAAACCAGTCTCATTTTGTTCTGCCTGTGTAGTTCTAATGCACTGTGTAATTTCAGTTACACAGTAACATAGTAAAACTTCTGTAGACATTTGCTCAGCTTTTTTTTTTTTTTTCTTTTTTGCGGTTCGCGGGCCCCTCACTGTTGTGGCCTCTCCCGTTGCGGAGCACAGGCTCCGGACGCACAGGCTCAGTGGCCATGGCTCACGGGCCCAGCTGCTCCACGGCATGTGGGATCTTCCCGGACCGGGGCACGAACCCACATACCCTGCATCGGCAGGCGGACTCAACCACTGCGCCACCACGGAAGCCCCTGCTCAGCTTTTAAAAAAATATTTTTATACATATTAAGTCATCAGCTATAGTTAGTTAAATCTGCTTTTTTTTTTTCTTCTTCTGTGAGGTTTTGTTTTGAGCATAGCTTGTCCAACCTTTGACCAACCTTGTCAGAGGGGTTACTTCTTGGGTTCATCTGTTAATTGTTGCCCCACAGAGTATAAGAAAGAAGGGAGGATTGACACCAGAATATTTGTCCCTTGCTCTCACTGTGTTCCACAGGGACAGTAGACGTTTCACCTGTGACTTTCAGATGACCACTCTGCACATTTGTTTCCAGGGATTTTGGGGGAAGTGGAAAGAATCTGGGCTTTGGGGTCCTACACAATAAGTTTGAAATCTCAGTTTGCCTCCTATTAGCCATGTGACCAAGGAGCAAGTTAGTTATCTTCAAATCTTGATTTCTCCATCTGTAAAGTGGAGATAATAATACTTATCTCTTAGACTTGTATAGTTTAAGAAATAATATTTATAAAACATGTAGTATTTAGTTTATAAGTACTAATGGGGTGCCAGCACTCACATGCACTCTATATATACATACTCTAATCGAACTTCACCAGTTTGGCATGAACCTCATGTAGAGTTTTAGTCTAAACACATTCTTTTAAGCCTTTTTTTTTTTTTTCTGTCAGGCCTCACGGCATGTGGGAACTTAGTTCCCTGACCAGGGATCGAACCCATGCCCCCTGTATTGGAAGCAAGGAGTCTTAACCACTGGACTGCCAGGGAAGTCCCTTAAGCCCTTAATTTTAAGGTCATGATTTTTAGCCCTTGGTGAATCTATTGTGTTTCTCCCTCATTTTTTGATTTTGGGGAGTAATTGCAATAAAATTAATATTATCTAGTATTCATTGTATTCTCTGTCCCATACAATCTGGCTAAGCACTTTATATGCATTTTACATTATCTCATTTAAACCTAAGAGCGGCCTAATGGTAGTGCTATCGTCTCCATTTCGTGGGTGAAAAAAATTCAGGCTCTGAGAGATTAGGTTAATTACTTAAAGTTACACAGCTAGTAACTTGCCTAAGGAGCTAAGGGTAGCAAACCAGTTGTTTGCTGCCAAAGTCCATGCTCTTTACTGCCACTCTGAGTCAACATTGTCAAATTTTTGAGTTCGTAGAATAATCTGAACAGATTGTTAAAAATGACAGAAACGCAGGAACTGGTAACCATGGTTGGCTCCAGTGCAGACATCTGGGTGGTTCAGGGGAGAAAGGAAAACGGATTTTTCAAATAATACCCTATTATACCTTATAAATTTAGTACTATTTGCATATATTACCCTTCTTTTTAAAATTAATTCATTTATTTATTTATTTTATTTTTGGCCGCGTTGAGTCTTCATGGCTATACATGGGCTTTTCCAGTTGCAGCGAGCGGGGGCTACTCTTCGTTGCAGTGCATGGTCTCATCACGGTGGCTTGTCTCGTTGTGGAGCGTGAGCTCTAGGCACACGGGCTTCAGTAGTTGTGGCTCGCGGGCTCTAGAGCGCAGGCTCAGTAGTTGTGGCGCCTGGGCTTAGTTGCTCCGCGGCATATGGGGTCTTCCCGGACCAAGGCCCGAACCTGTGTCCCCTGCATTGGCATTCTTAACCACTGCACCACCAGGGAAGCCCTATTACCCATTTTAAGAAGGGATTTTTTAATGTTTTTAATGCACAATATCCAGCCCTTGCTTCAGAGAGTCTTACTCAGTTTATTTCAAGGCCAAGCATCTTCATTTTTAACAAACATCTCAGGGAATTCTGATACAGCACAGGGGACTGTGCTTCAAGAAATCCCAACGTAGGGGACATAGGTGCAATAATTATGTCAAAGGAAGACCTCTTCTGGCCTTAGGGAAACACGGTGATGTCCATAGCCATCTTTACAATACTCCCAACTGCCCCTTTTCACATCTCTTGGGTGAAGTGACCTTGATGCTACAGTTGTTTTGAGATAGGGGCTGTCTTGCCTCTTCTGTTCAAACTTCCTTTTGGTCTTTGGTAATCAAATATACCTGAACTGTACATTTCCCATCTGACCTTTTAATTTAGGTTTAATTCAGTTTTAATAATGTCTCTGACATGGACCTGTGTTATAAGAGGTCTGTCCTTAGTAGGCTTGGCTGACTTTGGTATGAGAGTGTTTATACAAATATGTTTTAGTTATTTTCTAGTGGACTCTGATGGCAAGGTGGTGACTAACCAGGAAGGCGTGTTCCGCAGCAATTGCATGGATTGTCTGGACAGAACTAATGTGATCCAGAGTCTGTTAGCTCGTCGTTCGCTTCAGGCCCAGCTTCAGGTACAAATGCTTTTTTTCTTTTATCAGATAAACAATATAGCAAAAAAGAAACTTCATCTTTAAAAACCAATAACAAGAAACATTCACATGCCCCCGTCCTAACCCAATTCTTTTTGGTTTTGTGTCTTGCCATCCATGGATGCACACTTTGTCCATAACCATGGTCAGTGTATGTACACAGTTTTAAATTTTGCCTTTTTGCTCTAGCATTATATGTGATCATAGTTTTTAAGCGGTGCATTGTTGTGCTATAATTTACTAAGCCATTTAGGTTGCTACATTTTTAGCTTATAAATAAGACTATAGAGAATATACCTATGTATATTATTATTAGCTTGAATCATTTCCTTTGGGTTAACTCCTGCTGGGTTAAAGAGAATATATACTTTCCAAGAGGGTTATACCAGTTACACAAGACTAGCCAGCAGTGAAAAGTGAATCTTGCCAGCATTATATATTTTTATTTAGAAAGGTTTTATTTCTTCTTTAATAGTACAGAGTAGTACCTCAAAAGTTGTTTTCGTTTGCACTTCTTTTATTGTTTGGCAAGGGATATTAACTCCCAGGTATAAAGTTTCTGACACAGCTTTGCTTTACCAGTAAGACTGTGTTGTTGAGAAAGCATAGGTATAAATATTTTCTTCTCTTTATATTTGGAATTAAAAACATGTGTATCTCAGATTTCCAGATCACATTGGCATTTGTTGTAGGGAGCAAACAAAATGCATCCCAAGTGGTTTCCTGCCTAAATAATTTGTAAACATTCAACTTTGTTTATGACAATTTTATGGGACTCAGGGAAGAATTATGGAGGGAAAATACCTCCCCAAATCCTCAAGTAGGACATACCAAAGGAGTGGTTGCCCTCTTTGAGCATTCTCTAACCTGTATGGTACTATGTCCTTGTCAGTCTGTTGGATTTATTGTACTTCAGAATATATTTTTCAATAGAAACAATACTAGGAATGGTTGTTTCCAAGGCTGATTAACAGAACTCTATTTAACTAGGTTCTGTAATCTGTATTTAACTAATTTACATGCTAAAAATAGTATTATAAAACCTAACCAACCTTCAGAGAGTCTTTGGGCAGGAACCTCTAGCCTCAGTGCCAGCTAATGTGGGGACTCCAGTTGTGCCTTTCCCCTTCCAGTGAGGGCAGGTCATTGAGCGTGGGCAGGCCCCATTCTGAGGGGGAGAGAGCGAGATGTCATTTGAAGTGAGCAGTGAAGATGGTGGTTCTAAGAGGGTTGCGGGTCTGAGACAAAGACCAAGGCAGGAGTTCCTAATCTGTGGTCAGTGAACTCCAGTGGGGAGTCCATAGAGAGCTTCAGGATGCCCAGGAGTCCTCTGAGATTATATGCAAAGGGCTATTTGTGGGGAGGTAGGTAGGTAGTATTCATCCCAATTCTCAAAGGGTCCCAGGGTTAGGGGATAAGTTTGGAGGTCAGAAGTCTGGAGATGGTGAATTGTGAGGAGGTAGAGGGGTAAAGGCAGTGGAAGGTTGGGGGTGGCAGGAAAGGAAGTAGGAATGGCTGGAATCCTGCAGCAGCCTTCCCTCTCCCCCGTCCTTTCCCTTCTGCCCCTGTCTCTGGGTTTACAGTCTTGCCACTGTTCCTGCGGTGCTGGGGCTCAAGGGAGAGTGGGGGCTGTGGGCAGAAGGAAGCCCAAAGAGAGGCTTTGCAGCCTGGCCTGAGCGGGAGAGTGCTGTGGTCCCCACGTACAGGGAAAGCATCTCCCACCTGCAGCCAGGTGACAGATGATCTGGGGACTATGCTTTTTCTTCCTAAGTCATATGTGCTGAAATCTGTTACATATAAACATAGGTATGATTCTTATTCCAGAGACTAGGAGTTTTGCATGTGGGACAAAAGCTTGAAGAACAAGATGAATTTGAGAAGATTTACAAAAACGGTAGGTAATTTCTTTAACAGAGGCAAGGTTACTCAAAGTTTGAAATAAATATTTTGGATTTAGAGCATTGGTTGTCATTTTAATCATAATCAGCTGATTTTTACTTTTTCTCACAGCCTGGGCTGACAATGCAAATGCTTGTGCCAAACAGTATGCGGGAACTGGTGCCTTGAAGACTGACTTTACCAGGCAAGCCATGCTTTAAAATCACATTCCAGACCAGTGGTTCACAGTTCTGGTGCAAGTCGATCACTCGGGCAGCTTGTAGACAGTAGCAACAGCAAACCACCAGTGCCTGGGCCTCATTTCAGACCAGTCAAGTCAGGACTGCAGGGAGATGAGGCCCAGGCACTGGTGTCTTCTTAGCATCCCTGGGTGATTCTGATGCACAGTGGGGGTTGAGAACCATGGCTCCTTAGCTTTTCTCAAAACTTACTGTGCACCTGACTCACCCCAGTCCCACTCAGCAGGTCTGGGGCAGGGCCTGAGATGCTGTACCAGGTGATGCCGGTGCTGTTTTCAAGGACCACACTGGGTAGTGAGAGGTTAGAATGTTTTGAATTTGTTACACGTGTGGTTGGGTCTTTTTCTGCTATATGGATTCCCTGGGAGCAAGATAAGCTTTCTAGTCTCTTTGCTGTTTCATGCCACTTAACCTGGGCTGTGTGTTTCTCTTCTTATTTCTTGTCTTTGCAAGTGGAACTGAGCGTTTTTCCTCTTTGTGCCTACTTTGATAATATTTTAGAAATAGGATACACATTTCTTGGACCTGATATTGGTTTCTTTTGTGAGGTGTCTCCTTCATATATTCAAGGATTTTTTTTTTTTTTTTTTTTTTTTTTTTTGGTATGGGGGCCTCTCACTGTTGTGGCCTCTCCTGTTGCGGAGCACAGGCTCCGGATGCGCAGGCTCAGCGGCCATGGCTCACGGGCCCAGCTGCTCTGCGGCATGTGGGATCTTCCCGGACCGGGGCACAAACCCGTGTCCCCTGCATCGGCAGGCAGACTCTCAACCACTGTGCCACCAGGGAAGCCCTTCAGGGATGTTTTTAAAAAAATCTTTACAATTCACCTGTCTCCATACCACATACTTATTGGCTATAAAACAGTTTGAGAATTTAATATGCAAATCTGTAACTCAAAACTTAACCTCATATTTAACCAGAACTGGGAAGAGAACTCAGCTGGGACTTATAATGGATGGCTGGAACTCACTGATACGGTATTACAAGAACAACTTTTCTGATGGATTTAGACAAGTAAGTTTGTTATTTGATGCTAATTTTTGGTCATTAGGTGGCTGTATCTTTGTACTGTTCTTCAGTAATATAATCATATCTAATTTGGGAGTTACTAATTTCCTCTTTTTCTCTTCTAGGATTCCATAGACTTATTTCTTGGGAACTATTCAGTGGATGAATTAGAATCTCATAGTCCTTTAAGTGTTCCAAGGGATTTGAAATTCCTGGCTGTAAGAAACCTTTATGTTTTTCAAGTTGTTAAAAGGATTGTGTCTGAAGGTATAGATGGTGCCAACTCCCCTTGATATAAAACATTGTATGTTGTTCTAAATGGAACATAAATATTTAAGTGTCTCCAAGGAGCAGATCAGGGAGAGGAGTAAAATAACTTTGGAATGTTTGTCTTCTTTCAAACTTGACTGTCTTTCTCAGATCCTTTTTAAGTGAGAACACAGACGCAAGGGGAGTGTGAGGGTTTCTCATTTCCGGAGACTACTCCCCTGAGGTTCAGGGATTGCCGGAGGCAAACTTGTGACCTGGAAGTTGACTCCTCCGTTCACCAGACTTTTCAAGAGCCTCTCTGGGGTCTCATTCCAGTGGGCAGGGTGTCCTGGAGTGGAGGGGGCCTGGTGTCTGGGTTCTCATCTGGGCGACCTCCCTCTGCTTAGCACTCCCTGGTTTGGAGCAAAGCCATGTTTTTTCAGATCTTTTAACCTGTTCGAAGATTTGGGCAGTTACGATCAAAACTCTAAATAATGATGTTTTGCTGAAAGAAAGATATTTTGTATATTAGATTGCAGAAGGGTTTTATTCTCTTTAAAGCAAAGCATGCATAACTGATTGTGCAACCATTGATTAGCATCTTATGTAATGGTTTCTCTTTCTGTTTTCTTTTCCAGTTGCCTATTATCATGGTTGTCGCCTTTTCCATGTGCATTATCTGTTTGCTTATGGCTGGTAAGTCTGCCCTTGTTTCACATTCTTACAGTCATTTCTTAGAATGTTGAACTTTCCTGTATAGCATCTTAAGTTTGTGCCTATTCAGTACTTGATGTTCCCCTATTGAATTGAATGAGTAAAGTGGGCAGATGGGAGGATTAGTCCTTAGATGTGACAAAAGGAAAAATGTATACTCAGTAGCTTGATACTTTTTTTTTTCCCACTTAAGCTTTTTAAAATATTTTTTTCTTGCTATCAAAGTAATACATAGTAATTACAGAAAATACAGTTGGGCAAAAAAGAAGATAATGTTATTTATCACCTTGCCTTTCAGGGATAAGCTAATTACTCTTAACATTTTGATGTTTTAATCTTCATAAGTGTGTATTTTTTTTTTCAAAAGTGAGATACAGATTTTTTTGTAATCTGTTTTTTCACTGAGTAATATAAATATTTCCCCACCTTCTTTATTTTTAATGGCTGCACAGTATTCCATTAATGGATATATAATTTATTTAACCAGCCACCTATGTTGGACAAATAAATGTTATTATAGATTAATACATTACTTCTTAAATTTTAATAGCGAAATTGCCTAAGAACCTGAGCTAACAAGGTCTTTATTGGTTTTATTTTCTCTCTCAATGTTTTTCTGTGTTACTAAGTTAATGGAGACATTTTCATCTTAAATGCATATTAGGTAGTGTTCAGTGCTCTGGGAGTTTGAGTCTGTAACACGTTGCATTGTGCCTGGGGGGTGCAGCCTTAGGCACCTCCAGTCTCATCCTCTATCCTGAATTCGCTGGGCTGACATTTCTCTGCCTGGCTGACTTCTGCCATCCTCAGGCTCCCCTCTCATGAAGTGTCTCTTTGTTCTCCCATACAGACCTCATCTCCCCCTTTCTGATTTCCACAACATTTTGTGTACCTCTCTTATAGCACTTTCTTCTTTAAACCTTGTAAGCACCTAGGGATTTCTTCTTCAGAGGCGCTGTACTCTTTGGGGTCCCGAATGCACCCAAGGTGTATTTCTGTTTGTGTGGTAGTGATTTGCATACTCATTCGTCTTTCTCACTGAATCAGCAACTTTTTGAAGGCAGAGATGGTGTCTTATTACTCATTGTTTTACCTCCTGTGTCTGAGATACAGTTTTGCTCTCAGCAAAACTTTGCTGAATTAAGGACTCCTATTCACCCCCCACACCCCACACTAATTCTGCCAGCTTCTTGAGGGGAGGCTCAGAATCTGTTCATCTCTGTAATCCCCTCAGTGTTCAGCAGTGTAGGTAGTCATGACACAGGGAGGAGCTATCTTGTTACTCTAGGGCAGGGGTTAGCAGACATTTTCTGAAGAGTCAGATAATATTTTAGATTTTGTAAACTACATACAGTCTCCGCCTGCACAGTTTGTTTTTACAGTTCTTTAAAAATGTAAAAACCATCACAGTGCAAAAACAAGCTGAGGACTCTCGAGTGCAGCATCACTGTGTGGCATGACTAGGGGGTCTGTGTCACATTTGGGGCAGGAAGGAAGAGGACAGGACCAGCTGGCATGTGCTGCTCATCGTTCAGTTCACACCTTAGATCCTTTGACTTCTTTCTTTAAAACGTTGCCCATTGGATGCCATTTTCTGGGAACCACTCCACTGCTGAATTAGTTTTATTATTTTGGTCTTTTTGTATACTCACATTTCCCTGTGGAACCTCTGGAAAGGCAGGGGAGTCAAGACCAAGACTCAACCTGAACAAATGGACCATTCCTTTGGGGAGTGTTCCAGAGTGGGCTTGTGAGGAACTGCTTTTTTGTTTATCCAAAAAGTTTTAAAACCCAGAGCTGTCAAAATTAGCAATTGTGGAAATTTGAATGTTTTCAAGTGAAAAGATATTGGATGCTGTGGATAGTAACATCTCATGTCAGTTAATTGTTGTAAAGTAATGATCTTTGTGGTGTTTAGATATGACAGTGTCTGATTTCTAGCCCCTACTTTGGTATTTAAGAGAATAGCAAATAAATGCAAGCATGTTCTCTGACAGCTTATTAGGAAAGTGTCTACACCCTGAATTTCCTTTCTGGCATGCCCTCTTAACTGGCTGTTGACCTCTGCATGTTTCCCTGTCAGCAGGTGAGGCCAGTACTATTGCAGGAGAGAAGCAACACTGGGTTCACCTATTCAAGGAGTAGAACAAAATAGATCTTTTCCTGTTGGCCTGCTGCTTCCTTCATGTACTCTAGACTTTGAAAAAAAATGCATATCAGGAGAGTTGTGTTAAATATGTTGTATTTATTGAGTTTTGTTTTATACACTTTATTTTTTTGTTTGTTTTTTGCGGTACGCGGGCCTCTCACTGTTGTGGCCTCTCCCGTTGCGGAGCACAGGCTCCGGACGTGCAGGCTCAGCAGCCATGGCTCACGGGCCCAGCCGCTCCGCAGCATGTGAGATCTTCCCGGACCGGGGCACTAATCCATGTCCCCTGCATCGGCAGGCGGACTCTCAACCACTGCTCCACCAGGGAAGCCCCTATACACTTTAATACATAACTTTTCTGAAGCATGTATATTTGTAAAGTTATTTTCCATAACAGAAAAACCCGAATGAACTTTTTGGCCAACCCAGTATTTTTTTGTGTAGGCTTTTTTTTTTTTTTTTTTTTTTGCGGTACGCGGGCCTCTCACTGTTGTGGCCTCTCCCATTGCGGAGCACAGGCTCTGGATGCGCAGGCTCAGCGGCCATGGCTCACGGGCACAGCCGCTCTGAGGCATGTGGGATCTTCCCGGACCGGGGCACGAACCCGTGTCCCCTGCATCGGCAGGCGGACTCCCAGCCACTGCGCCACTAGGGAAGCCCTGTGTAGGCATTTTGGTAGTAGCTGATACCTGTCATAGATAGGACTATGAACTAAACTATTAGTAATAATTTCTTATAATATTAAAGTATATAATCTGAAACTAATAATTACTATTTGCTTGATATAACCTGAAATTAGTTTAGTCAAGTGGTTCTCAAAATGTGGTCTCTCGACCCGTAGCATCAGCATAATCTGGGAACTTGTTAGAAATGCAGATTCTTGGACGCCACCCCAGGCCTGCTAAACGAGACAGACACTCTGGGGTTGAGCCCAGCAGCTGATTCTTTATCAAGCCCTGAAGCGGATTCTGTTGCCAGCCAGAGTTTGAGAACCACTGGTTTAAACCTTAATTGAGAGGTTCTTATATTTTTCCTTTGGATGTGTTTGTAAACTTTAATGTTGTCAAGATGTGCTAAATGGCTGAAAGCTGGATCTAGTATCAATAAAATGACTTGTTATTTATCAGCTCTTTGTTTTTTAAAATCAACAGGTGACACCTGGACAGAAACACTGGCATATGTGCTCTTCTGGGGAGTTGCAAGCATTGGAACATTTTTTATTATTCTTTACAATGGCAAAGATTTTGTTGATGCTCCCAGATTGGTCCAGAAAGAAAAGATAGACTGAATTTGTGTCTGTGGAAAGCGGCTTGGCTTGGAAGATTCCATTATGCAGAACTGGAGTCTTTACTGACCCGCTTTCCACGTCAGCCCAAGGTCTCTTTAAATCCTTTATCCAAAAGCACATCTTGCGCTTTGTGTGGGGGTGATGACTTAGAATTGATCTGATGTTACTGCCTTGATGATCTCTTTACTATTGGGATGGTTATATTTATAATTTGAAGCTATTCTATAATTAAAATGTAACCTCAATTCAGCTCACGGAATGGAAGGAATCTATTCATTGTCAATTTAATCAGCTGTTGCAGAATAAGTAATATATTTTAAAAAAATCTAGCTTCTTTCCTTATTTAAAACAGTGAAATTATTTTTCTAGCTCAGTTTATTGTCACTGTAGAAGCAGTTGCTGTTAGCAAGCATACTCCATACATCTTTGGACTTTTCTTTAGTTTAATAATAAGCTAACTCTACTCTGTTTATAAAATGTCTTTTACATACATCAAGTAGTTGGACGAAATAGTCTGTGACTACACAGTAGGAAAGAGGAGACCAGGGTCTGGTGTTCCTTTGGAGCTTCAGTTGGGCTGCCTTATGAGTTCAGTCAGCTTGAGCTGTGCAGTTTAAGTGTGATGAAAAAGGTTCAGGTGTATTTTATCTTTTTTAAAAGGTATAAGTGAAATCAAAGAATGTGAAGTCTCTCTCTTATGCTAGAGGTCCAAAGCCTCCTCTGTTTTCAGGATTGCCCCAGTGTGGAAAATACCCTTGGTTGGTCAGCTCCTTCCTTCTGGACCTTTCAGTTTCTTGGGGGTCTTTCATGGAGACATGCAGGCCTCTGAGCGGGTCTTGTGCTGAATCCGATGTTGCACTTGGAGGCAGCAGCTGCTTTTCCACGCATGGTAGTGTCGATGCTTTTCCCTCTTTAAGGGTTTTTGTTAGCTGTCGGTAAGTCTAAAATTTAGTGCTTCCAGGTAGTTACAGCTCTCCAAATCAAGGACCAAGTTAAACTTTAATTTATGTGCAGAAATAAATCTGAAAAAATACACTCTAGAAGTTGTGCATAGTTCTAATTATAAGTCAGACTGTATATTCAAATTGTAATTATATGGTTTAAAAATTAGAAAAGTACGTAAGGAAGTATAATTGCCACTATTTTAAAATAGTTCAATTAAATACTGCTACAATATGTGTTGTGCTTGAAAATATGTACAGTTTTTTCAATGGTAATACCTTTTCCTGTCCTTAAATATCTCTAAAGAGCGCCTTGATTTTAACATTACCTTTTTTCCAACATTATCTTTTATAAATATTAATAAGAGTTGTTACTTTTAGAAACTCTAAAGGAAATAATAGCTGGAAAAACCTCTGTAGCTTAAAGTCAGTCATTAAAACTCACAATAGGGTAAGTAATTAGAACTACCTACTCTTAACTTGTAAATAAGCATAATTCATTCCAAAGAGGAAATATCGAAACTTAGTTCATGTCTACTGTAATGTATTACTCAGATGCTACTGGGCATTTCACATTAAGACCTTATTTCAACGACCACAACAAAGACCAAATCTGAACTGCTGATGTGGCTGTTTTGCAGTGAATGGGCTAATGTTGGTGTGTTAGATCTTAAGGTATCAATATTTCAGAACCCTGCAATGATTATATTTCTAAATTCATGTACTGTCCATCCGTAAGTGAAAATAAAATGTCATATTCTTTTCTAACTAATGTTGGTGTCATTCCTATACCTTGTCTTACAAAGGGATGTTCTTTTTTATAAAAATCATGCAAAGCAATGTGTGGTCATTATAGAAGAACTAGACAATATAAGTAAGCAAGAAAATGAGTAGCTTCTGAAATTCTACTTTCCAGTTATAGCCATTTGAAAAATTGTGTTTATCCTTATAATTATTTTTCAGTTGCAGATATTCCAGGGGAATATTTAGTATAGGGTTCATTAAAAGATGTCCCCTGTATTCTCACCTCCAAATTGTAATTTCTTTTTCAAAATGATATAGGCTCTCAACCAAGAAGTGGGACAATGTGCTTATTAGAAAACGTCCTCTCAGGGCACAGGAAGGTGTCAGGGAGCCCGAGGGAAATGCTGATGTAGACACCTCGGCGCCTAGGAGACCCTTGCACATGTGTGTGTGGTGTGTGAAGGGTGTTTTGGGGGGAAGTGGCTTAAACAAGGGTTTGGGGGTTTTTCCTCCAGCTTGCCTACGAGTCCTGATGTCAGAAGTTTTCCTACTACAGATAAATTATGATAAGTCTTTAAAATATTATGTTCTTTGGCACATGGACCTCTCCACCTTGGCAGTTTGGTTCACCAAAGCCTGCAAGATGGAAGTCACAGTCTTTTTTAACCTAATCTCAGAAGTGTCATCCCATCACTTGTGCCATATTCTATGCATTAGAAACAAGCCACTAGATCAGCTCACTCGGGGAGGGGATTACACAGGGCATGAAAACTGGGAGGTGGGGCTCTCTGGAAGTCTGTTCCCACAGCCTGTAAGGAGAGAAAAATCCAAAGTCATGATTCAGAGCTGGTGCTGGAGGGAATCGGGTGTTTCCTGTGCTGTGCCTTTGAGGTCTTTTGCCTGTTTCTGTTAGATTGTTTGTCCTTGAAGATTTCTGAAATTCTTTATATTCTGGAGAGTAATTCTTTGTTGCTTATATATACTACATATATCTTCTTCTAGTTTGTGGCTTGTCTTTTCATTTTCTTGTGGTTCCTTTTGGTGAAAGAAGTGTATAATTTCAATGGTGTTGAATTTACCGAAAATTTCCTACCATCCCTTGTGCTTGGGTAAGACAATATTGCTCAACTCCAAGGGACTTCTCTTCACATAATTTTGCTTTTTCACTTCAGGTCTTTTCTCCATTCTGTAAAGTAAGGAAATGGTCTGTGTCAATCCAGGTAGATCAGGTTATGCTGCGGTAACAAATGATCCCCAAATCTCAATGGCTTTAAAAAAATGAAGACTTATTTCTCACTCATTCTGTGTATCCTTGCAGGATCTGCTGCAGCTCTGCTACATGACATCTGCATCCTGGGACCCAGAGTGACGGAACAGCTTCACACAGGAACATTACCAGTTGTCCTGGCAGGAAGAAAAGGGAGAAGTTTCTGCTTGAAGGTGACGATCTCTTCTGTTCACATTTCATTGGTCGAAGCAAGTCGCATGGCCATACTTGAAGTGATGGAGGGAGGAGAGTGTAGCCCCTGGGGAGGGACTGGGTGCTGTCACCCGACACAGGCTCCAGGTTTCTTTTCCCACTGGGTCACAGGAAGAGTCAGCAGAGCCTCCCGCCTCCCTTCGTCCTGCTGTGCCGTGCCGCCACTGTCACACGTCAGGCTCCTCTCCACTTGCGGGGTCTCGGCTTTCTGTTCTGTCCCGTTGGCCTGGGTGTTTTCACTGCTGGGAACTCTTCCTCACACAGCCGTGTCCTGTAGGATGGCCTGGCTCTTCCCTGAGCTCTGGGCCCCCAGCTTCTCAGTCTGTTCGGCAAAGCATTTTCCTGAGTGTGTCTGGAATAACACGAGTCCTGTGTGCTCAGGGCTGTTTTTTTGTTTTGTTTTGTTTTTTGCGGTACGCGGGCCTCTCACTGTTGTGGCCTCTCCCGTTGCGGAGCACAGGCTCTGGACGCGCAGGCTCAATGGCCATGGCTCATGGGCCCAGCTGCTCCATGGCATGTGGGATCTTCCCGGACCGGGGCACGAACCCGTGTCCCCTGCGTCGGCAGGCGGACTCTCAACCACTGCGCCACCAGGGAAGCCCTCAGAGCTGTTTTTTGACAGTAGGGATCTGTGGTGAGAACCGTTTGGAAACATTGGGTTAAACATAGTCAAAAACTTGTCTCAATTCTCGGACTTGTCAGAGGTTTGACTCCCCTAGAGGGTGTGTGCAACGCAGCAGCACCCAGACTTTCTGGTCTGTGGAATTTTTTATTTACAGAGCATCTCAATAGGACCATTCTGTGAAATGGATTTTGAATAAGGCTCGCATGAGGGCGAGCACTCTGGCCTTGGAGTTGAAGAGAACATGGGCTCTCATTTATATTCGGACCTCACTTGTGTGTTGAACTTGGTCTCTTAGCTATAAATGCTTGGATTCTCATCCATATGGCAGTTCCCTAAGATAACACATGAGAACGGACACACACCCCTGCTGAGAAACCCAGGTAAATCTACAGGCGGGAGCTCTTCCTTGATGTCCAGCTCTCATCCTCTGTGTTGGACATCACGCAGAGGCTACATAAATGGGATTTCACTGCAGGGGTGGAGGGGGAGAGACAATTAAAAGGAGTTGTGACATGTTTAATTATTACCACGAATGCGCTGGTCCTGCGTGAACTGGTCAGATGGCCTGTTTGTTCTTAGCACTTCCCTTTACAGATTATTCTGAGCATGACTTTGTCTTTGCTTTTTGATTGTTTTAGCCAAAGGCCCAGACGTTCATCTTTCTTCATTCACCATTTTCAGTGATGCATGCCTGTTGCCTGTTTATTTTTCTAGCTGTAGGAAGCTAAAGTCTCATCTATTAAAATATCATGTTACATTTTATGTCCTAAATTGAGCTCCTATTAGACTTCGGGTTAAACATAGACTCTGAGGTTAGGAGAAGTAGAAAGTACAGGTTGTAAGTCATGTTTAGGTGAATTTAAGATGTCCTTCTCCTGACCTTTTGGGAGCACACATTCTCCTGGGTTCTGTCCAGCTTTACTCACAACTCCATTGCCTACTGACGTCTCCTCTCTGCTTTATCCCTGTTATAGTCATCTATTTCTGGAAAGTAATCTCACAGTGTTGCGAGTTAGGAATGGAGCCTGGCACAGCTGGGTGATCTCTTCTGTTCCAGATGGCACTGACAGAGGTCACTCAGTGATACTCAGCTGACAGAGGGGCTGGTCTCTGGTCCGCGCTGGTTTGGTGCTGCACAAAGGTGGCTGGAAGGTGGACCAGCAGGTTCTGTGAGCTGGAGCACCTCCATGTGGCTTTGCAGCACGGCAGCCTCAAGGTCGTAGGACTTCATACCTGGTTGGCTTACGGTGGCCGGAGTGAGTGTTCCAGCAAACCAGGTGGAAGCTTGCATGGCCTTTTATGATCTAGTCTCTAATGTCCAATGGTGTCCCTTCCGCCATATTTTATTGGTCGGAGCACTCACAAGCCCACTCAGATTCAGGGGGAGGGACACAGACCCCCTCTCTCAATGAGAAAGATGGAAAAGAACCTGTGGCCCTGTCTGAACACATTGGATTTTTTTTGTAAGCTTTGGTCCTAAGCCTTCTTCTCTATGTACACACTTACCCCAGGTGATGTCATTTAGACCCATGGTTTTAAAATAGCATCTTTATGCTATTTGGTGACTCCCAAATATATACCTCTAGATCGGACCTTTCCCAAAGGTTCAGATTCTAATGTTCTGCTGCCTACCAGATATTCCCACCTGATTCACAGGCATCTCAAACTCAGTACGGTCAAGCAGAGCTCTTTTTTTTTTCCCCCAGAGCACCTGATTTATACTCTGCAGACTGGTTCCATGCCAAGTTTTCTCCATCTCAGGAAATGCCACCAGCATCCACCCAGTAAGTCAAACATTTCATCCCTCTCCTCTCAACTGTGCATCCAGTCCATAAGCAAGTCTTGGCAACTCTCCCCTGCCAAAATATAACTCAGACCCCCCTGTTCCTCTCCATATTAATTTCCAAGTCCATGCCACCATCATCCTTCCCATGGACTTACTAAAGTAGCTCCTGGAATAATTTTCCAAGCTCCCCATCTACAACCCTCTCCAGTCTGTTCTCCACAGCTACAAGTGATCTTTTCAAGTGTAAACTAGATGACGCAGGGCCCCACGTTAAACCCTCAGGTGAGATTCTGTTGCTCTTTGAAGGAAACCGAAGCTCTTTGCTGTGGCCTACAAGGCCTTATATGACCTGGTCTCTGCCCACTTCGCCAAGCTCATCTCCCATCGCTCCCCTCCCCAGTCCAACCACAGGCCTCCTTTCTGCTCTTTCTCCCCTGAGGGCCTTTGCACTGCCATTGCCTCTGCCTGGACAGACCTTCCAGCAATTCCAATACTAGTTTATTATTCTTCAAAATTCGGTCCACGTGTATCCTCCTCAACCACCTGACTGAAGCACTGTCCCTCTCACACCATCACTTGGCCCATTTATTTCCTTAGAAAAGATCACAGTCTATAATTATATCATTTGTTATCTATCATTGTCTCTTTTCCCTTCCAGAATCTAAGAGCCACGGAGTCCAGGGACCAGAACTTTCCCCAGAGCCTACACAGGGACTGGATTGTAATATACTCCATAAAGGCTGATCCTATGCAGGTGGGCAATATGAAAGGACACATGATTCACATGTAAGAGACTGGTCAGAAAATTCTGGTTGAGAATTTCATATTTGTAGACATACTTTTTGCCTTGCAAAAGGATTGTTTAAATCACTCGTTTTTTTCTTCCTCTGACTGGATGTTGAGTAGAAAATGGTTGGGTGAATTAATTCTCTTCCCCAGCTTTTCTATCTGTAAAGTGGAACAGCCATAAATTAATTTTTCTATGTAAAATAACTTATAGAGAAATCTAACACAGTAGTTTACACGCTCTTTCCACCCCTGGACAGTTCTGAGGTCACACCCAAACCTGTTGTGTGGGTTCTCATGGCCTCAGCCAACAAGGGGTCCTGAGGTGGGCAGACTGCCCAGGGCACCTCTCAAAAGGGTTGGAAAGATTCTGCAGCAATTCGGAAGAGCTCACATTCTGTTTAAATCCAGAAAATTAGAATTTTTTCCCCTAATTTCTCTTTTGGATGCTACCCTTCCTGTTATCATGTGATCCTCTTCTCATGTGATGGCCTTCATACACTGCATTGGTGCGGTTTCACTGCATGTGAGGAAGCAAACAGAGAGAAGGCAGTAGAAAAGAGACCAGATAGATTCTCCTTTATTTTCCTTTTTTTCAAAATTAGCTAGTATGTTTACATAAGGAGGGACAATCTTGTGTTGAGAGGTTTCAAAGGAAAACTACATCTCATAAGTGACCAAAAAGACCTAGAGATATATTTGTTTAGTGTTTTATTTATGACAATTGCTTAAAAAAACCCAAATATTTCCCTACCTGATTCTTTAGAACTAAGTGAAGGGTAGGTGTGTTTTTAGTATAATCAGAAAGCTTTCTGGAGTCCGTGTCTGGCTCTAATGTCATTGTACTGCTAAGGGCACAGGGATGGAACATGCCTTTTTCTCTCCAGCTTATTGGAAGAGGGTGGAGAAATGTTAAAGATGACTGCTTTTGTGCAGTCCCTAGAAAATAGTCAAAGAATTTTTTGAAACAGGACTTAGTGGTTCAAGAGGATTACTGTGAAATGTTCTGCTCTTCATGCAGTTCTCAGAAAGCAGAATAAAACTGAACCCAAGCTGGAGACATTTTTATCTGGAGCACATTAGTCTATAATAATGGGACTTCATCTATTTGACTTCTGTGAGCAAAAATTATTCTGGAGAAGTAACTTTTCCATACAGTTAGAAATGCTCAAAAGTGCTTTCAGACTTTTAAAGGTCACTTTCGATGTAAGTGTGCCTAAATGTATGACACATTTTCCTTCTCTCTTAAATAGGGCCCCGGTTCTCAGATTTGGCAGGTTCCAGGGCATGGCCCAGACACCAGGAGTTTTAAATGCTCCCGGGTGGTTTGAATGGACACTGAGGTGGAGGACCACTGAAGTACAGCAACTGTGAATAAAGAGCTGCTCTAGAACATTTGTGTCTACGCTCCTGAGGATACCTAGCATTCAGGGCTGAAATACCCAGGTGATGACCAACCCCCGAGGGGCAGCCCCTGTTGTAAGACAGTGACCAGGGCTGGGGGCTCGGAGACTGTGACCTGTAAGGATTCAGGAACAGACTCTGTGCTGTGTATTTGCTGTCGAGTGTGCTCACTCTCCAAGCCTTGTTAGCTGAGGTTTTGTGACACCGAAGAACCCTCTGATGAGAAATCGGAGGACTGACTAGTTGTGGTAAGTAAATGCTGGTTCATGCATTTTAAAGCCAAGTGATTTTTTTTTCTTTTCCATTATGGTTTATCACAGAATACTGGATATAGTTCCCTGTGCTAGAGTAGGACCTTGTTGTTTACCCATTCTATATATAATAGTTGGCATCTGCTGATCCCAGCCTCCCAATCCATCCTTCCCCCACCCCCCTCCTCCTTGGCAACCACACGTCTGTTCTCTGTGTCTGTGAGTCTGTTTCTGTTTCATAGATAAGTTCATTTGTATCATATTTTAGATTCCACATATAAGTGAGATCATATGGTATTTGTCTTTCTCTTTCTGAGGTACTTAGTATGATCATTTCTAGGTCCATCCATGTTGCTGCAAATGGCATGATTTCGTTCTTCTTTATGGCTCAGTAATACTCCATTGCATATATGTACCACATCTTTATCCATTCATCTGTTGATGGACATTTAGATTGTTTCCATGTCTTGGCTATTGTAAATAGTGCTGCTATAAACATAGGGGTGCCTGTATTTTTCTGAATTATAGTTTTGTCTGATACATGCCCAGGAGTGGGATTGCTGGATCATATGGCAACTATTTTTAGTTTTTTGAGGAACCTCCATACTGTTTTCCATAGTAGCTGCGCCAGTTTACATTCCCACCAACAGTGTAGGATGGTTCTGCTTTCTCCACACCTTCTCCAGCATTTGTTATTTGTAGACTTTTTTTTTTTTTTTTTTTTAAGCAGGGGCTACTCTTTGTTGCGGTGCGCAGACTTCTCATTGCGGTGGCTTCTCTTGTTGCAGAGCACGGGCTCTGGGCGCACAGGCCCAGCAGTTGTGGCACACAGGCTTAGTTGCTCCATAGCATGTGGGATCTTCCTGGACCAGGGCTCAAACCCATGTCCCCTGCATTGACAGGTGGATTCTTAACCACTGCACCACCAGGGAAGCCCTATTTGTAGACTTTTTAATGATGGTCATTCTGACTGGTGTGTCACATTTTGATTTGTAGTTTTGATTTGCACTTCTCTAATAATTAGTGCTGTTGAGCATCTTTTCATGTGCACGTTGGCCATCTGTATGTCTTCTGCCCATTTTTGTATTGGGTTGTTTATTTTTTGTTGTTGACTTGTATGAGCTGTTTGTATATTTTGGAAATTAAGCCCTTGTTGGTAACATCATTTGCAAATATTTTCTTCCAGTCCATAGGTTTGTCTTTTTGTTGTGTTTATGGTTTCTTTTGCTGTGTAACAGCTTGTTTATTTTTGCTTTTATCTCCTGTTCCCTCGGGAGAGTGACCTAAGAAAACATTGGTATGATTTATGTCAGAGAATGCTTTACCTATGTTCTCTTCTAGGAGTCTTATGGTGTCTTATATTTAAGTCTTTAAGCCATTTTGAGTTTATTTTTGTATATGGGGTGAGGGTGTGTTCTAACTTCTGACTTACATGTGGCGGTCTAGCTTACCTAACACCACCAAGTGGTCTTTTTATGGGCATCAGGTGAAGCTGGAAGTTCAAGACTGCCTAAGACCTTTCTAATGCCTATTTCTTGTTATAGGGAAGTTTATGGCATGAAAACGAAGTTTTAAAAGAAAAGCCATCTCTAGCTGATGTCCCAGGTGAATGTTTAAGTGTCTTTAAAGATGTCTGTACAAATCTACTCAAAGAAACTTTGTGTGCTTCACTGAGAACATGGAATTCAGGAATGTTAGAGCAGTAAGGGACCTCCTCACTTCCGGGATAACCTTGGCCTACTTATTGCAGTTAAAAGACAGGAGACGTTCACAAGGTGGACTAACGCTGTATCATAAATATGGTGTCTTTACTTACTGGGTGTTCTGTTTGAGAGCCGTCTTTAGAAAACTTATGTACAGATAAATAATTTAAAACTAAGTTATGGTCTTTCCTATAAAGAGTTGGTCATCATGTCCAAATATTACCTTAGGTCTATGGGAAAGTTAGCTTCAGTTTCATCCTCATAGAGGCTCTGGCAGCTCTTCAGTGCCGTGAGACACCAGGGCCGAAGGTGGTTTGGGGGTGTTCGTAGAGAGGACTGGTCTTGGACCCACTGAGAGGCCTCAGATTAGGGAAAAGCGACTCTTTTTGTGAGCTCCAAACAAAGGCCTTCTTTCTTTATGGCCAGTCAGTCCTATTAGCGAAGGAGAACACAGTGATTGTAGGTTCACTGTGACTGAAAAAAGAACTAATTAATTTTGCATTGATGACATTCAGATTAGTCATCTTAGTTAAAAAACTCCTTTTCAAAATTCTCTAAAAATGAATGCCCGCTAGTATTTTGGGATCTCTTCAAAAAAAAAAAAATTCCTTAACTTTTATCCCATAAAAACTGTAGTCAAATTTCAGCTCCCGGTGTGCCCTACTTCTAGGACTTTGCTAGAGTCAAGCAGTTGTCTTCAAGACTGGCCACGAGAATTCTGCCTCTGGTGACAGGGAGGAAGCACCGTGTGTGACTCTGGGGGTGGGGGTGTGTGTCCTGAGGGAGTCGTCTTTCTTTTCACCTTCCTGATCCTTTCTAGACTCAAGAAGACGATGGGCTCAGTGCTTCCGGAGTCAATATTTCCAAAAGCAGCCGGGGCAGCAAAATCTGTACGTAAGTGGCTGTAAGATAGTGAGTGGCTGACGGCAGTCTCGAGGAAGCCCAGCTCTCAGGCCACGGAGGCTGTGTCTCCCCACTTGAGGTGGCGCACGATGAAAGTCCCCAGGGCCCCCAGGGGGATGCACATGGTAGAGGAGGCCACGAGCAGCCCAATGATGGCCAGTGCATACGGGGGGTAGTCCTTGGTCACAAGCTGGCCCTGAAGAAGGAACCTGAGTGTCAGAAGAAAGAACCTCCCGTGCGGAGCCTTCTGAGGGCACCACCCCTCCGGGCCTCAGGCCCTCCAGCGGGAGGAAGAGAGCATCCTTACACCCGGGGCTGCCCCAGCTCTGCGTGCAGGTCACTAGTGGCTCTGCTGGGCACACTAACTCCCCCTGTGCATACTGTTTGGAGCTACCTGGAAAGAGCAACCATGAGAATAATCCAAGGCTTATGTTCAAGACAGCAGCAGGGCACCTAAATGTAGGGGCTACCCTTGCCCAGTGCTGTCCAATACAGCAGCCACCAGGCACAGGTGGCCATTGAGCACTGGGAATGTGGCCGGTGATGCTCAAGAAATGAATTTTAAATTTTGTTTAATTTTAATGAGTTAAATTTCAATAGCCATATGTGGTTATTAGTGTCTGTGTCCAGCAGCACAACTCTCATCTCAGGAGAAGTGTTGATGGACCTCAGGACTTAGCTGGAAGAATGATGGATGTTTCCCTAGATGCAAAACTGATGAGAAACCAGTTGAGGCCCAAAAGCCAATAAATGCTATGCTACCTTTCCACAAAGGAACCAGAGAAAGCTAAGTTCAGGGAGCAGGTACTTGCTGTCAACCAAAGCACGTACGGTTTGTAAACCAAAATGCCACACGGAGTGTGGCCGCGGGAACCAGCCCACAGACTTCTGTTGCTCATCTGTTACTCTTTGTGTTCTGTGTATGAGTACAGGAATTGGGAGGAAACATAAATGATTTTAGCAGTTTGACAGCATAATCCTGTGTCTGCTGAATCCGATACATATTTGGTGCTTGTATTGCTCTACCTTTTTTTTTTTTTTTTTAAAGGAATTCACTGTTAATTGCATTTTCCAAAAGTATCAGGGTGCACGGACTGGAGGAAACACCCTGCTCCTCCACTGTGGGGTGGGAAGCCCTGCTCGGCACCACTGCCAGAACCAGACATGGGGGCACCTTCCCAGCCATGGTGCAGCGTGGAGTGTGTGGACTGGAGCACGGGCCCTGTGCACCCTGTCTGCACACTCCACACACACCATACGCTAAGGGGCAGCATCTTCTACCCACAGGGAAAGAAATCCAAATTGGTCAGTTGTATTAATTTCCTTAAAAAGTAAATTTTTTATGAGAGTGTGTCTGTGCAAGGACAGCCAAGGCTGATCCTCAGGCCCGGGGCAGTGATACAGCTGTCCAGGTTGTTAAAACACTGATGTGCTGCCCTCTGCTGGGTGAGCAGATGCAGCCCAGCCTCCTGAGTGCCCCCCTCAGTCCCCCATTCTGTCCTAGCAACTCCAGTGTAAACGCCAGTCCCTGCCCCACCTAGCTCCTCAGGGGCCATGCCCTCCAGCCTTGCTTGGCCTTTTTCCTGAGTGGCCTCAGTGGATAGAGGCCACCAGGAAGTTCTGGACGGAATCTCACTCTCTTCACTGCAGCCCATGTTGAAAAACTCACAGCCCAGCTCCGCTGTCCTGGGCTGAGTATTTTTACATACCTGGGTGATGTTTCCACGTTGTGACAAATAACCTACCCCCACCCTGGAGAGAGTTCCTTGGTTCCAGAAAACTAGAGGCCCGTGCTCGTGAGCGAGCCTGGGGCCTTAGATGGCAGATACCTGGGAGGCGTCCCAGGCTTGGTACTGCAGGGTCCCCGTGACGATGTAGTCACTCAGGTAGAAGACAAAGAGGCTGATGATGAGCAGCGGGCTCACACCGCCCCACATGGCCTTCCAGTACCAGTTCAGAGCGTGTCCAGTCATAGCCTTAAGGTCGCTTTCGAATCTGTTTGGAGGTGGGGAGAGAAAGCTTGGATTATCCATGCTGTTGGCGCCAGGCAGTCCAGGCCACACCTCCTTGTCTGCTCAGGAACATTCTGTGCTGGGCGCCACTGATGTCTGAACACGACCAGTGGGCCGTCTGATTCCTTCTGGGGGCAGGGAGGGGAGAAGGGCTGAGGCCGCCACAGAGGGGGCAAAGCAACCACCCATAGGTGAGTGGACAGCAGAGGCCATCCTCCTGGTGCTGGCCTTCAGCTGGAGGCTGCTGCTGTACACCAGAGGGCCTGGCGGGACGCCTGTGAAGCCAGTCCTCAACACCAGGCAGCCCCACTCCACCTCTCCCACCCTGCTGTCTGTCAGCAACTCTCCTTCCCCCTAGAAATGCCCCCCAGAGGGGAATCGCTTTTGTCCCCTGAAACCAGAGCAGGTTTTCTGGGGCGGAGGGAGGGAGGACCAAACCTGAAGGAGCCAGAAGCACCTTGGCCCTGACCCGCTGGAGCTGGCATGGGGTGGTGCTTCCCAAGTGTAGCTGCCTGCAGCCCACCATTGTGATTCCCATCGTCTGTGGGCTCTTTTTTTTTTTTTTTTTTTTTGCGGTACGCGGGCCTCTCACCGCTGTGGCCTCTCCCGCTGCGGAGCGCAGGCTCCGGATGCGCAGGCTCAGCGGCCATGGCTCAAGGGCCCAGCCGCTCCGCGGCATGTGGGATCCTCCCAGACCGGGGCACGAACCCGCGTCCCCTGCATCGGCAGGCGGACTCTCAACCACTGCGCCACCAGGGAAGCCCGGGCTCTTTTTTTTTAGACTCTTTTACCTGAATTTAGCAATAGCATGACAATATCCATTTTACCATGGCTTGGATAGGCTAATCATATTTTTCTGCCACACACACACACAAATGAGTATGGAAAGTATCTCAGCACTTTGGGAAATGCTGACCCAGCCACCTCTCCGTTTCCCAGGGGAGGGGACCGAGGTCCAGAGCTGTGATGTGACTTGCCTGAGGGCACCCAGGTAGTGGCCGACCCAGGCCCAGCATCCGGATTGGTGTCTTACCTCCAGTCCAGGGCCTTTGAAACTGCTCCCCACGGCGGAAGAGGCAGCCATGGGGTAGGGGAGGGGGCCCGGTGAGACTGTCACAGCAGGAACCACAGCCCCTGCCTCTCCTGGACCCTGCAGCGTGTCCATCACCACCTGCCCCCCTGCTGCCACTGACCTAGCAGGACCCTGGGCTGTAGACCACAAAGACCCACGTGCATAATGTGAACACCTGGGACTCTCGAAACTATGTGGCAGAAAGTGTGAGGCATGGCCTTCGCGGGTGGGTTTCCTGGGCAGCTGGCGGGGCAGGCCTCCTACCTCTTCAGTCCGTACAGGTAGCACACGGCGGCCGCCTCCACCAGGACAATGAGCAGCAGGGGCAGTGTGGCAGCATAGTCGTTGAAGATGTCGAACCAGTAGTTGCCAGCCTCCATGGTGAACACCAAGCCGATGGCACAGCTGACGAGGCACACCAGACCTAGGAGCACAAGACTGCCTGCTCACCTGCCTGAGACCCCGGCCTGCGCACCCACCTTTCTATGAGGCCCAAGAGCCATGGACCCTGAGGAGGCGCTGGCCACTCGGTTCATCCGCATGGGCTGGGGGAACCGTCATGGATTGGCCTCTGTGCGTGTGTGCCACGTGTGTGTGCTGGGCAGCGTGGGGCAAAGGTGTTGCGAGGAGTGTCAGCAGGACTTCCTGCTGTTAATTCATGGAGCCGTCCAGTAGCGGGGAATCAAACTCAGTGGAAAAGAGAAACTTGTAGGCGTTGCTGTCTAGGGGAATCTCACCCAATCTATGGGTCTGGTGACTCTGTTTATCCCAGCAACTCAGCCACTGAGCTCATGGGAAGTGAATCAGGGGAGGAGATTTGAGCTGCAGGGCACCCCTCACAGGACCCCCTAGAGAGGATTCACTTCTGACCAGAAGAAAGGAGTAGGGAGGGGAAGAGAAGAAACGAATGCTTACCCAGCTGCCACTACGCCCCAGGCACTTGCCATACAGTGGAGCCTTTAGCCTCTGGGGCAGGTTATCAGGAGCCCCCTTCTACAGAGGGGGAATCCAAGGCTCAGAGATGTCGGGTAACTTTCCCAACATCCCACAGCACAGAAAGAAAGCGAGTTGGAATTCAGACACAGGCCCTTCTGTCTCCAGAACCGAAGCTCTGGCCCCAGGCTCTGCTGCCTCCCTTGGGCACCCCACAAAGTATTAGACTCTAAAGCTCCCACCTGCCCTTTCCATGGCCACAGCCTACACCACCAGCCAGTGAGCCCCACCGCTGTCCTGAGGTGGACACAAGGAGAACAGGCTCTGTGCTGGAGGGGAGGCTCACATAATGCTGGCTCCTGAGGGCAGGGAGGCTAAGCGCTAGAGGGCTCTTCGTGGGAGCTGGGTTTGATGTGGGCTGGGACGAGGGGTTCGGATGTTGGGGTGAGGAGTCATGGTTCTCCCAACACTGCCGGGTTGCACTGGAGCACATGGGTGGTGGAGTGAAGCGGAGAGGCAGGCTTGGATAAATAGGTTCTTGCCCTCACAAGGCAAAGGTCCACCAACTGCAGAATGGGTAGATGAATTGTAGTGTATGGTCTTAGGCTGGATTATTACACTGACGGGAAAGAGGATGCGGATGGGGGCGTACTGATGGGGCAGGAGCAGGGAGGGGCTCTCTGGTGTGAGAAATGTACGTGTTGTCGTTATGCTTCAGTCAACACAAAGACAAAAGCAGGTTCTCTGCTAGCTTGGAGAGCTTTGAGGGCCATGTTGGGGAGTTTGGCCTTTGCCAAGGTTGGGGTGACCACTTCACTCCCCTGTGATGTGGAGAACCAGATGCATGGGGTGAATCACGTGTACCAGATCCCAGATTGCCCGAGAGGAGAGAACCATGGCAGGACCCCCGTGAGGCTGCTGAGGAGACTCCTCCCTCTGCTCACCTCCCCAAGCCCCGCCGCCTTCGCTGGCCCGCTCACCTGAGATTGCCTCCTTGGGCAGGTAGCTGGAGATGACCTCGCTGTCGGTCAGAGGGGTGAGGATGGCGGCGGTGTTCCCCAGCATGCTTCCAACGCCCAGCATCAGCAGCATGAAGAAGTACAGCACCGCCCACAGCTGGGACGCCTCCATGTCTTTGATGGCCTCTGTGTAGACGATGAAGGCCAGGCCGGTGCCCTGGACGGCCTGCCCATGGGATGAAGACACCAGTTACACACCCGGGGGACTTAGGACTCCTTCCCCAGGTGCTAAGCTACTTGGGGAACCTGAGAATCAGCCACGAGAAGCCACATTCTGAGGTTGGAATCTGCACACCAGCCCACTGAGGGTGAGCTGGGCTGGATAGAAATGCGAGCTGTCAGGAGCCCTTATTTGCAAAGTGTGAGGAGACACCTCAGTCAACTTGGAACACTGATTTCCTCTCTCCTGCCCCAACTCACATCATTATGGATAAAATATAGTAAAATGGTTGGATAATTTCTGCTTCCTGTATCATGACTGACTGGGTGTTCCGGGAGCTGAGATAGTGGAGCCACAGCTACAGGAGCCAGAATGGTGGGGAGGTGTCCTGGCCGGCAGGCAACCAAGTAGACAGGCTGCTCAGTGGCCAGATGCCTGCGGCGGTAACGCTGTTGTAGGGATACTGAACTGTGGAAATAGAGCCTCAGCTCCTGGTTGAAAGGGCTCATGGTGGGGTGGGGGGAGCACCCCCTGGCTGCCAGTAGCAGAAGCAGCAGAAGCAAACTCCGGGGAAAGCTTCCATTGCAGGTCTGAATTGGGTTACCTATAAGACCACCAGAGATGATCAAGCAGTGAGCATGCAACCCGAGATTTATAAACTGACCAGAAAACATGCCACTGTGAGTGAAGAGTCAGCAGGAAGAAGAACTAAGATTTCAGCACCCTTCCCCTGGAATGGCAGATGTTGGATTGTCAGATTCAAAATATAGGTCAGCTCAACAGCATACCAATGGGGACAATGGTATTCATCCACCCTGGGTGCAGACCATAAGGAAGTGATCACTTGCAGAGAATTTAAAAACAACAACAGAACTTACTAAAGGTGGCCTGCTTTTTATTACCATGAGCCGACAGTGCTAAACAGTGTCACTGATAATACACGCCCCCAGAAGACAGCTGGGATGCAATAAAGGTGAACAAATAAAATAGCAAGCATGCAGGTCAATACAGACACTGTTGTATAAAATAACAATAGCATCCAATTTATCAGTTTAAAAAGAATTGGGAACTTCCCTGATGGCTCAGTGGTTAAGAATCCACCTCCCAATTCAGGGGACACGGGTTCGAACCCTGGTCTGGGAAGATTCCACAAGCCACAGAGCAACTATGCCCGTGCGCCACAACTGTTGAGCCCACGCGCCTAGAGCCCGTGCTCTGCAACAATAAAAGCCACGGCAATGAAAAGCCCGGCCCTCACACTGCAGAGAAAAGTAGCCCCCCACTCACCGCAACCCCACGCACAGCATCGAAGACCCAACGCAGCCAAATATATATATATATATATGTTAACCTTTAAAAAAATAAAAAGAATTGGACATAAAAGCTATTTAAAACAAGAGGGGTGAGTGAAAGTGTCTGAAAGTCCTTGTACTGTTTGGGAAGAAAATCAAGGTATAGTTTAACTTTAGACTTTGTTAAAGATTCATGGAAAAATTCAAGTGGAAAAAAGTCTAAATAAATCAATAACCACACAATTCTTGGGCGCTGAGCCAAACTCAAAAATAAGTGAGGAAAATTCCCAGGTGCCAGAAACAAAAAGGAAATTTGAACTGAGAGCAGGAACACAAGTAGGCCTCAGAAGTCATCTGAACAGGATCCAGGCCTTAAAGGCAGGGGCTGAAGTCTGGGGATCTGCTGACACCCTGGTAGGGAGGGTCGTGCCACGGGTCAGTGTAAGCAGGGAGGAAGGAGTAACAAAGTGTTACCTCATCCATGAAATGACCTGGAATGGCTCCACCTATGAAATCAAAGGGCCAGAAAAACTCCAAGGTACCTTACTGGCAAGCAGAGCTATGGGCCTTTACTGTTCCCTCTTCTTGAAAGGCATTCTCTAGAGACATTTTCTAGAAGCAGTTTCTAGAAGTATTTACATTAAATATAGGAATTAGACAAACATGCCCACTCTCATTTGCACTTCCACTGTGCTAGAAAAAAATTCCTAGGATCCACAGGTGCCATAAGAGTTACATAGAAAAGTAAAGCAAATATATAGACAGATATGAGAATAAGAATTCATCAAGGTTGCTAGATAAAAGACCAACACAAAAACCGTTAGCTTTCTTTTGCAACGAAAACCAGCAATGGTAGAAATTGGAAAATGAACACTATTTACAATAGGAACAAAACAATAAGGTTCATAGACATAAAGGTAATCAAAGATCTGCCAGGATTTCGTGGAGAAAGATTAGTTGCAGAATATAAAAGAAGACGTAAGTGAATGATGAGAAAAAGCCTGTTTCTAAATCAGAAGTCACAGTTGAAAAAAATATTGATTGTTCCCAAATTATATTACAGAGTCAGTGCAATTCTAGTAAAAGTTAAAGGGATTTCCCACCCCACAGTGGAACTTGTCAAATTGACCTGAAAATTAATGTGAAAAATAAAGGTCCTAGGGACTTCCCTGGTGGCATAGTGGATAAGACTCCACACTCCCAATGCATGGGGCCTGGGTTCTATCCCTGGTCAGGGAACTAGATCCCACATGCATGCCGCAACCAAGGAGCACGTGAGCCTTAACTAAGGAGCCCACGTGCCGCAACTAAGGAGCCTGCCTGCCTCAAGTAAGAGCTGGCGCAACCAAATATTTTTTTTAAAAAGTCCTAGAATAATGTTGCTAAAATGGCCACACTATGCAAAGCAATCTACAAATTTAATGAGATCCTTATCAAATTATGCATGGCATTTTTCACAGACCAGAACAAATAATCCTTTATATGGAACCAAAAAAGACCCAGAATTGCCAAAGCAATCCTGAGGAAAAAACACAGCAGGAGACATAACCCTCCCAGTCTTAAAATACTACTAAGCTACAGTAAAGAAAACTGTCATGGTCACAAAAACAGACATATGGATCAATGGAACAGAATAGAGAGGCCAGAAATAAACCTACACACCTACAGTCAATTAATCTTCAACAAAGAAAGCAAGAATATACAATGGAGAAAAGACAGTCTTTTCAGCAAGTAGTGTTGGAAGCTGAACAGCTGCAAATAAAGTTAGGACACACCCTCACACCGTACAGAAAAATAAGCTCAAAAGGGATTAAAGTCTTAAATACAAGATATGACACGATAAAACCCCAGAAGAGAACATAGGCAAAACATTCTGTGACGTAAATCATACCATTTTCTTAGGTCAGACCCAAGGCAACAGAAATAAAAGCAAACCTACCAATGGACCCAATCAAACATAAAGCTTTTGCACATCGACCATGAACAAAAAGACAACTAAGGACTAGGAGAAAATATTTCAAAATGATGCAACCTACAAGGGCTAAATTTCAAAGATATACAAACAGCATGTACAACTCAACAATAAGACAACCCAATCAAAAAAATGGAAAAAAAGACCTAAAACAACATTTCTCCAAAAAATATATATATATGGCCAAAAGGCACAAGGAAAGAGTTCAACATATATAATTATGACACAAATACAAATCAAAACTACAAGTTATCACCTCACAGCAGTACGAAGGACAATCAGCCTGGTCAAAAAACCCCAAAAAGTCTACATACAATAAATACGGGACAGTGTCTGGAGAACAAGGAACCCGTTAGTGGGAAGGTAAATTGGTAACAGCACAATGGACAGCAGTAGGGAAGGTCCTTAAATATTGAAAAATAGAGCTCCCATAAGGTCCAGCAATGACACTCCTGGGCAAATGTCTGTAGAAAACCATCCTTCGAATACACACATGGACCCCAACAGTCGTTGAGGTAAGACTTACAATAGCCGAGGCATCGAAACTACCGAAATGTCCATCGAGTTGAATGAATGGATAAAGAAAACGCCATATGTGTACACAGTGGGCTATTAGCCAGAAAATAGAACAAAATCATGCCATTTGCAGCAACATGGATGGATCAGGAGATGATCTAACTAAGTCCAGTAAGTCAGAGTAAGACAAATATATGATATCACTTACAGGTGGAATCTAAAAAAGGATACAGATGAACTAATTGACAAAACAAAAACAGACTCACAGCCTAAGATAAGTAATTTAGAGTTACCAAAGAGGGAAATTGCAGAGGGGGGAGACAGAAATTAGGAGGTTGGGATTAATACATACACACTAATATATATGTATATATGTAATTATAAAATAGATAATCAATGAGCACCTACTAGAGAGCACAGGGACTTCTACTCAACACTCAGTAATAACCTATGTGGGAAAATAATCCAAAAGAGAATAGGTTCTTGTGTATGTATAACTGAATCAAGCTGCTGTAAAACTCAAACACAGCATTGTAAATCAACCATACTCTAATAGAAAACAAAAAATAAATTTAAAAAAGAGGAAAAAAATGCAGACTATATTGTTGCCCTGAGGCCTCGGTGACCAGGACTGGTGTCACATTCTTGGAGCCTGAGCAGGCTTGGGATCCACGGCTGGGCTGTCATGGGGCTGAGGGAGCTGGGGAGAATATGCCAGCAAACGAGCCCCACGCTTGTATCTGTGGTGCCTAGTCCCCTCTGCATGGGACTACAATCTCCGGATCCAGACGGGTCCTCCTACTGCTGAAGCAAGCCTAGTGCACCCAAAGGATGGTGGACCTGCTGGGAGGAAAGAGCTGTAAAAAGACACCAGATCTCCACGGCTCCTGCTGGTGGGGTTCCCACCTCCAGCCTCCTTCCTTAGAGACGCCCCACCTACGAACCACGGCACCATCAGCATAGCACTACTGTAGGGGTTGGGGATCAGTCTGCAGGGTGAGGGGGGTGGGAAGTATCCAGACACAGGCCCTTGGGGTTTTCTTCGGGCATTTTCCATGTAATTTAGAACCCAGGAATACGGCTTTCTCTAAGCCTGTGGATGCCCGAGTTACCGGAGTGGGGCATGAAGAAGTGCTGCTGCCTTGTGGCCGCTTCTCATAACAACAACCTTAAAACGCTGCTCATGGTCACTTAATATTCACAAGGCCTGCGGGGCACTAAATGATCCCTGCTCTCAAGAAATGTCCTGTTGTAGGTAACGGAAAAAGAACTCAAAACAGGGCGGACTTTCAAGAAAACTATTTCAAGAGATTAACTTTACTCACCCTGTTGTGGTCTTTTTGTTTGTTTTAAAGCACGCGAAAAGATGTTCAGCGTCGCCAACGAGTAGAAAAATGGAAATCAAAATGACAACGAGTTATATCCCCTGGCACCAATCATCAAAAATTCTCCAAAGAATAAATGCAGCAGAGGACGTGGAGAAAGGGGAACCCAACAATGCTGTTGGGAGGAAGGTAAATTGGTAATAGCCACAATGAAGAGCAGTAGGGAAGGTCCTTAAGAATTGAAAAAATAGAGCTCCCATAATCTCCAGCCATCCCACTCCTGGGCAAATACCCAGAGAAAACCATCCTTTGAATACACACATGCACCCCAATGGTCACTGCAGTAAGATTTACGATAGCCGAGGCATCAAAACTACCGAAAATCCGCCGAGATGAATGAATGGATAAACAAGATGCGCTACATATACACAGTGGACTATTTCTCAGCCAGAAAACACAATGAAATCATGCCATTTGCACCAACATGGATGGATCAGGAGATGATCTCACTAGGTCCAGTAACTCAGACACGGTAAGACAAATATCATATGATATCACCTACACATGGAATCTAAAAACAGATACAAATGAAGTAATTGACAAAACAAAAACAGACTCACAGCCTTAGAAAAGAAATTTAGAGTTACCAAAGAGGGAAGTTGCAGAGGGGGGAGAGAGAAATTAGGAGGTTGGGATTAATACATACACACTAATATATATATATATATATATATATAATATATATACACACACACACATATACATATATGTATAAAAATAGATAACCAGTGAGGACCTACTAGAGAGCACAGGGACCTCTACTCAACACTCAGTAATAACCTATGTGGGAAAAGAATCTGAAAGAGAACAGGTACATGTATAACTAAATCAAGCTGCTGTAAAACTCAAACAGCATTGTAAATCAACCATACTCCAACAGAAAGTAAAAATTAAATTTAAAGAAAAATGAGGAAAAAAATGCCTACTATATTGCTCTGAGGCCTCGGTGACCTGGGCTGGTGTCACATCCCTGGAGCCTGAGCAGGATTGGGTCCCAAGGCTGGAGTGTGCTGGGGCTGAGGGAGCTGGGTGGGCAGGATGTGCCGGCAAACGAACTCCCCCCTTGGACCTGTAGTGCCTGGTCCCCTCTGCATGGGACTACAATCTCCAGATCCAGGCAGGTCCTCCTACAGCTGAAGCAAGCCTAGTGCACCCACTGGGTAGGAAGAGCTTTGAAAAGTCACCTGGTCTTCATGGGTTTGGTGGTGGGGTTCCCACCTCTAGCCTCGTTCCTTAGAGGCGCCCCCCGTACGTACCACAGCACCATCTGCATAGCACTTTTGCAGGGGCTGGGGATCAGTCTGTGGGGTGAGGGGATGAAGTAACGAGGTGAGATGTAAGCCCTCGGGGTTTTCTTCGGGCATTTTCCATGTAATTTACAACCCAGGAACACGACTTTCTCTAAGCCTCTGGTTGCCGGAGTTACCAGAGTGGGGCATGAAGAAATGCTGCCGCCTTGTGGCCGTTTCTCATAACAACATCTTTAAAAGGGGGCTTATGGGCACTTAATATTCGCAAGGCCTGCGGGGCAGTAAATGACCCCTGGTCTAAAGAAATGTCCTGTTGTAGGTAACGGAAAAGAATTCAAAACAGGGCCGACTTTCAGGAAGCCAATTTCAAGAGTTTAGCTTTACTCACACTGTTAAAAAAAAAAGCACAGGGATAGATATTCAACATCGCTAATTATTAGAGAAATGCAAATCAAAACTTGGACAAGGTATTATCTTGCACCAGTCAGACTGGCCATCAGCAAACGTCCACAAAGCATAAGTGCAGAATAGGGTGTGGAGAAAAGGGAAGCTGCCTACACGCTGCTGGTGGGAATGGAAATTTGTGACAGCCACAATGGCGAACAATCTGCAGCTTCTTTAAAAAACTAAAAATAGAGCTACAATACGATCCTGCAATCCTAGTCATGGGCGTAATCCCAGAGAACACCATCATTCGGAAAGACACATGCACCCCAACCTTCATTGCCACACTGTTTACAATAGCCAAGACATGGAAGCAACCAAAATGTCCATCGACAGAGGAATGGATAGAAAAGATGTGGTGAATATATACGATGGAATATTACTCAGCCATAAAAAATGAAATAATGCCATTTGCAGCAACAAGGATGGACCTAGAGATGATCATACTAAATGAAGTAAGTCAGACAGATAACGACAAATATCATATGACATCATTTACAGGTGGAATCTGAAAACTGATACAAATGTACCGATTTACAAAACAGAAACAGACTCTCAGATTTAGAAAAGAAGCTTACAGTTAACAAACGGGAAAAGTGGGGTGGAGGAGGTATAACTTGGGAGGTTGGGATTAACATATACACACTAATGTATATAAAAGAGATACCAACGAAGACCTACTCTATAGCACAGGGAATTCTACTCAACACCCTTTAATAACCTATAGGGGAAAAGAATCTGAAAAAGAATAGATCTATGTCTATGTATAACTGAATCAGGCTGCTGGATGTCTAAAATAAACACAAGAGTGTAAATCAACTATACTCCAATATAAAATAAAATTAAATTTAACAAAGTTTGAAAAACTAAAATATGACAGAAATGAATTTATCTATGAAAGAACAAAAGACTCACATACATAGAGAATAGACTCGTGGTTGCCTAGGGAGGTGGGAGGAGGGTTTGACTGGGGGTTTCGGACCTGCAGATGGAAACTATACATATAGAATGGATAAACCAGAAGGTAGTATTCTACAGCACAGGGAACTATATTCAGTATCCTGTAATATCCCATAACGGAGAAGAATATGAAAAAGAATATATACGTATAACTGACTCACTTTGAGGTATATAAGAAAGTAACACAATACTTCAATTGTTAAAAAAAAAAAGTTGCCAGCATAGCAAATATAATTCTGTAAAATATAAATAAAGGTGCTTTTAGTAGCAAAAGTTTTTTGGAAAAACCCAAATGTCTATCAGTAAGGGAATCCATAGGGAATTCCCTGGTTGTCCAGTGGTTAGGACTCTGGGCTTCCACTGCCGCTGGCCTGGGTCCAGTAAACTGTAGGATATTTGAATGATGGAATAAAATGTAGCTCTTACAATGAATGAACAGGAGTCCATATGTATCACCATAGACCAGTCTCAAAAATGAAATGTTGAATGAGAAAGATATCTCCCAGGACCTCTTATTTCTAGTTAAAAACTGTGAAGCAAAACAACAATATTACTCATAAATATATACGGGTAATAAAGACATCAAAGTGAAGGTTCTGGCCTCTGGGGAGTAGTGAAAGCTTTGGGGACAGTAACAAAGGGTATTTTACCTTTATCTCTGAAATGTTTTCTTTTACATAAAAAAAATGAGCCCAAAATGACAAAATATTTACAATTTTTCATTCTGAGAGGTGGATAGATGTGTTTGTTATATTATTCTTTATACATTCCTCTATTTTTAAATTTTAAAAAGAGAAAATTTAAAGGAAGAAAGGACACAGGGAACCCAAAGGAACTGTGTAGAGACTGGGATTCCCGTGCAGCACTCGGGGAGACTAGTGGGCAGAGTTCTCATTCTCTAAGAGGCACAAGGAAGGAGATACATATATATATTTTGTTGTTGTTGTTTTGGTTTTTTTGTTTGTTTGTTTTCACACCACGCACAGCATGTGGGATCTTAGTTCCCTGACCAGGGATCAAACCCGTGCCCCCTGCAGTGAAAGCGTGGAGTCTTAACCACTGGACCGCCAGGGAAGTCCCGAGTTTTCCCTGATTTTCACGGGATGTGCATACCCCTCAAGTTGCATTTTCTCTAGAGCAGCCCCCATAGGGCCCTGTGAAGCGTGTGGGGCGAAGCAAGCCGAGACCTTGCCAGCACCTTACCGTTTCCAGCTCTGATTCCAAGCTGCAGTTTTTAATCTGTGGGAACACCTCGCTGTACTTGCTGGGGTAGGCAGACGCCAGGTAACTTTTCACCTCCTCCAGGTTGCTGACTGTCAAAAAGCCATCCTCAAGGTCGAAAGAATTGGTCAGCAGCAGAATCACCCTGCAGAGCAGAACAGCTGTTTGACCTTTGCTGATTACAAAGGCAGCTGTCACCAAACACTCTGCCTCTTCTGATTAGGTGAGGTGCTCCAACAAAGGGAGTCTGTTGACTGGTGAGCTTTTAAAGGGCAGAGTGATTGTGAACGGCTTTGAAGAAGCCTCAGATAGGAACAGTGATGATCAAAGGAACCAAACCCACGCAGCTGGGCTATTTTAACCTCTGGACCAACACTGTCTGACAGAACTTCCTGTGATGACTGGAATGTTCTCCATCAGTGCTGTCCAATATGGTACCCACTAGCCACATGTGGCAACTGAGTGAGTACTCGAATGAGGCTAGTGCAACTGAGGAACTGATTTAAAAGAATTTACATTGAAATGGAAACCAATTTAAATCAAAATTTAAATCAATTTAAAATTTTAGTTAATTTTTTAAACATTTATTTTGGGCTGCACTAGGTCTTCACTGCTCCACGCGGACTTTCTCTAGTTGTGGTGAGTGGGGGCTACTCTTCGTTGCGCAGGCTTCAGTAGTTGTGGCTCGTGGGCTCTAGATTGCAGGCTCAGTAGTTGTGGTGCACAGGCTTAGTTGCTCTGTGGCATTTGGGATCTTCCCGGACCAGGGCTCGAACCCGTGTCCCCTGCATTGGCAGGCAGATTCTCAACCACTGCACCACCAGGGAAGTCCCCCAAATTTTAGTTCATTTTAAATCAATTTACATTTAAATGTTTACACTAGCCCCTTGTGGCTAGTGACTACTGTATTGGACAGCATACCTTCTGGATGACGTTCTTATATTTTGGGTAAGGGGCAGCAGAAAGTAGATCCTGCAATCTCCATGGCTCAGCTGGAGAGCTCTTGGTTACTTCTGAGGTGGGGAGACGGGGTAAAAGAAACTAAGGTTTATCTGCTGAATGCCCTATTGGTGCTAAGTGCTTTGAATACACAAAACTGCCCTCATCCCTTCAGGCAGACGCCGACTTGCCTTATGCTCATCAGCTGCTGGTGGTTCTGATTTGAACCCTGGATTGAGGACAGCAAAGCCTGTGCCCTTTGCCCCGCACCCCTTGACTTCTGGTATCTGCCTCCTCCCAGGGACCCTTTCAGCTCGGGCCTTTGGAGGCTCACTGCCCCCCCTTGAGGCCTGGGGCCCACCAGATGGCCCACCAGGCTTACTTGTTCAAGCAGCTTTCGTAGTTGAAGGTGGCCTTGAAGCCATAGATGGAGAAGGCGACGACGCTGGCAAAGATGGAGGTGGAGCTGTTGATGATGGACACGATGATGGCGTGCTTCTGGCAGTTGTTGGAGGGCTCGTTGTAGCTGGCGAAGGCGATGAGGCTGCCGAACCCCAAGCCGAGCGAGAAGAAGATCTGGGTGGCTGCGTTGATCCAGGCCTTGGGGTTGGCCAGCTGCTCCATCTGGAAAGCCAGCAGGGACAGGGCTGGAGAACCCCGGGTGGGAATCCCAGACTCTCAGATGAGCAGGGGGCAGGAGGCCCAGAGAGGGGAAGGAACTTGCCCGTGGCACACAGCCAGCCAGAGGCAGGCCTGGGGCCCGAACCCAGCTCTCCTGGCCCCATGCGTGCCCAGCCCGGTCCTCAGCAGATAAAACGCATCCTCATGTCCTACCCTCCACTGCCTCTCACCCGCAGGAGGTGTGCAATTGAAAAGTGTAGGGTAAAATAGCTTTTAAAGGTATTGAGCCCTGATCCATGACCCAGGCACTGCACGGGTCTGGGCCTCCAGAAACGGCGGTGCTGGTGTCTACGTCTGGGTTGTGCCGCAGCACTAATGTTAGGGGCATTTGGAATGTTGATGGGGGCACTAATGGCAGGGTGCTGCCAAAGTCATTTTGTTTCCAGGGACCAGATTTGCTAAATGAAGAACTCGTCCTGCCCCAAAGGCAATGGTGGCCTCCCTTGATTAGCATCAGCTATGGGGTGACCGGGGAGCGGGGTGCCTGGGACTGGATCACGGAGAGCCCTGCGGAGTACGGATGCACCCGTCGGGAGCAAGGTGCATGGAGGTGCGAGCAGGAGGGAGAGCTGAGTGGCGTGACGCTCCTGGCACACAACTTGGTCCACAGGCTGGAGGGAGGGTTTGGGGTGAGACTGGGGTGAAGGCCAGATGTGGGGCTGGGGTAGCAGTCGGTTGGGGGCAGTGAGGACGAACAGGAGAGTGGACGGAAGATGTGATGCCCCAGAATCAGCAGGGCATAGGGGCTGCCTGTCTGAGGACGGAATCCACGCCCCTCCACTGCCTGGCGGGCTCACACCCACCTTCCCCGGGTCCACTACTGTTCCCCCCACCCTTGGTCTTCCCCCTTCCACCCACCCTGGAAGGTGGCAGGATGAATGGGGGTGCCCTCGGGACCCCTCCCCTCCAGTCCATACCTTGGGAGTGAACATGTATGCCAGGCCGTTGGTGGCTCCGTGGAGCGTGAGGCCCCTGACCAGGTAGACGATGAGCACGCAGTAGGGCAGCAACGCAGTGAAGTACACCACCTGCGGGCACCAGAGGGCAGGGTCAGCCTCCTGGAGATGCAGTGACTACAGGGCCCTTTTGCCCAGGGCAGACCCGCCATCCCCACGAAACACCATGGCACTGTCTTGGCTGTTTGGGCTACTGATAGCTGGATAGGTATCGAGATTCTTGGTCAGGCACAGGTTCCGAGTTTGGGAAACTGGGTGGCGGGATGTGGATGCCCACGTGTGTGTGACCACCAGGAAATCTCTTATTTAGTGGAGAAGAGGGAACAGGTCCTAGAGACCTCTGTCCTCCCCCCTCCCCCCTTCAACCCAGACTTCTTCCAGAAAGGATTTGAGGCAGCCCACAAAAATACATCATCACATGAACATTTTTAAACTGCTAGATAAAGATATCTGTGTAAAAAGAAAATGTGGGCAATCCAGTAAGATAATTCCAAAGGAAAAGGCAGCCCACAGAATAGGTGTGTGAGGTGCTACCCAGTTTCTGAGCCAGATTGATCTCTGAGCTTCCTCATGGCCCAAGCAGAGCAGGAAGCACAATCACTTACAAGATTTATATTCTCTCTGAAAGGAAAAAAAAAGTCCAAGAGCTTGGAGGAAGGTCAGGTATCCCCAGGACTGGAGCCTGAGAGAAGCTTAGCCATGGGTGCCATAAAGGAAAAGTCTTGACACTGGTGTTCCTATAATAAATATAATAGAAATTCAGTGATTTTTTTCTGAAAGGCTTCACTTCCAGAGGCTTTAAAATTGCACATCAATGGAATTTTTTGTGAACCAAAACCTTTCCCTGCTGACATACGTCATGCGTTCAATGATGTTTTATCTTTGGTTATCATGGTGGATTTAGAAGTAGCCTAGGGCCTCCCTGGTGGCGCAGTGGTTGAGAGTCCGCCTGCCGATGCAGGGGATACGGGTTCGTGCCCCGGTCTGGGAGGATCCCACATGCCGCGGAGCGGCTGGGCCCGTGAGCCATGGCCGCTGAGCCTGCGCGTCCGGAGCCTATGCTCCGCAACGGGAGAGGCCACAACAGTGAGAGGCCCGCGTACGGCAAAAAAAAAAAAAAAAAAAAAGAAGTAGCCTAATTTTAACTTTTACAAAGCCTTACAATAGGGACCTTCAAGTGCATGGATGTCCATCCAGGACTGGAATTTTTTTTCTGTATATCAACTTGTATGTGCACAAGAGCCCCATATATAAAGCAATGAAATACTTTGCAAGTTTTTTTGTTTGTTTGTTCTTGGTGAGAGCAGTTCCCTTAATGTTTACATCCTCCTATGAGAAATACAGCTGGTGACCCAAGTCCAGATGAGCCTGAGTTGCACCCGGCCCTCCACTCCCACTGAGGTGTGGCACCCGTCTTCCCATGAACTTCCAAGGTCACCAGAGTGGTGCTGTGTCCCCTCTCACCCTGGGAATGGCAGGCACAAGTGGGGTGTGTCTTCTATAACTGCTTCTTAACTGAAAACACTGAACTTGAGATGAGTAATAAATCCACCTGAGATTACAAGAAGATAAACCGGGTCTGAGGTGGAAATGGATAGGTGGAAAGAGAGGGCATCCGGCCAGTGAGCTGAAGGAAATCAAGAGACAACAGGGGACAGGTGACAAATGTCCGTAACCACTGGACACTTAGAGGACACTTAGAGCAAGCCCTTGGAATCTCCCCGCTTCCCCTCAGGTGAACAAGTTTCCCGGAAGGCTCTCTGGAGTCAAGACCAGGCTGGCTCGCTTCTCCCCCATCAGGGAAGCTGGCAGGATTTCTGGACACATGATCCAGCCTGAACTATTGGGAAAAACCATTTCTAAATAATCTGAAAAAAAAGTCTTGGAGGGGTAAAAAGCAGATTCCAACAGAGAAGGCCAGGATATGGCACACAGTCTTTAACAAAATTAATTCCCGTAAATAGAGCTGTTGGAGCTCATACAACTCAACAACAACAACAAAACACAACCCAATCCAAAAATGGGCAGAAGATCTAAATAGACATTTCTCCAAAGAAGACATACAGATGGCCAATAGGCACATGAAAAGATGCTCAACATTGCTAATCATTAGAGAAATGCAAATCAAAACTGCAATGAGGTACCACCTCACACTGGTCAGAATGGCCACCATTAAAAAGTCTACAAATAACAGGGCTTCCCTGGTGGCGCAGTGGTTGAGAGTCCGCCTGCCGATGCAGGGGACACGGGTTCGTGCCCCGGTCCGGGAAGATCCCACATGTCACGGACCGGCTAGGCCCGTGAGCCATGGCCGCGGAGCCTGCGTGTCCAGAGCCTGTGCTCCGCAACGGGAGAGGCCACAACAGTGAGAGGCCCGCGTACCGCAAAAAAAAAAAAAAAAAAAAAAAAGGCTACAAATAACAAATGTTGGAGAGGGTGTGGAGAAAAGGGAACCCTCCTACACTGTTGGTGGGAATGTAAGTTGGTGCAGCCACTATGGAAAACTAGTGTGGAAGTTCCTCAGAAAACTAAAAATAGAGTTGCCATGTGATCCAGCAACCCCACTCCTGGGCATATATCCAGACAAAATCATAATTCAAAAAGCTACATGCACCCCTATGTTCACAGCAGCACTGTTTGCAATACCTAAGACATGGAAACAACCTAAATGTCCATCAACAGATGAATGGGTAAAGAAGATGTGGTATATGTAAACAATGGACTATTACTCAGCCATAAAAAGAATGAAATAATGCCATCTGCAGCATGGATGGACCTAGAGATGATCATACTAAGTGAAGTATGTCAGAAAGAGAAGGACAAATACCATATGATCTCACTTACATGTGGAATCCAAAATATGACACAAATGAACTTATCTACAAAACAGAAAGAGACTCACAGAGAACAGGGGAGGGTTGGATTGGGGGTTTGGGATTAGCAGTTGCAAACTATTATATAAAGGATCAGTAAACAACAAGGTCCTACTGTATAGTACAGGGAACTATATTAAGTATCCTGTAATAAACCATAATGGAAAAGAATATGAAAAAGAATATATATAAATGAATCACTTTGCTATACCCCAGAAACTAACACAACATTGTAAATCAGCTATACTTCAATTTTAAAAAATAACTAAAGAGAGCTGTTGGGACACTTCTATCACGGAGAGAGGTGTGGCTTAAGCAGAGGAAATAGACACCACAAATGAGTAAGTTTTCATGGCATGACATGTCCTCATCCAACAAGTTTCTAAATGATCTGGAAAAGGGATGGCCTCATTAAATCTCCAAGTCTGCAGATATTGCCCTCGGATGTTTTGGATCATGGTCATGATAATCTGGCATAGACCAACTGAAGAACTTTTTTTTATGAGCATAAACTATCGGGCAAGCTTCAAGACGGGACAGAGTGAGTTGCCGCAGACCCTAAGCTTTTCCCAGGAAGATTCACTAGTCCCTCAGCTCGGCGGTGAGATGGGGTGTTGTTAGGGCTAAGATGCTGGCCACCACGAGGTCTCGGAAACCAAAAGAAGATGTCCTACTAGGCATGGTACTGGGGCATCACAGGACACCTAAAATACCGTGTGTAGTTCTGGTCTTGATGCCTCAAGAAACACATGGTGGGGGTGGAGAAGGCAACTCAGATGGCCAAGAGGATGAGGACAGGTGGACTCTTAGGACCTTCAGAAGGGAAAAGCTGGGGGATTAAGTCATGAAAAGTGTCGGCAAACAAGAGGTGGCTCACCAAACCGAGATGATGGGGAGTTTCTGGGGCAAAGCTGGGTCTGCCTGGCTCCGCCCTCACTACTTGGTGCCCTTGGGCAGGACTTTACCTTTCTAAGCCTCAGGGGAGTGGGACAGTGAAATCTACCATGAAGGACTCAAGATTGAAACAATGTGCATGTCTAACCCAGGGTGAGAGGAGTGACTGAGTATGAGCAGGGCACACTGGGGGTTCAGAGTGCCTGCTGCAGCTTGAGAGAGACGGAAGATGAGGGAAACTCTCCAGGAAAACTTTCTACGTGGAGCAGATTAAAGAAGTGTCTCGGCCCCAGCAGGAGTATAAACCTGGGGACACACCAAAGAGAAAAGGTTTCTATATCAGGCCCGACAGCTCTGCAGGGTCACTGAAAGCAGCTTAGACCAAAGCTGAGTTCTGAAACTCGGCTACACACCAGAATCACCTGGAGAGCTTTTAAAATCCCAGTGCTCAGGGGGAACCTCACAGTGATCATTCTGGAACCTCTGACGGTAGGACTGAGACAGCAGAGCTCTAAAAGCCCTCCAGGTGGCACCACTATGCAGCTAGGGTTGGGAGCCGAGGGTGTCTTGGGGACATCTGCCAACGTGAAAAGTTTTCAAAGCAAGGAGAACTCTGTTTAGTTGCTTGGCACCCCTTGGGTGGTACGGGTTTGAGGCTGGGACAGAAATGCTCATCGTTTTAGGAAATGGGAAGGTCCTCATTTCGAGATTTAGGGTTGTGACTTCGAGCACCGCTGGCCATCTCTAGAGTCACTAGCAGGTGACTCGTGCCAGCATCCCTGTCCTTGCCCTCCCCCCCGCCCCCCACCAAGCGCAGCTTCTGCCCTTCGACTGCAGAGGCAGCCTCTCGCCATTGTCCGGGGCCGACCGCACGCACACACGCACGCACGCACGCACACACACACGCCGCTGTCCCACCTTGCCGGTGGACTCCGTGCCCCGCAGGATGCACAAGTACACCAGGAGCCAGGCCAGGATGAGGCACAGCGCCAGCTCCCACTGCACCGCCCCGCTCTCCTGGATGGACGGCGAGATGTTGAGGGTTTTCCGGTACCAGAAGTACTGCGTCGAGGAAGCCTTCTCGCACTCCTCATCATAGCCCGTACGGTTGCCATTCAGTGGGCACATGGACCATGGCAGGGGATCCTTTGGGATCAAGACAAACGTTATACACAGAGGTGAGGGCTGAGGTCAAAGGTCGGGGTGGGGAGGACGGGAGGTGGCCTTGAGAGGAGGCTCTTGGAAGAGGACGCTGGTCCCCAAAGGGCAGGCAGCTGAAGCCCCTGAAGGCAGACAGGGAATTGAGGGGTTTGTCACGGGCACGGATGGGGCTGGGGCAGAGGGGTCAGGCAGGGAGGGGCTCCACACTCCCAATCTGCCGAACTCTACGGTGGGTCTGAGAGACCAAATCAAAGGGACAATGGCCAGACCATCTTTGACAAACGAACTCTGCAGCCACCGGCCCAGGAACCCAAACCACAATTCCTGCAGTAATCAGCCCAGAGTGGAAACGACTCGGTCACCGGCTGCAGTTTTCCAAACTTGTGTTCCCTCCAACTCAGGACCAAGTGGAAAAAGCCAAATACACTCCCTTAACCAATCACACAGCTACAGTTTCCATGCCGCACACTACAATCAGGGCACACCAGCAGCCTTCCGTTTCCCACTAGCACAATTTCCCGCTCCTCTGCCTGTCCTGCCTGGAGTTTCTGCCAAATACGAGTGAAGGTGCTGACCTCCTGCTAACGAGCTCTGAATAGACAGCCTCTGCTTGCTGTCATGTGGGTGGTCTGTTTATTTCCACAAGCCCCTAGAGAGTCCTAGCATGAATAAGGCTTGGGTCCTGCCCTCACTAACTCGTGGTGGAGACAGGCGTTTCCTACAACGGGCACTGGGTTTGGAAGTTAGAGGGGGACGCAGTTCAGCCCCACCACAGCCGTCTTCTGCATCTAAGACAGAGACAACCCAGCACTGATGACTTCCTTTGAGCCTGAGTCAAGCTACACCTGTAGCAGTTCCACTCCTGGACTTCGTAGATAGAGTCAGTAAGAGCCTCTTCTGCTTCCGCGAGTTTGAACAGGGCTCTCTGTCACTTAGAAACAAAAGAGCGTAAACGGTGCATGTACAATGAACACGACCCAAGGCCAAGAGCTCTGAGCTGAGTGGGGGCGAGTGGTAGATTCTGGCTTGGAGGGGGAAGGGGGTTAGGGGGTCCCACCTCTGCTCTGCCAAGACCAGCCCCCTGTTGATCAGATTTCATTAGACAAAAACTCTCCACTGACAAAAGCAAGTCTAACCCCATTGGGTTCAATCCCTATATTTCACAGGAAACAGAAATGAGCCCCAATGGCATCACTGCCTGATGGGCCAGGGCCACTCTGCCCGTGAGTAGCTGGAGCCCAGGTCTGTCATCTGGAAAGTGCTTGGGACCCATGCTGGTAGGACCCCTGGCAGCAACAGGGGGCCCCTCACCTGCTAGAATATAAGAGCTGGTTTCTAGCTTCCACCTAAAATATTTCCAAAGGCGACCACCAGCAATTCCTCCTCTCTAGAGGTGGCATCCACTGCCCCTCCCTGTGAACCTGGGTTGACCTGTGTCTTGCTCTGATCAACAGAATGCAGTGGAGTGAAGCTGTGTGACTTCCTGGCCTTGGCATCCCAAGGCCTTGCAACTGTTACTTCCACCCTCTTGGAAACCAGCTGCCCTGTACAGACACTTGGGCTTGACGGCTGAGCGAGGAGGACTCGTGCAAGGAATGGCCACGTGGAGTGAACTGAGGTGTCTGGCGACAGGGCAGAGGGGATAAGGGAGAGGCCCATGGACCTCTGAAGGCTGGAATGAATAGTCAAGTGATTTTCAGGAATCACTGATTTTCACACTTCTGAGGGTTAGGAAAATGTACTCCCTTACTTGAGACACTTTATTTTTGCCTTTAGAAAATGGTCAGATTATCCTGATTTGTTACAAGACACGTTGCTTCCACTTTTGGAAAACTGTCTTAAGTCTGCAGACATATAGTGCCTGAGACATGTATGGCAACCCCTTAACTGGAATGGCATTGTGCAGTGCACAACCTGCCCAACCATACATGACAGCCCAGCACAGAGGAGGGAAATGGGTACCAGGCTGGAGAGTAGAGGAGCTGCCCTCCACCCAGAAGGCAGAGGACAGGCAAGGTTGTGGCCAGTCTTCATGGAACTCTAGGCTGAGCCGGGGAAAGGATGAGGGGCTACAGCTATGCTCGGGGCAGAGTCCTTCCTGTCAGGGACGTGCACAGGGCATTTTCCAGTGAGATGACCTGGGAAGCCAGAGTTGGGTGTGGATGTGGCACCTTCTGAGCATAGATGCTGACTCCTGATTATTGAGGTCAGTAACCCAAGCATTCCTTGGGGCCCCAAAGATTCAAGGCTGTGCCCAAGTGCTCCAGGTACTGGCCTCACAAATTATGGTCAGTTCATGGTCCATGACCGGCTCCATCTAGCTTTTGGGCCTTGGAGATAGGGTCTGTCCCATGAAGGCTTGGCTCCGCGGCAAAGGATAAGGCATCCACCCTGTGAGCTCCTGTCTCCTCCCTCTCTTTTCCTATCTGGGAGGAGGCCGCAGGAGTGGGGTCTCTGATAGTGAAAGGCAGACTCCGAGGAAAAGACGTGAACATGGGCAGTGGACGGGAAGTTCCCATTTTGGATATGAAGACCACCTCTCGGAGTGGAATTAGGGTCCTCTCTTCTCTACATGTTCCATTTCCTTCCACATTTTCTACAATGAGCATCAGCTATGGTTATAATCAGAAATGCATTTTTAAAATGTTTAATCTTGGGAATAGCTGCTATTGTGTTACAGGGGTGACAATGGTCCTTCTAGGAGAACTTTTGTAGAGAAAAGGAGGGGCCCAGCCTGGAGTCAGAAACCCAGAAGGACAAGTGATGAGAGGCAGGAAGCGGGAAGAGGAGGGAGGCCGGTACTGTTATGCTCAGTGGGTGGAGCCCTTCCCCATCAGTTCTCTCCACAGGTTTCCCCCTGGGCCCCCTCTGCAGTGGTTCTTAATATTTTTTGGGGGGGTCACATCCTTCAGAGAACCCGATGAAAGCCATGGGCCTGCTCCCCCAAAATGTGCACATACATCACACACAACAGCAGGGGTCCATGGATCCCTGGCTCAGAAGTCCTCCACTTGGTTGGGGGCGCCCAGCCTCCCCCAGCCCTTCGCACCACTTCCTGACAGCTCCCGACTCCCTCGAGGCTGCTGCCCCCAGGCTCCACCCATGTGCCGGCGGTGGGCGCTCTGTTGCCCTCCCCCTTTCCCGCTCTGACCCCTGCTCGGGTGCGCTCACCTGGAAGGAGTGGAAGAGGTACCAGAAGGCCCAGGCGTTGATGACATTGTAGTACATGGAGAGGAAGAAGGACACCACCACACTGGCCACGCCTGCAGGGACAGGACGCAGAGGGAGGTGAGGACTGCCCCTACCCCGCCTGCCTGGACGGGGCAGCAGGGGTCCCGCCCAGAGCCCCCAGGACATGCCTGCAGTGCCCGCCCTGGGACGGCACAACCAGGTTTGTGACCTGGCACCTGCGAGCACTTTCTAAGGGTTAGTCTCTTCCACAACCTCTCTCCCCATCTTCTGGGGCACGAGGCCTGTGATGTTCTTTTGATGTGTTTAGGTCCTCACAACGATGTTGTGAAATGCGATGTTATGTCTACTTCGCGGAGAGGGAAACTGAGACACAGCACTTGCCCAAGACCACACAGCTATTAAGTGGCACAACTAGGATTCGCACCTAGTGTGAGAAGCACTTTGTCACTGATACCAGACCTAACATTGCTCTCTCCCTGGCTTACCTGAATGAAGCTGGGTCACTTGTGCCAAACCCTGCCCAGCAGTGGCGGGGAACACGGTGTGAGGAGGTGTGTCAGGAGTGGAGGGGATGGGGGCTACCCCTGACCTGGTCAGGCCTGCGGGGAAGCAGTGGTGTCCTGGAGCTGTGGCCCTCGCCAGCCCCAAGAGCCGCTGTGCACGGCTCTGCCCGACCCCAGGCTCCGGGACATCTCCTTAGAAGCTGATGGTGGCCGTGGTGGCGGTAGTTACACCACGGGTATCAGTAAATGCTACAACCAGGCCTTCCCCTCCCCCGCCCCACCTCACGGAGCTGGTTGTTAAACATTCACCAGCATCCCCGATTGGCACCAACATCTGGTATTTTTCCTATTCAGCAAATGCTGCCTCAGAGAAGCCCTCTGTGATTGATGACGCGGGCCGATTGTAAAACCACACACCTCTGTGTTAAATATTAACGGCCATTCAAGATGAGGAGGCAGTGCGATTTGGAGGTGATGTGTGAGGCCACCGGACACATTTCTTCTGCATCTGAGACTAAGTCACATCCAAGTTCACATCCTCCTTGCTCCCGACACTTTCCTGTCCCCCTTTCTGCCTGGGGGGTGGGAGAGGTGAGCAGAACAGACCGTGGCCACTGCTGGTCAAAGTTCAGCAGAGGAGCCCCGGCCCACGAGGGCCGCACAGGTCGGGCAAAGATCTCCCGCAGGCACCCCGGACACTGGGTCAGGGTAACTCAGGGGAGGCAGGATGGAAAGCAGTGTCCCTTTTGCCATCCACTGTGCCTCGGCCTCCATGCACTGGAGATGTTAATGGCACCCACACCCGCTCTGCTGTGATGAAGATTAGACAAGCTCACACACATACACAGACAGGCCAGCACCTGGCACAGAGCAGGTGCTTGCTGACAGAGGGAGCCGATATACGGGTTCCCAGAATGGCTGCTGGACAGGACACTGAGTTACAGCTCCTTTCTGGGGCAGCTGTTTCCCTGTTACAAATGAGCAAACTGAGCCCCAGAGAAGAGAAGCAATGTGGCATCAGTTCCCCAGGGGGTGTGCATCCTCCCTCTCTCACCGTCCCGTGGGTAAGAAATCCGGCCCCTCTCAGCGCACATTCTATGGCACCCCTCCTGGGCCTTCCGCCTGCCCCACTCAAGGGCTCTCTCTGGGGCCTCATGTTTGCCCCTTGATCCAGCAGCTTTGCCAAGGGACTCCCCCCATCACCTTCTCCCGCCCAAAACATAGTCTGGGGGTCCACAGGTGGGAGAGGACTGGAGAGCACCCACTTACCAACACCACTGAGGTAGGGGTTGATGGTCCTCCAGGCGCCGATGCTGCCCTGGCGCATGCGCTGCCCCACTGCCAGTTCCAGGTACAGGAGCGGCACGCCCTCCACGGTGAGCATGACGACATAGGGCACCAGGAAACTACCTGTGGGTGTCCAGAGCCGGAACCAGGCCATCACCCAGGGCTTTACTCTGGACCCCACCTAACCTCTGTGCAAAAGGCCTTCCATCCACCATCCCGTCTTTCCACTGGTCTATTCATCCTTCTACCTTTCCATCCATCCTCCATTCCTTCTTGTATTTTATCTTTCCCTCAGAATCCACCTTCCTCTCTTTGTACTCATCCTCCATCCTTCCACCCATCCACTCTTCTGTCTTTCCATCCATCCAGCTCCATCCACTCTTCTGTCTTTCCATCCATCCAGCTGTCCTTCTATCCTTTTGTCTTTCTATTCATCACTCCATCCATGGATGACATTCAGCCACATCAGTTGTTAAGATCGTTAAATACGCCCATCCTGGGTGGTAAATTGCCACCAATGCCAAGACTGTTGAGCGCCTTCCTCAAGGCCTCAGCTGCCCAGAAACCCCCAGAAGCCCCTCTGCCAGAAACCCCCATTCCATTTCTACTGTAGCAACTAATAGTTGATCAGAGTCTGGACCACTGAGTGGTTAAATGTTTTGAACATCACCTCTGAATCCAGTCAGCCAGCCACCCACCTCCACACACCTCCTTTGGGCTTTTGACATGGCCCAGATGGTGCCCCCCCATCTGGGTGGAGGTATTACACCAAACAGCTGTTTTACTAAATGCTTCCTCTGGGCCGGGCCCTGAGCTGAGTGTAGGATGGATGGGAGAGTAGCAGCCCTACTCCCTGCCCACGAGGGATCACCTGGGCAGAGGAATTTCAGCTGCTTCATGATTGTCTGGAGCCACGGAATACTCCTCTGGGCCTTTGTCTTCAGAGATGAGGCAAGGGCTTGCTATGTATGTGTGGAGACAAGGAGGTCCCCGACGGACCGAGCCCAGGCCACCAGCTCCCTTTACAGAGCACCTCTGTTGGATGTATATCCGTTGTATACAGTGGCCTTCAGCCTAAGTTTCATTTTAATAAAGGGTATTATGACTAGTTCAAATTTTAAACCCACTGGTTCCCAAGGGGCCACCTGCAGACAATGGCCCTCGGTGGGAGTGGGGAGCCAGGATGTGTGAACGGAGCTACAAAAGGCCCCCCACTGCCAGACACATGGACAGAGGACGGCAGCCTGTGGGGGCGTCCCCCACCCCGGCTGCCCCACTGCTTCTCCTGCTGGTCCTGCCCCCTCCTCCGCAGCCCCTCGGACATCCTTCCCCCAGCTCCTAGCTCCTTGGCAGTGGACCTGAAAAAAGGTTCACTGGGAGAGGAGGGCAGGACTTCGGATTAAAAGAAAACCCTGACTCTACAGCTGCAGGGATTAAAGGCTGGTTACAGAAGGAACTGGCTCTGGAAGTATTAAGGTAAACAACACAATACGTATGTTCACAGGAACGTCTAATATTTACAAAAATGTCTCCATTGTACATATGTGTTGTCCTATAACCCACTTCTCTCTCCCGACAGGATCTCACCGTCAGTCTCTCGACCACACTGTGTACCTTCCCATCACCCCTTAAGAAGCTGCACAACATTCCACTGGGAGAATGAGCCTAGAATTTCTTTCATCACATCAGTCCTTGGGCACTTGGGCTGTTGCCAGTTTTCTGCCGTCCTAAACAAAGCCTGGTCCACGTGTTTGATTATTTCCTCGGGACAGAAATCCCAGAATGAGAATGGCTGCCACCGAGGCCAAGCAGAGCCTCTGCAAGGCCCTCTCACGATGGAGAGAAAGGTGCCGGCGTGTGCTCGGGAGAGCGGGCCCCACATCACCAACCTCCGCGCTCCCAGCTTCGTCCTCCCTGCTCACATCAAGGCTACAACGAATCCTGCCCCCTCGTTTCTGGACCCTGTTTTGAAGACTCTGCCAGCCCCTGCTCCCTTCCTGCCCAGCAGGGAGGTGTTGCAGCATCTTAGCCGGTTCCTCTCAACAGCAAGGAGTCCACGAGGCTGTCAGGGGCTCCCACCGACCATATGCCCATCAGTATAGGTTGTGTTGGCACAACCTGCCTGGAGCAGCATTCGAACCCTCAGTGGTTATAAGAAAAGATTATTTTCACCCAAGATGTTAAACAGTAGCCACAGGAGGCCTTGAAAGGTCCACGGAAGGTTTTTCTCTTTCACAGAGCCTGCTTGATGGTCCACTGCCTGTGGGAAGGTTGGACATTCAAGGCCTGGTGCCCAGATGGGTTCCTTAGTGTTGCCCTTCAGTAATTTCTATTACCCCTCCCACTGCCCAACCATCCAAACACACACACAGTCCCAGTGCTCTATGATCTGCTCTATGATCACTTTCTCAACAAATTATGCTCAACAAATTAAACATATTGAACATCCATATGCAGAAACAATGAACCTCAACCCATATATCACACTTTATACCCAAAAAAAGCCCTCAAAATGGATCATAGACCTACATGTACAACTTAAAACTGTTAAGACTTCTAGAAGAAAACACAGGAGAAAATCCTTCTGACCTTAGGTTGGGCAAAGATTTCTTAGATACAACATCAAAAACACTATTTGTGAAAGAAAATATTGATAAAATATCAGACTTCATTTTAAAACTGTGCTTCATTAAAGACATTGTTATGAGGACGTACAGATCTAGGGGAAGATGGCGGAAGAGTAAGACGCAGAGATCACCTTCCTCCCCACAGATACATCAGAAATACACCTACATGTGGAACAATTCCTACAGAACACCTACTGAATGCTGGCAGAAGACCTCAGACCTCCCAAAAGGCAAGAAACTCCCCCCGTACCTGGGTAGGGCAAAAGGAAAAAGAATAAACAGAGACAAAAGAATAGGGACAGGACCTGCACCAGTGGGAGGGAGCCGTGAAGGAGGAAAGGTTTCCACACACTAGAAGCCCCTTCGCGGGCAGAGACTGCGGGTGGCGGAGGCGGGAAGCTTCGGAGCCACGGAGGAGAGCACAGCAACAGGGGTGCGGAGGGCAAAGCGGAGAGATTCCCACACAGAGGATCGGTGCCGACCGGCACTCACCAGCCCGAGAGGCTTCTCTGCTCACCTGCCGGGGCGGGCGGGGCTGGGAGCTGAGGCTTGGGCTTCAGTCAGAGCGCTGGCGGCGTGAACACAGCCTGAAGGGGGTTAGTGCACCACGGCTGGCCGGCAGGGAGTCCGGGGAAAAGTCTGGAGCTGCCGAAGAGGCAAGAGACTTTTCCTTCCCTCTTTGTTTCCTGGTGCGTGAGGAGAGGGGATTCAGAGCGCTGCTTAAAGGAGCTCCAGAGACGGGCGCGAGCCGCGGCTGAAAGCGCGGACCCCAGAGACGGGCGTGGGACGCTGGGGCTGCTGCTGCCGCCACCAAGAAGCCTGTGTGCGAGCGCAGGTCACTCTCCACACCTCCCATCCCGGGAGCCTGTGCTGCCAGCCACTGCCAGGGTCCCGGGATCCAGGGACAACTTCCCCGGGGAGAACGCACGGGCGCGCCTCGTGCTGGCGCAACATCACGCCGGCCTCGGCCGACGCATGTTCGCCCCGCCTCCGTGCCCCTCCCTCCCCCGCGGCCTGAGGGAGCCAGAGCCCCCGAATCAGCGGCTCCTTTAACCCCGTCCTGTCTGAGCGAAGAACAGACGTCCTCCAGCGACCTACACGCAGAGGCGGGGCCAAATCCAAAGCTGAGCCCCGGGAGCTGTGCGAACAAAGAAGAGAAAGGGGAATCTCTCCCAGCAGCCTCAGAAGCAGCAGATTAAAGCTCCACAATCAACTCGATGTACCCTGCATCTGTGGGATAACTGAATAGACAACGAATCATCCCAAATTGAGGAGGTGGACTTTGAGAGCAAGATTTATTATTTTTTTCCCCTTTTCCTCTTTTTTGTGAGTGTGTACGTGTATGCTTCTGTGTGAGATTTTGTCTGTATACCTTTACTTTCACCATTTGTCCTAGGGTTCTATCCGTCTTTTTTTGTTTTTTGGGGTTTTTTTTACTTTAAAAAAACTTTTTTTCTTAATAATTTTTTATTTTAATAACTTTATTTTATTCTACCTTACTTTATTTTCTTTTATCCTCTTTCTTTCTTTCTACTTTTTCTCCCTTTTATTCTGAGCCGTGTGGATGAAAGGCTTGGTGCTGCAGCCAGGAGTCAGTGCTGTGCCTCTGAGGTGGGAGAGCCAACTTCAGGACACTGGTCCAAAAGAGACCTCCGAGCTCCACGTAATATCAAACGGTGAAAATCTCCCAGAGATCTCCATCTCAACACAAACACCCAACTTATCTCAATGACCAGCAAGCTACAGTGCTGGACTCCCTATGCCAAACAACTAGCAAGACAAGAGCACAACCCCACCCATTAGCAGAAAGGCTGCCTAAAATCATAATAAGTCCACAGACACCCCAAAACACACCAGCAGACGCGGACCTGCCCACCAGAAAGACAAGATCCAGCCTCATCCACCAGAACACAGGCACCCTCCACCAGGAAGCCTACACAACCCACTGAACCAACTTTAGCCACTGGGGACAGACACCAAAACAACGGGAACTATGAACCTGCAGCCTCTGCAAAAAGTAGACCCCCAAACACAGTAAGATAAGCAAAATGAGAAGACAGAAAAACACACAGCAGATGAGGGAGCAAGATGAAAACCCACCAGACCTAACAAATGAAGAGGAAATAGGCAGTCTACCTGAAAAAGAATTCAGAATAATGATAGTAAAGATGATCCAAAATCTTGGAAATAGAATAGAGAAAATGCAAGAAACATTTAACAAGGACCTAGAAGAACTAAAGATGAAACAAGCAACGATGAACAACACAGTAAATGAAATTAAAAATACTCTAGAAGGGATCAATAGCAGAATAACTGAGGCAGAAGAACGGATAAGTGACCTGGAAGATAAAATAGTGGAAATAACTACTGCAGAGCAGAATAAAGAAAAAAGGATGAAAAGAACTGAGGACAGTCTCAGAGACCTCTGGGACAACATTAAACTCACCAACATTCGAATTATAGGGGTTCCAGAAGAAGAAGAGAAAAAGAAAAGGACTGAGAAAATATTTGAAGAGATTATAGTTGAAAACTTCCCTAGTATGGGAAAGGAAATAGTTAATCAAGTCCAGGAAGCATAGAGAGTCCCATACAGGATAAATCCAAGGAGAAACACACCAAGACACATATCAATCAAACTGTCAAAAATTAAATACAAAGAAAACATATTAAAAGCAGCAAGGGAAAAACAACAAATAACACACAAGGGAATCCCCATCAGGTTAACAGCTGATCTTTCAGCAGAAACTCTGGAAGCCAGAAGGGACTGGCAGGACATATTTAAAGTGATGAAGGAGAAAAACCTGCAACCAAGATTACTCTACCCAGCAAGGATCTCATTCAGATTTGATGGAGAAATTAAAATGTTTACAGACAAGCAAAAGCTGAGAGAGTTCAGCACCACCAAACCAGCTTTACAACAAATGCTAAAGGAACTTCTCTAGGCAAGAAACACAACAGAAGGAAAAGACCTACAATAACAAACCCAAAACAATTAAGAAAATGGGAATAGGAACATACATATCGATAGTTACCTTAAATGTAAATGGATTAAATGCTCCCACCAAAAGAGACAGACTAGCTGAATGGATACAAAAACAAGACCCATATATATGCTGTCTACAAGAGACCCACTTCAGACCTAGGGACACATACAGACTGAAAGTGAGGGGATGGAAAAAGATATTCCATGCAAATGGAAACCAAAGGAAAGCTGGAGTAGCAATTCTCATATCAGACAAAATAGACTTTAAAATAAAGACTAGGGCTTCCCTGGTGGCGCAGTGGTTGAGAGTCCGCCTGCCGATGCAGGGGACGCGGGTTCGTGCCCCGGCCCGGGAGGATCCCGCATGCCGCGGAGCGGCTGGGCCCGTGAGCCATGGCCGCTGGGCCTGCGCGTCCGGAGCCTGTGCTCCGCAACGGGAGAGGCCACAACAGTGAGAGGCCCACAAAACACACACACACACACACACACACACAAACACCTGAAAATGGAAATTAAAAAAAAAAAAATCACAAGAGAACAAAAGAAGGGGGAAGAAAGACCTACAAAAACAACCCCCCCCAAATTAACAAAAATAAATAAATAAAATAAAATAAAGACTATTAGAAGAGACAAAGAAGGACACTACATAATGATCAAGGGATCGATCCAAGAAGAAGATATAACAATTGTAAATATTTATGCACCCAAAATAGGAGCACCTCAATACATAAGGCAAATACTAACAGCCATAAAAGGGGAAATCAACAGTAACACATTCATAGTAGGGGACTTTAACACCCCACTTTCACCAATGGACAGATCATCCAAAATGAAAATAAATAAGAAAACACAAGCTTTAAATGATACATTAAACAAGATGGACTTAATTGATATCTATAGGACATTCCATCCAAAAACAACAGAATACACATTTTTCTCAAGTGCTCATGGAACATTCTCCAGGATAGATCATATCTTGGGTCACAAATCAAGCCTTGGTAAATTTAAGAAAATTGAAATTGTATCAAGTAACTTTTCCAACCACAATGCTATGAGACTAGATATCAATTACAGGAAAAGTACTGTAAAAAATACAAACACATGGAGGCTAAACAATACACTAGTTAATAACAAAGTGATCACTGAAGAAATCAAAGAGGAAATCAAAAAATACCTAGAAGCAAATGACAATGGAGACACGACGACCCCAAACCTATGGGATGCAGCAAAAGCAGTTCTAAGAGGGAAGTTTACAGCAATACAATCCTACATTAAGAAACAGGAAACATCTTGAATAAACAACCTAACTTTGCACCTAAAGCAATTAGAGAAAGAAGAACAAAAAACCCCCAAATTTAGCAGAAGAAAAGAAATCATAAAGATCAAATCAGAAATAAATGAAAAAGAAATGAATTAAACGATAGCAAAGATCAATAAAACTAAAAGCTGGTTCTTTGAGAAGATAAACAAAATTGATAAACCATTAGCCAGACTCATCAAGAAAAAAAGGGAGAAGACTCAAATCAATAGAATTAGAAACGAAAAAGGAGAAGTAACAACTGACACTGCAGAAATACAAAAGATCATGAGAGATTACTACAAGCAACTCTATGCCAATAAAATGGACAACCTGGAAGAAATGGACAAATTCCTAGAAATGCACAACCTGCCAAGACTGAATCAGGAAGAAATAGAAAATATGAACAGACCAATCACAAGCACTGAAATTGAAACTGTGATAAAAAATCTTCCAACAAACAAAAGCCCAGGACCAGATGGCTTCACAGGCGAATTCTATCAAACATTTAGAGAAGAGCTAACACCTATCCTTCTCAAACTCTTCCAAAATATAACAGAGGGAGGAACACTCCCAAACTCATTCCACGAGGCCACCATCACCTTGATACCCAAACCAGACAAAGATGTCACAAAGAAAGAAATCCAGTATCACTGATGAACATAGATGCAAAAATCCTCAACAAAATACTAGCAAACAGAATCCAACAGCACATTAAAAGGATCATACACCATGATCAAGTGGGGTTTATTCCAGGAATGCAAGGATTCTTCAATATACGCAAATCAATCATTGTGATACACCATATTAACAAACTGAAGGAGAAAAACCATATGATCATCTCAATAGATGCAGAGAAAGCTTCTGACAAAATTCAACACCCATTTATGATAAAAACCCTCCAGAAAGTAGGCACAGAGGGAACTTTCCTGAACATAATAAAGGCCATATATGACAAACCCACAGCCAACATCGTCCTCAATGGTGAAAAACTAAAAGCATTTCCACTAAGATCAGGAAAAGGACAAGGTTGCCCACTCTCACCACTCTTCTTTAACATAGTTTTGGAAGTTTTAGCCACAGCAATCAGAGAAGAAAAGGAAATAAAAGGAATCCAAATTGGAAAAGAAGAAATAAAGCTGTCACTGTTTTCAGATGACATGATACTATACATAGAGAATCCTAAAGATGCTACCAGAAAACTACTAGAGCTAATCAATGAATGTGGTAAAGTAGCAGGATACAAAATTAATGCACAGAAGTCTCTGGCATTCCTATACACTAATGATGAAAAATCTGAAAGTGAAATCAAGAAAACACTCCCATTTACCACTGCAACAAAAAGAATAAAATATCAGGCTTCCCTGGTGGCGCAGTGGTTGAGAGTATGCCTGCCGATGCAGGGGACACGGGTTTGTGCCCCGGTCTGGGAGGATCCCACATGCTGTGGAGCGGCTGGGCCCGTGAGCCGTGGCCACTGGGCCTGCGCATCTGGAGCCTGTGCTCCATGGCGGGAGAGGCCACAGCAGTGAGAGGCCTGCATACTGCAAAAAAAAAAAAAAAAGAATAAAATATCTAGGAATAAACCTACCTAAGGAGACAAAAGTCCTGTATGCAGAAAATTATAAGACATTGCTGAAAGAAATTAAGGATGATAAAAATAGATGGAGAGATATACCATGTTCTTGGATTGGAAGAACCAACATTGTGAAAATGAATCTACTACCCAAAGCAATCTACAGATTCAATGCAATCCCTATCAACCTACCACTGGCATTTTTCACAGAACTAGAGCAAAAAATTTCACAATTTGTATGGAAACACAAAAGACCCCAAATAGCCAAAGCAATCTTGAGAACAAAAAATGGAGCTGGAGGAATCAGGCTCCCTGACTTCAGACTACTACAAAGCTACAGTAATCAAGACAGTATGGTACTGGCACAAAAACAGAAATATAGATCAATGGAACAGGATAGAAAGCACAGAGATAAACCCACACACATATGGTTACCTTATCTTTGATAAAGGAGGCAAGAATGTACAGTGGAGAAAGGACAGCCTCTTCAATAAGTGGTGCTGGGAAAACTGGACAGCTACATGTAAAAGTATGAGATTAGATCACTCCCTAACACCATACACAAAAATAAGCTTAAAATGGATTAAAGACCTAAATGTAAGGCCGGAAACTATCAAACTCTTAGAGGAAAACATAGGCAGAACACTCTATGACATAAATCACAGCAAGATCCTTTTTGACCCACCTCCTAGAAAAATGGAAATAAAAACAAAAATAAACAAATGGGACCTAATGAAACTTCAAAGCTTTTGCACAGCAAAGGAAACCATAAACAAGACCAAAAGACAACCCTCAGAATGGGAGAAAATATTTGCAAATGAAGCAACTGACAAAGGATTAATCTCCAATATTTACAAGCAGCTCATGCAGTTCAATAACAAAAAAACAAACAACCCAATCCAAAAATGGGCAGAAGACCTAAATAGACATTTCTCCAAAGAAGATATACAGACTGCCAACAAACACATGAAAGAATGCTCAACATCATTAATCATCAGAGAAATGCAAATCAAAACTACAATGAGATATCATCTCACACCAGTCAGAATGGCCATCATCAAAAAATCTAGAAACAATAAATGCTGGAGAGGGTGTGGAGAAAAGGGAACACTCTTGCACTATTGGTGGGAATGTGAATTGGTACAGCCACTATGGAGAACAGTATGGAGGTTCCTTAAAAAACTACAAATAGAACTACCATATGACTCAGCAATCCCACTACTGGGCATATACCCTGAGAAAACCATAATTCAAAAAGAGTCATGTACCAAAATGTTCATTGTAGCTCTATTTACAATAGCCAGGGGATGGAAACAACCTAAGTGTCCATCATCAGATGAATGGATAAAGAAGATGTGGCACATATATACAATGGAATATTACTCAGCCATAAAAAGAAATGAAATTGAGCTATTTGTAATGAGGTGGATGGACCTAGAGTCTGTCATACAGAGTGAAGTCAGAAAGAGAAAGACAAATACCATATGCTAACACATATATATGGAATTTAAGAAAAAAAAATGTCATGAAGAACCTAGGGGTAAGACAGGAATAAAGACACAGACCTACTAGAGAATGGACTTGAGGATATGGGGAAGGGGAAGGGTAACCTGTGACAAAGTGAGAGAGTGGCATTGACATATATACACTACCAAACGTAAAATAGCTAGCTAGTGGGAAGCAGCCACATAGCACTGGGAGATCAGCTCAGTGCTTTGTGACCACCTAGAGTGGTGGGATAGGGAGGGTGGGAGGGAGGGAGATGCAAGAGGGAAGAGATATGGGGACATATGTATATGTATAACTGATTCACTTTGTTATAAAGCAGAAACTAACACACCATTGTAAAGCAATTATACTCCAATAAAGATGAAAAAAATTAAAAAAATAAATGCAGGAAAAAAAAATAAAAGAGGACAGACAAGCTACAAACCAGAAGAAAGTATTTGCAAAACACATTTGAAAAAGATATCCATGTATCTTTATATCTAGAATATATAAAAACTCAAAAATGGAAAAGAACTCATTCAAAAATGTACAAAAATATGAACAGACATTTCACTGAAGAAAATATATGAATGGTAAAATAGCACATGAAAAGATGATCAGCACTGGTGTTCATTAGGAGACTGCATATTCAACCCACTATGAGATGACACTACACACCTCTTAGAATGGCTAAAATAGGGAATGCTGACAATACCAAATGCTGATGAGGATTTGGAGGAACTCTCATACATTACTAGTGGGAATGTAAGATGGTTCAGCCACTCTGGAAAGCAGTATGACAGTTTGTTATAAAGTTAAGCATACATTTACTGTATGACCAGCAATCCCACTCCTGGGTATTTACTCTAGAGAAATGAAAACTTATGTTCACACGAAAACCTATACCTGAACATTTACAGTGTCTGTATTCACAGTTGCCATAAACTAGAAACCACCTCATTGTCCTTCAGTGCGTGAATGGATAAACAAACTCTGGTACATCCATACAGTGGAATGTTACTCAGCCAATAAAAAGAAACAAACTACTGATTTATGCAGCCACATGGGAGAATCTCAAAAGCATTATGCTAAGTGAAAGATGCCAGATTCAAAAGGCAACGTACTGTGTGATTCCATTTATATGACATTCTGGAAAAGGCAGAACTATAGGAAAAAAGATCTGTGGCTGCTGGGGGCTGGGAGTAAGGAGGGGCTGACTACAAGGGGACATGATTGTGGGGATAACAACTGCCTGCATTTGTCAAAATTCGTATTACTGTATGCCAATAAACATGAATTTTTCTGCATGCAAATATACCTCAATAAAATAATTTTGTTTTGTCATCAGTTTGAGAACAAGTCCGTTAACCAACCCTCTTCCAACTGGACTGTCCCCCATGCTCCTTTTATGTAAAAATTGTGACCCTGGCTCTGTAATGAGGAGACCCTGGCATCAGGGAGAAGCTAACAGAGGTCTGAAAAAGGGTGCATCTGCTCCCATGCATCTCAATGGGGCAATAGTGTGGGAGACTAAATACAGCCACACACTCTTTGCAGCTGCTCCTGGGAAGAGGTGGAGTCCATTTCCACCCATGGATCTGGCCTGGCTCTGGGACTTGCTTTGTCCAGTAGAATGTGGGGAAGAGGGCACCATGGTGGCTCCAGAGCTCAGACCTCAAGATACCTCACAGCTCCACCTTCATCCTCTTGGAGCATGGCCCTGAGACCACCACGTATATAAGCTGGTCTAGGCTACCTGGGGATGAAGGGCCACATGGAGGAGAGCCGAGGGGCCCAGCCAACTCAGCACCAACTGCCAACATGTGAGGGCACTTCCGGCCCAGCCCACCCACCAGCAAATGTAGCTGCATGAGCCAGGCCTGATGAAACCAGTAGAGAAGTGCCCAGCCACTCACAGAGGTGTGAGAAATAAACTGTTTTAGCCATGACTTTTTTACCTCTTAATACTTCAGTATGTCTTTCCTAAAAACAAAGACATTCTCTTATATAATCCCAGGGCACTGAGCAAAAAAATCAGGAAATTAACACTGATACAGAATTATTTTAGCTGTAGACCTTACTGGAATTTTATCAATTATTCCACTAACGTCCTTTTCCTGGTCTCAGATACAGCTCACGATCGCACAAGGCATCTGCCACGTCTAGTTAGCTTCCTTTAATATAGGACAGTGCCTCAGTCTTCGTCTTTAATGACCTTGAAACACTGGAGACACTAGCCAGTTATTCTGTGGAATGCCCCTCATTTTCAGTTTTGGCAGGAACACTAAAGTGACCTGGTTCTTTGTCCAGAGGGACATAATGTAGATTTGCCCCATGCTTGGAAATGTTAACTTACTCACTAGGTTAAGTTGGGGTCCACCAGGTTTCTCTACTGAAAGTTACTATTTCCCCTTTGAAATTACTACGTATCTTGTAGGGAGATATTTTGAGACCAGGTAACTATCCTATTTCTCAGCAGACCTTTGCCCACTACTTTTAGCATCCATGGGTAGAATCCTGCCTGAAACAATTATTTACTATGTTGGTTGCCAAATGGTGGTTTTCTTATTCTATCATTCCTTCTAAGTCCTTCAGTTTTAGAGTGGTCTGTCATGCAGAAACAGGTAACAGAGGCACCTACCCAGCCCTGTGTGGATGGCCTGTTACCGAGTCCAAGCTTGTACAGGTCGCCACACACAGACCAATAAAATCGAGATGAATTGCTAGGGCAAGGAATAGCGACTTTATTCAGAAAGTCAGCAGACCGAGAAGATGGTGGACTTGTGTCCCAAAGAACCATTTTGGCTGACTGAGAATTCAGACTTCTGTTATACTAAAAGGGGAGGGAGTAAAGCCAAGTATTCCCTGGTTCCGGTCAGCCTCGGGAGGGAATGTGTTAATTTCTTCCTGCCTGCAGTCATTCACAGGTGGGTGGGCCTGGTCAGGATGTTTCCTGTGAGCTAAACAAAGGTATTTTAGCTTTACATTCCTTACCCAAGAGGCAGGGTTCCCAGAGATGGGCCATTATGTGTAACTTAAGCTTATAGGCAACATCCCTTTAGTGATTAACTTGTAGTAGAATACAAAGGTTCTTCCGTATTACAATTCCCCACTGTCAATGTCCATTCCACAGTTTTGTGGAGAAAGTGATGAAGACTGCTCTGGCTATTTCCTGCTAAATGGGGCAACGAATATTCCTTAGAATCTTAGAATCTTTCCTTTTTTATCTACAAGTATTTGAACATGATGAAACCCCTTAGCACTTTGTTGTCTAATTTGTAATTGAACTTGAGTTTTGGTTCCAGTTCCCAATACATATACTAAATTCCTGTGCTATTTATTTGGACAAAATTAAATAGGTTGATGCTTCTCTAGCTACAGTGAAATTACTATTTACTTCAGTTGCATAGGCAGACCTGTTGGAGGCAAACCTCATGAACAGAGGTTAGTATAGTGCCCAAAGTTTTAACATAGTTGGCAACTGCTAGGTCTTTTAGAGCATTTATAGATTCTCTCACCTGAGCAGACACCTGAAATGGCCTACCACACAACATTTCAAAGGGACTTATTTTAAGCCTGCTTCTGGGAGCCACTGATTCACAGCAGGGCAACTGGTAAGGCCTTATCCCAAGTCAAATTAGTATTCACTTTCTCAGTTTTTCCTGTTGATTGTGGTCTCCAGGATGAATGTAGTTCCAATGCCTTAATCCAAATCAGGGGATAATTTCCTCAAGGAGGGCTTTAACCAATTAAAGAGTACTGATTTTAAAAACTAAGAACCTTACACTGCCACACACAAAAACAAATGGTTCACAAAACATTCTCCTTTCCTTCTGAAGGTTTTATGATGCATTGTTTTCATTAACCAGTCTTTTACTATTAAACTTAAATGGTCAATTGAGACAAGCAGTTCTGAGACCATCCTTCCACCACTGATTAAGACTGGGGTGGCAGGTATTGGGGAATAATATTCACTTAGCCTTCTGAGCTTTCTGGGCAGACTTGGTGACCTTGCCAGTTCCAGCTGACTTTTTGTCCACTGCTCTGATGACACCCAAAGCAACTGTCTCTCATGTCACAAACAGCAAAATGGCCCAGAGGAGGAGAGTCAGAGAAGCTCTCAACACACATAGGCTTTCCAGGAACCATATCAATGATGGCAGCATCCCCAGATTAAGAAGGGGCCCATCTTCTAGCTTGTCCCCCAGAACGATCAATCTTCTTCAGTCCAGCAAACCTGCAAGCAATGTGAGCTCTGTGACAATTCCGTACAGGTGCACATGCAGTACTGATTTGGCCTTGATGGTTCAAGATAATCCCCTTGAGCTGTGAAGCCAGCTGCTTCCATTGGTGGGTCATTTTTGCTGTCATCAGCCACATTGCCACAATAAACACCTTTGACAGACATGTTCTTGACACACTGAGGCCCATCATGTCCCCAGGAAGGGCTTTACTCAAAGCTTCCTTTGTGCATTTCAACTGACTTGACTTCCTGCAGCTCAAGGCATTTGAGTCCAGTCCTCGGTGGTGCAGGTTCCTGTGTTGGGTCCCCATCTGGGGAGGCCCAATAGCCACCTTTGGGTTATTTTTAGCACAAATCATGCAATTCTGAGTGACTTGCTGGATGGTCTTTTGTAGGTTAGGCCCCATTGTATGCTTTTTTTTTTTTTTTTTTTTTTTTTTTTAATGGCTGTGCTGAGTGGCTTGCAGGATCTTAGTTCCTTGACCAGGGACTGAACTCATGCCCTTGGCAATAAAAGCACCAAGTCCTAACCACTGGACCGCCTGGGAACTCCCCTGACTTTTGAATCCATTGTAAGATGGCATCTCTCCCTCATGGACACTATTATGAATGTGCCGCAGCACAGTGTCCAAGATGCCTCAGGGATCAAAACAATTCCTTGTACACTACATTTCCAACCAGGTGAGATGTGGTCCAAGTGAAACCCCACTCTTTGACCCTCACCTTGTCCTTTTCTGAATATACTGACTGGTATTTTGACAAGTCTATCAATGGAAGAAGCGATTCTCCTGCCTCAGAGATTGTCCCAGTGTCCCCCCACCCCTTTCTTTTGTCTCTCAAAATAGTTATTTCAAGTAGAAACTGGGAAGACAACAACATGTAAAATAGTTAAGTAAAAAACCTTGACAAATACACTCATTTGGTCATCAAAATATAAAAAGCTGAAAATAATATTACATTAGGTACTTTGATTGAAAACAGTGTTACTCTAGTCAAGTAATAAGCCCAAAGTGGTCCCCAACTAAGAGTTAAAGCTCGTCTCTCTATTCATACACACAGCCCTTAGACAAGCATCATATGTGTTTTTATCCAGAATGGATCCCCCCCCACAAATCCTTATCTTTTTGTTTTTGTTACTTATATGGAAATTATTCAGTGTGTTTGTGTGTTTTTTATAAATAAGTTTTTATTTTTCAGAATGTTACTAAGCAATTAACCTCGGACAATATCTGAATCATTTTTACAAAAGTGGAAACAGCCAAATAAAGGGTCTCAGGTTAAGTGAGAGGCATGGGTGGGTTATTAATCGTTATGGAATAATTTGTTGTTTGATCAGCACAGTGACATTGCTGAACGTACTTTGAAAGTTGGCCCCGCCTGATAGTAACCCATGTGGATGCAAACCTCTTGGTCCTAGAATCCTTTCTCAAAGGTATAAATGAGGCACAAAGAATCACTAGGAGAAGGAGTAGTAAAAGCTGAGTCCTTGCCACGAGTGAGGTGCTGGCCAGAGAAAGTCAAGTCCTTGTACACCCAGTTGAAATGCAAAGGGTCCTGGCGCGTCTGTCCCCAGGGGTTGTCCCATAGGGCACATGTGAATTGGTCTGGTGCTGGAGAGACAGACTTATTTGTATGGGGAGTACCCAGCACCCCCCGGAGAGTCGGGGGGGTGGAGCGAACCCTTACCACTGAGGCCACTGCAGCCTCCGGGTTGCCATCCTGGGTTTGTCAGCCGGTCTCTGCCCTTTCCTCCTGGGCCATCGTGCGCCTCCTGACACTGAAGGTGGGAGGGCTGGACTCCTTCCTCCTGCTCATCTGAATTGGACTCACTGTTATAGAAGTGAATGGTGGCTTGCACGGGGAAACTGGCCAGCACCTTCTCCCCGGAAATCTGCAGATACTCTTGATTCTTAGAAATGGGTAAAGTCTTACAGGATGCTGAAACCCAAAGGCCCCCTTCGATCCAAAGGTTTGTGGGCCATACCCAGCCTCAAGCTGGCTTCCAGTTCTGGTGGGGTCAGCAACCTGGCAGGTCAGGATCCAAGGGCTCCATGGTGTTTGGCTCTCGGGCATGGCAGTGGTGGTCGGGGGGGACCGTCCCCAGGGCAGTGACAGATGCATCCCTGCGCCTCCCGGGCTCCGGCCGCTGCCTCGGGTCTCATGGTGCCCTCGGAGCCCACGCCCCTCCAGCGTCGCCCGTGACCGGCTGTGCCTTTAACCACTCGGGCAAGGGCGCTCACCTCCCAGCATCCCTCTTTAATGGGATTCGTGTTGATCGTGTGTTTTTGGCCCTCCCTGGGGTGCCATTAGCACACACTTCTGGTCTTACCTTTTCATTGACCTGGGGAGGGTGGGGAGCATGGGGGAAGAGCTGTCTCCCTTGCTGGGGTTTTCATGAGCACCATCTATAGGCTTAAAGCCTGTTCTGGTGGGACTCTGACGTCAAGCTGTTCTGGTGAAAAACTTCAGGGTGAGGTCTATCAGAAAGTTAATCAGCTCATTCCTCACTGTCAATTTCACCCGGGGTTCCTGTAGGGAATTAGGCACCTCAAGTCCAGGGGAGCCCCTGGCCTCTTCATTCACCAGTGTTCCTCTCTTTCTATCGTATGAGAGGCTCTCGTCTCTGATTTTCTCCTTATGTTTTAGCCTAGGGCTACCTATTTTCCAATGTTCCTCCTCCTTACAGCAGGTGCACTGTTCCCACCCCAACGGTGACTTATCTCTCTCCCAACTACTCACCTTCCGGGAATTCAATGCCACTGCCAAAACAGTGGCGTTTCATTTCGCATCTTCTTTCTTCTGTTGTTGTTCCCTGTTGAACACTTTATTTTTTTCTTAATTAATTAATTTTATTTATTTTTGGCTGTGTTGGGTCTTTGTTGCTGTGTGCAGGCTTTCTCTAGTTGCGGTGAGCGGGGGCTACTCTTCATTGCAGTGCATGGACTTCTCATTGCGGTGGCTTGTCTTGTTGTGGAGCACGGGCTCTAGGCATGCAGGCTTCAGTAGTCATGGCTCCCAGGCTCAGTAGTTGTGGCTAGCAGGCTGTAGCGCGCAGGCTCAGTAATTGTGGCGCACGGGCTTAGCTGCTCCACGGCACGTGGGATCTTCCAGGACCAGGGCTCGAACCGTGTCCCCTGCATTGGCAGGCAGAGTCTTAACCACTGCGCCACCAGGGAAGCCCTGTTGAACACTTTAAAAAGCAACATCTGCCAATTGAGAAGGGTTCAATTCAAATGAACCTTCTTATTTTTTCAACTTTCTCCTGATATAAGGCACTTTGCCCCCCCTAAAAAAGGTCAAATTTATGATTCTAATATTTTCAGGGGCCACACAATCTGCATTAGTATAATGTCTGTAGGCCTGATAAATCTCCAAGAATTCAGAGGGGTCTTCATTTGTTTTTTTGCTGAATTTTGTTCAACCTCTTTTTGCTTTGGCTCCCCTTTTCAAAGCCCTGCCAAGATGCACTGATAAGTAATGCTCTAATAAGGGCAATCCTCCCTCATTGGGTTCAGCTGTTGGTACTGTCAAGTGGGTTCAGGTGTAGGAGAGCTCCCTATAAAGGAGGGTTGCAATCTTTTCAAATAAACAAGGCTGAGAAACCCAGCTGGCTGGCTGTTGGCATTTAGGCCCCCTATGAGATAAGGGGGTAAGGGAGCCCCGGGAGCAGTTCTTCACCTCAACTGGGTGCCCTGTCGGGTCTTAGATGGCAATATATACCAGGCCCCTGTGCCCCAGGGACTAACACAGGATTTTCTAGTTGATCCCTAGAAGGAGGGGCAGTCCCGAGCTCAGCTGGAGGAGTTAAGGTCTGAAGCAACCTATCCTCACTCTCATTCCTTTCTTTCTCTTGTCTTCCCTGATGTAATAGCACAAATACTTGCACGTAAAGAATGTCATCATCCTTCCCCACTTCTTCACAGAAAAGCCACCATAAAACCATAAATAGCAATTGATCATCTCTAACCATTAAAAGGATGCCTTTTTGCCTTGGCATCAACCAACCGGGCTGAATTCTGGGCTGGGGCTTTTGGTGATTTTAGGAACCAAGTGCAACCTTTCTCTTCTCCCTGGGAATGTCCTACAGACAGGCCTTCTTTTTTTTTTTTCCCCCTTTTCTATTCCTTTCCTCCATCTGACATCACTAAGAGTTTTAAATATCACAAAACTGATTTGGCTGTAAATGGAGAAAGAGTACCAAACAAAATGAAACAAAAAACCCAAAGAAAAAACAGAAAATCTAAATAAACCCTCCAGTTTGGTCTTGAGGTTTTACATATACCAACGACGTAGGAGACCACAAACGACGTAATTAACACAGCAAGCGTAGCAGTATACGGTGCACAGGGTCCCAAAATAACTCTGTCTAAACCCCTTGTGGAGTTTCTAACAGGTACTGTGGCCACACAATGTTACAATAAAATATCATCTTCTACTCGTGGGTCATGGCTGTAATCAGATCACTTATCCAAAACACACCTCAGAGGACTTTCTTTAGGGATAGTTGAAACATTCTCCATTTTTAAAGACAGACATTCAAGACAAACAAAACACAAATGGCACATACCAACGCTAGCATCCAAAGAAGCAAACGAACCGGGTAAAAGTCCAACAACTCTTTCCTCTCTCCAACAGTGTACCCCACTCAAATACAAACTGGCTTATTTTGGAGAAAAAGCCCCAAATGGAGAGGAAATAAAGTTTCCGGCTGTACACACCGGAGTGACTTACCTACTGCATGGAACCCATCGGCTCCCAAATATCAATTCCTTGTTCCAATTGCCTAGCACTGGGGCAGCCGGTGCCGCTTTGGGGAATTCTGAAGGGCAGGTTCTCTGGACAAGTGGTCCCGGCAGCTGCTAGGGCCTTACTGGCAAATTCCCCAACCCCAACTCTGTTACCGAGTCCCAGCTTGTACTGCACGACAGGCCAATAAATCTAGAGATGAGTTGCTGGGGGAAGGAATAGCGACTTTACTCGGAAAGCCAGAGAACTGAGAAGACGATGGATTCGCCTCCCAGAGAACCATCGTGCCTAAGTTAGCATTCAGGGTCTTTTACACTAAAGGGGAGGAGTAAAGCCAAGCATTTCCTGGTTCCCATCAGCCTCCAGAGGCGGCGGGGGGCGGGGGATGCAGCCATTCACAGGTGAGCCTCGTCAGGATGTTTGCTGTGAGCTAAACAAAGGTATTTTAGCTTAATGCTCCTTACCTGGGAGCCAGGGTTCCCAGAGATGGGCCATTATGTATAATTTAAGCTTATAGGCAACATCCCTTTACTGATTAACTTGTGATAGAATATAAAGGTTCTTCCTTATTACAGGCCCAGCCTAACCCCAACCTAACCCTCATCACATCTCTGCTTCAGTCCCCTGTGTCCACCCTACATGTGCCTGGCACATGTTAGGAGCCCAAGAGTGTGGCTGTCACCAGGACTGAATTTGGAAATCCCAGGATGAGCAGCAGATATGGGACTCCCGGGGACATTTTCTGGCGGCTGGGACCCAGCCTCTTGAGCTTACTTTGCAAATTGTGTTTGATACTTTACAGCCTCTGAAACTCAGGTTTCTGTTCCATCCAGGAGCACAGTAGAAACACTAAGGGCCAGAGACTGAGCACAACACACACATGCACACAGTACACAAGGGAGCAGCCGTCGTGCTGCCCACCCATCCATCTGTGGCCTGGCCTGGTGTGGCTCAGTCCCAGGCTGGGGGCTGCCCCGAAGGGCTGTGGCTCCAGGCATGCCGGGGCTGGCTCACACCAGCTCTCAAGAGCTGCACATCTCCTCCCAACCCCACATTCCCAGACATTCCACTGGTTAGTCTGAACTTGGCCACAGTGGGAGTATTTACACCATGGTCATCAGCAAATGTTATAAATTAGGTCCTGCTCCTCCCTCCAAAAGCCAGGTGTTCTACATTATTGGCACCCCACCGCCTGGCTCCCAGCAGCTGGTGGTCTGGGGTGGGGGATTCCTCTAAAGTGTGGTCCATGGGCCAGCAGCAGCCATCAGCATCACTTAGGAGCTTGTCAGAAATGCAGAATCCTGCCCTCCCCCACAGCTCTCCAAATCAGAATCTCTAGGGGCGGGGCCAGCAGTCTGTAGTTTATCAAGAAGCTTCGGTGGGCAAAGTCTGAGATGCAATGACCTAAGCACCAGGGAGGAGAAGAAGGGGCTCTGAGGGAAAGTGTCACTGTCCCACTGCCTAGTCAGGTGTCTTCTGACTGCCCCTCTTTATGGGTTAAGTGTCATATAGAGAAAATTTAGGGGAAAAAAATCCACATTTCCGTGAGCCACATCAATGTTCTCATTCTTCCATGATTCTTCCATGATTTGAGCACATTTATATAAAAGTCAACGGCAGGTGCACCCATTTTCCACATGTTGGTATACAACACATTTGCATCCCAATTTCTTCCTGAACAACCACGGCCTTAGACTTTGACTTGGTCTCCAAGGCCTGCTGACTATCAAGCGCAGATTTTGTGCAGTTCCTTCAGCTGCCTTTCCTTTGTTCTAGCATTGGGTGCTGGCACCTGGAATGTAATCTTCAGAATTAACATTCCTTGTGCCGCCTGGCCCGCAGAGCAGGAAGGAAGCCTCATGGGAAGGAGCACAGACCCCTAATCCTTTTTATTCTGGGAAGTATTTTGGCGCAGCCTGGCTCTGCGGTTTATAAACAAGCTCTTTGCTGGCTGGTGGGGGGTGGGGTGGTGGAAACCAGGGCTCTGTGTAGAGGGGAGTTAGACCCCCGCTCTGGAGCCTTTCATGATGCGGTTGGTTACCTGTCAGGTACAGAACGGGAGTGTAAACAGAAATCACTTACTGTAGGTGACACCGTTGGGCAGTGAAAGGCTTGGGAAAACGATCAGCACCCCTGCCTCACGAACTCTGTGGCTTTTCATAACAGACCTGGCTTCTTCATGCAACAAATATTCATTGGGTGCCTCCTCTGACCCCACCACTTCACAGAGATGGGGCTAGTGGGCGACAGAAACTCTAGAACAAAGTGCAGGCCTTCTGCCCAGGTGCTGGAAGTGCCCCAGGCTAACAGTGGCATCCCAGGTGGAGGAATAGCTTGGGCAAAGTGTGGAGATAGAGAGTGGGCATTCACTAATGGACAGTTGTTCAGAATAGTTGGCAGGGAGGGGGGCTGCTGGAAGATGGGTGACAAGAAATGAGGTGGAAATAGGGGCAGGTGTTAGGTGGTCAAGTCTTTGTTCTGTAGACACTTATGACTGAGAGGACGCCACCCACCTAACCGACATCTGTCCATCTTGGACCCATCCATCCATCAATCCATCCTCCACCCACCCACCAATCCATCCTCTCCCCAGTGTCCATTTGCTGGTCAACCATCATCCATCCATCTACCTTTCCACCCATCAGCTTAAGTATACTCTGTACCAGGCACAAGATTTCTTCTTTCTTTTCCTGGGTCTTGAAGGTCTTGCTGTTTCCCTAGCAATTTATATATACAGTTGACCCTTGAACAACACTGGGTTTGAACTGCATGGGTCCACTTATACGCAGACTTTTTTCAGTAGTAAGTACTACAATACTATATAATCCCCAGTGGGCTGAACCGCAGATATGGAGGAACTGTGGATACGGAGGGCCAACTGTTAGTCATATGCGGATTTTCAGGGATTTTCAACAGCGTGCAGGATGGACGCCCTTCACCTCCATGTTGTTCGAGCGTCAATTATATTCCACCTCAGAACTACCCCACCTTACCAGTGTCCACCTGCAGACTACTCAGGTAATGCTGTTGTTAGAAACAAGGAATTAAACAGTCACATGACAGCAAGGCTCATCTGGCCTCATGTTTGGGAAACGCGTAGTAGGGTAAAGGTATCGTGGGTAGGTGTGCTGAATGCCAAATGATGTGGAAATCTCATCCTGACAAATAATTCTTACGAAAGTCAGTTATGAAGCTGTTGGAGCATATGGGCATACACGCGCTTCACATACTTATGAGATATATATATATATATATATATATATATATATATATATGCCTTTCAAATTAAAAAAAGGAGTCAGAGGATTAAGAATGCATTATTTTTTAAAAAAGAAACTGTACATTAATCTTCTGTCAAGTTTTTTTTTTTTGAGCTGGGAGGGGTGGGTGAGAGTGAGGGAGTAGTGTTTTATGTTGGTCTTCCTGAATAGGTTAAACCTAGTAAATACTTTGGTCTAACATCTTTCATTGTCCTCTATGGTGAAAAAAACCACTCATGCTGAGTACAGAAGACACCACAACACACACACACACACACACACACACACACACGGCCAAAGATAACTATTGTTTTATTCTCTTTGGTATGTTTTTGTTCATTCTCTTTTCTCTGCATACTTTAAAACATAATTGAGATCATCCATTTTATACAGCTTTGAATCTGACTTCCCTCCCTCCATTTAATGTATGACATGAAAAAATACTTAAATACATTTTTTGAAAAACCATCTTAATGGCTTCCAAGAGCACCACCACGTGCATGTTCCATAATTTATGGAACCAATCCCCTTTAGTTGAGGGCTTAGGAGGTTTCCCATGCCTGGCTCTTATTAAAAGATGGAGGTTATCCTTCTACTGTCTACCTTCTGTCAGAACTATTTCCTTTGTGTAGAATGCTAGAAATGGAATAACTCAGAAAAAAAAAATTTTAATGCTGAGACTTCAATCTCTATTGCCACCTTGCCTTCCAAAAAGGCACTTTACCCTCACTGAGGTTCTCTGGCATGTCACAGAAGGCGTCTCCAGCTCCCTGGAAGGTATGCGAATGCTGTGTGGGTGCGTTGCTGTCTAGTGAGTGCACTGTGATGCTTCAGAGGAAAAATTTGTAAAAAACCAAAACAAACGAACAACATTGCAGTAGAGTGATTAGCCTTCCTGCCTACTGTGGCCCCAAACCCAAACCAATCTTGTGATAAAAAATTTAAAGAAACGGCTCAAAATCCTTTTATCCTGAGTTTCAAATCATGCTGCCAGGAATGTTTCTGATCTGAAAGTTGTATAACGAGTTTCTGCTGAACAAGAAAATTTCCTGCTGTCAGACCCCTGCCACCTCTTCTCCCGAGGGAGGAAAATAGTGTAACCCCCACCCCGTGCCTCCTACTGCTCGCAGAGCCGCAGCCTGACCAACAAGGGTAACAAGGGCGTGCTGGGGGGCTTGGCCGCCCCGGGGATGGGGTCGGGGCTGCAGAGGGCTCGAGAAGGCGCTCTGGATAAGAGCTCCAGCTGTGGACTGAGATATCCTAGGTCCGATTCCCGCCTCTGTGACTCTGGGCAAATCACTTCGTTCTCTGAGCCTCAGTTTACTGGCACGCAATATGGGGCCAACCCCATCGCGCACCCCCAGGCCTTTCAAATTAAAAAAAGGAGTCAGAGGATTAAGAATGCATTATCGCACAGAAGACGACCCCGCGAGGTCTTGAGGGGACTGCGCAGCCCGGGCGCCGGCACTCACCTCCGCCGTACATCTGGCACAGGTAGGGGAAGCGCCACACGTTGCCCAGGCCCACGGCGTACGAGATGCAGGCGAACACGAACTGTAGCGGGGTGGCCCACAGCGGCCGCGCTTCGTCCATGGCCCCGGAGCTTGGGGTGCGGCGCTCTGGGTGCGCGGCCGCCAGGAGCGCCGTCCCGCTCGGCTCGGCCTGGGGATGGCCCCGCGCCTCTGCCGCGGCCGCTCGCCCGCTTTTTAATTGCTAATCTCATTAACGACGCTCGCGTCGGAGGGGCGAGGCTGGTAAATGGATGACGGCGAGCCCCCCCCCCACCGCCGCTGGGCCGCCGCGGCCGGGAAGGCACCCGAGATTGCGCCGTACAGGATGGCGCCCGGGCCCCTCCAGCTCGACGTGGGGTCTGGTGCGTCGGCTGTGGAGCTCCTGGGAGTGGTCAGGTTCCCTCGAGCACCTACCCAGCATTTACAGAGTGCCTACTGTGTGTCAGGCTTTGTCTGGGGACAGGGCTGTGAACAACACAAACATCTCCAGCCCTCCCGGAGCTGACATTCTGGTAAAGGGAATTGCTTAAATGAACTGGATGAAATAGCCCATTTTCAACTATTTTTGACCTACAGAAAGGATAATTCCATAGGGTTTACCCTAGTCCATATTTAAGACAGAAAGAGGCAAGGAAGGCAACTAAGGCAAAGGGGTTAGCAGTTCTGGGGGCGGGGGGGTAGGCTGGGGTAGTCAAGGAGGGCTTCCCAGAGGAGGGGACTTACATTTGCCCAGAGACCAGAAGGAAGCGAGGGACTCCCCCCACCTCTCCAGCGGAAGAGGAGTGATCCAGGCAGCCATCTCCTTCCAACCACAGACAGGTTGTGTGTGCCTACTGTGTGCAGGGCCGGGAGTCTGGCTCTGTAGTGCAGGATAGGGCCAGGAATCAGGTTTCGAACAACCACTGTGGGAGATTCTACTCCTGGGGCCAGAGATTCTGGTTCACTGGGCCCGAGCAGGGGTCGGGGGGGCTAAGAAACCTCATATCTTTACCAGTCTCTCAGGTGATTTGGTTTAAGGAGGTCGCTAGAAACGACTAAGTCAGGTGCTTTGGGAGTGAAGCAGGATCTGGCCTTGAATCTCAGTTCTGCCACCAACTTGGCTATGTGACCTTGAACAAGTCATTTAACCTCTCTGAGCCTCTGTTTCCTTATCTATAATGGGAACAAATATTTTCCCCTTCCATGAGCTCATGTGAGAATTAACTGAGAATTTAGCTTACTGCCTGGCACATACTAAGTGCTCAACAAAGAAGTCATTATTACAGGCTGAATGAATGAATAACACACTAAAGAGTGACATACTTTGAACAGTGCACCTGGTACAGAGTAAGAGCTAAGAAAATACTTGATAAATAAGTAAAATTAAGAAGAGATGAAAAGCAGAGTTGCCAGTGGGAATCTTAGTTGATGCCAAAATGAAATCACCACTGTGGCTCAACCCCTGGTTGGACTTTCCCCAGAGTTCCTGCCTGGCTAGCGGCACAGGAGAAAGCGGGGTGTGCTGAGGAAGATAGGGGCTCCTCAGACATACCACCTGTCCTTGATCTTCCTACCTCCAACAAGCGAAGGAGAAAAAGTTCTCAATGCAGTAGGGGAGACGATTTTGATTTTTAGACTTCGAATTCTAGAGAGTGTTTTTTTTTACCCCTCGCCTCCTCCCCAGAGGAACCCACTATCGTGGTTTCTATCCCAGAGGTCAGTTTCAGCTGCTCTGACCTCTACAAAACTGAACTCATGCAGTATGTGCTCTTTGCTGCCTGGCTTCCTCAGTGGGATTTACTCACATTCTGGTGTGCAGTGTATGATGTCCTTTATCCCTGCCCCCTAGGGCTCTGAGGTGTGAACATACTCGAGTTCGTGGCTGCGGGACGTTTGTGTTGTCTCCAGTTTGGGACTGTGATGAATAAAGCGTTACTGAACATCCTAGCACGTGTCCTTAGGTGCATGAATCCACTCATCGCTGAGAACTCCGGGCCATCAGGTAGGTACACGTGCACCTTCAGTAGACGTTGCCAAACTGTTTCCCGAGAGGTAGTACCAGTTTACACTCCCCTGAGAGTTTCAGTTGCTGTGCATCCTCACCAACACTTGTCCTTCTGTTTTCAAAGTTCCACCCGGTCTTGTGGGTGTGTAGTGATAGTTCGCTGTGGCTATTAATCTTAATTTCCCTAATGCTAATAAGGCTGCATACCTTTCCATAGGCTGATTGGGTCACTTGCATATCCTCTTTCATGGAGTGCCTGTTCAAGTCTTTTGCCGGCTTTTAAATGGCTTGTCTGTACAGTTCTTTATATATTCTGGATATGGGTCCTTTGTCAGTTTTACGTATTACAGATTTCTTCTCTCAGTCTGTGAGTTGCCTTTTTATCAGTGGTGTCTTTTGATGAACAGACGTTCTTAATTTTAATAAAGTCCCAATTTACCAATCTTTCACCTTAGTGTTCTCCTTCAGTATTTTTTTGTCATTTTAAGAGATCCCTCCCTTACCAACTCCAAGGTCATGATGATATTCCTGATAATTAGAATTTGTGGCAAAATAAGTCTCAGAGGCCCACAGAGAGGGCTGCCTTTTAATGCTGTCGAATAGTGAAGAAGGCACGTTGCTGCCTCTAGCCATCCACCTGGCATGTTCTTGTTCTCATAAATGACTTTTCCCTAGACAGTACCTGGCTATGTGGCCGCATTTCAGACACTGGGCACCTTGGAGAGATGCCCAGCCTGTTACCTGGAAGAGGAGGTGGCTTGGTGTTTGTTGGTTTGACATAAGCAAGGCCCCTCTTCGATTCCCTCCCCCAGGGATCAGGCCAGCACCTCTGTCCAGTCACACTGGCAGTCACACTCCCTGGGAGCCTGTTCATGCTGTGAGGCCCTGGGTGGGGCTGTGAGTAGCACAAGGAGGCATCCCTATAACAGGACTAAGTAACACCTCAGGCCTCCTGGTAACGTCCCCACACTTTCCTGAACCCCATCTGACAAGACTCTAACCTGACAAGACCCATTGTGCTGCTGTGGCTGCTAGGAGAGGAAGGGTGGGTGTGCCTGCCCAGGGAGCCAGCAAAGCAGGGGGTGGACGTTAGTGGTGGTGGGCCGGCAGATGGCTAACAACTGGCTCTCTGTGGCAAGAGCTCTGATATGTAGGTTTACCAATTTCTATGGTGTAAATATTCCCACCAAAGCCGATTCCAAGCTACCAACATGGTGTCACTGAACGTGGAGTTGGGAGAGAAGTGCAGTAGCTCACGGTAACAGAACGTCCACCACACATATGCAACGATACAGATAACCTCAAGAACAGAGCTAATAGTGTAGAAAATAATTAGGAAGTGGTGGGCTTTGAGTATTGACTACCTCTGTTTTAAATCATTTGTTAGTTCATATAACTTAATTTTTAATAATGGCTGTGTTTACGGGGCTTCCCTGGTGGCACAGTGGTTAAGAATCCACCTGCCAATAGAGGGGATGCGGGTTCAGGCCCTGGTCTGGGAAGATCCCACATGCCGCGGAGCAACTAAGCCCGTGCGCCACAACTACTGAGCCTGCGCTCTAGAGCCCATGAGTCACAACTACTGAGCTCTCGTGCTGCAACTACTGAAGCCCGTGCGCCTAGAGCCCATGCTCCGCAACAAGAGAAGCCACCGCAGTGAGATGCCTGCGCACCCCAATGAAGAGTAGCCCCCTGCTCGCCGCAACTAGAGAAAGCCCGCGCGCAGCAACGAAAACACAATGCAGCCAAAAATAAAATAAATAAAATAAATTAAAAAAATTTAAAAACGAAGGAAAAAGAATTCTTTAAAAAAAAAAAAAAAAAAGTCTGTGTTTAGCAATCAAGTCACAAAGTTCCTGAAAATGTACCAGGTGGCACTCACCAGCCTGTAGGTGCTGGCCCAGCACTCTACAGGGACCCGGGGCTGGGGAAGCAACTTCTGTGTGGCAGGGGCGAGGGGAGCGAGTTCAGCTCTCAGTGGTCAGGGGCCCAAGGGCAGCAGGGTTTTCGGCTTAGCTAAGCCCCACCCCAAGTGCTCCCCGGGGGCCTCCACTGGCAGTGTGGAAGAAATATTCCCGCAGACCGGCCTGTCTAGTCTCACTGTGCCACGTCACGCAGGACACACTCCCTGAAGGATAGGCCAGCCTGCCCGAGTCATCTAATTTCGGGAAGAGGGTGGAGAAAGTGGGGATGGCCCCGACTCAGCTGTGTGGGTGTGGGTCACGGCCCCGCGCCAGCGTTCCGGTTTCTCACCCACCAGCTATCGCCACACAGCTTTCAGTAACATGCTCACCCTAGTGATCCTGCTGTTACTTAATCCCCTTTCAGTGGCTCCCAGTTCCCCACAAGATAAAGTCCAAACTCCTCAGCCTGGTCTGGAAGGCTCTAGGAATTTTTAAAAATTGGGCCCTGAGGAATTTGACCCTTGCTTACCTAGGTTCCAGGAGAAGCTAGACTTTTCACCTCCTGGAAAATGCTGTGCATTTTTATACTTCTGGGCAGTTCCCTCAGCCAGGAACACCTTCTCCCTACTTCATCCAGGAAAAGCCTGTCCATTCTTCTCGACCCAGATGGAATATTACCCTATTTAAGAAGCCCCAGCACCCCTATCCCCAGCCAGAATATATCACTCCCTCTCCCCTGCCCTCAAGCCTGGGTGTACATCTGGCTTCTAACACTTTCAGTGCTGCCTTGTCAGGAAAAGTGTAAGATACACGTCCCCTCTGGGCTGTGGCTGGTTATCATGTCTAAGTCATCCTTTTTTCCCTAGTGCCAGGCGCACGGTTGAGTCTCACTGAAGTTAGCTGATAAAGGAGAAGCCTGCTGCATAATCTGAGCACTTCAGTATAAATTCCATAGCATCCAAGACCCGGAGACGTCCGTGTTGCAGAAGGTTTCTTCAGACATTTCAAGTCTTTATTGCCCACCTACTACTGTGTGCCAGGAGCCAGCTTGGGGACTTGAGGTAAACCTCTGAACATGGCCTTCCCTTCCCTGCTCTCCAAGGCACCTGCTCACTCTCCCATGGGGAGCACAGAGACACACACAGTGGAAATAGGCGTGTGGAAGCCACCAGGAGGAGGTTCTGCAGAAGAAACACTGAAGCTGCTGGGGCGACTGGTCCAGCTCAGGTGGTGAAGAGGAGGGCCCTCCCAAGAGCCTGGGGGAGCCCCTGCTCCAGGGCTGAGTGTGTGCACATATGTATGTGCATGTATTTGTGTGTGCCTGCATGTGTACATATGTGGGTGCATACATGCCTCTGTGTGTGTGTGTGTGTGTGTGTGTGTGGTGCTGAGGAGACAGTGAAACTGAGCAGGACCCTCTGAGGCCTTCCTGGGTACAGAAGTTCCTCTGTGTCCCCGATTCTTGTTTGTAGAAAAAGGCTTTAGTCTCCTAGGCCTTCCCTGAGTTCCAAAGAGCAGACTCAAGCAGTTACTAATTAGGGAAGTGAGGGCATGCGGAAACAAAGAGAAAGCAAATGGTTCCGTAGGAAAACCAATTAGTTCAGTGATAAAACAGAGTCTTAGTTTCCCCTCAAGAGACACACATAACAGTCTGATGCATATCTTTGAGTTTTTATGCAGAAACTAAGACACCTGCCCAGGTGGAGGACTACATGCTGACTCCAAGACCCCAGACTGGGACCAGAGGGAGGGTTGATAATTAAGATTCCTGAAACACCAACCTGTTACCTCAACACCAACCAATCAGAAGAAAGTCTTGCACCCTTCAGCCCTCACCCCAAACGCTGCCTTTAGAAACCCTTCCCTGAAAGCCATTGGAGAGTCAGGGTCTTTTGAGCATGAGCTGCCCGTTCTCCTTGCTTGGTGCTCTGCAAATAAATGCTGTACTTTCCTTCACCACAACCTGGTGTCAGTAGATTGGGTTTGTTGTGCAGCAGGTGGGCAGACCCAAGTTCAGTTCAGTTAAAGTTTTGGCAACCATGAAAGGACAGCTGTCCCAAGTGGGCATCCTGCCCATGGCACATTGTTCCCTGGCTGGTGGTTACACTCAGATTCTGTCCAGCAGCTGCCTGAGCACCTTCGTCTCAGGGGCAAACCCTAGAACTTGCTGCTGACCAGGCGTTGCTGACCCATGGTGCTTTTGGTTCTATGGTGAAGGAAACAAGGCTCTGGTCCTGGTCTGTTAGACACCTCTGGCAAGTGCCAGAACCATGTGTGTGACATCAGGATATTCTTCCCTACTGGGTTGCCTTGATTGGAATTTCCCTTTTTTGGGAGGGAAAGGCATAGGACTTGGTCATCTGGTTTTGAGTGGAGTACTGCTTTAACTGGATTTTCCATTCTGGGTTGAGGAATTCCTTGGCCATCAGGCACCACCTGAGTGGTAATTGGGAAACTCCCTGTTAGACCAAGGCTTGCCTGCGCTCCCATCTGGACTGGCGAGTAGGAAACTTTCCATTCTTGTGCTATAGAGAACTGCAACCCTGAGAGGCCATCAGATACTGATCTGCCTGTTTCTAGCAATACCAGCCGTGTGAAAGAATAATGGGAAACCATAACTCTATTCTACCTTGTAGTCCCATATGTGGTGCTTCAAGGACAAAGGACAACCCTGCCTGAAAAAGTGTCAGCGTCACACCCCCTACCGGACTCTTAATCGCCCTCCCCACCATGTTGCGATGGTTATGAAATTCCTGAGCCCACCTGGGTGACGCCCACCTGGGTAATGGGACCTGTCCCAAATAAGGAAAGGCATCTGCCCTGTCCTACTCCCACCCTATAGAAGGAAGGTATATGTGCCTCGACCAATCAGCAAGCGAAATTTGCACCTTGGACCATTCCTTTGTTTTCTGGCTATAAAAACTGATCAATAGCACATGTTCGGTCTTGACTCTCCCAGACTACTAGGAAGTCTGCCCGCTGTTCTGGCAGCAAACCTTCCCTCTAGTAAATTCTATCTTCTTTACATTCTGCCTTATGTCTGGAAATTCTTTTCCAACCTGCGTTCAGACCACGACACCCTAGGGTGTATTTTGCAAAACTGGGAGATCTTCAGCTATGCTCCCATGAAGGAAAAAATGATATTTTATTGTAATACTGCTTGGCCTCAGTACTCCCTGGGATCTGGAGAACAATGGCCCCTCAATGGTGCTTTAGATTATAACACCATCTTTCAATTAGAACTGTTTTGTAAAAGGGAAGGAAAATGGGATGAAACCGCTTATGTATAGGCTTTTATGATATTCTATCAATGTAAGCCTTTTGGAATTGGTTTGGCTTTTATCTTGGGTGTGTGCATGAGTATCTTGGTACATTATGTCCAAATCCTGTTTTCTCTTCCTGGTTTTGACCCTCATTAAGGGGTCCTGGTTTTGGGGGAAACCCTACCTGTAGGAGAGGAAGAAAGTGAAAGGATTAATCATTCTCAGAGACATTCCTGGCATTGACCCTTGTTAGAGGGCCCTGGTTTTGACCATTTAGAGGGTCCTGGTAACTTGAATGTGGTCTAGACAGTCCTAGAAACTGATAGTTTAAATTTGGTCTTGAGTCTGATTCAGAGCAGGTAAGTTCATCTGGAAGTGTGAAGGTGAGTGAACGATATGTATTATTGTCTACTACTGTGGTTTGTTTAGACTGAACTGGCTATTTGAGAACTGAAGGAAACCACCATGAAAATGGCCAAAATGGACTCTTCTGACATTCCAAAACTGGTTTTTGCATATGCAGTTAGAAGAAGCTGGTTTTCTACGGAACTTATTTTTTTCTCCGGGTGCCTTTGAGATGTAAATGTTCTACCAGGGCTCTCATCTTACCTGACCCTCTCCTATTCCTAAAAGTGAAAAATAAAAGGGGGGTGGGGGAAGAGGCCTTTTAATTCAAGCAGGAAAACTATGAGATATCTGTGTCCACATGGATGGATGTATGTCTGTGTATATTATAGATATGATGTCTTTACCTCCAGGCGGTATTATCAAAATTAATTTGTAAATTAGCTCTATTTAACTGGTTTAAAGGAAATTTAAGTGCTTATATAAATTCTTGGAAATATAAAGGAAACTGATCAGAATGAATTTCAGGTTCACATGATCTGGGAAATATTCAATATTGAATTAATATCTGGTATTAAAGTTAGTGTAGGCTTGTTGGTTTAATTGGTGAGGATGTCTTTGACATTATCAATATTGAGTATGGTAGTTTTATTGTACCTAGTCTAAATGTATCATTAATTACAATAAATATAAATGGACTAAATGGACCAGGTGAAAGAGACTGTAAGACCAGAATAAAAAAATTCACATATACACTTACATGCCATTTACAAGAGAAAAATCAAAAAAGATCACAGAAAGATTTACAGTAAAATGATGAAAAGGATATAGCAGGATAATGTTATCCAAAAGAAAGCTAAGAGGAGCTGTATTACATCAGACAAAATAGACTTTAAACCAAAGAGTGTTATTAGTGATAGAAAGAACACCTATCACTAGAAAGATGTAACATTTTGAAAGTTGTATACAATTAGTAAAATAGCTTCAAAAACCAGGAAGCAAAAAAGTGATAGACTACAAGGAGAAACTGACATAACTGCTATCATGATGGAGATTTCTGCACTCCTCTCTCCATTTTTGGTAAAGCAGAAAATAAAAAGTAAAGAACAAGGAATGGAAAATGATATAGATTATAAGAATAAGAGCCAAATGGAACTTTTAGAAATAAAAAATGCAATAATTGAAAATAGAAACCCAATGAATGGGTTTAAAAGTGGATTAGACACAGTTGAGGAGAGATTTGATGAACTCAAAGATATGTCATAAGAAATTTTCTGGAACATTGCACAGAGAGATAAATAGGTAAAAAATATGAAAAGAAGTTAAGATATATAGACAAGCTATGCAGGGCAATAAAGTAGTATACGCTTACCTAGAATTCTAGAATGAAAAGAGAAAGAAACTGAGAGCCATACTTAAAGTACTAGGAGCTCAGCATTTTCCACTATGGATTCATGCAGTCCAGTCAATCTTATGCAGGATTAAAAAAAAATCTATCTATCTATCTATCTCAAGATGCATCAGAATGAGGCTCCAGAACATCATGGTGAGCACTTAACCCATGACACAGGTCTCACTGCAGAGGACTGTTTAATTTTGGGGATTTTGAAAAAAACAGAAAGGTAGAACTTAGGTCCTGGACAAGTAGAATAGCATATAATTTAGAAGAGTGATAAGAATTCAAATGTTGTACAGAGGTGAATAACTTTAGACTCTGTGATGGTATGCAAAGTGAACATTTCAGGGAGCTGATCCCAAATGCTTTTTATAGCCCTCCAGGATCTAATCAGTGTTCATATATTGCATTTGGTTGTTATGAACAGAGTTGCTTTTAGGACAGTTTTCCTACCTTTTAAATTTCATGATATTGACTTTCTGAAGAGAACAGGCTAATTGTTTAAATTGCAGAACGTCCTACATTCAGGATTTGCCTGATTGTTTCATTGGGGGCCACTTAACACTGTTTTTTCCTCCTTACGACTTGCAGAGAACATGTTCAATTTAGTCTTTACATGGCATGTGTGACATATACTATAGCACTGTAAATGCACTTAGGCAATTAATTGTATTTGTTACTGATAGACTTTGGGAAAAAAAAATGAGTATGTAACCTGAGTTTGCAATTTACGTTCACAAAATGAGAGACAGTACTGACCTTCTCCACTAAATTCAGACTATCTGGCACGTCTAAGTGAGGCAGAGTGCCCCTAGGATGGCGAAGAATCACTGGCTAGAACTGAAGTCCGGTGACCGCACAGAGCTGGGACTGGGGTGGCAGCTGCAGGCTGTGGCTCTGTTTCTAGGGCTGCTTCTGCTGTGAGGTATGAAAAAACTAATGGGACACAGATGACTTTAATGGCAGCTTTAAAAATGAGATAAAAGAAAATGAGAAGTCTAAGGCTTGAAAGCAAAGAAGACTTAACCTAAAATGATAGGGAAATCATAGCATAAATGTTTGAATATGTATACTTTACTATTACTTACTGGGAAAAACTCAGGGCTTTGTGAGACTCAGAGTAAGGTTAAAGAAAATAATAAATTTAATATGCTGTGTCCTTTTGTCCACATGCCCACTTCCAAAGGACAGCTGTTTCAAGAAAGCAACCTGAAAGGCTTTTCTGTAAACTGATCCTTCTGTTGTCTGAAGGAACTCATTTTGGTAAAGAGCACCAAGTAGGCATTCTTTAGAAAGGCCCAAATGGAACAAACAGGCATTTTTCAGGTCAGAGGGAATAGATGCAGAAACAAGCTTATTTGGAAAACATTGTGGCTTCTCACCATGACCACTCAGCTGATCACCTGCGTTAGTAAGATCCAGCCACATGCTATGAAAACACCAGCCTGAGAGCAGCGATGAACCATTCCATACTTTGTGTTGGTGTTGGCTAAATTTATTTCTTCACCTCAAATATTTTTGCTGGGAACAAGCAATCAAGACCAACTAGAAGCCATAATCTGGTGGAGAAAAAGAGCCCTGTGAAAATATTTCCAAGGGTCAGAGTATGCCTGGGGCCACGCTGTCTCAATTAGTGACCCCCAAAGGAGTTTCACTGTGTCCTGCTATGCTGTTTTGTGCCTGTTCTCTCATTTCATAACAGGAGAAGCCCTATGAATCTCACTCTGCCAGAAAACACACATGCTTCGTTTCACAAGCTCAATAGCTCAAATTACACTAGATTTCTTTCACCTGTCGATATGCAAAATGTGGTCTCTGGCCCAGAATGGGCACCACTGGGGAGCCTGTGAAAAATGCAGACTCTCGGGCCCCTCTCCAGGCCTCCTGAGTCAGAACCTACATTTTGGCAAGACCCCTGGGGGATCTGTAGGAAGGTTAAAGTTTAAGGAGCACGCTGGTTCTTCAACCTGGTTTCATGGCAGGATCCTCTATGCAGCTTTAAAGCACAGATGCAGGATGCCAAGTGAGTGTTCGTTTAGAAGTCGCGTGGCATTTTCCACCTTTCAAATTTCTTCTCTAAAATACACTGAGTCAACAGAAAAAAGATCTTAAAGATAATTTTGTTGTATATGCAAACAAACATTTCTCCTCCTGAACTTGAAGAGCTCGAAATCTTTTCCCTGCTTACCAAGGTGCCACATTGCCTGGATCTGGCTCAAGGCCCTTGGGGAGGGATTTTGCTACATGGATTCCCGGCTGTATCACAGGGAGTGACATACTTCCCAGGTTTCTGACTTTCTGTTTTCCATTTCCCAACATACAACCTACCCAGAATTACATTTTATCACGGTCTGTCATGTTTTGTTTTCATTTATTCAGTACTTTAAAATTCCGACTATATAGGATACCTATAGGAAAGTACATTCACACGTGTGTAATGTAGCAAATAATTATAATGTTAGTGCCCATGTAGCCACCACATAAATGAAGAAATAATGTCTACTGCTCAAGAGCGCTTTCCACCCCTCCTCTCCGCAGTTCTCCAACGCCCCACCTGCCCAGAGATTACCACTATTCTATCTGTTTCTTAGCTTTTCTTTATGATTGTACTATCTACCCACATACCCTAAAAAATGTAGCTTGGTTTTGCCTGGTTTTGAACTTTTCGGAGATAGAATCATAATGTCTTTTTGTGTTTTACTTCTGTTGTTTAACATCCTGTCTGTGGGACACATCCATGTTGTATGTAGCTGTCACTTGTGTATTTTCATTGCTGTAGATGGTCAATTTTATGATTATAGTACATGGGAATTTTCAGTAGAACATTGTGTAATTCAGTCTATTTTTTTTTGGCTGTGTTGGGTCTTCATTGCTGCACGCAGGCTGTCTCTAGTTGTGGCAAGCAGGGGCTACTCCTCATTGCGGTGCGTAGGCTTTTCATTGCAGTGGCTTCTCTTGCTGCGGAGCACAGGCTCTAGGCACGCCGGCTTCAGTAGTTGTGACTCACGGGCTTAGTTGCTCCGCGGCATGTGGGATCTTCCCGGACCAGGGATCGATCCCATGTCCCCTGCATTGGCAGGTGGATTCTTAACCACTGCGTCACCAGGAAAGTCCTGGTTCAGTCTATTGAACTTTGTTCAGACTTGCCTCAAAAGGTATAGTGTGGCCAATCTTTACAAATATTCTCTATGTGGTTAAAAGGAGAGTGGATGCAGCAGTTTGAGGGCAGTGCTTTATTTGTCTGTTAGGCCAAATTTGCTTTGGTATGGTTCCTATCTTCATATTCTCACTGATTTTTTTTTTTGTCTGCTTGATCTGTCAATCACTGAGAGAAGGGTGTTAGTATCTTCCACTATGCTTGTGGATTTGTCTAGTTCTCCTTTTAATTGCATCCATTTTTACTTTATAGATTTTGAAGCTGTTAGGCAATCAAACTTTAAATTGTTATATCTTCCTGGAGAAATAAAACTTTTATCTTATAGAGTGACTCTGTTTATCTCTAGCAGTGTTAAGATTCTCTTTTTATTTGAATAATTTACCTGCAGATTGTTGTGTATTTTTTATGTTCACAATCCTGCCATCTATAGATAATGACTTTTTTTCCCCCTGGACTCATGCTTTGGTTTGAAGCTCCAGCACAATGTTGAATAGAAGTGGGGAGAGCAGGGGACTTTACTGTGTTTCTAAGATCAAAGGGTAAGCATTCCACACATCACTACTCAGTATGGATGTTGAGTTTTATCAAATATAAATCAAATCAGGTCGCTCCTCCGCTCAAACCCACAGGTGGCCTCCCCATCTCACTCAGCACGAAAGACAAAGTCCCTGCAGTGACCTACAAAGCTCTGTATGGCCTGACCCCCTCACTGTTTCTATGCCCTCCTCTCCTACTACTTTGCCTTGTTCCAACTACCCCAGGCACAGCACCAGATTGGTTCTGCCCTGGGGCCTTTGCACTGGCTCTTTTCTCTGCCTGAATGTTATTCTCCCAGATACGACATGACCAATTTCCTTACTTCCTCAGATTTTTGCTCAGAAGTCTCCTTCTCATGAGGCCTTAGTGATAACCTCAGCTAAAATGGCAAGTGCCACCCCCAGGTTTTATACCCTCTTTCCTGCTTCATTCTATCTCCTTGGCCCTTATCACTATTTAGCATATAATGTGAGTTTCTCATTTATCAGGTCTGATTCATTAGTTTATTTAGAGGTAATTATTGATTGTCCCTATGTGCAGGGCCCTGTTCTAGGTACTGGGGATGCAGCAGTAAACAAGACAACCCAGACCCCAGGCATATATTCTAGTCGGAAGGAATACAAGAAAACACACTGCTGCTTCTCCATCTCAAGAAAAAAAAAAAGCCCTTTGCTTGACCCCACTTTCCCTTCTGGCTTCTGTCCTGTTTGTTTCTATTCTATCTTATAGAAAAACTCATCAAGACTTGTCTACACCTACTTTGTCTCAGTCTCTCTCCTCCCATTGCTTCTTACAGTTAACTGTCTTGTCAAGGTCACCAACGATCCCAGATGTGGCTAAATCGAGCGGTCCGTTCTCAGGACTCCTTCCCTTGCCCGCTCAGCTGTTTCAGACCCAGGTGCTCACTCCTTTCTCCTGGTGCACCTTTCCTAGCTTGCTTCCAGGATAGCACTGTCTCCTGGATTCACTGCTCAGTCTCCTCTGCTGATTCTTCCTCTCTCCATGATCTGTAATATTGGGCTTCTCACCTACACTCACCTCTGTATCTTTCTTTATTGTGGTTTAAAAGCCACTTATTCATTTATAACTCCCAACGTTGTATCTTCAGCCCAGAACACACCTCAGATGTTTAGACTTGTATGTCTACCACCTCCCCAAATCCCCCTTTGGAGGTCTGGGGAGGGAGGCATCTCAAACTTGTCTAAAAGTGAATTTCCAATCTTCGATTCCCAAGACCTGCTCCTCATCACTGATACCAAGTCTAACCTTCCAGTTGCTCAGACCGAGGCCTTTGGACTCATTCTTGATTCCTCTCTAATCCTCACTTCCAATCTGAGCTGCTGTCTTTTTTGTTTACCTTAAAACCATACATCTGGAACCAAACTCTCCTACACTGCTAGTAGGAGTATAAGCTGTCAAATTGGAAAACTCTGGGGCAGTACCTGAATATTTGTACATGCTGCTATCGGGCAATGGCACTCCTAGATGTATGTATCTCCACGAGAAGATCCACCCCAGATGTTATGGCAGCATTCTCTGTATTCTGTACTAGCCCAGAACTGGAACAACCCCCAGTGTCCAGCAACAGTAGAATGGATATGTAAATTATGGACTATTCACTGAGGGAACACTACACAGCAATGAGGATGAGCAAACAATTGCAACATACAATAACATAGATGAATCTCACAAACAGAATTGAAAGAAGTTGGACACAATATATACTGTATGATTCCACGTATATAAAGTTGGAAACCAGCCACGATGAATCTCAAGTGCTAGAACTCAGGAAAATGGTTACCTCTGCAGGGAGATGGTACCAGAAGGGGGAGCACAGGAAACCTCTGGGGGGCAGACAGAAGTACTTTTATTTTTTAAACTTTTGGCTGCATTGGGTCTTCACTGCTACGCGCAGGCTTTCTCTAGTTGCGGCGACTGGGGGCTACTCTTTCTTGCAGTGCGCGGGCTTCTTATTGCAGTGGCTTCTCTTGTTGCGGAGCAGGGGCTCTAGGCATGCGGGCTTCAGTAGTTGCAGCATGGGGGCTCAGTAGTTGTGGTGCATGGGCTCTAGAGCACAGGCTCAGTAGTTGTGGCGCATGGGCTGAGTTGCTCCGTGGCATGTGGGATCTTCCCAGACCAGGAATCAAACCCGTGTCCCCTGCACTGACAGGCAGATTCTTAACCATTGTGCCACCATGGAAGTCCTGGGGGGCAAATAATAAGCGATTTTTCATCCTGGTCCTAAACGAAGTGTTTACATTGTGAAAATTCTATGCACTGTGCACTTATGATTTGTGCATTATTTTATTTTATTTTTTTATACAGCAGGTTCTTATTAGTTATCCATTTTATACATATTAGTGTATACATGTCAATCCCAATCTCCCAATTCATCTCAACACTCCCCACTCACCCCACCCCCGCTTTCCCACCTTGGTGTCCATACGTGTGTTCTCTACATCTGTGTCTCTATTTCTGCCCTGCAAAGCGGTTCATCTGTACCATTTTTCTAGGTTCCACATACATGTGTTAATATACGATATCTGTTTTCCTCTTTCTGACTTACTTCACTCTGTATGACAGTCTCTAGGTCCATCCACATCTCTACAAATGACCCAATTTCGTTCCTTTTCATGGCTGAGTAATATTCCATTGTATATACATGTACCACATCTTCTTTATCCATTCATCTGTCGATGGGCATTTAGGTTGCTTCCATGACCTGCCTATTGTAAATAGTAGAGCAATGAGCATTGGCGTGCATGTGACTTTTTGAATTATGGTTTTCTCTGGGTATATGCCCAGTAGTGGGATGGCAGGGTCATATGGTAATTCTATTTTTAGTTTTTTAAGGAACCTCCATACTGTTCTCCATAGTGGCTGTATCAATTTACATTCCCACCAACAGTGCAAGAGGGTTCCCTTTTCTCCACACCCTCTCCAGCATCTGCTATTTGTAGATTTTCTGATGATTCCCATTCTAACTGGTGTGAGGTAATACCTCATTATAGTTTTGATTTGCATTTCTCTAATAATTAGTGATGTTGAGCAGCTTTTCATGGGCTTCTTGGCCATATGTCTGTCTTCTTTGGAGAAATGTCTATTTAGGTCTTCTGCCCATTTTTTGATTGGGTTCTTTGTTTTTTCAATATTGAGCTGCATGAGCTGTTTATATATTTTGGAGATTAATCTTTTGTCCGTTGATTTGTTTGCAAATATTTTCTCCCATTTTGAGGGTTATCTTTTCGTCTTGTTTGTAGTTTCCTTTTCTTTGCAAAAGGTTTTAAGTTTCATTAGGTCCCATTTGTTTATTTTTGTTTTTATTTCCATTACTCTAGGAGGTGGATCAAAAAAGATCTTGCTGTAATTTAGGTCAAAGACTGTTCTTCCTATGTATTCCTCTAAGAGTTTTATAGTGTCCAGTCTTACATTTAGGTCTCTAATCCATTTTGAGTTTATTTTTGTGTATGGTGTTAGGGAGTGTTCTAGTTTCATTCTTTTACATGTAGCTGTCCAGTTTTCCCAGCACCACTTATTGAAGAGACTGTCTTTTCTCCATTGTATATCCTTGCCTCCTTTGTCATAGATTAGTTGACCATATGTGCGTGGGTTTATCTCTGGGCTTTCTATCCTGTTCCATTGATCTATACTTCTGTTTTTGTGCCAGTACCATACTGTCTTGATTACCATAGCTTTGTAGTATAGCCTAAAGTCAGAGAGCCTGATTCCTCCAGCTCTGTGGTTTTCCCTCAAGACTGCCTTGGCAATTTGGGGTCTTCTGTGTCTCCACACAAATTTTAAGATTTTTTGTTCTGCTTCTGTAAAAAATGCCATTGGTAATTTGATAGGGATTGCATTGAATCTGTAGATTGCTTTGGGTAGTATAGTCATTTTCAATGTTGATTCTTCCAATCCAAGAACATGGTATATCTCTCCATGTGTTTATATCATCTTTAATTTCTTTCATCAGTGTCTTATAGTTTTCTGCATATAGGTCTTTTGTCTCCCTTGGTAGGTTTATTCCTAGGTATATTATTCTTTTTGTTGCAATGGTAAATGGAGTGCTTCCTTAATTTCTCTTTCAGATTTTTCATCATTAGTGTATAGGAATGCAAGAGATTTCTGTGCATTAATTTTGTACCCTGCAACTTTACCAAATTCATTGATTAGCTCTAGTAGTTTTCTGGTGGCATCTTTAGGATTCTCTATGTATAGCATCATGTCATCTGCAAACAGTGACAGTTTTACTTCTCCTTTTTCTATTTGGATTCAATTTATTTCTTTTTCTTCCCTGATTGCCATGACCAGGACTTCCAAAACTATGTTGAATAACAGTGGTGAGAGTGGACATCCTTTTCTTGTTCCTGATCTTAGAGGAAATGCTTTCAGTTTTTCACCACTAAGAATGTTTGCTGTGGGTGTGTCATATATGGCCCTTATTATGTTGAGGTTGGTTCCCTCTATGCCCATTTTCTGGAGAGTTTTTATCCTAAACGGGTGTGCAATTTTGTCAAAAGCTTTTCTGCATCTATTGTGATGATCATATGGTTTTTATTCTTCAGGTTGTTAATATGGTGTATCACATTGATTGATTTGCATATACTGAAGAATCCTTGCATCCCTGGGATAAATCCCACTTGATCATGGTGTATGATCCTTTTAATATGTTGTTGGATTCTGCTTGCTAGTATTTTGTTGAGGAGTTTTGCATCTATATATATATATATATTTTTTTTTTTTTTTTTTGCGGTACACGGGCCTCTCACTGCGGCGGCCCCCCCATGCCCCCCCCCGACGCTGTGGAGCACAGGCTCCGAACGCGCAGGCTCAGCGGCCATGGCTCACGGGCCCAGCTGCTCCATGGCATGTGGGATCCTCCAGGACCGGGGCACGAACCCACGTCCTCTGCATCGGCAGGCAGACTCCCAAACACTGCGCCACCAGGGAAGCCCCTTGCATCTATATTCATCAGTGATTTTGGTCTGTAATTATCTTTTTTGTAGTACCTTTGTCTGGTTTTGGTATCAGGGTGATGGCAGCCTCATAGAATGAGTTTGGGAGTGTTCCTTCTTCTGCAATTTTTGGTAAGAGTGTGAGAAGGACGGTGTTAGCTCTTCTCTAAATGTTTGACAGAATTCACCTGTGAAGCCATCTGGTCCTGGACTTTTGTTTGTGGAAAATTTTTAATCACAGTTTCAATTTCATTACTTGTGATTGGTCTGTTCATATTTTCTCTCTCTTCCCGGTTCAGGAAGGTTATACCTTTCTAAGAATTTGTCCATTTCTTCCAGGTTGTCCTTTTTTTTGGCACAGAGTTGCTTGTAGTAGTCTCTTAGGATGCTTTGTCTTTCTGCACTGTCTGTTGTAACTTCTCCTTTTTCATTTCTAATTTTATTGATTTGAGTCCTGTCCCACTTTTTCTTAATGAGTCTTGCTAATGGTTTATCAATTTTGTTTATCTTCTCAAAGAAGCAGCTTTTAGTTTTATTGATCTTTGCTACTGTTTTCTTTGTTTCTATTTCATTTATTTCTGCTCTTATCTTTATGATTTCTTTCCTTCTACTAACTTTGGGTTTTGTTTGTTCTTCTTTCTCTAGTTCCTTTAGGTGTAAGGTTAGATTGTTTATTTGAGATTTTTCTTGTTTCTTGAGGTAGGCTTGTATTGCTATAAACTTCCCTCTTAGGACTGCTTTTGCTGCATTCCACAGGTTTTGGATCATTGTGTTTTCATTGTAATTTGTCTCTTGGTATTTTCTGATTTCGTCTTTGATTTCTTCAGTGATCTCTTGGTTATTTACTAACGTATTATTTAGCCTCCATGTGTTTCTGTTTTTTGTTTTTTTTCCTGTAATTGATTTCTAATCTCATAGTGTTGTGGTCAGAAAAGATGCTTGATATGATTTCAGTTTCCTTAAATTTACTGAGGCTTGATTTGTGACCCAAGATGTGATCTATCCTGGAGAATGTTCCGTGTGCACTTGAAAAGAAAGAGTAATCTGCTGTTTTCGGATGGAATGTCCTATAAATATCAATTAAATCTATCTCGTCTATTGTGTCATTTAAAGCTTGTGTTTCATTATTAATTTTCCATCTGGATGATCTGTCCATTGGTGTAAGTGAGGTGTTACAGTCCCCCATTATTTTTGTGTTACTGTTGATTTCCTCTTTTATAGCTGTTAGCATTTGCCTTATGTATTGAGGTGCTCCTATGTTGGGTGCATATATATTTATAATTGTTATATCTTCTTCTTGGATTGATCCCTTGATCATTATGTAGTGTCCTTCCTTGTCTCCTGTAACATTCTTATTTTAAAGTCTATTTTATCTGATATGAGTATAGCTACTCCAGCTTTCTTTTGATTTCCATTTGCATGGAATATCTTTTTCCAACCCCTCACTTTCCATCTGTATGTGTCCCGAGGTCTGAAGTGGGTCTCTTGTAGACAGCATATATATGGGTCTTGTTTTTATATCCATTCAGCGAGCCTGTGTCTTTGGTTGGAGCATTTAATCCATTCACGTTTAAGGTAAATATTGTTATGTATGTTCCTGTTATCATTTTCTTCATTGTTACGGGTTTGTTTTTGTAGGTCCTTTTCTTCTCTTGTGTTTCCCACTTAGAAGAAGTTCCTTTAGCATTTGTTGTAGAGCTGGTTTGGTGGTGCTGAATTCTCTTACCTTTTGCTTGTCTGTAAAGCTTTTGATTTCTCTGTCGAATTTGAATGAGATCCTTGCCGGGTAATCTTCATTGTAGGTGCTTCTCTTTCATCACTTTAAATATATCGTGCCACTCCCCTCTGGCTTGTAGTTTCTGCTGATAAATCAGCTGTTAACCCTATGGGAGTTCCCTTGTATGTTATTTGTCATTTTTCCCTTGCTGCTTTCAATAATTTTTCTTTGTCTTTAATTTTTGTCTATTTGATTACTATGTGTCTCAATGTGTTTCTCCTTGGGTTTATCCTGTATGGGACCCTCTGCGCTTCCTGGACTTGGTGCCTATTTCCTTTCCCATGATAGAAGTGTTCGACTATAATCTCTTCAAATATTTTCTTGGTTCCTTTCTCTCTCTCTTTTCCTTCTGGGACACCTATAAAGTGAATGTTCTTGCATTTAATGTTGTCCCAGAGGTCTCTTAGGCTGTCTTCATTTCTTTCCATTCTTTTTTCTTTATTCTGTTCCGCAGCAGTGAATTCCACCATTCTGTCTTCCAGGTCACTTATCCGTTCTTCTGCCTCAGTTATTCTGCTATTGATTCCTTCTGGTGTATTTTTCATTTCAGTTATTGTGTTGTTCAGCTCTGTTTGTTTGTTCTTTAATTCTTCTAGGTGTTTGTTAAACATTTCTTGTATCTTTTCGATCTTTGCATCCATTCTTTTTCCTAAGTCCTGGATCATCTTCACTATCATTATTCTGAATTCTTTTTCTGGAAGGTTGCCTATCTCCACTTCATTTAGTTGTTTTTCTGGGGTTTTATCTTGTTCCTTCATCTGGTACATAGCCCTCTGCCTTTTCATCTTGTCTATCTTTCTATGAAGATGGTTTTTGTTCCACCTGCTGCAGGATTGTAGTTATTCTTGCTTCTGCTGTCTGCCCTCTGGTGGCTGGAGGCTTGTGCAAGTTTCTGATGGGAGGGACTGTTGGTGGGTAGAGCTGGCTGTTGCTCTGGTGGGTAGAGCTCAGTAAAACTTTAATCCACTTGTCTGCTGATGTGTGGTGATGGGTTCCCTCCTTGCTGGTTGTTTGGCCTGAGGTGACCCAACACTGGAGCCTACCCAGCTCTTTGGTGGGGCTAATGGCGGACTCTGGGAGGGCTCACACCAAGGAGTATTTCCCAGAACTTCTGCTGCCAGTGTCCTTGTCCTCACAGTGAGCCAGACACCCCCTCCTCTGCAGGAGACCCTCCAACACTAGCAGGTAGGTCTGGCTCAGTCTCCTATGGGACCTGCTCCTTCCCTTGGGCCCCGATGTGCACACTACTTTGTGTGTGCCTTCTAAGAGTGGAGTCTCTGTTTCCCCCAGTCCTGTCGAAGTCCTGCAATCAAATCCCGCTAACCTTCAAAGTCTGATTCTCTAGGAATTCCTCCTCCTGTTGCCAGACCCCCAGGTTGGGAAGCCTGATTGGGGGCTCAGAACCTTCACTCCAGTGGGTGGACTTCTGTGGTATAAGTGTTCTCCAGTTTGCGAGTCACCCACCAGCAGTTATGGGATTTGATTTTATTGTTATTGCGCCCCTCCTACCATCTCATTGTGGATTCTCCTTTGTCTTTCGATGTGGGGTGTCTATTTTGGTGAGTTCCAGTGTCTTCCTGTTGATGACTATTCAGCAGTTAGTTGTGATTCTGGTGCTCTCGCAAGAGGGAGTCTGTGCACTTTTATGTAAGTTTTACTTCAATTTACTTTAATTTGTTTATTTATTTTGGCTGCGTTGTGACTTCGTTGCTATGAGTGGTCTTTCTCTGGTTGCAGCGAGCGGGGGCTACGCTTCATTGTGGTGTCCAGGCTTCTCACTGCAGTGGCTTCTCTTGTTGCAGAGCCCAGGCTCTAGGCGCATGGGCTTCAGGAGGTGCAGTGCATGGGCTCAATAGTTGCGATGTGCAGGCTCTCGGGTGCGTGGGTTTCAGTAGTTGCAGCATGTGGGCTCAGTATTTGTGGTGCATGGGCTTAGCTGCTCCGCTGCATGTGGGATCTTCCCAGACCAGGGATCAAACCTGTGTCCCCTGCATTGGCAGGTGGATTTTTTTTTAATTAAAAATATTATTTAATTTAATTTATTTTACTTTTGGGTCTGTTGGGTCTTTGTTGCTGCACGTGGGCTTTTCTCTAGTTGCAGCGAGCAGGGGCTACTCTTCGTTGAAGTGTATGGGCTTCTTATTGCAGTGGCTTCTCCTGTTCCGGAGCACAGGCTCTAGGTACGCAGGCTTCAGTACCTGTGGCACGTGGGCTCAGTAGTTGTGGCTCGTGGGCTCTAGAGCGCAGGCTCAGTAGTTGAGGTGCACGGGCTTAGTTGCTATGCGGCATGTGCGATCTTCTTGGACCAGGGCTGAAACCTGTACCCCTGCATTGGCAGGTGGTGCAGGCGGATTCTTAACCACTGCGCCACCAGGGAAGTCCCAGGGGGCAGATAATAAGCGATTCTTCATCCTGGTCCTACATGTAGTGTTTACTTTGTGAAAATTCTTTGCACTGTGCACTTTTATGTAAGTTTTAGTTCAATTAAAAAAAAAATCCAGACTCAATCACACCCTTACCACCTCTGCTGCTCCTACCTTGGTCTAAGTCATTGGTTCTCACCCGGATGACTCCTAAGCTGCTCCTGCTCCTGCTCCCAGTCTTGCCCAAGGACAGTCTATTCTTTTATTTTTGTGGTACGCGGGCCTCTCACTGGTGTGGCCTCTCCCGTTGCGGAGCACGGGCTCCAGATACGCAGGCTCAGTGGCCATGGTTCACGGGTCTAGCCGGTCCGCAGCATGTGGGATCTTCCTGGACTGGGGCACGAACCCATGTCCCCTGCATCGGCAGGTGGACTCTCAACCACTGTGCCACCAGGGAAGCCCAGTCTATTCTTAATATACCAACAGACTGGTTCTTTTAAATGTCATCAGATTTTATCATTCCAAGGCTCACAACCACAATGTTTCTTTCAGAGTAAAACCTTGACTCTCTCCAGCAGTCCCCCAGGCCAGCATGATCCTGCCCTGCTGCCCTCGCTGACATGATTCAGGCATGTAGCTCCTCGCTGCCTTTCAACACGCCAGGGCCGCTCCCACCCAAGGCCTTTCCCCTGCTGTTCCCTCGGTTTGGGGTGCTCATCCCCCAGGGATGACCCCTCACAGCCTTGGCTCAGTGTCTTCTCAGTGAGGCCTATTCTGACCCAACCACTGATCTTGCATCCAGCATCCCTCTGGCACTCTTTGTTTTTTTTGGCTGCACCACGTTGGCATGCAGGATCTTGGCTTCCCGACCAGGGTTTGAACCCATGCCCCCTGCAGTGGAAGCACAGATTCTTAACCACTGGACCACCTGGGAAGTCCCCCTCAGACACTCTTAATCCTCCTAATTCTACTCTGTTATTATTATGTTACCACAGCGCATTCTTCTTCTAACATACTGCCAAAACTCATCAAACTGTACCTTAAAATAGGTGTATGTTATGGTAAATTTTATCTCAAAAAGGTGGTTAAAAATAAGGTGGTTTATTTGTTTAGAATAATGTAATAATTATCTAAGGGAAATACCCACCGTGCACCCTGGAGCAGGTCTAAAGATGTTACACTAGAGTCCAAAAACATGTGGCAAGAATGTATAGTGGTAGGAATGTAAATTGGCACAGCCACTGTGGAAAACAGTATAGAGGTTCCTCAAAAAGCTAAAAATACGGACTTCCCTGGTGGTGCAGTGGTTGAGAATCCACATGTAGGTGACACGGGTTTGATCCCTGGTCCGGGAAGAGCCCACATGCAACGGAGCAACTAAGCCCGTGTGCCAGAACTACTGAGCCTGTGCTCTAGAGCCCTCGTGCCACAACTACTGAAGCCTGCACGCCTAGAGCCTGTGCTCTGCAACAAGAGAAGCCACCATAATGAGAAGCCTGTGCACCACAACAAAGAGTAGCCCCTGCTCGCTGAAACTAGAGAAAGCCCACGCGCAGCAACAAAGACCCAAAGCAGCCAAAAAATAAATAAAATAAAATAAATAAATAAAAAATAAATAAAAATCTTAAACTCAGAAAAGCTAAAAATAGAACTACCATATGATCAAGTAATTCCACTCCTGGATATATATCTGGAAAAAACGAAACGCTAATTCAAAAAGATACGAGCAGTCCAATGTTCACAGCAGCACCATTTACAATAGCTAAGACATGGAAGCAACCCAAGTTCCCATCACAGACGAATGGAGGAAACCATAAACAAAATGAAAAGACAACCCACAGAATGGGAGAAAATATCTGCTAACGATGTGACTGACAAGGAATTAATCTCCAAAATTTACAAACAGCTCATGTGGCTCAATACTAAAAAAACAAACAACCCAATCAAAAAATGGGCAGAAGACCTAAAAGGACATTTCTTCAAAGAAGACATACAGATGGCCAAGAGGCACATGAAAAGATGCTCGACATCACTAATTATTAGAGAAATACAAATCAAAACTGCAATGAGATATTACCTCATACCAGTCAGAATGGCCATCAACAAAAAGTCTACAAACAATAAATGCTGGAGAGGGTGTGGAGAAAAGGGAACCCTCCTACACTGTTGATGGGAATGTAAACTGGTACAGCCACTATGGAGAACAGTATGGAGGTTCCTTAAAAAAACTAAAAAAACCCAGAAAGCTACAATATGATCTGGCAATCCCACTCCTGGGCATATATCCAGAGGAAACCATGGTTCGAAAGGATACATGCACCCCAATGTTCATTGCAGCAGTATTTACAATAGCCAAGACATGGAAGCAACCTAAATGTACATCGACAGATGAATGGATAAAGAAGACGTGGTACATATAGACAATGGAATACCACTCAGGCATAAAAAAGAATGAAATAATGCTATTTGCAGCAACATGGATGGACCTGGAGATTATCATACTAAGTGAAGTAAGTCAGACAGAGAAAGACAAGTATCATATGATACCACTTATATGCAGAATCTAAAAGAAGTGACACAAATGACTTATTTATAATACAGAAACAGACTCACAGACTTAGAGAACGAACTTATGGTTACCAAGGTGGGGGAAGGATGGGGGGGAGGGATAGATTGGGAGGTTGGGATTGACATATACACACTGCTATATTTAAAATAGATAACCAGGGACTTCCCTGGTGGTCCAGTGGGTAAGACTCCACGCTCCCAATGCAGGGGGCCTGGGTTTGATTCGTGATCATGGAACTAGATCCCTCATGCAATGCCACAACTAAGAGTTCACATGCCGCAACTAAGAGTCCACATGCTGCAACTAAGTCCACATGCCACAACTAAGAAGTCCGCATGCTGCAACTAAAGATCCTGTGTGCTGCAACTAAGACCCGGCACAGCCCCCAAAATAAATAAATAAATAAATATTTAAAAAATAATAAAATAGATAACCAACAAGGACCTACTGTATAGCACAGGGAACTCTGCTCAATATTCTGTAATAACCTAAATGGGAAAAGGATTTGAAAAGGAAGAGATACATGTATATATATAACTGAATCATTTTGCTGTACACCTGAAACTAACACTACATTGTTAATCAACTATACTCCAGTATTTAATAAAAATTAAAAACCAGACAAATGGATAAAGAAGATGCAGTGTGTATATGTGTGTGTGTGTGTGTGTATATATATATACACACACACACACACACACACAATGAAATATTAGCCATAAAAAAGAATGAAATCCTGCCATTTGCAGCAACATGGATGGACCTAGAGAATATTATGCTTACTAAAACAAGACAGAGAAAGACAAATACTGTATGATATCACTTATATGTGGAATCTAAAAAATAATACAAATGAATGTGTACTCAAAACAGTAACAGACTCACAGATAAAGAGAACAAACTTGTGGTTACCAAAGGGAAGAGGGAAGGGGGAGGAACAAATTAGGGGTATGGGATTAACAAACTACTATGTATAAAATAGATAAGCAACAAGGATATACAGTATAGCACAGGGAATTATAGCCATTATCTTGTAATAACTTATAACTGAGTATAATCTGCAAAAATACTGAATCACTATGCTGTATACCTGAAACCAACATAATATTATAAATCAAGTATACTTCGATTTAAAAAAAAGAATGTAGAGTAGAGGAAGCAGAAAATATAAAATTAAAGTGACAGAAGGCAGGTGGTTCCTACTACTGGGAGCCTGACCAAGGAGGCACTTGCAGAACGGCACTGTTAACAGAATCCACGTTTAGGCCACACAGCACGTTCCTCGCCTTCTGCGTGAAGCCTTGGGACACAGATCGGTGGCCTTAGTAATGTAAGAAGACCTTTCACAGTTAATAGGGCAGCTGTCCTGGGGGTAGTGGTCGTTGTTCATTACCCACACCCCCCGCCATCTAACTCACTCATGTTCCTCACTATATGTCTGCTCTTTCTTTTAAGATGGGCTTGTTTCTGATGACAGATAATTGACTCTACATACAAAGTGGAGTAAACACTGGTTAAAGTATTCAAAGGTTTAGTTGAATGTTAATCAGCTATTGATTCAGAAAGACTATTGGTGGCTTTCAAGTAACAGCTGCTTTACAAGGAAGGAAAATTCCAGACCGATCTCTAAAATAAATATTGGTGCAAAAGCCCTAAATAATATATCAACTAGTAGGAATCAGCAAGGTGTAAAAGGACAGTACAACATGACCATTGCAGGTCAGACCCCTTGGGAAGCAGACTCTGAGGTGTGCTGGTGAGTTGGACATCTATTAGGGAGTGCCCTTGGGAAGGGAAGGAAGCAGGACTGGCAGGCCCAGTGGAAAGGCTCTCGATCCTGAGGGGCGTTCTGAGGATGAGGCACACTTCAGCACAGTCCCATGCTGGGGATTTATACTTCTCCATAAACAGTTGGATGCAGTCACCCTGAAGGGGAGTGTAAACCTGGGCGAAGTAGTTCTCTTTAGCTGGGCAATCCACAAAGGGCTGACTGCCTTGGACGTTTCCAGTAGCTGGGGCCATAGTCCTTTGTTCCAAACACACAGCAGCAGCCAAGGTGAGGCGGTGGCTGGACTGAGTCACATGGTAGAGATACAATAAGCCACTTTTACATTCAGGCGGTTTATTACTTACTTAGACAATGGAAGAGAGGAAGGCAAAATGGGCGAGCTCTCCTGGGCCCTTCATGCACATACCAGAAAGGACAGCACCAAAACAAAAACAGCAGGGTAGCTACAACAGAAGCTGTGGGATGCCACGTTGCTGAGGAGCCAAGTGTAGACTGCAGCTAAGCAGGTCTACCCCGAGTTTATGAGAGCTTCATCAGAGTCCTCCTCCCAGGGTATTTAGGTGGGGGAAGGGGAGATGGCCTTGGAGCAGCTCCTCACCAGCCTCCCACCATTGTGCTACTGGGAAAATCACAAGGTGTTCTGCCAAGACTCAAATTAGCTGCAGTTCAACCCTTGCCTGCATCGTCTACGTGCCCACAGCACCCACCATGATGACCAAGTGGAGTACACTTCAGGAATCTAAGATTAGTTAACATTAGAAAGTTAAGTGTTGTAATTCATGACATTAACAGGAAAAAAAGAGAAGAATTAAATCATCATCCCAACAAAAGCAGTAAAGGCACCTGGCAAAATTCAACACCCATTTATAATTCTTATGAAAGCTCTTATCACACTGGGAAGAGAAAAGAGCTTCCTTATTCTACTACAGAATATTGTGAATATTATCCTTACTGGTAAAGTACTTTAAGTTTCCCCCAGAAATTGGCAACAAGGCAAGGATACTCCCTATTACCACTTCTATACAACATCATACTAGAGGTCCTAGCCAGTGCAATAAAGTAAGAGAAATAAATAAAAGGCATACTATCTCACTTACCCAGAATTCATTACATGGAAACCACATCTATTTGAAACAAAGCTGATCACCTGGAAGGTTAACTTTCCCCTATAAATCAATCTAAAAAGGTTTTGGAGCAGCCAAGATGTCACAAAGTCTATGCACTTCACTCACAGGGGAGTCCCTTAAGCCCTCACTCTGAGGATATGTAACTCTAATCAGTTTCTCTATTTATTTTCCAAACCCATACCACATTAGAAATGGCAAAAGAGAAGCAAGAAGAACTATAATCTTGCAGCCTGTGCAACGAAAACCACATTCACAGAAAGACAGACAAAATGAAACGGCAGAAGAGTATTTACCAGATGAAAGGAACAAGATAAAACCCCAGAAAAACAACTAAATGAAGTGGAGATAGGCAACCTTCCAGAAAAAGAATTCAGAATAATGATAGTGAAGATGATCCAGGACCTCAGAAAAAGAATGGAGACAAAGATTGAGAAGATGCAAGAAACGTTTAACAAACACCTAGAAGAATTAAGGAACAAACACCTAGAAGAAATAAAGAACAAACAAGCAGATGAACAACACAATAACTGAAATGAAAAATATACTAGAAGGAATCAATAGCAGAATAATTGAGGCAGAAGAATGGATAAGTGACCTGGAAGACAGAACGCTAGAATCCACTGCCGTGGAACAGAATAAAGAAAAAATAATGAAAAGAAATGAAGACAGCCTGAGACCTCTGGGACAACATTAAATGCAATAACACTCGCATTATAGGGGTCCCAGAAGGAGAAGAGAGAGAGAAAGGACCCAAGAAAATATTTGAGGAGATAATAGTTGAAAACTTCCCAAACATGGGAAAGGAAATAGCCACCCAAGTCCAGGAAGCACAGAAAACCCAAGGAGAAACATGCCAAGACACATAGTAATCTAACTGACAAAAATTAAAGACAAAGAAAAATTATTAAAAGCAACAAGGGAAAAATGACAAATAACATACAAGGGATCTCTCATAAGGTTAACAGTTGATTTCTCAGTAGAAACTCTACAGGCCAGAAGGGAGTGGCACAATATATTTAAAGTGATGAAAGAGAAGCACCTACAGTGAAGATTACCCAGCAAGGATCTCATTCAGATTTGACAGAGAAATCAAAAGCTTTACAGACAAGCAAAAGGTAAGAGAATTCAGCACCACCAAACCAGCTCTACAACAAATGCTAAAGGAACTTCTCTAAGTGGGAAACACAAGAGAAGAAAAGGACCTACAAAATCAAACTCATAACAATGAAGAAAATGGTAATAGAAACTTACATACTGATAATTACCTTAAATGTGAATGGATTAAATGCTCCAACCAAGAGACACAGGTTCGCTGAATGGATACAAAAACAAGACCCATATATATGCTGTCTACAAGAGACCCACTTCAGACCTAGGGACACATACAGATGGAAAGTGAGGGGTTGGAAAAAGATATTCCATGCAAATGGAAATCAAAAGAAAGCTGGAGTAGCTATACTCAGATCTGATAAAATAGACTTTAAAATAAAGAATGTTACAGGAGACAAGGAAGGACACTACATAATGATCAAGGGATCAATCCAAGAAGAAGATATAACAATTATAAATATATATGCACCCAACATAGGAGCACCTCAATACATAAGGCAAATGCTAACAGCTATAAAAGAGGAAATCAACAGTAACACAAAAATAATGGGGGACTGTAACACCTCACTTACACCAATGGACAGATCATCCAGACTGAAAATTAATAAGGAAACACAAGCTTTAAATGACACAATAGACCAGATGGATTTAATTGATATTTATAGGACATTCCATCCGAAAACAGCAGATTACACTTTCTTGTCAAGTGCACATGGAACATTTTCCAGGATAGATCACATCTTGGGTAACAAATCAAGCCTCGGTAAATCTAAGAAAATTGAAATCGTACCAAGCATCTTTTCTGACCACAACGTTATGAGATGAGAAATAAATTACAAGGAAAAAAATGTAAAAAACACAACCACATGGAGGCTAAACAACACATTACTAAATAAACAAGAGATCACTGAAGAAATCAAAGAGGAAATCAAAAAATACCGAGAGACAAATTACAATGAAAACACAATGATCCAAAACCTGTGGGATGCAGCAAAAGCAGTCCTAAGAGAGAAGTTTATAGCAATACAAGCCTACCTCAAGAAACAAGAAAAATCTCAAATAAACAATCTAACCTTACACCTAAAGGAACTAGAGGAAGAAGAACAAACAAAACCCAAAGTTAGTAGAAGGAAAGAAATTATAAAGATCAGAGCAGAAATAAATGAAATAGAAACAGAAACAAAGAAAACAGCGAAGATCAATAAAACTAAAAGCTGCTTCTTTGAGAAGATAAACAAAATTGATAAACCATTAGTCAGACTCACCAAGAAAAACAGGCAGAAGACTCAAATCAACAGAATTAGAAATGAAAAAGGAGAAGTAACAACTGACATTGCAGAAATACAAAGGATCATGAGACATTACTACAAGCAACTATATGCCAATAAAATGGACAACTTGGAAGAAACGGACAAGTTCTTAGAGGGGCAGAACCTTCCGAGACAGAACCAGGAAGAAATAGAAAATATAAACAGACCAATCACAAGAACTGAAATTGAAACTGTGATTAAAAATTTTCCAACAAACAGAAGCCCAGGACCAGTGGCTTCACACATGAATTCCATCAAACATTTAGAGAAGAGCTAACACTTATCCTTCTCAAACTCTTCCAAAATATAGCAGAGGGAGGAACACTTCCAAACTCATTCTATGAGGCCACCATCACCCTGAAACCAAAACCAGACAAAGATGTCAAAAAAAAAAGAAAACTAGGGGCCAATATCTCTTATGAACATAGATGCAAAAATCCTGAACAAAATACTAGCAAACAGAATCCAACAGCACATTAAAAGGATCATACACCATGATCAAGTTGGATTTATCCCAGGAATGCAAGGATTCTTCAACATACGCAAATCAATCAATGTGTTACACCATATTAACAAATTGAAGGAGAAAAACCATATGATAGGGCTTCCCTGGTGGCGCAGTGGTTGGGAGTCTGCCTGCCAGTGCGGGGGGCCGCGGGTTCGTGCCCCGGTCCAGGAGGATCCCACGTGCCAAGGAGTGGCTGGGCCCGTGAGCCATGGCCACTGAGCCTGCACGTGCGGAGTCTGTACTCCGCGGTGGGGGAGGCTGCAGTGGTGGTAGGCCCGCGTATCACAAAAAACAAAAAAAAACAAAAAAACCAAAACCATATGATAATCTCAATAGATGCAGAAAAAGCTTTTGACAAAATTCAACACCCATATATGATAAAAACTCTCCAGAAAGTATGCATAGAGGGAAACTACCTCAACATAATAAAGGCCACATATGACAAACCTACAGCAAACATTATTCTCACTGGTGAAAAACTGAAAGCATTTCCTTTAAGATCAGGAACAAGACAAGGCTGTCCACTCTCATCAAAATTATTCAACACAGTTTTGGAAGTCCTAGCCACGGCAATCAGAGAAGAAAAAGAAATAAAAGGAATACAAATTGGAAAAGAAGAAGTAAAACTGTCACTGTTTGCAGATGACATGATACTATACACAGAGAATCCTAAAGATGCCACCAGAAAACTACTAGAGCGAATCAATGAATCTGGTACTGGCATATGGTACTGGCACAAAAACAGAAATATAGATCAATGGAACAGGAGAGAAAGCCCAGAGATAAACCCACACACTTATGGTCAACTAATCTAAGACAAAGGAGGCAAGGATATACAATGGAGAAAAGACAGTCTCTTCAATAAGTGGTGCTGGGAAAACTGGACAGCTACATGTAAAAGAATGAAATTAGAACACTCCCTAACACCATACACAAAAATAAACTCAAAATGGATTAGAGACCTAAATATAAGACTGGACACTATAAAACTCTTAGAGGAAAACATAGGAAGAACAATCCATAACATAAATCACAGCAAGATTGTTTTTGACCCACCTCCTAGAGTAATGGAAATAAAAACAAAAATAAACAAATGGGACCTAATGAAACTTAAAATCTTTTGCACAGCAAAGCAAACTATAAACAAGATGAAAAGACAACCCTCAGAATGGGAGGAAATATTTGCAAACAAAGCAATGGACAAAGGATTAATCTCTTTCTGATTAATCATCAGAAAGTCTACAAACAATAAATGCTGGAGAGGGTGCGGAGAAAAGGGAACCCTCTTGCACTGCTAGTCTGAATGTAAATTGATACAGCCACTACGGACAACAGTATGGAGGTTCCTTAAAAAACTAAAAATAGAATTACCTTATGACCCAGCAATCCCACTACTGGGCATACACCCAGAGAAAACCGTAATTCAAAAAGACACACGCACCCCAATGTTCATTGCGGCACTATTTACAGTAGCCAGGTTATGGAAGCAACCTAATTGCCCATCGACAGACGAATAGATAAAGAAGATGTGGTACGTATATACAATGGGATATTACTCAGCCATAAAAAGGAATGAAATTGGGTCATTTGTAGAGACGTGGATGGACCTAGAGACTGTCATACAGAGTAAGTCAGAAAGAGGAAAACAAATATTGTATAATAACGCATATATGTGGAATCTAGAAAAATGGTACAGATGAACCGGTTTGCAAGGTAGAAATAGAGACACAGATGTAGAGAACAAATATATGGACACCAAGGGGGGAAAGCGGTGGTGGGGGGGAGTGGGGAGAGTTGGGATGAATTGGGAGATTGGCAGTGATATATATACACTAATGTATATAAAATAGATAACTAATAAGAAACTGCTGTGTAAAAAAAAAACAAACTAAAATTCAAAAAAAAAGGACAGTCATTGATACTTGCAATAGTGACTTTGAATCATCAGGAAAAGATGATTATGCTTATGACTCACTGCTTAAGAGGGCATAAAACTGTATTCTACATTAAAGATGTTTCAAATGGCTGATTTTAAAGAAGTTTTGTTCATTTATATGGAGAAATTTTAGTTATCAGAAAATTACTTTACAGACAATACAGCATACTTTTTGACAACCAACCCAAAGTTTTCCATGACTTAAGCAGTGCCTGTGCAGGAACCAGAAGTTCAGTTTCACAAACATTTGGATTGAGCTCCTATAATGGGCCCGATTCTTTTTTTTTTTTTTCGATACGCGGGCCTCTCACTGTTGTGGCCTCTCCCGTTGCAGAGCACAGGCTCCGGACACGCAGGCTCAGCGGCCATGGCTCACAGGCCCAGCCGCTCCGCGGCATGTGGGATCTTCCCGGACCAGGGCACGAACCCGCGTCCCCTGCATCTGCAGGCGGACTCTCAACCACTGCGCCACCAGGGAAGCCCATGGGCCCGATTCTTGAGTCACAAAGATGGGGTCTGGTTTGGGTACTCAGTCCAGGTACGTTCTTCAGACCTGTTACTACTTAAAGGCAGCAATGGCCAGGCCACGTGGGCACACTGAGCTGAAAAGGCCAAGCACGTTTGTCATTTCTTCTAATTTACGTTTACCATTTTTTAAAAACTTATTTATTTCATTTAATTTATTTTTGGCTGCATTGGGTCTTCATTGCTGTATGTGGGCTTTTCTCTAGTTGCGGCGAGCGGGGGCTACTCTTTGTTGCGGTGCGCAGGCTTCTCATTGTGGTGGCTTCTCTTGTTGTGGAGCACAGGCTCTAGGTGCATGGGCTTCAGTAGTTGTGACACACAGGCTCAGTGGCTGTGGCTTGTGGGCTCTAGAGTGCAGGCTCTGTAGTTGTGGTACAGGGGCTTAGCTGCTCTGTGGCATGTGGGATCTTCCTGGACCAGGGATCAAATTCATGTCCCCTGCATTGGCAGGTGGATTCTTAACCACTGCACCACCACGGAAGTCCCTTGAGTTTACCATTTGATGAGTGAGTATTGACAGCATGTATGGAATGTCCGTTGCATTTTCTTTTCTGGTCATTGTGGGTCCACGTGTCCACATGCTACTGATGCCCCACAAATATCCACTTATCCTAACCTGGAGGTGGCCTACAGAAGATTGTGTCTTCATCTGGGGGCCTTTCTTGGCTACTGGCACATGCTGAACCCAGGCACAAGTGCTGAGGTTTATCATCCCGGGAGCTACCCTTGACTAAAGCTACCCTTGACTAAATAAGGAGCTGGTGGGTCATGCCCTAGCCTCCTCACTCCAAGGTGGGACTGAGCGTGGTGGTCCACACTAGCTACCTGCTCATCAACATATATCCTCTATTGGCTTTCTTCCCTTTTCTGCGTCATGCCCCCAAGCCCTCACCATGCTTCCTGGGATCACCTCCCAAGTAAGCTCCTTAAAACAAAATCCTTGTCTCAAGGTCTGATCTTAGGGGAGCCCAGCTAAAACAGAAGTGGCCCTAGAAAACAGTCCCTGGTTGAGATAGTGGACTTGGATGCCAGCCAGTTGACAACAGGATCCCACTGCTGATGGTAAGTGTGGTGGTGATAATCTCTGGTGCTCTGCTGGGTCACAGTTACCAAAACTCCCACCTGTGATGGACTGGGATAAAGGAAGAGGATGATAGGCCATGATTAGCCAAGTGTCACCTCAGGAAATGCAGTGACAACTAGAATGCCCCATGGCAGCATTTAAAGAGACCCATCCATGTCTCCTACATGCAGCAGAGAGAAGGTGCTGAGAATCAGGCCCAAGATTGCATTACAAGAGTGGTGCATCCCCAATGTTCATTGCAGCACTATTTACAATAACCAAGACATGCAAGAAGCCTAAATGTCCATCAACAGATGAATGGATAAAGATGTGGTACATATATACAATGGAATATTATTCAGCCATAAAAAAGAACAAAATAATGCTATTTGCAGCAACATGGAGGGACCTAGAGATAAGCATACGAAGTAAGTCAGACAGAGAAAGACAAATATCATATGATATCATTCATATGTGGATTCTAATTTTTAAAAATGATACAAATGGGGCTTCCCTGGTGGCACAGTGGTTGAGAGTCCGCCCGCCAATGTGGGGGACATGGGTTCATGCCCCGCTCCGGGAGGATCCCACATGCTGTGGAGCTGCTGGGCCCATGAGCCATGGCTGCTGAGCCTGCGCGTCCGGAGCCTGTGCTCTGCAACGGGAGAGGCCACAACAGTGAGAGGCCCCCGTACCGCAAAAAAAAAAAAAAAAAGATAAAAATGAACTTATTTACAAAACAGAAACAGACTTACACAGATATCGAAAACAAGCTTATGGTTACCAAATGGGAAACGTTGGGGGGGGAGGGATAAATCGGGACCTTGGGATTAAAATACACACACTACTATATATAAGAAAGGACCTACTGTATAGCACAGGGAACTCTACTCAATATTCTGTGCTAACCTATATGAGAAAAGAATTTGAAAAAGAATGAATATATGTATATGTATAACTGAACCACTTTGCTGTACACCTGAAATTAACACAACATTGTAAATAAACTATAATCCAATAAAATGTTTAAAAAATACAAATTAAAAAAAAAGTGGTGCAGTTACAAAGGGAACCAAATTCTCATGCTTGGAAAGACTCTTGCTCAAGTCAGAGCTCTGACTGGTAAGGAATGGGTCTCTGAGACATGAGTTGGGCCCATTTGGGTAGATGCCCTCAAGAACCTGGACACTCCAGACCCCACTGAACCCTTGGGTGGGTCTAGCAAGTGGCTCACTCCTCCTTGCTAGAGGAGAACATTCTCCTCTTACCTGGAAATCATTCAAAGGCCTCTCTTCAGAAAGAAGACTGGTAAGATAACCTTTGTCCTCCCCAAGATCTGCCCCCACTTACTCCTAAACCAATAAATAGGGGTGAGAATCAGCATGGCCTGTGTACAGAAATACTGTCCTGCTTGGAGAGGGAACAAATTATTCCCCAAAAGAGCTGAAGAAACTGGCTAACATGGACTGGCAGGAACTGGAAGAGCATGTATGGGCATGGATCTTGAGGATGATGGAGTGGGAGGTAGAACAGAAGCTGGATAAGGAAGAGTTTATTGATAAGGGGGCCCATTTCTGTGACTTAGGATTTGGTGCCTTGGCAAGGACACTAGAAGCCACTCCTAATACATTGCTGCAATGGCTCCTTGGAGCTCAAAGATGATGGCATACCAAAAATGAGTTGGAGATTCCATAACTTCCTTAGCAGAGTACTGAAGAGGGATCAGAAGGGTCAGAGGGACAGCATGCTAGAATGGATATAGGACACGAAAGCCCACCCATAGGCAGAGGATAATTCCCTTCACTGAAACAATAAGGAACGCAACATTAGCACTGTTGAGAACTTAGTGGCTGCTGTCCTATTGGCCAGAGCTGAGAGTAGGAGATGCTGGTACATAACTGGGCTCCCTAGGGTCAATGGATAGGATTCCACAATAAGAGTCTAATGGCAGCACTTAACCATTTGAGAGAAAAATGAATGCAGTAGCCTAATGGGCTGCAAGGCCAGAATAGCAACCAGGGGGCTGAGGATCAGTAGCTAATAGATTATGATGTTCCTAGAGAAGAGATGAATGGGCAATGAAGTTATTTTTTGCATTATAAAGCCAAACAAGCAGCTGATGAGTAAAAAATTGATGTCAGTCACCATAATGGAAAATCATGATCTCTCCTACAGTTCCCATACCTGAGTCAGTTCTCAGTTCCAGAGCTCATCAACTGGAGGTGAGGTGGGTCCTCTGAGGAGGAACCCTACAGTGCTATGGCAACCATATATAAGAAATATGCCCCCCCAATCTTTCCCAAAGAGCCCTGTGGCTATTTATCAGAGTAACTATACACTGGGAAAGTGGAATATACACATCTTTCAAGCACAGCTGAACATAGGGCCTGAGGTGGCATACTTAGGGGATCCAAAACACCATGACAGTCCCTGTTAGAATAGGGCTATACAGGAGCCAGACAAAAACAAAGTTCTAGCTCAAGTCCATCTCAAAGTGGATCCAATGAGTCTGTGGATCCATCCTGTGGTTACTTCCCTGGTTCCTGAGTAGATAACTGGGTTGAGCGTACTTAACTGATAGACCCTCACACTTGTTTCCTGACCTGAGGAGTAGAACCGTAATAGTAGAAAAGGCTTATATTATGCTCAAAATGCCCCTCCTACCCTATCACCCCTCCTGGCCAAAATCAGGGGCAACACCATGTCCCAGATTTAATAACAGTGATCCCCGTGATATCCCACTGAATAGTTCTTGCAAACAACAACAAACCCCCAGACAAACAAAACCCACCAAAACAAAATGAAACACAAATGGATAATGGAAGATGACAGAGGACTAATGCAAAGCAAAAAGTAGCTTCAAAGAGCAGCTGCTGTGCTGGAAGTGGTACCTCTACTAGAACAAATCAGCACATGGGAATATAGCTCTGACCATTTATTGGGTCATTCAGAAGGCTTCCAGTTTTGAGTACACAGAGTCAGAGATGGCTCTGTAGCCCTCTGTGCTTCAGACTATAGCACAGAATATGCCCTTCCCCTTGGGCTACATGTCCTAAAAGTTCCACAGTGCAAGAGGCAGCTGAGGTGAAGGTGCTGACAAGCTCTCAAAATGACAGTTGTGGTGCAGAAACTTCTAGATTTCTGGAGCAAGGCAGCAAAGAACTATTCACTTTGAAAAGCAGGTCCTGGCATGCTACTAGGCCCTTGTAGAGACTGAGTCATCCCTTATGAGCTAAATCTCGTCAGAACCACTAAATCATATGGTCAAGCAGGCACATCATCAATCCATAATATAATAAAAATGCTATGCTCAGGATTGGGCCAAGAAGGTCCAGAGGGCACAATCAAACTGCACAGATGGTCTAGATTCCTATGTCATTACACTAATAACTCTCCTTTAGCTCACACCTATGGCAAGAGAGAAGAAAAGAAAAAGCCCAGGTTTGGTAAATGAATGGGTCAGCTCAATGGCTGGGGATAAGCCCCAAATGGCTTGCTACTGATATATAATTCCACTCAGTGGCTGAAAGACAGTTTGGGTGGAAATCCCCGCAGTGGGCAGAACTTCAGGCTGTACACTTAATCAACCTGATGTGGAGGGAGAAGAGGTCAGACGTAAGAATATATATGGGCTTTTTAAAAAAAATTAATTTATTTATTTATTTTTGGCTGCATTGGGTCTTTGTTGCTGTGCATGGTCTTTCTCTAGTTGCAGCGAGTGGGGTTACTCTTCGTTGCAGTGTGCAGACTTCTCATTGTGGTGGCTTCTCCTGTTGCGGAGCACGGGCTCTAGGCGCATGGGCTTCAGAAGTTGTGGCACGTGGGCTCAGTAGTTGTGGCTCGCAGGATCTAGAGCACAGGCTCAGGAGTTATGGTGCACGGGCTTAGTTGCTCCACGGCATGTGGGATCTTCCTGGACCAGGGATCGAACCCGTGTGTCCTGCATTAGCAGTTGGATTCCTAACCACTGTGCCACCAGGGAAGCCCCCATATATGGACTTTTCAAAGTGGTGAATGGTTTGACTGGAGGCCAGGATGCCAGAAGGATCAAGTTTGGAAGACTGAAAATGAGAAGGTCTGGGAAAGAGGCATGTGGATAGACTCATGGTAAAAAGCACAGAGAGTGTGGAGATGGATTTTTTTTTTAAAGATTTAATTTTTTAGAACAGTTTTAGGTTCATAGCAAAGTTGAGTGGAAGGTACAGAGTTCCCATGTACTCCCTGTCCCCACACATGAATAGCCTCCTTCACCAGATAATAACATCCCCTACAAGAGTTGAACATTTGTTACAACTGATGAACCTACATTGACACATCATCACCGAAAGTCCACAGTTTATCTTAGGGCTCACTCTTGGTGTTGTACATTCTATGGGTTTGAGCCAATGTATAATGACATGTATCCACCATTATAGTATCATGCAGAGTACTTTCACTGCCCCCCCATCCTTTGTGTTCCACTTATTCATCCCTCCCTATACCCCCAACCCCTGGAAACCACTGATATTTTTACTGTCTCTATAGTTTTGTCTTTTCCAAAATGTCATATAGGTGGAATCATATAGTATCTTTTCAGATTGGCTTCTTTCACTTAGAATGCATTTCATGGCTTAATAGCTCCTTTTTTAACATTGTCTGGATGTACCATATTTTATGCATTCACCTATTGAAGGACATGTTGGTTGTTTCCAAATTTTGGCAAATATGAACAAAGCTGCTATAAATATCCATGTGTAGGCTTTTGTGTAGACATACATTTTCAACTCCTTTGGGTAAATATCAAGGAGCACAATTATTGGATCATACAGCAAGAGTTTGTTTAGTTTTGTAAGGAACTGCCACACTGTCTTCCAAAGTGGCTGTACCATTTTGCATTCCTGCCAGCAGTGGATAAGAGTTCCTGTTGCTCCACATTTTTGTCAGCATTTGGTGTTGTCAGTGTTCTGAATTTTGGCCATTCTAATAGATGTGTAGTGGTTTCTCACTACTGTTTTACTCTTCATTTCCCTGATGACATATGATGTAGAGCATCTTTTCACATGCTTGTCAGCTGTATATCTTTTTGGTGAGGTGTTTGTTAAGATATTTGGCCCATTTTTAAATCACGTTGTTTTCTTATTAGTGAGTTTTAAGTCTTCTTTGTACACTCTGGATAACAGTCCTTTATCAGATGTGTCTTCTAAAAATATTTTCTCCAGTTTGTGGCTTATCATCTCATTCTTTTGACACTGTCTTTTGCAGAGCAGAGGTTTTTTATGTTAATGAAGTCCAGATTCTCAATTCTTTCTTTCATGGATTGGTGCTGCATCTAAGAAGTCATCACCATACCCAAGGCCATCTAGGTTTCTTCCTATGTTATCTTCTAGGAATTTTATAGTTTTGCATTTTGTATTAGGTCTGTGATCCATTTTGAATTAATTTCTGTAAAAGGTGTTAGGTCTGTGTCAAGATTCATTTTGTTGCATGTGGATGGCCAGTTGTTCTAGCATCCTTTGTTGAAAAAACTATCTTCACTCCATTGTACGATCTTTGTTCCTATGTCAAAGACCAGTTAATGATATTCATGTGGGTCTATTTCTGGACTCTCTTTTCTGTTCCACTGATCTATTTGTCTGTTCTTTCACCAGTACCACACCATCTTGATTACTATAGCTTTATAGTAAGTTTTAATGTCAGTCCTCCAAATTTTTTGTTCTTCAATATTGTGTTGGCTATTCTGAGTCTTTTGCCTCTCCATATACACTTTAGAATCACTTTTGTAGACACAATGATCTACTAAATCATATCTACAAAATAACTTGCTAGGATTTTGATTGGGATTGCATTAAATCTATAGGTCAAGTTGGGAGTAAATGGCATCTTGACAATACTGAGTCTTCCTATCCGTGACTATGAAATATCTCTCCATTTATTTAGTTCTTCATTGATTTCTTTCACCAGAGTTCTGTAGTTTTCCTCATATAGATCTTTCACATCTTTTGTTAGATTTATACCTAAGTATTTCATTTTGGGGTAAAGTATATGGTATTGTGTTTTGAATTTCAAATTCTACTTGTTCATTATTGGTATACAAAGAATAAGATTGATTTTTGTATATTAACTGTGTATTTTGCAACCCTGTTATAATCATTTACTAGTTCCAGGAGGTTTTTGTTGTTATTGATGATTCTTTCCATATTTTCTAGATAGTCATGTCATCTGTGTATGAATACAGTTTTATTTCTTCCTTCCCAATCTGAATACCTTTTATTTCCTTTTCTTGTCTTTTTGCATTAGCTAGAACTTCCAGTACAATGTTGAAAATGAATAATGAGAGGAGACACCCTTTGCTTGTATCTGATCTTAGTATGAAAGCTTCAAGTTTCTCACTATTAAGTATGAGGGATGGATCTTTTTATCTCTTGTCAATACCCATCAGAGAACATCCATGGTAGAAGATGCTGGACTACTATGTGAACAGAATGACTTGTCCACATATGTCAGCCAGCCTCTGTCCTCAGCTGCTTCAGTGTTTGGATAATGAACCCATAAATGAAGTAGTCATATTGATAAGGTTGGAGGCTCTGTATGGGTCCCCTCTCAACAATGCTCATTTAGTTACTGCTACTGCTGAATGTCAAAACTATTAGCAGTAGAAATTTGTGCTGAATCTTTTATATAGTGTTATCACTCTGAGAGAACAATCAGCCAATTTGCTATAAGTTGATTGTGTTGGATCTCTTCCACTCTGGGACAGGCAGTGATTCATCTTTTTTTTTTTTTTTTTGTGGTACGCGGGCCTCTCACCGTTGTGGCCTCTCCTGTTGCGGAGCACAGGCTCTGGACGCGCAGGCTCAGCGGCCATGGCTCACAGGCCCAGCCGCTTTGCGGCATGTGGGATCTTCGCAGACCGGGGCATGAACCCGTGTCCCCTGCATCGGCAGGCGGACTCTCAACCACTGCGCCACCAGGGAAGCCCAGTGATTCATCTTTATTGGAACTTATATGTATTTCAAACACGGGTTTGCCTTACCTGTCAACCATGCCTCTGCCAATACCACTACTGAGGGCTCACATGGGATCCTGCATAACGTCGTCTCAAACCAAGGACCCACAGAAAGGGACTAAAGTCAAAGAAGTATGACAATGGGCACATGGACACAAGGTCTATTGGTCCTATCATATACTACATCACTTGGAAATTGCCAGATTATTAAATGTTGGAATTACTTGATAGCAGATGATGCCCCATGGAGCTGAGGTGTAGTCCTTCATGATATGGTATATATATTGAACCAACAACCAGATCACATAATTCTGGGAACCAAGAGGTGCAAACAGAGTGGGTCCTCTCACCATCATTTTATTACTCGCTTGGGGATTTTGTGCTTCATGATTCCACAGTTTTAGGCACTGGGGATTCATGTTTCTAGACACAGTAAGGGTTCTACTTGACCCAAAGTTATGACTGCTGCCTGCTCATTTGGGCGCTCTTCAAGTCCGTGGACTAGAAGGCAAAGAAAGGAGTTACCATACTGGCAAAGGATAACTGACCCTAATTATGATGAGGAGCTTGGGTTGTTGCTACACAATGAGGCAGGAAGAAGTTTTTCTGGACTCAGGATTCATAGGTGTGCTTCTTGGTGATACTTGGGGATAATAATAAATGGGAAATTTCACAAATAACAGCACGACAAGAGCAAAATAATCATGGGCTCAGACCCCTAAAAGAGGAAGCTCTGGCTCACTAAGCAAGCAATTCTGACAAGAAATGTTGGCTGAGGGCGAGGGGGAATCTAGTAAAGGGGTAGTGGAAGAATGTGGAGATGTTTGCCAGTGTCTCAGGGGGTCCCCAGCAGGACTGAGCCCCAGTTGTATTAGTGGTGACTCTCTCAATTTGTCTCAAGTCTTCAGTCTCCCACAGGACTTCCTGGAATCACTTCCCAAATAAACTACCTACAACCAAATCCTTATCCCAAAGTCTGCATTTGGGAGAACCCAAGTAAGACCCTTTTCAACAGTGTTATCATGAGGTCTTTGACAAATACCTTGCTGAAATCCTCATATACCATATCTCTCTCTCGTAAAAGACAAATGAGTTTAGTCTTCTATGATTTCTTGCTAGGGAAACCCATGCTGGCTCCTGGTGATTATAAGTTTCTTTTCTAAGTACTCATGAAAATCTGTTTAATAAGTTATAATTTGATAGTTGGCATATTGTTACTTTTTAAAAATTATAAATAATTTTCAAAGTCTAATTTGGCTTTGTTTAACATCGGTGGATTTTTATCTGTAAAATACTGAAATGTTTTTTCTATGTGGTGTTGAAAATCATTTTCTTTAAATATTGCCTAAATACTATTATTTTGTCTAAATACTAAATATTTTGCTGAGATGGTTTTTATTTCTGAAAGATTTGCTTACATGAGAGAAATCAAGTCTTGAATTTATAATGCCAAAGCTTTATGTGTTAAGTATTTACATGTAAGCAAAGGGAAATCATTAAAGCCAATTTTTTTGGCAATCCAATATATCTAAAAGCACCAAGCATTTAAAGATGTAAACATCTCTTCAGAAATAGGTTGCATTTCTTTACACAACAATGAAATATCAGAAAGGAAATGTTAGAAAACAGTACCTTTTAAAATTGCATCAAAAAAAATACCTAGGAATAAACCTGACCAAGGAGGGGAAAGACTTATGAAAACATTATAACATTATAAAACATTAATAAAGGAAATTAAAGAGGATTCAAAGAAATGGAAAGATATTCCATGCTCTTGGACTGGAAGAATTAATATTGTTAAAATGGCAATACTACCCAAAGCAATCTACAGATTTAATGTGATCTGTAACAAATTATCCATGACATTTTTCACAGAACAAATAATGCAAAAATGTATGTGGAACCATAAAAGACCCAGAACTGCCAAAGCAATCCTGAGGAAGAAAAAACAAAAGCAGGGGGCATAACTCTCCTGGACTTCAGACAATACTACAAAGCTACAGTAATCAAAGCAGTATGGTACTGGTACAAAAACACATATAGATCAATGGAACAGAAAAGAGAGCCCAGAAATAAACCCACACACCTATGGTCAATTAATCTTTGTCAAAGGAGGCAAGAATATAAAATGGGAAAAATCCCTTCAGCAAGTGGTGCTGGGAAAGTTGGACAGCTGCATGTAAATCAATGTACTTAGAACATACCCTCACACCACACACAAAAATAAACTCAAAATGGCTTAGTGACTTAAACAAAAGACATGACACCATAAAACTTCTAGAAGAGAGCATCGGCAAAACATTCTCTGACATAAATTGTACCAATGTTTTCTTAGGTCAGTCTCCCAAGGCAATAAAAATAAAAACAAAAATAAGCAAAGGGGACCTAATCAAAGTTACAAGCTTTTGCACAGCAAAGGAAACCATAGAAACAAACGAAAAGACAACCTATAGAATGGGAGAAAATATTTGCAAATGATGTGACCGACAAGGGTTTATTCTCCAAAATATATAAACCGTTCATACAACTCAACAACAACAACAAAATAACCCAATCCGAAAATGGAAAGAAGACCTAAATAGACATTTCTCTAAAGAAGACATACAGGTGGCCAGTAGGCACATGAAAAGATGCTCAATATCACTGTTTCTTAAAGAAATGCAAATCAAAACTACAATGAGGTAACACGTCACACTGGTCAGAATGGCCATCATTAAAAAGTCTAAAAATAACAAATGCTGGAGTGTAGGGAACCCTCCTACACTGTTGGTGGGAATGTAAGATGGTGCAGCCACTATGGAAAATGGTGTGGAGGTTCCTCAGAAAACTAAAAATAGAATTACTGTATGATCCAGCAATCCCACTCCTGAGCATATACCCAGACAAAACTATAATTCAAAAAGATACATGCACCCCTATATTCATAGCGGCACTATTCACAATAGCCAAGACGTGGAAACAACACAATGTCCATCAACAGAGGAATAGATAAAGAATATGTGGTACATATATACAATGGAATACTACTCAGCCATAGAAAAGAATGAAATAATGCCATTTGCAGTAACATGGATGCAAATAGAGATTATCATACTAAGTGAAGTAAGTCAAACAGAGAAAGACAAACACCATATGATATCACTTATATGTGGAATCTAAAATATGGCACAAATGAACCTACCTATAAAACAGGAACAGACTCGCAGACATAGCAGACTTGTGATTGCCAAGGGGGAGTGGGGGAGGGAAAGGGATGGACTAAAGTTTGGGGTGAGTGGATGCACACTATTACATTTAGAATGGATAAACGACAAGGTCCTACTGTATAGCACAGGGAACTATACCCAGTCTCCTGAGATAAACCATAATGGAAAAGAATATGAAAAAGAATGTGTGTATGTGTGTGGCTGAGCCACTTTGCTCTACAGTAGAAATTAGCACAACATTGTAAATCAACTATACTTCAACAAAAAAATAAAGATGTAAACATCTCTATTAACCCTTTTCAACTCATCAGAATGGAAATAACAAATAGCAAAGGTTTTATAAAATAGGATAACAAATTCAATGTAGAGCAATATTTTCCATATGAGTTATATAAGACATAAACAAATGATCATTAAACATTAATATGACTCAAATGTAATACATAATGAGAAAAAATGAACACTTAAATATTGAACAGAAGAAATTAATAACAAAAACCCTTTACATTTTATTTTTGTCAATAAAGGGTCTGAGTCATAATTAAGCAGGAGCCTTGAATATTTAAGCTAAACTAAAGCTGCATTATAACAGCCACAGTTCACAGTCTATACAGCTTAGAACACTGAAAGTTCAATCAGGGCTTGAGGCAACTTTCTTACAAACCCAAAATACAGCAACTAAAAAGGCTTTCTTTCTTGGTTAAATGAGATAAATCTTAAGACTAGGAAAACATTCAATAAATAAAAATTTAACATTGCATTTTGCTAGGCACATGAGTTAACACACACACACACACACACACACACACACACACACACACACACACTGACAAAACCAGGCACAGAAAGTATTTATATGTGGAAGAATCATCACGTCAATTTATGTCAAAGAATATCATGTTTGTTTATCTTAATGCAGGGCCTAGTTAGGTTTTAAGGTTTCATAAATACTTTTGAATTACTGAACTGCATATACAGAATATTTCAAAGTTGCTACAGAAAAAAAAAAAAGAAAACCAAGTTGAAATTCTACCTAGCAACATAGGTTTCTCAACATAACTTTCTTCCCTATGGACATCAAACTAAGAAACATGTAGAGAGAAAATAAATGGTTTTTGAAAGATACACAAGCCATTTAAAGAGGTCTGTTTCTGAATTACATAGAATATTCTGGTCCATAAATAATGGAATAGTTTTCAGAGAGAGAATCAATTTTTGCCTAAAGAAATATGGGATGAGACTGGAACCCTCAGTGAAAGCTCTAAAAGGACACAGAACCCAATGAGTGACCTGAATAGTGAGGGATGGGTGAGGAACAACTATGCAGTAAGTGCTGGCTTGTTAGTGGATCTTTTCCCCTCCCTTCTCTCATTCATTCACCTTTTTAAGACTGCCTTCTGTGTCCTTTGGGGGGAAATGATCTTACCCTTCATCATTTGTTCCTTCAGTACTTTAATATAAAACCTACAAGAAAAACAACAAATTCAAGGCTAGTATTAAGAGCTTGAATAAAGATATCAAGAAGCCTTATCCTTGGATCAGTAAACTCTTCTTGGTAAATAAAATCTTCATTTGTAAAAGTGGGATGACCTTTCTTAGCAGACGGCATTCATTTAGGGTGTGACACTTTGCTTTTGGAAGTGGGAAAAATTACTTTCTAAATAATGTGTTAAAAGTAAGTACTTTCCTTCTGAGGTATTATTGCTTTATGGACTTTATTTTGTTTATCCTTAGAGTATATTGTTGCATTACACAAGTGCAGATATGATACCTAACTTCTAATGATTTATCCAAAATCATACAAGAAAAAGCAGGACCAATGGAAATGTAATCAAAACCTCTTGAAAATGCAGTTACTGTAGATGCACATAAATAAATAAACTATAATCAAAAGTTGAATCTGAGGTCTGGTAACTGATTTTATGTTAAATAGAGGTCTTTTAAAAAGTGTTCTCGGGGCTTCCCTGGTGGCGCAGTGGTTAAGAATCCTCCTGTCAATGCAGGAGGATTCTTAACCATTGCAGGATCGAACACGGGTTCGATCCCTGGTCCAGGAAGATCCCACATGCCATGGAGCAACTAAGCCCGTGTGCCACGACTACTGAGCCTGTGCTCTAGAGCCCGTGAGCCACAACTACTGAAGCCCGCGCGCCTAGAGCCTGTGCTCCACAACAAGAGAAGCCACTGCAATGAGAAGCCCATGCACTGCAACAAAGACCCAACGCAGCCAAAAATAAATAAATAAGATAAATAAATTTATATTTTAAAAAAGTGTTCTCATTTAACATATAATTTAAAAGAATATTCTGGAAACTGAAGTATAAAGATTACATTTATTCTGAGTCCAGATACTTTCTCAACTGTATAAGTACAGGATGGCTCTGTCTTCTCCATTAGTAATACGGACTCATAAGTTATGCTGCAAAAAAATGTCTGACCCTCCTCAGCATTTAGCTAGAGAGACTGAAGGAGTTAACTGAATCCTCATGTTCACTGTTAATTTTCATTATAATTGGTAAAAATGATGCCTATAATAGATGGTATTCACATTTTCAATAAATCCATATTTTTGATGATCACATAGAGAAAACAAATTAGATTTCATGTTAAAAAATAAGGTTTATTTGTAATAACTATCTTTAATAATTCTATATTTTTACTCTGGGGCATGCACAAGTATAGACAATGCTAGCTTTAACATGTATTGAAAAGGCGTGCTCTTTACACTAATGCAAAAGGATAAGCCTCCTCTTTACTATAAAGAATTCTCACTGCATTTGAACTAAGATTCTGGAGCACTCAGCAGAGAGGAGTTTGGGATAACAGGCCAGAATCAGTCAGTAGGTTTTCTCTCTTCTCAATTAGGTAACTGAAATAGGAACTCTAGTTCTAAATATTAGAAGCAAAGTCTAAATATTAGAAAAATAAAGAGAGGGAATACAACAAACTGCTTCAAATACATGCCTGAGGTGACAAACAGCTTGTACTTTCATGTTGTGGCAGCTTCCAGACGAAATCTTCTTCAGGTTTTAATCTTCAGGTTCATATCTGGAAAGAGATGTATATTAAATTAACAGCATAATGTCATGATACTTTTTGCTGTTGTTGTTGTTACTAAATAAGTTTACTTGAAACACCTCCCGTGACTGAACCAGTAATGTTGCATTTTTCACTTTAAATCACTGCTACAGTAGAAGTCAGATACATTCAAGGCATGACTCAGGGTGACTCAGGGGATTCCTGCAACGGGTGGAGAATGGACCAGATAACTGCTGAGATACCTTCAGGTTCCAAGTTTCTACATGTGGCATCTAGATCTGTGATAGCATAGTAGATTAGGGATTTGGCGGTGATTATCTAATCGATGGCCTGATGGACACAAACAGCTGACATGGCTTTGTGAGTACAGGGTTAACAGACCCTCTTCTCTAAGGAAAAACATGATCTGGGATTCACTTTCTAGCTCTGGTACTCTGGAACCCTGATAAAGGTAAAATATCAGCTGAGTTTCCAGGCAGAACCACTGATGACAGAAATGACCCCGATTACAAGACTCCATCTGGACCAGGAGAACTAGTTGTGAACAACTATACATCCATGGTGGAAACCATGGCTTCGGCTTCCCTGGGTACAGCTGAGTTTCTCCCTCCTGGACATGCCCCTGCCTGGGCATCACGTGGCTGGACCAAAGACACTGGTCCTATGTGGGGCATGGAACTTCTAAGCCACGCTGGCTCTGGCACCCACGCATGGACCTCATTTTCTAGCACCTAAATTGTCATGTCAGAGCACAGTATGATCAGGTTGTGGGCTGCAGCAAGGACACCACTGAGGAGAAATGCCCAGTGCTGCCCTGTGTGCTTGCTGTGGTTTCTGTCAAATATCCTGCTAAGAGAATCCACGGCCAGAGTAGCCTAGTGTAGCCCTGTGTGAGGCTAAAGGTTCGGCTGAACCTGAAAAGAAACGCTGGTGGGTGTTACAGATGAGGCCTGGCCAAAGCCCCTCTGCCTTCCTCAGACACAGTCTTCTGGACTGAATGACAGAGCAACTCCCCACCGGCCTGACCTCTCCAGACACAAGGTTAGACTTAATGAAGGACAGACATCAACCCAGCAGGGAGACAATCCGAGAGGCAGGATCAGTATGGCTTACTTCGCCAATCTTTTCCTCAGGTCTTTGATTTGGTCATTCTTCTTGGTGAGAATCTCTTTCATGTTTCGATAAGCTGCTGTTTGTTGGAATTTTTTCTCTAATTCCTGCATAGTGAAAAATGTCAGCCCATTAATAAGAAATAGTTAAGGAAAGAAATAACATATTTGATGAAAATATGTATTTTTGCCCTAATTTTACTAATATTGTGCTTATTTTATTTTCTAATTTTTAAAAACATATACTCATATAAAATTAAGACTATTCAAACTTTAAAAATACATTCTTTCGGGGCTTCCCTGGTGGCGCAGTGGTTGAGAGTCCGCCTGCCGATGCAGGGGACATGGGTTCGTGCCACGGCCCGGGAAGATCCCACATGCCACGGAGCGGCAGGGCCCGTGAGCCATGGCCACTGAGCCTGCCTGTCTGGAGCCTGTGCTCCACAACGGGAGAAGCCACAACAGTGAGAGGCCCGCATACCGCAAAAAAAAAAATAATAATAAAAAATAAAAAATAAAAAATAAAAAAATAAAAAAATAAAAATACATTCTTTCAAATGGGAAGCTAATAAAATAGTAACATTTCCCAAGTACAATATTAGCAAATAACTCAAACATACTATGCCATAGACATGGGAAATCTATTTGAAAAAGTAAATTCATTTTCAGGTAAAATAGCATGCTCTTTTCTCCAAATCCCAAAATACTGTCAGTATTTGAAGAGGAGGATTTTAAATTTAATTACATTTTAGCTCCCATAGTCTTAGGAGTCTAACCCCTAAAGCGAAACAACCAGTTCTCCACATATCTCATATAAATTAAGAAAAAGGTATAGAACCCTTTAGAAAAAAGCCACCCATCCCTCTGCCAGCCTGTAAGAGGGCTGATCAGGAACAGCAAAATGGGTGCTCAGGGTGCCGGCTGTACGCCACCCTCAGTGGAGTATTTACCATAGAACAGAAGGAGTGTAGGTTTTTATTATCACAGATACTTTAGTGCCAAAGATGGAAGAATCTCAGTGTCCCAAATGATAAATCTTTAGAACACAAATTGCCTAATACCTTGACAAAACATGAAGTGAATCTGTAGTTGTCCAACGTTTCCCTTAGTTACACTGCATTCATCACTTAATTGGATATAAACAGACAAATCTGACCTTTTCGGCCATGCTCAGCTGCTCCTGCACCCTGAGTAGGTCATGCTTGGCTGTCGCTAGATTCTCCTCCAGGGACTTCTGGTTTTCTGTCTGGTCATTAAGTGTCTTCTGAAACTCACTTTTTAAAGCAGCAACTGTGTTTTCCAAGTCACTCAACTCTTGGGCCTTTATAAAATCCTATGAAAAATACACTCACATGATTTCATGCTGACATCCTAAATAGTAACTGCTCTAGATTCAGCATCACAGGTGATGGAAACAGATGATGCTGTGTGTTGCGTGTGCATGTCAGCATCCCCCGCCAGCGTTCTCTGCCACTGCAGCCCAGTCAGGGTCACCAGCACACCCAGTTCACCCTCAGCACCCAGTGCACTGTGTCCTGAGCACAGCAGACACTCAGTGGTCACTGATTTCCAAGTATATAAAATATGATTTGTGAACTGCTGGAATTCCAAAAGAGGAACAAGAGAGGTAGGATCCTAAATTTGACAAGATTGTGTTTCCCAGAGTTGGGGTGGCAAATAGGCTTCATTTTTGAAAAGTCAAGGTAAAAAAATCCTGGTGAAGAATTTTTAATGATCCAGATGGAAAAATAATAAAATTAAGACAATTTATACAAAAAATGTAACAGACATATTTTACAATATTATGAGAGCCTAATTAATGCTTACTGATTATATGGCTTGCTGAATTTACAAGATTTTAAGCTTTTTACATTAATTCGATATGCACATATTTGTACACTTCGTCAGTGTAATATAAGCAGCTGGATCTTCTCTCTACCTGGATCATGTTTTTATTTATTTATTTATTTATTTATATTTATTTATTTTTTATTAGTTTCTGCTTTATAACAAAGTGAATCAGTTATACGTATACATCTGTTCCCATATCCCTTCCCTCTTGCGTCTCCCTCCCTCCCACCCTCCCTATCCCACCCCTCCAGGCTGGATCATGTTTTTAACTAGATAAAATTTATAAAAGACAAAAGTTATATTAATGACAGGAAAATGGTCTATAATTGCTAACTATGAAGACGAAGTACTACTATCAACAAAAGAAGAATTCCTTACTTATTTTTGAAATCTGTTTTTTAAAAAGATTTTATTTCACTGCATCTAGTGAAGGCCTGTACGCATTTTGCTTTTGCCAAATCTTAAAAGTAAAATTGGAGCAAAGCCTTCAATGGCTTTTAAAACAAATTCATCATCTGAAAATGTTGGCAACTGGTTTACTTTTGAGAAACTAAAGCTGTTCCGGAGTATTTAGCTGTTTTGTGGTCCTTGCTATATAATGATTGAAATTTATGGTCCTCGGTATATAATGATTGAAAATCATATAATTTCCTTTTGTTTTAGCCATATAAGAAGCATCCTTTTATTTAAAAAATACCTACAGATAAGATAATGTAATGTCTAAGACTGGCTTCAAAAAAACATGGGTGGGGACTTCCCCAGTGGCACAGTGGTTAAGAATCTGCCTGCCAATGCAGGGGACACGGGTTCGAGCCCTGGTCCGGGAAGATCCCACATGCTGCGGAGCAACTAAGCTCGTGCACCACAACTACTGAGCCTGCACTCTGGAGCCCGCAAGTCACAACTACTGAGCCCACGAGCCACAACTACTGAGCCCGTGAGCCACAACTACTGAAGCCTGTGCGCCTAGAGCCCATGCTCCGCAATGAGAAGCCACCACAATGAGAAGCCCACGCTCGCTGCAACTAGAGAAAGCCTGTGCACAGCAATGAAGACCCAACGCAGCCAAAAAATAAATTAATTAAAAAAAAACAAAAAACATGGGGGAAGGGAGAAGAAACTAGAGGTAAATATGAAACCAGACTGGCCATGTCTTGATGATTGACTGGTAAAGCAGAGCGATGAGAACCTGGGGTGCATTACACTATTCTCTCTACTCTTGTATATGTTTGAAATTTTCCATAGAAAAAGTATAACGAAAGTCTAATGAAGTAAGTTTGGGGATTGTTTAGGAGACATTTACAATGGCACTACAACCACTAGAAAAGCCAGTGCTGCAATGAAAATTCACTCAAATGGTCCTGCTGACAGGATCCTATTACAGCATCTAATCTCAATGGAAAGGCCAAAGGAGGCAGAACTGAGCACACGATGACTTCCAGGGTGGAGTGATACTCAGTCATTCCATTCAGACAAGCTTGGAGAACTTCACTGGATTTCACTGTATTACAGAAGCACAGCTAGATATAGGTGGATTAGAAGATGCATGACTAGTAAATTCATTCTGTTTTGTCACACTCACCGAAGGGAAACTTAAGTAATAATAAGTTCTGTATAATAATAACTAAAAACTCTTCCTTTCTTCCCGTTGTAATTGGAAGGGCAAAGTGAAAGGGAGAAGAACTTTTAAAAAATAAATTTAAGCATATCTCATATGCCAATGGGCTCTGGGACATGTGAAGCACATGAGCTGTGTATCTGCCCCCACTTCCCTCAGCAGGCTCTCACCTGGCCTTTCCTGGACAAGTTTGTCTCGATGCAGAATTACAGAGGTGGCCTCCCTCTCAGGGAGTGGCTGGCTGTGGGGCATAGTATCAATAGTAGCTAAGACTTAATATAAGTTTATAACTTGATCATCTAGAAAATGTGAAAATGCTAAAACTGATTTCACCTTTTGAGTTCCTTGATCAATCTGTAAATCTTGCAGTGCTCTTTCTAGTTTTGACTTCTCATCCAATGCATTTGTTGCCTATAATCAAGATTAAACAAAATACATTCAGTATTTAGTCTGTAAGTAACTCTTTCAATAATTTTGTTAAAGTATTTCTCGGTTACCTGTGTTTCAAGGGTCTTCAGCCTTGACTTGAATTTCTCATTCTCTTCTTGAAGTCTTAAAATTTCCTTTTTGAGTAAATTCAAGTTTTATTATGTTAGCCAAAGTATTATTAATCCTTGAAATTATTTGTTTCACTTAAAAATTTAATTTTTACATTAAATTTAAATTACATAAAAGCTCAGAAGTCTGTATGCCCTGGTTACTGGTAATATTCCAGTTTTACCCAGCCCACCAGCCTCAACACGTATGAGTCATCTCTGGCTCTAAGACTTCAAGTTCCTTCTTTCGCAGTCTCTCAGGCTTTTTTCAGCCCTCTACCCTCAGCCTTTTTGCAAAGTCCCCCTCCCCTGCCATCTCTCACCTAGTTGATCCTGCAACTCTTGGGTTTGTTCTCAGCCTACACTGTACACCACTTGCCGCTTATCCTCAAGACACAATCTTCATCATTCTATACCCTGTGCCCAGCCCCTAAGTGGTTCCAACTGAGCTGAGGTCCAAGGGCCTTGTTCATCAGCAGCTCTGTCACAAGCATCGCCTGTCAGTGCGGTCTCACTTCTTTCTACACCCCAGCACATGCAGCATTGCCCAGCTGGAGAGCCTGAACTCTGCTCCAAGGCATGCCAGCCTCCTCTCTGCCTCTGACTGCTGCCCACTCTGTTCCTCTGCTGGCCATACCATTTCTCTTCCCTCTGACAATTCAATCTGCTACACCTTTCAGCCCAGCTCAGGCACCACCTTACCCAAGAGCCTGCCCTCAACTACTCTTATCCACATGGAAATGTGTCTTCTCTGCCACCCTGTGGCACCTTTGGCACCAGGTTAGTGGCAACTGTGGCACCCAGGTTAGCAGTCTGCTGTCTCTGTTTCTAGAATATTAGTTATCCCTTCCCAGTGAGACTACAAGGTTTTTGAGGGCAAAAGGCCAGGTATTACTTTTCTTTTTATGTAACAATATCTAGCATAATGTTGAGAACACAAGAGTCATGAAAAATAGTTGTATATCAGTAATTAATCTTTATAAACCTCTTAATTAAAAAATCCCTTCATTGTTATCACAGCTCATAAACTTCAAATGTCCATCAATAAACACTTTACAAAATTCTATGCTCTTCACTTCATTATGAAAAGATGCAATCAAGAGCTGCTTCAGACCCTCTGGGAGTTAAGTGTGCCCTCTTCTGGCCCACCAGTACCATTAAGTACAACTACTGTGATGGGCTAATTACCCTCAGTGGACCAAAGCCTGAATCAACACCTTACACCCAGTCTCTCTACCCTAGAGCTGGGTAGGCAGTGAGCATACCTCCTTAGAGAGTTTGCCATTTCTCAAAATGATGGCAACATTACCTTGTTTAGGAGTTCTGCTGTTCCACCTTCGTTAAGTGGAGCAAGTTTTGGCTTTATGTTATCTACGATGGGCTGAAATAAAACAAAGAAACCAAACTGAAATCACCACTGAATAAAACACGTGTAGTCACTGAACCCTTGTACTTTCTAAGTGGAAGACACTGTGTAAACATATTCACTGAGATGTCAGCTAGATTTTCACTGGTTTGGATCTCTGCTACACCCTAGTGCTTAGGACAGTGCCTGGTCCACAGTGACCAATGCAAATTAGAGATAAAAATGAAACCCATCCTCCTTGTATCTTTAAAAAAAGAACAAAAAACAGGTGGAAGAGAAAGGGGGGAGGGAAGGTACTCAAAGCCAGAGCCGATAAAGATCCTAGTATCTAGGGACTGGGATTTTAAACTGTGGGAGCTAAAACAGAGATTTCTGCATGAACCCCAGAAAAACTGTAATAATGATGAGGATTTAGGTAAACTACATTACAGATGAGTAACTTGACACAAACATTCTGGCAGTTTAGCAATATGTATTAAAACAAAACAATTCGGGGCCTCCCTGGTGGCGCAGTGGTTAAGAGTCCGCCTGCCGATGCAGGGGATACGGGTTCGTGCCCCGGTCTGGGAGGATCCCATATGCCGCGGAGCGGCTGGGCCCGTGAGCCATGGCCGCTGGGCCTGCGCATCCGGAGCCTGTGCTCCGCAACGGGAGAGGCCACAACAGTGAGAGGCCCGCATACCGCAAAAAGAAAGAAAAAAAAAAAAAAAAAAAAACAATTCATGCCCTCTGACCTAGAAATTTCTTAGCTAGAAATATGTTCCAAAGGAATAATTAGAAAATTGTTTTGTACGTGTATGTTCACGGATTGATCTTGGCAGTGTTTTACCATGTAACACCACAGAGGATTTACGGTGCATCTACACAATGGAATGCGAAGTGGTCACTGCAGGTAATGATGATTAAAGAGACAAGCAGGTAACTACTAGTACTGTCTCCACTTGACAGATGAGGGGAATGAGGCTCAGCCATCTCAGGTAACCTGCTCAAGGTCGCACAGCTGAGGAGTGATAGTGTCAGGATGCATGCCCCCAAAGCCTGTGCTCCGCATCATCTGAGGGAAGAGCTTGCATGGCTGGGAGGCGGGTGGACTGCAGGGATGTTGTGTGCATGCGCATGCGTGTGTGAGGTAGTAGACAAAAGCAAGTTTTTCATAGTTACTTCCAAAACTTATCTTCTTTCACCTAAAAATCTGAGAGGCAAGCTTGGAATTCTGATCTTGAGTTGAATGCTTTTCCTTGAGAGTTCTCACTTTAATCTCTGAATGCTCTGAGCAACCTGAGGATTTTAAACACTGGCTATTAAGGTATGGACTGATAAGGACCAAAAATTACCTTTCTATTTGAAGATGTAAATTCTGCTTTTTCAAATTCTGCAACTTGTTCCAATAATTCTCTTGAAGACAAAAACAAATATGAAAAAATATTTGTTTAGAATAGACTTGTATCATACACACAAGAAGAATAAAAGCAAGACTTCCCTGGTGGTCCAGCGGTTAAGACTCTGTGTTCCCAATGCGGGGGGCCCAGGTTCGATCCCTGGTCAGGGAACTAGATTCTGTGCGCTTCAACTAAAAAAAGATCCCGCATGCCACAACAAAGATCCTGCGTGCCACAACTAAGACCTGGCACAGCCAAATAAATAAATAAATAAAATTTAGAAAGAAGAAAAAGAAGAATAAAAGCACTGGTACCAATCTATTACATGCCAGAAACAACAGAGCAAGATGAACAAAACTTCACCACATCAAAAATATTTAGTTACTAATGGTCGAGAACCTAAGTTCCATGCACTCAAAATTGAATCTCCATAGCACCTACTATTTTGTACCTACTGAGTGTACAATATAATCGCTAGAACTAAATTACAATGTTAATACAACTATGTCTGAAATTTGTAGTCAACACTGTATTTTTGAGGTGCTATAGGGAAATTGCTCTATAATATACATTGTTAGCTAGTAGAGGTTCAAGGAAAACTGATTTTTAATAGAGTAGCCTCAGAAAAATAAAATTAGTTCACATCTACTGAAAAAGAGTATGGTAAATTCTCAAGGAAGACAGATGGTTTGGGGGTGATCCACCTGAACATTTCCTTTTATTTGCAAAGGTACCTGGGGGCTGACTATACAAAAGCTTACAGAGTGAATGGCAGTAACTACTCTCCTAAGCTTCTTAATAGGTCAGTTTCTCAAAGTTTTCTCACCAGTTATCTACTGACAGTTGGTGAAGCTAAATGGTTTCCTTCCCTACCCAAGGCCACAGCCAGTGTTGTTAAGCACTGTCTGCAAGCCGCGCTGCACCTGTGCTTAGCAAACGGCCCCTGGGCTCGATATCAGTCTTTCCAGATCTCTGGCATGACTTTTCTTAGACCGAGTTTCAATTTCATTGACTTTACCATATTTTTAAAAAATTAATGAGCTTTTTGATATAGTTCAGATAATAAAACTTTTTTTTAACTTTCCCTATTTTAAAGATCAGTATATAATTTTAATGCAATTATTTAGAAATAAACTTCCAATACTACTAAGTGTGATTTTATGGTATTTGAATTAACTTTTCAACTGTTTCATAATCTTTTTTTCTTAGTTGACCTATTTCTGAAGACTTATTATAATACTAATCAGGCTAACCAGAGATACCATATGGAATAATTAATTATAGCCTTAAGAGCAATCTCATAAAGCTCAGAGGCCTTTATAACACCTAGGAATAGTGGAAACAGGGCATTTTGAAGAGGATGCTGAGTGGCACCTAAGAGATCACTTAGTAACTGGATGCTCTGCTGTTACCTTACCCAAGTTTTCTCACGCACCAGGCCCAAGCAAAGCAGCAAAGATATTCACTAACTTTTAAGTTCATGCTTGGGCCTCTACTGTCATAACTGTGGGTACAAATTTTAGTACCTGTTTTCAAGTTCAGAGATGTCGGTCTGTAGCTTGAGGTACCACTTCTCAGCTTGTGAGAAAAGCTGCCGCAGAAGTAGCACATTGGTGTAGGCTGTGTTGATGAGCTCAGACTCCACCTCGCTGTGGACCACGGCCTGTAACCCATTCAAGACTTCAGAGACTTCATCTATGGTGAAGGTCTCCTCCACCAGCCTGAAAAACAACCACAATCCAAGACCTCTGGATAAACAACAACAACTATTTACAAAGTAAGAGAAAACTAAGAAACCCACACCATGTCATCTGAGGCAGCGGCCCTCAACCTTTTGTGGAAGACAACTGTTCCATGGACCGGGGGGTGGGGGGATGGTTTCAGGATGATTCAAGCTCATTACATTTATTGTGCACTTTATTTCTATTATTATTACATTGCAATGTATAACGAAATAATTATACAACTCACCGTAATGCAGAATCAGTGGGAGCCCTGAGCTTGTTTTCACTTGCCACTCACTGATAGGGTTTTCATATGAGTCTGCAAGTAATTGATTTATTACGGTCCCTGTGCAGTCAAATCTCTCTGCTAATGATAATCTGTATTTGCAGCTGCTCCCCAGCGCTAGCATCACTGCCTCAGCTCCACCTCAGATCATCAGGCATTAAATTCTCATAAGCACAACCTAGATCCCTCGCATGCACAGTTCACAGTAGGGTTTGTGCTCCTATGAGAATCTAATGCCGCTGCTGATCTGACAGGAGGCGGAGCTCAGGCAGTAAGGTGAGCGAAGGGGAGCGGCTGTAAATACAGATGAAGCTTCGCTTGCTCGCCCGCCTGCCCGCCGCTCACCTCCTGCTGTCCGGCCCGGTTCCTAACAGGACACAGACTGGTACCAGTCCATGGCCCAGGGGTTGGGGACCCCTGATCTAAGGGATTAAAGGGTTTAGTGAAAGTCCCTCTGGAAATTATCTTCTTTATTAATAAAACAGTTTGAAAATAATTTAAGCTCAATTAATTTTGATGTCTATTTAAATGATTAAACTGTGGTTCGCTCTTCAAATGTGCACATTCTTTAATACAAGTACGTGCTCAGAAACATTCCCCAAACTATCTACTTTTTTCTTTAGCTTTTCAGTGAAAAACTTTTTTACTTTAATCTCCCCTAAAATTAGTTTTATCACATTTAATTATTTCATAAGTCACCTGAGAGGTGTAATTTCTCCTTTCTTTATATCATTTGTCTAGCATTTCGATGACTGAATGACCATTCACATGTTAGTAAATGCCTATAAGAAAATCAATGGTAATTATATATTGCTTCTCTTAGCATTCTTGAGACCCAAAAGAAAAAAAACCCCTAACTTCATTAAACCTCCATTAAAAACAAACATCATCAAAAGGATTAAAGATCGACTCTTCCACAGAAAATGTTTGTGTTGGAAGGGAACTCTGGAGCCATTTTTTTCAATTCCCTCACTTCACAGATGGAACACAGGCTCAGAAGGTGGTGGTGACTTGCCCATGGTCCCAACTCCACAATCATTTCCAACAATCTCAGGAACATGCCCAACAGCTGAATTCTTGAGAAAGCTTCCACGCATGCCTCCTACGATCGATGACAGTTTTATGGTAACACAGTCTCCTCCGCTCCCTGCCTCCAGCCTCAAAGTCTTTTATCCCTCAGATGCTCAGCAGATGAAGAGCTACAGCCCCGACCTCAGGTCATCTTCTCCATCATTCCAAAAGGACATAATGAAGGGAGTCACACCAAACTTTTATTTGATTTACCATTCTTTAACGTTTCATTTACCCAGCAGAATTTAACCACTCTAAAAAAACCAAAACTTTATTTTTGATGCAAGTCCTTATTAAATATATTAACAATCTTTCTATATTCTTTAATAGAACAAAGCAAACCTGCTTAAAAATGTTTTTTTTTTTTTTTGAGCAACCCAAGTTCATTATTATGAACAGCAGTTAAGGTACTCCAATGTGTAAAGTAAATAATGGGTACCTTCTCTGGCTGTCTCACAGACTCACCAATCAGATTGCTGCTTACCTCTGCTGTGGGTTAGGAAGCCAGATTATCAGATTAGAATAATGGATCGAACAGGTAACAGTCTACAGCTGAGGGTCTCTGCTACTGAGTGAAGTTAATGACTTTATCACAGTTACAGATCACTTGGAGACCTTTTTCATTTATGTCTTGACATTTAAGTGTGCCAAAATCTGATCCCCAAGTAATCTGATGTCTCTGTATTATTCAGTCCTTTTGGTTGGCTTCCCTATTATCCTCTATTACTAAATTTTCTATGGACTTTTATTATCTTCCACTATAGGTCCAACTAAACTAATTATCATCTCTTGCTACAAATCAACTAATAATTTTGGTACTAGTCAGCAAGCTTTTCATGGTTTCCTGCTGTTTTCTCTTCTTCTAGTTCTTCAACATAAACTGCATAGGTGTTTTCTTGCTAACTGCCATGTCTTATGGCTCTAATCTTTTAATTAATAACTCAAATAATTAAGGTTCTGGAATCTTTAATACAGCAAGCCAATCATTAACCCACAAGCACTTCACAATTTCCTGACTGCCCTTCTGAAACTTTGCAATCCCTCAATTATCATTATATGCGTGTTTAGTAATAGATTGCTCCCACCACAATCTGATTTCTTGAGTTTCACATATCCATAAGGCTTAGTGTAGCTGCTCTCAATGAATAATTGATCATGATATCCTGGCAATGGTTTGTAAGGCCTCTCTGCTACAGTACCCCCATACTGGCCACCAGAAGGGATCCATGTTCCTTCCCACTGAGTTTCCTTAGAATTCTCTGATACCTGCTCTCCTTGAGGTCCTGGAAGCAGGAATCTACAGTTTTGAGTCTCAAGCCTCTTTTTGAACGAGCAAAACGCATGTAATTAATAACTTCATTTTGATGGTGCTCATTTAGACCCAACTCTGCCTGAAAAAAAAAGAATTTAATTGTTAGTCTTGAAGATATAATAAAGGAACCAACAATGACAACATACAGGTTATCCTGTGGTGGAGACTGGTAGATGTCCACTAAATTCTGTTCCTCCCATCTTCCCAGACACATGGCTGCCCAACTAGAAAACACTCCCCAGCCCTCCGTGAAGTCAGGTGTGGCCACATGACTACTTCTCAGCAATGAATGTGAGCAGAAGAATAAGAGCTATTTCTAAAGCCTGGGACTTAAGACACGGGACACACCTTTGCCACACCCTATTTCTCTGAAACCTGGGGGTGGTGACTCCACTGAACCATGCGGACAGCACAATGCCCTGGGGGCTGGGGGAGCGGCAAGCTGAAAGGGACTGGTATCCCTGGAACAACTTTGTGGAGCAGCACCGACCTCGTACCTAACTGTGATGAGCAGTGAGAGGGCCGTTAAGCACGAGATAAATAAATTTCTGTATTCTTTTTTTTTTAAAAACCTTTATTGAATTTGTTACAATATTAGTTTTTTTTTTTTTTTTTTTTTTTTTTTTTTGCGTTATGCTGGCCTCTCACTGTTGTGGCCTCTCCCATAGTGGAGCACAGGCTCCGGACACGCAGGCTCAGCGGCCATGGCTCACGGGCCCAGCTGCTCCGTGGCATGTGGGATCTTCCCGGACTGGGGCACAAACCCACGTCCCCTGCATCGGCAGGCGGACTCTCAACCACTGCACCACCAGGGAAGCCCAGTTTTTTTTTTTTTAATAAATTTATTTATTTTTGGCTGAGTTGGGTCTTTGTTGCGGTGCATGGGCTTCTCATTGCATTGGCTTCTCTTGTTGTGGAGCACGGGCTCTAGGCACGCAGGCTCAGTAGTTGCGGCTCATGGGCTCTAGAGTGCAGGCTCAGTAGTTGTAGCTCATGGGCTTAGTTGCTCTGCGGCATGTGGGATCTTCCCGGACCAGGGCTCGAACCCGTGTCCCTTGCATTGGCAGGCAGATTCTTAACCACTGTGCCACCAGGGAAGCCCAAACTTCTGTATTCTTTAAGGTACTGTTTTTTTTTCTTTTTTTTTTTTAATCTCTATTGCAGCAACTTAACCTTATCCCATCTCACACAGCTTTAAAAAATATTTGGTTTTGAAACAGCCACTAATTGGTCTTGATTTTAAACTAGATGAGAGCTTGACAACTATAAGCTAGAAATTAATGAAGCTTTTTCATTTTATAGCTATACTGAAAATTAAAGAAGGAAATTATAAAAGTGAACATCTAATGCAGGGGACTGAATAAGTCAGGATTATCTTTATTTTAAGAATAACCTGTCTATGGGAGACAAAGGTCTAACTCTCATTCTCAGCAGTGTTGGGCTGCATTGTGGAGGCCAGGTCAAGGTCACTGGGCATGACCTCCTTCACCCCCCAAGCCCCGCACCATGGCTTTGCTGCATCTACATACATCCTTACCTCCTCTCAGCAGTTTCCATTCCCTGAGAACAGAAGTCTACAAGGGCCATGACCTTGTCCCTCTGGTTCCCTGAGTATCCCCAGGACGACTCATAGTGCCTGGCACACAAGAGACATGTGCCTGACAAGTGAACTGAGAGAGTTCCTCCTTTTGAAGGCCATCGTGGCCTTAATCTGTTCTCTTTCAAGCTCCTGGGGGACTTTATTGAACCAATTATTCCCCGTCTCAACTCTCTATAGGTTTCTTCTTCCCCTCGGACCATAGAGAAGACTGTGTACATAAATCTCACTCATGCTAAAAAAATACAAAACCGGAAATTCCCTCCAGCTACTGCTGCATTTCTCTACTTCCCTTCTACTCTTGCTGTCTCCATTCTATATGCTGTTCAAACTGCCTTTGCAAAGCTCACCAGCAACTTCTTAATAACAAATCCAACTACCGTGGCTGATGCTTTTCTGTCCACTGACCTGCTCCATACTTTGGCTGCTAACCCCACCTCCCTTCTTGATCTCATCTGTAGGCTCCCCTTGGGCTTGCCTCTTAAGTAGCTGTACTTCCCAGGGCCCTGCCTGGGGACCCTTACTCTTGTCATTCTATATCCTCTCCTTGATGACATGATCTATCTCAAGGTGTCAACTGTTATCTATATGCATCTGACTCTCAAATATAACAGGCTGGCCTACAGACGTGTACCCCCAACCACAGGATGAACGGCTCTAACAAGTCTTTTTCTCCCCCACATTGTTTTTAATATTTCTACAATTCAGGATGTTAAAGTTCAATAATTTAAGAATTACCCAAGATATTACGATGTTCTCTAATGGTCATTTATCCAGTAGACTAATGTTTCAGAACAACCAGTTGAGGTATTTTGACCAATGTAAACCAACACATTTGAGATATGTACTTACCTTAAATTTCATGATTTTACCTTATTTGATTAAAATGGTAACTAAGATCTTACCTTAGAGCTAGACAACATGAATGGAAAGACGTTTCTTACGTTTCGGTTTATACTGATTATTAGCCAACTCCCTAAACTAATGACGAACATTAGAAATAATAATAGTAATGATGATAACAGCTAAAAGTCATTCAGAGGTTACAATGTGCCAGGCATGACCTCATTTAATCCTCAATACAACCCTATGATAAAGGTAGTATAAACCTGCTTTACAGGGACTTCCCTGGTGGTCCAGTGGGTAGGACCCCGTGCTCCCAATTCAGGGGGCCTGGGTTTGATCCATGGTCGGGGAACTAGATCCTGCACACCACAACTAAGACCCAGAGCAGCCAAAATAAATAAATAATAAATTAATTAATTAAAAAAAACACCCTACTTTACAGATAGAAAACTGAGATACAAAGAAGAAAGATTTTCTATGCTACTGAAATAGGTAAGTGGGAGAGCAGGGATCTGAACCAGGCAGTCTAACTCCACAGCCCCCACTCAACTTGGCTGTTTCAAATCCTTTTTGGAAAATGTCAGAGTTTAAATAAATAAAAGAACACAAACATGTTATAGTTGCATATGCACCTGAGTTGTGACAAGACAGATCTCCACCAGGCATTTGAAAAAAGAACTGAATACCTACATTAGAAAAGATGTTATCTCTTATAGTCACGTAAGTATGGGCAAGAATATCCTACAATTGGAAATAACTCAAAACAATGTCACATCTTGCTAAAAAAATCCCATAAGCAAATTTTCAATTATTCTTCCTTGTTTATAGTATTAAATTCATAAGGCCTCCATACTCCCAAACTCTTTCTCTAACCCCGTTTCCCAGGATTCTACCGTAAGGACACTCTACTTCAGTCAGACTAGTCTGCTCATCAGAAGCATGATTTAACATTTCCTGCTTATACTTTCACTCTCATTACCCCAATCCTTGACTAAAGGTACCTCCCCATTCTTATTCAAGAATCTGAACCCAACCCAGTGGTGTGCTGGTAAATGCTTAAAAACAGGCTTTTGGGTGGGGGGGTATGAAACTGATTTGTGGCCCTTGCTGATTTCTGTGGTATAAAAACTCCCAGCATGGCTGATTTCAAGCTACTAAGGTAATGTCACTGAATACAGAGATGAGAAGAAATGCACACGATTGGCTCTCACCAGCCAGTACGAGCATGCTGCAGAAAATCACCAAATTCCTACCCATCCTTCAAGACCAAACCTGTTTTATCTACTCTGTGAAGCCTCCCAATATGCCCTCAGTAACTCTAGTTATGCCTTCCTCCAAAAATTAGCACATATCACCTCTGCTACTCATTTGGCAACACCACAGACTAATTACTACCTTGTACTATTAGTAGTCTTTTTTCCAGGTGTTGCTCCTTCAAGTAGACTGTAAGCTCCTGAGGGCCTGATTCATTTCTTATACCACACAGCTTCTCGTACAGTGCCTTGTGCAGAGTAAGTGGCCAATTCAAATCTGTTAATTATTTTCTCTTCAGTCAAGAAAAGTCGTGACTGTCCCAAGTCCAAGAAGAAAAAAATTACAAAAACTGAGGATGAACTTTAGGACAAAAGACAGAAAAGTTCCTCTAAAATGGATGAAGAAAGGGAGCAGAAATAAGCAGCTGAATTCAGTAGGAGAAACAGCATTAGCCCGGGAAACAGCACTCATAAACCTTTGCTTCCCCATACGCACATATGTACACTATATGTACACGAATCACATCATTAGAGAGAAAACAGAATGGGTTGATGTATGGTGTAAGTAGAGAAAGCACTGGATTAAAAAGCAAATTTAAGCCTAGCTATGCAACTTTCTGTTAGCAAATCACAACCTCATTGACACCAGTTTTGTCAGCTGTTAAATCAGAGAAGATATGATGATCATCTGTAAAATATGTAGAGATAGTGGGAGGTATCCAAATAGGGAAATCAGAATTTGTTTGAATTTTGTTGCAGAAAGATTCTATTAAAAAAATAGCTAAAACACAGAGCAAGAATCCTACCAGAGCATTGCCAAGCTAGTGTCCTGAAATTGTGCCATAAAGTGAGGGGAGAATGGTGAAGGTACCAGAAATGGTTCCCTATTCCTGACCATACCCCAAAGTCCATATACAGCTTTACCATGAGAAGTATAAGGATGAAAATGTAATGATAAAAATGAACACAATCTAATAAAACCTATTATATACTGAATGCTTAATATTTTAACAGGTACTGGGCTATTTGTTCTATATGCATTATCTCATTTATCATTTTAACAACCCAAGTATACTTATTATCTGCAATTTACTAATGAAGAAACTGAGCCTGACTCCAAAACCTCAGTCGTTAAGCAAACTGATAGAAAGGAATTACAGAAGATAGAATGGGAGCAAATGTCAACCTTCTTGTGACATCACCATCATTTTTTCAACTTGTTCCTGATATTTTAGGGAAATCAAGAGAATGAGAGGGACAAGCTCAAGCAGGGTAGGGAACGGTCTGTTTTGTTCACAGCTGTACCCTCAGCTGCAAGAGAGTGTTTGGGACACAGCGTGGGCTAAATAGCAATTCTGGTTGCTGAGGTATTTTAGTAGCCCATTTCAGTGGTGCCCCCAACCCTGGAGTCATCTTTTTTTCTGAACACTTCAGTACTGTGCCTTCTTCTAAGAACGGTTGCTATTTAAGTTGGCATTCTAAAAGAGACATGTACCAAAATGTTCATAGCAGCTCTATAATAGCTCTACAATAGCCCGGAGATGGAAACAACCTAAGTGTCCATCATCGGATGAACGGATAAAGAAGATGTGGCACATATATACAATGGAATATTACTCAGCCATAAAAAGAAACGAAACGGAGCTATTTGTAATGAGGTGGATAGACCTAGAGTCTGTCATACAGAGTGAAGTAAGTCAGAAAGAGAAAGACAAATACCGTATGCTAACACATATATATGGAATTTAAGAAAAAAAAATGTCATGAAGAACCTAGGGGTAAAACAGGAATAAAGACACAGGCCTACTTGAGAATGGACTTGACGATATGGGGAGGGGGAAGGGTAAGCTGTGACAAAGCGAAAGAGAGGCATGGACATATATACAGTACCAAACATAAGGTAGATAGATAGTGGGAAGCGGCCGCATAGCACAGGGAGATCGGCTCGGTGCTTTGTGACCGCCTGGAGGGGTGGGATGGGGAGGGTGGGAGGGAGGGAGACGCAGGAGGGAAGGGATGTGGGAACAGATGTTTATGTATGACTGATTCACTTTGTTATAAAGCAGAAACTAATAAAAAAAAAGTTGGCATTCTATATACGCTGGAGTGATTAATGGGATATGTTCTAGCATACAGGAAAAACGTGCCTTCTTTTGAACAGGTCAAAACACAAGAAACGTCACTCAAGTTTTCACAGCTATAAAATAGGGGCTGGGACTCTTACAGTCACTCTCACATCAAGAAGTTGTATTCAATCACGTTCTTCGTCCTCGGCTCGTTAACATAATTAATGCTGCCAAAGGGGGTGTGTGTGGGGGTGTGTGGGGTGTGTGTGTGTGTGTGTGTGTGTGTGTGTGTGTGTGTGTGTGTGTCTGCGAGCGCATAAACTTGGAGTTTTTGGAATCGAATGAGAATCCCGCTTTGAGCCTTCTTCTGGCAGCCGGTTCCCTCCAGTTCTCTTCGTCAGCCACCTGTGAAGAGTGACTTGGCCCGGGCACCTCAGGCAGGGGCACCTCAGGCAGGGGCGAGGAATGAAGCGAGGCGGCGGAGCGCGGCTGCTAGGAGAGGGCTCCACCTAGGATTATCCCGGAAGGGCTTCGGCCGAGGCTAACAGAGCCTCTCGCACCCGGCGCAACCTCCCCTCCTCAGGGAGGCCCAGGGCCGGACTCAGACCCGCTGCTGGCCAGGGCATCACTCCGGGGTCCCGGCTCTGCATCTCTCCTCGGCGCGGGCCGGCGTTACCCGGCCGGCTACTCACCATGGCGGCGGACAGGAGTCAGCGGTCTGGAAAAGCGGGAGAAGCCAGGCGCAGCTTCGCCAGGCCCGGCGTCTCCAAGGGAAGTTGGACCGCAGAGGACGCGGAGGGAAGGCGGGTTGTTTAGAAGCCTCCGGTTGCTAATGGCAACCGACGCACGTGACCCTGGAATTATGCACTTTTACTGGTCCTCAAGATCACGCGACAGGAAGTGCCTTGTGACCGGCCGACAGCCGCATGCGCATTTGCTCCCAGAGACGGGAAGTCCCTCCTTTTCGTGCCACGCCGACTTTGGGGGAGGCCGCCGTTGCCAATGGTAACGGAAGTGGAGCGGCCGCCAGACTCCCCACCGCTCCCGGGAGCCGCGCGGCATCTGGGTCTGCTTTGCTGCTCATGGCTTGTCCTGCACATCCTGTGACCTGATGGCCCCGAGGGCCGTGGCCTCGACCGTTGAGTCCCGACCTTTTAACGGTCTCGTGGGGCGTCCCAGACTTATTTCTCTTCTCTCCCAAGTGTTCCTACTTGGCCGAGATAGGCCAGCAGCACCAGTGCTGCCAGGTTCCTGGATAGAGCTTTGAACGACTCACTCCCCACCGCTCCCATTTTTTCCCTCTTATATTCTTGGTAAAAATGTCTAATATAGCACCTTTTTCCTTAAAAAAAAAATTGCAAACGGAATTGGTGAAAGAGCAGTGAATTTCAAACTATTATGCCTAGATCATCAGGGGAGCGTGTTGTACAAATGCTTCCCTGGCCTAACCCCCAGAAATCCTAAATCACTCCGGTCTTTGGAATCTGCAGCTTTTACCGACCCTCCAGGATTGATGATGGATCACTCTTTAAGAAACACTGTCCTTGGGACTTACCTGGTGGCTCAGTGGTTAAGAATCCGCCTGCCAATGCAGGGGACATGGGTTCAATCCCTGGTCCTGGAAGATCCCACATGCCACGGAGCAACTAAGCCCATGCGCCACAACTACCGAGCCTGCGCTCTAGAGCCCACAAGCCACAACTACTGAGCCCACAGACCACAACTACTGAAGCCTGTGTGCCTGGAGCCCATGCTCCACAACAAGAGAAGCCACCGCAATGAGAAGCCCGCGCACCGCAGCGAAGAGTAGCCCCCGCGCTCGCCACAACTAGAGAAAGCCTGCGCACAGCAACGAAGACCCAATGCAGCCCAAAATAAATTTATATAAAAAAAGAAACACTGCCCTAGAAGAAGCAGAGGTGTAGGAAGAGATGCATTATTGCAAATACTGGTGGGGGGATGGGGGGGGTGGAGGGGGGGATGGGGGGTGGGGGGGGATGGGGGGTGGGGGGTGGAGGGGGGGATGGGGGGTGGGGGGGGATGGGGGGGGTGGAGGGGGGATGGGGGTGGAGGGGGGATGGGGGTGGGGGTGGAGGGGTGGAGGGGGGTGGAGGGGTGGAGGGGGGTGGAGGGGTGGAGGGGGGTGGGGGGTGGAGGGGTGGAGGGGGGTGGGGGGTGGGGGGTGGGGGGTGGAGGGGTGGAGGGGGGTGGGGGGTGGAGGGGGGTGGGGGGTGGGGGGTGGAGGGGTGGAGGGGGGTGGGGGGTGGAGGGGGGTGGGGGGTGGAGGGGGGTGGGGGGTAGAGGGGGGTGGAGGGTGGAGGGGGGATGGGGGGGTGGAGGTGGGGATGGAGGTGTTGGGTTGGGTGGGTGAAAGCCAATGAATATGGGCCTAGGCCATTCAGTGGGCATTTCAGAGGCTCAGAAGACAGAAACATGAGCAGATACAATCACTGGGGAGGCTAAAAAGTAAGCCCCTCATGATAGACATTGAAATGAGAAGGAGCACAGAGCCGGGAGCTTTCTGAGAATCTGGGAGGCTCAAAACTGAGGAGAGGATATTTGGCATTATCCCTGCTCAGGGAAAAATAAGCTATTTTAGATAATGCTTATGGGGCTTATGTTGATTTTGGCTACTACACAATGCAGTTTAAAATGGATCACAATTAAAAAAAAAAAAGGATCACAATTGGAACCTAAACACCTAGACAAGATTTTAGAGACCTGGGTCCACTTGGTTAATTTATGGATGAAGAGACTGAGAGCCAAGGTCACATGTCCCAGACTTCAGAGGGCTAGGTGGGGGCATCTGAAGCTTGAGTCACTGATGAAACTAATACAAATATGTTTTTAAGAGCAAAACCAGAAAGCAGGTGTGAACTATTCTGGTACAGTGCATGTTAAATCATATTCTGGTTTCAAGAATTTCATTTTTCTTTTCATTTATCACCACATTCATTTTATTTAATATAAATTATATACTAAATTATGTGTAAAGCTTAGTAATTGTCCCAAGAACTGAGGTCAATACTCTTTTAACTTGACACTTTAACTGCTAGAATAGAGTGGCAGCAGATAAATTCTGTAGAATAAAGCTAACTTACGAAAGCATGATGTCTTTAGAAAAAGAGGTCGGGCAATGAAAACATTTACTAGTTAAATGGTCAATACGGTAAAATGGAATTAATTTAAATGGATAATTTTCAATTCAGACAAAGTAAGAGCTAGAAGGAAATAATACTTTCAGATGAGGAAAGGCAGCTCAGAAAAGTAAACTGTCTTGGCCAGAGAAGCAGCAGAACCAGGTCTGGAATCCAAATCTCATGACTTACTGGCAAGAGTTTCCTGAACATTTAGTTCCAACCAAATACAGGTGACAGGTCTTTCTCTTCCCCTCTGTAAGTGAAGGCCCCATACCCTCTGTTTAGGGGAGCTTATGAGTGTCCCATTACTTGAAAAGCAGGGGTTGAAAGAGCAGTTTTCCAATTTGGGTGGGGCTTCGCAAAATCTTGGGGCACAGTCAAGAGTCCTTTGCTTGGATGATCCAGGAATGATATGCAGGCAGTTGCCCATGGAAGGATCTCAATCCTCAGGGACATGAACAGCTGACAAGCTCTCCTGTGTGTAACGGAGCACTCCCAGGCACGGAAGGATGGCCTGGTGGCAGTGGCTTGGGTATGCCCCACTTCACTGGCCTCCCAGTAGTATCTGGGCAGAATCTCTGTCTCCCTGCAGGGTCTAAAGGGCAGGTTCTCAGCCTCCCATTATGACTCCCTCCAAGCTCAGTTAAATTTCTGCTTTACCATGCCATCCCTTACATTTCTGTTCAATGAGTGCTGGTCTAATTTGATAATAATAGTTGCCATTATTTAGTGCCTACAATAGGCTAGACATATTCCATTTCAATAGTTAATCCTCAAAATCTTTGGGTTTTTTCTTACTGCAGTAGGTATTCATTGAATTCACAAAGAGAAAGGTCACTTTACTAGGTGCTGTGGATGCAAGGTAAAGAAGGAATTTCATGAACACTTTTATGACCTTTAAGTGAACAAAGTTGTTCACCAGTCTGCATTTCTAAGGAAACTTAAGTGTATTTTCCTGCTGGCAAACTCCTGTGCTTACTAAGTGTTATTAATGCAGGGGAACCAAAGCAGTGGGTGGATAATGCAAGTATTTTATTGGCGAATATGTTTGGGGCTTGGTGACTCTTTGTTATGCAAAACTACATCAGCTGGTTATTTTAACTTAAAATTCTACTTTAATCTAAAATCTTCTGTACCAAGGATGTTATAATATCACTGTTAGCCCATCTACCCAGCTGAGTTGAATGTTATTACATAAGCTGTCTAAATAGTGTCAGCAAATATGAACATGTATTTTGGTCTTAACGTGATGAATTTGGCTCAGGAAAAGACTGAGCCCATGCTTTGGGTTGTTTACTAGCTTGAGTTGATTACCAAAGCAAACAGTTCAAGCTGTGAGGAAGAACATCTCCACCCTATTTTAGCAGTGAGCTTCTCGGCCTCATTCTATTTTTTTTAATCACTGTGACAATTTTAAAAATGTGTTTGTGTGCGTGCATACATGTGTATGTCCATTTGGAAGGACTGGATGGGAGGCATACAAACAAGGCCATTGTATACCTTTTAGCATAGTTCAATACCAATAAAATGAAGATCAACTCTGTCTTTTTAGATTGCTACAAAATGAGACTTTTATGAGTTTATAAATTACTAGTCTTAACAGTGGGGCCACCAATTTCAGGGTGTTTATAACCTAGACTAGGCAAAAGGAGGAACGGGAAAGTGATCATGGTCTTCTTAGCAGCGTTGACAGATTGCTCCTTTCGCCACTATTTACAGAGCCCCTTTGTGTGCGAGGTTCTCTGGCCAAGATAGAATCTGAGGGACGAAGTAGAGGGATTTAGGAAGCCCCAGATTCCCCTACTCTATAAATCTTGGGTAAGGTTGGGGGACTAAGGTGAGGCTTTATTTAAGTAAAAAAGAGGAAATAATAAAGAAAATGATTAAGTAAAAACTAATACAGGTAGTACACAAAAAAAGGCAAAAATCTTGAAGATTATATGGGAAAGGAATGTTTGACATTTGAGAAACACTGAACTGAGAGTAGGCAGGAAATGGTTAGGGGAAAATCATTTCGGGGGAGTGGATTATCTTGAAGGAGGGGCAGAGCCTTCAGCGTATAGCTTTGTACATGTGATACTACCAGGGTACTCTGCAACTCCCCACACCCTGCCCAGTTACAACTGAGAAAGTAGCCAAGACGTTAGAGAAGAGAAGAACACAGGATTCAAAGAGTCTTTACAGGAGCTATGGCATTTGATTGGGTCTCTAGTGGGCAAGAGGCTATTTTCAGTTTTTCTATTTGCTCCTTCAGTCAGTTGGTTTCAAGATGCAGAGTGACCCGCAGAGTATTAGAGGGTGCTAACAGATTAGTGAAATCAATATCACATGCTTTAAAGGAGGTCAGGCAAGGAAGTGGTTCACCATAAAGTACTGCAACTCCCTTTAAGACTGTGTGGATGACGATAATTTCTTAGCCCAAATGATAGATTAGTTTCACTGGTAAATCTCCAAAATTAAAACACCCCACAGGAAACAAACACCAAAAACATCAAAAACTGAAGACCACCTAAAAAAAAAAAGGTTAGGAATTGGTTGTGAGGAATACCTCCTTGTGAGGTACAAGAAAAATTTATTGTAACTATGGTGATATGCACCAGATCCTTATTCCACACCCTCCTGTGCATGTATACATTTGAGTTAGATCCCCAAGCTCAACCTTTGTGTTCAGCAACTGTTCATGGAAAACCCCATACACAACAGACATTGTGGGGAAGGGAGTAATGAGCAAGATGGGATTTGTCCCTTTCAAACATGGCCTTATAATCAAGTCAAGGGAAAATGCAAGCTTGCAAAATGATCTCAGAGCAGACAAAACGTGGAATGGGCGTTCAGAGAAGAGAAAGGTTACCTCTCTTGAAGGTAGAAAGGAGAAGTTCAGGAGAGTCTTTCAGAAGGTGGAATTTGGGCTAGGCTTTAAAAGGTGTGTGGAAGAGTTCTGGGTCGGCATGATGATTGCGGGAGAGAAGGCTGTCCTGCACAAAGAACCAGAATTTTCATCAGGTGAGGCAGAAGAGCTGTCCAGAGACGTACTTTTAAATTTGTTATTATTTCAAGGGTCAAACTACAAAACAAGATATACAACGATGGAGTATCTATTCCAGTATCTTATTCAGGAATGTGGGCCTTCCTAGATCTATGATCTTTGCTAAATGTTTACCTGGACTACTGTCAATGGAAAGATGTTCACCAATTGCATCCCATCTTAGAAAATGGAAAACAGACTTAAATTTGCTCAGGAAGTTTTGCCTACAAAGATGGGGCTATGCCGTCCCTTTGGAAAGTCTGAATGTCCTAGTGCAAACTGTGTTCATGGATGGAAGTTTTCTCAACGGGATAGGTAAATAGAAGGCAAAAGGAAATGTCATTCTTCGTTGGTCTATACTTGTTTGTCTTTCCCACTACTACATTTCAAGCTCCTTGCAGGATGGAATCTTTATTACATGATCAACCTGAGCCCCCCAGCAAGGGCTCGGCTATAATATCTCTGAGCAATGCTTGCAGAATTGAAATGAAATTTAGCAGGAACATCTCAACAAACATTTGTGAGTTCCTGCTGGGTTCCAGGCACTGTATGTTTGGCAGGGGACGTGGTTGGCCCTGGGCATGCTGCCTCTTAGAAAAACGTATCGTGTATTATCAAACATCCAGCTATCCCTATTTCCTATATTAAATGTAATCCTGAGTTTGATTTATATAACTTTTATAATCATGAGTCTTTGAGAATGAATTATTTAGTTCTTGTGATTTAACAAATTTTTATATAAACTACAAATTGAATTCTAGTTGATCAGTTGACTTAATGTTACATTTTGAAGATATTCCATAAAACTAGTACCCATTTAGATTTTGTGCTTTTCTTTTCATATCATGGACTCACATCATTTTATTATATATTTTATTATATATCATATTATATAATATCATACATTCTACATATTATATAATATCTGCAGTATTTTATTTCAGATCTCACATATTTTACAGGCCTTAGGCTCTGTGTCTTAAATGCCTATTGGATGTTGGGAGAGCAAAGAGGATTGAAACAAGGTCCCTGCTCTCCAGGCTCCTAACTGTGTAGCAGGAGACGTAGACCCATTAGAAGGTCACGTTCATATAATGTGGTCACCATTTGGGAAACGAGATAAGGGGCACTTAGTTCAATCTAGGATTTCAAGGAAACCACTGAGGAAGATCCCTGAATTGAATCTTGAGGGATTGGCAAGAGTTAGCCTGGGGAAGCAAGGCAGAGAGGGTAGAGAGAACACAACAAAACCTGAAACAGTCCAGCGTGTGAATTCCTAACAAAGCTTAAATAATAGGTTAGCCTCTACTTTTAGGAATTAATGCTGCCAAAAATGTCATTGCTTTGCTAAAAATATTGGTGAATAAGTCATGAGTAGGAAAACAAATTACCTTCACAGGGAAAAAAAATAACCCAACACACCTAAAACCAAAGGGATATAAAGATAAGTTATATCTCTACATCTGTTATTGTCTGAAAGGGAGCAGAGGGGGACATCTGGGGTACTAGTGCTGTGGTAACATTGTTTCATGACCTGGGTGCAAGTTATGTATTTTTAGTTTGTGAAAGTTAATGAGCTATACCCTTACATATATAACTTCAATAAAGAGTTTGAAATTTTAAATGCCTATACATGTATGTATATATTTGTGTACAGATACTTCAATTAAAAGGTTTTTTAAATGCTAAAAAAAAAAGGTAGGTTATATATGTGGTTAACTGCTATGATTGAGGCTAAGACACCTATCAAAGGCACTGGTGATAACCTAAGGGGAGGATGTCTTTCCAGGACTGGAGTGTATTTATCTGACTTGCACTCGGTCAGCCTGCAAAGACTCCCCAGCACCATCAGGTACAGTGGAAGAGAAGTGAGGTAGGGGCAGCTTTATTAAATCATCCACGAACAAACCGGTGGAGACTAACTCTGAACATCTAACACTCACAGAATCAATAGCTTCACTGAACAGAATTGGACATCAATGGTCCCTAATTGTTCTTATCTGATATCATTTGGTCTTATTTTAAAATAGCGAGACCTGAGCATAAGTCAGAAGACAACGCAAACTTTAAAGACAACAACAGTTTTGCATTTTAAGAGATTTAAAGTGTGAATTTCTATATTTGATTTTGTGTGTGAGAAACCATTAAAACCATGGAGTTGGCTTTTTTCCTAGCATCTCTGTTTGTATCCACATAAGAAGGTTCTGCCTGTGTGTTGACAGACTGTCCATATGTCCAATGTATTTTTCAGTTAGAATTTACAATATTGTGAAGATTTGTATGTTTAAAATGGATATGTATTTTTAAATTCTCTATGACGTGAGTCATTATAGCTGTCATTTTTTGCACACTGAAGTGTGTTTCAGTAACGAATGCTTCATGTTTAAAATGTGATATTTAGTTTAATCCCCAAAGCAACCCCAGAAGATAAATACTTCCTTCTTCCCACCACTGCGACCCTCAACACACAAACCCTTGTAAGGACTGGTAGGCTGTGCCTCCTTCACAGTCACCTACTGACCTTTCCCTCAACCAGCTCTTGTCTCTAGTTACCCACTGCCACCTGTCTTCCATCACCCATCTTCCACCAACCTCCAGATCATTCATGCATTCAAGCACCCTCGAGGCCTATCACATCTGTCTCCAGCCTATCCTGCCATCCCAGAGGATGACCCAGCTAGCGCCCCTTTGTCCTGGCTCTGCCTGATGTTCTCTGGCAACCTTGAGCTCTATTTCACTGTAGCACCTACTCTGTTCCCCACATCCCATCGTAGCCCAAAGCTGCTTCACTGCTGTGCTGACAACTCAGAAGTGACTCTCTGATCATCACCAGCTATCTGAGTTGCTCCAACTCCTGCACTTTCCTTTAACCTTGCCTCTCACCTGATTGTGAGCTAACTGTGATCTTGTGAACCTTCTATTTTCTTCTGCTCTAGCATCCCTTCTCCTTGACTCACTTCTCCTGGTCCCATTTCTAGACCTCCAGGTCATCACTCCACCAGGAGAAATTTCTATTTCTCACCAGTTAACTCTGTTACAACACCAACTTGACCAACCTTCAATCCTCCCAGCCATCCATTTTCTTGTTATTGTTCTTGCTCCAAAACCAGAGAATTCACATAAATAACTGTATTTACTTCATAAAATCTTTTGAACTTTTTTTTTTCAATTTCCTCTGGCCTTTACAGCTGCTTAGACATTCTGGCTCAGCTCCTGTTCCACGTCACCCAAGTGGCTGTCCCCTAAAGTTTCCTAGTCCTTAAGCATCATCACTCTCCCTTCGCTTCAATCCCCACAGATGATCCCCTTCTGCTTTTCCAGAAGGGTAAGCTCCCCTGATGTCCCTGCATTTATGCTCACATTTTCTCCATCAGTAAGTGAGGAAATATTAAAGATTATTAACACTTGGTGTTGCCTAGAGCATAAGGAAAACACATTCTTTAAAACTTTGGTAGGAGGATAAAGGGCATAGTGGGTCTTTTTTTGGAGGACAAACTGCAAATTAGTATCAAAACTGAAAATGCACATGCCCTTTGACCCAGTGATTTGTCTTCACTTCTAAGAATTTATTCAAGAAAAAACAAGAGTACAAAGATGTATGTACAGAGATATTTACTGTGGTTTTGATGTGGTAAAACTCCTGAGACTGTTTAAACGTTCCTCTTTTGGGGGAATGACTAAATAAATTGTGCTGCAATAAAGTGGAATTTTCTGCAGCTGTCAAAAAGCCCAGGAAGAATCCATGTGCACCGACATGGGAAGATATCTATAATATATAATAAAATGACAAAATTAAGTTGGAGAATAGTCATAGTAAGATCCCACTTACTTAGTTGTAAATGCACATACAGACAAATTCAGAAAGGTGAAGCACTAAACTCCTTATACCCAAATCCAGGCAGGGGTAATAGAATGGTGACAGGAGTGGGAGGTGGTTGATCCCTATGTTATACATGCCTGTAATTTTAATTTCGTTATTAAGCAGTCATTACTTTTATAATTTAGTGACATAAAGAGAAAATAAAATCTGATACTAAAACACCCTTTTGTTACATTTGTCATTGTTTTATATGCTCACCACAATCAAGGCGCCTTCCTTCTGAGGGTCAAGCCTCACTTCTTTTCTCCTTAAACAAGAAATGAGGCAGAAATTTCAGGTCACCAAGAGACCTGGAAGGAGGCCACCCAAAGGTGGTCACTCCAAACGCTATTGCCGACATGTAGATATTTTCACTTTGGTCACAGCTCTCTGCTGTTAACTTTCTTCCTCTTTTTTTTTTCTCCAGAGGACTGAGCAGATATTTTATAGCAAAATTAAACAAGAAGCTGGCATGTGTCTTTGGACACAAAGGTGCACTGTACAGGAATATTAAAACCATTAGGCTCATTTGCTTTACTGCATTACATGGAATATCTTTTATGGGAAAGGTGCATATCAATTTTGGTGTGACTTACACCAAAATTATCAATCATGGTTTATTATTGCCACCCTTCTTTCTGGAAATAGAGGGCAAAATTATTAAATGCATGCTGTGTGTCTCAGGGGCTACAAAGATAATCTAAGTTCTCAACTTATCTTATACAACACCCACATAACTTCTCCTTTCCCTACTGATCCTCAGGAGAAACTCTTGTCTAAGGCTAAGTATGATCCAGTTCTCATGGTCCCATCCACCTCCTTCTACGTCTGCTGGGACTCAACTCCATCACACATATGTATATATGTATAAATATATACATATATTTAGCTCGTATATCTGCATTCTCTTTCTCTTTCTTTAATCCTTCCTCAGTTTAAAATTATGCTCATCTCCTCCAGATTAAAAATGAAACAAAACAATAACAAACGTTAACCCCAAACCAATGCGTCCTTTGTCCAAACTTTCCCTATAATTGGCTCCCCTAACTTGTTCCTTCTCTTTATTGCGAAACTCTTTGAGGAGATTACTCCCGGATGACTGTTCACACTTCACAGCTCAGTCACCCCACAGTCTAGCTTTTTTCCCTCTTCTCTACTGAAACAGATTTTTCAGAAGCCATCAAATGATCTCCTAGTTGCCAAATCTAATACGTCCTCTGAGTCAGCTTGGCAGCATTTCACAGTGTGGACCACTTCCTTCTTTACACTTCCCTTGGCTTTTTCTGCTCTAGTCTCTCCTCTCTGTTTCTTCTTGCTCTCCACCATTGGCTCCTCTTCTGTTCCCCTCTGAAAAGTGGTGTCCCTTGGGGTCTCTCCTCAACTGCTTTGTCTTAACACTGCACCCTCCTCATCTGTGTAATTGCATTCATTCTTAGGGTTTCATCTCTCATGTATGAGGATGACCATCAAAGCTGCACCTTCAAGCCATGTTTCTCACCTGCATACCCAATTTATATTTCTAGAAGCTTACAACTTATATTTCTAGGTTTTCTCCAACTGAGTGTCCCAAAAGCTATGTAAAATCAACACATCTAAAGAGAACTCATAACCCACCAGTCTGTCTTGGTCCTGTTCCATCACCAACCATTTACCACCATCCACCAGTGAGATGATTCAGAGTCCTCCATGAGTTCTCTTTTCTCTCCTGCTGCATATCCTGGGATTACATCTCCTGAAATAACTTGCAAAATTACCACCCTCCTCTTCATTCTCACAGCTACTCCCCTAGTCCCATTCCTCTTAACTGCAATAAAAACACACACAAAAAAATGTCAACAAAACCAAAACGAAATTCTGATTTGTCTAAAGCACTTATTAATTTACAGAGCTTTCTCCTACTGGAATTTAGACCAGCTTCAGGGAAAAGTTGTGGAAGGTTGGGTGAGTGGGGTACAAACTGGTGGATATTGTCTTCCTTTCCCGTGAAATGAGAGCTCAAAACAAAAATTTAATAGCGACTTGGAAAATCAAAGTGATGATTCTTGCAAATCTGATGCTGTGGACTGAGAGGTATATCAATTACACCAACCTAGAAGTTGATCATATTGACAAAATTGCCCAATGGGCTAAAACTCATATTTAAATATTTAAAGTAAAAAATTAAAAAACCTGCTAGAGATTTTATTGGCAAATTGGCTGAAAGACCATTTGGTTTTAGTTTTTAGTTCTGATGTGTAAAAAATAGTTTTGTGATTTTTCAAATCAGTTAATCATAATGATAATTTTATCAAAGATGTGCCAGTTTGAATGCCTCCTAATTTTACATTTTTCTTGTGAAATGGATTAAATGAATGGGCCATCATTTTTTTTAAAGCTTTTCCAGGGATTTCACACTTTTACACACTCAATTTTCAGGGAAAAAAATACTGGCTAATTTATATCCCTTTCCAAGAACAGTGAATAAGTACATAAATAGTAGATTAAAAATAAATGCTACCATCTTTGGGTCTTTTAACAACTATCAGTGTGTGTTGTCAAGAAGAGAACAACAATGCTTCACAAAAGAATTATTTTATGTTTCTCTTCTTTACTCTGAAAGATTCTTGAGAGGCTTGTATTTGTAAGTACTTTAGCCAAAATAGGAGTTAGCCCTTCAACATTACCTCCAAGGTCAAGGGCAGATTGGGAGACTCTAGGGTATAGGACTGCTGGGGTATAAACATGGTGACAGAGAAGCATCCAAAGTGACAGGTAAACTAAATAATATACTTTCTTACATTTTTACTTAGTGTTATTGAGATAATTTATTATTATCCCTAATAACTTCTGTTATCCTTTGTTAAAGTTAAAATCAGATGCCATATTTTACAACCTGTATTTATATGATATAAATACTATAAAAACAAAAACTAAAAAAAGCAACCTCAATTTTAAAAAATAGAAATCTTGAGAGAATGAGAAGCTGTAGACATGACTGCTTTGAAAGTGCCTTGTTTAGATCTAAAGGAAAAGGATAGTCAACTTTGTTAAATCCAGACTCAAATTTTATCTCACCAAAAAGCTGAGTCTGTGTTTATTCAAAGAGCAAAGAGTTTTCCTGTAATGTCATCATTTAAAAAAATAATTCTAAGAATTGTTGATTTGAAGCTCGACAAGCTTCAAATGTTTGCAAATATTTGTTATGGGATGTTTACAGTAGAAATCAGTATTTGTTCATTTACAGCTATAAAACGTCGGTTTCAGAGAAGAGCTGATTTAGTTTACCAACCTTGTTCTCACTGACTGGGAACTCACAGGCTTCCAGGAAGCTCTCCAAGAAATGACACAGTTGGAGGTGTTGCTCCTTGTAAAAATTATTTTACAGGTAAAAAAAAATACGGCTCTAACAGTTGGACTTAAAACAAAATGCAGGATCTCCCTTCTCGGGAAAGCACAAGTTTATAATACAACATGTGGGGCAGAAATGGGAACTAATCTCTTCCTGTATGTAAAAAAAATGCTTTGCAGAGATAACTTTTCATCTTACAATTAACCTAAAAGTCTGGTCTAAATTTTCTAATCCATTCACACCTATCAGAAGAATGTCTGACCCTCTCCAGGCCTCTAATTTATGCTGGTACTTTCATCTTTAACCAACAAGAAACATCAGTGCACTAGTTCTCATTTTCAAATGGCGAAAGGTAATAGATGAACGAACATGGATCTTTCAGAGAGAACATCACATGGAATACTTATTAAATAGCATAAAGAATTGAAATAAAATTCACTTCCTTTTTGAAAAATAAGGGTTTGGGAAACTTGAAATGGAATGGCATATTAATTATATATTAATCATAGAATATGGCTCTGCTAGTCTCTAAGGATCACAGCATGATGAACAGCCACTGTTATTTTAGAGGGAGAAAATGAAGATTTAATGTAGATTTAAAAATTTGCAGCTGCAAGTAATAATTTATTCAAGAAATGATGCCAAGAGAATGAAAGAAGAGTATGTCCATGAGTGTATGTATGTGTGTGGCATGTGTGTATGTGTGTGCATATATCTGTGTGGTATATGGATGTGTGTGTATATATGTGTATGGGTGTATATGCATGTGCATGAATGTACTGGGGTGTGTGTGTGTGTGTTAGTGCGGAGAACAGAAATGAATAGGAAAGGACTTTGGAGCCCTAGGATAATTCCGATGGTGGATGGGCATTTATCACGAGCCTATCTTAATGCTTTTTGTAGGTGATAAAAATAATAGCATCAGCAAACAAAAACCATCTATTTTCTCATAACAGAGTTCTGGAGTTCTCTTTGGCAGGTAAAGATTATCTTTGCCTGAAGTCAATCTTTTATTATTTTAGATTTTCTCAAAATACTTAGGCCAGGCACCTATGTTTTCAGTAAAGGCCACTATGTGACTTTCAGATCATGTGGAACACAAGAATCATCTTGAAAATGGATCATAAAGGCCTGACAGGGCTCCAGGGGAGCTTTACAGTGTAGAAAAGGTTGGTTCTCATCTGGTCTCATTAACACTGGCACAACGAGGAAACTCAGCTAAAGGTGTTTATAATAAACATGGGATACTTAAGTGACATCTTTCCCGCCTTAATTTTAAAAATCACTATTTTTCTGCTACTAGGAGAGATTTTCAGCTTAAGTCTCTGAACTGACACCTGGTCTGGTCCACTGTCAACATTTCCATACTTAACTCTCGTTTGGGAATATTTCTTCTGGGTCTTTTATTTGGGGTTATTTTTAGAGAGAAGAAAAAAAATGTAACTCTATTTAGCACAGGGTCCAAGTACACTGGCCTTGTAGGAAGAAGTTTAGGCCAGAGACATAGGCATCATTTCTGGGAAACTAGAGCGGGCCTGGCAATAGCATTTATTCCAAACCTGCTTAATCTCAGTACAGATACTCTTTGTGGGTAGTAGAGTTATTCTGAGAGAATGCAAAGAAGAAGAAGAAGAAAAAAAAAAACCACCCTTCAGAGATCAAAACTTCAGAGGGCAAAAGTTCAAGGGAGGATTTATTTTTAATGTTAAAAGGGAAGATGGATTATGAGTAAACTCGAGAACATTGATGAAAATGCAATAGCTCGGAAAGCCCAGAAGTGCTGTTTGGTTTGCTGAGTGTTTGTTTTTTTCTGAGCCACAAGCCTCTCAAACACATCTACCTTAATTCCTAAAAGGTTTTTCTAACTGGCTGCTAGTCTCACATAAAACCATTTACCTCAGCTTCAACGTTTGTGCGGGGTGGGTGTGGGGCAACTTTAACCAAAAAAGTCCTATTGGTAAGTTGACCCTGCCTATAAGTGAACTGTATTTGCAAAGGGGTGTGTGTGTGTGTGTGTGTGTGTGTGCGTGTTTTCCAATGCCTGCTTATTTGCAGATATAAGAAGCAAAATCACAGGTGAAGAAGACCTCGTGAGAAATACCTACTGGTATTTCATCACAAGCTAAAGCATACAACTGATTTGAGGTCCATCACTTTCTCAGGCTTCACCAATTACATCTCTCAGTGTAACTAACTGGAAGAATTTATTCACCCTTTACCTATAAAAGCAATTTATTTTTAGAAACTGAAAGTTGTGAGGGACATGCATACCGTTTATTACAACCTGTCTTGGGGACAACTGAGATCCAAAACAGCCACAGGGCCTCTCTAAGGTACCAAGGCACCGTCAGAGCATTTGATTCCCTACCTGGTGCTTAGTACCACTATCATTGTTATGGAGTTCTTTTTCCTGAGGAAATAAAAATTATATACGGCCAGCTACGGACTCTTGGTAATCAAGTGTATTTATTTGTTCATCAAATGGATAGTGAGACCTGATATATATGTCAGGCACCATCTTAGGCTCTGGGGTCACATTGATGAGGAAAACAGATATGGTCTCTCCTCTGGTGAGGGGAAGTGAGTCTTAAAGCTGTGCAAATTGGTTCTAAAATTTTGCTCCTCCAAGAACAGAGGCCAATAGGCACATGAAAAGATGCTCAGAATCGCTAATCATTAGAGAAATGCAAGTCAAAACTAAATGACTACAATGAGGTACCACCTCACACGAGTCAGAATGGCCATCATTAAAAAGTCTACAAATAACAATGCTTGAGAGGGTTTGGAGAAAAGGGAACCCTCCTACACTGTTGGTGGGGATGTAAGTTGGTGCAGCCACTGTCAACAGTATGGAGGTTCCTCAGAAAACTAAAAATAGAATTACCATATCATCCAGCAGTCTCACTCCTGGGCATATATGCAGACAAAACTATAATTCAAAAAGATATATGAGGGCTTCCCTGGTGGCGCAGTGGTTAAGAATCCTCCTGCCAATGCAGGGGACATGGGTTCGAGCCCTGGCTCGGGAAGATCCCACATGCAGTGGAGCAACTAAGCCCATGCACCACAACTACTGAGCCTGTGCTCTAGAGCCCAAAAGCCACAACTACTGAAGCCACGTGCCACAACTACTGAAGCCTGCGTGCCTAGAGCCCGTGCTCCGCAACAAGAGAAGCCACGACAATGAAAAGCCCACGCACCGCAACGAACAGTAGCCCCCACTCACCACAACTAGAGAAAGCCCAAACGCAGCAATGAAGACCCAACACAGCGAAAAAATAAAAACAAACAAATAATTAATTAATTTTTAAAAAAGATATATGCACCCCTATGTTCATAGCAGCACTATTTACAATAGCCAAGACATGGAAACAACCTAAATGTCCAATGACAAATGAATGGATAAAGAAGATGTGGTACATATATACAATGGAATATTACTCAGCCACAAAAAGAATGAAATAATGCCATTTGCAGCAACATGAATGCAACTAGAGATTATCATACTAAGTGAAGTAAGTCAGAAAGAGAAAGACAAACACAGTATGATATCACTTACACATGGAATCTAAAATATGACACAAATAAACCTATCTGTAAAACAGAAACAGAATCATGGACATAGAAAACAGACTGGTGGTTGCCAAGTGGGTAGGGGCTGGGGAGGGCTGGAGTGGGAGGTTGGTGCTAGCAGATGGAAGCTTTTATCTATGGAATAGATAAACAACAAGGGCCTACTGTATAGCACAGAGCACTACAGTCTATGTCCTATGATAAACCATAATGAAAAAGAATATTAAAAAGGATGTGTATAAATATATATATATATGTATAACTGAACCACTTTGCTATACATCAGAAATTAACACAACACTGTAAATCAACTATACTTCAATTTAAAAACTGATTAAAAAATAAAATAAAATTTTGCTCTTCCTTTGGAGAAAGTTGCAGGTTAATGGTAGCCTCTGCATCCCCCATTTGACACATTATGGACATGTGGAGTAGCCTGGAAGCGTGCCTCAGGCTCTGCTGAGGGCGGACAAAATGGGGTCATGCACCAGGCAAGGAGCTGGGATGCCCTGGCTTCTCCCCAGATACATCTGCTCCCCAGGGAAAAGACCAGGAGTGAGACAGGGCAAAGTCAACCAAAGTGTATACCTGCAGAGCCGTGGAGGACGAGGAGGGGAGGGGACTCTGCACATACACCTCCCTCAACAGTTACTTTAACAACAACAACAACAACCTTAGTCTCCTCCTTGTTTCCTCTGCAAACTATGGTGGGGAAACCATGACCTACTGAGGGATGGATTCTGATCTTCTTGTTTCTACAAGCTGTTATGTGAGGAAGAAAGAGAGCCTCAATCAGGCTTTTGCTGCAGGTAAGAAAATTTTTTAAAAAAATGTTGTGGCTTTGGAAGCCTCTTAAAGGGGCGGTCAGTCAACTAGATCTTGACCTTGAATATGAGTTTATCTGTGCTGCATTCGTAATAATACACACCTAACTCGCTGACAATTGGTGAACATGACCATTCTTCAGGTGCACATCTGGAATTCTCCCACATCTTGAAGAGGAGGAGAGAAGACAAATGTGAATAATAATGATAACAGTAATTTATTTGATTGTCTTCCATGGTTCTCTTAGAGAGTAGCACTTCCTCTTTCCAGAACATGTGAAGGTTATGTTTGGAACCACCCTTGTTTTGAAACTTTGTTTTAAATTAAACTCAGTTTTGGCTGCGTTGGTTTCTGATGAGAATAGCATTATCATGGAAGCCAAGAATAATTCAATAAAAACATACCCATTGAATATATGAAAATTCATGAGTCCATAATGACACTTTAAAAAGAGAAAGCCAAAAGAAACTCACGTGAGGCAGTTAGTTACCAGCCCCTTATTTGGAAACTATGTAATTAAGGGGAAAATACATTTAATGTCTTTCCAGTAGGAACTATATTGCAGGGTGAACAAATAGCTCCAGTTGATGAGATAAAGCTCTATTTTACAGAAGAATGCCAGAGAGGTGTAGAAGGATGAGAAACTTAGAGAATCATAATCTGGCAACACTTAATGAGAATGTAGATCCAAGCAAGGACTATCAACTTGTGTAGAAAATATCAGGTGAAGAGTCAATGGGACCTGGGAAAGTCACATAGAACCAAAGTAATATCACAACAATACAGTTCTGGTCATCAGGAGAAAAACATAGTTGTACAATGGATGGATCAGACTGCCGTCACCCTAATCTAATGGTCGATCTTAACATGAGAAATGGTGGGACAACCAAATAGTACATGTCTCCTGGTGTCACACATTCTAAATCACAGCATCACCTGGGATGCAGTCTAGCCAAAGATATTTACCTGGGGTCTAATCAGCTTGTAGATGTAACTTCCAGGAAACGTAGGGGAAAAGAGGAACAAGCTAAATGACACCACAGGCTAGTGGCGGTGCAGGGAACCTCTATAGGCCCAGTGGCTGCAGCAAGAAGGTTCAAGAAAGAGACAAAAGAAACTAGAGGCTGAATTAAAAGACAGTGAGGGGACATAATAAACACTCACTGGTCTGGTGCAATGCATGGTCTGGGATTGGTTTCTGGCTTGGACAAATAAGCTATAAAGGACATCTGGGGGAACATTTGGGGAATTTGAATACATACAGGCTATTAGATAATGTTAAAGAATGATTATTAATTTTAGGTGTGATAATGTTATTTTTTTGCTACATAGGAAAGTGTTCTTATTTTTTTAGAGATGCATTTTGAGGTACTTAGGGGGTAATGTCATGATGTCTCTAATTTATTCTTTGCAGATGACGTACACTGGGACACCACATGTGAAACAGACTGTGACATTCAGGTCCCCTATGAAATGGCTGAACACACACACATAGACCTTTAACCAACCACGCTCGTCAGAGACTAGGAAGTAATAAGTAATTATAAGTTGCTATCAAATAATGAGTAAACATTTTGTACAGCATTTTCTAAAGACTGAAGTCTTTAAACTGAGTAAAGTCAAAAAGAGTAAAAGTCAAAAAGAGTAGCATAAAATATTTAGTCTAACAGAGTGAGGAAAGCATTATCATTAGATGAGCAAAAACAAATTCAAGACGTGATACCTCACATAATTTTAGTATTGCCTCCAGAACCTAATTTCCAATGATCACAATGAATGATTTTTATAACTTTTCTTCACTTAGTGCTACTCAAAATCTTCATCTATTAGCAAAAATCGATCAACCACAAGGGAACGGTTAGATAAATTATGGTATATCCATATCTGAAATATTGTGAAGTGACTGACAATTAGATTTGGATTTAATTTAACTTTTGAATTGATATTTAATAACATGAAAACATATTGATGATATATATTATATGACAGTCCCAATTTTATGTATGTGTAAGTGATTGAGCCTCCAGATAATTGCTAAGAGAGGGATAAAGAGGAACCATTTAATGTATTTCTAGCAACACTGGATTGTTAAATTAATAGAAAAAAATACATTTAGAGGAGGCAGCAAAAAATTGTCGAGTTCACCAGGCATGGATTACATTATCGTCTGTTTTAAAACAGAGAGTAAGTTCTCTCACCACATTGGGCAGATGTGGTAAATGTTCCGACATGATTCGAAAAGAATCTAATTTTACTCATCTCCAAAGCTGAAAGTTGAAGAGCTGAAGCCCTTTTGCCCTTCTCAGAATAACTAAATGTATGTGTACCTCCTCACCGCCAAATCCTCCCCCACTGGGGACCAGAAAAAGCAATGCTGCTCTGACAGACACGAGATACGCATACACATAACATGATGGCAGAGCTGTTTAAATCTATGGTTATCCATTAAATGTTCACTGAACATTCCCTCACTCTCCAGAAGAGCGGTCAGGCCTGCGGTGCTACCAGGAGACCAGGATTGACTGAAAGAAACGCAATCCTTCCTCAGGGGCAGCCCTTTCTCAGTTGTGAGAAGAAAAAGAAACTTCACCAAGTGTCCCATTCATTTAAAATTTCCAAGAGGCTTGCCTCTTTCACGAGACAGGTAAATAAATTCTCGCTGAGTTAAAAACCTCTTTCCTCCCCTGATGATTGAAGTATGATGCTCAGCAGTGATTCAAAAGATTGAAGTAGAGCTACAGGCACTGACAAGGAAGGTCTCCCAGCTTCACTGTGCAGGAAGGAAACCAGAGCAACAGGACTGCAGAACCCCACTTACACACATGCATACACATTCACACGCAAACACATGTGTACACACACATGCCTGCCCATGCAAAGAAAAGGCTCTGGATGAACACACACCAAGCTTTTAATGACAAATATGTATGAGGAGCTAGGAAAGGAATGGAATGAAAAGGAAATTTAACTTTTCTTACTCTAGATATTTCTGAATTTTCTCTTTACAGCAACAGATATTCATTTACTTCTCAAGCAGTTTTTAAAAAGAAAGAAAGATGAACTCATACGCTCCTGGTAGAAATGTAAAAATGGTACAGTTCACCTGAAAACAATTTGGCAGTTCCTCAAAAAAGTTAAACACAGAGTTACCATATGACCCAGCCATTCCACTTCGAGCTGTTTACACAAGAGAAAAAGAAATAACTGCAGGCATAAAGACATGAATGTTTATGGATGCATTATTTGTAAAAGCCAAACAGTGGAAGCAACCAAAATGCCCGCTAACCGGTGACTGGATAACAGACTGTGCTATGGCCATATAACGGAATACTATTCAACAGTAATAAACAACTATTGATACACACAACAGCTTGGATAAATCTCAAAATAATGATGGTGAGTGAAACCAGCCAGACAAAAAGAGTACACACTATATATTTCAATTTATAGAAAATTCTAGAAATGCAAACCAAACAACAGTGAGCGACAGCAGATTGGTGGCTGAATGGGGAGGGGTGAGAGGGAAGGTTCACAAAGGGCACAAGGAAACTTTTGGGGGTGATGGATATGTTCACCACCTTCACGTGGTGGCGGGCTCACTGGTGTACACTATATCAAAGTTTATCCAGTTTATGCCTTAAATAGGTGCAATTTATTGTGTGCCAATTACATACCTCGATGAATCTGTAAAAAAAAAAGGTAATGCGTGTTTAATATAGAAAATTTGGATATTACATAAGAATGAAAGAGAAAAATAAAAGCACTACTACTGGGACTTCCCTGGTGGCGCAGTGGTTAAGAAGCCACCTGCCAATGCAGGGGACACGGGTTCGATCCCTGGTCCCGGAAGATCCCACATGCCGTGGAGCAACTAAGCCCGTGCACCACAACTACTGAGCCTGTGTGCCACAACTACTGAAGCCCGTGCACCTAGAGCCTGTGCTCTGCAACAAAGAGAAGCCACTGCAATGAGAAGCCCGCGCGCTGCAATGAAGAGTAGCCCCTGCTCGCCACAACTAGAGAAAAGCCCCTGTGCAGCAACGAAGACCCAAGCAGCTAAAAAATAAATAAATAAATTTGTAAAAAAACCCAAAAGCACTACTACTTAGTACTTCTTTAGAATACTCATGTCAGCCAAAGATAAACGTTGGTCCCAATGGAATGGATTCCACAGTCTGGCCCTGATAGCTCTGGTCATCAGAAGGATTCAGGGGAGTAATTTTCTTTTTGAGTGGATTTTCCCTAGCTTTCCACTGAATTTCAGGATTGAGTAAGTAAAATGTGGTTGAAAAAACTAGCTTTGTAGAGTTGTGGTAACAAACCATAAATCATTCTGGGTTCCTTAAGAAGCTCTGCAAACCTTAGAAGACCAGATGGCTCTTAACAGAGCTGTTTGATTTAATAGTTTTGGAGTGGATTTTTAGCCACGTTCTGGTTCCAGATTCTCAGCATTTAGCAGAAATGTTTAGTGAGGTAAATACACACACACACACACACACACACACACACACACACACAAAGGTTTTGTTCATTTAGATTACAAAGAGAAGATGAATATGTAAATATATATTCACTTAAGAATATCTGCAAATACATCTTTTCTTTAAAGGATAACCTCCCATTTTATAGCTAAGGAAACTGAGATTGACTGACTTGCTCAAACCCCTACTTAGTCGTGAGAGTGATAAATCCAAAGTAAGTAAATAATTTGTATAATATAAAGTTATGGTAATAGTCGAAATTTCCGCCTCACACCACACTTTACACTTTGAGTAGAATGAGAGCAGAGGATAGTCTTATTTCCAGGTTTGGGAGATGTGGGGAGAAGCCCTGTGTCCTAATAGCCATCTGGACAGAGAAGGGTTGTCAGGGCCAAAGAGCCAGTGTACCTAAAGGACCTTGTAAACTGTGCTGTGGCGTGGCACTGGCAGGGAAAGAAGATCCCAGGTAAGCTTTGATTTTGGTGCCCTAAAATGTCCATCTCATTGAAATAAAGAGGAATGCAGGTAAGTTTGATGAGTCACCCCCAAAGTCTGGAAGAATCCAAGATAACATTTACATCATTTTCTAACCTCTTCTCTAAAACCATTTCCTCCAGGTTTATAATTTGGCTTCTCCTTTGGGTCTGCCCATGGACAGAGACAGAGTAGTTATGCCAACAAAGAAAGATGAGTCCCCTGGACGTTTGGATTTACATTTTCCTCCAAATCTCCGTGTCTTTCCATTATGCAACACTTCCTCGTTCAATGGGGTATAGATTAGAAGGTTGTAATGAAGATATTCCTGAGATGGCTTTTGCCAGACCAGCAGCCTTGTAGGCCTCTTACCATTTCCCCAGGGCGTGCTCTCAAGCTCAGGCTGGTGGGGGGGACAGGGCAGCATGTTACAAGGATGCTCATGAGGCCACATGGGGAGCTGTGTGGTTTGGGGTCAGGAAACCAGGTGCCTGGCTGTCAGGCTACACCCACAGGCCCAGGCATCACCACCAAGTCAGGTGTCTCTTGGTTTTGGCAGCTCTGAAATTATGAGTTGACAATCAGATGGCACGGAAGCCTGGAAACAAAGTTGACAATCAGATGGCACGGAAGCCTGGAAACAAAGTTATCAGCTAATCAGTAAGGCCTGCTTGGATGTGGTTTAGATATCCTGAAAGTTAGCACGGTGTGGCATAGGGTGGAAATTGCTATGCCCAGGATGAGCGATGGTGTGTGTGTGTGTGTGTGTGTGTGTGTGTGTGTGTGTGTGTGTGTGTGTGTGTGTGTGTGTGTGTGTGGTTGAATACAGAGAACCTATCTTTGTTTTTAACTATCAGATGAACAATGAGAGATTTTGAAAAATGGGATGATTTTAGAATAACTTTCTAAAGAGAAATAATCTTATATGTGCACAAATACAAAGTCTACTTAACATTTAAGATGAATTACAGATTTTTTTAATGCTACTCGATAGAAAAACTTGTTAGAATCCTAAAATGTTTAATGTTAATTATGCAATTTATTCCTGAATACACTCTCATAGTAAAATAGCCAAGGACTGCAGACAAAGCTAAATTCCTCCTTAACCACTTCCTACCAACCCCAACTTGTTCCCGGAGGTAAGCAGTGTGGCCATTTGGGTATGAATCTTTCCAAAGTCTTTTCTCTGCAGTTATAAACATGTATATGTTCCCAGACAAACAGCTAATGTCATTGTGATGTTTTGTTTTGCTTCTATCAGAAAAACCATTATAAATCTACAATTTGTTTTGTTCATTCAGAAACATATTCTGGAGATTTTTCCATGTTAGTACTTATAGATCCATCTCCATTTTAAACCTCTGCATAGTATTCAATAGAAGGGATATGCCATCCTTTAGGAAATCCTTGTCTTATTGATGGGCATATAGGTGGTTTTCCATTTTCACCAACACAAGTACCTTTGTTATAATACCTCCTTCAGGGCATGCATGAATATTCTGTAAACGAATGGTTGCGACTTTTATACATTAACAGATCCTGCCACCATCCCCTCCCGGTATGGCTGAACCAATTCACACACTCTCAGGAGCGTGTATCTAGTTCCCCACCCTAATGCTCACTATTAAACTCATAAAGATTTGCCCACGTGAAGGATGAAAATATTGTTGTTGTTTAACATGCATCTCCCTGACGACCACTTAGAGAGCATTTTTTCAGGTGTTTTTCTTCCCTCATTTGGGAGCTGCCTCTTCATACTTCTGCACATTTTAAAGTTTGGGTTGTCTTCTTTTGAGTCTGTAGGAGCAGAACTTCTTTTCCAAAAGAAATTGCAACAGCAAGTAGTAAAAGACAGTTTTCTTGATTGCAAAAAGCTATAAAAGCACCTGTTTGTGTAGAAATGGAGGAAAAAAAGCCTGTGGTGTATGTGCATGTTGTTTTCCATAGTGTGACTTTAACGCCCACACACGTTTAGTAAACGGAGTGAAGCCCCCAAAGAGTGCAACGGCAAAGATGAAAGACAGAAAAGTGAGGTAGCTCTGCCAGATGCTTAATAACAAGAAGGGCAATTTCCAGCCAACAGCTGCAGGCCGGCTTTCACAGTCTGCAGGAGCTTCGTTTGCAACCCCAGGACCAACTCTTTCCCGTAGAAATCTTTCCTATGGTGGGAACTTGGGATTTGGGCTCCTGCTCGTCTGTTGCCCACCTAAGGAAGTGATGTCAGTCTGTGGCCTTCGTCTGGGGTTATCTGAGGGGCTCATCGACGGTGGTAGTGACAGAGACGGAGGCACAACAAGGTGGTAGCAAGGAGTTGGCAGACCTGGGCTCACGACTCACTCTCAACCGCAGGGGAACTTATCTCCACAGGGCATCTTCCTGGGTGAAAGCTGAAACCTGTGGGCTTGAGAGAACAGGGCACTTACGGGGCACAGAGGGGCCGAGGAGGAAGGCGGCAGGGGATCCAGCCTCTCTGTGGTTGGTTCTGATGCGTCTGTGGAGGAGGTCATGGGACAAACAAGGATAAACTCCAAAGATGGGGTGTGGTGTGGGGCAAAGAGCTGGGTCTGTGTGACGTAAGCCCTTGAACCCTCTGTTTTTAAATATTGTTTAAAAAGATTCGATAGGAGAGGCTCCAGCCATTTTTAGAAAACAGGCTTGGAGTAAGCTGTGTTTCCATCCTTTGTGAAAGTGGCTAATAAGTCAAGGCTATCACTGAGGAGTTTTGTTTGTTTGTTTGTTTTGCGGTATGCGGGCCTCTCACTGTTGTGGCCTCTCCCGTTGTGGAGCACAGGCTCCGGACGCGCAGGCTCAGCGGCCATGGCTCACGGGCCCAGCCGCTCCGCGGCATGTGGGATCTTCCCGGACCGGGGCACGAACCCGTGTCCCCTGCATCGGCAGGCGGACTCTCAACCACTGCGCCACCAGGGAAGCCCCACTGAGGAGTTTTGAGTTGCCTTTCTTTTCTTCCTATAGCAACTTGCTCATAATAATCCCCTGTGTCTCCTCCCAAAGCTCCCTGTAACTGATATTTTACCAAGTCCCCTTTTCTCTGGAAGACCTCCCTACACCCACTTACTTTACTCCTTCCCCAGATTCAAAGAAAAACAAACCCTTCCAGCCTCTGAGCATTCCTCAAGCCATTCATGCCTCCTAACTACCATGCCTTCTCTCCTACAATCTCCTCCCCACAGGCTTCCATGTAACCTATTGAAGTACTGCCCATGGCTCAAAGCTCAAATTGTAACACAACCTTCTGAAGACATTTAGCAGAGACGTCTTCCTCTGCTTACCTTTATCTCCCTTATTCCTCCATTACGCATGCGTGCGCCCACCCGCCCACAAACACATATACTTATCTCATGACATTTTCCTATTCTGTCTTATATTAATTACTTGGAATTTGCTTTCTCTTATGCCGCAGACAGTGACGTCATCCGTTCATGGATTCTACAAGTACTTGTAAGGGCTTCCCACGTGCCAGAGATTTTTCTACTCTTGTCTTTCCAGCTCCCTCTTTCTTGTTGTTCTCTCCTGTCTTCATTCCACAATGCATACTCCTTTCTGCTTCCTCCTCTCTCCCACATCCCTATTTTAAGAGGCAATTTTCTCTAAGGAACCAAAACTACTTCGTGAAAATAACGGCCACTGAAAAAACCCTCAGGCTTTCAGTAGCCATTTGGGGGTAGAGGGAGGTGAAGGGATGAGCATTTTGATGCTATGTTTATGCTACGCTGCTCTCCTGTGTGCCTGCTGTTAGGTCCTTTATTTAATGTATGTTTATCCAATAGGTCTGTCTGCAGGATATGGATGTCTTGCCTTGGGGATTGTATATTTTATAACTCCATCTTAGGGGAAGCTCCTTCCCGTGTCTTGGAATGGCTCTTCCTTTTCATACTTCAGTATAAACGTCACCTCCTCAGAGAAGCCTTCCCTGTTCGCCCATTGGAAGTAGCCCTATCCTCTCCCTTTCCCATGACCCAGCCACCCTTTATCACATCACCTTGTGTGGGAGATTAATTTCATTTAAGTTCCTAATTAATGGTCTCCCTCCTTCCGTATCCTTTGAGATGGAGTTTGCGGTTCTTCCCATCAAGAGATGGATATCTCCCCACCCCCCGAATCCAGGCTGACCTTGTGCCTTGCTTTAACCAACAGATGTGACAGAAGTGATGGTGTGCCAGCTCTGAGCCCAGACCTTGAGAGGCCTTGTGTACTTCCGCTCACGAGCATTCTCTGTCTCCCGCCACCCCTCGGAATCTTATCATCAGCACATACACAAACCCAGGTGACCCAGGTGGAGGATGGGAGACCACATAGTTGAGAGCTATGGCCATCCTAGACAGACAGCCCTCATCAACTTGTTAGCTGACCACAGCTGCATGAGCAGGCCCACCTAAAGTTAGCTGATGTTGCCCAAGACAAGAACTGGCCAGCTGAGCCCAGCTTAAATTGCAACTTACAGAATCATGAATTAAGTAACAATCATTGTTTTAAGCCACTAAATTACACAGTGGCTCCTTATGCAGCAATAGCTAACTGATATACCTTGCTTATTTCCTTTAGAGCCCTTCTTGGGAAATTCAGTTAGCTGCTCAAAGACTCTCCTTCCTTATATTTAAAAAGGATACACTCTATCTTATATACTTATTAAGGGATTACATAAGGTGATGTTTGTAAAGCTCTTGGCACAAACTGGGGTTTCAGGACATTTATTTATTTCCTCTTTCTCTGGAGAAGAGTGGGGATCTCAGTCAAGAGGATGCCTGAGCCATTCTCCCCCAGTAACAGGAGAGAAAACCCCAAGAAAGCCCTCAGAGGCTTCAGAACCATTAAGAAGAGAAGTCACTAGGAAGGGGACCCAGGGTGAGATAGCAAAGCAAACCCGTTAATTCAGTTGAATTTGAATGATGTTCCTGCATTGTTATTTACCAGATTTCTCTGTAGTGTTTAGAAATGAAGTCTTTTTATCAAAAAAAGGACCAGTATTTTTGCTTTGGCACCTCCCGAATGTCAATCTCTCAGATAGCAACACTGATAGCAACCGTAAGGAATAGGTATTAATGTCCTTTTCTACAAAAGAGGAAACTAAAGCTTTGAGACAAAGGCCACCCTGTAAGTAAGTGTAGAACTGGACAGACCTCAGACATGGCCATAACATCAGGATGACCCCCTTCAATAGAAAGTACTGCTCACTGAGCATGTGCTAAGGGCCAGGCCCTTCTTGGCTCCTTTCTTATAGTAGCTTTTTAACCCTCATAGCAGTCAGGGTTGGGGTGGGGGGGCACTGTCACCATGTTTTAGAGATAAGGGAAGTCTCTTGCCCTGGGTCACAGAGTCATGGCTGGTCATCCCAATCCTGTTCTGCTGAGAGAACTTTCACTTTCTTCCTTGACCATTCCCAGGGATGGAGGAAAATTCAATAAATTAGTTGATAGTTGCCTTAAAACAGAAAGGGAGGTACTTCCCTGGTGGCGCAGTGGTTAAGAATCTGCCTGCCAATGCAGGGGACACGAGTTCGAGCCCTGGTCTGGGAAGATCCCACATGCCGCGGAGCAACTAAGCACGTGCACCACAACTACTGAGCCTGCGCTCTAGAGCCCGCAAGCCACAACTACTGAGCTGGCGTGCCACAACTACTGAAGCCCGCACGTCTAGAGCCCATGCTCCACAACAATAGAAGCCACTGCGATGAGAAGGCTGTGCACCACAATGAAGAGTAGCCTCCTCTTGCCGCAACTAGAGAAAGCCCGTGCGCAGCAACAAAGACCCAACACAGCCATAAATAAATAAATAAATAAATAAATATTTTTTAAAAAAATAAAAAAAAAACAGAAAGAGAAATGAGCTAAATCTTTGAGATTTAGCAACAACAGAAAGGAAGGGCGGGTCATTGAGTGGAAGTGGAACCATCCCCCAGCCTCTCAGCAGAACCCCCTGCATGCAAGACGGTGGAGGTAGAAGCCAAGACAGCAGCTCTCTCCCTCTTGTGTAATCTCGAATATAGGGGGAAAGGTCTCATCAACACAAGCGGGAGGGAAAAGAATGGGGGTCCCAGCTCCTATAGCCTGAGATGTGTCGAATAAAATATTTGACACTACTAAAAAACAAATTCCAAGTTTAAAAGATAGCAAGCAGATGTCTTTCCTGCAGAATGTCTCAGAACCTTAGATGTGCTGCTTTGCCTGTTTTGCAAAGAATTTTACCTTTTGCTGAATACTTACCCACATCTCTGGGCCACAAGACTCAAGTCTGGGAAAGCTGCTCTACATTGTTTTGGGGGCATATTTTTTTTTCCCCAAATGTGGCTGAAAAGTGGGCTGTTATTTCTCAGATGGAAACCTGTGAACAACCTGAAGCCTGTGATGGGGTCTTAATTCATGTTTCTCCACATCCAGCAGGTAGAAATTCAGTAAGCACCTGTGTGTTCAGCGTGTGTGTGACTTTACAGAGGAAGCATCAGACTGGAGGCCTCAGGTTAACTGCCCCCCATGAAGAAGCTCTTCCCTGGGTCTCCATGAGAGAGACCTGACCTTTGATGAGGTTGTTTTGATGTGGCCACTTTGAAACTTTGACACAGCTACTTTAATACTGTGGAAATTTTCTGACTTTTTAAAAACACCAGCTTCAAGCTTTTGAAAAAATGACCAAGTCTCAGGGCAGTGCGGGGTCAGGGACAGGGTGAGAGTCAACATCATAAAGAAAACTGGGGGTAGGATGAGGCTGGGGAATAGGGGTCTATTTTTTATTTACACTTCTTATAGGAAGAGAAGAATTAAAAGTTTAATGGACTGATTTTTAGGGTCCCAAAAAGCCTCCAAATTTAAAAAGGCTTTTAGTAATCAAGATAGTGTGGTAGGGCCTCCCTGGTGGCGCAGTGGTTAAGAGTCCGCCTGCCGATGCAGGGGATACGGGTTCGTGCCCCGGTCTGGGAGGATCCCATATGCCGCGGAGCGGCTGGACCCGTGAGCCATGGCCGCTGGGCCTGCACATCCGGAGCCTGTGATCCGCAACGGGAGAGGCCACAACAGTGAGAGGCCCACATACCGCAAAAAGAAAAAAAAAAAAAAAAAAAAGATAGTGTGGTATTGGTGAAAAAAGAGACAAATAGATCACAGGAACAGAATAGAGAGCTCAGAAATAGACCCCCATGAATAGTCAACTGATCTTTGAGAAAGGAGCAAAGGAAATACAATGGAGCAAAGATAGTCTTTTTAACACATGGTGCCAGAACAATAGGACATCCACGTGCAAAAAAATGAATCTAGACATAGACCTTACACCCTTCACAAAAATTAACTCAAAATGGATCTTAGATCTAAATGTAAAATGCAAAGCTCCCAGAAGACAACACTAGAAAATCTAGATGACCTTGGGTAGGTGATGACTTTTTTTTTTTTTTTTTTTTATGTGCAGTACACGGGCCTCTCACTGTTGTGGCCTCTCCCGTTGCGGAGCACAGGCTCCGGACGCGCAGGCTCAGTGGCCATGGCTCACGGGCCCAGCTGCTCCGCGGCATGTGGGATCCTCCCGGACCGGGGCACGAACCCGTGTCCCCTGCATCGGCAGGCGGACTCTCAACCACCGCGCCACCAGGGAAGCCCGGTAGGTGATGACCTTTTAGATATAACACGAAAGGCACAATCCATGAAAGAAAGAACTGAAAAGCTAGACTTCATTAAAATTAAAAACTGCTCTGCAAAAGACAATGTCAAGAGAATGAGAAGACAAGCCACAGACTGGGAGAACATATTTGCAGAAGACACACCTGGTAAAGGACTGTTATCCAAAATATACAAAGAACCTCTAAAGCTCACCAGTTTAAAAACAAACAAACAAACAAAAAGCCTGATTAAAAAATGGGCCAAGGGCCTTATCAGACACCTCACCCAAAAGATATAAAGATGGAAAATAATCATATGAACAGATGCTCTTTATCATATGTCATCAGGGAAATGCAAATTATAAAAACCGTAAGATACCACCACATACCTATGAGAATGGCCAAAATCCGGAACACTGACAAAACAACAAAGGCTGGCAAGGACGTGGAGCAGGAGAAGCTCTCACGCATCGCTGGTGGGAATGCAAAATGGTACAGCCCGGGGCTTCCCTGGTGGCGCAGTGGTTGAGAGTCCACCTGCCGATGCAGGGGACACGGGTTCATGCCCCGGAGTGGCTGGGCCTGTGAGCCATGGCCGCTGAGCCTGTGCGTCTGGAGACTGTGCTCCGCAATGGGAGAGGCCACAACAGTGAGAGGCCCGCATACCACACACACAAAAAATGGTACAGCCACTTTGGAAGACAGTTTGGAAGCTTCTCACAAAACCACACATACTCTTTTTCCCATACAAACCAGCAATCTAGCTCCTTGGTATTTACCCAAAGGAGTTCAAAACTTATGTCCACACAAAAACCTACACATGGATGTTTATAATTGCCGAAACTTGAAAGCAACCAAGATGGCCTTCAGTAGGTGAATGACAAGGAATATTACTCAGTGCTAAAAAAAGAAGTTATCAAGCCATGAAAAGACGTGAAGGAAACTTAAATGAATATTACAAAGCGAAAGAAGCCAATCTGAAAAGGGTACACCTTGTATGAGTCCAACTATATGACATTCTGGCAAGGCAAAATTACGGAGACAGTAAAAAGATCGCTGGTTGCCAGAGGTTAGGGGGAGGGAGGGATGAACAGGTGGAACACAGAGGGTTTTTAGGGCAGCAGAACTGTTCTGTATGATACTATAATGGTGGATACATGCCATTACACATTTGTCAAAACCCAGAGAATGTACACCACCACGAGTGAACCCTCAAGTAAACTACAGACTTTGGGTGATAATGGTATGTTGACATAGGTTCATCAGTTGTAATAAATATACCATTCTGGTGCAGGACATACATGGTGAAGCAACAGGGGGATATGTGCGAATTCTCTGTACCTTCCACTCAATTTTGCCGTGAACCTAAAACTGCTCTAAAAAAGAATGTCTATTTGTTTTTTAAAAAGGCCGTCTGGAACCTTGCTGCATAATTGTCATCATCACTGCAAAAGTTCCCTGACGGTTCCTCCATCTGGGCTGTCGGGAGGGAGGGAGGGACATAAGTGCCCTGAATTTGCCCTGATGCCTCCCTAGAGGCGGAAGTGGGAGGATGGACAGTGGCCCAGCTAAGGGGAAGCTAGAATCCAGTGAGCTGATTCTGGCCGGCGGGAGTTCACACTGAGACAGCCTGCAGAGAAATCATGAGGTTTTGCTGTTTTCCCCTGAAGTTTCCCACACAGCAGCCAGTGATCTCTTAGGAATGGAAATCGATTGTGTCATTGCCTACATAGATCCCTTCGGTGGCTTCCATCACACCTGGCATCAGATCAACACTACGGACCCGGGCCTCAAGTCCCCATACCACTGGACCCCTCCCATTTCTCTGGCCGCCTCACATCTCTCTGTCCCCCAGCATATTGGTCTTCTCATCCTTGGACACACCAAGCTCCTCCTGCCACCTACCTGTTCCCTCTGCTGGGAATGGTTACCCCAGTCTTCACCTTAGGGGAACTTATAATCCGGGTCCTAAGTGTCACCTCTGCAGCGAGCCCTTCCTAACCACCCGGTGTGAGCAGCCCTCAGTCACTCCACCAACTCTCTGCTTTAATTCTGTCATTTAACTTGGTATTTTTTGGCTTGTTTACTGCTCCATCCCTAGCTTTTAGATCAGTGCTGGCACAGAGCAGGAACTTGGCAAACAGATGTTGAATGAAGGACTCACATGAGATCTTCCAGTCAGATAAAGCATGCCAGGGCAGAAGGGCTGGTTTTTATCATAAATACACGGTGCAAATAAAATCAGAAATCCTGCAACTGGTCTCATGATTCACATGCTGTGAGCACAAAACCTCAGGAGGTGTGGATGACGTTTATTTCCTTTATAAATAGCACATGTTCTACAAGAACTTGGCAGCCACACAGTGACCTGCTCTCTGGCCTCCAGATACCTTCACTTCAGAACATTAACTGTAGCACACCCAATGCTAAATGTACCACTGTCTTATAAAACCAACACCTCCCCTCGCCTGCCCTCTATTAAAGGCACCCAAGTCTTTCCAGAGCCTCTGAACGATCTTGCTTCCCCCTCCTGCAACATCCCATCATTTGCCAGCTCCTGTGGGTCACATGGCCATGTCTCTCCCATTCCTTTCATTCCTACTGCTGTGCATGCTGTGGACCACTCTTTCCCCCAGCTCTCTGCCTCTGACAACTGTCTCCTGAGTTGCTTCCCAACCTTCAGTGGCTATTCATGGGAACTGATATTAGCAAAAACGACTACTTTTTCCTCCTTCTTGTCCTTTAATGGTTTTAATTGCTAACCACAACACATGAAGAATTTAAAGAATCTACAGGTGTCCTGGAAAAGTGTGCACTGACTTTAAGCCTCCTGGGGAGGGACAGGCTCCCCTTCAAGCCCCTCTGCCCTCGGGGAGAGGAGAGAGGCCCCGCCCTGTATTGTAGAGTCAGCCATCCTAAATCTCTTGCTAAGGCAGAGATTACTAGCTGCTGAAATGTGGGTCAGTCTAGACCTATACTGTGCACTATCGTGGCCACTAGCTGTATGTACTATTTACATCAAATTCAAACCAATTGCAATTAAATAAAATTTAGAAAAATCAGCTTCTCAGTCACACCAATCACAGCTTAAGTGCTCATTAGCTACATGTGGCTGGCAGCTGGGCAATGAACAGTGCAGATACAGGACATTTCCACCACCTTGTAGAAAGCTCTAACGGATGGCATTGCTCTAGATTCCCAGGACTTAGGTGAGGTTTGTTTTTTTCATTAATGTAGTCAAAAGATGATTAATAAGCTCCTGGAATGTGCTGCTGAGCTGCAACTACGCCAAGACCTCATGGTCCCTGTCCTCACGGAGTTAGTGGGCAAAGTCCTTATGAATTTAACTCCTCGGAAGTTTGCCCCTGGAACTCCCTGTACCTGCACTGGTCAGACCCTCACTGCTAAACGACTGTTAACCCCTTCAAGACACTCTGGACTTCCCAAGGTAAGATAAGGCCTTAATCAACGAAGAGTGGAAATCTAGCATCGTCTGTTTCCAAAGACCACACCATGCTTTTGGATCTGACTTTCTTAATATGTACCAAAGGTTCAGGAAGAAGAACAAGATTACAAATTGAGACTTAGATATGGAGAACCTGGAAAGTAGAGGACTGAAGCAAAACTCATTTATTCTCTGCCAGAGATCATGTCAGACACTTGGAATGTGAGGACGAACACAGGAGAACCCAGACATGGCTCTCCCACTGGCCCCTGCGACAAAGTCAGCTTGGGCCTTTCCTCTGAGGTAGACATCAGACTACCTCAGGGCTACAGCTACCATTCCACAATTAGTCCCTCAATGACCCTGAACTCCAGGCTCAGTCCTGGGCCCTGGGACCCAGAGGGCTTGCACCCACCACCCTGCCCTCTAGAACTCATCTAGGTGAGAATGCAAAAAGAGAAATCCCCGCTGCAAAAGGGAACTGGCAACCTCCCATAATCACCCAGCTCTGAATTCTACTTGCAGAGAGAGAAACACAGCAAAGCAAACAAACAAAAAGAAACAAAACAGAAGAATGGGGCATTCCTTCCAAGGAATGAACCCAAACTGAATGACAGCAAAAAGAATCCCATTTGTCCTAGGCTCCTTAGAGAAATCAGAAATTCTCTCTACTACCTCCTTGCATCTTCCGGCCTCATGCCTCCTTTGCAGCCCAGGGGAGGGGACCTGGGAGTTCTAAAGCAGCTCATCCAGAACTTCTGGACCAAGTTCCAGAACACCTGGACCATGGGGGCAGGGGAGGGGCCACACAGAAGAGGGCATCTTCCCACAAGAGCATATTTACCCCTTCTCTTCTTCCCTGACCACCTCCTCCAACTCCCTTCTTCCCAACAGACTCACCAGCCATCTGGTGGGCAAGCAGTGTCTACTTGGGATGCCCGTACCTGGTGAAGAAGCAGCTTGAGTCAAGAGGAGGTAGAAAGTACAGCATCTTCCTCACCCAGGGTTCTTGCACCTGTAGTGTGTGTGTCAGCCTCCTGGAAGCTTTCCCAGGTCCCAATCAAACATAAGGGAGAAGCAGCTTCACTACTCTCTCTGCCAAGACACCCAGAAATCAGTTAAGGGAGCATTTTCATCCGTCTATTGCCCCTTCCTTCTCTGTCATTATTTGCCAATTCAGAGGGAGAAGAGAGGCGAGAGCATTCGGCTGATTCTCAGTCATGTGCCGTTTTAGACACGATGTTCAATGAATGTGGACGAAGTAAGGGAATTCACAGCTCCCTCAGGGCTGCTGAATCAACCACTGCTTTCATTATTACTGCTCACTGCTCTGTACCTTTCACATGGGCTATTCGTTGGCCTTTCCATTTAGATAATAAGATAATAAATCAAGCTGCATCTTGTGCATTGCTTTGTTCTGTAGGAATTAACAGGATTGACGGGCCATGTGCCTAGCAGAGCCCCACCAAGGCCACTGGATGATAAGTATATTGAAAAGATGAAATGAGTCTCCACTGCAGTGTAGTTGTGATTTTTCCCCAGAACAAATCTAAAAAAGAGGTCTTTGCCATAATGACAACAAGGAATCAACTTGGGTCTTTTTTCTGTTATGGACGTCAGAGGTTGTGGACTGCAGCTTCTCTTCCACAATTATTCCCTAAACACCCCTCAAATGCCAGGCACAGCACCTGGCCCTGGGACCCAGAGAGGGTGCAACTATGTCATGATCGAAGGCCCCACCATAGCCATGGATGGTGAAGACTTCCTCTGTGACTCTGTTAAAAATATAACATGTATTTGTTTAGGCGTTTTCAAAATTTCACCTAAACACCCATGATTAATAAGATGAAATGCATCCTTGATGTTAATCTATCTGATGGATAGTGGTGACGTCAAAATAAAATCTTACTGTATTTGACCCCAATTTTAAGGTGTTTCTGGTTCTACAACACTCCCTGTATTCCCATATATGTGTCACGTACATGACCTTCTAATAAAGGAGTGCCATTCGATGGAACTTTCAGAGGTGATGGGCCTGCTCTGCATCTGTGCCGTCCACTACGGTAGCCACGGCCACACATGGCTGTCGAGCACTTGAAATGTGGCTAGTGTGACTAAGGAACCAGTCACATTTTAAACAATTTAAATTTAAATAGGCACATGTGACTAACAGCCATGGCATTAGACAGCACAGCTGTAGGGGGTTAGGTATATCTAAGGCCAAAAGGGTTACATTGGGATGCACAGTGCTGGGGGGGTGATAACCCCATACAGGCCTGTTCAGACAACGCCACCCAAAGAGATCTTATAAAGGTACACACTTTAGCCTGCCAGAAAAGGCTGACCTCTCTGGATGGGACTCTCCATTTCCCCATTTCCTGAAAGTAGCCATGCTGTCTAGGAAAAGAAACTGTTCTCAGATGATCAATCTGTATGTGCATCTTCAGAGAAGACGGTTTTTCCTTAACCCAGCATTTCTCTGCTTTTCATTTCTGGTTGCAGATCACCGACTCTGCTGAGTGCTGGAAGCTGCAGCTGGTGACTCCCCTCTCCCCACCCTCCTGGCCACCCCACCAGTGACAGCACAGGCAGGGGTGGCCTGGCTTCCTTTCTGGTGTTTTCGTCGGGTAGCTGCCTGCTCAGAGCTCACAGAAGGCTTGTCCCTCGTCCCAGGCAGACGGCAGGCCAGCCCCTTCCCCAGACCCAGAGCTGGCGGGGCAGCCTCCTCCAGGAGCCTCACACGCTGCCCTCCACCGTGAGTATCGCCCTTCCTCCTCCTCCCCGTCCCAGTGTCACCCGTGTCCTCCGTTGTGTGCTGCCACGATGGCTTCTAAAACCCACTCATTTGCTCAGTGGCCTTGAGGACCAGGCACTTGGCTAGAAGCTGCCAGGGAGGCAGAGGTGAATCCGGTGGCGCCCTGGCCAGGCTTCCAGGACATCCTCCCACCCACATGTGGGAAGCTTAGGTTCAAGGCAGTCTGTTCTGTGATTTGCTCCTTAAAGGAGGGAGAAGCAGGAGGGGGCACAGATGGCAAGAAGGTGGCCCGGGGCTGGGAACGTGAAGCCCCGATGAGGTCCCTGGGTCTGAGAGACTGTCCCAGGGAAAGCATGCATTTCACTGCATTCTCTGTAGCAGTGAAAAACTGGAAACAAGCGAACTTTGCACCGAGAGGCGACTGGTTAAATGAACTGTAGAGAATCCGGAGAGTGGAACACTTGGCAGCTACCCAATCTGGTGATACGGCCTCAAACTGAATTGGCATATAAAGTGGTCCATGAAAGACTGTTCCCTAGAGAGCAAGACAGAAAACGGTTTGTGCAGTCTGATTTCCTTTCAGAGTGTGTGTGTGGGTGTGTGTGTGTGAGATTGTGTTACAGAGAAAATGTCTAAAAGGCTGCATCTCAGAAAATGAACAGTGCCTATCCTAGGTGAGAGGTGTTTGAGGGGTTTTTATTTTCTTCATTATATATGTTTGCTTTGGGGGGATTTTTTTTTTCTTGGTTGTTGTTCATCGTGAATATACTCCTTTATAATCAGAAAAAAGCAAAGCCACCTTATTTTAAATGACTCATCAGTGACTACTGTTTTGTCCTGTCAACACATTCACCCTTTAGTTCTTAGTTGGCTCTTACTACTTGGATGCACTGCGGGGGAGCGGCTGCTGAGTGCGGGGGCTGGGACGTGGGGCAGCCACCAGTGGGTGAGGCCCGCTTCTCCCTCCCCTCGCCCAACCAACCAGAGTTCACCTGCCATTTCAGCACTTGGAGTTTGACAGCGTCTTTTTTTCCAATATCTGTCCGTCTGTTCAGAAGCCCCCTCACATGCAACCCACTCACAGCCCCGAGCCCAGCACAGTGCCTGTGGGGTGGGCACCTGACCCAGGCTGGGGCAGCAGATAGCCTGATAGACAGCTCAGAGTCCCTGCTTTCGTGCAGGGTGAAAAAGGCAGAGCTTCCAAACAAAAACAAAAAAGCGAGAGGGGATTCAACCTCCCTGCACAAAGTCGAACAAAGATCAAAGTCAGGACCTGACTTCCTGACTCACTTTAGTATCAGTATCCAATTCACTGGGGCTACTACGAGCAACTCCATGCTGATTTCCATGTTGGTTACTTTCAAGGACAGCAGAGAATAGAAAAATAATGGTTAGATATTAATGGATTCCAGGCTAACTTTTCAATAGGCACTTTCCACTCTCGGAGACTTAACAACTCCCTACCTCTAAGGACCCTGCACATACCTTCTGCTTTCTGGCGTTCATGCCTTTGTGGATATGTTTTGTGTTTCCCTGCCCCGGAGCCATGTTCTGTCCCCTCACTGCATGTCCCCACACTCTCCAGCCTGCAAGGGCCAGCAAAAATGTCGCCTCCTCAACGAAGCCCTCCTGGATTTTCCCCAGCGCCAGAGACCCAGCTTCCTTCTCCCAATTCCCAAATCGTCTCATAGAATTTCCCGTTATTGGTATTTGCAGCCATGATATATTCACTGTACTTGAATGTGAGCTTCTTGAGGACATGGATCATGTCTTGTACAGTGTTTAAGCCAAGCAAGTGTATCTGGTGTCAAGTAAGCTGTGGGATGAAGACTGCTCCCTCACTGTTGCAGAATTCTCTGCATTCTGCTAAGAGCCTTAATGCACAGCATTGCACTTGACCCTCGAAACAAGCCCTTGGAGTAGGCTGGGCTATCACGTGCATTTTACAGAGGAGGAAACCAAGGCTGGGGGAGGGCAGGTCGTTCCTTGCTGAGGTCCCACAGGCAGCAAAGGATGGACCAAGGAGCAGATGGGGGCCAGTGTGCTACCCCCACCTCACTCCACTGGGCTTTGAAACACAAGCAGGCTTTTCAGATTAGGCAGCTGCACTGACCTGGATGAGGCCACACCAAGCAGCAAGGCGAGAGATTTGGGGCGGCACCGAGTCCAATGCTCGTGTTCTCCCAACAGACGGTTGAGAGGTTCCTTGCTTTCAGTGTGCTTTGTCACACGTGGGGTTTTCCCCCTCTGCTTTTCTCTCCTTCTCAGGGGCGAGAAGAAAATGAAAGCAAGCTCTGAGACTTTGCAGTTTGTGGAACAAAATTGACAAAAAGTATTCTGACAAAGAGAAGAGAGGAATAGATGAAAAGGCTCTCAGCGGTGTCTTTAGGTGGTGGGTCCACGGAGGAATATATTTCGTTTTTTTTTTTTTACTCTTGGGCTCTCTCCAAATCTTCTATGAGCCAGAAACACAATTATAATGGAAGGAAGAAAAACCTTTATAAAAAGCTAGTGTAGGATTCCAAAGTTGCAAAAAGTAGCCTGAGCAAGTTACTTGCTAGATTTGCTCTTCCAGCGCTGCTTTCCAGGCCAGCTGGAGGAGGCTACGAGTTCCTCCTTTCGACAAGTTTTGCAAACAGGTGTACAGAATGGAATAGCACTAGGGCTTCTTTTTTTGTTTTTTTTTAAGCTGACAAGTTATTTTTATGATAGCCCTTAAAATAGAATGTCATGCAGAAAGTAAAATATTTAAATAGTTTACAAAACCTAAAGGAAAAAATGAAAGTCCCACTTTCCACTGGTCATCCTTGTTCAAGCTCCTTCCAGAGAACGTTTCAGTACTGATTAGCTGTGAAGTGTATAATCTTTTATATATTTCTAAAAAGATCATGCATCATAAGCTTCTACACCTTGCATTTTTACCTATAATAATCTTGCTGACCTCTTTGTATCAGTGTGGGGTCTATTTTATTCTATGTATTGACTACATGTGGTTTACTGAATGGATGTATCAGAGTATTAACTATTGCTAGATACGTAGGTTGTTTCTAGTTTTTTGGTTCTACAAAAAAAAAAAAAAATGCTGCAACATATATGCCTGTACATGCATCTTTATGTTCTTTGTGTGACTACTAGGAGGACATGTTTTCAGCAGATGAACTGCTGAGTCAGAGCTGTTGTGCTTTGTATGTTTTGAAAGATACGGCTTAACCCTCCAAAAAGGTCACAACGATATACACTCCCCACTGCCGAGTGGAGGCTTTTCCCCCAAACTCTGACCAACATCATTACCATCAATCCTTATTTTCAACCTATAACTATAACCAAAGCCATTATTTCATGTGGCTTCCTCCTTTGGGCATTTGTTTTCTCAGATATTATCTGGTTAATATTCAGTCTCCTCATGCAAGTTAAAAGGAAATGACATAAGCCACAGGTACTAGAAATATATGAAGTGTTTTCTAACGAATGTCTCAAAAACCATCTTCCTATTACCCAAGCTGTATTAAAATTAAATTAGCTGAGTTGAGATCTTTCAAACTTAACTGGGCAATTTTTTACAAAGATTTTATTTTTTTAGAGCATGATTCAGAAAAAAAACCCAGAGAGAACAATAAAGTCAATGGGGCAATATGTAATTTGGGGGGAGATCCTTTGAGATGAAGTAAATTTCTCATCAAACATTCACCCACTAATTTCATCACCCATTGATGATTTTCCAATTACGTTATTCATTCTGTACTTATTAGTTGGCACCATAAGAGGATATTACTTTTCTCATGTATTTACTCATTTATTTTCATCAGTATGGATTCATGGATCCTCATTTAATTGAATGTGCTATAAAGACTGCTATCATTATTTAATTTGATGCTTAAATTGCCTCAGATTTGGCTAGTGGAACCCCATCAAGTTGGCGCCTATGTCCTTTGACAAGTCCCCACGGTCTTTGAACACTTGCCTTCTGTGGCAAAAATCAGTCCCAGGTTCATCTTATAGTTTCCCTGCCCTAACTCTGGAATCAGACATTTCTCCAAGGAATCCTGGTTTCTTGGCAGGGAGAAAGGTATTTAGAAACCAAGATCTGGGCACTACAAGGTCATTCTACTGTGTGTCATGGCTTTTAGGTCCTCTCATCAGACAGAGCCAGGAAATATGCTCAAATACATAGCACGTGTCCACACAAATTTATCTATCTATCTATCTATCTATCTATCATCTATCTCTCTATCATCATCATCATCTGTCTAATCTCATCTAACCCTAAAATATATGAGTTCATACTGAGCCCTCAATTCCCACACAACAGCACAAGGCACTCCAAGGCACTGTGGAGAAGCCACTGGCAGGAAGGCTGCAAGGAGGAAGTTCTGGCCGCCTTTCTCCTGGCCTGCTAATGGCCAGATATGACTCTGAGGAGGGGCGAAAACAAAGTTTTCATCAGATCTTGCTGCTCTTCCTTTCTCTACTTTAACCATTTTATTGAGGTCCAGCTACAAACACTGCAAATATATGAAGTGCAGAACCTAAGTTCTGACATATGTATGTAACTGTGAAACCATCCCACAATCAATATAGTGAACATATTTATCACCCCAAAGGCTTCCTGGCGTGCTCTTATCCCCTCCTGCCTTGCCCCGTCCTCCCCTTCCCTCTCTCACCATGAAATTACTGATCTACTTTCTGTCATTACTGATTAGTTCACATTTTCTAGAATTTTTTGTAAGTAGAATCACACAGTATGTACTTTTTTGGGGTCTGGTTTCTTTACTTAGCATAATTATTTACCCACGTTGCTGTGTGTATCAGTAGCTGTTCCAATTCCATTGTATGGCTATTCCACAGTGACTTATCCATTAGCTATGCTTGAAGGACATTTGAACTATTTCCAGTAGTTGGCTATTACAAATAAAGCTGCCATGAACATTCATATGTCAGTCTTTGTGTAGATATAAGCTTGCATTTTTCTTAGGTAAATACTTAGGAGTGGGATGGTTAGATCACAGGGTATATGTTTAACAGGTTTCCAGAGTGGTTGTCCCACATGTTATGTTTTTAAAACGACTGCACTTTTAGAAAAGCAGGGACAGTTACAACGTTGTGTTATGAAAAAAAAGCCCATCAGGTTAGGGTTGGATTTATGAAGGAGAATGTTTCCTTCCAGAAGCTTGGGGTGGGCTGAACATGTTTCTTGGAAATATGGGCACAGACCCCTTCCTTGAAGGGAGCCAAGCTGTTGTTCCCTTGGTCACAGAGGGGTGGGTTTTGCAGAGATTCAAAACACAGGAAAACAACAGCTGAGATTCATCTCCGTTAGCTCGGAGGCCCTTTGCATTAGACAAATACCTTTTCTTTGGTAAACAAACCTAGGACTTCCTTTTCCTGCTGGAGTTGGGGTACAGAGTAAATAGGCCCTTAATCTGTAAACAGAGCACACAGGTAGGTGCTGGGGCACGGGGCCTCTCCTGGAGAGGGACTGATACTGACAGACGCCACCTCACTCCTGTGTTCTTGCCACCCGGTTACCCAGAGGCCCCTCCCCTGCAGAATCAGCCCAGCACATTCTTAAGTCGCTGCTGTCCTGCCATCTTCTGGAGTCCCTTGGTGGATAAAATGGGGGTAGGTGGCACCTGATAGAGAAGTTGAGTCAAGAGAAAAAGGGCTAAGATTAAAAGGACGTGCTGGGAAGATGTCAAAGCCACAAAGGGCTCTCAAAGGAGAGTTTTCTTTCATTTCTAGGTTAACAACCAAGATGATACTGAAATCTAGACTTGACTTGAAATCTATTTGACTTGACATCAGTATAACATGGACTCTAACTCTTGCTTGGGATTTTTTTTTTCCATGAGAACAAACAGAGTTAATGCTTAATCTCCATCTTTAGGTATTTGTTACTGTTCAGTTAAGAGCCAGTCCTCTTTTTGATTTTTGCCCTCTCTTTCTAGAAGCAAGCTTGCATCTGACCCACCATGGTCCCCACAGAAGTCACAGTGAGTACAGCTACGCCCCTCGGGTTCCTCAAAATGCACTGTATTTTGGGGCCTCTTTTCAGGGAGTGGGAAGGAATCCATTGTGGCGGAAGGATTTCTCTGTGGTTTCCCAGGGTAAGAGCTCTGCTAAGCAGTGCCCAGGACAGGGCGTCAATGCCCAGCACAGGGGGCTCTGCAAACGCAAAGCGCTAGAAGAGCTTTGGGGTATGTGGGAGGACAGAGGAAAATGCTATTTTAGATTTTACTAATAGGTGAGGGTTGTATGATCTTTAGCATGTCTTTGTCCCATGTGTCTGTTCTGAAACTCAGACAAAAGAGGGCAAGAGAGAATCCATTTAGTTTGTTTTTAAAAGACCCACGGTGGGCATGTTAGTTTTGTTTCTTACATAACATTATGTAGCCTTTACAAAAAAACACATAATGATACATATTTCTCTGAAAGAGGAAAAGAGGCCAACAAAAATGAGTAAAGTCATCAGAGAATTGTTTGTGATTTTATAGTCAAATGTAATTAACTATAGAATCAAATCAAATTCCTATGCTTTTGTTATATTCATGAATGCTCACAAAAATATCTAAAGGTTTTAATTTTGCTTTTCTCAAAGTAAGAATCTGGGTTTTACATGTAGGTATTGAAATCAAACCTTCTTAGTGGAGCTGACAAACTGTCCTTCACAGTACACTGTAGGTTCCCACCACCTGTGGAGATTGGTGGTTGCTACCCCTGATGTCAAAAAAGTTATTTATCATATGCTAATGATATTTAGTATTGCATACGTCATTGCATATCCCGTAACAACAACAAGACAATTATTTTGGACCTGGTGAAGTAACGAGCTAAGTCTCTATTTTTCTAACCAGAATTAGACCCTTAGTTTCTCCTGCGTTAGAATTTGCTCTTCATCCCTGATGCTGGAAACGGGGCTGACACTGTCAGTCATTCGGTTTTATCCTCTGGAATCTTGGAAGATATCCAGACTCTGCAAGGCAGCTCCAGAGAGGAAGAAAAATGCACCCCAGTAATGACCTTTTGTGGTCAAGAGGTGTCCAGCACCACCTACATGGGGACAAGATGGGACCTCTGTGGCTATGACCCTGGGAAATAGCCATGACGTCCCTGTGGCCACCTTTCTGAGCACTGGCCATGTGCCAGTAACCAGCCAGGGTGCCACTTTCCGGCAGCCTCACGGTAAAGGCAGAGCCATGCTTACAGATGAGGAAACGAGCTGGGAGAAGGAACGGAAGGTTCCAGGTGGCGTGGCTAAAAGGAGGAGGAGCCCTGGAGGGTGCTCTCAGAGTCACGGCTTCACTGGGTCCCCCCTGTGGGCAAATGTCAACACGCCGAGGTCCAAGCCTCACTGTGTGGAAGTCTCACGTCCTCGAGGGCGGGGACAGAGCGCCCTGGGGCAGTGCCTGCCAACTCCCACTGCTCCCACCGCGGCCCTCCCTGCCTGTGTCCCGCCCTCCCATTTGCCGCCTCCTGTCCCCAGAGCCCATGTTGGCACTAAGGAGCAATGGGGGGCACAGCTTTTGCCCTCTACCCTGGCCTCTCCCCAGAGGTGGGAATGAGGGGCCTGGGGCTGGGGGAAGGTTTCCAGAGACAACGTGAGTCGGTGAGGGAGGGCTCGGAAAGCTCTGGAGACCTTCTTCCTGATCCAGGAGCAGCACGACGTTCACTGCCTGGGCTGCTGCTTCTGGGCCAAGGTTCTCCTGAGGGGAGGAGGACACACCTGCCCGCGCTCGGGGGCCAGGGCCTGTGGGGCAGCGCCTCGCTGGGGGCACCAGTGGGCAGCGCAGGCCCCTTGCCCGGCCGTGCGCTGAGGTTTGCCCCCAGCATCAGGCAGCTCCCGGCTGCTCCGGTCACAGGAAGCCACAGGGCATCCTCTGGTGCCCAGAATCTTTCCGGGCTGGGGAGTGGGGAGGTAGGGCACCTGACGGCCACTCTGCTTGGGCTCAGGTGCTGGGACCCAGGTGCCGTGGCTCACGTTTGGTGTGGCCACTTTGACAACATCAGCACGTGGAGAGCTGGGCTTTGGGTCAGCAGGGATTAAAAGTGCCCCAGCTTGGGACTGAGGGGCTGGGGGATGGCTCTGGCCTTGACCCTCCCCCAGTGGCTGAGGGTTTGGGGCAGAACCTTCTGTTCCTTGGGTCTGTCTCCTCCTCTCTAAGATGGTCTCTAACATCTGAACATCATTCTAAAACCCGCTGAGCTTCCAAAAACATTTTCCAGAGCAGAAACAAAAGCTTATGTGAGGAGAAGGCAGCCCATTGCTGAGTTCCGGGCTGGCCACTGGGCACGCTGTGACACGTTGTCTCATCTACTTAGATCTATGGCTATAATGTGCTTCTTTTCTTGATCAAAATGCTAAAAATCATCCAAAATAAATGATATAAATACCCCCAATTAAGTAGCCCCCTGGGAGTAACACAGCCGTCCCACGATGCCACCCTGTCTAGGGCACCTCTGAGCTGTGGAGCTGCCATCAGGGCCCTGCACACAGATGGACCTCCCCTCCCCACCCCCCCCACCCCCATCCCAGCCTCGAGCTTGACAAGCGAGGCCTGGCGCAGGAGTTATTGACCTTTCTAACGTTTTGCTCCAATTCTATTTCCATCACCGAGGTGAATGGTGTCCTTTGGAAGTGGTTTCTTTGCCTGGCATGTACTCTGTGCTCAGTAAATATCTGTCGAATGAGTGAACAAATCACATTATTTATCAGCAAGGAACGAGAAATAAAGAGCTGTTTCTCAAGCCTAGGATGAGCATGCCGTTTTCTTAGGCAGGCAGGGAATGAGATGGTGGCATTTTCACACAAACACCATCCTGGCCAGGTCTGGGCCCTGTCCACCCCAGCGAATCACCACTCCTCACACTGCAAGAAGATTCTAGATCTGGCTCAGACCTCTGCTCATGGGGGTCCACAGGCTCCGAATAGTGGTCTAGTTGGTAAGACGTCATGTTTTTAAGAGTGTCTGAGAACAACACAGTTTGCTAAGAAATGCAAGAGAAACCTTAGGTAAGATTTCTAGACATTCTAATTTGATGTGGAAGAGAATGGTCAGCCCCTTCAGAGAGCAGGGCCTGGACACTTCCCAGCAATAACGACACCCTGTCTCACTCTGTCTCCACTGCCTGCCTCGTGTTCCATAACAGGCTTGAGGCACCTTATTGGGTGCGTACAACAGAATAGAAAAGAAAGGACATACATTAAAACAGGGTCAGAGGAAATTGACAGAATAGGGAGAAAAGACCAAGAGAAGGAGTTAGAACGTGGGTTTTCAGCCTAAAGCTGTGCTGTCTGGTGAGGTAGTCATGAGCCACGTGGTGCCCCTGAGCACATGAAATGGGGCCACTCCAACGAAGATGCCCCGTGAGTGTAAAATGCACTCCATTCAAATATAATCTCTGCAACAAAAGGATGTAAAGTATTTTGGTAACTTTTACATTGCTTATGTAACGAAAAAATATTTTAGACATACTAGGTTCCAATAAAATACATTATTAAGGTGAATTCCACCTGTCTCTTTTTTACTTCTCTCACTTGGCTACTAGAAAATGCAAAATTAACCCAGAGTTGCCTTATACTCCTATTGGACAGCGCTGGTTGAAGGGTCTTATTTGGTTACTATAATTGGGCTACCAGTTTGACTGAGTTTCCCAATTAAAAAGGGAATCCTGATTAAGTCACAAAACTTATATGGTGCATGAGCGAAAAAAAAAAAAAACCTCGCCTGTTCTTCAGGAGATACGAAAGCCTTTCTTCACTTCTCTTTTATATTTAAATGCCAAATAAATATCTAGGCTAGGTCTTGGTGAGTAGGGCACAGAGCTATACGGACAGGCCCTTGGAAGTCCCCTCTCGGTGGAGAGGGTGGGCTCCACGGGGAGCACCTTAGATGCCACCTCGATGCAGATCCCGGGGTAAACTCACGGCAGCTTGTGGGAAGTCATTCTACACAGTGCTCAGGCCAGGAGGCTCCAGCAGGTGCTCCGGGATGCATGCAAAACCGTGTGGATTTCAGATCCTTACACTGTTCCTCTCTCAAGATGTTCTGACCCAGACTTTGAAAACAGCCTTTGTGGGTAGCTTCTCCAGCAACAGCAGTGTCTCTAGGACTCAGAGAGCAGGGAGGGAAGAAGGAATGGCTTGCCAACCTCAGAATCCTCCTGGAAGCCAGGTGCCCCTCATCTGGAAGAGGGGCCCGCCCCTACCTGGAAGGTCAAGGATTAAATGCATGCATGTCCTGTACTCCGCACTGGGTCAGATGTGCACTAGGTGCTCTGACAGTAGGGAATCAAATAAATTGGTAAATAATCGACGTTTACATTTGCTGGGAGATTTTCAAAGGATCCTTGGGTATTTACCTATCAGGCATGGACAAAGCTATGAGCACAAGTCTCGATGCAGGTGGACAGTTTGTCCAGGCTCCCCCTAGCCTGGGATGTGAATTCTTCCTTTGTCATCCTCAAAAAGATGGCCAACGCTTTGAACTTGTAAGGATGATATAGGCTTACCTTGTAGTCTTGATAAAATTCACACAAACCCAGGTTTTTTGTGTGTGAATTCAGTCACTCTTAAAATATGTCTGGGGAGTCCCTAACTAAATATAATTCTATGCTGAAGCACTGGGTCCTCCAACCCTCACCCAACAAGAAAACGTGCTCTGTGTGCTTCAAGCAGGACACAGTGTCCCCACTCTGGGACACAGTCTTGGGGAGCGGTGGTTGAGGGCTCGTTTACCAGGCCATGGAGAAGGCTGGGTCTCCCGGGACACTGGGACTGCTAGGGGTCCCCTCTGTGAGACCCTCTGTGCCACATTTGTGAATGGGGATGCTGTTTGCCTCCCTAACTCACAGCTTTGGGTGCAGGCTCATGTGAGAGTCTATTAAAGCTATTTAACCCCCCCAAAATGTAAAAAAATCCACCCTCTTCAAAGCAGTTTGACGCTTACTCACTGTGTGGATTCACAGTTGACACCTGCTCATCTGCATGGTTTTACTGACTTTCCTCCAAAATGTCACCCTCCTAACTTCTTAAATCTCCAGTGATACTTTTGTGGGTCTCTGTGCTCTTCATGTTCTTCCTTCCACCTGAAAAGTTCTTTTTTTCCTCTCAAAGTCTACTCAAACCCCACCTCTTAGGGGATGCCCTTTGGGGCCATTGACGGTGCCTGGCTCCCATGTCCGCTTTGGCAGAAGTGTCCTGGCATCTTCACTGAAATATGAGTCATCCGTAAGATCTGTCCTCCCAATGATCTGGGCTTGTAGACAACGGCCAAAGCTCGGAGGGAAATCTTTAAATGTACACTGAGAATGGGTGAACCAGGCCTGGGAACGAAGCACATTCAAAATGGAGAGTTTTCCTCAGCTCTTCCCAGAAGCAGCCCGTTCCCAGCTGCTGGCTCCTGAAGAGCCAGCTCCTGGATCTGGCCCCCAGGGGTCTCTCTGCAATAGGACTTTCTCTTGGTCGCACACTAGAGGTGGATCAGGACCAGATTCAGGTTTTCCTAATTGTAGTCCAGGTTACCTTGGGCATCCTCCTGACACTTCCTGCCAGTCGGGGCCCAAACGGAATGGACCTATCACCTCAGCTCTTGGCACAAGCTTCAGAATTCAGGAAACCACAGCCTCCTGGCGTCTACTGCACCTTATCAGTCCACTCAGTGTGTCCTGATATCTTAATAAGCACTCAGTAAACACACACACACACACAAACACACACACACACACACACACAACAGGTTCCATGCTCATGTAAGATTAGGAAACATTATTAAACAAAATTCAACAGATTCTGAAGGACTTCTCAGAGCCTTTACTATGCTATCATGCAGTTAAAATAAAACAAGCTCTTCAGGACTTCTCAGAGCCTTTAATATGCTCATGATTATTGTGAATTTCAAAGAAGGTGATATAGTAAGCAGAGATTCTCAACTATTTAACTACTAGTGTTCCACCCAAAACATGGTTTGGGAAATGCTGGTTGAAACTATTAGAAATAGATGGAGATTATAATGTGTGTAGAAGGGGAACTCCCAGCTAAAAGAAGACTGGTAGAAGATGTTTTATTATTTCAACATGAATAGTTTAATACATAAACTAAATATTTTTACTTAAATATTTATTGGCATTAAATATTTAATATTTAAAACAAAATGAAAATCTAGTGGGGATCTGAGGTTACTTCTAGTCCAAATGCTTCTAGAGGAACTGAACAACTGCTGCATTTCCGGAGCAGAAATGAAGGGAGAGATGAGATTTGGCAAGGCATGTGCCTTGGGGCAAGGGAACGAGAGCTAGTGGTCCCTGGCAGGATTGGGGGCCTTAATGGGGGCCCTAGGAGGCGGGTGCTGGTGGGAAGTGAGAGCATGTGAGAATTTGTAAGTGGAGGCCTTGGAACATGTCAGGTGTGGGACCGAGTTTCCCCTCCACCAGGCAACCCTCTCCTCCATTCCCTCCATCCCAGGCTTGACTCAAGGGCTCCATCTCCAGCCTTTATTTCCTCTTCCCCCAGCAGGGGTTCTAGGAAGGCTTCTGAGCCAGGAACTCATTGATGTTGTAATGAGGGGTGTGTGTGTGTGAGCACACGTGTGTGCACATTGTGAGGGTGTGTGCGCATGTGTCTGAATGCGTGTATATATGTGTGTGGGTATGTACATGAGTATGTATGTGTATTAGTGTAGGCATGTTTGTGTGCATGTGTGTTTGTAAATATGTGTGTGTGTGCTTGTGAGGGCTGGTTTCATGGGTGTGTGACCCCTACTGCTACACACTTCATGCTTAGAAGTGTCACTTGCTTGATTTAATGCTCTGCTATCTTGAAATTCTTAACAAATTTTGAACAAGGGACCCTGAAATCACGCAGTCTGTCCTGGTTCTTGTGTATGTGCGTGTATGTGAGAGTGTATGAATATGTGTGTGTGTGTTCATGCATGTGCACATGTGTAAGTGGGTGCATGTGTGACTCTTTGGTGCTTCTCCAACAGAGGATCCACAGCTTTCAGAAGACTCAGGGGAACCTGGACCCAGAAAAGTTTAAAAGCCTCTGAGGACCTTTTTGGGAGGGTAGAGAAGGGACAATCAGAACCATTCACTTAGTTTGATAAAGGTCCGCCCACCAGTGGTCCCAGACCCTCTTTCCCAAGCCGTCAGAGCATCTGTCATGCAGCCTGTGACTGTTCCTTTGCTTGAATGTCTCCTCCCAGAGTAGGTAAGTTCCATGAGAGCAGGAACCATGTCTGACTCTTCAGCATGTACCCAGTACCTACCATGTCGTAGGTGCTCAATAAACATTTGTTGAATAAATAAATCATTTACAATCCAAGCAGATGCCCTCAGAATTCCTATTTCCTACACATACATTTCTTTTGTCTTATCACAGACTTTGGGAGTGGAAGGTTCAAGGGCTCCATGCCTCTGCCATCATCAGATAGAACCTCCAAAAGCATGCCCTTGACCCAGTGCCATCCTGTGTCTCCTTGCAGAGCCTGATCCCTAATATGTCAGATGACTATAGCTATGACACCACGTCTTCCATGGAAGATTACGGGAACTTCAACATCACTGACTTATTCTGTAAGAAAAACCACGTCAGGCAGTTCGCAAGCTACTTCCTTCCACCCTTCTACTGGCTCGTGTTCATCGTGGGGGCCTTGGGCAACAGTCTGGTCATCCTTGTCTACTGGTACTGCACGAGGGTGAAGACCATGACCGACATGTTCCTTTTGAATTTGGCAATCGCTGACCTTCTCTTTCTTGTCACCCTTCCCTTCTGGGCCATTGCCGCCGCCGACCAGTGGAAATTCCAGACCTTCATGTGCAGAGTGGTCAACAGCACGTACAAGATGAACTTCTACAGCTGTGCGCTGCTGATCACGTGCATCAGCGTGGACAGGTACATCGCCATTGCTCAGGCCATGAGAGCGCAGATGTGGAGGCAGAAGAGGCTTCTGTACAGCAAAATGGTCTGCTTTACTGTCTGGGTGATGGCAGCCGCGCTCTGCGTCCCGGAACTCCTGTACAGCCAAGTCAAGAAGGAGTATGGGATTGCTATCTGCACCATGGTTTACCCCAGTGACGAGAGTACCAAACTGAAGTCAGCTGTCTTGACTCTGAAAGTCATCCTGGGATTCTTCCTCCCTTTGGTGGTCATGGCTTGCTGCTATACCATCATCATTCACACCCTGATACAAGCCAAGAAGTCATCCAAGCACAAGGCCCTGAAGGTGACCGTAACTGTACTCACTGTCTTCGTCCTATCTCAGTTCCCCCATAACTGCGTTCTGCTGGTGCAGACCATCGATGCCTACAGCACGTTCATCTCCAGCTGTGCTGTCTCCATCAACATTGACATCAGCTTCCAGGTCACTCAAACCATCGCCTTTCTCCACAGTTGCCTCAACCCTGTTCTCTACGTTTTTGTGGGTGAGAGGTTCCGCCGGGATCTTGTGAAGACCCTAAAGAACTTGGGTTGCATCAGCCAGGCTCAGTGGGTTTCATTTACAAGGAGAGAAGGAAGCCTGAAGCTGTCATCGATGTTGCTGGAGACAACCTCGGGAGCTCTCTCCCTCTGAGGGATCTTCTCCCTGAGGTGGATGGTCCTTTTGGAAGTAACAAGAAATACAGCTATGGCTTCCCTTACTGGTAGGGCCAGAGGGAAAGCAGAGAAGGAAAAGGAAGTGAAAAAAAGGAAATAAAAAACTCAGAAAGGGGTGAATTTGAATAACGTTATACTTTTCATCAGGATTTGCCAAGCCAGAGTCTTCAAAATTGACTGGCCATCCCAGGGGGCTGCTGACTGGCTCCTGGCTGCCATACCTGCGGTTTTCAAAGGAGGACTAATGAGCAGCATTGCAAGCCTCCCTGGCTTTGCCACTTGCCTGAGCGTTAATGCAGCTGACCTCTGGAGGAGGCTTTGATTTCTCAGTGCACAGTGAACTGCTGTGCCTTCAGTTCTGATGCCACCCCTTCCAAAAGAAGACACAGATGCACTGGCCACTGCCATAGTCCACAAATGCACGAGGCTTCATGAAAACTCCCATCTTTGGAGAATTTCTACCCTGGTTTGGGGGGCTGACACCCATGCCAGGTCTTAGAGATTCCTGCTCCAGAATCTTTCCAAACAACCTCAGATCTAATGCCCTTCTGGTCTCCTTGATCTGTTTTGGGCCAGTGAGGGTCCTTGTTCCTGTTCTGAAGCTATCTGCAGCACGGGTCAGTGAGGCCGTGGGTAACTGACCCTGGGTAACTGACCATACCAGCATGTCATCCGGATTCTGTTGGTTTCCAACCCATTTCTGCCAGAGGTTCTGTGATTTCACACCTGGCTGCCATGCTGATCCGGGCAAGGATTCAGCTTGTCCGGTGGTGTCATGGAAGTGGTCCTCTCAGCCTGTGCACGGAGACTAAGAACCTCAGTTGGTGGGAAACCAGCTCCATTATGGGCCCGCTGTGTTGAGTGGCTTGTGTGATGGTCCACTCTGTCTGCTCCCTATAAAATGGGTTGGTCCTATTTGCCCTTTTGTTTCTGAGGCCACTGCAAGGATATCTGTTTCCATGCTTCTCTTCTTCATACTGTATAATGCTAACATGTTAAAAAAAAAGCTTTCAACTTAGAGATTAGGCTGAAAAAAAGTTAACAGAATTCACCTTTGCTCTTGTGTCTTTCTTTTAACTATTCGGCAAACTTATCACATATAAAATTTTCATTTATTAGAAAAGTGCTTTTTAAATGACTGTTTAAAAACATCCGTTACTTTTCACTTTCTTCACCCTGTCTCTATATTTTAAATGTGTACAATTAGAGATCAAATAGCCGTATTAGAGTGTGAAGAATAAGAGGCTAGGAGAGGGAAATAACATTTCCAAAATACCATAAAATCATCTTCGCTGACCAATTTTTAATTTCTCCTCTGTTCAGACTTATCTTCCAAGTTTTTCCAGGTTAGTCCAATGGAATTTCCAAGAAGGACAATTACAGCAGCACCATAAACCATACCAGCTTTGCTCCCGAGGAAGCATCTCATTTTCCCAGCAGGCTGTGAATTGCTGTGGTTTCAGTTCCAAAGCCATCCCTTCCAAAGGGGACACGAAAGCTCTAGACTCTGCCATGGTGTCTATTTTCTCCCCACCCACTTCTAAACTACATGTTAGTGAGAAATAAAGTGAGCAGAAAGTGGGCAGCAACCACGGGGAGCAAAGGGTAATACAAAGGCTGCGCCAACCCACCCCGAGTGTGGGCAGTTGGTGGCAAATAAGCATTGGCTGGGACCAGTACATCAACACAGGTCCCGGCACAACAAGAACTGCCTACAGTCAAAGGGAAGGATGACTTCCCCAAGGCAGTCTATGGACGGAGCTGTCTCTATGGCCACCTTTTCCAGGAGGAGACCCAGATAACCTTTGAGGAACCTAGAAGAATAAGCAATAGGCATGGGCCAAACCTAAATAACACGGTGCAGTTAAGTGGAAGAACTCAACTGAGTTTGGCTCTTCCATCCCATGCCGTTTTTTGGTTTGTTTTTGTTTTGTTTTATACAGCAGGTTCTTATTAGTTATCTATTTTATACATATTAGTGTATACATGTCAATCCTAATCTCCCAATTCATCACACCACCTCCCCCTGTGCTTTCCCCCCTTGGTGTCCATACATTTGTTCTCTACACCTGTGTTTCTATTTCTGCCCTGCAAACTGGTTCATCTGTACCATTTTTCTAGATTCCACATATATGCATTAATATACGATATTTGTTTTTCTCTTTCTGACTTACTTCACTCTGTATGACAGTCTCTAGGTCCATCCATGTCTCTACAAATGACCCAATTTTGTTCCTTTTTATGGCTGAGTAATATTCCATTGTATATACATACCACATCTTCTTTATCCATTTGTCTGTCAATGGGCATTTAGGTTGCTTCCATGACCTGGATATTGTAAATAGTGCCGCAATGAACATTGGGGTGCATGTGTCTTTTTGAATTACGGTTCTCTCTGGGTATATGCCCAGTAGTGGGATTGCTGGATCATATGGTGATTCTATTTGTAGTTTTTTAAGGAACCTCCATACTGTTCTCCATAGTGGCTGTATCAATTTACATTCCCACCAACAGTGCAAGAGGGTTCCCTTTTCTCCACACTCTCTCCAGCACTTATTGTTTGTAGATTTTCTGATGACGCCCCTTCTAACCGGTGTGAGGCGATACCTCATTGTAGTTTTGATTTGCCTTTCTCTAATAATTAGTGATGTTGAGCAGCTTTTCATGTGCTTCTTGGCCATCTGTATGTCTTCTTTAGAGAAATGTCTATTTAGGTCTTCTGCCCATTTTTTGATTGGGTTGTTTGTTTTTTTAATTTTGAGCTGCATGAGCTGTTTATATATTTTGGATCCCATGCCATTTTGATACTGTGGTTCTAGTACTATATGTCCTGGGGGTCCCAGTGGAGCTGAGGATTGGGGGAGGGATGGAAGGAGGGAGGGGTGAGCCATGATTACGCTTGTTCAATCTACTCCAGCCTAGAGTTACTTAAGGGACACCATGATGGAGACTTAGTAGGAGTTCAGAGGTAGATAAGGCTTTGGTCAGTGTACATTAGTTGAGAAAAAAAAAATGCTAGGGACTCAACTTTTTTCCCCTCTTTTTTTTTTTTTTTTTTTTGCGGTACGCGGGCCTCTCACTGTTGTGGCCTCTCCCATTGCGGAGCACAGGCTCCGGATGTGCAGGCTCAGTGGCCATGGCTCACGGGCCCAGCCGCTAAGTGGCATGTGGGATCTTCCCGGACCGGGGCACGAACCCGTGATCCCTGCATCGGCAGGTGGACTCTCAACCACTGCGCCACCAGGGAAGCCCTTTCCCCTCTGATTTTTAAGAAAGCATATGTGGGAACACCACAAGAACTACGAACCCTGCATTGCACCCTAATGCACAATGACCACGCCTAGTTCCAAAGACTTCTTTTAGGACCCGACTGTCACTATTGGACTGTCCCAGTCCTAATGCAGCTTCAATGCAGGATTAAAGACATGCTGCAGCTACATTATATTTTAAAGATTTTAAGTATCCTTTGTTGGCTAAATGTATTAGTTTTTAAATGACTGCATAAATAGGACCATTTTATATTCAAATTAAACTAGGTTTTAGTAGCAGATTTACCCTAAGATAAAAACGTTGGAAGAATCAACAAGGGGAAAGCCACAAGGAAGTTGTGATCCACTCAACATTTCCATAAAATACGCTGTGTGCGTACTTTTCTGAAATCATGATAAAAGAGGATTACAATATAATTACATTTTACTGGAACTCTATAAATCAGAAAAATCAAGAAACTGAATGAAATGTGATGTGTGTTTATTATAAAAAAGAAATTGCCTTTTCTACTGAAAAACAATTTTTGAAAACTAATCTTAAATCAACACATCACAACATGCACATTCAAGTGGGGATTGCCATTCTGAAGTAGTCAGCTTGTATGACTAGAGATTTGGTCTTTGGCCTGTCTTTCAGGCCTACAGAATCCTCCTTTGTTCATTCAGCAAACATTTGTGTGCACACCGTGAGCCAGTCCCTTTCTATTCACTGAAGTTATAATGGGAATATGATAGTCCTTTCTGTCAAGATGCTTACATTCTAGCAATATGGGAAAGCCAAGTCTCAGGTGAGACCCCCCCCCCCATCTCGGCTGAGAATCATGAGGCTGGTGTCACTGTATGGCTTATAAACTGGTTTGTAGATAGTTTCCAGGACAAGCAGCCTCTTTGGGTGAGTGAGCCCTTGGACAGCAACTTCGTGCGTGTGTTCCTCATCTGGTCTATGTGCCAAACATACCCCATACACAGGGCCTTGGATATAGCAGATACACTATGCTGAATGAATAAATTTGTTTAAATTGGTCATTTCTCAAATTTGTACTTCACATATCAGAAATCAGCTGCCGGAAAATTTCCCCCCCAAAATTAGCAACGTTGAGCAACGGGACATTACGTCTGTTGGGCAGTAGTGCTGTCCTGTTACCCGCAGCAGCTTGAGAGGAGTTGGTGGTCAAGGAGGGTTGGCTAGAGTGGTACTGGACACCACTGCCTTCCCACGGTCCGCTGAGTGGCTCAGACCACCGCCCCCAACCCCTGGGAGAGGCGTGTGGTTATGATTTCCTCTGCGTGTCCATAGCGGCTGCTACAAATAGTCCTGTGCAAGGAAGCAACCAGCTCCAGCGAGCTCCTTCCACTTTGACCTGTCAGCCTCACAGAAGGCCGTCACCATCGTAGTGTGTTGGTTATGCGGAGTGTCTGTATGATGGGCTTAAACACACAGCAAAGCTGCCATGAAGCCTGAAACCTTCAGACACCTCCAATTGTCTTTCTGCTTTAATAAATGAAAAGCTGGCACATGTGTTTTGTGGTTGTAATCTTTCAGCAGGTGTGCTTGGTTTTCCAATTCTGAGTTGGCCTCATTGGTTGGAGCTTCCCGTGGGCTCCAGGTCAAAGCATGGGCAGGAACATCACCCCATCCCACCCCTGGATCTCTGTCCATCAGCGGATTTGACCTCTCTACACTGGAGCTGCTCCTCCTCCACTCTGGTCAGCTTGTCTCAAAGTGAGGTCTGGTCAAGGGGCTCTAAGTGACTTTGAGAAAAGGGAAATAATCAGGGCCTCCAGCACCCACACCTCACACATTTTAGATGCTCCAAACAAATCTCTCTTCATTTGACAAATGTTTACTGATTGTTTACTACGTGTGATTAACAAATATTGTGGCTTTAGAATTATCATCACAACCAAGACATGGTGCGTCCGCAGCACAGTTCCTTCTGCCCCATTCCATATGGCCCTCCTGTTACAACTGCGGTCTAAGCCCAGCATCCCCTTGGGACATGGAGTGTTTCTCTGGTCAATTCTGTATTATTACTACAGACAACCCAAAGAGCTAATGTCCCTTTCAATGTTTGTTTTATAAAATCCTATGAAAGACATGCAAATGTGTTTCTCTAACACGAGACCCTTTATGAGTTCCTCTCCACTCTTGTACACAGGATAAGTAAAAAATCTCTGTGGTTAATGGAGAGGCACCAACTGGATGTCCTTTCGTGAAATAACTTCTAGGGAACCTGGTCAGCACATAATGTCCAGCTGCCAGTTCCTTCAGGTCTGCCTCCGCTGCACAGCGCAGCCCTGGCCAGAGCCACGTGACCCAAGGTCCATTCCCCTGCGTCCAGCGCCTGGAAGCGGGGTGTAAGGGTGTCAGCCTGTCAGGGGTGCTCTGATGGGCAGCATCCGCTCCAGAGCTTCCTGCCAGGCTGGCAACGCCTGTCGGGTTTGCTTCTCAGTTTGACTCCTCCCTCTGCCCAATCCTGTTTCCCCCAACTTCCCTTCTTAGTTGTTGATCCCTAATAGACACCTTGCCCCCAAATTCCAGCTCAGCATCTGCTTCTAGAGAAGGCAGCCTGCAACAGTCTTTTTCACCAGGGGCTGCCAATTACAAGAGCGCGTTTGAGACCGGCCGGGTGAGGAACACGGGGTGTCCAGAGCTACAGAGAATTCTGCAAGCATCCGTCACAGAACTCATCTCAGGAGGCTGGGAGCACGAGCCTGCCTGATCGTAACTCAACCCTCAGCAGACCTTCGTGCACACCAGTGGCCTGCCAGGCCCCGCGGGTACAGGACAGACACAGTCTCCCCTCGTGACCTTTCAGCCGTCATCTCCTGCTTGCTTGCTCTGTACCAGGTAGACATGGTAACTCACCCCGTTTTACAGATGAAGGGGCTGAGCTTCAGAGATCAGGGACTCGCTGCGCATCACGCCGTTAGTAACTGGCAAGGCTAGGACACGACGCTGGGCATGTCTGGCACTCAAGCCTTGGCTTTTGCCCATGATGCTGTCCCGCCTTGCCTGACATAGTCAGACATATCAGCCATTGCTTTGGAGGGTCGACCAACAATTTGCCAAGCACCAGGTTGAGTACCAGGGGATGCAAAGATGGATGGGCACGGCCTTGGCCAGCACTGCTTCATATACCGCTGCACACAAACTCTAAATGATGACATGTGACAGCTGAGGCCGTGCTGAGCCCTCCTTCAAAAGTGGGCCATGCGGGAGGACCAGCACAGGACCATGTCATCATCCTCACAGACTCAAGAAGGTTCCTCCTTGCTCCCTCTCCCGGGCTCCTCCCCAAACACATGCAGTTGTGGAGCCTCAAATTCTTTGTGAAGGAGCCACAGATTCCGCTGAAGGTCTGCAGACGTGCAGGTCCAAGGAGACTGCACCCAAATCTGGCCAGACTTCTGGACACCCACCTGTCCTCCTCACCCCACTCTGTCCCCACCTGTCTTTCCCAGCTCCTTTCTCACAAACAGACTAGCCCATCCGCCAGCCGAATGCCACCAAATGTGTCAATACCACATGGAACAGAAGAATCACCCTGCCAAGCCCTACTCAAACTCCTGACCCGTAACATCATGAGATATAATAAAATGGTTCTTATTGTTTTAAGCCACTGAGTTTGAGGTAATTCGTTATGTAGCAGTTGATAAACAGAATGCTGAGAAGCCAACAATTTCTGGTGTTAGTCTTTCAGAGCCAACACAAAAACGTGACCGTCCCGGGTGAACCCCCCGGAGCATACGGCAGAGACTCAGCGTTAAAGAAGAGGCTGGACGAGGTATCAGACAGTTCACCCTGCAGTTCTCTAGGTGACTGTGGCTGGATCCCCACCAGTCAAGTTTCCTACCCTGCCTCCTTAGGTCTTTGGTCAAGCACCACCTTCTCCTCCAGGCCTTCCCTGCCCACCCTCAGTCCTCCCCCGCCAGCCGCCCCATCTCCCCGCTTTTGTTGTCCACCACAGCTCTTAGCACCACCTGATACACAACAATTGTAAACTCCACAGGGTAAGAATTGTTTTTCTGTTCTGTTCATTGCTATTTCCCTAGCACCTACGATAGACTTCACACATGACAGACAATAAACGTGTGTCAAATCAATCAGTGGCCCCTCCAATCTCAAATATTTGATTTCATGAAGCACCCATCCTCGTGAAACCCTGTATCTTGGGAAAATACAGCAATTGACAACAGTACTTTAACAACTTCATTCAACAAAAACTTACGGAACATTTTCTACCTGTCAGTCACTGGGCTTAGGTGATGCTGAGCAAAAGCAGACACAGGCCCAGCGCTCATGAAGCTCACAGTCCACAGGTGACAGACCCTAATCAGACTGTCACAAAGAGATGGTTTTAAGATGCTAGAAAGTGCGTTACAGGAGGCTCTGACCTACTCTGGGGATGGGAGACAGGGAAGGTTTCCATGAGAAAGTGACATTGAGCTGAGAGCTGAAGGATGAGCAGGAATTACCTACAGGAAGAAGGGGAGGGAGGGTGTACTGGGAGGAGGGCGTGGCACGTGCAAAGGCCCTGTAGCACCCATGCCTATGCCAGGCTAAGTACTTAGGAAAGTGTCCCTGCCATTGAGTTGGTTCAGGTTATCTCCACTCATGTTCTTTTCTGTTTAAACTCTTTAATTATGGAAATTAAAAAACTTACATAAATGTAGAGAGAATAGCATAATGAACCTCCACATACACATCACCCAGCTTCAAGTGATCAACATTCTCTCCATTCTTACCCCGCCTATACCACCCACTCTCTTTTCTTCTTTCTTTCCTTTTCTCTTCACTCTTTGTTTCATTTGCCCCCCTTCCTTCCCTTGCTCCTCCCTTCCCCTCTTTCTTCCTCCATTCCTACCTTTCTCCCTTAGCTCCTTCCTTTATCTTTGCTAGAGTATTTTAAAGCAAATCCAAGACATCACCTAAGTTCCCTCAAGAATCATGCTCTTATCCTTTCAAAGCTCCAGATATAAACAAATGAATGAATGAATGAATGAATACTAGATGGAAACTTCCTATCTGGCTGGGCCACTCCTTACCAAAGGGACCAAGGGAGGTACAGAGACAGCTGGGAATGAGTGAGCAGACTCTAAAAGGTCTCACACTGTGGGCGACACCTTCTCAGTGGGACTAACAATCTAGGGAACTCAGAATACCCTGGGAGACTAACAAAGGCAGAGTGAGCCCCAGTACTTTCTCTCGTTCAACTTTTGGAACCAGAAAGCCTCTAAGGGCCAGAAGAGATCTGACTCACTGAGACAGTGTGGGACCATCAGCTCTAATCCTCACTGGTGTCACTGAGGCAGGAAAGTGATCATCACAGTTCAGGAGCTGAAAGAAGACTTTGGCTTCTTTCACTGTTGACTGGAGGTTATCAGCGTGAGGGAGGTCAGACTGGGGAGAAAGGTAGGGGCTTCCTCAGACCCAGATGATGAATTTAGATTTTATTCCACTGTCAGGGATAAGGTGTTTAAGTGGGAGTGTGACTTGATCTAACTCATGTTTTAAAGATCTCTAAAGCTCCTGGGTGAAGAAAGGTTGGCAGGGGTTCTGGGAGTGGGAAGGAAAGGGTAGAAGCAGAGAGACCAATTAGAAGGCTGCTGCAGCTGTTCAGGAAAGAGACGACGGTGGCTGGGCTTAGGGTGATGGTGCCAGAGGTGGTGGAGAGAGGTGGATGACTTTGAGACTCATTCTGAGAGTAGAAGCAACAGGCGTGGGTGAGGCCTGAGAGAAAGGAAGGAATCGAGGATGACTCAGGTTTTGAGCTTGAACTTCTGGACGGTCGGTGGTGCCACCCCTGGGGAGGGGAGGATTAGCGGAGAAGCAGCTTGGGGGTGGAAATCAAGAGTTCCATCTAGGGCCATCCAAGTGGAGATGTCACCTAGCTATCCACGCAAGATTGGAGTTCAGAGAAAAGATGCAAAGCTGGAGGTCACCCACATGAAGATGACAGTCATGCCCGTGGGAAGTGCTAAGATCAAGACAGAGTGAAAAGGACGGGGGCTGAGGGTAGGGCAGGATGCGGCTCTAGGAACCTACTATTAGAGGCTGGATAGAGGAGGAGCCTGCGTGGGGGACCAAGCAGCGACCACTCAGGTAAGAGAAATGGGAGAGGAGTGTTACCGTGGGAGGCAAGCAAGGGGGGATCAAGGAGGGGTCAACTGTGTTGAGAGGCTTAAAAGTTGGAGGATGAGGACCGGGAGCATTTCTGGACTTGGCTCCGTAGCGGCTGGCTGTGGCCTTGACGTGAGTGGCTTCTGAGGCCTAATCAGGGCAGATTAGGCCTGGGTGAGAAGCAAATGGGAAGTGAGGCTATGGAAAGGGGATGTATAGACAACATTCACGTCAGATCTGCTGTGATGAAGTATAAGGGGTCATCCAATAAAACAATGTTTTTGATACGGTGTTCTTTTTGTCTCACTCACAATTCAATGAAAGGAGTGAGTTTAGAAGGTGCTTGTGCTCTGTTCAGCTGTGCCCCAGTTATCGCTGCCACAAAGCTCAGCAGTACAAAACAAGAACTGTTTATTGTGCTCCCCATTTTGAGGGTCAGGAATTCGGAAGGGGATTGGCTGGGCGTGTCTAGCTTGAGGCCTCTGGCTGCTGTCAGATGCTGGCTGGGGTTGTGGTCACCTGAAAGCTGCACTGGGAGGGTCAGGCCACTGGGCCAGAAGCTGAGCTGCCTGCCAAGTAGGGTGCCAACACATGGTCCCTCAGCACAGGGGTCTCACATAGCAGCTGGCTTCTCCTGAGCAAGGGTCCAAGAGGACCAGAGGGAAGCTGTATGTCTTTTTCTGACCTGGCACCAAAAGTCAGTCACATAGCATTACTTTGGCTGTTCTCCCCAGTCAGAGCAGTGCCAGGCCAGCCCAGCTTCAAAGTGGGAGTGGCCCCAGACCCACCTCTTATGGGAGGAATGTCTAATAACTTTGGGTTGTGTTTCACAACCACCAGAAGCTGCTATTCTTTAAATTAACTTGTCTTCAATGATCCCAACCGCTCAATCCCTCAACTACCTAGCTGACTGATACCCAGAGAGGAGAGGAAAAGGGGTTGGACAAGGTGTATGCAGAGAGCTTTCTTGATAACAACAGATATCACATTTCTGAGTGGCTCTTTATGAGAAACACTCCATAAGGCCCTTTTTGTTCTTATGTGGTTTCCACAGCATCCTTATGAAGTAGCTACTGTTATGTCTCCCATTTAACAGATGGAGAAAGTGGGACACAGAGTACCCCATCACCACAAGCCATAGCTAGCAGGTAGTGGTACCAGGAATCCATTCATGCCTTCTTGATACTAGAATCCGACCTCCTAGATACTGCTATACTTTCTCCCCAACTGGAGCTCAAGTACTTTTGTTCCAGGGGTCAAACTCCCACCATGGAGCCTAGGAATAGCTCTCTTCTCATGTGGGTCGAGTCAGGATGGTACAGTGGCCCCAGATGGGCCAGCCCTGAGGTCGGGGGAGCAAGAGGCCTGATCAGATTGTGGCTTGCTCCCAGGCCCTTCCCTTCTGGCTTCATGTGATCATGCTTACAGGAGCAGTGGCCCTCTGGTGAATGTAGCAAGATATTAACAACTCAAGTTATGACTTGAGCTTGGAGGAATTGGGCATTTGGTTGTTTACTGGGAAACTGAGGTAACCATAAACTGAGGTGAATTTGTTCTTCTGATAAATTAGTTTTCAAATTTTAAAAGTTAAACTGGCATGCAGTAAAAATAATTCTATGGTACAAAAAGTTATAAGAGAAAAGTAAAAGCCACCATCTCCAAAGCCCCGTTTCCACAGGCAGTCATTCTTCAACCCACCCACCTTGAACATGCTCTTTCCTGTGTTTTGCTGTCACAGACAATGTGTCCATGAAGAGTCTTGTGTGTATCTTTGTGCACAGGGATGAGTGGATCTGGAGAAGGCCTGTGTTTTCCTGAAGGGGAGTGAGAATCAGGGTGGAGGGGCAAGTGCAAGAAGGGAAGATGGACTGACTCTGTGGTAGAATGATAGCAAAAATGGTCCCAATTCTCCACCCCTTGTCCCCAAAGCCTTTGCAATGTGACCCTGCAGTTCCTCCCATCAAGGAGTCCCTTTCCCTCTACCTTGAGTCTGGGCTGGCCTGTGACTTGCTTTGGCCAACAGAATGTGGTTGAAGTGAGGCTGTGCACTCCTGAGACTAGGTCTCCCAGGGCTTGTGTACTCCTTGCTCTCTTGGAAACCTGCCCAGCAGGCATCTGAGCAAGCCTGGGCCATCCTGCTGGGGGAATGGGAGGCTGTGAGGGGCAGAGCACAGTCGACTGGCCAAGGCCATGCTAGCCCAGCCACACAGCTGACGGAGGGCAGACACATCAGTGAGCCCGGCAAGAGCGAGTCCAGAAGACCTTCTAGTCAACCTACAGATGTGTGAGCGAAATAAATGCTTAGTGGTTTAAGCCACTGGTTTTGAGGCTGTTCATTAGGCAGTGTTATTGTGACAATAAATAACTGATAAAGCCTCGTGTATGGAAGATGATACACAGTAAGGGTCTGAAGGTCAAGGGCTGCCATAGCATAGCCTGGTATATGGAAGGTTGTTTTTTAATCACTGGAGAATCTATGTTCCAGTGAAATGGTAACAGTTTGGAGAAAACTACTCCCACGGCCGTCTCAGCCTAGTAGTAACATGCTCTCCAAATGGTTCTAACTTCTCAAGTTCCCTGGGTCTTTGGTTTCCTCATCTGTAAAAGGTGGCTGACTTATGGCAAGAGCCTATTAAATTATATATGCTGCTATTAATTATATGTTATTATTAATAAACCAGTGCTGCAATGAGATGATCTTTCTATTCTTTTGCATGAAGACCTGCCAGAACCCAAAGGTCCTTAACCTCTTTTTCCCCTCATGCACCCCTTTGACAATCTGACAAAGCCTATAGCCTCCTTTTCAAAATGTTTTAAAATGAATAAAATAAAATAAATAGGATTATAAAAGAAACCAATTACACTGACATATAATTCTCTAACTGTTAGAACAAATTTGTGAACTAGTAACACACATGCCTCTTTATGAACACGTTAAATAAAATCTACCAGCAGGCCTAATGACAACCTTCATTTCACAGTGGAAATCAGCATAAATGATATTTTGAGAGTCTGCAACAACTTTCGTGTAACTTGAAAATATCTGTCATTTCCACCAGTGACCGAGTCACAGGTCTTGCTAATACATACTAGTGTGGCATGTAGTCTATATTCGTAATTGAAGGAAGACCTAAATTTTAATTAGATAATAGGGGAAAGATGTCATTTTCCAAGTTCGTAGACCTTCTGAATTCTGTGTATGGACCAGCTTAGGAACCCATATTTTTTTTTTTTTGCGGTACGCGGGCCTCTCACCGCTATGGCCTCTCCCGTTGCGGAGCACAGGCTCCGGACGCGCAGGCTCAGCGGCCATGGCTCACGGGCCCAGCCCCTCCGCGGCATGTGGGATCCTCCCGGATCGGGGCACGAACCCGTGTCCCCTGCATCGGCAGGCGGACTCTCAACCACTGCGCCACCAGGGAAGCCCAGGAACCCATATTTAACCCAAACCCTTTGGTACCAAACTCATATTTCTTCCTCTAATTCTTAAATTGTGGACACATATGGGACTACTTTGGATTTGGGGAAGGGAATGTCTTTCCATTTACAAATGACACCAGTTAACATGTCCCTTGAATACAAATACAAGCCATAAAGAAGAAAATTACGGTTGTAAAAAGATTTTACCTGTAGAATAGTTTCATATCAGGTGATTCATTTAGAAATATCTTCCTCTCCAAGAATGAAATTTCCATCACTGCATCCTAGTGCTTGGATCAGTGGATTGAGGGATAGGTGCTGGTTCCAAGATTTGAGGGTCACTGGTAGAGTTAAATTAGAAGACATATCCATTAGCTGATTTTACCCCTTTCCTCAAGTTCTAACCAAAATGGTGACACAGTAGTGATCATCAATGACTTTCTGGTGTGGTCCATGGATCACCTCCACCAGAATCACCTGGCTGACTTGTGAATGAACCAGACCTGATGAACCAGAGTTGATGTGGGGAGTGCCCATGACTGTGCATTTTAATACGCCACCAGGTAACCCAAATAAGAGGACTTTCTTCTAAGAAACTCTTTGCTACTTGCTTTGTATTTACTGACACTTAATAAATGAACAGTTTGACTCTGGAGCAAAATTGAGCCCTGGGTGAGTCTTGGGCTTTTCCTGATAGCTTAACACCTGAACCCTTGATCCTAAGGAGCCTGTGTGCCTGATCTGTGCCTCATGGGTCCCTATCCCTCTTCCACAGGGTCATCTTGGGGGTGTGAACGTGTGATCCTCTTGCTGAGAACACCCAACAGTCCTGTGGGGTCCCTGCTGGTGGAGAAGGGCTGTCTTTACAAAGACCTTTGGTTCTACACATGGACCCTGTGTGTTGTGCAAAGGCCACTTGGAGGGCTGACCTGCCGCCACACCCAAGGGCTGTTTTGTGAAAGCACGTGGGGCCTTGAAGTCAGCCTCCGAGACAGAGGGACAAATTGGATTACCTTCTCCATGTCTGCAGTCACTGCCTTTGGTGTCTGTTCCGTAAACCTGCCATTTCCCCACTGCTCCTTTCCTCCCATGAGAAAGGCGGCTTCTGCTAAGCTGGCCTGCGGTGTGGCACCCCTCGAGGCCTCCTCCGGAAAGGCCGTCCCTGCTGCTGGTCCTCTTTTCGGACTCCTTCTTCACTCTCCTATCGTTTCACCCTCCCCCACCCCCCACCCGCTTTCCTTTCTCACCCCAGGAAGAAGACAACGCCTGACCCACTGACCTGACAGACGGATGTGTGACCTCCCAGGAATGGTGTCCTTCTCTCCTTGGGGCTCAGTCAGAGGCCACCTTGGGAGTGGAAAGCTGGGAGGCCTCCCTGAAATCACCTCCCCTCTGAGGATTCTGTGGAACCACAGGCCCAAAGCCAAACCTGCTCTGGAAATGAGGCCTTCCTTGGGGAAGGGCGCTCACGCATCTCAGCTTTGGCGAGGCCTGGCTCCCTTTGTTCATTTTTGAGCTAAGAAGACAACTCATTCCAGGCTGCAGATGGGGCTGCCAAGTCTGCGATAACCTCAGCACGAACCTGCCAGGAGGTGTGAGGAAACCACACCAGCCTCCATCCTCCCCCAGAGCTCGGAGGATGGGGGAGGGACCAGGAGACACACATCAAAGGCCAGAGGTCGGCAATCACACTTCTGCTCGGCTTTACCATCTTTCTTTAGAAACCAGCAGGTGTGGAAAAAGTAAAAGGCTGACCTTTCTTTCAACCCTAACCCACTTTGAGCGGCTTTCATAATAGCTCGGCTCTCCCCTGGGTTTTGATGGCTTCGGCTTCAATCTCTCCCCCCGAAAAAGTCCGTTTTCTCATCTCGGGCGACAGGTTTCACCATCTATTTGCTTTTCAGATGTGCGTGGGTGGCGGGCCCCACTTGCCAGATTTTTCCCACGCATCTTCAAACCGAAAGGGCTGACCCTGCAGACAGTGTCCTTCTGAATCACCTGGGGAATCTCTACGTTCTCCAGCACCACACGGCGACCGAGCGGAAGAGGCGTGGAACCGAGTGCCACGGCGGCGCGTACGGACGCCGAGATGGGCCAGAATGCCTGGAATCGAGTGGGGGCTGGGAAACCCTGGAGCGGAGGAGTGGTTTGGTCACCTTGGACTACTCAGCGGTTCAGCAGGTGGGGTGAGGTGCACAGGGATTCTGCCACGAAGGATCCCAGCCCAGACAGAGCAGCCTGCACATCCACGTGTCCCCGTCGGTTCTCCTTCTAGGCCCAGTCCACGTGGCCACCTGAGTCTCTGGAGGGACTGTCCTATTAATAAAGAAATCCTTCTGCTGTGCTGTTTTGGGCACTTGGATAAACCACTCTTCTGTTACTGGACAGTAAGAGGCTTGACTTGAGGGTATAGGGGGTTGTGAAGGGTCGGATCTAGTGACCAGCTCACCTCCGTTCTCCCCAAACCTCCCCTGCAGGCTTGCCCTTTGTCCTTCTCTGACAGTGGGGGTTTTGGGAGTTTGTCTCTGGCCAAGTTGGCCAGTGGCATTGTTGATGGCTTAGAGCTGACCAAGGCACCGAGTGTCCTCGCCGATTCAGAGGCTGGCGAGCGCTCTCGTGCCTGGCACAGTGCTGGATGCTGTGAGGTGAGGCAGAGGGAGGTGAAGATAGAAGAAACACAGGTCCTAGCCCTAGCGGGAACAATCCGATTATGGAAAGTAACTTATTCCTGAGTAACTGATGAGAGATGAGGCCGCAGGAGAATCCGGGGGGCAGGGGGAGGGTTGGAGGGAGGTGGAGGGAAGGGGGGCTGGGAGAGGCTCTGTGGGGCACAAGGCACTCAGGAGAGGTGAGTGCAGATGGACTGCCCAGCCTGAGCTCAATCTGCCTGGTGGACTGACTGGGACATGCACCTCGGGGCCTGTGTCCAAGCTCTTTGCTGATCCTCTGTACTGCCTCGTGCTGGCAGTTTTGCCCAGATTTGTATCCAGATTCACTAATTGTGGTTTTAGGTCACGGTGACCTCCTCCCCCACCTCATTATTCTGGTAAATCAGGTTGCTCTTTGCTCAGTGTGCTCTTTGAGGACCAGGGGAGGGCTGGGGAATTTTGCTGAAAGCAAAAGCTCATCCTGCAGAGGGCAGTGGGTTGGTGCGTTGCGATGGCTCAGGCAGGTCCGAACACAGGCCTCAGAGCAGACTGTGGGTCCAGGTATCAGGCCATGTGGCAACTGTTCAGGACAGCTGCTGGCTCGGGCCCTTTTGAAAAGTAATGGTACAATGTGTGTCCCAGAAGGGCAGCTCGACCCCGACTCTGCTGTGGGCAACTTCATCGCTTGCCTTATGTCTCAACAGAATGAAAGATGACACTACGGTCAATGACATAGTGTTTATTTAAATCCTGAGGTTAAAAATAAAGACATTCCCAAATGGTGCAGCAGATGCTATAAGGAATATGTTTGGGGATACAAAAGTTCCTCACCCCTGCTGTGCAGGTGGAGTGTTGACATCTGATGTGCTTCTGGGTAATTCTTTGGCAGATAAGAATGCCATGGGTTTCCAGACCCGCTACCCCGTAAGGCTGCAAGAACTGAGGATTAGTCAATTAAAGTGCAATTCCAATTTGGAAGCCATCCAACTGAGGCTTCACTGTTGCTCTGCAGCCACCAGGGGCAGGATCATCTCTGGATAACACTTGTCCTAAGGTTCTAAGGAAGGCTTTTTATCAGAAATGCCTCCCAAAATTTAAAGATGTACATTATTTTGAAAAAGTGCTTGAGAAAAGGCATTAACTCAGTCTTTCCTGTTTCCTTGGAGGAAGCACAATGGAAAGAGAGAAACTTACCCAAGGTTCCACTGAAAAGTACATTTTAGGTAAGCATTTTGTAAATGTGGATGGCTGACTCCAGTCTCTGGGCGACCCTTGGTTCTGAGCATCACAGATGGAGGCTCTGCTGATTCTCAAAACCTCTGAGTCAAGGATGGGATTCTCCCATGTAGAGTCACCAAGGTGGGCTTCTGAAATTGAAACTCCTATAAAACCATGTCAGTGGACATCTAACCAGTATCATAAAACAGACTCTGAGATTTCATCCCCAAATGGGGATTTCTTTTCATGTGAGTCTGGAATGGCTTCACCACCGAAGGTGAGTGACAACTGAAAATTTCCAGAAACACCATCCCGTTTATTTTTGAATTATATAGTGTGGCTTTTCATGTTTACTTTCTAAACCCTATGTGGTGTTTCAGTTCCAGATTCCTGCTTGTGAATTTCCTTGCCTGATCTTGGTCCAGTCGACCTGGAGTAGGTGGGCTCCAGCCAGAAGTGCTCTGCAGAGGCCACGCTTTCTCCCAAACGCCCTTCCTTGAGGTTTATGAGTGTGCCTGACAGAGGCTGTGTTCATGGGCAAGGGTGCTCAGTGGCTTCTGAGACAGTGGTGAGCAAGGTGGCTGGTATCAATACTAAAGAGTGATAGTTATTCAGAGAGCCGGGCCATCAAGGGGCTGCTGGGGTTTTGTTTTTGTTTTTAAATAGTGATCTGAGACCCCAAGGATGTTTCCTTCTTCTTAGACTTCTAGTGTAGTTCAGTCTACTGGCTGGGGCCACCACTTTCAATAGCTGTCTTTCATTGTCATTTGCATTAAAAAGAAAATACTGCAATCCCAAAGCCTCAGTAAAATTGGGAACCTGTTTAAAGAAAGCTATTTATACAAGCCATACTTAAATATGGCTGCAAGCGTAACTGCACCCATAGATATTCTCTAGCTGCATAGTGCACAGCAAACCTGAGCTCGCACAGCAAAGTAACAAAGGACGAGTCCATTCAGCACAAAAAATAAATATGCTGCAGAAAGGGGTGTGACCGGGGGTCGGGGGACAGGTCTCTCAACACAGCAAAGGCCTTTCTGCACAACTGCAGTCACCTTTTGTTGTGGTGCCACTAGGGGCCCACACTCTACTGCAGGAGAGGCTCTGGGTTGGCTTCACAAGAGCCAAGTGATTTTTTAAGCTACAGTTGGGCTGAGTGACAGAGGTTCAGAATCAGCCTCAGATGGAATGTTCCAGGCCTTTCGCAGGAGACACATCAGCTACTCTCGAAACGCTGGTTCTAGCTGCAGGTGATGGTGGTGATACCAGCAGAAGGCCATCAGCTTGGCCAGAGTCTCCACTGTATCCTGGGAAAGCTAAGCACTCAAACCAAGATTCCAGACTGCTTTGGGTTCTTTTGTTAGTTTCTCTCATGTGGTGAGCTAGCTACATCTGATTATCCTTTCCAAGAGGGTGGGTGACTTTAAAGGCAGGATAATTTGCCCTGGAACAATCTTTAGGCTGTGTGGCACCCTGTGAGGACAAGCACGAGCCTAGGAAGTCTCTGGGGGCCTGGCTATTTCCGTTTTGGTGCTGAGCACTGTCAGGACCTTGCTCGAGGACATGCTAGAGACATGGCTTTCTGCCACAGGCAGCTGCTCCCAGGAAACAGAGCACAAGAGGTCCAGCTTTTCTCTGGGCTTCTCTCTCTGGAAGGTTCTGTTCACCATGTCCCAAACCCCACTTAAAGTGACTGGGAGTGCCTAAGTCTCCTGTTTAAATCAAAGTTCTGAGTCCATCGCTAAAGTCATTTCCTCCTGCCCCTGCCCGAGTCCTCTCTGCTGGTGCATGGTGGGTGTGGGGTCTGAGCTGAACTTGGCCTGGGGTTCCTGACCCACTCTCCAGCTCTCAGAACTGGTCAGACCAGGCTTGTGAACGACGAGATGAAGCTTCAAGGTGGTGTGGCTTGGCTTAGTCACCAGGCTAGCTGGAGGGCTGGCTGGGCCCAGCACTCAGACCCACAGTCACCCTGCCCAGCGCCCTCTCCCTTGTCCCAGCCAAGGTGGGCTGCTTTGTCAGATGCTCTACTCACTGTGGAAGTACCTGGGTCCTGACTGCCCTGTGAACAGGGCACAAAAAGGCCATCAAAGGTGAGCCCTCTGTGGTGGGAGAAGAGGGCCACAGAGAACAGGAAGATTATCTCCTTCTCGTCCTGGAAAAGGACAGAGGATTCATTTGCCCCAGAGGGAGGCAGCTCACAGGTGTCAGGTGCAGGCTGAGCAGCAGGAAGTGGGCACATGGGGTGTGGGGAATCTGGTAGGTGGGGAGGGGGGACCAAGAGGTGGGCAAAGAGCAGATTCATGAATTATGCCTGTTTATACTTGAGTTACCAAAGACTTCTGTTAAGAAGCCCCAATTTTTAAAAGTGGTTCCTACCCTGATTTATGATCATTAGTAAACATATCTGCAGGTGAGGCAGAAGCTCTTATTGGTATAAACAAAGACAGGCTGTCAGCTAAGGAGTGAGCCCTATAGGCTGATGCACAACCCTGTGTTTTGGTCATGGCGTTGACATTACCCAGCATCTGGGCTCTGGCCGTCCGTAGACAAACAGCACTGCAGGCCCTCAGTAGGTGGGTTCTGTTCCCTGGATTAGCTTCAATTCTGATTCTTAGGGTGATGTTTTGAGCTGTTGAGAGGCCTGAGTGAAGGGCTTTGCTACTGCCCAGACAGAAGGGCCAGGAGGCAAGTGCAGCTGGAGGCCCCTCTGAAATGGCTGAGTTCTGGAGCAGCTCTGGACTCAACGGGGCAGGAAGGGACAGGAGCATGATGGAGGAGGCTGGCTGGGATCTTGGGTGGGCCCCTGCGTGCCCCGACCTCCTTTTCCTGGGAGGACTCGAGGGCCTCACAGGGTCTGGCCAGGGCATCCCAGCTCATGGTCACCCATGACACGTGGCCCCAGGCTGGGCACAGGGGGGCCATGTCTCTCCCTGAGCAGAAGTTGGGATCCTCTCTTGCCTGGGAAATTCTCCACAGGAGGCCTGGAACCAACTGTGCCCCCAGGAGAGGCCACTGGTCTCCTGAGTGTTTAAAACTTTGGCATACTGTCCCTCTGGGTGTGAGGACAATGGAAACGTTGCTTGAGCCCTTATAAGCCACACAGCTAAGAGTGACATGCATGGTGCTGAGTACGAGGAACAACCCAGCTCCAAGGAGCAGCCAAGAGCCCGTTGCACAGTGGATCTTGATAGCTTCAGAGCAGCTGTTTTTTGGTTTTTTTGGGTTTTGTAAGTGCTTTATGTGACAGGAGAGGAAGAGTAGTGTTTCCTGTGGGTAATGGGAAACTATTAAAATCCAGGTGCTTGAGGCTACGGGAAATCACTTCCATCGTAGATCACAGGCCGGTCAACCGTTAAGTGATAAAATACTTTCTTGGAGACAAACCTGAGGAAACAGAAATGGAAAAGGAGGTGTTACCTTGAGGGCTAAAAGCCCGAGGGGCAGCAGCTGCAGTGACCTGGCACGGCGAGTCTTTGTGCAGAGACCTCTGCTCGGAGGCTGGGGCCTCTTGCAGAATGCGTGGACTCTTCCAGGCCCCCTCAACCTCACTTCCTGTCTGTCTAGCAGAGACATCTCCCTGCAAAGTATCAGGGGTCTTGGGACACCGCCACAGACTTTCCTGGGGCTTGGGTGCAGAAAGGCCCATTTGGTCTCACACTGTGAAGCCCCGCCCCCGCTTGCCTTGCTGCTCTGAAGCAGTCCCGGGGGTCTCCGGGGTCTAGGTGGTCTGGACTGCACTGGGGAAGTGAAGGGAGCATATAAGGTGGAAGTGAGCCTGGATTTCACTCTGACTGGGCATCTAAATCCATTTTGCCGTCCATGTTCTGGAAATCTCGAGTAGGCCCGAGATGACCTCAGTGGAGTAGGCCCGAGATGACCTCAGTGGATTAAGGCCAGAGTGTATCACTGCACCACGGCCGCTTCTAATGATAACTGGGGGCCGGCCTGGGGCTGCACTCTGCCCTCAACACACCTCTACCAGCCTCTCCGTCAACACTCAGTGGGGCTCCATGAGGTAGTAAAAATGCTGGCTGCCACTGTGGAGGAAACTGGGGTTCAACTAAAACCCACAGAGGGAAGAGCAGAGCCTGTGCCTGGCTGGCCTCCATCCAGTCTCCTAACCGCTGCCCCAGAGGGGCTGAGGCCCACGTCCAGTCCGAAAGCAGCTCTCTGGACATGCTGGGCCTGTGCCCAAGAGTCCTGCGAACTCAAGGTGTGTTCATGTTCATGGGGGGGGGGGTTGGGGGGAGGGGCAGGAGTGGGGCAAGGTGGGAAGCCCATTCTTCTAACCTCTCCCTTGGTGGATGCCCATGGCCACAAGCCCTGGGAGTTCAAGGCCTGGAGGTGGTGAGGAGGTGGCACTCTAGCTTTCCCCTAGAGTGTCCTATTAAGTTATTCCCAGCCTATGAAGTGGGCTTGGAAGGGCGCCCATGTGGAGGGATGCGGCCGCTAGCTCAAGGGCCCGCTCAGAGAGGATGTGGCTGGATGCTGACAAGACAGGTCTTATAAAAGAGGCAAGCCCCAATTAAGGGCTCACGCTGACGCAGAAGACATAAAAGGGACAGGTGCCCAGCAACCTGTCTCACGTCTCCATGACGTAGGCCCCTGGCTCACAGCAGATGCTCAGCCAATGGTGGTCCTCTGTCCTACTTCCTTTCTTGGCCGCCCCTCCAGCCTTATCTCCCTACATCCCCATCCTCCTGCCCCCCAAGCCCTACACTCCTGGATCTGCATCTGGTGCTTTGAAACAGTGCTTCCCAAAGATGGTACCTGCTGCTCCACTCCCATGACAGGAGGGCCCAGGGCCTCACCTCACAGCTCTGGTCCTGATTATCTCAAACTTTAGCCTTCATTCCTTCGCTTCTCTCTCATCCATCCATCCACCCATCCACCTAATCCTTCCACTATATTTACTGAGCTCTTCTCTGGTCTGGGCAGTGGGAATCTGGACAGCAGAGAGGCAGAAGAGCGTCCCGGGTAAGAGCGTAGAGTCTGAAGCCTGGCCACCTGGGTTCAAATCCAGCTCCACCACCAGCTGTGTGACTTGGGATTGTCACTCTTCTATCCTTCTGGTCCTCAGTCCCTTAGTAGTAACACGAGGAGAAAAACAGTCCCTATTGCATGAGGCTGATGTGGGGCTGAAGTGAATAAGTAAGAGCGGAGGGTGGAGAACACACCTGACATGTGGCGAGACTCTGTAAGTATTAGCCTGTGTGTTACACAGTCTATAACAGACACTGGAACACCAAAGCATAGGTCTAAAATCAAAGAACTACTGATAATAAGCTACTGATAATTAAATAACTTCTTTTAAACATCCACCTCTGTTCTTGGGACCAGGTGCCAGGTGGATTCATCTTGATGCTGATGAATGAGGTGGCCCCTACCTGGAAAAGGTGTTGTCGAAGATGAGCATGTAGATGCCTGGTGTGCGGACCTTGAGCTGGCCCTGGATGTTCTCCTTGTGGGAATTGCATCGGGTTGTGGGAATGAGCACCTGGGAGACAAAGCAGATAGGAAAAGTGAAACAGAAGCTGAAAGGGCACCATGGATCCTCTGGGCAGACTCTTTATCTTGGGGAAGGAAACTGAGGCCCAGGGAAGCTGAGTGCCTGCCTTGTCTAAGGTCACAGCTGAGCAGGGCTGGGGCTGAGATCAGCCCCCAGGATCGGTGGGGTACCTTCCACATGCCCTGGGTTTGTCGATAACTTGAGATAGTGGGGAGGCTGTAGACACGAGTTTCATCCAGAATCATGAATTGGTCAGCATCCCAAAAGAATGGTCCTCCAGCCTCCTCTGACCATGGCCAGTGCCAGAACGCTCCACCATCCAGAGGAACAGCCCCTTTCTGGCTTCAGGAAGGTGAGGCTTATTCTAGGTGAAATCCTGCCTGGCTCTTTCCTTTGCGCTGGTGCTGCTACCCTTGGGGGTCTCACAGGACAGGCCAAGCTCTCTTTCCACATCTCTCGAGCACTTTGTGAAGCTGCTGGGCCCACTTTCTTCCAGGCTGACCACCCCTGGCTCCACCCGTGGCTTCTCACTTGGCCCCAGTCGGTCCATATGCCTCAGAGCCCTTTCATCTTTCCAAGTCTCCTGCTTCCTCTCTATCCCCTCTGAGAATGAGAAATTAATCCCAGGAGACATTTATTTTCTAAGGACATGTTCTAAGGGCCTCACTGTCAGAGGCCAAATCTGAGCAAATGGTGTGAGCTGGACAGGGCCAGGGCTTGGGTCTATGGATGGCCAACCTCTTTCCCATGGGCAGAGTCTTCAACCTGTTAGCCAGCTAAGATACTTTAAAACTGAAGATATGACAGGAATTAACACAAGAGCCAACCAAAATTAAAAACATTTTTTTGAAGGGACAAGCACTTAGAGGGTCTTGTCTCATTAAGCATCCATAAGCCTCCCATTTGGGACTACACATATATGGTCACGAAGACCATGTAACATCTTAGCAACGGGTTCCTAAGGTGGTGAGCTGCCCCACAATGTAAAAATCTTCATTCTCTACAAAATTAAATGTTGCTCCTTTTTTGGAAATTCAATTTTTGTTAAATTTAGTTTTAATTTTTTCCTATTAAACATTTTTCAACCTGTGCAAAATGACTGACTCCAAAATAGTTATAAAGATGTGATTACTTTTTCAACTCAAACTTGAATACAGCTCCTATTTCTTGAAAAACTACATGGTGGCCACAAAGTTCCCAAAGTGACGTAAGTTCCCACAAAAGGCTCTGCTGCCCTCAAGGATCTTGTGGTTTAATGGTGACAACAGATAAAAAAACATTCAATTATGTTGGGTGAGACTGTCACAAGAGGTCTACCAGGGAGGGGTGCCTATCCCAGCCTCTAGGTGGGGGGAAGGAGAGGCAGAATCAGAGAAGACTTCCTGGAGGAGGCAACACTGAGCTTGGCAATTTAGCTAGTTATAGGGAGGTTTGGCAGCTCCAGGCAGTGGGGACAACATATTCAAAAGCACGGGAGAACGGCTAAGATTTACCCTCTCAAGTAACAACCAAAACCGACAAAATATACAAAACAGTTTTTAAGACACTGTACATCAGGCAATGATGGACAGTGATCTGTGAGAGAACAAGGTGAGCCCTGCAATTGCCCTAGTTTACTGCTTTGAGAGGAACAGAGAACAATAAGCAGATGGAACAAATAAAAAACAGTAAGATGAGAGACTCAAACCTAACTTTATTGACAATGTAAGTAGGCTAAACATCCCAATTGAAAGGTAGGTATTATCAGGTTGGATAAAAGCAAGCCCCAACTCCATCATGCCTACAAGAAATACAATTTAAATGTAAAGATATAAAGAAGTTAAAAGGATGTAAGAAGATATACCGTGCTAACACTAGTCAAAAGAAAGAGGGATTGACTATATTAATATCAAAGTAGATTTTTACATCAAAGAATGTGGCCAGGGACAGTTTCATAATGATAAAGATGTCAGTTTCATCAAGGGGACAGAACAATCCTAAACATTTATGCCCCTAATGACAGAGCTTCAACACACATGAAGCAAAAAGTGGTAGAGTTACAAGGAGAAATAGAATAAATTCATAATTACAGTTGGATATTTTAATGTCCCTCAATAATTGATGAAATAAGTAGACAGGAACTCAGTAAGGAAATAGAAGAACACTATCAACTGACTTGATCTAACTGATATGTATAGAACATTCCACCCAACAATAGCAGAACACACATGCTTTTCAAGTGTACTTGAAACATTCACCAGGTAGGCCATATTCTAGGCCATTAAAAAAAAAAACCCAAAACTTACATTTAAAAGGATTCAAACTATACAAAGTGCATTTTCTGACAATGGAATTAAGTAAGAAAAAAAAAAAGCAGTTGCCTGGAAAATCCCAAAATATTTGGAAGCTAAATAACGTATGGGTCAGAGAGAAGTCAAGAGGGAGATCCCAAAGGCATGGGAGAGACAGACAGAGCACACAGTATGTTCCTGACACCACAGTACATGTGCTCTGGCTGGAAGTTGGTGGTGGGGAGGGAGTAGGATGGGCCCAAGACAAGCCTGGAGAGGACAAAGATGCATGAGGACCTACTATGCGTGGGCTCTGTGGCAGCTACTTCTTATCTCATCAAGTTACATTAATGTTCTACAATATTCTAATTCCACTGGGGACTGAGAATCCTGGGACGCTGGGTGGTTGGGTCTGTTTCCGTGATGCATAACCTAAAAATTCTGAGCCTGGCCTAAGATACTTCAGCAACCACATGTAGGAGGAAGTGCGGGGGAGAAAGTCTTGCTGTTTACACAGGGACGCCTGTGTGCCCCGCACCTCAACCTTCCCACACACTACTTTGATTACAAAGCAAAACCCAAGAGCTTGTTAAGGCAGATCCTCTGAAGAGGACATGTGTAAGATAATACTCTTCATGTCTTTAAACTGTCTACTCTATGGACTTTTGGTTCATTCCAGCTGCTGTTTTTTCTACCACAGTCAAAATCTGTAAGACTGATTTTAAAATCAATCAAAACATCTAGGGGAGATTAACGAAGGCTCTGGTGTCAAAGCCCATACAGCAGAGGTGACAGGAGATGACAGGGGTCTCAGGTAACCCTGAGCGAGACAGGTCTCTGCTGTGTGAGCTCTGGGGGCGTCTCCCATCAGCCTCCAGTGCTTGGGCGCCCATGACCTGATTTATGTGATATGTCTGCAAAACAGTCCAAGTTGGTTTTACTGCTTTCTCGAGGGACTCTAGTGACCTGGCGGCCTGGTACAGAGCCAGGGTTCTATGTTAAATGGAAAAAGTCAGTCTCAAAAGGCCACATATTGCATGATTCCATTCACATGACATGTCCAGAACAGGGAATCTGTAAGGACAGAAGGTAGGTTGGTGGCTGCTGGGTAGAGGTTGGGGAGTGACTGCTAATGGGCACAGGGTTCCTTTTTGTTTTGGGGGATGATGAAAATGATCTGAAATCAGACAGTGGTGATGGTGACACAACTCTGTGGATAATACTGAAATAACAGTGAACTGCACATTTGAAATGGGTGAATTATATGGTGTGTAAATTATACCTCAATAAAGCTGTTTAAAAAATAAAGTCAACGGTCCTTGCTCCCAGTAGCCTCAGGCAGGCCTCTGAGCTTCTCTGGCCAAAGAGAGAGGCAGGGCCTAGGTCTTCTTCCCTGATGTGTCCCGGGCTTCAGGGCAGCAGTCTGCACACGGGTAGCCTCAGGTCCTTGATTTACCACTTCTTTCGTCAAGTGCTTCCCAAAGTCACAGTCTCTAATCTCAGTGTCGAGGAATGGCCTTGATAGAGGAGGTCCCTCTGGAGAGAGGGTGGTCCCGGGTGGGAGTGTCTGACATGTCCCTAGAGATGGGACTGGCCTTCCATGCTGTTCCCTCCACCTGTATGCTTTTCCTCTAACCCATGTCCCCCTGCCATCCCCTCCCCACAGCTTTTCTTGGTTTGGCCCAGGAGTCTCCTGCCCTGATCACTGCTCCCCAGGTTAGGTGCCGGCCCCCCACCCCCAAGTGCCACCCCACCATGACAGTCACCACCTGGAATCACAGTTGTTTCTTTTTTTCTTTTTTCCCCCCACAGTTGTTTTTTTTAATAAGGTCTCCCTCTGATCACACCATGAGCTCCTCAAGGGCAGATCCCATGCTGTTCCTTCTCTCTTTATCCCCAGTGGGCCGGCCCTACAGAGCCCAGTATACAGCGTACAGTAAATGGTTGTGAGCAGAATGCAAGTACACAGCATAGCTCCTCATGCCTGAACCTCCACAATCACGAAACCTGAGTGTTGCAATTTGCACTATGTCCCATTGTTCCCAATAAGGTCCAGTCTGGTCGGGGCATCATACGGGGAGTCCCCAGGATAGATGCTAAAGGTGTGAGCCTGGACGTAAGTTCTCCAGGTTGATGTCTGTACGGGACCTCAGGCAGACATAACAGCCATCCCCACAGCTGGCTGGTGACAGTCGGGCCTGTGACGGCAGAGGAGCACCTGAGCATCCTTCTCACCCACCCTGCAGACGGGCTCCTTCTGCCCCCTGGCGTCCACTGTGGGAAAGACAATGGTAACCATATCCTTCAGGCAACAAGGGAGCCAGAGATGAGGATGGCTCCTGGGCGTCCCTGAGCTCCTGATTCCTGGGAGGAACCACACAGGTCTCCCAGGGCCATGAGGATTAGGCTGGTGAGTGACTGAGCAAGGAGAGAGGCGTGGAGACCGGATCTAGTCACCTCCCTCTCTCCCTCCCACAAATATCCACCAGTATCTAAGGTGGGCAGACACAGTGCGAGGCGCTCGGTGGGCGCTGGGAACAGGAGGTGAACAGCGAAGGTGCTGGTGCTGAGCTCCAGGTGGTGCAGCTGGTTGCTAGTGCAGAGCTGAGGAGCACGCTGCTTAAGCTGCTGCCCAACAAACTGCCCAGGCAGGCCGCTCTGCACCCGAGTTTCCTCATCAGCAAAGTGGGACTAAGACCTGCCTCATGGACCGAGACATGTGCCCAGGTGGCAGCAGTGAGCCTGAATCCACTCTCTGACCACAAGCCCAGGACCTCCCGGGTGGACGTTCAGAACCGCTCGGGAAGGAAGGGCTCCAAGGCTACATGTGTGGTGTGGCTGTGAGCCTCCAAAAGGAGAAGAGGGGCAGAGCAGTTTTTAAATGAGCACGAGCGTGAGACTCCAATAATCGAGGCCGACTCAGGGGGGCTGGAATTAAATGTAAGAAGTGACTCTGAAGAGGACAGAAACGACAAAGCAATCTCTATAACAGGCAGATACCACCAGGACAGGGATGGCAGGAGAGCAAACACAGGTGGACACACGTCCCCCCATGTGGACACCGAAGCTGGAGCGGCGACCTGTGTGCCCAGCATGCCCGAGCCTGGCCCTGCTGGGGCTCTGGGCCTTCCCCAGCCCTCACCGTGAGTCCCTTAGGACACCCAGAGGACCACAAGCGTGAGGGACTAGTGGATGTCATCGCAGAGACTTCACAGAAGGCTTCTTTCACACAACTTCAAATTGCTCCTCTCTAGCTTCATTCTTAGAAAATGGAGATTTTGTATTAAAAGTCTAGGATCTACCCAGAGCTCCAATCCAGCCTGTGTGACTGTCCTCACTATTCCTTCCATTCACAGTGATTCAAATGGAACTCGTGTTTCCACCCAAACCAGCTCTCCCTCCATCATCCCCTGGCACCCTCCTTGCAGAGATTCAGGTGTGGAATTCAGACCTTCCCTCTTCCCCGGCCCACAATGAATTAGCCCCCACGGAGGCCTGTTCATTGTCCTGTGCTCTGCATCCTACTCCATCCTTTCTACTCTTCTTCCCCTTGAGCTAAACCAGTGGCTCTCAACCTTGATTGTCTACTGGGACCATCTAAGGATGCCTGGATCCCCCTTAGAGACTCTGGTTTAGTGGTCTGGGGTGTGGACTCAGAAGTGTGTTTTAAAAAGCTTCCCAGGGGGCTTCCCTGGTGGCGCAGTAGTTGAGAGTCCGCCTGCTGATGCAGGGGACACAGGTTCGTGCCCCGGTCCGGGAGGATCCCACATGCCGCAGAGTGGCTAGGCCCGTGAGCCATGGCCGCTGAGCCTGCGCGTCCGGAGCCTGTGCTCCGCAATGGGAGAGGCCACAACAGTGAGAGGCCCGCGTACCGCAAAAAAAAAAAAAAAAAAAAGCTTCCCAGGGCTTCCCTAGTGGTGCAGTGGTTAAGAATCCGTCTGCCAATGCAGGGGCCATGGGTTTGAGCCCTGGTCTGGGAAGATCCCACATGCCGTGGAGCAACTAAGCCTGTGAGCCACAACTACTGAGCCTGCGCTCTAGAGCCTGTGAGCCACAACTACTGAGCCTGTGAGCCACAACTACTGAGCCTGTGAGCCACAACTACTGAAGCCCGCATGCCTAGAGCCCGTGCTCTGCAACAAGAGAAGCCACTGCGATGAGAAGCCCGTGCACCACAATGAAGAGTAGACCCCGCTTGCCGCAACTAGAGAAAGCACGTGCACAGCAATGAAGACCCAACACAGCCAAAAATAAATAAGTAAATAAATAAATAAATAAATAAATTTTTAAAAAAGCTTCCCAGGTGTTTCTAATGTGTGGCCAAGGTTGAGGACTATGGTCCCGGCCACTGTCAATGTCCCGTGTTTAGAATGTCTTAGGAGTTTATGAACTGGTATCTGCCACGAAGACTTCCAGCCCAACCACCCAAGTGACACAACGGCTACGAGCCTCTACTGACCTTTCTGAGGTGAGATGCTGAACACCCTAAGCTCATAACCAGAAGCAAAGATCTTGGTCCCCACCTCCCATGGTGACCCGTTCTTGCTCGGCATGGCTCTGTTAAAAAAATGATCCTTAAACTGAGTCACTCATCTGTATTCCTTTCAGTTTCACCTACTGACCTATTCCAAGGTCAGTCTGAAGCTGACCCAGGAGTGGGCCTTCAGACATTAGAAGACAGCTCTCCTCCCCGAGGCTGGACAAGCCCGGGTGTGTTGCCTGCTCTGCATGATGCAGCCCAGGGGTTTTTCCCACTCTGGTCTCTGTGCCCCTCTCAGAACATCCCAGGTAAGGTCTGCCCGGGGAATCCTGCTGGCAGGGAGATGGCCTCACCTTACATTGATCCAGCGGCGTGTCCTCCGCCTCCCGGTACACCACACTGAAGGAGATACTCTTGGGGTCGGAGGAGAAGACCCAGCTGATGGTGAGGCCTGCCTCGGCCACAGTGATGGGGATGAGGCTATAGGTACTGGACCTCACAAACAGCTCCCTGTTGCCCTCCCCGAAGTTGGTGATCTCTTCCACCGTGAGGGGTAATCTTATCCTAAAATACGAATGCAGAGAGGGACTTGATCAAAGCAGGGAAAGCGTTTGAGTCCACTGGCCAGGTTGTCTGTGACTCCGAGGTGACTGGAAACCCTGGAGGCTCTTGGGAGGACAAGCCCTGGGTCACCATGACTGACACGCTTAAACATGGGAGAATTCTTGATGTGCAGCTCACGCCATCAGATGTTTCCTGAGCACTTACTAGGTGCCTGGCATAGCTCTAGGCACTGGGGCCACAGAAGTAAAAAATACAGATGATAATCCTTGCCCACGAGGAGCTGGTGTGGTCCCCGCAAGCTGGCTGGAACTGAGAGGACGGCCTGGGCTGCTCTGTGCCCCTCAAGGACGGGAAGCGTGTGCCAAGGCCTCAGCTTTCTGCAGCTCTCCTGCAGCTGCCCTGCGGCTCAGCTGTCCACTCTTTCTCTCCTCTTTCTCCTTCCAGTCCCTCACCTCCCGCTTTTACCTAATTAGCAGCAGAAGTAAGCACAGGCATCGTTTGAAACCTCCTGCCCTTTCGGTCAGTCGTCCCTCTTTTCAGCGGAAATCCGGGGCCTGCCAAAAAATTCCAAGCAGGCACCCTGACTTTTCATAAATGCAAACACCCCAGACCCTTTAATGCAGGGTAGTCTGAGGGCCCTGGGGAGACAGGCTTCTTGGGGCTGTGTCCCTATTCTAACTCTCATTAGCTGTATTAAGAGCCAGTTCCAAAAGTTCAAAGGGTTTAGGGACAGTGAGTTTCTCTGCAGGACCCAGAGAACCTGGTGCTGGTACCTGCCTCGCTTCTCATCTGCCACAGGGCTCACCCTCATGTCAGCCTCAGGTTCCTCACCTGCAGACAGGGACAACCACGCCTGCCTCTGGCGGGTATGACAATTACATTAGAAGATGAACCTGTGCTGAAGGGCAAAGTCTCCCTGACTTAAGTGGTGCCTCCTCCTGCCGAGCAAATCCGGAGGCAGCAGGTGAGCGAGGGCCACGAGGGCAGGGCCTCCAGAGCGGGGTTGAAGCTCAGGAGTGTGCGGCCCTGGATGGCCCATCTCCTCTTCTCAACTGTGCAAGGGCTAACTCTGCTCGCCAGCTTCGGGTGTTGTCACAAGGGCTATGTGAGGAAGCATGATGCTCCCGTCTACACACGAGGAAGCTAAGATTCAAAAAGACTAAGAACTCTATCCAGGTCCATACAGGTCTGATCCAAAGCCATTGCCTTTCTACTACACCAAACTGCCTTTCATGGACAAAAATATTACTGTCCCCTTTAACACAGGGGTGGAAACCAAAACTCAGAGAGGGTAGGTAACTTGCCCAAGATTGCACAGCAAATAAGTGGTGGTGCTAAGAATTCTGTTGGCTCCAAAGGCGTAGAGGTGGATGGGAATACTCCCAAGCTTTGCAAATGAGAAGACTAATCGATGATTAGAAAACCAAAATGCTCTAAGGAACAGCTCTGATATAGGTCATTCACCTGTGTAAAAATTTAATTCCATGGACCATTTTCCCATGTATTAATTTAAGCTTTATTGCTAATTATAGTAAAAAAAGGTCTTGTCCAATATTTACAATTTTCAAGAATCTGCAAGTAGGCAGAAGGGTCCATTTTGGAAAAGAGGTCTCTTACAACATTGAAATCTTGCTGCATTACTTACTCTGACAGGGTGCCCCACTAATGCTGGGTCATTTCATAATTTTACATTCCAGAATTCTCCCCTTGCACCGAGTTACTTGGATTGTGCCTTTAATCTTTTTTACCTTTCTAGACCTCATCTGTTCAATGAGAGGACAATACTCGGTCTCGCCAAAGGAGATGCTAATAAAAAGAAATCAAGGGTTTGCCATCTCTGCTCAAATATAATCTTAAATAAAAGAAGTCTGTTGTCCATAAGACTCACATCATAAATGTCAAGTCAACTGGTCTCCCTACTTCTGTCCCTTCATAGTCATTCTCCACATGGCAACTAGAGTGACCCCTTTTATAATGTAAAGTATATTAAGTCACACTTCTGTTCCAAATCTAATTTTAAAGCTCCCATTCCCCTCAGATTAAAAGCCAAGGTCCTTACAATGGCCAAGAAGGTTCTGATGTGACGTGGGCCCTGTTCCCTCTCTGACCCAGTCTCCTTCCCTCTTTCTGCTTCAGTCACACTGACCCTATCCTTATTCCTTAAACACACCAGACACCATCCTGCCCCAGGGCCTTTGCACTGACTGTTCCTTCTGCCTGAATGCTGTCCCTCACATTATCTGCATGAAAAGTCCTTCAAGTCTTACCTTCTTAGCGTTTTCTATTTAAAATTGCAACGCCACAAACGTATGGACACCAAGGGGGAAGAGCAGGCGTGGGGTGATGGTGGTAATAGTGGTGGTGGGATGAACTGGGAGATTGGGATTGACATATATACACTAATATGTATAAAATAGATAACTAATTAAAAAAATTAAGAAAAAATAAAATTGCAACCGCTCCCCCCTAATCCTACTCTTTGTTTCTTTTCCAAAGCAAGCACCACCTTGTAATATACTATATAATTTACTTATTTACTGATGTTTATTGTCTGTCACCCCTGCTGGAATGTAAAGTGAACATGAGGGCAGGAATCTTTGTCTGCTTTGTTCACTGATGTGCTCTAAGGACCTAGAAGAGTATCTAGCACGTAGTAGGTGCTGCATAAATATCTGTGAATGAGTGACTGAATCTACTCAATGACCATAATGCAATCATGCAGCCATTCGTCACAACACTGGAGAAAAAGAATGATATGGGGAAATACTCAAGCAATATTAAGCTTAAAAAGACTGTGAAATAAGATGTAGGATATTTGTTTATGTTGAAAAATTAGGTATATTAGTATAAACAAGACTGGAAGGCTATATCCAAAGTGGTTTGCTCATCTCTGTTTCCTGATTTTCTACAAGGAAAATTTTCTTACAATAAGAAAATAAAGTTATTTTCAAAAAGGAAGAACACAGGACATAGGGGTGGGGGAAGGATGAGTATAAAAGGACGGGGGAGCTTTTTGGGGTGATGGAACTGTTCTATATCTTCACTCCGGTCAAGTTTCTTTTCTGGACCTAGGTTTCCTCTTTGGCAGACTTGGGAGTGGAGCTGGTTGGGTGCTGAGGCCTGGGACTGTAAAGCCACTGGCAGAGCTCGATGTGGGGGCTGGCAGATGCCTGGTGATTACACTGTATTACCTGTCAAAATCCAAGCACTGTACAGTACAAACGGGGACCTTTACTGTATATAAATTTTACAAAAGGAAGGAAGGAAGGAAGGCAGGAAGGAAGAAAAAGAAGCACAAACTTGAAAACCACCATGGGTGCCAAGTCTGAGCCTCTGGGGTGCTTTCCAGCTGGGACACCGGAAGGCCAGGCCTCCTCTGGTGTTCCTCCTCCCCAAAAGTGACACCTTGGGAAGTCCAGCTTGGGGGCCCATCACTTACATCAGTTCTCCCGACTTCAGCAAGCAGATTTCAGCATCCTGCCCCACGGGCATGTCTTCAGTGTCCTCAGGGGTTAGGGAGTTTGACGTGGTGTCCCTGAAATGTCACAAACGAGAACACAGCCAGTTAGCTATCAGCACACAGGGTCCCGCATCCTGAAGCCCGTAGTCTTGGAGTCTGGTAGCCAACCTCAGAATGCGAGGGGAACCCTTCAATCATGGGGGCCAGGACAGAGGCCCCGCAGACTCTGTGGGTAGAGAGCCATGGGGGCCAGGCCCAGGCAGGCAGGACGGGGATAGAAGACAACAGGGCTGCAGTGACTTCCCCAATGTCTTCCCGGTGGGCGTGGGATGGGTGACCACAGCACAAACAGACCACCCTCCTGTCCCACGCCAGCAGAGCTACAGCCACGGGGTAAGTTTCCAGCACCACTGATGCCGCCTTTTCAGTGCCAGTCCCTGACTAGACGAGCCTGCTCTGGCCCATCTCTGGGGAACAAGGACAGGCACCCAGAGCTGATGAGGCAGGAAGCAGCATGGCCTGAGGAGGTTGTGGGACAAAGACTCATACAAAGGGTGCAGATCCACGCCACATCTCCTCTTCCCTCACAACCCACTGTCTGCTGTGTGGAGAACCAGCTGTGGGAGCTGCCTGGCAGTTCAGAGGTGTCATGGTTCCCAAAGTGTGCTCTGTGGAACACCACTGCCAGGGGAGGGGAACCCTGCACTCTTTCTTAGAAACTCATGGCATTCTTAAACAGTAAATTCAAGGCTCTGAGATGTCCTGCAATAAAGACATCTATTAATTTTCTTTTAATATTTATTTTCCTTATTTTTTTGGCTGTGTCAGGTCTTAGTTGTGGCACACGGGATCTTTGTTGAGGCATGCGGGATCTTTCGTTACGGTGTGCGGGCTCTTCACTAGTTGCAGCGTTCGGGGCTTCTCTCTAGTTGTGGCGTGAGGGTTTTCTCGCTCTAGTTGTGGCACACAGGCTCCAGGGCGCGTGGGCTCTGTAGTTGTGGCGCACGGGCTCTCTAGGTGAGGCACACGAGCTCAGTAGTTGTGGCACGCAGGATCAGTTGCCCCACGGCATGTGGGATCTTAGTTCCCTGACCAGGGATCAAACTCGACTCCCCTGCATTGGAAGGCGGATTCTTTACCACTGGACCACAAGGGAAGTCCCAAGACATGTATTAAATTTTAACTCTAGCATTCCCATGGAACATTTTTAACCCCTGCAGAGTTGCTGATCCTTGGAGCAGTGCCCACACTTCACTGATGGGGACACAGAGGCCCAGGTAGGTCTTGAGAGGCAGGGTCAGAGTCAGACACCCTGACTCCAGCTCAGTGCTCATCTTGCTGGGTCCCAAGCCCACTGCAGCCAATCGCTTATATGAGCTCAGGGATCTCAAACCCAACCAGCTCCAGTGCCCAATGCTGCCTGAGAAGAACCTAAGTCCAGAAAAGGGAAATAATTTGCTGATTTGCCCCATGGGAAGGGGTTAATGAGGAAGATCTCCTGAGCAGCATGGCTTTTTCCCAAAATGCTGTGATAATTCCCTTCTCAACTGTCCTGGCAGGCTCTCCCCAGATGTTTCTGGGGTGAGGTCAATAGGTCCCAAAATGCCCTCACCCAATTCTGCTCCCCCATCCCACCCACTACACATGCCCCTGGGCTCTCACCAGCCTGGCCCCTGGGCACATTCACTCAACCTCTGAGGCCCTGTGTGAACTTGTGTGAACTCAGACCTGCCCTACCCTCACCCTGCCTGCTGCTGAGCAGGTCCTGAGGCGGCGGCCCAGCACTGCGCAGGACACGTGAGGCAGGCACGGGCCCTACCCCACAGACACGCTCCCTCTGAGGCAGGGACAGACAGCTGCGGCCTGACTGGGAGGTGGCCTCAGCACATACAGTAGCACACGCGAGGTCAGCAGCTGACAGCAAGCATCCAGACCACGCGCTCAGATGGCCCTCCTCACCTACCCTCACACCCACTCGGGCACCAAGTTCACGGCTGCCCCTAGAGTGGACCTACAACTTACGCTGGAAAGCTGGTGTGCTTCTCTGAGAGCGCTATCTGGGCTGCGGCCAGGTGTGATGCCTGGGGAAGGGCTCTGCAGCTTTCCTAGGGAGTTAACAGACCCTGAACCCCAGAGCTCAGGTGAGGCTGGGACATCACATCATCTCTGGAACATGAGAAATCCAAGAGAGCACAGTGGGTGGCCAGACCCTAATGCTCACAGAGCTTCTGGCTGGAGGGGGCGGCCATCGCCTCTGCTCAGAAATGGTTCTCACCACACTGCTCCTCACATTTCACTGCCAGGTGGGTCCCGTGGCCAAACACGCCACAGCAGGGGCATGAGGTTCATCCTTCCACAGGGAGAGGCACTAACAATGGGCAGAGATGCACAAGCCGCCCATGGGGAGGGGCAGCAGATACCGTCCCCCGAAGTCTACGTCCTGCGTCTGAGGCCTGAGGCTCCTCAGTCAGCAGGATGCTGGGAAGGTCCCGGGAGCACCCAGGTGTTCTTCATGCGGATGCGAAGACGGGTGGTTCAGAGTTGGCAAAATCCAGTGAGTCTCGCCTAAGCCTGTCCTGGATGCCACTCAACCCTGGGGGCAGGAATATCTGTGCAACATGCAGTGTGCCTGCAGCAACCACGATGCACCAAGAGTTTGGGGTTGGCGACTGGTGGCGTCACCCCAGGGGCTGTGACAGACGCGGCACCTGCAGCTCGCTCCCCCCCCCCCACTCCTCCCCGCCACCCACGTGTCACAGCCCGGCTCACGCTGGGCTTTGCCTATCGGCTTTTGGGTCTTATCTCCCCCTGGTCCACATGCTCTTTGCAAGCAGGGGCTGTGGCTAGGCTTTCCCTGTCCCAAAGGACAGGTCACTGCCGTGCACAGGAACCAAAGAATGCCTGTGCTACTTACTAAGAAATATACGTGGGGGCGTAAATTGTTAATGTATAAATTCAGGATAAAAGGGCAGAGGTAATGCTGATGAAATCGAGAGAAGAATCAGCAACAGATCCTGAAGGAGGAAGACCCCGAGTCACACATGGAGTGGCAGATGCTGGGTTAGCAGAGCCACACCTGGGGAGAAACTGCAGCACCTTCACCTCGAACAGGATTTTCTCAGACAAAGCAGACTGTTCGCTGCCAACTTACACAGCCTCTCTGTCTGGAGGACAGCACTGCACAGGGGGAGGCCTCTGTCCTCTCTGGAAATCTCTGAGCTCGAGACTTGGCTTCATTCAGACAGCTGGACATCACGCCTGCTTGCTCCACCATATGGCCCCGCTTCCCGGCCTCGCTCCTGTCTACTGCTGGAGTGCTGAGGCCGCTGTCTGTGACAAGCTGCTCAGGGTGCTGCTGCGAGGGGCTGGAGGTGGCGGCTGGCACGGGGGCCTCCAGGGCTGCCTAGACAATCAGACGCCCACTAGCACTCAGGTGTCAGGCGGGCTGTCTGTGCACAGTCTACATCAGCCCACGGCAGGTGGGAGAGCGTGTCCTCACAAACACCTCGCCCTCAGCTCTGAGGCCTAACCAGTGGGCTCCCTCTGGCTGGAGCTCACTGTGGCTCCAGAGGGCAGGGGAGGTGGTATGGCTCAGGGGAGAGGGCTATCACTCCAAGGTGGTCCCAGTCTTGGCTTTATGACTGTGACTCTGGGTAAGCCCTTTCCTCCTCTGAGACCTCAGATTTCTCCTTTCTAAATGGGAGGAGATGGAACCAGATGGACTCCAGGTTTTCCTGGCTTAAAAAGGCTGTAAGTTTCAAAGGACCTGGAGAAGGCGTTTTACGGGCTGGGAAAGAGGTGGGCTCGCTCTGGTCGGCAGCTCGTGCCCTCAGCCTTCCCCACTCTTCCCAGGGAAGGTACAGCAAGAACATGTCCTCAAGTGCCTGCTGCCACCAAGGGCAAGCCTTGTCACTCCTTTTTCTCCCCAGCCCAGCCCACCTCTGACCTCCTTCCTGCCCAACACCTCTTTCTTGTTCATCTTCCAGTCGCTGGCTTCCAGATTCCCCCACCCCATCACAGAATGTCAGTGCGAGAAGAAGCTCAAAGGACCATCCAGTCCAACCTCACTTGATGGCTAAGGAGGCAGGGGCCAGGGTAGAGGAGACGGGCCCAAGGCCACTCAGGCCTGCCTCGTTTCATTTGCTCTCACCCTTATACAAAGTGCAAGTACCATAAATGAGAAAGATAAATAACATATGATGAAACGAACTCTGAAAGCTGTGGTTGGTTCTCTCAATATTCCCTCATTAAGAATAAAAGATGTCGGGAATTCCCTGATGGTCCAGTGGTTGGGACTCCGCATTCCCACTGCAAGGGGCACGGGTTCGATCCCTGGTTGGGGAACTAAGATCCCACAAGTCATGGGGTGCAGCCAAAAAAACCCCCAAGATGTCCTAATCTTTTATTCCCTCTCCTCCTCCATCTCCCCACCTCTCTGACCATCACGACACAGCCAACCCTATTACCAGAGTAGGTCCTGCAACCCTTGCTAGTCCTGGCTGAGGGCCTGCGTGGGGGAGCTTTGTGAGGTGGGAAGGGGAGATAGGTGGAGGTGGGACTGCGCATGGGTGGGTGATGCAGTCTCAAAGGCAATGATTAGGGACACAGAGTTTCCTTTCAATGGCTTTTCAAACTGTGGGTCATGACCCATTCAGTCAGTTGTGAATCAATTTAGTAAGTTATGATGAATATTAAAAGAAATAGGATAGAGAGGGCAGACAGCAGAACCAAGAAGAACTACAATCCTGCAGCCTGTGGAACAAAAACCACATTCACAGAAAGACAGACAAGATGAAAAGGCAGAGGGCTATGTACCAGATGAAGGAACAAGATAAAACCCCGGAAAAACAAGTAAATGAAGTGGAGATAGGCAACCTTCCAGAAAAAGAATTCAGAATAATGACAGTGAACATGATCCAGGACCTTGGAAAAACAATGGAGACAAAGATCGAGAAGATGCAAGAAATGTTTAACAAAGATCCAGAAGAATTAAAGAACAAACAAACAGAGACCAACAATACAATAACTGAAATGCAAACTACACTAGAAGGAATCAATACCAGAATAACTGAGGCAGAAGAATGGATAAGTGACCTGGAAGACAGAATGGTGGAATTCACTGCTGCAGAACAGAATAAAGAAAAAAGAATGAAAAGAAATGAAGACAGCCTAAGAGACCTCTGAGACAACATTAAATGCAACAACATTCGCATTTTGGGGGTCCCAGAGGGAGAAGAGAGAGAGAAAGGACCAGAGAAAATACGTGAAGACATTATAGTCGAAAACTTCCCTAACATGGGAAAGGAAACAGCCACCCAAGTCTAGGAAGCGCAGTGAGTCCCATACAGGATAAACCCAAGGAGAAACAAGCCGAGACACACAGTAATCAAACTGGCAAAAATTATTGAAAGCAGCAAGGGAAAAGAGACAAATAACATACAAGGGAACTCCCATAAGGTTAACAGCTGATTTCTAGGGAGAAACTCTACAAGCCAGAAGGGAGTGGCATGATATACTTAAAGTGATGAAAGGGAAGAACCTACAACCAAGATTACTCTACCCAGCAAGGATCTCATTCAGATTCAATGGAGGAATCAAAAGCTTTACAGACAAGCAAAAGCTAAGAGAATTCAGCACCACCAAACCAGCTCTACAGCAAATGCTAAAGGAACTTCTCTAAGTGGGAAACACAAGAGAAGAAAAGGACCTACAAAAATAAACCCAAAACAATTAAGAAAATGGTCATAGGAACATACATATCGATAATTACCTTAAACGTGAATGGATTAAATGCTCCCACCAAAAGACACAGGCTTGCTGAATGGATACAAAAACAAGACCCATATATATGCTGTCTACAAGAGACCCACTTCAGACCTAGGGACACATACAGACTGAAAGTGAGGGGATGGAAAAAGATATTCCATGCAAGTGTTAATCACAAGAAAGCTGGAGTAGCAATACTCATATCAGGTAAAATAGACTTTCAAATAAAGAATGTTACAAGAGACAAGGAAGGACACTACATAATGATCAAGGGATCAATCCAAGAAGAAGATATAACAATTATAAATATATATGACCCAACATAGGAGCACCTCAATATATAAGGCACTGCTAACAGCTATAAAAGAGGAAATCGACAGTAACACAGTAAAAGTGGGGGGTTTTAATACCTCACTTACACCAATGGACAGATCATCCAAAATGAAAATAAATAAGGAAACACAAGTTTTAAATGACACAATAGACCAGATGGATTTAATTGATATTTGTAAGACATTCCATCCAAAAACAGCAGATTACACTTTCTTCTCAAGTGTGCACGGAACAGTCTCCAGGATAGGTCACATCTTGGGTCACAAATCAAGCCTCAGTAAATTTAAGAAAACTGAAATCATATCAAGCATCTTTTCTGACCACAATGTTATGAGATTAGAAATGAATTACAGGGAAGAAAACGTAAAAAGCACAAACACGTGGAGGCTAAACAATATGTTACTAAATAACCAAGAGATCACTGAAGAAATTAAAAAATACCTAGAGACAAATTACAATGAAAACATGACGATCCAAAACCTATGGGATGCAGCAAAAGCAGTTCTAAGAGGGAAGTTTACAGATATACAAGCCTACCTCAAGAAACAAGAAAAATCTCAAATAAACAATCTAAACTTACACCTAAAGGAACTAGAGAAAGAATAAACAAAACCCAAAGTTACCAGAAGGAAAGAAATCATAAAGATCAGAGCAGAAATAAATGAAATAGAAACAAAGAAAACAATAGCAAAGATCAATAAAAGTAAAAGCTGGCTGTTTGAGAAGATAAACCAAATCGATAAATCATGAGCCAGACTCATCAAGAAAAAGAGGGAGAGGACTCAAATCAATAAAATTAGAAATGAAAAAGAAGAAGTTACAACAGACACCGCAGAAATACAAAGCATCCTAAGAGACTACTACAAGCAACTCTATGCCAATAAAATGGACAACCTGGAAGAAATGGACAAATTCTTAGAAAAGTATAAGCTTCCAAGACTGAACCAGGAAGAAATAGAAAATATGAACAGACCAATCACAAGTAATGAAATTGAAACTGTGATTAAAAATCTTCCAACAAACAAAAGTCCAGGACCAGATGGCTTCACAGGTGAATTCTATCAAACATTTAGAGAAGAGCTAACACCCACCCTTCTCAAACTTACAAAGAATCGCCGAGGAAGGAACACTCCCAAACTCATTCTATGAGGCCGCCATCACCCTGATACCAAAACCAGACAAAGATACTACAAAAAAAGAAAATTACAGACCAATATCACTGATGAATATAGATGCAAAAATCCTCATCAAAATACTAGCAAACAGAATCCAACCACACATTAAAAGGATCATACACCATGATCAAGTGGGATTTATCCCAGGGATGCAAGGATTCTTCAGTATATGCAAATCAATGTGATACACCATATTAACAAACTGAAGAATGAAAACCATATGATCATCTAAATAGATGCAGAAAAAGCTTTTGACAAAATTCAACACCCATTTATGATAAAAACTCTCCAGAAAGTGGGCATAGAGGGAAACTACCTCAACATAATAAAGGCCATATACGACCAACCCACAGCAAACATCATTCTCAATGGTGAAAAACTGAAAGCATTTCCTCTAAGATCAGGAACAAGACAAGGATGTCCATTCTCACCACAATTATTCAACACAGTTTTGGAAGTCCTAGCCATGGCAATCAGAGAAGAAAAAGAAATAAAAGGAATACAAATTGGAAAAGAAGAAGTAAATTTGTCACTGTTGGCAGATGACATGATACTATACATAGAGAATCCTAAAAATGCCACCAGAAAACTACTAGAGCTAATCAATAAATTTGGTAAAGTTGCAGGATACAAAATTAACGCACAGAAATCTCTTGCATTCCTATACACTAATGATGAAAAATCTGAAAGAGAAATTAAGGAAACACTCCCATTTACCACTGCAACAAAAAGAATAAAATACCTAGAAATAAACCTACCTAGGGAGACAAAAGACCTGTATGCAGAAAACTATAAGACACTGACGAAAGAAATTAAAGATGATACCAACAGATGGAGAGATATACCATGTTCTTGGATTGGAAGAATCAATATTGTGAAAATGACTATACTACCCAAAGCAATCTACAGATTCAATGCAATCCCTATCAAATTACCAATGGCATTTTTTACAGAACTAGAACAAAAAGTCTTAAAATTTGTATGGAAACACCAAAGACCCTGGATAGCCAAAGCAGTCTTGAGGGAAAAAAACAGAGAGGGAGGAATGAGACTCCCTGACTTCAGACTATACTACAAAGCTACAGTAATCAAGACAATATGGTACTGGCACAAAAACAGAAACATAGATCAATGGAACAAGATAGAAAGCCCAGAGATAAATCCACGCACCTGTGGTCAACTAATCTATGACAAAGGAGGCAAGGATATACAATGGAGAAAAGACAGTCTCTTCAATAAGTGGTGCTGGGAAAACTTGACAGGGACATGTAAAAGAATGAAATTAGAACACTCCCTAACACCATGCACAAAAATATACTCAAAATGGATTCTAGACCTAAATTTAAGACCGGACACTATAAAACTTTTAGAGGAAAACAGAAAGAACACTCTTTGACATAAATCACAACAAGATCTTTTTTGATCCACCTCCTAGAATAATGGAAATAAAAACAAAAATAAACAAATGGGACCTAATGAAGCTTCAAAGCTTTTGCACAGCAAAGGAAACCATAAACAAGACGAAAAGACAACCCTCAGAATGGGAGAAAATATTTGCAAACGAATCAATGGACAAAGGATTAATCTCCAAAATATATAAACAGCTCATGCAGCTCAATATTAAAGAAACAAACAACCCAATCAAAAAATGGGCAGAAGACCTAAATAGACATTTCTCCAAACAAGACATACAGATGGCCAAGAAGCACATGAAAAGCTGCTCAACATCACTAATTATTAGAGAAATGCAAATCAAAACTATAATGAGGTATCACCTCACACCAGTTAGAATGTGCATCATCAGAAAATCTACAAACAATAAATTCTGGAGAGGGTGTGGAGAAAAGGGAACCCTCTTGCACTGTTGGTGGGAATTTAAATTGATACAGCCACTATGGAGAACAGTATGGAGGTTCCTTAAAAAACTACAAATAGAATCACCATATGATCCAGCAATCCCACTACTGGGCATATACCCAGAGAAAACCATAATTCAAAAAGACACATGCACCCAATATTCACTGCAGCACTATTTACAATAGCCAGGTCTTGGAAGCAACCTGAATGCCCACAGACAGATGAATGGATAAAGAAGTTGTGGTACATATATACAATGGAATATTACTCAGCCATAAAAAGGAATGAAATTGGGTCATCTGTTGAGACGTGGATGGATCTAGAGACTGTCATACAGAGTGAAGTAAGTCAGAAAGAAAAAAACAAATATCGTATATTGACGCATGTATGTGGTACCCAGAAAAATGGTACAGATGAACCGGTTTGCAGGGCAGAAGTTGAGACACAGATGTGGAGAACAAACATATGGACACCAAGGGCGGAAAGCTGCGGGGGGTGCGGGGTGGTGGTGTGATGAATTGGGCGATTGCGATTGACATGTATACACTGATGTGTATAAAACTGATGACTAATAAGAACCTGTTGTATAAAAAAATAAATAAAATAAAATTCAAAAATTCAAAAAAACAAACAAAAAAAACTAATACTAAACTTTCTTTGGGTTATTTGTATGGAAATACGTTAATATAAATGTTTCAGACATTACATGAAATTCCTAAAAATCTTATATGTTCTGGTATAATGTTATAAGTCATAATTCTAGTTATTATTTTAAAATGTGTATCTCAGAAATAACTAAATTTCCTTGTCAATTGCATTATTATGAACTTTCATCAAATGTTTAACCATGGTCATTTTTAAGTCTTTTGTCATTTACAGACAGTTCTGGGTGTACTCTGATGCTTTTGCAAAAATGTTCCTATAAAAGGGGAGATCAGATCGGTGCTTTGTGACCGCCTGGAGGGGTGGGATAGGGAGGGTGGGAGGGAGGGAGACGCAAGAGGGAAGGGATATGGGAACAGATGTATATGTATAAGTGATTCACTTTGTTATAAAGCAGAAACTGACACACTGTTGTGAAGCAATTATACTCCAATAAAGTTGTAAAAAAAAGAAAAAAAATTTATATTAAAATAAAAGTGTTTAAAAAAAGAAATAGGATATAATAGAAAATATGAACGCGTCTTTGCATTATATTGAATGTGGTAAGGATAAGCATTGTTTTATGAGGCTCTTGTTTGACTCTGTCTATACACATACACACCTGGTTAGTCATGTAACTTTCTGACTGTGGGATGCAGTAGAAAATATTCAAGCAACTCTGTTGGAAGATGTCAAAGGATTTTTAAGTTTGAGAAAGATGGGGAACAAAGATAAGGCCACTAGAGGGCACCCTATCTCCTTTTGTTGCCATTGAGGTGTTTCCCTCAGAAAAGATACAAGACAAACTTACTGCCCACAAGTGACCTTCCTCCTCCCCTTGCTCTGGCCATGGGAGCCTACTGCTAGCTATGGTGGCCTCTCATGACTGATGGCTCGTCATCCCTTCCTGTCCATCTGAATTTCTGTCCCTGAGCCTGTGGTTGGTTGAGCTGAACTGTCCTAAGGCACGTATATCTGTCAACTTGCTCCACCCTATCAGGGTGGTCATCTTGGCCACACCTGCCACATTTGGCCTGGGCACCTGTCATGCACACAGCCAAGGTGGTCTTCTGCCCCAAATGTTCCCAAGGACATGACCAAGGCTTTCTCCACTTCGGAACCAAGTAAGAATAAAGTGGTGACCACAGGCAAGGACGCTGAGCAAGTCCCTAGCAACGCAGTCCAGGAGTCCACGCCTGCCTGGACTAGGGGTCACAGGTGAGGTCCCTCCAGCTTGCTCTCTGCAGCTGTAATATACAGTATTCTCCTGTCACAAATCAAAACGCCTTAGCCTCTTTTTTCTGCCAGTTGCCCAAGGAGCAGACTCTCTGGCTGTTCAGGTTGGCTGAGGAAGGAATGGAGCCCAGAGAGCCTCATGGCCTGAGTGTCCTGCTGACAGCCTTCCCCAGAGGGCTCCATCCACCCCTCTGCCTTGCTAAGCCAGCATGGTTGGAGTGCTGCTCTGCCTGTTACACGGGGTCTCCTATGAACTGGAGAAGTCTTTGGTTTACAACTGCCCTGTTCAATACAGTACCACTGGCCTCATGTGGCTACTCAAATTCATCAGAATTAAAACAAAACTAAAAGCTTGGCTCTGTGCTTGCACTAGCCACACTTCGAGTGCCTAATAGCCACAGGAGTGAGTGCCCGCTGTGCTGGATGCACAGACACAGGACACGCCTGTCATCTCAGAAGGCTCTACTGAACAGCTTGGGTTTGGAAGGAGAGGCTGAGCCACACGGTGGGCCATATTCACTGTGGGGCTTGGGCGCATCTTTCTATTTTACTATTAAATTCCTAGTAGTTTTTCTTTTAGTCATTGTTTTCCTTTTTGCCTAAAAACCAAGTGAAGAAGATCACTTCTGGTGTTGATTTCTGATTACTTGGTAACTATGGGCTGACCAAAACACTCAGACCCACATGCCCGTCCTGACAACTGACCTGCCGCCTGCTGCCCTCTGGTTAAGCTGCTTTTCTGAGGGTTTTTCCAACTCATCCTCCACAGCCGCCGCCACCCACCACCGCCTGGCAGTTACTCCTCTACCAGCAGCAACTGCCTCATCCCTGCGTCCTGAACTGCCATCCTACGCAGGGCCCTGGCTCCAGAATGCCAGGTGTTCAGAAAAAGGAAGCAGGTCAACACAGTCTGACTTCTGAGAATCTGCGGGGGTGGGGGGGGCATGGCTGCCACAGCCCTTTTACTCTCCCCCAATTCTGATTCGGAAATGTTTACATATTCTGGGAAAAACCCAAGACACATGGTTGGGTACTTGCCCTTAAGAAGTTCAGAGTTTTATTTCAAAGAAAAGCAATGAGCACTACAAATTGGAAGACAACAGAAGGCACTTTGTAAAGTGGTTGAAATAAAATTCTGACCCCCAAATTGTGAGGGGCTCTTATCATGTAATTTAGTTGCAAGTTTTCCATTGGAGAACTTTCCATTGGAGAATGGTTATGACAAGTACAGTCACGCTCTAAGGTACACATCACCCCTCCTTCCCAAGCACGTATGTGGTCACGGAGGGCACCAGGCCAAGGCCTGTTCTTCCCCACGGAGGGTAAGCGATTGCTGAGAGGGACGAGCATGGCTGAGCCAGTGTGTCTGACAAGGTTCAGCCCATTCTAACATCACCCTGTGAACTGGTCCTAAGTGACACGGTTCATACTCTGGTTTCTCTTCAGATCGTATAAATCTTTCGCCTTTTACTAAGTGACACGGTTCGTTTGTCTCTGGGAAAAACTCCTCTCTCAAAGCTTAAAGATTCCAAGATGTCAGGCTGGCTCACTGTGAAGGAATGTCTTGTCTCAGAAGATTTCTTTCAGAAAGATGGGTGCTTTGACCTTCAGTATTTGGTTCAGCCTGTTCACTGTTGATTCTAGCCTGGACAAGCAGGGCGGTGAGCACTGTCTGAGTGGTGTGGGTTTAGGAGGAAGGGCTGTGTCTGGCCCTCTGGCAGACCCATCATCCAGAAGCCATCTGGTCCACTGGTCTGGCAATGACAGAGACATGGGTTTGTATCCTGGAAGTGGCAGTTATTAGCTGTGAGTCCGTGGGGCTGTTCTTTGGCTACAGTCCTCTGTATTCTCATCTATAAAATGGTGTAATACCTACTTGCAGGACTGGTATGAGAATCAGGGCTGTCACGTATATTGGAGCTGCAGGCACACAGGGAACCCAGGCCATAGCATCGACTTTGCATTGGTCCAGACCCAAACTGCCCCAAAGAGACATACAACTAGTGAATGAAATAATTTTAGGGTACAAATGCCACCATCTTCAGTGGACTACCAGACACTGCATATTGCTCCCCTTCAGTTTACAAATTAAAACCCTCTTGGATCCTGGCAAAAGAGTAAGACCCCAGCCAGGTTGCAGGGGGTGTATAGCATCAGAGCCACTGCTTCGTCTCTTTGACTCCCAAATTACGTGGGTGCAGGCTGGTCATGTGGATTCTGATCTGCAAGATGGGGAAGGGCTGGGTCTCCTATAATCACCAACCGAGGGCTCTTAAAAATTACTCAACGGAAACACGGACCACATCAGAGAGGCAGAGGCCGACCTTGCTGCTGTGAGCAACCTCATCTTAGGAACAAACTGAAAGAGCATCTCTACTGGTGAGTCATTGGTCTTCTTCTTTATAGTTAAAAGAGGGGCTAACTCCAGGTCGTTGGGATTCTCAGAGTCCTGCCTGCAGCACGGTACGGTGTCAAATGCCCAGGCTTTCAAGCTCAACTGCCCTTGGCTCAAACTCCCTCTCTGCTATACTTGCTGCCATGAGGGTCCGAGGAGAGGATTATGACTTAACCTGGTTCTGTAAGATGATGCTTGTAAGATGATGCTGATAGTAATGGCATAATTAGACCCTCCCCAGGAGAGTCTAGTCACTGTGTGTGTTCATTGACTGATCTCTTTTTCTGTTTTTCTTTTCCATTTTATAAGACAGGCTATTATCTTAGATTATGGTTTACTTTCTTTTCTCCATATATGTCAATACACAACTGTAGCAACTTTAGAAAATACAGAAAAATATAAAGGAGGAATGGAACTAAGTGTCCCCTAACTCTACCAGCCAGGGGTGAACTGCTGATAAAATCTGATCATTTTTCTATGTTTTAAAAAATATAGTCAAAATCATATAGCTTAGGCTTCCCTGGTGGTGCAGTGGTTGAGAGTCCACCTGCCGATGCAGGGGACACTGGTTCGTGCCCCGGTCTGGGAAGATCCCACATGCCGCGGAGCGGCTGGGCCTGTGAGCCATGGCTGCTGAGGCTGCGCGTCCGGAGCCTGTGCTCCGCAAAGAGAGAGGCCACAACAGTGAGAGGCCCGCATACCGCAAAAAAAAAAAAAAAAAAAAAAAAAAAAATCATATAGCTTATCACAGATTTGTAAACAAAGTCTATAGAATATGGGGCAGAGGGATTTAAAGAGTTCATGAGCCCCCGGAGTTGCAGGCATGTTTGTACATTATTACTGAGGGAAAAGAGCTACATCTTTAATAAGACCCTCAAAGGGGTTTATGATCAAAGAAGGCTGAGAATCATGATCAATTTTACATTCACTTTGTCATCTATTCGTTCTAATAGTAACAGCCAATATTATATTGCATTTTCGGGAGGTGGGGAGGGATAAATTGGGAGATTGGGATTGGCATATACACACTACTATATGTAAAATAGATAACTGATAAGAACCTGCTGTATAGCACAGGGAACTCTACTCAGTACTCTGCAAAGAGCTATATGGGAAAAGAATCTAAAAAAAAGAGTAGATATATATATATATATATATCAGTTATATATATATAACTGATATATGTTATATATATATAACTTATATATATATAACTGATTCAGTTTGCTGTACACCTGAAACTAACACAACGTTGTCAATCAACTATACTCCAATAAAAATTTTTTTAAATGTATTGCATTTTCCAAAATCATTAAAGGCACTTCCTGAACATTTCAGTCATATTCTGTTTTATGCCTAAATTATACTTTGCTTATTTATTTATTATCAGACACTAACTATTTCCAAAGTTGTATATATTACTTTCTTTTTAATTTTTACAAATCAACATAGGACTTTGGTTAGAGAAAATAAAGAAACAAGTGGTTTTAATATTTCTAGAAGGGAAAGTAATTTTTAATACTCTTATCTGCACAGAACTGTGCAGTCCCAATCTGTTAAAACACTGTTTAGTTTACCAATTATTACAAATGAATTTGCATGGGTCCTTTAAGGAAACTGCAATGCCAACCTAAGGATGCAGCAACAGCCTTAGTAGGAGAATTATTAATTTATTAATTTATTAATTTATTTTTTGCTCTTTTTTTTTGCTGCACAGGCTTTCTGTAGTTGTGGCGAGCGGGTGCTACTCTTTGTTGTGGTGTGTGGGCTTCTCTTGTTGCGGAGCACAGTCTCTAGGGCATGCAGGCTTCAGAAGTTGTGGCACGTGGGCTCAGTAGTTGTGGCTTGCAGGCTTTAGAGCACAGGCTCAGTAGTTGTGGCACACAGGCTTAGTTGCTCTGCGGCATGTGGGATCTTCCCAGACCAGGGATCAAACCCGTGTCCCCTGTATTGGCAGGAGGATTCTTAACCACTGCGCCACCAGGGAAGTCCCAGGAGAATTTTTTTTAAAGGCCAAGAGTAAGTCAAACAATAATGGAGATCTGACATTACTTTCATTGTCACATTCTAAATGATGAAGAATATATTTTTGTCCCCATGTGAAGCAGTAACACACACATAGCATCGTCTGACCCACTTAACCTAGCAGCCCGGAGCTGGTGGGGCACAATGCCTATGGGTTGGCCTTTCACTCTTAGAGATCCAACATTTTGTGGTCCAGGAGGAGGGACTTTTCACTGCGTAGTCTTAGCCCAAAGACAAGGTCCTTCCTTGGAGAGGAAGGGTGCTCTGAGCCCATGAAATACCAAGGTGGCAGCAGGGCTGACACTCCTTCCTGTCAGGACCCAGCATCAGGAGAACAAAAGTCTCCGAGACCAGAAAGGCGAGAGCATCTCTTCTTTTACACCCCCTTGTCTGGCCGGTTGATATTCTGACTTTGCTAAACCAAATGCCTGCTCTTCTTAAACATTTCCTTGAGGTGCCAGTGGGACATGGCACCGCTCACTGGAGGAGTCCCTGCATACTGAGTACCTGCGGGACAGTGGCAGGGACTGAGCTGGCCCTCCAAGGCCGATGCTGCCGCAGTTGCCCCTACTCCCACACCACAGATTATATCACCTGTGCCTGGTCCATGGTCCCCAGCAGGGTCACAGGGCCCAGAGAAGGGTCAGAGGGAAGCGATAACCTTGAAGGGCTGGGACCCCCAGGCAAGAAAGACAGCTATTTGGTCTTTGCTAGAAGTAGTCCCACTGCAAGGCTGGCCACCAGCCCTGCTGCGGTAGCCCACCCACCTGATGTCCCATTTCAATCAGCTCTTCCGTGTGTTAAAGGAGACCCCTCAGCCCTACACTGCTGGTCATAAAAGCTAAAGCAATGTTCCCTTCTGGGGGAATCTACCTTGTAAGAGATTCCTGAAGATCAAAGAGGCCCCGAGGGTGGAATGTCATGCACTGTGACAGATGATAAAGGAGAAAGCTGGGGTTGGGCGTGAGGAAAACTGCTCAGTTCCCTGGTCGGAAAGCCGCTTGGACTAAGCATTGGGCAGCCTGGGCTCTTCCCTGCCCTGGCTCCCCATCACGGCAAGACGAGGCAGGATGAATGGCCCACCTAGGCAGAAAGGACCAAACACCTCTTGGTCTCCAGGAGTCTCCTTGATGGTGGACCCCCAGGAAAGGGGATATTGCCTTAGCTTTCACAATTCGTAGTCCAGGGGTCAACTTAACAGAAGATGGGGCACAGGATGGGTGGGCACCTTCTGCGAGTCATGGGCAGATGAATACAGCCCTCTCCACTGAAGAGCAGCACAGCTCTTCCAAAAGGACAGTCCCCAGTTCACCATGTGGTGACCTTTGCTTCCAAGGCCATTGAGCACAGGATTTTATGGAATGTGGGTGGGGTCAGTTATGTGTTGTCTCCCAGACGGTGAGATCCTGAGAACATTAGGGCCAGTGAAGGGTTCCTCGTCCTGTCTGAGCAGTTGCCCCTCAGAACTGGTTGTCCCCAATATACTGGGCTGTTACTGAGCAGAACAGTGGGTGGGTTTAGGAGGTGACTATCTGCCCCCTAACTGGGCAATGGGGAAGACAGGAGGGATCACCCTCAGCCCCAAATATATATAATTCCTGTGGTTTGACTCCCAGGGGTCCATCAGAACAGACACCATGGCCGAGTATGACTACGGAGACTCCGGGTTCTTCAACGCTTCCAATGACAGCAGCCAGGGGCATGAACACTTCCTACAGTTCAGCAAGTTGTTCCTGCCCTGCATGTATTTGGTGGTGTTCATCTGTGGCCTGGTGGGGAACTCCCTGGTGCTGGTCATATACATCTTCTACCAGAAGCTGAAGAGCCTGACGGACGTGTTCCTAATGAACCTGCCCTTGGCTGACCTGGTGTTCGTCTGTACTCTGCCCTTCTGGGCCTATGCAGGCATCCATGAGTGGGTCTTTGGCAAGGTCATGTGCAAAACCCTGCTGGGCATCTACACTTTGAACTTCTACACGTCCATGCTCATCCTCACCTGCATCACCATGGACCGCTTCATTGCAGTGGTTCAGGCCACCAAGGCCTATAACCAGCAGGCCAAGCGGATGGCCTGGGGTAAGGCCATCTGCTTGTCCATCTGGGTAGTTTCCCTGCTGGTTTCCTTGCCGCAGATCATCTATGGCAACGTCCTTTACCTTGACAAGCCTGTCTGCGGCTATCACAACGAGGAGATTTCCACCATGGTTCTGGCCACCCAGATGACACTGGGGTTCTTCCTGCCACTGCTTGCCATGATTGTCTGCTACTCAGTCATAATCAAGACACTGCTTCAGGCCCGAGGCTTCCAGAAGCACAAGTCTCTGAAGATCATCTTCCTGGTGGTGGCGGTGTTCCTGCTGACCCAGACACCCTTCAACCTCGTGAAGCTCATCCGCAGCACGAGCTGGGAGTACCACACCATGACTAGCTTTCACTATGCCATCACAGTGACAGAGGCCATCGCCTACCTGCGTGCCTGCCTTAATCCTGTGCTCTATGCCTTTGTTGGCCTGAAGTTTCGGAAGAACTTCTGGAAACTTGTGAAAGACGCTGGCTGCCTCCCTTACCTGGGTGTCTCAAGCCAATGGAAGGGTTCAGAGGACACTTCCAGGACTGCTTCAGCCTCTCGCAACATGGAGGCGACCAGCATGTTCCAGCTGTAGGCCTCTCCAGCTGGAGAGGCTGCTCAGAAGTCACAGGAGCATGGCTGTGTCCTCTAAGGCTTTGTGTATAGCATGAGCATTCTCAAGGAGAAGTTATCAAATGGTGCAGCTGGGGTGGGATGCTTCTTCTCAGGCATGCGCAGATTGTGCTCTCTTCTTTTACACCCAGGCCTAAAGCTCAAAGGGGAGTCTGAAAGCTGCCAGAGCTTTCCTTCCTCCACCCCGAGGATACTGACACCAGGGAATGACGCGTGATTCTCAAGACCCCAGGTTCTCCTTCAAGGGGAATGGGACTAAGGGTTGAAGAGGGGGACCTGGTCAACAAAGGTCTTGATGGCAGGTGACACTCTGGGCTCCCAAGTTCAGAAGATTCTTCTGCCGACTGGGAAGCAGGGGAGATTAAAGCAGCCACGAAAACCAGTGCTGACACTGTGACTCAGACCTCCATCACCAGGCACCCAACAGAAATGAGCTCAGTTTCTGCCACGCCTTGTCGGTTTGGTTTTATATAGATAGGTGCTTTATGTTCTCTTTGATTAATCCTGGAAGGACTAGCACCAGGGAATATGAATGGGCCAAAGCAAATTAGGGTCGGCTGAGGATTCCAGTGGGCCACAGAATGCTAGAAAAATGTGCAAAGCTGAGTTTAAGACTATCATGAGTCTAAGCAGCACCTCTGAAATGGATCTTTGGTGGGTGTGCTCATTTAAAACCTGAATTTATCCAATGCCTCACACACACACAAATCATATATAAATGTATATATAATACACACACACACATCTCAAACAGCATGATTTTCATGACTGAGAAATAAAACTTTTTAAATGTCTCCGAACTACTTTTATCCTTAGGCACATTCCACCTTACTGTGGTATTCCTGAATATACCGAAAATGATCACTTGTGGGCTCAGAGCACAGGAAATAAGTTAAAACTGTCAACTTTCAGGGCACTGCTCTATCAATACACTAATGATAACAACTGTGGCTTCAACCTCCTGCCCAGAACAAGAGGTGCATTTGTTACCTCTGAGATGTGGTCACAGAATGAGGCGGAGTTTTAAATGTCAGTCGCTTGTTTGTGCATGTTTATTAGATCCCAGCAACCTGCTCCACAGGCTTAAAGGGCCTTTTTGGCTCACATGTCACAATATCGCTCACTGAAATATGAAGAGCCTGTTGACAACAGCTAAGAAGAGAGCTCAGGGAGGTGGGCCAGAAAGGGCCGAACAGTGAGGTTTCGCAGCTTGGACAGACCCAAATCACGAGTGGGTAAGACCAGCTGGTAATCTCTTAATCACTTCCGCTTTGGTGAAACGTGTACCATAACAGTACCACCTCTCAGGGCAGGCATGCGAGGACTGGAGAGGGTGCACACAAACACTTAGCACGGTTTGCATTTGTGGGAGGAAGGTCCCCAAAATGGCGGTAGTTGTTATTCTCTCAAGAACCAGCCACAGGGCTTCCCTGGTGGTGCAGTGGTTGAGGGTCCGCCTGCCGATGCAGAGGACACAGGTTCGTGCCCCGGTCCAGGAGGATCCCACATGCTGCGGAGCGGCTGGGCCCATGAGCCATGGCCGCTGAGCCTGTGCTCCGCAACGGGAGAGGCCACAACAGTGAGAGGCCCGTGTACTGCAAAAAAAAAAAAAAAAGAACCAGCCACACAAAACGTTAGCCGCCTGCCTTTCTCTGTGCCCTGGCGGGGCGTGGGAGGGTCAGCTTCATGCCTTCCAGAGGTGCACGGCACAGTCCAGCTGTGCACAGGCCGGCCTTGCAGGGCCCACAGGGCCACCGACTGTTTCATACACATGCCTAAATGCACCCACGGGGAGAGCGGCTTTACTGTGCTCAGGCCGCATGGACTACCCAGTGCTCCTCAAACACCAAAACCTGCCCTTTTCATGGTGACAAGGCTGACTTTCAACTTGTTTACGTTGGCTTCAGAGGGGGAGTTTTGGTCACCCTCCTCTGTGCTGTCACCTTAATGTCGAGCACTCCTGGTAGAGGGGCCACGAGCCCCTGGCCTCCCCAGCAATGTCCCAGAACAAGAGACAGAGGCCCTAACTGGGAAGGAAGGAGTGAAGAGTCGGGGAGCCAGGGTCCCTGCGGCCTCTCCATGTGTCCCCACGGAGGAAAGCAGTGTGGTGGGATGGGAAAAGCAGGGCTCTGGGGTGACTCAGTCACTGCCCTGGGGAGAGCTCCACATCTGTCCATCCTGGGACAAGCCACGCGGCCTCCTCAAGCCCGTTTCACCATCCACACCCCGATCTGACAACGGCCCTCCTTCCAGGAGCGCTGTGAGGCACGGACAGTGCACTCCAAGCCACGCTGGGGGCTGCTGGTCACAGCAACAGAGGGGTGGCTGCTGGGACCGCTGGGTTCTCCCCGAACGGTGCCTGCCTGGCTGAGTCAAAGGAGACCAGGCACCCATCAGGCCGTGCCCCATCCCAGGCCTATTATATGCCCTCTCTCCAGGCTCCTTGCAAAAAGGTTTTGCACTGGCCCTTCCACAGCTTAGGAGAACCTGCCTGCCTGTCCTGAGGAAAAGCACAGCAGCTCCATCTTCTTTCACCTTCTCTGCCTCCCCCGTCCCTCGTTGGCCCTACTCTCTGGGCCCTCACCTGCTCACACTTGGGAGTAGAGATCTTTTTCCCAAACCCCTCCTGGGTACACACCATTATGGGCAACAGACGCGGGCACAGCCCAAACAAGGCTTTCACTCTCGACTTCACTCATCCACGAGACAGCCCCATGGAGCACAAGCTCAGACCCGCCTTTCTCCCCTTGGCTCTCCGCTCTGCTCCCACGCACCAGTGCTTGACGTAAGCAGCCTGGGGTGTGGGGGAAGCTGGCGGGAGGGGGTCAGGCTGGGTGTGGACCCTGGGTGAGTCCAGTTGGCCTCACGTGCGGCCTCAGGGTCTCCTCCCCAACCAGGTTCCCTGCACTTACAGGCTGGGGGCGGGGCGGTTAGAGGCCATGACGGCCACACTGTCCGAGATGTGGTAAACACAGGATGAACCTGATTCCAGGGGCTACCTGGAGCCGGAAGCCCGGGATTCTCAGTGAGCATTCTGGACTGAGGAAATGGTGCTGCAGGAGAGAAAAAACAGAAGCTGCCCGTACTGGAGGGGTGGAGGCACAGCAAAGAGCACAGGGCCCAGGAGTGGCCGGGGCGCTGGCTCTAGGCTTGTTCTCTCAGCGCAGACCCCTTCCACAGGCCCAGTCCTTTGTGGTCCACAGTAACTCCCAGTGCCATTTGGTAGGACGCCTGGTACTATCATCCCTGTTTTCCAGATGAGGAAACTAGTTCAGAGACATTACTACCTGCCAAAGCTCACACAGCAGAGCTAGGGCTGGAACCCCGGTGAATAACCTTTTTCTCTTCCCCCAAATGTTGGCTAAGATGGCCCGGGGTACCTGACAACTCTGTACTTGTCTGAAGGCGGAGATGCTAGGTTAACCCAAGCACAAGGTGGCCTTCTAAGCTTAACCGTTATCACCATATCCTGTTCTCGGTTTGAGATACCAGGTATTGTATCTCCTGGTTGGTGATAAACCTGCCACAGATCCCTGAAGCACTCTGACCACAGAGCACCTGTTCTAAAGCAAGTACTGGCAAAGATGCTCTGTGGGTCAGGGACAGTCTCTGTGCGTGAGTCTGAGCTCAGTATCATCTGGGCATCTGGCGGGATTTTCGTTGGCGAACACAACTGAGCTACGAGATGTAAGGAACCAGGGCCCGTGGCAGTAGACACCACGGTGTGGCCCTTGACCTCACAGCTCAGGGAAGACATCACCAAAACCACACAATTCCATGGAAGGCCTTCCACATCATTTCCCTCTGATCCTCCTAACGACCCTAGAGGTGCCGTCCCTGTCTCTTCTGTACGAGGGAGGGAACCGAGTTCGGGGCCTGCGGTGCTCAAAGCCAGGGAACCTGGAGGCAGCAGACCAGGAGTGTCTGACTCTGGACCTCAAACTCCTCATGGGCACGGTCTGCTTGAGAAGGGAGGCCGGGCCTGGAGGAGGGAATGGCTGCTCGAAGCAGAGCAGAGGCCAAGGGACCCAAGGCCAGGCCTGTTGCTGGAGGACAGAGTTTCTTTCCTCCTCTGCCTGCCTCAGTCCTGAGAAGAGCTGGGCATCTGGTCAGGGAGACGGCTGAGGATGGGCCTGGGTCACTGTTGGGAGGGGTGTGCACACCTGCAGGGTTCTGGAGAATATTGGCCCTCCACCTGAGGTGGGCTGTGCTCCTAAGCCACGTGCAGGGGCCTCTGGGAGACTGCTTAGGGATGTGCGGGATCCTGCCAGGTCTCCCCGAGAGCCTGGATTCTGGGACCTGTTCCTGTCCCATCACGGCCAGGAGGGCCAAGGCAGACAACTGTGTCCTGAGAATGTGTGTGTGTGGTGGGGAGGAGTGGACAAAGAGGCAGGGAAGGTGGGCAGGTGTTTGATGTGAAGATAGGCAAACGGGACCAGGAGAAGAGGGCTGTACTCTTCAAAATGAATCTCGGGCCTGTGGACCGGAGGGAGGGGTTCTGGGCACAAAGCTTAATGCTGACACTTACAGCCCCCTGACCCTGAGCAAGTTACCTGGCCTCCTGAGCTTCAGTACCTTGACCTGTAAAATGGGGGCCATAATCCCTACTCTTTGAAGGGTTGGGCAGGGACTAAGTGAGGTCACGTGCAAAAGCTGCTACACAGGGAAAGTGCTCGACAGACACTGCCTCCAGGCAGCCTCCTTCCCCCCACATCAGGGCTTTCACAGCCTTTAACCCCTCCTGGACCACTTCTTCCTTTGGACTTGCTGATTTCTTTCTCTCAGTGTCTTGGCAGGGATGCATTCACAAACCCAGGCTCTATACCAACCCCTCACCCCCCCACCCCACCAAACCCGTCTGAGTTTCTCAGACTCCTGGTGGTTTTGATTGGTCCTAAGCTTAGGAAGAAAAAGCCACCAGAGACACGGGGGTCTGTCTTTGGCTAACTCACAAGGAAGGTGTGAGACAAGGCAGGCCCTGAACTGACTTGGAGGGCTGGCCCTTCACCCAAACAGATGATGCATGGGGACTGCAGGTCCATCCATTAGCCCTGCATCTCCCTTGCAGACCGCAGGCCAGCATGCTGGCAGTTTCCTTTCCTTGGACCGCTTCCCGATTTCCCATGACCAAAAACACACTTATTTGTCAGCGGTCAGAAGACCTTCTGCTTTTGTTCCTACTGAGAAAGGGGAAGGTGAAAGGTGAAGGGAAGAGGGAGCTGCAGGGTGGCACTTTCTCATGCAGGTGACAGCCCAAGGCCATCCTCCCAGGCCCTGAGCTTCCGGTCCTGCTCCCCGGACCCCCTACCCACCTACCCACCTGGCCAGCAGCTGAGGCACAGTCAGTGAAGAGTTGCCAGGTGACGACGGCATGAGTATGGCTTAGTGCAAATGCAACAGAACGTGCCCTGGGGACCACTGAACCATGGGGATTGGGGAGAACGCTGCAGGCTCACGCAGCCAGGAAAGGCTTCAGAAGGAAAAGAAAGGGCCCATGGTCACAGTGGGCAGAGGCTTTCTTGGGTTGGGTGATGGGGCTGGCTTTATCCATGAGGCAAGGTCAGTCACCCTCAAGCAAGAGAACAGAAGAGTATGGAGACATACACTTGAGCCTAAAATCTCCTGTGCTGAGAACCTTCCGAAGATTAGGTGCATCTCCTCCCATGCAGCAGAAATCCTGGATGATAAATCTGACAGTCCTTCCTCTGAATTCTGGGCCGGATTTGAGGAACAGAGATCTCAGTACAAGTTGGCAAGAGCACCACAAAACTCCCTAACTGGATGGAAAGTGAGTCAATGAACGTCTGGACACAGGAGCCATGTCAATTCTCCCTTGAGCTTCCAAACAGGCAGTGCTTTGCTGCAGGAACCGCAGTTAAGCCAGACACCAGGGGCTGAGAAACACCAAGCAAGGCTGCCATGTAGGGGAACCTGACTTTCCCCAAGGGTCCCTTGGCTTAAACTCTTGACACTTTAATACAATGGCACTTTGTGCAGTTACTTCATATGTTTAGAAATTAGCCATTGCAGAACTCTCTTCACAGGCCTTGTTGGAAAAGAGCTGGCCCAGAAAAATGAGAGGGCCAATGGAGAGCCGGTACTAAAGGACACCCCTGTGCCTGATGCTGTCCAGCTGCGGCATCGGGAACATTTGGTTGGGTCTGGGTCACTGATTAAGAGCAGCACAAGATACTGGTGATGGGGCAGGCATGGGCTGAGGGAGGGGAAAGTCCCTCGGGTTCCATAAAGCACTGGGTAACAAACTTGGTTATATTTTTATTGCTTTTAGAACTTTGGGGTGGACGTCCCTGGCAGTCCAGTGGTTAAGACTCCCCACTTCCACTGCAGGGGGCACGGGTTCGATCCCTGCTTAGGGAGCTAAGATCCTGCATGCTGCATGGCGCGGCCAAAAAAAAAAAGAGGACTTCTGAGAGAAACATCTACTTGAGACAACAGAAATTAATCTTGTGGCACCATTACCAAGCCTGATGAGTGGTTCCAAAAGATGAACACAGTTTTTAAAGAGCAGTGCGTTACTCTGAGCATGGCTACAGCAGCCCAGCAAATGTTGCTCTTATGGGCTGAATTGTGTCCCCCCCCTTAAATTCATATGTTGATGTCTTAACGCCCAGTATCTCAGAATGTGACTGTTTTTGGAGATAAGACCTAAAAGAAGTAAGTTAGTTAAAATGAGGCCAATAAGGTGAGCCCTAATCCAACCTGACTGGTGTCCTTATAAGGAGAAAAGATTAGAACACAGAGAGACATGGGTGGCACATGCATAGCGGGCATGACCATGTGAAGAGACAGGAAGATAGCAGCTGTCTGCAAGCCAAGGAGAGGCCTCAGGAAACCAAACCTGCTGATACCTTGGCCTTGGACTCCCAGAACTGTGAGAAAATAGATTTCTGTTGTTTAAGTCACCTGGTCTATGGTGTTTTGTTATGGCGGCCTGAGCAGATTAATACAGTTGCCTAAGCCAAGAGAGGCCTTCCTGGAGATGCTGAAATCAGGGGGACCGCTGACAAGACTCGCCCAGGAACTCTCTGACAAGGCTCAACACTGACTACTCCTCGAGCCCTGGTGCTCCTCAAGGGCACCCTGCCCCGAGCACTGTTCGCAGGCACCTTCCCTTAAGCAAAGACAGCCAATCCTGCTTCCAAGCTCTCCTAATCCTTTGATAAGAAACCACAAGGCCAGGCACTTAATGAGCACTCAGGAAATGGAGGTGACGTCTACTCACTGTTCAGCCACGTTTGGGTCAAGAGAATCAGTTTCGGTGGGTGTTTCAGGCAAGGAGGAGCCGGACTCCTGTATCTGGCATAACTCCTCATCTGTGATGATGTCAAACACGGCATCGTCTGGCGGCCGGCAGTCTGTGTTAGCACCTGGGGTGCAGAGGCAGGTCGGGAGAGAAGAGAAATGCACAGTCATGGACAGTACAGGGAGGGAGTGCAGCTACGTGGGATGAGCCACCAGGACACACTCTAAGTGCTCACTCAACCGACAGCTACTCTGTCCAGATGGAGAGAAATGGCTCTTGGGATGTTCCAGAAAAGCAGATGAGGGGACTACAGATGAAACTGAATGCACCATGTAAGAGATTTCTCTGAAGTCCCTTAGGCAGCGGTGTGGAGAGGTTTTAAGCTCTTACGTGTTCTCTGAGGCCCTTTATTTAGAAGGAAAAAAACCTATCAAAACCTTATCAGGAAAGAACCTAACAAAAAGGTAATCATATTTCTGTGCTGCTGAATCCTTGCTCCAGCAGACACAGACCTCACTCATGCCTCTCTGAGAGGAGGATTCTGTCTGACCTGCATTTTCACCTTAATCCACTGGGGGGTGGAAAAGAACCTCCCTCTGCACAGCAGCCATTGTGCTTCTGACCAGGGGACTTGTGCCCAACTTTGCAGGCTACCCAGTAGGAAGGATGCTGTGCGATGCTGCTGTGCTAGTCACCCCCAACCCTGCCAACAAGCAGTCTCTTGCATGTGATGGAAAACGTGATGGCAGGCCTGAGACGAAAGAAGAAAAGACAGAAAGTAAGACAGACAGACAGAGGAGACAGGAAATGTCAGAAATCAAAACAAGCAACCTCAGCATGCTGGCACCATGCCACCCTGTCGTCACTGGAACACCCACTAGTGAGCCAGGCGAGGGGAAGATTCAGCAAGAAGAACAGTTCAGGGGAGTTACAAGTTCCCAGCAGGCCCTGCTGCATGGCTCCTGGGACAGGCCATGCTTTAGAACAGACACCCACAGTCCAGTCCTGAGAGGGCAGCCTGGGCTGGTCTGCGAGGTTGTGCTGAGCAGAAGCAGCAGGAACCAAATCCCGCTTCCTTTTACTGAGCTGAGTGAGAGGACATGAAGGAGAATATATCCTTCCTGGCCGCCGAGAGAGAATGTGAGCTACAAGGAGACAGGGAAGGATGTGCTCGTTTCCACACTCAACTCCTGGCCTTTGGTTACCCTGAAAGAGAGGGCTGGATACGGGGCTGGGGCCCTGGGAGACAGCATTTTCCAAAGCTGTGGGTCCACTGGTGGTATGTGAGTTGAGAAGTAAACAGATACCACGTTAAATAACACTGAATCATATCAGGAGAAAGTTATTCCCTTTTCAATTCTCCTTCAATCCTAATTACATCAAAAAGAAAGTCTCAGATTGGTGGTACTACCTTTTTAGTGCCTAAGTTTGGAAAACACTGAACTAAGCATGTTCCAGCTAAGCAGCTACAGTGCGGTAGCGGTGAGGGTAGCACCTGGAGAACACCGAGGGCAGTGGCGGAGCCTGACCTTGGCCTCCGGTGGCCTGGGGTGTGGCCTGGGCTGGTGACCGGGCGGGGCTGGGCTCTCCCTGGCTGGTGCCCGAGCTGGTGCTGTCGGGGGACCCAGGGCCCTCGCTCAGCTTCTGGAAGCAGGCCTGGCAGCAGCGCTCCTTCTTGCCGCTGTGCTTGCTCACAGCGTAGTTGTTGCAGCAGTAGTAACAGAAGATGTGGCCGCATATCCTGGGGACGACAAAGGCACAGGCCCTGAGGACGCTGCACTAGAGGTCTCAAGTGACCTGCTCGGCACCGGAACCGGGCTCTGTTCTGGGCTCTGGATGCCACATGGCTCGTCAGACCTGGCTCTGCCCCCACTCTAGAGTGGGGCCTGAAGGCCTATCTCATAAGATTCCAAGAAAGCCATCTTGGTAAGCCTGATGGGAGACACTTTTACTTCCTAGGGTCCTGGGAGGCAGGCCGAGCCCCCTTCCCTGACGCAACGATGCAGGTGTGCATTCTAGGCCTCGGGGGCTGGGCTCTAAGAGACCACAGACCCCATGCCCCTGTGCTGACCGTTCTCCATCTGTCCCCATCCCAACCCAAGATTCATTCCTGCCTGCCCTTCTTTGGGCCCTGGGGGGCGGGGGGTCTTTGCTCTGTGTTCCTCTGGTGAAGCCTCAGCCCCTGCTCTCTTTGGGTTTCGTTTCCCCTCTGAGCCCCGCAGGCCAAGAGAGGGCCAGAGGTTGGGTCTCTGGGAGCTCTACATCCCTGTGGGTCCCCCTAACTCTGCCTACACCCCCTGTATTAAACTCTCTTCCCTTTCGGGGATCCCTGAGTGTCCTGCTGAGACCCTGCCTAACATGCCCTCCTCAACTGGTTCCCTCGAAACTAAGAGACAACGTGCTCTTCCTAGACAGTTGGCTGAGGTGCCGACGCCTGCCACGGAGTCCTCGTTCAGAGGCGTCTGCTCCAGTGCTGGGCCCTGCCCGCAAGCCGCCTGCTGACCTGCAGTGGTGTCGCCGCACCATCCAGCTGAACTCCCGCTTGCAGTCAGAGCAGTAATTTGCCTCCGTTTCCCCCAGCCACCTCTCCTCAGCACTGAGCTTCTGCTGAAATTCCAGGGCATCTGACTTCTGCCAGAGAGCATCCTTGTCCCTGGGAAAAAGCCGCATTCGAAAAACAGAAGAAAGAATCCATGAAAACAATAGAATTATCTCTGGTTCATTTCAAAAGACTGCTTCCGAATTTCCCAAAACACAAGGAGAATTCACTTTTACCTTGGAAATAACCCCCCAGTCTAGGTCACCTCTGTCACCCCACACCAGTGCCAGACTCAGCAGGAGCCTCCCAACGTGTACGTCCTCATCTGACACCACACGTGTGAAGGTACGGGGGGGCCTGCGATGTCCATAAAAGGCTCTGGCAACTGCAAAGACCTGCTGGCACTGACAAGTGTCACCAGCTGCTCAGATGTCTAAATGACAGTGCATGTGGCCACTGGGAGTTGAAGCTGTCACGTGCTGCCATGATTACATGACCGTCTGTGTGCTGTGAGCCCAAGAACCCAAATCTTAAATGTGCTCGGGATCCTTCATGTTTTTATGGTTTAAGTAACAATTAATGGAGGAGAGTCAAGCTTTTCCAGCCTGAAAATCCGACGGGATGTTGACCTCCTCCACTCCTTAGAGAGACAGCACAGCCACTACAGGAAGCAAGCACACTGGAAGAAGGGGCGCTTTTCAGGAGGCTCTGGCAGCATCTGAATGTGCCTGGTGCATCAGGGAAGATGTGTATAAAGCCTTCCTTAGAACTGCTGTTAATTTTGGGGGCTACAGGAAACACAGAGGATGGAAGAACATGTTAAGTGACACCATGGGCATGCAATCAGCGAAGTCCAGGCTATGGGAAACGCTACCAGATGAATGGCCTGCTTTCTTTAAAAGTGAACTGCAAAGGAAAAAAAAAAAGAGAGAGATGGTGGGGGAACCAGGACTAAGTAAGAGAGATCTAAGAAACATATCACCATGCAATATATAGATCTAATATAGATCCTGATTAGAAACAATGATAAAGCAATTAGAAAAATTTCAAACTAGACTAGACACTTGATGATATTGGGAATTAGTTCATTTTCAAGCACGGTAATGATGCTGTGGTTGTTTAAAATAGAGTCCTTGTGTTGGAGAGGTATGTATCAAAATACTTGTGGATGAGATGACGGGATGTCTGGGATTTGCTTCAGAATAATCTGAGGAGGTGGGGGAAATGGGTAGGACTCTTGGATGATACAAGACTGGTCACGAGCTGAATAATGTTGAAGCTGGGTGACAGGTACACAGCAGTGCATTTTGCTATCCTATTTTTTATATTTTTGAAAATTTCCAGCACTTCCCTGGAGGTCCAGTAGTTAAGACTCCGCGTTTCCACTGCAGGGGGCGTGGGTTTGATCCCTGGTTGGGGAACTAAGATCCCACAAGCAGTCAGGCGCAGCCAAAAAAATAATAATAATTCCATACAAAAACCTTTAAAAACTTTCTGAATGACTTGTCAACATTTAAAAGTCAGGCCAATTTCACATAAAAATCCAGATTTCCACCTTCTCTTAAGAAGTAAGGTGACTTGGCAACCCTGGACTCGATGCCTGTGGGGCAACAGTCAGCAAGAGCAGGGCAGCTCATGTCCTCCTGTTTCTCAGAGCCCCCGTCCTGGCCCGGTTCACACATTTACATCACTGTCTTCTACCTGCAGGCACTGGAGTTTGGGGGCCCAGGTGCTGGGGAGAGTGGGACGGAGGAGAAGGAGAAAAGGGCTCATGAGAGAGGGACACGGGAATGGAGAAGTCCCTGAGGATATTAAACATCTTTGATTGTCACTCTTGTGGCTGAGCACATGGAGATTTTGAAAAGAGTTAGCATAGCAATAAGAGAACACGGACCAGGTGCAAGGCTGCCAAGGGCCTGAGCAGACCCTGTTCACGTGTTTGGGCGCTTACAACACAACACAAGCAGACAGGGGCCCATTTCCCTCGAAGAGTCCTTTCAAGAACAGTTGCATTTCTTTAAAGAAAAGCCAAGCTTGGGGGCAGCCCCTGGCCCCTTGTTTGACACTCACCTGAGCAGCTCTATCAGCCGCTCCTCCAGGTACTTCTTGGTTCTGTTCAGGTCATCCAGGTCAGCAAGCATCTTCTGGTCATTCTTCTCCCTGTCTGTCGCCTCCTGGCAGAGTCTGTTGTAATACTCCTGGATCTTTGTTGTGGCTTTTTCAAGTTCCTTCTGGGTCCTGGTGGAGGAGTAGTCAGTTTTCCTTATTACCCACTACTTCCAGCTTCCCCCGTGCCTCTGGGCTAACCCAGGCCTCTAATGGGGGGTCCTGCTGCCCTACCAGTCTTTCCCCTTCATGGGGGGAGCCCCTTGGCACTGCCCCACTCACAGGCTGTACACTCTCTTAAGCCTTCAAAACTTCCCTCACACACCCAAACTCTTCACACACCACCACCCCTCACAACAAATACAAGGGACATTTGGGAGAGGAGGTTGACCTCAGGTCACTAGGAGCACCCCAGGTGCGTCAAACTCTGCACCACTTGGTTCCTGGGCAGAGACTGAGGTTTTGACAGGAGCCCAGTGGGTTAAGTACATGGGCTGGTGATGGCGGTATACACAAGAGGAAAAAGGAGCCAGGAGAGAAACAGCAGAGGCGTAGCTTCCTGGAGATGACCACACAGAGGAGCGCCTATCTTCCATGTGTCTTTGGGACTCTACACATGGGGCTTGGCATGGGGCACACAGCAGGTACTCAATCTACACTGCGAGGCATTCAACCTGACAACCCTGAGGCCTAAGGAATCCTGTTCTGGGTGCTTCGGAGCCTCAAGCTGCAGCAGAGGGGCCGGCTGAACCACGGTCTTCCCGCCCTTGCCCACTTCTCTTTCAGCTCACCTGTCCCCTAAGGCAGTGGTTTTCCAAGGATGCCTTATAAAGCAAGGCATTCATAACAGCTCCATTAAAACAGAGGGCTGGGCTTCCCTGGTGGCGCAGTGGTTGAGAGTCCGCCTGCCGATGCAGGGGACGCGGGTTCGTGCCCCGGTCTGGGAGGATCCCACGTGCCGTGGAGCGGCTGGGCCTGTGAGCCATGGCCGCTGGGCCTGTGTGTCCGGAGCCTGTGCTCCGCAACGGGAGAGGCTGCAACAGTGAGAGGCCCACGTACCGCAAACAAACAAACAAACAAAAAAAACCAGAGGGCTGTGCAAGACTAATTAATCTGTATCTAATCCAGCCTTTCCATGTCCAGTATAAAGTTGTCAGGAGGTTGTTGTTTACTAGACACTGTCCTCCAAAATGATCTCAGGTACACACACAAACACACACACACACACACACACACACACACACACAACCACAGAGTTATAGCATTATAAAAAATGCCACCAACTTTGGAGGTTCTACTTAAATTGTCACATGAACACCACCTGGCTAAGGGCAGCCAGAGTCCTATAGGATTCAAACTCTGTAAGGAGTCAGCTGAGAAGAGTCAGATGAGAAGAAATGTACATTGAGGTTACTAAACATCCAGCGTGGTCTGGATCTCCCACTGAGCCTGGGCCCAGGCCTAGAAGCAGATGGCAGGAGATGGGTGGAAAAGTTAAAGCCTCGGGAGAATTTGGTGTGTCTGCTTTTGCTGGGAGCACACATGCAATCAGGTCCCAGCATCCCCTGTGGGACCAGTTTGGCCCTATCACCAGACAGTAGGCTGATGATGCTCACAACTCCGGGTGGCCCCCAAGCCTGAAGATGAAGAGGTCTTGGGGTCGGACACAGGTAGGGCCATACTTTAAGGTTAAAAAAAAATTATGATGAAAGGGCGACAGCACGATGTGCTCTCCACAGACACAGCACCAGAGTCTCCAGGAAGACAAGCCGATCCTGCTCCCTGGCTCGCTCACTCACTCTCAGATGAGCTTGCGAGAACCTCACACCTAACCCCGCAGCCTCTCATTTCATAGAGGAAATGAAGAACTCAAGTCAAAACACAAGGGGGAAAACATGCACACACAATACTCTCACACCAGTACCCTAAAATAAAACAAAACAAAACACAAAACTATCTGTCTCTATATTTTTTTAGGGTAGTTGTTGAGACAAAGACTCTGGAGTCAAATGTTCTGAATTCCAATCCTGCCATCGCCACTTACACACTGTGTGACCCTGGGCAAGTGACTTCACTCCTCTGAGCCTTGTTTTCCTCATCTATGAAATGGGATAAATAATAATACCATCCTCACAGGACCATTAGGAGGATTAAATGGGCAAATAAATACCAAGTATTTAAAACGGCACCTGCCACATTTTAGGCATTACTTAAATGTTTGCTGTTAGTAGTACCATGATTATCTCCCAGCTTTTATTTCATTTTAGTTTTACCAAAGCATGAAGTTACTGAACTGAAATATGTCCTGCTAGAGATAAGACAATGGAATTAAGAGAAAGGGTCTCTGCAGCCGTCTATAGGCTTGTGACAGGCAGATTGCCAAGGTTCTCTGTGGCATGCTTCTGACATAAGCACTTTATGAGTCTGTGGCTTTTCTTGCAAAAGGGCTTCTTTAACCTGATATGAGTGGTTGACTTTCTAAATGACTGTACCAAACACCCCCTCCCTTGAGGACTCTCCCACTGGCCGTGTGGGTGGACCGTGTAACTAACCTGTCCAAGTCTTGGCGCAGGGCGGCCCCCTCCTCATCCTTTCTCAGCATGGCGGCCTCGCACTCGGCAAGGTGCTTGCTGGTGCAGCTCAGCTTCTCCGCCGTATCAGCCTGGGCAGCCTGGCACAGGACAGCAGGGAGAAGACGCTCGGTTGCAGAAGCCCATGCAAGATGCCATCAAGTGACTGGCATGCTCCCCACCCCATCTGGCTGGTGCACTTCTAACAGGAGGGGCTTTTGTCTGTTTTTAAGTTCAAGAGACCATGAACTAGTATGTGTGTGGAGTATGACAGACTCCCATTTGTAATTATGTCCCTCAAACATCAGCTGCAACCGGTTGTGGTGGCTGGTGGGGCAGCAGATATCAGAATCTCTGGGGTGGGGGTAGAGGTGGGGTGGCAGTGTACAGGAGTCACTGAAAAAAGTCACTGCCCTGAAGACGGGTTTCAGTCCCACCCCTGCTCTGGCTCACGTCAGCAACATTGACTTGGAGAACATCTGCAGAGGGGGATGACTTATTTCCTTTCCATAAGACACAGGGGTGGTGAAAAACACACTTGACAGCTCTAACCAGGTGTCCAGGGAGTGGAAGAGCCACGACACAGACTCAGGTTGTCTACAAAGGTGAGCTGACGGCAGCTTTAGCCAGGGCACTGGAACTCCTGCAGGGAGGCCTCTCTGATGGTCCAATGAAAGCCAAGCCACATCCCCTTCCTCGACAGGCCCACACCCTGGGAGTGGAATGACCAGGTGAACGATGGGCCAGCCGCTGCTCAGGGCTCACAGGAGCACCTCCCCTGGGCCTCAGGGGCCAGGCTTACCTTCAGCTTCCCCACAGCCTCCTCGGCGGCCTGTAGCTGCCGACCTTGCTCCTCCAACTGGCCCCTGAGGCTCCTGCATTCTTCACTGGAGGTCTGGAGAGGATGAGAAAGGGATCAGAAAAGTGGGGTCCTTGTTCTGAGACTCCCTCGGCCCCATTCCCCCAAAATGGGTAAAAACAAGCTACCTCTCTTTCTCCCAAACTCAATAAACTTTGGGCTTCCCTGGTAACACAATCCCGTCAAGACAAGAGACTTAGCTTGGCCCCCAAACTTAGAATTTCATTTCTGCCAAGGAAAGGGTGGAGTATGAGCCACACGGAACTGCAAGGGGTGGGGTGACACAAGGTGGGAGGCACATCTGTGGGAACGCAATAGTTGCCTAAGAGAGAGGTCAGGAGTGGTCTGAGTGCACAGACCCAGAAGCAAACAGACACATCAGAAGCCAAAGCCCCGTAGATGTCTGCCTGTGTCCTCACTCTTAACCCTTTTTCTCTGCAGTTCAAGACACATGGTAAACGCTGTTCTCATAAGCTTGTCTATCCCAAGGGCTCTGTGAAAATGAATTGAGTTGGTTTCCTATAACTGCTCTGCTCTCAGGAGCCACCTGAAGGGACAGAGAATCCAGGGACAGGACTCGAGGCAGTCAGGAACTCGCATGCCAAAAGGGGCCGGACGAGTACATAAATGAGTGCAAGGAGAATAGCAGAGGATGACCTGTTCCTTCAGGTGGGCAGTCCCCACCCAGCTCCTGCTGACTGCTGCCACACAGGAACGAGAGCACAGGCTTTAGGAACTCCCAAGATTTTAAAAGAAGTCCAAACACTGAATCTATAAACACCCTGCTCTTGAAATGTTGGCTACTAAGTTAAAAAAAATTCTGTGTGGGCCAAACTTGTCTGTAATGGCCTTAAATTTAGACGTCTGGGTTAAGGCATCCCTCTCCAATGCTGTGTCCCTAACATGTTCCTGCAGGGAGAAGGATGCTGTGAGCTATGACACCAGGATGAGACCATGTTGGCCTGGGCCCCCAGGACATTCTTGGGCCCTCATGTGCCACCTGGCCGAAGGTGCATCCCAACCACTCATGGACCCACCAGGCCCTGCCGCAGGAGACAGGTGCAGCTCAGATGGTCACGGTGAGGGTTACCTTAAGTCTGCTCTGGTAGTCCATGATCTCGGTGCTCAGCTGGAACTTGAGGGTGTCAAGCTCCTGGCGTGCAGTCTCCCGGATGCTCTGGGCCTGCTGCTCGGCCTGGGCCAGCTGGGCCTGCAGGCCAGGCAGTGAGCCAGCTGCCTCCTCAGCTGCCTTCAGCTTCCCCTGCAAGCTCTCCTTCTCTCGCCGCAGCCCTGCCACTTGGTGTTTCAGGCCCTCCTGCTCCTTGAAGGCTGCCTCTTTGGCATCCTGGAGCTCCTGCATGGTGCGGGCCAGCGCCCCCTCCAGCGGCTCTTTCTCCGTGGTCAGCGCACAGACCTGGATGTCGAGCTCGGCCATATCCGTGTTGGCCCGGTGCGGCTGCTCCTGCAGCTCAGCAGGTTCTAGCTGCGCCTCCTCGGAGTTGCCCGTTGCCTGGGACAGCTCCTCCCACACTACTTGGAGCTCCTCCCTCCGCTGGGCCTCTCCGGCCCTCTCCTCCTGCAGTGCCCCTTCACGCTCCGAGCACTGCAGCAGCTCCTGGACGTGGGCCCTGGTGAGGGCTTTGTTCTGCTCCCTCAGTTGCTGCACGAGGGCCTTGTGCTCCCGCAGAGCGGCCTCGGCCACGCTCAGCTGGCTCTGCACCTTCTCCCGGTCACCCAAGGCTGCCTGCAGCTTGGCCTGGAGGTCCAGCACCCCAGCCTGCAGTCTCTGGGCCTCCCCCTGATGACTCTCCAGCTGTGCCTGAGACAGGGCCAGCTGGGCTGCTAGCTCCTGGGACGCGTGGTCTTGAGGTGGGCTGAACCCCTGTTGGCTTTTGTCTGCCGTGAGGGTCTCGATCAGCTGGGTCTGCTGGCGGCACCGGTCCTCAAGTGCCCTGACCTCCCCAGCCCGGGCCTCCGCTAGCTGCCGGCACTGCTCCGCCTGCTCCCGCAGCTGTTGGCATTCGGCCTCCTTGCTTTGCAGGGCGGCCTCCTTCTCAGCCACATGGGCCCTCATGGTCTCCTTGGCCTTCTTCACAGCCAGGAGGCTTGCCTCCATCTGGTCTCCCATGTGCCGGATGCTGGCCTGCTCTGACTGCAGGGAGGCCAGGGAGTCCTGGATGGCCGCCTCCCGCTGCTGCAGTGCTTGGTAGTCAGCCTGCAGGGCCTGAAGCTTACCCTCCAACAGCTGGTTGCGCTCCACCACATTCTGCAGCTCCTTCTCCAGCTCCCTGTTGGCCTGCTGGAGCTTCTTCTCCTGGCCGGCCCCTTGCATCTTGGGATCGGCCACCTGTCCCTCCGACAGGCCCCTCTGTTCCTCCTCCAGCTTCTCACAGGCCTGCTGCAGGGGGGTGCTCAGAGCCTCGTGCTCCGCCGCCGCCACGGGCAGATCTGGGCCTGACTGCGCAGCAAGTCGCTCCAGCGTCCCCACCCTCTGGCTGAGGTGGTCTTTGTCCTGGATGAGCTGCTTCTTCTGCTCCTCCAGGTCACTCACGTGCTGGCTCACCTGGGCCAGCTGGGTCTCCAGGAGCTGCAGCTGCCGCGTCAGGGACCTGGCCTCCTGCTCCAGCAGCCCCTTCTCCTCCTGCCGCCGCTGCTCCTCCCGTCTCCCCTCCGCGAGCTCTTCCTCCAGGGAGCTCAAGTGGGCCAACGACTCCTGCAGCTGATGCTGGAGCTGGGCTGCCTCCTGCCCCTTCCTGGACAGCTCTTCCCGGAGAGGGGCCATCTCCTCCACCAGGCGCTCCAGGCTGGCCCGGGCCTCCTCCTTCAGCTGCAGCTCTTTGGCCAGCTGCTCCAGCTGGGTGCTCTGCTGCCTGCTGAGCTCCTGGACCCAGGTGCTCTCCCTTTCCAGGAGCTTCTCCCCCAGCTCCTGAGTCTCCAGGGGCGAGTCACTGGGGATGCGCTTTTGTAGCCCCCTGGCGTCCAGTGCCATGTCAGCCTTCTGCTCGGCTGCACCCAGCTGGTCTGGGACATCAGCTGAGCGCTGGTCCTTCCTGCCCAGGGCGTCACGTGTGGCCTCGAGCTCCCGAGCCAGGGGTTGCAGTAGGGACTCCAGCTGCCGCAGGGCTGAGCGGTAATCCTCCTCCTTCTCCGAGGCCCCCAGCTCCAGGGCCTGCAGGCACATCTGCAGCTCCTTCACGGTGTTCTGTGTGGCCTGGGTGACTTCCCACTGCTCCTGGAGCGCGGCCACCACGCCGGCGAGGCGAAGGTTGTCCTCGGCGGCGGCGCGGCCCCTCTCTCTCTCTGCCTGCAGCTGCTCTCCATGCAGGCTGATGGCCGCCCTCAGCTCCTGGTTCTCTCTTTCCCGCTGCTGCATCTGCTCCTTCAGCTGCTTCTCCCGCACCTCCAACTGGTCCAGCTCCAGCCGCAACTCGTCAAAGCCCTCCAGTGCCTCATGGTTTAAGGGGTTGCTCAGGTCAAGGTGGGAGCCCATCTCCTGAGTCTGGGGAGGAAACACGAAAAACAAGTGGCTTGGGGATGAAGCTACATGGCTGTTTGGCAAAACTTTAGAAGTTAATGAGAACAGAAGTAAAAATACAGCAATTACATGACCTAAGGTTAGTCTATCGAGCTATTCAAAGGACTGGAACCCCTTTGCTCAAAGCATATGCCAGAGGAGGTCAGTACATCCTAAAATATGATGCGACGCCACACATGTGAGCTCCACTGAGACTCAGAACTTGCGTTTCCCATTCAGCCTCCTGTAGCTTTGGTAACATAATGGATGCTGACTCTTAGAGAAACGATGTTATATGTAAACTACTGCTTACCCGTTGCACCGTACCCACAATTTCTGTTGCAATTAAATCACAAAATTGGGTAAAAATGCTACTCTTAATGCTTCTTATACTGATTAGTCTTATTTTGCTTTGCTGATTAATTTCAGTGTTCTTTCCCATTAAACTATACAATACATTCACATTTCTAACAAAATTAATGAAACTGACCTGACGCACTAATGTTTGCTGAGCACTAGCCTGTACCAAGTCCTTAAGCACTGTGTGTGTGTGCCCTCATTTACTCCCTACAACCACCTTACAGGCTGGTGTGAGATTTTACAGATGAGAGAGCTCAAGTTTCGACAGGGTAAGTCACCTTCCCAGGGTCACACAGGGGGCGGAGTGACAGTCAGGATTTGACCTTGCCACTTTTAATCACAGTGCCAAACCACTTCTTCTGAAACACTTTAAAAAGCTTTTAAAAGAATTTATTTTTTAAAAGGCCTAAATTCCTTTTGGTTGTAAAAACCTGGACTCGAGGAAACAGTGGGTAGGACTGAGGGGTTATATCGCTCGGGTTGGAACACCAGGCATCTGAGAACATCCCCCTGAGCTGGGAGGGGCAAGAACATGCCCTGGTTGACATGACAGAGAGGGAGTCCCCAGCCTTCTTGGCATTACCTGCAGGTAGCTGCTCACCAAACTGCTCATGCTGGAGCTTCGGCTGGGGGGTCTCCATAGGTAAGCAGAAGAGCCAGTGCCCAGGGTCCTCCTGTGGGGCCGCAAAACAGACATGCCTGCATCAGAGCAGGGAACACACACACACACACTCGGGGAGGCCTTGGTTGTCACTAGGCAACCAGGTGATGGTAGCGGCAGTGCCCTCCCAGGTCCAGTAAGAAGGCAAAATCCAACATTTCCACCAAAGCACACATTCAGGTTGGTCGTAGCAGCTGGACCCCACTGTTGAAGTCTAAGCATGATGGCTTTGCTCTTCACTGCCAAAAAAGAACGAAGTGAACATAGTATTTCCCCGTTTTTACTTTAAGTTTTCCTAGAACCTTCGATGCCAGCCATAACTTGTCTACCAGGGAGGAACCAGGAACAGTCAATCTGGTAAATAAAGGTCATGCTGTGCTTCAGGCCTTGAGGTCACTGCTTTACATTATGTTACACGAGTAATGTGGCTGGAAGACCTCTTCTGGTTCACACCAGACATTTCCCTCACTGCAGAAAGTTCTATTTGATGGCACTAGTCACTGCAAACGAAACACACTTTTACTTAACGACCAGAATCTTCTCCTTAATCTACAATTATTGCATTTTAAACCTTGTTAGTGTCCACAACCCAACAACTGCACTTCTCAGTATCTACCTGAAAGACAGTCACATATGTGCGTAAGGTGACGTGTGGGGATGCTCTTGGCGGCACTGTCATGGTGGAAAAAGCAGAACCTTTCTAACTCCACATCACTAGAGAAACAGATAAACTGTCTACCCACACAATGGAATACTCTATGCCACAGGTTGGCAATCTTTTTTGTAAAGGGCCAGATAGTGAATATTTTCGGTTTGCAAGCCTTACGGGCTCTGTCACAATTCAACTCTGCCACTGTAGCATGAAAGCAGCCACAGATAATAGGTAAATGAAGGTGTGTTACACACGGCCCTGTGGGCCGTGGTTTGCCAGCCCTACTCCACATCTATAGAACTCCCTGTACAAACACAGATAAAAATCTCAAAAACAATGTGGAATGAAAAAAGCAACCTGCAGAAGTATAGCCATCTCATGATTCAATCAATGTAGCAAATTTAATATATAAAATACAACTATATATACGTAATATTTACAGGCACATGTAGTGAAACACAAAAATATTTGGGAATGACATGCATCAACTACAGGGTTGTAATTACTTCTAGAAAGGGAGAAAAGGAGAAAGGATGGCCGCGGGGTGGGGCTTTATTTGGATCTATAATATTTTATTTCTTTAAAAAAAAAGGTATCAGACATAACAAAAAAATCTCACAAGAATCAGCTTGAAGGGACTTTGGCCAAATATAAAGCACCTTAAGGTTTAAAATAATTACAGTGACAGAGTATAACCTATTGAATAAAATAAGAATCCACGAATCAATACTGCTATAAATGAATAAATAGATGGGGAAGAAGGAAAAGATCTTTCTTACAATAGAATGCCAACTATTAGTATAGACGGAATGACGGAGTCAGAAAATCACTCTGGTAACCATGATAGTAACTGATTCAGGAAAGATTTACCGGATGCTAAAACTAACAGGAGGGAGATTTAAAAGAAACAGGATAAAAACCTAGTCTCAAAATGTCTTCCGATAAAATACATATTAACTACAAACAGAGAAACAGTAACTTTAGGAGAAACCTGGTTAACACCACCTTAACCAAATGATCATGGTTAACCTTGCAAGTAATGAAACAAACCAACATCCTGTGTCTCCGGGTACAACGTGCTGAGGACACAACACCTGGGGTATTTCTGCCAAAAATGCTTGATCTGAATCCAACAATGAGAAGACACTAGACAAACTCAAATTAAGGAACATTTTACAAAATAACTGGCCTGTACTTTTCAAAACTGTCTGTGCAAAGAGGAGAAACTGTTCCAAATGAACAAGGACTAGAGAGACCCAACAATTCACTGACATGTGATCCTGGATTATAAGAGACATGTCTGGCATAATTCTTAAAATTTGAACACAGTCTGTAGGTTAGACAGCAGTATTGTATCAATGTTCTGTGATCTTAACAATTGTACTGAGGTTATATACATGTCCCCAACTTTAGGAAAGGATGTCCCTGATTTTAGGAAATACACGATGAAGTACTTAGGAATAAAGGGGAATCAGGTCTGTAACTTATTCTCAAATGATGCAGGAAATAAACCAACATGTTTACATAAAGATAAAGAATGATAAGAAATTCCCTGGCGGTCCAGTGGTTAAGACTCCACGCTTCCACTGTAGGAGGCGCAGGTTCAATCCCTGTTCGGGGAACTAAGATCCCACATGCCACGTGGCACAGTCGGAAAAAAAAAAAAGAAAGAGAGAGAGAAAGAATGATTAAAACGTTTGTAGTAAAATACTGATAACTGGGGAAGTGAAGTGAATGAGTACTGTGTACTATTTTTACAACTTTTCTGTAAGTCTGAAATGATTTTAAAATTGAACAGTTCTAAAAATGACACGAAGTAAATATGGCAAAAATGTTAGCTCTTAAATCCTGGTGATTGGCAATTGGGTTCCATTATAGTCAGTATTTTTTCCTCCATGGAAAGAATTCCCTAATAAGAAATACAAAAATTGGAAAAACAAAAACAAAAACAAAAACACCACCCTATTAACAGAAAGCAAAACAAAACAAAGAATGCTGGACTTGAGTTTAACTCAAGTCTAGTACCCTGGCCCTGGCCCTGCTGCCTGCCAGCTGTGTGACTCTGGGCAAGTCCCTCCACTCTCTGAGCCTGTTTCCTCAGCACCTTGCTCCTGGAACGGCTGTGAGGATGCAGTTGGACAGTGTGTGAGTGCCGTACTGGTGTAGGAAAAGAAAACACAGCAAAGCAACCTTTCCAGCAACCCTTACATGGACGAGCCTTCGCTCCCTCTCTTACTGGCCTCCATGATAACTGTATCTATGAGAACATATTGGGGAAAAGCCCACTGCTCCCCCCTCGCTCCCACACCAAGTCCCTTAACACATCTGAAAACCTTGGGTTTCACATATGTGTCTCCACTGACTCACGCCACCTGGCCAGTTAGGTTAGTTTAAGGTTGGAGCCTCCAGATGCTATCGCTAGTCACGATTCAACCAAGTCTATAAAATTAGCAAGCATAAGAGTTGCAAAGCTACAGGTAATTTACTGCACAAGCAAAACTGCTTTGAGTAGACTGGTGGCAAGCTTCAAAACTTCAAACATCTCTTTCTCCTCTTTTCAACCAAGCAGTTAATTCTTCAAGGTACCTGGCAAACGTCGGCCAGGCAGCATCCAAGTCATAGCCCCTCGATGCCAGGTCAAACTGGATGTCGGTCAGCTCGTAGAGTTGGCCCACGATGTCAGAGCTCAGCTTTGGCTTCAGAAAGGGGCTCCTTGCGTAGTACCAGTCACTGCAGGGAAACACAAAAAGGGATCAAGTACAGGAGCACATAAAGAAAGGGAAGAGTGCATTTAACAGTCCTCCCAGTAAGGCTCTGCGTCATCAAATTCCAACTCAGATTACTCAATTAATTAAAGACAGACACATACACATACACCCCAATTTGATTTTCACTGTAGGAGCACGTAACTCTCAAATAAGTTTGCTCTTCTTCAGGGAAATTACTGAAGTGAATTAGATGCGTATTTGTTTATTATTTATATCATACCTATTTCCAAATGAATGCGAGAAACCTTAAATCTGAATTACTGTCCAAGAAAGGGCAGTTGTAGGGGAAAGAACACTTCTTTTTTAAAAGAAAATCTTATCTTCTATCCCTTCCAGAGAACTCAATACAGGACATTGAACTCACTGCTAATTTCTGTCCAGACACCAACATAAAAGCCAAGGAACAAAACATCTCCATTTTGAAGTGGTAGTTGTTTCACTTCACGTGAAGCAATAAGAATTAAAAAGACAACACTGATGAGTTTAATGAGCTACTCGGCTGTTATCCGTGAACTGGAATACACTGGAAGTCAAGCTGTTTATGACAGTTTTCGCCACACATCACAACAAAATAACCTTCAAATCAAATGTGCAAAGGTTCTCAACTCACATGCATTCACAAAGCCTGGCACATGCAAGAGCAATACACATTTATGCAAATCAATCTTAAAGGTGACAAAAGGAAACAAAATATTCCCCCCCAATGGTTTTTCTTTTATTCAGAAGTATTTCTTTTAATTAACTGGAAGAACACTCCAGAGGTAGAGGGGAGGCAGAGCTGGAAAAGGGGTGCCGGGCGAGCCAGAGGTTCAGCTGATTGGCAGCTGATCTGCGGCTCCTAATCTGACACCCTCTCCCTGCCTTACACGCTCAACCCCACCTCTCCCTCCTCCTTCCCCTCCTGCTGAGGCTTCAGCACTAGGGGCACAAAGGCTCCCCATCTGGTCACTCATCACAATCTCCAGGGAGCCCAGACCCATGGGGCGGGCGTTGACTCAGTGTCTCAGGTGAGGCACCAGGCTTGCTGGTGTTAAAAACCCCACAGGTGATTCTGATGAGAGGCCAAGGCTGCAACCCACTGGTCCAGGGTGACCAGTGGGGTCTGCCCATTACTGCCAGCACCAAGGACCTGCCATCCACCAGAGGAAACTACCTGGCATTAGGAGTTCAGAGACCTAGACCCAAGCTCCTGCTTTGCGCCTCAGCATCAGTGGGGCCCAGAGAAAGGCATTTGGCCTCGCTGAGCCTCACTTTCCTCACCTGTGAAAGCTCAGTGCTACCTGCCCAATGTGCGCCAAGGACTGTGGTAGGGAAGGGGAGAGGAGGATGACAGGTGGAGGCCCCTGCTTGTGCCAGGGTGTGACACAGACAGGCACTGCTGCTGTGGTTGTCATTATTATTGTTTAGTTTATCACATTTATTTGAAGTCTTCTGAACTTGTTTCAGAGACGTTATATACTTTAATACACGCTGAGAAGTGCTGAAAAATTGTTTACTGCAAAAACAATAATTTAAAAAGAAAAATACACATAATCCTATCCTTTATCAAATCATGTTCTCATATACTTTTTTTTTTTTTTTTTTTTTTTTTTTTTTGCGGTATGCGGGCCTCTCACTGTTGTGGCCTCCCCCGTTGCGGAGCACAGGCTCCGGACGCGCAGGCTCCGGACGCGCAGGCTCAGCGGCCATGGCTCACGGGCCCAGCCGCTCCGCGGCATATGGGATCCTCCCAGACCGGGGCACGAATCCGTATCCCCTGCATCGGCAGGCGGACTCTCAACCACTTGCGCCACCAGGGAGGCCCTCATATACTTTTTTAAAAATAGATCTTTACTGGAGCATAATTGCTTCACAATACCGTGTTAGTTTCTGTTGTACAACAAAGCAAATCAGCCATATGCACACACGTGTCCCCATATCCCCTCCCTCTTGAGCCTCCCTCCCATCCTCCCTATCCCACCCCTCTAGGTCATCGCAAAGCACCGAGCCAGTCTCCCTGTGCTACGCTGCTGCTTCCCACCAACCAACGATTTTACATTCGATAGTGTATGTATGTCGATGCTACTCTCATTTTGCCCCAGCTTCACCCTCCCACCCCATGTCCTCAAGTCCATTTTCCTCTTCGTTTATTTGGTCTTGTAGGTTTTTGCCTTGCTCCTTCATTTGTGACATATTTTTTTGCAGTCTCATTTTTTTTTTTTTTTTTTTAATGAGTGCGATTGTGCTCCTGGTTGTTTGGCCTGAGGCTTCTAACACTAGGGTTTGTAGGCTATTGGGTAGAGCTGGGTCTTGGTGCTGAGATGAGGAGCTCCGTGAGACCTCACTCCAAAGAACATTCCCTGGGGTCTGAGGTTCTGTTAGTCCAATGGTTCAGACTTGGGAGCTCCCACCGCAGGAGCTTTGGCCCAACCCTGGGCTTGTGAACCAAGATCCCGCAAGCTGCCTGGGGCAGCAGGAAAAGAAAGAAACATACAACAATAGCAAAGTAAAAAATAAAATTAGACTAGGAAACTAACAGATATGTTAGGGAGAATATAAAAATAAAAATATAGATGAATCAACAACCGGACGGTACATTAGTACCACAATAGTAAAAAAGAGGAGGAGGGAAAAGAAAAAAAATAAATAAAAATTTAAAAAAGGGGGGGAAAAGGCCTTGCTTGTGGAGGGTGGGGTCTAAGCAAGGGTGAGGTTTGGGTGGTGGGTGGGGCCAATCCTCAGGACCCACAGGGCTGGAAGACACCCTGGGGGCTGTTGGGGTGCGGCTTAGGCTCAAGGAACAGAAGGGGCCCAGGTGTGCTCCCCACCCCTGGTCTCAGAGGGCAGGGGACCTCACCTGGGAGCCCAGCAGGCTCCCTGGACTCAAGTGGGAAGGGCAAATGCCCTATGCTCCTCCTGGGTGGCCCCTCCCGCCTGCCTCTCCTGATCTCCCCGGCCTCCCTCCTATGCCCCCAAGGACCCACGTGGCCTGGAGGGGGCCTTGGAGGGCAGGGGATCGGCTTGGGAGCTCAGAAGCCTCCCCAGCCAGAGTGGCCAAGGCGATCGCCCTCCGCTCCTCTCCCGCTCTTCCCGGAGAGTCCCTCCTGCCTGTCTCTCCTGGTCTCCCCGGCCTCAGGGGCACTGATCCTGTCTGGCCTCCACTTCTCCTCCTCCCTCAGTCCCCCTACTGGTTCACTCTGGGGTTTCCTCCCTTCTCCTTGGGCATCAGAGTCCCCCACCAGCAGCTGACAGGCACCCTAGCTGTGGGGAGACGCTAACTCTGCGTCTTCCCACACTGCCCTCTTGACTCCGTCTCCTCATGTTCTCATATACTTTCTAATTCTTTTATATATATTTTTGTAATTTCATTGTTGCCATTAGGATAGATAAGATTTGCATTCTTTTTCATTGATTATTATATTGTTATTTTCCTTGTTGCTACATAGACTTCCTTATTGCAATTTTATTTATTTATTTGGCAGGCAAAGAGTGAGTTTATTAGCATAGGAAACTTGTGAGAGATACAACTGGGCAGGCAAGGCAGCGCAGCAACCCCAAGAACAGAGTAGGCTACATTTTTATAATCAAAGAAAAAGTGGGGAGGGGAGAAGACCACCTCGTCCTCACTCTTGGGCAGCTGTCAAGGCTTACATAATTAGTTCCTCCTTTAACCCTATACAGTCTAACCTGGACTGTCATGGTACTACTTAAATCATATGTATATTAGCAAAAGGGTGGTAACATATACTAAAATATGGTAATTCATCTCAGGTTTTGGTATACCTTATTGCAATTTTAAATGATGCCTTGCTATGCCATTTAAAATAATTTGCTGTAATTTAAAAAAATAAATTTATTTATTTATTTATTATTTTTTCTTTTTGGTTGTACTGGGGCTTCGTTGCTGCACGCGGCTTTCTCTAGTTGCGGCGAGTGGGAGCTACTTTTCGTTGTGGTGCATGGGCTTCTCATTGCAGTGGCTTCTCTTGTTGTGGAGCATGGGCTCTACACGTGCAGGCTTCAGTAGTTGTGGCTCGTGAGCTCTAGAGCGCAAGCTCAGTAGTTGTGGCGCACGGGCTTAGCTGCTCCACGGCACGTGGGATCTTCCAGGACAAGGGCTCGAACCCGTGTCCCCTGAATTGACAGTCAGATTCTTAACCACTGCGCCACCAGGGAAGCCCTAATTGCTGTAATTTAACAGCCCCCCATCATTGGACATTGATGGCTTCCATCTTGTGTATTGTAAGTAGCATCACCATTTTTTTTTAATTGAAGTCTAGTCGATTTACAATATTGTGTTAGTTTCAGCTGTACAGCAAAGTGATTCGGTTACACATATACATGTACATATCTATATTCTTTTTTTTATTCTTTTCCATTATAGCTTATTATAAGATATTGAATATAGTTCCCTGTGCTATACAGTAAATCTTTGTTTATTTTATATATGGTAGTGTGCATCTGTTAATCCCATACTCCCAATTTATTCCTCTCCCCACTTCCCCCTTTGGTAACCATAAGTTTGTTTTCTATGTCTGTGAGTCTGTTTCTGTTTCATAAATACGTTCATTCATACTGTTTTTTAGATTCCACATATAAGTGACATCATATGATATTTGTCTTTCTCCGTCTGACTTATAAGTAGTATCGTTATTATTAGTGAGGGAACTTTGGGTCATTTCTGAATGGTGTGGGGTAAAGCCCAGCACTGTCATGTATTTACCTGGTCACTTTGGTGTTCATGAAGCACTGCTGTAAGGTGTCGGCCAACCTCTGGTGCACCAAGGAGTAGCGAATAAATGCTCTTCCCTTTCCCAGAGATGTTCGGAGCTGGAAAATGTAGATAAAATAGAAATGAAGAGCCGTTAGACTAACTCCAAATATAGGCCTCATGGATGGCTGACAAAAGCAGAAACAAAACAGGGCAGAAAACGTCACCCAATCCTACCCTACACATAACCTTCACTTATGTCCCTCAAAGAACACAAAACATTTGAGAATGTCACCCCACAGAGGGAGGCCTAAAGTGGGTGGATGTCTTGCAGGCCTCCATCTGAGAATAATCTGTAGACTCCAGCAAACGTGTCAAGGCAGATACAGTCACGAGAGGCTCAAATACCTACTGTGGATTCTACTGGAATGTCATTCTTCCTCCTCCGCTCCATCAGAATCCCTGGGTTTAGAGTCAGAGATGAAATGGTCTGACTTAAGTTGGAATATTTAGAAAACAGGTTGGAGATAAATGAAGGGCTTCTCATACCAGAAGTACGCTTGAAGAGGAAGAGATGGCCTGTTTAGCTAATGCCTGGGCTTGTTTTTGAAGTTTTGGGAGAAGAGATGCAGGGGAAGAGGCCTAAGGGGCTTGGCTGAAGCCCATGTGGAAGGGGGAAGAGAGAGGAGGGCAAAAGGCAGGGGAGTGTTAGGGGGACTTGTGATGGATGTATAACTGCCTCCTCTGTGTCCTTGTGGAACCATCACTAAAATCCACATATCTGTCAACGCTTTCCTGGTTGGATTTATTTTCAGCTACACCAACTCACTGAATTTAGTCAGAAGGTGCCCAGGGGGTGAGGGCAGGGGTGTTTCTAGGTGGCCCAGTTACACTGAAGTAATGAAAAATGGGTGTGGTTCTGTTTCAGGAAGTCTGAGGTGGATGGAGGGTCCAGGTGCAGGCCTGTCTTCAAAACCTCTCCCCACAGTGCCAAAACATGGCTTCTAAAGAGGTTTCTGGAAGTTTGTTGTGATGGTGGTGGGGTATGCTGGTCACAGACTCTGGCCCTAGTTGCCAGGATGGACCATGGGCTATTAAGCTGTCCGAGGGTACAGCTATAGAAGACACTTGAGATCTGTAGGCAAATTAGGATTCATGCTCCCAATGTTTCAGCCCCAGAAGCTCAAGATAAGTAGGCAGGAACTCGAAAGCTCTCAGCCTACCACATGCACCTGTTCTGTCAGGTGCTGGCTCTGAGCAGGGTAAGCCAAGACCCATTCCCTCCTCACCTCTTCAAAGGTCAGAAATGTTCAACTTGGTGGTTGGGGGAAGGGACGGTAGTGGTTTGACCAAAAGATGGTCCTAATCCTCCATCCTATTAAGAAGCCAGCCATGGTGCTGGAATGAGACAGGAAACATGAGGTATGACCTCAAGCACCGGCACATTCATGATGCTATAAACATCCCGGTACCCAGCACCTTTTAGCTCAGAGCTATATATCTTCTCATTGCTGACTCGAGGAAATGATACCACAATATGAAGTAGTTTTAAAAAATAAGAAGGTGTGAAACCTCATAAGACATTTATGTAAGAGGCTGTAAGACATTTTTCCACGTGAGCTTTGTGGGTTTGGGGTACAGCCAGGAGGTCTGGAAATAAAGGTGGACAGCAGCCTGACCTGGCTTTATAAAAACCACCATGGCATGTCCGTGCGGAATGGATCAAGATAGGTGCCCAGGGGAGAATCTTGATGACATCCCTATGTCCAAATGCTTTTCCACTGATAAGTGAGGTGAGAACAAAGTGTTCAGTGGTGATAACCAGGAAACCCAGGCAGCCGAGAAGAGCTGAGCAAGGCATCCTGAAGTGAAGTGTGTTGGTCATACAAATGCACACCCACACATAGGCCCTGCAGAATCTAAAAGGAACCCCACATAACAGCCCATGACTGTAAGCTCCCAAGGGAAGGGCTTGTTTTTTTGTTTTTAATTAATTTATTTTTGGCTGTGATGGGTCTTCGTTGCTGTGCGTGAGCTTTCTCTAGTTGAGGAGAGCAGGGGCTACTCTTCTTTGTGGTGCGTGGGCTTCTCATTGTGGTGGCTTCTCTTGTTGCGGAGCACGGGCTCTAGGCACGCAGGCTTCAGTCGTTGTGGCACACGGGCTCAGCTGCTCCGCAGCACGCGGGATCTTCTTGGACCAGGGCTCGAACCCATGTCCGCTGCAGTGGCAGGCGGATCTTTAACCACTGTGCCACCAGGGATGTCCCGGGGCTTGTCCTTATTAATAAAATGGCCATTGTAACAGCATTTAGAACATTTAATTTTTTAAAGGCAAACCGTTGAGGCTACATTTTAAATCAGGCCTATTAACTGAATTGATTATATATGTAAAAGGAGCTATTTTAAAAGGTCTTTTTAGGGACTTCCCTGGTGGTGCAGTGGTTAAGAATCCGCCTGTCAATGCAGGGGAGACGGGTTCGAGCCCTAGTCTGGGAAGACTCCACATGCCGTGGAGCAAGTAAGCCCGTGCACCACAACTACTGAGCCTGTGATCTAGAGCCTGCGAGCCACAACTACTGAGCCCACGTGCCACAGCTACTGAAGCCCATATGCCTAGAGCCCATGCTCTGCAACAAGAGAAGCCAACACAATGAGAAGCTCATGCACTGCAACGAAGAATAGTCCCCGCTCGCCGCAACTAGAGAAAAGCCCGTGCACAGCAAAGAAGACCCAACAGAGCCAAAAATAAAATAAATAAATAAATGATTTTTTTTTTTTTTAAAGGTCTTTCTAAACATCCTTTGGGGAAGGGAACAGTAATAGTTCCCTTATACTGCAAATGAATATACTGCATAGCCTTGTTGGGTTTTTTTGTTTTTGAACTTTTTGAGATCATGGGTCCACTTTCATTATCCAATTTCTTAATATTTGTTAGCATCTAATCAGAACTCATTGCACTATACCGAGAAGCGATACAACACTTAATCATGCACCTGAGTGTCCCACCAGGCAAGATCTCACAGGACCTATCTGTGCTACCTGGACATTAAACCAACTCCTCTGAGCCAGGATCTTTCCTCATTTTCTCAGCTGTCAGAAGGTACAGTGGGTGGAAAATGCCCAGCCCTCAGTGTCCACGTGTCTAACACCATCATTCGCTATAACGAGAAACCCACCTGGCTCCAGCTGGCACAGCCAGGGAGTTCTTCCCAGAGCACCTGACCCTGTGGCCTTTGCGGAAGGCTGGCCAAGGAGCATGTCTGCCGACTTCAGAGGGACCTTAGACTTACTCATGAGATACTGGAAAGAAGATGAAATCTACAAACCCTTTAGGCCTCCTGCTTCAAATCCAGGGGATTACTTGCTCCTTAATGTACAAAGTTCTTCACTCCCAGATGGACTAGGCTGGTGTGTGTGTGTGTGTGTGTGTGTGTGTGAGAGAGAGAGAGAGAGAGAGAGACAGAGACAGAGACAGAGGGACAGAGAGACAGAGTATGCGTGTTGTTGTTGATTTGGAGTTTTGTAAAACAGCAAAGCCATGGCATTCTGCTCTTGAGGGGCTCAGAACTTAATGTGGGAAGCTGCTTAGTTGTCTCTCAAGATCCCACATCACTCTCTTCATTTCAAATCCAAGTTTCCTGGGCGAATCATAGGGAAAGTAGCCTAGCAAACTCTCAGAATTTTATCTAAGAAACCGATTCTTTTAAAAAAGGTAAAGGTGTCCTATGCCGTACACCTCTCGGGGGCACCATGAGCAGACCACAGTGTGAGCAGCCCACTCTGTTAGGTTACGTTTGGGTTGGGATCTAATACAGTCAGGACTGAGCCATTCCTCGGCTTGGTAAACGCTCACCTAGGTGGCTTCCCGGAGCTCTCAGTGGGCACTGCACGTACCTGGACTGGATTTCTTTACTTCCTTCCTACACGTAAACCCTCACTTCCTCACTTGGCTGTCTGCAGCAAAGGTCTCTGTGAGAGAGGTTTAAGGCAGGCAAGGGAAAGAGGTGACGTCCTTGGTTGCTCTGCTTACCTCCGAAATAGACTTGACGAATCGGATCCCGTCATTGGCTCCTTTCACCTTGGCCAGGCAGGCACAGAAGTAATCCCAGTAGTCCTTCTTGTTGCCCAGGAGGGTGGCCTTCTCTTTCTGATCGAACTGGGCAGGGAAAGGAGAGTGAGGACGTCCAAACGCACTGCTGTTTATCCCACCATTTAAACGATGAATAATGACAGCTTCTTAGTTGCCTGGCACTAGGTGAGGCCTTTTATTGGCATTATTTTTATTTACTGGTGAATGAGGGGGTTTTCGCCCTCAATTTACAGGTGAGGAAACTGAGGCTAGGAGAGGTTAAGTAACTAGCTCAAGGTCATACAACTAGTGAAGTGCAGGAATAATAGGCGCCCAAAGGGACCTCTGTGCATAGAGTTGGGTGGAAGACACCAAAGGTGCTATTAAGACATGGTAAAGAAACTCAAATGAAAAGTTTTAAGGGTAACATGAAGAGTGTTAATGATGTCTTGACATAGGGAAATGTGTTAGTGACATTTTATCTGTTACTCAACTCAAGTTTCAATACTGTTTTAATATACATAGAATAAATTCAAATAAATGTCAGCCATGAGCCATTTCAAATCCAAAACCAAAATGGGCTGAGAAAAAAAAAGCCCCATTAATACTTTCACAATGTAAAACAAGAGAACCAGTTGAAAAGGCATGTGACCAAAAAAGAGGGGATATATGTATACATACAGCTGATTCACTTTGCTGTACAGCAGAAACACAACATTGTAAAGTAACTATACTCTAATAAAAATTTAAAAAAAAAAGGCACGTGAAAGGTGAGCCTTCAACACACTGAGACACCTCCTCCAGTGGGCTCTCATCCTATACACATTGGTGGGAGGTGACATTGCAAACTTATGGTGTTCAAAATGATAGAGGATATCTTCCTATAATGTAATGTTCTATAGCATTTTTTATTATAAAAGATTTGCATACATTGTTAGGACAACTGGATAAAACAAAAAAGAAAAGAAAAGAAAAAATTATAATGCCTACACCATCACCCTAAGATAACTTGTTATCATATTGGTCCATTTCCTTCCTGCTTATTGTAGTTGCCTGTATTTTTCCACATCTGCAGAGTTCTCTAGATCTGTGCTTCTTTTTTTTTTTTTTTTTTTTTTTTTGCGGTATGCGGGCCTCTCACTGTTGTGGCCTCCCCCGTTGCGGAGCACAGGCTCCGGACGCGCAGGCTCAGCGGCCAGGGCTCACGGGCCCAGCCGCTCTGCGGCATATGGGATCCTCCCAGACCGGGGCACGAACCCGTATCCCCTGCATCGGCAGGCGGACTCTCAACCACTTGCGCCACCAGGGAGGCCCTAGATCTGTGCTTCTTGAACCAAGCAGATATAAGCATTACACTGTAAACATGTTAAAAGAAAACTTCCTGAGCTGACCTCAGAGATCCTGATTCAGCAGGTCAAGGTGGGAACCAAAAGTGCACTTCTAACCGGCTCCCAGGTGATGCCGATGCTGCTGGCCTATGGACCACACTTTGAGGAGCGAGGCTCTGAAACAGGGGCCTCTGGATAATCTTCAGAGGGTCCGCACACTCCTGGAAAATGTGTGATTGCGTGTGTACGCATGTGTTTGGGGAGAGATTCCACAGCTTTCACCGGACTGCCAAAGGGGTATGTGACTCCCCCAAAGTTAAGATCCCTGCTATACAGAGAGACCTTGTGACCTGCATTAAGATGACCTAAATCTCTGAAGAATGTTCTCGATTCCCAAAACCATCCTGAGGGGCAACATTCTGATTCCCCAGAGGATCACACTTGGAGGCTGGGGACGGCTCTGACCTTCAGTCTAACCAGGAAGGCTCAACAGCTGCACTGAGCTTTCAGAGCTGCATCCTGAATGTTGATGAAGAAGCCAAGAGGGAGACAAGAGACAACAGAGCAGAAATCAACACATGGCAGGAGTCACTTACTTGAAGGAGATACTCAAGTTTATAAGAAAACTTATGCAAGCTGGTGCTGTCATCTGTGACGGGTTCCCCTGCTTCCTTAAATTCTCTGCTGAGTTCTGTCACAGCATCTTTAAGACAACAAACAGGAGCATGTCACCAGATGGAGACTGGCCTCAGACAGAGCAGCGGGATGGCCCCAGGGAGCAGCAGGCGTAAGTGGCCCATGGCGGCAAAGCACCGTGCACATGTGAAGCGCTACATAAACATCCATGGGCGGGAACTCCAAGTCAGAAGGCGCTAGGATGTCCTGAGAGCCCGCAGGTACTTTACAACAGCTCACTGACTGGGCACATTTCTTGGTCATCCCTGTAGGCCCACCATGTAGGCCTTATCATTTGCGAGTAGTATTTCGTCAAAAATGTCTGCTGTGTGGATATATCATATAGCAGTCCCCTAATACTGACCTCCTGAGAGCTTTATCCTTTACTCCAGCCATGTTTCTTGTTCTTCACTATAACCCCACTGCTCAGTACGGCTAAGTCCAGGTTTCCAGAGGACCCAGAATATGCAGAGATCATAATGACAATGCCAAGAATGACACCACCACCTGCTTCTGTTAACTGAGTACTGGTTAGGGACCAGGCCTCTGCATGTCTTTCTCATTCAACAGAGCATTGTGAGGCAGGAATTGCTTTATTTCAACAAATCTAAGATGCAACTGATTTTAAGATGATCCCAATTTCAGAGCCGCTAAAATGTGAAAAAAAAGTAAATGCACGGTAGAATTGATGAAGGCTGGCATTGTCATCCCCACTTTACAGATGAGGAACTCACGGAGAGGTCAGAGCCAAAGATCACGGGTGGCAAACAGCAGAGCTGAAATGAGAACCCTGGTTTTCTCAGGGGCTCTCTGACCCCAGAGCTCACCTCTTAACTTCTAAGACGATTTACCTCCCACTGTAGAAAAAGAGGAAAAACCCCTTTGACTCTCACGCACAGCCCTGCCGTGGGACAGAGGGACTGTCAGGAGTTGGGTTTGGTTTAGACACTGAGAAAAATGTCCCCAGCCGAGACGGTTGGGACATGCTGCACAAAGCTATCTGCTCTGACAATTCTTGAAAGAAAAGGAACCCCTAGCCACTGCTCTCAAACACCATGGTTAGAAAGCAGACCTGCCAGGACTGAAGCTGAGCCTGAGCTGCTAAAAGTTAATCAACACTGACCCCTCAGGCAAAGGTCAGGAAATGGCAAAGACATGTTCTTGGGACTGAGTCTCACAACAAGTGACTGTGGTCTGGTGTGCCCTACTAGAAGTGTCTGCTGGGGCGGCACTGACAGCCAGCAGCCAGGGGCCAGGAAAGACACGGGTAAAGCTCATAACCTGACCTGGGAACTCCTGAAATTTTGAAAGAAGGAGGCTTGGACGTGGAATATGAAATTTCCAGCTCTAATCTCTGATAATTACCAACAGATGAAAAGAAAGGGTCTTGAGAAAGTGTGGTGCCTTTTAAAAATTCCCACCAAAGTGCTCTGAGGGCTGGGTATAGGACATTGAGATGGCATTGGGATGTGGGGCATGACAGACGAGGATAGCACATGGGGTGGGAAAGGGCAACTGAACAAATTCTGATGCCTGTCCTCCTCCCTGGATCAGGAGCTCTGCCATGGGCTCCTCTCTTCCCTCCAGTAAGGACCTCTGGGTCCCAGAGTCATCCTTGAGAACCAGAAACTAAAACAGAGAGAAGATGGCTTACTTTGTGGAGAAACCTCTGAAGACCAGAGGCAAACTCAGATTTGCAGGGACTGTCATTTTACTTTCTGTGTGTATGTGTGTGCATGCGTGTGTGTGTATATAGATTTAAAAAGAAAAAAGCCATCTCCCACCCCACATTTTAGCTGGACGTAGACTGGTGTGGTTAAGAGCACAGACCCTGGCACCAGGTGTGTGTGCAAACTCAGGCTCTGCCTGAGTGGATGTGTGACCGTAGGCAAGTCACTTAACCTCTCTGTACCTGTTTCCACATCTGCAAAATGGGAATAATGGTCCCTGCCTCATAGGACCAAACGTGAGGACTCAATGAGCTATTATCTGAGACTTGTGCCTGGCACACATGAAATGCCATGAAAGCCCAAAATACTACATACACAGGAGATAAGCCTGAGAAAGTGATTTTTATCTCATCGATATTTGCCTTCACAATGAAGACTGTTGTGGCCTCCACTAGCCTGGGTATGAGAGACTGCAGTTGGTTATCACTGTTTCTGAGCAGTTAGGAACCTGCACCTTGAGTCTGTCAGGAGAGTGTCACTGGGGTCCCCGTGACATGGAGGAAGAAGTCAGCTTCAGACAGTGTTGTAGCAAATGTGCTGGTGCTCCAGAGAGGCTTACAAGACCTGCCCTGGTGATCCATGAGGGACGGAAAACTTGCCAAAATTCTCCCCTTGGGACGTCACCTGAAAGGGTGAACCTGGGCCCTGGACTCCACAGCCAGTACAGAACACAGCACGCTCCTCCCGAGCCTGCTCTCTGCACACGCACCCCCGCCTGCCTTGCCTTTGTCCAGTGAGCCAAGGCCCACAAGTCTCTCTCACTGGGCAACGTTGAGCTCAGGGAAGTCTGGGAGGCATCAGGCCCAGAACTGGAGTGAGTTCCACCCGGGACCAGGTGGAAGAGCCAAACAAGAAAGATGGGTGTCTCGTCTTCCTGCTTAGAAGGGGGCGGAATATCTCTGCAAATGAGCCAATTCTGCCATCTCCCAGAGGCTCACAGTTCAAAGACTTAACGGGTGGTTTGAAAACACAAACACACACACACACACACACACACACACACGAAGAAATCAGACCCAGACCCAGAAAGGGGTATTTGATTTTGTTTACAAAGTGCTTTTACAGTGCCTGAGAGGAGGGCCAGGCAAGGTCTCCCAGCCTTAACAGGGTGGACATCTGAGCCCCGAATATTTCAATATGATGTGTCCCGAGGGCTCCAATTACTCTCGGTGTAAACACAGATCACAGGGCTAATTTCAGCTGGCAACAGCAAAAGCACAGTCACAGCTCTCTCAACACCAAGCTCGGTGTGCCCTGCAGCCAAGCCGTACCTTGCAAATCGCGGATGATTCTCTGCAGCTGGCTCTCTGCGCTGGTGGACGCCATGGTAACCGTGACCGTCAGGGGCCGCCTTTCCTGGCTGTGGGCCTCCTGCCTGGGGCCGCTCAGCAGTGGTCAGACTCCGTGGTGGCACCTGCACAGGAAGGAGGCCGTGGAGGAGGCGGTCACGGACACAATTTAAAGACAGTAGTAGAGGCATGCTGCTCCGGGCACAAAGTCGCCCCATCTGGCATCTTCCCTCAATGGGAAGGGCTTGACCTTTCTGTGTGGGCCTTGCTCTGTGGGCATTCTCTGATACACTTATGTTCAGACACAGGGACCTGGTTGGGAGCTTCAAAAGAAACAAGATCAACTCAATAGCATGACCTATTCTTTCTGAGCTCCCCTCCTAGTCTGCCCTTAGACAGGCCTGCCGCACTCTCCACCTTTAAAAACGCTTCCCAGTGGCTCCCCCCATCCCCCTACACCAAGGCCAGAACTAGTCCAACCCCGATCACTGACCTGCTAAGCCTAAGGTGCCACCACACCAGATCTGCCGTCTCCTCCAGGCCGGGCCCTACCCCCTCCCCAGGCAGCTGAGGACACATACCCCTAAGGGCTTCCGGACCAAGGAGAGCCTGGCTTGCCTCTCAGGGAGGTCTGCAGCCTCCAGCCACCAGAGTCCCGCTCAGCTTGGGAGGGCAGACACCAGGGGCTGTCAGGGGCCTGCGCAGCCCTCAGGACCAGTCAAGGGCAGTCTCTATTTTAAGCTCAGTTACAGTCCTCTCACGGCTGGTGAGTCCAGAGTTACCAGCGCTACTTGGGCAGCTGCTGAAGTGATTTAAGGACACAGTGGTGGCTGGAGACCAACAAAGAGGAGATACGAGCAGCATCGGAAGGAGGTCTGGACATGCACTTGGACACCACCGTATCCTCCTTTCAGAACCTCTAACCCTTTCCTTAGATGTCTGCTGCAAAGGCGTAACATTTGCTGGCAAAAGCAGTTGGCAAGACTAGAGGTGGCCGTAGTAGCCACCCCTAGATGAGGGCCTGCTGTGCACTGGGCCTGTTAGGTGCTTTACACACTCACTCATTTTAATTCTCAGCAGCACCCTGGGAGATAGATAACGTACAGGGGAGAAACTGGCATACAGAGAAGCTGTGTAACTTGTCTAAGGCCCCGGGCCAGCAGGGAGGGGAATCGTGATGTGAACTCTGGTCAGTCTGAATTCAACCCCTTTGGCTCTACAACAGAGCCACTGTCACTACAGCAAATGTCAACCACTTCCACTGACTTCTAGGAACTGCCCTGAACTCCAGCGCCTCTCAACTGTGCCACCACCTTGAGTGTTTCAAACATGAACTGGTCCTCACTCTCCCACCACGCTCTTCGCCTTACTGCTCCAGGAGACAAGGCAAGAAGATCCAGGAGGAGAAATGGTCGCCAACCTCAAGTTCCTCCAAATATTTACACAAGCATTCCAGGTCAGCCTGAGACCTGGGGAGGGCCTGTCATGGCGCAGATATGCCAAGGCCTGTTTTTAACTCACAAGCCAGTGCAGCTGTGAGTCAGTGAAAACAAGGCCCAAAGAGGGCTTCTCCAGCCTAGGAGGAACTAGACAGGTACATACCTGTACCACACTCCCAGTAATTCGTGACATGGAGCCCCAGAGAGTCAGGGCATCCACAAAGACTCCGCCGAAGTCCCTAGCAAGTGCTGGCACCCTGCCATCACAGACACCAAACCGAGGGTGGGTGTGATTTTCCAGAAGCCAGCCTGCCCATCCCTGGGCGGTTCTCTAGGTCAGCTGCTGAACAAAGAGCCTGAGCAGGGACCAGCCAGGGCCCTAGAGAGCAGGAGCCCAGGATGGGCCAGACTTCTGCAGGGGCTCTGCTGCCTGGGCAGACACTTGGCTCCTCCCCCAGCGAGGAGGAGAGGACCAAGGATCATCACTGTCAATGCACAGCTGTCCCGGCGCCACACTGTCAAGTGCAGCCTTGGGATACTGGGGCAACAAAGCACCATCCAGCCCTGGAGGAGCTCGACTGTGCACCAAGAAGACAGACAGAAAAGCATCCAGATATGCGGATATGGCAGAAGAGGTCCATGCAGAGACATGAATAAAAAGTTATGGGTACTCAGCAAGGAGAGGGAATGAACCAGGGATACACACAACAAATGGTGTTTGCCGAGTGAAAGAAGCCAGACTGAAACGCTACCTACTTTATGATTCCATCTGCATCCTGTTCTTACAAAGGCAAAACACTGGGGGGAAATCAGATCCATGGGTGCCAGGAGCTGAGGGGGAAGGGAGGGTTTGACGACAAGGGAGTATGCAGAAATTTTGGTGGGCAACTCTACTCTGCGTCGTGATTATGGTGTTGGTTACATGACTGCATATATTTGACGAACATAAATTTGTCAGAACTCACATACTGTACATCTCATCTCAGCAAACAAAAGAGCAGCATCGGTATGAATTTAGCAAGATGCAATGGGACCTGAGGAAGGGAACTTTCATTCTGCTGGGGGAAAGGAGAGGATGGTGGACACTCTCAGTAATGGCAACTGAGTTGGGTGATGAACAGGAGGTCATCGAAGAGAGCTGAGGAGGAAAGGGCGCCAGGGTGGAGGGCACGGCAGGTGTAGAGGCTGTTTCTCTACCTGCACTCCCCTTATTTGACTATGGTCACCAGAGAGCTTTGTACCTTCGGGAAGAAATAATCTTGTAAGAAGATAACCTATACCCCATGAGTCCACTGGGTCTCTGTGTATACTTACTTAAAACTAGGCTGAGACTCGCAAATGACAGAGAGGGCGGAGCCTGGAAAGGAAGCACTAACGACAACAGATTCTTAGTCATCCAGGCTCTGGCTGGGACAACGCATGAACTATACGACCAGCTGGATCTCCTAGAAACCAGCCCTCTTTGGAGCCTGGCACAAGGGCAACAGTGTCTGTAAACCAAACTGGCATCTTGGAATGATGAGCCTGAACAGACAGAAACATGCTCCTTCAAGACTTCTTGGCACTTTGGTGAAGCCCCAAGTGTCAGCCTGAGCCCAGGAGGCCTCCTCCGCCTGAGCCTCAGAGTGCCTCCCTCCACTGAGGCCAAGTTCCCAGGTCACGGGGTGAGCTGTGCCCAACCACTGGTTACACAAGTTGATTTTCCAAAGAGCCTCTGCCTCACCACCAAGATAATGAGCCCTGAGAAACCACTGTTGGGCCTGTAGGTCACAATGACTACACAGTGACCCACCACAGCTGTGGGTCACCACCTCACAGGTTTTCAGGAAGCAAATGGTCACCACAGGAATGCTATTTTCATGGACTTGAAAGAATGACTCTTTGCATTCTGGCCTCCCTTTTCCTGGGCCTGAGGTTATTATTAAACTTCAAAAGACAGAATGGGAAACAGTCTCTTTCCACTCCTTGGTCAACTTCCTTGTGTCTCTAGATAAGCTTGCCCTTTGGTTTAGGGATGAGATATTTTTTACTCACAACACTTCTGACACCAAATGTGTGGCCTTTTCCCCCACACTGATATCCAGTTGACACCAATGGGTGTCCTGCAATTCAATTCAATTCTTTTTCTTTTTGGCCATGCCACAGGGCTTGCGGGATCTTAGTTCCCCTACCAGGGATTGAAACTGTGCCCTCGGCAGTGAAAGTGAGGAGCCCTAACCATTGGACCACCCGGGAAGTCCCTCAATTCGATTCTAACTCTAACCACCTGAAGTCAGTGCAGACCCCATAGGTTAAAGGCTCAGTCCACAAGATTGCCCCAGCTTCAGACACCAGTCACAGGTCCCAGTACCTGTCATTACCTATAAACTGGGGTTCCCCAAATCCCCATCTCAGGTTCTATAATTTGCTAGAATGGCTCACAAAACTTGGGGAAACATTTTACTATAACCGGTTTATTTTAAAGGACACAATTCAGCAACAGTGAAATGGAAGAGGTGCAAAGAGCGGGGGAGCTTCCATACCCTCAGGGCTCTGCGCCCTCCACCACTTCAATGTGTCCATCAGCACAGTATTTCTCAGAATCCTGTCATTTGAGGTTTTTATGGAGGTTTCATTACATAGGCATGACATTAAATCACTGGCCACTGGCCATTTACTCCACCTTCAGCCCCTCTCCACTCCCCAGAGGGGTCTAAGGGTGGGGCTGAAAGTCCTCTGGCAACCAGCCCTCAGGCAGAAGCTATCTATCCAGGGGCCCATGAAGAGTCATCTTATTAGCATATGGTTATGCTTATGGTTGAAAGGGCTTTGTTATGAATAACAAGAGACACTCCTATTACTCAGGAAATTCCAAGAGTTTTGGAAGCTCTGCGCCAGGAACCAGGGTAAGAGACCAAATATATATTTCCTATTATATTACAGGAATCACAGACTTCCGGCATGAACCAGTGCGATCCTGACCTCTACAACCCATTGGCAAACTGCTCTCCTAACTCAGGAGACACTCAAGAGATTGCTTCTATCCACACCGCCATGGGCTCCAGGACTCCAGCGCCTTGCAAGGCCCCCAAAGTGCAAATCACCTCCATCAACCCAGGGTCCTTGTTGCATGACATTGTGAACACCTCCATCACTGTCTCTACAAGCTCTTTCAAACACCAGAGAAATTCATTTTATAAAATTTTGGGGAACACTGGATTCTCTTGCCAACAACTCAAAATTATGTTTAAGCTTATTCAGAATGTCTGAAAACATCCAATCTTCTGGTAAAGAGGAAAAGGGACTAAACGCATTTTAAAAAATTCTTATTTATTACCTGGTACTGTTGCCTGGGTTCCTCGTCACAGCCTACTTATTATTTTAGAGGTGAAGGATCTTCCCTGACCTCCAAAATCCTCCCATACCTGCCTAGATGCCCTAAGTGCCTTAAACAACAGAGAGAGCAGTTCAGTCCCAAATTAAGATACGAAGACACTGACTCATGTAAACTTCTTTACACTATGGTACAAATGACTAATACTCATGATGTTGTCCCCAGACTGGCTCTGGCAGGAGAAACACAGTGCCAGCTGAAATTGGCACTTGCCATCCGCCTCTACAAGGATTAAGCCACTGCAGTCATTGACCTTCAAGACATCCTGAAAGGAGTTCAGGGTGGAGATCAGGAATGAGGCACTCTGTGCTCTGGGAAAAACTGGCAGAACAAGCCTTCCGATTCGATATTTTCAGAAGATTTTACGAGCCTAAATTCTTCCATCTTCTCACATACAGAAAAGCACTAAAATCGTTAACAGTGACATCTGCTCCTTGTGACTAGCAGCAAGCCTTGCCAAAATGTGTGACTGACTGCATGTCCCCCCTTCACTAAAATCATAGATGATACTGACCTTCCCCCCCTTAACAAAACTTAACCCACAGCTCTCACGTTGTGTATTTTTTTTCAGTTGACAACAGCATCTGAGTAGCCACATAAGGAAAGAAGGATCAGAAGGGGAAGAGGAGGTCTGGGGCATAGAAGACAACCCTGCCCTGCCTGCCAAATTTGCCATACTTGCTCCCAACACAATAGCTAAGGCATGACCCAGAGAGGGCACCATACAGTCGGCTCCTCCCTGACTGCTGAACAAGGTGGGGCATACAAGTTGTCAATTCCACCCTGACCGGGAAAGAATGTTAACAAGGACAGTTCAGACCAGTCAAAAGCAGAAAGCTTTTCCGAAGAGTCCATTGCCTTGGCCTGGTTCAGCACACCCAACAGCATCTATCTAGTTACCACCTATGGAAAGGGGGCACTTGGCTGGTACCTGCAGCTTTGAAGGCCTGGAGGTCCTGGGGCTCAGTGCTGAAACGGTCAGTGGTCAGGCAGACTGCCCTCACTAGGGCTTCTAGATGGTGCCTAGGAGAGTGCTCAAGAGTTTGTCAGAGGCCAGCTCAGAGGCCAACATTTCAGCACATGTGAACAAAGGCTCATTAGGCGACGCAATTATAATTAAAGACCTATAATTAAAGGGCTGACCAACCGCAGGCCTGGGTCATCTCACCCAAACACTCCTTGCTTGTAATCTTCTCTTTCTTAAAGGGAATGAAGACTTGAGACTTTGCCATCACTTCTTGAACCTTCTCTTGGCCCCCTCCCTCCCACCAACAATTCCAGGTCTCTTGGTCACTCCCCCTGGAACATACACAAAACTGGCCCCAATTCCAGTCTGCTGACCCAGGAGAGCAGGGTCAAGAGGGACTTGTGGTTGTGAGGTGTTGCTTCTGGGCTTGGAGAAAGCTATCTTTTTGGGGAAGGTAGGCAGTTGCTCAGGAAGGAGCCATATATCCATATTTGGGGGTGCAGGGCGGAGGTCTTGCCACTGGAAAGCCCAGAGAAAACATCCAGGAAGCAACGGGCAAGGAAAGTGGCTTCTCTTCTCTCAATCACAGCTGAGTCCTGCCAAGCTGGACCCTATTCAGAATGCAGAATCAGATTTATCTTGTGAAATTTCCATTCCCTATCATGTAACAAATAATGCGATAAAGATTATGCCATGATTGGGGGAGAACCATGGTACATTTAGTTCAAAGTATTTTGAGGCAATTTTAACATATCTGTCCTGGGGAAGTCATTTGAGAGGTGGGGGGGGGGGGAGAGAGAGAGAGAGAGAGAGAGAGAGAGAGAGAGAGACAGTGTGTGTGTGTGTGTGTGTGTGTGTGTGTGTGTGTGTTCGTTCAGATACACCGTAGAGAGGTTACCCTTTACCTTCCTCGGTGCGCAAGGAGAACAGACATTCTCGGTGGTTAACTTTGCCTGAGGCTTCTAGGCCCTGCTCCTGACCCAGGCTGTAGACGCCCTGGAAAAAGCACCTGGGGCTACAGTTCCTTCCAGCTCCACACTGAGCCACCACCTCTGGTTCAGTTGCCAGCCCACCCTGGACCTCTTACAGGGATTCTCCTCTTGGCCTAGCCCTCTGCAGACTAATGGCTTGCTTGGAATGCTTTTTCCCTTCAGGTTTTTCTTCTGGATTCCAAGGGCTCCCCTAACTTGGTTTTCTGCCCCAGGCCAAGAGTGTAGTACCCCAGGCTCCTGAGATGGTTAGCCAGACGTGCCCTTGGGCTCTGAAACCAGTCACACTGCCACAGGACTATACCCAGACCACAGACTCTCCTTAAGTCTGTCCTCGGAAACACACTGACACGCACATCCTCATCCCTGCAAAGAGGATCTGACCCAACTAGAAACAGGCACCTGGTTTCTTTCAAATGCCACAGAGAACAGGAAGGACCACTGGCGGCCACTAAAACCACCAGGCTGACCGGCTCCAAAGTGAGGAAGAGGGAGAAACACCTCAAATCAGCACAAATCAGCACAGTTCTGTCATCCTCATCTTCTAAAAGCCAGGGAGCCCATGTACTCTGAGACCGAAGCTCTTATGGGGACAGTATAGTAACACATCTAAAAACAGCATGATAAACAGAGACCCATGGAAACAGTTCAAAACCCACCCTACTGATTGATTTAGGTGTTCAAACAGAGGCTATTAAACCAATCAAAAGCTTTTTAAAAATCTGGCTTTGAGATCACAAATAGGAAATATTTATCTTTTATTATCTTATTCATCTTTTGAGCAACACAATGACATCCATCCACTAGGTGAACAGATGTTCACAAGGCCAAACTCGAATCACCTCTGCTCACAGGCGGCCTCTGGTTAATGAATCCTACCTGCTCTGCTGCCTGGGCTGGCTAGTGAATGTGGCTCCAGACTTTGAGTTCCTATCAGTGATTTTCACCATGACACCACAGCTAGACAATATGTTTCCTCTGCCTCAGGTTTAAAGACACTTTGGTTTTGAGTCACCAAAGATGTCCTTGGAATCACCAGAAAATGCAGGTTACCCATTAGCCAAGCCTCTCCCCTAAAGGGAAGAGGGGGGACTGCCATTCTTGAGTGCCTATTGTATGTTCTAGAGGCAGCAGCCCACAGCCTCAGTGACCAACATGGGACAAAGTTACCAACTGCTCTGATCTTGTGCTGTTTTGGGTGGTTCCTCTTGTCACAAACATCTGTGGGGGCCATCCCATCCCAGAAGGACCAGGTTAAAAGCGTGGCTCCTGAACCCATGCTGGTGTCCCAAAACCAGCCACAAGGAGCAAAGACCATCCAAAGAGTAGCTAGAGGATCGACTCTAAAGCAACACAAAAATAACTGGAGTAAAACATTAACTGTAGAATCTAACAGGTGGGTATATGTTCACTATACAATTCTTTCAATGATTCTGTATGTTTGTTTTCCCAAATTAAAAACTAAATGAAGCACTACGCAAAGAACACTTTTAACAGAAACAGAAAATGTTTTTCCTAAAGCCTTTTCACATTCTTTTAATCAAAGAAGGCCACATCCCATCACTGAGACAATTAACTCTGATTTCCAGGGTGATTAATAATAACGGCTCATAACTGGTACAGGGCATTCAATAATTTGTGAACAGTAGCTCTCATGGGAGGGAGGGTCAAGTGGAACCTACTCAACATGGGCCCACTTCAGGGGTGGGAGCCACTGAAAGCAGAACCTCAGCGTGACAGCTCTTCCCCAGCTACAATACCCAGCAGCCCGCATTAGGCAGATGGCAGGGGAGTTAAGCTTGCTACAGAGCCCCACAAGGCTGGAAGTGGCAGGAGAGCAGTGAGCAGATTAACGCCTGATCCTCTGCCCTCAAAGAGCCCCTGACCCATTTCTCTGTTGGGAAAGGAAACTGCTGTGGTAAGACAGGCAGAGGGGCAGAGAGGCTGTGGCCAACACCGGTAGTTTCAAAGAGTGCTCTATTTTGCTCTGGATGGGGGCAGCAGATGGAACTGTGAAGAGTGACAAGGGGCATCAGATGACACAAGTGCACTACCTGGGAGCCACGTAGTTAAGGTGTCAACCACGCATGCTTTTCTGAGGAAAAGTAAAATTCAGCCCTCCCCTTACACCCTCCGGCCTAGGTTCTTCATATCACGGGCCCTAGCCGAAGTCCGGTGCAGCCACACCACAAACCAAAAATCCACAGGTGTTTCAGGAACAATCACCTGGGGGCTATCTCGAAACCCTGCACCAGAGCACAAGAGACAGTGGGTAAAGAGAATGGGCCATGGCCTGGGGATGGCCCAAGATGAACAAACCGTCCCCCTTACGAGAGGGGAGAGACCCGGGCAAAGTTAAGTCTTGGAGTTTTGCAAAGTTAAGGTCTGGGCTGTCCCGGCCCAGCTGAGCCAGGAAATATGCCTCTTCAGGTTATCGACTTCTTGGACAATGCAAGCAGAAACTCGGGGACCTGTCCCTCCTGTGTTTAAAGACTCCAAGACTTGTTCTGAGACCACACATGTGGGCTCCTTGGCCGTCGGGTGTCTTGGAACTGGTGTTTGGGCGGGGTGGGGTGGGGTGCTGTCTGTCTTTCTGATTACCAGAGGCAGCCTGGGTTCCAGGGTCAGATTCACCGGCCCTAGTTGCTTCCTAGGCCCGCTGGGCAAGGGAAGGGCATTGGGCAAGGGCTCCGGCGGAGTCTGTGGGACAGCCGGCATAAGGGCGGAGGCGGTAAGGGCAACAGGTGACAAGCCGCGCCTGGAGGGAAGTTCTCCTCTCCGGAGACGACAGCAACTAGAGGTGCCCCATGAGTCCGGACGGCCACCCGCAGCACTTACGCGCTCGTGGGTCCACGGTGGGACAGAACCGAAACTTTCTGCGGCCAAGCGGAAGAGTACGAGAGTGCGGCGTAGGCGGCCATGATACGCAGACCCCTCCGCAGGCTGGCGCAGACTACAACTTCCAGCATGCTCCACAGGGCCTCTGTCTACAACTCCCATCGGACCCCACGGACAGAGTGAGGACTACAACTCCCGGCATCCTCCGCGGAGCTGATGCTCACAACGCCCGCTGGTTCCACGGCGGTAGCCGGCTTTAAATTAACCCTTGCAATCCCTGGGAGCATGTGTGTCCACAAATCGTATGTCTGGGATCCTGAAAGCAGTGCTGTCCACGTGTGGCTTTTGAGAACTTGAAATGTGACTATTTTGAGTTGAACTGTACATGTGCTGTAAGTGCAAAATACACCTGAGTTCCAAAAGAATGTAAAATAGCTAGCTCATTAACATTTTTATATTGAGTCCATGTTGAAATAATAATGTTTTAATATATCGGGCTAAATAAAAAGCATTATATATTGATGGGCCTAATGGTCTATCTTTTCATCCCCCAGAGTGATTTTAACACAGGGACCTGCTTAAAATCACTGCTCAAAAACTATGTGTTAATGAATGAACTACCACTCCTAACTTCTCCCTACTCTCTGCCCAATTTCTACTTATAAGTTACATTTTCTATTTATAAGTTGTGAAGCACTCTGAGGCTGCACTCAATAGAACAAAATGCACTCACTAGTAATGAATGGTCACAAGAGAGGAGAGCAGCAGTACCTGGAGTACTTCAGCCTATGACTGGGCTCCAAAACACCCTTCTACTTCACAAGACTTAGCTGTTGGTGTCCAGTCAGGAGCCATGGCCCAAACATTACAAATGCACAAAGAGGGGAGTTATCTGGTAGAATAATTCAGGAAAGGAAATAGATTTAGGCTATGGCATCTCATTAGCCATCTTTTCTGAGTTAGGTGTAGAGAAGGCAGTGAGTTAGATGAATGGAATAGTCAATTTGTGGGGGCTGGGGAGAAGTGATTTCCATCCTTCGTGTTGGGATGGAAACAATGAAAGGAAAAGGGAAGAGGGGGAAGGAGATGGCAAAGGGAAATCATTCCTCCTGAAATGCAGTCCCCCTAAAACTGAGTTCCCTTGCCAAGGGAACAGACACAGGTGGGTACTTCCTTCCCCAGACTCCCACAGTTCACTGCAAAATGCCTTGGAATAATTTTAATGACACATTTAAGGTGTTCGTTCCCAGTTGTGTGGACAATCAAGCCAGGTCATTCTCTCTCAGTCAAGATGGTTCATCCAGGTCACCTGGAAAAAGGGCCAAGATTCCCTGGGACAGAAGTAATCCTATGGAAATCTTTCCCCACACAGGAATGACCAGAGGCTGGCCAACTTGAGAGTGGGGCTTTGTGGTCTCACTCCCCCCAGTGTGGCCCTCCCATAGTCTTTGCACAGGGCCCGGAACTGGCCCTCTACAAAAGGCCAGGGACCTCCTGAAGGTCTACATATCCCTCCCTCACCCCCACCCTCGTCTCTACTCCCTGCAACCATCCAATTCTATGTGCCATCTGTTGCCCATGTCTTCTCTCTGTGGGTGATGCTCAAAGCTGATTTTTTCTTTTAGTAAGTTTTTTAAAAATTAATTTATCTATCTGGTTGTGCCAGGTCCTAGTTGTGGCAGGTGGGCTCCTTAGTTGCGGCTCAAGGGCTCCTTAGTTGCAGCATGCATGTGGGATCCACTTCCCTGGCCAGGGATCGAAGCTGGTCCCCCTGCACTGGGAGCATGGAGTCTTAACCACTGTGCCACCAGGTAAGTTCCCAAGGCTGATTTTCTGAAATGATAAAGTCAAGGAGCCAGGCCACCTTTGTCATCCTTTGGTCTTTCTAGCCACACTCTTTTGTGGAGGGGATAGGGGTGTGGGATGTGGGGGGATTGCAACAACCCTACACCTAAAATCTGGGCTGACCCCAAGGTGGAGAGGGGAGCTCTGTACTCGGAATAACTTGGTGAGGATTTAGGATAACTTTCTTTCCCTTACCAAAATCCCCTGCAAACCTGCCAAATATATCCTACCAAGTTTTCAGGATGCCTGAAATTCCCAGCAGGAAGTGGTATCATTCCTTCTGGCTGAAGGGTTGATCTTTGGAAGGTACTTGTTCAGGCACCATGGGTCATGAGACAGAAGAAACCTTGGACTTGAAGGCAGAAAACATAGGTGCCAGACCATGGGAGAGATAGGGACAGAAAGCTGAGGCTAGGAGCTCTCAAGACAGACTTGGCCTCCTGGACAATTTCACCTAAGGCCTGAATGGAGCCCATTTCCTACCATCCTGACCCACACAGGGCTTGTTTGACACTTTATCTCCAGTCCTCCTTCTGTATCACTCCTTTCACCCAAGACCTTAACCCAGATCCTTCATAAGCAGAGAACTTTTGAGAATCCTAAATAATGATCTTGGGTAGAAATGAGGGGAACATAACCAGTCTGAGGTAAGTCAGTACATGCTAATCTTTTATTTGCATATATGATACAGTGATGCTGTTTTTATGAGATGATTTTAAGAATAATTCATATTTGTCCCATCACAGGCAGGTTTCACAAATGAAAGCTGTGAGTTCAACAAACCAGGCACTGTCCGGGCTGGTGGGCCCAAGAGAAGGAAGCCCATTGGGGTGGTGCCTGGTATTGACCGGAAGACATAAGCAAGTGTGAGAAGAAGAAACAGAAGTAGAAAAGAGTCAAAAAGATGGTCTCCTATCCACTTACTCAACCAACCACAAACACTGCTGGGCACTGAGGGAGGGTCTAGACATGCAACATGGGGTTTGTGCCCTCAAGGAACTTCCACTCTGGCTTGGGTCATCTGAGGTCTGGGGCTGCCCCAGGCTTGGAGGCATGTTCCTATTTAGAGATCAGCAAGGTTTCTCTCTTGCTGATTTTGTCCGAGAGTGTGGAGGTGGAAATGCTGTGAAGAGGATCTTCCCTCAGAGCTGCTGTGGAATTTTTATGCTCCAGGAGTGGTAGGAGGTCTGCAGCCCTGGGTCCAGGGCACCTTTTTTTGACTGGAGTAGGAGGGATAGGCCCACAGTGGTCCAGTTGAGGTTGAGCAGTGGTTTCAGTGGGTAGGGGGAGGGGAAAGCAGGAGGTTGTGGTCCATGAAGAGTGTGGTCAACAAATGTGGAGTGTGGTCACTGGGCTGCAGCTTGTGGGTTGCTTCCTTCAGCAGTCCTGCCCAGGTTCCCTTTCTGGTAGGATGGATGCCCCTCCATCTTCCCATTCATACCTCTCTTTCTCTGTGCCTCTTCCCTTGGATTCCCAAGGAGCTAGATTAGGAGAAGACTATGGATTGAAAAGATTACCCTGGGAGCTAGTCTACTAGGGATGCCAAATCATCACTAGAAATGCAAAGAGACAAATGTGATTGTACTGATGAAGCGCTCCCGGGGATACAGCTATATGTGTTGAAAAGAATACTTAGGTAAGTATCTTGGGATGTGAAGGAATGGGATGGGGCGAGGAGATGGTGGAGTAAGGCTCTCAAAGGGCACGCATGCTCTGTAGTGATACAAGCTCCCCAAACCTGCCTTCTAACAAGAGTGGGCTCAAAACCTGCTTCGGTCTGGCGAAGTGGGCGTGTCAGGGGAGTCCTCTGCTCTTCTGCTCCCTGGGCTCAGCCCGCCTCTGAACAAACGTTGAATAAAATTTTAATAATATCAGTTGGAAGGAGTGCAGAATGATTAGCCTGACCAGAAGCTCATAGGCTTAGCTCTGACCCCATCACTGTCTTTCCTTTTGCTGTTCCTTTCTTCTGTGGTGAGTGATGGCCCCACCAACTGGCTCTAAGTCCACAGGAGTTTTATCCCTTCACGGGTGCACTACCCAACCCTCTCCAACAGGTGCTACAGGCCTAATTCTTAAAACTAGACCCTCACTCTTCCCCAGTCAGCTCCAACTCCTTCAAGGCTGGCTGCCCAGGGGCAAATAGATCATTGATCCATTGCAGCTGGAAGTGAAGGGGAAAATGCTTTACAAGCTCTCTAGGCTCCAGGTGAGGGCTATATTAGTAGCTACTTTATTCAACAAGCATGTATTGAGTGCCTGCTGGGTGCAAAGTCCTGCTCAAGGGACTGTGGAAGACTCTGGAATTCCCATTTTCAAGGAGTTGCAGCCAAATGTATGTTCCTAACCGGGGTGCATGTCAGAATCACATCGGGAGCTTTTCCAAAGGCCCCTCTCCAGAGCTGAATCAGGTTCACAGATTGAGACCAGGTCTGTGGGGTACAGGGAAGCTCAGAGGGTGGTTTTTATCTATGTCCTTGGATGTGAAGCTCTGGGACAGTGTAAGAGACAGGCATGTGTACCACTAACTAAAAAGCAAGGGCAAGTTTACCCAATGCCACAGAGAGAGATGAGCAACGTGCTCTGAGAGTGGAGACTAGCAAAGAAACGTTAATATTTATAAAGCAGCAGCCTGGGCAAACAAGGTAGAACATGTCACATGGGCATGCCTCTTACAAAGAGCATAAATTGTAAGAATAATGACAGCTACCATTCTTTTCTCCCACTCAGTACACAGTGATAGAACACCAGGGTCCACTGCTTGGCAGGGTGCAAGACCAGGTTCCTGCCCTCTGGCAGTTTGCAGTGTGATGGGGCAGGGAGATAGGACATCCACGGGTGTAACTGCGACATGTTGGGGAGTGCCAAATACTATTTTAGAGAGAACAAGCAGAGTGCTGTGGCGACCCAGAGAGTGCTCTTCTGATTTACAGACTGTGGACACCTTCCTGAAGGAGCTGGCATTTCAGCTGGGGCTTGTGGGTTAGGGAGTAGAAGGCCCAGCATGACAAACGCCCAGAGGAGACTGGGAGAAGGGTATCTGGGAAAGTCCTTTGTGGCTTTTGTGGTGGTCTTTTGTGGCTGGATCCCAGGCTGCTTGGGGGGTGGGGGCTTACGTTGGAATAAAATTAGAAAGAATGGAAAAGTTAGTTGGCACCAGATTGTAGGGGCCTTTATTTACATGCAAATAAAGCCTACGGTGTTTGGGCTTTATTTGCATGTAACATGGAGCCACTGAGGGTTTTGAAGCACCCTGATGTCAACGCAGACGACGCTTGGTGGGGAAAGAGATGAGCAGCAGGACGATGCAGAGGAAGTGAGGCGGTTTGGGGACGAAGCCACAGGCATGTGAGAGACACTGGGAAGGTAACATCAACAGGACTTGGTCGTGGGAGTGGGAGTGGAGGGAAAGGAAATGCAGGGCTCAAAGATAACTTGGTTTTGGGGGGAAGCTGGGACCATCAACCAGGAGGGGGAGAACATTTTAGGTGGAACATGATGAATCAGAAATGTCAGCTCAATACCCAGCTGGAGAGGAGGAGATGCTGGAGGAATCTTCACTCTGGATGCCTTCATCAAGGTGGGTGTTTAGTTATCTGGGCCTTCAGAGCTGGACTGTTGGCACCTGGAGGGTAGCATCTGCATCTCATTCATTTTTATATCCTCCAAATAAATGCCGGCAGAAGATGGCACTTATTGCATTCATTCTTAAGATTTATAGACTAAATATGCAAGTGCCAGTTCACGTGCTAGAAACTGGAACTATGATACAGAACACGTCTCGAGACCAGCTGTGGGTTTTTAGAATCCAGATTTCCTTCTCACTATGCTTATTTGAGGATGTGATTCCTTTTGTTCTGCAGACAGCCCCATCCAGCAGTCATCCAGAGCCAACCGCCTCCAAAATCAGCTGGGACAAGCCCTACGATCAGGGAGGGGAGAGACCGTCTTGCCAGCAGCCTACATCTACACAACTGAATTTCAGACCCTCATAAAGTCTTGAGAGATGCTCCTTTCAGGGAATGCTTTCATATTTAAGAGCCTTCTGAACTAAGCAAGGATAAGAAATCCATGTCTGAATGAAGGAGTAAATGCTAAAAGATTTTCTCAAAATCTAAGAGACATTTTTCTGGATGGCAATATAAAATTTCCAGATGGGGAAATTTTCCGCAGAAGAGGGGGCATATAGGACCCCTTGATGTAATGTACTTCTTTCACCCCCGTCGCTGCAGTGGTAGCGTGTCCCAGAGCTGTGCCTTCTATGCTCCTTCCTGCCCTGCTTCTCCTTCAGCTCCACCTCCTCCGGCTCCTCTGTCTACCGCCACATGCCCCACCAAACTCCCTCTCAATAGAAGGAGGTGCCCTCATAGGCGAAGGCACCTGGGGGGTGAGGTGACGGGGGAAGGCCAGGTGCCTGTTGCCGGCAGAGCCAGAAGTGCCGGAGCAGACTTTTGAGGTGTCTGCGGAACTTGACCCCGACAAAGACATAGAGCACCGGGTTGAAGCAGCAGTGGGAGAAGGCAACGTTGCGGCAGATGAGCAGGACATAATCCAGCTGCTGGCTGACCTCGCAGCTCTGAATGACCCCAAGTTTCAACAGTGTCTGCAGAAACAGGATCAGGTTGTAGGGAGCCCAGCTAAGGAAGTATGCCGCCACAATGGTGAAGATGAGCCTAACTGTCCGGTGGCGCCGTTTGGACCGCGAGCGGAACAGGGTCCTGAGAATCTCCACGTAGCAGAACAGGATAATGCCCAAGGAGAGAAGGAAGATGATGTTGTGCTGGTAGACTGAGGCTAGGAACCACTCGAGTTCTGAATAATCACAGCCCGAAGGGAACACCTTGTGGAAGATGGCATCGGGGATGGAGGACAGGATGCTGGCTGCCCACACAGCTATGGTCACCAGCACGCGGCACTGGAGGGTGTGGACACGCAGGGATGAGATGGGACTCACCACGGACAGGTAGCGATGGATGGTCATGATGGTCAGGAAGGTGATGCTGCTGTAGAGGCTGATGGAGAAGATCATGTTGAGGAGCTTGCAAAAGAAGTCTCCCAGCAACCAGCCCCAGTGGTACCCCAAGATCCACACGGGCAACAAGCAGGAGAACACCAGGTCTGAGAGACACAAGTTGAGGATGAAGACGTTGGTGAGGGACTCCAGGCTCTCATACATCACCAGGACCCACAACACCAGGCTGTTGCCCACCATGCTGAGGAAGAACACCAAGCAGTACAGGATGGTGGTGCTGAAGGTGGCAAAGACAAAGGTCTTCTTCTCACACAGAAAGCTCTGAGGATCATACTCAAAAGGGGTGGTGGTCTCCGGGATGTCTGAGGGCTCCATCTAGACGTTGAGAGCATCTGAAGTGATACAGACATGGAGTTCAAAGCCATGTGGTTAGGCTAGAGAGCAATAGGACCCATGATACAAAAAAGTGTGGTCCATGGTCCAGCTACTGGTTGGCGAACTATTTATAATGAAATTAGGAACTTTTGCCAAAACGTGAAGTTACTAAGCATGCTGTTTAGTTTGGTTAGCATTTTTTCTTAGCAAGACTTTCTTGAAGCAAGTGACACATTAATTTACAATATGTCATAAGACCCTTCCCTTCTTGAAGACTGTCATTTGAGTAACACTAAGCTAGACCAGTGTCCCAGTAGGTGTAGGAGAAAGACAGTGGAACTGGATTCAAAGACCTGAGATCAAATGTGGGGCCCAATATCACGTTCCTGGGCAAGCTTTTTAACCTTTCTGAACCTTGGGTCCTCATCTACAAAACAGCACTAATGATCCCAGAGTCACTCCTTCATTTATTCAACAAATACCTGCTAAGAATTTACTACACCCATCTGCCCTTCCCTCTCCTCTCCCTCTGTCCCTCCCTTCCTTTCTTTCTTCCTCTGCTCCTTCCTTTTCTTCCTCCCGTAAAGTGTACAAACCCTGGTGGCAGGATTGTTTCAGGAAACTTGCCGTCTCCAGGAACTGGTCCAAAAAGAGAGGACACAAAAGGAGCAAACATCTCTCTCACGTAAATCCAATTATGAAATAATCTCAAGACTTCAGTGAATGTTGAGAATCTGGGAGATCAAATTCCCACTAACACAGAGGATTAACTCTCAGAGCAGAAAGCTTCATCATCTGGGAGTTTGGTCTACAGAATATCTTACAAGCAAGTGGAAATAACCTAAGTGTCCAATAGGAGGGGAATAGCTAAGAAAACATATGGTCAAATTGACTTAATCCTCTGTGCTAGTGAGATTTTAGAAATAGTGAGACTAGGACTTCCCTGGTGGTGCAGTGGTTAAGAATCCGCCTGCCAGTGCAGGGGACACAGGTTTGAGCCCTGGTCTGGGAAGATCCCACATGCCGCAGAACAACTAAGCCCATGCGCCACAACTACAGAGCCTGTGCTCTAGAGCCCGCGAGCCATAACTAGTGAGCCCACGCGCCGCAACTACTGAAGCCCGCATGCCTAGAGTCTGTGCTCCGCAACAAGAGAAGCCACCTCAACGAGAAGCCCGCGCACCGCAACGAAGAGTAGCCCCCGCACGCCACAACTAGAGAAAGCCTGCGTGCAGCAGTGAAGACCCAATGCAGCCAAAAATAAAATATAAATAATAAATAAATTTATTTTTTTAAAAAAAGAAGAAATAGTGAGACTAGAAGGCCAAGGAGACAAAAGGGAAGTGATTGAAGAGCTGGAAATTTCACTGAGAGAGGGGCAAATGAAGCTGCAGGGCCTCAGGGAAGGGTGGGAGACTTGGATGAAGCAGCTGCCTGAAACAGATAAGAGAGCTCTCATCATCCACTATGTGTCAGGCACTGTGCTAACACATTATACTCAACTGCTCCCTTAATCCTGCAACGCTCTCTCTTAAGACATGACCATTTCCATTTTATAGAAGAGGAGACAGGTTCAGACTGGTAAAATGACCTTCTCAATGTTATAAAGCCAGGAAGCAGCAAGGAGGGCCAAGACTGGAACCCAGGCTTTATGACCTTGTATTCTGAGGAGGAGAACTGGAGAAATAATTTCCCACTTCCTAGTTTGGGACAGGAGGAAAAATAGTCTCAGAATGTATCAGAATGTATCCTATTTTAGGTAGTTAAATCAACTGGTGTCTCTAAACACAAAAGTGAAGATAGTTGAAAATATTAATATGGTGGTTTTGTTTTGTATTCTTTTGATATCTAGAGAAGGATACATATGCTTTTGCATGTTTACTGTCCACTTCTGTTTCTTATTTTTAAAGTGTTTACGGATTTTATTCATTTTTCTACTTGGGATAACACTGTTTTTCTTATGGATTTTTAAGAGCACTTTATTTAGTCTGGTCAACCCATTCTGCTTTTGACTATGTCTTATGGCCTTGCTTTTCTGACATTTAGAAATTGGGTACTTACATTTTAAAGAAGAGCTTATCTGACTCAATACAACAGCCCTTAATGACCAATGACATATGCCAGGAGCTATGATAGATGCTGGATTATATAGTATGAACATAATACACTCTACCTACAAGAAGCTTACAGTTTAGAATGAAATCAGAAATGATACAAATATCTGGGATCTCCTGTAGTGTGACAAGTGGGAAGTGGAGATATTTTGAAACAGGGGTTTGTAAGCACCCTTCATATCATACAAAGCCAAAGCTGGTTGTCTGAAAAAAATTTTTTAAAGGTACTAAAACTGTAGCTAGACTGAGAACAAAAAGAGAGAGAACACGAACTGTCAATAGCAGGTATGAACGAGTGCTTATTGCTACAGATCTTACAGAATTTAAAAGAATAACAGAAAAATATTATGATCAGTTATAACAAATTCAACAACTTAAACGAAATGGACAGATTTCCTTAAAAATTCAACCTACCAGAACTGACATGAAATGATATGACATAGTCCTACCTTTATTATAGTAATTTAGTTAACTCTAAAAAACTGTCCCAGATGATTTTCTAGTGTGTTCTGTCCAACATTTAAGAAGAAATAACACTGATCTTAGGCAAACTACCTGAAATACAGGATGGAATAATTCCCAAATTGTTTTATGAGGCCAGCATAGCCCTGATACCAAACCAGAGAAAAATATTACAACAGAAAACTATAGACCAATATCCCTCAGGAAGACAGACATAAAAATCCTTAACCAAACATTAGCAAATCAAATCCAGCAATATATTTTAAAAGGTTAATACGTCACGACCAAGTGTTTATCCCAGAAGTATGAAGTTGGTTTAATATTTGAAAATCAATCAATTTAAGTGACCATATTGAGACAAAAACTATATGATCCTTTTTGATAAATGCAGAAGAGCATTTGACAAAACTCAACACTCATTCATGATATAATCACTCAGCAAACTAGAAATAAAAGGGATATCAGGTACCTACAAAAAACATTCCAGTTTTTTGTTAGTTATTGATTCATTTACTCAAAATTTCAGAGGAGCTGCCAGTCAGGGCCTGGTAGGCCTTGGGCACAGAAAGAAGAATGGTGCCAAACCCCAAACCTCTCCAAGTTACATCCTAGGGGTTTGGTTCCCTTTGCCTGTCATTGCTCTCCCACCCCATCTCTGAAGCCCACTTCAATTCTAACAGAGTAACTTTAGCTTTCTGGTCCACTTTATAATTTGGATTGAGAAATACAGCTCTAAATTACCCAAACACTAATAATAACAATGCCTTACATAGAGACTTATAACCAAACACCTTCACTTTCTTTAGCACAAGGAAAAGCAAAGCATTATATATGATAGTTGTACTCAAAGCACAGTCCACAGACCTGCTTTTTAGCAACACAGGTTTTTGGGAATCCTCAGATCCAGGGAATCAGAGCCTCTGGAGGGAGGGCTCAGGAATCTGCATTATTTACCTGCTCTCCAGGTGGCTCTGATACCTACCCGGGAGTTTAAGAACTCCTGCTATAGGCTATTAGAAGTAGAGGAAAACATACGTTTGAAATGTTTGTAAAGGAACTCACCTATATCTGCACCTCTTTACATGCTTCTTGAGGCAGAAGTGGTGCTTCTTTGTTTCATATTTTGCGCAAAGAAACCGAAACACCCACCCTGCCCAGTAGGCTAGAGGAAGGTGGGGGAAGGCTAATGTGCAGAGTCTCAGAGGGAGACAGAGGGAGAGACAGGGAGTCTTCCTAACCCCCCTCTTCCCACCACTAGGCGTCCTGGCTTGATCTGCTCCCAACCCGCCACTCCACCCAAGACCTCATGTAGAACCTGGCTACGTCACTCGTCACTTGGAAAAGAGCTGGTCACCCAGCCTGTCTCCACAGGAAGGTGGGGTCCACAGCTTAGGGATCATCTAAGCCCCTGGGTTCCACCAAGGATAGATGCAGGTAATTTTGGAGTTGGAAGGGATCATAAAAGATAATGTATTTTTTTAAAGTGGTATTTTAATCTTATCAAAAATTATAGTTGATTAATGTACCAGTAATACTTTATTATTATTTTAAATTGAAATAATTCATGTAATAAAAAATTTAGCATTTTAAATTGTATAATTCAGTAGTTTGGGGCATATTCACAATGTTGTACACCACCATTACTATCCAATTCAGAACATTTCCATTACCCCGAAAGAAATTCATGCTTGTTTGTCAGCAGAAAATCCTACTCCCTACCTTGCTCCATCTCTTGGCAACCACTAATCTACTTTCTGTCTCTATGGTTTTGCCTATTCTGGGCATTTCATATAAGTGGCATCATATGTGACCTTTTGTGTCTGGCTACTTTCACTTAGTATAATATTTTGAGGGTTCATCCCTGTTGTACCATGTACCAGTACTTCATTCCTTTTTATGGTTGAATAATATTCCACTGCATGGATAAGCCACATTTTAACCAGTCATCAATTGAATGACATTTGTGTTGTTTCTACTTTTTGGCTATGATGAATAATGCTGCTCTGAACATTCACTTGTAAATTTCTGTATGGATATATATTTTCAATGCTCCTGGGTATTTACCTAGTAGTGGAATTGCTGGATTGTTTAGTAACCCCATGTTTAGCTTTTTGAGGAACTTCCAAATCATTTTCCACAGAGCTGTGCCATTTTATTTTCCCACCAGTAATGTATGAAGGTTCCAATTCTGTTGATCTTCTCTGCAAAAATGGGATCGTATCATGTACACTGATTTATCCTTTTTCCATTAAACAAAATGGCATGAAAGTCTTTCCAAGCCTTCTTCTTTATAACAGCTGGAGCTTTACCTATTTTCCTGTCAATGGACATCCAGTTTGCTTTCAATTTTTAAAATTATCACAATACTGCAGGGATTAAAGGTATATCTAATACATACACCTTTAATGTACTGGTGTTGAATTACTGTAGGATGGATTTCTAGAAGTGGTGCATTTCTGGGTCATAGGGAATGTGCATTTTACATTTTGGTAAGTACTGCCAAAATACTTACCATTTAGAACCTCTAAAATGGTTGTTATTTATTTACATTTCCGAAATAGTGTATACCTGGTCAAAATCAGGTGTTACTAACTTTAAAAATTTTGTTCATTCTGAAAGGATACTTGTAGTATCACATTGTTTTGATTAAAATATTGTTATTTTGAGTTGGGAATTTTCTCTAAAGATTTATTGTCCAATTGTGTGTGTGTGTAATTGTTCCTTGCTGAGGAAGATAATTATTGCAAGGACTCATATAGCAAGTGTTTAACAAATGTTTGTTCCCTAAATATGAAGATACAATTTGAAACTAACGTTTTCACATTTCCCCACATTTGGTTTCATTGTGAAAAAAGTTCATGCTCTCGCCTTAAACAGAAAGTTCTAAAACACTGTTCAGGCTCGACAAAGATGGAATTGAGTTCCAGCCTCATACAGACTCGACATACAGAAGGAGAAGTTCAGTTCTGGGTAAAGCACAATGTGGATAGGGGCCTGGTTATCACATTCAGGGTCTGGGCCCATCTGTGGGCAAGTGGGATCCAGGGCAGAGACCAGCATCAGAGGTCTTTGGCATCAGCATCAGAGTGGGGCTCTTGGCGGGGATTAATTGCTGTTAATAGGGGAACCACTGACTCTAGGTCCCCAGGGTCTCATGATCTAATTGGACGAAGTCCAGCAAGATGGATGGTTCTGTTTGAGCCTCAGCCCCATGCACATGAGAAAAGGCACAGGCATGGGCAAATGAAAGGTCTTGCAGCTTTGGGAGACCTTGGAGAGAGCATCCTGGCTTCACTGGGAAGTACATTCACAGGGCACAGGAGGGAGGAGGTTGACAGCATCCAGAAGGCCCATCCACCTCTCTGTTGGAACATCTAGCCCCTGGCTGGAGTGGCCCTAGTGGGAGAGACTAGAGCTAGTGTTTGATCTGGGCAGAGGTATGCTGGGGCTGGCTCAGACCAGCTTGTGTGTGTTTTATTTTTAGGAATTTTATGAGTTGGTTGCTGTTGCATTAGTAGCATGAAATCAACCATGGTGGAAGTATTGACACCTTGGAATATGGCAATCACTGCAAATCAGGGCTTTTCCCTCTGGAGAGCTGGTTGTTAAAACTTACCAGCACACCACTGGATAGAAGGTTAGCATTTTCTCAGAATTGCTCCTGAGATAAAGTCCCAAATTCCCAAATGGTATCATTCAGGATTCCAGAAAGGGACAGATGGCCCTCTCAAGAGGGTGACTGAGGACAATGCAAGGAAAGGACTTTTACAAAGGTGTGGGCAGGGTGTAGGGAATGCAAGCAGCGATGGTGAAGTACCCTTGGGCCAGCAAGAGTGGGTAGCTGCTACTGAGCCAAGGGCTGAATGCACAGAGAAAGAGCCACTGAAGGACCTGGTGAGACGGGCCCTACAAGAAGGTTGCTGGACACTGGATGTGGATGTTGACAGAGGAAGTATTCACTTCCACCACTTGCCCAGCAGAGAGAGAGCCAGAAGAATAAATGTGCCAACCTCTTTCTCCTCCCATCCCACTCCACCCAAACTCCTGCTGGTGCCTTCTACTGGCACCAGCAGGGAGGCAAGGGAGACTTGATGCAGCCCATACAGGGGAGCCTCAGAAGCAGAGGTGGGTGGGGAAGGTGGAAGGCAGACCTGGAGGGATGGAAGTAAGGCATCCAGTTCAGAGCCTTAAGTGGTCCATCCCCATCCAGCTCATTTGATGCACGCTTCCCTTGCCCACTGCACTCGGTGGCCACACACGCTGCTTCCTCCCTCCCCGCTAGTTCATTCCCCCTCCTCCTTGGCTTAAACTTCACCCTCCTGTTGACTGTGTTCTTTTTACACCTTGTCATTCTTCAAAGCAATTCTCTGCTTATGCTTATTATGCTTATCATTTTTATCCAATAATGATTCATTTAACAATTAAAATACCAGCAGCCAACATTTACTGGCACTTCCCACATGCCAGGCACTGTGTAACTGTTAGGCTGTATTCGAGAGGGCAGGCACCACATCTCTGTCTTGTTCATTGCTCTCTCTCTCCAGTGTCCGGGACAGAGCCTGGAACACACTAGGAGCTTGACAAACATGTGGAGTAGAAATCCTCACAATGACCCTAGCAAGTGTTTCCCAGCTCGTCTGTAGTATGGGAGATTACATATGGCTGCAAATGTTTTACTGCTCCTTCCACTGAGAGGCAAAGTCTAACTCCATTCTCCTTGAATGTTGCTGGTCTTGGTGACTTACTTGACTGATAGAATGTGGTGAAAGTGAGATTCTGGGACTTCAGCTGGGTCCCTAACATTCTCATTGATAGCCTTGAACCACCATTTATGAAGTCCAACTCCATGAGGCCACCATACTGGTGAGGCCACACGTGGAGTGGCTGATAGTTCTGGCTGAGCCCAGCTCTCCAGCCTTCTCTGTTGGGGCTAGACCTGGGAGGGAAGCTGCCTTGGAGCAGCCCTCCATCTCCTAGCTCAGTGGCATCGAGGGACCACCACTGATGCCACACAAAAAAGGATTACCCAGCTGAGTGCTGCTCAGGCTTCTGAGTCACAATTTATGAGCTATAATAAAATGGCTCTTATTTTAGACCTCTATATTTGAGGGTGCTTAATTACACAACAATAGTCAGAACTTATAATATTGGTTAGGGGGAAATCCCTATGCTGATTTTCCATCCCACCTTTACCCACCCCACGTTCTACGTGCCCCTTGACGACTATCATCACCCAGAGTCTTGCTGACTCTCCAGCAAGTTACCTTTGATGTGGCTTTAACAGAGGTGCCCACTCAAGGTAGCTTCCATTTGAACATGGCTGGGAAATCCCCCAAGGGCAGGCCTGGCTGCTCGGTAGGCAGCAAAGAGAGCTGAGTTGTTCTGGGTCAACTGCCAAATCTTCACATGGCCCCCTTCAACCTTTTGTGACAGTGAAATTCCCGACTCCCGGGGAGAGGCCCTTTCCTTGGAGGCCTGCTCTGCCCACCTGACCACGCACAGGCCTGGATGGATGGTTTTCACGCTGCCAGTTGGGGAAATCAGGTGCTGGCCAGGGCTGCCCCGGTTTCCACTGCTGCCCTGCTCCCTGGCTGGTCCTGTCCCAGGCAGAGTCAACACTGCTGGCATCACCAGGACTTGTCTGTGAGGAGCTTCCGAGAGCCACACGCATTGCAGCTAGAGGACTAAACCCTGGGGGTGTGCTCTGAAGGTGTGCAGGGTTCTGAATGGAGCCCTTTGGACGTTTCTGGCAGCACCGCAGGCTAAAGAGACGTCTGAGAGGCTTGAGGCCTCTCGATCTTCTCTAGGGCCTCCGGAAGGGGCTGCGTGGGGATGTCCCTGGGGCTTTGCCAGCACATCCTGAGCAGCAAGGTCTCCCTCTTCTCACTACCGCCAGTGCTCCTCAAGCACACTTGGGTGGGTGGCTGGGCGTCGTGACAGCATTCCTGGCAGAGGCTGCAAGAGTTCGGAGAAGAGCGAGTACAGGATGTGTTCGTGAGGCAGTGAGACAGGTGTATCAGGGCCAGACCTCACAGAGCCTCGGACGCTCCTGGATGCCCCTGGCACAGCCATCATTTCTGCACTATGCTGGGCTCGTGGAGAATGCAGATTCCCAGGCCCTGCCCAGACCTATAGAAACAAGCTCTTCAGGTGAGGCTTGGGCCTCTGCATTTGTGACAAGTGTCCGGGGGGTTCCGAAGGAAGCCAGGCAGTGTAGAGATTAATACCACGGGCTCCAGAGTTAGGCTGCAGGGGTGCAAACGTGGACTCCAGGATTCAGTGCCCATGGAATTTTGGCACCTCAGTTTCCCCACGTGAATTGCAGATAATTACAACATCAACCTCACTGACTTATTATGAGGATTAGACAAAGTGAATGAGTTAGGTACTTAGGACAATGCCCAGTGAGCGCTCAATAACTGTGAGTTCCAGCTACCCGGATGATGGCAGTAGATGCAATGCAGGAAGCTGTACCTTCAGTACAGGGTCAGATCTCAATAAATGTTTGTTGAATGGAGGACAAGAGCAAAACACGTTCAGCCATACCACTGGCACAGCCATGCCATGAACATTTATTTTTATAGCAAGCTCTGGCATTATTCTAGGCGCTGGTGGTTCAAAAAGGAATAAATCGTTCCCTGCCCTTAAGATGCTCACAGGCTCACAGATGTGGAAATGGGTGGTTAGGATACAGTGTGTTAAGTGTGATGTGAGGGACAGGCTCTGGGCATACCTTGGAGAGGCAAGGAAGGCTTCCTAGAGGAGGTGATGTCAAAGGGAGATCTGGAGGATGAGTAGGAGTTATGCAGGGAAAGGGGGCTGAATGCCAGGTGTGGGGGAACACTTATGCAGTAGGGCACATTCTGAGCCTCCCAATGACTCGAAGTGAGAGAGACGTGTGGTGGAAGAAGCAGACCGCTGGGGTTTGAGGGTGGAAAGATGAGCAGCATCAGCTGGTGGGGTGGAGCTGGGTTGCCCAATGCCTTCAGGTCTGACCAGCTAGCTCATTTCATGCACTGCACGTCCTTATCACGAAGATTGCCTTGTGTGTCACTGAATAACGGTCCCCTGGATTAGTCAGTTAGCACCCTGCTTTGGTGTCCAGAGTATGAAAAGTCACAGAGGTCCAAATCCCTGCCCAAGTCACTCTCAAGTGGAGGAATGTCAAATAATTTGGAGTCCATGTTTTCAAAATCACCACATGGAGATTCAGGGAAAAGTTCCTGAAGGAGAGGACATGGGCCAAGTCTTGAAAGGTGAGTAGGACTGAACAGGGAGAGAAGAGGAGGAAGGATGTGCCATTCGGGGACCAGCAAATGTAAACATCAGGAGATAGGAAATCTTGGGGCTGGGTCAAAGGACTCAACTTAGGCTCGGGACGAGATGTGTGCTGAGAGGGGCACTGGGAGATGAGCAGGAGAGGGAGGCAAAGGCCCTTGGGTGCTAAGCTCAGGAGTCTGAAATTCATCCTGAATGGAGAACTAGTAAAGGGTTTTAAGCAGAGGAATAAGGTGATCCATGGATTCACTAGGACGCTCTTGGCTGTAAGTGACAAAGCACAGGACTGAAGAGGCTTAAGTGGTCGAAGCTGTTAATTTTCCATAGGAAGGTAATGCTAGGGTTGGTGCAGCAACTTGGCAATGTCATCAAGAACCACGGCCCCTTCTACCTCTTGTACTAGCCTCAGCACCTCTGTAGTATCATTCCTCACAACTGCAAGATGGCTGTCATGGCACCAAGCATCACAGCTTTGTAAAGCATCCAAATCAGGAAATAAGGAGGCATATGTCTAAACAAGCAGCTTTCATTGGGGGCAATTTTGTGATGTCTGGGGGGCATTTTTGGTTCTCACAGCTTGGAGGAGGTACTGACATCTAGCAGGTAGAGGCCAGGGATGCTGACAAACAGGACAAACTCCCATGAGAAAATTAAAATGGCAATAATGTCGAGGTTGAGAAACGATGGTCTAAACGGACTGGGTGCCCTTAGCTTATACACGGAGGTGAAGTTGTGTCACTGCACATCTGTAGCTAAGAGCCCAGAGATTCAGTTTCATGTCTTAGCTGCTAAGGGACACTAGACACTGCCAGATATGTCAATGTATTATAAAGTTACAACCAAATGAGGTTCTAGATAGACTGAAATGTAAGAAGTGAAACCAAGAAAGGGGGAAAACAGAAATAGTTATCAGATGGATGGGGAACGACTTCATAAACATATATTTACATATATTGCATATAAACATAAATACAATATGTCTATGGCTTTCAGCACATGTCATTTGAGAAGGGCATTATTATCTGTCAGACAGTGAATTGGTTTGCAGGATATAGCTTGCTTTCTTCTTGATACATCTTTAGTTCCTGGAATTTCTATTCTATTGTTGTAGTCAGTGTAGTGTCTTTTTTCCTTTCACTTTTCTGAAGCAGAATTAGTTGGATTGACCTTGTTGTGACAGGGGCAGTGATGGTGGGAAGGGGGGAAGAAGCTGACTTAGAAGGCAGGGGTTGCCAACATACAAGAAATTCAGCTTGTCTACAGTCAACCCAGACCCTGAAATGTCACTGGTATTTCTGCTGGAGGTTTCTGGTTTGGCCTAATTCTTTTAGAGATGCAATGCTGATTTGGTACTTTTTTTTTTCCTTCCTAAACAGCTTCCTTTTCCTGTTTTTTGTTTACCATGGTCTCTGCTATTAGCCTTGTTTTTTGAAAATGAGAATTTGAGCTCTGATGGTTAGGTGTGGGTATAAGTATGCCATGGGTGTGTGTGTGTGCATGCGTGTGTGTGGTTGTGTGCTCCTGTGTGTGTATGTATAGATTTCCATGTCAACACAAGTTGGCTGGCAAAGTTCTGGACTCTTACAATGACAAAGATGGGTCTCCTTCTAACCCACCCTCACTATGAAAACAACAGCTGAAAAGAATATAATAAAAATAGTAAACCAACTAACTGTACCTGAAAATCTTCAACAAGTGAGTTACTGGAAAACAAATAGCACACTTTTTAATAATCCAAGGATCAAACAAGACTCAAGGGGAATTAAAAAAAAACACACTGAATGGCATAAAAGTGAAAATACAACATCAAACTTTGTGGGACACAGTTAAAGCAGCACTGAGAGGGAAATTTTTAGCACTAAATGCTTAAATTAGAAAAGAGAAAATGTCCCACATAAATAATCCAAGCACCTATCTTAAAAACCTAGAAAAAGAAGCAAAATAAACTCAAAGTAAGTAGAAGGAAAGAAAAAATAAAGAGAAGAATTGATAAAATTGCAAACATAAACCCAAGAGAAATGAAACAAAAAAAGTTTGTTCTTTGAAAAGATCAATAAAAGTGATATGCCTCTAGAAAGACTAACGATAAAAGAGAAAGACACAAATTACTAGTATCAGGAAGGAAACAGTGGATATTGCTACAGATTCTGCAGACATCAAAGATAATAATCAAGGACTTCCCTGGCGGTCCAGCGGTTAAGATCCCATGCTCCCAATGCAGGGGGCCCAGGCTCAATCCCTGGTCAGGGAACTAGATCCCACGTGCCGCAACTAAAAGATCCCACATGCTGCAGCTAAAAGATCCTGCATGCCACAACTAGACCTGGTGTAGCCAAATAAATAAATAAATAAAATTTTTAAAAAGATAATAATCAAATAGTATGAACATCTATATAACTTAGATGAAGTAGACTAATTCCTCAAAAAACACAGGTTACCACAACTCACCCAATATGAAATAAATAAATAAATAAATAAATAAACTCACCCAATATGAAAGGGCTCACCCAATAAGCCCTTCAAGGAAACTGAAGTCATAATTTAAAACTCCTGAGAAAGAAATTTCCAGGCCCAGATAATTTGACTGGAGGATTCTTTTAAATGTTTAAAGAAGAATGAACACCCATTCTACATAACCCTTTCCAGAAAATAGAAGAAGAGAGAATACTTCACACCTCACTTTGTGAGACCAGTATTACCCTGGTACCAAAACTAGATAAAGATGGTACCAAAAAGTACATAGTATAACGACAGATGAATATCCTTCACAAATACAAATGAAAAAACTCTTTAATAAATATTAGCAAATAGAATATGGGGTTTATTCCAGAGATGCAAGGCTGGTTCAATACTTAATCAGTGAAATCCACTGTATTAAAAGGCTAAAGAAGAAAAACCACATGATCATATCAACTGATATAGAAAAATCATTTGACAAAATTCAACAACTATTGGGACTTCGCTGGTGGGGCAGTGGTTAAGAAGCCACCTGCCAATGCAGGGGACACAGGCTCGATCGTTGGTCTGGGACGATCCCACATGCTGTGGAGCAGCTAAGCCCATGCGCCACAACTACTGAGCCTGCGCTCTAGAGCCCGTAAGCCACAACTACTGAGCCCGCGTGCCACAACTACTGAAGCCCACGCGCCTAGAGCCCGTGCTCCGCAACAAGAGAAGCCACTGCAATGAGAAGCCTGCACGCCGCAACAAAGAGTAGCCCCCGCTCGCCGCAACTAGAGAAAGCCCACATGCAGCCAAAAATAAATAAATAACTTTACTTAAAAAAAAATTCAGCAACTCTTTATGATAAAACTCTCAGAAAAAACTAAGGATGGGGGGAACTTCCTCAAGTTGATTAAAAAATACCTATTAAAAACCACCAGCTGACAAAATACTAATGTTGAAAGACAATGTTTTCCCATAAGATTGGGAGCAAGGCAAGGGTGTCTATATTAACCACTCTTGTTCAGTATAGTACTGGAAGCCTCGGGCAGCACAGTAAGCAAAAGGAAATAAAAGGTGTACAGGTTGGAAAGGGATAAATAAAACTGTCCCTGTTTGCAGATGGCATAATGGTCTACCCAGAAAATGCCAAATATCCAAAAACAAAACAAAACTGAAACAATTCCTAGGATAATAAGTGAGTTTAGCAAAGTTGTAAGATATAAAATCAACATATAAAAATCAATTGTATTTCTATATATTAGCAATAAACACATGGAAAGCAAAATTTAAAGTACAATATTATTTACAATCTCTCTCTCTAAAAAGAAATACCTGTGCATAAATCATCAAAATGTACAAAACATGTACACTAAATATTATAAAATGCTGATGAAATAAATAAAAAAGATCTAAATAAATGGAGAGATATTCATGGGTTGGAAGATTCATCATAGTAAAAATGTCAATTCTCCCTCAAATGATATATGGTTATAATGAAATTTTTAGCAAAATACTCCAAGATTTTTTGTAGGCAGAGACAGGCTTATTCTAAAATTTATATAAAAAGCAAAGGAATTAGAATAAATAAAACATTTTGAAAAAGAAGAAAGAAATGGGAGTAATCCCTCTGTCTATTTCAGGACTTATTATGCAGCTACAGTAATTAAGACCGTAGTATGGGCAGAGGGGTGGACACCAACATTAATGGAAGGGAATGGAAAGCCCAGAAATAGCCCCACACCAGTAAGGCCATCTGATTTTTGACAAAGGTGCAAAAGCAATTCACTGGAGGAAGGATAGCTGACTTTTCAACAAACGGTGCTGGAGCAATTGGATATTCATAGGCCAAAAAATAAATAAATAAAGAACCTCAACTTAAATTTTGGATTTTATATAAAAATTAACTCAAAATGCATCACGGATATAAATGTATATATAAAATTACATAAACTTTTAGAAGAAAACATAGGAGAAAATCTTGGGGACCTAAAGTTAGTGACAAGTTCTTAGACATAACACCAAAAGCATAAACAAAAGAGATAAATTAGACTTCATCAAAATGAAAAAGCTTTGCTCTGCAAATGATCCTGTTAAGATAAGCTACAGACTGAGAGATAGCATTTGTAAACTGCATTATCAGACAAAGTACCCATGTCTAGAATATATACAGAATCCTCAAAAGTCAGCAGTAAAAAAACCAAACAATTCAGTTAAAAATGGGTAAAGAACTTGGAGAGACATTTCACTGAAGAGAATATACAGATTGTAAATAGGCACATGAAAAGATATTCAACATCATTAGCCATGAGGGAAATACAAATTAAGACTATGATGAGATATTACCACATACCTATTAGAAAAGCTAAAATAAAAACCAGGGGCCATGCCAAAATCTGGCAAGGATGTAGAGAAATGATCTCTCATACATTGCTGTAGGAAATGTGAAATGGCATAGCCACTCTGGAAAAGAGTATGACAGTCTCTTAAAAAACTGAACACACACCATATGATCCAGCAATCACACTCTTGGGCATTTACCCTGGGGAAATGAAAACTTATGTTCTCACAAAAACCAATACATGATTGTTTACAGAAGATTAATTCTTTATAGCCCCAAACTGGAAACAACCAAAATGTCCCATAATGGGTGAATGGCTAAATTCCATACCATGGAATACTACTCAGTAATAAAAAGGGGCAAGCTTTTGGTATATGCAATGATTTGCATAGATCTCAGGGGTTTTATGATTAGTTTAAAAAAATGCAATCTCAAAAGGTCACATACTGAGCAATTCCACTTACATAACATTCTTGAAATGACAAAATCATAGAGATAGAAAGCAGATCAGTGGTTGCCAGGGGTTAGGAATGGTGGGGGCAGGTGTGACTATAAAAGGGTAGCAGGAGGAACATCTTTGTGATGATAGAATCGTTCTGTATCTTGATTGGGGTGGTGGTTACAGAAATCTACATACGTGATAAAATGGAACAGAACTGTACACGCACATTGTACTAGTGCCTAATTCCCGGTTTTGATACTGTACTATAGTTATGGAAGATGTAACCACTGGAGGAAAATGAGTGAATTAGGTGGGATTTCTCTATACTATTTTTATAATTTCTTGCTAATCTATAATTATTTCAAAGTTAAACAAACAAAAAAGCTATAATCCTGCTACTTTTAGCTCAAAAATCTTCAACAATTACCCATTGCCCACGGCAGCGGTTTTACAAATTCAGTGTACATAAGTATTACTAATGTTGTATTAAACATGCAAATTCTGATACAGTAGGTAATGGGGTGGGGCGGGGGTCAGCACATCTAACGAGCTCAGCAGTTGATTGGGCTGCAAGAGGGGTCTTCAGGTCACACTTTGAGAAACTCAGACTCTGGCTCTGCTCTTGAGCTCTTGGTTTACAGTTAACACTCTCCTCAACAACAAAAATATATGTTCACCAGATTCAGGACCGGTAAGGCAGGCAAGGAGCCAAGGGTGTGATATTTAAGGAGGCACTCACTCTCGGGTCTATGGAAGTGCAGAGTTAGCACTTCCTGAACCTAAGAGTGAGTGCCTCCTTAAATTTTGCATCTTAGATTGCCTCCACCTGGTCCTGGCTCTGTTCTCCACATAAAGACTTGGATTTAAAGGTTCTTAGCAGCTTTATTCATTATACCCCCAAACTGGAAACAACCAACTGTCAACCAACTAGTGAAGGGATCAGTAAGTTGTGATATAGTCATACAATGAAATGCTAGTCAGCAATAAAAAGGAACACACTCTACTAATCCATATGCAACAAAACAGATGAACCTCACAAACATTATGCTGAGTAACACAAAAGAGTACATATTCTGAACAAAACTTTGGAAAATCTGAGAAAGACAAATCTAATTTACACCAACAGAAAGAAAATAAGTAGTTGCCAGGGTGGGTGATTATCTGGGAAGGTGGGTGATTATCTGGAAAGGCGGGTTACAAGGGAACTTTTGGGGGTACCAGGAATGTTTCATATCTTGATCAGTTGTGGTTACACTGGTGTATACTCGTGGAAACACCCATTTAACATGGGTGCATTTTATTGTATGTGAATGACACTTCAATGAAGCTGATTAAATATACAAAACAAAAACAAACAAAATCCCCAGCTCTCTCACAAGCATCTGAACCCTGCGCTTTGCGGGAAAGGCCATCTCTTATTGATGGGCTCCGGGTACAACACAGTCGAGTAGGAAGAGCTGTGGTGAGGGGTCAGGACACCTTGCTTCTCATCCTAATTCTAGTAATAACTGGCTGGACGACCCATAGGTCAGTCATTAAGCCCTCTGAGTCTCATCTGCTGTGAGTACTTCCCAGGGCTGGTGGGAGCAATAGATACACGAAGTCACCTGGTGAAAAGCTACACATCTGTCAGAAATTTTTACCTGTCCTTGGATGCAAACTGCCCTTTGCACAGCCCTTTGAATTCAAGTCTGGAATGGCTCTAAGAATATGACGAGATTTTAATAGCACATGCAAATTAAAGCTGCCAGACATCATTTTTTGCCCATGTATTTGGCAAAAATTAGAAAGTCATAATACCAAGGGCTGATGAGAATGAGGAAAGTGAGAACCCTGGAGGCAAGGCTGGTGGGAGTGTGGACTGGTGTAGTATTTGAGGGACAACCTGGAAGAAGGTAAGGCTGCAAATACCTCTGATCTAGCAGTTCCACTCTTGGGTTCCTCATCCAGAGAAACTCTGCATAGGCCATAAGGAGACAGATGGAAAGATGCTCACTCCAACATTGTTTTTGACAGCAAAGATCGGGGACAATCTAGGTGTCTGTCACTAGGAAATAGATACATAAATGTCAGAACATTCACATACAGTAAGACAAAGCAGTAATCAGAAATACATTTACTACAGCTGCACAGTTGGAGCTCAAAAACATCATGTTGAATAAAAAAGTATTCTGAATGATATTTATGGCATAATGTCATTTACGTAAACCAATCTCACCTTGCAGAATTGAATGGATTAGACGGGATGTTGGTCACTGATTGCCACTTAGTAGTGGCTCAACAGATGGTAGCCATTATTTTGAAAAAAAAAAAAAAAGTAGGGGATCATTGAATTCATCAGCATCAAAGTTAAAAAAATAGAATTGTGACTCCTGGAAAGTTCCATATTTCCCTGGGAAGGAGATAAAACAAGGGGCTGGACCTCCATGTTCCAGAATGGCCCCACTAGGTCAGGAAGCTGGCCTTCTTGGCAGTTTCAGTTTGAAGAGGCTAGAGAAATATGTTGTTGGTCACTGCCCCCTGCTGAAACAATATTGTCACTTCCGAGTAGAGAATTCTCAGACTTGCCATGTAATAGCATTTGAACTTCAACTCACTGGGGAAAAGGCAGACTGCTGTCTCAGCACTCACAGAAAATGCTGCCCCTCTAAAGGAATCCCTCTAATCATTACAGCTAATATGTACTATTAGCTACTTTCTTTTGTCTATTATTAGCATTTGAATATGTTATTTTGAAAAAAAGAATCAATCCTCATAACAAACACAACTCAACACAATGCATACACAAGAGGCAGGTACTATTGTGTTGATGCGAGAACGGAGGCACGAGGAGATAAGTAAGTTGCCCGAAGTCACACAGTCAGGAAGCAGTGGAGCTGGCTCCAAGGTCTGCGGGCCTCTCACTGTTGTGGCCTCTCCCATTGCGGAGCGCAGGCTCCGGACGGACGTGCAGGCTCAGCGGCCAGGGCTCACAGGCCCAGCCGCTAGGCGGCATGTGGGATCTTACCGGACCGGGGCACGAACCCGTGTCCCCTGCATCGGCAGGCGGACTCTCAACCACTGCGTCACCAGGGAAGCCCTCAAGGTCTGTATTCTTAACCAGTTCTGCAGGTCTGACTCTTGAATGCCTCTGGTTCCTTTGGTCTGGTCATGACAATTGTTCTGCAGCCTGTATTTTGTCCAAATACTTTTTCCCCATCTAAAACACCTTCAAGTCTATGCTCCATCCCTTATAGGTCCCTCCCTTTCACAGTAAAATTCCTTGAAAGAATAGTCTACACTCACTTTCTTCCCAGAAGCAAGAGACTCTGCTATCAATTCTCACTCCCAAATTCCTCAGGAGTCTGGCCTTGACCTGCTTCTCTGATTTGTATGTGCTCCCTCCAAACACCCTCAGTATACATATAATGCTGACATTATACATGATTATGGAATCAAGGAAATGCATGTGACAGTTCACAATCCAAAGACATTTTGCTCATTCCAATCTTTTGGTCTTCCATGTATTTTCCTATTTTCTCCACCAGGGGGAAGTCTTCTCTTAAGGCCTGATTCCTCCTCCCTCTTCACAGGTCAGGTACACAACTCTAGCTATTGAGCACTGGAAATGTGAAAGGTCCCAACTGAGATGTACTTAAGTACAAATTACACACTAGATATTGAAGATTTAGTACAAAAGAGAGCATGTAAAATATCTTATTAATAAATGTAATAAATTGATTACATGTTGAAATGATATTCTAGATAAACATACTCTTGAAATTAATTTTATGTATTTCTTTTTAGATTTTAAAAAATATGTTTACTAAACAATTTAAAATTGCATGTGTGGCTTACTTCATATTTCTATTGGACAGTATAAGTTTAGAGGCTCCCTCCTAACGGCAAACTCTAAGGGTGGTCTGCAGAACCCTTGGTCTGCAAGGAACCCAGTTAGAAAACCATTCACTTGACCGCTCATGAAGAAACTGAGGCCCACAAGGGCCAACAACTTTTCCAAGGTGACCCAAGTGATGGGATCTTGAGTTTAGATTAGAATGCAGGTGTCCTATACCCTTTTTTTTTTTTTAATCTCTCCTATTATGGAGGTCCTTGAATGCCACAAGAGGACATAGGCACAAGACTATGTCCTGTGGGCCTTTAAGGTCCTTTATCGAGAAATGTCACCACCTCAGGTCTCTCGCTCTTTGTTTCCACAGGTCTCCTACACAGCCCAGGGGTCACTCCCTCTTGCAGCCTCTGCCAACCCCGTGAGCATTTTTCTGCTCTCTGCTAGGAAGCCCAGCCCTGCTTTAGGGCTCTATCTGGCTGCTTCCTCCCTGGCACTGACAGCCCGGCTAGAGACCCTGGAGACAAGCAGTGACTACAGAGCCCTTCTCACCTTTTTGTCTTCAACTATCCTCTAGACCTGTCCAATTCCAGTCCCACCCAGGGGGCCATCGTAGCTCTTGTTGGAATAAGTCTAACCCAGCTGGAAGGATGAGCAAATAGAGCCAGCTAGACTGATCACTTGCTGAGCCCGTGTCCATCACCCTCTGTCACTACAGAGAGCTCACGTTGCCCACAGGCCCTCCTTGCAGAGCGGGGACCAGTGATCACATGGCTGGTGAGTCACATGGAAACTGAAAGCACCCCTCAGTGGGGTGACTTCTCTAAAGTGGACACATGAATCAGAGGCGGGGAAGCTGGGAGGTAAGGCCAGACCCTGCGTCGCAGGCAGGGATCTTAAGTGCAAGCCCTAACACCACAAATCTTCCCCACCACAGCCCCGCAGAACTACAGCACTGTGGGTCAGCTGTAGTTTGTTTTGAGTTCGGGTTGAGGCCCGAACACGTGTGTGAGCCTGCACAGGTGTGGGTCTGCCCAGGTGGGAAGAAGTCCCTGTTTCTGGCTTGTGTCTCTTCCTCATGAGAGCCACACACGAGTGGGAGCAAAGGGTCTCAGCCCCGCTCCCTACCCTGGATTCCTGGTCAAGGACCCATTTGAGTCTAGGCCCTGAGTGTGGCCGCAGGTGCCTGGATAGTCGCTTCACCATGCCTCCAACCTCATCTCTGCCTCTTTTGAACCCAAATTAGAGAACTGCTGAATCATGGGACTGTAAGAGAACCCGTGTGGTGTGGATCAGCAGTCACAAGATGAGGGCTCTCTTCCCAGTTCTGCCACAGCTCTAGCTGTGCAGTTTTGGGCTAGTCACTGTATGTGTCTGAGGCTCAGGTTCTCACTTGTATAATGGGTGTATTAATTATCTATCACTCTTTTAAAAATTTCTTCAAAACCTAGTGGCTTAAACAATAAGTATTTATTATCTCACACAGTGTCTGTGGGTCGGATATCTGAGAACAACTCACCTGGGTGGTTTTGGCTCGTAGTCTTTCATGGGATGAGGTCAAGATGTCCACTGCAGCTGCAATCATCTGAAGGCTTGACTGGGGCTGGCGGACCTACATCCAAGACAGCTTTGTTCACATGGCTGCTGGCAGGAGGCCTCCATTCCTTGCCACATGAGTCTCTCCATGGGGCTGCTTGAGTGTCCTCCTGACATGGTAGCTGGCTTCCCCTAGAATGAGCAATCGAAGAGAGCAAGACAGAAGCCACAGTATCTTTTATGACCTAACCTCTGAAGTCAAGCACTGTTATTTCTGCACTATCTCACTTGTTACCCAAGTCAACCCTAATCAGGGATGTGAACACTAGAAGGTACAAACCACTGGGGGCCATCATGAAGGCTGGCTACCACCTTAGAAGTAATTAGTACCATTAGTAATATCTGCTCTGCCCATTTCACAGAGCCATGAGGAGGTTTTGTTTGCATACCCACTGCAAGAAAAACCATTAACCAGAGGATGCACCTGATAAGAGTCAAGACAGTAGCTACTAAAAAAAGCTCTAAAAAGGGTTGCTGGAGACTGGACTCAGACCATCACAGGAAGCTCTGAGACAAGTAAAAGGAGGACCAACATAGGAACGTGGTAGCTCAGAGGCGTCCAGTCCTCTTTGCTGTCCCCATATGAAGGTACAATGTGGAGACAATTAGGAAAGTGCCTGACAATGTGCCCATTACATAAGGCTCTCAGCCATAAGTGTTCTTTCTAAGGAAAGCAGGTGGGTCATAGTCTTAGGAATTCCAGGAGGAGGTGCTGGGCCACGGTGAAGGTTGAATTGTGCCCTAGCCCTTAGTTCTGACATTTAAATTAGTTAGTTTACTTTTCACGAACTCCAAAGAGCTGCATAAACGTGAAGGTCCATCGTTATTACCTCCTGGTAAGATGCCCACAGATCACGCTTCCAAAGAAGCTCTCCACTGATTCCTTAAATAGCCAAAAAAAGGAATTGAGATACATTCACTGTTTTGCAACTATCAGGAACAGCCTCTCAAAGTTGCCTCTGAATCTGTCCTTGTTCATTTACTCGGATTTTCTCTCACTCTCTGCACTCAGCCTCTACCTGACAGTGGCTCAGTCCCTCTGGAACCCACTCTTATTACTCCTGTCATTCTCAGTTCCTGCTTAGGGCTGCAGTTCCCTCCACGTCCAAAATTTCACTCCAGTGGCTAGAGCCTTATAATCCACTGTTGTCCAGGTGCCGTCCTAACTGCTGCCCATCTTCCTGGATTTGTGAGGACTGCTGTTCTTGGGGTCCGCTTTGTTGTGTTCTGAGTTCTACCCCTCTCGGTGCCTGGCTGGCTGGACCCCAGTGCTGGATGCTCACTTGGATAAGGTCTGTTTTTGTACCGTGTTTTTGTACCAGATTCCAGACACCCAGTCCTGCCTGCTGGACTGGACTTTCTCCCTGCACCTGCATTGGACAGGCCCCTCCCACACTTCCCTTTCTGCCCTCCGAAGGGAATCTCCTTATAGATCTTCCTGGTGGACACCTTGGGGGACAGTGCTTGGCTTGAGAGGGACAACAGCCTAGATTTTCAGCTGCAGTGTTTATAGCAGAACAAAAATTGTTCATGTTTCTCAGTGCACAAGGCACATTTTTATGTCATTCATGTTTTGTCATATTTCTCCCCTGCTGGTTAGGGAGTAAGGTCACACAGGGATTTTAAAAGCAAAACAAGCAGTCCCTGCCTCCAGTGAGTTTTTGAATGAAGTAATAGGTGTTTATAAATTAATACACAGGAAATCCATTTATAGTAGTTCCCACTAAGATCTGTTCCTCTTTGCCTGAGGTCTCTGTTTTCATCCTTACCATCTCTTTGTGGTCCCAAATGATCGCACTTCAAAGTACTGCCTTCTTGCTAACAAATATCTGTATTCAGGGCCAAATTCATTCTGAAACTTGCACTTTTGGTGACACTGAGTGAGGTTATAGGGGAGTGTAGGTGACTGTCAACTCCCTTAGCTCATGGCAGCTGTTGTTATTAACCAAAAGGACCTGAATGGTTATACGGGACTAAATTGGCTTAGGTCAGTTCTAACACTGGGGAGTAGGAGGTGCATTAATGGGCAGTGGAGAATTGACTAAAGATTTGAGTTGGGGGCAGTGGACCAGGGAAAGTTAACCTCACATGCATGTATGCAACAAGTCCCTTGAACTCTTCCTCTGGGCTATGGTGGCATCGCTCTTCTCCCCTGGCCTCCTGCCTACAGCACCCAGCCCCACTTCTCCTTCCTCCTTCATGTTCCAGAAAATCTCCTTCCTTCCACAGAAAACTGGGGAGAAGCTCCAAGTCTAGGCTGGAAGGGCCCTTTCTACCCTTGAAAACTGGACTTCTCAAAGACCGTTTCTCCTCCAAGAAATTTTCATGCCAGCAGCTACAAAGACGTTTTCTCCGCAGTCTTTGCAATTACCTTGAAAGTGCTGATCAGCGAAAAGTAGGGGTGATGACTCAGAGTTGTTGACACAGAGTGAGGCATCACGAGTTCTAATCTCGTTGCATTTCCTTGTGGTAATCCCAGGGTGCTGCTGGGATGGATGGACAGCTGTCAGGCTTGGCCTGGTTTCCAGTCTCTGCAGCCTCCTTCTTTCTACAGCCAACATTACCTTCAGCTCCCTTCTGCCAGATCTCTAAGGAGGCTACAGCCCAGATCCTGACGCTCACATCCATGGAGGCCCCTTGTGCGCTCCGGCTCCAGGCCTACTCCAGTTCTGGGTACCAGATCTTTGCCTCATTTCTTGGGTCTTCTCCTGTCTCCCTCATGGAAGCCTGCTCAATCCCCAGTCTCACTATGAATGAGCCCTGCCTTGTACCCAACACCCTTCCTCCACCTCTTTGGGGGTTGGATTCCTGCCCAGACTCCAGCCCAGCTGGGACCCTGAGACCTGATGGATGACATGTCTTTCTGAGGAAAACTGATGAGTCCCTAGACTTGGAAGGGGAGCTCCTACTTCCCAATTTGGTCACATACAACCATGAGGTTCTGTTTGGTTAATATCAACAGCCGCCATTAGTTACAAGATTCAAGGGCTGGCTCCTTCTTATGGCCTCACTCTAGGTTACCATTAAAGGAAGTCTCAGACGAAATTCTCCCCCCAAAGAGACAATGATTAGCAAATAGGCACAAGTCACACCACCTCCTGTGAGCTTGATAAAGTCCAAACTCTCTGTCCTTTAGGGTGCTCCAACAAGATCACACGTGAAAGAAAGTTTCACTTGGGGCAAATGTGGTAATACTCTAGTAGTGGGATTGGCGAACCATCTAGTCAGACTCTGGTTGGCCCACCTTCTCCGGAATCAGCAGCTGGACTGTGGGCAACATTCCTAACAGGGAAGGAGGAAAGATTCACTAGATTTTAATACCCTGTTCATATATGTTTGTGGAGTTCCTCCATGCTTCACCAGTGAACACCTTTCTCTCCATTCATTATGCTAATTAACAAAACCTCTAGTACTGATCAGCTATAAAGATAGCTGAAGCACTTGTGGGAGCTCCTCTGGAGTGTGGCCTTCTGATTAAGCCCTAATTACCACCCTTGGAGTTGCCCAGATTAGCGCAACTGGCCTCCTCTAGGGTATAGATTAAAAAGGAATTAACCACATTTAGAGCACGCTGTCAGTGCTGAAGTATAAACTGCAGACGTCATAGTACTAGGGCACCCCAGCCTCCATGATAATAGTAATAATCAGCATTTCTTTGGCTCACAAGATGTTATTCCATGGTTTTCAGCCCCCTGCAAAGTAAGTCCCCTGAATTATTTCTAGGTACTGCCAGGAGTCTCATGTGGACTCACCAACGGGTTCATTAGCTATAGCTCAGCACAGTCCCCACTTCATCTCTTTCCACTTCCAGCGTCCTCTGCAACGGGCATTTGTTGTTTGGAATGCCTACAACAGCACTCCCCAGGTTGGGGGCAAGTTGCTTCTTCCCCACTCCTGCCATCGTGTGGCTGTGGGAATGAGCATGTGACTTTCCTGGGCCAATCACTACAGCCTCATCCTTTTGGCCAAAGTGACTGGCTAGGAATGCACAAGGGGCTTGCAAAGCCAATCAAGAGACTTCCTAGAGATTTTTTTCAATACAGAGTTGGCAAAGACACTCTCTTTTGTTTTTTTTTCTAAGATTTTTTTTGATGTGGCCATTTTTAAGTCTTTATTGAATTTTGTTACAATACTGCTTCTGTTTTATGTTTTGGTTTTTTGGCTGCAAGTCATGTGGGATCTTAGCTCCCTGACCAGGGATCGAACCTGCACCCCCTGCATTGGAAGGCGAAGTCTTAACCACTGGACTGCCAGGGAAGTTCCGCAAAGACACTCTCTTAAAGCTGCCTGCAGGCATGTCTTTGGCCTTGTGGAGACAGCTGAATTGTGAGGATAAATCCAATATGCAGAGAGAATCAGAGACATACGTTGTTATGAACTGAATGTTTGTGTCCCTCCCATCAAATTCATATGTTAAAGTCCTAATTCCCAAGGTGGTGATATTAGGAGGTGGGGATTGGGAGGTAATTAGGTTTGGATGAGGTCATGAGGGTGGGCCCCCCATGATGGGATTAGTGCACTTATCGGAAAAGGAAGAGGCACCAGAGTTCATACTCTCTCCCCTCACATGCACTCCCACAAGGAGGAGACCATGTGAGGATACAGAGAGACCGGTGGCTGTCTGCAAGCCAGGAAGTGGAAACTAAATGTGCCAGTGCCTTGATCTTGGACTTCCCAGCCTCCAGAGCTATGAAAAATAAATGCTTGCTATTTAAACCACCTAGTCTATGGTATTTTGTTACAGCAGCCTGAGCTGATTAAGATGTAGGTGGAGAGATAGGAAGTCCTGACAATAGTTGAATCTCTAAATCCAGTTGTCCCTGGGTCCAGCTGTACCCAAATGTGCACTCTATGTGGTTTGGTTATATAGCCCACAGTGACCTTTTTTGTGCAAGCTGGTTTAAGTTTCTGATTAACTTATTCACCAGCAATGGTCAGTAGTTGCTTTACAGGACCACCTTTACCTTCCCTGGTGAAGCCCTGTGCTGCTGCTGGGACCTCTGGTGCTTGCTGCTATGGACCACAATCACCCACTCTGTCCTCCTGATGCTTCCTGGTCCTAACCTGAGGACCATCTAGGCCAGAATGGAGACCCCTCACTATTGCTGAGCAGTTGGTTTATGGCCAGTGTGTCTGGCAGATGCCCACTCTTGAGGTTAGCAGGATGTCTGCACCTCTGAGCTTGCCCACAACTGGCTCATGCATACTGTAGATCAGTTAAGGCCTGTAAAGTGATTTTGGACTCTTATTTTCAAAAGTTACATTGCCAGGCAAGCTGTCACCCTGGCCATCCCCTTCAAGAACCATTTCTGCCTTCTGGGAAGGACTTCTTCCCCCAAGACCTAAGGCTAATCCTATCCCCTCCATGCTAGTTATGTCCTGGCCCCATTCTCCTTTCCTACATGTCCCAGAACCACTGTGCACTCTGGCTGACTGAACTGTGATCTCCAAGGGAGGCTTCATACACATGGAACCTCAGCGAGGGCCTGTGTGTCTGGTGCTCTGTGCCCATTAAACGTCCCAGCCTCATATCTTCTCTATTGTTATATTATACCGCTGACTCACCCTGAGCTTGTGGCCTTGGCAAACAAGACCCTCAAGATCTCCATCTGCACTTTCCACACAGAGGAAGCCAGATAGCACTGTGTATCGATGGTTTGTTTCTGTCTCACTAATCAAGAGGCTGAAAGCAAGTTTCTGATGTATCTTTTCTTCTTTGATTCATTAGGGCCAGGGGACCTGAGGACAGATGATGAAGCATTTAGGGTTTAGTTTTCTCATCTAGAGAATGGAACCACGATTAAAACATTGCTCAGACCTCACCTACAACAGGACTGAATACCCCGGACTTGCAGCAAAGACTTCTGAGTACCTCAGGACACTTAAAAGAAAGGGATTTCCTGAGAGGACACCCACCTGTGAGGGCAAGGGTGGGAGCGCTTTTTGGTGTCACAAGGAGTTTGGGGCCTGCCCATGCCCTCGACTTCTCTCCTAGGCTTCATGGCTGTGATTCTTTCTGTGTGTCACCCTCCATCTCCTCCTACTCTCAAGAAGACAATCATCTCTGGTTTCTCCAGCCCCAGATTCCAGAGGATGCTGGTCTGACCAGTAGAGACTGGAGATGTCCCCTACTATTCATTCTCTCTCAAAATAATATAGCCCTGGATTTTTAGCTAGGCATGGCTGCCTAGAATATGGCTAATATTTCCCAGCTGTCCTTGCATCTGAGTCTTCCTTTGGCCAATGGGATGCGAGTGAAAGTTATCTGTGCAAATTCCAGGTTGTGTTTTAAAGAGAAGGGGCATGTCCTCTGGGGTCCCTTTTCCTTTCCCACTTGTTGGAAAGTGGACATGCTGTGAGCCATCTCGGGCAGTGCCTATGAGGACAACACTGCAGCAGGCAGAGCAACAAGATAGAAAGAGCCTGGGCCCCTGAAACCTTTGTAGAATAGAGCTTCCATACTAGCTTAGACTCCCACATGAGAAAAAAAGTAAACGTGTATTTATTTTAGCCATGTTATTGGGGTTTTCTCATGGCAGCTGAGCTATTGTTACATTTAGGAAATCATTGTTGCCTTCAAGCCAGCCACCTCAACCAGAAAGCTTATACAGTTGGGCTCTCTTGGGTCGATGCCAACCCTTGATGCAATCAGTGGCCACCTTTGCACGGAGAATAGTTTAGCACTGCTTCCCTGGGTATGGAGCTCTGGGAAGGGCAGTTTCTGCCAGGAAGGGATAAACAGTATGGCTGGGAAGGCATCAAAACAAGAACTTTGCACGGCATTAGTCAAATGTCATAACATGTCACTAGATGAATAGAAGGGGATGTCAACTGTGCTAGTCTAAAAATATGTGGGGTTCCTATATGGCAAGCAGGATGAAAAACCATCAGGTTGAATATCCAGAAATGCAGGCCCAATGGCACCAGGAGCTGGGGATGTCAGAAATAAGATCATTAGTCTGATTCTGTGGCAGCCACAGGTCTACCTCTTTCTGTGCTGTAACTTCATGTCAAATTCTGTAGTGAGGGACTCTGATTGGCTTACTTAATGCTATCACCTTGGTTTGTCAGTTCCCTTTGTATCAGGCCATGTCATAAGCCACTAGTAGTGCACGGTAGGGTATCCACTCCTGGGTCCCTAGGCGGTCACACCTGCCCAAAGTCACCCCAGAACTGCTTTCCCTAGGTGTGTATGTAGAGGGTGTGTGCTGCAGGCCAGGCAGTTTCAGCTCAAGGGGACAGTGGTCATAGAAGAAAAACACCAAAAGCCTCAAGGAATTGGCAGCAACCACTTCTGGTGATTCTGGCAGATTACAGAACAGGGGAAGTTCTATTCAAAGCAAGAGAAGGGACCCAGGAATGGGTGAGGCCAGGTGTCAATGGCATAAGACAAAAGTGGGGCCTCAGGCTTCAGCTGGGGCGGGTACAGGCAGCACCCCATCTCTGAGTAGGGAGGGAGGGAGGATAGGGAAAGTCTAGCTAGAACACTGCAGAAAGGACTTCTGTTCCAGGGGTACCAAAAGAGTCTGGCAGGCCCAGGGGAAGAGGCCCACTCCTTGGGTACAAGATAGATCTTAAATCTCAGCAGCAAGACCAAAGCCAGTTTTCAAAAGTAGGACATAAGGTCTGTCCCTGGTCTTTCCACTTTTCTGCCAAATTCTAGCAGAAGATTCCAGACTACCCTGTTCAAGTCATCCTTCATCTTGCGCTGCTGCCAGCACTTTTTCATTTGTTCTTACTCTGGCTTCTAACCGTGGCTCACTGATTGCCCAGACAATGCAAGGCAGAGTCTGGCTTTTTCCTCCTCAGGGAAACTGCTGGAAAAGAGGGGCTGCTAAGGCTGTGATCCTTCGCCTTAAGGTTTCAAAATGACAAGTATGCTGGAGAGATGGGGGCAGACATCTAACTGCCCATCAGCCACCCATTCTCCCCTCTTTTCTTAGGAAAAGAAATCCAATTTTTAGCCTCTTTTAGCTTGGGGGTGGTCAAGGGATGAAGCAGAAGGTAAGGGTCTGCAAGAAAAATTTTCAGAGTTGCTGGTTTGGCTGGTAGGACATCATTTTTCCCTCTCCCACTTCCTCTTGCTGCTGGCTCAGAGCGCAGATGGGCTGGGTCTCCAGGATCCATCTTAGATCGTAAGGTGATTTTAAGGGTGGAAGCCACATGCTGAAGATGGAGCAGTAGAGACAGTTGGATCTGCTATGGATCCCAAGTAGCCTGGAGGGTCAGCCTCTAGGTTATCTTTACTAAGTCAGGAATAAACTTCCATCGTATTGAAGCCTTCACGACTCAGTGTGTGTTGTGCACCAGAAACATGGGCTCCTCCCAGGAGCTTGTTAGAAACGCTGAACCTTCTGAATCCGAATCTGCATTTTAACAAGATCCATGGGTGATTCATGTGCACATGATGGTTTAAGAAGCACTGATTTAAGCCACTATTATTATTACTCTTTTCCTGTTGTTGGCAGCTGAATCTAATTCTTGCACATAGAGAAGATGACTCCCATGTGGGGTCTTCTAGAAAGTGGGGCTAAGAATGGGCTGCTGAGAAGCTCACTACTGGACTCTCTCACTTCTCCTTTCCCTGCATGCAGGAAAAGCATGCAGGGCTCTCCAGCAAACCCTCATTTCCCCAAGCCATATCATGAGGGGCTTGGGGAGCCTTGACCAGGTTGTCCTGGAGCCCAGGTTCTTGAAAAGCAAGCTTCCTGTCACCTGCAACTGCCTCCACCCCTGACACCTTCTGTCTCCAGACCCAAGAGTGGCAGGGCGGTAGATGATAGTGTTTTAGCTCAGAGGAGGTAGGTGAGGGGAGCCCACAGTCATTCTGAAACCTTAAGGCATGATAAAATAGATCATCCTTCCTGGGAGCCTTGGCCTTCTGTTTTTAAACACAGGCATTTCTAGGCTTTGCTTCTGGGGCTGACTGTCATACTCAGCCCCACGGTGACTCAGACTTGACTGCCTAGGAGGGTCACACCCTCTGGTACAAAACTCCAGGAATTGTCCCTCCCAGCCCATCTATATCCACCCAGATGGTCAGGTGAAGGGTGGGAAAAGCTCCTAAGGATGTTTAGGAGACATCCTTAGGATGACATTCTGGAAAATGGTTCTCCACATGCTACCAACTGGATGCAACTGTTCAAGTGAATCACCTGAAAACATTCAACCCTAGGGAGGCAACTGAAAGTTATAGGGGGGTTCAAGGAGATCTTGTTTCAAGGCCCAGTTCTGCCCTTTACTGCCTTTTGACCTAGGACAAGTTTCTAACCTCTCTAAGCCTTCTCTCCAAGCTTCTGGTAGCCTTTTAATAAATCTCAGTTCTGCTAAAGTTAACCTGGATTTCCTCATCTGTACACAGAAGAAATAATAACAACAGCAACAATGTATAGCTGATTCACTTTGTTATAAAGCAGAAACTAACAAACCATTGTAAAGCAATTACACTCCAATAAAGATGTTAAAAAAAAAGATACATGCACCCCTATGTTCATAGCAGCACTATTCACAACAGCCCAAACATGGAAACAACCTAAATGTCCACTGGCAGATGAATGGATAAAGAAGATGTGGTACATATCTACCATGGAATACTACTCTGCCATAAAAAAGAATGAAATAATGCCATTTGCAACAACATGGACGGACCTAGAGATCATCATACTAAGTGAAGTAAGTCAGAAAAAGAAAGATAAGTACTATATGATATCACTTACATGTGGAATCTAAAATATGACACAAATGAACCTATCTACAAAACAGAAACAGACTCACAGACATAGAGAACAGACTGTGGTTGCCAAGGGGGAGGGGAGTGGGGGGAGGGAAGGACTGGGAGTTTGGGATTAGCAGATGCAAACTATTATACATAAGATGGATAAACAACAAGGTCCTACTGTATAGTACAGGGAGCTATATTCAATATCATGTGATAAACCATAGCGGAAAAGAAGATTTAAAAAAAAAAGAATGTCTGTATGTGTGTAGCTGAGTCACTGTGCTGTACAGCAGAGACTGGCACAGCATTGTAAATCAACTCTACCTCAAAAAAAAAAAAAAAAAGATTGTAGACTCTCTACTAACGACTTGTGGATATTCCTTAGTTACTGTCCCTCCACTGTTCTAAACTTGACTTCACAATTTCAGACACTATCATCACAAAAAGCAAATGACCTACCATTTGTTACATGATCTCACCACAAGGTTTCTGTTTTGTTGTTGTTGTTAATAACGTACTACCCGTAGAACTTCATTTTGGATAAAATGTCCATATCATCCTGGCCACGACATGGAGAGCTGATGTTTAATCCAGCAGGCAATAGGATGTCGTTCTACCTGCATTCCTGGTGGTGCAATATTTCCCCATGGTTAGCGGATACCTCTCGGTTTGATGTGGCAATTTTTGCTGTGGTTATGTCTTTCAACAACAGACTTCCTGCTTTTCTTGCAAAACAGAGATGACTTACTGCTCTCTTGCAGACCACAGCCCAAATGGTTACAGGTTTCTCTGAGGGCTTGGGCAGGGCATGGGGCATATCGTTGGCCCTCAATGTGTGAGGCTTTTGGCTTTGGTTTTTCTATGTGAACCCCGAGATTAATCTACGTGGACTTTACTTTCTGTTGGAATGAACAACTGAAAATCTGTTAGAGAAACATGAGGTTTGCAGCACCTGACTGCTTCAGATTTCAAGTGGAAGACTTCTTCAGCCCCTCAACAAGCACAGAAAATAGAACCCAGCCATTTTTTGTAGTCAAGACTGCCTGGGTCACATGAACTCAATGGCAATGCTCACAGCTGCTAGAAGCTCAGAGACGCATAAGCTATGGGAGTTGAACAGAGCCTGACAACTTCTGAAGCTAACTCCTCTATGAATCAGAGGTGGAAACCAAAGTCCAGAGAGGTTAAGTGACTTGCCCAAGGCCATACTGCTAGCCTGGCCTTCATGGTTATTGTAGGATCATCCCATAAATAGTCCAGATAAATTGCTCTGCTTAAAATCAAAACTACAATGAGATACCATCTCACACCGGTCAGAATGGCCACCATCAAAAAACCTACAAACAGGGGCTTCCCTGGTGGCGCAGTGGTTGAGAGTCCGCCTGCCGATGCAGGGGACATGGGTTCGTGCCCCGGTCCAGGAAGATCCCACATGCCGCAGAGCGGCTAGGCCCGTGAGTCATGGCCGCTGAGCCTGCGCGTCCGGAGCCTGTGCTCCGCAACAGGAGAGGCCACAACAGTGAGGGGCCCGCGTACCACACACACACACAAAAAAAACCCTACAAACAATAAATGCTGGAGAGGGTGTGGAGAAAAGGGAACCCTCTTGCACTGTTGGTGGGAATGTAAATTGATACAGCCACTATGGAGAACAGTATGGAGGTTCCTTAAAAACCTAAAAATAGAACTACCATATGACCCAGCAATCCCACTACTGGGCATATACCCTGAGAAAACCATAATTCAAAAAGAGTCATGTACCAAAATGTTCATTGCAGCTCTATTTACAATAGCCAGGACATGGAAGCAACCTAAGTGTCCACTGACAGATGAATGGATAAAGAAGATGTGGCATATATATACAATGGAATATTACTCAGCCATAAAAAGAAACGAAATTGAGTTATTTGTAGTGAGGTGGATGGACCTAGAGTCTGTCATACAGAGTGAAGTAAGTCAGAAGAGATAAACAAATACCATATGCTAACACATATATATGGAATCTAAAAAAAAAAAATGGTCATGAAGAACCTAGGGGCAAGACGGGAATGAAGACTCAGACCTACTGGAGAATGGACTTGAGGACACGGGGAGGGGAAAGGGTAAGCTGGGACAAAGTGAGAGAACGGCATGGACATATATACACTACCAAACATAAAATAGATAGCTAGTGGGAAGCAGCCACACAGCATAGGGAGATCAGCTTGGTGCTTTGTGACCACCTAGAGGGGTGGGATAGGGAGGGTGGGAGGGAGAGAGACGCAAGAAGGAAGAGATATGGGGACATATGTATAACAGATTCACTTTGTTATAAAGCAGAAACTAACACACCATTGTAAAGCAATTATACTCCAATAACGATGTTAAAAAATTAAAATAACACTGAAAACATTTTGAGGAAAACAAATGATAAAAAATTGCTCTGCTTAGGCATCCCCATTTCCTACAACTTATAACCACCACGTGATAAAAATAATGTATTAATCATTTCTCTTTTCTTTATGAATTTTTCCATTACAGAAATAACAAAAACCACATTACTGTGTAATTGGAAAATAGAGGAAGAAAAATCACCCGCACAATCTCTTTTTGACCTGAGATACCTAACTATTACTATAAAATCTTTCAATATTTTAAAAATTTTGCTTTTTAATTATTAAAATATAGGTACCTGGAAATAAAAGTTCAAACAGTATAGAAAGCCATAAAAAGTAAGTCTTCTTCATATATATGATGAACAGGCACATAAAAAGATGCTCAACATCGCTAATTATTAGAGAAATGCAAATCAAAACTACAACGAGGTACCACCTCACACCAGTCAGAATGGCCATCATTAACAAGTCTACAAATAACAAATGCTGGAGAGGGGGTAGAAAAAAGGGAACACTCCTGCACTGTTGGTGGGAATGTAAATTGGTACAACCACTATGGAAAACAGTATGGAGGTTCCTCAAAAAACTAAAAATAGAGTTTCTGGATGATTCTGCAATCCCACCTCTGGGCATACATCCAGACAAAACTATAACTTGAAAAGATACATGCACCCCAATGTTCACATCAGCACTATTTACAATAGTCAATACACGGAAACAAGCTAAATGTCCATTGATAGATAAATGGATAAAGATGTGGTATATATACACATGGAATACTACTCAGTCATAAAAAAGAATGAAATAACGCCATTTGCAGCAACATGGATGGACCTAGAGATTATCAAACTAAGTGAAGTCAGAATGAGAAAGACAAATACCATATGATATATATCACTTATACATGGAATCTAAAATATGACACAAATGAACTTACCTACAAAACAGAAACAGACTCAGACATAGAAAACAGACCTGTGGTTGCCAAGAGGGGAGGGGAAGAGTTGGATTGGCAGTTTGGGACTAGCAGATGCAAACTACTATTATATACAGAGTGGATAAACAACAAGGTCCTACTGAATAGCACAGGAAACTATATTTGATATCCTGTAGTAAAACATAATGGAAAAGAATTTTAAAAATATGAAGGCAAAAAGTAAGTCTTCTTCCTCACTCCTTTCCTAGTTTTTCTTCTAATAGGTATCTTCTTTTGATTCTTTCTATTTCTTATGGTATTTGTCTTGATTGACATTGCCAAATAAACTACCACATCTATGTCTTGATTTATCAGCTTGAAGCACTATTTATAGACTTTTTGTTTTGACTGGTGAGTAACTTATTCACTTATTGACCCCCTTCTCCCACCTCCAAATCATTTACAGTTGTGTATTTTTATTTCTTCTGATGGTCAACCTTATGATTTTACATCACGTTCAATCTCTATTTATTGACCCATTAACTGTAGCTAGTGATTCTTGATTCTCCACTATGTAAGACAGGAAAGTAACACTCCTTTACTCCCCCCTTCTCCCTCTTCTATTCCCTACCCTCTCTCAGCTATATCACCTCTTTAACATTGTCAAGGTTTATAGCACAAGAATTCTGTTTAGTAAAGTTGTCCTCCATGTTCTGTCAGTAAGTTAATTTTGATAACTGAAAGCCAGTGAACCAACAGTATTTAAAGTACAAAGATGATGTAAATATTATTCCCAACAGAAGCAGGTATTATGTTGAGGTCTGCAGAGGGGAATGTTCCAATGTCAAGGTCAAGTGGGTCTTCTTTTCTTGGACCTCATCAACTACACAAAATCATGATACTTTTCGGTTGGTTTTATATGTGGGCCATGAGATTGTCTATTTATTTATCTTTCTATCTCTCTCTATATATTTATATATATTTTTTCACAACTTACTGTTCCTGGAATTTTTAGTTGATTGACAATAGAAACATACGCCTTCTTTATAATACAGATACCTTCCAGCTTTTTAATTAAATCATTTATTAAGTGCTCCAAAATGTACTGACTTTTGACTAGGCCAAGTGCACATCTGTACTGGAGTTTCTTTTAATTGCATTTCTAGGCTGGTTTAATGGTTTTTAGTTCTCATATCTTTCTCTTTCTTGGGTAGTATATCATCAAGTAATTTTATTTCCAGAAGATGTATGGGAGTCTGAGCTCCTGCATGCCTGAATGAGTCCTTATTTCTCCTCCACACTGGATCAATAATTTGGTAAAACATCAAATTCTAGGTACAAAATTATTTCTTTGATCTTTGAAGGTAATTGCTCCATTGTCTTTAAGCATTGGTGTTGCAGATGAGAAGAATGATGTTAATCTTCTTATTCTTTTGTTGGTTATGTGTTTCTTCTGTCTAAGTGCATTTAGCATCTCCTTTTATGATCAGTACTCTGAAATGCCATGAGATTATTTCTATGGATCATTCTTTATTAATTGTGCTGGGTACTTGGGATCTTTCAAATTAAAACCTTCGTCTTTCTTCCACACTGGGAGATTTTCTTCAATTATTTCTTTATTTCCTCCTCTCCCTTTTCACTCTTCTTTCCTAAAACTCCTGTTACATAAATATTGGCCCATCTGAATTGACCTTTTATGCATTTTTTCCTCAAATTATCCACTTACCATTTTACTCTCTATTCTGCAAGATCCTCTAGACTTTTTAGTGTAGTCTTTCTACTGTTTGAATTTTGGTTTTTATTCCATGTATTATATTTATTTTAATTATTAAAAAGTAAATACAGTTCACAAGGGATTTAAAACAAACTCTTTCTTAGTTTCCAACTGCTCCTTTTTAGAAGATTGTTGCTGTTTTATGGATGTATACTCTTGATTTTCCACGAGATTAAGTCAAGTTTAGGGTTTTCATTTTGTTCTCCTTACTTAGCTCCACCTCCTCCAGGCTCATTTGTTCTAATTAACTACCTTGGTCCTTCCCTTTTACTGTTGGGTGTGAATGGGGACTTTTGACTGCCCATCCCTATTTATATACACCAAGCTGGGTGTTTACTTGAGGTAACTGGGGAGAGTTTCCTTTTCTCTGAATAAGAAGGCTGATTGTGAGTGCTCTGGGTGTGGAAGGGGGGCTTGGCGGGGGTGGGGTGGGGTGGTGGTAGTGGTGGTGGTGGTGGTTCACGTTCAGCTGGGAGAGCGGGGAGAAGGCAAGCAGGCGCCACCCCTCCCCACCCTACTCGGAGATGGCAGCCCCATGCTGTGAACCTTAGCCCCTTCCTGTCAGCTTTCATTTATTTATTAAGAAAAAATGATCTATCCAGCTTCACCTTTGTAGTATAAGCTACCACTTCTTACCCACAGTTTTGGTGGTCAGTGGGGTGGGGAGGGTAGTTCCCAAAGCAGTTTAGGTAGAGACTTTCCATCAATCACCTCCTTTTACACCCACCCTGGTCTGTGTACTTGCCAACTTTGGAAGGCTCTGACGAGAAAGACCCATGCTGCCCTGATCACTAACTTCCACTTCTATAGCTGCCCCCAAAGTGCTCTAAGCATTGGCCTCCAAAATTCAGATTTTACAAACAGTATTCTATTCACTTGCTATCTTTACAAAATTCATCATCATTTCGGTCTGCTGTCCTCTTCCCTATACACAGTACTTTTTTGAATTTATTCATCCCTGTAAGTCTTTATTGCTATTTCCACAAGTTTTCAATAAAGAGAGTTGATAAATGTGGCTGGTTGTCATCTTGAACTTAACTATTATTTGAAAATAAAATTTTCTTTTAAATGAAGTTTACTTTCTTGGTTATAAAGTGATATTCAGGGCCTCCCTGGTGGCGCAAGTGGTTGAGAGTCCGCCTGCCGATGCAGGGGATACGGGTTCGTGCCCCGGTCTGGGAGGATCCCATATGCCGCGGAGCGGCTGGGCCCGTGAGCCATGGCCGCTGAGCCTGCGCATCCGGAGCCTGTGCTCCGCAACGGGGGAGGCCACAACAGTGAGAGGCCCGCATACCGCAAAAAAAAAAAAAAAAAAAAAAAAAAGTGATATTCATTGTAGATACTTTGGTAAATAATTAAATAATTCAAATATCCACAACCTTCCTAAGCTTTTGGGTAAAATTATATTCTAATGATATGATATGATATAATATAATATAATATAGTATAATATAATATAATATTGCATTTTACCAGCTCATTAACCTCTACTTTTGTAACAATATGAATGGTCTCTCTCTTTATCAAATTCTGCTCCAGTTATTTCTGGGTGCTTATAAGGGAAGGCTAAGAGAGAAGCATATCTCTGGAAAACATAAATAGGACACAATGTACTTTAATGATGTATTATTTATAATATTGAAAATTTGGGAAATATCCAGTAATAAGGAAATAAGTAAATTATGGTACAGTCAACAAATACTATATAGTTCTCAAAAGTGATGTATGTGGGCCATTTTTAATGATGTGGGATAACTTTTATGGTAGACTACTCAGTGAGAAGGACATAAAATTATATGTATCACATGATTTTGATGATGTAAAACATATCTGTTCATATTAATCAGTGTTATCAGTGAGGGAAGAGATTGTAAGCAATGCTGTTTTCTTCTTTACACCCATGAGTTTGTTTTTGATCTTTGATATGTTGGTAGAAAGAGTTTCTACTCTGGAAACTGTCCTTCCCCATCCACTTCTTTAGAACTGGGGATCTAAGTAATATACTTTTCAGAATCTGTCCACTCAGCTTCCAGTCCTCCTGCTCCCCACCTGCTTCCCATTAACACTGTTTTTTGGGGGAAGGGACTCAATGATGTCAAGAATTTTCTAGTTCTGCTATTGACAGCACTTTGCAAAGTACTGTATGTTGTGACATTTGCTCCTTTATTGGTTTGAGAGCTGCCGGAGTACTTCTGCCTGTTTTTAAACAAAAACACAAAACTTTGGAGGTTATTTGATTTGTGGGGGAGGGAGAATTTCAGATCTGTTTCAACTCCCACATCTTTCCCGGCCTCCTCATGTAATTAATACACAGAAAAGGCACAGACAACTCTCATTGATTTCACATTTTCAATGAAAAAAGATCCCTGTTTTAGCTTTATGTTGGTTTGGTTATGTTTGTTTTTAATAGCTGTTTACACAAATGTAGTAGCTTGAATGGGGTCCTGATTTGACCTAGAGTCAAATACTACTTGAAATACTAGTAGGTGAATGAGCAGGACATTAATCAGTTTTCTCTTGACTCTGATATGACCTGTTGAGTTGGCCTAGAGTCTTCCTCTTCCTCAGGCTGGTTCTTGCTTTGGGTCCAAAAGATGGCACAGTCCATTTCCAGGTCAGGGCAGGAAGTGATGAAATGGAGTAATGAGGACATCAATCTGGTTGCCTGGAGACCTGGGTTCTGGTCCTATCTCCCTTGTTGACAACTGAGCAACCTGGGGCAAGTCGTAGCCTCAGTTTCCTCATCTGGGGCAGGAGAGGATGTAAGCAGGAAGAATTCGAAGGCCTTAATTTGTTTACTATGGTTTCATTAATAATAGAAATAACACCTACCATTCATGTGAACCAGTTATGTTTCTGGGCCAGAAATAATTTCTAATCTTGGGGTCACTGACACCAAGGGAATAATTTTGCCTAGAATATGGACAGGGAGCTCAAATCAGAAGCATGGAAGAGGGAGTCCCAGATTACAGGATACTATACGATGTTTTCTGTAAATATGAACTATTATTAAACAAATAATAGGACTTGTTCTGATTAGCTACAGCTAATCAGTGTAACAAACCACCCCAAACAGTGGCTTAAGGCAAAGCCAGCCTGCAGTTGATGGGGCTCAGCAAGGCGGTTTTCATTTTGTCATATAGTTGCAGAAAGACAGTGGCTGGGGTGACAGTTATCATGAAGGGTTCTTCACTCATATGACTACAGCCTGGGATGAGAAGACTCGAACAGATGGAGATCAACCTGTTTATGTATCCATGTATAGATCTATCCATTTAGTCTCTACGTGGTCTCCCCCCAAAGTGGCTTCAGAGCAGCCAGAATTCTTACAGCTGGAACCCTGGAGTAAGTGTCTTAAAGAGACACTGGCAGAAACTGCATGACTTTTTCTAATCTGACTTTAGAAGTCACACAGCACCACTCCTACCACATTCTATTCATTAAGGCAGCCATAGGGCCTGTCCAAGTTCAACACGAGAGGACACAGACTCTACTCCTTAATGTGAGGCATGTCAAAGAATTCATAAGCATGTTTCAAAACCATTACAAGATGCAAGGATGAATTAACATCAATATTGTGTATTTACAAAATGAAATTAAACTCTGACAGTCACTTACTGCCCACCCCACGAAGTGTCCAGAGATGTCCAGACTGGAGTCCCCTGGCCTAAGCAGAGACCCCACATCTATATTGGAGGGGGCAACTGGGAGCCAGAAGACTGGAGTTCAGGCTCCAGCTATATCGTGCTGAGTCGTGCGGCCTCTGGACATGTCACTGTAGCTTACTGGCCTCGTTTCCGCTGCATCATGGAGACACTGGCCCTGCCTTACCTATGCTGAAGAGTTGTGGTGAGACTCTAATGATAATTTGCTTTGTAACTGCAAAGTGTTCTATAAAGCAAGAGAAAAACTCCCCACTCCTATTTCTTGGCTCTTGTGAATACTGGTGAAGCCATAAGGCCTTGAGAAGCCCCAATCACATCAAAGCCTAGATCTCTGGGAATCTTCTGTTTTATGTTGGAACTATTGTTTCTTCTCGATAGGCCCAGTTCTACTCATATCAACAACTGATATCTGTTTACTGGGTTCTTCTTGGTGGGATGGAGAACTTGGCTTTCTTGCCACACAGCTTGACCAAAGGTAGATGTGACTGGTTGTAATCACCTCTGTGTGATCTTTATGTGATCATTTTTCCAGTTCAAAGGGAGGATCTCCCCTACACCTGACAGCATAAGGCTAGATTCAAGGTGAAGTGGACAGTGCTTTGGGACCCACTATATTTGTGCCGGGGACTAGCCCATGCAGGGCTGAAGGTCTAGTGGTAGAAAGGCCAATGTGAAATGGACAGAAGAGAAATTCTTAACTAACTCCTCAAATTTAGACTTCCAACAAAGACTTGCTTTTACTTTAAAGGGCTCAACTTTGTCTCTTTTAAAAACATTAAAAATATTTAGTCAATTCAATTCCCCCCTCATTTATTGACTATCTACTCTGGGCAGAATAGGTTGAAAAAATGGCAGACAGTTCAGCCTCTCAGTGCTTCCTCTTTAGTAGAGAAGATGTAGAAAGCCTGTCACATGCATGACCTGTGATTTAACAAGGGAAGAACAACATGCAGCTGATTTATTAAACTGTCTGAAAGTGGAGGGGTATGGTTATACAAGTTTTAATTTTTCTCTGATCTTTGCCATCCATTGTCCTGTGTTAGCATGCACTGTCACATATACCTACACTGGTGATTCTTAAACTGGTTCCATATCGATGGAAAGCCATTTGGCATACCAAAAACCTTTAAGTGTGCAAATACTATAACCCAGAAATTCCAGTTATCCTAAGGAAAAATCATAGATGGTCACTGCAGTGAAGCTTAGAAGAGCAACCCTGACTCTTATTAAACACTCAGCTCTACAGGATTATGAAGAAATCAAGAACAGTAGTTAATGTTTGTAAAGTGCTTATATGTGCCAGACACTGTGTTAACTGTTTTACATATTTTTACTATTCACAGAACCCACTGAGGGATATCCCCATTATATAGATGTGGAAACTGAGGCTCAGAGAAGTTGATTTGCTGCAGGTCACCAAGCCAGGATTTCAACACAGGTGGTCCAACTCCACAGCTCACAGTTTTAATCATTGTTCTCTACAGCCTCAAATAAACCATGGTCCATAAGCATCAAAGTGATGTTCTATACACCCTCACACCATACACAAAAATAAACTCAAAATGGCTTAAAGACTTAAATATAAGACGTGACACCATAAAACTCTTAGAAGAGAACATAGGCAAAACATTCTCTGATATAAATCATACCAATATTTTCCTAGGTCAGTCTCCAAAGGTAATAGAAATAAAAGCAAAAATAAACAAATGGGACCTAGTCAAACTTACAAGCCTTTGTACAGCAAAGGAAACCATAAATAAAATGAAAAGACAAACTACAGAATGGGAGAAAATATTTGCAAATGATGCGACCAACAAGGTCTTAATTTCCAAAAGATATAAACAGCTCATACAACTCAATAACAAAAAAACAAACAACCCAATCAAAAAATGCGCAGAAGACCCAAATAGACATTTCTTCGAAGAATACATATAGATGGCCAACAAGCACATGAAAGGATGCTCAACATTGCTAATTATTAGAGAAATGCAAATCAAAACTACAATACGGTACCACCTCACACCAGTCAGAATGGCCATCATTAACAAGCCTACAAGTAACAAATGCTGGAGAGGGGGTAAAGAAAAGGGAACCCTCCTACACTGTTGGTGGGAATGTAAATTGGTGCAGCCACTGTGGAAAACAGTATGGAGGTTCCTCAAAAAACTTAGTAGTGTTTCTGAATGACCCTGCAATCCCACTTCTTGGCATATATCTGGACAAAACTAAAACTCAAAAAGATACATGCACCCCAATGTTCACTGCAGCACTATTTACAATAGCCAAGACCTGGAAACTACCCAAATGTCCATCAACAGATGAATGGATAAAGAAGATGTGGTACATATCTACAATGGAATATTACTCAGCCATAAAAAAGAATGAAATAATGCCATTTGCAGCAACATGGATGGACCCAGAGATTATCATACTAAGTGAAGTAAGTCAGAAAGAGAAAGACAAATACTATATGATATCACTTATGTGTGGAATCTAAAATATGGGACAAATTAACATATCTGTGCAACAAACATAGACTCACAGATATAGAGAACAGACTTGTGGCTGCCAAGGGGGAGGGGAGTAGGGGGAGGGAAGGACTGGGAGTTTGGGATTAGCAGATGCAAACTAGTACATATAGGAGGGATAAACAACAAGTTCCTATTGTATAGCACAGGGAGCTATATTCAATATCCTGTGATAAACCATAATGGAAAAGAATATGAAAAAGAATGTAATATGTGTATAACTGAATTACTTTGCTATACAGTAGAAATTAACACATTATAAATCAACTATACTTCAATAAAATAAATTTAAAAAATGATGTTCTAGAAGAACACAGGAAAATGTACATAAGGTCAAAGGGACAATGTGGCTTACAAAGCAATACAGTCAGTCTGGTTCTTATTTTTTTTAAGTATATACAAAATGGACAGGACAAAGCATAGAAAAAGGCCCATCAAGGTGGGGGGATTGTGTTTTATTTTAATTTTCTTCTTTGTGCTTTTCTAGGTGTTCTATAATGACCATTTCTTGCTTTTGAAGTAAAAAAAAATGTAAAGTATCACAGTCATTTAGTTACTCAGTTGAAATGGTAGGAGGTGGGCAAGAGCACAGGCAGCTGGGGATTGGAGAGAGCAGGAAGGCTTCATAAAAGAGGGGGCATTTGAACTGGGCCTTGGAATGGTATGAAATTCACAAGGAAAAACACTGAGGCCATGATGATGGTTTTCTGCTGCTCTGCACGCCTTCTTTTTCCTAGAGTCACAGAATCACTGTCTCCTCTTGGAATCTTTCTTTGAGTCCCTGTACTGCCAAGTCTGCATCATTTCTCTTAGGGAGGGGGATTCTGAGATGCAACAGAGTGATTTCCACATTCACCCTGGGGGCTCCCCTGGCTTTCCAGAGAGAATGAGTCCTGCTGCTCAGGCCACACCATCTCCGTGACACTCTTGATTTGAGGTGGGGAATGGGGTGCTGTGGGCAACGTCTGTGGTTTGCAGAAGCAACTTTGGAAACATCTGCAATCTTCTATTGCTGGAAATGACTGCACTGCACACAGAGGTGGGATGGCTTAGGTGTCAAAAGGGGGCCCAACCGAGGGTACTCTGAGGCCACAGAAAGAGACCGGTACCCCAAGGGCACAGGGAGTGGCCCTTTCAAGGCTGGACCTGTGACAAGAGTTGGTTTCGCACCTGGCCAGGACTTCCTGTGTGCTGAGTCCCACAGCGCATCTCAGGGCATCTCAGTGGCTCTGAACCCCATAGAGAACTTCAGACACTGTTCACAGAGACAAGAGCAAGCTGTATCTGGCAGGTTCCTTGAAAAAACATCACCTCTTACTGAACCAGAGGCATCCACCACTCCACCAGGAAAGCAATTCCCATCTCCCAGGCCTGGAAAAAATTCCCTTTGTGTCATCCGTTGGTCACCACCAACTCTCTAATCACTTCCTTTTGGAAAATGGCTGTGGAATCTCCCACAGAATTCAGGAAAGGAGACCCAAGCCTTGCCCAGGCCTTATTGCCTTGCCACCACCCATGTAAGGGCAAATTTTAAAACTCAGCTTTCCTGGTGGCCAAAGAGCAAAGAAACTTTCCCCCTCCCTTTTGTACGTGAAAACTTAGTCTTTGTGGATCCTTACTCTGGCCCTTTGATATGTAGTTAAGTATTTGTAAGGGCTATGTAAAGTCCCTTGCAGCTTTAAAACCCAGCAATGTTTTTTAAGTATTTAATGTTTTTGAGATCTCTTTGAAATATAAAAATTGCCCCTATTTCCCTGTCACCTTGGAGTTTAGCCTGGCACCTGTCCTAAGCTGTACTTGTCTGCTTGTCATAGAGACAAAGGCAATTCAGATAAAGGCAATTAGCTAGCACACTGGCTCCCCCAGTTAGCAGGTGAACTTGGGTGAAGTATGAAAGAATGCACAGCAAATGCTGCTGCCAGGTCCTCCTATTGGAAAACATGCTACCATTAGTCTTGGGCATGTTTTCATAATGGGTTGCAACAGCTAGGCAGTACAAAGATGGGAAACTTTTCTTCTGCCTTTGTAATCTCATCAGCGAGTTGCCTGTGACACACATTGTGATCTGGTTTAATGCTTATTCAATAATAAAACTGTTTTCTTTCCTTTCCACCTATGTGGAGAGGATTCTCTGCATTGGCAGGAGTTCTAATTTCCCCAACATCCATGAGCATCAGCTTTGTAGCTTGGTACAAAGACTATCCACAACCCGGTACTAATAATACCGACTTGTGGGCAGTCCTCCAGCACACCATGCTTTATGCTTCAGAACACGTTCATTGAGGAATGAACACAGTTTCCTTTCTCTGTTGGCTCTGCCCCGGGGCAGCCCCGAGTCCCAACTTCCTGGCCCCATAGGAGTAGGACGTGTGGCCTGTGTCCCGGCAGTCCCCACCTCTACCCCCGCCCCTGCCCAAAGGCTGGTAGCAGCTCTCTGTTTCTAGTTTAGTAACCAGGCTCTCCTGCTTTGCAGGCCTGCCACACAGCACTTTCTGGCCTCTCTGCCCTGGACCAGCTGTCCAAGGCCACGATGCTGCCAGATTTATCACCAAGCAGCACTGAGGCATCCCTGGAAACAGGGCCCTGACATGTACCAATGAGGCACCATCCTGCCCACCCCCCTGGAGAGCGGGGCCAGCAGGTAGCAAGGAGGTGTGATTTGTGTTACACTCCACTTAGGTAGGAAGATGCTGTGCATGGCTGAGTAAGGAAACCACATCAACGCTCAGTGGTCACCTTTGTTGGCCCTTCAGAGTCAGAGGTGACTCACTATCCCACGTGTTCTTTATGTAAAGATCTCTGAGCCTAAACCTGGCTCTTTCCAGGACGTTGGCTGGTGTGGTGGGCAAATAAGGGAGGGCAGGTGAAACAGAGGCAACTGGAAGATTCTGTGGCCCTCCTCTACTCTCTCTCTGTTATTCTTTTTCTCTCTTTTCTTCTGTGGGTATAAGCCAGATAGGACCCAGGGCTGCTTAGCTTTTCTTCTAATCATTTTGACACAGCTTCTTGCTGCCCACAGAGGTGTATTTGTATTAATATCCTTAAGAAACCTCAGCCCCCTCTGTTCACACTGTTCAGGGCACAAGCCTCTAGGATAACTCATTACATGGCCTGACCCCAAACTGTTCATATGTGACCTTGCAGGGGGCCATGGTGGGAGGTCTGTGTTTGGGGCATATCCCGAGTCATACACAAGGATGAGGTAGCACTCTTGAGTACACATTCAGAAAAAAAAAAAAATTGTCACCCCGCTCAGTCTGTTCTTGGTCTCAGCTCCTTCTCACTCATTCCTGAAGCCAGAAATTATCAATTCCCTCAATTTTTTTGCTTCTCTAAAAAAAGGACTTCCTCCCAAGATTCTGGTGATTGGTTTGAGGATCTTTCTGAAGGAGAATTAAGGTGAAGAAACACAATTTCAACTTATTATATACAATAGACATGTCCTGGAATAACAGTGTCTGTGGGACGAATTCCTTTTCAAATGCAGGAGGCTGGCTTTATGATTTAACTTAATCTTGTAATATGTCTGTTTGAGAAGCAAGCATCCAAGCATAATGAAATTATTGATCCAATACTTTCCCCAATTTGAAAGTTCAGATGTTTACATACTAGATGTTCTTCTTCAGTGCTTTAAAAAAAAATAATGTGGTCTGGTGCAGCATCATGACCTATTGATTTTGCCCTTACTACTCTGTGATTACAAAAGTAATACATGTTCAAGGTGTCATTTATTTATTTATTTATTTATTTATTTATTTATTTCTTGCTGCGTTGGGTCTTCGTTGCTGCGTGTAAGCTTTCTCGAGTTGCAGCGAGCGGGAGCTACTCTTAGTTGCGGTGCGCAGGCTTCTCATTGTTGTGGCTTCTCTGATTGCAGAGCATGGGCTCCAGGTGTGCGGGCTTCAGTAGTTGTGGCACACAGGCTTAGTTGCTCCACAGCATGTGGGATCTTCCCGGACCAGGGCTCGAACCCATGTCCCCTGAATTGGCAGGCAGATTCTTTTTTTTTTTTTTTGCGGTACGCAGGCCTCTCACTGTTGTGGCCTCTCCCGTTGCGGAGCACAGGCTCCAGATGCGCAGGCTCAGCAGCCATGGCTCACGGGCCCAGCCGCTCCGCGGCATGTGGGATCTTCCCGGACCGGGGCACAAACCCATGTTCCCTGCATCGGCAGGTGGACTCTCAACCACTGAGCCACCAGAGAAGCCCAAGCAGGCAGATTCTTAACCACTGCGCCACCAGGGAAGCTCCGGTATGATTTTTTATACAGAAGTTTTTTGTTTTAATGTATTCTAATGTATCAGCCTTTTCCTTTATGATTTGTGCATTTTATTTCTTGTGGTAGGTTGCATAAGTGGCTGCACTATTTTTGTTCCAATGATTCATGCCTCTGTGCTATGTGTCTTTGCAGCCCCTCCTGTTAGGAGATGTACTCTATCTCTACCCTTCTTGAATCTCAATACTTGCTTTGGCCAAGGGAAAGCAGTGGAAGTAATGCTGTGGCAGTTCTGAGCACAGAGACCTTAGGGGTTGCTCTCTCTTGGAATTCTGCCAGCTGCCATGGAAATGAACTCCAGCTAGCCTGCTTACTGGATGATGAGATCATGTGGCCCAGACACCCTGTGGCCCGGCCAATGGCCAGTTCTCAGCTAACCTGGCAGTTGGCCATTGTTCATGAGTGAGCCCAGCAAAGACTGTCAGAACTATCCAGCTAAGCCCAGCCTTAATGGCCAACCTGCAGAGTCATCAACAATGAAAAACAGCTGTTGCTTCAAGCCATCAAGTTTGGAGCTGGTTGGTAATACAGAAATATTTAAATAAAACATGTCTTGCTCTTGCTAAAGAGAGTCTTTGCTACCTTGAGATCCTAAAGGGACTTCTATATTCTCTTCTCAAAATTTCTCCATTTTGCGTTTCATACTTATATACCATAATCAATCTGGAATTAATTTTTTTTGTATAAGGTAGAAACTTAATGTATATCTGCTCATTGGTTCCTGTATTTTTGAATGTTTGAAATATTTCATAGTAAATATTGAAGTCATTTTAAAAAGGAAATACATAGTGACTATTGAAAATTTAAAGAAATACAACAAAAATAAACTCAAAACTTCACCAATAATAACACAACTCAGTAATAACCACTTATAATGCTGTGAAGTGTTTCCTTCTGATCTTTTTTTGGAGGGGTGGGTGAAATTGAGATCAAATTGTTTACCATTCTCTTCACTTAGCATTGCATCGCACTTCCCTATATCATTTCACTTCTCCAAAATAATTTTTAATGATCACATACAGTTCGTCACATGGGTATACCGTAATTTAATAACCAGGCACTTACTGTTAGGCACTTAGGCTGTCTCCCACTTTTCAATATGAATGTTAGTACAGCATTGAATATTCTTGTACAGATATGTCTGATTAGTTCTTTAGGATCATATCTAGAAATGATGTTCCTGGGTCAAAAGGTATGAACCATTTTTTTTTTAAGATTTCAGTTTTTATTTTTATTTTATTTATTTATTTTTTTATAAAATTTATTTATTTATTTTTGGCTGCATTGAGTCTTCGTTGCTGCACGCGGGCTTTCTCTAGTTGTGGTGAGTACGGGCTACTCTTTGTTGCGGTGTGCGGGCTTCTCATTGCGGTGGCTTCTCTTGTTGTGGAGCACGGTCTCTAGGGTGCATGGGCTTCAGTAGTTGTGGCACACAGGCTCAGTAGTTGTGGTTCGTGGGCTCTAGAGTGCAGGCTCATTAGTTGTGGCGCACGGGCTTAGTTGCTCCGTGGCATGTGGGATCTTCCTGGATCAGGGATCGAACCTGTGTCCCCTGCATTGGCAGGTGGATTCTCAACCACTGTGACACCAGGGAAGCCTGGTATGAAACATTTTAAGACCTAATATACAGTAGAGAAAGACACTCTCCAGAGAGGCTATGCCAGTTTCTACCTAGCTCTACCACCTGTCAGTGAGCAGGTCCATCCAACCACATGCTCCACCCTAATGCATTTGCTGAAATAAATGAATAATCTAATCTCAGCTGATTCAGTTAATCAGAACAAGATCACATGCTGATGAGAACACAAAACTTGGAAGAAGTTCATAGCAAGAAGGAAAAGTCTGTGGTAATGTATAGCTTCACTTCCTCCTCTTAAATTTGCTTGACAAAAAAAACTGTCCCAGTTCACTGCGGCCATTCCTGCCCTGCTACACACAGCATGAACCAAGAGCCAGGCATAGATGTTTGGGACATAGAAAGGATTCCAACTGAGCTGATGCTCAGAGCAAAAAGAGGAACAGGCTGGGGCATCAGCCTCTCTGCTCAGGAGAGGCCAGTGGGTCCAGATGGTCATTCATTCAAACATATCAGTGTCTGTTATTAGCCAGAGACTGGGAACACAAAATTGACCAGCCTAGAGAGAAAGTTCCCATTCATGAAGATAAGAGTTCTTACAGGACCCAGATGCAGGGCACCATCAAAGCACAAGGTGGAGTACCCCATGTAGCCTGGGGTGTCAGGGACAGCCTCTCAGAGGAATGGGCATCCAGGGTTGGCTGTGAGGAACAGCAGGGCTTGGCCAGGCAGACAGAGCAGCTGTTCTAGGTAATTACAGGACAGCCAGACTGCAGGGTCAAAGGTGGGGAGCATGGTGGAAGGGGACTGAGGAGGAGGAAGGGGCCAGGTCATGGAAAGCTTCCCATGGGTTGCCATGGAGTTTATATTCTTTACAAGACCTTACCTCATCTGGTCCCACCACCTTTCTGACCCCATCTCATAACCCTCCCTTACCCCAGCCACTCTGCTTCAACCACATGGATCTCTTTGCTTCTCCTCAAGCACGCTTCCACCTTGACCCTTGCACCCACTCTTCCATCTGCCCAGAATGTTCTCCTCCCAGATCTCTGTATGGCTTTCTAGTAATAGAAAATCTGAACAGACCTATAACTAGAAAGGAGATTTAATCAGTAATCGAAAAACTCTTCGACAAAGAAAAGCCCTGGATCAGACGACTTAACTAGTGAGTTCTACCAAACATTTAAAGGTGAATTAACACCAATCCTACTTAAACTCTTTTTTTTTTTTTTTTTTTCTTTTTGCTGTATGCGGGCCTCTCACTGTTGTGGCCTCTCCCGTTGCGGAGCACAGGCTCCGGATGCGCAGGCCCAGCGGCCATGGCTCACAGGCCCAGCCGCTCCGCGGCATATGGGATCCTCCCAGATCGGGGCACGAACCCGTATCCCCTGCATCGGCAGGCGGACTCTCAACCACTGCGCCACCAGGGAGGCCCTAAACTCTTTTATCTATGAGGCCAGCATTATCCCATTATAACAAAGCCAGATGAAGAGATAAGAAAACTATAGACTAATATCCCTTATGAATATTGATGCCAAAAATCCTCAACAAAATACTAGCAAACCAAATTCAGCAGCATATTAAAAGGATTATACACTATGACCAAGTGAGATTTATTCCTGGAATGCAACGATGGTTCAACATATGGAACTCAATCAGTATAATATACCACATTAAGAGAATGAAGGAAAAACCCACATGATCATCTCAACTGGGGTAGAAAAAGCTTTTGACAAAATTCAACACTCTTTAACACTTTTTCATGATAAAAACACTCAATAAACTAGGAATAGAAGGAAACTACCTCGACAAAATAAAGGCCATATATGAAAAACCCAGTTAACATCATACTCAATAGTGGAAAAAAAAAAAAAGCTTTTCCTCTAAGATTAGGAACAAAACAAAGATGTCCACTTTTGCCATTTCTACTTAACATTAGTACTGGAAGTTCTAGACAGAGCAATTAGGTAAGAAAAAAAAAAGGCATCCAAATTTGAAAATAAGAAGTAAAATTATCTCTGTTCACAGATGGCATGATCTTATATATAGAAAACTCATACATACACACACAAAACTGTTAGAATAAATGAATTTAGCAAAGTTGCAGGATATAAAATCAACAACCTAAAATTAGTTGCATTTCTATATATTAACAATGAACAACCTGAAAAGGAAACTAAGAACACAATTGCATTTACAATAGCATTAAAAAGAGTAAAATACTTAGGAACAAACTTAACCATGGAGGTGAAAGGCTTATACACTGAAAACTATAAATGTTGCTAAAAGAAATTAAAGAAGATATCAATAAATGGAAGGATATCCTGTGTTCATGGTCTGAAAGAGTTAAAATTGTTAAGATGTCAATACTACCCAAAGTGACCTACAGATTCAAAATCCAAATTACGTTTTTTTGCAGAAATAGAAAAATCCACCCTAAAATGTATACAGAATCTCAAGAAACCTTGAATAACCAAAACAATTTTGAAAAAGGAGAACAAAGTTGGAAATCTCACACTTCCTGAATTCACAGCTTACTACAGACAAAGCTACAATAATCAAAACAGTATGGTAGGAAGATGGCGGAAGAGTAAGACACGGAGATCACCTTCCTCCCCACAGATACACCAGAAATACAGCTACACGTGGAACAACTCCTACAGAACACCTACTGAACGCTGGCAGAAGACCTCAGACCTCCCAAAAGGCAAGAAACTCCCCACGTACCGGGGTAGCGCAAAGTGGAGAGACTCCCACACAGAGGATCGGTGCCAACCGGCACTCACCAGCCCGAGAGGCTTGTCTGCTCGCCTGCCTGGGCGGGCGGCGCTGGGAGCTGAGGCTCGGGCTTCAGTCGGAGCGCAGGGAGAGGACTGGGGCTGGCGGCATGAACACAACCTGAAGGGGCTAATGTGCCACAGCTAGCCGGGAGGGAGTCCGGGAAAAAGTCTGGACCTGCCGAAGAGGCAAGAGACTTTTTCTTCCCCCTTTGTTTCCTGGTGCGTGAGGAGAGGGGATTAAGAGCACTGCTTAAAGGAGCTCCAGAGACGGGCACGAGCCGCAGCTGAAAGCGTGGACCCCAGAGACGGGTGTGGGATGCTGGGGCTGCTGCCGCCGCCACGAGGCCTCTGTGCGAGTGCAGGTCACTGTCCACGCCCCCCTTCCAGGGAGCCTGTGCAGCCCGCCACTGCCAGGGTCCCAGGACCCAGGGACAACTTCCCCGGGAGAACGCATGGCGTGCCTCGGGCTGGTGCAACGTCACGCCGGCCTCTGCTGCTGCAGGCTCGCCCGGCACTCCGTGCCCCTCCCTCCCCCCCAGCCTGAGTGAGCCAGAGTCCCCGAAGCGGCTGCTCCTTTAACCCTGTCCTGTCTGAGCGAAGAACAGATGCCCTCCGGCAACCTACACAGAGAGGTGGGGGCAAATCCAAAGCTGAGACCTGGGAGCTGTGAGAACAAAGAAGAGAAAGGGAAATCTCTCCCAGCAGCCTCAGAAGCAGCGGATTAAAGCTCCACAATCAACTTGATGTACCCTGCATCTGCGGAATACATGAATACACAACGAATCATCCCAAATTGAGGAGCCAGGAATCAGTGCTGTGCCTCTGAGGTGGGAGAGCCAACTTCAGGACACTGGTTCACAAGAGACCTCCCAGCTCCACATACTATCAAATGGCAAAAATCTTCCAGAGATCTCCATCTCAACACCAGCACCCAGCTTCACTCAACGACCAGCAAGCTACAGTGCTGGACACCCTATGCCAAACAACTAGCAAGACAGGAACACAACACCACCCATTAGCAGAGAGGCTGCCTAAAATCATAAAAAGTCCACAGACACCCCAAAATACACCACCAGACGTGGACCTGCCCACCAGAAAGACAAGATCCAGCCTCATCCACCAGAACACAGGCACTAGTCCCCTCCACCAGGAAGCCTATACAACCCACTGAACCAACCTTAGCCACTGGGGACAGACACCAAAAACAACGGGAACTACGAACCTGCAGCCTGCAAAAAGGAGACCCCAAACACAGTAACATAAGCAAAATGAGAAGACAGAAAAACACACAGCAGATGAAGGAGCAAGATAAAAACCCACCAGACCTAACAAATGAAGAGGAAATAGGCAGTCTACCTGAAAAAGAATTCAGAATAATGATAGTAAAGATGATCCAAAATCTCGGAAATAGAATAGACAAAATGCAAGAAATAGTTAACAAGGATCTAGAAGAACTAAAGATGAATCAAGCAATGATTCAAAACACAATAAATGAAATGAAAAATACTCTAGATGGGATCAATAGCAGAATAACTGAGGCAGAAGAACGGATAAGTGACGTGGAAGATAAAATAGTGGAAATAACTACTGCAGAGCAGAATAAAGAAAAAAGAATGAAAAGAACTGAGGACAGTCTCAGAGACCTCTGGGACAACATTAAACGCACCAACATTCGAATTATAGGGGTTCCAGAAGAAGAAGAGAAAAAGAAAGGGACTGAGAAAATATTTGAAGAGATTATAGTTGAAAACTTCCCTAATATGGGAAAGGAAATAGTTAATCAAGTCCAGGAAGCATAGAGAGTCCCATACAGGATAAATCCAAGGAGAAACACGTCAAGACACATATTAATCAAACTGTCAAAAGTTAAATACAAAGAAAACATATTAAAAGCAGCAAGGGAAAAACAACAAATAACACACAAGGGAATCCCCATCAGGTTAACAGCTGATCTTTCAGCAGAAACTCTGCAAGCCAGAAAGGACTGGCAGGACATATTTAAAGTGATGAAGGAGAAAAACCTGCAACCAAGATTACTCTACCCAGCAAGGATCTCATTCAGATTTGATGGAGAAATTAAAACCTTTACAGACAAGCAAAAGCTGAGAGAGTTCAGCACCACCAAACCAGCTTTACAACAAATGCTAAAGGAACTTCTCTAGGCAAGAAACACAACAGAAGGAAAAGACCTACAATAACGAACCCAAAACAATTAAGAAAATGGGAATAGGAACATACATATCAATAATTACCTTAAATGTAAATGGACTAAATGCTCCCACCAAAAGACACAGATTGGCTGAATGGATACAAAAACAAGACCCATATATATGCTGTCTACAAGAGACCCACTTCAGACCTAGAGACACATACAGACTGAAAGTAAGGGGATGGAAAAAGATATTCCATGCAAATGGAAACCAAAAGAAAGCTGGAGTAGCAATTCTCATATCAGACAAAATAGACTTTAGAATAAAGACTATTAGAAGAGACAAAGAAGGACACTACATAATGATAAAGGGATCGATCCAAGAAGAAGATATAACAATTGTAAATATTTATGCACCCAACATAGGAGCACCTCAATACATAAGGTAAATACTAACAGCCATAAAAGGGGAAATCGACAGTAACACAATCATAGTAGGGGACTTTAACACCCCACTTTTACCAATGGACAGATCATCCAAAATGAAAATAAATAAGGAAACACAAGCTTTAAATGATACATTAAACAAGATGGACTTAATTGATATTTATAGGACATTCCATCCAAAAACAACAGAATACACATTTTTCCCAAGTGCTCATGGAACGTTCTCCAGGATAGATCATACCTTGGGTCACAAATCAAGCCTTGGTAAATTTAAGAAAATTGAAATTGTATCAAGTATCTTTTCCGACCACAATGCTATGAGACTAGATATCAATTACAGGAAAATATCTGTAAAAAATACAAACACACATACAGCTACACGTGGAACAACTCCTACAGAACACCTACTGAACGCTGGCAGAAGACCCCAGACCTCCCAAAAGGCAAGAAACTCCCCACATACCTGGGTAGGGCAAAGCGGAGAGATTGCCGCACAGAGGAGCGGTGCCGAGCGGCACTCACCAGCCCGAGAGGCTTGTCTGCTCCCCCGCCGGGGCAGGCGGCGCTGGAGCTGAGGCTCGGGCTTCAGTCAGAGCGCAGCGAGAGGACTGGGGCTGGCGGCGAGAACTCAGCCTGAAGGGGGCTAATGTGCCACAGCTAGCCGGGAGGGAGTCCGGGAAAACTCTGGAGCTGCCGAAGAGGCAGGAGACTTTTTCTTCCCTCTTGGTTTCCTGGTGTGCGAGGAGAGGGGATTAAGAGCGCCACGTAAAGGAGCTCCAGAGATGGGCGCGAGTCGCGGCTGAAAGCGCGGAGCCCAGAGACGGGCGTGGGACGCTGGGGCTGCTGCTGCCGCCGCCAAGAAGCCTGTGTGCGAGCGCAGGTCACTGTACACACAGCCCTTCCGGGAGCCTGTGCAGCCTGCCACTGCCGAGGTCCCGGGATCCAGGGGCGGCTTCCCTGAGAGAACGCACGGCGCGCCTCGGGCTGGTGCAACGTCACGCCGACCTCTGCCGCTGCAGGCTCGCCCCGCACTCCGTGCCCCTCCCTCCCGCCCGGCCTGAGTGAGCCAGAGCCCCCGAAGAGGCTGCTCCTTTAACCCTGTCCTGTCTGAGCGAAGAACAGACGCCCTCCGGCGACCTACACGCAGAGGCGGGGCCAAATCCAAAGCTGAGACCCAGGAGCTGTGAGAACAAAGAGAAAGGGAAACCTCTCCCAGCAGCCTCAGAAGCAGCGGATTTAAGCTCCACAATCAACTTGATGTACCCTGCATCTGTGGAATACATGAATAGACAACAAATCATCCCAAATTGAGGAGCCAGGAGTCAGTGCTGTGCCTCTGAGGTGGGAGAGCCAACTTCAGGACACTGGTTCACAAGAGACCTCCCAACTCCACATAATATCAAATGGCAAAAATCTTCCAGAGATCTCCATCTCAACACCAGCACCCAGCTTCACTCAACGACCAGCAAGCTACAGTGCTGGACACCCTATGCCAAACAACTAGCAAGACAGGAACACAACACCACCCATTAGCAGAGAGGCTGCCTCAAATCATAAAAAGTCCACAGACACCCCAAAATACACCACCAGACGTGGACCTGCCCACCAGAAAGACAAGATCCAGCCTCATCCACCAGAACACAGGCACTAGTCCCCTCCACCAAGAAGCCTACACAACCCACTAAACCAACCTTAGCCACTGGGGACAGACACCAAAAACAACGGGAACTACGAACCTGCAGCCTGCAAAATGGAGACCCCAAACACAGTAACATAAGCAAAATGAGAAGACAGAAAAACACACAGCAGGAGAAGGAGCAAGATAAAAACCCACCAGACCTAACAAATGAAGAGGTAATAGGAAGTCTACCTGAAAAAGAATTCAGAATAATGATGGTAAAGATGATCCAAAATCTTGGAAATAGAAGAGACAAAATGCAAGAAACAGTTAACAAGGATCTAGAAGAACTAAAGATGAATCAAGCATCGATTAAAAACACAATAAATGAAATAAAAAATACTCTAGATGGGATCAATAGCAGAATAACTGAGGCAGAAGAACGGATAAGTGAGGTGGAAGATAAAATAGTGGAAATAACTGCTGCACAGCAAAATAAAGAAAAAAGAATGAAAAGAACAGAGGACAGTCTCAGAGACCTCTGGGACAACATTAAACGCACCAACATTCGAATTATAGGGGTTCCAGAAGAAGAAGAGAAAAAGAAAGGGACTGAGAAAATATTTGAAGAGATTATAGTTGAAAACTTCCCTAATATGGGAAAGGAAATAGTTAATCAAGTCCAGGAGGCACAGAGAGTCCCATACAGAATAAATCCAAGGAGAAATACACCAAGACACATATTAATCAAACTGTCAAAAATTAAACACAAAGAAATCATATTAAAAGCAGCAAGGCAAAAACAACAAATAACACACAAGGGAATCCCCATCAGGATAACAGCTGATCTCTCAGCAGAAACTCTACAAGCCAGAAGGGAGTGGCAGGACATATTTAAAGTGATGAAGGAGAAAAACCTGCAACCAAGATTACTCTACCCAGCAAGGATCTCATTCAGATTTGATGGAGAAATTAAAACCTTTACAGACAAGCAAAAGCTGAGAGAGTTCAGCACCACCAAACCAGCTTTACAACAAATGCTAAAGGAACTTCTCTAGGCAAGAAACACAACAGAAGGAAAAGAACTACAATAACGAACCCAAAACAATTAAGAAAATGGGAATAGGAACATACATATCAATAATTACCTTAAATGTAAATGGACTAAATGCTCCCACCAAAAGACACAGAGTGGCTGAATGGATACAAAAACAAGACCCATATATATGCTGTCTACAAGAGACCCACTTCAGACCTAGAGACACATACAGATTGAAAGTAAGGGGATGGAAAAAGATATTCCATGCAAATGGAAACCAAAAGAAAGCTGGAGTAGCAATTCTCATATCAGACAAAATAGACTTTAGAATAAAGACTACTAGAAGAGACAAAGAAGGACACTACATAATGATCAAGGGATCAATCCAAGAAGAAGATATAACAATTGTAAATATTTATGCACCAAACATAGGAGCACCCCAATACATAAGGGAAATATTAACAGCCATAAAAGGAGAAATCGACAGTAACACAATCATAGTAGGGGACTTTAACACCCCACTTTCACCAATGGACAGGTCATCCAAAATGAAAATAAATAAGGGAACACAAGCTTTAAATGATACATTAAACAAGATGGACTTAATTGATATTTATAGGACATTCCATCCAAAAACAACAGAATACACATTTTTCTCAAGTGCTCATGGAACATTCTCCAGGATAGATCATATCTTGGGTCACAAATCAAGCCTTGGTAAATTTAAGAAAATTGAAATTGTATCAAGTATCTTTTCCGACCACAATACTATGAGACTAGATATCAATTACAGGAAAAGAGCTGTAAAACATACAAACACATGGAGGCTAAACAATACACTACTTAATAACAAAGTGATCACTGAAGAAATCAAAGAGGAAATTAAAAAATACCTAGAAACAAATGACAATGGAGACACGACGACCCAAAACCTATGGGATGCAGCAAAAGCAGTTCTAAGAGGGAAGTTTATGGCAATACAATCCCACCTTAAGAAACAGGAAACATCTCGAATAAACAACCTAACCTTGCACCTAAAGCAATTAGAGAAAGAAGAACAAAAACATCCCAAAGTTAGCAGAAGAAATCATAAAAATCAGATCAGAAATAAATGAAAAGGAAATGAAGGAAACGATAGCAAAGATCAATAAAACTAAAAGCTGGTTCTTTGAGAAGATAAACAAAATTGATAAACCATTAGCCAGACTCATCAAGAAAAAAAGGGAGAAGACTCAAATCAATAGAATTAGAAATGAAAAAGGAGAAGTAACAACTGACACTGCAGAAATACAAAAGATCATGAGAGATTACTATAAGCAACTCTATGCCAATAAAATGGACAACCTGGAAGAAATGGACAAATTCTTAGAAATGCACAACCTGCCAAGACTGACTCAGGAAGAAATAGAAAATATGAACAGACCAATCACAAGCACTGAAATTGAAACTGTGATAAAACATCTTCCAACAAACAAAAGCCCAGGACCAGATGGCTTCACAGGCGAATTCTATCAAACATTTAGAGAAGAGCTAACACCTATCCTTCTGAAACTCTTCCAAAATATAGCAGAGGGAGGAACACTCCCAAACTCATTCTACGAGGCCACCATCACCTTGATACCAAAACCAGACAAGGATGTCACAAAGAAAGAAAACTACAGGCCAATATCACTGATGAACATAGATGCAAAAATCCTCAACAAAATACTAGCAAACAGAATCCAACAGCACATTAAAAGGATCATACACCATGATCAAGTGGGGTTTATTCCAGGAATGCAAGGATTCTTCAATATACGCAAATCAATCAACGTGATACACCATATTAACAAATTGAAGGAGAAAAACCACATGATCATCTCAATAGATGCAGAGAAAGCTTTTGACAAAATTCAACACCCATTTATGATAAAAACCCTGCAGAAAGTAGGCATAGAGGGAACTTTCCTCAACATAATAAAGGCCATATATGACAAACCCACAGCCAGCATCGTCCTCAATGGTGAAAAACTGAAACCATTTCCACTAAGATCAGGAACAAGAAAAGGTTGCCCACTCTCACCACTCTTATTCAACATAGTTTTGGAAGTTTTAGCCACAGCAATCAGAGAAGAAAAGGAAATAAAAGGAATCCAAATGGGAAAATAAGAAGTAAAGGTGTCACTGTTTGCAGATGACATGATACTATATATAGAGAATCCTAAAGATACTACCAGAAAACTACTAGAGCTAATCAATGAATTTGGTAAAGTTGCAGGATACAAAATTAATGCACAGAAATCTCTGGCATTCCTATATACTAATGATGAAAAATCTGAAAGTGAAATCAAGGAAATACTCCCATTTACCATTGCAACAAAAAGAATAAAATATCTAGGAATAAACCTACCTAAGGAGACAAAAGACCTGTATGCAGAAAATTATAAGACACTGATGAAAGAAATTAAAGATGATACAAATAGATGGAGAGATGTACCATGTTCTTGGATTGGAAGAATCAACATTGTGAAAATGACTCTACTACCCAAAGCAATCTACAGATTCAATGCAATCCCTATCAAACTACCAATGGCATTTTTCACAGAACTAGAACAAAAAATTTCACAATTTGTATGGAAACACAAAAGACCCCGAATAGCCAAAGCAATCTTGAGAACGAAAAATGGAGCTGGAGGAATCAGGCTCCCTGACTTCAGACCATACTACAAAGCTACAGTAATCAAGACAGTATGGTACTGGCACAAAAACAGAAATATAGATCAATGGAACAGGATAGAAAGCCCAGAGATAAACCCACGGACATATGGTCACCTTATCTTTGATAAAGGAGGCAGGAATGTACAGTGGAGAAAGGACAGTCTCTTTAATAAGTGGTGCTGCGAAAACTGGACAGGGACATGTAAAAGTATGAGATTAGATCACTCCCTAACACCATACACAAAAATAAGCTCAAAATGGATTAAAGACCTAAATGTAAGGCCAGACACTATCAAACTCCTAGAGGAAAACATAGGCAGAACACTCTATGACATAAATCACAGCAAGATCTTTTTTGACCCACCTCCTAGAGAAATGGAAATAAAGACAAAAATAAACACATGGGACCTAATGAAACTTCAAAGCTTTTGCACAGCAAAGGAAACCATAAACAAGACCAAAAGACAACCCTCAGAATGGGAGAAAATATTTGCAAATGAAGCAACTGACAAAGAATTAATCTCCAAAATTTATAAGCAGCTCATGCAGCTCAATAACAAAAAAACAAACAACCCAATCCAAAAATGGGCAGAAGACCTAAATAGACATTTCTCCACAGAAGATATACAGACTGCCAACAAACACATGAAAGGATGCTCAACATCTTTACTCATTAGAGACATGCAAATCAAAACTACAATGAGATATCATCTCACACCAGTCAGAATGGCCATCATCAAAAAATCTAGAAACAATAAATGCTGGAGAGGGTGTGGAAAAAAGGGAACACTCTTGCACTGCTGGTGGGAATGTGAATTGGTACAGCCACTATGGAGAACGGTATGGAGGTTCCTTAAAAAACTACAAATAGAACTACCATATGACCCAGCAATCCCACTACTGGGCATATACCCTGAGAAAACCATAATTCAAAAAGAGACATGTACCAAAATGTTCATAGCAGCCCTATTTACAATAGCCCGGAGATGGAAACAACCTAAGTGTCCATCATCGGATGAATGGATAAAGAAGATGTGGCACATATATACAATGGAATATTACTCAGCCATAAAAAGAAATGAAATTGAGCTATTTGTAATGAGGTGGATGGACCTAGAGTCTGTCATACAGAGTGAAGTAAGTCAGAAAGAGAAAGACAAATACTGTATGCTGACACATATATATGGAATTTAAGAAAAAAAATGTCATGAAGAACATAGGGGTAAGACAGGAATAAAGACACAGACCTACTAGAGCATGGACTTGAGGATATGGGGAGGGGGAAGGGTAAACTGTGACAAAGTGAAAGAGCGGCATGGACATATATACACTACCAAACGTAAGGTAGATAGCTAGTGGGAAGCAGCCGCATAGCACAGGGAGATCAGCTCGGTTCTTTGTGACCGCCTGGAGGGGTGGGATAGGGAGGGTGGGAGGGAGACGCAAAAGGGAGGGGATATGGGAACATATGTATATGTATAACTGATTAAATTTGTAAAATAAAATAAAAAAAAATCTAAAAAAAAAATACAAACACATAGAGGCTAAACAATACACTACTTAATAACGAAGTGATCACTGAAGAAATCAAAGAGGAAATTAAAAAATACCTAGAAACAAATGACAATGGAGACACGATGACCAAAAACCTACGGAATGCAGCAAAAGCAGTTCTAAGAGGGAAGTTTATAGCAATACAATCCCACCTTAAGAAACAGGAAACATCTCGAATGAACAACCTAACCTTGCACCTAAAGCAATTAGAGAAAGAAGAACAAAAACACCCCAAAGTTAGCAGAAGGAAAGAAATCATAAAAATCAGATCAGAAATAAATGAAAAAGAAATGAAGGAAACAATAGCAAAGATCAATAAAACTAAAAGCTGGTTCTTTGAGAAGATAAACAAAATTGATAAACCATTAGCCAGACTCATCAAGAAAAAAAGGGAGAAGACTCAAATCAATAGAATTAGAAATGAAAAAGGAGAAGTAACAACTGACACTGCAGAAATACAAAAGTTCATGAGAGATTACTACAAGCAACTCTATGCCAATAAAATGGACAACCTGGAAGAAATGGACAAATTCCTAGAAATGCACAACCTGCCAAGACTGAATCAGGAAGAAATAGAAAATATGAACAGACCAATCACAAGCACTGAAATTGAAACTGTGATAAAAAATCTTCCAACAAACAAAAGCCCAGGACCAGATGGCTTCACAGGCGAATTCTATCAAACATTTAGAGAAGAGCTAACACCTATCCTTCTGAAACTCTTCCAAAATATAGCAGAGGGAGGAACACTCCCAAACTCATTCCACGAGGCCACCATCACCTTGATACCCAAACCAGACAAAGATGTCACAAAGAAAGAAATCCAGTATCACTGATGAACACAGATGCAAAAATCCTCAACAAAATACTAGCAAACAGAATCCAACAGCACATTAAAAGGATCATACACCATGATCAAGTGGGGTTTATTCCAGGAATGCAAGGATTCTTCAATATACGCAAATCAATCAACGTGATACACCATATTAACAAATTGAAGGAGAAAAACCCCATGATCATCTCAATAGATGCAGAGAAAGCTTTTGACAAAATTCAACACCCATTTATGATAAAAACCCTGCAGAAAGTAGGCATAGAGGGAACTTTCCTCAACATAATAAAGGCCATATATGACAAACCCACAGCCAGCATCGTCCTCAATGGTGAAAAACTGAAACCATTTCCACTAAGATCAGGAACAAGAAAAGGTTGCCCACTCTCACCACTCTTATTCAACATAGTTTTGGAAGTTTTAGCCACAGCAATCAGAGAAGAAAAGGAAATAAAAGGAATCCAAATTGGAAAGGAGGAAGTAAAGCTGTCACTGTTTTCAGATGACGTGATACTATACATAGAGAATCCTAAAGATGCTACCAGAAAACTACTAGAGCTAATCAATGAATTTGGTAAAGTTGCAGGATACAAAATTAATGCACAGAAATCTCTGGCATTCCTATATACTAATGATGAAAAATCTGAAAGTGAAATCAAGAAAACACTCCCATTTACCACTGTAACAAAAAGAATAAAATATCTAGGAATAAACCTACCTAAGGAGACAAAAGACCTGTATGCAGAAAATTATAAGACACTGATGAAAGAAATTAAAGATGATACAAATAGATGGAGAGATGTACCATGTTCTTGGATTGGAAGAATCAACATTGTGAAAATGACTCTACTACCCAAAGCAATCTACAGATTCAATGCAATCCCTATCAAACTACCAATGGCATTTTTCACAGAACTAGAACAAAAAATTTCACAATTTGTATGGAAACACAAAAGACCCCGAATAGCCAAAGCAATCTTGAGAACGAAAAATGGAGCTGGAGGAATCAGGCTCCCTGACTTCAGACCATACTACAAAGCTACAGTAATCAAGACAGTATGGTACTGGCACAAAAACAGAAATATAGATCAATGGAACAGGATAGAAAGCCCAGAGATAAACCCACGGACATATGGTCACCTTATCTTTGATAAAGGAGGCAGGAATGTACAGTGGAGAAAGGACAGTCTCTTTAATAAGTGGTGCTGCGAAAACTGGACAGGGACATGTAAAAGTATGAGATTAGATCACTCCCTAACACCATACACAAAAATAAGCTCAAAATGGATTAAAGACCTAAATGTAAGGCCAGACACTATCAAACTCTTAGAGGAAAACATAGGCAGAACACTCTATGACATAAATCACAGCAAGATCCTTTTGGACCCACCTCCTAGAGAAATGGAAATAAAGACAAAAATAAACACATGGGACCTAATGAAACTTCAAAGCTTTTGCACAGCAAAGGAAACCATAAACAAGACCAAAAGACAACCCTTAGAATGGGAGAAAATATTTGCAAACGAAGCAACTGACAAAGGATTAATCTCCAAAATTTATAAGCAGCTCATGCAGCTCAATAACAAAAAAACAAACAACCCAATCCAAAAATGGGCAGAAGACCTAAATAGACATTTCTCCACAGAAGATATACAGACTGCCAACAAACACATGAAAGGATGCTCAACATCATTAATCATCAGAGAAATGCAAATCAAAACTACAATGAGATATCATCTCACACCAGTCAGAATGGCCATCATCAAAAAATCTAGAAACAATAAATGCTGGAGAGGGTGTGGAAAAAAGGGAACACTCTTGCACTGCTGGTGGGAATGTGAATTGGTACAGCCACTATGGAGAACGGTATGGAGGTTCCTTAAAAAACTACAAATAGAACTACCATATGACCCAGCAATCCCACTACTGGGCATATATCCTGAGAAAACCATAATTCAAAAAGAGTCATGTACCAAAATGTTCATAGCAGCCCTATTTACAATAGCCCAGAGATGGAAACAACCTAAGTGTCCATCATCGGATGAATGGATAAAGAAGATGTGGCACATATATACAATGGAATATTACTCAGCCATAAAAAGAAACGAAACTGAGCTATTTGTAATGAGGTGGATAGACCTAGAGTCTGTCATACAGAGTGAAGTAAGTTAGAAAGAGAAAGACAAATACCGTATGCTAACACATATATATGGAATTTAAGAAAAAAATGTCATGAAGAACTTAGGGGTAAAACAGGAATAGAGACACAGACCTACTGGGGGTGGGCCTGGGGATATGGTGGGGTGGGCTCTGACGGGGCGGGGGAGAGGCATGGACGTGTATACACTGCCGGGCGTGGGGTGGATGGATGGTGGGGGGTGATTGCATAGCGCGGGGGGATCGGCTCGGTGCTTTGTGGCCGCCTGGAGGGGTGGGATGGGGAGGGTGGTAGGGAGGGAGATGCAGGAGGGAGGGGATGTGGGAACAGATGTATGTATGACTGATTCACTTTGTTGTAAAGCAGAGACTAATAAAAAAAATAATAATAATAGATGCCATGAGGACATCTTGGGATCAAGTATCTGGGTGGGAAAAGAGGAGTAATGTACCACCTCCTAACTGATTGTGACCAGCTCTAGGAAGGATGGAAGCGGTGACCTTGGTTGGTGTCTGTGGGTGTGAAATGGTATCTCATTATGGTTTTAATTTGCAATTTGTATTTCTTTAATGACTAAAAATGTTGAGCATCTTTTCATACTTTAATGGCCATTCATAAATATTCTTTGGTGGAATACTTGTTCATATCTTTTGCCTATTTTTTGCTTGGGTCCGTTGTTTTCTTACTATTGAGTTGTATGAGTTCTTTGTAAATTCTGGAGACAAGTCTTTTATCAGGTATGTGTTCTGCAAATACTTTCTCCCAGTCTATTTCCTGTTTTTACATGTTTTTTTTTTGGGGGGGGTGTGCCACACGACATGTGGGATCCTAGTTCCCTGACCAGGGATAGAACCCGTGCCCCCTGCAGTGGAAGCATGGACTCCCAACCATTAGACTGCCAGGGAAGTCCCTGTCTTTACATGTCCTTAATGTTGTCTTTTTTTTTTAATTAAACATAATTCCTCCATCATTTTGTTTATTTATGTATTTTTGGCTGTGTTGGGTCTTCGTTTCTGTGCAAGGGCTTTCTCTAGTTGCGGCAAGCAGGGGCCACTCTTCATCGCGGTGCACGGGTCTTTCACTATCGTGGCCTCTCCCGTCGCGGAGCACAGGCTCCAGATGCACAGGCTCAGTAATTGTGGCTCACGGGCCCAGTCGCTCCACGGCACGTGGGATCTTCCCAGACCAGGGCCCGAACCCGTGTCCCCTGCACTGGCAGGCAGACTCTCAACCACTGCACCACCAGGGAAGCCCCTAATGTTGTCTTTTGAAGTGCAAAAGTTTTGAATTTTGATGAGGTCCACTTTATCAGTTTTTTTTTCCATTTACGAACTATGCTTTTCGTACTGCATCTAGGAAATCTTTGCCTAGCGCAAAGTCTCAAGATTTTCTTTTGTGTTTTCTTCTAAAAGTTTAATTGTTTTATCTCTTACATCTAAGTCTATGATTCATTTGAGTTAATCTTTGTGTATGCTGTGAGGTGAGGGTCTTATTCATCTTTCTGCATACACATACTTACTATGAAATATTTTTCTATAACGTCAATGTAGATAGCAACTTAATTTTCCATTTCATGAACATACTATAAATAGCAGGATTCTGATAAGTGTTTAACAAGTGTCTCTCAAAAGAAACAAAAACAGACAAAAACCCAACAGCCCTAATATGTAGTATTTGCCAATTCCCCTGGTGTAAATAGTCCAACCATTTCCAATTTCAAGGTACCAGTGTTACATAACATCATGGAGTTGGGAAGAGATCTCACAGTTGGTTCTTATAAACTGCTACAAGCTGGTTGCAGCACATTACTGAATGTATTTAACCAATACCCCATGATTTGAGGGGGTTTTGTTTGCTTCTTGTTTTTCCACCTTTTACCCTCAATATAGAGAAGTGTCCCTCCAAGCAGGAAGAAGCAGCCTATTTTTATTCCCTGCTATAAATGAATGCTGGCCCTCCAGGGAATTTGTTCTCTCATAATGAGCACAGCTATGGTTAACATTCTCGCAGCCTTCCTGTGGTCAGATTTAGTAATGCCCATCATATTTACTTTCAGGACAACTCACCTTGCTTCTTGGGGAAGATAAAGAAAACTGAGTTTTGACCAAACAGAAGTACAAAGCTGCTTGAACTTCTGCAATTTTGCAAAGACACATATTCAACATTTAAATTAAGGGGGTGACTTCTCCTTTACTCCCTCTCAGGAACCAAGTATCGAATTAAGCAAATGTTGCAGGGCAAAACAACTGTCTTGACAGACACTGGAGTGACATCAAGTGAGAATGGCCACAATGTGTCAGCTTCCTGAAGGCATCTGGAGTTTCAAAGTAATGTGAGGAAATTAATGGGAGTGTGACACTGTTTCAAAGAAAATGTACCAAACCTTCCTTTTGAGGAAAACCTTCTAAAAAGTGAAAATAAAATGAGGGGGCACTCTGGGGTAGATGTTTTTCATAGACAGTAGTTATTAAATCCCCGTTTGCAGTTCTGTGCAATCCACACAGCTCTACCCACATTGCTACAAGGTGGAAGGGGGCAGAGGCCTGGGAGGCAGTGGAGGGTGAGCAATGAGAGGGTCAGGGGACACTGGTCACTGAGTGGAGTGGGGACAAGAGGGCTTTGAGCAATTGCCACTACCCCACGAGGCTTTACCCCAAGTCTTTATAACTACCACTATTTAAGCTACCCTTTTCAATTAATATGAAAAGCGAGGCTGAGGGAGATGCTAAAGTGCTTCTCCGGAGTCTCCTGGCATTTAGATACCTGTGTTTTAGACCTGTGCTTCATGTATGCACTGAGTCCCCTCCTGAACAGAAAACTCAAACTCAGTATTTTCTCATGTCTCCTGCTCTAGCCCATCTCCCAGCCACTCCACCCTCTGCCCCCAGCCCAGCACTCCCCACCCAACCCCCCACTGGAATTCTTACCCAATGTTTTACAGTTCCCAGAGGGTGTCATACTTCTGGGTCCTTATTCACACCATACCTTCATCCAGGAATGCTGATCCTGGATGTTCTTGGAAGAAGCATTGAATCCTTTTCTTTTCTCAATCTTTTCCCCTACTCTCCTTCTCTCTTCCCTTCCCTCTTTCTTTTTCTTCTTCATTTCTTTTCACAAAGAACAGTTTTTCTTATGATGTGCTCATTTAAAATACTGGAGAGGGACTTCCCTGGTGGCGCAGTGGATAAGGCTCTGCCTGGGTTCAATCCCTGGTCGGGAACTAGATCCCACATGCATGCCGCAACTAAAAGTTCGCATGTCACAACTAAGGAGCTGGCGAGCCACCGCTAAGGAGCCCGCCTGCCACAACTAAGACCTGGCACAACCGAATAAATAAATAAATACTTTACAAAACTAAATTAAATTAAATTTAAAAATAAATAAAATAAAATATTGGAGAGCTCTGAAAGAGTGTACAGAAGAAAATAAACCACCGGTGTGGTGCTTTGTACCTTGGAGTTATGCTGAAAGGACATTTCTCAGAATCCCCTGCCTGTAGCGGTCCAGGTGAGCGTCTGCAAGAGATCATTAGCAAGCGATCTGCAAGAGTGAAGCAAGCTACAATGCTGTGCTCCAAAGGTGAAAACAGTGGTCAGCGTGCTGGCTCACAGGCTACTCTTGTGGGTATAGGGCAGCGCATGGACCCACCGCCAGTGCACTGCTCCTGCATCCTGGGCCACCTATGCATCAATATGGTAAAAGTGCAGGTTCCCCTGCAGGTCATTCTCTACATAGTTTGTCCTCATGTGGTCTAGTAGTCCTACAGTTATCTCTAGGTTGGCCTATAGAGACTTCCTCTAGAGTGATGACTCAGCATCGGATGCGGAGGCGACAGGCTGCACAGACTCACCTACCAGCTCCCACAATGGCATACAATCCAATTCCCAAACAAATCCCTTACTCCAGAGGTTCCCAAGGCTTCTCAGTTCTTGGTGCCTTTATTGCCTTCATACTTTTTTTTTCTCAGTGCCCTGGGCCAAAAGAAATACCAAGCAATTCGACTCATTAGGTGGTTAGATCCAAATAACTGAAGTTATGTTTGAAAAGAAAATACATATAAATTGAAAAATATATGTATATTTTTTGGCTGCGCTGCACGGCTTGTGGGATCTTCGTTCCCTGACCAGGAATTGAACCCGGGCCCTCGGCAGTGAGAGCACAGCGTCCTAACCACTAGACCGCCAGGGAATTCCCTGATTTTATATTTTTAAATAGTACCAGTGGGATATGTACAGCTGTTGGGTGTGGCCCAACTTCTCAAACCTTGGAATCCCATTGGACACTGCCACCCTCATTTCCTGTTCCTCATTGCTTATCTCAAACCACTGGAAACCCAGCTCTGCAAAAATATGACAGCTTTGAAAGGCATGTACTACAATCTAATATTGAAACTGTAAACTATCTCAAACTAGTAGTTCCTGTGGTGTCCAACAAATGTCAGGTATCAATTTATAGCCCTTGAAAATTGGAAATATTCCATAGCACTCTTGTGAATTCATTGAAGCCCCTGGGGTGTCTAAGTCCACAGTTTGGGAACCATGGCCTTATCTCATATGTCATTTCTCTGATGAAACCCTGAATGATACATAAAAAAGTCTCATTAAACTTTTGGGTACCTTCTCTTTCTGAGATGTGAAGTGATTTGCCTTAGTCACACACATGATTAAAGATTAAAGGCCTCAATAAGAGATGGAGTACTCTTATGCCAAGAGAAGAAAATGCAGGACAAACCGGGAAAACACCAGTACCTCCGGGTTGGAAAGGAACCTTTAAACTACAATTTAAAGAGCATATACCGAAAGACAAAACTTGATGAGTTTCATTACACCAAGGTGAAGGATTTCTATTCAACAAAGGAAACTATACATAAAGTATTGATAATATACAGCTGAAACTATGATAGAAGCCATTTGCAATGTCTAAAGCATAGAGAAATTAAAATCCAGAATATACAAAGATCTTTTGCAAGTCAACAAGAAATGACAGCAAACCCAATACAAAATGATCAAAGATAAGAACAAGTAATTTCAAGAAGAATCTCAAAAGCCTACTAAGTATGTAAACAGATGTCCTAACTCATCAGTATTCTGAGAAATATAAAATGAAACAACTCTGTCACTTTACTTGTTAGACTAGCAAAGATTAGAAAGCAGTGTAACACCAATGGTTATAAGGAACCTGCATGCAGTTAGTGGCGATATAGACTGAACTCACTTACATGCCCTTTTTCAGGCCAACTCTGTATGAGACTATTGCAGCTTTATTTGTAAGAGAAGAGAGTTGGAAGAAATCTTGGTGTCCATCCTTGGGAGAGCAGACAAGTAAAACATGGAAGATATACTCTGTGCAGTACTGTGCAGCAGGGAAAAGATATGGATTGGATGTTCTACATAGCAACATGGATGGGCATGCAAACCAAGTGCTATGTTGAAAAATAAGGAACAGATACCATTTACCTAAATTAAAAATACTATACAAAACAATAAATATTTTGAACACATAAAAAGAAAATGAAATAGAATTACATGATGATCCAGCATTTTCACTTCTGGGTGTATACCCTAAAGAACTGAAAGCAGGGTCTTGAAGAAATATCTGTACATTGATGTTCACAGCAGCATTATTCACATTAGCTAAAACATGGAAGCAACTCAAGTGTCCACCAATGAATGAATGGATAAGCGAAATGCTGTATATCCATACAATGGAACACTATGGAGCTTTAAAAAGAAGGAATATCTGACAAAGGCTACAACATGGATAAACCTTGAGAACATAAGTGAAAAGGCCCGTCACAAAAAGACACATATTGTATGATTCCACAAAAATGAGGACCTGGGAGGAGGAAGGAATGGGAAGTTATTGTTTAATGGGTAATCAGTTTCAGTTTTACAAGATGAGAAGAGTTCTGGAGATGGATGGTGGTGATGGTTGCACAACATGATGAATGTACTTAATACCACTGAACTGTAACTTTATGGTTAAGATGGTACATTTTATGTGTATTTTACCACAATAAAAATGGGGGAACAAAAATAGAAAATGATATTCATTAGAAACCTTAGAATGGGGACTTCCCTAGTGGCGCAGTGGTTAAGAATTTGCCTGCCAATGCAGGGGACACAGGTTCGAGCCCTGGTCTGGGGAGATCCCATATGCCACAGAGCAACTAAGCCCGTGCGCCACAACTACTGAAGCCCGCATGCTCTAGGGCCTGAGTGCCGCAACTACTGAACCTGTCTACAGCAACTACTGAAGCCCACACGCCTAGAGCCCGTGCTCTGCAACAAGAGAAGCCACCACAATGAGAAGCCTGCAAACTGCAATGAAGAGTAACCCCCGCTTGCTGCAACTAGAGAAAGCCCGTGCGGAGCAACAAAGACCCAACTCAGCCTGAAAAATAAATAAATAAATAAATAAGTGTATGTTTAAAAAAATTTTTAAAAAACTTTAGAATGGGATTTCTGCTTTTGGTCATTCAATTTTTCCCATTCATCTGTCAACAGACACTTAGGTTGTTTCCATACCTTGGTTATTGTGAGTAATGCTGCAATGAACATGGGAGAACATTTATCTCTTTGAGATAATGACTTCGTTTCATTTGGATATACTGCATACCCAGAAGTGGGATTGCTGGGTCATATGGTAGCTCTATTTTTAATTTCTTGAGGAACCTCCATACTGTTCTCTACAGTGGCTGCACCAATTTACATTCCCACCGACAGTGCACAAGGGTCCCCTTTTCTCTACATCCTCACCAACACTTGTAATCTCTTGTCTTTTTGATAACAGACATCCTAACAGATGTGAGGTGATATCTCACTGTAGTTCTGACTTGCATTTCCTGGATGATTAGTTATGTTGAGCACTTTTTCATGTTGTTGGAGATTTGTATGTCTTCTTTGAAAAAAAAAGTCTATTTAGGTCCTTCATCCATTTTTAAATTGGGGTTTATGGGGGGTTTTTTGCTATTGAGTTGAATGAGTTTCTTGTATATTTTGGATATAAACCCATTATGGGATTTGTGGTTTGCAAATATTTTCTCCCATTCCACAGGCTGCCTTTTCATTTTACTGATAGTTTTTTTTTTCTGTGCAGAAGTTGGAACCTCATGTGCCAAAAAGTAAGAAAGCGCTCAAAAAAGGATAGTAAAGCATAGCAAAAGGACATAGGATCCAACTTGAAGGGACTCCCACAGATAAATCTGGGACAATTTGTGCATCAAAATAAAGACAATATTAGACTGTATTCAACTGGATAAAAAAGGAATCCAGGAGGTCATGGTGATATAAATAAACAAATTATATGTAAGTGGAAGAGAAAAGATTTACTTTACAGTAGAATGCCAACTAATAATAGTCACTTATTAATTAATACTTACAAAATTCTTTACGGTAGGGAAACTTGGTAGACACCTTCTAAAACAAGTGATAAAGTTTAACATCTTTAGTCATGAGGCAAGTTGGCACCACGTGCCTCCTGATACTGAGAAGAACACAGCATCACTTCTGTGATTTTCCTGCCCTAGCTGAATAACCTGAACCTAATCATCAGGAAAACATCAGTAAACCCCAAACAAGGAACCACCTGCCAGGTTACTGAAGTGTTACAATAAAAAATAATGAAGTCACAAAAGGCCTGAAGAATTGTTCCTGAATGAAGGAAACTAGAAAGCCATGGCGACTAAGTAAAACAAGTGGTCCTGGACCCTGGGACTATAAAGGACACTGTTTGCAAAGTGGGCAAAATTGGAAAGAGGGCTGTGAATTACATGGTCATACTGTGTCTGTGTTAGTTTCCTGTTTTGATTGTGTGGGAGTGCATCCTTGTCTAAATAAAACCGTCCTGAAGTACTAATGGGTGATGAGGCATCCTATTTTCAACTTGCTCTCAAACGGTTCTGGAAAAAAAAAAAAAGTATCTCTGCACCTATTTGTCCGTCTTTTGAGAGAGGGAGGAAAAAAGATAATAAGGAATTTAAGGCAAATGTGGTAAAAAGCTGACAGTAGGGGAGTTTGGAGTGGGGGAGATGTAAGTTCTTTGTGCTATGCATCCATCTTAGGGAAAGGATGAAAAGGAGAAAAGAGTAAGAACAACAATAACAAGGACGTGGGGTGTGAGCCCATTCACACAGGGGCAGGGACGGGAGATGATGGGATGCAGGCAGTTGGGAAGGGCTGGAGGCGTCCTGAGTGACCAAGGAGGGGCCCTGGCAGGAGGAGTCAGATCTCTTATCTGATGGAGCTGGAGAAAGATCACCCCACTTTTCTTCCTTTATTTCATTTAATCCTCAGAACAGCCCCACGGAGTATATACTACTCTTATCCTCATGTTATAGATTGGAGGTTCAGAGAATCATCCATTCAACCAGCATTTACTGAGTGCTTGCTATGTGTCAAACTTTACTGAGGATACACAAAAAATGTTAAGTGTGATTGGATATGTGTGTGTGTGTGTGCGCGTGCACATGCACGTGCATTTAGAAAACATTGGAAGGTAACATACTAAATCACTAGTACGCTAAGAGAGGTTGCATTTGGGTAGTGGAATTACAGGTGTTTCCATTTTCTTCTTTGGGCTTTTTGCCTGTTTCCAGTTTTCTACAATGAACACAGACTGCCTTTGTAACAAGTTTAAAAATAAGTATTATTTCAAAAATTGAACTGGAGGATGTTGTGAAATAGTCTTCATTATGATATTGCTGTGGATCCAACAGTACTTTCTGAGGCAGTGGTATTTGACCAAAGTAGTGGACAAATAAATGCTTCTTAAGTCCATTAAGCCTTCTTCTCTTCACACCGCAGAGAGGCCTGGCAGGTTTACAAGTGGAGAGTTGACACCCACCTTGCTCCTGAAGCCTATATTTGTCCACATTTCCTGTGTGGAAGCATAAACCCAGTGCAGCGTGACCTCTTCTGCCCCAGACAAAAATTTCCTAAACTTTCATGACACCAGCTTCTTTGCATAAGGACAGCAGGAAAACACAGTAGGTCCCTGACTGAAGGAGAGGGTGACTTGGTAAGAGCACAAAATTCTAGTGTCCATGAGAGGCCAGCTCAATGGTGTCACTGTGATGTAAGGTGGGATACCCATTCACTTAGGGTGCTTTCTGACTGATGGAGTCCTTCTTCCCCTTTGTTGCCCTGGCACCATGGGCTCTGGGGCAGGTCCACCCGTCCCGCCTGGGCTCAGATGGCATCCCTGTACCTGTCCACTGCACTGACAGCTCTGTGAGAACAGACATCCCTCTTGCATCCATGTCTCCCAGGTCCCAAAGAGCTGGCTCTGAACAAAGCAGGTCCCTTAGTCACTGCTGCTGGACTGAACTGATTTGCACAAGCAATCACGGGGAAGTAGGTGGAGTAAATTAGAGTGAATTCCTGTGGTAGAATTCAGTGCAGGCACCAAAACCAATGCTGTGAAATAGTTTATTGCCCAGGAAAGTGTTCCCAACATACTGCTACTTAAAAACAACAACAGTGGAAGAGTAAATACAGCTGAAGTCCATCTTGCTCATGAACATAGATATGCATAGGAGAAAAAAAAAAAACTAAAAGAAAATACATCAAAGAATGTACAGTGGTTGTCTTTGGGTAGGGGGATTATGAATGCTTTTGATGGTTTTTTTTCCCTTTGTGTTTTTAAGCTTTTCTAGAAAACAATTTTTGTTATTGGGAAAATTATTTTAAAAGAAATCTATGTCTGAGGGAAAAGGGAAGAAGACATAATGGATAGGAAGTCCCATCGCACTTCAGGTGAAAGCTGAAGTGTTAAGGACCTTTAGGGTGAATAAGTTTCTTTGAGTTAAGGGCTCCTCGATTTCCTACATCGACAGGGTCCCCACCTTTCCTGGTAGATGTTACCCTCCCAGCCTCAAACCCCATCAGCTTGCACACCAGGTCCCTGTTCTGCTGATGTGTGCAAGGTGGCTGCCAGAACTCTGAGCCACACAACTAAAAGGTCTGGATGGAGAACCAGAGGAAGAAAATCAATCCGGTCTCCTTTTGCCTGTTAATAATTTCTGCAATAAAGCTGTCAGAATTTACTGCCACATTCCTCAACTTACAGGGAAGGGAGATTCTGAAAAAATATTCAGAAAGAAAGGGATGCTAAATGGAAGTAATGACTTCCCCCGCTCCTTGGCTATTTCAAGAAGTGCAGCATTTTATACATTTCGTCTGTGTCCAGCCCACTGTGTGAATTGTTCGATTTTAGTGAATATAAAAATTCCATCCAAGGGCTTTCTTAGTTCCACTGCCAAAAGCAGTTCCCCAATCCTACTTCCCATTAGATGTCAAGTTCTTCCATCATGAGTCCTAGGTTCATCAGGGTTTCCAAGAGCCTAAACCCTGCAGTGGGAGCGGGGTGGGTGGGTGGAGGCAGCTGCCAGCTCCTGATTGGCTCTTGGCTCAGAGAGGAGTCCGTTGTGGAAATCACTATTTCCAAGTTCACTGGTGACGGGGCAAGGGTGGCAGATGCTCAGTGGTTTGGTTTACAAATGTTAATGTTCACAAATCTGAATTCCTGTTTGGGACCAAGCCCTTCTTGGTCATCCTTTGTCCCAGTCTTCTGGAATGTCCCGTTTCATTTATTCATCTCCTTTCTACCAAAGGGAAGTTCACAGAGGAAACTCAAGCCCCAGAGGTGATTTGGTCTGGAGCACCTGGAGCTCCCTCAACCCCACGTGGCTACCATTCCATCTGCGTCAGGCATCATAATCTGGCCAGGACACCCAAGCTGCCTCCTCCCCAGCCGGCATGCCAGGCAGGTCACTCTTGTTGGGTCCTGGGTCAGCCTCCAGCGGCCTGAGTCAGAACCCAGCAGAGAGTTCATGCTCCCCGGTGGAGGGGGACATGGAGCTGACCCTCTCCAGCCTCTCCGTGGAGAGGAAGGGGAGCCATTTAGCTAGGCGAACGGCCACCAGCTGATGGAACAACTGCCGTAGATACTTGCGGAACCTTTCACCTACAAAAACGTAGATCACAGGGTTGATGCAACAGTGTGTGTAGGCGATCACCTCCGTCACTTGTATGGCCAGGTCCAGCTGTCTGCTCTGCTCACACTCATGGGTGAACAGGGAGTCTTGGAAAGCAGAAACAAACACAGTCAGATTGTACGGGGTCCAAAAGAGAAAGAAGATGATCATGATGACAAAAATCAGACGCACAGCTTTGGACTTCTTCTCATTTGGTCGTCTGAGCAGAATCTTTATAATCCCCGTGTAGCAGACGACCATGACCAACAGAGGTAACACCAGCCCCACGATGTTCAGTTTCAGAGCCTGGAACTGCTTCCATTTTCTTAGGCTTTCAGGAGGAAAATGAAGACTGCAGGTGTAGTGAGTGAACTCCCACTGGGTCTTGGAAAAGTACAAGCCCGGGACAGAAGCCAAGATGGCCAGGACCCAGATGACAATGCTGGTGATGATACCAAAGGTGACAGTCCGAGCCCGCAGGGCAAACACAGCATGGACAATGGCCAGGTACCTGTCGATGGTCAGCAGGATGATGAAGAAGATCTCGCTGTACAAGCCCATGAAATAGAGCCCAGAGAGCAACTTACACATGTGATCACCAAACACCCAGTTATCCTTCAGCTTGTAGTCAATCCAGAAGGGCAGCGTGAAGAGGAAGATCAGGTCAGACATGGCCAGGTTGAGGAGGTAGATGCTGGTCATGCTTCTGAGCCTCTTGTATTGCATGAGGACCAGGACCACTAGGATGTTGCCTATCAGGCCAATGACAAATACCACTGAGTACAAGGGGGGCAGCAACTGGGCCCCAAAGGCCCTCTCCTGTACCTTCTGGCACGGGGTTGTGTCTCCATAGTCGTATTCTGTGGTCATGTCATAGTCCTTTGGGGCAGTGGAAGTTTCCATCCTGGCTTATCCCACGGGTCAAGGGAAATGGTTTCCGTGTTTATTTTGCTATTAAAGGCAGTGGGTTCTGGATAACAAGAACAAGGCAGTGATTATATGTCTTTAACCACTTGGCAACTGTTTACTGAGTGTCTACTGTGTACCATGCCCTGCTGAGCAAGGAAGACCCAGTTCCTCTCTGCCCTCATGCAACTGGTAGTCTAACACATTAATAAACAAGGTGTATACACATCACTCATTGCTTTGGCAATGAGTGTTGTGAAGGAAAAGTCCAGTGGATGGACAGCGCAGACAAAGGGAGGCCTCACCACAGCATTCATGACCAATGCTTCCCCAGTGCTTCCGATGAACTGGGCCCTGGACTTAGTGTTAAACAACCTTTGAGGGGGTACCATTATCGTTCCCCATTTTAGAGGTGATGACACACAAACTGGGAGTAGTTAGGACACAAAGGTAGTGAGAACAAGAGCTGGAGCTCAAACACAGGTGTGTACCACTCTCAGGCCCATTCCTGAAACCACGTGGCTCTCCTGCCCCCAATCACAAGCACTGACTCTGTACCATGGTGTCCCCAGAGGGATGCTGGGAAGGAAAATAGTCAACACTGAGAGTCAAAAACTTACAAATGGATCTTTATGGCATTTGGGGCTAAAAAGATTCTCAGCCAGGGGTGATACAGTGCCCTGGGGGCACATGAAAATGTGTATTTTTTTTTTTTGGTCATCACAAAGACTGGGGGACACTACTGTCATTTGGTAGGCAGGGCCAAGGATGTCCTGTAATGTAAAAATTACCCTATACCAAACACCAATAGTGCAGCCACAGTGAAATCCTAGAAGGTCAACCCATCCCTCAGCAGATGAGGACACTGAGGGCACCAGAGTGGGCCCAGCCTGGCCCACGTCACACAGTCTTCTGAGGTTACCCAGGTAACACTGTAGACCTCCTGTGATAGCCGTGAGGAGGATTCAAGGAAAGCACAGGCTAGGAGGAATGGGGTGACATGGTATGGAGAAGACAGGGCTTTGGGGGAAGAAAGGCTCAGAACAGCTGCAGTAAGGCCTTGCAGGAGAGACCAAAGGAGCATGTTGCCATGCCATGTGCCAGCCCTGCTGCAGTCTGCTACAAAAGTCTGCCCCAGGTCACTGCACTAGTGCTCAGCTGCAGCCCTGCAGCCTGGAACTTTCCAGTGCCAGCATCCTTTAACCTCGGAGTTGGGGAAGTCTCTGAACAGACAAAGGGCAGTCTGTGATGGTAGAAGACACCCTGGCCTGGTGGCGTGCAGGAGGTGCCTTACACTAATTCATAAGAGCCAGCAGTGTGTACCTCTTCCCAACTCTGCATTCAGCATGTTGGTAGCTTGGAGTCAACTAGAATGGGAATATTTTACACATGGAAATCAGGAAACACTAGATATCAGGGCACTTTTTCAGGAGAGTCAGCTATTAAACATTTACTAGCACATCAATGCCCTGCAGTCTGAATAGCCTAGAGTTGTCCTGTGAACCAGCTAAAGGGTCAGTGAGTGGCACACAGCCTGGGGGCAGGCTATGCAAACTTCTGGGAATTTCTAATTCTGAAAGTTTGGGACCCTCCAGATTTAAAGGAGGAAAGGTTGAAGTAAATACCTCCAAGTGCCCCCATGTCCCTGTATTTTCAGAACCAAATTCTGACCTGCCTCTTTGTTAGAACAGAATGGATGCCTCCCAGGAGGTCACCTGGCCAGCTCCCTGCCTTCCCGTAGGTAAAATCCTACCTCCTCCAAAGACATCCCACAGTCCTGATTTTGAGGATCCCTGGGTCTAGTCTTCTTAAGAAATTGTCTCAGTATCAAATCGTCCTTGCAACTGCAAAGTTTTTCTAATTAATACTTCCCTTTTGCTACAATTTCTTCTTACCCCACGTTTGGGTTTTGTTTACGTGGGGAAATTTGGCAACTGTCAGTGTCTTGAATAGCTTTCCAGAGAAAGTGCCTCCTGTCCCTTAATACTGGGCTGACTTAATCCTGTTTTAGCAAAAACAACCCCCCCCCAAACAAAAAGAACAGCCTATTTTACATCTGAGCACCCAGTCTTATAAACCCTTCCATCCTCAGTATTGCTATACAATTCACTGCCTTACAGGTGCATGGGTGGGTGACTTACACATTTGCCTGGCCTTCGAAGAATTCCCCACCTTTGAGGAGACAGCCAGGTAAACAAGTCTTCTCCTGCAATGGGAGAAGGACTACAGTCCAACCTGGCCACATGCAAACAACACTGCCCTCAACAGTGACTGATGAACAGAAAAGACAAGTGCCACTTACACTGGTTTCAGGGGACTGTGTCCATGAAGCGTTTGTCTCTGGAGCTTTTAGAATCTTTATGAATTCAAGGTCAAGGTCCTGACTGAGTCAGAAGTTCTCAGCTTCCTGTGTGATGATGGAGATAGAATTTGAGGTCTCAGTCTTTCAGAACAAGAAGGGGACAACGTTCTTCTTTCTTGTACCATTGGGTGTCCATGAATGGCCACAACACCGACTGGTGGCCAGTTCCTGAAGGCCAAATGCACTCTGAGGTATTCTTCTGCTCACTCAGCTTCACTTCTCCTTTGGGCTCTCTGCCTTAAGGGGACTGGGTGGAGTTGAGCAGGGTGGGGTGGGTGGCAATGAGGTGCTCCCGGAACTTGGTGAAGCAAACAGAAGAGTGGGAATGTGTATGGTGCGGGGGCAGAGCACAGAGTTCCTGCCCTCACTTAGTAGTCTTTTTTTTTTAAGGTTGCAAAAGAAGGATTTAAACAGGAAGCCTGGGTCCTGTTCCTCAAAATGATCTGGCTCATTCAGCCTGAGAGAGGCAGGAAGCCGCTTCTCTTTGGCACCCCTACGTGCCTGTGCCAGTGACTGCTCCCCAGTCTCTACCCCACAGCCCCACAGAGCGGTTTTACTACGAGGAGACTCCAGCCTGGAGTGAATACAGGTCTGCTGGCTGGGTTTCGGCTGTCCCTTTCTGATGCTGGGTTCCTGGTTTACGCAGTGGCCCAAGCTCTCTGCTTGAGACGTGGACGGATCACTGTGTCTTTTGAAGCCTTGGATACCACTCCATCAAAGAAGAACACTGAATACTTACACTCAGAGGAGGATGCATGAGGTCAGCTTGGACATGAGAAGTGTCACAGAGTGCCTGGCGCCAGGATAAATGGCTGACGCACGAGGCTTGTCAGGATTCTCCCCACAGTTACCAGCTCCTGCTGCCACTGTGCTTGTGCCTCTCTGGGTTTCCATTTCCTTCTCTGTAAAATGGGGGTGCTCGAACCTTCCCCACAGGATTGCTGCAAAAGTACCCATTTCAGAAATCACAAATGTGAATGTGTTTTGAAAATGTCACTTGTCCCTCAAGGCTCAGTTCCCTCATCTGTAAAATGAAGACTTCAGACGAGGTGACAGTGGGCCCGTCAGTACAATATTCCGTGAGTCTTCTGGGGTTGGGTCTTCCTTCTTCAGCAGCCCGTCTTCGAGAGATGGAGGAAGCAGGAGGCAGAAAGTAACTAGACTGACAGACAGCTATGGGTGAGCCTGGAACCTGCCGCCTGATACAAAAAACAGGGCGTGAGGGGAGCACCAGTGATGGGCCTCACATATCAGACAGTCCTGCATTCAGATCCCAGGTCCACCTTTTACTGACTTTGGGTGTGTAATTTATTTATTCTCTTGAGTGTCTCTTTCCTTTTCTGTAAAACAAAGCTAATAATACTTACTTCATAGAGAGGATTAAATGAAGATACACACACACACACACATATCTGAATGCATGATTCGGTGTGCTGCTGAAGACATTAAAAATGCCTGTCTTGGGCCTCCCTGGTGGCGCAAGTGGTTGAGAGTCCGCCTGCCGATGCAGGGGATACGGGTTCGTGCCCCGGTCTGGGAGGATCCCATGTGCCGCGGAGCGGCTGGGCCCGTGAGCCATGGCCGCTGAGCCTGCGCGTCCGGAGCCTGCGCGTCCGGAGCCTGTGCTCCGCAACGGGGGAGGCCACAACAGTGAGAGGCCCGCATACCGCAAAAAAAAAAAAAAAAAAATGCCTGTCTTACTTTAGAATCTCTCAGGTTCGAACCCTGATGCAGATTCCAGTAATGTGTCTGCAGGGGATCCCAGGAAACACTGCAGGGGAGGGGAAAGTGGGATGGGAAGGGAAGGAGCCAATGAAGAGGGTGTTAGAGAGCCAGTGCCGCTGTGAGCCAGGAGCTTGGTCCTACTAGGGAACTTAGGACACCCCTCAGAGTCATCCCAACTTTGGGGCGGCTGGAGGGGTGAGGAAACTGAGCATGTGTCCATCAAATCTCTACCCACTCACTGCTGGCTGAGGACTGCTTCTTGGGGTATTCTGACTTCCAGTCTGCCTGCACGTTGGTCAAGCTTGCTCCACAAGCAGGGAGCCTTGTATTTTCAGGAAACAGCCTACAACATGTAGAGGTGCATGTTGACATGTGTGGCCAGGGACACTGAATGGTGCCCAGGAAATTCCGATGCGTGCCAGCTAGTGTCAGCACAGCTAAACACCCAGCCCCTGCCCCAGTACAGGATTCTGCTGAATTGATCATCTCTCAGCCCTGCCCCCAGTGGTAGTCAATGGGAGGTCTGCATCTGCCTATTTGTAGTACTTTGCTGCCAGATGAGTTTCCAAACAACACAGGTTTGCGAGGCCCGCCTCTTCCTTGGTCAAGTCTAAGGAAAGAGACATGGTCAGTCCTTGACTGGCCTTTCAGCTCTGTGCTAGGCTTCTGTAGGACCCATGCCACAGAGAGGACATGCAGGCAAATGTACTTGTTCATTTAACAAATACTGATTGAGTACCCATGATATGCCAGGCACTGTGTTAGGTGCTATAGATACAGCAGTGACCAAGAGAGGCACATGCCACTCTTCGAGAGATCACAGACAATTAAGCAAGTCACTACAGTAAGGCCTGGGAAGTACCCAGGGCCAAGGATGGGTGCATCTGGGTGGTGGGAGGGGGTGAGGGAGCCCTCCAGAGCAGAGGTTCTCAGGGTGAGGACCCTGGACCAAGAGCATCAGCACCTCCGAGAACCTGCTAGTGATGCAAATTCTGCGCTCCCATCCTGGACCCACTGAATCAGAAATTCTGTGTTTTAACACACCCTCCACATAAATGTTTGGGAACATGGATCTGGATTTCTGCCAGGCCTGTGGCTCAAAGTTTTATATGATTTCTCTCTAGGACAGCTTGGCTGGACCTGATGTGACCTGGGAAGACTTCTTTTGCTTTCAGCTAGAGGCCAAAACAAGAGGCTGCTCAGTGGCCCATTCTGTTTCCTCTTCCTGACACCCACACCCAGGGCACCTATGGCCTTTCGAGGGTGAGAGGCAAACTTCTTAATGCAAACATACACACACACGGAGACTGGTTCTAGATGGTGGAGTAGAAGGACAAGCTCTCACTCCCTCTTTCGAGAGCACCAGAATCACAACTAACTGCTGAGCAATCATCAACAGGAAAGACACTGGAACTCACCAAAATAGACACCCCACATGCAAAGACAAAGGAGAAGCTGCAATGAGACGGTAGGAGGGGTGCTATCACAATAAAATCAAATCCCATAACTGCTGGGTGGGTGACTCACAAACTGGAGAACACTTATACCACAGCAGTGCACCACTGGAGTGAAGGTTCTGAGCCACACATCAGGCTCCCCAACCTGGGGGTCTGGCAACGGGAGAAGGAATTCCTAGAGAATCAGACTTTGAGGGCTAACGGGATTTGATTGTAGGACTTCAGCAGGACTTGGGGAAACAGAGACTGCACTCTTGGAGGGCACACACAAAGCAGTCTGCACATCGGGACCCAGGGGAAGGAGCAGTGGCCCCATAGGAGACTGAACCAGACCTACCTGCTAGTGTTGGAGGGTCTCCTACAGAGGCGGGGAGCAGCTGTGGCTCAACAAGGGACAAGGACACTGGCAGCAGAAGTTCTGGGAAGTACTCCTTGGTCTGAGCCCTCCCAGAGTCTGCCATTAGCCCCATCAAAGAGCCCAGGTAGGCTCCAGTGTTGCATCACCTCAGGCCAAACAACCAACAGGGAAGGAACCCAGCCCCATCCAACAACAGACAAGTGGATTAAAGTTTTACTGAGCTCTGCCCACCAGAGCAACAGCCAGCTCTACCCACCACCAGTCCCTCCTATCAGGAAACTTCCACAAGCCTCTTAGATAGCCTCATCCACCAGAGGGCAGACAGCAGAAACAAGAAGAACTACAATCCTGCAGCCTGTGGAACAAAAACCACATTCACAGAAAAACAGACAAGATGAAAAGGCAGAGGGCTATGTACCAGATGAAAGAACAAGATAAACCCCCAGAAAAACAACTTAATGAAGTGGAGATAGGCAACCTTCCAGAAAAAGAATTCAGAATAATGACAGTGAACATGATACAGGACCTCGGAAAAAGAATGGAGGAAAAGATTGAGAAGATGCAAGAAATGTTTAACAAAGACCTAGAAGAATTAAAGAACAAACAAACAGAGATGAACAATACAATAACTGAAATGAAAATTACACTAGAAGGAATCAATAGCAGAATAACTGAGGCAGAAGAACGGATAAGTGACCTGGAAGACAGAATGGTGGAATTCACTGCTGCAGAACAGAATAAAGAGAAAAGAATGAAAAGAAATGAAGACAGCCTAAGAGCCCTCTGGGACAACATTAAACAAAACAACATTCACATTACAGGGGTCCAAGAAGGAGAAGAGAGAGAGAAAGGACCCAAGAAAATATTTGAAGAGATTATAGTCAAAAACTTCCCTAACATGGGAAAGGAAATAGTCACCCAAGTCCAGGAAGCGCAGAGAGTCCCATACAGGATAAACCCAAGAAGAAACACGCTGAGACACATAGTAATCAAACTGGCAAAAATTAAAGACAAAGAAAAATTATTGAAAGCAGCAAGGGAAAAATGACAACATACAAGGGAACTCCCATAAGGTAAACAGCTGATTTCTCAGCAGAAACACTACAAGCCATAAGGGAGTGGCATGATATACTTAAAGTAATGAAAGAGAAGAACCTACAACCAAGATGACTCTATCCAGCAAGGATCTCATTCAGATTCGATGTAGAAATCAAAAGCTTTACAGACAAGCAAAAGCTAAGAGAATTCAGCACCACCAAACCAGCTCTACAACAAAGGCTAAAGGAACTTCTCTCAGTGGGAAACACAAGAGAAGAAAAGGACCTACAAAAACAAACCCAAAACAATTAAGAAAATGGTAATAGGAACATACATATCAATAATTACCTTAAACATGAATGGATTAAATGCTCCAACCAAAAGACAAAGGCTTGCTGAATGGATACAAAAACAAGACCCATATATATGCTGTCTACAAGAGACCCAGGGACACATACAGACTGAAAGTGAGGGGATGGAAGAAGATATTCCATGCAAATGGAAATCAAAAGAAAGCTGGAGTAGCAATACTCATATCAGGTAAAATAGACTTTCAAATAAAGAAGCTACAAGAGACAAGGAAGGACACTATGTAATGATCAAGGGATCAATCCAAGAAGAAGATGTAACAATTATAAATATACATGCACCCAACATAGGAGCACTTCAATACCTAAGGCAACTGCTAACAGCTCTAATAGAGGAAATCGACAGTAACACAATAATAGTGGGGGACTTTAACACCTCACTTACATCCAAACAGAAAATTAATAAGGAAACACAAGCTTTAAATGACACAATAGACCAGATAGATTTAACTGATATTTATAGGACATGCCATCTCAAAACAGCAGATTACACTTTCATCTCAAGTGCGCACGGAACATTCTCCAGGATAGATCACATCTTGGGTCACAAATCAAGCCTCAGTAAATTTAAGAAAATTTAAATCATATCAAGCATCCTTTCTGACTACAACGCTATGAGATTAGAAATCAATTACAGGGAAAAAAACGTCAAAAACACAAACACATAGAGGCTAAACAATACGTTACTAAATAACCAAGAGATCACTGAAGAAATCAAGAGGAAATCGAAAAATACCTGGAGACAAATGACAATGAAAAGATGATGATCCAAAACCTATGGGATGCAACAAAAGCAGTTCTAAGAGGGAAGTTTATAGCAATACAAGAAACAAGAAACAAGAAAAATCTCAAATAAACAATCTAACATTACACCTAAAGCAACTAGAGAAAGAAGAACAAACAAAACCCAAAGTTAGCAGAAGGAAATAAATCATAAAGATCAGAGCAGAAATACATGAATTAGAAACAAAGAAAACAATTGCAAAGATCAATAAAACTAACAGCTGGTTCTTTGAGAAGATAAACAAAATTGATAAACCATTAACCAGACTCATCAAGAAAAAGAGGGAGAGAACTCAAATCAATAAAATTAGAAATGAAAAAGGAGAACTTACAACAGACATCGCAGAAATACAAAGCATCCTAAGAGACTACTACAAGCAACTCTATGCCAATAAAATGGACAACCTGGAAGAAATGGACAAATTCTTTAAAGGTATAACCTTCCAAGACTGAACCAGAAAGAAACAGAAAATATGAACAGACCAATCACAAGTAATGAAATTGAAACTGTGATTAAAAATCTTCCAACAAACAAAAGTCCAGGACCAGATGGCTTCACAGGTGAATTCTATTAAACATTTAGAGAAGAGCTAATACCCACCCTTCTCAAACTTACAAAAAATCGCCGAGGAAGGAACACTCCCAAACTCATTCTATGAGGCCGCCATCACCCTGATACCAAAACCAGACAAAGATACTACAAAAAAAGAAAATTACAGACCAATATCACTGATGAATATAGATGCAAAAATCCTCATCAAAATACTAGCAAACAGAATCCAACCACACATTAAAAGGATCATACACCATGATCAAGTGGGATTTATCCCAGGGATGCAAGGATTCTTCAGTATATGCAAATCAATCAATGTGATACACCATATTAACAAACTGAAGAATGAAAACCATATGATCATCTAAATAGATGCAGAAAAAGCTTTTCACAAAATTCAACACCCATTTATGATAAAAACTCTCCAGAAAGTGGGCATAGAGGGAAACTACCTCAACATAATAAAGGCCATATACGACCAACCCACAGCAAACATCATTCTCAATGGTGAAAAACTGAAAGCATTTCCTCTAAGATCAGGAACAAGACAAGGATGTCCACTCTCACCACAATTATTCAACACAGTTTTGGAAGTCCTAGCCATGGCAATCAGAGAAGAAAAAGAAATAAAAGGAACACAAATTGGAAAAGAAGAAGTAAATTCATCACTGTTGGCAGATGACATGATACTATACATAGAGAATCCTAAAAATGCCACCAGAAAACTACTAGAGCTAATCAATAAATTTGGTAAAGTTGCAGGATACAAAATTAATGCACAGAAATCTCTTGCATTCCTATACACTAATGATGAAAAATCTGAAAGAGAAATTAAGGAAACACTCCCGTTTACCATTGCAACAAAAAGAATAAAATACCTAGGAATAAACCTACCTAGGGAGACAAAAGACCTGTATGCAGAAAACTATAAGACACTGATGAAAGAAATTAAAGATGATACAAATAGATGGAGAGATATACCATGTTCTTGGGTTGGAAGAATGAATATTGTGAAAATGACTATACTACCCAAAGCAATCTACAGATTCAGTGCAATCCCTATCAAATTACCAATGGCATTTTATACAGAACTAGAACAAAATGTTTTAGAATTTGTATGGAGACAGAAGAGACCCCAAATAGCCAAAGCAGTCTTGAGGGGAAAAAAGGAGCTGGAGGAATGAGACTCCCTGACTTCAGACTATACTACAAAGCTACAGTAATCAATACAATATGGTACTGGCACAAAAACAGAAATACAGATCAATGGAACAGTACAGAAAGCCCAGAGATAAACCCATGAACCTATGGTCAACTAATCTATGACAAAGGAGGCAAGGATATATAATGGAGAAAAGACAGTCTCTTCAGTAAGTGGTGCTGGGAAAACTGGACAGCTACATGTAAAAGAATGAAATTAGAACACTCCCTAACACCATTCACAAAAATAAACTCAAAACGGATTAGAGACCGGACACTATAAAACTCTTAGAGGAAAACATAGGAAGAACACTCTGACATAAATCACAGCAAGATCTTTTTTGATCCACCTCCTAGAGTAATGGAAATAAAAACAAAAATAAACAAATGGGACCTAATGAAACTTCAAAGCTTTTGCACAGCAAAGGAAACCATAATCAAGATGAAAAGACAACCCTAAGAATGGGAGAAAATACTTGCAAATGAATCAGCGGACAAAGGATTAATCTCCAAAATATATTAACAGCTCATACAGCTCAATATTAAAAAAACAAACAACCCAATCCAAAAATGGGCAGAAGACCTAAACAGATATTTCTCCAAGAAAGACATACAGATGGCCAAGAAGCACATGAAAAGCTGCTCAACATCACTAATTATTAGAGAAATGCAAATCAAAACTACAATGAGGTATCACCTCACACCAGTTAGAATGGGCATCATCAGAAAATCTACAAACAACAAATGATGGAGAGGGTATGGAGAAAAGGGAACACTCTTGCACTGTTGGTGGGAATGTAAATTGATACAGCCACTATGGAGAACAGTATGGAGGTTCCTTAAAAAACTAAAAGTAGAATTACCATATGACCCAGCAATCCCACTACTGGGCATATACCCAGAGAAAACCATAATTCAACAAGACACATGCACCCCAATGTTCATTGCAGCACTATTTACAATAGCCAGGTCATGGAAGCAACCTAAATGCCCATCGACAGACAAATGGATAAAGAAGATGTGGTATATGTATACAATGGAATATTACTCCACCATAAAAAGGAACGAAATTGGGTCATTTGTAGAAACATGGATGGACCTAGAGACTGTCATACAGAGTGAAGTAGGTCAAATAGAGAAAAACAAATATCATATATTAACACATACATGTGGAACCTAGAGAATGGTACAGATGTACCAGTTTGCCGAGCAGAAATTGAGACACAGAAGTAGAGAAAAAACATATGGACACCAAGGGGGGAAAGCGGCAGGGGGTGGGGGTGGGGATGTGATGAATTGGGAGATTGGGATTGACATGTATACACTGATGTGTATAAAATGGATGACTAATAAGAAAAAAAAAATTTGATAGTGGGAAAGAAAAACCATACACACACACGTGCACACACATACACATAGCCTTTTTTTTTTATACAGGTGGAGCACATGATACACGTTGTTTTCCATCTTGCTTCTGTCACTGAACATCATACCCAGGAGATTCTTCCCCAACACCACAAAGGACCTGTGGCCCCTGACGTGGTGGAAACAGAGTATCAGTAAGGCACACACCACAAGATTCTGACCTTGACTTTGTTTAGGACTCTGATTCCTTAATTCAACAACCCCTCCAGTGTCAACCCCATGACCTGGCCCACTGGCCTCTCCTCTTTGATCTCACAGACTTCCTGTTTGCGTCTCATCCATGACATCTGATCCTGACCCAGCCCTGTTTCTGCTTCTCCTTTCCTGTCACAATGGCAACATCCCAGAAACGTTATTGTCTGTGTAACCAAGACAGGGTCAGGCCAGGCTCCTTGGCTGCAGGAAGCCTGCCTGTCAATGAGGCACATCTTTCAGGTTCAAATGTTACACCAGTAAGTTAATCTCGAAGAGAGGGGGTGGCAATGTCATGACCTTGGAGATCTCTCTGTTGCCTAATCCTGGGATGCACTGTCTGGCTACATGGCAAAGGAGGTTGCTTCTGATCTTAGGCCACATTCAGACACTGAAGCCCGACCGGTGAGTGTCCCACAGATGAACAAGAGGGCCTTTGGGTGACACAAGGGGCTCCTAGGCAATAGCTCACCCCTGCCCCCTCCACACCACCCCATTTCATACCCTACCCTCCTACCCCATTCCTCCTTGTCTAATTTCCTTCCCCAGCCTCTCTTCCCACCACCCTTCCTCACTCCATATTTCTTCTATCTCCTTAGTTTCTGCCTCTCCTCGCCGGCTTGGCTTCTCCCAGGCTCTCTTGCACCCCCACCCCCAGAATCCTACAACCCCCAACCTGACAAGCCAAAGGGAAGGTCTAATAGTCCCTCTGTTCTGCTCAGCTGCCCTCTTGTGCTGGGTCAGGTCCCAAAGTGAAAGAGGGTGTTGGGCACGTCCACGTCAGATCCCTCTCATCCTGCCCAGATCACCCAAGAGGGTACCTCCTCCCTGAAGCCTTCCTACCCTCCACAGCAGGAAGTCACCCATGAGAGGCAGGTGCTGGAGCTCTGAGAATTTTAAGGTTTTTTGGGGGGCAGTAGGGTTTTCTTTATTCACACCTAGTTGTATACGTTGGACATTTCGACAATAAACAGCAAGGCATCACTCAAAATAGCTCAAAAAATGAAAAGAATAAAAACTATTATTTTCTAAAAAACCTGGATGTTAGCTCTGGTTTGGTACTACTCTCTGACGTTCTCTTGTAATAATTCTTGATTTCACTATCCACATACATCTCTGTCTTTGCAGCCTAATAAATAATCTCAAAACTTGGGGGCTTATAGTCACAACGAGATTGTTCTATGATTGTGTGGATTAGGCAGGTGTTCCCACAGAGCCTCACTCTCACATCTGACAGTGGGTGCTGGTTGTCGACTGGAGTGCCTCAATTCTCCATGTGGCTCTCATCTTCCAGTCAGCCAGACTGGCTTTCTGCATCATGGTCTCAGGCATGAGCAGAAGCTGCAAAGCATCTTAAGGCAAAGCCTCAGAAGTCACATAGGATCACTTCTGCTGCAGTCTATCAGTCAGAGCAAGTCACAGAGCCCAGCCACAGAGAAGGGAATCAGGAAACAGAATCTGTCTTTTAGGAAGAGCAATAAAGTCACATTGTAAAAGCCTATGTGTACCAGGATGGAAGGATTCTGAAGCCACATTTACCTTCTACAAAAAGCACAGGCTTCCTCTAGCTCCCAGGCAAAGGGGTTCCTTGAATTCCTCTCCTCTAATGGTCTTGTCTTCCCTCAGCCTTAACCACTCACTCCTGTGATCCTCCCTAATCCCTGGATCTTACCATCGCCAACATCTGTAGCCTTTCTTGTCTCAGTTCCCAGTATCCCAGCCCCTGATCCCACATCCACCTTTACTGCTCAATCCCTCTAGCACCTCACCTCCAATGGTTCTTTGACCCCAGTGCAACCACTGACATTTTAATTTTCTCCTGACCCTCAGCCTCCTCATGCACTTACTTTCCATCATCTTAAAGTCCAGGAGCCATCATTACAGTCCCTCCTTTACATACATCCTCAATGCCTTTACTCTTTTCTGATCTTGTTGTGTCCACCATGCAAAATCCCAGTCCTGGTTAGATCCAAATCCCCACTGGCACCCGTGAAGTTGAATGCAGCCAGAGGAAACCACACAACGGTACTGACTGGGATCGCTCTGAATTAGTGGTGGCCATATTCAAAGGGTCCTTCATGCCCATCAATTACATTTCCCTCTCTTAGACATTATTTCACACCTTCTATCCTTTCCTTGAACCTCTAACACCACCTCCATCACCCTCAATCTTAGCTGATGACCTTATTCCCTACATCACTGAGAAAACAGAAGGCATCAGAAGAGACTTTTTACACATCCCACCTCCCTTCTTCCCACCCACCCCTTCCTGGTCCTTCTACCTGTTTCCCTCTTGCCGTGTGGATGGATTCTCCAGGCTCCCATCCAAGTCCACCTCTTCCACTTTGCCCGGGATCTCATCCTCTCTCATTAGCACGAGGACATCGCTCTAGTCATTTTCTCCTGTATCACCAGTTTTCCCTGCTCTGCCGGATTACTGCCATCAGTATACACATGCTCTTACTTCTATCTGAAATAAATAAGCAAACAAACAAACAAGTAAACATGCACAGTCTCCCTTGATTACACTTTCATCTCTAATTACTGCTTCTTTTCTGCACAGCTTTTTACAATACTTAAGAGTTGTCTTTATTTGCATCCAGTTCCACTCCACCCGTTTCTGGAACCCACTCTTCTCAGGCTCTTCTCCCCCTCCCCCACCCCCACCACTTTTGTCAGGGTCACCAGTGACCTCCATGTGGCTAAATCCAATGGTCAATTCTCAGGCCTCATTGGACTTGAGTGCTCAGCAGACTTGACACCATTATAGCTCCCTCTTCTTGAAACTCTTCCTCCGTGTGTGCAGGACATCACACTCTCCTGGTTTTTCTCTTGTTTCACAGGCAACCCCTTCTCAGTTCCCACTGCTGGTTTCTGCTCAACGTTCCAACTTCTTAACCTTGGCATGCCCCAGTCCTTGAACCCCCCTCTTCCCAATCTACACTCACATCTTTGGTGGCACCATCTCTCTCATGGCTCTGAACATCATATCCATGCTGAAGACGCCCAAGTGTACATCTCCAGCCCACCCCACCCCCAATCCAGATTCATACCCAACACTCTGCTCAATGTCTCCACTTGGGTTTCTCAAAAGCATTTCAAACTGAATTCCTGATCTTTCCCCCAAATTCTCTGTTGCCACTGTTATCCATATCTAGAGGTAAATGGCAGCTCCATCCTTTCCACTGAACCTACCAAAACCTTGGAGTATCACTTGACTCTACTCTTTTGAACCTGACGTGATCTTTTTGCAAAATCTGTTGACTCCATTTTCAAATATATAAAGACTCCAATCCTTTCCTGCTAAATCCACTGGCACCACTTTGGTCCAAACCACCCAAGGCCTTAGTCTCTTTCCAATATAGCAGTCAGAGTGATTCTTCAAAAGTTATTTCAAGTCAGGCACTCCTCTTCCAAGTCCCTACACTGGCCTGCAAGGTGGTTCACCACCTGCCCTCATTCCCTCTCTGACTTCATCTCCTCTCTGACTTCAACTCCCCTTTGCTCACTCTGCTCCAGCCAAACTGGCTTCCAGGATGTCCCTGAACACACCAGGTACATTTCCACCTCAGGGCCTTTACATTTGCTGTTTCCTCTGCCAAGATGCCCTTCCCCCAGATGCCTGGAAAGCCTGCTCCCTCGCCTCCTTCATTTCTATACATGTGCATTACTTTCGCAGGAGGTATTCTCTAACCATCTTGATTAAAATTGAATCTCCTCCTCCCCCACCTCAGAAATCAATGACTCCCTTCCCAGATTTACTTATTACCACCTAAGCTATATATAAATAAAATATTTATATACATTTAACAAATATATATACTTAATATGTACTTATTGTCCACTGTTTTCCTCCAATGTAATGCCAACTTCCCGAGGGCTGGAATGTTCCCTCTTTTGTTCACTGCTGTATCCCCACATAGCAGGTGCTGAATAAGCATTTTGGAATGGATAAACCGCAAGAAGTTCAGAGGCAGGATGGCTACAGAGCTTTTTAATAACCATTCTACAGCTTATCCAGGACCCAGGGATCTTTCCATCTTTCTAACACATTAAGACCAGCTGTGCTCACAGCCACGAGATGGCTGAGCTCATCCAGGCAAGATGACACCTAACAGAAAAAAGGGTCGCCTCTTCCTTTTGTCAGTTTTTAGAAACAAGGAAGATCTGAGAGGTTTTGTGAGAAAACAGTCACATGGGAGGTGGATTCTCTGCAGTGAAACCAGGAGACAGCCCCTCTACCTGGCCTCCCAGGACAGGGCTGGGCAATGGTGACACAGGGAAGAACTCCTGTCTGCAGTTCTTCTGCCTTGGGGAACTGCTTAGCAGGAAGCAGACCCTGGGGGGCAGGATATGAGAGGCAAAGAACAAAGGGGAACAAGTTATCTCCTCCCAGACTCTTTCCTCTCCCCCACAACCTGCTCAAATACACGGGTCTCTGGGGTGGTTCCTGCTGGTAGAGAGCCCAGGATGTGGCCACTGAGCCTGCAAAAGCTGGTGCCAAGGGCTGCTAACTAGACCATGGCAGTTCCGTGAACCAAGTACCCACAAGCACTGGGTACTGGCTCATTGTGGGCTGAGCCTGGTGGGAAGGCAGGGAGGAATGTAGAGGTTGATAATGACCCTTTGTACCTCAAGTCTAACCTGCAGACCATTACATGTACATGTACGTACCCATTACCTCCTCCACCTTGTCTAAAAGCTCTAATTACCTGGTTGGCGCATGCAGGTATTCATTCCCTTCCATCTCATTTATCATATGTCTATTAAATGCCCTCCTTCTCTGTCAGTTAAGGGGTCTCAAAGATGAGTTAGGCAAGGCCTGGAAATAGTGTTAACTCAAGGTCAGGTCTGTGGGCCAGCAGCAGCAGCATCACCACGGAGCTTGGTGGAAATAAAGATTCTCAGGTGCCACACTCAGACCTGCAGAATGGAAGTCTCGGGGTGGGGGTGGGGGTGGGGTGTTGCACCCAAATGAACAAGCCCTCCAGGTGCTTCGTATTTGTGCTGGAGTTTGAGAATCGGTGCTGGACCCTTGCCCTATAAAATGTAATGGTAAGACCTGAGTGCTTGTCAGAAATGCAGACTCTCATGCCCCAGCACAGGCCTACTGAAGGAGAATCTGCACTTTTATCAGCCCTCCCCCGACCCTGGGATTTGTTTGTGCATCACAGTGTGAGGCACTCTGGTCTAGAAGATCACAGTCTAGTGGGATAGGAATCTGCTTGGCTTCAAGAGATGCACAGAGGAAGGTAGGTGGGGTCCCAAGTGCTTTGCAGAGACACTGACAGTTAATGTGAGAGTACAGACAATGAGTTGGAGTCTATCAGAGGACCAGGCAGAGGACCAGGGGTAGTGTTGTCGAAACTCGGCCTCTGTTCACCAGTGCTGAATAGAACCTTGGGGACAGAGTTTTGCGTGAAGTAGAGAAGAGAAGCTTTTTATTGCTTCACCAGACAAAGGGGGCTACAGCTGGCTAATGCCCTCAAGACTGTGTGAACCCCCTGGAGGGGACACTGAGGATTTTAGTAGTGTTCAAGGAGCAGAGCATGAACAGCTTGCGGACAATTCTCAGACTGGTTGGCAACAAGGCGAAGTTTCAAGCATCATCAACCTTCTGGTTTCAATGAGTCTAGGGTCTATTCTTGTCAGCAGTTTTCAACTGCAGCAGGGGGAGGGGTCTGCTTGCTGTAAAAACAACTTAGGAATGTGTGTCAAGCCCCTGTATCTTTCAGGGAACTGTGAATTTGGTGATTCTGCTATGTGGCAGAATAATAGTCTAAATTGTTACCAGTTCCCCAGTCCAACAGCTACTCTTTGTTTCTACATCTTCACATTTCCCAATCATTAACTCTTGAGTCAGCATTTTACCTCAAAAGACAAGGACACAGGGGCTTGTACATGGTTTCAATCCCCCTTTTTCTTTGATACTCCTCAATCTTGAGGAGAAATAGGTGTGGAACAAGAAAGGCAGTAAAGTTTTAGATTGAGAGGTTAATCATAAATTTGGCAGAGGAACTCAGTTTTAATTCCATTTCTGTTTCAATTTTCCCCAACTTTTTGAGGGAGTGGGGTGATGACCGCTCTGGTTACTTCCTGCTGAAGTGGGCATACTTCAGGAGAAGCCTAATTTGGGGAATGGACACAGAGTTGGAAATAATCTCGAGTTCCAAGCTTAACATCGATATTTTGTATTAAGAAAATATTACCTCTCTCTTTGATTGCTTTGTCATAGCATCTGGACAGATATTTGAAAATTATTAGATGTATTACAATGAAGATAATGATCAAAATACACCTTTGCAGTATTTTTTTTTTTTTTTTTTTGTGGTATGCGGGCCTCTCACTGTTGTGGCCTCCCCCGTTGCGGAGCACAGGCTCCGGACGCGCAGGCTCCGGATGCGCAGGCCCAGCGGCCACGGCTCACGGGCCCAGCCGCTCCGCGGCACATGGGATCCTCCCAGACCAGGGCACGAACCCGTATCCCCTGCATCGGCAGGCGGACTCTCAACCACTGCGCCACCAGGGAGGCCCACCTTTGCAGTATTTTTGAAAAGAGACCTCCTATTTTATTTTTATTTATTTATTTATTGCAGTACACAGGCCTCTCACTGTTGTGGCCTCTCCTGTTGCGAAGCACAGGCTCCGGACAAGCAAGCTCAGCGGCCACGGCTCATGGGCCTAGCCGCTCCGCGGCATGTGGGATCTCCCCGGACCAGGGCATGAACCTGTGTCCCCTGCATCAGCAGGCGGACTCTCAAACACTGCGCCACCAGGGAAGCCCGAGTCCTCCTATTTTAGATGGCAACGAGAAAAATAAGTTTTGGAGTGTTTTCTTTATACATATATTTAGTAACCAAGTAGACTTTTGCTGGGAGGCTATAGCTTGAGCTGTCTCATTTGCTATTACTATTTTTAAAGTAGGAGAAAGGTTTCATAGCTACAGGAAGACACTGAGACCATAAGGTTGCAGTTGGCAGCTGGTAGTATATATCGTTTTGAAAATGGCTGATGATGTCCTTAAGTCTGATAAAGTTTAGAGAACTCAAGTTTTCAGTAATGTAGGAACGTGTCTAAATCCACGCCCATAACAGCCATCTAGTTCCATTTTGGATGTCTGAATGACAGTTATTTCATTTTGATTTTTTTAATGTAATTTTTTAAATGGCTGAAGCAAATGTACAATGCATGTTTAATAGGTCATAAGCAGGCTGTTCTGATTAGCAAAAAGTTCAAATTCAATCATGTACAAGCCAGAATGATTTCCCCACACCTCAACATGTGAAAATTCCTCCCATCATTTTCCACTTTCGATTGCAAATCTTTCCATAAATGGCACTGATAATCAATATATTTTTCTAACATTGTCAGAGTGGCCCAGTTGCCTGCTCTGGGTCCATTTATGTCTCTCAGTGCTAGGCCTCTTTATTATTTTTTTTCTTCCTAGTTCTCCACATTGGGGGTAAACTAATCAGATATCAAGAAGAGGCTCAGAGGTATATTAATGGGGAAACACTTTGTAGGCTATGCATTTTATCACTTGTACTTAATTGTCACACAAACATTGTACATATGTTTTTAGCAATACACTTAAAACATGCAGTGAGGTGCGGAGTCAAGATGGCAGAGTAGGAGGACGTGGAGTTCGTGTCTCCTCATAACTAAGGTACCTACCAGACACTGGTGGGGGACCTTAACACCCAAGGGGAAAAGAGGAACCCCCGAGCGAACAGGTAGCATGTGGGGGTGGAGCAAGGGGGGAGTAGAAGTGGAGGCCAGACAGGGCCAGAGCCCCTGAGGGGTGGCTGGGGGAGGAGAGGGGTTCTCATGCCTGGAGGGACACTCGGGGGTTCGGAGGATTGGAGGGGAACATGGCTGGCGTTTCCCCCACCCACTTGAGCCCTGGGAAGTCTGCAGGGGTCCTGGACAGGGTTATCCACCCTCCGAGGCCCCCTCTGGCCGCGTAGGTCCTAAGGGCGTGGGAGGGGGGGAGGAATAGTAGAGGCGTACAAGGAGGCACCCTCTGGGATTGGAGGATTGGAGGGGAATGCAGGTAGGCATTTCCCCCACCCACTTGGGCCCTGGTGAGCCTCCTGAGCTCCCGGGCCTGGTCCTCTTCCCTCGGAGGCCCCCTCCAGCTGCGTGGGTCCTAGGGGGATGGGGAAGGGGAGGAAGAGTAGAGGCAAACGGGGGGGACCCTCCGGGATAAGAAGATCGGGGTAGAACATGGCTAGCATTTCGCTTGCCCACTCAGGTCCCGGGGAGCTTGCTGGGGTACCAGGCCTCATGCCCCACCCTCCAAGGTCCCCTCCGCTGCGTGAGTCCTGGTGGTGTGGGAGGGAGGGTGGGGAGGAAGAGTAGAGGTGAACAGGGAGGGACCCTCCAGGATCAGAGGATCGGTAGGGGGGAACGCAGCTAGTGCTTCCTCTGCCCACTTGGGCCCCAGTGAGCCTGCTGAGGTCCTGGGCCTAATCATCTGCACTCCAAGGCTGGAGGTACTCCGGGGCCCCTCCAGCTGCACTGAGCCTAAGCCCCGACCCCCAACCCCCCAAGGCCTTTTAGGGGCAGTGGGTCCTAAACCTAGACCCCACCACTGCCTAAATTCCACCTCTGCCTAAGCCCCATCCCCGCCTAAGCTCCACCCCCACAGCCAAGGTCTTTTCCAGCCCTTTATTTTTCTCTTTTTTGCTATTGTGGTTCTGTTTCACCTTCTGGTTGTTGTTTATTTTTAAATTTTTTTCTAACATATGTTAGTTTTCTAATCTTATCTTATTTTTTATTCTTTGTTATTGTTCTTCTCCTTTGTTTTGTCCCCCCACCCCACAGAGCCTGCAGGATCTTGGTTCACAGGCCGGGTGTTGGGCTTAAGCTCCTGTGGTGGGAGCACCAAGTCCTAACCACTGGACTAACAGAAAACCTCAGACCCCAGGGAAAGTTAATCACAGTGAGGTTACCCAGAGGTCCTTAGCTTGGCAACAAGACCCAGCTCTACCCAATAGTCTACAAACTCCAGTGCTAGAAGACTCAGGCCAAACAAACAGTAAGACAGGAACACACTCCACCCATCAAAATAAATGAGATGACAAAAAAATATGTTACAGATGAAGGAGCAAAGGAAAAACCTACAAGACCAAATAAATGAAGAGGAAATAGGCAGCCTACCTGAAAAAGAATTCAGAGTAACGATAGTAAAGATGATCCAAGATCTTGAAAACAGAATGGAAGCAGAGATCGAGAATATGCAAGAAATGTTTAATAAGGACCTAGAAGAACTAAAGAACAAACAAACAGAGATAAACAATACAATAACTGAAATGAAAAATACACGAGGAGGAATCAATAGCAGAATAACTGAGGCAGAAGAACGAGTAAGTGAGCTGGAAGATAGAATGGTGGAAATAACTGCCGAGGAGCAGAATAAAGAAAAAAGAATGAAAATAATTGAAGACAGTCTCAGAGACCAATGGGACAACACTAAACACACCAACATTTGAATAATAGAGGTCCCAGAAAAAAAAGAAAAAAAGAAAGGGTCTGAGAAAATATTTTAAGAGATTATAGTTGAAAACTTCGCTAACATGGGAAAGGAAATAGCCACCAAAGTCCAGGAAGCACAGAGAGTCCCATACAGGATAAACCCTAAGAGAAACACACCAAGACACATATTAATCAAACTAACAAAAATTAAATTCAAAGAAAAAATATAAAAAGCAGCAAGAGAAAAGCAAAAAATAACATACAAGAGAAGCCCCATAAGGTTATAAGCTGATTTTTAGGCAGAAACTCTGCAGGCCAGAAGGGAGTGGCAGGATATATTTAAAGTGATGAAAGGGAAAAACCTACAACCAAGATTACTCTACCCAGCAAAAATCTCATTCAGATTCGATGTAGAAATCAAAAGCTTTACAGACAAGCAAAAGCTAAGAGAATTCAGCACCACCAAACCAGCTTTACAACAAATGCTAAAGGAACTTCTGTGTTGGGTACATAGAGATGGAAAAGACTTACAATAACAAACCCAAAACAATTAAGAAAATGGTAACAGGAACATACAGATTGATAATCACCTTAAATGTAAATGGATTAAATGCTCCAACCAAAAGACACAGACTGGCTGGCTGAATACAAAAACAAGACCTAAATATGCTATGTACAAGAGACCCACTTCAGACCTAGGGACACATACAGACTGAAACTGAGAGGATGTCAAAAGATATTCCATGCAAATGGAAATCAAAAGAAAGCTGGAGTAGCAATATTTGTATCAGATAAAATACACTTTAAAATAAAAACTGTTACAAGAGGTAAGGAAGGACACCACATAACAATCAAGGGATCAATCCAAGAAGGATATAACAATTATAAATATTTATGTACCCAACACAGAAGCACCTCAATACATAAGACAAATGCTAACAGCCATAAACGGGAAATGGACAGTAACACAATAATAGTGGGGGGCTTTAACACCCCACATACACCAATGGACAGATTATCCAGCCATAAAATAAATAAGGTAACACAAGCTTTAAATGACACAAGAGACAAGATAGATTTAACTGGTATTTATAGTACATTCTACCTGAAAGGGGCAGAATACACTTTCTTCCCAAGTGCACATAGAACATTCTCCAGGATAGATCAAATCATGGGTCACAAAGCAAGCCTCGGAAAAGTTAAGAAAATTGAAATCATATCAAGCATCTTTTCCAACCACAACTCTATGAGATTAGAAATCAATTTCAGGAAAAAAACTGTAAAGAACACAAACACATAGAGGATAAACAGTGTGCTGCTAAATAACTAAAAGATCATTGAAGAAATCAAAGAGGAAATAAAAAAATATCTAGCATCAAATGACAATGAAAACATGACGACCTGAAACCTATGGGACGTAGCAAAAGCAGTTCTAACAGGGAAGTTTACAGCAATTCAATTTCATCTCAAGAAACAAGAAAAATCTCAAATATACAATCTAACCTTACACTTAAAGCCACTAGATAAGGAAGAACAACAAAAACCCAAAGTCAGTAGAAGGAAAGAAATCATAAAGATCAGAGCAGAAATAAATGAAATAGAAACAAAAAAAAACAATAGCAAAGATCAATAAAAGTAAAAGCTGGTTCTTTGAGAAGATAAACAAAATTGATAAAACTTTAGCCAGACTCATCAAGAAAAAAAGGGAGAGGATGCAAATTAATAAAATTGGAAATGAAAAAGGAGAAATTACAACTGACACTGCAGAAATACAAAGGATTATAAGAGACTACTACAAACAACTATATGCCAGTATAATGGACAACCTGGAAAAAATGGACAAATTCTTGGAAAGGTACAATTTTCCACGACTGAACCAGGAAGAATTAGAAAATATAAACAGATCTATCACAAGTAATGAAAGTATAATTAAACATTTTCCAACGAACAAAAAAGTCCAGGACCAGATGGCTTGACAGGCAAATCCTATCAAACATTTAGAGAACAGATAACACCTATCCTTCTCAATCTCTTCCAAAGAATTGCAGAGAGAGGAACACTACCAAATTCATTCCACGAGACCACCATCATCCTGATACCAAAACCAGACAAAGATACTAAAAAAAAGAAAATTACAGACCAATATCACTGATGAACACAGATGCAGAAATCCTGAACAAACTACTAGCAAACAGAAGCCAACAACACATTAAAAGGATCATACACCATGATCAAGTGGGATTTCTCCCAGGGATGCAAGGATTCTTCAATATTTTCAAATCAATCAATGTGATACACCATATTAAACGTTAAGGAATAAAAACCATATGACCATCTCAATAAATGAAAAAAAAGCTTTTGACAAAATTCAACACCCATTTATGATAAAAACTCTAGAAAATGCACATACAGGGAAACTACCTAAACGTAATAAAGGCCATATATGACAAACCCACAGCAAACATCATTCTCAATGGTGAAAAACTGAAAGCATTTCCATTAAGATCAGGAACAAGACAAGGATGTCCACTCTCACCACTCTAATTCAACATAGTTTTTGGAAGTCCCAGCCACAGCAATCAGAGGAGAAAAAGAAATAAAATGAATCCAAATTGCAAAAGTAGAAGTAAAACTGTCACTGTCTGCAGATGACATGATACTATATATAGAAATTCCTAAAGATGCCACCAGAAAATTACAAGAGCTAATCAGTGAATTTGGTAAAGTTACAGAATACAAAATTAATGCACAGAAATCTCTTTCATTCCTATACCCTAACAATGAAAGATCAGAAAGAGAAATTAAGGAAACAATCCCATTTACCATCACAACAGAAAGAATAAAATACCTAGGAATAAACCGACCTAAGGAGGCAAAAGACCTGTACTCAGAAAACTATAAAACACTGATGAAAGAAATCAAAGACGACACAAACAGATGGAGAAATATACCATGCTCCTGGACAGGAAGAATCAATATTGTGAAAATGACTATACTCTTCAAAGCAATCTACAGATTCAATGCAATCCCTATCAAATTACCAATGGCATTCTTCACAGAATTAGAATGAAAATTTTACAATTTCTATGGAAACACAAAAGACTCTGAATAGCCAAAGCAATCTTGAGAAAGAAAAACGGACATGGAGGAATCAGGCTCCCCGAATTCAAACTATACCACAAAGCTACAGTAATCAAGACAGTATGGTACTGGCACAAAAAGAGAAATAAGGATCAATGGTACAGGATAGAAAGCCTGATACCTCATTGTAGTTTTGATTTGCATTTCTCTAACAATTAGTGATGTTGAGCATCCTTTCATGTGTTTCTTGGCAATTGTATATCTTCTTTGGAGAAATGTCTATTTAGGTCTTCTGTCCATATTTGGATTGGGTTGTTTGTTTTTTGATATTGAGCTGCATGAGTTGCTTGTATATTTTGAAGATTAATCCTTTGTCAGTTGCTTTGTTTGTAAATATTTTCTCCCATTCTGAGGGTTTTCTTTTCGTCTTGTTTACACTTTCCTTTGCTGTGCATAAGCTTTGAAGTTTCATTAGGTCCCATTTGTTTATTTCTGTTTTTACTTTCATTACTCTAGGAGGTGGGTCAAAAATGATCTTGCTGCGGTTTACGCCAAAGAGTGTTTTTCCTATGTTTTCCTCTAAGACTTTTGTAGTGCTCGGTCTTACATTTAGGTCTTTAATCCATTTTGAGTTTATTTCTGTGTATGGTGTTAGGGAGTGTTCTAATTTCATTCTTTCACATGTAGCTGTCCAGTTTTCCCAGCACCACTTACTGAAGAGGCCGTCTTTTCTCCATTGTATATTCTTGCCTCCTTTGTCATAAAATAGGTGACCATAGGTGTGTGGGTTTACCTCTGCGATTCCTATCCTGTTCCATTGATCTATATTTCTGTTTTTGTGCCAGTACCATACTACCTTGATTACTGTAGCTTTGTAGTATAGTCTGAAGTCCGGGAGCCTGATTCCTCCAGCTCTGTTTTTCTTTCTCAAGATTGCTTTGGCTATTTGTGGTCTTTTGTGTTTCCATACAAATTGTGAAGTTTTTTGTTCCAGGTCTGTGAAAAATACTATTGGTAGTTTGATACGGATTGCATTGAATCTGTAGATTGCTTTGGGGAGTATAGTCATTTTCACAGTGTTGATTCTTCCAATCCAAGAACATGGTATACCTCTCCATCTGTCTGTATCATCTTTAATTTCTTTCATCAGTGTCTTATAGTTTGCTGCCTCCTTAGGTTTATTCCTGGTATTTTATTCTGCTTGTTGCAGTGGTAAATGCGAGTGTTTCCTTAATTTCTTTCAGATTTTTCATCATTAGTATATAGAAATGCAAGAGATTTCTGTGCATTAATTTTGTATCTTGCTACTTTACCAAATTCATTGATTAGCTCTAGTAGTTTTCTGGTAGGTAGGATTCTGTATGTATAGTATCATGTCATCTGCAAACAGTGACAGGTTTTTTTTTTTGTTTTTTTTTTTTTGCGGTACATGGGCTTCCCACTGTTGTGGCCCCTCCCGTCGCGGAGCACAGGCTCTGGATGCGCAGGCTCAGCGGCCATGGCTCACGGGCCCAGCCGCCCCGCGGCATGTGGATCCTCCCGGACTGGGGCACGAACCCGTGTCCCCTGCATCGGCAGGCAGTCTCTCAACCACTGTGCCACCAGGGTAGCCCAACAGTGACAGTTTTACTTCTTCTTTTCCGATTTGGATTCCTTATATATTTTTTTAGTCTCTGATTGCTCTGGCTAAAAATTCCAAAACTATGTTGAATTATAGTGCTGAGAGTGGGCAACCTTGTCTTGTTCCTGATCTTAGTGGAAATGGTTTCAGTTTTTTACCACTGAGAATGATGTTGGCTGTGGGTTTGTCATATATGGCCTTTATTATGTTGAGGTAAGTTCCCTCTAAGCCCACTTTCTGGAGAGTTTTTATCATAAATCGGTGTTGAATTTTGTTGAAATGTTTTTCTGCATCTATTGAGTTGACCATGTGGTTTTTCTCCTTCAGTTTGTTAATATGGTGTATCACATTGATTGATTTGCGTATACTGAAGAATCCCTGCATTCCTGGGATAAACCCCACTTGATCGTGGTGTGTGATCCTTTTAATGTGCTGCTGGATTCTGTTTGCCAGTATTTTGTTGAGGATTTTTGTATCTATGTTCATCAGTGATATTGGCCTGTAGTTTTCTTTTTTTGCAACATCTTTGTCTGGTTTTGGTGGCAGGGTGATGGTGGCCTTACAGAATGAGTTTGGGAGTGTTCCTCCCGCTGCTATATTTTGGAAGAGTTTGAGAAGGATAGGTGTTAGCTCTTCTCTAAATGTTTGATGGAATTTGCCTGTGAAGCCATCTGATCCTGGGCTTTTTGTTTGTTGGAAGATTTTTTTTTTTTTTTTTTTTTTTTTTTTTTTTTTTTTTTTGCGGTATGCGGGCCTCTCACTGTTGTGGCCTCTCCCGTTGCGGAGCACAGGCTCCGGATGCGCAGGCCCAGCGGCCATGGCTCACAGGCCCAGCCGCTCCGCGGCATATGGGATCCTCCCAGACCGGGGCACGAACCCGTATCCCCTGCATCGGCAGGCGGACTCTTAACCACTGCGCAACCAGGGAGGCCCGGAAGATTTTTAATCAGTTTCAATTTCAGCGCTTGTGATTGGCCTGTTCATATTTCTATTTCTTCCTGGTTCAGTCTCAGAAGGTTGTGCTTTTCTAAGAACTTGTCCATTTCTTCCAGGTTTTCCAGGTTGCCCATTTGATTGGCATAGAGGTGCTTGTAGTAATCTCTCAAGATCCTTTGTATTTCTGCAGTGTCAGCTGTTACTTTTCCCTTTTCATTTCTAACTCTGTTGATTTCAGAATCAACAGACAACCACTTTTTTCTTTTCTCTCTGTCTGGTTCCCTTTTTTTCTTGATGACTCTGGATAATGGTTTATCAATTTTGTTCATCTTCTCAAAGAACCAGCTTTTAGTGTTATTGATCTTTGCTATTGTTTCTTTCATTTCTTTTTCATTTATTTCTGATCTGACCTTTATGATTTCTTTCCTTCTGCTAACTTTGGGAGTTTTTTTGTTCTTCTTTCTCTAATTGCTTTAGGTGTAAGGTTAGGTTGTTTCTTTGAGATGTTTCTTGTTTCTTGAGGTAGGACTGTATTGCTATAAACTTCCCTCTTAGAACTGCTTTTGCTGTATCCCATAGGCTTTGGGCTGTCGTGTTTTCATTGTCAATGACAATGAAAACACAACACTGATTTTCCTCTTTGATTTCTTCAGTGATATCTTGGTTACTTAGCAGTGCACAGTTTAGCCTCCATGTGTTTGCACTTTTTACAGTTATTTTCCTGTAATTGATATCTAGTCTCATAGCATTTTGGTCAGAAAAGATACTTGATACAATTTCAATTTTCTTAAATTTCTGGTCCAGATTTTTATTTCAGCTGTCTTCCATTGCTGTTGTCTTCTCATTCTGGTGTGGGTGTCGTTTGTGGTCAGCAGTCTTTTCTATAAACAGCCCAGTGAAGAGGGCCTTCTTAAATGAGAAATACGGATTTAAGAGTCAGTTCTGGGAGAACTTCAAGATGGCAGAGGAGTGAGACGTGGAGATCGCCTTCCTCCCCACAAATACATCAGAAATACATCTACATGTGGAACAACTCCTACAGAACACCTACTGAATGCTGGCCGAAGACCTCAGACATCTCAAAAGGCAAGAAACTCCCCACGTACCTGGGTAGGACAAAAGAAAAAAGAAAAAACACAGACAAAAGGAAAGGGACGGGACCTGCACCACTGGGATGGAGCTGTGAAGGAGGAAAAGTTTCCACACACTAGGAAGCCCCTTCACTGGCGGATGGCAGGGGGGAAGCTTCGGAGCCACGGAGGGCAGCACAGCAACAGGGGTGCAGAGGGCAAAGCAGACAGATTCCCGCAAAGAGGATCGGTGCCAACCAGCACTCACCAGCCTGAGAGGCTTGTCTGCTCACCCACCGGGGTGGGTGGGGGCTGGGAGCTGAGGCTCGGGCTTAGGAGGTCAGATCCCAGGGAGAGGAATGGGGTTGGCTGCGTGCACACAGCCTGAAGGAGGCTAGTGTGCCACAGCTAGCCAGGAGGGAGTCTGAGAAAAAGTCTGGACTTGCATAAGAGGCAACAGACTGTTGTTTCGGGGTGGGCAAGGAGAGGGGATTCAGAGCACCACCTAAATGAGCTCCAGAGATGGAGGCAAACCGCGGCTATCAGCATGGACACCAGAGACGGGCACGAAATGTGAAGGCTGCTGCTGCAGCCACCAAGAAGCCTGTGTGCAAGCACAGGTCACTATCCACACCTCCCATCCTGGAAGGCTGTCCAGCCCGCCACTGCCAGGGCATGATCCAGGGACAACTTCCCCAGGAGAACACACTGTGTGCCTCAGGCTGTTGCAACGTCACATCGGCCTCTGCCACCGCAGGCTCGCCATGCATTCCGTACTCCTACCTCCCCCTGGCCTGAGTGCGCCAGAGCCCCCTAATCAGCTGCTACTTTAACCCTTTCCTGTCTGAGCGAAGAACAGATGTGCTCAGGCTACCTACACGCAGAGGCAGGGCCAAATCCAAAGCTGAACCCCAAGAGCTGTGCGAACAAAGAAGAGAAAGAGAAGTCTCTCGCAGCAGTCTCCAGAGCAGTGGATTAAATCTCCACAATCAACTTTATTACCCTGCATCTGTGGAATACCTGAATACAAAATGAATCATCCCAAAATTGAGGCGGTGGACTTTGGGAGCAAAGATATTTTTTCCTTTTTCGCTTTTCCTGAGTGTATATGTGTATGCTTCTTTGTGTGATTTTGTCTGTATAGCTTTGCTTTAACCATTTGTCCTAGGGTTCCGTCTGTCCAGTTTCTTTGGGTTTTTTAAGTACAGTTTGTAGCACTTGTTATCATTGGTGGATTTGTTTTTTGGTTTGGTTGCTCTCTCCTTTCTTTCGTTTTTTTTTACATTTTTTATTACTTTTTAATTTTTTTAACTTTTAACAATTATTTTTTATTTTAATAACTTTATTTTATTTTTTTCTTTCCTTCCATTTTTTTTCTCACTTTTCTTCTGAGCCGTGTGGCTGACAGGGTCTTGGGGCTCCGGCTGGGTGTCAGGCCTGTGCCTCTGAGGCGGGAGAGCCAAGTTCAGGGACATTGGTCCAACAGAGACCTCCCGGCTCCATGTAATATTAAGCTGCGAAAGCTCTCCCAGAGATCTCCAACTCAATGCTAAGACCCAGCTTCACTCACAGACCAGCAAGCTACAGTGCTGGACACCCTATGACAAACAACTAGCAAGACAGGAACACAACACCACCCATTAGCAGAGAGGCTGCCTAAAATCATAATAAGGTCACAGATACCCCAAAACACACCACCAGACGTGGCCCTGCCCACCAGAAAGACAAGATCCAGCCTCACCCTCCAGAACAGAGCACCAGTCCCCTCCACCAGGAAGCGTACACAACCCACTGAACCAACCTTAGCCACTGGGGACAGACACCAAAAACAACAGGAAAGATGAACCTGCAGCCTGCGAAAAAGAGACCCAAAACACAGTAAGTTAAGCAAAATGAGAAGACAGAGAAACACACAGCAGATGAAGAAGCAAGGTAAAAACCCACCACACCAAACAAATGAAGAGGAAATAGGCAGTCTAACTGAAAAACAATTCAGAGTAATGATAGTAAAGATGATCCAAAATCTTGGAAATAAAATGGAGAAAATACAAGAAACGTTTAACAAGGACCTAGAAGAACTAAAGAGCAAACAAACATTGATGAACAACACCATAAATGAAATTAAAAATTCTCTAGAAGGAATCAATAGCAGAAAAACTGAGGCAGAAGAACGGATAAGTGACCTGGAAGATAAAATAGTGGAAATAACTACTGCAGAGCAGAATAAAGAAAAAAGAATGAAAAGAAGTGAGGACAGTCTCAGAGACCTCTGGGACAACATTAAACACACCAACATTCGAATTATAGGGGTCCCAGAAAAAGAATAGAAAAAGAAAGGGACTGAGAAAATATTTGAAGAGATATAGTTGAAAACTTCCCTAATATGGAAAAGGAAATAGTTAATCAAGTCCAGGAAGTGCAGAGAGTCCCATACAGGATAAATCCAAGGAGAAACACTCCAAGACACATATTAACCAAACTATCAAAACTTAAATACAAAGAAAAAGTATTAAAAGCAGCAAGGGAAAAAACAACAAACAACACACAAGGGAATCCCCGTAAGGTTAACAGCTGATCTTTCAGGAGAAACTCTGCCAGCCAGAAGGGAGTGGCAGGACATATTTAAAGTGATGAAAGGGAAAAACCTACAACCAAAATTACTCTATCCAGCAAAGATCATATTCACATTTGACGGAGAAATTAAAACCTTTACAGGCAAGCAAAAGCTAAGAGAATTCAGCACCACCAAACCATCTTTACAACAAATGCTAAAGGAACTTCTCTATGCAGGAAACACAAGAGAAGGGAAAGACCTACAAAAACAAACCCAAGGGCCTCCCTGGTGGCGCAGTGGTTAAGAGTCTGCCTGCCGATGCAGGGGATACGGGTTCGTGCCCCGGTCTGGGAGGATCCCATATGCCGCGGAGCGGCTGGGCCCGTGAGCCGTGGCCGCTGGGCCTGTGCATCCGGAGCCTGTGCTCCGCAACGGGAGAGGCCACAACAGTGAGAGGCCCACATACCTCAAAAAGAAAAAAAAAAAAAAAACCCAAAACAATTAAGAAAATGGTAATAGGAACATACCTATTGATAATTCCCTTAAATGTAAATGGATTAAATGCTCCAACCAAAAGACATAGACTGGCTAAATGGATACAAAAACAAGACCCATATATATGCTGCCTACAAGAGACCCACTTTAGACCTAGGGACACATACAGACTGAAACTGAGGGGATGTCAAAAGATATTCCATGCAAATGGAAACCAAAAGAAAGCTGGAGTAGCAATTCTCATATCAGAAAAAATAGACTTTAATATAAAGACTATTACAAGAGACAAAGAAGGACACTACATAATAACCAAGGGATCAATCCAAGAAGAAGATATAACAATTGTAAATATTTATGCACCCAACATAGGAGCACCTCAATACATAAGGCAAAAGTTAAAGCCATAAAAGGGGAAATCAACAGTAACACAATCATAGTAGGGGACTTTAACACACCACTTTCACAAATGGACAGATCATACAAAATGAAAATAAATAAGGAAACACAAGCTTTAAATAACACATTAAACAAGATGGACTTAATTGATATTTATAGGACATTCCATCCAAAAACAACAGAATACACTTTCTTCTCAAGTGCTCATGGAACATTCACCAGGATAGATCATATCTTGGGTCACAAATCAAGCCTTGGTAAATTTAAGAAAATTGAAATTATATCAACTATGTTTTCCGACCACAATGCTATGAGACTAGATATCAATTACGTACAAAAATATGTAAAAAATACAAACACATGGAGGATAAACAATACACTACTTAATAACAAAGACAACACTGAAGAAATCAAAGAGAAAATCAAAAAATACCTAGAAACAAATGACAATGAAAACACGACTACCCAAAACCTATGGGATGCAGCAAAAGCAGTTCTAAGAGGGAAGTTAATAGCAATACAATCCTACCTCAAGAAACATCTCAAATAACAACCTAAACTTACAACTAAAGCAATTAAAGAAAGAAGAAAAAAAACCCCAAAGTTAGCAGAAGGAAAGAAATCATAAAGATTAGATCAGAAATAAATGAAAAAGAAATGAAGAAAACAATGGCAAAGATCAATAAAACTAACAGCTGGTTCTTTGAGAAGATAAACAAAATTGATAAGCCAGGCTCATCAAGAAAAAGCGGAAGAGGACTCAAATCAATAAAATTAGAAATGAAAAAGGAGAAGTTACAACAGATACTGCAGAAATACAAAGCATCCTAAGAGACTACTACAAGCAACTCTACACCAATAAAATGGACAACCTCAAAGAAATGGACAAATTCTTAGAAAGGTATGACCTTCCAAGACTGAACCAGGAAGAAATAGAAAATATGAACAGACCAATCACAAGTAATGAAATTGAAACTGTGATTTAAAATGTTCCAACAAACAAAAGTCCAGGAACAGATGGCTTCACAGGTGAATTCTATCAAACATTTAGAGAAGAGCTAACACCCAACCTCAAACTCTTCCAAAAAAATGCAGAGGAAGGAACACTCCCAAGCTCATTCTATGAGGCCACCATCACCCTGACACCAAAACCAGACAAAGATACTACAAAAAAAGAAAGTTACAGACCAATACCACTGATGAATACAGATGCAAAAATCCTCAACAAAATACTAGCAAACAGAATCCAACAGCACATTAAAAGGATCATACACCATGATCAAGTGGGGTTTATTCCAGGAATGCAAGGATTCTTCAATATACACAAATCTATCAATGTGATACACCATATTAACAAATTGAAGGAGAAAAACCATATGATCATCTCAATAGATGCAGAGAAAGCTTTGGACAAAATTCAACACCCATTTATGTTAAAAACCCTCCAGAAAGTAGGCATAGAGGGAACTTAACTCAACATAATAAAGGCCATATATGACAAACCCACAGCCAACATTGTTTTCAGTGGTGAAAAACTGAAATCATTTCCCCTAAGATCAGGAACAAGACAACGCTGTCCATTCACACCACTATTATTCAACATAGTTTTGGAACTTTTAGCCACAGCAATCAGAGAAGAAAAAGAAATAAAATGAATCCAAATCGGAAAAGATGAAGTAAAGCTGTCACTCTTTGCAGATGACATGATACTATACACAGAGACTCCTAAAGATGCTACCAGAAATAGCTCTAGAAAACTACTAGAGCTAATCAATGAATTTGGTAAAGTAGCAGGATACAAAATTAATGCACAGAAATCTCTTGCATTCCTATACACTAATGATGAAAAATCTGAAAGAGAAATTAAGGAAACAGTCCCATTTACCACTGCAACAAAAAGAATAAAATACCTAGAAATAAACCTACCTAGGGAGACAAAAGACCTATATGCAGAAAACTATAAGACACTGATGAAAGAAATTAAAGATGATACAAAGAGATGGAGAGATATACCATGTTCTTGGATTGGAAGAAACAACACTGTGAAAAAGACTATGCTACCCAAAGCAATCTACAGATTCAATGCAATCCCTATCAAACTACCAATGGCATTTTTCACAGAACTAGAACAAAAAATTTCACAATTTCTATGCAAACACAAAAGACCCCAAATAGCCAAAGAAATCTTGAGAAAGAAAAACAGAGCTGGAGGAATCAGGCTCCCGGACTTCTGACTATACTACAAAGCTACAGTAAGCAAAACAGTATGGTGCTGGCACAAAAACAGAAGTATAGATCAATGGAACAGGACAGAAAGCCCAGAAATAAACCCACACACATATGGTCACCTTATTTTTCATAAAGGAGGCAAGAATATACAATGGAGAAAAGACAGCCTCTTCAATAAGTGGTGCTGGGAAAACTGGACAGCTACATGTGAAAGAATGAAATTAGAACACTCCCTAACACCATACACAAAAATAAACTCAAAATGGATTAAAGACCTAAATGTAAGGACATACACTATAAAACTCCTAGAGGAAAACATAGACAGAACACTCTATGACATAAATCACAGCAAGATCCTTTTTGACCCACCTCCTAGAGTAATGGAAATAAAAACAAAAATAAACAAATGCAACCTAATGAAACTTAAAAGCTTTTACACAGCAAAGGAAACAATAAACATGACCAAAAGACAACCCTCAGAATGGGAGAAAATATTTGCAAATGAAGCAACTGACAAAGGATTAATTTCCAAAGCTTACAAGCAGCTCATGCAGCTCAATAAGAAAAAAACAACCAACCCAAGCCAAAAATGGGCAGAAGACCTAAATAGACATTTCTCCAAAGAAGATATACACAGTTTGCCAACAAACACATTAAAGAATGCTCAACATCATTAATCATTAGAGAAATGCAAATCAAAACTACAATGAGATATCATCTCACACCAGTCAGAATGGCCATTGTCAAAAAATCTAGAAACAATAAATGTTGGAGAGGGTATAGAGAAAAGGGAACACTCTTGCACTGTTGGTGGGAATGTAAATTGATACAGCCACTATGGAGAACAGTATGGAGGTTCCTTAAAAACTAAAAATAGAATTACCATTAGACCCAGTAATCCCACTACTGGGCATATACCCTGAAATAACCGTAATTCAAAAAGAGTCATGTACCAAAATGTTCATTGCATCCCTATTTACAACAGCCAGGACATGGAAGCAACCTAAGTGTCCATCAATAGATGAATGGATAAAGAAGATGTGGCACATATATACAATGGAATATTACTCAGCCATAAAAAGAAATGAAATTGAGTTATTTTTAGTGAGGTGGATGGACCTAGAGTCTGTCATACAGAGTGAAGTAAGTCAGAAAGAGAAAAACAAATACCGTATGCTAACACATATATATGGAATCTAAGGGGAAAAAAAAAAAAGGTCATGAAGAACCTAGGGTTAAGACGGGAATAAAGCCACAGACCTACCAGAGAATGGACTTGAGGATATGGGGAGGGGGAAGGGTAAGCTGGGACAAAGTGAGAAAGTGGCATGGACATATATACACTACCAAACGTAAAACAGATAGTTAGTGGGAAGCAGCCGTATAGCACAGGGAGACCAGCTAGGTGGTTTGTGACCACCTAGAGGGGTGGGATAGGAAGGGTGGCAGGGAGGGAGATGCAAAAGGGAAGAGATATGGGAACATATGTATATGTATAACTGATTCACTTTGTTATAAAGCAGAAACTAACATACCACTGTAAAGCAATTATACTCCAATAAAGATGTTAAAAATATATATATAAGACAGCACTGAAGTCTGCTGCATCAACAGACTCTTCCTTTCAAGAACAATTTCTCTGGAGCGTGCAATGCTGATTGACAGCATTTTACCCACAGTAGAAATTCTTTCAAAACTGGAGACAATCCTCTCAAACCCTGTTGCTGCTTTACCAACTAGCTTTATGGACTATTCTAAATCCTTTGTTGTCATTTCAACAATTGATTAAGTTTGCCATCTTACATGGGTGTGGTTCATGGCACTTCAAAACAATTACAACAATAACATCAAAGATCACTGATCACAGATCATCATAACAAGTATAATAATATGAAAAGGTTTGAAATATTGTGAGACTTACTAAAATGTAACACAGAGACACAAAGGGAGCAAATGCTGTTGGAAAAATGGCAGCAACAGACTTGCTTGACACAAACTTCAATTTGTAAAGAACACAGTATTTGCAAAAGTAAATAAAGTGAAACACAGTAAAATGAGGTATGCCTGTATGTTGTTTTAATCTGTTAAATCTGTAGTAATTTGTCATGCAGCAATGGAGAAGTCATACAACTGAATAGGATTAATGGCAGACAGGACATTGCAGAAGAAATGATTAGTGAAATTGATGAGAGCAGTAGAGAGTATCCAAAATGGAACAGAGAAAAAAGAATTTAAAAAAAGAATCATCAATGAGCTGTGGGACAATTTTAAGACATGGCCTAATAGACACATAATTAGAGTCCCTGAAAATGAGGAGTGGGGGAAGAAGCAATTAGAAGAAATAATGGCTGAAAAACTTCCATGTTTGATGAAAAGTACAAATCCACAGATCTAAGAAGCTCAATGAAATCTGGGTACAAGTAACACGAAGAAAGCAAAAAGCATAAAAATGATATATTCCTGATCAGAAATAAATCAAGTGAGGAAATAATAAAACAACACATTTAAAGTACTGAAAAAAGACTGCCAACCTAGAAGTCTATACCCCAAAAAATTATCATTCAAAAACTGAGGGTGAAATAAAGATGGTTTCAGACAAACAAAACCTGAAATAATTCATCACCAGCAGAACTGCACTACAAAAAACATTAAAGGAAGAACTTCATACAGGAAGAAAATGATATGAGAAGGGAATGTGGATCTGCACAAAGAACTGAAGAGCAGTGGAAATGGTAACTACATGAGTAAATATAAAATATTTTTTCTCTTAGTATTCAAGTCTTTTTTAAAACATAAACTTTTAATTTTGGAATAATTTCAGACTTACAGAAAAGCTGCAAAGTTAGTATGAAGATATTTGGATATATGCTGCCTTCAGACACCAACTTCATATATTAAGAAACAAACTGGTTAAAAGAAGAAGGAAAGAGAAACATATAACATCAGTATTCATTAAAGAAATACAAATTAAAATACAATGAGATACCTCTATTCCTTTGAATGGCTAAAATTAAAAACCATACCAATGTTGGTGAGGATGTAGAGCAACTGTAACTCTCACACACTGCTGATGGGGATATAAAATGGTACAGCCACGTTGGGAAATAGTTGAGCAATTTTTAAGAAAGTTAAATACGCATCTACTATAAAGTCCAGGCATTCACCACTAGGTATTTACCCAAGAGAAAAGAAAGCTTATGTTTATACAAAGACCTGTTACAGATGTTCATAGCAGCTGTATCTTTAACAGCCCCAAACTGAAAACTGCCTCCATGTCCATCAACAGGTGCCAAGGAGGTGGGCTCAGAGGAGGGTGCTGTGCACTAGGAAACAGAAATGCCTCACACCGGCAAGTGGATGAGTGGATGTGCATACAGGATCCTGTGCTAAGTGTGCTGTGCCCACGTGTGCCTGTAACAATGCTTGTTGACTGGCCATTTTTTAAATTTTATTTATTTATTTTTGGCTGTGTTGGGTCTTCGTTGCTGTGCGCAGGCTTTCTCTAGTTGCAGTGAGTGGGGGTTACTCTTTGTTGTGGTGCACAGGCTTCTCATTGCGGTGGCTTCTCTTGTTGCAGAACATGGGCTCTACGCATGCGGGCTACAGTAGTTGTGGCACTCGGGCTCAGTAGTTGTGGCTCGCAGGCTCTAGAGCGCAGGCTCAGTAGTTGTGGCGCACGGGCTGAGTTGCTCTGCGGCATGTGGCATCTCCCCAGACCAGGGCGCGAACCCATGTCCCCTGCATTGGCAGGTGGATTCTTAACCACTGCATCACCAGGGAAGCCCCTCAGGTACTTATTTAATAGATGTTCACAGAGCTATACAGCTATGTCCCCATCACCACAATCATGATATAGAATACGTCTATCACCCCAAAAGCTCCCTGTGCCCCTTCTTTTTCCCTCCCTTCTACCTGCAGCCTTTGGAAAACATTGTTCTGCTTGCTGTTGTAGTAGTTTGGGGGTTTTTTCTTTAGAATTTCACTGAAATGGAATCATACAGTATGTAGCTTTTCTAGTCTGGTTCTTTTACTTAGCATACTGCATTTAAGATGCATCCAAGTTGCTGTATGTATTATTCTCTGCATATAGTTCATTCTTTTTTACTGCTGAGTAGTATTCTATTCATGGATGTACCACAGTTTATCCCTTCTCTGGTTCACGGGCACTTGAGTTATTTCTAGTTTGAGTTATTATAAATAAAGTTGCTATGAATATTTGTATACAAGTCTTTGTATGAAACATGTTTTAATTTCACTTGGATAAGTTCTTAGGAGCAACTGCTGTATTACATATGGCAAGTGTATATTTAACTTTATAAGAAACTACCGAAGAGTTTTTAAAAGTGGTTATGCCATTTTACATTCCCATCTGCAGTGTATGAGGGTTCCAATTTCTTGACATCATCTTCTGACTCTGATTATAGGTATCCTAGTGAGTGTGAAGTGGTATCTCATTGTGGTTTTGAGATGCATTTCTCTGATGGTTAATGATGCTGGGAATCTTCCTGTATTCTCATTTGCTACTTGTATATCTTTTTTGGTGGACAGCCTATTCAAATCTTTTGCTATTTTTAAAAATTGGGTTATGTGTCCTCATATTAATGAGTTATAAGAATTCTTCATATGTTTGCATACAAGACCTGTATCAGATATGTGTTTTGCAGATATTTTCCTCCAGTTGGTGTCTAAGCACCAAACCTTAGGGTCAGCCTTGATGCCTCTCATTCTCTTTCCTGTCACAATCCAATCCTCCTGGCTCTACCTTAACATGTATCCAGAATCTGACACCTCTCACCACCTCCACCGCTTCCACTCTGCTCCACCGTCTCTCACTGGGATTACTCCAGCAACCTCTTAACTGGTCTCCCTTGCCCCTTGATTCTATTCTAAACAGAGCATCCTGAGCGATCCTTTTAAGCCAAAAGTCAGATCCTGACACTTTTTCCACTCAAAACTCTCTAAAATCTTCCCTTTACTAAGTCAAAAACTAGTTATAAAAACAGAAAAAATGTTTACATTTTCATTTCAGAAAATATTTCCCATTCACATTTTTTAAAATTAGGCTTGACAACACAGTATAATAAAATTTTTTCACTAAATCAAATATGAAGGATTTCAAGTACAGCCTCTCAAATGATTCTAATACCATTTGCTGTTGAAATTTCAGCCACTTTATGGAGAAAACACTATCTTTCCTAGGGCTGCCCAGCTTCCAAGGCGGAGTCACCCAGTAGAGGAACTCTATGCTAAAAAAGGGATAACCTTGTAATTGGCTTCTTCTTGTTAGTTCAAAGTCAGGTTAGCAAAGAGAGGGGAGTGTAATGCTGTCAGGCAATGACATCAAGCAATATTAAGGTTCCTTTAAGCTTGACCCATTAAGCAACTTCATGTGTTACATTAGGTTTATGAGATGCTTAATGCAACTTTTAATTATAATAAACTTGTGTCATTTCTGCCAGAAATGACCCTTTTGAGTTAGCCTAAATGATTTCTAATGCCCCTATTAAAATGTATTTTCATTTAGATTATAGTCAGATGCTAATAAGGGTAAAGGTCACTCAGGCAATCATTTTAAATCGATTTTTAGAATCTATTTACCTCTCATATAGGGACTAGAATGCATGTAAGTGAAGGTCAGGAAACATACAAAGCAGCTGTGCATTCAGGATGTACAAACAAATCTTTTTTTGAGCCACATGTGAAGAAATAGGATTTCCACCGTTATTATTAAAGAGAGTTAGGAGATTTTAAACTTTAGGAACTAATGGCATTTTATTTTCCCTCTGGGGAAATTACTTGACTTCTGGGAATATCCATTTGTTTGAATTTCTTTGTTGATAAATTAAATGACCACAAACTGTAATACAAAAACAAAATCCAAAACCAACACTACCCTGTGAACCTCTTGGCTCAAGTGTTTCAATGCTATAAAGCTGCAGAGTCAAGTCAGTTAGAAAAAACAAATTGTAGAGCCAGGACTCAAAATTACATATTTAAATTTAAAAATGAAGCCAATAATAGCTACAAGTAAACACTGTTTTAGGACAGAGAACCCATTTGCTAAATTTCTAAATATTTTACTCAAGTGTGAGGAATGTGACACTTTCTACTATAGAGATTCCAGTTTGGTCTGAGTTACTGTGAAAATAAAAAGAAAGTCATAATGTTCTTTCACAAAATTATTTCTTAGGCATTTGCTATCTGCTTTCTATATTGTGAACCAGTGAGAATAGAACCAACACCCATGTGTACACAGTGTTCTAAAGTAAAAATACATAAGGGTAAGAGGAAAGCATAGAGAGAAGGTGAGTTTATGGCCACTGAGCGCCTCATGAAGATGTACTTCTTGGCCTGGCAACGTCCTTAGTCATCAAGGTGTTCTCTCCTGCTCAAGGTTTCTGCCCTCAGCATCCCAGGGATGTGGTATTATCTTAACCTCAACAACACATGCTATGATCTGGTTTAAAGAGCAGAGCTTAAGAGAAGTCAGAGAAATTTGTTTTGGAATATATCAAGAAAATATGGCCTTGAGCCCTGCTCTGATTCTTATAAGGTCTGGGCCATGAGAAATGCTTTTCAAAGAATTTTATTGAAACTGCAGGCACAGCCAACTCCTTCTCCAAGTAAGTTCATATCAACAAATGCTTCATTTTTTCCACATCAAAGCAAGGGGCCTCTACCTCAGACCTAATACAATAATAACAATAATAATTATGATGATAATAATGCATAGTTATTTACTGATCATCAATTTGCATGAATCTGTACTAGAGTTCTTCTCTAGGTCATCCAATTTATTGCTCATAAAATCCTCTCATGAGATAGTCATGAACAGCCTTATAGATGAGAACACTCAGATTCAAAAAGGTTTAGTAACTCGGTACCAAAAATTAGTATGTGATACTGGAATTTGCATCAGATGCATCTTTATTCTAAAGTTTGTGCTTATGGCTTCCATATCCTTTTTTATTATGCCTGCCTTTTCAAAGACCTCTGACATTTGGACAGGGAAATGGGTTTTCTAGCTTCCTTAGCCATGTTTCCAAATAAATAAGAGCTTCAGAGAGAATTACTACTCAACTTAAATGGTAAAACCAGAGCTTCTTATTTTCCTCTTAATGGCCCTGTCCAACATTTGGCTTCTATTTCCCCAAAGGCAATGTTAGAATTGCACACGCCTCCTAGACAAGGAAGCATTTTCAATGTTGCACCCCACTTCCTATGACTGGTTGTCTAGGTTAGCTGCTATTGCTGACAGCATCATTTGCTGAACCTGTCCTTCTCTCTTTGTTCCTAAAGACACTTAGGCTCTTGTCAAGCCCACTGACAAGTTCCATCTTTCTAAATCTGGTGTTCAATTTTCAATCTTCTTACTTGTTCCATCAGCTGCATTTTTGATCAGCCCCACCTTCACTTGGCTTCCAAGACATGATTCCCTGGCTGCTTTTCCTTCGACTCCTGGGCTAGTTTCTTCTTGTCCTCTAGTTTCTAAATATTGGGATGCCCTGGGGCTCAGTCCTTGGATCTGTTCTCCACCTACTCCCTGGGTGACCTCTTCCTTTGTCATGGCTTTTAATCCCTTCTATACACTGACCTCTTCATCCTCAACCTTTTCTCTGAACTCCAGACTGGCATATCCAGCTGCTGCTCATTTCGCATGTTCAAGAGGAAAAACAGCTTGAAATCAGACTCCTGGTTTCCTTTCCAAACCTCCTCTTTTCATACTCTTCCTCATTTTAGGCAAACAGCAGCTCAGTTCTTACTACTGCTCAGGCTCAAAACCTGGGAGTCACTCCTGAAACACATCAAATCCATCAGCAGCAAATTTGGCTGACGGTTTTGGCTTTACTCTAAGACATATACAGAATCCAAACACATTTCACCATGTTTTCTGAAACCAGCCTTGTTCAAACTATTATCATCTCTCAAATTACTCAATGGCCTTCCAAATGTCTCCCTGCTTCAACCTTTACCCCATTCATTCTATTCTCAATAAAACAGACTTATCTTTTAAAATATAAGATCGTGTCACTCTGCTCAAAACCCAAGTCTTCTCGCTTGTTCAAAACAAAATGCAAAGTCCACACAATGGCCTGCCAAATTCTACTTCTGTTACTTCTTTGACTTAATCTCCCCTCTTTTACTCTTCTCTGGCCTCCTTTGCTTTTCTTCAAAGGTGCCAAGCACATTCTCACTGAAGAGTTATTACACTTGCTGTTCCTCTGCCTGGAGCTTACTTCCCTTATCCATATGGTTTGCCCTCTGGTTTCCTTCCAGTCTCTGCTTCAAGTGACCCCCACTTAGAATCCATCTTCCCTGACCACTCCTCCCTTGACCCTCTTCAACTCAACCTATCTCTCTGACCCAGCTTTATTTTTCCCTACGGTACTTCTCACTATTTGATACATTTCATATTTTCTTGTTTTTGTTTTATTTTAAAGTCCCTGTTTTACTTAGAACATAAGCTGCAGAATGGCAAGGAATTTGTTTTGTTCACGCCTGTCTCCCTAGTACCTAGAACAGGGCTTGACCCATAATACAATGATTTGCTGAATGACTAGCCTATGGCAATTTTGTGCTCAGAGAACCCCCAAAAGCATCATCTCCTACCTCCTGACAAGGCTGTCTCCTTCACCTAAACTAATTAAGACCTTAAATTAACTAATTTATTTTTGGCTGCGTTGGGTCTTTGTTGCTACACGCAGGCTTTCTCTAGTTGTGGACAGCGGGGGCTACTCTTCGTTGTGGTGCACGGGCTTCTCATTGCGGTGGCTTCTCTTGTTGTGGAGCACGGGATCTAGGCGCACAGCCATCACTAGTTGTGGCTCACAGGCTCTAGAGCACAGGCTCAGTAGTTGTGGTGCACGGGCTTAATTGCTAGGCAGCATGTGGGATCTTCCCAGACCAGGGCTCGAACCCATGTCCCCTGCATTGGCAGGTGGATTCTTAGCCACTGCACCACCAGGGAAATCCCCAAATGCCCATTTCTTAGTGCAAGGAAGGCCAGGAAAGCGAGGTGCCGGCACCAGCAGCCTCTGTAATGGGAGGCAGAGAAGTTATGGTCGGGGTAGGAATGGTTTTTGGACAGGCAAGCAAGAGCATCTGCTCCTGTGCAAGTATTTTTGACTTCCAAGAACTTTTCTTCCTCTCTTATTTGTCTTCTCTTTTTCTGTTACAAAGTCTTGTTCTTGCTTTAGAGATACAATATCTTATTTCTGACTTAAGTTCAATATTATTAAACATAATATCTTGAAGTTTTCTTCTATTCCCTGATTTATCTCTATTTTCTTGGAGTTCCCTTTGTATGTTTTTTTGCTTTTATTTTGTTTTGTGTTGTATAGTCTTTCTCTTTCATGTTAGAGACTGTTTTGCTTGTTTGTCTTTTCGTATTTAAAAGTGAGACACAAAAAAAGTCAATTGTAAAGAGTTATGTGTCCACTGGGGGCAGAGAGTGATGACATATTTACTAGAGGGTTCCTCTGTCCTTTTCTGGGGTTGGGGGGACTCCCAAATGCAATAGGTAGAGGTCTTTTCTTTAGAACCATTCAGTTTGTCCAAAGAACATTCACTCTCAAACCTGTCTCACTGATGGTGGTGGGAGTGGTAATACGCCTGACTGCCAAGGAAGCGGTTGATGGTCCCAAAATCTCATACAGAAATTTTAGCTGAATTCCTCCAGGCCTCTGATTTACTTGATGTCCACACTTTTGACACCTTTTGGTTCATTTTTTTTGAAAATTTAATCTTCAATTTTCTGCAACATCAGAAGAGGTAGATGAGGGTGGGTTGGAAGGGGAAGAGAGTAGTCACCTGACTTCAAACTATGGAGGTGGTGTAGGGGAACCAGGAAGTCCAAATGGTCTGTACAGACATCAGCTTACTGTCTGCTGCACTGACACCTCTGGAGTCCTGAGTCTCTCAAGACCCTGCTTCACTCGCTCTGCGTGTCATTCCTGCAGGCATTTGGGTCCTACTCACCCTGTGCCATTATGTCCATTATCCCTGGCACTGTTATCTCATCTCCTGTTCAATGTGTCATGTTATATATAGTGTATATAAAATATATTACTGTCATTTTAGTGGAGAGTATAAATCGAATATGTGTGGTCAACCTGTCATTTTTATGCAGACATCCCAGGATTTAAAAGATTCTGTAAATTCAAATCTGTCAGGAACCCTACTGGTCTGGAAAGCAGACCTTGTCATTTTACAAAAGAAGACAGGAAATCTCAGAGAAATGAGGTCCTTGCCACAGTGATCTGTAGTGATGGAGTTCTTCTGGGGGCAGCATGGAGACATGGTCCGGACTCCATGCTGTTGAGTCAGGTTGCCTAGTTTTGCATCTCAGTTTTGCTCCCATTCTCTACCAGCTCTGTGATTTGGGACAGTTTCTTAAACTCTCTGTGGCTCACTTTCCTCAAATGTAAAATGGGGATAATAATACTTACCTAACTCATCAGGCTCTGGTTGGTATTAATGCATTAATATTTGTAAAGCACTTAAAATAGTACTTTTACACTGTAGCCATCTATTCAATATTACTATTAGTTTGGATAAATCTAACTCAACTTTCAAAAACCCCAGGCATAGTACTATTACAGTAGAAACAGATCTTAATTTAAGAATTTGTCGAACTAATATTAGGGACAATTTATTCTAGTATATATGTTCTATATGGAGAGATTAGCCTAACACTACTGCTGACAGAAAAACCATTATCCCTGAAAAAGTCTGCATTAATCCATCCCTTTGAAATACGTTTAAATTTATCCAATAAAAGAAACAAACTGAATTATATAACGGTTTTCAAATTAAAACATACTCATTAAGCATCTAAAATGACTAACAATTCTAATTCTTCTAAGAACACGACCTTTAAACATCAGAAAAAATCATTGTTTTTTTTGCTGGTGCCAAATGCTCTTGAATCAGCATTTTGCTTCAAAAGGCAAGGACACAGGGGCTTGTATACTGTTTCAGTAGGAGATGGGTGAACAAACAACCTGGCACACCCCAGCACCTTTCGGAACGTAGGTATTCAGCACACACTGGTTGATCGGTTACTGGACAGAGGGCGCTCACTCACTGGGCTGCCCAGATAGACGGTGGCCTCTGAGACTCACCCTAAAGTTTAGTGGGGATGCCTGGGTCCTGGAGGCAGACCCCCGACCTCACATGTGGCTCCCATGCTGAGTTGGTGAGGCTGCAGAGGAAGTCATGCCTACCAATGCTGGCGGGAGTGGAATCGGTCCCCCTCCACGGAGGGTCGTTTGGCCCTATCAGAACTCCAAATGTGTGCAGCTTCGGTTCCAATTCTACTTCGAGGAATTATCATTCAAACATTTGCACATGTAGAAGATACAGGTTACAAGAATGTTCCCTGTGTTGTGGGGACTGATTAAGATTCCAGGGAATACTGGGCAACCTTCTGTGTTGGTACAAAACAGCCCCAGGCTGGAGTGAACAGGCAAAGGCAGTGTGCCTCATGCAGGATGCCACAGGCGGGGGAACTGGGGAGGCGCTGGCTGTGAAGGTGCCGTGTCTCTGGAAGGCGGTACAGTGAAAGGCTAGTATTTGTGGTATCTGGTGAGAGAACTGGATGCCTGGGAAAGAGGCAGCCTTATTTTTCACTGTATGTTATTTTGCATCATTTGGTTTTTGAACCAAGTGCAACTATTATCTGCCTAGCAGTTCTCAAAATGTGGTCCAAGGACTTCTGGGGATTTCCAAAACCCATTCAAGGGGTCCCAAGTATCTTCCTTTTTCCAATTATGTATCTATGTGAGGCTGGTTTTTCTTCATAGATTTCAACCAAAGCAACACATCACAGCAGACCCGGTGCAGAAGCAGCTGTGGGGATCCAGCCACTTTTCTCCCTAAAATGTTTTCGTTTTGGAAAATATAATTGTTCTAGGAAAGCATTATTTTTGATAATATGTATCATTTTTATTAGTTATTTTAAGTGAATTACTGAATTTTAAAAATTTGACAGTTTTAATTTCTACTGCAGTAAATATTAGTCATCCACAAAAACAAAAAGTTCTTTGACATCTGCAATTATACCTTAGAGGATAAAAGTTCCTGAGGAAAATCTTGAGAACTACTGATCTAGGGCAGACCAATTCTAATTAATTAATAATATTTTAAACTTATTTATTCTTGGCTGCACTGGGTCTTCATTGCTGGACAAAGGTCTTCTCTAGCTGCAGCGAGCGGGAGCCACTCTTCGTTGCGGTGCACGGGCTCTAGGCGTGCAGGCTCAGTAGTTGTGGCTCACAGACTCTAGAGCGCAGGCTCAGTAGCTGTGGTACACGGGCTCAGCTGCTCTGAGGCATGTGGGATCTTAGTTCCCCAACCAGGGCTTGAACCCGTGTCCCCTCCTAACCACTGTGCCACAGGGAAGTCCCAATTCTAATTTATTTTAAACTCCTGTTTCCACCAATTAGTAGCTAATAACCCAGGGTTAATTAACTATTTTTCTGAGCCTCACTTTTCTCATCTATGAACATTAATACAAGGATGCACATATAGCATTTAGCACAAAAGGTAAACTCAACACTATGGTTATTTAACACTGTGGTAGGCTCCGGCTACCCAGCTCCACCTTCAGTGACGTTAGGTTGGCAGCCTGAACTCGACCACGGGGTCAGTCTTTACACCAGGGAAACTGGAAATGAGCAAACACGACATGTCAATGACTTTTTTTTTTTTTTCCCTGTGGATTGTTAAACATTTACCAGCACATTACTGCTACCTACAGGCCGTGAATGTACAGGACAGATGTTCGCATCTCTTTAATCTTAAATCTGCAAGAGCAAAGTGATCTGATAACATAAGAGGTTTTGTGTCTGAGTCCACAAATCTTTGGTTTGGGCAGAAACTAGTTTTTACTTAAATGCCTGCCCTTCATACAGCTAGCTGGGGCTCAATTCCCTATTTGCAGGGGGAATTCCTTACATTCGAGATGCACCAGCTTACGAGACCTCCACTAGACCAGTTCTCTCCCTGGAGGGATGTGCGGGTTTTGCCCCACGGCCATCTTGGGTGGGCTCTGTTTCATGACACACAAACAGAAGTTCAAACCATGGGTTTGTGCCTAGGGGTGAGGCATCTTGTACCCAGTTCATACTTCCCCTTTTCTGGACTTCCTAGTCTCGTTACTATCTTCCTTTTCCCTCTGTGGGTTTTTTGGGGGGAGTGAGGTGGGGTTGGTGGTATTTTCTTCTGTTTTCTGGCCTTCATTTTTTTTTTTTTTTTTTTTTTTTTGCGCGGTACACGGGCCTCTCACTGTTGTGGCCTCTCCCGTTGCGGAGCACAGGCTCCGGACACGCAGGCCCAGCGGCCATGGCTCACGGGCCCAGCTGCTCTGCGGCATGTGGGATCTTCCCAGACCGGGGCACAAACCCGTGTCCCCTGCATTGGCAGGCGGACTCTCAGCCACTGCGCCACCAGGGGAGCCCTTTTTTTGTTTTTGTTTTTGTTTTTAACTGAAGCATAGTTGATTTACAATGTTAGTTTCTGGTGTAGAGCAAAGTGACTCATTTATATATATACACACACACACACACACATATATATATATATATATATATATATATATATATACACACACACACACACACACACACACATATATTCTTTTTCATATTCTTTTCCATTACAGTTTATTACAGCATACTGAATATAGCTCCCTGTGCTATACAGTACGACTTGTTTATCTATTTTATATATAGTAGTGTATATCGGCTAATCATAAACTCCTAATTTCTCCCTCCCCCGCTTCCCCTTTGGTAACCATAAGTTTGTTTTGTACATCTGCGAATCTATTTCTGTTTTGTAAGTAAGTTCATTTGTACCATATTTTAGATTCCACATACAAATGATATCATATGATATTTCTCTTTCTGTGTCTGACTTACTTCACTTAGTATAATCACCTCTAGGTCCATCCATGTTGCTGCAAATTGGCCTTCATTTTTGATGTTTACTCTCTGCCAGGCACCCCCTGGCAGTTTCCCTGCCACTGAAAGGGATGTTCAAATTTTCACGTGATAATCTTCTATCCTTTTACCCCTTGCAGACCAGACCTACCCAAGGCCACTGAAGACAAGGAGGGGCTGGATCCCCAACGGGATGCATCTTCTGGGGCCCCTGGCCTCTGTCGCGTGCTTAACTCTGCCAGCTTTTCCTCCTGCAGCGCCCACCACCACCATGTGCCCCCACTCTCCTCCGGTGCCTCCCTCCCTCTTCACTGCTCTGAGGACAGTGCTCCTTTCTCATCTTTAATTCCCATTTTGAGCATCCTTTTCTCTTTCTGATGCTTTCCAGTCATGCCTGTTCCACAACAATGTTGCTGTAAAGGGGACCCTACAAAGGTCTTCACAAAGATAGTCATTTCAGAGCCTCCACGGGTTGGGTAAACTTGAAGTCAATTGAGCCCCCTCACCCTGGGCTTTCAGTTTTCAGTGGCTTTAGTTAAACAGAGGGATGGGGAGGGATGATTCCTGGGAGAAGGGACAAAGAGCTCTGATCCTTCCTCCACAAGCTCAAGGAGGGTGGTCTGTCAGTAGGGCCCACTGGGGTCTGACCACTAAACAAATGACCCCACGAGGGAGAGACAGAGTCAGTGGCCTGCCCCTCTCAGAGCTGTGCACTGAGCAGAAAGGACCATGGCTCCAGGTTTGAAGGGTCATGACCTGGTCCTCCGGAATGAGGCCTTGGGCCGTGGCAAAGGCTTCCTCCAGGCCCTGACCCTGAAGACTCCTCCTGGGTCTGGGCAGTGTCCATATAGGCAGGGCCTCCCAGGCCGTCCCCCTCTCTGGGGGATGGGTGTTGGCAGTCTCCAGCTCAAAGGGCTGATGTCTGAACTCCTGTTTCGGAACAATGAGATGAGAGGAAGGAGGACCAAGTGCCACATGCCACTGCCAGTCCACAGCAGCCCAGCAGCCATGGCTCCACACCCTACGGCTCCATGGTATATGGCATGGCTAGGGCACTCCTGAATGGGCAAGATGGAGGTGAGGAGAGGGGGATTTCACGAGACAGATAGAATTCCAGCCAAACTGGGCATGTGAGGGATCGAGCATTATAATTTGGGAAGTTACAGGGTGGGTGCTGACAGACAGCCTGGCGGCGTTACTTTCTCTTATCTAATTTGCTTCCCTCTTGCTCCTGCCTTGCTATCCAAAGCCACCAGTCAGGCAGCCTTAGGCCTGCCTTGAAGGGTCTGCCCCTTCTATTGGGCCCTGCCTCAGAGACATGGTACCCCAGGGCCTGGGCTTTAATCTCTGACATCATGAGTGGCCAGGCCCACTGTTCCCTTCCCTTTAACCAAGCAACATGCAACGGCAGTGTCTCACAGCAAGCAGCAAAGCACCCCAGCATGTCAGACCTGCTTTGAATCATGGCTCCACCAGATGCCATGTTTTTTCTTTACCACATACCTGAGCCTCGGTTTCCCCACCTGTAAAATAGGAGCAATAATACTGCCTTCTCAAAATTATGGCAAGAATTAAATGTTATTTACTACGTGCCTGGTACTTGGTAGGTGTTCGGCTGATGGGAGCCATGTAGCTATCTATTTCTTCAACCCAAGCCTCAATCAAACCCGCCAACACGTGCTGAATGTCTCCTATGTGCAAAAAAGCTGTCCAAGAAACCCCTCCCCACACACCCATGCTGAAAAGGGGAAGGAGAGAGTATCTCAAGGAAGTGCTCTAAAAACTTCCTGTCCAGGGCCAGGCTGAATTAGCACTTATGGTCTTGCACGCCCAGTTCTAAAACTCTTTGATTCTGAAGAGTTATGTACTATCTAACATGCACTATTTTATTACATCACATAACCTGTATTACGTCTTTTCTCTCCAACTCGATTGTAAGTTTCTTGACAGCTGGACCCATGTCCAGTCCTTCTTTGTGGGTTTTCCACAGTGCTCAGCACTGAGCTGCATGCATAAGAGGCAGCTGATATGAAGACCTGTTGATTAAGTTTGGTGCCTTCTGTGTGTGTGTGACCAAAGGCGAGAGTCTAGTCTGACATCTTTTATTCAGAGTGACATTATCATGTATCTGCTTGAATAAATTCGTTTCCCCTTTTCATCCGGCCTCAGTTAACAAGAAATCTTCCTGCTCCTGAGAAGTACGTGAGAGGTGAAGGGACCAATGAGACAGTGATTTTGTATGCTACGGCTGGCCCAGAACCTGGGCAGGGGCAGGCAGTGTGCTGGTGTGAGTCTGAGACACCGATGGAGGTACTGGAGAATGGTTGGTGACTCCAGCAGGATTTGGAAACTTAAGCCTAGAGATGTTTACAAACAGAATCACTGTCAGGAATTATTGGGGGGAGGTAGGCAGGAGCTGGGCAGAAAAAAGCAGAAGTGCCTATAACCAGAAATAGGTCAGAGATACCTCTCTTGGATAAAGAGCTCATATACAGAATAGATTACAAACTCCTACAAGTCAGTAAGAAAATGACAAACAACCTAATTATTTTACATCAGCAAAAGATCTGATTAGCCACCTCACAGAAAGTGATAACCAAATAACCAACACATATGCAAAAAGGTGATCAATATCATTAATCATTTGAGAAATGCAAATTAAAACCACAATAAGAGAGCAGCACATACCCACCAGAGTAAAGTGGTACACTTTACTTCAGTGTAAAAGTACACTTTTACACTAAAGTGTAAAAGGAAAATCTCTAACAACAGACAATACCAAGGGTTGATGAGAATGGGGATCAACTTGAGTTCTCACACATTGCTGGTGGAAGCATAAACTGGTACAACCACTTAGAAAACTGTTTAGTGGTATGAAAAGCTAACCATGCTTTCTCTGTGACCCAAAAATTCTATTTCAAGGTATATACTCCGGAGGAAGAAGTGTATGTGAACCCACAAGATAAGCACAAGAATGTAGCTAGTAATTTTATTCATTAACAGTCTCAAACTGAAAATCCCAAATCTTTATCAGCAATAAAATGGGTAAATTATAGTATCTTCATGTAATAAAGCACTATACAACAATATAAAAGAACAATCTACTACTACTACATACTGTACAACTCCATTTATACTGAGTTCAAGAACAGTCAAAACTAGTCTATAGTGATAGAAACAAAATAACAGTTACTCTGTGAATACAGACTGGGAAGAAGCACTAAGGAATGGTCTAGCGTTCTGGCAATGTCCTGACTGGTGGTTACACGGGTGTATATACATGTAAAAACTTAAGATTACTGTACTTCAGACATTTTAACATATGCATGCTACATTTCAATTTAAAAATCTTTAAAAAAATTATCTTGAGATAAATTGCCCAAGAATGTGATTGCTGGATTGTATTCTAAGCACATGTTTTAGTTTTATAAGAAATTGCCATACTCCTTTCCAGAGTGGCTGTATAATTTTATATCCCCAACATCAAGGTAGGAGTGATCTAGTTTCTCCCTATCCTCTCCAGCATTTGGTTTTGTCATTACTTTTTATTTCAGCCATTCTGAAATGTGCGTAATAACATCTCATGATAGTTTTAATTTGCATTTTCCTAACAGATAATGATATTAAACATGTCTTCATGTGTTTAGTTGCTAGCTGTATGTCTTCTTCAGTGAAATATCTGATCGTGTCTTTGCCCATTTTTTCTTTTTTTTGTTTTTAAACCATCTGAAGATTTCTTTATTCGAGATAAGTCCTTTTAAAATTTCCACCTTGTTGGAAAATAATCTTTGCCCTTTTTTTTTTTTGCCGTACGCGGGCCTCTCACTGCTATGGCCTCTCCCGCTGCGGAGCACAGGCTCCGGATGTGCAGGCTCAGCGGCCATGGCTCATGGGCCCAGTCACTCCGTAGCACGTGGGATCCTCCCAGACAGGGGCACGAACCCGTGTCCCCCGCATCGGCAGGTGGACTCTCAACCACTGCGCCACCAGGGAAGCCCCTCTTTGCCCATTTTTTAATCAGATTGGTTCTTTGTTTTTGAATTTTGAGAGTGCTTTATATTTTAGATACAAATATTTTATTGGATATGTCCTTTACAAATATTTTCTCTGAGACTCTGGCTTATATTTTCACCTGCTTAACAGGGTCTTTCACAGAGAGGAGTTTTTAATTTTGATGAAGCCAAATTTATCGATCCTTCTTTTTATGGATAGCACTTTTGGCATCAAGTCTAAGAACTCTTCGCCAAATTTTAGATCCCAAAGATTTCTCCTTTGTTATCTTCTAAAGTTTTATAGTTTTACATTTTACGATTAACTCTGTAATAAACTTTGAGTTAATTTTTGTATAAGATGGGTTAAGTTTTATTTTTCATTGAAGTATAGTTGATATTTATTAATTTTTTTTATTGAAGTATAGTTGATAAATGTGAAGTTTAGGTTGAGGTTTACTTTTTTTTTTTTCTGTCTGTGGACATCTAATTGCTCCAGCACTATTTGTGGAAAAGGCTATTGCTCTTCTGTTGAATGGCACTGCACCTTTGTCAGAAAGCAGTTGGATATATTCGTGAATCTAGTTCTGTAATTCTCTATTTTGTTCCATTAATCTATGTGTCTATCCTTCTGCCAAAGCCATACTGTCTAGATTACTCTAGCTATATAATAAGTCCTGAAATCAGATAAAATGATTCCTCCTACTTTATTTTGCTTCAAAAATGTTTTAGCTATGCCAAGTCCTGTGACTTTCCATATAAAGTTAAGAATAATAAGCTTATCTGTATCTACAAAAAACCTTGATGGGATTTTGATATAAATTGCCTTAACAGATCAATCTGGGGAAAAACGGACATCTTTACTATATGTTGAGTCTTCCAACCCATGAACATAGTACATTTATTTAGGTCTTCTTTGATTTGTTTCATTTTGTAGTTTTCAGCATATAAGTCCCACCCATGTTTTGATAGATTTGTACCTAGGTATAATCTGAAAGCTTTGGGGAGCAATTGTAAATGGTATTTTGTTTTTAGTTTTGGTTTCCAAGTGTTCACTGATACAAAAAAATGTGATTGATTTTTGTTTGTTGGTTTTTTCCCCGCAACCTAGCTGAACTTGTTAGTTCCAAGAGTTTTTGAGTGGATCCCTTGGGATCTTCTCTGTAGACAACAATGTCATCCTCAAATAGGGACAGTTTATTTCCTCCTTTCCAATCTGTATGCCTTTTATTTTGTTTTCTTCCTCACTGCACTAGCTAGGACTTATGGTTGGATAGGAGTGGTTGAGCGGAAATCCTTGCTTTGTTCATGATCCTGGAGGAAAGCATTCATCTTTCATTGTTAAGTATGATGCCATCTCTAGGCTCCTTGTAGATGCTGTTTACCAAGTTATCAGTTTGCTGAGCGTTTTTTATCATGAGTGGGTGAAATGTTTTATCAAATGTCTTATCTGTGTTAATAATCAACAAATTGGTCTATTTCTTCTAAATTGTTGCATTTATGAGCATAAAGTTGTTCACAATATTTTCTGATCTCTTTTAATGGCTGCAGAATCTGTAGTGATATCCCGTTTCATTCCTGACATTGCTGATTTGTGTCACCTCTCTCTCTCTCAGGTCTTGCTAAAGGTTTATCATTCACTGTTAATGACTTTTTGAAGAACCAGCTTATTGTTTCATTACTTTGGTCTGTTGTTTCTGTTACACCCGACATTACACGGCAACCCATCCTGAAATCCTGCTGAACTTTGTCTTCTTTCCCTAAATCCTTTCTCATCTGCTGCCCCCTTGTTGGGTGTCTTCCTTTCTCCCTCCTGGCCCCACGTGGCCATTCCAGTCTCCCTGGTGCCAGCTTCATCTTTCTTTCCAGATCTCACGTCACACACCCACTTCCCATCCCACTCTATCTCCTTTCTTACCTAAAGAATTGTTTTCTTCTCTCTCAAATTAAAACATGTGGCTCTTCTCTGCACCCCTGCCATCAGCTCATTAAGAATTCTCTTTGTGATTCACCCTCCTTAGAATGCAGGGGGGATGGTAAACAGCAAATAACTTTCTTGCTCTGATAGGGCTAAGTGTGACCCCCCCGCCTTGTATCTGTGGTGCAGGTGTCTTGTTGGCCATTGGCCTAGAGGTCTAAGTTGTGGGAAGCTTATTCACTGGTCCTTCTAGAATCTCTGAATAATGATAGGTTCTTGATATTCTTGATGCCCCGGGTTATGTTGAAATCTGCCGCTGATTATTCACAGCTCTCATCAAAGTGGGAAAATCCTGTAATTGATTTGTTCTGCCTCATGCTAACCGCAGAAGCTTAGGAGTCAAGAAAGACGTGGGCACAAATTTATCCTCTGTCATTCAGTTGGTAGTCATTTGGCAACCACGGTGGGTCACATAATCTCCCATGACTTTAATCCTCATCTGGAAATTGCACACCTATAGAATCGTAAGGATAAATGTGATAAAGCACTTGGTATGAAACTCGTCAAAAGATGATAGTTATTCTTATTGTGTGTTATTTCGTTGTTATGTTGTTGCTGTTACTGATGATAATGGCATTATATGTCAGTATCTCTTTTATCTTCCTCTTTTGAGCTTCTCCTTTTCTGGTCAGATAACTACATGCATACGGTGAGCATTAGTAATTTCTGGACACACAGACAGACTATATTCTAGCCTCTCTTGCAATTAGGTGTGGTCATATGACTGAGTTCTAGCCGATGGAATGTGGACAGAAATGATGTGAGCAATTTCTCCACCAGCTCGCTCATAAGACCCTTCCAGGAGCATTCCTTCATACTCTTCCCCTTCCTCTTAGGTGATGCAGCTGTATATGTCTGGGTCTTGAATGCCAGGTTTAGTGATAGCAGACACAGTATGTAGGTGCCTAGGTCCCTGAATGAATGACTGGAGACCAACTGCCATGAATTAACAATCCTGATTAGCTATAGGTGATCAAGAAACACTTCTACATGTTAAACCTCACTGTACATTTTAGAGTTTGTGTGTTACTAGCTAGCATTTTCTAAACTAACATAAAAATTGGTACCTTGAAGTGGTGCCATACAAAAATCTAAAACATATAGCACTGGCTTAATGTTCACGCAATGGGCTGCAAAGAAACTGATCTTAAGAACTGGAAAGACGTGGTTGCCTTGAGTTGGGAGGTGGAGGAAGGGATGGATTTCAAAGGGGCACAGGGAGTCTCTTGGAGGGGATGGAAACATTCGTATCTTGACTATGGGAGTTGTATCCCAGATGTATACAACTGTCAAAATTCATCAAATTGTAGACATTAAATGGATATAATTTATTGTCCAAAAATTATATCTCAATAAGTTGTTGAAAAAAAACCAACTCCCATCTATGTTAAACGACCTATCTTACTAGCATCAGGTTCCCAGACCCTGAGGTGAGGATTCATGTGTCAGTGATTTACTCAGTGAGTGCTCCCAGAAGACAACAGCAAGGGAGTGAGAGAGCAGGACAAGGAGGGAGGAAGCAGCAGGACTGTGGTCTCAGGCAGAGTTCCCCCCAGTGGCCTCCACCTGATCCTGAGGAGGGCTATGGGGATGAGCCTCACAGTGTGTCCTGTTTCAAGACAAGGCAGTAGGAGAGATTCCTCCCAGAGCCTGAGGACGATCCTCCACAGTGAGTCACAGGTGCAGCGGCTGGAAACAAAAGAGCACAGAAGCTGGGGAATGAGAGACAGAAATGGGAAAGGGATTCAAGGGGATCCAGCAGAGCACCACCAATATCCATTACACCCTCCTAGAAGAACTCGTTCCTTATTATGATGAAGTATAATATGCCTGCTTTCTTCAGATTGTTTTCTAAAAGTTGAATTACTAAAGCAAAGGTGTTCAGACATGAAAATCATCTGCAGACTCTTGGGCACGGACCACTGGAGTGGGATGAAGGGCCAGCACCAACTGACCCATGGCAGCAGCCCACCCGCTTGGGCCACATCCACAGACCCCTGGGGGGAGAGCAGACACAGTGGTTGGAAGAGGGGCTGGAAGCAGACAGATGTGGGTTCCAGGACGAGCCCCACCATTTTCTGGTTATGTGGTCCTGCAGCTGTTGCTTAACCCACTCGCCTTACCTCCTCCTCTGAGAAATGGTGAAAACATACTCATTTACCTTACAGGGTCACCGAGAGGTTTAAAGAGACAAAACACGTAAAGCCCTTAGCAGATCCCTGGTGTGACATGCGACACAAGTGCTCAGGAAGAACTGCTTATATCCCTGAACAATCATTTCTCTCCTCCCCCCACAACTTCCCCGCTGTCCACGGCAGGCCCCACCCCGCCACTCCTGGTCACCATCTGTGTCCGCTGATGCCGTCTGGCGCTCAGGACTGACACACCTTCCCTCCAACCCTCATGCTAGCTCTTTTAGCTTTTCCAGAGCAGAGGCTCTGGCACATTTTAGGATTCATTCAGAATTTGTACGGGTCAAAACAGAGGTTTGACATGTTTAGAAAGTACCCAGATTAATCTTGGGGGTGGGATGCAAAACAACACCCCATAGGAAAACTAACCATCCAGTCCTCTCTACCCCAAGTTACACTTCTAGGTGTCCTTCTAGCCACTGGGGTTTACAGAAACCTCCAAAACACCGTATTACTTAGTTGTGAACAAAACAGAAATTAAATTTTCTCATTTGGTGGAAACATTTCTGGCTGACATTTGGGAAAATGGAAGAGATTAGCTTAAAGATCTAGTATGTCCCCATCCCTCATATCTCCGGTTTCTCTTGTCTGTTTACCTATCCTTTTTCTCTCTCTCCTCTCGTACATTTCCAAGGGCCCATCTCATAGTTTCAGAAACCAAGGAAGAAAGGACATCACTTATTCTACTTGACAGATATTATGCAGGTTTTCCCTGTTCATGCAGAGGTACTTACCATACCTCGGGGAGAAAACTATTTTCTACATCACTTCTAAATCGTTGTTCACTTTTCTCTTCATCATTATATTTGCTAATTTTGATACTAGATTTTTTCTTCAATACTGACATAACAGAATGAAACAGAGCAAAATAAAACATACAGAATAGTGAGAGCAACAACAGCAACAACCCAATTTCTCATGGGAATGGCCTAAAGGGACCTGGGCTCTGTTTTGAAGCTAGTTTGAATATGCAGGTTGCGTTAGTCCAGATCTCTGAAAAGCAGACACCCAGCAGGTTTGTTTTTTTTTTAACATCTTTATTGGAGTATAATTGCTTTACAATGGTGTGTTAGTTTCTGCTTTATAACAAAGTGAATCAGTTATACATATACATATGTTCCCATATCTCTTCCCTCTTGCGTCTCCCTCCCTCCCATCCTCCCTATCCCACCCCTCCAGGCGGTCACAAAGCACTGATCTAATCTCCCTGTGCTATGCAGCTGCTTCCCACTATCTACCTTACATTTGGTAGTGTATATATGTCCATGCCTCTCTCTCGCTTTGTCACAGCTTATCCTTCCTCCTCCCCATATCCTCAAGTCCATTCTCTAGTAGGTCTGTGTCTTTATTCCTGTCTTACCCCTAGGTTCTTCATGACATTTTTTTTCTTAAATTCCATATATATGTGTTAGCATACGGTATTTGTCTTTCTCTTTCTGACTTACTTCACTCTGTATGACAGACTCTAGGTCCAACCACCTCATTACAAATAGCTCAATTTCGTTTCTTTTTATGGCTGAGTAATATTCCATTGTATATATGTGCCACATCTTCTTTATCCATTCATCCGACGATGGACACTTAGGTTGTTTCCATCTCCTGGCTATTGTAAATAGAGTTGCAATGAACATTTTGGTACATGACTCTTTTTGAATTATGGTTTTCTCAGGGTATATGCCCAGTAGTTTTATACCTTTATTAGAGGAGGCACCTGTGAGGGAAAATGAGCGGGTGCTGTCAGGCCCCAAGTGAAGCAGGGACCAAGGGAAGGATGGCAGAAGACTCCCTGCCTGTTGTGTAGACTAAGGGGAGTTTGGCATGTCCACTGGGGAGCCCTCGAACTAAAGCTGGCCATCAGAGGAGGCCATGTCTCCCAGGAGTGGGCATGCTCGGTTCCTTGTGGGCTGGGTCAGGAGTGGTGCAGGCCACAGGAAGCGTGGCCTTGGGGCAAACAGAGCATTGGTTTCAGAGCCCAGCAGCGGGGCTTGGTCAGTCACACACCCTGCAGTTGGAGGTGTGCCAGGTGCATGCTCACGGCCGCCCAGTGGGTGGTTTGTTGCATCGTTGGTTTAATTCTAGATGGCAGTTGAAAGCCAATACTGAGTCTAGACTCTGCTCTTCTGTTCAAATCTTGAGACACCCACTGCCTCCCCAAATAACACAGCTTCCACGTGGTCACTCCAATTTGTCTTGCAGAGGAGTCTATGACGGGGGACAGTCCTTTTTGTACAGGCTTGCTTCTGTTGATTTTGGGGCTTTACAGAGGGCAGGGTGCTGTCGATGGAGGGAACTCAGAAATACACTGGACCACCAAGTGCCAGAGGCAGGCGCCGCTGGCTGCGTGAATCTTTCCCTTAACTCCACTGGGAACATGTTAGTAAGAGGAGGTAAATGGCTGGAGCCCACCTTCCTGCCCCAGGACCCTGCACCCAAGAGCTGGTGTCGAAGACGGGGGTAATTAAAGGAAGCCGCGTACTTCCCCCTGCTGCTCTGGCAATCACTTCCTTTCACACGCTCAAGGCCACGGTTGACCTGAGTCTTCCGTAAGAAATTTCTGGCCCCTTCATAGCTCCTGAACATCTTTTGCTTGTTTGTTTGTTTGTTTGTTTGTTTTCCCCTCAGATGCTCCCATATTCCTAAGCTGTCTTCTGTTTGGTTTGTTGTTGTTGTTGTCATTTGGTGGTTTTTCCTCCAAAATGTTTCTTATGTGCATTGAGAATCTGAAAGATCAGAGGTATCAGTGTTTGGTGTCAGGTTTTCCTGTGTACCTTGGGAACCTGTGAGTTGAATGCCTTGAGTAGCCTGAAAGGAGCACCAAATATCTCCTGCCTATCCTGGGAAGAGCCAGACAGAACAAGCCACTCTGGACCTTGGGGAAACCAATTTGGGTTCTGCCTTTACATTTTGCCATCCTCATCTTCAGCTGAAGGCACCAGTCCTTCAGATGGTGGTACAGTGCAGGAAAAATGACCACCAGTGAACAGTCTAAACTCTGGGGTGGAGCCCAGCTCTGCCTTTCAGCCTCTCTGTGGTGTTTGCCAAGTCCCTTGTTGAATCTCAGTTTCCTCATCTACAACATGGGGTATCAACAGCATCCCTGTCAACCTCGTGGGGCTGCTATGGAGACCCTTGTCAAAATGAGAGGATAGGCCAGAAAGGCAGTTGGCAACTGTACTGTGCTGTGCCTATGTGACGACCAGTCATCAGACGAGCACCCCACAGAGTTCTCCTACCCAACCTTAGTCTTGAGGGATGATAACAGGTGTTATTTGAAAAAAAAAAGTTTTTTCTACCTTAAAAAACGTTTGAGGAATGTAAGGTTAACCATGTTTAAACCTGTTCCTCATTGTGGATTTCTCAGAGACTTTAACATCCTATGAATCTCCATGAGTGTTTCCACACAGTGTCTGAGAGGATATGCTTTCTGTGCAAACCTGTGGGCTCCCACGCCACACCCTCTGTTGGAAATGCCGTATTAGATAACATGATGGTCCCTGAGTGGAGGACGCAGGTGTCAGACTTGGTGCCAGCCCCCATGTTGATGCTTGGATCATAAGAAACTTGAAAGACGGATGAGTTCATTTAACCAACGGAGAGTTGATATGGGGCTATAACCTGGCAGACCGAATGCTCTTGATACCAAAAAAAAAAAAAAAGCCCAGGAGAAATCCCTGACATGCGTGACGAATCTGATCAAGATCTCCCAGGGTCACCAGGGCCCTTCCAGAGTCCACACAGGCTCCTAAGTCACGTTTCTAAAAAGAATACTATGTGATCGTGATTCTTGGAGAATCGGCCCATGGGAAAGGCCAACCCTATAATAACAGAAAGCAATGGAAGACTTCTTGTTTTCTTTCTCTTATTCAGAGCAGAGGCTTGCAGTTCTCCTAACTCTTCTCTGACGGGGGTTCTACTGACCACCTGAGGTTGAATGCTGGCTGTCAAGCTCCCTCAAACTGAAGCCCCCAGTATGCCTCCCCAGTGAGCCCTCCCAGCAGAGTCTTTGTCTTTTTTCCCTATCTTTTCTTTATCATTTGAAGCATATAGCACAGTCCTGAATACACAGCAGACGCTTGATAAATACTTGGTGAATTTCACTGTCTTGTCCACTTAGCCAGTGTATCACAGATCACACCATCCATGGTCAGATCTCTCCCCACAAATATTGGGTGAACACTGGTTTGTGCCCAGGACCATACCAGGTCTTGTGGACACATCAGCACATACAGCAGGAACATGGCTCTGCCCTATGAGGCTTCTGTAATAGTGGCATTCTACCCACCCGTTACGGTTGCTTAGCCATGGAGAGTCCACAAAGACTTTTTACATATTTATCTTAGTTGGTTCCATGGCAACCCTATGATGTAGTTATTATTATTCCCAGTTGACAGATGAGAAAGCTGAGGTCCAGCAGGATTAAATGATTAACCCAAGGTCATGCAGCTGTGGGCGCCCCAACTGAAACTCAAGCTCAAGTCTTCTTGGGTTGTATAAACCCATACTACAACTCACCTCATCAAAGTCTCCCATTGAGCTCTGAAGAATAATTAGGTTATCCCCTAGCCATCAGTTTTTCTTTACAAGGAAATCCCGATTTCATTTTTTATCCTGTCTCCTCAAAGGTCAAAGCCATGCTTATTCAAGAATTATCCCCCCTTCCAAAACAATGAGCAATTCCAAGGGAAGGCACAAGCCCTAAAATAGCTGCTAAACATCAATGGCGTTCATCTCAAGGATTACTCAACTGAGTGCTTAGTGTGTGATCTCAATCACAGAAAAGAAGAACTGCTCTTAAGCTCGATTATCTTTTTAAAATTTTGCAAAACCGTAGAAGCTAAGTCCATTTGAAACAGGAAGCTGTGTTCCTTCCTACCTTACTAATGCCTCTGGTGGTATCAGATGGTAACTCCGTTTCATGAGTAGCAAGACCTAAGCTATCACTGGACGCATAAAGGACTTTGCTAAATTGGCAGGTACCACTGTCTTCTTTTTGTTCTCATCTGGGCAAGAACTTATTAAATGCAACAGAAGTTGTTTATTCAGGAGAGGTTTCCAGGTAGATCGTCAGGTTCCTAGGAGAAAGGAGATGGAGCAAGGGGTGTAGCCAGGCGGAAGCAGTTCCTCCCAGGAATACTCTTGGATGGAGGAGGTAGAGAGGGAGGCCTGCTGCAATGCAGTAGGTAGTGTGGGACCAAAGTGGGAGAGCAGATTGTGAAATATATCCATTTTCTTCTTGCTTTCTCCCATTCTGCCTTTCTCTCACCCATACCATGATGTGTTTGCCCCTTCCACTCATCCAAACTTGGCCTTTTATCCTCTTTGGTCAACATGCCCAAGGCTGTGTCCATGCTGCTTTCCCTGGGCTTTCATAAATTCTCAACTATTGAGAGGATGACCACTCCAAAAGGGTTATACTTAGTAGCTTTGGGTTATTGATATTGATTTATAAGAAACATTCAGTGAAAGTATAATTGACATATGTGTGTACATACTTTCATACATTACATCTGTATATATACATATGTATTTCAATTTTTCATTGAAAATCCACTCTAACTCTGGCTATTAGATGGATCAGTTGTTTGGCTGATTTGGTGTCTTTTTATGTGGATCTACAAAGTTGACTGTTTGCTTTTCCTGGATCTATATTAGAGGGTAGGAAGAGAAAGCCTTCCTAATTTTCTGGGAAACCTTCAGTTCGTTGGGGATGAAAGTTAACTGTTGTGTGATAAGTGTTTCGAGGGGAGGCGGTGGGATTATGGGGCCTTTGGTACATGGAAATGATAGGAGTTGGAGCGTATCTGAAGCTCTTTTCAGAAAATGGTGACGATTACTGTGAACTATGCAGGCAGAGCTATTTCTCCTAGAGGAATAACTGCATGACTTAATAAGAAAAAAGCAGATATACCCAGCAGAATAAAATGGGTAAAGGGCACAAACAGATAATTCGCAGAAAAGGAAATACAAATGATTAATAATAACAGCTAAAAAAAAAAAAACACCTCTCGGGGCTTCCCTGGTGGCGCAGTGGTTGAGAGTCCGTCTGCTGATGCGGGGGACACGGGTTCGTGCCCTGGTCCGGGAAGATCCCACATGCCATGAAGCAGCTGGGCCCATGAGCCATGGCCGCTGGGCCTGTGCGTCCAGAGCCTGTGCTCCGCAACGGGAGAGGCCACGACAGTGAGAGGCCCACGTAACGCAAAAAAAAAAAAAAAAAAAAAAAAAAAAAACCTCAGTAATTCAATAAGTGTTAGTTACATAATTAATGACATCCTTGTTGCCTGTAAAATTGGCTGAGGAATTTTTTTCTCTTAGATCTCCGTATTGATGGATGCTTGCTGAGCCTGGCACCATCACCTACTAGTATATATATTGCTACACACCTTCTGGAAGCAATTTGGCAAAATGCATCAAGAGTCTTAGAAATATGACTAGCAGTAGAAACTGTGCTTTGGGAAATCTACTTTAAGGAAATAATAAAAATACAGACAAAGATGTTTACTGCAGCATTATTTGTAAAGGTGCAAATTGGAAACAACTTAATCACACAACAGTAAGACAATGATTAAATAAACATAAATATACAATATGTTGAAGTTCTTACAAATTATATTTTCAAATAATTTTTAACCACATGGAACTAGGGGCAGTGTATAAAATTTTAAGTGTCAGAATACAAAAGGGCATACAAGTGTGATATCAACTGTAACAAACATGGGGCCTAGAAAAGAGGCAGTGGTTCTCTCTCCAAGGCACAGGTGGAGGTGGAAATACCAGGGGCCAGGAAGCTGACCCTCCAGTATGCTGAACATCCCAACCATGTTATTTTGACTGCATAGGCATAATTTCCCCATAAAACATTTCTTCATGATCATCTCTTTCAACTAAGTAACATATCAGCCTGTATACAAACACTAAAAATCAGCCACATTGGAAACACCTGTTACTGGAATATAACGTGTAAATCTAATCTTTGAACAAGGAAGTTGGTAAAAATATCCAAAGTCACTTGGCAGGTGGATGAAACCAAGTCACTTAACTGACTATACTCCAAGAAGAGCGTGTAAACTTTGCTCTAGTAACTAATGAGTGGCAGCTGTGCAAGCCCATGTGCTGCTCTAAAACATAAAGGCTGGGAGATGTCTGCAGCTGGGAAGAAGACTGCATTTATTCATGATTTCAACCTTGAGAGGTTCTTGTGTATTTCTAGGGAGGGAGCTTACTGGCTCGCAAGACAGCCCATTCTGTTCCTGCACAACTTGGTTCTCAGCCAGTTCTTCCCCATATGTGACTGAATGTAGTTTCTTCCAATACCATCAGATTCCTGTTCTCTGGAGAGTCTACTCCCTCCTCTACAGGAAAAGCTATTCCATTACAGGCTTTCCCTTCTCAAAGGAATCCAAAACATCGCCTAATCCAATTCTTTAATAAAAAAAGATTAGAAAACTTTGGTCCAGATCAAAGATGTATAAATATTGGGATAAAAAGGAAAAGAAAAGAAACTAAAATAAATCTGAAGACTTTTTCATACAAAACATTCAAGTTCTGCCAACTACAGCTGATGATTCTGGACCTTTATCATCCTAGCCTGTCCTATGCTCCAGGTTGATCCTATGCTCCCTCTTAAAATGTGGTACCTGGGACAGTACCTAATATTTCAAATGTATAGTCTGAAAAGTGAAAAGCAAGGTAAAATTACTCTGCTCCATCCTTGTATTCATTTAAGAAGCATTTATTAAGCAGCTACTACCTGTCAGGCATTATACGGGGCACTAGTCCTGCACTGTCCAATATGGTGGCTACTTGCCACATGTGGCTATTCCAACTGAACTTAATTAAATTTAAATAACATGAAAAGCTCAGTTCTTCAGCAGCAGTAGCCACATTCCAAGTGCTCAATAGCCATGTAGCTTGTAAGTGCTTTATTGAACAGCACAGATACAGAACATTCCATCACTGCAGAAAAGTTCTATTGGATACTGCTGTACCAGATCATTATTTTTTCTGACTATCCCAGGTTTGCTGTGGAAAGAAGTGCAAGGGGAGGGGGACTGGTTTAAAACTGTGTAAGTGGGAAGCAATTTGAGGAGCTAGATGGATAGGTAACTGGATGAATAAATGAAGGGCTAGCTGGGTAGAGAGGGACATGGAGAATCAGATGGGTAGATTTCCTTTGTTCTGGATGATCTATTAACATAGACGAAGACTGAATTAGCTCTTGGGGTTGGCTTCTAAAGAGCCTGCAACTGAGGATACTCTTAGTTCAACCCCTAAATTTCCTCTTTTCTTCTCACTTAAGCTTAAGGAGGTTGGAGGGATGTAACTCAGAGACAGTAAAGAGATTCAAAAAATTTAGGAGGGTGCAGTGTATCATATATCTATCTATCTACCTACCTACCTACCTATCTATTCCTGTCATCTTTGTGAAAGATAATCTAACCTCGATGATTCTTCATTGTAATGTCAGTCAGTAAATGGATTAATATAATCTTGGGTTCCCATTAGGTTATTTAATTTGCTTGAGATCCAAAACCATTTGTGGAAATTCAAAATCCTCATTTACTGTAACTAAAGATTTTAATGAAGGCTGAAATGTCTTGTTAAAACATTACTGGATACCACTCACTGTGTTTTCTATAACCTCACTCCCTCACCTTTCTCAAGACTTTTCTCAAATGTCATCTCACGAGCTCCTTGTTGACCCCCTGCAATTTAAACTGCACCTCTCCAACCCCATCCTACTGCCTTTCCTCATCTCCTACTTTATCTTTCTCTGTAGCACTCATGACCATCTGAGACACTGTAGATTTTAGTTATATATTATTCCCCAACTAGAATATAAGCTTCATGAGGTCAGAGAGTTTTGTCTATTCTGTTCACTGATATGCCTGTGTCCCTGGAATAGTGCCTGGCATATCATAGGTGCTACTAAGTATTTGCTGAATGAATGACTGGAGAACCCCATGAGGCAGTAACTCTTCTTATCACCAAGTTACACATAAAGATTCTGAAGCACAGAGAGGTTAACCTACTTGCTCTAGGTCACACAGTCATTTCTTCAGACTCAGGAATTGAATAATTATCCTAGACTGAGGAGGACCAAGAATATATAAGCAAGAAAATCTTACAACTATGATTCCTTGGCACCAAATACCCATGAAACCAAAAGTATCTAGGGCCTTAGGCATGGAACCTGATCTTAACAGCAGGTGGTCCTACAGGAGTGATCGCCACCGGGAGTCACCTGTAGGCAGAGCTCTTCCAGATGGACAGGCAGTTTCAGGATGGTAAGCACTGACTTCACACCTGCTCTCTTCTCTATATTCTTTAGATGATTTATCAAGTTCACCTGAGAGGCGGGTCCCCTCAAGGAGACTAAGCACTTGCACACACATACACACACACACACACACACACACGATTAGTGATGTTACTAAACTGGGATATCATTCAGCATGTGGCCTTCTATCAGACATGTCTGGTTTTAACCAAACTCCCGCTACTGTCAAGGATCAGCACTCTTCATCATAGGCATGACAGTTTTCCACTTTAGCAAAGTTTTAGAATAAAACGGATTTCAAATTAATAGCATCTTTCTTGTACTTTGGGAACTTTGAAAAGTTGGGGGGTAGGATGTCCAATTATAATCAGGAACCAGACAAACATACTAACACCACTATTATTTAACATCACTGTGGAAGTTCCAGCCAAAGCAATAAGGTGAGAGAAACAAATAAGAAATACCAGAAAGGAGGATATAATCTTATCACTGTGTCACAGATAATATGGTTATCTATCTAGGAGTCCTAAAGGAATTTATTTTTAAAAATCAGTAAGGTAATCAGCTTAAAACATGTAAAATAATTTTTTTATACTACCAATGATTGGTTAGAAAATTTGTTAGGGAAAAATATATCATTCACAGTAACCTCAGAAATATAAAGGCAGATAAAAATTTAAAAAGAAATGTGCAATGTGCAAGACCAATAACAAAGCCCTATGGTAAGCAGACATAGCATGTTCCCAGATATAAACGTTTGATATATAAACTTATCAATTCTTCCTAAACTTATTTACAAATGTAACAAAATTCCACTCAAAATTATGTTTTTGTAAGTAACTGACCAAGTGATCCAAAAGTTTACCTAATAGGACAAATGGCTCTAACAGATAAGACATACTGCAAAATGAATAATGAAAGGCAGTTGTATAATCGGATAATCTATATAAATAATCTAATAAATCTACAGTAATTAAAAGAGTGTTTCAGGCACAGAAATCAATGGAATGTAAAGCACACAAGCAGAATCAGGAACTTGAGGGAACATATGGCAAAGGTGATGTTTCCAGCCCAAGGAGGAGAGGGTAGTTACTCAACATATGGTGTCTTTAAATTGGTCAACCATTCAGAGAGAAATAAAATAGAAATGCACTTCACGCCATATATCAAACCAAACTAAAACATATTAGTGATCTGCATGTATAAAAATGGAACCATAAAGATACTAGAATATATATAAACATTTATGTAATCTTGGGGTGTGGCGGCCCTTACTAAATGGAACCCTAAGCTATAACAGTGTGGTCTTTGGAGACACGGAGTCCCAGCCCTACCGTGCATCAACGAATAGTGACTGAGCCTTGCCAAGCCTCTGTTTGCTCATCTATAAAATGGGGATATAAAAACCTACCTTGCAAAGCTGTGAAGACAAACAAGCCTGTATAAAGTGCTGGCCTAAGGAAGGCACAGTTATTACTCACTCTTGTCTCACACTGGTTATGTGTAAAGAACGTAAACTTCCTGAACTCAGAGGCCATTTTCTTCTCAGTATTTTTTCCTTCCCAGGTGGTTGCTGACAATAAGGGGGAAAAAACTACATCATACAAAGAAAGCTTCTGACGATATCATGCATTATTTGATCCATGCTGAGAAATAAATATTTCTTTCAGTCAGAGGCACTGTGCTGGCTGGGGCTCAGGACCAAGGAGCTGGAGGCCCAGTGCACTGGTTTGATTTGGGGTGTCTTTAGAATTTAGTAAGATTCTTTGAGTGGGTTCTCATTAGGAGGGGCTCTGGCTTGCATTTGGGGAGGGTCCAGAGAAATGGTCTCCATGTCTTCAAAGACAGGAAGGTTTGAATTACTGTAAACCCTGGAGGGTGGCCTTCTGATGTGCACTCTGGATATTTAAGCACAGTGTCCAGCTATACAGGCTGAAAGGCTGGTCCAGCAAGGGAAGAGCAGGAGCCCTGTGAATATCCTCCAAGTTCAGAATTTGCCAAAAGCGCTAAGAATCGTGGAGTGGGAAGAAGAGAAAATGTGGGCATGAGAGTATCACACACTGAATAATTTGGAGGCATCCTGGGAGCTGGTGTCCTCATGGCCCACCTGTCCACACGAAGGTGCCCACCGTGGTCATCCGAAAGGCCTTCTCACTCTTCCCGTGGAGGCCCGCTGAGCCCCAGCCAAAGCAGGTCTCAAGACCCTAAAAGCCGCCTCCCCTACCCCAGTCTGGGGGTTGTAGGTCAGCTCCACCCAAGATCAAAGGGGAGAACCTGGCTACTAAGATCTCCAAATTTCAAAACAAAATTCAAATGCTTTACCTAGTGTGCCCTCTTCTTCAAGTTTCTTAGATCTCAGTTTGTGGTTTCAAGTTCTGATGAGGAAACCCTTCATCTTTTAATTTGCCTGGGTTTTCAACCCAATTACCTTTAGAAAATGTGTCTGCCAAATCTTCCAGCAGTCCCTGCCTAAAAACACTAGCTTTCAACGACAGTTTAATTGATAAGGGAATATAGAAAATTTTTTAATTTTACAGCTTTGAAAATGATAATCCACCTACCCTCCACAGCTATTTCGATTATTTGCCTGTTGCCTTTTACATGTACATATAATTTCATGCTGTTGCAATCTTCGTTTACACACTTTACATTCTCTTCATTTTTATGAACATTTGTCTGTGATTCTATCTGGTATCCAAAACTAGTTTTTATGACTACATAATAATCTATTGTGTAAATGGACTACAATTTATTCAAAATATCCTTCATGTGTCAAACATTTAGATTGTTCCCATTTCTTCTTTTTCTACTACAAAAACAATGCCACAGTGAACACCTTTGTGCACATTATGTATTGGACCTTTTCCCCTTAGGGTAAATTCCCAGTATTAGAACTACTGGATCAAAGCCATGTGTAGCTTGATGGTTCCTGTTATATACAGAATTTATTAAAACAAGTGACATTGCATCATCAATGAATAAGCGTTCCAGCAATGAATAAGGTTCACTGAAAACTCACTAGCATTGAGTATCATCATTACATTTTTTTTGATAATTAAAATGGCATTTCAAACTTAAATATATTTTCTAAAGAAGGGTCTCCAATTCTAAATATTTCTTTTCAATTCAGTTTTGCAACACTCATTAAAATTTTACACTGGTGAATGTGAAATTATGAGGTATCCATTACCTCATACCATTTACCACAGTATAAACGAGGGTTGCATATATATTTAGTTGGACCTGGCCAGAAAAGAATGGCAGGAAGAGGGCTCCTCTCCTTCTGAGTCCAGGAATTGTGAGAAAAGAGACTATGGAAGGAAGCAGTCACATCTGTGTATCCCTATCTCTCCCATCCAGGCTTTGACCAGAGTTGGGGGGTGTGGAGGGCTGTTTGATAAACTGGAGGTACCCCCAAAGGATGTCTCTCTGCAAGGCACCTCCTTACCCACATGGGGTGGCTAGCGCAGTTAAGCTGGTGGTCAGGCAGAAAAAAGATCTGGTTTGCAGTCTTGCATGTCCCTTGGTTTGTACATGACATGGACATGGAGTCAAGGAGGAGCATGTCTGCCTGGGCACCTGCCAGTTCAGAAGAAAGAGAATAGCCTGGGCCAGAAACCTGATGGAGATATGGTTCTCCATTTCAGCCAGAGCCGAGGGAACACTCCATCACCTGGGAGAGGTCACTGTGCCTGGGAAGGACTGAGAATGAATCGATCCTGAAGCCATTAGCTACAAACCATTGCAGCAGATGCCAGCACAAGGCTCAGGGTTGGGACTAGGTTGACCCGCCTCAGCAGACACAAGCCACGTAAATCAAGAACCAACAGGAGACTAGGGTACCCCCTTCTCCCTCCGCCCACACATCGAGTCATGCTGCCCCTTCCCCCATATCTCCACTGCCATCTTAGAAAGAACCAATGAGAGAAGACAAGGAACCGAAATTAGAAGCTGGCAACAGAGGATGAGTAAAACCTAGTCATCATTCAAATCAATAGATGGATCAGACTAAATTTAAACCACTTAGGACTAAAATTTGTGAATACTTTTTCCTGCTACCCAGCAGATGGGAAGCTAGTAACAGAGATCCAAATAGTTTTGGACTAAAGAAACTTCATTTACAGTGCACGGTTGAGTTGTACTGTGAGCAATTTTAGTGAACCAGCTAAAGAAGTATGATGTCAATTTTTGTAAAACTTCGTATCCGCGTATGCATGTCTACATAGAGAAATGTTATTGGTGGTAAACTCATCATGGTAAGATTTGGGGTGTTTTTTTACTGTGTGTGTGTGTGTGTGTGTGTGTGTGCGCGCGCGTGCACATGCACCTTTCTTTATTGTTGATGTTGTTTACTATTACTGTATCATTTGTCCAAACTGCAAGGACTGTGATTAGGACTGCAGACAAGTAAAAACCCTATCTGTTTTTGTGTCTCTGACCCCATGTAACTAGTAATCAATGACTTGGCTTCTGACTGTACAGAACCTGCTTGCTTCCCTGTGCTTTGCAGTATAGACACCCTCCCCCCCACCAAGATTCTATAATCTTATACTGATCATGTTGGATTTATGGAAGTGACACATGAATTAAAGACAATCCTCAAGTTGAACGAAACTTCAGTGAAATTTTTTTAGAAGTCTGACGTGTTTTTAGATCAGTCTGGGAGAAAAGGAAAGAATATACAAATAATTAATGGTGAGTAGAGGCTCTCTTCCTTTCTTGCTTTAGACATTAAGATTTAGAGAGACACTCATGATTGAAAATGCATAACAGACAAAGTGACGGGTATTTTTTCTCAGCTGCTGTGGATTTTGCCATTAGGAATAAGAATGCTGATAAGATCATACAAATCAGTTGTTCCTCAATTCCATTTTTCACCTCAAAAGCCTGAAGGTGTCACTTATCAGTAGATGATGTACCAGGACAGAGCTATGAAAATAGATCAAGTTCTATCCAACAGCCCCTACTTTTTCCTGATTTCATATGAAATGGCTTCTCATTGTCTTTCTTTCACTTCTGCTTCCTACCAATTTTACAGGTTTTTTCTAATTTAAAATGTGATCTCATGTAGACTGTCTGATTTGATGCTCACCACAACCTTGGGTGCTACCATGATCCTTATTTTAGAGATGAGTAAACGAGGCTCAGAGTTAAAGGCCTGTCCGAGTCCTGTCGCTGGCGAGCAGAACAGCCAGGAACAGCTCCTGTGTCTCTACTCTCACATGGACTATACAGAACCCTGACAGGTGCTGACCTCTGGGGTCCCAGTATTCTCTTAAGAAGCAAAGACAGTCCTTGACATTGGCTCCAATTATTGCAGTTCGAAGACCTGTCTTGAGAAATGCCTGCTGACATACATTCATGACCTCACATTTGTGCCTTCATAGAAAGGAGAAAGTCAGTAGGACTCCTTCTGAGGAGGCAGTGCAGGGATTAACTGCCCTTCATGGACTCCCCCCTTGTCTGTTTTTCCTTCTTCTCCAGCCAAGTCTGTAATCTTAAGAAAAGCAGGCACTGGCCCTAGGGAACCTGCTCTAAAAAATAACAAATCTAATATGAAGTCCCATTGGCCTATGCTCAGCTCCTTTATGAAGGAGAAGCTCTAAGGGGTTTGCTCTTGGCACATGACTGGCTTATGTCAGCATTGTCACTAACAGGAAAAGGGAATGCTGCTTATAATTATTACAATAGTTAGTAACTATTATAATAGCTAAGTCTTCAAAAGTTAAAGATCATCCCAGCTTACCCTTCCCCCTCCTCATGTCCTCAAGTCCACTCTCTACGTCTGCATCTTTATTCCTATCCTGTCCCTAGGTTCTTCAGACCTTTTTTTTTTTTTTTAAGGTTCCATATATATGTGTTAGCATACGGTATTTGTTTTTCTCTTTCTGACTCAATTTACTCTGTATGACAGACTCTAGGTCCATCCACCTCACTACAAATATCTCAATTTCATTTCTTTTTATGGCTGAGTAATACTCCATTGTATATATGTGTCACATCTTCTTTATCTACTCATCTGTCAATGGACACTTAGGTTGGTTCCGTGTCCTAGCTATTGTAAATAGTGCTGCAATGAACACTATGGCTCATGACTCTTTTTGAATTATGGTTTTCTCGGGGTATATGCCCAATAGTGGGATTGTTGGGTCATAGAGAGTGGCAATGACATATATACACTACCAAATGTAAAATAGATAGCTAGTGGGAAGCAGCCACATAGCACAGGGAGATCAGCTCGGTGCTTTGTGACCACCTAGAGGGGTGGGATAGGGAGGGTGGGAGGGAGAATCAAGAGGGAGGGGATATGGGGATATATGTATACGTATAGCTGATTCACTTTGTTATACAGCAGAAACTAACACAACAATGTACAACAATTATACTCCAATAAAGATGTAAGAAAAAAAAAGTTAAAAATCACTGCACTTGAATCCAGGGATGAAAGAACTGGACATAGACACTGAAGATCTAGCTTGAACTTTTACAATTGCTTACTAGAGGATTTTAGGCTAATTATTAAATTTCTTTAAGGTTCAATCTCTTCATTAGCTATGATGAACAGCACATTGTTATGGGGCCATGGAGTGGGTAGATATTTCTAATGATAATAATCACTATTATCATTATTACCACTATTATTATTAGCATTTGGTTTTTAAATAGGTAAGATGATTTTGAGAGTCATATATAAACCATAACACATAAAATGCAAAATACCTTAAAAGATACAGTAATAATAAAATTAGTATAATATTATTGTTATCATTACCTGACCTGTCTCTTCCCGTTTTGTATTTCTTCCTTCAAATGCTTTCTGAAAGCAACACGCCCACTCTTCACCACCACCCACAACTCTTCTGTTTCCTTTCCCATCCCGGATCATGCTGACTTTCAAAACGTTAGATCTTTCACTCCTGGCATCTCCCCCCATAGCATCTCTGATATACCTTTGGAAATACAGGCTGAGGAATGTATAGGCTGTTTATCCCATGTGGTTTTATTGAGTAAATGTATAAACCAACTGGTGTGGGTCACAAGGGGTGATCATGGCTAATCGTGGGGTTACTTTTTCCTTCTTCTATCACAGGGACAAGGGAAATGGCGACTTCAGTCGATGAGACTGTGGGTGAAGCTGCTGGGACCACACCCTATGACTATGAGGGGGCACTGCCATGTGAAAAAAGCAACATCAAGGAGCTGGGGGCTCAGTTCCTGCCCCCACTGTATTCCCTGGTGTTCACGGTTGGCCTGCTGGGCAATGCAGTGGTGGTGGTGATCCTCACAAAGTACAATAAGCTCCGGGTTATGGCCAACATCTACCTGCTCAACTTGGCCATTTCCGACTTGCTCTCCTTATTCACTCTGCCGTTCTGGATTCACTATGTTGGGTGGAATGAGTGGGTTTTTGGCCACCATATGTGTAAGTTGATCTCTGGGCTCTATTACATGGGCTTGTACAGTGAGATCTTCTTCATCATACTCCTGACCATAGACCGGTATCTGGCCATCGTTCACGCCGTGTTTGCCCTTCGAGCCCGGACCGTCACTTTTGGTATCATCACCAGCATCTTCACCTGGGGCCTGGCAGGGTTAGCAGCCCTCCCTGAATTTATCTTCCATGAGTCCCAAGAGGAGTTTGAACAGACTTTCTGCAGTCCTCTTTACCCAAAGAATGGAGAAAATGCCTGGAAGTGTTTCCATGCTCTGAGGATGAATATCTTGGGTCTCGCTCTGCCTCTGCTCGTTATGGCCATCTGCTACTCAGGAATCGTTAAAACACTGCTGAGATGCCCCAGTAAAAAAAAATACAAGGCCATCCGGCTCATTTTTGTCATCATGGTGGTCTTCTTTATTTTCTGGACACCCTACAACCTGGTTGTCCTCCTCTCAACTTTTCAAATGCACCTGGAGACTGAGTGTGAGCAGAGCAGACAGCTGGACGTGGCCTTGATGGTGACGGAGGTGATCGCCTACACCCACTGCTGTGTCAACCCCGTGATCTACGCCTTCGTTGGTGAGAGGTTCCAGAAGCACCTCCGCCACTTTTTCCACAGGCATGTGGCCATCTACCTGGGCAAATTCATCCCATTTCTTCCTAGTGAAAAACTGGAAAGAGCCAGCTCTGTCTCCCCATCAACAGGGGAGCAGGAACTCTCTGCTGTATTTTAGGTCAGATGCAGCATACTGCCTAAAGAAGATGGACGGGGCAGATGAAGCAAACACATCAACCTCTGCACCAGTCCTCTGAACTTCCAGCGCAACACTGAAGTTCTTAAAGACATTAAAATATATACCCAATGGTAGTAGTATATCTATGCACCCCAAAGGCATTACCAAAGGTCAGCAGCTGGGCAGTGACTTATTGTCAAACCTGAAAAGTAGAGCTTTTCTTGATTCTTTCAAGAGTTACATATATTTTAACGCACCTGAATGTTACACAGTTACTATGTGCAGCTACACACAGGTAAAGCTTTTTATATCTTAAACCTTAACTTCAGCCAGTTATTGATATAAATGAAACATACTTCACAAAATACAATAAATCAATTACATTACTTCTTAATGTGCCTAGCTCTTTCCTTGCTTGATGAAAAGACTTGTAAAAAAATTTATGCATATGTACTCTCAAGCACCATAATGGCATGTCACACCTGTTTTGAATATTCTTAATAATGAACAGATCTCCTATTCACACTGAATGACCACATTTCCCATGAGCTACTCGATAGAAGAAGAGCAATTTGGTATTTTCAGTATAGAGAATAAAGGCCCTGCTCATAGAAACTTCTCAAGAGTCCTGAAATGTGCAGACACTGTCCTCTTTTACACCAGTCTCACTGTTCATCCAGTAACTGTGCGTTAGGTGACACAGACAGGATTCACAAACACTGCCTTAGGTTAAGTGAAGGATGCAAAACTGTGTAAGACAAACACAATCCTTGCCCCCATGAAACTTTCCCTGTAGTAGAGGATGTTTAAGAGAGAAACAAATAACTTTAGTGCAAAGAGGAACACACTCGATGCTACGCCTGGGCCAGGAAGAAAAAGACCATTTCCAGCTGGAATCTGAGGGAGGAAGACTTCATGGAGGAAGTGGCTTTTGAGTAGGTCTCTGAAGGAGGGGCAGGATTTAGAAAGGGAGAGGGTTGGGGAAAAGGCACCCTGAGCTAATGTACGCCCAATACAAAGGTGAGTGGGGAAGGCACCAACATGTGTGGATGGCAGGGTGAGGTGGGAAGGCTGGGATGGGGGTGATTTTCAGACAGAGCATCTTGGGCTTTATTGGGAAGGCAAGGGGAACAAAGCAGTCAAAATGGTGTGTCAGGAAGATAAATGTGGTATCACACAGAGGAAGGAGTAGAGCAGGGGTCCCCAACCCCCGGGTCATGGACCGGTACCAGTCCACGGCCTGTTAGGAACCAGGCAGCAAGCAGGAGGTGAGCAGCTCTGTATCGCTCACATTACTGCCTGAACCACTCCTCCCCCTCCCTCTGCCACTGGTCCATAGAAAAATTGTCTTCCACGAAACCGGTCCCTTGTGCCAACAAGGTTGGGGACCACTGGAGTAGAGGCCCCAGAACCAGTCAGGGAGGTAAGTTAGGAGACAAATGGAAGTGTGGAGATTAATGGCTGGACTTCCCTGGTGGCGCAGTGGTTGAGGGTCCGCCTGCCGATGCAGGGGACGTGGGTTCGTGCCCCGGTCCGGGAGGATCCAATGTGCCGCTGAGCGGCTGGGCCCATGAGCCATGGCTGCTGGGCCTGCGCATCCGGAGCCTGTGCTCCGCAACGGGACAGGCCGCAACAGTGAGAGGCCCACATACCGCAAAAAAGAAAAAAAAAAAAAGATTAATGGCTGATCAAGAGAGGTGCCAAGAGCATGCCAAGAAGAATTTGGCCAAGAGACAGTGTGAAGGAAGAGTTAAAGCACCAGGAGCAGTATATGGTTGATTGAAAAAAACAAAGGACAAAACAGAATGTATGTTTAAAAAAAAAAAAAAGGAGACACTTTTTTCGTTGTGCTTAGATGCACTGACCATCCTCTTTTTTTTTTTTTTTTTTTTTTTGTGGTACGCGGGCCTCTCACTGTTGTGGCCCCCCCCATTGCGGAGCACAGGCTCCGGACGCGCAGGCTCAGCGGCCATGGCTCACGGGCCCAGCCGCTCCGTGGCATATGGGATCCTCCCAGACCGGGGCACGAACCCGTATCCCCTGCATCGGCAGGCGGACTCTCAACCACTGCGCCACCAGGGAGGCCCTGACCATCCTCTTTAAGGATACAAAAGAAAGAAGTAACAGAGGTCATCTTTAGGGAGGGGTGTGCGTAGAGAATAGAAGGAGGGCTATTTCTCTGAATACCCTTCTGCGTCTTTTAGATTCTGAAACATGGAAACACATTTTTCAAAAAATAAACAGCACTTTAGAATTATATAAAAAAATAAAAGGCTAGACTACTACTCAGATGTGGTATCCATTCTAGCCATAAAGAGATTAGAAGCCTTCTGCCATGAATTAACTCTGTGACCTGGTTAGATTATCTCTAAGCCCCCTTACAGCCCAAGTAAACTCTGATCTTGCTAAAGTTTTAGGAGCTGGATGCTCAAAGTCTACAAAATATATTGTAAAAAAAAAAGGAGGTTGGGGCATGATAGACAATTCCACAGCATCACCTCCTACTGGCCATGAGACCAAGTGCATTTTCCATCGTTCACTAAGGTATACTCAAGTTTCATGTGTTCATTCATCCATCTGGTCACTTATCACCCATTCATTCAGTAAACATTTGCTAAGCACCTGCCATGTTCTCAGCTAAGTCCCTCAGGAAGCTCACTGTCAGACTGAATTGGACACTGTTCTGTCCTACACTGCCCAAGATCAAAATCATGTCTTATAAAGAAAACTGCCAATACCTAAATTCAACCCAAATGAGAGAGACTTCCACTGTGAAGACCAGAAAACATTCCATTTCCAGAACATTTCACATCCTAATCAAATGCTTGGAGAAGGGATGTACCTGCTCTTGGCCTTCCATGCCATCCAGCCTCGACTGCTAGTGAGTGGCCTTAATTTTTCTTACCTTCACCCCTGTCTGAAAGGTCTTACCTCAATCCAACCCTACATGGGCAGCACAGGATGTGAACTCTGGAACACTAAACCACGCAACATGAATCTCAATTTGGCTAGGAAACTCTGAAGTTACTTTTTCTCTTTTTTGTGGTTCAGCCAAAATGTAAATAAGGCAATCATTTAAAAACTATACATCACTGGTCTCTTGCATTGCGAAGTACTGTTTGCCCTTAGGTAATCACAAGTGCAGGATATAGGTGCTAGTTCACACTCCCCTGGTCCCTGAAAGCTTTTAGGAGCTCTGTGACCGACACAAAACTGCACATAACCAAATCACAGATTCAGTGTGCTCCACCGTGCTCCCCAGCCCCATGCTGTCCGATGGAACCATCTACAACGATAGAAAAGTTCTACATCTGTGCTGTCCAATATAATCACCACTGATCATATGCAGCTATTGAGCACGTGAAATGTGGCTAGTGAGATTGAGGAACTGAATTTTTCACTCCGATTCAATTTTAATTGAAATAGCTAACATGTGGCTAGTGGCTAGTGCATGTGGTTAGTGGTACAGCACTAGCCCCTTCAAACTTGCCTCTTCATATCAACTCTGCCTATGCATCAAGCTTCCTGTAGTCAGCAATCATGTCTTGAACACTGTGCAACGAGCTGAGGAAAATGCCAGTGATGTAAAGATGAATAAGATTCATTTCTAGAAAACTCACCATTCAGTGGAAAAGATCCATCTGACTCAAATGACTATAACGAAATGTGACAGGTGCCCAAAGTCCCCTCAGCAGAAAGTAGAATGGAGTCATTGAAGAAAGTTACACAGAGAAAGTGATATTCTGCTTAGGTTGGGTTCCCCCAAAAGCAGTTCCTGAGCAAGAAGTGGAGAGCAAAGAGTTTAGTCGAAAGGAAACTCCAGGAGGGAGTGGGGAAGTACAACAGAAGAGGAAGATGCCAACAAAGGGTACATTACGAAGTACCTTCCACTGAGGGGTGACTGGAGTTCAAAACCACTAGAAAACTCTGGGAAACAGGGTAACTCACACTCCTCAGTTATCCCATTCAAGGGGGAAGACAGTTGGGGTATTAACACTCCACTCCTGTTGGTCATTGGCTGATTGGCGCTTAATTCCTCAGGATTTCCAGCCTGCCTGGTTCTCAAGAGGCCTTCCAGCTTTGAGGAAAGCTCCCCAGCAACAAGATGCAGATACTGGATGTTGGACGCCAGCTAGGCACACTCAGTTAAGGCTTGAGGGATAAAGCATTTGCTACATGTTTGAACAACTTTTTCATGAACCAAAGGGTGAAAGTGAGAGCAGTGTCTGCACTAGAGAGAGCCTGCTGTGGTGAAAACTAGGGTGACCTTGACAGTGGCAGGTGACCTTGAACACACCTCAGTGTTGACTTCCCTGCTGCTCTTTTTTGTTGTGCATCATAATCTGCTGGTTTAAAAAATATCATCTTTTTCCAGCTTGAGTTTCTGAGGTTTTCAGAATTCCAAGGGTAAAATTCTAAAGTCTTCACATCTTCTGGACAAAGCAGGTTTATGTCCTCCACAGGCTATGGGTTTTCAATCACTGAGATTTTCTTCCCTTTCTGCCCAGATAAATCCCCAGTATAGTTAAGGTCACCATTTCCCACTTTCTCTATTCACGGATCTAATCCAAGGGTCAGTGAACTGTGACCCATGGGCCAAATGCAGCCCACTGCCTGCTCTGTAAATAGCGTTTCACTGGAGCACAGCCATGCTTGTTTGTTTATGAATTGTCTGGCTGCTTTTGTGTTACAACAGAGTTGAGTAATTGTGACAGAGACCGTACAGCCCACAAATCCTCAAGTATTTACTTTCTTTTTTTTTTTTTTTTTTTTTTTTTTTTTGCGTTACGCGGGCCTCTCACTGTTGTGGCCTCTCCCGTTGCGGAGCACAGGCTCCGGACGCGCAGGCTCAGTGGCCATGGCTCACGGGCCCAGCCGCTCTGCGGCATGTGGGATCTTCCCGGACCAGGGCACGAACCCGTGTCCCCTGCATCAGCAGGCGGACCCTCAACCACTGCGCCACCAGGGAAGCCCCAAGTATTTACTTTCTTATCTTTACAGAAGTTTCCTGATCCCTGATAACCCATGCCCTACAGGATGTGGGGCTCTGATATGCATAGCCATGATGAGGGAGACCAGATTTGACGGGGGCAGGGGGAAACTAAGGATGTGAGGTCTGTGGAGAAGCTGCTTAAATCCCCAGGTTAGTTCTAGCTTGACCCTGGATGCAGTTCTAAACAACCAAAATAGGGCTAGATTGTGTAGTAGTCAAATGCTGCTCACTAATGCAAAATGCTATCAGTCTGTACCAACACAGCACATTGGAAGTTTTAACTGGGGCAGCCGGACCCCACAGATGCTGTATTCCAAACTAGGCTATACACAGAATTGACACAGGAATAGTTAAAACACATTTCACAACTCTTGAGACCCCTCACCTATACTGGGGACAAAGAGATTGGACTGTGAAAATTAGGGAGATACTTGAATAGGAGCTGTTTGTCGAGGGCTGCTGGTGCCACCTCTACACCAGGGATGGGAGGAAGGAAGTCATGGTGGGTGGTGTCTCTCACCTCAAGCCTGATAAGAGCGATGCCAATGGGACCACCCAAGAGCTTGATACAACTCATTGAGGTTAAAGAAGATCTGACTCTCACCCAGGAAATCAGGAGAACAGAGACAGGCCAGTCAGCTGCTTTGGGGGTGGAGTAGACAAAAACTGCCACTACTTTGGGATGGATCTATGCTTTCAGAGTTGATTTTGGCAAAGAACGTGGGATTCTTTTCCATGGGCCAGATGAGAAAGAGCTGAATGGAGGATTTCTAACCTTGCCCAAGAAGACTGCCTGGATGGAGCTTGTCTGTAGGATGAGAAAAATGTGTGCAGTAGACTGCCGAAACAGCAGGGTATCCCTGTTATGTTGAATATGAATATTCCTAGGGATGTCTCCAATTACTCTACAAAAGCAGTCCTTGAGAGACAGAATCAACTTTTATACCTGCTGGTCCCAGGGGTGGAGCTGGAGGTGAAGTCATCATTTTATGACAGGGCCAGTCAAGCAAAAACTTTCCTTCCTTTCCCAGTGCCTACCAGCCAGGGGACTAGAAACCATGCTTAGCAAGTAGGGGAAGGAGTAGAAATGCCAGGGAAGAAGAGAGACAAGTAGGACAGCACCCCTCACTCCTCTCTCCTGAACGTGGTTCATCCCTCGGCCAGCTGGGAGGTGGCGGGAAGATTTAAATGTCAAGTCAAGTTGAGTTTTGATATTCTTATGGGGATCAACCCTTCAATTTCTGAACTGAAACTCTCTCCTTTTAGTGAGTTCAAATGATCATGGGACTTTTTTGTACCTAAGCGTAATGATAAAAGTCATGGGACTGCCCAACTTTTCACTGTGGCTGGAAGAACTTCAGCCTTTAATTCATTTTGAAGAGATGTGAGACACAAAAGTAGATTCTTTCTGTTAATACCTCATAAGCCCTGTTGGTTTAATGTACTGGTGGCAAAATAAGTCCCCAAATTTCAGCTCTTGAGGTCCACAGACAGCTTACATGAATTTGCAGGACTGTCCTGCAGGACTGAAATGGATGTTAGAGCCCCAGATCCTGGCTGAGAAATAAGGCAGAGGGGGGAAAAAAGCAATGATATTTAATATATAGAGAGATATAAATATATATGGATATTAATATGGGCTTGAATAGAGAAATATTTATTAATGCCTGTAAAGTTCTACATACCTAGATTTTGCCTATTTTCAAAGTTAACCTTCCCTGGCTAAGCAAGAGCTAGTCCACTGGCCACTTCCCAATGCCATAAGAAGAGTGGTTGCCTCTTGCAATCTAGACTTTCTGAACTGAGGAAAGCCTCTCAGTTTTCAGATAGGACAAGATTCTTCCCGGCTTAGTTTGGGTCCTGGGAAATTGACCCCAAGCCTAAGACTGTCCCTTGCTAACACCTGCTTCAGTTACAGGTGTAGAGGGAAATGTGAACACAAGGGGGCCTTTGCATGCTAGAGCTGCAGCTAGCCCTGTGCAGTCATTCAAGAAAATAGTGAAGCAGAAAATATGCCCATATGCTAGGTGGGAGGTGAGGTTTTGATGATATCACAGCAAGAAATCAGGAATGCCTATATCTGATCTTGTCCAACTGGGTTGCAAAACTCTAGGGGATGCCATTTATATCCCTAGGAATTGTGCAATACAGTGGCCACAGGAGGGAGGAACAGAGGATAGGAAACATGGTTTCACTTTGTTAGTACCAGGGCTAATTCCTAGTTCCCAGGTGTAGGGCTTTGGTAAAGCTGGTTATAGTTCAAAGCCTATGAAATTACCTCATCTCCTCTTAAACAAAAATTCAAATCTAATTCCAGAGGGCCACACACAAGCAATGGGTAGGCTGAAAACATGTGCCACCAGAAGAGAGATGCAGGATGGCAGAACCTGACTCCATGGGGCCCACCCTGATTCCACATACTGCTGTTTGGAGGGTGGAAATAGACTAGACTTGCTAGTGCATATGTGGGACTTTTTAACACACAAAACCCCCAACTGCTAATAAGTGTGGCCCAATCCATTTTCTGAAATCTGTAAATCAGAACAGCCACTCCTCTGACCCAGGACGAGTGAGGATGGACAGATGGACAGAGACAGATGTTCTACTCATCCTACTGTTGTTCAATCAGGATGCTGTTCATCAGTCGAACCCCAACTGGTCACACTTATTGAACATCTATAACTGTCCTAGTCTTTATGCAGGGAGGTAAAGGGGATGGTAAAAGAAAAACATGGTTGCTAGCCTCAAGAAGATGAGAATTTATCAAATTAGGGAGTGTGTGGGATATTCTGCTGCTCCACCCAGATCCACTCTCCGCCCTGCTCTGCCCTGCTCTGTGCCTGAAAAGCTGCCCTGTATGGACCACACCAGTTTTCTCCCTTGTTCTCTGGACTAGGTCCATGTGGAACACTTGCAGGAGACTGGAAGAAGGGAGGAGAGTGAGATCAGAGTATTTATTCCCCCAGCCCCCTCCCTGCAGCAGCACTGGGGGCTAATGAAACAGCAGGTCCCAACTCTGAGTTCCGGACCTTGCCACATCCTCCCACCCCTAGCCCCTTTCAACCTAGGGCTGGTAATAAACTCTGTTACTCATCTCAGGGGACTGCATTCTCCCTCCACCCTGCTATCATCTTTGTATATGGTCCCTTGATTAAACTCTCCTCAGACTGCCCAATTTGAGTGTGTCATTTCCTGCTGGGACCCTGAGTGACATGAGGAGACAGTATATGGCACAGGAAAACAAGTTGGCAACAAAAGAAAAAATAAGGAAACTGTCAAGTAAGTGTTCAGGGAAGCCCTCCTGAAAGAGGAGGGGTGAGGATGGGTCCTAAGGACAGGAAACTACACCTCTGAGTAAAGCTGTAGGAAGGGGTTATACAAAGGCAGAGTTGAAAATGAACAGAGGATGTTTAAGGAATACAGACTAACAGTCGATGTGGATGGGAGAAATCAGCAGGTGAAGAAGCAAGGGCACTTTGATGCCTGAATTAAGAACGTGCCAAGGGTTCGGATGTACCCTATTGGCAACGGGAAGTAACACTGCTATAGATACAAACCAGGGCGGGGTGGGGGGGGGTTGCTTGTTTCATAATGATTCCTACAGTGGCCATCACCACGCTCCTCTTGACTTGTTTGATCCAAGAGTGATAGATCCTAGCCTGACCTAAGCTAGGCCAACTGGAATTTGAAAACTCAAATGAAGACACATAGAGATGGATGGGTGGCACTGATTGATCCTGTGGCTGTGGCCTAGAGAGGGGCTCCATGACCTCCTCCTGAGGTCCTTCTCACATTCTGTGAGCTGTCCAAACCACGTGCATACAGTCATTCTTGGCTAAAGTTGGGGTCGTTTATAAATCAAGATAAACTGATGTGGAAATGAGTGCTAGAAAGCAGGCTGCAGGCATCAGACTTCCAGGGAAATGAGACTCACAACCATATCCCAGAATGGGAAAAGAGCAGCCCATGGGATAGAGCAATCGAACAATTAGTCAGGCTATCATCTTGCACTATGTGCCCACTGAGGACAGAGCCTGGCCAGGGGTGAGGGCAGGTGGCAGGAAGGTGCTGCTATTTACCAACCTAAAAGGATGAGGGATGCCAGAACCAGAGGGTAGGATGGCTGCTTCCAAAGGCACTGAGCAACTTAAAGCAAGGGAAAAAAATAACAAACACTCAAATACTGAAGTTTTCATCTTCAAGTTAGAGTGAAACAGAGCCTTTCTGTGACCAAGTCGGGAGGAAAAAAAAAACAAAACTCTTATTACTTGAAGTTGCCAGGTTACGACTGTTGGAAACCAATTCAGAGCCCGAATTGGCAGGTGTCTTAATTATAATATGAGTTGAATTCACACATTTGCCAAAAAGCATGTATGAATGTTAAGGCATTAATTGAGATAGACCAAGAACCAGCAGGAATGAGGCTATCTGGATGGACGCAGAGGACCTGGGAAACCCTGATCCTCATTGCTCTCTGGCACACTCTCATCTATACCTTTCTTTCCGAAGGAAACCATTTTTCCTTAGTATGACAAAGTTAACAGTTCACCCCATGTCCCATTCTTCAAGGCTGCTCACCTAATAAACAGGATTCAAATTCAACATGACCCAGAAGATAAAATGCAGAATCAGAGAAGGGAAGAAAATTTCATAAGGAATTACAGAAATTGTTCAATACATATTATCAAAAATCTGAGTTTGGATTTTGAGAGTGCTTAATAAAAGTGAGAAGTGAATTTTGGACTCGGCTGAATTTACTGATACGTGCACTCATTAGAAATACTGAACTGGATGGCTAAAGTTCTATGAGTTTGCTGATTGCGCGGATACAGACTTAGACCAAATGCCTGTCCATGAAGGGCCAGGGATCCTCTGGAATAACCTAGAGGAAGACTGAACATTATACTACCTCTATCACGTGGGTTCTGACTAGTCTACCTCACTCTCTTCCTCTCTATAGCAGAGAAGACCCTTCTCTCTTTTGTCTTGAAGACAAGATTGGAGAGGGAAGGTCATCTGGAATGGTGGTAGGAGGGGCTATAACTGAAATACAATCCTTGACCTCAATGAGTAGGGAGTATATTAAGTGTGGATGTTTTACCTGCCAGAAACGACACAGGTGTGGCCATTATGGAAGCCAACAGGAAAAGGACGGTGATCTGGGCCCAAGGAGTGATCTGACATCCAGAAAACTCTGTGTGCATTCATCATGGGTATCCCAGGAATTAAATGTCTTACTTAAGAAAATTTCAAGTATGGCAAAAATCAGACCTGTCCTGATTGCTCTGGTAGAGAATGCGGCCACTGTCCAAATTCTCAGAAGTGAGTCATTTCACAAAACCAGGGCCTCTTGAATGAAAAGGAAAACACACATCTTTGAGGAAGAACTTTAAAATATTGCCAGTCATGAAAACCTTTGCCCTAGCCTTTCTCAAGTGGACCCACAGCCAATTTTGCTGGAATAACAGGCACTGGGAAAAGGAATACACTTTTTAGTGGATGCCAGTTGTAAATTACAGTAATTCCAAAAGACCCAAGGAATCACTGAAGTCAGCCTCAGAGTAGGTGCTCATGAGAGTCAGGTGGCAGAGTTTTGATGTGATTTTGTATCACTGTGGACTGGATAGAGCCCTGAACCTACCTTGCGATTTTTTCACCAGACCTCAAGTGCAGTGCAGGAAGAAATATACTCAGCGAAGGGTGGGATTCCCACACTGGCTTTCAGACAGTACGGAAAGGTTACTATGAGAGGATGGTCCAAGTGGAAGCCATTACAGGCATCCTGTCCTCCCAATCAAGACCAGAACACTACCCTATGAGGAAAAGAGCAGAAATCAGTGTCCCATCACAGATAAGAAAGGTGCAGACATACCGATTCCTATGATAGTAGCTCCTTATAATTCTCCAGTTGGCCGACATAAAAAACCAGTGGGTCTTAGAGAAGAACAGTGGAAGTGGAATATTACAACTAAATCAGATAGTGCCTTTAACTGTATGTGTTCTTTTAAGTTTGGTTCTGTTGCTGAAGCAAATCATTACAGTCCTGGTAATTAGCATGTAGATATTTATCTAGAATAGGGGCTGTCAAATATTTCTGAAGGACAAGTTGCTGCATTGTGTTGGTTATCTATGGCTGCAAAACAAATTACCCCAAAACACAGTGGCTTAAAACAATAGCACTCATTTATTATTTCAGGGTCAGGAATTTGGACACGGCACAATAGGAAAACAGCTTAGATCTGCTCCATGATGTCTGGGTCCTCAGTCAGAAGACTCAAAGGCTGTAGCTGGAATCATCTGAAGGCTCACTCACTCATATGTCTGGCAGCTGATGGCAGCTTCCACTGGCTTAGGGTCTAACTGGAACTGTTGGCCAGAACACCCACATGTGCTCTCTCCATGTGACCTGGGTTTCCTCACAACATGGTGACCAGATTCCAAGGGCAAACATCCCAGGAGAGAGTGAGTCAGGCAGAAGCTGTCCCCTCTTTCTAAACTGGCCTCATGAGTCACAAAGCATCACTTCCAGCCCACATTCTAGGGAAGGATGATTAGCCTTGAAGGGAAGTATGCTAAAGAATGTGTAGATATGTTTTCAAATTGCCACATATACCTTTATTCCACCAATAAAGGAATATCAATAATTGAGGGGTCTTTTGGATGATGGAGCAGCATATACCATATTTGTGTGTTCTGCTCTACCCAATTACTGGGTTACCCCTAAAACTTCCATTTTGGGGGTCCAGAGCAAGAGAAAGTTCTAAAGATAACCAGGGGTGCAAGTCTAGTGGCTTTGTCACCACTGTGACAACCCATCAGGTGAAATGCTGTGGGCAGTGTACAGAGCATATCAGGATATTTTGTGGAGCCTGCAGCCAGCCTTGAATGAACATGGCAGCAGCTCCTAGGGGAGTGGAGTAAGGCCATGTCCCCAACTGCAAGAAAGAACTCCTGGACTGCTACTGGACTCCAGGGGAGACTAAGAGTTTTTGACTACAGAACACCAGGTTACCATGACACTCAAGTTGTTTATTTTGAACTAACTGCCATCTGACCCACTTAGCAACAAAGTAGGGAGACCTATGAACACTGCCTCGGAAAGTGGAAGTGATGTATACAGGATCTAATCCAAGCAGGTGCTGAAGGAAATATGGGCAGGTTGCTCACACCCATAGCATCCCTAACCCCAACAACCTGCCACCACTGTCCCTCAATCTGGACCTGTGACCTCACAGGGTGTCCCCTCTGACTGGCTGACTTAGGATGGAAACCCTTATTCCTGGGCCATCTATTCCTGGCCCAGGAACAGACGGCCCTGCACTTTGCTTGAATGAGCATGAAGTAAACTGCGTCAGTCACAGGCCCTCTCAGGGTAGCCCTAAAGGACAGTAAAGGAGAGACGCCTCCCAGGTGGTAGAATTCGATGAGTTTACGATATCACCCACTTTGCCTGGAAGGAGAGATTATCTAGGGTCAGAATCTACACCTATTCCTAGACAGTAGCTTATGATCTGGCCAAATGTTGAAAAAGGAAGGAATAAGATTTAAAAATTCTGGTCAAGAAAGTACAGAGGACCATGTCAATAGATGTCTTGGAATGAGCTCCAAACCTAAAAATATTCATATCTCATGTAAATGCTCAATAAAAGACTCTCATAGTGGAAGCGGCTCTGATAATATGGTATGCTGGTTGCCCTCCCTATAGCAGCCAGATGATTTACCATGGGCTCATGAAGAAAGTAAACAATGGTACAAGGAAGGAGACAAAGCACAGACTTAAAAGCGCGGACTTCTATTGGTTGAGGCTATCTTGGTTTCTACCTTGGCTGTATGCCAATTTTCCTTCAGGAAAAACCAACCAATTTGATTGACTGATAAAACTACAATATGGGGCCTCCCTGGTGGCGCAAGTGGTTGAGAGTCCGCCTGCCGATGCAGGGGATACGGGTTCGTGCCCCGGTCTGGGAGGATCCCATATGCCGCGGAGCGGCTGGGCCCGTGAGCCATGGCCGCTGAGCCTGCGCGTCCGGAGCCTGCGCGTCCGGAGCCTGTGCTCCGCAACGGGGGAGGCCACAACAGTGAGAGGCCCGCATACCGCAAAAAAAAAAAAAAAAAAAAAACTACAATATGGCAGCTGCTCAGAGCAGACCAGCCAGCTTCTAGATGTATCAAGGAGGGAGATAGGATTTGCCCTCAGTGGACTAAATATTCTATAATTGAACTGCTTCCCTTACTCGTCGTGCCTCTGCTAACTCCATCTATCCCCACACCTTCTGAAGGCCTTATACATCATCACAGTATCCTAACCGCAGGCAAGGAGTTTATTTCACAGCATAAGGTGGAGGGTTTAGGCTGATGCCCGATGTGGCCTCTTGGTCTTGGTTCTGGTATGAACCCACATTCATTTAGAATCAATTGGACCTGCAGAATGGTGGGAAGGCCTACTGAAGAATTTGCTAAGAACAATGAGAAGCAAGCCAGTTGAGCCCTTCAGAACTTTAGCCATTTTTGAGACTCAGGGGTACCAAGTACTGTGGAAGCTGGGATTGAATCTCAAGGCTGAAAACAGGGCAGTTAGTTAAAAGTCTGCAAAAGGAGTAGTTAGATGCCCCACACTCTGCAAAAGGAGTAGTTAGATGCCCCACACCCTTCTCCACCCTGCCAGGCCAGGTGACTATCTTACCCATCCCCATAGGAGACACTCGTGTATCTCCAAGAGTAACTAAACCCAAGGTTCTCCACATTCAGAGGCACACAGTAGAGGGCAGGGGTGAGTGCTGGACTCAAACCAAAGGGATTTAGCACACTGGCTTGTGCCAAATATTGAGACTGCTAGCCCCACTTCAAAAATACCACTTTCAAAAACTCTGCAGCCAGGCAGCGGAGGAGATAAGAGTCTTCTTTGCAGAAACAAATGACCCCAGAGGAAGATACCTACAGGTTCTGCAGTTTAGGGGTCCCCCAACATAAGGACCAGCTCACTAAACACCTGTGACAAGCCACCAGCGGACAAGTCCTGCCCACTCAGGGCCTCCCATCAGCTTTGGTATCTCACTCTTAAATATAAATGGAATGTCAAGAACTGCCAGACTCTGAGGACAACTGCCTACATGGAAGACAGCATCTGGAATGAACGTCTAGGAGAAAAGGAACTCAGAGTCAAGAGAAATATGGGAGCATGAAAAAAACAAAAAAAAACCCACCAAACATGTAATCAATTCTCAGAGAGATAAAGAAAAGTATGGCTCCCGGAAGAAAGCAGAAAAGGGAAAGAGAGAGAGAACACTCAGAGAAGAGGAAAAAAACTCTTGGAAATTAAAAATATAAATTTTAAAGAAAAGTTAAGAGGGTTTGAAAGATAAAGGTGAATAGAAAAACTAATAGGTAATAGACCATAATACAACTTTTATTATTTTCCCAGGAGCTGGTCTAAGAGTTTTATATATATTAACTCATTTAATCCTCATAACAATCCTCTTATGTAGAAATCCCCTCCATAACACATCCTTATGAACTTTCATAACTGCAGGGATAAATAAGTATATTGAGAGCTTTCAAGGAGAAAAAAATGGGCAACAGGAAGGAACATTCTCAAGTAGGTCTGTGTCTTTATTCCAGACCTACTTGAGAATGGACTTGAGGATATGGGGTGGGGGAAGGGTAAGCTGTGACAAAGCGAAAGAGAGGCATGGACATATATACACTACCAAACGTAAGGTAGATAGATAGTGGGAAGCAGCCGCAGAGCACAGGGAGATCAGCTCGGTGCTTTGTGACCGCCTGGAGGGGTGGGATGGGGAGGGTGGGAGGGAGGGAGATGCATGAGGGAAGGGATGTGGGAACAGATGTATATGTATGACTGATTCACTTTGTTATAAAGCAGAAACTAATTTAAAAAAATAATTTAAAAAAACAAGAGAAAAAAAAAAAAAACAGGAAGGAATAGAAATAGACCAAACATCGACACAACACTGACTGATAAAAGACAGTGGGGCAGGGCTTCCCTGGTGGCGCAGTGGTTGAGAGTCCACCAGGGGACGCAGGTTCGTGCCCCAGTCCGGGAAGATCCCACATGCTGCAGAGCGGCTGGGCCCGTGAGCCATGGCCGCTGATCCTGTGCGTCCGGAGCCTGTGCTCCACAACGGAAGAGGCCACAACAGTGAGAGGCCTGCGTACCACAAAAAAAAAAAAAAAGACAGTGGGGCAGCAGCTGCACAGTTTGGATAAAACACTCCATTCAACCTGGAAATCTATACAGAACCAGAGTTTTGATCAAGTATGAAGGTATAATACGAGTACCTCTAGGCATGAGAGGACTTTAAACTTTTCCTCCAATTTACCCTTTTTCTCAGGAAGAGACAAGAGATATGCTTCAGTAAAATGAGGGGTTAGCAAGAAAGAGGGGGTCCCAGGATCCTAAAAACAGGGTTTAATACAGGTGAGCAGCAAAAGGAACTCCAGGACCCCCAGAGACAGTCCAGATTAGTCTCGAGGATGAAACATAGAACGTGTGGGTTTTGAACATTCTGAAAACTTATCATTGGGTAATAACTGACAGATCAAATTGGAGCATTTTGGAAAATTGGTGATAGGTGTAAAAACAACTAAGGAGATGGAGGGTGTGGGGAGCCAATAAACTGCAGGAACACAACACACTGGCTTCACAGTGAATACTATTTATCATGGCATGAACACTAATTAGTGATTTAACCAGAAACCAGAAAATAACCAGACTGAGACGTAGAGAGGGGAAGAACTGTGAGTGAGTTAGTCCTCACCTACAAGAACAGGAAATCAATAATAACGCCTAAAACTGGTACACCGTGAGGAAGCAACATAAGCATATTACTTAACAACATGTAGGTAAGCAGCAAGAGAAATGGCCAGTAGAAATCAAAGTGGCTGCCTGGGAAGAGTGGGCAGAGATGGGGAGAGGTGGAGCAGGAGATGCTATTTCTAATTTCTTTCTTTTTCTGTCCTCTGTAGGCCAGGATCTAATTTTCTTAACTATGCACTCTTATAACCTTCATAAAAACAAATTTAAAATTTTTGATGTTATTATATGAGAAAGCAAGTGCAAACAGAAAATAAGAATAGGAGAGTGAGATTAAGCCATACACAGAATCCCTTACTGCATGTAAGTAAGGCTCTGACAGCTGGAAGAGTTGAGCTCAAACCTGACCATGCCCTCACTTCTTAGTAACCCAAACAAAGAACAAAACACTGTCCAGAACAGTAACTAAAACATAATTAGATTATCAGAACAATATTAAATTAGAGGCTAATCAACTACACATTTCTGGTAAATGCTGAATGGTATAACATTGGCTAAAATACCTGGCCACAGCTAAGTCCAAAACTGATGGTCACTATCACAGAAAAAAATTGCTGGGATTTACATAAATCTGAAATCTTATTTTAAAATTTAATTATAATTGCAGTTGTATTAGTAAAGGTGAGTGCTCTCATTTTTAAAGATTGACATCATGGTGCAGAGACAATCACTTTTCTGCACTGTCAGCATTCAGCGGCTCCAGTGGTCACCACGCGGCACATGTAAGATCCTACATAGTTATGGCTTCCAGCCGAGGCTGGCGGAGGAGCAAGGTCTTGTGCTCACTGTACCAGTGTGGGGAAGTGCTCACGGTGATGTTGTCACAGACTCACTAAGCTTTCCTCTCCTTATCTCTCATGGTAATCAACTAAGGTGACAGTCTCCTCTTCAACTCTTGGAATTAAAGATACCATCACTGATTGATAATCCAATTTCACTATTAGTGCACTGCTTGAAGAGGATGCCTCTGAAGAACGTTCTTAAAAGCTGACTATTTGGACACCTCTTAGGAGCCATTTCCAATCTTCTCAGCCTTTTCTGCTGGGGCGCCTGTCAGCCTCTCACAGGTGCAGCCTGACGGCACCTGGTCTGGGCTCGGACCATGCCTCTCACCACCTACCCCAGGACTCCTCCACTGACACTCAGCACCATGCATGTGCAAGCTGGGAGTGCAGGAGACTTGATGTCCAGTGGGGCAAAGCCTTGACCAATGGAAGATAGGAGCTGATGGGGAAATGTGTCTGCCTCCACCCCCAGATAGACAATCCTGAGAAGCATCTCATAGCTTCCAGCAAGCATGGCAGTGGTCACAATGCATCCTTGTACTGGCCCTTACTCTTTCCCTGCTTTACTACCCCATCCTTTACCTCTGCTGCCTGAGATCACATACCCTGATGAAGTTGTGGCACATAAACCTTGATCTTGATCTTGAGCTCTGCCTTCTGGGAAACCCAAGTGAAGACAAGGGATTACGATTATTGCCTTCACTTTCATTTTAAATTTCTAATATTTTCCCATGCTTGTTCCATATAAGCACTCGAGAAAGGGTTGTTCTTAAGCCTTGAATCTAATAATATGCCATAAGCAATCCGATTGGCATTAAATATTTTTAAAAACTGTCTCAGATTCCACCTGCACCTCAGCTCTCATTGCAGGCACACCTCTGGAATGGAAGGATAGCAGGATCTTCACAGCAGTATTGCGCCAGAAAGAAATACTTGTGCTTTCAAGATGACTTCTTCAGCAGGTTCCAGTAAATCAGTTATTTTTCCACAAGGACCTATTGGTTGTTACCAAGTTTTACTGTGCCAGCACTGTTATTTGTGAAGTGTATTAGTCCACTTTCTTTTGGTCAAGCAGCCTTTCTAACACATCAAGGATGCTATGCCATTTGAGCATTTTGGAGAATTGTGTATCAAAGCAGTTTTACTATCTCATGTATGTCATATAGTTTACCTTTGGCTAAACACTGAATAATACTAGCGGCCGTCTACCTTTTTTGCTTATGACCAGCAATTCTGCTACATTATGCAGTGTCATAGGTACTTTCTGAAAACACAACTGAAAGGTGTGAACAAAACACTGCATGCCTGTGATCCCTAAATCACTCATAGTTTCACCATGTGTTTTCCATTATCAATGACAATTATAGAACATTTTGCATTGTTGATTTTCCATTCAATACGTGTTTTTTCTTTCCTTCAGATTCACTAAGTTGTTATCCGCATGAGACTTAGAAATCTCTTGACAAGCAAATAAAGTAGAACATAATAGAATTCCGTCTGATTCCATGGTGCTCTCAAACTTAAAAAAAAAAAAAGCTATCTGGTTGTCTCTGCACACCCAAATATCAGGTGCATCATACGCAAAATTTAGGATTGTCAGTAATCCATGTTTTCTAGAAGGATATTTGCATCTAGAATTCACAGCCTGGACATTTCTCAAAATTCTTCAACTTCTGAAAATGGTTGGGAACCTCTAGCAATCTTTTTGCCAAGGTTTTTGTTTAAATTTTAGCCTCTGTTTTCAATTGTCTTTTGAAAACAAAGATTGTGCCTTTGGAAAACAATCTTGTGAAGTAGATTGTTTCAAAGTTTGATTAATAAAATAGAATGTTTCCCTCTCCCTTCAACATTTTCTTTTTAAAAAATACCTCATATTCTTTTTTATGTCTGGATCAAAGAAAATTTATCATGGATATTTTCATACATTCTTCTGAAGTTCTTTCAGGAAATTTTAAGGTAAAAATCTTCACATTTTGCTTTTAATTCATCTTCACAGGATGAGAAGAATTCTCAAATAGAAAACCTTATGGAGGGGCTTCCCTGGTAGCACAGTGGTTAAGAATCTGCCTGCCAAAGCAGGGGATACAGGTTCGACCCCTGGTCCAGGAAGATCCCACATGCCGCAGAGCAACTAAGCCCGTGTGCCACAACTACTGAGCCTGAGCTCTAGAGCCCATGAGCCACAACTACCGAACCCGCGCCACAACTACTGAGGTCCACGCGCCTAGATCCCATGCTCCACAATAAGAGAAGCCACTGCAATGAGAAGCCCGTGTACCGCAACGAAGAGTAGCCCCTGCTCGCCGCAACTAGAGAAAGCCCGTATGCAGCAATGAAGACCCAACGCAGCCAAAAATAAAATAAACAAAATAAATTAATTAATTAAAAACAAATACACAAAAACCTTATGGAAAGATTCTTGGCTAAAATTGAATTAACTAAACTAAGAATCAATTACAGTTCTTAAAGCTTATTTTGTTTAATTTTATGAATAATTCTAGGAAGTCAACTACAAATATCAAATTATATAATTGACTCTCCATAATCTCTATTCTTTTTTTCTGTTCTACCTTTTAATGTTATTTGTATGTTTATAAACATTTCTCAGCCTAAAACTGACACAATGTACTTCCTACAGTATCCAAATAAAACAAATTCTCCCTGATTTCTTGTTTTAATTCCAGTCTAATTTTTCTATTTATTTAACTATTTGAAACATCTTAATTTTTGTACATAAAATTGACAGCTTATTACCATCAGTTTTTGCAGCATCTTACACTTGCAATATTCAATGTACGTTTATATTTCAACCGGTTGATAGAATTTCAACATATAAAGCACACAAAGAGATTTTTCACTCTAAGTTACTTCCAAATGTTTATGTATGTTTGGAACTGAATTCAATTATTTATAATAAACTTGTTCTTGTGTTTCATACATTTATATGATGGGGATCTGCACGATCACATGACCACTGATCATGCAAAAGTTCAGAAATCCCAAAACTAACATTGATGGGGGCAAATAGCTTTTTGCCCTTACAATGACTAAGGTCAAAGCTGAAGCCAAAATTAGATTCTTTTAACCATATTTTTTCCCTGCCTCATATTACCTCAACCACATTTTTGAATGGCATTGAATTCTTACATCAACTATATCCATACTGGGTACTGGTCCAAAATCTTATGTTTTTTGTCTCTTGTGACTCACAAGAAGTTAAAACAGAAAACAAGAGAGCAACATCTGTGTGGTTATTTCCAGAACTACAGATATTTCAGGAAGTCTTATAAGAAGCCTAAAGATACACTGGTGTAATGCTTTTTTTTCTTACTGTGCCTGAAAAGTCAATAAATTCTTTTTAAATTATGTAAACTTTTAACTAAGTTACCAGCTGAGACAGCATCTTGAAGATTGAGATTATCTAGCCTCTAAACCAGAGGCAGGAACCACAAGGTGAAGATGGGTGGGGAGACGCAGGAGGCTGTGACACATCTCATGTTTCTATCTAATGATCCACTCACAAATGTTGTTTCCTGTCCTCACACCGTTAAGCTCCACTGATCTCAAGGTGTTAGTGCCCAAATGACCCAAAAAAGTTCTTAAGGAAACTGAGAATGCCACCTGACCCCACTGTCATTTCCTTACACAATTAGAGAAATGGTGAACAAAAGGAATAATTTTTTTTAAATACATACAAATACATATATTCCGGAAGAGTATCATATATGAAACGTAGGGGAATGTTTTATGCATCGCCATATACTGTTATACCCCAAAGTAGGAATTAACAGAAACTACCCCAGTCCTATACAGACAGGTCTGTGGATGTCTCAAGGGACTGAGGAATGACAGACTGGGCCACCTCAAAGGACTCCATCCATGCAGGTGGTGGTCACAGGAAAGGGGAACCTGAAATAGTAGTGGAGGACGGGGGTCTTAAAAACCAGCTGCAAAAATATGTATTGTCTCTGCCTGTAGTTCTCGTCCCTCTTTATTTCTCCCAGTATTGTGTATGAGTTACGTTGGTTATGGTTAAGTTTAACATTTGGTTCATAGGTTACAGATTATCAGTTGGGCTTAAGCGAAACCTCAATAGAAACTCACATCACTGGGAGAGCACGGGCTTGGATGACAGTGAACTCAAGTACTCATTTCTAGATGCAGCAGTTGTTGATCACTTTGGGCTATTCTCCAAAACACACGTTAACATATATAATTTGACATTTGTGGGATCATATTATACATGCACACCTGAGGGTATCTTTTTCTTTGTAGTACAGTTTTTTGTTTCTCTCCTTTTCTTCCTAAGATGGTCTTTCCCTCTCCACTCTTCCCTCTCCTGATATCCCCCAAGTCTCACAAATGACCCATGTTTTCTGTCCTAATATACCATATCCATACACAGTTGTTTGGGTTTTTATTTTTCTTTTTTTGCCATTGTTTACAATACACAGTACACTGTTCTTTGCATCTTACTTTTGAATCCCATAATACTTTGTGGAAATTCTTCCTAATCAGCCAGTTTGGCTCTAATTCCTTCTTTTTAATTGCATAATAATATTCTAGGGTGTGGATGGGCCATAATTTATTGAACCTTTCTAGTATTCAGAATTAATGGCTTTTCAAAATTTTTCTTTTTTACTTACATATCCTTACATGCCAGTCACTGGTACTTTTATCTCTATGGCATTGGTTCCCAGGCACGGGATTGGTGGGACACAGATACGTGTTTTAAATTTGAAAGAACCTGGCAGATTATTTTATAAAGCAATAACAGTAATTTACTTTTCCACAGACAGCATATGAAGAAACCTCTCACTCCTCCCTACTCTTCACCAACTCATTATACCAGGCATTTCCACTCTTCCTAATGTGTTCTGTATGGTGGATGTAAAGTGATTTTTCACTTTGAATGTAATTTCTGTGTTTGTGCATATTCGTATATTTTTCAGTCACTTGGATTTGCTCTTCTATGAGCTGCACATTCATTAGATAAGAAAGGAGACACACTCACAAAGATGGGAGGGATGAACAATTATAGATGAATTCTACATACAGCACTATGGCAACTCACTGGAAAACCTTGAAGAAATGGGAGGATGCCTAGAAAATTTTTATGTATCAAAATTCACCCAAAAAGAAGTAGAAAATACAAATGGGCTGATTAACATAGAAAAATTAGAAAGGTAAATTAATATCTACTTTTTAAAAGATACCAGAACCGGATATTTTCATAGCTAAGTTCTACCTAACCTTTAAAGAAGAGATAATTTCGATGATATTTAAATTATTGTAGCTCATAGAAAACTATGGAAAAATCCCCATTTAATTTTGTGAAGTCAGTCTATTTTTAAAGATACAGTTAGAGTGCAATTCTCACTTATAAATATATCAATCTCACTTATACATTTGTAAGTAAAAGTCAAAATATTGGGGAATAAAATCTAGCAGTACATCAAAAGAATAATATACTGTGGTCAAGTGATGGTATCTAAACATGAAAAGATGGTCTGAATTAGGAGCTCTATTCTCTTAATGCATTAGATTAACAAATTAAACGGCAAAAACCAAATGACTGCATTAATAGATACTGAAAAATTATTTGATAAAAGCTCAGTAATTGGACTTCCCTGATGGTGTAGTGGTTAAGAATTCACCTGCCAATGCCAGGGACACGGGTTCAATCCCTGGTCCAGGAAGATCCCACATGCCACGGAGCAACTAAGCCCATGCGCCACAAGTACTGAGCCTGCGCTCTACAGCCCACAAGCCACAACTACTGAGCCCATGTGCCACAACTACTAAAGCCCACGCGCCTAGGGCCCATGCTCTGCAACAAGAGAAGCCACCGCAATGAGAAGCCCGCGCACCACAACGAAGAGTAGCCCCCGCTCTCTCCATCTAGAGAAAGCCCGCGTGCAGCAGTGAAGACCCAACACAGCCAAAAATAAATAAATAAATAAATAAATAAATTTATTAAAAAAGAAAAAAGCTCAGCAATTATCTCCAAAATGGGGGAAATTGTGATGAAGTCTGTTACCAAAAATCCTCAAAAAAAAAATCACCCCAAATAGTGAAATATTAAAACTAAGCCAAGGGCTTCCCTGGTGGCGCAGTGGTTGAGAATCCACCTGCCGATGCAGGGGACACGGGTTCATGCCCCGGTCCGGGAAGATCCCACGTGCCGCGGAGCGGCTGGGCTCGTGAGCCATGGCTGCTGAGCCTGCGCGTCCGGAGCCTGTACTCCGCAACGGGAGAGGCCAAAACAGTGAGAGGCCCCCGTAGCGCAAAAAAAAAAAAAAAGAAAAAGAAAACCTAAGCCAAATAAGTCAGGCATCGTGTATCAATGCCTGCCACCACCATTATAATTTAATATTATTTTAGAGGGTCTAAAAAACACGAAGAAAAAAGTTGATTAAACTTTGCATGTTCATATACCTAGAAAATCAAAGAGAAAGAAACTTCTGGAACTCACAAAAATCAATAGCTTTTCCTTATATTAGTGATATGGCACAAGAATCCAGAAGCTATAAAAGAACAGGTAAACATATTTGATTATATAAAATTTTCAACATTTTGTAGAACAGAATAAACCATAGCAAACCCAATATAAAAATAATTGTTTGGAGAAAATACGTTTGCAACAAAGATGATCAATAAAGTATTGATATCTATAATACATAGAGTTCTTATACATTCGCAAGAAAAAGACAAACAACCCACTAGAAACAAGTGTTGAAAGTCATACCTTGATGAGATAAGGAAATAGACATTATACCACAGAGAGCAGGTTTCCCCTCAAAACGGTTGCTTCTAGCAAAGCAAAGCGTGCCAGGTTAACAATCAGATTGCAACTCTGCTTTCAGCACACTTTAAAAAATAATAATATAAAGGAGAAAGCATATGTACCACCTTTCAAATCCCCTCGCACCACCACCACCTAAAATTGTATGCCCTCAAATTCTAGTCTTATACTTCATACCAGGCTGTCTTGGTTGTGGAGGAAATAGAAACACAGGTACCCTTTAAGTCTCTGGAGGTGATTTCTGACTCTGGCTTGATAGTACCCCTGTGAATTCCAGTTCACATATGTGGGGACCTGAAATCCTGCTGAGCTGCAGAAGAGGTTCCCCCTGGCCCTGGATGTCCTTAGCACTCTTTATACTCCCGATCTGTAGTGTAGCCCTGAAGGACAGATCACCTGCATTTTGGATGCAGATTTAGGTGGTGTCTGTAGTTTTACCACCAGGTCCCACCCACCAGACTGGGCTGTTTGGATGGAGTCAGGACCCTGGGTCAGGACACCCCATTATACCCTGTGTAGAATGCACCACAGGACATTTCTTCAGGTGCAAAACAGCAGCCCAGCCACTCCCCTGTCCAGGCCAGTCCCCACTCCCTCCTGCTATGAGTTGATCCACATGTGTTAGTTATGACAACTTGGACATTGCCCAGTGACCTGGGCTGAGATGAACAGCACTGAGTGAAATGTTCAGAGCCCACCAGTTTCTGAGCTGCCTCTTGGTCCCAGCCCATGTGTACAGCCTCCATGACCTATGCCTCATACCCTTTCTCCCGGAGATTGTGTGTGTCTTCTACAGAAAGCACAGCAATCCAAGAGTGACAGTGGAGGGAATGTGTGGAAACAACCAAGAAGGGGTTAACATGGTGTGGATGGCTGAGGCATCAACAGTCTTTCTGCCCCAGAGAGAAGGTGGATATGACAAAAGCAAGGTGGGGAGTCTCTCAGGGAAACTGACAAAGCAACTGTGACACATCCCAGGAGTGAGTGGGCTTGGAGGTTAGCAGGGGACAGGGAGATGCAGACTTTCAAAAAGCATGGGGAGAGATGAACCATGCAGATAATTCAAAACCTGCAAGAAGGAAACTACACTAAACACTTAAAAGCAAAGGTTGTTAGTTTCAATCCTTCTATACAAGTTAAGACAAAAAGGCAAAAAAAAAAAAAAAAAAAAAGAACAGGTAAGGAGAGGGTATTTCAACACTGGAATCAAAACCGAGGCAGCCGGGGGCTGAGAGAAGGGCAAAGATGTTTTCTGCTAATGGCCCATGATCCTAGCTCCAGTCCATGAAGAATCAGGTGGGTTTTTGCAATTTTCTCATAGCTCTCATGATGCCCACACCAAACATTTAGGAAGCAGGGCTCATAGATGGAGTGCTGAGCTAAGCATCATGGTAGGTACAGGGGAAATGTAAAACCTACTCTCTGCATGAACTACTGGAAGGCACTAAACAGCAGTACTGGCTGGTTTTATGTAGGACCTTTGCTCTTCAGCATGCTGGTCCAGCAACATCCACATCACCTGGGAGTTTATCAGAAAGGCCCAATCTCAAGTCCCACTCCATTCCTTACTGACTCAGAATTTGCATTTTTATTAAGATTCCCCAGAGGCCGTGTTTGAGAAACACTGATATAGGCAATGAGGCAGAATGGAGAGACTGCCTGGAGGCAGGGTTGCTATCCAAAGCTTCAGGGACAAGTTGGATCTTGGACAAACCTTGAGTATGGATGCCGAGTGGACTGAGAAGTGCTGGGGTGGAGAACTGAAGGTATCCTCAAGGCCCATGTCAAATGCTTCACACATATGAACTCAGGAGGATACATCCACCCTGCCTGTCCTCTCCCCAGCAAACTTCCCTGGGATGTTTTAACTCAGGAAATGGCCCTGGTTATCAGGTGTGAACTGACCCAGTCAAAGAAACTGGCCTGGGCTACCAAGGCCATTCTGCCATTCAGCTTTTTGGCTGCACTCCAGAAGTGGGCCTGGGGTTTCTGCAAGGGGCCCCAGAATGACCTCATCACACCAGGCCTTTCTTTCCCTTACTCACCGAGACCTTCCTGTTGGGGTAAATATGTGTTTAGGTACAAGTAACATACTTCCTCCCCATTAAAGTGCCTGGGACTGTTACTTTTGCTTTTAGGAAACCCATAAAAGGGAAACTTCAACTCAATCCAAAAGAAAGGAATAGCTCATACATTAAGAATGGCCCTAATCCCTTAGCAAGGGGCTGTTCTCTATGTCCAGAAAGGGGAGATTAATCCATGCACACTTACTGGATGCTTTGTATGAGGCAGATGCAGCCCTCCACACTCCACTCCTCCCACCCCCCGCCCCCAAGAATACCTCTTCCTGAACTTTGTTTCTGCAACTGACCTACATTGAAGAGTGTTTCACTTTAAAATGGCTCTTTGAAGTGCTCTGCTGAATCTACTCCATGGATCTTGTTAAAGAAATTGATTACATTGCCCTAGTAGCTGCCATTATGAGCTCCATGATACACCAGTCAACAGCTACAAAAGAAAATTAGGAGCAAGAGGAAGAAGAAGTTGAAGATACTCATCTGTGCTCCAGAAGCTCTGGAAGCTAGTCTGTCCACCGTGAAATTTACAGGGCCTTTAATTCACTGATGTGGGACTCTCCAAGTAGGAGGTCTGATAGATGGGGCTTTCCAAACTTATTTAACCACCTTTTTCAGGATGGTCTTGTGTAAAACATTTTAGTACAGACTTCACCATGTCCATATCTTCTCAAAGAAGACCCGTGGAAGATACTTCTCTCCTTGAATCCAATACCAAGAATGGCTATGTGTCTCCTGCGGAACTACCCTGCCTGAGAATTCGAAACTAAATGTGTTTTACTCTTCATTGGCTGCTGGGGCTGAGGGCACGATGTTGGAAGGCCTCCAGCAAGTGTACTGAAACTTGGAGCATACCCTCTGTGGCCTGACTCACTGGTGTCCACTTGTTTTCCTCCATTTCCTCAACAATTTAACTGAAATGTTTCTCTTGGACTAGCTCCATTTGTAAGTTGCATTAAATCTTTTTCCAAACAAAAATTCAGAGAGGCTAAACGACTTGCACAAGGTCACACAGCTTATCAGAGAGGAATCCAAGATTCAGCCTCACTTGGGCCTATCTTTGAGGCCTAAGCTCTCCTAGACCACTTTCGTAGTCCCGTGTGGGCCCATGAAAGTTCTGGGTGTGTTGGTGACACTGGGGGCTGGTAGGAAATGACCGTTATTGAACAACAATGATTTGGCTTAATCTTTCCTTCTGCCTTTGCTTGTTTCTTGCTGCCTAGCCTCCTCCACACCCACCCTTTAGGACCCCTTCCCTACTTTCCAAGACTTTTCATCAGCTCCCCAAGTCCAAGACCCCTAATCTATGACTCACAGCTCCAGCCCACGTACTTCTAGATAACCAGATATAGGAGAACAATGTACTGAGTGGTCAGCACAGACACCAGCCATAATAACGGGGTGACCATTCCAGCTGAGTCTCCCCCACCTGCATACAACAGAAACCCAGCCACAGGGGTGGCTTGACTAATTATGGCCTTGTCTGACTCACACAAATACCACAGCTGCTTCATCCAGCTCTCTACTCTGCATCCCTGGAGTGATGCTTTCATCCCCCTGGTTGCCACATGGGCTCCAGATGGCTGGCCTACTGCCAGCCTCATATTTGCATTCTAAGCAGGAAGAGAAAAGAAGAATAAATTAAGAGGAGGGGGAAGGGACAGCAAGAATATGAAGGAAGAACAATTTCCTAGGAATCCCTAGCAGATTTCCCCTTTAGTTTCATTGGCCAGGATGGTGCCACACAATCACCTCTAGCTAGAAGGGAGGCTGACCTGAATGTAATCACAGTTAGAAAGGAAGGAAGAGCATGAGGTTGGGGCAGTCAGCTGGTGTGATCTTCCACACCAGAGGCCACCCCAAATGCTTGAGCTGAGTACAAGATGTAGAAAGCAGGCAGCAGGGACTAGAAGGGGAACACCAGGGCTGAGAGGGTTGGCAGAGTCATCCAGGGGGTGCATCCAAGGTCACTGTGCTGCACCCCAGGCTCCCCTTCAGATCTGAAGGGCTCATTCCCCCTGGTGCTGGGAGTGCTGCTAACACAGCCACAGCTGTCAGCCTCCTTTGGGCATCACCTCCACTGAAAAGAGTCACATTCCCTTCCCAGGACAGCCTTCATCCATTGACTCATCTCTTCATAACTATGAAGGGTCCTCCCAGCTCCAGAGCTCCCCAGCTGAGGCCTTCGTTGAGATTGCCCTCTTCTCATCCTACTTCCTGCCTTTCCCTCCCAACTGAGTTATTCCTAAGCACTCCTAATAAACATGTGGCAGGCTAATTTCCCAGGGGCACAGCCTGCACCAGGGAATAAGCCACTTCTTTCTTTTTCAAGTTCAACCTAACAGGTGTGTCTAACAGGTATGTCTGGTGAAGGTGAGTATGTCTGAAGCCCTGAGCCACGTGCTGGGAATAGAGGGGGTAGTGAATCCAAACAGGAACAAGCATCAGACCCCACCTTTAAGGAGCTCACAGGGCTTGTGCAATGGAGCTGGGAAAACAAGCAGCTAAGACACAGGACAAAACAGAGTAAGGCAAATATAAAGTACAATGGATGTTCAGAGGAGGAAGATGCTATCAATGGTCTGACCAGAGTAGTAAGAGACTAGGAAATTCGTAGGAGCTTCACAGGAGAGGAAGCCTTTGAAATGACCTCTGAGGATGACAGGGCAGAGCCCATGGCAGAGAAGCACTCCAGGCAGAGCTAGCATAAGCAAATGTCCAGAGGGTAGTAACTCATCCAGTTTGGCCAGAATGAGGAGTGAAATTGAGCACTAGTTCCAAGTCAGACAGCTGGGACTTGACTCCCAGGTCTGCCTTCTCTGAAAGAGGGGGATCAGGCATATTGCTTAACCTCTCACAACCATGACTTTCTCATCTGCACAATAGTAATTATACATCCCCTTTCCCCAAAGGGCTGCCATGGGGATTGAGTAGCTAAGACATGTAGACCACTACACAGACACCTGGAGAAGCCTGAGGCTCAAATGATACTCTAGTTGTTATCACACAAGCAGAGATATTGAGGAGGCTGTTGTTTAAGCCAGTGGTGCTCAAACTCAGGTCCCCAGACCAGCAGCATCAGTAACATATTGTTAGAAAAGCAGTCTTGGGCCCCACTCACCCCAGGCCTACTGAGCCAGAAACTCTCTTGGTGGGCCTGTCAATCTGTGCTTCAGCAAGGACTAGTTGGAGAACCACTGTCAGGAAGGGCTTGGAAACAGTGCAAAAAGCCCATTTGGTGAGAGAGATGAATCATTTCCGTAACCTTGCCTTTCACTCCACTTCCTCAGATTCATAATGAAATATGCAAAAGAGATATCAGAAGAAGAAACATCCAGGGCAGTGGCCACCCTTTATTCTTCTTCCTTTAATGTGCGGTACAGAGCAAGAGACAACTTTCCAAATTCCACAGACCGTTAGATCTGGGATGGAGCCCGACATTTTTTTCTTTACTTTTGGAGAAACTTAGGTCCTGAGGGGTAACAAGCCATGGCCAGTGTCTCAGATTCATTGGCAGAGTCAGGACTGAAGCTCAGGCTTCCCAGCTTCAAACTATGATGGTTAAAAAATGGAACTGTTCTGGTCAAAGAGGAAAGTCAATGAGAAAGTAGATCAAAATGATGCCATAGGAGACCTGGGTGAATAATCAAGAGCAACTCAAAACCAGCTAGTGGAGTTAGGGAGCAAAAAGGTTGCATCTACAGTATCATTTTGCAGAATCCCCAACCAAAATTATCAACCTAACATCCACTGTTAAGGCCCATATTCCACCATTATAATTAAGAGCTTTTCATACACGACAAACCAGGCAAGGCTAAACCCACTGCTACATCAAAATAAGAATATCCATAAGGCTTTAATTATAAAAGGAAGGAAGAGGAGGAGAGGGAAGAAAGAAGCAAGAGCCATTTTACAGAGCCATACAAAAGAAAACTACAGCTCCTAAGTTCTTATATTTAAATGGATCTGTGACGGGGGAAATAGCTAAATTGCATAGAGTTGTAAAAACTATCTACTATAAGTTTGAACTTTGTGAAACTACAAAAAAGAAAGATATTCTTGGCCGTTAATGTGTCAGCCTTAATGAAAGGAACTGGCGAGTCCAGCCTGAGTTAGGGTGGGTCAATGTGCCCTCACTGTGTGGGATGCAGAAAGGAGCAGACAACAAAAAATTAAGGATTTAAAAAGAGGAGCCAGACTGAACCAAAGAGATCTTTGGTTGCTCTTAGCTCTGGGTTTTACCAAGATGTGATTGGAGGAGGGGTGAGCAAGGACAGTTTTGTATGTTGTGCCCTAAACAAGCCTGCTGCTCCTACCCACGGGGCAGGCGACAACTGAAATCCATGCGGCGCTCTGCTCACCCAGCCATGCTCAGACCAGCACAGGGTGGCACATGTTCCTAAGCTCATAAGACCAAATGACAGAATCATGCTGCTGGGTTGCCTTTTAATATCTGTAATTAAGTCTGTTCAAAGCAACCCATACCTTTAAACAAATGATGGGTTCTTTTCAAATAATTTCCTTATTTTCTTTGTAAAGTACCAGACTCAGGAGATCCAACCAACCATTCAGAGTCCCTATCTTGGTGTTGAGACAGAGCAAAGTGAGAATCTCCCCTCGGAGAACAACGTGAGCAGATCTGCTTTTAGGAAGAGGCACCAACTACAGTGCAGTCCTTCATAACTCCCCTCATTATTTTTAAAATTTTTATCTTGTTTGTTTCTGCAGTGACTCTTCTCAAGATCTTAGTGATTTTGATGATATATTTGGGGATCTGCTTTCTTGCTTCATTCCACGACACCTCCATGTTCTACGTGACTGTCAGACCGATTCACTTATAGAAATCCTTCCCCAACACTCTTTAAAGGGTGAGCTCTTTAAAGGGTCAAAATTAAACAAGCAGGAATAGTAGTGGCCTCCTCACATTCACAAGGAATGGGAAAGAAGCGCTTCTCTCTGAGGGAGGAACTGGGTTCTAAGAAGTACTAACGAAAGGGAGTTGACTTGTTTGATGCTGGAAGATTTCTAACCCACACAACTGGACAGTGTGTGGGGGTGAGGCTGGTGCTACATGTGTGCTCAGCATCAGTCACGTGCCCCCAGGCTATTCAGGATCTGACCATTCATCTCCACCTCCACTGCTCCCATCCTTAACAAGCCTCGTCATCGTGGGAACTTCGCCTAACTTGTTTCCCTGCCTGTGTCTGCCTTAACAAGCTGTGCTCAATGCAGCGCCAGAGTGGTGTGATCCTGTTGAAACATCTGTCCCTCTGCTACCCAGGGCCCTCCAACAGCTCCCCAGCTGATGCCCACTAAAGGGAAAAGCCCTCCCCAAGGCCTGCCAGCCCTACACGACATGGCTCCCAACTACCTCTCTGCCATGGGTCCCTACACACTCCCCCCCCACCCCCTCTGCTCCAGTTACTCTGGCCCCCTTGCTGTTCCTTTGTGCAAAAGTATTGAAATTTCTTCAGGTCGGACATATATCTAAAAATGGAACTGCTGAATCAGAGCATCTCTTCATTTTCTAGATATTGCCAAATTGCTCTACAAATTGGTTCGCCAATTTACATTCCTACCCACATTATGGAAGAAGGCTGGTTTCTCCACATCCTCAGCAACATTGGCATTTTCATCTTTACTAGTCAGATAGGTGGGAACGGTTAGCCCGATACTGTTTCAGTTTGCATTTTCTTGATTAGGATGGAAATTTAGCAGATTTTCCTGTTTATTGGCCATTTGTATTTCTTATTCTGAAAAGCTGATGGGGGAGAGAGGAGATTTTAACAACTCAATTTCTTAGAAAAGTTTATTCGGTTTTTCTATTTTTCATAAGTCAATTTCACCAATGTATAATTTCTAGGAAATTACGTGTTTTGTCCAAATTTCCAAATGTATTGGCACAAAGTTGCTCTGGGCGTTCTCTTATGACGGTTATTCTCTGTTCTACTTAGTTTAGTCTTTTGTTGCTGTTGTTGCTAATATTGCTTATTTGTGCCTCTTCTCATTTTTTCCTTCATCCATTTTGTTGGAGGTGTGATCACTGGGACTGTGAACGGTCTCAAGTCAGGTTTTGTGAATGAGTTATGAACAAAGTTTTCAGTTTTCAGAATCTTTTGGATTTCAGACTGGTGGACTACAGATTATAGGTCAATGCTTTCATTTTCATTCAGCTCTAATTACTTTGTAATCTTTGTTCTGCTCTCATTATTAACTCATAAGGCATTTAGAAAATTATTTTTTTAGTTTTCAAAAACATGGTTTTTGTTTTTTATAATTTATGCAAAGACGGTTTTTAATTTAACAAATTGTGGTCAGAGAATGTGGTCTGTGTGATACCATTTCGTTCTTTTTTTTTTTTTTTTTTTTGTGGTATGCGGGCCTCTCACTGTTGTGGCCTCTCCCGTTGCAGAGCACAGGCTCCGGACGCGCAGGCTCAGCGGCCATGGCTCACGGGCCCAGCTGCTCCGCGGCATGTGGGATCTTCCCGGACCGGGGCACGAACCCGTGTCCCCTGCATCAGCAGGCAGACTCTCAAACACTGTGCCACCAGGGAAGCCCCCATTTCGTTCTTATTTGCTAATAACTCTATTATGAACTCGGATCTGGTCAGTGTTTATCAAAGTTCTCTATAGAGTCTCAGTTCCAGAGCTTCTCTGCTGATGACTCATGAATGGACTGTGGGTGTTGTAACATATTGATTTCTTCAGCCCTCAGGACAGTTGAGCAGGACCTTCTCATAAGCAAGCTTATCTGGGTTTCCTGAAGGGCAGCCCCTTGCCCAGGAAGCTCACGCAATAGTCTCCATGGGCAGTAAACTCACGACCTCCTTCCAGCCCTTGTGCTCTATGGTAATGTGCTAAGAGCCCAGACAAGGTGACATTCACATCACCAGCCAGGTGCAGAGCTCATGGCTGCCCAGCAAGGACAAGGGGTCTGTGGAGCTGATGTTCATATTCCAGGTGCCCAGGAGATGGAGCACAGCCAAGGCCTCTGGTAGAGACTGGGGCCCGGGGAGGCTCAGTGGGGCTCCCAGCTGACATAGCTTCAGGCAGCAGCGTCAACTCTCTGCTTTACGTATTTCAGTCACTTCTGTCCATTTGTGCCTGATGTACCCTTTTAGTGGCATCCACACCAGCTGCAGGGGTGACTGTTCTAACAATGTTATGTGTGCTTTGTAAAGTAGAGCTACATCATCTTTTAAACTCTTAACATAACACATTTGATTGACTTTGATATTCATTTGTATTTCAACATTATAAGAAATTTCAACATTACATTTGTTAATGAAAGAGAACTATTAGATTCTTCACGTATAATTTCAACTGTTGCAAAATTTTGTATGGTTGTAAATATTGTGCTTTAATTTTGATTAAAAAATTATTATTTATGTGAATAAAGTTTCTCATTTATTGTGATTATCAAGAATTTGAACTTATTGTCATCAAAAATCTTGATCTGGAATGTGTCCAGCAGTTTCACACATAAAATATGATAATGGCTTATGTTTGTGGGAGCAACTTTATTTCTCATTTAAAAAATGGGAAAATATTTTACTTGTAAAACTTATTTAAAAGCCAATGTTAATATTTTATATTATGAATTTTACACTTTATTATAATACTAATAAAATGAAAATTACTTTCTTAATAGATCATTCCTTTAATAGTATGTAGTCTTCTTCTTTCCCAAATTAAGGATTTTGCCTTAAATTCTATTTTGATATTATATCTCAGTGTTCTTTTGACTAATTGTTTTACAGAATAACTCTTTCCAACCCCTTTATTTTCAGTCTACATGGTGTTCTTATAAGAGTTCTTGTATAAGCAATGAGTGATAATTTGCTTTCAACAAATGATGTTAATCCATTTACTTTTTACTTCTTTTGTGGCTATTGATATAATCTGACTTACTTTAGCCATTTTGCTTTATTTTCTCTTTACCAACTTTTTTCCTTTATTTTTTTCTTAAATCTCTTTCCCTGTCTTTAGTCCCCTGCTACTTTGGAGGCTATAGATTATAGTCAATTCTCTTCACAGTTACTCTTTATTTTTTTAAGCATCCATATTTAATTACAGATTTTTCTAACAGATTCTGAAGTTACTTAATATTTCTATTTTCCTCCTAAATACAACATGAATTTTTGCTCACTTTACCTACTGAACATCACCTCCCTACTATCTAGTCATTACTGCTTGGAGGCTTGTTTTTGTTTTTTTCACATTTTTAAACAGCAAAAACAAAAAAGTTTTCTTCCATCAGTCTTTAAATTTACCAATATATTTTTATCAGTTTCTATCTTATAGCACTTTTTTATATCCCATGGTTTCCTTCCAAGTTCACTTCTCTTCTTGTTAGAGCATATTTTGGGGAGATAGTTCTTTTATTGAGTGTCTATAGACAGTGGAATTCCCTAATCCTTGTATGTCTTAAGATCTTTTTCATTTGTCTCCATTCTTGAATGATAAATTAGCAGGCTACAAAATCTCTAGGTTGACAGTCATTTTCCTTAAATACTTTGATGACAGTACTTTGTCATCTGGCATAAAGTCTTTTCTCTTTGACATTTTTGAAGAGTTTCTCTGTATCACTGATGTGCTGCAGTTTCACAATAATATATTTAAGCATACCTTGGCTCCATCTCCATTCAAGATATGCCTAGCCATATGATTGTGAACCACTTAATGTATTTATTTCAAAGTACTTTTTCAATTAATTAATAATTAATTTCAACTGGAGTAAATTTGAATCAGTATGATTCAAGACACAACTAACAGAAAAGACAACCAAAATATGGCTTAAACAATTAGGAGAGTTATTATTTCACATAACAAGAGGTCGAGAGGTAAGATAATGTCATGACAATGATCAGTCATACACAATGTTTTAAGATAAAAAATCTACCTTCATCATTAGTTTATTTTACCTTATTCATTCTTTTTTTTTTTTTTTTTTTTTTGCTGTACGCGGGCCTCTCACTGCTGTGGCCTCTCCCGTTGCGGAGCACAGGCTCCGGACACACAGGCTCCACGGCCATGGCTCGCGGGCCCAGCCGCTCCGCGGCATGTGGGATCTTCCGGGATCGGGGCACGAACCCGTGTCCCCTGCATCGGCAGGCGGACTCTCAACCACTGCGCCACCAGGGAAGCCCTTATTCATTCTTATAGCTAAGAAAGAAATCATACATGCCCTTTTCATTACAAGTATTTACACTTGCAGAAATCAGAAAAAAAAAACAGCTTATTATTACCAAGGGCAACAAATTATCAAGCAAGAGAACCAATTTCACAAACCAGACTTTGATACATAAAGTTGCATTTCACGGCAGTTATAGTAACATCAAAATCCAAGTGTCTTGAAAATCTGTTACAAATGCACTGCAAGGATGATTTTTTATGATAAAAGAAAAAGGTGCTCACAGTTAACAAATTTTCTCACCCTGTTCCTTAACAGACAAAGGAGTAGGACCAATATTCTTAACATATTAAGTGAACGTTTTCAGCTTAATATGTTATTAGAACTGACTCTTGAATTGCCTTTATCGTTCAGAACTTCGTCTACCCTCTGCAGCTGCTGAGAGGTAGGGTTGTTGCTAGAAAAAGGGAAAGCGAGAAAGACTCTCTTACTTTTGATCTTTCTTAGACAATTTTCAATAGCACTGAGAACTGAAAGGACTGAAATTCTCAAGGTTAAGGACAGGAACTTCATTACGTAAATTTTTGAGCAGGAAAATTTTACGTATATAAAACAGCATTTTACATTAAAAACCATTATATTTTTGGTCCATTATTCCAAGCTGTTACATGTTTTTGAATTCTGTACCTGTCTTTTAACTCATCTGCTGTCACTCCCAACTTTGTGTCAAATGCTATTCTAATAAAGCTCTCTTCTTTACTTTCATATCCCCAATCACATACTGCAATTACCCATTTATTTGTGTGTGTGCTTTTAATTAAAGTTAACTGTAGATTCACATGCTTTTAGTTATAAGAAATAATACAGAAAAATCTTATGTACCCCTTACCAGTTTCCTTCATGGGAACATCTTAGAAAAATATAACACAACATCACAACCATGATATTGACATCAATACAGCTGAGATACAGAACAATTCCATCTCCAGAAGGAACCCTGGGTTGCTTTTTTTAGAGCCATACCACTACCCTCCCTAGCCCTCCTCATCCACAGTCCTTATCCCTGGCAACTGCTAATCTAATATTCATTTCTAAAATTTTGTAATTTCAAGAATGTTATGTAAATTGAATCATACAGTATGTAACATTTTGAAATGGCTTTCAGTATAATTTCCTTGAGATTCATCTATGTTGTGGTATCAATAATTTGTTCCTATTTATTACTGAGTAGTATTCTGTGGTGTGGATGTGCCTCAACTTGCTTTAACCAGTCAGTCAGCCACTGACAGCCATCTCAGTGGTTTCCAGTTTTTGACTATTATGAATAAAGCCACTATAAACATTCATGTACAGGTTTCTGTTATGAACCTAAGTTTTCATTTCTCTGGAAATCAATGCTTAGAAATTCAGTAGCTGTGTCATACGGTATTTGCATGTTTAATTTTAAGAGACTGCCAACTTATTTTCTGGGATGGCTGTCAAGTTTTACATTCTCACCAGGAATGAAATATATAAGCATTCTTCTGCATTGTCACCAGCATTTGATTTTAGCCAAACTGATAGATATTTAGTGATAGCTCATCATGACTTAATTTGCATTTCCCTAGTGGAAAGTGATGCTGAACATTTTTTCATGTGCTTTTTGGCCATTTCCACTTTGGTAAAATGTCTGTTCATGTTTTTTGTCCTTTTTAGGTGGGTCATTTGTTGGATTTTTAACTGGTGAGTTCTGAGAGTTCTTTATACATTCCCTTTGTTGGATATGTGGGTTGCAAATATTTTCTCCACTCTGTAGCTTGCCTTTTTACCTTCTTAAGAGAATATTTTGCAAACTAAAAGCTTTTACCTTGAAGTTCAACTTATTATTTTTTTTCTTTTATGGATCATGTTTTTTGTGTCAAGTCTAAGATCTCTGCCTAACGCTAGATCCCAAAGTTTTGTTTTTTGGGGTTTTTTTTTTACAAAAGATGTAAAAAACATTTAACATTTAAGTCCATGATCCATTTTGAGTTGACTTTTGCATTATTTTTTCTTTCCTGGGATGACTATTTGCTTGAGCACCATTTGTTGAAAAGTTTATTCTTCCTCCAATGAATTACTTTTGTCAACAATCAGTTGGCCATATTTACGTGGGTCTGTTTCTGGATTCTCTGTTCTGTTCCATTTATCTATGTGAATACATCTCCACTAATTTCACATATTGATTACTGTAGCTATATAATGTCTTAAAATCTAGTATACTAATTCCTCTCACTTTGTTCTTCATTTTCAAGATGGTTAGGGCCTCCCTGGTGGCGCAAGTGGTTGAGAGTCCGCCTGCCGATGCAGGGGATACGGGTTCGTGCCCCGGTCTGGGAGGATCCCATATGCCGCGGAGCGGCTGGGCCCGTGAGCCATGGCCGCTGAGCCTGCGCGTCCGGAGCCTGCGCGTCCGGAGCCTGTGCTCCGCAACGGGGGAGGCCACAACAGTGAGAGGCCCGCATACCGCAAAAAAAAAAAAAAAAAAAAGATGGTTATAGCTATTCTAGTTCCTTTGCCTTTCCATATATAAACTATAGAATAATCTTGCTTATATCTACAAATAATATTGCTGAGATTTTGAAATGAACTGCATTAAAACTGTATATTAGTTTGGGGATAACTGACAACATTACTATGTTGAGCCTTCTAATTCATGAACATAGTAAGTCTGCATTTAGAAAGATCTTTGATTTCTTTCATCAGTGTTTTGTAGTTTTCAGCATAGTCATCCTGTACATGTTTTGTTGGAGCTATACCTAAAATATTTTTTGAGCAACTGTAAATTGTGTTGTATTTTTAACTTCTGTGTCCATGTTCATTGCTTGTATATAGAAACACAATTGCTTTTTATTTGCTTACCTTGCATCCTCCAACTTTATCGAACTCATCATTTCTAGGAGTTTTCTTTGTATATTCCTTGAAATTTCCTATCTAGACAATTATATTATCTGCAAATAGGGACAGTTTCTTTCTTACTTTTGGATCTGTATATTTTTGTTTTCTTTTCTTCCCTATTGCACTGGGCAAAAGACTCGTTATGATGGTGAATAAGAGTGGTAAAAGTGCACATTCTTGCCTTGTTCCTGACTTTATGAGGAAAGCATTAAGTCATTTACCATTAAGCATAGTCTTAGCTGTAGGTTTTTTGTAGCAGAAAGTTTTGCTTTATTTCTGGTTTTCTGAGATTATTTTCATGGATGCATGTTGAATTCTGTCAAACGCTTTTCTGCATCAATTGATATAATCATGGGATTTTCTTCTTTAGCCTTTTAATGTAGTGGATTACATTAACTGATTTTCAAATATTAAGCCAGCCTTGCATCCCTGGAACAAACCTCCCTGGGTCATGTTATATAATTGTTTTTAAATATTGATGAATTCTATTCGTTAATATTTTCTTAAGGATTTTTATGTGTGTAATCATGCGGGATATTGGTCTATAGTTATCTTTTATTGTATTAACTTTTCCTGATTTTGGTAAAAAGGTAGTTCTAGCTATATTAAATTATAAGTGTTCCCTCCACTTCTACTTTCTGGGAGCTACTGCATAGAATTGGTTTTAATTCTCCAGTGAAACCATACAGACCTGGAAATTTTCGGGAATGTTTTTAATTATTAATTTAATTTCCTTAATAATTATAAGAATACTCAAATTATCTATTTCATACTGGGTGAGTTTTGATAGTATGTGCTTTTGAAGAAATCGGTGCATTTCATCTAAGTTATGAAATTTCGGTTTGTAGGTCTGTATTATTTTTCCTCTTTGTTGTCAATGTTATTGAACTTTTAGAAGTATCTTTTGTTTCAATGATTGCCTTCATTGTTTTTCTCTTTTCAATTTCATTGATTTCTTCCCTTATTTTTAATATTTTCTTTTTCTTGCTTTGGGTTTATTTAACTCTTCTTTTTCTAGCTTTTGGCAGTGGGAGCTTAAATAATTGATATGAAATTTCTATTCTTTTCTAATGTAAGCATTTAGTGCTATAAACTTCTCTCTTGGCACTGCGTTAGCGGTGTCCCACAGATTTTGATATATCATATTCTCTTTTTAATTTAGTTGAATGTATTTTTATTTATTTATTTATTTTTATTTATTTTATTGTTGGCTGCACTGGGTCTTCGTTGCTGTGTGTGGGCTTTCTCTAGTTGTGGCGAGTGGGGGCTACTCGGCTACTCTTCACTGCAGTGCATAGGCTTCTCATTGCGATGGCTTCTCTTCTTGAGGAGCACAGCTTCTAGGCACGCGGCTTCAGCAGTTGTGGCATGCGGGCTCAGTAGTTGTGGCTCGCGGGCTCAGCAGTTGTAGCTTGCGGGCTCTAGAGCGCAGGCTCAGTAGTTGTAGCACAGGGGCTTAGTTGCTTCGCAGCATGTGGGATCTTCTTGGACCAGAGCTCGAACCCGTGTCCCCTGCATTGGCAGGCTGATTCTTAACCACTGCGCCACCAGGGAAGCCCCTGAATGTATTTTTTATTTCCTTTAAGACTTCCTTTTTGATGCATGGATTATTTAGAAGTATGTTGCTTAATTTCCAAATGTTTGGTTTTCCTGTTATCTATTATTAATTTCTATTTGATTCCACTGTGGTCTGAGAACACACTCTGTATTATTTCAACTCTTAAATTTGTTGAGGTTTGTTTTATGGCCTAGGACATAGTCTACCTTCATCTGTGCCCTGTGGTGCTTAAAAAGAATGTGTGTTCTACCTCTGTACAGTGGAGTGTTCTTTAAATGTCAGATCCTGTTAATGGGTGGGGTTATTAAGCTCTTCTATAACCTTGATGATTTTCTGTCTGATTGTTCTATCAGTTGTTGACAGTAGGATGCTGAGGTCTCCGACTATAATTGTAAATTTAACTATTTCTTTCAGTTCTTTCAGTCTTTGCTTCACTTACTTTGCAGTTCTGATGCTTGGTGCACACACATTTAGGATCTCTATGTCTTCTTGGTAGAGTGTCCCTTTTATCATTATGTTCTCTCTGTCCCTTTCTATCCTGGTTAATGTCCCTCTCTGTCCCTGTTAATTTTCTTTGCTCTGAATTCTGATGTTAAGAGCCACTATTGTTTCTTTTGACTGCTGTTGGCATGATATATGTATTTCCATTTTTTTACTTTCAATCTACATGTGTTATTATATTTGAATTGAGATTCTTGTAGACAGCATACAGTTGGGTCATTTTAAAAAAATCCATCCCGCCTATATTTGTGTTTTAAAAGGTATATTTAGACCATTTATATTTAATGTTATTATTGACTGTGTCAGGGCTTATGTCTGCCATTTACTTTTTAGTCTCTATTTGTTCTGTTTTTCATTTATCAATTTTCTTTTCTTGCCTTTCTGTGGGTTATTTGAACATTTTTTTTTAGAATTCAATTTTTTTTTTTTTTTTTTTTTTTTGGCGGTACGCGGGCCTCTCACTGCTGTGGCCTCTCCCGTTGCGGAGCACAGGCTCCGGACGCACAGGCTCAGTGGCCATGGCTCACGGACCCAGCCGCTCTGCGGCATGTGAGATCCTCCCAGACCGGGGCACGAACCCGCGTCCCCTGCATCAGCAGGTGGACTCTCAACTGCTGCGCCACCAGGGAAGCCCTAGAATTCAATTTTGATCTATCCGTTGTGTTTTTGAGTGTATCTCTTTGTACACTTTTTTGTTTTTTGTTTTTGTTTTTGGTGGTGGTCATTCTAGATATTACATGATATATAACATCACAGTTTACTGGTACTGACATTTCACCAGTTCAAATGATGTACAGAAACCCTACCTCCTTCTACTTCCCTTTATCCTTCCTCATTTATATTTTAATTCTCTTAAAATATTTCCTCTACATATATCTCAAACCACATCAAACAGCATTACAAGTTCTGCTTCAGTCATCGAAAGTCATTTATGAAACTTCATATCAGCAGGAAGATGTGTTGTTCTGACCCATATTTTTACTCTTTCCATTGTTCTTGCCCTCTTCCTGATGTTCTAAGAACTCTTAATCTTATTATTTCCTTTCTGTTTAGGGAATTTCCTTTAGCCATTCCCTTATGAGAAAAGAGAGGTAGCAAATGCTCTCTTCTTTTCTCTCATCTGATGTCTTGATTTTCCCTTCACTGCTGCTGGATATTTTCACTGGATATAGGTTTCTGGATCAAATAGTTCTTTTTTTTCAGCACTTAAAATATTGTGCCACTAACTCTGAGCCTTTATGATTTCTGATGAGAAATTCACTGTCATACTGTTTTTGTTTGCCCTCTATAGGTAATGTGTTTCAAACTGCTTTCAAGGTTTTTAAATTTGTCTTCAGTTTTCCAAAGTTTGACAATGATGTGTCTTGATTGTATCTTTTGCTAAGCTTATAAAGTTTCATCCATTATTTGTTTGAGTACTTTTTCAGACTCATTCTCTTTCTCCTCCCCTTCTGGAAGTCTGACGAATGAATGCTGGATTCTTTTGTTATAGTCCCTCAGATTCCTGAGGCTCTGTTCTTTTCTTTTTCCTCAGTCTTTTTTCTTTCTGTTATTTCTATTGTTCAAATATTAAGTTCACTGATTTTTTTTTCTCTGTCACTTCCACTTCTGCTGTTGAGCCCATGCAGCAATTTTTTGTTGTTTTTATTGTTGTATTTTTCAGTTCTATAATCTCCATGTGCTTCTTCTTTATATCCTCTATTTCTTTCCTGAGACTTTCTATTTCTTTGCTGAGATGTTCAATTTATTCATATGTTTCAAGTGTGTTTATAATTGCTCATTGAAGCCTTTTATATGATGGCTGCTTTGAATTACTTGTATTTCTAACATCTGTATCATCTCGGTGTTGGAAGATGTTGATTGTCTCTATTCTTTCAAGTTGAGATTTTATTGCTTCTTGGTATGACAAGTGACTTTCCACTGAAACCTGGACATTTTGAGTAGCGTAATATAGGACTCTGGATCTTATTTAAACCCTCTGTTTTAGTTGGCTTCCTTTAACACTGCTCTAGCAGGGGAAAGGGTGGTACTGCCTTGTTAGTGCCATGTAGGGGTAAATGTCTGGGTTTTCCCACTTGGTCTTCACTGACACCCAAGGGGGAGGAGGGGCTTGTTACTGCTAGGTGGAAGTGAGAGTACCCACTAGGTTTCCGCTAATACCATTCTGGATGGGAGGGGTGAGAGTGCCTCATTATTGTTCCTCCATGTGGCCTCCACTGACACCACATTACCACTGGACCTTGTTAATGAGTGGTGGTAAAAGTCCTGTCTTCCCACTAGTTTTCCTCTGACACCACCCTACTGGGGAGTGGGAGGGATCCTTTTTTACTGCTGGGTGGGAACTGAAATCCAGGCTCCTCACATAGTCTCCACTGACACTGAAGGGTGGTGGGGATGAGCCTCATTCCCTGGTGGGGATGAAAGTCCCTGCTCCCCACCTGGCTTTCTTTTTTTGTTGTTTTTGGTTTTTGGTTTTTGGTTTTGTGGTACGCGGGCCTCTCACTGCTGTGGCCTCTCCCACTGCGGAGCACAGGCTCCGGACACGCAGGCCCAGCAGCCACGGCTCACAGGCCCAGCCGCTCTGCGGCACGTGGGATCCTCCCGGACCGGGGCACGAACCCGCATCCCCTGCATCAGCAAGCTGACTCTCAACCACTGCACCACCAGGGAAGCCCCCCACCTGGCTTTCTTGACACCATTCTGCCATGAGAGGAGGGGAGAAGTTTGGGCAGTCTCATTAAAGCCTATGCTCACCACTGGTCTTTGACAGCCTGGGTGGGGTTGGGGTCACAGTTCTCTCTGAGGCATTTGGCTGGAATAGAGTGTATAATGTCTGAAAGCTTTCTGTCTTTCTAGTCCTTGGGCCAGAGAGAGTAGAAATTCATTGGAGCTATTTTTTGTCTGTATCTGTTGTCAGTTCTAGGTTCCTAGCTTTTCCAGCACCCAGCCTAGGATATAAGAGATGCAAAGAAAACCCAATGAACTCATCACTGTGTTGTACCTTGGGTACTGAGGTCTCTAGCTGGTTTGCCTTCTTCTCTCCACCTTTCAGAGTTTTCTGTTTTTATTAAACTTATGATTATTTATTTATTATTTTTGGCTGTGTTGGGTCTTCGTTGCTGTGCAGCCTTTCTCTAGTTGTGGCGAGCAGGGGCTACTCTTCAGTGCAGTGCATGGGCTTCTCATTACAGTGGCTTCTCTTGCTGCAGAGCACAGGCTCTAGGCGCATGGGCTTCAGTAGTTGTGGCACACAGGCTCAGCAGTTGTGGCTCACTGACTCTAGAGCACAGGCTCAGTAGTTGTGGCACACAGGCTTAGCTGCTCTGCGGCATGTGGGATCTTCCTGGACCAGGGATTGAATCCATGTCCCCTGCATTGGTTGGCAGGTGGATTCTTAACCACTGCACCACCAGGAAAGTCCCTCAGAGTTTTCTTATGTTGGTTTTATATACGATGATCAGGGGTTTTAGTTGTATTCAGTGGGAAGAATAAGGAAAAGTACTTTTACTCCATCTTCCTGGAAGTTCCTGTTTAATTTTATGTCCTTGTCCCACAGCTAGACTGTAAGAGCCGTGTCTGTTTTGTCTACCATAGCAATTCCAGGAACCGGTACAATGTCCAGGTGATTGTGGGTGTTTGATAATGAATGCATGAAAAGTACTAAAAGGAAATAGAATTAAATCTTTACAGTGTAGACTTTTTTTTTAACATCTTTATTGGAGTATAATTGCTTTACAATGGTGTGTTAGTTTCTGCTTTGTAACAAAGTGAATCAGTTATACATATAAATATATTCCCATATCTCTTCCCTCTTGTGTCTCCCTCCCTCCCACCCTCCCTATCCTACCCCTCTAGGTGGTCACAAACCACTGAGCTGATCTCCTACAGTGTAGGCTTTTGATGGTAGAACAATAGTGATTTTCCCCCTCTCTCTCTATACATCGAACAATTTTTCTAAAATTAGCATGTATCACCTTTATAATGGAAGAAATGAGCTTTTTAACAGAAGAAATTGAAGCCCAAGATAGGTGAAGATATATTGAGAGCATCCATTTTTTCCAAAAGAGGTTTATTCTCCAGATTCAGATAAGTCACATTACAGGTATGGAAAGAATTTGCAGGTATAACTAGAAAACTATTGTCAGTAGTACTCAGAGAGTAAGAAAGGAGGCAAAAGCCTGGATGGAGTTGGGAAGATATCCTTGCTTCACTTATATAAAAGGAGAGATTGTTGAGTATTTACTTAAGTGAGACTGGTACTGAAACTTCACAAATGCTGGGCAGAATAATTAGATGCTAGTTCATAGATATTAAAAGACACTAATTATGAGGAGCCTGCCAAGGGAAGGTGGTAAGGTTAAGCCCCCAGACATGATAGGAATGAGAGGTAGGGGTGGAGAAATGGAGGGGAATTTACAAAACAAATACTTACTCATTCCCTCTGGTAAACTCAATGTCCAAAGTTCATGAACTTCTTGAATATCACTCTTTCATTTCCATCCCCAACTTCTGACCTAAATTTCCCTGCAGTTAGTCCACCATGCTTATGGACTTCTGGTTTAGCCCCTCTTGTGCATGCTTAAGCAACACTTCTCAGTTCCACCCTACCTGCCCACCCTGTCATTTTTTGTTGCTTAATCCCTTGGCCTAGTGCCACCCTACCCCCCTGGCAGAGCAACCAACTCTTCCACTATAGGACAACATACATCCACTAATAACAATTCATGCCATACCAACAACATTTCCCTTTTCAATGAAGTTACTCAATTGGTAAATCGAGGAATGCCAATGAACCCCACTGACAACAAGATATTTGGCAGGCTCTCTACTGCCTAATACATATCTTGGCATTTGGAGTTCAAATAATGAGAAACAGATTTAATTGGATTGGACTGGATTGAATAGAGACCTATGGCATAGCTTAGTCAAAGGAGAAATGAAGACCAGTTCAATAATGGTATCTAACAAGAGGTGATTAATGGGTTAATATCACCCTCAAAGAAGATCTTTAGAGATAAGCTAAATCTATCACAGTGAACTATTTTCTAGTCAATGATGTAGCAGTTACTTGAATGAGGGCATTAAAGCTGTGGCTTACTGGAATGACAACTGGCACAAAGTTGGGAATGACAGCTAATGAAATAACAGAACCAGATTTCAAAAACATTTTGACAGCTTGTGCTTGGTTAAAACTAAGAGGATAAAATTTAATAGGAATAAGTATAAAGTCTCATTTTTAGATGCATTAAAAACTAACCTCTCGAAAATGTCAAATAATGATAAGAGCTAAAGTATGCAAGTTTATAGTGAACATGATCCATTTATACTTTATAAATTGTCATAATATTGTTGGAAAGTAATGGGGCAAATGTTTCAACAGTCATAAACTACTTTTTTCTCTTTGACACAGTAACTCCATTCCTCAGGATTTATACTGAAAAAAGTAATCTAAAAAGAAGAAAATGCCACATGCAAAAAGAAGCTCATTACAGCACTACTTATAATAGTAAAAACCTGGAGACAAATGTACAATAATATTGATAATGCTTAGTAATTTGATATATATCAACCACATTATGTACCTTAAAAAAGGGAGGAGATTTTTAAAGGAAGAGGTATTATTCTGAAGACAATACAGCACCAGAAATAAATCTTACAGTATGTGATTAAAACAAAATTATTTCCCATTCTATGAATACAATTGCAAAATTATATGTGCTTATGTATACTTTCAACAAGAATTATGAACAAGAACAGCATAAAAACAGAAAATGAAGGCAATCTGTTAGAATATTGTGATTTTTTTTTCTCCTCTAATATCTATTGTTTCAGTAGTGTATAAGTTAATGAATTTTTAGCTGCACAAGACAGGATGAGAGATCTAACCTGTTATCAGTTTATGCTCATAAGATACCTAATAGTTTTTATTAGGGGCAAAGCACATGTTTGTTGGTTTGTTCTTTTCTCTTTAAAAGGTGTTTATTGATCATATACAAAATAAAGAAAACCTTATATATCACAAACATACACTATGTACAGCAATAAATACCCAGGGCCCGGCCCAGTGCTGCCCCTCGTGGACAATAATTTAGCAATAAATGCTGCACCGGGCAGGGAGGGCACGAGGCCAGCCGCCACCCAGGTCAGCCAGGGTACTCTAGTGAGGCCTCTCCCCACCTGGATGTTCAACAACCCTCACCCACCCCAGCCCACCCCGGCAGATCCCAGCGTACCCACCCCACCTCCTGTCTTCAGCCCTAGGCAGGGCAGGCAGGGTCTCATCAACTCTGCTCTGCCCACCTATCAGCACCAAAGCACATGTTTAAATGGAAGAAGAGTTATGTCCCCAAAGAAAGAGTTAACCAGAAATCTACACAGAGATCAGAACTTTGAGCAAATGAGGTAAAAAAAATCTCCTTCTACTGGAATGTCTGGAATATTTTATGGAAGTCTAGGGGTCATCATAAGATGGAGCACATCTCTACAGGACTAATCCTTGATGACATTCCATAATAGGTGTGGCTTCTCTCTTCTGCCCACTCTGGAACCAGAATGTGACTGCCAGGACCAGTTCGGTCCACCCCAAATTAAAACAGTACAAGGATATTTTTCTACTTTATATCGAAACACCACAGTTATTTTTTTTAAACTGTGGTGCTGGTACAAAAGTGGACAAGTATATCTATAGAACAGAATAAAAAGTACAGTAACAAATTCATAAATATAAGAAAATTTAATATATGATAAACGTGGCATTGCAAAGCAGTGGGGGAAAGACGGATACCTTCTTGGAATGAGGCTCTTAACTAAAGTCTTCTCAAGTTAACTAACTAACCCCAGGAGGGTATATTCTTTTTTTTTTTTTTTTTTTTTTTGCGGTATGCGGGCCTCTCACTGTTGCGGCCTCCCCCGTCGCGGAGCACAGGCTCCGGACGCGCAGGCTCCGGACGCGCAGGCTCAGCGGCCATGGCTCACGGGCCCAGCCGCTCCGCGGCACATGGGATCCTCCCAGACCGGGGCACGAACCCGTATCCCCTGCATCGGCAGGCGGACTCTCAACCACTTGCGCCACCAGGGAGGCCCTTTTTTTTTTTTTTTTTTTAACATCTTTATTGGAGTAGAATTGCTTTACAATGGTGTGTTAGTTTCTGCTTTATAACAAAGTTAATCAGCTATACATACTCATATGTCCCCATATCTCCTCCCTCTTGCGTCTCCCTCCCTCCCACCCTCCTTATCCCATCCCTCTAGGTGGTCACAAAGCACGGACCTGATCTCCCTGTGCTATGTGGCTGCTTCCCACTAGCTATCTATCTTACATTTGGTAGTATATATAAGTCCATGCCACTCTCTCACTTCGTCATACAGGAGGGTATATTCTTGATTGAGGTATTTCAAATGTTAACTAGTGCCCCCAGGATATGGATTAAAACTAAATAACACCTCTATATTACATGTTTAAAACTGAAGTGTTTTAAATTAAATGCCAGACAACACAACAGCATTTTATTACAGGTGACCACAGGTGGTACTTTCATTAGCTGTTTCAAAAGCCCATACCTTAATACCAGCTGGATTTTCATCAGCCCCAACCAGGCCAGGGAATCAATCCCAGTCCCCTCATTTCCCTGAGGGTTTGTGGTCTGTGCTCCTCTAGATACCAACTTCTACTTGGTCAAGGTTCTTAGGGTGAGCAATAGAAACAATTCTAATTGATATATGAGCAAATAATTTTATTGGAAGGGTATCAGTAGCTGCCATAATTGATGAGGAGACTAAGGATCTAGTTTTGGGCATAAACTAAGGCACATCCATTACCCTGGTGACATAAATGTTCTACTTCTGCTATTGCTGAAGACCCTGTCACCCAACACTGGTCAATCAACGACACCACAGCCACTGTGAATGAGCTCTAACCTGACCACCACTCCCTCCAGATGAAAATTTCCAGAGGGCAGCAAATGGTCAGGCCTAGATCACATGCTCAGCCACAAGGTGTCAGAAAGTGAGACAGGGGCATTTCTCCCCTGCTTTGGCTTCCAAAGTGGAAAGCAGAGCTGCCCCCTCCTTATCTGGGTTATTTCTGAAAATAGGAAGAGTGTTTTCATACCGGGCAGCCAAAATAATACATGCTCATTTTACCCCACCAATTACACATTCTCCTTTCTCTTAAAGGCTCAAATGAGGTCACATTCTCTTCCTTCTCCCCAGATCAAAACCTACATTCAGTAAAGTATCTGATTAATATTTTTAGTATGAAGAAATGACTGATAATGGAAAGTGTATTGGTACCTTGCTTCTGATAGTATCTGGCCTCAGACCAATTACATAAACGATTTGAGCCTTGAGTTCCTCATCTTTAAAATGGGAATACCATCACTTAACCTCATAGGGTTGTTGCAAAAACTCAAAATGCCACAGTATATCTGAAATGCTTCCTACATGAAGGACACAAAACAGGGCTTGAGTAAGTGTAGAGTCCTAACGCCTTCCCGGATAGAGAGACTACTGTTGTAAAGATGCCCATTTTCCTCAAGTTAAACTAGAAATTCAGTACAATTTAATAGTTTTTTTTTTTAAACTGGACGAAGCGATTCCAAGTTTACAAAGAAAATGTGAGAACCCAAACAATATCTGAAACAGAAGAATAAAGTCTCATCCATTCAGAGATCAAAACATATTATGAAGCAACTGTAATTAAAATGTGGGATACTGGTGCAGAAGTAGGGAAACAAATGAAATGAAATAGTCAAAACAAATTCATGTGTATATAGGGATTTAGTATATAATAAAGGTGGCATTTCAGATCAGGTGAGAAAAGATGGGTTATTCAATAAATGCTGTTGGAAAAATTGATTCTACATTGGAAAAAAATAAACTCTTCATACTATATATAAAAAATAGACTTCAGATGGATTAAATATATAAATGCAAAAAAAAACCCAAAAAACAAAATAAAAAACCTCCATACGGACTAGAAGAAAATATAGGAGGATATTTTTATTCCTTTGGGATAGGGAAGCCCTTACTAAATAAAATACAAAAATCACAACAATAAATGAAAACAGCTGGACACAATAAACCAAGTTAAAAAATACAGGCAACAAAGCAGAAGTAAATAGTTACTACATTTTGCAGGCCAAGGATTATCATTTAGCTTCATATGATAAGAGCACCTCCACATAAAGGTATCTCTTTATTTGACACCACATGGCTCCTCAAAGCAAGACAAATACTTCATCTTAAGCCAACCTAAGACAAACAAACAAACCGCTGACCTGTTCCAACAGTGAAGGGAAACACTGGCGGAGCAGCTACAGGGCACCTTCAGAAAAATGAGAAAAATGTATTCCTTCTAAGGAGCCACATTTGGCATATTCAGTTAGAGCAGAGGCTGGGCTGCATCTCAGCACCCAACAGCACCCCAATCACACCATTCTCACGGGTCCTGAATGGCTGTGCTGTACTTACCAACAAGTCGTCAGTCTCCTACGTTTGTCTTCCACAATATTGTGATATGATGAGAATATATATATTGATGATTGGTTGATGTGGGGAAAACTCCCACATTATTTGGCATCAGAAGTATTCTGTGGGGGGAGGAAACAGGGTTTTCCTTTAGTTGAAGTGTTATGAGCAGAGTACAGGAAAAACAGGAGTTTTTCTTTTTAGTCTTTCTAAGGATTTTCAATAATATTTTTTTGCTTTTATTTAGATTTTGCTTTGCTCTACATTGCAATCTATTTGTGGGATGCAGCTAACAATGCTTAGAGGGAAGTTGATAGCCCTAAATTCCTATATTAAAAAAGAAGAAAAGTCACAAATCAATGACCTCAGCCTATGCTTTAGAAAACTAGAAAAAGTAGGACAACCTAAACCCAAAGTAAACCTAAGAAAATAATAAAGAGCATAAATCAATACAACAGAAAAGAACAAACTAAAAAAAAATAGAGAAAAATCAATGAAAAGCTAGTTCTTGGAGATCAATAAAATTAATAAAATCTAGCCAGACTGTCAAAAAGTCAAAAAAAGGAGAAGACACACAAATTACCAAAAGTGAGGAAGATAACATCACTACAGACCCTAAAGATACTAAGGGAATACTATGCACAATTTTATACAAATAAATTAGGCAGTTAAAATAAAACAAATTACTTGAAAGACACAACCAAGATCACCCCCAAAAGAAACAGATAAACTGAATAGCCCAAGAGCTATTAGAGAAATTGAAATTGTAGGTTAAAAAAAAAAGAACCCATAAAGAAAACTCCAGAAGGCTTCAATTCTACTAGACATTTAAAGAAGAAACAATACCATCTCTAACAAACTCTTTTATAAAATTGGAAAAAAAGCTGAAAGGAAAAAATACTTCCCAACTCATTTTATGAGACTAGCATTACCCTGACACCAAAATCATACAAAGACAGTGTAAGAAAACAACAGGTCCATATCCTCCATGAACATAAATAAGATACAAGCTACCCATGCATAAATTAAGACTTCACACTGTCTTACAAATACAAGCAACTCAGCATTGTTGGCTGCCCTTCCAGGTCTGTTAAGTCCTGCCTTTTTCATCAGAAGGCATCCTTCTTGAGGACAGAAGCCTCAGCATTTGTCTCCTCATAGCACCTCCCACGGTCCTCAGCACTTGCTGACCCATCACTACACAGATAAGACATTGAGTACATCCACAAATTATTTTAGAGAAAAAGCAAGAGGAGAAAGGGATTTTTGTACAAGAGAAGAGAGAGGAAATTCTTGTGGGTTTTGTACAGATGGGGCCAAGGGGAAATTACACATGTGAAAAGAAGGAGTATGTGAAATAGTGTCGTTGGTACACACAAATGCAATAATTTCATTCTTTTTTTGAAAATGACAACTATTCTAATTTTTAATGGTGATGCTTTATTGAATGCAAACTATACACTGGCTCCTCATTCCTAAGGCTGGGGATGATAATTTCCTCTTTTCATCTGATTATATTTGGTGAAACAATTCAAAGGCTGAGATGCAAACACATTCTATTTCAGGTGCATGACCTTTCTCCTGGGCTCAACACAAGAGTGATTACAGCTGAAGACACCAGGTCCTACCAGCAGAATTTTTCTCACAGTCTTGACTTTGGCTTTGTAGTTCTGGACCTTAACATCAAAGCAGAGGGCGGCCAGAGGAAGTGACTCATTTCCGCTTGATGCAAGTTGCAAGCTTCTAATGAGGAAAAGCAAGATGCACATCTCCCTCTCCTAGTATGTAAAGTCTGTGTAATTTAGGACTTAGGACCTATATGGATTTGAAATATCAAGCATTGGAGCTGGAGTGGTTGGGGACAACTCTGGTGGTATGGTAGGCCATGGAATGTCAAAAGGTGAAACCCTGGTAAGATTAAACATCAAAACCCTCCCCTCTTCCAGTTTCCTGTGGGATGTGGATTACAATCATTGATGGAGCATAACTGGGATGGAGCTGGAGAAAATATTATCAACTAGGCATTTTAAAATGTTTGTGAGAGCTAGCTTCTCTGAATGAGAACCCATCCTATTTCCATGGTGACCCACTGGGTATTGATTCTAAAAATCCATGAGTCAGAAGAGTCCTTGTCTTCTCCAAGTTATTGTCCAGGACTCCAGGGAACCCCAACACATTAACCTTTCTGGATTCCTTTTTTTGCCACTAGCCTAGGAGTTTCTGGAAGGCGGTGGGGGGTGGCAAGACTCTGTCCTATTCATTCTGTAACCTTAGCAACTGACCCGGAAGAGCTGTTCCCTCAAAGTTTGGTGAATTATAAACATGCATGTCTCATCCTATTTCTTCCAGAGTATAAGCTCCAGGTACGGATAACAGTATTCCTATGATCTGTTGAGCACCTGCCTCCCTCACTGAACTGTGAACTTCCTGAGAGTGAAATCCGTGTCTGATTTTTCTTGGTCCCCCCTGCTCCCTGTATTCAAAACAGAGTAAGCACTCAGTATGAGTTTGCTGAATGACTTGAATGCACATGTGCATGAATGAACAACAAAAGCCTCCCTAAATTTTATTTATCAATTATACCTCAATAAAGCTGGGGAGGGGGGGAATGAGCCTCCCTGTTTCTGACAGTGGATCAGCTGCTTTGCTATTTTCCCGCAGCCTAGAGCTCAACGCCTAGGGCATCTGAAGTTATCTATTAGTGCGGTGGTTCTCAAATTGGTGTGTATCAGAATCACCTAGAGGCCCAGGTTCTTTGATGTACCAGAGGGCCTAGGCCTTTGTAGTTTTACTAAGTTAGGCCTTTGTAGTTTTACTAAGTCCCCCAGGTGATTCTAATACCAACCCAAACTGGAGAACTCACGCTTTTGTGCAGTGCTTATCAACCTTTTTCATGTTGAACCATCACAGAGCATGATACGTATTGAGCATATTGGAGTAAACAAGATGAAGCTACTTGTAGCCAGGGGACTCAAACTCTTGGCCCACTGATGATCTTTTCATTCACTGGAAACACCAGTTGGAACACGCTGCAGAACCCTGATATTCAAACAGTGGTCTGGGGACAAACAGCTTCAGCATCAACCAAGAGCTTGTTAAAAATGCATATCTCAGGCCCTCCCCAGACCCCTGAAGCAGCATTCTAACAAGATCTCCAGAAGATTTGTCTGCCAATGAAAGACTGAGAAACAGTAGTTTTAACAACCCTAACCTTGAACTCCAACTCCTCTCTGACCTAAACAAAACCTATGTGTGTCCAGGAAAAGGCATGACTCTTCCCTCCCTGTGGTTGACTCAGAGAAGCAGGGGAAGTGGGGCAGAAATCTGCTGAGCTCAGCTACAACCACTATTTACACTTGAGGACAGCGGGTGGGGGATGAGGGGGTAGTGCACATGTTGTTCCAGTCCTGTCAGAGCACCATTGAGCCAGAGCGTAATGGACGCTATCTTAGATGTTTAAAAAAAGAAAAACAGTCAAAATTCTAAAAGATGCTGAAGGAAATTTTGTACAGACCTTTGAGCTCACTCTCTGCAGCTGAGATACATCCAGGACAGTTTTCTGCTCCATTCCTGCTATCATGACTCTAGTTCATTCATTCACTCATTCATTCATTGAGCATCGATTTTGTAGCAGGCACCACAAATACAAATGTGAAACAACGCTTCAAGATTGTTGCTCAAGCCTCTGCCCACAGCCTCTCGTCCTCCCAGTTCACACTGCCTGCTGCACCAGACTAACCTCAGAATATGTATTTCAGTGTCACTCCCTTGGACCAGATGCTCTTAGGGTGCCAACCTTCTTTATTTGCTGGCCTATCTCCCAGAATTTTCCTATATAGACCTACCAACCCCTGAAGCTGGACTGTCCTTTAAATGTGCCAAGCGCTTTGCTCCTGGAATCTGTTTCAGCAGGTCTAGGAAGAGGCCTGAGCAACGTATTTTTGTAAAGCTGATGCACAGCCATGACTGAGAAACACTTGTTAACAAGATCAGAGACATGACCCCTGTCTTCTGGACACTCATGGCCCAGCCAAGCAGGGTGTGAAGGCAATGACAGCATGAGGTGGGAGGTGCGGTACTCAGTAGAGTGTTGACATCAACATTTTTAAGTATACAGTTCAGTGTTATGAAGTACATCCACATTGTTGTGCAACCACCATCGCCACGATCCATCTTCAGAACATTTTTATCTTCCTCAGCTGAAACTCTGCACCCATTAAACACTAACTCCCCATTTCCTCCTCCTCCTAGCCCCTGGCAACCACTATTCTGCTTTCTGGCTCTATGAATTTGACTGTTCTAGTACCTCATACAAGTGGAATCATAGAGTATTTATTCATTTGTGACTGGCTTATTTCACTTAACATAATGCCTTCAAGGTTCATCCTTACTGAAGCTTGTGTCAGAATTTCCTGCTATTGAATGTATATACCACATTTTGTTCATCTATCCATCTCTTGACAAACACTTCGGTTGCGTCTACCTTTTGGCTATTGAGAATAATGCTACTATAAAGATGAGTGTACAAACATATGTTTAGGGAAAGTCCTGCTTTCAATTCTTTTGAGAATATACCTAGAAGAAGAACCACTGGATCATATGGTAATTCTATATTTAATTTTTTGAGGCACTGCCAAAACTGTTTTCCACAGTGGCTACTACAGCATTTTACATTCTCACAAGCAATGCACAAGGGTTCCAATTTCCCCAAACTTCATCAACACCTGTTATTTTCTGGCTTTCTGATAATACCATCCTAATGGGTGTGGAGTGGTATCTCATTGTGATTTTGATTTATATTTCCCTAATGATGAGTAATGTAGAACAGCTTTTCATGTGCTTATTGGCCATTTTCTTCTTTGGACTTTTAAGCTATTCAAGCCCTTTGCCCATTTTTGAATTGGGTTGTTTGCTTTTTCATTGTTCAGCTATAGGAGTTCTTTATATATTTTAGATATTAATCCCTTATCACATACATGATTTACAAATTGTTTTCCATTCAATGGGGTGCTTTTTCATTCTGTTGATAGTATCCTTTGATGAACAGGTGTTTTTAATTTTGATGAAGTCTAATCTGTTTTTACTTTTGTCGCCTGTTTCTTTGATGTCAGATCCAAGAAGTCACTGCCAAATCCAATGTCATGAGGCTTTCCCCCTAATGTTTTCCTCCAAGATTTTTACAGTTTTAGCTCTTACATTTGGGTCTTTGATCCATTTTGAGTTAATCTGTGTATATGGGGTACCATAAGGGTCCAACTTAATTCTTTTGCATTTGGATATCCAGTTTTCCCAACACCATGCTGAAAAGTGTCCTTTCCCTACTGAGTGATCTTGGAGCCCTTGTCAAAAATCATTTGACCACATATGTGAGGGTTTATTTTTGAGCTCTCTATTTTATGCCATTTATTTGTCTTTATGCCAGAACCACTGTTTTGATTACTGTAGCTTTATATAAGTTTGAAATCAGGAAATGTGAGACCTTTAATTTTGTTCTCTTTTAAGATTGACTATTTAGGATCCTCTGAAAGTCCATATGAATTTTAGGATGGATTTTTTCTTTTTCTGCAAAAAAAAAAAAATGTTGCTGGGATTTTTATAAGGATTGCATTGAATCTGCAGATCACTTTAGTAAATACTGACATCTTAACAAAATTAAGTCATCCAATCCATGAATATAGAATCGTTCATTTATTTTTGTCTTCTTTAATTTCTTTCAGCAATGTTTTGTACTTTCAGTGTACAAGTTTTTCACCTCCTTGGTTAAGTTCACTCCTAAGTATTTTATTCTTTCTGATGCTATTTTAAATGGAATTATTTTCTTAATTTCCTTTCTGGTTTCCTCATTGTTAGTGTATAGAAATGCAACTGATTTTCACGTATTGATTTTGTATCCTGCAACTTTGCTGAATTCATTTATTAGTTCCAACAGATTTTTTGTAGAATCTTTGGGATTTTCCACCTATAAGATCATGTCATCTGCAAACAGAGATAATTTTACTTCTTTCTTTCCAGTTTTGATGCTTTTATTTCTTTTCCTTGTCTAATTTCCCTGGCTAGGTCTTCCACTACATGTTGAATAGAAGTGGTGAAAACAGACTTCCTTGTCTCATCCCTGATCCTGGAGGGAAAGATTTTGGTCTTTCATGGTCTGAAAGAGTTTTTTTTTTTTTTAGCTGCACTGGGTCTTCCTTGCTGCGCGCAGGCTTTCTCTAGTTGCGGCGAGTGCGGGCTACTCTTTGTTGTGGTGCGCGGGCTTCTCATTGCAGTGGCTTCTCTTGTTGCGGAGCACCGTCTCTAGGCACGCGGGCTTCAGTAGTTGTGGCACACGGGCTCAGTAGTTGTGGCTCGCGGGCTGTAGAGTGCAGGCTCAGTAGTTGTGGCACACGGGCTTAGTTGCTCCGTGGCATGTGGGATCTTCCCAGACCAGGGCTCGAACCCGTGTCCCCTTCATTGGCAGGCAGATTCTTATCCACTGCACCACTGCCCTTAATCTATTCTTGGGGTTAAAGAACTTCAAAAGTTTGCTAAGTAAGAGACCACTTTATTAACCCAATGGGCAACAATGCTGAGAGATCAGAAAAGAAAGAGAAAGGGTGAGAAGTATCTGGTGAGTATAAAGGGTTGAGTGGGCTGCATATACTTCTAATTTTCTATAGGTATTAAACAGATTGCAAAAGAAAGAATGAAAAATGAAGCAACGTAGTAGGAGAGGCAAAAGTCTTAAAGTTGACTAAGCATCACTAAATGAAATGGCTTTGCCTTTATTTCCATGAATGACTTCCCAAGAAGACTCCAGCCTTGATTGTAAGCTAAACAAACAAACAGACAACAATAACAAACCCAGCACCTAAAACCAGAAGCCTTGAAAGAATGAAGAAGGAATTGGGGGACCACTCCGTGTCTATTCCAGAAGGGCCGGAAGGGGTCTCCCTCTGGGGTCCTGGCCCCTAACAAGCTATGCATAAACAACCCCGGCCACATTTACTGACAGATGGTAAGTTTGTCTAAAAATACAAGAGAGGGAAATGAAACATTTCAGAGAAGGCAGGGCTCAGGAGCAAGAAACAAAAAGAGGAAGGTAAAATTCTACTTACAAAAAAAGAGGAATGGAAATTGAATTTTCTTACAAAGAAAGTCCAGAAGCTTCCCCCTCTTCCCTGACTACTCCATCAAAAAAGGGGAAAAAATAGTCAATGGAAACAGCTCTGAGAAAAATAAGTCTCTGCACCATTACAGTTGAGAATTCAAACAACCTGAACTGAAGAGTTAGGCAATTTCTTGGCTAAAGGTGTGTTTGAACTGAAAGGGCTTTTCTTAAAAACATCCATCCCTCCCACCTCAGAGAAGGAACTGAGGCTGAGAAGCCTCTGATCTCTCCCAGGGTCACAGAGCTAACTAACTAGGGTCAGAGACAGGCTGGAAAGTCATTTTCTGACATTGTCCTGTGCTCTTTTCTCTGGACACCCATAGCAGTTTGATGTACTCATTGAACTGGAATCTCTCCCTTGACTTTTCCTCAGGACCAGGTTTACATCTAAGTCTGTGGTTCTCAGAGTAGGGTCCCCTGTCAGCAGCACTAGCATCACCTGAGAACTTGTCAGAAATGAACATTCTCAGCCCCAATCCACACCTATGGAATCAGAAACTCTGGGAGTGGGGACCAGTCTCAGCAAGCCCAATGGGAATTTCTGATGCATTACAGTTTGAGAACTGCTGGTCCAAGAAATAAATCACTTTTATTCATTATAATAATATGCATAATAATGAACATGTACTTCACAATTTACAGAAGAGCTTTTAATATGCATTCTTTCTTACTTTGGTTTTCGGGAGAGATCGGCCTCTTAAAAATCTCTGTGACAATAGAAAGTTAGGTACTGACACACCTATTTTATGATCTCAAAGGTGAAGTTAAAGGAGGGTAAGTGGTGCTGAGATGGCTGGTCTAGAGAGGATAGGGCCAAAACTGCAAGGGAGTCTTCTGCCTTGAAAAATCAGCACAGTTGCCCCAAGGCACTCCTAGATAAAACTTACTACTTATCACTTCTAGATAAAATGGTGTCAACTATGGCCACCTTTCAGAACATTCTCAGAAACATAGAATGCTAGGTCAATTGTGTCATGATACAGATGAAGAAATGATAATACTAAGTGCTCCCATTTTCTGAGGCCTTATATAGGATCCTGTCAGGTAGGAAGCAGGGTCTCAGAGAGACAACATTGTCCACTCGGATCACCAGGTGGGCCTGGAGGAGCTGGCATCAGAATGTAGGTGTTTGGCTCTAGAGCCTGCCTGCCCACGTAGGCCACAGGGATTGTACTTGGTCATCCAGAGAATTAGGGGGCAGCACTGGCCCTGCACTCAATGCTCTCAACTGCATATACAGCGCCCTGTCTACCTACAGAAAACCTCTTCTCCCTAGACCAATGGCTTTCAAACGTAACGTCCATCAGAAGAATCACCTGTGAGGCTGGTTCAAACACAGATTACTCCACCTCAAGAGCTTCTGATTGCATAGGCTGGAGTGGGGCCAATGGATCTGCACTTCTAACAAGCTCCCAGGTAATGCTGATGCTGCCAGTCTGTGGACCACACTTTTTTTTTTTTTTTTTTTTTTTTTGCAGTACGCGGGCCTCTCACTGTTGTGGCCTCTCCCGTTGCGGAGCACAGTCTCCAGACGCGCAGGCTCAGCGGCCATGGCTCACGGGCCCAGCTGCTCCGCAGCATGTGGGATCTTCCCGGACCGGGGCACGAACCCGTGTCCCCTGCATCAGCAGGCGGACTCTCAACCACTGCGCCACCAGGGAAGCCCTGTGGACCACACTTTGAGTAGAGAGGCTCTAGACACCCTAACTTGAAGAATGATCAGGCTGATGCAGCAAATGAATAAGAACCAAAGTTCTGAATCTAATAGCTTCACTGCCAGTGCTAATCAGTAACGTACACACAATCCCATGCATTTTCCCTTTAGCTTCTCATCTACATCCATCCCTCCTTTCCCTTCCATTGCCTTCTGTCCAGTTACCTCACACCAGGTAACTCTTATAATGGCCTCCTAGCTCACCAACCAGTAGGTTTCTTTGGCCTCAATCCATACTGCCCACCTCCATCAGATTTACCCTGTCAGAGCACCAATCAATTCATGTAAGGCCTAAAACTCCTGAACTTATAATTTAAGGTTTTCCATGACTTCCATGAGTCAACCTAACATTTTAGCTTTATCTCCAGTGATATGTCTTCACCACATGCTTTGTCACTCTTTCTCTCTCTGTAACTTTGTTTATGGCATACTTGAAATGTTCTCCCTCCCCATCTCCCCAGATTTAAATTCTTCAGAACTCATCTCAAATGACCTTCCTTTTATGAAGTCTTTCATGGAAACCCCCAGCGGGAGGTTCTTCCTCCTCTGAGGTCTCCAAAACACAGAGGTCTACATTGGTGGCCATTATCTTATGTTGCCTTGTATTAAAATTTCTCCATCTTGCCACACTGTCATTCGCTTAAGGGCAGACACCTTACTATGCTTTATGCATCTTTGTATTTCATCAGCACAGTATCCAAAACACTTCTGATGCTCAGTCAGCATTTGATGAATGAACGCATATGTTCTGTTTCTAGTCATATTTGTATATATTTCAAGTGAACCATCAGTTTCCCCTCATAGGGATCTAAAGAATAAATAATAAAGGTCAGTGCAAATTCATTAACAAACATTAAGGACAATTTATTGAAAAATTCTAAGGGCTAATCATTACACATTGCAATGCTCATCTACCTGAAGCCAGCTAAATATTGGCCAAGTTAATGAGTCTAGAGGAAAAGACAGTAAAATATAATGAAAAGCCCCCACAATCCCTAGAGCCCCAGGTAATAAACTGAGTCCCTATGATAATATTTCATGAACAGTAAAAGTGCTTGACAGTAAAGCAAGAAATGAGAGAGAAGTCTGAATGATCCTTGTATATGGCGACCACAAACTTCTGAGAATAATGGCCTTTCCTCCCTTCTGCCTTCCAAACCATAGGTAAATTCTTCCAACTGGAGACCTCTAACCATACAGAGAAGGGAAGCCATGTAAAGTCCATACAAGGAGAGGGATTCTGGAAAATGTAATTTCTTGCTTCCCTTCTATACGCTCCTGATCCAAAGCCTTTACTATCTTATACTATACTTAAACTCCTTAACAAAGCATTATACAGTCTGGTTGCTTCTAACCCCGTAAACATTCACACACTTTCTACCAGACTGACTGTGCTCTGGCCACACTGGCCTTCTTTCAGTTCCTTGAAAACACTGATTTTTCATCTATGGCTTAGTAACTTCATCTTTGGTTTTGCTGTTTCTGTTGTGAAGATATGGCAGTGGTTAAAAAAAAAGAGAGAGAAACAAAAGAAAAAGAAAAAATATATATATATATGACAAATCCCAGTTCTAAAACAAGTATCTTGGAACCAGAAGTGGAGCAGAAAACCAATGCGGTGAGTAGAGCTAAACCATGAGCCCAGGTCCAAAAGTAGGTGATGGCAGCCAGGAGTATGGCATCTGATGGGTAATAGGTACTAAAAAAATGCATGCTTGAGATGGAGATTGGAGCCAGGCTGAGTCTTAAAATCAAAGGCAGGATGAGTTTCTACAACTCCTGAACGAAGGCTGGCAGCTGTTGCCGCCCTTTCCCAGGTGTACAGCTTATACAGAGCGGCAGGCCTACGGAGGCAAGAGGACCCAGACATCGCTTGGAAACTGGGCGCAAAACACATCACCTGCTGTTACAGCCCCAATATCCTCTCAGCGCAAGCACTCTGAACCAACGCATGAAGCCTGGTTCTGGCTTGGGGAACTAGACAAAGACAACCACAAAATATCTGAATAGGGAGAGAGAAGCATAAAAGGAGGAAGAAGACCAAATGTTCTTTTATTCAAAATGAGACTACAAGTCAAAATTCCACAGTTTGTAAAGAAATCAAATGGTAATTAACACACCCAATGCTCAAAGCTTAAAGTCAGAGGATTCTCTGTCTTAAGAGTCTCTTAAGTCAGAGGAAAGGGTTCTACCATGCCTGAGAGAAGCATGGGGGAGGAGGCAGAAATACATTCAAATGTCTGACTCTAATAGAGACTATTGGTTGCCTTCTAATAGCTCTTCTTTCATAGTAACCCTATCTTACTGAGTAACAAAATCCTGCAGAAGGCAATTATAGCCAGTCAAGAGATGACTTTTCTCAGCTTCCCTTGCTACTAAGTATCACTGAGTTTTGGGCAATGAGAAGTGAACAGAACTGTTGCGAAGAATTTCTGCAAATTAACCTTAAAAGCAAAGGGATGAGTTCCTATTTTTTTCTTCCTCACTTGCTCTTTTCTGCTGTCTGAATGTGGGCAAGATGGCTGCGGTCATTTTAAACTTTTTTTTTGTGGTACATGGGCCTCTCACTGTTGTGGCCTCTCCCGTTGTGGAGCACAGGCTCCAGATGTGCAGGCTCAGCGGCCATGGCTCAGGGGCCACCGGGGCACTAACCCGCGTCCCCTGCATCGGCAGGAGGACTCCCAACCCCTGCGCCACCAGGGAAGCCCTGGGGTCATTTTAGACCACCAACTGATCTTGAGGATAGCAGTTCTGTACTAGAGATGGTGGGGTAGCAAAAACAGAGGTAATAATAAGCCTCGATATTGTTGAGATGGCAATATTCCCCAAACCGATCTACAGATTCAACTCAATCCCTATTAAATTCCAGCTGGTTTTTGCAGAAACTGACACACTGATCATAAAATCGATATGGAAATGCAAGGGACCCAGAATGGCCAAGACAATCTTGAAAAGAATAAACGAAGTTGGAAGATTCATACTTGCTGATTTCAAAACTTATTACAAAGCTACAGTAATCAAGACAGTGAGTTACTGGTATAAGAATAGACATATAGATCTATGGAATGGAATTGAGAGTCTAGAAATAAAACTTTTTATTTATGGTCAATTGATTTTCAACAAGGGTGCCAAGATGATTCAGTGGGGGAAAGAATAGTCTCTGCAACAAATGCTGCTGGGATAACTGAATAGCCATGTGCAAAAGAATGAATCTGAGCCCCAACCTGCAGCCAACTGGCCTGTGGGTCCAGTGAGACTACTGATGCTCTGTTACCCAGGGCTGTGCCAGCAATGTGACAGTTTACAAATCTCCCCTCAAAAAACAAATAAATTTGAATGCTTATCTCATACTATATGCAAAAATTAACCCAAACTAAATGTAACACCTAAAACTATAAAACTCCTAGAAGGAAACAGGAGTAAATCTTCATGACCTTGGGTTAGGCAATGGTTTCTTAGATATGACACCAAAAGCACCAAGAACAAAAGAAAAAACAGATGAACTGGACTTCATCAAAATTAAAAGAACCTTTGTGCTGCAAATGATACCATCAAGAAAGTGAAAAAACAACCCAGAGAATGGGAGAAAATATTAGCACAAAATATATCTAATAAGAGACTTGTATCCAGAATATACAAAGAATGCTTACATCTCAATACTGAAAACATAAATAACCCAACCAAAAAGTAGGCCAAGGATATGAATAGATATTCCTCCAAAGAAGATATAAAAATGGCCAATAAGCACATGAAAAGATGCTCAATATCATTATCTATTGGGGAAATGCAAATCACAACCACAATGTGATGCCAATTCACACTTACCCATGTGGTTATAATCAAAAACACAGATAACTATTGTCGGCAAGGATGTAGAGAAATTGAAACTCTAATACATTGTTGGTAGGAATGTAACATGTACAGCAGCAGCTTTGAAAACAGTTTGGCAGCTTCTCAAAAACTTAAACACAGACTTGCTCTATGAGCTAGCCATCCAACTCCTAGGTATATATGCAAGGGAAATGAAAACATATGTCCACACAAAAACTTGTATACAAATGTTCATAACAGCTTTATTCATAATAGCCAAAAAGTGAAAACAACCCAAATAACTAATGAGTGGATAAATAAAATGTGGTTTATCTATACAATACTATTCAGCCACAAAAGGTATGAAGTACTGATACATACTATAACATGGATGAAGCTTGAAAACATTATGCTATATGAAAGAAGCCAGTCATGAAAAACCACATATTGTATGATCCCATTCATATGAAATGTCCAGAAGAGACAAGTTTATAGAAACAGAAGTAGGATAGTGTTTGCCTAGTTCTGGGCATGGCAGAGGGACAGGGAGTAGGAGAGCTAATGGAGAGTGACTGATAATGGGTACAGGGTTTCTTTTTGGAGTGATGAAAATATTTTAAAATTAGCTTATGATGATGGTTGCACAACTGTGAATATACTAAAAAAACATTAAATTTACACTTTAAATGGGTAGATTTTATGAATTATATCTCAATAAAACTGTTTTTAAAAATCAGGGGAAATGGACTATTCATTAATGACACAGTTAACTGATTAGCATACACAAAATATTAGAGCCTTACTGCACACTATATACAAAAATAAATTTCAGGGACTTTCCTGGCAGTCCAGTGGTTAAGACCCTGTGCTGCCAACACAGGGGTTGCCAGTTCGATCCCTGGTCTGGGGAACTAAGATCCCACATGCAGCGCGGCGTAAAGTTACATAAAGTAAAAGTAAAGTAAAATAAAATAAAATAAATTTCAGGTGAATCATATACCTAAATGTGAAAAGCAAAAACTTAGTGCTTTTTGAAGATAAGCTTTATGACTTTAAGGTAGAAAAGGATTTTTCTGACAAGATACCAAAAAACACTACTCACCAAGAAATATTTTAATAAGTTGCATTACAATAAAAACCTCTGTCCGTCAAAAGACACCATGAATAAAATTAAAATAGGGCCTCCCTGGTGGCGCAAGTGGTTGAGAGTCCGCCTGCCGATGCAGGGGATACGGGTTCGTGCCCCGGTCTGGGAGGATCCCATATGCCGCGGAGCGGCTGGGCCCGTGAGCCATGGCCGCTGAGCCTGCGCGTCCGGAGCCTGCGCGTCCGGAGCCTGTGCTCCGCAACGGGGGAGGCCACAGCAGTGAGAGGCCCGCATACCGCAAAAAAATAAATAAATAAAAAAAATAAAAAATAAAAAATAAAATTAAAACAAACCACAAACTGTAAGAATATATTTGCCACTGATAATAAAAAACAAAAAGATTAGTATCCAGAATTTGTAAACATCTCCAACAAACTTTACTAGTAATCTGGGAAATGCAAATAAAAATCACAGTGAAACACTATGGCCCATCAGACTGGCAAGTACATTTAAGTCTGATAACACCTGGTACTGAGCTGGCCCAACAATTCCATTCCTGGGCATGTTGCCTAGAGAATTCTGCTAAATATCCAAAGAGGGTTCATTGTTGTATTGCTTGAATAGTGAAAAACTGAACTCAGTTAATATATCCAACAGCAGGAGAAGATTTTTTTAAATTGTGGTTTATTCATGCAATGGAATATTTCATGAATTAATTGGTGTTTTATTTCACCAGATGAAAACCTTCTACACTATAATCATTCCAACCATGGTCTGAACACTGAGTTTCTCTATTACGCACGAAAATTTAAAGTGAACATATTCTTTGATCTCGTAACCCTACTTTTGGCAATTTGCCCAAAAGAGACAATTATACAAGTGAGATAAATCTTAAAATCATAAAGTAAGCTGCAGACAATACAAGCAGTATATTATTTTTTAATTTTAAAATGTATAAAACAATACTACATATATAGTAAAAATAAATAAATTATGCACGAGAATAATAATCACCCAATTCAGAACAGTGTTGACACTGGGAAGGGAAAGAGGAGAATGATAAATGGGGACTACGGGAAGATAAAGTAATTTCAGTGGTAGCTCTAAATTTTTACATTTTAAAAGCAGACTGAATATGGCAAAATAAGATTTGTTAAATTTGGGCAGTAAGTACACAAGATTTCTATCATTTTTTGAATACTTCTGTATATTTAAAGTCCATTTAAAAAATAAGAACACACGTAATTTTTTTTAACTAGCTCTTTTCTACTTTCTGGCCTTTACCAGTATGGCTCCCTCTGCCTGAATTCTTTATGCGGTGGTTGAGAGTGGAGGAAAGAGTCAGATTGCCTGCGCTTGAGTCCCAGTGCTGAGTTGATTTAGGGAGATTCTTAACCTCTTAGTTCCTCAATTTCTCTTTTGAAAATTGGGTATAATAATAGTATTGACCTCATAGGGTTGTTACAAGGATTAAATGTGGCCAGTATATGTAAAGCACTATAACAGTGCCTACAAGCATTTAATAAATGTCTGCCATTACCATCACCACCATCACCATCATTACTATCATCATCACCATCATCACCATCATCACCACATCACTATTAAATGTCTTTGTCTAGTCAACTCCCATTTGTCCTTCATATTTTAGGTATCAGTTAAAATATTACTTTTCAAAGAAGTCTACCCTTACTCTACAATATAAATTAGATTTCATAGGACCCTGTCCTTTTTTGTCCATGCACTTATTAGAATTTATAATTACATATTTATATGTGTTTTAATTTGCTTAACATCTCTCTACCACATTTGAACACAAAAGTTCTTGAGGGCCAAGGCTGGGTGTGTTTTATTCACTTTTTTATATACATTGTCCAGTCTAGGCTGGACGATGAATAATAACGGTATAGATTCTGACTACTTGTTACATGAGTAAATACATGAATCATTTTATCATTTGACCAGTATGCAGCCACTGAAATTATGTTTATGAAGGACTTACAACACGGAAAAACTTTTGGCTTGCTCAGTGGAAAAACTAAAAGGTACAAAATTATAAATATGATGACTACAATGCCATACAAATAACAACAAAAACAAACCTATAAATTGGGGGAAAATAGGGGAGATGTACATTCACTTTGTTGTGAAATCACCACCTTTATCTACTTCCAAAACATTTTCAGCACCACCAAATAAAACCCTGTGCCCATTAGGTTGTTACTCCTAATTCTCCCCTCCCCCAGCCCCAGCTACCACCAATTTGTTTTCTGTCTCTATGGATTTACTTATCCTGGACATTCCATATAAATGAAGTCACACAATATGGGACTTGTTATGTCTGGTTTCCTTCACTTAGCATGATGCTAGTGAGGTCCATCTACATTGTAACATGTATCAGTACTTCATTCCTTTTATGGATAATTATATGTATAAGCCACAATTTATTTATCTATTCATCCTTTGATGAACATTTGGGTTGTTTCCATCTTTTGGTTATTGTAAATAGTGCTGCTATGAACATTCATGTACTAGCATTTGATTATGTTTTCATTTGCGGGGTGGGGTATATATCTAGGACTGGAATCACAAGGTCATATGATAATTCTATGTTTAGTTTTTTTTTTTTAGGAATTGTCAAACTGCTTTCCAAATCTGATATGTATCATTACACATTCACAACAGCAACGTTAAGAGTTCCAATTTCTCCACATCCTCACCAACATATATTATTTCCTTTTAAAAAAATTATAGCCATCTTAGTAGGTGTAAAGTGATATCTCAGTGTAGTTTTGATTTGCATTTCCTTCATAACTAATGATATTGAGTACCTTTTCATGTGCTTGTTGAGCATTTGTATATCTTTGGAGAAATGTGTCTTCAAGTGCTTTGTCCATTTTTAAATTGGGTTGTTTGCCTCTTTGTTGTTGAGATGTAGGCACTTTTTATATTTTCTGGACACTAGACCCTTAACAGATACATGATTTGCAAATATTTTCTCTTTTTCTATAGGCTGTCTTTTCACTTTACTGGTAATGTCTTTTTGACACACAAATGTTTTCAATTTTGATGAAGTCCAATGTATCTATTTTTTTCATTTGTTACTCTTGCTTTTGGTGTCATATCTAAGATTTCATTCAAAAATCAAAGGTCATAAAGATTTACCTCTATATTTTCTTCTAAGAATTTTATTGTTTTAGCTCTTATATTTACATTATTGATTCATTTGATTTAGTTTTTATAAATGAAGAGAGGAAGAGGTCCAACTTCATTCTTTTGCATGTGGATATACAGTTGTGCCAGCACCATTTGTTGAAGAGAATATTCTTTCTCCATTCCATGATCTTGGCACCTCTGTTGAACATCAGTTGGCAATAGGTGTAGAAGTTTATTTCTAGACTCTCAGTTATAGTCCACTGATATGTTTATTCTTATGCCAGGATGAACTGGCATAAATTACTGTAGCTTTGCAGTAAGTTATGAAATTGGGAAGTTGAAGTCCTCCAAAGTTGCTTTGTTGTTGCTGTTGCTGTTTCGATTGTTTTGACTATTCAGCGTCCCTTGCAATTTCATATGAACCTGAGGATCAGTTTTTCCATTTCTGCAAAATGCCACTGGAATTTTGACAGGGATTGCATTAAATCTTTAGATAGCTTTGGGAAATACTGCCATCTCAACAATTTAAGTCTTCCAATACATGGACATGTGCCATCCTTCCATTTATTTAGATCTTCTTTAATTTCTTTCAACAGTGCTTTGTAGTTAGGGTGTACAAATCTTTCACCTCCTTAGTTACACTTATTCCTAGATATTTTATTCTTTTTTATGCTATTATAAGTAGAACTGTTTTCTTAATTTCCTTTTTGGATTGTTCACTGCTGGTGTATAAAAACATAACTGATTTTGTGCACTGATTTTGTTTCCTGCAACTTTGTTAAATTTGTTTATTAGCCCTAGCAGGGTTTTTGTGAATTCTTCAGGGTTTTCTGCATATAGGATCATGTCATCTGTGAATAGAGATAGTTTTACTTCTTTCTTTCCAATTTGGATTACTTTTATTTCCTTTTCTTGCCTGATTGCTCTGCTAGAACTTTCAGTATAGTGCTGAATAGCAGTGGTGAAAGTGGGTATTCTTGTCTTGTTTTTGACTTTGGAGAGAAAGCTTTTAGTCTTTTACCACTGAGTATGATACTGTGAGGTTTCACATATGCCCTTTATCATGTTGAGGAAGTTTCCTCATTATTTGTACTTTTTTGAGTGTTTTTGTTATGAAAGGGCGTTGGATTTTGTCAAATGCTTTTTCTGTGTTAATTGAGATGATCATATTTTTTTCTTTCATTCTGTTAATGTTGTGTATTACACTGGTTTTCTTTTATTGAACCATGCTTGCATTCTTTGGATAAATCCCAGTTGACAACAGAGTACAATCTTTTTAATGTGCTGTTGAATTCAGTTTGCTAGTACTTCGTTGTGAGTTTTGCATTTGTATTCATAAGGGATACTGACTTGCAGTTTCCTTGTGGTGTCTCTGTCTGGCTTTGCTATCACGGTAATACCGGTTTCACAGTATAAATTAGAAAATGTTCCCTCCTCTTCTATTTTTAGGAAGAGTTTGAGAAGGATTGATGTTAATTTTTCTTGAAACGTTTGGTAGAGATCACCAGTGAAGCCACCTGGTCCTGGATGTTTTCTGTTGGGAAGTTTTTGATTTCTGATTCAATCTCTTTATTTTTTAAAAGATCTTTTCAGATTTTCTATTTCTTCTTGAGTCAGTCTTGGGTAATTTATGTGTTTCTAGAAATTTTCCCATTTTATCTAGGTTATTTAATTTATTGGTGGACGTTGCTCATAGTTTTCTCTTATAATCTTTTTTTATTTCTGTAAAGTTGGTAGTAACAAACACTTTCACCTGATTTTAGTTATTTGTATTTTTTCTTTTTAATCAGTGTTGCTAGAGGTTTGTCAACTTTGTTGATCTTTTCAAAGAACCAACTTTTGCTTTCAGCATGAGATATATATATATCTGCTGAAAGCATGGATATGTATATATCTCCAACTAGCCCACACTTGATCAGGGTCTCTCTTACTACCTTCTGTCACCCACTGCCCACCCAGCAACCCAGGATGAGGCCTCAGTCATGTCCTCCAATCAGAATCTGCCACGTCAAGCTTTATGGGTTTCTTCTCATGCCACTTGTGCCTGCAAAGAGCATTATCTGGGTTTCTTGCAGTTGGGTACAGCATAATGCCCTTCCCTGGGACACCTCAGAAGACAAAGGCAAATAGTAGATGATGTCAGCGGTAGGAGAGGAGTAGCTATGGCCCTTAATGCCATGTATGAAACCTCATTCTGTAGGTACTCGCCCCATCCTCCTCCTACTCACCATGCCTTGGGGTGGGGGGCAGGTAATGGTGGTGAGAGTGAATTCTAGCTTCTCATTCCCTAGAACCAGCCCCCAACCCACTGCTGTCATGTACTGAGAGGCAGCTAAAAATGCCTTCTAAGTACTCTGTTCTGACCCATCCCCAGCCAAGGCTTCCTCCCCAGAGCAGGCCACTTCTGAGGCATCTAGACTAAGATCTGATTCTAGTCACAGAGTAGTTCCAAGTATCTGGGCTACGGAAGAACACAGCATTATCTCCCTACTACACGGTTCAAGTGACATCACCTTAAGTCACTTGAGGGGGCTTCACAGCAAGTGAATGTATTCAAGATTCTGACTTCACATCTATTTCCCCAAAGTTTATTTGGCCCGAAGGTATGGAAACATCCAATCTGCTACCCTTACACTCTTAAATTAATAAATACTTAAATTACCTTTTTTTTTTTTTTTTTTTTTTTCTTTTTGCGGTATGTGGGCCTCTCACTGTTGTGGCCTCTCCCGTTGCGGAGCACAGGCTCCGGATGCGCAGGCCCAGCGGCCATGGCTCACGGGCCCAGCCGCTCCGCGGCATATGGGATCCTCCCAGACCGGGGCACGAACCCGTATCCCCTGCATCGGCAGGCGGACTCTTAACCACTTGCGCCACCAGGGAGGCCCTAAATTACCATTTTTGATGACATTTTTATTTCTATTTTTCATCACATATTCTAGTCTGTTCTTGGTTCACTTGGAGATGGTAGTGAACTTGAAGAACAAAGGAGAAATTCATGTCTCGCCTCTGTCTGTTACTTGACACTTTTCCTTTCCAAAAATCGTGTGTAGTTTCTGGGCTTTCCTGCTGTGACTATATGCCCTGTTGTGTTGCTTTGTCACTTGGAACAAAAACAGTAGAAAAAGTTTGCACAGTTTTTATTATGAAGACATGATCAGAACATGTAGGAACATATAACTGTGCTTCTGCTATGGTTATTAGTCCAGATCATTGTTTTTAACCAAAACTGAAGATGTAAAATCCTAGAACTCACTAATCTATTTTAGTAGGTCACAGGAAGCAGGCAAACTATAGAAACCAAAATCAACCAAAAGCATCGTTGTTGAAAAACCAGCAAGAGTTTATCTTCTAAAGGTGTCAACTGAACAAATCCAACTGACGATGTCAAGGGGCCATCCTCAAAGTTCCCTCAGGTTGTTGATAAACCTTTCCTATCTCCTTGCCCCAGCAGCATTCTCTCCAGCCATGCTTTTCCCCATGTTTTCATTTGGTTGAGTAATGCCATCCATGGAGGGGCAGAGAGGTTCTTGGAACACACCTAACTTTCAGCTTCAATGGTCTAACCCCCAACTCAGCTGCTGACCTTCAGAGTATGAATAAACAAGAATCTTAAACTTCTCATGGCCAGTGTTGGTCTGGTTCTTCCCTCTTCGTTCAGAGAGCATGAACTTTTTTTAAAAAAATAAACTTATTTATTTATTTTTGGTTGCATTGGGTCTTCGTTGCTGCACATGGGCTTTCTCTAGTTGCGGCGAGCGGGAGCTACTCTTCACTGCAGAGCACGGGCTCTAGGCACACGGGCTCCATAGTTATGGCTTGTGGGCTCTAGAGCGCAGGCTCAATCGTTGTGGTGCCCAGGCTTAGTTGCTCCATGGCACGTGGGATCTTCCCAGACCAGGGATAGAACCCGTGTCCCCTGCATTGGCAGGTGGATTCTTAACCACTGTGCTACCAGGGAAGTCCCGAACTATTTTTATTTCATTGGTTTACAGAAGAATTGAGCATCTCTTCATCGCTGGCTCAGGTCACCCTGAGATGACCATGGCCATGCCTTCCATGTGACCCTGCTTAGTCAGCAGTCACACTAGAGACAGGAGGCTGGTGGTGTGTTTTCCCCAAAGTCTTCTCAAAAGGTCATACTACTTTGCCAGACTGAGAACTTCAGAAACCATGAACCCAGTGCCAACAAGTAGATGTGGGGTTCTCAAGCTCAAGGAAAAGTATCTTTCCTAATTCTTTCCATGTGCATAAAGAATTCTAAGGTGTACTTACTTCAGTTTCCAGTTTTATGACTGTCCATATGGACCATGTGAAAACAAAGTGACAAGAAAAAAAATGTTTGACTCGATAGCTGTGTGGGTATTTGCCATTCTCCCCAGATCCACTGAGCCCTGGGAAGCTGACTTCTATGGGTTACATCACCTAGACTCCCTGCTGCTCCCTCTTCTAGTTGTGTTCAATCACCAGGAAGCACTGGCAGGAGGTCAGAGTGGCAGCAGGAGGTTAGGATACTTTCTGATCCTGCTCTCCTGCCTGGCGTAACTTCTAGTAGTGCCTGTATCCTTCAATCTTCAGCTATCAACAGGGCTCAGGTGATACTGTTTTTTCTTTTGGCTCTTAACAGCTCCCACTTTTGCTAGCATCTCTGGGCACCTCAACATCCCTGTTGGTCCTTTAAACCCCGCCAACCCCTCTGTACACATTCTCATCCTTATCGAGTCTTCAAAGTCTCAGCTGAGTGTGTCTTCTGTTCCCTGCCCTAGAGATAAGACAAAGATTTGAATCCTGGCTCTACCACTAACTACCTCTACGCTTCTCTCTGTTTATAAAATTACAGAGCTGGAATCAATGATGTCTTGTATGTAGACAGAAATGTAGAGTAGTCCTAATCAGCAATAGCAAAATTCCTGGGTCTTGACCTTCCCCATCCCAGACTGACTCAAAGGAACTAGGAGCGAGATGCTGGAATCAGGAGAGTCCCTAAGTGGAAGTGGACCCAGTAATGCTGGGGTGAGTATCACCCATTTTGTTATTGAAACCTCAGAAAGACTCTTCTGATCCCTGCCCAGAGACCACATTAGGAGATAATTGGGGAACTTTCCCTGTTCCTGTTCAAGCAAGGAATTGCTTCTAAGGAACAACCTGAGGCCCTTTTGCTTAGCACGAAAAACAGGTCTTATGCAGGATACATGGTCACAGCTTACTGAAATCTAGAAAGGACACCTGAACTTCCCTGAGTGTTTTATTGTTACTCACTACGATTTACTGAGAGCCTACCACACACCAGGCACTGTACTAGCTGCTTTACATTTATTTAAACCTCACAGACCCCAGAGGCCTTATTATTTGTTTCATAGCTAGGGAAATCAAAGCTTAGAAATTTGCCTAGCCTACAGCATGAGATCCTTCTTTCTATATGGCCTATCCTGGAAAATGTCCCGTGTGCATTTGGGAAGAACGCGTATGCTGTTGTTTGGTAGAGTTGTGTATACACATCTGTTAAATCTGGTTGGTTCATTGTGTTGTTCAAGTGCTCTATTCCCTTACTTCTATATGGTGGTTTTATCCATTACTGAAAGTGGGGTACTGAAGTTGCCAATGATTGCTGTACAACTGTCTTTAGTTCTGTCAGTTTTGGCTTCATATATTTTGATGATCTGTCATTAGGTATAAATGTTTATAATTGTTATATCTTCTTGCTGTATGGAACCTTTTATTTATAGTGTCCTTCTTCATTATCGCTTGCAAACATTATCTCTTGCAAACTTAATGTCTATTTTGTCTGATATCAGCATAGTTACCTCTGCTCTCTTTTGGTTAAGGTTTGCACGGAATATCCTTCACTGTCAATCTATTTTTGTCTTTGGATCTAAAGTCTCTTACTGACAGTGTATAATTAGACCATGTTTTTGTTTTGTCAATTCATTCTATCATTCTCTATCTTTTGACTGGAGGGTTTAATCCACTTACATTTCAAGTAGTTACTGATAAGGAAGGACTTCATTCTGTCATTTTGGTATTTGTTTTCTGTGTGCCTTATAGCTTTTTTTTTTTTTTTTTTTTTTTTGCGGTACGCGGGCCTCTCACTGTTGTGGCCTCTCCGGTTGCAGAGCACAGGCTCCGGACGCGCAGGCTCAGCGGCCATGGCTCACGGGCCCAGCCGCTCCGCGGCATGTGGGATCTTCCCGGACCGGGGCATGAACCCGTGTTCCCTGCATCGGCAGGCGGACTCTCAACTGCTGCACCACCAGGGAAGCCCCCTTATAGCTTTTTTGTCCTTCATTTCCTGCATTACTGTCTTTGTGTTTAGTTGATTTTTTTTGTAGTGGAATGTTTATATTGTTTTTTATTTTCTTTTGTATATGTTCTATAGCTATTTTCTTTGTGGGTACAATGAGGGTCACATTTAACCTCCTGAAGTTTTAATTTAAATATATAGCTTAACTTCAATAACATACAAAAACTCTTTTATCTGGGAATGTCCTAATTTCTCACTCACTCTTGAAGGATAGTTTTGCCGGTTATAGGAAAAACATTTATCTTATTGAGAATCCCTTGTATGTGACAATTTGCTTCTCTCCTGCTGCTTTCAAGATCCTCTCTGTGTCTTTCCCTTTTGAAAGTTTGATAATGTGCCTGGTGTGGGTTTGAATTTATCTTACTTGGAGTTCATTGAGCTTCTTGGATGTATATATTAACATCTTTGTGCAAATTTGGGAAGTTTTCAGATATTATTTCTTTAATTATTCTCTCTGCCCCTCTCTCTCTTTTCTGCTGGGACTCCCACAAGTCCCTTAAGCTCTGCTCATTTTTCTTCAATCTTTTCTTTCTGTTCCTCAGACTCAACAACTTCCATTGTTCTATTTTCAAGTTTGTTGATTCTTTCTCCTGCCTGTTCACATCTACTTTTGAATCCCTTTACTGAATTCTGCATTTCAGTTATTGTATTTTTCAGTTCCAGAATTTATTTTTGGCTTCTTTTTAGGTTTTCTATCTCTTTACTGATATCTGCATTTTGATCATAGATGGTTTTCTTGATTTTCTCCACATCTCCCTTAAGTCTTTGAGAATCTTTAAGTCTTTATCTAATAAATCTGCCATCACATCTTTTTCAGGAACAGTTTCTGTTGATTTATTTTTTCCCTTTGAACGGACCATACTTTCCTGCTCGACACTTGAATCTAATAACATGATAATTCTGGAAATCAGATTCTCCCCCTTCTCCAGGGTTTTCTGCTTTTCTTATATAATTGTTTTTTGTTTGTTTTTGTTTTGATTGCTATAATCTCTCTCTGTGCCAAGCATCAGCCTGAAGTGTGAACTTAAGGTCTTCTCAGGAGGTTGTTTCTGAGCCTGTGCTTTTCCCTGGGTATGTGTGGTCACTTTCTAATTTTCCCTGGAAATGCACCTGCTTTTGAAGGTCCCAGTCTTTAATGTGTGGCTTCCAAAAAAGGAAAAAGAGAAAAATGAAAGGGAGAAAAATAAAGGGCATTGGCTCTTTAAATCCCCTGAAAGTCACTTCAGCCAGAGGGGTAGGGGCTTGCAACAGTGGAGGGAAATGCAACAACAATGGCTGCCCTTCTCTTTGTCTGCACTTCTAAGATTAGAAGTAGTCATCAGTGATCAGAGCACAGATCCCTGATATTTGGAGGACAGGGTTCAATTTGTACCCACCCTGGCTCCTGCAAGTTATGTGCAAGCTGCTCCAGGAACATGTGCACAGCTGCCTGCCAAGGTGCCTGGGGTGGGGGATGGGTGGCTGCTACTGTGCTAAGAGCTGAAATTGGCCAAAGTTTACTGCAATTGTTCATCCAAGCCTTCCCCTAAAAGTTGCAGATCCTCAATAGACTCCAGCGTTCTAGGACTTCCCTGGTGGCACAGTGGTTAAGAATCCACCTGCCAGGGGCTTCCCTGGTGGCGCAGTGGTTGAGAGTCCGCCTGCTGATGCAGGGGACACGGGTTCGTGCCCCAGTCCAGGAAGATCCCACATGCCGCGGAGTGGCTGGGCCCGTGAGCCATGGCCGCTGAGCCTGCGCATCCGGAACCTGTGCTCCGCAACAGGAGAGGCCACAACAGTGAGAGGCCCGTGTACCGCAAAAACAAAAAACAAAAAACAAAAAACAAAAAAAGAATCCACCTGCCAATGTAGGGGACATGGGTTTGAGCCCCCAAGCCACGGAACAACTAAGCCTGTGTGCCACAACTACTGAGCCTGCGCTCTAGGGCCCGTGAGCCACAACTACTGGAGCCCGTGAGCCACAACTACTGAAGCCCGCGTGCCACAGCTACTGAAGCCCGTGAGCCTAGAGCCTGTGCTCCGCAACAAGAGAAGCCACTGCAATGAGAAGCCCATGCGCTGCAAGGAAGAGTGGCCCCCACTCCCCGCAACTAGAGAAAGTCCGCCCACAGCAACGAAGACCCAACCAAAAATAAATTAATTAATTAAAAAAAAATAGACTCCAGAGTTCCAAAAGAGTTAGATCAGAGTAGAATTGCTGTCTAGGTGAGGAGAGAGATTGCTGGTACTTCCTACAACACCATCTTCGCAGAATCTCAACGGTGTTTTCTTTTAGCAAAACTTCTTTCTGAGAAGTGGAACCTATAACAGCTAAGCACTTTCTTACTAAGGACATCTCTGACACAAGAGACCACTTAGCCTTCCCTTTTCATTAAGAAGCTGTATCTAAATAACATTTCTAACGAAGTCCCAAATCCTTGATGCCACTGAAATCAGTGCATATGGTCACACAAAATGTAATTATATTTCCTCCACCATCACCAACAGCCCCCATTAGCATTTATCTTCTCGGGAAATGAAATTCTGATGTGCTCATTTCATGCAAATTATTACTGGCAGAAGAGAGTGGAAGATTTCCAGATATAGAGGCCCACAAGATAAAGAAGCCCAGAGCTGTTAGACCCAGGAGCAGACACAGGGTGTGCCTAACTTACCCTCAAGGTTGCATAAGCAAGATTTCAAAATTAATTCTACTCTGGAGACTTCAACCTAGTATACAATGTTCCTGGCTGGAAAAGAAGAACTATATCATTCTTTTTTTCAAATCTTTACCATTACTCTTGCCCTTGTATCTCCGCCTTCTCTTTCTGCAGGAAACTTTATTTCCTACTTCTGCACACCAAGTTTCTACCTCCAGATCTGTTTGGTTCAGTTGCTGAGAAGTCTGACACACCAGTGCCACTTGGAAGAAGCCATCTACCGGTGAGTTGGGGGTGCTTTTTCTATCACTTTATGAACCAAAGGCTCAAAGCACCTCAGTGCTAGAGATGCAGGGACTGGGAGCATCCTGAGGGTCTCCACAGCCGAGGAACTTGGGAGATGATCAAGATAGGACAAACGGGTGGAGGGCAGCATCTGTACCAGGAATGTCAGAGAGACCCCAATGGCAGTGAGGAAGCGCAAAGTGGAAACCCCCCTTAGGGCTCAGGTGGTAGGATAGAGTGGACTAAAAGAAGACAATTAAGAAAGTAGGACAATCAGGTTTCTCAACTACTGCTCCTCTCACTCTGCCCCTCCCAGCCGCCAAGGACTGTGAAGAGCTGGAGCTTTCTACCTCAGATTTTCCCCCTCTCCAGTCCATATATGTGATAGTCCAGGCCCTGCACCAAAATGCACCTCTTGCCTCAATTCAGAGGCTGAAGTGAGGGATTCACTTTTCTGGGAGGCAGCTTTTAATCAATTCTGGATGATGTGTCTTGACATCTGAAAGTGACACACTAACCAGTGCCCTTCAGTTCCCTTGCTACGTGTCGGCTGTGGTAGGAGCTAGGTGTACTGGGGTGACATGGGAATAGGTAATAAAAAGGAGAAGGTGGCTGGCACTTGAGAGGCCAGGGCAGGTGAAGAGCAAAGCATAGGAAACACATTGTGGATGTGGCTGGGGCAGTTCACCCACAATCTGAATCACCAGAGTGAGGGTCTGGGCTGTATATTTCTGACTGACAGGCTTCCTGTGTGATACTGAAAGCCAGCATTTCAGAATCACTGATCCAGTCCACACTTTCCTGTACAGATGAGACTAACCTACAGAACAGCCCAGAGGGCTTGCTGCAGCTAAAAGGCTGTGTGCAAGGATCTCCAATATTTTAGTCTTTATAAGAGCTCCCACTGGATTACCTGGGAGCCTAGTCCACAGGGTAGCCCTTTGTTTCTCAGAAGCTCGTAGCCTGCTAGTTCGCTGTTATTCACTTTTTCAACTGATATTTATTTAGCAGCTTCTATGTGCTAGGCTGGCTTTTAGGGCACCAAGATAGCTCACTGCAAAACAAATCTCTCTGCCTTCATGGAGCTTATCTTCTGGCGGAAATGTCTCTGAGTGTGTGTGTGTGCTTGTGTATGTATGGGTGGGGCACGCTTATATGGGAAAGTGTGTGGATTTTAAGGCTAAAATGCCAAAGAAGTTCTGTTCAAGGCATGGAAGAATAACTAGAAAATCTGTTACTTGTTCTTCTACATCCATCTCTGCTCTCAGAGCCTGAAGATGAAAACCCCTGAGGGCCTTTGAAATTGTATAGTCCAAGGTTCAAATTCCAGCTCCGCCATTACTTGCTTTGTGAGTTTTGGAAAAATCATTTAATCCACCCATGCTTCTATTTCTTCACTTGTAAAATGTATACTGATCTCACAAAACTGTTGCAAGGATTAAATTAATTAATGTATGCAAAGTATTTAGCACAGCACTTGGAGCTTAAGGAACACTCAATTAATTACTATAGTTTTAATTCTTTAGGTGGATACATTTTTTCCCCAAGTTTGATGAGAGGTATTATTTAGTTGCTGCTGATTTAAAGAATCTAGTTCAGTGCTATGAAATTCAAAATCTGTGAAATGTATCAATCACAAGAGAAACTGAAGAATAAGGTGTATACACAGATAAAAACAAAGTCACAGTCATTGCCAGGAAAAAATGAATATTCTTAAGAACCAATTCTAACGATGTTAGCTGTCACACTTATTACGAGTTTTCTGTATTTTGTCCATGAACATTTATTGGTGCCTCCTTTAGCCAGGTGCCATCATAAGAGCTGAAGACAGAAACATGACCTAGTCCTTGCTCTCAAGGAGCACACAATGTGTAGAAGATAATGTGCTTATTTAGAGGTACACACAGTGTTATGAGATAAGAATGATTTGACGGAGGAGGTGGGTTGGGCTTCACGGAGAAGGGGAATTTGAGCAGGATGTACTGCAGGATGAATAGGAGCTCACTAGCCATTTTAAGCAGAGGGGCAAGCATGTGCAAAACCACTAAAGCCTGAAGGAAATGATGAGTCTGGGGGAAATGGAAAAAAGATGGGTATGGCTGGAGCACAGGATCTGGGATTTGAGAAGTCATTAGAGATGAAGCTGAGAAGAAGTGAGCTTAGAAAAGCCATGATGTGTAGTCTGGGCATTGCCTTTGAGGCCCCGCCACATACACATCGTGGGGCTACTCCAGTTTTTAACTGAGAAGTGCATGATCCAATTTCAGCTTCAGAGAAGACAGACTGAATGGGAGCATGGCTAAGAATAAGGCATGAACAAATGAAAAAGCTCAGCAAAGCCAGAAGTGAGAAGTATAGGAGGCAAGAGAGTGTCAGTTGAAAGAGGTGCAGAGGGGATGACTCAGAGGTGTTTATGAGGGAGAATTCATAAGACTTAGTTATAATAATACAAAGCATTTCTCTGTATCAGATGCTGCACTACGTCTTTGTTTCCATAGCAACTCAGCTTATTATTATTTTATACATGAAGAAACTGATAGTTGAAGAAGTAATTAGCCCCGAATTACACAACTGTAGTTTGGAAGCAGAATTCAAATCTAGGTCTTTTTGGCTCCAAAGGACTAGCTCCTAATCTTCTGAAGAAGAGGGGACCCAGGACAATGTCAAAACTTACTTCTTAAGTAGTGGAGTAAATGACAATAGCCAAGATAAAGAATCCACAAGTTGAAGCAACTTCCCAGGGGTGTTCAGTTTGGGGTGGGTTGAATTTGAGGTAGCTATATGATACCCACTTTGCTCTCTGCTGTATCTCCAGTGTCTAAAATAGAGTATGGCTCCTGGCAGGTGCTCAATAAATATTGGTTAAATGAATAAATCCATGGGGAGATATGCAGTCGGCAATGGAAAATTCAACTCTGAGGTGGGACTGGAAGGCAGAGCTTTGGGAAGCATTAGCCTACAGGAAACTTAGAACCTTGAGATTAGACAACACAGTTCAGGAAGAACTTTGGAGCAAGGGTAAAGAGGTAAATGGTAAAGAAGTGGGAGCCAAGGATGGTGCCTGGGACTCTTACAGTGTGGGCAGAGGGAAGAGACACCAACAAAGAAAATGAAAAAGAAGTGGTGAGCCACTTTTTCTCCTGGAAGCCAAAAGTTTTTTTGTTTGTTTGTTTTTTAACTTTTTTTTTTTGGCCTTGATATTCACTGTAATATCAAGATATTTTGATCTTAGTTCCCTGACCAGGGATCGAACCCACGCCCTCAACAGTGAAAGCATGGAGTCCTAACCACTGGACAGCCAGGGAATTCCCAAGCCAAAAGTTTTACATGGAAAAAGTCAGCAGAAGGATCAAATGCTTGATGAAAAAGAAACTGAAAGCCAGCGTGTTTAAAAACTGGGTTGTCATTGCAACTCTGGCAAGAGCAGTTTTCTGATGGAGACAGAAAGTTGAGAGAGATATCAGAACACTCTGGGTGGCAGGTAACAGAAAATGCAACTCATAGTGGCTCATTATGAGCATCCCCAGAAGCCCCCAGTGGAGTCCCCTTAAATACTATCATCCAGGAATGGGTCACAGGCCTTGTGCCACTGCAGAGGAGCTAGAGAAAGCAAGTGTCCAATATGGTCAGCCTTTATCATGAAAGTCAGGCTCTCTGGGAAGGCCAAGGGTGTTGGGAAATGGCTGTGCGGAGATGACTGGTGTCTGCAACCAGGAATAAGGGGAAGTGATGAACTAGCACACACGCTTTCAAGGAGATGGCTGTGAAGCAAAGACAAAGCCTAGGACGTTGCTTAAGTGGAGCAGGGACCTTGGTAAGACTGGGGATTGCAGCTGTTGTGTTGTGTGTCATCGTCTAGTCCTCTTGTTTACAGGACAAAGGAAGATGGATGGCAATGATACGTTTCCCCAGTTCAGCCACGATGTGCTTTCCACATCTCATTCTCTGTTCACAACGAATATCAAGGGGAACGATGAAGAACTCACCACCAGTTATGACTATGATTACAGTGAGCCCTGCCAAAAGACCGCTGTGGGACACATTGAAGCCCGGCTCCTGCCCCCGCTCTACTCGCTGGTGTTCATCTTTGGTTTTGTGGGCAACTTGCTGGTCGTCCTCATCCTGATCAACTGCAAAAAGCTGAAAAGCATGACTGACATCTACCTGCTCAACTTGGCCACCTCTGACCTGCTGTTCCTCCTCACCATCCCGTTCTGGGCTCACTATGCTGCAGACCAGTGGGTCTTTGGGGACGTGATGTGTAAATTTTTCACAGGGCTGTATCACATTGGTTATTTTGGTGGAATCTTCTTCATCATCCTCTTGACAATCGATAGGTACCTGGCTATCGTCCATGCTGTGTTTGCTTTAAAAGCCAGGACGGTCACCTTTGGGGTGGTGACAAGTGGGGTCACCTGGGTGGTGGCTGTGTTCGCCTCTCTCCCAGGAATCATCTTTATCAAATCCCAAGAAGAACATTCTGGTTATGCCTGTGCCCCTTATTTTCCACTAGGATGGAAGAATTTCCATACAATAATGAGAAGCATCTTGGGCCTGGTGCTGCCACTGCTTGTCATGATCGTCTGCTACTCAGGAATTCTAAAAACCCTGCTTCGGTGTCGCAACGAGAAGAAGAAGCACAAGGCTGTGAGGCTCATCTTCGTGATCATGATTGTCTACTTTCTCTTCTGGGCTCCCTACAACGTCGTCCTTCTCCTAAGCACCTTCCAGGTATTCTTTGGCCTGAGTAACTGTAAGAACAGCAGTCAGCTGGACCAAGCAATGCAGGTGACTGAGACCCTGGGGCTGATGCACTGCTGCATCAACCCCATCATCTATGCCTTCGTCGGGGAGAAGTTCAGAAGGTATCTCTCTGTGTTTTTCCGAAAGCACATTGCCAAACACCTCTGCAAACAATGCCCAGTCTTCTATGGGGAGACAGGAGATCGAGTGAGTTCAACATATACCCCTTCCACTGGGGAGCAGGAAGTCTCAGCTGTTTTGTAGAGGAGTAGCAATTTGCTTGTTATTTTCAAAGGGAGACAGCAATCTATATAGGATGATAAGCCTCCACGGTTTGTTGAAGAATAGAGAACTCTTAAGTCTCTAAAGCAACTGCCCAGGAACCTCAGGGTTTTGTGAACCAAGACAGACTTGTGTCATTCCTTGTAGAGCCAACATGTGCTCAGGGGATATTCCAGAACAACTGTGGGCAGAGACCCGGACTCTCCAATGAGCTCATCGCAGTTCCTGGCAAATGTCACTTTGCTTTGTGCTTTTGCTCTTTCCCCCCTCATCACCACTTTGCTCACTCTCTTATTCTATTAATCTCTTTAATCAGCTAGAGGTTGGGAAGAGAACGAGATAGGCACAGGTGAATGGAACAAGGGGGAGTGCGGTCAGGACCAAGGAGGAGGAGGAGAAAGTGTCAACAAGGCTGAGCCTGGACGAGGATGCAGGCTGGACGAGGATGCAGGTAAGGGCTTCGCTCTCCCTTAGCGCCATCTCCTACTGTATTTAACTTTGGAGGCTTCCCCAGCTCATGGAGAGCTTAGGAACTGTAAGAACTTTCTAGAAGCTTTGGTTGGGTCCATGATCCCCCTTCTGCTAAGTGCATGACACATTTCTGCTTTATTATGGTTTAGCTATGACAATCACGCACCCTACATTTGAAATCTATTCAGTATCTTGCTCCATTGTTCACATGCTTCTTAGGCCTCATTCCCCTATACAAAAATTTACTAAAGGACTTCCCTGGTGGCGCAGTGGTTAAGAATCCGCCTGCCAATGCAGGGGACATGGGTTCAAGCCCTGGTCCGGGAAGATCCCACATGCCGCGGAGCAACTAAGCCCGTGTGCCACAACTACTGAAGCCCATGCTCTGCAACAAGAGAAGCCACCGCGATGTGAAGTCCACACACTGCAACGAAGAGTAGCCCCCGCTCACTGCAACTACAGAAAGCCCATGTGCAGCAACAAAGACCCAACACAGCAATAATAAAATATAAAATGAATAAATCTTTTAAAAAATTTTACTGAAGTGTTTGTTTATAAAAATATGCATAACTTTAATGAGATGAAAAAATAAAAGCCCTCGCTTGGAAACGGGAGGGTTGGAGGTCATGATTATGAGAAAGGGGTAGGCACTAGTGAGTTCCTCCATCCCAAGTGGAGGGGCAAGCTCGCAGCAGGATGTGCAGGAATGTTTCCAGAATCAGCTAAGAGCAGAAGCCAGGAAGGATGCGTCAGAACACTTAATAAGCCTCGTGTCTCTGGATCTGATGGTGTCTGTTTCCTTGTGGCTCTTCCTGCTTTCCTGCTGCCGGTGCCCACCTGTCCCCCTGCAGCCTTTATCACATAACTCTGCCTGGAGGATTACCCTACTCCAAAAGCCAGTTTGTAGAGGTCCAGGAGAGTAGCTTTGGGGAGAATGTGAAGGAAACTGTGCAACAAGAACCCCCTGTTGGGCCCGGGAGAGGGAAGACAATCGGTGAGGATACTGGGGTGTGTGCTCAGAGCAGAGAAGGGGCCTGTCTTGGAAATCAAACATCGGCCTGTAACCTCAGGGTCTATTACCAGGCAGGGCAGGCCTAGCTGAGGAATACGCTAGATAGGGTGGGAAAAAATGTCTTCCAAATTACCTTCCAGCACCTCATTTTTGCATACAGGCAAAGAGTTCAGATATACACACACACACATTTTTTTTAATGTAAAGTAAAAATTAAATAAAAGCTGAAAACTGCAACTTGCAATTGTGGTAAAGTATCATTTTAAGAGTTACTATTATGCCATGCCTAAAAATACTGTATTAGTCATAGAGACAGTTCTGGTGTTGGTGGAGCACGTGGTATGTTTGGGAGACCACCAGTTCATAAGTAAATGTCGATTAGGGAGTTGGAGGTCTCTGATCTGTGGATTTACTAGCTTACGGTGATGCAGCATCTAAATAATCTCATTCGGATCACAGCACACACCCCACAACTGTCATCTCAACTGTCTTTATTCTGACTTGCTACCAAAAATCTTTTTGCCTCGTTAGGAAGTCTAGGAAGTCGTGGATTTAGTCCTATTTGAATGCTTCATGCTTTGCCAGTGTCCTTATTGATGCTCAAATGGTCCCCTCTTTGGCCGGTGGGAACTTCTAATTCAAGCTGACTCCTAATCAAAGCTTTTAAATCCTATTTGTAAAGGAGAGGAATTGGAGAAGCTCACTTAAATAAGCAAAGATTTTCATCTTGGCTGAGCTAAGAATACAAATATGTTAGTGCATTTCCTATCTGATGCAGGCAAGAAACACAAGGCTCCTGGAACCTGGCAACTGGGGCACTGGAAGTTACTAAGGTTTTACTTTCTTGCCTCGTGGCTAGAGAAGGTTTCAGAAAGATGTGTGTGTGTTGCCAGGGGTTGGGGGGGGATGCTTTACCTGCAGATATTTATATTATCCTAATGAATGCATTAAACTTTGTTTTGATGATGATGAAACATAAATATTGTTTGAAAAAACTATGACTTGGAAAATGAATCAATACTCTATATTGTTTTAAAAGAAAAACTGTCTGATTACCAACTACCCTGTCCTTCTTCTCCCAAAACTCTGACAACCACCATTCTATTCTTTCCATCTATGAGTTTGATGATTTTAGATTCCTCATATAAGTGGAATTATGCAGTTCCTATCTTTCTGTGATTGACTTATTTCACTTAGCATCCTGTCCTCCAGGTACATCCATGTTGTTGCATATTGCAGGATTTCCCTCTTTTTTAAGATGAAATAAGATTCCTTAGATGTATTGACCACATTTTCTTTATCCATTTATCAACATGCATAGAATTTCAGTTATACAGGATGAATAAGTTCTTAATATCTGTTTTACAACAGTGTGCCTACAATACTGTATTGTACACTTAAAGATCTGTTAAAAGGGTAAATCTCATACTGTATTCCTACCACAATAAAAAAGTCTTTAAACTGCCTGCTTTGTTATGCTGTGGCGCGACAGACTGTCTTATGATTCACAGCTTTTCACTCCCTTCCCCGTCATTACACATGCCAGTCCTTGCCGTGTGACTTGCAGCGCCCCTACAAGAGGGACCCCCCTGCCCCAAGCCACAGCCAGAAAGTGAGCAGAACTGACAGTGTCGAGTGACTGGGTGGAGCCTCTGGCTCTCTCTGCTCAGCCACAGGAAGGCCCGTCCCAGAACACAGGTTCAGCCCAGGTGCCTGGTGAGTGAGTGGGAAGACGCAGAGAGCAGAGCCAGGGCCCCGGCCATACAGCGGCCCCACGTCACAGGAGTAAGAGGTCCATGTTCACTGTGGTACGCCCCTGACTTGTGGAGGTTGCCTGCTAAGAAGCAGAAAAGGTAATGGATACATATGGCAGCTGGTGCCCTCAGAGGTAAAATTTGGAAAAGTGTCTATTTGTTTTTCCATCATGGAATTCAATGTGACAAGCACACCTGAGGATCTACCGTGTGCCAGACTGGCGCGGGTTCATAACGACGGATATGTTATTCCCACGCCCTTAGACCTCCTAGTCCAGGGATGGCTGATGGGGAGGCGCGGGGGAGAACAGAGTATTAATAATCACAATGCACTGTGCAAAGCACAGAAACAGAGGTGCACGTGTAGTTTGTTGAAAGCCCCGAGGAGGTGACTAACCCGGTGACAGTCCTGCATCACTGTTATAATAGCTACAGTAGGATTTTATTGTCTCCAAAGAAACTGCCACTTGAAAGTTGCCAACCATCTCCATATCTAGAAGTGGAAGAAACCTCAAGTCTCCTTTATTCTAGGGAGAACGTTCGAAGTGGGCTGAATTAAGCAAATGTCAGGAAAGATGATCATTCCAGAGGATGGGTATCTTAAGACTTTTGGTGGAGCTGGGGCTTGACACAGTCCACCCCATGCTATCCTCTTCCATCTGTGGCAACTGGGGCAGTTGGAGCACTTTTTCAGAGAGGCCCTGCAGCCTCCTGGGAGTAAGCCATCAAGACCCTATCTTTCCACTTTCACTTTTTCTCATTATTAAAATTTCCCTGGGAATTCCCTGGTGGCGCAGTGGTTAACACTCCGCGCTCCCAAGGCAGGGGGCCTGGGTTCGATCCCTGGTCCGAGGACTAGATCCCACATGCATGCCACAACTAAGAGTTTGCATGCCCAACTAAGGAGCCTGTGAGCCACAACTAAGGAGCCCTCAGGCTGCAACTAAGGAGCCCGCCTGCTGCAACTAAGACCTGATGCAACCAAATAAATATTAAAAAAAAAAAAAGTTTAAAATTTCCCTGACAAACTGAAATGGCCTCAGGTGAGATTAGCCAGCAGCAAAAGCCACCAAAGGCTGCCAAGAGGAAACTCAACACGAGTGAAGAGGTGTCTGGGCTGGTGAGCTGACCTCTACAAGGCAGCCCATGAATTCAGGGGAAGGCTGGCCCTGGGTGTGGTGAGTGACTGAGATTGGAAACTTCTTCAGACGCCACCCGTCTAGCACCATGTTTTTAATTTGACATCCTTGGGATATCCTTGCTGCCTCACGGCCACACCATCTCCACCATCACCTGTCTCGAATCTCCTCTTCCCACTCAGCTGGTTTGCTGCCCAGTGGATGCCCCACCCAGGAATGAGGCACTGGCCTCCCCTTCCTGCAAGCCCCCATTCCTCACATGGTTCTTTCAGAGGCCCCTCCTTTGGCTTTGGGGAGAGGAACCCCACCCTCCTTCCCAACACCCCCACCCACTTCTATAACCCTTTCCTGCCCAAACTTGTCTCCTTACACAGGATGGGGTGAGAAGGGTTGTCATGGTGATTAGGGGCACAGGGCTGATTCTGTTATTCTTAGTAAGCCCTGGGGGAGGTGTGTGATCCTAGGTGTCAGTGGTTTTTTGTAGAACTGCTGGGTACATAACACCTCTTGGCCCTCAGCCTCAGGCCATAGTTGCCAGCTCTGGGACAACAGGAAAAGTCCCACATATTCTGTTATGTAGAGAGCTGAACACATAGCTGCAGGTATGACTTGACCCACTCAAGACCACAGTGGGTCTAGTATACACCTTAATCAGCATCTTAGACTTCTGTTACCGCACATAAGGTTACATCAGCGCCATGTCTGGGCAGTGATCGGAAACAAATACCCAAAATGCATACAGCAGACTTCCCAGCAGAGTTAAGGGGTTTCCACCAGGTCTGGACATATCTAATAAAGTGATGAGGTGGACAGCCTGTAAGTGTCTACTTGGTTTGATGATTTGCACAGGGTGAGGGGGACATGGTGCGTGGGCTGGGAAAAGGGGTCATACTGGGAAGGGTCTAGTGAACAGACACAGTGGGAGTGGAGAGAACAGCATGGTGGCCTCCCAGCCCCACTCGCCACGAAGGGTGTCTGGGGTAGAAGGTGAAGGGGCGCTGGGAGTCATGGGACCCCAGCATCACTGCTGAGGCACATGAGTGCAAAATGTAACACTGGTTGGGGGAGCGAGGGATTCTTCCTACTTCTTCGAGGACCGTGGGGATTCTCTGGCTCTCCTGGTGAAGGGGGCTTTGGGGACACCGGGAGCTTCCTCCTTGGTGGAGATACCAGAGCACTGACAGCAACACTCAAAACATGCTGTCCATGTGAGTGAACCAGGGAAAGGGCTCAACCGTCTATTAACAGAGCTCTGTCACATATAGTTACTGCATTCTGTTGAACGAAAGAAACCAGAAAGAGGACAGAGTCTGTGATGCCATTTATATGAAGTCAAAGAAGAGGCACATCTAATCCATACACAGAAGTCAGAGTGGCCCCTGCCTCTGGGTGGGGTACAAGGGCACTTTCTGGGATGACAAGGCTACTCCCTATCATCTGGCTACAGGGTGTATGCATATCAAAACTTCACCAAGATGTACACCTAGGTCTAGTGCGCTTTGCTGCACATAAGTTATACCTCAATAAAAATAACAATTAAAGAGCTGCATTTATAAAGAATTTTTAATAACATGAGGACATGCCTATACAGTAATCTTTAGCAAAAAAAAAAGCAGCATAAAGAACTGGAATGTGTGTGAGAACAATTAATCAGAAAGTATGCAAGGGAAAAGGTGTGGATTAAAACACATCATGTGTTAAGAGGGACTGTTTTGAGATTGTGAGAATGTCTAATTTTTTCCATACTTACTATTTTTCTGTTTTTCCTAACTTGATACAATAAGTATGTGTTGGTTTTAGAATCAGACACCTGTTCTAAAAACTAAAAGATTCATTTGCTATTTTTTCAGTCCATCTCACTGTTGACATTGACCTAGAGTCAGCGTGAGACCGTCTGTTTGTGTGAGCTGCTGTGTGGCAGGGTTTCAGCTCATTGAGCTCATGCAGTTGGCCCTTTGAACCCAAGGAAGAGATTCAATGTCCTCCCCATCTTGTGGATGAAGCTCTGAGTCCAGAGAGAGAAGCAGCCCTCGGAACTCGGGTGTAATGACTCAAAGTGGAGCAGCTACTGGAAGCCTAGCCAGCACCCCACAAGGAGGGCTGGGCATCAAGTCCAGAGTAGCAAACCAGTCAGAAGATCATTTCTCATGGAGAGTCTGAAGGCCATACATACATAACAGAACCAGAGCCCTGCAAACTGGGAAACTGGGAGGGCCAAGGTAAAAAAAGAAGCGGAGATGGCAAAACTAAGTCACAGCATGATAAACTGCTGGTTTACTGTTGCTATTGTATCCAGAGCAATGTTTCATTGATTAAATGCTGAAGACGTTCCCACGGGTCCTCCCTTCCTTGTGCATCCCTGGGATGAACCCCTACCCCAAGAGGTGACCTGAATGTCCCCCTAAAAGGGGGTCACACACCCTGCTAAGCTGTGCTTCCTTGTTTCAGCCTGTGAATCCTCACCCTGTATTGCCCAAATGTGGTATTTTCCAAACCAACTTGGCCATGGAGTCATTTTGTATTTAAGGGGAGAGGCCCCTTGGGGCCCCCAAGTCTAGCACATCATTTCACGGAATGGGGAAATAGAAGCTCAGAGAAGGGAAGTATCTTGCCAAGGGTACACCGTGAGCCAGAAGCACAGTATGGGCAACTTCGAGCCTGCTCCACTACTCCATGCTGCCCTCTGCGGGTGAGTGTGCCCTCAACTCCACGGCCACCCCGATGACAAGACCCACAGAACACAGGGCAAAGCCCCAGCTCCACATGGTGAAGTAGCAATACAATACAAAGCAACCAATGCCACACACAGAAAAGCAACATTTGTCTGGCAGCATCTGAGAGTTCTACCCAGTGTATTACCAGTGAACGTAAGGCTTCTCTTCCACCAGCCAAAACTATATTCCCCATTTCCTGTGAAATTCTGTATTAATTTATTTGCTACACATTTTGTGAACGCTTTCTCAAGCATACTTTGTACGTCGCTGCTTAACTAGCCCACAGAGAGCCAGTACCTACAAAAGACTACAACTCGTTCTGTCGTTTGATCTCAACCACAGATCTGTCGAGTAGGTTTGTGTTTGGGGCTTTTCCCCCCCATTTTACAGGTAAGAAAACTAAGGCCTGGAGAGTTTCAGTAACTTGTACAAATCAAGTAGTAAAGAGTGAAGCCGGGTGTTAAGTCCAGCCTCATGACTAGAGTCCAGTTCTCAATTGCTGCCTCTTGTATGAACTTGAACATCTTCTTCATAACTCACTGTCCTGGTTGAGATTACCAGTTGCTGGGTCCTTCTGTGCTTTTCTGGCTTTTCCCAGCAGTCATATCCTTCCATTCTGTAAGCACCAGCCATTAGCTTCTCCCTTTCAGCTTCTATTTTGCTGATACTAATATGCTCTAGACAAGGACCCCACAGGGAACCAATTTTTTTAGAATTTTATATAATAAATCTCTCTAAGAAAGGATCACTGAATGATAACTAAGAGTCTGATGTTTACTGAGTGTATATTATGTGCTAAATTCTGGACATGGATGCCTCATGTAATCTTCCCAACAAACCCATGAAGCAACTACCATTATTCAGCCCACTCCACAGATAAGAAAGCTGAGGGTAGGGCAAGGCTTCGAGCTCAGGCAACCTGACTGTAGAGGCCACTTTCACAGGTTTGGGGTCTCCTCAGATCACAAGCCAGTGCTTCTTATTCTGTGGCGCTGGCTCTCCACTATGTTCTTGGTTTTGTGGTCTACAATTAAGGTTTATAGATAAGTAACCAACCACCAAGGAAGCCTGGGGTGACTGCATATAATATTGAAATAGAATCTTGAACTTGACCCTATTCTTCTGCCATTTGTTGCCTGTTTCGTGTTGAAAAATTCTCACAGAAATTCCAGATAGACTGTATCTTGGAGTGAGGAACTCTGCTGCCTACATCCCTGGCAGAATACAGGCACTCACAAATGCCTGCTGGCTTGGAGGGCTGCAAAACAGTGGATAGGGAGAGCGAAAATGCATAATGACATGCTCCCAAGATGCTTGATCTGGAGAAAGATGGGCAACATATTTAGCTCACAGGTAAAGGTATAGTAAAAACCCTTAAGCAACCAGTTATTTTAGTTTGCAGAGGAAAACAGTATCGGGTAGTGAGCATATGTGTGTGAGTTGTGGCAGGCAAGGGGGGTGAGGGGAGAGCAGATAAAGGGGAGCACGGGGTTAAGGTGATGTTCCCTTCACTTCAAAGTTGGTTTCAGACGGCTTTCATGGAAAACAAATGGCAAGGGGGTCAGAATCTCTCACCCTTTGAGCCTCCCTATTGATAAGCCCTGTGGTCTTAAGCCCTCCTAATCATTTGCTTCTTGGAGAGCAGTTTCTTTCAGTAAAATGAGGGCTTTTGACTAGATGGACATGAATGTTCTTCTAGTTCTATTACCCTTCAATTCTTTCTGTTTTCCCTTCAATTCTTTCTGCTTTCTAACAGACTGTGGTTGGATGAACTGAGAACCAAAAAGAAACTGTGTAATCAGGGAAGCCCATGAATAAGCTTTCAGACCAGCTGTCTATTTTCTAGTCTATTTCAAGCTCAATTTTTCTTTCTTTTAGAAAAAAGGACTGTTCTCTGATGATTTTCTGCACTGCCACATACTTATTCATTAAAACTCCGCCCCCAAGTCAGAAGAAACTGTGCATTTCCTACTTTTATGCTGTATGTTTGGTCTGCACAGCTCAACTGGTCAGAGGAACTGAGACATCTGTCCCCCTGCGAGAATCTCTCTCGGTAAGTCATCTCTCAGCCACTTTGCCTATTACTTAGCTCAGCTTGTGTGATGAGTAAAAGCCTTTGCAGGAAACCATGGAAGACATTAGAAAAACACCAGGTGCTCGCTGAACTATCTTAAAATATTATCTTTAAGGAAAAAGTTAGAATTCAGAATGGTTTCAGACTGTGATAACATCAAAGATACAAAACATGATTATGAATGAAAGACTTTAAAGGGAGCAATATTACTTTAAAAAGCCCTCACCTTTCATAAGAAAGATTTTTCAGAGAGATGATGATTATTGGCAAAACCTTGACAGAGATTATCTTCTGGTAAGGAGAACTAAAACCTCCTTATCAAGATGCCCTCTGAACACACGCCTAACCAGAAGTTGCGTCTAAGTCTTATTCTTTTTTTTTTTTTGGCCAAGAAAAGAAGGAAGCCTGAAAATTGTCCAAATTAATAACAAGTTACAAATATCAAATGAAGTTTCACCGCATATTCAGTGTATGATTCTTTTTCTGGCTCAGAATTTAAAGGTGAGATTTTCTGTGTGCTTCTCTCAGCTGCCTAATCTGAGGTACCAGGAGCTTGAGACTCACAAGCACTAATTAGGGAAAACTCTCAATCAAGCAGTGGAACTTAAATAGACCAGGCAAGTCAGTGGGTTGTGAAGGGACTGAGCTAACCCAGGATGTATGATGGGAGATGAAACACTGTCCCCTTGGCCGTTTCTTATGTATGTGTTGGAGCTCTTAATTATAGCAGCTCAGAAACTACAAACACAAACTTCAGAGAAAATGTGAGAATGGCAGTCTGGATTTCACAACTGGCTGCTGGTTCCTATGACCTTCTCAGGGGACTCCGGCATCAGCCTGTTTCATTTTGACTACACTGAGGCACCAGGCTGACAGTCCTGTTTTTAGTTCTCTCACCAAAGAGTGAAAGACAGGGGACCATGACGGATAAGAGTACAGGCTGCCTGCATTCAAAATTAGTTGCTTCCTCACTGTGTGTCTTTGGCGAAGTTACTCAACCTCTCTGTGCTCTGAGGTCCTTATTTGCAAAATGGGGACAATAACCTGACCTGCCTCACTGGGTCACCTTGAGGATTAACTGAATGAATGGAAGTGAAGCTTGGAACGGTGTTTGGCAGGCAGAGCGCCCTGGGGAACTGTTCATTACCACCAGCACGCTCGTAGTGATGCTGTGTGTCAGCTAACTCCTGGGAATGGCAGCTCCAGAACAGATTGTAAGACAGTGTCGGACGGTGCCTGACCCAGTTTCTGGACATTGTTATCACAGCTTCATTCACTCCACATGGCTATGCAACATCAGATTTTATTTGGTGAGATGATACTCTCCATCTAGTAAGCAGAGAAGCAGGCAACAAACATCCCTTACTACAGAAGTTCACTGTTTGACCAAAAAAGGGACTTAAGTTAAATGTAGAAATCTATATATCAACTTTTAAAATCTACTGGTGTGGGCTTCCTTGGTGGCGCAGTGGTTGAGAGTCCGCCTGCCGATGCAGGGGACACGGGTTCGTGCCCCAGTCCGGGAAGATCCCACATGCCGCGGAGCGGCTGGGCACATGCACCATGGCCGCTGAGCCTGCGCGTCCGGAGCCTGTGCTCCGCAACGGGAGAGGCCGCGACAGTGAGAAGCCCGCGTACCGCAAAAAAAAAAAAAAAAAAAAAAAAAAATCTACTGGTGTTTAAGATAGTTTGCATTCATGACAGACTGTTAAGGACATTCTAGGACTTTATAAAAGATCTCTTCTTTATTCACAGAGTCGAGCAAAATGGATTATCAAACATCAAGTCCCCTCTACGACATTGATTATGGGATGTCAGAGCCCTGCCAAAAAGTCAATGTGAGACAAACTGCAGCCCAGCTCCTGCCCCTGCTCTACTCGCTAGTGTTCATCTTTGGTTTTGTGGGGAACATTCTGGTCGTCCTCATCCTGATCAACTGCAAAAAGCTGAAGAGCATGACTGACATCTACCTGCTCAACTTGGCCATCTCTGACCTGCTTTTCATCCTCACCATCCCATTCTGGGCTCACTATGCTGCAGACCAGTGGGTCTTTGGGACTATAGTGTGCCAGTTTTTCACAGGCTTCTATTTCATTGGCTTTTTCTCTGGAATCTTCTTCATCATCCTCTTGACAATTGATAGGTACCTGGCTATCGTCCATGCTGTGTTTGCTTTGAAAGCCAGGACAGTCACCTTTGGGGTGGTGACAAGCGGGGTCACCTGGGTGGTGGCTGTGTTCGCCTCTCTCCCAGGAATCATCTTTACCAAATCCCAAAAAGAGGGTTCTCGTTATACATGCAGCCCTCATTTTCCATCCAGTCAGTATCATTTCTGGAAAAATTTCCAAACTTTAAAGACAGTCATCTTGGGCCTGGTGCTGCCACTGCTTGTCATGATCGTCTGCTACTCGGGAATCCTAAAAACCCTGCTTCGGTGTCGCAACGAGAAGAAGAGGCACAAGGCCGTGAGGCTCATCTTTGCCATCATGATTGTCTACTTTCTCTTCTGGGCTCCCTACAACATCGTCCTTCTTCTGAGCACCTTCCAGGAATCCTTTGGTCTGAATAACTGCAGTGACTCTAATAGGCTGGACCAAGCCATGCAGGTGACAGAGACCCTGGGGATGACACACTGCTGCATCAACCCCATCATCTACGCCTTCGTCGGGGAGAAGTTCCGAAGCTATCTCTTACAGTTCTTCCGAAAGCACGTTGCCAGACGCTTCTGCAAAGGCTGTCCAGTCTTCCAGGGAGACGCTCCAGAGCGAACGACCTCCGTTTATACAAGATCCACGGGGGAGCAGGAAATCTCTGTTGGCTTGTGACCTGACTCAGTTTTTATATGCAGACTAGGGGCGAGAGCGGTTTTTTTTTTTTTTGCTGTACGCGGGCCTCTCACTGCTGTGGCCTCTCCCGTTGCGGAGCACAGGCTCCGGACACACAGGCCCCGCGGCCATGGCTCGCGGGCCCAGCCGCTCCGCGGCATGTGGGATCCTCCGGGATCGGGGCACGAACCCGTGTCCCCTGCATCGGCAGGCGGACTCTCAACCACTGCGCCACCAGGGAGGCCCGAGAGCGGTTTTTTTAAAGAGGAAGTTACTGCCATAGAGGGTCTAAGTTTCATCCATTTATTTGGCATCAGCTCTAAGTGTATTAGATATTTCAAGCTCATCAGTTCTAGAAAGCCAAATCAAAACACGTGATGAAATAGCAACCTTCTCACCTCCCCTCCACATACATCAATTTATTGGCAAACTCTCCCTTCATTGCAAAAGTTCAATATTAAAAAAACAAAAAACCCTCAGAGAATTGCTAATTCCTGAGTTTGGTTACCTGAACGGGAATAACAAAATGAACTGAGGAAAGTATTGTATAGTTTCTTATCGGTGTAGGGCAACATCCAGGTTGCAAATGTGCTTAAAATAGATCTTTCTCTTGCCATGGGGAGAAAAGACATGGAGAAAAGTTAAGAAATGACAACTTCCATGTGGGATCTCCCCTCCAAGGTGTGGTTAATAAGTCCCACAGACATTCACACCAGGGGAGAGCCCTGTGGCCTGTTAAGAGCTGGGAAGGCTTCTTCGCAGAGAAGGGATTGGAGGTGGATGGTCTGTTGGTGGAGGGGAAGATGAGGTCCAGGCTGCAGGCACCGCACTGGCAAAGACTGGCTGTGGGGAGATGTGCGCTGGTTGGGGGAACCCCAGGGGAGGAAGGATGAGGTGAGAGCATGAGGAACCTGGACAGCGCTGCTCATCAAAGTCCAAGAGCAGAGCAGGGAGCCCTTGCCAGTGTTGCAGAAGGCTCATTCCACAGCCAAAGGATGGCCTGGAAAGGTGAGCATTCAGGGCAAGGAGACCAAAACAATCTGCTCGAGTGAGGAGGCTCCACTCAGGTCGAGGCGCAGGAGATGGGAAGGAAGGATGCATTCTCACAGCATTTAGGATGAGAGTCAGCAATAGTTGGGGCAGATTTGGCTTGGCGGCGAGGAGCAGAGAAGAGTCAGAGTGAACCCCTAGATTCCATGCGAGCATCAGAGATGCCCTAAAAGAGACACCAAGAAGGAGGAGGTGGTTTAGGTCAAAACAGGAGTTGGTGGAAGAGAAAGTTGGTGGTCTGTGAGCTGAACACAGCCCTAGGCACACAGACCCTGGGCTGCCTGTCACTGACTGCTCCTGCCCCCAGAGCAGTCCGTCCCATCCAGGCTTGAATCATGAGGCATCTCCAGGGGGCTTTGAAACACCAGATTTACGAATGCACGAGCCTGAGGTCCAGGAACACTTTTAGGTCAGATATGACATCTAGGTGAGGACTGATTACATAGTTAATAAAAATCCAGAGCTTTCTAAGCACTGAGTAAAGAGGTCCCCAAGAGCTGCAAGAAGACTGAATGACTTTCTGCCTGCCAGGCGTACCACTATTTACGGTTTTCCGGATTTAACTATCAATAGACAAAGGGAAGAAGGACACACTCATTTGGAAACAGGCTGCCTCAAGCTTTATAAGCCACAAAACGTGCAATTTACTAATCTCTGTGTTTCAGGCTGAGTGTGGAGGCTTTAGATACACCTTCCAGGCACCATCTCCAAACAAAGCATATCCAAACACTAAGAGACTTATTCATTTCAAAGGGAGAATTAAAATTTTTTTGCAGTTGCTACTTATGTTATTTTGTATATGCCTAAGATTGTTTTGAATTCAGGGGTAGCTAAGACTATAGTTGTAAAGATTAGGTGGGAAAATGTAAAGGAGTGAGAATCCCTCAGGAGACTAAGGTGTCAAAATAAGAAGTACTACTGATTTTTCTCCAGCTCTAAAATGTGAATCTTGAGGGTTGTGGCTGTCAATGGGAAGTGACTGGAAGGACCTTTTCTTTTGCCCTTAAGGTTGTTGAGAGTGCATATATGACACATGACCCTCACCTATGAGTCAATTCAAACATTCTGATATCTTTGTGTGTGTATATACATATAAACATATGTATGTATATATACACATATACATATACATGTATATGACATTCTTACATATATAGAAAGTTACAAACTGCTTAGAAGAAAATATGTATCTAATAAAAACCCTGTAAAATAACTGACTGTATTCTTGTTTTTTCAGCCAAGTTTACATTTAGAAAATAGCACATAAACTTGTGAGAGCATTTTGTGTAGCTGTTTTGGAAAATTTCATACACACACACAAACACATATATTGAGAATTATTTTTCTAATTATTTTTAAAAGTTAACCATCTCCGTGGCTCAAATTGCCAGAATAATTTGTTTTTAAAGATGCTACTTCCCAGAGTGGTGATTCTGAACAATTGACCCTGAAAACTTTTAAATTTCAAATTTAATTCTACTCAAGCAAAAGAACTGACATATTTTTTTAAAAAAATCAATGTGTGATTCAGCATATGCCAGCTGTCTATGCTTGAAAATGAAGAAGACATATAATGTCATAACCTGGTCATTTATCTGCAGTCTTGAGTTACAGATACATAATGCAGGAGGAAGAGGGTGGTGGCTATAAAGATTACTTTTCTTTCATTTAAAATCTCTTCCCAAAGCTTGGCTGTAATTTCAGCGATGGCAACGGTGCCCACGTGAACTTCTGTGAACGTGTCTCTCACCCTCAAGGAGGACAGGTGCTCCATGTGGAGGTGACCTGGCCAGGCACATTCACACTGGTTTTCCCCCTGCTCTCCTTTCCCCTTCCAGAGTGGACTCTAGAGTTGGCCAGCGTCCTACATGCAGGTCTGTGAAATGAGCAGCAGACAAGGACAGCTGGAGCTGGTCCTTAGGACAGCTTCTCCCTTCTCCCTTCCTTCCAACTCATAGGATACAAGGAGGCATGAACCAATGAAGGCTGGAAGAGGGCTGAGAGCAGAGGGAAGGGCCAGGGAGAAGGCAGGCCTGCCCCATATGACAAAGGCAGCTGCCACAGGGAGACTGGAAAGTGTCCGTTTTTATGGCTGATACGCATGCACTTCTTATCCTCTTTCCCTCTGAAAAAATGAATCCAACGTTAACATGAAGAAAAAGCTACCCAAAGTGTCTGCAGCCTTTCCAGGGTGCATACCCCATGCTCACCCCTCGTTTGCCTGGATCCTCCATGCCCCTTGCTCTGCAGGCCCCTCCTCTGTCCACCTCTTCTCTGCCCATCCCTTAGATCCACAAACAAGTGTGAACTCATTATGGCCTGCAGGTTCTGACTCCATTCACTGCCTCAACTCAGAGGCCCCATCAAGGAGGGGGTTTTGTATGTGCCATGGAGAAAGTCAAAGAAAAGGTAAACGTCCTTAGCAGGGAGCAATAATGTGCAAATTCATAAACTAGGATTCTGTTGACATCTATATTCCAAGGGTTCTCAGTAGAAGCAGCTCTGACTAAACTAAAATGTACTGGCATTTCTACTGATTAAATTAATAAGTCATTTACTTTCTATCTGAAGGAAGGACAGACTCCCCAACATGAACATCAACATTCAAATGTTAACCCTTTTAATGAAGACATCAGACACCACTGAAGTGAGATGTGAGCCAGAGAACAAGTCCTGAACTTCCTAACTGCTCTGGCTCATAGTCTGATAACATATCTTTTACCTACAGTTCAGGGTTTGCAAAGAGCTCCTATAACCCTCAGGGGCGAGGGTGGACAGAAGAGGCAAAAAGAGGCATTTCCATAGCTCCTTTGCAATTAAATAAAATTCACTATAAAAGTCTTGCTTGTGTTTTTCCAAAATACTGTCAAACTTTAATATATTGCATTATGTATATGTCATAATTGTGCCACATTTTCCATTTTCCTTAATTTGTTGTAAGCATATTTACAAGTCTTACTTATATTTGGCTCCATATTGTTACTACTTTGAGAATAAGTTGTGTCACTGTGATTCTGTCATGTTTCAGGAACTTCTTTTTGTCTCCTTTCTTAAAGTGGTTAACTAGTTTTTTAAAGCACACACTTAAACATGTTTTTCACATTAAATTCAATGGGAAGCCCTTCAAAGCCATTAAGAACCTTGGGCTATACTGCCCCCCTGTGGCCACTCAGTAAACAAACAGGGCGGCCAGCAGTCATCTTTGACCACAGAGAATGTAGACAGGGGGCATTTTTACACTCAGCCGTTTAATCTGTCTCTGCTGGCACCACTCCTGTTGTGGACAAGAAGTATTTCCACAGCAGCTCGGGGTGGATGATGCACAACTCACTCTTGTTATTTGTGAAGAACAAGAGGAGCATCAGTGGAGGCCACACTGATGCCTGCAGGGAAGGTCCCAGCTGCCCAGGGCCAATCCCTACAGATCTGGCCAATCTCTGGGATTCTGATTTGATCAGTCTGCAATGAGGCCTGTGGTTTTGACTTTCAGAAATTCCCCAGGTGATTCTAAGTGTCACCAAGTTTGAAAACCACTTGCTTACAGCCCATCAAACCGAAAGCAGGTTCGAGAGATGGCTGATGTCTGAGGAGGATGCTGCCTGGCCTGGAAGTGGGTGGCATGTGGGCCCGGTAGACTCTGGATTCAGATCCTCAATTCTCATAACGGCGCGTTGACTCTGTCCTCCCCCAGGCTGGTTTTAAAAGCATGTAAATTTAGACTTAATTGGCAATATAAAGTATCTGTATTTGAGGCTCCAAATATTTCGCTTTCATTTCTGGTTTTGGAGTATGTTTTCACCCATCCATTCCAAGTGAAAAGTAAATGAAAGTGGGATGTCTGGTGCCCATGCTGAGCTTGACGGCTTCAATTTCAACAGAGAACAAGTCCATCATGTACAAAAGGTCTGGCTGAGATGGTTTACAAGTGAATATAGATTTTGCTTCTGTTGGCAAAAGAATACTCCCCTCATTTCCTCCTCCCTCCAGTGAGCCCCACCTTTAACCATGAACAGTAAAAAGCATTATATCCAAAGAACCAGATAACTCTGGGAGTCCCTGTCAACCCTGGGTGAGGCAATGATAATTCTGCAGAGAAATCAACAGTTTTAAAACAGCAGTTGTTCCTATTTAGTCTAAAATTCCTCTACTTGTGTTTACTGCCACTTACCTAATATTCTTCAAAAATTCCTTTTAAGAAAATTATGACTTTTTCTAACATATAATCAAATCAGGGCTCTGTTGATTGGTTAACTCACTCCTTCATGCAGGGTACAAAGTAGACCCTGGTAGACGAAAGAGCAGGTATTTAAAAATCAGACTGGGACTTCCCTGGTGGTACAATGGTTAAGACTCCACATTCCCAATGCAGGGGGCCCGGGTTTGATCCATGGTCCAGGAACTAGATCCCACATGCATGCTGCAACTAAGAGTTCCCATGCCACAAGTAAGGAGCCCACCTGCCACAACTAAGGAGCCCACATGATGCAATTAGGAAGCCAGCGAGCCACAACTAAGGACCCTGCCTGCTGCAACTAAGACCCAATGCAGGGCTTCCCTGGTGGCGCAGTGGTTGAGAGTCCGCCTGCCGATGCAGGGGACACGGGTTCGTGCCCCGGTCCGGGAAGATCCCACATGCCGCAGAGGGGCTGGGCCCGTGAGCCATGGCCTCTGAGCCTGCGCGTCCGGAGCCTGTGCTCCGCAACGGGAGAGGCCACAACAGTGAGAGGCCCGCGTACCGCAAAAAAAAAAAAAAAAAAAAAAAAAAAGACCCAATGCAACCAAATAAATATATATATATATATATATATATATTTAAGGAAAAAAAAAATCAGACTGACCTGAGCTCCAGCCTTGAGACTGTGGGAGCTTGTGGAAGTGACTTTTTAAAGACTCTGGATCTCAGATTCCTTTCCTGTAATTTGGGGTACTGTTAATATCCACCAGTGAATTATGTTGGGATATGGTGTCTAGACCAGCACTATCCAGTAGGATTTTCTGTAATGATGGAAATGCTCTGTATCTGCATTGTCCAATACAGCGGCCACCAGACTAGTGCAAAATGTGGCTAATGTGACTGTGGAACTAGGTTTTTTATTTTATTTTAATTAATTTAATTTTAATATGGCCAATGGCTATATTAATGGACAGTGCAAGTCTGGCATACAACAGATACTCATAAATATCAGTAACACTTGGACTGGCATCAAGGATTCCTATGTTTAAATTCCTAGGCACATTACTAAATGCTTCTAAGCCTGTTTCCTCATCTGTAATATGTGGCTAATAATAATACCTACCTCACAGATTGGTTCAGAGGATTAAACAGAAATTGCACGTTAATGGCTTAGCGCAGTACCTGGCAAACAGAAAGACTCTCTTGTAACTGTCGGCTGCTTTCCTAATAATGGCTGTTTGCTCTTTACACTAGGACCCCACCCACCCACCCCCAAAGAATGCTCTTCAACATGGTGGGCAATCCAGCTCACTTTCTGTAGTGGAATAGAAGCACTGCAGACCTGAGAGGGCTCTTTTGAGTGTGAAATCAAACACCATGGATTTACAGTAATAGATGGAAATGGCCTCCCAACTTTATGGCATTGTGTTCAATCCATTCGACCTATGGATCTCCTTTGAAAAGCCTTTCAAGGGTAATTAACCTGAAAATGTAATTCTGGCTGGATGCAGACCCTGTAGCTCAAAGCAAAATGGGAGATGGAGGTGTGGGTGGCAGGCCAACTCCCCTCCCCTGCCTCTGGGATTCTGACAGAAGCTTACACACAAGGAGAATCAAGAACTAGGTTAAATATTGAATGTACAATGAGCTCTGGCAAAGTAACATGGGCAGATGTGGCTTAGACAGGAAGGCAATGGGGTTTCTCACCACTGTCCTCCATCTAGATCTGGGACCTCACCCCCAGGTGAGCCCGGGGAAAGGGGAGCAATCAAGAGACCCTTGGCCCACTCTCCTCCCATGGAAGCTGGGACAGTCAGGGGTGGGAGAGGGATGATAAGTGTCCCCGTCGGCCCTTCCCTGAGAGGGAGAGGGGACTTGGGCAGAGGCTCTGCCCTCCGTGGAGCAGAAGCAGAAACCTGGGGAAATGGGAAGTGAGGGAGGTCTCTCTAGTCCCGTTCAGCTGTGCATTAACTGTCTGCAGCTCAACATTCATTCATTCATTCATTCATTCAACAAACATCTGTGGAGGGCCTACTACGTGCAAGACAGTAACCATTCCATGAAAGGGAGTCTGTCCTCACGAGATTCGCTGTTAAGAGAGAAAGGCAGGCAAATAAACAAAGTGACCTGGTGTTTGAAGAGCGCTGTGAACGAGGTACAGGGAGGAGAGTGAGCTCTCCCAGCCCGAGTACAAGGGCCCGGGGAAGGGAGCCTGCAGGAGGCAATGTGTACTTGAGCAAGGGCTGCTGAGAAGCTCCTTAGGTGGTCATGGGAGAGGGAACAAGTGCGCAGAGGTGACCGAGAGCAAGGCACAGGCCAGGGGCCTCAAGTGGCACGGCCAATGAGATAGGTAGATGGATAGACAGATATACAGACTATGTGAGTGTGGGGGGAGTGGGCATTCCTCCCAAGGGAGGTCAGGAGTGGTGGCCAGTACAGAGAGGGCAGGACCAGGAAGTGTCCCCGCCAGGCTTCCCCTGGGCAAACCCTCTGCCCTGCCTTTGAGCAGAAGCAAAACACAAGGTGATGGGGAGCCGGGAGTCTCCCCAACATACTACCCAAGTGCATTAGCTATTTATGATTCCACATTCCCCAATTACTCATTAATTCAACTTTACTGAGTGCCTACTTGCGAAATGTCTGTGTCCAGCTCTCAGGTGTGGATTCCTTTCTGCTGGCCACGGGAAACCCCTGACACTATTAGACCCCACCAACTTTGCTTTTCAGAAAAAGTCTGTCTGTAGGTCAAAAGGAGAGACTCAGGGAACGTCACAAACTAGAGGTGGTAGGGTGAGAAAAGCCAAGGATCACATGGGCCCCAGGGAATGAGGTTTCCATGGAAGCAGAGTTATTTCCAGACATCTAAAGCTCTCTGCTTTTAGTGCCAGTGTTTTTATCATGGCCATTTTATAAGGAGAGCCTGTCTACCACCTTCTGCTTGTATCTACGCCTCCTTAAGTAGATTACACTGAACAGAATGTACTTATTCCTTACTGTCCAGCATCACTGTCCTGAGCACAGGTCGTGGAGGGGTGGGGACATGTCTGCACCTGCAGACAAGGCCCCAGGCTCTCCAAATTCTTGGATCTGGTTTTGTAACTTCCCTGTCTCTCCTCTTGCTCTAGTTTGCAGGTACCAAAGGGAATAATTTAAAAGTCTCCTTCCCACTCCTATCTCCAGTTCCCCAGTTTCCTATCCTAGAGGCAATGAAGTTACCAGATTCTTATCATTCAGGAGATATTTCCTGCATATATAAGCAAATTCTGCATCCCTATCTCCTACTTTTACACAAATGCTAGTACAATATACTACACCTTGGTTCTTTTCACTTTATGATCTTGGGAAACTTACTTAAGCTCTCTGTGCCTCACTTTCTCTATCTGTGAAATAGGGATAATACCAACCCCACAGATTGTTCTAAGGAGTAAATAAATATATTAACTGGCATATGGCAATATGTGACATGTACTAACTGTCCCATGACAGCCACTCAGAGAATTTTAGCTATTGTTGTTGTTTGCCATTCAGAAAGATTTTATTTGTATGCAAGTGAACTTACTTTTTCTTTGGATTCTGGGTTTTGTGGCATGTTCAGAAAAGCCTTTCCCACTCTGAGATTGCAAAAGACTCTGTGTTTTCTTGGCTTCCTTTTTTTTTTAGATATAATTTTTACTGCTCTCTCTGGGATTTATCTTGGAGTATGGAGTGATGAGGGGATCTAAGACATTTCCGCCCCCCAGGGGGCACACAATCATCCAAGACCATTTGTTAAATAATTTTCCTACTAACTTAAAATGCCATCTCTCTAATATTTTAAATGCCCCTCAATGTCTGGCTCTACTTCTGTACTTTCAGTTAAATGACTGCATCCTGGGGTGCCATTTAACACGTTTCTCTGTGCCCTGTATTTTCTTCAAATTGGTTGTTACATCTGGAGGCTTCTTGAGCTGCAGATGTGATTCCCTGGGGAGACACCTCATGGCTGGGGCAAGCTCTTCCATCGCTCCACACAGGGGGTGCACTGTCACCATTACTGTGATGTCAGTGTTGAGCACTGGGCTCGGGGCAGTCATATCAGTTAGAGAGCCCCCCTGCCAGCCTTTGGTGGTCTTTCAAGGGCACTGCAGTGGACACAAATTAGAGAAGCGACCTGCCTACACTGAAGTCTGGGTGTATGATACCCAGGTGAGCCAGTCAGATCCTGCTCCCAGAGATGATGACCATGACTGGGCCCCAGAGCAGCAGGCAGTGACCTGGAGAGAGTACCAATAACTGCCTGGTGGGGGGTGCAGGGGGAGGCTGTCCCAAGACAGAACTGCCCCAGGTCACATCTTTCCCAGGGCCAGATGCTTGGCAATTCCTCCTCTCCTGTGATCAACCCCCAAGAATCTGCCAGCACTTCCCTTCATTGCTGGGTAAGCCTGAGTGGCTCTCTGTTTGCACATAGGGCGCCTTCAGGAATACAGACAATACAGTCATAAAAGTCCCTGCTTCCCCAACACGTGCAGCAGAAGCACTTCTCCACACCACACTTTCCAGCGGCTCCCTTCTTTTTCCAGTTGAGTGGAAGGTTTCATCCACAGATGCACAGATATTTGTTCACCAGCTATTGTGAACTGAATGTCTGTGACCACCACCATCCCCCTCCCATTCATTTGTTGAAATCCTAACCCCAATGTAACCCCAATGTGAAATCCTAACTCCAATGTATTTGGAGGTGAGGCCTTTGGGAGGTAATTAGGTCATGAGGTTGGAGCCCTCATGATTGGCATTAGTGCCCTTATAAAAGAAACAGGAGAGCTTGCTCTTTCTCTGCTCTTCCCCTGTGAGGACACAAGGAGAAGATGGACATCTGGAGGCTTTCACCAGACACCAGACCTGCTGGCACCTTGATCTTGGACTTCCCAGCCTCCAGAAGTGTGAGAAATAAATGCCTATTGTTTAAGCCACCCCGTCTACAGTGATTGGTTACAGCCAACCCAAGGTGACCAAGACACCAGGCATTTCACTACAAAGTGTTTCTATCTATCTATCTATCTATCTATCTATCTATCTATCTATCTATCTATTTTGGCTGTGCCAGGTCTTAGTTGCAGCAGGCAGGCTCTTCGTTGTGGCATGCGGGCTCTTAGTTGTGGCACGCAGACTCTTAGTTGCAGCACGCAGACTCCTTGGTTGCAGCATGTGCACTCTTAGTTGCAGCATGCATGCAGGATCTAGTTCCCCAACCAGGGATCGAACCCGGACCCCCTGCATTAGGAGTGCGGAGCCTTACCCACTGGACCACCAGGGAAGACCCCAAAGTGTTTCTCTGTCCTTTTGGAAACTGCTTTTTTAAGGGATCTATATTAATTACAAAATAATATCATTTTTGGAAAGTGAACCCTTCTGCCCCTCTTAAAGTGCTGTCCCCCACCGCATAGTTTTCCTCCTCTATCAAAACCTCCTCTCCCATTTTTCACCCAGCACAGGGTAACTAACAGATTACAGTGGAAGAGTGTCACTAATTCGGGGGATTTGCATTTTAAGTTAATCATTTATATATCCAAAAATACTTATAGAGAAGCTAGTGTGCTGGTGCTAGGGTCACAATGGGGCGTGAGTTCCTGTGTTCAAGGAATGATATAAGAGTCTAGAGACAGGAGCCAGAGAAGTAAACAGACAATTGTACAGCATAGAGTGAGGCATGCTCCATCACCGAGGAGGGCTTCCCAGCCCAGTGCTGGGCTGTCAGAGTTGGCTTCCTGGCAGTGATGATGGCTCAGCGAAAGCCTGAAAACCAAGGAGGGCCTTCTGACAAATCAGGGTTAAAACAGGTCCCATGCTCAGAAGCATGAATGAAACTATTTTATAACCAGACATACTTTTCCTCATTCTGAGCTGCATTTGTTTCAGAACACAAAGTTCCATTCCATCCTTCCTAGCATGTTCAATCCAACTCCGTGATTTTTCAGCTAAATTCAGGATGCATACAATTCATTTTCTGCTCGGTGCTCCGTTGCCAAAAATTTTTCCCCTTTCCCCTGACTCCCATGGTTGATTCTTCTAGTGTAGTGGATCTCAACCAGGGGATGACTTTCCTCCAGGGGCCACCCAGCCACATCTGGAGACATTCCAGTTGTTACAGCTTGGGAAGAGCCCAGGGGTGCTGCCCAGCACCCTATGACCCCCACAACGAAACTGTATCCACCCCAGCTGTCAGCAGTGCCAAGGCTGAGAACCCTCCTCCAGCCTCAGCAAGGAGGACCCTGGATCAGGCCCCGCACAGACTGCTGCAGCTAACTCCAGACTCACGGAACGTTCTGGACACTCTGCATGGCCACAGGAGACTCAGGCTATCCACAGGCAACCATTCCTGTCACTCCACCACTTCCACAGCCTTTCCACACCTGATGATGCAGGACAAGCCCACAGTGGTCCCACCGAAGATGCTCTCAGCTTCCCTACAGCATGGGCAGACCTAGTGAGTGTGTGTTCCCTGTGCCCCCCAAGCCCCCTTGGCCAGGTGACCTTAGAACACAGCAGTTCCAGATATCTTTCTCAGTGATCCAGTTTGTGTGCATATGGGGCTGGGGGGGAGGGGGCTATTATATGAGGAGAAATTACAAGGAAAAGTGTATATATGTGGGATGAATGGAAGAATTTCAATGGAAAGAGTGTATGAGAAAACAGAGGCACAGAGAAGAGGTGGCTTCAGGGAACAAATGGTGAGTGGTTTCATGACAGGGGAAAGTGAGAAGGGAGTGGAAAAAATTGGGACTGAAGGCTGGTGAGTAGAGGACAAATGAGTACGGGCCTCATACACCCTGCTAAAGGAGTGCAGACCAGTGGGGGAGGAGGGGGCTTTGAAGCCAGGGAGTAAACGCATACTTTGGACCCTGAATGGCCCTGGCGAGTGGCAGATGTGCTGGAAGAAGACGAGAAGGGAAGCAGGGACCGTAGGCGGAGGTTTTGGCAGTGCTCTTTCTGGGACACAACGGGGGCCTCTACCAACATAAAGAGCTCTGTGTGGAGAGAAATTAATGTATTTGAAAGCTACGAGGGAGAACCACTCATTAAGATTTGGATTTAGGGAGTGAGTGAGTGGCGGAGGTCAAGGCTTGGGCCCCAGCCCAAAGAGATGGAGAGCACTGGCTCCAGGATGTGGGGTGATGGGTTCAATTTTTTGGACAGGTTGAGTGAGAAATCCTGGAGGACATTCAGGTGGCAGTGTTGAGAGATGCTGGATGTGCTGGCCTTGAACCCAGCAGAGCAAATGGGTGGAGATCCACATTTGGGGTCATAGGAAGTGAACACTGTTGGGGGTGGACAAGTGGTTCTAGACAGAACCCAGAGGAACACAGGCAGCAAAGGAGCCCGAGAGGAGGAGAAGGAGAAAGTGGGCAGGGCAAAGCCAACTGCAGACAAGAGAGCTCTGGGAGGAACAGAAAGTGTCAGTGATGTCTAATGCTGCCAAGCAAGATAAGAACGGAAAAAACATCTCCTGACCCCATGATGCAATCAGAAAGGCACAATAACTTAGTAGCTCCTGCCTTGTCTCTTCCTGGACCAACTCATGGCAAAGGAACATAGAATCATATTTCCTCCTTTCCCCCGAAAAACATGATTTTTGTCTCCAAGTTTTGGGCTCTCCCGAGGGGACAGGACTGGCCTTTGTAGTCTGAAGGTCCTGGTTTACTGGTAGAGGGAAGTGCCTTTCCAATGATCTTTCCAGAGAGTGTGGCTGAATCCTATGGGACAGGAAGGGATGGGACCATGGACTCTGAGGCAGAGATAGGAGCCACCTCAAATAGAGTCCTCGGAGGCCCCAGGGCCTGGAAGGAAATGGCTGCAGAGCCTCTGAGGAGACTCAAGGACCAGCCTGGGGGAGCACTGGGCAGGAGGGAGCACAGCCTGCAGTCTCCAAAACGTGAGGCTCACATGGGCCTTGGCCCTTGGAGGGGCCCAGAGCAACCAGCCAGGCTGAGGACCAAGGCAAACCCTGTCCTGCAATTAAAATCTGCCATGATTTAATTCTGTTAAAGGAACTATTTTTAAAGTGAGACGCTACTTAGTTTATTACCTTTTACCACTGTTTACAAGAAAAAAATTCTTATCTAATTAAGATACGGTTAGTATCCAATCAGTGACTGTCCAACACGACCGACCCTACGAAAGCTGGAGTGTGGCCAGTGAGGTGGGGAAGGAGAGGAGGAGAAGGGAATGTTGGGGGTGGGGGGCAGGAGGGACGAGCCACTTCCTCTTCCACTCTTCTGTTCACACCCTGATGACAACGGTGAGTAGTAGCCAAGGGAACGGTCAAGTGGAGTGAGCGGGCAGTGTGGCCTCGCTGTGCCCATGACTCCTCCTCCGTACCTCGTACACATGGGTTTCACGGTCTTACAACATGGTGGTGTTGAAAGTTTCAGTTTCCATTTCTTGTCATTCAGGGTAAATGAAAGGTGCAGGAAACCAGAACCCTCAGCCTGTGCAGCACTCTGCCCAGATGTCCACTTCAGTCCTGGGGACAGGGCTGCTGCCCCCCTCACTGGGAACCGCCCTCAGCCACCAAGACCCACCTGCCCATGGGGTGGCTGAGGCCGATGACTGGCTGATGTGGGACTGCAGAGGCCGGGGCCCTTCTCTCACTGTGGGGATGGCGCTCAAGGACCACCCCGGAGCTCCACACAGGATCGGCTGAGACCTCACATTGTGCTGAGGTGTGTGCTGTACTCGCATCGTGGTGGCTCCTCCCTCTGCCCGGTCCTGCCTCGCTCACTCCCTTACACGCGTGCCTCCTGGAAGCTGCCCCAACAAGACCTCTGCCCCTGAGAGCTCTGGATTACCAGGAACGCAATCTAAGGCAGTCTGATTCTTGGTTTCAACTTTCTCTTCCACAGAAACTCAATTACAGATGCCAGTAAGTAATAAAATGTCTCTACCTTGAATTGTGTTACTTTCCCTTCCCCTGATCCATCTCTGACATCCAAGTAGATGGTCCCTCAAGGACCTGAAAAAAAAGACACTAGGAGGAAAAGGGAGGAGAGGGGAAGAGGCCTACACACGCCTCGTCTGGCTAACTCCCATTCAGACTGTGGGCTTAGAAGACTCCCACTCCGGGAAACCCTGCCTGGTCCCTCTGGCTGGGCCAGGTGCCCCTGCTGACAGCTCCCACAGCTCCTATGTTCTCCCCTAGTACAGCACATGACTCCCTGAATTATAACCAGGTATGCACCTGACCATCTCCCTCCGGAAAGTCAATGTCACGACGGCAGAAAAGAGGTCTACTTTGCTCGCCATTTTCTCCAGGGACCTGGAAAAGTTCCTGGCACTTGGGAGATGTGTCCTGCGGCGTCCTGGCAGCAAACAAATGGCACATGCAAATAGGGCAACCGAGGAAAATTTGGTAAAAGGACTCTTTACAAAGATTTAGACAGGGCATGGGGAAACCACAGGACATAGTGCAGTACCTGATGCTAGTGAGAGCAGGCCGCCATTCCTGCTGCTAGGAAGAAAGAGCACAGGGCAAAGGAGGGGGCAGGGGCTGCTGTCTGACAAAAGCTGCTCACAGGTCGAGACACATCAGCCCCGCCGGGAAGGTGACGCCTGAGAGCCACCAGGAAGGATCCAGGGAGCTAAATCCCTTGACCTCACTTTCTAATCTCCTGCCTAAAACTCCCCATTGGCCAAACGCAACTGAAACTCAGAGGACAGAGGAGTCTGCTATTACAAGATAAGGCTCCCTGGACATAAATCAAGGTGGAGGAAAGTAGAGAGTACATACCGAAGAGCAAAAGGAAGATTTATGAGACAGTAGACACTAAGTACATGGGAAATGAATAAATGAATGATGTTTTTCAACAAATACGCATTGAAACACTACTCAGTGGATATTTATCATTCTGATCACTGTCTTCATGTAGATAAATCAAAGGCCACTAAGTGTAACCCCAACCTGTGGGCAGACAATAAGGCCTTAGGCTATGTGAGATGGGCATCTGGAACTGAGAAGTCCTGACAAAAAGCAAGCGCTTGGGAAAAGGTGGACCAGAAGAAATTTGTCCAGAGGCAGATAACAATAAGTAAGCTTACCTGTTTTTGCCTAGGCTCTACGTGGTAGGGGGAAAATCTCTGAGAATCCAAAACCTGCACCTCATGAAAATCTGAGGTTCAATTTTACAATACCCTCAAAATGGGAGACCCCAAAACAGGCCAGGAAACCTCATCTCAGGCCATTGATATCTTAGTGCTCCTGGCTGAAACAAATGCAAAACTCCTCTGGAAGGGAGTGTTCCCACTTCAGGTCACAAAAAAGCTGCTGCAGAGAAAATCATCCCCAATAAAGATGAACTCACATTGAGACTACAAAACACACAAGGAAATGGACCACCATGAGTGACAGCTGGCAGGCCTAACAACTATAGGATTAGAACTCTGAAAGAGTTGATTAAATCATGATTTGATTAAAAGTATTTTTATAAGGAATCAAAATCCTAAAAAAGGAACAAAATATTATTACCAGAACCCACTCAGTGTATACAAAGGTATACTCCACTCTAACAGAATCTGTCTTATTGCCCTAACTCAGCACACTGTCTTAGAGTATGAAAAATCCTAGAAACGCTTCTGGAATATGGCGGCTTTTACTCAGTAGGTGTTTCCCCTCTCTTTTCCTAGGGATACATACTCACCCTCTGAGTCCCCTTGTCTCCTAATTGAAGAGTACTGAAATAATTCTCAGGACTTAACGATTTCCCTTCTTTCTTCAGTACCATATCTGTAGTAAGATTAGGTTTAGGTACAGCTCAAATGTACCACAGTTCAAAGTTGTGGTACAAGATTGTACCCTATTTCTTGTTCAGTCGCTACTGGCAAATTTTTAGAATTTTTGTTGAAACTATTTTTCAGTCATTTTACAAGGCAGTGGAGGAGGAAGAGTCCTTGACCCTACTTCACTCTGCCATCTTTACTAGAAAGCCCCACACTAATGTTTTTGAGATTCTATAGGGGTAAGCACTGCTTCAACTTGGGCAGCCCTAGATGTAGCTGTGTTTGTATGCTGACTTCAGAATTTTGTTGGTGGGGTTGGTGTTTACAGTTGGGCGGCAGGGAGATACTGGACATTTGCCCCAACTCAGCAGAGCAACTGATTACATTTCACCACACGATGTTGTTGGTGACCCTGGGAGACTAATCTCAGGGGAACGGTGGGTACAGAAACCAGGCCGGAGGGGACTCAGTAGGGAGTAAACAACGTGAAGCAGCTGGACAACTAATGAAGGCTGCCTGGGAAGAGGGAGAGTAAGTAGTTACAGCAATGTGTGAGGTTAAGGGTGGATTTACAGTCTTTATTTAAGAGAGATACCTGAGCCTTTTTTTTTTTTTTTTTTTTTTTTTTTTTGCGGTACGTGGGCCTCTCACTGTTTTGGTCTCTCCCGTCGCGGAGCACAGGTTCCGGATGCGCAGGCTCAGCGGCCATGGCTCACAGGCCTAGCCGCTCCGTAGCATGTGGGATCTTCCCGGACCGGGGCACGAACCCGTGTCCCGTGCATCGGCAGGCGGACTCTCAACCACTGCGCACCAGGGAAGCCCTACCTGAGCATTTTAAAATTTTGGAGAATCCAATAGAGAAAGAGAGGCTGTAGCTAAAGCAAAACATGGAAACAACTAACGGAGGATAGACAGAATGAGATCCAGAGTGCAGGAGGAGATGCCAGCCTTCAATATAAGAGGAGTAACTCTGTCCGTGGAAGAGGAAGAATGTCAATATAAGAGGAGTAACTCTGTCTGTGGAAGAGGAAGAACGGAGAATTTGAAGCTGGGGACCAGGGAGGTGAGAGAGTTTGAAAACTGTAGAAGGTGAGCTCATCTCCTGAGCATAAATGCAGGTGATGGGAGTGGGCATTTGAAGAGACGGGAAGAGTTTTAAATTGCTCAGAGTAGCCAATGGAAAATGAGAGAAAGTGACAATTTGAGATATTCAGAAGAGTTATGAGGGAAACTAGAAAAATCTCTGGAAGCCAGTTGAGATGGGAGACCATAAATGAGTGATGGATCTTGTCTTCATGGCTAAGTGGTTTTAACCAGCTATTCTCAGAAATACATTCTCAAAGAAAAAATGGCAGGGAGTAGCAGATTAATGGATTGATCTAAGGCTGGTGGTCAAGGTAGCTCAGGGTACTGACCAGAGAATTACTACGTGATAGACTATTAGATCTCAGCTAGACTAGGGGGATGCAACCACAGGAGGGGCTGAGAGGCAGAGGCTGGAGGGCTTGATGAAGAATTACGACAGCCTTGGAGAGAGACCAAAGGGGTTGACGTTGTGATCAGAAGAGTGAGCTATTTTACTGTGAAAGTCCAGTGGTGGATCAATTTAACCTACCTGAAATCTGACCATGAGTGTGGACGATAGTGGAGTGAAACTGAAGGCCAGTGAGGCTGAGTAAATGAGCTGAAAGCCCTGGGCCCTGCATGGGGGTCAACATGGGCAATTAAGTCACCAGGATGATGGAGAAAACTGGGGTGAAGAGAAGCTCCTTATCCAGGTACACTAGTCTTAATAAAAGAAGGGGACAATCAGGAAGACAGTGGTAATGATGAGGTGGAGCAGAGGGTAGTGGCTGGAGACCACAGTAGTCTCTTATATACGTACCTATTAGATCTTATTGGAGTAATGGTCACCAAGTGGCACTGGGGCCAGGGACGTCACCTTCTGATCCCCAAGAGTGAGGCGGGTGAGAGAGAGAAGGAGCATCCTCAAGGGACAACAGATGGTAGGAACATTAGGAGGTGAGGTGAGGTGGGGGCAGAGGAGGCACAGAGGAGAATGGCAATGAGAAATGTGAGAAGGTACCTGACCTGAGGCTCTGGCTGAAGATGGTGAGGATGGGGGCACGACGACATCAAGTGGTCTTATGTGTTCCAAAAAGATTGACCCCGGCAGACCCCAGGTAGACGGTGGTTAAGAAGATGAGAGGGCTTCCCTGGTGGCGCAGTGGTTGAGAGTCCGCCTGCCGATGCAGGAGACGCGGGTTCGTGCCCCGGTCCAGGAGGATCCCACGTGCCGCGGAGCGGCTGGGCCCGTGGGCCATGGCCGCTGAGCCTGTGTGTCCGGAGCCTGTGCTCCGCAACGGGAGAGGCCACAACAGTGAGAGGCCCACGTACCGCAAAAAAAAAAAAAAAAAAAAAAGATGCTGCCGAACGTATCATTCTCCAGTAAGCAAAGGACTCAAGACTCTCTAGAGACTGATGTCTCCCTTCCAAGGCTGCGTTAGCCCAAGTTCTTCAAAATATAGACGCTAAGATGGGACGTGGCATAAAAGAAATGTATCAGAGGAAACGTCTCTGAGAGAGATTGCAAAGGGAGGTGGGAGAAGCTGGGAAAGCTGCCAGATCACAATGCAGGTCTGACCACAAGGGAAGGAGAGAAGGAGGAAGTGAGGTTAGGGAGAAGCACCAGTCCATCTCCCAGGAATGGGCCTGTCCCAGTGCCCCTAATACAGCCACTGACTGGGAGCAGCCCGTGGCCGGCATGGCCTCAGCATGGATGCAAGGACGTATTTCAGAGTGAGGAAGTTGGGATCCTCAGTCAGTTATGCTCATTCCCATGGCCGCCACACAACACAGCAATATTTGTATGTCTGAGGCAACATTTCTTGAAATACAGCCTGCAGAGTCCTTGGTCCATAAGTAACTGCATAAGAATTAAAAGGGGATTCCATGATCAAACAATACTGGGAAATGCTGCATACTTTCTCTAGGATCCTAATGCTTATTAGCACTTGAAGAGTTCTGAGAAGCACTGCAATAAAGAAACTTGCTTTATATTTTCAGTCCACCTATTTTTCAAACCTACTTGAGTGAAGTCCACCCCCACTTTTTTTTTTACACCTTTCAGCACAAAGCAGAATAAACCAGACATGAATTCAGAAAGGTTTTTTAAGGATATAGTTAACTATTTTTCTTCCAGCAAGTACATATAAAATCTGTATTTCAGGGTTGGTCATCAATACAATTGTTTTTTGGAAGTATCATTTCCCCCTCGCTGCCCTCCCAGGTAGCCCAGGTATTGAGAGGACTAAGCACTAAGGTGACATTTTAGGCTTACCCAAGATGTGGGAGAAAATGTGGGGGCAGGATGAGACATTCTCAGAATCCCTAAAATGATAACATGTAGGTATAGGCCCCTTCAATCTACTGCTCAGTACCAAACAACAAATCCAGAGGAAAATTGTTTTCTAAGAGTAGGTTTTACACACTTTCCATTAAGAAGTAGTGCTATTCAGGGAGATCAGCTCGGTGCTTTGTGACCACGTGGAGGGGTGGGATGGGGAGGGTGGGAGGGACAGGCAAGAGGGAGGAGATATGGGGATGTATGTATACGTATAGCTGATTCACTTTGTTACACAGCAGAAACTAACACACCATTGTAAAGCAATTATACTTCAATAAAGATGTTAAAAAAAAAGTAGTGCTATTTAAAAATTATAATAGCTGCTATGTGGGAATATCATTATCATAGATTTTTTTCCTATACTTACCAAATTTTCTGTAATGTAATATTTGCTAATAAAAATTAGTTAGATAGATAATCTGAGAACACTGATATTTGATGAAGCCATTTTAAGGGATAGATAAATTATTGTAATTCTAAAGTTCTGAATACCCATTTCTCAATAACAAGTTAGACCTCTGAAAATGTCATCACACTAGCATTCAGCATTCTAGCACCCTCCCATCCCTTCGCTCAACTAATTTAATGTTGTATCTACCAATCAGCATCCAGTCAAAAGACAGGAATCATACCAGTAATTTGACCAAAGAGCATTTACTACAAAGAATTATTAACTAGTCAAAGGGGATTAACTGTCTAAGGGAGTAGGAAGCAGAGGCAGGAAGCGGCCTCTAGACTGAGGCAGGGCACCCGAGAAGGCACACATAGGAGAGACCCTCCCTCCCAGGCCTGCGATTCACACCTGTCACACAGGGTGACTGCAACCCACTGGATGGTCAGGGAGTCTGTCAAGGGGAGGCCCTTGGGGGCTGGTGAGCAGGAAACTGCCTGCAGGGGTACCAGTGAGACCCACAGGAGGGTGGGCACCACTCGGTCTCCACACAGCACTGTCAGGTCATCCCAAGGAGCAAAAACAAACAAACAAACAATAACAAAATTCTGTAACCAGAATGAGAAGCCCCTGCCTCTTCCTGTGATTCTCAGAGTCTTCTACATCAGCTGGCAAAGGATAAATGTTTATAGGGTTCAGCTCAAGGATCACAAAGCAAGGCAAGGAAGGATGGATTAGGAGCTGAAAGGCAATAAATTACTAACAGGTGCACCGCATCCTTTGCTTGTTTTTTTTACTGAGGGCCAATGTAACATGAAGAATATTTCTGCATCTCCTGTAAAATTATTAATAAAGTCATCACCCAGTGTGTTTTCCAACCTCCCTAATATAAGAAATTAGTAACAAGAAAAAAATGAGATAATGGAGTATAAATGACTGGGCCTAATCATTTGCTGCTTCATCTTGTCAGAGCTCATCTTGTCAGCACAGCTTTCTCTGACTATCCTACGTAAAATGTGAACCCCCAAACCACCCTGGTCCTTCCTAGTCTCCTTCCCTGCTTTGCTTTTCCCCACAGAACTTCTCTCCTACTACCCTACAATTTACTTACTTATTTTCTTTTTGTCTGTAATGTAAGTCCCATGAAGGTCAGGATGTTTGCCTACTGATGTGTCCCCAACACCTGGAACAGTGCTGGGCACATGCTAGGCACTTTACAAACATTTGTTGAATAAATGAATTGAATAAATGCGTGATCTACATGTATGGGGGAATGAGAGTTATAACATGACAGTTTCCTAGAATCAAACTGGGATTGAGCTTGAATAGACATTTTTCCAAAGAAGACATACAGATGGCCAACAGGCACATGAAAAGCTGCTCAACATCATTAATCATCAGAGAAATGCAAATCAAAACCACAATAAAATTATCATCACCTCACACCTGTCAGAATGGCTATCATCAAAAAGGCCACAAGAAACTAAAGTTGGTGAGGATGTGGAGAAAAGGGAACCCTCCTACACTGTTGGTGGGAATGTAAATTGGTACAACCACTGTGGAAAAGAGTATGGAGGTTCTTCAAAAAACTAAAAATAAAACTTCATATGACCCAGCAATTACAGTCCTGGGTAGAACAAAATGAAACCACTAATATGAAAAGATATATGCCCTCCAATGTTCATAGCAGCATTATTTACATTAGCTAAGATGTGGAAGCAACCTAAGTGTCCATAAACAGATGAATGGATAAAGAAGATGTGGTGTGTACACATACGACGGAGTATTAGCCATAAAAATGAATGAAATTTTGCAATTTGCAACAACATGGATAGACCTAGAGAGTATTATGCTTGATGAAATAAGTCAGAGAAAGACAAATACTATATCTTATTACAAATACTATATCACTTATATGTGGAATCTAAAAAATAAAACAAACTAATGAATATAATAGAAAGGTACTCACGGATGTAGAGAACAAACTAGTGGTTACCAGTGAGGAGAGGAAAGGGGAGAAAGGGCAAGATAGGGGTAAAGGATTAAAAGATACAAACTATTACATATAAAATAAACAAGCAACAAGGACATATTGTACAGCACAGGGAAATATAGCCATTATAATAACTTTAAATGGAGCGTAATCTATAAAAATACTGAATCACTATGTTATATACCTGAAACTAATATAATATTGTAAATCAACTATACTTTAATTTTTTAAAAAACTGGGATTTAATTATAGTAATAAAGAGGAACTCAGACCCTCAAAGGTAAGGTTTGTGAGCTACATGCCAAAGCCACAGCATGTGGTAAAGTTTCACCAATAATGATGACCCTATTACAGTTCCAGATATTAGAATGGTAAATAAAACTTTCCTCTTGCCTCAACTTCAGACCTTTAAACCATTCCTCCCTACCAATTTAGAATTTCCAAGAATTCCAGTCTTAGAGATCTAATACACAGTACAGTGATTATAGACAACAAAACTGCATTATAAACATTAAAATTGCTAAGAGAATAGACCTTAATTGTTCCCACCACCAGAAAAGTTGATAATTTTGTTAGCTAACACTATCATGGCAATCATATTGCAATATAAATGTATCAAATCAATACGGTACACCTTAAACTTACACAATGTTATTTGTCAATTATATCTCAATTTTAAAAAAAAAGAATCCCATGGTCTGGGTGTGTATAAGCAGAATGCTGGGAATCAAGCCAAAATAAAATAATTCAGAAAGTGAAGGCCATACAAATATCAGGAAGTTAGGGTGATCCTGAATTTACCAAACAGTGCCTTCTTTAGGAAACTTCAAATTTCACATGATTCTGTGACACAGGTGAGGCGCCTGCTTGCTGCCATTTTCCTCCACTAAACCATATAATGCAGTGTGTATGTTCATGGGGTTTTTCAAGTTTCAAAGTTTGACTTGACCCTCAGTCCCCTGCCTGGGACTGACCAGTGAGTTATCAGGCAATAAAGCACCACGAGCCACCATCACTTCCTCTGTCAAAGTTCTGGGGGTACTGGCGTGGCTACAGATAGATAGCCCAGCCGCAGGGGGCTGAGCCCCAGGAGGAAGGAGCAGGGCACGGTGGCCCTCACTCACTCACAGAAGCCATACTGCGGGGCGGTGGGGGAAGACTTGCTGGGAAACATTCACAGCCAGGTTCCCACCAGCACCAACCCCTCCCAACCCCTCCATACGGAGGAACATCATGAGTTTCCCTCTGAGTTAAATTTAATGCTCGATCACATATTTGTCCAGGCCCTTTTAATGTTTATTTTTCCTTTCCCTTAATAGTTTCCTCAGTTCTACTTCTATTTTGGCAGGTCCACACTCTGCACCAACTACCACCGCAAACATATCTTTGGCATTAACAGATGTCGTTTACCCAGCAAAATGAACGCTAAGCCAACATGCAAGACTGGTCCTCAAATTAGGTCCATCACAGGTACAAAGAGTTGATCCAGGAGGAGTTCATACAGATTTTCCAGTTATTTCAAGTTCTTTTTCTCAGTTCATCTTTCTTCCAAACCGCCCCCATCCCCTTCCTCCTCCCCACGCCCTCCTCCCACCACTCCAAATCTGGACTCTCAGCTTCCTTTCTCTCTGGCCTTAAACGTCACCCCACCCCAGCCTCAAACAGGGGTTGAACTTGTTCCCCTCACATTCTCTGCACGTGACTTGATGGAGCCTCTGCATCCTCACCATGGAATTTTCCTGTGTGGGGCCCTCCTTCTAGGAGCAGGGTCAGCTCCTAACATCTTGCCTAACTCCTTGGTTCCCTCACATCTATTTCCCCCAGGCACTGGTACTGAGGCTCCGTCTCTGCACCACCCCCTTCCCAACTGACATCACTCTGTAGCTTCCACTGTCCCCAGAGCGGACCCTACTGGGGCCCCATTCCTCAGCCAAAGCACACAGCGTCTCTCAAAAGGGACAATGAAAACCCAAGCAGTGGTTCTCACTGCAAGTTCCTGAAGCCCCATATGCTAATGCTGATGAAATGCTACATGGGAGCGTCAGGCTCCTGGGCCTGGACACACAGTCATCGTATGTGACACTTCTCTCCTCTGCTGCTAGCCACCACCTGCTCAGAGTTACACATCAGAGCACTTTCCTACCACTCCCTATCACTGAGAAGCAGCAGTAACTTAGTTCCCTTATCTAGGGCAGCCAGCAGGACGGCCACAGGGAAATCAAAGGCGGGGTACGGGGTGGGGGTGGAAGCAGCAGGAGAAAACAACTTCCCAGTTTCTCTTTGCAGCTTAAGAAACTCTCTGGGGGGTCTGGGGGAGCTTTCAAGTTGCTTTATTTTGGTTAGTCCCTGAGATGTGTGACTGGTGGAACACAGCCACCAAGGGGATAAACAGTGGTTTCCCTTGCCCCTAAGGGTCAGGGGCCAGCTGTTCCAAAGGAAGCCAGCCTTTCAACTGGCCCAAACGGTTCCCACAGCAACTCGGATGGTAGGTCAGGAGGCCATACCCTCCCCGCCTAGGAACTCGGCCAGTGGTAAGTCTTCAATGTATTTAACCAGTTATGTCCATGTTGATGCTTAGGGTGGTTTCGCTTTTGCAAACATTTATTTATATCCTTCAAGGGAAGAACTCAGACCTCTCCGCCTGTCACAGGAAGCTGTTACGGAGGGTGAGCAAACTTTCTAAATGCACAGAAATTGCGACTGACACCAATTTTGTGAAACTAAACCTCAGTACTTGGTTCTCTTTAATTGTGTTTTTTCCTACATTGCTTCAGGTAGGCAAGTCTTGTTTCTACCAAGAGAATGAAGTTATATGAAGAAGGGTAATGCTTACTTTTGTCTGCCTGTGGTAGCTCGCATACTACTAAACACCTAAGTGCTTAATGAAGGGATGAATCATAGCAGCTGCTCTCAGGATATAGGGCGTGTTAAAGAAATGTTTATTTTCAGTCTTCTGTGTTGTAGACCTGCTCTGGCTAAAATCAGACACCAGAAAAGGGCAAGTATGGCTGCCTGGGCTCTAGCTCTGTGTGCCGTTTCCTCCAGGACCACACAGCTGTATGAAGGGAAAATCATCTTTCATTTCTCCACAGGGCAGCCTGAAAATGGCTAATTACACGTCAGCACCAGAGGATGATTATGATGTCCTCATAGAAGACAATCTGAGTAACAACGAAATAGAACCATGTACCCCATATGAGCCCAAGATTCTCTCAGCCCAGCTGGTGCCTTACCTCTACACCACGGTGTTCACGGCTGGCCTCCTGGACAATATCTTGGTTGTGCTTATCCTGGTAAAATACAAAGGACTCAAGCAAGTGGAAAATATCTATTTCCTCAACTTGGCAATTTCTAACTTGTGTTTCTTGCCCACCCTGCCGTTCTGGGCTCACACGGCCTCACGTGAGGGGGTTCTTGGTGACCCCCTGTGTAAAATTCTCGTGGCACTCTACTCCATAGGCCTGTACAGTGAGGCATTTTTCAACGTCCTTCTGACTGTGCAAAGGTACCAGGAGTTTTTCCGCATGAGAAGGCTTTTCTCAGCCTGCAGGATGGTGGCTGGCAGCATCTTCACAAGTGCTCTGGCGTGGGTCATAGCCATTCTGGTCACTTTGCCTGAACTTGCTTTTTACAAACCTCAGATGGAAAGCCAGAAATACAAGTGCTTCTTTACCAGACCTCACTTCCTACCAGCTGATGAGACATTCTGGAAGCATTTTCTGACCTTAAAGATGAACATTTTGGGATTTCTTTTGCCACTGTTTTTTTTTGTATTTTGCTACGTGCAAATGAGGAAAACACTAAAGTGTGGGGCGAGGAACTGTGACCTTTTCAAGCTTGTTTTCAGCATAATGGTTGTTTTCCTTCTGATGTGGGGACCCTACAATATTGCGCTTTTCCTGTCTGCTTTCAACGAACATTTCTCCCTGCATGGCTGTGAGAGTAGTTACAACCTGAAGAGAAGTGTCCATATCATGAAAATCATCGCCACCACCCACTGCTGCATCAACCCTCTCCTCTACGTGTTTCTCAACAAGGCATTTAGGAAACACTTCTGCCAACTTTGCCATCTGTGCAATGACACTGCACCTCAACCCACTGAGGAACCTGCCCAAGGCACATCAAGGGAAGAATATCACCTTTCCACTTAAATGTAAACTAGCTCCTACCAAAGGCGGGATAAATAAACAATAATTTCTCCCTCACTGCATTGTTTTGTGCAATAGTTTTTACACATTTGTACATAAAATAGGCTCCAGGAAGAAAAGGCGGAGGTGAACAAACATTCACCAAGCGCTGAATTTGTCTCAGGTGCTGTGCTAGGTTCTTGACAAACGTGAGCTCCTCCGTGCCTCACTGACTGCTCATGGTGTAGGTGGAATTAGTCTCATTTCCCTGAGGGAGGAAATTGAGGCTCAGAAATTTGTCTAAGATCACACAGCTAGAGAGTGGCAAGGCTGGGACACAAACCCGGTGCCATTCACTCCAGAACCTATGCTTTGTCCAGCATGCCAAACTTCTAAAATTCAGGCAAGAAGACACATAAAGCAAATATGCACTTTTAAAACCAACTGGACCACATTCCAAATTAGAAGCAACCCATTCACACAAAACTAATTTATCAGGCACATTTTCTTTCAGGTAATTGAAAGAGATGGCTAGCTGGAGGCTCTGGATAAAAAGAGAAAAAGGGACTTGCTCTGTGGAAAGTTCTCTGGGTTTTCTTGGCTATTCGCCACACCCCCCAAAGTCCCCAGATACCCCTAAGGCCCCCAGATACCCCCAACCTCTGAGCCTCCCAAGGTTTCTAGCACTTTCTGCTATTTAACAATAGCAAATGTATGATTCTGTCTAGAAATGTTTAACACAAGGCATGTTTTGTCCTTTTCAGTGTAACGTATACCTCAGGCCTCACTGCCTGTGACTACAAAACATCACAATAAGAGTTTGCCTGGGGCGATCCAGTGCCCATTTTCTGTTACATATCCGAAGGAGAGGTGACAGGTGAAATACAGGATGCCTGTGGACCACAATCTCTCACCTCCATCACTGAGGAGGGAGGAGGAGGTGGCACCTGGGGGAGACCCTGTAGGGAGCACAGTCTATACCAGTCACTGGCTCTTCCGTGTCCTCACCGGGTGCTATGGATGAACTGTGTCCCGCCAAACATTCATATGTTGAAGCCCAAGCCCCAGTGAGATGGTATGTGGAAATGGGACCTTTGGGGGGTAATTAGGTTTAGATGAGAGGGAGTCCTCAGGATGGGATTAGTGCCTTATAAGAAGAGACACCAGAAAACTTGCGCACTCTCTGCGCCATGTGAGGACACAGCAAGAAGGCAGCCATCTGCAAGCCAGGAAGAGAGCCTGCACCAGAAACCCCACCATGCCGGCACCTTGATCTTGGACTTCCCAGCCTCGAGTACTGTGAGAAATAAATTTCTGCTATTTAAGCCACCCAGTCTATGGTATTTTGTTGTGACAGCCTTAGCTGAGTAAGACGGGGCTCACCCTGAATGACATTAAATAGCAAATAAAAACACCATGACAAGTCAAGAGCAAGACTTCAGCTGAAAGTACCCCAGCAGACATGAAAAGAAGAGAAGAAGGGACAGAGATATCTTCTTCACACTCATACTCACCAGATATGAGTAGGTCTGGACTCTCCATTCACTTCTACCACATACGGGACAGAAACCTCAGGCAAAATGACATCGTTTTTGGATGTTTATAGACACAGTGATGAATTCACAGAACAAAGCCTTTCAGAATTTTCAGAATGAAAACATGGAGCATATAGAGAATAAACTCTTACAGTGACTGAGAGTGAAATAGTTATTGAAAATCAAACGTTTGTGATGGCTGATCCAGCTACAATAGCCCACACACATAAGTAGTATATCCAGCAAGGTCTTCTTCCCCTGTCAGAAGAAGAAGACAGTTGTCCTAAAGATAAAAATGATTCATGCTTGCACTGTTTACAATAAAAGCAGCCCAAGTGCCTATCAAGTGCAAATCGGATGAATGGATACACACACACAATGGAATAATACTCAGCCATAAAGAAGAATGAAATTCTGACATTTGCAGAAACGTGGATGGTCTACAGAATATTATACTACGTGAAGTAAGTCAGACAGAGAAAGACATACTGTATGATATCACTTATATGTGGAATCGAGAAAATAACACAAATGAATGTACATGCAAAATAGAAAAAGACTCACGGATATAGAAAATAAACTTGTGTGGGTTTCCCTGGTGGCTCAGTGGTTAAGAATCCGCCTGCCAATGCAGGGGACACGGGTTCATTCCCTGGCCTGGGAAGATCCCACATGCTGCAGAGCAACAAAGCCTGTGTGCCACAACTACTGAGCCTGCGCTCTAGAGCCCGCGAGCCACAACTACTGAAGCCTGAGTGCCTAGAGCCCATGCTCTGCGACAAGAGAAGCCACCGCAATGAGAAGCCCGCACACTGCAACGAAGAGTAGCCCCTGCTCGCCAGAACTAGAGAAAGCCCACGCACAGCAACGAAGACCCAGCACAGCCAAAAATAAATAAATTTATAAAAAATACTGAATCACTATGCTATACACTTGAAACTAATAATATTGCGAACAACAATATTTCAATTTAAAAAACAACACATGCTTTTCCACTTTTCTACAAACTACTGCATTAGAAAACTAACAATCAGTAAAAAGCCAAAGAGAAGGTAGCTAGCATATTTAAGAAAATTTGACAGTGTTTCTGTTTTTGCCTGTAAATTATTTTCTAATGCAAAAAAAAATTTCCTATCAGGTCAAGATAATTCTGACTTGGGACATTTGAGAGAATGACTGAAATCTCATGAGAAATCTCTGATTCATCTCAATTTATGTATTTGTGGGTACAAATGGAACAAATTTTAAAATGGTAAACGTGACTGATTTAGTAAATGAGAAAGCAATAAAACCTGAAATTGAAAAAAAAATACAGGATGCCCAGTTAATTTTGAATTTCAGTTAAGCAACAAATAATCTTGTTCTTTTTATTTTTTACAAATGTGCTGTGGCCACATCAGCCCAAGTTATCCTCCCTCCTAAGAGCTGCTCACCCTTCCCTGGTCTTAGGCTCCCACACCAAGCCTGAATTTCAATAGGACTTTATCCTTTACCAACTGCCTTCACAGACGTATTTGCACCACATAACAGTCCTTCAAAGAAAACGGATTATCATCAGCCTCATTTTACAAGTGTGGAAACTGAGGCTTAAATCTCACAGCTCTCAGGGGTCAGAATCTGGGCTTGACATTTTCTGCTATCAAATCCCATGCTCTTTCCTCTCCTCCACCCAGTACTTCCTGGCTTGTCTACAGAACTTGGTTTATAGAGTGAATTCCTGTATATTATTGCACCAGATTTTTCACAACAGTCCAAAGGACTGGGGGAAGGCAGATCCAAGGATTGCTGCTCCCCTAAGCCACCCATTTACAGACCCTGTGAAAAGCAAAGCTCGCCAAAGAACCATCTCTGGCACATCTAACAGAAGAAAATCTTTGATCTAAATTTCAGACTCTGAATCCTTTGATTTTTCCCTGTGGTGTGGCCTTTAGCTATGAGCGGGGCCATGAGTCACCTCCCTGGAGTCCCCTGCCATGCCTGCTCTGGGAGAAGGTAGGAAAGGGTGTCTCTCTCTTCTTGTGGGACCCAACACAGGCCATCTAGCCTCCCTGTGCCTCAGACAACTGGGAATAAGACACACACACACCCCACACACAGGGCTGCTGGCCAGGATGAGGGCTTAGTGAGCAGCACACTGACTGGCCCACAGGACGCTGCTCACACACCACTTTTCCTCACACCCTCCACAGATGCTGCCTGCACCCTAATGGTGCTTCAATTTCAGTTCTGATGGGCCTCCTCGTCCCGTCAGCCTCCTGCTGCTGCTCCAGGTAAATGACTATGTTGACAAAAGGATCTGGGGACATGTGGCTCAGCCCCAGCTTCTTTGTTTGAAAGTGTGGTGGGGAGGATCAGACCATCTCGCTTATATCACCTATGACAAAATGTGTTTTCCTCTGCCCTCAACCACGTGGTCAGCTCAACAATTTTTTCTTGTTTTTTTTAACATCTTTATTGGAATATAATTGCTTTACAATGGTGTGTTAGTTTCTGCTTTATAACAAAGTGAATCATCTATACATATACATGTATCAGCTCAACAGTCTTGCTATGAGTCTGTGAACAGCCATCCCACCAGAGCCCCTGCCCACACGCTCCTTCAGGCGTCCATCTCTGCAGAACACCTGCCACACACTTCCTGGGGGTGCACCCAGCTTGCTCACCATGGCTCAGGACCGTCCCCAGCTGCCCCGTGCAAACAGACGCTCCTTCCTCGGCAAAGCACACAACCCATGTCCCCAAGCTCACGCCGGTTCCAGCAGATGACTATCTGCATGCATACTCACTGTCTCCACTCTTTTGTCTCTGAAGGACTCCAAGGCAGAGTCTGTGGGATTCATCTCCAAATGGACTAGAGGAGATGCGACGTGGTGATGGATGACGAGGTGGCCAAGAGAGAGACTCCAGCCAACACAGGTGCTGTTATTCCCCCAGAGAGGTGATACTCATGCCTGTGAGGGAAGGCAAGAAGGAGGAGTTGACTGCCAGTGGGTAGTGGGAGCACTTCCTTAAAAACGAGGCTTAAAGACATTCCAGAGAAAATTGGAAAAATATGACTATAAACAAAATGTCAGATGACATAGACTTACCATTTTCAAGGGTGACAATAAAATTGCGATTATGTGGGAGAATGTCCCTACTCAAGAATTTAGGAGTGAAATGTCATAGTCACAACTCACATTCAGATAATTTAATCACACACATACACACACCAGGTGCATACAAAAGAAGCAAGGAGGAAAACACATCAAAATGTTAACACCTGTCAACTCTACATGGAGGGTATATGAATGTCCACTGAACCCTCTCTGACCCCCACTGCACAAACGGAAATGTTCATAAGACCAAGTTGACGGGCAAAACTGACTATGATTTTATCTGGATAAAAACAAAGAAGAAAGATTGACCCCAAGTACAAATTTTAAAAGTTTCCTCCCTTCTGGTCCCTCATGGCTGGGGTCAGACTCAATCTGTAGGAGAGTCGTAGAGAGAACAAGCCCCAACCCCTCATTTTACTTACAAAGCTGAGTGCAGAGAAGGTAAAGGACTTATCCGAGGTCACACAGCCACACAGCAGCAGAGCTGCGACTTTGCTCTAGACGTCCTGCAGCACATGCCACTTCTTTCCCACTCAGGACTGACCTGTAATTATTTCTGGAGACAATGGCGGGCTAAATGATTCCGAATACGCTAAGGCTAACAGCTGAGAAAAAAGTATGCAGACTCAGTCCGTTTCCCAACGACCTAAGTACACACGACGTTCCTCCTGACGTGATGTGATAGGAAGCTCCCAGCACCACAAGGTACTGGCTTTTCCCTCAAAACTAAACGCGCTCTGCTAGGGAAGCTGCCGGCGGGCGTACCTTCCCGCCCTCGTGCAACGCCCCACTCCGCGGAAGCACCGCGCAGGCGCAGACAGCAGCTTGGACTCCTCCGCTGCACCAATAGTCCCGGCACCAGGTTCCGAGCGGCCGGGGAAGTGCGGTGGATGTATCGCTGCGCCGGATGTATCGCTGCGCCGGAGCAGCTCCAGGCCTCACAAGACCTGGTGCGTTGGAAGGAAGAGTCGTCCCCGTTGTACTTCTAGAGCACTTCCAAGAACTGGTCCTGCACTTCCGACAGAGGCAGAGCCCACCTTGCAAGAATGGATGAAAGGAGCCAGCTATGTTCCTACGCCAGGACAAAGAGCAGCAGCCAAAGGATGGACGCATGCGCAAAGAGTAGCGTTTACTTTTTTTTTAATAGTTGGAAAAAATCAAAAGAAGAATATTTCATGACATGTGAAAATTATATGAAATTCGAACTTCAGTGTCGAATTTCAGAAACTTTATTTTCAATAAAATAAAGTTTTATTGGAACACGACCACACCCATTTATATATGTATTGCCAGTGGTTGCTTTTGCACTACAATGGCTGAGTCCAGTGGTTATGACAGAGATGCTCTGTGGCACTCTCATGGCTTCCCACTGCTGCTTGGTGCATTGTAAATTACAGGCAGTTATAATTCAATAGCATTTCAAGTACCAGACTGTGATGTTGTGATACAATAAGACATATACCTCCGGTCTTCAGCCCTGATTGATGGGGTGATAGGAGTGTCCTTTGTTATTCATAATAAACCCTCTTCCTGAGTTTCAGTCAGACATGAGTGTATGCTGATGAGGTGACTCTTGGTGCTTCCCTAGATAGCTTCAGGATGGGAGCTGGTTCCCAGAACCAACCTTGCGATGAGAGGATTGGAACTTTCAGCTCTGCTTCCTGACTTCCAGAGATGGGGGAGTGGCTGGATAATCACCAATGGTCAGTGACTTAGTCAATTGTGTCTATGTTACGAAACTTCTATACAAACCCTAAACTACAGGAATCAGAGAGCTTCTTGGTTAGTGAACACATTCATGTACTGGAAGAGTTGCACACCCCAACTCCACGGGGACAGAAGCTCCTACACTCTAGACCCGTCCAGACCCTTAGCCTATGTACCTCTTCATCCGGCTATTCTTTTTCTATCTTTTATACGATCCTTTAATATAAATAGGTAACAATAACAACAACAAAAACAAGTGTTTCCCTGGGTTCTGTGAGCCATTATAGCAAGTTATCAAACCTGAGGAGGGGGTCGTGGGATTCCCCAGTTTACAGCCAAGCTGGACAAAAGTATAGGTAACCTGGGAACCCACTACTTGTGATCAGTGTCTGAAGAAAGAGGGCAGTCTGTGGGCCTGAGCCCTTAACCTTGTGGGTCTGTGTTAACTCCAAGTGGTTAGTGTCAGAATTGAACTGACTTGCAGGAAACCCAGTTGGTGTCCACAGAGAATTAGAGAATTGTTTGGTGTAGAAAACCCACACATATTTGGTGTCATAAGTGTTGTGAGTAGATAGACATAGAGAACAGACTTGTGGTTGCCAAGGGGGAGGGGAATGGGAGAGGGATGAATTGGGAGTTTGGGATCAGCAGATACAAACTATTATCTATAGAATGGATAAACAACAAGGTCCTACTGTATAGCACAGGGAACTATATTCAGTATCCTGTGACAAACCATAATGGAAAAGAATATGAAAAAGAATATCTATATAACTGAATCACTTTGCTGTACAGCAGAAACTAACACAACATTATAAATCAACTCTACTTCAATATAAAAAATATAAGGTTGTAAGTAGAGAGAACAGTTTATCTTTATACACATAGAGCCAAACCACCTTTTTTTTCATTTTTATTACCAGTGCATATTCATCATATTAAAACAAGCAAAGAAGAGAAAAGTGAATTTTGAATGTCACACTAATAAGACACTATGGATTGTGGATTATTTTGTTATCAAATTAGATGCCAAAGCACTGTATTTATTATGCAATGAAACTATAGTTGTGCTAAAAGAATACAATATGTGTTGACATTTCCAGACTAAGCATTCATTGCACTATTCCAAACTCATAGGGGAAAAATGGTCAGGAAAATTACAAATTTTAAAGTGAAATATCTCATCACAACAGAATTTCTTCAAGGGACTTCCCTGGAGGTCCAGTGGTTAGAACTTGGCACTTTCACTGTTGTGGGCCTGGGTTCAATCTTTGGTGGGGGAACTGAGATCCCACAAGTTGTGCAGCACGGCACACACACACACAAAATCTTCAAAACAAAAAATGAAATGAAGCTGCAAGCAAAGTAACTGTCTAAATAGCTCATTTTTTAGCCAAGCAAGAAAAGCCATTTAACTATATTGAGTAAATGAAATCGTTTGATTGCAGCTGTAAACAAATGTGCCCAGAGAAAATTAACTTAAGACTTTAGCCTTTCACTGACAACTCTTGCTTAAAGAGCTGAAAACATTGGGACAATATCAATAGTCAACTAAGAAATAAGACAAATGATTTGGAGTGGCTTTCCTTGGCTTTTGATGAGTAAACAGGTTACAGATGCTGTTAACTATTGTCTATTTGAGGAATCAGTGGTGAGTTTGAAGTGAGTAAAGAATTAGCCTCCAGGAATAGTCCACATGGGATAACTACAGGCAAGAATATTTTCCAGAAAATTGAGGAAACACTAATTCAGTACAATCTGAAGTGGAATCTGCTGAAATGTATTACAGTTGACGGTTGTTAAAATCTGTGTTGGGCAGAAAAAAAGCTTAGAGTAGGGACCGCGCAGAATGCAAGCTTTCCTTGAATACTGTAAGGAACTTGAGGTCTGAGGAAGTAAAAGCAGGGACACCAAACACAGCCCCACACTCAATTCAGTGTCAGGGTGAAAGAATGTGGGACCAAAGACCCCCCTCATTGATGCTACAGCCGCCTGACTTGCTTTGGGCCATGAAATGATGGAAATGATATGGCCTCTCCTAGAAGGAAGCTTTAAGAGTTTTTTTGTGTTACCTCCATATATCTTTTATTTCCCCCTCTGTCTACAGGCCAGTGTGCCCCAGGCAGGGGCTGCTGGTTCAGCCTGGGTCTCAGAATAAAGAGATGAAAAACAGAGTCACTGATGACCCATGACAGGTATGAATGTGAGACAGAAACAAACCTTTGTTGTGTAAGACATTGACATAACTTAGCATGAGTTAACAGATACAGTGATGTTAGATTTTGAAATTTTTATTTCAGCCAGAAAAGGGGATTTCATGGGCCTTTAATTTCACCTAAGTATCTTATTTATACAAGAAGGTTTATATGGTTCAAATATTATGTTTTATCTTGCTGGTATTATGACTAATATGGCTACACCATCAAATGCTCCCTCAGTAAACTTCTAGTTTACTAGTGAGGCTGGACTACATATCTGGGCCATAATTCAAAGTAGCAAAAAAGGGAGTTTTCATTCTAGGATTATGGGACCATAATTAACGTCCCGATCTTTCTTTCCTGACAGATTTCAGAGGCTTCTGCAGGCAGCAGAAGAACTGCCTATCTCATTTTTTTTTAACATCTTTATTGGAGTATAACTGCTTTACAGTGTTGTGTTAGTTTCTGCTGTATAACAAAGTGAATCAGCTATACGTATACATATATCCCCATATTCCCTCCTTCTTGCATCCTCTAGGTGGTCACAAAGCACTGAGGTGATCTCCCTGTGCTATGCCTGCCTATCTCATTGATACTGGTCAATGCTGGCCATTCTTGTCTGCTCTCTGCCTTTGAAAGGGAAGATTCACCCTGATTGACACAGGTTTGTCTGTTGAGTCCAATGAGCCATTGGAAATACTAAAAACAGGAAGATGATCCTTTCTCAGGGAAGAGTTACTAATCTAAGGTAGGACCCCAGTGGGCCCTGTTTACTGGTGGGGAGAGTCTGTGCATTAGCAGCTAAAACCCAGCCATTTGGTTCTCTCTTAATTCCCTTCCCTGGCATCAAGATAGTGGGTCAGAAACTCTGGAGAAGAAAACTATGGGGAACACACTTAAAGGACAAAGCGTGGACCTTCAAAAAGGCAGAAAAAGGAAGGAGGAGCAGCAGCATGGAACCTGAGGAAACAGAACTTCAAGGAGCACATGTCCACAGGATCAGAGACAGTAAGGGGCTCAGGGAAAAGAGATGTGAACCCTACTAAGCTTGGCCATTTGGGAAGGTGGGGCTGTCCTATTCCAGAACCGCTTCAAGGGAGGGAACAGGTTAGAATCAAACTACAGTGGGGTGAAGAGAGAATGACCCAAACACCCACCTGACTTGCTGAAGTGAAGGCAGCTTTAAAGAGCTTGGCTGAGAAAAGTGGGAATAAACTGGTGACCAGAGGTTAACCGGAGGTTGAGGGCCAATAAGGCCAAGGGATAGATGTACAGTTGTCCCCTGTACCTCGGTATTTGCAGGGATTGGTTCCAGGACACCCTGTGGATGCCAAAATCCAAGGATGCTCAAGTCCCTTATATAAAATGGTGTAGTATTTACATATAACCTATGCATGTCGTCCCATATATTTTAAATCATCTCTGGACTACTTATAATACCTAATACAATGTAAATTGCAAATTCAAGTTTTGCTGTCTGGAACTTTCTGTGATTTGTTTTCAAATATTTTCAATCCTCAGTTGGTTGAATTCAAGGATGTGTAACCCATGGACATGGAGGGCCCACTGTGTTCCACATTTTCCTATGTCTATATTTGTACATTTACTATACCTGATGCTATTTACTTAAAATAGCAAATACTCATAAATCTTCTTAATACCCAGCTTCTTCCACTAATCCCTGATTCCTACTCTCTATTCCTTCCCCCGCCTTAGAAACACACACACACATGCACATACACACTCAAACACACACACACACACACACAAACTATATGAGGGACCAACAGGTGCCCTTGAGGAAAAGAGTTGCTTGGCCTGACCTTAGACTCCAGACCATCAGGCACTAAGCCCAAAACTGCCAGAAAGAGTGGGAGTGGGACCGGGAATACAGGGAAGGAAAGGTTCCACTGGGCAGGTGTTTGGTCAGACACATGATTTCAGTATGAAATTCTAGAAAAGATGAATGGCACTTTATAGGGAATGAAAGTCAACATCATTTCTAATTTTATTTCTTGTTAAGATGATAGCAGGGATCTGTGAAAACTGATGGGCTTGGCAAAATCTGCCCTCAGGAAGGGAGAGGAAGGGAGAAGGATCAGGGCTGGAAGCAGGGAGGGGCTGAGGCCCCCGGGGAGGCGGGGCAGCTTCTTTTCTGGTTTCATCTGGTCAGGAAGGCGCAGGCTTCCAGAAGCGCTGTGGGACACAGCAAAGCAGGAGATTCAGAAACTGATTCTTTTTTTTTTTTTGAATCAATACATCAATCAAAGAGGACACTAAAACAGACTTTCCTCTGCCCTTCTCCCACCACTGTAAGTCAAGGCTTGCCATCCCCACATTTCCCCACTGTCTGTCCTGCTAAGAGCTACAGGACCCAAGGGAGCACACAAAAACTCTGGTCCTTATCAAGCTGTGAGATTCCCTGCTCTGGCCTGAGTGACACAGCTGCCACCCACTTGTCTCCAGGTGAATCAGCTGTCACACTCTCAAGTTCACAAGGTATTGATGGTCCTCGAATTTGTTCTGGAATGTGAGCAATTGATCATCTTCATGCAAATCTGCTTGCAGTAACATCCACCTACTCATTCACTCATTCATCCATGAATCCCTCCTGAGCACTGGCTTTGTGTGAGCCTCTGTGTTATGTGCTGGGGATTCAACACAGACAGATAAGCCCTGCCCTCAAGGGGTGTACCATCTGAGCGGGCTGCTCACAAGAGTAGACCTGCAGCGCAATTTCTAAGTGTAGCCCTAGATCCACCTGCATCACAATTCCCTGAGATGTCCGTGGAAATAGCAGGGTTTCTCAACCTTGGCACCCTTGACATTTGGGGCTGGGGAACTCTTTGTTGCGAAGGCTGTTCTGTGTGTGTTCTGTTTAGTAGCATCCCTGCTTCTACCCACAGATGCCAGCAGCACCCCCTATATCATGAGAATTAAAAATACCTCCTGGCATTGCCAAATGCCTCAGGGGCAAAATCATCCCCGGTTGAGAACTACTGATATAGAGATTCTCAGCCCTTCCCCAACCCCTGGACCACCACACAACACCCACCAATGCCTCCAACTCCCCTGGTGAGGGACCAGGAATAGGAACCCAGATGACATCAGTGCACAGAGGAGGCAAAACTTGCCAAAACTCGAGAATCATTGCCTGGAGGCTTACAACACTCTGCTATGTCTTCTAAATGTTTTTAAAGGGTTAAATTATTGTCAATACATTTTCCTGGCTAAAATGTTTTTTGAGAATTTGTGTTCTCTATGGTTAGTACTTACGGTAACTGCCTAGAGACCAGAATTTGTCATTTGTCAATATATATGTATATATATGTATACCTTTGTGTGTATGTATATACATACATACATATATTTACAATCGCTATCAGCATTATAAAAATTTAGCATATTTCTACGGCTTTATTTTATTCTCTAACTCTCTCACCTCATCAACAAGAGTGTAATTTCCCAAAGTATAGAGACATTGTATTGCCTTAGCGTTTTTATACCGCTTCAGCCCTAGAATGTTTGACCCTATGCACCTATGTTCCACTTACGGGAGGTTGAGCATTTTTTCAGGTTAGCAATGGCCGTGACATACTCTGGTCCCAAATATTTTTCATATGTTGTTTTGCCTCCAAGTTTGGCCAGACACTCAGTGTTGTCATTGAACAGAAGGTTTTTGGTTTCAGACTGGAACAAGCAAAACTTGCCCGGGCAGTCTTTTCCATTTTTCCCAAACCGAGCCTGTGTCAAAAGGGCAGACAGTAAGAGAGCAGCGGAGGAAAACAGGAGAGGTTATGGATTTGGGGAGGCCAAGGGCATTTCTTCTGCACAGGATCAGCCACAGGAAAACCGTGGGGCAAAAGGAGCTAAGTTCTGGAATCATTCCACTGTCCTGGCTAAGTCTTCCCCTGCCCCATGTCCCCCTGCTCCACATCCCAGCCCAGTGCCCAGGCCCCTCACCACTTCTGATCTCACCTCCCTCCATCTTGCCTTTCTTTTTAATCTGTGGCCTCTTTCCTTAGAACTTCTTATGTGTGACTAGGTGACAGCTGAGGATTTTGAGATCCACCCCCAAAGTAATCACCTCTAGCATTCTAATAGGCCAGCTCTCCCAGAGAGGCAGACTGCATTGGAAATCCTCTCTGCCACGGACCCAGTCATTGCCTTGGGCAGGTCACTTAGCCTCCCTTGGCCATGGTCCCTCCTCCATGCCCAGGCCTCCCACGGAGGTGAGCTGCAAGAACCAAGCACCTGCATGGCAGCAGACTTCTTACCAGCACCCGTGAGTGTGCACAGTTGGGGGGGGGGTCCATAAATGCTAGTTATTGTGCCTATTTTTACACTTTAGGGCCGCTTTCTTTAACGCACATCTAGAAACATGCCATTTTAATACAGAGCTAGATGTCCTAATAGAGAATCCCAGACTTCAAGGAAATTATAGGATTTCCTTCAAACCACTTCACGTAGATAGCCTTAAATCTATACAAGTTCTGGGTTTGTTGTTTTTAGAGATTACAAATGCAGGGGCCCTGTCTAGAACATCCCCAGTCGGCCCAGGCTCTGGAAACATCAGCAGAGTAAATCACTCTCTACCTGGCTATGGGAGGAAGGCTCAGTCGCCTCCCTCATTTGCCTGAAGAACAACAGAAGGCTCAAGGAGAGAAAGCATCTCCCAGCCAGGCAGTGAGCACACGTCCAGGGCTATGAGACTCAGGGCAGCCCCCCAGCGTGGAGCAAATACTCTCATCACCAGCTTCAAGCAGAGGGACGGGACAGAAAGGCTGGGGATGGGTGGATTCCCTGAGCTCTGTGATTGCCCACCTAACAGGAGCCCCTGCAGGAGGCCCTGGTGACCCATACCTGTTGGAGGAGCAGCACCTGTTCCACATGTGCTGCCTTATCGCCCCGAGACACCACGGCATGATTTGGGGCCACAGCCAGGTAGCAGCTCTTAGCCTCTGTCACAGGCTTCCTGGTGCCATCGAGACACAGCAACCTAAAGTCCTCCCGATTCAATTTCCTAGCCCAGTCTGCAGTGTTCTCTCCTGGAGATATAAAGAAGGCAGCCTCAGCCACGGCTGCCACTCCGAGTCAAAGCATCCTTTCCAGGTAGCTGTGACCATCCACCGGCCTCTTGAAATGCACACACTGGTGTTGCAGTGAGGTGAAGGAGAGCAAATAAAGCTCCACAAGATACACAAACTTCAAACATATCAAGCATTAGTGCTATATCCTCACGATGGAGTATTACTCAGCAATAAAAAGGAGTCAAGTTCTGACACACGCTACGATGTGGATGAACCTTGAAAACATTACGCTAAGTAAAAGAAGCCAGTCACAAAAGATCACATATCGTAGCATTCCATTTATGTGAAATGTCCTGAATACGCAAATCTATGGAGACAGAAAGTGAATTGATGGTTGCCAGCTCTGGGGGAGTGGGGAAGGGACTGATAATAGGTGCAGGGTTTCTTTAAGGGGTTTTGTGAATGTTCTAGAATTGGATTCTGTTGGCAGCTGCACAACTTTGAATGTGCTGGAGATCACTGAATCCCATTGAATCTACACTCTGAATGGGTGGATTTTGGAGTATGTAAATTGTATCTCCATAAAGCTGTTACATTTCTTTAAAAGAAAACCTTCCATGTATGCCATATTTTCCAGTGAGTTCCAGAAAAAGAAGTGCTGGTTTGTGTTCAAGAAGAAATTGTTGGGACTTCCCTGGTGGTCCAGTGGGTAAGACTATCAGCTCCCAAGGCAGGGGGCCCGGGTTCGATCCCTGGTCGGGGAGCTAGATCCTGCATGCTGCAACGAAGATCCCGTGTGCTGCAACTAAGAACTGGCTCAGCCAAATAAATTAATTAAATAAATAAGTATTTTTAAAAAAAGAAGAAGAAGAAGAAGAAGAAATTGTTTCCTTTCGTATTCCAATGCTCTTAGTGTAACCAGAGGAAGGATAGGAACATCTATGGGTTTATCAAACATGCTTTCAGTCAATTCCAATAAAATACAGTTGTGAAATCCCAGAGAAGCTTAAAACTAAATTTGACACCCATCTGATCCCTGGAGATCACTTAGATTCACGGTTCCTGAATTCGAAATGTAATTGTACACAGGTATGCCTGTGTGTGTGCAAATGTAGCTTTCGTGGTCAGGTGGCTGCTTCTCTCCTTTTGCCCTGTCCCCTCAAGAAAAGACTTCCTGCATTCTCTTGGCTTTGTCCATTCGATACTGAGATCACCCCAGATTTACATGTCTGGCCTCAATCGCTCTCCCTGGGGACTTGGAGGAGTGGCTCTGGCCGTGGCTGTCACTGAAGGGAAGAGGCAGAAAGTGGAAGCAGCCCCTTTGAGGGGGGAAGTGGCAAGGCCTCTGCGGGGGGGTGGAGGGCTAAGTGCAGCGGGTAAGGAGAGAGGTGCGGTTTGGAAAGCAGCACACCGCTGGGAATCTTAAACTTGGTAATTAGTATTTTCACCAGAGGTCAGAAGAGAGAGTGACTATTCCTCTATTGGCTGGGGGATTTTACCTTCTGTCATCCGCATCTGCCTATGATTTTGTCCTCATTAACTCCCCAAGGAGTTTCCACACTGAGGGCTCACATGGGCTGAATGAAGGCTCCTACTTCCTTGTTTAAAAGGGGAAATTTAACCTGCATATGTCCAAATTTTTTTTTCATGTATCATCCACATTCAGTTTCCGATAGGCTGAGACAGGAAGATGGTGTGCTTCTGTGGCTGACTAGACAAAGCCAGGGAGATAGTTGCCCCTGAGTATGGCTGGTGTGTGTGTGTGTGTGTGTGTGTGTGTGTGTGTGTGTGTGTGTGTGAGAGAGAGAGAGAGAGAGAGAGAGAGAGAGGAAATTTGGCTTCAAAATCAACGTGACACCTATAGATGTTACTATATTGCATACTGAGGTAAAGTATTTTAGAATTAATTTGATCCAAGTCTGGAAAAGGTTATAATATTTCCCAATTGTAAATTTGAATAGTAATCTGTGTCGTGATGGCAAAGATTCTTCTTTGAAGGGGAAAGGGAAACATCTTTACCTACCGTTAGTATTCTCCAAGACAGTGACATCTTTCACAAATGCAACATCCCCAGCGTCCTCAGCCAGGCACCTAAAATGTTTCAGAGAATAAAAACATTGCCAGGGCTTCCCTGGTGGCGCAGTGGTTGAGAATCTGCCTGCCAATGCAGGGGACATGGGTTCGAGCCCTGGTCTGGGAAGATCCCATGTGACATGGAGCAACTAGGCCCCTGAGCCACAACTACTGAGCCTAAAGCCCGTGCTCCGCAGCAAGAGAAGCCACTGCAATGAGAAGCCCGCGCACCGCAACAAAGACCCAGCACAGCCAAAAAAAAAAAAAAAATTGCCAGAGAAGAAAAACTATTAAGAGTTTTCATAAATATTCATAATACACATTCTAAAAACTGAAACATGGAACTAAACATAGAAAACATAAAGACAAATATTTCCAGGAACTTAGAGTTTAAAATGGTAGATTGAAGATATATGGGTACCTTCCCTCCTTCTAAAATTCCAATAAAATGACATGAATGAGATTTTTTTTAAAGCCATAAATCTATGAGCCAGAGGAAGGCAAGAGGGAAAGAGAGAAGATAATAATGACAACGTTTGGAGGTAGAGGTCAAACGGGTGAGCAGTAATTGACCCAAAAGAGTAAAGAAAGCTGTGACATAAGTTGGAAGTGGGGGGCACCCAGGAGAAAGCTGATGTGCATGGCAGAACTCCAGAAAGACTCAACAATTATAAGTACTAGGCACCACTGAAAGTAGCTTAGGAGAGCAGGACTAGATAGGGCCTATATACATGCAGCATAAATATATATGCCCAATCGATGAATTAAAAGAAGACCCACTAAAGAAATACCATTGTGAAGTTTCAGAACACTGGAAGGAGATTTAAAAATAATTTTTAGAACTATTTTTTATTTTATTTTATAAATCAAAAACTTTTCACAAAAATAGTTTTCAAAGCATTTTACATTGGATGAAACACAAAACTCATTTTTTCCTAAAGAGTATTTTTCATTCATAGTTAAATCTCTGTAAATTTAGAGAGAAATATAAAACATATGTGTCTGATTTATTTACTCTTCACAAAGTATTCTTTTTTTTTTTTTTTTTTTGATATGCGGGCTTCTCACTGTTGTGGCCTCTCCCGTTGCAGAGCACAGGCTCCGGACGCAAGGGCTCAGCGGCCATGGCTCACGGGCCTAGCCGCTTCACGGCATGTGGGATCTTCCCGGACCAGGGCACGAACCCATGTCCCCTGCATTGGCAGGTGGACTCTCAACCACTGCGCCACCAGGGAAGCCCAAAAAAATATTCTTTGTGTAGACCTGTTTGTCTAAGACACCTCATGAGCTTCCTAAAGCTTCTCTCTCAGAATTAGGAAGCCAAAAATAAATTGCTGAAAACTCAAAAAAAAAAATTCTTTTCAAGAAGAAAAAATGTCATATACAAAGAATCAGGGATTGAAAAATAGTACCAGATTTCTCAACAGAAATTCTAGCTTTAGAAGACAATGTATTAATGCTTTTAAATTTCTGTATTTCCTCGATTTTCTGTCTATGTTACATTCTGCATAATTCTTTTTTCACATATTTTCCACATCGCTACTTCTCTTTTTAGCGATGTTTAATCTGTTAAACTGGTCAATTATATAGCAAACTTCAATTGCTGTAATTTTTTTCCTTTCTAGAAGTTCTATTTATTCCTATTTAAAAATACTAACCTGTTTATTCTTCTGTTTTTTGCTTCTGGCAACTTTTCCCCTGTGTGTTTGTTTCACATTGTTATAATTACTTTTTACTGTGTCCTGCTCATTGTTACTGATAGAGTATTTCTGAGCAGTCTTTGAGGCTTAAACTGAAGATGCTGTCTTCCAGAGAGATTCCTAAAGGGACCTCTAGTCTGGGACCATTTTTTAAAAAATTATGAGTTGAGAATTTCTGGACCATCCTAGGGGACACAAGTTGGAGCTGCAAATCCATGCAAGAGCTGGCCCATGGTTTCAATTTTTCAGGGATGGCATGTATTTTCCTCCCTGTTTTCCTCAGCATCCAGGCAACCTGAAGCCTCCTAGGAGTGGGGTGGAAGTTACTTCTGGTTCACTCCTACCTTAAAGGTGTATGTAACCTCTGAGTTCAAGTTTGTCAGAATAGCTACTGTCAGGACAAAGTGTCTCCACCTAGGTCTCTGAATTCCTATTTCCCTTAGATTTTAGTCTAATAATCCCTTGTTACTTTATCAGTTATTCAGTGCTCTTAAGAACACGGGTGTGTGCGCACACGTGTGTGTGTGTGTGTGTGTGTACTTAACCCAACATTTTTGCTCGTTTGTAGTGGGACAGTTGGTCAAAACAGTTAATGCTCCCATTTCCCAGATATGGAAATCCTGTCAAAATTCCTAGGGAAATTGTTTTCCAGCCTGCACTTAGTTATCCAACCAAACTATAAATCACTTCAAGAGTAGACTAAAGATGTTTTTAGACACGTAAATACTCAAAAAACAGAACTCCTATTCACCCTTTCTCAAGAACATGTGTTCTGTTGCAACAAAACCAAGAAAACTAAAAATGTGAGATCCAGGAAAGAGGTCATTTAAGAGGAAGTAAGACAATGAAAAATCCCAGAATGATGCTTAAGGGGAATCCCCAGACCATAGATATGTAGGGGGCCTCGAGAGGACCAATCCAGACTGGGGAGGAGGGTGGAGATCTTCAGGTGCAACATTCCCAGGTAAATGATGAATCTGGGACAACATCCAGTCTGTTTGTGCATGGATTGCTAGATTTGTGCTACTAGTAGAAGGTTTGGAGATGAATGAGTGATTTTTTAAAAGAAGTACAGAAAATTAAGCAAATTTTAAAAAGACACCTATCAACTCCAGAGTAAACAAAAACTCTGTTCAATAAGGGAAATATATTGGGCCTCCCTGGTGGCGCAGGTGGTTGAGAGTCCGCCTGCCGATGCAGGGGGTACGGGTTCGTGCCCCGGTCTGGGAGGATCCCATGTGCCGCGGAGCGGCTGGGCCCGTGGGCCGTGGCCGCTGAGCCTGCGCGTCCGGAGCCTGCGCGTCCGGAGCCTGTGCTCCGCAGCGGGGGAGGCCACAGCAGTGGGAGGCCCGCATACCGCAAAAAAAAAAAAAAAAAATAAGGGAAATATAATTTTATTATGTCACATATTTAATATGAGACTAATATTTACATATTCATAATAAAGTAAGCACTAAATATGTCATACTCTTGTTGGATACTAAAAGGAGGTGAAGTTTGTGGTTATGGGTGGAAGAAGCACAGGAGCAGTATGAGAGGCTAGATCTTCTTCTTTCATAATGGAAAGTCAGCAGAAAATAGCTGACATTTAAAAATCAAGAACCAGCAGTATATAAGGATGTTAGTTAGAAACATAGAGATAAATATGGTTCTGGTTCCAGCTTTCGATTTGAGCAAAAGACAAAGCATTTCCTTCTAGTATAAATAGGAATACTAAAGTGTAGGTGATTCCAGTGAAATAATACCTTACGATAGGTTTGAAAAAGAAAACCACATGGTTTTTTATCAGACATGTTGTCTATTCAATATTTCTGAGTAGAATCACATCACAACTCTTCCATTTGCAAAACTTTAGCCCCTTAAAGATATTTTTGTACATTCACGTAATTTTTTTTATAAGTCACTCAGAGTATAGCAAAAGCTACTTTTATATCATGCCATCACTGGAGAGAAGGCTACTGAATTTACATTAAAAAATTCAAAGACCAGTTTGGGCAGTCATTCTCAGATACATGACGCCACCTGGTGGTGAAATATATTCTTGGAGAATACAGAAAAACGGTTGGGGGAGAACTCTGCCCTTCAAACCCCTAATTGTACCACTGAGAAGTAACATCTGGATTATAAAATGAAGACTGTGGAAAGATACTGTGATTTACTAAGTGTTTATAATTGGTGAATTCTGAAAACTTATTTTTTGGTTTATTTTTCACTAGTGGAGAATAACACTGCGCTATTTTGCCATTTCTAAGGCCAAAATCAAAGAGAAAAGTAAAATGTGAAACATAACAATGACCTAGGTTGGGGTAGAGGGTAGTGCCTGTGAGAAAGAGAATTCTTCCCCATAAACTGAATTGCAGAAAGGACTGATACCACAACCTCTCCCCATTTGACGCTGAGGTTGACCTTGGCTCCAGGCCACAAGGGGGAGACCAGCAGAGCTGAGGTCAGACAGCCCCGGGGCCAGTCCCCACTCTTGGGGTGGTGGGTGCAATGGGAGGAGTCCTTCCCAGCCCGCCCATCAGCTGATCCCCAGGCTGCCCCTTGGCTCTGCTGTAATGGGCCACGTTGGGCCCCTTAGAAATGCAGTGCCAAGATGCTGGAGGATGAGGAGCAAGGCCCCGTCCTGGTGAAGCCTGCCCCCAGCACTCACCTGAAAGCCCCGTTGTAGCCATAGTACCTCTCCTTACTGTTGGGCACACACTTGTCCATGTTCCGGTCATCGCCAACACACAGTGCACAGAGACTGGAGCTCGGGTCAGCCCCAGGGGCACAGCTTTGATCAAAGAATTCATCTGCAGAGAAGAAGCACGAGGAGTCAGCTCTTCCTACCTGAGTCAAGATAAGCGGTCTTAACCTAACAGGTGATGTGGCTTGGTTTCCATTCATCATATTGACCACGGCAGATAGAACACAGTCATTATAACACACAGTAACATGTTACCACCAACCCGGGCCCCACCAAGGTTCAGAAAAACTTGAGGCTGTAGGTACTTGAGACAGGAAACCTGACTGGGGCTGGGGAAGAGAGTGTGTAATTGTACAAAGGGTCCCATCATCACAGCCTCGAGCTGGGGACTCAGCTTGACGAACCTGATGGCCATCTCAGCAGAAGCTGCAAAATGTCCAGTGCAGGATCTGATTTCCCCTTTTCCTCAGTAATGGGAACCCTGCTTTTTACCTGGGCACCTGGTCCCTTAGAACAGAAACAAGCCTTACTCTGTGGCTAGTGAGCCCCATGGCTAAGAATCGCCAGTGAAATATGAGCAGGAGTGTTGGGTGCCAGTGTCCTGACATCCTTAAAAGACAGTTGGCACATGTGTTTTGCCCCTTCTCCTTCCCTTCCTTCATTCTGCACATGGAATGCAGAAGTGGGGACTGGACCCCCAGATGTGACATGGGCCATGAGCGACCTTGAGCACAGAAGCCACATATGTTTCAGAATAGCCAGATGTTTGAAACCTGGGCCCCTGACACCATGTAGTTGTCCTGCCAGCTCTGGACAATCCACCTCTGGACTTCACTCACGTGGGAGAGAAATAAACTTCTATTCACTTCTACTGGGGGTTTTCTGTCCTTGCAGCTGAACCTAATACGAACCAACCCACCATGTGATTTAACCCACATTAAGGAGTTAACATGGATTAATACGGATTAAAGAGAGAGGAAATAAAGGTGACAAGAAAGCCCTGCCCCGACGAGCAAGTAGCACCCATTATCCAACTCGTGCAGCCCCTGCCACTGGAAGAGCCACGCCACGTGCCAAGCTCGGGCTAGGGCTGGGAGTGTCCCACTTTGGTCCTGGCAGCTTGCCCACAACCTGGAGGCTGCCATGGGGTCACAGAGAGCGACACCAGTGTGCACTGCTAGTGAGGAACAGAGCCACATGAGAGCCTGCCAAGCCAGGATCACAGACCCATTCAAAATGCAACAGGGTCCCACTTGAGCAGACGCCTGCCCGGGAGGTGGGCCACGACAAGACCGTGGCACACAGCTCCACGTCACCAGGCCCACGGCAGGTAGGGCGTGGCTCATGTGTGGGGTGTGAGCACGGCGTGCAGCCAGGAGGTGAGGCTGAGCCAGAAGCCTGGAGGTCTTACTCAGTTTCCTCTACAGCTTGGAGTAAGAAGTCAGTTCTGTTTCGTAACAGAAGTTGCCTTTCATGAGGAAGGCAGATGGCTTTTCCCAAATTGAGAAGCCAGTGCCTGGGAGGAATTTAGATCCGGAGCTCCAGGAAGCAAAAAATGACTTTTGTACTTCTCAGGACCTGCATCCATTCTTAGGGTGCAGAGAAACAGACTGATCCTCCAGTTTTGTGCCTTTGTGTGGGGTGGAGGGGGTGTGGGAGGTGCTGTGTGAAGAAGCTGCAGAAGGCAGCCGCAGGGGGATCTTGCTTACACCAGAAAAGGCCTGTAAGCCACGGTCAGCCTGCAAGTCCCCACACCTCCCCTCCCTGAGTTCTACAGAGGACCCCAGCCTGCCCCTCAGGATGGCCGACCCACGACTCCCTCGGGACTCCTACCAAATTTGCAGGAGCCTGTCTGGTTGGCGATCAGGCCCATGGGGATGTTCCAGCCTGCAGTCCTGTCCACGGCAGTGTGGCAGGACTTCTTGCCACTCAGAGAATTCCATGTGAGCTCATCATTTGCCTTCTTGACAACTGCCACGGCAAGATACCCTTGGACAAGAGAAGAGCAAGTCTTAGCCTCCCAGGGCCCAGTCCATGGACTCTACTGCAGCTGTGTGCAACCCAAGCCAACAAAGGTCAAGAAGCATCACCAGGCAATGATTCCCCCAGATGACTGGCCACTGTCCAATAGACCAACAAAGTTTAAGCCGCTGCTCTATGTTAAGATGAGATTGATCTGATTTGATCAATTAAGATCAATTAAGAAATGAAATAGTAAGCTGACCCTTGAAGTCCTTGACCAGCCATATACTGTCCCTGAGTTATAAACTGGCAATTCATTCTGTTTTAGATGTGGGCTACTAAAGCCACAAACACTGACCAAGAAGCATGACCCCAAGAGTGCATAAATCGCCAACTGCAACATGCAATATACCAAATGCATCAGGCCAGAGCAATGATGGCCACCGGAATAAGTGCTGTGTAGATGCAGGGGGTGTGTCCCCAAGGACCTTCCTGTGCTGAGAGAGGGTCAATGGGGTGCAGTCCTCCTCCTGAGAGCACGCACCTGGCAGACTCCACTGCCGGCAAGTGCAGAGCTCTGCCGAAGTTGCGGAAGCACCAGCTCTGGCAGGCAGGTGGGCTGGTGCACAGGGCGAGGGATTTAGCACAAGGGACCTGGTTCCAGGCCAGGATCTGCCACAGTATTATCAATGGCTGTGAGTGAGATCCGGGACACTGTTTCCACATCCATATGAGATGGGGGTGTAACACCCCACCTTCACCGTGGTCAGGACAAAATGAGGAACTCTGATATTTCTCTGCCATGTATGAAGGTCCATAGAAACATAATTATAGTTACTCATCTCTGAATGATTTGCATCTGCAAAAGAACTTACAGCTTCTATGGCTGCATCTCTGTGAGGTTTTTTTAAGTTCCCACCACCTCCTCCTGCAGATACAAAAACTTACCCTTGACTCTGAAAGTGATCGATTCCAACTCACCTTCCATTGGTCTGTGCACACAACCTGAGCTGCTGCTTTTGGAGGATTCTGAAAGAATAAAGACAAGCAAAACGTCATTAAATACATGTTTTATTGTGTTCATATATTTTTCAAAGGTACACACATATCAAAGAACATATACTGGCATGGTTTTGTGTATATGTGTTTTTAATATAAATAAATGGCATTGTATTATAGACTTCACTAAGTTTCCTCCTTTTTTTATTTTCAACCCAATACTGTGTTTTTAAGTTCTTTTTTTTTTTTTTTTTTTTGGCCATGCCATGTGGCTTGCAGGATCTTAGTTCCCCGACCAGGGATCGAACCTGGGCCCCGACAGTGAAAGCACCGAGTCCTAACCCCACTGGACTGCCAGGGAATTCCCTAATTGAAGTATAGATGATTTACAATGTTGTGCCAGTCTCTGCTGTACAGCAAAGTGACTCAGTTATACACATACCTACGTTCTATTTTTTTATATTCTTTTCCATTATCGTTTATCCCAGGAGACTGGATATAGTTCCCTGCGCTATACAGTAGGGCCTTGTTGTTTATCCATTCTAAATGTAATAGTTTGCATCTACCAACCCCAAACTCCCAGTCCCTCCCTCTCCCTCTCCCCCTTGGCAACCACGTTTGATCTCTATGTCTGCGAGTCTGTTTTGTAGATAGGTTTATTTGTGCCATATTTTAGATTCCACATATAAGTGATATCATATGGTATTTGTCCCAATACTGTGTTTTTAAGTTCAAACAGCCTTACTGTCTGTAACTCATTGAGCTGAGTTAGGGCTCCTAAGTTCACTGCTTCCATTGTTGTCACTGACATCTTCATACACGTCTGGGGATGCACCCAGGGGTGGAACTGCTGAAACTAACATCTGGACAGTTCAATCACCACATAAACCAATCAACTATCTTTTTTGTTTAAGCCACTTGGCAATGGGATTGTGTCATTTGCAACCAAAGTACTCCTACCTAATCCTCCCCCGCTGGAGGTGAGGGGCACCTTGTCTCACCTGCCTGACCTCCTCTAGTTCCCTCTGAAGAGGCTAAGGATAAAGTAGCATTTCTTATGTCCCTTCAGCATGGGGAGATCCATGCTTTCAGACTCAGTAACTGGCTTCTCCTTGGGAAAAAGTCGCATCACTCCCGTTTCATGGGATGGATAATGTGAATCTGTAGGTGTTGTTTTATTGGAAAAGTATTTTTAATTGGTTTATAACATTATGTAAGTTTCATGCATACAGCATTATATTTTGACTTCTATATACCTACCAAAAGTTTAGTTTCCATCCATCACCTACAGCTGACGCCCTTTACCCATTTCCCTCTCCCCTCACTCCCCCTTTCCCTCTGGTATCCACTACTCTATTCCCTGAATCTGTGTGTTTGTTTGATTTGGTTTGGTTTGTTCACTTTTTTTTTTAATATTCCACATAGGAGTGAAATCAGAAGGTATTTGTCTTTGCAGAATCAAATCCAAAGAGACTGTCCCAGCAGTTCCATGCAGCAGAAATGCATATATGTGCTCACCAAACGACACGGACACAGATGTTCATAGCAACGCTATCCACAGCAGCCAACTGGAAATTACCCAAATGCTCATCCATAGTAGAATAAATAACTGCAGTGGAGTCACACAATAGAATACTACAAAATGAGGTATAATGCTGAGCAAAAGACATTTTTAAAAGCACATGCTGTGCAACTCCTTTTACATAGAGTTCAAAAACGGGCACAACTGATCTGTGCCATTTGAAGTCAGGAGTCATTACCCTTGCTGGAGTAAGGGGGCTGGTGACAGGAGGACACAAGGAGACTTGTGGAACCTGCTGTGTCCTGCTCTGGGCCCTAGCGCTTGGGGATGTACCAGTTTGTGAAATGTCCTTGAGTTGTACACTTGTGCTCACTTTTCTGCATATATATTATACTTTACTAAAATCTTTTTAAAAATTATAAAGAGGAAACCAATCTGGGCTTTGTCAGTTTCAGTTCTCACTACAATAGGCTGTGTGGGTAACACAGCCCCTTTCATCTATTCTTTCCCCTGATTCTCCTGTTTGAATGTATCTGTCCATTTTAATGTCTCCACTTGGACCCACCGAGTGGGGTTACTCCTCTCTAACCCACCCCCGAAGCCCTGAGGGAATAAACCAGAGACGACTCTTCTCCACTTACTTTGGTTCTCTGCCAGGACAGGCACCAAACCACACTTGCCCGCAGTGTAGACATATCCTCCATCTAAGCTCAGGGCATCAGCTTCTCCTTTCTGCCAAGACAAAGCATATCTCCAGCACCACAGTGAGGCTGTTTCCTGTCCCGCCTGCCTTTACAGCTCTAAGAGAATGGCTGTCAGGTGCCCCAGTAAAGCAGCAAGAGTTGAACTGAGGACCCCAAGGAAACTCCATGTGCACTATTAATTCTCTACCAGTCCTACATGCCTTTCATGCTATCGCTTCCATTGGAAAGACCGGGTACAGGTAGCCCGGTCCTCTGAACAAAATCCCTTTCTGCACATGGAGCACTGTTGGGATGCCCTCCTGGACCAGCCTCCCTCACTGAGGAGACAGATGGGAAGAGCTGGTCTTGTCTAGTCTCTGCTCATTAGCACTACACTCAAAGTGCTACACAGAAGCTATTCAACAAGTGAGCAGAAACAATTAAATTCGCTCACCATCAGAATGAACGAGCCCACGCTCCAGAACTGGAACATGGATTCATCAAGATTGTAAAACTCTCTCTTTGACTAAGTAATAATTTTTTTACAACATTATTAAAGCTAATAGGAGATGTGGATAAAGATTTCTGTTCAAGGCTGCACAGCACAGGGTTATTGCTAACAACAAAATAAGGAGACAAAGAAGAACAGGGTCATGACTAAACTGTGCCACACCATATAAAAGATATCCTGAAATCACTTTTTAAAGTGTTTTCAAAGAATATGTCACGTGGGAAAATGGCCATGATACACTGTTAAGTGAAAAGGACTCAATCTACATAACTGGAACGACCCAGTACTGTTCCGAGCCTAAACTGTGATGAACCGAGAAATCTTGGAGTGGGAAGTTAGCAAAACTCTAACTGTGGTATCTCTGCGTGAGGTCCCAGTGTTTTGTTTGTTTTTACATCACATCTTTCTATATTTTCCAAATTACCTGCATTCATCGCAACCTGTTCTTAAAATCAGATTGGAAAGCCCACAGTAAACACATTGCAGACGGAAAGCTGTACCTGTTCCCACACTGCGCAGGCGCGAGCAGACCCCACCCCCGGGGCTGGAGCGCCTCTAAGGTCCGCCTCGCCTCAGACCGGAGACCTGTGACCTCGGTCTCCTAGGAACGCTGCCCCGCGCGCACCGCCCGCAGGCCCGCCGCCGGCCACCTACCAGCACCAGGGCGATGCAGTCCTCGGTGGTAGAGGCCGTGGCGCAGGCCACGCTCTGGCTGCTCTGGAGGCTCCACTGCTGGCACTTGCGCTGCTCCTCGGGTCCCACCGCGCACCACACGACCCGCGCGCGCCGCGCCTCCACCTCCGCTGCAGCTGCCCGGGGACATGGCGGTCGGCAGGTGCCCTGAGCACAGCGAGGGACACCCAGGCCCGCCGACCTCCCTGGAGCGCGGGCTCCACTCAGAGCGCCCTTCCTGCCCCTACGCTCGCTGGGCGGGAGCTACTTCCTCCAGGGAAGAGTGGAATCAGACACCTGCGCCTCTTCCCTTCCACGTGCTCCTCTCCCCCCCACCCCCACTCTCAGCTTCCCAAACCCTTCTTCAGGCATAGCCCTCCTTGTATCTCGTTTCTGTACCTTTGGAGGCTTCCCCGGCTTCTAATCCACCCTTCAAGCTTTAGTGTAATGAAAGAGATACCGAGATACTGCCTAATATCTGTCCTACGGGATAAAAGCTCCAGGACACAGAAACAGTGGCAGCCCCAAGAGATGGCCTAGGGGAACTTGAGTCCTGTCCTGACTTCCCCTAAGGCAGGCAGTCACCACCACTGACAACAGCGCAGCTTCCCAGTTCACCCAGACTCCATCTGAAGCCTCCAGTAGAGAAGGAGCCATGGCTGATCTGGCCCAATGTGGTATCGCAGCCAAGTTCAGGGCCCAGGCACTGGGCCGTGTCCCACCAGGCCTCTGGATTTATCCCAGGAGAAGCCCTGGCTCTCTTGGTTCATGTTCATACTTCCCACTTCCTGGGAGGCAAACCGACTGTTCTATCAGGGCTGGGGAGCCTGACACACACAGGGACCTGTGGCAGTATTATCAGGAGGCGACACATTCCTTTGGAGACACTTTTCACCTGACTTGGTCCACAGAAGATGCTCACACTCACATCAAACCTACCACGGTGGAGACCTCCAGTGGCTGGGAGATGGCCAAGTGACCACGACAGAGCAGGGCCAAGCTGCCCATGGGGTGGGGGTGAGGTGCTCCCCGAAGGCCTCACCCATGGCTCACCACCCACACCAGCCTGCCCTTGTGGCCTGCCTGGTCCTCACTCACTTTCCCTCAGGCCCTGCAATGCGGTGAGGTAGTGGAAGCCCAGGTACAGCCCAGAATCTATCCTTGAGGGGATCCTCAAAAACCCAAGGGCAGAGTCTTTGAACAGCAGGTCCTTCTGCCCACGAGGAGAGCCAAAGAGCTGGAACCGCTGTAGAGTGCTTTTTCCAAACTTCTCCTAATTAAGGGAAAAGAGAATTATGATGTCAGTGGTAAATAGGAAACAAAAACACGATGTTGAAAAAGAATATCTGGAACTTAGGGATGATTCTGAGAGGAGGAACCTTGGTTGACTTCCTCCCATAGAGGGACTCATGCCATCCCTGTGACATAGCTCAGTTATGGCTTCATCTTTAAAGAGCTGCTGGGTTCCAAGCACCTCAGAGTCCTGAGAATATTGTATTGTCCTCCCCCTGCTTCTACTCCAGCCCATGAGACACCGCCAGTCCGTAATGCTAGAAGGGGCTTCATTGTTCCTGCTGTGTGGAGTATGGCCTAGAGACAGGCAAGCCACTGCATCTGTGCAGTGAGGCTACAGAGGACTTCTACAGTGGCGGGAAGTTAGGGAAGGAAGGAAGGAAACCTCCCCACCACCAAATCCAAGCAGGTTAGGGGTACTCTGGGTGGGGATACCTGTGCCTTGTGGAGAAGCTTCCAGATCAAGTCCTCCTTGCCATCCACACTTCGGGCCACAACAGCGTGAGAAGGGACCTGGGCTAGGTGGCACTCCTTGAATGCATCCACTGGCTTCCGAGTATTGTTTGGGCAGAGCAGCTCATACTGGTCCCTGTCAGCCTTCTCTGGCAGGTTCTCTAGGGAAAGAGGGAGGCGGAGGGGAGCCCAGATGAGGCAACCCCAGACAGTAGCCATGAGCTGTAGTCCCCCTTCCCCCATAGAATTTGAGCTGGAGGAGACATCTTACACAGTTGACAAAACTGGGGGTCAGTGGATTGCTCCAGAATATCCAGAAAGGTAAAGACAGTGCCCAAAAAGCCGTAGGGGCAAGCCCATGTTCCTCTGATTGGATCATACAGGCCCTGGGGTTGCTGCAACTCCTGCCTGGCAAGCCAAGGAGGCTGAACCAGACCCATCTGTTTCCACGGCAACTCCACCCAGAAAAGGGTCACGTGATGGAGACAAGGCCAGGGGGCCAGCCAGGGGCTGCTGCCTTACCCACATCTCTAGCAAGAATAAAAACAAGAAAAATTTTAAAGCAAGAAATACAGTTGAGCCACTTCTCAACACTTGGGTGTATCAAAAGAAGAGAAAAGATTATTTTTATGAGTGAGTTCATCCCAATATGGAACTGTTAATCTATATCACATGTAAATTGCTTCAGAATACATAAAGTGACGGAAACTGACCCAAGTTGTTTTATGAGCTTAGTATAATCTTGATCACAAAATCAGAGAAAGAAGTACAGGAGGGAATAATTACAGACCTATTTTACTTATGAACATAAACACAAAAATCTAAAGTAATTAGCAAACTCAATATAACAGAGTATTTTAAAACTAATAGATCAGGATTAAGGTTTATCAGTTTATTCCATTTACAAAAGAATGGCTGAATGTCAAAGAAGCTAAAGTAATTCATGACAAGAATGGGTTAAAGGAAAACCATGAGATCATCTTAATCCTAATAGGTGCAGAAAAAGCATTTATATGTTCAACATCTATATGTGTTTTTTTTTTTTTAGTTTTGGAAAACTAGTAACATAGAGAACTTGGCAAAGGTATTAAACTTGATAAATGCCACTTATCAAAATATCTACAGCAAAATGATATTAAAAGAAGAAAATGTAAACAGTCACTTCAAAATCAGGAACAAGGCAAAGATGTAAGCTGTCACGTTGCCAACACAATATCAGACAACCTGGATTTCACAATTTACTAAAGAAATAAGAGATATAAACACTGGGAAAAAGACAAACTCTAATTTTTTAAAGATGAGGTACTCACCTACATAGAAAAGCCAATGAAACCAAGAAAAAACTAATAAAACTAACAAGAGAGTCCAGCAAGGCAATACTACAAAAATCAAGTGTTACTCTCATTAGCAATAATAAAACAGAAACTAATACAGAATATGATACTATAATAGCAACTAAAACCATTAAATAGCTGGTAATTAGCCTCATTAAACAATGCAGGAAGGAGTTCCCTAGGGGCCTAGGGGTTAGGATTCGGTGCTTTCACTGCCATGGCCTGGGTTCAATCCCTGGTTGGAGAACTGAGATCACGCAAGCCATGCTGCGCAGCCAAAATAAAACAAAAACAAACAATACAGGAGACCAAGAGAAAAATGTTAAGTTCTATAAGTTCTATTAAGGGACATAAAAAGAGGTGTGATCAAAAGGGAGAGATGTATCATGATAAGGGATTGGACAGTTTGACATAAATCTGTCAATTTTTCATGAATCAATTTAAATTCAATACAATTCTACTTAAAGTGTGATGTTTTTAGAAATTCAACAAAATAATTCTAAAATTTTAGTTAGAAAATAAATAGCAAAGTGTTGGGGGAAGGCGCTTGCGTGCAGGCTCTCTCTCCCCAGACCCCCACAAGCTATTAAGAACCACTACAAGCCAGAGTAATAAAAGCAGAAAAATACAAATAGACCAATGAAACAAAATAGCTCAGAAACTGATCCATGATTATAAACAAGCTTGATGTATAGGAGGCTCCACATATCAGTAGGAAAAGGGTGGAATTTTTTACAGTCGTTAATGTAAGGAAAATGGTCTCACTCTAAAGGGGGAAAATGCTGAAGCTAAATCCATACCTGATTTCCTAGGTAGAGAACGTATGAACAAACAAGTGTGTGTTAGGGAGGGGAGTCTATAAATCTTATTGTAGAAAATCTTTATGATTTGGAGGGAGAAGGGCATCTTTAAAAGTCCCCAAAACACAAACCAGCAGGGCAAAAGTGACCAATTTGACCTTATCAATATCAAGGGCTTCGGTTCAACAAAGGTGCTACTGACAGATTTTTTGACTGAGAAAAGACTTTCCTAAAGTCTAGAACCAACAATGGCTGGATATCTAGAGAGAAGGGATGCCTAGCCTTGAATCAAAATCATGAAGAAACAGACATGAAAATGAAGAGGAAAATAGTCAAAGATCATAAAAGAAGAAAGGGAAGCCCAAACTACTAGCAAGTATATTGAGATGATCAAACTCACTAGACGTCAGAGAAATGCAAAATAAACCAACAATGATATATCTATTGCTTTACAACCATAGATAATAAAATGTGATGTGTGTGGACTTCCCTGGTGGCGCAGTGGGTAAGAAACCGCTTGCCAGTGCAGGGACACGGGTTTGATCCCTGGTCCGGGAAGATCCCATATGCTGCAGAGCAACTAAGCCCATGCGCTTAGCTGCAACAACTACTGAGCCTGTGCTCTAGAGCCCGCGAGCCACAACTACTCAGCCCGCACACTGCAACTACTGAAGCCCACGTGCGTAGAGCCCGTGTTCCACAACAAGAGAAGCCACCACAATGAGAAGCCCGGGCACCGCAACGAAGAGTAGCTCCCGCTTGCTGCAACTAGAGAAATCCCGCACGCAGCAACGAAGACCCAATGCAGCCAAAAAAAAAAAAAAGTGATGTGTGCTTTCCATGGAGCATTTCTCGTCTGTTAGAACCACTGAACCAGACAAGTACAACAACATGGATAAATCTCCAAAACAAAATGCTGAGTGGAAAACCTTGATCACATCATGATCGATAATGATCAGTAAAGCTTCTGTGAGCTTAGAATCCAGAAACACAAACCAGCACTACACATTTTGCAAGACCACATATATTTCGGAGGACACGTGTCAAATACGTTGGCATGGGCATCTTTGAGGGGGAAGAGAAAGACAGCGGGCATGGGAGAGTTGAAGAAAACTGATCGTTTAAAATATAAAATAACATAAAATAAGAGCTATGCTCTGTAGGGAACCTTGATGATCGTGGGCCAGGAATGAGGAGTCAAATTAGCTCACTACCTGGAATTACAATAAAATGAAATGAAATAAAATAAGGAAAGAAAAGGAAAGGAGGCAGTACCCGTGGCTCTTCCTCTCTTACCAAACACTGTACTGTCTTTCACGAAAGCCACATCTCCAGCCCCGTCTTGCAGACACCTGTGGGATGAGAAAGCACCAGAAGGGTCAGCACAGAGCGGTCCTCCCCGACTTCTTCCTTGTGCCTCCCTGTGAGACAGGGTCCTGGGGCTTGTCTTCTGTGGGCTCCTGATCTGTGGAGAGCACGGCCCTCAGGCTTTGGGGCTTCCCCAGTGGGAAAGCTTCAAGGGTCACCTCCAGGTGAATTCTGAGGAGGAAGGGCTCAGGTGCTGGCCGGAGACCCCTGCTTTCTGCTTTAAGGGCTGAGAGGGCCAAACTTTGTCCTTCTATGTAAAAGAGTTTCGAAGCCTCTACACCAGAGGGTAAAAGTAGTGTCCTTGGCCATGTAGCTTTTTTCCCCCAGGACTAAGTGGCAGATGTGCCCTGGCCAGCGGAGAAGCAAGGAGGCCTCCCTGCACAAAATGCCTGAGTCCGAGAGGCAGATGGTGGAACAGGAGCAGCATCAGTTGGGTGGGGGGTTTGCAGAGAGGAGATGGGGCCAGCAAGTCAAGCGGAGCCCACCGCCTCCTGGCTCCGGGACAGGCCAGGCTGCCCCGCCTGGCCAGGAGTCTGGGACTGGTCTTCTCATGACAAGACTCCTTCAGTCCCTCTGTGGTTATGGAGGGGACAGAGTCAGCAGGAGGAACCCAGGACAACAGAGGGACAAAGCCCGATTCAGGGTTCTCTGGGGGGACAGAAGGGGCCGCTGGCCAGGTGGCTGCTCATGGGGCTGGTGCAGAGGTAAGAGGGCACATGTCGGGCCTGGGGGGTTAGAGGGGAAAGTGCACTGGGCACTCTCTTCGGACTCAGTTTCTCTGTCTGCACAGCAGTAGGACTGGACCCCCTCGATGGTCCCCACTAGCTGACTGTGCTCTATTTGGGACCAGAGAAAGCGCTTCCTAGCCGGAGGACATGTGGGCCACTGGGGAGAAGAGGACAGTCTCACTCACTTGAAGGCACCAGAATAGCCAAAATATGGTTCCTGGGAGGAGCAGGCACATTTATTTCCCCCTGTCCCTGTGCACAGTTGACAGAGGTTGGGGTAGTCTTTTCCAACCACGCAGGGAACACAGCTGGCAGAGAAGAATTTGGCCACAGCTGTTGAACAGAGAGAAATGAACCAGAGTGTGAGCACCGGGCCACAGCCAGTGGCACCCCCCAGTGTGCTCTCCCTCCACCCCTGCCTGTCAGCCTTTGCAAAGCTAGCAGCTCAGAGAGATGTACTGTGGCTGAGAACAGACTCAGCTGCCACCTCCCAGGGCTGCTGATGCGGGTAGACCCTGCCCCTGCAGGTTTCACATCAGTTAACTTCACCCCTGCCTTGGAGTCATCCCACATGTCCACCTGGGCCATCCCAAAGTGGCTTGTGTATGTGCCACTGGAGTAGAGACCCCAGCCTGAGATCACCCCCAACACCCCTCCCCAGCCATCTTACCTTTCTGGAGGGGCTCAGGTGGCCCTGTCCAGTTCAAGAACGGGCGAAGTATCCCCATAGGGATGTTCCACCCGGCGGACCTGCCAAGGCCCGTGTGGCAGGACTTCCGGCCTTGTAGCTGGTTCAGCTGAAAGTTGCTGCCCTTCTTCACTACAGCCACGGCATAATACTGGGTTTGGGGCTCTGAAAAAGGGCAGAAAGAATCGAGAGCTCTTAGCCTGGACCGGAGGGAGAGAAACAGCCCACCGTGACCAAGCCCCCAATGGGAAGGGGAATGTGAGCTTCCATTTCATCTGGTCACTGCAGCCCAGAGCCTGCTCTGTTTCCCCGGTGGGTCAGCGACCGGCCCAAAGAGCCCAGGGACTCCGTTCCCTGTAAGTGTGATGCTGCCCGAGACACCACCTCTGTGGCTCATCCACTCTGACTCCACGGAGCCCAGGGCCCAGGCCACCCCAACTTCTGGGTCCCCAGGGACAGCTCACGCTTTTCCGTCCCGTAGACCTCCGCCGCTACCGGCCGCAGTTTGTAGGGGTCCAGGCCTGCCTCAAACACCAAACCACCATCCAGGGTCACAGCATCTGCCTTTTTTGCCTGAAAGCAGAGGCCAGACCGGCTTCAGGAGAAAACCCGCCCTAAGCCACGCAAGCGAATTTCAGAAGGTCAGAAGGCTCCATGGCTGGAAGGATCTTCCAAAGGGTCAGCTTTCAGTCATGTCCTCGCAGGTGCCATGAGAGGTGGCACAAGCCCAAGGCCCCTCTTTTTGGGTAATGCGCCCCAGCGGAACTGCTTTAACTCCTGAGGCTGGCGGGTGGCCGCTTTTTCACGTGGCTTAGATCTCTCCACGGATCGCAACCTTCGCGGTCATTTATATTAAAAGTTGTTCTACAACCCAATCCAAAAATGGGCAGAAGACCTAAATAGACATTTCTCCAAAGAAGATATACAGACTGCCAACAAACACATGAAAGACTGCTCAACATCATTAATTATTAGAGAAATGCAAATCAAAACTACAATGAGATATCATCTCATACCAGTCAGAATGGCCATCATCAAAAAATCTAGAAACAATAAATGCTGGAGAGTGTGTGGAGAAAAGGGAACACTCTGGCACTGTTGATGAGAATGTGAATTGGTACAGCCACTATGGAGAACGGAATGGAGGTTCCTTAAAAAGCTACAAATAGAACTACCATATGACCCAGCAATCCCACTACTGGGCATATACCCTGAGAAAACCATAATTCAAAAAGAGTCATGTACCAAAATGTTCACTGCAGCTCTATTTACAATAGCCCGGAGATGGAAGAAACCTAAGTGTCCATCATTGGATGAATGGATAAAGAAGATGTGGCACATATATACAATGGAATATTACTCAGCCATAAAAAGAAATGAAATTGAGCTATTTGTAATGAGGTGGATGGACCTAGAGTCTGTCATGCAGAGTGAAGTGAGTCGGAGAGAGAAGGACAAATACCATATGCTAACACATATATATGGAATTTAAGAATAAAAAAAAATGTCATGAAGAACCTAGGGGTAAGACAGGAATAAAGACACAGACCTACTAGAGAATGGACCTGAGGGTATGGGGAGGGGGAATGGTAAGCTGGGACAAAGTGAGAGAGTGGCATGGACCTATATACACTACCAAATGTAAAATAGATAGCTAGTGGGAAGCAGCTGCATAGCACAGGGAGATCAGATAGGTGCTCTGTGACCACCTGGAGGGGTAGGATAGGGAGGGTGGGAGGGAGGGAGATGCAAGAGGGAAGGGATATGGGAACATATGTATATGTATAACTGATTCACTTTGTTATAAAGCAGAAACTAACACACCATTGTAAAGCAATTATACTCCAATAAAGATGTAAAAAAAAAAAGTTGTTCTAGATGCTTTCTCCCCTCTTTTTGCTCTATATTTCTTTTAAGTTCTTGTTTATTGAATAGAAATTTTAACTCTTAATATATCTTAAACTTATCATAATAATAAACCATGTTCATTCTCTTTGGCACATTACTCCTCATATGCTTACCTATTTCTCATATTTGCAACCTGGTATAGATAATATTTTGCGGACTGTTTTCTTCATCTAAAACTCACTACATTTTCTTACTTCTGTAGTGCCTTTACTGATTTTATTGACTTCATGATATTTTATTATTAATGTGGCTGTTCCATAATTTATTAAGCTAAATTTAAAAAATTCCCTTCAATGTTCACCAATTGGGTTCCTTTTAACTCTTTGCTGTTAAAACTCTACTTTTATGGACAGCTTTGTCCTCATAGCTTGTTTTTCCTTCTGATGACCTGTTGCCTTCGGATAGGCATCTGAGGGTGGGATCACCCAGACAATAGGCATTTTATCTTCAAGGCCTTGGCTGTCACTGCCATTCTGCTTTCCAGCTGATTCATTTCTAATTTGGAATGCCACTCACTATGAGGATCAATTTCACTATAGAATCACCAGTGGGACAGGGTTTCATTTTATTAAGGGTTATTATTTAGGAAATGCAAGTGCTAACAAATTGCTTAGATTTGTATTTCTCTTGACTATTAAGGGGAACATTTTCATAGGTATTTTTATTCATTATGAACTCCATCTCCTCATATTGTTTTTCTTATATGATTCTACGTTTCTTACCAATTGACTTAGTTCTTTATAAAGTGTAAATGGCAGTCACTTGTCAGAGCTGTTGCATATTCACTCTGGTGCTTTCAAATTTTTTGCTTATTCACAATTTCTGTGGCAATCCCAGTTTCCCTACACGTGGTTCTCCACTTCAGAATGTTAATTTCTGCTTTCAAAATAGCATTGTGTCCTATGAGAGAGGACAGCTCCCAGCTTACAGGTGTCCAGGAAGAAGAACAGAGGGAGCAGGGAGAACACATATTCTATTGCGCTCCGATCCTGTCCCTTTCAGTCTGGTCCCACCCAACCTATGACATGGACTTACTGCAATGGCCTGGATACATTCAAAGCGAGAGGTCCTCTTCACACAGGTGACAGAGGGAGTACCCAGTCTTTTCATCGTCCATTGCCATCGGTAGCATTTTAACCACTCTGGTTGTGATATGGCGCACCATCGAACATTTTTCTTAGGGACAGCCAGACACAGTCCTGGGAGAAAGAGGCCGAGGAGTGAGGGCTCCACCACTGCCCATGGAAGAGACCGCCTCACCCTCTCATGGAGTTGTCCTCCCCTTCCCTCTCCATTCTGTGGCTAAGTCAGGCCACTCTCCTCAAATGGAGGTGTCTTGCTAGCCTAATGACACCACCATGCTGGCCAGAGGGCTGTAATTCTCAACGAATCAGAGGAGACAGCCCTCCTATGACTGCCATACTTCCTATTTCCTGAGAAAAACAATGATGCTGCCTTCTATCAGTTTATGGAGTTCTTCCACCTGCTTTCTCCCCCTGGAACCTGGGAGGCAGGCAGGGAAGGGATTATTACTCCTGTGTTTCTGGTGTGGAATCTGACTCTTGAGGACACTGAGTGATGGCTGCTCAGCAGTGGCAACGTCCCACCTGGAATCTGGGTCTCTCTAGATTGTTGTGGCTATGAGCATCTCCCAGAGGATGCCAAAGGAACAAAGGAAAATACACCGCACCCCTTGTCAGTAGCTGCAGTAGGTGTTGTCAGTTTGGGTCAGTTTGCCTGAGTTATCACCATTCACCAGTGTATCAGAGAGAGGACTCTTATGGGGGGATGGAAATGTTCTAAAACTGATTTACCGTGATGGTTGCACCACTTGGTAAATTCCTAAAAATCGTTAAATTGTACACTTTAAATAGGTGAATTTTATGATATGTAAAATATACCTCAGTAAAGTCGGTACCAAAAACAAAAAACAAAAAACTCTTGGTTGCAAAAGCCACCTCCCCTTTAGGATGTGCTTTGGGTGGACCATTCAGCCCTCTGCCACCTCCTATTCATAAGCAGTCAGACCTCATGAATAGTCAGACCCTGCGCAGTCAGATCCACCAGGGTATTGAGACACCCGCCAAGGGTGTGGCTGCCACACCCTTCCTCCACCAGCCATCATCCCAGGGAAATCTCTGGGGGTGTAATCTATCCTTGGAAACCTTCCTGGAACCGTCCTGAAGTGAGAATTAGCCTTATCAGATTCAGCCATTTGTGACCCAATAGCATTTCCTGGGTGCCCTCTGTACACACAGCACTGAGTGATGTGCAGAGGAACGTGCAAGCAGACAGCACCAGCTCTCACCTCCCATCTGGAGAGGCAAAAGCCCAAAAAGAGGACGCTAAGTATGATGAATGCTCTAGAAGAGAACAAATACCAAGCCAGGAGTGATGTCCCCATGACCTCAGCCAATAATGGGGCGGTGGGGGGGGGGCACATTCCAAGAAGTGGGAACAATGGGTCACGTGCACAACGACGGTTGCAAGCACATTCTACGCAGGTCTTTACTCAGCCCTTCATGTGTTCTGTCTCCTTCAACCCTCCCAGCCCCTCTTTATTGTGGGTTTTGCCGATATCCGCAATTTCCAGGTGATGAAACTGTGGCTTGAACTAGTTATGTGGCTTGCCCAAGGTTTCACAACTAATAAGTTAGGATCTAGGATTTGAACCTAGGCAGTCAGACACCAAACCCCCTGCCTATTTAGGCTAACTGTGTTAGAGATGGGCTGCCATGGAGATGGGGCTGGTAAAGTGTTTGGGGTCAGATAATGGAGAGCCTCCAATGCTGGCCCAAGGTCTTATTGGGAAGCAGTGGAGCAGTGACTCATTGGGAGGGCAGGGACAGGTGGATTGAAACCTGGGAACCAGGCAGAAAGGCATCGAGAATGGAGAACAGGGCAGAAATAAGGAGCTGGTGTGAAAAGTTAGCTTAGTAATAGATGGGACCTGAAGGGAGAGAGCAAAACGAAGACCATGTCTCAAGCTGGGGGGAGGGCATGAGCAGGGGCAGGAATGGGAACATGGAGAAGAGCTCGTTTGCTCCCCTGGGAGGGGATGAACCAAGAAACTAAAGCATCACTGAGAGGTTTTCTGAGATCCACAGTCCCCAGCACCCCCAAACACCAGGGCTGGGTGCAGAACACAGCATTCTGTTCATCCCCTCCACAGCTCCCACCAGCCAGCTCTGAAGCTATGTGTCCCTCTCTAGACAAAATGCTCCCTGAAGCAGGTCTGGGCCTGGCCCCTCCTGTATCCCTAGCCCTGCTCCTGATCTGTCTCAGCCACTCAGATGCTGCCCACCTGAGCCTCGAGGGAACCTTCCTGAAAGTACAAATCCTCAGATTCCTTCTGTGCAGACATGTAGTGCCCCTGTCTCAAAGGCAGGGGCTGGGATGGAGTTACTCTTCCCACCCCACCCAGCCTTTGCCAGCCAGGACACCCATGAGGAGCAGGGCAGGAATCCCCTAGGGCAGCTGCCACTCCTTCCACTGGGTAGGACAAGGGATTCCGTGACACTTTGGGACATTGGCCACCATCCCATGGACTGCAGGATTTAAACTGCAGTCCTCTGTGGGGGCCAAGACAACCAAAGATTCAAGTGAAAATGGAACCCAGTGGTGCAACTCTGAGCCAGAATCCAGACCACCGACCGTAACCACCTCTAGGAAAGCAAGGCTTCCTACCCCTCAGGCCTCTCCCAGGTGGCCCTGACCCTGTGCTGTGGGCCCAAGCAGGCCACGTGTCAGGGAGCAGAAGGGAAGTTGGTCCTGAGCAGTTGGTCCTGGCTAGGCCAATCCTGCCTTAGAGAAGAGAGAAATAACCAATACCCATGGGAAGGAATTTGGAGAAGGGGACCAGAAAAGACAGGGACAGGTTTGGGGGCATAAGCTCATTGCTATCCTTTAGCCACCCCTTTTCATCCAGGAAGCTCGCAGCCCGGAGTAGATGCCCTAGGACAGGAGGAGGCTGCACTGGGCTGCCGCTGGGAGGAGGGGATGACACCTGGGCTTTCACTCTGAGCCCCATGCACACACACTGCGTAGGTGCCGACACCCGCGAGCCCTTACAGCTGCTGCCCTGGACCCTCCCCCTCCACTGCAGGAAGCCCTGCCCTCACATTTACATCACTAATGTCCATCATAGGTGAGTGTCCTCGGAGCACCCCAGAAATTATTTCAGATACTTGGGTACAGAACTAACAATTGTTTAGTCCCTTCTATTTGGTCCCCTTCTAGTCCTGGCACATTAAAAACCAGAAACCAATCACTTCTCTCACACCCTCTGGCAGAAGGGTCCCACCAGCAGGGTCTGTGCCAGCACCCCTGACCTTCTGCAGTGGGATGCTTGTGTACACCTTTGCCTACCACAGAGCAGGTGGCCCCTGCCCCCTCCTCACAGCTGTGTGGGAAGAGGATTGGACCATTTTTAAACGAAACTAAGGTTCAGAAAGACTCTCTCTTGCCCAAGTTACATAGTCCTTGCAGGAGCTGGGATTCCATCTCCAGTCTCCTGTGTATCTTGGGCAAGTCACTCACCCTCTCTGAGTCTCATTTTCCCCCCATGTATACGCATGTAACAGTACTATGGGTAGGACAAAATGGGACAGGGTCCCGGAAGACCCTTCGGGGAGCTCTGCCAGCTCTAGGGAAAAGACCCAACCTGCTTCGCGGAGCCCTGCTCGGGCCCCTCCCCAGGCGAGTGGGCGGGAGCCGGCCCACTCCCGGGCTCCTCCCCCGCTGCAGGCGCTGGGGCCAACCTGGCGGTGGGCGGGACCGGGATGCCCGCACTGAGGGGCCAGGGGACCCGGACGCCCACCCGGAGGGGCGTGCCCCCAGGTACCCGCACTCACCAAGGGCCCCAAGGGACAGCAGGGCGGGGAAGAAGAGCTTCATGTCTGGGCTCTTGAGGCGACTCCGGGAACGAAGGCTCTGCCACCTGCGCTCGCTCTGCACCGGTTTATCCAGCTCTTGGTGACCTCACGAGGTTAGCCACGCCCTGTGGCCCAATAAGCGCACCCTGCCTCCCCCTCCCCCCTCCCCAGGTCTGCTAGTTCCTTGAAGGGAAGCAGCAGCGGGAAGAGGACAGAGGAAGCAGGAATGGTGCCTGGGCTGGGCTTGGCACACCCGAGAGGATACCCAGCCCACACCCACCTCTCAAGTCTGCCCTGGTGCTGCCTGGATTTGGGATGTTTTTCCTCTCCCACTAGTCTGCAGCCCCTGGGGAGTGGCAACCGCTAAGTTTTGCCCTCCCTCTGGTCTCAGTGCTTCCTAGAGAGTGGGACACAGAGAAGCGGTCCTAAGGTGAATCTTTGTGGATCATCTTGACGGTACAGATGGTACCTAAAGTGCTTGGGAGCCAGTTAGGACAGAAGGATGCCCCTCCTTTGTTTGCACGCAGCAGCCAGCCCAGCGTTCGAAAGAGGACCTGCTGCCTGGCCCGAGGGCCGCAGCAGGCTGGCACAGCTAGCAGAGGTAACAGAGGCTGCCCGTTGTCTGAGCCAGGCTGCCCATGGGGCCCTCCTGGCCCTATTGAGACCACAACACAACTCCCAGAAAACAGAGCCAGAGGCCTCAGTGACCAACAGCTGTCTCCCGGTTCCCTCATTTACCAATGTAAAGGGTAGCCTACCACTTGTTTTGTTTTGTTTTGTGGCAGCGTGAGATGGGAGATGGGGTCTCATTTTGATAAATGTCCTACTTTGTCCTCAGTACACAAGCCGAACCTATCTCAGGAAGCTGGTTTTAAATTCTAAAACTAGAATTCTGCTTCTACATCTTTTAAATACACTCCCTTGATGCACAACGGCTCACATACAGGGGTCTCCAGTGCACCCTGCTTATCATTCACTGATTGCAAGCAAACTAAATGTCCATCACGGTGTGTGTGGGGTGGGGGGGGCGGTGTCACACAGAGCAGGGCTCCCTGACCCCCGGGCCATGGACAAGTACTGGTCCGCATGGCAGGAGGTGAGCGGCGACGAGCCAGCGAAGCTTCACCTGCCGCTCCCCATCGCTCCCCAGTGCTCGCGTTACCGCCTGAACAACATCCCTTCACCAGCCCCCTCCCCCCGCCCCGTTCCATGAAAAAATTGTCTTCCACGAAACTGGTCCCTGGTGCCAAAAAGGTTGGGGACCTCTGACATAGAGCATAGTGCTGTGCCTACAGGGGGACACACTGGAGGCCCCAGAAAGAGCAGGCCACCCTGCATGTATTGATGTGAACTTAGCCCCAGGAGATGCTAAGTGAAGACGTCAGGTACTAACAACGAGGGAAATCGCAGGTCATCTAAACATTCCCTCTACTGTTTAGTCTGGACAATATGTTATTCTGAAATCTGCTTGTCCTGAAAAGCTGGTCTTGGTTCTTTGCTTAGACTACTTGGTACAAAAAGCATTTCTTGGAGCAGAGGGGCAAGACCTAGGGGGACAGCACTGTTGAGAGCGGGCGTGCAGTGAGCAGCCCTTGGCCATGGAGAAGCAGAGCCAGCCCAAGTCTTTGAGGCCCTCAAGGAGGCTGTGGGGCCCTTCTGTCTTGGGTGTGGATCCTGCCGAGGCACGAGAGTGTTGTCTGACCAGGGATCCTGCTTGATGGGCACAAGAGTGCGGTCCAAGGTTCAGCACTAGAATCACCAGCCAGGCTTTGGGGTGACAGATCCAGGGTCTCTCATCGTTTGGAAATATAGTGTCGCAACATTAAAAGTTGCTTTCATCAATAATTGCAATACGCGGTTTCAAAAATAATGAAGTAATACAAAACTGGCTAGTTCTCAGGAGCACTGAAACATCTTTTTACGTAAATTAGCAATTTAGCTTTGCCTTTCCATGATTATAAAAGAATTAAGAAATGTCACAACCCATGTCTGTATCTCCAAGTGCAAATCAGAAAAGGGATGTGTTGGGAGGTCAGAGGCCTCTAGATCCTCTTATGTCTGCTGGCAGGAACACAGAGCACCTGCCAGTTTTTGGGGGGGGCCAAAACCGAGAGGCTGAGCTTAAGGGCCGCCCTGGAGGCAGGACAGCAGCAGGCAACAGGGCAGACTGTTTGCATGCTGTGTCTTCCGAACGGCCCAGCCTCAGGCCAGGGATGTGCTCAGCTGAACACCTGCAGAGCAGCCCCCAGGCCATCTGCAGGGGAAGCTGATGAAGGGGGTGGGCCTGCCCAGAAGACAAAGTTCAACTGATCTGTTATCAACGTTCATTCATTCACTCTTTCATGCCAGAACTGGTGGGTGCCATAAGGGACACAGAGAAGAGGGGTCCGTCCTTGCCCTCAGGAGCTCATGGCACAATGGGGGACAGGGGTAGGCACAGGCCACCTGGAAAGAGGCAAGGCAGCATAAACAGAGTGAGGGTGGAAGCCAAAGGAGGGCTGACTGACCTGTTCCCATCATGAGGGTCCCAGAAGACTTTGAAGAAGAGCATTTGATCTGGGTACCTGAAGGAAAGGTAGGGTTTCTTTCTACAAAGAGAATTTCAGGTAGAGGAAATAGCCAAGTCAAGTCTCCGGAGCGTGGATTCGGTGACCTGGAAGAACAACAAAAAGTCGCTCTGGGCTTTCTGGCCTGGAACGTTTATTGAAGAAGGATTAACAAAGTCACCTCCTCCCTCCTCAGCCCCACACGGGTGTCTCTGTGCCCCTGGACGGCTCTTCCTGCAGGTCCTGCAAGCACGACAGTCAGTGTATCTAACACGGAACTCCTGTGCTCCCTCCAGCCCTGCGTCTCCTCCCATATTTCCTACCATGTTCCACCAAACCCACCAGACAAAGAGCCTCGGAGTCATCCTCAAATCCTCTGGCCAGGTAGCCCTACATGTGTGCCGGGCACTTAATGGTTAATATTGGTTGAATGGATGAGTGAATGAGTGAGGAGGAAGGACAGAGCAGGGCAAAAGATCCTGCTTGCAGTGTGTCAAATCTGAAAGACAGTAAGAGCTTGGTCTGGCTATGCCAGTCGCCCCACAGCCTGTGTGCCTGGAGTCATCAATTTACCCGTTAATTCAACATCCGTCTATGGGGCACCTCTGATGTGCCAGATCTTGAAAAGCCTGCAGGGAAGTAGGACGCAGGTTTCTAGATGCCGAGACAGTAGCATGGCATGAATATAAGGAACACAAAGAAGGTGGATGTGGTACAAACCCGAGTGTAATGGCAGGAGCTGGTGTTTCACAGGCAGGTGACGGAGGCTCTTCCCCAAGGACCCCACCCTCTCTCCACTCCCGAGATTCACACAGTGACCCTTTGCCGGTCCTAATCTAAGCCCTCCCGACAAATGGGCAGCAAACCCCACACCCTGCCCTCTCTGGAGCCCTCCAGCCTCAACCCCCAAGAGAAGTGTTGGAAGGAAATGAGGGATCTGGGCAGAATTGGCTCCAGATGGAGTAAAGGAAAAAAGGAGTTCCCAATGGGCTTCCCTGGTGGTGCAGTGGTTGAGAGTCCGCCTGCCAATGCAGGGGACATGGGTTCGTGCCCCGGTCCGGGAAGATCCCACATGCTGCAGAGCGGCTGGGCCCGTGAGCCATGGCCGCTGAGCCTGCGTGTCCGGAGCCTGTGCTCTGCAACGGGAGAGGCCACAACAGTGAGAGGCCCGCGTACCGCAAAAAAAAAAAAAAAAAGGAGTTCCCAAGACATCCACTCACATGAGGGCTTCCAGGCTGGCTGACAGGAGACGAAGGCCTTGTTTCCTGCCAGTGGTGTGAGGTTACTGGCTTGGTAGAGAGCCACTTGTTAAATATTTAGGGATGTCGTGGTGGTTTGTTAAACCATTGGTAGCTTAGAATCAGTCATGGTGGGAATATTTACACCATGGAAATTAGCAAATTTTATAAATCATGTCATTTTTCCCTCCAAGAAAGCCAGTTTACAGCACACCTCTGCCTATGTTTGTCATTATTTGGAGGCATGCAGTGCCAGTGGGGGGGGGGCATCCCAGGAGAGAGAAGATAATAATCCTTAGTGTTTAGATGGCACTTTCAACTCCAAACAGAGCTGTCAGTCACTTGGTCTCCTGTGACTCTAACAACAGCTCTCTGAGGTAAGAAAGTCGCTGTTTCCGCTCTAAAAAGAGGGAAACTGAGGATTGCCTGCGGTCACACAGTGAGTGAGATATGGAGACCAAATGACTAACCCCGAGTCTCCCGTTAGGCCCGCAGCCAGGCACGCTCTTTTCCACTGGGCCCAGAACTCTCTGAGAGCGCTGGATACAGAGACTGGGGCCCAGGGATGGCCTCCGCTCTTGATCTCAGCAGCAGTATTGGACCGTCCTGTGGATCAGGCACTGTCCAGCCCCTTCACACATCAGCCATGGCTTCACAGAAGCACCGTGATGGCCTCATTAGACCTCATTCCAGACGAGGGGATTCAGGCAAAGTAGCTCATCCACCATCATGCAGCTAGAAATCTGTCACTGACCCCTGACTCCTATCCCATGATCTCTTATTGGTTTGGTCAATCCTGTGCTGACCACCCTGAAGAGAGATCAGGAAGTAAGCAAGAATGAGCAAGAGATGGATGGAGAGCTCCCTGCTTTCCAGCCAGTGTGATGACCGTGATTTCTGGAGCAAGGCCTTCGCTGGAGCTGGGCCCTTGCATAGAGCCGAAGGTCCCCGAGAGTCTTCGGACACGTCTGTGGGGTTTGGGGTGCCACCAGGAGGGAGCTCAGCTGAAGTGCAGTGGCAGGAATACGGTGCTTTTGTGAACTAGTAGGTCTTATTGCCAATTGTTGCCCAATTTACAAAGAACCCACAGAGACCAAGAGTTTCCATCTCCATGCACAGACTTCTTCCTCTTCCTCCTCCTCACCTACCCCTCCTCATAGTCAGGACCCTTGTCCCGCAGGGACCCTCTCCTCCCGGGGCCGGGCGCTCCCGGGGCCAGCACCCGCAGACCTGCTGAGGGACATTCTCCCCAGCAGTCGAAGGGGCAGTGATAACACCCCAGGTTGGCCCAATTGCAAGATTTCAGTCTTGCTGGTCAGGGTGGCACCCCATGTCCCTGGCAGAAATCAGATTCCATGAGCACCTAATCATCACATCACTGAGATGAGAATGGGCAGCAGGCCAGGCCCAGGGAGAGTTTTCCAGGAAGGTGTCAGCGAAGGGCAGCCTGGACCATGGTGGAGGCTGGCCCAGGGCCAACCATGCAAATTTCTTCCCAGAAGGAATGAGGCCCCTTGCCCAGGGAAATGCCCAGGCGGGAAGCACCTGAGCCCTGGGGGCCCTTTTGCTGCCCCTCTCCTGGGGCCACATTCTGGGAGGGAGGGGTCCTGCCCAGTGGCCTTCAGCATCTCAGCTCAGCTGGCCGGAGGCCTCCATGTCTGCTGCCTGCATCCCACGAGGGAAGGTCAGATGGGCTTTTGCTGAGAAGGAGCTTGAGATGGGTACTTAGAGGAACAAGGAACCACCATTTCCCTGGGCGAGGCTGGTGCTCCATCTCTCCAGCTCCTCTGGGCCAGGAGTGCTCAGCCCCCAGACCACTGCTCCAGGTGGGCTTCCCTTCCTCATCCCTCCATTCACTTCTTCCCTGGACAGTCTGTCAGGCTGGAGGGCCCAGGGGAGATGTGGTTAGAAGCTCAGGAGGTGGGTTTGGACAACTGGGTTTCAACCTGCTCCGCCCTAAACAGCCACCTGGACCTAGGCCAGTCTCTCAACCTTTCTAAGCCTCAGTTTCCCCAGGTGTAGAAAAGGGACACAAATAATACCCACCTTGTGAAGTGGGCAGAGTTCAAACCTGATGTTTGAGATGCATACACAGGCTCAGTACAGGCTAGCTATTGTCCATATTTGCAGACACTCATGAGTCCTCGCCGTGTGGGGCTCAGCTGGGCACAAGGGTACAAGGGGAGCAGAAATGGCCTCCGGGGGCACCTGGTCCAGCGGGAAGGGCTGTGTGTGCTGAGAGCTGCCTTCCAGTGTGCAGATTTACAGACAGAGGTGTTGCAGGGAGCTTTGACAGCAAAGGGAACAGCGCACCTGGGGTGGAGACAATGGCAGAGGTAGTTTTCCCACATGCCCCTCCTTATCACAGAACACATGGTTGCCCCAGGTGCCCCCATGTTCTAAAGTGTTCAGTCTTACCCCGTCCTGCTCTCCGACCCCTTCTCCGTATCTCTGTCTCTAATCCCGGCCTCCTCCCCTCTCCTTCTCACTTTCTGTCTCTCCCTGTCTTCTTTTTCCATCTCTCCTCTGTCTCTCCCTCCCTCCTTCTTAAACATGTGTCTGCAGTTGTCCTGGGTGCCCCTCCTCTGGGAGTCTGCACTGAGCCTGACTCAGCCTCCTCCTACCACAGTCATTGCAATTACTGGCCCATCTCCGGCACCCACAGCCCCCAGTGCTGAGCTCCAGGGGGAAGGGTCTGTGGCTGACCCATCTCTGGCCCAGGAAGAACCTCACCGAGGGCTTGTTGACTGAGTGAGTGTGGAGAAAGCTGGGGTGAGAAGCCAAGAAACCCCCCGGCACCAAATCCTTTGGTTACAATTCTAATTGATGGCACCCTTCTCATCCCCCAGGAGATGGGAAGAAGCCCCAGCACAGGGTGGTGGGGGGTGGCTGAACCCATCCTTCCTCCTCCCTACCCTGTGCCCTGCAGGGGCCTCCCAGCAGGGGGGACATTCTGGTCCTGCCTCGGACCTTAGGAGGGAGCAGGAACATCAGAGTTGAGTAGAACCCAAGACCTCATTTAATGGAACAGAGGAGGAGGGGCCCTGAACAAAAGCACAGGAGAGTTGAGAAGTGCCCCCACCCTGTGCTGTGCAGCACCTGCCTGCCTGGTGTCCTGAGGAGGGTCGGTAAGAGCATGGCAGCAGGGAGTGGATGGGAAAGGCTGAAGAGGAGATTCCTCCATCAACCCCGGCACCCAGCACTCTCCTACAGGGAAGCTAGGACCTACTTCTACCAAAAGGCCTCTTTCCTCCCCACATCAGCTTCTGAAGACAAAATGAGAGGGCAGCAGGAGAGCACCAGGGAAATGCCAGTGATGAGCTGGGAGAACCGTGGAGGCAGGGTTCCAGACACCCCCAAACCCTCATGTGCCTCCCTTTCAGGGCCAGAGGTGCTTTCAACTTAGTGGGTTAGTTTGCAGTCAAAGGTTTGTTGGAATCTCCAGAGGGGTCCTTGGCAGCCTAGGGCTCCTCACTAGCACCTGCCAGGTGGGTCTTCCACGGGGACATGCCCTTTCCATTCCCTTCCCTTCCCTTCCAGCTCTAGATTCTAGCCAACTCGGTCCTCCTTCTATTCCTATGCATCTTCTATTCAGCTGCAACCAGAGTAAAAATAGCACAAACCCAGGGCCCTTCAGGAGGTGCTTGACCGTGAGCTGTGGCATTTATCCTACAAGTGTGTCTTATCCTGGAAATGACACTCTCCCAAGGTTGCTCAGCAGGCACTAGCCCAGGGTTCCCTCCGGGCATCCTGTCCACTCATCCTTAACCTCCTGTGTGTTCGTATTGAGAGTGAGAGGAGGGGTACGGGGGTAGCAGGATGCCTCCTTTTCTTGATCCACCAAGCCGATCTTGACCCTGAGCAAAATCTTCCTCCAGCGAGAATTAATTTCCAAAAATCCATTCAGGAAAAGACTCTTAAAGTTCAGCCACCTGGTTGGCCCTCTTGAAAAGACAGCTGACCCCCTGGAGCTGTGGTGTTTGTGGGGGACTCTGAGGGGAGGGGGCTGGGGGACAGGAGAGCAAGGGCTCTGAACCAATAGCGCTGTTGCCCAATGTTGCCCCATTTGTAAAGGAAACTCAGCAATCAAGAGCTTCTCTGCTTGTCCTTCCTGCCCTTTCTCCTTGTGCCCACACCCCGTGCCCCGGAACCCCTGCCCTTCCTTGTGGTCTTCTCTTCACTCCAGTCTGGTAGGGCTGGGCCCATGTTCTCAGTCTCTCCGGGTTGATACTTGTGTGTCTTTCTGATTCCCTTTCTCCTTCACCCACTATGTGTGATCCAGGGCCCAAATGCACCCATTCTTTCTTCATTCTGCCCTTATGTCCACATGTTCCTTTCTCTTCCATGGTCACAAGATGGCCCTGGGATCCTGCCTGGGCTCCTGACCACTCCCTTGCCTCACGGCTCCCCCACTGTGGTCCATCCCTGAGGGAATCTTTCAGAACCACAGAGCTAACAATGGTTCCAAGTCATCTCCCCTGCTCCCCCCCGCCACTACACTCTGTCCCTAAGGAATCTCATCCCTTTCCCCCTTTGGATTAAACAACCCACTCTCTGTGAAAACCCCCAGAACTGTATTGCCCACCCAGATCTCATGGCTACTTGGAGGTGTGCTCAGCCATGAACCAGACAACTCAGCCTGAAATCCCACCAGCACCCCAAAGCAGCACACCCAACTTCCAGTGCTGGACAAAGATTGAATAGGCACATATCTCCCTGTTCCTCCTGCTAAGTACAGCTTAAACCCTGGAGATGATAGATATAGTGGTTTAAACAATGTGAATGAATCATCTTAAAGTTGTAAAGGTAGAGGTTCAAGTTATCCTCAGTGGTCTAAAGAACACCAGGCTGTGCTCCTTCTGGAGACTCCAGAGGAGCCCACTTCCTGGCCTTTTCCATCTTCTAGAGGCCCACCATATTCCTTGCATCTTGGCCCCACCTCACTCCCACTTCTGTTTCCATCATCGTATCTCAGTCTCTCACGCTGACTCTCCTGCCTCCTTCTTATAAAAACCCTTGTGGTTACATTGGGCCCACCAGGATAATCTCCCCATCTCAAGATCTGTAATTCAATCATATGTGCAAAGTCCCTTTTGCCACGTGAGGTAACATACTTATAGGTTCCAGGAATCAGGACATGTACATCTCTGGGGTCCATATTCAACCTAACAGGCCAGTATATTGTGATAAATTGTGTGTGTGAAGTAATACCTAGAGCAACCACTACATAAACTATACAAAGAGATACACTCAAAAACACTATAGATAGGGACTTCCCTGGTGGTCCAGTGGTTAAGACTTCACTTTCCAATGCAGGGGGTGAGGGTTTGATCTCCAGCTGGGGAGCTAAGATCACGCATCCTCCCAGCCAAAAAACCAAAACATAAAACAGAAGCAATAATTTAACAAATTCAATAAAGACTTTAAAAATGGTCCACATCAAAAAAAAAAACAAAACACTATAGATAAATCAAAATGGAATTCTAAAAAGTGTTTAAGTAACCCACAAGACAGTAGGTAAAAGAAAACAGTGAAAATGTAAAAATAGGGAAAACAAACAAAAATTAAAATAAAATGACAGACTTAACCCTAATATATCAATAATTATATCAACTATAAATAGTCTAACTATTCCAGTTAAAAGACTGAGATTGGCAGAGTGTTTTAAAAAAACAACCCTGCATTGGCTGTCTACAAGAAACTCACTAAAATATATAAAAACATATCTAGGTTGAAAATAAAAGAATGGAAATATAAATACCATGTAAATGTTAATAAAAAAGAAAGTAGGAGTGACTGTACTAATATCAGATAAAGTCAAATTCAGAGCAAAGAAAATTATTAGGGGCAGCTTGGAATATTACATAATGGTAAGAGTCAACCCACCAAGAGATCATAACAATCCTAAATGGGTATGTACCAAAAAACAGAGCTGATAGAACTAAAAGGGGAAACAGATAAATTTATAATTATAGTTGGAAGCATCAAACTCCTCTCTCAACAACTGATAGAACAGGGAGACAGCAAATCAGCAAGGGTAAGGACCAATCCAACAACACCACCAACAAAGATCTAATCAACATTTATGGAACACTGCCCAACAACAGCAGAATACACATTCTCCTCAAGTGTCCACAGAACATTTACCAAGATAGACCACATCCTGGGACATAAAACAAACTTCAACAAATTTAAAAGAATTTAAATCGTACAAAATGTGTTTGATCACAATTAAATGAAACTAGAAATCAAGAACAGAGATAGGAACACCTCCAAACACTCAGAAACTAAGCTTCACGCTTCTAAATAATCAATGGGTCAAAGAGTCAGAAATGGGGATCTTGAGTTCCTCCCAAAAGACAACGAAGTCATAACTTTGAATAAGAACCTAAGTAGTTTTAAAACAAGCAGCCAAGCCAACATTTTGAGAAACGCAGGTGTGAATGTTCAGATATAGGGGAGACACACACAGAGAGACAGAGATGGAGAGAGAGAATGAGAACCCATTATTCTTTGCAGAAGCCCCCTGTGAAATGAGATCACTTTCTTCTGGCTCTCTCCTCCCCCACATCTCCCTTTTCCCCTCCCATACTGTCCTGCAAAGGGCTATTCTTGAATCCCATGGCTCTTTTGATCTGGCTATAGCCAACTGACTTAAATTGTGGATCACCTACTCAAGCTGGCCAAGGAGTCTTTTTTTAACTTTTTAAAAAATGACTGTCATACAGAAAAGTGTAAAACTGTAAGTGTACAGCTCAATAGATTATCCCAAAAAGAACACTTATGTAACCACCACTCAGGTCTAAAAAGAAAACATTGCCAATTTTCAGAAGCCTCTTTATACCTCCACTCAAACCAACACCCTCTCTCTGTCCCCAAAGTTAACTACTATTCTAATTTTTAACACTATAGTTTACTTTTGCCTCTGTTTGAACTTTATGTAAATTGAATCATACAATATGTATTTTCTTGTATCTGGTTCCTTTCATTGAACATTATGTTAGTGAGATCATCCTTTTTTTTTCATTTTCTGATTTTTATTTTGTTTCATAATATTTGCTAGTATTACAAATACAATCTATTTTTGGATATTATCCTTATATCTGGCAACCTCATTAAATTCATTTATTAATTCTAAGGCCCCTCCTAGCAGCCTCAGTGGCTCTTGGCATTTTCTAATCTGTCTTCCAGTCAGCTGTCTCCTGACTCTTAGGAGAGTCCTAAGAGTCTCCTACCTCTGCTCCTACCTCCAAAATTCTCTGGGCTACAAGGAACGATTTCCCAGAGCCCATGTGGTCACTTGGCCACTTTCTCAAGAGCTGAGGGTCACTATGTTGGTGACTAAGGACAGGTGATGTGCTTTGCAGGGGCTGCAGAGAGTGCCACAGACTGAGGGGTGAGTCCAGGACTAGCTTGTTCTGAACCATCATTCCCTAGTCATTGGGAATGGTTCACCTTGTTGAGGAAGCAGCAGCAGGATGCAACATGGATGCCAGATGGCCAAGATGAGGGTTTAAAGGCAGAAGATGATTCGTAGAATGAGGAACTGGTAGCAAAGCCTGGGGACGTGCTAGATGAAGCAGAGCACGATGGCTATTTGCAAATGGAGGAAAGAGTCAGAGAAGTGAGCAATTTCCTGGATATTTGGAAATATTCTGGCTTGAGGTTGTTCCTATGAAATAACTTGAACCAAAAAAATCAGACACTCTCACAATTGAATGTTTCCTTTGATGCTATTTTACAAGTAGGGTCTCTAAGCCCAGAGGGGGCATGTGGCCTGCCCAGACTCGCCCAGGGAGGGCTAGGTAGAATCTGGCTTCCTGACTCCTTGCACTAGGGGAGGAGTAGGGTTGCTTTCAGTTAAAAACATCCTCACTGAGCATTTATTCTGGTCCAGGCACTTGTCAAGGGCTGTGTCACCAAAATGAACCAGACCTGGTCCCTGCCCCCAACGGCAACAAACAAGTGAGCAGGCAGTTACCATGATGGGAGATGAGAATGTCCAGGAAAAGGCATGGAAGACCATGCCTGTGCTCAGTGCCCTATAAATGGGAGAGGGAGTCTGCCTCCCACCTGTGGCAGCTCTGAAAGGGGCAGGGAAAGTCCCCACACACCCTCACTCTGGCATCTTCCAACAACTTCCACAAGGTGGCCTTGCTGGAACCAAGTGACTGAGAGAGAGAGTATAGGGACCAGGAATTGTGGGGCCTTGTGGGTAAGTGGAGGAACTCCCTCTTTTACTCTGGGAAGGTAGGAGCCACTGCGGGGTGGGGGGCTAAAAATAGACTGAGAGGGAGCAGAGAGGCAATTGCCGAGGCTCAGCGATAATCAGAGACAGAGATGAGACAGCTTCGCCTCGGGTGCAGCAGCGGGGAAGTGGAAAGACAGGTTGAATTCTAGGCACATTTGATAGGTGGACACCATGGGATTTGCTTACATTACCAGGGGATATGGGGTGTGAAGGTCAGGAGTGGAAGATGACTCCAAGGTGCTTGGCCTGAGAAGCTAAAGGATGGACTTCCATTAACTGAGATTTGGAAGACTGTGGATGGAACAGATTGGGAGGGGGTGGACCAGAAGTTCCATTCTGGACACCATCAGATTGACAGACCCCTGGACCTCCAGATGGACTTGTGAGAGAGGAAGCTCCCTGACTCACCACCACTCAGAATGCACTGGTACTGCAGGAGTCAAATGCAGAGGTCTGGAGCTTTATTTAAAATTATTTTGGGGGCCATGGATCCATTTTCTCCCCAGGATAATGCTGATGTCTAATTATCCAAAACACTGTCCAACTCCAGGGCCTCATGAAACACTCTGTATCATGTTGATGGATCATTCTTACGTGTTAGGAGCCTGGAACAACTTTCCTAATGGCCCCTCAAGCCCCACTCTGACCCTTCTGCCTCTGCCCTACCCATGCCTGCAGCAGTGGAGTGCAGAAAATCTCCCATTCAAGCCTTCAGCTTATCGGCACTGTTCCATGCATGTCGGTTCCTTCCTTGCACAGGGACCCGGAAGGGCTGAAGTGTTTCTCTGTATGGTCCACATCTAGCACAGAGCCTGCCTCTGCGAATTTCATGACTAACACTGCTTTGTGATTGATTGTTGACCACTGCTTTGTGATTGATTGTTGGCTTATCCCTGAGCGAAAGAGAAGGAAACATCTACCCTGGCTGCAGGGAGAACAATGGGTGCATTCACAAGCTTCAGAAGGGCTTGTGTGCATTTTTGGACAGTGTTTATTCATCATTTTATGGGCCACTTTGTGTTGGCCACAGATTTCAGTGCACTAAAGAATTTACTGAGATCAGAGCTGAGCAGTGATCCATAAGATGTGAGAATTAAACCCATGAGAGAAGCCTTGAGAAGGAGCGGAGCTTTCTCACGCTGGGCTTCTGCCCCAGGGACAGCCTAGTTCAGGCTTCCTTCCAGGTGGGCCATGGGGCTGATACGTAAAGGACAGGAGACCTGGACAGTAGGGATACAGCTACCAGTGGAGTTGTCCCCAGCTCTGTGCCCTCTGCCATTGTTTATGGGAAGATACTCCAGCCATACTCCTTGCCCTGCAGTGCTCACAGGCTGTTCCTGCCCTGACGCCTGGTGCCTCCACTCCTCACTCAAATTCTCAGAGCCAGCAAAGGGCAGCCCCCTCCAGGAAGCCGAGTAGCTGCACCTGCGTGAACTCTTCCTTCCTGCAGCCCACCTCCCTGCCCAGATCACACGTCAGCAAGTGGCCCTATGGAAGTAGCGTTTGCTTATGGAATCTTTTGCGGATAATTATCACCCAGCCTGTGTCAGCTAGTTTGCTCCGCCAGGGCCTCAGTTTCTAGGAAACTGCTGGTCCTGAGATAGGACTACAAAGTACAACTGAATTTTGTTTAGAACCCCACAAACAGACATATGAATGGGTACAACCCATTTGGAGAACCATTTGGCAGTATCAGCTAAAGCACAATAAGCCCCATGACCAGGGCTGGGCTGCTAAGTGCTTAATAACGGGTTCTGGGAGTGTAATTCCAGCATGACTATTGTTTGATGTATTTTTTCATGTTAAAGAGCAAGATGAAAGAGAAACGACTAGAAGCATGTCAGAACTTCACTTATTTGTCGGTGATGTGAGCAATGTCTTTCCTGAATCAGATACATAATCGTTTTCCAGTACTATATAATTGAAAAATATTTTCTCAATTGTTTGTGCTATTTATGATGTTATAGCTACAGAGATGACACACTTATTAGTTTAATCTGCATTGTGGACATTTTCTCTATCACTTTCTTAAGTCTAACTCTAGACAATCAATAAAAAAACAACAATCTATTAAGCCCTGATTTGTAGCATTTGCCAATTTCCAAGGTGACTGATTTCGCATTGCCAACGTGGATGGACATCACTGAATCTGGAGTCGGGAAGAGATGAGTAATATCATGTTACACAGTGTTCCTGCCAAACAGATACAATAGACATAAATAACATCGAGAACGACAGGAATGCAAGGGAAAAGGGTCAGAGTGGGGCAAAATTCTGCAACCTCCTGGCAATCTAACAGCTGGTTTTCATGAACCCAGATGAGCCAGCTCCTGTGCAGCACTGCCTAAGTGTACACCTAATAGAACTGTGTGCACACAGGCACCAAAAGCACAAACAGGAATGTTCACAGGAGCATTACCCCTAACATTCAAAATGTCTCTTAGTGGTAGACAGGAAAAATAAATTATAAAGCAACAAGAATTGCTGCTACCCACCATAACAGGGCTGAATCTCAAAAATACAATGCTGAGTGAAAGAGGTCGGACACAAAGGTGTGTCTACCTTTGTGCATAGCTCTGACTGTGTTTATATAAAGCTCAAGAACACGTCAGATGAGCCTATGATGTCACAAGATAGGAGAGTGGAAACTTTAGGCAGAAGGGGTGGGAAAGTGATCGGTGGGGCAGGAGTGGGGCTTCAGGGTACTGGTAATATAGGGTTTTTTCTTTTTTTTTTTGCGGTACGCAGGCCTCTCACTGTTGTGGCCTCTCCTGTTGCGGAGCACAGGCTCCGGATGCGCAGGCTCAGCGGCCATGGTTCACGGGCCCAGCCACTCCGCGGCATGTGGGATCTTCCCAGACCGGGGCACGAACCCGTGTCCCCTGCATCAGCAGGCAGACTCTCAACCACTGCACCACCAGGGAAGCCCCTAGGGTTTTTTCTTGATTTGAGTGGTGATTACATGAGGGTGTTCATCTTGTGATAACTCACCTAGCTGTACATGTATTAACCATGCACTTTTCTACACGTAGGTTGTACATCCATTAAATGTTTATTTTTAAATGCCACCAGCATGAAGGCAAACAACTGCATCTCCCAAAGGGGATGTGTCAAAAATGCTGCGCTGGGAGGCCCTCTGGAACCTGCAGGGCAAATCTTTCCTTGATAAACAACCTCCTCCCTCAAAAGTCAACCCTTGACAGTGGCTGAAGAGAGAAAGGGGAGGGGAGAGGAAGGGGATGGATATTTGTAAATGGACAAAAGTTGTGGTTACCCAAGTCACAGTGGGATGGTGTTTGAGCTGGGCCTGGGCTCAGGAGAAGGACGGAAGGGAGAGAAGGAGGGAGGGAGGGAGAGGAAAAGAAACGAGCATGTCTGGCAGACTCTGCCCGACACCTGAGCACAGTGACAGGTGCTGCTCTGGACGCTGTGTGTGCACAACACATTGGATCCTGAGCCACCCCTGCGAGGTGGGTCCTGCCATCACTCTGCCCATCTCACAGATGAGGACACCAAGGCTCAGGGGCGAGGTGACACCAAAGCGCCCTCTAGGCAGCCTCAGGCCCCGGGAGCTGTGCTCTCCTCACCCCACCCCACCCCACCCCCATTACTCCCCTAGGAAACTTTGTGTCTCTGCTGCAAAGGCAGTGCCAAGAAGGGCCTGAATGTTCTGCCAATGTTCACCTCCCTCCCACACTGGCACTGAGCCTTCATAATCTGGGGCCCCCAGCATATTGCTGTTAATCGAAATTAGCTGTGGCTGACGAAGCAGGGACATCAAAGGGGTCCACAGGAGGAATAAGGAAACAAATGAAAAATCGAGTCAAATGTTCCCAGCAAATGCTGACACCTCGAGTTCCACAATCTGTCTCATCTCTCGCCCCCAGCCCCACCCACCTCGAGTCAAGCAGGGCAAGAACTTGCCGCCTTGGGGCAGAGAGGCCAACTTTTCCATGCCCTTGGGGGCTGCTGAGCTAGCTCCAGACTGGAAAGAGTGTCCATGACCTCTGGGTCTGGCTCCAAGGCCGTGCTTCCTCCCTGGCCAGCCTCCTGCTCTCCCAAGCCCCTGCCAGCCCCAGGAGGAGCAAGCCTTCTTCCTTTCCTTTTGTGGATTAAATTCTGGATCAAGTCAGACCTCAGTCCAGCGCTCAGCTGGATCGGGGACCAGGGAAGCTGGGAAAAGAAAGCTCAGGGGTGCAAGCTGGTTGAGCCAGAGGCAGGCAGCCTGGAAGGTGATGACAGGTCTGCTGGCTGGGCTCCAGGCTTTGTTCTCCTGGGTTCCGGTTGTGCTCTGGGCCCAGACCAGCCATGAGGCCTGCAAGACACTGTCCACTGGGGCGGGAAGTAGAGCTTTCTGCTGGGGAGAAAGAGAGAGCGGGAATGGGGTATGGGGCAAAGAAGGAGAACGGGTGGCAAGCAGGGAGCCCTGCAGGGCAGGAGGTCCCCACAGTTCCTGTGACAGCTGCTGGTGGCAATGGAGGACCACCCACTTGCTTAATGTCAATCACCAAGCAGGGATGCCAAGGTCACAGGCTGAGGCTGGTGGGAGTGGGGTGGGGTTCTGAGGACCCACGCGGCTCCTAAGGAGAGTAGGGGTCCTCCTCAGAGGAAAGAGACTGCAGGAGGTACCTGCCCCCTAGGAAGCCCTCAAGCCACACCCTTTCTGTGCCCAGCGCCTCCTCCTTTAGAGAACCCACTTATGCCGACTGGCTCCTTTGCTCCCATGGGTGTTGGCCGTCACACCTGTGAAGTGGTTCTTCCTACGTCATCTCCCTCAAACTTTTGGGTCAGGGTTCATTGCTGTGATGCTGGCCATTTGTGGTGCATTCATTGTCGCTACCATTGGCTATCCCGGGCTCTCTTCCCCAGGGAGGTTGGGGCTGAGGCAGCGGGAGGACCTCAGTGAGATACAACCAGAACTGCCACCCGCCATGCAAAGGGCTCAGGAAGGAACTTAGAAGAGAAAATGTCCTGGGGAACCTTCCTCGGAATCTTTTAAGGCCTGTCACAGCCAAAGAAGAGGGCTGGCCTGTCCTCTAGACGTGAGAGAAAGAGTGAGCACAGGTGTTTGGGTTCTGTGAAGAGAGCCTGCTGCTACAAGGAGCAGCTGTGCTCCACCTCGGGGGAGGTCCTCTGCAGGGAAAGCCCACCCTCCTGTGGCCCCTCTGACAGACCCCCATCCCCACTCTCAGGCTGGGCAGGAACGAGGAAGCAGCCTGGTTTCCTGCTTTCTTACCCACAGCAGTGCCCTTTCACGCTGCAGCGGGAGGAAAGGCCCGAGGGAGAAATGATGCCAAGGTTGGAAAGGGATGGCATCAGACGGGCCAGGCACCTGGAACGTGGGGACGACATAGACCAGCCACAAGATGAATGGCAGCCTTCAGCTTCCAACAGTGCACCTGGGCTACAGGAGAGGCATTTCTAATTCACCTCTTCGAACCTCAGTTTTCTCATCTCTAAAATGGGAGTAAAAATCTCACAGGGCTGTGGCAAGGATTCAATATTTATATTTTTTAAAAACCTTGGCACTGTGCCTGGCCCATTAGGAAACTGTGGGTTACAGCTTTGGCTGTTGGGATCTGTTTCAGGTTGGTTCCCGCAACCTTTTGGCATGCTCCCATCCTTTTGTTTTCTTGAGAACCTCCTTATTTTCTGACACCACAAGATGCTACAGGCTCATCTTATGTTCCCCGACCCTGGCCTAGAATCAGCCATTTTACCAAGCCTGCCTTCCTTCCTTTTACTGGACAATGATAGTCAGAAATCAAAGCCTTAACACCGGGTATACTTGTTGCTACTGGGCTGTCTCAGCAGAGTGAGGTAATATAAGTAAAAGTCATACATGTAAAGTACACAGATGTACTCACATTGTTCCTGTATCTAGCCAGCTGTGCACGTACTGAGCTGCATACTGATGTCTCCAGTCTATCCCGTCCTCAGGATTCACTCCAGCCTTCCTTCCTTGTGTGTAACTTCCCTCCCCTGCGGTATACACAACCTTCTATCATCCATTTACTTCTTTGTTCTACCCCAGCACACCTGTGAAGCAATTTCGGAATTGCAGCCCTCTGGGAAACAGATTTACCAATTAGAGTATGCTCTTTACAGCTCCTTTCATCTTTAGCCTTACAATTTCCAGGCAAAACACTGTTTTCTAAAGTGACTCAGATCAGCCCCTTTTCCCGCCAGCCGCTTCAATGAGGTCATGTCATGCATCTGTATAAAGTTTGTGTCAATCATCAACTTACCACCTCCCAGCTCTGAATGCACCCTTCAGCATGTGCACTGAGCTGGAATTCCAGAGTGAGCGTGATGGTGAGCTTTCTCAGTAGAGGGCGCCGGAAGGACATTGCAGGAGAAAGGCGTCCTCCTGCCAGTTCCAGTGAGGGCCAGGGGAGGGCAGCGTGGGCGTAAGGACAGGCAGTCTGGGCTGCCCATTTGCAGCCTGGGTCTGGTGATGACCTTTTCCAGAGCCTTCTCCATACAGAGCCGGGAGCCCCGCGCAGCCTGCGTGGCATCCTGTGCGCTGGCACCCGGACTTCCTCTCCAAGTCCAGGGACACACGTTGAGCTGCAGCCCCTGTGCAAGCCTCCACGTGGCTCAGGCACTCAGAAGGCCTCCTGGTCCCATGGCCCCCAGTGAACGTCTCTGCTATCCCTGGGCTGACCGCACCTTCTCCAAGGAGACCCGAAGCCCTTCCAAGTTTGTCCTCCCTCAAGGATTCTCCCTCAGCCCTAAGTTTCCTTATACCTTAGAGTTACTCTTAGATTATTTTAGTTTTTCATTGACTCTTCTGCTGCCCTAGGAGCACTCCCTCTGGGAGAGAAGGTTAGCCTCGGCCCCAGAGGAATGTGTCCTAAATTAATAAAGCAGCCCAATTATGACACCTTGGGACCAAGGCCAGTGGGATGAGAAATGCAGACTCAGGTTGGTGGCCCTACCTCTGGGCTAGTGGCAGGACAATTCCAAGTGCTGGTGAGGATTAGAGCAATTGAAACACTCATAAACTTTTAAAAAACTGGCTTATCTACCCAACTGTTGGACTGCACCCCACAGACCTACAAGGCCTGTGCCCGCCCCACTTCAAGACCAAAGAAAGAGCCCGGAGTCAGCAACAGAGACGTTAGTGGTGTCATGGATGGGGGAGCTTACACATCTGAAGCAAGGTCCTGGAGCGACACCCCACTGTGTGCGGTGGACTGGGGGGAAAGGAACATGGTGGCAGTCTTCGTTCCGGGGGCGGAGGGGAAGGGGAGATTACCAGTTACAGGGGAATTGATGTCAGGTGGGCTCATTAGTTACCAGGGAAACCAGCGGAGGGGCACGCCCCTCACCGCCCCTTTGATAAGAACAATCACCAGCTGGGGCGGGGGCAGGAGTTTAGGAAGGTCAGTCGTGTGTAAAATATAGGTGAAGCAGACACTGGTAGGGCAGAGGAGGTACAGAGAGCCATCTTGAGTGGCCTGACCATACACCAAAAAAAAGGCATATAAAGGTGCATAAGAAGACATGTCTTAAGAATATGCATAGTCCCGTTATTTGTAATAAGCAAACATTGGTGTGGATAAATACATTGCGATTTTCATTCAATGGAATATACACGATTAGGAATCAATAAATTATGGCGGCATGGCACAACATGGATAAATCTCACATACATACTATTGGGGAAAAGAAATGTTAAAAGATAAACTGAGGCACATTAAAATTTTCAAGAGATTGAGCATATATCAACTGGAATCAGGCAGCACCAAACTGAAGGTTGGCTGGCTATGCTCCACCGACAGGGGCTGGGGGAGGCTTTTTTAGAGAAGACACAGAAGCTAAACAAGGATACTATTTGATTGGCTATAGCTTACGTGGTTGCCTAATTTGGGAAAGCCTAGTTGGCTATTTGTGATAGGTTGTTCTTAAGTTTCGTTTTCTCAGATTCCAGTGCATTGATTCTGGCTGAGGTTTCAGTTTGCTTACAAAGACTACCAAGGCAGAAAAACCACCTCAGTCTAACGGACTCCTTGTTTAATTACCTTAACAGAAACAGAGGGCTGTGTTAAACATTTTAATAATAATTTTTATTTTTTTAAAAATGGTCATTTAAGTTTTCACTTTTTTTTGCACCATTAACAACAGAATTATGAAAAACTAAAACTCAAAACACAAATAAAGATGCTCCAAGAGAAGACAAAGGGGCTGAGCAGTGAGGGTCTCTGCCCACTACGGGGGTCTCCATTTTCACGGCCAGAGCAGGCTAGGAGCTCTGCAGTCAGGTACCTCGGGGCTCAGAGCACTCCTGAGTACCGCACTGGTCTGTACATCTCATCCAGATGTCAGTAGGTCCCACTGAGCTGCCTCAACTGCTGTGCTCAGGAAGGCATTCGTGTGGCCAGTCACTTGGTCTCACATTCATTCTGGATTGTTCATTACATTAGCCCTGGCCCAGGCTCTGAATTTTAACTCACAGGGATGGTGAATTTCAGTCAATAAACAGATAATCAGTAATGAGAACTTTTATAATATAGAGAGCAAGTTGTCTTAATGAGAAGTAAAAAAATTCTCAGTTGAATGATAATAAAAACGGAAGTTCAAATGGAACTTTTAAAAGTCCCAAAGATGGAAAATTCTGTTCTTAGGAATTAATTACTGATTAGGAGACTGGTTAGGGTTTTATCAGTCTGAAGGAGGAACTAAATTGGTTTACAAAGCTTTTTTTCTTCTTCTTCTTCTTCTTCTTCTTGCACTCAGCACAGGACAGGGACGGAGCAAAATGAAAGAAAAACCGTGGAAGACATTCGTGTTAAAGTTGACTTAAAGAGCAATTTCCTTGGGGCATAAGATCCTAGAGGCTAAGGTGGCCATATTTGAAAAAGAGTCCTGTCCTGTCCCAAAGGCTCTTAAAGCTGGGACTCTGAAAGAGGGCATTATTTTGGGATGGATAGATCAGGGATGATTACACGTCCCAGCAAGACCCAACAGAAAAAGAGGCAAATTATTAGAGAGAAAATGGAAATGATGCCGCAGATTGGGAAGCTGTGGACCGTTGCCCTGGAAAAACCGACAGGAGCAATTGCAGGACCATGCCCATTCCTCCCTCACCTCACCCCCAGGCCCCGGATTGGGATTGTTCTACAGAGCGGCAACAGAATTTGGACAGAATTCATTTAACATTTATTCAAGTAATTCTTGAGCACCCAAGCACTGTCTGGGTGGATAAAAATTCCCTGCTCTCCTATTTCAAATTGGTTGTTTCCTAGAAACTAAGGCTATGTCAGGACGTGATTTAAAAACAAATCCCCAAAAAGATAAATACAGAATGGTGAGCCTGCGCGTCCGGAGCCTGTGCTCCGCAACAGGAGAGGCCACAACAGTGAGAGGCAAAAAAAAATTTTTTTTAAATGAGACCAGCATCTAAGGGCTCTTCTCTGTACCAGGCACACCTAGAATCCTTCCACATAAAAGGCACATTTCATCCTCCAAAAGCCTGAAGCCACTTGTTCACTGCCACACAGACCAAAGACCCCTGACTTCCAGTCCAGACTCTCCCCTGTACCCTCACCCTCTTCCTAAATCTTCTCCTAATCTGCCCTGAGGTTGAGAGTATGTGGGAGGAGTACAGAAAAAGAATTTGAAAGAGAGAAATTGATTAAGCGGGCTCCCCAAATCTGGTTAATTTGTGACCCGAGCCAAGTAATATAGAGAAACAAAACTGGAGGGTGGGGCTTCCCTGGTGGCGCAGTGGTTGAGAGTCCGCCTGCCGATGCAGGGGACATGGGTTCATGCCCCGGTCTGGGAAGATCTCACATGCCGTGGAGCGGCTGGGCCCATGAGCCATGGCCACTGAGCCTGCGCGTCTGGAGCCTGCACTCTGCAACGGGAGAGGCCACAACAGTGAGAGGCCCGCGTACAGCAAAAAAAAAAAAAAACAACTGGAGGGTGAGGAGGGCAGACTCAGATGGCCCAGGGTGGGCCTGCTGTTGAAGGAGCTGAACTCTGGTGCTGCAGCAGAGGGCGGGAAAGAGGTGCCTGTGAGGTTGCCAAATGCTGCCATGGCCAGCCCCTCCCCCTCCCCCATCTTCCTTTTCCTCCCCACCCACCCCCACTGCCTCCCTCCCTCCCGCTTCTGTACCTTCCTTTTCCGTCTACAGCCCACTGCTCAGACTGCCAGTGCCTGACCCAGCTGGTGGATGCCACCACGCAGTCCTAGGACTGGTTCCCCCAAAAGCAGGCTCTGTAAACCTTGCGGGAAGGAGGGACACCTCCGTCTCCCTCTCGTGTGATTGCTACCAGGATCTCTCCAGGTTTCCCTTCCCTTCCGCTTCCTCGTGTGGTCTCCACCGTAACCGAGCATCAGAAGCACTTGGGGAGCTGTTTAGAAACGCTGATGCCCAGATCAACTCAATGAGAACTTCTGGGGCTGGGACTAGTAGTGTCCCTGTGAGACACGAATATGAATATCCCGCTATCTTCTCTTCAGCCCCACGGAGCTTTCCCAGGCCTTGGCATACCCCACCCCTACCCCAGAAACCCAGAATTCTCTGGAAAAACAGGTAAGTGATGTTACTCATGGTAGTTAGAGAGAAGAAGCCATTCAGCCTATGTTAATTTAATTGCGACAAACACTCTCACACTCTTTAATACTTGTGTTCAAATATTTATATCATTTGGGACTTCCCTGATGGTGCAGTGGATAAGACTCTGCGCTCCCAATGCAGGGGCCCAGGTTCGATCCCTGGTCAGGGAACTAGATCCCACATGCATGCCGCAACTAAGGAGCCCATGTGTTGTAACTAAGACCTGACACAACCAAATAAATCAAAATAAATATTTAAAAAAAATTTTATATCATTTAAGCGCACAGTTTTCAAATTAGAATATTCTCACCAGAGCAAGCGGCTAAAGGTAATCTTTACATGACCCAGAAACACTATCTGGGTATCTTTCAAGATCTCCTTAACATAATTATTTTCAAAGGTGGTTTTAGTGAAACAGAGCAGGATATGACTTTTTTTTTTTTTTTGCGGTACGTGGGCCTCTCACTGTTGTGGCCTCTCCCGCTGCGGAGCACAGGCTCCGGATGCGCAGGCTCAGCGGCCATGGCTCACGGGCCCAGCCACTCCGCGGCATGTGGGATCTTCCCAGACCGGGGCACGAACCCGTGTCCCCTGCATCGGCAGGCGGACTCTCAACCACTGCGCCACCAGGGAAGCCCAGGATATGACATTTTCACACAATATTTCACACCAGCTACAAAGTCAGACGGATCCTTTGTTTAAATATTCTCTGGTCACCCCCTTGTTATCTGAATGAGCTTTACGCTGCAGAAGGGTATTTGCATTTGTTCAACTGCAGGGGAAAAGGAGGAGGCCATTCTCCCCTTCAGGAGATCTCTTTCTTCAGCAGCAGTTAGGAGGCGGGCACAGGAATTTCTTTAGTTAACACCAGGCAGGACCAGGGAGTGGACAGTGGAACATGTACTGAGCGGGCCCTACAACCTGAAGGTGAGCAGGAGCCCTAGGAGGGAGGGAAGGTGGGTGCTCTGGGTGGGGTGGATCTGCACACAAAGCAGGAGGGCAGGGAGGGCAGGAGTGTTCAGAGGATGGCCCGGAGTGCGGGGCTGGGGTTTAGGGTGGAGGCGCGGATATGGCCTTGGGGGAGCATGAGCCTGGCAGGGCTAAGGCTGGTGGAAAGGCAGGGCTGGCCTGTGAGGGGTCTGAATGCCATACTATAGCCCCATGTAGGTGGGGGTTTCCGCCTCTGGAAAGACCCGCAGCTGCAGTGTGGAAAGTGGCTCAAGCAGCCCTGGAGGCGCCGGCAGGCCAGGACAGAGGCTGTTCTGCGGGCCTGAGCTGAGGTAGGAGCTGCCAGGCTGGAGGACTCGCTGAGGGCAGGGCTTTCCTCATGAGAGGTAGTGTCTCCTGCTTTAGCACCCACCCCGGCATCAGCCCCGCTCCTCTCTCCTTCCTCTTTCCCTAGCCTCTCCTGGAGGAAGTAGGGGACGATGAAGCACCTCGGGGTGTGGCCATGGCCTCCCACCCACGTGGGGACTTTGTAGCCTCATCTCCGGGGCATGGGAACTACAACAGCTTTGGTCTCCAATGGGTGGAGGAGTGGGCTTGGGAGTTGCCTTGGACAGCTTAGTGTCTGTGAAACATGGTCCCACAGAGACTTGGCGCAAGCAAGGAAGTGAAGAGCAAGAGCGAGGATGCAGGGATTTGAGCAAGGTCCCAGGATGGCCGTGTCCTTCTTTGTGTCTCTCCTCCCGGATCGTGAGCACAGCAGCCCAATGGACAGGGATTTTCAAATGTTACTTCTAGAAAGGGAAACTGCAGCCTGTCTCCACCATCTATAGTGCTTCGGAGGTAAAAAGGTGTGTTCCCAGTTAAAGGTGGGCAAATAGCAGAGCCAGGCTGAGATCCACCCGTCCTGACACGGAGTCCAGGGCCCTCCTTTGGTAATATTTTACTGGATGAAGCCATGCATTCCATGTCTTTCGAAATTCCCCGTGGAGCCTAGTGCTGTTCTCGGAACTTGGAGCCAGCATCAACTGACCTTTGTCCTTGGGGCAAAGACCTGGTCCACGAGCCCAGTCCAGGGACATAAAGGGAGAGTGGGTCTGAACCCTTGTTCTCTAAAGTGGGAAACCTCATGTCTTGCTCCAGATCCGTCAGATCCTGGGAGACTGCTGCACCCAGCTCACGGGGACAGCAGCAATGCATCAGGACATGAAGGTGTGGAAGCAGGTGTTCCAGGAATTAATCCGGGAAGTGAAACCATGGCACACATGGAAACTGACACTAGACAAAAGCCTTCTTCCTAACATCCTGAAGCCAGGGTGGGCACAATACCAGCAGTGGACCTTTGCCAGGTGAGTAGGGAATGCGATAGCAATATTCCAGAAAATTCTTGCTTATTTCTTACGGTGTACACTCGTTACTTGTCTTGTTCTGCTCATGCTTGTAAATTGAAGATTACAAGAAGCAAGGTGTCCTTGATCCAAGACGTTTTGACTTCATTAAAAATTTTTCCTTTTTACACTGAACCCCAAAACAATAGCAGGACTGGGCTAATGCCCAGATACAGAGAAAACAGGCTGCAAGGGGTGAGGGTGAGAAGCAGTGAGGAAAGGAGAAGAGGAGGAATGGAGGCTATTTCCCTCAACCACAGGAGAGTTGGATGAGCAGGACCCAGGGTTCATGCTCCCTGCATTGGGAGACCTAGGGTCCAACACAGAGTCTGTGGGGAGAGGCCCTGTGTGCTGAGGAGAACTGTCAGGGAGGGGGCGGAGGATAGGGAGAGCTGAGCAACGCTCAGCAACCTTACCCCTCTCTACTCCAAGCTGATGGAGTCTTTTTAAAATAGGACCCTCAGAAGTCATCCAAAGTCTCACCCTCTCTTTTCCAGTTGGGAAAGCAGAGCCCCAAGGATTGGGGGTGGGAGGCTGGGACTCTATCCCGGGACTGGGGCCGTGCTCATTGCCTGCCCAGCGACCCCTCGCCAGGAGAGGGTCTGGGCAGAGGAAGCAGAGCTCTCTTCTCCTGGTGGCGCATGGTTTTCCCAGGCCAAGAGCATGGGAGGAGAGTCTCAGCTCATTTCTCCCAGTTCTGGAGGCTGGAAGTCCAAGATCAAGGTGCCAGCTGCTCTTCTGAGCCACAGGCTTCTCATTGTGTCCTCACATGGCAGAAGGAGCCAGGGTGCTAGGTGGGGTCGCTATTATAAGGGCACTATATAATAGCCCAGGGCTCCACCCTCACAACCTAATCACCTCCCCAAGGCTCTACTTTCTAACACCATCACCTTCAATGTTAGGATCCCAACATGGGAATTTGCAGGGGGGACACAAACATTCAGCCTATAGCACTTATCCACACCCACTTGTATCTATTTTTGGATTTCAGTTCAGGGTTCTTGGGGCTGTTGCACTTGTAGCCTTTGACCCATTTAAATCTACATTTGAAGAAGCCTTGATTTGGGGTCAAGAGACTGGAGTTCCAGTCCTGCCTCTTCCACTCACTGGGTCTCTGGGTGTGACAAGTTCCCAGCGTGTGCCTCATCTCTAACATGATCACACCGGACTTCGAATTTGCCCAAGATTCCTTCCAGCTCTGATGGCTTGTGATTTGCTGTTTTCATGGCAGACACAGCTGTGGGTCACAGAGCATGCTGGTGGCACAGTGGAGATAGGACCAAGGGGCTCAGGATTTCTTCCCCACTAATCCATGACCCGGATCAAATCATGTTTCTGTGTGTCCCTCCGGCACAGCCCACAACTGCGCCATACTGGGCCAAGCTGAGGGTCTTGTCTTCTTTCTCCACAGGTTCCAGTGCTCCTCGTGCTCTCGAAGTTGGGCCTCTGCCCAAGTTCAGGTCCTTTTCCACATGCACTGGAGTGAGGGGGAATCCAGGGGCCAGGTGAAGATGAGGGTCTTTGCCCAGAGATGTCAGAAGTGCTCCCAGCCTTCGTTTGAGGTTCCCAAGTTCACAGAAGAGAACATCTCAAGGATCCTGAACAACCTGGTGTTGCGAATTCTGAAGAAATGCTATAGAGAAGGATTTACGTTGGTGGAGATCCCTATGATCAAGGAAATCTCTCTTGAAGGGCCACATGACAGTGACAATTGCGAGGCATGTCTGCAGGGCTTTTGTGTGCAGAGTGAGTTCGGTCTGGCCATGTGGTCACCAATATCCCCATTACCTCCCACAATAAGCTCACCCATCCTCGGGATTACCACCGAAATACCTTCTCCCACGAGGAGTAGCACTGGAGGGGATGCAGTGAAGAAAAAGAAGGTATTACCCAGACAGTCGTTTCCTGAGACCACACTAGCTGCAAGCCTCCCCACTTCCTGGAGCCCGAGAGCAAACACCAACGTCCAGGCCGAGAGAAGAGACCAGAACTGCTTCAACGATTGCACTTTCTATTCCCACACAGCCCAGCACACCAGGAGCTTAGGCGTGAGCTGCTGCTGTCTCATCCTAATCATCATCATTGTCATTGTGGTAAAAACCACTATCTGAGCCTGGAAGGCACGACGTTGAGTTTAAAAACTCAGACACACAGTCATCTATTGTGTAATCCCACTGATGCAAAATATTCAGAATAGGTAAATCTAGAGATGGCAAGTAGATTTGTGGCTGCCAAACAAGGGACTGGGGGGAGAGGGGAAGCGGGGAGCAACTATTTACTCTGTATGGGTTTCTTTGGGGGGGTGATGAAAATAGTTTAGAGGTGATGGTTGCATGACACTGTGAATGCACAAGATGCCATTTCTTTGTTCATTTTAAGATGGTTAATTTAATGTAAATTTCACCTCAATTTTAAAAAAAAGAATGCTGCAATTTCATTCATTCTCTAGAGAACTGAGACTGAGGCGTTTATGGCTCACAGAACAGTTTGGAAATCTTAGGAAACCCAGTGGCCCTCTCCCCAGACAATTTTGCACAGACCTTCTGATGTCAATCTGTGGAGGCGTTTGCCAGCCAAAGCATTAGTCTGAAAAGACGGGTTCTAGAGCAGTGGTCTCCACCGAGGAGCTACACGCAGCTGGGGGCTGAGGCAGGACCATCCGCCAAGGTGGGGAGATATCCTTACGACTCCATTTAATTTTTGTTTGTACTTAACTATTTCTTGTCACATGTTTTATCATGTAGGTTAATATATTAGTAGAATGGTACAGTGATATGATAAATAAATACACACCCATTTGGAGTGGGTGTTCAGTTTCTCATTGACAGGGTTGCAAAATCAAAAACATCGTTACAGGGGGACCCTGTTCTGAAGGACCAAGGGTGGAAGTCTGTCCATGGATTCTCACCAGGATTCTGAAACCAAGTTGCTTTCTATACAAGTTTTCTGTTCTGATTAATGAGAATAATTTTAAGACTCATTCTCACATCTTTTTTATCTAGAAATAGGAATCCTTCTGTATACGTAGCTAAAATGAAAGCAGTAGTCATTGACAGCAAATGCTCCTTTTCACTCATCCTTATCTCCTTCTCCAACTGCCTGCCTCTCTCATCAATGACAGTGGTTCCTGAAAGCACAGGGTTGGCCTGGCTGAGCCCTAGCCTTCAGGCTGCTCCTGCTGGGCCAGTCTCTAGAACTTTTTCATTTTGTAAAACTGAAACTCTGTAGCCATTAAACAACAACTCCCCTTTTCTCCCTCCCCCTAGGCCCTGCTAACTATCATTCTTCTTCCTGTTTGTATGAACCTGCCTACTTTAGATACCTCATACATGTGGAATTATATAGTGTTCGTCTTCTGGTAACTGGCTTATTTCACTTAGCATAATGTCCTCAAGGTTCATCCATGTTGTAGCATGTGACAGGATTTCCTTCCTTTGGGGGGCTGAATAATATTCCACTGTGTATATGTACCACATTTTGTTTATCCAGTCATCCATTGACAGACGCTTGGGTTGCTTCCACCTTTTGGCTGTTGTGAGTAGTGCTGCTGTGAACATGGGTGTACAAATATCTCTTTGAGACTCTGCTTGCAACTCTTTTGGCTATATACTCAGAAGTGGAATTACAAGATCATTCTACTTTAATTTTTTGAGGAACTTCCATAATGTTTTCTACAGCAACTGCACCATTTTACAGTTCCACCACAAGGATTCCAATTTCCTCACAGTCTAACCAACACTTATTTTCTGTTTTTTTAAATATAATAGTCATATCAATGGGTGTAAGGTGATATCTCATAGTGCCTTCGACTTGCATTTCTAGAAAATGCAATTTTTTATGATGTAAGTTTACACTTTCAAGGCAATATCAAAAATAATATTTGTACAACTCAGCACAGAGGTAACTATTGGGAACACAACAGAAATGTGTAGCTAAATTCTTCACAGACTTGCTATTCATGTTCAAACGTTTGAGCACAGTCTACATATCTGTATTAGGCAAACTCCAGGAACTTAAAATGTAATAGTGGGACAAGACAGAACAAACACATGCCTAAGAAACAAACATCTAAGAGAAAAGAGCCCATAAATAGCTGGAAGCTGAGTGACCAGTGAGGTGGGGAAGGCATGCTGGGTCATTAATACAAAAAGGGGTTCTTAGTAGAAAGCAAATCATAAAATATTAAAGTGGGGATCAGCCTTAGAAACTGTCTTCTCCAGCTCTATTTTTTGCAGGTGGGGAAAATGAGGCTTACCCAAAGTGAAGTGATTTTTCCCAGGATTATACAGTGCCTTTGTGAAAGAGCTGGCCTTGCAATCCTGGCTCCCTGAGTTCCAATGTTGACTATCGGCCCCTTCAGGAGGTAACAAAATATGTTCAGAAAGTCACAAAAATAAACATGCTCTAAGTGAGAACAAGGGACTTCCCCGGTGGCCCAGTGGCTAAGGCTCTGCACTCACAATGCAGGCGGCCCAGGTTCGACCCCTGGTTAGGGAACTAGATCCCACATGCCGCAACCAAGAGTTCGCATCCTGCAACTAAAGATCCCACATGCCGCAATGAAGATTGAAGATCCTGCGTGCTGCAACTAAGACCTGGTGCAGCTAAATAAATAAACAAATAAATAATTTTAAAAAAAATCAGTGATGGAATTAAAAAAAAAAAAAAAAAGTGAGAACCAGATCTTGTTTTGGACTACTTCATTGCTCGTACCTGGGGTTACAGGAGCTACCTGGGGTTGACCAGTCACAACTGAAATTAGACTGTAGTGTAGCAGCTGATTACTAAAGACTGAAGTCCTAACCCCAGACAGTGTCCATCCTTCCCTCAAAGCCACAGCTCTACTGGTGCAAGCTCAGCCTTGGGTCCTCTTTGTCTCCCTGGTGAATTTTACAATCAAGGCAAGTTCATCTATTTAACATCATATCTTCTTTGGTCCCACTACCAGTGTTTAGCTGCTTTCTTTCCTAAGAATTATGAGTGGTGCTAAGGCCCAATACTCAACTATAATTTGCTTTATCTGTAATTTATATTATGCTGCAATAAAATGACATAAGCATCGCAATTTTTCATTCTGATGAAACAGCTGGAGACTCTAAGCAGAGATATTTGAGCTGCCTATTAACACTGCAGTTTGGCATCATTTCAAGTTTTAAAGCTTAGATTTAATTTCCTAATTTTTAGAAATAAATCCAATATATATACCATAAAATAAGCATTTACACCTACATACACCACAGAACGATAACTAAGAAAACATACAGATGACCAAAAGCACAAGAAAAGATACTCAACATCACTAATTATTAGAGAAATACAAATCAAAACTACAATGAGGTATCACCTCATACCAGTCAGAATGGCCATCATCAAAAAGTCTACAAACAATAAATGCTAGAGAGGGCATGGATAAAAGGGAACCATCCTACACTGTTGGGGAGAATGTAAATTGGTACAACCACTATGGAAAATAGTATGGAGGTTCCTTGAAAAACTAAAAATAGAACCACCATATGACCCAGCAATCCCACTCCTGGGCGTATATCTGGAGAAAACCATACTTCAAAAAGATACATGCACCCCAATGTTCATTGCAGCACTATTTACAATAGCCAAGACGTGGAAGCAACCTAAATGTCCATTGACAGAGGAATGGATAAAGATGTGGTACATATATACAATGGAATATTACTCAGTCATAAAAAAGAATGAAATAATGCTATTTGCAGCAACATGGATGGACCTAGAGATGATCATACTAAGAGTAGTAAGTCAGACAGAAAGACAAATATCACATGATATCACTCATATGTGGAATCTAATTTTTTTAAATGACACAAATGAACTTATTTACAAAACAGAAACTCACGGATTTCAAAAACAAACTTATGGTTACCAAAGAGGAAACGTTGTGGGAAGGGATAAATTAGGATCTTGAGATTAACATACACACACTATAAAATAGATAACCAACAAGGACCGACCATATAGCACAGGGAACTCTACTCAATATTCTGTAATAACCTATATGGGTAAAGAATCTGAAAAAGAATGAATATATGTATATGTATAACTGAATCACTTTCCTGTACACCTGAAACTAAAACAACATTGTAAATTGACTATACTCCAAGTTAAAAAAAAGATAACTAAAAGTATCTAAGTTTCCTTCCCACTCAGAAAGGGAAAGACAGTAATTGACAGAAAGGGAAAGACAGTAACTGATTTCTGGAGATTACTGCTCACAATCGTCATGAGTTACCCTAAACTGGTGTTTGGCAAGCATGCCAAATGGTCATTCTAGAAAGCTAGAGTCAAGAAATCTGGTGTAGGTCTTGCTATTAATTAATATGCTCTACTCAATGATTTCACCTAAGTGTCTTTGCCCCTTAACTTCCAGCATATGAAAAATGGGTATAATAATAAGCTTTTGGAACCAGAACATTTTTCTCCTAAGAATTATATTTTCTTTCATTCATATTGCTTTAATGTCCATACATATATTCTACTATGCAAATTACTTTTCCAAATTATGAATCAGTCCATATGCATCATGCAAAATGTTCAAATCTCTATTATTTCCACTAAGATGCTTATTCTACTTTAGAATCTTTCTTCATTTTTACATTAATATGAATAAAGTAAATAGTATTTCTACAAGCCTCATATTTAAAAAATATATTTCTTTGGGGATGTTACATAACATGAAATAATTATATATCAATGTAGTACTTTTTCAGTTATTTTTATGTAACATCGAGATAAGGTTTTTGCACAAAAGACTGGTTTTATTGAAATAAATTTTCCATGAGCTATGGACAGTCAGTTTATGCGAAAGCCCTCACTTCCCCCCTTTTCAGATATATTTTCCATTTGGCTGTACGTAACATATACTGTAGCATGAAATAAAATTCCAAAATCATTCACATAGTACAACTAATAAACTTGCATTATATTTGTAAAGTGTTATAAAGAAAAATACAATTGTTTGAGGTTCAGTTAAAGTGATTTCTCATTTTCCTATTCTTTCCATCTCTTAACCTACTTCTCAGAGTTTGTGTTTAAGCTGAAGCAGTACTCTACTGAAGCATTACTATGTGGCTTTAGACTGCTCTGCCTGCTTTATGTCTGTTGAGGATAAAATATTTAGAGTTATGATTAAACCTATTAAGACAAAATATTGGGTGTCAGTATTAACCCCTCTGGGGGTAGACTGGTTCTTCAGATAAGAAAATAAAAAGCACTCTTCATTTTTAGCCCAGATTAACTTCTGAAAAACCCAAATGGCTCGACCGTGTTGTACAATATGGTAGCTACATTTGGCTATTTAAATTTAAATGTAATTAAAAATTTAGTTCTTCAGTCATATCAGACGCTGTTCGAGAGCTCAAGAAGCACATGCATCTGGTGGTTACTAAATTAGACAGCACAGATGCAGAACGTTTCCTTCACTGCATAAAGTTCTACTGGACACCACTGGGCTAGACCATATAGGAGTCGATTCATATATAAATATGTGTGAAGATATGCATTTTTTCCATCTTAGTCACAAAACCTACTTGTTTAAGCTTAGCTTCAACACATTCACAATCCTGTTTATTTTAGCCCAAGATAATAGAATAAAAATAGATATTTGTACAGTTTCTCCAAATCCTACAATGTGATATCAAAGTTCAAAGCCCTGTAATGAATACCTTCTTTGCCAATGCAAACCCAGTCTCCTGAGCTCGCTCTGGACTGCAGCGTCTTGGCCACAGGCAGAGTTCTCCTGTGGTACCTGCAGGGAAGCCTTGCTAAGATCTCCTCATCAGTGTGGACTAGTCATTCCCACTACTTATATGGCCACCTTGGAGGACAGGTCCCTGGAGGCAAGGCCTCTGCTCTGTGCTCTGGCAGGCACCCCAGGACCCCCAAGGGGCCCACTCAAGGCAGGCTGACCACCCATGCAGGCCATGCAAGGCTTCCCAGGACCCCCAAGGGGCCCACTCAAGGCAGGCTGACCACCCATGCAGGCCACGCAAGGCTTCCCAGGACCTCCAAGGGGCCCACTCAAGGCAGGCTGACCATCCATGCAGGCCATGCAAGGCTTCCCAGGACCCCCAAGGGGCCTTCTCAAGGCAGGCTGACCACCCATGCAGGCCACGCAAGGCTTCCCAAGACCCCCAAGGGGCCCACTCAAGGCAGGCTGACCATCCATGCAGGCCACGCACGGCTTCCCAGGACCCCCAATGGGCCCACTCAAGGCAGGCTGACCACCCATGCAGGCCATGCAAGGCTTCCCAGGACCAGCCAGGCCCACACTTGCTCCACTAGGGCCACCAGCATACCATCTAAGCCCCATGCCTGGGCAGACAATCCAGCCCTTCTTTCTGCCCTCAAGGTCTAGATTATACCTAAAGTCTTTCCTGAAAGCCTTCACTTGTAAAATATAACTTAAAACATGAAAATAGCCATTTGTATAAACCCAAGGAAAACTGTCCTCAGTAAAGGAAATAATGCATTAAAACTCCTTCAAAATAACAAAATAAAATAAAGTCTCATCTGACTAGTCCAGTATAAATACTCTTCTCACCACCCCTGTATCTCCAGATTCCTGAAAACAATGCAATCAACTTCAAAATTTGGTCTTTAAGTGATAATTTTTTTTAAAATAACACATTTTCTAAAATATTAAATGTGCATTATTTGGAAACAAGTGTATGCAAATGAACCTTTAAATATCAATATATAAACCCATTTATCAATTCTCCAGTCCACAGAGAGAGGTACTCACATATCCGAAATTTGAAAATCATCTTTCCTAACAACTATGACCGTGGTTTCTAGACTTTGTCTTTAAGCACAAACCATTATTCCTCTATGACATGACCCACAACAGGAAGATTTAGAGCTCCACAAGTCAGGAAAATTCTGTAGTCTTCTGATGGATAGCATCAAAGCTGAAGGCTGAAAGATACTTTAGTGGCATAGCTGGGAACAGATTCTGTAACAAAAAGAAAATATATACTCAACCATTCCCCATTTTATTATGAAGTGTAACTACGTCAAAACACAACTTATTGCCACTACATACTTCAAGTATAGAGATAAATGCATTTATTACCACTAAGTCAACCACCTCAAATGTATAGTCTGGCGTTAGAGATATTTAGATCTAAGAAGAATACATTATTATTAACTCTCAGTCTTTTGCAATCTTTCCAACCAACTCACACAGCTACATCAACATCTTGGAAACTGTATGATCCTAAAATAATAAAAGTTGACAAAACAGAAATAGATGGCCAAGGATTTGGGACTGGGGATGCCAGGTGGAAGGGAATATGGTTTACAAGAGAAGTTTGGGCTATTCCTAAATGAAGCACCATCTTATTAATAACGCTTTTATCATTCTTACTCTTCCAACTGGTTACTCCCCACTCTCTCTCTCTCTCTCTCTTCACAGCCAATTTTTGTCAAAGTATGGTCTATACCAATGGTTCTCAAGGTGTGTTTCTCAGACTCAAGGCATCAGTATCACCTGGGAACTTGTTAGAAATGTACTTTCTCAGGCCCCATCCAGACCTGATGACTCAAAAACTCTGAGAGTGGGGCCTGCAGCTGATTCTCATGTGCACTAAAGTTTGAGAACCAGCGAGGGGCTTCACTTCCTCATCATTCTTGAATCGTATCAGGTTGGATGTCCATGTAGACTCACTAAATCTACTTTTTTTCCTTAGAGTGATGAACTCTCTAACTCAGACATTAGTCTTATGGGGAAGGAGGAAAAAGAGAGAAGACAACATGATGAAGAAAAAAGAAACAAACTTAAAAAAATTCAAAGCATATGTCCAGCATAGGTTGAACTATTAAGAAATCACCATTTTCGTAGGTCAAAACCAGCTGAATATTGGCAATATCATTTAGTTCAACCTACTATGAATATGTGAAAGATAGAGTTATGATAATTATTTAGAAATAAATGAATGGAATCAAAATCTATCATTACTAAAGTTAACTTTGAAAATCAAATTATTTTATTGCTGGCCACACAGATCGAAAGATTAATACTTATTTTCTCTAATTTGTTCTTGCATTTTTACATAATAGCACTATAATACAATTATGAAGAAATGAATAAAATACAAGAAGGTTTTTCACAAGAGGAAAGTTATATGACCCAAAGACAAATTTTGATAAATAAATGGTTCTGTTATTTCAGTTTCATGTTTAACATAAATGTCTAATTTATTTCATAATATTTCAGCATGCAAAATTAGGGATGGACAAACAGATCAGAGGTAACTGTATAGAAATTTTCTTAATCTAATTGGAAAATTTTTAATTTGCCAATAAATGGTATTTTTCATTAATGTCATGAGACAGCTGAGTATCTGAATGTGACTCATCATCTTCGGACACCTACTAAGGAGGGAGGAATTAGCTCACATGCATGTTTTCTGAGTGTGACTGATGCAACCTGCTCCCAGGTGCTTGTCTTCAAAGTCTTGGGGGCTAGGGCTACCTCCTCCCTAAACTCACATGTGTGACATCTTTCTTTCAGGTCTGCACCCGGCTTATCAGAAAAAGAGACCTGAAAAATTAAGGGGTAACTTGCAGGCATCCACACCCAGAAAAGAGGTGGGGATTAGAAGAACAAAGGCTGATTTATGCCTTTTCCTGTGTCTAGATGTGACAGAAGGAAGGGGTTCTAAGGCTTCTGAAACACTTCGGAAATAGCCACTGGGGAAAACACTTCATTCTCAGCCCTTTCCTGAGGTACTGTGACCGCCCTGTTTCTCTGTATCTTCACCATCCTATAGGAAACCAAAACTAAATGCATCTACTTACTAATCTGCCATCTTGTTTTTTCCTTTTGTGATTTTTACATAGGTGTACCTTGATTTATACGAGATGACTTTTTTTAAAGTTGAATTTAAATGGATTTTGACATGGAATCTTCTTTTCTCATTAACTAGAATACTGTTTTATCAATATCATTTCATTGAAAAGCCATGTAAAGTTAGTAACACAATCTTCACATTTTAAGTGCTTGTTTCCCAGCCTCTCTGTCACATGGTTGTAGATGTATTAAGCATGCTAATGCACTAGGAAATTTTCATTATTTAAGGAAAGGCAATGTATCTTTTTTCTTTTTTTGGTAAATAGAAAAATAAGTTACAAATTATTTTTATTTATTGGTTATTGCCCCTAACCAATTAACTTTTTGTCAGTTTGACTTATAGCAATAAATGTGTTGCATGAGTGAATGGAATACTGTACACTCATTTTAAATAATTTTGAATATGAGTAACCTACCTCTTTCTTTAAGATCTTCAATATAGGCTTTTATAAATTCTTTATCAAAATGTTGGCGATCTTGTTCACTTTCCATCGTTTCATTACCATCTTGACATTGGGTATTCTCAATAGGATTGTCCATAAAACTTACAAATCTATTCAAGAGAGTATGGAAAATATCACATTTTCACCTATGTATTTGTATTGTGCAAAAATCCTCTCAGAAGAAGTCAACCTTTGTGGTGTTAAATCCCAAGTTCTCACTTCTTCTTAGAAGTCACAGCTAACCATATAATATGTGTCACCAGTGGAATTCTACTGTGCAATAATCCAACAGGATTATGGAGTCAGTTTACAGCAGAGACTGTACAGAGGCTTGATGGGGAAATGACAGTTACTTAGCCACAGAGGACAGCGGGCAGGAAGCCATGAGGTGAACAATAACATTTAGTCTCCCCATCATATATGATGTCTTACTATGTTTGTTTGGTATTACTCCCAGTTAGTGACATCAAACTCTAAAATGATGTGGCTACATTGTAAAGGACTCACAAAATCCCCACCAAGAAGGTATTTAAAAGATGGACTACTGTGACAAAAAAAGAAGCTAAAGGAGACAATCCAAAGTGGCATTTGATCTAATTTCTTCACAATTTTGAAAGATTCAACAGTCACTGACCCATCCAGGCCAGCAGTGATGGGAGTGCTGAGTATCCGACCAGGGAGCCCTGGTGCCTTCAACCAGCAGGTAGCATTTGTCCAGAAATGCTCTGAGCTCTACCTCCCCATGCCATTGGCCAAAAACTTCAAAATCCTGTAAGAAGGCACCAGAACTTCTTGTTCTCAGAGTACGAGAACCATCTAATCTGGTTCCTGAGACGGGCACCCAGGTTCCAGGTGCTTCTTGCTCTTCCCTTGTGTCTGAATGGGTCTCTACTGGGCTCTCTGTCTACTCACTTTAAAGATGTGGATGAGTCACAGAGGGCTGTTGGGACCTCCACCAAGTGGTCCCCGCTGACGACTAACAAGGTGAGCTTCTTTAAGTTAAGCAAGGCAAAGGGAAGGTAGGTCAGCTTGTTCTTATACAGGAGAAAGGTCTGCAGTTCTCGTAGCCTAAGAAGATGTAAAAGGGATTAGAACACAAGGACTTAGCCTCATAGCAAGAAAACCAAAGTGAATTATAAATAAATTCTAGTAGGAAATCCCTAGTTAGTTTATTTTTTTAAGTGACTCATAAGAATAAACTAACTTTACAATTTAAATGAATAAAGTCATGCCGGGTGACATGATTTGGGTTTCTTTTTTAAGTTTTTACTGACTTAATTGACAGTTGAAGGCAGAGATATAGCAGCAGGATAAGCAAATTACACAATATACAGTAGGCCAAGATGGAACTTAAAAAATCAATATATTCAAGTGTCTACTGCATTCCCAAGGGTTAACAGGTCATGGGAAAGAAATCATATTAGAGTTGGAGTGAGAATAAACAAATTTTGGCAACATATTTCCTTTTGTATGTCTTGAAAACAGTTACTCTTCTCTCATCATATTTTAACTTTAAAACAGGAATAAACCTGCAGAGTGAAAAGGAAATGAGAAAAATATGCTCCAAATATGTTTTACTCTGTTTTCCATTTTGTTCTAATTCAGTGCCCCTCTCTCTAGTTTTTTCTTTCATTCATTTGCAAAATTTTGACTGATCCCACAAAATATATCACAAAGTTCCCCTTGTGTTTCAAACTAAAACAATTCCCACTTAGCCTCATAAACCAGGAAAGCATCCATACACATCATATGTACCAGGAGTAGAGAAAGGTCATATGAGACAGCATTCAGGACCAAGCCATTTTCAGTTCCTATGTCCCAATAACTTACTTATGCTACTTTATAACGAAGACTGTGGATTCCAAGAAGCCAGACAGTTTGTTTCATTTATCACTTTGAACCCAGCCCACTCTCTGGGCCTGCCTAGTAATATTGGTAGAATGAATGAATGAAGGAATCTTACATGATTTAGTATAATAGTTACTTTTTAAACAAGAAATAGCTGTAAGGATATAATTTGAAGACATTACTAAGCATATCAATCAAAACAGTAAATGAAACTAATAAAAATTATCCTGATATCCCAAATAGAATAATATGTTTTGATTCCATACATAATAAATTTACTTTTCTACTTCTGGGGAGGAAAGGAAAGTTAATGGTTCCATTCTATTGAGAACTAAAGTAAATTAAAGATGTGTTCAAACTATATATATACATATATATATATATATACACACACACACATATGTATACACACACACACATATATGTGTGTGTGTGTATATATATATGTATGTGTGTGTGTATATATATATATATATATATATATATATATATATATATATATATATATATATATATACACAGTTGACCCTTGACCAACACAGGTCTGAACTGTGCGGGTCCACTCATATGCAGATATGTTTCAGTAGTAAACATTACAGTACTGCATGGGTCCATGGTTGGTTGAATTCACAGATGCAGAGGAACCCCAGGTACGGAGGCTGACTAGAAATTACATGCAGGTTAACCACCTCGTTGTTCAAGGGTCAACTGTATATGTATATGTATGGTGCAGACTGGGAATTGTCTTATTCTATAAAGAATCAAACTGATTTCCTGGAAACAAGAAACTCTGGAAAATTAGCTGATCTCAGAGAACATTCACGTGTTACGTGTGTTTAAAATGTTAGTGACTAATTCATATACCTCACCTTCAGAATGTAAGTAGCTACCTGTCTATGTCTTGTGGCAGGTCACTCAGGTTATTGCTGCTGATATCCAACCACTGCAAATTAGACATCCGCAGGACACAGATCGGGACACTGGAAAACTTGTTTGCTGAGATATCTATGAATGAAACTTGCTTCAAATTACTTAACTAGGAAGGAATAACAAAATATTCGAATTACTTTTTAAGAGTGGGAATTAAGTTCAACTAATAATTTTGAGATTGATGTCTCTTCCCAAAGGCATTTCTATGAACATATGCAAACAAGATCAATATAGTATGTATGTTGAGCATCTACTAGGTGTCATTCACTGTGCTACACGCTGAGGGTGCTAGGATGAAAAGCACACAGTGGCTGCCCTTGAGGAGTTTATACTTTCATAAACAAGCAATGCAATTTTATTTAGTAAGAACTAGTGTGAAGTTTCCAATTTGCAATGTTCAGTAACACAAAGAAAGAAGTGGTTAATCTGCCCAACATCACAGTAAGGTGAGGGTCAGGGGTCAGGAAAGATTTCACAGAGAATGGAGTATTTGAATTGGGTCCTGAGGTTCCCTGACAGATGGAAAGGTAGGGGAGGAAACTCCAGGTGGGGAACAACATGTGCAAAGTCAGAGAAGACAGAAAGTGCAAGCCTCAAAGAGTAGGATGACCTGGGGAAGACTGTCTTAATGGGTTTTGGCAAATCTTCAGAAGACTCACATGTGAACTGGTAAAGTGATGTGGCAAATGATCAGAAATCTCCCGTTACTCTGAAGGGCGTGCCCAGCAGGACTTACTCACGGAGTGGACATGGGGCATGGGAGCAAGAGAGGTCAAAGGTGAGTTTGCTTGCTTCCAGCCTGCACATCTGAGAGAGGACTGGGCCCCTCTCTCAGATGGGGAGGACTGGAGAACAAGCAGCTTGTGTGGGGAATCCTGAGTCCTGGCTGTGCACCCTCACCGGGACCACTGCCCAGGATTTCCTGGGTGACATGGGTGCTAAGAGTGGAAGTGGCGTCTTCCTCCCACCCGGAAGTTTTCAGGAAAGGAGAAGAATACGCCTTCTAGGACTAGATAGAACCAGTGGCCACGGCCTTGTCAGAGCCTCACCAGCGATACTATTTTTAGCCTATTCATTACCAGCAGAATTTGTGAGATCCCTCTCTCTCTCTTCAAGCACAAGAACCTTGTTGAGTTTTATCTGGCAATAAAAACTGTTCACTTTCATATGTTCTGTTTTATCAGAAAAGTAATTTAAAAACATTTCCCCAATGAATACAGACAAAAAGAAACTAATGGATATTTTTAAATTAATGGACTTCTCAAATCCTATCTGTAGAACTGCTTTAGTTATCTATAAGTTTTGTTACGAGTATATACATTTTTAAATTTTATCCCCTTTATTTATTTCCAACGGTTTTCAATTTATTCCTCCATTATGGATAAATAAATCAGGATCTACATTACAGACAACAGGCATCATATATTAAATAGGCATTAAATAAAAATATATTGCATGAAAATAGGATTTTTTGCCTAGTTTTCCTTTGATAGCTTTTTTGAACTTAAATTCAGGTTGTGGCCGAGTGTAAGAACATTTTTAAAGACTTGATAATAGCTGGTTTAGGGTGATTAAAATGTCAGGAAAAGTGATATAAATAAAAACGAATTTCATCTTTTAAAATTCTTCCCCATGCTACAGATCATTCCATGTCATAAACCAAATAAAAGTAAATCATAGTGCAAACATTTTCTTTCTTACTTCAAAGGGGAGCTCAGTTAATTCTAGATTTCCAGAACAATCCAGTTTCTCTAGATTTTCACAGTCTCCCAGTTCTGGAGGAATGCTCTTCAGACGGTTGAAACGCACATTGAGTTCCTTCAGGTTCTTCAAACGACCTGTCATCAGAAAAAAACAACATGCATGGTGTAGGTCCATTAAGGTCTTTTAAGGACAAAAAGCAAAACGAAGATGTAAAACATTTGTATAAATGATGGTGGGAAAGGCATTAAATATAATTCTGTGTTTGTTTTTTAAGCACTCTGATTGAATGTCTGCTCATCTTTTATCCTGAGCATTTTGGTCCTTGCAGAGCATTTTTTGCTTTTCTTTATCTGTTTAACCCTTTGTGAAACTACAGGCTAGGTGAGTGTGGGGGATTTGTCCCCTATGTAGACTGGGTCAGGGCCCAGCACCCACAGAGCGCAAACCCCTTTGAAATCACATGATGAATGAAGTAACAGGTAATGGCTTTGAAATGGTCCAGTTCCTAGGAAGCACAGTGACAAGCTATGGCCTATTGGTGGACTCTAATGGGAAGTGAGCTAGGTACTGAAATACACACGAACCTCTATGTACGTGCTAAATGACTCAAACAAGGAGTCATTGTTTATAGGCTGCATGTAATTCATTTATCTTTGGCTTCAGATTTGCATTTACTAATTATGATGTATCGTGCTTCCTAAAGAATATGCTTTAAAAAAGCCTAAGTCCATTTCACAGGCAGGAAGCGAACACACTAAGAATATCAGGCAATAACTGGATTGATGGAGAAACACTGAATCCCAATTCTGTCTTGATTGAATAAATACATGACCAATTCCAAACCAGAAACTAGCACAAGAGTAAATATATTTAATATTCCAAAAATCATGTCACGCATGTTCTAAGGCATTGAATACCTTAACATTCTTAACCTAATTTTAAGAATTAGAAAACCAAAATTATTGTTTCCTTTTGCAGAGCAGGCACTCAAAATACAAATTTCCTGACTTTTTTTTTTTTTTTTTTTTTTTTTGCGGTACGCGGGCCTCTCACTGTTGTGGCCTCTCCTATTGTGGAGCACAGGTTCCGGACGCGCAGGCTCAGCGGCCATGGCTCTCGGGCCCAGCCGCTCTGCGGCATGTGGGATCTTCCCGGACCGGGGCACGAACCCGTGTCCTCTGCATCGGCAGGCGGACTCTCAACCACTGCGCCACCAGGGAAGCCCTCCTGCCATTTTATGAATGAGAAAGGGAAACATACAAAGACAGTATATTGGAGGCAGGGCCACTTCTGAGTCAACTTTGGTGGTCTCATTGTTAGAAGATAATGGTGATGCTGTGGAAATCAGTGGCCCCTCTAACTTACCCACCTGGTATACACTGCAACCTTACAGTCAGCTATTGGTGTCAAAATAGCAGGATGGATATGGGGGCTAATAAAAAATAAGGAAAGACTGCTTTTCTGGGGAGGACTGGAGAGCATGTGATCAGACTAATGATCACCACAGCCCCAGCTTCGGTAAGACAGTGTATTGCACAATCCTTCTTTAAATAAGGAAAGTAGAAGATTGGCATAGATGGTGTGAATGTTTGAAGCTGTCTAGTTTCCAGACACAGGAGAGTAAACTTATCTATTAAAGAGTTACCTGATCTGGTTGATGGAGGCATTTGCATTAGGGACACATTTATACCAACTGTATATGCATTTGTTTATCATGAGGGGATGCAAAGAGAAGATGAGGTAACTGGAGAGAAAGCTGTATATGAGCTCCTTCTAGCTAGCTCAAAGAAAAAGTAACTTTCCTAGCTCAAAGGAAAAGCAATAGCTTTAGAAAGTCTGTCTCAAATATAACATTTTAATAATGTATAGACACTAAGAAATTATATATGTTTGTATTCAAATTGTTGTTCTCCATGCCACTTATTTCCACAATGCCTGATCTCATTATAGAAACATCCTGGTAAGAACTTGGCATTATTCATCTGAGATGGGCTCAATTGTCTCCATCAGACGTGGTGAACAGCATTATCTTCAAGCACCATGAGCTTGAGGTTCTGGAAAAAACAGTTTTTTGGTGTGACAAGGGTCCCATGTCACAAAAACTAAAATAAAACTTTTAAGGCACTGCTATGGTCTGAAAATTTGTATGTTGAAATCCTAATGCCCAAAGGTGATGTTGTTAGTAGGTGGGGTCTCTGGGAGGTAATCAGGTTTGGATAAAGTCATGAGGGTGGAGTCCCCACGATGGGATTCATGCTCTTGTAAAAAGATCCCACAGAGCTCCCTGGCCCCTTCCACCATGTGAGGATTCACCGAGAAGTCTGTAACCCAGAAAAAGGTCCTCAGCTCCCCATGCTGGCACCCTGATCTCGTACTCCAGAACTGCAAGCAATAAATTTATTTTGTTTATGAACCACCCAGTCTGTGGTATTTTTTTTAAAGCAGATTGAACAGACTAAGACAGGTGTCATAGCTCCAGCACGTTATATTTCTAAATAGCTAATGAGTCCATCCCTTCCTAGAATGTTCCAGGATCTTTTCCAACTGAAATGAAATCTCCCTACTTATAGCTCATTCTCCCAAGGCCCTCAGACCTAATTTCCAGTGAGGGGAATATAACCCAACTGAGGCACAATTTGTTGTCCAGAGGCTTCTTGTTTCTAGAGCCCAAGGAACACCTTAAGGAATTTATGTACTTGAAATTATTTGAGTAAACATTATTAAATGATTTCAATAATTAGCTATTTTAAACCCATTTAATGATACTTTCTCAGGAGTTCCACAAAGGAGTTAAGAGGACCACCCACTGCCATGCTTAATTCCTTGATGTCAAATGTCAGAAATAATTGTCCTGATAATGAGAAAAAGAACACCCCATTTGGTGACCACTTTCCCCGTTGGTGACCATTTTCTGCTCAGCCAATGCTCAGTAGTTCTCTAAGACAGCACTGTAAGAGATCCAACTCCACCTCCTTTACAAAATACAGCCATCCAACAGAAAAGAGCTCAAAACTCTTCATTCCCATGGTCCTCTTTCTTGACTATCTCATCCTGTAGCTGAGTTTTTTTAAAGTATTTGCCCAAGTTACTCAAAGTCAGACTAGAATCGTACCTTCAGAGTCTCAGACCTAGTATCTAATTACTTAGTTTAAATTTAAAATATTTGAAGAACAAGTTAAATAAATCATGCCGTAATCATCACTTAGCCATTAGGGAGAATGACAAAAGTTTGGATATTCTGATATTGAAAAATAACATTTATGTAAAGACAACAATAGAGTGGTGGTGGGATGAATTGGGAGATTGGGATTGACATATATACACTCACATGTATAAAATAGATAACTAATAAGAACCTGCTGTATAAATAAATAAAGTAAAATTTTAAAAAAACTTAAGAAAAAGGCAATGATGATGATGATGATGGAGGTGGCTAGCAAATGTTGGGGGTTTATCTGCTCTAAATGCTTTCTTTGTATTAACTATTTAATCCTTACAATAACCTTGTGAAGTAGGTACGATTATAATCCCCATTTTACAGATAGGGAGACTGAAAACCAGTGAGTGACCTGCCTAAGGTGACCTGCCAGTAAGTGAAAGACCCAGGCAGCCTGACCCTAGAGTCCACCCCCACCTTCATGGTATGATAAGGGGAAACAAGGCTTAGGCTGGAGAACATGCTGTAAGCCCTTGTATGTAAATATGTTTAGCGTGCATATACTTTAACATATGTGTATACAAATATTTTTACCATGCATATATATTTTAACACATATTTATAAATAGATATGGCTACAATGTAGATATCTAGAAGAACATGGGTTGTGTGTACAATTTTGACACCCAGGAAACTGTTAACAATCCTTACTGAGAGAGTTGACTTTACATTTTATTTCTTTCTAGAATGTTTAATTATTTTGCCCTGCTCATGACTGAGGTTTATGGGGATGATATGTCTCCAAGAAGACTTGAGTGTCTTAGAAGAATCATAACAACTATATGCCCAGCACAACTATGTGCCTCACACACAAGACAAAGAGAAACAGTGATGATGATCGCTGTGGACTTCACTTACAGTGAAGCAAGTGAACAACAAAATGATTGAAAATAATAGAACCTTGATCAAATTAATACAATAAGCTAAACTAAACTTATCAATGGACTAATATGTGGGAACAATATACTGTTATCTTATGTTTACAATAAATATATTATTGCATGTTTATTTCTAAAACTAATATGTGGGAACAATATACTGTGTCTCATGTTTACAATAAATATACTATGGCATGTTTGCATTTCTAAAACTAAAAGGAAGAAAAAACAAAAAGTTTCTAAACACAGCACCGCTCACTCATGACACTTGTTTCTGAGAAACTGCCAGATGTCAGTACTGCTGAGTTACACAGATGAGACCCTGGCATCAACATCCAGAGGGGACGCCATGAACCAGCAGCTCTGGGAACACCCAAAACAGCCCGGCCCAGCAACTTCCTGCGGCAGCAGGAGGAGGAAGAATTCTCAGTATTGCCTGCTTCCCAGACAAGGGGCCTGAAGGCTCCAGCTAAGCAACATACCAATTTCAGCTGGAAGACAGGAGATTTGGTTTTTTGGCAGATCCAGAATCCTCATGGCTTGAAACAGCTCGATATACTTAGGAATGATCTGAATCAGGGTATTGCTTATGTGCCATTCTTTCAGGTGCGTCTGCTCCTTCAAGGAATCCGGGAGCTCCTGGAATAGAATGGATCCCATCGATCAGAACTAGCTCCTCCGTATGTCGGAGTTCAGAGGCAGAGCACACAGAGCCAAGGAAAATGTGCATTTATTTCAAAAACAAGAGGCGAGAGAGCTTAACTGCCAGCTCTATAGCCATTCCAAAAAAGAAAGCAAGATGCTGCCGATGTCATTAATCTCACACTAGCAGACTAGCCAAATTTCAAAAGGGCCATGAATTCATGATTCTATTAAAGTCAAATGCCGAGTGAACACTGACAACCAGGCTCCCACCCAAAGCCACACATGTATTATTTATTTACAACATATGGATTTAACATTTTCTAAAAATAAAATCTGGCCACGTCTTAGATTTTAAAATGTGTGCTGCATTTCCCTTCCTCTGTACTAATTGCTTTTTTTTTTCAGCAGACATCTTTTTTTTTATTGAAGTGTAGTTAATCTACAATGTTGTGTTAGTTTCAGGTGTATGGCAAAGTGATTCAGTTATACATAAAAGAATATATATATTCCTTTTCATATTCCTTTCCATTATAGTTTATTATAAGATATTTAATATAGTTCCCTGTTCTATACAGTAGGATCTTGTTGTTTATCTATTTTATATATAGTAGTTTGTATCAAGCAGACATCTTTTGAGCCATGTTATGTCCAGGCAGACTCATGTTTGGCACTAGAGATACAAGAAGGAATCAGGCAGCTCTGAAACTAATCGCTTTTTAAAATATTTGATAAACACCTAATACTTGCTGTGCCAAATTTCTAAATGTTTTTATGAATCTTTAACAGGGAAAGAGCCCAGAAGGACAGTGTGGAGACCTGGATGCCGAGCCATGTTCTAGGGGCACCGCCTCCCTGGGCCCTGACTTCTGAAGTGACAGAGAGGAACTCGGCCGTATCCAGGGCCTCCCCTGTCTCTAGTGTTCTGGGATAAAATTGTAAAGGTGTTGAGAAGTGCTTAGGCTTTAGAGGGGGCTATTTGTCCAGGTGAAGAAATTCACTTCACAGGATTACGAGTCCCCACTGCAACAAGGTGTGTTGAGCACTGAGGGACATGCATGTCCCCTGACCTCATGGAGCTGACCACAGCACATCATCAGCAAAGTCGGGCAGGAATGTACAGGGGAGAGGTCGGGTTGGGTGGAGGTAGCAATCAGAAGGTCCACAGTGACCCTTGCTTGGTACCTAGTGCTTGTAATGGGCTTTATGATCATTGCTATTGGATATGTGGATTAAGTTTTTAACTTGCAAAAGTACTTTCACCTTAAACATGCTTTCACGTAACAGTACCATAAGATAGGCAGAGTGGGCATGACTAAGGCCCACTTAAAAGAGGGACACTGAAACACAAAGACATTTAAATGGGTCACTTAGAGTAAGGACAGGCTACATAGTTTCAGGAACTAGTACAAAATGAAAATGCAGGCCCCTTCTAAAAATTAAGAATTTCAAGATGGTGACAGCAGAGCATTACATCAAGCACAGGGTCCCTCCCAGCATAGGGCCCTGTGTGACTGCCCCCAGCACCTGGGCCTGGCAAATGCATCTCGGCACCACCTGATCCTGATCTGAATGCAACCCACACCAGATCAGATGGGTTTCCTGCCGCTGAGACAAGATGACAAGCTGGGGCACCAGGGAGCTGACCCTAAGTCATAAAAACACTCTCTCTTTTTTTTTTTTTTTTTTTTTTGCGGTACGCGGGCCTCTCACTGTCGTGGCCTCTCCCGTTGCGGAGCACAGGCCCCGGACGCGCAGGATCAGTGGCCATGGCTCACGGGCCCAGCCGCTCTGCGGCATGAAAACACTCTCTCTTTTGAAGCTTGCAATTATCGTGTCTCATAAATAACTTCTCTCATATTGCTCTTCCAATAATGGCACACTTGGAAAGGTTATTATGTCTTCTAAAATTATATCCATAACTATTTTTTTTTTTTTTTCGGTATGCGGGCCTCTCACTGCTGTGGCCTCTCCCGTTGCGGAGCACAGGCTCCGGACGCACAGGCTCCGGACGCGCAGGCTCAGCGGCCATGGCTCACGGGCCCAGCCGCTCCGCGGCATATGGGATCCTCCCAGACCGGGGCACGAACCCGTATCCCCTGCATCGGCAGGCGGACTCTCAACCACTGCGCCACCAGGGAGGCCCTCCATAACTATTTTTAATAACATGGGAAAATCTTAAGATAGCGTGTTAAATAAACATAAAAGGAACAGGGTAAAGATGGCAGATTGAACACAACACATACACTTTTGCTCCTCTCTAAAATTCCATGAAAGATGACAGTAAAGGAATTATTTTTTGAAGATATAAACCTTACAGAGGGCAAAGAGAAAGAGAAGGGAAGCAACAGCCGGAAAATGTTGGTAGCTGGAAAACTGGAAGATGGTAACCCACCTCCCTTGATCTGCTCAACCTTAGACCATCAGCAGCAGGAACAATGAGACACAACCTGAACTTCTCACCAGAGGCTCCTGAGGCTCAGGAAGTGGAAGAGCCAGGCATGTCTGGAGGTGAGAGCGGAAGGCAGGGCTAAAAGAAGGAGGTCAAATTCAAAGTCTAGGGCCAGATCTCTGCCTCCCCATCCATGTCACAGAACTACTGCCCCTGTAGAAGACTGAGGCTTATCCACTTGAAGGATTAAACAGAGTGTCTGGATTGGGGACCATCAAGCACATCTAGGGAGGGAGGCAGCAACCACAGGACGAGTGATGGATGCTGAGACTTCCCCACCCAGCCCTCCTCTCTGTCCAGAGCACTGACTGCCAGGCCTGTCCCTGCCTGCAGGATGTGAGAGGATCCTCTTTGTGGGCACTCACCAGCTGCAGACAAATCATAAATATGCACTCCTGGGGCGGGGGGTGGGGGGAACATGCTGGAGACATGGGGCTCCATAGCAACGCCCTCCAAAAACGAAGCCCTCACCTGACACACACTTGGAGCTTCCAGATTCTCAGTGCTCCCGACACCCCATGTCTCCAGACCTCCCAGAGAGTCCCAACATACAAGACCAACACAAACACCCCAAAAAGAAAAAGGAGACTCTGAAAGGTGGAAACTTCCTCCAAAAAAAAAAAAAAAGCTATCAATCCCAAGATAAGTAAGAACAGCCCCCATGAAATGAAAACAGGACAAAATTTTTAAAGGAAAATTTAAGACTCATCCATAAAAGTAGAAATATAAAGCCACATTACAGGACTCATTCATTCACAAAACAAACAGACAGCTCTTGGAAATTAAAAACTTGACAGTAGAAGTGAAATTTTCTATTGAAAAGTTGTTCAGTAAAATTAGAGAAATCTCCCTGAAAGAGCAGAGCCCAGGGCCTGGGGGCTTCCAGCTCACAAAGAATGCCTGACCCCCGACACCCCCATCCTAATCGGGTACCCAAGTCATAGGTCACAGCCCCACAGCCGCTCCAAGGAACCCCAGGGGAGCTCTCCCCACCCAGTTCCCAAGGCCCCAGAAGCTCCACCGCCCTGTCCACCTCTTGCTGACCTCCTGCAGAGGCCAGACCTGCCGCCTGGTGTGATGTTAGAGGCCAGAACTCCCTCGTTGCCGTGAGCACTCTAAGATGGCGAACATCCTTTAATGGAGCTTTTCACTCCTTAAGTAGAGGCAAGACTGAAACACAAATCTCTCTGGGGAAGGAAAACAGCAACTGAAATTCATACTAATGAATGCCTGAGGCCCCAGAGTCTTGCCTTCGGTGGGTACCCATGAGGATAAGGTACCAGCTCAGGGAACTGAATGCAGGGGACAAGAAGGCTGTAAGTAATGAAGGCAACATCCACATAGTTCACCCTGGGGTCTCCCTAGCCTGCTGACTCATAACCCTCTTCCTATCCCCCGACCACACTAGGCACTCACTAAATGCCCCTTAAAGTGGTTTTCCAAAGGTGCTGTGAGAGGAGAGGACTCAACAGGTTCCCCAAGTGGGCTGGGATCGTGCTTGACCACGGCACACGAGAATGATTTACCAGCGGTATTTAATTAGAAATCCAGACAGGCCCTCCTTCTTGCCCCAGAAAAGGCAGTATCCATGTATCCACTGATCTCAATGATGCGGATGCGGGAGAAAGACCACCAAAGAGGTTTCAGTCATAGTCTCTCCCAGTTTTATAGGGCTGTGTCGCTAACAAGACAGTGTCACAGAATATCCGTTCGTTTAATCCTCACAACAGCCCTCAGAGGGGGTCAAGGCAAGCATTAGCACCACTGAACAGGGAAGGAGATAAAAGTATACAAATGGAGCAAACAGCCTCAGGTCACACGGCCAAGAAAGGATCACCCAAAATATATGGTCTCCTAGTCCAGAGTCCTTTCAGCCACAAAATGGTGGGATAAAAAGAGATGGAGGGCAGGTCCCAGACAACTCTGTCCCTCTGAACGGAATGATAGCCCGAGCTCATTTGTGCCGCCACCCAGCGCACACACACCATGTGCTGCTTCAGCCAAGAAACATCAGAGCACAAGCAGCCTTGAGATGCCTCTCCAAGCCAGCAGCAACCTGGGGGAGTGCGAGCAGGAAGCACCTGTACACACCTGAGGCAAGAAAGAGGGCACATCTTTGTCCTGGCCTCAGAAACTCGGAGGAAAACTGGCTGAAGGGTCTGCGAAATTCCTTTGCGACTCTACACTCTGTGACAAGTCAGCAAAGTCACGGCCCACAGAGGGGTGTTAGGCAAGTCAAGTGCTCGGAGCATTAAAAAAAAAAAAAGAAGGCAAGGAGTTCTTTTCAGTGGGCAGGGAGGGGTGGTGAGGAGGCGGCAGAATCGAACGTGTTTTTTTGTTGTCGTTTTTTTATTTGGCCGCACTCCGCAGCTTGGCAGAATCTTAGCTCCCCAACCAGGGATTGAACCCGCGTTCTCGGCAATGGAAGCGTGGAGTCCCAACCCCTGGACCGCCAGGGAATTCCCAGAATCAAGCATTGTAAAGGCTGTGCCATCCTGAGGAGCCGCTGGGGTCCCAGTCCCTCGCAGCGTCGGAAGGATCCAAGGGGATCCCGCTGCTCTTTTCAAGACTGCACAGTCTTTCACCGCGGAAAAGACGCGAGAACCTGGTTCAGAGCTGGCAATGGCTCCTCCGCATCCAGGCGAAAGCTCTCTAAAGACAACAGCAACAGCGCGCACTGGGCCAAGGGCAACGGCCTGAGCTCAGCCTAGCAGGAGACGTCGGCCACAGCGCTGCAAAGAGCCTTGGCGTGCTGTAGGGACCGAAACGCATGGACTCACCTTCCAGTGCTCCCCTGTAAGTTCAAGCACAAACTCACTGCTCCGTTTGTCTCTCTCCTTGGAAATTGCACTCTGCTTTGCAAGGGAGTTCCTTTCAATCTTGTCCAGAAGCCTCACGCTGGTGTCTATGAAGCCATTCTTGCAGTACGCAGCCTGCGGGATGCCCTTCCTTCTGCACTCGGCCACGAAGTTCCACTCCTCCTTTATCCTAAAACGGGCAGCAGAGGTCTCGGTTATCTCCTGGGGAATCGCCATCACCTGCCTGGAGAAGTCAGGCGGGCCACCTGGGCGCAAGCGCAAGCGCAAGCGCAGTCCTTCTCATCACCTGCAGTTTCCCAGCAGGAGACAAGCCCTCCCCTCCACTGCCGCCCCCTCTCCCGCCCCTCCTTTCTTGTTTCCTCTGCTGTGGTGGATATGGGGTGCGGGGGAATCTTAAACCCTCAGAGTTGTGAAGTATTAGCAAATCTGACTTTAAAAGTAGAGGAGGTGAGTTAACATGGCTAAAATTTCTACCAAAATTACCTATGCCTTTGATTAATTACAATATCCCTTGATATTATGAGGTGACACCCAAATTTTTTAAAAATGCGAGGCCACAGGAATCTGATGATCTTTCAGGAGCATATGGATAGAAATATACAGGCAGCCCCAGTTTATAGAATTAGACTTTAGAAGGTCATCCATCAGCCACCTTGGGAAACTTCACTCCTACAGATGAACCTGTTATTCATAAACTCCAGTTCCAATCTGACACTGGAGCTGGCCCAGGACTCCTCAGCCTCCCCATCACTCCCAGCACCTTCCTGTTGCTACTTCTCTGACATATTATTTTATAGTTGTCTTATCCCCCCAGCTTGGTCATAAGCTCCATCATGATGGACCACGTCTTGCTGCCCTCCAGATGCTCACGCAGTCATTAGAACAGTGTTTTGCACCTGGGGGCCTTTCTCCATGTAGAGATTTGATATCTGCTTGGAGCCTTTAACAGGTTAACATCCTATGTGGTACAAAAACAAGGTTTGTTGTGGTTTTCCTTCAAATCTATCACACAGAGACATTGTCTCAAAATAAGGTAGCCTGCCTTGGATAGGAACTTGGAGCATTCCACACTCAGGAAGGCATCTGGGCCCTACTCAGCCCAACTCAGGGACTTGGTGACAGGCAGGATCCCAGGCTTCTAAAAGAGGACTCTTTTAGAAACAGGCTGCAGATGCAGCCTTGGTCTTTACAGGGCCTGAAGCAATACAAATGCTGAATAAAACAAAACAAAACAAAAAACCCTGTAGTAGAGGGTCAGTCCTTGTATGGAAACTCTCAGGTGGTACCTGAAGGAAAAGTGCACTAGAATCACAGTGGCTCTGTTGTCGCAGGAAAGCCCAGGAGCCAAGTGGTCAGGAGGGGCAGGAACAGAGGAAAGAGTCTGGGGCAGAAACATCTTTGAGGACTGGGCATGTGGAAAGTCCTGGCCTGGACTACCAGGCACTGTCAATTGTAAGAAGAAATGTAAGGCTGAAAAAAGCAAGAGACGGGTGGATATCCTTTTTCTGGAATACTGGAGACTTGGTGGATTTTATCTGATCCTATAGGGGTATGCACCTTTGTCGTTGACTAAGCTATTTTACAACTCGGCAGAGATTGAAGTTAACTTGTAGAAAATTGATAGCAATACAAATCATTCTTGTCTACAGACATTCTTGTCTCTTGGTGTTAAATACATCTATATGCTGATGACGCGCAATTATATGTCTCCAGCCAAGACGTCCTCAATGAATCCAGCCTCCATGCCTCCCAGCATCTCCACCTGAATATCTAAAAGGCATCCCCCAAATTTACATGTTCCAACCCAAACTCCTGATCTTCACCTGCAAAACTTGCTTTTTCCTCCATCTTAGAAAAAGCCTGCCAGTTGCTCTGGTCAAAAACCTCAGGGTCATCTTTGACTCTGTGCTTTCTTTCATATCTCACATCAAATCCATCAACAAATAGGGTCATTTCTACCAGAATCTGACCATTTCTCACCACCTTCACTGCTCCCATCCTGGTCCAAGTCACCAGCATCTTCATGTAGGCACCACTCTTGCCTCCCTACAGTCTAAACTCATCCAGCATTTTGAGTGAGCTTGTGACAGTGTCAGTCACACCATGTCATGCCTCTGCCCATACCTTTCATTGGTTTCTCATTTCACCCAATAAAAGCAAATGTCTCACGATGGCCTACAAGGCCCTGCGGATCTGTGCGCTCCCCTTGCCTGTCTGACCTCATCCACTACTGCACCCTCACTTACTTTTTCTGGCCTAGTCACTCTAGCCTCCTGGTTCTTCCCTGAACCACCCAGGCAAACCCCTGCCTCAGGGTATTTGCACTTGCTGTTATGTCTACCTGGAGTTCTTGATCCCAGATTTCTGCAGGGCTGGTTCCCCAGGACTATGGGCAAATGTTTCCCCCTTAATCAGACTTTTTGCTCTTCAGACACCACTTCAGGTACCAGTGGAGTTTTGTGCTTGCCATTAATCTAAGAGAACAGGAGCACTTGAAAAAGACTATCTTGCTGATGGCATTAGCTAGCACAGCTACTACCCTACCCAGGTCCTAGTCACAGGTTGCTGAGCTGGGGAAAAGCACTGGGTAATCAACTACCTGGGGCTTCAGGATCTACATATGAAGTCTACAAATAACGTAATAAAACAGACAAATTTTAAAATACCAGCATATGGAGAAATAGGAATTTAATACCAGGAGAAAGTGCTGGAAGAGTTAGAAGTGAGCTCCTCTGGGAAATACTAGCAGGGGCTTGGGGTGATTTGCTTTTCATTATTAGCTCTTCTGTGTAATTTAAATATTTTTAATACCATATGATAAAAATAAGTTTAAATATCTACCTGTAACTCTAGCTCTGACTGTAGCAGTCAGGGATACAGGGCAGACCCTAGATCCAAGACACTGATTGAAATAATAAAAGAAATCCTCCCAGAATTTTCACAACCAGCAGCACAGCCACAGCGAGTTCTTGTATTCAGTGAGCACTTTTCAGATTAATGTCTCTAAATTTTCTTTCTTCATTTCTTAGACTGAACCTGAAGGTAGAGTCTAGCAAGGTAATGAAATGATACCGGTTAAGCCCTACCCAACACATCTTTCCTATATCACAAATTACAAATTGATGTAACTGTTTCACATATCTTGGTACAGCCAACGTAAGTGGAGGGAAAAAGGAAATTAGATGCACTACTTAAAAAATAGTTAAATACCAAATCTTTTTTGGATTTCTGTTTTAAATGTTTGATGTCTTAGTCCCTTTGAAACCTAGAGAAAGTCACAATGAGAATATAAACTATTTTTACAAATCCATTCTCTTCCTCGAGAGTAATTAACATAAATAAAATGTCATTGTCTTTATACTTTATCGCCCATATAATTGAATAATCATCCCCTTAAGTCAATTTTAGTAGTATTTCAAATACAAGATAAACATACAAAACAATGCCATTAGAGCTCTATTAATTAAATCAGTAAGTGTGCAAATAAAATACTCTTTCCTTAGGAAATGAGCCCACAATCTTAGTCTAGATGGCAAATAGCCTCACTGAATGAAAAATTCCTCACTTAGAGCCTAACGAAAGCATCTCTATCTCTCCATCTAAATGACTGAGTTTCATTCAAGTAGAGTGATGTTCTGTACTCATAACTTTTAAGTGTTGGTATATAGCTCATGGAACAAATACAGTATTACAAAATGAAATACCATGAAGTGAGGTAACAGAACAAGCTAAAGAGTTTTGCCTGGTTTAGTACATTTAAATTAACCAGATAACTGCCTTTTATACAAAGCACTCATCAGTACATTAACTTTCAGGACTTCCCTGATAGTCCAGTGGTTAAGACTCCGTGCTCCCAATGCAGGGGGCCCAGTTTCAATCCCTGGTCAGGGAACTAGATCCCAAATGCATGCTTCAACTAAGAGTTCACATGCCGCAACTAAGGAGCCCACCTGCCACAGCTAAGACCCAGTGCAACCGAATAAATAAATTAATTTAAAATATATATATATATGTATATATTAACTTTCCCACAGGAAGCAATTTTTTTTTTTTTTTTTTTTTTTTTTTTGCGGTACGCGGGCCTCTCACTGTTGTGGCCTCTCCCGTTGCGGAGTACAGGCTCCGGACGCACAGGCTCAGCGGCCACGGCTCACGGGCCCAGCCGCTCCGCGGCATGTGGGATCTTCCCAGAGCGGGGCACGAACCATGACCCCTGCATAGGCAGGCGGACTCTCAACCACTGTGCCACCAGGGAAGCCCAGGAAACAAATTTTGAGAAACTAAAGGGTAACCTTCAAATGGCCCTAACAACAACAGTATAAATCATATTATGAAACTTCAGAAATACCTGCCAGAAAAAGGTAAATTCACTACACTCATTTTTGCAGGTCCTGGGAAATTAATGCTTCTTCCTGAACATCACATTCCTCCAGCCACCCTCCCAGTTCCTCCTCACCACCCAGCTAGTTTGGTGGCTGTTTTTCATATCTTGAGCTAGAAAACACTAACAAATTCCCAAGAAGTTTTCTGTCTTAGGTTAAGATAAGGCACAGCACAAGCCCTATGGCACTGAGCCTAATGCAGGACCAACCCTGTGTACATGAGACATGTGAATATGGACACAAAGCCATTTGGCACCACGATGGAAGACAGAGATCAAGAGTCAAGCGCGACTGTAAAGTGGCTTCCAGGGCACGGTTCTCAGACCGAAGCTCCTGCAGGTGGCTGCTGTTCCCAGAACCCACAGGGGGTTACCTCAGCTACAGACACCTCCATAAACCTCCCAGGGATTGGGTCCCCATTCAGCAAGTTGTCCCACCCTAGAGTAACCCCAGATCCTGGGGGTGGGAGGAAGCTGGAACAGGGCTGAGAACCACTTTGGGCTCATAGGGTCCTGGGACCTTGTGTAATTCATGCTCATGTAGATCCCTAAGATCCTCTGCCATGGGTGTTGCCTGGTCTGAGGGTTCCAATTCTTAAATTTAAGATTCATGTCATAGTGGATAATCTCATATTAGTGGCAAGTGAAAAAGACAGTCCAGCTATCTGTGATTACAGCATTATATAGGGGGAAAGGTTTGGCCAAATCCTCCATTTACCAGCCCTGTCAATTTGGGCAAGTTACTTAGGTCCTAACTTCGTCTTCAGACTGGGGATAATTATAACCACCTGGAACAGCTGTGATGCTTAATTACAGTAGCATAATAATTACAGTAGCAGCTTAATTATCAAGCATGATCAGAATAGGTATTTGTTTGATCAAAATAGTTCATAGAAGTGGAGAACCAAGAATAAAGAGACATTCATATCCTACACATTTTGTTTTTAACCTAAAGCATAGACATATGTCACAATTTGCCAATTTGATGTAGGGTCATGGACCGCCTTTGAGAATGGGTCTGCCAATTAGAATCCCACTCTGCCTTTCTAATATAAACCACACCCAGAACACATCATCCAAGACTTCCAGTTTGGGTTTCCTCACAGGGCATAAAAATTACAGACGTGCAAAGCCACCTGAATGTGCAACCTTTCTAGCTCATTGTACTTTTATCCGTCTTGTACAGTGTTAATTCAATTGGGTGGTTCATACTGATCACACACGTAGTTTTTCCGAAGCCCTCAACTTAGTTTTCATATACACAGTAACTCTCTTTTACTCATACTTCATGAGTGTATGACAGTAGTCAAACCACATCATTCCAATCCAAGCAAAAATTGCATCAACACAATGAATCTTATCTAACGTTCAGCTCAACAGGTGAGAGCTGAGTGCAGGACATAGAGCAGCCTCATGTTGTCACGTGGGTGGACAGCATCAGCCTGCTGAGGGCAGCTAGGCGGTCTTTCAGAATTTCCTGTAGAGGAATTTGTCGTGTCATTGCTGTCTTTTCCATGCCTAGCACAGTACCTGGAATGTATGTGGGTCCTTATAGCTATGAGTGTTACTGTTATAGTAATCGAATGTTCATTGTAGGCAACAGCGTGAAGATTCTGAAGTCCAGTGAGCAAGTGTCATGGACAGGAAGAAATCTCGGAGGAAAGGCATCCCCCGCCACAACACAAGTGCAGCCTGTCTTATTCGCTAAAGAGCTACAGAACAAGTACAGAGAACACATACTTTTCCAATGCGCTTTTCTCGAGCCTTTCTGCCTCCTGCTTCTGCCAGGCTTTGTGCTTCTTGACACGAGTTTCCCACAAGGCTCTGATGACAGAAATGTCGAATACGACCACTTTATGCCCCATTTTAAGAGCATGAAGTTACCTATTAAAAAAAATATATATATATATATATGTCAGCTTCATACACACACAGAAGAAAATAGTTTTAACTTGAACTTTAAAATAAAATATGAGTGAATCAATTTCATCAATAATGATGAAATGCCTTGTTTCTTCCAGGATGGCAGTTGCTAATGTTCTTAGGGTCTGAGAGTACTCTTGTTTGTAAGTTAAAGTTCAGCACTCAACTGGGGTCCTCTCCTCTAGAATGTCACACTTGTCTCTCTACCCCTCAGCTGACACGTGGGTTCCCAAAGCCCCCCTCAAGCTTTGTGGTTCCCCATTCTATTGAATTTACTGGCATCTGATCTTCTCAGTAGCTTGTAACATACTCAGAGGTAAGTTTGATTAGTTAATTAGAAGATACACACACACACACACACACACCAGTTATCTGAGGCTAAACACCAGCCACCATTAAGTGCACCACGCATTGTACCAAACCCCACCGAGCACTTTTCCTCCTGGGACTGACCACACAGCCTGGGCACTTGTCCTGTAGGTTTCCCCTGCGACATGAACCCTCACAGCTGCTGATCTCTGTTTATATGGTTTCTCAAACACAAGGAAAGTCAGACTCAGGTACATCTTGGTCATCACCTCTTAGTGAGAACTAGCACAGTGTGTGGCACATAGTGGACCCTCCATAAATATTTGTTGAAAGACTAAGTGAGTAAATGAATGAATGAAAGTGAATAAAAGATTTGCATCCAGGTTGCTTCACTCTCAGCCCACTCAGTGAACTTTCTCTCTTCTCTTTATTTTCCCACCTCATATTTACTATTTGTTTTAAGTCATTATTTGCTCACTGCAAAAAAAAAAATTATCAGGACATAAAAGTGCACTTCAACATTTATTCCACTAAGATATACTTATCTCCCTTATCAAAGTAAAATAAGTTTCTATATATTGTTTTAAACTTCCCCTACCTACAGCATCAAAATCTGGCTAAATCCATTTCCTGATGTGCACAGATACACGGAGTGTCAGTTGGCAAACAGTAAGGCTGTTGAATATTCTCTGTTCCAATTCCAGACACTTCTAAATAGCAGTCAGTGGGGATACAAAACCAAATATTTAAATCTTCTGACTCAAGTTTGTGCTCTCCACAAATGGCTTGCCAATATGAGTGGCAGAACTGGCTTATGTTTATGCAGCAGAACATTTGAGGTCAATAAGTTTAGTCTAAAGAGCTGAAATCACTGACCCCAGTTGATTTCCCTCTTTCCTTTAATTTCTGACATCTGGGACTGTCTTTTGTCTCCCTTAAAACTCTTTTACCTAAAGGAGATTTTTGACAAAGATGCAAATGGTGCAAGTTTTGTGTGGACATAAGTTTTCAATTCTCTTGGGTAAATACATATGAGTAGAATTGGAGGGTCCTATGTTAACTCTACGTTTAACCCTTTCAGGAACTGCCAGACTGTTTTACAAAGCAGCTGCACCATTTTACATTCTCACCTGCAGTGTATGAGGGTTCCAATATCTCCACATCCCCACTGACACTTGTTATTATCTCTCTTTGTATTGTAGCCATCCCAGTGAGTGTGAAGGTTGTCTTTTCTTAGCATTTCCCTGATAGCTAATGATGTTGAGCAACTTTTTATGTGTATACCTTCTTGGGAGAAATGTCTATTCAGATTCTTTACCCATTTTTTAATTGGGCTATTTGTCTTTTTAGTGTTGAGTTATAATAGTTCTTTATATAGTCTAGATACTAGTCCTATATGCCAGATATATGATTTGCAAAAATTTCTTCCCATATTGTGAGCTGTCTTTTCACTTTCTTGATTCCATCCTTTTACTTTTAACCTAAATATATGGTTATAATCTATATGAGATTTTATAGACAGAATCTTGTTGATTCGCTTATTTAACTCATTTGGACAATTTCTGTCTTTTAATTGGTATGGTTAGGCAATTCACATTTAGTACAATTAAGGATATATTTAGATTCAGGTCTACCATTTTATTATTCATTTTCTGTTTGAGCCCTATTTTGTTTTCCTCTTTTATATTTTCCTGCCTTCTTTTGTGTTATCTGAACATTTTTTACTATTCCATCTTATTTTCTCTATTGTGTTTTTGACTATGCTTCTTCGTCTTTTCTTTTTCACGGTTGCCCTAGGGAGTATAAGATACATGCTTAACTTATCATGGTCTACTTAGAAACAGTATTTTAACCACTTCAAGTGAGATATAGAAAGCTTATTACCTGGGCTTCCCTGGTGGCGCAGTGGTTGAGAGCCCACCTACCAATGCAGGGGACGTGGGTTTGAGCCCTGGTCTGGGAAGATCCTACATGCCGCAGAGCAACTAAGCCCGTGCGCCACAACTACTGAGCCTGCGCTCTAGAACCCGTGAGCTGCAACTACTGAGCCCGAGTGCTACAGTTACTGAAGCCCACATGCCTAGAGCCCGTGCTCCGCAACAAGAGAAGCCACCGCAGTGAGAGGCCCGCACAACGCAAAGAAGAGTAGCCCCCACTCGCCATAACTAGAGAAAGCCCGCAAGCAGCAACGAAGACCCAACTCAGCCAAAAATAAATAAATAAAATAAATAAATTTATTAAAATAAAAAAGAAACCTTATTGCCATATAGGTCCCCTTATGCTCTCACCTTTATGTTGTAGTTGTGCTATGTATTATATCAGTCAGTGTTAGATTTATGGCTTCAGATCATCAAACTTATTTCAAAGAACTCATGAGGAGGAAGCTGGCCTGTCATATCTACCCTGATATTTACCATATCTGTTGTTCTTCCTTCAGTCCTATTGTTCCAAGTTCCCCTCTGGTATCATTTGCTTTCTGTCTAAAAAACTTCCCTTGGGACTTCCCTGGTGGTGCAGTGGTTGAGAGTCCGCCTGCCATGCAGGGGACACGGGTTCGTGCCCCAGTCTGGGAGGATCCCACATGCCGCGGAGCAGCTGGACCCGTGAGCCATGGCCACTGAGCCTGCGCGTCTGGAGCCTGTGCTCCACAACGGGAGAGGCCACAACAGTGAGAGGCCCACATATCGCAAAAAAAAAAAACAAAAACAAAAAAACTTCCCTTAACAATTCTTTTAAAGGAGGTCTACTGGCAAATTCTCCATTTTCCTTCTGAAGGAGGGCAGGAGGCCCACAGAGCAAATGGGCCACACAAGGCTCTGTTTTCCGTGTCAAGAGAGCTGCAGAAAGCTATTGCTAGCCAAGGCTGCCAGGTTGCAAAGGGACCATATTCTGTGCCCATGACTGGGGCAGGCTCCAGTAGATGTCCCACAATGCTGATCCTACCCTGGGAAAGGCAGGAAACCTCTTCCTACGACACTGTCACTCCAGTGTCCTTTACTGAGAAAGGTTAACAATGGCGTTCACTTCAAAGGACGAATACTTAAAGGAATTCCATTATATATCACAGAATACACACACTGAAGAGTGCATTCCAGGTTGAGAGGCAATAAGTTGATAACTAACACAGTAAGTGATCAATTTGGTTGGGTTCAGACCTCACATTCCAACCTGCCCTCTGAGGTTGTGATTCCCACGTCAGATCAGTCTTCTGACTTTGCAGTGCTCTTCAGCTGTTCTGTGGGCGCCACCTAGTGGCCATCTGGGACAGGGGTTCTACCAGACTGCCAACGCTGGTTAGGGTCAGATCCATGCAGGTGCCGCTCGGGAATAAGCCCAGCAGCTCATAAGCAACCTTTTGGGGTTGTTCTCCAGAGCTTCTTCCTCTCGGTGATCTCTCCGATCCTTCTAGATTCCTGGGGCTTGCTTTTCAGTCCTCTGGCCAGAGACCTGGTGCTTTAGCTACCCTGCTTTGCTGTGCATGTCCTACAACTGCACTGTGTTGGGCCAAACAGTGGGAGGACAGTGCAAGGAAAAAAGCAATGAGAGTTTCCTCCACCCTCTGGGGACCACAGGTCCTCTGCTCAGAAAGGAAGGATCCCTTATCCCAAAGGATGGGTGACTGAGGTCCTCCATTACCAACCTTCTCCCCGTTGCTCCTCACTGCTGCTACTACTACACAATCCCATGGGCGCCTAAGGCATTAGAGGGTGGAGAAAAGAAAAAGAAAAAAGACAGGGATTTACCCCCACTCTCTGAGCATTAGGAGCCTGTTTCTCACTCCTGGAACAAAATTAGGTGCTTTGTGCTCAATTCTGGGTTTCAGGCTGCCTTGAGTCCAGGCTGGGGAATACTGGAGGGGAAAAATGGGAAACAGACCACAGGTTCTGTTCTACTTTGAATTAGGGTGTCCTTCCCTTCTTCTCTTGCAACTGCTTACTTTTCAGGGTCTTCACATTGCTGTTCTGTGTAATAAGTCCAGGTGTTATAGCTACATTTAGTGGGAGAGACGAGGTGAAGTATGCCTACTCCATCTTACCCCAAACCATAAATCTCTGCATTTAATTTTTCTTTTACCACTTTCCTTACTCTGTTACCTTCAGCTCAGGAGCACCTAAGCTGCAAAGGTCTTAAGGCTTTGACTTTTGACATAAAAGTCTCCATAAAGGAATGCCAAGCATCAGCCTGAAAATAAGAGATTAAAGGCTTTAGCCATTAATGGAGAAAATTTTTTTAAAGAGAAAGAATTAAGCAGCCTAGCTCCTTTGAGGAAATCTCTGCACATAATCCAAGTCTACACATAAAAGCAAACCAAAAAGCCAAAGTAAAATGAACTGCTTTTGAACAGTGTGGACAGTCAGTCATCCAAGAGTACCTGAAGCTGGAAGACCCACCTGCTGTCCAGGGTGTGTGTGTTCTAGATCAGCCAGTCATGGCTCTGATTCTTTTGTGGAGTTTCCTTTATTTTCTTAGGCCAATAAATCCTTGAAAAGTAACCAGATCTGTACATTAATATGTACGTTAATTTCTATGCATTAATTTAGAGAAATATAATTCAAGTCCCTATATTAGAGAAATGGTCTATTCTTGATGCCTTTGTGTTCTACTTTTAAATATTTGTAAACCAACATTAGTCTCAGTATTTTGGTGGAAAAGAGTCTATCCTGTCTGTCATCTAACCACGTTCACTACTTTCTCTGTATTTTTGCCAAGCAGAGAAAGAGGTACTATCCTTCAACTAAGGGGGTTTTGAAAGTGCTAGGATTTAAATCAGGGTTTTGCCTATCAGATGTTCTATTTACAAATGTGTGTAATGAAAACTAGAGACTCTAAGAATGGTAAGTGATGACCATGTATGCTGGGGATCTACATTGTAACCTCCAGAGATCCTGCGAAGCTAAGAAATACCAGCTCCTAAATCCCAGGTCCAGCCCAGCTGCTGGCATCCTGTGCAGGACAGGGCTGAGTCCAGGCCTCCCTAGACAACTGGACAGGATGGACCTTAACCCAGGAGGTAGTAGCCCCATGGGCGGGTGCTGAGATTGGGAAAGCGGTTTTATGACAAGAGCCCGTGAGTCATTCCATCCAGGAAAAAAAGCCCCTTTGGGGAGCAGAGAGGAGGCAGATTCAGGGACAGATGCAGATGCCAGTCACTTAGCAGCTTGGGGGAAGGAGATTCCCCTGGCAAATTAACAAAGCTAATCTCTTCTTCATAGCATGAACTCCATTCAACCCAGTCTTTCAGGCAATTACATAAGATGTAATTTTCTAAGCATTAACTTTCTGCAGAGCTATAGAAATATCACCATGGTATGCTATACCAAAGCAGAAGAGAGAAAAATTACCCTCTCCAGGATCCAGTCTGGAAGCCCTCAACACAAAGAAAACAATAACCTCTCAGAGAAAACGTTTATAACTAAGGAGACTCTTCTGAGGCAGCATAAGAACGCAGAGCTTTAGCCTGGGCCTGCACTTAACTTGACAGCAAATATGCATGGTTCCAGGACTCTCATTCCAGTTCTTTGCTAGAGATCTGGCTTCCCATGGTGAGTGCAGAATCACGAGAACAAGCCTCCCTAGATTTGTCTGTACTGTCCACAGCCACAGAGCATATTCCAGAGAAGAAAACACTTGGGACTATGAGAAAGGAGGGAACCGCGGTGTCCCTCACTGCAACAGAAAGGACACTGGCACAGAGTGTGGTCAGGTTCATTCCCCTCCAGTGCCGAGTGTTTCAGGTTCTGAATGAAATGTCAACAATCAGAGACTCTCAAAGGTTGGATTCACAGAGAAAAAAAAAATTTTTTTTCCTGGAAAAACTGTTTGCTTTATTGCAAGGGTCAGCAAACTTTTTTTAGTAAAGGGCAAGATAGTAAATGTTTTATGTAAGTATAATACTTACATAACAAAAGAGAAAACGCTTGGCCTCCCTGCTTGCCTGGGGTGGGCCTGCCTGAGCACTGACCCTGCGTCCATGCTTCTGCCCAGTTGCCGCCTACTGGAGACATTCTCAGGACAAGAGCGACTGGCCCAAGAGGGAAAGGCCTGGCAGGCCATGAGCACAGAGCAGGCGACGGGGGACCTGCTACAGTCAGCTTCGCTCTCTGCCCCAGTGACACCCAGGTGCATGTGTGTCCTCTCCTCCCACTCACCTCAAGTTGGGCAGCTGGTAAGTCACCAGCTCTTGCACAGAGATTCGACTGCTTGGTGCCTGGCAGTTGCCAACAGTAGAGTCTCCAATATGTGAATGGCAACCAGCGTGGGCCTTGGGCAGCAGTGAGATACAGCTGGCCAGGTAGACAGGGGCTGAGAGTCTGGGGGAATGGGACGGAGGGGGTTACTCCAGTTTGGTCTCCATGGCTCACAGTGTTAGCCTGCTCTGGCAGTGCCAGGCCTGAGAGTGATCACTTGCTAATCCCAGCTTTAGTGAACAATAAATGGCAGCAGCTTTCATTCCCCCAAGGTGCTGAGTGAGTGGCAACTGCATCTGTCCCTGAATTTGCCTCTCCTCTGCTCCCTAAAATGCCTTTTTTGTCCTGGAAAAAAAGCTTTGGTGGATGTGATGGCTTTAAATTATATGCACAGGGCTTCCCTGGTGGCGCAGTGGTTGAGGGTCCGCCTGCTGACACAGGGGACACGGGTTCGTGCCCCGGTCCGGGAGGATCCCACATGCCGCGGAGCGGCTGGGCCCGTGAGCCATGGCCGCTGAGCCTGTGCGTCCGGAGCCTGTGCTCCGCAACGGGAGAGGCCACAACAGTGAGAGGCCCGCATACCGCAAAAAAATAAAATAAAATAAATTATATGCACAAATTCTTTGACATTCTTCCCTCTAAAAAGGTAGAGCTTAATTCCTCTCTCCTTGAGCTTGGGCTGGACTTAGTGACTCACTTCTAATGAATATAACGTGGTGAAAGTGATGGTGTGTGACTTCTGAGACTCAGTCCCATAAGGTATTGCTCTCTCTCTCGGATTACTCACTCTGGGGAAAGCCAGCCACCATGTCCTGAGGATGCTCAAGCAGCTCTATGGAGAAGCTTCCTGTGGAGAGAAACTGCGGCCTCCTGCCAACAGCCGTGTGGGTGGACGCTGTCTTAACAGCAGATCCTAAAGCCCCAGTCAAGCCTTCGGATGACTGTAGCCCTGGCCAAAATCTAGACCTCATGAAAGACCCTGAGCCAGAACCTGAGCCAGAAACCAGGTTTCTGACCCTTAGAAGCTGTGGGATAACAAATGTTTATCATTTGAAGATGTTAAGTGCTGGGGTAATTTTTATGCAGCAATAAATAACTAATAAAGTGAACAGGAAAATAAGAGGCACTTATAAAAACCAGTCTTAATTTACAGTGACATCTGGTGTCTATATCCAGCTGCTTCCTTGACATACCCACTTGGATATCTCACGCATATCTCAAAAGAAACATGATTCCCTCCAAACTTACTCATTTAGAATCTATCCATCCCTGTCTGCCTTAATTCCCCATCTCGACAATGACTCCATATTTATCTGGAGGTCACTCCTTTATGCTTTCTGTTTCCTCATCCTGACCACCCAATATATGGACATGCACACACACACACACACACACACACAAACACACACTCATTCACACATCTAATTTATTCTGTAGGGGCATGTGTTTCTTACCACCAATTTCTGCCACATCTGGCCTCAGTTGTGCAAAAGCCTCTCAGCTGGTCTCCTGAATTCCCACTCACCCACATCCAATCCATTTGCTACACGACGGTGAGCAACACCATCACCAAAGAGAACTAGATCATGCTACCACCTGGCCCAAGTCCTCCAGAGACTTCCCTCTGGAATGAGAGGGAGATCGCAGCTCCTCACAGGGCCCAGTAAGACCCTGGCACGACCTGCCCTCAGACAGCCCCTCCCACTCACCCCCACTGCTCTCCTCCTCCGAGCCCGTCCACCACCTTCTTCTTCCCACCTCAGACCCTGCAAACGCTGCTCCCTCTGCCTAGATGTTCCCCCCATTCACACGACTCTCCCCGCCCTGACACCCCTGAATTCAACTTCTGCATTCCCTCCTCAGCATGGCCTCCCCTACCTCTTCATCTAAGGTAGAGCCCCCTGCTATTCTCTCTCTCAGACTGTTGCTTACTTACTTCACAGCATATAATACAAGCTGAATCATTTGACCATTTGTTTAATTATACTTTATCTGTCCATGGACGGAACCATGGTTTCCTGACGGTAGCAACCACCTGAGGGGCCCCAGACTTGGGCTCAGAGCCTGGCCCCTCAAGTCAGCCACCGACACTAGGTCACGCAGTAACAGATGCCAGGCTCCCACTTCTGAGCCTCAACCCAGAAACCCTGGGTATGGAGCCAGTTTACTTGGTGTGTATTTTTGTTCTTTGATTCCCAGGAACCCTAAATAACTGACATCTGGGGACACTCATTAAATGCAGAAAGATGAATGTCCTTGCCTCTGAGCTCTCAATCTGGAGGGGAGAACAGACATTTAAAGGGATACATTTCAATGCAGCATGTGGATTCGACAACAGAGACTGAAGGAGCTGCTGTGCGAGCCAGAAGAGGAGAGATGCCCTCCAGTGTGTGATGGGGGGTGGGAGTAGGGGGTCAGGGAGAGTCCTGCAGGGACTGTGAGGAAGGCGAAAGGACCACTCTTCTGGGTTTGATCGAATAGTTTTCCATGCTCCCACCCCAAGCCAGGTATATCAGAATCACTTTACAGAACCATCTGTGATCCCGAGCCAGAGGACATGACTGGAAAACACATCCTTTGGCAGCAGAACCCTAGTCTCCACTTAGAATCATATACCAGGGTTCCAGGTGGGAGGGGGGACTTTCCGGTCACCTAGTCCTCTCACTTCTTGTCAAATGACAGGCTGGGCTGGAAGAGGGCGGGGGTGGGGTACAGGGCTTATATCTCAGAGAATTTGAGGTGTGAAGGCTCTGGGAGAGTCTGGGAGGAGACTCAACAAAGTCCACAATACAGGTGCCAAGCCATCCTTGGTGCTCCCTCTGCGAGGCTGGGAGGGGGACAGCAGCAGAGAGGGTGAGGGGAGAAGGGCATGGAGCTGGTGCCGGGGGGTCACCTGGACCAGCCATGGAGAGAGAGGCCTGGCTCCCCTCCTCTCCACCTGCCCCTTAGAGCCCCCCAGATCCGTCTTCCCTTTGGACTGACCAGCTCCAGGCCTTCCACAGCATTTTCCAGGTGTATCCGCCAGGTGCAGAAGACACCTATCATCAGCCTTGCTGGATCCAGGGGAATGACTGTAACCAAAGGGAACTTCTGGTGACACCAAGGTACAGTGGAGGCAATAATATGACAGACCAGGGGCTTTAACGGCCCACAAATTCCTTTCTATCCTCACGTAAGGCCACTGCCTGGACCCCAGAGTTGGAACGCAGAGTGAGTTTTCTGATAGAAACAGTGGGGGAAATAGAGGGTAAATAGTCAAGTGAGATCAGTCACAGTAGTCACAATATTTCAGCCAAATTCTAAATTAAATTACGTTTTATGTCACCTGATCAGAGTTCCCCTGGGGACACCCACTATTTTACGGTAATTTGTTAAACTAGAAAATCTGGCCAAGGGCGGCAGAGGCTCCAGACAGGATTAAGAGGGCAGTCTCAGGGTGAGGACAGTCTCAGGGTGAGGACAGTCTCAGGGCTAGAGTCCTGCCTCCCCCGCCTACTGCTGCATGTCCCTGAGATGGCTACCTAAGCTCTCTGAACCTCGGTGTTCTCATCAGGACACGGTGTGACAGCAGCGCTGAACTCATAGGATTAGTGGAAGGATCACACGTGATAATTTGTGTCACGTGCTTAAGACAGTACCTGGCACCTAGTAAACCTCAAAAAATGTCAGTTATTTAAAGAAGAAAAAGAAATTAAGACAGACATTGTTCCCAGTTATATATAAGATAAGAACAAAAGGTACATGAGCATCTGGGGATTCTTCTCTATCAGGTATGGTTGCAGAGGCTCTTTGGGAGAACACCCAGCTCCTAAGTTATGGGAGAGGATTTGGTCCATCAGAAGAGCCACCACGCGGTGGTTAAGAATCCACCTGCCAATGCAGGGGACACGGGTTCGAGCCCTGGTCCGGGAAGATCCTGCCTGCGGCAGAGCAACTAAGCCCGTGCACCACAATCACTGAGCCTGCGTTCTAGGGCCCACGAGCCACAACTATTGAAGCCCGCACGTCTAGAGCCCGTGCTCTGCAACAAAGAGAAGCCACCGCAATGAGAAGCCCATGCACAGCAAAAAAGAGTAGCACCTGCTCGTGGCAACTAGAGAAAGTCCATGCGTAGCAACGAAGACCCAACACAGCCAAAAAAAAAAAAAAAAAAAAAAAAAAAAAAAATATATATATATATATATATATATATATATATATATATATATATATATAAAAGAAGAGCCGCCAGCACAGTCAGACTGCTACAAAACTAGACGATTCTCTTCCAGGTTTCTAAACACTGTCCCACCCTCACCCCCACGCCTCTCCTGGAGGACAGACTTCCCCGGCCAGATGTCAATCATCCCTTTCAGGGCACTGAAGAAGCACAAACAGAGTTGATTTATCACCCCTGGACAGCACTGTGGACCAGAAAGTTTTGAGCTCAGCCTTGGGAATAAGGGTGATGCTGGGAGTAACCCACTAACAAGAGCCGGAGTGTGGAGACCTGGCCACAGCAGCAGCCCGGCTACCCAGACCTGCCCTCTCACAGGCTCTCCTTGCCCATTCAATTCCAGGCCCTGCATAATCCTCAATCCGTGTTCGTTTGGGAGGTTCACCCCTGTCAAGCCTCAGCACAGCAGGGACAGACATAAACAAGGAAGCACTGTCCCCTGCCCCCTCCACAGGTGCCCCATGCCCCTACCCTCGCCTTCCCCACAATCCCCCAGTTTCAGGAGCAGCCGCGCACTCACCCCCCACGCCCACCTACCCGTGAATGTGCTGCAGCCTTGAGCCCCTGCCGCTGCCTGCCGAGTGGAATCCGAGCCTGTTTACTCCGCAGCAGTGACACACCGGGCCGGAAGCGCTCCAACTGCCCCAGCTTCCCGGCTTGTGCGCTAACGGGCTATGTTTGTAAGCTGATAATATGATCTGTACGACATGTGCTGATAAACTATCTATCTATTCTATGTGACTCAGCCCAGCATGAGACAAAACAGACTTGGGCGGGGAGGGCTTGTCACAGCGTAAACGATGTGCCGGCCAATCTGAGCCATATAACCCGGGATTATCTGCACCTCCCTGCAGATGGCGGTTGGGGGGGGGGGGCTTTCAACATTGGACATCCTGAAGTGTGCTAAAAAAAAAACAGGTCAGAGAAGGCAAAGGGTGACATATTCTTAGCCCGCTAAGCTGGAAACCAAACTGAAAGCAGGATGAGAAAGCCATATGACCAAGGAAATGTAATTTTTTTTTCAGTATTTGAAGCAGATGTCCAAGGTCTTGATTTCATCCTTACATTTTTTTTCTTAATTTAATTTAATTTAAGAAATTAATTTCCTAAAACATATGTGAGTTTAGGTTCTCTTTAGAGATTTTACTATTTTGGCAAATATGTTTTCCTGATATCCAACAGTGGGACAATATGACAGTTAATAAGCAGCAATCGTGCCTACACAACCCCTTGGTGCCCCTTCACGGCACCAGTTCCTCATACACCTTCACCCTAAAACAGAAAAACACCTTTTGTCTAATATATACATAATAACTCTAATTACAAAATAGTTTGATTTCTGAAGGACTATTTTCTATAATGGAACATTTTCTGTTTGTTGACATTTTAATTAAATTACCATTTTAAATTGTATACTAAGTTAGTGGGGCTCAAGTAAATCTTTGTGACTATATTGAATCATACCTCTAAAATGTTAGATGTGCTTTTTATTACTTAGGATAGAATTTTCATATTATGTTTCTCTTTTGATAAATAATGTAAGTTACCTATTTAGTAATTAATGTTTAGTTTGCATTTTGTTTTCTTTTTTTTTTCTGGTATCCTGAACTAAAGAATATAAATTGAAAAAGCAGTTTCAGTTCAGATTCTACTTGAATACCATTTCAATCTATAAGAGACAGAAACATTCAAAAGCTTAATCATATTTAAGTGGAAAATTTTTTTTTCCCACAAATGCATTCAGAATACAATGGGAGGGCCTCCCTGGTGGCGCAAGTGGTTGAGAGTCCGCCTGCCGATGCAGGGGATACGGGTTCGTGCCCCGGTCTGGGAGGATCCCATATGCCGCGGAGCGGCTGGGCCCGTGAGCCATGGCCGCTGGGCCTGCGCATCCGGAGCCTGTGCTCCGCAACGGGAGAGGCCACAACAGTGAGAGGCCCACATACCGCAAAAAGAAAAAAAAAAAAAAAAAAAAAAAAAAAAGAATACAATGGGATTGGGCTTCCCTGGTGGTGCAGTGGTTAAGAATCCACCTGCCAATGCAGGGGACACAGGTTCGAGCCCTGGTTCGGGAAGATCCCACATGCCGTGGAGCAACTAAGCCTGTGCGCCACAACTACTGACCCTGCGCTCTAGAGCCCGCAAGCCACAACTACTGAGCCCATAAACCACAACTACTGAAGCCCGTGCGCCTAGAGCCCGTGCTCCGCAACAAGAGAAGCCAACACAATGAGAAGCCCGCACACCACAATAAAGAGCAGCCCCTGCTCGCCGCAACTAGAGAAAGCCCGCGTGCAGCAATGAAGACCCAACACAGCCAAAAATAAATAAATAAAAATAAAATTAAAAAAAAAATACAATGGGATGCCTTTATGATGCTGATGGGAGGAACAGGCCATTGTATAGTGCAGACTCCTCAGATGTGCACTCAACAGGATCGAGAAATTTAGCAAATGAAAATAACTTTCAGATACATTTGAATTTCAGATAAATAACAAATAATTTTTTAATATGTGTCTCAAATACTACATGAGTCATACTAAAAAATTATTTGTTGTTTCTCTGAAATTTAAATATAAGTGAGTGGCCTGTATTTTACATGGCAACCCTCCACCCAAACCACCCAGGACCTTACTAAAATGCTGAGTCTGATTCAAGAGGCCAGAGAAGGGCTGAGAGTCTTTATCTCTAAAAAGTTCCAGGTGATGTGGAAGTTGCTGGTCCAGAGACCATATTGTGAGTGGCAAGGATCTAGAATTAGCATAGCATATCTGGTGCAGTGATACCCAGTACTGGATTCTCATTGGCATGGCCTGGATAGACCCCTCTGCCCCTCAGTTCTGACTCAGTAAGTCTGGGACAGGGGTCCAGGGGTCGATATTTTCAGCATGCTCCACAGGAGTTGTTGTTTCTGATTCACAGGCAGGGATGTGAACCAGGAAATATTTTAAAATACAAACGGTATCGTGTTCATGCAAGGAATTATTATTATTGCATTAAACTCACTCTGTGCAGATTGTTGTATCGCTGAGCTAAGTGTGTTCAGAAAGACCTTCCAGTTTCTGAGCTCCCAAAGGGCAGCAGATAGGATTGTACCCTGCGGTCTTCACATCCCAGTGTCCCCTTACAGCTGGAAGCAGTCCAACTCCTAACAGCCTTATTATTATCAACCCTGGCCACTTTCTCAGAGCTCAACACTTTTTTATGCAATTCAGCTCCAGCTGGGCTTGTAAACTCATGAAACACAGTCCAAAGACCACAGCTCCAGCTTCTCCACGGGGAGGTGTATATGTTTGCCTCACATCCAAAGGGGTTCCACACACAAGCTCACCCAGATACCCACAGGGGACTGAATGCTTTCTCACAGCCACTCTGAGTCTAGGATTCCTGTTGGAACATTGAGTCACACGCACCACCACGAAGCTTTCTTCCAAGTAAATACCTCATTTCCAGAGTTTCCAGAGTGGGGTGCACTTCAAAGGGCCCAGGGTCATTTGCATACAGGAAATCTTCTCCCTGGAGCACCTTAACCCATCTCTGACACAGCTTGGGTTTTGCACTTTGGCCTCCCTCCTCCCTCCACTTGCATTTCATCCATTTCAAAACCATTAAGAGCTGTGAAGAATGCCTGAATGCAATCAGATACAAAATCCACTTAAGAAGCGCTTTAAAATGAGATCCTCCAGGTCTTGTAAAACCAAGTGGAACCCCGGCTTGCCTTCCCAAGTCTCACTCCAAGAAGTCTGTCTGCCCAGGCCACTGACCTTGACCTGGTCAGCAGGCATCAGGAAGTGACTGCTCCTTCCCCATCAACAGTTTTTTCATAACACTAAAATGGCACTTGGCATAGATTACTGGGCTCATCTTATCTAGGGGGAAGGGGAAAGGGAGCAGAAGCCCAGTCTTGGAGATCACTGTCTCCCCCAATATGCTCAGCACATATAGCTGGTCAGTAAATATTTGAATTAGGTTGGAAGGAAAAAAAATTTTGGTGAGAATTCTAAACTATAGTCATGTCTAAAAGTCTAAATCAAAATCCCCTACCCTAACATGGTTTCCAGTAGATACATCAGGACTATCTCATCTTGTATATGGTGAACTCTCTTGAATAAGTTGCCCAGAATTTGACACTGCTTGGAGTACTTGGGATTGACTTTTTTTTCCCTTTACTGTTGCGGGGAAGGAGTATTCTTTGTTGTATTTCCTGGCTCAGGCTAGGAGGCGCAATTTGTTTTCCTTTGGAGCTTCTCAAAGACCTAGTCCACGCCCGCCCCAGCTTCCTTTTTAGAAAGTAAGGCTGAAATGTAACGCTGAGTCAGCCACAAATGTGGCAGATGGAATAAGATTTAGCCAAAAGGAAACCAGCACAGGCAGACACTGCACTAGAGGCTGAGGAAGCGAGATTTCCAGAAGACCAGGTTTCTGGATCTCCTAGTCTGAGGGATAAGGCATAGGGGGAGGGACTGGTGAAAGACAAGAAAACCAGCAATTTACCACAGTGTTGACAAAATGAGGGAAACGCCAGTTCAAGTTCCCTCTAAGAACCACCTGCCAGTCCCTAGAAAAAGAAATACAAGCATCCAATAAACATAACAGTGCAAATCCAAACAACAACAGGATACTATCTTCACATATAGAATTGGCAAAAATTAAGATGCTTGCTGCAGCCAGCAGTTAAGGACCTGCAGGATCTGTGGGGAAGGGAGGAGAAGGGAGGGACAGGAGACCGGTGCTTCCTTCTTGGAAAATAATTTGGAAATGTCCCCCCTTTAACCAAGCAGTTCCAGTGCCAGAAGTTTATCGGCTAGATATATTCCCAAGCAATCACCAGGATATACATATAAGGGAGTTCACTGCAGAACACAGAAACACACCAAGTGATTCCTGATAAGATAGTTTATGATATGTCTACATAGAAATTCATGATATAGTCCCCACCCCCTGCACACACATACACAAATGGAGTCCCCTCTTAAGCCCTTCTCTGTCCCTCTTACCCAATTTCTGTAACAGGATAGCTCTAAAATGGCTCGTTTGAGCAGTCTTCCCTACTGAGATTGAAGATTTTTGAGAGCAAGAATCTATTCTTCTAAACCCCACACAGAGGTCTGTAGCAAATACAGAATAGTTTTCCAGTGGCTGTTTGTTAACTGGTGAAAACAGAAAGCCATTTACTTGATGAACGGGCGAGGGATCCACTTCTGACAGAGTGTTACTTGAGTTTTATCAGAAGCTGTCAGGCGCTGAGCTTGGTGGGATAAGAGGCCTCGCATTCCTCAGTTGGAGAAATTCCCCGGCCTGGCTTGCCGCTCTCCCCCATCTTCTGGCCTGAGGGGACAATGACAGAAGTAAGACACAAGGTGCCCCTAGGAATCCTATGATAAAAGTAGGCTTTGACCTTAAAACCTCCTCATTGTGCTGCAGAAATGGCTGCTCTGTTTATTAACTATTCAGTGGGGGTTTAATTCTAAATGGTGTCGACCACTGAAATGTTCGAATTGGCTTTTTAAAACTATCCTACCTCCAAATGTGTTTTCTTCCTTGAATTTGAGACAGACACTGGAAGTTTCTCTTTTGATTATGATGTTTTTTTGTTTCGACTATTCTTGGTTGGTTGGATGGTTTTAAGGCAAATTCTTACTTGTATATTTTAAACATGCACAACTCTGTCTCTCGTGCCCCAGTGTTTAACACAGGACAGCTCAGAGTTGTCAAAGCCAAGTTCGTGTGCCCAATGCATGTTTCGGTCTGTTTGGCCCCTTTGTGCGTTGGCACACAAACTTGGGTTTGACAACAAGAGGGCGATACTGAACCGTCCTGAAACCTAGACCATTTGTTTGTCAGTGCCCTCCATAAGTGAGGAGGTGGGCTGCCGGTAACTGGAGAACCCCCATTCCAGGGTCTCCCATCCCCAGGCCCTCCGTGGGTCTCTAACACAGTACTCACTGGCCAGATGCTGGGTGGCATCTGTCAGTCAGCAGTGACTGAGCAGAGGTGTCCAGTGGCCATCCTAGAGTCACCAATCAACTCCCCACCCAGACACAGCCGCACAACTACAATCACTGATTATCGTCCCTTATCCCCCCACTACACGGTGGGGTCACCTCTCACCACTGTGTCCCCAGAGCCCAGCCCTTGACCGGTAACATAGTAGACTCATTAAATACTTGTTGAATAAACAGTCTGCGGGCTGCCAGCCCGATAGCAAATGTCTGGCCATTCAGGCACCTCTGCCCTCCCCTCCCCCTTATCTTCTTCCTAACTCAAAACTTTGCCCAGATTCTGTCTAGTGCATGCACTTGACTTTCTTTGCCCTCTGTACCCGTGGGGAATGCAGATCTTTTCAGTGAGTTCCAGTCTTTGGGTACACAGAGATTCTGTGTGGGCTGCAGGCTGAACATACCAGCCATGCAGACTCAGGGCCTTGGTTCCCTCCTGAAAGTGGGGAGGTGATTTCCAGGGATCCTAATTCAAGTCCTAAAAGTTCCACAAGAGCCCCTTTAAGTAAGGAAGTGTCAATGCAGGGGTGGTGTCCTGCTGCCAGTTCTGCCACAGACCTGCCCAGCCTCTGTGGAAAAAGACATTTAAGTCCACAGATGGGATTCTTTGTTTCATCCATAAAATGAGACTAATATGGCCAATGCTGTTATCTACTTAGCACACCGGATTGTTGAGGACTGTGAAGCACCAAGTGTACTAAGAATGTACTGTACTTTCTTTAAGCCTCCGTGCAACTCCTGGGGTTGGGTGATTAGCTTTCTCCTCTGCACTGGCCTTCCCCATATCCAGCTTCTAGAGCTTCAGGCCAAGCTCCCCATTCCCTCTGAATCTCAGCGTGACACTTGAAGCTTTTTAACAAGTTGAAAGGCCACACAGGGAGTTGAAGCACAGCAGGAATTAGTGAGCTGCTGTGGAGTAAAAATGCTACCAGCTATAAGTAAATGGGCTGCATCGCATCCCACCATTGCTTTGATGGGGACCTACTTCCCACTAAAAATAATTTAAAGTTTAATTCTCCCAAGATGCAGGTGTAGAAGCAAATAACGGCTCTTCTTTAGCACCTGTGGACCTGTTGCCTCCACAGAGGTAGACACTGATGCTGAAATGGCTTCAGATGCTGCTGCCAATTCGTTTTGCCACGGTGTAAATCCAATGGACAGGGATGGGTGACAAGAGAACTGAAACAGGGGGGAAGGGGGCAGGGCACAACCCTTCAAGAATAACACAGTGGTTGAGAAAAACTGGAGACGACAAAAACTGGTTAGATAAAGATGCAGATGTAGAGAATGGACTTGAGGTCACAGGGAGGGGGAAGGGTAAGCTGGGACGAAGTGAGAGAGTAGCATGGACTCTCTCTATATACACTACCAAATGTAAAATAGATAGCTAGTGGGAAGCAGCTGCAGAGCACAGAGAAATCAGCTCAGTGCTTCGTGACCACCTAGAGGGGTGGGAGGGAGACGCAAGAGGGAGGGGATATGGGGATATATGTATATGTATAGCTGATTCACTTTGTTATGCAGCAGAAACTAACACAACATTATAAAGCAATTATACTCCAATAAAGATGTTAAAAAAAAAAAAAAAACTGGTTAGAGCGGACCAGGCCCAAGATGGCGGAAGATTTGACTCCCAGTAGACCTTGAGCTCATTATGCACTCATTGTAATACATTAGCATATGCTAAATGACACACCCACAGGCGCCATGACAGTTCCAAGGCTGACCATAAAAGGCCAAAATGTGGGCGGTGGCCCAGCTCCTGGAAATCCCTGCCTCTTCCCCAAGAGACTCTTTGCTCAAGAGTCCAGTACTGAAAGACAGGTGTTGGGTAAAAGGAAAGATAGCCTTATTGAGGAAGCCAGCAACCCTGGGGAGATGGTAGACTCATGTCACAAAGACCCAAACCCCCAGGTTTTGCTTGGGAAAAGAGGGAAAGGGGTTACGTGCAGGGGAGGGGTGAGTCTTCTATTTTCAGAGATGATTGTCTCCATCACGCGGTTCCAAGTAGCCGTAAGGTCTCACTTGTGGTTGGAACATTATATGATCCATAAATCTTTGGTCACTTAGTCCTGGAGAATAAGGAAGAAGGGTGAAGCCTATAGAAAAACTAATCCTCAATCTCGATACACATCAAGCAGCAAGCAGTTTCTCCATCAGCAGCAAGCTAAGCTAAGCTAATGGTAGAAGTCAGGCATAGTAATAATTAAGAAATATATTGGGGGGAATTCCCTGGCAGTCCAGTGGTTAGGACTACATGGTTCCACTGTTGGAGTCATGGGTTTGATCCCTGGTCAGGGAACTAAGATCCCACCAGCCTTGTGGTGTGGCAAAAAAAGGAGAAAGAAATAGATTTGGAACAATGCTGAGTTGCTGACAGTCCCTAGTTACAGTCTCATTTCCTCAGTTACAATTCCCACTGCCAGATTTTCCTTCCATGTCTAGGGAAAAGGGGTGAAGACATCTGTAACTTCAAGCTGAGCACGGGCGACGAAGGATTCTTAGAGTGGAAGGATCTGACATGGTGTAAGAAATATTCTTTGGTTCCCTTACGTGCCTGTTGAGATTCCAAAAGAGGCATCCCATTACTAACGTTTTAAGTAACTGTTTTGCAAAGAGTTGGCGTGCCAATTATGATCCCATGACTAGAAGATAAAATCCCAACTTAAGGATTCCTTCAAGCATTGACCTAATCCCAGAGGAAATCCAAGAAAATAGGTTCATAAACCAATCCCATCCACCTTGAAATAGGGGAGTACGGTGGGCTGAGATCTGTTGGAGCCGGGGGGCCTGCTGTGTCAGCATCATCTTGATTGTTTTAAGCACAGTTAATCTTCAACTCTAGGGTCAGTTTTTTCCCATTCTCTTGAGGCCAGTTCTTGGAATTGTGCTAGCCATAGATTCAGTGCTGCTCAAGACGGAGCAGCTGATGTCATGGCTACGGTCTGGTCATCATGCGGTTAGCTTTTTCCCTCTGGTGGCAGTTACAGTATCTGCAACACAGCTCAGGAATGTGCATCAGACACTGCGTCCTTCAGGGAGGAACTGAAGATTCTGTGACTATACTGTCCTAATCATTAACTGCTTGAGCCTGCTCCTTTGTGACTCAACAGAAGACAAGGGACATGGAGGGGCTTTTTGTACCTGGGAGGGCCCCTCAGGGTTCTGCTTGGTTTCAAGAGGCCATGGGCTAAGTGACATGCCTCTCCAGCAGCAGTGTCTGGGGCTTCAGGGAACCACCAAATAAATGCTTACAGGGTAACAGGGGACACAGCTGAATCTGGTGTTAATTCCCGTGTTGTTGGGGGCAGGGCGGAGAAGGGATGGAAGAGGCCACACTGTGGGTGCTGGGAGACTGTTAAAATGCAGTGAAACCCAGTAGCAAGGCTGAAATGGCTTCCCAGGCTGGACTGCCATGTTTCCAGAACTTTTTGCTAGAGCAGGCCTGGCACCCCGATGCGCAGGCCACCAAGAAGGCGCGGGCCCTGGACGCACACTCGCACCTCGCTGCCCGCCTCCCCTCGCCCCACACCCCACCCCTGGCGCCGGCTCCGCTTCCTTCCAGTCTCGCTTGCAAATTCAGGTGCGCCTGGAATTTACACCCACTCACTCCTGCGAGGGCAGGAACCCCCTCCTGACCCTGAACTTCTGTTTGGACTACCTGCTTCCTTGCCTTTCTCTCCTGCCCGCTGAGACACACCCTTCTCGACCACCTGAGTCTGCCTGGGGCGGAGCAGGGGCTCAACACACCTTTCTTGGAAAACCAAAGATGAAAGCAAATTTCGGGAAATAAAACTTTTCAATAAAATATCAAACGCCTTGGGAGACCCATACATGGTGTTCAGGTTTTCCCGATTACAGCAATACTTTCCACCACTCCTCCAACTTGGAATCACCACCCCGTTAAGAGTAATTGGCTTGCTCTTTTTTTTTTTTTTCTTCTTTCTTTCTTTCAAAGAGTAAATCTGATCTTTTTAACTCGAAACTAATGATAGAGACATTAGGGCTAATTAACAACAGTTTTACAAGAATGGCCTTTTCCATTCTCTCTTTGTTTGGCTTCACCACCTCTCACCTCCACCCCTGAGTGTTTAAGCATTGTAATGCACACGGGCCTCCGCCTCCCCGCCCACCAGAGGGCTGTCCCCGCCACCCTGGGGCTTGTGGCTGAGGAAGGAGAATCTCCCTGAAGGTTTTATTCAAAGCGTTTATTAGGACCTACCTGTCTGAGGAACCCCCCAGTTTCTTCCGACATCCTGGCTCCTGCTTCTGAGACCTTCTGGGGAGACCATATTTCTCATCTGGGATATTTTTCTCTTTAAATGCCCATTTTCACTTCAAGAAATTAGCGTTTTCCTTTGGGTGTTTTGGCAATGACTGTGAATTAAAGCCAGCCTAATATATTTTTCCTTCTAAATTGTTAGGAGCCATGGACCAAAGAAAGATGGAGCGCTTTTCTTCCAGGTATGAACCAATCTTGAGTGTGAGCTTTTGATTACTAGTTTCCCAGCTTAGGAAACATGTCCTACGCCTCTCTGTTGTTTGATTTCATCTCGTTCAAACCTTAAAGAGCTGCCAACAGTGCTGCTGTTTTTCCAAAAGACCTGCAACTTAAAGTTGCATCCACCTTTGCTATTGGCTTTTAACATCTTCACACAGGTTACTGGCTCTGCCTCTGAAATGACTACTGTTTTCCTACTCTTTTGTTAGAAAAGGTCAATATTACAACAAAATTAAGAATCTGCTTCTGACAAGGTTAAAGGTTTAGGCAGATTTTCAATATTTGGGAACCGTTAAGAATAATGGGAAATTGTTTTAAACCTTGAACATCTTTTAAATGACTGGTTTAAATGAAATAGTTTGTAAAATGTGATTCATAAATTACATAGAATGTCATCCAGGCATTTAAAATTCCTATATGAAAACTATATGCAGGAGAAAAAACATGTGAAATAGAAGATAAAAGATTTATACCTACTTAAAATTATGTGCATATGAGGACAGAGCCTAAGAAGTAATAATACGTAATTGGAAAGAGTTGGAGATTAGGTGGGCTTTATTCTCATCATTTCTTTGTGTTGTTACATGAATTAGTCAGCCATTTTAAAGGAAAGGAAAAAGAAAAAAAGGAAAGTGGTGTTCTACAATTTCTCCCTAGTGGTCTGTGGTCCTGTGATGAGAAGACCCAGGTGTTAATTCAAAGGGATTTTATTTGCTTTGTTTTGCTAATGGAGGTCTGATTTCCTCTTCCTAGTATGATTTTGATCCTGGCCTTTTCCAGAGCATTTGAACTGGGATTAGTCACTGGTAAGAGACTTTGCTTTTTTGATCACTAGCAATTTTCACGTGGCCTGAAATACAGATGCAAGGAGTTAATTTTGTCTTTCAGGATTGGGCCACTGTGAACTTGCCCGTCCATCACAGGGAGACCTGGCCTTCAGAGACGACGGCCTTCAGTCCCAGGAGGAGCCTGCAATTCGTCATCGGCCTTCCCACTTTGTACCATCCACGGGAATCCAGAACAGTAAGACGTACCTGCCTTAGATCTACAGTGCAGTATTGCTATCCTGGTCCTTCACATGTTTCCTGAGTATCTTTTAGACCCTCTTTCACCTAAGAGAGCGGGCACCTGATTCTGGAGCTGGGCAGATGATTAGTTGGACTGGTTTTGATTCTGGGGGCCAGACAGGCATTGTGTACTTCACTTCCGCAGATTGCAGTTTCCCTCACCTGATCCCACTTCATGCTGGGGACTCCAGGTACCACCACTGGCTTATGCATGAAAAAAGATTTCTCTGATCAAAAGCACAGGTAGCCAAAGGAACACTAAAAAGGACAGTCTTATTCTGTTAGGTTTACAATGTTTATAGACATCTGTCAACACTTGGGGAGATTAAGTCCTTACCGCCATATTAACCTTGGCTTACGGGAACTCAGCTTTTCAATCCTTCCACCCTCTCAGCCACCCTTTCTTACATTTCAGGTAAGGAGCTAAACAGAACCTGCTGTCTGAATGGGGGAACCTGCATGCTGGGGTCCTTTTGTGCCTGCCCCCCCTCTTTCTATGGACGGAACTGTGAGCATGACATGCGCAAACAGTAAGCCACTGAAACGGGCTGTGGGTGGAGAGGAGAGGGAAGGAGAGGTGGGGATTTAAACTCCGCATGTCCGTTCATCCTCAGGAACTGTGGGTCTGTGCCCCATGACACCTGGCTGCCCAGGAAGTGTTCCATGTGTAAATGCTGGCACGGCCAGTTCCGCTGCTTTCCTCAGCCGTTCCTACCTGGTTGTGGTAAGCAAAGGGTTGCCTCTTTTGCCCTCTCAGGTTAGTTAGTTAGTTAGTTAGTTAGTTGCCTGTGGACACTTAATTAACAGGGTCTCTCCTCTTACCTCATGGCTTGCTGAAGACTGGCAGCCAAAGCTCTCCCTGTAAGAGCATCGAGGACTCCAGATGGGATGGTCGCCCTGGTGTCCTTGATATTTACTTCCTCAATATGTGGCCAGTTGTGCTGCCTTTCAGGTGGAGAGTTGAAATTTCAAGTCTATTTGACGTTCTACAGTATGTGAAATTCTATAGAGGCAAATAAACAAGAAAAGGCTTGGCCTCTTAAACACGAAGAGACACTCTCTGGCGTTCCCTTCTTTGGGCAGGGAGACCCAGACAGGCTCCAGGGGGCAGCTCAGTCCCCACCCCACAGCAGGGTTGGGGGTACCCAACTCCAATTATTGCCCTTAAATTCCACCAGAAGAACTGATCCCACTCTCCTTTCTTAGGAAATTCTTCAGGGATCCTAAAAGGCCCCTCTAGGGCACCCCCTGGTGATTGGTCTCATAACTCTTTCACCTCATTGATTTTTACTGATTTGAGGGAAACAAAGACAAGGGCAGGGACCTAGAAGAGAACAAGAGGAGAGGGTTTGCTCCCTACCCCAACCTGAGCCAGATTTCTAGGGCCACCTTAGTTTAGAGGCCTCTCCTACTTCTGACCCTGCAGATGTCAGAAACTGAAAATGTTCAACAAATTGAAAATGAAAACAAATGCTTCCTTGAGTACAACATGGGACCCCAATCTAGGCAGGAATTGTCTTTTCCTTTTGCATTGGGTATCAGGCCCAGGATAGGTGACTGGAAGGTGTGGGTGGAATGGCTGGATAGGTGGGGACCATATTTTCTCCCTGGAATTCGGGACGCAAAATGTGCTGTCTCCTTAGCATCAGAGCCTAACCAAGTTCTGCCACACGCCAGCAATTATAGGTGTCACCGGCTGGGGTAGGTTACCAGGTGTGAGAGCATGTATCCAGGGAAGATCAAGTTAACAGTTTGTCGAAATATTTTCTCAGGGGAGTCTAATCACACATAATCGGTACTGTTGATCCCATAAGCACATTGTACTCATCAAATCTTCGGCCCTAACTGCTTCTGGGTTCGTGTAGATGTGCCACGTGTGTGGGCCACAGGATAAAGTGCCAGAGGGATTTCCTTTAATGACCAAGGGTCTCTACCTTCCAGATGGCCATGTGATGGATGAGCACCTCACAGCTGCCGGGACTCCAGAATTAACACTGTCTGCATGTGCTTTTATGCTACCTGGCATCTGCCTTGCTATACAAAGTTATTATTAACCCACATTTATGTGCAGCATTTGCCATGCAGGTTTCATGACCTTTAAAGGCTGTCTCTCCAATGTCCCAACTGAGAGATGATCATTTGTTGGTAGCCTTGATATGGTGAATAGATTTTCCTATGGTCCCTAACATTTCCTTAAAGTACCAACTACTTTCCTCTTCCCTGCCCTCTCCAAAAAACTACTTAAAAAAAAAAAAATGCCATATCTTGTTCCCAAGTCCTGTGTTTCTCGATACATGTAACTCTACCAAGGGCTTATTAATAGTTTCTTTTAAATAATTGAATTCTATCTTCAGATTATTAAAGGTTACTCCCAATGTGGAACTGAGCATAAAGCATTGAATAGAGTTGTGATCAGAATCAATTAAGATAGTATCTTAAGGGTTTCCCTGGTGGCACAGTGGTTAAGAATCCACCTGCCAATGCAGGCGACACAGGTTCAAGCCCTGGTCCTGGAAGATGCCACGTGCCGCAGAGCAACTAAGCCTGTGCGCCACAACTACTGAGCCCAGGTGCCACAAGTACTGAAGCCCGCACACCTAGCACCTGGGCTCCGCAACAAGAGAAGCCACCTCAATGAGAGGCCTGCGCACCTCAACAAAAACCCAATGCAGCCAAAAATAAACAAAATAAAATAAATTAATTTTTTAAAAAGTATCCTGAAAATGAAAGGAAAGGAAGCATTTGTAAGGGGAGCAAAGGAGAAGGGAGGGGGCAGACATCAGAGGTGAGAGACAGGATGCTGGAGTAATGGAAATTGTGTATCCCTGAGAGACTAGGTAGAAAAGTGGGAGCAAATGAGAGATTTGAGAAAATAAAATGCATTACTTGGTTGATCAGATGGTACAGAGAAGCAGATTAAAAAGCTAAGTTGAAGGGCAAGTTTCTGTCATCAGTAGGAAGCTGTATAAGACAAGGACACCTGTTTTCTCAAGGATTTGGAAAGAGAATAGTTTCCTTGAAAAAAAATTATATCTAAATTCCCTCAATGTATTAAGAGTGCTTAATACATTATGATTTCTCCATACTATGCAATTGTTTTAACAGTGGTAAAAGAGAAAATGTTCACAATATATTTAGTTGTAAGCCAGATGATAAAACTATACATTGTAAAGCCCATTTTGTAAATATGTATCTGGTGTATCTGGTCTGCCCAGTAAAAGTGGGAAGTACGTTGATCAGTGTGTGAACTGTGGTTATTTCTAGGCGGTGGGATTTTTTCCTCTGCACTTCTCTGTTTTCCACGGTGAGAGCGTATTTTTGTTTTCATATGGAACGAGATGACTACAACAGGCTTAAAACTGAGGAAACTGGAAGCGCCAAGAGCTCAGAGTGGTGCCCAGTTTTGTTTCTGGCTTTAGTGTGTGTGTTCTGCTGTGAGGGACAATATTTGCTTCCATTATTTATGTACTGCTGGATCCACAATTCATGTTTTTCCAAATTAATGCCCTGCAGATGGAAAATTCCAAATGAGTGGAATTTTTTTTTTCAATGTCCAATGACAGAAGGTGAAAATGGGATAGGCAGGGAAGCAGTGAGGGATACCCCAGAGAGCTCAGAGCGTGAGGGTGGGCCACCCAGTGGGGAGAGCTGTTCTGTCCACTTACTGGCAGTAGGGCCCAGTTTCCCAGTTTGAACCAGGTTAGTCCCTACACCAGTGTTGTTAGAATGAAGTGAACAAAATAAAACGCTAGCACAAAAAGTTTCTCAACAAATGTCACATTTCTTCTCTTTCTACCTTCCTATTTCCCACAAAGTAGTGTAAAACATTTTTTAGCCCAGAAATGGAAAACTTTTTTTAACAACAAAAAAAACGGAGTATTGAAAGAAGGCTTCTCATTTGCATGCAACTACTGTAATCCCTAACCACACTGTGGGCAAGGCTGGACCGTGTTTTCCAAAGTTGGGCATTCACACTCTACCTTATACGGGCCACATCACCTGTGCTTAATTGTTTTCTTTACATCAACTCATTTGTGTATTGCAGTAAAATATACATAACATAAAACCTATCGTTTCAACCATTTTTAAGTGTAAAGTTCAGTGGCATTACGTACATTCACATTGCTGGGCAACCATCACCACCATCCATTTCCACAACTTTTTCATCTTTTCGAACTGAAACTCAAACACTAACTCCCCGTTCCTCCTCCCCACAACCCCTGGCAACCATTAGTCTACTTTCTGGGTCCATGAATTTATTCTAGACACTTCACATAAGTAGAGTCATGTATATCCTTTTGTGACTGGTATATTTCACTTAGCATACTGTCTTCAGGTTCATCCATGTTGTAGCATGTGTCAGAACTTCATTCCTTTTAAAGGCTAAATAATATTCCATTGTATGTATATGCCACATTTTGTTATACATCCATTAATGGCATTTGGGTTGTTTCCACCTTTTGGCTATTGTAAATAATGCGCTATGAACATTGGTGTATAAATATCTCTTCCAGTCATTGCTTTCAGTTCTTTGATCTATATACTCAGAAGTGGAATTGTTGGATCAAACGGTAATTCTATGTTTTAATTTTGTGAAGAACCACCATCTGTTTCTCATAACAGCTGCACCACTTTGCATTCCCACCAGCAGTGCCCAAGGGTTCCAATTTCCCCACACATCCTCACCAACACTCACTGCTTTCTGGGCTTTGCTTTTATTCTTTCAAAACAGCTATCATAGTGGGTGTAGAGTAGTATCTTACATGGTTTTGATTTGCATTTCCCTAATGACTGGTGACGTTGAACATCTATCCACTTAAGTGCTTTTTACTCGTCCCAAACAATAGCATTTGTGAAGTCCTGGATAATTTATACCAGTCTTTAAATTAAAAAAAAATAATAATAATAACATTCACCTGTATGCCATCTAAAATCATGAACCAGAGGTACATTTTGGGAAATGGTGTGCAAGGGGATGCAAAAGACTCTAGATTCTACCCTCAAAAGCCTTACAGGGGATTCTCTGGTGGCACAGTGGTTGAGAGTCCGCCTGCCGATGCAGGGGACACGGGTTCGTGCCTCGGTCTGGGAAGATCCCACATGCCGCAGAGCGGCTGGGCCCGTGAGCCACAGCCGCTGAGCCTGCGCGTCCAGAGCCTGTGCTCCACAATGGGAGAGGCCAAAACAGTGAGAGGCCCGCGTATGGCAAAAAAAAAAAAACTTACAGACTTCTCAAAGCAAAGTGTCCACATGGGAGCCAATAAAGACACACCTGGGTCCACACCGACTGGAAAGCACTTTGGCCTTTGACCCTGTTACTCCATGTGCGTGGACTTGCCCTGGGTCACTCAAATCACTGTTGCTGACCTAGAGGCCTGACATCAGAGAAGGGTTTATTGCACAAAGACTCAACCTTAACCTTGGAATACGACCACCTTTAAAATACCATCTTTAGAAAGAATTTTTAATGACATGAAATGTATAAAACACAATGTCAGGTGAGAAAGGCAGGGCACAGTGTGGCCTTAACCAGAATTCTTAAAAGGTAGGAAACATGGAAATACTGAAGTGGTCATTTCCAAGTAGGGGGATTATGAGTAACTTTTCATCCTATTTTCTAAGCTATCTACAATTGCATATAATTGATTTTATAACTGGAAAATTAAGGTTTTGTAAAGACTAAAGGCAAGCTTTCTTTATGATGTTTGAATTTGTGAGGTTACAAATAATCCTAGTGAGGTCCATGGAGGCGTTCATGGGAGAGTGAGGCAGTTAGCCAGGGACAACTATGAAATTACAAGGAAAGAAAATCAACTTCAAGGTGAATGGCTAGATGGAGAAGAGTTGTCTCTTTTTCAGTGAAAATGATGACAGAATTATGCTATGATGATGTCAATAAATAAAAGGAAACAGTGTAGGGGAAAATGGTTGCTCTGGGATGAGTCTTAGGTCAGGTTCCCAGGAAGCTGAGCTGTTGGTGTGCAGGAGGGGATTCCTGGGGGGAGCTCCTAGGAATAACACTTGAAGGGAGCTGCCTCCGGGAAGGAGAAGTTAATTGCGATGTTGCAGTGCAGCAGCGATACTACGTGTAACGGAGGCCTCAGCTGATGCCATGGGAGCCCCAGGGCTGGTTGACCCTTCAGAGCCATTCCCAGTTGAAGCAAGGGGCTGGGCCTTTGGACTCCTGAGTCAACAAGTCAGTATGGAGGTTCCTCAAAAAACTAAAAATAGAGTTGCCATATGATCCAGCAATTCCACTCTTGGGCATATATCCTGAGTAAACCATACTTCAAAAATACACATGCACCCCTATGTTCACAGCAGCACTATTTACAATAGCCAAGACATGGAAACAACCTAAATGTCCATCAACAGATGGATGGATAAAGAAGATGTGGTACATATAAACAATGGAATACTACTCATAAAAAAGAACGGAACAATGCTATTTGCAGCAACATGGATGGACCTAGAGATGATCATATTAAGTGAAGTAAGTCAGAAAGAGAAAGACAAATACCATATGATATCTCTTATATGTGGAATTTAAAATATGACATGAACTTATCTACGAAACAGAAACCGGCTCACAGATGTAGAGAATAGACTTGTGGTTGCCAAGGGGGCGGGGTGGGGGAGGGATGGATTGGGAGTTGGGATTAGCAGATGCAAACTATTATATATAGAATGGATAAACAACAAGGTCCTACTGTATAGCACACAGAACTATATTCAATATCCTGTAATAATCCATGATGGAAAAGAAAAAAAAAAATGTAACACCCACCTTGGCAGAGATAGAGCTGTGCCTGTATAATACAAGTATCTTGCATGGGGGGTGGTGATGAACACAATCTGTGCCTCCACCCCTCCTCCACCTCCCACTTTTCCTATCTCCCCACCCCCACTCCAACTACTGTGGGGGAAGGACCACTCTGTGAGCTGAATCCCCTCACAGGTCTCTCATAGATCCCATAATACTCCAACACCCTGATTTGTTTTCATGTCTGCCTTCCCCACTGGTCTGTCAGCATCCTCAGCCCCTGGATGCCAACCTCCAGGGACCCTAGAGCTGGTCTGTGGATGCTGTAGATGGAGGAGGGAGGACAGGAGAGGGAGGGAGGGAGAAGGAGGAGGGAGGGAAGGAGGGAAGAAGAGGGAGAGGAAGGCAGGAAGGGAGCTGGTTCCTTATCTTCTCATTTCTCATTAATGGCTGTGTTAAAGACAATTAACACTTCTTGAGACCATCTCCTACATCCCCACATAGAGGGAAGATGATAAAGAGAGGAAGAACAAGGCAGCCTGCTGTTTGACAAAACTGTCATCAGCATGGTCTGGGGCTCCTTCAGAGGAGAGGGTCCTCTCCAGTTCTGGTTGCTTCCAGGAGCCTTGGCATCTCCCAGCAGACTTGGGCAACTTTACCCACTATGTCAACTCTGATCAGGAAATAAATAAATTAAATAAATAAATAAATAAGGAGAAATGAAAGCAGAAGAGGGAGCTCACAATTCTTCTCCTAAGTGATACAGCACTACTAAGCCACACAGTTATGTCTTATGTTCAATGTGTGATGTAAATGAACCCGTCACAGATTAGTCCCAGTTGCATAGGGAGCCATCCATGCACTAGGAATCAAAAGACAAGGGAGAGGGGCTTCCCTGGTGGCGCAGCAGTTGAGAGTCCACCTGCCGATGCAGGGGACACGGGTTCATGCCCCGGTCCTGGAGGATCTCACATGCCGCAGAGCGGCTGGGCCTGTGAACCATGGCTGCTGAGCCTGTGTGTCCGGAGCCTGTGTTCCACAACGGGAGAGGCCACAACAGTGAGAGGCCCGTGTACCGCAAAAAAAAAAAAAAGAAAAGAAAAAGACAAGGGAGAGATTATCTATTGTAATTCCAAATCACTCCAGTTTGTTTTTATTTGGAAAAAGAAAAAAAAAAGCCATGATAAATCATGTAATCAATGTCAATCAGAAAAACTGACATTATCATAGGATTTACCAGACTAGCCCGTCAAAATAAAACCCATGTGCTATGAAAAGAAAATCAAATCTTGTTTGGTATTGTGAAAAGTAAGATGTTCATTTTTCTATAGTACTTGGATATTTGGATAAAGGGTGTTTCCCCCTCTAAAGTGTGTCCCGGTTGTACAAATGCATGTTATAAACAGAAATGTCGACAGTCTCACCAGACAAAAGATGGTTAGATCCTTTGCGTAAGACCCTTGCCTTGAAGCTTCGGCTCTCTCTCCACTCACGGTTGCTGAGTCTTGGCTCCATCTCTGTCAGCACAGGCACAGCCTAGCCAAAGGTCAGTGTCACCCCCAAGTCCAAGACTCCTCCGTCTCTGGGCAGGGGAAGGAGGAGGGAAGTCCACAAAGGGAGATAAGACTAACTGCTTTGTAACTCCATGAGCCCCTAAAAGCCCCAAGTGAGAAGCATCAGGTGATTGCAACTGGTGATGTGCCCTCCAGCCTGGGAAATGCATGGAAGCTTATTCTTTTCTCTGCAAGAGTCACTCAGAGCAGCTCTTTGGAGCTAGTTCTGAATTCAGCTGTGCCTCATCTCACTTCTTAGGAGAGAGAATAACAGCTGCCCGGTGTGCACTGGTCTGCAGGGCAAGCAAGCACACCTAGTGTGCAGAGTTGGAAAGACTGCACCTTCTCCCCATATGGCCATGTTACCAGTCCCCAGCCTCCTTCCAACTTGAAACTGCTAGGAGGGCAGACCTGACTGATGTTCTTTGAGATGGATGTGGCCCTTCCCTTGGCGTCTGTCAATCACTGGGGCAGGTGCTCTCACTGGGAAGCAAGTTGTTCCAAACGCCCATTGAAAAATGGCCAAAAGGAGGTTCAGAGCCATAGGTAGCTCAATAGATACATACATACACCCATTCAAGCGTGCTCCTGGAGATCGTGTAGCGGCTTGGATAATTTTTTTGAAGGGCCAGTTTCCCCTTTGGAACTGGAAGAAATCAAGTGAGCCCTTTCCTGGCACACAGGGAGAAAAGCCTCCTTCTTGGGTGGGGCCTCTGTTGGGAGGAGGAGGAGTGGTGAGTAAGAAGGGCCTTTAAACAGGATGGAGAAGAGCAGGAAACCGCAGACACATCTTTTCAGGCTGCCAAGGGCTGGCCATCCAAACCTTGGTCTTTTTCCCAACACAGTGGGTTTGGACTCTGACAGCCTAGAAGCAAGTCTCAGCCCCGCCCATTGCTAGCAAGTCACCTTAAAGGCCTGTGCCTCCACGTGCTGTGGGCAGAATGAGGGCCCGGGCAGTCTGTTCATCGTTGTCCTCGTGGTACTTGTGCCAGCATGTAAGTGGTGCTCAAGAAATGTTTTGGAAGGGAGTGGGGGAGGTCCTACCACCATGCTTCCCAGTAACCACCTCTCTTCCTATGAGTCTCTTCCAAATATTTCCCCTGGGCTGCCTTGCTGCAGCGTGTGCTGAACACTCCTTGCCAAATCACAGGGCAGTGCTGAGCACGTGGCCCGGTTCTAAAGCAATGGCTTTAGAAAGTAGGCAGATTAAAGGGGGGAAAGTGGCAGGGGGGTGGTGGTGGGATAAACTGGGAGATTGGGATTGACATATATACACTAATACTTATAAAATGGATAACTAGTAAGAACCTGCTATATAAAAAAATAATAAAATAAAATTCAAAAGAAAGAAAGTAAGCAGATTAGGTTCTCATTTTAATTGGATTATTGAGAGGGTTGTATCCCTGTCTACTTTCCTTCCTTTTGTTTATTCTTCTGCAGTTGTTTTGGCAAAACATTTGAGTTCAACCCCCACAGAGCAGTGCTGAGTAACTTGAGTTCACACCTCAGGGCAACTCATTCAGCTCCCAGCGCCCTTCTGCTCCACTCCTGAGCCGGACACGTGGCGTGGCAGTAGGTGGCCAGGCTCACCCAAGCCTTTCTGTGCCCCGCCTCCACCTCGGGAGATATTTGGATTAAAATCCAATAGCTGATTTCCCTGAATATGTCAGGGGTAGCTCATTCTTTGTTGCTCTTGCCTGAAAACAATATTTGCACCTGCCCAAGGTGGTGGCCCCAGCAGGTAGAGGGGTTTATCCTTCCCCAAGGTGAGGGCAAAGACCGGGCCCACCTCCTGGCTCTCAGGCTGGAGGCAGGAGGAACAGCAGCTGCCTGGGACTCCACTCTCTGCCCCAGCTCGCCTCTTCTGACCCACCAGGATAGCAGCCCTGTGTCCCAGAGTCTGAAAGCCCAGGCATTCCCTCCCTGAACTCAGCACCCCGACTGTGGGCTCCCCCATTTTGACATGAATGGGGATCCCCTCAATGAGGGCTCACCCTCACCATTTGGGGCCCCACTGAGAGGTTTTCTTTTCAGAGACCCCTGGCCTCTCTAAGGGCACCCCTCCCAACACCTTCCATCACAAGGTCTTTCTCATCCTAGTGTTGGTTCATTGTCATCATACTTACTTGTGTGTTGTCTGTGTCACTCCACAAGGACAGAGATTTGAATTCCATGAGGCTGAGGTCTCTTGTGCTTTGTTCACTGCTGTATCTAGAAAAATGCTTAGCACATAGTAATGTAACCAAGCAGTACCCTATGGGGTCTTCCCAGTACAGACCGCCCCCATGTCCTCCACCTGCCTCTTATTTGTAGTAAAACTTTAGGCTCCCAGGCCCTCCCCGAGTTCCAAAGAATAAATTTAATCAGAGAAGTAAGAAAATGCAGAAACAAAGGAAAACAGTCAAGCAAGACAAAATAGTAATAGTTTAGCCATTAAACAGTCAGGGAACTTTAGTCCCTTCTCAAGGGCTATAGATAGTATTCTGAGCCATGTCCTTTGAACTGTTTTGCAGACACTGAAAACCTCACCAGAGGGAAGAAGTTAACTCTATGCTGACCACCAGCACATAGACCCTAGACCCGTAGGAACCAGAAGGTTGATAATGTTGACTCCCAACTACCTCACCACCAACCAATCAGAAGAATGTCCATGAGCTAACCACACACCCCTCAACCCTCTCCCTCACCCTGTCTTTAAAAACCTTTCCCTGAAAGCCTTTGGGGAGTTTGGGTTTTTTTAAGCACTAGCTGCCTAGACTCCTTGTTTGGCACCCTGCAGTAAACGCTGCACTTTCCTTCATCACAGACCAGTGTCAGTAGATTGGCTTTATCGTGCAAGGGCAAGTGGACCCAAGTTTGGTTCAGTAACAGTAGGTGACAAACAAATCTTTGAAAGATTAAGTGAAGGAGCCCTGTCCTATATTGTTATCTTGAAAGGTTTTGTGTTTGGGACTTTTACTTCTTTAATCGGGGTTTCAGCTGTTTATTCAGCTACCTTATAAAACAGTGTTAGGCCCCACTAGAGCCCTCAGCCAGCTGAAGGGGCAAGGCAGGTGGCCTAAGGTCATACTCAGAGTCACACGTTACCTTTCCTCCAGCTGCTGTCATGACAATGGTACAGCAGTGACTGAGCATCCACCAAGTCACCTGGGACCCAGGAGAGGCCTGGACCAGGCACAGGTGAGGAGTAAAGAAGTTGGCCAGATCCTGAGCCCGCCTGGCCTCCAGGGCTCGGTACTGCCCGCTGCTTCTGAGCTGAGTGGATCAGGGTAACTGCCGGAGCTGCTGCTGTCACCTGCAGAGGGAAGATGAGATGTGCCCAGCAGGGAAAGTGCCTGGGGTTCCCATCGGTCATCGGTAAACCAGCTGTCCTTGTCTTTATCTTCATTGCACATAAAACCAGTCTTTATTAGGCAAATGCCATGGATAAAATGTGTGGTATTACAAATATATAACCAGGCGTACAGCCAAGGAGGCATTCGGTCACCAAGGGGCCAGGCAGTGTTGACTGATCAGAGTTTCAAGTCTGTACTGCCTTGTATGGAAACTTTCTTAACAAGGCAAACCACCTCTAGAAACTCTGAACAGTGATGGGTTCGCTGTGGAGAAAACCCAGTGGCTCCGTGACTGTGGGCAGACATTAGTTCTCTAGATCTCACTTACCTTGTGTCTATACTGGGGATGATACCAAGATCCACAATCGAAGGATTATTGTGAGGATGACGTGAGAGCAAGAGCAGGCAGGGGCCCCACTAGACTGAGTCCTGCACCCAGTAAGGACACAATGCCTCATTCAGAGTCAGGACTCAGGACAGTGCAGGGAAGGGACTTCATGCGCAGCAATGCCCAGGATCCGCCTCCGATGCAAGAAGCATGGGGGTGGGAGGAAGTGACTCAAAACCAAAAACCAGTTCACGACCCCTCTGTCCCTCCCTGGCCATGAGGCCCCGGGGCACATCACATCACTTCTCAATTTCTTAAGAGTGAGCTGAGACCAGCTGACATACGGGCTCCAAAATCTCTGTGGCTCTGACTTTTTGCATTTCTCAAAGTGTTTGGAACTAAGTGCAAGATGGTTTCCGATTTGTCACCCAAGAGCCCAAAGCTAATGCCAAGTGACCCCAAGTGACCTTCACAGACCCCTTTCTGCCTTCTCCCCAAGTTCCTGAACCTGACAAGCTTTCTCACTGCTTCCCAAGGCTTTTTTTTTTTTTTCTTTCTGTTTCCTTCCTGACTTCTTTGGCTGCTCACTTTTCCTACTTGATGTGCTTTTCCCAAACTCTCATGTTAGCACCTTCATGGCCCCAACTCCTCTCATTGGAGTTTTCCATCCACATTACACTTTCCCCCCCATCTTTTTCAGAGAGAGATCGAGATGCTGTTCTCACCCTCGAGATTCTGTTTCAGCTCTTCGACTGCTCCTCACTTGAAGTGCCTGGTGTTTGAACCACATTCTAGGAGTCTCTGGTTCGTGCCGAGTCCTTTAAGATGTGCCGTAAAATATGAACTAGAAGGTGATCAGCTGGCGAGTGGGTTTTGCGGTTTCCTTTTCCTTCTGTGGTCTGTAGTTCTCCCAGTCAGTTTTCTGTAGGTTTGCTGAACATGGCCTGGCAAACTGGGACCTCTGCCGGAGGACCAGAAGGAGCACCCTGGTGGTGAGGACCAGGGGCTGCTGTCCTAGCAGTGAGGTCCTGGAGCAAGTCAGTCCAGCCCCGCAGGCCCCTCCAGGTCCCCCAGGGTCACCAAGGCCCCTCTGGGCAGCAGATAGTTTGTCTCCTGTCAAGGAGAGACAGGGTCTGACCAGCTTGGACTTTGTCCCACACCTACAGGAGAGGCAAGCCCCCCCCCCATGGCTTCTGGTCAACTGCCTTCACCTGGAAGTTTAGAGAATGAAGCCCAGATATACTCCCTTCCCTGTGCATCTCAGGAGAACATGATGCTCAGATAGTCTTCGAGGTAGCGGTGTTACCCAAAAAAAGTGCAGAGAGGACAAGGAAGGCAGGACAAACATGTGTGTCACCATCTTCCCAGAATCCAGGGCTGCCATCTGTATTCTTCAGGGCAAACTGACCACCCACCTAACTTACCACCCTGGTGTCTTGCCCAGACTGCACGGTGAGACTGGTCTCTTCATTCTCTGGGGCAGGTGAGGCCCAGGTACCTGAGGAAGTCCTGGTTTGCTCCTCCTCTAGGCCTTGCACTGTGATGGGAGATAAAGACAAATTATTTAAGTTCCTAACACCCTCTTTCCCCAGATATTTTAAGGTAGAACTTCATAGACTAACTAATGAGGGTGTTCTTCATCTATTTATTCTTAGGGTCAGGGCTTTCTTTATGTGCCTGCTGCATTTTTCCTACTTCCCTTCTTTTTTAAAATTACAAAAAAACTTGTGTCTGCCCAACACTATTTGCAGTGCATGGCTATACGCGAGGCAGGACGTGCAAGGCAGAGTGGGGAGGCTTCCGCAAGCTGCATGGACTCTACTCCTAGTGGATTTGGGTTTGCAGAGTGCTTTCACCACTTCCCCTGCCGTGTTGCTGCAGCAAATCCCGAGGAAGGGACCGTGGAAATAGGACAGGTGGTGCGCCTACCACAGGTGAGCCTGACCCTCTGTTTGTTCACACACCACAGGGGCCTCTGCAGCTCTGCGAATCCGCAGTTCCCAGAGCTGGATTGAACCCCTGCCCAGGCTTCATCTGCCCAGTCCTGAGCCCACCCAACAAGTCACCAAACTGTGGCCCCTGATGGCTGGTGTGGGATCTACACTGGGTTGGCCCCCTGCCCCCATCTCAGCATAGAGGGTGCTGGGTGTGTTCAGGGAGAGACCCAGAGGTGCTGGGATTCTGTGAAGCTGAGTGCAGCGAGGGTAAGGTGCATGGGCTTAAACACCCCCTCCCTACCCTGGGGCTCTCCTGACACATTTAACCATCCTTACCCTGTACACAGGACAGAGGCTCCCAGAATTTTTATCTTTTGTGGGGTGTTTGGTTGGTTTCCAGCTCTTCACTGTCTCTGCAAAGATCATCCTTATGCCTGTATATTTGTACACTTGTGTAATTGCTTTAGTGGAGTTGTAAAAGTTGGACACGAACTACCAAATTATCCTTAAAAATATTTTTTTGCTTATAAAAGTAGGCCTTCTTATAAGTCTGTAGTGAAAATAAGTTCCTAGAGCCTTTGTTAGGACAACCTGGTGGGACTGCCCCCAATTTACATGGGCTACACTTTGAATTTATCCCCCCCCAAAAGAATTGTACATGTACGTATAAAATTCTAGGAATAACCTAAATGCTTATAAATAAGGGAACGATTAAACAGGGATCGTGTATCCATAACAAGGTATATGGTATATCTTAACATGTACTGGTTAGAAAGAGACCATGAATCTATATGTATAGACTTGGAAAGAACTTAAGGGTAAAACATGCATGTATAACACTGCACTTATATTTAAAAAGTCACATGTCTTATTTCTACATATATTTGTACATATACCTAGAAAAAGGACCAGGAGACACATTAAATTCAGGAGTGGTTGTACCTGAAAAGGAAAGAGGGATTGAGTTGAGGCAAAAGGATGTGGTGGTGAAGGGGGGCATTCATGTCTAATTCTAGGTATCTCTGTGTTCTTTCAACATTTTATACCAACACAACAAAACAAAAAACAAACAAAAACAGCACGCATATATTACTTATTAAAAAAATAAAGCAACTCATTAACCCTAATAAATTGATGTAATAGTATGTTTTTAAGCTTACTTTTCCACCAAATGACTCTGAAAGTGCCTGTTTTCCCACATCTCAACATTGGGCATCAGCCCTTTTAATCTTCAGCAAATACTTTAGCCTAATATCACATTATTTATTTTTTTTTATTTTTTTTTTTGGTATGCGGGCCTCTCACTGTTGTGGCCTCTCCCGTTGTGGAGCACAGGCTCTGGACGCGCAGGCTCAGCGGCCATGGCTCATGGGCCCAGCCGCTCCGCGGCATGTGGGATCTTCCCGGACTGGGGCACGAACCCGTGTCCCCTGCATCAGCAGGAGGACTCTCAACCACTGCTCCACCAGGGAAGCCCTACATTATTATTGTCATTAGCATTGTTTGAAAATGAGGCTAAACGTCTTTTTGTATGTTTATTGACTACCCATATTTCTCCTTCATGTCCTTTGCCTAATTTTGTATTAGATTATCTCTTAAGGATTTACATTAACCTTCTATCTGTGTATATGTAGCCTCCAAGCCTGTGCTGCTTTTCTATTGGCTTTTTATCCCCACAATGTAGTGTAATAGAACAAATACTACTCACTGGGGCAATTCATTTAACCCGTCTGGTTCTTAATGTTCTCATAATTGCTTCTAATACTCATCCATCTATTGTGGGCTTACTCTGCCAGGAACTTTGCTAGAAAACTTGTACACACATGATCCCATTAGATGCTTTCAATGATAGTGTTGGGTAACTATTACTACCTCTATTTCACAGAAAAAAAAACTGAAACTCAGAGAGGGTGACTAACCTGCCCAAGACCACACAGCTGGTAGGTGAAGATAGATTCCAACACTGATTCCACATTCTAGGCCCTTAAATCCCATACTACATTATAACTCTTCATCCCCAGCCCCATTCTCATCCCAAACATGTGGGCTTGGATCAAAGTAAATCTACTGTTACTGATTTTCTTTAAGCTAAAAACATTTAGTACAGGGGGAAAAAAAACATGCTCACTATAAGCAAAGCATTGTCCTAGGTGCCTGGGGCAAACACACCAGGACACACAGGACATAACCCCCACAGACCATGGTGCCCGTAGCCTGGGGTGTGAAGAGACAACTACACAAAGGGAAAAAGCACAGAGCAGGAGGTGCTGAGTATGGAGCAACTGGAAATAGTCAAGTTCACCATTCAAATCTGAAACAATAGTATTACCGCTCTGTGGGGTATAAAGCCCCATTTTATGCAGCAGGTCACATCTCATCACTACAGTGAGCAGACCATTGACAGGAAATCCTGGAGAGCACAGGGTCCTGACTGTGGGTGGAGAGAGGTCCTCAGGTCCAACTGCTGGCATCACCACTGTGCAGAGGCAGCCCTGGCTGGGTGCTGGCTCACGGATCACCAGCTGCACTCCTGACAGAGCACATCAGCACGCCGCTCCCCGCACACGTTCTCACTCACCCACATCCTGGGTGGGGAGTGGAGGAGGAGTTCCATCACACTGTTACCAGCCCGACCCCCTCTCCATGCAGCCAGCCTAGGGGCTGGCCAGAGAGCTGCTGCTCTGCGGGCCGCCTCCACCTTTCCCGAGCTGTACCCTTGAAACAGTAAGGACGTGCTTGGCCAGAGGTGCCTGGACTCAGCAGCCTCATTTTTAGTGTCTGGAAAGACCTCAGAAAGTCCTTGCCCAAAATAATCTTCCCCATGCCACTGCCAGAAAATCTTCCCCTACTCTCATTTTTCTTTAGAGGATGACAGGGAAGACTGGTGAAAATGCTGGTGTAATCCAGGCAGCTCACTCACTGGCAGCCCCTCCCTGCCAAGTAAGAACAGCTTCTCCAAAGGTAATGGAATATGGATCAGATGCATAAAGGGGTGGAAAAGGTCAGGCCAAGAAAGACACAAGCCCAGGCCCTGTCAATTTCACAACTCTTATCTTCTGCAAGGCATGTTTCTAAATAAGGTTCTTAAAGGTAAACCTCCAGGAGGACAGATAAATGCATCACAAAGCGGGCCTGTGGTCCTGACCACATGAAGGCACTTGAAGCCTCAGACAGAAGCTTCTGTCAGCATTTGCCGTGGATGTCTCTTAGAGAAATTCCAGTTCCCGGCTCTGTATCACTTGGGGTCTGCTGTGGGCAAGGGTCTTGGAAAATCACTGACCTATGGGTCAGTGATTGCCAAGTCCTGTTCTCCTTCTGCCCAGGCTGCCTGGCACTCAGGGGCCGGCTCACAAACATTATCCTCCTTCACCAGAGGAGCGGCATCATTTAGGTCACTTCCCAAGCTCATCTTACGCCTTTTGTCATCTTTGTTGCACTTCTTATCACTTCTCCTCACCCTTGTTGATAACTCATTAGACAATGTGATTGAAAGCACTTTGTGAATTAAAAAACGTCCTACAAAACCAGTATTAAATGCTTAGCTATGCAGGATCACAATCATGACTCAGGGCTCCTGACCGCTCCACTAGGTCAAGTGGAGCCTGGAAGTAAGGAATCAGGCCTGGGAAAGGAATTGCTGAGAGAAGATAGAAGGAGATGAAAGATGTTCAGCTGCTTCCTATTTAACAACCCATGGGTCCTGGTGAAGGAGCACAGGTTTAAGGTTAAAGCCACCCAGAGATGGCAGAGTCAGGGACAGAGCCCTGCAGTAGACTCCTAACACAACCTCCAGACTTCTCTTGGATTTGGCCCAGCCATACAGAGACCTCTTTGCTTCTGGTGACCATATTTCACAAACCGAAAAAAGACAGACCATAATCTTTAAGTAGCATCAACCTCAAGGGATAATAGGCTGGAATATTTGCAGTCAGGACTTTCCTCAAGATGCTGTGTGGGAAAGTCATCATACCTTTGTAACCTTGGCCATGTGCACCCATTTTAACTGTCTGTGCTTGGTGGTATGGTCTTTGGGCTGTACAGTCATCAGAGTTTCTTGTTTCCCATTCAATGCTTGGCCACATACTAACAGAGATTGCACAGCTAATGAAGTTGAGCTGTCAGGAATCACTTGGAAAAAACTGGATTCCAGAACCCACAGTGTTAGACTCCAAGCCCTCACTTTCTGTTGATCAAACCCCAACAATCCCACTCTATTTGGACACTTATTTGGTCATCTGTTTTTTTAATTGACCACATTGGCTATAGTCATTTTCTATTTAAGTATCAAAGATTTAACTTTGAATCCCCTACCCTCCTTCCTGTGAAGATGACCAGGGATGTTGACATGTCTTAGTCAAGTATGGCTCAAATGACACAATGTTAATCGTGTTTTATAAGGCTAGTTACTATTTATATTCTGTGTGCCTAATATATGGGCCAATTTCAACCAGATACAAACATACCAGCTTTAAGAGCACCTGCAGGCTTTGAGGTCAGACTGACATAGGTTTGAGCCTCAGCTCTGCCACTTACAGCTGTGGGATCATGGTCATGTTGTTCAGTCTTTCCCAGACTCAGTTTTCATGTCTATAAAACAGGGACAAGAACCTCATGTGAGGACCGTCAGTGAAGAACCACAATATAACATCAAATACTTCACAATATAACATACATAAATATTAGTTTCATCTTCCCCTACCCTCTCTCATAGAAAATTAGTCTCCTCTACTTAAATTCAAACATTCTATCTTCTTACTAATTTTACATTCCTTCCAAATAGGAAACAATGGGATAACTAATATGTCATGTGTAAAGCATTGTGAGCTTTTGCAGGGAATGGAACTCACTCCATGGAACATTAGGAAGAGAGACCATCATTACGTTAACAGGAAAGTTCGGGGCTACCAGCCCTGGGAAGGCCTTTCCTGGTCCAGTCAGCTTAACCCAGAAAAGCAGCCAAATAAGGGCTAGAAACATCATGCAACCCACATAAATACTTCCAGTGTTGCAAAACCCAGGTTAGTAAGAGGTTGGGATCAGCTAAAGAAATGTATTGGCTCCCCAATTTCTGCCTTATTGACCTTGAACTTGCCTGTAAAAGGCCTAACATTGTTGAGGGGCAGTACTTGCAGCTCAGCGTTGAATGAAAGCACCTTCCTCTAACGAGGGGCTTCTTAAAGCCCCATCGCAAAGGACAGAGATGGCCCTTCCTGGGGGCTCTGCCACTTCCTCAGTCTGGGTTGCAAGTGTGTTTCCTGCCAGCCCTCTTCTGACCAATGACTCATAACTTCTTTGCTTCCACTCAGCCTCCAAGCTTAGTAAAGCAGCCCCCTTCCTTATAAATGGGGTGTCTCACAAAGTCTCATTTGTGAACCTGATGGCTGGACCAGGTCCCCACTTGCCTGCAGCTGAATGACTCTTGATGGTTAGGGTTCCTGGTGTGCAGGCTGGTCTCTCTAACTGGGTTTCCCTTGGACTGTTTGCAGGGAGGGTTTTTTAAGCTGGGTTGTTATCTCCTGCAGGAGAGGCATGTTTTCATGCTATTTATTTCGCTCTCTCCCTGACCATCCCCACCACATCTAATAACACATTTCTCAGAGCCAAGAGTATATGCTGCACTGAATGCAAACATCTCAAGATTCAGTTGGGCCCTGGCAACCCCTGGAATTCTCCTTCACCATTTTGGGACAACCCATATCAAAAACTGAATCAGCGCAAATCCCTTGTTTCCAAGGAAGGAGAAAGATTGTGTGCGATGACAACAGCAATAATAGCGGAAGCAAAAACATCTCCATCTATCAGGGTCTCCTCTGGGACAAGAGCTACGTGAGGAGCAAAGCAGCTGCATTTTCCAAATGCTCTGCCTGGTGGCAGTCTTCTCCTAGGACTGTCGCCCCTGCTTCTCTCCTGTCCTCCAAGGACTGCTTCAGCCACACGGCTCTTGCAGCTGCCCTACTAGGTCAGGCCAAGTTCAAGGAGGGAGTTGTTCAAACCTTCAACTCAGAAAATGTCCCATTTCCACTGTATTGGGCTGTCTTAGGAATAAATGCAACTAGAAACCAACCAAGCAGCATCAGGCTCTGCAGCGTCCCCATGACTCGCTTCAGAAAGCCTGAAACCTGGGTGCTGAGAGGGCTCGGAAGCTGTGACTCTTCCACTGCAAGCACACCCAGCGCCCAGGTCTCGGTGCATCAACACCTTTCTCCAGAAAAGGAGCCAGGTCTGCAAAGAGAAATGGCTGATTCCAGTGCAGGGGCAGGAAAGGTACAAGATGAGACAAAAAGTAAGGAGGTCCTCAAAGAAGGATGGGGACATGTCAAAAGACACAGAAGCCAGCTTGAAGAGGCTCCCCCTGGCCAAATCTGCAACAATCTGGGCATCAAACTTTTAAACTTTTAAATGGTAGTATGGATTATAATCCATTGAATAAAATAATAATTTATGAATCCATACTGACAATATATAGACAGACCAATAGACTGAGAGATAGTTGAGAAGAGCAAACTCTACTGTAGAATGCCAACTAACACATGTAGAAGGAAAGATGGTATTAGAAAATTACAGTTGCAACCATTATAACAAAAAATGTTTCAGGCAGGAGTCATCAGTGGGTGCTAAACCTGGAGGCTGAAAGTTTGATGAGCAACAGGATATTTACAGTCTCCTACTTGTTCCCCACAAGATACTTATTAATTAAGGGAGAAATAATAACTTTACAGTGGATAAAACTGGCAGACACTACGTTAATCAATGATCAACAGAGACACCACCAACATAGAAACAAATGGCTATCTGTGTGTCCTGCTAGGGTGCCCTGAGCAGGAAACATCACTCCAGTGGTACTTATGCCAAAAACCCATAACCTGATTCTAACAATGACAGGAGAGCAAACAAAACCAAGTTGAGGGGTATTCTACAAAATACTGACCTATAGAATTAAAAACTGTCAGTGTGACGAAAGACCCAAATAAACAAATTAATTAAAAGGTTGAGGAAGTGTTCCAGATTAATGGAGATGTGACAAATGAATGCAGTATACACATGATCTGGGATTGGATTCCAAATTGCTATCAGTTGCATTGAGAAAATCTGAAAAACATTTGTATGTAAGATAATTTTAAATTTCCTCATTTTGACCACTATATGGTGGTTATGTAAGTGAATGTCCTTGTTCTTAGGAAATACACACTGAAGTATGAAGTACTTAAGAGTAAAGGGGCATGATGTCTGCAACTCACTTTTAAACAGTTCAGAAAGGAGATGATGTATGGATGGATGGATGGATAGAGATGATAGGTATAGAAAGAGAGACAGATGTAGGAAATGCTACAGCAAATGTGGCAAAATGAACATTTGGTTAATCTTGGTGATGATATGGAATTCTCTGTACTATTCTTACAAAGTTTCTATTAAGTGTGAAATTATTTTAAAACAAAAAGTTTTAAAAAAAACAAAGCAAAACATGACAAGTGAAAAGGAAGATACTAAAAAAATATATGCAGGATGGGAATATAAAGTGGTACAGCCACTCCAGAAAGTAGTTTGGCAGTTTCCTAAAAACCTAAACATGTACTTACCATATGACCCAGCAATTGAACTCTTGGGTATTTATTCCAGAGAAAGAAAACTTCTGTTCATAAAAAGCCTGTACACAGATGTTCATAGAAGCTTTGTGTATAATAGCCCCAAACTGGAATGCACCAAAACATCCTTCAATAGGTAAAAAATCAAAGAAGCTGATGCAGTCACATCATGAAGTACTACTCAGCAAAGGAACAAACTACTGATCCACACAACAGTTTAAATGGATCTCAAGGAAATCAGGCTGAGTGCAGAAAGTCAATGTCAAAAAGTTACGCACTGCATGATTTCCATTTATATAGCATTATCGAAATGACAAAATTGTAGAGATGAAGAACAAATTAGTGGTTGCCAGAGGTTGTGGGTGGAGGGAAAGAAGGAAGTGGCTGTGAGTATAAAAGGACAACACAAGGGATCCTTACGATGGAACAAGTCTGTACCTTGACTGCGATGGTGGACACATAATCTGTATATATGATAAAACTGCACAGAGCTACACACACACACACACAAGTGCGTGTGAAATGGGTGAAACTTGAAGAAGCTGTGTGGATGGTACCAATGATAGTTTCCTGGTTTTGCTATTGTACTATAGTTAGGAAAGGTGCTAACTCTGGGGGAAACTGGGTGAAGGATGTGCAGTACCACCCTGTACATTTCTTTGCAACTTTCCGTGAATCTATAATTATTCCAAAACAAAAAGTTCAAACCAAGAAAACAGCAAGCCCCCGACAGAGCTTGTATGGGCTGCCCTGCTGACACTGCCATGACCTCTGCTTCCAAGAGATGTCCCTTGGGGAGTCTGGCCTGAGTGGTGTCCTTTCTTCTCACTTTATCTGGCAGCCCCACAGCTTTGCATGAAGTCTCAACCCCCTTCACTATGTAACTTATCGCTGGGGAACAGATGATGGAAGCACAGGGCAGAGACCTAGAGAAATCTGGGTATGACCTTTAACAATACTGGAGCTCACATTGGATTAAGGGCTTTGAAGTCAGGCTGCTTGGGTTCAAATCCCAATCTGTCTCTTGCTATCCATAAGGCCCCAGATAAGATGCTTACCCTTTTGTGCCACAGTGTTCTTATCTATGAAGTGGGAGTGATGATAGTCCCTGATCATAGGTATATGATGTATATCATACTGTGTTTGTACCTATAAATCTTAGATCAGTACCAGACACCTAGAAAGAGTTAATAAATGTTAGTTGTTATTTATAATACAAATAAAAACAATTGTTTACCATTATTATATCTCTCTACAGGTTTAATCATTCCTATTTTACAATGAAGAAGCTGGGACTTAGCAAAACTAATTAGCTAGTGTAGATCGACTAGTGACAGAGCTGAGATCCAAATCCAGAGCCTCCAAGTACATGCCCTTTCCAATATGTCTGTCTGAGTCAGTGTGTGTGGAATCCTTACCAGAAAGAGGAGGAGGGGAAAAATTCAGAAAGCAGAGAAAAGGAGAAAGAATAGATTATATTCTAGGAAAAAAGATGTGAAAGAACATCTCAACTGACTTACACTATAAAGGAAATTTACGTTCCCACTATTATGAGTTCCTAAGGTAGGGAGCCTCTAGGGTTGGTGAATTCAGTGGCTCAGCAATGTCATGGATCGTATGGGTCTATCTTTCGACTCTGTGTTGTCAATTCAAAATTCAGTCAAATTAGGAAAATCATAAATGTTTGTCCTTTGGAGTAAACAAATTATAGAGGCTGTGAAATTCCATGCCAGGGCATTAAGTAGGTTTTCAGATCACTTTTGAGCACAGAGGAAATAGCAACACTTCAGAAGCTTAGTTTGATAAGTTTTTTCTTAAAGTACTTGCTAATGGCTTCACTAAAATTTGAAGAAGCTCATGTAACCAAAAAGGTTTTCCCAGCATATAACATGTCTGTAAAAAAAAAAAAACAACAACAAAACTTTCAAGTTAATCTTTCACCTATTAAATATTGTTCCACTGTGGATTTCTTTTAAAGAGGAAAAGGGTATTAAAAACTTACAGTAGAAATATTTTACTAGCTTTTTTATCCTATCCTCTCTGTTTGCATATAACATGTATCAAGAGAAAAACACTAAAAGCAAAATGGGTATTTTTACTTTACATATAATCCAGTGATATCAGCGTTGCTCTTGCTATCATTTTGAATAGGTGATGCTTTGAGGGGTTGCTTCCAAATCTACCTCCCTCTTTCCCCAATGAGAAAACCTCCACTGCACTATCTGGTTCTGCTGCTCCATTAGGCATTCATATTCAGAGAGAAAAGACTTATTAGCATACCTCTGCAGATTCAACATCAGCAATTCCACTTGCTTCACTGCCCTCAGATTTTGCTGTGGAGGTTTGACCTTTGACACTGAAACTCATGTAACTAAGTTATAAGCATGCTTACTAGTACCCTAGCAGGGTTTGATGGTGACCTGACTTCTCAGACAGGGACCATCCCAGATGTTTAACCCAAGAACACAACAAGCTCCTTGAAATGGCTTGAAGGCCCCTTTCAATTGAGAAGCCCTTCTCGGTTTAATGCCTTTGCTGGAAGATGGTCATGGGTGTCCAGTTCTTGCTCCTGCTGGGGGACAACTAAGCAAACTGCGAAATGTCATCACCAAGCTCCCTGAGTGGATTAGCAGCTCCAAAGGGCAACACACATCTCTAAGTCGTCCTGTAAAGTGACCCCAAAGTGTGACTTGTCACATCATCCTGGGCTCATTTACCCTCTGAAGGGCAGAGGGCCGCTTTGCCTGATGCACAGCAGGTTTAAGCTCACGGATAATCCAGAGCATGTTCTGAACAATAACTGGTTCCAGCCAAGTCATGGTCCCTGCAGGGCCTGCCAGGGCAGAAGCTCGCCTGCCCTTGGGTGGGTAGGGGGAACAGGCAATGGGAGGTATTTTTCACCAGGAAGCAGGTCACCATGTCCCTGGAATAAGACCTCTGTGATTCTGCTACTAATCTGGTGCCTGTAACCTTGAAAGGCTGAGGCATTTCTGAAACACTTCCACTCGGCATATAAAGGGTTGAGGGCCTGAGGTTTCAGTACAGGCTGTGGACTTTGCAAACCCTAGAGCTGCAATACTCACCCTCCTTGACACTGTATCAAGACAGCAGCAGATTCATCTCAAAGGTAAAGGATTTTGAGCTTGAGTGTGCCTGGGATGGAAGTTCATCTTGCATTTCTTGGGGGAAGCAAATGGATAGACTCCTTGTAACCCTGTCTTCTTCAGCCACTGGGGTTCATCTTTCCCTCTGAACGCTCACCTCGCATCTGCTTGGGAATGACTTAGAAATCTTAATGGGGCTTTTCCATATCTAATTTATATATTTAAGTGATGCATTCAAAACAAGCTAAACTCTGTGAGAGCACCAGAAATCAGTACCAGTGTTCATTTAACACGGCACTGATAAGATGAAATCTTGTAAATGAAAACAGTGCATATGGAGGGAGAGATGCTAAAACCCCCAGAGGAACCAACATCCTCAAGGAATGTTCAGATAGAGACTCTCAACCACAGTGGGCTCCTCAGAAGACTGATGCTTAAGAGGATGTGCTAAATTCTGGTCTTTGTAATTCTGAAGCAGAGCTTCTTAAACTTTCCTATGCACGTGAATCATCTAGGGATCAGGTTAAAATGCAAATTTTGATTCAGATTTTGGTCTTGATAAACTTTGCATTCATAACAACTCCTAGGTGATGCCAGTGCTGCTGGTCCATGCGACAATTGAGAAGCAGGGTTCAGTGGTGTTTCAGGGATGGTAAATAATCTTTAGACTTTGCAATGATTGAATCTTATCAAATAGCAAAAAGTCAAAAGTAGTTCTGTTCTGTTTTTAAATTTTGATTTTTATATTAACATAGAGCAAAATGACTCTTTTGTGTGTTCTCAGTTCTAAGAATTTGCTACACATTCAGCTCTGTGTAACCACCATCACAATCAGGATACAGAACAATTACATCACCCCCTCCCCCACCACACACCAGTTTCCTCATGCTATGGCTTTGCAGTTATACTCTCCCCCTACCTCTAACCCCAGGCAATTATTATAGCCTTGTCTTTTTGAGAATGTCATATAAATGGAATCATAGAGGGTATATAGTCTACTGAGATTGGCTTCTTCCACTCAGCATGAATGCCTTTGAGGTTCATCTAAGTTATTGAAAGTAGCAACAGTTTGTTCCTTTTTATTACTGCACAGTATTCCATTCTATGGATGTTCAACAGTTATTCACACATTCAATGACTATTAGTTGTCTCCACATTTTGGCAATGACAAATAGAACTGTGTGTGGGTGTATAGGTTTTTGCTAGAACGTAAGTTTGCATTTCTCTAAGCTAAATAACTAGCAACGGGATTGCTGGGTCATATGGTGGGAATATGTTTAACTTTATAAGTTATAACGTATGAGAGTTCCAATTGCTCCATACCTCTCCCCTCTAGCACTTGATATTGTCAATATATAAATTTTTATTTTGGCCATTCTTATAAGGATGTAGCAGTATCTCTGCACTTTTCATTTAATTGGTATTTCCCTAGTGGCTAATGATGTTCAACATCTTTTAACATGCTTAATTGATATCTGTGCATCCTCTTTGGTGAAGTGTCTGCTAAAGTGTTTTGCCCATCTTTTAACTGGGTTGCTTGCTTTCAAATTGTTGAGTTTTGAAAGTTCTTCATATATTCTGGACGCAAAACCTTTATCATATACATGATTTGCAAATATTTTTTTCTCAGTTTGTATCTTGTCTTTTCATTCCTTTTGGAGAGCAAAATTTTCTAGTTTTGGTGAAGCCCAATTTCTTAATTTTTCTTTCATGAAGTGTGCTTTTTGTCATGTCTAAGAATTCTTTGCCTAGCCTCAAGTCACACAAAAAAATGTCTCCTATATTTTCTCTTAAACGTTTTATAGCTTTACATTTTATATTCGATCTATAATCCATTTGAGTTAATTTTTATATAAGGTGTGGGGTTTAGGGGGTTTTTGGTTTGGGTTTGTTTGCATATTGGTATCTTATTGTTCCAACACTATTTGTTGAGACATATCTCTGATGTGTCTTTTTTTTTTTTTTTGCCGATATCACACATCTTCATTATTGTAGCTTTATAGTAAGACAAAATCAGGTAGTGTAATTCCTTCAACTTCATTCTTCATTTTCAAATGGGCTTTAGTTACTCTAGTCCTTTTGCATTTCCATAAGTTTTATAATCAGTTTGTCTTTATCTATTTTTAAAAATCCAATTTGGATTTTTATTAGAATTGCAAAAATCTACAGATTAATTTTGGGAGAATTGATATCTCTGCTATGTTGTCTTCCAATCTATTAACATGATATGTCTCTGCATTTATTTAAGTTTTCTTTTATTTCATTCATCAGCATTTTGCAGTTTTTAGCAACCATATTTTGCACACGTTTTGTTAGATTTATATCTAAGTATTTAATTTGGGGGGAGTTATTGTAAATGGTATTGTCTTTTTAATTTCAATTTCCAATTGTCCACTGGTAGCATATACTCATTTCTATGCATTAAACTCATATCCTGCATCTTTGCTAAACTCACTTACTAGTTCCAGGAATTTATTTTTTGTGATTTGCTTCATGGGCACTTGAATAGAATCTGTATTCTGTCGTCACTGAATAGAGATCTATAAATTACACTTAGATCTAGTTGGCTGCTGCTGCTGCCCAATTTTTCTACATTGGTGATTTCCTCTCTACTAAGTTCTGCTGTTTGGGATCAGATCCATACATGTGCAGCCCACAGGCCAGCCTAGGCACTCATGAGCAATTTTTAAGGATACCCACCTCTGTGGTATCCCTGGTAATTTCCAATTCCCTGGACCCCCCTTTTTCAATCCTCTGGCCAGAAACTTAGGGCTTTAGTTACCTGCTCTGCTGTGCACTTCTGGAGGCTGCACCCACACCTGGGTTATGTGCTGAGAGGACAGAGAGAGAGAGAGAGAGAAAAGCAGCGAGGGTCTGCTCCATCCAGTAGGACAACAGCTCCTCCTATCAGAGCAGGTGGGTTTTGCGTCTCTGCAGGCCCTGCTGCTGGTCAATTCCATGCTGCTGCCAAGCTCCCTCGCCTTAGAATTTCCTGGAGACCTGCAAGAATAGGGAAAAGGAAAACTAGTGATTTCCCTCATTCTCTGAGCATCAGGAGTCTCCTTTCTTCCTAGAATCAGAGGACTGCTTGGAGCTCTCTCTGTCCACATTCCCACTTCTGAGTTTCCTGTTGACTTGAGTCTAAACTGGGGATACCAGAATAAAAATAGAAAACGTATCGCCATTCAATGGTAATTGGAATTCTGGCCTTCTTCTCCAATCCACCTGCTACTGTTTACTTCTTGGAGTCCACAAGCAGCTGCGCTGAGTATTCTGTCCAGGCTTTGGAGCTGCGTTCTTTGGAGAGATGGGTAGAATGTGCTTCCTCCATTTTATCTGGAACTGGAACCCTGTTTCAAACCATGATCCTTATGAAGCTTTTTAAAATGTTGTTTAAAAAAAAAAATAACCATGAAATAGTTGCTCTTATGAGGTGCTGGGTATGCAAGAAGTACGTTGGTGGCACACATAGTCGGCTGGTATGCAGTGAGCCACACTAGCCGAGAGTCACAGGAATAATTGATACGTCAAAATTCTTCTTAAAATAACTCTCACATTCCTCAGTTTGGGTTTAATACTCTGAGTAACCAGAGACTTAGGAGATTAAATGGTTGGCACAGCAATTAGCGCTCACAATGGACAAATGTGCCTTTGTTTCAGTTGACTCACTAACATCATTTGGCACTTTGTGCAGCACAAATGCCTCACAGATGGTGACAAGTTCAACACACTTTGTTTAACTGAATTCTGTGAAGGTGTTACACACTGCCGTTCTCTTTAAGCACTCATTAATTTTGTGAAGTAAAGTTCATAACTGTCATTGAAGTTATGGCTTTTCTGGGTTGGTGGTGATTGACTGGAAGGAATACTATTGATTCTCTTGAGAGGAGTGTGGTCTGGTGGATGATATTCTTAGCTGAGCAGATACAGATGAATAGAGCCATTTATTTATCAAGGACAATCCCCTTTGTTTCCGAAGGGCTTTCCAACTATTGATATCTTTCTCAACACATTTCTGCAAGGTAGAGAAGTTGTCCACATTTTAGAAGCCAGAAAACCAAAACACAAATGCTCCCAGAAACGTGAAGGAATGGGCTAAACCCTAACAATGAGATGCTGGATCTCCCAGGAGGTTAGAGCTGGGGAGCTTGGATGAATCTCCAGTCCAAAGACAGAAGACAATTTTTCTCCCCGCTTATTTTATTTTATTTTTAAAATATTTATTTATTTTATTTCTTTTATTTTTGCTGCGCCGGGTCTTAGTTGCAGCACACGGGATCTTTTTGTTGCAGCATGAGGACTTCTTAGTTGCAGCATGCATGCAGGATCTAGTTCCCCGACCAGGTATTGAACCCAGGTCCCCTGCATTGGGAGCGTGCAGTCTTACCCACTGGACCACCAGGGAAGTCCCTTTCTACGTTTATTTAGGCATAACTTGTGTGTAATAAAATCCACCTGCTTTAGATGTACAGTTTGATAAGTTTTGGCAATTGTATACAGTTTTTTAATCATCATGAGAAGCAAGATACAGAACATTTCCACAACCTTAAAAGGTTCCCCAGGCCCCTTTGCAGTCAGTCCCCTCCCTCACCTCGACCCCAGGCCACCCCATCTGCTTCTGTCACTCTGGTTCTGCAGGGCTCTCACCACAGGCCTCTGCACAGTCCACTTCCTGCATTCTGGGTGCTCCTACCCACCCATTCATCCTGCGTGTCCCTGCCCCTAGGAAGCACCCCGAAGCCCTCAGACCAAGCCGGTGATTTCAAGGTTCCCCTCACTGGCCCCACAGACTTTCCCTCAATGCCTCAAGCACTGCCACAGGGACTGCCACTTCCAGGCCAGCTCTTCAGGATAAAGACAACTTGGAGATGGGGGGCATTTATTCAATTCAACCAATATTTATTGAGCACCAGTACATGTTCTAATATATTTAAATAAAACATAGGATAATCACATTTCCTAAAAACTCTGGGGGCTTACTGCAAGGTCAGTTGGATCTCTGCTCTTTTGCCAGGAAAGTATGAGATCACTGAGCACTTCCAGGGGATAAGAAAGTCACTTTCCTCCTCCCTAGGGGACAGCTGGGGGCAGTGGGTGGGGCCTAGGCCCTGAGTATGACAGCTGCCCCACTTACCAGCTGTATGACCTCGATAAAGCCAAATTGCTACTCAGCTTTCTTACCTGCAGAATAGTGCTTTCAAGATGGCTGTTGCTGTGACATCCCTATGCTCAGCCCTCACTACCTCAGCATCCCTGGGGCCAGCTCTGACCCAGATGTGACCATCACATAAGAGGACAGGATCAAAGACCGAGTTCTCACCTTGGCTGCACATTAGAATCACAGGGGGCACTTTTAAAAATCCTGACACCCAGGCCACATCCCAGGCTGATGAAATCAGACGCCCTGGGGACTGGCATTCGTTTTTTGTAAAGCTCTCCAAGTGATTCCAAGGTCAGCCAAGGTCAATAGATACTGATCCAGAAAGAAAAGAGAAGTAGAATTATTTCATGTCTATAGAAAGAAAGTTGGGAGAGGTTGTGTTGATTACTTATTGTTAATTATTACACTATGTCCTATACAGTTTGAGATTTTAGAACTACAAAAGTTATATTTATTCAGAACTTGGTAAACTGTGAAACAACTGAATATTCATGATCAAATTTAATCTTCAGAGAAATTTTAAAGATGAGGAGTCTGAGGCCTGGAGAACTTATTGTCAAACAGAAGGTGCATCAAGTTAATGGACAAATAGGTCTGCAGTGAATGTCTGGCTTCAAACCCCTCTCCGCTTCCACCCTGCCCCACTGCCCTTGTCAGTCCCTCTGAGAGAGCTGTGATCCAGACCTTCATGCTGATTCCAGACCCAGGTGTCCAGACGCCCCTTCAGTACTTCCCCTTGGATGTTAGCGACCAGTCAACTCAAACTCTGTCCAGCACTGCTCAAGGTCACTCTGCATGGCCCTCCTCCTCTGGTTGCCCATCTTTGCACAGGCACAGCCAGTGCAGCTCCACTGACATCCCTCACCTTTGTTTACCACGTGGCGCTGACCACCTCCAGAATGCCTTCATTACTCTTGCCTCGACCACCTGGTCATAGCTCCTCCCTGGACATTTCCAGTAGCCCACTAACTCCTTTCCCGCACCCTCTCTCACCCTCCAGCCCCTGCTTTTGACTTGTCTGCTAGACCAACCAAGGTCTCGGAGTTGGGCAGGGGTTTCTTCATGTAAAAAAGTGACCATTTTTGAGTATCTGATATGTATGATTTCACACACAAGCGTGTGCACGCACACAGGCACGCACACACCTCAAAGCTGCTTGCTTGGTTGTGTCAGATGTTGGGACCATTTTCTGTGACAAACCTCTTTAGTAAAGGGCTTGAAAACATTCAGAAGTGTGCAGCCTGCCTTCTGCCAGTTACAGTTGTGGGACCACAAGCAAATTCTATCACTCCTCAAATGTCTCACCTTTAAAATGAGGAAGGGAATGTTGACTCATGGGGATGTGGTGATAACTAAAGACATAAAATGCCTGTCACACACTACTTGCTGATAAAAAGCCGAGGGGCCATTCATCTGTAAGGAGGAAGGAAGGACAGAGCTATTTGCTAGGTGCCTGTGACACGCCAGGCTCCAGCAGGGAGCTTCTGCCTTCACATCCCTGGATCCTGTCAACAAACCAGTGTATCCCCCCGTGAGGTCCTGTGCTTGACCTGGGTCTCCCTCAGGTAAATAGCAGGGTCTGTACCTTCCAGAGTCCAAGAGAGCGTGTTCTACGGGGGTTCAGCTGATATTTTCTTTTTCAGGGGATGAACAATCAGTACGTCCGCCGGGAGGTCTTCTGCCGGAACACCTGTCACGAGCTCAAACGCTTCTGGGAAAGAGAAATTGGCAAACAGACTTACTACCGAGAATCAGAAGAGCATCGCCTGGGAAGAAGTGCACTGGGAAAGTATGTGGCTTGTCTCTTTTTTATTATTGATAATTAATTTTTAAAAATAGACTTTAATTTTTAGGGCAGTTTTAGGTTCACAGCAAAACTGAGCAGAAAGTAGAGCTTTCATACAGCCCCTCCCCCACCATACACAGCCTCCCCTACCAGCAACATGCCCCACCAGAGAGGTGCATCTGTTACAATCCATGAACCCACATTGACACATCATACCCACACTTACTTGTCTGTCCTTTAAAAGCAAAATTGATTTCCACAGAGGAATGCTAGATGGGCATCCTAGAGGACATAATTATTTTGATTTTCCATGCATATGGTCCTGTCACCATCTATGGTTATGGGCAGTAATTTTAAAAATTCTTTAGGACTTCCCCGGTGACTCCATGTTTCCACTGCAGGGGATGCAGGTTCAATCCCTGGCGGGGGAATTGAGATCCCACATGCCGCACGCTGGCAAAAAATAAATAAATAAATAATAATAACAAATTCTTCTAAGCTAACAAATGTACACTCTAGTTCTTATCTGTATAAACAGAAAAATCTCTCCTCTCTGTCACCATTTCTAGTGTGTGAGGGTTACACTAAATTTGGGGAGCAGATCAGCAGATGTATCCGTGAAGAGCAATCAAGCAAAGGAGACAATGACCAATTAATTCTCAGTGCTCGTTTGGGTAAAGACACAGGATGTCCTGCGTGGTTCTAGGAAGAGGGCCAATGGCCTCTCAGCCCTCTGGTGTGCATCCCTATTCTAACCAAGCAAGTTGAGTGGAGAGCAGTAACTCACATGAGCAGACCAGGGCTGCTGTCTCTGGAAACAGTGGCACCTCACCACACTCACACCTACTGCCTCTCGATGACTCCAGGGGGTCACTCACAGGACACAGGGAAGGACAGGTCGGGTTGTCTACCCCCTCATAGGGAACAGCTCAGCCGCTGTCTGTTCACTAAGACCACAGCTAGTGTGTAGCCAGTTGCTGGTGGGGCAGGTGTGTGCTGGCCCAATGGCAGGGCCCATGACTCCATACTGTCAGTCCATGGTTGCCAGGCTGAGAACATGCATGAACTCACAAGAGTTATATTCACTGTTACCTTCCAAAACCCTGTCCTGAGCCCTAGAGGCGAACCCAGCCTCTTCCACATGCAGAGACCTGCTCAGCCATATTCCTGGCCACAGGCAAGAAAAAGCAGGCTGTCCTACCTGCTGAGGCGTTGTTAGGGCATCTTGTCCAGGGATTCTCAGAGAAGCTGAGTCAGGTGGCCAGTCATCTGGGGAGTCCCTGCCATCTTCCTCCCTCGAGGCCAGACCACTCAGCATGCTGCACACCAGAGGCCACACTGAGGCCTGTGCCACGTGTGTGTCCCCCAGGGCAGTACACAGAAGGCCTCAGGTGGAGTGAAACTGACCTGCGGAAGATGCAAAAACCTTGTCTCTAAGCAAGGAGTAAGCCAAGGGGTGAATAAAATAAGCTCTGAAACAAACTGTGGTTTATTAAAACATTAAAATATATGTGTGCAGGATCTCTCCACGCACATAAATAAGACTGCAGGAAAGACACTTTCGGTTGGTGGGGTCGCAAAACTCTAACTTCTTATTTATCCTTCTCCTGCCTCTTCTAATCTGAACCTCGGCAGTCTGGCTCCAGACTCTCTGCTCCTCACCACTACTCCATGTTGTCCCTTCATAAATTGTAGAAGACAGTTCTGGTTCATTAGGTCGTTCTGAGGCTTGAATAAGAAAATGTGCCTAGAGACTTCCCTGATGGTCCACTGGTTAAGACTTTGCCTTCCAATGCAGGGGGTGCAGGTTTGATCCCTAGTCTGGGAGCTAAGATCCCACATGCCTCGTGGGCAAAAAAACAAAACATAAAACAAAAGAAATATTGTAACAAATTCAATAAAGACTTTAAAAATGGCCCACATCAGGGCTTCCCTGGTGGAGCAGTGGTTGAGAGTCCGCCTGCCAATGCAGGGTACACAGGTTCGTGCCCCGGTCCGGGAAGATCCCACATGTCACGGAGCAGCTGGGCCCATGAGCCACGGCCACTGAGCCCGTGCGTCTGGAGCCTGTGCTCCACAACGGGAGAGGCCACAACAGTGAGAGGCCCGCGTACCACAAAAAAAAAAAAAAAAAAAAAAAAAAAAAGGTCCACATCAAAAAAATCTTAAAAAAAAAAAAAAAGAAAGCACCCAGCATGGAGCAGGGCCCAAGGTCAGGGCTCACAAATGTCAGGTCCCCTGCCTCCTCCACACTCCCACTTAATCCAGGATTGAATATAGCAGCAGCAAGATGCCGAAGGAAGAGCCCTCCGGATGAGTAGCAAGTCTCCCTGTGCCTCAGTTTCCTCCTTGTTATTTTTATCATAGAGAAACAAACACTGACAGAAGAGGGATGTTGGGGAGTTACTGCCTTTAATTAGTGGGGAGCAGTAGGTTGATAGTGTTGTTCAACTATATCCTTACTGACTTCCTTATCTGTTTTACTGATGGTTGAAATATGGGTACTGAAGATTTGCAGATCTATTTCTCCTTACAGATCTATCACATTGTTTCATGTATTTTGAAGCTCTGTATTAGGTATATAAATGTTTAGGATTATTATATACTTTTTTTTTTTTTTTTTGCGGTACTCGGGCCTCTCACTGTTGTGGCCTCTCCCGTTGCGGAGCACAGGCTCCGGACGCGCAGACTCAGCGGCCATGGCTCACGGGCCCAGCCGCTCCGCGGCATGTGGGATCTTCCCGGACAGGGGCACAAACCCGTGTCCCCCGCATCGGCAGGCGGACTCTCAACCACTGCGCCACCAGGGAAGCCTTATTATATACTCTTGATGAATTAAACCTTTTATTACAAAACAACCCTCTTTCTCTTTGGTAATATTCTTTGCTATGAACTCTACCTTGTCTGTTGTTAGTATAACCACTCCAGCCTTCATTGATTAGTGTTAAGATGGGATATTTTTCCATCTTTTTACTTTTAACCTATTTGTGTCTTCATATTTAAAATGAGTTTCTTATAGGCAACATATATTTGGATATTTTTTAATGCAATCTGTCAACCTTTGCATTTCAATTGGATTACTTATGCATTAACATTAATTGGTATGATTGGGTTTAAATCTACCATCTTGTTATTTGTCACCTTTTTCTCTCAACAGTTATTTATTCCCTTTCTTTTTCTGCCTACTTTTGAATTAAGTATTTTTTATGATTCCATTTTATCTCCTCTTTGGGCTTTTTAACTATATCTCTGTGTGTTATTTTAGTGGTTGCTTTAACATTTACATATACATCTTTAACTTATCACTGTCTACCTTCAAGTGATACATTATTTCCTGTAGAGGGTAAGAACCTTACAATCATATAGTCCCATCTCTCCGCTCCTGGTCTTTGTGTTATTATACAGAGTACAGTTTGACTTCCACATATGTTATAAACGCCATATTACATCATTAACAGTTTTGCTTTGAAATGATTATCTTTTTTTTTTTTTTTTTTTTTGGCTGTGCCGTGCGGCTTGAGGGATCCTAGTTCACTGACCAGGGATAGAACTCGTGCCCCCTGCAGTGGAAGCGCAGAGTCCCAACCACTGGACCGCCAGGGAATTCCCATGACCCACTGACTATCTTTTAAAGAGATTTAAATAGTAAGAAAAAAAAAGTATTAATACGCGCACACACACAGATGTCCTTCCAGGTGCTCTTCATTCCACTGTGCAGATTTCCATGTGGTGTCATTTTTCCATCTGCTTGAAGGACTTCCTTTAACATGTCATATGTTACAGTCTGCTGGTAATGAATTCTTCCAGTTTTCGCATATCTGAAAACAACTTTATCTCACCTCTGTTTTTGAAAGATAGCTTTGCTGGGTAAATAATTCTAGATTGAAGTTTTTTTTCCCCTTCCTGTACTTTAAAGATATTGCACTTTCAAGGGAAATTTCAGAGAATTAAGACTAGAATAGTGCTCAAACAGAAGTGAGAGTTCAAATATGTATATATGTAAATTTGCACGTCTTCTGCATACCTTTTAAAACCTGAACACATGCATGCACACACATGCATACACAGACTCCTTCAGAATAAAAAGGAAGGAAGCTTCCCTGAACCAAAAGCCATGGAGATGAATACTCCGTTTGTATATATCTTGTTTCCATTTTCAGGCTCAGAGAAGAATGGAAGCAGAAACTGGAAACAAAGCTGAGACTACGGAACAATTCAGATGAGACAGAAAAGAGGGCCAATGTTGGCCAAGAGCTTCACTGACACAAGAGGATACAAAGCACTGAGCTCACTCTGCCAGGACAAGCCAGTGCAAATCCCTGAGTCCCTTTGCTACACCATACAGATCCCATACTATTGTTTCCCCCACCTGTAAATCCTGTGGGGATTTACCTGTGAATCCTTCCCCACTGCTGAGTGGGAATTATCAGCCAAGGCAGTCCTCTCTGCATGGGGACCAGAATATTATCCCCAATGTGTCTAAAGATGAGATTATCTAACAGCAAAGCTCCATGCAGCATACTTTATTTCCATATAATTATCTTCTAATTTTGAAATCCCAATATTTGAAATTCTAAGCACATGAGGGGAAATGATTTTCACGGTCATACTTTAAACAGCGCACATTAGTTTTGCTCCACATTTCTCCTAGGAAACAGCACCATGTAATCCTTTCTCTTGTTTTCTTTTTATGAGAAGAGAAATGCACCTATCTGCAGAAATAAAAATATTGTAAATAGTCCTTAAAATAAGGATTGCAAATTAACTGATCTAATATTATTTTTCTTGACATGAATTTAATAGGCTTATTCAAAAACATGTTTACGTAGAATAAGATTGGGATAACTTTAATAAAACTTGGTTGCCATGCCATCACTGGTATACGTGCTCTTCATTTTGTTGCTTTCTTTTAAATCTCCACATGCTGGCACTGGTTGGCTCTCTGTCAGCTCAGCTAAAGTATATCTGGCCACCCCAACAAAGTGCTTGTCACATAGATTCTGGACTTTGAAATATCATTGTCACTGCCCAGCCATCTCTCAGGTCCCCATACAGGGTTGCTGCTTCTAAAAGTGCAAACTGTAACTAGGCCTGGTGCAACATTTCCCAACCAGGGCAAAGGAGTAGAGAGATACATGCTGTAAAGTACTTGATGGTTGTAGGCAGTGCCTGAAAAGCCTTACATATTTAAGGGGCAGTGTTACCAGGAGACACAGAGAGAAAGGCAGAGGCAGTTCTGAACAGAGCAAGTGTGGTGTTCCAGTCCTCTAAATGCCCTGATGTGCCCTAAAGTGCTTCCATCCACATCCCCAGGGAGCCCAGATGGGAGCCACCGGGAGGCAAGAAGAGTTGGGGGAGGATTTCCTCAGATTCCACACTCATATGATCCAGGAAACAGGGCTTAGAGCCCTCCTTCCTGCTATGGTCTCTCATTCAACCTGGGATTCAATTCAACTAATAAACCATGAATCCCAGCTGGGTTCATTTGAGATTGATGAAAGAGGAATTTTTTTTTTTTGAAAGAGGAATTTTTGTTGGGTATAAGAGGGAAATAGGAATTAAATAGAAGGAGAAGAAAAGACAGAGCTTTCAGGCTGAGAGGCTCTCAGAAGAAAAGGCCTACCATCATGAACTGCAAAATGCTGCTGCTGGAATCTAAATGCAGTCAAGTGAGGCAGATAATGCATGTGAAGATTCATTGTGCATTAATTCATTCACTGCATACCTGGCACTGTGCTGTACGACCAAATACAGCAGAGTAAACCAGAAGTGATGACTCTGGAGGCTACAGTCTAGGAAAGATGGCAGAAAAGCCAAGGCAATAAGTGTGAGGGACTAAATAGCACTGGGAGCCACAGCAAGCAAAGGTGCCCACCTGATATGGGGATCCATTCTGGTCTAGGGAGGGCTTCTTAAGAACAGGGTAGTTAAACCCAAGTAAGCATTATCCAGTGAAGGCAAGATTCAGGGCTCAGGTCCTGGGTGCCTGGAGGGAATACATTTAGCTAAGCTAGAATGGGAGTGAGGAGAAGGTGTAGCAAGAGCTGAATCTGCAGAAATCAGCATTCAGGGCCTTGCTGGCTGAGAGTATGAGCTTTTCCCAAGGGCATAGGAAGCCACTGAAGGGTGTTGGCCAGGGGAGAGCCACAGTGGCCATGGTTCAGGAGGATTACTTTGCACAGAAAGATGGAAGGACAAAGGTGGGAAGGCCAGCCAGGAGGTTCTGCAGATGCCTCCCAAGAGGTAAGAAGGCCTACACTAAGTCCTCAGTGCCCTGGCAGCAGGGACTGGAGGGAAAGAGACAGGGAGAGAAGCATGAGTGCCTTTCTCACAGTACTGGAGGCTTGAGGTCAAAGATCAAAGTGGCAGCATGGTCGGTTTCTGGTGAGAGCTCTTTCCTGTCTTGTAGACAGCCGCTTCTCACTGTGTCCTCACATGGTATGAGGAGAGAGAAAGAGAGAAAGGGAGAGAGGGAGACGGGGAGAGAGGGACAGAGAGAACAAGCTCTCTGGTGTCTCTTCTTATAAGGACACTAATCCCATCACAAGGGCCCCACCTGCATGACATTATCTAAACCTAATTACCCCCCAAAGGCCTCATTTCCAAATATCATCACATGAAGGGTTAGGGCTTCAGCATATAAATTTGGGGCAGGGTAGGGTCCGAGGGGCAGGGAGGACACAATTCAGTCTATAGCAGAATGGGATGCTTTCAAACTATGTATCAAGTCCTGGACACATCCCATTTATAAAATTGACCAGGCTCAAACAGCAAAAAACTTTGAGAGCTGAACTATGATGTGGAATACCATAGGTTTCAAATTGGCCTCTGGGTAGCACACAAGCAACAGACCACAAAAGCAAAGGCTTTGAAAAGTCATTGACATTTAAAGTGTAGCCCACGAAAGTGGGCCAGGACATGTGTTCTTAACATAAATAGATCGACTGCCTACTAAAATAGATACATAAAAAGGAGAGTCTCCTAGCCTTGTACTCAAAATGTCCAGGATATAGTCCAAAATGACTCATACCAAGAGCCAAGAAAATCTCAACTCAAATGAGAAAGGATAATCAATAGACACTTAGTACTGAGATGACACAGGGGTTGAAATTATATGACAAGGATTTTAAAGCATTTATATAAATGCTTCAACAAGCAACTACAAGCACTCTTTAAGCAAACAGAAAAAGTAAAAATATCAGCAAAGAAACAAAAGATATAAAGAAGAACCGAATGGAACTTTTAGAAATGAATGCTACAATAACCAAAATAAACAAACAAACAACAAAAATAACACTGGATGAGCTCAACGGCAAAATGGAAAATACAGAAAAAAGGATCAGTGAAGTTTCAGATAGTTAATAAAATTATCTAATTTGAACGAGAAAGAAAAAATAGTTTTCTTAAAAAAAAAGAGAAAGAAACAGAGTGTCAGGACCTGTGGGACAATAACAGAAGATCTGAAATTTGTGTCATTGGAGTCCCAAAAGAAGAGGATGCCCACTTTCATGACTTCTATTCAACACAGTACTGAACATCTAGCCAGAGCAATTAGGCAAGAAAAAGAAAATAAAAGGTTTATCTCTGTTCACAGATGACATGATCTCATATACAGATAACCCTAAAGATTACATACACATACAAAAGAAACTGTTAGAACTAATAATAAATGAATTCAGGGCTTCCCTGGTGGCGCAGTGGTTGAGAATCCGCCTGCCGATGCAGGGGACATGGGTTCGTGCCCCAATCTGGGAAAATCCCACATGCCGCGGAGCGGCTAGGCCCGTGAGCCATGGCCACTGAGCCTGTGCGTCCAGAGCCTGTGCTCTGCAACGGGAGAGGCCACAGCAGTGAGAGGCCCGCGTACCGCAAAAAAAAATAATAATAAATAATAATAAATAATAATAATAAATGAATTCAGAAAAGTTGCAGGATACAAAATAAACACACAAAACAAAACATATTAATTGCATTTCTAATACACCAACAATGAAATATCTGAAAAAGATTATGAAAAAAATTCCACTTGTAATAGCATCAAAAAGAATAAAATACTTAGGAATTAACCAAAGAGGCAAAAGACTTGTACACTGAAAACTACAAAACACTGCTGAAGGAAATTAAAGAAGATGCAAATAAATGGAAAGACATCCCATGTTTACGGATTGGAAAATTTAATATTGTCAAGATGTCAATACCACCCAAAGCATTCTACAGATTCAATGCAATCCAATCAAAATCCCAATGGTGATTTTTACAGAAATAGAAAAACCTGCCCTAAAATTCACATGGAATCTCAAGGAACTCCAAATAACCAAAACAATCTTGGAAAAGAAGAAGAAAGTTGGAGGTCTCATACTTGCTGACTTCAAAACTTTCTACAAAGCTAAAATAATCAAAACAATGTGGTGCTGGACACATAGGCCAATGGAATAGAATAGAGAGCCAAGAAATAAACTCTTGCATATGTGGTCAGATGATTTTCAACAAGGGTGGGAAGACCATTCAATAGGGAAAGGGCAGTCTTTTCAGCAAATAGTGCTGGGAAAACTGGATACCCACATGGAAAAGAATGAAGTTGGACACATACCTTATACCATTTACAAAAATAAACTCAAAATGGATCAAAGACCTAAACATAAGGACTAAAACTATAAAAATCTTAGAAGAAAACAGGGGTAAACTTTATGACATTGAATTTGACAATGATTTCTTGGATTTGACTTGGATATGATAACAAATAAAAATAGATAAATTGGACTACATCAAAATTAAAAACTTCTGGGCTTCCCTGGTGGCGCAGTGGTTGAGAGTCCACCTGCCGATGTAGGGGACAGGGGTTCGTGCCCCGGTCCGGGAAGATCCCACATGCCGCGGAGCGGCTGGGCCCGTGAGCCATGGCTGCTGAGCCTGCGCGTCCGGAGCCTGTGCTCTGCAACGGGAGAGGCCACAACAGTGAGAGGCCCGCGTACCGCAAAAAAAAAAAAAAAAAAAAAAATTAAAAACTTCTCTACATCACAGGACACAATCGACAGAGTGAAAAGGCAACCCATGGAATGGGAGAAATCATTTACAAATCATATATCTGATAAGGGATTCATATCCAAAACATATAAAGAACTCTTAGAACTCAACAAGAAAAAATAAACAACTTAATTCAAAAATGGGTAATGGATTTGAGTAGACATATTTAAGTAGAAATTCAATATAAATCTCCAAAGAAAATATGCAAGTGGCCAATAAGCACATGAAAATGTGCTCAACGTCATTAATCATTAGGGAAATGCAAATCAAAATTACAATGAGATACCACCTCACACCCATAAGATGGCTACTATCAAAAAAATACAGAAAATAAGAAGTGTTGGTGAGGATGTGGAGAAATTGAAAGTCTGTGCACTATTAGTGGGAATGTAAAATGGTGCAATTGTTGTGGAAAAAATATATCAGTTCCTCAGAAAATTAAACATAGAATTATCATATGATCCAGCAATTCCACTTCTGTGTATACACCCAAAAAACTGAAAGCAGGATCTTGAAGTGATGTTTGTACACTTATGTTCATAGCAGCATTATTCACAATAGCCAAGAGGTGGAAGCAACCCAAGTATCCATCAATGAATGAATGGATAAGCAAAATGTGGTATATCCATACAATGGAACACGATGGAGCCTTAAAAAGGAAGGGATGTCTGACACATGCTACAATATGGATAAATCTTGAGGACGTTAGGCTAAGTGGAATAAGCCAGTCATGAAGGAACAAATACTGTATGATTCCCACCAGGCCTACATGGAATGGGGAAGGATCAGTTTCTCAAATAAAAAGTGAAGAGTGTACTGAGTAGAAAATAGTTAGTCCCCATAGATCCAAGGGGACCATGACCAAATGGCAAACACCCACAGGACCTCAACAGACCTCCTGTTGGAACCCAGTCACGCTTCCACCCTTAACTGTTCTGAGCAGCATCTGCCCAGAGCTAAACTCAGAGGAGAAGTTTCTTTCTGGCTATTCCTCCCCAGATCTGTGGTCCCCACAACAGCCACGCTTGTACCACAAAATCCTGTCCTGACTCAGGTTCAGAATAGAGAATGGCACAGATCCAGTGGACATTTCCCCAGGTTGGGTGGGGTGGGGCCAAGGAAGAATCCATTTCCTTCCGAGCATCTGAACTAATACCATGGAGATCTGAGAGATCCAGGGGCCACCACTGCCCTCAAACTGGAAAGCCTAACTGCTAGGAAATGAGAGGGAAGTAGACACCTGGTGAAAAACGTAGGGGTGACAAAAGCACCCTCCATGGTTCTTGGCAGTCTTCCACTCCCACTTCTGGTCCTTCTTAGGGTCTGGCCGCTTTCCCAACTTGGGCTCCACGAGGTACTGCTGCATCTGCATAATAAATTCCCTTACTGGGGCTTCCTTCGGGGCACAGTCGTTGGGAATCTGCCTGCCAACGCAGGGGACAGGGGTTCGAGCCCTGGTCCGGGAAGATCCCACATGCCGCGGAGCAACTAAGCCCGTGTGCCACAACTACTGAGCCTGCACTCTAGAGACCACGAGCCACAACTACTGAAGCCCGCGCGCCTAGAGCCCGTGCTCTGCAACCAGAGAAGCCACGGCAATGAGAAGCCTGGGCACTGCAACAAAGAGTAGCCCCGCTTGCCACAACTAGAGAAAGCCAGCGTGTAGCAATGAAGACCCAAGGCAGCCAAAAATAAATAAATAAATAAATAAGGGAATTTATTTATTTTAAAAATTTTTTAATAATTTATTTAAAAATTTTTAAATAGTTTATTTACTTAAGCTTTTTAAATACATTTATTTATTTATTTATTTATTTATTTTATTTTTTTATTTTTTTTCTTTTTGCGGTATGTGGGCCTCTCACTGTTGTGGCCTCTCCCGTTGCCGAGCACAGGCTCCAGATGCGCAGGCCCAGCGGCCATGGCTCACGGGCCCAGCCGCTCCGCGGCATATGGGATCCTCCCAGACCGGGGCACGAACCCGTATCCCCTGCATCGGCAGGCGGACTCTCAACCACTTGCGCCACCAGGGAGGCCCCATTTATTTAAAAATTTTTAAATACATTTATTTTTAAAAATTTCAAATAGATTTATTTATTTATTTATTTTTGGCTGCTTTGAGTCTTCATTGCTACACGCGGCTTTCTCTAGTTGCAGAGAGCAGAGGCTACTTTGCTGCGGTGCAAGGGCTTCTCCTTGTGGTGGCTTCTCTTGTTGCTGAGCATGGGCTCTAGGCACATGGGCTTCAGTAGTTGTGGCGTGCAGGCTCAGTAGTTGTGCTGCATGGGCTTAGTTGCTCCGTGGCATGTGGGATCTTCCCGGAGCAGGGCTCAAACCCGTGTCCCCTGCACTGGCAGGCGGATTCCCAACCACTGCACCACCAGGGATAAATTCTCTTTTTTAAGCTGCCTGCATATTTCTCTTATTCACAAAGAAGGTTACAAATAATATGCATTAAAAGGAGATTTCAGAGTCTGCATCAGGGAATGGGGCTGTTCTTCAGAGACAGGGCCTCTCACATCACCTGTAAAGTCTGCTGGGACCTGAGGCCCCAGATCTGAGCAATGCTCTAGAATGCCAAGTTACACCTCTAGGGGAAAGCATCAGTCTGAGAAGTTAGGTACTGGGTTACTTACTGGGAGGAGAGCACCCAGAATCCACTCAACTCAAGGACTAAATTCTGCAAAAAAAAACCGCTCCCAGTTCTATCTCAAGGGCAGCCTCATAACCTAGGGTCTCCAGAGCAGTCCCAATTTCAAATGTGCTGCCAATATCTGATCCCATGTCACCATTTTTGGTGAAGAAATGTGGTCATCATAAATATACTCCAACAGGAGTCCAAAAATTTTTCAAAGACATCTCTCTTAGATTCTCTTTGCTCAGCAAGTTAAGTACTGTGCCCTCACTGGATAAAGGATTTAGTGATCAGGAAGCTACTGGATGGGGGAGCACATATTCCACAGGGACCAGGGAGCTGGTGCTGTTTGTTTTGAAGCCAGAAAGCACCTACTGTGTTGGGCTAACTTTCCATATAACATATTAACTATACAGAAAGAGAATTCTACTGTGCATAATTCTAGCTAGGTAACCTTAGTCAAGTTATGTGAGCTTCAGTTTCCTCATCTTTATAATACAGTTAATAATTACCTTCCTCATAAGTAAAATACAGTGCCTGACACATAGTAAGTTATGGTAGGCAAACAGATGGTGCAAATGGTGGTGTAAAAAAACTGAATAGATTGCTAAGCTTCTAAGAATGATAATTTCTAGAATTACAAATGGGCTTCAAGTGAGTGCACTTAAAGGCTGTTCCTACATTTAAAATTTCAAAATCAAAGCATTCCTTCTTCTAAGATTTTTCCAGAAGGCTTCTCCACACCCATCCCCATCTTCCGCCACCCCTAATCTCATTATCTCCATAAATGTTGCCCCATTCACCCTGTTGTTCAGATTAAAACATAGTCACCCCATCTCCTTTCTCTTAAACCTTCCATCTAAGCCACTCACGAATCCTGCCAGTTCTACCTTCAAAATTCACAAGGTTTAGAATCAGACCACTACACCCTAGTTCAAGGGTCACAGTAATTTTAACACAATTAAAATTTATTGTCTTTATACTGCTTAATTTATAAGAGAAGGTCAGAGTCTCCCACCCTCCCCAAGGTCACCTCCTCCAGGTAGTTGCTGCCCCCTTTCCATGAACGATGGCTCACTCAGGGTGGGTACAAGGGAGCTGGGTTGATGGGTTGTAGGTCACTCAGAAAGCTTGGTGGAAGTGGTACTTTTTAAATGGAGTGTGAAACACAGAAGGAATTCTATTCCCAGGTCACTGCTCAGATATTCTGGAGCACTACCTCCTCAGGACACTTTTTAGATACTGTAAAAGTGGTTATCTTAGGACCCTCTGTTCTGATGTCGATCTGGTCTTCTAAATGGGGGATAGAGACTTGGCAGAAATCTTGGCTGATTCCATGCTGGTCTCCACCCAGCAGAAAGAATGACGAATTCACGGTCAAGGAGGTGATGAGTGGGAAGAAGAGGTTTTGGACTTGGAGATCCCATTTCCATGGGGAGAGGTTTTATGGGTGTGCTGGCAAGTGAAACAGTCTGTGAATGTCTCATCTCTGAGAATTAAAAAGGGATGTCTTTCCTTGGAAGTACCCAAGTGTTGCTGACTGGATGGGGCTCTATCCTATTCCCAGGCTGAATATGTCCTGAAGAAATTTTTATTGATTGGTGTGTTTTAGTTTAGTGTTTTTGTAAAGCACATGAATATAAGCAGAATGAAATTCTTCTTTTAGGATTGATCATAAAATCAACTTGTCATGTCCACCTATATGGATGTAACTCATCATTTTTGAAGCTCCAATGGAATTCTCTTCTAGGAAAAACATGTGTTTTGGGAACCTTGTTTAGTCCTTGAAAATAACAGATGTATGACATAGGATTAGTTTGTTCAAGGTCAAAAAAGAGTCTTAGGGGATGAATCAGGCCTTGAAACTCAGGTCTCAATCCATTCTTCCCCAGTGGCTTGGTGTCCTCTCAGAGATCTGAATAGTCCTAGTTGTTGTTCCTTGGAAATGAGCAGACCCTGCTTCCTTTTCTCTAATCTATGGAAAGGTCACCAGGATAATGCATCCACTAGGCTGGAGACCAGCTTTGGGAGAACTTGAGAAAGGCAATGGGAGAAGACCGTGAAAGGAAGGTTCCAGCTACACAGTATGGCTATGGGGAAAGGGTAAGATAAGTTAGAGCCAGGAAGACCCAGGACCCATCTCAGGGGCCTCAGAGGCTGAATATGAAGGCAGAAACCTTGGCATCTGGTACAGCCCTAGGATCTGGAACAACACTCATAATATGTTATGAGACATGAAACTTATCTGTTGGATGAATGAATGGAGGGTTTGCACAAGCACACTGCTCTATGAGAAACTCCTCAACAATACCCCATTCACAGCAGGGCAGAGGAGACTGAACGGTTGTCACCCCAGGCTTATTTCCTCCCCCTTTTAGCAGAGAGCTAGCTCAGCTTGTCTGAATTAGTCCACATAAAACAGGCTGATGTCAGTGGCTAAGCTTCAGAGGCTTCTTTTTACAAGGGCACTTCCTGACCAGGAAGATTTCATAATTTCATAATTGTCCAAGTGTTTCCATTCAGCCTATAAAATGAAGGGCATTACAGGGGTGTGGTGCTTCTGGAACCTTCTCACATGTGCCCAGTCCAGCTGTGCCAGGCCTGAGCCCACCTCTGGGTGTGCTCTGTGGCTTCTCTGCTGGTAGTTTCTCCCTAATAAACATAATTGTGTATGTATGCCCTGAGTCGCTTTACTGATGGGTGGTCCCTGCCCCTTGTTCATGACAGTGGCCCCAGAAGGCTATCTTGGAGGACAGCTCCAGAGTCTACGGAAGACTTGGGACAAGAAGAGGGAGGGATACAAAGAAGGCAGAGAACGAACGGAGGGAAGTAAAACGAGAGAGATAGAATAGTTTTTTGGAAAGAATCATGCAAAGGGTTTGGAAGGATTTACTCCTGTTCTGATACATCTGACTGACAGGCCAGCCAAATGCACTTCATTTGATTCACTCAGCAGTTAATTAGCCAACTGTGAACAGGACCTCAAGCTGAAGGATGAAACTCTCCTACAGTATTGACTCAACCATGTACCCCAGGGTCCAGGATCCCACCAGCTGAACAAATCCCACCAACCATGATGGATTTGTACTCTAGAAAGCAAGGTGGCTTTCCCCTTAAGTCTCCGTATTGACCTTTCCTCTTGGCCCGAGGCATTAATCCAGATGGGCAGAGTGTATTAGCGATTGCAGACGCCACTTTCTCCTGTAAGGAGGAAGCCTAAGGAGATTCTATCATCCATAACAACCCTGGCCTGTGAGCTGAGGCTGCCCTGAATGCCTTCCAGAGCCGAGGTGGTGTCGTTGGTCACTTCAGCTGAAATCAGGGACAAATTTTCACACCACCTTTTCTAACTGGACGATTCCCATTGCGGAGAAAATGCCCTCAGGGTGCACATACATAGTGAGTCTGAGAAAACAACGGTAGCCTCATTTTGAAGAGCTCTTGGCAGTTGTCTGAGGGCTACAGGAGCCACTGATGGTGTTTCTTTAAGCACTCAAAGGTCTCTTATGACACCCCCAAGATACAAGTCACCTATGGGCCTGATAGGATGGAGACAGGTGTCTGTATCCAACAGAACCATGAAAGGTTAAGTCTTTCCCTTCTCTGAGTTTCCCCAGCATACTTGGAGAGGTGTGTATAGCCTTTGATCCCTCTTGGGGAAAGGGAGACCTCGGCCCCGCCCCTAAGAATCTTTCTCCTTAAAGGAGCTTCAGTGAGGACAAAGGGGGATGGAGGGATCAATATCATGTCTCACGGAAATGCAAATCAAAACTACAATGAGGTATCACCTCACACCAGTTAGAATGGGCATCATCAGAAAATCTACAAACAATAAATGCTGGAGAGGGTGTGGAGAAAAGGGAACCCTGCTACACTGTTGGTGGGAATGTAACTGATACAGCCACTATAGAGAACAGTATGGAGGGTCCTTAAAAAAATAAAAATAGAATTACCATATGACCCAGCAATCCCACTACTGGGCATATACCCAGAGAAAACCATAATTCAAAAAGACACATGCACCCCAATGTTCACTGCAGCACTATTTACAATAGCCAGGTCATGGAAGCAATCTAAACGTCCATAGACAGATGAATGGATAAAGAAGATGTGGTACATATATACAGTGGAATATTACTCAGCCATAAAAAGGAACGAAATTGGGTCATTTGTAGAGATGTGGATGGACCTAGAGACTGTCATACAGAGTGAAGTAAATCAGAAAGAGAAAAACAAATATTGTATATTAAAGCATATTTGTGGAATCTAGAAAAATGGTACAGATGAACCAGTTTGCAAGGCAGAAAGAAAAATGATACAGATGAACCAGTTTGCAAGGTGGAGAACAAATGTATGGACACCAAGGGGGGAAAAGGGGGATGGGATGAATTGGGAGATTGGGATTAACTTATATACACTGATATGCATAAAATAGATAAATAATGAGAACCTGCTATATAGCCCAGGGAACTCTACTTTGCTGTACAGTAGAAACTAACACAACATTGTAAAACAACTATACCCCACTTAAAAAAAAAAAAAAAGCATGTCTCATTGATTTACTCCTGGTTTGCTGGTTTCTTGTGGTGGCAATCTTGGTGCTTTATTAACATTATTTTTGTAGACTTTTTAATTCTACCCTGTGTTTTCTGATGGATTCTTGGATGAAAGACTCAAGTAACATACACTGATTATCAAGTGCATCATTTATAAGCAGAAATTTAGGTGTATAATATGTAAGAGACACAAATGACTTAAAGCAGTGTAGGTAGACAGACATAAGTTAATAAAAGTGAGCCTGTCTTATTACGTCAGTTTATGACAGATAACATTAAAACCTGGAATAACTGTGTGCCTACTTTTAAAGGAATTTTGTGTTATTTTAACTCAGTGCTTAAATTTGGGGCTCTGGAATGAATTAACAATTTTCCACTGAAATTAAACTTAATTATGCTTTTAACTTAGGAGAATTTGCCCCAAATGATGTTTATGGTTTTTTTCCTCTTCTGATCTTTATGTTATAAGCATTTTCAAATTTAAAGTATAATGAATATACATATATATGTGATCAAAATTTTAACTGCTAACATTTTGCCATGTTTGCTTCACTTATTACTGTTCTGCAAATGTTTTTGAGAATAAATTACAGGTATATTGACATTTCACTCTGAAAACTTCTCTGAAAATATGACATTTTCCCATATAACTAGTACAAAATTATCACACCTAACAAAACTAACAGTCATTCCTTAAACTTATCTAATACTCAGTGAAAACATGTTTCTCAAGAATAAATTACTCACCTAAGGTGGGGAAACACTGTAATCCGGGATATAACCTGAAGATATAATATTTATATCTCTAAGGATCTATAATAGTTTCCCTGTGAAAAGAAACAAAATAGCTCCCTTACACACAGGAAATGATGTGACAGAAATTTTCATTTTGTCCAAAAAACCTTTAGACAGCATCAATGGAAAATTGTAAATTTCATTGCTATTGTCTGAATGTGCATCAGGATGCACAATATGCCCAAAGTTCCCAAAGGGGACTCTTTTTCTTGGGAATTAGTAGGAATCCCTGAACTGGAGACAATGCACATCTTTTCTCTTCTTGTCAGATACACACCAGTGTGTGAGGTGTCCAGATCATCAGTACTCAAACCCAAATCAAAACCACTGTCTCCCAAAGAAAATGACTTCTCTACCTTATCAAGACCCACTGCGGATGGCTCTGGCCTGCACTGCTCTGGGCTTCTCTGTTCTCACAGCTGTGGTCCTTGGGGTCTCTGGGAAGCACAGAGACACTCCCATCATCAAGGCCAACAACCAACCCACAGCTACATCCTGCTCACCTCCCTCTTCCTGGGTTCCCTCTGTTTCTTACTCTCCATTGGCCTTCCCAACACAGGTATTTGCATACCTCAGCAAACAACATTTGCATTTGTGTTTACTATGGCTATTTCCACTGTTTTGGGTAAAATCATTACTGTGGTTTTGGCTTTCAAAACAAGGGAAAAGGATGAGGCAGTGGTTGATATCAGGAGCACCTGACTCTGTCCTTCCCATCTGTGCCTTGATCCAAGTCACTATCTAGAACCAGATTGAGACTCTCTCCTCCTTTCATTGAAATGAACACACACTCTGACCCTACACACATCACTGGTTGCATTAAGGGCTCTGTCACTGCCTTCTACTGTGTCCTAGGGTACATGGGATCCTTGACTCTGGGGAGCACTGCTGTGGCTTTCTGGGCCAGGAATCTACCTGACACCTTCAATGAAGTTCAAGCATGCTGGTGTTCTGCAGTGTCTGGGTCACATCCTTCCCTGCCTATCACAGCACCATAGTGGCCATGGAGATCTTTTCCATCTCGGCCTCCAGGGCAGGACTACTAGGCTGAATCTTTGCCCCCAAGTGCTACATTAGACTTCTGCTGAGTCCTGATAAGAACATCTTGCAAGGGATAAGGAGTAAAACAGGTCCTAGAGCCAATAAGCATTCCAAAGATTTAACTCATGGCTCTCAAATAGGTGAGTAACAGACACATGAAAATGAATCACCGTTTTTATAGAGACAGTGAATCAAAGCCAAATTTATAATTTCTCTTTCTCAATTAACAAAGGGTTTTTTTCTATGTTCTCTAGTATACCAGGGGCACAGCCATGCTCAGTCAACAGTTCCTGAAACTTCAAGGTCATCTTGGATATTCTGCTCACCAACGTTAAATCTATTATCTATTTACACGTACAAGAACTTCATTTTACCCTCCACTTCTTGAATGAATTTTCTAGCCTATGCACAGATAGTTGGTACAGTCTACCAGGTGGTCTACTATTTTAATTTGGTCCCCCAAACCATTAGGCAGCATCAACAGGTGTTCGTGCTCATCCTTAAATAAAATGGTTTTTCACATACTAATTTGGGGACTTATTCTGCTATCTCTTCTTCTAATATATTTAGTTTTATTTTTACCTTTTAACTACTTAGTTTATCTGGTGCTTGTTTTTGTGGTCTGTGGAGGAAGCTACGCCATCCCTTTTTATGAAAGAGAACTGGAGGGCATGTGTTCTGTTACCTGCCCTGAGTGAGTTGGGTCTACGTGACCAGAAGGGTCTAAAGTGAAAGGCTGAAGAGGGTTTGGGGCCAAAAGCCCCAACTCTGGGGAGACCCTACATGATGACAGGGTACTTTATAAGTTGAAGATGTCACAAGCAAGGAGGGAATAGAATCTTAGCTTCCTGGGATCCTGGGAATCCTGTGGCGTCTGTGCCATCCAGGGGCCAGTTATAGGACACACAAGATTAGAGACACCCAGAGGCCCATCAGAGGGAAGAATTTCCTGCATGTCAGGGCCACCCAGCATGAGAGATAGAGGTGGGAGAGACGGGATCTGCCCTGAGCTCACGCTGCCCACCATCTGGAGTGACAGGAACATGCAGGACGTGAGGGAGTTGGAGGGAGTCTCTGAATTAGCCCAGGGCAGGGAAGATGAAACCTCATCAGTTATAGTAACAAAGAGAATTTAATATAAAAGCATTAACCAGTTATGTGTTTTTTATTGCTGCGAGAGCAAATTATCACTAATTTGGTCACTTCAAACAACACAAATGCATTCTCTTTCAGTTCTGTAGGTTAGAAATCCAACACGGCTCTCACTGGGCTGTGTTCCTTTCTGGAAGCTCTAGGAGAGAATCCATTTCTTTGCCTTTTCCAGTCTCTAGAGGCTCTCACATTCCCGTGCTCCAACCCTGCCATCTCCCGGGCCATTCCTCGGTGGTCACATCTCCCTCTGATTCTCCTCTGTCTCCCTCCTCAACTTCTAAGGACCCACATAATTAGATTGAACCCACCCAGATAACCCAGGATCGGCTCCCCATTGCAAGGCCCTCAACTTAACCGCATTTACAGGGTCCCTTCTGCCATGTAAGGTGACCTATTCTCAGCTTCCAGGGATTAGGTTGTGGACATCTTCAGAGGACAATTATTCTGCCTACCACACCCAGCAACCGAAGAACTGAAAAGGCAAAAAAAAGAATGCTCTAACAGTTATATAAAGCAGCTTCCTCTCCCTAGGGCTGGAGGAAGAAACGGGGGAGGCTAAAGATATGAAAACATAGAAACTTGGAAGACGGGCCCTATGGGGAAGGAACCCAGAACTCTGAGAAGGGGGTGCCTCCCTCGGGCAGCAAGAAAAGAACTGCTGTCCCTCACAAGGTGGAGGAACCTATGTTTCTGATGCAGAAGCTATCACTGTGTGCTGGTTTTGTAACTCCAGTCAGAAGGTTGTCTTAACAGGGAAAAAAGCCACACTCCACGGGGCTGTGGCCCTATATGCTCCTGATGAGATCTCTGGCCGCTCCTCTCCAGGCAAGGATAGTGCTTTAGGCTGTCCTTTTTAGGTTACAAAGGTGCCGTTTCAGCCAACACTGGCCCTACCACGTGCTTCAAACTAACCTGTGTTGTTTCATTTGGTGGACATTCCACACACCCAGGTAGCTGACCCTGCTGAATAATGCCTTGTGGAAATAGAGGTTTTAGGACGAGAACTACTTCTCCTTACTGTGAGGGATGCTGCCATTGGGGAAAGGCCACAGTTAGGACAGTGACATTGGGACTGGTGCCCAACAGGTGCCCTCCAGGCTCCCTGGCCCAGCCACATGGTGGCAGTAAAGCAGTTTAGAAGACAAGGGTGGACGGGGAAGGAGATCACCACACACCAACTAAAGAGCGGTGGACGCACAAGTGCTTAAAGAAAGCAACCAGCAGGCTGTACAGACTGCCTCCCGCTCAGGCCAACTGTCCTAAAGAGCCTTTCCAATGACAGTGTGGGGGACTGAGATATGCAACCTGGAGCCTGGGGCAGAAGGAAGTTGACACGCAGCAAAGGCGACCCCTGCTGTTTTGAGTGGCAGTTGCCTGACAGTCACGGCTCGGCATACCCCATGTGAGGGCCAATTAACTTGGCTTCTAACTGGGCACAGGTGGACAACGAGAGACCAGCTCCACTTGTGTTGCTCCTCCCCGGCACATGTGTTATGGGATAAAGTGGGCCCTGCCCAGCAAGCACCTGTTATTAAATGAAACTGGTACATCCAAGAAAGAAGTAAACCAGCCATCAATGGACTCTCTCACCTGCATGAATGGGTGAACCTCAGACGTGGGGTCTTCAGTACACCAAGGTCCCAGAGGATGCCTGGGCCCAATGCACAGTCAGACCAGTTATATTAAACGGTCCACTGTGGCTGGGCAGCCACAGGAAAAAGCCAAAGCATGTAGAAAGGAAAAAATTCTGCCCGTGGACAGAGATGCAGACTGGTGCTTGTCCTGGAAGACACCCCCTGAACACATCTTGTTACATTTTCACCAACTTGCAGCCAGTAGCCAATGGACATCAGTGTAGCACCTGACAACTGAACAACCGGGATCGAATCCCAGCCCCTTAGGGACAAACACTGTGGCAGCAGACTGCACAGGACCCAGGCACTCTGTCCATGACCCATGGAAAAGGATGCTTTGGCAATGAACATCATTGGAAGCGACACGCTGACCAATTCTGCATCACACAGGTAAAGACCACAGCCACCTGGATACATCATCACAAAGGGCATGGCAATCAAGCCATAGATCAAAGCCTGGCAATGCCAGCACCTGAGGCCAAGGAAGCCTGGCTAATGTGCCTGACTCGCAGCTCCACCAGCAAATGACAAAGGGAACTCTGGGGTGCATGGTCCAGTGCACTAGACCTGGCCAGTCCTGGCAAATAGACTCTAGAAACCCTTTACCTTTGTCCCAGGGGTACCACTGGGTGTTGACTACAGTGATACCCTTTCTGGGTACAACACAATTCCCACTTGCAGAGCAAACGCAGGCCACACCATTTGAGAACTCCTAAGTGTGCTGCTACATATTTGAACTCCCTGAACACATCCAGTCGGACAGTGATGCCACCCTCATGGTCACGAGTGCCAACAGCAGACAACTATCTGGCACTCATGGGACCTTTCACGTAATGACCCTTCTCCCGCTTCCCCTTTCCCCTCCTGTGCCCACCTTCAGCTCTGCTCTGCCACCCACAGGTCCCGTAGCCTGGCTTCCTGAAGGCAGCAGTGATGGTCTGGGACGAGGTTGCCAAAACATTCTGAGATGACAAGTCTGGGGCTTCCCTTAACTCGTGCCTATGCTTGCTGGATCAGGCAGTTGTGGACACTGCTGATAATGAGCATGAGTATGAGGTGACAGCTCCTAAGGTGGTCCTGCCAGCATGGCCACCACGTTCTGGGATGCCCCACACAGGAATCTCCTAGGGATGAATCCAGCCAGTGTAAGAAATGGCGAGGACTTCTAAAAGGGTAAAGACCCTGTACCGCAGGGACAGGTCATACATATACTGACCGTGCGGCCATGAAAGGACTGCTGCTCCGTTGGTGGGGAAGGAGCACCTCGGACTCCCGAAGGTCAGAGACGTCGGGGAGGGGGGCATTAGCGACTTGGCTCTCACCTGCAGAACACCTGGCCCAGCCTGTCATCTCAGAATGCTTTGGCAACCTCGTCCCAGACCATCACCACTGCCTTCGATCTAAGTCCTGGACACCCACTCTCGGGATACTTTGAACTGAGGACTAGTGACTCGGGAGGCAGGATGACCTCCATCAAAATGACAAAATAAGATGAATTTTCTAGATGCTGATACGATCTCCCTTAGCGTCATCTTATTACTGCTGGTGCCCTGTGGTCTCCCTCTACTGTCAGAACAAGAGCAAAACCAAACTTCTCTGTGTGCTTCCTCCAGACCCTAGCTAGTGCTCTAAACTGAACTGATTGCTGGATCTGTCACCCGCCACCTGGTACTGCTGACGGGACCACCTCCCCCTCTCCCAGTCTCTTGCCAGCCCCCCTTGGATCTGAGGGGGCAGGCCTCATCCAGGAGCACATGTGGAGGTGGCTTTGGGAGAGACTTGCCCATCTCGAGGCACCTCTGTGCATGTGGGGAGAGGGGAGGTGGCCCCGACTCCTGGGCTCCAGCTCACCCCCCAGGTGGAGCTTGGGCTCTGGAGTGAGGCTGTCTGGGTTCAGTCCCCATCCTGACCTAGACGCTCAGTCCTGTGTTTCTCCAGGAGCAGAACATATGTTCCTCCGCTCCAGGTCTCCTCCTCCTTCCTGGATGGCAGAACAACAGTGCCTAGCAACAACCTTCCTTACACACAGCGCAGAGGACCCAGTTAGGGGAAGGACTTGGCCGAGGTCATGGACAGATCAAGGCCTTGGCAGCCTGGTCCCCAACCCTGGTTCTTGCTCACAGTGAGATAAAAGCCAGAGCTCACTTCTGCACAACTCTTGACTAAGCCAACCAGGAAAGCCCTGACCTGCACTAGGACCCTGAGCTGACCTGAACCTGACCTTGACTCTCACTCACTTCAATCCTAACCCCTAACCCTAACCTGACACTGATCCTGACTCTGACCTTGACCCTAACCCTGAACTTATCCCTTCCCCAGTGCCCACAGGAGGGCAGTCCCTGCCATTCGCTTACCCCACAGTAAGCAGCCATCCCTCTGGGAGCCCCGACAGCTGAAGCCATGTGGCCCTCACTCAGGTCCCTGCTCGGGTTACACAGCATTGCTCCGACTGCTCTCACCCCCCACCCCGACTCCTTCCAGCGTCCCTGGGGCTGCAGTGGGCAAGGGGCCGCTCAGACTGTGCACTAGCTCCCAGCACCCTCAGGGGTGGTCTGAATAAACAGAGACCTGGTCAGAACTCGGATCCAGCTCCCCCTTCTCTCGGCCTAGCAAGCACAGTGAGCCGTGTGCCTGGCGAACTGGGGGGAAGCAGGCACCCACCAGTCACACACCAGTAACGTGATGAGGCCGGGGAAGGGGCCCTGGAGAAGCGCTGGGGAGCAGGGAGACTCCTGCCCTGGGACACGGGGCTTCATGAGAGCTGGGCCTGCGAGGATGGAGCAGCCTGGGACCCACTGGCGCTGGAGGAGGACATTTCTAGGGAACAGAACAAGGAGGGGCAGGAGCTGGGGAGCAGGAGGTGGCAGCAGATAGGTTTGACTGTTGAAGGGAAGTAAAGGGTGGGGGGGAAGCAGGGGTTGAGAGGTTGCATGAGAGACTGCATGCAGGACCAGGGCTGCATTGATGGAGAAAAGCAGGGGGCTGGGCTGTGTGACTCGGACACATCTGCTCACTGAGAGGCCATTTAATAACTCTCAGGTGTCTCTGTCTTTCTCAGCCCCAAGTCCAGGCCCGTGAGGGCAGGGCCACTGTGGCTCTTTGTAGCCTGTCAGAATGCCGTCAGTGAAAAGCATCTCCCTTGGCCTCTCTCCTCTCTAGCCCTGGTGATCATGAAGTCCTGATTGAGACTGATTGTGAAGCATTTTACCACTTCCTCACGATCACTGCTGAAAGCAGAATCCTCATCCTGGAGAAGAGATGGGGACCAGAAAGACGGAGGGCAGAGGCTGCTTTTGACATCAGCTGGACCACCCGAGGCATTAGAGTTCCTGGTTCCCAGCCAGACTCACAGAGTGGACACCAGTGCTCTCACTGTAGCGAAGGGGCTCCTGCAGCAGCCGGGGGAGGCCATCACTGGAGCGGGGACTCGCCTGCCCGCAGGTGACCATCTCCATCAGCCTCCCCAGGCACCCACATGGCAGGTGGTTACCTGGCTCCAGGTATCTCTTCTGTAAATGAAGAACTGACCTCAGTTGTCAATCCGCTCACTGTCTAATTCGAAGGCCCCTGCTGGCTTTATGGTTGTGCTGAAAGGGTCTGACACAACAGCCCGAGCTGCCCCGGGAACCTCCTGAAGCCCTGTCCAGGGGCCCCAATTCAGTAGGTGTTGGGGAGGCCCAGCAAGAGGATGGGTGAAAGGTCCTGGTGAATCTGCACTGCAGTGAGAGTGCACTGATCCTGATGGAGCCGGGGAGTGTGCGGTGCTCTCTGGAGTGAGGCTGCAGCATCGCACCAACCCAGGGCTGCCCTTGGGCAAGGCTGTTGTCACTTGTTAAGGGACAAGAACTACCTGACAACTGCTGGAGAGTTGCCATAGTCCTGGGTGAGGTGCATGCCCACGGCAGCCTGGATATCCTTACCCTTCCTCAGTTCAACCCTCTTCCAGGGACTCTGCGGGGACACCACAGGAGTGTCTGGCAAAACCAGAGCCCAGGACCTTTCTCCATTCAAGCTGCCACATTTGGCGGAACAGCCAGGGAAAGCTCACCCCCACCCCTTCCTCTGGAGGCAGCAGTGCATGGAGGCAGCTCGGTCTCTCCATTCAATGCCCCACAATATCTCTGAGGGTCCTTGGATCACCCCCTGCGAAATCCTTGGGGATTCAGCCCTGGGCCCAGGCTTTCTTGGAGCCTCCCTCAGGGTTTTTTTATGGAAGGCACACCCAGAGCCAAGATGTATGACCCAATTTGCTTACAGTCCAAGGCACGGGCCTGACAGCTAGGCCCAGCTTGTCCTCCAGGGCTACGCCCCTGCATAAACCCACCCTCTCCCCATGCTTTGCCCTTGGACCACTTCAGAACACAGTCACCCTGCCTACTGTCACACATCTCCCGTTAGGGCAGGGGGAGCCCCTGCAGGCCACCTGGCCCAAACTCCTCCATGTGGGGAGGAGAAACTGAGGCCCGGCAGGGATGAAGCTGCCCCAAGACCCAGTTCTGTGTTTTTTGGTTCCACACTAGAACCACTATTTAAATAAAAGTCCTCCCCTCCCAAAGGCAAAGGAGCTCCCAATGCCTCCCTCCCCAACTCCTGTTGGGGTCCTAAGCCAGAGGTGCTTATCGGTCAGGGCATAGGCCAACCTCGTGCCTCCGTTGTCCCTCTTGCACGCAGGCCCACAGAGGTCATAGGTGTGTAATTCCCTTGGCACCTGCTGGCAGTGAGGCACGCAAGGTGAGTTTCCTCCCCCGCCCCCAGCCTGCTCCAGCACGGCCATGATATGTGGACTGTAGTTCAGAGACCCCCAAGCCCATGCTCTCAATTGCATACCCAGCAAGGGGAAGGGCCTTGCCAGAGGCCACCCAGCAGGTCAGGGTGGAGCTGGAGCTGTTCCTGCCTTGTAGCCCTGAGAGGCCAGCTCTGCCCTGGGGCAGTCGGGAAGAAGGCAGGTCCACAGGAAACAACTCATGGGAAAAAAGCCCAATAAACGGAGCCATCACTAGCAGCTTGGAGCCTCTGACCAGCAGAGGAGAAATGGAATGACACCACCCGAGACACAAGAACTTCAGTTACAGCCCAACAGACCAAAGTCAGACTTACGGAAGGACGCCAGAAGTCAGCAAGATGGATGGAAGGCCCTTTACAGACCATGTAGTCCACCATTTTACAGATGGTAACACTGAGGCCCAGAGAGGCTCAATAACTGGGAGGCAAGGAGAGGCCAGGGGCTCCTTGCCCCCAGTCCATGAGCGGCTGCAGGTCAAGAAGGTCATCCGAGGCTGGCCTGGAGAGTGGCAGGGGGCAGGGGGAGGGGAAGCCACCAGCTCTGGGGCCCCACCCACCACCCTCACCTTCCTCCCAGTCAGGACAGCAGCAGCATCTCCCTGCGAGAAATTAAACGCTCATCTCCCCCAGGAGCCACCTCCAGGGCTCATCCTGCCTTCTGTCCTGTGGGCCACAAGGGCCAGAGTGGGCCACGCTCACTCCACGGGAATTCCACGGCAGCCCCTCTCAGCTCTGTGGTTTGTCCAGGAGAAGCCGAGCTACCACAGCTCCCTGGAGTTCTAGCGGCTGGGCAAGCGATGCAGCCTCATGTCCTCCTTCTGGATGTGCTCATAACAGGACTGGCGGGAGAGAGACGAGGCTGAAGCCAGCTGGCCTGCCCGCTTCAGCCACATGCACAGGTTCTAGGGCCTGACACTGGGGTGCACCCACCTCCCGGGCCTGGACCACCGTGTCTCCAACTCAGCCCTCAGCCACAGTCTGCAAGGAAATGGGTCCTTCCCTCTCCTATTGTGCTCAGGGATGCAGCCTGGAACACACTCAGCCCTGGGGATCCGAGGGCCGGGATGCACTGTGCCCACCTACCCCCACCCAGCCCCTTTTAACAAGGGCAAGAGCAGTGGCTCTGTGAGGATCCTTCCCATGGAGACACACAGAAGCTGTGAATTTGAGCTCATCCCCGTGATGGTGTCTGGGGTGAAAGGGGTCTGCCCCAGTGGCCAGGGCATTTCTGCCTGGGCCCACCGCCTCTGTCCCTCACCTCCAGGGCCGTGAGCAAGAAGTCATACAGGCCTCCTGTGTGGATAGGGGCCATCATATCACGGATCAGGTGGATCTCGGCTCCCAGGTGCTGGATTCTGGAGAACCACCGCCACCACGAGAGGGAAAAGGGGACCTATCAGGGACAGGCATCCAGCAGCCTGGAAGGAGCTCTGGACTGGGTGGCTGGACACCTGGGGTGTGGTCCCTGCTCTGAGTTTGGCACCCACAGGACCCTGGGTGGGCCCCTCTGGGCCTCAGCTTCCCCATGTGTACCAAAAAAGGCTGTGTCCATAAACCCCCATGTTCAAAGACTTTGAAGTATGTCTTGGTTGGGGGTAGGCAGGGTGGGAAGGGAACCTCCTGCAGCCCACCCCCAGCTGGGACTCACTGGGCACGCGACACCACGTAGATGAGCAGCGGCAGCAGGTCGTCCATGGGCAGCTTGTGCTCCTGGCCGAGCACCCGCGACACAGTGGCCTCAATTTCCCCGTATGTCCTCTCCAGCACCTCCAGCTTCTCCCGGGGGTCCACCGTGGTGCTGCAGCAGGGTAGCTGGCTCCAGATCAAGGCCCTCAGGTTCAGTCCCAACCAGGGGCCCCAACACTCCTGCCACCCACGCCCACTCTCCCTGGGGTGTGGACTCACATCATCTTCTGCAGACATTCCGTAGCTGACAGGAAGCACTTGTCTCTGACCAGGGAGTATCTCTGCATGGTTGGGGGAGTGGGTTAGATGAGGCCGCAGCCCCCCAGCTCTGTCACCTCCTCTTTCCCAGGGTCAGGGCTGGCCCCTGAGCCCCTCACCACCCACCCCCTTCCCCATCACTGGCTTCAGCCCAGCTCTGCCCAGAGGGTTGAGTTACCCAGGGGAAGTCACAGATCCACTGTAAGCCTCAGTTTACTCAACTGTAAAGTGGGGTAAATGGTCTCCAGGAGGCTGGGAGGATCAAAATGGAAAAAGAAGATAAGAATCGTAACAGTCAATGGTCACTGGGTGCCGCCCAGTTCTATGTCAATGGCTCTTGAGTCCCAGGGCTTGTTGAAACACAAATTCCAAGTTCAATCCCTGAGTTTCTGACTCAGTAGGTGTGGGATGGGTTCAGGAATCTGATTTTCTAACAGGCTCCCAGACAATGCTGATGCTGCCAATCCAGCAAACACACTTTGAGAACCAGCGCCCCTTGCGTTCTGGCCCACGTCACCTGACAACAGTCACAGGAGGCAGTACCGGTACTGCCTCCGGGACTACTTCTACAGGTGGGAAAACTGAGGCACGGAGATCAAGTATCTCACCCAAGGTCGTACAGCCGGTACAAGGGTGGGACCTAGGCTTGGACCTGGTCACTGTGGCTGCACACTCACCCACACGGGAAATCAGAACAGTGCAGAAAGGCTGCCATCTCCTCCCTCACCCGCCTATGCAGCTTCTGACCAGTGAGCATGAGACAGAGAGCTGCTCGGAAGCCTGGGCAAAGCTGGGGGCCCGGCTCAGGCCCAGGCCTCCCACACTCTCACCTGATTGGTCGTCAGCGTGAGGTCCTTGAGGGGCCACAGGTGCCTGAAATTAAAGCAAGATGGGAAGCTTTGCCAGGACCAGGGTGTGGGGTCTGAGGTCAGAGGGCAAATTCCCTGCACCTCCATGTCCCCCAGGAGGGCTGAGCAGGGGAAAGGGGCAGGGGATGCACAATGGCATCTGGGAACGCTTGTGTGAAGCCCAGGCAAGAGGAGGGCAGGAGAGATTCCCTGAGAGGGCAGCCCTCCATGCAGCCCCAAAACACGAGTGGGACTGGGACACAATGAGGAGACAGGGGGCAGTGCTGCAGGCCAGGGGACCCTCCTGGGCAAAGTCCTGGGGGTCAGGCCAGAGAGCTCAGTGGTGGAGACTGCTCCAGGGGCTCAGTGAGCTGGCCCAGGCTGGCGAGAAGTAGGGATGCCACACAAGGCAAGTAGAGCCAATGGAGCAGGGAGGCCTGCATGGAGGAGGCGGCACTGAGGCAGCAGGAGGGGTGGGGAGGAGGGACTCCTGCAAAGCCATGGACAACCAGGTCTCTGGGCTGGTGCCTGGTCAGATACAGGAAACATTCACCACATCGGAAGGGGAAACAAGGTTTTTTGGCAGGAAAGGGAATGGGAAGCGCCATCACCTTGAGACAGAGGGAACCAGGTGTGGGAGGAGAGAGTACGTTCATGCCCTCAACACTGGTAGTATCAATGGATCAAAGGGGCATGGAGGAGAAAGAACATTTTGATGACTGAGGGCGGAAGGGAGGCCCTGACCTACTTCCGGAACAGTCCTCAGTTTCCCCTTGAGGATCTCCCCTCTCCCACTCTCAGTCCAAGGGCTGGGAGCAGGCGACCTTGCCCCAGCCCCAGTGGTAGATATTGAGGCCAGCCTGACCAATCTGGGCCACAGCCAGCATTCAGGGGCACATTCAAGACCCCAGCCAAGCCAGGGAGGAACTTCAGAGGCTCTGCTGGAGCTGTTGGGAAGGAGACACCAGCTCCCTGTGGGGCCTGAGCTGGGAGAATATAAACCTCGAGTGGCTGGTACCGTATTTGTCACCATACGGGGGAGCCAGAGAGCCCAATAGAGAAAGAGAGAAGTTGCTTCCTTTATCATGCAGCTGGACACCCAGATCCAGCCACACCTGAATCCAGCCACACCTTAGAACTTCATGGGTACACGAGCCAATTAACCTCCCCGGTTTTTTGCTGAAGACAATTTGGGTTTGTACCCTCTGCTACACAAGAACTCTGGCAAACGTGTCGTGGTGGGGAGGCTTACTTCTGTACGTCCAGGAACTCAAGCAGCTTGGTGTCGGGGAAGAGGCTAAGGTTGGCAATGCCCTGTCTGTAGAGGCTGTCCTCCCTCTCATGAAGAAGCAGGTAGAGAGTGAAGAGCTCCGAGTAGAAGCTGGACAGGACAAGGGGTAGCACCAATCTGTGCACGTGCAGGTCCCTGAGTGAGAGCCACCAGGACAGGTCAGGGTCAGCAGGGTGGGCATGGGGATCTACTTGGGCTGCCCCTCAAAGAGCCCACAGAACTCCTTGTCCCACCACAGTGTTCCTGCCTCCAGCCTCCTCCATCCCGGAGAAAACCCTTCCCAGCCTGTTCTCAGTCATTTCACAACCAGTTGTCATCTGTGACTACCTCACGCTCTCACTTGACTTTGAGAACCAATATGGCAGCTGAGGCAGAATTTTGATCCCCATTTGATTGCAAGCAAAACCAGGGCCTTGATAGACGAGTGACCTGCAACAAAGCTCTCAGCAGCCGTTCCAAGCTAGTCCAGTTCTGCCTCCTAGTTTTCTGAGCTTCCTAGGACTCAGGGGGAAGTTCTCCCTAATGTCTAACCCCATTTCCCATGCCTCCTGCAATGCAGTAACAGAAAGACCTCTCTGATCAGGATCTCTGGGCCTTGAATCTGAAGGCAAATTGTAAGGTTTGGTCTCGGAGGACTGGGGAGACAGATTTAATGACCCACTTAATTCCTGCTCTGTGTGACCTCAGGCTCAGCCCCTGCCAGGCCTCTGTTTCCACATCTGTGCACAGGGAGAAGGAGGTGCCTGAGGCAGCTGCTCACCCTCCATACACCCAAGAGATGAGGGTGGGATAACATGTTTAGAACAAAGATGCATTTGATGCACTGTGACGGTGCCCCTCCCCAGGTTGCTCAAGGAAGAGAGGTCATGGATCATTCTGATTCTTGAATGGTCAATGAACAATATTTGATCAATAGCATGAACCCTTAACATTTCCCAAGAAATACCCTTTTCCCCCAAAAGGAGGGCCCAGAAGCAAAGGTATAAGGACTCCCAGGACCTGAGCCTGGCTGCACCAGGGCAGAGAACCCCACAGACCTAATGGGGGCAGTCACCTTGTCTCTGCATCTTCATCTTCCTCTGGGGCCTGGCCCTTGCACTGTAAGGCAACCTGCAGCAGACCCCTGCAAACCAAAGGGAGGGGCGGCATGGCTGCCATCTCCCACAGAATGGGAGTCACCAAAGGCCAGGCAGGTGGGCTCCACCCCCAGAACCATGGAGCCTGAGGCCTGCAGAGCCCAGTGGCCCAAACCCCAGCAGTGAGGAGGTTGGGAGTACGGGATGTCTGCCTGAGTGTCCTGGAACCCAACAACAGAACTAACTGCAGCATCTAAAGTTTCAGTTCATAGTGTTTGAAGAGGTCACAGCTCAGCTGGGACAGGACAGGAGATGGTGTCTGAGCCCAGGTCAGGCTCAGCTTGCAGTGGGGTTAGAGTTCTCCTGGGGTCAGGGCTAGCCCAGGGCCTGGCTGGGGCTTGGACTCTGGCTGCAGTCAGGCCTTGCTATCACCTCCCCACCCTCTAACTCCTATGCTCACCAGCTGCATATTAACCAACCCACCCTCTGTTTTTTCTCGATCCAGACCCAAGGCAAAGGCACCCTTCCTACCCAGGGCACCAGGCAAAGCTGATGCTTGGAAACGGCACAGCTCCCCCCACCCCCCACCCTGGGGTCACAGGGCAGTGGTTGTCCCCATGTGCCACCAAGCTCACCTGTAGGCGGCCCAGAGTTCCTGGGCGTGCTGCTTCACCTCTTCCTGCGCCAGCCCCTGCAGGTGCTTATTGGCCCCAATGCCCGAGTATGTGGCCTGGAAGGTCAGCATCAGAGTCCGGAGCAGCTTTCCCAGGGGATGCAGAGAGTTGTTCAGGGCCTGGGCAGGTGCAAAGGCAACAAAGAGATACTCAGCACCGTGGGCTGGAGCACAGCATGCCCACGCAAGACCCCGCTTCTTAGATGGGAGCATCGAGGCCCTCTCAGCAAGGGCCCACAGGCAGGCCTTCCCCTCTGGTCAGCACCCTCCCCTGGAGCCCTTACCTTCCTGAGGCACTGCTGCAGGGCCTCGGGCGCCCGGTGCTGCAGCAGCTCCTCCAGGATGTCCTCCATCCTGCCTGCGTGGTCCTCGGGGTGGGTCCTGGGGCACCACACACACACACATCTCTCACCCACGCCCAGGCCTGCCCTCTCTGGGAAGCCTTCCTCCCCTGGCCCACTCAGAGCCCACTGACCCCAACACTGAGCTCTGGATGCCCTATGGGTGCACACGCCCACGCACACCTGGGCCTCACCTCTCGCAGCACAGGTACTCCTGGGATTTGCGCAGCTCCCTTGAGCTCTGCACGTGGAAGCCCAGCAGGGCCTCCTGCAGGTCTCCAGGGCAGCCGGCTTGAACAAAGTCCTGGAAGGGGCCATAGATGCCCTGCCAGCGGCTCTCCACGGGGAAGACGCCCAGGCCCAGCTGCCTGCGATGGAGGCAGTGGGGGACATGGATAGGGATGGAGCCAAGCTGGACAGGACTCTGTCCAGCCCTTGGAGAGGTGGGGATATCCAGCCTGGCCCAGAGTCAGGGCCCAGGTGGGGTGGGTGGAGCGGGGGATGCAGAGCGGCCTGACCTCCAAGGCTCCAGGAGGAGAAACGAGAGGCAGAGAAGGGTCAGAGAGAATCTACTCCATGGTAGAGAAAAGAGACAGGGGCACACAGAGCACTGGAAAAGAAACAGAAAGATCTGGAGAGCTGAAGGCCAAGTCCAGAGAGTGGGGTCTTGGCCTAAGAGAGACCAGGGCCCAAATCCCAGGATTCCCCCGCCACGGGACCCCGCTCTCCCTCCTACCACACCTGGGTCCTTCCTGAGCTTGATCCTGTCTCAGCCAATAGGCTTAGGGGTCTGGCTGTGTGTGTGTCTGGTGCAGTGTCTAATGGAGCACTGCTCTCCCATGTCACACTCATAGATTTTCCTACACCTGCACCCGACCCGGGCTCACACCCCTAGGGTTTGCCATCCACTTCTAGCTCCTGCTGTCAGGGAAAAGAAACATGCAGGGACAATGTGTCAAGTAATCAACATGTGAAATGCTGGCTGGCACCATTAGAACCACCACCCACACCTCAACAGACATAGTAAGAGTCACCACTTGAACCACGGTTTTCCAAGGAAGAACTCTGTCCCCATAGGGAAGAAGTCCATCCCCTTCTCAAATACCCCATGATAGGGACAGTGATTCCACTTAGTAAGTTTCCTTCTTTACCCTGGCTGCCAGGGAACTCAGAGCCAGGCTAATGCTTGATTATAAGGCCTATCTGCACCTCCCTTTCTTGTAAGTTCAACTCACACTTTAATTTTCTATCTTATTCTTGTTTGTTTTGTTTCATAAACTGTCTTGTACCCTTCCTAGAAAAAAAGCAGGGTCTAAGCAAAGCCTACACATAGTATTTTTCTCCAGTTTTGTGGCACGAGGAGTTACCGTCACATAGCCCTTAATTCCAAGAGTCTCTGACAAGGGTTATGTGACCTGAGCTCTCTGAACTCTCCAAAGAGCTAAGAGGAGGTACAGAAAAGCCGTTCTAATGAGACCTGAGCCTTTAGGGTAGAAACATAGACACACACAGACACACCCCCCAGAAAGGTTTCAGAATACACAGGCCAGAGGGTCAGTCTCTCACCTCTTGCAGGTACTGCCTGGATCTGGAGGGAGGGCAGCTGTGTCCAGCACACCCTGGGTATGCAGTCCTCTCCCTGCCCCACTGCCAAAAGAGCCCTCCAGGGTGAAGCCATTAGGGAATGTGATCTTGCCCTGGAAGCCAGGAGACGGATGCAGGGATGTCTGTCCATCTGTCTGTCCAGCTGCCCCTCCATCCCATCATGACAGGCCTCATGCCTGTCCATCCCGGGTCACAGAGAATAGAAACTGATGGATGGCCTTCCCACCATCCATTCAATCTGCCCCACCCCAAGGGGCTCATAATCCTCGACCCCTGCAGGAGCCCCTGCCTGTGCCCACCACCAAAGGGCTCATATCTGAGGCAGGAAACGGCGAGGGAGACAGAGAAGGGATTCACAGGTCAGAGTGGGGAGGACCACCACTGGGTCCAGAAGTAAGCAGAGGCCTCGGGAGGACATGAGGTATTACCGGCCTTGAGGAGGGGCAATTCCTCGCTGCATGGGACTGTTCCATTTACAGCATTCCTAGTCTCCATCCACTAGATGCCATAGTACCCGCCAGTCAAATAGCCCCCACATTTCCAAAGGCCCCAGCAGGGATACAACTGCCTTCTGCGAGGTCACCTCAGGCAGAAACATACTGAAGGACAATGCCGCCAGGGGCACCTGCCCAAGGCACTGATGGTGGTGGTGGAGGGGGTGGATCCCTATCTTGGGGGCCAGGAGGGGACACAGCCAGGAGACCACCAGCACCCTCTGCACCCAAGGCAAGCCTACCTATCCCCTCTTGACTCACACCTAATCAAATCACACCTCCGCAGCAGGGAATGGTCACTGTACCCACCCCCTAGATGTAGTGGAGATGGGAGAGGCCCTCCCTTACCTGCTCTACCTACCCTCAGCCCTGGATCCAAGCAGGGAGATTATAGACCCCAGTCAAGGTCTCAGCAGGGAATGGAGTAAGGTCTCAGTGGCTCTCACCTTCCCTACGAGGGTCAGGTCCCTGGTGAAGGTGCCCTCATGCAAGTAGTCATCTTCAGTGAGAAGGATCCCTGGGCCCTAGGGAAGGAAGCGGGGAGGGTAGGAGCAGTGGGTTAGGAAGGGCCAGAAGACTGGCGGTGGGGAGGGGAGGTGGGCAGTGACCCATGGGCAGAAGGGTCCTGAGCCCTGCCATACCTCCCAGGACTGTGCCTAGGTGGGATGCCAGCCCCTGGCCTTCTGAGCACTGAGCACAAGGCCCATGGACCTCGACCCTGGGTTACCTTGACCGACATCCTGGGACCTGGCTCCTCCCCTCCAGCAGCCTCTCTCAAGAAGCCTCCTGGGGGACCCTTCCTTCCCACCTACAGCTCAGGAAGTACTGGGCTTTTCCTGAACCATCCCCACTTGCCTGTCACTGACCCCGGGGACAGTGGAGCTGATCAGGCTCCTGTGCTGCACTGGCTGCCCGGAAGCTCAGAACCAAATGGGATACAATTCATGTTCTACTTACTTCTGAATCTATTTTATGTGCCTATTCTTACCTTTTCTTCCTCCTTCAGTCCTTTCCAGGACAAAGTGTAGATAAACAAACAAGCCACAATATCAGCCACAGCCATCAGGCCAGAGCCTCACTATGTGCCAAGCACCTGGCAGGGTGAGGGTGAGGCAGAAGGTAAGGGCTATGCCCGGGTGCGGGAGACCTGGGCTTGAGCCTCAGTTCTGACACTCAACAGAATGCGACAGTGGGCAGGTTCTCTGACCTCTCTGAGCCTCACATTTGTCACTTTTACACAGGGACAATAACATGACCCCAGGGCTACTGGGAGGATCCCACGAGATCATGTTGGGAGGCTTGGCCCAGAGCTTAGACACCCAGTTAGGGGTCTATAAACATGGGTAGTAGAGGCTGCTGGCATCCTCGTTACTATGCACTTCATTGTTGCTATTTTAGTGAGTCATTACGATAAGTAGTTCACCTGAGCTGCTGATGGGAAAACTGAGGCTGGGAGGGGCAGGGACTTGGCCAAGGCCAGGGTAGGTAGGTGGCAGAACTGGGTTCCTGCCCAGGTTCTGGCTCCCTCTAGCAAGTCGGAACCCCGCTTCCTGCCCCATCCACCCCTGACCAGTCTCAGTTCAGCTTTGGAGCCCCCCAGAGCAGGGAAACGGTAGCTCAGGACACACGTGGGTCACTGTACTCACCACCATCTTGTCTGCCTGGAAGGTCCCCTGGTAGCAGACACCCGCCTGGGTGACCATGACCCCTGGGCCATGGCGCTGGTCAGCCTGCCACATGCCAATATAGCGTTCACCCCTGGGGGAGGAGAGAGTAGGGCCAGAGTTGGATCAGAATTGTTCCCATGCACCTTCTGTGTGTTCTGCTGGCATGGGACTGGGGTTGGGGGCAGGGGTCAGATAAGGAGCAATGAGATGGCCTGAATCCACTCAAGTCAGACATAGGGCAGGTGAGGTGAGGACCCGCAAGAGGAACGAGGGTGGAGGAGGAAGGGAGCCTGCCTGGGGGAGGGCATCCTGGCAGGCTTCCCGGGAGAGGTGGCAGGAAGGACAGATGGAGTAAGGGTGCCATTTAACATATGCAAAGCCATTGAGGTAGGAGTGTACGATAGATACGTGGGGATGTTCAGTGGTCTAAAAGGCTGGGGGGTACACAGGTGGCATAGCAGGCATGAGGTCAGAGGAGCAGGCAAGGCCTCAAATGTCAGGCCAAGGACACTGGGCTCTGTCTCAGCCCAGAGAGCCTGGAAGGGCTGTGATCCTTTGATAGGACCAGATCAAGGGGTCAGAAACTCCTCTCTGAAAGCGTAGGGAGGGGCCAGAGTGGGGGGGCTCCTGCAGTCAAGGTCGGGGTCCCTCATCCTGAACCTCAGCAACAACTGAGGGAGTGGAAAGAAAGTGAGGGGCCTCAGAGAGGCTCTGGGGGACAGACAGAATGGACCCAGTGATGACAGGGACCCCGTGCCCTGAGGCCTTTGGTCTGTGAGGGCCCTCTCTGCCCCTCAATCCTGGTGCGGGCTGCCGAGCACTCACCTGTCGCCGTCCTCCTCGATGCCATAGCCACTCCTCCGGCCCCTTTCCCAGTGGCCCGTGTACCTGTAGGGCTGAGGGGTCTGCGGGGTGCTCTCAAGGACCCCAAATCCATGCCGCAGGCCTTCCTGAAAGTAGCCCTTGTACACCTTGCTGGTGCTGTACCTGCGGAGGGTCACCAATGGCTGGCCCTGCCTCCCAGAGGACAAGCCTGTCCCACGAGCCTGTCCTACCATCAGGCCAAGGGTCACTTACTCACAGATGCCATAGCCGCACATGCTGCCTTCCCGCCAGTGGCACTTGTAACAGTCAAACTTATCCTCGGAGGCCTGGGGCACCAGGCGGATGCCAAAGCTGTCAGTGTGGGTGGGCAGGGAGGGAAGTCAGCACTGGGGCCACAGCCCTGGCCCAAGACACCTGTCACACCCCCTCCATGCCCAGGAGTGTCCCTGCTCTTCCAAGGGGCCTTCTCAGATGATGGGGAGAATCTGAGAGGTGCTGAGCCCCATCTTGTTCCCAAGGGCCCCTCAGGACACCCCAACCCCCATGCACTCTGGGAGGGCCTTCTGGCCCTGGACCACTCCCTCCATGACCTGCCCCCCTCCTCAGGCCTAGTTTCCCCTTTAGGACAATGAGTGGAGCTGGACCACATGGCCTCCAAGTTTCTGCTTGAGGTTTGGAAATGTAGGATGGGGCCAGGCTGGTGACAGTGGAGAGGGGTGGAAACCACTCCCTGCCTGCCCACCACACAGTCCCGTGTCAGCCCCAGCCTTACCCGTGCTCCAGGCCCTGGCAGAAATCCCCCACATGATTCCGCCCGTCTGGCCACTTCAGGGTTCCCCTGTAACACAGTCGAGGTCCACGGGCATCAGGTCCATGGGCATCAGACCCACCAGACCTTCAACACACACAAGACCCCCAGCCAGCCTCCGCTGCAGACTCTCTCCGAGGCCTCGATCCCCCTTGGACTGGACTCTGCCCCAACTCGGTCTTCTTCTCAGAGCTTTATGACCCCACATGGGCTCTCAGCCCTTCTCTACTCCTGGCACAATGGCCCCAGCAGCCTCACAGAGTACGCTCCACACCCAGCAGGGAGAGCTCTGGAAGCATCCAGGTTGCCTTTTTCCCTTGGCCAACAGGAAGCTCAGAGCTAACCTTCAAGCTCAAGCCAAGTGCTAGTCAGTGGGATTTCTACCATCCTTGTCTCCTCTTCTGACACAGCATTGCTTTTTCTGTGTTTTTGTTCATAAGCTTCCTCAAGCCCTTTCCGGAAGCAGGCAGGGTATCAGAAACAAGTGGAATGCTTGCAAGCGTAAACTTGGCGAGTCCTTTCTGCTTTCTGGGCCTTGGTTTTGCCAGCTGTAGCACAAGTTGGGGCCATGTCCTTCAAAAGCCTATCTGCCTGTGGGGTCGTGTCGACCTGCAACTGAGGCCAGGCACCCTAGAACCTGCCCTAAGGCCTGGGGAAAGTCATGCCAGTCTCTGGGCCTCAGCTTCTGCACCTATCACCTAAAGGGGGTGATAACACTCCCCCAGAGCATTCTTGTAAGGACTGATGAAGACAGAATGTCTGCAAAACATTTCTACCACCACCAGACAATGCTATGTAGACACGAAAGTTTTCTTCCACCCGCCTGAGAACAGAATGGTAACCGTGGGCCCTGCAGGTCGGCTTCCTGATGTCTGCCCCACACTCGGTAGCCTCACTGTCATCAAGACTGTATCTGGCACAAACCTACAGTGGGCCAGGTCCTATCCAAGAGGACTTAAGAGAGACTCTGGGGGACAAACAGAATTCACCACAGGGGGTAACAGCCTTTGGTTCATGCCCCGAGGCAATTAGGTCCATATGGGTCCTGTCTGCCCCTCAGACTCCCAGGAGGATCCCTGCCTTGCTTGGCCCAGAGCCTCGGTCACTCACTTGCCATGGGGCCTGCCCCAGTACCACTCGCCCTCATAGGTGGCCTGGCTGAAGCGGCCCTCCGCACGGAAGGTGTATGCTCCACAGCGGCAGGTGGGGGGTTCAGAAGGCTCCAGGCCCGCCCCCAGCACCGGGAAGTCCTTCTTCCCACGCAAGGTCTGGCACACAGCCTGGGTGACCTTCCACTGCCAGACCACCTGCGGGGGGACAGGGAAACACAGGACAGGCCACTGCTGCTGGAGGCAGCCCCTCTAGGAAGCCTCCTGGGGCGGCATCAGGTATCACCCTACCCACACCCCACTCTTATCACTTGTGGGGACCTCCAACAGCTCCTGTACTGCTCCCTGGGGCATCATCCAGACCTGAATACTTGTTTGCAGCTTCGGGCCTGCCCAGAGAGGCCAAACAGAACCTTCAAACAGGCCCCAACTCTGGCTTCACAGAGAAAAACACCTGTTCTCTTCGGCATTCTGATGCCTGAGCCCAGGCTGACCCCTGACTCACTCTGACCATGACTCCAGAGGCTTGACGTTCCCAACGAGCCTCCAGGGTTGTATACTTGTGCCCTCCCCTTACCTTCCTGTCGCCTTCCCTCACTCCCCTGACCCCACTCCCCGAATTCACAGTCCGCCCACACTCACCCGGCCCTGCGGGTCCTTGGAGCACAAGGAGAACTCTTCCTCAGGAGTGAGGAGGTGAAACCTGCACCTAGACAGATGGAATTGATGAGTAGGCTCCAGCTCTGTCCAGGAGGGTGCTGAGGGCGGGCCCAAGTCAGAGCCCGGGGGTGGGCAGGTTACATGGGGTAGAGGGAGGGAAGGCCTGGGGTGTCACTGGATGGGGGTGCTCACCCGTCCTGCCCAGGTTCCACCCACACCAGCTTCAGATCAAAGGTGTGGACACTGTGACCCTGGAAGAAGAGGGGGAACAGGTGGGCAAGACGCTCATCTATGCTCTGGTCTGGCCTTGCTCCCAAGCAGCAGCTCGCTGGCACACCGCTGGGTGTCCCCAGCATGCTCAGTGCGGTACGCCCAGCACTGAGTCCCACACCACCCCTGCCGGCTCCCCATCTCCAGGGCAGCTCCTCCACCTCCCTTCCCACCCGAGGGCCTGGCCACAAACCCAGGACCAGCCTCCCACACCCCCGACATTCTGCTCCATCAGGGCCCTCAGAGTGGTCTTCTGGAAATGCAGCGTGGATCTTGTTAGCCCCTGCTGGAAACCTCCCTAAGGTCCCTACGGCTGAGCCTGACACCTGAGATCACACAGACCACTCCCCTCCACTGCCCGGGCCTCCTCCAGTTTGCCACAAATTCTCCTCAGCCTGAACCTTTGCATGTGCTGTTCCTTCTACTTGGAATGTCATCCCTGCTCTGAGAGACAGACCAAACCTCCCTTCCTCTGGAAGATTTTGCAGAGTGACCTTTCGCCTGGCAACAGACACAGGTGGAAGCGGCACCAGGCCCAGGCCTGAAGGGGAGGAGGAGTGTGCCAGACATGGGCCAGGACAAGAGAGGGTCCAGCACAGACAACAGGACGTGCCAAGGTCCCGAGGTGGGAAAGGGCTCAGCACCTTTTAGTGACAGTAACTTGTCAGTGTACCTGGAGCACAGAGGGTGAAATCGGGAGTGGAGGGAAACTCAAACTGAATCTAAACCCCAAAACCAGGCTTCAGGAGACACAGGTTTGGATGGGCAAGTAGCATCCCTTCCAGGCCTCAGCCTCCCTATCTGCAGGGGAGTTCCAGGCTGACACTCTAGGGGGATAGAGAAGACAGTGCTCTGGCTATCACAAGGGCAATACAAGTTCAGGGGGAACTAGGCACAGCCAAGGTTATGGGCCACATAACAAATCCCAAACCCTAGTACTGGCTCCCTCCTGACTTCTGTAATGCCGAGAGCCCGGGCACTGCTGCTACATGGAACTCCTCTCTAGAAGCCTTGCATGTGCCCTGAATGGTTCACGCAGCCCTCCTCAGCCACTATGGGCCACCTATGACCGTTGTCTGAGGTTCCTCTCCTATTGGAGGAAGAGAACTAGGAGTTGTCTGCCATCTGCAGAAGGACAAACTGACAACTGTCCCACTTTACAGATAAGGAAACTGAGGTGAAGACATTCAACAGGGATACCAGCTGTGGAGAGTTGAGACTCGAAGAGCCCTTCTCCATAGCCCACACTCCTTCAGGGATGGCTCCACCTGCTGCCCCCACCCTAGCACTCTGCCTTTCTGCCCCCATCACCTCCCCAGGCCCAAGTTCTTGTTCCCAGCCACATGTCTCTTTCCTACTCCTTTTTTCAACCAGCCCCCAGACCCCCACTGTGACCCCAAGACCTCTGGCCAGCCCCACCCTACCTGTAGCAGGACAAGGGCATCATCAAAGAGCAGCACACGCTCTGCCCTCAGCGGGGTGACCGTCACAGGTATGTCCTGGCTGTCTTGCAAGAGTCGGTGAGCGGGGGTACAGAGCACATCCTGGTGAGGTGAGGAGGGAGGTGCAAGGCTCAGGGACCTCTGTCCTGGATGCTGCTGGCCAGTCCACTGCCCGCCTCTGCCCCAGGCACCTCCCCCAACACTCTGAGCATCTCCTGGAGGCTCCCAGGTCAGTGATGGGCACTGGGGCTCCAAGGTGGGGGGGTTCGTTCCTGGCTATACCCAGCAGAACAGCACAACTTCTCTTGAAGCCTTACTTTGTCCTCCTCCACCCCATCTCAGGCCACGGCCCCAGCCAAGCCCCCATCAACTCTCACCCAGGGTTCTACAATCCCTGCCTCTCTCTGGCAATTCCTGTCCCCTTCACTTGTCCTCCTAATTCTCTGCTGCACTGGGCCCCAAGCCTGTCACGCCCTGTCAGAGCACAGGGGACTTTCCCTCCTGCAGGGGCAATACAGGCAGTGACTCGGGGGTGCAATCATTCAGTGACATCCCAGGAGAGAGGGTCGGTTCTGCTGACCACTCTTCCCCAGAGCCAGAAGCTCACATCCCAGCCCAGGAGGTGCTCAGCAAATGGGTGAGGATGGCTGGACAGGGGAACATCACAGACACCTGCTTTAGCCACTGCCCCCCAACCCAGGTGGGGAAGCTGAGGCATGGAGCATGCAGCAGGCAGCTCAAGCTACCCAACGGGCCCCTGCCGGACGGCAACCCCTTCCCTCACTGCCCCTCAGGCCTCGAACTCACCCGCAGCCGACTGCTCAGAGTGTGCCAGAGGGCCTGCGTGGCCATGGCCTGGTCCAGCTCCTGCCTCATGAAGGACTGCAAGTTCCCAAAGACGGTGGCTGCGTGCACCAACAGCTCCCAGGTGGGGTGACGCTGTGGGGGACAGAGCAGCTGGGGTGGGGTATTATCAGAATCCTCTCCCACCCTGTGATGACTGCCCCAGCCCTGGCCTGGCCCCAGCAAGTCAGGAGGTCTGGGTCTAAGTCTAAGTTTTCCCTTTTCTCCCTGCCGGCCCCTCCTCTGGTAGTAGGAGGATGCTTCCAGGGGATTTAGGACCATTCGATGACTCCCCCAGCTGGGGCTGGGCCATGTGTCCTCACACCCAGTACATGATTCTACATCTGTTCTCTGGGTCTCTGCTGGCTCCACCAGGGCAGGGCCATGTACCTCAGATACCCCAGGGCAAGGACATGTCCCTTCAAACCCCCCAGAACAAGACCATGTCCCCAAGGCATGGCCAGGTCCTTCTCAAACCAGGGTTCCTGAGTAGGCAGGTTCCCTGAGCCAGAGGCCCATTTCTCCCATCCCTCCGCTTCCCCATGGGAGACAGGCCTGATAACCAGCAATTGCCCCCCACTCCCCATCACCCCTGCTACCTACCTCCCCGACAGTGTCCCCGAGGCTCAGCAGGAGGAGCACGCACTGCTGCACATGATGGGTGAGTGGCTGGCGGAGAGCCTGGACCAGCGCTGCGCCCACCGAGCCCTCTGAGCTCATGCCCAACAGGAGCTGCCGCAGCGCCTTCCGCTGGCCCTGCCAGTACTCGCTGAGTGGAGGGAGGGCCGCACATCCCTTCACTCTCTCCTCTGTTCCCACACCTGCCACCATTGCCCCCTTGCCCTGGCTAATCCCCCAGATCCCAGGACCAGTCCCAGACCCCAAACCTCTCTCCCATCAGAAAAACAGTGGCTGAGTGACCCTCTTGGAGATTTGGTAGCAGTATCTCAGAGATTAAAGCCCACCCTGAGTAGCAATTAGGAATGCTTCCTCACCCCAGGGTCACTCCTGTTAGTTGGTATATGGATTCTGCTCACAGCCTCACTAGGCTTCCCTCCCTCTCTTCAGTGTGGATCAGCGTGTAATTGCTAGAGCCAGGATTGCTCAGGATGAGTCCCGGGCTGTGACACTCACTGCTCTGGGGACGAGGCTTCCCCAAGCCCTCCCTCCCAGACACCCCCAACTCAGAGGCCCACTGCAGCACTCCGTGCTCACCTCCTCCTCTTTACTGCCTTCTGAAAGGCCTGCACTGCCACGCAGCTTGTGTAGGACTCGATGTACCTGTAGGTAGCACAGGGGACACCCAGCAAGCCCAACCCTCAGCTCCAGACCCAAGCCCCTGCCCTTCTGGTGTCCCCAGATCCCACCCACTGAGTGGCTGCAGCCCTGAGGGCCTGGCTCTGGGCACTGGGTTACCTTGAGTCTTAACTGACCCAAGTAGACAATTCTAACTCAAAGTCTCTTTTCCCTGGGAGGCCACCAGGCTCCGATCTGGGGTGCCTGAGCCTGCCACCAGGCTAACACCCAAACCCAGGGCTGAACCCAGACCTTTGCCAAAGCCCTGACCCAGGTGAGTCCCAGTGCCAGCCCCAGCCCCGCCTTGGCTATCTTACTCCACGTGGACTTGCAGGACACGGTCAGCGCTGTGCAGCAGCAGCAGGGATTCCAGACTGATGGAGTCCGGGTGGCGCAGCCTCTCCTGCAGTGAGTGCAGGCTTTCCTCCGTCACCTCCCACAGCTGCTGGGAGCTCCTGTGCAGCTGCTGCAGGAGCTGTAGGCACTCTCTGCCCCAGGGATCTGAGGGCTCTGGAGCTGGGGCAGGAGCACAAGCACACTGTGAGGGGAACAGGGCCGCTCCGCCTTCCAGGCAGCACGCAGAGGCCCTGGGTGGTCACCCGAGGGGCAGCAGCACCCCTAGCCCTGGAGCTGCAGCTAGGGTCCCACATCCCTGGGGTCCTTGGGACAGAACTGGAAGCCCATGTGCCCCCTTGAGCTCAGCAAGGGATGGGCAGGCTACAGCAGTGGGCAGCACCCTTGTGGATTCAACAGGGGCACGTGTCCACCTCCTCACTAAACAGGGACAGCACTGATGACCTAGGGCCACCAAGTACCAGAATTCCCCCTGAGTTTCAGAGCCTCCTCAGGTCCAGAATGTGGAGTCCATAGGGTCCTGTAGTCTCCTGCCATTCACAGATGCACCAACACAGCCCCCAAGAGGAAGGCACCTGCCCAAGGTCATTTTGTAAACCGGGCAGCCTGCCTTCCAGTCATGCCCTGGGTGAAAGCAAGATGAGAATTCAGGCAGAGAATCCAGGCCTGTGCCCTGGGAGAGATGGAACATCGTCTCCATTCACAGCAGGTCTGGGCTAGAATGGGGTTCACAGCCTGGTTCCCTGGGGTCCCTTTGAGAAGGAAGCAGCCAGCAACTGGGGGTGAGGGCCCTGGATCCATCCAAAGACACCCACACCAAATGTCACCGCTCCCATTTGCAGCTGAGAAAGCTGTAGCTCAGAAGGTCCAACAAGGGAGGACTCCTGTCCCTAGGACGGTTCCTGCATCCCCCACCCTCCCCTCAACTCACCGGCCTCCAGAAGGGGCTGGAGGACAAAGCTGTTGATGCGTGTGAGTGTGGCTGAGAAGACCTCCTCCAGCCGCAGCAGGGCTGCCTCCTCAGGGCTGCACATGGCCAGGGTGCCAGACTCAGGGCCTGAGAACCAAGCACAGATTAGAGCGAATAGCAGCCATGGGAGCAGGGTGCCCTCTCAGGCCATATGCCCAAAAGCAAGGCCCATGACCACCCTACCTCAGAACTGAGCAAGGAGCCCATGTCACCCCAAAGGGGAGTTTCTGAATTGGCCAGTGACCCCTGCTCATGCTCCACTTGGGCCCAGCTGAGGGGAGCCTGAAGGAGTGGGAAAGAGGGCTCATTTTTTACCAAAAAGGCAGATGCTCCTTAAGCCCTCTGACCTGCTCATTCCTCTGCTCAAACACACACCATGGCTCTCAAGGGCTCAGAGTAACATCTAGTAGTGCTCCAACCTAGCCCTCTCTCCACTGACTCTCTGGAAACAAGGACATACTCTCGGAGGAGCACAGCCTTTATCTCAAGGCCATGGCTCAGGACCCCCTGTCACCCAACAGGGCTATGTAGGAGAGGTCTGGGGGAAGTGGGAAATTTCCTGCTGGAGCCATGAAGGATGGGCAAGAAATAAAGAGGCAGAGAGGAGGACAAGGCATGCAGGTGGGGGAACCATGAGAGCAAAGGCTCATGGGCATGAAGGCCCAGGCTCTGCAGGTGGCCCACCAAGAGCTGCCTAAGTGGCTAACAGAGGAGCCATGGAGCGCCTCAGAGTGGGGGAGTGATGGGATTCAAAGTCAGACTTGGGGACACGGACTTGGTGACAGTTTCAGAGGAGATGATTCCAAGCCATGAGAGGGTGAGATGAGTGTGGGCAGGAGCCAGACACTTCATGCCCCCCTGCAACCTGCAGGACAGGTTCTACTCCAGACGTGGGGGCCATGGGGGTGGGCAGGTCTTTGGACCTCCTGCCCTGGAAAGCGGGACCCTCCAAGAAAGCAGCATCACCTGAGAACGCAGCCTCCTGACTGGAGGGAGGGGGAGCAAGGGGCCTGGGTTCAAACCCACCCCCATAGCCAGGCTGCATCCTCCAATCAGACACAGCCCTCTCCTACCAGACCTGGCAAAGGAGGTCATCTGCCCAGATTACGTGACTGTACGTCTCAGGGTTGAGAATTAGAGAGTCTTTTAACCCCAGACCCTCAGACTCAGCCTCTCTCCGACTGTGACACTCTGAGGCTCTGAGTTGGTTGACCTGGGTGGGGCTGTAGACATAATATGAGGTGATACAGACAGACCCAAAGGATCAAATGGGAAGGGGTCTCATCCCTCCCCACCCAACCCCAAAGACACCAAAGGGCATTCCAGGCCCCTGACAGAGACTACAATTCCCAGGGAATTGGCTCTGGGGCAGAGTGAGATGAGTGCCTCAGAACTCTGGCCAAGGGCCCAGGCCCAGGCATTCCTGCCCCACCTTTCCTGCTGTTGTTGCTTCAGGAGGGCGAGGCCTTGGGAGGGAGAAGCAGGAAGGAGAAATGGCTGGACACCCAACTGCAGCCTTCTCTTTCTGCTGGCCCCCTGCAGCAGCCCCAGCCCCCTGTGGAGGACTGGGGGAGGGTTGCTCCAAGTCAGCTCAGACATACCAGGACAACACAGCCAAGGAGTCAGGGGTACAGCAAGTGCGGCCTGGGCCCATCTGACCCTCACCCATATCTCCAGAAACTGGTGGAATGGAAAGACCCTTTGGGAAGTGACCTTTCCACCCTCAGCTGGCAGTCTGTCGGGATCTGAGCTGAGAGGTGAGGACACCAGCTAAAGATGGAGGGGGGGAGGGTGCAGCCAGGATGGGAGGTACAGACTAGGAACCAGATCAGGGTGAGCTGGGGACCTGCAGCAGATAACTCACTGTTGCGAGGCCTTGCACATCAGATCCCTGACACTTACCTGGGGCCCACCCCAACCAATGCCACACCCAGGGCGCTCCTATCCCCCTTAGGTTTCCTCCCCTTGCCCCCATGGGGCTGGCAGAAGCTCCCCTACCCTGGACCCCTGGCTCACACCTCAGCAGCTCCCACAGGACCCCCTTCTGACCTCTGCCCAGCTAATCGGCCCTGGCCATGCCCCAGCTTATCCAGAGCCCTGCTCTTCTCTGGGCTTCAATCACCTCCTCTGTGAAATGGAGGTCTGACTAAATCACAGCTTTTCAAACTATTTTAGTCCTCCCTAGAAAGGATAAACCGGTGGAGGGGAGCTCCTCTGGGTATGGGGACCTGCTCTTCAGTCTCCCTTATCTCTCAGTGCAGCCTGGGGCCCCTAAGGATGAGTCTTACCGACACAAACTGGCAACACTACTCTAGGACCCTTCCAGGTCTGTGGCCCCAAAAGGATCTCTAACCCTAGGAAACCGAGTCACACTGCCCAGAGGAAAGGCCAGAGGTTAAACATGGCTGGTGAGATGGTGGGTGGGGAGGAGACTGCAGCTGAGGCTAGAGAGTGGTCCCGAGAGCCTCTGCTCCCAGGCTAGGGAGTTCTGGGGCTTCATCCCGAAGGCAATGAGGAGAGCGTGAGGGCAGGGACCAGGCCAGGCGTGAGTGTGCCTGAGTGTGTACACTGGCAAGAGAGGAGGAAGAGGTGCTGAACCTAACACCACAGGCACCCGGCAGGAGTCTCCCCTTTCAAACCCCAGTCCCACCTCCAACCCACTCCTCTCTGGTTAAGGGCATGGCCTCCTTACCCTCTCACTCCATCCAGCTCTAAGGTTCCTTAGTAGCAGACTGTACATGATGTACATATGTGGAAGCAGGCCCAGAAAGGAATGGGAGGGCCCAGGGACACTAACTGTAGAGCATGTACAGGGCTCAGACCCAGGCCTCTGGCTCCCAGTCCCACCAAGCTCACCTGAAAGGCTGGGCGACTCACCTTAGGGCACACAGCAAGTACCTAGGCTTCCCAGGCAGCCTTCATGTTCACCATGGGGCGGGGTGAGGACAGACTGGCTAGTCTTGGCGTGTCCAGGTGAGTCAGCTGCCAGTCCCCGTGGTAATCTAACCAGCAGCCAGACCTTCGCTCGCTCGCTCGCTCGCTCGCGCTCTCTCTCTCTCTCTCTTGCATTCTTGGTCTCTGTCCATGCTGGGCCCCTCTCTCCCTTGCCTCCTCCAAGGCCTGGCCCCTCAGGCCCCTGGGCCACACCCTGTCATGGTACTCACTCTGTTAGTTCCTGGTCTGGACAGGCAAGGAAGTGCTGCTTGCTGTGGAGGCTTTTTCCTGGGCTGCCTTGGAACCCCCTTTGATCATCCAGCAAACTCAGTGGTAGGCAGAGGAGGGAGGAGCTGCCCAAGGGAGCGGGCGCTGAACTGTCACAGCTGACGGGTCCCAGCCTCCACCTGGGCCTCTCCCCCCACCCTACCCCCACAACCTTCCTCTGCCCTTCCGTGGCTTCAGGCTTCTTGTCCTAGACCCCATCCCCCACCCCCCACCTTCCCAATCTCTCTGGTCGCTTTTTTCACAGCTTTCCCTCCTCTTCCTGGCCAGGTACACGCAGTCACTGGAATTTCCCAAACATGGGATCCAGTTCCCACCACCAGGCATTTGCCCATGCCGTTCTCACTGCAAGCAACACTAGCCGGCGTCACCTCCTCCTGGCAGTCTCTCAGGCTGGGTGAGGCCCCGCGGGGTAGCCCCACAGCCCAGGCCAAGCCCCTGGGCACTGCCCACGTGTGTCTGCCCTCGTGTCAGGCACGGGCCCAGGGAGGCTGTCCTGTGGTGACAGGGTGACCAAGGGGCAGGGAGGACGAAGCTGAACCCCGCTGGTAGGGAGGGACCTTCGGACAAACTCGGACGGCCCGGGTGTGAGTGCTGCCGGGGACCGAGGAGTCGTGGAGGGGCGGCGCGCGGCGGCCCGAGGGGGAGCGGAGACTAAAGTCCCACCTGGAGCGAGGAGGGGCGGGGAGCAGAAGGGCTCTACCCCAGACGCGCGACCTCCACCCCTCCCTTACCTGTGCGGCGCAGGGGCTCACGCCGGGAAAGCCGCCGCGGTCGCTCTCTCGTGGACGCCCGCCCCACGTCGGCCCCGCCCCTGCAGGCCCCGCCCCCGAAGGCCACTCCACCCCCACCCCACCCAGTCGCCGCCTCGCCTCAGGGTACCGCTCCGAGTCGAGGGCGGGGGCCTGCCTGGAAGTAGGCGGGGCTTGGCGTCCATCTGCCTCGCGCACTAGGGCTCTCCTGAAGTCTCAATCTGCTGTCTTCCAGGGTCTGAAGTCTCCTGGGACACAGTGGGGGGGTGGGAGAAGGAGGAGAGGAGGTGGGAGCTTGACCCGTCCCTCGCTCCCCTCAACACGCACACGCACACGCTCTTGCTCACGCCCAGGAGAGCCGGGGTGTGTCTAGGAAGCAGTCTTGGTTTCCTCGTCCTGGCGGGGTCTTTTCCAATCCCCCTCACCTCTCCTCCCCTCCGCCCTCATTCTGACTCCCTGCGGGCCTAGGTGCAGCCCGGTGACCTTCCTCCGCCCGCACCAGTCACAGGGGCCGGCACGAGAGGAGCACCAGGTGGGTTCGTGAAATCTGTGGCCGATAGTAGGGTAAACCGAGGCTGCCCCCGGTGGGCAGGGTGTCCGTGGCCAGCGGCCACTCCTGAATGACCTTGGGGAAGTCCCCTGCCCGCACTCCTGAGTCTCAACATGGCTCGGTAGAGCGTGAAGCCAGCGGTTGTCTGCGCGCCAGGGCCTGCGACCTTGGAAAACGTGGTGGGGAAGCGTTGTTCCAGCGGACCTCCCGGCAGGGGGAGGGCCCACGGTTCAAGCCTGTAACAAAGGAGTCTGCTGTCTGCCTCCGGTTCTCCATTCACTTACCGAGGCACGCGGATTCCAGGGAATGACCCACATCACTGCCCCTTTCACGGCTGACAACACTGAGGCCGAGAGGCCCCATCCAGAGACAGGCAGTGGAAATGCAGAAAGGATGGCCCACCAATGCTCTACTCAAGTCTGAGCTGGTGGGAGGCATGCCCCGTCCTGCCAGGCTGAAGAGAGATCCCCAGTGGAGTGGAGTACATGGCGGGTTGCAAGCGTTCCTTCACAGATGAGCAGGGTCTTGGCGGGTTTGTGAGTGGCCTGGCACATTGTGGTGGGCAGGCAAGAGGTCTCTGGGCCTTGGGAGGAAGGGCCAAGGGCTGAAGAGTGGCCATAGCCACATGTGGAGAGAGCAAGGTGATCCAGGAGCGAATGGTCCCACCACTTGGCAACAAACAGGGCAGGCAGGCCAGGCCCTGAGCAGGAGGGATCTAATCTTGTGCTGGGTGTCTCTGGGCCAGCCCTTCCCCCTCTCTGGGCCTCAGTTTCCTTATCTGTACCTGTAGCTGAGGGAAGGCAGTGCTGCCTGGGCTCAAGCAGGAAGAGAAGCACCTTGTTGACTTCCTCCTCAGAGCCTAGATTTCCTGTTCAGCCACATCTAGGGGAATTGGAAGGCTGGGGGCTGGTCTTCCCTCACTCATTCCCCACTCACTGGGTAGCGTCACAGCCATTGCCAAGCCCAGTTTTACACCTGATAAATGGGGCAAGACCTGCCCAGCCTCTCTCCCAGCGTTGTTGGTAATTTGTAGTGCCCGGTAGTGCCCAAAAGACCCTTGGCCCCCTGCAGTACAGCCCAGGGCCCTTACAACCCCACCACAGATGTGCACACACCCACCTGCACCTCTCCTACACCCCCTGCACACATACATGACTCCACAGTCACGGGAATGTGGTGGTGTGTACACTTACTGTGTCACACGGACCCATCTGCTATTGAACCCACTGGCAGGGCCTCCATATTGCATAACTTGGGTGGCAGCTCTGTACATGTGCACGTGTGCAGACTCACACACTGCTCCATGGAATGCGCACTGAGAGACCCAGGCATGCAGAGAGGCCAGTGCGGAGTGCATGTGTATTCCCACGTACTTGAGTGCCCTGGGACATAAACGCATGCTGATGAACACACAGGTCTCATCCAGGCCCAGCTCAGCCCCAGAGCTATTCTGGGCCAGGCCCGAGGCCAACAAGGTCAGAGACTGCCAGCTCCCAACAGGCCCCAGCCACTGTGTCACAGGCCTAGGCCACCCAGCCCCCACCCCCAGCCCAGGCTGAGTCCAAGATGCACTGGATCTCAGCCTGGCTCTGTGACTAGGGGGATCCTCGCTCCCTACCCGCTGCTTCCCCAGAGCTGAACCTTGAGCTCTGGGGTTTCAGGCTCCAGAAGAGAATGTCCACATGGTCCCCTGGCCCCTGCCAAATGACTCTGCCCACAGCTTCCAACCCAGAGGCCCTGGAGCCTGGACTAGATCCCTACAGGAAACCCATAGGAGCTAAAAATAATACACAAGGGACAAACAGGATTCTGCAGGCCAGCATTCATGCCACCATGCATGGAGGGAACTCTATCTTCCAGGGAAGCCAGGCTGGAGAGCATGGGGGTCCAGAGCTCCGCCACCCCAGACCTGATGGGCCCAACTGGGAGTGGGGTGCAGGAATATATGGGGACCCTCATAAGAAGTAGAAACAGTACTGGACAGTGAGCAGAGCTCTGGGTTAGGAGCTGAAAACTGAGTTTGAGGCCCCAGTTCCTGAGTGACCTTAGGTAGGACACAACCCCTCTCTGGGCCTCAATTCTTTACAAGTAAATGGGGGGAGGAATAAAAAGGTGGAAAAGGCTTTAGCTTCCAGGATGTCCCTCTCACTATGGTGTTTAACACTGGAAAACTGGAAACATGCAAATATTCGAGAATAAGGAATTGATTGAACAAAGTATAGTTGGGTTTTAGACAATGTAATTTCACACTGCCTTTAACAACAGTGACAGCAATAATCAACACGACTTGCACTTACTGAAGGCTTGTAATGTGCAGGTGCCATGATACTGTAGTTATACTCATTTTAGAGATGAGGGATTGAAGCTTGGAGAGGTTCAGTAGCCCACTGAGAGCTCACAGCTGTCAATATGACCATGACCCATAAGTCTTCACTTTCAGCTTTAATAACTTCAGAAGTTATCAAGTATAAAACTACAAAGTTACAAGAGACGTAATTTGAAAGTTGCATTCCTTATATTTTCTTTATGCTAATTTCATCGTGAATTTTGGATCACTTTAATTTTTTGGGTCAAGTTTTGCCATCTTCAAAGGGCAAAAAAGGAAATTTAAATAATTAAACTTTCAAATGGTGTCTCTTGTAAGTTTGCAGCTTTATACTTCTGAGGTTATTAAAGCTTAAAACTGCACTAAGCCTTTTGGGCCATCTTGTTATTTTAAGTCACTTTGACTCCAAAGCCCGCATGACAGTATTGACACTGTGTTTGGGGCATGTGGGGATCTAGGATGTTGTATTGGGGAAAAGGTATATGACAAATAGCATACCGTGAGATTTCAGCTGTGTTCAACAGCCTGCTGAGAGGTAAAGCCCACTTGGAGCAGAGGCCATATCAAGGGACACTGGGGACACACATGACTGTATTCCCTTTCAGATTTCTTCACTGGGCTTTCCCTACCTTTTGGATGGAAAGAAGCAATGACACCCTCCCCTCCCAGGCTGAGCTGTCCCATCAAGGAGAGCCAGCTTATACTCATCACTCCCGTAACTGTTAGATCATATAATCCTCCCATCAGCCCTGTGATGAGAGTCTCGCCCTCTCCATTCCATAGATGAGGACATCAAAGCAGAGAGGAGTAATGGTTTACTCAAGGCCACTGTCAGGCTCACTAACCTCAGCCCAGTCCAGCCAAGGCTCCTCTGACCCCATTGTCCCAAGGGTGACCTCCCTGGCTGGTCAGTGTGGCTTTCATAACAGATGGCTTGAAGAAATGGTGGGCAGAGAGCTGCAGCAAGTGATTTGGGCTTCAGTGAAATTCTTGTTTGCCTGACGAGGGCAAGCCTGGGGAGTGTGGGGTGGCCCAGCCCACCCAGTCCCCAGACTTTTCTACCCACTGTCAAGGGTCTTCTCGATGGACCAGCTGTCCTTTGCCACTGGTTTTCTCATTTTCCTGCCTGCCCTGTCATCTCCTAGCCCTGACGCCTATAGGTATCCACAGCTGGCCCTCTCCTCTCTGCTGCAGCCTGCCTTGGTCCTTGCCCATCTATGGCACCGCCAGGCAGGAGCCGCAAAAGACTCTAGATCTACAGGGTCCCCAGTTCTGAGGGGAGGCCCAAGGCCCAAAGCACCCCAGCCTGCACAGGTCTCCACTGGTGCCCTTGGTGATGAGGAATGCAGGGGTCCAACACCTGGGCTGCTTCTCAGATTAATAATAATGGAAGGAAGGAAGGAAAGGAGAGAGGGGGGAGGATGGATCAGAGGAGTCTCCCTATTGCAGGCCTCCCCACTCCTCTTCCAAAGTCCTCCCCAGGTCTCCACAGCTCCTCCGAGCCTCCCTCCCTCAGTCCCTGGGTTGTCAAGGCTCACTCTGAGGTCAGGACCAGAGTGCAGTGTGGGCCAGGTTCAGTGTGAGGTCAGGGTCATGGCTCAGACTGGAGTGAGAGTCAGAGCTCAGGCTGGGGCAGAGGCTGAGGATCAATCAGAAACAGAACACGGTCCTCCAGCCCTTCCAGGGGGAGCCCACCGTGTCCTGTGGGGTCACAGATGCTGGCTCCTTCAGGAACCTTCCATCACACCCGCAGCTGGCTACTGTGACCATGCCATCCCCTGTTCCCCCTCTCCCTCCCCCCTGATCCGGTGTCCAGGGTGACCAGAGCTGCCTCTGGGCAGGAAGCCAGCCCAGAAAGCCCAGGACATCCCCGAGCACCTGTCACCATGGCAACCTGCCTGCCATGCCATTCCCAACCCCCCCAATCTGGTCCACTACAGTTTTTCAAATTCAGAACGTCAGAATGGGAAGGGCCTCCTAGATCAGCAGATTCCAGCCCCTCCCTTTTGTCCCAAATGAATAAACTGAGGCCGGAGTGGGGAAGGGAAGGTGGGACCTGTTGTTCAAGGACCTGACCCCAGCCTGTCCTCCCTCCCACCCACTCCCGGCCCTATGTCAGTCTCGGTCGGGTTAGGGGAGTGCGGAGTCTGGAGTGTGATCTCCGGAGAGGGGCGGGCCCTCCACCCAGAGTGGTGTGGGAGCCGGCAGCACAGGAACCAGACACCGACAATAAATAAATGATGCCCACTCGCAGCCTGCCTGCGACCAGATCGCCACCGCCGAGCGCCGGCTGGCCAGGGGGCAGTCACCGAGCCAAGGCGGCCCGGCAGGCATCCCTCGGCTCCCCTGACCTGCTGCCGAGCTGCGCGGAGCGCGCGAAGATGGCGGGTCAGCGGCTAGGCGCGGGGCCGCTCTGGGCGCTGGGCGGCGCCGCCCTGGGGGTTTGCCTCGCGGGGGTCGCCGGGCAGCTGGTGGAGGTGAGGCGGGGCGGCGCGGAGGGGCTCGGGGTGGCTGTCACCCTCCAGGCAGAGGGTTGGGGGCGCCTTTCTGACCAGGAGCTGGTTTTTCCCTTCCTCTTGCCCTAGAGGACCTCACTTAATGGGGAGACACAGCTCTATCCCAAGTGCTTCCAGGCTGTGGAGGAGACCCAGCCTCCAATCTTAGTGTCCTTGGTCGGATGGGAAGGCACAGCCTCTGATTTCAGGAACATTATTCTGACGGGGGAGACTCACCCTGACCTGAGGGATTCCCGGTCTGATTGGAGATACAGCCGGGCATCAGCGAGTGTCTGATGGGGGACACTCAGCCCCTATATTCTAATCTTTGGTCTAGTGAAGTCGAAGGTGGTGGGTGGGAGGCAGGAGGGTGAGGACACCCTTCTTAGAGCAGCCATGTGTTGAGTTAGACTCCATGCTGCACACTAGGCCCTGGAGGGGAGGGGCAAGCAGGGCAGGGCCCAAGGACTCAGGGTCTTAATTGGTCCTGGTGATAACTGGGAGCTAGCAAACGTTTCTGAGCGGGCAAGAGTCATGAGTCCTGGTTTGGAAGGAGAATAAATCAGAAGAGGGCACACAGTTGGGAGGACTGTAAGGAGCTGCTAAGATCGCCCAGGAAGAGGTGAAGAGGATGGCTGGGGGGTTGGCCAGGAGCCTGGCTGGGCCAGGGAGGGAAGAGTGGGGGCCATCTGCAGGCCCCTCTGTACCCCATTCCTGCTGAGCCAGGAAGGGGAGTCAAAGAGGCTGACCAGACCCAAAATTCTGGAGCATTAGGCTGGAGGGAGAAGGCCCAAGAGGCAGGACAAGGGAGGAGTGGGGTCGGAGCCTTGTAGGCAGTGGCAGAGTGGAGAGAGCAGGGAAACAGAAGTGTAAGAGACAGCCAAGCACCCAGGAGAGCCCTCAAGGGGCAGGTGCTGGGGGACAAGATGGGAGAGGGAGGACAGGGCCTTATCCGTGGGGTCTGAGGGGACACAGCCCTGAACTGGTGGGTCTGAGGTACATGGAGACAGAGCCCTGCATCCCCTGTTCCTGCTGCTGACCAGGGGGTGTGATCAGAAGGCTGGGCTGGAGTCAGATGTCAGCTCTAGTGTCCCTGTAAGGGGAGCCAGGCTGGCTTGAGCCCCATGGAGTGTACTTGGTCCCCTCACCAGCTGCCCTGAGGCCTCAGGCACAGAAACTGAGCTGGTCTGGGTGTAGGAGAAGCCTGAGCATGGGGGTCAACTCACTTCTGAACCAAGGATTCTTCCCTCAGCCCCCAGGAAAACATCTTCTCCCAGCCCATCAAGGGAAACTGCATTTCAAGTCCATCTGCCTGCCATCTGCCTACAGCCTGAACGAGGGCCTGGCTGAGTCCAGGCGATCCAGGGAAGCACCAGAAAGATGTGCAGGGCTGGGGTCCATGACACCACCCACCCCACCCACAGGCATCACCCTCCATCAGCCTGTGAGGTTCTGATGGAGGCCAGGACTCCAAGCTTGCGTTCAGACCCCCAGCAGTGCCCACAAGGAGATGCCCGACTGTTACCTGTTTCCCTCTATCCAAGACCCCTATCAGGGTGTCTTGAACAAAGCTGGAACAAGAATGTGTAAGAAGTGAGCTCTTGGCTGCCCAGGCTCTGAATCTGAGATCTTTACTGTGGCCCTCAGAATCTTCCAGTTATACAACCCAACTAGGCCAACACACGGAGCTTTAGTTTCAGGGAACCCTGCCACTGCCCAGACCTTGGCCCTGACTCTACAGATGGGTGCCCAACCATATGCATGTGTATCCAACCTCACGTGCTCTATACCCACAGTGCCCAGCCCTAACCCCATATGTGTGCCCCAACCCCACACACATGGGCCAGACCCCACAGACATGTGTCTGAGCCCGCAAATGGGTCCAGGCCCCTGGGATGATGCTGAGGGAGGATATCTTGTCAGTTTTACCACTCAGGTTGTGTAGAGAGCTTCCCAGAGACCACTGGAACCATCCCATTCAAGTTAACAGATGGAGAAACCGAGGCCTAGAGAAAAGAAGTCTCCTACCCCAGTTTGCCTTGGTTAAGAGAAAAAAGCCAGGAATCATATACCACTCCTGGGCACACAGATCCTCTGGGTTACCTGGGACAGGTTGCTGATCCTCTCCAAGTGTCCCCAATACATGCTGAAGGGTGGTGTCCATTGGATGAAGAAGTACCTGGCTTTTGGTAGGTGCCCCATCCATGCTTAGGGACCAGAGGAAAGACTGGACAGATGGTTGAGCTGTGGGTTGCTTTTCCTTCCCAGAGAGCTGGAAGAGACTCCTCATGTCTGTCCTTATTTGGTTAATCAGGGGACAAGGCACTGCACAGATGCCCCAGGATCCCCTCTCCCTCCACACCCCTAACTAACCCCCATCCACACCCCTCAGCCAAACTTGGTGACAGAGACAGGGTCATATCCCTCTCAGCCCCACAGGTCAGGGATAGGTCCTGCTCCCACCCACCAGAGCAGGGCCATGTCCCCTCAGACCCCCAGGACAGGGTGGTGTCCTACTGGGAAGGTGGGAAGTGGCGCGCTGGGCTCTGCTCACGATTGCTCCAGCCGTGCTTACAGCTTTTGGCCTCCAGGTGTCGCTACTGCATTTCAGACAAATTATCTAGACCCGTTTTGTGAGGATTCTGGCCCAGCCTTCTGGTCAGAGGCGGTGACTCAGGTAGGACAGGTGACTGCTGAGGCCACCTGGTGGGAGTCCTGGTCAAGTAATAGAGTCACGGGGCCCTGACTCCAGTTCCACACCGCACCCCACACTGGAGGTACATGTGAACAAAGTCCCACAGGACAGGACTCGCCTTGTCTCTGGCCTTGGTCCTGAGACCCCGTCTGCCTGTGTGGAGGAGCCCAGGGCTGGAGCAGGAGGAGAGAAGGAGCCTTGAACCTGATTGGAACAAGCCATCCACCTTTGCCCCTTGGGCTTTGGTTTCCTCAAGCATCAACCACCCTTGCACTCCAAGTTCCCAGCTCCATGGTTCTGGGGCTTTACCCTCTTCCTGTTCTAAATCTGGAACTTCCCAAGGTCTGAGGCATTGTTTATGAATGTCTAAGACACTTGATTGTAGGAGATTCTGAAATGTTTGGACTGAGTGATTGCTGAGACCTGGGCCTCTCTCGGCCCCGTCCCAGCCCCTGGCCTCTGCCTGGCTCATTCCACTCTCTCCTAACCCACAGCCCAGCACGGCCCCACCCAAGCCCAAGCCGCCCCCGCTGACCAAGGAGACGGTGGTGTTCTGGGATATGCGCCTGTGGCACGTGGTGGGCATCTTCTCGCTCTTCGTGTTGTCCATCAGTGAGTAGCTGCTCCCCCCATCACCGCCCCCTGCCGCTGCCACAACACAGTGGGAGCCCGGCACCGCCTCATCACCCCCCCACCCCCCCGCTCCATCCCCAGAGGCTCAGAGCAGCAATTCCGGGCAGTGCAGGCAGGCCAGGCGCCCACAGGAGGCCCGCTGTGGTTTCTGGCACCTCCTGATCCACACAAAGTCCCTGTGGAGGGCTGACAGGCTGGTGGTGACCTGAAGTATTCTGCCCGACCGGCGATGCAGCCACATGGCAATTATGGTAATTACAGGGGACTCCGCTGAACCAGGACGAAGACGTGTCATTTTTCCCTATCGTTGGCCTCCTCATGCTTTTTCTGCAGTTTTGCCAGCTTAAAACACCCACACCCAGGGGCCCCAGCAAGGCCACCCTTGGCTGCAGCTCAGCCCAAAGGCTCCCCAGACGCCCAGCAAATGTGGCTCCCAGGCTGCAAACCCTGCATTGTCAAATACCACTTCCCTGGAATGACTCACACCCACCTCAGTCAAAAGCAGGAGACCCCTTCCTCTCTTGGACCTGGGAGTTGCTTGATGCGAAGTCACAACAGAAGCCGGCTTGGCATGCTCCCTTCAGTTGTCCTTCCAGAGTTGGGGTCTGGAGTTGGGGAAAAGGGGGCCGAGAAATGCCGACTGGATGGCAGAGGCCGCCAGGGTACAAAGCAGAGTCTGACAGAGGTTCCTACAGGCCAAAGGGAGGAGTGGGGCACAGGCAGTAAAGAGAAAGAAAACACACTCCCCCAGCAAAGGGTTCATGGAGGAGGGGTCCTCCAAGCTGCAGATCGGTAGGATGGATGAGTGGCTTTGTGTTAGGCAGCTGGAAAGGCATTACAGGCAGAGGTACAGTGTGGGCAGAGGTGCAAGGAAATGGCCTCCACACAGGTCTCAGATAACCCCTATAAGACATTTACTGAGTGCCCCCAGGTCAGGGGCTAAAGGAGCATTTAAGTTCTAGCTGGAGCTATCCTGGGGGCAGGGCTGATCACAAGGGCCCATCAGATGCAGGGGCTCCAGGGGAGACAAGGACCTCTAATTTGCATGTGCTTCTCCTGGCACCAGAAGTGCCCTTCCACGCCCCCATGTCTTCCCGGCTGGAGTGGGAGCAAGATCTGAGCAAGAGCCTGCATTTTGTTCCTAGCCAAGGCCAATGATCAGTCAGGCTTCTGAGTGGAGGCCCCACAGAAAAACAGCTGTGGCTGAAGCCCCAGCTCAGGTGTCCAGAGAGGAGAATAACCCCCAGTACCAAGAGGTAGGGTTGGGGGAGGTATCTGCCCTGCAGGGGCCACAGGAGCAATCCAGGGTGCAGGTCCAAGGAGCAGCTCTGGGGTACCCCAAGAAGCAGGGATAAGGGCACCATGGGGCCTCAAGGCACACAATGGTTTCTCCAGAGCTCTGCTTGGCCCTAGATGGTAGAAGTACCTGGGGCCACATAGGAAAGTTGCAGTGTCAGGCCCCAAAAGGCACTTGGACCTCAACCACACAGACTGACTTCCACTCCTAAACCCATTTCCTAGAGAAAGGTAAGGGATAGTCCCAAAGGCCTCTGAGCAATAGGTTAGCATTTGTTACCCTCTATGCAGGGCTCTAGGGAGTAGGAAACGCCATCTCCTGGGGAGGAAACATCTTTCCCACTTCCCTGTCTGCTTGGGCCTAGGTGGTACAGCTGTTTGTGGAGCATCACCCCCAGAACCTTGTGGAGAGAGCTGGAGTTGGATGGGGTACCTGTTCGGGGTCCCCTCCAGCCTGGGGACTCCTATCCCAAGCCCCTGCCTGGGCCTGGAACTCGATCCAAGGAATTTTCTCTCCTCTTTGAAGAGAAGCAAACAGGCCAGGCTGGGTGGGGCAGGCCTGGAGTGAGGGGTGGTGCTTGAGTCCTGCTCTGACTGCCAATAGCTGTGGCTGAGCTCCCTTTAAAGCCCAGGCCTCCAGCCTTTGCAGAGAGCATGGGCATGGTCCTGAGGAGGCACCTGGTGGGGTAGCTGGAAGAGGTGGTCCAAGCCAGTAGGGTGGAGGTCCAACCTTGGACCTCTGGCATACAGGGGTCTGGAGAGGACCCGAACCCAGTTCTTTGGGTAAGAAAGGCAGACCTACTGCTGGGACCCTTGCACAACTAACCCGCCACCATGTGTTCCTGGATGCTGTTGACACCCCATCCATTTATTCAGGAGCCCAGTCCTGTCCTCAGCCACAAATGCTTTGAAACCATCTCATTCATTTGTTTTCTTTCATTCTGTGAGTCTGGGGGAGACTCAGTGGGACCACAACATTGGCTGAAGGGGTTACACAACATGACCTGAAGGGGTGCTCCAGCCCAGGCTACATGGGTCTGATACACCTTCCCCAAAATAGGCCTGACTTGTCCTGCCTGGTCCTCCTGCCCCTAGGAGTCTGTCAGGAAGTTATGTCTGGTCATCTGATTTATAATAGGAAGCAGCTCCATCCCCTCCCCTGAGGCTGGGGCCAAGGTGGTCAGACTGTAGGGGCCTTAGAAAAATAAACTCAGTCCAGCCGGGTCCTGGCAGCCCTGCCCTGCCCATCCCTAGACAGGCCAGCTCCATGCCCTGGCCCAGCTTGCGTGGGCACAGCTGCCCTGAGCCAGAAAACCACTCCTGGAATAACTCTGTCTGAGGTGAACACGCCGGGGCAAGGTCTGTGCCCTCTTTCATGCTCTCACAGCCAGGAGCAGCCCTGGCTTGTCCTCAGGGAGGTTGAGGAGGATGCAGCCATGTCCTCCAGGGTCTGAGGTGCTCTCAGAAGCCTGGGGAGGAGAAACTAGGATGCACAGGAGCCCAGAGGCCTGAGTTAGAAGCACAGGACACCCTCCAGGAGGCTGTAGCTTGAGTCATGGTCCAGCCCACTGCCTGCCCTCCAGGACCTCTCAGTCTAGTCAGAAAGACCCCCCAGAACCAGGACTGGTAACACAATATACGGGGCCAGTGCAAAATGAAATTGTGAGCCCCTCTGTTCAAAAATTATTAAGAATTTCAAGAAAGTGACAGCAGAATAACAAACCAAGCACAAGGCCCTCCTGAAAGTGGGCCTACTATGTGAAGCCAGCCCGGCTCAGGAAAGATATTTTGAAAATCCCAGATCCCACAGGGGTTTTGCCAAAATGTGGAGCCTCCTGAGAGGGTCTCTTGGGTAGGACACACATAGGTAGACGGAGACAGGCCTGAAATTTGGGAACCATTCCTGGGGTGTCTGAGCTCTGGCTCTTACCAAGCCTGCTCTGTCCTACCCGTAGTTATCACTCTTTGCTGTGTCTTCAACTGCCGCGTGCCACGGACCCGGAAGGAGATTGAAGCCCGGTACCTACAGCGAAAGGCAGCCAAGATGTACACGGACAAACTAGAGACTGTGCCACCCCTCAATGAGCTCACAGAAATCCCTGGAGGTGAGCAGGCCTGGCCCCCAGCCCCGCCACCCTCCGACCCTGCCACGCTGGCCAGTTCCTCAATCCTGCCACCCAGAGTTGCCCTATTCCTCCCCTCCACCTGGTTCAGGGAGGGGATCCAGCCATGTTTCTGGAGACCAGAGCAAAGAAATGGGGCAGAGTGAGAGGCAGGGAAAACAAGGAGCTATTCCGCAGGTAGGAGAGGATTGGAAGGAAGAAGGAATGAAGGGCTGGACTGGGAGGCTGTGGTGCAGGCCCTAGGATCCTGTCTCGCTCACGTTGCACCCTTTTTCCTCTGCTCCACAGACGATAAGAAGAAGAAGAAGAAGAAGGACAGTGTGGATACAGTGGCCATCAAGGTAGAGGAGGATGAGAAGAATGAGGCCAAGAAGAAGAAAGAAGAGAAATGAGGAGAGCTTCCTGGAGGTGGAGGCTGGGGCTAGCCGGCCCTGGGGCTCATAGTCCTGGCCAGAGTCCAGACATCTTAGACTCCAAGCTCATACATGGACCATAGAGGTTGCAGAACACCCTCTCCCTGCTCAGAGGGGGTTGCTGAGGCCCAGGACCCTGTCCTAGAGCCTACTGGGGCAAGGATATGACTGCACCAGGTGTGCTGCCTGCCAGCCTGGACTCCACTCCTTTCACGCCATCCACGTGGTCGCTCAGCAGAGGTGGTCTTAGGCCACTGTCCCTCTGTAGATCCAAAGTGGCCTCTACCCACCCAGACATGCCTCTGTCCCCTCTTCTGCCACGAACACCAGTGGCTAAAGGGGTAATGGGATGTGGGTTTCCTTCTGGAAGGGGATGGCTGACCTGGATGGGATAGATGTGAGGCCACACCAGGCTGGCCATGAGGAGGGAGAGGGTCACTGGGGGAAGCAGGGGCAGCAGAAGGTCCTCGGACTTAGCTGGATAGCAGCTAAGTGGTGAGGGGGCTGCCCCAAGCCTGGCAGGGGTTCTGGCCCAGGGCAGTGAGCAGAAGGAGACCAGAAGCGGAACCCCCAGCATAGCAGATACCAAGCTCTAAGCAATGGGTACACTTGTCTTACACGCTGTGATGCAGCTGAGGCTGCTGGAGGGCCTAGCATGAGGCCCATGGGCTAGGGGCTGCAGGGGTGCAGAAGGCTGAGGCCAATGGGCCAGAGAGAGAAGGGCCCCATCTTGGGAATCCAGGGAAAATTTGAGGGGCCAAGGGGGACTTAGGGTATTTCTGCTGGCCCTTTCTAGGCTCAGCTGTGGTAGCAGGTGTCAGGGCCCCAGGAGATCACCGCAGGGGGCAGTTAGGGATTGAGGTGGCAACCAGCCTTCCACGTGCTGAATATAACAGCACAGAGCTTCCTCTTCCATTCTTAACAACGGTGCCTAAAAGCAGCACTGCTAGCCAGAAGGTGAAGGCTCAAACTTGACCTGGGGAGTGAATCCTTGGGGAGGGGAGATGCAGAGAGGGGTTTCTAGATGGCAGCAAACATCAACTGAGGTACTCAGACCTGGGCCTGGAGACTAAGGAGACACTGGAGATTTCCGAGCCAGGGGGAGCTGCTGGCAAAGCTCACGCTGCCTCTGCAGCCTGCAGAGATTTGTAAATAAAGCTGAGTGCCTTCTCATACCCGAGTGACCTGAGATGATCCCTCAGGATGCCCCATCCCTGGAGCATTTACGTGGAGGGTGACGCAGTGATCAGTGATAGGTGGTGTAGGCCAGGCTGATGTTCCCTCTCCTGACTTTTCTCCCAGCCTGAATTCGGATGAGCTGGAGGGAGAGGTGGTGGCCAAGAGGCAGAGGGTCAGCTGCAGCCAGTGGGGCCTAGCCCCGAGGCAGGGCAGCAGGACCAGGGAGGACGCTGCCTGCTCTCCACTTGCCTCTGCTCCACACCCTGGGTTTCAATGAGTGGGTGCTTGGGACACAGAGGAGTCAAACCTGGATTCTGACCTGGACCTGGATCTGGACCATTATTACACAAGAGGGAACCAGGCTGACATGGGGGAAGGAGCATGGGGTCTTAGAGCCATGAGGGGGCAGAGAGATTACAGAAGGCCCTGCTATGGAAGCTGAGTACTCACTGCACCACCAAGTGGGAACCCTGACTCTGCCCTTGGGCTCCAGCCTATGGGCTTCTCATACATATGGCTATGGCAAAGATCATTCTACTCATACAAGCCAGAGCCCTCCTGTTGGCTGGGCAGCAGAAGCGCAGAGGAGCAGGGGCCACTATAAGTCAGAGAAGCAGCTGGTAATGCCTGGGGTAAGTCCAGGCCCGGGCTACATCTGCCCTGCCAGCTGCCTCCCTGACCTCTGACCTGGGCCTCCACTAGCCCTTTATGGACAGGCATATCTGCTGATGGTGGGGATAATATCTGATCCCAGTGGGCATCTGCCCCAGTCTCCAGACAGGGGACAGGGCTGGAAGGTCAAAGTCCACTACAGTGCTTCAGGGCATTAACAGGGTATGTTCTAGCTACCGGCCAGAAGATGGGTCAAAGTCAAGGAGAACACACTTACCTCCCCGGCCCAGACACAGCTGCACCCTTATGCCCAGCCTCACATTGTGTCCTGGCAGCTCCAGCTTCAGCCTGACCCTCCATCATCGGACCCCAATATCATCCCTACACACTCCCTCCACCTTCTGTGGGAGCCACCCTGAACCTTTGGTTGGAGGCAGATCCTGGGGCTCTGTACTTTTCAGTATAAACTGCCTGGAGTCACCCATCCCTCCCCTGTCTGGTTCTCTCATCTCCCACTGGAGCAGGCCCAGGAAGGAGGAAGCATGGGGAAGAGAAACATTTAATTGAGCACCTAGTCTCTGCCCTGCCTTGCGGGGCTGCGAGAGCTGCACCCGTAGCATTCTAGGCACAGAGGGTGAGGAGGGGCCTGGGCAAGGGAGGGTGCACCCAGAGACAACGGCACGAGTGTCAGAGGACAGCAAGGAGGTTGAGGGGCAGCAGGAGTGCCAGGAGCAGGGCCCTGGATGGGGCTGGCAGGTCTGCCCATTGAGGTGTTCCCACTGCTGGCAGGAGATGTGTAGGTAGATGGGCAGGGCCTTGCTCTTCTTGCAGCCTGGGCCCCAGCTCACCATTCCCACCAGGTACCATATGCTCTCCACAGGACAGGCCAAGGGCTCACCACTTATCTCCTGTGGGGAGGGGTGGGGGAAACAAAAAAGGAGGCCAGATGTGGTCCAAGGGAGGCTTAATACAGCTCAGGAAGAATCAGGGTGCCCTCACATCAGAACTTCCCTACAGCCCCTGAGTGTCACATAGTTGAGGGGTGCCCTTGAGGTCCTGACCCAGGAGACCTTCCTCAAAGGGCTCCACCTCCCATCTCTCTCTTGCCAGTTCTCCATCCCCCATCTCTTTAATACCCACCTCCATCTTCCCACTACTTCCCATTCTTCTCCCTCATCTCCAACCTCCATCCCCTCTCCCCATCTCTCTCACCCCAACCTTCATCTCTTTCCTCCCAATCTCCGGTCCTCATCAAATCTCCCCTCCCTCATCTTCCTATCTTCCCCCTCAGTCACCCCGGCTCATCCCCATCCCCTTCCCCACCTCCCCGCAGGTCCTGGCTTCCCTGTGCCCCCAGCCCCATTCCTGGCCAGGTGCCCTTGGAGGCAAGTGAGCAAGGGGGAGAGATGCTCACATAGCAAAACTGTTCCTGTTGACGTCCTTTGCACAAATCATCTGGGAGTTGATGATCTGAATCAGAGAGGGGATTTTGGAGAACCTGTGGTAGAGGCTTTCACACTCCGTGCTGTTCAGGATAGTGACTTCCTTCTCCTGGATGGTCCTGAACTGGGGCCACACACCTGTGGGACAGGGGCCCCCATTCAGGCTTGGCGGTTTTGCTCCTGCCCACTGCCGCCAGCTTTGTGTCCATCCTCCCTTTGTTCTTCGCCACTCCTCCAGCCTCTTCTCCTTGCCACACAGCAGCCCTGGAGATCTCTCCAGGCATAGGCCACCCACCACTCCAGCTGATGCTTCCCAAGGGCCCCTTGACATAGAAACCTTGGGAGCAGGCTACCCATGATCTGGCCTTGTTGGACCTGGTCTCACACCCTGCAGAGTACTATCCATTGAGTCCATTCTGATCTCAGCAACTTGGCTCTTGCATTCCTTCTATCCCCAAAGCCAGCAGGCCCATCTAAGGTACAAATCTTGCCTTTTCTTCAAGCTTTCCCCAAAGGCCTCTTCCTTCTCTAAGCTTCCCTAGACTCCCCTCCATGGGTCTCGGGCACTCTTTACTCCCCTCCCTGCTCTCTCAATTGTATCTCTGTCCCTAGTCTGAGCTCCTAGGGGACAGGTGACTTCCAACCATTCCCAGCTATTCCTCAGATAGGCCATGGCAGGCATGACAAAAAGCCACCCCACCCCAGGCTGGAGACCCTGTGGGTGCTTTCAGGCAAGCTGGCTCTATGAGGCCACAGGGAAGGGCGCCTCTCTTGTGGGAAAAGAATAGGAGTTCCCTGAAGGAAATGGACATTCCTGGGGCTCATAAGGAAATGGTCCCTTGGACGGCCCTGAGACAACACTCCTGCTCTTTGGGCTCCTAAATTGGGATGATGAGGGATTGAGGGCCACTTCTGGGGGAGGGAGCCATGAGTGGACCCTCAGTGACTCCCACCTTCTGGGTGAAGATTGCCCTTAGCCAGCCACATGGGATCTTCTGGGGAGCCTTTTACAGACACAGAACCCTGCTCCTCTCACCTTGGCTGTTCTGCTTCAAGACATGGATGCCCTGGGATTGTGTGCAGAGAGCAAGATACTACTCTGTGCCTCCTCTGCCTTCAAGGAAGTCCTATTTACAACCCTGGCCTGGGCCTGAGGGTTCAAGGGCAATCTGGGTCCCCTAAGGCCTAAATGGCCATGATACATTCACTGCTGAGACCCTCAAAGGGAAAGAGACCTCAGAGATGAGAACCTGACAGGGGTGGGGATGGGGTCTCTGGGGGAGGTGTCTCAGAAATATCTGCCCATGGTAGACCCTGGCCTGCACCCAGGTCCTCTCCCACACTACCGACCCTGCTGTGGGGAGGCTCCAACTTACCATCAACCCTAGGGAGTCCCCAGCCTGTCACAGTGCTGCAGAGGGCATTGTCCTTTAGCACACAGTCCAAGCCAGGCAGGCAGATGGGCCAGACATACTTGTTGTACTTGAGTGGCCACTCAAGCTTAAGGAGGGCAATGTCATTTGCCTGGCCGACCCCGGACCAGTACCGATGGGACCGATAATGGCTGTTCACAATGACATGCTGGGCCAGGACGTCGGCAGTAGACTTGGATATCTGGTCAACCCGTGGACTCCCCATCCGCACTGAATAGGTAACATCACTCCTAGGGTAACAGCGAGGAGAGTCCTCCATCAGCTCCAAGAACCCCACCCCAGCCTGCACCCCCGACCCTCCACCACACTGTTGCACCCTTAGCAAACCCAGGTAGGCCACCCACCTGCTTCAAGCCCCAGAGCCCACTCCTCACAACAGATGTGAATGGGGCCCTGCACACACACTGTGTGGTCCAGTCCTCACAACAACCCTTCATTTTATGGAGAGGGAAAATGGGGCTCAAGTGACTGACTCAAGGCTACACAGCTAAGAAGTGTGGAGCTGGGACGTGGACCCAGTTTTCTCTGGTTCCAGACTCTGGACTCTGTCCAGCATCCCATGCTGGGCCCTGGAAGTGACAGAGACCTTGTGCAATCAGCCCTGCCTTGCCCTCCAGCCTACTTTCTCAGCGTGTCCCTTAGGCTTGGAGCTCGCTTTTCCACTGGTCAGCCCTCATGGCCAGATGTGACCCTCAGGCCGCTCCCTGGCCCCAGAACATGGGCATGCCCACTCTCTCATCCCCACACTGACCAGACTCCCCTGTGAGCGTCTGTCTTCTTGTCTGTTTTTCCCCAGCAACCTGAGAGGAGTGGTGCAGCCCTTTTCTGCCCCCAGTGCCCAGGCTTCAAAGAGTGCCAAGGCTGTTGGTTGAATGAAGGAAGGAATGAGTAAGTGAAACAAAGGGTGTGGAGCAGAAGAATTAGGACATTCTTTCTGCAGATAGGAGGAGGGAGGCCTAGACAGTGGCTGCAAGCCTCCGTTTCCTATCTATGGAATGACTGCATAGGACTGGAGGGGGCCAGGGGAGGGGAGGAAACCCCCAGCTCCCAGAAAGGAATCTGCAGGACTCATCCCCCACCTGCTCAGAGCTAGGGTGAGGTGGGGCTAGGACTATGGTGTCTGCCACTGATGGGCCAGCTGGCAAGATGACTGGGGCCCTGGTGGCTCCAATGACTTTCCACCCATCCATCTAGACCCCGACTCACTGGATCATGCAGTGGGCCACGGTCAGCACCCACTCAGAGGCAATGAGGGTGCCTGCACAGATATGTGTGCCATTGGCCCGCACACTGACCATCCATGGCCACCGCCGAGCCATGGCCTCCGGATCCCTGAGGGTGGTGTCCCACTCATAGGAGAAGCCACAGGCTAAGGAGGAAAACGAAAAGAGCTTGATAACGAATGGGCCCTTCCAGCCACATCCCACAGCACCTCTCCCTCCTCCCTCCCCTCAGCCTGATCTCCCACCTCTCTAGCTGGCCTGCACCCATCCAATGATTCTCCTTCTTCATTGGTCATCACATAATGATGTTGTTCACATGAGGACTGGGGTCTGCAGCCTCAGAAGGGCCTCAGCACTCCCCAGGTATCCCTCTCACTGGTCCCACAGCTTAGGCCCCAGGGTGTTCCCAGCTGACCAGCCTGGTGCACCACTAGCTCCTTTGTCCTGGTCAATCAGACATCAGCTCTGGCCAGGCCCTTCACAAACCCATCTGTGTTTCCATCTGGTTTCCTTACTTCAGCCAAGGAAGACCCCTCTCCCTCCTCTAGGATCCTTCTCCTATGATTCAGTGAGAGAAAGGCAAGTGACCTAAGAGAAAAATGGGTAGTGTGCATGAACACATACATCTGAGGATGAAACCCCAATAGCAAACAAATGCAGAAGCTCTTCAGCCCCATTAGTCCTCAGGGAAGTGTGGACTTAAATCACAGTGAGGTTCTGCTCACCACCACCTGCCAGGCAAAACTAAATGTCCCTGATAACAAGTGTTGGTGAGGAGCACGGCCCCAGACTGCTCACTCACTGCTGGAGGGAGGGTCAGTGGGTGCAGCCACTTTGGAAAAGCTTTTATGGAAAAAGTTCTTTAAACTGAAGATGCACATATCCAACACCACTGCAGTCCCGCTCCTACGTGTTCCAAATGGACTAGAGGATTGTGAGATCACTGTAAGTGGGCTGTCACCAGCGGCTGTAAAGGCTAACACAGGAAAGGGAATGGCAGCATGCACAGCAGGGTGCAGCTGGGTCCTGTGTGTGACTTTCTGTGACAGTTAAATTCTGTGCACTCAGTTCCAGGATGAAAAGTATTTCTTATGTGGGTCTTACTTCAACATGCTTGGAAGCCACTGCTGGAGAGAATGTCTTGTGGGTGTGCCCCGAGACACACAAGGGAAGGCTCCCTGAAAGCCATGCTGGAGACCCCCAAAGGCCTTGGCTGGGAGCCTGGATCAGGGACTGAGCCGTATGGAGAGGCGCTGTCCCCATAGACCGTTCAGGGAGGCAGGACGTGAGCACACCTCAGGCTCCCCCCGACCTTCCTTGCCTCCTACCTCAACAGCATGGGAGGCCTGGCCCACAACAGGTGCTCAATAAGCACTGGTAAAAGGAAGGCCCCCTCTCTCTCTCCGTGCCCCTTCTTCCGCTGTCCCTTAAGGTCCTCAAGGCTGCTTGGGCACCCTCCTCCCGCGTGGAGGTCACAGTACTCAAGGGGAAGGAACTCATCCTCGTCGGCTTTAGAAGCAGAGTACTGCAGGGTCCTGGGCGGCTGGCTAGTGGCAGCCTGCCAGGGGAAGCGACGTCCGTCCGAGGGACAGGTGGCACTGGGGGCACAGGGGGCGCCAAGGTCGGCAGGGGCATCCGTGGACAGTGCCCCCGGCACTTCGCCAGCGCCCAAGCAACCTGTGGAAGAACGCAGAGGGTCAGAGGTGGAGGCCAGGCCTGTGGGAGGAGGGGAGGGGGTGGGGCTCACCCCCGGGCCGCAGCAGCAGCAGCAGTAACAGCAGTAGCATCAGCAGGAGCCGGGCGTGGGCCAGGGCGAACGTCCGGGGGCTGCGGGGGACTGAGCCTGCCGGCCAGCGCCCCATACCAGAGCTCCATCCCCGAGAAGCAGCGAATAAGTCGCGGCGCTCCTCTCGCGACGCCGCTCCCAGGGCTCGCCCCATGACGGCGCCCCCCATTGGCAGCCAGCGGCAGCTTCTTTGGTGTGGTGGGCGCGGGCGCTCCCGACCCCATCCGCGCGGTGCCCCCCAGTGGCCCCCCAGCGATGATGCTCCTGGTGTCCCAGCCGCCTTCTGTCTGGCTTGCTGGTGCTCAGGACTGCCTGGCTTCTGGCCACGCCTCTGCCCTCCTGTGACCCCGTGTCTCCCAGTCGGCCTGGCCCAGCAGTTTCCTGGAGTCCCTTAACCTCACCGCGGCGGCCGGTTCTTGCACCTCCTCCTCCGGCAGCCCACTTCCATCCCTACCCGGTGAGATGAAGGCCCAACCCCTGGGGCTGGCATCCGGGATTTCCAAGCGGACCCACCTGCCATCCAGCCTGGTAATTACGGTGGGGCCTTGCCCCAGGGCACTGAAATTAAGCAGATTGAAATGTTTTCAATAATAATTTTTCAAGAGTGCATAATTTTAAGCATTGTCGCCATTCAGCAAATGCCCTTCCCTTACAGATCCATCTGCTTAGAAAGATGACACAGGTGAGGTTTCCATAAACAGAGAAAGAGGGATAGTAACCATTGGGCCCTTCTGGGAGCAGAAGGCCACTTGGTATGTTGGAATTTGGGGAACATTTTGATGGCTCAGTGACACAGATGGATAATACAATTTAAAAGTAGTCTGGGGAAATTCTATGAGAAGCTTTGGTTCAAAGTTGTTGGAAAATTCTAGCCTAATAAAAGATAACTTGAAAGTTAAATCAAGCCAGGACAATCTAACATTTGCCAGGTCCTGCTGTCTTGGGAGAGACAATAGGGCTGGCCATTCAGTACTCCAATCTCCTGCAAACCACACCTACTACGCTCTGGACTCCAAGGGCAAGGGTAGCTAGCCACTGTGAACCTGAGGCCTACCAGGTCTGAGGGGGCCCCATGCTACCTTCCACAAGGGTGGCAGAGCTCTGCCCTCTCAGACTGGCTAGATTGCGCCTGTCCTTCCTCTTCAGAGTATGATGGAGGTCACTAGGGCAGCTCAGGAGCTCAGGGTGCAGTCACCTCACACAATCCCCTAAGCAGGCACTCTGCCTTGCCCCTCCCTGCCCCCCATCATCACCCATCCCTGCCAGGGAGGGAGGAGGAACCAGTCAGGTTCTGTAGACTCCTAGGGTGATATGAGGGCTTGGGAGAGACCCACACGTTCTAGAACCAGGTCCACAAGTGGAGGTCTGGTCATTGTGAGTTTCTTGGGAAGAGGCCAACCCTCACAGTAAGGCCTGAGGGAAAACTGTTGGGTCAGAGACCCAGGAGAGGCTCAGGGACCTGGGGATTCCTGGAATGCTGGGATGACTAAGCAGGGAGTGAGATCACAAAGTCCAGCTCCACATTTGGCAGAAGAGGAAACTAGCTCACAAGGAGGACTATCAGGGAGGCTCCCCTTGAGAAGACAGCCAGGCCTCTTGGGGGAGGGGAGGCCTTGAAGGGTCTGGCCATAATCAAGAAGAAAGATGATGACTTCAGTGACACAAAGGGACCCTCCCCCAGAGTACTCTGCCCTGATGTCCTGTGCTCCTCCAGCCTCCACTTCTCCTGAGGACAGACAGAGGGGAGGAAGAAGTGGCCTCCGGGAGGGACTGCCCTGGAAACATCACTCACAGGAGCCACAGAGAGCCCAAGGAAACCAGCAGAATGTAGCCAGTGAGGAAGACCAGGCTCAGGAAGCCTGGCCCGGCCCTACTGACGAACCTCACGTCACTGATCTGTTTCTTGATCCAGTCGGTGAAGTGGGAGGTGCTGGTGTAGATGCCCAGGAAGCGGTGCCGGCTGCAGCTAAAGCTCCAGTTCAGCACCCTCATCTGAATCCAGGTGTGGTTCACTTGGCAGACAAGGGAACTGCCAGAGTTACCCTGTGGAGGGGAGGAAGGGAGGCATAAAGGAGGCAGCAGGAAGGCCTCCCTGCAAGTCCTGGACAAATAAACTTGCACCTTCCCGGGCCATATCCTTAGCACGAGCTGTGTTAGGCCCGTGCTGTCCCTGATATCGAGGCATGGCTATGAACCTGCTCTGTGACATGGAAGTACTGCACTGGGGCCCAAGCTCAGGATCACAGTGGCCTCTCTCTGCATTCCCCTGCTAACCCTCTGACTATAACTACCGGTCCCCTCCTCTGCCTTCTCTTTAAATCGTGGTGGGCCTCCAAGGTGTTGCCCTTGACTTTCTTCTTTCCTACAGTCCTGCTTACAGAATGAGCCATTTGAAATGCAAACCTGCCCCCTTCTCTTTGTGCAAAGCAGGTGCATGTATAAGAATAATGTTTACAACAGCGTACATCAAAAAGTAGTAGCTGTTATTTCTGCTGATGGTGGGTTTATGATTTTCTTAAAACTTTCTTACATTCTTCTGTATTGTTGAAAAGTTTTATAAATCTGAAAAACAGCTCATGCTCTCCCTCCCTCCCCCACATATATGTATATTTTTTAATGTAGTGTAAACCAAGATTTATAAGACATAATCTAATGAAGAGTGCATAAGACATGTAAGGAAAAAATAATAAAACTATACTTAAGAACACAAAAGAAGACCTATATTAATGTACAGATATACCGTTGTTCTTAGATGAGGCAACTTAAAACAATGTAAAAAAGTCAGTTCTCAATATTTGGCTTCCTGCAGTATGGAAGACTAGATCCCCTTTCCCACCTTGCTAAAGATAACTAAACCTATGAGATTTTAAATGCATGGGTGAGCTGGCAAGAAAATAAAGACTCCTCAGAGTGCAAAACCCAAGGGAGTGCTGAAACACAGAGCCATCAGCAAAGCCCAGAAGATGACTTTTGCCCCAAAGCCATAGGCCAAACCCAGTGAAACTGAACTTTGGTTTTCACAGCCTCATTCGTGGGTGCAGAAGACAAAAGGCAAAACCCAGGGCCTGCCCAAGGAGGGGAGCCTAAGAGGAAACCTCCTGCAAAAAACTATACCTCCCAGAAAGGACCACACCTTCAGAGTGACGATAAACTAGGAACACCTGCCCTCATGTGAACTTGCGACTTGAATTCACACTGTCTGGGTAGTTAAAAAAACTTGAGCCAAGAACGTCATTTAAAGAGGTCCTGGGTTGGTTTTATGTCCAGGTATCTGGCAGAAGCAAATATAGATTCTGACTGAAGGAACCCACTTTCAAGCCATGCTTCAGCAAACTCCCACAAAAAAACACTCTAAAGAACATGTCCTCACTCTTAAAACATCACCCTGCACACAGGGAAGCTGAGGCACCAAGAGCAAATGCCAGCCAGCAGAAAAAAACCAAAGCAGCATCAGAGCCTTCATGGTCTGTGAGATTCAGTAATCATCACATGGAAGCCTCAAAGCTTCTGGTAATGCACTATTTTATAGGCTTGGTGCTGAGGGTATGGGTGTTGGTTGTGTTATTCTTTATTCTCCATACACATTTTATAAATATTCTTTTATCTGTATTCAACAGAGAGTGAAAGAGTCAAAAATTATAACAATGTCAGTTCTCCTTATGTTGACCTCTAAAGTTCAAGCGATTCCAAATAAAATGTCAGCAGGATTTTTTCAGGACCTTGACAATCTGATTCTAGAATTGATATTGAAGGATAATAGTCCATGAATTCTATGACAGGTTTGAGAAAAAAAGAGCAAATTGGAGAGGCTGGGGACTGGAGAAATATCTAAACAGAGTTAGATATATTTCAAAGCTATAACTATAGAAACCATGGTACTAGCATAGAAACTGAAAAATAGACCAATGGGGCAATGGAGAGCCAGCCAGATGCCTGCAGGTGGAGGAAACTTGGCACATGCTCCAGAAAGTGTCATGACTGTGAGAAAGGAGGTCTCTGCTGTAGATGGTGGAGAAACTGATGGAGAAAAATGAAGTTGGACCCTGCCATAACAAAACTCCAGAGGAAATAAAACTCTAAATGTGAAAAGTTAGAAAGATAAAGCTAATTAAAAATGTAGGGCCATGACTTTATGACTTGGGATGAAGCACATATTTTAAAATAAGATAAAACCCCACAAACCTGAAGAGGTCAAATGTGTTAGGCTTAATTACATCAAAGTTAAGACCATCTGTTCAATGAAAGACACCAAATCTCATTGAAGATAGATGATGAATTAAGATAGGGCATTTTCTCTGTCTAAAACCAACTAGAGGTCAATTTTAGCATATCTAGGGAAACCCTGAAAATTAACAAGCAGAGAAAGTGAGTTGAGGAAGACTTGAAGGTTTCCATGTTTAGGCTGACCCAGTTGTCAGCTCCCAGTGTCCAGACCCCCATGCTCCAGAGGAGGGAGATGGAGTAGGGCTTGGCGAAGTTTAAATCAAATTGACTTTTATTTATTTATTTATTTTTTGGTTGCGTTGGGTCTTCATTGCTGCACGTGGGCTTTCTCTAGTTGCCGCGAGTGGGGGCCATGCATCGTTGTGGTGCCTGGGCTTCTTATTGAGGTGGCTTCTCTTGTTGCAGAGCATCGGCTCTAGGCGTGTGGGCTTCAGTAGTTGTGGCATGTAGGCTCAGTAGTTTTGGCTCACATGCTCTAGAGTGCAGGCTCAGTAGTTGTGGCGCACGGACTTAGTTGCTCCGCGGCATGTGGGGTCTTCCTGGAGCAGGGCTTGAACCCGTGTCCCCTGCATTGGCAGGCGGATTCTTAACCACTGTGCCACCAGGGAAGTTCCAATCAAATTGATTTTTAAATTGAGACTTATAATAGGACAAGGTATTTAATAACTGAAAGTAACTGAAAATTATGGGCTCTGCCCAAAATGATGTTTGGAGAAGGGAGGAAGATTTGACACAGGGCATATGGGGGCAATGACTGGAAAGAATAAAACTATTTAATGTGGATTCTCGAACAAATTGAGATTCCTCAACAAACAAATACAGGAGGGGACTGTAGCACAACATCATTTATGCAAAGTAAAATACACATATAGCAACACTACGCATTTTTCAAAGATACAGACTTCTTTAAAGACATGTATTAAACAGATTTCAGTAGGGGCCTTTTGTGGAGAGAGAAAATGGAAGATGAAGGGGAAAATCAAGCCAGTGATAATCAAGCTAGTGATAGAGATATGGTTGACTGGACTCTGGCAATCCAGAGAAAAAGAGAACTCAGAGGGAGAGAGAGAGAAAATAGAAGAGAGAGAGAAAGATCTTGTATGTGGACATTCTCTTACCATCGTGAAATTAAGCCAGAATCCAGTAACAAAATGTGAACCACCCCCATCAAAGAAAAAAAAAATTAACTTTCAAAAATGTTAAACTAAAGACAGAATTAAAACCTACAGTTAGAGTGTAGAAAGATAAGAAGGCCATACATTGCAAAGCCCATGGGGTGTGGGCCTGAATTTCACACAGAAGAGTCTTAGTCTAAATACTTTAATACCAAACAAGAGAGAATGAAAATAAATTATTTATTATCATCATCAATAATTTATCACTGCACATTCAGCTGAAGACACTTGAAAAGGAATTAATAAAGACAAAAAGCAGATGTCATGCATTAGAAAGCAAAAAAATCATAGACTTGAGGAATAAAGTCAATAAATTGTACTTAAAAAACAACAACAAAATAAATATATTGTAAGTCCTACCAAGAAAAACTCAAAGAGAAGGAAAATTCAAATACTTTGTGGTGTAAGTAGAAAAGAGACTAGAATCAGATCCAGGGAAAATACACTTTCTAGAATCTGAAGACTATTTATAACTTTCTCTTTATGGATCTAAAATCTGGATGAAATGAATAATTTCTAAGAAAATCCAATAATAATGGACAAAACAACTTAAAGTATTGCTCAAGAACTACCCCTTCAAAGGAAAACAGGCCTATGTGGTTTCGCAAGCAACTTCTATCCAGCATTCAAGGAGCAGATAATTTATGTTATTTCAAATGTTCCAGAAGACAGACTGCGCTTTCAAGTGAAGCATATTCGTGATTCTATAACTTGACAAAGGGGGTGCCTTCCTCAACACACCTTCAGTGGAGCCCAGCCTCACTGGAGGAAGACAAAACAAAACGCAAAGGCTGTGTGGATGGTGTCTCACAGGACTGCTGTTCCAGGGCCAGTACCTTTCCTGGGCCATGCACCAACACTATCCTGTGCTTGGCCTAGAGCCCAGCATGGGGTGTCTTGTTGGATGAACAAATAAATTAAATGTATTCTAAAAAAAGATATTATAAATCTGAATCCAACAGATGAATGAAACCAAAGCACACCATGACCAGGGAGGGCTAATCCTGGCAGGCAGGGTAAATGGACATGAAGAATCTGTTCATGGCACCGACTCAGCACTCTAGATATGGAGCCCAGTCAACCGTATCTCTAACTCACTCTAGCTCGGTTACAGTGTAGAGTCATTCGCGATAGCTGCAGGAAACACATTTTACGAAGCATAGCATTCATTCCTGAAATAAAATGCCACAGTGAAACAAAGGAATGGCTCTCTCCTCAACAGATGATATGCCATGTTAGCAACATGCTTCATGATGAAGTGTGGGAAGGACTTCCAGGAAGGTAAGCAACAAGAAAAAGTAGAGCTACAATTCCAGGCTGCTTTGGGGGAGCAGTACCCAAAATAATGAAAAAAGTAAAAATCACGAAAACGAAAGAGGCAAAATCATCACTAATTGTAGCTCATATGGGCATAGACCTGGAAAGCCCAAGAGAGTCAACTAAAAACTCTTGGAGGGCCTCCCTGGTGGCGCAAGTGGTTGAGAGTCCGCCTGCCGATGCAGGGGATACGGGTTCGTGCCCCGGTCTGGGAGGATCCCATATGCCGCGGAGCGGCTGGGCCCGTGAGCCATGGCCGTTGAGCCTGCGCGTCCGGAGCCTGCGCGTCCGGAGCCTGTGCTCCGCAACGGGGGAGGCCACAACAGTGAGAGGCCCGCATACCGCAAAAAAAAAAAAAAAACTCTTGGATATAATAGAAGGGTTCAGTGAGCTGAACTCCCAGATGTTTTCAACAAGATCAGTCTGGGGGATGGAAATGAGGCAAGTGAAAAGGAAGGGAGGCTCTTGTCCTGCTAAGGAGGAAGCAGTAGACATTGATTAACTCTAGGTGTTAAGTCAAGTTTAAATATGTGTGTGGAAAATATCTGTAGTAGAATGACATTGAGATATGACAACTTATAAACCACTACAGGGGAAAAGTGGAGTGGAAAAAAAAAATCAAACCAATACATAAAGTAGGGGGATAAAAAGAAACATTCTTCTTGGTAAATGGATTAAAGGAAAGCCTCCCAAATGTGTTGAAAAATATAGCACTGAGCATTATACTGTTTATTAAGAGACATACCTAAAACAAGATAACACAGCGTCTCCTGGAAGACAGAGCAATTGTTCTGGAATATGATTCTTGACATTGCAATAAACAAGAAAAAGAAGTAAGAGGCATACATATTGAAAAGTAGGAGACAAATTTACCATTGTTTGCAGATGGTATGTCTCAAAATTAAAGAGAATCCATTATATCCACTATATCTAGGAATTTTGCTTATTACAAAGTAAATACACAAAAAATCAATATATAATACAAACGGAAAATACACTGAAAAAAACATTTTATATTACAATAGAGATGTAATATAAAATATCTAGGAATAACGTTAAGAAGCAGCATGCAGTAATTATATGGAGAAAGCTATATAAACTCCTGCTCTAGGGACACAAATAAAATAGAGCAAAATAGGGGCTTCCCTGGTGGCGCAGTGGTTGAGAGTCCGCCTGCCGATGCAGGGGACGCGGGTTCGTGCCCTGGTCCGGGAAGATCCCACATGCCGCGAAGCGGCTGGGCCCGTGAGCCATGGCCGCTGAGCCTGCGCGTCCGAAGCCTGTGCTCCGCAACGGGAGAGGCCACAACAGTGAGAGGCCCGCGTACCGCAAAAAAAAAAAAAAAAAAAATAGAGCAAAATAGAGTCTATTTTCCCAAAATCACCACATGATTTTCCTTTTAGTATTATACTGAGATTGTTCAAAAGAAAATGGGAAAAAAACCCAAACACCTGGAGACTAAACAACATGCTACTAAAAAACCAATGGGTCGGGCTTTCCTGGTGGCACAGTGGTTAAGAATCTGCCTGCCAATGCAGGGGACACGGGTTCCAGCCCTGGATGGGGAAGATCCCACATGCCGTGGAGCACCTAAGCCCGTGCGCCACAACTACTGAAGCCCGCATGCCTAGAGCCTGTGCTCCTCAACAAGAGAAGCCACTGAAATGAGAACCCCACGCACTGCAATGAAGAGTAGCCCCCACTCGCTGCAGCTAGAGAAAGCCCAGGCACAGCAACAAAGACCCAATGCAGTAAAAAATTAATTAATTAAAAAAAAAAACACCAATGGGTCAACAATGAAATCAAAGAAAAAATCAGAAAATACCTCGAGACAAAGATTGTTCAATTAGAATGAACATGGGAGAAGAGCAAGGTAAATTCTTTAAAAGAAGAATAATGAAGGAGGACTTGCCTTACCACATACAAAAAGGAATTATAAAGCTACAATAATTTAAAAAGAGTGGTGGCGCACGAATGAGACTGCAAAGGGCAGAAATACACAAAAATAAGATAGGAATGTATGATATAATAAAGAGGGCACTTCTAATTCACTGCCAAAAAAAGTATTCAATAAAAATTATTGACATAACTGGCTACATTTGGAGAAAAATAAAACTGGTTTCCTCTCTCACTCTTCTAGATGAATCAAAATTAAAATATTTAAAGAAAAGAATTAAGAACATGTATGAGTAAAGAATTTTATAATCTTAGGGTAGGCAAGATATTTCTAAGCACAGCACAAAAACTATAATCATTAAGGGAAATAACAATAAATATGAACATATGAAAATTTTAATAATTAACTCTATGGGAAGAAATCCACACCAAAAAAAGGTAAATCATGGACAAGTAGCGTAAAATATTGTAAAGCATTTCACAAAGGGTTAAAACTTCTGGTTCCTAAAGGTTTTTTTTTTTAACTTTTTATTTTGAATTAATTTAAGACTTACAGAAAAGATACAAGTATAATATTTTTACCCAGACTCACTAATTTAATGTTTAACCATATTTGTTTTATCTTCTCTCTCTCTCCATAAGTATGTGTGTATGTATACACCTTACTTATGAATCACTTAAAATTAAGTTGAAAAAGACATGATGTTCCTTTACCAATTACCACAGCATATAATATCTACAGTTTTTACAAATCAATAAAAAGAAAAGTAGTTTAACAGAAAAACATGGGCAAAGGACAGGGAAAAGTGTAAATGGTACATTGAACACAACAGGCATCTTCATTGGAACCCCCTTTGTCCCTTTAAAATGTATTTAAGGGGTGAGTTCTTTCCCTGATCCTGGGTAAAAACTGGGCAGAGTCAGAACGTTTTGCTCACTGTGATTAATGTAATCATAATCCGTATGATTACACTGTCACATAAACATCTCAGTACAGAAATCAGAATATCCATAGCCATGCAATAATCACAAAGCTAGACTTGATTTAAAGTCAAACTTCTCAATAGATAACTAATTAGGACCTATTGTATAGCACAGGGAACTCTACTCAATATTCTGTAATGGCCTATATGGGAAAAGAATCTAAAAAAGAGTGGAGATATAGATATATAGATGTAGATAACTGATTCACTTTGCTGTACACCTGAAACCAACACAACATTATAAATCAACTACATTCCAATTCAGCCCCATTTACTTCAGCACTCCCCTCCTCTGGGGCAAAAGCCCCAGTGGGGGAGAAGGAAAAACACACACTTAAAGGGAACAGAGCTGGCTCAAGCCCGACCTCAGAGTTTCCGCTCTAGCAATGTGGGAGCAGACTCCACCCCTGACAGGGCGGCCACAGCCAGGGAGCAGAGAGGAAGTCCCACCTCACACCCTGTGCAGGCTCTAGCTCCTCCATCACCAGCCACACCCTCTATCAAGGGGATAGTGGCCAGCACACCATGAGGAAAAATGTGGCTGGCATCCGCATCAAATCCGGCCCTCACACCAAAGACACTGGGCACACACAGTCTATGTAGGGACACTCCCACATAAAAACACCACTTCAAGACCACAATAGATAACTGTTTCACCTAAATTCACAGAAACAGAGAAAGTTAAGTAAAATGAAAAGAGGAACTACTCCCAGCTGAAAGAGCAAAAGAAAACCCTTGAAAAACCAAATAATGAAACAGATAATCAGTCTACCAGACGCTGACTTCAAAAAGTTGCTAATACCCGTGTGCCACAACTACTAAAGCCCACATGCCTAGAGCCTGTGCTCAGCAACAAAAGAAGCCACTGCAATAAGAATCCTGTGCACCGCAACGAAGAGTAGCCCCTGCTCACCGCAACTAGAGAAAACCCGCATGCAGCAACGAAGACCCAATGCAGCCAAAAATAAATAAATAAAATAAATAAATTTATTTAAAAAAAAAGAAAAGGGGGAAATTTCAAAAAAAAAAGTTGCTAATAAAAATGCTAAGTGGGGGCTTCCCTGGTGGTGCAGTGGTTGGGGGTCCGCCTGCCGATGCAGGGTACACGGGTTTGTGCCCCGGTCCGGGAGGATCCCACATGCCGCGGAGCGGCTGGTCCCGTGAGCCATGGCCGCTGAGCCTGCGCGTCCGGAGCCTGTGCTCTGCAACAGGAGAGGCCACAACAGTGAGAGGCCCGCGTACCTCAAAAAAAAAAAAAAAAAAAAAAAAAAGCTAAGTGGGGCTTACCTGGTGGCACAGTGGTTGAGAGTCTGCCTGCCGATGAAGGGGACATGGGTTCGTGTCCCGGTCTGGGAAGATCTCACGTGCCAAGGAGCGGCTGGGCCCATGAGCCATGGCCGCTGAGCCTGCGCATCCGGAGCCTGTGCTCTGCAACGGGAGAGGCTACAACAGTGAGAAGCCCGCGTGCCACAAAAAAAAAAAAAAAGCTAAGTGAATTAAGAAAGAGTATCAATATAAACACAGATTCTTTTTAACAAGGAACTAGAAACTATAAAGAAGACCTAATCAAAAGTAGATAATTCAATTTCTGAGATAAAAAGCACTCTAGAAGCAATGAATAGCAACTAAATGACAAAGAAGAACACATAAGAGATCTGGAAGATAGAATAATGGAAATAACCCAATCAGAACAGCAGACAGACAGACAAATGGAAAAAAAAAAAGAAAGCAAAATATGAGATCTATGGGATAATATAAAATGTGTCAACATATGCATAGTAGGGGTTCTGGAAGGAGAAGGGAGAGAGAAGGGGATTGAAAATGTATTTGAAGAAATTATGACTGAAAACTTCCTAAGCCTAAAGGAGGAAACAGATATCAAGGTACAGAAAGAACAGAGGGTCCCAAACAAAATGAATCCAAACAGGCCCACACCAAGACATACCATAGTTAAAATGTCAAAAGTTAAAGATAAAGAGAGACTCCTAAAAGCAGCAAGAGAAAAACAGTCATGTACAAGGGAACCCCCATAAAGCTATCAACTGATTTCTCCGCAAAAACTTTGCAGACCAGAAGGGAGTGGCATGATATACTCAAACTCATGAAAAGGAAAACCCTAAAACCTAGGATACTCTACCCAACAAGATTATAATTTAGAACAGAAAGAGAGAGAAATAATTTCTCAGACAAGCAAAACTAAAAGAATTCAGCAATACCAAATCTACCCTAAAAGAAATGTTGAAGGATATTCTCTAAATGGAAAAGAAGAAAGAATCTGTAGGAAAGGGAAAATCCCAATAGGAAAAACAAATATATAGTAAGGATTGAAGATAACTTAAGTAAGCCAGTACATAGAATAAAAAAACAAAAAATATTGTAAAAGCAACTATAACTACAATAAACAGTAAAGGGATAAGCATGAAGATATAAAATATGACATCTAAAACACAAAATCTGGAGGAGGGGAGTAAAAAATGTAGATCTTTTAGAATGTATTTGAACTTGAATGACTTCAGTTTAAAGCAAATAGATATAATTATGGGTCAATATATATATAAACCCCATGGTAACCACAAAACAAAAACCTACCTATTGTAGGTTTTGTATACACAAAAACCAAAAAGAAAGGACCTCAAGAATACTATAAAAGAAAATAATCAAACCACAATGGGAAAAACAAAAAGAAGAGGAAAGGAAAAAATAAGAACTACAAAAACACTGGAAAGCAAGGAATAAAATGGCAATAAGTACATACCTGTCAATAATTACTTTAAATGTCAACGGACTAAATCCTCTGATCAAAAGACATAGGGTGACCGATTGGATACAAACAAAACAAAACAAGACCCTTCATTATGCTGGCTACTCACTTCAGGGACTCACTTCAGGGCAAAAGACACACACAAACTGAAAGTGAGGGGATAGAAAAAGATATTTCATGCAAATGTAAATGACAAGAAGGTGGGGGTAGCAATACTCATATCAGACAAAATAGACATTAAAACAAAGACCATAATGAAAGACAAAGAAGCATATAATGATAAAGGGATCAATACAAGGAGAGGATATTACACTTGCTAACATATACACTCAATACAAGAGCAACTAAATATATAAAGCAAATACTAACAGACATAAAGGGAGAAATTAACAATAATACAATAATAGTAGGAGACTATAACACCCTACTGACCTCAATGGACAGATCATCCAGAAAGAAAAACAGTAAGGCAACAGAGTTCATAAGTGACACCAAACACCAGTTGGACTTAATTGATATCTGCAGGACACTACATCCAAAAAAGAAAAAAAAAAAGTAGAATACACACTCTTTTCAAGTGGGCATGAAATATTCTCCAGGTTAGATCACACACTAGGTCACAAAACCAGCCTCAACAAATTTAACAGGATAGAAATTACATCAAGCATGTTTCTGACCACAATGATGTAAAACTAGGAATCAACTATAGAAAGAAAAATAGGAAAAGAACAAACACGCGGAGACTAAACAACATGCTACTAAAAAACCAATGGGTCAATGATGAAATAAATGAGGAAAACAGAAAATACCTCAAGACAAATGAAAATGAAAACACAACTTTCCAAAATCTTCAGGATGTAGCAAAAGAGTTCTAAGAGGGAAGTTTATAGTGATACAGGCCTTCCTCAAGAAAAAAAGAAAAATCTCAAATAAACAACCTAACCTACCACCTAAAAGAATTAGAAAAAAAACAACAACAAAGAAAGCCCAAAGTTGGCAGAAGGAAGGAAATCATAAAAACCAGAAAGGAAATAAGTAAAATAGAGATTTAAAAGATATATATATATATAAAAGAATGATGAAAACAAGAGCTGGTTTTTTGAAAAGATAAATGAAATTGATAAACCTTTATCCAGGCTCACAAAGAAGAAAAGAGTACCCAAATAAACAAAATAAGAAAGAAAGAGGAGAAATAACAACCAATATCACAGAGATACAAAAAAATCATAAGAGAATACTATGAACAGTTATATGCTAACAAGTTGTACAATACAGAGGAAATGGACAAATTTCTAGAAACATATAGCCTGCCAAGACTAAGTCAAGAAGAAACAGACAATTTGAACAGACTGATCACTACAAGTGCAATAGAATCTGCAAAACAAATAAACAAACGAACAAACAAACAAACTCCCTGCAAACACAAGTCTAGGTCTGGACAGCTTCACTGGGGAATTCTACCAAGCATAGGAAAAACAGGTTACACCTATCCTCAAACTATTCCAAAAATTGAAGTGGAGAGGACACTCCCAAATTCATTCTATGAGGCCACCATTACCCTGATACCAAAGCCAGAAAAAGACACTACCAAAAAAGAAAATTACAGGCCAATATCTTTGATGAATATAGATGCAAACATCCTCAACAAAATATTAGCAAACTGAATCCAACAATACATAAAAAGGATCATACACCATGATCAACTTGGATTTATTCCAGGGCCCCACGGATGGTTTAACATACACAAATCAATCAATGTGATACACCACATTAACAAAAGGAAAGACAAAAACCACATGATCATCTCAGTAGACACAGAAAAAGCCTTTGATAAAATTCAACATCCATTCATGATAAAAACCCTCATCAAAGTGGGTATCTCAACAACATATGGGAACATACCTCAACATAATAAAGTCCATTTATAACAAACCCAGGGCCAACATAATATTCAACAGTGAAAAGCTGAAAGCCTTCCTCTTAAATTCAGAAACAAGACAAGGATGCCCACTCTTGTCACTGCTATTTAACATAGTATTGGAAGTCCTAGCCACAGCAATTAGACAAGAAAAATAAATAAAAGCTATCCAAATTGAAAGGGGAGAGGTAAAACTGTCACATTTGCAGATGACATGATACTCTATATAGAGAACCCTAAAGTTTCCAACCAAAACTATTAGAACTAATAAATGAATTCAGTAAGTTTGCAGGATACAAGTTTAATATACAGAAATTTGTTGCATTTTTATACTCTAATAATGAAATACCTGAAAGTTTTAAAAAATCCTGTTTAAAATAGTGTCAAAAACAAACAAACAAACAAAAAAACTAGGGCTAATCTTAACCAAGGAGGTGAAAGACCTATACACTGAGAACTATAAAACATTAATGAAGGAAACTGAAGACCGAAAGAAATGCAAAGATATCCTGTGCTATTAGATTTCAAAATTAATATTATTAAGATGGCCATACTATTCAAAGCAATCTACAGATTTAATGCACTCCCTATAAAAATACCCAGGAGGGCTTCCCTGGTGGCGCAGTGGTTGAGAGTCCGCCTGCCGATGCAGGGGACACAGATTCATGCTCCGGTCCAGGAAGATCCCACATGCTGTGGAGTGGCTGGGCCCGTGAGCCATGGCCGCTGGGCCTGCGCATCTGGAGCCTGTACTCCGCAATGGGAGAGGCCTGCGTACTGCAGGAAAAAAAGAAAAAAAAAGTTCCAGGATTAAAAATACCCAGGAGGGCTTCCCTGGTGGCACAGTGGTTGAGAGCCCACCTGTCGATGCAGGGGACACAGGTTCATGCCCCAGTCCGGGAAGATCCCACATGCCGCAGAGTGGCTGGGCCTGTGAGCCATGGCCACTGGGCCTGCACATCCGGAGCCTGTGCTCTGCAACGGGAGAGGCCACAACAGTGAGAGGCCCGCGTACCGCAAAAAAAAAAAAAAAAAACAGGAAAATTTTCACAGAACTAGAATAAATAATCCTAAAACTTATATGGAACCACAAAAGATATCAGATTGCCAAAGCAATCCTGAGAAAAAAGAACAAAACTGAAGATATAACTCTCCCAGGCTTCAGACTATACTACAAAGCTACAGTAATCAAAATAGCATGGTACTGGCACAAAAATGGACACAGAGATCAATGGAACAGAAATAGAGCCCAGAGAGAAACCCACAAAACTACAGTCAATCTATGACAAAGGAGGCAAGAATATACAATGGAGAAAACACATTCTCTTCAACAAGTGGTACTGAGAAAACTGGACAGCCACATGTAAAACAATGAAGTTAGAGCATTCCCTCACATCATATATAAGAATAAATTCAAAATGATTTAAAGACCTAAATGTAAGACACGAAACCATAAAACTCCTAGAAGAGAACATAGGTGAAACACTCTTTGACATAAACCAGAGCAATTTTTTTCTTGGATCAGTCTCCTAAGGCAAAAGAAATAAAAGCAAAAATAAATAAATGGAACCTTATTAAACTTAAAAACTTTTACACAGCAAAGGAAACCTTGACAAAACCAAAAGACAACCTATGGAATGGGAGAAAATATTTGCAAATGATGTGACTGACAAAGGGTTAATATCTAAAATATACAAAGAGCTCATACAACTCAATATCACAAAAACAAATAATCCAATCAAAATGGGCAGAAGACCTGACTAGGCATTTTTCCAAAGAAGACAGGCCAACAGGCACATGAAGAGATGCTCAACATTGCTAATTATTAGAGAAACACAAATCAAAACCACAATGAGGTATCACCTCACACCTGTCAGCAAGGCTATCATCAAAAAAATCTACGAATAACAAATGTTAGAGAGGATGTAGAGAAAAGGGAACCCTTGTACACTGTTGGTCGGAATGTAAATTGGTGCAGCCATTACAGAAAATAATATGGAAGTTCCTTAAGAAACTAAAAATAGAGCTACCATATAATCCAGTAATTCCACTCCTGGGTATATACTTGGAAAAAATAAAAACACTAATTTAAAAATATACATGCATCCCCAATATTCATAGCAGCGCTATTTACAATAGCCAAGACATGGAAGCAGCCCAAGTGCCCATTCACAGACAACTGGCTTAAGAAGATGTGATATATATATATATATATAACAATGGAATATAACTCAGTCATAAAAAGAATGAAATACTGCCATCTGCAACATGGATGAACCTAGAGAATATTATGCTCAGTGAAATAAGTCAGATAAAGACAAATACTGCATGATATCACTTATATGTGGAATCCAAAAAATACAAATGAATGTATATGCAAAACAGAAACAGAGTCACAGATATAGAAAACAATCTTGTGGTTACCAAAGGGAAGAGGGAAGCAGGGAGGGACAAATTAGGGGTATGGGATTAACAGATACAAACTATTATTCAATATATATAAAATAGATAGGCAACAAGGATATATTGTAGAGCAGAGAGAATTATACTGATTATCTTGTAATAACCTATAATGGCATATAATCTGCAAAAACACTGAATCACTACACTATACACCTGAAACTAACACAATAAATCAACTATACTTCAATTTTAAAAACCACAAGAAATACTTGTCTTAAAAATGAAAAAAAATTTTTGAAGGTGTCCAACTCAAGAAATTATCCCGTGTATATAGAAATTTGATTTATGAGAGAAGTGGTGACAGCCAGTACAGGAAATGGTTTTTTCAGCGAACGACACTGGGACAATTGGTAGTCCATACACAAAATAAATAAAAATAGACCCCTAAATTACATCGTTCACAAAATGAATGCACATGGATTCAAGACCCAAATGTGGAAACCAAAATTCCCAAACTTTTAGGAAAAAGAAAACATAGGAAAATGTCCTTATAACCTCAGGAAAATGAAGGATTTCTTAAATAAGCATAAACCAAAAAGAAAAAATAAGATATGTTTGATTGAAATAAAATCTAAATTGCTAATACAACATTATGTCAACTATACTCCAATAAAAATTTGTTTTAAAAAATCTAAATTGCTGTTGAGCAAAGGAGAGTATATACAAAATGATCAAAAAGAAAGAAAATATTTGCAATATACACAATGAACATAAAATCAGTATCCAAAACAGAAAAATATAATAAAAAGGGGGCTTCCCTGGTGGCGCAGTGGTTGAGAGTCCGCCTGCCAATGCAGGGGACACGGGTTCATGCCCCGGTCTGGGAAGATCCCACATGCCGCAGAGTGGCTGGGCCCGTGAGCCATGGCTGCTGAGCCTGTGCGTCCAGAGCCTGTGCTCCGCAACGGGAGAGGCCACAACAGTGAGAGGCCTGTGAACAGCAAAAAAAAAAAAAAAAAAAAAAAAAAAAAAAAATATATATATATATATATATATATATATATATATATATATATATATAATAAAAAGAAAATGGCAAACAATAGAAAAATGTGTAAACTATCTGAACAAGTGATTCGCAGAAAAAGAATTATGAATGGTGAATAAAAATATGAAAGGATGCACAGTTGCATTAGTAACTGGGACAGGTACATGCAACCGCAAAGGGATACTATTTCTCTAGTTCTCATCCTCAGAATGGAAAACATTTTACATTCTGACCAATACTAAAAGTTGGCAAGGATATGGAACAATGGAATTCTCAAACGCTGCTGTAAGAATATAGATTAATACAATCACTTTGGAAAACAATTTGGCAATGACTATTAAAGATGAAAGTATGCACAGCCTATGACCCATCAGTTCCTTGCAGGATGCACCATATGGAGAAATGCTGGAACATGTAAATAGGGAGATGTGTGTAAGAATATTCAGAGCAGCAGAGTATGCGATATGAAAAAATTAGAAGCTACCTCAATGTTTATAAACAAGAGAAAGAATAAACTGTGGAATATTCACAAAAGAGAATATTGTAGATAGAGCTGTTAATGAATTACAGAGGCATGTATCAATATGGATAAATCTCAAAAACAATGTTGACTAGAAGATGCAAGAAGCAGAAGCTTGCTTACAGAATGATGCCATGTATGCTAAACTCGTTCTGCCAGCATCTGGCCCAGATCTGGGCATGTGACTGATGTTCAGAAATGCTCAAATAACCTGAGAACTACTGCCATTATTAACCATAATTGTGGAGAGGAGTGAAAAGTATTTTCACCCTTACTTTACATATTGGGAAACTGAAGCCCAGGGAAAGGAGAATTTCATAAGGTCTCCCAGTGCCATGTGGAAAGGAATGTATGACCACTGAAAGTCATCTTCTTGCCCGGGTCTAGACACTGCACACCAGACAGGCGTCCACGCCCCACTGTAAGATGGCACAAATCATGTCATTCCCGTTTAACTTTTTCTGGCCCTTCAAGAAGAGGAACTTGTACTGTTGATTGCAGATCTCGTTGTTTACAATCTTGACAGCCACTTCCTGAAGACTGTAGGAGGGCTGTGGGGTCTCTGAAGAGAGAGAGAGATCCTGCCTCGTCATCCCTTCAGTTCTTTGGCACATCTCCATCTTGGAGCTATCCAGATTCGTAGTGTGGGATGTAGGGCCATTTCCTGGGATAGTGATGTATAAAGGCCCCAAACCACAATCTGACTTTTGAAAAAGCCCGAGCTCATTAAAAAGTCTCCCAAGGGGCTCAGACCAACATCCAGGCACTGAATGAAACCAAGGAGAGATTACCCCAGTAATTCACGTTCCATGAGGGTGAATGGCTGGGCACTGCTCCATGGCTACCTGCCAATGTGGCAAGACCCTAGAGCCCAGAGTGAGCCGCCCCCTGGAGGGTAGGACCCCACAAAAGCTCCTCAATTCTAGGACCTCAGAATGACACCAACAAGGGACAGGAATTATTGGTGCTCAAGGTAACAAGTGTGTACAATGGCTACCCAATGCCTAGGTACCCACCTGAGACCACAGCCCTTGTGCCACCTGCAGACAGGAAATCCAATTCATAGCCAAAGATTAATATCCTTCCAGGCTGCAAAGTAAGAGCTTGACATTGGAGTTAACTTTGGGAACTGAGGTTCATACACGCCATGAGTGTCTTTTACACCAGGGCACTGTGTATATCCTCCTATCAACAGAGTTCAGGGCAATGTGCAGCACATGTAGGTGCTCAGGAAATATTTGCTGATGGAGTGAATGAGTGAATAAAGGAATGGGTGGAGGAGCCCATGGTGGAGTTATGTTCTGAAGAGGCAGGTGTCTTGGGACCTCGGCCTGCCTTCACTTACCTCGAGTATATGTTTGTCCCCACCCAATCATCCAGCACATGGATCCAAGAGATGGCTTGAGTTTAGGGTTAGGTAGACAGACAGGCTGGATGACGGGGGACCAGGAGACAGAGTCCCTGAGCTTCAGGAGGGCAATATCCTGGGACATGAGGCTGGTGAAATCTTCATGAATCACGATGCGAGTTACTGAGAGTTCGGTGCCATTTTCTGAGAGGCGTTGAATTCCCATCTTCATGGAGTATGATCTGGGGTCCTTGGATCTACAGGGTCACGGGTAGGAGGCAGATCACCAGCAGTGAGGTCAAATATAGAATGGTTGGAGAGACACAGGCTGAGCACAGGGCTACCCAGCCAGGCACCTACTTCCGGATCCCCAGATTCAGCAGGGCCTCCCAGGCCAGAAAACAAAGCCCCTGAGACTGGCTGGCCACCCTGACTGACCTCTGAAAGTAGTGCACACCTGTAAGGACCCACTGGTGGTGGATGAGGGAGCCGCTGCAGTTGTTCGTGCCCAGGAATAGGATGCTCACCTGCCATGGCCATTTGCCTGCCTCTACTAGCTTCCCCTTCACATTCTTGCAGCAGATGTTAGTCTGACCACAGGCCTGGAACCAGGACCCTTAGAAAAAAGGTAGAGAGGGGGCCATGACAGCCCCATGCAGACTCTCAGGCAGCAAAGGGCAGCCCTCAGACTTCCAGCCGTCACAAGCAGCCACTGCCACATGCACATGTGGGGAGGGGCTTTTCTCACCACCCCCAAAGTGGCCACCAAAGGCCCAAAGGCAGCAGGAGCCCCATGTTATAAAGAGAGCCTCCAAACAACGGGGACCAGACAACCCCTCCAGGGCTGCTTACAATCCATCAGCCCAGGATTCATCCCTTCGCCCTTGTTTACACAAGTGAAGGAGAAGAGAGAATTATCAGAGGGGTGAGTGTCAGTAAGCGCTAAGTGATGGGGCACAATGAGCAGGGCTGCTAGTCAGTTGTAGCCAGAAAGCAATGGACAGTGATGTCACATTGTACAACTCCAGGGCCTGCCTCCATAGACCACCAGCCCTGGAGGTGCACCCTCTGCGACCATTACCAGGAAATGAGTAGAGATGCTTGTCAATTTCCTCCTTGCCCCTCACTGGCCCCAACAGCAGGAATGGGAGCAGTGGGGGCTGCATTGAACTGGATAGGAGATTGAGATTCTGAACTGGACCACCTTGGACTGGTATTTAATAACTAAACATCACCGAGGGCAGGAAAGGGAGAAATTCTACAGCGAAGGTTGGAGACCAAGATTAAAGACAAATTAAAAGGTTCCTTATGTATAGCCTGCTGTAAAGTTTGGGCTGGCCAAGAAGCTGTCACAGGCGGTCATGGACCTCCTCATACAGGCAAAGTTGGACACCTTTTACACTGCCTCAAGCAGACGTGGTTCCAGAAAGTGTTCCCCTCAGCAGTTCGGTATGCAGTGCCAACCAGAGCTTCAGGGACTCAGCAGCAGCAAGCAAGGCTCGTCCTTGCCTGGGAATGGGGCGGGGGGCGAAGGGGGGAGGCAGGGGCGTGTTCCATGGTGGTGGTGGAGAGGGTACAACAATCAACAGACCAGGCTAATAATCTATTGCAACTTATACACATTAGCAGAAACATCTACTGGGCTCTGCCTCATAGCAGTCCCTCAGAGGGTCCCAAACCATTGATGTTTGGTCTTGTTCCACCATGTCCCAGGGCTCCTGGTACTGCTATCAGATGCGGATGGCTGGTTCCCTTGCCACACACTCCCATGGCTGGTCACCTTTACCCTCAACCAGTGGCTCCCCCCAGGGATACACAGGCACCTGCACAAGCCCCAACATCTCCATGGAGTTTTGTCTGCCTTGCCCTCTCATTACTCCATTCTTGCCCATGTTTCTGTCCAATGGCTTGCTGTCTTATTTTCTGTCTCCCCCAAGGGGGAGCCACATTTCCAGCCCTTCTCATATACTGTGGTGGGTTTATGGCTATCTTGTTTCAGATTACAGCCTGCTCCAGTGGAGACTTTGGGAGGAAAGAGAGGGCTTCCAAAGCCTTGCCCTTGCCTCTCTCACAAAGCTTAGGCCCTGGAGACCCAGGGTCCCACAGAATGAACTTCGCTACTTAAAAAGTGACAGCTCTAAGAGGTAGGGTTGGGCTTTGCTTCTGTGCTCCACACCCTCAGTGGGTTCCTCAGTTTCAGAGAACAGTACTCCTCAGAACTCACGTCCAGGACAACGTTGACTCTGATCTCCTTCCCCCAAACCTTATACAAGATGTGCAGGATTCAGCCTGGAGATGCCAGCACCAGATGCCAGCACCAAGAACAGCAGCTGAATCTGGAGGGAGCCATGATGGATTAATTTGGGAGCATGAGGTGTTGCGGATCAATCTTGTCATAGACACAGTGATACCATTCCATACACGGGGGACACTCAGTGGCTCAAACAGATTCCATTGCGGACCACCTCTACCCCTTCTTGGAGTTCCAGAGTGCAAGCACTCCCACTCACAAGCTGTATTCCAACGTCACCCCGTGCACTCACACGTGGCAATGAGAATGTGTGTCTTGGCTCATGACCTCCGTCCCTACAAGGTCCCAGATCCTCACCCCCACATCATCACAGGCACAGCAGTTAGCTACAAGGAGCAGTGCACATCCTCACCACCCCCAGACGTCACAGATGCCTGAGGACAGCACAGAGTAGGAGAGCACTCATTCATTCACTCACTCACTCAAGGAACTGGTCTGGGAAGGGGAGTCAAACAGTGAAGGAAAAGGACAAATTCCCTAAGTTGGGGAACACATCCCTACTAAGAGATGCCACGCCAGCAAATTTTCTGCCAAGGGGCAGAATGGACAGCTGGCAGGTGACCTGAATCAGGGCTGCCACCACAAGATTACATGTGGTCAGTTAGGGTGGGAGCCCAGAGACCTTGTCACATGGGGTCCCACATTTTTTACCCGCAAAGAGTCTACTGAAAACTGGTATTGAATCCTGGCACCACAAGCACTTAGTTCTCTGGGCCTCAGGTTCCTATTGTGAAAGGCGGATATTGGTAAAGCCCACTTCAAGGGGTGTTGAGATATAAGCCATGTGAATGATGCCTTATGTGGGATGAGCAGTCACCCACATATCACATCGTCCTCATCACAAGTCCCAGTTCTCTGAGATTGTGCCTCCCAAATCCGTTCCATGGATATTACTTTGTTTCCATTTTTAATAAGGCTCTTTCCTCATGCTCGTGGTCACTGGCAAACAGAAACTGCCTCGACACTGTCTGGGTCCCCAGGTTTGGCACACCATGCAGTCTGATGAGGAGGTGCCCATCAGGAACAAATGGAGGCCGTGCAGGCATGAGGACAGTTGATATAGGCACCCAGGCAAACAAAGCCCTCCTGCCTCTCTCCCGTGTTCCCAAAGCCCTACCTTCAATATAGAGATTATTCTTAGCCCTGGCAGAAGGAAATGGAGATGCGAGGCCCTGAAGATCTCCCTGCCCACATGCCACGGCAAGCAACTGCACGGCCCTCACTGGTCCTCATTATGGGACTTGGAGGCAGGGTGGGGCAGGGCATCTCCGTGAGAATTCTAGAACTCATGGTTTGTTTATGCAGGGCAGCAGGGAGTGAGCCTCTGCCCCAGGGTTGGGGGCTCACCCAGCTGGGGCAGCAGCAGGAGGCTAAGTAGACAATGTGGTCTGGGGCATGGCCTGCCAGAGCCATGATGTGATGCTGCTGCCAGACACCTCTCTGGAATGGTGCTGCTGCTGCCTTGCCCTGAGCCTGTGACAGCACGTGCTGTCTGGCCCGAGACAGTGCCTCCTGGGCTCAGCCTTGGCCTTGACAGGGGCCCTGTATCCCTAACCCTAAGTCTGTGATAGCGCCAGGTATCTGGCTCGTGACAGTGCCTAGTGCCTGGCCTGTGAGGCACTCCCAGTACCCAGTTCAAGTTCCGTTATGAAGCCCTTCTCATGGCTCCCCTGGAGGTATGGAAACTGAGGCTCTGAGAGGGGGACAGCTAGTTCCTGCTGTGATTAATTGAGCTGGAACTGAAGTTTTCCTTCTTCCCACTCTACATTTTTAAGAGAACAGCTCATGGGTAGAGGCCAGGTGTTTTGGGCCTGGGAGGTGAATTCCTGAGAGGAAGCAGCGTGCAAGCCTGGGTCTTCATGAATCAGCAGAATAAATGACATTTTGGGACCCCTCCCCACCACTCCATTGAAGTCCCCACCCCAAGAATCCCCCGAGGAACTGTCCATGAGGACAGCTCACTTCGGCTCCACCCCGTTGTCAGTGTTGTCAAGATCATGGGTCACGAGATTGCTGCTCATTACACTGCTAGTGGAGATGGACCGGGGCCAGCACTGTGGAAAACTTTGGAATCATTTAGCAAAGCAGAAAATGTGCCTACCTCACAACCTGCGGTTCCACTCCTGGTTGTGAGCCCTAGAAACATCATGCATGTATGCAGGAGGAAAGACACATGAGACTGTTGGCAACAGCACTGTTGGGTAGAGCCCCAACTAGAAACTACCCAGCTGCCATCAAAGGCAGGATGAATGCATGGAATACTTGAGCAATGAGAACAGACCACTACATGTAGCGACATGGGAATCTCATAAAACATATTGCTGAGTGAAAGAATTCAGACACCAAATGGTACATATTGCATGAAATTCAAAAACAGGCAACACAAACTATTTTTAGGGGTACATGGTAGAAAATCAGATTTCCCACAATAAGATTTCCTCTGGGGGAAAGAGGGAGAAAGAGGGAGGGAGAGAGAGAAGAAGGAAAATCCAGAGAAGCAAAATTCTCTCTACTCTTCTGCCTTTGTGGAAAGTAATGCTTTGCGGGGGAATGATCAACCAATAAAACCAAGATAATTGAATAAAGACCAAGCATATCCGTTATCACTGCCAATGTGAATACAAAGAAAAACCTCTACTTTTACAAGTCAGAGATTCTTATATTGGGTAGAAAAAAATCCACTCACATGCTACTCAATAGAGACTCACCTAAAACAAAGTGATATGAAGCAGTTGAAAGTAAAAGATGGTCAAAAATATATTAAGTATATGTAAGCAAAAATAGAAATGACAATATTAACCTCTAAAGATGTAATTCAGGACAAAACAGAAAAATAACTTTCTGTTGAAAAAAGATAAAAATTATAATGACTATGTAACATTAAAGTTGTTCATCAATAACGACATCAAACAGTGACACATGAGAAATAGAAAAACCTCACTTGCAGTGGGAGAGTCTTCTCCAGCTTTGTCTATCTTTGAGGGATTGAACATCTATAAAAATCAACTGCACACTAGACTACTAAGCAGAAACTAATACACCATTGTGAAGCAATTATACTCCAATAAAGTTGTAAAAAAAAAAAAAAGAAAACCACAATAACTTCCCTAAAAGTGGAACTAGTTTGGGCCACGTTTTTTACCATGATGCAATGAAACAAAGATTTAATAAGAATGAGTAAGTAAAATAAAACAAATGACTTGAAAATTTTAAAAATAAAGTTGGTTAACTTATTTCAAGGAAATAAAAACATTCTATAAACTATTTAGAAAATACTAATAATTAGAGCAATGCATTGAAAAAACTTTTTGAGTGTGTTCAAGGCAAATCTATAACCTTAAAGGTATTTATTATTGAATAACGAAGAATGAAAATTAATGAATTAAATGTTCAAAGCAAGAAACCGTAAAAGGTACAAAATAACCCCAAGGAAAATCTGTAAGAAACATGTACAAAATATAAAATTATACCCTAATCAATTAGTACAGCAGAGTTAGGAATGAACTCTATGATCTGGATCTTTATAAAAAGAAATAATATTAAATAGGACAACGGGCATATTTTACACTGATAGGGTATAACCCATCAAGATGGTGCAGCAGGCATGAACCTTGCCCTCCTAACAACACAGCTTTCAAACATGAAGCAAGAATTGTTAGAACTGCAGGAAGAAATAGACAAACTCTGAATTCTCATGATAAACCGCTCAGAAATCAGAAGATTTATAGATATAAAATATTTGAAGTGTTGAGAGGATTTGAATAACCCAATCAACAAGCCTGATCCAGTCAGTTATAGCTAGAACTCTGTTTCAAAACACACTCTTTTACTTCAAACGCACATGAAATATTCAATAAAACTGACCAAATACTAGGCACAAAGAAAACCTCAATACATTCCAGAATGTGGAAATAATTAAATCCATATTGATATAATTTTTAATAGAGAAAAAGGAGAAGCCCCTGTCCCTCTCCCAAACTATCTGTCAGGAGATTAAATAACACCCATATAGTACTCTTGGGTTAAGTAAGAAATACAGTGTGAAATAAAAAACAATATAGAATGAATGGCAATGAGGTCAGTACATATAAAATCCTGTGAAATGCGGCCAAAGTGAGACTCACAGGAAATTTTATGGAATTACTGAAAATATTAGAAATGAAAAAAGTCTATAATAATGAACTAAGCATACTACTCAGGAAGTTAGAAAAAGAACAATAAAGTAAATCTCCCCAAAGGAGAAGATTGAATTACTAAAGCTAAAAGAACTTTCATGAAATAAAATAAACAAAAATCAGCATACTTGATCACTAAAATCAAAAGGTAGTTTGTACCATATAGGAGTTGACAAGTTAAGAGAAACTTCCACTCAGACAGGCTTAAAATTTCTGTCTCCTCTCTTCAGTGATGGTGGCTTCATTCTGAGTTGATCCCCTTATTGAAAAATGGTTGCCAGCATCCTTCTGCCTCCTCATCCACATTAAGAGAGACAGTATGGGGACTTCCCTGGTGGTACAGTGGTTAAGAATCCGCCTGCCAATGCAGGGGACACGGGTTCGAGCCCTGGTCCGGGAAGACTCCCACATGCCGCGGAGCAACTAAGCCCGTGTGCCACAACTACTGAGCCTGTATGCCTAGAGTTCACGTTCTGCAACAAGAGAAGCCACCACAATGAGAAGCCCGTGCACCACAAGGAAGAGTAGCCCCCGCTCACCACAACTAAAGAAAGCCCGCGTGCAACAACGAGGACCCAACGCAGCCATAAATAAATAAATAAATAAATAAATAAATAAGGAGAGACAGTATGCATTTCTCTCCTCTAACCATACCTTATGCTTATTGGGATAACCTAACTGGGGTCAGGTGGCCGGGCACTGGACTATGCTAATTAGATCAAGCCAATGAGCCACCCACTTGGGAGCTGGGAGTATGACAGCTTCTCCCTGAAGATGATGAGCAACATGGCAGACAGTGTGAACTAATGACTAGGACCTGTAGTAATATGAGGGAAGGATGGATACCATAAAGCTAACCAGTAACAGTACACCAGGTGTTTTTTTGGAAAATACCTATGAAATAGACAAAAATTTGACAATTTTAATCTTTAATAATTAAGAAAAGTGAAAGAGTACACATGTAAATAATATTAAAAATAGGAAAGGAGCCATAGGTTCAAATTTTACGTATCAGTTTAAAATTTTAAAATCTAAGCTAAATTGATTTGTTTTACTAAAGTTAATGCAAAAAGAGGTGGGAAACCCAACTAAGCCAATAACTATGCAAGTTTTTTTTTTTAAATAGTCAAAGATTTGTCCCCTAAAAAAGGCATCAGGCCTAATAAGTTTTATGTGCACAATCTACCAAACGTAAGGAACAGATAATGTTGGTGTTATATAAACTGCTCTAGGGCACAGGAAAAGACTAGAAAGCTCCTCAACATGTTTTAAGATGCTAGCATAGCAATGGCACCAAGGGTGGAACAGAAAGGAAAACTGTAGGCCAATCCAATATTGGAACAAAAATTCTAAACAAAACGGTAGAAATTTAATCCAGAGTGTATTACAGGATTTACCTAAGAAATCTACCGGAGATCTAGTCATGTGTTTCACTAAGTAAACAAATTAAATAAGAATAATCACCTTAACAGTTCACAACTGTGTCACCTGGGCCCAAAACAGTGCCTGACACAGAGGAAATTCCAAGTATCTGGGGAATGAATGAAAGAATGAAGTCAGGGTCAGCACATGTACCCTCACCATTATTGCTACTATTTCATATTGTGCTGGAGTCTCCAGCAATGAGATAGCAAAAGAAATAAACGGTGTGACTTTCAAAAAGGACAAGAGGGAGCTGTCACCACTATAGGTGATGTGATTACCCCAAAATAAGCCAAGAGAATCAACTGAAAAACTACTGAATTTAATACACAGTTTTGCAAGATGACCAGGAATCAAGATCACTGTTTTTTTTTTAAATCCATCAACAGCTTTAAAATACCTAATATGCAGAATTAGAAAAAGTGTAATGGGAAAAGATACCACCCATAACAGACATAATCAAAATTTGTAAACTACTTAGAAATAAACTCAATGGTTTTCCAGACATCCATGAATAGAAGAGCTGAATGAATGGAGACATATACCATATTCCTGGTTAGGAACTCAACACTGTAAAAATGACAGTTCTCCCCAAATATTCTGTGTATTTAATTTCAGTTAAAATATCAATAACATTTTTAGTGAAAACCGACAAACTGATTCTAAAGTTTATATGGAAGGCAAACTCTGTAGATTAGGCAATTTTTTTTTTTTAAAGAAGAAGGAGAGCTTTTGCTACCATTTAACAAAACATAACATGAAGCTGATTGAAACAGTACAGCACTAGCCCAGGGACAGACAAACAGATTAGTGGGAAATAATAAAGGTTTCAAAACCACATCCACAAATATATTAGGATTTCGTTATTATAAATGTGGACATTCAAATCAGCAGGAAAGGATGGACTCTACAAGAAATAATGTCAACCGAGTTGGCTCTCCAGTTGAAAACAGTTAGCGCCTGACTCACACTATACATAACAGAAATTTCAAAAGGATTACAGTTACACATAAAAAATAAATTTATCAAAATATTAAAAGAAATATGTGAAGATAGTTTTATAATCTGGAGATGGAGAAGGCCAAGTTAAGCAAGCCACAAAATCCATAAAGAAAGTAAACACTGACTGACTTCATTCAATAATAATTTTTAAAGTCTTTACAGGAAAATTACCCATATGTTCCACATATTTGTAAAAGATAAGTGGCAACAACTGGAGAAAATATTTGTAAAATAATTGACAAAAGCTTAATATTCAGAAAAGATAAAGACCTTCCATGAGAAAAAGATAAACAACCTAATTTCTAAAATAAGCACATGAACGGAGGATTTACTAGTGAAAAGGTATAGCTTTTTTTCAATAAACACATGAAAAGACATTTTTCCAATCAAGAAAATGCAAATTAAAACAGCAATGATATAACTTTCTACCACTGGATGGGCAAAATTTTTGAAGATTAATAATATCCATTTTTAGCAAAAAGCAGCATTCATTCTTGTATACTGTAGGTGTGAATGTATAGTGGTTCAGCTTTTGCGAGGAGTAAACTATATTCATCCAAAATTACTAAATTTGTGTCTACTGTGATGGTCCTCCCGAGTCCACTCCTAGGAAGACCGCTGCAGAAATGCTTCAGACTGTGCTCTCCCCCACCCCACCCCTGAGCACGCAGCAATATGCTCATGGCAGCACTGTCACAATGCTGACAAGTCAGAAACAGCCTAAAACCTGGTGCCGGTTAAATAACATACATTACATCCACACGGTACACATGCAATAATGTAAAATTATGAATAGCTCTAGGTACTGACATAGGTTTTCAAGGCATATAGTTGTTTTTTTTGTTTTTTTGTTTTTTTTTTTTTTGCGGTACACGGGCCTCTCACTGTTGTGGCCTCTCCCGTTGCGGAGCACAGGCTCCGGACACGCAGGCCCAGCAGCCATGGTTCACGGGCCTAGCCGCTCCGCGGCATGTGGGATCTTCCCAGACCGGGGCATGAACCCGTGTCCCCTGCATCGGCAGGCGGACTCTCAACCACTGCGCCATCAGGGAAGCCCCCATATAGTTTTTTTTTTAATGTAGGTTATTAATAATACATATATAAGATTCTATTTATTTAAAAAACCATAAAGATATTTTATTTAAGGATGCTAACAATGATTACTTCTGGGGAGGGGAGCAGCATTAGTGGCGGGGGTGAATGAGCAAGGGAGAATCTTTACATGTATTTCTGAATTTTTTTGGTAAATCACAACAAAAATTCAGACATTGCTTTCAATTGTTTTAAATTTTTAAAAAATGTAGGAGGGGGGCTTCCCTGGTGGCGCAGTGGTTGAGAGTCCGCCTGCCGATGCAGGGGACACGGGTTCGTGCCCCGGTCCGGGAAGATCCCACATGCTGCGGAGCGGCTGGGCCCGTGAGCCATGGCCGCTGAGCCTGCGCGTCCGTAGCCTGTGCTCCACAACGGAAGAGGCCACAACAGTGAGAGGCCCGCGTACCGCAAAAAAAAAAAAAAAAAAGTAGGAGGGGAACTTTTGTAATCAGTTTTTTTTTTTAAATGCCATTTTTTTTAAAAAAAAAAAGCTGATTTTGGAGCACGGTATGTGGGTCCTTCCTACTGTCACCTACAGTGCATGTCTCAACTGCTCTCTTACAGCATGCCCAATTTACAGTTGAGGAAACTGATGCCTCAGGCCCCGGCCCTTTCCCAAAGCCCCAGCACAAGTGATATAGCAAAAACCATCAGTCCCCACTCTGGGGAGCCTCCCAGCAGAATTAATTCCAGGAGGCCTTACCCACGCACCAACCCCCAACTCCCAGGGCCACCCAGAAAAGAGAACAGAGCCAGCTCATGTTTGCACAGATTTAATTAATCCCTGCTATCCTGGTCCCCAATTCCAAAGCCCTTCTAGGCCGCACTTCCCTTCTCCTGGTCACTCAAGGCCTAGTCATCCACCACATCCTCCCCACTAGGAGGTCAAAGAAGGACCCAGTCTCCCAGGGGCCACTCTTTCCCCACCTTGACCCTTGTTGAATACAGACCCATGACCTTGGTCTAACCTTGATCTGGCCCCATTTGGCAAAGGCAAAGCATGGAGAAGAAAGGAGAAGGGAGATCAGGGGCCCATCTGGGGCTGCAGCAGCCAGGACAGGAGTAGGAGCCAGGAGGAGGTGCAGGGGACTGAGAGAACCCCATTGCTTATTTGCTTCTTGATCCATTTGCTGTATTTGGTGATACGGGTGTACACGCCTGGATTCCGTACTTGGGCGCAGGCCTTTTCCCAGGACAACACCCCAGCAAGAATCCATCTGCCCTCGACTTCACAAGCCAACGGACCCCCAGAGTCCCCCTAGGCAAAGAGAGAGGAGTGATGGAGTCTCTGGACCCAGCTGGGATGCAAGGGATTGGGGGACCCAGAATGCCCACCCTCTGAGTTCTGCTTGGAAGCTTCTTTCATTCCTTGAGGATCTCACTACCTGGAGCCCTCCTTCACTCCTCAGTTGGGGATCCCATCCCAGAATATCAGGCAAAATCAAAGTCACGGGGGAGGAAGATGGGAGCAGGGCACTACCTGATGATGATGACAAAGAGGGAGGCCAAGCAAACCTCTCCCTGGGGAAATGCCCCCTACCTGGGGTCATCCCAACCGAAGGAGAGCTGCCAGAACTTCCCAGAAACTCACATAGCACAAGTTTTCTCCATAATTGGTGGCACAGATCATGTCCCCCAGGACAAGGGGGACAACGCGGGGGATGAGGGACTTCTTGCGGTAAATCTGGTCACACATCTTGTTGTCCATGATAAACACCTCGGCCTCCCGCAACTCTGGGGTCAGCGTGGAGTTGGCTGTGGAGGAGTCCAGTGGAGTGAGAACTGACTCCTCACTCTACTCAGCCCTGCCTATTCCCAGGGTCTTGTCACCTCCATCCTCAAGACTCAGCCACACCCCTTCACACCTCCATGCCCTCCTTCACCTGGCCCTTCCCCCTGTGGTGTGGACCATGTCGGGCAAGCACCTTGCCCTCTAAGGCTCTATTTCAGGATCCCTTTCTCTGGGAATCTTTTGCTCCTGAACCAAGCAGGCTACAATCCAAGTTTCGATGCAACCACTCAGAAATTGAGACCCCACCCCCATGCTGCTTCTCTCCAGCCTCTGAGCTCTATACTGGCTGTGCCCTCTGCCACCTGGTTGACATTCGCTCTTCCTTCAGGCATCTCAGGCAGACTCTCTGCCAGAGATCATCCCAGATCCCTCCCGACTTGCTCTCAAGATCACCTGACAAAGTCTTTGCCTCTTTCCTTGTTAATCTATGCTTCCACCCATACTCAGTTATGAGTTCCCTAGAGGCAGGGCATGCATTACCAGTGACAAGGGTTTGGCGTGTGGCAGATGCCTGAACATCGAAGTTTCTCAGGTGAACAAATCAGTGAGTGAGTGAATTTATGAATCCCTGACTCTGAGCTTCCGTAAGAGGCAAATGATCAGGTTTTCCTAGGACTAAATGAAGTGCCCATAGCAAATGCAATGGTGTAAACCACGGCAACAGTTCCCATGTGAGGAGCAATCCTAACACATCCAAAGAACCAGGGGCCAGAGGTAACAGCCACAAGCTTCCTGAGAGGCACCATGAGGGGGCTCAGCAGGAGAGGCCCCAGAGGAAAGGAGTGTACCCTCTGGGGTACCACACGTCACCCCCGACCCCATTCTCCTCACCTGAGAAGCGCTGTTTAACCTGGCCCCAGCCAGTCACCCAGCATTGCGTCCCAACCTTCAGGTTGTAGTTGGGCTCCGGGAGGCAGATGGGCTGCACGTACTTGCTGACAACGACAGGTGTGTGAAGCTGGAGGAGGGCAATATCACCCGTGATGAAGTTCCGGCCCCAGTACTTGGGGTGCATAATGATGTCCCTCACAGGGATCAAGAGGGCCCTCGTGGAGTCCGTGGGCTTCAGCTTGGAGGTACCGAGAATCACTGAATACTCTTTTGTGCTACAGGAGACACAGAGCCCCACCTGGTAGATGTCAGGTTATCAAGCAACACTATGCTCCTACCTCCGCCAAGGACGTTCCCCTTAGCAGGAGTCCTGCCTCATTTGCCCTGCTCACTCCATCTTGCTCATCCAGCCAGGGGGCCCTCAGAGTCAGAGATATGACTGCCTCCTCATTCATCAGTCAAGCTGATTCAAGTGGCCGGGTCTATGTGCTGTGTATTCGAGTGTGCAGCTATTAGCATGCATGCATGTTCTAATGTGTGTGAGGGGTGGGGTGTATACAGGGTGTATGCTGTTGCCCTGGTCAGGATATAGTCTTTGTTGCTTGGGGCTCCTGCCCAAGCTCAGTCCCCAGCCTCTGTGAGATCATGAGCATGACTCTTCCCTGTTCTGGACATCCCTTCCCACTCCACCCCACGTCCCCCACTGCCACGTTGTTTCATAGAGGAAATGAGGAGTCTAGGCTGGGCCCACTGCAGCCCTGGGTCTCCGTGGGCCACACTCACCCTTGGATGCAGTGGGCAGCAGTCACCACCCAGTCGAGATCAACGAGGGCCCCTCCACACACATGCTCATTTTCCACTCGGAGGCTCACCTCCCAGGGCCAATGGCTTGTCACATCCAAATTCTTCGGCCACCAGGGTTTGCCACAAGCTTCAGGAACAAGCATGACAGGGAGATACAGTGGCCGCATAGAGGAGGATAAGAATGACTGTGACCAAGATGCCCTCCAGGGTAATTTGCATGAGGCTGTAAACTTGGGGACTTGCTTCCATTTCAAAGAAGGGGAGAATGAAGGTGAGAGAAGAGCAGTGGCCTGCCCAAAGGCACTGAGCTGACAGAAAATGACAATGACAGAGATAAAAAGCATCAAGACAGAAACACAGAGACACGACAGGAGTAGGAGAGAGATACTGAGACACACAGGGAGCAAACAGCACAGAACCTCAAAACAAGGGAGGAGCATAGAAGGAGCCCCAGGACAGGAAATGTATTCTCTTGTGTCAGGGTAAGTCCCTAGGCCACGTTCCTGAAAGGCTATAAAGCTTTCTGCATCTCTTAGATGCAGAAGGCCTCTGTCCCCACACTACTCAGAGTCAAGAAAAGCTCCAGACTTCTATGTCAGAAGTCTTTACATAGACCATTCAAGAAAAAGTCCCAGCATGGAGCCAACAGAGGCCTCCCACTCTGTGTAACAGCTTACACACTATCAGTTTGCAAGTAGTTCCAACAATCAAGTTGTATGACTGCATGAATATGAACACAGATGCAGAAATTGTAAATAAAATATTAGCCAATATTATATTTTTTAAAATAATGCACCATGATCATGTAGAGATTGTCCTGGGGTACAAGGGTGGTCCCACAATTGGAAGCGCTCTCTGTGTATTCCCCACATAAACAGTTCTTTTTCTCTAAAAGAACTGTGCTTTTCTCAATAGACACAGAAAAAGGCATTTGAAAAATTCAACACAGATTTACGACTAAAAAACAAAACACTCTTACTTAGCAAACTGGGAACAGAAAGAAAATACTTATTTATACAAATTATATGCCACAAACCTACAGCAAACATCATATAACATTAAGAAACAGGCCAGGGCTTCCCTGGTGGCGCAGTGGTTGAGAGTCCGCCTGCCGATGCAGGGCACACGGGTTCATGCCCCGGTCCGGGAAGATCCCACATGCCACGGAGCGGCTGGGCCCGTGAGCCATGGCCACTGAGCCTGCATGTCCGGAGCCTGTGCTCCGCAACGGGAGAGGCCACAACAGTGAGAAGCCCGCGTACCGCAAAAAAAAAAAAAAAAGAAACAGGCCAAAAAAATTATACTTTCTGAAGCCAGGAATAATGATACTTTGTGGGAGGAGGACAAAGGAAGTAACTGGGAGGACATAAGAGAGCTTCTGGGTGCTAGTACTGCTCTACTTTCTGACCTCGGTGGAGACTGCACAGGTGCGTTCACTGTGTGATAATTTCTTGAGCTGGACACATAATTTGTGCACTTTTTTTGTGTATGTATATAATACTTCAGTAACTGACTTTTAAAATCCATAATATTTCTCTATGCCAACCAACCTGAGTATAGCACAACTATATTCAAAATAAGATACAGTTTATAGCTAAAAATTATAAAATACCTTGGAATTAAAGTATCCAACACTAAGCAAGATTTTTGCAGTAATACATTTTAAACTCTAATAAAGGACACTGAAAATGACTGGCATAAATGGAGAAAGAGCCATTGCTTTTAAATAGAATAACTAAATATTTCAGATGTAATTTTTCCCAAAATTAATCTATAAAGTCACTTACCCAGTTAAAATTTTTAAGAAATTTGATAAACTTACTCTAAAATTGAAATAGAAAAACAAAGGTCCATAAATAGTTCCATCTTTGACAAAGCAGAGCAAAGAAGGGACACTTGTCCTAGCAGATATTAAGGCACACATCAAAGCCATAGTGACAAAAACAGTGTGGTATTGACAAGGACAGACAAGTGGACCAAAAAAAAAAAAGGAATAGAGAGCTTGAGATTGTTTCAGGGAATACAGGAACTTAATGTAAATAAAGGAGTCACCACAATCAGTGAGTAAAGGATGGATTGTTGAGTAGATGGTGCTGGGAAAACTCGCCCACTATAAAAGAAATAAGAAAAACAAAACTGGATTCCTCTCTAGTAGTACTTGAAGACCTAAATGTGAAAGGTAAAACCGTAAAGTTAACAGCTAACCATGTGGCATGGGATGGGAAAGGACTCTTTAAACAAAACCTCAAACCACAATCCATAAAGCATTAAACTGATTAACTTGATTACATCAAAATCAAGGATTTTTGACCCCAGGAACAAAGTTAACCATCAGATGACAGATTAGGAGGTAATATTTGCAATATCTAAAATCAATACAAGACTTTTATTAGGAATATACAAGGAAGTCCAGGAAATCAACAAGAAAAAAGAACAGAAAATATGCAAAGGATAAAGACAGTCAATTTATTAGAAGAGGAAACTCAAGAAGCCAACAGCACATTGAGACATGCTCAAACTCATTAGTAATGAGAAAAATGTCAATTAAACTAAGAAGTCATTTTTTTGTCTATTAGATAGGCAAAAATGTAAAAGCTGGATCATGCCAAGGGGTGGGAGGTCTGTAGCAATATATACACCTTCACAAACTGCTGGTAGGAATGCAGAGGGCTGACTCAATTGGAATATGGGCAATAGATTAAAATATGCTACCAATGTAAATTTTTGAAACTGATAACTTGTACTGTGGTTATCTAAGAGAATATTCTTAGAAAACACACACCAGAGTATCTAGAGATAAAGAGCCATGCTGTATGTTACCCTCAACTGATTCTGAAACAAATTTTGTGTGTGTGCGTGTTCCTTGTACTATTTTTGCAGTCTTTTTTGTAAGTTTAAAATTATTTCCAAATAAAATGTTTTTTTAAATGGGACTGAATGAAAAGAGGAGGAAACAGAAAGAGATCTAGAGAACATACTATTTGACTAAGTTAGAAATACATGCACACAAAACCACAATATGTATTTTTATAAAAACACACACAAACAGAAAGATACACATCAAATACACAAGAAAGGCTGGGAGAAGGGTGAAGAGGGGGAATAGGGGTGGGGCATGGACACAAGCAGAACTAACTAACTTACTCAACCAAACAATCCATAACAAATTAGGGTGCACCTGTGACAAAGGAAGCCTGCAAACAAGCAGGAGCAACCCAACCCTCCACCCCTGAGGTCTAAGGAAAAAGACAGGAAGACCCCAGAAGAGCCAGGCTCTGCAGACACCGCCACAGGGCCCAAGAGGTTCCATTTGCAAATGAACAGTTTAGAGCTCAAAATGTTTCTGTGTGGAAAAGGATCTGCATCAGCTACCTGGACATGTTCCCTGATGGGATGCAGCCTGGGTTGAACTTGAAGAGGTTCTGCATTCCCACAGGAGGCCCAAATACTCTTTTAATGTGCACTGTTGAGTCTGTACGTCCTGAACAGCACAGGCTGTTCTTTAGAAGGCAGGCCATTTAGATATAGACCCAGAAACATTATCTCTGTGACCCTCTTCAGAACATACCCTCCCAGGATCCAAGGTTTTCTTGAAGCAGGGGCTCACCTTACCCACCTGGTTTGGTGTTGTCTCCTTTGTAACCTGGAGGAGAAAGGGGGACAGAGATGAAGTAAGAGGTTGTAACAGGATGACAGTGAAGAGGTGCATTCTTCATTAATTAGTTAATTCATTCTTTCACCAAATATTTCCCCACCTCCCACTCTGTTCCCAGCCTGGAGCCCAAGGCCAGGGGGCTGGGGGAAGGGAGCGGGGGGGTACAGAGGTGTGTCAGACAGATACATCCTGTATTTGCCCTTGAGGAGCAGGTTGCCCAGCAGAGGAGACATAAGTAAACACACACTCATGTGCGATCAATGCGGGGACAAGGCCACAGGTGTCAGGTAAGCCCAGAAGAAGTGGTGGAGAGGGAGGCTTCTAGGAAGAGGGGTTATTGTGCCAGATCTTAAAGATGAGAAGGTAAAACAGAAATGAAAAGTGACAACGACATTCTTTATGAAAGAAACACCATGGTGTAAGCTGGAGACTCCAGAGGATAAAGGGCAAGGCCCATGATGACAAGAAATGATGCCAGGGGAAGAAAGTCAGGGGTCAATCACAAGTGCCTTCATAAGCCAGGCCAAGAAGCCTGAGTGAGACACTCTGGGAGAAGGGAGGCCAATGGAGGTGTGACATGGTCGGACTTGTATTGTGAAGGCAGTATGGAGAACAGATAGGAAGGTAACAAGACTGAACGCAGTAAGATCCCACCGTAGGCTCTGCAGAACCCAGGCAAGAAATGAGGGCTGAATGAAGAAGTGGCAGTGAGAACAGACTTGGTGAGCTGGATGTGGGACTGAGGGAGAAGGCTGAGTCTAGGATGACCCCCCAGTTTCTGATTTTAGAGAAGAGTGACTACTATCCACTGAGTAAGAGAACCCAGCTTACAGGAAGAAGAGGGCCTCAACTTTGGAACCCAAGGAGTTGAGGTGGCTCTAGGTCATCCAGGTACAGATGTCCAGTAGGTGGCTGCACATCCGTGCACATTGTGTTGTGGGGCAGCATCACATACATGGCAGCTCAATGCCCAGAGCAAGTGAGTTCACCCAGGGAGCAGTGAAGAAGGAACCCGGACAGCACCTTAGGGAACACCACTACGTCAGGGATGAACGGAGCATGGGTGGCCTGGGAGGGACACAGAAGGGCAAGCGAGTCACCCTGAGGTAGAGGAGAATTAGGAGGCATGGCCTGAGAGAAGCCAAGGGACTAGAGAAAATGAAAAAAGAGGGAGGAGCAGAAAGGTTAGGGATGTTAGGACAGAGACATGCCAGGAATGGGCTAAAGGTTAAGTAAGAAGTGAGGAAGCACCTGAAGGAAACATGAAGTGAAAACTTATTTTGAGAAATGTGGCAGTGAGGGGAAGAGAAGGGTGAAGAAACACAGCAAATAGAAAGGGAGAGGACAGAGATCGATGAGAGCACAGGAAGGGCCCAGAGTCCAGAGCAGGGGTGAGCAGGCTGACCTTGAACAGGAGGCCTGTCTCTGATTCCTAAGGAAAGGGGAGCGGGTGGCACTGAGTTGTCAGGTTTGGAGGGGCCCCCGGGCTGAGGGAGTCAAGGGGACAGCACCTGAGGGCATTCGTTTCCTGAGGGAAGGAAGCCGCTGCTAGTGAGGCACCCTCGGTAGGAGCTGAGGGTCTAGGAAGCAAGTGAGGTGAGGAACATTCGTTTAAGTGTTCGGAGACCATGAGTTTGGCCCGGACCGCCTGCCTGGAGCGGGGTCTTCAGCAGTGCCCTGCTGCGTGGGAAGATGAGCGAGGCTGGGCTGGGGGTGTAGAGGGTGAGAGGCCTGAGGATGCCGTCAAGAGCGTGGTTCGGGTCTCAGCCGCGACATCCACGCCTCCAGGAGGAAACACAGGGGTGCCCCCCGCACCACAAGGCCCCAGGAGGCTACAGGGCTGGCGGGTCTGAGGGCGGAAGCTGAGAGCGCGGGAGTCTGGGATCCCCAGAACCGCCCTGGGAGATGCCCCGAGGGGTAGCAGAGGAGAAGGGGCTGCGGGTGGGTGCCGCGGGGCCTGTCCTGGCCTCGAGTGTGGGTTTTGGCGGGGGGGGGTGGCGGCGTCGGGGAAGAAGGACCCAGAACGGGAGCGGCGCAGAGCAGGCGCCGCCTCACCGGAGTTCAGCTGCAGCAGCAGCAGCAAGAGGTGGCAGCTTAGGCCCGAGGGCCTCGAGGCTGCAGGCCCAGCGCTGAGGCAGGACAACGATGCGGCCATGAGCCCCTGAGGCGTCCGCTAGCGGCAGCAGGGACGGCTCTCACGACCCCCGAACGCCGCGACTACGTCTCCCGCACATGACGCACGTGACGGAGTTCCGGCACGTGACAGCCCCTCCGGCACGTGATGACGTCACAGACCCATGACGGTGCCCCTGGAACGCTGAACGTTCCTCTGCAGGTACCCCACCTCGTGCGGGTTCCTTGAAGATGACTGCAGATCCCGGGGCCTGTCATTGCCTTCACGGTGGCCAGTCCCATGGAAGTACCCCCAAGTGCCTTAAGTGGGTGACTGTCCCCCAAAACCTGGCCGGAGAAGGCACATCCAAATCCCTGGACTGGTGTTGGCACCTTGTCGCCTAGCCTCTGATCAACCTTGTTTCCCTGGGCTTCGTGCATTGAAGAGCTTCATAATTTATACTGATTTGAGAATCTGAAAAGGTGTAGAAAGCACAAGAAAAGAACAGTAAGGCTAGGGAATCAGGGAGGATGTCTTTACAAAAGTGATATTTAAGCTGGACCTAAGATGAACAAAGAGTCTTGGGGGAGAACTCACAGGAAAGGCATTTATCCTCTTCCACAAACCGTCAGTGGGATGGTGGAAACTGAAAGAAATGGTGGCGAATACCACCATTTCTTGGGCTTTCACAGGGTGTTTTTGTAGAAGAACGTGGTCTTTGGATCTGCTCAGTGTGTCCAAGATTGGGAGATGACAACCAAGATTCCTGTCCAGTGTGGGGGATCCAGCTCTGGGGACCACATTCCCCACCCTAGCATCTAAAGGGGTCCAGATGATGAGTTGCACCAATAGGAGGTGAGGAGAGGTTACAGATGCCACTTCCACGCCAAGGCAGTAGAGAGGAGGTTCACTTCTCTACTTGTGTTAATGCAGAGCAATGGTTCTCAAAGTGTGGTCTGCAGAGCAGCAGCGGCATCACCTGGGAACTTACTAGAGTTGTACATTCTCAGGACCCACCCCAGACTTATAGGATTGAAAACTCTGGGAGTAGAATCAGTGATCTGTAGTTTAACAAGCCCTCCAGGGAATTCTGAGGTAGGTAAGCATGAACCACAGGGTTGAGTGGAGCTATAAGATGGAGAAAAGCCACCTGCTGATCAAGAACACCTGATAGGGATGATACAGGAACAAGAAGTTAAATTTATTTTTAACCCATAAATACTCGGGTGGCTTCTTTTTTAAAAATTTATTTTATTGAAGTACAGTTGATTTACAATGTTGTGTTAGTTTCTACAGTACAGCAAAGTGATTCAGTTATATAGGTATAGATATTCTTTTTCATATTCTTTTTCATTATGGTTTATCACAGAATATTGAAAATAGTTCCCTGTGCTATACAATAGGACCTTATTGTTTATCCATTCTATATATAATAGTTTGCACCTGCTAATCCCAAACTCCCAATCCATCCCTCCCCCTCCCCACCTGGGCAAGCACAAGTCTGTTCTCTATGTCTGTGAGCCTGTTTCTGTTTTGTAGATAAGTTCATTTGTGTCATATTTTAGATTCCACATATAAGTGATATCATATGGTATTTGTCTTTCTCTTTCTGACTTACTTCACTTGGTATGATAATCTCTAGGTCCATGCATGTTGCTGCAAATGGCATTGTTCCATTCTTTTTTATGGCTGAATGGTATTCCTTTATATATATGTACCACATCTTCTTTATCCATTCATCTGTCAATGGATATTTAGGTTGTTTCCATGTCTTGGCTATTGTGAGTAGTGCTGCTCTTAACATAGGGGTGCATCTTTTTTTTTTTTTTTTTTGGCTGCATTGGGTCTTCATTGCTGTGCACAGGCTTTCTCTAGTTGCAGCGAGTGGAGGCTACTCTTCGTTGTGGTGCGCAGGCTTCTCATTGTGGTGGTTTGTCTTGTTGCGGAGCACGGGCTCTAGGCGCGCGGGCTTCAGTAGTTGTAGCACGTGGGCTCAGTAGTTGTGGCTCACGGGCTTTAGAGCACAGGCTCAGTAGTTGCGGCGCACGGGTTTAGTTGCTCCATGGCATGTGGGATATTTCCGGACCAGGGACCGAACCCGTGTCCCCTGCGATGGCAGGCGGATTCTTAACCACTGTGCCACCAGGGAAGTCCACATGTATCTTTTTGAATTATAGTTTTGTCCAGATATGTGTCCAGAAGTGGGACTGCTGAATGATATGGTAACTCTATTTTTAGCTTTTTGAGGAATCTCCATACTGTTTTTCAAAGTGGCTGCACCAATTTACATTCCCACCAACAGTATAGGAGGGTTCCCTTTTCTCTACACCCTCTCCAGCATTTGTTATTTGTAGATTTTTTGATGATGGTCATTCTGGCTGGTGTGAGGTGATACTTCATTGTAGTTCTGATTTGCATTTCTATACTAATTAGTGATGTTGAGCATCTTTTCATGTGCCTGTTGGCCATCTGTATGGCTTCTTTGGAGAAATGTCTATTTAGGTCTTCTGCCCATTTTTCGATTGGGTTGTTCATTTTTTTGCTGTTGAGTTGTATGAGCTGTTTGTATATTTTGGTAATTAAGCCCTTGTCGGTCGCATCATTTCCAAATATATTCTCCCAGTCACTAGGTTCTCTTTTCCTTTCGTTTATCGTTTCCTTTGCTGTACAAAAGCTTGTAAATTTGATTAGGTCCAATTTGTTTATTTTTGTTTTTATTTCTATTGCCTTGGGAGACTGACCTAAGTAAAAGTTGGTATGATTTATGTCAGAAAGTTTTGCCTATGTTCTCTTCTAGGACTTTTATGGTGTCATGTCTTATATTTAAGTCTTTAAGCCATATTTTTAAAGATTTATTTATTATTATTTTTATTTATTTATTTTTGGCTGCGTCGGGTCTTAGTTGTGGTACATGGGATCTTTGTTGAGGTATGCGGGGTCTTTTGCAGCAGCACGCGGGCTTCTCTCTAGTTGTGGCACATAGGCTCCAGGGAACGTGGGCTCTGTAGTTGTGGCGTGTGGGTTCCAGAGTGCATGGGCTCTGTAGTTTGTGGCACACAGGTTCTCTAGTTGAAGCACGCAAGCTCGGTAGTTGTGGTGCAAGGGCTTAGTTGCCCCACTGCATGTGGGATCTTAGTTCCCTGACCAGGGATCGAACCCACATCTCCTGCACTGAAAGGCAGATTCTTTACACTGGACCACCAGGGAAGTCCCCTTTAAGCCATTTTGAGTTTATTTTTGTGTATAGTGTGAGGGTGTGTTCTAACTTCATTGATTTACATGCGGCTGTCCAACTTTCCCAATACCACTTGCTGAAGAGACTGTCTCTTTCCCATTGTATATTCTTGCCTCTTTTGTCAAAGAATAATTGAACATATGTGTGTGGATTTGTTTCTGGGCTCTCTATACTGTTCCATTGATCCATATGTCTTTTTCTGTGCCCCTACCACGCTGTTTTGATTTTCAGTGGCTTCTTAAAGCAGCTAGCTCGATACTTATTAATAGACTGTATTTCATGTAAGTTCCTAGTCTCTCAACCCCAGCCTTCCTTGGGCAACACATGAGACAGACTGCACTCTGAAGCCCAGGGATATCTGGGAGCTGAAACGCTGACCCCTGGAAGGGCAGGTGACAGGAGATTGAGAGGGAATTAATCACCAGCAAGACACAGAGACTCTGGGACACTCTGTCCTGGAAAAATGGTGAAGAGCCAGTACCTAATATAGGGAATCTCTCTTATAATCCTCCCTGTGGGAATGCACTCTTTGGTAAGAGTGGAGGTGAGCAGCAAGTAGAAGCAGGGGAGAAGGAATAATATTGCTCATGCCCTAATTTTACTTACTCCTAGTTCCAGTCTATCTTGATTCTCTACTCTGAGCTATAAAGGCTATGAAATTAGACTACAAAGCTCCCCGCAGACGTGCTGATGACTATAACAGGAGTACAGGGAGCAGGACCCAGCTAGCTGAAACCATCCTTAGACTCACAAATGAGCAGGTTTAGACTCACCTCTCCCTCTAGGGCTTAATAAGAACCATGAATAGTTTCTAAGCCAAATGAGAAAATAGTTTTCCTCAGAGCATGTTATATGCAACCCCACATTCCCAAGGAGAGCAGAGCATAAGAACACAAAAGAACAAACCAAATATTTATTCAGTTGACATCAGAAATCTCCATACTCCATAACTGCCTCAACACAACTTGGGGTGAGCCTGAATGTGGCCACTGGAGCACTGGGAAGGGGATTCCTAGACTAAGTTGCCCCAGGAGGGCTTGTGTGGCAGACGCTGGACGTTCACAGATGCATCTGCACTGGGCAGCCGGGGACCTTCTCCCAACCCAGACAGCTGAGTCAGATGTGGACATGGTGATGCCTCCTCACTCTCTCCCAACAATCACCAAGCGGACTGGTTTGATAAAGTGTCAGGTCTAATGCTGTTTCACTGGTGATGATGTCCCTTCTTTGCTAGATGTTCTCCAAGATGTGGCTGAAGCATCATGAAGCATCACCTGGCAAGTCACTGGCCATCCAGTTGGGATGGTTTCACCCACTCCTTTCCGGCATGTAGAGCACAGTCACGGTGTAGGTGTGGATGAGGCCGGTTCCTTGAGCACCAGACTGGAAAACTTCCAGGGTTCCTTTCTTGCTGCCACTCTCTGTCATGTCGATCTCCACAGGGTCAGTGAATCCCAAACAGGTTTGAGGAAAGTGCATTGAGTAGGAGCGGAAGGTCAGATGCATGGCTAGTGTGAGACTCAGAAACAGGAGACAGTGTGGGCCAGGGTGATCACGGGGTCACCAGGATGCCCAGAGGCAGCACTAGACACAGCGTTAGGATAAAGAACCCTAAGCCACAAGAGGACACCTTAATGATATGATCAATGACCCAGTCTTTGTAGTAACTAACTTCTGTATAAACTGCAGGCAATTTTGTGTGAACACCCCAGCTCACAATCCCCACCTGGACCCATGAGTCATTAAATTGACAGACCAGGGGACCTCCAGAATCTCCCTGGAGAAAAAGAAGAAACACACACAGGAATGGAGGGGATCATCATCAGAGCAGGCTGATTGTTAGCAAGGCACTAGGGAGATAGGCACCTAGGTCCTTTCCCAGGTACCCACCAGGCCCAGGTTTCTGTGAATGAGATTTGAGAGTTGGAAACTTTAACATCATCTGAGAAATACTACTCCTTCCCAGGTGCTCAGGGACCCACAGGAGCTATAAAGCCAGTAAGCCCTGTACATCAGTCCTGCCAGGAAATACTCTAATTCTCCTTCAGTGACCCTAATCCTTCACTGCCTGACCCCTTCCCCATGACCCTCTCCAAACCTCCCAACAGCCAGCAACTAAAGGGGCATCCCCTGGCACTGTGAGCAGCTTCCAGAGCCCCTCTCCAACTCTAAGGTCAGAGTCAATTCCAACTAGTCAGTCCTAGGCCTCCACAGCTGTAAAATACTTTGAGTATCATTTCTGCATGGGGACTCAAAATCATCCCATCTACCCTGAAATCTCTCCCTGCCCCTAAACCCACATAGCCAATAGCATCCTCTCACCAGTTCCCCCTCTCTCCAAACACAACCAGTCATGCTAAACCCCACGTCACACACGCTGCACATCCTTTCCCAAAACTGTTCTGGTGGCCCCCCATCTACCAGCTCAGTCAGAAACTCAGACTCCTCCTCAAGCTCTCCCTCACCCACACCCTCACATGCAGGCAGTCACCAAGAACTGGTGACTCAACCTCAAACACAACCCCTTCACCGCCCCACCAGCCCAGGTCCTGCCTGGGGCTCAACACCATTGCCTACATGGTGAAAACAAACTCCTGGCCTACAGTCCTGCATGGACGGGAACGAGAAACATAGCACAGCACTGCAGGCCACACATATTGTGATTCCAATCACCTTCTCTGGCCATACTTGCCACCTCATTGCTCCAGACCTGAAACACATTCCCTAAACATGACACGTTCTTCAGAACTCTGAGCCTCTGTACTTGCTGTTCCCTCTCCCAACAGTGATGGTCTCCTCCAACCAAGACTCCAAATACTCATCCTCTAAGACCTGGCTTAGATGCCCCCTGCTCAGAAAGGCTGCTTGGTGCAAAGGGGAGACTGTAGGCCCAGGCACTCCCAGGGGGACCTTGAACTTATGTCTTTTAGGGACCACATCTGTATAATAATATGTATAATTATGTTGCAGGGTTGTGAGCTGGGTAACTGAGCTAACGTGGGTGAATGCTCACACTGGCACAGTAAGTCGCCATAGAAGGAACTCAATTATACGAACTTACATTATTATCATCATCACCCCCAACTTCACTACACCCTGGCAGCATGCCCAGGATGCGAGGGCTGCTCCCTATTGAAGGAACAGGCCAGGCCAGCTCAGGGGGGTCTTAAGGGGTTCTCCCCTGAATCTCCTTAAGGCTGAAAGAGGAGGTGGCAAATAACCCAGGCCCTGCCACTGGGGACTGAGGAAACTTTGAGGGGACAACCTCAGTGCGGAGGTGGCAAGAGACCCATGAACTTACCTGACAAGAATCGTTTCTTATACTATTATAGCCACTAATCATTCCTTCCAGTACTACATCCTTATCTGTTGGCATGGCCTTCTGAACCATCCCATTACATTCTTCATAGTAGATGATATATTGGTCCATCTCCAAGAGCAAGAGTGAGACAAATGGGCCCCCTACAAGCAAAGAAACTCAGCAGTGGGTAGATCTGCACAGGTGGACAGTAAGCCCCCAAACATCTTGAATCCCCCTTGAAGAAGGCAGCACAGAGGATACTGTCCCCATTTGACAACAGACGAAACTGAAGCCCAAAGTTGACATTGGGAGAAGAGAAGGTAGGAACCAAAACCAGGACAAGAGAAGGAAGAACAGATCAGGACAGGAAGAGGCGAGGCCTTACCAGCCTGAGAAATGATAACCAAGCATCTGTCACTCTGTGCATCAATAGTAATAATGAAAGGTGTCCGGTGCATCAGCAAAGTGTCTTTACTTTAAAGCAGAATCACAGACTCTCAGACAGGTAGTACCCAAAGGAACAATCCAGCCTCTTCCCAGAGATAGGAGGCCCTATAGCCTCACCAACTGGGGTCCTCGGGCTCTGCCAACACTCCCAAGGACAGGAAAGTCCCTGGGCACCAAGGCAGGTACTTCCAGCGAGGGACAGCTCTGCCTGGCAGACAGCTCATCACCCCCTGAGCAGAAATCCACCCTGGAGAGAACGCCAGAGCATCTGGCCCTGTCCCCAGGGAACCTAAAAAATGCCCCCAAACCAGCCAGGCACAGTTCCCCACAAATCTGCAGGAGACTTCACCCATGTATTTCTTCTTCTCCTGAGCAGCTCTAGTTCCCAGGACTGGTGCCTGGCTTAAACGGCTGCCATCAAATATTTGTGTGGCAACAAAAGACCTCAACCAATTTCAGGGCTCAAGCCAATCAGGAACCATTAGCCTGGCTGCCCCCTAACCCACCTGCCAGGTGGTGTGCTTCCCTCCCCCTCCCCCTTTAGTGTTGCTGCCTACTCCAGGGATAAGGCTGCCTCCCTCTGCCCAAGGTTACTTCCTGCCTCAGAGTCTCACCGAATTCTTGTTGCTTGCCCCATCCAGTCACCCAGCACCTGGTCCCAGCTTCCACCTGGAAAGTCTTCTCAGGGATGCATATAGGCTGGATGAGCCCAGTGAAATTTACAGGGTAGAAGAGCCGGAGAAGAGCAAGGTCATATTTAACAGTTCCACGTGTTGAGAACTGAGGGTGAACAATGACTCGGCTGATAGGAACCACCAACCCTGAGATTTCACCATAGACGCTCCGATCTCCCATCATGACACTGTAGTGGTAACAGCTGTGGGAGGAGGACATGTCCCTCATAGAGACCCTGGGAAGCATCCCTTGTGCCTTTCCACACATATCAGCTGTTTCCCAATCTGGCCCCAACCTCTCTCACCACTCTCGCTACGACCCTATCACCAAAAAACCCTCCTAATGACTCTCAAAATTGGTTTGCTTGCCCAAACAATTGGTTTTATTCACCAAACTAGTATTCCTAGTAACAAGACTACCAATGCAGGATCCCTCCCATTTTTATTGCGTGTGCTTTGGTTTGGGTTGGGTTTTTATCAACTTGCAGGGCAGCAGAAACTAGTGGGTATCTGAGGAGGGCAGGACTGACTCCAGAACTCTCACATCTCCACTTGTCATTACTCACCTTAAAATACAGTGGGCTGGGGCTTCCCTGGTGGCGCAGTGGTTGAGAGTCCGCCTGCCGATGCAGGGGACGCGGGTTCGTGCCCTGGTCCGGGAAGATTCCGCATGCCGCAGAGTGGCTGGGCCCATGAGCCATGGCCCCTGAGCTTGCGCGTCCGGAGCCTGTGCTCCGCAACGGGAGAGGCCACAACAGTGAGAGGCCCACGTACCGCGAAAAAAATAAAAATAAAAAAATACAGTGGGCTGCAGTCAGCAGCCACTGAGCTGTGATGAGGGAACCTCCACACACGTCTGCCACTGACCCTCAGGCTCACCTGCCAGGGCCACTTCCCTTCTTTCGCTCTGATTTCCTCCCACGATATTCAGGAACACTTGGCCACACAATGGGGTGAGGACAGGGTAGCAAGGAGAACCTCAAAGAAACAGGCCCTGTCTCCCTGGAGCCCCTCAGACAGCCGAGAAGGCCATGTCCTCCTAGGCTCCACGGCAGCGCTTCCAAGTCCGCAGGCCATGGACCCACAGACGAAGCGCGTCTCCCTCAGGCTCCACAGCAGGGCTGCGCTAATTCAGACCCCGATCCCCTCAAACTCCCAGGGAGCACCGGCCCCCACCCTGGCGCCTCAGCCCGCCCCTCCAGAAGGCCAATGCGAAGAGTCACCTGACCTAAACTCCACCAACTTGGGGGCTCCCGGAGCCCCAGGGGACCCAGGGTTCCCAGGGGCTCCCTGACCCCTCTCCAGGGCTTGGCTGGTCCGCTGTGGGGTCCTCGAGGCCGCCTCCCAAGAGGGGTGAAGTGGGCGAGGGCGTCACTGACCCGCCCGCCGGGGCCTCCCTGAGCCAGCGCTGAAGGAGCAGAAGCCAGACTAGGAGGCTACGGGGGCCGCCCGGGGACACCACGGGCTCAGCGACGGCCTCAGCGCTCTGCGTGCCCCTGCCCACAAAGTCTCCTGCCCGAGAGTGCAGGGTCGCGCTCTCAGATCCTCACGCCAGACTGTGTCCAGCCAGAACGCTGCCCAGGCCCGAGGGGTAAGGGTACATCTGAGGAGACTGTCCTTGCTAGAGACCTTCCAATTTAACGTAGGCTCTAAAAGGCGGTGCTTTCTGACGCCCCTGCCCTTCTTGGTGTGGTACCTGGCCTGGAGCTGGTGAGAATGGGCAGTCTGGGAACTAGCTGAGGAGTCTTAATTCTCCATAACGGTTCCTCAAGGCAGGGCCTCATTCACCAAACCTAGATTTGAGGGGAGGGGGACTACAGATGAAGTGGGTGTGGGTTGGACAAAGGAGCTGGCTGCTATGCAATTTCAGTCGCGGGGATGCCTGTAAAAATGAGCCACCACCAAAGATACCCGCAGGTCAATCCATTCTTATTAGCTCTATGCCCCTGATGTCTATCTGTCTTTGTTGCTTAAGTGCTTCTACCAGGCCTCTGCCTCTCTGGGTTTCATCATCCCTGTTGAAGTCAGGGGAAAGACAACAATAGCAACTTTTGAGTTGCAGTACTTCCCACTTTTCCCCAGCCAAAAGAGGACAGCCAGTTACAGTGTTTTTTCAAGGATATGGGTGTTCCCCTCACAATTTATTTTTCAATGTCTTGATGAAGGGGTTATTCTCTAAAGCCCTCTCTCTTTGCATTCCTTTCTCCACATTAGGCCAAGGAATTTCTGACACATCAATTTGCTTTAGTGTGGTCCACTATTGCATTCAGGTTTAAAACAACCCAGTAAACACGTAGAATCATTCCCACCTGCCTGAACCAGCAAACTGAATTCCAAATTTCTAGCAAGTGTACTGTTGATAAATTTGGGACCAAGCCTTCCCAATCAAGAACCCTTTGAATCCCATCCTATATATATACCCCTTGTTCCTTCCAATGTAGATCAGCAAAATCTTGCAGTTCTTTTTGTAAGGAAGCCTTCTACCCCTGGGTTATACTTTGCACCTGTCCTAGAGCATGCTGGGATCTTACTCTAGTTATTAGGTCTAGAGGCAGTGAAGACTGGGGTGATTCAGGCAGAGAATTGATATGCCCTTATAATGTAATTTACTCACATGAAGTCATTACAGTGTCTCTAAGGTGGAGAGGACTGGCCTTATCAAATGGGAGGAGGCGCTGTTTCTGTTAGCTAGAGTGGTTCAACATGGCTGGGGGGTAAGGGTGTCCTAAATCTATCCAAATGTATTCCCATGTAAATTTTCAGGGTCTCACTCCCAATCAATGCCCTAACTTTTTTGTAAGAGTTCTAATGAAGCTCTTAATTCAATTTATGTTGAAATTCAGCAAGCCAAAAGATCAGATACTACATCTTATTATCAACTACATCAACCCTGCAGTTATAAGGCATATGAAAATATTTTAGGGAAGTCATGGAAGTTTTTAAACTGAGAAGTTAAAATTGTAAGCCTTGGGGCTTCCCTAGTGACACAGTGGTTGGGAGTCCGCCTGCCAGTGCAGGTTACACGGTTCGAGCCCTGTTCTGGGAAGATCCCACATGCTGTGGAGCGGCGGGGCCCGTGTGCCACAACTACTTAGCCTGTGCTCTAGAGCCCGTGAGCCACAACTACTGAGCCTGCGCACTGCAACTACTGAAGCCCACGCGCCTAGAGCCTGTGCTCCACAGCAGGGGGAACCGCCGCAGTGAGAAGCCCATGTACCACAGCAAAGAGTGGCCCCCGCTCACCGCAACTGGGGAAAGCCCACGCACAGCACTGGAGACCCAACACAGCCATAAATAAATAAATAAATAAATAAATAAATAAATAAAAATTGTAAGCCTTAATTACAGTGCAGTCTTTGGAGAGGTAAGCAGGAATCACTATGGGAAAGGTATGAAGTCTGGCCTGGGTCCTTCTATTCTGTTTCCTCTCCCCCTGTGCTGCCAAAGAAGAAGGAGAAGGAGGAGAAGGAGGAAGAGGAGGAGATGCTGCCTTATGCAACTAGGGGAAGGGCACAAAACTGTAACTTTCAGGACACAGTTTAAAGCCTACTGTAGCTGGGTGAAGAGAACATAAAATAACCTCTATCCTTGGGGGAGGAGCAGGAAACTCTCCTGGACCAGACTTAACAGAGATCTCCTATACTGCGAGAGGGTCAAGGTCACTGAGAAGGCCTCTTCTCTGAGAGCCAAGAATGTAGCACCTGCCTAAGACGGAGGCAGAATCAGGACAACAAAGAATGCCCCACCTCCTCCCTCCACTACCAAGTGTCCAGGAACAAGTAACAGCAGTCTATTGCTAGAAGAGACAGTAAAAGCACGGAGAGACATCTTCTGTGAGACACAGGCACAAAGAGAGGACAGATAGGTGAGAGTGGAGAAGACACTGAGAAAAACTCTCCAACAAATCAGCTACCACTCTAAGCAAAAAATAACACTAGAAGAGTTTGAAGCCTGCTGCATATTGAGGGTAACCATAGCAACAACAAAAATCAGAGACAATCAGGACACAATTATCTCAACACTCCCCACTAAAGAAAAAAGACATGCCCATTTCTGGACATAAATCGTAGTGCTTAAGTCTCTACTATTCTACACAAGATGGCTAACTTTCAACAAAAAATGACAAGACACAATAAAACAAACAAACAAACAAAAAATAAACAACACTCTTTCAAGAGACAAACCAATCAACAGAACTAGAGTACGATATAACATGGATTTTGGAACTATCACACAGGGAATTTTAAATGGTATGATGAATATATTTGAAGGCTTTAGTTCAGAGGTCCATAAACATTTTCTATAAAGGGCCAGATAGCAAATATTTTAGAATTTGCCAACCATAAGTTAAAATTAAGGATACTATGTAGGTTTTCTTATAAGAAGGAACCATTTCCTCAAAAACAGTAATATGAATTAGATATAATATTTTATAATATAAATCTACTAATGAGAAGATTGAAATTTTGGAGAGGGGAGGAATAACATTTTACTTGATTGGGGTTCAAAGTTAGCATTCTCTATCATCAAAATCAATTGTAAATGTTCTGTTAATGGTGAACTGTAATGATATCAGGTTGGCCAGAACTTTTTGGCCAACCCTATATTTTATGCTTTTCATCTTTTTTTGGGCGGGGGGGCGCTGCGTCAGGTCTTAGTTGTAGCACACGGGATCTTTGATGAGGCATGCAGGATCTTTTCATTACCCCGTGCGTTCTGCTCAGGCTTCTCTCTAGTTGTGGCGGGTAGACCTCTCTGGTTGTGGCATGTGGGTTTTTTCTCTCTCTAGTTGTGGCGCACAGGCTCCAGGGCGCATGGGCTCTGTAGTTTGCTGCACGCAGGCTCTAGTTGAGGCGCACAAGCTCAGTAGTTGTGGCACGCAGGCTTAGTTGCCCCGTGGCATGTGGGATCTTAGTTCCCCGACCAGGGATCAAACCCGCGTCCCCTGCATTGGAAGCCAAGTTCTTTACCACTGGACCACCAGGGAAGTCCCTATGCTTTTCATCTTTTTTTTTTTTTTTTTTTTTTTGCGGTACGTGGGCCTCTCACTGTTGTGGCCTCTCCTGTTGCAGAGCACAGGCTCTGGACGCGCAGGCTCAGTGGCCATGGCTCACGGGCCTAGCCGCTCCGCGGCATGTGGGATCTTCCCGGACCAGGGCACAAACCCGTGTCCCCTGCATCGGCAGGCGGACTCTCAACCACTGCGCCACCAGGGAAGCCCATATGCTTTTCATCTTTAAGAGTGTCTTTTCATGCAGATAAGTGCCATCATCAACTGCTGCTATCAATCTATGAACATATGGCTTTGAGCAAAAGAAAAATCTTCACTTGGAAGGCATTTATTGAGTTCTTTTGGATTTTTCTCTTGATATGTGCCTTTTATCCTGTCATTACATTGCAAATTAATCACTTCATTGAAGTTTCGGTGGAAGCTCCTCAACTGCAATGTTAAATGGATTTTTGAAATATGTAAATCTCCTTTGCACTTGCATTAAGGTCCAAAAACTGCTTCTCAAACTGTAGCAGAAAGCTCAGAAAATATATCTACTGCAAATGTGTGTGGAAATGCATGTCTTGCTCCTTGTTTTAACTTTGGACAGCACAGGGACTTTTTAAAAGTAGCTTGATATAACTTGTGATTCAAAAAACATTACTTATCATCAAAGCGATTTTACCATAGTATAGATAGCAATAGAAAACTAATAAAGGATGGGAGATACTGTTATAAGGCCCTTGCACTACCTAAAAAACTAATCCTGTTATTTGAAGAAAGAGGACAATTAACTAAAGATATTCACTGTAAACTCAAGGGAAACTAGAGAAAAGTTAAATAACTATAATAAGTAAGACAATAGTGAGGATAAAATAGAATCATAAAAAATACTCCATTAATTTAAAGAAGAGCAGAGAGGAAAAGAGAAACAAGAGATGGGACAAACAGAAAACAACTAGCAAGGTGGTAGATTTTAATCCAACAGTAACAATACTTATACCAAAGGTAAATGAATCTATTAGATTAATTAGCGATTCTATTAATTCACGTTCATGTTGTAGTATATGAATTAAGACAGACTGTCAGACAGGATTTTTTTTTAAAAAGCACAACTATTTACCCACATTAAATATAGACAGGTTATGGGGGAAAGTATAGAACATCATATATGATGCAAACACTAATCAAAAGAAGAAATGGCTAGATTATTATCAGGCAAAGTCACCACCAGAACAAAGAATATTGTCAGGGATAAACAAAGACATTAATTGCATAATGATAAACAAAATCCTAAATATGTTAGCATCCTAAATGGAGCTAACAACAGATCTTCAAAATTTACAGAGCAAGGGGAAAAAGACATTCTAACCACAGTTAGAATTTGGAACTTTAACATGTCTTTCATAATTGATAGAACAAGTACACAGAGAGCTACTAAGTATATATAAGATCTGTAAAACACTATCAATGAATTAGACCTAACTGACATTTATAGAATACTATATCCTAGCAACAACAGAATATACCTTTTTTTGAGTGTACATGGAACATACACCAAAATAGAGCATATTACAGGGCCATTAAACAAATAGTAGCAAATCTGAAATAACTAAAATTGTACAGAATATGTCTTCAAATTATAACAGTATTAAACTAGAAACCAATAATAGAAAAATATCTTGAAAATTGCCAAATGTTTGGACAGATTTTAAAACTTTTATTTTGGAATTCCAGAATGGCTGCATGAGGAACTCGGTTGATTCTCTCTCCAGAGAGAAAGCTATTTAGCTGGTGAAAATTATTTTTTAAAAAATAACTATTTAAGTTCTATGGAAATTGTCCTAAGGGCATACAGAAAATTGAGAAATATTTATGCAAGAAAATCTAAAAATTCTTGGTAAGAACCAAGAGTTCTTGGCGAGAGTCTGTGGTATTTGAGCCACGACCAGCTCCCATCCCTACTCCTTGGCTTCATATTATGGAACTCTGTTCTGGGCAAGTGGCCAAGACAGTGGGGTCTCCCTCTCCCCCAGCTATGGTTTCACCCCAGGAGAAGCAGATAGCTGCTTTCATTCTCCCAAGACCATTTTGCAGAAGCTCTGTTCTAGAAGGCATGACCAAGAGGACTAGAGCTTCCTTCCCTCACTTAGCCCCTACTCATAGAGCAGAAGCTCTACCCCAGGCACAGCAGGCTAAGAATCCTGGGTCTTCAATTGTCCCATCCCAGCTCACTCATAGAGCAGAAGTTCCATGGGAGGGGCAAGTGAGATACCAACTCTCTCCCCATTGCCCACTAATAGAACAGGAGTTTCATTCCAGGAGAAACAGGCTGCCATCCCCATCCCTAGCTCTGGTACAATAGCACAAACATTCTGCCCAGGAGGATAGGCAGGCTGAAAGAAATGCTCTGCAACTCTGCTTGAAATAGCTGAATTTATTTGGAACAGAGGGTGCAGAAATTCATGCCTAATGGAGTTGTGAAAAACAACAGAGATCTTCCTGGTGAGCAGTTAAGAGAGGGTCAGTAGCTCCATGATACTAGCAACAAAAAGTGAAACAGCAGACTAACCAGAAGTTTAACAGAGAAAACCAGTGAAAGAAGCAGCCAAGAAGAGTTCTCCTGGGATCACACTCATCCCCAGGGGTCTAAAACACTGTGCATGCACTAGGCTACACCAACTCAGGAACAATAAGAGCAGAAAGTAGAGCCAATTTAAATGTATTTCCCAAACCAAACACAAATCAGCAAAGTACAGAAACCTTGCTAGTGCAGTGGATTTAAGCACAACCTCTGACCAAATACTGGCTGCACAATGAGCTTCTCTGACCGAGGAGCAACTCCTAATAAGCCCAGCTTAAAAATAAAATCACACTCATCCTTAGTAGGCTGAGAGACGGTGCACATACCCAAGCCTGTACCTTTTCAAGAATGAATGGATAGGGAATTTCCAAGTTTCTAGTCATTGGATGAACATGTGGTGGCGGAGGGGAGAGTAAATTCCCTAAACGGTGAAAGCCGTCTCCAAGACACGCAGACATTTCCAATGATAAATAGTGAAAATAAAACTGACCAAAGGGGCTTACACACAACCATTGACCAATGAGTAGCTAGCTTACAGTGATCTAGGAGTTAACCCTAGGAAGCCAGGCTAAAATATAAAAATAAGGAAAAAACCTAAGCAGGGATATCAGAGGCTGCAAACTGAGGGGGAAATAGACTTCACAAAATTATCTCACACAAGTACTAAACAAATAGACAAATGATCACCACAAATCCTGGGTGGGCAGGAATCAGTATCCTGATTTGCTATACTATATTACCTATGACGTTTGCTTTTCAATGAAAAAATTACAAGACATGCAAAGTGATGAAATAAAATTATTTTTAAGGCAGGACCAGAAAAATTTTAAACATAAAATTCTCTCTCTGCCTGTTTGAGCCACTACCCTCTCCCCTTTAGTGTGCATTGTGCATCTGCATTATACACTAACTAGCTCCCCTCAGAAGACACAGGAATGCCTACTCGACAAAAGAAAACCAATTTCCTCCTGGCACCAGAAGGTAACTCCTTAGGAGATAACATTCCTTTCTCAATCCTGTAAGGGCTCACAATAACCCACTACTCACCTTGGTGAACTATGTAAACTGTCAATATGGGACTTTGATGCATAAAACTTTGTCTCAAAATCTTATATAACTGTGCTTTGATCTCTAACAGGCAGAACAGACCTCAGAACTTTCTTTTTTTTTTTTTATTTATCTATTTTATTTATTTATTTTTGGCTGTGTTGGGTCTTTGTTGCTGCATGCGGGCTTTCTCTAGTTGCAGTGAGCAGGGGCTACTCTTCCTTGCGGTGCTCTAGAGCACAGGCTTAGCAGTTGTGGCGCACAGACTTAGTTGCTCCGTGGCATGTGGGATCTTCCCCAACCAGGGCTCGAACTCATGTCCTCTGCATTGGCAGGCGGATTCTTAACCACTGCGCCACCAGGGAAGCCCCCTCAGAACTTTCTGAGAAACTGTCTCCCAGGTTATAATCCTCAGGCTGGCTCAAATAAAATTTTCTACTTCTTTCTTAGATTGACTATTGATTAATTTTTTGTCAGTAAAAGATACAGGAAAGTTTAACCAATACATGGGAAAAGAAGCAGATAGGAGAAACTTAACTTATAGGTTCTTCAAGGGGCCCCATGTGTTGGACATAGTAGACAAAGACTTCAAAATAGTTATTTTACACATGTTCAAAGAAGAAAAAGAAACACATACATACACATACATGTCATCTCAATTGAGGCAATAAGCATTTGGCAAAATTTAACACCCTTTCATGATCAAAAAACAAACAAACAATAAACTAGGAACAAAAAGAAACTTCCTCAATATGATGAAGGCCATATATGAAAAACCCACAATGAATATCATACGTAATGGCAAAAGACTAAAAGCTTTTCCCTAAGATCAGGAACTAGACAAGGATGCTCACTTTTACCACTTCTACTGAGCATTGTACTGAAAGTTCTAGCCAGCCAATTAGGCAAAATGATCTTATATATAGAAAACCCTAAAGATTACACAAAAAACCCTGTTAGAGATAATAAGTGAATTCAGAAAAGTTGCAGGATACAAAATTAACATGCAAATATTTGTTGCATTTCTATGCACTAACAGTGAACAATCAAAAAGGAAATTAAGACGAAAATTAACCAGAAATCAATGACAGGCTTAAATGTCAAACCAAAAACTATAAAACTCCTAGAAAAAACTATGATGGAAAATTTGTGTAACCTTGAAGTAGGCAAATATATCTTAAATAAGACATAAAAACAAGTGGTAGAAGAAAAAACTGATAAATTGGACTTTATCAAAATTTAAAAATTTTGCTCTTTGAAAACTACTGTTAAAATGAAAATTCTAGGTAGAGATTGAAAGAAAATATTTGCAATACATCTATGACAAAATATTTGTATCTAGAACATATAAAGAACACTTACAGCTCTGTAAGAAGACAAATGGCCCAGTAAAAACTGAACAAAAGCCAAATACTGGGAGAAAAAAAAAAAACAATGACCACTGACAGGTAACTGGATAAACAAAATATGACATCCATATGCATCAAAAGTTAACTAATTAATTAATTAACTAACTCCTGATACATACAAATGTATGGGTAAATCTCAAAATCATTATGTTGAGTGAAGGAAGTCAGACCCATACAGAATTATTCCATTTATATAAAAATTCATATAAAATTCCAGAAAATGTAGACCAATCTATAGTGACAGAAGGTAGAGAGAGCAGTGGTTGCCTTGGGCCAGGGGCAGAGGGAAGAACGAACTGTGAAGGGACACAAGGGCACTTTTACAGGGGATGGAATTGTTCTGTATCTTGATTATTGTTGTGGCTTTACAAAAATATGTATCTCTCAAAACTAGTCAAATATGTGCAATTTATTTCATTTAAATTATACCTCACTAAAATTGATTTCTAAAAATAAATAAAAATAAAATTGGGATAAAAAGGGAAATTAAGAAAACAATCCCGGGACTTCCCTGGTGGTGCAGTGGTTGGGAATCCACCTGCCAATGCAGGGCACATGGGTTGGAGCCCTGGTCCAGGAAGATCCCACATGCCGCGGAGCAACTAAGCCCGTGCGCCACAACTACAGAGCCTGTGCTCTAAAGCCCGTGAGCCACAACTCCTGAGCCCGCGTGCCACAACTACTGAAGCCCACGCACCTAGAGCCCATGCTCCACAACAAGAGAAGCCACCGCAATGAGAAGCCCGCACGCTGCAATGAAGAGTAGCCCCCGCTCACCACAACTAGAGAAAGCCCGCGCGCAACAACGAAGACCCAACGCAGCCAAAAATAAATTAACTAATTAATTAGTAATAAAAAAATTAATAGCTTTTGTGCTGCAAAAAACACTATCAGTAGAGTGAAAGATAATCCACAGAATGGGAGAAAATATTTGCAATTCATATATCTGATATGGGATTGATATCCAGAGCATATAAAGAACTCCTACACTCAACAACAAAAACCCAATTTAAAAATGGACATAGAGGGCTTCCCTGGTGGCGCAGTGGTTCCGCCTGCCTATGCAGGGGACGCGGGTTTGTGCCCCGGTCTGGGAGGATCCCACAGGCCACGGAGTGGCTGGGCCCGTGAGCCACGGCTGCTGAGCCTGCGCATCCGGAGCCTGGCTCCGCAACGGGAGAGGCCACAACAGTGAGAAGCCCACATACCGCAAAAAAAAATAATAATAATAAAAAAAATAAAAATGGACATAGAAATTGAATAGACATTTCTCCAAAGAAGATACAAAAATGTCCAGTAAGAACATGAAAAGATAACCAACATCACTAACATTAGGAAAATACAAATCAAAACCACAATATGATACTACTTCACACCCATTATGATGACTAAAAATAAACAATCCAAAATCAACAACACAGAAAATAACAAGTGTTGGTAAGGATGTGAAGAGATTGAAACCCTGTGCATTATGGAGAGGAGAGAGGAAGGAAGGAAGGGGAGAGAGTAGGGAGACAAGCAGAAGGGGAGTGAAGGAAGGTAAAGAAAGGAAGAAACTGAGCTATATATAGGCAGGAAGATCAAAATGCATCATTTGTGGAAGATATAATTGCTTTCTAAAACAAAGCCAAACAAACCAACTGAAAAATTAATAAAACTATAAGAGAATAAACTAAGAGGGCTGGGGAAAAGATCAATATACAAAATCAATAACTTTCTACCCTGAAGCAATAATAAATTAGAAAATGTAATAGAAAAAAAAAAGATATTCCATTAAAGATAGCCACACACACTTTTTAAAAAAATACCTAGGAATTGGCACAAGACCTTGCACCATCTGCCTGGGTTCCTCTGACCCTTTCTTATCACTCTCCTCCTCACTCACAGGGCTCCAACCCTGCTGGCCTCCTCGATGTGCCGCACTAGCTCCTGCCTCCCGGCCTTTGAACTGGCTGTTCCCTCTGCCCCCAGATGTCCACACAGCTCATTTCCTCACCTGGTGGGTCTATACCAGGATCAGTAAACTTTTTCTGTAAAGGGCCAAATAGTAAATATCTTAGGCTTTGTGGACCAAGAGACAAAATTGAGATTATATGGGTACTTATATAACAAAAGAGAAAATGAATCTCCATCAATGTTTATTGATGAAATTCAAAATATAATTAGAAGAACTGAGTACTAGTTTTGGGGGGGGGTTTTGTTGTTTTTTTGGTTTTGGTTTTGGTTTGGGGTAATACAGGTCTACTAAGAAGAATGGAATTTTTTTAGGGGGATAACATCAAAATTAGTGTTCCCTATCTTGGAAATGACTGCAAATGCTCTTCTGTAAAAACTATTCTCAGCTAAGAGGTGGTGAGTCAGATTTAGTCTGTACTCAAATGTCACCTCCTCACTGAGGCTCTCCCAGGACACCCTCTCAAAACGTGTGCCCCCCTATTCTGCCCTCTTGATCCCCCTTATCCTCTAATTTTCTCTGTAGCACTTCTCACAATCTGAAATACTGTACACTTTACTCACATATACATGAGCTGTCTTCCCCCTCCACATGTAAACTTTCTGTGGACAGGGTTTTTGTATGTCTTGTCACTGCTGGATTCCCAGCACCTGGGACATGTCTGGCACACAGTAGGTACTCAACAAACATCTGCTGAATGAATGAACAAATGAATAAAATTCTAGGTAAGAGAGAATGAGTTAATACCTGTAACTGCTCAGAGCACTGCCTGGCACACGCTTTGCTCAAAAAGTATTACTCACTATTACTGTTGTTCCTTTGAGGAGGGGCCCCAAGCATCTGCAAAGTGCAAGCTCCAGAGCAAACAAATCTTCCAGCCACCACATGTGTCCAATGCACACCTATCTGCCTGCTACAACTCCTCTCCCTGTCTCCCTGCTCCCCCTGTGGCTCCTGGCCTCTGTCCCTCCACTAGACCTTGTGTCCTCCTCTGGCTTTCTGTCTTTGTCCCTCAGTTACAGATGGGGCTTCAGGACCAGTTCCCAAGGGCCGTCACCCCCTACGGTGCCTCCAGCAGAGTCTCCACTCACTACCAGAGATGCCTTGGACCCAACTCTCTGGTTCCACTCTCCATTCTGTCCCCCACCTCACCCCTTCATTGCCTAAGTACTCTGCCCCCCGCCCCGGGTCTTAGCCTGACTAACTGCACCTCACTCAGCACCTCCTCCTCTGGAAAGCCTTTCCTGACACCCCTCCCTGACTCCCAAGCCCCCTATGCTGACCCTTCACTGAACACTGTCATTCTGCCAGGACATCTGTGCTGCCCTATCCATCTATCTCCCCGGAGGCCCTTCCTCTACCTCCCCAACTCTGCCCCAGGAAGACCAAGGCCTGATCCCTGGCCCCTTAGCTCACGAAAGACCCCTCCTCCAGCCCTCTGGAAATTACTTGTTCCTGGGGTCCATCTGCTCTCCCTTGCTAGTGCCCTCTCAAATCCCACAATGACCACATCCTACAGTGGAGGAAATGAGAGGTGAGAGGTTAAGCAGTTTACCAGGACCATAAAACGAGGCAGGAGGAAAGCGGGAGCCTAGGCATATCTGAGGAGGAGGGGCGCTGGAAGCACTGGCCTGGGATGCACAACACTGCAGACAGACAGAGGGACAGATTTTTGGATGAGCCAGCAGCTGAGCTGGGACTGGAAACCAGAGCTCCTCCTCTCTGCCAGACTTCTCTGCAAGGCCAGGCATCAGGGGCTCACTCTGAGGCGGCTCCCGCCCCCTGGCCCACAGCCAGCCGTCATCCCCGTGAGGTCAGCCACGGGGCCGCGATTTCGGGGAAATACCAGCTGCTTATTAAAAACAGGCGGTGGTCAGGCCCCTGCTGCTTTCCCAGTAGAAACTAGTAGACTGTTTGTTCCAAGAGGAGCAAGAGTGGGCAGGGCCTAGTCAGGGCCGCGCGGGGGCCTGAGTTGCAGTACCTGGTGGAGGGTCCGGGCTGGCCCGAGTAACTGGGGGTGGAGTGGGGTGGAATCCCATGTTTTAGCGAGGGCAGCCGGTGAGGGGACCGCCACCCAGCACGTGGCCGCTGAGCCGCCCACGGGGGTCGTGGGCTGGGACCTGGAAACCGCGCGGGACAGGCGGGACAGCCTTCGCAGCAGCACACCCCCGGCTCCGAACTCGGGCGGCAGGCAGAACCGGAGGAAAAGCGGGCGGGTGAGCTAAGCCCCGCCCCTTCCGGAGGCAGCCCCACCCCGTCCCGCGGGTGCCTGCACCGCCGGGAGCAGCTGAGCCCTGCAGGGGGAGCCAAAGGGCCGTCCTCCGCGCTCCCGGCTCGTGCCGCGGGGCATCTGGAGCGCGTTAGACCTGGGCGGCCGGAGGCGGCGTGAGCTCATCCCGGCCGGCCTACTGCGGTTTCTAGGCGCGGCGGAGGGAGCAGAACACAGAAGCGCCGCGCCGCGGACCCCAGGGGAGCGCGGCGGGAGCAGAGCTCCTCCCGGGACGTGGGTGTGAGTCGGAGCGGCGACAGTGTGTGTGTCACTGGCGCGTCGCCCAGGGAGAGCGGGCCCTGGGAGCCGGCTGCCAGCGTGCGTCGCTGTGTGTCACCGTGTGTCGTGGCTTGTGAGGGTGTGTGTGTCCCTGTTGGGGAGACACTGCGTGTGATAAGTTACAAACATCACAGCACATACTTCTCACTTTACAGAGAAAAAGGCTGAGTGCAGGGGAGGGAGAGGGCCGGCTGGGTGGCACAGGCCCGGGACTCCAGGCGCCCCGCCCCGCAGCCTGTGTCCCTGTGTGTGTGCAGAAGGTGCGAGCCGGCCCATCGTGTTCCACAGTGCCGGGCGTGGGGTGCGGGTGTCCGCCTTCCCTCCCGCATTAGACATCCTCTTCCTGGTCACTACCGCACCACCACCCACCCCCATCCCTGCAGGACCTCGACGACACTGGTCTCCTTCAGGAAGCAGGGAGAGACCCCTTCACACCAGGGCCCTGGTGAACAGTGACACACACCTGGGTACAGACTCGCACATGGAGCACACACCGGCACACATGTGAGACACCCTGCTGTTGGGGGGACTCTGAGCTGGGAGAGCCAACAGGCAGGTTGCAAAGTGGTGACAGGCTTTGGAAAGGCCTCTTGGTGCAATGCCCCCATCCCTGCCAGGGAGAGGGAGCAGGAGGGACTAGAGGTCACTGAACCCTGCATCTTGGGGGGTCCAACTCCCTGCAATGGGCCCTGAGGCTACTGCACAAGATGTGAAGCGCCCCAGGACTCCCAGGACCAGGAGTCAGGGTGGGGACACTGTGGGCAACACCAGACACAGAGTGGGGAGCTGGGGCTGCAGCAGGTACCTCTGAGCATCCAGGGCTCCCCCAACCCAGAGGGCTGGTCCTTACCTTGGGCCCTCACCTCAGGAACCTACTGTCCCAGCTTTGGTTAATCGTAGCCCCAGCTGTGCTGGAGACCTCAGGGAGGTGGCCCAGCACCCGTCAGCCTTCCTGGCTGGGCTCGCAGCATTGTCATGACTGCATCCTCCTCCCCTCACCCCACAGCTGGGCAGAGGCTCTGAGACAAAGACCCTGCCTGCAGGATGGGGCACAGGAGTCAATCGCCCTCCTCACCAGCTATTGCTCCCCAGGCCCAGAGCACACATTTGCAGGGGGTTGGTGATGCTGGGCTTGCTAGGAACCCTAGGCCTCTGTAACCCCTCTGTGTTCACACCTGTGAAACAGAGAGGACACCTGCCCTAGCTAGACCTCCATAGGGAATGTAAAGTCTAAAGGATGTGCATCTACTGTAGCCACAAGGGTCCTCAGCTCCCAAGACACTGGGGCAAGCTGGGTGAGGGATTTTTTTAACTGGAATGACTCTGGTTTGCATAACCAGAGCTTCCAAATTACTTAGCAAAACATGTTTGCTTTTTAATTAACATGTGCTTGAAAAACAATGGTTTTAATTAAAGTGGGTGGGGGGAGAGAAGGGATGGTGGGGGAGAATATTTCAAGCTCCAGGGCCCTGGTCAGACTTCTTAAAAATAAAATGGGAGACTTGCCCCAAGCTGGCAGAGGCTGGGAGGCCAGGATCCTCGGGGAGCCTTAGGAACATCCCTACCTGACTCCACTCCTCTACAGCCCCCTTGCTGAGAATTCACTCTTTTGCTGACAGTTTAATTACTCACTTATCCACTGTTCCCTGAGCCCCTCTGGAAAGGAGTGGGGTTTTTTTTAGAAAGCAGTCTTGGGGAGTAGATGAATGGGGGTCCACCAGACAGAAGGAAGAGTATGAGTGAAGTTCGAGAGTGTGGACCTTGTTGGGGGAACATTAAGTTTACTGGGGAGGGAGAGAGAGGAGGTGGGAGGAGGTGACCCATCATAAAGCCAGATCCCTGGTGGACTGGAAAGGTAGAGCTGGACCCAGAGCCACTGATGTCCAAGCCCCAGCGAAGGGGGCAGGGGTAGTACTGAGCTGGGGCCAGGAACATAGGGGTGGAAGGTGGGTGAGGCCATAGGGGACAGAGGAATTGGCAGGGGAAGGGGAAGGACTGTGGAGACTGGAGACAGGAGGTGGCCTGGGGCCTGGGGGCTTGCTGGTCAGATGCTGATGGGCTCTGTGGATTTGATCAGTCCAGCAGGGGGCAGCGTTGACCCCACCATCCTGCTGGCAGGAGATACCTACCCAGTAGGTACTCAGTAAATGCTTGAAGAAGGGAGAGAATGAGGAGATGATCCATCCAAATCAGCCTCACCATCTCCCCTTTCTGACCTTTCAGGGCCAGCACTGGGGTGCAGCCTGGGATCAGAGGTCAGCATGGAGATGGGACAGGATGACCACCCCCTCACCCATGCAGACAAAGGGAGATTGAGAGGAAGCTTCTGGGGAGTGAGAGCACCCCCAGGGGTCAGGTTAGGTGACCTCAAACCCCCAGCTCCCAGTGGCCCCATCCAGGACCCTGTTTCTCATTAGGAGCCTTCTGGCCTCCCCCAGCCAGCACCCTGACATGAAACATGCCTCCCTGTACTTAATTCATTACGTGCAGGGTGGGAGGCCCAGCGGGCGGGGGTTATTTTTCCCCTGAGCTCAGACATTCCTTGCTTTATTATTCTCCACGTTTCAAAGCAGCTGTCGCCTCCCCCGACCGCCCCCAGCCCGAAGCTCAGAGTCCAGAAGGGGCCTCTCCAGGGCTCAGAACACCAGAGGTTCCCACCTCTGGTGGGAGCTCAGAACACTTCCAGCCCGCACCAGAGGGAAACTGAGGCCCAGAGAAGAAGCCCCAGGGCAACCTGCAGGGACCTCCCTCTCCCATAACACTGCCTTCCTTGCCCGGAAACACCCCCTCCCGGCCACCTTCCACAGAGGTGACCTCAGGGCCCTCTACACTGCAGAGCCAACCCTTGCCTTCCAGCTCCAGGAGCAGGTGCTGGGATAGTTCTCAGGACCCTAAAAAACTGAGTGCCGGGACTTCCCTGGTGGCACAGTGGATAGGACTCCATGCTCCCAATGCAGGGGGCCCGTGTTCGATCCCTGGTCGGGGAACTAGATCCTACATGTATGCCGCAACTAAGTCCTCATTATGCAACTAAAAAAAAAAAGATCCCTCATGCTGCAACGAAGATCCTGCATGCAGCAAGTAAGACCTGCAAGAAAGAAAGGACCGAAGGGAGGGAGGGAGGGAGAAAGAAAGAAAACACTGGGGTCCTTTAAAAAAAAAAGATTTCTATTAAAAAAACACCCCTGAACCCCCACTGGGTCAGCAGCCTTACAGAGGACAAGGCCCATCCTGGAACAAGGGATCAACCTAGAAAATAGCAGGGCTGGGGTCAGCCTAGTGGATCACAGAGGGTTCAGGTCAGGGGAAAAACAGTTCTAAGGACCCAGTTTCTGAGGACTAGAGACGCCTGGACAGATTTTGGCCCTACTTCCGAGAGCTGCCTGCCTGGCCAAGCTGCCTCAACGGGGTGAGCTCCCTGTTTCTGGGGGTGTTCAAGCAAGCAGCAGCTCATCAGTCTTACCCTGGAAAAGATGTTGGCCCAGGTATCTGAGGCCCCTTCCTGCCCAACTTTGAGGTCAGAGTCGGGCTGGCAGGCACAGTACCCACTCCAGATGAACGGAATTAGGTGCGCCTTCTTGTTCACTCAGGTCTGAAGTCACAGGCACGACACAAGGACAGGAGACCTGGGAGCTGGGCCAGGGCCAGAGCAGGACCCGGCCAAAGCATTTTCTTCGTGAGTTCACTACAAGCTCCTGGCACCTGGGGAAGTGCTGGGAGCACAGTAGATGTGTGATCACTGTGTACTGATGAGTTAAATGGGCCCTCCTAGAGTTAGGGGAGGAAGGCAGCCTGCAGGGTTCAGGGCCTCCACCTAGGAGAGGGACTCTGACCACAGGGGAAACTGAGGCAGGAGCCCAGGTGGGGCAGGCAACCTGGGCGTGCTGGGGAATGAATTTCAAGGTCATTCTTGGCACTCTGTAACCATTTTGCCCCTGCTGACCCTATAGCCAGGCCTGTCCACCCTGAGTATGGGGCCTAATGGCTGGATCCTCAGGTGCTCAGGAGGGTAGGAATCACTCTGTGATGTGGCCCTGGAGCCACAGCAAGCCTGGGGGCCCAGGGCCTGCCCACACCTCCAGCTCTACTCTCCAGACCAACCCCAGGGACCCCCTTACTACAAGGAAGGCACCCTCTGGGGGATGGACTACACAGAACCTGAGCCCCTGAGAGAGGAAGCAGCTTGCTACTAGCTGGCCTGAGCTGTCTCCACCTAGAGCTGTGGGATCTGGGTGTGTTACCCTCTTGGGGGCCCCCAGCCCAGGCCGTGCAGAGGAACCCCCTGCTACTCCTGAGATGTGCCCAGCTTCCCTTCTTATCCCTCAGCCCTGAGCACGGTTTCTCTTCACAAAAGCTAGAAGCCATTCAGTGTTTGCCTTCCTGCCCAGCAGCCACCGTCCCACACCATGTGCTGCAGCAAGGAGTGAAAGGTCACTGCCACTGGCTTCCCACCAGAGGTGCACACAGGTATGGGCATCCAGCGATCTAGGGACACCTGAAATCTCAGGGTCCCAGACACTCCAACGAAGGGAGCTGAGGCATCTTCACTCATGTGCCCCACCCCCAAGCTCATCTGCACTGCCCCTGCCACGTCTCCACTCACCACTTCATCCCAGCTGGTAGGGCCAGGCCTCTGTTAGTCATCATGGTGGAGCACAGTCGGCACCTGATTCAGACGAGCCTTGAGCCTGGAAAGGACCTGCCCCATTCAAGGGTCTCTATCCAGGGATTTGGGGAGGTTTTCACTGCAAAAAACTATGCGATTGCCTCAGAACTTAAAAATGGACTTGTAAGGTCTTATTTTGCTAAGTAAAGACATGGAAAACAACTGCCACCAGCTATCATCACCATTGTTTTATGAACAAAATAATATTCTTAAGGCCAAAAAAATAAAAATAAAGTAAGGCAGGATGCAGTCCCTGAAGAAAAACAGCCAGGCCTTGAAGATGCATAAATTGAGCTTCATGGAAAACACGCAACATGGGCCTTATTCTTCTCCCATGAAAATTGTCTTGGATATTGTCACACGTTGGGCCCTGGAGCCTGAGGACACCCAAGTGCTTCCAGTCTCCACCAGAGCAAGAATCCCTTCTGCAGCCTTCCTGACTGGAATTGGTTCCCCTCTGCTTGCACATCCCTTGGGACAGGGTGCTCACTGTCTCTCCGAGTTAGCTTGGGAGCTAGGGATGGCATTCTAAGCACCTTTAAGTGGCTTCCAAGCAAGCCTACTACGGGAGAAAGGGAAAGAGATGAAGGGAGTGAGATGGACAAGGTACTGATGGGAGGGAAGACAGACCTCCAGACCCAGGGCATAAGAGTGGTGGGGAAAAGGGGTGCTCGTGTTCAACTGGACCAAAGTATAAAAATTAGGAGGTTGGCAAAGATCTGAGACTTCCCAGGGAGCACTGTCTTCCCCATCCCTGGAGTTCCAGAGTCTTCCACTGCCTCACTCCATTCCCCAGCCCTCCAGAAAGGCTCTGACACACCCACTCTCATTCTCACCAAGGCCTCAGTAGATATGCAAAGTACCCAGACCCACAGGCCAAAGAAGAGAGTGGAGATTGGAAGAAAATGGTGGAACCTCAGGTGTCCACCAGGCTGGGGAAGAGTGGCAGGCAGGCGCCCTTCCCAGCCCTGACCTTCTAGGCCCTTCCCCATCCAAGGGGACCTGGGCCCTGGCTGCTGAGACTAGAGGGGCCTGTTGGGTGGGCGACCCTGGGGAGCCTCGTGTACACACACACACTCTACATTCCAGCTGTGCTCTGTCAGCGTTTGGGCAAACCAGCATTGTGTGGCTTTGGGAGGGCAGGAACAAATAACCCCCAAACTTGGGCAAGGGCGGGCCTGGGGCTGGTTGGAAGGGGAACCCCAGGGAGGCTCTTCTGTGCTGGGTCACTGGGTACAAGGTCTAGGCTTTTCCTGCTGTTCCCTGAGGTACCTGGATTCCCTGGGGTGTGGCTGGCCCTGTACCCAGGCAGGCTCGCCCTAGCCCCCTCCCCTAAACCCTCCTTACCAGCACTCCGGCCTGGCACGCCCCCAAGCACCCCTTATGCAGCGTGAGGGCTGCCTCACACCACTGCCCAGTTTTTGTTGCCCCTCCTCCCTCCCACCTCATCTTCACACCCCCTCTGATTTTGTGCACGCCACTGCTTGGACCAGTTTAGTCTACCCGCCCCTCCCCACATTCTCTTAAGATCTTTATCCGCTGTCTGTCAGCCCCTGTGCCACTGAGCGCTTTGAGCCCTAGAGTCCAGGGCCTCATCCCTACAGTTTGATTTCCTTCCTTCTTGTGACCTGGTTAAGGATTTCCTCCAATACTTGATTTCTTCAAGACCCTGCCTGACTTCATTCTGCCTCGACTTGAATTTCTGGCCTTCTTGTCCCCCCACTCAGTGCTACCTAATCCATGTCCCAGTGGTGACCCCAGGATCCCTGCAGATGGCATCTGGAGAGAAGATGCAGGCTGTGGCAGGGAGCCGTGCAGAGACATCAGAGCAGAGGAGGGATGGTTGGTCCTGGGGTCGTGAGGCTGAACTCTGCCCCTGGCCCCCTAGCCCCCTGCCTGCCCCACTGACCCTCTGGTTCAGCCTGGACCAAGACTGGAGACGTAAATGTTCCTGACACCTTACAGAGACCTCAGAGATGAGGCCTCAGGCCAGATGGGGGAAGTAAGGCATAGAGAGACCCCAGACCAGACTCCAGCCTTATGGGGCACATGACCTGGCACCTGAGGCATGGAGGGGACCAGGCTGACATGAGGGCAAACCCTTTGCCGCACCCACCCCTTTCCACCGGCCGCAGGGACATAGGCTGGACCACCCTGCTTGAGGGGGGAGCTGGGACCAGTGTTTATGCAACTGTGGGGAGGCCACAGCCTGGCTGGCAGTGCTGCCCGCCCAACACAAGCACTGACTCAGCAGAGCCCCCCAGCACGTACACACTCAGACATGCACACAAACAGACACAGACACACACACACAGGTAAACATACATGTACATGTGCGCAGACAAATGGACACCTGCATTCGCTGGTATACACACAGACACACACTCACAGACACAAGTACACAGGCAAACTTGTGCATGTATGCACACACAGACACAGGGAAACACAAAAATGCACACACATTTCACCCAGCCAAGGTAGGTGGGAGGCTCCTGAGTGAGAAGCCTCAACCCTGCAGCTGGGTTCTACCCTCTAGGCCCCTCCACTCTGACACTCACACCCACAGCCAGTGACCCGAGCCCACACGTGGTCAGCACAGCCACATATAACAGGCAAAATGCCCCAGAGTGGCATCATGGCCATGACTGGGACAGAGACACATTCTAAGTGAAGTAGAGCCCCAGCAAGGGGACCAGACGGCCCCAGGCAGAGCTCAACAGACACGACAGCCCCAGCTCTGCCCGCAGCAGCCCCCCACAGCCTGGCCACTCTCAGTCCACACTTGAAGACTGGCTGGTGGGAGCTGCAGAGGGTCTCGGGGGATGTGTGGGATACTCCCTTCCACTGCCGGGCCAAGCCGAGTAGGGTGGTAGCTCCCAGGAACTAGGGGAGCCTGCAAGAAGGAGGGTGTGTTTGGGGGAGGGCTGGGGGCACTGCAGGACCATTCTGGAAACCAGAGGAGGGGGCAGGCTTTCTTGCGAGAGCAGGACACATACTCTCTGGGATCCCAGATACATGGAAACTCGGAGGCAGGACCACTTCTTGCCTGGGGATGGCTGAGCACAGGTGTGATCCCTGCCTACAGGACTCAGCCAAGGGTGGAAAGAAAAAGGTGGGACCACTTAGTCCCATGTGGATCCTGGAGACTTTTGAAGGGGAGCTCAGCTGTTCCTGGGTTTGGTGTCCAAGAGCAAGGTGGCTGGGCAGGCAGGAGCTGGGGCCTGCCCAGAAGGATATTGGCCAGTCTCTGTGCCCTGACTGAGGCCAAAGGGAGACCCTGCTCTCCTCTGTGGGGGTCCGCGGCCACCAATTGGCCAGGGAGGCTAGCCAGAGTCCAGCAAAGTCAAACATGCACAAGCAGACACCCTTACTAGCAGAGGCCACTGCGGCAAGTCCACTAGTGCCTCCATTCCCTGCCCTACCAGCCAGCCAGACTAGGCACCATGAAAGGGCAGACCACGGTCCCTCACTCCCACCCCACACCGGATCTGGGGCTGGAGGGGACTGTGTTTAGATAAGGAAAGGAAGAAGAAAGCCTCAAAATCTGCCCAAAATGTTGCTGAGAGTGTCTTAAAAAATGACCTGGAATCTGATCACTTCTCACCATTTCCACTGGACCACGCATGCATCTTCTCTCTCCCGGACCCTCCTACCTGCGGTCCCTGCTTCCACTCATGTGCCCCAGTCTATTCTCCACTTAGCAGCCAGAGTGATGCTGATAAAACATCTCCCCAGAGCACACACCAAAGCCCTTCCCACGGCCCAAGGACCCTCCACCACATCCTGTCGCCTCCCCACCGCACTCTCTGCTCCCGTCTCTGCTGGAATGTCTTTGCTCTAATGCCCTCATGGCTCCCTGGAGCAGATGCTGAAGTATTGCCCCACACAAATGTGCCAGCCTGCCTCTGGGGCCCTGCCCTAACCAGCGAAGGTGGGAGCTGGTAGATAAACAGTCTGGTTTCCTCATGCCCTCAGTGAGACACCACCACCATCTTCTGGAGGGTCCCCAGTGGGGCTGAGCCCCTGTTGCCCACAGGGTCTTCTGCTCCCATGCACCCTAAAGACTTCCTTCCCTGCCCAGCTGCTCTCCCGTGCTCCCTGAGGCCACCTCCCAAGGACACTACTTACATTCAGGTCCTTGTCTCAGCTCTGCTTCTGGGGAAGTCCAGACTAAGACACTCCATCTTGCCTCTCTTTTTTGTGTTTCTTATCTTCAACAGCGATTCCCCATTCCTCCCTCGCCCCAGTCCCCAGCAGCCACCATTCTACTCTCTGCCTCTATGAATTTGACCACTCTAGGAACCTCGTTTGAGTGGAATCATGTTGCATTTGTCCTTCTATGTCTGGCTTATTTCACTTAGCATAATGTCCTCAAAGTTCATCCATGTTGTACCATGTGTCAGAATTTCCTTCCTTTTTAAGTCAGAATAATATTCCATTGTATGTATAGACCACATTTTGTTTATCCATTCATCTGTTGATGGCCACTTGGGTTGTTTCCACCTTTCAGCTATTGTGCATAATGCTGCCGTGAACATGAGTTTACAAATATCTCTTCAAGTCCCTGCTTTCAATTCTTTTGGATATATACTCAGAAGTGGAATTTCTGGGTCATATGGTAATAATGTTTTTAATTTTTTGAGGACTTTCCATACTTTTTCCACAGCAGCTGCACCATTTTACATTCCCACCCACAATGCCCAAGGGATCCAATTTCTCTACCTTCTTGCCAACCCTTGTTATTTTCTGTTTTCTGGATAATAACCATCCTAATGGGTGTGAAGTGGTATCTCATCGTGGTTTCGATTTGCATTTCCCTAATTAGTGACGTTGAGCAGCTTTCACGTGCTTATTGGCCATTTGTCTATCTTCTTTAAAGAAATGTCTATTCAAGTCCTTTGCCCATTTTTGAATTGGGTTGTTCATTTTGTTGTTGTAGGAACCCTTTATATATTCAGGATATTATCTCTCCTCTTTTCAATTTTTGCCCAGCCATTGCCTTCTCAGATACTCACTGACCTCATTACTTAATATGTCATTTGCCTCCCAACACACACACACATACACACACACACAAACACACAAACACAGACTGCACAGCCCCTCCCCTACTTTGGGTCCCTCCCCAGCCTTTATCACTGATTGACACACTTTATGGCTTTGGTGATTTGTCAGCTTTGTATGAGTGCCACAGGGGTGAAGGGTTTGGCTGCTTCCTCCACTGCAGTGTTCCCAGAGCCTAAAGAGTCTGGCACACAGTAGGTGCTCCATAAATGCTGAAAGGATGAAAGGAAGGGAAACAGACTCCTGCATGCACACTCACAGCCCCTCACAGACTCTCACATACACTGCCGCCACTCCTCCCACACATGCGCGCACATACTCTCACACTCACAGTCCTGCCATGCCCGCCGCACCACAAACACCCTGAGGCAGCCTGATTCGTGCAAGCCTCAAACCCGCTCTCACACACCCACACACTTATCTCACAAGCAGATGCATTCACATCCAAACGCGCCCTAGTGGGGCTGCCCTGACCTCCTGAGTCCTCCTGGCCTGCAAGCTATTTCCTACCCTTTGTGGCCCGCTCCACACTCTGGGCCCTTGATCTCTCCACAACCCTTATCTCTAGGGCCCCCAAGACTCTCTACAGGGCATTGCTCTTCCTCCCCTTCAAACCGGAGTGGATGACCTCCTCCAGGAAGCCTCCCCTCACCCTCCCCACTGAGCTCCGAAAGGAGGGGAGGGCCTGGCCCCGGAACAGGGTGTGACAGTGGGGCTGGCATTTGCAAGGGTGTGTGCATCTCCTCCTTTCATTGCAGGGGTTGTGCACTTGTCTTCTGCTGAGAAGCCCAGGGCTGAGAAACCACTGGTGGACCCCGGATTCTCGCCCTCTGGCCTAGAGCCACAACAGAGGCAGAGAGACCGGAGTCAGGCAGGGATCTAAGGCCTCTTCGGCTCTGACAGCCCGGGGACAGTGAGTCAGGCAAAGCCATTCTCTGCTGTGGGCCTCAGTTTCCCCACCTGTGACATGGGTGGCTCTGGGCCAGGGCCCTGCAGTTCCCTGATTGCGGGTTGTGGAGTGAGACAGCTCCGAGAGTGCTCTCAGGCGCCGAGTGGCAACCCTGTGTTAGAGGCCAGAGCATGGCTACTGTCTCCGGAAGTGGGGCGGGGCACCCAGTCCTCGTCCAGCTCAGCCCGGTGTCCTGGTGGGCAGGCTCGGAGGGTTTGGCACAGCAGATGGGACGGTTTTGATGTGGTGAGCAAGGAGGCAAGATCTCAAAGTGATTCCTCTCGTTTTGTCCAGGGCTCACCGTGTGTGGCTCATAGATTTTTATAAAAGTCAACCAAAGGGCCACAGAGAAGAGAGAAGGAAGGAGGGAGGGAAGGAAGGAAGGAGGGAAGGAACGAACGAACGAACGAACGAACGAACGAACGAAGGGAGGGAGGGAGGAAGGAAGGAAGGAAGGAAGAAGAGAAAGAAGGGAGGAAGGAAGCAAGGAAGAGAGGAGGGAGGAAAGAAAGAAGGAAAGAAGCCATTTATTCATGAGGCCCAAGGGGTGGGGACAGAGATGCAGTCACAGGCAAGCGCAGCCTGATGGGGAGAGATGAGAGCCCCGCAGAGCTGTGCAGAGACAGCCTGTGCAGGAGTCTCGATGCGCCCCCCTCCGTCCCACAGACTCCAGGCCACTGGTATCAGCAACTCGAGTGAAAGATGAGCTGTCCCCAGCACGGCCTCCCCTGGGCTCCCTGAGAGCAAAGGCGGTCGCACGTTACAGTGGAGGGGGGCAAGCAAGGCTGCGGGACGTCAGCTGAGAACTGGAATTGGTGGAGTTGGGGAGGTGGCAACAGGGGATCTGGATGACAGAGGCAGGAGGGGGACAATAGGGCTGAAATCAGCAGAGGTGGCAAAGGTGGTAGCAGGTTTGGAAGGGGGGGCGGGAGGTCTCACCTGGGGCAAGAGGTTCAGCTGGACATGATGTGCTTGACAAATGCTGAAAAGAAGGAAAGGGTGAGCAGCAGGGCTTCGGCCCTGGGTAGCCAAAGGTGGGGACCTAGGATCCTAATGCCCCACTCCCGCCAGCAGACTCCCTGCCCTGCTGAGTTTACCTTTTTTTTTTTTTTTTTTTTTTTTTTTTTGCGGTACGCGGGCCTCTCACTGTTGTGGCCTCTCCCGTTGCGGAGCACAGGCTCCGGACGCGCAGGCTCAGCGGCCACGACTCACGGGCCCAGCCGCTCCGTGACATGTGGGATCTTCCCGGACTGGGGCACAAACCCGCGTCCCCTGCATCGGCAGGCAGACTCTCAACCACTGCGCCACCAGGGAAGCCCCTGAGTTTACCTTTGTAGTTGATGCAGCCATTGGAGTCCTCTTGCCCAGCCATCAACTTCTCCACCTCATCTTCTGTCAGCCTCTCACCTGGCAGGAGTGGAAAGCTGAGTCAGCATTGTTGAGGTGTGAAGGGTGGGGGGCCCCCTTAGCCCCTCTGGATGGTGGATGTGCCTCTCCAGTATTCCCACACCTCATATTGGTACACACAAGGTCTGGGCTGTCACCCTTATTTCTAAAACCAGAAGAATCAGTGACAAGTCAAAAAGGGCAAGGCCTGGGGTGCAGGCTTGGCACTCCCTCCGAGCCTGGGCTCTGTCCGTAACAGTGCCATCTTGTTGTTCAGGTCACCAGCACATAGTGTCCCCTGTCCTCAATAGGCTGGCAGGACTCCCTCCATCAGGAGTAGGCCAGGTCCCCCATCTCCCTGGAAGCAGTCCCTCGGGGCAGCCCTTCAAGGCTAGAGGAAAGACGCATAAGATAGAGCTGGGGACTTTAGGGGATGACCATGGAGGGGAACAAGAGACACCACCACTGTTCCCCAGACAAGTCTGGCACTTTCCCGCCTCTGTGCTTTTGTATGTGTTGTGTTGGTTCCCCCACTGGATTGCCCACTGCAGTTTCCCTCACATCTCTTAGCCCTCAGTCACACACACACACACACACACACACACACACACACACACAACCCCAGACACCAGCACAGGGCTGAGCACACAGTAGGCACTCAGTAAATGTCTGGTGCAGGAAAAGTTCACTTTGCGCAGACACAATTGGTGCTCAGTGAACCTTTGCTGTAGGAAAACTTCTCTTTGAGAAAGGAACGCTCCTGCCAGCCAGGCACCTGACAGCGGGGGTCAAGATGCCCAAGAGGCAGGCACAGTACCTCCTTGGCTCTGTAATTTGACCTTGAGGCAATGAACACAAAGACTGGATTGATCCCCCTGGATGTACCGCCCTGCCCCACCCTGTCCCCAGAGCTGTTCCTGTTCCCCTCCAGTTCTGTGAGCTGCACCAGCTGGCTTTCTTTATTCCCCACCTAAATTTCTAAATTCCCCACATTTCTGTCACCTGCCGTGGAGACACCGTGACTGCATCACCCTCCATTTCACAAGTGAGAAACAGGCCCGGTGGGTGACAGAGTGCTTTCTCCCGGATGCCCCAGGAAGGAGAGAGTGGGGTGGGGAGGAGGCTGCCCTCACCCAGCGTGGCCAGCACGTGGCGGAGCTCGGCGCCCATGACCGTGCCGTTGCCCTCCTTGTCGAAGACCCTCAACCCCTCCACAAAGTCCTCGTAGGTGCCCGTGTCCTTGTTCTTGGAGATGTGCTGGAGCATGGGCAGGAACGTGTCAAAGTCCATCATCTTGGAGTTAAGCTCTGGGGAGAGATGGCCCAAGCATCAGGCTCTGAGGGGCAGATGGGCATCCCGCCCCTGTGTCTGGCAATGAGGAGCTATTGCCCTCACCCAGCTCCCAATGCACTCTACACCAGTTTGTCATTTACAAAGCACTCCACTGTCACAAGGCACTTTACAGTCAACTGAGAAATGCATTATTTACATTGTCCTTTGCTGTTCACAAGGACAGTGGCACGACAGGGGGCTCTGACTAGCACCTCTGCTCTTCTTTGGGGGAACAGTTCTTGCTAGCGTCTCTCTATTTTTCTTATCAACCCCGCTCTCCCCACACCTGTGATTGGTCGAGAGCAGCTGGGCCGATCAGAGACCTTCTCTGGGACTTCTGTACCTGTGGCGAGGGCTTGGGCCTCACTGCTCCTTGGGGAAAAGCAGGCAACCCTCTCTGGCCGTGGTGGTGAGAGAAGCTGGCCCTGCCCCACAGAGGGATGCCCAGGAGGCCAGGAAGGACAGGGAGAGCATATGGGATGCTGAGGCCAGGCACACCCTGGCCTGCCCTCACACCTGCCACTGAAGCTAGTTTGCGCTGTTGTCAGTCCCCTCCGACCAGGAGGCCTGGCAAATAGGCATGGGGCCAGATGGTATAGGAACCATCACTGCTCGTCACCTTGTCAGCATCACCTGAGACTGGCCTCCAGGTCCTCCTCCAGACAATGGGAGGATGTTAGGAGAATGCACAGCAGAGGAGTTCCCATGTTGTCCCACCAGCGATGGCAGCCCACCCTGGTGGTCTCCCCCGGGACTGGCACTAATGGGGACATCTCAGGCTGGGCGTACCAACCTTCCTGCTTTGGCTTCCCTAGGACTCGGAGCACCTCGGCCTGTGTAGGGTTCTGGCCCAGCGCCCGCAGGACATCCCCACACTGCCCATACGTGATCTTCATCTCACACTTGGGTGTGCGGTCGTACAGCGTGAAGGCTTCCTTGAACTCTGCCGGGAGAGAGTGTGAGCTGCGGACACTTCTAGAGTCAGCCCCCCCGACTCGCCCCACACTGCAGGGGAGGACTCTCAGCCTGGGGGACCCGGGCCCCAACCCTGCAGCCCCTGGCTCAAAACCCCCACTCACCTTCAATCTGCTCCGGTGTAAACTCGATCTGAAAGGGACCCCCAAAGATTCTGAGTGTCTGGTTCAGAGGATGGGCCAGGCGTCCTCCTGGTCCCTCCGTGTCCAGACCAGGCCTCAACCCCTCAACTGCCCCAACCCATCCACATGCCCCAACCCATCCACATTCCAGGATTCCAGCTTCCACTGCCCAGGACCTCCTGCAGTCCACCTTGACTCCCTCCTGCCTCCTTACCCCTCCCCCCATCCCACCTGAGGACCTTGGGTCTGCATGTGCCCAGACCCTGACACCAGGTAGGCCTCATCAGGGGAAGTGGTGAGGAGGGAGGCCTGGTGCCCTGAATCCCCAGCCCAGGGTGGGCCTTACCTGAGGCCCCTGGTCCTGGACAGACGTGCCTGAAGCACAGACTGGCTTTGCCAGCTCTGCCAGGCCTGGGGCCCAGTGGGCAGGACTGTCCACATAAGTGAGATGGGAGGCCTCATCTCACCAGGGTGGGGGCGGGAGGAGGAAAGGCGAGGGGGCAGGCCGGAGAGCCCTGTCACCATGAGAACATATTTGCAGGAGGGAGTGTGTGTGCGGTGTGCATGTGCGTTCACACACCTGTGTGTCCATCTGTTTGCATGTGTCTGCCCTCCACAGAGCCCTCAAGGCTGGGCACTTTCACTCACGTGGCCCTGCCTACGCCTGAGTCTTACACAGTCCCATCCATAAGCACAGGTCAGCTCCCCCAGCGTGGCACAGCAGGGGGCCAGGGCCCAGTGGTTGAGTGTTTGCTGAGGCCACATCAGGGCCACCTGAGGTCAGGAGGCCTCCTGGGACCCGGTTTCCCCCTCCTCACTTGGATACCAGGTCTATTTTTATCACTGCAGTCACTCGCCCCAAGGTCAAGGTCGCACAAGGAAAAGGAGCTTGGGGGGAGGGGGACTTGACTGGCGCCTCTCCAACTGCTGCTCCCTTGGAGTCCCCTCCACCAACCTCCGTAGTGCACACCAGTGCAGAGGGGGATCCCGCCCCTGCCACCCTGCTGGGTCGTCCCTCCCAACCCTCTGGCTTAACCCTGTGCTGGGAAGACCAAGTTGTTGTTCCTGCCCCAACCCCCACCCCCGAGAGCTCTCTCCACCAAGAAGCCTGCTGAGATTACGGGCCCTGGGCCCCTGGCACAGCTTTCTGCAGGGGGCACAGGAGAGGCCTCACTAGTTCCTCTGCTCAGAGGGGAGTCGGTGCAGCCTCAGATCCGGTGAGACCACACAATGCCACCTTGGGCCCTAGGGTTGTCTGACCCTCACCAGGGGGCCTGTGGGACACAAACCTGGGGTCTGGGGATGGTCAGGAGTCAGAGTCAACTCCTGGGAGCACTTGCCATGGGTGGTTCCCATCAGCCTGTGAGGAGGACTTATTGTCCCATTTTACAGCTGAGGAAACTAAGCCTTAGAGCAGTGATGGGAATGGAGCAGAGTTGGGATTTGAACCCATGTATTGAGGGACAAGGTAGGTGCCTCCAGGAAGGGCTCAGGAATGGAGATGGATCTGTGCAGATGGGCTGCAGGTCTTGCTGGGGACCGTGAAGGGCTGGGAGAGCTCCATGGGGCCCCTCAGCCAGCAGCCAGGGCAGCAGTGGCCAGTGGCCAGCCAAGAAAAGGCAACGGGCAGGACACGGGTACGTGCCACTATGCAGATGCCGCAGGTGGGAGTCATGGCTCGTTCTCCAGGTTTAGACTCTGAGAAAGGCTTTCAAGCCAAGCCGGGGAAGGGCTCCTGGGGCCACTGGTCACAGTTCCAAGACCAGCTTCCTCCATGACCTACCCAGACTGGCTCAGTATCGCCAGCTCAAAGCTGAGGCCCCACCAGCTCTGGGGCTCAGGGACCTTGGCAGGGGTGAGTGTGACCCAGCCTGGGCAGGAGCCCTGCTTCCCTGTACTCCCCACCCTGTCCACCCTGGGGAACTTGGTATGGACTTAAGACCCCACAGCTGAACAAGAAAGGTCCCTGCCTGGCTGCGGGGGTGAGGGGCACAGGCAGGTCCAGGATTCCCCAAGGATGTGAGGTCCAGGGAAAAGGACAAGGGAGAGTCAGTTTCCAACCACCAAAAAGACAGTCCCTTCAGCAGCACTGGGGTAGTCCTGCCTGATGTCTGACCACCATCCCTCCTGCTGCAGCCCTCCTGATGCCTGAAGCTTCCAACTTCAGTTCAGTACTCATTTTCTGGAGCCTGGTCTTCCACGGGGTAGATCCACTCTGGGATTCACTTACCTACCCTGACCTTCCCACCGAAACCCAGCTCCCACCCACACCCACCTTGACCTTGGAGACATCGAACTCAGGTTCCTTGGGGGGCTCTGGTGCAGGTGCAGGTGCGGGTGCAGGTGCGGGAGCTGGAGCTGCCTTGGCGGCTGCCTTGGCGTCATCCTTCTTGGGATCTGGCTTTCTGGGAGGCATGGAGGTTGTAAGCAGAGAGGGACGTGGAGAGAAGGAAGCAGAGAGCCGGGTAGGTGAGCCTCCCGTAACCGGCTTTTATCCTGTCTGGACACCTCATGACCCCAGCCCCACCCCTGCAGGGCACAATGGGGACAGGGCCATAAAAGGACATTGGCTAGGCTCAGGGGCTATTTTGGGGCCTGGGGGGGCATTGTTCAGGCTCAGGAATGGGTGGGGGAGAGGGAGGGCTCTCCATTCCTCCCAATCACCTGTTGGGGAGAGAGCGGGGGAGGGGAGGACAGAGGTCAGTGCTCAGCCCACACACACACCCTCAAAAGCACACGCACACACGCAGGGGCCCTGCTGCCCCTCAGCAGGTCAATAAACTGAAAGGGTGCAGAAGGTTGCACCGAGCATGTGTTGTGTGTTGTGTTGGGGGCAGGAGGACTGGGCACCCCTTGAGTTCAATTTCCCATCTGTGCATCGAATTCCATGTGTCTGTGCCCGTGTGTCTACACGGAGGGGGAGAGGGAGGTCTGCGTGTGTCCATGTGTGTTGTCTCCGTTTGGCTGGGTGTTTGTATGCAGAGGGGGTCTCTGTGTATCTATGGTGGGAGAGTCTGTGTCCATGTGGGGGATGACCCACCCCGGCCCGCGGGCGTTGCTTCTGTGTGTTTGTGTCTGGGTGTTTATCGTGCCTGCCTGAGTGTCTGGTCATGGCTCACAGGCAGCTGCAGCCCATCTCTGGGAACACCCTAAATGGCAGTAGGATGGGGTCTGCTCCCTCAAGGGCGGCCACCCAGCCTAGTTCAACAGCCAAGCAGCCTCCACAGCCTCCCGCATCAGCACCTGCCCAACCCTGAGGTTGGTTTCTTGGTTTCACCCTCACTTCCTATTGCCCCTCTTCCACAGCTCCCCGCGACCCACTTTCCCCACACACCCCAGGGTCTGCTCCCGCCAGACCCTTGCACGCACTGTACCCTCTGCCCTTGCCCCTCCGCTTGGAGCATTCAAGGCTTGGCCGCACTGCACCCTCCTCCAGGAAGCTGTTTCCACTGCCCCATGTTGCCCTCTGCTGACACTTTTGGTGGGGTCCTGAGAGGGTCTGCCTCTCTGAAGGACCCCAGGGCACTGGAAGAGGTTTGCCTCCCGGGTGCCCAGTCTAGGGTACGCCCCCCCCCCAGTTCCTACCCACAATGCCACCCCAGATGGCAGTGACAGAGGGCAGCCTGGCTGTTCTACCATTTCAGGAGTTGGGGGGAGGAGGGAAGGCTGAGGTGGCATAAGGCCCTTCCAGGCACAGAACTCGGAGAGTGGGGACATCTTGCAAACACATTGGCTTCCATTCCTTGCCCAGTGTCTGTGTCGGGGGGTGGAAAGGAGGTGTTCCCTGTTATTTTTAAATGCCTGGAGCCTTTGATAGAAACTTCAGAGGCATTGCCCGCCCCCCTCCTGGCCCCTGGGGATTTCCCAGGTATAGGGAGGCACTGGGGGTGGAGCCTGAGGGGAAGATTCACTTGGGCCTCTACCTGGATGCCCCCAACATCCCCCTGCTGAGCCCAGGTCCCTCTCATCCTGTCACTCAGCCTCATGGTGAGTCCAGGGATAGGGCTGGGTCCCCTCCTAGCTGGAACACAAGACATTCCTCTCCTCATCTGGAGGGCAGAACACCCCACATCTGGAAATCTGACAACATCCGGCGCTGGGGGAGAGGCAAGTTTTTCACTTTTCTTCCAGATGTTTGGCAAGAGTATTAAGAAAGAAAGGGGTGGAGGAGGGTCCTCAGAGACCAGCCAGAAATACCACAAGAGGAGAAGACAGACAGAGGGGGACACACAGAGACAGACCTCTGGGCGGCCCCATCACCCAGACCTGCTGACCCTAAGGACAACTGACTCTGGACACCCTCGAGGGCTCCCACCAGCCACAGGCACAGCCAACAGGACACCACCCAATCCCCTTTCACTCATCATGGGGGAAAATGAGGCCCAGAGCCTTGGACATCCGCAGGGGTGCCCAGAGTCCCGATCTCACTGGTGCATCCACACACAATTGCCCTCCCTTGGAAACGACTCAGCATCAGTGGGAACAGGAGTAGATGAGTGACGTGGGCCTCCTGAGGCTTGTTTCCCAGGTTTGCAGACTCATGCAGCCTGCTAGAGCCACGCAGCGCCCCCTTCCTCTGCTTGGTGAGGGGGTGTCTTGGTCCTCTTCCCCCGAGCACAGGGCAGATATGGTCCTATAGTGGGGATGCCGTGTACAGAGCCATCCTCCATTCCCTCCCCAGGGCTCAGATGGGCCTTTGACTGTCCGAGCTCTGGCTCCCCGGAGCAGCAGTGCCCTAGGCTCACCCCACAGGGCCACTCTCAACCCATAACAAATGCCCAGACCCTAGCAGGGACTCTGCAGGGCTCACCCCCCTTGACTGCCAGCAACATGCCTGTCGAGGACAGGAGGAAATTAAGGGGTGGGCAGGTGGGCAGGCAGGTGAACAGGAGAGGGGACTTAGTGACAGGGAGAGGCAGGCACTGGGTAGCAAAGACGAGCCACACAAGGCTTGGCACTCACCTCTCTCTCCCAGGTCCCAACCTGGGCTCCATGCCCCTTAGGAATGACAGCCCAGCAAACAAGATCCTGGCAGAGCCTGCGGGGAGAGACAGGGGTCTGGATCCCTCTTCTTTGACTCCCCCAGCTCCAGTGTCTGAGTTGTGGCCCAGTCTGATGCAGACAGCACATCCCAGAGCCCTCTCTGGGGGCAGCCACCTTACCTCCCCCTCCCCCACCTGAGGAAACTGTCGGGCCCTGACTTCTGAGGAGCCCATGAACAGAGGCAGGAGACCCCTGGCCACACGGGCCTCCTTCTTTGTTCTTTCCAGCCCCCATGCCTTTGCACAGGCTTTCCTCCCTCTGGTGCCCTTGTCTGGGACCCTGGCCACGGCTTGTTCCTTGTCACCTCTGGGTCTCAGTGAGATGTCACCTCCTACAAGAAGCCTCCTCAGACTACCCTGGACCTGCTCCCTCTGCCCTGCCTCTCAGCTGGACTCCCCATCCCTGCACACCCTAAAATGAGCTGTTCCCCTGTTATCTTCTCTCTTATGTGTGTCCCCCCTCCCATGAATATCAGCTGGCATAGGAGGAGTTTTTGGTCTTCCATGGCTGTATATCCGTAGGGTCTAGAACAGAGCCTGGTACACAGTAGGCACTCCATAAATGTCAGATGAACAAATGTCCCAAACATCTCAATTTACCCACCTCTCACAGGGGGACTGGAACGCTTTGCCGAACCCCATCTCTGGAGTAAGGCAAGGGGAGATTTGCGGATTGACTGACAGTACTTGTGTCTGCCGGGGGCACTGCTGCCCCTCAGCCCACCTGCCGCCTCCCTCCACGCAGGCTTGCTCTTCATGCCACTCCCCATCCGTTGCTAAGACTTCTCTCAAGAGCCTGAAGTGGTAGGGACGACCGGATGGTATAGGCAGTGACTTGACCATGATGACCAGCCAGCAGGGGGCGTAAAAGGGATAGGAACTGGTCTTTGGATCCTGAACCCAAACCCCAGAAACCAGGATCCCATCCCAGATCCCAGACTGCAAATCTGGAACCTGGAACGCCAAACGCAGACCACAGACTCAGGCCTCAGAATCCGAACCCCAAACTTAGATCCTGGAACTCAGAGCCCAGGACCAGATTCCGCTCTGGGGACCCAGACTCCAAAACCTAGGATGCCAAAGCCAGACCTTCAACCCAGACCCCAAACCCTAGACAGCAGGCCCAGGACCCAAGACTCTAAGCCCAGAATCCAGATCCAGGACTCAAGACCCAGGGCCCAGAACCCAGGACTCTAAACCCAGACTCCAGGCCCGTAAACCCAAACCTAGACCCCAGACCCTGGACCCAGGACAGGGGCTGCTGGTTTTCCAAACAGGCACTGCCTCCTGCCCTGTGTAGACAAGGGTGGAGCAGGGGAGGGGTTAGCTCTTGGCTAACAGCAGGGGTGAATGCTTGGCAGACCTTCCTGCTAGTGTTCAGAGGGGTATGAGGAATGTCCCTCATCCCGTCAGAGCCAATTTGGGGAACTCAGAATATGGTGGCCACATGGAGGGAATGGTGGGGAGTGAGGAGAGGGATGGATAGGTGAGGCCTGGCTATCCCCTGGGCCCAGGAACCAAAGTCAGGGAAGGAGGGTCAGGCTCCCCACGTGCCCTTGTCCCCCTGGCCGCAGGCTCCACAGACTGCCCTGGCCCGCCCAGGACTGCCCCTCCTGCCCAAAGCCTTTGGGCTGGGACGCAGGCCCAAACTTCCCGGAGTAGTCAAGAACGTGGCCTGGGCCAGACCCAGAGCCTTAGAAGTAGGTCAAATGTTGCTGTGCAGCAGGTCCTGGGGACCCCATCTGGGCACGGGCAGGCCCACGGGCTGCAGCTCACCCACCAGGGCACAAGCGTGTATTCACATAGATGTGGACTCACCACTACACACCCATAAATACAGACCCTACACAAGGCCACTAGTTCCTGCCCAACTGCTCAGATGAGGGGACTGAAGCCCCAAGAGGGGCAGGAGCTGCCCAGCAGCTCTGGACAGAGGTGGCACGAGGCAGCCACGAGGACCCAGAGAAGGAGAGGAATTTCTGCACAATCCCAAGTCCCTGGAGCCTTGGGTGAAAGTCTGACTCCAAGGAGGACTTCCCAGCAGGGCTGCTCTGCCACCAACAGGATGTGGCCTGCTTCCCGGAGGCACAGTCCCAGGCCTTGAAAGATGGGAAGGAGTGGCCAAGGGGGAGGCAGGAGACTACATATGCTCTTGTGACCCAGGCCGGTTCTGACTCCTTTTGTCCTCAGTTTCCCCATCTGTACAATGGTCATGGGTGGGGCAAAGCAATCCTGAGTTCGAAAGACAGTCACTGCCCCTGAGCAGTGATGAGCCCGTCCTGGCCACCCCCATGCCACACACAGACAACTCTGTCCTCAGCAGGCCAAACACACCCCTCAGGCCCCTCCTTCTGCCCACTGTGCTGACGGGGACCAGATGCTCCAACCTTGTGGTTCTGGGGGTGGGGGTGGCAGGGCCCAGCGGGCTGGCAGACAAGCCCTGGGTTTGGCCCAGGGACCTATAATCAGCTCCTGCCCCTCTGATCCCGGCCCAGGACTGACGCTTGGGGCTGTGGTGTTCTGGCCGGCTGTGGCCACGGCCGCTATATTTGGGAGCCCAATTGAGGATGAGGGAGGGGTGGGTAGGCAGGAGCCTCCAGGGACCAGTGTCTCATGGGGGACAGGGTGGGGGACACTGTTGGCCAGGCTTGTGCCCTTATGGAAGGAGGGCACAGCCTTGACTTCAGGGGCCCAATCTGAGGGGCGTGCTCTGCTCTCAGGAGCCTGGCCTGGGGGTCATCATCCCTGCCCTCAATCGCTGGTCTAAGGAGGTAGATTGAAAGTCTGAGTGCATGAGAAAGGGGAGGGGGGTGCTGACAAGATGAATGGGAGTGGGAAAAAGGCTCCCAAAGGGCGAGGTATGGGGCAGAGGGGTCTGAGATGCGAGGGATAGGAGGAGGGTGTACCAACATGCTATGCAAAGGGATGGAGAAAACAAAGGCCGGAAGCCGGGGTCCAAGGGAAGGGAGTGAGGTGCAGCCCTAGCCCTGGCTTCCCGGTTCTGCCTGCTGGTGTAGCTTCTAGAGGGGCCCAGCCCCTCCCCCAGCATGGCCTGCGGCCTCTCTGAACTGCCCTGGACATTCCCCGCCGTTGGGCCAAACCCTGTACTCTCCCACCAGCAGTTTCCCAAAGAGCAAATATTTATTGTCCTTGGAAGAAAAAAAAAGAGTCCCCTTTTAGGATCAGGGTCTGGGAGCTGCTACTGAGGCTTGCAGGGGTTCAGCAGCGGCCTGAGACGACCAGAAACCCCACCTAGAGGCTGAAGGCAGAGGAAGGAGGATGAGCTGGCCTCAGAGGAGAGGGGCCGTGGCCGCCCCAGGCTGCTGGGTGGGGGCTCTGCCCAGATCTCCATCTCCCCAAGATTTCCCCAGAATAGGTCTGAGGGTGTTCAGACTCTGTTCCCACGGCATGAGGTATGAACGTGTGTGTGAGCGGGTAGACGTGTGCCGTCTGTGTGTGCTCAGATGCATCACTGTGGGCAGGAGGGTGGGAACACATGTGTGATCCTGTGGGCGTGTGTCACACGAGGCTGTGACCATATGTGTGTAGGAGCACGCCTGGGCACTCCTGGCTCTGTGTGCGTGTCCATCTGGGAGCTTGTTCATCTGTTGGCATGGGGTGGGGTAGGGGCATGTGGACACAACCTCTGTTGAATGGCCAATTCAGTCAAAAATGCAAGTAAATTTAGCAGAGGAAAAAAAACCCTGTCAGTCAGACGAGGAGTCTGAATTGGGTGGTTGTTTGACTGGATGGACCGACTGTCTCAGGCAAACAGTTTGTGCTGGCTGGGAGGAGGAACCAGCTCCCCTGGGCCATCACGGAGAAACTGGAGACGGGGACCCCAACTACGGCAGAGACCGACACACAGAGACCAAGACAGAGACAGAGGTGGGGACAGACTCAGAAAGAGGGGAGGGAGGGTTGTTGAGGAGGACCAGAGACAAAGGGAGCGCCCAGGGCAGGATGGAGCGTCCCAGAGCCTACAGATAATGCGTGTGCACACAGCCCTCTGGCCCCCAGTCCCAGCTGCAAGCCGGGTCGAAGGCAGATTCATTCTTTCCTCTCACTCACCCTCAAGCAGCCCAAGGTGGACCAGAAGGGGGCACCAGACTGGGATGCAGGAAGGGAGGGTGGGATGGGCAGCTATGACGAGGAGACAGTGACAGGAGTGAAGGCAGTGCAGGGGACCGGGAGGGCGGCGGTGGGAGTGAAGGCAGCAGGACGGTAGTGATGACATCAGAAGAGGGCGTGGTAGCTGGGAGAGCCTCCCTCCCCGTCCCCTTGCAGACCACACCTAGCTGTGGTGGCCCCACAGACCCAGAGCTGTCCCCAGCCCACCCCACCGAGCACCAGCTGTGTCCTTGCCTCCAGTGGCCACACAAACACCCTCTGCGGCTCAGGGTGTGGAGCTGCATTGCAAATGGCCCAAGCCCCCAGCTAGGAATAGTTAGGGTCAATTGCCGTACCTGCCTGTGTGGATATTTATATATCTGCCCGCCCACCCAGTGTATTCATGTCTAAAGTACAACACACACATGCACACTCACACACACACACACACACTCACTCACAGGATACCCCAGTCAGGCTAACCCACCCCCGGTGTGTGTCTGTGTCTGTCTGAAGATACCTACTGGTCCCTGGACACCCCTCACATCACCTGGTCCCTTTCTGCCAATACGGGGGCCAACAGGAACCACACTGAAGTGTGCATGTGCACCCACGCACACATACATACTCACGCACTCACAGTCACTCAGGAACCCCACCCACAGGTGCCTGGACCCAGAGCAGGCACACTCCTATGCACACATCTTTAAACACAAACCCTCACACTTTATAGATGCATTTGTGCGCACATACCTTCATACACAGGTGCACGTGCACTTTGCCCACACATTCCCTTTGCGTGCGTACGTACACACATTCACATGCCTCTGCATACACATACCCCTAACGCATCACACCTTCAAGCTCACGGTATAGGAAGAGCTCTGGGTGGGAATTAGGAGTGCTGGGAAGAAGGAGAGAGGCTGAGAGCAATAGAAATCAGGGAACCGTGGCAGGCCTGCCTGGTGAGGTGAGGGTAGGTGGCAGTGTGAGTGCACGTGTGTGTGTGAGTTTGAACGTGTGTGTCCAGTATTTTGGAACCTTTCCACTGCCTCCTCTCCAAACCCCCTGGAGGGCCATCCCCACCCCCACCCTGCTCACAGAAGGAAATAGAGGCCAGAGCAGAGCAGCTGGGCCTGGGGAGGTCAGCGTCCCCAAGTTTGGGGCTTGCAAGCCTTAGCATCTGTGTTGTTCTTGGAACACCCAGGCCAGATAAGGACTGGGGTCAGAGCTCGGCTCTCGTGGGAAAGGACTCTCTGGAAGGCTCCCGACCCATTCCTTTCCCAGATGTTGGACCCCAGAGCAGGCAGCAGGAGGGCAAAGGGGATGGCTGGGGGACAGGTAGGGCCCCATCACGCTGTGCTGGAGAACTGGAGGGGGTCCACAGCAGATTCAGATTCATAGATGCCCAGGAATGTGCAGTGACCCCTCAAACCAGCCCAGGGACCTCCAATTGTCGGGCCTGGAGCAGACAGAAAGGGATGATACCAGACACCCTGCTCTCTGCAAGATCTGGACTTGAGACCCTCTGCTCCAGGGGGCCTCATTAGGTTCTGGAGCCAGGGCTAATGGTCAGAGACTCGGTGTCTGAGAAACCTGCAGCTTAGCTGGATGGAGAGGCTGTTTTGAGGAGATGGATGGAGTGCTAGGCGACATCAAAGCACTATGTCCCATCCAAAGCAAATCCAGGTGCTGCTCCTGGGATTGGTTATCGGGGCCAGCAGGGGACCCAGTTCTGGTCCTGGTCCCATCACTGACCCCTAGAGACTCTTGCCCTCTGGAGACCTCAGTGTTCACACCTGTACAATGGAGTGGGGTCTTAGGTCAGCTCAGCAGACACACAGTCCCCCCAGCACAGTCAGTTTGGGGCATCTTCGGACCTGAGTCTCCTCCTTCCCCGACTTGCACCAACCTTTGCCCCCTGCCCAGGTCTCAGTGCCTCGGAGAAGGCTGGAGATTCTTTGCTGGAGCTTAGAGTCAAGTCAACAAGGGAACAATCGGCTGGAATTCCGCATGAATACAGGGCTCATCCAAGGCTACAGATAATAGAGGAGGGACTGGGGGATTCCTGTGTCCCCTGGGAGCCTTGACTGACTGCAAGCCCCACCCCACTGAAGAGGGGCCCTGCCTTCAGGAGTCCTGGTCTGAGGGGATAAGCAGGAACCTCTCTGGTAGGTGTAGCAGGCCCCTCCCCCAGCGCATCCCCCACCTAGCCTGCCTGCAGCTCCCTGCCTGACCTATAATCACTGTAGATGCAGTTTGGGGTCAGGAACCACGAAGAGGAACCATTGACTGCATCAGTCAAGAGCCCTCACCACCTTCACACACCCCCTGCCTGGCCCTGGGGTCCCCCCAAACCCATCATCCCACTGAGAACAGAGGCCACAGGTTCAGATGGGCTGGCCTGGGCTGGAGCACTGGGGTCGGGCCCTCCTTGCAGCCCCAGGCCTCACAAACTTCAGTCTCCCATCTAGGAGTTGGGCTCCAGTCCTGCCAGCTTGACCCTTGGGCTGCTCCCTGATTTGCTAACAACTTTCCAATCCATCAGGTTTAATATCCTAAGGCTCCCTGGAGAAGAACTTTCTAACAATGCATGACAAGAGACTTGGCCAGAGGCCAGAGGAGGGTCTTTCTGAGATCCTGGGATTCCCTCCCTCCTCTTGGGGAAACTGAGGCTCAGAAGAGGAAGGCTGTCTCCATAGCAACTGAGAGATAAGAGGGGCAAGGGGCGGAGAGAGTATTTGAAGTCCAAAGCTCCAGCCACTAATTCTCCCCTCCTGCAGAGACGTTGGACAAGATGATGCTTTTTTTCCTACCATGAAAGACTCAGCAGGACCACAGAGATGACCCAGTCCCTGCCCTCAGGGCTCGCAGTCCATCAAGAGAGAGTCAAGAATCAAGAATCCGAGGTCTTACTCTGCTGGGGGCTCAGAAGCAGATCCAGGAAGACCTAGGAGAAAAGGGGACATTTGAAGGGTATATGAGACCCACCCCCCCAAGCCAAGAAGGGGAGGGCAAGTCAGACAGTGAGAAGCAGGGGTAGAGACTCACCAGGGTTCAGGCAATGGGAACCCCAGGGCAGTGGTGCCTGCAGGGAAGTGGCTCCCAGAAGTGGAGCCTCCAAGTCTCTGAGCCCAGCCCCGCACACAATAAGTTCTCAAGTGTTTGGGGAGTGAGTGATCTGATCCAGGGGGTCACAGGAAGGCGTCTGAGCAAAGGAGTGGCTCCATCAGGTCTGACCTTCCAGAACACTTTTCTTTCTCTCTCATCCCTCTCCTGTCTCTGCTAGGTCATCACGTCTTTGCCCCCGTCCGCCCCCAAATAGCCCTCTGTGATCAAGCTTAAATTGGAAAATATATGTGGAGCACTAAGTGGGAGGGGCGGAGGTGGCCACTCTTCCGTCAGGGACCCAGCTCTGCTCCCTGGGCCAGGAATGGCTTCCAGAGCCGGCTGTGGGGCGAAGGGTGTTGCAGAGGGGCGGCGTATGCTAGTTGGCCCAGAGTCAGCACTCCTGTTCCCTGCCTCTGCACGCCCACACCAGCTCCGGAAGGCAGGGAAGGAAAGGGGTGCAGTGGAGGTGGGGGGAGGCTAAACCACCAGTCTCCCTATGGAGAGAGCATGACTGAGTCCATAGTGGCTGGGGCTTCTGCTTCCCACCTGGGAAACGGGGCTTGAGGTTTTCATTCACTTCTGAGGAGGCAGAGGGGCCCTGGAGATGGAGCAGCGGCCCAGGGCAGGTAGGAGCTGGGTGTGTGACTTTGAGCTGCCTCTTATCCTTACTGGGCCCAGCTGGTGACCAGTGCCCCCTCCAGCCCGGGGAGGCCTCTGAGATATGCATAGCCGTTCTTCTGTCACCCTGGAACCTCCTCCAAGGTGGCAACTCATCTGTCTCCATCTGGGGCCCTTCAGCCTCTTCCACAGCCTGAGAGGGCCCTGGGTGTTGGGAAGGGCTGGAGACCTGGTCTGGATGAGCTGGGTGACCTCTAGCATGCCACTGTCCCTCTCTGAACATCGTTCTCCCACACAGTTTTATAAACTTCCCCAAAGTACTTCCCCTTCTGGCCAGTTCAGCCACGTCCATGGCGCCTCTGGGCCAGGCTCTGTGCCGGGTGTCGGACAGCCAGGCAGACACAGCCCTGGTCCCAGCCCGAGATGTTCCCAGTGTCATTGCCAGTTCATTGCTTAGCTCAGCTAGCGTGCCCTGAGGCATTCAGGGTGAGAGGAAACTGAGGCCCAGAGAGATGGCCCAGCAGTCCCCAGATGGCCCAGTCTGAATAAGGACCACCCACATAGATGGTCCCTCCAGGCCAAGCAGGACCCAGTGTCAAGAACTAAGGGTCCTCACCCAAGGTCTCCCCACCACCGCCCCCAGGCAAGACCCAGTGTCTGAGCTAACCCCCTTCCCACTGCCTCCTCCTTCCTGGCCCCCTCGTCCCTTCAAACCGCAGGGCCCATCCGGCCTCTGGAAAGCGTGCCCAGGACCTCGGTGATATTTTGAGTTTAAGAAAACTTTGCAGTCGGCAGGAGCTCTTAAAGGTTATAAATAGCAGCAGCAGGAGCCCATGCCGGGAGAGGCGGAAACACGTGTCAAACACACATGGGAGGTGGTATTCCAAGGCACAGACCCCCTCCTCACCACCACTAGAGACTCACCAGGCTTTAGGGGATTTTACAACCACTGGAGTGGGAAGTCACACCCCACCTGGAAGGTGTCTGGGAAAGGAGGCTCTGCTCTTGCCCCCAGCCAGGGTCCCTGAGCGGTTGGCCAGGTTGCCCCGGGCACTTGGGGGCGCTGCTGAAAGGGGTCTGGGGTGGGAGGTCTTGCTCCTACCCTCTCCCTCTCTGCCCAACACGGGAACCCCAGGGGCTGAGAGGAGTTTTGGATTGCGTCCCCTCTAACCCCGGTCAGCATAAGCCCAGGGTGAAGAAGGGATTATTCCAAGGTCACACAGGAGCTGGGTAGGATTCAGAGCCCCAACCCACAGTTCTTTTCACCAAATGCTGCTGCTGCATCCCTTCCATTTTGAGGGACCACAGGACAACACCTTACCCCACCTGATTAAGCACAGTTGGAGGACTGTGTGGAGGGGCCCCTGATATGAGTCATCCCCTCCTGATCTGGGGGTGAGCAGACCCTAGGGCCTCATCTCTCAACAGCCCATCCAGTCCCCATGTTTCCACTTCTGATGAAGATCTGCCTTTAAACAGATGAGGAAGGGAGCGCTGGAGAGGGCAAGGGATTCCCCCCACCCCAGAGGGCTGCACACCCATGCCCACCTTGCCAGGGTGTGGCTTGTGGACAACCCAAGGCCAGGTGTAGGGTCTTCACAAGGAATTCCGCTCTGGTTTGGGCCACTGCAGTCTCAGGTTTGCCTTGAAGGCCATACGTTTTGAGGACATGCTCTCAGGAGCCTGGTCTGAGGGAACACAGCCATGAAGACTCCTTTGATTTTCCCGACTGCTCCACAGTATGCATAGGCAGCAACCATTACTCCAATGCAAAGACTGGGAAGCTAAGGCATGTCTGAGTTCCCCATGGTCATCCCCAGTTCTGCCTCACTTGTGCCCCACCTGCTGCCCATGGCCCCCAGCACGTCTGGGGGCAGCAGCCAGGCCTGGCGCCCAGGCGTTCTGAACCTCAGGGAGCCCCGAAGTGTTTATGGGGCTCCTAATGAATGGGCCTGTTGAGCTCAGAGGGGGCCGGGCCCGGGTAAACATGACTGGGTCTGAGCTGCCATTCTCCCCCTGACTCCTTCCTCAGGACCCAGGACGAAAATACGACTTCCTGTCCCTGAGCTGAGGGCTAGACTCGCCCCTCAGAGCCCTGGGCTGGGGCCCACAGGAGGAGCACAGCCTGGCCTGCACGGGCAGCCCCCAAGGTTGCGGGGGAGACGGGACCTCAGGTTTTCAGAGTCACGGGTCTGCATCCAGGACCCGAGTGCTTGGGCACTTTATGGGGCCCCTTCAAGCCTTGAACTGCCCATCTGTTAATGACAGACTGGGAAACTGAGGCCATGAATAAGAAGGGGATCCACAGGTCAGGACAGAACAGGCACTGAGCCCCAGCCTCTTGCTTCTCTGGCCAGTGAGGATGGGAGCAGCGGGAAGGGCAGGGGGCGTTTGTGGGCTCAGAGGAGGGAGAGGCTCCGTGGGGGGAGGCTCAGGGCAGTGGGAAGCTTTACAGAGGGCAAAGGAGGTCTTCCCCCTTGGACACAGCTGCCCACTGACCTGTAAAGCTGAAGTCTGCCCCCCCTCCATTGGCCCTGGTCACAGAATGGGTCCTACATGCCCTGAGATACCTCTTGGAGCCAGACACTTGGGAGTAGCCCAGGCCAGGGGCAGGAGCCCTGTTAAGTGCTATTTGTCATTGTCTCCCTATATGGCCCTGGCCAGCCCAGTCTACTCTCTAAGCCTCATTTTCCCTACCTGAAGGCCAGGTATTGGCAAGTTCCCTGCCCCTCTTTCCAGCTTGTGAACTAGAAAGTACTTTGGAAACTATAAAGAGTGCTACCCTCCCCAGGAGCCTGGGAGGCCTGGGGAGAGGTCGCCCCTGAGTGCGGGGGCCCTAGGAACATGCCCCAGCCACTGGGTGGTTCCAGGCCAGCCACCTCACATGCTAAGCACTGGGGGCTGTGGCTGGAATGTGTGGAGAGGCAGCTGCCACGTGAATCATTACACCTCATCAGGCTGAGCCTGGGACTTCCAGACTCAAACCAGCTCAGACCGGGCTCTGGCAGAAAGGCAGCCTCCAACTAGGATCTCCGGGCCCTGAGGTGAGGTTCCAGGATCTTGCATGGTCTCTTCCTCACCATCTGTCCACGTCCTCACCCTTAGCGTCCAGGTCCAGCACTGGTTCTGCTACAGCTCATTCTGCAGAACCACAGAGAGAGGTCATCCTGTCTACAATCCCCTGCCTCTGTGACCTCTAACTACATAAGCAGGCCCTGAGCCTGGGGGGAACCGGGGTAGGGGGGCAGCCAGTCAGGGCTTCCTGGCTGGTTAAACACCAGGAGCCCATGTTCCAGTAAGTAAAGAGTCTGATAGAGAGAGGGTGGCTATGGCTCTGCAGGGATCAGGACAAGGGCTGGGTGGACAAGGGTCCCCATTGCTCCTAGCTGGGGGACACTGGGTGCTCAGTGCTTGGAGGGGAAGCCTTCTCAGCCTCAGTTTTCCTGCTTGTGACCTGGGTTTGAACTACCCTCATCCACCATCTGATTGCTCCAGGTGCCCAAAACTTGGATGAAGTCACTCATAGGGGCTGTGCTCATACCTCGTGGTGGCCTGAAATTTCTGAGATGTGGAAAAGGCTGGAAGGGGCAGGCAGGGACACAGGAACAGAGAGAAGGAGAGCTAATCAGAGAAAGTCTTGGCAGGGCAAGGAGAGGACCACTAAGGTATACACACACGTGAGGGACTGAACGGGCATGGGCACCTGGCAGGCAAGCCCACGGTCAGTGGCGGGGAGGGCCCAGCCCAGGGCACCTGAACACTGGTACACTTGGACCTGCCTCTGCTTCCTGACCAGGGGTCTGGGACAAAGTCCTAGGCTGGTGCAGCGTTTGGTAAAAAATAATTAATTTTTCTCTTCAAGTGAAAGCTCTGACTCAGGCCTTTTCCTGTCCCGAACAGCAACATCCTTGCTTAGGCCTGAACCACAGAAGCTGCTCAGGGCTATCCACAGCCTCCCCATGGCCAATTTGAGTCTACTCTGTGGCTCTAGGCCCCATTTGGAACATCCTGTGGGCTCCAGGTGAGTGGGGTTCAGGGGAGCCCTGAGACCTGAGTGTAGCTGGAAGGGGTGAGGCTGGGGCACCCAGTTGGTAACGTAGTGTGTGTGTACCTGTGCCTGTAGGGCAGACAACGTATGCCCACTAGGAGATATCTATGGATCTGGTGCTACCGCAGCAGGGTCCTGTGACCATGTGATCGGAAGGGACAGGAATCCCACACTCCCAGCCGCCTGTCCTGGGAGTGCTCCCTGCCTGGGACAGGGCAGTCTGGCCCCCTGTGTCCCCAGCTTCCCGCCATTCACCTTCCTGAGAAGTGAGAAAGCCAGGCTTCCTGCTGCAAGGGGAGGGGGCTGTTTGACCAGCCTGGGAGCCTCCAGTGACTCATCCGGGTGGGGGGTGTTTATGAGCAGCTGAAATGGCTGTAAAAGTGGCACCTAGGTTCACTTATGGCCTGGCCATCCCCTCCCCTACCAGCCCCTTGCCTTGAAAAGCTTCCAGAGCGGCTTGGGAACCTGGAAAGAGGTCTGGGATTGAATCTTGGTGGGGGCTCAGCCTGGGGTCAGGGTTTAACCAGGGGTTAGAGATCAGGCAAGGAAAGGACTCAGCTGGGGGTAAAGCTAACTCTGGGATCAGGGCTGAGATTGGGATTCAGGCTGACTTTGGGGCTAGGGTTGAGGGAACGAAGGGTCGGGGTCTATGGGCTAATTTTACCAGATAGCTTCCAGGCTCGGGCAAGGGATTTTCTGAGGGAGTGAGGCCAGGCTGCAGGTCTCAGAGAGCCTCTGTTTTTCCTGTTTGAGTCTGGTGCCCACCCAGGCCCCAGGGTCTGTGTACCTTGGCCAGAGCCCTACTCATGGTGGCCATGGCGGCAGCAGAGGCCTGTCAGCCTAGGGCTGCTGAAACAGAGTGCAGCCCCTGCTCCAGTTCTGAGCTCCAGTGACAGCCTTGGCTCCTCCTCCTAGGCCCCAGCCTGGGGATCAAAGAGGGGAGTCCCCACAGGGACTTACTCCCACTCCCCACCCCCAACCAGAACTTTCTAAATGCCATTGAAACTGACCTGAAACTGACCAGAAACTGACCCTGGGGCCCTGGGGCTTGCCTGTCAAAAAGGGTGGGCTGTGCTCTGCCAGGCACTGGGGTGCTACCAGTTAATGTGTGACACCCTCACCCCCATGGTGGCACTTTAACCAGAGGCCTGGGGGTGATTTAGGGGGTCAGTGGCCCCGCCCACAGTGGTGGAATGTCCAGCAGGAGACTCTGGAGTGAGGCACACGAATTATGGCTAGGGAAACACCCTTAAGGGGCCCAGAGCCCATGATCCCTCTGTGCAGCCCTATCCACAGCCCACCCTTGTCCTCCCAAGCACAGGGTATTGTTTGTTCCTCAATCTCAAGCTTGCTGGTGTCAGATCTGAGAAGGACTTCCTCCATCAACTCCTAGTTTCACCTCTCAGTACCTCCAATCCCTCCACGAATGTTCTTTTCCTATCATCAAGGGGTGTGGGTCATCAAATCATAAAGCTTGGAATCGAATTGCTTAGAAACAGAGACATAAAGCTTCTTTGAAGAACCATGAGTGTTCTTTAGGTGGCTGCTCTGGGCACCTGAGCCTCTGTCCCTGTTCCAAAAGAGCCCACACACCATAGGGAGCAGTCCCCAAACCACAGCCACCCCTCCTCCAATAATGGAAGAGATGGAGACACAAGGAGAGAGGGATGTCCTTTACACCAGGCAAAGAAGTATTATCCTGGCTGAGGAAACTACAAAGGCAAAGGCAGCGCAGTGAACACAGAAAGAAGACCAGGAGTCTAGTCAACAGTGCCTGTTGGGGAGAGTCACCTTTGGAGGAAACTGCCTCAGACAGCAGTCTAAACACCAGGACAAGAAACTTGAGGGTAGTGGGGCATGGAAGAGAGTATGGCCATAGAAATGTATGGAGAAGACCCTTGTGGGTACAGTCTGGGAGATGGGTGGGTTTGAGCAGGAGGAGGGGGTAGGTTGCCAGGAAAGTTGGCTGCAGTTGGACTCCAGTGGCCTTAGGGCTTGGGCTTGGGCACTCATTCACTCTGAAGAGAGGGGTCATCCCTGAGACAGGGGGCCGGTTCGAGGGCTCTGAGGAGCTCAATTTCCACAGGCTGAGCCTGGGGAGCCCCCAGAGTCCATGGGTCTCTCAGAAACCCAGAGAGATACCCACCCTCGGAGGCACTGAAACAGTAAAGTTAAAAGTGCCCTTTGAATCAGCTGGTCAGCTCCCCATTTTACAGATGAGGAAACTGAGGCTCAGACAGCAGGAGAGTCATCGTGTCCAGGATACACAATTGGTAAGTGGGAGAGCTGGGGTTGCCACTTAGCCCGGATATTTCCTAGGGCCCTGCCAGTTGCATTAGCTTCCTCCTGACCATCCTTAAAGCCCTTTGCTCCAGGCATCCCCAGGTCCTCCCTGCACCTCAGCTTCCCCACCTGATACTTAGAGGTCGTAGGCTTGGGGTCCGAGGTCCCCTCCTCTGAGCACTCCTGCATGCCCCCCTGGGCGGGAGCACATAAACCCCGCCCCCATCTGGCCTCTGCCCCCAAAGTCTCTTCCCGCCCTTTTCCCAAGTTGAGGGTCTCCAGTGGGCCAGAGCCGGCCAAGAGCTTTGGGGGGTGTGAAGGAGTGGGAGAGGGAGGCGGAACCCTACGGTGGGGGTACCGGCTGAGCCCTTGGTCTTGCGGCCTCTAGCCGCCCGGGGTGGAGTCAGGGGCGGAGCTAGAGAGGCCGGGCCGGCGTCTGGATGGGTAGGGACTCGGAGAGACCCGGACCCGGGAGAGACTGGGGAGGGAGAGAGAGGGACGTGAGCCCAGAGACGCGGGCAGGGACGGGGGCGGGTCTGGGGCACAGCAGACCGACCCACTCGGGAGATTCCTGAGGCTGGGGGTCCAGGCGAGGGCGGGGCGGGCAGGAGGGCGGTGGCGGAGCCAGGCTCTGGGGCTGGCGGCAGAGCAGCCTCTCCGGGGATCCCGGTCCAGCCTGAGCGGGAGTCCCGCGGGCGGACAGACAGCGCTGCGGCCGGGGGCGCGCGGGGTACCTCCAAGTGAAGAGGGCCTGCTTCGCGGCTGAGGGCCCCTATTCACCGGCCGGGGCCGGACGATCAGAAAAAATAACGTCTGTGCCTTCCCGGAGAGGAAAATGAAGCGGCGGGAGCGGCTCGGGCCACGTTCCCGGGCCCCGATGTCAGAGCTCCCCGGGCCCCGTCCCCTCCACACTCACATCCCGCTGCTGTGCGACCCCGGGCCGCGGCCTCTAGAGAAATGTCCTGGGGCAGGGGGCGGCGGGCTCCGCTCTGCCGCTCCACACACCCGCGTCGGAGAAGACGGAGGGGGGGGCGGGGGCGGGAGAGGCCCAGGGAGGGCGCGGGGGAGGGAAGAGGCGCCCGGGCCGCGGCGCGGGGGTGGGGGGAGGGGGAGCGGCAGACGCCGAGGCGAGGGACGCGCGCGGCGGGCGGCGGCTCCGAGAGGCGGCCGGGCGGGGGGCGCTGGAGGCCAGGCCGGCCAGGGGGGAAATCCCAAGAGCTCCATGAAGTCTCCCCGGGGCCGCGGACGGGGCGCTGTCCTGGGGAGGCTGTCGGGGGATCCCCGACACCCATGGCTAGGCGGGGGCCGCGGCGGCGCGCTCGGAGTAAGTCGGGGTTGGGGGCCAGCGGCGAGGGGAGCGGGCTGGAGTTGGGTAGGGTGACTCCGGGCCTGACCGGGGCGGGCGGGCTGGTTTGTCTCGGTGTCACTCAGCGGCGCCTCTTCGGAGCCCCGTGGAGCCGCCAGCCCCGCGCCGCTCGGCTCCGTGGCTTTTTTGGAAACTTGTAAATGTTTTCGTAGAGAGAAAAGGGGGAGGGGAGGGAGGGAGCGAGGGAGTGACCGAAACGGAGCTCGGGGCTGCTGGAAGAACGGAGGCCAAGGCCGGGGGAGCTAGAGACGGACTGACAGACAGGCAGAGAGACCGGGCGTCCCGGCCGCAGGCGCGCTCTAGCGGCGCGGGCTCAGGCGGGGCTCCGGCCGATGATGGGGAGGGAGTGCCGGAGGCGGCTGCGGACGGGATGAGGATCAGAGGGGGCCGAGGGGCAAGGAGCTGGCGGCCCGATCGCCGAAGGGCTCAGTGTCTTTGCAAAGTTGGGATCGAGTACCCAAGCTGCACGCCCGGAGCTGCGCAAAACGCGTCCCCCCACCCCGCCCCCCTACTTGCGCTAGCCGCGGAGCTAAAAATAACAGCCCGTTCGCCCCCTGCAGACCGCGACCCCAACCCCTCCCCCGACCCCTCCCCCACTGGGCGTGGGGCAAAGCCACAGCTCCCAGTTCCCCAAAAGAAAAAAAGAAAAGAAAAGAAAAGAAAAGGCGGTGCGGGGGGAGAGGGGGGCGGGGGGCGGGCCGGGGGCGGGGGGCCCGGCCATATGGATGTGATTTCTCCTCTCCGAGGCAGACGGGCAGCTCCGCAGCTCTCGGCGCCCGCCCGCCGCCCGCCCGGCCCCCGGCTGCCTCCCTTCCTCCCTCCCTCTCTCTCCTTTGCGCTCGCTCCCTAGCCCTCAGCGCATGGGCCCCGCGCCGGGCCCCGGGGCCTCGGGCCGCCGGGCCTCCGGGGTCCCCTAGGCCCTGGCGTGGGCGGGGCAGCCCGGCCTGACGCAGCTCTGTACCCCACCACCACCACCACCAGGGCCGGCGGCGGCGGCTGCCCCGAGGGACGGGGCCCTAGGCTGCGGCGATGGGGGCCGCCCGGATCGCGCCCGGCCTGGCGCTCTTGCTGTGCTGCCCAGTGCTCAGCTCCGCATACGTGCTGGTAAGTCCCCCGCTCGCAGTCCAGGACAGGCTTCGGGCTTGCTCTGGGGTCCCTGGGCGGGGGGCTGGGGGTGGGGGGAAGGTGTCCAGGGCTCAGAGGCTTGAGTTCCCCCAGTAACCTGAACTTTGGGTGGGCGTCCCCTCTGGCCCGGGATCCTCAGTGCCTGCTGTCTCTGAGGTGTCTGAACTCTGGGTTCCAGATGCCTAAGATTTCCCTATTTCTGAAGACTGGGTTGGGGTCCCAGGTCTGGAAATCTGTGGTTAGGGTTCTCCTATCTTCTGCTTCTCTGAGCATCACTGCTCTGTGTCTCCCTGGAAGATGACAGTGTGATCTAGAGGAAGATTAGGCTTTGGCCCTGATGTAGGATCACACAGACTTTGCTCTGGGGTCCTCTGTTTTTTGCATGTTTTGTTTGCAATCTGGGACACAGGGCTGTGGGTCTGAGGTCAGGGGGTAGGATTTAAGGACCCCTCAAGCTCTCACCTTCGCATGCACACACACATGCGTGCACTCATGCCCAGCTTCACCCAGACTGGAAGATGTCTGCCCAGGGAGGCGGGTATGGTGTGGCATGGAGGAGGGATGGAGCTCCCCTGAAGGAGACTGACCTCACAGAACGCTCCCACAGGAGAAACATGCTCCGGTGAGTGAGGAGACCCACATTCGTACCCTCCTGAGAGCAGAGGCCAAGAGGAGACCAGAGAGAGAAGAAGCGACAGTTAAGGTTAGAGAGAGAGAAGAGAGAGACAGAGACAAAGAAGATGGGGTGAGAGCTCCCCAGAGCAGGAGGAGTAGATAGACCAAGAATAGCAGAGAAAAATAGAGGGAGACTGGCGGAGGCCAAGAGCTGAAGACAAAGAGCCGAGTACCCTCCTCAGACTGGGCCAGGGTCTGGGGGCCGTTCCCTGGGGAGTCAGTCAGATCCCACAGCAGCCCTGTCCTGGGGGATCAGCCATTGCTGAGGAGACTGTCTGCCTGTGTCTGACTTCAAGGCCCCCGCTGCCTCCCCCTCACCTCCCAGGTGCGGCTATTTGCCATCTAGAGACACAGGCAGGCAGCCTTCCCCTGACCAGCTCCCTATCCAGGCAGAGCCCCAGGCGGGAAGGCAGGAGCTCTTGGATTCCTCCAGCTCTGCCAATGCCTGTGTAACCTTGGGCTATCCTTCTCCACGCCTCAGTTTCCCTATCTGTAAAAAGACACCAAGAAAGAAACATTTGCCTAAGAATCCCTTGATCTGAGGCTCTCCTCTCCTCTGCTGGCCTCAGTACACCCCATTCACTGTTGTCCATGCCCACACAGCATGGCACCCCAAAGCCAGAGACATCGCCCCATACAAGGATTTGTTGATAAGGAAACAGGTTCAGAGACGATCAGCACCCTGTGCAGGGACGCTCCAAACACTGGTGAATGCCAGGGCCCAGAGCCATTTCCCCAGCCTCCCCTCGGGCCAGGCTCACCTTTCCCAGGGCCCCTTCCAGGGTGTGTGAGCATAGCCACTGTGCAGAGCCAGCCAGTGTGGTCTGTGTGCACACGTGTGCAAGTGACTGTAGAGGAATAGACAGGGTGATGGGCGTGGGTGACCTGTGAGTGTATCTGTGTGTCCGAGCAGGGCTCTGTGGGACTCAGCATGGTATTCTCTGGGTCTGCGTAGGTGCGAGTGTCTAAGACCTTGTGTGAGCTCACGTGTGTCTGAGGCTGTGGTCTGCACATGACTTGTAGAAGCATGGTTATGCATGTGTGTGTGTGTTTGTGGTCACATGTGCATCCAGGTCTATTGTTTTCTTGTTTTTATTTAATAAATGCTTCTGTAGTGCTGTCTGCTTGCCAGAAACTGTTCTAAGCACTTTACAATATTAGCTAGTTTAATCTTTCCAACAACCCTCTGAGAAAGGTTCTGTTATTGTCCCCTTTAACTGACCTTCACACAACCGATATGACCATTATTTGTTGCATGTCAACCAGTGCCAAGCCCTGTGCCTCTATGAGGGACCCACACTGATTTCCAGGGAAGCTGAGGCACATGCAGAGAATTTGCCCAGCTTAGCCCTGGCCCAAGGCTGAGGGTAGGAAAGAAGGAGGGATGCCAGGGCTGGGTCTGCCCTGGGACCTTGTTGGGACATCTATGGCTGCACACTCAGGCAGTGAGTGCAATGAACCTTCCGTGGCTCCGGGGATAGAGGATATGGCCTGAGGGTCACCCAACACCCTGTAGGCCCCCTGACCTCGGCTGGAGCCAGCAAGAAACTGAGAGTCTGCCAGCTCCCTCTCCTAAACCTAGGGGATACTGCTTCCACCCTCAGCTGATGGACCCTGTCACCAAATCTATATGCTGCCTGCCCAGCTGGCCCCAGGACCAGGCTCACATCTTCCTCCATGAGGGACCTCATGGTTGGAGGACCAAAAAGTGTCCCCCTGGGAGGACACTGGCTGTGGCCAGACTCAGCTGGTCCATCTTGTACCCAGGGAACCATTCTCAGCAGGCTCCAAGGGCAGCTCAGCCAAGGGGCTCACTTTTAAAGACAGGAAGGAACAAACACGTATTGAACAGTGGCCGTCCCCAGATTCTGACCTAGAAATGGTCACAAATATTTTCTCATTCCATCTGTTCATCCACCCATTTTATGGGAAAGGGCCCTGAGGGTCACACAGTGAGTCTGTGGCAGAGGTGGGATTTGAACCCAAGTCTTCAGACTCCTGCACTGAGCTTCTACCTCCAAAGCAGGGTGAGGGCTCATGCTGGCAGATCACTATGTCCCACTCAGGTTTTCTTTTTCTTCCTTTTCTCTCTTTCCTTATTTTTTTAAAAGTAGAATCCTTTGGTTATTTTACTTTTATTTTCTTATTTTAATTTCATAACTAATACTTGAATATGTTCTTTCTTATAAAAGAGTCAAGTAATACGGATTAAACAGAAGTTATCCTTAATTACTCCCAAACCCATTCCCTATTCTAGAGAAAACAATTTTAAACAGTGTGGGTGGGGGATGTCCTCCCAGATCTTTTTCCGTATATTTCCAAACAGGTACCTTTTTGTGTGCATATAAAGTAGATAGTTTTATTCTGTCATTTGCTGTCTGTTTGTTTTTATAAATTTATTTATTTAATTTATTTATTATCTTTGGCTGCATTGGGTTCGTTGCTGTGCACAGGCTTCAGTAGTTTTGGCTCACAGGCTCTAGAGCGCAGGCTCAGTAGTTGTGGCGCACGGGCTTAGTTGCTCCGCGGCATGTGGGATCTTCCCGGACCAGGGCTCGAACCCATGTCCCCTGCACTGGCAGGCAGATTCCTAACCACTGTGCCACCAGGGAAGCCCCTCTATTTGTTTTTTAGTAAATGATAGCAGTTTGTAGATAGGGCTCTGCCATAGGCATTTTTCTACTTAAAGGTGTGTCTTGGAGATCTTCATGTCAGTAAATATAAATCTATCTTTTTAAATGCTGCATAGTGTTCCAAAACCTGAGATTCATTAGGCAGTCCCTAGGAATGTACATTTAGATAGTTTCATGTGTGTCTGTATGAGTGTGTGTGTGTGTGTATGAGAGAGAGAGAGATTCCAGATGGTGGCAGGGAAACTCCTTGAAGTGCCTTCTCATGTCCTTGTGTGACCATTTCCCTGTAGGATATTTCTAGATTCTGTCATTGCTGGGTCTGAGAACATGCATATTTTTTATTTTAATAGATATGGCCAAACTGCCCTCTAAAAAGCCTGTGTGGGGTTATACTCAACACTAGGAATGATGGAGGAGGTCTCTTCCCCACACCCTCTGTCTCACAGGGTAGCCTGAAGATTCTTTTCCTCACCTTTGCCATGGTGTCTCTTGCCATTTTAATATGCCAATTACCAGTGAGCTTTTGGACTTTTACATTGGCTTATTGTCCATCTTTTAAGAGCTTGCTCAGAGCCATTACCCATCTTTCTATGGGTTATTTGTCTTTTTCGTATTGATTCGTTGAAGCTTTTTATATCACCTGCCCTTAAACACCTCCACCCTCCACCCCAGCTCTGGGAGCTGCCTGTGGACAGAGCAGGAGGAGGGGGGCCGAGCCCTCCCGGGAACTTGGGTTTTCTTCGGAATGTTTTAATGAGGCATCAAGTGGCCTCCCCCAGATTCCTGTTGTGGGCCTTCTGGGGACACTCCCTGGTCCGGCCACCACATCAGGAAGGCAGCTCTTTCAGAGAGCCCCCAGGAAAAAGAAAGGGTGGAGTGGGGGGTTTTCAGATGCCTGAAATTGTCTGCAAAATATAGTGTGACTGGGAGAGGGTGCAAAGTTTTGCTCAGATTCTCAAAGACATCAGAAACCTCCAAACCTTTCAGAACCCCAACTCTGGGACCTACCTTGTGCAGAGGTGAGACCTGGTAGGATTCTGTTCTGCTGACCAGGTTGGGACCTGCCTTGTGCAGAGGTGAGACGTGGTAGGATTCTGTTCTGCTGACCAGGTTATGGTTAGGTTAGGTCATACCATCCATCTGGGCCTTGGTCCCCAAGCCCAGGTAGAGGCCACTTATGAAGATCCACAGGGTCCTAGCAGCCAACTCTGCCATCCCAGTCTCCATCCCACTGCCTGCCCTGAAGGCCTCCACGCTGGCCAGGATGAGAGGCGTCACAGTGCCTCCCCCCAGCCCCTCCCAGCCCCGAACACAGGCAGCCTGTTCAGGAAGGCCAGGCGAAGGGGAGAAAAAGTCAGCACTTGTCAGCCGTGGCGTGGTGGGGCAGGAGCGTCCCCAGCAGGGAACCCGTCCCAGCCTGCTCAGGCCAGCCAGCCAGACAGAAGGCAGCAAGGGCAGGGAGCAGTCCCTAGCCAGCTGGCATGGGAGACATCGAGGGGTGCCAGCACAGGTCCCAGTAGTGGAACCTGGAGAAGAGGGGCAGGAAGGCCAGGAGGTCATGAGGGGGTCTCCTGTTAGCCAAGGTTTTCTCCTTCTGGCTTTTCTGAAGGTACAAACTGTCCTTCCTCCTAATACGAGGGTGCAACTATCCTCTGCCCAGTTAGAGCTGAGCACAAGCTGCCATCACCATCTGATCACCTCTAAGTCTACCTCCATTCCTGAATTACCTTTGTGGAAGCTGCCTTAGGTGCTCTGCAAAGAGGCTCTTGCTTGACACAGTGAAAGATAAAATCCAGAAGAACTCTGTGGAAAACTGGTATTGAGGCTGGCGCTAGAGGATCCATGTGGCGGGGTATTTCCTCCTTTCTTTCCCTTCCTCTGGGGTTGTTGCTTCAGTATCAAGCAGACCTTAGCTCCATCCCTGGCCCTCTTCTTTCTGACTGTACCCTCGCCTCAGTGGCCTCATTTATAAGATGGGGATGTTGAAGGAGATGTGGTTAAAGCTCCAGGGGCAATGGCTGGTGCCAACCTGTAGAGGGGCTCTCATGGGGTGGGAGACACTGGTCACATCCAGGGATGAATGTTGGTAGATCTGCTTTCTCTAGAGGTGAGCAAGAAGCCAGCAGCTGTCTTCCTCTGGGGGAGCAGGCCGACCCCAGTCAGAGCGATGGATGAGATGACCCAAGAGGGCATCCTGAGACTGACACCAAGCAGTAGAAGGAGCCTCTTTCCCAGAGACAGAGGTGTCAGCAGCTGAAGAAGGATCCCTTGTATTTCCTGCTTTGTTTTGCCTGGAGGAGGAGAATGTAGGCATGTCTGGGATCACAGACAGCAAGTGTGTGGAATTTGGCAGTTAGGAGAGGAACTGAGAGGAGTGGCCCTCATTTGGTCAGTGGCACGAAACTGACTCTCCACCACCACCGTCACCATCACACCTCCGTCACCATCACTAGCCTTGACGTTGCCCCACTCACTGTCTTCACCTCCACCCCCACTGCCACCATCACTGCCATCTGCAGCTCCAACACCATTCTCAGTGGGGTCTCCCTGGCAGCTGGGTTAGAAGGAGCTGCTTGCCCCCTGGCGGGAGGGGTACTGAGCAGATGGCTTTTCTCTTCCTTTGAGCTTCTGAACTCAGGAAATGAGAAGCACATCCGGGCTTCTTGACCGCACATTACTTTCTCCCTGAGACAGCAGCGTCTATGTTTGTAGATAACATACTGGCTCCCAGCCCCCATCTGCACCCTGCCTGTGGCCCCACAAATACCAGCCCTGGCTCCCAGGCCACTTCTCTCCCGGCATGTTCACAAACTGCAGATCATGCACATGTGTGCACACAGGAAGGTTCCATGTTGGAGGGTTGAACAAGGGGAGAGTGCTACAGCCAAGCCCTACAATGGTTAGGTCAGGGGAAGTCAGCTCTAACCCAAGACCGTAGGAGGGGTGTGGGAGGAACAGGGGTTTGGGACACCTGGCACCAGGGCTAGGTGACCCTATCAGTGGTGGGTATGGACTAACTGACCCTTGGCCATGACCCAGCTCCAGGTCCCTCAGTCCTCATCCGTGAGACCCGAGATGCACAGACTCTCTGGATCTAAAATGATACAAGTCTGAGTCCTCCTTACCAGGAGCTAGGCCAGGAAGAACTGAACTCTGCAGGGGGAAAGGGGCTGGTCGGGGAGGGCGCAGCGGTTGGAGTGGCCAGGCCAGGAGGAGAATCAGAGCTATCAGCATTTTCTGCATCACTCCATTAGAAAAGACCTCACTCAGGGCAGACGCAGAGGCAGAGGAGGGGCCCTCCTGCCCCTTAAGCCCAAGTATGGGGGTCTGGCAGTGACCCTGAATCTTAGTGTGAGTCCAGGGTGGATCCAGAAATGCAGGGAGTTATTGGGGTGTCCTTTCACCCCAAAAGCTTGCCAGGCACACCTCACCTGCAGGCCCTCCTGTACTCCCTGCTCCCAATCCTCCTTGGAGTCCCACCACCCACCTGCTCCTCACTGTGGCCCCCTGGTCTCAGTCATCTACTAAGACAGTCTCCCCCTGCTTCTCTGGGTCCTGAGCCTGGGGGCACCCATGGTGCCCGGCAGCACGGTGGCCCATAGCCAGAGGCGGGGAGCCATGACTTGGTGCTGCTGCTGATCCAGTGGTAATAATAGCAACCAGCTTTTTGTGGGCCCCACCCCTGCCCAAGCTTTTCATACAGGACCTCATTTAACCCTCACAACAGCCCTATTATTATCCTGATTTTACACGTGGGAGACTGAGGCACAAGGGTTAAACAGCTTTGCCAAAGATACAAAACCAGTCAGTGGTGGAGACAGGATTCAAGTACTGGTGCTGGTGGCAGAATCTCCTTAGATGAGGAGAGGGTGCAGCTGGAGGGAGAGGTGATGGATGAATTCCAGGCAGGGGAGCTGTACTCTGAAGCAAGTGGGGATGCTCTTGGTGTAGAGCTGCCCTCCACTCCTTGGGAAAGTGCTTTCTTGACTCCTTGGCTTGAATTCTTCTTGCTGCAATGGCAGTTCTGCCATGATTGGGTAACAGAGAAATGGGTCGTACAGTCCAGGGAAGCAGAGATGGTGCCACCATCCCTGTGGGTGAAGGAATCTGGGGGCTATCTGGTGCCTGAAGCACATACCTTCCCCTCTCCTGGGCATTCCCAGACCCACCAGGAAATAAGACTCCAGAAAAGAGGATGTGCCTCCTCTTGGCCATAGAGTGCAGCAGTAGCAGTAGGTGGCGGCTGAGCAGATGCCTTGAGCCTGTGAGAGGGTGTGTGGGTCAGTTCCTGGTCGTCACCCAGCTGCACACCTGTCAGTCTGCCAAATGGGCAGTTTTCAACCCATGGCTGCCTGCCTTTAGTCTAGGCCATCAGCCATAACCCTCAGTGGGTCACATCAGTGGGCTAGTTTGTCTATCGGGAGGGCTGGTGTGCCAGACTTCGGGGACTGGTGGAAGCCTGTCAGCCACCGAGGAGCTTTTCCTCAGCTGGAAAAAATCTGGTGACTATCTGTTCATCTTGAAAGAGATGAAGGTGGGCAGAAGAAGGGGTGGTGGGGAAGGGGGCATGCTGAGGGAGTAAGGATAAGATGATAGGAAAGGTGGTACTGACAGTGGTAATGGGGCTGGTGGGGACGGTGATGGCAATGCTGGTGGTAATACTGGGGGTGGTGGTGCTGGTCATGGTGGTAATTGCGCTGGTGGAAACAGCACTGGTGGTGGTGATGGTAATGATGTTCTGCCAGCTGTGACGGTGACGATGGTGGGTATACCGATTGTAACAGTAGTTAGTGCTCATGGGGGTAATGGTGCTGCTGCCGCTGCTGGTGGTATCGGTGGTATTGGTGGTGGGCGGCCTGGTTGTGTTGGTGGTGGTGATGGTGGTGGTGGTGGTTACTGACAGGTACTAGTTGCAATAATGGAAATGGAGGTGAAAGGGTGCTGTAGTGGGGGTGGGATGGGCAGGGCAGCTACCCAGGGATCAGACCCCTCAGCCCTTGGATGCCCAATGCCAGAGGCACAAAGAGGACTTCAGGTTAGTCTTGGAGCCCCCTGGATTAGGGAAAGCCCGAGGTGTCCTCCCTCAAGTCCCATCTCCCCAGGGCTACTTCTGCCCCAGCCTGCTCAGCCTTAGCTGCGGGTGGGGGAAGTTAGAGGAGCTGTAGGGGCCAGCAGCAAGCACGTGGGAATCTCTCCAGCCCTTCCTGGGCATTGGGTCCAGCTGAGATCTCAGGGTCCAACTCAGACTCCAGTGATCCGCGAAGGCACGGACACCCACAGACATGCAGGCTAATGAGCAACCGTATCACACACTCGCAGACACACACACACGTGGACCTTTGCCCAGAAACATAGGTACACGTGCATGTTCACAGACACCTCAGGCTCACGTTCCAAATGTGCATGCTGGACGATCCCCACACGTGAGAATATACAGAGACAGGGGCACACACGAGTGCACACACCAGCCAGACAGCGTTGTGTGCGGCCACTCAAGGCTGTGCCGCCACTCACACGCGCACACGCAAAGACGCGCACGCGCCTCTGCTAAGTGAAACCAGCAGAACCCAAGCCCAGCTGAGCCAAATGGAGACTCCTTGGCCCTAGAAGCCCTTGCTGCTGCCACCGAGAGACTCGGTCAATTAACTTCTCCCTGCAGCGGTCTCCCTGACCCTCCCGGGCCGGCCGCCCGCCCCCGCATGCTGAGGCCCGCCCCTTCCCCCCACCTCCACCTCCCTCCCCTGCCTCCTCTGGGCTCTCCCACCCTCCAAAGCTCCGCTCAGACTGAAGGGACCCGGCCCTGACACGGGATGTCTGAGGGGATGCAGCTCTGCCTGTTGAAGGTCTAAGGGAACCAGGCTCTGTCCTGGGGGTCTGCGGGGACATGGCCCTGACTTGGGGGTGAAGGTGGGGTCTGAGGGGGTGCACTAACCTCTTGTGGGTCCCACTCATGGGAGTGGCTGGGCTTGGGCACACTGAGTTTTTCCCAGGGCAGGATGCTGCCTTTACCCTCTGACTTCCTTCCAACCCTAAGTCAGGGAAACAGAGGCTCAGGGTGAGTCCCACCTCCGTGATGTTCCTGCTGCCTTTCTTAAAATGATGCCAGTGAATCCTCATGGGTGGCAGCCAATACCCAGGGTGTACGTGCTGGAAGGAAAGAAAGGAAGGACATTCCAGGCAGAGGGAACAGCAGGAGCAAAGGCCTGTCCACATCATCAGAACACAGGGTCTACTTGGATATAGGGAAACTTCCAGATAAGCAATGGATGTGGGTGACTCCCACCCACAGTCTGCACAGGAGTGCCCCCCCCCCAACCCAGACCACTTGCCAGCAATTTCTCCATCCTCTCCCTCTTGGGACCTCAAGGGTGGGAGGAGCTGAGGCACTCTCCATTCACCGGGAAAGCACTGACTGGGGAGAGGGCCAGGATGGAAATTGGTGACTCCCAAGGTCCCGAGGGCACTAGGACTTGAAGGAATCCAGGCCCCGTTTGTTTCCCCAGAGTTCACCACCCCTTATCCACCCCCTCTCCACCCAGGTCCCCAATAGACAGCCAGGATCCTGTGAGGATCCACCCTGGGACATTCCATCCCTTTCCCACGTACCCCTGGGGAACAGACTGGACAGAGAATATCAGTGGCTGCAGCCTATGGGGTTACTATCGGGCAAGCAGGGGACAGCACCCCTCCCCCTTTTTTCCCTATGGTGGGGCAGGCCCTTCCCCTCGAAGCCGAGGCTTCCTGTCTGTACAGTGGAGCTTCGTAAGGCAGATTTCCCGCATTCTTTGGAAAGGGGGGGGAATCCCTCAAGGAGGTTGGGATAGCAGTCTGCCGCTCTGCTGGGAAGTCCTGCCTGCAATCTGACCTTCGGCTTGGTAGGTGGATGCAGATGACGTCATGACCAAAGAGGAGCAGATCTTCTTGCTGCACCGTGCCCAGGCCCAATGTGAGAAGCGGCTCAAAGAAGTCCTGCAGAGGCCAGGTGGGGGCGGGGCCAAAGGAGGAGGGTCTGGGGGCAAAGTCAGGAGACAGAGGGGCCAGAGGAAGGTGGGAGTCCAGGACACAGAACCAAGTGGCACCAAGGGAGGGTAGGTCCAGATAAAGTGGGCCAGGCCAAAGTGAGGACCAAAAATGGGGTGAGTCAGGTGAGATTAAAGTCAGCAGGCTCAGAGATGCACTGAGCTTCCCCTCCCAGGGTGGGGATAGGAGGTTATGGAGGCAACTACTGTCTGAATTACCTCGAACTGGCTTAGATCTAGTGAGGCCACGCCACGATCAGGAGCACTGACTGGGGCTCCAGACCCCGCTGGACTGGGCTGGGACAGCTTCCTGCAGGAGGGGGAGCTATCCAGTGCAGGTGCAGAAGGAATAATAGGTCTTTGAAAAAGGCCCCCTGGGCAAAGGGCAAGGCAGAGGTGCCCAGGGTCAGGAGAATGGGGCTGGAAGGGGAGGAGAATAGAGGGATACAGATGGGTTTCTATGTCAGTCACAGCCACTGTCCAGTAAAGGGTTCTTGATGGGGTAGGAAGGCTTCCTTCTACCAACACAGCATCTCCATGGGACCCCTGCCATGGTGAAGCTGGGAGGGGCACTCACCTGACCTCACAGCTCCTGCCCCAGTCTCAAGCTGGTCTCTTCCTTGAGTCCATTTCCTGGAAGCGGAAATGGAGCTTCATTAGCAACCATCCAGGCCTCTGACTTCTGTCTGATTAATCTCCTCAACCTGGAAGAGGCCCAGACCCCACCTGACTGGCAGGCAAGAACAGCTTCCTCCCCTGAGCTGGCCCTCAGACTGCTGGGAGAGGATGCTGACGCACACCCAGGACGCAAGCACACAGTGACATACCCTGGAGCCCACAGACTTTGCTGCCATTCACAGGGACTCACATGGTCTCTGCAGTCACAGCCCTGCCCACCCTGGCCCCACCAGTGGCTCCCTGGTCCCCTGCCCCAGTCACATCAGGGTCTGGGTGGTCCTGAACCCAGCCGTCTTTCTGGTTGTGGAAGCATGGAGGCACCTCCCTCTGCCCTCTCTTTGTTCACGATGGAGGCCTTCCCTTCCCACTCTACCTCATCCTGCTACCCCCACCCTACTGATGCCCCAGGGTGCAGGCAGGAAAATGGGCACAGCCATTCTATCCCAGCCCAGGGTGTCTGCACTCAGCTTCTCATTGTTGCCACAAACCCCGACATGGGAGGGCCAGGGGTCCTTGGCTTGGGCTGTAGCTGAAGGTTAGATAATGAGGAAGACTTTCAGCAAGGAAGAGAGACCTCAGGCATCTCTCCAGTGGAGGGAGAGGCCAGGCCCCATCTCAGATGGAGAGTCTCCAGGGTCCCTTGTGGAAGCTGTGAACCCCTTACTCGGGTATTCTAGGGCAGGGGATGGGGTAGGTGGGCTCATCTGTCTTCCCTTGACAACTGCACACTCTTGCTCTTGTCTTCCACACCACCAGCTTCTCGACCTACACAGCGCTCTGGCCGGGCTTCATTTTCACTGTTTCACCTCTGTTGACATCACCACTACTGTCTACTTTTGCCATGCGCCCCCTGGTGGGGCCTTCGTCTCCTGCATGGGCTTTGGCTATGACTCCTGGGTCAGACATTTCTGCCCAGATTTACCGCTCAGCCCACTCACTAGTTGATCCCACACCTGAATTGTGTTCGTTACCATTTGAACCCCTTGTTTACCGTCTCCATGCCGACTGATTACTTCTGCACCTGGCAAGCACTTTACAGTTTGTAAAGCACGTTCCTACCTGTCATCAGCCTAGGTGTCAGCAAGGCAGGGGACAACCCCCATTGTACAAAGGGGGAGTCTGAGGCAGGAGGGTAACCTGGGTCTTCTGCTGTAGTGCTGTCAACAGCCATAACTGCCCTAATTTCTCCAGCTGACATAATGGAATCAGGCAAAGGATGGGCATCTGCATCCACATCAGGGAAGCCCAAGAAAGAGAAGCCATCTGGGAAGCTCTACCCTGAGTCTGAGGAGGACAAGGAGGTGTCCACTGGCAGCAGGCACCGAGGTACGTCTGTGCTTCCATGCATCCATCTGAGACCGACTCGGACCCACTTGCCCCACCGCTCTACAGCCTTCATGTGAGCTCATGCTCCTCGGCTCTTGTAGAAGGGGAGGTGCTAGGAGGAGACTCAGCCGAGGGGGCAGAGTGTGGAGGGGGCAGGCAAGCTGGATGGACTAGGGCCCCCAGGAGATGTGGGCAGAGAACTTGAGCGCACACCTCAGGGGTGGACCCAGGGCTGTGGCCCCTCCCATGGAGAGAGATGACAGAGAACCCGGGAGACAGAGGGGCAGGGAGAGGCTGGGAGAGACCCAGAGACAAAGAGAGGCAGGAAGAGACAGAGAGGGGACCAGGAGGCACACACTGGGACTGGGACTCAGGGTGTCAGAGGAGGGTGCATCAAGACACATAGTGGGGTTGGCCACAGAGACAGAGCAGGACAGAAGGGCAGCTGTGAAGGGGTGGGGCCAGACAGTGGGACAAGGAGGGCAGAAGAGAAGAGAGGGAGGGAGGTGCGGGCTGCATTGTCCCTCAGGGAGGTAAGGAGAGACAAACGCAGAGCCCAGGCTGCAGCCACAGGGCCAGTTTGAACCGGCTGGGTGGGCAGCAGATTCCAGATGGGCCACATCTGGGAGGCTGTGATCACCCTGTGGCTCCCCAGGGATCAGAGGGAATTGTGGGCCTGGCCAGGCAGGGCTGGGAATATGGTGCCCAGGACAGAGAGCCTTTCACCAAGCTGGGGTGGGTCTAGCCATCAAGGCAACCTTCCAGGGTGGCTGGAGAGTCCTGTGGTTGGAGCCCTGCAGGGGGAAAGAAGGGAGCTGGGAGTGCAAAGTGGAAGATTCAGAGCCTGGAGACTCTCCAAGGTCACTTAGCATTTCTGCTGTGAGGCTGGAGCCCCAAAGTGGGATGTGTCACCCTGCCTTGAATCCCACAGTTAGCACTTACATTTGGGGGATTATATGTACCCCACGAGTGGTCACCAGAGTCTCATGGCAGGTGCTCAGGGCGGGTCTTGGATAATGGTGGAAGTGCGTATCAATCCCAATTTCCCAATGAAGAAACTGAAGTGCAAAGAGGGTAGACACCTGCATGAGGTGGGCAGCTCTTCAGGAGTCCAGCTGGCACTGGAAACTAGACCTTCTTCCTCTAGTCCATGGTCCCTGGGCAAGGAGCACATAGGAAATATTCTCAGCTGAGGGACAGTTAGTCTGGGAACTTGCTCTTCTTTAGGGACACCTGGAAGGTGGGACCAAGAACAGAGAGAAAAAAGAGAGGCCTGGCTAGGGGCTGAGCACCAGAGGACGGCAGGGCCCTGGGCTGTATGACCTTGGTAAATCACTCGCCTCTCTTGGCCTGCGCCAGCCAATCTAGAAAATAGGACCATTACCAGCACCTGCATAGAGGGTCTGTAGGGAATTCTATGAGGCCAGGTGGGTGCAGGGCACAGTAGGGAGTAAGGGCTCAATACATTCTCTCCAGAGTGCTCCAGGCCTGAGTTCTCCAGTCTTGGGGCACACCTATCCCTGAGGGAGTCAGAGACCACAGGTGTGTTTATTTCTCTGGGTCACTAACCATGGATCTGACTGATGTCCCCCACCTTTTCTGTCTATCTCTGTGGTCACAGGGCGCCCCTGCCTGCCAGAGTGGGACCACATCCTGTGCTGGCCGCTGGGGGCACCAGGTGAGGTGGTGGCCATGCCCTGTCCTGACTACATTTATGACTTCAATCATAAAGGTAAGGCAGGCTGGAGTAGGGTGGGGACCACAGGGATGTCAGGACTTGGAGCTCAGGGCTTCAGTGGTTCCAGACCTCTCTGCCTGCCCTGACCCTCCTACGGACCTGCAGGCCATGCCTACCGTCGCTGTGACCGTAATGGCAGCTGGGAGCTGGTGCCAGGGCACAACCGGACATGGGCCAACTACAGCGAGTGCGTCAAGTTCCTGACCAATGAGACTCGTGAACGGGTGCGAGGCTTCCCCCTCCCTAACCTGACCCGTGTAAGGCCACCCCACTCCACTGTTGACACCTGAACCTAGTCCTGACTCCTCCAGCAACCTTAAAGTGGCCTCTGACCCTTAACCTGGTGCTCACCCCAGTTCCGGGGCTCTGACAGTAACTCCCCACCTGCACAGGAGGTGTTTGACCGCCTGGGCATGATCTACACTGTGGGCTACTCCGTCTCGCTGGCCTCTCTCACCGTGGCTGTCCTCATCCTGGCCTACTTTAGGTGGGCGGGGCGAGGAGTGGGGCGGGGGTCTGGGGTGGGGAGGGGACGTGGTCGGGGAGGGGCCGAGGTGGGGGGCGGGGGGCGTGATTGGACCGGGCGGAGGCATGATGTCTCCCTTCCCCTCACTGTACCCCTGTACGCCAAGCCCCGCTTCGTGCCCTCCCGCCGCGCGTCCCCGTGCCCCCACCCACGGTGTTGCCGCGCGCTCCGCAGGAGGCTGCACTGCACACGCAACTACATCCACATGCACCTGTTCCTGTCCTTCATGCTTCGCGCCGTGAGCATCTTCGTCAAGGACGCGGTGCTCTACTCCGGCGCCACGCTGGATGAGGCTGAGCGCCTCACGGAGGAGGAGCTGCGCGCCATCGCCCAGGCACCGCCGCTGCCCGCCGCCGCCGCCGCCGGCTACGTGAGTGCCCCCTCCGGCGGCCCGCGCCCGCCCGCGGCCCCTAGCCACCAATGGCTTCGCGGGAGCCCCACCCATCCTGCGGCGCCTCTGCCCTCGCGCCTGCCTGTCTCCTGCAGCCACGCGCTTCAGGCCACTCACACCCACCTCTCTGCGTCCATTGCACCTCTCAGCCCTGCTTCCAGGCCCTGTTGCCCAGAGCTCTGTGAGTGTTCCCCCTCCCCACACTTTCATCAACACTCCTGCCTCGGCCCCGGACCCCCAGTCACCCCACCTCTTCACCTTGATCCCCCAACCCCGTCGTCAGTGCCCTCCTGCCTGGGCAACATCGCCTCCACACACACCCCTCAGCCCCTGCCCTTGGTAGAGCCTGTCCCTTCCTCACCAGCTTGACAAGCACCTGTCATATCTTACCAGCACCCTCCCATGCCCATCCCTCAGCCCAGCCCAGCCCTCCCCAGATGCAGGCCCTGCTTTCTGGCTAACACCAGCTGGTCTCCTAGGTGGGCTGCCGGGTGACTGTGACCTTCTTCCTTTACTTCCTGGCTACCAACTACTACTGGATTCTGGTGGAGGGGCTGTACCTGCACAGTCTCATCTTCATGGCCTTCTTCTCAGAGAAGAAGTACCTCTGGGGCTTCACGATCTTCGGCTGGGGTATGCAGGCACGCAGGCAGTGAGGTGCAAGCAGGGTGGGACCACGGGCGGCAGGGTCAGAGAGTGCCACTGAGGGGAAGGCACCCATACAGCGTATCCTGTGCCGGATGTGGGGCAGCAGGTGGTGAGCCTTCTGTGACTGACTGCCCCCCGCCGACCCCAAGCTCAGGGAACAGGGCTTGGCCAAGGGTTAGGGTTCACTTGGGGTTGTCTCAGCCTGGAGTTGGGGCTCATCACCTGGAGGCAGGTTCACCCAGGGTTGAGGCTCAGCCCAGGAGAGGGAGGGGGGGACTCTCAGGTCAAGATTCCACTCAGGATCAGAGTGGATCTTAGGTCAGAGGTCAGCCTGGGGCTGGAGTTGGAAGGCAGCTATTCTCACCACTGTGTCACCACTGCTGGGGCTGGAGTTGGGATCTGGAACCCTCCCTCCACCCTGAGCCCCACTTCTCCACCAGTCCCCACGCTGCATGGAGCTGCCCATGCTTCTGCCACCCTGCCCACAGGGTCCATGGCCTAGAACTGCAGGCCCTGGCTCTAGCATCATCTAGGCTTCAGCAGCTCCTCTGCAGAATGGGTTGCTAGGGTTCTGCACTCCTCCCTCCACGGGCTGTGGGATCGAGTTACCAATAATTGTCCATTATTGTTGGCAGCTCCAGAGCTTGGCCAGGCTCCGGGGCAACTGGCCAGACTGCAGAGGGGTAGGCTGGGTGGCTGGAGCCCTCCCTGCGCTCAGCACCTAGAGACCCTCACATCAACAGCCATAGCCTCCCTGCCCTTTGGTGGACACTCTGACCTTGACCTCATCCATGGCAAGCCCCAGAGTTGCAGGCTGATGTGGGCTCTGGGGCTAGAGTGTATCAGTGTGGGCGGGAAGCACACAGATAGGGGAACACAGAGAACTTTGTGGCACAGGAATGTCACAGCTCTTTTCCTCGCATAAACCCAGGTCATGCCCTGCCCTTCCCAAGGGTACCCCGGGCCTAGAATGAAGTGTGGGGGGGCAGAGGGTGGGGATTTGGGCTCCTTCCTAGAGGCAAAACTCACTCAGAGGTACCATGTACCATCTGAGTTGGCTTGGGCCTGGGCACACTGAGATTTCCCTGTAGCCCTTTACCCATCCTGGAACAATAGCACACCCTATCCAGCCTCATCCATGGGGCTAGGACTTTTTAAAGGGTGGCAGTGCTGGAATAGAAAACCCGTGATGATAAGTTCCCTCCCTCACAGGGAACCCCTAGCCCAGAGCAGCACCCTTTAGGGGAGGGGAGGGCAGAATGGACTGGGTGTGGATAAATTAGTGATACCTTATTCACCAAGTGCCCAGCAGGAGTGCATGTGTGGTACAAGATGCAGAACCAAGATGAGGGCAGAGGGCTGAACAGGGTCCTGAGGGCTGGAGCCCTGAGGGGAGGCTGTGCGGACAGCAGGGCAGCACATGCAAGAGTAGGGCTCTGTCACCAATTAGCCCATGTGCCCAGGGTGAGGGGGGTCAGGGACAACGGTGGGCTAAGCTGGGGGTCACCAGGGATGAGGGGAATGGGACTGGCAAGGTGGGCTGAGGAGAGAGACATCATGGACAGTCCCTCACACACTGTCTCCCTCTGTGCCCACAGGTCTGCCCGCCATCTTCGTGGCTGTGTGGGTCAGTGTGAGAGCCACCCTGGCAAACACCGGGTAGGTCCAGATGGTGAAGTGGGCAGGAGGCTCTGACACAGGCCAGAAACACCCCTGCTACCCTCTTTCTCTGTAGAGCATATGAGGGGCACCTCCTGTACCCTGGCCCTGAGTGGCCCAGTTTCAGGAGTTTTCAGTTCAGCTTCAAGCTGGGTACCCGCTCAGGGTCAGTGGAGGCTACTTCAAAAGGGACCTCGGAGGATGGCCTCAGGCCTGGCCATATATGACACTCCCCTGTCCTGTGCTCTTGGTGGGAGTTGGGGGACAGCTAGCTAATGTCAGAGCAGACCAGCTCTGGAGCCTCCCTGTGGGAAGGCTCAGGTTGGGAACGGCAGGGGGTGGGGGCTGATGCCTCAACCTCCCCCAGGTGCTGGGACTTGAGCTCCGGGAACAAGAAGTGGATCATCCAGGTGCCCATCCTGGCCTCCATTGTGGTAAGCAGGGGTGGCCACAGAGCTGGGTCAGGGTATGGACCATGGGTCCCAGTGACCAGCCCCTGATAGGGACCTATAGAGGCTTCCCTGGACTCCAGGGTTGGAGCCACAAGGCCCAAGAAGCAGCTGATCCCCACCCGAGTCCACATGGGGAAAACAAGGGCCTAAGGAGCCACCTGGAGACACAGTGGCAGAGCAGAGCCTGGGCAGGGTCATGGGTCCCTCTCTGCTAGGGTGCGGCCTCGAGACGCAGCCCTCCCTCACTTCCACAGCTCAACTTCATCCTCTTCATCAACATTGTCCGGGTCCTCGCCACCAAGCTGCGGGAGACAAACGCTGGCCGGTGTGACACGCGGCAGCAGTACCGGTGAGCCACACCTACCGTGCCCAGGCTCCTCAGGGTTCAGGGGTCATCCAACCCTAGCACCATGTAAAAAGCAGACAGAGGCTCCAAGAATGAGCCTGTCTCAAGGAAGGACTCAGCTCCTGACTCCCTGGCTGGCCCTGCCAGCAGTGATGGGATCTTGCCTGGCTGCTGGGGACACCCCAAAGCCAGGCTGGGCCTCTTGGTGCTAGGCCCTGCACTAGAGCTGGGGTCTGGGCAGGACGAACCCAGACTTCTCCTCAGAGGGCTGGTCGCAGGGAGTCTGAGAGACAGGTGGGCAGTGGGTGGCCTTGAGAAGGCGGAAGCTTGACTGAAACCTGAGGAGGGACTTTGGGATACCAAGGTAAGGCCACTGGGGAGTGGGTGAGTGCCTGCAGAGGGACCAGCAGGTGCAAAGGGCCATGGGACAGGGCGACATAACTTATGGTCCACTCTGGGACACCTCAGAATCAAGGGGCCCTGTTAACACTTGGCTGAGAAAACAAAGTGTCATTCATTGGCTCAGGTGAACTGGGCTCCCCCACTGGCTGCCAGAGCCTCGGGCCTTTTAGTGGCTTCTGGAGCCTGGGGTTGGCAGGTCGGGGTACACAGCGCCTGTTGAGGGGGAAGTGGCTCCACCCTGACCCCCATGCCCCGCTGGCCCAGGAAGCTGCTCAAATCCACACTGGTGCTCATGCCGCTCTTTGGCGTCCACTACATCGTCTTCATGGCCACGCCATACACCGAGGTCTCAGGGACGCTCTGGCAAGTCCAGATGCACTACGAGATGCTCTTCAACTCCTTCCAGGTGCGCAGCCCTGTCTGAGGGTGAGGGGCGGGTGGGGTTGGGGAGGCTGCTTCCACCCTCTCCAGATGCAGCTCTGGGCCCTGACCCAGTACCCTCTCTCCACAGGGATTTTTTGTCGCCATCATATACTGTTTCTGCAACGGCGAGGTAAGCGGTGGGCCACGCTGGGGCAAGGCAGGAAGGACGCAGAAGTGCCAGGGGAGGGTGGGTGGAATTCCCTGGTGGTCCGGTGGTTAGGACTCCATGCTTCCACTGCAGGGGTCCCGGGTTCGATCCCTGGTCGGGGAACTAAGATCCCACAAGCCGCAAGGCGCAGCCAAAAATTAAAAAAAAAATTTATTAAAAAATGAAAAAGAAGTGCCAGGGGTTCCCAAGTCTTGTCCCTTCATTCTTCTGCCTGGTTCTTACTCTGTTCCTCCAAGAACATCCCTGAGGACGTTCTGAAGGCAGAGAGAAGTCTTTCCAGATGATTCAGGCTGAGGATGCGCTAGGATTTGTGGGCAAAGCCAAGTATCTTCCCAGCCCCATGGTTGAATCGTCGGTCATCCGGATTGAACACTCATCCGCCCTCGGGGTCATTTGAGCTTTCTAGATTCTGGGTGTGTCAATTGCCTGCAGCCAGGCGCCATGTTCTGAGAATGACAGGATTCTTCTTGGCCTTGAAATTTTCCAGTAATAGCCTGCGCCTCTTTACATTCAGTGCTGAGTGTTGCAGGGGCAGGGATGGGGGCACCGCTGGGGTTGGGGACATGTGGCAGAGGGGTTAGGGGCACACCTGACCACCCACCCTCCTCCTGCCATCCCAGGTACAGGCTGAGATCAAGAAATCCTGGAGCCGCTGGACATTGGCACTGGACTTCAAGCGCAAGGCACGCAGCGGGAGCAGCAGCTACAGCTACGGTCCAATGGTGTCTCACACAAGTGTGACCAATGTAGGGCCCCGCACGGGACTTGGCCTGCCCCTCAGCCCCCGCCTGCTGCCTGCTGCCACAGCCAATGGCCACCCCCAGCTGCCCGGCCACACCAAGCCAGGGTCCCCAGCACTTCAGACCACACCACCTGCCGTGGCCGCTCCTAAGGACGATGGGTTCCTCAACGGCTCCTGCTCGGGGCTGGATGAGGAGGCGTCTGCACCGGACAGGCCACCTGTCCTATTGCAGGAGGAATGGGAGACAGTCATGTGATTGGGGACCTGAGGGTTGGACCTGTGGACATAAGGGTGGACAAGCGGACCAAGAGACAGGTTGTTGGACAGTTGCCCACTCAGGACTGGGGCTGGGAGGACAAAACAGGAAAAAAAAAAAAAAAAAAAAAGGAAAAGGAAGCAGCGTGTGGCTTCCTGTGGTCTGAACTGGGCACCTATTCCAGGAGGGGAGGAGCTGGGAGCCATGGGGGTGTTTTCTTGGTCTTACCTCAGGAGGGGGTCTAGGAACCATGGGCCAGTCCCTGGGGGGTCGGGACCCAGCCCGGCAGAAAGGGCCTGAGAGAGGCCCCTGTCTAAGCCTAGAGAAGCTCAAGTTTGCTGGGTCATCAGCACCCCCAGTGGACCCATGCAGGAGGAGGGCCCCAGCCTTTCCCTGTCTCCAGTTGTCACCTCGGCTGCTCCCTGCACTTGTACACAGGCTCCATGGGCACCCAAGCTGCCTTTGGCCCAGGCTTCTCCAGGCCATCTCTCCTCCTGCTGGCCCCCAGTCACTGTCACCCAGGGCTGACAGATCCCTTGGGTCCCTGGCCACACCCCCAAGCCTTGGGCCCGGCTACAGGCCCCTTCCTGCCTGTCTAGTGGCCACGCTATGCCCTTTGGAGGCTGGGGCCCTCAAGGAACCCTCCAAACGTGACCCCCAGCCCCTACCCTGGACCTGACACACCTCTAGCAACCAGACAGAGGGTGCAGAGGCAGTGCCAAGGCCATCAGGTGAGAGGTGGGCTGGGGTCTCTGCTCTGGCTAAGGAACTGGGGGGCAGCCAGGGACCTGAGGCCAGAGGCTGGCCGGGGTGGGTGTCTGCAAGGCACAGCACATCCACCACTGTGGATCCAAGGTGGTCACTAGCATCCCCACCCGATACCCACCCACCACATTACTTGCCCCCTCAGCCCCTGCCCACCACAGTCTTGGACTCTAGAATGGCACAGGCCCTCCTCGGCCTGACACTCTGAGAACTGAGCCAACTGCCTCTCCACTCCATGTTCTTGCTCAGACCTGAAGATGGCCCCGCCTCTGGGTCTATGCACAAGCTGGTACCCTGCCTGGCCCTTCTTTCCTCTCATCTCCAGCTCCAACTCTTGTTCTTCTCCATGGACTCAGCATCTGGGGAGTGCTCCCTGTCTCCAACTCCCTTCCAGCTCCCCACCCCACACGGAGGGCTAGGAGAGGGGTCATGAGGCCAGGACCACAAACTCAGTTGGGTGCTGTAGGCATACTCAGGTCTCAGGTCCTGCCCACCTGCCCTTCTAGATGGTGGGCAAAGCAAACAGCTATCCAAAGGCCTGGTGCACCCATGGAGCTCTCTGTGGCACCACCTGCTTGGAATGGTGTGAGAGAGGCACAGGGCAGGACCTGAAGCCCATTGAGCCACCAGGCTGAGCATCAAGGGTTCCTGTGAATGCTGAGAGCCACTGAAAGTTCTAGAGGGAGAGCAACAAGGTGTGAGCAACATGCTCCAATGTAGAGGCCCAAGAAGGTTACACAGAGGTCAGGGGAGAGGTAGCCTTGCAGGGGCTGGTGGCCGGGTGGGGGGATGGGGATAGGGGTGGGAAGTACTGTTCTGGAAGCGTCCTGGATGAGGTACTGGCTGGGGGAAGGAGACCTAAGCAGGACAGACCCCCCATTCCCCCCACCGGGCCCCAGGGGAGTCTGATATCCCTCTCCAGGGCTTAAGCCATGGGACCTCCAGATCACTGGGCCTTCAGGGCAACTCATCCCACCCACCCCACAGGCAGAGTCACTGAGGTCCCCAGCTGGCTGGGCCTCAGTGCCCCATCTTCCAGCCCAGACTCCTCCTCAGGAGGCTTCTGAAGCAGAGTCCACAGACCTACTCACCCTGAAACACTCATACTGGCCACCTCTAGGACAGAGCTATCTATGTCTTCCTTTCAGACTGGGTGCCCCCCAGGACAGAGTGGAGACCTCTCCTCTCAAACTGGATTTCCTCTAGAACATGGTTTAGCCTCTTCCCACAGACTGAGGACCTCTTCCACCCCATGACAGGGCTGTGTTTACTCCTCAGACTGGATACCCCCAGGACAGAGCTGTGTTCATCCTTCAGACTGTGCACCCCCCAGAACAGCGCTATGCTCACCCCTCACACAGACCGGGCACCCCCCAGGACAAGGTTATACTCACCCCTCAGACTTGTTACCACCTTCCCTTTAGATGAACCCCCAAGACAGGGCTGTGCTTTCCCTTTGAACTAAATGCCCCCAAGACATGCTGGGTACCCCCCTCAGGTTTGGTGATCCCAAGCAGGGCAAGGTTCCCCCATATCCACTTGGATACCTCCTCCCCAAGGGCTGGCCCTCCTTCCTCAGGATTTTTGCACCCAGTCCAAGGCCAGCCCTCCCCCTTTAGACTGGGCACCATTTTCCCCCTTGACTGGATGTCCAGGATAGGACTGGACCTCTTACATCAGTCTAAGTTCCTAGTCCAGGACAAGGTCTCCTCCCTTAGACCTGGAGCTCCTGGGCCAGGGCCAGCCCCCCCACTCAGAGAGACCCTGAGCCCCACCTGGGCCATCCAGGTGTTGGCAGAGGAAGTGGGAGCCCTCAGAGGGCCTGGCAGGCAGTCAGGACCCTGTTTGCCTTGAACAGAGGCTGGAGCCAGGTGGTCATTTCTCCCTTCAAGGCCTCACAGCCCAGCCAAGCCACAGGGAACACGTAAACATCAGCCGAGCCGGGCGGCAGGCAGGCAGGGAGGAGGAGACCAGAAGACCCTGACTCATCAGCCTCCTTGGCCACAGTGTCTGGACACCTCATGGTGCTGCTCCATACTCCAAGTCAGGCCAGTAAGACGAGCTCCAGCTCTCACCTGTCTTGGGCATGAAGATAGGCCCGGCCTTTTCTGGCCTGTCTCCCCCAACCCCAGGCTGAGAGAGGGACCTCTGAAGACCCATGGAAGGAATGTACCCTGCTGGGGGCTCCTAGAACATAGGCCAGGCTTCAAGAGGAAGCTTCAGCTCAGAGCAGGACCTAGAGGGTCATGGGTCATAGAAGAGAGGCCTCTAACGACCCACAACATGCAAGCCTGTGGAGAACGAAAGACTAAGTGGGGCCCATATGTCAGCGGAGAGTGAGCAGGCTTTGACAGTCCACTCCCGTTACCACTCAACCTGGGGCGGTGGTAGGACAGAGAACAGAATGAGGAGAAAGGGGACTGAGTTCCCTGGAAGATGCAAGGGACATGACCCAGTCCAGCGGTCTGATGAGAGCCTTGTTCAGACAGTTTGCGAGGGAAAATGGACCTTCCTTGGGGGAAGAAGGAGACACGACCATGCTCTGAGGGCACATAAAGGGACATAGACCTGCCGAGGTTGTCCGAGGGGACACAACCCTGCTCTGAGTGGGGGGGGTGAAGGGACATAGAACTTCCATAGGGGTTTGAGGGGACAGAGCTCTACTCTGAGGGTACAGGAGGGGACATTGAACCTCCTGAGGGGGTCTCAGGGGACACAGTTCTGCTCCGAGGGCACCTGAGGGGACAAGGCTTGCCCTGTGTAGGCTGAGGAGACACAATCCTTTCCTGAGGGCATGTGATGGGACATGGACCTTCCATGGGGGTCTGAGGGGGCACACCTCTGCTCTGAGTGCACATGAGGGGACAGGACCTACCCTGTGTGGTCTGAGGAGACACAATCCTTCCCTGAGGGCATGTGAGGGGACATCGACCTTCCTTGGGGGTCTGAGGGGACATAGCTCTGCTCCAAGGACACATGAGGGGATGGGACCTGCCATGTGTGGTCCGAGTGGACACAATCCTTCCCTGAGGGCACGTGAAGGGACATCGACCTTCCATGGGGGTCTGAGGGGACATAGCTCTGCTCTGAAGGTGCGTGAGGGGACACTGGGCCTCCTGAGGGGGTCTCAGGGGACACAGCTCTGCTGCAAGGGTGAGTGAGGGGACACAGACCTTCCGTGTGGTCTGAGGGGACACAGCTTTGTTCTGAGGGCATGTGAGTGGACATGGACCTCCTGAGGGAGTCTGAGGGGAAACAGCTCTGCTCTGAGGGCACGTGAGGGGACATTGGGCCTCCTGAGGGGGTTTCAGGGACACATCTCTGCTCTGAGGGCACCTGAGGGGACACTGAATCTCCTGAGGGGGTCTAGGGACTCAGCACTGCTCCAAGGGCGCATGAGGGGACAACACCTGTCCTGTGTGGTCTGAGGAGACACAATCCTTCCCTGAGCACATAAGGGGACACTGGACCTTCCATGGGGGTGTGTGGGGACACATTCTGCTCCTAGGGTGCGTGAAGTGACATTGAACATCCTGAGGGGTTCTGAGGAGAAACACCGTGCTCTGGGGGCGTTTGAGGGGACACTGAACTTCCTCACGGGGTCTGATGGGACACAGTTCTGCTCCGAGGGCGTGTGAGGGTGCATTGAATCTCCTGAGAGGGTCTGAAGGGATACAGCTTTGTTCTGAGGGCGCCTCAGGGGACACTGGACCTCCTGAGGGGTTGAGGGGACACAGCTCTGCCCGAGGGCGTGTGAGGTGACATTGGACGTCCTGAGTGGGTCTGAGGGGCCACAGCTCTGGTCTGTTTGTGAGGGGACACGAACCTCCCTAGGGGGTTTGAGGGGACACAGCTCAGCTCCGAGGACATGTGAGGGGAGATGGACCTTCTCAGAGGGTCTGAGGGGAAACACCTCTGCTCCAAGGGCACGTGAGGCGACAAGACCTGCCCTGTGGGGTGTGAGGACATACAATCTTTCTCTGAGGGCACGTGAGGGGACACTGGACCTCCTGAGGGGGTCTGAAGGGACACAGCTCTGCTCCGAGGGCGCAAGAGGGGAGAAGACTTGCCTTGTGTGGTCTGAGGAGACACAATCCTTCCCTGAGGGCACGTGAGGGACATGGACCTCCACGGGGAGTCTGAGCGGACTCAACGGCGTGTGAGGGGCAAGACCTGCCCTGTGTGGTGTGAAGAGACACCATCCTTCCCTGAGGGCACATGAAGGGACATGGAGCCGTTGGGGTGGGAAACACTGCGGGGACACAGCCCTACACGGAGGGTGCTTGTGGGCATGGACTTCCTGAGGGGCTCTGAGGGGAAAAAGCAGCGCTCTGAGGGTGCTTGAGGGGACAAGGACCATCCATCCATCAGGGGTTCTAATAGGGTCCTGGCTCTGCCTTCATTTTTAGAAGTGAGGTCTGGCTGTGGGGACCCGGTCAGAGGGTGCTGGTCAGTGGCTCTCACTGAGCACTGGGACACACAGGCTGGACTGTGTTCAGCTATAACCCTGTTGTCTCCTCAGCCAGCTCCAGAATGATCCCAGCCTGAGGCTCCCACGGCCAACTGAAACAAGCCTTGCCTGGGGCAGAAGAGCCTCCTCTTGGGCAGCGTAGGGGACTCTAGAGCCAGACAGGGGTCTGGGCCCTGGCTGGCTTCCCGAGTTCACTGTGTGATCCAGGGCAAGCTGCCTTCCCTCTCTGAGCCTCAGCTTCACTTCTGAGGTCGGGCTCCTGTCTAGGTCTCTTGGCCTGTGTGGTCTCAGTACCCCAACCTGCTCCCTGGTGGGCCCCCAGGCTAGCTTTTGGCTGCCTGGACAAGGACCTTATCTTTCCCTTGGGCAGACCTGGGGCCCTCAGCACTGAAGGCCAGGACATCCCCAGGTGAGAGGCTCCCTCCTTCTTCGGCATCCCGGTCATGAAGGCAGTGGAGGCCAAGAGGGTGGGTGTGGATTCTGTGCATCTCCTCCCCATCCAAAGGCTGGGGGTCAGGAAAGGGGCCAGGGTCTGGGAGGCAGAAAATTGTATCCCAGGCCTAAAACCATCCCTTGGGGCCTCAGCCTTCCATCTGTGCGTGAAGGGAGGGGAGGTGGGGCCCTTCGTGTGCCTGAATTAATTATGCCCCTGCCACCTGCAGCATCTGTTTTAGGGGGGTAGAAAGGAGAGTTTCAACGCCCCCAAAGGCTTCCTGACTGGAAGGCCTGATGGCTCTCAGTCCCAGTTCTCAGACTGCAGGGTGGGGACACGGCCAGCGGTTCTGGTAGGGGACTCTGTTGATCGACAGCCCCATGAGGCTCCTGTTGGCTTTGCTTCCCAATGGTGAGGAGGAGGGGACGAGGCCAGGGTGGGAGGATGGGGTTCTGGGCTTGGGACGTCGGGCTTGTGACCACTGCAAGCTCCCTTCTCAGAGCTTCAGTACCTGTGGCTCCGGACTCCCAGGCCCTGGTGCACGAGGCCCTCCCTCCACCTGCTCCTCTCCACTCCCCACGCTGTGCTCTCGTCAGCCCTCCTTGGGGGCCTCTGCCCCAGCACCCTTTTCCTGCTGCAGCACGTATAAGTCAGGGGACAGCCTTGGTGTGAACCACGTCCTGGCCCTGACCAGAGGCAAAACTGTCAGGCTACTTGCCCCCAACAAGCTCACCCCCACCAGTGAGATAGAGAGGTGTGTTGTGTGTCTGTTGTTATGTGTACGTGTTTGTATATATGCTTATTTGCATTTGCGTGTGTTTGTCTACGTGTTTGTTTGTATATGTGCCTAGTTATATGTATCTGTTTTGTCTATTTGTACTGTCAGTTTGTGGTTCTATTTGTATCCTGTGTCTGTGCGTTTGTAGATGTGCTCATGTTTGTAGTATGTATCTGTGTGTCCATTTGCATGTGTGTCTTTTGGTGTGTCTGTGCGCATGACTGTATTGTGTGTACCAATGTGTCTGTTTGTATTTATTGGTATGTCTGTGTATATGTGTGTGTCTATTTGTGTGTGTGTGTCTGTGTGGACCCGTGGTCTGAGAACGCCGCCTGTGGGTGGAATCTGGCCCAGAGACATGTTTGGTTTGGCCCTCATAGTATTTTCAACATCTTGAGCCAACATTTAAAAATCAGGATATTTCACATAAAAATTCAGCTTTTCAGTTTCTTTTAAAAATTCAGAAGCCCTGGCAGCCTCAGGCCTGCGTTCCCATGAGGCCACTCTCCTCCAGAGCTGCTCAGGGGCTGCCTCATCCTCCCACCCTCCACAGCCTCACCACTTTTCTCGCCCAGCAGCACCTTGAGGATGACTGAGTTTGTGATCCCAGAGTGTGTGGTCATGACCGAGTGTAAGCCTGGTTGCCAGGGAGTGTGTGCACGAGTGTATGGGACGAGTTCGTGTGTGTGCATGTAGGGGGGAGGATGTATGAGTGTATGTGTGTGTGCATAAATCCATTTTGCAATGCGGGGCGTGTACACGTGAATGCGTGTGTGCATATGAGGTCAATCTGTGTCAGTGGGCTGAGCGCATGTGTGAATGTGTGCATGTGGGCATTAGGCAAATGTGAGTGTGTGGGACATGTGAGTGCCTGCATGTGTGTAGGGCATCTGTGCGTGTGGAGGTTTAGGTATGTGAATGCATGCGTTTGCAGGTGTGTGTGCATGGGGTTTGCGTGGACATATCTGTGGCCATGTGGAGTGTGTGAGCCACTGCGGTCTGAGCATGCTCTGCACAGGAGCTTCTTTCGGTCTTTGAGGGGTGAATCGGATTCCGGGCTTCTGGCTGGGCCGCCTTGTGGGATTTATTTCTGTCTCAGTGCCGACCGGAGGCCTGAGTAATGGGAACATTTTAAGAAAACCAGTAAATACATAGAGAAAGGGCAGGCTGGCCGGGAAATAGGCTGGACAACCCTGCCCAGCCCACAGCTGCCAGAGGCCCTGAGTCCAGGCCTAAGGCAGGGAGGGAAGCAGCCCTAGAACCCAGCATGCTCAACCACTGTGCTCTATGGATACCCACTTCTGCCCATCCAGTGGGTGAGTTCCCTACACCACCTGGATGGACCCTGGATCTAGGCATCTTCGCAGCTTGGCTCTGAGCAACAGATGCTCAGGACAGGCCCAGGGGATGCCATGTCAGACCTGGCCCAGGGGCTAAGGGGACCTGACCCTCCAGGTGGGGCCCCTTTCCCAGCCAGGCTACAGTGGGTCCACATCCCTGAGTATTCTGTCCACACATGTCTCACACATACGTAGACCCTCCCTCGGGAGGGATGAGGCTGCCTGTGACCTGGCAGGGTCGGTGCTCCCCACAGGGTTGGGAGGGTACGCAATACACTCCACTTGGAGCCCACACACCCGCAAGTGCCTGGTGCCTGGAACCTGCGGAAGGCTGGTGTCGGGGGGGGCGGGGTGGAGGGTTCTGTTGCTCCCCAGGACATGGCCACCACTGTTCTGGGTTTCAGGCTGACTGAGCCCCACTCCTGGGATCACCTCTGATATCAGCCCCTTAAATGACACAGGCCCCACGGGAAAGGATGGGGTGCTTCATCTGGTGGGGTGAGGTTCCTTACAGAAGATCCACTTCATCAGCGGGGAAAGCAGGCTATGCTGACCCACACTCCCCTGCAGGGGCCCTGGGTCAGTGTCTTCCGCTGCCCCCCAGTGGCCGTGTGAGGGCAACGGGGGGAAATAAAGGCTACACGGAGATTCTTATCCATAAAGGTCTGCTGGCTGAATAGAATCGCTGGGCTCTTGGCCCTAGATCCCCACCACTCACTTCACCCCACTGTGATGCCCAGTGAGATGGTTTGGGGAAAGCGAAGTCTTTTAGACTCGTCTGAGGGAAGGAACGTGGCTCCTAGCACAGATCCTGAGACCACTTGGAAGGTCAGCTCCCGGAGAGCAGGGCAACATCAGGTTTACAGCTGCATCCTTAGCCCGTGGAACAGCGTCCAGCACAAGATAGATACTCAGGAAACAGGATGAATTAACGCCTGAATCCCCAGCTCCTGTAAGGGTGCTGCAGCAGGCCCCACATGCAGCTCAGAGCCCCATGGAGAGGTCACCTGAAGGTGAGCAGGGGTCTCGCACACTGAAGCCCAGAGGTGGGGAAGAGCAGCATGAAACCCCAACAGGGGACTTGGCCTGGACGATGCCTGGGGCTTGAGGATGCACAGGTAGAGTCCAGGGGGCTTGATTTGCCCAAACCGGTCACCTTCACACAATTCACCTGCAGCCCACTGGGCTAGACATAATTTTCCCTTGTAACTTTAGGGGCTGTGCCTCTCTGTGACCCTGTGTCTGCCATTCCTCACCGTGTTACAGGCCCTATACCAGCCCGGATGTCCACCTGGCCTCTAGGGTCCAGTCCCTGCAATCCCAGGTATGACTTCCTCCCAGCCCTCGTGCTGCCTGCCCTCTTACTCAGAGGCATCAAGCGTGAGCCTCTGGGCCAGCAGGCCCTGTACTCCTGTCCTCTGCTTGGCAACGGGGTATCCATGCTGTTGCCAAACATTTCAAGCCTGACACCTCTCCTGAGATGACCCAGAGGCCAGATGTCCTCGAGGATTTCAAGCAGGAGGAGGGGCCTGGAGCGTTGGGAGGTCAGGGCTGTCCTGGAGGAGTGCCTGGTGAACCGGGTAGCAATGGGCACACCAGGGCTCCATCCACAGAGCTGGGCACTGCCACTTGGCCCATTTCTTCAGCCCTATGACAAAGGAGCTGCTGGGGCCTGAGAGTCTGTTGCTGGGGCCTGTCCCTCCAATCGAGAGTACTGTATTATTCTAGGTAGAAGTCCTTTATCAGATATGGGGTTTGCAAGTATTTTCTTAGTCAGTAGCTTTTCTCTTCATCCTTTTAACAGGGTCTTTGTTGGAGCAAAAGCTTATCATTTTGGTTGTCAAATTTGCCCATTTTTTTCTTCATGAATTGTGCTTTCTCATGTCTAAGAACACTCTTCACCAAGCTCTAGGTCCTGAAGGTTTTCTCCTATAATCCACTTTAATTTTTGTATAGGTCTGAAGTGTAGGTTGGGGTTCCTTTTTGGGGCCTTTGGATGGATATCCAATCACTCCAGCACAATTTACTAAAGACTATCCTTCCTCCATTGAGCTCATTTTGCACCTTTGCCACAAATTAGTGAGCCATACCTATGTGGGGCTACTTCTGAGTTCTCTGTATTCTTCTATTGGTCTATGTGCCTACTTTTCCACCAATACCACCATCTTGATTACTGTAGCTGTATAGTAAGTCTTGAAACGGGTAGATTGATTCCTCCTGCTTTATTCTTCTAGTTAAAAATTGTTTAAGCTGTTCAAGTTCTTGTAACTTTCCTGATACATTTTAGAATAATCTTGTCTATATATAAAAATCTTATTGAGATTTTGATATGAATTGCATTAAACCTGTGTATCAATTCCCAGTAAAACCACCTGAGCTTGGAGATTTCCTTTTCAGGGGTTTAAAAATTATTAATTCAATATCCTTAATAGTTACAGAGCTATGCAAATTATCTTTTTCATTTGGGGTGAGTTATGGCAGTCTGCACTTTTCAAGGAATTGGTCCATTTCATCAACTTGTCAAAATTTGGGTAGTTATTTACAGTACCCCTTTATTGTCCTTTTGATGTCCATGGGGTCTATAGTGATGGCCTTATTTCATTCCTAATATGCCTAATGTGTGTCTCCTCTTTTTTTTTTAAATTTATTTTTGGCTGCATTGGGTCTTCGTTGCTACGCGTGGGCTTTCTCTAGTTGTGGTGAGCGGGGGCTACTCTTCATTGCGGTGCACAGGCTTCTCATTGCGGTGGTTTCTCTTGTTGCGGAGCACGGGCTCTAGGCGTGCGGGCTTCAGTAGTTGCGGTACGTGGGCTCAGTAGCTGTGGCTCGCGGGCGCTAGAGCACGGGCTCAGTAGTTGTGGCGCACGGGCTTAGTTGCTCCGTAGCATGTGGGATCTTCCCGGACCAGGGATTGAACCCATGTCCCCTGCATTGGCAGGAGGATTCTTAACCACTGCACCACCAGGGAAGTCCCTGTCTCCTCTTTCTTCGTCAGTCTTTATTTCTTGTTAGTCAATTACTGATTTCTGCAATGTTTACCAGTTTCTTTGCTCACCACTTGTTCCTGCATCCTGTGGCAGGCACTGCTGGCTGCCTTCCCGGTACTCTTTCTACCCTTCTTCCTTTCTCATGGAACCTCAATTTCAATCATGGTGGCAATGTGCCCAGCTCAAAATACCCTTACTCCCCACATGTCTGCAGTTAGGGTTGGATCTGACACAGTAATGGCTGATCAGATATGAAGGAAATCATGGGGGGATGGGGCTTGAAGCCATTGTTTCTTCAGCTGGCTTGCCCTTTGCCCTTCCCCCTCCTGCCTGTAGCTCGAACCTGGGAGGTCAGGGGTGGGGGCCGGCGGGGGGAAGGCTCCCAAGAGAGCTAAGGACGGCAGCTGAGGACACGGAAGGGACTCACGTCCTTGGTGGTCTCAAGGAGTCACTGTACCACCTTAGACATAACACAAGAAAAAACCCCTCCTCGTTTAAAATCCTGTAGGTGAGCATCTGCCAAATGTCGTCCTGATTCCCATCTCCTTCTCCCTGCCCCCACCCTGCTCCTCCTGCTATGGAGCATCCTTTAGTAGTTCTTTCAGCAAAGATCAGTGCAGAGTAAACACTTAGTGTCATAAGCCTGAAAATGTCTATCTTGCCCTTATTATTTATTATTGAGCAGACTGACATTTATGTTTCCTCAGCACTTAGGAAAAATTTGTCTTCTGCTATCTACCATTGATTGATGAAAAGTGGAACTCATTCATTAGTAGGCAATCTTTCCGTTGTTGTTCTTTTTCTTTTCCTCCTGTAGCTTGTTGGATTTTCCTCTTTCCCCTCAATGTCCTAATCTTAACCACTGTAGTGAAACTGCAGAGGTGGCCATTAAAAAAATTCCACTTCATACTTATCGAGTAATTTAGGTTGTGAATTCTGGAAATTTCTTTTAAAAGTGTGTGAAATACAGAATATACAACCAAAAAAATGTATAAAATGAATAGATAAAGAATAAAATGAATTCCCACCACTTAAGCCAAGAAAAAGGACATTATCAACACCTCAAAAGGCCCCTTCCCAGAGCTAACCACAAGCCTGATGATGAGGATCATTGCCTTGCTCTTCTGTGCCGACTTTACCACCCATGTGTGTATCCTTAGAGACTATATTGTTCTACTCTGCCTGTGTTGGAACATCACACAAACGTCTCATACTTCTTTTCTTCCGCGACCTGCTTCTTTTTTAAAAAAAAAATTATTTATTTTTGGCTGCGCTGGGTCTTCGTTGCTGCGTGCGGGCTTTCTCTAGTTGTGGTGAGCGGGGGCTACTCTTCGTTGTGGTGCGCAGGCATCTCACTGCGGTAGCTTCTCTTGTTGTGGAGCGTGGGCTCTAGGTGCGTGGGCTTCAGTAGTTGTGGTACGTGGGCTCAGCAGTTGTGGCTCGCGGGCTCTAGAGCGCAGGCTCGGTAGTTGTGGCGCACGGGCTTAGTTGCTCCGTGGCATGTGGTATCTTCTGGGACCAGGGTTCAAACCCGTGTCCCATGCATTGGCAGGTGGATTCTTAACCACTGTGCCACCAGGGAAGTCTGACTTGCTTCTTTTGAGATGTATTCACAATCTTACACGGGGCTATAGCTCATTTCCTTGCTATAGAGTATTCCACTGTCAAAACAATAACTCATTGTGTTTTACTGTGTGTATGTGTGCTATTATGAACATTGCTTCTATTAGGGTTCCTGTCCCTGTCTCCTGGTACTCCTGTGCAACAGTGCTCTAGGACACTAATAGTGGAATTGCTGGTCACTGGCTGTGCACCAGTTCAACTTTTTCAGAAGTGGTCTTACCAACCAGCATTCCCACATGTGGCAGGTGGGAGGCCCGCTGCTCCACAGCACACCAGGGTAGCTAGTAACCCTTCTGTCTGAAAGTCTCCCTTGTCTGGCATCATCCCAGCTACCTGAGCTTCCTTCTGTTGATTTTGAGCATGACAGAGCTTTTCTAATCCCTTTCAATCTGTTTGAAAGACTGTGTTTAGGTTTCTTTTTTTAAATGACATCAGACCGAGTTTTTTTAAAAAAGCGAACAGGTACTTTAATAGTAATTAATGACATATTTGGATTTATCTGTCCCACCTTTTTCTCTTTTTGCCTTCTTTTGGATAATTTATTTTTCTCAGTCCATTTTTTTTTTCTTAATTTCTTTGGAAGAGGTACTAGGGACTTCCCTGGCGGTCCAGAGGTTAATACTCTGCGCTCCCAATGCAGGGGGCAGGGGTTTGATCCCTGGTCAGGGAACTAAGATCCCGCATGCTGCATGGTGAAGCAAAAAAAAAAAAAAAAGAAGGGGTACATTCTATCATTCTATTTCTATTTTTAGCGTTATCCTAGAAATGTCAGCCTGTCTGTACACCAGAGTCTTTGCTCTCTTCCTGAGTGAGCTTGGTAGATGGCTGTAATTCCACTCACCTCTCACCTCAGGACTTACTATTATTGTTGTTATGTACTCTAAGTAGCTCTTGTTTTACTTTTACTTCACAACACGTATTTGTTTTATAAGGTTAATGTCTACTTAAATTTACACTTTCTTTCTCTTCATTCCTTCTTACATCTCAGATCTTCCATCTGGGATTCAGTCTGAAGACATTCATTCAAAAAAAGACATTCAGTCTTTTTTTTTTTAAGGAGAATGCTTATTTCTTTTTTTAAAAAACAGCTTTATTGAGTATAATATATACCTCATACAATTCACCCATTTAAATGTACAATTCAATGGCTTTTAGCATATTCACAGACTTGTACAACCATCACCATAATCCATTTTAGAATATTTTCATTACCTCAAGATATATTTTTTTAAAGAGTCTGCTGGTGACAAAACCTCTGATTTTGTCTAAAAATATTTTGTACTTGTAACATATTTTCTCTGCGTATAGAATTTCAAGTTGACAATTACCTTTTGTCCAGTTAACACTGATGCCAGATGGTACCATTCCAGTTAACACCGGCTGTGTTTGAGACATTTGCTGTGGGCTTGCTCTTTGAAAGAAAATATAATCTTCTCTAATTTTAAGATTGTTTCTTGGTCTTTTTGTTCTGACAATTTATTACAATGTGTCCAGGTATGTACTGGTTTTAAAATACGTCCACAAATTCTTAAGACTCCACCTCGAGGTGGAACCTAATTCTTCTCCCTTTGAGTGTGGGCTGGATGCAGTGACTTGCTTCTAACAAATAGACTGCAGCAGAATATCACTTCCAAGACCTGGTCATAAAAGACCCTAAAGCTTCCTCCTGCTTCCTCTCTGGGATCGCTCATTCTGGGGAAAGCCAGCTGCTACCACATGTGAACACTCATGCAAGCCTTATGGAGAGATGCACGCAGCAAGAACTGTGTGTATGTAATGCTTCTCTAAGCATTCCTGTGAGCCCTGGGAGTGGAAACGGTCCTGAAGCAGATCCTCCAGCCCCAGTCGAGCCTTGTGATGCTGCTGCCCTGGAGGACATCTTGACGGCTACTTCAAAGAGACCTCAAGCTAGAACTACTCTGCTAAGCCACTCCTGAATTCCTGATCCACAGAAACTGTCAGATAATAACGATTTGTAGTTTTAAGCCACAGAGATTTGGGGTAATTTGTATGCAGCAATTTATAATTAATACGAAGTGTGAAAAAAACTTGAGGCAAACTTGCTTATTGAGCTGTAATGAACATACAAAAAGTGCACAAAACATATATGTAAAGCTCAATGAATATTCGTAAAGTGAACATACCTAATGAATCACCACCCATAACGAGACAGAACATTTGACTGCAGATGTCTTTTGGTTGCCCAGCTTGAGAACTGTTGACCTCGAATCTGTGGACTGGTGGTTTTGAAAAGTTCAGTCATTTAAAAAAAAAAATTACCTTTGCCCCATTTTTGCCTTTTTTTCCCCCTGGAACTCTAACCACAAGTTGGATCTTCTCACTCTATCCTTCATATCTCTTAGCCTCTTGTTTTACATTACTGACCTGTTTATCACACTGGCTGCATTCTGGATAACCTCTTCAGATCTAGCTTCCTATTCACAAATTGTCTCTTTGGCTCTAATTCACAGATACAAGGTTTTAAATTGCCATAGTAATTTTTACTTCTAGAGCATCACTTTGGTTCTTCTGCAAATCTATTCTGGTTTTCAAGCTTCTCTTTTAGTTCTTAAATCATTTTTAAACATTGAAATTATCTGACTGATAATTCTAATGTCTGAAGTCTTTGCAACTCTCATGCTACCATGTTCTTTCTGATGTCCTTTGCTCTGAGTGCTTTGTTGCCTAGTATATCTGGTGAACTTTTCTGTAAGTTATTCCTCTTTCTTGGAACTTTATTGGTGGGGATTCTTTGAGGACTAAGATGAATAAAGATTCATTCAGGTCAGATCTGCATTTCCTTCTATCAAGTGTCTGAGACCACCACATTCTGGGACCACTGTAAATCTTGCCCTGAGGTTTCTCGTGTGCAAACCCACATGAGGGAGGGCTGCCTCAGTTCTCAAGGGAGACTTTATTCTACTCCAGTAATTCGCAGCGTTCAAGTTCCCCTTGGGATGCCAAGAGTACAGACTGATTATTAGTTCACAGAGGGGCCCGGGCCCCACCAGGCACTGAGGGCCTCCAAAACCAAGGCTCGATTTCACCTGGCTTGTCAAATACCTTCAGGGCAAAGGTCAGGCTTCAGCATTCTGCCGCTTCTCTTACCTTTTGGCCTGAGTATTCCTTCCTTTCTTGCCAGATCATTGATGCATTTAAAAAGCATTTGTCAATATTTATTTACCTAGTATTTTTAGCTGTTTTCCAAGGGAAGATCAGTTCAGGCAACCATCCTACCAAGATGCCAGAAACAGAAGTGACTGCTACTCCTTCTTCAAGTACCTTTTTACTCCAGTTTTCTTTTCCCGAACGAATTCCTATCAGCTAAAGGACAGCTACCAGTACGTCAGGGTTCTCAACCTATCCCCTCTCTCTCCTTCTTTCTCTCTCTCTGCCACCTTTTGGATCTCCAACTTTATTTCCAATTTATTAATCCCTTCTTTGACTATAAGTTATCATTTAGCTCCTCCAGTGAGTTTCTTATTTTAATAAACATTCTTGGGCTTCCCGGTGGCTCAGCAGTTAAGAATCCACCTGCCAATGCAGGGGACACGGGTTCGAGCCCTGGTCCGGGAAGATGCCACAAGCCGCGGAGCAACTAAGCCCGTGCACCACAACTACTGAGCCTGTGCTATAGAGCCCACAAGCCACAACTACTGAGCCCGCATGCCACAACTACTGAAGCCTAAGCACTCTAGGGCCTGTGCTTTGCAACACGAGAAGCCACCGCAATGAGAAGCACGTGCACCGCAACGAAGAGTAGCCCCCGCTCTCCGCAACGAGAGAAAGCCCGCACGCAGCAATGAAGACCCAACGCAGCCAAAAATAAATAAATAAATAAATTTAAAAAATAAATAAATAAACATTCTTTATTTCCAAGATTTCTAATCAGTTGTTTCTTATACCAAATCCCTGTTCTTGAGTTGTGTGTGGGAGGGGGGTCAGTCCCTCTTTGATCTCACTGGTGATAAAACAAATGCTCATTTTAAAGCCTGTTAGGATATTATCGTTTTACTTTCTTCAAGTAGAAATTCTCCCACTTGTTGGGCTGCTGGCCATTCTTTACGGCACTGGATTTTCTCATGCATTTTATAATTTTTGAGTGTCCCTCATGGGTGATAGTTTTTGCTTTTCTCTCTCCCTGCAGGGCCGTTGTTCTATAGGGCACACAGGGTTGTAAATGCAGAAGCAAACCTTTCATTAACTCTCTGGGCTCTCATACAGTGGGGATATCCTTACTCTGGTGCTGAGTGGGAGCCTAGTTGCCAGTCACAGGTGTCTGAGTCCTACACTGCCACAGACAAACATCCTGCTTCCAACTGCAATCCCAGGAGGTGGGGGTATCTTTTCACCCTTTATTCCTAGGAAGGGAAGCCCAGCTCTAGACCCTGGCTATGCAGAAGGAGCCTGGCTCCAGTCCTGACACCAGTGGGGCATGTCTGATCCCTGTCCCTTGTGGGAATCAGTCCTGGCCTTGTCTCACTGCTCACCACAGCAGTCAGCCACCTACCACTTCAGCCCTTACTCATAGCTGCCAGTTTCTGCTCCCTTCCCAAGAACTATCTTCTTAGAGGAGTTGGCATAATTTTAAGTTAAACCGTTTACTTTATTGTATGAGTGACAGTCTGTGTGCACACACTCCCTCCACCTCTACCGCCTGAGTCCTCAGCACCGTCCACCAGAGCTGGGCCATTGTGTTTCTAGAAGCTGGCACGGAGGGAGGAACACACCAGGATGACTCAGGGCAGGGGTGGGAGGCTCAAGGGGAAACCATGAAGGAAACTTAAGAGTGTGATCATTCTGGAGGAGATGAAACTCTAAATGGTCACAGGTACCTGGAGTCAGACTTGTGGCCAGCCAGTCATTGTGGAGAGTCAGCTCCATGGAGGAGGCTCACGGTCCTGAAGCCAGGACCTTGGGGACCCAGGGTCCAAGACCACCCCCGAAACCCAGGCTACAATACCCCAGTCTTTAGCAGAATGGGCCACCCTCCCCCATACGGGCGCCCTGTGCCAGGGAAGCCAGCGTCTAGCTCTGGCCGGTGAAGTGGGGAGATGGGCTGCTGGGGCTGTGGGTGGAATGTGAACGAGCAGTGCCAGGGGCCCCGAATCTGTAGTGGCCCAGAGTCAAGGCTTTGCCAAGGCACAGCTCACCCCCTTCATGGGCCCAGTCGTTTCCTTCTCACTGCGAGGGGGTCCACAGAGGACCAGAGTGGGAGCCTCTCCAAGGTATCCCACAAACTACTGTAAGGCCTACCTCTGTCACCCAAGGATTTTGAGATGATCACCGCTGACCCAGGACTGGACCAGAACCCGACCCAGAAGGTCAGGCCTGGGCCTTCCCCACCCCTCCAGCCTCAACATGTTCGGCCCAACACAGGGCTTACTCATATTAAACATCACCTCTGCAGCTGCCCTGTCTTGGGGCCCAAACCCAGAGTATCCCAAATATTCAGGAGGTTTCTGCCATACACAGGGGTCTGCTTGTTTCTATTTCCAGACATTAAAAAAATTCAAAATAACATATATACGTAGAGATACAGCAAGCCCACAGAGCTGTTGCTGGCTCTGCCCCAACTCAGCACGCTGGGGACCACTCAGGAGACAAGGAGCCGACCTCACAGCATGGGGAGGGGTGGGGTTCAGACTGCTAGGCAGGGAGTCACTGTTCTGAGGCCAAACTGGAGGGGATGGCAAGCCCAGCCCCTACCCTTGCCCAAGACCATCCTCCTACAGGACAGGCCTGAAAGGCGGGCGGCGAGGGGATAGGGCGTGCCTCAGTCGGAGTCACCAGCCTCTTGTTCGGTGGTGGTGGCCGCCACTGCAGAGGCCAGGTTGTCCTCCTGGCCCTTCAGCCTCTCACCTGGAAGGGCGGCAGATAGGAGGAGTGGAGAGGGGCCGTGTGCTTGCGCCACCACCCAGAGGGCAGGGAACCCTGCCTTACCAGGCCCCGCACTTACGGATCAGCTCGGCGATGGCCCTCTGGGTCCGCTTTTCTAGCTTCTCCAGCTTCTTGGCTACATCTCTCTTGAGGTCCCTGGAGCAGGGAGGTGGGAGGAAGCCGGAGGCTGAAGGCTGGCCTGGTGTAGCCTTGGGGCCTTCCCCTCCCACAGCCCCTCTGGCATCAGGAATCACACTCGGGTGCCTGAGGCCAGGATGCTCCTCCCTCTCTCTTTCTGTGTCCTCCAAAACCCAGCACCAGCCATCCTTGCCAGTCCCAGTGAGGCAGGGACTAGCACCGCGGACCCACCCAACACAGGGGACCGAGTCAAGGTGTACAAGGTAGATGGTCCTTAGGGTCCTCTCTTTGTCTGTTCCCCTTGGTCTCCATCAGTGAGTGACTTGCCCCGGCCCGCTGGGGGTCCTGCTCCTCCTTCGACCGCACGTTCACCCTCACCACCAGGAGCTTCCAGAAGTGCACACACAGCCTATTCCCCCTGGCTCTGGGTTTCCAAGGACACGAGCCCCATGCTTTTGTTTCATCAAATTAGAACACCTTCAGCTAGTGCCGTACTTGACACAGAACTGCAAGTGAGAGGGAAATGGCTGGTACCTCTGGCCCAAGGTAAAGCGAACACACGGCCCTCTCTCACCCTCTTTCTCTGCCCAGTCAAAGGCGCACCAGGAAGGATGAGCATCCCCATTGCACTGCAGAGGGAGCTGAGGCCAAAGGGAAACAGGCTAGCTGGTGGCGGAACTGGGGCAGAAACCTTCATCTGCCCTTCCCACCGTCTTGCCTCTACCCTACGGCTCCCTGAGGGCAACGGTCAGCCTTGTTCAAATGGAGCTCTCTGAGGTGGGGCGGACCCTCACCCTTTCAGAAGGGACTTTTGGAGGGGACTGCTGAGCCCCCTCTGCCCGAGCCCCTCCCCACCCTTAGGTGTCACTCCCCGTCATGTCCCTCTCATCCTCCACTTATGTCCTTCTCGGCACTCACTTCAGACATTAATAATCTCCTGTAGCTGTAAGTCTACACTGCCTGCCTCCCGTTGCAAGGCTGGGAAAGGCCCAGCCGGAGCCCATGCCTAGCACCAAGAGTGTCCCAGTCAGTCTGCACTGGTCCTACATGGGCAACACTCACCAATCAGGCTTCCGGGGTGCGAGGTTGGCCAGGTCCTGGGGAGGGAGGAGACACATGTCAGGGCTGGAAGGGCTTAGCCCCAAGGGAAGTAGAAGACAGGGGACAGAGGTAGGAAAAGGGGAGAAAAGGGAGGAGGAAGGAGGGGGCTGAGGGGAAACAGGGAGGTAGAAAGGGAATAAAGAAGTGACGAGAAGGAAGGATGTGTGAAGAGAGCAGGTGGGAAGGAGAAAAGGACCCACAGAAGGAGCAAGGGAGGACGGGGACACGCCCAGGCACTCACCACTTCCTCAATGATGGGCTCTGGCTTGGCGGCTTCCAGCTGCTCCTTCACCTTCTCTTCCACTAGAGGGCGCAAGACAACAACGGAGGCAGGTCGGAAAGGAGCCACCACTCTCCCAGATACGGCAAACTGCAGCTGCAGGTCCCTGGGAGAGTCTGGGCTTTCTTGCCCTGCCTCTCCCCTTGGCCCCTAACTACCTAGAGGTGAAGATCCTGCAAAGGCAGCTCTGGAGGAAGGGCTTGGGTTTCTCAGGATGAAGCCAATCCGGGGATGAAGGAGGGCCAGCAGGCTAGAGTAGACGGAGCCCAGACCTCTAGCCAGGAAGCATGGGTGCTTCTCTTAGTCCCAGGATCCCCAGGTGGGAAATGAGACAGTTGCCTGGATATATCCAAAGTATGGTTTTGGGAAGGGCCTTGAGGACTGGCTTTTCCCATACCCTCCTGGGGCTCCTGGGCTCTGAGGACGTGCCCTGGGAATGGCCAGGGCACAGGTGGCGTTTCTTCCCGTCCCACTCTTAGATCTGTGCTCCCAAGACCAGGGGGGCAGCCACCTTGAGGAGCCCTGCCCACGTGTACCTCCCGGCTCCACCCAGCTGCCAACAGCACAACGGGCCTCTGGGTGGCCTGATCCGGAGGGCCCTGACCCTGTGGGGACAGATGTCAAGAACAACAAATTTGGGCTCCACGGGCTTCCTCTAACCCCCCCCTCACCATTGTCCCGGGCCTCCTCACGGCCCCTCTGCCCGGCCTCACCTCCCTCCAGCCACAAGTGCTGACCCTGAGACATGGGACCAGTTCCCCGTCCCTGTCCTGCCTTACTCTCCCCACCATGCCACTGCCTCACCATGGCAAGGCCCAGACCATGAAGCAGATCACCTGGGAAGTGTGTGAATCTCAGGGGCGAAGGGGATGGGGAGGCAGACTGGAGTGTGGCTGAATGGGCAACACTTTACTCTTTTATAAGATAAATGTATCTATTAGTTTATTACTCATATAATTAAAAATTGATAAAAACAAAGAATAAAAAACATGGCCAGGGCCAGGGATCTGCATGATAAGAAGCACCCCAGCATCTCCAGCGTGGATGGCTCTGGACAGGCTGCAGCTGGCCAGATGCTCTGGCTGCTGTGCTGCTCCCCACACCGTGGTGTGACTGGGCAGCCTCTGGGCCAGGCCCTTCATCCCACCAGTGAGAACACCTCTGCCCATCCTTTGTGCTCTGGCACTGCCACGCCCCAAGCCGGGCGGGTGTCCGCCTGCCCACTACTCTCCAAGGACCTGGATGGTCAGCCCATCTTCAGCGTCTCTCACTCTGACCCTCCAAGGGCCCACAGCACCCATCACCCTGCCCCTGCTGTCCAAGGGCCCCAGGGCCACTTCCACTTCTCAGCCCGGAGAGTCCTCTGAGGGGATGTGGCCACTTCCCTCACAGGTCCCTGGAAAGCCTCCAAGGCAGGGCGTGAGCAGGGCAGAGCAGGCACAACAGGCCGCTTCAGTGCCCAGACTGCTTCTAGTTGTGCATCTGCCACGAGATGGTGATGGAGGGTCCTGGAGGCCCAACTTCCAGCCCTGGCACTGTCAGTTATTCTCCAAGAGAGGGTGACACCTGCCAAGGTGGAGGCAACCAACAGTGCCATGGAGCAGAGGTGGAGATGCAGCCCACCTACCTGCGATTGGCTTGGCCTGGGGCACCCTTCTCTTCTTCAGGTCCTCATCCTCTGGGACATAGTTCCGCAGCCTGAGTTCCCTAAAGGGCAGAGAGAACAAGCAGAGAGGAAGTAAGGTATAACACAGTCTCATTCACCTTACACACTTGCAGGTTGGCATGTGATGAAGCCATAGTAGCTGGCTACTTCGTGACTTTCCTCTGGTCTCTCTGGAGATGACCTGGTGAAGGGGGACAGCACAGGAACAGAAGCTTCATTGTGAGGCTCCCTCCTCTGAGCCTCAGCCTCCTCATCTTCCAGTTAGCAGCTGGGCTGGGTGCTCTCCCAAAGCCCCACCTGCGCCGTAGGTTCTCATCAAGAGCTGGGGTCAGGGGTGCACACAGAGCATTCACTGGATGTCTCTCCAGCATTATCTCCATTTGACAGTTACGGGAACCGGGGGTCAAAGAGACTGCACCATTTTTATAGGGTCATACAGCAGTGGTCGCAGCATCTGAGACAAGGCAAGCTGTGACTCCAAGCCAGGGCCAGAGCTACTCCTAAAAGAGGAAGCCAGTGGTCACCCACTGGTTCCCCAAGCCCCACCTGCTCCTCAGAGCCTTCGTGCCCTGGAGCCTCAGCTACTGGTGGCAAGGGTCTGGTAGTGGCTAGGAGTGGCCAGCAAGGGCTGAGGGAACAGGCATGACAGTGTGCAAGGCTGGGAAAGCCACAATGCACCTGGACAGCCGTGAGAAGTTCACATACCTCGTCCCTGCAAGGGGTTTTTTTAATCTACCAGAGCAGATCCCACGACCTCCTCTCTGAAAGGGGAGCGGCCACAAGGAGTCAGAACGGCACACTGGGATTGACCAGCGACCGTGGTGTTGTTTTCCTCTTATCGCAGTCTCCTTGGGCAGGGCTGGCTGTACCAAGCGCTCACTGGGGGCCTCCCTGGCTCAGCAGCTCATCAAACCCCGACTCCCACACACAGCAGCCTGCCCGCAGGACGGGCCCTTGGCTAACTCCACGGGGTAGCAAAGAGAGAGTTCCTGGGGGCTGCTGCTTAATGCAGGCAAGACAGAGACACTGGGACAGACCATCTAGGCCCTGGGGGAGGCAGAAGTGGCCTCCCCAACTGGTTAGACAGATGGGACTGGGATGTGGGTCCTCTTTCCTCCCCGCTACCTCTTCTGAGCCCTCTCAGGACTGCTGGCGCTTCAGAAGTCCTGGGAACATTTTCCCAACAGGAGGCCTCCTGTGGTCTGTCATCTACGGAACCCTCTGTCTGTGCCAGGGAAATGTGTGGCTGATTTCTCCAGCCCCTGGGCAAACAAGCTTTTCCAGAAGTGAGGCAGGAGGTGTCTGTGGCTACACAGTTAGCAAGTGACAGTGGTCTGAACTTGGGGGTTTCCTGACACCAAATCAGTCCCCTATTCACCAGCTTCACCTGCCCCCCTGCCCTCTGCCAGGCCCCCCAGGGCCTGCAGTCCTGGGGCTTGGCTAAACCTGTGTGCCTGGGAGTAGTACCAGCATGGCCTGTGTGGAGGAAGCCTGCTGCCTACTCCCAGGGTCTACCTCCTCTAAGGAGCAGGGACACCACCCTGTCCCCCATCCCCTAATGCCTGGAGGTAAATGCCAAGTCACTAAGGCACTGGGAGAGAAAGTGGGGCATGATCGGTACACTGACTTTCGTTTATAACAGGGTGGGGAGAAAAGCGGAAGAGAAACTGGCTGTGGGAAGAAAACTGTGGGGATTAGTAAGAATAAAAAAAAAAACTGTCACTCTCAGAAACTGGCTCCAGGACCTTGTAAGAGGTCAGAGAGAGGAGAGTCTGGTGGCAGCTGTACCCAGAGCTCACAGCAGTAACCACAAGCACCCACACCTCCAGCACCCCCTGCTGCCCAGGCTTCAGAAGACTAGCCGGAATGAGGGAGGACCCAGCAGGAGACAGGGCGGGGCCAGAAGCAACAGGAAAGAGCAGCAGCATCTGGTGGGCTGGCTGCACAGCAACCACCCCCAGCACCCCCCGCAGCCCCGCCGGCCACTGTCCCCTGTTCTCCCCTAGAGCTGAGCACTGGTCAAGCACTCAAGAACACCTGGGTCCCAGTCACTGTGGAACTGCCCCATTCTGGGCTCTGATTTTCACATCTGTAAACAAGAAGGCTATGCTGCGTGTGTCGAGCTCTGTCAAGCTAGGTTCAAGTCCTTCCCTGGTTCAGTCTGTTGAGAGAGAGTGAAGAGACTGACCCTCACTAATATCCAATTAACTGTTCCTCCCACCCCACCCCCATCACCACCAAATGGCAAACGTCTCTGGAAAGGTCATGGGGCACTGGGTTCTGCTCTGGGGCCTGGCCGTTCTAACAAAGGAACAAGGTTTAATTCCCTCCTTCTGCAAACTTAAAAAAATCTGTGTGTTGGTGAATTACCACGGCAACAAGGACCTGAGGGGCTGCAATCACAGAAAGAAGGGAAGTGCAACAAGGTGAGCCTGGCTTTGGGCATTTCTTTCCCCTTAAAGCATTTGTCTTTTTACAAGCAGAAGCTGAAAAGCCGAGAGACCAAGCAGAGCTTCCTGCAATCTCATGAGGCTGAAGAGACAAAAATTTGTGTTCAGTGAGAGGAAGCCTCTTCATCAGTCCTGAAAGGGTAGGTCAGGGTATCCATGCCTGCCAAAAGCTAGAATAAACTCCTTCAGGGGGAAAATAAACTATTCAAAATCCCAAATTACCTCTGGAACTTTTCATATGCAATATCCAGAATTCAGTCAAAGCCAAAAGAAGAAAATAAAGATAATAGAAATACACTCACAGGAGATCTAGATATTGGAATATAATATCAGAAATGAAATGTAAGTTAATTGAAATTATTAAAAGTTCAGGAAGGTATACCACAAGATCAAGAATTTTAGCAGAGATATCTGAATTTTGGAAACTGTAAAAATGAATCAAATGGAAATTCTACAAGTGAAAATAGAATCAAAATTAATAAGTCTATAAATGGGTTCAACAGCAGTGTGGATACTGCTAAAGAAAGGATTAGTGAACTGTAAGATAAGCCAGAAAATATCCAGGCTGAGGGACAGAAGTAAAAAAGTTGAAAAATACAGAAAATAACTTAAGAAACATATGGAACATGGTGAAAAGATCTAACATACATGTAATTAGAGTCCCAAAAACAATATTTAAAGAGATAATGAGTGAAAATTTTACAGAATTAATTAAAAACATCAAGCCATAGATTAAAGAAACTCTATGAACTCTAAAGAAAAGCGTAAGTAGGCAAATCACTGTCAAACTACTTAACACCAAAGACAAATTCTTAAATTAGACAAAGACACCCAAACTTCAAAGGAGAAACTGAAAATGACAGCTGATTTTTTAACAGAAGCCATGAAAATCGTAAGGCAATGGAGAGATACATGGGAAGGGCCGAAAGTAAATAAAATGTCACACCAGAATGATAAAGCTAGGTTAAACAGCCTTCAAAGAAAGACTTTTCCGGATAAAGAAAAATTGGGAAAATTAGTCATCAGAGGATCTGTTCTTTAAGAAACACTAAAGGGAATGCTTTAGACTGAAGGAAAACGATCTCACATGGAAGCATGGAACTCAGGAAGGAATGAAATGCATTCCTTGAGAAGCATGAAAGAGTAAATATGTGGGTAAATTTAAATGAATATTGACTGTATAAACAGTAATAATGACTTGTGGGATTTCAAATATAGCAACAACGGTACAGAAGACAGGAAGAGAGGTAAATGGCCTTAAAGTGTTCTGAGGTCGTGGCACTGTATGGGAAATGGTAAAATGTGACTTGTTATTAGACTTTGGTAAGTTAAGGATGTATGTTGTACCGCTGTGGAAACCACTAAAAGGGAAAAGAGTATATTATTACCAAGATAACAGCAAGGAAATGGAAAGATTAAAAACAAAAAATCCAAAAGAAGACCGGACTTGAGACACAACAGGAAAGCCAAGAAACAAACGGTAAGACAAGAGGGTCGCGAGGTGGGCCCAGGCTGCCGTCCTGGGGGCTTCCCCCTGCAGTGACTGGAACTGCCACAGCTCTTGGAGACTGGGTGGGATGTGACTACACTCATCAGGCAGGCACTGGCATCTGGAATTCACCCTTCTGGAGGCCACTAGAGCCAAACGCTGGTTCTGCTATCCCCATTTTAGAACGAGGAAGCTGCTTGCGGGAGAGGGTACAAGAGCCTTGGCCTTCCAACAGTGTGACCTGGGTTCAAATCCAGCTTTGAAGCTTTTGAGACAGGATGGAAAGGGTCATGCTTTCACTGGCTTCCATATGGAAATCAAAGGTATCATTTCTCATGAGGCTGTAGGTGACACAGAATGTGGACATCAACACTGCACAGAGTGGTGTCCTGCAGAGCAAAGGTCAAATCGCCCAGGAGTGCTACCTTCCCACTCCACACTGCGGCCCCAGAAGCCCCTTCCCAAACTCTGAGAGCTCTCTAACTGCTAGGAGGGGAATACGGCAGACTGTCCCAAAATGGGACGGTCAACCCTCCAAAGCCCAGAGAGTAACCCTTGAGTGCAGGTGGGAACGAGCAGCCCAGCAGCCCATGGCTGGGCCATGCCCAGCCCGCACGGCCTACCAAGCCTTCTCAAAATACTGCCCAAGCAGATCGAAAGTGGTCCTCGTGTGGCCCACAGGGTGGCAGGGATGCGCCTGTTTCTGCACATGTACATCAAGTGGCAGGGCTGGCCAGGACATACCCCAGCAGTTGAGGCCCAGCCAAAGAACAGCCTACTACCTGCCTCTCCAGTATGTTTGATCTCCATGAACTTGGCATTGTTGCTAGTAAGTCCAGGAGCCTGGCTTCTTATCTTACTGCTTATCTCTACAGCCCTTTCTGCTCAGCACCGGGTGTGAAATGGACCTGGACTGAAATCTTCTGGATAAGGCAAGAAGACAGATTCCAACAGCATGGGCTCTTCCTATGCCTGAGGCAATGCCCAAACACTGAGGAAATGTGAGCCGATCCCCAACTCTGCAGGAGCCAAAGGCAGAGATGGTGGAGAGAACCAGGCCAGAGGAGAACCAGGAGCCTTTCAGACTCCCCCGGTCTAAGGCTGCAAAACAGGAGAGTCCTGTGCTAAGGTGCTCTGGAGGACACAGACATTAAGAGCCCCCTCCTGGAGCTAACCCTCTCCTAGCGGGGAGAGTGCATCATGCAAACCCTGGCTGTGTGCCCTTTGGCCCATATGAACAATAGAACGCCACATGACCAAAGGGACAAGGAAGATGTTTTTCACGAACTTTTGTGTAATGAATGTCAAGATGTACTGTCAAATTGACATGAGTGAGGTGAGGAACAGTAATATGGCAGTATAGTGTGCTATCACGTGTGTAAAAATAAGCATGTGTATGTGGGGGGTTGGGGGGATATATATCAGCATATTTGAATATCTGTGCACAGGCCACCTCTGAAAGGAGCCAAGCAGCTGGCCCTCAAGGTGGTCTTGCAACTAGGAGGTTGGGAGTGAAGGAAGATTTTTTTCCCCTGTGTGTCCTTTAACACCTTTTGCATTATGAATCATGAATCCTTTACATACTCAAAAAATAAAATATATATAAAATACATAAAGATACACCCAGACATTACATGGATCATTATATATAACCACTGAAAATAATGTATGCAAAGGATTGTTCTGAACATATAACAGAAATTTAACAGATAGAAAACAACAACCAAACATTGACAATGAGGGACTTCCCTGGTGGCACAGCGGTTAAGAATCCACCTGCCAATGCAGGGGACACGGGTTTGAGCCCTGGTCTGGGAAGATCCCACATGCCACGGAGCAACTAAGCCCGTGCGCCACAACTACTAAGCCTGCGCTCTAGAGCCCGTGAGCCACAACTACTGAGCCCATGTGCCACAACTACTGAAGCCCGCACGCCTAGAGCCCGTGCTCCGCAATGAAGAGAAGCCACCGCGATGAGAAGCCCGCGCACCACAACGAGGAGTAGCCCCGGCTTGCCGCAACTAGAGAAAGCCCACACGCAGCAACAAAGACCCAATGCAGCCAAAAATAAAATTAATTAATTAATTAATTATTTTAAAAGTTGACAATGACTATCTAAGAGTGATTTTTCACTTGGTTATTTTGAACGTGTCAAGCGCTAGTTAAGTCAGGCCCCTGCCCAGCTGGAGCTGCCATCGCATCTGAGCCACATGGTCTGAACCTACTCCCACCCAAGACTCTACAGAGCCCAGCCCAGCTTCTCTAAATTTACAGGCTGAGGGGCTTCCCTGGTGGCACAGTGGTTGGGAATCCGCCTGCCAATGCAGGGGACACGGGTTCAAGCCCTGGTCCCGGAAGATCCCACATGCTGTGGAGCAACTAAGCCCGTGCACCACAACTACTGAGCCTGCACCCTGGAGCCCATGAGCCACAACTACTGAGCCCGTGCGCCTAGAGCCTGTGCTCTGCAACAAGAGAAGCCATCACAATCAGAAGCCCGCGTACCGCAACGAAGAGTAGCCCCCGCTCACCACAATCAGAGAAAAGCCCATACGCCGCAACGAAGACCCAACGCAGCCAAAACCAATAAATAAATAAAAGAAAATAAATAAATTTTAAAGTAAATAAATAAACTTACAGGCTGAGGTTTGCCCCCAAACCACCTGAAAATGCATAGCTGATGGGCACTTAAAGAAGTAGAAACAGCTGATATGCCAAAACTCAAGGACTGAAAAATTAATTATGGCACTCTCAAAGAAATACTAAGCAGCCATTGAGAATTTTATGGAAGCATATTTATCAAAAGATGATCAAGATACAGTATGTGAAAAAGGTTACAAAACAGAAGGATATTCACAGATACAGGCTAATAGGATTTACTAAATTTCCGACAATTGAAAAAATCTTTAAGTACTTTCAATATCAATTTAAATTTAAAAAGAGGAGTGGAGTAAAAGTTTATGGCAGCTAAGCTAAATCCCAAAGGGCCCACAAGTTGAGAACTGAAGTGGTCACACTGGCTGTCGGGGCCCAGGCGGTGGCGGGGCCCGGAGCCTGCACAGTTCACTGCTCCCCACTCTCCTGGGGCCCAATCTATCCCTCAGACCACTCTGGGGGCCGCCCTGGGCTGCAGAATGCCAGCTGCAGGCTGCCCAAGAGAAACACTCTCTCTCCACCGCACAGCTGTCGGCAGCCCTGATGCCCATCCCTCCAGCCCCAGCCAAGAGGAGACACGGGACAAAGGCCACAGCACTAAGAGTGAAGGCGGTGCGATGGAACCAGGCCTGCCTGGCCTGCCGGGGAGCTCGCACGCAGAGGACGGGAAGGGCTCCGTTTCCCCATCTGTGACATGACAGCTGGGTGAGCTCAGTGTTCTCCACCCTGCCTGCACACCAGACAGGGATGGTGGAGGGGTCCCAGTGCCGCTCCCCTCCCTCTCAGCTGGGAGATCTTAGACGAGTCACTTCACTTGTGTGAACTGTGGTTTCCTCACCTCACGGTGGACCACAACCTTCCCCCAGAACAGGTTTAGTGAGAAGGGCTTTCGAGGCACTGGAGATCACAACATACAAGATGAAGACTGTCTTCCATGTAGAAAGGCCCCAGCCGTGCTCCCACTCTCCCCCTACACGAAGGGAAGCACCCGGCCCGGTCACACATCGAGTCAGCTTCCCACGACACCACATCCCTTATACCAGTTCTCTCTTGATTCACTCTTCCACATTCCTGCGCCTAGTCCTGAGCAACACCATCAGGAAAAACGGGGCGGCCGTGGGTCTCTGTGCTGCTGCCTTAGCACGAGTCATGGAGCCACAGTCCAGCCCCTCTATCCAGGGCCGGGACAGTCCGGCCTGGAGCGGGAGTGAGGTAACTCAGCAAGTGGGGGCAGGGGCCGCTCTGAGCATCACCGTGAGAGCACAGCAATGTCCGCCGAATCAAGCTGACGTCACGGGTCTGCGAGCACGCCCTGGTGCAAAGCCACCATCCTGGGGACCCAACCGGCAGATGAGAGAAGGCCTGGCATTTGCCAGCCTAAAGGGCTTGGGCACTGGGACAAGGCTGGGCCGGGCCTCAGCTGGGGTGGGACCTTTCTCCACATGGAGTTGGAGAACCGGTTTTCCATCCCCGAGGAAGGAAGGTTTGTGGCCTAGTTCCTTCTCCGCTACGTGACACTCACCCAGGGTGTCCCTGAATGCTGACGGCTCTGGCTGGGTGCAGACCTCAATCCTAAGCCAAGGGGAGGTGACGGCTGTGGGAGCTGAGGGTTTGGGGCTTGCTTGTTCAGGCACTTAAGACACGCTCCCCCGCTCCATGCCCAACCGAGTGTGCAACGCCGGCCCTCTCCTCCCACCTGGTAGGGTGGCCACGACTGTTGGCCACAAACCCTACCCTAGACATACCTCCACGGCATACACCAGACAACTTGCCATCAGGAGAAAGTGACTGAGGGCTTACAAAAAACAACAGCAATTGACATTAATGCCCCTTTCTGTGGCCAGGTTTCCAGGGCTGCCATATCACCTCTTACCTGGGCAGCAAGCAGGGGGCTGTGTTAGAGATGAGTCATGGGCGCCCCTGCAGTTAACCACGAGGGGAGGCTGGCTGGGAGAGGGCAGATCCAGCCCAGAGGAGAAGCAGGGGTCCTTCTGGGGGTGGGAACTCGTCTTTCCTTCCCACAGAGCCTGGCCTATGCTAGTCGACCTTCGGGGGACTGACTCCCACTCAATGGGGATTTGGTTGTAGGGGAATGCGGTACGATTTATCCTGAAGAGAGTAATAAAAAAATGTTGAAAGGTATTCTGACCTATAGATTCCATGCAATACCAATCAAAACTCTAGCAAACTTTTTATTTATTTTTATTTTATTCTTTTTTGTATTAGTTTATTTATTTTTTTTTTTTTTTGCGGTATGCGGGCCTCTCACTGCTGTGGCCTCTCCCGTTGCAGAGCACAGGCTCCGGATGCACAGGCCCAGCGGCCATGGCTCACGGGCCCAGCCGCTCCGCGGCATATGGGATCCTCCCAGACCGGGGCACGAACCCGTATCCCCTGCATCGGCAGGCGGACTCTCAACCACTTGCGCCACCAGGGAGGCCCTAGTTTATTTTTAATAAGTAGGCAACAATACAAACACGTACACTTGAATGATGCCTACGTTCTGAAATTTTAAGAGGAACTGACATGAGATAGTCCATCCCTTCCACACTCCTTGAAATACCCATGCACAGGGCCACTAAGGAATGGGTTAGGATGAAGGGAGGGGCACCGTCTCCAGAAAGCCACCCCCCTTCCTCTCCTGGTTTCCACAACACATCATTGTCCTCCTCTGTCACTCTTTACTCTCAGTCACCTTTAGCAAGCTTTAAAAATAGATATTAACAAGCTGATTCTAAAATTTATAAGGAAAGCCAAAGGAACTAAAACAGCCACGATTCTAAAAAGGTCTCCTTGGACAGATGGGTAGGAGCATGGGCAGAGAGGGAGGTGGGTGATTCTCCAGCAGGGCTGGTGAGGGGTGAGGTCCTGGGGTGCCTGCCTCCAATCCTGCTGGATTTTCTCATTTCCTCAGCCACAACCCCTGGCCCCACACTGTATCTGGTTAGACAACTGAATCTGCAAAATGACTCAAGGCTCCAGCCAGTAATCAAAAACCTAAGAAAAAACCAGAAGAAAACCAAAGGGTCTCTCAGCAGTTACCATAGAATGGGGGAAATTGTGCAGGCACCCACCCCCAAGCCCCCAAGTCTGCAGTCACTTGGCAAAAGAGCAATGACTTGGCCTTCGTCTCTGTCACCAGAGAGGGCCGCATGCTGTGCTGGGGGGGCCAAGGTCCAACAAGACACCAGAGAGCCCAGTGCTAGGGTGACAAGGGTCCCTGCACCACCACTGAGCATCACCAGCCTCTCAGCACAGAGCTGTCACCTTCTGTGATAACAAGGGAGATGGCAAGGACCCTGCAGGGCTGCTGTGAGGAAGGGGTGAACACACTTTGTAAAGTGTTAAGTCACACATGCACAGACACACACGTGCCCCTGTGGACTTGAAAAAGCCCCATCTCGTCTGAGATCAGCTCCTGAATAAGAAGGCAGGGATGAGGGGCCTGCACCTGGGGAAGGTTCCACTCACACTGGTGAAGGAAACAGCAGGCTGTGGCATCAGGAAGGCCTGCTTCTGAGTGCTGGTCCAGCTTCCTCTGGGGAGCACCCCTCCCCACCTGCTGCACTCCCTCAAAGCACAGCCCACCGAGATAAGCTTTCTCAGGGCATCAAGATCTACTCCCCCAAGTGAGCAGGCACCCAGGCTGCTGGTTCAGACAGAGCTTCACACACCAGGGAGAGTCTGGAGCTGATTCTGCAGGTGCTGTAGAACCATGTCACCTAAAGTGTTTTAGGAGAAGAGTGAGGGGACATAATATGAGGGTCTGGAATAAAAGGCTGGTGGCTAAGAGTCAGATAGCCAGTGGGGGAAAGGGTGCAGAGAAGGTTCCAACTGTAAGACTGTCCTGTCTGAACAAGGCAGCCATGGGGTGGAGAGGAAGCAACGGGGTAGAGACTGAATGCAGAGTTGGAAGGATGTGGAAGCCAAGAGGTACTGGAGGAGAGCGCAGGGCAGAGAGCTGCGTGTGGGGCATTACCTGTGCTTCTCGCCTTCCTCCTCCCCTTCTCTGAGCTGCTTGGTCTTTGGCTCCCCATCTTCCTTGTCCTGCAAAGGAAGGGAGAAAACCAGCTGCTCAAATGAACACTCCTCCTTCCAGGAGCTAGACAGCCTGGCCAGGACCAGCTTGGCATTCCAGCCTCCAAGCGGGGCACATGCCTGCTGCAACCGACGGGGCACAACGTTGGAGCCACAATTCCCAGCCCTCAGCTCCCTCAGCAGAATTTAAAACCCATGACCCTGGGCTTCCCCAGTGGCACAGTGGTTGAGAATCTGCCTGCCAATGCAGCGGACAGGGGTTTGAGCCCTGGTCCGGGAAGATCCCACATGCCACGGAGCAACTAAGCCTGTGCGCCACAACTACTGAGCCCACGAGCCACAACTGCTGAAGCCCACGCGCCACAACTACTGAGCCCACGCGCCTAGAGCCCGTGCTCTGCAACAAGAGAAGCCACCGCAATGAGAAGCCCGCACACCACAACGAAGAGTAGCCCCCACTTGCTGCAACTAGAGAAAGCCCAGGCACAGCAACGAAGACCCAATGCAGCCAAAAATAAATAAACTAAATAAATTTAAAAAACAAAACAAAACAAAACAAAACCCATGATCCCAGCCCAGGCCCAGACCAGGGTGGCCCTCAGAGAACACTAGCAGGAAGAGCTGGAAGGTCTTAGGTGGTGAGAGATGATGCTGGTCACTGCCGCCGAGGGCCCACGCTGGCAGGCCACCAGCCACCCTCATGCGTCGGGAGAGATGGGGCAAAGAGCAGTCACCAGCAACCAGAGCAGCACAAAGGCTCAGGTCCCCTGACCGCCACCCCCTGCCTTCCAGGCCAGAGGCCTCTCCAGAAACACCTGTTTGGTTCCCTTTAGGAGTAGCGTAACTCGAATTAGGACCAGGCTTGTAACAGGTTCACTCCTGCAATGTATTCAGGGGGATAGAGGGAAGGGGAATTAGTTTGAAGTTTCCATGGGAAAAATTTCTAAATCTTGTTATCTTCCTCTTCCCCCCTTCCCCACCTCTTTGTAAGTCTAGAGCAGTCATGTTCATCTCAACCCTGACAGAGTATGCTTGCTCTCAGGTGCGCCGAGGGCCCGGCAGAAGGACACCCCCATGCTGCTTCCACCTGCAGCAGGAAACACCTTCCTGGGCTTTCTTCCTTACCATGTGACCACTGCAGTTGGATCAGACCTGCCTGCAGACAAACGAACATGGAGGGCGTGCACTGGGTGTGCTCTCACATGCGCCCACGCCCCCAGTGTCTGTCCTGAGAAAATCTGGGACAGAGCCCTGCCCGGGGTCTCCCTGTGTGCCAGGGCTGGCCCTCCAGAGGGGATCAATTGTGCCCCTGATAACTGGCCATGACCTGCCTTTGACTTGCTGGAGCATGTTCCGAGGAGACATTCGGAAGCCCCTGTCATGGGGGACCTGCTGCAATGGAGAAAAGAACATATAAATTATAAGTAAAATAGCTGCTTGTACCACCTCTCCTAGAGATTTGTTTATGGCACTGACAACGGCCTCCTCGAGAGTGGCATTCGCATTATGAGTCACTTCCTGCCAGTGTTTGTCGCGGAGACCCTGGAAACCACCAGACTGCGCCATTCGTTGGCCACACACCTATGGGCAAGGAGACCACCCAAACCAGGCTCGGAGTCCTGGACCAGAGAAAGGTTTCTGTGATGTGAACAGAGCAAGATGTTCCCCTGGGCGACTCAGTCTCCTGGGGATGAGGCGGCAGGAACGAGTGACAACAGCTCCATGAGGGAGGTCAGCACGGGTCTGCGGGGTGGGCAGGGGGCTTCCTACTTTCCTACTAAGGGGTGGGCAGAATTTGGGTGTTACAGGATGCGGAGACAGGAGCCGGAAGGGCACTCCCAGAGGGGAGCAAGCTTGAGCAAAGGCGGGGTGCGGTCTGAAGAACACACAGGTGGTTGGAGCAGCCGTCAGGGCGCAGGTGAATGCAGGTAAGGCTGTCAAGGGGTGGGGCCGATCACAGAGGGCTCTGGCCAGCGTTCTAGGGCAACGGGAGCAGACCTGCTGGAGGAAGGACCAGAGGCCTCTCCCAAGAGCCTGCTGACAGGCTGGGCAGGGAGGCCCTGGGGCAGAAGCATTTGTTTGGTGATGGCCAAAGAGGAAAGGGGAGCAGGCGTACAAACTCTCAACTGAGAAACCAGTTAAGGCTCCCCACGTGGCTCCCAGGCTGCATGCACCCCTCCCTGACAAATGCTAGTGATTACGTTAAGCCAGAAGCCAGGACATTGGAACTAAAAGCTCCTTCCTAATTGCCAGCCAGTGGACTCCCTGATGGCCAGAGGTCCTGCAGCAGGGGAGGAAGGTGGCAGACACCTCCCCTTGGTGAGAAAGGACAGGGGTGGAAGAGCAGCAAAGGCTCAGCTTTCCCCCGAAGTGGGCTGATGCGCAAGCCCACAGGAAGGCTTCTTTCCACGAGGGCCCTGTTAACCTGGGCCAGCTGGAGGCAGAGGTTGGGGACTGTGGAAACAGCCTTTGGGAGCGACTCCTTTGCAAACACCATGCACGTTCACGGCCCCCGAGCAAGGGCAAACTCAGCAGCACAGCTGCCACCACCCTCCTGGGGTCCCGGGGACACTCAAGTGTCTCGGCAAAGGCCAAGTTATTTATTAATAAATGAGAAAACACCCAATGATCTAAATGACATTTTAAAAACATCCCCCGCTGTCTGGTGGGCCGTGCAGACTGCTGAGGTTAAGGAAGACCCCAGCCTGGGATGCTGTGCAAGAGCAGGGGCTCAAGAATGGAACCCATATGTGCGTGGAGCCGGAGCCAGTGAACAAATGAACAGGCCACATAAGTGCAGGGACGAGGCGCGCTCCAGTCGGCCCACGCGAAGGCAACTCAGGTAGCACGGTGAGCATCTCTGAGCAGGGAAATGGCCTTGGGGCAACCCTGGCCTAGGTCACAAGGCAGGACTTGCACTGCTCGGGATAGTGGTAGGAGGCACTGACCAGTTTCATGGCCCACCCAGCCTGAGAAACTCGAAGGCCCTCAGAACTGGAGGGCTCACAGGACCACCGCCTTCCGAGTCCTCAAATCAACCCATGGGGGAAGCTGGCAAATGACCGCCACAGAAAGGAAAGATTGTCCCAAGGTCACAGAATCTGTCAGTGGTAGCTGGGGTTCTGGATCAAGGTCCTCCTGAGCTCTTGCCTTTTTGCCAAGGAGACGGGAGAGGCACGTAGTTTCTAAAACCAGCTCTGAACCCAGTCACCTCTCCCATGCTCCCCTCACAGTTCAGATTTGGCCACGTGCATTCAGACCAGTCACAGCCAGCCTGGGCCTAGGTCTAAGCCCCGGGGGACACCCATGGGACTGCAGGCAGGGCCCGAGGTACACAGCATCCCAGGGAATCTAGAGACATCTTACCCACCCCCAGACCCTTAAATGGAACTCGCTGCCTAGCCCCGCCTACACACACCCTTCCCCAATCTCCCGCCTTTCTCCCTCCTTCCAGCCCCATGTTCTGTCCCACCCCCATAGGTCCCCACCACAGCCAAGCCCACAGCTATTCCCCCAACCCTTGCCTGCCGCCAGCTACCCCCTACACTCTGGAGACCACAGCAGCCTGCTGAACCCTCCTCCTCCTCTTTCTAATCCATCTCCCCTACATCTCTCTCCACCTTATCCATCCACATGGACGGAGGGTGTCCTCTGCTCAAAGCTCTCATTGGTCCCCATACCCTCAGGAACAGCATTCTCCTCAAGGTGCAGCCTCCCAAGGCCTCAGCACTCTCCCTGTAGCCCATCCATACTGGCCTTGTCCAGAATACCCTGACACTGGACCCTCTGTCCCAAATCCTGATCTGTCCATTCTGACTACCCCGAACAAAGCCCACCCTCTGGCCAGTTCTGGACTCCAGCTCAAAGGCTACCTCCTCAAGGCAGCCTTCTGAGGTTCCCAGGCAACAGGTTCTGTCACTCGTCTGGGCCCAAGACATAGGCCTGTCGTCATTCCTACTCATAATCAGACCTCTGTGTCCCTTCCAAGTCCCTCTCAGTGTGGGGACATCTCCTAGAGCTCTTGCAGGTGTAGCCATGAGCCTGGACTACATCACCTTCATTAACTCTGTGCTAACTTAACTATTCTCTCCACCAACTCCAGAAGAGCCAAATTCTTAGAACACTGGTGGCTGGAGGGCAGGAAAGCCAAGGCCTGGACTGGGGTCCTCCCCACAGCCCGCTTGCCTGTTACTGGAGGTACCCCACATTTCTGACCCCGGCCCAGGTTTCCACACCTAGGCCCTGCCCCTGCTCTCACCTCCCTCAGAGCCCACAGGAGGAAGGGGCCTCTGAGGCAGGACTTCAGGGGCTCTCAAAAACAGTCCTGCCCCAATCAGAGCCTGACCGACCTGTTTCATAATGTTTGAAATCCTTTTGCCAGGGACACTTTTACAAATAAAATTAGCGTTGTGCAAGATTGGTGTTATTTCTTCTTTAAATATATGACAAGACTTCATCTTGGCCTGAAGTTTTCTTTGTGAGGTTTTAGGTATGGGGCTCATTAGATTTTCTATTTCCTCCTGAGTCAGTCTTATATTGTGTCTTTCAAGGAATATCCATTCATACTGAATTTACCGGCATAAAGTCGCTTATAATATTCCCTTATTATCCTTTTTAAAAAAATTTTTATTTATTTATTTATTTATTTTTGGCTGCGTTGGGTCTTCGTTGCTGTGTGCGGGCTTTCTCTAGCTGCGGTGAGCAGGGGCTACTCTTCGTTGCAGTGCGCGGACTTCTCATTGTGGTGGCTTCTCTTGTTGTGGAGCACGGGCTCTAGGCACGCAGGCTCAGTAGTTGTGGCACACAGGCTTAGTTGCTCCGCCGCATGTGGGATCTTCCCGGACCAGGGCTTGAACCTGTGTCCCCTGCATTGGCAGGTGGATTCTTAACCACTGTGCCACCAGGGAAGCCCCCCTTATTATCCTTTTAATGTCTGTAGGATCCATGGTGATACCCACTGATATTGATAATTTGTGTTTTTTCTCTTTCCTTATTAGACCAGCTGAAGATTTATCAATTTTGGGACATGCCCCGACTTGGTGTTTTTTTTTGTTTTTGTTTTTTAAATTTTTTGGCCACGCCACGCGTCATGCAGGATCTTAGTTCCCCGACCAGGGATCGAATCCATGCCCCCAGCAGTGGAAGTGCGGAGTCTTAACCACTGAAAGTCCCGAGACTTGGTGTTTTAACTCCGTGTTTGCTCCTCAGTCCCCTCTCAGAAGGAGCCCTCACTAGCTGAATGCACCTGCCTCTGGATGGTATACAAAATGGGGGGCGGGGAGATCAATCCATACTTGCTGCCTGAATGTAGGGCGACTACCAGAAGTAGCTCAATTAACCACCAGAAATGTAGAAAAGCAGGGGGAGAAGGGAGGCTGCTGCACCTCCTCCTGCTGACCTCCCCACCCAGGCAAAGACAAGGGTCCCTCTTCCCTTGTACCCCCGGACCCCTTTGTGTGCTGGGCTTGCCTTAGGCACAAGGATAAAGGAAATAAGAACCCTGCCCACAAGGAGCTCAAGGAGCAGGTTTAGACAATGGTAACTGTGCCAAGAGTGGGGAGGAAAGCTTCATTCAATGTTTTGTGTACTTGGAGAATCGGCAAGGAATAGGTGTTGTCAGGGAAGGAGGTTACCCTTCAACTCAACCCTAAATGTCGAATGGGGACTTGCCAAGTGGCTAAAGAAGGCAGAACATTCCTGGGAATGGTAATTGCCTGGCAGACATGAGAGCAGAGCAAGGGCACTGATAAGACCTGCAGGGCAGACCGAGGTGGCTGGCCCACCCAAGACCGAGGGGGTCAGGAGTGGAGGGGGGCTGACAGGGTCTTCCTCCAGTGCTCTGGGTGGGCCGAGGCTGATGCTCGGAAAAGCACTTTGGCAGCCTGGAGAGTGAGTGGTGGGAGGAGACGGAGACTAGAAACTAGGTGAGATGCTCCACTCCCAGCCTGGACCTGTCCCTACCTGTTCTTTGTGAGTATGCGCTGGGGAGGGTGGTTAAGAGTAGCTGAGGGCCGGGTGGGTGCCATCAGGGGCAGATGTGCTGAGGCAGGGGCGCTTGCTCTGAGGGGACAAGGAACAAGCCCCTCCCTCATCTGAGGAGGAGCTGCTACCTGGGGCTCTCCCTTCCAGAAGAAAAAGAGGGAGGCAGGAAAGGGTTAACAGAGGGACACTTCAACTTCTGGTCTAGGTTCCTCCCACCGTGAGACCATTACTGAAGCAGCTGGAGAGCCAACAGAAACTCACAGGTACAAAAACACTTTCCAGTGCCCAGGCAAACATGCCTCATTAGCTCTGAGTATGCCTGGGGTACTGTCCATGGAAACAGCCCTTCTGTTCAACAATCAAGAGAACAGGCTCCAAACCCTCGTTTCCTAAGAAGAGGGGAAACTGGCCCCGGTTTGAGCCTTTCCAGTTCCAACTTGGCCCAGGGTGGGGAAAAGTCAAAGAGACATGGGCACAGATGCCAGGAAGAGGGGAGCAGGAAGGCACTGACAATGCTGAGGGCAAACCTGGCAGGTTTCACAGTATCACCCTGCTGCCCATCCTCAGAGCCGGGGCAGCCCCATGTGGGGCAAAGGGACTTCCTGTCGGGTGCAGCTGCAGCCGGAGCTGTGCTCCAAGGGCACTTAGGGGGCAGGACAGTCAGCCAGAGTCTGACTCACCCTGAAGATGCAACGATAAGCCGTGGGCCGAACACCACCACGCCTGGGCACAGAAACCGCATGGCTCTCTACTGCCCAGAGACCAGGGAAGGGGGTGGGGAGGGGAGGTTCCAACAGGCAGCTTGGGCGGCAGGGTCCCTGACTCTGGGCCCTGGCACTCAGTCTGCTGCTAGGATGACCTGGCCGGTGTACCCACTGCCTGCTCAGTAGGCGGAGAGATCCTTGAAGGCAGATGCTTGTCTTACCCACCTGTACCCGTGGGCCTGACACCGCCTACAGCAGGCACAGCACAGTGGTTGAGCTCATGGGCTCTGGGTGGGAACGTGTCTGGCAAGCCCGGCTCAATTTCACCTTGCTGTGTGACCTTGGGCAAGCCATGCAACCTGTCTGGCCTGGGTGTCCCCATGTATGAAAACCAGGACTATCATACCAACATCATGGCAATATTACAAGAAAGAAGTGACCAGGGAGGAAGGAGGAAGGCCTGCGGCTTGGGTAACAGGACAGCAGACCCTGAGGGGCAGGGAGAATTGGGCCAGGGCAAGAAGGGGAGGGCCGCAGAGAAGCCACGAGGCCACAGGCCCAGACTGCTGGCACCTGCAGAGGTCACGGTAAGTTTTCACTTTCATTGTTTTCACCAGGCTTTCTCTGCAATCCCGAGATGGGCAGTATGATAACATCTGCTCCAGGAAGACGATGTCAGAAGACATGTCAGACAATCTGTACAGGGGGAACAGGTCTTCTGATTCCCCGTTCAGTGCTTCACCAAGGATCAGAGAGTTCAGAAGGGGAGGGTGGGCCCAGAGCTGAGAGCCACTGCTCTCCTGTGGGTGTGGACATTCCCTAAAGGCTTGTGAGCGGAGAGAACAAAGCGAGTTGAGGGCTGGGAGAACAGAAAGGGAGCGGGAGATAAGGACTGCAGATAAGAGCCGGAACTAGGTCAGTGGCAATGGGATAGAACAAGGGGGTGCCTGAATGCCGTGAGGGGACAGGGAGAAGTCAGGGACGACTGAGGTCCTGACCGGGACTCGCTGGGAGAATGAAGGCGCCTTTAACAAAAAAGGTGGCAGTGCTTAGGCGACAAAGAGAGAGTGTGCGGCAGCTTTCAGGATGACCAGGGTTGAGGCCTAATGCCTAGGGTCTGGCGATGGCCGGTGCGGACCATGGCTGAGGTTCCAGTGCCTGTCAAGGTGTCCTCAGCAGCAGAAAATGGGCCCACTCCTCAGCAGAGGCAGGGCTGGCCCCACCACTGATACCCCATCCCGAGGCCCAGGCAACGGCATGCAGGTCAACACGTGGCCTCGCCCCAGATGACTGCTGACATCCGGCGTGTGGCAGACTAGTGTGGGGAGGTGGCCCCAAGCCAAGTCGGGTCCTATTCTTGCCACAAGTGCAACTGGGGAACCAGTCGTGCTCAAAGGGGGTGGCAGATAACCCCTCCAGCAGACTATTAGTCAACAAATATTGACTGGCTCCCTCCTGCTAAGTACTCCACACTGGCTGAGGAGAAAAAAAGAACAAGTAGGCACCTAGTATTCACAGACCAGGGTGGGGACTCAGCCTGGGTCCATGGACAGGATTCCAGAGGCCCATGATCAGACACACACACAGGCCAGGTGTGCAAAGGCTCATTTTTCTGGAGTAAGAATCCACAGCTCTTCAGATTCTCAAGGGGATGATGACCCAGAGGAGGAAAGGGAAGGTGACGACAGCATGGTGGGGAAGGAGGTTCTTTGGGTGGCACTTGAGGTATCTGGGGAGGCTCTCCAAAGAAAGTACAGTACCACCTGTCTTGCATTTCATTTTTTAATTTTTATCTTTTACAATTAATTAATTAATTAATTTTTGGCTGCGTTGGGTCTTTGTTGCTGCACGCAGGCTTTCTCTAGCTGCGGCAAGCGGGGGCTACTCTTTATTGTGGCGCGGGGGCTTCTCACTGAGGTGGCTTCTCTTGTTGCGGAGCATGGACCCTAGGTGCACGGGTTTCAGTAGCTGTGGCACATGGGCTTCAGCAGTTGTGGCTCGCGGGCTCTAGAGCACAGGCTCAGTAGTTGTGGCACACAGGCTTAGTTGCTCCACAGCATGTGGGATCTTCCCGGACCAGGGCCTGAACCCGTGTCCCCTGCATTGGCAGGTGGATTCTTAACCACTGTGCCACCAGGGAAGCCCTATGTCTTGCATTTTAAAGGCTGAGTGGGAAGAGGGGCTGGGAGATGGGCAGCAGAGGGAACAACTATCACTGTGAGTGTGTAGAGGCTTGCTAGGGCCCTTCCACTGCTCCCACATCCCCTGCAGGAAACCTTTTGGAAGGTCACACTGAGGGCAGAGCAAAGACCAGTCCCCTCCTTTCCTTCATACACAGTCAGCCTGGACCAGTTCCTTTGGGCATCCAGGCAAGACTCCCAACTCCCGCCCAGACACCTGTAGGGGGCACTGTGGTTTGCAGGAATCCAGGGAGCAGGACTGGACAGGCCGGACGGTAGGAGAATCACTCTCCACTGCTTACCAATGGTGAGACCGTGGGCACCTGCAGGACCTCTCCGAGGCTCTTGCTCCCTCCCCTGTTAAAGTGGGGCTGGTGCTATGTCACAGGGTGTTTGAGGATTAAACAGGCTAACTTGGGGTCCACCATCTGGTGCAGGACGCCCCATGACACCCATTATGGGAAACAACCTGCTGGCAACCTGGGGTGTTCCGAGTCCTGTCATCCATCAGCAGTGAGCCTGACTCTTGCTGCATCCTCCTGGGGAACCAGATGTTCCCTCTCCTTCCCCCGCCACCACCTGCTTGCCTGACCCCTCAATATCCTTTTCTGATAGTGCTTCTTTATTTTCTGCCAAGTTTCTGTAAATGACAAAATTTAATTTTTAAAATTGAGACTCAAATTAAGAACGACCTGTCTGATTCCTTCAGGGGCCCCAGGCTGGAAGAGCAGACACGACATCTGTGAGGCTTCCCTACAGAAACCCTGTTCTGCATGCACCACAAAACTCCATGGCAGCTGAAAGATGGTTGGTGGGTTACAGCACTTTCCCCTGGCTGTGCGGGCTGAAAGTTACACCCCTTTTTAGCAGAGGGAATTCTTCCCAGGCAGGCCCTCTAATGATAATTGTCCCAGACATTCTATTTTACCTGGATTTGCCTACAAGAGATTTTATTTGTCACCTGTCTTCCCACCTAGATTCAAGCTTCAAGAGGCCCGTCCATCACTGTTCCCCAGCACCTGGCACATGACAGCAGGGAAACAATAGCCAATGAATGAATTCACAAGTCGGGGGGGGGGAGGCAGGATGCACATGTTAATTCCCCCGCTTACAGATGAGGTTCTCCTCCCCAAGTTGGTTGTCTGAGCCTCCAAACAGCGCCCGTGCCTCAGGCATCACTAGGCTTGTGATGTCGGACCCTACACTCTTTCCGTCAGTTTGAGGAGACAGACAACTGGAAGCCCACTTCCCTGCCTCTACACACACAGTTCCTTTTACCAACACATCCGCTTGTTCACCCCTAAGCTGTCTGTTCTATCCTCCCCTCTGACAATTACCCGCACCTCTGCTGCTTTCGCGGAGAATGAGGGCAAAAATCTCAACCGTGCCCACGCCCTAAGAGAGTGGTAAGAATCAAATCTGACTAGGTTCCATAAAATTAGAAGACTTCCCCATAAAAGGTGAGCTCTGGGGAGGGCTGGACCCAATTGTTATTCAACTCTGTTCTACTGTATTTCCTACAACAGCAGTTATAACAGTATGCCAGGCAATTGACTATTCAATTAATTGAAATAACATTTTAATTAATCAGCATAAAAATTTAATAAGGTCAATACCGCTTTCTCCTCTCACAGATAAAACTGGAGGCCCAATGCTATTTGCATTAAGTAACCCACCCAGAGTCACACTGCTTGGGGTTGCCAGCGCCCAAAGGGTAGCGTGGGCCCCATGCCTAGGTGGCTCCTCCACGAACCCCAGCCCTCTGCTCTGATCCTACTCCCACCCACCTCAAATACACAGGTGGTCTCACTGGCATCTAATGGCACTCAGCATCACATCACAGGGCTGATATCTCTTCCCGGTGACATTTCAGAGAGACATGACCAAACCATCAGGAGCCCCACATACAGACATTTCTGGGCCAGGAACTCCAATCCCAGGAAAGCACCAAAGGAGACCAAAGAGCAATGTATGTAGAGGTATTCATAGCTGTGTTTCTCATAACAGGCAGAAGTGGAGCCAGGAGGTAGGTGTGACCTGCCGGACGCAGTGAGGCAGGCCAGCTGCTCGCTGAAGTAGCAACCTGATGGGCATCACCGTGAGACAGAATAGGACTATGAGGGGTGTGGAGCCCACACACGTAACCATGAGTGAGACCACGGCAACACCTGACGCAGAACGGTCACAGACTTCACAGGCTCACACAGCAGGACTGTGGGCAGTGCTTCTTCCGTTTCCTTTAAGTCTGTTGTCAAAATGACTTAATAACAAAAGGATTTAAAAATAAGAGTGACACAAGGAACCCAGCTGCCTGTGGCTCACTGCTTGACTGTACTCACACCATAAACAGACTCTCCCGACCTTCACCTGGCTCAACAGGAAAGCAGGAAACCATGGGTGGCCCTCAGGCCCAACACAGCCCAATGTTTAATGACCTTTCTCAAGCTTAAAAAAAAAAAAAGCAAAAACTAAAAACCCAGCATTGCTGGGGAAAGAGGAGGACAGACAGAGGCCTGCACACACCAGCATCCCTGTGCGCCCAGGGACAGGCCCCGCAGTCACACTACAGGCCGAGGGGCCTCCAATCAGGCCAAACATCTCCTGCTGAATAATCAGCGTGAATATTTCAGTTAAGAAATTAACTGATGGCGAGCGATGAGGTGACCCCCCCTACCCTCACCCTGACCCACCATTTCCCTTTTGTGGAGGGAGGGGGAAAACGTCTCCCCTGCCGTAAAGCAGACCTCACAACCACCAGGACTCCCTCACCATGCTAGACTCACAGCTGAAACAAGAGCAAGCGAATCCCAATGGCAAGTGATAAGGTCCCTGAAGCTCCCCTGCCCTGGTAGGGGACAGCCTCACGTGGCACTGCAGGGGGAGCTGGCCTGGAGCCCCCTCCCTATCGCCTCACAGGGGACAGCCAGAGTCACCAGGCACGGGGAATGGGGGGCCCAGATGATCAGTTGCAGGGAATGGAAGAGCGACCCGGAAGCTCAGGTCCTGAGGACACGCCGCTGGTGTCTGACCCTCTTCAGGTCTGCAGGGCTGAAGAGCAAACAGGCCTCCCCCTTGCACCTGAACTCTGGCTGGTGGGCGGGATTCTGAGGCGGAGTCCCGAAGGGAGGTCCCAGGGAGCCTATCTCCTGTGTGTTCACCATCCCTGGATCCAATGGAAGCAGCAAGCAAGGGCCTGAAAACCCCAGTGAATGGCCCCTGAAATGACACCCTTCCACACACCCCCACACACACCTAAGCACATGTGCCTGTTCACACCGATGCTGGGTGCCCCCAAGCGGTTCCCCAACAGCCACCAACAGGACAACATCAGGGCTCCTGCTACCAACATCACACGCTGGCTTATTAAAAGCCTGTGATCGACTACCATGAGCAGCTCTTCTCCACGTGGACAGGTGTGAAAGCAACCCCAGTCCATGCCTCAACAACAGATTTTGGAAACTTAACTGTCTTAGTAGACTTCACACACAGTGAAGTTGATCTTGCTGACATGGCTGCTGCCTGCAGACGTTTAAATAAGCCCCTGAACTCCTCCCAAAGGGCAGGTCTGCTTTTCCTTCAGAAAAATCTCAGCCCAGCCAACTCCCAAGTCCATGTGCCTGCCACATTGCTTCATTTCTTCATTTGAATGCTTACAGAGTGCCTCTGGGTCTTGTCATCTGGCAGACAAAAAGGTGACTAAGATGTGGCCTCAGGGACTTGAGGGGCAGGTGAAAGGGGAAGCAGACAGGTGAAAGGAGAGTCCCCACACAGCGAGGCCGTGAATTCCTGGGTGCTAGGGGAACGCAGAGTGACTAACAGCTGAGGGGAAGATAAAAACCTCAGCTCACCTGGAGGAACACTCAAGGCAGAGCGGGCATGGCAGGGAGCGCCGGAGTTACTGGAAGGAGTGGGTGTACTGAGGCTGGGCCTTGTGTCCATGGAGAGGGCAGAGACCCCCAAGGTGCACCTGGAGGAGGGACCCAGTATGGGAAGGCCTGCCCCATATGGGCTACAGACTTTATCCCATGAGCACTGAGAAGCCAGCGAAAGGACAGGCAAGGAGGTGGCAAAAATGTGCTGAGAGCGTTATTTATAAAGAACATTCAGAAAGGGCCAGAAAGGAAAGTGCAGGGCTCACTGGTTGAGGCCACTGGAAAAACAAACCACATATGGGTTCAAAAAGCCACCTCCTTACCCCAAGGATGGCAGATGGCAGCTGCCTGTGAGTCTGTCTGGAGGGACAGACTCTTCCAGCTGCACGGTACCATGCTGTGCTCGCAAAGCTGCCCATTCAGGCACACAGGGCCTCTCGTCCCCACAACTACCCTGGGATCCAGCGTTATCATCTCGCCCAAACAACGAGGTTCGGAACAACTAAGGAACTTACTCAACAGTTCACAGCTAATGAAAGACAGGTCAGCATTTAAACTGAAGTTTCTGGGCTTCCCTGGTGGCGCAGTGGTTGAGAGTCCGCCTGCCGATGCAGGGGACACGGGTTCGTGCTCCGGTCCGGGAAGATCCCACATGCCGCGGAGCGGTTGGGCCCGTGAGCCATGGTCGCTGAGCCTGCGCGTCCGGAGCCTGTGCTCCGCGGCTCCGGGAGAGGCCACAACAGTGAGAGGCACGCGTACCGCAAAATAAATAAATAAATAAATAATAAACTGAAGTTTCTGACTGCATCATGCTTCCAAAATTCAAATAAATAGCCTCAAGGCTTGGGTGTGCTTTCTGCACAGTAGCCAGAGAAGTGTGACCATGTCCATTACCAAGTGAGAAAAGTAACAAACCCATAAACTGTTAGGGCTGCAAAGACCTCAGATATCATCCGGTACAACATGAACTAGATCCAGTGGCCCAGGGAGGGTGTTAGAAATCAAACTGACCAAATCAGAATCTTCCAGGGTAAGACCCAGGAATCTGAATGTTTCAAGAGCCTGCCCGCTCCCAGGTCATGATTCTACCACATGGCCCGATTGAGGAGCTTCTGAGTCAGACCACATCCCTCCTCTCAAAGAGGCTGACCCACGGGAGGAAGTGACCTGTATGATGCCACCCCAAGCTGCCTGAGTGCCTACTGTGGTCACCAGGGTGGGTGGGCTCTGGATCAGAGCAGGCAGGATGAGAAGAAACACAGAAATCTCTCATACAACATAGACATCCTGAGGGCCACAAGAGACCCAAGTAAAGTACAGGACAAGAAGGGCAAGAGCTAGGGCTAAACTAGACCTCAGGTCTCTGGACTTCAATTTGACTGGTATGTTGTCTATTTTACCATGTTGCCTGGAGCCATGGAGGAAGGTGACTGGAACTTCAATTCCCAAGTCATTCTATGGGCTGCCCAATGCCCATGCCCCTCCCTTACTTGGGAAGGCTCCACGTGGAGCCTCGAGGGAGGAAGAGCCAGCTGCCGGCTATAAAGTGCCCCCCACTCTGTCCCAGCTGTGGGGAGGCGCCAGCAGCGCAGACTTCTCTCTGGCGGCATCGGTAGCAGAGCAAGCTGCAGTGTCTAGTACTTGAGAGCAAGCCATTTTCCTGTGAAATGCTGGGCTTCTTTCTGACTGCGAACTTCCAAGGTAGGCTCTCTCTTTTTTCAAAAATGAACAAACAAACCAGTCAGAATAGATTTCTGTTGCTTGCAACTAAGTACCCCAGCTTCATGTGACCAGTTACAGCAATAGCCTAACAATAATTATGGGCATCACTTTAAGCATTCCAAGTTTCTTAAATTCCCTGACTCATCTGATCCACAGGGAGACCCTGGATGCAAGCAAGGCAAAGGTTCTGATGCCTAGCTTGCAAATGGAGAAGCTGGGCTCAGGATGTAAAGTGTTCTGTGGACTTGGTCCCAGCATTCCCCCAAGTCCAACACAAAGGCCAATGGGTGATGCAGGCAAGCCAAGGCGCTCACCTGGCCTGGGGTTCCTCTCACCATCCTTCCATCCCAAGCTGGAGCTGAGCTTGAAATGTGCAGGGTCCTAACACTGGCACCCCAGTTCAAAAAGCAAATTCTTTACAAGTCAATTCCCAGGCAAGTCAGCAGTTTACAGAGCAACAAAGTGCGCTGAAGTTCCTAGGAGACTAGAAGCTACTTTAACCTCTGATCAGCTGCTTCTCAGAGTGTCACAGTCTGAGAAGTAAAGGTAAGACAGCTGTCTCCTCGCTGGTGTGATCTCCAAGTGATAAAATCCTAATTAAACCAAATTTAAACTACAAGCCAGAACTGGCACATTTATTTGTTGCGGAAAATATCGCTTAAACAAGGTCTTTTGGTCTTCACCTACACATATATCCTCTGGAAGCAAAGCCTTTTTTTCTTTTTAACCACGTGCTGGGCTGAAAGGTTGAGAAGGCAGAACCACACAAGGAAGCTGTGCCGTGGGACTATGCTGAGTTCTTGAGCTTCTCAGCGCTGCACTCTCCAAAACTGCAGAGGGGCGTTAAATGAGGGAGCGTATGTGATGTGTGCAGCTCTGTGCTGTGGCCGCACGGAGAAGTCCTCGATCAGTAGGCGCCAAAACGGTGATGACTGACAGTGGGGCCGGACGCTCTCACCTGCACCCTCCGTGTGAGGCCCCGAAATTCTACTGCCCAAGTGAGGCCTGCTCCCCCACCCCATCCCTGAAAGGGGTCATATGACAGATCCCCACATGCACGCCTCTCCCCTCCCCTCACTTCATCTAGAGGAGGACCGAACCCTTGCCCTTGAGCTGACCTCAGTTTAGAAGGGCAGATGCATCACGTGTGCAGAGGACATGAGTCCAGGTCAGAAAAGCTAGCCACAGTGGGTGGGTGAACTGGGGCAGGAGCTTCTCCCCGAAGTCAGACACCTCCACACGTGCCTGTTCTGCTTCGGCCCCTCGCCTTCTCCCAGCCCTCCAGACTGCCTTCCACTCAATCCCTCCTCAAGTGTTTTCTCAGCACCTCCGCTGGGTCAGTTATGCTGCCTGGGGCACAAAGCCAACCAATAAGACACAGCGGGGAAAGCAATTCACACTGGGCTCAGGACTCCCTCCTCCACGCAGCCCACGCCCTGCTGCAAGCCCTCCCTCCAGGAGGCTCACAGCTCTCTCAGATACCCCTCCCGTCCCTCCTCAATGCACAGCAGTATGCAGTATTATAACTGGTGTGCGTGGGTCTGTCACCCCACTGGGCCCAGCCTCACTGACATCGGTCCCCAAGCTCTTCACAAGCCCAGCACACAGCCGGCGCTCCTCAGGAGGAGTAAGAACAGGGGTTGCAAAGAAGGGCTTGGAAACTTATGCCTCGCCCCAAAGAGCCCAGGCCTCAAGCCCCACTCTCTAAGGAGTCATGGACTCCTGGACCCGGGGCAGGAAAGTCCTGCTCTCACCAAAGGACTGCCTCTCCCAGAAATCAAACATACAGGTGCTTCTTCTTTAGGATTCAAACTGCCCTGCCAGAACTGGAGTGTGGCCCTGCCCTGAACACAGGGTGTGGGGGGAGAGGGAGTGCCATCCTTGAAAGGACAAATGTTTTCTGCTCCAGCCACTCATATTTTCTCTAGACAGAGCAGCTCTTGAGAGCCCTGAATCAAAACAGCTCTGGAGTGTGGATTTTACTGGCCACGGGGCCTCATTACCACAGCAACTGTTTTTCCTCTTGGAATTCTTTCAAGAGTACAAGCTGTTGCTTCCCTCAAAAACAAAACCGGGGAGAAGCCAGGGCACCGAGGAGTAAGGGAAGGCCCTGAAAGAAGGAGGGCCAGACGTGATGAAGCCACAGCAAGCTCTGCCTTGGGGTCTCCCAGGTCTCTGCAATGGCTTAGCAACTAGAAATGGCGAGTCCCTCCCAGCTGTTTAGGGTTGTATGTATTGGGGGGGAGCCAGGCTCAGCAGTGTTGAGGGTGTGGGGTGTGGTCCATGTGTGTGTTTTGGGGAGTTATGGGATGTGCAGAGGTGTGGGATGGAGGTACTAAGGGTTGAGAATGCAGGGGACTGGGTGTAGTCTGGCGGGTTGCTGTGTGGGGTACGTGGGGAGGGGCTGGGGAAGTGTGAGGAGGTGTGGGATACGATGATGTAAGGGAGTGAGCGGGGGTTGGAGGGTGTGGGGGGGATACTGGTGTGTGTGTGTGTGTCTGTACGTGCTGGAGGTGGGTTGGGGGTATGTGAGGGGGGTGTGGGGAAGTATGTGAGTGTGGGTTGGGGGGAGGTGTTCTTCAGTATCCCAAGATGAAACACGGGACATATCTTCCCCTGAAACAAGAACACAGGGCTGCGGGGGGTGGGGGTGCTTCCCTGGTGGCGCCGTGGTTAAGAATCTGCCTGCTGATGCAGGGGACATGGGTTCAAGCCCTCGTCCTTGAAGATCCCACATGCCGCGGAGCAACTAAGCCCGTGAGCCACAACTACTGAAGCCCGCGCGCCTAGAGCCCGTGCTCCACAACAAGAGAAGCCACCACAATGAGAAGCCCGCACACCGCAACGAAGAGTAGCCCCCGCTCGCCACAACCAGAGAAAGCGCACAGCAATGAAGATCCAATGCAGCTAAAAATAAATAAGTTTAAAAAAAAAAAAAAAGGGGGCTTCCCTGGTGGCGCAGTGGTTGAGAGTCCGCCTGCCGATGCAGGGGACACGGGTTTGTGCCCTGGTCTGGGAAGATCCCACATGCCGCGGAGCGGCTGGGCCCGTGAGCCATGGCCGCTGAGCCTGTACGTCCGGAGCCTGTGCTCCGCGACGAGAGAGGCCACAACAGTGAGAGGCCCGCGTACCGCAAAAAAAAAAAAAAAAAAACTGAACACGGAGGAAAGTCGGGGAGGGATAAATGGGGAGATTGGGATTGACAAATACACATTAATATATATAAAATAGGTAACTAAGAAGAACCTACTGTATAGCACAGGGAACTCTACTAAATACTCTGTAATGGCCTACCTGGGAAAAGAATCTAAAAAAGAGTGGACACATGTATATGTATAACTGATTCACTTTGCTGTACACCTGAAAGTAACACATCATTATAAATCAATTATACTCCAATAAAAAGTTTAAAAATAATAACAAAGAACACAAATTGCATTTCAATCCTGTATTACAATACTTAGTACTATGGAGCAACCACATCCTGGTCCAAGTGTTAGCAGGAGTGAATTTAAAACATACAGCCCGAGTTTGAAACAGCTGACCTAGAAGCAACTGTTCGAGGCAACTCATACTTCTAGTCAGAACACCCCAGTCAGTTGGTCCAGAACATGGAGAGAGTAGATGGCAAGTCCAAGCAGCTTTGGGGAGCCAGGCTCAGCAGGTCTCGGCCCTCTGTGTGAGTCTGTGGTCTGGTGCACAAAGCCAAGGGGCTCAGAGTCATGGGACAAAGAACACCCAGGACAACTGCCAATGCCATGAAATATCCAAATGCTTAGTTAAAATAAGTTTGAGTTGTCCCTGCCCCAAGGAGCTGCCTGTCTACTGAGGGGCTGGCATGAACTGGGACTCAGTAACATTCAAAAAAAAAAAAAATTGGTTACTACTATTATTATTATAGTAAGTACAACTATTATCAAGATGTGGGAAGTTAGCAGTATGGCTTATCAAGGACGCTGCATGCCAACCATTCACAAGGAAACAGTCTTCTTTCTAAAAAAAACCAATGTCAAATAATAAGTAGTGCTGAGTCACTGATATCCATATGGGGGAAAAATCTTGACCTCTACCTCACACCATGCAAAAATAAATAAATTCCAGATGGACTGGCAATCTATTTTTTGGTTTTTTTTTTTTTTTTTTTTCGGTATGCGGGCCTCTCACTGTTGTGGCCTCCCCCGTTGCGGAGCACAGGCTCCAGACGCGCAGGCTCCGGACGCGCAGGCTCAGCGGCCATGGCTCACGGGCCCAGCCGCTCCGCGGCATATGGGATCCTCCCAGACCGGGGCACGAACCCGTATCCCCTGCATCGGCAGGTGGACTCTCAACCACTTGCGCCACCAGGGAGGCCCTGGACTGGCAATCTAAAGGTGAAAGGTGAAACAGTAAAACTTCTAGAATGTAACATAAGAGAATATCATCCTGACCCAGAGTATGCAACAATTTCCTTAAATAGGCCATAGAAGGTATGAGGGGAGGAAACTGATAAACTGGTCTACTTTAAATGAAGAACTTCTGTTCATCAAAGAATGCAATTAAAAGGAAGAAAAGTGAAGGCCCAGAGGCGGTAGAAGAGACAGTTGCAGCACACATACAGAACAAAGGACTCACCCAGGACTGGAATAAAGAACCTACAACTCGACAGGAAGAAGTATCAGGCAATCCAATAAAAGGCCTGAACAGGTACTTCATATAAACAGATGAAAAGATACAGAACTCTATTAGGTAGGAAGAAGATGCAAATTTAAACCACAAAGGTGCCAGAGAGAGCTCTCATATACACCGCTGGTGGGAGTGTAAAACGGTACAGGCGTTTTGGAAAACTGCTAGGCAGTATCTACCCTATATATGCCCTATGACCTAGCAATTCTACTCACAGGCATACACCCAGCAGACATATGTACAGAGATTCACCAAGACATGCACAAGATTGGGTACAGCAGTATAATCCATAAGAGCCCCACCCTGAAAATCGAGAGTGGAATGGATAAAATGCGGTGTGTTCAAACAATGGAATACTGTACAGCAATAAGAATGAAGTAATGCCACACTCAATAAAATAGCCCACACAGATAATGATGAATGAAAGAAGCCAGATACAAGAGTATGTGCTGTATGATTCCATTTACATAAGGTTCAAAAGTAAGAAAAGCCAAACTCTGGTGTTAAAAGTCCCAAGGGGTAGATTACTCTTGAGATGTAAGCACCTGGGTGGGGGCAGGAAGGGGATTCTGGAATTCTGCCACGTTTCTTGATCTGAGTTACTGATTACATGGGTGTATTCACTTAGTGAAAATAACGGAGCTGATCTGTGTACTTTTCTTTCTGTATAATATACTTCAATTAAGAGGTTTTTTTAAAAAAAATTTTAGCGCCATTTCATTGTTGTTAAAACAGAAAAACTGACATCCATTTAGAAACCAAAAATAAATCATTAAAACCTAAAGCGGGGGCTAATTCTGTCTAGATGACAGTAAGAAGTAAGTTCTCCAAAGAGAAGAATATCTCGGGGCCCCAAGCACACCAAGAAGACAGCTACCTGGACACCAAGAGGGAAGCACACTCCCTCACACCCTCCTGACTCTAGGAGACAAGCGAATACAACTGAGGGATTCACCATCAAGGTCACACAAATTCTTTTGTTGCAAAAGCTAACAGAAAGATTACACACCAGCTTGAATGTCAAGATTCCTTTGCTTTCCAATTCCTGTCCCCCATCAGTGGGGCCTTGAGAACACCTGGTTACATCTTGTAATGCCACAGAAGTCACCCGAAAGGGAAACTGAGGCCTGAATAACTGTGTCAGTGCAGTGGAGGAGCAAGAAAGAGGGATCTTGTCTTCTGGCTTCCTGTCTAGGGTCCCTTCTGCTACATGAGGCTGCCTCAGCCACCGCAGGTGAGCTAAACCGTAAAGGAGCCAGAACAGCTGTGCATCTACCTCGGGAAGCCCTACCCGCCCAGGGAAACTTATAAAGAGGTTCACCCTTTGCCCAGTTCAGTAGCTTCTCCCCACGATAGCAGAGCAAGCTAAGCTGAGGGAAGGTCTCGTTCTATTCCCTGCAGCCCATGGCAAAGCCCCTCCCTGCACAGCTCCAAGGGGGAGGCTCCACCAGTTCCACCCCATCGGGAGGGCTCCACGGGACTCAGCCATGAGGTGGTGGGCTCCTCTGTGCCCATCTCCAGGGGGGCAGTCCTGTGTGACGGTGTACAGCCCCTGACCCTCTCTGGGTCTCCAGTGTCACATCTGTAAAGTAAAGGGGTCCTCACTGGGGGTAGAACAAGAGTACAGCAGAAAGAATAAACACACATACACACTTCTCATTTCTCAACACCTTTCTGCACCCACCACCCCACTGCATCCTCATCCTGGGGGGCCGGGGTTACCGTGGCCGGCTGAAGAAATGTAAGCTCAGGAACACGAGGAGATTTTCCTATCGGTCTCAGAGTTAGCAGAGTAGCAGGCAAGGTGGCAAATGCAATCTGCCTAGGCAACCCTGGTGCAGGGAACCTCAGAGAAGCCACCAGCCTGACTCAGAGGCAGCACTCAGTTCAAATGGGAGCAGCCCTCGGGGCCCGCCCGCCCACAGGGATGGGTAAGGGCAAAAGAGAAGGAAGCAGGAAGGCCGCCCGCTCCACAGCACTGGGCCAGCCCAGAGAGCCAAGCCACAGGGGCACTGCCTCAGCCGGTGCTACCTCTCCTGAGAGACCGGTGAGGCCTTGCTACAGTGGAAAGGAGGCCCAATTCACAGCGAGGCTGTGGTTGCCATGCTGCACCCCTATCCAGCTGGCCTGGACCCCACTGGCACCCTCCCCTCCCACACACACTTCCCTGAAACAGCTGGACCAAGCTTGCCTGCCACCTTGTCCTGCCCAAAGCCATCCCAGTCCTCACCTGGCTTCCCTCAGCCCCACTGCCCCCTCCCTCTAAGTTTCCTCCGCCAACTCCTCCGAAACGCCCGCAGGGCGAGCCTCAGGGCACTGAGGGTGCCCCCAGTTCTCCCCCTTTGCTGTCTAAGCTCTGAACCCAGGGGCCCTCATCTAGCCCCACAGCTTCAAATCCTACTACACAAGCACCTCTCAACAGTCCAGATGCCCGCCTGCCAGCCTCTCTGCACTTAGATGTCTAATAGTCGTCTCAGGCCTAAAGTGACCTAAACTGGACTCCTGATTTCCCCTTCAAGACCACTGTTCCCTGGACTTATCTCAGGAACAGGCCCCACCATCCACTCAGCTCATTCACCTCACAGCCCATCTGTCAGGACGTCCCGGAACCCTGTCCGAGGGCCACTGCCTCACACCTGGGCTAATGCAGCAGCCTCCTACCGCCACACACTGTCAGGGCAGGGCACTGGTGCTCGCTCAGGCCTCCAGTGGCTCCCCATCAGAGGGAGGTCCAGCCCCTGCGGGCCCAGCCTCCCAGGGCCTCTCTACTCTCAGGCCCGCCCTACGCCCCCAACCTTTGACTCTACTCCTGCCACACAGGGATTCTTTCTGCCCCTGAAACCAGCCAAGCTCCACCTAGCTCAGAATGCTCTTCCCTAGATCTTGGCATCCCATCCCTCCCACCCCCACCCCTCACTCCTACCCCCTCTATCTCAAATCTCCCACTCAAGAGAGATCTTCCCAACCGAAGGCGGCTGTGCAGCACGCATGCGCACGCACACACACACGCACACACACACACACACACACACACACACACCCAACACCCCCATCCTAGCCCTCACAAGTTATCTTCCCTGCTTACGTGTACTTTACTAACCACCTGCTCCTCCCATGGAAGCCCCTGGAGTCAGGGAGGCAGTCTTATTCACAGGCTGGATCCCCAGGGCCTGGCACACAGCTGGTGCTCCATAATACTTGTTTGGTGGCTGGCTGCAGAGTTCCTGCAGTCAGAAAGGGCAGCTAATGCTCCAGGGAAAGGAGATGTTCTACTTCCTTTTGTCAAGGGAGAATGTCAGGGGAGTGATCAGAGATTTCCAGAAAAATGCTGTATCAGAATCATCTGGGGAACTATAAAAATGCTTTGATTCTAAGATCCTGACAGGAGGTTTGGCATGGAGCCAGAGAACAGATTGCAAATTGTCTCCCCACATGATCCTGATGCACTGGTAGGTCTGAGGACCTCTGACTGAACCAACATCTTTATTTTGCAAATGAACAAGTCAGGGCCCTCCAAGCCGATGACTGAATCCAAAGTTTCAACACTGGTTCATCAACAGGTGTCTGTGCTGGGAGCCCAAACCTCCCACCCACAAGGTTCTCTCTCTCACTGGCTCTAAGACCTTAGGGTCTGAGCAGAGGTGGGGAAGAGGTCAGTCCTTAAGATGAATGGGAACTGCAAACCTCGTCAAGGTTGCAGCTCTGCAAATCCACTTTGATAATCTAACATTTTGCACTAAAAATGAATTCCACCTTCAAGGAATTAGGGCTAGGCTGAGTAAAGGCAGGGTACCAGGAGGATGTCCTCTTTGCTTCCATCAGAAACAGAGCGGGCTCCACCCGCTGTCACTCAGCAGAGAGGGCTGGAGGACCACTTGACTTCCCTGCTTCCAAGAGGGCAGAGGATAAAGGACAGACACCCATGTTTATAAAAGGCCCATGGGCAAGATCTTGAGCTGGACACTTCTTGGCCCTCTTTCTCTGGGCTCTTAGCTACTGAAGAGGTCAGAAGCCATGTCTAGGATAGGGAGGCTCAGAGTTTTGAAGATCTGCTTCTATCCCAAAGATGTGATGAATGGAACTGAGATTTGAACCACATTACCTGGCTCCAAAGCAGATGCTCTCCGCTAAGCCAGGCAGCTCCCACCAGGCAGCCTGATGGCAATTTCTGTGTGTGATGGGAAGGAGACCCCTTCCTGGGGGCCACTTGTTCCCAAGCACCTGGGGTTGAGGAGTAGAGAGGGATACAGGGCCAGGGACTAAGGGACCATCCAGGATTGGCAAAACGGCAAAGCACAGGCACAAGAGGTCCCTTCAGCCTCAGGTTTCCTTGTCTATTAAATAGGGAGAAACCAACACCTACCTCAAAGGGCTGCTTTGGGGACTGAACAAGTCACGAGATCCTGTCACAAACGGCCGTGTAAATGTTGTACTGCCAACCTGCAAAAGGCTGTCAACCCAAGAGGCAGTCACCTCCTCAAGTGACTTAGCAATTAGGCTGTTGGGCATGGGGTGTGGCCACATGGGGTGGGGACAGAGACAACTTCCTGAGAGGTGATCAGGACATGGACAAGTCAGACTCCCCCCAGCTCACTGGGCTCTCCTCCACCGCCCCCCTCACTGCCCTACTCTGCCCGCCCCCCACTTGCTAGCCCTTCCCTCCAGCTCCCTCTTCTGCCCCCATCTGGCCAGGACCTTCCCCGGCGCACCAAAGTCAGAAAGTTTCAACGTGCTCCGCTTTGCCTGGGCACTGCTCCCACTCTCCACACGCACATTCCTTGAGTGGGAAGATCACAACTGTACCGCTGAATGGTCAGCATTTAACTGCACTGGGGGCACACACAGAAGGTCAGGGATATGCAGGTGCTGAAGACACCAGCCACGAAGACTGGCAACTTCAAAGCCCTCTGCCCCAACTCTAGGCCCCCCAAGACCTGGCTCTGTGGTGCAATGGGTAGCACATTGGACTTTTAGGCCCCCCAGGCTGATCTGATGGTCCCCTGGGTTTCCACCTGCCCACTCCCTCTCAGCTCTCAATAAATGGGAGTTAGGTAGAGACGTGGTCTCTTATGAGATGGACTAGAGGAAGCAAGTCCTCCAGAGATGCACTATCCTATAAGACAGCCATAAGTCAAGTGTAGCTGTTCAAATGTAAACTAATTAAAATGGAATAAAATTAATGTCCTGTTAGCCACATTTCAAGGGCTCAAGAGCCACATGTGGCTTGTGGCTATGGCACTGGACAGCACAGATTATATGTAGAACACGGAACAGTCCTGCTCTGATCTCTAGAGCCAGGTAAAAAACAGGAACTGCTGTTGAACCTGAAAGCTGACAGCCAGACCTTGGCCCTGAGATCACACCCAACCCCTGAGGGGCTGGCCAGGCCGACAACCAGTCTCCCTGTCTCAGGGCAGAAAGAGACAGCCCAATCCAGGCCAAATGTAGGTAGAGCCAACAGCCAAGGGGCAAGTGTCTGTGCCAAGTGAATCACCTTCAGAAGCCACCATTTGGCTGCTGAGGAAGAGGTCAGAAAAGAAAGTGGCCTCACAGTGCCCTGCTGGATGGCATGGTAGAGAGATGCCACAGAACTTCACCTACAGCCTTGAACTATTCACCTACTCACCCAGCTTGGAACTTCTGGATGAGCATCAAGAAATGAGGTTCAAATACTGCAATACAGAAATATGTGCCCGGGCAAGCTGGCTGCCCTTGCAGCTGCAAGCCCTGGCTCCTGCAGAACTTGGCCACCAAAGCACCCAGCAGCATTTCAGACCTCATCCGTGCCCCAATCCCTGCCAACTGCTTGCTGTCAAACCCTCTGGAGTATCCCCCACTCTCCCTTCTGTGCCCCTGAATGTTCCCATCTCTGAACTGCTCCCCTGGAACATTCCTCTCCAGCTATTTTAATACTCCCTTCCCAGTCCCATCCACCACAACTCAGCCCATGTTCCACTCTGCCTTCCCATGAAGCCTCCCTGGACCCAGCTTGGCTTTCCCAGGAAATGAACCCCAGGAGCACAGTCGAACATCGTATGTGGTCTTTCCACCTGTCAACCTGGGTTGGCTGACCTACAGGATGCTGCTACAAGCAGGGCTGTCCCTGCATAAAAGCCCCCTCTAGCAGGGGGTCTTGCTTGGGCTGGAATCCAGGAGAGTCACTTATGTTCCATAACCTCGGGCACCTGAACCTCTTCTTGTCTTGCCCCCTCTCAAATCAGTTGCATCAGATGGGCTAGCAAGGAAGCACTTTGTAAAACTGCTAAGCTGCACAACCATGATGGAGCTTTACTGCTGAATAATACACAGAAACTTCATGACTATAATTTTGAGTCCATCTGTCACAATCTCAGCACTGATTCCTCCACACTACACTAAATTATGTTTATAGTCTTGTGGGGGAGGAAAGGAAGATAACACCATGAGGAAAATCAACCTCATGCCCGAAACCCTGACGCCTCCTGCAAAACCATGTGCACAGAAGGTATCAATGAAGGCCCTGCACAGAGTCTAGGGGGCCAGCAGGGAGCCACCCCATGGGGCAGACAGGCACTCTCCATCAACAGGGGCAGGCTGAGGCAGCGCTCGACCCTGGAGTCTGTCCCACAGAGGCCTCGTCCTAACATCAGAAGACTGAACTAAAAGTGGGGCACCACTTCCTCCCTGAGGGAGGAGACCACTTGCTTCCTATCTGCCAGCAGTAGGTAGGCCATACTTCCTCCCCACTCACAGGTCCCACAAGAAATGACTGTGGACTGAAAAATTAACTCAGACTTTAGACCCTTGACTCTCTTTTCCCCAGGCATCCACCCCAACAGTAACGTCACTCAAGAACTGTGGAGATTACATATGACACTAAAAACACAGGTAACAAAAGGTTAGAAAAGATAATTTGGACTTTATCAAGATTTTAAAAACTTTTGTGCATCAAAAGACACTACCAAGAGACAGAAAAGACAACTCACAGAATGGGAGAAAATATTTGCAAGTCCCATTCCTGATAATGGTTTAATATCCAGCGTATATAAAAAAATCAACAACTCAACAACAGAAAGACAAGCCACCCAATTAAAAAATGGGCAAAGGACATGAGTAGATATTTCTCCAGAGAACATATACAAATGGCAAATAAGCACATAAAAAGATGCTCAACAGCAATAATCATTAGGGAAATGCAAATCAAAACCACAACAGTGGACTTCCCTGGTGGCGCAGTGGTTAAGAATCTGCCTGCCAATGTAGGGGACTGAGCCCACGTGCCACAACTACTGAGCCCGCGTGCCACAACTACTGAAGCCTTCACGCCTTAGAGCCTATGCTCCGCAACAAGAAGAGCCACCACAATGAGAAGCCCGTGCACCACAACGAAGAGTAGCCCCTGCTCGCTGCAACTAGAGAAAGCCCGCACACAGCAATGAAGACCCAAAGCAGACAATAAATAAATAAATAAATAAAATAATAATCATAAAAAACACGATAGTGACATACCACTTCACACCTACTAGGAGAGCTATAATTATTTTTTTTTAAAGGAAAATCACAAGTGTTGGCAAGTATGTAGAGAAATTGGAACCCTCATGCATTGCAGGTAGTAGTGGAAAATGGTACAGCTGCTCTGGCAAACAGTTTGGCAGTTTCTCAAAAAGTTAAACACAGAATTATAAGCAATTCCACTCCTTAGGTATATACTCAAAAGAACTGAAAGCAGGAACTGAAACAAATACTTATACACCAAAACGTACACCACTACACCAATGACAGCATTAGTCACAACTGCCAAAAGGTGTCCATCAACAGATGACTGGATAAACAAAATGTGGCATGTACATATAATGGAATATTATTCAGCCTTAAAAAGGAATGAAACTCTGTTACATACTAGAATGGATGAACCTTGAAAACTTTTGCTAAGTGAAATAAGCCAAACACAAAAGAACAAATACTGCAAGATTCCATTTATATGAGGTATTTACATCAGGCAAATTCAGAGAGACAGAAAGTAGGTTAGAGGCTACAAGGCGCCAGGGTAAGAGAGGAATAGGGAGTTATTGCTTAATGAGTGCAGAGTTTCTGTTTAGAGTGATGAAACGTTTTAGAAATAGTGGTGATGGTTGCACAACATTGTGAATATAGTTAATGCCAATGAAAAATGGTTAAATGGCAAATTTTATGTCATATAGATTTTACCATAATAAAAAAATACCAAAAAAAAAAAACTGTGGCAAATAAGGCTACACCCATTCTTGTCAGTGGGAAGAAGGGCCAGAATCAGGACTAACTGGGATCTTAATCAGTAGGGATTAAGGCATGTAGATACGGGCAGCTTGGACTTAGGACCTATACTCTTTTTTTTTTAAAACTTTATTTTAAAATTTGTTTGTTTGTTTGTTTGTTTGTTTGTTTTTGGCCACACCATGCGTCATACAGAATCTTAGTTCCCCAGCCAGGCATCAAACCTGTGCCCCCTGCAGTGGAAGCACGGATTCTTAACCACTGGACTGCTAGGGAAGTCCTGGGCCTATACTCTTTTTCCACTATTGTTTTTTGGGGATGTAATTCATAAAACCTCAAGGAATCAGAAATTATATAGGAAAGCTTCTCAACTTGCCCCCACCCTGCCTCTGAGAAACCAGCCCAAGTCAGTGCATAAAGAGAGTCACCACCTGTTCTCATGGTCCTTCCTAACCCCAGCACTCTCCTGGGATACCGCCTCCTTATGTGACAAATAAAACCGCCTCCCATTTATTGGCCTTAGTGCTGTCACCTATAAATTAGCCCTCCTTCTTCCTTCTTCTCAAGGCTGTCATCAAGACCAGATAAGATAAGCCAGGCAGGCGGTATCATTAGCCATGTTAAATCTGAAAACACTGTTGCCTTTAATAAAGAAATTAAACTGCTAGAGCTACAGAGTAAAATAGGAGCACCATGTACTCCCCATCTCTCTTTCCTTCTTTCCTTTTCTTCATAACACCATCTCCGTCTAACACCAGATATACTTTGCTTGACCATCTGTGCCCCCAGCTAAATGGAAGCTGCTTGGGGCACAGACTTCTGTGTGCTTTGTTCACTGTGGTACCTCCAGTGCCTGAATCACTGGTGCACAGTAGGTGCTCAGTACACCTCTGTTGAAGGAATGGACTACTAGCTCTAATAACCCATTTTGAAACAAACCAAACAATATTTCATCACCTACTGCTAATGCACCATTGACACCACTGCATGGAAATCAAAGAGTCAACTAAAAATTCTAACTTCGCTTTCTAAGCAGGAAAAGGACCATACGAGTGGAAAAATCAGGAGCTCCTAGATACGCATGCCAAGAAAGGAAAAAGCTTCCAACGGAATCAAAATTGTGGCTTCACAGTAACTCTTGTTTCTTAAAATGAATGCAAGGAAACTCCAAAGGCCAGTGAGCTCTCAATTCCAAGAGGAAAGTCATGTGATTTCCAAATGTACATTTTTTAGAAATGAGTTCACAGCCATGAGCTTTCTGAAGTCAGAACTGTGAAGATTAAACCAATTAAAGTAGTAATCAGTATGCCAACAAACTGGATAACCTAGATGAAATGGACAAATTCCTAGAAACACACGATGTAACCAAACTGACTCACGAAGAAATAAAAAATTTGAATAGACCTATAATTAAAAAGACGACTGAATAAGTAACCAAAAACCTCCCAGCAAAGAAAAGCCCAGGGCCAGATGGCTTTACCGGTGAATTCCACCAAACACTTAAAGAGTTAACACCAAACCTTCTAAAACTCTTCGAAAAAAATGAAGAGAAGGAAATACTTCCTAAATCATTCTATAAGATCAGCACTACCCTGATAGCAAAGCCAGACAAGCTACAGATCAATATCCCTTATGAATACTGTTGCAAAAATCTTTAACAAAATACTAGCAAACTGAATTCAGCAGCATATTAAAAGGTTTATACTCCATGGCTAAGTGGAATTTACTTGTGAAATGCAAGGATGGTTCAACTTACAGAATTAATCAACATAATACCATAATAAAATGTAGGAAAAAAACCACACGATCATCTCAATTGATTAAGAAAAAGCATTTGATGAAATCCAATTCCCCTTCATGATAAAAACACTCAACACTAGAAATAGAAGGAAACTTCCTCAACATGATAAAGACCATATATGAAAAACCCATAGTGAACATCACACTCAATGGTCAAAGACTGAATACTCTTTCCCTAAGGTCAGGAACAAAACAAGATGCCTTCTTTCAACAATTCTATTCAATATGGTACTGAAAGTTCCAGCCAGAGCAATTAGGCAAGAAAACAAATAAAAGGCATCCAAATTGAAAGAGAAGTAAAATTATCTCTCTTCAATGATGACATGATCTTATATGCAGAAAACCCTAAAGAGTCCACGAAAAAAACAAAACAAAAACAAAAACAAAAAAACCCTGTTAGAATAAATAATAAATTCAGCAAAGTTCCAGGATACAAAATCAATGAACAAAAATCAGCAACATTTCTATATGCTGGCAATGAACAATCTGAAAAGGAAATTAAGAAAACAATCCGATTTACAACAACACTAAAAAGAACGAAATACTTTGGAATACATTTACCAAGGAGGCTAAAGACTTGTACAATGTAAATTAAAGAGTATTGTTGAGAGAAATTAAAGACTTAAATAAACATAAAGACATCCCATGCTCATGAATTGGAAGACTTAATATTGTTAGGATGACAATACTACCCAAAATGATCTACAGATTCAGTGCAATCCCTATCAAAATATCAATGGTGTTCTTTGCACAAATAGAAAAATCTATCCTCAAATTCATATGGAATCTCAAGGAATCCCAAACAGCCAAAACAATCTTGAAAGAGAACTAAGTTGGAGGACTCACTCTTCCTGATTTCAAAACTTACTACAAAGCTACAGTAATCAAAACAATGTGATACTGGCATAAGGACAGACATACAGACCAATGGGACAGAATAGAAAGTCTAGAAACAAACCCTTGCATATATGGTTAAATGATTTTCAAGAGGGGTACAAAGAACATTCAATAGAGAAAGGACAGTCTTTTCAACAAACGGTACCGGGAAAGCTGGATCTTCACATGCAAAAGAATATACCGGATCCTTATGTTATATCGTATACAAATATTAACTTAGAACGGATCAAAGACCTAAATGTAGGAGCTAAAACTATAAAACTCTTAGAAGAAAACACAGGGGAAAAGCTTCATGATCTTGGATTTGATGATGGTTTATTAGGTATGATACCAAAAGCAGGATCAACAATAGAAAAAGATAAACTGAACTTCATTAAAATTTAAAACTTTGTGCATCAAAGGACATTATCAGGAAAGTAAAAAGACAACCTTGGGAATGGGAGAAAATATTTGCAAATCACCCATCTGATAAGGGGTTAATATCCAGAATACATTAAGAACTCCTACAATTCAACAACTACCACCAAAACCCAATTTAAAAATGGGCAAAGGATCGAGTAGACATTTCTCCAAAGAAGATACACAAATGGCCATAGGCACATGAGAAGATGCTCAATATCACTACCCATCAAGGAAATGCAAATCAAAACTACAACCACAATTAGGATGTGTATAACCAACAAAACATAAAGAAAAAAAAAGTGTTGGCAAGGGTGTGGAGAAACTGGAACCCTTGTGCATTGCTGGTGGGAATGTAAAATGATGTGGCAGCTATGGAAAACACGGCGGTTCCTCAAAAAGTTAAACACAGAATTACTGTATGATCCCAAAATTCCACTTCTGGATATATACACAAAAGAACTGAAAACAGGGACACAAACAGATATTTGTATACCCACTACTTACAACAGCCAAAAGCCAGAAGCAACTCAAATGCCCACTAACAGATAAATGGATAAACAAAATGTGGTATATACAAACAATGGAATATTATTCAGCCTTAAAAAGGAATGAAATTCTGACACATGCTGCAACATGGCTGAACCCTGACAACATTATGCTGAATGAATAAGCCAGTCACAGAGAGACAAGTAGTATATGATTCTCTTATACGAGATACTTAGAGTAGTCAAATTCCATGAGACAGAAAGAATGGTGGCTGCCAGGAACTGGGGAGAGAAGGGGAAGGGGAGTTATTGTTTAATGGGTACAGAGTTTCCATTTGGGATGATGAAAAGTTCTGGAAATAGTGGTTTAATTATATAACATTGTGAATATCCTTAATGTCACTGATTTGTACACTTAAAATGGTAAATTTTATGTTATGTATATTCTACTAAAATTTTTTTAAAAGTAAAGGAAAAAAATAGGTCCATATTTTCAGCGCATTGAGAGAATGCCTCTTAAAAGGCCAGTTTTCCTAATAGCCTGGGGCATCCTTCCCATTGTAAGGGGGCCTAAGGATGCCATTTTGTCCTTTGTATTCTGCCCTCAAACCCAATTCCATAATCTGGACCCTAAAACCAAGGAAACAGCTCGGGTTGACTAGCTATTGTTTGAAAGGCTGAGGTCCTGAGCATCCCTAGGCCAAGCAGTTTGCAGGGATAACTGACAGAGCCGACAAATTGCCAACAAAAACAGAAGCCAATCCCGCTGGCCTTCACTTTCTATTACTTCCCCTTACACTTTCTCACAGGACACCAGGGAGCCATGCAGAAAGGAAACGGGCCAAACCAACCTGCCTGATTTTTTTTAGTTGGAAAATGGAGTCCCTGTTTCCCCCCATCCATTGCAGGTCTAGATATTTAGTATCCTTTGTATTTTGTACAGCTGAGGACAACGTTTTTGCCCACCCCAAAACAGCAGAACGAACAACGTCCATCCTCTGTACTCTATATACTCTTTAGGGCTCTTGCATACAGATAATCTAACAGATTATCCTGTTAGATCTCAAAATAACCCAGTGAGAATGAATGTTTAGGGATTGTTATCTTCCACTGGAGACATGAAGAAACCGGAGCTCATGAGATGAAGCAATTAGTCCCAAATCCTACAACCCCAAGTGACAGGACCAGGGTTCGCACAGAAGTAGTGAACTTCAGAGTTCTCCTTCCTCTCGATTACTTCGGAAAGAACAACGAAGTAGAAATGGAATCAGACCATTCTGGTGTCAAACAAGACCAAGGAAAAATGTTTCCAAGTTTGGCAACTAATAGGACTAAATCCCCAAAGAAGAGCCTGGTAAAGAACTAAGCGCCCGCCTCTTTCCCTTAGGTCTACCCTAACCCAGACATGGATCTTTCCTTCTGGTTTTTTGTACTCAACGATCCAGCCGGGCGCCCAGAGCAGTCTCGTACTGCCCTGCCCAAGGCGCTCTGGCACACAGCGGAGAGTCTGCCAGACTCGCGGTATTTCACCAGGGATGGGAGGCCGGCTGGTCATGGGAAAACGGAACGTTCAGCGTGCTCAGACACGAACAAATCACGCCCAAACCAACGAGCATATGAAACTAAAACTGGCCCTGGAAATCCACACGGGAAACACCGGCCAGGAGCCAAAGGGCCTGCGGCGCGTCGACCACTGCCCTACCATACCAACGCACGCGCGACAACACTAGCGCAAGCATAATACCGCTCTCGCAGACCCAGACCTGGGCGGGCGCCGACGCCGTGCGCATGCTCCAGCAGCGCGCATGCGCGTCCTCGGCAGTTGCCTTTTCCTAGTAGTCCCCTGCCCTCTCGCCCTGATCCCGAATCCAAACTCTGGGTACCTCAGCCACGGCTCTCACTCTGCATTCCTCACCTTGCGTCCGGTTTTCTCCCGTAGGGCCTTCAGCCGTTCCTTTCGCCGCAACGCCTCTTCCTCCAACCGGCCCACACCGGCCGCAGTAGCCGCCATCTTGCCCGCAGACATCCCCCCTCCCCCACTGTTCTCTTGTCCCGCAGCGCGCAGGCCCAAGGTGTTAGACGAACCCCTCACGGCCAATCCAGGGACGAGAATGGGAGAGCAGGAAGTCCTGAAAGCCAACCAATGCTGAGTTGCTACAGGAGGACCCGCCCTCTTCCTCCCCCACAAAACGTCTAACTCGTCGGGGGTCGGCAAAGAAGGCTCTAAGGCTCGATTCGTCCAATGCCAATCAGGGAAAAAGCGGCAAGAGGAACCAGACCTGAGTGAAGGAGGATAGAGCGCGTCAATCGCTCTGGTTTTACCTAAGCGCCAACCATGCTGGCCACTTGGACTGCGCTGGCCCATCTTTGTCCACTTGCCCTGATTCTTAAAGGCTCGAATGCCTTCATGAAGCCTTCCCTGACTCTCTACTCTGATCCCAGCCTGAGAGGTCTGCCTCTCCTTTCCTCTTAAGCTATCTGTGGCTTCCTGGACGCACTTGTTCATGGGCCTCTGGGCCCTTCTCTGTCCACTCTCAGCTCAGACAAAACCTAAGCAGAGCAGGGCTTGGCTGAATGGCCATTTTCCTCTGGGTTCATGGATGATCCCCTCCCACCTCCAACCCCCCCCCGGGGTGGCAAAGTACCCAGGGTCAGACTACCTAACCTGGAGAAGAGCAAACCCCAACTTGGGCCCAGTGGGCCCTAAGGGACCACCCTGAGCTTAGTTCCTGAGAACTAAGCTGAGAGTTGGTTTGGCCTCCGCCAATAGGTGCACTGCTTCCCAGCAGGAGCTGCCAGGGTATCCTTCCCCAAGTCAATTAGCATGCCCTGACAACCGAGAGACCACTTTGGCTGAAGTCAGTATCTTCTGACAGCCTATCCAGGTCCCCAGAGCCACACCTCCTCCCACCTGGGGAGAGTGACTTGTCTCTCAGTAAAGCTGTTCCCTGCTTGTGACCTCCCTTCCCAGGCTGACAGCAGGTGGACACCCACTCCTTGCTTCCCACTTCCCTTCAGAGACCCCCAGTGCCACAGACCCCTGTCCAACTGGCCCCCACAAACGACCCTCTTGACCTCTGTAACTTGGGCCTTTTGGTGCCCTCTCCCCTGCGTCAGGTGGGGTGCCCTGCCAGGGCCTGGTATGCAGGTAGTACCCAATACGCATGTAATAAGTGTTCAGGAAATGTCAGAAGTAGGATGGGTGGGGCAGAAGAAAAGGCCAGAGTGGAGGAGATGCCCAAGAAGCCAGGAGGACAGAACAGGATGGGTATGGGGACAGAGTCTGTCTTTTCTTGGCCACCCAAGGTCTAGGAGGCTCCAGCCTGGTCAGTTCCTCCAATTGATGGTAACTCTCTGGGTCCCACAGACTTTCCCCCCACCCCCAACAAAGGGCCTCACCCCTGCCCAACACCATGGGCCCTCCTCACCTCCCAGGGGGTGTAGGGGGAGGTGGGGGAAGAGGCCCAGGGGTGATGGTGGCAGTGGGTCTGGAAAGTCAGGCCTCTGTCCCTGTCCATGCTGCCCAGATGGTCCTCATTTGGCCCATCTGGGCCCCAGTTTCTCTGCCTGTTAAACAGAAGCATGAGGTACCCTTTAGCCTTTAACCTCTTGAAGTTAAAGAAAAAAAATGTGAATCAAGTGCTGAGCCCTGGAATGAAGGGTGCCTCCATTTGGAGTATCTAGGAAGGCTTCCCGGAGGAGGGGATCCAGGCGAAGCGAGGAGTACCTAAATCTTCCAGGGATCTGCCCAACAGATGGAGGGAACTGCTCCCCCGGAGTTATTTCAGGCTTGTCTTGCTGTTTTCTGATCCCCCCTCCCGCCCCCGCCCCGCACTCCTGCCACACAATCCTGCTCCACTAACAACAGGATTAAAAAAGTGACACTTCGGTCTCCCCATAAGAGCTTATACCAACGCCTGGCACGTGGTAAACTCTACAAGTGGTTGTCACGGTTGTTGTCCTCGTTAGTTATTGAAGGACCCTGCCCATCTGCACGCGGCTCACAGCCCCTTCCCCCAATCCCTCGAGCCTGTCCCTTCCACGAATGGTGGCCATTCCAGCCAGGCGGGCTGCGTCCCGGTTAGATCTAGACGTAAGACAAATCTGGAATCCCTGACCCCGACCCTAGTCCGGGAGGCTCAGATTGGCCTTTCCGGAGGGCGCGGATTGCGGGGGGCGGGGCTGCTGGGCGCCCTCCCGGGCCGCCCTGACCTCAGACTCCTCCTTCTGTCGGGCTCCCCGCCCTTTGCACGGTCCCGGGATAGGCGGGGCGGCGGTAGCGGCTGCAGAAGCGCAGGAAGCCGGGCGGTGGCCGACCGGGAGGAGGAGGAGCGCGACGGCGGCCAGTACTACTTCCCTCAGTAGTACCGCGCCGCTCCGCCCTGGAGTGACGCCCTCCGCCCATGGGCCTGGCCGAGGGCAACCGGCGGGCGGCGCGGAGGAGGCGGCGGCGGCGGCAGGTGGCGTGCAGCAGGGTTGGAGCCTGGTCGGGCCATGGCCGCCTCGGAGCGGCTCTACGAGTTGTGGCTACTCTACTACGCGCAGGTGAGCCCGCGCCCGCCGTGCCCACAGCTCCGCGCGCCCGGCGTCTGCTGCACCTGCGCCCGCCGCCACCTGGGCCATGTATACGCACGCGCTGGGCGTGCTCGGGCTCCGCACGCACGTGTGCGCCCCCGGCCGGCTGGTGCCTCTGGCACTTATACCTGGGGGTCGGCCCTCGCGGGCGCGCACCTTACAGGAACCTCTTGGGTGGGGACAGTGCAGCCTCGGTTATCCCTGAGGAGAGGGGCCTGGACCAAGACAGGGCACTTACCCCTTTTACAGATGGGGAAACTGAGGCCCGGGGGAAAAAAAAAAAAAGGCCGGCCGGGTCGGAAGGGGCGGGAGGCTTACTTTGAATTTGGGCGTGCCACTCCTGTGGGCGCAGCCCAGTTGGGTGGTCATGGCCAACGGGTCTGAGTGGGCTGGGGGTCTCCAGGCATGCAAGGGGGGCGTCCCTACTTCGGTCTGACTTGAGTCAAGTCCTCAGATACCCTGCAACGAACTGCCGGTGGTGAGCTCCTCCTTGACCCCAGGTGGCCCCACCCCAACCCCCGGGGGCCAGGGTGTGCATTACGGGGGAGGGGGGGTCCAGCCCAAAGAAAAGATTCGCCTTGGATGCTAGGGGTGAAAATGGGGAATGCGGGTGAGGTGGGAGGGATGTTTGAAAGGGATGGGGGGAGGCCATTTTCTCCTGAGCTCCCCGTCCTTCCTCAGAGACTACCTCAAGTGGCCTCAGAAGGTGAAAGGAGCAACTCTGACCCAGGTGTACCCCAAACTGTGTCTCGCACACATAGGCCCCCACTTTCCTTCTGTATTCACAGCAAGGAGAGAACCCAGGGTAAGGCCCCCCCTCCCCTTCACCCAGCACCAGCCTTCCTCCCTGCACCTGCCTGGCATCATACTCCTGGCTCAGGTGTGCCTTGGGCACAATGCACTATTGTCTGCCCCTGATCTCGTCACTAGGGGGAAGTTCATGCTCAAATCAGCCGGCCCTCTGAAGAGGCTAGCCAACTGTCTCCCAGGACTGCAGGCCAGGACTTGGGCCCCAGGGATCAGGAGTCCAGGCCATAAGGGCCATAGCTTCTTGAGCCCGCTTAGGTGGTGAGAAGTCCAGGCACCCGGCAAGAGGCAGTGCATGGAGTAGAGTGTGTCTTTGGTGTGACCCAGGGCACGCTCTTTACACCCCTGAGCCTCTGCTTCCATATCTGTAAATTTGGCACAGTCCTGGCCTCCGGTGGCCTGGACTGTGCAGAGGGATAGCCAGTATGGCTGGTCCAGGGCAGAGAAGTTTCCTGTTTCCCTGCCCCATTGGATCCCCTCGCCCCAGCTTCTCTGTCTCCATCTCCAAAGGTTGGTCCTTGCGAAGGAGCAAAAGATTTGGGAGGAAACCTGCCCTTGGCCCTCATGCTTCTGATTGCCCCCGTGGTCATGGGCAGGTTCTTGGTTTTCAGTTTCTTCAGCTGTGACAGGGCAAAGGGGGGCTTGAACAAGGTGATGAGTCTGAGGGATGTTAATCAAGCTTCTGATTGCCTCCGTGGTTGTGGGCAGGTTCTTGGTCTTCAGTTTCTTCACCTGTGATCAGGCGACGGGGGGCTTGAACGAGGTGACGAGACTGAGGGTTGTTAATGGTGGGTCTTCAGGCTGGGTGGCATGCTGCTGGGGAAGGGTATCTTGGCAGTTTCCCAGGATTGTACCTCCGACGTGGTTACCTCCTGCTGCCCCTTCTAGCTGAGCTCTGCAAGTGGTCATTCCCTCACAGGTGTTTAGCATTCATCTGTGCTGAGTCCCTTCTCCCCCTCCAGCTCCTCACCTCACAGGGCAGGTGTGGGGCACAGGCTAGCTGGTTGTAGCCTTAGAAGCCTGGGCAGGGAGGGTACGGCCTGGGGCCAGGCAAACAAATCCAGGATATGAGTGTGAACCCAGGAGCCGGGAGGGGCCAGGTTTCCTGGGGAGAGGAAGCTTCAGCCAGCCTCCCAGCACTGCCTTCCTGCCGGCTTGGTCCTGCTTCTGCTCCCGGAACATGGTCTCCACCCTCTGTACTGAGCTCCTAGGGAGTGGTGGCTGTGCTACTTTGAGCCCTGCCAGGGACCTATTGTGTGTGTGCTTGGGGGAGAGGGGAAGATAAGGTAAGGGGTCGAACAGAGAGGGTATTAAGAGACCCCTGAAATGGCCAGCTACCCAGCCAGTAGGCTCCCCCAATACTTTCGCCCCTCCCTTCAACAGTGAGAGCTGACATCAGCTGGCAAACCTGTTTCCCCAGTTGTGGGTCTAGGCCTGCCCTGGGAGCACCCCTGTTTCTGCCCTTCCTTTCCCCTCACAGACCCCAGGTTCAGGCCTGCTCACCCCTACCTCTTGGGGCCACGAGTGGGCGAGGGGGCTGTGGGTGGCTACTGAAGGAGGACGGAGGACCAGAGTGCCCCCTGGATATCACTCAGTCTGAGCCCCTCAGAGCCTTAGTGGGGAAACCAAGGCAGGGTCGTACCAAGGTCGTTGGACAGGTTTGGGGCAGAGTCTGGCAGAGCTCTGGCCCAGCCTCCATTCTGTGTTCCTTTACCCAGGAAAGGTCTAGTCCTGTGCGCGGGAAGACTCAGGTGGGCCTGCACCCTGGGACGGCACAGGCCGTTTCCTCTGCCTGGAGCCTTCTCCCTCCTGTCTGAGGAGGCCTTCCCCGCCTGTTCCCGCAGCCCAAGCTGGACCTCAGCCCAGGCGTCTCCCCACTTGAACCCTCATTGCGCTTGCCACTCTCCGGTTTCCCCACGCCTCACATTTAGTAGGTGCTCCTTGGGTATTAGCTGAATGTCCGGGTGACTGATCAGGGATGTCTTACCAGAGGACTGAGTTTGGGCCTGGAGGGGCTGAGCGCACAGGAGCAGGAGGAGCAAGCACAGGGCAGTGGGAACTGTGAGCGGCAAGTTCGTTGGGCGGGTGGGGGGCACATCCAGAGGACTCAACCCGGCAGGGCTTCCCCAGTGAGGGCTTAGGAAGTGGGGGAGAGGATAAGGGGACTGGAGCAGCACCCAGTAGGCTAGCAGTTGGGTGGCATGTAAAGGTTATGCAAAATATGCAGATGCGTGGCCCTCTTTCAGGCTGGAGCAGTAGTGCTGCTCTATAGCCCTCTAGTGCAAGGGAGCATTGGGGAGCATGAAAGCTGAGGGGTACTTAGGGTCCCAAAAGTCAGGACAGGACAAACATTCAGGGTTCAGGTGGGGAGCGTAGGCTGAGCTCTCTGCTTATGCCATTGAGGACTCAGGGTTCTAGGAAGGTCAGGTCAGAGCCCGAGCTGACGTCGCTGTGCCCGCCCCTCCCTGGTCCCTCACCCCTGACTGCTGAGCTCTACTGCCTCATGGAAACCTAGTCAGGCCCCCTGCTCCCTCCGAGACCTTAGCTGGGTCATATTTCTTCCTTTGCCTCAGTTTACCATCTTGAAATGGGAAAAAGGACCTCCTTGGTGCTTGACCACCCCCCCCAACCCTCTTCCGTACCTTAAAGGGGCAACCAGGGTTTCCTGCTACCTGCCTTTATTACTGAGGCAACTGAAGACAGAGCGACTGAGGTGATGGGGAGAGTAGCACAGAGTCCAGGGTTGTGGGAGGGGCTGGTAATCCCTGGAGTTTTTATGGCAACTGGGGGAGCTGATGTGGAAGTGTGGGGTCACTGTGGAAGCAGGTTGGTTACTATGGGGACCCTGAAAGGAAATTCCTGTTTTCCAAAGTGATAGGACAAGGGGAAGGTTAAACCCTGAGGGGTGTTATGGAGACCAGAAGGTCCATGCCTTTCAAGACCCCCTCCCCAGGTAAAGGGGAGAGACTGGCCCAGCCACGTAGGCACTTGGACCACTAGCCTCAGTTGTCCTTGCCCCTGGCAAAGTCCCCATCTTCCTGCTTCGTTCCTTGACCCGAGGCCCTCCAAGTCTGACCTCCAGTCGTCCTGGTGTAGCCAAGAGCCACCTTCAGCTTGACGTTGCCATCCCCCTCATGCTGAGTGGGGAGACCCCCCCACACATGAAGGAGGTCATCCTGGTCAGGCCCCACCCCACCCTATCCCATTTCTGCTTGCCTGTTCCAGGAGATGGGGTGCTCACTACCACCTAGGCAGCTCTGACTGGGAAGAGTCACCACTATGGAGCTTCAGTCTTCTCTCCCTACCCTGCTTCTAGCGCTAACCTGGGGTCCATGAAGATCCTCCCATTCCACCTGCCTGGGACAGCCAGCTGGGGAGTGGCCCATGGGACCTTGGCTCTGCCAGTGAACCAAGGTCTGCCACTCATCTGTCACTCATGGAGGTGGGTGGGGAGAAGATGAGTGTTGCCCTGGAATGCCAAGGGCTTGGGAAGGCAGAGCCCCTGAATTTGGGAGTGGAGCTCTCACTCACCTTACCACATGCTGGTGGGTGTGGTTGGAGAGCCTTTACCTGTTAAGCAAAGAGATGGTTTTAAAGAGGCAGCTGAAACAGAGAGATTAATCGTTTGTTTTGTTTTTTTCATTTTTATTTTATATCAGAATGTAGTTGATTTACAATTTGTGTTAGTTTCAGTTGTACAGCAGTGATTTAGTTATACATATATCTATTCTTTTTTAGATTCTTTTCTCATATAGATTATTACAGAGTATTGAGTAGAGTTCCCTGTGCTATACAGTAGGTCCTTGTTGATTATCTGTTTTACATATAGTAACGTGTATATATTAATCCCAATGTCCTAATTTATCCCTCCCCCCCACCTTTCCCCTTTGGTAACCATAAGTTTGTTTTCTAAATCTGTGAGTCTGTTTCTCTTTTGTAAATAAGTTCATTTGTATCATTTTTTAGATTCCACATATAAGTGATAACATATGACATTTGTTGTTCTCTGACTTAGTATGATCATCTCTAGGTCCATCCATGTTGCTGCAAATGGCATTATTTCATTCTTTTTATGGCTGAGTAATATTCCACTGTGTATATGTACCACATCTTTATGCATTCATCTGTTGATGGACATTTAGGTTGCTTCCATGTCTTGGCTATTGTAAACCGTGCTGTTCATGATACATGAACGTTGGGGTGCATGTATCTTTTCAAAGTATGGTTTTCTCCGGATATATGTCCAGGAATGGGATTGCTGGACCACACGGTAGCTCTATTTTTAGTTTTTTAAGGAACCTCCATACTCTTCTCCATAGTGGCCGTACCAATTTACATTCCCACCAACAGTGTAGGAGAGTTCCCTTTTGAGAGATTAATATTTAGTAAGCTACCAAGTGTAAGAATCAGGTCTGGACTCCAGAACCCATGCCCTCAACCGCATTCAATTTGGCACCCCCGGCCTCTGAAGTACCAGACAGGGCTGCATCTTGGGGAAGGTGCTGGCTCTGATGGGGATACATTTAAGCAGAGGAAACATGGAGAGCAAAGCACATGCAGACTTGTGGCAGTGGGGACAGTGAGTAATATCCAGTGGGCCAGCCAGTGAATATGGCATGTGAGGCTGGAGATGAGGTGGGCACCACCCGTGGGGGGCTTCGGATGTCGGGGGGAGGCTGTGGACGTGCCCTGGGCCTGTGGTAGGGTGGCTGACTGGCTGCTCAGACAGTAGTGGTAACTGATGGGTCCTGGGGGCGCTGGGTACTGTTTAAGGAACTTTGGGGATGGGGGATTTGGGGCAAGATCTGGTCCCTGAGACACAGGGCAAGCCAGGCCTTATGTCAGGCTCGGGGTAAGGCACGCAGGTCTCAGGCAGCACGGTGTCAGGAGCTCAGTGGTCCCTGTCCCTCTGAAAGACAGCCCCACCCACCCATCCACGCCTCAACTGCCTGCCCTCAGCCCTCCCGGGTTACCTCAGAGTTCTGAGGAAGTGGCAGTTCCGTGCTCACCCAGGACCTAAGCAACCTGTGGGAGCTCCCCTCCTCCTGCACTGAGTGTCCTCAGGGCTGGTTGGGCATAGACTGGGGTCCCTACAGGGGTGACTCTGAGACCCCCATACCCACAGCTTTCTCCCCTGCTGCAAGGCCCTGGGAGGAGTGTGACTGCTCCTGACCTGCCTTCATGGGAGGGGCAGGGTTGGGACCCTTGCCCAGTCAGGCTGGGGTGGGGACTGGGCTGGCCCACCAACGTTCCTGTTCAGAGCTGTAAAGGGAAGGAGGAGCCAGCGAGGCAGAGCTTTGAGAGGAGTGTGGGGACCCTGAGCAGCACAGCCACCTCTTGCCGGCTCTGGAGCCTTCGGCATGCAGCCCTGCCTCCACGCTCAAGGCCCCTGCTCTGCCCTGCCTCCCAGCCCCGGTGCCTGCAGGGACTCCCTCACCCCCCAGCACTGCAGCCTCAAGCCATGGGGCCCAGGTCAGAGCCAGGCCGAGGATTCCCGGGGAGAAGAGGTGAGATCCCCAGAGTAAAGACCGGCAGTTACCCCTACCCCTGCCTACTACTGTGCTGTAGAGCCCCCTCTGGCCCCTCCAGAACCCACAAAGACTGCTGCCTTGATTGCCTCAGACCTGAACCCAGCCCAGCCTGGACCTGCTGGAAGTTTGCAGGACTGGACAGGCTGAGGGTGTGGTTCTAGGGACAGAAAGCAGGGGTGTGCAGAGTTTGAGGGGCCCGTCAGGTCTGGGAGGGCCGATCCAGGTGATGGCCATGAGGAGGGTGGGAGTTTCCTGCTTAAGTACCAAAAGCCCAAGTCACAGATGGCAGTGGGGCATGGGAGATCAGAGGCCTACACAGGAGAATGTGAATCACGGATGTGGAAGGGCAGAGAGGCTGGAGGAGCAGTCCCTGGTTGGACTAGGGACCCAGAATGCCTGGCTTAGCAATTAAGCCTTTTATCTTTGGGTCAGGGAGGGAGGACATGGTCAAGTGTGGGCTTACAGGTGCTCAGCAGAGCTGCAGTGAGCAAGAAGGACTCAGGTTTTGGGTGGGAGAGACTGTGGCTTGACCGGGGGTGGTTTGGGGCTAGAAGAAGGGAGGATGGTGTTGGGACAGTTTTGAAGGTAGGGAAGGATGTGTGGAGTCATTGAGGCAGGGTCGTGGGTCATGTGGTCAGCTTGGGCTGACTGGCTCTAGCCACCATGAGTGATCCTGGCCTAGAACAAAGGTTGAGCTGCAACTGTGCTAATGGACGAGGCATCCCCTCTGGGGCGCCCTGTTTTCCCATTTGCAGTGGGAAGTGTTCAAAAGAAATGGTCTAAGAGCCCTGGCCTGCTCTGGTGTTTTCAGGGTTGGGCATGTTGGTGTCCTTGCTGGTTTGTGGAGAGGAGAGGTATAGACAGAGGTAGGTGAGCAGGGAGGCTGCCAGCGGCAGAGGGTGGAGAGGTCACCAAAGGTAACTGACAGGCAAAAAGTCACGGTGGTGTGGGCCTGCACCTTGGTGGCCCCAGCCCCTCTCTGAATTGCCTGGGCCTTGGCTTTGTGACAAAATGTACAAGGAAGGTGTCCAACCACAGGGTGGAGGGCTGCTCTGTCTAGGTTTTTTTGGGGCCTGGCCCAGTCTGCTGGGGTCAGGCCCCTTCCCTGGGGCCCGTTCAGCCCTGGCCCTGTGGTCTGGGGCCCACAAGTGGCAAAAAATTAGCCGTCCATGCAAAGGTAGTTCTGGAGGTCCTTGATTTGAGGTCCGTGGCACCTGGGGAGCAGTCTCAGGGTGTTGTCTGTGATGTGTCCCTTGCCCCTACATGTTCAGTATAGTCCCTGTCCTTCCCCCCTGCCCCTGGGAAAGAAAGTTGCCTTCTGGGCCCTGCTGGTTAGGGTGGGTGCTCCAGATGGGGCTGGTGTGGAAGGAGGGAAGGGGGAGGGATGGAAGGAGGAGCTCAGATCCAGGCCACCACCCACTCCATGCCTTGGGAGGGGCTTAGAGGTTAGAACAGATTAGGGCTAGTCCAGGGCTTACCTGTGTCCCTGGAGCAAAGAGACCAGCAGGGCCAGATGGGGAGCCTGGACGCGGGAGGAGGGTGGGGCAGAGGTATGGATGAGTCCTTCAACATCATTGCCTGGGCCTGAGGCCTTAGACCCAGGCAGGGAGCTGTGGGTGCCTTGAATGAAGGGCACTATAGTAGCAGGGACCACAACCTGTCCCTGGATAGGCTTGCCCTGGCTCCTATCCCGGAGTTCTCCTGGACGTCATGCCTGTAGAACTAGTTTCTGTCCACAAGCTCCACCCAGGGCAATGTGACCCCCGCCCCTCTGTGCTGCAGGCCCCACCCCCGGTGCTAGGCTGGGTCCTTCACAGCTTCTCTTGCTGGGCCCTGGGTGCCCCAGGCCCTCCCACATCCCTGCGGTCTGCCGGGAGGAAGCGGCCCCCTTCCCCCACCGTGACTTTGCGCTTCCTGCCCCGGGGGCCAGGGTGAGAGGGGACATTTCCCGTTCACACCAAAGTTTCCCTGGCTGGTGGCGCCCAAACTCGGGCTCAGCCCGCTGTCCCTCTTACCCATGGAACCAGCTCTGGGGCCTGGGGTCCAGGTAACCAGCAGTGTGTGGGCGGAGGTTCCCAGGGTGAGGCAGGGCATTTTGCGTGTACAGGTGGGGGATGTGTGTGTGCGTGGGTGTGCCTGGCCGATAGTGCACATACAGCCTGGGCTATACAGTCAAGGAAGGTTTCCTGGAGGTGGTGGATGCTGAGTTGGGAGAAGGTGGCAGGCGAGAGCCCATCCCATAGCTTTGGGTTCAGGGAGGCTGGTGAGTGGGAGACCTTTAGCCCCAGCACCCCTGTGGGCCACAACCATGCCCTAGGAATGTATACACTTAAGTCCCTCCCCTGCCTGTGTCAGGCTTGCCTGGGTCCCCAAGGGTTCAGGAAGTGAGAGAGGAGACTGGGAGGCTGAGAAAAGCAGATGGGGGCCCTGAGAGAGCGGTCAGTATGTAAGGCAGTCCTCTGATGCTGACCTTCCACTTCCTGTCCTCCTCCCCCACCCATCCCTCCCTTTCTCCCCCCCCCACTGCTCCGCCTCCAATCTCTGTGTGCCCCCGTTCACTTTCCACCTCTGTCCACATCCCCTTGTCCCTCCCCTGTCCACTGTGCCCCTTCTGCCCCCACCACTGTTCCCCTGAACTCCTTCGCCTGCAGAAGGACCTGGGCTATCTGCAGCAGTGGCTGAAGGCCTTTGTGAGTACCTTCGAGAAGAGCATCTCACTATCCTCTCTGGAGCCACGCAGGTGAGGCTGGAGCTACATGGAGGGCGGGAGGCTGAGGGATGCTCGGCGCCTAGTGACCCTGCTCCCTGCAGGCCGGAGGAAGCAGGTGCGGAGCTGCCGCTGCTACCTCGGGATGCGCTGCACGTGCTGGCCGAGCAGCTGGACGAGGGGGACCTGGAGCAAGCCCTGCTGCTGCTCAAGCTCTTCGTCATCCTCTGCAGGTGGGTCCCTGTTGTCTCCTCCACGGTGAGAAAATGTGCAATTGTGGGCTGGGGTGAGGGCTGGCTTGTCACCGGGACCTCTCCCATCCTTCACTTCCCAGGAACCCGGAGAATGTAGAGGCAGGCTGGGGCCAGGTGCTGGTGCCCCGGGTGCTGGCATTGCTGACCCGCTTGGTGGCCAAGGTGAGGTGGCCTCTACCCTGGGGGTTGGCAGGTGGTAGCCACAGCCCAGCTAACCCCCCTTCACCCTCTCCGCATGCCTACAGCTGAAAGGACCCCCACCGCTGGAGGAGGGCCATGGGTCCCAGCTGGAAAACGTAGCCCTGCATGCCCTGCTCCTCTGTGAGGGCCTCTTCGACCCCTACCAGACCTGGCGGCGCCAGCACAGCGGGTGAGAGGCGGCCCGCAGGCGGAGGACCCAGAGGAGGCCCGGGACAGGATGGGGGTGGCCACACTGGCCAAGGTGCAGAGGTGGGCGGGGCCGGTGTGCAGGCTGCTGAGGGGAGGATGACGCAGGAGGAGTGAAGCACTGGCCTCGCCTCGGTCCCTACCCACGCTGTCCCCACCTGCCAGGGAAGTCATCAGCTCGAAGGAGAAGAGCAAGTACAAGTTCCCTCCTGCGGCTTTGCCCTGTGGATTCAGCACCTTCTTCCGAGGTCAGACCCCACCCCCGGCCCGCCTGGCCCCGCCCCCAAACATGAGCCCCCTCCTTTGGTTCCCCATTGCATATGCAGGATAGGACCCACTTGTGGCTGTACTCAGGGCTGGGAGAACCATGGGAATTTGAGTGGGCTTCCAAAGGCAAGTAGGAGTTCAGGGGCAGAGAGGAGAGGAAGGGCATGTCTGCACAAAATGAGTAATTTCTTTTTGCCGGGGAGTCGATTTCCCTTCCCCCTTCTCTCCTGTCTCTTGGGACCCCCCCATTGCTTGTACCCCACTCTGATCTGGACCATCTTTAAACTCCCTGGTCCAATCTCTTTGTCCCTGTAGCTCCACCCAGTCTCCTCTCTTCCACAAGACAGTGTCTACATTAGGTGTCTCCCCTTCCTGCTCCCATACTCCCGGGGAAGCTGACCCCCCAGAACATCTCTGGCCACCTATTCTCCCTGGGTACCTTTTGCTCCTGAGTGTCCTCTCTCCTCTCATTGGAAGACACTGGCCAGGATTTCAGATGGGCTCCTGGCAGGATGCTGTCTGGACAGGGACAGGCCAGGTTTGGGAAGGTGGTGGCCTAGTAAATATCTCAGTGTTTCTGGGATGCACCAGGGAGCTGCGGGCCTGGGTTTGGAACGGGCACAACAGCTCCAAGAGGGGAGATGCCCCTGGGAAGCTCCCTGCCTCTGTTCTCCCACAGCCTGAGTACTCTTCTTAAAACACACTGCATTTTGTTTCCCCTACTGTAAATTCCTCAGTGGGGACCTGACGCCCTCAGAATCCAATCGTCTCCACAGCCTTCCTTTCCAGCCCCGCTTGCTCTCCGCTCTCCAGCCATGGTCCTGTCCTCTCATTCCTAGTATCCAACTAGTTATCCCACCTTTGGTCTTTGTCCATACTGTTTCCTTTCCCTTTCCTGGCCAACTGCATTATCAGGCCTCACCTTGAAAGCCCTGTCCCCCGGGAGGCCCCCCACCCCATCCCACTGGTATCAAGGCAGCTCTGCATTCCCCCCCTCCAACGCCCACACACTCATGTGACCCAGGGATGGTCCTTTCTGCTCTCTGAGTTTCAGTTCGTGTCCTGGCATCCTGTCCAGCTTTACTGGAGCAGGGCCAGGTGGGCCTCCCAGATATGACGCTGTGAAAGCCCCTAGAAGTCCCCAGTGCGGGTGTAGGGGGATGGTGTGCGGAGCATCTGTATGATAGGTACGGCAGGGTCCCCAGAGCCGGTCACGGGATGCTCCAACCATCACAGGGCAGAGGGACCAGGAGACTTGTATCTAAGAAACTAAACCCTGGGTTGCCATGGGGAAGTGCATGGGGGGTGCTCACCCTGGGGTCCTCATTTTGGGGCTTAAGTTTCCAGGGAGCTGGCTAGGCTCTCAGGGCAGGGCCATGCCCCCTACAAGCTCCCCAACGAAGGGCTGTGTCCTCCTCAGACCTCCTAGCATAGAGTCATGACGTTTTAGACTCCCTGCACAGAACCCGGTCTTCTCCCTCAGATTGGGCCTCCCAGCCTTGTTCCTTGACCCAGCCCCCCACTCCCACCCCAGGGCACCCACCTCTTGTGTGGTCCCCTGGACCCACAGCCCTGCAAGCTTTGTGACACTGTCTTGCTCCCCACCCCCATCAGAGAGCCTGCAGGATGCAGATCACTTGCCTTCTGTGCTCCTGCTGCGTCTCATCCATCTCTTTGGTGCTGTCCTTGCAGGAGGGAAGGTAGGCTGGGAGGAGCCTGGGGGCCCAAGGGTGGCTGTCTCACGGTCTCTCTGCTGGGTGAGCCCTTTGCCCATTGCCCGTCTCTGCCCGCACCTGCAGGAGAACGGGCAGAAGGCTGTGAGCGCTGGCACTGTTCAGGGCCTGCTGGATGTGGTGCAGGGCCGGGGCCACAGGCCAGCCCAGGACCCCCGCCTAGTGCCGCTGGCACTGGAGGCACTGGTGGGTGTGGTACATGTCCTGCACGCCAGCCACACACACCCCCGGGGACCAGAACTCCGAGCCCTGCTTGAGGGCTACTTCCGTGTCCTTAATGCCGACTGGCCGGCCGGGCCAAGCCTGGACCCCGAAGAGGCCCTCATCACCCTACGGGTCAGCATGCTCGGTGGGTATAGCCTCTTGGGCTCTTGGGGAGGTGGCACTAGCAGGGGAAGGCCCAGGTGATGATGGAAAGGCTGGCCTGGGCAGCATGGGAAGAAGGTTTAAGGCTGACCAGGGGCTCTGCTGAGACCGGCTTGGGCAGGGCTGACCCTTGACCTCTCCACAGACGCCATCCCCATGATGCTGGCATGTGAGGACCGGCCAGTGCTGCAGGCCACCTTCCTCAGCAACAATTGCTTTGAACACCTTATTCGCCTCATCCAGAACAGCAAGGTGGGCGGGGCCCAGGCTGGGGTGGGGGGCCTGGACCCCAGAGGCTGGGGGCACCGCGTGTGGATGCCGAACTGCTGATGAGCAAACTTGGGCTGGTGGGATGGCTTGCACTTCAGTGGGAGGGCCTGGGGCTCAGGATGGCTCTGGACCCCACGTGAAGAGTGTGTTATAGAAGGATGGGAGCTGCCCTGGCCCCTTGTTTCCCTTTTCCCCAACCCCAAACGTAGGGGCAGGAGGAAGGCTCAGCTGTTTTGGATGTAGTGCCTACCCCTGCCCACTTATCTGCCCCCGGCTCTGTCCCTCCGGGCAGGATATGGGTGGCTCAGCTCCCCTACTCTTCCCTAGTGCCTGGTGGGGCGCTCGGCCTGGGGCTCAGGGCGCATCCTTCCCTATGGGGCGGAGCCCTGGCAACTGCCCCAGGTTCTGCTCTAATCCCACCCTTCCTCCATCTTCTCTCTCCTCTGCCTCCTCCACCTTGTGCCTCCCCCGCAACAGCTGTACCTGCAGGCCCGGGCGCCCCCTGAGGGGGACAGTGACCTGGCTACCTGGTTACTGACCGAGCCCGATGTCCAGAAGGTACCACCCTGGGGCTGACCAACTCAGGCACCCACGTCCCTGGGCACCCACCCCCCAGGGTTCCCTCTTTGAGCCTTTCTGCACTATGCAGGGGGAACGAGCAGATACATGCCAGCCCTGGTATAGCCTAGTGATGGGGCTGGGTCCCCCATGCTGTCTCACCTACCTTTCAAATCCCAATCCTAGGAAATGGCACAGTTGTGGTCTGTTCCCTGACTTATATTAGTCTTGGGAGCTGGGGTTTGGCTATGCCAACCTGGAAGGAACCTTCGATACTCAACCACCCCACCCCCATTGCACAGAAGGGGAAACAAGAGGCCAGATACTCAGGGATTTGGCTGTGGTCACTCACAGAGAAGGAGGTCCCCCACATGGGGCCACTTCTTTGCTTGGATCCTTGCACCTGCCCTAAGCAGGTCACTGGGAGTTCCCTATCCCCTCATGCCCTCATGACGTGCTCCCTGCCTCATCTTGCATGGGGGCTGTAGGAGGCTGCGGGGTTTCAGGGGCTCTGCATGGGGCACCCTCTCTCTGGTGGCTCAACACCTGTGCCCCCACCTCCAGAGCCCTGCCCTGGCTTTGTCCTCATGAAGCAGCCCTGTGTGACTATTGCACTAGGCTGTTTTCTGAGAACCTGCATGTCCATTCATCTACAAAGTAGGCAAGGCCAGTGAGACCCCTGCTTTTTACAGATGAGGAAACTGAGGCCTGGGGGAGGGAAAAGATTGCCTGAGGTCCCTTGGGGAGTCAGGCAGAGCTGGGACCAAGGGCCCCATGGAGCCAAAATACAGCCTGGCACCTGCTGACAAACTCTCCAAGCCCTCCTGACTTCTCAGCCCCTCAGTAGGGCAGGGTGAAGGAGTAGCATGCCTCTGGCTGTTGGGTTCAGCAAGGGTGAACCTCACTATCCCCACCTGGATCTAGGGGAAAGGGGCAGGGTCGGACTTAAAGGTTTCGAAGGTTCTTCTGGTTCTAACATCCTGTGATTGATTGTCCCTAAATTCTCCAACCCCCTGTCAATCATTATGGGTGATGGGGCACTTGCCAGCCTGCCTGCACGTGTGTTTAGCTTGGGTGGGGATGGGTGGAGACCGGGGCCCATAAACCCACTGCACAGTGGAGGGCAGAGGGCTGCGGCCGAAGGGTTCACTGGTGATCTGTCCCAGTATCCCATTGGGGCCCTTCCCAGCCTTGGTTTCTTCCCTGGCTTCTCTGTCAGAGTGGGCCTTGCCCAGCTGCTCAGAGAGGGCCCCAAGGTCAGGGTGAGGGTCGCGGCAGTTTGGGCAAGGGTAGAGGGCCTGGTGGCTTCTGTTCTAGCACTGTATGGCCCAGACAGGGTTGCCACACTCCCAGGGCCCCAAGCCAGCTCAGCTACTTGCCTTGGGGCATCTGTTCCTGTCCCTGTACCCCTTTTACTGCAGGGTGCTGCCAGCTGCGATGTCCTGGCACCTGCCTCTCCTGACTGCCCCTCCCCACCCCAAGGTACTGGACCAGGACACAGACGCCATTGCAGTCCACGTAGTCAGAGTGTTGACCTGCATCATGAGCGGCTCCCCCTCCGCCAAGGTGAGGATGCTGCGGTCCTGCTGTAGTAGGGGTGCGGGATGGGAGTTAAATCGACCAGCTGTCTCGAGAACAGGCCTGGCTGATGGCTGTCAGAGCAGGTGAGCTGGGGAGGTGACCATCCTGCCCTCTGGGGTACGGCTCAGCCCCCTGGGCGAGCATGGTCATTAGTCCTGGGAGCTGGTATCCTGGCTCAGAGCTGGAGGGCGGAAGGATGCCTGTGGCTGACCACCATCTGCAGCCTTCCGAGGTAGACCTATTCCCCTGCTAGCACTGACCCAGAGGCAGAGCCAGGCAAGGGGGCCCTGAAAGGTGAGGCCTCCTCCAGGGTTCTCGTAGGGTGTGAGTGCGCCCTGGGGCCCACATACACACTCACTCCTTTCCCACGCATCCCTGCACAGGAGGTGTTTAAGGAGCGCATCGGCTACCCTCACCTGCAAGAGGTTCTGCAGAGTCACGGTCCCCCCACCCATCGACTGTTGCAAGAGCTGCTCAACATGGTGAGGGCAAGGGCTTGGGGGCAGGGTCCCAAGGGCAGCCAGGACTGAGTCAGGGCTACCACAGAAGGTGAGCTCTCCACCTTAGGGGACCATGTTGACTGTGTGTGACCTGGGGCCTGACCCTGTGTGTCAGGGTCACTGGGGTGAGGATTCTGAGCTGCATGGGGCCCAGAAGCTGCTGCATGTTAGCAAGCCCCAGGATGATCCTAGGAATAGGCAGTTGGGGTTTAGGCCAACCCAGACCGAAAGCCAAGGGTTGTTGTTGGTAGCGGTGGTTGTCTGAGCACCTCTGGCTTTCCTGAGCCTCAGACACAACCTGTGAGCTGGATGGGGTAGCACACGTTGTGTTCCCATGCTGTAGGCAAGTAAACTGAGACCGGAAGTCCCACTGTTGGTAGGGTGGCCTGTTCCATGCCAGTTGCCCGGGAACTATCATTCTCTCCTCCCACAGGCTGTGGAGGGCAACCACAGCACGTGTCCGCCACCACCAATCCGCAATGAGCAGCCGGTGCTGGTGCTAATGCGGTGGCTTCCAGCACTGCCCACAGCTGAACTGCGGCTCTTCCTAGCGCAGCGCCTCTGGTGGCTCTGTGACAGCTGCCCTGCCAGCCGTGCCACGTGTGTCCAGGCCGGTCTGGTGGGCTGCCTGTTGGAGACACTCAGCAAGGGCGTAGCCCTGGGGGCTCGCTGCCAGGAGCAGCTGCTGGCGCTGCTGCAAGCATTGGGCCACGTGTCACTAAGGCCCTTGGAGCTGCGTCGCTTGCTTCGTCCCCCACCAGGTCTGGACTCAGGGCCGGGTGGAGCTGAGGCCGGGGATGCCCGACACGCAGGTGCCATCATCCGCGCGCTCTCAGGCATGGCCCGGCACCGGGGCCCGGCACGAGCCCTGTGCTACTTTGACCTCACGCCCAGCATGGCGGGTATCATGGTACCCACTGTGCAGCGATGGCCAGGACCTGGCTTCACCTTCCATGCCTGGCTGTGTCTGCACCCCACGGCTGTAACACCTGCCCCGGCCCCCACCCGGCGGCTCCAGCGAAAGCAACTGTACAGGTGGGTGACTGCTAGGGACCAGGGTGCGGTGCCAGGGTGAGCAGGAGGACCAGCGGGCATAACTGGCTTGGCCTGCCCCCAGCTTCTTCACCAGCAGCGGCTCAGGGTTTGAAGCCTTCTTCACGGCGGCTGGGACCCTGGTGGTGGCCGTGTGCACCCGGAAGGAGTACTTGACCATGAGCTTGCCTGAAGTGTCCTTTGCCGACTCTGCCTGGGTGAGCCTCTGTCCTCATGTGGCCCAGGGAGGTGGAGGGGACACCACGTCCCAACCTGTGACCTGATGTTGTGGCTTCTGTTCTAGCACTGTGTGGCCATTGTCCATGTGCCAGGGCGCCGACCGTTCAGCCAGAACCTGGTGCATGTCTACAAAGACGGCTATCTGGTGAAGACGGCACCCCTTCGCTGCCCCTCCCTTAGTGAGGTGTGCCAGGCAGGGTTTGGGGAGGCTTGGGCAGCTGCGGGCACTTGGACAGGGTGGGGCCTGGAGCCCCGTGTTCCCCCTCCCCCACCCCACAGGCCTCAGCCTCTGGGGCCTGTGCAGCCTTGGGGGTCACCGAGGAACTGGATGCAGGTGGAACCCCAGGCTCTGCTGTGACCTGACCACTCCCCCAACTCTGGCCCCACAGCCTTTCTCCTCCTGCTGTATCGGCTCTGCTGGGCACCGCACAACGACCACCACCATGGGCCTGCCTGCGCCACCTGTCCCCGCTGCCCTGGCTCACACTCACCCCTCCCTCACCCGCTCCAAGTCAGTCCCGACCACCACAGGGCTTGGCTGGGGGTCCGGGCTGGTGGCCCCCTTGCAGGAGGGCAGCATCAGCTCCACCCTCGCAGGCACACAGGACACTCGGTGGGGCAGCCCCACATCCCTGGAGGGCGAGCTGGGGGCTGTGGCCATCTTCCATGAAGCCCTGCAGGCGGCAGCCCTGCGGGTCCTGTGCACCCTGGGTATGCAGCCCCGTCCCCGTGCCCTGCCCCAGCCCCTACCGCTTTGCCCCAGGACCCAACTGGTTGGGTCTCAACAAGTGCCCAGGCCAGAAACGAGGGGTCTGGCGGGGGGAAGGTGTCCCTGGGGGGGGTCTGTCCTCTGATCAGGCAGAGAAGAGGCAGGCTGTGGGTGGGGTTTGGCCAGAACCCCAGCCAGGTCTGAAGCCCCCCTGCCCACCCGCCAGGGCCCAATGAGACAGCACCCTTCAAGCCTGAGGGTGAACTGCATGACCTTGGCACCAAGCTGCTCCTCCATTACTCACCTCAGGTATTGGGGGGGGGCAGTTGGCTTAATCCCACTCCCCCTGCCTCCCACCTCTGTCTCCTGCCACCTCCTCCACTGAGCCTTGCTGTCTGCTCACCCCCTGTCCCCAGGCCTGTAAGAACAACATCTGCCTGGACCTGTCCCCTGGTCACGGGCTGGATGGCCGCCTGACAGGCCACAGGGTGGAGACCTGGGACGTGAAGGTGTGTGCTCACGTGAGCAGTGTGTGCAGGAAGCATGAGCATGGGCACATGTGTACAGGGTGGGCTGGGGAGTGGCACTGCGCCCTGGGAGGTCTCGAGGAGACCTAGATTTCCAGGCTGGAGGGTCTGCTGGGATGGAGTGGGGCAGGAGGTGGCTGGGTGCTGCCCTCTCATGGTGGGCCCCACCCACAGGATGTGGTGAATTGCGTGGGAGGCATGGGTGCCCTGCTGCCCCTGCTGGAACGAGTGGCTGCACAGCCCCAAGAAGCCGAGGCAGGTCCAGTAGAAACACATGACCTGGTGGGGCCCGAACTGACCTCTGGCCACAACGCCACCCAGGGACTGCTTCTCCCACTGGGCAAGTCCTCAGGTAAGTGTCCCTGGTGCCTGAACTGGGGGGAGGAGATCTTGGCATGGTTGTGGGGCTGGGCTGCTTGAGGTCTCTGTGGCCACCGGCAGGCCTTTGACGTTTATCTGTTCCCTTCCTGGTGGCGGTAGAGGAGCGAATGGAGAGGAATGCAGTGGCTGCCTTTCTGCTGATGCTGCGGAACTTCCTACAGGGCCATGCTGTGAACCAGGAGAGCCTGGTGCAGTGCCAGGGGCCTGCCATCATTGGGGCCCTCCTGCGCAAGGTGGGGCCTGCTGGGGCAGGCGGGGAGGGGACTGCCCTGTCTGACTAAGGAGACTGATTGGAGGGACCGAGAAGGGGAGCCTGATGCCATCGGTCAGGGAGGGCCTCCTGGGAGAGATGGCATTTGAGCAGGGCCTTGAGAGGCTGGGCAGGGTTTGGCTAAAGAGGGTCTGGGGGAAGTAGCAGCACAGCAGGGCACCTGCACAGCAGGCTGGGAGCTTGCACTTCAGAGATGGTAGGGAGCCACTGAAGCGTTTTGAGCAGGCAGGATGCTTGTGTCCGTCTGCCTGTGCAGGGCAGGGTGGAAACTGGGAGGCCTGAGAGGGGGCGGGCAGGGCCTGATACCTCACCCCAGCTCCTCTGTCCTCCCCCAGGTCCCCAGCTGGGCCATGGACATGAATGTGCTCATGTCTGCCCAGCTTCTGATGGAGCAGGTGGCAGCCGAGGGCGGTGGGCCCCTCCTGTACCTGCTCTACCAGCATTTGCTCTTCAACTTTCACCTCTGGACCCTTAGCGACTTCGCTGTGCGCCTGGGTAGGTGTGGGGACTTGGGTGAGGGGATGCCGCCAGGCAGGATGTTGGTGGAGGTTCTGAGAAGCTATAGCCCTGTGGGTGATCTGAGGGGACATATCTGCCCTGAGGCATCTGAGGGGACCATGACCCTCTCCTGGTGGGGGGTGGAGGTGGGCAGGGAGGTCTGGCAGGGCCATGGCCCCTGTCTTGGAGGATGGAAGGGACCCGGCTCAGCCAGGTAGCCTGAGCCCTCTGCCGATTCCCACGTAGGCCACATCCAGTACGTGTCTAGCATAGTCCGTGAGCATAGACAGAAGCTGCGGAAGAAGTACGGGGTCCAGTTCATCCTCGATGCTCTGCGCGCTCACTACAGGTGAGGCTGGTGGGGGCAGATGGGGTGGGGTGCTGACACTGCAGCTTCTGGCCTTGGGGGCAGGTCTGTTCAGTCCCCCAGCTCACCTGCCCACTTGCCCTGTTCTCCCCTCCATGCCCCTGTGTTCTCCTGGCCCTGGGTGCTTGTTTCTGCTGGGACCTGCCCAGCCTACAGCGGGAGCGCCCCCTAGCGGCCGATGACCTGCGCACAGTGCAGACTTCACTCCTGGGCCTGGCGCGGGAGTTTCTGGTGCGGAGCTCTTCCGCTGATGACCTGCAGGTGGTGCTGAACTTTCTGGCGGCCGCGGGTGATGATGGCCACGTAAGCTGGGGGTTGGCGAGGGTGAGACTAGGGGGAGGGGTGGAGTGTGGACCACGTTCAGGGTTGCGGGGTGGTCGGCTCAGTGTGAGACTTTGTATCCCCAGGTGCTGGGTGCGCTGGACCTGCTGCTGGCACTGCTGCAGGGCTCCCCAGCACAGGAGTCTTTGGCTGTCTTCCTGCTGGAGCCAGGGAACCTTGAGGTGCTCCTGGCGCTGCTGGTGCGGCCAAGGCCCACGCCCTTGCTGCCCGACCGCGTCTGCAAGGTACACTCAGCTCACTCCTGACCCTGGCATCCTAATTCACGGGGGCCTCCGCCTGAGTCCAGAGAGCTGCAGAAGGCCTTAGGCTGGTGGGTGAAGCTGCCTTTGCAGGCCTCTCTTGGAGCCACACACCTGCGTGGTGACTCACCCTCCTACAGTAATTCTTTCCCCATGATGACGACCCCTACCCCCTACGACCCCTACACAGATCCTGCGCAGACTGCAGCAGAATGAGCGCTTACCTGAGCGCAGCCGCCAGCGGCTCCGGCTGCGAGAGTGTGGCCTCCAGGGTCTCGTTGCCTGCCTGCCGGAGGGGGCTGTTTCCCCCCAGCTCTGCCAGGGCCTCTTCAAGCTGTTCCTGGGGGCAGGTACAACCTGGCTGGGGCCAAGAGGCAGGCCAAGTAGAGGGGTGATGTGGATCCAGGAACCAGGGCAGGTGGGAATAGGGAAGGCGTTGGTACCAAGAGACCAAGGCTGAGCCAGCAGAGGAGCACAGTCCCTCTCTGGGGTCAGTCCCTCAGGCCTTTTCTGGCCGTTTTCCCAGATTGCCTGAACCTCTCAGATCTATTGGCTGTGGTGCAGCTGTCCCTCCAGGCTGACCTCAGCATCCGCCTAGACATCTGTCGTCAGGTGAGTGGGAAGTGAAAACTTTGTTGGGGGTTGGGGGGCGGCTTCTACCCTGCAGACTTTGCCTGTGACGAGGGGTCTCTGGAGGCCTCCCATGTAAAGGCCCCAGGAGGAGGGGCTGGGGCAGGCTGTCGGATGAGTCCCTCATTTGCTGTGCCCTGGCCTGGCAGCTCTTCCACCTCATCTACGGACAGCCAGACGTAGTGCGGCTGCTGGCCCGACAGGCCGGCTGGCAGGATGTGCTGACCCGGCTGTTTGTCCTGGAAGCCGTCACAGCTGGCAGTCCCCTGCCCTTTACCCCCGAGCCACCCACCTCCCCGGAGCCAGCCTTACACAAGCCACCCACTGAGTCACCTGAGCCTTCGGACGTCTTCCTGCCCGAAGAGGTCCCCTGCCCTGACCCTGACGCCTTTTACCAGGCTCTTTCCCCATTCTCCGCACCCTTTGAGCTGGGCCTGGAACGGGCCAGTGTGAGTTCAGGCAATACTGCTGGCGGTGGCGGTGGCAGTGGGACTCTCACTCCAGCCAGCCAGCCTGGCACACCTTCCCCGCTGGATGGGCCCCGGTCCTTCCCTATTGCCCAGGGCCGCCACAGCTCCAGTCTCTCCAATGTGCTGGAGGATGGCAGCCTGCCAGAGCCCACCATCAGTGGGGATGACGCCTCTAATACAAGCAACCCTCAGGTGAGGCGGGCCCACCCTCTACCACTGTACGGCACCAAGGGAGGGCACCTCTGGGACACAGGGCAGGCAGCGTAGCTTTTCCAAAGGTGTTGCCCTATTTGACATCAGGGCTACAACTGCCATTCGGGTCTGGCGCTGCCGCCTCGTAGCTTTTATCTGCAGTGTGTTCCCTGGGGGGTGGGAGGTGTTCTGGAACAGGGCAAGTCATGCTGAGACAGAGTTGGGGGCACTAACTAGGCTTCAGAAGGCCCTGGAGAGCCTGTGAGGCAGGAACTTTACAGGGCTCATGGGCAGCATTGCTCTAAGGGTCCTGCTTTGTGCTTCTGGATCTGGGGATGGGCGTCTGCTTATTCTATGGCATCCTTCCAGAGAATTCTAGGACAGTCCTTGAGGCCTGTGAGGACTGTGAGGTAACCGTGTGAACTGCCTCTCCTCTTAGGAGTCCTGGAATCCCAGGATCCTCCCTGGAACTCGGGCAGTGGCTGAGGCCCACACCATCTGTTAGGCCTTTAGCACCAGACTGGCTCAGCTGTTGGCCAAAGGATCGGCTTCCTGCTGTCCCTACTAGTGGGTTTTGGGCGGACGTGCTGAACAGGGGTGGTAGTGGGGCAGTGATTGCCTCCCTCCCCAGCCTGCACCCCACACACCCACTGTGTCCGCAGCAATCCTGTGAGGAGGAGCTTTGTAACCTGCTCACCAACGTGCTGTTCTCGGTGACTTGGCGGGGAGTGGATGGCAGTGACGAGGCTGCCTGGCGGGAGCGCGGCCAGGTCTTCTCCGTGCTCACCCAGCTGGGGGCCTCGGCCACGCTTGTGCGCCCACCAGACTGCATCAAGCGCAGGTGAGGGGGTGACTCAGGAGGGGGAAGAGCCTCGGGGAAACCTGGGGCCAAGAAGGCGGTCAGGTAGACACCTGAGTTCCTCGCCCCCCTGCAGCCTCCTGGAGATGATGCTGGAGTCAGCCCTGACCGACATCAAAGAGGCCCCCCTTGGGGTCCCAGCCAGCCTCACCCAGCAGGCGCTCTGGCTGCTGCGCCTGCTGCAGGACTTCCTGTGTGCTGAGGGCCACGGTAACCAGGAGCTGTGGAGTGAGAAGGTATGACAGCTCAGAGGGGCACGTGCTCAATGTTCTCGTGCACCTGAGGGCATCTGGTCTGGGAGGTGGATGAGTACACGTGTGCCATCATGGGTGCATCAGCTCCGGTATCTGTGAGCGTAGGTTTATCTGTACGTACAAACCATTCCTGGCCTCCAGCCCAAACCTTACCTTGCTCTTGCCCCATGGGCTTTTGGCCTCCTCTGGTGATGGCCGCCTGGAATATATGGTGTGTGGCAGCTCTTTGAAGGTGTGTGCAGCCTGCTTGATCACCTGGGGGCCTGGCTGCACCTGGCCAATGGCACAGCAGATCTCCGAGAGATGGCACAGATCGGCCTGCGCCTCGTGCTTGGCTATATTCTGCTGGAGGACCCACAGGTGAGCACAGGGTGGGTGTGAGGGGAGGGTGTGTGGTGGGTGTAGGGAACTCCGGGAGTAGCTGGTGACACCTCCACCCCTTCGGTCCACAGCTGCACGCCCAGGCCTATGTGAAGCTGCACGCACTGCTGCAGACTGCAGTGCCCATGCGCCGGGAGGAGGCTTGCTATGTGCTCTCCAAGCTGGAGGCGGTGCTGGCGCGGGCGCTGAACACCCCACCCTCAGAGACCCCCACCGGGGACGGGGAGCCCCCAGCTTCAGCCGCTGCTGCAGAGCGCTGCTCATGGCTGGTACCGCTGGTGCGCACACTGCTGAACCGTGCCTACAGGCCACTGGGGCTGCAGTGGGGGCTGCCTTCCCTGCCTCCCACCAACGGCAGCCCCACCTTCTTCGAGGACTTCCAGGCCTTTTGTGCCACCCCCGAATGGCGTCACTTCATCGACAAGCAGGTGCCTGGAGCTGGGGGCATGGGCAGAGAAGTGGGAGCTGGGGACCCACACCGAGCACCGGCCTCCTGTCCCTGTCCCGTCCTCCAGGTGCAGCCCACCATGTCGCAGTTCGAAATGGACACCTACGCTAAGAGCCACGACCTCATGTCAGGCTTCTGGAATGCCTGCTACGACATGCTCATGAGCAGTGGGCAGCGGCGCCAGCGGGAGCGGGCGCGCGGTCGTCGGGCCTTCCAGGTGTGCGGCCCGAGGCGGGGGGCGGGGAGCTGCTCCCCACGTGGGCCCAGAGGACGGCTGATGGGACAGAGTGGAGAAACAGGGACAGCACATGAAGCAGCCAGCGGGACTCACCCGTTTCTCCACCCTACCCACCCCCGCACTCCTCAGGAGCTGGTGCTGGAACCTGCACAGCGGCGGGCGCGCTTGGAGGGGCTGCGGTACACAGCGGCCCTGAAGCAGCAGGCAGCGCAGCACTCGACCGCCTTGCTGCACTGGGGGGCGCTGTGGCGTCAGCTCTCTAGCCCCTGTGGGGCCTGGGCCCTGAGGTGGGCGGGGTTCGGGGTGGAGTCCGGGTGGGGTGGGGCTTGGGAGGGAGGAGCCGGGAGGGTGCCTTTGGGGGTGAAACCTGGCAGGAACCCAGAGGTCTACAGCCTTCTGCCCGCCTGCCCGTGACCATCACTGGGGACATATCTGTAGGGACCCGCCCACCCCCCGGTGGAAGCTCTCCAGTGCCGAGACATACTCGCGCATGCGTCTGAAGCTGGTGCCCAACCATCACTTCAACCCTCATCTGGAAGCCAGTGCCCTCCGCGACAACCTGGGTGAGAGGGTGTGCTGAGCTGGGTCCACCCAACCGCGTACACCCTGTCTTGTCTCTCTCTGGCTGAGCACCCTTGGACCCATTGCAGGTGAGGCCCCCCTGACAGCCACAGAGGAGGCCTCCCTGCCTCTAGCAGTGACCAAAGAGGCCAAAGTCAGCAGCCTACCCGAGGAGCTGCAGGAAGACCAGCTGGGTGAGGATGAGCTGGCTGCGCTGGAGACCGCGTGAGTGGGGCTGGGAAAGAGCTGATTGATGGGGGCAACGGGTCTGCTCCAGTGTGTGCTGGCCGGTGGTGGGATTGACTTCGGAGTCTGTTTCCCCTCCTGCTGAAAGGAATGGTCCAAAATCAGGTGGGATTATTGGGCACAGCTATAACAGGATGGACAGTTGCTCTTTCATGGCTCGGCACCCCAGAGCAGGACTGAGAAACACAAACCAGACTAGGATGGGGGCCCATGGGAGCAGGCAGGGGCTGAGTGAGGGAAGCTGGGGACGGGGGTTGGTGTCCTGGCAAGACATTCAGAGGCCCAGGTTTCGGGGTGGGGACTGTGGTCAGTCTGGACCCTGGGCAGCTCCTCCTCTGGGAGTCATGAGCTGTGTACCTCATGACTTGGTGGCACTCTGAGAGTGTGGTCCTTGGGCTTGTCAGAAAGGGGATCCCAGAGTCTGGTGCCTAAAGTGGGTGCTGGCCCCCAGGTTGGAGGCCGCAGAACTGGATGAGCAGCACGAGAAGTTGGTGCTGTCAGCTGAGTGCCAGCTGGTCACAGTGGTGGCTGTGGTCCCAGGGCTGCTGGAGGTCACCACACAGCACGTGTATTTCTACGACGGCAGCGCTGAGCGTGTGGAAACCGAGGAGGGTGTGTTCTGATGGAATGGGACGGAGGGACGGCAGGGACGGCTGGGGTACTGTGGGGCTGGGGCGAGTGACTCCTGCACTTGCTCTCCGTCCCCACAGGCATCGGCCATGACTTCCGGCGCCCACTGGCCCAGCTCCGCGAGGTCCACCTGCGGCGTTTCAACCTGCGCCGTTCGGCGCTTGAGCTCTTCTTCATTGATCAGGCCAACTACTTCCTCAACTTCCCCTGCAAGATGGGTGGGGCCACGGCCTCATCTCCGTGCCAGGCCCCCAGGCCCCAACCCTGCCCTATTGCGCCCCACACCCAGGTACGGAACCAGGTGTACTCGTGGCTCCTGCGCCTGCGACCCCCTACCCAAGGCTACCTGAGCAGCCGCTCCCCACAGGAGATGCTGCGCGCCTCAGGCCTTACCCAGGTGAGAGCCCTGGAGTGTGAGGATTGGGTGAGGTCAGGGCCCTGCGGTTGGGAAGAGGGCTGGCAGCCCAGCTGGCTCACCTCTTGCCCCTGCTCCCCAGAAATGGGTACAGCGTGAGATCTCCAACTTCGAGTACCTGATGCAACTCAACACCATTGCGGGGCGGACCTACAATGACTTGTCTCAGTACCCTGTGGTGAGGGCCTGCTCCCCACCTCCCCCACTCCTCTGGTCTGCCAGCCCTGGTTCACCCAACTGTGGGTACTGATGGTGGACCGAGCCTTGAGCTAGGTCCTGGGCGGGTGCTGCCTGAGGCCTGGCCTCTGTTCTCCCCAAAGGGAATCCTGTCCCAGACAGTCCCTCCTGCTCCCCTGCAGCCCCTCCACGTGGTGCATCCCCACCTGTGGGCTCCGCCCATCTTCTTGAGGGTGAGGGTGAGGGCAGGGCAGGTGGCCATCAGAATCCTCATGCAGCTCCTGCCCGGGTGGGTGGCCAGTTCCCCTGGGTCCTACAGGACTATGTGTCCCCAACGTTGGACCTCAGCAACCCAGTCGTCTTCCGGGACCTGTCCAAGCCCATCGGTGTGGTGAATCCCAAGCATGCCCAGCTTGTGAGAGAGAAGTGAGTGCCTGAGTGAGGTTGGGATGGACAAGAGGAGGGCTTCTGCTGACTTCCCCCAACTGTGGCTCTAGGTACGAGAGCTTCGAGGACCCAGCGGGCACCATTGACAAATTCCACTATGGCACCCACTATTCCAATGCAGCAGGTGTGATGCACTACCTCATCCGCGTGGAACCCTTCACCTCCCTGCACGTCCAGCTGCAGAGTGGCCGGTGCGGAGGGGCAGGCAGATGGTGCAGGGCAGGGCAGGGTGGATGAAGGGAGGAGGCGGGTCTTCCAGACATCCTGGACCCTCTGGCTCCCTGCTTTCCTGCGGCCACACCTTCTCCCCCGCTGTCTCCCTTCTCTCCACCTCATTTTGGCCCGTGCCCCTCCCCAGCTTTGACTGCTCTGACCGGCAGTTCCACTCGGTGGCAGCAGCCTGGCAGGCCCGCCTGGAGAGCCCAGCCGACGTGAAGGAGCTCATCCCAGAGTTCTTCTACTTCCCTGATTTCCTGGAGAACCAGAACGGTAGGAGCTGGCGTGGGGGCGGGAGGTGTGGGGATGGAGAGCTCTGGTTGGGGGCGGTGGCCAGGGAGCAGATGAAGATGGTGCAGAGAGACAGCTGACCCAGTCTTCTGTGTCAGGCTTTGACCTGGGCTGCCTGCAGCTGACCAACGAGAAGGTAGGCGACGTGGTGCTGCCCCCGTGGGCCAGCTCTCCTGAGGACTTCATCCAGCAGCACCGCCGGGCTCTGGTGAGATGAGCACACGCAGACAGGCGGGCAGGCAGGGTTGGTGGGGTGGGGGGTCAGCCGTTCCTGGACTGACTGCCTCCTCCCTGCCCCCAGGAGTCAGAATATGTGTCCGCCCACCTGCACGAGTGGATCGACCTCATCTTTGGCTACAAGCAGCGGGGGCCAGCCGCAGAGGAGGCCCTCAATGTCTTCTATTACTGCACCTATGAGGGTGAGCAGTGTCCTGGACTCAAGTGGGAGCCGGGGCACAGAGGAGGGGTGAATGCGGTGGGCACAGAGGGAGTCCTGACTGCCCTGCCCTTCCTGTCTGATGCTCAGGGGCTGTGGACCTGGACCAAGTGGCAGATGAGCGGGAACGGAAGGCTCTGGAGGGCATTATCAGCAACTTCGGGCAGACTCCCTGTCAGCTGCTGAAGGTAAGGCCAGCTTGGAAGACAGTGGTCAGGGATGCCCTCGCCACAGTGCTGATCGGCCACTTGTCCACAGGAGCCACATCCAGCTCGGCTTTCAGCTGAGGAAGCAGCCCAACGCCTTGCACGTCTGGACACTAACTCACCTAGCATCTTCCAGCACCTGGACCAGCTCAAGGCCTTCTTCGCAGAGGTGAGAGGAGGCAGGGTCTCGACTTGCTACTTTGTGAAATTCGTTTAATCCCACTGTCCTTACCAACCTCTTGGGGCAGATGGAAAACCTAAATCAAGGTCACTGATGCTAAGACATCTTAGAAAAAGAGGTAAACATCAGAGGAGATGGGAGTGCGGGTGGGATGCCTTCTTTGTGAGGAAGAGTCAGGAAAAGGTGTTGACTCACCTGACCATCCTTAGGGAGACCAGAAGGAGGGAGTCCGGCCTTAGATACTCTACCTCACCTTCCTGTCTGCATCCCAGAATGCCCCCAAGTCTGACGTGTTTAGGCTCTTCTCTCCTCCTGCTAGCAGGCTCAGAGCCGTGGAGTAATGGGTTGGGATGACCACAGCTGAAACCAAGCTTGACACCCTGGAAGGGTCTTCCTTGTCCATCTGGTTTCTCACTCACTTTCTGAGACGCCCTGAAGGCACACTGGTCTCTGATGCCTATTTCTCTGAGGGACCTCTGTCTGTATGATTCCTAGCCTGTGACCCCTGGGGGCTGAGGGCCAGGGACTGAGCCGTGTTCCAGGGAGCAGGTAGTGTAGTGAGGGCCCTAGCTGGCTGCTCAGGCACAGCTAGCCTTGCTCCGCGCCCTGCAGGTCATCAGCGATGGCGTGCCCCTAGTGCTGGCCCTGGTTCCCCACCGGCAGCCCCACTCCTTCATCACCCAGGGCTCGGCAGACCTTTTGGTAAGTGCGCTGGGCTGGGCCCCATCTCAGCTCCAACCCCTTTCTGACTGTGCCCCAAACCCACCTCTGTCCCCTCTTGCCCGCAGGTGACTGTGAGTGCCAGTGGGCTGCTGGGCACCCACAGCTGGTTGCCCTATGACCGTAATATAAGCAATTACTTCAGCTTCAGCAAAGACCCTACCATGGGCAACCCCAAGTAAGACAGACGGCTGTGGGCAGGGGTGGGCTCTAAATACCCTGCACCCCAAGTCATCTCCCCACCCAAACAGAATGCGGGCCAGCTGCAGGCTCTGGCCAAGATTTCTGAGGGCCTGGGTTCTCCTGTGTGGCCTGGCCTCACCTGTGGTCCTCCTCACTGGGTCAGGATGCAGCGACTGCTGAGTGGCCCTTGGGTGCCAGGCGGTGGCGTGAGTGGGCAGGCCCTGGCAGCAGCCCCAGACGGAAAGCTGGTGTTCAGTGGTGGCCATTGGGATGGCAGCCTGCGTGTGACTGCACTACCCCGGGGCAAGCTGTTGAAGCAGCTCAGCTGTCACCTCGGTATGTGCAGTCTTGGAGCTCGGGGTGTGCAGATGGGAGTAGGGTTCCAAGGCTGGCCAGGGAGGGGGTAACCACTCTGTCTTGCTGATACCCTCCCCTCCCCTCTCCATTCAGATGTAGTAACCTGCCTTGCACTGGACACCTGTGGCATCTACCTCATCTCAGGCTCCCGGGACACCACATGCATGGTGTGGCGGCTCCTGCAGCAGGTATGCTGGGTGGCAGCCCTCCGGGGCCCCCATAGTCCAGATCTGCAGTCCATCTGCCCCTCAGTGGGCCTCTGCAGTCCTGCCCTGCTCTCTTCTCCTTCCCTCTGCTACCACGAGCAAGTCTGGGGCTCCACAGCCCTCCAGCTCTCCGGCTTTGGACAAGACCTTCACTTTTCTGAGCTTTAGCCTTCTCACTCAGGGGCCAAGGTAGTGGGAGGCCCCAGTCCTGAGCCAGCTCTGGTGTTCCCCACAGGGTGGTCTCTCGGTGGGGCTGGCATCAAAGCCTGTGCAGGTCCTATACGGGCATGAGGCTGCAGTGAGCTGTGTGGCCATCAGCACTGAACTTGACATGGCGGTGTCTGGATCCGAGGTGTGTGTATACCTGTGTCCAGGGGAGGCTGTTTGCTGGGCACTGCCCCTGGAGCTCACACACCCCTGCCTAGCACCCTAAGCTGCCTTCCTGCAGGATGGAACTGTGATCATCCACACTGTACGCCGTGGCCAGTTTGTGGCCGCACTAAGGCCCCCAGGAGACACGTTACCTGGACCTGTGTCCCACCTGGCGCTGGGGTCTGAGGGCCAGATCCTGGTGCAGAGCTCAGCGCGGGAGCGTCTGGGGGCCCAGGTACGGGAAAGGGGCGCCCAGCCATGATAGAGGTGGTTGGGATTCTGTCCTTGCTGACACCTCCTGCTTCCTCCAGGTCACCTACTCCTTGCACCTGTACTCGGTGAATGGGAGGTTGCGGGCTTCACTGCCCTTGGTAGAGCAGCCCACAGCCCTCGCGGTGACGGAGGACTTTGTTCTGCTGGGCACAGCCCAGTGTGCCCTGCACATCCTCCATTTGAACAAGTGAGCCCCATTGTTTATGGCTTTGTGATACTTCAGGGTGGTGGTCATTGGCAGAGGACACTAGAAGGTGCCCCCGTGGACCCACATCCCCTTTACATGTCTGTGGACACATTCTTCAAGGCCTGTCACCTGTCCTCCCATTCCCCAATGGGGACATCGTGCCCTGGGCCTCCCTTAGCCACACACTTGTGGGAGGTCCCTTTCTGTGTCAGGATTTTAATCAAGTCATCCTACAAATGAGGACTGGGAGGTAGATGGGAGAATGGAGAGACATCTATCTGCTGGATCAAAGCTTCCTTGTAGTTGCGAGGTCGTATATATATATGTATATATATATCCCCCCTCCCTCCCTCCAGACTGCTGCCGGCCGCGCCTCCCCTGCCCATGAAGGTGCCCATCCGCAGCGTGGCTGTGACCAAGGAGCGCAGCCACGTGCTCGTGGGCCTGGAAGACGGCAAGCTTATCGTGGTGGGCGCAGGGCAGCCCTCTGAGGTGAGGATGAGGGCCGGGAGGGCCTCGAACTGGGTGGGGAAGCGACGGTCCTGGCTGACCCCAGCCTGCTCCTGCTCCTACCAGGTGCGCAGCAGCCAGTTTGCGCGGAAGCTGTGGCGGTCCTCCCGGCGCATCTCCCAGGTGTCCTCTGGGGAGACAGAGTACAACCCTGGAGAGGCGCGCTGACAGCCTGCCCTGCCCCGCCCCGCCGCGCAGCTCCGCCCCAGCGGGCTTCGCCCCCGGGAGGGCCCCGCCCAGGAGTCGAAGGAGAGGGCGACATCCAGCCCACACTCTGGCAGGGGGTGGGCGGGGCCCCACCTCTGCCCAGCTCAGGGATTGGTGGGCGATGTCACTCCAGGAAGTCCCGCCCCTCGCCGGCAGAGGGGCCTCAGCAGCCGCACAGCACTTTTTGCACAGGCTGGGGTGGGGAGCCCAGGTTCCCAAGCCCCCGTCCCGGCAGAGCACAGGGGCCGGGCCGTGGCCTTAATCCTAAGGGCGGCCCCCCGCTCTCGCATCTCAGCAATAAACCTGGACTAGTTTTGTAGCTGTTCCGCCTCCAAGCATGTGTGCACGCGCAGCGTCTCAACCCGCCCTGGCCACAGTCCCGGGCTAGCGTCCCCCTGGTCCATGAGCACCTGCGGCGACCCGTCCCCTCCCCAACCACACCGCCCCTGTCCCTAGGGGCCCCGGCCGCAGTTTCTCCGGCACGCTCAGTCCCCCTTCGGGCTCACCTCCACGCATGTGTGCGTTCCGGGGGGCCGGGCGGGGCAAGACCGTGGGCGACCCCGCCCACTCGGTGTCCAGTCCTCCTGTCTGCGCCGCGGCTTTAGTCTCGGGCGGGTAAGAACCTGGTATCCCTAGGGACTCCACTCTGTCTTCCCGGCCGGCCCAAGGCCCGGAGGCCCCGTCCCGCCCGGCTGAGCAGATCCTGGGACTCGCGGAGGGTCGGCCCCCACAGGTCAGGAGCGGGTTGGGGACAGAGCTTCGGGGCTTTCTGGACAGAGGGAGCCAAGGCTGCCTCTCTGCCCCCCACTTCCAGACCCGAAATCCTGTGCGGTTGTGGTGCTGGCTACTGGGTTGGACTGCCTGTGGGAAGTCGGGTAGTGTGGGCGTGTAGGGTGTTGCTGTGTGCGCATGTGTGCATATTCTGTGGGCCTCGAGATGGGTGCGTGTGGGAGTTGGTAGAGGCCCCAGTCCCACAGCTCGGGGTGGGTTGGGCACAAGGCTTGGCTGTCTTTGCGAGCGTTAGTCACAAGCTCACCCGCGATCCAGAAATGGCCCCTTATGTGGTAAGTGACACAAATGTACATACACATCCTTCAGGTGGCAAGGGTCACCACAGCCTCAGTGCCAGACCTACTTGCCGACTGTGTGCTTTGCCATACACATGGGCCTCTGGCCTTGTGGAGGGAAGTGAGTTTGGAGTGCCTGGGTTGGACCAGGTCGGATGTGCCTGTGGGGGAATTGGAGGACCTTCCCCCAGGTCTCATCTCTGTCCCTTTTCCAGGGAAAATCCCCTCCTCTGCCCAGACCAGGGTCTCTTCCCCAGGCCTCAGGAGGTAGGTCCCAGCAGGATGAGCCTTCTAAGTACAGATGGGTCCTGGATTGAGTGTTCTTCAGGTTTCTGGCCTCCAGGCCCTCTCCAAATTCCCAGATGAGAAAGGACCAGGGGGGCCTCTGGGCCCACATGCCATCTGCCCTTGCTGAACCCACCAAGGAACCCTCTTGTCCAGCCCCTGAGCAGGTGGTGAGGGCTGGACACTGACCCTAGAGGCAGGAGTGGGAGCTTAGTCACTCCAGGGACTATGCTCTTGCTGAGAACTCTGGAAAGCCTCCTACCCGCCAGTAAGTCTCTACCTGCCTCTGGCTTAGATGGGGATGTGAGTCTTCCTGTGCCATCCCTGGACTCAGACCAGGGGTTTGCCATGGTCTTTGAGACAGGGTGGTTTCCAGTGTGCCCTTTTCCATCCAGAGCTGCAATATGGTCTCCTCCAGCTTTGGCCAGCTGGAGCCAGCAATATCACTTCCACCCCATTTGACACTGGAGGAAACTGGTCCAGATTGGTGACTGGGGAGATTGGGGGGTAGGTACAGCCCTGCAATGAATCAGGATGAAGTGAGCCAGGAAAGCGGGACAGACTACCTCAAGGGACTCCTGACTTCAGGCTTGAGGAATTTCCCCCATGGCCCTGTACACAGCCCCTTCTGGACTCGGCTCAGAAGTCTCCCAGCTCCTTTTTCTGAGTGCTGCCCATGACATTCCAACCCCTTCTCTAAGAGATGCAGCCACTGGGAGCACTGCTAGCTGGCAGAACCATGCTTCACAACTCCAGCCACAGGGAAGGCATGGTGCATGTGGGTAAGTACTTCTTGATCCAGATTTGGGGCACCGAGAGAGTAGGATGAGAGGTATCCATGGGCCCCTGACCTTGCAGGCCACACACAAGTCCAGTCACAGGCTTTGGAGTACCTGTTTCTTGTGCCCTGCCTGCACTGGATTGTGGGGACAACTGGCCTGCAGGCAGAAGTTAGCAGCAGCATTTACTTGCCTTCCGGGTCAGTTTTATTTCGCAAAAATCTACAAGGTCTCCTCTGCACAGAGGCTCCCGCAGGGACCAAAATGAATCAGTATGCTCTCACAGTCCAGAGTTGGTGGGGGAGACAGGACACAGTTTAGTGCCATAGTAGGCAGAGGAGATGCAGCAGGAGCCAGAAAAGGGAGCCTGGGAGAGATCAGGAAAGACTTCCCAGAGTAGGAGATTTCCTGCCAGTTTGTCAGATGGCAAAGGTAGACCAGCAAGAGCAGACGTCTGGAAGCCCGGAGAAGGTACATCCGGGAAGGGCTAGGTGTCCAAGCGTGGCGAGCCAAGGGGAGGCTGTGGGAGATGAGGGTGGGGAACGAACCAGTCAGCTTTTGACGCCATGGTATGAACTTTTGATTCTACACAGTAGGGACTATGATTTCCAGTCTTTCTAGCAGCAAAGTCTATGTCGGCTGCCTCCTTGCCCCTGACCTTGTCTGTCCTTTCCTCCACAGATAAGTCCCGGAGGGAGCGGGACAGGGACAGGGAAGGGGTGTGGGCAGGGGCAGGGGGAGCCCTGGCCCCCGGTACCTCCTCCCCATTCCCCCCTGAGCCTCCAGGGGCCTCGGGCAGCAATATCCCTGTCTACTGTGCCCTCTTGGCCTCTGTGGTCCTCGGTCTGCTTGCCTATGTGGCCTTCAAGTGGTAGGTGGTCTGGGCATTGCCCTCTGGTAACCTTCCTCCCCATCTGGGCTCCCAACCAGCTCCCTGTCTCAGTGAAGGCTGGAGCAGGCTGGCAGGTTCCCCCTGCTCCCCACAGCTGGTGCTCACGTAAACAAAGACAGCAGCTGGCCAAAGCTTGGACTGCAGAGCTGGGGGCCTTCAACAGGGACCAGATGCATGGGGAGAGCAGTGTCTTCCGGGACTCTCCTAGCAGCCTGGAGCCCTGTGTCCCCAGGCAGGGTGAGCCCCTTTCCCCAAACCGTAGTCCTTCAGACCTACGTAGCTCTGCCCCACCACAAAGCCTGCCTAACCCTCACGTGTCCCTCACGTCTCCCATCCCAGGGCCACATTCTGAACTTGGCTGCCGGCTTTACCTCCATCTCCCTCGGCAGCAGCAGGAGGAAGTGGAACAGCTCCTGGAGGCATCGGGTGAACCTGACAAAGGCTGGCAGGGCCTGGCGGGCCACCTCCACTGCTGAGGCAGTGGAGACCATGGCTCAGAGCCAGGTGCCAGCCTACACCCTGCTGAAGTACTGGGCTGTTCAAGAAGGCAGTGGTGCCACCCTCAGGGTGCTAGCAGATGCGCTGGCTGTCCTGGGTCGTGAAGATGTGGTCCGGGCCCTGGGCCCACTGGCTGAGGACTGCTCCGTGGTGTGATGCTCCACAGCCTGGCCTCTCAGGGAACCTGCTCTGGTGCTCCCACCACCCCCAGCTCATACACCTTCCCTTTTATGGGCTTCCTGGCATTGGTGACCTTGGCCTGCTGTTCTGGGGGGACACGGAAGATCCAGGCACCACTCACCTCCCCTTGCCCTACATTCTTCCAGGACAGGGACCAGGATACCGGGGGGAGGGGTTGATAGTGAGGAGCAGTCCTGCCCTCCTGATCCCCACTCCACCTCCCCTTACTTAGCCTCAACTTTTTTCTACTTTTGTCTCCCATATTAAAGGCAACTCTGGACTACTGTCCTCGCTCTGTCTGGTTCCGTAGGCCTGTGAGACAGTTGGGAACCAGGGAAGCCCGAAACACTTTCTTTTAATGTGCTCAAGCACAGTAGTTAAAACATTTTCTTTACTGTTAAAGGTGGGGGGAGGGGACTTCCCTGGTGGTGCAGTGGTTGAGAGTCCGCCTGCCGATGCAGGGGACATGGGTTCGTGCCCCGGTCCGGGAAGATCCCACATGCTGTGGAGCGGCTGGGCCCGTGAGCCATGGCCACTGAGCCTGCGCGTCCGGAGCCTGTGCTCCGCAACGGGAGAGGCCACAACAGTGAGAGGCCCACGTACTGCAAAAAAAAAAAGAAAAAACAAAAAAAAACAAGAATCTGCCTGCCAATGCAGGGGGCACAGGTTCGAGCCCTGGTCCGGGAAGATGCCACATGCCGCAGAGCAACTAAACCCGTGCACCACAACTCCTGAGCCTGTGCTCTAGAGCCTGCGAGCCACAACTACTGAGCCTGCACGCCTAGAGCCCGTGCTCTGCAACAAGAGAAGCCACCACAGTGAGAGGCCCATGCACTGTAACAAATAGTCCCTGCTCGCCACTAGAGAAAGCCCGTGCGCAGCAACAAAGACCCAACACAGCCTAAAAATAAAAATTAAAATTAAAATATGTGCTATCAACATTTCAAATGTTTAAAAATAAATGAAATGTTAAGGGGATTAAATTAGGGTCCCTCCATTTGATATAATAATGTGCTTGAGTTAAACAGTTTAAGGCTGCAGTACCATGGGAAAATACTTTGGCTACATTGTTAAATAGCATGTCTAATGATATGTCTTTAAAATAGGTGTTTTTCTCCTCTTTTCACAATTTCCTTAATACAAGGATATGAGATGAGTTACTGAGCCTTTCTGAACCTTAGTCTCCTTATCCAAACAGTGCCAATTCCTGTGCCTCCAGGTTGTGAGGATCCAAGGAGCACAACCTGAGCTCTAAGTGCCCAGCAGGCAGTGACTGTTCCAACTGCTGCCCACCCCACCCAGTATCTGGCAGGCCACAGCCCCTTCCCCAAGGGCATTGCTGCAATGAGCAAAATCACCCCGGTGAGGAAGAGATGGTACCAGTCTCTGCAAAGATGGGCTGGGCCTCAGGCTGGCCTGAAACCTTTGGCCCTTCTCACTGCCCAGACAACTGGTCCATCAAGGATGGGGTGTGTCTCCACTGAGCTGTGTCCTCCAGAAGATGTCTGCTCTCACTACCTGAGCGCTGTACACCTTTATCGGGGTGCTCCCTCTAGGATCCAAGCCCAGTGTCAGGAAGCATGGTGGGGAGTCAGGGAACCCAAACATCAAATAAGCATTCCTGTGGGCTCTGGGAACTCAAGTCTCTGGATGGAAGAGGTTCATTCCCTTTCACCAGCCAAAAGGTACGAAGGGGAAGACAAATGCCTTTCTCTTGACTGGCTTATTAACCAAAGTAAAGAAGCCCAGCGCCAGAGAGGTCGCAGGTCCACTTCCTTTGCTCGGGAAGGCATGTGTAAGATGCCTATCTCAGTCACAGTGGGACCTGTGGGGAAGAGCTGGGATAAACTCCACTCTCAAGGATTAACTTTGGACTCCACACACCTATGGCCATCACCTCTTTTCTCTCTCAGTGCCAACACTATATACCAACATGCTTGACTAGCTTTTAGGGAACACGTGCCAAGTTCTTTAATTGATTTTATTTTTTACATAAAAAGTTCAGTAAAAATTGGATAAAGTAAAGTGATTTTAAGCAGTAAATCAATCTTATCAACATAGCACAAGGCTGGCCGAAACCACAAGGCAGCCTGCTCTGGAATATTTACATGATAACAAATTAAACCTTGCAGGAGAACTTAAACCATCCTTACAAAGTCTTCTGTAATCCTAGCACGTAGAGGCTTAAAAGCAAAACAAAAACCAAAAACCAGGAAAAAACAAATTATTTTCAATATATTCACATATACATTAAAATATAATACAGATCGTCAGGGTAAGGGGTCGTGGGTGGGGGGTGCGCATGAGTCTGTGCGCTGACAGCACCGCCAAGGAGGAGACCCAGGCTTGAGAGTGGGGTCAGGCCTGGCCAGGGTCTCAGAAGGGAAGGTCTCAAGGGCCTAAACCCTTGCCTCGGATGGCCTCTCCCAACAGCTCACAACCAGGGACCGCTTGTTGTAGATGGAGCTCAGTTTTGTGGCTTTCAGTTGAAATCTGCAGGTTTGAATTCCCCAGGGTGATGTGTCATCAGTAGCACAGCCCTGACAGTGGGGTGGGGAGAGAGGGCCCACAGGATTTCTACTCCCCAGAGTCTCTCCCACCAGCTTGCCCGTCCTCCCACCCTGGCCCTGAAGGTCACTCTAATTCAGTGTCCTCTTTGGGTTTGTAAACAGCCCCAAACTTCTGCATGTACTTCTTAATGTACTCCTTGGTTTTGTGTTTCACATTCTCATTGCACTCCAGGTCCTCGGGGTTCTTACAGTACTTCAGCTCCTTATTCATAACGCCGTGAGTCAGCTGTCCAGGACACAGGAAGAGAGATCACAGCCACCCATCAGAGTGGAAATGATTTGAGGGGGGAAGGCCAGTCTGCTGCCTCGGGCCCCTTCTCACAAAGACTGGGAGGTGAACTGGAGGGGGAGGTTGGGGCAGGCTGGTGCTGGGATCACCAGAAAGGGGAAGCTCAGCTCTCAGAGAACCACTACCATCAAGTAGGGTACCCTCTCTTCCCAAACCTTCCCCCTCTGTTCCTGGGTCTCCAGCCTGGGCATATGTCAAGGAAAACCCACTTTTTATGATGAAAAGGGCCTTCTAGGAAGGTATAGTTTGCCCAGAACATTGTCAGACCACAAGCAGGGGGGAATACCTTGCGAGCTAGGTGTTTGAAATCTTCAGTTGTGGTAATTCTTCCCACTTTGCAGTCAGGTTTCCGGTAAGGGTTCAGGCACTGGACGATGAACTGGGACATCTACAGGTATGGGGAGAAGAGCACACTGCTCGACAGTCCAGAGAAGGCAAGAACGTTGTACTGAGGAAACACTTACAATAGGCAGTAAGCAGAGCCAGCCAATCCTTCCCTTCCCCTCACTCATGCTAGCTGGTGTGGACAGAAGAATGCTAGTATGCCAGTGCGATATAAGAGAAAAGAATCCTGGGTCAGCCTCCAGAGGGAAAGGGCTCCCTTGGATGGACTTAGCAAGCCTCACTTGCAGATGGAGGGACAGAGCAGCAGGACTCCACGCTGAATCTCATGGCAGCCCCAGATTTCAGCTAACAAATCTCATGTTCTTGGCATAAAGAGACTGTAGCTCAATTCTCTGGCCCCTGGAGGCAGGGCAGAGAGGGCCTTTCTGTGCTACCAGGAGGCTCAGTGACTCCAGGAAATGCAGGCATTTTGTTACTGAAGGCTACTTAGATTCTGTAAGTGTTGTACTTCATTTGATTCATACTACATCAATGTGAAGCAGAGGGACACATGATATGACAGCTGGTTGGAGAACATCTGGGGCAAGACCCTTTTCAATACACAAATTCCCATGTCCTCCTGAGCTATCTCTGTAGTGTCTGTCCTACCCAGTGGCTCTCAAAAGAGATCCAGGCACAGGATTTCTGGAAGTATTTGTGGCACTAAGCCACAAAGTTGACCCCAGGGGAAAAAGGGAGCGAGGAGGTCAGTGATAGCCACTTCACCAGGGAGCTCCATGAACAGGGTCTACCCATCCCTGAAAGTCAGTGAGTTTTCAGACATTCAAAGAACAAGGCTATATGACAAGGTAGGCACTAAATAAACAGCTGCTAGTTGGCTGGGCTGAAATGCCAATAATCACAAAGGGACAGTGAGAAACTTAAGTTTTAACTCTAGAGAAGGCTTTTACTCAAAATTTTTCTGTGGTCTCCTGCTTCCATACTCTCTCCCTTCAATCCATTTCCCCAAATAAAATAGGGGATTGCATTATTCCCAGCTTAAAATCCTGCAATACTCCCTGCAACTCACAGTACAAAGCAGCACAATACTGTGCAGTCTCATCTTCCGACACCCCTCACATACCGGGTGCTACAGCCCACAGATTCCCTGAAAGGGATGACGCCTTCTTCTGCCTCTGTACACTCTACTGCCTGAATTACATCCCTCCTGATCCTATCTGGCTAATTCCTACCCGATTCAAGAGCCTTTCCTGACACCCTGAACAGAGACCTCCAAGCCCTATCGTGGCACATTCCTCACACAGCTGCCATTACTTTTTTTTTTTTTTTTTTTTTTTAATGCCATTACTTATTTACAGGTCTACTTCCTCCAACAGACTATAAGCCCCTTCGGTGAACAAAGACTGGAGTTTAGAATCTGGATGCCCTGAGGCAGAAAAGGTGAGTGTCCTGAGAGCTGTACTGCACTTCCAGCAGCATAAAGAGGAGCTGCTTGGGCCTCCCTGGTGGCGCAAGTGGTTGAGAGTCCGCCTGCCGATGCAGGGGATACGGGTTCGTGCCCCGGTCTGGGAGGATCCCATATGCCGCAGAGCGGCTGGGCCCGTGAGCCATGGCCGCTGAGCCTGCGCGTCCGGAGCCTGTGCTCCGCAACGGGGGAGGCCACAACAGTGAGAGGCCCGCATACCGCAAAAAAAAAAAAAAAAAAAAAAGAGGAGCTGCTTTCTCCCAATCACTTGAGGATTAGGCAGCCACGAAATGAGATATCACAGAAAAAGAAACGGACTTTGAGCCAGAGGCCCGAGTTCAAGTCTTCTGTCCAGAGCTTGCCTTCTCTGAACCTCAAGAGCTCCTCCACCAGCATAAGAGGAATGACAATTCCAGTCTTGCCTACCTCATGCACTGTTGTGGGGATAAAATGATATAATGGATATGAAAGTGCTTATTATCCCACTGTAAAGGACCATACCAATATGTCATCACATAACAACTACACAGTCCAATCACAGAAGCAAAGGAACACCCAAAGGCAGGGCCACCTAGTACTACAAACAGCTGTGCACACTTAGGATGAGAAAGAAAGGGTCTCAGTTTAAGTCTTCAGAACGTAGTGTCCACATCCCACCAAACCTTACCTCTTTTCTGAATACTTCTTTGCTTTTCTTAGCCAGCTCACTGGAGGTGTCTGCTTCTGCTGTCTTAGGCTTTTTTGAGGTCTAGAAATGGAAAACACCACAGTGTGGGAATGAGAGGTTGGGTCGGTGATGCCCTGCTCTTCCAGAACCTCCCTTCTTTCCCGCAGTTAGGATGCCTGACTCTTGGTATTAGAATCTTAAAGGGACATGGCCTGGAGTCAACTTAGCTGCTGTTACCACTCTCACTTCATGTTTAAATCTTGTCATCTGGCACTGGCCTCGCTCCTATAAACCAAGTTCTAATTCTCTACCCTAAGTGAAAGCTACATCCTTGATGTAGCTAAACATTTGTTTCAGGGTCACCTCCTCTGCAGAGAAATGTGCTGTGTGATTTGGACCACTGAGGTCCCTGTTCTGAGCTGCAGTATCCCACACTGTCAAGAGAGGCCCAGACTCAACGGGCTCCACCTCTCCTGTCTCTGACATTCTAGGACTCCTGGACAAAGGCAAAATGCTTTAGCCACACAACCATGGTCCAAATACCATGCTCCTCATCCAAGTCCCCTAGACTGCAGGAGACAGTCTCAGTATGCAAGAGAGGCTCCTTAAAGGCTGGTATCCTCGGATAAGGAATGGAAAGACTAAAGAGGTATCAAGGTGTTGCGGGGGAGGAGATGAGGGTCATGCAAGTCAGTGAACAGATGAGTAGATCCTAAGACAGAAGATACTCTGTCCCAAGATGCTAGGATGATGACAAACCTAGGAATGCTCCCTTCCAGCACTGCAAGGGGGAGGCTGCCAGTCCCCCTGCCCCCCACCTGATTAGGCACTGCTGAGAGGTGAGAGGCCAGCAGCCCTGGCATTCAGAGCACCTACCATGCAAGGCCATCTCCCCATACCTTTGCTTACCACCAGTCATCAAGCCCCTTCCTAGTAAATGTACTTCTCCATGGAAAAGATTATGAGCATTCCCCTTTGAATGCAACTCACTTCAGATGGATGTAGAAGCAGTTGGCATTACAGGTACTTCATTTTTTTGCTAGCTGCTTAGAGCACAAAATTTTTTCAACCTACCCCCACTTCTGATTCCTCTCTTTCCAGAAACAGTAAGAAAGTGCTGGTGATGAAGGGACTGTTCAACTCCCTCTGCCCTGGACTGGCTCCAGAGAAAGGTGGCACTCCCCTGGCTTTTGGGCTTCTATACATCAGCTTTCCCTGACTTGTTATAAAAGCTTTGCATATTTTCTACTTTTCTACTTTCTTTCTGTGGCTGTGGGAGCAGGAAAGGGAGGGCAGGGTAGAAAGAACATACAGATTCTACCTCTGGTTTTAGGAAACAAAACGCAAATAACTCTGTTTTCAAATGTTTTGCTTTGAGATTTTGTGGTTATTTTTTCTAGCAGTAGAGAGTGTGGGTGTGCTTCACAATAAGATCTCATGTAGCAAGGGATCAAGAATTGCCTGAATAAGCCAAGGTAATTTCAACACACCCTCAGCTGCTGTCTTGTGGATCTCAGAAATGAGTAGCAGCAGCAATGAGTACAGAAAGCCCCTTAAGGTATAACAATGATCTCAAGGCTCTGGCTCCTATAGAAGAGGCCAGGCTCTCAGTGAGGGCACTGTGTAAACAGGAATGTTCTGCTTCCCTCTGAATGGGGTATGTGTTCAGAAAGCTAAATAATTCCAGTGCATTTCTAATTTAATCTCTGACTTGGTGAGGTTGTTGGGCTTTAAAAACACACAATCCCCTGAGCTCTCTCTAGGAGCTTTCCTGGTCCAGAAGAAGTTGAGGTATCAGAAACACTACACATGATTCAACCTAAATTCTGCAACACATGAACCTGTACATACCAATTAAAAGGTTAAGAAAGAAAGATCCTTGAAAATAACAAAAACTCAGTATATTCTGCTTTGAAGTTGCTGCCACCTTTGGTAACAAAAAGAGCAAAATAATTTCAGTTTGGTTCTAGATCAGGCACTATATACCACACCTTAGTTTGTCAAATGAGGCATGGGAGAGGGGGTGCAGGAAGTGAGAGGACAGGAACAAATCATCTCTACGACACTTTCAAGAAACTGGCAGGCCATTCCTTACCTCTTCCATATCCACTTGTTTGCTTAGCCCCAAATGATGCCTCTCAGATGCCATTGCATGCATCTTCAACATCTCCATTCTTAGTTCCTCACTTTGCCTAAACTATTAAAATACTCTTCAATCTGATCTCCAATGCTACCAATCTCACCTTTTCAAATGGGCCTGTTTCACTCAAGGAACACATATTTGATTGCCTGTCTTGCTGCTTTAAAAGCATTCACTGGCTTTTAAGCATACAATAATCACATTGGTAGGATACCAAGATCTTAGACAATTTAAATCTGACCTACTTTTCCATATTTTTGTCTTGCTCACTACCTACCCCATATGTATCTAAATTCTCACCATAACCAAATTATTTTTATTGTTCCCTATATAGGCTCTGTCTTGTACTGACTTTATACCTTTGCAAAAACGGCTTTATTTGCCCAGAATCCTCTTTCCTGCTCACCTTAGCTATAGGTAAAGTCATGTTTTCTGTGACATATCACTAGTGCATTTTCTTAGACTAATCACTGTGCTCCCATAGCATTCTGTACATACTTCTACTACAGCAATTATCCCGTTGTGTTCTTGGTTTATAGATGTGGTTATTTCCTTAGATTGAACTTCATGAAGATTAGTACTCAGATTTATTTCTCTTTCTATCTGTAATACCTTACACAAGCCCTGTGTATTAATGAAAATTTACAATGTTACAGTCTTCATCTCCAAGGGCTTTAAAATCTAAATGAAGGCCCTAAAGATGGGGAAAAAAAAAAAGTTGGAGCAGAAGGAATAAACACATAACCCACAGGCATCCTTCTCCTGTCTGAGATGCTAGCTAGGTGAATACAGTAGTAAACTGGTTAGGAAGGTTAGAACCAAATAAGTCCCTGGCTATCCAAGTCAGACTAGGTCCTAATGATAGAGACAACAGTCTAGAAAGAAATCCAAAGACTGACACCTCAAGCCTTTGACTTGTGCATCATGGCAAGGTTGGTTGGAATATCAAAACTCATTTGTTCCTTCATAAACTATCAAAGGGTTAATAACAAAATAGATGACTTCATTTATATTTTCTCATTAGAAATACAAGAAAAGGTAAAGCTGACAAGTCAGAGACAAAAGCCTAAGAAGCTAAGAGAGAGAGTGAATGAACATCCAGATAGTTTTTTACTGGAAGCACATGACAGTTACGGGGTTTTTCCCCCTTAGGTACCTGTCTCTATAAAAACTCTCCCACAGAAACTTCATACACTGCCGGCAGAAATGTACAATGATATAGCAACTTTAGAAAACAGTTTGACAGTTTCTTAAAAAGTTAGATATAGACTGTCTAACTTTGATCCAGCAATTCCACTCCTAGGTATTTACCCAAGAGAACTGAAAATGTATGTCCAAAGATTTGTACACAATTGTTCATATACCATTATTCATAATAGCCAAAGAGTGGAAAGAACCCAAATGTCCATCAACTGGTGAATGGATAAATAAAATGTGGCACATCTAATACAATGGGATATTATTCAATGCTAAAAAGGAACGAGCTACCAAGCCATGAAAAGGCATGGAAGAACCTTAAATGTATATTGCTAAGTGAATGAAGCAAATCTGAAAAGGCTACAAGTCCAAATATGTGACGTTCTATAAAAGGCAAAACTGGAGACAGTAAAAAGATCAGAGGTTGTCAGGGATAGGGATGGGGATGGGGGGAGGCGGGGAGAGAGGATGAGATGAATAGGGGGAGCACAGAGATTTTCAGCGCAGTGAAACTATTCTGCAGATGATAATGGTGGATACATGCCATTATACATTTGTCAAAACCCACAGAATGTACAATACCAAGAACACTAATGTGAACTACAGATTTTGAGTGATAATAATGTAGATTCACTGATTGCAATAAATGTACCATACTCCAGCAGGCTGTTGATAGTGGAGGACGCTATGCATGTGTGAGTGATGACAGGGGGTGTATGGAAACTCTGTACTTTCTGCTCAAATTTAAAAGGAACCTAAAACTGTCTGAAAATAAAATATATTAAGAAAAAGAGGTATATAAGGACCTTTTCAGACAAACAAAAATGAGAGAGCTCATCACAATTAGACCTGAAATATTCAAAGTATTAAAGGAAATTCTTCAGACTAGGACTTCCCTGGTGGTCCAGTGGTTAAGAATCCGCCTTCCAATGAAGGAGACACAAGTTTGATCCCTGGTCAGGGAACTAAGATCCCACATGCCATGGGGCAACTAAGCCCACAAACCGCAACTACTGAGCCCACGTGCCATAACTAGAGAGAAGCCCGTGCACTGCAACGAAGAGCCCGCATGCCTCAATGGGAAGATTCCCACATGCCGCAACTAAGACCTGACACAGCCAAATAAATTTTTTTTTAAGTGGATAGAATTTATATATATAAAAAAAGGAAATTGTTCAGACTAAAGGAATGCTAAATATAATGCTGAAGAAAGAAAAACATTTCCCCCAAAGTGAATTAAATATAAAAGGAGGTATGGATTTGTTTCTACTCTCCTTCTTACTCCCATTCCTTCCTTCCCTCTTCCACCTCTTTCCACTGACTTAACTAGTTAAGTGTCTCTTATTTTCAAAATTAAATACTATTCAAATCTTAGAGCATAGATATATTGTCTTTGATTTCATTCAAGACACCACATCCTTGGAGACAGTGAGTCCTGTTCCAAGTGGAAAAGGATAAAAATTGTTAATTCAAGCATTGAGAGTCACACTGATTTACATGACCTCTAATCCCGATTACTCTCTTGTGAGAACAAGAGCGAGGAACAAGCTCTCTTTCGCTTTACTCTAGAATAGTATTTCCAGAGTAAAATATCTCAGTTTCAAATCTTAAAAAAAGGGGGGGCCCAGTTATACTTTTTTGGTGAGGTTTTTTTTTTTTTTTTTTGCGGTACGCGGGCCTCTCACTGTTGTGGCCTCTCCTGTTGCAGAGCACAGGCTCCGGACGCGCAGGCTCAGCGGCCATGGCTCACAGGACCAGCCGGTCCGTGGCATGTGGGATCTTCCCGGACCAGGGCACGAACCTGTGTCCCCTGCATCGGCAGGCAGACTCTCAACCACTGCACCACCAGGGAAGCCCCTTTGGTGAGGTTTTAATGCAACCAGTTTAACTTCTTTCCAAACCCACCAATCCCAAAATGGCAGGACATTAAAGCAAACTAAGAAAGACTGCAGTTAAACAGAAAAATCACATTTAAAAGAAACATAACATTAAGAAGAATGCTGGGCTTCCCTGGTGGCGCAGTGGTTGGGAGTCCGCCTGCCGGTGCAGGGGACGCGGGTTCGTGCCCCGGTCCGGGAGGATCCCACGTGCCATGGAGCAGCTGGGCCCGTGAGCCATGGCCGCTGAGCCTGCGCGTCCGGAGCCTGTGCTCCGCAACAGGAGTGGCCGGGACAGTGAGAGGCCCGTGTACCGCAAAAAAAAAAAAAAAAAAAAAAAAAAAGGGAAGAAGAATGCTGTAATCTACAGGGAAAGAGCTAAGATATATTAAAGGAAGTTATAATGGAATAAGAATACTATGATTCTATTTGTATGTTTAAAATGAAAGAAAAACAACTGTGTGTGTTTTCCATAAAGGTCTGGAAGAACACACAACAAAACAATGTTTTGCAACTTTGGCACTACCGACATTTGGGCCAGTTCTTTGTTGTGGGGGATTATCCTGTGCACTCTAAGATGTTTAGTGGCTTCTCTGGCCTCTGTACACACTAGAAGCTAGTAGCATCTCCACAGCTGTAACAACCAAAAATGTCTCTAAATATTATCAAAAGTCTCCTGAGGAGCAAAACTGCTCTTGGTTGAGAACCTGTGCACTAAAAAGTTAACAGTATTTATCTCCAGAGAGGGAAGTATGATGAAAGGGGAGAAACTAAATAGAAACTAAGGGCTTTTATTTTTTGTTCTATATACTGTACTTCGGTATTGTTTGGACGTCCTACCACCCCCAAGCATTTTTTATATGCATAATTCTCCAGAACAATAAGAAAAATAGAATTCCAAGATAACGTGGGTACTGACTCTACAAAATGACAAGGCAAAGAATCCCAAATGATCAGGAAACATATCTGTAAGCCACACTCACCTTCATGGGATTTTCATCATATGTTGGGGTTCCCAGGTCCATCTCAGCTTCATGCTCAAGGCTGGCATCATCTCCTGGGCTTTCCCAAGTAGGAGGATCCCACTGAGTCTGCCTAGAAGAAGGTAAGAACAGCCATGCTGTCATGGCCAGAAAACAGAGAACTCTGGCATAGGTATCTCTACTCATATATACATAATATACAACATGCAATGAAACAGAACAAGTCAGCTTCATAAGACAGAGACATTCTTCCCAGCAGCAGTGATTCTATCCCAAAGACATACACTGTTTTTAGCCCACTGTATTTCTGTAGCCAATGCTGTGGCAACATTTGCTGGGTATCAAAGACAACAGTAAAACCAAACATCTTTGTCTCTCACCTGATTATTAATGTCCTGAAATCAGGATTCAGCAAAGTCTAAGGAAAGTACATGGAGTAGGTGCCTGCCTATGCCACCCCTCTGCAGGTGATCATGATTGTACCTAGCATGTACCTGGAGCAAAATAAAATAAATCACAACATCCTCCTCACAATCCTTGATCATGTGAGAAAACTGTTCCTTGCCTTAGGAGTCTTCTTGTTTGTAGTTTTGCCCCTCTGGCTTGATGACTTACAGCATGGAAAAGATATACAGGTTAAAAACTTGTGCCCTCTGTTAAAAATATTTTCAGCTGGCTACAAAAAAAGAGTTCAACCACGTTAACTCTTTGCATGTTTTTTTTTTTTGGCCACGCCGCATAGCTCTTGGGGATCTTAGTTCCCGACCAGGGAATTCCCTCATTGCATGTTTACGGCTGTTTTGAAAATTAGCAGGCAAAGATGTTTTTTGTTTTTTTGTTTTTTTTTTAAAGCTAGATCTGTGAATTAACATGTGGAAGTAAGGAAATTCTATTCAGGAGTCAGAAGTCGGCTGTTACAGGAAATGCTCTAAGGGGAATCACTTAAAACGTCAAAAGCCTCCAAGAAGCTAGCGACATATCTGACAGGTCTATCCTGCCATTACAGTCTTGTGCTTTCCTACCACAGCAATCTTTAGTTAGCAACATTAAAGGCATTTGATGTAAATCAGTTTTGCAGATGATTATGAAAATAGGTTTATCTCTGACCAACAGAACTAATTATAAAATGGGCTCAAGATTTCTATTGTAATCAAAGAACCACAAGCAGCTGTGGGTTTTATGGGAATTAAACAGGAAGTATTATGCTCTTAGGTGCTAGCTAAGGAAAACCTAGAAAAAAAGATGGAAAAATTACACACATAAATAAGAAATACAATTTTTTTTTTGAAAAGTGATAGTCCATTAAAAAGCTTGCTTTGGTATTGAAAAAACAAAGTTCTGGGAAAATTTGAAGACACTGGTTTTTAAAGTCACAACACTTTCAGTCAGCAGCATAACAAGGGCTTGTTTTCTTGGGTTTTGGCTGCATTGGGTCTTCATTGCTGCGCGCGGGCTTTCTCTAGTTGCGGCAAGTGGGCTTCTCACTGCGGTGGCTTCTCTTGTGGAGCACAGGCTCTAGGCACGTGGGATTCAGTAGTTGCAGCATGTGGGCTCAGTAGTTGTGGCATGTGGGCCCTAGAGCACATGGGCCTCAGTAGTTGTGGCGTGTGGGCTCATTAGTTGTGGCATGCGGGCTCTAGAGTGCAGGCTCAGTAGTTGTGGCACACGGGCTTAGTTGCTCCATGGCATGTGGGATCTTCCCAGACCAGGGATCAAACCCGTGTCCCCTGTACTGGCAGGGGGATTCTTAACCACTGTGCCTCCAGGGAAGTCCCAAGGGCTTGTTTTATCAAGGTATTTTTATGGGAATAATGAAGACCTTTCTAAGTAGAATACATAAAGGGAAAATATTTGACTGCATGAAATTTTTAACTTCTTCACGACACAAGACATTACAAACAAAAACATTTGCAATATTCTTTTTTTTTTTTTTTTTTTTTTTTTTTTTTGCGGTACGCGGGCCTCTCACTGCTGTGGGCTCTCCCATTGCGGAGCACAGGTTCCGGATGCGCAGGCTCAGCGGCCATGGCTCACGGGACCAGCCGCTCCGCGGCATGTGGGATCCTCCTGGACCAGGGCATGAACCCGCGTCCCCTGCATCGGCAGGCGGACTCTCAACCACTGCACCACCAGGGAAGCCCTGCAATATTCTTGATAAAGAGATTAACAATGCTGACAGAAAATGGGTAGATGCCCCAAACAAGCAATTCACAAAAGATACAAATAGCCAATAATCTAATGAAGACGTTCCATCTCAAAAATAAAAGAACTGAAAATAAAAATAAGATTTCTCATCTACTATTTTACATGAGTTAAAGAAACTACATGAAGAAAAAGGCACTTTTGTGTACCTTTTGTGGGAGTCTAAATTGGTACCATTTTTTTTGAATGGTAAGCTGACAATACTTACCAATTTAAAATGTGTATCTCTTTTGATCAAATATTTTGCCTCTAAGAATCTGCCTGAAGAAGGCAGTAAGATTAGTATTAGTGTCTGTAAGGATGTCCAGGTTTAGAGTTATATATAAAATAGTGAAAATCCATCAATCAGGGTGGGTTAAACAAAATTTGGTATAGCCATACAGAAGAGCAGGGGCTAGGCAAACTTCTTCCATAAAGGATCAGACAGTAAATACCCTTGACCTTGTGGACCAAACGATCTCTGTCACAACTAGTCTACTGTCATTGGAGTATGAAAGTAGCCATCAACAATTCCTAAATAAGTGGGTGTGGCTGTGTTCCAAAAAAACTTTATTTACCAAAACAAGTAGCCCATTGACATAGTTTGCTGAGCCCTGCAACAAATAAGCAAGTATTAAAAATAATGTAGTTTTTCATTAATTGATACAGAAAGTTCTATAAATAGACTGGTAAACAAAGCAGATGACAAAACATGCACCCCAATAACTCACATTATATACCAATGAATACATACATACACACACAGAAAACACATATATTCACATAAAGCTATCTGCCTAAAATATATTTGTTTAATTCTAAGAAAAAGATAAATCAGGTTTTTTATATAAATTGCAGGAGTCATCAAACTATGGCTCACGAACCAAATAAAGTTTTACTGGAACAGAGACATACCCATTCATTTATGTATTGTCTATGGCTGCTTACACGACAACAGAAGAACTGAACAGTTGTGACAAAGAATGTTTGGCAAGCAAAGCCTAAAATATTTATTATCTGGCCTTTTACAGAAAAGGTTTGCCCATGACCCCTGATTATCTACAATGTTAGATGAAGTCATTACCATTTTCTAAAAAAATTCCTTAGTTTGGGACTTCCCTGGTGGCACAGTGGTTGGGATTCCACGCTCCCAACGCAGGGGGCCCCAGTTCAATCCCTGGTTAGGGAACCAGATCCCACATGCTGCAACTAAGAGTTCACATGCCTCAACTAAGGAGCCCGCCTGCTGCAACTAAGACCTGGCGCAACCAAATAAATAAATAAAATAAAATAAATTCCTTAGTTTTCTCCAAGTCTTGCAGATTAAAAACACCAGAACATACCTAAAAAGGACCAAAGTCTAACGTATGTCATAACATTTATGATGGGATTCTGGAAAACCAGCAGCCCTCAGGCACAGTTAACAGCTAATAACAAGTCTATAACCATAAAACTCCCCTTACAGTGGCAGCTTCTTTGACCAACTGAAAGCTGATTTGGGGATGCTCAGACAGCGCTTCTTACCTTGTGATCACATGGTAGTAGTAGATCTTCCCTTCTGGGTCTCGGGCTGTCTTCCAGTTGGGAGGTAAGACAATGGTTTTTGGTTTGGGAGGAGATGGGGGTGGTAAATCCAGGAGATTATTTGTCACAACCATTTCAGGCTAAAAAGACACACAAGTTCTTGATCAGTGACATTTCTTTTAATCTGGCTGAGAAGGACAAAAATAGTCTACTTAAGCAGTATGTAAAAACATACATCTACCTCTTCTTTTAAAAAAAGATAAAAAGTAAAGGTACAATCTGGGAAATGATTAGAGACAGTGTATATGAAGAGCTTTAGGGATCTATCAGAAAATTCACAGCAGGCTCCGAGTTCACCATCCAATACACCATATTTAAAAATATTCAGCAGCTCATTATCTAGAACAATATTTTTCAACATTAAAAAAACCAATGCTAAATGGCATATAACCAACTCCAAGATACCAATTAGCTGAATGGGCTTTAGATAGAAGCAAATATGATAAAATGTTAACATTTATCCATTATATATTTTTTGTATGTTTGAAACCTCATATTTATATTTAAAAAATATAGAAGTGGGTGGACAGTTTTTTGTTTTTTAGTTTAATTGAAGAAAATTTTTCTAAATAAATAGCTTTTAAAAATTCAATGCCACATTTTGAAAAACATAAAAACTTCATAATCACTGTTATAAACTGAATTGTGCTTCCCTCAAATTCATCTGAAGCCCTAACCCCCAATGTGATTGTATTTGAAGACAGCACCTTTAAATAGGTAATTAAGGTTAAATGAGGTCATGAGAGTGCGGCCCTAACGCAACAGGACTGGTGTCCTTATAAGAAGTGGAAGAGGCATCAGGGAATGTGCGCGGAGAAAAGACCAGGTGAGGGCACAGTGAGAAAGCAGCCATTTGCAAAACAGGAGCAGCCTCAGGAGACAGCAAACCTGCTGACACCTTGATTTTAGACCTGCAGGCTCCGAGACTATGAGAAAATAAATTTCTGTTAGTTAAGCTACGTAGTCTGTGGTATTTTGTTAAAGCAGCTCTAGTAAACTGATAATATAATCATGATAAGGATATATACCCTTAATTGTTCATTCTATGTAATCCAGTTAATAAAGAAAAAAATTTCCAACTTTACCTTTGCTTGAGCAGTTAAAGAGGAACCTGAGATCCCAGGCTCAGATAAAACATGGCCACTTTTAAGCAAACCTAAGTCTCCGAGCATGACTGCTTTGTGCATACCCCCCAAGCCTTACTTCACAGAGCTGCTTTTTGTTGGCTCCACTTAAGTTCCACTTCCTCCATTCCTGTAGTCCTCTATCTAGCCTATAAGGTGATCTCTTTCCCCTATTTCGTGTCACTTAAGAATATTCCAAATTATTCAATATCTACTAGATTACCAATCCTTCTCCAATTTGGGAATAATTTTTTCCCCTTCTCAAATTCTATCTGCATATTTCATGACACTAAACGCTGACTACTTTTAGTATTATTCATTGTGATCCTCATCTCTCTTACTGGAATGTCAGCTTTTAAGCACAGGAATGGCTTCTTACATTCATTTTCAAAATGCCTAGAAGGACCCAATTCATAGCAAGCCCTCAAATACCTGCCATACACACTGTCTTATTTCTAAGTGTTTCACATGTAGTCTTTTTACTCCATCTCCACCAACTGCCCTACTTATCGAAAGCCACCAGAATGCAACAAGAGCCTTCTCTGGAATTGTCAGTATTCTAACCTGCTAATTTGTTCATGTTTAGTTTCTCAACTGCTTCTAGTGCCAGCCTCTATTTCCCATTTCATCTAAAAACAGCATTTCATCAAGATTTCATCATATCCTTCTACATATGCTGCAGAATACTAAAAGCTTCTTTCAATATATATTGTACAACATGTAAAGTGAACGATATCATTCAATTTTATATCTCTAGTCCTCAGTACAGTATCATAGTCTAGTTCTCCATAAATAATGATGGAGCTAGTCTAGAAAACTATTACTTCAGAAATTCATAGCAAAGTATAAGAATACAAGATCAGTCAGTTTAAATTACAAATAAAAAGGATCCTAAGGCCAAAGTACATATAAATTAACATAGCTGTAAGTTCCACAGAATTTTTTTTAATTGACAAAACTGTCGAGTAGTGCTCCCTCAGGGTACACAGGCACTTGAGTGAAACTGGCGACTACAAAACTTTTTATAAAAAACAAACAAACAAAAAAGGAGTAAAAACCCCCCTAACTAAACCAAACAAAAAGTAATCTTTCTAAAGATAAGGTAGGTAGCCAAGGAGAGTTTTAGCAACCAAAATATTTCTTACTGGCTGTAAGGGCTGAGGCTGCCCTGGTGCAACTATTGTAGTCACGGCTGTGGCTGGCTGTACCACCACTCCTTGTGGGTGAGCTGTGAAAATCTGTTGTCCCTGGATGTACTGAAGGCTTGGCTGGGCATAACTCTAAAAGATAAAATGAAGAAATTCACAATGTATAGTTTTCTAGCTCTTAATAAGCAGTATCTGACTTCCAAGTTGACAAATCTTATTGGAAGATACATCCATTAATTTTTTTTTAACGTTCAATATGAACATTTTACTACAAATGTGTAAAACAATCTTTTACTTCAAACTCTTTTTTTCTTTTTTGAATAATTCCCTATTCATTTACTTACTTTGATTTTACTTTATCATAAAAAGTTAGAAAACTTTTTTGAGGTGGAGGCAGGGATGGGGGTGGGGTGGAGTACTCATGAAACCTATCCAATTGTTTGGCTTCAATGAGACTTGAATAACAACTGAAGTGCTACTCCTAGGATATCTGAGAAAGAGCTCCACACAATGCTCTTTACAGAGAGTGTTTTAACTACCAATTCCTAATAACTAACAGCTTGTTTTTGTTTTTGTTTCTTTGCGGTACGCGGGCCTCTGACTGCTGTGGCCTCTCCCGCTGCGGAGCACAGGCTCCAGACGCGCAGGCCCAGCGGCCATGGCCCATGGGCCCAGCCGCTCCGCGGCATGTGGGATCCTCCCGGACCGGGGCACGAACCCGCGTTCCCTGCATCGGCAGGCGGACTCCCAACCACTGCACCACCAGGGAAGCCCTAACAGCTTGTTTTGACCGGAAAAGGTCAAAAGGAGTGATCCACGGTAGAGGAAGCTGAAGGTGATCAAATTTTAAACTAGTTTTCTAGCTTTTTGTAGGCTTCTATAAGAAAGACAGTGGAATTCAATGTATCGAAAATCCTTATGACACACTGATTTATATATATAGTGCTTTATCAAGCAGAAAAGCCCTTTTGCATATATTATCTCACTCAATCCTGACTACCATCAGAGGTAGGTGTATCTCCCACACCTGGAGTTATGTAACGAATAAGTACCATGGCTAGCTAGGACTTAAACCTACTCTGAAATTACGACAGAAAAACTGTCTAAAGAAGTGACAAGAAGCCCTGAAAACAATCTTGTTTTGTTAAAAGGTCATGACTACCAAGGAGCTGAACAGATACATACTTAAGGACAGATTTTGACCCTATAAACTGAGATTCTATCAGGTAAAATGATTCAGAAGTATTAATTGATAAGTACTCAAAATACAAAATATAATCAAAATATAATTATTCCAAATGATACCAGTAAAGACCCAAGGAGTCTGAATAGGTAAATGTAGCTGCCCAGCAGATTTCTGGATGAATAATTACTGAGAAGACACACACAAAGAGGAAGAATACAATACTTGATCCAGTATTGCAAACAGCTTAATCTATACATATCATAAACCAGATTCAATGCTAACTGTCAAAGCAGAATTGTCAGAATAGTATCATGAAGCTGAGAGAAAAATGTATACCTTAGAAATACTTTCATCTCTAGGTATTTGGATACAAGATGGGAAATATGTACAACGTCAAAAATTTTGTAGAAATTTATCTCCTCACCTAACTCCTGCCCCAAAGCCTGAAATTTGATTAAATCCAAAACACTTTTCAACACTGACATATAACCAGACAATACTGAATTAGAAGTCAGTACCAAAGAAGTATTAGCAACAAAGATGACCAAATACTGCTTAAAAAATTAAAAAGCATACTCTAAAGATAAAGTATAAATAATTCTTAAAGTTCTACTTTAACTTTGATAAAATAAACCATAAAACAAAACATATCTAACTGGGCTCTATTCTATGATCACCAATTTATCTGGAAAGTTAAGTTTCCAAGGAAGTTTCTAAGGGCCGACGCCCAGAAGGAAGCATCCTTAAGAGGCAAGTTACTCTGCATGTAGGAGGTTAACACATATGTGCTGGTAACCCTGATTCTGAGTAAAAACAGTTTCTGGGAGGCTGAAGAGGACAGATGGATAAACTGGAATTTTCCCAACCCACTAAGCCGAACACCAGATACTGTAACGAATCCCAAATTTAATTTCTTCAGGACCCACTCTCCTAATCTAATCGATTGGCAAATTCTGTTGGCTCTGCATTTTTTATATATGTATGTACATGTGTACGTGTATCTGTACATATGAGTTTATATATATGTGTGTATGTATATATATATATAAATACATAAAAATAAAATCTGATTTCTTCCATCTCTCCTTCTACTATTCCCATATAAGTGGCCATATTCTCTTGCCTAGATCACTCAACAGTCTTTTAACTGATCTCCCTACTTCTGCCCTTGATTCCCACAATCTCTTCACCCAGAGCAACCAGAGCGATTCTCTTAAAATACGTCAAATCATGCCAGTCCGCTGTAACTGCTCCAGTGGATTTTCACATTATTCAGACTAACAGCCCAAATCCTCACAAAGCCCTGACCATCTTGTTCCTCCCCAAGGCCTTGACCTCATTTCCTACTACAGGTGTACCTCAGAGATATTGTGGGTTCAGTTTCAGAACATGCAATAAAGTGAATATTCCAATAAAAAGTGAATCACATGAATATTTTGGTTTCCCAGCACATATAAAAGTTATGCTCCACTATACTGTACTCTATTAAGTGTGCAGTAACATTAGGTCTAAAAAACAATGTACATACCTTAATTTAAAAATGCTTTACTGGGCTTCCCTGGTGGCGCAGTGGTTGAGAGTCTGCTTGCCGATGCAGGGGACACGGGTTCGTGCCCGGTCCGGGAAGATCCCACATGCCGCGGAGCGGCTAGGCCCGTGAGCCATGGCCACTGAGCCTGTGCTCCACAATGGGAGAGGCCACAACAGTGAGAGGCCCGCGTACCGCAAAAAAAAAAAAGCTTTACTGCTTAAAAATGCTGACCCTCCTCTGAGCCTTCAGAGAGTCAGGATCTGTCTGCTGGTGGAGGGTCTGGCCTCGATGTTGATGGATGCTGACTGGGTGGCTGTGGCAATTTCTTAAAATAAGACAATGAAGCTTTTGCCACATTGACTGACTCTTCCTTTCACCATTTCTCTAGAGTATGTGATGCTATTTGATAGCATTTTACCCACAGTAGAACTGCTTTCAAAATTGGAGTCAATCTTCTTAAACTTGCCTCTGCTTTATCAACTAAATATACGTAATATTCTAAATCCTCTGATATCATTTCAACAATCTTCACAGCCTCTTTACCAGGAATAGATTCCATCTCAAGAAACTACTTTCTTTTTTGCTCATCCATAAGAAGTAACTCCTCATCCATTCAAGTTTTATCATGAGACTGTAGCAGTTCAGTCACATCTTCAGGCTCTGCTTCTAATTTTAGTTCACTTGCTATTTCTACCACATCTGCAGTTACTTCCACCACTGAAGTCTTCAACCCCTCCAAATTATCAATTAGAGTTGGAATCAACTGTATCTTCTAGATAACTTGCTGCAGTTTCTACATGAGCACTTGTTGCTTCACCTTGCACTTTAATGTTGCAGAGATGGCTTCTTTCCTCCAACCTCATGAACCAACCTCTGCTAAGCTTCAAACTTTTCTTCTGCAGCTTCCTCCCCCACCTCAGCCTTCATAGAACTGAAGAGAGTTAGGGACCTGGTTCTGGATTAGGCTCTGGCTTAAGGGAATGTTGTGGCTGGTATGAACTTCTATCCAGACCACTAAAACTTTCTTCATATATATCAGCAATAAGGCTGATAAGACTATTTTGCTTTCTTATCAATTTCCTTCAAGAACTTTTCCTTTGCATTCACAATTTGGCTAACTGACACAAGAGGCCTAGCTTTTGGCCTATCTCAGCTTTCAACTTGCTTTCCTCACTAAACGTCATCATTTCTAGGTTTTGATTTAAAGTGAGAGATGTATGACTCTTCCTTTCACTTGATATTTAGAGGCCATCGTAGGGTTATTAATTGGCCTAATTTTAATATTATTTTGTCTCAGGGAGTAGGGAGGCCCAAGGAGAGGGAGAGAGATCGGAAAATGGCCAGTCGGCGGAACAGGCAGAACACAACACTTACCGATTAAGCTCGCTGGCTTATATGGGCTCACTTCATGGCACCCCAAAACAATTACAATAGTAATGTCAAAGAGCACTGATCACAGCTCACCATAACAAATATAATAAAGATGAAAAAGTCTGAAATAGTGCAAAAATTATCAATTTGTGACAGAGACATGAAGTAAGCAAATGCTGTTGAAAAATGGCGCCAACAGACTTAATTTGACACAGGGTTGCCACAAACCTTCAATGTGTAAAAAATGCAGTATCTGCAAAGCACAATAAAATGAGGTGTGCATGTACTGTCACCTTAACTCATTTGGAAAAGGAAGGGCTTCACAATTATACCACACATTTTGAATGACAAACATTTCATATCCTGATTTTGAAAAAAAAATTTTTTTAAGCTAGATCAAAATACTAATTTTGAGAACTGTCAATAGGATGAAACATGTTATCTTTAGAGTGATCAAGAGGTTAAACACCCAAATCTACAATAGAAAAATGTTAATATTTTGGAGGGTAAAATTTCTTTGACCATCAGTGAAACTACGTTCATGAAGAGTTTATCTGACAAGATCACAGTTGTGTAAGGCTTATCATGGAGACACTCTAAAGGATTCAATTAATGTGTAGTAAAGTTGTGGTTTCTTTAGCATGAAAAGTCTGGCTACAAATGTTGGTTGGGAGATAACTTCTAAACTGAAATGGCATTACCCAGCTTGATCATTCCCTGTATTTACTAGATATGGCTCCAGACAAATTTTACCTGTTTCTAAAGTGCAAAGATATATTAAAGGATAACAATTTATCAACAGGAAGGAATGTTACACATACTGAAAATAATTCCCAAAGGAAATGCCAAAAACATCTTAACAATATCACTGCAAAACAAACAAACAAAAAACCCACAAAAAACAAAACCTAAACAAACAAAACCCCAAAACACCCAAAGCTGCAACATTCATTTGCAGATATAGTGTTTGAAATTCAAACTGTCAAAAAGCAGAGGGAAAATAAACATTTTCTAGGGTTCTGTAGTACCTACCCAAACTAGCTGACAATCATACGCCAAAGCCAAAACAATTAACAGCAATAAAAAGGGGAAACTGGTTTGCAGTCCCACTGAAATAATACAAAAGATGTACACATTTGTGAGATACATCCAAATAGCATGTGCCTGTGAAATTTATCCATTTGCTGGATGAAAGTCTATTGGAGATTGGCTCTACCTACAAGAGACTTGAAATTATACAAAAGCTAATTTCTCAAACATAAATCCAGTCTAGAAATATCTTTAAAATGTGACTTTTAATGGGAATTTTAAGAGAGGGTCCAATATGTTATAGAGGGGAAAACATAATTGTTCTGCTCCCACTTCTAAAGGGAAAAAAACAGCTATTACTTTATATCTGAGTCACTTCACTTATGTGAACAATTTATAGTCTAAGCACTCAATTTTTTGAGATGTAATTTAGTGTAACTTTTTAAGAATAGGTCACTCTAATGTCACAAGACCACTATAAAGCACATGGCCTCAGTTAAAATGGAGCTTTTATGTCTAATAAGCAGCTGTGGCAAAAAATTAAAGTCACCTGCTGATAACACATCTGCTCCAAATTTCAAAGATACTGCATATGTACACACACTCACAAATTTATATTATACCATATCACATACGACTTCACTGTCAAGGTTATTATACCTTATTATAGGTTATTATACCTCAGCTCATGTTGGTATGGTTGATATTTGATTTGAACAACACAGGCCTCAACACAGACCAGATATTATGAGCCGGACACCAGACAGATGACCTTGATCAGCTGTAATTCACAGCCCACTAATGTCAATACTCTCAGTATTAACGTAACTAAGTAAGAACTATAATTAAACCTTCAAGGTATATGATGCTTTAAATTTATCATTACTAATATCCATTATCTCATACAAACCTCAACCACTCTGAGGCATTCTGCCCATTTAATAAATGAGAAAACTAAAACTGAAGAATCTAAGTGCCTCTCTCCAGGACACACAGTAAGTGACAGACTAGGACTTAAAATACACACGCTAACAACATGCTCTATGCTTCTCATTACCCAGAGTCGAACATCATCTCTGATCAACTAATCTCATAAAGAAGGGAAGGATAGTCTGAACCATCTTAGTCCATTTATCAACTACTCTAGCACACGAAAAGCAGATTAGGGAGTCAATAAATGACTCCTTGGTAGGAACAGACTGAAAACTGGAAATAAAATTGTAATACTTGGGCTTCCCTGGTGGCACAGTGGTTGAGAGTCTGCCTGCTGATGCAGGGGACACGGGTTCGTGCCCCAGGCCGGGAGGATCCCGCGGAGCAGCTGGGCCCGTGAGCCATAGCCGCTGAGCCTGTGCGTCCAGAGCCTGTGCTCCGCAACGGGAGAGGTCACAACAGTGAGAGGCCCGCGTACCGCAAAAAAAAAAAAAAAAAAAAAAAGTGTATGTGTATGTATGCATATACATACATATATATATATATACACACACACACACACAAAAATACAGAGTAATTTGGAAAAATGGTTAAGAATCATGTTACACAGAAAAACATGGGATAAAAAAACTTCCAAGTCTTCAAAATTACAAATTCATAAAATATATAAACATGTGGTTAAAGAGATCATAAAAAATGAAGGGAGGGGCTTCCCTGGTGGTACAGTGGTTGGGAATCTACCTGACAATGCAGGGGACACGGGTTCGAGCCCTGGTCTGGGAAGATCCCACATGCCACGGAGCAACTAGGCCCGTGAGCCACAACTACTGAGCCTGCACGTCTGGAGCTTGTGCTCCACAAAAAGAGAGGCCACGACAGTGAGAGGCCTGCACACCACCATAAACAGTGGTCCCCGCTCGCCGCAACTAGAGAAAGCCCACCATGGAAACGAAGACCAAACACAGCCATAAACAAACAAACAAACAAACAAAATGAAGGCAGTTAATACAGTTAAGGTTTTCAGAATGAAAGCAGGACACTTTGTCACGGCCTTTTGGACAAAATTTTGATACAGCTTCATAACAAAAATACAAACAGAAGAAAAATTACTTCTGTTACTTCAATACTAAGTAATGTGTACAGGAAACACTCTGGGAGTCTCTGCCATCCACAATAATTCACCTTTAAGGGGTGACAAGGAATGATGGGAGAGACATAGGAATGTGGTGAAGACGATGACTTAAAGAGTCTTTTTTTTTAATGTATTGGTTTTATAAAAAAGAAAAGAAATTTGATTTAAAACCACAAAAATACACTTCAAAAGTTATTCTCTCTCTTTCTCTCTCTCTCTCTCGCTGATCAATTGCTTTTGGGGAAGCCAGCTGGCATGTTGTAAGCAGCTCTATTGAGAGTGGTAAGGAAACAAAGACAGCTAACAACCATGTGAGTGAGCTTGAAAGTAAACCTTCCATCCCCTGTCTAGTCTTCAGATGACTACAACCCTGCTTAACAGCCTGACTGTAATTTCATGACTCTGAGCCAGAACCACCCAGCCAAACTGCTTCTGAATTCCTGACCCACAGAAACTATGAGATAATAATTACTTACTGTTTTAAACTGCTAAGTAATTTGTGACACAATAGATAACTAGTATATATAAAATTAGCCAATATGTAAAAGTGATCAATGGCAGGACTTCCCCCTCACATCAGATTTAACATCCCATAAACAGACAGTAAAACAGACAAGAGAATTTCCAAAATTAGTTACCTGTACAATTGGTGGAGTTGTCTGTGAATAGGGTGATGTCACACCATAGACAGTTGGACAAGCCTGTCCTTGATAATATATGGTTGCTTGAGACTGTGCAGGAGAGTACTGCTGCTGTACACTCACGGACTGTTGGTTGGAATCCCAAACACCATAATTCTGTCCCTGGACTGGGCCTGGGGCTGGCACTGGCAAGACGGTGACACTGGAGTCTTGGTGTACCACACCATCACTTTGGGCCACATACTGTGAACTGGAAACTTCCACAGGGGCTGCCACATGTGGCACCACTGGCACAGGTGGAGGGGCAGCAAGGGGTTCTGTAGAATGTCCCACCAAGGGCTGAGAATGATCATAAGGAGCAGGAGAACACACAGGATCCATGCTGGGTGTGGGGAGGAGCACCTTTCCAGCATTAGGATTGCTGGGATCCACATAGGCCTGCATGGGATAACCTGGTGGGTAGCCAGCAAAGGGGTGATGAGGGGCATTGTAGCCAAGAGAGTCATAGGGCAGTGGAGACGTCATTCCCAGGTTCTGCATCTGCTGCTGTTGTTTTTGAGCCTCCCGCTGAGCTACCTCCTGCTCAAACAACTTTCGACGCTCCTCTGTAGAAAGTTTATTGCGATCTTTAATTCGTACTTTCTTTTTAGAAGTTGGTGTATCATATCTAGAAAGAAAACAATAAGAGCACCACAAAAAGTTTTCCCCTAAATCAGAGACATGACCAAAGCACTAATAAATGTTATGCCACTAGATACTAAACCATTAACCACACCAACTCCAATTTGGCACTGGCTGAAAATTATACTCAAAATTACTTAAGGAGTTTTGCAGATAGGAGAGAACCTCAAGGAAATAGACACTTTGGGCTTCCCTGGTGGCACAGTGGTTGAGAGTCTGCCTGCCGATGCAGGGGACACGGGTTCGTCCCCCGATCCGGGAAGATCCCACATGCCGCGGAGTGAACCATGGCCGCTGAGCCTGCGCGTCCGGAGCCTGTGCTCTGCAATGGGAGAGGCCACAACAGTGAGAGGCCTGTGTACCGCAAAAAAAAAAAAAAAAAAAAAAAAAAAAAAAAAAAAAAAAACCCAAAAGGAAATAGACACTTAGATGAAAATAATAACTTTATCCTTATCCTCAGCTTCTAGAACTTCAAATTAAAGATACATGTAGTATCCTAAATAGATTCCTCTTTATAGTTAAGTTCTGTAGTTCTGTAACTACAAATTCTGAAATTAAAACAAAACCCCAAATACACTAATAAAAGCTACAGAATTTGATGTACACCCATTAATATCAACACAGGTTAGTTAAGTGAAAGATAAGCATGTACACATAAAAGTATGGGGAGTTATATTCACATATTCTTCTTTGTGCAGTGCCAAGTATAATATCATATTGCTAAACCTAATACCCTGTGATAGTTTTGACAAGTATCCCCAGTAAGCCCCCAAGAAACCATCAGCTCTAACATTCACAAGAGAACCGAGGACTTAAAAGATTCTTTTGTGAAGTTCTATGGACTGAATCGAACTTTTGAGAAAGGCTCTTGGCAAAAATGAAAAAGACAACTAATTTCAAGATGTTTCATTGCAAACAAACATCTAATAACAGATTCATGGATAAGGGTACAACATTTATCCAAACAACAAAAAATATATGGTCTAAAAACCTCTTAGTTGAAAACTTCCTTTAAAGTGTTAGTGGGGTGGTAGTACCCTTAGCTGCCTGGCAGAAACAAATGCAAACAGTCTATAGAAGAGAGCACCTTAAATCCAGGCCTCAATGAATTCCTACAGATTAAGCTCTAAGGAACAGGAGTTCATTAGAAAATAAAATTAATCTTGCCACTTGTAACAACACGGATGGACCTAGAGGGTATTATGCTGAGAAAAATAAGTAGGACAAAGAAAGATAAATACTGTATGATTTCACTTGTATGTGGAATCTAAAAAACAAAACAAATGAACAAACAAAACAAACGGAGTTACAGATACAGAGAACAAACAGCTGGTTGCCAGAGGGGAGAGGGGAAGAAAGAAACAGGTAAGGGAGATTAAGAGGCACAAAAATTCAGTTGCAAAATAAATGAATCACATGGTATGAAATGTACAGTGTGGGGAATATAGTAAAAAACTATGTAATATCTTTGTAAGGTGACATACCGTAACTAGACTTAATTGTGGTGATCATTTTGGTATAGAAATATGAAATTACTATGCTGTGTAACAGGAACTAACAGTGCTGTAGGTCAATTATACTTCAAAAAAACTCACAGAAACAAACTCATAGAAGATAAACATGTACTAGGAATATAATGTACCACGTGATGCATATATAATGAACACTGCTGTATGTTCTATATGAAAGTTATGAGAGTAAACCCTAAGAGTTTTCATCACAAGGAAAGGTATTTTCCCCTATTTCTATAATTTTGTATCTACATGAGATGATGGATGTTCACTAAACTTATTGTGATGATCATTTCATGATGTATGTAAGTTAAATCATATGCTTAACATCTTTTTTTTTTTTTTTTTTTTTTTTTTTTTTTTTTTTTTTGCGGTACGCGGGCCTCTCACTGTTGTGGCCTCCCCCGTTGCGGAGCACAGGCTCCGGACGCGCAGGCTCCGGACGCGCAGGCTCAGCGGCCATGGCTCACGGGCCCAGCCGCTCCGCGGCATATGGGATCCTCCCAGACCGGGGCACGAACCCGTATCCCCTGCATCGGCAGGCGGACTCTCAACCACTTGCGCCACCAGGGAGGCCCTGCTTAACATCTTATACTGTGCTGTATGTCAATTATATCTCACTGAAAGCAAAAAAAAAGTATATAATTATAAAATTATAAAATACCCCCCCCCCACACACACACACAAGTGAGAGGAAGAGACATACTAAGACTGTTGATACTGGAATTATCACACACAAAATATTAGAGATGTTTAATATGTTTAATAAGATAAAAGAGGCTATTAAAAATATGCCTAAGGAACAGGACCATAAAATACTATCAGGCAGATTTGAATAAGAACCCCATGAAGCATCTAGAAAGGAAAAAGAATGAAATTAAAACTCAATTATCATATAAAATTGAAATTGCACATACCTGGCAAAATTCTACTTAAATATCCAAGAGAAACTTTTGCACATGTACACCAAAATAAGATAACAGCACTATACATAATAGAAAAAGCTTTATAACAAAACATTATACAGTAATAAAAATGAATAAACTGACACTATTATGAATAAATCTTAATAAATAAATATCAAGTCAAAACAAAGTACCGTCTAATTAAATGCAAAATAATAGCCTTTTCATACAGTTAAAACTAACATATTTTTAATAAATATATATTAGATGACATAAAACTATATTTAAAAAAAGGCAGGCCAGGGTACAATGAACACAGAATCCAACAGATACTACTTGTTATCACAAGTAGTAAAGACAGGGGATGGTGCAGAAATAAGTGACATAGCAAGATTTATATAATTGTTAAGATCCTGACTCTTGTGCTGGGACTTCCAGGGCTCATTACATTATAATAAATGTATGGAGAAAAGGTCCATGGATAGAAATAAGTGTCATGAACCAAGAAATAACCTAATATTCAATTCAATTCAGTGCCCATACGAGCCACGGTATGGTTAAGCAAGAGATTAGATCTGAAGAGAATTAGTAACTTGGAAGATGATCTTCAAATTTTAAAAGTTCGATGAATTTCAACCAGGTTGAAAAAAAAAAAGAAATCCTCATATAAACGCAGGGTAGCGATAATGCGGAACACCAAATACAAAGAGAACTTCTTAAAAGCAGGCCAAGAGAAAAGCCAGGTTACTTAACAAAGAATAGCAACCAACAAGTTTCGTAAAATCAATAAGGAAAGTCAGAAGAATGAAGAATAACAGCTTCAAAGTGTTCAGAAAAACTGTCAACCCAAAAGAACTTCCTTTCAAAAATGGGAATAAATGTTCACATAAAGACTTGTTCAGGGCCTCCCTGGTGGCGCAAGTGGTTGGGAGTCCGCCTGCCGATGCAGGGGATACGGGTTCGTGCCCCGGTCTGGGAGGATCCCATATGCCGCGGAGCGGCTGGGCCCGTGGGCCATGGCCGCTGAGCCTGCGCGTCCGGAGCCTGTGCTCCGCAGCGGGGGAGGCCACAGCAGTGAGAGGCCCGCATACCGCAAAAAAAAAAAAAAAAAAGACTTGTTCATAGCCAGTAATATTCACAATAGTCATCTGGAAACAATCCAAACGCCTATCAACTAATGAATTTATAAACAAACTATAGTATATCTATACAATGGACTACTATTAAGCACCAAAAAAGAACTGAGGTGCATAATAACATGGATGAATATCTCAAAAATAATATGCTAAGTGAAAGAAGACAGAATGTATTTTATAGTATATGATACCATATATATGACATTGTGGAAAAGACAAAACCAAGTCAGAAAGGAGATCAGTCGTGGCCAGGGACTAGGAGTAGAAGAAGGGGACACACTACAAAGGGGTAAGAGATAATTTTATGAGGTGATGAAATGTTCTATTGGGTTGGCCCAAAAGTTCGTTTGGATTTTTCTGTAAGATGTTATGGAAAAACCCGAATGAACTTTTTGGCCAACCCAATATAAAACCTCTGTGGTTGTAGTTATATAACTGTATGCATTTGACAAAACTCAATGAACAATACACTTAAAATCATGAATTTTACTGTAAGCAATTTATACTTGCTGGTTAAATATAGCTGATTTTTAAAATTGAGGGTGAGCAATGCAAACAAAATATGAAAAAGACTTTTTAGACAAAAACTGAAATATTATGAAGAGAAACTCACTAAAAGAAACCATTCAGGGACTTCCCTGGTGGCGCAGTGGTTAAGAATCTGCCTGCCAATGCAGGGGACATGGGTTCGATCCCTGGTCTGGGAAGATCCCACGTGCCAGGGAGCAACTAAGCCCGAGCACCACAACTACTGAGCCTGAGCTCTAGAGCCTGCGAGCCACAACTACTGAAGCCCACGCACCTAGAGCTGGTGCTCCGCACCAAGACAAGCCACCTCAATGAGAAGCCCGCGCACCGCAACGAAGAGTAGCCCCCTCTTGCCGCAACTAGAGAAAGCACGCACGCAGCAACAAAGACCCAACGCAGCCAAAACTAAATAAATAAACAATAATTTTAAAAAAAGAAACCATTTAAAGGGGTCTGAAATAAGAAAGAAAAGAAACTAGTAAATGTAAACAAACTAAAAAAATCATTTGGTCTACTAAAAAAATTAACAATAACTGATGGGAGGAGGGAGAAGGAATTATAATACTGGACAATAATACCATGTAAATTGGGAAGGCTGAATAGTCAGAGTTAAAGTATCTTAAAGTACTTATGTTGTTCAGGATATCGATTAGCTTTAAATTTTATTAAATTGAAACAACCAGTTAAAGAATTGCCATAAAATATAAAAAAAAAACAAAAACAAAAACCCCCCATCAGCTATAAGCTATTTACTAGACACAGAAAAGTTGAAAGTAAAAGGAAGGAAGAGCCTTCCTGGGACAGGGCTTGCCCTGTATCCTCTGCTTTAGCTCCTCTCTGAAGTACCTAGACAACAGTATTTGATGCACATTTCCTGAATTGTTTTACAGATGTGAAAACCCCCACCAAATGGAAGATGTTAACTACTTAAAGACCAGGAGCACATAGCCCCAGGCCTCCTTAAGCCTAAGGACTGATAATATTAACCCCTGTGACACCACCCTGTTACCTCACCATCAGCCAATCACAGAATGGTGCACAAGTCGATCACTTACCCTGTGACCCCCCCTCCCTCACCTGGCTTTTAAAAATGCTTTGCGGAAACCCTTCAGGGAGCTTGGGGGTTTTTTTAGAGCATGAGCCACCCATCTTCTTGCATGACCCTGTGATAAACCTTTCCCTGCTCCAAAAAATAAAAAATAAAATAAAATAAAATGAAATAAAAGGAAGAAAGATATACCAGTTAAATCCTACTAAAAGGAAGATAAGCATATTTCTATGAATATCAAACAAAAGAGACTATAAAGCAAGCTTCAATAAAATTCTAAGAACTGTTATCATACAGATCAATTGATGACCAACTGAAAATTTAACAAAAAGAAATTTAAACACATTGTATATCCTAATAGTATTTAAAACTAGATTATGAAGCTGCATTAACAAGAGTAGTTCAAGCAGTCTTACAGTTCTTAAACACTTCTATTAGAAGAGAAAAATTAATGAGCTAAGAATCCTAATTGTTCCAGTTAAGAAATTTAAAAAACAATATAACAAGCCTAAAAAAGTGGAAGGAAACAAAATGAGTAGAAATCAATTACCAAGATAAAAAATGCTATCATTCTGTGATTTGCATTGGAGGTATTGCTAGCAAAGTAACATGAACAAGGCATAAGAATTAGAAAGGAAAACCAAAACAAATTCATATGATATGGGCTGTTGACAATGACCAAAAAAGGAGACAGTGGGGCAAAAAAAAAATCCTATACTCTTGAAATTAATACAAGTTTTGTATGGCTAACAAACATAGGATAAATATACAAAGGTGAATTGCATATCAAAACACCAAAACCAAACTGAATATGTAATAGAAGTTAGGGTTCTCAGAAATAAATACACCAAAAGATAAGTTATTCTGGAGAAAACTATAAACAAAGACATTAATGAAAAACTTTATCTTCATTAGAAATATTAAAGAAGACCTAACTAGACAGAGAACATTCAAATATTCAAAGCAGATTCTAAGGAAGAATAAATCTGAGAAAAGACAGGGCATCCCAGAAGATCAAGTAGGGATTTGCCCTACTTGCTATCAAGACTTAAATATAAGATAGTCATAGGAGCCCAGAAACAGATCCTCCCATATGTGAAAACCTGTTGGAAAGAGGCAGCACTGCAGATCAGTGGGGAAAGGAGGAGCTTTCAAGCAGTAAATAATGCTGGGACAACTGGGTGTTCACCTAGAAAAACATGAAACCAGATTCCTAACTTAAAATGTATACAAAAATTAATTCCCAATGGATTAAGGACTTAAATATTGCTAAAAAAAATGCATACACACACAAAGTCATCTCAAGAGTTGGGAAGAATTTCTTAAAACACTGTAAACACTAACCATAAAGGAAACATACAATATATATGATATATTCAATTACACCATAATTAATCAATTCTGTGTATTGAAAGACACAGAAAGAGTCAAAACACAAGTCATAAACTGGGAAAAAATACTTGCAGAATTATATTTGGAATATAAAAAAAGAATCCCTAGAGCTTAAAAAGACAAAATTTAATAAATGAACACCACATATAAAAAGACACTTCACAGAAGAGTAAACAGGAATGGTCAATAAACATATGGCAAAATGTTCAATCTATTTAGTAATTAGAGGAATGTAAATTAAAATCATGATGAATTACTATTACATACCCAGAGAACCCAAAATTAAAAATTCTGACAACTGCATTACATGACTGCTATATCTCAATTTTTTTTAAAGTATATTTAATTTAAAAAGAACTTCTCGAGAACAAATGTTTTCTAGTACCCAGCAGGTGATTATGTGGCCTGTTTTTCTACCAGCATCACAAGACAGCCTCTGACACAGGGATCAAACAACATTTTGGACTGGTATGGTATAAGATTCACTAGAAAACATAGGGTTATCTCCCAGCAACCCCCATTCCCCTTTAAAGAACAAATCTCTGGCTCCTCAAATAGCATTTAAACGTTATGAAGTAGAAGCCATTCGAGTACCAAAAATCTATTAGTCTTCACAGCTATTATTACTGTCAAAAGAGACTCTCAATAGTTATGAGTAGAGTTTCCTTTTATACTCACTCACAAGAGAATACATTTATTACAAAAGCACTTGTTGCCCCAAATCAGAAGTGTATCACTTGGGTACTTTTTGACTTGCTCAGAAAAGAGAGTAACTCACATAGGCCACTTACCTGTCATCTGGCCTTTTTGTTCCCCGCTCATAGGCAGAAGAAGGTGGTGAGAGGGAGCCCCTTCGTTTCCTTTTCTCTTTACTTTGAGTTTGTTTGTCTGGGTCTCTCTCTCTTGATCTGTTAGGAGTCTTTGGGGCAACTGTTTGATCTCTGAAGCCGACAGCATCCCTTCCTCGTTCGGTTACTAAGGGAAAAGCGTTTTTAAAAAAATTTACTTGGTAGACTTTTCTCCATCATGATAGTATACCAACTGTATAATAAAATTTCTATCCAACAAACAGATCTATGGACTCCTCCTTCATATACCCAGTCCCGAATTTGGACAAGACATAAGGTCTTATATGCTTGTGTGCTCTACTTCCTAAAAGTCTCTTCCATGAATGCCCTTTTCTACCTTTTCCCCAAAGTCTCAATCCAAGCTTTCATCATTTCTAACAAGTTCTGTGGAACACATGCATGCAAGATGTTCCTGATACCTTTACAAGTAAGGCAGTCTGCTTGTCAGTTCAAAATGTAAAAGCCTTCCCCTGCCCTTATAACTCTGCATATTTACAATTGGTAGAAAAACAGCCTGGCATGCTACACATAAAAACCTCAATAGAAACATCTCTTTAATTAAAAAAAAAATTAGACAACTTTTTATGAACTACAATTTCAAAAGAAGAATATTTCAAACACAGGTGAAACAGGTGGTAACTCAGTAAGTTATCAAAACCAGAGAGCTACATCTTCAAAAAAAGAACGCCAGCTTCTGATTCAAAGATGGAAGCTGGGGGCTTCCCTGATGGCGCAGTGGTTAAGAATCCACCTGCCAATGCAGGGGACACGGGTTTGAGCCCTGGTCGGGGAGGATCCCACATGCCGCAGAGCAACTAAGCCCATGCACCACAACTACTGAGCCTGCACTCTAGAACTCACAAGCCACAACTACTGAAGCCTGAGTACCTACAGCCCGTGCTCCGCAACAAGAGAAGCCACCACAGTGAGAAGCCCCATGCACCGCAACGAAGAGTAGCCACTGCTCAGCACAACTAGAGAAAACCCATGCACAGCAACAAAGACCCAACGCAGCCAAAAATAAAATAAATTAAAAAAAAAAAAAAGATGGACGCTAACCTTCTTCACTCAGTCTCTTTACCTAGAATGGTTCTCACCCAGTTCCATTGCCACTGCTCCCAAAAGCTGCCCTAAGTACTACTTTTCACTGATCATACCACCTAGTCTTTCATTTTCCTAAGTAGTCTAGATCACACCAATGAACATTTCAATATAAACTGACTGGTATTATATGCTGTTGCTTTGTGTATGTTAGTACTGCTACCTACTAATCATATTGCTCTCTTCATAAGGAGAAAATCTCTTATAAAATCTCTCTCAGAGCGCAAAGTGGATTCTCAATAAACATTGTTTTTTCTTTTCTCATCTCAGAAAAATGTGCTATCAGTTGTTTTTTCCCCAGCAGTAGGATCAGGTTTACATATACCGTTCTCACAGTTCTTTTAGCTGGCCCAAAACTCCATTTATTTACAAAAAAGTTACTAATCTACAGCCATGTATGTCAGGGAGAAGCTAACAGAACTAACTCATCTAATACCACATGCTGGCAGAAAATACTATACAATTAAAACAACTGTTCAGCTCAGAAGGTATTAGCACAACATCCTTTTGTGAAGTATTATTATCTAGTTTCATCTGGATCTGCCCATGACTCTCTATTTCCTCCTTCAAACCCAGGTTCCTTACCCTGGTGTTAATTTCCTTAAAATGTGGCTATTTCTTCACTATATACTGGTAAAACAAGAAAAGGAATCATACCAACAGTATATTCTGACTCTGAATCTTAGAATATGTGAGGCAGAGAAATCATCTTATATATTCAGGCTGATTTTCTCATATTTTAAAACGAGGTTAAAGCTAGGCTCATATTTCCCAAATTATTTCACAATCCTTATGAATTTTAAAAGTTCTAAGCTTTTTAATCGCTTGACATTGAGAAGTATCATAGCAAGTCAGGTTTGCATTATAAGCATTTCTCTAATCTAAAAGCCTGATACTGAGATGGAGGCGGGGGTTCCCCACATGTGAGGATGAGACTGAAGTTGGCACACAAAAGGCTGCTCCCTGAAACGATTATAATTGTCCACTACAGACCATGTCCTGCTTCTTTCAGAGGGCCATACCAGACTAGATATTTACAAAATAATGGTGGCAGGGTGGGGTGGGAGGACCTTTATAGGTACTGAAACTTTGCCTGTCTTGCTAATGTTTTCAACTCAGTGGGCGCAGAGAAGCTAGCCTCTGATGATCAACTGTATAGTGGTGCTGCTGATACTGCCAACCAGTACTACTCAACCCAGCTTTCTTTCTTATGGGAAGAATTCTTTGCAGCCCTAAGTAGGATGTCTGGCTATGAAGAGACTAAACCAGTAGAACTAAAAATATCCAAAAGATACAAAAGTGATGTAAAGGATACTTTACAGGGCTTTAACCAATAAGATTATTTAACCAATAAGATTTAAGATTACAAAAAGTTCTTCATGCCAAAAATAAAGAAGAAGACCAAAAACATGATCACACTGGCTCCTTTACTCTATTTATATTGGGTCACTGCTGGAGGGGCACAAGAGACTAACAAGAGCCACCATAATTTATACCATTGCTTTAATCTCTAAAGTATGTTGGAAACATAGCTAAGTGGTAAAGCCCAGAAACCATACTGCAATGGTCTCCCTATTATCTGTTCTGTAATAATGATTCTTAACCTTGTGAGGGGTCACTGATTCCTTGAGAATCTGAAGAAAGTTTTGAATTTTCCCCAGTAAAATGAATGTATACCAAGAATTTTGCATATAAACATCTACAGGTAAAAACTTACACACACCTAAGGAGTACAGGTTTAAGAATGTCTGCTCTAGGGCTTCCCTGGTGGCACAGTGGTTGAGAGTACGCCTGCCGATGCAGGGGACACGGGTTCATGCCCCGGTCCGGGAAGATCCCACATGCTGCGGAGCGGCTAGGCCCGTGAGCCATGGCCGCTGAGCCTGCACGTCCGGAGCCTGTGCTCCGCAACGGGAGAGGCCACAACAGTGAGAAGCCCGCGTACTGCAAAAAAAAAAGAATGTCTGCTCTAGATGAAAAAATGAATGGAAGAAAAGCTACTAAAAGGCCATGACTTCAAGGAAAGAAACAACACAGGGAGTATAAAGGGACATCTGCTTTGACAAAAATTCACTAAGAATAAAAATGCACAGATCCACCTACTAGAGCAATGAAAATAAAAATAAAAATTAACAAATGGGACCTAATTCAACTTAAAAGCTTTTGCACAGCAAAGGAAACTACAAACAAGACGAAAAGACAACCCTCAGAATGGGAGAAAATATTTGCAAACGAAGTGATAGACAAGGGATTAATCTCCAAAATATACAAACAGCTTGTGTAGTCAGTATCAAAAAAACAAACAACCCAAACAAAACATGTGTGGAAAATCTAAATAGACATTTCTCCAAAGAAGACATACAGATGGCCAAAAAGCACATGAAAACATGCTCAACATCACTAATTATGAGAAAAATGCAAATCAAAACTACAATGAGGTATCACCTTACACTGGTCAGAATGGCCATCATCAAAAAATCTACAAACAATAAATGCTGCAGAGGGTGTGGAGAAAAGGGAACCCTGCTACACTGTTGGTGGAAATGTAAACTGGTATAGCCCCCATGGAGAACAGTACTATGGAGCTTCCTTAAAAAACTAAAAATAGAGCTACCATATGATCCAGCAATCCCACTCATGGGCATATATCCGGAGACAACCGTAATTTGAAAAGATAACATGCACCCCAATGTTCACTGCAGTACTATTTACAAGAGCCAGGACAGAGAAGCAACCTAAATGTCCATTGACAGAGGAATGGATAAAGATATGGTACATATATACAATGGAATTACTCAGCCATAAAAAAGAATGAAATAATGCCATTTGCAGTAACATGATGGACCTAGAGATTGTCATACTGAGTGAAGTCAGACAGAGAAAGACAAATATCATATGATATCACTTATGTGTGGAATCTAAAAAAATGGTACAAATGAACTTATTTACAAAACAGAGAGAGAGTCACATATGTAGAAAATAAACTTATGGTTACCAGGGGGAAGGGAGGGAAGGATAAATTGAGAAATTGGGATTGACATATACACACTACTATACGTTGAACAGATAGCTAATAAGGACCTACTGTATAGCACAGGGAACTCTACTCAATACTCTGTAATGGCCTATATGCAAAAAGAATCTAAAAAAGAGTGGATATATGTATATGTATAACTGATTCACTGTGCAGTACACGTGAAACTAACACAACATTGTAAATCAACTATACTCCAAGAAAATTTTTTTTAAAACGCATGTTTTCAAACTTGTACCAAATATTTCATTTACCTAATGACATATTATCTGGTTTCAAAAACAAAATAAAGTTCTTATCAGTTACATCTGCATATTTCTAAAAGAATATTTGTAAAGCCATATGCACAAAGTATCTCTGAATACCTACTTGTGCTCTCCTTTTCAGTTTGACTTTTCTTTGGAATTCGATATACCTCCTGCAAAAAATAAACCAAAAGAAGAGTTATCAGTGTGGAATGGAAGTGGTGATTGCTTTGAAGCTGAGTGATTTCACATGGCAACAAAGGAACAATCTGGTATTTAATTATTCTCCAAAATTTTACTTATGTTTGGCTTTAAATAAAAATAGATCCTGGTCCCTTAAAAAACAAGTAAAAACATATAGCACAAATACATATTTATTTCTAAACGTCTACCAGGCTTGTATGACCCCATTAGCCAAGTAGCAGACTAAGTAACTAAGACATTTTATTTCTGGCAGGAATACACCTCCTGATAATCTTAATTTCTATATGCCTTCTGCACATAAAATGAAGTCATCTATAGTTCCTTTACTGAGAGTATTCATATGAACAAGTCAAACATCTCACTTGCCATCCCTACTTAAGGGAAGAAAAGGTTAGTAATAACTCAGCTATATAAACACACTTCAGAAAAATTACATGTGTAAAGACAATTCCTGCTATTCAGCGTATTTTTCTATAAATACAGAATCAACTTGGCTAATGGCCAAATGTAATCTACTTTTATACTGCTGTTATTTTAAAAAAGGAAAGTTTTAGATCACTGTTGCTCTTCAAATACTACCTAATACTTTATCAAAATTGTTCTTGAGAAATATAAACTGTTTTTAAGCCTTGAGGTACCTTTTCTTGCTATATGAATCTAAAGCCTAGCAACAATTCTGTTCCCTGACAATCTCTCACTGTTCTAAGTCCATCAAGTAGCTCTTGGGCACATACTTCCTTATCCAGTCACCTTGTTAAGTGGGCAAATGGCAAACCCACACATTCTCAATGGTACATCATATAAAACCCTTCTTCAGAGTGATCTCATAATATTGACCACACCTATATGACCTGGTAATCCCATTTTTTAGGAATTGTACTCCAAGAAAAATCTTTCCACATGATTTTTGGTTCTAGCAGCATTTGTGGAAAACGAAATAACCCACATGTCACACAACTGAGGGAAGTTCAAGATGTAGTATTCACCTGCCATTAAAAATGCCAGTGTGGACTTTACAGACGCAGGGCAATCTGTATGAATGCATTATCTTATTTGAATTTCAAAACAACCCTATGAGGTTGTTATCTCCATTTTACAAATGGGAAAACTTACTTAAAGTTTAGCAACCTGCCCAAGGTTACAATGCCTTTTATCATCTGTACCAGATGACACAGTGGCATTATTCTGGGAAGGAGTACCATTTTGGGGATTTATCCACAAATGTAGGTTAACATCCACCATCCCCCTAGCCTTTTCTAAGTAGAACTTCCACTACAGCTGGGATTCTCAATTCTGGCTGCAGAATTAAACCACTCCAGGCAACTTTTATAGATACACTATACAAAACAAATTGAATCTAAAATTCTGGGAATGGGTCCCAGGCATCTGTATTTTTTTTTTTTTTTTTTTTGCGGTACGCAGGCCTCTCACTGTTGTGGCCTCTCCCATTGCGGAGCACAGGCTCCGGACGCGCAGGCTCAGCGGCCATGGCTCACGGGCCCAGCCGCTCCGCGGCACATGGGATCTTCCCGGACCGGGGCACGAACCCGTGTCCCCTGCATCGGCAGGCGGACTCTCAACCACTGCGCCACCCGGGAAGCCCCATCTGTATTTCTTAGTTCCCCAGATGATTCTGATGTCCAGAGAAGGTGGACATCACTGAACTACTGGCTTCTCTTAACAGCCCTCACTCATTCCTTCCTCACAAGGGAGAATTTGAGAGACAGAACTATATATATCTGTCCTCAGCTCAGAGCCATCTGGGCTCTTTCTCCTCTTGGGCTGCTTCTGTCTGTAGAGAGGATACATTCCAATCTATTCCTCTGAGGGATGCCTGGAGTCGTCTAATTCAATGTCTACCTGTGGGTATGAATCAGGGATAAAGAGAGGAAGGACTTAACACTTTTAGCTCTGACTTCTCTATCCACCTCTTGGAGGGGTTAACAAACTCAGGAAAAAGAACGCCACTTATCAGCATCTACCCACATTATAGGGAAAAACAGGTATTCTGCTAATTTTAAAAGTTTGAAAATGACTGTTGCATTAGGTACTCTGTAAACCTAGGCACTCCAAAAGAGTTCATTCATGAAGGGTGATCAGAACAGATGTTATCGAGGGATATCTGAGTCAACTAAGAATTACACAATTTTAGCTTATTTAGTTTCTTTTGCAGAAGGTCTCAGCATTACAAGTATTCACTACAAACATTTATAGCAATTTATTACAGACCTCAAGTTTGGGACTCATTCTATGGTGGTGGTTAATATACCGAGAAAATGCTTCTCAAAGATACATTCTTAATCCCATTCAAAAGTTTAGAGCAACTGCCAACTAGAAAATGTATTCTGATCACTAAGTTGTACACATGAAACTAATATTGTATGTCAAACATACTTCAATTTAAAAAAAGGATTCAGGGCCTCCCTGGTGGCGCAGTGGTTGAGAGTCCGCCTGCCGATGCAGGGGATACGGGTTCGTGCCCCGGTCTGGGAGGATCCCATATGCCGCGGAGCGGCTGGGCCCGTGAGCCATGGCCGCTGGGCCTGCGCATCCGGAGCCTGTGCTCCGCAACGGGAGAGGCCACAACAGTGAGAGGCCCGCATACCGCAAAAAGAAAAAAAAATTAAAAAATTAAAAAAAATTAAAAAAGGATTCAGGGACTTCCCTGGTGGTCCAATGGGTAAGACTCTGTGCTCCCAACGCAGGGGGCCGGGGTTCAATCCCTGGTTGGGGAACTAGAGCATGCATGCATGCATGCCACAACTAAGAAGTTCGCAGGCCGCAAGGAAGATCCAGTGCAGCCAAAATAAATAAGTAAATAAATAAATAATTTAAAAAAATTTTAGGTATGCTGATGTTCACAAAATGGCTGATTACTACTGATTAGTGACCAAGAGCTACTGACTATTAGAGTATGCCTAACACTATGGGGAAGTTCTATCAACATGCACCCAAGCACTTGGAATTACTAACATCCTCCTCTTCATATTGTCAAAGCTGTATACAAAATTTAAGCTGGAAACTAAGATTATATACTTTGAGGCCCTGAAATGCAACAGAATTTTTCCAAAGTCCCACAACAACAAAAAGTAAGAAGGAAGCAGCCCTATAAAGATTACTGTAACATTTCTTAGGATCATTCTGTCTTGTGAATAAATAGCAATAGTGTTAGCCTACATGATATGAAAATCTGTTTGGAATAATGTCACACCCACATGGCACAGAATCCATTGCTGAAAATGCTATCTGAGTTGCCTTCATTCACACTAATCCTTTATCTAAATGGGAGATTAAAAAAATAAAATTAGAGGATAAGAGTTAGAAGTCCTACATCTGCTAACAGGTAGCCAGAAAGCAGGGAGAGAGAAAACTGAGGGTAAGAAAGTATATATAAAAAAAAAAGAAAAGTAAAGAAAATTTTTTAGAACTGAAAGACATATTAAGTCACCAGATAGAGAGGGCTCAGAGCACCTCCCACCACAAAGGAGTCGAAATGGTATCAAAATGGTATCTAAATAGCAACACTGTAAGCTGGAAAATGATGCAATGACATCTTGAACATTTTGAAGGAAAATTTTGAAGGAAAATTTATTTCCAAATGGTAATTATATGATTTGCCAAACAAGAATAGAATAAAGGTATTTTTCAGAGTTATAAGGTCTCAAAATTTTGTCTACTAGAAGAGAATGTTAAAGACACTCCAATGTGGAGGGCCTAAAATTCAATATTCTAGATTGTGTGAAATACATCTCAAATTGTCTACAGTGTACATTGTACCATACTAGGTACAATAATTTATAAGACCTAACAATAATTCCTGACAGAGTGATGGAAAATCTTTCGAAAGTTACTATAAATGAATTATCCAGCATTTAAGTGATATAGACATAGATTAATAAATATATATATATAAATTCAACAACGGGGCATTCAAAATAGATCAAGTGTCCAAGCTCTACTTCTGTGCAAATAACTAAGCAGTGGTGGCTATTTAAAATAACACCTGCAGGGCCTCCCTGGTGGCGCAAGTGGTTGAGAGTCTGCCTGCCGATGCAGGGGATACGGGTTCGTGCCCCGGTCTGGGAGGATCCCATATGCCGCGGAGCGGCTGGGCCCGTGAGCCATGGCCGCTGAGCCTGCGCGTCCGGAGCCTGCGCGTCCGGAGCCTGTGCTCCGCAACGGGGGAGGCCACAACAGTGAGAGGCCCGCATACCGAAAAAATAAAAAATAAATAAATAAATAAAATAACACCTGCAAAAGATCTGAAGATGTCATTCTAACCTGTCATAATTTCAAAAAAGTTATCTTCCAACAATACTGTCCCTAACTAAAAAGTTTAGTTATCTAGAAAGTGTTTTTAAAGCAACTGTTATAATTAGCAATAGAAATTTTTTAAATCACAAAAGGGGTACATGTTTTGACTATGGGTTACTTGAAAAATGATGAAGATGTTAACAAAAATGTACACCAAAGACGAAGAATCAGCTTATAAAACAAGATTATTAGCTTGAGTCTGAAGGGCAAGTGGAGGAGAGAGCCAAGAGAAGCCTGAAGGGACTTCCCTGGTGGTACAGTGGTTAAGAGTCCGCCTGCCAATTCAGGGGACACAGGTTCAAGCCCTGTCCGGCAAGACCCCACATGACGCAGAGCAACTAAGCCCGTGTGCCACAACTACTGAGCCTGCACTCTAGAGCCCACAAGCCACAAGTACTGAGCCCACGTGTCACAACTAGTGAAGCCCGTGCACCTAGAGCCCATGCTCTGCAACAAGAGAAGCCGCCGCAATGGGAAGCCCGCGCACTGTAACAAAGAGTAGTCCCTGCTCACCACAACTAGACAAAGCCCATGCACAGCAACGAAGACCCAATGCAGCCAAAAATAAATAAGTAAATAAATTTATTTTAAAAAAAGAGAGAGAGAAAGCCGAAAATATAGACCTAAAATTCAGGAAATAGGCTAAAGCAAGAGATCCACAATCTGGGAAAACCATAAGAAAACAATCGATATATTGTGTTACTGTCAGAGATTGCCAAGAGAGAAGGTACATAGAGAAAAACAGGCTGACTTGAAGGAAAATGAAACTAAAAGGTGGAAAATCTTTATACCTGATTCATACTGTAAGTTTTCCATTTCTTAATAAACACCTGCCAGCAATCTCACTTCTGGGTATGTATCCAAACAAAATGAAAAGCAGATCTCAAAAGAGATGCCTGACTCCCATGTTCACTGAAGCATTATTCACAATAGCCAAAATACAGAAACCACCTAAGTGTCCATCAAGAGATGAATGGATAGAGAAGCTATGGTATATGTATACAATGGTTATCATTCAATCAGGAGAAAGAAGGGCACCTTGCCATTTGTGACATGGATAGACCCTGAGGGTATCATGCTAAATGAAATAAGACAGAGAAAGACAAACACTGTACAATATCACTTATTATATGTAATCCAAAATAGCTGAACTCATAGAAACAGAGACTAAAACAGGGGTGAAGGGAGGTAGAGTTACAAACTTGGTCAAAGAGTTACAAACTTCCAATTATAAGATGAGTAATTTCCGGGGATCTAATGTACAGCATAGTGACACAGTTAATAATACTGTATTATATACTTGAAAGCTGCCAAGAGAATAGATCTTTAATATTCTCCCCGAAAAAAAGAAATGGTAATAATGCAGGTGTTAGCTAACACTATGGTGGTAACCAGTTTGCAATATACATGTGTATCAAATCAACAGGTGTACACATTAAACTTACACAATGTTAAATGTCAGTTATATCACAATAAAGCTGGGGAGAAAAGAAAGGAATGTAGATACTAAAACAAAGGACCATTTTAACTCAAGAAATATTATATAGCTATGAGTTCGATGTTTTTGTCTTTACGCTATGTGAATCACTATTCCCCAAAAGCAGTTAGATTATATTTAAAGTACAGTAAATAGATTCTGAGTAAACAGATTCCCTTATGGGAAAAAGAAGTTCACTTTTAATTATACGGTTTTTATACTACCCATTTTTAGTTAAAAAAAAACACAACACTTGAAAAAGTTACCTACTGCTAATAGGTCACACTAAATGGGTCTAAACTGGGATGTTTTCTTCCAACAGTCTCAAAAAGTACTCATTGGAAGTTTGTTGGCAAAGTACTCCAGCATATTTTTAACACATCTCAAATGATATAGAATAGACTCAAACAGAATAGACTGTAGTAAAAAACAGGATTAAAACAAAATTACAAACCAATACTTTTTCTGGAAAGTGTAAAAATTTAACACTGATATAGATTGTTCTTTAGCTAAACAAGACTTTGAGAACAAAGTAATTTACAATGAGAGTATAATTTTTTACCTTTTATTATATACAGATCAGATTATATATTCTGTAATAACAGATTTACTTTTTACAATTAAGACTACTTTTCCTTGTTATTAGCAAGTACAGATAAAATTGTGTAGTGTATGTGTCAAACAAATCTTTATTCCTAAATGACAGCAATACTAAGAACAAAAAAGAGAAAGAGACTCTGAGCAAGGTGCCATTTTTACAGCTGGAAGAGGAGATAAAAAGCAGCAGGAAGGGGGGTTACCCTGGTGGCGCAGTGGTTGAGAGTCCGCCTACGGATGCAGGGGACAGGGGTTCGTGCCCCGGTCTGGGAAGATCCCACATGCCGCAGAGCGGCTGGGCCTGTGAGCCATGGCCGCTGAGCCTGCGCGTCCGGAGCCTATGCTCCACAACAGTGAGAAGCCCGCGTACCGCAAAAAAAAAAAAAAAAAAAAAAAAAAAGCAGCAGGAAGGGACAGAAAGAAATGTGAAAGCAAAGTTATGCGATATGGAGGCTAGAAGTTAAAGTGCCAACTCCAGGTAAAAGGAATTCTAGGAGAGAAGGAACTTTTTTAGAAATAATGAAGATGAGTTTTCCAGAATTAAAGAAACATAAAATACCTTTGATTAAAAAGGCAAAGAGCATCAAATAAGAAACAAAGACTATGATCTAGCAATTCTGCATCTGTGTTTATCCATCCGTCTCCCATCCAATTTCATACTGGCTCATATAACGATATGTAGAAAATGATATCCATACAATGGAGTATTATTCAGCTATAAAGTGTAATTAACAACTGATACATACCACAACATGGATAAAGCCTGAAAACACTATGCTAAGTAAAAGCAGCCAGACACAAAAAGCCACAGATTTCATGATTCCATTTATCCTCATTATTCAGAGGTTCTGTATCTGCAAATTCACCAACTCACTAATTTGTAATCCCAAAATCAATACATGAGACAAAACTTCACCAACTCTTCCCCCCAAAAGATGAGTCAATTGTTGATATTTTTTGGTATACTTTTTCCAAATAATTAACTGATAACATGATGCAACATTCTTTTCCCAAGAGTATCTCAGAATCTTTTCATTACTTTTTCTGAAAATGCTTCTATTACACTAGTGGTCTTATATATTTCCTTTACAACTTCAATATTATTTTTACTGACTTTATGAAATCAGTGCATTTTAATTTCATAATAGGCCCGCCAACTTTTATAACAGTGAGACTGGCTGAAAAAGAAAATAACCCATTGGACAACGATACATGCTGATGTTAACTGAGAAGGGACCTTTGAATAAGAATTTTTTTAAGTGTTCAGTTCACTAATGTTTTTTGTCATAATTTTTGTTTCTCTAAGCAATTTTGAAACTGTGAAGATACTGAGAATACCATATACGTGTGTATATGTATATATGTATATATGAATGTTTATTTAGTTACATGTGAGAGATAAGCTTCTCCAAGATAACTGAATGTATTAGAAGATTTTTTTAAAACCCCATTTTAAACTCCATTTAAAAAAATCCTTTTTCCTAGGATTTTCAGGTATTTGTGAAGTTTCAGGGTTAGAAGCAAAGAAACCAAATTATTTACATGAATTTACTGAACACTGAAAATCTAGAAAAAGAGGTAAGAACTCAGAGAAATAAAATGATAATAAATAAATAAACTCGGGAATTCCCTGGCAGTCCAGTGGTTAAGACTTGGCACTTTCACTGCCATGCCTTGGGTTCAATCCCTGGTGGGGGAACTAAGATCTTGCAAGCTGTGCGGTGCAGCCAAAAAATGACAACAGAAAAAACTAAGCTCATTTGGTTCCCATTGAAACCGTATGGCTTACAGACAAATCATCTTGGAAAATACATGGTTAAATCAATTCTGTTAGTCATTTAGGCTAAGGATATTAAAACACTTATATCTGGGTAATATCAGACTGTAAAGAAACCTGATTCACAATTCCACACACCAGTGCAGGGGTCAGCAAACTACACCCTAAACTCTGACCTGCAGCCTGGTTCTTTAAGCGCCTCTTCAACCCCAGCTAAGAATGGTTTTTTACATTTTTAAAGAGGGAGAAAAGGGGAGGGAAGAATTAAAAGGAAGGGGAAGAAAAAGGCAGAAAGAAGGGAAGAAGAAGGGAGGAGGAAACTGAGGCCTCACAGTCACATTTTAAATTTAAGTATTTTAATATTTACTATCTGACCTTTTACAGAAAAAAATTGCCAACCCTTGATCTAGAGAAATAGAAGCACATCTTTGGGTAATATATATGACTGTCTTGGAACCTGATTCATAATTCTATATACTAGCATAAAGATTTTTAAAATCCATTTTCTTGATTAACAACAACAAAATTTAAAAAATGAACATACAACATATAACTTCAATGTCTATGGCCCTATACCACTCTAAGGTTAAAAAGAAAAAAAAGAAAAAGGAAGGAAGGAAGGAAGGAGGGAGGGAGGGAGGGAAGGAAGGAAGGAAGGAAGGAAGGAAGGAAGGAAGGAATTAATTAATTAATTACTGGGCAAATACTGATATGTAAATACCCTAGGCTCCTTTTCCCTCAGCATAATTCTGTGAAATGCTTTCAGTGGTAATGGTTCTATAACCCGGATTTAGCTTCCTTTAACAGAAGGAAGAACTGTACCTCGATCATCATACCCCTGTGAAGTGTTAAGAGTCTATGATTTTATCTCATAAATTGTATTACAAAAAGTGGGAGTAGGGGTATCTCCATTAGGTCACAGAGGTCCTGAGATTTGACTGGAAAAATAACTTAGAAGATAATACACATGTCTGGAAGTTTTATAAAATCACACACATGAGAGGGGCGGAGGAAGGGAGAGTAAGGGGAAAAGGGAGTAGAATAATTTTATTTATTCTTTTAAACCCCTGAAGAAACACTCTAACTTCAGACAGCTGGGCTCCCAACAAACAAAAGATAATAAGATCCAATTTCAGTTTTCAGCCACTCAGAAAAATGGGCAAAGGATATGGACATAGTTCTTACAATAGGAAATATAAACGTAAATATATTCAATACTTCATGCATAAGAGAAATGCAAATTAAAACTGTAACAATATTCCATTTTTGCCTATCAGTCTGACCAACATAAAGTTAGACAACACCTGTGTTGGCCAGGATGTAGTGAAACAGGCACTCTTACACATAAACATTGCTGATGAGAGTTAAACTGGTACAACTATGAAGAGAGATTTGGCAGTACCTATCAAAATTACAAATAACACAGACTATGACTCAGATACACAACTTTTAGTAATTTATCCAACATATATATCCCACATATGTGAACATGTTCAAAAAGTTACTTGCTGCTAAGCTAAAGAAAGTAATCAACCTAAATGGCCGAAATAGAAGAGTGATTAATATATGATTATGATAAACTGACTATGGTATATTTATACAATAAAATACTATGCAGTTATGAAAGATAAATTCTTCATAAACTGGTATGAAATAATCTTTACAATATATTAAGTAAAAAGGAGCTAAACAGTGGTGCCAGCTTTGTAAAAAAGGCAAAATATATACACATAATATGCACAAATTATCTCTAGAATGCTAACAACAAACTAGTTGTATTGGTTGCCTCCAGGGAACAGGACACGGGGCAGGGTTAGGAGTGAAATGTTGCCTTTTGCAGTATGCCTTTTGAATTTTGTCGTGTGCAGGAATGGTCTATTTTAAAAATTAAAAGAAAAGGTAACATGCCTCAGAAGCAGCCCTAGACACAGTACCAAAAGACTTCTGTGCATTCAAGGTAAAGAATGAGGGGCTGTAAAGTCTCAGGCAAAGGCCTAAGGAACATGGGGATTCCCAAGGCAACTTCTAAATACTATTTAGCAAGTACCATACCTTAAAAAGCTTTCCTAGTTCACTGACATTCAGTTTATTTTTTATTTTTAAAGGAAGGCATCCGGGGTGCTGGTAATATTCCATTTCTCTCTCTTTTTAAAAAAATAATAAATTTATTTATTTATTTTTGGCCACACTGGGTCTTCATTGCTGTGCCCAGGCTTTCTCTTGTTGCAGCAAGTGGGGGCTACTTTTCGTCGTGGTGCGCGGGCTTCTCATTGCGGTGGCTTCCCTTGTTGCGGAGCACGGGCTCCAGGCGTGTGGGCTTCAGAAGTTGTGGCACGCAGGCTCAGTAGTTGTGGCTTGAGGGCTCCAGAGTGCAGGCTCAGTAGTTGTGGCGCACAGGCTTCGTTGTTCCGCAGCAAGTGGGATCTTCCCAGACCAGGGCTCGAACCCATCTCCCCTGCATTTGTGGGTAGATTCTTAACCACTGCGCTACCAGGGAAGTCCCTGCCATTCAGTTTAAACTTGTCCCCCCAAATTCCTCCTTCTCTAGCCTTACCCACCTTGAGTCTAATTCAAAAACTCTACCTTAACAACACTCGGTTTTATTCAACACGCATCTAAAATGTGCCGGGCTTCCACTAGTACTGAAGCACAAGGTGAACACCTGACACATGTGCCTGCTTTCAAGGCCTCCCCAGCCAGGTAGTAAAATATGTGTGTAGAAAAATTGAAGTTTTATTCTGGTAAGTAATCACTGAAGAATAATCAAGGTCATGATGATTAAATGTTTCTCAAATTTCAGATTTCTGTTTTCTAGGCAAGTTAATTCCAAATCTAAGATTTTCTTTTACACTTTCAAATTTACCTCCCTATAATTTTTCTAATTAAAACATAAAAATCACCACAGCCCTCCAAGAGACTTCACTGAAGTTGTATGTTGCACTAGTCAATACAACGCTGCAGCTAAGACCATCCAGAAAACACTTTTTGGACCACAATTCGTTCTTTTCCCAACCCACATATATACACACCCCTGTTTGAGAAACTGCTCATATTTGTGGACCCTTGCCCCAGAAAACCCCACAGTTTTACATATGATTTCAAGCGTTCTGAAAATCCCTTGAAATTCAATCATAGATCACAGGTTGATCTCTGCAGCATTAAGGAAAAAAGATACTTGAACAAAACACTAAAATGATAATTTCTATGATTTAAGAATGAATTTGAACTTATTACAGTTATTAAAACAGAAACAGATTGAGAGAAGTCTGAAAAGTATGCAGCAAAGATACATAATTGCATGAACTGTCTAGCAAGGACGTAGCAATCACTATTTGCTGGATCAGAAAAAGGAATGGAAAGAACATAGGATTAAATCAGAAGATAATTTTCAGCTGTGTCATTTAAAGTTAAGTTACAAACTCATGGGCCTGTTTGTTTCCCTTTTACAGTTGATAAAAACACCACCACTTACTTTACAGGGTTGTAAAGATTACATGACACTCATTCAAGTATTTTCTGACCACCTATCAAATAAAATATACACATTATGGATTCAAGAAGAATCAGGACTTCCCTGGTGGTCCAGTGGTTAAGACTCCGTGCTTACGGAGGGGCGTGGGTTCGGTCCCTGTTCAGCGAACACGCCACATGCCATGGTGTGCGGCCAAAAAATTTAAATTTAAATTAAAAAAAAATAGCAGCAGTGTGGTACCATGGAAAAAGAAGGACCTTCTTCACTTCATCATTCAAATATTTATGAAGTACCAAACTACATAGTACTCTCTCACAGTGCCCTGAGGAGACTCAAGTGACCAAGACAGACACAGTCTCTGCCTCTGCACAATGTACAATTATGAAATGTTATCTGCTATGATTGGAAAGGATGTTATGGGAGCATGAAGAAAAGGCAGAATACTCTGTCTTGGAGGAACAGGAATGGTTTTCAGGGGAAAGGATGAAACTTAAATGAGAGGAGACATCTAAACAAAAGCAAGTCTTCTCAGAAACAAGTCAATGAGAGAGAGAGTGTGTGTGTGTGTGTGAACATTAATAGCACTGTCCCTCTGGTAGGCCAGAAACTCTTGAGGTGAAAATGCATACATAAATAAGGTCATGGCATGGTATGCAAGCCTTGTTAAGAAAAATGGGTTTAACTTAACAATGTAATGAGGAACCATTTAAAACTTTTAAATAGGACTTTGACATGAACAGATGTACATTTCCAAAAAGATCACTCTGGATACTGAATGTAGCACAGATTGTAGGGGGCACAGAGTAGTCATTCACTATTATTAAGTGGTAACTTACTACAACCATTACTAAAAAGATACCATGATAAAAGTAACTCTTACTACCAACGATTAAGGAATGGTCTCTGCCCTTGAAGATCTCATGGTCCTGTGAGGAGAAATAAGCATCTAAGCAAGTAATTTTAATAACCTGTTTAGACTGCTACCACTGTATAGAAATACAGAAAAAGGAATGATGGATTAGAAAATCACCATTTGTTAACAATCAGAGTTGTACAAGATTCAGGCAAATTCACAGGATGGATAAATTACACAAAAGAGTATTTATTATTTCCAAAGGTGCTCCTATATTATACTCTTTAATTATAAAGGGGAAAATAGTGAGTTTACATTGGAGAAACCTGGCAGACACCAACTCAACCAAGTGACTGAAGTTGACAATGCCAGTAATGGGATAAACAAACATTCCAAACAGAACTTCAGACAAACCCAAATTGAGGAATATTCTAAAAAATTTAAAAATATTCAAAAATGTGAAGTTTATAAAAGCCAAAGACTGAGGAACTAACTATTGCAGATTAAAGGATACTAAAGAGATACAACTCAATGTAAATAATGCTTGATCTCAGGTTAGATTCTGGATCAGAAATTTTCTTTTTTCTATAGAGGACATTATGTGCACAACTGGCAAAATCTGAATGAGGTCTGTTTAACAGATTAATAGTATTGTGTCACTGTAATTTGCTGATTTTGATAAGTACACTGAAGTCATAAAGAAGAATGTCCTTGTTTTTAGGAAATACACACTAAAAATATCTAGGCGCAGTGGGCATGATATCTGTAACTTATTCTTTAAAAGTTAAAAAGAAATTAAGAGAAAATGTTAAGGTAAATTTGGTAAAATGTTAACACTGGGGAATCTCGATGAAGGGTTTAGAGGAATTTTTAATGTTTTTAACATACATCTGTCACTGGATGTGTATTACATGAAGAATACATAAAGAACAGTATTCTTGCAGTTTTCCTGTAAGTCTGAAATTACATCAAAATCAAAAGTTAAGAACATTAAGAAGGAAAATTTATATATTTTCATTATGGTTATATATAAAACTAGATTATACCAACTTATCTGTACTCGAAAAGTCTCTTAAGTTTCCGACTAACTTGATCATGGTCCTGAGGGAAGAACGACATTCCTTACAGGTGTCTTCTAGCCCAGTAATTCTATAATGTATATACTCTCCCACTTCTCAGATAGTCCTATATCCAAATCACTTAAAGTAACTTTTCCTAAACAGAGTCAAGACTTTTTTTTTAAGAACAGTAACTTCATGAGGTATGGAAACATGGTCATTATGTCTTTAGGGAAACAGAATTAAGAGCTCACCCAAAAGAATAAAGTGTCACAATGACTTCATTCAAAATCAGAATGTTTAGAGCAGCCAGATTCTGTACTTTATCATTTAGATTAGGTGTTGGCAAACTTTTTCTGTAAAGGACAAAGCAGTAAGTATTTTAGGCTTTGTTGGCCATCCAGTCTGATGCAACTACTCAACTCTACCAGTGCAGTGCAAAAGCAGCCACAGACGTATGTAAATGAACGAACTTGGCTGGGCTCCCCCCAAAACTTCATTTATGAAAAAAGGCAGCGGGGCAGATTAGGCCACCCCATAATTTAGATGAAAGTATTATCTGATAATAAAGAAACCAGGCTACTAATAAGTTTTAGACCATGTTTGCCTTTTATCAAATGAGATTCTTATTACAAAAATTCAATGTAGTGGTACCTAAAATAGTGCTCTTTGGGGGCAATTCTGTATTTTACACAAAAGGATAAGTAATACTGATCCTTTTGGATACAGAATAATGTCTACTAAGGATTTTGAAATTTATTACAGAAATTCAGGGCACATCATTTCATTTTGAAATGTTGCATAGCAGATTTCACATATTACTTAGGAACCAAAATTTCAAGCAGTGACTCAAAACTTGTTTTTATTTTTTTTTGACCACGTGGCTTTTGGGATCTTAGTGCCCCGACCAGGGATTGAACCCAGGCCCCCAGCAGTGGAAGCACAGAGTCCTAACCACTGGACCACCAGGGAGTTCCCCAGACTCAAAACTTTTCAGTTGGGTAACTCTCTGAATTATTTAAAACTTCTGTAGAGAGTTCAATGCTTAACTTTCTAGGAAAATAATATGCTTAATTAAAGATAATGTCTCGAGATAAAGATGAAAAAGATAATAAGGATGGTTCTTAAGAAAAGTCCAACTTATCACATGTACAAAATGTCCCTAAATCATCTAATCCAGGTGTAACTGTAACTACTCAGACTTCACTATAAGGAGACACACATCCTGTAACCTAAGTGTTTATAAGAGAGGCTCTGGAATCACTAGCCATCACAATCTCTCAGCTGTTTAATTGCAACTGAAACTGCCAAATTCATGGGAACCTTACCTCTTCTTCTCATGATCCAAATGAAGATTTTCCAGTCAAGTTTATAATTAATCATCACTTATAAGCAGCTGTTTTGCCCTGTGAAGTGTCGGGTATATTTTCAGCAAGAGGGGTGATGTACAGTAATTCCTTTTACAAACAGAAATATACGCACATGTCCCTGCTGAAAATGTAGCCTAGTTAATTTGCATGTGAAAATGAATACATGCTCATGTGTAGCAATGTGCTAAGTGATGTTTCTTGTTGAGGTCTACTTTAGGAGTAAAAAATGTGTAAGCCTTGTGGAACCAAGGCAGTGGTCCTGTGTATAGAGGTATAGAAAAAGTAGCTCACTTAATCCTTTCTCGCCAGGAGTCGGGATTTTCCCAGAACGACATCCATTGTCGGCAATGGACGCACCAAAATAACGCCGGTGCCAGTGAGTTAACCACCTCTGTCCTCTTTTCACCTATTATATTTTTCATGCATCATCCAACTTCCCAACCATCTTCCTGTTTTCTTCACAGAATGCACGCTAGGTTCTTGTTTTTCTTCAGCACGAAGTTGAAAATGGAGTTGAGAAAAGGAGACACATGGTCAGCTGGTGATGTTAACAAGCTCCTTGCTGCCCTGAGAAGCTAGATGGAAATGGTTCAAGTTACAAGGGGGATCATCATCAGATCTGGGAGGACAAAGAGTAATTCATGAAGCTTCATTCCCTTCCCTCCCACCCTCTTTCATTTACTGATGATCCCTATAGTCTGCCTTCACAGCAAAATCAAGATTAAGAAATCTGAAGCAACCTCTTTCAGTTCTTCACTCCATCCAGTATGTAGAAAGGACAAGTGGAACACATGTCCAGCAATGTTACAGTGGCCCAGGAAGGTCAGGGAAGCTTGGAGTGGCTAACATAACCACAATCTTAGATAAATGCTTTTTAGTATAATCTTGAAATTAACATCAGCAACTAACACATGCTTGGCAACAGGTGCTTAATAAAGGTTGGTTGAATAACACGTTTTCTTTTCTGCCAACATCTACTTGAACACACAGGTGGAAGTCAGACAGAAGTAGTTAACTCTTTCAATGCCGGGAATAGGATGGATATATAGTAATCACATCAAGTCAAGGTGTTTCTCTAAAACATGTTCAAATTATGGGTTCCTTAGCTGAAGTATATTTTTTAAGGACAACTATAACCGGTTTTGAAATTAGAACCATGGTGAATGTTAATTAGAATGATAGATGAATTAAGAACCCCAGCATCAATGCGTAACAAAACATCACAGTTCAGGAAAGCAAAAACATTTCTCAGTAATGCAATTCTAGATGGGTAATGATTCCAGAGCAAACTATAAAGTTTGAGGAAGGAGAATTTTATTTAATAACTTCCTTGATGCTAAGAATTGGGATAAATCCAAAGTATGAACGTTAAGAATATATTTTAGGTACAAATAAAATTTTAAACCTCAAGTCAAGAGGATCATCAGTCTACATAGTACTGTGCAACCACTTTGATCTTTCAGATAGGAGTGAAGAGGACAAGCAAGGGAAGAAATAATTTTGTAGGACTCAAAAACATTTATGTCTGGAGTGTGAGTTTAAAGTACCAGTTATATCTAATTGAGTTAAGGATATTCCAGAGAATAATTTATATCATTACAATTATAATTAAAAAAACTATCATACAGAGAAACAAAAACATTTACTTATTTCAGATTTTAAGAAGAGACAGGTTTTTAAGAAATTAAGATGATTATGTCTTTTTTTTTTTTAATTACGTCAACCAGAGCCTTCTCAGGCAAAAGTGAACTACTAGGTCTACAACCCCCCTCTCTATAAAACTATGTCTGTAAGGTCTTTTCTACCTTCACCTGAGTGTCTGTCTCCATTTCCACCTTCCTTACTGAGCCAATCATAGTACAGGCTCTACTAGCAGTCTCCAAACACAAGAGGGACTTCATCCAGGGACTCCTGTGCCATCACAAAGCAGGCCTTAAATAAAGGTTCACACAAAGGACTGTCCCAGCAGGTCTTTCAATTAATTGCAACTCCAGTTCCTGCGTTCACATGTTGTATCATAAACAGATTTACTCTGAATCTTTCCTTTTATTATAAAAAGGTCAGATTTCAAATAATAAGGCTGAGTTTATGCTGAACTGTAGGTGATCAAAGAGTAGCATGAGTAAGAGCTCAAATGGGTAAATGAGAGCTGAAACCACACCATACTTAAAGAAGGGTCTCAACACAGTAAATTACAAATGCAAAAATAAGCACAGTGCACAACCAACCAACTACTCATTCTGCTCAGTATAAGGATAGTTCCCTATGGGTCAAATGGTAGGATATAATGGGTGAGCTTTGTAGTCATAATTGGGAACAGAGAAGACTCAGGTGTCCATTTTGCTGCAAATCTGTATTCTTGGTTTATCTGGTTGCTTCACCTCTGGCGCAAGAAAGAAGGAACAGAAAAACAGAGGCTAGGTAGTAACCTGTTCCCACAGAGTCCTCAAGACCTGGATCCCAGGATCCCACTTACAATCAGAATTTGCCACATCTCTCCTAGGCTCATCCTTTTATTCACTTCTGTGTTTATCCAAGACCCAGACTGGGTTCTCTGCAAAGAAAACCCTGCACATCATGCTATATACTTTAACAAGTGATTATGCAAGTATTAGATGTAAGGGTTCCAGAACTCTATATTTTTCTTCTTGATAACATCTTCTGGCCAGAAAAATAGGCATTTAAAAGTAGGCCTATTTCAGAAACAATAATAAAACTGAATATGAACTAGCTCCATATAATGTTGTTTTACTGGAACAGGTATTTACGTTCAATAGTTTTTGTTTGTTTTTGTCATGAGACATTCCACCAAGCTAACAAGCATGATTCTATAGCTTTATATGTTCAATCATTTTTGATGAAAAGTTGCAAAATTACCTTGGCTTCCAATTAATTTTATTTTTAATTAATTTCTAGTTAATCCAATAAATTAATTTCCAATTATTTTAAACATTCATTTTTTTCTTACATAGGCTCCAATGTAGAATCCATATTGGTTACTAAAAGGATTTTTGTTTTTAATGTAAAGACCACTTGAATGACTGAATTTACTGTTGTGATATACCTTTGTAAACAAGGAAAAGGGGGATGTTTGTATATTAGTTTGGCTGGTATTTCTGGCCAAGGTTTAAAAGACATTATTTATTTATAAAGACATTTATAATTAGCTGACAGAGAGATAGTATTCCATTTTTCAAAAATACACATAGCTAGAAAAGTAGGTAATTCGACTGAAGGTTTATAGAACTCTAAACCTGGGTAATTCAGGTTAAAATGAACAGAAATGTTTTCTTACCTTTAGGTCTTTCCAACTGTCCAGGAGCTTGGTGGCCAAATCACTTATATCTACTGTTTTATCTGGCTGTTCCTGGCTCCTCTCACTCTCCACATCAGATACACCCTCCTCTTCATCTTGGGATGGTGTTTCCTCAGCAATAGGTTCATCTAGTTTTGTGCCATTGCTCTCTTTAGGCTCTATTTCAGTGTCAGCCTCTGGTTCAGATGTGGGTAGCTTAATGGCCTCCACAGCAATTTCACTATCAACTTTAGATTCAGACAGCTGTTGTGTGAGTAGCTGTTGTGACTGTAACTCTTCCTCTTCTTCTACAGGGACGTTTTCTAACTGGTCAAGGTCCTCTTTGCCATCCTTGCCTTCTAGCTCGCTGGTAGCATCAGAGATTGCACTGTCCATGCTATTTTCACTTATAATTTTAAGTCTGCGAAACATTAGCTTCTTGGGGGTGTCTGTATCAGCTTCTATGCTCAGTTTGGTGGAAGGATCAGGTGTGTTGAGCGGTGTGTGAGCACGTGATGTATTCTCGCTAGAATACCCATCTCCTTCACTCAGCTGAGGGACAGCAGTCTTGGTTTGAGACCAACGTTGAATAATAGGAAGTACTTTGCTTTCCTCCAACATATTTTTAGTAGGAATGGGTAAATGTTCCAAAGTCTTTATAATCTGATTAAACATAATTTAAAAAAAAACAAACATCACTTTGTACAGTTGACTTTCCAAGCCTCTCCATGGGACTCAGATCAATTCTGCAGAAGCAGTGCTTTTTTTTACTGTCTTATTAAATTAAGACCTAAATCTTGTAACCACGGACGGATTTAAATGTCATAATATTACTTTCCTCTAGTATGGAAGGAAAAGTGTTTGATTTTTTATTTTTTTGGCTGCACCATGAGGCATGTGGGATCTTAGTTCCCCAACCAGGGATCAAACCTGTGCCCCTTGCAGTGGAAGCTGAGAGTCTCAACCACTGGAACGCCAGCGAAGTCCCAGAAAAGTGTTTTAATAAGCCTGACCAGCAAGAATAAAATGTGAAGCAGGTGACTGCTCACACATCAAAATAGGACTAGTTTAATTAATATTCTCCACCAGTAGTTCTCAAACCCAGGTAGATTTTTTTAAAATATAAACACTACTGGACCTCATCCTGGGTATGTTTTTCTAAAAAGTTTCCCAAGTGACTGTGATAAAGGCTTGGGAACTAAGCAACAATATATATTTAAATGTCTTGCATACAAACAAAAAATGCATATATTACTTAACCTCCTTAGCCGTTGACAAACAGCTGTCTAGCAAAGAGAAACACTCTCTTCATTCTGAGATAACCACCCCCATCCCACACTCTGAAATCCAAGAATTTCCTCCAAAGTACTCCCCCAGTGTAGTCCTACAGAAACCCCAAGGCTTCCCCAACTCCTACTTATTGCTGAATCTCCTGGGAGAAGGATGGAGGCAAGACAATCACTCATTTGCCCACTCACGTTTTTGTTTTTAAAAGTATATTATTAAATGACTTGGGGATTATATTAGCACTTATGATTAAAAAGAACTACATTTAAACCAAATTAGAAAATATTGTGTATTTCATGGGACGGTATAAATATAACAATTCCACTAACGACATGGTCAATGAACATCTATTTAGATCTTTTAAAACAATTTACTCCTCAAAATGTTCTTACTCTTGTCATCCAGAATTCAGCTCCTTCATAATTTTTTAGAACCCCAGAATTTAAGTTCCATATGGTTTCCTATCTTTTTAAAATTATGGTTTTAGCAACACACTGGATCTTTCACTTAACTATGATACTAGTATATCTTGCTCTTGCAGTTCCCAACTATGTAGTACTAAGCTTTAAAAGATACCATAGGGAAAACCACTGGGCAAATTCACTTCCAGCAAGGTGTATGTAAAGTTACAGTTATAGGAATGATAGTGGGATGATAAAATGATGCAATTATTTAATGAGTGGTAAATATAGTGCTAAATTCATTATCACTGATATTATCACAATACCCTCAACCTAAATAATAAATACGGTGGTTTTAAGAAACAACAGGTCAGCTGAATGTGAACTGACCTCTTCCTGAAGCTTCCGGTTACTTTCCCGGCCATCACCTAGTTCTGCCATCCAGATCCACAACAAAGACAGCCCATGACGTTCCAGAAAGGACTTCAGGCAAGACTGTGAATGTGTATTCTTCCATGGGGGAAGCAAAGCAGGATGCAGTGTATTGGGGGATGGGAGGAGGGAGACACATAATACCAGAGAGAGCGTTAAAGAGGGCCCACAGAGAGGACTAAAGAGTTCATTTATATTCAAAAAGAAACCTAGAAATTTTATTTTGACTAATCTACTAGAACTGTGCAATTAATAAATGCTTTAAAGTCAGAGATTATAATCTTTTTTGATACTTAAAATGTCAACCTGGACTTTACTAAAGTTCAAATTTTGAAGGACTAAGAAAAAAAATTATATTCACCATTTTTACTGAAAAAGCTAAAACTATAAAAAAAATCTAAAAATCTTTTATTATCCAACTTCTTGTGGAATATTTAATAAACTGGAGTAAGTATGATTACTGTTAAAATTCCTTGCTTTGAGATCCTGTGGTAAAAATGGCCTTGCCATGCTAATAATCAAGTGGCGGTGGGGAGAGACCCTCTATCAAGTGTCATGAATTCTTACACATACAAAAAAAATTCCACCATGTTCTTTGACTAGAGAGAAAACACACAGTATCTACTAATAGATTAAATGATGCTGAACTCTTAAGACATTTTTAAGAGTACAAGTTTTCAAAGTCATATAGAACTCACATATCCATTTTAAAAACGAGTAACTTTTCTCGTATCAGAATTATTCCTTTTCCATTCATCATTCTGGATTGTAGTTTAAATGTCCCACCTCAAATTCAGAAATAAAAAATAAATTAATATCAAAGTGTTCACCTGGATGAGCTTGAGACAGGTAAGTTTCTGTTCCAAAGTTTCAATTCTAACCATTAGCCGGGATAAGCTGAGCACCTGGTTTTTATCAGAGAGACCCTCACCATTCTCCATCAGAGCTTCTAGCTCTCCATCCACCTGCCACAGCAAGGAAAAATATATGGTTATAGACGACAACAAAAACAACAACAAAACCCCCAATAATCTAAAAATCAAACAATCTGAAAAGATGCTTGACCTCACCAATAATAAGGAAAACTAAGACCACAGTAAGAAACCATGTTACACTCACTATAAGAAGTCTGATAAAATCAAGTCTAGGCAAAGATGTGGGTCAAAACAAACTTTTGTACACTGCTAATGAAAATATAAATTGGTATGATCAATTTGAAAAGCATTTCATTCAATCATCAAATATTTACCAAGAACTTATACATCAAGTATAGTTCTAGGTGCTGAAGACATTGCAATGAAGCAAAACAAAAAAATCTGCCTTTGTAGGAGGAAGAAAAATTATATTAGATGAGAAGTATGTCAGAAAAAAAAAGTATGTCAGAAAAAATAAAGCATTGAAATAAAGCTTGAAAAATAAAATATTTGTATCCCCTATGCCTAGCCGCTGTACACCTAAGAATAAACCCTAGAGAAACTTCTGCACATGTGTACTCTGAGAATCAGAAGAATGTTCATTGAACAGACATTCATAAGAGCAAAAAACTGCCAACAACCGAAATGCCTGTGGCCAGGCTGGATAAACCGGCATGTTCACATAATGGCATATACCACAATGAAAGAAATCAAGTGCAGCCAAATGCAACAAAAATTATCAATCTTAGCAAACATAATGCTATGTAAAAAAATAAAGTTACAGAATATTGCATGCTGTATGAATCCGTTTCTCTGCACCTCAAACAAAAATTTTTTATAGATACATCTGAAAAGTCTACTTTAAAATGGCAAGGGGGACTTCCCAGATGATGCAGTGGTTAAGAATCCACATGCCAATGCAGGGGACACAGGTTCGATCCCTCATCCGGGAAGATCCCACATGCCGCAGAGCAACTAAGCCCGTGGCCCCAACTACTGAGCCTGTGCTCCAGAGCCCAAGAGCCACAACTACTGAGCCCACATGCCACAACTACTGAAGTCTGCATACCTAGAGCCCATGCTCCGCAACAAGAGAAGCCACCACAATGAGAAGCCCACATACCACAATGAAGATTAGACTCCGCTCGCCGCAACTAGAGAAAGCCCATGCGCAGTAACAAAGACCCAACGCAACCATAAATAAATAAATAAATGAATGAATGAATGAATGAATGAATGAATGATTTTTTGTTTGTTTGTTTGTTTTTAAAAAGGGGCAAGGGAGGTAAGCCACAAAATTCAAAATGGTGGTATCCTCCAGGAGCTATAAGCAGAGAGAAGGAAGCAGAGAAGTGCTCAAAAGCACATATAAAGTATAATTATAGGCTTTATAACTTACATAAATTCTTTGTTCCAAAGATATTAAATAATAGAGAACAACAGCAACAAAAATCAAGGTTCCAAAGCTTGTTTTCTAGCTGTGTTGCAGTAGTTATAAAAGATATAAAGACACCCTCACAGGGCTTCCCTGGTGGCGCAGTGGTTGAGAGTCCGCCTGCCGATGCAGCGGACACAGGTTTGTGCCCCGGTCCGGGAAGATACCATATGGCGCAGAGCGGCTGGGCCTGTGAGCCATGGCCACTGAGCCTGCGCGTCTGGAGCCTGTGCTCCGCAACGGGAGAGGCCACACAGTGAGAGGCCCGCGTACCGCAAGAAAAAAAAAAAAAAAGACACCCTCACAGAACTTACTATCACGGAGATAAAATTAACTCATATATGGGGCTTCCCTGGTGGCGCAGTGGTTGAGAGTCCGCCTGCCGATGCAGGGGACACGGGTTCGTGCCCCGGTCCCGGAAGATCCCACATGCCGCGGAGCGGCTGGGCCCGCGAGCCATGGCCGCGGAGCCTGTGTGTCCGGAGCCTGTGCTCCGCAACGGGAGAGGCCACAGCAGTGAGAGGCCCGCGTACAGCAAAAAAAAAAAAAAAAAAAAAAAAAAAAAAAAAAATTAACTCATATGAAAACGAACAATGATATAAATGTTAATGGTAAATGTTAATGTTAAAAAACCTAAGAGGTCCAAGATGAAGGGAGTGCTTAAAATGAGAGTCACCAGAGGGCTTCCCTGGTGGCGCAGTGGTTGAGAGTCCGCCTGCCAATGCAGGGGACGCGGGTTCGTGCCCTGGTCCGGGAAGATCCCACATGCCGCAGAGCGGCTGGGCCCGTGAGCCATGGCTGCTGAGCCTGCGCTTCCGGAGACTGTGCTCCACAATGGGAGAGGCCACAACAGTGAGAGGCCCGTGTACCGCAAAAAAAAAAAAAAAAGAGAGAGTCACCAGAAATGAATTCACCAAAGCGGGGTTAGAAATAGGTAAGATAAATACAAGAGGAGGGAGGAGGGAGGAAGCAGAAGGAAAAGTCTGAACAACCTGAAATGGAAAATTATGACAGTGCATACTATGCTCAGCCTGGCTGGAGTGGATAAGGTGCGGTGAGAAATTGAGAAAAATCTTATCAAAAAGAAGACTGGTGTTAGAACATCTCAGATGTAATATAAAAGAATCTGGATTTGATGACACTAAGTAAGAGAGCTCTATTACTGAATCCCAAAAAGGGAATAATATGATCAAAATGGAATTTGAGAATAATTGGTCTGACAATAACAGGATGAAATCTAGACAAAATAGAGATTGAAGGAGAAGAGATATAAACGATAGCATTAAATCAGCTTGACATGAAATGATAAAAGTACAGAATGAGCTGATAATAAATTAGAGAAAAGCAAATCTAAAAGAAAAAATCTTGAAATTTTCTGTTACTTAACTGGTAAATTTTGTTACTCACTTAATATAATTTTAGGCAAGGCATTGAAACACTTCTATTTCATATTATACCCCAAAACTCTTATTATGGTATATAGAACAAAAATAAATGAGAAAATATAAAATGCTGCCTGCAAGAAGTTGAAGATACATAAACTCATCTTTTCCTTCTAAAAAGTACATTTGAGGCTCATCCTTTTTCATTTCCAGTATCATTTCTTAGGTTTTGAATAGATTAAATACATGAACAGAAAAGCCAATTTACAGTTAAATCTTAATGTAAGACAATTTCCTTAAAGATGTTTTCTTCCTTGCATATCCTAAATGTAAAAATTTCCTGTGTCCCAAATTCCAGAGGATTAGCATAGGAAAGACCAAGGGCTTTAAAATACTACTTTCCCTCTCAAATACAAGAATCTTGCTTTTGAAAGTTCTGAGATGCAAATATTCACTAAGCTTATATTTCCTTTTGGGGTTATTTCTTTTTCATAATTAGGCATGTAATCTGAAAAGTTAAAATTGAGTTGTTACTTTCATTCATCAATAAATTGAGTAGATATTACTGTATAAGAGGCACTACTGGGATATAAAAAAGTAGCATTCTTAAGGAAATAAACAGTAAAAATGTAGAAGTATAAATAACAACATTTTGCAAACAAAATACAGAGGGTGAACAACCTTTGAACATTCCTACTATAATGATAAGCTTAATGGTTGTATTACATAAAAGTAAGCATGCCAATCCTAGTGGTGATATGATACAGCTTCCATAATTTGGGGTACTCAAGTGAACAATCAATTGTGGAATTAATAACTTTTAGGACACCTACAGGGGAGGAAGCCAGGAGATGACTGACATTGATTGCTTTCGTTAAATTTACTAAAAGTATTTATTTTTCACTTATGGGTCACCACCCTCCAAAAAGGATTTATGGTAAGTATAAGGAGGATTAGGATGTATTTTAATAAATTACTGATAAATGAAAATTTATATGTATATACACAATTCTACAGCACTTAAAAATTTATTCTGTTAATTACCTAATCAGTTCAAGAAAAATGTTTATTCTTTATTTTGGGGTATGAACTGTCTTTAATGGGTCTAAAGCACCACTGTTAGTACATTCTGATAAATATACGTATAGAGGGCTTCCCTGGTGGCGCAATGGTTTAGAGTCCACCCGCCGATGCAGGGGACACGGGTTCATGCCCCGGTCCAGGAAGATCCCACATGCCGCGGAGCAACTAAGCCTGTGAGCCACAATTACTGAGCCTGCGCTCTAGAGCCTACGAGCCACAACTACTGAAGCCCACACGCCTAGAGCCCATGCTCCGCAACAAGAGAAGCCACTGCAATGAGAAGCCCCGCGCACTGCAATGAAGAGTAGCCCCCGCTCACTGCAACTAGAGAAAGCCCACGTGCAGCAACGAAAACCCAACACAGCCAAAAAATAAATAAAATAAAAATTTTTTTAAAAATTGTAGAAATATATATATATATATCATTTCTAAAACTCTACACAAAGGAACTCAATACGGTTAAAAGCAAAGAAAAGAGTTAGACTAGCTCTTTCCCATCGCTTATTGGGTGACCTTGTAACCTCTGTGCTTTAGTGTTCTCATCTGTAAAAGAGGGAAAATCCTTGTACCTAACTTAAAGGGCTTATTGTGAGAATTAAATGATTTAATGTGTCAGGCGCTTAGAAGAGTGCTTAGCACACAGTTACAATATATATGCTCTCTAAAAAAGAGCTGAAGCAACAATACTCTGAAGAGCATTTGTTCATCTTGGGTGGTAGAAGCATGGGTGTTTCTTGTAAACTTTCCCTTTTTGCATTTTTTAAATGACTCTTTTTTGATCCTTTTTTTTTTTTAATTTTTAAATGGCCCTTTCTAATGCTTCCTGCTATCTAAGTCTTCTTATAGAATTCAGGTTCTCAGTAACTAATTCTCTCCAATTAATTTGGGTTTACTGACATCACCTTTTAACTATTATATTTTTATCCCTTTCCTGACTTATGTATTCTATCTGCTCAACTAAATAGTAAGACTGCTGACATTTATAATTCTTAACATAAGTATGGGTTCCTGAAAAGCCTAGGAATGAGCTCACTGCAAAAGACTCACAGGTGGATTTGCTGGCTAACACCTCTGGCCCCCTGGCTCCTTCTGGCCCTCCACTAAGATTCATAGGTCTGGGGATAGGCCCAAAAATGTGCATTTTTACAATGGACCCTGCCAAGTGGTTCTGAGGCGGAGAAACACTGCTCTGACAAAGGGATCCTCAGGAAAAGGGGGGTGGAATTTTTAAAAACGACACAAAATTCTTGTCCCAGTTAAGAGCTCCTGTAGTAGCAAGATACCACTCACCTCCAGTTGCGACTCAGGTGAACTGGAGTAGAAAAAAGGCTATCAACCACTGTTCTAATGGATTAAATACAAAGACCATCTGAGACTATCCCTTTCTCACTCTTGGGTTGCCTGTTACCTCTCAAAACTCACCTTACGCTCCAAGGAGGATTTTTAGAGATTTTAAGAACACATGCAAACAAAAGACAAAACAATATTAAAAGATTAGGAATGTAGATCAGACTTATGTGAGTCAACAGATAAACATGTTACTTATACATAAGATTAGGAGTTTTACAGGCTCTCAAAAACTATTAGCCTGTCTGTTTTCAAGATGACTTCAATAGTTCTCAGTATCCACGTCTAATCTCCATGAAACAAAAATAGCAATCGTACATCTTTTCCATGATTACCTCATCTGACCCTGAATTTCTCTGGTTGTAGTTTGACTTTTCAAAGTTCAATCAGGAAAGCTACCTCCCTTCTTAAAATGCACATTGTGACAGTTGAAAGAAGAATGGAACACTTACCGAATCCTTCTTCCGAGACCGTTCTTTCTTCATTTTCCCTCCTGCTGCTCTGATGCTGACTCTGTTCTCTCCTCCCAGGTAACCCCGGCAATTAGCCGACCCACAGAAACACTTCTGCGCTTCTTTCCTGTTCAAGGAGCATAAGAAAGATGTCAATTATGTGAAAGTAAACCATAAAAAATGTTGATAGTATAGCAACTACATACAGGAGAAGAGTCAATCCAGCTTAAAGGAAAAAAACAGTTTTTCTAAGAGACACCAACAAACCTGATACTAGCTAATGGAAATGCCTGAAAATTGCTCTTAAAAGTCATTCTTTATTAGCTAGACAAAACTAGCCAAGAAATTAATAAGTAATTTCTCCACTTATGAGAGTTTCTACTAATGTATGAAAATAAGAGATCATATATACCTGTTGGGGCTAAGAACAAAATTGCTTAAACAGATCAACACCTATAACTTATATGTAAATATTTAACTGACATACAGAACAAAATTTATTATTATGAACAGATATACACATATAAAATGCATAATTAGTAAAGGACACTTAGACACGTGGTTATTAAAAGTTATTATTACATAAGGATGAGACACTACTAATAAATATAGTAATAAATAAATGTAACCATGGAGTCAAGGTAAAGTGGAGGAAAGAATACAGGCCTAAGTCTACAGCCCTGGGTATAAACCACCTCTGCCATTTATTTACTCTGCAACCAGAGCTGCCCAAGGAAAACACGAAGGACTATTCCAAAACTAAATTGATAGATTTAGTATATAACAGTAGCAATCAAAGGCACAAAAATATTTGATAAATATAGCAGGGAATCACAAACAGCACTTAATTTCCAGTTGCCTTTCTTTCAAAGAGGAGAGTACAAATACAAGAGGAAAAAAAAAATAATGGAGCCCTACATGGAACCTGGTCAACCCCAGAATACTTGACCGTTGCCTAGATCCATTAGTTCATGAGGTGTTGCAAAATGGTGATACCATTACTGCTTCATTTATTAGCTAAAATAACCTCTATAAAGAATTTCCTCTCACCAACTGCTTGGTTTAATCAAAAATTCACTGGGAAAGGATGGATAAATGCTTGATTTTTTTCTTCTTTTAATTTTTAAACTAGTGGTTACTCGTAGGGAGAGGAGAAGGGGCAAAAGAGGGATAGGGGATTAAGAGATATAACTATTATGCATAAAATAAATAAGCTACTAGGATGTACTGTACAATAGAGGGAATATAGCCAGTGTTTTGTAGTAACTACGGATGGAATATAACCTTTAAAAATTGTGATTCACTATGTTGCATACCTGTAACTTATGTAATACTGCACATCAACTATACTTCAATTAAAAAAAAAAAAAAACTAGTTTCCAAAATCATGAATTGGTTCCTTTCAATTATGACGAATGCGCTTTTATTTTTAAAATGTCATTAAAACTCATGGATTTTACATAGTGTGTTTCAAACCACTTGCCATTATTATTCTTAATGATGCTTAAGTGTTAATAAGAACTCTCCCACTTTTGGTGAGATTCTATTCAAGCTATCTCCGAAGTCCCTTTGACATGACCCTCCTAATCTTTTATAACTGGTTTTCTGGTATGAGGAGATAAACCAGAGTCATCTTGTTCAATACCTGTCCCAAAGTTGACACCAGATATTTCTCCGAGGAACCCTGTTCCTTTTAGTCTGGTTTTATTAAAACCACAATATAAATGCTAAGGGTATTCAGTGCTATTGCATCAGTTACTGGTTTTGGTAGAACTAGGTAACAAATTATTTTTCAGAGTACAATATGGTATAGATGAGACATGATAAAGTCATGAACTGATAACTGACAGATGAATTATGGCCACACAGGGATTCATTATATTGTTCTCTTTATACTATGTCAACACCCTGTTGACATTTCTGTAATAAAAAGTTTTAAAATTACATTAGAAACATAATTATATAAATAAGGCAGCATGAAGTTCAGAGGAGGAACATGTAGTTCCTGTACAATATCCCTTAATGGCCTGAAGTGTCATACAGAAGGAAAATACACAGAACTAAAAGAGAACACTATAGATAAGAACTGACAGTACATATAACTTCTTAGTAATTCACATCTAAGTTTTAGATTCCTATATCTGAACAGTGTATTTCTCCATCAGAAGCAGCAAAACAGAACGGAATCAATACTCACCCGTATCTTTGGAACTGATAGTCAAATGTTAACTCTGAGCCTGAAGGAACCAGTTTGGTGGTAAAAAACCCAACTCTCAGTTGTCCGTTCACAGTCCACTGAGATGTTGTTTTTAAAAGAAAAGAAATTAGTAACTGGTTAATCTGTGTGTGTTTTTTTTAAAAAAAGATCATCATCATCTGCCTTAATTATGCATGTGCCTCTTTAGATAATAAAGGTTTTTCCAAATAGCTAACAGGGAAATTAAAAACAAAAACAAAAACAAAAACCTTAAGTATCACTCTTATTTAATGAGCTACCAGATGAATATCATCTATAATTTAACTCTAATAAAAGTAACTGCTACTTTAACTTATCTTAATACACATTTCCACACAGTAAAGATTCACTTGTAGTAAAAATAGGCAAATATGGAATGCTTGGTGTCACTGAGTACCAGGCGAATTTGTATTATGTTACGTTAAAAGTAACTGTAAGATAAGATGGGGCATGGAAAAAGGGAAACAACAATGCCGGAAGTTTAATTTCATGAAACAGTGGTCATAATGCTGAGTGTAGAGAAAGGGAAGGGAAGCATCACAGCAGATACATAAAACTCAAAAATTAAAATGGGGGTAAATACACAGGGATTGGACCTTGCAGTTCCAGAATATGTAAGATGTAAGTTGACTGGAAAGCTCCTGTCCAGACCATCTGAACCCGCTACTGATGAAAAACCCAGACTTAAAGAGGTGAAGGGAAACAGTACAGTTGGAGTCTCACAGCTAGACATGTGGCCACCAGCTGCAGGCAAAACTAGAACCAGAACTTAATTAGGTTAAATAATTTCACACTGGGTTCTCCTATTCGTTATATGTTTTGGCTCTTGGAAGAGCTGTACCTAAGATCTATTAGTACAGAGATCAAAGGACAAAAAATATCCAAGAGTCAAAACTATTCAATATGAGAGGAAATCACTGATATATTTTTCTAGGGCGTGGGTCCACAGCTTTCTTAACCTAAAAAAGAACCAATATTCTAACGTGCATATATATATATCTATATGCTCTTTTTTTAAACTCTAAGCTTAAAACACAAATTAGAGGGTACCGAGATCATTACTTCAAAATGTTACATCGAATTCGGTAAATGGATTTATCAAGTGTCAACTATGTGCAGGCACAGGGACATAAAGATAACCAAGACCCAAAGTCTGGCCTTGTTGAGGAGGAGCAGTATATCCACATGCATACCATATATCGGCTCTCTCATCTGTGGCCATTCAGCCCCTTATAAATGTTATTAAAACCACCAAATTTGGCACCTGGATAAGACTGATATAAAATCTGAATATAATAGTACACACTGGACTTCATCAAAATTAAAATTTAGTTTTTCATTTCGGCACCTTAAACAATATCTAAAATTTATGGCCAGAGATGTGACAATTAAATGCGACTGGAGTTCCTGGACTGGATCCTAGACTAGAAAAATGACATATGGCAAAACTTGAATAAGGTCTTTAGACTAGTTAGTAGTTAATATTATTTCCTGGATTGGGTAATTATATTATGGTTACATTCAATGTAGACATTTGCAGAAGCTAGTGAAGGATAATATATGGGAACTCTGTACTATTTCAGCACTATTTATTATTTTATACATCTAAACTTATTTCAAAATAAATTTTAACAGAGTAAGAAAAAAATCATGAAAAAATAATATCCATGGGTACCTTTGGTATAGAATCTAAAATTGTCAGAATAGCAGTCTTGAACAAATAACCCAAACTCTAAATCTACCTCAACTTACTTTTTGAGTCTCACAGTTTGGTTCACAGCTGTGATTCATGAACCGGGAGCAATTTCCTTTCTGAGTGGCATCTATTATCTAGGGAAAAGGATAATTTAACAGTTAAAAATGAGACCTTAGGGGCTTCCCTGGTGGCACAGTGGTTGAGAGTCTGCCTGCCGATGCAGGGGACACGGGTTCGTGCCCCGGTCCGGGAAGATCCCACATGCCGCGGAGCAGCTGGGCCCGTGAGCCGTGGCCGCTGAGCCTGCGCGTCCAGAGCCTGTGCTCCACAATGGGAGAGGCCACAACAGTGAGAGGCCCGCATACGGCAAAAAAAAAAAAAGAGAGACCTTAAAACATATGTGCATTTTGCAAAGGCAAGGCATCCGGCACATTTAAGACCCTTATCCCTAATCCCCCGTTCCTTTAGAGAACTCTCTCATATTATTTTACACATCAAAGTGACAAATATCCAACTTCTTGCTCAGAAAGATCTCTAACTATCAACATTTTACCTGCGGGGCAAAATTATCTCCATATCTATCAATGTCTCATTTTCTTTTAGCTATTTCTTACATCCTATTATATTCCAATCTTACTTCATGTGTTTAAAACTTCATTTTCAAATGCATGCAATACCACAGTGGAGTAGCTCTCAAACTTGAGTATGTATCTGAATCCACTGGAGAGCTTGTTAAAACTCTTGCTGAGCCCACCCTCAGAGTGAGATTCAACAGGTCCTAGGATGGGTCCCTACAACTTGCATTTCCAGATTGAATGTAGAAGCAGACATGAGAATCTAGCTAAATTCTAGTAAGCTAGACATTAAAGAGATTTGTAAATGGTACTCCTCACTAAAAAAAAAACTTTTTGGAAAATACTTAATTTTCACAAAAGCATATGCTATTTGTGTCAACGTAATAGGCTTATTGTCACTTTTAAATGGTTTTTTTTTTTTTTTTTTTTGCGGTATGTGGGCCTCTCACTGTTGTGGCCTCTCCCGTTGCGGAGCACAGGCTCCGGATGCGCAGGCCCAGCGGCCATGGCTCACGGGCCCAGCCGCTCCGCGGCATATGGGATCCTCCCAGACCGGGGCACGAACCCGTATCCCCTGCATCGGCAGGCGGACTCTCAACCACTGCGCCACCAGGGAGGCCCTAAATGGTTTAATAAAAAATAAGTATTTTCAACTTCTCAGCTTTCGTCTTTAATATAAATATTGATAAATATAATCCACATAAACAAAAGCTTTTTGGGGGTCATCAATAATTTTTAAGAATTATAGTATGAAGCATGTATGTTTACATTTACATATACATGTAAATACCCCCCCTCCCTCATCCTTTTTGTAAGCAAACAGAAAAAAACTATCCACACTGTTCAGCTCCTTATTTTGGTCACTTAATATATTTTAGAGATCAGTCCATATCAATGACCCCTTTCAAACTCAAGAATTTCCAGATCTGTTTCAAAACAAACACATTCATGCCACTTACCTCATCATTCTTCAGGGCCATGAAATAGTAGTGGATGTTTTTGTTTCGTGCATACTCCTTTACCCGGGCTTTAAACTCTTTATGATCAAGTACCTCTCCACAATATTCCAGGACAAAGGTGTTCCTGGCAAAAGAAAAACAGTATTTCCTGCCTATGAGATATATGGAAAACACATACATCCATGCAAAAATAATAAATTTAAAAAACTATTGTAAAGTGGACAGATTTGCTACTACACAAGATGTAATTAAAATATATGTAAAAGTGCCTAGCAACTAATCGAGGTTAATTTTCTCCTTCCTAATACTTTTCAAAGAATGTTGACTCTAAGAAGCTTTTATAATTTACACTTATACCAAAATGCATATCCTTGCTCTCACTAGATATTAAAACAAACTTTCAAGTCTGGTTTACATTATCATGAAAACAATGATTCACAACTGAGAAACGGTTGTGAAGAAATCAGAAGCAGTGAAAAATTAGAGGCTTTATGTCCTAAGAAAAAAGAAGGCAACTTAAATACAGCAGCCCTTCTACTACCTTTACTCTCAAAGGTCTCTAATGATGTTAAAGGTCAAATATACCTTTTCTCTGACTGCATTCTCTGTGAGTTTTCTCTAGCATTTATCAACAATCATGATTAAGCTCTCTCCTTGGCTTCTTTCAGTTACCTTCTACCTTTGATTGTTCTTTCATGGTTATTTACACCTATTTCTTCTCATTGAAGATATTCTCAGTCTCTTCTCTCTCCCTTTATTTTATAAAAGCTCATTCTCACCAATGACTTCAAGTATTACCTCCATGTAAACAAATGTTTCTCTACGGTTTACTCTCAAGTTCTGACCTAAAATGACCTACCTGGAAGTCTTGTCTTACCCTTTCAAAATAAACATGCCCTGGAATTCCCTGGCTATCCAGTGGTTAGGACTCGGTGCTTTCATTGCTGGGGCCTGGGTTCATTCCTTGCTCGGGGAACTAAGACCCCACAAGATGCGCAGAGAGAAAATAAACAAACGTGCCCTAACACTAACTGAAGAGATTTTTAAAATGTAAAAATGTAAATCATTCGTATTTGTTATGATATACTGACATAATCAGTATACTTCTCCTTTTTTTCTTTTTTTTGGCCACGCTAAAAAAACGCTGTGTTTAACAGCTTTCTTTAAGAAGCCAGAAACAAAAAGCCACATTTATATTTCATATAAAAGTCTAGAATAGGTAAATCCATAGAGATGGCAGATTTAGAGGTTGCCAAGGGCTGGGAAGAGGGGGCAATAGGGAGAATTTGCTTAATGGGTAAGGGGTTTCCTTTTGGGGTGATAAAAATTTTTGGAACTAGACAGAGGTGACAGCTGCCCAATATTATGAATGTACTAAATGCCACTAAATTGTGCACTTTAAAAAGGCTAATAATACATTTGTGTGAATTTTACTCCATCCCCAAAAAACGAAGTCCCATTTGGTATCCAATAACATTAAGTCAACCTAGACAGCACTGCCTTCCATTCCTACAGCCTAAAACTTGAGGGTTTTGGTAGGAATTTGCTTATTTTTTTGGTTGAGTCTGTCATGGTATGTTAACAGTAACTAGCAGCTTTGCTCCAAATACCTCCTCCTCATACTGCGCACATCTGACAGTATGCCCTTCTTAAGTGGGAATACTCTACCAGTGAACGCCTAAATAGCTTAGAGTTAAAAATTTATAAAATTGGTATTACCATCAGCACATGGAAGTACATGAGTGAAGGTGTGGGAATCATGGAAACATTAAGTCCTAGTATATTTTACCAAAGCAGGGTTCTTTGTGAGTAGATGAGGAAAGCTAAAGAGCTTTCAGAAATTTTAACCTGCTATGTGAAACAGTCACACATTCTCTCCCCTCTTCTCCCATCTCCTTCCCCATAACAGACAAGGACTCCTGAGTCATCAAATAGTCTCTGTTGCATACAACAAGAATTCACGTTAAAGTTGAAGCTATGTTAGTGCAGACTCTGCCAAGAGGCAGTGTCCATTACTACCCCTGTAAGAGAGGGTTATGTCCAAACTGGAGTTCCTTTAAACAATTTTTTAAAAGACTCTCCAAAAGAAAAGCCTGGCTGGCTTGAGTAGAATAAAAGAAAGCATACCTGAAAACCTGCATCTAGACCAGAGTTAGTGATTTTAGAAATGCACCAGACTGCCTTGGGAAGAACTGAGTTCAGTGTTGTTAACAGTGTTCAAGGGAAATTTAGTCTATTATTTATTTAAAATATTATAAAGGATCCAATGAATTTGGATATTAAACATATTGAGATGATTCTGAGATATTTGTTTCAAAGAAACAATTTAAAAATGGTTATAAACCAAAATACTTTGATAATACTTTGCAGAAAAGGGAAATATATGAGGTTCCTTTTTTATATAATAAAACATGGGTTTTTTCTGGTTGGTTCTCAAAAGGATAAAGTGACATGAATATCATTTCCTATTTTCACAATAAAAACTAAATGATTTTGCTTTCAAAAGATATATGAGGTTCCTGTCAGAAAACTAAATTACCTGGTGGTGGTGGTGGTGGTAATTATTATTAGGTTATTTGCTACCTGGTTGCTTTGAATCCCCACAATAAAAAGACTAAAACCCCTCACCCCATCCCAATTCCCATTCAAGTGTGGCCATATGCTTAGGATTCTGAAAGAACAGTTGTGCCTGAGTCACTAGAATCAGCAACTGTTTTATTTTCTTCCTTTATTACTTTGATGTATTTTTAAAAATTCTTCAATCATAAACACATGTAATCTGTATATACTTAACTTTAAAGAAAAAGGTACTCAACTTTCATAAGAATACTTAAATATGCTATATGTAAGAAAATTAGTGGTTAAAGGAAATACAGAATATGGTAGAAAATAAAACTGAACCTTTTACTGCATTACATATAAAAGTTACATGACTTTAGAAGGCAACATTTATTCATTCAAAAATGTTTAATGGGGCCTCCCTGGTGGCGCAAGTGGTTGAGAGTCCGCCTGCCGACGCAGGGGATACGGGTTCGTGCCCCGGTCTGGGAGGATCCCATATGCCGCGGAGCGGCTGGGCCCGTGGGCCATGGCCGCTGAGCCTGCGCGTCCGGAGCCTGCGCGTCCGGAGCCTGTGCTCCGCAGCGGGGGAGGCCACAACAGTGAGAGGCCCGCATACCGCAAAAAAAAAAAAGTTTAATGAGTGTCTATCAAGTATGCTTTAATTCTCTATCTCAATATCCTCAGACACTCTCCACTACTCTTATCCCAACTAAACTTTATATAGATTCAACTTTATAGATTCTGTCCTAACTCCTTTTTATAGTTTCATAGGGATTCTGGGGATCTACAGCAAACACTTGGTAATTACTTGGAATTAAGGTAACATAACTATCAGACAAAGAAGGACCGGCCTAGTCCAAATATCACAAGGGACAAACTGCTCTCTCATATATAGACAGAAGAGATTTCTATTTAATATCCTAAAAGAAGTGAATTTAAAATGAACAAACTAGCTACCAAGTGGTCATTCTGCACAATAATCATTATTAAACTTCAGTGTAATGGGCAAATTATTTTCCTAAAAAGTATCTAACCAACTTCAACAACACAAATGAAGTGAAAGGCGATTAAAACATAACTTACGAAGGAAGGTCTTTAGCAGCTCTCAAGCCCCAGCCTTTCTTTTCTGTGAGTATGACTTCCACATCTGCATGCTGTTTTCTTTGAAACCGTCTATTGGAACAATAATCCCCATTTGGACACCGAGAAGAACTGAAATGAGAAAAGGAGAAAATTAATTCTTCAAGTAGCAAAAGAACCAAAAACACATTCACTAGAATGTTATGTAAATATATCCATATCTTTATGGCATAATCAGCATATGTGTGGTAAACCTCCAAGTGAGCCTTCCTCAATAATTCTTTCTATCATGAAGGGATTCCTTAAAATTGAGTGTCTACATTGTTAAACAGATGATGCCCAAAATACAGTCTTGTCAACTGGTCATTACCCCTCCCTGAGTGTCTAAGATACATTTCCAGGCTGCATGTAAGTTTGCAGTACTCTGACAACTATGCAGAGCTAACTTATTTTCAATCAGTGCAGCTTCTCTTATATTCCACTCCAATCATCACTAATTTCATCTTTTGAATGTAGCTAACTACTTGAGCTACATTTAAGAGAAAGCAGTCATCATTAAACGTATCTTTGTTCACAGTAAGCACAATATAAACTGGCAAGGCTCTTCCCTCATGGATCCTAGAATAAAAATAAAATCAAAAATTTACTGAATTCTTAATATTCCAAAGCTTACAGATACAAAGGCTTTTAATACTGAGTAAGGCTACAATAAAAATTACCAATTATTTCCAACATATTATTATTTATTGCCAAACCAGTAGTAGTAAGCAACATTTTTACAGATGTCCAAAGGATAAGGGATTCACTCTGGAGAGAAGCAGTGAAGGAAAGCTTTCCGGAAGGAGTAGGATTAAAGCAGAATCTCTAATGACACAGAGGATATGGACAGATAAGGAAAACAAGAGGTACAATGACAGGGCCCACCTGTGTGCAGAAATAGAAAACAAGGCCTATTTGAGAAAAGGGGAATAAAATAGCTAAGGATAACTGATAAGAAAGGTGGGTTGCTGGAAGATGAAAAGGCAGGTTGTTGATGTACTAGGAAGGGCTCTCAATACCAAGGTTACATTTGAACCTAATCTTGAGAACCACTAAGTTTTGAGCGTGGGAATAACAAGAAAAAAGAATTTCTGTACTTCATAACCGTTCAACAAGGTTGGCAGGAAAAACCAGAAGAATGCAGAGACTAGGGCAACAATGTCAAATTAGAAGAATACTGTTCTTATGTCTTCTCTTCTTTTTTAATTAATTCATTAATTTGGCTGCGTTGGGTCTTCGTTGCTGTGAGTGGGCTTTCTCTGGTTGTGGCGAGTGGCGGCTACTCTTAGTTACAGTGTGCAGGCTTCTCATTGTGGTGGCTTCTCGTAGCGGAGCACAGGCTCTAGGCTCACAGGCTTCAGTAGTTGTGGCACACGGGCTCAGTAGTTGTGGCTTGTGGGCTCTAGAGCGCAGGCTCAGTAGTTGTGGCGCACAGGCTTAGTTGCTCCGCGGCATGTGGGATCTTCCCAGACCAGGGCTCGAACCCGTGTCCCCTGCATTGGCAGGCGGACTCTTAACCACTGTGCCACCAGGGAAATCCCTCTTCTCTTCTTATATGTTTACTGTCATCTTTACTTTTAGTTTACATTTAAAAATACCAAAAATGCTTTCTCTTTTTTACTTTTTGAGGTATATGTTTTATTTTTGTAATGCTATTACATAAGCAAAACCAAAAACTGAGTTTTGGAAAAAAACACTTCATTAACACTAAAAATAAGGTACCTATACTATAAATCACCTTAATATTCTTTCCATGTTAAAAATGATACAATTTTCAATCCGACTGGTTTTTTTTTTAAATCACATTTTTTAATGTAAAGATATTTACTGTTTATATGAAAAATATGGAAGCAAATGTCTATCAATAGAAGATTAATAAATATGGGTTAACTATGAATAGAATACATAATGTAGTCAAGAGAAAGATTTAGATAGGTCTAAATATGTAGCTCTGAATAGGTCTCCAAAACATATTTAATTAAAAGTGTGGGGACTTCCCTGGTGGCACAGTGGTTAAGAATCCGCCAGCCAATGCAGGGGACATGCGTTCGAGCCCTGGTCCGGGAGGATCCCACATGTCGCAGAGCAACTTGGCCCGTGTGCCACAACTACTGAGCCTGCACTCTAGAGCCCACGAGCCACACCTACTGAGGCCCGCGTGCCTAGAGCCCATGCTCCGCAACAAGAGCAGCTACCACGATGAGGGGCCCATGCACCACAGCAGGTAGTGGCCCCCACTCACCGCAACTAGGGAAAGCTCGCGCACAGCAACGAAGTCCCAACGCAGCCAAAATTACATTAAAAAAATTATTAAAAAAAAGAAAAGTGTGTGTGGCAGGTGAGGAGGAAAAAGTACATATAGTAAGGATTTCACTTCTACACATAAGAAGAGGAAACGTCTACACATGCTGGTATAGGCATAAAAATTATCTGGAAAGACTACAAATAGAGGGATTGAGGCTTGGGGGAACAAGACATTTTACTTTAAGCACTTTTGAAATGTTAGGGTTTTGGCTTATTTTATAGTAAAAGCTAAAAAATACCAACATTTACCTCTCAGGACGTGAACCTTACAAGAGATAAAAGGAGACTGGGTAAAAATTTGTATTACTATGTTAGCATTAGGGCTACTTTACAGAGCACTTACAATATGTACTATAATCTAACGCACAATGCAAGGGAAATTTGCCTCCTTATAAACACTATTACACATTGGACATTTCATTGCTCAGAAATACTCAACAATAGGTAGAAGAAGAAAAGTTAAATTTTACTCCTAATAATTCTTCTTAAAATTTAGAGACATTTAATAAAATAGTTGAGCAAAAGCAGAGCATTCTAATTTACTTACCATTCAATCATGAGGAGACGATTAAGACAATCTTCCCCACATGCTATTTCACCTTGAGCTCTTTCATCTTTAGAAAGAGGTGTACACTCACACTGCATTCGCTTAATATCCCGATGGGATTTATTCTTCTTTCTATTGGGTAAAATTTTATTAAAATTGGTTAAAAAAATGTCCTGGCAATGATACAACATACACAATCAAAAATGTGCTAAATCTCACTAGTTTCCCATTTAATGATCCTGCTTAAGTCAATCATTCAAAAAGAAGAAAACATCTAACCACTAAGCATTTATGAGACTGAAAACACTAAGAATTGTATTGCAAAACAGGTGAGAGAGACAACCTCAGCATTGGCAAATGGGAAGCTGGGGTAAGTTCAAGTCTATCATTTTGGACTCAGTCCTTATTTCCTAGTCCTTGTCATCTAAACCTTGAATTCTGAGCAGTTTTAAATGTTAATAGTCATATTTGGCTCCACAGAAAAACAGGAAAACTCATGAATATCAAATAACATAGCTGATTAATTAAAGTTAGGTTTAAGAATCAGTCCTCATGGACTTCCCTGCAGTCCAGTGGTTAAGACTCTGTGATTCCACTGCAGGGGGCAAGGGATCAATCCCTGGTCAGGGAACTAGGATCCTGCATGCAGTGGAGCAGCCCAAAAAAAAAAAAAAAATCAGTCCTCATGGATATACAAATAATAGTTGAGATACAAGGCTAAGGAAGAAAAGGAGTTGCTTTAGAAAGAAAAAGGAGTTTTTAATTAAGAATTTAACTCAATCAAATCCTTTAGAGAATCCTGCAGCAACATCACTTTTGTACAAATCCTGTTTAAAAGAAGACTGAATGATTTAAAAAAAAAAAAGAATGACGTATATATTGTTATAGAATAGCATTACTACAGAGGACTAAACTTTCTCAGTGTAGATTTGGGGGGAGAAGATAAACTGTTCGAAATTGACTGGGTTCATAAAAACCTAAGCCAGAGTTCGCAAAGCAAAAGTGAAAATGGGATTATTTACTGGCCTTTTTGTTGAACTCTATTTTTTGATCTTTGTCAAAAAGGAAAAAAAAAATCAAGGACAGACGAATAAGATCCCTTTCCTAAGATTAGGGAACTATGACTTACTCTTCAGCTATTAGACAAGTGAAGAGCACAGCTGCTCTAAGTGACTGTCTTAATCGCCTAACTAATCTGCTTTCACCTCCAACATATGTTCTACTACAGTCTCAGTTTTATAAAGTACCTAGTGTCACGATAGTTTCCACTAAGTTTGAGTAACAAGAATGATTCATCTGGATCAATTAAAGATATAATTCATTAATGAGCATAAGAATATGCTTAGCCTGAAGAAAGATGACTAAAGGTAAACAAATTATCTTTTTACAAGTACTTAAGAGCTATGTATAAAAACAGTAGCTTTATTTTGTATTGCTCCAAAAGGCCAGATGAGGACTAACGGGCACAGATTTCGTTCAGGTAAGCCTATTTTCACTAGACATAAGAATGCACATACTATTTTAAAACAATTTGTCTTCTTAGTGGCTTCTATAAATGCCCAGCTTATATCAAGCACTTTAAAACGCCTCTCACCAACCAATTATGTATATGAAACTCACTGAATAAAATCCAGAGGGTTGGGTTGATTAATTTTATTTCTATTCTTTCACAAAGATCATGTAAGTTGAATCACTCTACTCACAAAATTCTTAAGGAGTACCACTTAAAATATTCAATATTTTGAAGTTAAACCTAATTTACAACTAGTTATAAATGAACGTAATTGTAAGAGGCCCACTTTATCCTTAAAAAAAAAAAGTGTTTTTGTTTTTGCTTTTTAAATAGGAAAAACTTCTGATGGGTCTAACTTTAAGATGAAGTCTTTTACCTTATCCACAGTGGAAAATGTCTTCATTTTAAAAAATTCTGAATGCTTAAAGGGATGATGGCTAAGTTGATTCTCAACTAGAGGAGAAATTTCCAAAAGGAGGTAGGTGGTTAGGAGACTATAAATTTTTTTAAAGGCATATTCAACATATATTTACATTGGGAAAACAAGATTATCGAAGAGAGGTGAAAGAAAGTCGACTGAGAATCTGTGCTCTAGAGGAATTTGTTTTTATTATCCTAGTCTTATTATACCTTGTTTCATGTTAGGGATTTCACCATTTAAAACTTAAAAACTTGTTATGCTATTGCCAAGTTTAATCTACTAGCAACAGATTTTGAAACATGACAAAAGAAAACTATATTCTAATCTAGTTCCAGCTTGTAAAGTACCTAAAGATATTTTTCAAAAATGTTCAGAATGGTGATCGCTTCCGTAGCATATATACTAAAATTGGAACGATACAGAGAAAATTAGCACGGCCCCTGCGCAAGGATGACATGCAAATTCGTGAAGGGTTCCATATTTTTAAAAAGAAATGAAGTTGAGTTATTTCTAGTGACGTGGATGGACCTAGAGAGACTGTCATACACAGTGAAGTAAGTCAGAAAGAGAAAAACAAATACCGTATGCTAACACATATATATGGAATCTAAAAAAAAAAAAAAAGGTTCTGAAGAGCCTATGGGCAGGACAGGAATAAAAACACAGACATAGAGACTGGACTTGAGGACAGGGGGAGGGGGAAGGGTAAACTGGGACGAAGTGAGAGAGTGGCATGGACATATATACACTACCAAATGTACAATAGATATCTCTAGTGGGAAGCAGCCGCATAGCACAGGGAGGTCAGCTCGGTGCTTTGTGTCCACCTAGAGGGGTGGGATAGTATCGGGAGAGTGGGAGAGACGCAAGAGGGAGGAGATATGGGGATATATGTATCTGTATAGCTGATTCACTTTGTTATACAGCAGAAACTAACACACCATTGTAAAGCAATTATACTCCAATAAAGATATTAAAAAAAATGTTCAGAATGAAGGAAAAAAAAATCCAACGTAACTTTTTTCTTCTCTAAAAGCAGACAATTTTGCTGGAGTTTTGTTTCACTTTCTGCCACAGTTTCACATGTAAAAGAAATTTAAGAAAAACTGGGCTGGTCTATATACTTTTTTAAATGTACTTCTAGAACCAAAGAAGTAATGGGACCAAAAAAAAAAAAATTTAGACATCCCCTTCCTGTTGGGGGGGGAGGGGAATTGGGGGACTATACACCATCAAATCTAAATAGGTAAATACACTTTTCAAATTTTTTAAGTTACATTTTATCACACAACCATATTTCATACAATTGAGCTCATATGTTCTGAACGTTTGAAAGTTAATTTTTTTCCCACAAAAGGAGGTTAATACTTGTCCAACAAGTATTAATTTGGCTTACCTTTCTGTTAAATAAACATTTTCTTCAATCAGATCAAAGTAACAAGGCATCTTCCCTTGTTTGGCACATTCCTTCCACCGCTGTGGGTCCCTGAAGTCTTCCATGACACACGAAGGCCCAACCAATGCTGAGCCTAGAGGCACTGCTGTCTCTCCCTGCTCTACCTCCACTCTAACTTTCTTTCTGTCCTGAAGCTCACCATCACTTTCAGAATCACTCTCCAATTCCTGTCTCCTTTTTTTAAGAGGCCCTCTATCTTTCATATCATTTTTTTCTAAGTTTTTCGAAAGATCTTTCTTCTCATTCACAGCTAAAGAGTCCTTAATGGAATTGCTGCTTATTTCAGGTGCTTGCACTGACCCCTTGTCCTTCTGAAGGGCCAGAAAAAATTTATTGGACTGGCTTGAAAAGTGAGATCCTCCACGTTGATCCCAATTCTCCTCCTCTTCACGGTCATCTGTTAAGGAATCTGGTACCTGACCTTGAATTCGATCATACGCAACCCCAGTTCCAGGTGGTCTACCTGCTGATCTTGGATCCCAGTAGCCATTGCCTTGCCAGTAATTACGTGTCCCACTATACTGTTCTGCACTTTGCTGATACTTGTGTCCACCACAGGCTCCATAGCTGCTGTCAGGTTGCTGATATGTGGTAGTAGGCTTTTCTTGTTGAGAGAAGTCCCACCCTAGATTTCTGAGCTCTTCTGATGAACGGAAACCATCCACTCGGGAGATCTCACAAGAAGAAAAATTTGACTCTGTTTTTCCCAGTCTACTATCTGGCCTGTTAGGGAAAGTGGTCTGTTGCCGAGACTTACTTGAGACATCTTCAAAATCATCAGAAGAATAAATTGGCAGCTCTTCTTGCTGCCTAGAAGTTATTTTGGCTTTCACTGCTTCCTCAGAATTTGGATGACCTAGAGGGTCAGATTTTATGTCTGTATGACTTGTACTATCAACCCCATCACTCTGAGGATGAGCAATTTCAGACAGGTGATTATCTATCTGTTTTCGACTGGGCTGTATAAAAGAAATTTCTGAATTCTTCTCTGTTGTTTTATGAAAGAAGAACTTCTCAGTTTGAGGACAGGCTTTACTTGCTATACTCTCAAATTTTTCCTCATATGAATGCCTCCTTAGCTCCAATCGCTCATCTTCCCAGTGGTCAGAATAGTGTCTGTAACTCTGACTGCTCCGAGAAGAACAAGGACTTGTTTCTTCCATGGGCAAAGTAGAATTCTTTGGCACAACCACAACAGACTGAAGACGGTTTCTTGGAATACTGCTATCATCAGAATCTGTATCTTCTGAATCACTTTCATCACTTGAACTTGCAGAAGAACCAGAATAATCTTCATGGACAGTAGATACAATCTCTGAGGCATGACCACTACTGTCACATTTTAAGGTATATGTTACACCATCACTGTCCTCCATGATTAAATTCAAATCACAAGAAGAAAATACAACTTCTGAATCATCAGAAGTATGTGCATGTCCTCTTCCACCTTCTTCATCTAAAGAGATTTCTGGTCTTCCTCTTCTATCAGGCAGTATGGAATTCCCTTCTTCTTGAGCCTCTTGCACACATTTCCCAGATAGTCCATTATTATGCCTATTTTCCCAGGAAGCAAATCCTCTTCCTGAATCAGGAAGGCCACTACCTACTTCTATTATTTCTTTCTCTGCATGCTTTAAAAACTCTGAGCTTTTACTCTTCAGCACAGCATCCAAAACTGGAGATGTATTCTCTCCACATTGCAAGAGAGTTAAACTGTCTACTTTTATTCCTGGTGGAAGACTCTGAAGAGATGAAGCAATACATGAGCTCCCTGTAGGTTGATATAAATCATCAAAATGATTAACAGAAGCTGAACTAGTACTACCAACACTCTGCTTATATTCTCCACATGCAAATTTTGAGTGCTGATCTGTCAGACTTCCATTATCACATATAACTGTTTTTGATTTCAAATGCACATTCATAAAGCTATTTGAAGAAATCTTCGTTACTAAAGGCTCAGTATTTTCAGCTCCGGAATGACACAAAGAAGGGCAGTTGTTGTTTGAAGTACAGTATATATCTGAATCTTTGGTTTTACAGCAAGAAACTCTCACATCAACTGGCTCTTTAACTATTGTTTTGGAATAATCTATAGTCATAACTGGCAAAGATATGAGTTGATCCTGGTGTGGCGACACTGGAGGTTCTGTTTCTCTAAATGGGCTTTCTGACCTACTATGCTGCATGCGAGTATCATCCAAGTCTTTTTCTTTACATCTATTAATATTTTGAAATCCATTTGATGAAAGCATGCACGTTTTGACCAAAGGGGATACCTCTGATCCAGTCACACTATCATCAGAAGACATCAAAACAGTGTCACGTTTAGAAGTGCAAAATGTTGCCAAATCAGATTCTGCCCCAGGTGATCCGTTTATATTAAATTCTGTGGGACAATAACTTCTTAATTGATCATTCTTCACTTTACATAAAGAGTCTAATTCCTTAATACTATCATGGCTATCATGTCCTATAAATTCAGACTTAAAAACAGGTGATTCATCTAGCTTTTTAAAAGTAGGTGAATCATTTAATCGATTTAATGGAGATGGAGACCCAATCTTCTCTCTTTCAGGAACTTTATTAATCGTTCTTAATTCACTACCTTTTGAACAAGGAGTCTGTAAGCTAAAAGAATGAGACTGTTTGATTTCCTCATTCAATTCTGTACAACAGAAAGAATTTTTAAATTTATCAGACTTGGGTGCAGGTTTTGAAGGGGCAGATTTATAACGGGAAGCACTGTTACCATGCTTGGAATATGATGACCCCCGTCGGAATCCCAGTTCATTAGTGGGAGAACAACATCTTTTCATTGCTTCATTTTCTGAAGTCCTTTTGGATTCTCTTTCTAATTTTGAAGAATACTTTCCTCTCTTCTCCATCTCTAAGTAAGAGGACTCAATTTTACAATCTCGATCAGATTTAGAATAGGAGGATGATGTCCTTAGGTCTTTGTAAGAGGAAGAATGAGATGAGGTGCGCCTTGAGTATGTCTTCTTATACTCATCTTCTGAATCAGAACTTTCTCTTGCCCTGTTATCTGTATATGGCCGAGAATAGCGTGCCCTCTCTCTATAAGGGGAACTCCTATGGTAGCGACGATCAGAGTCATAATAATGGGATCGTTCTGACCGAGAATAGGATGAACTAGTTCTAGAACCTCTGTCAGATCTAGAACGAGACCTGCTCCGCCTTCGCTCTCTCTCTGATCTACAGCGAGAAGATATATAACGAGTATCTCTTTCAAGTTTTGAGTAGCTAAAATATTTATCATCTCTCTCTGTTTTAGATCGTGAAGATTTCCCTAAATCCTCACTTTTTAAAGTTGCTAAGCTCTTTTTTGAATCTCTTTCTTTTTCAACGTTGGCTGAAAATTTTAAATCATGTGATCTTTGACTTGAGGAAGTCCGTACAGAATCTTCATCAGATTCTGAACCAAGAAAGGTGCCTTCAGATTGTGAGGATTTCTTCTTAGAACCTGTTTTCTTAGAGCCCAGACTACTCTTAGAACTATCTGGAATTTCTTCTTCCTTCCCAATATGGGAATCTTCTTTTTGTGAAGGAATATCTGCTTTCTCATTCAAATTGTGAGTTATGTGTTCTTCTGAACTATTAGATACAGGGTCCTGCTTAGTGTCCACTTCTGATGATTCTGGTACAATTGTAACTGGTGGTTCCTTCAATGCTCTAGCAGCTACATCTACTGGTGCTGTCATCAGAACTGTCACTGGTGTGTGTGGCAAGGCCACTGGCTCTGTTACTGGTGCTGGTAATGAGGGTGTTGTGGCTTGGGGAGGTGGAGGTGGTGGAGGCGGAGATGAGGGTGGCGAGTCTACAGTTGTTGATTCTGCTATGACTGCTGGTAATGGTACTATGGGAGGAGATGGAGATGCCACTGCTGTGGTAGAAGTCAGCAGTGGCCTGGATGTTACATGAAGCAGATGTTTCTTAAAATGGATTTTGCCCAATTCTACCCTTGATTTTGGTGGGGAAGATTCTTCTGTAGTAGATAATGTATCTCCAATGTCCATTTTAATTTTAGGGGTCGAGTCTACTTGAAGAGGTACAACTGGGGAATTTGGAGTATCATTTTGCTTTTCACTGCCAAGTGCCGTCAGAAACCTGTTCTGCAAAGTTTTCTTTGTAAGGCTGAAGCTGAATGACACCTTCTGTCGTCCCTGTTCCTCCAAATTAACTTTTGTCTTGGTGCCTTTGGGCAAAAACCGACTAGAAGCAACACCTTTAAACATTGGTCCTTTGATGAAACCTGCTTTCTGCACATTTTCAATCTTTGCCTATAAATGAACAAAAAAAGCAGTTACTACTACAATAAAGTTACTTTCAAATGGCTAGCATCACAGTTTAAAAATGTCAGGGTAGTGTTCGCTTCGGCAGCACATATACTAAAAATGTCAGGGTAATGAAAAGTCCTTTTTAATGACAAACAGCATGAATTTCATTAAGCTATATATGCATTTTTAAAAACTCTTTATTACGTAAATTTTCAACCATACCCAAAAGTACAGAGAATGGTTTAATAAACCTCTAAGTACACATCCTCAGTTTCAACAATTATCCATATTTTTCCATTCTTATCTTAAAGAATTTTATCCAGTTTTATAACTATTTTCCAGGCAGAATTTTTAATGAGAATTAAAAAAATAATCTGATGTGTATTTCAAGATACACTACAAGAGCAACAGCTAACATCTCAGTAATGAAAATACTTTGTTCTTGTGTCCTATCTGAGAAGAAATATCAGAAGTCATTATAACCAGTGGTCTTCTGGTATCACATAGAATCACTTGGGTACTTGGTAGAAATATAGATCTGTGACAAAACTCCAGGAAATAACAATTCAATAGCTCTAAGGTGAATAAGAAAGTTTATTTTGTTTTGTTTTTTGAAAACAACCATCTCAGGCAATTCTGAGGGATTTCCTAGATTTGGGAAACCACTGGTATAGAGCAGTCTCCCATCTCACTCATTTCACAGATGAGGTAACCAAATGGGGACCAGGCCTTTCTGCCTTCCTGGAAATTACTCTGTCCTGGCATACTACTACTGCATCTGCCTGGGCCCCACACACCCAGGCCATGCTGATTTATAGTCTGATCCTACCGTGAATGACAACTACAAAGTGTACATCTAAGAAGACTTCACCCTTCATTATTTGCCAAACCACCAAAGGAACTGATGGGTGTTAGAAGTTAAAGGCATAACCTCGGTTGTAGACAGAACAGCAGAAAAGTCTATAACAACAAACTCAAGCCTAAATTAAAGATAGTACACTTGCCATCTACCACATTTTTCTAACTGACATTCTTTAATCAACCCTGGCTATTTAAGAGAACAGTTTTCCACTTCAACATGGTAAAATCTGAGATCAGTTTTCAAAATTATACAGTTACCATTCAAGTGGAAAAGTAAATGTTTTCACATGCATTATCACAGAGCAGTGGTCTTCAAATACTTTTTAAGAGAGAAAATTCACTTTTCAAATTGAATTTTACATGGAAGCTCAACGTGTAAAAACAGGTAAAAAGCTGTCTCCCAAGTTGCCAGCTTCCTTTACCTTGACTAAAGCTCTTGAAACTCCGAAGTCTAAAAACCACTTTCTTGAGATATACAACATCCCTCACTGGAATGAATTACTATAGATCCAAAAACAAAACTAAGCAAAAACTATTACTTCGTTTCACATTCAAAATGATAGCTAAATTTTGAATGTTTTCAAGCTCATAATTGCTGAATATCTAATTAAATTATACTTACCTCATTTTCTTCTTCTCTATTGTCATCCAGCCAAGAAAGCATGCAAAAGAATAAAAAGAAATCATAAATACTTAAAACCGATTGAAATGTAAGTTGTTTTTTATTAAAACTTAGGATACCTACAACCTCCAGGTATATTCTATATAGGCTGTCCGTTCCTTCATAGCCTTAGTTACATTTAGCATAGCAAACGTTTAATGAAGATAGTGTCATGCACTGTGCTAGGTGATGGAGAGAAAAGGTGAATAAAGCAGAGTCCCTGCCCTCAAGAAGCTGTTACAGTTTCCTGTAAATACAAAATATAATTTTGTTATAAAAGTAATTCCAACATAATGGAGTAAATACAAGGATAGAAATATGCACAAATGTAACAGCAATGAGGAAGATAAACAACTCAGTTTAGTCGAAGGATAAGAATGCAAAGAATCCTTCCTAAAAGAAAAATTAGTTTTTGAAGAATGTATTTGAAGGGAGATCTTTAACGAAGGAAGATCCCAGGCAAAGATATAGAGATTAAAACATAGAACAATATGAGCAAGGAAACTATAAAATAATGTTATCTGAGTATAAAGCATAAGGCAGAAAGAAGCCAATAATTAGCCAAAGTAGGGAGCAGTGGCCAGGTCCAGAGGCCAGGTCTCTTACGATGAGAAACATTTTATCTTATGAATTAGTGGTTCTCAACCTGTTCTGGTATCCATTCAGCAGTCCCTTTGCTTAATGCAAGGTTTACACTCTACATGAGAGAATGTGGCTTTCTGAGCTCACAGTTATATTCTAACAAAGATAACCACACTATGTCCTGACTGAGGAATCAAAAGCTAAAAGTCTGGTGTATACCAGTGCACTGAAGCACACTGGGGGAAGAGAAGATACAAAAGGGTTTTAGGCTATAACAGCCAGATTTTGTTTATTTGTTTTTTGGGTTTTTTTTTTTTTTTTGCGGTATGCGGGCTTCTCACTGTTGCAGCCTCTCCCGCTGCGGAGCGCTCCGGACGCGCAAGCTCAGCGGCCATGGCTCACGGGCCCAGCCGCTCTGCGGCATGTGGGATCTTCCCGGACCGGGGCACAAACCCGCGTCCCCTGCATCAGCAGGCGGACTCTCAACCACTGCGCCACCGGGGAAGCCCCCAGATTTGTATTTTAAGCCGGTGTCTCTGTAGGCTATGTGGCAAGACTGGAGTACAATAATCTGTCTTAAATGCCCCTTAAAAGAAATGTACTAAAAATCCTTTCCCTAAATGTAGGCTTTACTCCACTGTAATTCAGTCCATTCACCAGAGTCCATGGTAGCCATACAAAACAAAGTAATGAAGGGAAAACAAAGTTGGCAATACATGGATGAGATCTAAAGCAGTGCCAGGGTTAAACACTTTTTTCTACTCTAAAACCATAAAGACTACAGAGATGTGACCTTAGAACTGCTGTATTTCATCAATTCTATGATATACATTTTTCCCATATATAACACCTCTACACAATGCATCATACTATCAATAACATCACAATCTAATTGGCAAGAGATTTTTCCTTTCTTAGTGATTAAAAAAAATAATTGTGTCTCACAATATGGCATACTAGATTCGATTTAAATTAGTACTATGTGAAATTTTTTTTAAAGAACAGAAAAGGAACTTGGAGATGTCCAAGCATTTGGAATGTCATTCATATTTGTACTCCTCTTTTCAGTGGATGTTTTAGAAAAAGCATTCATGGTTGTCTTCACGGTATCCATACACACAAAGTGCTGGAAATACTGAGGTTACCAGAACCCTTTCCTAAGTCTCAGCACTTATACTTTGGATAAACAAGTGAAAAGAATTCTGACAAGCTGTAATCAAAGTGATCACATGATCAAAGGGCTAAAGAAACATTATAAATGTGGGACCTGAGTGGGCATGTGAGGGGAGGAAATAAAGTTTCAATTCAGAAATCAGAAAACTGCTTGACAAAGATAGCAAGGCATTTCCCATAACTTGATAATATTTTTTAAATTTATAATAAAAAGGGGACTTCCCTGGTGGTCCAGTGGTTAAGACTCCGCGCTCCCAATGCAGGGGGCCCGGGTTTGATCCCTGGTCAGGGAACTAGACCCTGCATGACGCAACGAAGACCCTGAATGCCACAACAAAGACCCTGCATGCCGCAACAAAGACCCAGTGCAGCCAAATAAATAAATAAATATTTTAAAAAACAAATTTATAAACAATATAAGCACATACAGAAAATTTGGGGGAAAATATCAAATTTTTCTCATCTTAAAATCATTTCAGGGCCTCCCTGGTGGCGCAGTGGTTGAGGGTCCGCCTGCCGATGCAGGGGATACGGGTTCGTGCCCCGGTCTGGGAGGATCCCATATGCCACGGAGCGGCTGGGCCCGTGAGCCGTGGCCGCTGGGCCTGCGCGTCCGGAGCCTGTGCTCCGCAACGGGAGAGGCCACAACAGTGAGAGGCCCGCATACCGCAAAAAGAAAAAAAAAAAAATCATTTCATGTTAACAGAAATCAAATTACACACAAACAAAAAGAAAAGTCCACAATCCAACCCATCCAGAGACAACTGCTGCAAACACCTTGGTATACAGAGCCTTCTAACACTTCTTTTGTGTGTGGAGAGGGCATTAAAACAGAGGTTTTTGTTTTTCTTTTTGAGTATAGTAATCATACCATACAAGTCATTCTGTACCTTGCTTCCCCCCATCATCATAAATACAGCAGGTGAGCAAACGAAGTGTTTAGATCAAAGGAAAAAAATTGAATCACTGCAACAGATGGAGGAGGGAATGATCTTGAGAGAAGGGGATACAGATGAGTAAAGACATAGTTAAGTTTCAAAATAAAGCAAGAATATTCCTTTTGGCCTGTATTTCTCTCTGACATCATTAGTTGAAAGTTAGGGGCAGGGACAAGGTAAGAGACTTGAAAAAATTCAAGTGTGGGGAACAAAAATAGAAGCAGACTATAATCTTCAATGTTGCTGCCCCAAGTTGGACATTACTAATTTATAATCAGAGTCATTGGCACACTTATGTTATTTCCCCTTGCAGCATTAGGCTATCTAGAATCAATGAGGAGAAACAACTGATGAGTTACTCTATCAAGTTGGGTGGGACAAGAGAGGTAGAAGGCGGCAAGGGGCTGAGAGAATTGAAGGCATTCCCAAGAATGATCCACAGATAATAGAATAGGGAGTAAAATCTGAAGGAAGCTGATAAACTGAAGGAACAGGGTAGGGACAAGATAGCAGCAGCTTCAAAGAGTAGATTTGGTGGAAACCAGAAAAAGAAGTAGAAGGGTATTGTGAAGGAATTGGATATTATGGTCAGACTAATATTTCAGAGTTGGAGTACCCATCAGGAGATAATACCTAGGTGTGGCCAGGTGAATAGACTGCCACAGCAATAAGAGGACAAGCCCTTTTTAAAGATATTAATGAAATTGTGAGGCCATAATTAATAGCAAGAACCAGCCACAAATGTTTCTAATAAAAGAACACCTGCGGGGACTTCCCTGGTGGTGCAGTGGTTAAAGAATCTGCCTGCCAATGCAGGGGACACGGGTTCAACCCCAGGTTGAGGAAGATCCCACATGCAATGGAGCAACTATGCCCATGTGCCACAACTACTAAGCCTGCATTCTAGAGCCCACGAGCCACAACTACTGAAGCCCGCGTGCCTAGAGACTGTGCTCCGCAACAAGGGAAGCCACCACAATGAGAAGCCCATACACCGTAACGAAGAGTAGCACCTGCTCGCCGCAACTAGAGAAAGCCCGCGTGCAGCAACAAAGACCCAACGCAGCCAAAAATAAAAAATAAATAAATAAATTTTTTTTTTTGAAGAACACTTGCTTTGGTAAATAATATAATGTCAAGAACAAAGAATAGGGTTTTTGAAGGAAAGTTGCTGGAACAAGGGTATGGAAGCCACAGGTAAGAGTACTGAGCCAACTGTGCCCTGCCATAAAAAATGAGGCAGGCGAAAACAGGCATTTAAGTCTCCAGCGTGGGACTGTGCTAGAGTGCCTTATTTCTTCTTTTGAAAAGCTACTACAGAAGAAAAACCAGAGGATACCGCAGCCAGTTTTCTGTCAAAAACGTACAGTATGCAGATCTGCAGCTTACTGAAGAACTATAAAGAATTCTGACTAATCCATGTCAACGCAGAGACAAATCTCTATTAGGTCACAGGACACATGTGGGAAAAGACTTAATTAAGAGTTTTAGTCATAGCAATCTCAAAGAACCAAAGAAAGACATGATTATTCAAATCAACAACCAACCAACTTCTCAGGCTAGAACATAAGAAGTAAAGTTTCCAAAGGGAGGCCTGGTATAATGAGAGATATTTGGCCATATCAACAATATTCATAAACGTAAACAAGTTGGATAGTAAGAGAATCTATTCTAGATACCATGTTACACAGGAAATGTTTAGAGTTAAAACGGAAGTATTTTTATCTACTGTGGAAAAAAGACAATTTATAGCAGTGGTTGCCAACCTTTTGGGTACCAGGGACCAGTTTCATGGAAGACAATTTTTCCACAGACTGGGGTGCGGGTGGGGGGGCGGTTCATGCAGTAATGCGAGCGATGGGGAGCGGCAGATGAAGCTTTACTCGCTGGCCCACCGCTCACCTCCTGCTGTGCAGCCCGGTTCCTAACAGGCTGTGGACCGCTACTGGTCCTTGGCCTAAGCGCTGGGGACCCCTGACTTACAGAACCTTAGTGATTTATTTCAAAATATCAGAAAACTTCCAAGATAAAATAGTCTTATTTTGTTCAATTCCAAAACTTGGACCTATGACCAACAGAAGTATAGAATGACAGATTTTACCTCATTTTAATTTAGAACATTTTAAATTAGTTTCCTTTCTCTATTTGAAAAAGTAACACATGTACACAGGGGAAAACTTTATAATACAAAAAGATATACAACTAAAATTAGATCTCTCTACGTACTGGCAACTATTGTTAAGTTTCGTACATCCTTCTAAAAACTGTGCATATATGAGCAAATACGTTACTTTTGACTCTGGGAGGGCTCACGCCACAGAATACTTTCCAGAACTTCTGCTGCCAGTGTCCTTGTCCTCATGGTGAGCCACAGCCACCCACTGCCTCTGCAGGAGAGCTTCCAACACTAGCAGATACATCAGAAATACATCTACACGTGGAACAACTCCTACAGAACACTTACTGAACGCTGGCAGAAGACCTCAGACCTCCCAAAAGGCAAAAAACTCCCCACGTACCTGGGTAGGCAAAAGAAAAAAGAATAAACAGAGACAAAAGAACAGGGACGGGACCTGCACCAGTGGGAGGGAGCTGTGAAGGAGGAAAGGTTTCCACACACTAGGAAGCCCCTTCACAGGCGGAGACTGTGGGTGACGGAGGGGGGAACCTTCGGAGCCGTGGAGGAGAGCACAGCAACAGGGCTGTGGAGGGCAAAGCGGAGAGATTCCCATACACAGGATTGGTGCCAACCGGCACTCACTAGCCCAAGAGGCTTATCTGCTCACCCGCCGGGGCAGGCGGGGCTGGGAGCTGAGGCTCAGCTTCGGTAGGAGTTTAGGGAGAGGACTGGTGGCGTGAACACAGCCTGAAGGGGTTACTGCACCGGGAGGGAGTCCGGGGTGGAAAAGTCTGGACCTGCCGAAGAGGCAAGAGACTTTTTCTTCCCTCTTTGTTTCCTGGTGCACGAGGAGAGGGGATTAAGAGCGCTTCTTAAAGGAGCTCCAGAGATGGGCGTGAGCCGCGGCCAACAGCGCGGACCCCAGAGACAGGCGTGAGACGCTAAGGCTGCTGCCGCCGCCACCAACAGGCCTGTGTGCGAGCACAGGTCACTATCCACACCTCCCTTCCGGGGAGCCTGTGCAGCCCGCCACTGCCAGGGTCCCGGGATCCAGGGACAACTTCGCGCACGGCGCGCCTCATGCTGGTGCAACGTCACGCCGACCTCTGCTGCCGCAGGCTCGCCCCGCATCGTGCCCCTCCCCACCCCCAAGCCTGAGTGAGCCAGAGCCCCCGAATCAGCGGCTCCTTTAACCCCGTCCTGTCTGAGCGAAGAACAGGCGCCCTCCAGCGACCTACATGCAGAGGCGGGGCCAAATCCAAAACTGAACTCCAGGAGCTGTGCGAACAAACAAGAGAAAGGGAAACCTGTCCCAGCAGTCTCAGGAGCAGCGGATTAAATCTCCACAATCAACTTGATGTACCCTGCATCTGTGGAATACCTGAATAGACAACGAATCATCCCAAATTGAGGAGCAAGATTTATTATATTTTTCCCTTTTCCTCTTTTTGTGAGTGTGTATGTGTATGCTTCTGTGTGAGATCTTGTCTGTATATCTTTGCTTTCACCATTTGTCCTAGGGTTCTATCCGTTTTTTTTTTTGTTTTTCTGTGTTTTTTTACTTAAATTTTTTTTCTTTATTACTCTTTATTTTAATTATTTTATTTTATTTTAACTTACTTTATTTTCTTTTATCCTCTTTCTCTTTCTTTCTTTTTCTTTCTTTCTACTTTATCTCCCTTTTATTCTGAGTCGTGTGGATGAAAGGCTCTTGGTGCTGCAACCATGAGTCACTGCTGTGCCTCTGAGGTGGGAAAGCCAACTTCAGGACACTGGTCCACAAGAGACCTCCCAGCTCCACGTAATATCAAAAGGCGAAAATCTCCCAGAGATCTCCATCTCAACACCAACACCCAGCTTCACTCAACGACCAGGAAGCTACAGTGCTGGACACCCTATGCCAAACAACTAGCAAGACAGGAACACAACACCACCCATTAGCAGAGAGGCTGCCTAAAGTCATAAGTCCACAGACACCCCAAAACACACCACCAGACATGGACCTGCCCACCAGAAAGACAAGATCCAGCCTCATCCACCAGAACACAGCACTAGTCCCCTCCCCCAGTAAGCCTACACAACCCACTGAACCAACTTTAGCCACTGGGGACAGACACCAAAAACAATGGGAACTACGAACCTGCAGCCTGCAAAAAGGAGACCCCAACACAGTAAGATAAGCAAAATGAGAAGACAGAAACACACAGCAGATGAAGGAGCAAGATAAAAACCCACCAGACCTAACAAATGAAGAGGAAATAGGCAGTCTACCTGAAAAAGAATTCAGAATAATGATAGTAAAAATGATCCAAAATCTTGGAAATAGAGAAAATGCAAGAAACATTTAACAAGGACCTAGAAGAACTAAAGACGAAACAAGCAACGATGAACACAATAAATGAAATTAAAAATATTCTAGAAGGGATCAATAGCAGAATAACTGAGGCAGAAGAATGGATGAGTGACCTGGAAGATAAAATAATGGAAATAACTACTGCAGAGAAGAATAAAGATAAAAGAATGAAAAGAACTGAGGACAGTCTCAGAGACATCTGGGACAACATTAAATGCACCAATATTCGAATTACAGGGGTTCCAGAAGAAGAGAAAAAGGGACTGAGAAAATATTTGAAGAGATTATAATTGAAAACTTCCCTAATATGGGAAAGGAAATAGTTAATCAAGTCCAGGAAGCACAGAGAGTCCCATACAGGATAAATCCAAGGAGAAACACACCAAGACACATATTAATCAAACTGTCAAAAATTAAATACAAAGAAAACATATTAAAAGCAGCAAGGGAAAAACAACAAATAACACACAAGGGAATCCCCATAAGGTTAACAGCTGATCTTTCAGCAGAAACTCTGCAAGCCAGAAGGGACTGGCAGGACATATTTAAAGTGATGAAGGAGAAAAACCTACAAACAAGATTACTCTACCCAGCAAGGATCTCATTCAGATTTGATGGAGAAATTAAAACCTTTACAGACAAGCAAAAGATGAAAGAGTTCAGCACCACCAAACCAGCTTTACAACAAATGCTAAAGGATCTTCTCTAGGCAAGAAACACAAGAGAAGGAAAAGACCTAAAATAACAAACCCGGGCCTCCCTGGTGGCGCAAGTGGTTGAGAGTCCGCCTGCCGATGCAGGGGATACGGGTTCGTGCCCCGGTCTGGGAGGATCCCATATGCCGCGGAGCGGCTTGGCCCGTGAGCCATGGCCGCTGAGCCTGCGGGTCCGGAGCCTGCGCGTCCGGAGCCTGTGCTCCGCAACGGGGGAGGCCACAACAGTGAGAGGCCCGCATACCGAAAAAAAAAAAAAAAAAAAAAAAAAATAACAAACCCAAAACAATTAAGAAAATGGGAATAGGAACATACATATCGATAATTACCTTAAATGTACCTGGATTAAATGCTCCCACCAAAAGACACAGACTGGCTGAAAGGATACAAAAACAAGACCCATCTATATGCTGTCTACAAGAGACCCACTTCAGACCTAGAGACACATACAGACTGAAAGTGAGCGGATAGAAAAAGATATTCCATGCAAATGGAAACCAAAGGAAAGCTGGAGTAGCAATTCTCATATCAGACAAAATAGACTTTAAAACAAAGACTATTAGAAGAGACAAAGGACACTACATAATGATCAAGGGATCGATCCAAGAAGAAGATATAACAATTGTAAATATTTATGCACCCAACATAGGAGCACCTCAATGCATAAGGCAAATACTAACAGCCATAAAAGGGGAAATCGACAGTAACACATTCATAGTAGGGGATGTTAACACCCCACTTTCACCAATGGACTGATCATCCAAAATGAACATAAATAAGGAAACACAAGCTTTAAATGATACATTAAACAAGATGGACTTAATTGATATTTATAGGACATTCCATACAAAAACAACAGAATACACATTTTTCTCAAGTGCTCATGGAACATTCTCCAGGATAGATCATATCTTGGGTCACAAATCAAGCCTTGGTAAATTTAAGAAAACTGAAATTGTATCAAGTATCTTTTCCGACCACAATGCTATGAGATTAGATATCAATTACAGGAAAAGATCTGTAAAAAATACAAACACATGGAGGCTAAGCAATACACTACTTAGTAACGAAGTGATCACTGAAGAAATCAAAGAGGAAATTAAAAAATACCTAGAAACAAATGACAAAGGAGACACAATGACCCAAAACCTATGGGATGCAGCAAAAGCAGTTCTAAGAGGGAAGTTTATAGCAATACAATCCTACCTTAAGAAACAGGAAACATCTTGAATAAACAGCCAAACCTTGCACCTAAAGCAATTAATTAGAGAAAGAAGAACAAAAAAACCCCAAAGTTAGCAGAAGGAAAGAAATCATAAAGATCAGATCAGAAATAAATGAAAAAGAAATGAAGGAAATGAAAGCAAAGATCAATAAAACTAAAAGCTGGTTCTTTGAGAAGATAAACAAAATTGATAAACGATTAGCCAGATTCATCAAGAAAAAAAGGGAGAAGACTCAAATCAATAGAATTAGAAATGAAAAAGGAGAAGTAATAACTGACACTGAACAAATACAAAGGATCATGAGAGATTACTGCAAGCAACTCTATACCAATAAAATGGACAACCTGGAAGAAATGGACAAATTCTTAGAAATGCACAACCTGCCAAGACTGAATCAGGAAGAAATAGAAAATATGAACAGACCAATCACAGGCACTGAAATTGAAAATGTGATTAAAAATCTTCCAACAAACAAAAGCCCAGGACCAGATGGCTTCACAGGAGAATTCTATCAAACATTTAGAGAAAAGCTAACACCTATCCTTCTCAAACTCTTCCAAAATATAGCAGAGGGAGGAACACTCCCAAACTCATTCTACGAGGCCACCATCACCCTGATACCAAAACCAGACAAGGATGTCACAAAGAAAGAAAACTACAGGCCAATATCACTGATGAACATAGATGCAAAAATCCTCAGCAAAATACTAGCAAACAGAATCCAACAGCACATTAAGAGGATCATACACCATGATCAACTGGGGTTTATTCCAGGAATGCAAGAATTCTTCAATATACGCAAATCAATCAATGTGATACACCATATGAACAAATTGAAGGAGAAAAACCATATGGTCATCTCAATAGATGCAGGGAATGCTTAAGACAAAATTCAACCCCCATTTATGATAAAAACCCTCCAGAAAGTAGGCATAGAGGAAACTTTCCTGAACATAATAAAGGCCATATATGACAAACCCACAGCCAACATCGTCCTCAATGGTGAAAAACTGAAAGCATTTCCACTAAGATCAGGAACAAGACAAGGTTGCCCACTCTCATCACTCTTATTCAACATAGTTTTGGAAGTTTTAGCCACAGCAATCAGAGAAGAAAAAGAAATAAAAGGAATCCAAATCAGAAAAGAAGAAGTAAAGCTGTCACTGTTTGCAGATGACATAATACTATACATAGAGAATCCTAAAGATGTTACCAGAAAACTATTAAGCTAATCAATGAATTTGGTAAAGTAGCAGGATACAAAATTAATGCACAGAAATCTCTTGCACTCCTATACACTAATGATGAAAAATCTGAAAGTGAAATCAAGAAAACACTTCCATTTAACACTGCAACAAAAAGAATAAAATATCTAGGAATAAACCTACCTAAGGAGACAAAAGACCTGTATGCAGAAAATTATAAGACACTGATGAAAGAAATTAAAGATGATACAAATAGATGGAGAGATATACCATGTTCTTGGATTGGAAGAATAAACATTGTGAAAATGACTCTACTACCCAAAGCAATCTACAGATTCAATGCAATCCCTATCAAACTACCACTGGCATTTTTCACAGAACTAGAATAAAAAATTTCAAAATTTGTTTGGAAAAACAAAAGGCCCTGAATAGCCAAAGCAATCTTGAGAAAGAAAAACGGAGCTGGAGGAATCAGGCTCCCAGACTTCAGACTATACTACAAAGCTACAGTAATCAAGACAGTATGGTACTGGCACAAAAACAGAAATATAGATAAATGGAACAGGATAGAAAGCCCAGAGATAAACCCACACACATATCGTCACCTTATCTTTGATAAAGGAGGCAGGAATGTACAGTGGAGAAAAGACAGCCTCTTCAATAAGTGGTGCTGGGAAAACTGGACAGGTACATGTAAAAGTATGAGATTAGAACACTCCCTAACACCATACATAAAAATAAGCTGAAAATGGATTAAAGACCTAAATGTAAGGCCAGAAACTATCAAACTCTTAGAGGAAAACATAGGCAGAATACTCTATGACATAAATCACAGCAAGATCCTTTTTGACCCAGCTACTAGAGAAATGGAAATAAAAACAAAAATAAGCAAATGGGATCTAATGAAACTTCAAAGCTTTTGCACAGCAAAGGAAACCATAAACAAGACCAAAAGACAACCCTCAGAATGGGAGAAAATATTTGCAAATGAAGCAACTGACAAAGGATCAATCTCCAAAATTTACAAGCAGCTCAGGTAGCTCAATAACAAAAAAACAACCCAATCCAAAAATGGGCAGAAGACCTAAATAGACATTTCTCCAAAGAAGATATACAGATTGCCAACAAACACATGAAAGAATGCTCAACATCATTAATCATCAGAGAAATGCAAATCAAAACTACAATGAGATATCATCTCACACCAGTCAGAATGGCCATCATCAAAAAATCTAGAAACAATAAATGCTGGAGAGGGTGTGGAGAAAAGGGAACACTCTTGCACTGCTGGTGGGAATGTGAATTGGTAAAGCCACTATGGAGAACAGTATGGAGGTCCCTTAAAAAACTACAAATAGAACTACTATATGACCCAGCAATCCCACTACTGGGCATATACCCTGAGAAAACCATAATTCAGTCATGTACCAAAATGTTCATTGCAGCTCTATTTACAATAGCCAGGACATGGAAACAACCTAAGTGTCCATCATCGAATGAATGGATAAAGAAGATGTGGCACATATATACAATGGAATATTACTCAGCCATAAAAAGAAATGAAACTGAGTTATTTGTAGTGAGGTGGATGGACCTATAGTCTGTCATACAGAGTGAAGTAAGTCAGAAAGAGGAAGACAAATACCGTAAGCTAACACATATATATGGAATCTAAGAACAAAAAATGTCATGAAGAACCTAGGGGTAAGACAGGAATAAAGACACAGACCTACTAGAGAATGGACTTGAGGACATGGGGAGGGGGATGGGTAAGTTGTGACAGTGAGAGAGTGGCATGGACATATACACACTACCAAATGTAAAATAGATAGCTAGTGGGAAGCAGCCGCATAGCACAGGGAGATCAACTTGGTGCTTTGTGACCACCTAGAGAGGTGGGATAGGGAGGGTGGGAGGGAGGGAGACGCAAAAGGGAAGATATATGGGAACATATGTATATGTATAACTGATTCACTTTGTTATAAAGCAGAAACTAACACACCATTGGAAAGCAATTATACTCCAATAAAGATGTAAAAAAAAAATACATTACTTTTAAAGGAGAAAAGACATACACAAATGGAAACATACCTTTCTCTACCTTTTCTCCACTTAAAGCCCTGGATATAATTACATATCAACATATTTAGATACAGCTTCAGTTGTAGTTCTACTGGCATAATAGCCTTTCATAAGTCATTGGTGTTTTCTTTTTTCTGGGAAGTGCTTTTTCAGGTCCTTTGTCAATCGATTACCTATTGAGTTGTTAGTCTTTCCTACTGCTTTATAAAAACAAAATGTGAGGAAGCTGCAACTGGAATGTGTCACTGTAAAGGGTACTTAAGTTTCCTTGTCCTCAGAAATGTTTTAAGAAGAATCTGGATGAGAACTTACCTAAGATCAGACAGAATTCCTAACCCAGATATAAGGCTACAAAAGTGAGGCCCTAGAAGGTATCAATCAGGGCCTTCAGTTTATTGAATTTCCTGAACCACAAATCAGAAACAGCATTTTATCTTGATTTTAATAAGTAAAGACTTTAAAGAGTCACTCCTACTTAATCTTTAAAGATTTCTTACTAAAATTCAAATATTCCTCAAATATAATACTTAAAGCCAGTGTTTCTCACATCTGAGTGATGTAGGGGTCTTTTTTTTCCCTAGTAAGTTCGAATGTGTATGAATTTTTAATTCAGAGCAGTAGATTTTTACAAAATACTGTCTTTTAAATTCTGTATTGAACATTCACCCTGAGGACTTTGGTCTACTGAATGAAAGCTTTAGTCCCTCTAATAGAATTACGATGCATACGCCAAATAAAAAACATTCAGGGAAAATCTCAGAAGTCCATACTTTTTTTTTTGTTTTCATATACATATAACTATTCTTTTTCAGATTCTTTTCCCATATAGGTATTACAGAGTACTGAGTAGAGTTTCCTGTGCTATACAGGTCCTTGTTGATTATCTATTGTATATATGTGTTAATCCCAACCTCCCTTATCCCTCCCCCCGACCTTTTCCCTTTGGTAACCATAAGTTTGTTTTCTAAGTCCAAATTTATTTTACATTTGACCCTTGAACAACATGGAACCCCCGCACAGTTGAAAATCTGCATATAATTCTAGTTTATATGTTTATGAACATAAACTGTATGCTTATGTTTACTTTATAATCCTCCATATCTATGGCTCTGTACCTGCGGATTCAATCAACTGTAGATTGTGTAGTTCCAATTTACTGATAAAAATCTGTGTGTAAGTGGACTTGCGCACTTCAAACCCATGTTGTTTAGGGTCAACTGTACTTGAAAATTACCACTGAAAGGTAATGGTAGTTTTCAAGTGAAATAAATTTTAAAACTTAAAAATAATTGTTAAGGTCTGTAGGTTAGAAAATAGTATTAATGTTACTTTCTTGAAATTGAGTTGTATAGTGATTATATGAGAATGGCCTTGTTTTTAGGAAATACACATTGGAAGACAGCCTTGTTTTTAGGAAATACACATTGGAAGACACAGGGATAAAAAGGCATCATGTCGGCAACTTTCAAACATTTCAGAAAAAAAGAAGTAACTGTGTGTGTGTGTGTGTGTGTGTGTGTGTGTGTGTGTAAAAAGAGAAAGGTAAGTGGGAAAATGTTCACATTTGGGGGATCTAGATGAAGGGTATATAAGAAATCCTTATTGTTTTTGAAACCATTCTATAAGTCTGAAATTATTTCAAAAATTAAAAATTAGTTTTTTGGGACTTCCCTGGTGGCTCAGTGGTTAAGAATCCACCTGCCAATGCAAGGGACATGGGCTCGATCCCCGCTCCAGGAAGATCCCACATGCCACGGAGCAACTAAGCCCATGTGCCACAACTACTGAGCCTGCGCTCTAGAGTCCACGAGCCACAACTACTGAGCCCGTGTGCCACAACTACTGAAGCCCACGTGCCTAGAGCCCACGCTCCGCAACAAGAGAAGGCACTGCAGTGAGAGGCCCGCGCACCTTAAGGAAGAGCTGCCCCCGCTCAACTCAACTAGAGAAAGCTCGCGCACAGCAACAAAGACCCAACGCAACCAAAAAAAATAAATAATGGATTTTTAAAAAAGTATTTTTTCAACCTAAGATAAAATATAAAAAACTATTAAATATCCTCACAGACTCCTTCACCCCTTAAGAATGTGTTAAGAAAAAAAAATACTAATGGACTCTTGGAGATCCTAGAGCCTCAGCTGGAGAAACACTACCTGAAGAAACACTACTTGAAATCTTTCTAAATTCATACTCTGGTAGGCACTGATTAGAATAAGCTACATAAAAACTAGACCTTATAATAAATAGAGTATAAAATTGCAGAGATAGTACTGTGAAGAGGTGAAAACTCAGGGATAAGACAGGAGAACTGGTTGATAACAAAAGGAAGGATGCCAACAATGACAAAACCGAAAACTAGTATTTCATAACATTGCTTGTAACACATCCTAGCCCAGAGGTTCACTTCGAGTAGTACTCTGAGCTCTCTAGAAGAAAACTGGTTTGCTGTATATACCCAGGCCCAAGTAAGAGCAACGCAGAAATACTGGCAAGGATCCCTACTCAAGCACCAAGTGATTCCCAACATTAAAAAAGAAATGGAATTTCACAGCTCCAGCCACCCACCTCCTGCCCCTCAATTTGTTTCCCTTTTAAGATTTCTAAATCTTTGACCTGCTCCCCAACAGGTACAAATGAAAATATGTCATGGAAAAAAAAAGTCGGAATGAATGCACTGAAGTCATGCATGTTTTGACACTTATGCATTAAGGCACTTACAGTGTCATACATTCAAGACTTAAAATGCCTCAGATCTTCAATGATATGAAAAAGTATATAAGGGATAAAGTCTTCATAAGTAAAACTTTTACCAAAAAAGATCACATCTACCTAGTTCACTGCTTGGCCTATGGTCATACACGTTTGCAAACCTCTTCCAAACAAAATGAGTTCTGTAGACTAAAGTTTTGGTACAGAGTAGGTGTCCTAGCTAACTACCATGAGTTAGCTAGGCATAAGGGAAATGTGGAAACTGCATCAGAACATATCTTTCCATAGCACACAACCACACTGATGGATTGGCCAATGACTTATTTTAGAAAAGCAACAATGTTAATTGTAAGTATCAGTACACATCTCAATCACAAGGCTATTTGTTCAATAATTATTTAAGGATCTACCCCACTGAAGGAGGCAATATTAGTTCTATAAAGGCAAGATGTCAAGTTCACAATCCTTACCCCATCAGGATTTTCACACTCTACTGAAGTAATATGGCACAGAGGTATACCAAATAACCATGATACAAGGTAATAAATAATTATTGCCATAAATTAAATGGCTAATAAGGGGCTTTCTTATTAATTTTTCTTTTTTCGGTTCAAATTAGGCACAGTTTCTGATTCTCCTTCTTTAGTATTTATTACTTTGCTTATAAGGATGTCAGTGCAACAGAGCAAAAAGATCAAACTTTGATACCTACGTTGGAATCCTTTCTCTATATTTACTAACTCTATGATTTGCGCCATTCAATTCCCTTTCTCACCCTCCTAGATGACTACTTCACACATCCCCCTACCCCAAATCTCAGTCACCACCATCTCCCTGACCACTCTCAACTGATACCACCACTTTGCTCAGTGTCCTATTTCTTGCCTTCTCAAGGACTTTTCATTTCCTAATTAATTTCCTCTCCTCTACCATCAGTCTGTCTTTGTCTCTCTCCATTCTCATTAGTCAAACAGATTTTTATATGCCTTACCTTAAAAAAAGAGGGGGGGCAGGGGCGGGGGTACATCACTAGTGACCAACATCTTAAGGCCAATGGCAATTTCTTTCCTAGGCTTTCACAGACCACATTCTCCTGTTTTTCCACCTACCCTCACTGGCTACTCCTATTAATCTTATCTGTTGACGTCTTCCTATTCAGATGTCCTCACGTTGCGAGTGTCCCAAAACCTGATCCCTACTTGGCCTTCCTTCTCTTCTCCATCTACTTTTTTCCCTCCTACCTCATCTCATCCAAATTCATGGCTTTAAGTGTCATCTATAGACTGCTGACTTCCACATCTCCAAACCAAACCCTTTGCACTTACTTACCTAAATGCTCACTGGACATTTCTCCTTGGATGTCTCATTTATCCCAAATGTAACATGGTCAAAATGGAACTAATGATGATAACCCCATACCAATTAAGATGATTGTTATAGACACATATTATGAATTTTATATAACAGCCAGGTGGTCTTTCAAAAACATAAATCATATGGCACATACCTGCTCACTCTCTCTGACCTGAGCTCTTTTCAGTCCCTCCTCCTCATTCCCTAGCTTCTAGCCACATTAGCCTTCTTTCCATTCCTCAAACATTCCTGAAGGTTCTCTTATAGAATACAGTTCACCCTAAATCTCTGACAGACTACTTCTCAATCGTAAGATGACATCCCAAATGTTATCCCCTGTGAGATTCCCCCATCGTTCTATCTTATAGTGCCTTACTTTATTCCTGGCCTTTATCAATATGAGGTTTTTTCCATTTGTTTGGTTTTAATGTAGTGCCTGTTTCCTCCCACTAGAATACAAGCTGCTTTAGGGCAGGGATTGAGTTTATCTTGTTCACAGGTGCATTTAAGTGCCAAAAACTCCGAACATAGAAAGTACTCAGTAAATATTTGGCTGACATCATACTCACTTTCCTATCTAGCTAGGTTTGCTTTACACTACTCCCCACTAACAATTTCAATAGTTAAGATGGTCTCCCCTAAGTTCAAACATAGATCAGTCTTGACTTCAATAATTTTGCAAACTGCTCTTCATTCAACCACCTTCCCTCTCTCTCAGCGTCCACACACACATTATCAGCTCCCATACTCATCTTAGTCCTCTCAGTCACTTTCATTCACTTGACAATTATCTGAGTGCCTACTAAGTGCTCGGCACTATACTGCCTTTTCCTATGCCTTTCCTTAACATTCCAGACGCTAACAATAAACGCGACTCCTACATCATGTACTTTGCAGAATGACAATCACATACATAGCCTTGACTTGCATTTATTGTTCCTGCCTTCCCAAATAGAGTTTAAGTTACAAAGAGACAAAGGCAAAATTTGTCCTTACTGTATAATCTCCCCTGGGTTTACCAGTCCCATTCTTAGCATAAATTCTCATTACTTTTTTTTTTTTTTTTTTTTTTGAGGTACGCGGGCCTCTCACTGTTGTGGCCTCTCCCGTTGCGGAGCACAGGCTCCGGACGCGCAGGCTCAGCGGCCATGGCTCATGGGCCCAGCCGCTTCGCGGAATGTGGGATCTTCCCAGACTGGGGCACAAACCCGTGGTCCCCTGCATCGGCAGGCAGACTCTCAACCACTGCGCCACCAGGGAAGCCCAAATTCCCATTACTTTTTGAATCAAAGAAATTCCTTAACAATAATACCAGGTTTTAGCTTTCTCATTTCAAGCAATTCTCAAAGGAAAAGAGGGAAATACCTCAAAGCTGATCTGTGGAAAAAACAAGCCATACAGGCCATAAATTAATTTATAACATTTGCCATACTCTCATCCAAGAAATAGGACACATGAGGACAAGTGAATTAAAACACTGATGAGAAATATATGTGATTTATGTGGACAAAAAAGTCATGAATACCACTGCTTTTTATCAAAGGCCTGGAAACTTTAGGCAAAGCACTTTGGAATGAATATGCTAACCTGAACTGGTGCCAATGGACTTGATAAACACAAGCACTATTTCTCACTTGCCCTAAAGTCCACATCTTCAACTAGCATAGTGTCTCAAACATAGAGTTTCGACTGACAGAGGTTCATGTACACAGATTAAATCTAGAAAAAAATTAATAAAAACTAATGTTATTAAAATTACAGCATTTACACAGCAGGAATATTCTCACAGTATGTCATCTAATCAAAGCTATCTCTGAGGGCTTCCCTGGTGGCGCAGTGGTTGAGAGTCTGCTTGCCGATGCAGGAGACACGGGTTCATGCCCCGGTCCGGGAAGATCCCACATGCCGTGGAGCGGCTAGGCCCGTGAGCCATGGCTGCTGAGCCTGCGTGTCCGGAGCCTGTGCTCCGCAATGGGAGAGGCCACAACAGTGAGAGGCCCGCGTACTGCAAAAAAAAAAAAAAAAAATCTATCTCTGATATAGGTCAAAACAGCACTTCTCTCCCCCATGTCATACTCATCAGCTACTCTTATACCCCCAAATAGTTGCAACTTTAATGCGGAGTGTCTATACAGATAGTAAGTAAAGCTATTTTCTTTAAACAAGAAATCACTTTGTAAACAAACACAGCTGATCTCGAATGTACAATGTACAGTTCCTAGTCAGTGAGGAAAGGCAAGAATATGATCCCGAATGTTAACAATTGTATATACCTGAAATCTGTTTCTAAATTTGTCTTCCAAATCAGCTTGCAGGAATACTTGAATGAAGTGAATTATGTTCTCCTGTTCAAGCAATTTGTTCTCCAAAACCCATAATTAGGCTGCATGGGGATCTAATTTGAACATTTTAGGGCCTGTTACATACAAATGAGTTTCACTACCTTTATTCATTACTTTGAATTAAATCTCTTAAATTATCTGTTTTATTTTCCTCATTAGCAAATTGTAGGAGAGGGGATATCCATTACCAAATAACCTTCAAAACACAGAATGCATAAATGCTGAAATTCATTTTTACTACTAGTCAATAAATCACAACAGAAAGAGCTGAAGGTAGTTCTCAGTAACCTCATTACATTATGTATACTACCGTCTTATAGCCCCATTATTAGACCACCATCACCATTATAAGTAGCTAATAGAGTATTTTCCATTTTTCAGGTACTTCGTTAAATGCTTTACATACAACTAGCTCATGTGATCCTCAAACCTAAGAAGGGTATACTACGTATTTGTATTCCCACTTTTACAAATGAAGAAACCTACAGTTATAGCTGGCAAAGTGGCAGAGCCAATTATCCAGGCTGTTTGACTGCAGAGCCCGTGCTCTTTAAGTCAAATATTTATTAGCTATTACACAAAACTGGGAGAAAAAGGGTAAAAAGTTTCAGAGAAATGTATTTTGATTCAGTGTAATAGTCAATGTATCTGCCTAACAACCGAAGGGGCTGTATCATGAAATAAAGAGTAACAGAAGTGTTCAAACTAGAGTCCTGATGATCATGTGTCTGTGTTTCAGGGCAATCAAACAGATGGTGAGTAATAGCTGTACTTTATAGCAGAATTCTAGCTAATAAATGCAACAATCATCAATGGTAGCAAAACCCAGTAGATGAAAGTTTGATGAGGAACTTTGTAATGAATGGATCAGAGTGACTATACCAGAATCCACTGATTAATTCTGACATCACTAAAAGTAAGACAACAGGGTATGTGCCCCCCACATATGATGCAATAGGTAACTGATAAACTACTGGCAGTCATGGGGGTGAGGGGTCTGATGTAACTACCAGTCTCAAAAAATTATATAGCAAACATATAAGGAGACTATCACAGATTAAGAGAGATTTGAAATCTAGTAGTCACATAATGGAACTTCCCTGGTGGTCCAGTGGTTAAGAATCCACCTTCCAAAGCAGGGACGTTCAATCCCTGGCCAGGGAACCTGATCGGACCCCACATGCCGCAGGGCAACTGGGCCTTTGCACCACAACTACTGAGCCAGCGCTCTATGGAGCCCATGAGCCACAACTAGAGAGAAGGCTGTGCGCCACAATGAAAGATCCTGCATGCAGCAACGAAGATGCCGTGTGCCACAACTAAGACCTAATGCAGCCAAATAAATAAATATTTTTTAAAATTCTTTTAAAAAATTACATAACTATTTTTTTTAAAAAAATGAACAGGGATGGTGTACTAAATAACATTAAATATTTCCTGCCAATTGCATTAGATATGATAATGGCATTGTGGTTATTTTTAAAGCCTCTCACTTCTATATATTAAAGTATGAAATGAGAGACTAGCTGGCATGCTTTAAAATATTCCAGTAACAACAACAAAAAAGTAGGGGACAGATGAAACTAGAATGGCAAAACGTTAATAACTGTTGAAGCTGGATGAGTACACTGGGCAGGGGCAAGGGGTATTCATTATACCATTCTCTCTTGTATGAATGTTTGAAGTTTTCCATAATAAAAAATTTTTAATTTTTAATTGCAATATGAAAGAGGATAACAAATCTCCAAACAAGTAAACAACAGGAGACCACGTGTGCACATGCAGCAAGCAGAGAAGTGTGCTGGCAAAAGATATGTATTCCTGTTACCATCCAATCACCCACTTACCCACAATTAAGGCCCATTTACCAGGTTGTGGCTAAGCATTAATCCCCTGACCCAAGCAAAAGTAATCACCAGGATTCACCCATCTGATTCAGCATTTATCTCTATGGTTGTAAGAATTTAACTCCCCAACAATAATCCTCCCCCACAAAAAAATCATAAATATGTAACCACAGTAAACATTATGCTATGATGGGAAGTATTTTCCATAAATTAACTTTTGCCAAATAACATCAATACACAGTTGTACTTTAGAGTCATTTAAAAAATATATTTATTTATTTACTTGGCTGCTCCAGGTCCTAGTTGCGGCATGTAGGATCTGTAGTTGCAGCCTGCGAACTCTTAGATGTGGCAGGTGGGACCTAGTTCCCTGACCAGGGATCAAACCTGGGCCCCCTGCATTGGGAGCGTGGGACCTTAGCCACTGGACCACCAGGGAAGTCCCTACTTTAGAGTCATTTTATTTGAAAAGATTCAAAGTGAGAAACTTAAAAAAACCCTCAGCAATGGTAAATATAAAACTGTTTTGTGTTTGGGAAGGAGAATATTAATATTCTGAATATTTGAATCCATTTTCCACCCATTTGCCAATCTCTCTGGATAAGGCACCACTGTGCTAAATTTTCATTTCGTGCGAAAATTATCTTTTGAGTTCTCAAGGTAAACCTAAGAACAATAAAGGATTTTGTACATCATTTTGCAAATGAGAAGTCTGGATGCAATTTCCACTTCCATATACCAAATTCCAGATAAATACTATATTATAATAATAATGTATAATGATAATAAAGCTAGCTATTCCATAAAATAGAATTTTATCAGAACTTATATATCATGGGTTTTTTGTTTTGTTTTGTATCTCAAATGTCAAGTTATACTATATTACAATTTAGAAAATGCAGCTCATCTACAGCCCTAGCCGTCAAGTCCCTACCCACTCTAAAATATTCCCGCCATCACAGAGGGGCAGTAAGTGACATAAACAACTCACTGTAAGAGGTCAAATCCTATGCTCTATGACAAAGAAATACTGCAAGTTGACAAGGCAGATGCACACCTCACAGAGAAACAACAAAGGGTAAAATAAAATGATAAAAGGACTATGACAGGACTATGACTTAGAATTAACAACAGTAACTAATACCATATCCAGAAGTTGAACTAGGCAGCTGGTTTTCATGCCTACCATCTACACCGATGAGAGCACTGAAAATCAAAGCTGACACTATGTAAACACTAACTAGTACACGGTTCAGCCAAACTTTTCTGTTCTAGGGCCTTCTGTCCAGAAGGCATGCTCCATCCAATTCCTCTTCTCCCCCATTATATGTTTTCAAAACACCTGATGAGGGCCTCCCTGGTGGCGCAGTGGTTGAGAGTCCGCCTGCCGATGCAGGGGATACGGGTTCGTGCCCCGGTCTGGGAGGATCCCATATGCCGCGGAGCGGCTGGGCCCGTGAGCCATGGCCGCTGGGCCTGCGCGTCCGGAGCCTGCGCTCCGCAACGGGAGGGGCCACAGCAGTGAGAGGCCCGCATACCGCAAAAAAAAAAAAAAAAAAAAAACACCTGATGAGGAGGCATAACAGAGTAATATGTAAGAGCAAAAGCTTGAAAAGTCAGAAAACTGGATTTGAAAACCAACTCCAATACTTTTTAACACTTTTTAACCTAAGATGCTAAGAGAAACGGTGGCCAAACAGATTATCTATAAAACTGAGATAGTAGTACTGTAATTACTTCAAAGATGATGAGCAGAGAATATCTATTTAAAATCCTCTATACAGAAAATATCTGCAAACAATGCAACGGACAAGGGGCTAATATTCAAAACATACAAACAGCTTATACAACTCAGTATCAGAAAGAACAACCCAATCAAAATATGGGCAGAAGACCTAAATCTAGACATTTCCCCCCCAAAAAAGACATACAGATGGCTAACAGGTACATGAAAAGATGTTCAACATTGCTAATTATTAGAGAAATGCAAATCAAAAGCACAATAAGGTATCACTTCAAACGGGGCAGAATGCCCATCATCAAAAAGTCTACAAATAATGCTAGAGAGGATGTAGATAAAAGGGAACCCTTATACACTGTTGGTGGGAATGTAACTTGGTGCAGCCACTATGGAAAACAGTATGGAGGTTCCTTAAAAAACTAAAAATAGAACTACAGTACGATCCAGCGATTCCACTCCTGGGAATATATCCGGAAAAAATGAAAACTCTAATTCGAAAAGATACATATACACCAACGTTCACAGCAGCACTATTTACAATAGCTAAGACATGGAAGCAACCCAAGTGCCCATCAACAGAAGACTGGCTTAAGACGATGGGATATATACATACAGTGGAGTATTACTCAGCCATAAAAAAGAATGAAATATTGCCACTTGTAGCAATGTGGATGGACCTAAAGAATATTATGCTTAGTGAAATAAACCAGACAAAGACAAATACTACATGATATCACTTATATGTACAATCTAAAAAATAATACAAATGAATCTTTATACAAAACAGAAAAAGACACAGAAAACAGATTTATGGTTACCAAGGTGGGGAGGGGACAAATGAGGAGTATAGGATTAACAGATACAAACTACTATACATAAAATAGATAAGCAACAGGGATTTACTGTAGAGCACAGAGAATTATACCCAGTATCTTGTAATATAACCTATAATGGAATATAATCTGCAAAAAAACCAAATCACTATGCTGTACACCTGAAACTAACACAATACTGTAAATCAACTACACTTCAGTTAAAAAAATAAATAGTGAAACCCTCCATAGAGCACCTGCCACATAGTGCTCAACAAATAAGAACTGTGAGCTATCTGAATTACGTATTTGAAATATTCTCTAACAATAGTCTTCACTACTAGAAAATAAGCATGGGGCTTCCCTGGTGGTGCAGTGGTTACGAATCCACCTACCAATGCAGGGGACACAGGTTCGGGCCCTGGTCCGGGAAGATCCCAGATGCTGTGGAGCAACTAAGCCCGTGCGCCACAACTACTGAGCCTGCGCTCCAGAGCGCACAAGCCACAACTACGGAAGCCCGCGTACCTAGAGCCCATGCCCCGCAACAAGAAAAGCCACTGCAATGAGAAGCCCGCGCACGGCAACAAAGATAGCCCCCGCTCACCACAACTAGAGAAAGCCCGCGCGCAGCAATGAAGACCCAACGCAGCCAAAAATAAAAAAAAAAAAAAAAAAAAAAAAAAAACCCTGGTCTTTCACCACAGATAGTTTGAGAAACACTAACTAAACCAGAACATGCACGAATTGTCTTTATTCTATTTGGAACCCCTTACTTTCTAAATAATTGATAACTGAGTGCCTAGAGCCCGTGCTCCAAACAAGAGAAGTCACCGCAATGAGAAAGTAAGTATTTATTTTTCTACTTTGGGTTAGTAGACAATGCTAAGTTGAAGCATATACAGGAAGTGTCCACTTTCTGTATGTTAGGGTTTAACTGCTAATAAAGTTCTATTCTTCACTCCTTTCACCCCTATCGTACCCAACAGACCAAGGAAAACAGAAAGCCAGGCTTTCACTTTAAAACAATGCCTCCAGAAGAGTGCAATGTGTGGGGATTAAACAGACCTTAAAAAACAAAACCAAACAAAAAGGTTCCCAGAAGCTTCACAGTGCTCATCCAAAAATCTTCTTTTGGATTTCTTTTTTCCTTCCCAGATTCCTGAAAATACACTACAATCACTTTTTACCTGGGGCTTTGAGAAATTTTCAATATGTTTAGACCACATGCCATTTATTAAGACATTTTCTTCCAGCTTCTAGCCCACACTTTCCACACTCTAGTTTGTTAAAGTATGATTAGGACCCTATAAACTACATTTCTCCTTTGATAGTAATAGCATGTGCTACAGGAAGAATCAAAGTCTGGAAAAATAAGAGGGAATATATATGCTCCTTCTTATTGGTCACAGTTCCTATGTGTATGGACCCATTAATGCATTTCATCCTGGCATTGATTCTAGTTTCTACCTTTTCTCCAAAATCCCAGACCAGTCTGACTGCAATTCCTCACACACAAGCACCAGCTGCCCAATACCCCTCCTTTGGAAATTTCAGCTCCACGAGGGGCCCTACTCCAAGCTTCTGGGTTCTGGTAACCACACCCTCTTCCCTTTTTTCTCCCAGCCCTAGGGCAAGTAGCTACTTCTGCCTTTCTGTTACCTCAGTGTCCCCTTTTCATTTTCTTAGTTCTCCAAAAACGCTTTTAACCAATTCCTCACATTAAATTCTGTTCTCCTGACTAGTATGAGAAGAACAACATGAAAGTTTAAAACTCTTTCCTTGAAAGCTTATCATAAAAGAGAAACATAAAATACAAGTAATTATTCCAACCTGTGATATCATCACTCTAATGCCAAGTTGGGGCTTCTTACCAAGCCACTCTAAAAGCATGAAACTGGGGACTTCCCTGGTGGCACAGTGGTTAAAAATCCGCCTGCCAATGCAGGGAACACGGGTTCGAGCCCTGGTCCAGGAAGATCCCACATGCCACGGAGCAACGAAGCCTGGGCGCCACAACCACTGAGCCTGAGCTCTAGAGCCCATGAGCCACAACTACTGAGCCCACGTGTCACAACTACTGAAGCCCGCACGCCTAGAGCCCATGCTCTGCAACAAGAGAAGCCACAGCAATGAGAAGCCCACACACCACAACAAAGAGTAGCCCCTGCTCGCCGCAACTAGAGAGCTCCCGCGTGCACAAAGACCCAATGCAGCCAAAAATAAATGAACAAGTAAATTTTTTAAAATAAATAAATAATAAAAATAAAAGCATGAAACTGGGATGGGTCATGCTTTCTGGAAAACCTAACACATTTAAAAACTGTACATAAGCAGTCTTGAAAATGAGAAACTCGCTATATGATTGTTCATTAGTGCTCTGGAGCAAGTGTATGCAAATTTTTTATAAAGAGACAGAAAGCAAGTATTTTAGGCTTTGCAGGCCCTGCAGTCTCTGTCACAACTACTCAACTCCCAACATTTTTTTGTGAAAACAGCCATAGACAGGGACTTCACTGGTGGTCCAGTGGTTAAGACTTTGCCTTCCAATGCAGGGGGTGCGGGTTTGATCCCCGGTTCAGGAGCTAAGATCGCACATGCCTCCCTGGCCAAAAACCAAAACATAAAACAGAAGCAATATTGTAACAAGTTCAATAAAGCCAAGAAAGAGAGGAAGGAAGGAAGGGAGAGATGGAGGGAGGACTGGAGGGAGGGGCCACAGACTGCTGTGAATGAGCGAGCATAACTGTGTTCCAATAACACTTTATTTATGGACATAAAATGATATGAAGTTGAAATTTCTAACATGTCACAAAATATTATTCTTTTGATTTTTTTAACCATCTAAAAATATAAAATCATTCTTAGTTCACAGGCTGTACGAAAACATGCAGGCAGGCTGGATTTGGCCCAGTGGCCTGTTTGCCAACCCCGTTCTAGATTGTGCCTCTTACAAAATCAAAGTATTATGTTCATTGATGGACTAAAAAAAAAAAAAGAAAAAAAAATTACTCTAGCAAACCTAGGTTTAAACTATAATGTAACTAACCTGAAACGTTAATGTTACTTACATTACAAAACAATGTTACTTACCCTCCTCAAACTTTCTTTTAATGAAGACTAAAGATAAGAAAATTTACTAACAGGGAAATTTCAAAGTATGATGCGGGTTCAATTTAAATATTTGCCAAACTTGCGTACCTTCTTTCTACCTCTACAGCACCATAAAATAAGCACTGGTTTTAAAATTAACCTTGAATAATGTAAATTTCTAAATCAGAGATTAATTGAATTGGGGTCTTAATGATGTTCAACTGAGAACTTAGGTTAAAGTAATAATGGTCCCCATTTCCCAAACAATTCTTCAAATAGAAAAAACATCTACAAACATTAGCAAGTTACACTCAAGTTTCTTATTTCAAAGTAACCATGATTGTATAGCCTCTCCTGTTAATCCGCAACTACTTTGATTCCTTAGTATCAGCAATGAGGAACGTCTCTTTGGCATCTTATGCTCCCACAAATATGTTCATTATTGCTACTTATGAACTGTGTCCATCTGTCCAAAAACTATGAGTTAAAGTCCTAAGAGCACCCTTGAACTAGGACTACCTCAAGGCCTGGAGGCAGTATGCACTGGTAAGACGGAGGAAAAAAAAAAAAAAAAAGCACAAGCAGCAGTGCAGTAGTATGCATGACACGTGAAAGGCATAAAAACAAACATCACGCCTCTCAACAAAAGGCAAGTTCTCTACATGTGTACCTCTCATAGTTTTCCTTAGTTTATGGAAAGACAACAAACCAAGGCTTGAGTTTCATATGGGATTAAGAGTTCCTAGAAGCTCATTTCCAATGCAGATTTCAGATTAAAGGCACTTGGCCAAAGGGGCAGACCTGGATGATCCACATATCCAGTGTACCTTTTGCTGAAATGATGTCCAGGACTCTAATCCTCTAGAGTACATATCTGCAAAGTCAGACGAAAGAACCAACACAACTAGGGAATCCCCTGCACCTTCCAAATTGAACTATTATAAGCACCTCAAAACTAATCCAGAAGACCTCTAGGAAAACAACTCAGAATATAGAAATCCAGCTGATTATGAACGGCAGCTATTCCAAATATTATTTCTTAATACAGTTAAAAAGATAGTCTTTGACAAATTGGTAAATGAAGAGACTTTTGCTCAAGGTGTGGTACTACCATTAAACTAGCTAGTGAGCATAGCTTTAACTTCTTTGGGCCTTCTTTTCCTTTCTTATTCTGTAAAATAAGAGGCACTAGCTCCCATGCCCTTTAAAATCACAGCCATGGAGAATAAAGACTTAAATATAAGACACGACACCATAAAATTCCAAGAAGAGAAGGTAAGCAAAACATTCTGACATAAATCCTAGCAATGTTTTCTTAGGTCAGTCTCCCAAAGCAATAGAAATAAAAGCAAAAGTAAACAAATGGGACCTAATCAAACTTTTAAGCTTTTGCACAACAAAGGAAACCATAAACAAAAAAACCTACAGACTGGGAGAAAATATTTGCAAATGATGTGATGGAAAAGTGCTTAATTTCCAAATTATACAAACAGGTCATACAACTCAATAACAAAAAAACAAACAACCCAATCAAAAAATGGGCAGAAGACCTAACTAGACTTTTCTCCAAAGAAGACATACTGATGGCCAATAACCACATGAAAAAATGCTTAACACTGCTAATTATTAGAGAAATGCAAATCAAAAACTACAGTGAAGTACCACCTCACACCAGTCAAAATGGCCATCATTAAAAAGTCCACAAATAAGGGCTTCCCTGGTGGCACAGTGGTTAAGAATCTGCCTGCCAATGGAGGGAACACAGGTTGGAGCCCTGGTCCAGGAAGATTCCACCTGCCGCAGAGCAACTAAGCCCATGTGCTACAACTACTGAGCCTGTGCTCTGGAGCCTGTGCGCCTAGAGCCTGTGCTCTGTAACAAGAGAAGCCACTGCAACGAGAAACCCTCGCACCGCAATAAAGAGTAGCCCCTGCCCGCCACCAACTAGAGAAAGCCCACACGTAGCAAGGAAGACCCAACGCAGCAAAAAATTAATTAATTAATTAATTAAAACTTTAAAAGTCTACAAACCACAAACGCTGGAGAGGGTGTGGAGAAAAGGGAACCCTCCTACACTGTTGGTGGGAATGTAAATTGGTGCAGCCACTGTGGAAAACAGTACGGAGGTTCCTCAAAAAGCTAAAAATAGAGTTGCCATATGATCCGGCAATCCCAATCCTTGGCATATATCCAGACAAAACTATAATTCAAAAAGATATATGCACCCCTATGTTCATAGCAGCACTATTCACAGTGGCCAAGACACAGAAACCACCTAAATGTCCATCGACAGAGAAATGAATAAAGAAGATATGATATATATGTACAATGGAATACTACTCAGCCATAAAAAAAGAACGAACTAATGCCATTCGTAACAACATGGATGGACCTAGAGACTATCATACTAAGTGAAGTCAGAAAGACAAAGTCAAATACCATATAATATCACTTATATGTGGAATCTAAAATATGGCACAAATGAACTTATCTACAAAACAGAAACAGACTCACAGACATAAAGATCAGATTTGTGGTTGCCAAGGGGAAGTGGGGAAGGGAGAGGGGTGGACTGGGAGTTTGGGGTTGGTAGATGCAAACTATTACATTTAGAATGGATAAATAACAAGGTCCTAGGCACAGGGAACTATATCCAATCTCCTGGGATAAACCATAATGGAAAACAATATAAAAGAGAGAACATCTATATGTGTATAACTGAGTCACTTTGCTGTACAGCAGAGATTGGCACAACATTGTAAATCAACTATACTTCAATAAAAAATTTTTAAAAAAGAAAATTATAGAGCTAAGCAATTACACTTAAAAAAAAGCATCAACTATCCTACAGAACAACAAAAGCCTCAATTTTTAGAGTACCAAGTTTTCTACCATTTTTCAATGTCACAGCTTTATGGTATATCCAAAAACACCCCTTGATTTATCACTGCATTTGTAGCTTCCTCACTTCCTTTTGGCCTCTAATATTCATAAAGAGATAAATGAAACTATTGAGCTGAAGGATTTGAATAAAAGACAAACAAGAGTCAAGCACACGGGCCTAGCTTAAATAGGTTATCCATTCCGGAAAACACACAAGTATAAAACAACTAAAAAGACTGGGGCGGGGGGGGGGGGGTGCGGGGGATGTAACAAAGCACACTACACTGTCCCACCAAAGGCAGCTGTCATAATCTCTCTCAGACCACCACCATGAGATCTCTAATTTTCATTAGTTTGTCTCCACCAGGATCAACAGAAGAAGACTAAAAAGTGTCTTGAGCACCAATCACTCTCATCAGCTCAACACGTACCACTCAGTACCCTGACCTCCTCTCTCCTAATCTAATAGTTATTTAAGATGGTCTTTCAATGTCAGTTATTATTAATGCTGCTATTCACTCTATGAGGAAAATAGAATAATGATAGTTATGAAGAATCAGGTCAACTCAAACATTTATCAATACTAAGCACATACTACTATGTTCCCAGCTGCTAGTCACTGGGATTCCTCCATTTAAAAGAATAAGTCTCTAAAACATATTCATCAAGGTCCTTGGATTTTCTGGTACATAGGACTACAAAATCCCTTAGGTCCTAGCAACAGAACCAACAAGTCTAGATCATGCAAGAGAATGGATGAATGCTAAGACAGACAGGCTCCAATGAAATGTTAGTCTTTCTTGATGTTGTGTATTAGTAACCACACAAAGTACCTTAAAAGTTGGAGAATTATAAAAATACACATGTATACAAATACATCTTTTAAAATACTTATATGGAAAAAAAATTAAAATACTTAAGCAATGAGTACATTTCACAAAACCACATAGCTAACAAATTTTGCAGCTAGCATATGCACAGCTGAAAAACATGTCCTATCATAGGTTCCAACTCCTGCTCCAATTTCATATCCTCTGACACTATCATTATCTTCTCTAGTAATAAAGAAAAGGAGTCAAAGAAAGGTGAGCACCAAGTATTTTTTGGTAGTCTCACTGTCTCTCTATAATACACGTGAGCATTCTATAACTGGGAAATACTTGTTTTATACTCAACTACCACTGTTTCAATTTGTTACTATTTAGTTATTAACATTAATTCATCAAACTGCTGTTAATCTGCCAAGAAAACTCTATACTATATTTCTCATAATTTATACAATTGGTTTCCTAAATAATAATACACCCATAACAGATTTAATTTTTTAATGGATACAGTAAACTTAAGCTTAAATAAGATACCTATGATGGTGACCTTGAGGAAAACTTTAGTAGTACATTTTCACATATTTCTAACAAAATGTTTTATTGTACCTCAACAAAATTCAACTGTTTACTATAGATAATCCTTAACTAAATTTTCAGCACAGAAGCAGTACCATAAAATGTGTAGCTTATGTTTTAGAGTTGATATAGATACTAGAATTGAGAAATTAATGGAAGAGTTATATATTTAACCAGGCAATTTTAGAAAGTCTGTGTGTGCGCTCAGGTTCAGAAAAATGGACTTCCAAAAAAAGGTTTTTGCATCCATCTATACAATTTATGAAAAATGTTAGCTCTAATTTACATTCATACAAAATTCATAAAAATCTTAAACATGGCACCCTCCGCCTACTAAAGTAGAGCCTATGTAATTAACAACTATCCACCAAGAAGCAAAATATCACACAAAAGACTCAAAATACAAGTTAGTCCATGAGTCTCCAAAGAGCTAATCATGAAGCAAATGTTGGTGATTACTGTACAGCCCTCCCCAAAGAGAGTCTAACTGTACTTGGCAAAAAGCGGGCAGCAGGAAGAGCTACAGTCAGAAACCACCACTTGCTCCAGGTTCTTAACAAGCTCACAGCTGTGCTCCCAGTAAGCAGACCTGGTAGCAGCCTGCCAGCACGATCAAATTCCTATCAATACCCGCACCATTTTAAGGATATTTTCACTTGTGAGATGTTAGCACCGGACAGAAAAGGCATTCTAAAATAAAAAGCATCTTTAGGAATTCACACCAACTTTAAACCTCCATCTAAATGACCAAAGTATTTTGCTCAGTTGGAAAAGATATTGAAGCAACCATTGAGCTTGATTAAGAAAAAAAAAAACTACCAAATTAAACATAAAGGACATTATACATTAATTCTAAAGCTAAGGGACTCAAATACAACACCTGATTAGTGTATGGTAACCAAGAATGACAAAAATTGCCTCTCATTTGAATCCATGAAAGTACACTTCCAAATATAATTCCCATTATGAAAAAAAAAAATAAACCTATTGAATTTTCATTTGGCTAGTTTGTTGGCTAGCTTCAAATCAACCATTTTCAATAGACTATACTTCAATACCTTGAGTTTTTAAAATAAGCAACCAACTAATCAAAGGGCAGGAATAAAAGCTATTTAATCCATCAGCACCAGACAGGACAAACAGAAATAAGCATGGACAAAAAAATAAAATTTTAAAAAAGAAAAGAGAGAAATATAGGAATCAAACTCTAGAGAGAATCGCAAAACACCATCATAAACTACCAGATATACTTGGAAGGAGACACTTTCCACACAGCACATATCCTAAGGCCCTTTAAAACTCCTCAACACGGTAAGAAAACAAAGCAACTTAACATAGTACATCCACAGTATAGAATATTCCCTGTTAAAAAAAGATAAGCACATCTTACACGTAAATGCAAGTATGTAGATGATATAATATGTGTAGTAGACAAAAACAAAAGGTCTGGAAAGGTATACACTAAATTGCCAGTAGTGGTTACCTCTTGGATGTGGGATTTGAAGAGATGGAGCCAGAAAGATATGCTAAAGGTGGATTTTTACTTTTTCCTCTATAAACATCTATATTATCTTACCCTTTCACAATAAGCATTTATTGTTTTGGTAATTAAAAAAAGAAACCATTTCAGGGCTTCCCTGGTGGTCCAGTGGTTAAGACTCTGCGCTTCCATGCAGGGGGCACAGGTTCAAACCCTGGTCAGGGAAATAAGATCCAGCATGCCGTTCGGCATGGCCAAAAAAATAAATAAATAAAAATAAAAAGAGAAACCATTTCAAAACTATTACCAGACATTGTTATTGTTTTCAAAATATCACACTGATGGTTAGTACAAAGAGATAATAGTAGTAAAGTACCTTCAAACCTTGAATTTAAAGCTCTGTCCTCAAAATAAAGAAGACTAAGAGACATGACAATTAAATCCAATGTGTAATCCCAGACTGAAAAAAGAGGACACTATTGGGATAACAGGCACACTTTAAATATGAACATATATCAGGTGTAATATTATAAATGTTAAATTGCCTGAATTTAATCACTGCATGTTGGTTATCTAAGAGAATGCTTATTCTTAGGTAATACTATTAACTATTCAGCGGTGAAGGGTAATGGTGCCTACACCTTACTCTCAAATGGTTCAGCCAAAAATAAACAAACACAGGTATATGTGTTTTTATATAGAAAGATAAAGCAAATGTGGTGAAATTTCAACTACTGGTCAATCTAGGTGAAAATACGGGAGTTCACTATACTATTCTTAAAACTTCCCTGCAAGTTTGAATTTTTTTTCAAAATAAAAGATTCCTTCCCCCTAGAGAGTGGATCTCTCTCAGAAAGGGAAAGGAAGAATTCTAAACCTGACTTTCAGTTACACTAGGTGTAAATGTTTCAGTTTCTAATATGAAATGTCTCTCAGGGTCTTACAATAATAGTCCTTAATGCATTACAAAATAAGGTGCTCTATAGTATCCTGGAAAAATTAACAGAAATGATGAAGCTAGTCAACTTAATGATTCTAGCATATGACTATTATAGCTTCTCTGAAAAAACTGACAATGCTCATAGAACACTAAATATCAGGGTTAAGAAAAATTATTATAAACATCTGTTAAAGAGTAAATCATAATGCATTTCAATTTAAAGGGGAATAGATTAAATCAATTAATCACTACAGTGAAAAGTGGCAGAGAAGATTTGAAACACAGAAGTCCCACTAACACTAGAAAAGTATGATTGATAGTTATGTCTTGGCAGTTTGAACATTTCTTAGGAAAACACAACTGTATCAACAGTTGCTTGATACCCTTCTAAAGACATAGTGTGTCAGTAGAAGAATGGTGGGCCTGAAATCTAGATAAGGCTAGAGCAAATAGGGACATGAATTTTGGAGAGGTATACTCTATCCTAAGTACTAGGATAGTTCCACCAGGCTTTCTGTGATCACCAGGAAAGCCTCCAAGTAATATTTTGGCCTCCCATGTACCTACCGAAGACTGTACCCTGGCCTGTAGAACGTACCTCAATCACTACAAAGCTATTTCTCTCTTATAAAATAACAAGAACTGAATTATGTACTGGCTGCAAAGCTACTAAAGGTCCAGACCATATGTGGAATCTGGTGACCACGTTATTCTTTCAGTTGGCTTCCTATGGCATCTCTATCCCCATTGTAACTTAGATGAGTTATGAGAATTTTATGAGAACGCGACTATCCTCACTGCTTTATATTTTATTTGACATGCTGAAGTATTTTTTCCCAGTTAATAAACTTTATTTTTGCCAAATTCACCATGCTTTTCATATCATGGTGCCTTGTAAAGTACTGTTCTTTCTAGCTGCATCTTTCCATCCAATACTAATAATAAAAGAGTTAACACTGTCCTAATTCTTAAATCCTCATAAAACCCTTTGTAGAAAATACTGTTATGATCCTGACTTTACATATAAGGACACTAAGGCACAGAGTCATTACAAAATTTGCCCAGGTTCATAATGCTATTAAGTAAAAGAGGTGAGATTCTAAACCAGGAATTAGGATCCAGAGCTCAAGGGTTTAACATTTTTTGTGCCTTGGACCATTCTGCAATCTGATGAAGCCTGCAAATTCCTTCTCAGCTTTTTAAATATATGAAATAAACAAAGGAGACCAATTATCTTGGGGACAAAAAACTCAAATGTATGATATAGTAGTATATATATGCTTCTCAACAATCTAGTGGTGGATCTCCTATTTACTGTAATTTCTATGTAATGATGAACATAAATAATATCTTGAGATATCTACAATAATCACAATATAATATCTGTGATTTGTACTAGCAGTAAAATCACAGGTACTGTTAATAGTACTGTAGTTTGCTGTTTACATTAATAATTAAAAGGAATGCTAACTTCTAGTTAGAGGTTAGTGAAGAGGTAATTTTCCCCCTAAGTTTATGGATGCCATCCATGTTAACACTGCCCACTATATCAATCTTCTTAACACTGCAGTTTAAAAAAGGACCAATCCTGGGTCCTTCTCTCTTTCTACATTGGATCTCTTGGTGATCTCATCCAGTCTTGTGGCTCTGAATACTACTTAAGTTGATGACTACAAAGTTTATCTCTAGTCCAGACCCTTCCCCTAAATTCCAGACTTGGATATCAATTCAACCAGAATGTGTAACAGGCATCTCAAACTTACCATGTCTAAAACTGAACTCCTAATCTATTCCCCAAACCTGTTCTTCTCACGGTCATCCCTATCTTAGTTGATGGCAACCCCATCTTTCTCACTTCTCAGACCAAAACTCTTGGAATCATCCTTGACTCCTCTCTTACATGCCACATCTGATCTATCAACAAATCGTACTGGTTTGATCTTCAAAATATATCCAGAATTCAACCATTTCTATCTCCTGTTACCGCCCTGATACAAGTCACCAGCATCTCCTTCCTAGATTTCTAGCTTCCTTACAATTATAAGTCTCCCTGCCTCTACTGTTGTTCCCCCGCTACAAACTGAGTGATCCTTTAGAAGCTGAAAGCATATCATGTCACTCCTTGGTTGAAAACTCCAGGCAAAGTCCTTATAAAGCCTCTACCAAGCCCTGTGAAATCTGTACCCCACCCCAACATAATGTACTATTACTTTTTTGTTCATTCCATTCTAGCCATACTGAGCAGAACTCACTAGGTCGGCCTCAGCACCTTGGAACAAACTATTCCCTCTACTTGGAAAGCTTTTTCCCCAAATGTTAACGAGGCTAACTTCCTCCCTTTTAAGTCTTTGCCTAAATATCACTCTCAAGAAGGCTCAGTTCACCTCATTTTAAATTTCAACATCTACCCCAGAAATTCTGAACCCCCTTACCGTGCTCCATTTTCCAAAGCACTTAACTTTGAACATTCCATTATTATTTATTGTTTATCACCCCGCACTAGGAGGGGTGCCCACACAAGCAAAATTGTTTCGTACACCACTCACCTCTAGTATGCCTATGTTTGGCACAAAGTAAACATGCACCTATTAAAAAAACAGCACTTCTATCATTGTAAAGTACTTGCCTGTGTCTCTCATTAGAAGAATACCTTGAAGACTCTGACTGGATCTAATTTGTAGTGCCCTCAACACCTGGCCTGGGGCCTGCCCAACAGCAGACACCTAACACAGATACTCAGGTGATTACAGCCACTTTCACCTGAAACACAACCCTATATGCCACAGGAAAAGCCAGGTCTTACAGCTGTGTCTGATTAAATACTTGGTAGAAGGCAAACACAGAACATCAGGTTCCAACTGTTACTTCAATCAAACTGAGTTTAAGTTTCATGCTTCATTTCTTCATGTGTCTAAGAAGCATTTCAAACTATCTTAAGTCTAAAGAGGTCACTTGGTCATTCCTCCCCCCCAGCCATGGCACCACCTCTCTAGCCCACCTAATCTTTTCATGCTTGACTTAAAATCCTCTTAAGTGTTCCTTGATGACCCCAGCTAGAAGCACTTACCCGTGCCATGCTCTGGGCCAACTGCTTTCCATGTTATTCTCATTTGATTCTCCCAAAAGCCCTATGATGTTGCTTCCATTATGACACCTATTTCAAAGATGAGAAAACTCAAACTTGGAGAGATCAAATCACTTATTCAAGGTTCAACGAGTGTTCAAACACAGGTCTGCCTGACTCTGAAATCCAAGTTCTTTAACCCTCCACTATACCGCTTTTCTCTCTCCAATATTACAAACCCTAACTAGTTTATACATACTACCTCATAGGATTTGCTGTCACTTCACTTATCTAGGCTTCAATTCCGGCATCTGTAAAACAGGGGATATCGTTTAGGATGCCTCCTATCGAGACCCCTTTCAATTCTTAGAGTATTATGAAATAAAACATTTTATAATTCTTTACATACTCCAAGTAGGTTAATACACACACATACACACGTGTATTTTAGCACTTAGCCACTGCTAGAAATTAGAAATCTGCACTTCCAAAAAGCAGTGAAAATAAAAACTCCAAGACCTTATATAAAAAAAAATAAAACATTCTTGATTCCTCCCCACATTCACATCTATCAGAGATGCACTTCTGAGTCCATTTTCCCACGTAGTATGAAAAATTATGTTTTCCCCCAAGAACTGTAAGAATGTGATACTTAAAGCTTCTGGACTTCACCAAACAACCTGGTAAAAGGAACTGAAAGCAGCCACTTAGCCCATTTAGGAGCTAGCATGTTATTTTAGACAGGACAAGTGCTCAATAAGCGTTTATCGGATCATGATACAGAATTTTTTTTTGAGGTTTTCCAAGTCTCAAACCAAAAGCTTATAAAGAGCCACACCAAAACTAAGGTAAAATGTGTCAAAAGAACGTTATCTCTTGGAATCATTCTGGTCATAAAAGTGAATTTCATTTGAAATCCCTATCAACTGTTAAGTTTGAAATGAGTCATATTCGTAGGTCTAGACTTCAACCAACACCAGCAAATGGAGTTTAAGGATAGCTTTTTAAAACAACAGTCTTGTGAGGATGCAGAGAAAGAAGTGAATCCAGGCTCTGGAGTGGAAGCTCTCTTGAGATATCAGATACAGCAGCAGACACAACCCACAACAGAAAAGTAAAAATGTCCTAGGCTGAAAACATACCGTTGGGCAAAACGATATTTCGGTTTTCTAGAATACTGTCTGTTTAGAGAATCCTCAAACGATTCTTGCTTTTTAACAAAGTCTTCAAAACGAGTAGAAAGTCATCCGTTCAGGGTAAGAGGTTGCTGCTACCAAGGAAGTAGAGTGTCCGAAAGTGTGCAAATCTCATAATCTAGTAGAGAACGTATGCCCCTGCGGATGCTTTCACCTTCGGGCGGAAAAACCAACCCGGTGTCACCTCAACATTGGGGCCACTCAAACCTCGCCACCATTACAAAACCGAAATGCCAAAGGTGCAGAATATGAAGCCGGAAGCACTACCAGGCCAGGATCGAGTTCCAGGAGAAAAAAAATCAAAACCGAGAGCGCAGCGCGGGGCCCTCGGCCGCCTTGGGCCGAGAGACGCACGCTAGGCCCTTCCGGTCGGAGCCGCCGTCGCCGGTAGGCCAGGCGACGGGCCAGGCTTTCACCCGAGCCCGGGGATTCGCGGCCTACCCTCGCCGGTGCCCTCTCGCCGAGTATGGCACCGGCTGCTCCTCCGACTCGGCCCCTTCGTCTGTAGCGCGGTCCGCGCAGGCCGCGAGGAGCCGGAGGAGACCGCCGAACCTCGGGCCGGCCGGGTCGGTGCAGACGCGGCGGTGGCGGCAGAGGCCGCGCCGCCCCTCCCCCACCGGCCCGGCCCAACCGCCGCTGCGACGCGAGTAGCGGCGCCAACGCCGGGCCCAACTGCCGGTCCCCGGCGGCCCGGACAAGGGGCCGGTGGCGGCGGCGCTGGCCTGCTCCCCACGCCGCCTGCGCGAGTCCACCGCAGGCCCGTTACTCCCCGCGCCACAACCCGTCAGGACGCGCCGCCCTCGGCTTGCGCTGAGGCGGCCGAGGGCAGCGGGAAGGCGCTGAGCTGATACTTACTCAGGAGTCGGGTGCTCGGGGTCGTAGAAATCCCCCATCTTCGGAGGCGGCTGCGGCGGCAGCTGCTTCATCGGGAGCGGCTAGAGACGGCGACGCGAGCCCCCTCCCCGCGGCAGGGCGACGGGAGGGAGGGGAGGGGAGGAGGCCGCTGGTCCGACCGCGGCGGCGGCGGCGGCGGCAGGGGCGGCCCGCGTCGCTTGCTCGCTCGCTCGCTCGCTCGCTCGCTCGCTCCCTCCCTCCGGCGCCCGCCCGCCGCTCTCTCCCCCACACACTCACACCGGGAGCGACGCTAACCCCGCCCTCCCCTCTGCAGCACAGGCCCGGCCCCTTAAAGAGACACGCACCCGCCGCGAGTCCGCCGCCAGTCGGCGCGCGGGCAGCTGCCGGTTGTACTCAGGCCGGAGCGGGAGGAGCGGGAGGAGCGGGAGGGGCTGAGCCCGCGGACCCGGCCCGACTTCGCCAGCGACTTCCTGGAACAATAAGCTCCAGGCCTGAGCGCCGTTGGCCCGCCCCGGGCCGAGAGCCGCTGCGCCGCGAACCCTCCCTCGGGCCCGCTGTGGCGGCGGCGCGCTGAGGCGTGACCCGGCGCGCCCCGGGGTTGTTTGCCGGCGACGACGGGGAAACAGCCCGAGTCCGCCGGGACACTAGCCTGCCTGCTCCGCCGCTCTCGAAGACCTGCCCTCCCGGAGCGCCGGAGTCCGCAGCGGCGCCGAGGGCCCCTCCCCCGGGCCTGCGGGCTCTGAGGTAAGGCGGTCGCCGCTTCTCCCGTGCCTCTCCCCCCTCTCTCCTTTATTTTTCCTTGCTTTTTCTCCCTGTTGCCTCTTCATCTCGTCCCCTCAGCAAGTACGGAAGCGGAGCTAGGCTGGGGATTCGCCCTAAAGCCGAGCTCTGGGGACGCCCCTTCCTACCTCCCGCACCCGCTGGGTCGGCTGGGCGCCGTCGGCTGGTCCCCGTCCGCCTGTCGCCGAGCTGCGTTCCACCACCCACACCTCCACCTGGAGCTGTACGTATTCTGCCCCCACCCCAGCATCTGGGAGCTGCGGATCCCGTCTTCTGCGTGGTTTTTAAAGGCCTTGGAGGAAATGTCTTTTAAGAAAAGGTTATTAATCACTTTCCTGCAAAAATGACATGGTAAGATGAAGTAGAATAACTTGAAATGGCTGTGTGTCTGTTATTTTTGGAAGGAGAAACAAGAATACATAAAGCCATTAGCTAAACTCTAAGGGAGGGTCATAAGATCAGATTTTTTGTAGTTTTTTTTTTCCACTGTAATTTTGAATCGGATTTTACCAGCAAACAATTGGATGGAGGTATGTGTTATGGACTGAATGTGTACTCCACCCCACAAATTTATATGTGAAATTCTGTCCCCCAAGATAATAGTATTAGAAGGTGGGACGTTTGGGAGGTGATTAGGTCATGAGAGTGGAGCCTGCATGAATAATGGAATTAGTGCCCTTATAAAAGTCCGTTGAGTTCTCTCCTTGTCTGCCTTGAGGATACAAGGAGAAAGCAGTGTGCAACCCAGAAGAAGGTCCTCACCAGAACTCAGCCGTTCTGGCACCCTGATCTCCAACTTTCAGCCTCCAAAACTGTGAGAAATAAATTTCTGTAGTTTATAGCCACCCAGTCTATGGTATTCCGTTTTAGCAACCGACAGTATAAGAGACTAGACATCCTTTACTAACTCTTTTATATCGTGTGTGTGTGTGTGTGTAAACACACATATATGTATGTTGTCACTGTCTGTTAGTACTTTATCATCATTGTTTCTCACGTGGGGATTATTTTGGCTTTTTTGTTGGTTTTTAGGCATGTCATGCAGGTCCAGAGCCTGACTCACTCCCTTGGTTCAAGTCTCCCATGGCCACTTCTTTACAAACCATGAATATTACCTAATTTATCTGCTTTTTCTCATTGTAAGATGAGAATATTAATGTGGACAGGACCTCACTGTTGTAAGGATCCAATGAGATAATATTTGTAAAGCCTTAAACCTTCAATAAATATCAAGCACTCACTCAGAAGTTATAGTACAGTGGTTAAGCGCTACGAGGCATTGTATAGCAGCCCACCACTTTCTAACTTTGTGACATTAGGCATGGTTACTTTTCATGCTTCCAGTGCCTCATCTGTAAAATAGAGGTATTATCCATTGCACAGAGTGTTGGGATTATTGAACTAAATTATATAAAACATCCTTGCACAATACCTGTCATTGAGTAAGTGTTATGTTTTAGGCTTTGAAAGAATAGATTGGAGCCCTGTGCCTTAGATGCCACATAGGCCATTGGGAGCCACTTGACATTGGACAGACAGGAAAGGGCTTCTTTAATTATAGGTGGAGGTGGCTAAAATAATTTAAGTATGAGGTGATAAGGACCTAAACTGAGGTGAATGAGAAAAAAGCAGTCAGTTACAAGTTTCCTGTTTCCTAAATAACAAAGTAAATAGTTCTCTTGCAGGAGGTGCAGCTGGTCTTCATAATACCTGGTCTTAAGATAGCATTAGTCTGGTTAGAACCCAATGCAATAAGCATGCCAAACTATGGGATTCAGTGGGAAATACTAAGCCCCAAACATAAATAAATGAACCGAGTTTTTACAGGCAAGATTGTTGGAAGATTGAGTACCATTTAATGGCCTCATCTATCTCTGTACTAGGAGCTCTCTGTACACGTATTTTAAATTCAAAGAGAAGGCATCCTTGGAACACATACTTGGGCCTGGCCTCTTGATCAAAGCTGTGGGATAATTTGGTCTTTAGCCTATAATTGACTATCTCCTACTTTCTTTTTTTTTTTTTTTTTTGCGGTACGCGGGCCTCTCACTGTTGTGGCCTCCCCCGTTGCGGAGCACAGGCTCCGGACGCGCAGGCCCAGCGGCCATGGCTCACGGGCCCAGCCGCTCCGCGGCATATGGGATCCTCCCAGACCAGGGCACGAACCCGTATCCCCCGCATCGGCAGGCGGACTCTCAACCACTGCGCCACCAGGGAGGCCCTATCTCCTACTTTCTTACATAAAACCTTTTGCAAATATGTTTGAAGGAAAAATGTCAGAAGTCTTAAAGTAAAACATATTATAAAAGGCATTCTATTCTTAGAGTGCTAAAACCATAGAAATTTTCATAATTGCTCCTGCCATTACTACTGCTGTAGGCCCAGAGCACCCCCATCTCAGGGGGACCCAAACATAGCCAGTAGCCATAACCCTGAAACAAAGTTGACTAGGGCATCTCTTGCCTTAGGGGAAATGGAAGGCCAAACATCAGATATTGCCCACAGTTATGCTCCTGTTACCTGGATGGGAAAAGAAAAAATATCATTGAGGTGGAGGAGAGAGCACCAGTTGATTGCTTGAGCACATTCTTCAGAAATACTATGTGTAAACAAAATTTTTCAGGTCATATGTTGACAAGACAGTTCTTAGGACTGATAAAACACAGAAGCAATAAAATCAAGACACCGAGGTAGTCTGAGGTACCACTGGGTGGTGCCTCTTTTCAGTGTGCCCAAGTCAGAGCTCTGCTGGCTTCAAATGGGAACCTGGCTAAGGCTTTAGGAGAGAAAGAGAGAAAAGGTTGTTACCCCTCGAAACCTACAGCTGGGGCTGAGTGGGGAAGCTGCCCCTACCTACTTACCCTTGCCTCTTCCTGTCCCATTCTTCCCTCACCAAATCCTTCGCTGACCTAAGGATTGTCAGAAGACTGTATTCCTCAAGAAATGCCAACGTGGGAAGGGCATGCACACCCCAGGCCTTCAGTCCTACAACTCCCCAAGGTTCCTGGCTTTGCCAAGAGGGGACAGGGTTGACAGTGGCAACAAAGTCAATGTGGGCAGCGTGAGCAGGACAATGTGAGCAGGGCAATGTGGGAAACCGTATCTCTATCCATGTGCTCCCACAAACACCCTCACGTTGGCAGAATTAGGCCCATTCTTAATGGCCATAGCCTATGTTTAATAATGGTCTGCCCATGTATAAAAGGTTGAATTTAATATCAGAGAGGCAGTTTGGGAGTATACATGAATGATATACAGAAGGCTGGGTTATATCAAGATCAAATGTTTGAAAGTTGAAGCTTGCCAGTACAAGGTTTATGAAGATCACAACAGTTTGTGAGACACCTAATTAATTTCCTTGATTATTTAAATATTATCTTGAATCTATTCCCTGATGTTAATGTTCCTGTCATCAGTTTGTTATTTTCTAGTCCAGTGTTCTTTTGAATAGAGGAATTGTGTTACATATTCCAAAAATGTATTTTTCTTTATTTGGTCTCTAGGAAACCAAAATTGGCTGTTACTGTAGTTGCACATTAACCATTATGTCATGATTACAAACAGGTACATCCTAGCATTAGAATGGAAACGTGATGTGGGTGTCTATAAGCTGTTATATACAATTTTTTAATGCTGATTTACTGCTTAGTTTTAATAGATCAATATGTCATTCTGTTGTAACTGAAACTAATTCTTTTCCATTAATTAAAAATATAATGAGCAAGGTGGTTTTCAAAATATAAAGTATGTTACTCTACAAATGAAAGACTTGGATCAAGTGGTTTAAATGTGTATTTACTCTTCTGTAGGACAGAAATATATATAACCAACATCTCAGCATTTGGGGACCATGAAATGGGATAATGTCTGAGAAAGTACCTAGCACGTGTAAACTAATAGCTATACAGTAAAAAATTAGATACCTTATAAATTTATGTAGCTACATGAGACTCAACAGAATTGAAAGTTATTTTAGATTTAATCAGTATACCAAAAAAAGCATCATTTAAAATAATGGTTATTTTAACTGTTCTACACAAATCTTTCACACTCTTTGGCTCTGGAATACCTTCCTTGGGGAGGTGTAATTACAGTTGATTTTTATTCATGTTTAATTAGCACATTTCAACACAAGTTAAGAATATAGAAAACAATACAAGACCTACATTGAGCCCTATTACATGTATTATTTGTATCAAGCCAAGAACCTTCCTATATATATAGTATTATACTCTGTAGTTATCTTTTCTGTTCCATACTGCTTTGTTAACTGACTTGCATTACATAAGTCTATCTTCCCAACTCTTTAAGTTTGTTTTATTACTTTGCTACTTTTTTTACTTTTTTTTTTTCTTTTAGAAGCTCTTAAAATGTTCACTTTGAATTTTTCTATCGGGACTAGATTGTTGTGCAGTTAACAGGCTTCTATAAGTCTCCTTCATAAGTTCCTACAAGCCAACCATGTCTCTGGGCTTGAAAGTGCCGACGTAAAAGAACCACAGGGACTACCCTGGTGGTGCAGTGGTTAAGAATCCGCCTGCCAATGCAGGAGACACGGGTTTGATCCCTGCTTCGGGAAGATCCCCCATGCCATGGAGCAACTAAGCCCGTGCGCCTGTGCTCTAGAGCCTGCGAGCCACAACTACTGAAGCCCGTGTGCCTAGACCCTGTGCTTCGCAACAAGAGAAGCCACTGCAATGAGTCTTGCCTGCGCACTGCAAGAAGAGTAGCCCCCGCTCGCTGCAAATAGAGAAAGCCCATGTGCAGCAGCAAAGACCCCACACAGCCTAAATAAATAAATTAATTAAATTAATAAATTAAATTAATTAATTTTTAAAAAAAGAACCACAAACTTTAGCCCTCAAGTATACAGGAATATCGTTATTAGGTAATTTTTTTTGCAATATGTGTTAATCTTGTCTTCCCTACAAGATTATCAAGCACTCAGGGAAATGATTATAGTGTTTGTTTGTTTTTGTCCTGTTTTGTTTTGAATCTTGGCACCCTTTCAGAGAACTCATCTCCTGAGCTGCTTCTCTTGCAGCAGAGGATCAAACTGCTCAACATTATCTCTGCTTTAAAAAATAAACCAAAAATCCCAAAGGTTAAGTCACATGACTAAGAAGTGGTAAAGCCAGGATTTGAACTTGGTTATCCGATTCAAGACATCTTCAGGCAGAAAATCTGGAGTTTGTCACCAATAGAACATAATCCCTGATATAAGAAAGAATCGTGAGCAAAGAAATTGGTAAATAAGTGGTTAAAACTAAAAAATATTTACCATAGAAAGTAATAATAATACATAATTTGTGTGGTTAATAAAGTAAAGCAAGATAGAACTAATATCCTGGATAACAAAGTCATAATTTGGAAGTGGGATGGGTGGGGTGGTGATTGGATATGAAGTTTTCCAAGGTCCTTGTACTGTTTGGGAAGAGGGTAAACATACTGATTAACTTTAAGCTTTACTCTTTTAAGTGTACAAGTTAAAATGTCTTAGGTAACTACTAAAAGAGTGTATCATTTCCAAATTAATGGAGAGAGAAAATCAATTTTTTTTAAAAAAGCAAGATATGTAGAAAAAAGAAAGAAATAGTGAAACATAAAACCAAAAACAAAACACAGAAAGATGTAAATAGAAAAAGATGTCAGGCTAGGGCTTCCCTGGTGGCACAGTGGTTAAGAATCCGCCTGCCAATGCAGGGAACGCGGGTTCGAGTCCTGGTCTGGGAAGATCCCACATGCCGTGGAGCAACTAAGTCCATGTGCCACAACTGCTGAGCCTGCACTCTAGAGCCCACAAGTCACAACTACTGAAGCCCAAGTGCCTAAAGCCCGTGCACTGCAACAAGAGAAGCCACGACAATGAGAAGACCGCGCAGAACAACAGGAAAATCTGTTTCCTGCTCCTCTGGATTGTTGGCAGAATTCAGTTCCTTAAGTTGTAGGACCATAGTCCCACTTTCTTGCTGGCTATAAAATGAGTAAGGGTCATTCCCATCTTGTAGAGGCTGCCACATTCCTTGGCTTATGGCCCCTTTCTTCCATTTTCAAAGCTAGCAACAGGCATATTAAATCCTTGTCCTTGTCTCTGTGTTCAACTCTTTTTGTCTTCTTCCATTTTTAAGAATTTGTGATTAGATTGAGCCCAGGTAATCCAGGATAATCTCCCCACTACAAGGTCTGTAATTCAATCACGTGGAAGTCCCTGCCACTTAAGGTAATATATTCACAGGTTCCAGGGAATAGGGAGTGGACATCTTTGGGGAGCTGTTATTCTGCCTACCACACCATCATAACTTGTTAATATGGTGAATTACATGAACTACACTTGCAATATTCAACCCAAACTTTCATTCCTGAAACAAACTCAACTTGGTCATGATTTTTACCTTGTAAACAAATTGCTGGATTTGCTTTAATGGTGTTTTGTTCGGGATCATTGCATCTTTATTTAAGAATGAGAATAGCTTATAATTTTTCTTTCTCATCCTATCCTTGCCTGTCTGGGTCTGTATGTTCATCCGTCTGTCTATCCTTTCCTCCCTGCCTTTCTTTTTTGAAGGAAAATTGACCGATAATTCATTTTTTAATGGTTCTAGGACCAAATAGGTTTTCTATTTCTCATTAGTCAGTTTGCTAATTTATATTATCTTAGAAAGTTGTCCAAGTTGAACGAAGTTTTCAAATTTATTGGCATCAACTTGTTCACTTTTTCAGTTAATTTTATAGTCTCTGCAATTTCCACAGTTTTGTCCCACTTCTCATTATTTGTATTTTTTTTCCCCAATTTGCCAGAAATTGGTCAACAGTCTTTTAGAAGAACCAATTCTTGGCTTTGTGCACATTCTCTACTGTATATCTTTTATTTCTTTAATTAATTTTGTATTTTCATCTTTACTATTTTACTTCTTTAGTTCTTAAGTTTGACATAATTTGTTAATTTTGTCTTTTTTCCCCCTGTAACATAAGCATTTAAATTTCTTAATTTCTCTGTTATTACTTTAGCTGTATTATACAATTTTGTTATTTAGTTATTTCATTGATCTTTAGTTCTAATTAGTTATTAGAACTAAATAACCAATGTTATTAGAACTAAATAACCACGGAGTTATTTACAAGTCTCCTTTTGAAACTTCAGAAGTGTTTTTCCCCCCTAGTTAGTAATTTCTTCTAACTTAATTGCATAGTGCTCATAGAATGTGGCCTATATAACATCAATCATTTGAAATTTGTTGAGAATTACTACCTGAACTTATACGTGGTCAATTTTCATAAATATTCCACATGTGCATTAGAAGGATATGAATGCTCTAATTGTATAGTGCAACACAAAATGTGTGTTAATTCAATCTTAATTATGTTGCTCGTATCTTCTGATTCTTGTCTGTAAGATCTATCCATTATTTTGAGGTGTTTTAAAATCTCCACTATAGTGACAAATATATCCATTTTTCCTTGTAATTTGTCAAATTTTGCTTTTCTTATTTTAAGGATTGGTAATTAGGTGCATATATGTTTAGAATTCCAAAGTTCTAGGGCCCTGAACTTTTTGTCATTATTTAGTGAGCTTTGTTTATTTCTGTTTTGTCTGATGTTAACATAGCTACACCTATCAAAATGGTTAAGCCTCAGGAACATAACAAGCAGGATAAAAAGGAATAAATGGGGCTTCCCTGGTGGCACAGTGGTTGAGAGTCCGCCTGCTGATGCAGGGGACACTGGTTTGTGCCCCGGTCTGGGAAGATCCCACATTCCGCAGAGCGGCTGGGCCTGTGAGCCATGGCTGCTGAGCCTGCACGTCCGAAGCCTGCGCGTCCGGAGCCTGTGCTCCACAACGGGAGAGGCCACAACAGTAAGAGGCCCGCGTACCTCAAAAAAAAAAAAAAAAAAAAAGGAATAAATGAATATATTTTTCCCTTTATATGAAATTTTACAAGTCAAAATTAAACAACAGATTGTACAGGGAATTAAACATGGCAGAACTTGGGGCTGGGCTGCTCATGAGAGCTGGGCTCTCCCACTCCTGCCAGGATTCATCCACTCCAGGATTTGAGGGCCACAGAGCTCAAGCGGGCAGGCTGGCAAGGGGGATCACCCACTGGAATCAGAGATCTGGGGTCCCTGCACAGGACCTGACCCATAGGGGAAAAAAAAGGAAGAAAAATGGCAGAATTCAAGAAGGAAAGAGAAAAGTAAAGAATTCAGGATAATTTTTTTTCTAAAGGGGTAAAAGGATCACATGGAGGCACCCAGAAGGTTCAGAGAAAAGGTAAAGTTCTATTTCTTAAACTAGGTGGTAAGTACATAGATATTTTATTATTTTGTCTACCCTATGCATGATTAATATTTGTGTCTATTTACTATTTAATAAAAACTTTGTGTGCATCCTTTGACACAGCAAATTCTATTTCTGAACTTCTACTTCATAGAATATCCATACCAAGGAATATTATATTGTCATTGAAAAGAATTTTCACCATGCTTGGTGTTCTAGAGGAATTTTCATGAGGTTTGTGGGTTTGTTGAATAGGAAAAGCAAGATTTTTAGGCATAATAAAAATGTGTATATATACATGAATATATTTATTTGATTTTGTGAGTGTGATAAAAGATATGAGCTTATCTTTAACTATATGTCATTTAGTCAAGTTATATTGAGTTGGGAGTTGAAGGGGAGGAAGTGAGAGAAAAAATAAGGAAAAATTACTACCACCACACCCCAGTAAATAAATATTGATCTGCAGATGTTTGTATATATTTAGAGCTCCATTAAGAAATTAGAAGAACAAAGTATGTATCTACTGAATTACAGGGATGTCAATTTAAAAAAGTATTTGTAGTCTTATTTCTTTAAACCAAGACATGCATATTAATGTAAATGCTTGTGTAAGTATATCCAAACAATGAGAAAGGTGCAAAAAAGTACAGATTAGTCTGATACTATTGCTGATGTTTTAGATGTGGGGTATGAGAGAAAGAAATCAAAGATGAATCCTAAATTTTTTACCTCAACAACTGGATGACTGGTGGACACGAGACTGGGAGAAATAGCTTAGGGGTTACGGAATTAATAATTATGCTTTGAACATATTAAGGCAGAGAATGCTGGTAAATTTCAGATGGAGATGTCAAGTGAGTAGTTCAAAATGCCAGTCATGAATTTAGAGGATTTCTCATAAGGAAATACAAATGTTGGAGTCCTCAATGTACAACTGATATTTAAAGCTATAGGACTGCATAAGATTTCCTAGGGAAAAAGTACAGCTAGAGAAAAAAGCAGATAAAAGGACGGTGCTCAGGATTGAGCATTGAGAACTTAGTGCTTACAGGTCAAAGAATGATAAGCCAGCCAAGGGACAGAGGTGAAGTTAACAACAAACAGGAGAGTGTGGTCTCATGGAGGCCATGAAAAGAAAGCGTTTAAATGAATGAACAAAGAAATTCAAAAGCAATATTGCTTCCCACTCTCAGTTACTTTTCAGATTTATCCTTGTACCAGTTATCAGTTGTCCGGCATAGTGGGAGGCCAGAAATCTGCACTTCCATCCAACAGGAACAAGGCACCACTCCCCTCTGGGGTATGAAAGAAGGAGAAATGGGAAACCTGAAATTTCACCCCTACCTGGCAGTCAGGAGGTGACACTCCATTCCATCTGGCCTAGTGTCAGAGTGATCCTTCTAAAATAGAAGGTTTACACAAGATCCAGAGTCTTATGATGCTCTAAATGTCCAGGATACCATTTTAAAAAAATCATTCGTTGGGACTTTCCTGGTAGCACAGTGGTTAAGAATCCACCTGCCAGTGCAGGGGACGTGGGTTCGATCCCGGGTCCGGGAAGACCCTACATGCTGAGGAGCAACGAGGCCCGTGCGCCACAACTACTGAACCTGTGCTCTAAAGCCTGTGAGCCACAACTACTGAGCCCATGGGCCACAACTACTGAAGCCCTCGTTCCTAGAGCCCACGCTCCACAACAAGAGAAGCCACCGCAATGAGAAGCCCATGCACCACAATGAAGAGTAGCCCCTGATCGCCGCAATTAGAGAAAGCCGGGCACAGCAACGAAGACCCAGCGCAGCCAAAATAATTTTTTTTAAAGCCTAGAATATTGAAAAAATTAAAAATAAAAGCATTGATCATACACCAAGAACCAGGAAAATTTCTAATTGAATGACAAAGTACAATTTTAAAAGATGCTGACACTAGAAAGAGAAAGACAAATATTGTATATCACTTACATGTGGAATCTAATATATGACACAAATGAACCTACCTATGAAACAAAGACTCACAGACATAGAGAACAGACTTGTGGTTGCCAAGGGGGACAGGGGTGGGGGAAGGGATGGACTGGGAGTTTGGAGTTAGCAGATGCAAACTATTACATATAGAGTGGATAAACAACAAGGTCCTACTGTATAGCACAAGGAACTATATTCAGTATCCTGAGAGAAACCAAAATGGAAAGAATATAATAAAGAATGTATATATGTATAACTAAATCACTTTGCTGTACAGCAGAAATCAACATTATAAATCAACTATACCTCAATTAAAAGATGCTGACACCAAGATAAATCAGATGTCAGAACTATCTGACAGAGGTTCTAAAGCAATTGTCATAAGAATGCTTCAACAAGCAATTATGAACACACTTGAAAGAAATAAATAGAAAGTCTCAGCAAAAATATAGAAGATATAAAGAAGAACCAAATGGAAATTTTAAACTAAATGGATGAGCTCAACAGCAGAATGGAGAAGATAGAGGAAATAACCAGTGAACTTGAAGATAGGACCAAAAAAACAAAAACAAAAACAAAAACAAAAACAAAAACTATTCAGTCTGAACCACAAAGAGATAGCAGACTGACGAAAAAAAAAAAAATGAACTGGTCCTCAGGGACCAGTGGAACTATAACAGAAGATCTACATTTGTGTAATCAGAGTCTCAGAAAAACTGAGAAAGAGAGTAGAGCTGAAAAGTATTCAAAGATATGATGGCTGAAAATTTCCAAATTTGTCAAAATCGTAAACCTACAGATTCAAGAAGTTGAATAGACAGAATAGACCCAAAGAAACCTATACCAAGGTACATCATATTTAAACTTCTGAAAGCAATGAAAGAGAAATACCATCTATAGGGAACATTTTTTGGATGGCAGATTTCTCATCAAAACCATGGTGGTCAGAGGGAAGTGGCACAATATTTTTCAATTGCCGAAAGAAAAGAACTGTCAATTCCATTCTACATATGGTGAAATTATCCTTCAGGAATGAAAGGAAACTACAGAAAACTTAGAAAAACTTAGAATTGTCACCACTAAATCTGCTATAAAAATTGCTAAAGAATATTCTTCAAATATAAAGGAAATGATGAAAGATGGAAACAGACTATCAGGAAGAATGAAAGCACAATAGAAAGAGCAAAAATATTAGTAAATACAACAGACTTCCTGCACTCAAGTTTTCTAAATTATGTTTGACAGTTGAAACATATATATATATATATATATGTGTGTGTGTGTGTGTGTGTGTGTATAACATTGTCTGATTTGGTTTGCACTGTATATAGAAGAAATATTTAAGACAATTATAAATAGGGGAGGGTAAAGGGACTTAAAGAGAGGTTAGTTTTCTATACTTTATTTGAACTGGTAGAATATTAAAAACAATAGACTGTGATAAGTAATGTATGTATAACGTAATACTTAAAGTACCCCCAAAAAAGTCTATACAAAGGGATACACTCGAAACATTATAGATAAATCAAAATGCAATTCTAAAAATATATATATATATTCAGTTAACACGGGAAGACAAAAGGAAACACCAGGAGGAACAAACAAAATGAAATAAAATGGCAGACTTAAGTCAGAACACATCGATACATTAAATGTAAACGATATAAATACAGTAATTGAAAGACAGAGAGGGACTTCCCTGGTGGTCCAGTGGTTAAGACTCTGTGCTTCCAATGCAGGGGGATCGGATTCAATCCCTGGTCGGGCAACTGAGATCCCACATGGCATGGCCAAAAACAAAAAACCAGAGATTAGGAGAGTAAATTTTTTTAATGTTTATTTATTTATTTATTTTTTCTTATTAGTCATCCATTTTATATACATCAGTGTATACATGTCAATCCCAATCTCCCAATTCATCACACCTCAAGCCCCACCCCCCGCCGCTTTCCCCCATCGATGTCCATACATTTGTTTTCTACTTCTGTGTCTCAATTTCTGCTCTGCAAACCGGTTCATCTTCTGTTTTCTAGGTTCCACATATATGCGTTAATATACGATATTTGTTTTTCTCTTTCTGACTTACTTCACTCTGTATGACAGTCTCTAGATGCATCCAGGTCTCTACAAATGACCCAGTTTTGTTCCTTTTTATGGCTGAGTAATATCCCATTGTATATATATACCACATCTTCTTTATCCATTCATCTGTCGATGGGCATTTAGGTTGCTTCCATGACCTGGCTATTGTAAATAGTGCTGCAGTGAACACTGGGGTGCATGTGTCTTTTTGAATTATGGTTTTCTCTGGGTATATGCCCAGTAGTGGGAATGCTGGGTCGTATGGTAATTCTATTTTTAGTTCTTTAAGGAACCTCCATACTGTTCTCTGTAGTGGCTGTATCGATTTACATTCCCACCAACAGTGCAAGAGGGTTCCCTTTTCTCCACACCCTCTCCAGCATTTGTTCTTTGTAGATTTTCTGATGATGCCTGTTCTAATTGGTGTGAGGTGTTACCACATTGTAGTTTTGATTTGCATTTCCCTAATAATTAGTGATGTTGAGCAGCTTTTCATGTGCTTCTTGGCCATCTGTATGTCTTCTTTGGAGAAATGTCTATTTAGGTCTTCTGCCCATTTTTGGATTGGGTTGTTTGTTTTTTTAATATTGAGCTGCATGAGCTGTTTATATATTTTGGAGATTAATCCTTTTGCTGATGATTCATTTGCAAATATTTTCTCCCATTCTGAGGGCTGTCTTTTCATCTTGTTTATGGTTTCCTTTGCTGTGCAAAAGCTTTTAAGTTTCATTAGGTCCCATTTGTTTATTTTTGTTTTTATCTCCATTACTCTAGGAGGTGGGTCAAAAAGATCTTGCTGTGATTTATGTCAAAAAGTGTTCTTCCTATGTTTTCCTCTAAGAGTTTTATAGTGCCCTGTCTTACATTTAGGTCTCTAATCCATTTTGAGTTTATTTTTGTGTATGGTGTTAGGGAGTGTTCTAATTTCATTCTTTTACATGTAGCTGTCCAGTTTTCCCAGCACCACTTATTGAAGAGGCTTGTTTTTTCTCCATTGTATATCCTTGCCTCCTTTGTCATAGATTAGTTGACCATAGGTGCGTGGGTTTATCTCTCGGCTTTCTATCCTGTTCCATTGATCTGTATTTCTGTTTTTATGCCAGTGCCGTATTGTCTTGATTACTGTAGCTTTGTAGTATAGTGTGAAGTCAGGGAGTCTGATTTCTCCAGCTCCATTTTTTTCCCTCAAGACTGCTTTGGCTATTCGGGATCTTTTGTGTCTCCATACAAATTTTAAGATTTTTTTATTCTAGTTCTGTATAAAATGCCATTTGTAATTTGATAGGGATTGCATTGAATCTGTAGATTGCTTTGGGTAGTATAGTCATTTTCATAATATTGATTCTTCCAATCCAAGAACATAGTATATCTCTCCATCTGTTGGTATCATCTTTAATTTCTTTCATCAGTGTCTTATAGTTTTCTGCATACAGGTCTTTTGTCTCCCTAGGTAGGTTTATTCCTAGGTATTTTATTCTTTTTGTTGCAATGGCAAATGGGAGTGTTTCCTTAATTTCTCTTCCAGATTTTTCATCATTAGTGTATAGGAATGCAGGAGATTTCTGTGCATTAATTTTGTATCCTGCAACTTTACCAAATTCATTGATTAGCTCTAGTAGTTTTCTGGTGGCATCTTTAGGATTCTCTATGTATAGTATCATGTGATCTGCAAACAGTGACAGTTTTATTGAGAAGTTCTTTTAGCATTTGTTGTAGAGCCGGTTTGGTGGTGCTGAATTCTCTTAGCTTTTGCCTGTGTGTAAAGCTTTTGATTTCTCCATTGAATCTGAATGAGATCCTTGCCAGGTAGAGTAATTTTGGTGGTAGGTTCTTCCCTCTCATCACTTTAAGTATATCATGCCACTCCCTTGTGGCTTGTAGGTTTTCTGCTGAGAAATCAGCTGTTAACCTTATGGGAGTTCCCTTTTATGTTATTTGTTGTTTTTCCCTTGCTGCTTTCAGTAATTTTTCTTTGTCTTTAATTTTTGCCAATTTGATTACTGTGTGTCTTGGCATGTTTCTCCTTGGGTTTATCCTGTATGGGATTCTCTGCTCTTCCTGGACTCGGGTGGCTCTTTCCTTTCCCATGTTAGGGAAGTTTTAGACTATAATCTCTTCAAATATTTTCTCGGGACCTTTCCCTCTCTCTTCTCCTTCTGGGACCCCTATAATGCGAATGTTGTTGCATTTAATGTTGTCCCAGAGGTCTCCTAGGCTGTCTTCATTTCTCTTCATTCTTTTTTCTTTATTCTGTTCCGCAGCAGTGAATTCCACCATTCTGTCTTCCAGGTCACTTATCCGTTCTTCTGCCTCAGTTATTCTGCTATTGATTCCTTCTAGTGTATTTTTCATTTCAGTTACTGTATTGTTCATCTCTGTTTGTTTGTTGTTTAATTCTTCTAGATCTTTGTTAAACATTTCTTGCATCTTCTTGATCTTGCCTCCATTCTTTTTCCGAGGTCCTGGATCATCTTCACTATCATTATTCTGAATTCTTTTTCTGGAAGATTGCCTATTTCCATTTCATTTAGTTGTTTTTCTAGGGTTTTATCTTGTTCCGTCATCTGGTACATAGCCTTCTGCCTTTTCATCTTGTCTATCTTTCTGTAAATGTGGTTTTTGTTCCACAGGCTGCAGGATTTTAGTTCTTCTTGCTTCTGCTGTCTGCCCTCTGGTGGATGAGGTATCTAAGAGGCTTGTGCAAGTTTCCTGATGGGAGGGACTGGTGTTGGGTAGAGCTGGCTGTTGCTCTGGTGGGCAGAGCTCAGTAAAACTTTAATCCTCTTGTCTGCTGATGGGTGGGGCTGGGTTCCCTCCCTGTTGGTTGTTTGGCCTGAGATGACCCAACACTGGAGCCTACCTGGGCTGTTTGGTGGGGCTAATGGTGGACTCTGGGAGGGCTTACACCAAGGAGTACTTCCCAGACCTTCTGCCAGTGTCCTTGTCCCTTGGTGAGCCACAGCCACGCCCTGCCTCTGCAGGAGACCCTCCAACACTAGCAGGTAGGTCTGGTTCAGTCACCTGTGGGGTCACTGCTCCTTCCCTTGGGTCCCGATGAGCACACTACTTTGTGTATGCCCTCCAAGAGCGGAGTCCCTGTTTCCTCCAGTCCTGCCGAAGTCCTGCAATCAAATCCCGCTAGCCTTCAAAGTCTGATTCTCTAGGAAATCCTCCTCCCGTTGCCAGACACCCAGGTTGGGAAGCCTGATGTGTGGCTCAGAACCTTCACTCCAGTGGGTGGACTTCTAGGGTATAAGTGTTCTCCAGTTTGTGAGTCACCCACCCAGCAGTTATGGGATTTGATTTTATTGTGATAGCGCCCCTCCTACCGTCTCACTGCGGCTTCTCCTTTGTCTTTGCGTGTGGGGTAGCTTTTTTGGTGAGTTTCAGTGTCTTCCTGTCAATGATTGTTCAGCACTTAGTTGGGATTCTGGTGTTCTCAAAAGAGGGAGTGAGAGCATAGGAGAGTAAATTTTTGAAAATCATGACTCAACTATATGAAAAGGCAAAGGAAGTACAATAGAATAGCCAAAATACTTTTGACTTCATAAAATTTAAAACTCTTGTGCTCCAATCCAAAGATGGGCAGAAGACCTAAATAGACATTTCTCCAAAGAAGACATACAGATTGCCAACAAACACATGTAAAGATGCTCAGCATCACTAATCATTAGAGAAATGCAAATCAAAACCACAATGAAGTATCACCTCACACTGGTCAGAATGGCCATCATCAAAAAATCTACAAACAGTAAATACTGGAGAGGGTGTGGAGAAAAGGGAACCCTCCTGCACTATTGGTGGGAATGTAAATTGATACAGCCACTATGGAGAACAGTATGGAGGTTCCTTAAAAAACTAAAAATAGAACTATCATGTGACCCAGCAATTGCACTACTGGGCATATACCCTGAGAAAAGCATAATTCAAAAAGATACATGTACCCCAATGTTCATTGCAGCACTATTTACAATAGCCAGGACATGGAAGCAACCTAAAAGTCCACTGACAGACGAATGGATGAAGATGTGGTACATGTGTACAATGGAATACTATTCAGCCATACAAAGGACCGAGTTTAAGTTATTTGTAATGAGGTGGATGAAACTAGAGTCTGTCATACAGAGTGAAGTAAGTCAGAACGAGATGCGTATGCTAACGCACATATATGGTATCTAAAAAAATGGTACAGATGAACCAGTGGCAGGAATAAAGACGTAGATGTAGAGAACGGACTTGCGGACACAGCAGGGGAAGGGGAAGCTGGGACGAAGTGAGAGTAGCACTGACATATATACACTACCAAATGTAAAATGGATGGCCAGTTGGAAGCTGTTACATAGCACAGGGAGATCAGCTCGATGCTTTGTTACAACCTAGAGGGGTGGGATAGGGAGGGTGGGAGGGAGGCTCACGAGGGAGGGGATATGGGATATATGTATACTCATAGCTGAATCACTTTGTTGTACAACAGAGAGTAACAACATTGTAAAGCAGTTATACTCCAATAAAGATATTTTAAAAATTAAAACAATAAAATAAAACTTGTGCTACAAATGATATTATAAAGTAAAAAAATGACCCATTGAATGGGAGAAAAAAAACTGCAAGTCCTATATCTGGTAAGGGGTTTATATCCAGAATATATAAGAACTCTTACAAGTTAATAAGAAAAAGATCAATAAAGTAATTTTTAAATGGGCAAAGGATTTGAACAGACATTTCTCCAAAGAAAATATGCAAATTGCTAAAACTCATATGAAAAGAATGCTCAACATCAGTAGTCATTAGGGAAATGCAAATCAAAACCACAATGAAATACTACTTTATATGCACTAAGATGGCTAGAATAAAAAAGACAACACTAAGTGTTGACAGGATGTGGAGAACTTGGAACTCTCATACATTGCTGGCAGGAATGTAAAATTATGAATCCACTTTGGAAAACAGTCTGGAAGTTCTTCAGAATAGTGAATATAGAGTTAATATATGAACCAACAATTCCACTGTTGAGTAATAAAAAAAATACATTCCTACAAAACTTGTACATGAATGTTTACAGGAGCATTATTCATAATAAACAAAAGTGGAACCAACCCAAAAACTTAATTCATGAATGGATAAACAAAATGTGGTGTATCCATACAATGGAATATTATTCAGCAGTAGAAAGGAAGTCTGATATATGCTACTACATAGATGAGCTGTAAAAACATTGTTCTATGTGAGGGAAGCCAACCACAAAAAAGCACATACTGTATGATCCTATTCATGTGAAATGTAAGAATAGGCAAATCCATAGCAACAGAAGGTAGAGTAGTGGTTGCTGATGGCTGATGGAGGTGGGGTGGAGAAATGGGAAGTGACTGGTAACAGATACAAGGGATTTTTTTTGTGGGTGGACAAATGTTGTCAAATTAGACTGTGGTGATGGTCTATTGATATACTAAAATCCATTGAATTATTTTCTTAAATGGGTGAATTTTATTGTGTGTGGATTATATCTCAATAAAGCTGTTAAAAGAAGACACCACTGATAAGAGTCAATTGTATTTCTACATGCTACCAATGGACAATTGGAAATTGAAATTTAAAAAGCATTGTCAGGGGCTTCCCTGGTGGCGCAGTGGTTGAGAGTTCGCCTGCCGATGCAGGGGACGTGGATTCATGCCCCAGTCCGGGAAGATGCCACATGCTGTGGAGCGGCTAGGCCCATGAGCCATGGCTGCTGGGCCTACGTGTCTGGAGCCTGTGCTCTGCAATGGGAGAGACCACAGCAGTGAGAGGCCCGCATTCCGAAAAAAAAAAAAAAAAGCATTGTCAGAGAGGAGCTTCTATTTGGTGGAAGAGTAAGACGTGGAGATCACCTTCCTCCCCACAAATACATCAGATATACATCTACATGTGGAACAACTCCTACAGAACACCTACTGAACGCTGGCAGAAGACCTCAGACCTCCCAAAAGGCAAGAAACTCCCCACATACCTCGGTAGGGCAAAAGAAAAAAATAAAAACAGAGACAAAAGAATAGGGACAGGACCTGCACCAGTGGGAGGGAGCTGTGAAGGAGGAAAGGTTTCCACACACTATGAAGCCCCTTCGTGGGCAGAGACTGCGGGTGGTGGAGGGGGGAGCTTCGGAGCCACAGAGGAGAGCACAGCAACAGGGGTGCGGAGGGCAAAGCGGAGAGATTCCCTCAGAGGATCGGTGCTGACCAACAGCCACCAGCCTGAGAGGCTTGTCTGCTCACCCGGGATGGATGGGGGATGGGAGCTGAGGCTCCGGCTTCGGTCAGATCCCAGGGAGAGGCCTGGGGTTGGCTGCGTGAACACAGCCTGAAGGGCGCTAGTGCGCCACGGCTAGCCAGGAGGGAGTCCGGGAAAAGGTCTGGAACTGCTGAAGAGGCAAGACACTTTTTCTTGCTTCTTTGTTTCCTGGTGCACGAGGAGAGATTAAGAGTGCTGCTTAAAGGAGCTCCAGAGAAGGGCGTGAGCCGCGGCTACCAGCGCGGACCCCAGAGATGGGCATGAGATGCTAAGGCTGCTCCTGCAGCCACCAAGAAGCCTGTGTACAAGCACAGGTCACTATCCACACCTCCCCTCCCGGGAGCCTGTGCAGCCTGCCACTGCCAGAGTCCCATGATCCAGGGACAACTTCCCCAGGAGAACACATGGAACGCCTCAGGCTGGTGTAACGTCACGCTGTCCTCTGCTGCCGCAGGCTCGCCCCACATTCCGTACCCCTCCCTCCCCCCACCTGAGGGAGCCAGAGCACCCTAATCAGCAGCTCCTTTAACCCCGTCCTGTCTGAGCAAAGAACAGATGCCCTCAGGTGACCTACACATAGAGGCGGGGCCAAATCCAAAGCTGAACCCCAGGAGCTGTGTGAACAAACAAGAGGAAGGGAAATCTCTCCCAGCAACCTCAGGAGCAGCGGATTAAATCTCCAAAGTCAACTGGATGTACCCTGCATCTGTGGAATATCTGAATAGACAACGAATCATCCCAAATTGAGGAGGTGGACTTTGGGAGCAATGATATATATTTTTTTCCCTTTTTCTCTTTTTGTGAGTGTGTATGCGTATGCTTCTGTGTGTGATTTTGTCTATATAGCTTTGCTTTTACCATTTGTCCTAGGGTTCTGTCTATCCGGTTTTGTTTTTTTGTTTTTTTACTATAATTTTCAGCGCTTCTTATCATTGGTGGATTTGTTTTTTGGTTTGGCTGTTCTTTCTTTCCTTCTTTTTTTGTCTTTTTTGCAGTACACAGGCCTCACTGTTGTGGCCTCTCCTGTTGTGGAGCACAGGCCCCGGACGTACAGGCTCAGCGGCCATGGCTCATGGGCTAAGCGGCTCTGCGGCATGTGGGATCTTCCCGGATTGGTTCACAAACTCATGTCCCCTGCATCAGCAGGCGTCCTCTCAACCACTGTGCCACCAGGGAAGCCGTCCTTTTTTTTTTAATTACTTAAAAATTTTTTTAAATAATTATTGTTTGGTTTTTTATTTTAATAACTTTTTTCTTTTCTTCTTTTTCTTTCTTTCTTTCCTTTTATTCTGAGCCATGGGATGACAGGTTCTTGGTGCTCCATCCAGGCATCAGTGCTGTGCCTCTGAGGTGGGAGAGCCAAGTTCAGGACACTGGTCCACTACAGACCTCCCAGCTCCATGTAATATCAAATGAGGAAAATCTCCCAGAGATCTCCATCTCAATGCAAAGACCCAGCTCCACTCAACGACCAGCAAGCTACAGTGCTGGACACCCTATGCCAAACAACTAGCAAGATAGGAACACAACCCCACCCATTAGCAGAGAGGCTGCCTAAAATCATAATAAGGTCACAGACACCCCAGAACACACCACCAGACATGGACCTGCCCACCAGAAAGACAAGATCCAACCTCATCCACCAGAACACAGACACTAGTCCCCTCCACCAGGAAGCCTACACAACCCACTGAACCCACCTTAGCTACTGGGGGCAGACACAAAAAACAACGGGAGCTATGAACCTGCCGCCTGTGAAAAGGAGACCCCAAACACAGTAAGTTAAGCAAAATGAGAAGACAAAGAAACACACAGCGGATGAAGGAGCAAGGTAAAAACCCACCAGACCTAACACATGAAGAGGAAATAGGCAGTCTACCTGAAAAAGAATTCAGAATAATGATAGTAAAGATGATCCAAAATCTTGGAAATGGAATGGAGAAAATACAAGAAACGTTTAACAAGGAACTAGAAGAACTAAAAGAGCAAACAATCATGAACAACACAATAAATGAAATTAAGAATTCTCTAGAAGGAATCAACAGCAGAATAACTGAGGCAGAAGAACGGATAAGTGACCTGGAAGATAAAATAGTGGAAATAACTACAGCAGAGCAGAATAAAGAAAAAAGAATGAAAAGAATTGAGGACAGTCTCAGAGACCTCTGGGACAATATTAAATGTACCAACACTTGAATTATAGGGGTCCCAGAAGAAGAAGAGAAAAAGAAATGGACTGAGAAAATATTTGAACAGCTTCTACTTGAAAACTTCCCTAATATCGGAAAGGAAATACTTAATCAAGTCCAGGAAGCACAGAGAGTCCCATACAGGATAAATCCAATGAGAAACACACCAAGACACATACTAATCAAACTATCAAAAATTAAATACAGGGGCTTCCCTTGTGGCACAGTGGTTGAGAGTCTGCCTGCCAATGCAGGGGACGCGGGTTCGTGCCCGGTTCCGGGAAGATCCCACATGCCGTGGAGCAGCTAGGCCCATGAGCCATGACCGCTGAGCCTGCGCATCCAGAGCCTGTTCTCTGCAATGGGAGAGGCCACAACAGTGAGAGGCCCGCATACGGCAAAAAAAAAAAAAAAAAAAAAAAAAAAAAATTAAAAACAGCAAGGGAAAAACAACAAATAACATACAAGGGAATCCCCATAAGGTTAACAGCTGATCTTTCAGCAGAAACTCTGCAAGCCAGAAGGTAGTGGCTGCACATATTCAAAGTGATGAAAGGAAAAAACCTACAACCAAGATTACTTGACCCAGCAAGGATCTCATTCAGATTTAATGGAGATATTAAAACTTTTACAGACAAGCAAAAGCTAAGAGAATTCACCACAACCAAACCAGCTTTACAACAAATGCTAAAGGAACTTCTCTAGGCAGGAAACAGAAGAGAAGGAAAAGACCTACAATAACAAACCCAAAACAATTCCTATGGTAATAAGAACATACCTATGGATAATTACCTTAAATGTAAAAGGATTAAATGCTCCAACCAAAAGATATAGACTGGCTGAATATGTACAAAAACAAGACCCGTCTATATGCTGTCTACAAGAGACCCACTTCAGACCTAGAGACACATACAGACTGAAAGTGAGTGGATGGAAAAAGATATTCCATGCAAATGGAAATCAAAAGAAAGCTGGAGTAGCAATTCTCATATCAGAGAAAATAGACTTTAAAACAAAGACTATTACAAGAGACAAAGAAGGACACTACATAATGATCAAGGGATCAATCCAAGAAGAAGATATAGCAATTGTAAGCATTTATGCACCCAACATAGGAGCACCTCAATACATAAGGTAAGTTCTAACAGCCATAAAATGGGAAATCAACAATAACACAATAATAGTGGGGGACTTTAACACCCCACTTTCACCAATGGACAGATCATCCAAAATGAAAATAAATAAGGAAACACAAGCTTTAAATGATACATTAAACAAGATGGACTTGATATTTATAGGACATTCCATCCAAAAACAACAGAATACACTTTATTCTCAAGTGCTCATGGAACATTCTCCAGGATAGATCACATCCTGGGTCACAACTCAAGCCTTGGTAAATTTAAGAAAATCAAAATCATATCAAATATCTTTTCTGACCACAATGCTATGAGACTAGATATCAATTACAGGAAAAAAATCTGTAAAAAAATACAAACACCTGAAGGCTAAACAATACACTACTTAATAACCAAGAGATCACTGAAGAAAAGAGGAAATCAAGAAATACCTAGAAACAAATGACAATGAAAACACAACGACCCAAAACCTATGGGATACAGCAAAAGCAGTTCTAAGAGGGAAGTTTATAGCAATACAATCCTACCTTAAGAAACACGAAGCATCTCAAATAAACAATCTAACCTTACACCTAAAGCAATTAGAGAAAGAAGAGCAAAACAACCCCAAAGTTAGCAGAAGGAAAGAAATCATAAAGATCAGAAATAAATGAAAAGGAAATGAAGGAAACAATCGCAAAGGTCAGTAGAACTAAAAGCAGGTTCTTTGAGAAGATAAACGAAATTGATAAACCATTAGCCAGACTCATCAAGAAAAAAAGGGAGAAGACAAATCAATAGAATTAGAAATGAAAAAGGAGAAGTAACAAGTAACACTGCAGAAATACAAAGGATTATGAGAGATTACTTCAAGCAACTGCATACCAATAAAATGGACAACTTGGAAGAAATGGACAAATTCTTAGAAAAGCACAATCTTCCGAGACTGAACCAGGAAGAAATAGAAAATATGAACGGACCAATCACAAGTAATGGAATTGAAACTGATTAAAAATCTTCCAACAAACAAAAGTCCAGGATCAGATGGCTTCACATGTGAATTCTATCAAACATTTAGAGAAGAGCTAACACCTATCCTTCTCAAACCCTTCCAAAATATAGCAGCGGGAGGAACACTCCCAAACTCATTCTATGAGGCCACCATCACCCTGATACCAAAACCAGACAAAGATCTCGCAAAAAAAGAAAACTACAGGCCAATATCACTGAAGAACATAGATGCAAAAATCCTCAGCAAAATACTAGCAAACAGAATCCAACAGCACATTAAAAGGATCATACACCATGATCAAGTGGGGTTTTTCCCAGGAATGCAAGGATTCTTCAGTATACACAAATCAGTCAATGTGATACACCATATGAACAAATTGAAGGAGAAAAACCATATGGTCATCTCAATAGATGCAGAGAAAGCTTTTGAAAAAATTCAAGCCCCATTTATGATAAAAACCGTCCAGAAAGTAGGCTTAGAGGGAACTTACCTCAACATAATAAAGGCCATATATGACAGACCCACAGCCAACATCGTCCTCAATGGTGAAAAACTGAAAGCATTTCCACTAAGATCAGGAACAAGACAAGTTTGCCCACTCTCACCAGTATTATTCAACATAGTTTTGGAAGTTTTAGCTGCAGCAATCAGAGAATAAAAAGAAATAAAAGGAATCCAAATCAGAAAAGAAGTAAAGCTGTCACTGTTTGCAGGTGACATGATGCTATACATAGAGAATCCTTAAGATGCTACCAGAAAACTACTAAAGCTAATCAATGAATTTGATTAGCTTTACAATACAAAACAAATGTATTACAAAACTAATGCACAGAAATCTCTTTCATTCCTATACACTAATGATGAAAAATCTGAAAGTGAAATTTAAAAAACACTCCCATTTACCACTGCAACAAAAAGAATAAGATACCTAGGAATAAACCTACCTAAGGAGACAAAAGACCTGTATGCAGAAAATTATAAGACACTGATGAAAGAAATTAGAGATGATACCAACAGATGGAGAGATATACCATGTTCTTGGATTGGAAGAATCAACATTGTGAAAATGACTATACTACCCAAAAGACTATACTACCCAAAGCAATCTACAGGTTCAATGCAATCCCTATCAAACTATCATGGGCATTTTTCTCAGAACTCGAACAAAATTTTCACAATTTCTGTGGAAACACATAAGACCCTGAATAGCCAAATCAATCTTGAGAAAGAAAAACGGAGCTGGAGGAATCAGGCTCCCAGACCTCAGACAATACTACAAAGCTACAGTAATCAAGACAGTGTGGTACTGGAACAAAAACAGAAATATAGATCAATGGAACAGGATAGAAAGCCCAGAGATAAACCCACACACATATCGTCAACTTATCTTTGATAAAGGAGGCAAGAATATACAATGGAGGGGCCTCCCTGGTGGCGCAAGTGGTTGAGAGTCCGCCTGCCGATGCAGGGGATACGGGTTCGTGCCCCGGTCTGGGAGGATCCCATATGCCGCGGAGCGGCTGGGCCCGTGAGCCATGGCCGCTGAGCCTGCGCGTCCGGAGCCTGCGCGTCCGGAGCCTGTGCTCCGCAACGGGGGAGGCCACAACAGTGAGAGGCCCGCATACCACAAAAAAAAAAAAAAAAAAAAAAAAATACAATGGAGAAAAGACAGCCTCTTCAATAAGTGGCGCTGGGAAAACTGGACAGGTACATGTAAAAGTATGAAATTAGAACACTCCCTAACACCATACACAAAAATAAACTCAAAATGGATTAAAGACCTAAATGTAAGGCCAGACACTATCAAACTCTTAGAGGAAAACATAGGCAGAACACTCTATGACATAAATCACAGCAAGATCCTTTTTGACCCAGCTCCTAGAGAAATGGAAATAAAAACAAAAATAAATGGGACCTAATGAAACTTAAAAACTTTTGCACAGCAAAGGAATCCATAAACAAGATGAAAAGACAGCCCTCAGAATGGGGGAAAAAATTTGCAAATGAAGCAACTGACAAAGGATTAATCTCCAAGATTTACAAGCAGCTCATGCAGCTCAATAACAAAAAAACAAACAACCCAATCCAAAAATGGGCAGAAGACCTAAATAGACATTTCTCCAAAGAAGATATACAGATTGCCAACAAACACATGAAAGAATGCTCAACATCATTAATCATTAGAGAAATGCAAATCAAAACTACAATGCAAGGGTTTCCCTGGTGGCGCAGTGGTTGAGAGTCCACCTGCTGATGCAGGGGACATGGGTTTGTGCCCTGGTCCTGGAGGATCCCATGTGCTGTGGAGCAGCTGGGCCCATGGGCCATGGCTGCTGAGCCTGCATGTCCGGAGCCTGTGCTCCTCAACGGGAGAGGCCACACAGTGAGAGGCCCGCATACTGCAAAAAAAAAAAAAAAAAAAAAAAAAACTACAATGCGATATCATCTCACACAGATCAGAATGGCTATCATCAAAAAATCTACAAATAATAAATGCTGGAGAGGGTGTGGAGAAAAGGGAACACTCTTGCACTGTTGGTAGGAATGTAAATTGATACAGCCACTATGGAGAACAGTATGGAGGCTCCTTAGAAACTAAAAATAGAGCTACCATACGACCCAGCAATCCCACTACTGGGCATATACCCTGAGAAAACCGTCATTCAAAAAGAGTCATGTACCACAATGTTCATTGCAGCTCTATTTACAATAGCCAGGACATGGAAGCAACCTAAGTGTCCATCAGCAGATGAGTGGATAAAGAAGTTGTGGCACATATATACAATGGAATATTACTCAGCCATAAAAAACAAATTTGAGTTATTTGTAGTGAGGTGGATGGAACTAGAGTCTATCATGCAGAGTGAAGTAAGTCAGAAAGAGAAAAATACCGTATGCTAACACATATTAATGGAATTTAAAAAAAAAAAAGGTCATGAAGAACCTAGGGGCAAGATGGGAATAAAGACACAGACCTACTAGAGAATGTGCCTGAGCAAATGGGGAGGGGGAAGGGTAAGCTGGGACAAAGTGACAGAGTGGTAGTGTATATATGGAGAAATATACACTACCAAATGTAAAATAGATAGATAGTGGGAAGCAGTAGCATAGCACAGGTAGATCAGCTCGGTGCTTTGTGACCAGGTAGAAGGGTGGGATAGGGAGGGTGGGAGGGAGATGAAAGGGGGAGCAGATATGGGGATATATGTATATGTATAAGTGATTCACTTTGTTATACAACAGAAACTAACACACCATTGTAAAGCAATTATACTCCAATAAAAATGTAAAAAAAAAGTGTCATTAGCAATAATATAAAAATATGGATAAATTTTCAAAGGATATGAAAGACTTGTACACTGAAAACTATAAAATACTGCTGAGAAAAAGAAGATATGTAAATGGAGAGATATACCTTCTTTATGATTGAAAGACTCAATATTATTGTGTCAATTCTCCCCAAATTTAACTACAGATTAGGTGCAGTACTAATCAAAATCCCAGCAAGCTTTTTTGAAAACATTGTCTTACTGATTCTAAAATTCACACAGAAATTCAAAGAACTAGAACAGTCAAAACAACTCTGAAAAAGAAGAACAAATTTGGAAGGCTAATACTACCTAATCTTAAGAGTTATTATAAAGCTACAGTAAATGAAAACAGTTTTTTTGTTGTTTTGTTTTCGGTCACACCTCATGACCTGTGGGATCTTAGTTCCCCAACCGAGGATCGAAGCCAGGCCATGGCAGTGAAACCACTGAGTCCTAACCACTGGACCGCCAGGGAATTCCCAAAACAGTTTGGGTTTTTTTTAATAAATTTATTTAATTTTTTTTTTTTTTTTTTTTTTTTGGCTACGTTGGTTCTTCGTTACTGCGTGTGGGCTTTCTGTACTTGCGGCGAGCGGGGGCTTCTCTTCATTGTGGTGCATGGGCTTCTCGTGACTTCTCTTGTTGTGGAGCACCAGCTCTAGGTGCGTGGGCTCTGGAACTCAGGCTCAGTAGTTGTAGTGCCGGGGCTTAGTTGTTCTGTGGCATGTGGGATCTTCCCAGACCAGGAATCAAACCCGTGGCCCCTGCATTGGCAGGCAGGTTCTTAACCACTGAGCCACCAGGGAAAACCCAACAGTTTGGTTTTGACATAGAGATAGGCACCTATATCAAAGAAACAGAATAGAGTCCCAAAAAACCCCACACATGTATAGACAATTGATTTTTAACAGAGGCATAAAGGCAATTTAGTGGAGAAAGTATACCATTCCAACATTGGTGCTTAGACAGTTGGACATCCATATGCAAAAATAAACAAACTTGGATCCATATCTCACACCATACAAAACTAACTCTAGATTAATCATAGACCTAAATGTCAAACCTCAAATTATAAAATTTCTAAAGGAAAACAGAAGAAACCCTTTGTGACCTTGACTTAGGCAATAAAAGCACAGAACAAACTGATAAATTGGACTTCATCAAAATTAAAAACTCCTGCTCCTCAAATGACACTGTTAGGAAAATGAAAAAACAAAGCATAATGTAGGAGAAAACCATTGCAACGCATATATCTGATAAAGAACTTGAATTGAGAATATGTAAAGAACTCTCAAAAATCAATAAGAAAACAGCACAATTTTTTAAATGAGTAAAGGATTTGAACAGGCACATTATCAAGAAGATATCCGCATGGCAAATAAGAACATGAAAAGGTGCTCAACATCATTGGTCATTGAGGAAATGCAAATATAAAATGGAACAAGATTCCACTACACTATCAGAATAGCTAAAGTTAGAAAGACTGACCATATCAAATATTGGCAAGGATGCATTTTGCTTTCTTCTTGGTGGTGGGAGGTGCAAAATGCAATAATTTGTCTTCTATTTTGGAGGTGATGTCCCAGACTACTGGACCCCTAAAAGTTTTACTGATGTGGTGGCCCCCAAATCTTCATAGGATTTTTCTCCCAACCATTGTAGCACATGACAAAGACTCCATCATGCTAGCCATTTATTGCTTATTTGGTCCAATTAATATGATGTCATCAATATAGTGGACCAATGTGATATTCTGAAGAATGTCCAGATTATTTGGATCTCTTTATTTTATAGTTTGACCGAAGTCATGAGAGTTAAGATAGCTTTGGGCAAAACTGTGAATGTGTACTGTTGTCCATTTCAAATGAATGTGAACTGTTTTTGAGATTACGGATTGTCTAATATTTACAAACTCTTTTAACCCTATTGTAATATGCAAAGCGTCTGTTCATTTAGTTCACACTATTTAACCCTAGCATATGACCGAACATAATTCAGCATATCCAAGTACCCCAAGTGGTAGAGACAATTTTTGGTCATTTTATCCCTAATACAATCTAATTTCTGCCTCACCAGACAGCACTCACAGCTATGTACATCTCAGAGAGAAAACTTGTATGTATACTCCATCGAAGTACAATAATTTTCCATGCTTTTTTTTTTTTTTTTTTGCGGTACGCAGGCCTCTCACTGTTGTGGCCTCTCCCGTTGTGGAGCACAGGCTCTGGACGCGCAGGCTCAGCAGCCATGGCTCACGGGCCCAACCGCTTCGTGGCATGTGGGATCTTCCCAGACCGGGGCACGAACCCGCGTCCCCTGCATCAGCAGGCGGACTGCCAACCACTGCGCCACCAGGGAAGCCCTTCCATGCTTTTTTTAAATTGAGAAAATGGCTTGTATCTAGAGAACTGGTGTTCAGATCAAAGTGCTCTCTCAATAGCAATTTATTGAATCCTCTCTATATGCCAAAACCTGTGGGTAGAAATAGAGGGTACAGAAATAAATGAGATAATGTCTGCCTTTGGGAGGCTCTCAAAGTAACTGGAGAAACACTTCCAACAGTTAAGGGGTAGTACTGTATTGAACATACTGTAAAGAGGGGACCAGAGTGCTAAGGGAAAAGGAAGTAACTCCTCATGCCTGGAGGAGTTTAGGAAGGACATGGTACATAAGTTGAGCACTAAATAGTAACTATTTATCTGACCAAAAAGGGGGCAGGTGAGGGCATTTCCAGGCAGTGAACATTAGCCCTATTAGCGAGTTTGTTAGTAACTTTGGAGCATACTTGAAGCCAAGAGGGTTGTTCTCTCCTTTCCTACAGAGAACCAAAGCAAGTGGTTAGACAGCTTTATGTGCTAGGTTATGAGAATCTGAATCTAGGTTATAGGCTTTCAACAATGGAGCAGCTGCTAGCCAAGGCAGGGGCTAAGGCGAAAGACTGCCTGAAATCATTCTTAAATACATGCTCATGTGAGAATGTCTGACTTCCTAGGGTTTGTACTATCTAGGGTGGTGTAATAACACAGCCATCAGAAATGAGCCTCCCATTCCCTTGGAATACATTTTCACAGCTTTAAATTTTTTTTAGTCCTTTACAAATTCATGAAGAATGAGGAACCCAATGACGAATTAGAGTTGGGCTCCTTGGAGTGAGGGCTGCTTTTTTTCTCAAAGGATGCTTAACAACCCTTGATAGTTTGGGGCATCACGGTTGAATGCTGGCAAAGTATAATTTTTTTTAATGTTGAAAACATGATTCATACAAACACAGAATGAACGTATGTCAGGATTTATTAACTTAATAATAAGGGAGCCAGTAAGTTAAAGCTGGTTATAAGAGCATGTTGAGGAACTGGGTATTCATAGACATTTATAAAAGAAAACTAGGAGTAAAAAAGGAATGTTAGAATTAAAACGTTAGATTAGATATAAAACTGGTTCACATCCAGGAGGGCATTCAAACTGTACCCTTTGAGGTTATCTTTTCTACTGGATAATATCTAGCATATAACTTCAGAGTCTAAGCATATAGTTGATAGTAATAACAATGCTACATTCCCTTAGGCTAGGTAATGAATTAACTCTTAGATGAGACCACCATCCATCCCCAGTAATGCATTGAAAGTACGGGCCACCTACCTTCTTGCCTTTTTTCCAAGTAATTTTTCTTAACATTTCATATTTCTTCAGCCAGGCATTTGAGTTCTCTTCCCCCACCCAGCCCACATCTGTCCCAGCATGGCTTTTTAAGTCCAGCTGCCCTCTACACCTTACCGTCCATGTATACCACACTCTTCTACTTCAGAACTATTGCCCACCCTCTCCCATCAACTAAAGACCCTGCCGTTCATTGCCAGAGGTCAGAGTACAACTTATCCTTCAAGGGCAAGTGCACTTGGCACTCTCTCCTCAGAATCAGTGCTGTAATAAATTGAATCACCCTTGACACCCTTCCAAATTACTTAGTACCAATCTTTCTTGGCTGGTCTAAAAAAAAATGGTTTCTTGGGATTTTACTATTTTATATGCTTAGAACCTCTCTAGAGACAGCCTGCTGAAAAACTAAGTCTTCAGCTATTAAGGCATTTGGTCCTGTTTAATTGGATTTGATGGCTTGGGCACACCTGCACTAAAGCTTTCAAATGAAATGCACGTTCTGTTGCATGAACCTAATTTAAAACTGGCCCAAGGGGACATTTTGTACAATTGGTGGAAAATTTGTGATATCATGTTGAGACTTAAAATGACTAAATTCAGCTTTGACAGATTTTTTTTTTTCTTTTTGGCTGCATTGGGTCTTCGTTGCTACACGTGGGCTTCTCTCTAGTTGCGGAGAGCAGGGGCTACTCTTCATTGTGGTGCGCAGGCTTCTCATTGCGGTGGCTTCTCTTGTTGCAGAGCATGGGCTCTAGGCACACCAGCTTCAGTGGTTGTTGCTCGCAGGCTCTAGAGCGCAGGCTCAGTAGTTGTGGCACACAGGCTTAGTTGCTCTGCAGCATGTGGGATCTTCCCGGACAAGGGCTTGAGCCCACGTCCCCTGCATTGGCAGGTAGATTCTTAACCACTGCGCCACTGGGGAAGCCATTGACTGAATTTTTGATGCAAAAAAAATCAAGGAACTTTGGAAATTGGGCCACAAAAAGGATGATAGACCATTAATTCTGGCAGTTAATAATGGGACAACTGCATATCCACATGCAAAAGAATGAATTTGTTATACTAAGTGAAATAAGCCAGACAAAGACATATATCATATAATATCACTTATACATGGAATCTAAAAAAAAATGATACAAATGAACTTATTTACAAAATAGAAATAGACTCACAGACATAGAAAACAAACACAGTTACCAAAGGGAAAAGAGAGGTGAGGGATAAATGAGTTTCAGATTAAAATGTATAAACTACTATATATAAAATAGATAACCAACAAAGACCTACTGTATAGCACAGGGAACTATACTCAATTTCTTATAATAACCTATAATGGAAAAAAACGTAAAAAAAGAATATATATATTTATGTATATGTATAAGTGAATCACTTTGCTATACATCTGAAACTTAACACAATATTATAAATCAACTCTATTTCAGTAAGGAAAAATTTTAATGCAAAAAAAAAAAGAATGAATTTGGACTACTATCTCACAAAATTAACTCAGAATGAACCAAAGACCTACATAAAACTGTGAAACTCTTAGATGAAAACATAGGTGTAAATCTTCATGACCATGAATTTGTCAATGTTTTCTTAGATATGGTACCAAAAGTACAAGTAAAAGAAAAAAAAACTAGACTTCATCAAAATTTATAACTTTTGTGCTTCAAAGGACACCACCAAGAAACTGAACCCACATATAGGAGAAAATATTTGCAAATCATATATCTGATAATGGACATGTATCTAGACTATATAAACTCTTACAACTTAAAAATGAAAGATAACCCATTAAAAATGGACAAAGGACTTGGATAGACATTTCTACAAAGAAGATATTAAAATGGCCAATAAGCACATGAAAAGACAGTCAGCGTCATTAGTCATTATGGAAATGGAAGTCAAAACCAAATGAGATACTACTTCATACCCCCTGGGGCGGCTGTAATAAAAAAAAAGACATAATAACTTGTTTAGAATGTGGAGAAATTGAAACCCTTATACACTGCCGAGGGAAGATAAAATGGTAGAGCTACTTTGGAAAACAGTCTGGCAACTACTCAAAAGGTTAAACGTAGAGTTACTATTTGACCCAGCAATTCCACTCCTAGGTATATACCAAGAGGAATGTACACGTATGTCTACACAAAAACTTGTATTTGGGTCATAACAACACTATTCATAATAGCCAAAAAGTGGAAATAATCCAAATTTCCATCAGCTGAATAATGGATGAACAATTGTGGTATACCCATCATTTAAATATTATTCCTCTATAAAAAGGAATGCAATACTGATACATGGTACAATATAGATTAACCTTGAAAACATGCTAAATGAAAGAAGTCAGTCACCAAACACCACATATTGTGTGATTTCATTTATGTGAAGTGGCCAGAATAGGCAAACCTCTAGAGACAGAAAGTAGAGTGGTGGTTGCCTGTGGCTGGGGGAGATAGAATGAGGAAATGGGGAGCAACTGCTAATAAGTTCAAAGTTTTTAAGAGGGTAACAAAATGGCCTAATATTAGATTCTGGTGATGATTGCACCACACTATGAATATACTAAAAAGAGTTGAATAGTTGTGATAGAGACCATATGGTCCACAAAGCCTAATATTTTTACTATTGAGCTCTTTACAGGAAAGTTTGCCAATTTCTCCCTTATGGTAAGTTTTAAATTGAAATGTGTGACTCCTTCAACTCTGTTCTTCTTTTTAAAAATTGTTTTGGCTATCCTTTGGGGTCCTTTGCATTTCCATATAAATTTTAAGATCAGCTTGTCAGTTTTTCCAGAAAGGTCTGCTGGATTTTGATAGTGATTGTGTTAAATTTATAAGTCAAATTGAGGAGATCATTTTTTAATTAATCTCAAATTGTCTGATATTTTACTAGTGAAAACCTCTTCAACTGTCTTATGTGTCCTTTTGATAAGAACTATATCATTTTTGACCACTCCCTTGCTTTCTGGCATAAATTATTTCAAGATCATTTCATAATTTTTCTTGTCACAGCCAAGGAGTTCTGGTTCTTTCAGTGGAGTCAAAATTTTGGTACTTGGTACTAGATCTTGGTACATTGCTATTGGGGATGTTACTGTTCCAAAACCCTCTCAGTGCACAGAGCTAGGGTATATTTGAATATAAATAAATAAATAGATAAATAGATACATACATAAGTAAATCCCCTATATACACACACATACACATTTATATCTATTATTTATGTCATTGTATGTGTATATTTGTATATTATATATGTATATACCTATATTAACATTCATGAGTAGTTCACACTGAATCCACTAGTTCTAATCTAATACCACCGAGTTCTTCCAGTTTTCTTCATTTCCATATTTGTTACTCCCTTCTTTGCAATGAGAAACCTGGCTTACATATTCCTTAATATACTTATATGTTTATATATTTTATATAAATAGATAGTTATAGCTGTGTCTATATCTATACACTATATACTATATTAGTCTATATATATTTATGTATGGTAGGATTGGACTTTCCACCATCTCTGTGACTATCAGAGACAGACTGTCTTCTTTCCTCATGTTCTAACTGGGAACCCAAGAGGTCAAGGAACATTCCCAAGATCATTCTATTAGTGATGGACACAGGCCTTGCTGAACACAGGCCTCCCCACCCCCTGATGGGTTTGATTGTTTCCTGTGATTCCACAGCAAGCATAGACCTGACTCCCAGTAGGAGGATGTCTTAGATTGGCTGCCCTTGAAACAGACTCTGAGCTGCAGAGAGTTTGTTCCACAAACTTGTACAGCAAGTCTGTTAGAGAACATGCTCAGTAGGCACAACTGTAAGGGGCAAAGGAGGCAGAACTGGGCAGAAGGAGAAACCAACCAAGGTTGGAAATGAGACCTCAGATCACCCTACAGGCAGATCTGGAGCTGGGGTAGCCCCCAAAGTTGACTCAAGTTGTGAGATGAGGAGCTGGCTTTTTTATCTCCACATCAGCCCACCATTGGCTATGGGCTGTCCCCTGGAATGGGGCATAGCCTGCATGGCCAGTTCCCTGTAGCTGAGGGCAGTTTCCAGTGAGAAGTGCAGCTATGAACTGTAAACAATTAATACAGCAGCTGAGGGATGGGTGCATCAGCTCTGAAGAGGGGATAGGATAGAGCCCCACAGAATCCACTAGAGAGAAAGAAGTCTAGCCTGCAGGCAGTGATGTCAGACAAGTATTCAGCATCGCACAGGAGGTGGAGCTCAAGGAGCAGAATTAGAACAGGCAAGGGCAGCTGGCATTTTGGCGTTAGAAACAGGTCCTGGGAACAGCTTACTGGGCATGAAGAGACCACATGGTGTGAGAAGGTTCTGAGCTGGACATTTTACTTCTGGCCTGTGTGTTTAGGGGCTGAATGGTCCAAGTAAAAAGAAATCGCAGGATCTCTCAGAGTTGCTTCCTTTCAGTTCATTAACTTCAAGTGGCAGTTGTGATTTAGTTATGTGTTGCTTTCCTCCTTGAGTATTGAACTTAAGACAGTTGATAAATTGACCTCATAAAAAATATAAGCTCAAGGGAAATTCCCTGGCTGTCCAGTGGTTAAGACTTGGGCTTGGGACTTCCCTGGTGTTGCAGTGGTTAAGAATCCGTCTGCCAATGCAGGGGACACAGGTTTGATCCCTGGTCCGGGAAGATCCCACATGCCACGGAGTAATTAAGCCCATGCACCACAACTACTGAGCCTGCGCTCTGGAGCCAGTGAGCCACAACTACTGAAGGCCACGCACCTAGAGCCTGTGCTCCACAACAAGAGAAGCCACTGCAATGAGAAGCCCGTACACCACAACGAAGAGTAGCCCCCGCTCGCTGCAACTAGAGAAAGCCCCTGCACAGCAACGAAGACCCAATGCAGCCAAAAATAAATAAATAAATAAATAAATAAAGTGATAAAGGTCTAATATAATTAAGTTATCCATTTTATAATTTTATTAAAAATAAGATAATACATCAATATATTGTTTCTTACTAATTTCTAATAATGCAGTGTAATGTGTAGCTAAAATTATACATTACTTGTGAAACAAGGAGTATGATAAATGCATGGTTTCCCTGAGTAAAGAGTACATATGTGGATGTGGATGTGATTCAAATTCTAGTGTTTAGCTTTTTAAAAAAAATAAATAAAAATCAAGTATAAAAAGAGTAAATAACTCCGTTATAGGAAATCTTTTCCTATTTAATGAAATAGAAACGTATTTACTGCTAAACACTAATTAAACTAGCCTGTACTTTCTTTTTTTTTTTTTTTTGGTCAATAGAAGGTAGACAATATTTAACAATTTTTAGAGAGTTCTCTTGCTGTCCAGTGGTAGTACTCGGTGCTTTCACTGCCGTGGCCAGGGTTCAGTCCCTGGTCAGGGAAATAAGATCCTGCAAGCTACATGACGCAGCCAGAACAAAACCAATTTTTAAAACAATAAGGATTTACCATTATAACAAATACTTCATGATATGATTTTTTTTTTTGGCTGCGTTTTGGGTCTTCATTGCTGCACGGGGTCTTTCTCTAGTTGCGGCGAGAGGGGGCTACTTTCGCCGCGGTGCTTGGGCTTCTCATTGCGGTGGCTTCTCTTGTTGCAGAGCACGGGATCTAGGCGCACGGGCTTCAGTAGTTGTGGCTCGCGGGCTCAGTAGTTGTGGCTCGCAGGCTCCAGAGTGCAGGCTCAGTAGTTGTGGCACACGGGTTTAGTTGCTCCGCAGCATATGGGATCTTCCCAGACCAGAGCTCAAACCCGTGTGCCCTGCATTGACAGGTGGATTCTCAACCACTGTGCCACCAGGGAAGCCCATCATGATATGATTTGATAAAAATGATTTTAACTACCTAATCAAGTAATGCACAACAAATCTAAAATAAATCAGATAAAAGTTTTATCCAAGATATCTGGAAAGATTTAGTAGTCCCGTGAAAACGTTCCAGGTATATTTAAAAGAATCACTGTCAACAGTCCATACGTTTTTTCTTTCCAAGAATGATCATTTAAAGACCTGCTTACATTAAATACATATAGAAAGACATTTTTGGCATTCAGGACAGAATTTCTTATCATGCTTTTTTTAAATTGAAGTATAGTTGATTTACAAAATCGTGTTAACTTCAGGTGTACAACACAGTGATCCAGTTTTACATATATATATTCCTTTTCAGATTCTTTTCCCTTACAGGTTATTACAAAATATTGAGTATAGTTCCCTGTGCTGTGCAGAAGGTCCTTGTTGGTTATTTTATATATAGTAGTGTGTATATGTCAATCCCAATCTCCCATTTTATACCTCCATCACCCCCCTTTCCCCTTTGGTAACCATAAGTTGGTTTTCTATGTCTGTGAGTCTCTTTCTGTTTTGTAAATAAGTTCACTTGTATCTTTTTATTTTGGCCAAGCCATGCGGCATGTGTGATCCTAGTTCTCCGATCAGGGATTGAACCTGTGCCCCCTGCATTGGAAACTTGGAGTCTTAACCACTGGACCACGAGGGAAGTCCCTGTATCATATTTTAGATTTCACATGTAAGTGATGTCATATGATATTTGTCTTTCTCTTTCTGACTTACTTCTCTTAGTATGATAATCTCTAGGTCCATCCATGTTTCTGCAAATGGCATTATTTCATCCTTTTTTATGGCTGATACTCTTGCCTTTTTTGTTCTGCTCTCAAGTGATTATCTAACAAGAGCTAGGCATTCTTGGGCAATAGTCAGGGGATAGAAGAGGCAAAATTATTGAATAAAAATTGTCAGTACTCCCACTGCGTCTATCATTTATCCAAATTCAAAACTTGGGGCAGAATGCCCTGGTCTTAATTTAACTTTACTCTTAACAGAAATGAGCCCAAGACAGGGAGAGACAGGAAGCCCTCTCCAAGAGTAAAGAAGGGTAATGCCTTTTTCTTATAAAGGGACAGAGGGCTATTGGTGATCCAGGCCTAGACTTGGGCCAACCAATGTTAGAAAATTTATGGGCAATGAAGAACTGGAAACATGTATCAAAGCCCTAAGAAGGCCTTCTCATGCCCCAGTGGAATCAGATCCTGGTTTGAAGACCACATATCTTGGTCATAGTGGAGCTGGTGAAGTGATATTGCCTCTTCACTCTACCAGATCCAGAAGGAATTGGAGGTAAATCCCTCGGCCAGAAAAGGGAGGGACTATGACCTTTTAATGAGTAATTAATAATAATAATAATAATACCTTTTCTTCTTAATTTATTCATAGGTTTTCATGAATAAACTATATTCTATTACTTTTTATTATTTATGCCTAGTGCTCAAACACACTGGTTTTCATGTTTACTTGACATTAAAATTGACAAGAGAGGTCTTTTAATTCTTTTAATAGTTAGCCAAAATTTGATTTTCTCTTCAGAACTTTTTTGTTTGAAGATCTGTAATCATTTTGTGACTTTGTTTAAGTTCCTATATTGAGATCACCCCAGAACACTTTTTAAAGGGGACTCTCAACCACTGCACCACCAGGGAAGCCCACCCCAGAACACTTTTTAAAGGAACAATCTACCTAAACTGTTACACTTGGGAAATGGCTCAAGAGATGCTAATTTATCAACATAATGAAATACCATGCAGTCAACAGAAACGGCAATGTTGAAGGCAAATGATGTGGTTGTGTACAATAGCATTTTAAAAAATTTTATTGGAGTATAATAGATTTACAATGTTGCATTAGTTTTAGGTGTACCACATAGTGATTCAGTTATACATATACATATATTCATTCTTTTTCAGATTTTTTTCCCATATAAGTTATTACAGAATATTGAGTATAGTTCCCTGTGCTATACAGTAAGTCCTTATTAGTTATCTATTTTATATATAGTAGTGTGTGTATGTTAATCCCAAGCTTACAAAGCATCTTAAATGCAGAAACTAGAACACTGATATCAGTGAGTCAGGTTATGTTGGTTCAGAGCTGAATTGGAGAAATTTAACATATTAAGTGGGAGATATATGAGGAATTTTTTCTCTTAAATCATTTTCTTAATGTGGTCAAAATATGTGTTGTACAATAAAAATATGCAGTGAATGTTGAGAGCAATGATCACTGTTAATGAGTAAACAAAAGTGTTCCTTGCAAATTAATTAGTAAGTAAAAGGACTTTCAAAGGGCAACGAGCTTAAGTTATAAAAGGGAGAGGTGGTTATAGAAAAACCTATTTGGCAAAAGGCTGCCAAAGAGACCCTAAAACATCTCTCCAGGGGGTAAATTCAAGAAAGGCCGAAGTAATAGGCTTATGGGGTAATGAACAAATCTGCAGAATGAAGGTCCAAGGACCTGTTGCTATTGATAAGCTTGAATATTTTGACATCCCCTCTCAAAGCAAGAAAACTAGCCAAGACAAAGGCAAATGTAGTGTGTATAAACTCAACAACCACATATCAAATATGTGTAAACCTCTGCCTCTGTGTTTCAGCATTTGCCCCCCTCTCAAGGGTTCTCCTCTTTCCTCTTTCCCTCCTTCCTGGGATCCTGGGTAAGGAAGCTTGAACAGGGGGAGTGGTTGGTCGTTGCTCATTAACCTATTTATCCCACTTGGATTCTGCCTCTGCTCTGGCACCTCACTGGGATGTGCTGGCCAGTAAAGCTTACCTCAAGCTCCACTGCCTGGGAGTCTTCCTCAGCCACAGTTACTCTACAGCTCAGTTGCCTTGTTGGTTCTGATGTCATGTTGAATGTAGCACCATGTTGAATAGAGTACCACTATGTGGTAGGGCCCTTCGGATGCAGCACTATGTTGGTGGTGGCAGCATGTTAGAGGAATTCCATGTTGGATCGAATGCCACATTGGCAACAGTGCCATGTTGGATGTAGCACCATGTTGGCAGTGGCACCAAGTAGATGGGGGCATGTTGGTGGGCCATCTGTGATTACTGAGTGCTGCACGGGCTCTCTAAATGACTGCTCTAGGGAATCCAAGACAAGCTGTCTACTCTGGGATTTCTCATCCCACCCCAAAACTGTGGGTCCTTAATACACATACTGTCCTTGGAAGTTCAATCCTGAGAGAAGTGTGGAACTAGAGCCCCATCTCTGACTTCTTCCTCTCTTCCAAAAAATCGTAAGAAAGTAAAAATCACCCATCATTCCACCCTACATAGATAGCTACTGTTGATATTTGCATAATAATATTTTTATTTGTGTGTACATTTGAATGAAATGGTACATGTTATACATAATGTTTTATAATATTTTTATTTAGTAATATATTTGTCAGTCTTTGTGTATGTGTGTGAGATCTTGTTTTTTTAATTTTTCTTGAAATATAATTGATTTACAATGTGTTAGTTTCAGGTGTACAGCAAAGTGATTCAGATATATATATGTGTATATATATATATATATATTCTTTTTTAGATTCTTTTTCATTATAGGTTATTACAAGATATTGAGTATGGTTCCCTGTGCCATACAGTCCTTGTTTTTTATCTATTTTACATATAGTGGTGTGTATATTTTATACTCTTTTTTCTTTTTTTGCGGTACGCGGGCCTCTCACTGTTGTGGCCTCTCCCGTTGCAGAGCACAGGCTCCGGACGCGCAGGCTCAGCAGTCATGGTTCACGGGACCAACCACTCCGCGGCCTGTAGGATCTTCCCGGACCGGGGCACGAACCCGTGTCCCCTGCATTGGCAGGCAGACTCTCAACCACTGCGCCACCAGGGAAGCCCTGGTGTGTATATTTTAATCCCAAACTCCAAATTTATCTCTCCCCTGCCTTTCTCCTTTGGTAACCATAAGTTTGTTTTCTATGTTTGTGAGTCTATTTCTGTTTTGTAAATTATCTTTATTTTTAATGGCTGTATACGCTTCCATAGTATAAATGTACAACTCATTTAATCAATTCCCTCTTCATTTTGGGTGCTAACAATTGTTCACTCTTTTTTTTTTTTTTTTTTTTTTTGCTGTACGCGGGCCTCTCACTGCTGTGGCCTCTCCCGTTGCGGAGCACAGGCTCCGGACACACAGGCTCCGCGGCCATGGCTCGCGGGCCCAGCCGCTCCGCGGCATGTGGGATCTTCCGGGATCGGGGCACAAACCCGTGTCCCCTGCATCGGCAGGCGGACTCTCAACCACTGCGCCACCAGGGAAGCCCTGTTCACTCTTATATAAACAGTGGTGTATATCCTTGCAGAGAAATCTCTGTTCATCACCACGATGTTTTCATTAGTAAATTTCCTAGAATTAGAATTTCTGGGTCAAGGGATAAACTAAAGTGATGCATGCTCACTGTAAAAATTCAAACAATACAGAAGTTTATGTTGCTAATAGGTGTATACACTTCCAGCCTTTTTTCTCTGTATGTCCACACACATATGTGTGCACACACACAGACACACATTTATAAAAGGTAAAATGGTATCATACTATGCATATTATTCCACAGCTTGCTCTTTTATAAAAACTAGAGTAGATCATGAACATCCTCCTAGTCTATAAGTTTACCTCATTTTAAGTTGCAGAGTATTCCAGAATAAAGGTATATTTTGTAAGCCATTCCCCAGTGGACAGACATTTAAGTTGCTTCCAGTATTTCTCTCTTATAAATTGTGTGGCAGTAAATATTCTTGTTTGTATAACTTTGCACACTTGTGTGAGTAATTCTTTAGGATAAATTTCTAGAAGTGGATTTCTGGGTCAAAATGTGTTAGGAACATACTGAAGTTCAGTCTCAGCCTTGGTATTCTACCAAAATTTGATATTTGCGTTTGGTTTTAGCCAAAGAGCAAAATGCCTATCTTGTGATCACTTCTGACTTTCCTGACCTCGTCATCAGTGATCACATGGTAGCCCTGGACATCAACAAGTCCATCTAGTCAACCAAGCTCCTGCTTCGCTTATTGACTCTGGTAGGTAGAATAATGCCCCTCCCCCAAAGATGTCCATTTCTCTCTCTTTTTAAAAAATTTTATTTATTTATTTATTTATTTATTTTAATTATTTATTTTTGGCTGCATTGGGTCTTCGTTGCTGCATGCGGGCTTTCTCTAGTTGCAGCGAGCGGGGGCTACTCTTCATTGCGGTGCGAGGACTTCTCATTGCAGTGGCTTCTCTTGTTGCAGAGCATGGGCTCTAGGTGCACGGGCTTCAGTAGTTGTGGCTCGCGGGCTCTATAGCACAGGCTCATTAGTTGTGGCTCACGAACTTAGTTGCTCCGCAGCATGTGGGATCTTCCCGGACCAGGGCTCAAACCCCTGTCCCCTGCATTGGCAGGCAGATTCTTAACCACTGTGCCACCAGGGAAGCCCAAGGTGTCCATTTCTAATACCTGAAACAGTGAATATGTTAGGTTACATGGCAAAGGGGGATCAAAGGTGCAGACAGAATCAAGTTTACTAATCAACTGATTCTAAAATAGATTATCCTGGATTATCCAGATGGGTACAAGATAATCACGAAGATCCTTAAAAGTGAAAGAAGGAAGCTGAAAAGAAGGGTCAGAGGGAGACAAGACTATGGAAGAACAGTCAGAGAGATGGCTGTGTAGATGGAGGAAAGGGACCATGAGCCAAGGAATGTAGACAGCTCCTAGAAACTGGAAAAGGCAAGGAAATGGATTCTTCCCTATTGTCACCTTGATTTTAGCCCAACGTCAGACTTCAAACTATAAAATAATAAATTTGTATTGTTTCAAGCTACTAAATTCGTGGTAATTTGTTACAGCAGCAATAGAAAACTAATACCATGATCAAGAGATTTCTGGTCTAACAGAGCTAATCTGATTAAGTAAGTATTTATAGAATGGAAAATCGATCAAGAAAATGTTTCATGAGTGTCCTTGACAATGGAACGCACATGGTAAAGCTTGTGAGTGGTTTTGGAATCAGAGACATACAGTGCTCTGTCTATACCTTTCAGATGTTTCTTCAGACAGTCCCTTTAGTGCAGCAGGTTGTGTTGGTCAAAGGCAGAGAATGGGCTGCTTTCATCATTTTTCTTCAGGCAAAGACATTACCTGACCTGTCAGAGATTTTGGGAACTGTCTTGTCATACATATACAAGTTGAAATGGCAGCCATTAGGTGTTTAAGTACAACTATAACAAGAAGACTTTTCACTATTTTTCAATAATAATACCAACACAGTAGGACTTACTAACAACCAGTTGTTGCTTACGATAAAAATAGTTTGCAGGAACCTGATAAAGAGAACTGAAACCAATTTAATTTCCTCTCTCTGGATTAAAAAAAGTACTGGGTCCAGGCATACTTTCCTGTCATTATACACGGAGAACAAGCAAAAATAACAGCTATTTGTTCCAACAAATACTTGCTCCTAGAAAACTATGAACTAACAAAAAGAGCTTACTTATCAAAACTAGCATTTTACTCATTGACGCTTGCTTAAAGACTGTTGCCTCACTGTGCCTACCAATCCAAAATTATTGTTATAAATTCTGCCTAATCTCGATCAGTTTCCTACTTTGCAAGACCCTCCTTTAAACTACCCAGTTTGGACCCTAAAGCCCTGTAAACATCCTTCCCTGACTTTCCCCCTCTGAGAAATTTTTATGACTTTGTCAATTTGGCATTCTCTTTAATGCTGTAAGTTTATTAAATTTAACTTAACTTGAACAGGTTTTCAGGGGGTCTTTTGGAGTCTTTTCCCGATAGAGGTAATCTTGAGGGTGCTAGTATACTTTCCATGAACGCTACTCTAAAGATTCTCCTATATTCTCACTCCAGGGAAGATACTGAAGTTGGTGTGTATGCAGTGGAAGCTGAGTATCATATGGATATTCATATACAGTTTTATTTCCTTAAACACAAGTCACCTTGCTCCACAGCAACAGTTCTAGGTCCAAAGTCAAAGGAATCTATTTATTAGAAATAAAAATATGTAAGTGAAAGTAGCAATGTTACATCTACTATTTAGTAGGTGTTTTCTTCAAGCAAAGCAAAGCTCTTCAGTTTGTGTGTTTGCTTCAGTGAAATTGTATCATCAACTTAGCCTCAAGTCCAGGAATTGAAGAGGAGATAAATCTTTACCCAGTCAGCTCGCTATTAGAGAGGAAGGAAACTTTAATAACTTGATGACAACATCACTGTCAGTTGAACACTTTACTGCAGAACCTACAGAAATAAATCTGGCTCCTCCACTCACCTTTGCTGACTATACTGAAAATGAATGACTGTTTAGTATCACAAAAGTACACGTAGCAATCGAGCAGCCCATGTTACTTGGAAATTATGGTGCCCATAAGTATTAAAATGTAAAACTTAAAAAATTTGGCTACTAAAATAAAATAATTATAATTATTTATAAAAATAATTACTATATAATAATAATTTTGAAATAATTCTAATTAAAATTTGTATTTGAACAAAATGTGTTTATGGTATACCTCTGTTAACACAATTAAAATTGTTAAAGGTATCACCAAATTTTTATCCAAGAAGTTTGTACTAATGTAAAAAGTATGTACCAATATACATTTTTAAGGCTCTGGAGATAGACTACCTAACTGTCCTCCAGAAAACATGAGCCATTTGATTCTGCAACACTGAAGAAGAATGTCCATTTATGTGTTGTTAAAGGAGAATTTTTCAAAAAAGTTATAATCGTGAACAGGAATAAATAATGGGCATTTATGAATTGCAAAGTCTTCATAGACATTAACTTTCCTGGTCCTTTTAGCATCCATGTAGTAGGGAGGGCAGTAACAGCTGCTGCCTCCATTTTACAAATGCAGAGATTGAGCCTCAGAGAAGTGGCACCTAAGGTCACAGACTCTGAGTGGTAGCATGTGGACTTGGCATAGGGTTCTCAGACGCTGTGTTCCTTTTTCATGTACCTGGCCACTTATGTGACCACATTCTCTATGCTCTCAGCGTCTTTGGGAGCCTTCCAGTTCCTCCTTCAGCCCGTCTCACCTTCTGCAGGAGAAGGCCAGGCACAGCCCTATAGCAATGACAGTTTCTTCCACCCTTGCCATCTCTGCCCTTGCCATCATTCCCAAATTTAAGAACAATACTTGTCCACTTGGGACTACCCTGGTGGTCCAGTGGGTAAGACTCCATGCTCCCAGTGCAGAGGGCCTGGGTTCAATCCCTGGTCATGGAACTAGATCCTGCATGCATGCCGCAACTAAGAAGTCCACATGCTGCAACTAAAAGATCCCTCATGCTGCAACGAAGATCCCGCATGCCTCAACTAAGACCCAGTGCAGCCAAAATAAATAAATAATAATAATAATAAAAGAACAATACTTGTCCATTCCACACACACTCAACTCTAGCATCCTAATGCTTTTTGCGGCTTTTCTGGACAGAGCAGATTCTCCTTCAAGGGGTGTATAATAGGAAAATCCCACTTGTTTCTTAAAAGCCATTTAGTTATCAAATCACACAATCATGGCTGGCCTTTGAGGTAAGCCCCTTCCCTGCATGCAATACTCCCTCTTTTTTCTTCCAGCCGTTGCTGATACATTTCTGCAAATAGTGTGCCTCTCCCTTTATTGTTGGAAAGCTGAGCTGGTAAAAATGTTTTTCATCTGCTCATATAAAAATATCTTTCTAAATTAAATGTTATTTTTGTTAAGAAAAGCAAATTATATTTAACAGAAAAATTTAAAAATATTTTAAAATTTAAGGGGAAAAATCACTTCCAGTTTCATCCAGAAATAACTACTTTTGACATTTTCGTCTTTTTTATTCATATATATGTGTGAATATCTCTGTATATGATATAATTTTCAACTGATATGTTAAGTAACTTTTCCACAACTGCTTTTATAGAATCACAGAATCTAGATTTAGAAGAAAACTCGAGGCCTTCAAGATATTTCTTCCTGGTTTGAGGGCTTTGATTGGGTCTGCCTAGACACTGCTTGTATCCTCCAGGGACTGGGAGCCCAGTTTGTACCAAGAGAATCCATTCCTGGTTTGGAAAATTCTCATTCCGTTTTTGTCTCCTGAAATGACAGAATATGAATATGAATATGTCCTATTTGGATTTCTCTTCTCAGATTGAATATCCCTGGTTTCCATGATTATTCCTTGCTTGACAGAATTTTCAGAGCCACTCATGATGCTGGTCACCCTCCCAGGGGAGTCTGTTCACTTATAACACTGCCTCCAGTCCCTGACATGAAGTCCCAAGTGCAGCCTGGCAGATGTGGTGTGTAGTGGGGCTGCTGCTTCCCTAACCCCAGACACTTGACCTCCAGTAACACTGCCCAGGATGGCACTATATTTTTAGCAGCTACTTTTACTGTAAACTTTTGGGTTGGTCTTAAAAAGCCATCAGTCAGGATTAATTGGAGAAAGATAATGCCAGTCTGAATGCCAGCCTTCTCAAATCCAAAATCTATTTTGGGGAGTGGAAAGGGAGCCTAACATTGGTTGGTGTGTGTGTGTGTGTGTGTGTGTGTGTGCACATGTGTGTGTTTGTTCACCATCTATCAGATGTAATGCTGAGCACATTCATATCTTTATTATTATTATAGTTATTGTTACTGTCATGGCAGTTTCAGTTGGTTGAGGTCCTACTGTGCACTAGGCATAAATTAATTTCATTTCACAGAGCCCCAGGATAATTAATTGTTGTTTTACACATGAGGAAAGGAAGGCAGGGAAATTGGACAACTTGTTCCAAGGTCCCACACCAGTAAGATGTTTACGCCCATATTCTACCCCTATATCATATTGCCTCAGAAAAGTGCAACCACTGATCAACAGTCAAGTTCAGAGTGAGACTCCCGGGAATTCCCTGGCAGTGCAGTGGCTAAAGACTATGCGTTTTCACTGTGGAGATCCTGCAAGCTGATAAATGATCAGATTTTTAATATAGTTCAAAGGTTAATGTCCACGGAATTTCTTGACAGATTCAATGTGGGGTGTAAGAGGAGTGAAATACAAAACTAAGGATTTTAGCCTGAGCAATAGGGCTGAGATAAAGAAGGCTGTGGGTGGAGCATGTTTTGGAGTGGCATTTGAGCATTTAGGGGTTTTTTTTTGTTTTTTTAAAAATAAATAAATTTATTTATTTATTTTTGGCTGTGTTGGGTCGTAGCCGCCTGTGGGCTTTTCTCCAGCTGGAGCAAACGGGGGCTACTCTTCGTTGCAGTGTGCAGGCTTCTCATTGCAGTGGCTTCTCTTGTTGCAGAGCATGGGCTCTAGGTGCACGGGCTTCAGTAGTTGTGGCACATGGGCTCAGTAGTTGTAGCTTGTGGGCTCTAGAGCGCAGGCTCAGTAGTTGTGGCTCATGGGCTTAGTTGCTCCACAGCATGTGGAATCTTCCCGGACCAGGGCTTGAACCTGCGTCCCCTGCATTGGCAGGTGGATTCTTAACCACTGCGCCACCAGGGGAGTCCGAGCATTTAGTTTTAAACATGCTGATTTGTAGATATCTTAATAGACACTCAAGTGGAGATGCCAAGTTAGCAGTTAGCTATACAGGTATACCTTGTTTTATTACATTTTGCTTTTTGCACTTTGCAGATACTGAGCTTTTTACAAATTAAAGATTTATGGCAACACTGCATTGAGCAAATCTATTGGTGTAATTTTTCTAACAGCATTTGCTCAACTTGCATCTCTGTGTCACATTTTGGTAATTCTCACAATATTTAAAAAATTTTCATTATTATTATACTTGTTATGGTGATCTATGATCAGTGATCTTTGATGTTACTATTGTGAAAGATTACAACTCACTGAAGGCTCAGATGATGGTTTGCATTTTTTAGTAATAAAGTATTTTTTAATTAAGGTATGTACATTTTTTAGACATAATGCTATTATACACTTATTAGACTACAGTGTAAACATAACTTTTATATGCACTGGGAAACTAAAAAATTCATATGACTTGCTTTATTGAGATATTCACTTTATTGCAGTGGTCTGGAATCAAACCCACAGTATCTCCAAGGTATGCCTGTACAGTTTTGGAGATCAGGAGAGCAGCCTAAGCTAGATATATAAAATTGAGACTTGGCACATGGATGATGCTTAAAGCCACAAGGCTGGATGAGGTCACCAAGAGAGTGATCTCCCTATTATCTCCTCTGGATCTGTGATTAGATGTTTCCTAAATCTTCTCATTCTCTCCACCATGACTCTTATCCGTGCTTTCAATTTTCTTTCTCTTCCTCCCTCTATGCTACAAGTCCCAGCAGTTTCTTCAGATCCAACATCTAGGTCATTAATTCTCTCTTTCACTGTTTATAGTCTGTCATTTTAACTTTTAGAACTACATTTTCTTCATTCCTAGAAATTTTTTTAAAAAAATATGCACTCTATTTTAATAGCCTTTATCATATGTTTGACACATACTTTGTCTTTATTTAAAACATAACATATATATTGTATAATCTTTATCCAGTAATTTGTTATCTGAAGTTCTTAACTCTGAAACTCTGATTCTGTTTACACTGTGCCTCCATCATGCTACATTGTTTCCATGTATGCCACATGTGCACACATGCATGCATATGCATGTGTGTGTCTCTGTGTGTTAATCTTTGGAGCTCATGTTTACTAGGGCTTTGTGGGAATGCTGTGTAGCTGGATAAAGGGCCTGAACACTAGATTTTAAAATTTGATTCTACTAGGTGTTTCAACCTTGGGAAAATATTTTTTTTCTGTCTAAAAACAAACCTTTAGATCTCCAGTTTTATTGAAGCCTTGGGCTAGTTTTTATGCTAATTCTTCAGCCTGGTGGCTCCTGGACCACACAGTGTAAATTTGAATCCCAAACCTGTGCATGGTTGCAAATTCTCACAGGACCTGTTCTCCCTCATCCCTGGGGAAATGTTATTTCTCCATGTCAGTGGGGAAATTTTTTTAGCTCACCTCTTCATCGGGTGCTACCTTTATGCAAGGGGTCCCATTTCCATCTTCCTATGAGGCATGGGCCATAGTCTTATTTCTCACACTTATGTGGGCATTAACACTCAAGAGCAACCGTCCACTCACACACCTTCTACTAGCCACAGCCGGTTCACACACTGACCACTCTGGTTTTCAATTCTCCAGCTCCTGGCAGTTCCCTTTCTTTCCTGCAAATTTAGCTTTGCATTTAAAAGAATGTTATACTTTAGACAGTATCTGTTTGTAGCCAGAGTGTTTTCAGGTTACCTGATCTGTCACATTGATGGAATTGGAAGTCCCTTTAGGGGTGAATGTGATGGTCAGATTAGCTCAGCAGGAACTATTTTCTAGAACAACAGGCATGTTTGAGTGGATATCATGCCCCCTAGCTCCCTGTCATGTTGGAAGCATCTGCTTCTGTGAGGAGTTTGCATGGAGGGTGATCTACAGAGCACTGTTTGGCTTATTCCTGTGGCTCTGCCCACGCTGATGATTGTTTGTTTGTGCCAGAACTGACTGAGGCGTATGTGGTGATGAATGAGCTAGAGACACATGAGACCAACTGCCATGACAGAGGCCCAGCCTGCCCTGACCTGCAGGCCCCAGGACTGGCTGTCCAGGAATTCTGTGCAGGGACGTCCAGCATGCCATTCTAGCCAGTGACAGGGAATGAAGGGAAGGGGGACTGGTTATACCACAAATGGCTGCTTCCTGTGGCTCCAGCAGGATGATGTACCCCTGTTTACTATGTTCTATTTCCTGAGCTGCTCCAAAGATGCGGGAACCCCAAACAAGTCCTGGTAAGGGCAAGGGCAGCCAAGAAGGGAAAGAATCTGAAATCTCTAAGGCCTCCAACTCATCAGCTGGGATGATGAGCAGAGCCTGGACATATCTGCCTGTTTGGCCACATTTAAAGGAAACATGAGGACTGACATTCCCCGTGTGTCATCCAGGGGAATGAAGTCAGGGGACTTCAAAGCTGCTCCGGGAAGCCTTGGCATAGAAGGAGTCTCTGAAAGCTGTTTCAGGACCATTGTGTATCTGCCAGTCAGTGAAAGAGAAAGGGGGTGGATAGGAGAGAGGGCAGAGACCTTAAGGAAAGTCTTCAGCTTTCTCTCTTCAACAAAACCCCCATCTGGCTGCTCACTGATGGGCTGAAGAACAGAACCACAGTGTCTTTGATTGGAAAGATGCCATTTAGTTCAACCTTCCAGCTAGTGCAGGTTCTGCAATCTCCTTGCCAGACAGCCTCCCACCATGGGGTTCTCACTGCGAACTTCATGGTAGGAATGATCTCATTTTAAGCCTCTTCTTATTTTGAGGTAAAAATCTGCCTTTCAGTCATTTCCACCTACACCCCATCCTCTCCTGGTTGCTGAGGAAGAAGCACCTCCTGCCTTCACTGGCTCAGGAACACAAAGAGGATTCCCTGCGAGAACCTACAGTCTCACCCATGAGAACCAGGGCTCCTCGGACCCAGCTCATCCCCAGGATGGCCATCCAGGAAAGGAAAGAGGCTGACCAGTGGGACAAAGGCCTGCCAAAGGGAGACTGGCTGAGCTACTTTTTCACTTTCTTACTGGAGACTCAGTTAGGACCCCACCTGTACATAGGGAAGACATCCTCCCAGATAGGAAATAAAATAAAGTTCTTGGATGAGCACCGAAAGCCAAACTAGGAAGTTATTTTATCCTGTCCCTGCATATAAGATAGTGAATTGAAACCAAAAGTGTTCTGTGAAGATATTCGAAGGTGTCCTTTGAAGGCTGTTCCTCCTGGCAGGCAGGCCATTGTGTGTTCTCTGGGCTGCACCCAGCCTTGGAGCAGAGGGATTGGAGTCTGGGCAGGTGCTTTGGCAGTGCCTCTAGAGCAGGCAGGAGTAGCTGGTGGTTTCGTCCTTCAACGCAGTGGCAGTGACTCCCTATTTTCTATGTGTCTGCTGGAGGCCCATCATGGTTTTCAGATAATTGTGCTAGACACAGAAAAGGGGAGAAAACAGAAGTTAATTAGGACATGCGGACCTAACAAGGACTCAGAAGCCACACCACTTATATCCACCCCATCATTCTTCCTGCAAATATCACTGTTTGAGGACAAGGATTCCCTCTGACTAGCCCGTTCTGTGAGAAATAATGTTCCATTCAATCCCTCTCATTCTTTCATGCTAAAGAAAGTGTGTAAACCTGTTTTTAAATGTTTAAAAGGAGACAGGCGTGTTTCAAGGGCCCACTTGAAAGCTTCTGAAAAGAAGTAGGTTCAAAAAAAGAAAAGGGCTCTCTCTCCAGAGGGGTGGGGGCCCATGTATTCTGAAGGGCCTTCCCTCTGCAAATCAACTAGATGTTCGTGAATCCTACCCTTTTAATGAACTGCTAGGCTCTTGGAAAGCATGTGGAAAAAGTAAGCTGAAACAGAATCAGTGGGAAGGGCAGTGAGCAAGCAAATGCTAAAAGGAACATGGAATTTGGAGGTGAATCCTAGATTCCCCACATGGTGAATCTGAACTGAAACTGAAGCTCCCACATGAAGCTGGAATTATTTTACCCCAATTTTTTATTGTGGTAAAATACACAAAACATACAAATTTCCATCTTAACTGTGTTTAAGTGTACAGTTTAGTGGTATTAAATACATTGATAATGTTGTGCAGCCATCACTACCATCTATCTCCATAACTCTTTTCATCATCCCAAACTGAAATTCCATATGCTTTGAACAATAACTCCCCGTTCCCCTCTCCCCCCAGACCCTGAAAATCACCACTATACTTTCAATCTTTATGACTTTTTTAAGTCAATCATTTAATTTTTAAATTATTTTTTTAAGTGTTATTGGAGTGTAGTTGATTTACAATGTTGTGTTAGTTTCAGGTGTACAGCATAGTGATTCAATTATACATATACATATATTCATTCTTTTTTAGATTCTTTTCACATATAGGTTATCCCAGAATATAGGTTGTCCCAGAATATTGAGTAGAGTTCCCTGTGCCATATAGTAGGTCTCTGTTGGTTATCTATCTTATATATTGTAGTGTGTTGTCTGTTAATCCCAAGTTCCTGATTTATCCCTCCCTGCCACATTTCCCCTTTGGTAACCATAAGTTTGTTTTCAATATCTGTAAGTCTGTTTCTATTTTGTAAATAAGTTCATTTGTATCATTTAAAAAAATTAGATTCCACATATGAGTGACATCATATGATATTGGTCTTTCTCTGTCTGACTTACTTCACTTAGTATGATAATCTCTAGGTCACACCATGTTGCTGCAAATGGCATTATTTCATTCTTTTTTATGGCTGAGTAGTATTCCATTGTATATATGTACCACATCTTTATCCATTCCTCTGTCGATGTACATTTAGGTTGCTTCCATATCTTGGCTATTGTAAATAGTGCTGCAATGAACATTGGGGTGCATGTATCTTTTCGGATTTTGGTTTTCTCTGGGTTTATGCCCAGGAGTGGGATTGCTGGGTCATATAGTAGTTCTATTTTTAGTTTTTTTAAGGAACCGCCATACTGTTCTGTATAGTGGTTGTACCAATTTACATTCCCACCAACAGTGTAGGAGGGTTCCGTTTTCTCCACACCCTCTCCAGCATTTATTTATTTATTCATTTTTATTTATTTATATTTTTTTGGTGTGTTAGTTTCTGCTTTATAACAAAGTGAATCAGCTATACATATACACATACCCCATATCTCCTCCCTCTTGCGTTTCCCTCCCATTCCCTATCCCACCCCTCTAGGTGGTCACAAAGCACCGAGCTGATCTACCTGTGCTATGCAGCTGCTTCCCACTAGCTATCTGTTTTACATTTGGTAGTATGTATATGTCCACCAGCATTTATTTTTTGTGGACTTTTTCCCCCCCAGATTTATTGAGATGTAATTGCCATATAATATAATATTGCATAAGTTTAAGGTGTACAGTGTGTTGATTTGACACACATATATTGTAAAGTGACTGCAACCATAGCATTAGCTAACACCTCCATCATATCATATAAGTACTATTTCTTTTTTGTGGTGAGAACATTTAAGATCTACTCTCTTAGCAACTTTCAAGTATATACTACAGCATTATTAACTATAATTACCATGCTATACATTAGATCCCCAGAACTTATTCATCTTATAACTGGAAGTTTGTGTCCTTTGACCAACATCTCCCCATTCCCCACCCCCACCCCCAGCCCCTGGTAACCACCATTCTAATCTCTGTTTCTATGAGTTCAGCATTTTGTTTGTGGACTTTCTGATCATCGCCATTCTCACCAGTGTGAGGGGATACCTCATTGTATTGATAGTTTTTGTTTGTTTGTTTGTTTGTTTTAGTTAGTTATTTTGCCCAAGCAGTGCAGCATGTGGGATCTTAGTTCCCCGACCAAGGACCGAACCTGCATCCCCTGTGTTGGAAGCAGGGAGTCTTAACCAGCGCCAGGGGAGTCCCCACATTGAGGTTTTGATTTGCATTTCTCTAATAATTAGTTATGTTGAGCATCTTTTCATGTGCTTTTTGGCCATCTGTATGTCTTCTTTGGAGAAACGTCTATTTAGATCTTCTGCCCATTTTTTTGATTGGGTTGTCTGTTTTCTTGATATTGAGCTGCATGAGCTGGTTGTGTACTTTGGAGATTAATCCCTTGTTGGTTGCTTGACTTGCAAATATTTTCTCCCATTCTGAGGGTTGTCTTTTTGCTTTGTTTATGGTTTCCGTTTCTGTGCAAAAGCTTTTAAGTTTAACTAGATTCTATTTGTTTATTTTTGTGTTTATTTTCATTACTCTAGGAGGTGGATCAAAAAAGACCTTGCTGCAATTTATGTCAAAGAGTGTTCTTCCTATGTTTTCCTCTAAGAGCTTTATAGTGTCCAGCCTTACATTTAGGTCTCCAATCCATTTTGAGTTTATTTTTGTGTGTGGTGTTAGGGAGTGTTCTAATTTCATTCTTTTACATGTAGCTGTACAGTTTTCCCAGCACCACTTATTGAAGAGGCTGTTATTTTCTTCATTGTATATTCTTGTCTCCTTTGTCATAGATTAGGTGACCATAGGTGCGTGGGTTTATCTCTGGACTTTCTATTCTGTTCCAATGATCTATATTTCTGTTTTTGTGCCAGTACCATACTGGGTTTTTGTTTGTTTGTTTTTTTAACATCTTTATTGCAGTATGATTGCTTTACAATGGTGTGTTAGTTTCTGCTTCATAACAAAGTGAATCAGTTATACATAAACATATGTTCCCATATCTCTTCCCTCTTGCGTCTCCCTCCCTCCCACCCTCCCTATCCCACCCCTCTAGGTGGTCACAAAGCACCGAGTTGATCTCCCTGTGCTATGCGGCTGCTTCCCACTAGCTATCTATTTTACGTTTGGTAATGTATATATGTCCATGCCACCCTCTCACTTTGTCACAGCTTAGCCTTCCCCCTCCCCATATCCTCAAGTCCATTCTCTAGTAGGTCTGTGTCTTTATTCCCGTCTTACCCCTAGCTTCTTCATGACTTTTTTTTTCTTAGATTCCATATATATGTGTTAGTGTACGGTATTTGGTTTTCTCTTTCTGACTTACTTCACTCTGTATGACAGACTCTAGGTCCATCCACCTCACTACAAATATCTCAATTTTGTTTCTTTTTATGGCTGAGTAATATTCCATTGTATATATGTGCCACATCTTCTTTATCCATTCATCCAATGATGGACAGTTAGGTTGCTTCCATGTCCTGGCTATTGTAAATAGAGCTGCAATGAACATTGTGGTACATGACTCTTTTTGAATTATGGTTTTCTCAGGGTATATGCCCAGTAGTGGGATTGCTGGGTCGTATGGTAGTTCTATTTGTAGTTTTTTAAGGAACCTCCATACTGTTCTCCATAGTGGCTGTATCAATTTACATTCCCACCAACAGTGCAAGAGTGTTCCCTTTTCTCCACACCCTCTCCAGCATTTATTGTTTCTAGATTTTTTGATGATGGCCATTCTGACTGGTGTGAGATGATATCTCATTGTAGTTTTGATTTGCATTTCTCTAATGATTAATGACGTTGAGCATTCTTTCATGTGTTTGTTGGCAATCTGTATATCTTCTTTGCAGAAATATCTATTTAGGTCTTCTGCCCATTTTTGGATTGGGTTGTTTGTTTTTTTGTTACAGAGCTGCATGAGCTGCTTGTAAATCTTGGAGATTAATCCTTTGTCAGTTGCTTCATTTGCAAATTTTTCCCCCATTCTGAGGGCTGTCTTTTCATCTTGTTTATGGATTCCTTTGCTGTGCAAAAGCTTTGAAGTTTCATTAGGTCCCATTTGTTTATTTTTGTTTTTATTTCCATTTCTCTAGGCGCTGGGTCAAAAAGATCTTGCTGTGATTTATGTCATAGAGTGTTCTGCCTATGTTTTCCTCTAAGAGTTTGATAGTGTCTGGCCTTACATTTAGGTCTTTAATCCATTTTGAGTTTATTTTTGTGTATGGTGTTAGGGAGTGTTCTAATTTCATACTTTTACATGTACCTGTCCAGTTTTCCCAGCACCACTTATTGAAGAGGCTGTTTATTCTCCACTGTATATTCTTGCCTCCTTTATCAAAGATAAGGTGACAATATGTGTGTGGGTTTCTCTCTGGGCTTTCTATCCTGTTCCATTGATCTATATTTCTGTTTTTGTGCCAGTACCATACTGTCTTGATTACTGTAGCTTTGTAGTATAGTCTGAAGTCAGGAAGCCTGATTCCTCCAGCTCCATTTTTCTTTCTCAGGATTGCTTTGGCTATTCGAGGTCTTTTGTGTTTCCATACAAATTGTAAAATTTTTTTGTTCTAATTCTGTGAAAAATGCCATTGGTAATTCGATAAGGATTGCACTGAATCTGTAGAATGCTTTGGGTAGTATAGTCATTTTCACAATATTGACTCTTCCAATCCAAGAACATGGTATATCCCTCCATCTGTTTGTGTCATGTTTGATTTCTTTCATCAGTATCTTATCATTTTCTGAGTACAGGTCTTTTGCCTCCTTAGGTAGGTTTATTCCTAGGTATTTTATTCTTTTTGTTGCAATGGTAAATGGGATTGTTTCCTTAATTACTCTTTCTGATCCTTTGTTGTTACTGTATAGAAATGCAACAGATTTCTGTGTATTAATTTTGTATCCTGCAACTTTACCAGATTCATTGATGAACTCTAGTAGTTTTCTGGTAGCATCTTTAGGATTTTCTATGTATAGTCTATCTTTATGATTTCTGACTACTCTAAGTACCTCATGTAAGTGGAACCATACAGGTATTTGTCTTTCTATGACTGGTTTATTTCACACAGTGGCTGTACCATTTTACATTCCCACCAACAGCTCACAAGGGTTCCAATTACTCCACATCCTTGCCAACACTTGTTCTTTTCTTTTTTTTTTTTTATTACTAGCCATCCTAATGCGTGTAAGGTGGTATCTCATTGTAGTTTTGATTTGCATTTCTCTAATGATTAGTAATGTTGAGCATTCTTTCATGTGTTTACTGTCCATCTGTATATCTTCTTTGGAGAAATGTCTATTCAAATCCTTTGCCCATTTTTGAATTGGGTTTTGTTTTCTGGTTGTTGAGTTTTAGGAATTCTCTGTATATTCTGGATATTAATCCCTTATCAGGCTGGAATTCTTGAAGGAGTTTAAAATGGTCCTGTGTTGGTAATGCCGCATGGCAAAAGCAGGTGCAAACTCTTTCAGGAGGAAAGTAATTTCAGCTTGTACATTCAGGACTCTTAGAGCTGAAGTTCAATCACATTTATGGTCAACTGAATTTCAACAAGGGTACCAGACAATTCAACAGAGAAAGAATCACTTTTTCAACAATTGGCACTGGGAAAACTGGATATCCACAAGGAAAAGAATAAAGTTGGACCCCTGCCTCACATCATATGCCCCCTCCTCTGAGCCCAGAAGGGGTAGGCCTCTCTGTGGTCAGACAAGGAAGCTCCTGCATAGTGGTCACAGTCAAACAATGTCTGAGGCTGGGCTGCCTATGCCTACTTGACCCCACTCCATTCTCTCCCATAGAGCCCTGCCCTCCTACAGGTCTGGGCTTCCTTGATCCAGGACTGATCTGGGCTTCCCTTCAGGGGCCAGAGTTAATAAAGCTTGATGCTCACAGCATAAGGCTAAATGGCTGCCTGGATAAAGCCATCCTCTCTCCTGATGAAGGAGTGGGCCCAGGCAACTAGGATGGGCAGGTGACCCTGCCCCAAGCCACAGCTGACTGAACCAAGAATGCACACTTAACCCAAGAAGAGTCAGTTAGGCTTCTCCCTCCAGAGAGACACAAAGTAAGTAGTCAGGTGATACTGGGCACTGGGGCTGTGAAGTCTTGGAAAATAAGGGCATGCCAGGACCAAGGCTGGAGCTAGAAATTGAGAGGTGGGGAGGGGAGAACAGATAGATGAAGGATCAAACCTCAGGGAGAAGCTAAGGTCAGATCTGGAAGGAGAAAGGCCTGGAGGGAGAGGAGCCTGGGCCCTGCTTCCTACAGATGAGTTCTATGGCCTGCTAATCAAAGTGTGGTCTTGGACTAGCTGCATGGGCACCATCTGGGTACTTATTAAAAGTGCAGACTCTCAGATTCACCCTGGACCTGCTGCATCAGAATCTGCATTCTAACAAGACTCCTGGTGATGTATGTACACAGCACAGGGTGAGAGGTGCTACTATGGAACCTTCAAAATCTGTGTTAACAAACCCCTTCACTCAAGCTTCTTTGAGTGGGCTTTAGCTCCTCACAGCCATCAAAGGTCAGTGAAGGTATCAGTTTAACTATAAATGTAAAGAATGAACTCAGTCAGGAGAAGGGCTTTCTAACTATAACACAAAATCCAGAAGCCAAGAAAGACAAGACTGATAAACTTGATTTCATAAAAATCAGCAAAATAACTGCAAAAAAAAACGTAAGTAAAGCCAAAAGACAAATAGGGGGAAATATTTGCAACTCATATCATAAAGAGCTAATCTCCCCAATATATCAAGAGTTCCTATAAATTAATAAGAAAAATACCAACAACCAATAGAAAAATGGGCAAAAATATCAACAGGCAGTTTATAGGAAAAGAAATTAAAATGGCCCTTAAACATATGAAAAGAAGCTTGACTTTACTGATAATAAGAGAAATACAAATCAAGGCTAGACTGAGAGACCATTTTCACCTTTCAGATTGGAAAAACCCAAAAAGCAGGATACTGCATCTTGCGGAGAGGCTGTGGGGAACTAGCATCCTGTATATGCTGCTGGGGGGTGGGGTGTGGGTGATGGGTTCAGCTCTAGGCAGGCAATTCGGCACCATCTATCAAAAGTACAAATGTCCTTTTGGCCAAGAAATTCACTCCTACAAACTTGCCTTTCACTCCTGTGTGAATTCACATTTGTACAAGGTTAATTATCACAGCAATGTTTGTCATAGTAAAGAAATGGAACCTCCTAAAATCCCTCAATATGAGATGCATTAAATGAATTCTGATAGATCCTTGCAACGGAGTACTACCATGCAGCTGTGAAAAAGAACACAGCAGCACCAACAGGTTGAAAGGGGATGATCTTCAGAATAGACTGTTAAGTGGAAAAAGCGAGATGCAGAACAATGTGCAGGAGGAACACTAGAAATAAGTGACAGCGGTTCCTTGTCAGAGGGGACTGGTGGGAGCTGGACTGATGGGGGACTGGGTATTAGTATTTTCGTGCTTTTTAGTGCTTCAGTTGGATCATCCTATTGAAAATGTAAATGAATACCACAAAAATATTTTTAAAACAATGAGCTCACTTGGGCAGTCACCCCATGTACCGCTGCCACCTGCCGTATAAGAACTGCCTCTGGGCACAGAAAAGCACACAGCATACAGGCCTCCTGTGTTCTGGCTCCAGGCTGAGCCTCAGCAGAGCGGAGACCCTTTGTTCCAGCCCGCTCAGTGAGGAGAGTACCAGGCCACGTCTAGCTTTGCCTTGGCTGCCTGTGGTCCTCTGGTCCCCTGCCACCTGTGCACAGTCGCCTCCACTGGAGAGGTTCTCCCCAACAGGAAGTGGCCTCAGGGGAGCCCCAGGCCCTGTCCTGGCATGTTATTCACACATGGGCTGTCTTAGCACTCACCAGCCATGTCCAGGCCTGGCCAAAGTCTGTGGGACCCCTATTGGTTCCAGCCCAGCCCCAGGACTCTGGAGTTGGCAGAAGATACCCACTGACTCTGGGTGACTCTGGATTTCCCTGGACTGGCTTATTCCTCCTCTGCCTCTCTACAGTGGGGAGTGTAATCCTGGGTGTCCTAGTAATGAGGTCCCTGAGGCCTTGCCTTCCTGGAGACATGAATCCCCCGAGTTACCTTCTGTTCTGTCTTGACTTTGGCATTGTAGAAGGAGACAGAATCAGGGCCCTCTGGCAGCATCGTCTGCTGCAGCCGGCTGAACCTGTCCTGGTCATCTTCTCCCTACAAGAGTCCCAACACAGCACAGTTCCTTCAGCCTGGCATTGTCAGGATCCACTCTGACAGGGCCTGTGGTGAGCATTAGGGCAGCCTCTCGCTGGGTCTGCAGACCTCCACCCAGGATAGCTCACAATCCCCCAGCCTCATGTTTTCCAGTGTCATCACGGACACCCTGTAACCGCCACCAGGGCAAGATGAGCCACTCAGGAAGGGGTGCAGCAGCATGTGGTGTTTTCTGTGTCCTCATCCTTGATAACAGGGGAGAGACCTGTACCTGCCCACCTGCCTGGGCCAGCTGTAGGAGAGGCTGGGAGCCGCCGGTACACTGCCAAGCTTGTGGAGAGAACAGAGGACAAGGGGCACTGCCCACTGCCCTGTGCTTGTCCACCATCCCCACCCCTGCCCTGTGCCACTCACCAGAGACACAATCCTACTGAGAGGCATCATGCCTGGACGGATACTGCCACCTGGCTTCAGTGCCGCCTGCAGGTCCTCAGGGACAAAGAAGGACTCATTGTACCAGATGTCAAATTCTGCAGGGAGACAGGGAGATGGCACTGTGAGGGTGGGGAGTCCCTGAGGAAGCAGGTCAAGGCTGTGTGTGTCTGTCTGTCTTGTACTTGTCACAGCTCACCCTCTCTTCACTTCCTGCTCCAGGGCCTCACCCTTTCCCATCTCCATCTCCTGCCCTCAGAATCCTGGAAACACACATCTAAAGCCCTGTCCAGGGACTTCCCTGGCAGTCCAGTGGTTAAGACCCCAATGCAGGCTTTGATCCCTGCAGCGGGAACTAGGGGAACTAAGATCCCGCATGTCCCAGGGCACAGCCAAAAAAAAAGTCCTGTCCAGCCCCTGCCTCTGCCAGAGAAAAGTTCTGAAGCCACTTCTAGAACCCAGATGGTAGCCCTGCCCTGTGCCTCCTGGAACCCCAGGTGGCCAGCCAACCTTCCCAAACGGCACACCTGTGAGCAGGCGATGTCGACACTGATCCACCAGGTGCTGGCAGTACTCGATCTCAGCCCTGAGGTCCTGTAGGTCCTGATACTCTGTCCGGTACTGCTTCTTGAGGTCTTTAAGCTTCAAGATCAGCAGGAATTCCTCCTCATCAATGATCATCAGCCCCTTGTTCTCATACTCGCCTGCAAGGGGAAGGAGGAGGTTAGGGAATGAGGTGCCCACCTGAGGTGGTCAGAAAGAGGGGAGAGTGCTGGCAAAGCATGAAGACAGGACCTGGGAAGGGCTGGGGTGCAGCATGGAGGTGGACAAGGCATGAGAAGGCCAGGCTACTAGGATATGTCTCACAGGGAGAGGGAGCTCAGGTCAGAGGACCACACTGGCATTTTTAGGACAAACAGGAGGGGTGGGCAGAGGAAAGGGTAGAGATGGCCCACGTTCCATGATTATTTTGACCTTAAACCCCACTAGCCAAAGATATCCAGTAAATACCTCTATTATACAGGTGTTTACTTTTATAAATTATGTAAACAAGCTGCCCCCACCGGCTAGTACCACAAGGCAGTTGGGCAGGGTTCCTTATTAATAACAGATGTAAACCCACATTTCAAATTGTCTTCTTGACGATTTCAGCATTCGCCGGCTACCTTCTTGTCAGAGGCCATCAGACATCTTGTCGAATGGCTGTCAGAGGGCTCCAGGAGGAGAGGGGTCAGTTGTGCTATTAGTCATCTCCTCCGCTCACTGTCTCTTTGAATGGACCTTTTAAGGTCTGTCAGTGTGATGAAGGTTGTTAGGTTAAGACAAAATAATGATATCTGTGGAGCCACTCACCTGGCTGTCTACTGCTCATAGCACCTTGAAAGTTCAGCAAAGGCGTCATGTCAACACCGAGACCAAGGACCCCTGGAGAGTGAGTCCTGTGTGTGACCGAGGTGTGTGGCCAGGGTGCACGAGGCAGTCCCCAGGTACCGGAGGAAAGCATTAGCACTTCTGCTGATGTTTACAGGGAAGAAGTGAGGCACATTAAGTGTCACTGACACCATTCATGGAGAGGCAAGGGTTCCAATTCAAGGTGTTTGCAGTGGCGGGGGGAGTGGTGTCCAGGGTAGCCCTCACCTTCAGTGCAGAGCAACCTGGTTTGCATGCCGTGGGCCTGATGTGGTCACTTTGATACAGACAAATCCGTCAATCACAGAGTAGAGTCTTTAGAGTACTCTGTTGACATGGGGAGTGACAACATCTTTTGTACTACCCAGAGGTTCTCTGATTATCTCCACAGAAAACACTTATGAGAGCTGAACTTAAGATGATTTTTCTTTTTCTTTTTTTTTTTCACAAAAGACTAATTAATGTCTCAAATTCAGTGACTGTTCTGGGCTGATAAGTGGCTGTCAGTCAAGGTACCTAGAAAATATTTTTAAAAATGAATTTACTCGATCTGTTCCCTTAAGATAAAGGTATTTTACTTGCTATTTTAACAACCAATGGGAAAACAACTGCTTTCGGGGGGAAAGAGCAAAAATGTTTTTTGATACTGATAAAAGTTTAAATATTTTAAAATATTGTTTATTTCTTCTTCATCCCATCCTTTAAAAATGTCCATTTTCAGGTATATTGAGGAGTAAGTGATATATCAGCATAGCATACATATATATTATTTAAAATATGTAAATATATAATAAGGGGTTGCATATTCAAAGGAGGTGTGGGGGGACTTCCCTGGTGGCACAGTGGTTAAGACTCCACGCTCCCAATGCAGGGGGCCCGGGTTCCATCCCTGGTCAGGGAACTAGATCCCAAATGCGTGCCACAACTAAGAGTTCGCATGCCACAACTAAGGAGCCCACGTGTCACAACTAAGGAGCCCTGGAGCTGCAATCAAGGAGCCCACCTGCCACAGCTAAAAACTGGCACGACCAAATAAATAAATATATAAATATTTGGGAGAAAAAAAAGGTGTAGGCAGAAGGCACAGAGAAGTGCTTGTTGGTCCTGCAAGGCCTTCACTCTAGAGGTTCTGGGTGGGGGCATGTCTGGAGCCATCATCACCCACCTTCCCCTACTTCCCAAACCCATGGAGGGCTTTGCCCTCTAGAACAGTGTGTTACACTTGGTCCGTAGGGTATGAGCAAAGTAGCCCCAAGAATTTGGAAATAAAGTTGCCCTCTGAGAAATAAGTGAGTAAAATGCAACCTCTATGAGTGAGATGATCCCCCTGACCTGCAGAAAACCAAGTGCCACCTGGAGATGACCAGGTGATCAGTGAGATCATTCAAGAAGGCTGGCCTAGCATAGGGTTGCGATTTAGCAAGGGAAAGCCCAGTAACCGGTCGTGTGCCCTGCCTGTGAACAAGTGTGGCCTCTGAACCACCAGCCTCAGTGTTGGGATGGTTACTCATTAAAATGCAGGTTCTGGGCCCTGCTCCAGATTTCCTGAGTCAGAGCCACTGATTGCAGCCTAGGAATCTGCACTTGACCAGCCCTCCCAAATGAGTCCTCTGCTTACTCAAGCTTGAGGGTTCTTGGTGCACATTGAAGGTATGGGCAGTGTCTGCCACTGGGACAAGGGCACCAGGTCAGGGTAACCAGGTGATCACTCTCCCCACTCCCCACACAGAGGTCCCTGCTCGTTGAGCCTGAGGGCTTCCCACACCACCTGCCTTAAGAGACGAGACTTTGCTAGGCCAGTTTGTTGCAGGGTTGGCATGAGGAATGGTCTTAGTGACAGTGGATCACTTGGCCCTTGGTATCCACATTCTCATTCCCTCCTCAGTTTCTCATGTCTTGACTAGCACCCCTACCCCAATCAGACCACTGTGGTCAGTGAGGAGACAACACCAGGACCCATGGACCTTGTGGTGGCTGCCAGCCACCCATCTCCCTGGGGAAGTGTCTACAAGACCAACATTCTGTCCCTCCATGGGCAGAAGCACATATCAGATGGAAGGTCCAGCACTTAGATCTGAGATAATGCAAGAAAGGGGACTTGCAGGCAGAAGCTAGCTGACAGGGAAGGACTCTGTGGTTCCCCAGGGCTGACTAGAGCCAAGTGATGACCTAGGGATGAAGCCTGCACCCCAACATCCCCTGCTGGCCCCCTACCAACTCAGTCCTCCAGTGCCCAAGTCTGCCCCATCCCGAGCAGGATGACTCAGATGCCACTGTCCCCCAACTATCTTCCCATCACCTTTACCTTGCTTCTCTCGTAGTGACTTGTGGAAATTTAGTGCCTCCTTGGTCATGTCGATTTCCCGCTTGATGGCATTGATGCGCTGTGTGGTCTCGCTGGCCCTTTTCCTCCGCTCGTTCAAAATGGATTTGTTTTCTTTGAAGATGCGGTTGATCTCACTACCCCGTTCGTTCTTAAAGTCCTCAAAGGCCACAGGCTTGGCGGGTGGGGTGCTGGGCCTGAAGATGGAGGGGAAGGAGGAGGGAGAAATGGGGCAGCTGTCTTGGAGCCACCGGGCACTTCACCTTTCTTCCCTGGGGCTTCCGTAAGCAGGAGGTCAGAATTCCTGGGCACCACCTACCCCAGATGGGAGCTAAACTGTGTAGGAATCATTCTCTCGTCTCGTTTTACTGAGCACACAAGGGCACGTGACTGTTGCAGAAAATGAGGAAAGTAAGGAAAAGTTACCCAAAAAACCCCCCAAAATACCACTCATTACCTATTGGCAACCACACTTTGGTGTATCTCCTTCATTTCTTTGATAACTGTTTTAATATTTGGAGTCATGCAATATATATAATTTTACATCTTACTTTTTTCACAGAAGCATTCTTTCATGCTATTAACTCTTTGAGAACTCTAGTTAATAAGATGTAAGATGAAGTGCTGGGCAGGGGAAAGTAGATTGTCTGCAACGTACTTTGAAATCCATTTTTTAAAAAAAGATGGATGGAAGGATGGAGAGAAAGACACATGATGAAATACTATAGTAACATTAACGGTAGAATCAAGAGGGTGTTCACTATACAATTCTTCCAACTTCTCTGAATGTTTGGAATTTTTTCCCCAGGGTGGGGAAAAATTCTTCATGTACATCTTTGTACATTTCAAGGGCAGAGAAAATAATTCACTTAGTGCCCTTTCCCTAATGCCAACTATTGAAGGTGTTACCAAAAATTTTTTATTTTGCTTTTTAAATTAATGACACAATCTTTTTGTATAAATCTTTGTCTACATCTCTAAATATTTCCTCAGGATAGATTCCTAAAAACTCAATCACTGACTCACCACAGAGAGGAACTGGGTGGCTGGAGGAAGGGTCTCATACCTGAGAATTTTGTATCTTTTGAATATATTACTTATTCAAAATAGGCAAATTTAATTATTTAAATAATTGCTATTTGGAGGGTCTAAAATGATTCCGTGTGTAATTGTGTATCTTGGATGACTCCTGAGGTTGAACCATTTTGCACGTGTATAAGCCATCATATTTCTTCTTTTTTGGACTGTGCTCCTAGTCTTTGCCTATTACCCCCATTTTATTTCTCTTCTATCTGCAGGCGCTCTTTTCTTGTCATACTCTGATTTTGTATGATCTGGTGCAGGAGTTACTGTTAGATGGTCACCTGGGTGGGCGTAATTCCTCCTTTGGGGATTCCGAGGCAAGGGGCTCAATACTGGAGGTCTCCCGGTCCTGCAGAAGCATGTCTTTGACATCTCCATCCTTGGAGGATGGGGTCAACTGGGTCTTGGAGGTGGAAGCATCCAAGTCCTTGCCACTCACAGGGCTGCTGGCACCCTCCTTTCTTGCCAAGGAGCTGGAAGGAGAAGGCAGGGAGACCCCAGGCTCAGTGTCTCTGATGCTGAGGGGAGTAATCTTGCTCAGCACTTATACACCAGAAGCCCCAGCCCGCTCAGCTCCTATCTTGAACATAAACCCAGGCCAAAGGGCAAAGAGTACAACCCTAAGCCATGCAGATGGGGAGGAAGAGGAGAGAATTTCTCTCCCTTTTATCAGAACAAGAAGTCCTCCTTCCAGCAGTCTCAGCAGGAGACACCTGGGAAGAATGGGCAGTCTCCAGTTTGGAAGCATAAGGACCTTTGGGGTGGGCCACAGGCTTTAAGGAGCATCATGGCTGCTGAGGTATTAGTCACACAGGCATCCCTGGGAAGGAGTAGCAGATCCCCCACCCAGGGTGCGTCTGTCTGCGGACCAACAGTAAAGAGAGACACGTCTGCCCCGCTGCTCTGATCAGTCCACGACTTGCTCTCCCACCTGTCAGTGCCCACACCAGCTCCCCAGAAAGTAGTCATCCTCCCTCTCCAACTGATGGCACCTGGGGTCTTCCCTCTCAGAGAGGTACATGTGAGCAGGACTGAACTAAAGGGAGGATATACATGGCTCCTTCCACTGTTTCCTTCTCTTTTCTTCTTGCAACAGGTGTGGCTTGGGGGAACCAAGCCTTGATCCATTTGTTACTGCACTAATTACCCAACGGCAGAACAGAGAGGGTGGGGGTGTGACCTCCCTTCCTGAAGAGGCAGGAGGAGGCCAGGGCATCCTCCTACCCAACTCCAGTACTGCATGTGACAGTTTTCTACAATCAGCTCTGGCCCGTGTCCTTTTACAAGTGATAATAATGGTAACAACATATTTGTATTGAGGTCTTCCAGGGACAGGGATTGCATTTACTCACTTATCCTCAAAACCACCCCAGTGACTAATGCTATTATTATTATTATTCCCATTTTAGGGATGAGGGAACAGAGGCAGAGAGGCTCTTATACCTCACAGAGGTGACCCCCTTGGGTGAAAGAACTACTGAGCAGAGAGGTGAGCCCAGGAGTTACCTCCAGAGCGTGTGCTTTGTCCACCATGACACAGCACTTCCCAGCGAGGCTGGTTCATTAAGGGAACCTTGACACCCTCCATCTACAAACGAGTCTTGCCTGAAAGGTGAGCTGGAGTTTTTAGGTGATGTGGGTGCCAATTAGCCGGGTCACAGAAGGAACCTGGTGGTGGGGGCTGGGTTTCCACATGAAGTACCGGAGGGCGAGTGCCAGCCTGGCTTCTCACTTCCACACTACCGCACCTTAGCAATGTGACCTTGGAATGAATTCCCCTCTCTGAGCCTTGGTTTTCTCAGTTAAAATGGAGACATGAACTCCCACCTCGTGGAACTGCTGTGAGGATGACAGGTGACCAGCCCCAGCCTGGGCCCCACAGATGCTGCTAGTATTGGCAGGAGAGGTATCCATTGTGACCACCCCATAGCTAAGATACCAGGGGAAGGGAGGGACAGCTTATGTCCTCCCTTTCACCAGCCAAGGAGGGCCAGGTGCTGATCAGCTGGAGCAGCAGGAAGGTCATTCACCTGAGCTGCTCTTTGAACATCTTCTTGGACTTGGATTTCTTCCCGGGTCTGGTAGAGAAAGGGGCGACTCCGAGTCCGAAGCCTTGTCCGTCAGGCTCGCCCACTAGGTGGCCGTCAACGTCCATGAGCCCTGCCTGGACAGAGGCCAGTTGCAGGTCTGTGGTTAGATTAAGGGTTCAGGCTCCCTGGGGAACCAGGCGTATACGGACCAAAGGTGGACATGTTCATCCCACACACCGAGATGTGGCTCCTGCTGATGTCACTTCAGGCTGTCCCCAGCAGAGCTGTCTCTGACCACCCTACCCAATGTCCACTTCCTACATCAACTCCTCTCATGGTCTGGTGTCTCATTCCATACGCTGAGGCTTTTGGGGCCCGTTTCCAACCTAACTCTGGGAATTGGTCTTGTTTACTACTAGCCACATCTCCATTTTATGGAGAACATTTTGAACTCATATGTGGTTTACTCCTGCCTGGATCACCCCATGCTCATGCTGGTGTTACCTTTATCTGTCGCAACCCTAGATCTGCTTTAATGCAAGACACTCACTGTCTCTGGAAAGATCTGGGGATGGAAAAATCTGATGTGAGTCTTGTCGGCAAGAGGCAATTGTGCTTACCTTCTGGACAGCAGAGATGGCTGCAAAGTCATTCTTGTCTATGAGGGTGTACTTCTTGCGCAAAGTGGACTCCACTTCCTGTTCCTGTTGGCTTGGGAGAGAGAGTGAAAGAACCCCTCACAGCTGGGGCCATGCTGAACCCACTGGGGCGAGCACCAAGTACTGGAGTTAGAAGTCGTTTGTGTGTGGCCCCTGCGACAGAGCCACATCCTCATCATGAACCAGACCAGACCAAAAACGCTCATTCCCCTGCTCCCCACTCCCCAGTGCGTGTACCCATTGTCCAGCCCCCAAATCTGCAGGGGCCACCTTATGTGCCAAGCACAACTGCTCTAAGATGACCTTTAACAAGGACCATAAGCCTGCCTCGGCACCATGCTTTCCCACCTGTCTGTCCCTAACAGGCCCTTCAAAATCACATACCCATCTTCTGTGATACCATCCAGCATCAGCCAGTCAGGCTACAGGTATGTCTGTACCCAAATAAACCACAAATCCCTCCTGAGGTAGGGAGGAGGGTGTGGGGAGTATCAAAGTGTCCTGCTCCGGCCATCTTCAGGGCTGGCACTCCATAAGGACCTCCTGTCCAATTAATAAACTCAGGAAACCGGGGACCACCTCGTTTCTGAGTAGCCCTTGAATGGAGGGCTGTCCTCCCCACTTCCCCCAGGGGAAGGGAAGGGCAGGAGGATATAAGAGCTCAGGGGCAGAGGCTATCGGGGACACCCAGGGCCTGCCATACCCAGAGGCCTCTGATCTGGCTCCTCACACACCAGAGAGAAGGCAGTGCACTTGGAGACCGGCATCCATACCATGGGAAATGAAAATGGCAGCCTGACGTAGCAATGGGGTGGATGGGGTGGGACCCTTACCTCAGAACCACCCGGAACTGGTTGAACACCTCCTGGATCTGTCTGAGGTTGATTATCTGGAGGGAAGAGAACAAGGCAGAGGTTAGACCAAGCACACCATGGGACCAAGGCTGTGTCTGTGTTAGTAGAGAAACCAGGACCCCTTGGCTAACCCGTGGACCATCTGTCTCAAGAATGAGACATCTGGGACTTCCCTGGTAGCACAGCGGTTAAGAATCCACCTGCCACCGCAGGGGACATGGGTTTGATCCCTGGTCCGGGAAGATCCCACATGCCGCAGAGCAAGTAGGCCTGTGCGCCACAACTACTGAGCCTGCACTCTAGAGCCCGTGAGCCACAACTGCTGAAGCCTGCACGCCTAGAGCCCGTGCTCCTCAACAAGAGAAGCCACAGCAATGAGAAGCCCGCACACCATGATGAAGAGTAGCCCCCGCTCACTGCAACTAGAGAAAGCCTGTGCACAGCAACAAAGACCCAACGCAGCCAAAAATAAATAAATAAATAAATATTTAAAAAGAGGGCTTCTCTGGTGGCACAGTGGTTGAGAGTCCACCTGCCGATGCAGGGGACACGGGTTCGTGCCCCGGTCCGGGAAGATCCCACATGCTGCGGAGCGGCTGGGCCCGTGAGCCATGGCCACTGAGCCTGCGCGTCTGGAGCCTGTGCTCCGCGATGGGAGAGGCCCGCGTACCGAAAAAAAAAAAACGAATTGGACATCTGCCAACACCCTCTCAGGAAAGTGGCGGTCCAGCCCTCCTCAAGAACAGAGAAACACCTGATTAGTAGTTGTAAAACTATTTACTGCGACTATAAAAATCACCTTTTCTGAGTGAAGACCTCTATAAAATTAAAATGACTCTAGTTCTTGAGAATACTAAGAAAACATTTAAATAAAATTTATTGTCCTCAGCTCTCTCCTGCTTCCAAAAGGTTCCATTACGAACTTTTCTGTGTGGGCACAGACACACTCACCTGTGGCTGGAGGAAGGCCATCAGCCTCCCTCTTGGGCCTATAGCCCACCAGCATTACCCTCGATGCCTTGGTCAGTCTGGGGCTGCCCTTATTAGGAAGACCAGAGCAGCCTGCCCCTCAGTTGTCCCAGGCTTGCCTCTGGCAGCTGCTCACAGTAACAGGTCAGGCGAGGTTCTGCCCATGAGCTCCCTGATAAGAGGTCTGCCAGCTTGTGCTATAAAAACAATGCATCTTTCCCTGTGTGGCTGCTGTCTCCTCCTCCTTGGCCCACTCCAGCATGGGCCCTGGGGGGTCTGCCTTGTAGACAACCAGCATGACTGTCATCCTTTAATGCCCTCACTCTGTCTGGCACAGTCAAGCCCCTGAGGTGCTGCATCTCAGTTCATCCCAGCTCGGTTTCCCTCCCCACCACACCGTACAGGTGAGGCCACCAGAGTACACAAGCTTGAGCATTTTCCTGAGGTCACTCAGCAAGGAGATAGCTGAGCTGAGATTCGATCCAGGGCAGCCTAGCTCCAGGGTCCACACTTGTGCCCCCAGTGATGGACCACCTCCTGTGTATTCAAGGCTGTTTAAGGCTGTCAGCCACTCTGTGGGTCACCCACAGCCCTGCAACCCTAAACAGGGATGCCGAGACCCTGAGGTGGGCTAAAGGGCCCTGAGGCCAGGAGTCCAGCACCACCTACCCTACACCCCCTGTACCCTCTCAGTGTGAGGTTACAAGGCTAGCATAGTACGCATCGGGGTGTGGCCAGGAGATGGAGGCCTGGGCCAGCTGGACACGGTGGTCCTGAGGGGCTCCTTACGTCAATCTCGTCCAGCGTTCCCTCCAGGTACCTCCGCACCTGGGAGTTGATCTCGGCAATTTGAATTTCATCCATGGGGTCATAGTTAACGAGGGTACGGTTGGCCTTGGAGGAGGAAAAGGAACATATTGTTAAGCTCCAAGCACCCGAGCCCAAGTGGGGTGGCAGGGACCATTCTGAGAACCAAAGTGGGGAAGTTGGGCACAGACCCTGGCCGCCCAAGCCAGCTCCATTCCCTTCATCACCACATCCTGGCAAGGAGGGCCTGACTCACAGGCCAGGTGCTCATGTCAGCAAGGGACAACCAGGTAGGGCGGGGAAGGAAAGGGTGCCCAACAGGGGGCCTGCTACTCCAAACAAGGGGGTTCTGCTGACTGAGTCTCAGCAGACTCTGTAGGATGAGGGCCACAGGACGGAGGGGGCAGCCTCTGCCTTGAGGCTCCTCTGAACCATGAGCATTAGCTCAGACAGGCTACTGGAGGACTCCTGCCCCCACCCCCTACCTTCATGGCTCCCTGCTGGTGTTCCCACCCGACCATCCAGCCTTGGTCAGGGGCCACCTCTCCTGACCTTGACCCATCATGCTGTCTGCCCCTGTACCCCTGCCAGGCCTCTGGCCCCTGCCCCTCATCCCCCCTGCCTACTGCCTGACCATCTGACACCCCTGTCCACATCTTCTTGTTTGTCCAGTGTCCCTGCCTACCAGACATTCCTGGTCCCCCAGCACTTCTGCCCCACCCCCGAGTCTCTCTACTCGGCCCCTGACCCATCTGGCCCCCTGTCCACCCAGTCCCTCTGCCGACCCAACCGGCTTTGCTCATCCAGCATCCCTGCCCTGACCCTTTGCCCCCTCCCAACCTAGCCCTTCTGCCCACCTGGTACCCTGACCCTAGTCCCTCTAGCATTCTGGCAACCACGCCCCACCACCACCTCTAGCCCCTTACCAGGCTGTCATGGATGGCTAGTTCCTGCTTGAGCAGTGCCAGCTCCTTCTCCAGGTTCTTGACCATTCGCTGCCAGGGAAACATATTGTGGGGTCGGGGGGGTGGTGAGGGGGAAAGCAGGGAGGACAGTCAGAGAAGCCACCCTGCCTCTTCCATATCAAGCCTATAATTCCCCACCCGTGCCTGGACATCCTGGCTCTTCCAGGTAATCCATGGGGTGTGATCTCAGCATCTGGATGATTCCCTCCCCACTGGTGACTTTTCCCCAACTGGGTGACTTTAGGGTTTGAGGAGGTCTCAGCAGTCCTTTGGCCTCTGCCTCTTACTGCAGAGGAGACTGAGAACAGAGTGAGCACAGGCACCCCTAGGGCCACCTCAAACCCTGACTCCCAGGAGCTCCAGGATACTCCAGTCCAACAGGGTAATGGCCCTCTCAGTGCAGCCTATGCCTCCAGGATGCACTGACCCTCATCCTTCCCAACCACTACACAAAGCATTACCATTCCCCACTGATAATCAGGTATGCCACCTCCAATTTATTGCTGCTACAAAAAATGCTGCAAAACATCTTTGCACTTACATCTTTGTGTACGAGAACACAGTGATGTATGAGCTCTATGTGATCTGCCCCATTACTTCTTTCCTACTCTTTTCTCCCTGCTCACTCCATTCCCACCAAATGGGCACATTCCTGCCTCTGCATTGTCTGTCACTCTTCTCCCAGGTATTTCCATGGCTCACCTCCCTCAAGTCTTTGTTCAAAAGCTTCTAAATTAGGCGCATCTCTATCACCCCATGTAAAACTGCAATCCCCTCCCCACCCTCACACCACTCTTAAAAAATCTTGCTCTACTTTTCTTTCATAGAACATACCCTAGAGCAGTCTTGTCTAATAGAACTTGCTGTAATGAGGAAAATGTTCTGTGTTTGTGCTGCAAGCCACATAAAGCTATTGAACACTTAAAATGTGACTGGTGGGACCAAGTAAGTGAATTTTTAATTTTATTTAATTTTAGTGATTTCAGGGGACTTCCCTGGTGGTCCAGTGGTTAAGACTCCGCACTTCCACTGCAGTGGGCACGAGTTCGATCCCTGGTTGGGGAATTAGGATCCCGCATGCCGTGTAGCACAGCCGAAAAAAAAATTTTTTTTACTGATTTCAGTAGCCACATGTGAGTAGTGGCTACTGTATTGGACAGTGAAGCTCTACAACTTACCTATTTTGTTTTTAAGAAAAATTATATATATTTAAGGTGTACAACATGATGTGGTTTTTGTTTGTTTGTTTGTTTGTTTGTTTTGCAGTACGCGGGCCCCTCACTGTTGTGGCCTCTCCCATTGCAGAGCACAGGCTCCGAACGCGCAGGCTCAGCAGCCATGGCTCACGGGCCCAGCTGCTCCGCGGCATGTGGGATCTTCCTGGACCGGGGCATGAACCCGTGTCCCCTGCATCGGCAGGCAGACTCTCAACCACTTCACCACCAGGGAAGCCCTATAACATGATGTTTTGATATACATGTACACAGTGAAATGATTACTACAGTCAAGCTATTAACATATCCACTAGTTACCATTTTTTGTGTGTGTGGTATGAGATCTGCTTTCCTAGCAAAATTTCAGTATACAATACACTACTATTAATTATAGTCACCATGCTATATATTAGGTCCCCAGAACTAATTCATCTTAGAACTAAAAATATGTACCCTTTGACCAACATCTCCCCATTTCTCAGCCTGCCCCCACCCCACTCTTGGTAATCACTGCTCTATGTCTGCTTCTATGAATTTGACTTTGTTAGGTTCCACATATAAATGAGCTCATGCAGTATTTTTCTTTCTGTGTCTGGCTTATTTCACTTAGCATAATGTCCTCTAGGTTCATCCATGTTGTCGTAAATAGCAAATCTAGAAATGACTGATTTCTTATGTTTATTATATCTATCTCTCCCACCCCCAGCAGACTGTCAGCTCTTCAAAGACAGAGATTTGTGTTTCTGTTGGTACACTGATACATCCCAAGTGCTTCAAAAAGTGCCTGGCACATAGTAAGTACTCCAGAAATTTTAGCTGAATGAATAAATGATACATTTCTAGAAGCAGAATTGCTAAGTCATTTTACATTTGATAGATACTGTCCTTGTGTTTTTCATATAAGAAGCACAAGGGACTTCATGCTGAGAACCTTCACTGTGAACAACAGGGCTTCCTTTAGTTGTCAAAAAATGGCCACTGGAGGGAGCCCCTGACAGCTGGTTCTCAGGACTGGTGACCAAAGCTGTGACCAGTCTGTAGCAAGGGGTCCTGGTGTCCTGGTGGCTCAGTGGCAAATCAGGGCACAAAGCCTGAACTCAAGACACATGACCAGGGTCCAGATTCTGACTCTGTCCCTCTGGGCATCCTCAAGATGGTCCTTCAGGTGGACTCCCTGTGAGGTGAACGGGAGAGGACTGGTGGCTGGCCCCAACTCATCTCCATCCCTTCCTCTCAGCTGAGGGATCTCAGCTCTAGAAAATGCACTATGCCCAGCTAGGAAAAGTCCGGCTGAGCTTCTGGGGACCTCCAGCTGGATGACTCTGTCCAGTGTGGCATGAGGAGCCAGGTTAGACCTCTGGGCCAATCAGGTGATGGTGGAAATGAGCCATCTGCTCCCATGGGTCACCAGGCTCTATGCTGCACCCTGACAGTATGGAAGCCATTTCTCCTACTACCTGGCAGGCTTAGTGGCCTCTAACTTGCCCTCTTCTACTGACTGGAAAGAAGCTGCTTGGAAATAGGGCTGAAGCAGAAGACCACACAGAATAGGGTCTGGCAGCACCTCCTGGCTGACCAACTCCCTTATAAGAAACAGGGGCATTTTCTGGATGGAAAAAAAATGCCTCAGAGACAGTACAGACCCATGTAAGATCCTTGATGGTTAGGTGTTTCCATCATAAATGTAATGAGGATAATTCAGAGAGTTCTGCTTAAGTCCACGCCAGGTTGTGAGCAGCTATCAGCCTAAGAAGTTTCCCTATTTTGACCCCACGGCAGCGTGCAGGTGTGCTTCCTCTTGGCAGAGTAGGGTACCCCAAGTCTCTCTGCTGTCTGTTTATGCCTGTGGCTCACAACCCTTACGCCACCTCACAGAATCACAGAATGACACAGTGGGAGGGTTGCTGGAAGTCATCAGTCCAACCTCCTAGTTCACAGATGAATATCCTGAGGCTCAGAGCCTGAGCAACTCACCACAGAGAGCTGGTAGCAGAGGTGGATCAGGAACTCAATCCACCACCTTCCAGCCAGCCCCACCAACCAAGGAAACTCTACAGAAGCTATTCCACCCCCTTGAAAACAGGTGTCAGTACTGAAAATGGTGCTGGAAACCTGGGAATACTGGCTACACTCTAGGAAAGGCAACAACCAAAATAATTTTCCAGGTCTCTCTCGAGAACTCATACATATAAAGGAAAATGCTTATCATAAAGATTATAAACACATTTGCATTTGGTGACATGGCAACTTGGCTGTCCAGGAACAACAGTGCAGATTTCAGAACAGGAATTACATTAAAATGAAAGTCCTCACTGCCAGGTGCAACGTCCACTCAGCCAGGTTCACAGGTGGTAATGTGGTAGTCCTAAGCTAAGAGAGCACCAAATAAGAAAATAAGAAAAATAAATAAGAAAAGCTCCAAGCTACAGAAAAGCATAGAAAATAATGCCATGAAACCTTGGGAAGACCACCCTAAAATCTGACTTTAACAGCATGCCACCATGTTGGCTTCAGGTGTTTTTGTTTTTTTAAGAAATAAAACATTTCAGATAAATGTGAAGCCCCTGGCTACCCCACTCCAAATTCATTCCCCACCCTGACATCCAGAAGGAACCTCTGCTCAGTTTGGTCTTTTCACTCCCATACATTTTTTCTTTGTACATACATCTATCCACTAATGATGATCAGCATTGCTTCGTATGTTCTTATACTTGGTATAAACGAGAGATGCCACCATTCAATCCCCAAGTTGTTTTCTCACTAGAGATTATCCATGCTCGCAGCTCACTGACTCCCTCCCTCTGCAACCTACTTAGCTACTTTTCTGTTAAAGGCTATTAATCATGTTCCTAACTTTTCACCATTACAACAAGCAGTGCAGCACCATCTTCTATAACTCTTTATGTGCATATGTGAGAATGCTGCTAGACTATATACCTAGAAGTGATACTGCTGGTCTACAGAAGTGACTATAGTGCTAGCTAACATTTCCTGAGCATTTACTCCATGACAGCACTGTGCTAAAAGATTCCTACCCATTATCTTGTTCTTCACATCTCTTTGAGAGTGAACTCTGTTACTCCTGCCTTAGAAAGAATAAGTATCTCGCTGAGGTTATACAGCTGACGAAAGAAAGAGCAGGCTGCTGAACCAGGATAGCCCAACACAGGGGCCAGCGCTCTTAACTACTGTGCCCCTTATTTTCCAAGTGTGGCCCCAGAACAGCAGCAGCAGCAGCAGCACTGGGGACACTCATGAGAAATTTGAATCCTCAGCCCCCACCCCAGACCGATGGAATCAGGAACTCTGGGAACGGGTGCAGTGACCTGTGGTTCAATGAGCCCGCAGGGTGATTCTGACACCCATTCAAGTTTGAGAACCACTGCTCTAAGCTCTACTTCCTCCTCAACCTCCAAACCATGGGTTAGATCCACAGAGCCCCCGGACTGTTATTTTTTTATTTTTATTTTTTTGGCGGTATGTGGGCCTCTCACTGCTGTGGCCTTTCCCCTTGCGGAGCACAGGCTCCGGACCTGCAGGCTCAGTGGCCATGGCTCACGGGCCCAGCCACTCCGCGGCATGTGGGATCTTCCCGGACCAGGGCACGAACCCGTGTCCCCTGCATCGGCAGGCGGACTCTCAACCACTGCGCCACCAGGGAAGCCCCGGACTGTTATTTTCCTTCAGGATTTAGAATCTAGAAAGTTTAGCTGGTTTGTCATGGGTTTAGGGCATGTATATGCTCCTGTCTCCAGTAACTATGATTGCATAAGCATCTTAAAGGAAAACCAAATTATTGGTAAATGTGTTTTTACTTTACTAGATGTTGCCAAAATGCTCTCCAAAGTGGTTGTCAATTACACTTTGACCAGAAATAAATAAGCATTGCTGTTTCTGCACATACTCACCATTGTTTCTACATTGTCAGGAAATTTCTAATTTTTGCTAGTCTGAGGGTGGAATTCCACTAAGGTTTTAACTTGCATTTCCCTGGCTAATGGTGAGGCTGATCATTCTTCTGATTGGTCAGCTGTTTGCTGAGAGGCATCGCTCAGGCTGGGAAGAAAGAGGCTCTGTAGTGACCTAACCAGATGAGTCTGAGAGATGGTCCACACTGATTTAACTCAGAAACAATTAGCTCTAAGGACTCTCATGCAGAAGCCCAGGGGCACTCAGAGGACTTGAAGCCCCACATATGAATTGGGTGGGGGCCTGACCTAGCCCTTTCACCTTTGTGGCAGCCCCCAAGGGACTCTAAACACTGGTCTATCCCAGAGCAGAAAGGGACTGACCCAGGATCACATGCGTATCTTTGGTCAAGGCAGGAAGGGAAGCCAGGCTCTTGTGACCCAGCCTGCAAACCCATACACCTTCCCCACAGCGAGATACCTGCCTACAAGCCCCTTAGTACCTCAGCGTCATACTTTTCGGTGATGGCAGGCTCAGTGGTGACCAGCTTCATCCTGCTGGCAAACCGCAGTGAAGACAGCTGAAAAACACATCAGACAGACCTCTATGTTCTTGGTCAATTACTTGTGAGTAGAGATATGTGCAAAACAGGTTAAAGGATTCCACTAGAAAACAAGTCTCCCTGCAGAGAGGAATGCTCCATGGCCCCATGGAGTGACATCTGGGGGTCCTGCCTGAGTCCCTCTGGGGGCACAGCCAGCCAGGGGTAATTATGGCTGGGGGGCCCATGGGGTGGCCACAGAAGTGGGCACTTGGGAAACAGCCCCACTGTGTTGATGTTCCATGAGGAGTGGAGGGCTGCTCCCTGGCAGTGAGGAGCAGCCAGTGGCACATGAGCTGCCAGTGAGCCCTGACATCCCAGCCTCATACTGTGCTGGGCTGACTTGGAGCCCTGAAACAGGGAAGCCGACTTGGAGGGGGGATGGGTAACCCAGAAGTAGCCTGAGGAAGGCCTGAAAGGGCTCTTCCATTGGACAGTCTTGCCTAGTAGTTAAGAGCTCTGCCACCAACCAACTGACTGCACAACCTCAGACAGGTCTTGTAACTTCTCTGTAAAGTTGGGAAGACCTGCCTCACAGGGTCACTGGGAGACTTAGTGCTGAGGTATGTAATGTGCTCTGGACAGAACTGGCCCACAGAGAGCCCTCAGGAAGAGACCCCTGTCATTTTAGTTGGAGTTGCTTCTGTGAGGGTGAAATCAAACTCTCCTGCTGTAAGCACAGCAGCAAGTGTGGCCACGACTCCCTCATACACACATGCATGTTCACTGCATAAAACAACACGAATCATGACAGGAACAGTTTTAAAGTTTTAAAGCATTTGGAGAAGAGAATCATGAGCTTCTGCACCCCCAATATGCCTTTGTCCCAACCCCCGAAACTCTTCCAGCAGCTCCTTAGGGCTCCTGTGGGCTCAGTCCTAATCAGAGATCCCAGGTGGTGTGGGCACAAGCCTCAGGGGAAAGCAGGTACCAGGAGAGCTGCTTCCTATGTGACCATCTCAGGGGTGGGGATAAGGGGAGAAAGGGTCTTCCACGATCTTGGAGGACGTATTTCTTAACCAGGCAGCCAGGAGGCCCAATATTCATATGACTCCTCTTGGGGTTCACTCATGCTTTGTTATGCTGTGAGACCAGTAGGTGCCTGAAGCCTTCCTCTGGGGATGCTGTCTGCACGTCAGCTGGAGCTCCCCTCCCTGGCCTCCCAAGTCCCAGGGCACTGGGTATGTGGCGGGAGAACTCCCCCTGGAAGCTGGGATGGTCCCTAATGCACCAAGCTGGGAGGCCCTGTAGGAGCATCTTGCCCTGCAATGTCCCTGGAAATGACCTGTTTCACCTAGTGGATTCTCCAGATGACTGAAGCTTGCCCCAAACATCCACATTTGACCAAAATGTCTAGGGAGAGATTTACAAACCTATCTTATTGAGGATGGGTAGGGAGGAGAGGGGGGAGCCCCAGCCCGGGTGCCGAGCTATGTGGACTCACCCGTGTCACTGGCTCACTTCGTATTCCTGCCTCTGGTTCTCATAAGCTTCTCACCTCCCCAGATCACCTGTTTACTGCTGCTGGATTAATCTCCCTGAGTCACAACTCCGGCCACAGCCCTCTCCTACTAAAACCCTGTGACAGCCCCAGCCACCTGCAGCAGAATAGCCAAGGCCTCAGCATGGCCGCCAGGGCCCATCCAGCCGCTGCACCTTCTTCTTCTTCCTCTCCTTCCTGAGCTCCTCGCTGCAGTGGCAAAATACTCCTGGCATGGGCCAGAAAACACAGTCCTTGCCCCACAAAGCTGGCTCTCAGCCTTCTCTTCTCACATAGGCCCCCACACTGAGCTTGCCACCTGCCTTGCCTCTTGGCTTCTGCCCCTTGGTGCTTGGTATTTGGATCCTGGCTGGGCCCCCTTCAGCAATTTTGGCTCAGACTCATCCCTGGATCCCTCCACCCTTGACCATGTCTATAGCTACTGTGTCAGTTTACCCAGCCCTGGCATGCATGAGAAGGGATGCCATCCCAGTTGCACTGGCTGTCTTTACATACCGTCTCTTCTAACTGGGCGGCTTCTCCATAGATGTTTGTCACAAGGACCATATTGCAATTTCCCCCTGCAGAAAGCAGGACACAGAAGGGCCATGAACCATGTGGGTTTTCTGCCAAGAGATTCCTTTGAGGCGGGTGGGTGGCGGGGGCGGGAGGGCTCTGAACATTTGTGTCCCTTCAAAATTCATATATTGAAGTCCTAACCCTCAATGTGATGGTATTTGGAGGTGGCACCTGCAGGAAGTAATTAAGTACAAGAGGTCATGAAGGTGGAGCCCCATGATGGGATTAGTGCCCTTGTAAGAAAAGAAAAAGAGACCAGAGCCCTGTCTCCCTTTCTGACCTCTTTCTTTTCTTTCTCTCTCTCTCTCTCTTTGCCATGTGAAGACACAACGAGAAAGTGGCCATCTACAGGCCAGGAAGAGAGTTTTCACCAGGAGCCATTCCTGCCAAATCTTGACCTGGGACTTCCAGGTTCCAGGACTGTGAGAAATAGGTGTCTGTTGTTTAAGCCACCCAGTCCGTGATATTTTGTTCTAGCAGCCTGAGCTGAGACAGGGTCAGAGAGGACAAACGCAAGCATGCATGAGGCTGGGAGGCAAGGGGAAGAAGAAGAGAAGCAGGAGAGGCTGTCAAATGTACCTAAAAGAGGAGCTGGGGGAAAAGCAGAGGAGAGAAGGCCTGGGGTAGGGCAGAGGCCTCTAGGCCAGGGCTTTGCTTATGGGGGGGTGGGGGGGAGCACTCAGTTAATAATCACACACCAACCACCGTGCCATTGGGCCCAATGCAAAAGCATGGGAACACAAGGATGACAAGACACAGCCCCAGCTCCTCAGTCAGGGAAGGGAGGACGTCACAGGAGAAGCCCTCCACCTTGGTCTTCAAGGTGATGAAGGATTCTGCCAGCTGGTTCAGGGATGAGGGGAAATGAGAAGGTACTTCCGGTAGAGGCAAAAGCTTAAGCAAAGGTTCTGAGGAGTGAAGAGAATGGCATGGGGGACATGAGAGGGCACTGTGCTTGATTCTGCCTTTCCAGGTGTGCCTGAGGTCACTGTGAAAAGGCTGCAGTTAAGTCCATGCCACCAGGAGGGAACAAATCCATTATCACCAGTAACAGACATGCCAGGCCTGTCCATCCCCTGCTGTGCACCAACCACACCCTCACCTAAGGAATCCTTCAGGGCGTGGGTGAGCTTGCACTGCCGGAAGGGGATGTGGTCTCGCTTCTGGTCCCCGAGGGCAATGATGGCCTGCTCCAGGAATGACAGCGACTTGTTGATGTAGGTGGCTTCCTTCAGGACTCGGCCCTCAGACTACAAACCAAAGGTCAGTTCCTCATCAGACCAAGTGGAGAGGCTGCCCCACAAAGAACACTGCAGGTCTGTGGCCAGGCCAGAGCCTCCTTCCCAGAACCAGGTCTTCTCTCCCTGTCATGGGATTGTATTGTATCCATCTTGGGCTAATGGGAACACTCACAGGAACACTCGTGCAAATATTCTTATGAATGAATGCTCATGTGAATATGAATACTTATGTGAATATGTATATGAATACTCTCAAGAGTCACACTATTATGAATACACATGGGAATATTTGTGCAGATACTTGAGCAAATAATCCTGGGAATATACATTCATTCAATACACAAATACAAACATTCATAAGAACGCACATAGGAATGCTCATCTGAATGCTCTTATGAATACTTATGTTAATACGCTCACATGAATATGTGAGATGAAAAATTCATGCAAATATTCATTGTGTGAACACTCACACTGATAAATAGAGAAACGCTAATACGAGCATGGAGCATTGACTGAGCACTGACTGAGTGCCAGGTACTTTGCTAAGAATTTAGAAGCCATTATCTCATTTAATGTTTACAAAAATCCTGCCAGGTAGGAACTGCCTCTCTGTTTCACCTCTGCTAGTTCTGTCCCTCCAGCTCCACTGCTCCTAGCTCGGGATGGTGCTCACGAATGCCCTATGAGGGACGGCCCAGGTGCACAGAAACTAAGCCGGAAACAGAGCTGTAGCTTCTTGAGGAAGAACTTCCTGCTCCCCCACTTACCGCAGACTTCCCCAGCCTCTCGGAGCCTGCTAGATCCACCAAGTTAATTTTGGAAGTGAGGTACTTTTCGTCTGATAAGGTCCGCGAATGGGCCTACGAAACACCCAAAAAGAGGTTAAACTGTCACAGGGAGAAGGTTCTTACTGAGCAGGCCCCATGGGAATCGACAACCCCTCTCGGCTCTTCAGAGAGCTTGCACTTACCTCCATGTAGATTGTGAAAATGCAGTGTGACCTAGATGAGTTCTTGTTCATTGTGTGGGAGGCTATAATCCTGTTGGTCTCTCCCTGAAGAGGACGGAAAACACAGACATTTTGAAATATTAAAATAACATGGCATTTGGATAATTTTTCAATCATGCAGAAATGATATTTATATCACTGCAATCAGCCAGGCCTTCCAGGGAAATCTCACTTATAAACTAGTAGAATAGAAGACAAATTGGAGTCCAGACCTATACTTTCACTCACTGCTAGAGATGTGTGAATTTGTATAATAGTTTTCTTTCCTTCTTTTTTTTTTGGCCACGCCATGCAGCTTGCGGGATCTTAGTTCCCCGACCAGGGACTGAACCTGCACCCTTGTGAGTGAAAGCTCCAAGTCCTCACCACTGGACCACCAGGGAATTCCCTGTATAATATCTTTCTGAAAAGCAAAGCAGCAATAAGAATTAAGAGGCTTAAAATTGTTCATGAATATTGAATCATAACCAACGTACATATCCAACAATTAGGGAATGGTCTAGTTGTACAATGAAATGTTATGCAGCCAGGAGAATGCTGACAAATAGTTTGTTGTTGTTGTTTTTTTTAATACATTTATTTATTTATTTTCAGCTGTGTTGGGTCTTCGTTGCTGCAGGCGGGCTTTCTCTAGTTGCGGCAAGCGGGGGCTACTCTTTGTTGCAGCGCGTGGGCTTCTCACTGCAGTGGCTTCTCTTGTTGTGGAGCACGGGCTCTATGTGCACGGGCTTCAGTAGTTGTGGCTCAAGGGCTCTAGAGTGAAGGCTCAGTAGTGTGGCACACAGGCTTAGTTGTTCTACGGCATGTGGGATCTTCCAGGACCAGGGCTCGAACCCATGTCCCCTGCATTGGCAGGCAGATTCTTAACCACTGAGCTACCTGGGAAGTCCCGACAAATAGTTTTTAATAACAGAAAAATGCAGAATCCAAAATCATAGCAAACTGACTTCCACAGCACAATAAAAGGACTATATACCACAACCACATCCTTGCATACCCCGGGATGCAAGGATGGTTTGACATACACAAATCAATCAATGTAATACACTTCATTAACAAAATGAAGGACAAAATCATATGATGGTACAATCTAAGGAATGCAAAAGCATTCACAGAAGAAAGAATAGACAGATGGTGCTACCAAGATGTTAATAATGGTCACTTCTGGGTTGGAGTTTATAGGTGAATTTTTATATATGAGGGCTTGTGCTTTCATTTTTTTTTTTACAGTGAACATGTATTACTTTTATTTATTTATTTATTTATTTTTGCTGTACGCGGGCCTCTCACTGCTGTGGCCTCTCCCGTTGCGGAGCACAGGCTCCGGACGCACAGGCTCCGTGGCCATGGCTCGCGGGCACAGCCGCTCCGCGGCATGTGGGATCTTCCAGGATCGGGGCACGAACCTGTGTCCCCTGCATCGGCAGGCGGACTCTCAACCACTGTGCCACCAGGGAAGCCCCTTACTTTTAAAAGTTAGGAAAAGTCAATGATTTGTTTCTTTAAAGGGACAGCAGGCCCTTGCCTCTAATTCAAAGGATTGGGCACTATGACCAGAATACACTTAAAAGGAAATGTGGTGGAAATGGCTGTTCTTAGAGAAAGAGATCCTTGCAGGAGGGACTCCGTCTCCTTAAAGGCCCCTTAGAGGTGCTATGAACAAGCCTCAAATCAGTGATGCCACGTTCCCCTGGGGAGAGTGGAGTACCCGAAGAGGAGGGGAGGCCCTGGGCTGTGGAGGAGGCCTAGCTGGCCTCCAGGCTATACCCTCATTGTCTCATACTGTCCACCTCTCCTGCAAATTCAGTGACATTCACCAAGAGTACAAGGGGTCACTTCACCTTTATCCTTCAGTCTCCTCTTTCTGAAGTGCCCTCTTTGCTTGTCTTTCTGCCTTCTAATTAAGCAACCTCTGAAGGCCAGAGAACTGTCGTTTCCTCCATGAAGAGTCCTTTGCTGACTGCCCTCACCCTGGCCACATCCATCCAGGTGTCTGTCACTCCTGGAGCACAGTTCAGATTGTGCCGTGGTTGTCACGGGTTTCTTCCTCATCCTTCTCCACCCCACAGCGAGCCTCTTTAGGCCTCACATTTATCCTTCCACCATCATTGCCTAGCAAGGACATGGCCCTTGAGGAACTACTGCTGCAAACAAAATGCCTGGTTCAATTCTAAATATGAGTGCTCAGGCAGTGCCAATCATGCTTCTGAACAGCATCCACTGAGCACTTATTGTGTGCAAGGCTCTGTAGTCAGTGCTCAAAATGCTTGATCCCATCTGGTGCCTCTGTTATGGGAAACAATGCGGAGGCTCTTCAAAAAAAATTTTTTTAATTTATTTTATTTATTTTTGGATGTGTTGGGTCTTCGTTGCTGCGCACAGGCTTTCTCTAGTTGTGGTAAGTGGGGGCTACTCTTCGTTGCAGTGTGTGGACTTCTCATTGCGGTGGCTTCTCTTGTTGTGGAACATGGGCCCTAGGGCACGTGGGCTTCAGTAGTTGTGGCTCGCAGGCTCTAGAGCGCAGGCTTAGTAGTTGTGGCGCACAGGCTTAGTTGCTCCATGGCATGTGGAATCTTCCCAGACCAGGGATCAAACCCGTGTCCCCTGCCTTCACAGGCGGATTCTTAACCACTGCGCCACCAGAGGAGCCCTCTTCAAAAATTTAAAAATAGAACTACCATATGATCCAGCAATCCCACTTCAGAGTATTTATAAAATAAATCACAGGGATGTAATGTACAGCATGGTGACTATTAATAATACTGTATTGCATATTTGAAAGTTTTAAAGTTGCAAAGAGAGTAGATCTTAGAAGTTCTCAGCACACAGAAAAAATGTGTAACTATATACGGTGACGGATGTTAACTAGAGTTATTATCGTGATCATTTGGCAATATATACAAATATTGAATTATTATGTTGTACACCTGAAACTAATATAATGTTACAAGCCAGTTATACCTCAATTTAAAAAAATATCTGATCCCATCTGATTCTTATGACAATGTTTTAGGGTAGGTTTAAAAACAATGTCTCCACTTTTATAGATTAGCAAACTGAAGCTTGAAGAGATTAATGATTTGCTCGACATTAAGGCTTCATAGATTGAAAGAAACCTGAATTTGAGCCCAAGTCCCCAATTCTAAGTTCTATACCTTTTGCACTGTATCACAGCCCAAAACATCAAGGGGGCCTTCCAGGAATACAATGGACTAAATATTCAGAAAACTTCCCACTGCAAAACACCTAAAGATGATAGAGAGAATATTTAAAAATTCCTTTTGAATGCATGGCTGAGACTGCAAGAAAGTAAGGCCAGTACCCAGGGCCAGACACAAAGCAGGAGCAGGAATCCAGGAACTGCAAGCCAGAACCAGTGCTCTTACTGCCCTGAGGGCACCTGCACACGGAGGTGCTGTAAGATAGCCCTTGCTGGATTTCTTGGTGATTCTCTGAGTAATGAAATTGACATGTTATAAAGATAGAGAATATCTCCTTTTGCTCCCAGAGCCATTTGCTCTTCACATTCTGAGGGTGGTAGACCTAGAGCCACTTTTGTCTTCCCTCACCTCCCTCCACTCCCATCCCCCCACCCAAGCCATCTGTTACATTCAAAGGGTGATAAGATCTTTCTCCTTCAGAAACAAAAGCTTAACTTCCAGGTAGAGACCTTGCCCTCCTTTCCTAAGAGAGGATTTACTTACATTTCAAAATAAAAGCACATGCTCTCTCTCATCCTCCCTTTCTGTCTCTAGCTTTACCAACCGCCACCTCCGCCCCACCCCACGCTGCAATCTCTCTCTATCCTAACAGAGGGGAAGAGGAGTAAATGTACCAGCTCCTATATAAGCTCTGAGATTCGTAACTTTGGAATTCCTCTCCAATAGTACAGACACCCTCTCCCCTCTGTAGGGCTTCCCTGGTGGTGCAGTGGTTAGGAATCTGCCTGCCAATGCAGAGAACACGGGTTCGAGCCCTGGTCCAGGAAGATCCCACATGCTGCCGAGCAACTAAGCCCGTGTGCCACAACTACTGAGCCTGCGTGCCACAACTACTGAAGCCTGCGTGCCTACAACCTATGCTCCACAACAAGAGAAGCCACCGCAATGAGAAGCCTGCGTACCGCAACGAAAAGTAGCCCCTGCTCGCTGCAACTGGAGAAAGCCCGCACGCAGAAACGAAGACCCAACGCAGCCAAAAATAAATAAATTAAATAAATTAAAAAAAATTTTTAAATCTGATTTAAAGAGGCCCTGGATTGGTAATGTTCCCTAGGCTCCTGAAAGAAAAAACTATACTCTAAAGTAATATAGTCTCAACCCAAGCCTCAAAAAAGACCCACTGATAAAGGGCCAAGGGAGTACAGCTTATAATCAAATTACAAAACATACTTGTTATGATAAGGTAACATTTTATTTTGATTCATAGAACGTTTGGAAGAAATATACAGGGAGGTCCTCTCTACCTTCTACTCAGCCTCTCCTATGATTAACATCTTGTAAAATGGTAGTACAATGTCAAAACCAAGAAATTGACATTGGTATAATCCACAGAGCTTATTCAGATTTCACCAGTTATACAACTTATTTGTGTATGTATGTCTGTATGTGGGTGCATTAACTAACTATGCAAGTTGTTATTTCTAGGAAAAACGAGAGAGAAAATATAAATATGAATGAATATATAACTTCCAAACTAGTAAAGAGGGAAACAAATATAATAAAAAATAAAAATATATAATAAAAAAATCCAATGAAAAAGAAGGCAAAACAGGTAAGAAAAATAAATGGGACAAAGAACACACAGTCAAATGACAGATTTAAACCCAAGTATTTCAGAAACTACGTTAAGTGCAAATGGAATGAAATGCTTCAGTTAAAAGATAAAGACTGTCAGAGTAAATTTTTAAAAATCCTCTCATATGCTCTTTACACAAAAAGCCAAAACAAGAAATTTATACACATTCAACTAACCTAAATTTAAGAATTTTTGTTCATCAAATAACACATCAAGAGAAAAAAAAGTCACAGGAAATAGAAAACATTGTAATACACACAACTGAAAAAAGAACTAGTTTTCAGAATATATAAAGAATTTATACAAACAAGTAAGAGAGAAAAAAAAGACATCTGTAAAGAAAATAAACAAATGACATGAACAGGGAAATCCAAATGGTCAAAAAATACATAGTAAGGTCCTTAATCTCACTGGTAATCAGGGAAATATAAACCAATGAGTGGGACCACAGTGGGAAACACTACACATCAGCCAGATTGGTCAAGATTTTAGGGTCAGAATAATGGGAATTCTGATAACGTGTTGTGGGAGTATACCATTATGGAAAATAGTTGGTATCATTTAAGAAAGTTTAAGACACACACACTGTATGACTCAGCAATTACAGTTCTTGATTTTACCTAGAGAAATTCATGCTTATGTGCCCCAGATATACATACAAGAATGTTGCTAGTTCTCATTCCTAATGGCCGTGTCTGAAATACACCCAATCTAGGAAAACCCAACTGTCCATCAGAAGTAGAATGGATAACTAAATTGTAGTATATTCACACAATGTAATATGATGAAAGTGAAAAATATACAGCAACATCAGATGAATTACACATAAAAAGTAGTTAAAAGGTAAAAGAAATAAGACAGAATTCATCCTACGTGATTCCTTGTATATAAATTTCCAAAAAAGTAACTTATGCTGCTTGAGAAAACATAGGTGGGATGCTCCAGGTGGTAAAGCTATAAAGAAGACCAAGGAAATGATTACCATACAAGTCAGGAGAGTGCTTACTTCTAAGGGTATGAATAAATAATTATTCATGATTAAAAAAACTCTTGGGCTTCCCTGGTGGCACAGTGGTTGAGAGTCCACCTGCCGATGCAGGGGACGCAGGTTTGTGTCCTGGTCCGGGGGGATCCCACATGCCGCGGAGCGGCTGGGCCCGTGAGCCATGGCCGCTGAGCCTGCACGTCCGGAGGCTGTGCTCCACAGCGGGAGAGGCCACAGCAGTGAGAGGCCCGCGTACCGCAAAAAAAAAAACCTCTTCACAAACTTGGACCTTCTTTAAACTTAACTTAAGCCACCAAAAACCTACGGCAAACATTCTTCATGGTGAAATGTCAGAAGCAACGATAAGACGAGAATGCCTCATTGCTGCCACCTGGGAGGCTCTTTCTTCTGTGTACATGCAAGGGATCCAGGTTTATATCACCCCTGAGGACACCTAAATGACATTTAAAAAAAAAGTTTTATTTGACATATATATATATATATATATATATATATATATATATATATATATATATATATTTTAGGCTGTACCGCGTGGCATGTGGGATCTTAGTTCCCCAACCAGGGATTGAATCCATGCCCCTTGCATTGGGAGTGTGGAGTCTTAGCCACTGGACCACCAGGGAAGTCCCCTACATGTATTTTAAATACCATAAGGCTCACTGTTTAAAAAAAAAAAAAGACTCATTGTTTTAAGTATACAATTCAATGATTTTTAAAATCAGTAAAATTACAGGGTTGTGCAACCATCACCACAATTCTATTTTTAAAATGTTGTATCACTCCAAAAAGTTCTCTCAGGTCCATTTGCAGTCACTTCCTGTCCCCTCCCCCAGGCAACTACTAATCTGCTTTCTGTCTCTATAGATGGGGTTATCTGGACATTTCAAATGAATGGAATCATACAACAGGTAACTTTTTTATTTCTTTTACTTAGCATTTTTTTGAGATTCATCCAAGCTGTAGCATGTCTCAGTGCTCCATTTCTTTTTATTGCTAAACAGTTTTCCGTTGTATGGATGTACCACATTTTGTTCATCCATTCTCCATTGAGGAATATTTTGGTTATTTCCAGTCTTTGGCTATTATGAATAGTCTTAATATGAATTTGTGTACAAGTCTTTGTGTGCACATTTCATTTCTCTTGGGTAGATTTCTAGGAGTAGAAGTGCTAGGTCCTATGATAAAATTAATGTTTAACTTTTTAGGAAACTGCCAAAATGGTTGCACCATTTTACATTTCACCAGCAATGCACAGAGTTTTAATCTACATGATTTTTAAAAGAATAACGTATCCCGGGGAATTTTTTTATTGATTTGTAAGAGTTTTTATATACCAAGGACATTAATTCTTATTTTTTTCTATACCACAAATGCCTGTGATTTAATGATAACTAAAAAAAAGGACAATTTCAACTAAGTAAAGAAAAAACTTCACAAGAAAAAAGACTAGAAGGAAATAAGCCAAAATACACATTATTGTTGCCATATGTAGAAAACAGATGAGTGAATTCTTTTTTTGCTTCTGTATTTTTCATTACTATCTGAACTTGCTAAACAAGCATATATTAATTTTCATTCTGGTTATCAAAGTAAGTAAAAAACTAAGGAGGGAGGAAAAGAAAAAAAAAAGTAAAGGAGGGAGGAAAGGTAAGGAGGAAGGAACCGGTAGACTTGATCATCTCACCTCAAAAAGGAGGCTGAATGCATCCTCCTCCTGACTTGTGAGGTGGACCGACAAGCCCTTAATGAAGACCCCCTGAGGACTTTCCACGATGGCCATAGGTGTGACCGAGGGTCCAACGTAAGGCAGAGTGGACAGGAGATCAAACAGGCTCTCATTATAGATTTCCAGGTAGGAAACACGAACAGTGATGGCCTGTGTGGGGCGTTCTTCGATCATCTTAAAAACCTAGATGGGAGATTAGACAGCAGTCACTGAGAGCAGAACTCCAACGGCCAGCCAGTGCTAGGGGAGTTCTTACCTTAGGAAGGAATCCTTGCCCTAGAAGAATTTACAGTCTAGTTGGTGTGATGGTCATCAGCAACAACAATTAGTAGTAGTTGCAGTTTATCAGGCAGTATTTATTATCATCTTGTAGTTTTTTGAGGCCTGACTTACAGATTGGCTAATACTTGTACAGTCTCAAGAAGTAGAGGCATGATGAACAGAAAGGACTCTGGAGTGAAGATCTCTTGTTTTGTGGGGTTTCACCACATATAAGCTTCTTTCACATCCATTTTTTAATTCTACCCTCATGATGCCACTGCGACTGAAGCAGGTCAGGGGCAATACCCATCTGTGGTGGCTCAGCTACTAAGGGAAGAAGTCAAGCCAGAACTCAGCCTTCTCGACTCCTAATACCCTCCCCAGTGCTTATCAGCAGGTGACTTTGGGCTGGTCTTTTCCCCTCTCTAGACCTTAACTTTCTTATCCGTTAAATGAGGAGTTGGGCTGGATGATCCCTGAAGTCCCCGCCTTGCTCTTACAGGCTAGATTTGTGCTGTCCAATATGCTAGACACTAGCCACAGAGGGCTGCTGAGTGCTTGAAATCTGGCTTGTGCAAATGAGGAACTGGATTTTAAATTTTATTTAATTTTCACTAAAAATTTAAAACTGATCCTAAATTCAGTTATTGGTAAACTTTTAAGTATGTTTGGAACAACTTGGGTTTATAAATCTACCTTTTCAACTGTAAATTTCATGAACTGTAAATACACAGCAGCTCTTTCTGATGAATATTTAGTGTCTTAAATAGAAATGGGCTGTAAATGTAAAATACATACCAGATTTCAAAGACTCAGTATAAAGAAAAAGAATGTAAAATATCTCAATAATTTTCATATTGATTACATGTGGAAATGCTATTTTGGCTATATTGAGTTAAATAAAATATATTATTACATATTATTTGAAAATAATTTCACTTGTTTTACTTTTTTAAATGTGGCTATTGGAAAACCTAAAATTGCATATGTGACTTACATTATATTTCTATTGGGCAGTGCTGGGCTAGACTATAAAGTCTAAGATGCTGAGATACTGAAGCATTGACAGTGGGATGTTAAGGATATTGCTTCAAGAAATTATCGCATGGATGGTCATACACTAGAGGGACATCTACACTTCTTACAGCACAGGGCTATAAAACCTCAAGATGCTTTTTAGGGAAAAGTCCTTTGCCTCCCACCTTCAAAAAGAGGGTCCTCACAGAACGCAGGCTAGCAGACTCTGAAGGAAGGCCCATCTGTCCTGTCTTCAGTCACACTTCCCAGACCCCCAAGGCTGACTCGGTCCTGAAAGCTCATGTCGTGCCCTGCTTCTTCCCTTTGCTCTTTCTGGGGCTGTGGTGGTGCAAGAAACCAGAGCAGGCCAGTAAGGAAGCTCTGCAAGGGTTCATACCTCCCTCATTAAAACCAGGAAGGAACAGGATTAGGACCTCTGAATCCTCAATTACAGGGTCACAGACCATCAGAGCAGCAAGAAGCCAGTCAGCACATCTGACTGCCTCTTTAACAAATGAGGAAACAGGCTCAGCATGGGCGTAGGTCAGAGCCTGGAACCTAAACTCTTGGTTTACACACACACACACACACACACCCCACCATGGGTAACCTGTCTCCCCTACAGGCTGCAACTCCTTTGAGGCTGGACCCCACTGTCTCCAGGAGCTCGCCTGGGACGGGCAGCATGTATAGTAGAAAGAGGGGACCTATGTGGCATCCCACCATGGGCCCACTCTCTACCTGTTGTAGGGCACGAGGGAGTATCCCCCGGTGCTTGTAATTCTCAGTTGCCCCCGTCATGGTGTATGTCTTGCCAGCTCCCGTCTGCCCATAACACATGATGGTGCCTGCAAACATTTCAAAACACGTCTTGGTGACATCCAGAAAAACAGCTCCAAGGATAGCTCTCCCATCCCCCAGCATGCCCAGTGCCAGCCAGAACCCTAGTGTGAAGGTGGCCATCAGGAGCAGCCAAGGACAGCAGGAATTCCTGCCATGGAGGGTGGGTGAGCAGGGAAACAGGGATATAAATGGTCAAAACACAGACAGCTGCTCCGAATCTGTGGTCCATGTAGTTCTCTACTGCTTCCTCTCCAAAGAGGGGATCTGATCCTAGGGCTTCTGAGGAGAGCAGGGAATTCCAGGGAACACTGGAATTTTCCTAGAAAGATGAGGGAGATAAGAGCATTGAACTCAGCCCTTCTTTAGCAATATCATGAACACCCAGGCTCTCAGGGCTTGGCCTCCCTGCAGGGCAGCCCAGGCAGGAGGAAAGAAGGGCTTTCAAAATCCCCAGGAAGAGATGGGAGTCAGAAGGGCATTTTCTGTTAGTGATGGGAATTCTTTGTAGACTGCAAGTTCCCACTGGACTGAAGGGCTGCTAGTTGGTCCCAGGCCACTTTCAGAAATGGAACACCATGACCAAGCCCTGATCTGTCACATTGCCCTCTCTGGGAAGACTTTCACTTGCACCTCTCTCATGCTTTAGGTCTACCATCACCAGGCTCTGGGACACAAACCAGTCACAGGCTCCGGTTCCCATCTGCTCTTCTTCCTGGCTTGAGCAGCCTGAGCCAGACCCAACCCAAAGGCTGCTTCTGGGCATTTACAAAACAGATCTGCCCGGGCAATGCTGGGCCATGGAAATCAGTGTTTGCCTTTGCCACGTGAAGTTCCTGGGATTGGTAGGTTTTACACAAGGGGTCTTAATTCAGCATCTGAGCTGGAGTCAGAAGCAGTGTCTATTAATCCTGCAGAAATGTGCAGGAAGGAGTCAGTTCAGCTGGGACTCAGAGCCCACGACTCTTAGCCTCCCCGGGCCTTAGCTCCTTTGTCTCTGCTTCCTCAGGGCCACATCCCCTCAGGACCAATGGAGACCATAGCTATATATCACACACAGGATACGTTACAACATTTAGGCATCTACACTCAACGGACTTTTAAGCAGAAGACCTAAAACTTGCAAACAGGGAACATTCTAGTCAGGAGCCACCAGACGGGCAAAGTCTACAGACTGTGATATACTTTTTTCTATGTATTTTTTCTTTCTTTTTTTGGTCACGCTGCGTGGCATACGGGATCTTAGTTCCCCGACCAAGGATCAAACCCGCTGTCTCTACAGTGGAAGCACAGAGTCTTAACCACTGGACCGCCAGGGAAGTCCCTCTATGGATTTTTAAATCTTTTTAAGATTTTAAGGGACTTTCCTGGTGGTCCAGCGGCTAAGACTCTGTGCTCCCAATACAGGGGAGGCAGGTTTGATCCCTGGTCAGGGAACTAGATCCCACATGCTGCAACTAAGACCTGGTGCAGCCAAATAAATAAATAAATGAATATATTTTTTTAAAGATTTTGAAACAGTCTTAGAGTGAACTAGTTTGTAAAAATTTCCCAATAAATTTTAATTTGTTAAAAAAGCTTTTTAGTTAAACTTTTAAGAAACTCAAACTGTACTCAAGTCTTTAGTGATATATGTAAATAATACTATAATACAATGGAATAGATTGATTGTGCTGGTAGAATGAATGGAAATATCCCCTAGCAGGTAGCCAAGAGAAAAATGTTTTGACTCCATCAAATTTATCATAAAGACTTTATGTTCAAAACTAATATTCAGGGATTTGAAACAGGATAATAGTTGAATCCCCATGACCTACAGAGAGTCAGGGTCATATAATCTTCCTATGAAGGTAGGATCCCAGGACCATGGATCAAGCCATGCCCACAGTATCACCAAGCAAATAAGTTTTCCACCATAAGAACATGGAGACAGACAAATAATCAAACAAAAGTTAGTAAGTGAAGTTGTATTTTATTCACCATAAAATACTTGTACCTCTTCCTGGGTGGGCAGAGGTTCCACAGGTTCTTATGTAAAACAACAATTAATTAACTAAATTACCATTATAGCCATTGAGGGCTTGAGAAACCACATCCTTGGCGACTGTCTCATAAACCAAGTCCTGGGAGGCATCATGGAGAACTCCATCCAGCTTGAATGACCAGTCTGTCTGCTGGTTATTGACAACTCCTCTCCGAGTATCTTTTTTTAAGTGAATATCAATGGTCTAGGAAGAGAGAGAGATAGTTGTTAAGAAACTGGTATAAAAAAGTCACTGATAGCCAAGGCCTGACCTGGAGGAAACAGAGAAGGTGAACTTTAGGAAGAACAGGGACTTGCACGTATTCTGGACGACCTTTGGGAGGTGGGAAGGAAGGCACTGCTGGGAGGCCACACACCCTCAAGGTGGAAGGATCAGGAGACTGGAGCACTTGCTGGTTTCAGCACATCTCACCCTAGTGTTCAGGGTGCTGTCTGTCTTGGTTCCCCCATTTCTGATATGGGGTCAAGCATATTTATCACATATCAATATTTATCACATTAAACAAGCTTTAGATAAATTCAATAAGCACAGGGAGGCCTTGAATTAGGCCAGAGAGAATAGCAGGCTTGGTGATAGAGGCCTGGGCTTGAGCCCCATCTCCCTCGTGACTGGCGGTGAGGCCTCCCTCAGCACTGTGGTGAGCACTTACTTCCACACACACGCTATGGGCTAATGTGAGCAATGATGAAGTGATAGCCACAGGAAAGGCTCTGGACTCCTCAGACACAGTTACTCACTGGTATTAAATTGAGGGTGACTACCTACTTGTAATCAGCAGATTTTTAGATGCAAAGATTTCTAAAAAAATTTTTTTAGAGTTTTAGATCCCTCCATAGCAAGCCACTGTGGCAGCAGCTAGTTTAGAAACATATTGGGTTAGGTCAATGGTAGATTCCTATCTTCGAAATGGGGACTTCTAAAGTAAACAGACTCTCACTGGAATCTTATACTGGCTGCCCTAGTCCAGAAGCCAAGACACAGCCACACGCAGAAAAACTAAGATCAACAGAGAAAGGCTTGGTCTATTCATACATTAAATGCTCTGTGCTTCAGTCATCACTGAATCCATGTCCAGCAGGGTGCACTTCACAGCGCTGCATGTGAGTTTCTTTCTGACTGCCAGGATTTTCGAACCTTGAGAAGTTGGCCTTTGAATTCCTCTCTTAATGTCTCCATGCTGCCCATAGTAGATCCGCAAATGTTTGCTGAATGAAAACATCCCATAGTCTTGAGGTGTCCTAAGCCTGTCACAGCCTTCAGAAGAGTTGTCAGGACAGTGGTGGGGACAGGGGGATGGATAGATCTTTCCAGTTCTCTCCATAAGAGTTTCTCCCTCCCTTTGGTAAGTTTAATAATAATCATCTGAAGACATTCCTGTTGTACTTCCTGGGAGATCTGATCACCAGGAAGTTTTATGAGTGTGCATAAACGTCAGCTTCCTGTGTCAGATACAAGGATAAAGGTAAACTTTTTTTTAACTTTTTATTTTACATTGGAGTATAGTTGATTAACAATGTTGTGTTAGTTTCAGGTGTACAGCAAAGTGATTCAGTTATACATCTAACTATTCTTTTTCAAATTCTTTTCCCATTTTGAGATTGACATGTACACACTGCTGTATCTAAAATGGATAACCAACAAGGACCTACTCCCATTAAAAATGGGAGTTTCATGAGTTTCCTCATCAACAACATTGTGGGGGAGTGCTTTGGCCTTGAATGACTCTAGATTCCATCTGAACTTTTACCAATTCTGTCTTGGTCCTTAAAAGGTTGCTTGGAAACCTTAGAGGTTGTAGTGAGGAGGGACAGAGAGATGCCCAGGCAGGTGAAGGCAAACACACTGTACTTACTTTGTTGTCATCTCCATATTTGATCATTTCATGAGCAAAGTCATCAGTAGGTTTGACACGGACAAATGCATGAACTTTTTTCCTAGTACCCATTCTAGCTAAAAAGAAGAAAATAGAAAAATTTTCAGTAGTCATCCTCCAACAACCATTAGAACGGAGGTGTCATTCATCAAGAAGATCAGAAAACATGATGTGCAGTCCATGTTTTCCTCTCCCACTGAGAGCCAGTCTTCCTTTTGCCCCCCAGCATTTCAGTGATCTGTCCACAGGATGCTGTTCAACAAGTCCGTGTACTTCCTACTTTACAGGGTGCCTCACCACTCTCCACCAACAACCCTCTAAGAGACCGAAATACAAAGCAAAAAGAATGCTTCCTTTAGTGGCCTAATTTTAGATGTGGTTTCTAGAAATGTTCCGTATCAGAGTTTACCTACACTTTGACTTATTCACTATATTTTCCTCTAAAATACTATGAAATGCATTAGAACTAATTTTTTTTTCATTAATATACCTTACTTCAGATGTAGCACCTCCTTCTCTACCTCCATTAGACTAACTTAGCTCAGAAAAAGATTCCCTGGAAGTACATTTAATCTAGCCCATAGTCTAATATTCTTTCTTCTCTGCCACTCCATTGAGAGAAAAATCTCAGTCCCCTACCTCCTCTGCCTCTCCTAAAACGTAATTATGTATATTCTCATCATTTTCTTTCAGGCAGACACACATATATTTGTATTCCTTCATTTATACTATCACAAGTAATTACCATGTATAATAAAATGTTAAAATAAACATTGAATGTAGCTTCATCGAATAGATTGAAAGCTTATAGTTATAAATGACAGGGAGGGAGACTTAGGTAAATTAACTTCTTATTATGTGGAGTTTTCCTATAGTGGGAAAGACTTTCTCAAAGTAAGGACCATAAACACTATAAACAGTCAAGCAAGATGCCAACTAGCAGAGATGCTACAAAAGGGATTGTTTGTATTACAGGGAGAGTTAATTGATCTCTAATATCCTGTCCAACTAAAGTATTTCATAAACATTTAAAAAAATTGAATTGTACAGGAATTCCCTGGTGGTGCAGTGGTTAAGAATCCACCTGCCAACGCAGGGGAAATGGGTTCAATCCCTGGTCCGGGAAGATCCCACATGCCCCAGAGCAACTAAGCAGTGCGCCACAACTACTGAGCCTGCGCTCTAGAGCCCGCAAGCCACAACTGCTGAGCCTGCGTACCACAACTACTGAAGTCCGTGCGCCTAGAGCCCGTGCTCCACAACAAGAGAAGCCACTGCAATGAGAAACCCGCAAGCTGCAACAAAAGAGTAGCCCTGCTCGCTGCAACTAGAGAAAGCCCGCGCGCAGCAATGAAGACCCAACGCAGCCAAAAATAATAAATAAATAAATTTATTTTAAAAAAAACAAAACTGGGCTTCCCTGGTGGCACAGTGGTTGAGAGTCCGCCTGCCGCTGCAGGGGACACGGGTTCGTGCCCCGGTCCGGGAAGATCCCACATGCCGCGGAGCAGCTGGGCCCGTGAGCCATGGCCACTGAGCCTGCACGTCAGGAGCCTGTGCTCCGCAACGGGAGAGGCCACAACAGTGAGAGGCCCGCATACCGCAAAAAAACAAACAAACAAAAACCCCAGAACTCATTTAGAGTTAATGCTCCACAAAGTACAAAACAGACTTTGAACAGAGACAATGCCTGAGGGTCAGGATGTGTGCTGCATCATGCACTTCTCTTTTGATGTCCCTGACAGCGTTGGGCCAGTTCCATAAGAAATGAGGCATTTGCCCCTAAAATAACCTGTACTTTCATGGGGCAGGACAGAGGAGTTGAGGCTAACGAAAACTCCTGGATACTTCTGAAAAAGACAACCAGCAAAGGAATTGCTGAATTTATGAAGAGGTAGGGAAACATGAGGGATAGGGAGCTGACTCAATTTCATCTTCAAATTGGTAAATAGCAATACCATCACAGTTGTTCAGAAAGAAATAGCTTGTTTGTGCTACTGCAAAGTGTTCTAACAAATAAACTGATCAGATGGCCAATATTTTTAAAAAGCTAATTTGCAAGACCTTGACTGTTAAAAAATTAATGTCCCTCCACATTTCTAGACACAACTTGTGGTGACCACTTGATTTCCTCATACAATTATCTTAGCTATCATCAAGTGGCATTAAGTATCTCTACAGAAGCAAATTAAATAGAGAAAGGCCCTGCCCATTCAGTTTACAGTTTCAATGAAGTGGGCAAAATAAAACTCTAACCCCTATTACAAACCCTTCAGATGTCACATTAAATAAGCAAACTACTTTCACACCTGCCTACTGTAGAGTGTGAGTCCACTTCCCACAGTCCTCAAGTAATTATTTCATGGAAGTCTTTTCCTGGTCACTGTGGGATCACTCAGATCTTTTAATTTTTAGAAAGTGAATCTGTAAGGTATTCAGGTGAGTAAGGATAATGGCTTGTCCAATTTCAGGTCTAAGATTTTTGTTTGCAAAATTGAGCTCTAGAAATAAAAAGCCACAAATAGCTCTAACAGGACTCCCAAACTGAGGAAACTTAAGAGATGATCTCATCTCCAAGTTCACTTTGATCTAGGCTTTTGGGAAGTGAAGAGTGGAGAGAGGTGTGCTGACTCAAGCAAACAATAACACTCAATTTCTAAAGTTCTGGGAACCATTCCCCATACCAGTCCGACGGCCCATCCTCCTGCCCAGGGAAGTTAAGATGCTGCCCAGGCTGCCCTCTGAAAGGGACCATGAAGAAGTAGGGTGGTTGCTCAAGCCTCCCTCCTGGCAGCCCCTACCCACAGACAGCCCAAAGGCAGCACAGGCCAGCTCCAAGCATTACCCTCCCCTCAGAGCCTGCCCCTTTTCTGCCCAGCAATTTGCCAACATGCACATGCAGTCATTCTATCTGTGCTTCCCAATTCTCCCCATGCTCACGCCCATGGCTCCAGGCACGCCAGGAGCCATATCCACCTGACACAAGCCTTCTCTATTAACTAAATCCCTCCTGCGAATCCACCACCCAGCAGCCCCTCAACACCCAGTCATTTGGAGACCCCACGCCAACTTGCACTTACTGAAATAATGCTTGTTACCGTTCTTACACCACATCATTTGAGTGGGTTTCAGCTCCCAAATTAAATTACAAGCTGTTTGAGGGACAGGACTGTGTCTTTTATTTCTTTTGAATTCCCCCTCAAAGTCCAGAACAGTGCCCAGCACAGAGTAGGTGCTTAAGAAATGGTGATTGGTGGTGATGGTCATGACTGGAAGTCAGAGGGTGGCGGAATCTCCATACGTGGGTCCATCTTCGGTCATTACTGAGAGAGTCCCAAAGGGCACATGATGTCACTCGCCTCCCTCACCGCCTCCAACCCCTGAGCCCACAGCCCTTCCAGGAGGACACTGGGTTTCCAGGCCCACTTGCAAGAAGCCAACTTCAGCCCCTCACCACGCTCTCCCTTTTAGTAGGGTCCTTCTCTCTCAGGACCTTGTGGGGAATGCCTCTCCCTCGTGGACACCACCCTTAGATATTTCTGGTGTAAATAAGTGAACCTTTGAGTGGCCACCTAGAGCCCTCTCTGCTGAAAGGTTCACAGTTTCCTCATTTGTTTTAGAGGTGGGAATGAACAGATTGCCACCAAGCACCCCTGAAAGATCAGCAAAAGGAGAGGACCAGGTGTGTCCCTATCTTCCAGCGTTCCTGTCCAGAACAGAGGCTCTCAAGGAGAACAATCGTAGCCACCAGCAAGGTAGCAGCATCTGAACCCCCCAAAAGAGGGTCCAAACGCACGTGGACTTGGACTAAACAAAAGACTCGGACCCAGGCCAAACTGGTCTTTCTCCTTTTTCTAACCCAACATGCTGGACCCCTGTGTAGTGTCTGGGAGGCAGTGGGCCTTGGGACCATTCCTGTGACTCTCCGGAGCGATTTCCGCATTTGTAAAGCGAAGGGCCGGCATGGCAATCCCGAAGCCCCCCTCCAGTTAGAAAACCGAATACAGAAGAGTCCAGAAGACCAGAGATCTCTGAACCTCAGGGGCGACGTAGGACCCTCGTGGGGCCAGGGAACGTCAGATCCGAAGACCCTAAGCCGCAGCATCGACGCCTCGCCCTCCTCCGCCCGGGTTTCACAGATCAGCGAGCCAAAGCTGGGGGACTCCCGGGTGGAGCGGTGTTCAGATTCCAGCAGCTGCCCGCCGCCCGGGCGGACACCTCCTTTCCGGCCTTCTTTCTCCCCACCCGGACCGCGCGTGACCCCTGCTTACCGCTCCGGAGGCTGGAGCCCTTCCGCAGCCCGACCACTGCATTAGCAGCTACAGAAACCCGGCAAGCTCGGCTGCCGGGCTGTGTACACAGTCGCCGTGGCAACAGGCCGCTTCCGGAGATTCCGGAAGTAGGGGGTGGTGGCGGAAATGAAGTCCGTGGTCCTCTGTTGAGATACGAGTAAGGCCAGGGCCGAATTAGGAGGACGGGAGATGGGACCGATTAATCTAAAAAGACTGCGGCAGCTGCAGGCGCGAAGCCAGGGTAGGGGTAGCGGGGGAACGAAGGATGCGCAAGAACCAGGAAACGGGGTAGCCGGGCTTCCGGCTCACAGCTGTTTGAGACTACGGCGGCCGCGCAGCTCCGCCCAACTCCAGCCTTGCGCTCCGAGCTGCCGTCCATAGGCGCCCTCGCCCCGCCCAGCTTAGCTTCGAGCCAGCCGGCCAGGCCTGCGCAGTCGCGGCGGCCGGGGAAGATGGTGGAGGACGGCGCGGAGGAGCTGGAGGACCTGGTGCACTTCTCCGTGTCCGAGTTGCCTAGTCGCGGCTACGGCGTCATGGAGGAGATCCGGCGGCAGGGCAAGCTGTGCGACGTGACGCTCAAGGTCCCGGGTGCTGGGCGGCGCGGGGCTGAGGGCCAGGGGACTGAATGGGGAGGGAAGAGAGGCGGGGGATAAGGGAAGAGAGGTCTAGAGCTCAGCGGGGTGGGGAAAGGAGGTTGGAGGGTGAGCGAGTAGGGGAGAGGGGGTGCTGACTGGGAGAGGGGGATTGGGACTGAGTGGGGAGACGGACAGGGACAGCCTCTCAGCCCTTAGAAAGAAAGGCTGAGAGGTGCGCCGCTGAGGCCCTCGGAGTGGAGACATTGGGGTGCCCGCCTCCCTTTTCTGTCACTCAGACGAGAGAAAATGGACTTGCAGCTCCTCTATGGACGAAGGGGCTGTGGCTCTGTCTACATTCTGATGGGCACTACGGAAGCACCTTTTCTTGCCACTACAGACGTTTCTTTGTGCCCCTCGAAGTTAGCTGCGCTGTGGTAGAGGCGTGGGCTTTTCCTGAGGAGTCATTGCTTGCCCTTGACTGATAGATTACTACCTTGTCTCTTAAGAGCTTTTAAAATCTCATCTGGAAATCTTTTGAGGTGGGCAACCACTCTGCCTCGCACTAGAAGGCACACTACCACCACCAGCAGCACCACAAAGGTCTCGGAGAATGGACTGATGGGCTGCGTGGGGAGAGGGCTCTCTTAACCACCTGTTCCCTATTGGCATTCTGGGCGCAAGAGCCAGGCTTCCTCCCGTGCTTTGCATCCATTCCTGCTAGAGAGGCATGCTGTGCTGCTCCTTGGCCAAGCTGTTGAGCCAGGTGGGGCTCTCCAGGCGGGGAGATGCTGCTGCAAACCCTGTTCCCTGTTGGGCTTTGGCTAGAAGGCTGTCAGCATCTGTGAAGGACCCTGTTTAAAAAATAAAACTATGCAGAGATCTGTTTGCTCTTCTTATTTTCGACAACGTTAAGGAAACTTCCTCTTCCACATATTTGAGTCAGACCTCTGGAGACAGTAAAGTAGAATGGTTAAGAGTGTGGCATTGAGAATGGTATATGGTTCAACCAAAGACTAAAAAAAAAAAAAAGAAGAAGAGTGTGGCTTTGGAGATAGAAGGATTTGGATTAAAATCCTTGGGAAAGTTACTTAATCTCTCTAAGCATCAGCTTTCCCAGTGTAAAAATGGATGATTCCTAATTCTTCGTATTCATACGAGGATTAAATGAGAAAATTGGTGGTATTCTTTGCATAATGCCTGGACTAAGGTTTTCATCACTATAAACCCCTCCTGAAGGAGATTAGTTTTCCAGTAGAGGAGTGAAGTGGACTGAGAGGGGAGAGCATCTTTAGTGGGGAACCAAAGGGTTTGAGAAAAATGAGCTGGAAGGAAGCAGAGAAAGTAAATATAAATGAGAGATTTTTGTCCACAGTGATTACATGGTAGTAGATGTCGAGGCTACTAGAGATTTGTCAACAAAAGAATGATCTGGTTGTGGCAGTAACACTTGGGGCGAGTGGGGGCGAATTTTCGGATTAAGATTTAGGCTGTAAGGGTAAGCCAGGGAAAGCTTATAAGACACAGAGAAGCAAATAGGGAATGATAGAGTGAGATGGTCACACTACGTAAGTTAAAGCATTGCATTTTGTCTCTGCACTTAATGCACATATAGAGTATAGCAACCCCGTAGCATAAAAATGCTTGTGTGTTTTTTCCATTGAAATACTTTTTGTTCACTCAAAGGGACAAGTAAATTATCAGAAGTGATTCCAGCTGAGAATGCCTGTCTAAATTGCTATATTAGTTTCAAGGATCTGGGACATAAGGACCAGTATAAAGGCATAGGCTAGAGCTGGACAGGACTGTAGAAAGCTCTGCTTCATTGGTTTTCTGACTATTCTGTGGAGCCTGAGGAGCAGTTCAATGCCCTGTTATGGTAGGGCCCAGAGAGAGGCCACGCAAACCAAGCTCTGCCTCATTTCACTCCCCTTCCCTAGAGCTGCTCTGTGAAATCTGTTGCAGTCTCTCTCTCTCTTTTTTTTCTTTAATTAGTTAATTAATTAATTAATATTTGGCTGTGCCAGGTCTTAGTTGCGGCATGCGGGATCTAGTTCCTTGACCAGGGATGGAACCTGGGCCCTCTGCACTGGCAGCGCAGAGTCTCAACCACTGGACCATCAGGGAAGTCCCTCGGTCTCTCTTTTTCAAGATAGAGTCTTTCCTGAAACTTCTGGTGATTCCAGACTTTCTTCCAAATAAATAGAAACTGAAAAGCTGGTTGGAAGCTTTTTGGCATGGGATGGGTTTATTGATTAGTGGGCCTCCCAGTAGGGCTGTGGTTCTCAAACTTTAGCGGACATTAGAATCACCTGGCAGCCTTGTTAAAAAAACAGTTGTTCAAACATTGTTCACCCCGGAATTTCTTATTCAGTAGGTCTGGAATGGACCTGAGAATTCACATTTCTGATAAATTCCGCAGTGATACTACTCCTGGTCTCGGGCCACATCTTGAGAGCCATACCTGTAAGGTGGTGGACCTGTCCTTTTCTATGGGATATGTTCAGAGTCCATGGATCTTCCTTCAGGCTTCTGCCTACATGGAGTAAGCCTGGCTGTTATCATTCTAGGAGCTGATAGTGGGAGGGGACTGGGAGCTCTTGCTTCTGTATGCAGACTTTCCCTTAATCCCCCTGAATAGTACCACTTCATGTCTTCCTTGGTGCTCTGGTTGCCCAAGTCTGGAGTCTCTGGTTCATCCTGTCCAGAGAATAAACCTCCAGACTTCTGCTGGGGCAGTGACAGGGCACTTGCCTGGGGCAGGGAACCAGTACTGCCTGTTTACAGCCTTCCTTATGTTCACACCTTCAGAGGAAACCTGTATCTTCAACAGTTGAGTTTTGGAGGGTGTTCTGGAGTGACTTGCCATCTAGAGCACTCAGTATTCTCCATATAAGTCAGTTACTATCCGTTTGTCTGCTTTTCATCTTCCAAAATATGGTGACATTTCTAATCTGCTCTCTCAGCTTCTTTGTACTTGGGAGCTTTGCTATTCCTTGATTGTCAGTCTGAGAGATAGCGCAACACAGACTCGAGCCAGATTGCCTGGGTTTGAATACTGGCTCTGCCACTTATTAGCAGTGAAAACTTGGACAAGTTCCTTAAATGCTGGTGATTCAGTTCCTTCATCTGTAAAATGGGGATCATCACCTACCTAGTAAGAGTGTTGAGGATTCCACTAGTTAATGCACTTAAAACAATCATGTAGTAAATATTCAGTAAGTAGAAGATATTTATGAATAATAACTTAATGGGATTTCCTATTAAGGGGAAGTGGAGATAAATGCATGTGTTCTGCCTGCCATTTTGAATTCGTTTTAGACTCGGTTTAATTCTAGATGGTTTTATCTAAACATTATGTTCATTGCCTTAAAAGCATTTGCAAAGCACTGATCTACTTCCATAGCTTGCATTTTACAGATGAGGACCAAGCCTAGAGGGAGAGGGGACTCATCCAAGGTCACAACTTAAATTGGGTAGAGCTAGAACTAGAGACTAGACTCCTGGTGTCCAGACTCCAGGTCAGGTGTTCCTTCCTGCTCTCCTGTTGCCTCTTCTATCAGTGACAGTGACTGAAGTGATTTCAGCTGCTACCATTTGAATTAATCTACCTCAGGTCAATTGTACTCATCCTTAACAACATGTCACCTTTTCTATCTTTCCAAGTTTTAGGGAGAGTGTGACAGCATTAGCAAGCGTGCCACTTTCTCAAAATTCACTGCCAACTCTTGAACCTTGCTTAATTTTCTTTTTGGAAATATTTGAAATTTAAATTCCTTAGATGCCTGTTGGATAGTTAAGTAGAGGCATAACAGAAAAGAGTAATATTGATATACTGGATTTTTTAGAATCACATTTTATATCTATGGTGACTTGAACTTCTTTGAGAAACTGAAAGCACTGAACTCTCTCCCCAGAAAAATGCACATACTTACATATGTGCAAACTTTTGCATTCAGTCATAAGAGCAGTTCCCCTGGAGCCCATCTTTGGATCTTGGGTTATGAATAGAACTGAGTATTATTCTTCTATTAGGAAAAAAGCCCATGTCTTTTTCCTTGGCAAATCATTTTATCTTAAAGGTTAGAAGGATAGTAGTGCAAGACTTCTTGGCAGCCTGTAACATAAGACTAAGTCTGGGTAGAGAGGTTTGCAGTCACAGAGGCTCTTATCTCCTCTTCCCAACAGTTGGTTTCATCCCCTTTCCTCTGGGCTACCAGGAGCCCAGTGCTTAGGCCGCATCTCTCATGTTCATCTGGATCCAGCAAATTGGGCAGACTCCCCAGATGCAATGCGTGTTCTCCACAATCTCTTATTCATGAGATTTAGACTCACCAGATTCCTATATTTCTATTCTTTCCTCACATATCCTTTCTTTTTCTTTATTTGTGAGAGCAGAATGGGATCACCGCATATACATACTATTCGCTGACCCATAAGCTTAGAAGAGACAGGAACCTCCTCTACACACACACACACACACACACACACACACACGCACGCACGCACACACACACACACACACTTTTGCAACCACTAATAAAGGGTTCCTCAAAGATCTGCTGGCATCAGTCTTCCCAGCATTTTCCCAAGGCCCTTGCTAAAGTTTTGAACCCAGATCTGAGAATTTAGCCTTCAGAAGGAAATATCTTTTCACGGGTGAAAGGCACAGTATTAGAATATTTCCTTTTGCCCCACTGAATCCAGGTACACAATTTTCACTGAAACTGACTTCAAGAGCCTCACATTTGAGTGTGGAATCTTGCTTAATTTGCTGTCATGCTGATTTTGTGATGAAAGAGTAGGTGGAGAAGGATGTCAGGAAGTGAGGTAAGGACTTGTTGATGCATGCCATTTTTATGTTAAGTGTAGTGTGGTGAGTTACACGGGTGTAATTATAGAGCTAGAATAATCATATTAAAAGGAGCCATAGAGGTCTTCTATCAAAGCCATCCATTTTACAGGTGAAAAAACCCTGAGGCTTAGTGATATTAAGGGATTGCCCAAGGCACAAAGCTATATTATCTGAGATCCAACACAGCTGTTTGGTGGAAGCTTGCTTTTACATCCTCTGTCAGATTACTCACCTGCCCTGCTAATGGTATAAAGCAGAGCAGGGAACAAACACCATCTGCAGTGTCATCTGTGAGCATGGAGGACAGTGATGTGTATGGCCAGATGCAACACCACTGTTCTATTTCAGGAGAGAAGACAGATGCAGGCTTTTTCTGCTAGTTTTCTGGACATATGAATTTTTGACTGTTTCGATTTGGAAATAACACTGTATTGGGAGATATTGTGCCTCTGAATATTGCTCATTCCTGGGGCTTTCTACTGTCTTTCTTCAGGTAATTGTGTTTCATTTTCAGCCTTGCCTCTTCTTAATGAGTAATTAAAACTAAGGGTAAGAATGTGCTCCTTTAGAGCATGTGCACACATATCACAATGTGCACTTGTGATATGAATTCATATCAAAAAGTCAGTTTTGCTCTTTTTTCTGTGAGTTATGTTGTAGGTGATGCTGTTAAATTTGGATACCAATTAGATGAATGAGAGAGTTTGATGCTTCCTGACACGTAGGTGGGGAAAGAGGGTTGGAGATTGTATGGTTAGGGCACTCAAGATGGCTGTTCTCTTGCTCTCTGTACATCCCCTGCCCGGCCAGGGCCTGCTTCACCTGTACCCTACTCGTATGACTGACCTTCCTACACTCTTTTCCCCACCCCAGCTGGTGATTGTTCTTATCAAACGAGCTGGGAGGGGTGTGCCCCTCTGCTGGTTTCCGTGGTAACTAATGAGCCCACCTGACGTCAATTCCCCTATAACTAGCAATCTCCCCTTCCATGTGGGAATGAAGACTGCCACGCTGTCCTGCCCGCTGTCTGCCGCACACGGTGGGGTGTCACTCCGGGACCTTGCTTCAGACACGTAAGGTCCCCCATCCATTACACCATTGATGTCTCTGTTGCTGCAGACTCCGGGCTCTTTCTTTGGTCTTAAAGCTGGACAAGTGCAGGCCATGTTGCCTGTTGTGTGCAGCCCAACAGAGGTATCTTGGAAAATTAGTTACTAGCTGAGCAACATTCATGGCATTCATTCTGAGGCTTCTGGAGCTTTGCCGTCCAGTTGGGTGAATTTAAGAAGCCTGTGTTTGGGGATGCTTCTTACTGCAGGTGGTTCCTCTATTGTTTTCTGCGTGAGATTCCATTGTTTGCCCCTTGGCCGTGCCTGGTTCAGCTTGTGGGCTGGTTGATGGAAAATGAGACCACAATGTTTTTCTGAAGATGTGTTCCTGTAGCCCCTCCTGAATTACAAGTATGGCATCTACCTTCCTACTTTTGGTTTGTTGACTGTTGGCACTCACATTGCCTCCTTGGCATAGAAGCCAGCCGGCTTCCCCACAATCAGTTTAGGCCTTTTCTACCCAAACAGCTGATCACATCATTACTTGTTTCTAGGTGGGGAGAAGAGAGAATGAACCAAGATGTGTGAACCAGGAGTTGGCAAGCATTTTCTGTAAAGAGCCAGATAGTAAATATTTTAGGATTTGTGGGTCATACAGTTTCAGTTGCAGCTACTCAACTCTGGTGTTATAGCACTAGAGCAGCTGTACACAGTACATAAATGAATGGGTCTGGCTGTGTTCCAGTAAAATTTTATTTACAAAAACAGGTGTGGGCCAGACCTGTTGCCTTACCCATATTGTATACTGATATGGCCTTTGTAAAGTTTAAGGTTTTTGGAGTAGATTACAGTTGCTTTATTGCCCCGGCGTATACTTCAGAAATTGGAAGCATCTCTTGTTAAAGAGTACGGGTGAACCAGAAGTGAAAAACTTTCTTTTTCCAGCTTACTGCAGGTGATCATGGGACTGTCCTGGTTGGTGACTGAATAACTGACATAGGAGAAGTTACTGTTATATTTTGCATCTCATCTTTAAAGTCTTGTAGCTCTGCTGAAGCTTGAAGCAGACTATTCCAAAGCATTAACTAAAGACACCGTGCTCCCTTTCTGTCTTAGTTGAAGCTGAAGATGCTTAGCTGCTTGCACAATGGCAGGCCAGAGGAGACCGTGATGGCTCCTGTGTTCCAGTGGACCTGAGCGGCTGTGTGCAGGGCCGTGAAGGTAAGGGCCAGAGTTTGGGCTTTTGGCAGGCAAAGTAGATCAGTAGTTCAGGTATGGCCCAACTTTCTGGGCAGTGTGCTGCATATCTGATGAGAACACAAAAATGCTTTTTAGAAAATAGGCTCAAGAACAGATATTTGTGCAAGCATGTTCATAGCATAGTTGTTCACAGTATGCAAAAGATGGAAGCAGCCCAATGGTGGACTGCATCAGTGGTTGAATGGATAAAATGTGGTACATTTTGTTCCATACGTACAATGGAATAATATTCCATATATACACTGGAATATTATTCAGCCTTAAAAAGGAAGGAAATTCTGACACATACTGCAACATGGATGAACCTTAAAGACATTGGTCTGAGTTTTGAAATAAGCCAATCACAGAAGGACAAATATCGTATGATTCTTCTTAAATGAGGTAACTAGAGTAGTCAAATTCATAAAAATAAATAGTAGAATGGAGATTTCGCAGTGCTTGGGAGAAGGAGGGAATCGGGAGTTAGTGTTTAATGGGTACAGAATCTCAGTTTAGGAAGATGAAGAAGTTCTGGAGATGGATGGTGGTAATGATTGTACAACAGTGTGAATGTACTTAATGCCACTGAACCGTACACTTAAAAATGGTTTAAATGGTAAATTTTATGTATATTTTACTACAATTAAAAAAGGAGAGAAGCTGAAGAAGACTTGTTAGCAAGTGGGCGAATGAGATTGCTCATAGTGCTTTGTGATTGGAGAGACACTAAAAACAGAATTTGTCTCTGTCCGGATCCACTGATCAAAAACATTTCATGCTAAGGAGTAATCTTCTTTAGCTTTTGCAGTAAGCTGCTTCAGCTGTTAAGAGCCACATTTTATTAGCTCAGCCCTGTGGCTGCACTTCAAGTGGTCTCTTAAAAGGAATTGACTTCTAAGAGATACACATTTAAGTGATGCACACATATTATAAGCTTATTTTTCCTGTACTGATTTGTAAAATCTGAATGTCATGTAACCTTTAACAGAGCTATCCTGAGGATCAGCGAAACATACTGTGGTAACCTGTCTTCTACTGAAGGTTTGTTGGCATAGTTTACAAGTTACAAATGACTTTCAGATCTTTGCTCCAACCGCTTATTTTGGTCCTAAACACTAGACCTGCATTTCCATTTGTCCTGTTGATCCTTATGCTCATTAAGTCTAAAATGAAGCCTCTTTCCCTTCTCAACAATCTCTTCTTTTGTTCCCTTTGTGTAAGGATGGCACACCATCCATCTAGTCATGTAGGATTGAAACTCCGGGATTGGCTTTGGCTTGTCCCCTCTCCTTTAGGTGTATTTGTGGCATTTATCATAATGACAGTTACATAATTATTTACAGTATTGTAACTGTGAGAGCAGGGGCTGTGACTGAATCGTTTACTGAGGTGTCTGCATAACAGGTGCTCAGTAACCCACTGTCCTAATTCAGACCCTCTTCACCTTTTACCTAACCTGGGGTTTCTTTAACCCTAGCAGCTTGCTGAGAATTCTTATAAACCCTTTAGGGGATGATCCTGGTATAGCTAAGGGATTGTTTTTCAGCTCTGATCATGTCATTCTCCTGCTCTGAGTGACTTCCCTTTCATTCTCATTCAACAGTGTATCAGCAGATATGTCAGCGCCTTCCATGAGCCAAGTACTGTCCTAAGTGCTGGGGCCGCAGCAGTGAGCAGAGTAGGCAGAACCTCTGTGAGTGTGAGCTTACCTTCCAGCCTGGGGGTGTGGGGGACAGGACGACACAATAAACAAATGAATAGATATAAAATGTCCAGTGGTGATGCGTACTATGGAGAAAAATAAAGGACCATAAGGGGACTGAGTGCTGTTTTCTCAGAGGGACCAGAGCCAGTCTCTCTAAATAGAGACCTGAAGGAAGGGAAGGAGGGATCCATGAGTGTATCTGAGGGAAGAGTATTCTAGGCAGAGGGAATAATCAGCACAGCTGAAGCAGGAGCATAGTTGGCATTTTGGGGAAATAGCAGGCAGCTGGTGTGATAAGAATAGCATGACCCAGGAGAAAAGGGGAAGGACACAAGGTCGGAGAGGTAGCCCCAGGCCCAGCATAATTCCTAGTACAGTACAGCACAGCTCAGTAGATACTTGTTGAATGAGTGAATGAATGAATGAATGAAGCTAGACAGTATTTATTTATTTATGAATGAGTGAATGAAGAATCGGCAGGGCAGGGTGAGTCTTAGAGGTGTATCTAAGAGAGGTAGGATGCATTTTCCATAGTTCATGAAGCAAGCACAGCATATCGTTTCCATTTTCCCCTTCTTGTCCGTTCAGGAGAGATAATGGTAATGGCCAGAGCAAGAAAGACCAATTCTGGCTTGTTGTTGAAGGAACGTCTGTTCTTCCACACCACAGAGAAAATCAGAGGTTAGAAACTTGTCAGGGGAGCAGGAAGTAGAACAGAGCTGCTCGGCTCTTGGTGGTTTTCAAAGGTGGTCCTACCCATGTTGGGTAAAGCTTGCCTTTTTTTCCACATGTCCATAGGCTATCACTTTAAGTCAGCAAGACATCTGGGAAGAGCCATGGGGTAGTGGCAGTGCAGGAGCAGCAGCTGCTGGCTGGTTTTCTCTAGGATTATTGGAAGGACTGCTGATTTAACTGAATCTCTGATTATTCTAAGCTGCTCACAGAAATCTGTCACTGCCTTCTGTGAGATATAAGAGGGAGAAGCTTAAGGATGTTCTGTTGGTGTCGACTGCCACTCTGGGTGAATTTTCTAGGATCTCCACCTGTGTTCTTTTTTATAAATTTATTTATTTTTGGCTGTGTTAGGTCTTCGTTGCTGTGCGCGGGCTTTCTCTAGTTGCGATGAGCGGGGGCTACTCTTTGTTGCAGTGTGCGGGTTTCTCATTGCGGTGGCTTCTCTTGTTGTGGAGCACGGGCTCTAGGTGCGCAGGCTTCAGTAGTTGTGGCTCGTGGGCTCTAGAGTGCAGGATCAGTAGTTGTGGCACACAGGCTTAGTTGCTCCGCAGCATGTGGGATCTTCCCAGACCAGGGCTCGAACCCATGTCCCCTGAATTGGCAGGCGGATTCTTAACCACTGCACCACCAGGGAAGCCCTCCATCTGTGTTCTTGATAGTTCAGTTCCTTCAGACTTGGCCCCTCTCTGCCTTTCTCCCCTAGTTGCACACAGTCTCTGCCTGCTGGCTGTCTCTAAGGACCTAAGTTCTCCAACTTCTGGGGCTCTGCTCTAGTATTCCTTTGGCTTGGAGTACCCACTCACCTCGGCCAGCAGAGTCCTACCCACGCTTTAAAGCTCCTTTTGTAGTTTTCTCTTCTTAAGGGGAGAGAAGCGGCCAAACACTCCTTCCTCTCTTCTCCTAAAGCACTTTGCATTTGTGTCTGTTCAGCATTGTCTTGTGGTCGAAAGTTTGCTTGCCTGACTCCCTGCCAACCTGTGTTTCTGTTGGGCAGAGACCTGTGCCATCTTCTTTCTTTTGCCCTATCACAGTGGGGAGTTGTGTGAAATCCCATCTCTCTGAAGAGTTTTCTCATTCCTCCAGGTGCAGTTAATCTCTCCCTCTCCCACTTTAACCCCTTGTTACTCAGAGTATTGTCATTGCATCAGCATTGCCTGAGAGCCTGTGAGAAATGCAGGATGTCGGACCTACTAAGCTAGAATCTGGTGATTCTTACGTCCTGTGCACCTGAAAGTTGGAGAAACATTGCCTTAACACTTTGCACCTACCCCCCTTAGCATACTGAGCAGAATGTAGGTGTGTTAAGAGAGTCTTTCTCCACCTCTAGATGTTGAACTTTGGAAGCACGTGAAGCATCCATTAGTTAACACAGTACTTGGCGTGTTTCAAGTGTTGAAAAGTGTTTGCTGAATTACCCTCAAGGGCCCCTGCCATTATGTTCGAGACGCTCCTTCAGTCAACATATTGTTGAAGTGCATTTAGCTGTGCATGGTGCTTTGCTAGGTACGTGAGGCACCCTGCTATGAGTAGGAGTCAGCCCCTATCTTTGGCATTTAAAGATTGGTGAGAGAGAGAGCTACCCATCAGTTAACTATGAGACAAGGCAGAGTGTGATTAATTCTGTAACTGCCCCGGTATCACCAGAGGCCTGAGGGAACACCAGAGAGACGGCAGTTATTTCCAGTTTAGAGGGTTTGTGATGGTTTCATGGAGAGGATGGTGTCTCATTGGTACCTTGCAAGATGAATAGGACTTTGACAGACAGATATGGTAGGAAGAGGCATTCCATGCTGGGGAGAGCCTGTTCAAGGGCCCAGGCATGAAAGTGCGTATGCAGGATGTTTCTTGAACAGGTAAGACATGGAGGAGCAAGGTGGAAGGTGTGTTTGGGGAGGTGGGTTGAATGCAGACTGAACTCCTTGAATTCTCATGGTCAGGAGTCTGAACTGGTAAGAAACATTTGCAAATCACATGTGGTTGGTACAGTTAGATGTTGAGTGGTTTCTGATGACTCCTCCCTCCTGTCTCCTACTTACCTCCCATTCTACCTTGCTGGACATGGGTGAGCCAGGGAAGGGTTTGGAAGAGGTGGGGACAGGCCTGAGTGTTTAGCCAGCTCTTTACTGGCTCTTCCCGTGGGACCATAGCCCCAGGTCTTTTTTTAGTGCTAGCTGGTCAGCCACTTCCTCTCTCACCCCCTTCCTGAATCACTTACCCCGTGGGGCCCCCTAAAGCAGAGACACCCAAGCTCCATCACAGAGGGTTTCACACAGTGTGCTTTAAATGCCATCAAAACCCCAGACCAAACCAATTCCATATGTTTCATTGTACTTGTCATCTGTTTCCCGGCCCCATGGGTTTGTGAGGACTAAACATTTCTGCGTAGAGTAGGATGGATGAGCATCCCTCTGACCATGTTCTGGGCTGGCAGGCAAGCTATCCAGCATTCAAGATGAAGTGACACCCCTGCCACCCCATTTCATTACATGCCACCTTGTTAGACATGCACCTGAACTAGACAACCGTGGAGTGGCTTATTTCTTCCAGGGTTGAGAATACACTGTTAGCTTGGAAGGCAAGCCCTCTGCCAGTTGGCCCCAAGCCTTATCATCTTTTTCTTGAGGCTTTTACTTCAACTAATAAATTTTCAGATAAGGTTAGAGAGTAACACTCCTGATGCTTTCTGTAGTTAAGGGCCAGTGCCTTCCTCCCACCAGTTCCACCAGCCCTGAGCCAGAAGACCAGGATTAAAAAGCAGAGGTGAAACTCATAGAAGTTTTGTTATCTTTATCTCAGATGAAGGACTGAGAGCTACCTTTTAGATGAAATCGTTTTAGGATTCATTAAGAAGACTCGAGAATGAGGCACTAAGTGCTAGGATACAATCCTTTCCATGGGAAGAATATTCAGCCTTGATGCAGAGACATTCATTAGGGACAACATAGTGTGGTATCTTGTGTGCTAGAGGCTTGTACCAGGTGCTACAGGAAGGGGAGAGCTGACTGCCTGGAAGTCAGGTTAGCCCCTCAGGAGGGAACATTTGAGCTGGATCTTCAAGGATGAGGAATAATTCACCAGGCAGAAAAGTAAGGGATAAGGATCCAAGCAGAGGGAATAGAGCGATGTAAGGGAATTGGCAGAGGCTTGGAAGAGAGGCCTGGTGGAGAATAAAACTGGTTAGGGTAGATTGGCGCCAGTTTAGAATTTGGATCTGACTCAGGCAGTAGGGAGCTCAACAAAATGGAGACTGACACGACCAGACTCAATTTTAAATCGAGTTGATTCATTCAGAAACTTCATTCATTCAACATATACTGAGTGTTAATTGCTAGACTATTCCAGGAAACATGAAAGATTGCTCCCTTGGTGGGACTCGTGTTTTAGTAAGATAGGTAAGTTCATATTGTCAGGCAGCCACCATTTGCTCTTGTCAAGGTTACCAGTGACCTCCACTTCCACGATGTAGAGCTATTCCGTGACCACAAAGATCTCCCTTGTGCTACCCCTTTATCATCAGGCCCATCTCCCTCCCACCCACCATCTCTAATCGCTAGCAACCACTAACTTGTTCTCCATATCTCATTTCAAGAGTGTTGTATTTGACCTTTGAGATTGGCTTTTTTCACTCAGCATAATGCATTTGAGGGCCATCCAAGTTGTTGTATCGATAGTTTTTTCCTTTATAGTTCTGAGTAGTAGTCCATGGTATGGATGCACCATGTTTTGTTTAACCACTCACCCACTGAAGAGCATTTAGGTTCTTTCCAGTTTGGGCGTATTATGAATAAAGGTGCTGTGAACATTCATTTACAGGATTTTGTATGAATGTAGGTATTCATTTCTCTGGGATAAATGCCCAAGACTACAACTGCTGTGCCACATGGTAAATTCATTCTCAGTTTTAGAAGAAATCACCAAACTGCTTTCCAGAGTAGCTGTACCATTTTACATTTCTACCAGCATATGTGAGTGCAATGGTTAATTTTGTGTGTCAGCTTGACTAGGCTTTGGTGCCCAGTTGTTTGATCAAACACCAGTCTAGATGTTGCTGTGAACATATTTTTTAGATGTGATTAACATTTCAATAGTAGACTTAGAGGGGCTTCCCTGGTGGTGCAGTGGTTGAGAGTCCGCCTGCTGATGCAGGCGACACGGGTTCGTGCCCTGGTCCGGGAAGATCCCACATGCCGCGGAGCAGCTGGGCCCGTGAGCCATGGCCGCTGAGCCTGCGCGTCCGGAGCCTGTGCTCCGCAACGGGAGAAGCCACAACAGTGAGAGGCCCGCATACCGAAAAGAAAAATAAATAAATAAATAAATAGTAGACTTAGAGTAAAGCAAATGACCTTCTGTAATGTAGTGGGCCTCATCCAATCAGTCTAAGGTCTTAAGAGCAAAAACTGAGGTTTCCCAAAGAAGAAACAGTTCTTCCAGGTTGCAACATAGAAACCCTGCCTTTATTTCCCACTTGCTGGCAGATTTTAGTTATTTTTTGTATAAACTGAGGTTTATGTCAAAGTTCCTTTTTTTGCCTAAAGACGTCCAATTGCTCCAGTCCTATTTGCTGAAGAGACTGTCTTTCCTCCATTCAAGGTACACAAATGCTTGTGTACCTTTGTCGAAAACCAGTTGGCTGTACCTGTGTGGGGCTACTTCTGGGTTCTCTGTTCTGTTTCATTGGTCAGTGTCCCTATTCCTGCACCAGTACAGCACAGTTTTGCTTATTCTAGCCGTCTGTGTAATAAATCGTGAAATGGGTAGTTACTCCTCCCACTGTACTATTTTATTTTACCTTTTTCCCCCATTGTAACTGTTTTTAATTGTACAATTCAGTTTCATTAAATGTATTTACAATGTTGTATAGCCATCACTGCTATCTATTTATAAAAACTTTTTCATCACCCAAAGCAGAACTCTATAAACATTAAGCAATAATGCCTCAATGCCCCTTATCCCAGCCCCTGGTAGCCTTTGTTTTATTTTTTGTCCCTATGATTTTCCCTATTCTAGACCCTTCATATAACTGGAATCATAAAATATTGTCCTTTTGTCCCTGGTTTATTTGGCTTAGTATAATGTTTTCAGGGTTCATCTATGTTGTAGTATGTATTAGAATATCATTCCTTTTTTAAAAAAAATAGTCTTTTGTTTTGTTAGAGCAGCTTTAGGTTCACAGCAAAAATGAACAGAGCACAGAGGTTTCCCATACACTCCCTATTCGCACTGCACACACAGCCTCCCCCACTATCAGTATCCTGCACTGGAGTGGTACATTTGTTATAATAGATAAACCTATATCGAGACATCATTATCACTCAAAGTCCATAATTTACATCAGGGAGCACTTTTGTGATAAATGTGTGTCATATGTTTATCAAAAACCATATTCTGTGGGCTTCCCTGGTGGCACAGTGGTTGAGAGTCTGCCTGCCGATGCAGGGGACACGGGTTCGTGCCCCAGTCTGGGAAGATCCCACATGCTGCGGAGCGGCTGGGCCCATGAGCCGTGGCTGTTGAGCCTGTGCATCCGGAGCCTGTGCTCTGCAACGGGAGAGGCCACAACAGTGAGAGACCCGTGTACAGCAAAAAAAAAAACCCCCATATTCTGTGCCCTAAAACTCTGCCCTAAATGTCATCTGTGCTCCACCTATTAATCCCTCCCTAACCCCTGGCAACCAGTGATCCTTGTACTATCGCCATAGTTGTGCCTTTTCCAGAATGTCATGTAGTTGGAATCATACAGTATGTAACTTTTTAAGATTGGCTACTTTCACTTAAATATGCATTTAAGGTTCCTCCCTGTCTTTTCATGGCTTGATAGTTCATTTCTTTTTTTTAAATTAATTAATTTATTTATTTTTGGCTGCATTGGGTCTTTGTTGCTGTGCGCAGGCTTTCTCTAGTTGCGGTGAGCAGGGGCTACTCTTCATTGTGGCTCGTGGGCTTCTAATTGCAGTGGCTTCTTTTGTTGCAGAGCACGGGCTCTAGGCATGCGGGCTTCAGTAGTTGTGGCACGTGGGCTCAGTAGTTGTGGCTCGCGGGCTCTAGAGCGCAGGCTCAGTAGTTGTGGTGCATGGGCTTAGTTGCTCCGCGGCATGTGGGATCTTCCTGGACCAGGGCTCGAACCCGTGTCTCCTGCATTGGCAGGCGGATTCTCAACCACTGAGCCACCAGGGAAGTCCTAGCTCATTTCTTTTTAATGCTGAAAAATATTTCATTGACCTGATGTACCACAGTTTATTTATCCACTCACCTACTGAAGGACATCTTGGTTGATTCCAGGTTTTAGCAGTTATGAATAAAGTTGCTATAAACATTTATGTGCAGATTTTTATGTGGACGTACGTTTTTAACTCCTTTGGGAAAATCCCAGGGAGTGTGATTGCTGGATTATATGATAAGAATATGTTGAGTTTTGTCAGAAGGTGCCAAACTGTCTTCCAAAGTGGCTTTACCATTTTACATTCCCACCAGCGATGAATGAGAGTTTCTTTCGCTCCACATCCTTGCCAGCATTTGGTGTTGTCAGTGCTCTGGATTTTGGCCATTCTAGTAGATGTGTATTTTTACCTCATTGTTTTAATTTGCGTTTCCCTGTTGACGTGGTGTGGAGTATCTTAATATGCTTCTTTAATATGCTTAGTTGTCATCTGTGTATCTTCTTTGGTGAGATTTCTGTTAGTCTTTTGCCCATTTTTAAATTCAGCTGTTTTCTTATTGTTGGATTTTAAGAATTTTTTGCATATTTTGAATAACAGTCCTTTATCAGACATGTGTTTTACAAATATTTTCTTCCAATCTGTGGCTTCTTTCTTGATTTCATTCTTTTTAGTGCTCAGTGATAATCTGTTGTATGTATATACCATGTTTTGTTTATCCGTTCATCTATTGATGGGCACTTGGGTTGTTTCCATCTTTTGGCTACCGTGAATAATGATGCTGTGAACATGGGTGTACAAATACCTCTTTGAGACTCTGCTTTCAGTTCTTTTGGATACATACCTAGGAGTGGAATTGCTGTGTCATATTGTTCTGTGTTTAACTTTCTGAGAAACCACCAAACTGCTTTCCACAGTGGCTACACCATTTTGCATCTCACCAGCAGTGCACAAGGGTTCCAGTATCGCCACATCTTCACCAACACTTGTTATTTTCTGTTTGGTTTTTTTTTTTCTTTGATAATAGCTATCCTCGTGAGTGTGGTGTGAAGTGGTGTCTCATTGTGGTTTTGATTTATATTTCCCAGATGATTAATGATGTTAAACATCTTTTCATGTGCTTATTGGCCATTTGCACTTAATTTTTGTTAAAAATTGTTTTAGCTGTTTTTGTTCCTTTGCCTTTCCATATAAATTTGAGAATAATCTTTATATCTATAAAAATAATCTTGCTGGAATTTTGATAGGAATTGCATTAAATCTGTACACCAGTTTGGGGAGAATTGATGTCTTTATTGCATTGAGTCTTGTCATCCTTGGACACAGTATGTCTCTCCATTTATTTAGATCTTTGATGTCTTTCATCAGCATTTGTAGCATCTAAGTCCTCTAAATCAACTTGTTGGATTTACACTGAAGTATTTACTTTTTTGAACAATTATATAATTATATTTCAAATTCTGGTTTACACACGTTAATGGATAGTATGTGGAAATACAGTTGATTTTCTATGTCAGTATTGTGTCCTGTAGCCTTATGTACTGTGTCCTTGCTGAACTCACTCATTAGTTCTAGGTTAGTTCTGTGTGGGGTTTGGTGTTTCTGTGTGGGGTGGGAGTTGGTAGATTGCTTTGGATTTTGGACATAAACTGTCGTGTCATTAGCAAATAGGGATAGTATTATTTCTTATTTTCTAATGTGTATTCCTTTTATTTCATTTTGTTACCTTACTGCACTGGCTGGAACTTCCAGAACTGTGTTAAATAGCAGTGGTAGGAGTAGACATCCTTGCCTTTTTCTTCATTTTAGGGGAGAGCATTCAGTCTTTTACCAGTAAGTATGAAGTTAGCTAAAGTTTTTTTGTAGACATTCTTTATCAAGTTGAGGAAATTACCGTCTACTCCTAGTGTTTATCATGAATAGGTGTTGAATTTTGTAATATGCTTTTTCTACGTTGATTGAGAGGATCATGTGACTTCTTTTTCTTTTAACTTGTTAGTATGGTGGGTTATATTGATTGAGTTTTGAATATTGAACCTGCCTTGGATCCCTGAAATAAACTGTACTTGGTCACAGTATATAGTTCTTTTCATATATTGCTGAATTCTATTTGCTAATATTTTGTTAAGGGTTTCTGCATCTATATTCATGAGGGATATTGGTCTGTAGTTTTCTCTTTTTTTTGTACGATCTTTGTCTAGTTTGGGTATTAGGCTAATACTGGCTTCATAAAATAAATTTGAGTTGTCCCCTCCTCTTCTATTTTCTGGAAGAGATCGTTTAGAATTGGTATTAGTTCTTTTTTAAATGTTTGGTGGAATTCTCTAGTGAAACCACCTGAGCCTGGAGACCTTCTTTTCAGAGGTTTTAAAATTACAAAATCGATTTCTTTATTAGCTATAGGGCTATTAAAATGATCAGGGTCTCATTTTGGAGGGGGAAGGGGAGGGGGAGTGTGAGCTAGGAGTAACATTTCTTCAGAGTCTACTGTTCACACTTACAGAGGAGGACACTAAGTAGCCCTAGCTCCTGTCCATCTGACCTCAGGCAGGTCACATACCCCAGTTATGATGGGGATTCAGATGCTGGGTTTGGCTATCCCTATCCAACGTTACGATATTTTTCTCAGAAGATAAACTGCTAGGAATTCGAAAAATGAGTCATCCATGCAACAGGTACCTGTTGCCCATTTCAGCATCCCCCACAGTGTTCCCAGTCAGTAAAACACTGTGTTTGCTTTATGCCTATGATGCCTGTAGCGGATGCTGTCACCCTGGTGTTTTCACACATGGGATCCTTTAAGACCTAACTGTTGAGCAGAGTGGGGGCCTTGAGGCACCACCAGGGTGCAATCAGAACCGAAACCACTTTTAGTTAGAGCCCATCTATTAAGATCAGGAAGGAAGGTCCCCCTTTCCTGCATTTCCCCAGGGCTTTCTCCAGACCACAGTGCTCAGAGCTCTGGCTCTTAATGGCAGAACTAGCCTCAGTAGTCTAGACCAATCATTTATTGGCTCATGTAATCAAACAGGAGAAAAGATAGGGTTGATGATGGGCCTGGGGGACTGAAATGCTGCTAAGACTCGTCCCTTCTGTGGTCAGCATCCTTCTCCCACTGCAGACTGCTTCATCACACACGGAAGGGGATGGAGCACCCGATAGCTCCTTGGTACCTGGAGGGATTGTCCCTCTTCCTTCTTCCTTATTTGAAAAATCCTGAGGAAGGGTCTAATTGGTAGGGCTTAGGTCATATTTTGTATAGTGTGGTGGGAATGAAGATAGAAGACATTCCCAGAAGAAGGTAAGGCACACTGAATACAGCTGACATGAGGTAGAGTCCATAGCTAGTCATGTTTGTTTGGAAGGTTTTTAGTGGCATGTATTGAAGCTACAAGTGTTTCTGTTAACCTTCAAGTAACCTAAAACTGTTAATAGATCATCATCATCGTACTATTATAGATCATTCATGGTTAATATATTATTATAGCAGTATTAATACATAATTAATAGCTAAATTTATACTACATAGCTATATAGAGATCATATGATATCTAGTTGATAGTAAATAATAATAATAGATTGTTGTACTAGCCCTCAAGTGTTGTGGTTATTTGAAGATTTACTGTACCTACTTATATATGTAAGAAGATTTTGAAGGAAATGAGTAGAAAAATCACAGTGCCTCCTTCTCAGTCTTCCATATCCTTTTGTAAACTTAACTGAAAGAACCTGCAGTCCATTTTGACTATAACTTTTAGTGAAACTGCCTTTTTGTCTACAGGGTTAATTTATTTTCACAGGGAATTGTTGATTTTCTGGGCAGCTATTAAGGATAAAGTTGGTATTTTAATTTCAATAAATATTTACTGAACTGTTTAGGGGATGTACAAGACCCTTATTACCTCAAAGAGTTTGAAGTCCACTGGAGTAGGTAAGAACAGAATAGTACAATTCTTTTTTTTTTTTTTTTGCGTTACGCGGGCCTCTCACTGCTATGGCCTCTCCCGTTGCGGAGCACAGGCTCCGGACGCGCAGGCTCAGTGGCCATGGCTCATGGGCCTATGTGGGATCTTCCCGGACCAGGACACGAACCCGTGTCCCCTGCATCGGCAGGCGGACTCTCAACCACTGCGCCACCAGGGAAGCCCAGAAAAGTGCAATTCTTGAGACTGAAGCTTCCCATCTCTAACATGGAGTAGCCTTACTTGTCTCACGTGTAAGATTTTGGTTGCCGTGGAGAGGTGGGCTGAGCTGGCTTTGTGCTGGGTGGTCGCTGAATAACGTGGAGGATAGGTTGATACCTGAGGTTGGAAGGCAGATGCTTCAAGGCATCTCCACGCAGTCCATCTCCTATGTATCTGATGGACAAGGCTGCATTATTTGCTGAGGCTAATTAGCATTGAAACTCCATGGGGGTGGGGGGTTGGAGAAAGAATAATTGTATAACTATGATTAAGAAACTGAAGTTTTAGGGACTTCCCTGGTGGTCCAGTGGTAAAGAATCCGCCTTCCAATGCAGGGGACCTCGGGTTCAATCCCTGGTCGGGGAACTAAGATCCCACATGCCCTGTGCACCACAACTGAGCTCTCACGCCGCAACGAGAGAGAGAAAACCCGCAGGCCACAACTAGAGAGAAGCCCACGTGCTGCAACGAAGAGACCACGTGCCGCAACAAAAGATCCTGCATGCCTCAACCAAGATCCCTCATGTTGCAACTAAGACCCGATGCAGCCAAAAAAATAAAGAAAATAAATAATAATTTTTTTTTTAAAAAGAAAGAAACTGAAGTTTTTAAAACAAGGCATTTGGGGCTTCCCTGGTGGCACAGTGGTTGAGAGTCCGCCTGCCGATGCAGAGGACGCGGGTTCGTGCCCCGGTCCGGGAAGATTCCACGTGCCGCAGAGCGGTTAGGCCCGTGAGCCATGGCAGCTGAGCCTGTGCTCCGCGGCAGGAGAGGCCACAACAGTGAGAGGCCCGCGTACCGCAAAAACAAACAAACAAACAAACAAAAAAATAACAAGGCGTTTGGTGGTTACAGGCTATTCATGACTCCAGAGTGAATGCCTTAGCTCACTTCCTTTTGAAGAGGAGCAAGCGTTGTATAAGACACTTTATCTCAGTGTTGGATTCCACAAAGTGCAGACAGATCATACTGGTTTGGCAGGGGAGTCTGTGAATACCAGCAGAAAATCAGGTGTGACGTGGGTGGAGAATGGGGGGGGTCTTAGATAAGTGATCAGCATCTTCTTCTTTCTAGAGAATGTGTTCACATCCCTGTTCATAATATTTCTTCCTGTGACTCTAGAGCAGTGGTCAGCAAACTTTTTCTATAAAGAAGCAGATAGTAAATATTTTTGGCTTTGCAAGCCGTTGGTCACTATCACACCTACTCAGTTTTGCCATTGTATGAGCATGTCTGTGTTCCAATTAAACTTTATATATGGACACTGAAATTTGGATTTTATACAATTTTCACATGTCATGAAATATTAGGGTTGATTTTTTTCAACCATTTAAAAATGTAAAAACTACACTTAGGGGCTTCCCTGGTGGCGCAGTGGTTGAAAGTCTGCCTGCCGATGCAGGGGACACGGGTTTGTGCCCCGGTCTGGGAAGATCCCACATGCCGCGGAGCGGCTGGGCCCGTGAGCCATGGCCGCTGAGCCTGTGCGTCCGGAGCCTGTGCTCCGCAAAGAGAGAGGCCACAACAGTGAGAGGCCCACGTACCGCAAAAAAAAAAAAAAAAAATACACTTAGCTCATGGGTCACAGAAAAAACCAAGAGGCAGGAAGGCCAAATTTTGGCCCATAACCATGGTTTGCCAACCCTTTCTCTAAAGGTCTTAAAAATAAATTCTATAAAGTTCTCAATTTAAGGACATTTTATTTATTTAACAAGCACTTATTTAGCACTTAATATGTGCTACGCACTGTTTTAAATGCCATGCATTAAATGCTAATTTAATCTTCACAATAACCCAATGAGGGAGGTACTGTTTACCCCATTTTTGCAGATTTCGTGAATTGAGGCACAGTGAAGCTAAGTAACTAGTCCAGAGTTACACTGCTAGTAAATGGCAAAACCTAGATTTGAACCCAGGTAATTTAGTTCCAGAGTATGTTCTTATCTACCATGATATACTGTCTCTCTTAATTATTGACTTTCTAGCCCAAAGGAATTTTAGAGATTAACCCATCGCTACTCATTCTTACAGGCTCATTCTTACACACAAGATTCATAGCCTTTATGATTCAAATGTGTGCCTTAGTAAAATTATGGATTACTATTTATGCACTTTCAGCATCTCTTGTGACTGCCTAAACGCTTAGTCTTAAACCCCACTGATCCCAAGGGTTTTCTGTCTGCACAGGCAGGGCACTTAACTGTTCACTTATTGTTTAATTTATGTTCATTGTGGGCTCCTTGAAGGTAGGAGCAATAGTATCAAAATGTTTTCCATCAAAGAGAAATCAATTCTGGGTGTGCTTTCTTTGGGAACACCTGTCTCAGATTACTTCCAACTTAGATTTTGTCCTGCTGCTTTTCCTGCTTGAATAAGCAACTGGTTGAATCTTGCGCCTCACCTGCCTGTGATAGGGAACAGAATTTGTGGTGTCACGCTACACTATCCCTGTTGATCCAAAGATACCACCAGGGCAGGGTCAGGAATGGAAGATTTCCCAGTCTTTCCAAGGAAGAAAATGGGAGGATGAGTGTGTGTGTGTGTGTGTGTGTGTGTGTGTGTGTGTGTGTGTGTGTGTGTGTGTGTGTGTGTGTGTGTGTGTGTGTGTGTAGAGTTATTGCAGGGGGCCCTCAAATCTATATGTGCACCAATCTGTGGGCCAGATAAATTATATCGTTTAGGTGTAGGTACAGTTATTTTTCAAATGCATGTAGATTCCATCATGATTAAAAAGAAAGCTTTACTGAATTCGTGATAGGCTACTGTTATTAACACAGCTACTACCTTTTGAGAACCCTGATCCAGTTAAAGCCCTTTATTTACAGATGAAGAAACTGAGGCTCAGGGATAAAGGGAAGAGATTTGCCTGGGTCATACAGAAAAGGAACAGCTGGCCTTGAAATCGGTGCAGTTTATATGTATCATGTGGCTTGTGCTCTCCGTCTCCTCTGGCATGGGCACAGGTAGAGACTGGCAAGTATTTTGACCTTTGACCCCATGCTGAACTTTCTAATAATGCCTAATAGAGTGGTTGATTGTGATATTTTTTCCAGTATTTTTGGTGCTGCTTTTAAGAAGTTTTTTTAAACTAGTATATTCCTTGCTGTGTGCATATAAGTAATAATCCTATATTCCAACCTGGAAACCTGAGGTGTGGTAAAATTAGGCAGCTTGCTTGTATCTATAGTAGAGCTGGCCCTAAAACTCAGAGATTTAATCTCTCTACCAGGGTTCTATTAATCAGACAGAACTTGAGAGGATTTCAGTTATTTATATCTTGGTCTTTCATGGCCGTTGCTCTCAGCTGGGTGCAACAAAAAACTTTTAAATCTCTGTTAAGTGCCTGATGCTGAGCTGGGTGTTTTCACATGTATTGTATATAACTTAATTTAACACGACCAAAGTTGCAATGCTGAGGCCCCTCTCAGAACAAGCTAAATAGCACTCTGCTCCAAAGCCCATCCATCCAGGTATTTATTTATTTATCTGTTCACCATTATGGAGCACCTCTGTTGTTTGCAAAAGTGCCCTTGAATTATTCCCATTGGTGGCCAGGCTAGGACAAATCAGCACAGATCCATCCCTCCAAACAAGACCCAGGATTGACAGCAACATCAGCTTGGTCTGCACAGGACAATACTTTTTTCCCATTGGAGCTTCAGGAATTTGGAGTGACCCTGGTCATTTGGTCAAATGATGTTCATATCAACCATTCTTAAATTAGATCTTCTCAAATACACTTGAGAAGTCAGATGAATAGGAATGGTCTCACTTTTTTAGTTGGGAAGCCAAATTTGGAGGGGACGCGTCTGAGGTAACATAACTGGTGAGGGCCTTCTAACTCCAATGTTGATGCTACACCACCTGTCTGGTGCACCACCACTGCTCAGGAAAAGGCTCTGTGTCCACTCTTTGTAGAAGCTAAGTGGCAAGAATGCTCAGTCTTTGCTGCAGTTTTAGTGGAAGTGGTTTGGGCTTTCCCGTTTGAATTGATTTTTTTTTTTTCTTAGAAGCAAATTTCGCAGAATTGTATATACCTAGGAAGTCTTGTGATTGCCCCTAATTTGCTCCACAGATGCTGGTCATTGCAAATCATCCCACAGTGGTTAAGTGGCTGGCGCTGATACACACGTAGTAAGTGGTCCTGTGAGCACGGGCACTAGAGGTGTGTTGTGTACCTAATACCTTGATCCCACCTGGGTAACTTCCACATGTGTGTTCATGAGTTTAGCTCTTTCAGTTCAGAGTGTTTCATGACACCATAGATTCATTTCTTTCCTTCCCTCCTATCTTGGACTTTGAACCTGGGTCTTCCCAATACTTTACTATCTGATTCCATTTAATTCACTAATATTTAATTAAATTCATTTAATTTACTGTCTGATTCAATTGCATTGCTAATACTTTATGATTATAATAAATATTGTTTTATTAATATTTATAATATTGTTTATTTAAAGGTAGGTATAGCAAAATGTGATTAAAGGTAGAGATATATGCCAGATAGCCTTAACTTTTCTGACCAATCAATTATATGTTGCTTATTGATTATTTTTTCCTAACTTCTGTAGCAGCAGTTCACATTTCTTTGCCACCTTAGGGATGGAAAAGGGAGGAGATTTGCAGTAACAGTGTGTAATTGAAGATCAGTGGAGAAAGTAGCCTTTGCATGGGCCTGTGTAATTCAAGATGTTAAAATAGGGAACACACTGTCCTCCTGTATAAGCTGTAGTTTACAATATTAGATTTATCATTTGGATTTCCCATTTGCTTTGTCCCTTTTTTTTTTTTAGGGAACGTTTTATTTTGAGATAATTGTAGATTCACATGCAGTTAAGAAATATTAACAGTGAGATTCCCGTGTACCCTTTGCCCAGTTTCCCTCAGTGGTAATATCTTGCAAAATTATAGTACAGTATTACAAGCAGAATATTGACATTGACACAATCAGCTACTCTTATTCAGATTTGCCCAGTTTTACTTTCATTCACCTGTTTGTATTTAATTCTATATACTTTTATTATGTGTGTTAGTTTATTTTTCAATTCTAAAAATTTCCCAGTTGGCTGAGAACTTGAGCTGGGAGGGGTGTGTTATTTACTGGGTCCCTCTCAAACTCCACCAGTAAACAACTCAAGTACAATTTTCTTTCACATAATAGCTACTTAACTGGGGCAAGTTAATTCTAAATCTTAGTTTCCTCATCTATAAAATGGAATTCACAGTAGCTACTTAATGCAGAGGGTTGCTGTGAGGACTAAAATGAGAAAATATGTGTAATGAGTACTTAGCAAAAGGAACTTCATAAATGATCATCTCATTTTTTTTTTTTTAACTAAGAGTACAGTGAGAGTATTTGGGTTTTTTTTAAGCTTTTCACCATAGTGTATTATCCTAGGATTGTAGAACTGGAAGTTCCCTTAATAGTTTTAGAATCAGTGAAGGACTTCCCTAAACGTTCTTAGGTAATAAGCTGTTATTCTTTGTGATAAACTAAAATGTGCCTCCTTGTAACTTGCAGATCTGCCCTCATCCATGTGATAGCCCTTCTAGTCTTTGAGGACAGCTATAGTCATCCCTAAATTACCTGTCCTTTAGCCATTCCTCGTAAGATGTAGCTTCCAGACCCTTTTCCATCTTGGTCTCCCTCTTCTAGATAAAGACAAATTAGTTGTTCCCCTTAACTGAACACAGAATTCAGATGTAATCTGCCTAGCATATCCCAAGATAGGCCTGTCTTCTCTTTAGCTGAGCTTTTTTGGGAAATCAGGTCACCTAGTTCGTGCACATACAGCTTGTTCTTTTGTCTTCTGTTTACTTTGTAGATGGAAAATAAATGCATAGCAGTGTAACACAGCAAACTGAATGCACATTTTGCCCTCATTTCCTCCTGTAATCCCATTAAAATGATAGTAAGAGGGAAAAGAGAGATCAGCAAATGAGAGGTCAACGGAATGTTGAAGCCAGGAAGCAAGTGTGATGAACTTAGTGGGCCAGAGGAACTGAAGGTGCCTGCTTTGGCAGGGAGGGGTGGCGAGGAACTAACAAAGAGGATTTGTAATGCAGAACCCTGGAATAGCTCCAGAATCAGAGAAACCAAATATTGAAAACAGGAAGATTAGTTGAAAGTCTATGTGAAAAGCAGTTAGATGCCTACAGCCCCTCCTCTACTCTCTCAGGAGACAGATATTTTAGTCTTAGATATTGAACCAGAGGCACACCAAGCACAGAAGATGAGATGGAATATGGAGCAAAACTGAAAATAGGGGCTTTAAGACAAAGTTCTATATAGTGATTAATAGGACCATTCCCCTTTCTCACAGTTTTCAGAATATCTGCAGGCAGGTGCTCTCATGCAAGAGACTGAAAGATCCTTCTCTGATAAATTTAATCCCAGAGAAAAAGTCTTAACGATACTATCTACTTTTGGGGATCCTCAATAAAATGGCAGATTCTTCTTGCCTGATCACCCTAATGTGAAGCGCACAAGTTGGCAAGCTTAGCTCCCATACACAGAGCTTTCAAACAGCTTCTAAAAGTATGAGCAGATAGCCAAGTGTCATGAGACATTTAAAGAACATAAAAGACAGAGTCCCAGAGACTTCCCTGGCGGTCCCGTGGTTAAGACTCTGCACTTCCAATGCAGAGGGTGTGGGTTCCATCCCTGTTTGGGGAACTGGGATCCCACATGCCGCATGGCCAAAAAATAAAATAAAATAAAAAGTACTGTTCTGAAACTCTAAATGGTTCCTTAGGGGGAAAAAAAAAAGAGTCCAAATCAAATGGAGGTGAAAAGAACTCAGGAAACAGTAAAATCAGGGAGGAGAAGAAGGAAAGATTTTAACTATAATATCTTGAGAGAGATTAGAGAAAATATTGCATGCATAAAAGATGAACTAGATTCTTTAAAAAAAAAAAAAAAAGAACCTCCAGAAAACAAGACCTCTTAGAATTAAAAATATGATGCCTTCCTCGGCAGTCCAGTGGTAAGACTCTGTGCTCCCAATGTTGGGGGCACGGGTTCGACCCCTGGTTGAGGAACTAGGATCCCACGTGCCACATGTCACGCCACCCCCCCAAAAAAGGAATTAAAAATATGATAGCAAGTATGAAAAATACAACACAGAAATATTGAAAGGTAAAGTTAAAGACGATTCCCAGAAGATAGACCAAATGAAAGAGATGGAAAATTGGGGAGAACAGATAAAATAAATTATAGAGGATCATTCCAAGAGTTCTAACACCTGACTAATGGAAATTTGAGAAGAAATAAACAATAGAGAGGGGGAAATTATCAAAGAAATAGTATGAAAAGATGTTTTCAGAACTAAAATCATATATATAGATTGATACAGCACAGTGAATGAAAGAAAACCAACTCCAAGTTACAGCCCTGTGAAATTGCAGATCTCTGAGGATAAAGAGAAAGTCCCAAAGCCTCTAGAGAGAATAGTCATATAATGTTAGTATTCAAAATGGCATTAGCTTGCTCAAAAGCCACAAACTAGGGCTTCCCTGGCGGCGCAGTGGTTGAGAGTCCGCCTGCCGATGCAGGGGACACGGGTTCGTGCCCTAGTCGGGGAAGATCCCACATGCCGCGGAGCGGCTGGGCCCATGAGCCATGGCCACTGAGCCTGCGCTCTGCAACAGGAGAGGCCACAACAGTGAGAGGGCCTCATACCGCAAAAAAAAAAAAATTCTGACACAGGTGAATTCCCTGGCGGTCCAGTGGTTAGGACTCCTTGCTTTCACTGCCGAGGGCGTGGGTTCGATTCCTGGTTGGGGAACTAAGATCCCACAAGCCACATGGCATGGCAAAAAACCAAAATATTCTGACAGAAAAAAATATTCTCAACTTAGAATTTTATAGCCAGCTAAACTGTCACTCAAGTTTAAGGATAATAAAGACATTTTCAGACATTTTGTGCATATGCCCTCTGATATTGTGATATAATGAGAAATGTGTTTTTGGTCTTTGTCCCTGGTTCCTGGCACAGAGCTCCTAAAATCATTATAACTTCCTGAGTAGTAAGGGTAATAAGAGCATCTTTTGTTGTAATATATGCCCTTTGTTCTCAGTTCCTGACACAAGAGCTTCTAAAACCCTTGGAATTTTCTGAGTGATAGGGGTAAGAGGAGAAGTCAGCTAAGTTTACACTAATGAGGTAACTCTTTGTGGGCCCCTAGATAGCTTCAGGTTGGGGGCTCGTTGCCAGAAGAACCAACCATGTAATCAGAGGGTTGGAACTTTCAGCACCACCTCTCTGCCTCTGGGGAGGGGAGAGGGGCTGGAGATTGAGTTAATCACCAATGAGTTAATCAGTCATGCCTACAGAAAAATCCCATTCCAGAAAATTATCAAACCTGAAGAGGAGGTTTTGGGGACACCGCCCACACCCTGACCTTATAGCTGATGGGTCAGAAGTATGAGTGGCCCAGTTAGCATCTGAAGCAGGGGCAGTCTGGTGGGACTGAGTCCTTAACCTGTGGGGTCTGCACTAACTCTAGGTAGTTAGTGTCAGATTTGAATTAAATTGTAGGATACCAGTTGGTATCTGGAAAGTTGGAGAATTGGTTGGTGTGAGAACAAACCCACACATATCGTGAAAGAAGTGCTGTGAGTTAAAAACAGTTTATAGTACACCCTTTCTTAGGAAGCTCTGCTAGAAGACACTTTTCACTAGAACAAGGGAATAATAAAGAAGAGGACTAAATGGGATCCAGGAAACAGGAGTTCCAATATAGGCAAGGGGAAAGGAATTCCCAGAAAGACAGAGTTCCAGTATGGATGTCACAAGAACAAACTGATAGGGTACCTGATGGAACATATTAAAGGGAGTTTTACACTTTATTATTCTCTTCAGGGAAAACAGAAATTATACCAACAAAGAAATGTAATAGTATACATCCTGGCTTGTCTACAAATAGTATTCACATAGATCTAATAATGCAATTCTTAATGTTAATTTGACCAAAATTTGGCATAATTCTATGGGAAAATGGAGATAGTATGTGAAGTAGTATGGAGTAGTATGTGAAGAGAGCATGTCAGAGCAAAATCCTAATCTTCCATCATAAGAATTAAATACGTAACATAATAGTTATATTTTGCCACATAACAAATTACCCCAAAACTTAGTGACTTAAAATAACATATTTATTATCTCACAGTTTCTGTGGGTCAGGAATTGAGAAGCAGGACTTGAGAAGCTCTCATGAGGTTACAGTCCAGGTGTCACCTTGGGCTGCAGTCATCTGGGCCTCTCAGGATATGTTGTTATCTGGCTTCCCTGAGAGCATGTGACCCAGGAGAGACAGTTAGAGGAATTTGCAGTGTGTTTTATGACCTAGCCTTAACGTGACATACCATCAGCACTTCTGCTACGTTCCATCAGTCACACAGACCAACCCTGAGACACTGTGGGAGGGACCTGCACAACTTGAATACCAGAAGGCAGGGATGAGTTGGGAGCTATTTGGAGGCTGACTACCACAAGTAATAACTAAAAGTGAAAATTCAAGAAATAATATTAGAGGCATATTACTTAGAAAGATAGAGATAAATACCAGAAGAAAGTGGCTGCCCTGGGAACAGAAATCAGGGAAACAGAAACTTCTGGTTTTCATTATAAGCCTTGTAGAACAACTTTAAGAAATATTTGCATTTATTACTGTGATTTTTTTTTAATTATGAAAAACCCTCAAAGCATGCAGCCATTTAATGTCCCCAACACTGGTAGTAGAACAACACATGGATTATATGAGGAACTCCTAGAATCTGAATCTAGTAAGGATCCTTTGGTATTTGGATGGTTGTGTGCTTGATCTTGAAGGACAGTTTACAGATAATAAACCTAAAGTTCAGTGAAAAAGAGGACATAGTGACAGAACCTGAGCTAGAATCCTTGAATAAATATGACACAAAGAGATGAGCATCAGATAGTGAGATGGCTCTGGCATTTCACTAATGTGGAACTTAGGTGAAGGGGAAGAAAAAAAAGACTGTTTGCTCTTTCTGAAGAGTAGAAAATTCTGAAGTGGAAATGTTTATGTGTCTTGGAGCTATAAATGGCAAAGTTAAAGGGAGTATCCTTTTGGCAGATAGTTGGAAAGCACTTTACGGAACTCCCCAGGCTAAGGATGTGTTCCTGAGCGTTTGGTACAAGTTAGAGAGAGAGTCTGCCTCTGTCCACATGAGCCCTGTGGGCCATGCAGGGCACTGGCCAGTCCACAGCCCCAGTCCTTCCAGCTGCTGCTGCCAGGGTCATGTTCCTTAGAGGACTCTGGGCTCCTTGTGGTCTACCACAGCCTGGTTGGTGCCCAGGGACCCCCTAACATCTGTACCCACAATGCCTCCTCTGTCCTTGATCCCCACATGCACCCTCTATTCAAGCTTGGTCTTGTTTCTCCTCATCTCTTCCTGTCATTGTCTGTTTACTCTTCTGGAGGAACCTACTGTTAGGTGCTTCAGCGTTCTTGGCCAGTTTGTCTCTTCCATCTGCCATCTAATAAAATTGGAATCAGGATAAAGTGTTCGAGAAATCAGGTCTTTGAGTTGGTGGGGGGAGTTTGGAGGGGTGCAGTGAAGCTTGCCATATAAATAAAAACTTTTAACCATTTTAATACCTTATGAAAATGTGTTGTCTACATTCTCCTACTATAACCGCGTATGTTGAGTTTAAAATACTTCAGGGTCTCCATGAAAAGCCTCGGCTGTCACATACTGGGATGCCTTCAGTACCACTCCAGTGGGCAGAGAGTTGAGCTGTGGAAGGGGCAGGGTGGGTTTTTGTATTTGCATTCCTCAATATCTGTCTTTGTATTTTACTTTGCCCGCAGATTGGGGACCACAAATTCAGTGCTCACCGGATCGTCTTAGCAGCCTCAATCCCGTATTTCCACGCTATGTTTACAAATGACATGATGGAGTGCAAGCAGGATGAGATTGTAATGCAAGGAATGGACCCAAGGTACTAAATTCCTCCATCAGGTTTCACAACCTGCTTTCTAGGTGCAGTTTCAGCCTTGTGTTTGGTGCCCTTTGAGGGCCTTCCAGCAGGACCCAGTATCTAGCACAGCTCCACACACATAGTAGGTGACCAGTAAACAAGCTAGAACCTCAGCCAGTGGCCTGAGACAGGGTTAAAATAAGGAGAGTTTTGATGTGTTTTAACTCAATGAGAGTAACACGTCTCATAGGAACTAGAGTCCAAGATACGTTTTTAAAACTAGGACTGGGTACAAAGTTAGTGGTATATTATTCTCTTCACTTTTCTGTGCTAGGCTTTTTAGCTGGCAGACTAGTCTTTCAAATAAGTGTCTTCATTCATTACCCTTCCCATCAGTCCAGAACATTGTTGTCCACTCTTGTCCAACTTTCTGCCTCGATGGAGATGTTCTGTTTGTCCTCTCCAAATTGGTAGTCACTAACACATGTAGCTGTTGAGCGCTTGAAATGTGACTAGTGGGACTGGGGGACTGAATTTTAAATACTATTTAATTTTAATTCATTTAAATTTAACTTTAGGGGAATTCCCTGGCAGTCCAGTGGTTAGGACTCCATGCTTTTACTGCCGAGGGCCTGGGTTCAATCCCTGGTCGGAGAACTAAGATCCTGCAAGCCACGCAGTGTGGCCAAGAAATAAATAAATAAATAGATAGATAGATAGATAGATAGATAAATAAATAAATAAAACATAATCATAAATTTAGTTTTAATTAGCCACGTGTGTCTACTGGCTGTTAATGGGATGACGCAGGTCGAGAAAGTAGCAGAAATCATGGTTATTTGATGGGTGAGAAAACTGAAGCCCGGGACTTCCCTGGTGGAGCAGTGGTTAAGAATCCGCCTGCCAATGCAGGGGACACAGGTTTGAGCCCTGGTCTGGGAAGATCCCACATGCCGCAGAGCAACTAAGCCCGTGCACCGCGACTACTGAGCCTGCATTCTAGAGCCCACGAGCCACAACTGCTGAGCCCGCGTGCTAAAACTGCTGAAACTCGTGCGCTCTAGGGCCCATGCTCCGCAACAAGAGAAACCATGGCAATGAGAAGCCCGCCACCACAACGAAGGGTAACCCCCACACGCTGCAACTAGAAAAAGCCTACGCGCAGCAATGAAGACCCAATGTAGCGAAAAAAATAAATAAGTAAAATTTAAAATAGAAGAAAACTGAAGTCCAAGGAGGTCAAGCCCAGAGTTTATCCCATCTAAATGTCTTTCAGTGTCCCAGAAAGCCCTCCATAACGGAATCATTGGCTCCAAATGTCAGTAGTGCTGAGGTTGAGAAATTCTGCCCTAGATAAATTTTAGGGTCAGGAGGCAGTACTATAAACCCTGAAATTGCATCATTTACACACTTACTTAGAGTTATCCTTACATCTAGACCCTCTTTACAGAAATACTTTCCTGACTTCTGTATAAAGGCTTTATATAAACATATTCCACATTATGCCTTTTGGGGCCTTGAAAGGAAAAAGGCATATTTTATGACTTAAAAGATTTTACTGCAAGTCTGTGAGCCGAGGCTGTGTGTTTATAACCTAGGCTACATCCAAGGGTCCACTGTGCACCTACTATGTACCTGGCATTGTTCTGGGGTCTGGGCATGCAGCAGCAAACAGGACACGCAAGATGATTCTTGTTGGGAGAGAGACAATAAATAAACCAATAACTCCAAAATATTAGCCAGTAAGCTGTCATTTGTTGCCTAACGTCTTAATCTCCCCGTGGTGAAAACTTGAAGGAAAGGAGCTAGGAAACTGTACGGTACCTTCTGGATGATTGAAGGTGATTTGCCCCAGTACATGGAGAGGATCTGTATACCCACTGCAAGGGTGCAATCTCAGGCCAGCTACTTGTAATGAAAGACATAGAAGTGTGTCTATATCCAAGGGCAGTTGTACACTCTCATCTCTGAGGTCTGTGTCTGACAGAGCCATGCTAATCACCATGCACCGTCCAAGTGCTTCATTTAACAGACTGAGCACCTGTGATCTGTGCTGCTGTAGGTACTGAGGTATAGCAGAGGAAACAGAAAGCACCTCTTATTATTCCAACTTGCTAGTAGTGGTGATCTGGCAGTAAACAAATACATACATGATATGGCTGGGAAGTGAAAGTGATACGAGAAAAGTAAAGCAGAATAAAGGCTAGCGAATGATGGTGAGGGTCTGTGCTATTTCAGGGTGATCAGGAAAGCCCTCTGTGATGAGGTGATATTTGAGCCAAGACCTTAGTTGGAGTGAGGGAGCAAGACATCTGGGGGAGGAGCCATTCAAACAGAGGGAGTAGCCAGTGCAAAGGCCCTGAAGTGAGAGTGTGTTCAGCATATTGGAATAGAGTGTGGGGGAAAGAGTAGAAGGTGATGAGGTCAGAGAGATGGAAAGGGGCCAGACCACATACAGCCCTATAGACAGAATTTGGATTTCATTCTTGGTGTGAATTGGAAGGCAGAAAAAAATGTTGGAAACCTCAGGCTGGAAACTTATCCCAAAGAAATAATCCAAAAATGTTATTTATAATAGCTATTATGCTTACCAATAAAGGAAATAAATTATAGCACATTTACATGTTGGATTACTGTATAGCAGCCGTTGAAAATGTCAAACATGGGGAGTTCCCTGGCGATCTAGTGGTTAGGACTCAGCGTTCCCACTGCCATAGCCCACGTTCAATCCCTGGTCGGGGGGAACTGAGATCCCACAAACCGCGTGGCACTGCCAAAAAAAAAAGAAAGTTGAACATGAAGTCAGTGTAGAAACATGGGAAAGGGCTTCATAAGTATTACATGATTATATCCATACAACTTAGGCATGCAGGCAAATAGGAAATGAAATTTAATCTAGAAAAATGACTACAGTTGACTCAGTAGTGAGATTCTGGGTCATTGCTTTGTCTTTTCAGAACCTTCTATAATAAAATCATTTGGGCAGTAAAGACAACCTAAGAAGTAGAATGATAGCTATGGTGAAGTAATTATTCCATTCAGGTAGATTCTCAAAGGGCGTGGGCTAAATGTATTTGAGAGCGGGGCCCACCCGTTCCTCAGGTAACAATGTCAGCTTCCTTAGGGCCTGAGTATCCAGTGGGCTGAACACCATCTCTGAAGAGCGTCTTTCCTCTTTCCTCTAGCGCCCTGGAAGCTCTGATCAACTTTGCCTACAACGGCCACCTTGCCATTGACCAGCAAAACGTCCAGTCGTTGCTGATGGGGGCAAGTTTCCTGCAGCTGCAGAGCATCAAAGACGCCTGCTGCACATTCCTCCGAGAACGGTGAGGTGATGTGATGGGCTTGGCCTGTGTCGGGGAGCAGACCGTTTCATTTCTGGGACCCCCTGCCAGTTTGCTGAGTCTTTGGGGGCATGGAGAGTCGCAAGAAGGGAGTGAGCTGGGAAGATAACTCTGCGGAAATGACCCTTCTTGAAATCAATATCAAGCAGTACCCGGTTCTTTGGGATGAACCTTTCAGGGACATGATTTATGGAGCCTTGCCTGCACTCTCCCTTGGTCTGACATGTACCTCTTCTTCTGGTCCTCTCTGTCCAATCTAACCAGCCACCACCAGATTTATTCAGTGCTCCCTAACTGTCCCACAGCTGTCTCCCTCTTTGTTTAGGTCCTTCTCCCTCCTTGAATTTCTTGGCCTTCTTTTTTCCTTCTGCTCTGCAAGAGCCCACCCAAATTTCACCTCCTGAAATTCTCTGTCCCCTTCAGTCCCTGGGAGCAATCATTATATGCTCCTTTAGAGTAAGGCCATGGATTATACCCCTACCTACGTCCAGTACTTGGCCATGACCTTTTGAGGACTGAGCAGATAAGAAGGCTCTTCCTCCCCCTCAAGAGGCAGAGCTCTTAGCCACAAGGTAAAAGCCACCTTTAACCACTAGAGGCTTGGGGGTGAGGGTTAGTGCTGGGCTACACACAGGCAGGGAGAAACCAGAACAGTGCCCCTCTGTGGTCTCTCCAAGGCCTGGCTCCGCCTGAGCTCCTCTGATCACAAGGCCCCTGGCCTGAAGACCAGCATTCCTCTGCCTCAGACCTGGCCTCCTGAACCTCATCCCTTCTTAGAGCCAACCTCTCCCTCCCCCATTTCTGTTCCACCAGCTCAACTCACTTAGCAGCTCTGTGGACCCTTCCTGAGGTCCACATCCTGCCTATGGTGCTCACGGGCATCAGTGAGCACTGCTGTGTGTGCAGATGGTCTTAACGACCGTGGTAATGATGCTAACACTCAGGGGCACTCTGTGCTGGTTTCGTTGGGAGGTCTGTTCGGGGTTTGCAGCTGGAGACCACGTAGTGAGTGCAGCCCCAGAGCCTGGCTTAACCTGCCCTAGGATGCCTTCTGGGTCAGGCTAGAGAGCTGCGTGTGATGGGCTGTAGGGCACACACTGTCTGTCCTACATTATTTGCGAGCTTAAGGACGCAGACTGGACTTGGTTCATCTCTGTATTCCCACAGAATTTGGAGAATGACTAAGGCCCTGTGGAAAGGACGAAGTTGGCCATTCTCACAAGGGGACAACAGCTCCACCTAGGGGCTTTTGAGTTCCTCACTGTCAACACTGGATCCAGGCTCTATTATAAACTAGTGTCATGTAAAAAGATGCTTAGAAGTGATTTTTAGACCAGTGCAGTTTTTACATGCACCAGTGACATATTAGGAAAAGGTACTTTTAGCACAAATCCTGATGCTTTGAGTCTGTCCTTGACATTTTTCCTTTCAGCACTGGGAGCCCCCTTCTGAAGCCTAAACTCACACCTTATTCCTGTCTTTATTCTCTGCCACAGGCCCCAGAGGTTTGGCCTTTCTGTTTTCTTTTCAATAGCTACCATCACTGCCTGTGTTCCTGGGGGTGGTTTTCCCTGAGCCTGGCTGCAGAGTGTGATGGAGTCTCCCAGCTGCCCCCTTCCTGTGTGTTCTTGAAGACAAGCATGTGGGCCCTTCAGTTTCAAGGTTTGATTACTGAAGACTTGAGGGAAACCATCCTGAGCGGTTGTGAAAAGGACAGGGCATGACAGCACAGAAAAGCTGCAAAGCCGTCAGAGTTCTTAGAGCAGTAGTTCCTGAGGCCATTTTGCCTGTTAGATATTCAGCCTGCTGATTTTTTTTTTTTTCCCCATGAGGTTGGGGTTGATTTTTTTCTGTGGCTCCTTATCCAGCCTTCAGATGAATGGACCTCCTTATTTTTAAGTGAGGATTGGAGGTGTGTATTTTCCAAAATTCTTCTCTCAGAACTGGATCAGAACATCAGATGCGTCAATGAACCAAGCCAATAACTTATTTAATTCAAGTCAATAAAGCATTACATCTTATCATGGTCAAGCTATGTCCGCAAGGAAGGAGGTTGTAAAGTGGCTGTTGACAGATATGGGTCTCTATCTGCCCTTTGGGTTATTGTCCCTCTTGTCTTCCTCCTTCTCCTGAATGGTCCCCTCTCCTGCATGGCAGCTCTCCCTCCCTTTTCCCCACCAGTTGGCTTACAGACAGGCTCCCCACATCCTACCCTCTTAGATGTGAAAGCCCACTTCAGTGGAAAGTGTGTTTTGTGCTTAATTATTCCAAGCCAGTCAAAGACAACCAAAGGTGAGGCACAGGAATCCTAACCTGGGAGGGAAAGGATGGAAATGTGTGCCAGTCAGCAAAGTGGATCATCCTGTCCTGTGTCTTTGGACTCTATCCAGTTTCTTATCCGTGGTATTTGAACCCTCCTCTTGACTTGATGTCAGAGTAGTAGGGATGAGTGAAGCACATGCTGTAGAGGCCCAGGGAGGGTCTGTCCTCGTATCTGATCTGCCATACGTGCTTTTAACAAGTCTCAACCAGGAGAAAGGCTAACGTTACTTGACAGATGACTGAGCTGACATTCTGACCCTGAGTCCCGTATTTCTCCCTGGCCATGCTGCTTGCCCAGGGGTGCTCAATGCTTATGTTTCCTTGGCCTTTGGAAATGGCCTAGGTTTCCAAAGCAATGGACAGAGCCAGTTTAGGCTGGAATGAAACAACAGCTATGCAGAATTTAGACTAGTCATAAAGCCAGGCTCCTGAGATGCTCTGCCCTTTCAGTCCCTGACAGGTTTGCTACTTACTGGCGGTGGGCAATGGTGAATATTGATTAGTAAGTATAGCTTACTGTAACCCTTAAATCAATATGGGGGGGAGGGGGAAGAGAAAGCGTTCTCACAAAGAAGAGTAAACCTGGGCAATTTTAATCTAATATGTACCATCTCCCATCACAAGATTGTCAGTCACAAAATCAAAATAAGAAAAGCCATATCCCCCATGGTCCACTGCTGTCCCCAAGATTTTGGAACCACATTGGGCTCATTTGGAATTTTCTCAAGTGTAATAGTAGTAAGAAAAACAACCATATTAAAAATAAAACCAGAAGCTAACTTCATACCAAGCACTATGTCGGATGCATTTCCTACATTCCTACTTAGTCATGGCCACAGCCCTAGGAGGTGAGTAGCTGTTGTCATCACCTTTTCTAGGCAAGGCTATTACTGACACTTGAGGAGCCTAAGGAATCCACCCAAGTTGCCCAGTGTGGCAGGGTCAGAATTTACCCTGGGTTTTCCTGGCCCTGATGAGTGCAGGTCTGTCTCGGGACTGTGGGAATGTGCACAAAAGGCCAGAGTTCAGTCTCAGCACCACCACTTGCTTGTAGAGGGACGATGAGCACGTTTCTTAGTTTCTCCGAGCCTCAGTTTTCCACCTAAAAATGAGAGCAATTACTACTGTGGAGTGTTGTTTAAAAGATCCTGGAGAATGTGTCTAGAAGCCCTGGCAAAGTACTTGACTCACTGATGGTGCCAAATAAGTGATAGCTGCCGCTGTTGACTGAACAGTCAGGCCCATAGAGCCTCTTTTTGTTTAAAAAAAAAAAAGGAAAGAAAAAAGTGTAAGGGTCCTGACATTAAAGAAGTCATCTCTCCATGTGGTTTAAACTCTCATTCTACATCTTCAGGGCCTTCCCGGTGACCAGAGGCGGACATTCAATCAAGAATGTCAACCACTGAAAGAAAGCAAAGTTTTCCAGTATGTGCTCTATTCCTCTCTCCTGAGAGCTGCTTCCCAGGACTTCCCAGAGAGCTCACTCCACATAGACACATGGAGCACTAGGCCCAAGAGGCAGGCTCCTTTGAGGATAATCTGCCTTTTTTTTTTTTTTTTTTTTTTTTTGGCGGCGTTGGGTCTTCATTGCTGCACGCGGGCTTTCTCTAGTTGCAGCAAGCAGGGGCTACTCTTCGTTGTGTGCAGACTTCTCATTGTGGTGGCTTCTCTTGTTGAGGAGCACGGGCTCTAGGCATGTGGGCTTCAATAGTTGTGGCGCATGGGTTTCAGTAGTTCTGGCTTGCGGGCTGTAGAGTGTAGACTCAGTAGTTGTGGTGCATGGGCTTAGCTGCTCTGCAGCATGTGGGATCTTCCCGGACCAGGGCTTGAACCTGTGTCCCCTGCATTGGCAGGCGGATTCTTAACCACTGCGCCACCAGGAAAGCCCCTGCTTTATTTTTATACCTTTACAAGTTGAGTCCCAGAGAAGCTCACCTGATGTCACACAGGAGGTTTCCACTAAAGCTGAGGACAGAGCTTGTTTTTTTTTCCATTCTGTAACTCTACCCAGAACCAACTTGAGAATGATCAAAGATAACCTTCTTTCTCTAACTTTTTTCTTTTTATCTTCTCTTATGCCAAAAGGCTTCACCCCAAAAACTGCCTGGGTGTACGCCAGTTTGCTGAGACCATGATGTGTGCTGTGCTATACGACGCGGCCAACAGCTTCACCCACCAGCACTTTGTGGAGGTGTCCATGTCGGAAGAATTCCTGGCCCTGCCCCTGGAAGACGTGCTTGAGCTGGTGTCTCGGGATGAGCTGAATGTGAAATCAGAGGAGCAGGTCTGTAGAGCAGTCCAGAGGTGACGTGGGGGCTGCTGCTCTTTCTAACCTTTGTTTTCTATTTTACTTTTTTCAAAATGTAGATCATGGTGTGTGCACAGCTGTTGTTTATTATGGGTTTGCTTTATCATACCATATGCATTTTTCATGAAAACTTTTTACACATTTTAGTGTCTAAATAATATTCAGCTGATTTTTATCAATCCTGTGACCCTCATTCTTCAATGTTCAGGTTATTTCCAAAATTTATTATTAGAAATAATGTTTCTGTGAACTGGAAATGAGCATAGATAACTTTCTGGAAGAGTCTTACTCTAAAGGAGAGTAGAGCGTGGGGGGGGCGGAATATGAAGTCAAGAGCGTTTTGGTTTTTTTAAGATGAGAGAAATTACAGTACAGTTGGACTGCTGATGGGAATTTTCCGGAAGAGAGGGAAGAATTGGTAATGTAGGAGAAAAGGGAGAATGGTGTCCTGGGGTAGGTGAGAAGAGACAGTGTAGGGCACGGGGTGTGTGTTTGAGAGGAGCTTAGGCTGTTCACATCCACGGCCACAAGAGGGAGAAGGAGAGCACATGCCCTGCACAGGGGGAGGATGGATGGGTGGGAAGGGAGATGCTGGGAGTTTTTATTCACACTCTCTTCTTGTTTGTTTCTGTGTTCTCATCTGAGAGTGAGGATGAGGGAGGAATGTTAGACGTTTGAGGAGAGATGAAAAGGTATGAACCAGTCCTCTAGGAAAGGGGGAGAGTAAATGGATGAAGCTCGGGAAATGGAGAGGGCTGGATAGGAAGCAGGGCCAGATGAGATTTTCAGTCACAAGTTCAATATGAGCTGGTCAGCCCTGTTGTGTGTTTTCTATCAGCTGCATATACTGGTGCAGGGTAGGGGATGAATTGGATATAAAGAGCTGGACTTCAGCAGGGTACACATTTTTTTCCAGGTAAGTGTGATTAAGAGAGATAGGAGACTAGCATGGCAATAATGACCCTTGGAATCCGTGTCGGGTGAGAGAAAGGTGAGGAAATAGGCTGCAGGGGACCTGAGAGGGAGCCATGCCCAAGGCTAAGTGGAGTTGGTTGCATGGAAGAGGAGGTGAAGCTATTGGCAAGGTGAGGTGTGGGTGATCACAGGGTCCTCTGAGGACAAAGAAGACATCTTCTTGAAGCGGTCAAGAAAAGATTAAATGAGAGTGTAGGGTGTTAGTAGCCAGAGAGGAGTGAAGGACATCTTTCTGTTCACCTGAAGTTTGGTGCAAGGTGTCTTAAGAGGACAGTGAGTCAATGTTTCTTTGAGCAGAGGGTGACGAGGGCTGAGCAGTGAAGGGCGTCGGATGTGGGGGGAATTGGACCTGGCCCTGCAGGCACCCAGAGCACCACTGCAGCAAGGCCTCTGCTCGTCTCGTCAGTTGGTCATGAGTCCTGGCCTATCATGAAGCCGTGCCTCGGCAGAAGGAGCCCCAGGCTCCAGGAGGCAAGCCGTTGGGATGTTAGTCCCAACTCAGCTCATTTCCTTAATGTCTGAAGAGTCCTCACCCTTTCGTATTAGTGACCGTTAGAAAAGTGAACTCGGAGCTCAGCAGTGTGGGCCCTGAGATTTGTAGGAAAGAACCCCATCCCAAGAGCAAGGGGTTCTGTCCCTGGCTCTTCCACTAGGTAATATGACCCAGGGCAGCTCACATCTGTTGCAGTGATGCATTCTACAAGGGCTGTGGGGCTTTAGAGGGAGATATCCTTGTGACCAGAGCCATTAGGGAAGCCTCCTTGGAGAACACGGATCTGGATCCAGGCCTTAAAAGAAATGGGAAAGGATTTAGATGGAAAGGAAGAGATGGGGGTATTGGAGGTAAAAGGGACACCTGGCCTGGCTAGAGAAGAGGGTGCAGGAGCAGTGGGAGGGAAGGTCAACAGCACTTTGTTACAGTACAGGAAGGAAGAAGGAAGCTTTGACAGGTTTTTGTTAGGAAGTCATAATGAAAGCCAGGAAGGTGTTGCAGTAACCTAGGCTTGCCTTTCAAGAGAGTGGACTGAATGGGGTAGCTGGGGACGTGGAGAGAAAACAGTGGATTCAGGAGACAAATAGGAGGAAAGATTGGTGGGCCCAGTATAGGGAGCAGAGGGTTTGAGATTGGGGGGTACAGGGCTGTGGCGTATGGGTGGAGGAGTTGCCGCCAGAGCTTCCCGTCTCTGTTGTGGCAGGTCTTTGAGGCCGTGTTGGCCTGGGTCAGATACGACCGGGAGCAGAGGGGACCCTGCCTGCCTGAGCTGCTGTCCAATATCCGCCTGCCCCTCTGCCGGCCCCAGTTCCTGTCAGACCGAGTGCAGCAGGATGACCTGGTGCGTTGCTGCCACAAATGCAGGTGAGCAGAGGTGGGGCCTGCACGAGGATGATGCCGAGGGTCTGGACGGAGAAGAGAACTTGGCCACTTAGCTCGGGGGAGGAAGGATTTGGAGTGGTCGTTCTTAATTCACAGCACACAGATTGATCTGCCTTCTGTCTAGAACCTGGAAGAGCCCGAGTCTCTCACCTTGGGCAAAGAAATGTGCCGCATGGGAGCATCAAGGCAAAAGGTGCTTCCTCCCCTAAGTTATCTGAGGATTTTCTAGCATCTCTTTCCATTGAGCTGTTTATGGACCTACAGGCGTCTATACTGCCTGCCCGGACCCTGTCCACACCAGCAGCTGACTTATTGGTGACTTCCTGGGGCTCCTCATCCTCTTCAGTAAACATTAGTCAGTGTGCTGGCCTCAGGTGGGTCTGCCCAGCTACAGTGATGGGCAGGGGTGGGGCATGTTTAGCAGCATGCAAAACTGTTAGCCAGAATAAATCAAAAACAACAGGGTGCAGCAGAGCCACCAAAACAGCTCAGGACACGGCAGCCCTGTAGAAGGATGGTTATAAAAGTAGAGCAGCAGAGGAAAATATGCATCTTCCTTCAAACTGCTCCTCATATTCACAGCTGGTTCAGGAGGAAGTCAGTGGCGTGGTCCACGCAGCGTGAAAGTGTGTGTGTCAGGGAGGGGTGGAGGTGTGGCTGGAGGTAGCTGAGACCCTGTGATGAGCAGTCTCAAGAGTGCTGTTGGGGAGTTTGAGCTTTGTTCTGTAGGCAGTGGGTAGTTATCGAAGGGTCTTAGAAAACCAGCTTGGACCCCAGTGTGGAGGCTGGAATGGAGGGGTGGGGCTGGAGGCAGGGAGATCTCTCAGGAGCAGTTGGCTTCTGCTGCCACAGTCCAGGTGAGATGGTTAATTGCTGGGTGTGAGCCATAGGGATGCAAAGGAAGAGCGGGGCCTGAGTGGCAACAGGATGCAAGCAGCTTGTTGAACCTCCCCAAGGCTGGCTATTTTTGGGAACACCCTGTTTTTCTTCTATTAAACTAACAGGGATGGGCTCTGCTCATCTTGCCTCTCCAATGCTGAGCACATCCCAATAGCTTTGTATAGTTTTCCCTGGACTCACCTGGGTTCTTTGAGAGCAAACCTTCCAGAAGGCTTCTCCTCCCATGTTTCCCCTGCAGTTGTGGTTGGGGGAGCCAGGCTCAGACCTACAAATGTGGGCCAAGTGGAGAGAATATCTCCTGTCCTAGCATCTTGCACTTTATTCCAGGGACCTGGTGGATGAAGCAAAGGACTATCACCTCATGCCAGAGCGCCGGCCCCACCTGCCAGCTTTCAGAACTCGGCCTCGCTGCTGCACGTCTATCGCTGGGCTCATCTATGCCGTGGGGGGCCTCAACTCAGCAGGTATCTTGCAGCTCCCCTTTGTAGAGCTCTGTCTTGGATGCCGTGGTTGAAGAAACACCAAACAACCTAGCCTGGCTCTCTGCTTCCTCCCCCTTGCATGTCACCACCTTTATCCCTCTTGATTTTATATAATTGTTCTGCAGTTAGCGCATGTCAGATATTAATACCATTGAAGCAGAATATCAGCACAAAAGGGACCTTTAGAAACTCCAGAGGCCTGGCCCCCTTCCTTCACAATGGGGAAGTAGAGGCCCAGGGAACTTTAGCTATGTTCACACAAGTCTTTTGGCTGAGCAAGGACTAGAACTCAGGTCCTGGTTCCTGAGCCTGCACTCTTCCCCTAATATCACGTCACCTATGGGATTTACTCAGCTTTGGATAGGATATAATCAGAGACCCAATTCTGTTACCAGGCTAATCACATTCGGTCATGTGGATCTCTGGACTTAGACTGTGAGAGTGTCACCATAAGAAGGAAGATTCTCCAAATACGCATGGTCTGCACTATCAATATTTTTTACTCTTCACCTCTTACCTCCAGTGAAACCCACATGCCTTGTAGTCCATGTGTTATTGGCAGTTCTAGTGTCATACAGTCAAGTTTTCAGGAAACCTCCATGGGGCACCCCCACTCCTGCCCACCCCAGGCACCACTGCAGGGCAGTAGCAGTCTAGGAGAGGGCAGTGGAGACACGTGAATCCTTGCAGTGCAGTGGCACAGGGAGTCGTCACCTCGGATGTGAAGGCCAGGCCTTTTCAGAGTCAGCCCAAGCTTGTGGGAGGTGGGGAGCTGGTGGGAGGTGGGGAGCTGGTGGGCAGTCCTGGGCAGTTTTGTTTTTAATTGAAAGTTAATGGGAGGGGGGTACTGGCCTCCGCTACTTGTTAACCATATGATCTGGGAAAGGTAAGTCCTCAACTAGTAAACGCTAGAGCTTAGCAGGTGCTGAGTGTCCCAAAGCAGAATAAAACAGGGAGGGAGTTATTTTATTTGATCTTAAAAAACTGATGAAAACGGTAGGGTTGGAGTTATTATTCCTTGCTTCTGTGACTACTATTTATTGAGTACTTAGTATATTCTAGAACTGTGCTAGGTGTTTTACATATTATATCATTTAATCCTCATGGGAACTCTGCTATGGAGATTATTTCACATGTGAGAACAGAAGATGGGGATACAAAGCAGCTTGCCCAGGGTCACCACTAGGAAGTGAGAGTCGCACTGGAAGCCATTTCCTGCTCTGTGTCGGGGAAATAGTGGATCCATTTGCCTTCACCTCTGCCTTTAAGCAGGTGAAGAACCTCCTTGCAACTTAAAACTGCCCTCTCTAGAAAGTAAATAAATGACTCCTGTCTGATTCTGATTTTCCTTAAACAATTAAGTTTGAGGTTAATCATGGCTGCAGTTTCTTAGTGTGCCCTCCTGGCTTGAGTAATTCTGCGGGAAGAGCTGATAGGACGAAGTTGAACATTCCGTATAATCATTGCACAACAGCTGTGATCTAAACGAGCGGTCTCATTTGTTTTAATTTGAGTAGCAAATTTTTATGCAGGTGATTCCCTGAATGTGGTGGAAGTGTTCGACCCCATCGCCAATCGCTGGGAGAAGTGCCATCCCATGACCACAGCCCGCAGCCGTGTCGGTGTGGCCGTGGTGAATGGGCTCCTCTATGCCATCGGGGGGTATGACGGCCAGCTGCGGCTGAGCACTGTGGAGGTCTACAACCCAGAGACGGACACGTGGACCCGAGTGGGGAGCATGAATAGCAAGAGAAGGTATTCTGGGAGCCAGTCTGTATGTCCTGAGCATACACACCAGGCCTCTGGGGGACACCATGCTAGACAAGCAGGGCACATTATAAAGTAGACGCTAGCTTCAGCCTGGGGATCCCCTGCAGCCAGGCCAGCCACTGCCCGTACCTCCTAGAAGCCAGCCCCCATCTGCTTAAAAGTAAAACCCCTGCCTTGTCCTTTGAGGAACTTGGGGAGACAAGACAGGGAAGACAGGGACGTGTGGAAGTTGTATTATTATTTAAGTGCCAGGTAAGGACTAAAGGTTTGTATTATGGAAGACGCGAGGCAGGAGAGAAGCTGGACTGGAACGTCTGGAAGATTTCAGGGAAGAGGTGAGATTAAAGTTGAAACCTGAAGAATAAGGAGAATTTAACTTTATTAGTCATAAAAGGGAATCCGAGGTGCTCCTCTTTATACTTTCTTTCCCCCAGGATCCCTGACCCACATGTGCTTTCACTACCAGGGAGTTGTGTGAACCACAACAGTGCTCTTTACTTCTGGATGCCACACGTCCCCCAGGCATGAGCACACAGCTAGTTGTGAGGTGGACCGAGTTTATGTCTCTTTTTTTAAAAAATTTATTTATTTATTTATTTATTTATTTATTTATTTATTTTTGGCTGCATTGGGTCTTCATTGCTGTGCTCAGGCTTTCTCTAGTTGCGGCCAGCCTTACTCTTCCTTGCGGTGCGCGGGCTTCTCATTGTCGTGGCTTCTCTTGTTGCAGAGCGCAGGCTCTAGGCACCCGGTCTCTAGAGCGCAGGCTCAGTAGTTGTGGCACATGGGCTGAGTTGCTCCGCGGCATGTGGGATCCTCCTGGACCAGGGCTCAAACCCATGTCCCCTGCATTGGCAGGCGGATTCTTAACTTCTGTGCCACCAGGGAAGTCCCGAATTTATTTCTCTTAACGCCTTCCAGCCACTTGTCTCCTCCTGCTCACATTTCCTGAGTAAGAAAACATAGTGCCTCCATTTAGTCTTCTTAGTGCCAAAGTGACTGGCAGCATCCTTCCTTACGTCAGCCGTGTGTGGGGTATTGTCATGGTTGGACGGCAGGAGCTTTGGAGGGGAAGAGTGTAACTGGACAGGCTCTGTGTTCTCTTACCCTTGGGGTAGCCGCCCCAGATTGTGGTGTTTTGTTTGTTTGTTTGTTTTTGGCTGCGTTAGGTCTTCGTTGCTGCACGTGGGCTTTCTCTAGTTGCAGCGAGCTGGGGCTTCTCTTCGTTGCGATGCGTGGGCTTCTCATTGCGGTGGCTTCTCTTGTTGTGGAGCATGGGCTCTAGGCGCACGGGCTTAGTTGCTCCGTGGCATGTGGGATCTTCCGGGATCAGGGCTCAAACCCGTGTCCCCTGCATTGGCAGGCAGATTCTTAACCACTGCGCCACCAGGGAAGCCCCGAGATCGTGGTTTCAGATGACGCTCTGATGTTTCTCTTCCAAAACTAACAGAAGATAGGTCAGCCATCCAAGGCCCCCTACCTGTTTAACCAGAACAGCTCTGCATTTATCCCTTTATGTATTGAGCTTCCTTGACATATGCCCAACTTTAGGAGGCAAAAGGTAAATGAAATTTTTTTTTGAAAGAGGCAGTTCGAAAACCACTGGACCAGTTGCCCTTTAAAGGCCTTTCTGCTTTGTAATTCTCTCGTCTGAGTGTTTGCCTTACAGACCCCTTTGTCTGGCCATGATTTGGGTTTTCTACTTGTAAGATCACATGACCACCAAAAAAAAGATCAAGTCACTGACTGTGGTCAGGAAGAAGAGTCATGTTTCAGTGTGGAAGTCCTTTGCCACATGAAGCTGTCACACAAAACTGTCACACATGGTCTGTGATACACATGGTGTATCACGTTCAGTAGTGTTTGTTCGTGGCCTTGAGCAGGGGGGAATCTGCCTTCGTACCAGTAAGATTCACCAAAGGCCAAAGTAGCTTCGTTTTTGGAAGAAAAAGTATGTATATAAGATCTACTCCTCCCAAAGCCGTAAGCTACACTCTCATGGTTCCTTCCTTCCCCGCCACCTCAGCCTCCGTGCTTCCCCTTCTTGCTCCTTGGATACTTTGCAGCTTTCTGTGGCCTCGAATGACTCACTGCTCCATATATATCCCCAACGAGGAGGACCTTTTTCACTTTGATGTCAATCAGTTGTTCTTCATTGTGTGTCTGCTCTGGGCCACTTGCTAGCTGTGATGTCGCAGGGTTTGGAGTGCTGTCTGGGAGGGGCCCTGTGGGTAGCCCTTTCCCTCACTGTGGTTAATGCCCTGTTATTAGTAGCGTGGGCCCAGCTCCATTTCGTCCCCTTTAAATTACAGGCTACCTTAAAATGTTCATAGTCACTTTCTCCCCTGATGAACCACACACCCTTTGTCCTGCCAGTTGGTGACAGCCTCTTTTCTGCCGTCATTCCCTGTCCTTCTCCAGTCTTCCAGGCTGCTTGCGTGGAGCCTTCTCCCATGCCTTATCCAGTCCACACTGGTCAGCATTTCTTCCCCTTATCTCTTCACACTGTCTTTACCGTTCATTGATAGTTAATCTCACACAGTTTTGTGGCACCTATCAATTCTTCCTTACATTTTTGTTGAACTCCTAAATTGTTACTTTTGTCCACTTCTAGAAGGATAGTGACATGTCTAGTGAGTTTGTGACCTTCCCACAGTCCTCTCCCAAGGCAGGTCCTTTTCCTCTTTCAGGCTGGTTCAGGGACATCGTGTGGATCACTTTGATTTGCTGTGTACATTTGAAAGGGGGCTGTAAAGCCTGGTATAGTTTATTTTCCTATTTGTTAGGCACCCAGATTCATTTTTAATCTTCTCCAGCATCAGGTTTGAAAACAGTGAATCGGGCAGCTTGGCATTCATGTTTAATTTTTCATGAGGCTTTATGTAGAAGATTCTTAGGAGAGCTTGGCATGATGAACAGTGTGGGAATCAGACTTGTGTCATTGAAATCTAAGGCATGCCTCTCTCTGGGCAGCCCTGAGAGGATAGCCCAGGCTCCCCAAGCCACAGCTACTCATCTATACAGTGGTGATGGTGATACTTCATGTAGGATGTGTGAGAGTGGAAAATAGCAAGTGTGGAGCACCTGATGTGTGTAGTAAGTACGAAACAAACAGAGGCTGTTGCCTCACCCACTGAGACAAATTAGGGGACATGCAGGGCCATGTATGTAATGAAAAGATGTCTGTCAAACTTTATAGTGAATTGCGTGGGGAAATCAAGGTAACACAACAAACGTATGTTGAGGGCTTGTTACGTACGAAGCACCACACTAAGTACTGTCAGGGTCACACTGATAGAGACCCCAGTCTTCCAGGAGGTCCCCACTTGTTAAGAGATGGCAGGTCGATTCCTGGTACCCCGTGGGCAGGAGTGTGGCTTGCTCAGTTCTCTAAACCTGGTGCGTGGTGTGCCTCATGAGGGCCTGATGAAAACGTGCTGAACGAATGGACGACTGACAGGAGCTGTGATAAAGGAGCTGCTCTGGGAGTGTGGGGTTGGGAGGGAGTAATTCTTGCTGGGGGATTCAGGATGGCTTTTGGAGGAGGAGAGAGAGGAATTTGACCTGGGCCTTAAAGGTAAATCAGACCCTGAGCACGGCAGGGTGGAAGATGAGCATATCAGGGACTGAGGAGGAGGGAGAGGAAGTAACCCCAAGAAGGGGGGCGGGAGGCAAGAGGAACCACAGGGCAGCTCCTTTCCCCTCAGTGTTACACTTTGCTTAGTCACATTCCTGGGATTTAGGTCTGTTCTAGAAAGAGGCAGTTGGGGGCTAGGTTTACTTCTCAGTGAGCGTGAGAGGTTGCCCCAAGAAGTCTGAGGCCCATCGGGATGACACCTCTGTTTCAGTGCCATGGGGACGGTCGTGCTGGACGGGCAGATCTACGTCTGTGGTGGCTATGATGGCAACTCTTCTCTCAACTCTGTGGAGACCTACTCACCTGAGACGGACAAGTAAGGACTCCAGCTCCCCCGGGGCAACTGGGGCTTGCTAAACAGAGTATGAAAAATCAGAACTGCAGTCTTTTAATCATGCTTCTCAAGGACAGGGAATATCTCACCTATTTAGCCCCTGTAGTACCTTGCATATAATAGGTATTTAATAACTTTTGGTTAAATGAATGAATGATTAAATAAATTCTAAAAACAGTCTGCTTAGATACTTGGAAACAGTTATTAATGCTCTGTACCTCTTAACTAAATCAGCGCATTTTAATAGAAATGCAGGTGAAAGGGGATGAGAAATAGATGAACAGCACTTTCCAAAGTGGGTAAGATAGGATTTGGAAAAAAAAAGTTATGTTTCAAATACTCAAAGAAGCTTGGGAAACATTGATGTCTGTACCACCAGAGGCCTCATCTTCCCATAATACATATTACTATTTTAAAGACTGAAAAATTATGCGGCAGAGAAACCTCTTAACTTCATTTTATCTAACACCTATCACCATCTGGTGGACTTATTTTGCGGAACACTCTTTGGAAAACACTGGCAAGGTTAGCCCGAGTTCTTCGTTTCAGTATTTGAATCTGCTTTTACTATAACAATATAAGCACATTAGTAGAATGGATTCATCACAGTGCTTTTAAGCCAATATTCCATTCACTTAACCAACTTACTATGTATCGGGCAGCGAGCAGGGTGTCTCAGCTCCTTAAGTAGCACCTAGTCTGTTGGGGCCACAGCACAAGATGATCGTCCTCCCTTGGGTGCCTATGTCTAGAGCTCTTGGGCACAGAGTGGGGAGGGCTCCCATCTTCCCCACAGCTGGGGGGGAGAGTCAGGTTGCAGAGATGTCTTCTAAGGGGAGACCCATCGTGGGTAGTGGGAGACGTGCATCCCAGGTCGGGGGACAGCAGGAAGAGAGGCTTGGAGATAAGAAAGAGCTGTGTGTGGTTGAGGAGCATGTGTGGGTGGCGCATGGCAGGAGGCGAAGCTGGAAAGTGGATGAGGACCAAGTGGTAAAGAACCACATTAAGGAACTTGGATTCTGCCTTAGAGGAAACAGGAGTCCTCACTAGAGGACCTGCTGTGCAGGATCAGAATGGGGATGGTCTGAAAGCCAGACCACCTGTAAGGGGACTGTTGCAGTGGTCCAGTGAGAGGCCAGAGCTAGGGCAGCAGTAGTGGGATGGGGACAAGCAGTGACTAGGAAGCAAACCAGGGGGGTCGTGGTGACCACAGAATGTTGAGGATGATGGAGAAGAGGTCATGAAAATGCTGAGATTATAAGTATAGCAACTAAGTAGCTAATGGTCCCATTATCGAGACCAGGGAGTGTGATGGAGGAGCAGATCTATCAGAGAGGTCTTGCTTGGGCAATGCTAATTTTGAGTGCCGGCAGAGGTGACCAGCTATGGGCCCGAAGCTTAAAGTGAGAGGCGGCAGCCAGAGTGAGCCCTTAGCAGAGGCGGTGTGGGAGGCGATAAGAAGTGGGGAGATCATCCAGGGTGAGACGGAGCACAGCACAGTTCCCCTGAATCCTTCTAAGCTGTCTTGGGAGGACAGGAACACCAAATCTCATGGCTCCCCTTCTACTTTGCCTCTTTCCTGAAGGTGGACTGTGGTGACCCCGATGAGCTCCAATCGCAGTGCTGCGGGGGTTACAGTCTTTGAGGGCAGGATATACGTGTCGGGCGGCCATGACGGTTTGCAGATCTTCAATAGTGTGAGTCTGGGCTCCTCCTGGGCTAAGGGCACCTACTCTTGTTATCTTTGAGAGTTATTTTGAAAGGATATTCTTTGGAAAAAGCCTCAGCCTTGCCACTGCTAGGTAAGGTGTCATCTAGAGGCCTCAGGTCATCTGCCACATGCTCCGAAATGCCTCCAAGAATGGGAACCAGTGTGCACAAAGGAGAGAGATAGGGTGTGGCCATACCACCCACACCCCCACCCTGTTCAGTTCCCCAGAGGATGCTGCGTGAGACCCAGTGAAATTCCTGCCCAAAGTAAGCCCAGCCATATACAGAGGGTGAATTTTCAAATAGTTGCATTCTTCTGGATAATTTGTTTGAAATTGCATTTATTCTTTTAAAAAAATCTCAAGAGCCATTTACTGGTCCCTCCAAAGTCAGTCAGTGCTGTGAGGGAACACACTGCATGGATCTCAGGAGACCCTGCTCTCATCCCGGCTCTGTCACTACATAGCAGTGCATCCTGGGCAACTCCTTGATTTGTTTCCTCAGGTGTAAACAGAACTGGTCAGGTTAGGCCATCTCTCTCTCACCTGTCCCTATAAGCCCATGAGCAGGTGCGCAGCTGAGGAAACTGGGCATCGGGCAGAGCACACACTGGCAGAGCTCCTTGTCCCCAGGCCTCCCCCTGGGGCCTGATGCCAGGTGGGCCACCAGTGACCAAGCTTTGGCTTTGACTGTCCCGAACCTGCACCTCTCTCCCCGCTGCAGGTGGAACACTACAACCACCACACAGCCACCTGGCACCCGGCGGCCGGCATGCTCAACAAGCGCTGCCGGCATGGAGCTGCATCCCTGGGAAGCAAGATGTTTGTGTGCGGGGGCTACGACGGCTCGGGCTTCCTCAGCATTGCTGAGGTGTACAGCTCTGTGGCGGACCAGTGGTGCCTGATAGTCCCCATGCACACACGCCGGAGCCGGGTCTCCCTGGTGGCCAGCTGTGGGCGGCTCTACGCCGTGGGGGGCTACGATGGGCAGTCGAACCTGAGCTCGGTGGAGATGTACGACCCAGACATGGACCGCTGGACGTTTATGGCCCCCATGGCATGTCACGAGGGAGGGGTCGGTGTGGGCTGCATCCCTCTCCTCACCATCTAAGGCGAAGGGTGGGATGTGGTGGGGTAGGGATCTGGTACAAACACAGTCACTTCCTTCCAGGGATAGTCCCCCTCGGAAGAGGTGGTGGACCAGAAGACAGGGTGAAATGTGAGCTCGCCAGAGGTACAGTTTTTCCAGGTGCTTAAGTCCTCCCTCCCTGTGCAGCCCTTGTGACCATCAGGCCTAGGTCATCAAGATGCACAGCGTGGGACAGAAGCCCCTCTGGGTCCCGCAGCTGGTGACACAGGACTGCTTTGCTGGTCCACATGTCCACAGGCTCCATCCAAGCCCAGCTCTCACCTGCCACAGCTCTGTGGGTCGCCCATCTGCAGAGTGTCTTCCATCTGACACTCCTTGCCTACTGCTCAGCAGCTGTGTTGTGGCCAGTTTGCGATGGGGTGGCTTCAGTGGCCAAGCGTGTTGGAAACTGTGGGGTGTGGGTGGGAGAGGAGGGACACAGGCCGGGTTGTCCTCACTGCAAGGCTGCAGCCACAGCAGTGCTGGTTGCACACACGCACCTCCTCCTCCCATCCGAGTGCACCGAGAATTTTGTCTGCATTGCTGAGTAAGCAGGAAGAACAGAAGCTTTTCCTGTGTCTAATTTTGGGATTTCAGTGAGGTCTTTTTCATCTTGTTCAGGAGAAACAGAGGGAGAGGATAAAAGATACTTGAAAGAAACTGAAGGAAAGTTAAAGAAACACTTGAAAGAAACTGAAAAGAAAAATAATTTTTTAAAGTGAACATTTTTTTGCAAGAAGAAAACATAAAAGACACTAGAGGCAAATATGTGTTTAAATGGAAAACCACCCAACGTGAAAAGGGTGGTATCCGCTCCCACGTTCGGATCCCAGGGTCCTAAGGCCTCGCATGGCACTCGGGGTTCCCTCTGAGCCCCTGCGTGTCCAGAATCAGTGCGCACTCGACCAGTCCTGTAGCAAGGTGCTCGTGGGGTTTGTCTTCACACCCACTATCAGAGGACTTTTTTAATCGTAGGCTTAGTGAGTTGGCTAAGTTACTGCCACTCTTCTAGGTGGGAGCTCCAACTTGTCGCTGGAGGCTCCAGATGCCCCTGTGGTTATCTCCCACTGCCACCATGGCACTCATGCAGATTCCCACCCCACTTTCATTCCTTCCTTATTTGACCAGCAGGAAACAGCAGGTCTGGCCAGATTCTCATTTGCCCATCTATCATTCTTGGGTGGTTTTCTTCATCGTGATGCTTCTGAGGTACATTGACCATTTGTACCTCTAGAACCTAACCAGAGACTTGGTCCTTCCACCAGCCACGGCTGGCGTGGTCCAGTAACCTTATCTACCCTGCCAGTCCGCTGCTCCTCCATCCACTCGCCAATTCCAGGGGTCTGGTCTCCCCTCCAGCCCTTGGCAGACTGACCAGCAAGGTGGACCTTTATATTCTAGCAAAGCTGGCTTAATGACATAAAGAACTAAAAGCCGAAAGAATCTCTTGCTGCTGCAAAGAACAGATTTTATATTTCTTCCTATGATCTTAGCTAATGACCTCTTGAAGAGACTCCATGCTCCTCCTTCCTCCTCCCTGGATGGGACCTTGATGCTGCACAGTGGGACCCCAACAGGAGGACTCTTCTCTTACCAGTGCACTGGGCAGTGGAGCTGTCCTTCAACTGCTGCTGCCAAAATTCGGTTTTCTAAAATTCTTCCAGTAGAGACTAAAAGAGGATACATTTCCAATGCAAGACTGGGTCTCAGGGTCCCAATCTCTACTTGGTTGGTCTCCTGCCCATCGCTGCCTGCCTGGGTGTCCTGGAAGCCTGTTCAGAAAGGCACAATGTGACACCTGAGACATCTCTCCTACCCTGGAACTGTGAGGTTTACCAGTGTGTGCAATCGCCATGTTTCCAGAGGGAAGTACCTTTGTTACCTGCCACTTAGGAGCTGGGCCTCTGCTAAAAGCACTTGAAAATGATGTTTTTATTTTAAAAGACTTAACAATCTGATATAGTTTAGCCTGGGCTCGTGGTAGAGCTCTGGCATTTCTCGCTCCCTGTCGGTTTGCCTGTTAGAGGTAGACTTGGAAGGAGGGCAGGGTCTGTGTTTCCTTTTAGAGAGGAGTTATCAGTGCTTGTATTCTTATTATAAGCCCCTTTCTTTTGTGAATTTGCAACAGCACTGACAAACCTGGGTTGTGAATGTGTTAAGAATCAGCCAGTGGGCCTCACCAGGTCCTTAGGATGCTGACCCAGATTTTGCCATTGGGGTTGAGAGATCATTTTCCCATGATCTGCTGCTCTTGTGATAGCCTTCCCACATCTACTCCCACCTCCTGGTGTAGAAGTTACACTGCTCCACCTGGGGTCAGTGTTTCCAAGTAAGGTGAAGCCAGTGCCTTGATCTGGGCTCTGAGCACAAGTGAGCAAACACTAACATTTTCACACTCTCCACAGTTGGTTCCTCAGTCTGATGGTGATGACTGTTTACAGGTGGCTGGTCTGATCCTTTGGTGTTGGAGCCTTTCCAGTAAAACCATGAAAAGAAGAGATGCTACCCCTAGATATTGTGAAAAGGGTATAGGGCAGATACTGTGGACAGTGAACCTTGGGGTCCAGCCCAGCTCTGAGCAGAGGACTGTGGCATTTGCTGTCCTAGGGTATTTCCCCTTAGATAACACAAGGAGCCTTCTCTTCTGGGTTTCATCCGAGAGCAAAGCCAGGATGGGAGCTGAAGTCCAACCTTTTGACTTGGCCACAGAGATGTGAGTAGGTAGGAATTCTGATTCCCCCTCCCCCCAATTTATTGTTTCCCAGAAAAATCTTAAATTCCTTTTATTTATAGAACGCATGTCTTTTGTGTTAAGAAACCAAAGAGAAATAAAGAGTACACTCGTAATATCTTCTTGCCCTTTCCTGATTTTATTCTTTTAAATTAGAGGTAAGTCATATTTTTATTGTAATTCAGTGAAAAAATATTGGACAAAGTGAAAATCTTTCTGTGAAAATAAGGAAAAAGCCCAGCAGCATGGCAAAAGTAGGCTTTGGAGAGACGTGTATTTTATAAGAATGGGTTCTGATGAAAAATACATGCAAAAGAGTTCATGAGCGTGTTGCATATTTGCTCCTGTCCGGATCACCACTTCTCTTGGATTTCCCCTTTTCTTCACTCCTTGCTATAAAACTCCTAGAGTTCCTAAGTGGAATGTGACTGCCTGTGACCGCCTGGAGCCAAAACCCCCAGCTCCTTTTTTATACCTCCAAGCCAGAGGTGCTTAGCTTTGGTGCACATAAAAGTCACTGGAAATTTTTTAAACCACAGGTTGACTTGTAGAACCCTCCCCAGAGACCAATTCCCTAGGGCTGGGGTGCAGCTCAGGCCCTTGTGCAGGCAAGTTTCCGCCATGGTTGGTATGCTTATCCCGGTGTGAGAACCGGACTCCAGTGTTTAGTTTCCTCTTTCCCAGATAGAGCCACATTCCGGATCTGCCTTCCTGAGATTGCATCCTGGTTACTGTGGTGGTGGATTTTAGGAAATTCTTCATTCACACTTTACCAAAAGTCAGCTTATGGTCAACCTCATCCAGTGGGTAATGGTTGTACTCTTGGATGACAACTTTCTTTTTTTTGTGTGTGGCTGTGTTGGGTCTTCGTCGCTGCATGTGGCCTTTCTCTGGTTGTGGCAAGCGGGGGCTACTCTTCGTTGCAGTGCACGGGCTTCTCATTGCGGTGGCTTCTCTTGTTGCAGAGCATGGGCTGTAGGCGCGCGGGCTTCAGTAGTTGTGGCATGCGGGTTCAGTAGTTGTGGCTCGTGGGCTCTAGAGCGCAGGCTCAGTAGTTGTGGCTCACAGGCTTATTTGCTCTGCGGCATGTGGGATCTTCCCAGACCAGGGATTGAACCCGTGTCCGCTGCATTGGCAGGCAGATTCTTATCCCCTGTGCCACCAGGGAAGCCCTGGATGGTAACTTTTTAAAAAAGTTTTTGGAAGGGTATGTCACTCCCACATACACACCCCCCCCCCCAGCACGTTTCACATATAAATACTGTTGATTCTCACTTGGTCCTCTCAGTAACCTCTGTGCAATAGGTGACATAGCTCATTTTAACATAAATTTTCTCAGAAGGGCTGAATAACTGACCTGATTCATCAACTAACTGGTAGTATCGTCAAGAATTGAGACCAGATCTTCACATTCACAGTCCAGTTCACCTGAGGAAAGAGCAGTGTCTTCGTTCTCTGGAGCAGCTGATCCATCCAGCCTCCATGCCCCGAGTGTGGAGGTCTGCTGCCCAGTACTGTGATGGCCTTCGAGAAGCAGACTGAGCAGCGAGAGAAAGAGAAGAACCCTGTTTGGATTATGGAAACAGGTACCTTTGTGTTGAAACAGGGGAAACCAGATTATCTGTGGGCTCTACTGTGGGAGAAAGGTCAAATGCCTCTAAAGTATTAACAGCCCTTTCCATGTAACCTACACCCCTTTGCTCAGAACCAAAGAGCTCATGGGTAGAGAGTGGACCAGTGAACTTTAGCTAGACTCATCTGCTTGACTTTCCATTTCTCTGTTGTTGTTGTTCTTTGAACTACTCTGCTTTCCCAACTAGCAGCAGAGCCCACTCCTCTTCACCCCAAAGATCAACAGTACTGGTTTTTACTGCTGCTCACAATAACATAACATTACCCAATGGAAAAATGGCAAGGGAATCTCACAGTTCTTACAGAAATTATCCCAGGCTTACTGTTCCCTGTTTTATCTCTAGTGATACACAAATGTTTTCCTCTAACGGAGCTCAGTTCCCTATTTAATTCTCTTTTTCCAGGTTTGCAGTTCAGGATAAAAACCCAAACTACCTAGCATGGCATAGAAGGCTGCTGTGGTCTGGCATCTCTGGTCAGCCTGGTACTTCTCCTCCATGCTTGTCCCTGACTGAATCCCAGCAGGGCAGTGGCCTGTTTGCTTGTCTCACCCACTAGATGGTGAGCTCCTTAAGAATCTCCACAATTGTGTACCAATACCAGACACATGGAAGAGACACAACCATTATGTTTCTTGACGAACTTGAGGTCAGGTATAGCCAGATTCAGATTTCACCTAATCATGCTTCCTAGTTTCCCTTTGTTTTGCCTCACTGTTGGTTGTTTTTTTTTTTTACAATTTTATTGAGGTATAATTTACATACTTTAACATTCACTCATTGTAAGTGCAGTTCAGTAGTTTGTAGTAAATGTGCAGAGCTGTGCAACCATTACCACTACCCCAGTTTATACTATTTTCATCAATCCATAAAGTTTCCTCGTGCCCATACACAGTCCCCATTCTCACCCCCATCCTTGGGCAACCACTATTTTGCTTTCTGTTTCTATAGATTTCCCTGTTCTAGATGTTTCATATAAATGGAATCATACAATATGTGGTCTTCTGTGTCTGGCTTCTATCCTTAGAATAATGTTTTTGAAATTCATTCATGTCATAGAATATATCAGTAGTTCTTTTTATTTTATTGTTCCTGAATGGTATTCCACTGTATGGATATACCACATTTTGTTTATCCATTTTTTTTTTAACCAGTTGATGAATATTTAGGTTGTTTCCAGTTTAGGGCTTTTATGAATAGTACTGCTATTATGTACAAGTTTTTGTGTGACATATATTTTCATTCCTCGAATATATTCCTAGGAGTGGAATTGCTGGGTCATACATACGGTAAGTTTATGTTTAACATTTTAAGAAACTGACAATTTGCATTTCTCTAACAACTAATGGTTTCTGAGCATCTTTTCATGTTCTTGTTAGCCATTTGTCTATCTGTAGGAAAATATCTACTGAAAACTTCCCCATTTTTAAATTGGGTCATATGTCTTATTGAGTTAAAGAATTCTTCACATATTCTTGATACAGATTCTTTCTCAGATAAATGATTTGCAAATATTTTCTCCCAGGCTGTGGCTTGTCTTTTTATTTTCCTAATAGTGTCTTAATAATGTTGTAGAAGTTTTTAATTTTGATTAAGTTAGTTTTATCAGTTATTTCTTTTATTGATTGTGCTTTTTGGTGTCATATCTTAAGAGCTTTTGCCCAACCCAAGGTCATGAAGAAATTCTTCTAGAAGTTTTATAATTTTAGTTCTTGTGTAGGTATATAATCCATTTGAGTTAATTTTAAAATTCATCTTTTTCTGTACGTGGATATCCATTTGTCCCAGCACATTTGTTGTAAAGGCTATCTCTTCCTCCATTGAATTGCTTTGGTACTGTTGTTGAAATCAGTTAACCATAAATATAAGTGTTAACTTCTACTTCTAGACTCTCAATTCTGTTTCATTGATCTCTATGGCTGTCCATGAGCCAATACCACACTGATTGTATGGTACTGAGTTTTCCAGCTTTAAAGTAAGTCTTAAAATTAGATAATGTAAGTACTCCAACTTTGTTCTTTTTAAAAATTCTGTTGAATATTTTAGGTACTTTGCATTCCCATATAGCTTTTATAGGTCAGCTTGTCAATTTCTACAAAAAGTTTTCTGGGTTTTTAATAGATATTGTCTTGAATTTATAGTTCATTTGGGGAGAATTACCATACTGACAATACAAAGTCTTCCAATCCATGAACATGGAATGTCATTTGTTTAGATCTTCCTCTATTTCTCTTAGCAATATTTTGCCATTTTTGTTGTATGAGTGTTGCACTTCCTTCTGTTAAATTGATCCTAAGTATTTTTGTTTTTATGCTGTTGTGGATGGAAGTGCTTGCTTAATTTTAATTTGGGGTTTTTTGGGGGGCTAGTATATAGAAATACTGTTGTTTTTTTGTATATTGATCTTATATTCTGTGACTTTGCTAAACTTAGCTATTAGTTTTTCTTTTTTTTTTGGCTGCGCCACGTGGCTTCAGGGATGTTCCCCAACCAGGGATTGAACCCGGGCCATAGCAGTGAAACTGCCAAAACCTAACCACTAGACTCCCAGGGAACTCCCTATTAGATTTTATCTTTTAAAAACAAAAATTGGGGCTTCCCTGGTGGCACAGTGGTTGAGAGTCCGCCTGCCGATGCAGGGAACACGGGTTTGTGCCCCGGTCCGGGAAGATCCCACATGCCGCGGAGCGGCTGGGCCCGTGAGCCATGGCCGCTGAGCCTGCGCATCCAGAGCCTGTGCTCCGCAATGGGAGAGGCCACAGCAGTGAGAGGCCCGCGTACCGCAAAAAAAAAAAAAAAATGTATATGTGTATTCCTTGGGATTTTCTACATGCATGATATGTCATCTGTGAATGAAGACAGTTTAACTTTTTTTCTTTCCAATCTAGAAGCCTTTAATTTTTTCCTGCTGTGTTGCACTGGCTAGAATCTCCAGTACAGGGAGTTCCTTGGTGACCTAGTGGTTAGGACTTGCCATGGCCCAGGTTCAATCCCTGGTTGCAGAACTGAGATCCTGAAAGCTGCACGGCCTGGGCAAAAAAAAAAAGAACCTCCAGTACAGTGTTGTGTAGAAGTTGCACAACTGGACATTCTTGCCTTGTTCTCAGTCTGAGGGAGGAAAACATTAAACATTTAGTCCTTCACCATTAAATATGTTAAGCTGTGGATTTTTTATCAATGTCTTTTTTCAAGTTGAAGAAGTTTTTTTGGGGTTTTTTTTGGGTTTTTTTTTTTTTGCGGTACGCAGGCCTCTCACTGTTGCGGTCTCTCCTGTTGCGGAGCACAGGCTCCGGACGTGCAGGCCCAGCGGCCATGGTTCACGGGCCCAGCCACTCCGCGGCACGTGGGATCTTCCTGGACCGGGGCACGAACCCACGTCCCCTGCATCGGCAGGCGGACTCTCAACCACTGCGCCACCAGGGAAGCCCTGAAGAAGTTTTTTTCATGAATGGGTGTTAGGTTTTATCAAATGCTTTTCCTGCACCTATTGAGATCATCATGTGGTTTTTGTCCTTTAAGCTGTTAATATGTATATAATATTAATTGATTTTCAAGATGTTGACCTAACATTGGATTCCTGGGATAAATCTCACTTAGTAATGGTGTGTAATCCTTTTTATGTTGCTGGATGGTTTGCTGATTTTTTAAGAGTAGTTTTTACATCTGTGTTCACTAGAGAGCTATTTTCTGTAGTTCTCTTTTCTTGTGATGGCTTTGGCCTTTGATACTGGCCTTATAGAATGAGTGAAGTGTTTCCTACTTATTTCTCTAAGAGTTTGTGAAGAATTAGTATTATTTTTTAAAATATTTGATACAATTCACCAGTGAAGCCATCTGGGCCTGTTATTAGAAGGATGATTTTTAATTTCTAATTCAATTTTTTCACTTGCCTGGGGGCCTCCTGAAGGTGGGTACCCACTTCTCTTAGAAGGTTGGATTCTTGTGGTTAGGGCTATTCTTGCACCATTAACAGAGATTGATATTACCAGAGTGGGCCTGGTCTGTGCCCTTACAAGCCCCTCACTTTCCCTCTCTCCCTTGTCTGGAGATGCTTACCTCTTCTTGTCTCAGAGATCATGATCATCTCTTCTCTCCACTTTGGTACTGCCCACTTCCACCTCTTTCTAACTTCCAAATATAAAGAGGCCTCGGAGCTCAGAGTGAGCTCTCCCTAGCTGATACTGCCCTTTCCCATATGTGAGGAAGGCATCTGGAGTCTTATCTCTGGGCCAGCACAGATTCACATATGCACTTGGATATGTCCCAGTATGACCATGTCCAAAGTGGAACCTCAAACCTGGTCAGCCCTTAGTTTTCCCCATCCTCATAGTGTATCTCTCATCTTCCCAGTGGTTTAGTCAGGAACCCAGTGCTGGGTTTTAGAGGGGGGAAGGGATGAAAGTTACTCATCATCATCATCTCCATCAGCTAAGCCATGACCTAGTTCTGTTGACTCTATTTCCAATCCAGTTCTATCCTCTGCTTCCATCCTAGTCCACACTGTCAGCATATCCCTTAGAACCTGGATCACTACAGTGGCCTCCTAAGTGGTGTCCCTGCTTCCACCCTTGTGCCCCCACTTCCACCCTTGTGCACTCTGCAGTCTATAGGCAGCAGAGCAGTCAGAGTGAAATTGTAAAGTTATAAACCAAAATTGTGTCACTCTCCTGTTCATACCCCTCCAGTGGCTCTCCAGGGCTTCAGGGCCTGTTCTCTTCTTGGGATGGTTTGGGGAGAAGTTCAGACACAGTTGCCTTAGCAGATAAGATGTGTGGCCCCCTCCATCCCAAACAGAGCTCTCCTTGGTTCTTTTTTTTTTTTAATTTATTTGTTTTTGACTGCATTGGGTCTTTGTTGCTGTGCGCGGGCTTTCTCTAGTTGCGGCAAGTGGGGGCTTCTCTTGTTGTGGAGCACGGGCTCTAGGTGCGCGGACTTCAGTAGTTGTGGCTCGCAGGATCTAGAGTGCAGGCTCAGTAGTTGCGGTGCACTGACTTAGTTGCTCTGTGACATGTGGGATCCTCCCGGACCAGGGCTCGAACCTGTGTCCCTGGCACTGGCAGGTGGATTCTCAACCACTGCGCCACGAGGGAAGTCTCTCCTTGGTTCTTTATAGAGCATTGCATATCAGGTCTTGTCAGATCCTCCCAACAGCCTGGTTGAAGAGATAGCAGGGATATCCCCATTTTATACATGTGCACATAAAGGCTGAGTGGGGAGGAGACCTACTCAAGGACACTCAATAAGTGGTAGAGAAAATAGATAAAACAGATAACAAATTGTGATACATCCATACTTGGCAATAAAAGGAATGACTGATGTATTGATACAACATGAATGAATCTCAAAATAATGATGCTTAGTGAAAGAGCCAGACAAAAAAGGAGTATATGCTGTATGCTCTGTCTTGGTCTGTTCAGGCTGCTGTAACAAAATACCAAAGAATGGGCTTCCCTGGTGGTGCAGTGGTTGAGAGTCCGCCTGCCGATGCAGGGGACATGGGTTCGTGCCCCGGTCTGGGAAGATCCCACGTGCCGTGGAGCTGCTGGGCCCGTGAGCCATGGCCGCTGAGCCTGCGCATCCGGAGCCTGTGCTCCACAACGGGAGAGGCCACAACAGTGAGAGGCCCGCATACTGCAAAAAAAAAAAAAAAAAAAAAAAACCAAAGACTAGGTGGCTTATAAACAACAGAAATTTATTTCTCACAGTTCTGGAGGATGGGAAGTCCAAGATCAAGGGACCAGCAGATTCACTGTCTAGTAAGGTCCTGCTTCCTGGTTCACAAACAGCTGTCTTTTTGCTGTGTGTCCTCACATGATGGGCATGGCAAGGGAGCTCTCCGTAGTCTCTTTTATAAGGACACTGATCCCATTCGTGAGGGCTGTGCCCTTATGACCTAATCACCTCCCAAACGCCCTCCCCTCCTTACTTTAGAGGTTAGGATTTCAACATGTGAATTTTGAGGGAACAAAACCCTCCATTCTATAGCAGATTCCATTTACATAAAACTCTGGAAAATGCAAACTAATCTGTAGCAGCAGAAAGTAGATCACAGGTTGCCTGAGGACAGCAGGATTGGTGAGGAGGGTATTGGGGAGGGGTCAGGGGATATAAAGGAGTGTGAGGAAACTTTGGGGGATGGTGGATATGTGCACTGTCTGTGGTGATGGATTCACAGATGTATACTATGTCAGACTTACCAAAATGTATACTTTGAATATGTGCAAGTTATTGTATGTCAATTATAGTTCAATAAAGCTGTTAAAAAAAAAAAAAGTCGGACACTGATTTTCCACTGTGGCTTCTGAGTCCCCAAGGTCTGCTGTCTCCTCTGGGGCTCCAGATCCTGGGGTGCAGTTCAGGCCGAGATGGTAAGGCGACCTGTGGACTCCAAGGGCATTGTGGTCTCCATCACGTGGGGACAACCCCAGCTTAGCAGCTCCTTTGCTGGAGTCAGGTGTGTCCTCCATGTGGGTTAACTTCAGAATCCTGCTTTTGTCTTTTGACACACTTTCCTCAATATTACATGGGCTTCAAGATTATCACAGTTTTGAAATGTTTAATTCCTTTATGCATATGCTCACCTCATACATACCCCTCCTATTTCATATAAATGCAGAAGTGTTCCTCATAGTCATCCTTGCTAAAGTGCAGCTCCCACTTTTTTCTTTTCCTTTTTTGCTGACTCCACCCTTCATTCTCCTACCTCTTGTATCAGTAGCTTCCCCACAATAACCCATGTTAATACCCTGGGGTATTTTCTTCTCTATTTTCGCTACACCAATATAAAGCATCTGTATGTATCTGCAGGTCCATATTTGGGAGTTTCTGTTTTACAGAAGATGGATTCCATTGTACATAATTTTTGGAGCCTTCTTTTCCCCACACCTTCTGCTGAAGCCCTAATCCATTTTTAAAGGCTGTGTCATGTCCCAGGGTGTATATGTCCCATCATTTATTCAGTCATTTCTCAGCTGGTGGTTTCTTTGTTTCCATATGTTGGCCATTGGGTTTTCTTGAAAGATGTTATTTTATTTTTTTACACGTGAGTCTTTAATCCAGCTAGAATTTTTAGATACTGTATTTTTCCCTCCAGATGATGAACCAGTTAGGCCTGCCTCATTTATTAAAAAATCCACCCTTTCCCCACTGAATTGAACTGCCAGTTTAGAACTTACTGCCTATGTTTTCTTCTAGGAGTTTTATGGTTTCAAGTCTTCCATTTAAGTATTTAATCCATTTTGAGTTTATTTTTGTGTATGGTGTGGAAAGTTGTCTAGTTCAGTTGTTTTGCAGGTAGCTGTCCAGTTTTCCCAGCACCATTTATTGAAGAAGCTGTCTTTTCCCCATTGTATATTCTTGCCTCTTTTGTCATAGATTAATTGACCAAATAAGTGTGGGTTCATTTCTGGGATCTCTGTTCTGTTCCATTGGTCTATATGTCTGTTTTTATGCCAGTACCATACAGTTTTGATTACTGTAGCTCTGTTATATAGTTCAAAATGTGTGATACCTTCAGCTTTATTCTTCTTTCTCAAGACTGTTTTGGCTATTTGGGGCCCTTCGTGTTTCCATACAAATTTTAGAATCATTTGTTCTAGTTCTGTGAAAAACGCCCTTGGTATTTTGATAGGGATTGCATTGAATCTGTAGATTGCCTTGGGTATGTTCATTTTAACAATATTAATTCTTCTAATCCACGAGCATGATATAATATTATTTTTGATGCAATTGTAAATGGAATTGTTTTCTTAACTTCTCTTTCTGATAGTTCACTGTTAGTGTATAGAAATGCAACAGATTACTGTATATTAATTCTGTACCCTGCACTTTACTGAAATCAGTTATTAGTTCTAATAGTTTTTTGGTGGCATCTTCAGGATTTTCTATATGAAGTACAGAAAATGTTGTCATCTGCATACAGTGACAGTTTCACTTCTTCCTTTCCAATTTGGGTTCCTTTTCTTCCTTCCTCCCTCCCTCCTTTCCTTCCTTCCTTCCTTCCTTCCTTCCTCTTTCCTTTTTCTTTTCTTTTTCCTGCCTCCCTCCTTCCTTCCCTACCCCTCTCCATTCCTTCCTTCCCTACCCCTCTCCATTCCTTCCTTCCTTCCTTCCTTCCTTCCTTCCTTCCCTCCCTCCCTCCCTCCCTCCCTCTCTTCCTCTCTCTCTCTTTTCCTCCCTCCTTCCCTCCAGCACTATATTGAATTACAGGACTTCCAGCACTATATTGAATAAAAGTGGCAAGAGTGGGCATCCTTGTCTTGTTCCTGATCTTGGAGGAAATGTTTTCAGACTTTCAACATTGACTATGATGTTGTCTGTAGGTTTGTCATATACAGTCTTTATTATGTTGAGGTATATTCCCTCTATACCCACTTTGTTGAGAGGTTTTTTCTTTTTTTCTTTTTAATTTTATTGAAGTACAGTTGATTTACAGTGTTGTGTTAATTTATGCTGTACAGCAAAGCAATTCAGTTATACACATATATATTCTTTTCCATTATGGTTTATCACAGGATATTAATTACAATTCCCTGTGCTATACATTAGGATCTTGTTGTTTATCTACCCTATATATTAGTTTGCATCTGCTAATCTCAAACCCCTGAGTTTTTTTTTTTTTTTTTTTTCTTTTTGCGGTATGCGGGCCTCTCACTGTTGTGGCCTCTCCCGTTGCGGAGCACAGGCTCCGGACGCGCAGGCCCAGCGGCCATGGCTCACGGGCCCAGCCGCTCCGCGGCATATGGGATCCTCCCAGACCGGGGCACGAACCCGTATCCCCTGCATCGGCAGGCGGACTCCCAACCACTGCGCCACCAGGGAGGCCCCCCTGAGTTTTTTTAATCATAAATGGATGTTGAACTTGTCAAAAGCTTTTTCTGCATCTATTGAGATGATCATATGATTTTTTCTTCAGTTCATTAATGTTGTGTATCATATTGATTGATTTGTTGATATTGAATCATCTTTGAATCCCTGGGATATGTCCCACTTGATCATGATGTATGATATTTTATTGTCGGATTCTGTTTGCTAATATTTTGTTGAGGATTTTCGCATCAATGTTCATCAGTGATATTGGCCTGTAATTTTCTTTTTTTGTGATGTCTTTGTTTGGTTTTGGCATCAGGCTTTTTAGAATGAGTTCAGAAGCATTCTTTAATTTTTTGGAATAGTTTGAGAAGAATAGGTGTTAACTCTTCTTTAAATGTTTTGTAGGTAATTCCCTGGTGGTCCAGTGGTTAGGACTTGGCGCTTTCACTGCTGGGGCCCAGGTTTGACCCCTGGTTGGGGAACTAAGATCCTGCATGCTGCACGGTGCAGCCACATTTTTTTTTTTTAATGTTTTGTAGAATTCACCTATGAAGCCATCTGGTCTTGGACTTTTGTTTGTTGGGAGGGTTTTTTTTATTCTTATTATTCAATTTCACTACTGATAATTAATTGGTCTATTCATATTTCTATTTCTTTTTTAAAAAGATTTATTTTATTATTTATTTATTTTATTTGGCTGTGTCAGGTCTTAGTTGTGGCACACAGGATCTTCGTTGAGGCATGCGGGATCTTTGTTGTGGTGCATGGGCTTCTCGTTGTGGCGTGTGGGTTTTCTCTCTCTAGTTGTGGCGCACAGGCTCCAGAATGTGTGGGCTCCGTAGTTTGCAGCACGCAGGCTCTAGTTGAGGTGCAAGTAGTTGTGGTGTGTGCGCTTAGTTGCCCTGCGGCATGTGGGATCTTAGTTCCCTGACCAGGGATCGAATCCGCGTCCCCTGTGTTGTAAGGCAGATTCTTTACCACTGGACCACCAGGGCCAGGGAAGTCCCTATATTTCTATTTCTTCCTCAGTCTTAGGAGAGTGTACATTTCTAAGAATTTATCCATTTCTTCTATGTTATCCATTTTATTGGCATATAATTGTTCATAGTAATCTCTTATAATCCTTTGGAATTCTGTGGTGTCAGTTGTAACTTTGCCTCTTTTATTTCTGATTTTATTTATCTAGGCCTTCTCTTGATGAGTCTGGCTAAAGGTTTATCAATTTTGCTTATTTTTTCAAAGAACCAGCTCTTAGTTTCATTGATCTTTTCTATTTTCTTCAGTCTCTATTTCATTTATTTCTAGTCTGATATTTATTAGTTCTTTCCTTCTACTAACTTTGGGTTTTGTTTGTTCTTCTTTTTATAGTTCCTTTAGGTGTAAGGTTAGATTGTTTATTTGAGATTTTTCTTGTTTCCTGAAGTAGGCTTGTATTGCTATTAAACTTCCTTCTTAGAACTTCTTTTGCTGCATCCCACAGATTGTAGATCATGTGTTTCCATTTTCATTTGTCTCCAGGTACTTTTTAAAATTTCCTCTTTGATTTCTTCAGTGGTGCATTGGTTGTTTAATAGCATATTGGTTAGCCTCCACGTTTTTGTGTTTTTTGCAGTTTTTTTCTTGTAGTTATTTCTAGTCTCATACTGTTGTGATCAGGAAAGGTGCAATCTTCTTAAATTTATTTAGACTTGTTTTGTGGCCTTGCATGTGATCTGTCCTGGAGAGTGTTCCATGTGCACTTGAAAAGCATGTGTATTCTGCTGCTTTTGGTGGAATATTCTATATATGTCTATCAAGTTCACCTGATCTATTGTGTCATTTAAGGGCAGTATTTCCTTATTGATTTCCCATCTGGATGATCTGTCCATTGATGTAAATGGGGTCTTAAAGTTCCCTACTATTATTGTATTAATGTCAGTTTCACCCTTTATGTTAATATTTGCTTTATGTATTTAGGTGTTCCTTGATTGGGTGCATATATATTTCTAATTGTTATATCTTCTTGTTGGATCAATTTCTTTATCATTATATAATGTCCTTTATCTCTTGTTACAGTCTTTGTTTTAAAGTCTATTTTGTCTGATATAAGTATTGCTACCCAGGCTTTCTTTTGATTTCCATTTACATAAAATACCTTTTTCTGTCCTCTAAATTTCAGTCTATGTGTGTCTTTAAATCTGAAATGAGTCCCTTGTAGGCAGCATATATATGGGTCTTGTTTTTGTATCCATTCAGCCACTGTTTGTCTTTTGATTGGAGCATTTAGTCCATTTACATTTATAGTAATTTTTTTTCAATTACATCATTTGCATTTATTTATTGAAGGCCGTACATGCCATATAAAGTAATTTTTTTTTTTTTTTTGCGGTATGTGGGCCTCTCACTGTTGTGGCCTCTCCCGTTGCGGGGCACAGGCTCCAGACACACAGGCTCAATGGCCATGGCTTATGGGCCCAGCCGCTCCGCGGCATGTGGGATCTTCCCAGACCGGGGCACGAACCCGCATCCCCTGCATCGGCAGGCAGACTCTCAACCACTGCGCCACCAGGGAAGCCCTAAAGTAATTATTGATAGGCATGTACTTAACTGCAATTTGTTCACTGTTTTCTGGTTGCTTTTGTAGTTCTTTTTGTTTCTTTTCTTCTTCTTTTGCTGTCTTCCCTTGTGATTAGATGACTGTCTTTAGTGTTACGTTTGGATTCCTTTCTCTTTTTGTATGTGTGTATTTATTATAAATTTTGGTTTGTGGTTACCATGAGGCTCATATGTAACAACATATATATGGTTATTTTATATGTGGTTATTTTATATGTATATGTGGTTATTTTATATGTATATGTGGTTATTTTATATATATATAGCTATTTTAAATTGATGATCTCTTTAAGTTCAAATGCATTCTAACAACCTAAAAATGCAATTTTTACTACCCACCCCACACATTAATGTTTTTGACATCATATTTTACATATTTTTGTGTATCCCTTAACTGTTCATTGCACATATAGATGATTTTACTACTTTTGTCTTTCAAGCTTCCTACTAGCTTTATGAGTGGTTGATCTACTACCTTTACTGTATGTTTGCCTTTACCAATAAGATTTTTCCTTTCCTAATTTTCATATTTCTAGCTGTGGTCTTTTCCATTTAGCAAAGTCCTTTTAACATTTCTTGTAAAGCCTGTTTAGTGGTGCTGAATTCTTTTGGCTTTTGCTTCTCTGTAAAACTCTGTATCTCTCAAATGTGAATGATAGCCTTGTTGAGTAGAGTGGTTGTAGGTTTTTTTCCTTTCATTGCTTTGAATATATCATGCCACTACCTCTGGCCTGCAAAGTTTCTGCTGAAATGTCAGCTCATAGTCTTATGAGAGTTCCCTTGTAGGTAACTAGTTGCTTTTCCCTTGCTGCTTTTCAGATTCTCTGTCTTCAATTTTTGCAATTTTAATTATAATGTGCTTGGTGTGGACCTCTTTCGGTTCATCTTGTTTGGGACTCTCTGTGCTTCCTTGACTTGGATGTCTTTTTTTTCCCCCAGGTTAGGGAAGTTTTCAGCTATTATTTCTTCAAATAAGTTCTCTGCCCCTTTCTCTTTTCTCCTTCCAGGACCCCTATAATGCAAATGTTAGTATGCTTGATGTTGTCCCAGAAGTCTCTTAAACTATCCTCATTTTTTTAAATCTTTTTTCCTTTTTTCTGTTTAGCTTGGGTGATTTCCACTACTCTGTCTTCCAGTTAACTGATTCATTCCTCTGTAACATCTAATTTACTGTTGATTCCTTCTAATGTATTTTTTATTTCAGTTATTATATTCTTCAGCTCTGTTTGGTTCTTCTCCATATTTTCTAACTCTTTACTAAACTTCTCACTGTGTTCATCCATTCTTCTCCCGAGTACATTCTGCATCTTTATGATCATTACCTTGAACTCTTCTTCACTGTGTTTTTCTTCTGGTGTTTTGTCTTTTTCCTTCATTTGGAATATATTCCTCTGTCTCCTCATTCTGCCTAATTCTTCGTATTTATTTCTGTGTATTAGGTAGGTTGGTTTTGTTTTTGATCTTGAAGAAGTGGCCTTGTGTAGGAGACATCCTAAGGGGCCCAGCCCCTTCGGTCACCAGAGCTGTATACTCTAGGGATGCCCCCTATGTGGGCTGTTCTGTTGTGGTTGACCTGATTACTGTGAGCATGCTGGTAGGTCAGGCTGGCCCCTACCCCCACTGGCTGCCAGACCTTGCCTTGTGTGGTGGCTACCAATCTTTGGTGGACAAGGCCAGGTCCTGGTGTGGCTGGCTGCATAGCCCAGGGGAACCTGGGGCTGGTCCCAGCCTACTGGTGGGCAGGTTAGCCCTGGCACTAGTAAACTAGAGGGAGGACTCCAAAATGGTACTTGCCAGCACCAGTGTTCTCATGGTATGAGCTTGTTGAGCTCCCAAATGAGCTCCCAAAAATGAGCTCCCAAAAATGGTTCCAGCCAGCATCTATGTCCCCAGGGGGAGTCCCAATTGCCTCCTGCCTCTCCAGGAGACTTTCTAAGATAAGCAAGTGGGAATTCCCTGGTTGTCCAGTGGTTAGGATTCCATGCTTTCACTGCCGAGGGCCTGGGTTCGATCCCTTGTTGGGGAAGTAAGATCCCCGCAAGCTGCGTGGCATGGCCAAAAAAAAAAAAAGATGAGCAAGTAGCAAGTAGGTCTGACTCAGGCTCCTTTCAAATTACTGCCTCTACACTGGATCATGTGAGATTTTGCACATGCCCTTTAAGAACAGAGTCTGTTTCCTACAGCCCCCCAGCTCTTCTGAATGCAAGCCCTGCTGGCCTTCGAAGCCAGATGTTTTGGGGGCTCACCTTTCTGATGCAGGACCCCTAGGCTCAGGAGCCTGATGTGGGGCTTAGACCCCTTGCTTCTTGGGGAGTAACTTTGCAGTGGTGATTATCCTCCTGTTTGTTGCCTATCCGAGGGTGTGGGTCTTGACTTATATCACATCTCCGCCCCTCCTCCCCATCTCATTGTGGTTCCTTCTTTGTATCTTTTTTTTTTTTTTTTTTTTTTTTTTTTGGTGGTACGCGGGCCTCTCACTGTTGTGGCCTCTCCCGTTGTGGAGCACAGGCTCCAGACGCACAGGCTCAGCGGCCATGGCTCACAGGCCCAGCCGCTCCGCGGCATGTGGGATCTTCCCGGACGGGAGCACGAACCCGTGTCCCCTGCATCGGCAGGCGGACTCTCAACCACTGCGCCACCAGGGAAGCCCCCTTCTTTGTATCTTTAGTTGTGGAAAACGTTTTCTGCTGGTCTTCAGGACATTCTCATAGATAGCTGTTCTATAAATGGTTGTAGTTTTGGTTGCGCCTGTGGGAGGAGGTGAGCTCAGGTTCTTCCTAAGCTACCATCTTGGCCACACCCCTTATACTATCTTTAGGTTCTACTATTAAGTGTATTCTGAGAGAAAGAAAATGAATTGAGGCGCTTTCCATCTTCTTCCTTGATTTTGAATTGAATAATTTACGCACAGATATATACTTGTATGTGCACTTTATATAAACTGTTAAGGAAGTTTAAATAACTTTGGAATTATGTGTCCTTTAAAGCCTCCCTACTCCAGGTGTGGTTCATGGGTCAGCAGTGTCAGCATCACCTGGAAGGTAGTTACAAAACCAGATTCCTGGGGCCCACCCCATGCCTACTGGTCTGGAGCCTCTAGTTCAATGACACTCCTCAGATGACTGTTATGTACATTGAGAAGCCCCACTCGAAAGACTAGATAAATCTCAGCTGTGGACTGTCTGCTCCTGGAGCTCTAATCACCTCTCCAGACTCTTGTGAGGAAATTGGCCTTTTCACATATTCCCCTTCAGGTCCTGAGTCAATGTTGATAAATCATGTTTAGCTACGAAAGCATTCGTTTCCTCCAGGTTTTCATATTCTCTGTGGGTGTAAGTAGTCATAAGCTCTTAAATCCTGTCACTCCTGTATCTATGGCTATCCCCTTTCATGTAACTTGAGCTCTTTTTGCCTTCTGTCCCTGTTTTCTTTAATCAGGCTTTCTGCAGTCTAACACAAGCATTTTCTTTGATATAACATTGTCTTCAAATTTATCTTAAAACCTGTACAATATTCAATCCAGTGAATATAATACAAATTACTTAACCATTCCCCTATTGGGTACTCAGGCAATTCCCTATTTCCCAGCAGCGTAAATAAAACTGCCAGAAGAGCAGTATTGCTAAACTACTGTCTATAACTCTAGATAGTAATTTAGCAATATGTTAAATTCTTTTTTTTTAATTTATTAATTAATTTATTTTTGGCTGACTTGGGTCTTCGTTGCTGCACACGGGCTTTCTCTAGTTGTGGTGAGTGGGGGCTACTCTTCGTTGCAGTGCATGGGCTTCTCATTGCGGTGGCTTCTCCTGTTGCGGAGCTGTTGGGGAAGTAAGAGGCTTCTAGGCTCTAGGCTCTAGGCTCACGGGCTTCAGTAGTTGTGGCACACGGGCTCAGTAGTTGTGGCTCGCAGGCTCTAGAGCGCAGACTCAGTAGTTGTGGCACATGGGCTTAGTTGCTTCACGGCATGTGGGATCTTCCTGGACCAGGGCTTGAACCCGTGTCCCCTGCATTGACAGGCAGATTCTTAACCACTGCGCCACCAGGGAAGCCCCTAAATTCTTAATATGGTCATACACTTTGATGCCATTTCCATTCTAGGAACTTATTTTCATCTCAGCATTGTTTACAACAATTTCAAAGCAAAACAAAATGGAAACAACTTCGACAGCAGGAGTGATGTAAATAAATGGAGGTCTAACCACCCAATGGAGAATTAGACAGAAAAAAAACATGGGGTGAGTCAATAGTGACTGAAGTGTGTTAGCTGACAGGTTAAATGAGAATAAGCTGGTTGTAAAATGGGCCATAAAATGACTGTGAAGTCATTTTTTCTTTTAAAAATAAAACTCACATTGTACCTGTATGTATGAGGAATGAAATGTGATTCCTACAGCCATTTAGATGTTGCCCTAGAGGTCTGTTCACCCATTGTGTTCCCACCGCCAACCCCCAGTGAATTTTTCCTTCTCAGTCTTGCTTCTGTGGGCCTGAAGACTTTCAGAAGCTGCCAAGGCCAAGAGGCTGAGCTGTATTTGGAGCCTTGATACTATCTCAGGGCCTGATAGTGTCTGGGCTATGAGAATACAGCAGAGTGGCCCCAGCAGAGCCTTGTGGCTGATCCTATAGGCCTGCCTCTCTTGCGGGGTACAGCATGATGGGCCTTGTGTAATGTGGCATTGACCACCATAGATGAGCCTTGAGCTTCCTGGGAGAAGTTGCTCAGCCCATTAGTGTCCAGGACCCCCCAGAAGACCTGGATGAGACCTGGAGGTACTCTTTCGGGGTGGGGGTCAGGCAAGGGAGTGATGTGTGGTGGTGTGCCCGCGGTGCTGGTGCCTTCTGCTCTCTGCAGGAGCGAGAAGTGGCCTTCTCCAGCTGAACATCATTGTCCCACCATGGGGAGAGGGTCTGGGGTCTAGTTTATCCTGCTCAGCCCAAACCTGCCCATTTCCCACCCCAGGGTCGCTCCCTGCAGCATCCCCCACCCCCTCTTGCCCACCAGTGGGGCTACCTGAGATTTAGGTGGCAAGGGAGTTGGAGTGTGGGCTATGGGCAAGTTAACCAATTTCCTTGAGGCTTAGTTTTCTCACTAAAAGTTGCAGGTGATGCATGCAGCTTGCAACGCAGTTCTGAGACCTGAGAAGTGTATTCCCATTCACTGTATGGGAAGTGGCATTATAAATCATGGTTATTATTATCATTGATGGAGAGGAGTCCTTGGCTTTCCTGGGATAATTACTAAAAAACCCATTTCCCCAGGGGCTCTGCACTATGGCCCCTCAAATGAGAGTTTCCCACAGATATTTCTGTAGCAAAGACTCTCGAAAAAGGAGCCTACTAGTGAGCAGAAAAGGGCATTCATCCATTCAACAAGTATTTACTGAGCAACTACAGTGTGTCAGGCCCTATTCTCAGGGCTGGATGCATCAGGAACCAAGGCCAAGGTTTGCTGGTGGACCAGATGTGGCTGTGAAAGACAGCAGAGAGCCAGTTGCTCAGGTGCTTGGATGGAGGCTGCCATCAGCTGGTCTGGGTTGGGCTGTAGGAAGGGTGGTTTGGAGGGAAGATACTGAGTGTGTGGCACACCTTGGACATCCATGGGGAGGCGTCCAGGAGGCAATCTGAAATGCAAATCTGGGGTTCAGGGAGAGGTTCTGGCTGGAGCTTAGATAAAGAAGGAAGCATAAAAGAATGAAAGGTGGTTGAGGAGGCTGGGGGCAGATTACTCTGCCTTCTTGAGCTTCCAGGGTAGCCCTCGGATGCCCCCCCAACCCGTGTTTCTTTTCACTGTCCCTGCCCTGACCTTAGGGAGTCTGTGTTCCCATGATGCACAGTGGAATCACCCCCAGGACCTGTCTCATTTGTCTCCTCACCCCAAGTCCAGCTGGCCCAGCTCTAACACCTTATTCATTCACATTCATGTAATCATTTATTTTAGAAACGTTTTATTGAGTTTCTCTCCTGTGGCTCTCACCAGAGAGTGGACTGACCCCCTCTTGGAGGTACCTGGATATATGAAGGGACATTTAGTTGTCACAGTGACTGGGCAGGGAACAGGGGCACTCAGGGTCCTGCACAGAAGGCACTGCCCTCCCAGGATTCAGGAGCACTTTGCTGAGCCGCCTGCAGCTGGCTGAGGAGGGCTCAGCTGTGAGTAAATACAGTGCTACGTAGCCTGGGACACAGCAGGTAATGCCAGGTGATGGTTTGAGGATCATGAATGCACAGATGAGGGAAGGACACTTATGCTGCCCAGGGAAGAGCAGAGAGGCTTCCTGGAGGAGGTGACTTTGGAGCTGTGCCTTTAAAGATGAGCAGGCTTTACAGACACAGGATGGGCAGGAATTGCAGACAGAGGGAAGCAGGTATGCGAATGCAGAGTATGGGTGGGCTCAGACTGCAGGAAAGGGAGTGCTGCGGGCAGCAGAGGAAGAGAATGGGTGGGAATAAGAGGTTGTGGTGGGGGTGCAGGGCATCCCTTCCCTTCCGCAGCCCTAGAAATTCCTCAGTATGTTGGTGATGATGTCGCACTTGGCTTTCTCGTACAGGTCCCTGACTGCAGGTGGCAGTTGGGAGCTCTCAGTTCCTGGAGTGTCCGCTCCAGGGGACCCAGCAGAACGCCTCACCCGGCGGACCTGCAGAAGTGATGCAGACGCGATCACCCTCCTTGATTGGCCCCCTTTCCTGTCCTTCCTGTGGCCCCTCTCTCCAGGTGGGGATGAGTGTGAGGCACCAGCAGTGACGTTGGTGATGGGGCTGGAGGTGGTCCCCAGTGAGACCCTTCCCCTCGGAGCCCAGAGGGCTCGGGAGGGCCTGAACTCTGCCACTCACTTCCACTCTGGCTATTCCACTCACTTGCTAGGAGGCTGCACCTCTGGCTTCAGTTTTTCCAAATGTGGGATGTGGAGGAGGGTTCCCAGAGCTCAGGGCCAGAGCAGAGCCAGTGTCCTGAGAAGTCTAAGCTCCCTCTCAGCCCCAGGACGCCCCTTAGCCTCGACCACCAGTCTCTCCTCCCCTCCCCTCCTGCCAAATGACTAGCAGTCATCAAGGTCCAACCGCGCCTCACACTCCACAAGCCTTTCACCTCCCGACGACTTGCGTTTAGAAGGGCTCGATCGGCCCGGTTTCCAGAGGAGGAAATCACAAGATCTGACAATGGATGGTTCACAGCCCCTCATGGATGTGATGTCAGCAACTTCTCCAGGGAAAGCCTCGCTGTCCATTTCCCCCAGGCCTTTCCCTGCTGGCAAAGCAGGGAGGCTGTCCCCAACAGGAACAGGGCAGGGATTCCTGGCTGCTGACATGGCCAACCCCAGGCAGCAGCTCACAAGAGGAAGAGCAAGGGCCTCCCCTTCCTCCGAGGGCTCCCATTTTCCTTGACTCCCTCAGTTACTGGGGTCTGCATGTTAACTTCCCAGCCCTTCCTTGGCTGCGGGGCTCCTGTTTTGCAGGAGACTCAGAAACTGGGGAGGAGGAGAGCAACTACCGGGTGTTTCCACTGAAGCCCCCCAGTGGGGAAACCAAGGCACAGAGCAGATCATGACTTCCCCCAAAAGCTAAGGGTAGAGCTGAGAAGGTCAGAGCCAGAAGTGAGGAAAGAAGGCAGAGCACAGAACAGTCCTCACAGGCCCAACAGGTCTTCAAAGGCCCAAGTCTCATCATAAAATCCATGCAGCCATGGCATATAATGGTGAAAAATGAGAAAAAATCTAAACGTGCTTCAAGGGATTTCCCTGGTGGTGCAGTGGTTAAGAATCTGCCTGCCAGTGCAGGGGACACGGGTTGAGCCCTGGTCCGGGAAGATTCCACATGCTGCGGAGCAACTAAGCCTATGCGCCACAACTACTGAACCTGCGCTCTAGAGCCCACAAGCCACAACTACTGAAGCCCACACGCCTAGAGCCCATGCTCTGCAACAAGAGAAGCCACCGCAGTGAGAAGCCTGCGCACCGCAACAAAGAGTAGCCCCTGCTCTCTGCAACTAGAGAAAGCCCGTACGCAGCAACGAAAACCCAACCCAGCAAAAAATAAAAATAAATAAATAAATAAATGTGCTTCAAGAGCAGATTGTTAGAGCAGTTGTGATATGTCCACCTATGGAATACTGCTACTACATATTGGAATACAGGTCCAGTTATTGGTGGGTCATTATGTTCATCACAGGTTCTTAGCTGAGGAATGAGGGTTTTGCTGCAGCTGGTCTTGTGTCCATCACAGGAAGTGTGAATAAGGAATTCTATGCAGCAGTTAAGCAGTGGTTCTCCACTGGGGTGACTTTGCCCCTTGACCCCCCAGGACAATTGTCAATGTCTGGAGACAGTTTTGATTGTCACAACTGGGGAGAGGGCGCAACTGACATCTAGTGGATAAAGGCCACTGGATGCTGATAATCACCCTACAATGCACAGGACAGCCCCAACAAGGAAGAATGGTCCAGCCCCAAATGTCACGAGTGCTGAGGTTGAGAAGTCCTGTGACAGAGCAACCAGATGGATCAATCTTAAACACATGGTGCTTGGTAACAAAGGAAAGAAACAGAATGAGATGTGTAACAACTCTCCCTCCCTCTCTCTCTCTCTCCATATATATGTATGGAGAATACATCAGAATACATCCTTCAAATTGATAAACATAACACCCACAAGGCGCAGGTAAGAATGAATGATGGTTGAGAGGGCAGGAAATGAGATTGGAAAAAAAAAAAAAAAAGCAGAGAGGGGGCTTGCACAGACCAAAGAAAACTCACCAATGCAGCCTGCAGTGTAAGGTTGGATTCCTTGTACAGAAAATTATACACTGATCAATACCCATAACAGTATCACTAGCAAGGTGTCTGAAAAGATGTTCACTAAAATATTAATGAATAATAAATATCCATACAGTTTTTCTCTGTATGGAGCTGGCAAAGGATTTTGATTCCTTCTTTCAACTTTTCTTTATTATTTGAAAAAAAATTACAATAAACAACTTTGTTTTACAAAAACGGCAAAAAAAATATATATATATATATATTTTGCGGCACGTGGGCCTCTCACTGTTGTGGCCTCTCCCGTTGCGGAGCACAGGCTCCGGACGCACAGGCCCAGCAGCCGCGGCTCACGGTCCCAGCCGCTTCGCGGCATGTGGGATCTTCCCGGACTGGGGCACGAACCCGTATCCCCTGCATCGGCAGGTGGACTTTCAATCACTGCGCCACCAGGGAAGCCCACAAAAATATTTTTTAAATACCCACATGGAGTCTACATTTTATTCCACATCTGCAACTATTTTTTTAAGTTCAATGGAACTCTTATTGAGATAAAATTCACATATAAAATTTACCCTTTCAAAGTGTACAATTCGCAACATTTTCATCATCGCAAAAATAAACCTTGTGCCAATTAGCAGTCACTCCGCATTTTCCCCTCCCCTTTGCCCCTGGCAACCAATAATCTACTTTCTGTCTTTATGGGTCTGCTATTCTGGATATTCATATAAATGGAATCATACAATATGTGGTCTTTGGTGTCTGGCTTTGTTCACTTAGCATGATGTTTTCATGTTCATCCATGTTGTGGATTAATTCCTTTTTATGACTGAATAAGATTTCATCATATGGATATATCACATTTGTTTATCCATTCATCAGTTGATAGTCACTTGGTTTGTTTTCACGTTTTTGCTATTATGAATCATACCACTATGACTATTCACATACAAGTTTTTATGTGGACATATATTTTCAGTTACCTTGGGCTTATACCTAGGAATGGAATTTCTGGGTCATATGGTAACTCTATGTTTTAAATTTTGTGAGGAATTGCCAAAGTATTTTCCAAAGAGCCTGTACCATTTTACATTCCCACCAGCAACCTATGGTATTCCACATCTTAATGATTTTTATTGTCTCTCTTTTTTATTCTAGTCATCCTAGTGGGTATGAAGTGATATTTCATTGTGGTTTTGATTTGTATTTCCCTAAGAGCTAGTGATGTTGAGTATCTTTCCATGTGCTTATTGTCCATTTGTATATCTTCTTTGGAGAAATGTCTATTCAAGTCCTTTGTACAATTTTTAATTGGGTTATTTGTCCTTATATTGTTGAGTTGTACACACTGTTTTAACATCAAAATGTTTTAGATTTCCATGGGAGGAAAAAAAGCCTCCAGTAAAATCAAGGCTTTAGATGTGTAAAGCAGTTTTTCAGGGACTTTGTAGACCCCCATCACATGGCTCCCCATCAGTTTGAGGAGCTCAGGTTGTCCCCAGCATTGATAGATGAGGAAAATGAGGCCTGGAAAAGTTAGGAAGTGTGTCCAAGTTACACAGCTGAGTCCTGTGTAGAATGGTGGGAAACTGGGAAGCTTTCCCTGGAGGAGAGGACTGACAAGGAGACCTTGATTCCCTGCTCTGTCTCCGAAAGGCTGCCACGAACAAGAGGACCAGATTGTTCTTCCCAGGGGGAGGCATGTCAACAAGAAAGTTCTCAAAACAAAACAAAACGAACAAACAAAACCAAGAAAGGTCTCTTGATAATAGCTGGAGTCCAGCATGGCAGAGGTGGCCTGGGAGACACTGAACTGAGTCTAGAAGATCACTTGGCAGGGAAATTGTAGGAGACTATAGGGGCCATTTGATGCCTGGCTTCTCCAGCATCCATTTGCCCTACCCCTTCTCCCTTCCAATGAGGCCCCAATTCCCCTTTGAGGATCTGCATGGCTCCGGGAGAGGAAAACTCAACTTGGTCTAAGTCAAGCAATGCCTTCCATCTCTCCACCACCATTGGTGATTGATTAAGCTGGTCCACTTAGAATACATCTCAGAACTTTTGGTGGGAATACTAGGCACTTTCCTTCCTCCTGGAAGTAAACAAGGAAGCATGGCTAGATGTGACAGAGAAAACATCTTAGGTTGTGAGGTGGGCCCCTTAGGATGAGATCAGCACCACAGAAGGCAGAGAGGAAAGAGAAAAACAGATCCTTATGACCACTGAGCTTCTGGGTCACACCTTGCCTGAAGGTGGAGGGCCTCTGGATGTTACTATTTAAGCTAGTTTGAATGGGCTTTTCTGTTACTTGCAACATGATGTTGCAACAAATGTAGGGTTCAGGCGTCCAATAGAAAGGTGTGGGGACAGACTATGTAGCCTTTATAATCTCATCAAACCATAAGACTCTATGACATGTCCAAAGGTTTGAGGTTGGATGGCAGTAATCAGGCCCGGGAACTTGGGCTGGGGGCTCTGGTGGGATTTTTTTTTTTTTTTTTTGACAGGTGGACCTTACCGAGTATGAGTTCCAAAGGTCAAACTCTGTTATAGCCACATAAAAATCCTTCAATAACTTGTGCTTGATAATTGACCCAGAGCATCTTCAGAATACAGTTCTGTGAGCCCTGCCTCAGCTTCAGGGTTCCACAGACCTGGGTTCAAATCCCACCGCTGCCACTTCCCCACTGGTTCTTGGCCAGTCTCTCTGGGATTCTGTGTGCCTCGTCTGTAAATCGGAGATAACAATTCTTGCCTTATAAGCGAGGTGAGAGGATTAAAGCTAATGTGGGTGGAGGAAGCTCAGGTGTGGTGGCTTTTATTTAGGGCAGTGATGGCTCAGAGATGCAGCTGAGACCATTAGGAAGCACAGAGCTCTTACCCCTCCAGGCTCTGACCGGGAGACCTGATTTTGCAGATGAGGAGACTCAGGCGCTGGGATGTTATGAACTGGGCCCCGACCCAGAGCTGGTAAGTGGAGGTTCTGGGATTCCAGCCCAAGGTAGCGTTATCCACCGTGCTGCTTTGCCTTCAGCGTGGGGGCTGTGTCTGGGCCCCCGGCTGCTGGGAGCTGAGCTGCAGAGGGTGAGGGCAGGATTCCAGGTGTCCAGCAGGAGGTTTCTCCACCCAGCCTGTGACTCGACCCTGGGGCCTGAGGTTGGAGCAGGGTGCGGGTGAGGCTCCGGAGGGTGGCTGGGGGGTAGAGGAGCAGGAAGGGGACACTCCAGGGACATGTCTTGCAGGAGGCAAGAGATCCCGTTCATGTGAGCATTTCCACTCTGCAGTTACCTGCTCAGCCAGCACCCCAGGCAGCTGGGGCCCTTGACTTCTCCCACGGCTCCCACACCTCCTTGAAAACATGGTTGGAACAAAAAGCTTTCACAAGGTCTGGAGAATGATGAAAGAAGCCTGGTGGGCCCTTGGGCAAGCTCTGCCCTTCTCGGGCCTTGGCTTCCTCCTTGCTGTAATGGGGTGGTCAGGAGGGGGGGCACAGATTTCAGAAACCCTTAGCCCCTTGCCCAAGTGGCCTGTGCAAGTCAAGGAGGGTGTGGAGAAAGTGGCTGTGGGCCATATTGGTCCCCTGGGGACACACACCTAATGTTCTAGAACCAGCAGTGTGGACACAAGTTGCCCACACTACCCACAGACACAGAGACCTCAGCTGGGAAGGCCCTCGGAAATTCCTACAAGCTGACCTCAGCCCTGAACCATCAAGTTTGTCACCACCCCACCCCCAACTAGGGGTGCTACCCAGCCTCCAGGCTTTCACTGCAAAGGCCAGAACGTCTCAAAGTTCTGCCATATATGGCTGTGCTACTGCTCACTTCCTGGCACCATGCAATCAGGAGGGTGTATTGGGGAAATCTCGAAGGCACCATTTACCCTGGAGGCCCTCCCTATCAAGGCCTGAATGAGGGTGTCTGTCCTAGGCAGGGGAGGAATAAATCCCCCGTTGCTCTCTTTCCACTCACAGACACTGGGACAGGAGTGCCCCCTTCCCCCAAGAATTAAACCTGGTTCTGAGCAAAAAAAAAAAAAACCCATAATTTCAAATCTGCTGGGCTTTTGTGCAGCCAATGACCCCCAGGATCACAGCCGTGCTGTGACAACCCTGTGGCCTTGGTGCCATCTGCTGGCCAAGTGACTTGGGAGCTAGGGAGGGGTGCTGGTTTTGTGAATGGGCCTCAGAGTTCCCCAACCTTCATATTTGCGAACCTGTCTTGTTGGAGCCTTTTCTAGGGAGAAAGTAAGCAATGCTCCAAGGGTTCCTGGAGGGCCCAGGACCCTCTGGAGGGAGGAGCAGCTGCTTCTTTGCTGCTCCCATAGAAGCCTCTTTCTGAACCACGGGAGGGGGGCCACCCCAGAGTTCCCTCCCCAAGCTCCAGGAACATGGATGTTGGCTGAGATGGAAGGGATACAGTGGAATTCTTCCAGCTCTGGCCTCCAGCTTGACCAGGTCTGAGACCAGGTGAGTTCCCCTCTTCCCCTTTACTCTTCTCCCCAACTCCCTTCCCCGGCCACACCAGACCTCTCCTCTGACCTTCCCTCAGAGGCTACATGGTGTTTGGGGCAGCCTCTTTCCCCTCTCCATGCCTCAATTTCCCCACCTGTAATGCAGTGATTCTGGATTCGCATCCCAGAAAGGTGGACGCGAGAGAGAGCTCCATGTTTCCTGTTTGGGTGGCTATGACCCTTCTTTCTGGACATGCCTCCTGGTGTTTGTGGGCAGGAGTCTTTCCAGGCTATACAGACACCCAGCAATGGAATTGCTGGGACACAAAGGACGTATAGAATTGCCGACTGAAAGGAAAAAAAGCACAACCTAAAAGTTGAGAATTATGTTTTATTCAGCAGACTTACTGAGGACTTACGCCTGGGATACAGCCTCTCAGTTCTGAGGGACTGTTCCAAAGAGAAGCCAGAATACATAGGAGTTTTTGCTGAGGAAAAAACATGCAGTAGGACATCCAAGGATTACTGCTAGTCACAAAAACACATCTCAAGTTAATGATTTCAGGGCTTCTCTATGTATGGGAAGATGCAAAAGTCTGGGCTTATTGAAATCATTCCTTTGATAGGCACCTTAATTTTCCAGGGCCAGTATCCTGTTTTTCTCCATCCTGAATCCCCTCAGGGCACACAGTCGGGGGCTGCAGTGGCTGATGGCTTTATGGCCACAACATCCTTTGTTTACTGAATTGGCAGGTGACATTCTTTGTTCACAGTGTCAACACGACTAAATAATGCCAGTTTTCCAAAGTGGTGGCACCAATTTACATCCCATCTGCAGGGGATGAGAGTTCCTGTTGCTCCATGTCCTCACCAACACTTATTTTTGACTAATGTATACTCATTCATCCCATGAGTACAAAGTGAACTTTCATTGTGGTTTGGGTTTGCATTTTTCTGGTTACTGATGAGGTTTGACACCTTTCCATACATTTTTGGCTGTTTCTGTAAGTTGCCATACAAGTTGCCATTTTTCTATTGAGTTGTTTGTCTTTCTTGAGAACTCTTGAGAGTTTTTACATATTCTAGATGGTAAACTTTTCTTGCTTATGTCTCACAAATATCCTCTCCCAATTTGGTCTTATCTTTCCACTTTATGGGTTTTTCTTTTAACTTTTTTCTTTTGCCATGATTTTGGACTTACACAGAAAAGTTGCAAAAGTAGTGCAAAGAATTCCTTCATATACTTTATTCAAATTCCCCAAATGTTAACATTTTACCATATTTCCATCTTCCTGTTTTCCTTTTCTCTCTCCCTCCCTCCCTTCTTCTCTTTTTCATATATATATATATATATATATGTTATATTATATATAAAATACACACACGCATATTCTCCCTTCTCCCCTCCCCTCCCCACAAGACACTTGAGAGTAAAGGGTAGCGGCAGAATGATGCCTTTTTATGCCTAAATACTGCATTGTATATTTCCTAAAAACAAGAACATTCTCTTATTTTTTTTTTTTGTTTTGTTTTTTGGTTTTTTTTGCGGTACGTGGGCTTCTCACTGCTGTGGCCTCTCCCATTGTGGAGCACAGGCTCTAGACACGCAGGCCCAGTGGCCATGGCTCACGGGCCCAGCCACTCTGCGGCATGTGGGATCTTCCCTGACTGGGGCACGAACCCGCATCCCCTGCATCGGCAGGCGGAGTCTCAACCACTGCGCCACCAGGGAAGCACCAAGAACATTCTCTTATATGTAATCATAACCGCTGAACAAATCTCAGAATCAGGCAATTAACACTGATACACTACCATTATCTGACATACAGACCTTATTCAGATTTCATCATTTGTGTTAGTAATGCCCTTTAGAGCAAAAGAAAATCCCATATCATGTGTTATTTTCAGTTGTTAGGTCTCTTTAGTGTCCTTTAGTCTAGAACAATATATCATTGTGTTTCATAACATTTTTGGACCGTTCCTCGGCTTATGTTTGTCTAGTGTTTATTCACTATTATATTAGGGTAATTTTTGATGCTGTGTCCTTCTCAGTGCATCATACCAGGAGGTACATGATGTGTGTTTATCCCATTGCTGGTGATAGTAAATTTCATCCCTTAGGTTAGGGTGAGGTCTTTCAAGGTTCTCCATATAAAGTTACTATTTTTCCCTTTGTAATAATAAGTATATGTGGGGAGATACTGTGGGACTTTGTAATTATCCTGTTACTTTACTTCTCAAGTCCATTAGTTTTACATCCATTGATGGTTTTCCCTGAATTATTAATATCGTGGTTGCTGAATAGTGGTTTTCTAATTTCATCCTTCCTTGTACATCAAGTAGTTGGCTTTCTACTGTAGAGAAGAGCTTTTGTCCTCTCCCCCAATTATTTATTTAAACCTGTGTAAGTTCATGTATTATTTTATTTGATGGGTTATAATCTCTTACTATCCTTATTTTATTTTGATGCTCAAATTGTCTCAGATTTGGCAGGTGAAGCCTCTTAAGTTGGTTCCTGTGTTTTATGATGTCTTTTGCTCAACAGAAGTTCTTAAGTGAAATTTAATTTATTGATCTTCCTTCATGGCTAGTGCTTTTTATTGCTTGTTTAAGAAATTCTTCCCTAGTCAACTTTGTAAAGATATTCTCCTGTATCTACTTTTTAAAAGTTAGAGATATTTATCTTTCTCATTTCGGTCCTTAATATACCTGGAATTATCTTCTTATGTTAACATTTTTTTTATTAAACTGTAACATATATACAAAAACACAAAAGAGAAGTGTACAGCTTGGTTTATTTACCTCTTACAGGAGTAAGTAAACAAACTCCTATAACTAGCATCCTGATTGATCAACAGACAGAATATTCATAAGATCCCACAAGCTTTTCTTGTGTCCCCCACTTCCAGTCACTTCTCTCCCCCAGCCCACAAGGATGACCGCTCTCCTGACTTCAAATACTACTGGAAATATGGTGTGGAGTAGGCTCTCTATCGGTCAGGGTTTTCCAGAAAAACAGAACCAATAGGAGACAGATAGTTAATAGATAGACAGGCACATAGATAGACAGACAGAGTTACTTTTAAGGAATTGGCTCAGGTGATTGTGGGGTTTCGCAAGTCCAAAATTTGTAGGACAGGCCAGCACATCAGAGACTCAGGCATGAGTTGATATGGGCATCTTGAGGCAGAATTTCTTCTGTTAAGGACACCAGTCATTGGATTAGGGCCCACCCTAATCCAGTATTATCTCATCTTAATTTGATTATATCTGCAAAGACCCTATTTCCAAATAAGGTCACATTCACAGATCCCTAGGGGTTAGGACTTCAACATAGCTTTTGGTGGGGGGGGATACAATTCAACCCACAACAGACTCCAATTTAATTTCTTTCCTCTGGATGACCAACTGACTTGCATCATGTATTCACTAGTACCTCCTTTCCTCACTGGCTTGCAATACCACCTCTAGAGTCCATTAAGTGGACATGGGTTCTGTTTCTGGGTTCTCTGATGGTCTAATGTGTTCTTGAGCAAATACCCACATTGTTCCAATTACTCAGCTTTCTTTTTTTTTTTTTTATAAATTTATTTATTTATTTATTTTGGCAGCATTGGGTCTTCATTGCTGGGTGCGGGCTTTCTTTAGTTGTGGTGAGCGGGGGCTACTCTTCGTTGCAGTGCACAGGCTTCTCATTGCGGTAGCTTCTCTTTGTTGCAGAGCACGGGCTCTAGGCGCACAGGCTTCAGTAGTTGTGGCGTGCAGGCTCAGTAGTTGTGGCTTGTGGGCTCTAGAGTGCAGGCTCAGTAGTTGTGGTGCACGGGCTTAGTTGCTCCGCAGCATGTGGGATCTTCCCAGACCAGGGCTCGAACCCATGTCCCCTGCACTGGCAGGCAGATTCTCAACCACTGCACCACCAGGGAAGCCCTACTCAGCTTTCTAACAGGACTACACATCTGGTGGAACAGGGCTTCTCATTTTGTTTCTCCTCTTTAAGACTTCTCAGGCCTTTGCTTTTCCATATAAATTTGAGAAACAGCTTGTCAACTTCCACACACCAAAACATTGGGAACTTGACAGGAATTGCACTGAGCCTATGGATCACCTCTCTTCTCCCAGGAAGCCTTCACTCCTTACCAACCCCATGAGGCTCTCTGCCCCCTCTGGGTTCACACTCGCCCCACCCTATTCTATAGAGGTAATTTGGCCTCTTTGGCTGGCCTAAGCCCAACAAACCCCACCCCAATGCTGCCCCTGTGGTATATTTCTTTTTCAAGCCCCCCTCACATGCTTCCTGTATGTGTCCGTATTCCAGACCCCCTAAAAAGACCCTGAAGGAGGATCTGAGTGGTGCAGTTTTCCTGTCTCCGCCCTCCCCTCTCTAGGGCCTAAATAGTGTCCTGGGAATCCACAACCCCAGTTAAGGGCCCTTCCTCCTAGTCACCACTCCCTTCCACAGTCGATCAATACAGCAGCCAGTAGAACCCTTAAACTTACATCAGATTTATCCCTCCTCCGTTCCAAATCCTCCCATGGTTCCCCAGGTCATCCAAGGAAAAGCCCAAATCCTCATTACAGTTTTTGAGAGACTCTACGCCATCTGCAACCCCTACCCATTACCTCTCTGAACCCATTTACTGCTCTTTTCCACACTCACTCTACCTCAGCCACTCTGGCCTCCTTGCTGTCCTTCAGGCATGGCAGGGACAGTCTTGGCTCAGGGACTTTGCATTTGCTATTCTCTCTTTCTAGAACACTCTTCCCCTAGCTATGCCCCTGGCTTGCTCCTTCACGTCCTTCAGATCTTTGCTCAAATAGTATCTTTTCAGTGAAGCCTTCTGTGACCACCCAATATAAAAGATATAAAATTGTAAAAGTCCTCCTTCTCATATTTCCACCCTTTCTCCGCATTTTCTTTTTACCATAGCAGTTTCTGCCATCTCATACACTGTATATTTTTTATTGTGTTAATATCTATCTCGCCTCATTAGATTGTAACCTCATGAGGGCAGAGATCTTTGCCTGTTTTATTCAACAGTGCCTAGAACAGCACATAGGGCGCAGTGGGTGTTGAATAAATATTAATTGAATAAATGAACTAGAAGGGAGGAGACCCAGGCCCAGCCTGGACTCTTTATCCACTTGCTGGGAGACTTGAGTGGTCCACTCCCCAATGCAGGCCTCAGTTTCCACATCAGTAAAATGGATCCACATTGATTAAATGAGGGAGGATGTCTGTGTGTCTTTGAGGTCATTCCAATTCTGACAGGAGGGTTGTCTTGAGAAAGGGGTGTACTGACCTGGTTGAATGGGGTATTTGCTGCCCCCTTGTGACAGGGCCTACCCTTCCCCAGTACTAGTGAGTCTTAGATCTCCCCAAACTCCCAACTCTGCCCATCTATGTGAGGAACTATGTGCATAAGGAGGGCACCCCTTAACCCAGAGACATCCTTTCTGCTGTCTCACCTCCACCTGCCCATCTTCATTCCATTGCCTCAGGATTCAAGGCTCCCTCACAGGACCTCTTGGTCTTTGATGCCTCTCATGCCAATTGCCCTCATGTCACTGAGACCATATGTTACAGGCTGAATTGTGTCCTCCAAAATTCATATGTTGAAGTAATAACCCCCAGTACCTCAGAGTGTGACTATTTGGAGATGGAATCTATAAAGAAGTAATTAAGTTAACATGAGGTCATGAGGGTGGGCCCTAATCCAATATGACTGGTGTCCTTATAAGAAGACATTAGGACAGAGACGTTCACAGAAGGAAGACCATGTGAAGACGTGGGCAGAAGACATCCACCTACAAACCAAGAAGCAAGGCCTCAGAATAAACTAACCCTGCTGACACCTTAACCTCAGACTTGTGGTCTTATCCTCAATTCTTCCACCTCTGAGCAGGTGACCCCAAGAAGGTCCTCCAGATACGAGCTCTTCTAAGACGCTGGTAAATTTTTCTTTTTCCTTAAAAAAATTATCTGTAAGGTCTTGCGTTTTTTTAAAGTATTTATTTATTTTTGGCTGTGCCAGGTCTTCGTTGAGGCATGCAGGATCTTTGTTGTGGCATGCGGGATCTTTAGTTGCGGCATGTGGACTTCTTAGTTGCGGAATGCGAACTCTTAGTTGCAGCATGTGGGATCTAGTTCCCTGACCTGGCATCGAACCCGGACCCCCTGCATTGGGAGCGCAGAGTCTTACCCATTGGACCACCAGAGAAGTCCCAGGTCTTGGATTTTTTTTAAAGTTTTTATTGTGGTAAAATATACCTAACATAAAGTTTACCATTTTAGCCATTTTTAAGTGTACAGTTCAGTGGCACTAAGTACATTCACATTGTTGTGCAACCATCACCACCATCCATCTCCAGAACTTTTTCATCATCCCATTCTGAAACCCTGTACCCACTGAATACTAATTCCCCATTCCCTCCTCCTCCCAGTCCCTGAGCAATCACCATTCTACTTTTTATTTTTACAAATTGACTACTTATAGTTAACTGATTTAAGTGGAATGAAACAATATTTGCCATTTTGTATCTGACTTATTTCACTTAGCATCATGTGTTCAAGGTTCAGTTATGTTGTGGCATGTACTGGGTTAGCCAAAAAGTTTGTTCGGGTTTTTCCCTAAGATGTTACAGAAAAACCTGAACAAACTTTTTGGCCAACCCAATATCCAAATTTCCTTCCTTTCTAAGGCTGAATAAAATAGTTCAATGTATGTTATACTACATTTTGTTTATCCATTCATCTGTTGATGGACATTTGGTTTATTTCCACCTTCTGGCTATTGTAAATAATGCTGCTGTGAACATTGGTGTACTTGCATTTTCTTTTGCTCTAACTCCAACTGGCATGAAGGTCCTTGATTGCAAAGGGGACCTGGGCCCTTGATTATGGATGAGCACCCTCTTCTGAGCCCAGATCACACATCCCGTGGTCTCCTCCACATCTTCTTTTTTTTTTTTTTTTTTTTTTTTTTTTGCGACACACAGGCCTCTCACTGTTGTGGCCTCTCCCGTTGCGGAGCACAGGCTCCAGACGTGCAGGCTCAGTGGCCATGGCTCACGGGCCTAGCCGCTGTGCGGCATGTGGGATCCTCCCGAACCGGGGCACAAACCTGTGTCCCCTGCATTGGCAGGCGGACTCTCAACCACTGCGCCACCAGGGTAGCCCTCCACATCTTCTCTTGAACAACATAAGGGCATCTGTATCCTGCTTAACAGAAACAGCCCTGAACCTTTGCTCTTCCCTTCCAAACCTGTTCCTCTCCGCATTTTCCCATGTCGGTAAACAGTCGTGGAGACACCCAGCTATACCAACTAGAAACTTGGCAATAATCTTTTATATTCTCAACCCCCTACATCCATTCACCCCAAGTTCTGATACTTTTTTCCAAAATATTTCTCAAATCTGCCCACGTTTCATCTCCCTTTGCCCCAACCTGACATCATTTGTCTCCTGCAAGACTACAAAAGGCTCCTCACTGATTTCCTTGCTTCCACTTTTGCCCTAACAAACTATTCTACATCTTATTTGTTTTTAAAGCTAGGTAATATATACATGAGTTTTAAATCCCTTCTCTACAGGTTACCTCTTCAGAGGCAATAGCTGTTCTCTTCTCCCTGGTCCCCTTCCAGACAGTCTGAAAGGTACTCCCGTGGCCGTATATATTCATCCCCACCCCCATCTACCCACATTGCTCTAGGCCTCTTTTTTTTTTTTCCTCTTTACACACCATCTACGCCTTCTTATCTCATCATCACAAACGGACATGCCTGTCTCTTTTTTTTTTTTTTTTTTTTTTTTTTTTGCTTTACGCGGGCCCCTCACTGCTGCGGCCCCTCCCGTCGCGGAGCACAGGCTCCGGACGCACAGGCCCAGCGGCCACGGCTCACGGGCCCAGACGCTCCGCGGCATGTGGGATCCTCCCGGATGGGGGCACGAACCCGTGTCCCCTGCATCGGCAGGCGGACTCTCAACCACTGCGCCACCAGGGAAGCCCCCATGCCTGTCTCTTAGGCAGTGCCCGGCCTTACAGGCTGGACCGAGTGTGCCAGTCTCCAACCAGTCACTCCTCTGTTCCAAAGCTCGACACCTGGAATGAAACCTCTTGCTCTCTTTTTAGCCCTGTCTCCCTCTTGGCCTGGAGGCCCCTACCCCAAGGCTCAGTTTTTAAGTCACCTCTTCTGGGTGGCCTGCCGCCACGTTATCTCTACCACCGCACCTAACCCCATCTACCAAGGCCCTCGACACTACTTAAGTCTACAAGTTCACGGTTACGTTCTTTTACGCCCTTTCCCTGAGTGGGGAGCACCTCGGGCCAGTCAATCCAGCAGGTCTACTTCGCCCAGGAGGAAGAAACCAGTGACCACCCTGCCTGGCATTTAAGTGCAGGTAGACTACTACTCCCAGAAACCCTTTCGCCTCGGGCTGGAGATTTGCCCTCTACACACGCCCAGTGGAGGAGGCTGAGCATGCGCACTGGAAGATGAGCCTGCGCGAAAGGCTGTGCGGGCGGGGACCGCATCTCCCAGCAGGCCGTGGGGGCATTCTTTTATCCCAGCGTGACCAGGGACTTCCGGCGTGGAGGGGCGGCGCGGTGCATACAGCTGAGCTAGTACCTGGAAAAGCTAGGGGAGCGGCCGAGTGGCCGGCGGGCGGCAGCCGCCATGGAGGCTGTGCCCCGCATGCCTATGATTTGGCTGGACCTGAAAGAGGCCGGTGACTTCCACTTTCAGCCGGCCGTGAAGAAGGTGAGTGTGCCTCCTCCCCGTCCCCGCTTCTCCCGCGTATCTCTGTCGTCTGCCGGCGCGGGACGCCCCCTGTGCGTCCATCATCTTCCCAGGCCCTGTCGCGACGTCGGGTGAGGCCAGGAGGGGCCTCCGCTGGCTTTCCTTAGCTTGGCCCACCCCCATCTCACCCCAGCCCACCCCTGCGCGCCCGCAGGCCCCGGGTAGCACCCGCTGTCTCCTCGGCCATCCAAGATTCCCATCCAGGCACCTCACTTCCTCGGTGTGACGCTGTGGACCTCGTTCTGCTCCGCCCCTAATCCACGCCAGGACCGCCCTGCGGGGAGCGGTGGGCGGCCCTCCCTGAATGGCTGGGTGGAAAGGCTGTGCCCGGCCCTCGGTGCGCTGTCTGTCCACGACCGGACTGGGACAGACGCTGAGGATGGCTCAGGATGTGTTTTAAGACGGGAGCTCCGTGAGCCACAGGAATGCCTGACCTCTGCGATTGGAGTCTCTCTGACACTTGGTGCCATTTTGTCTGGTCTCCTCAGAAGAAGAACCCTAATCTGGAGACCCTTTGGACCAGAAGATACAGTTCCGTGTCATTTGGGGAAGGGTTACTGCCTTTCACGACTGCCCAGAGGGGATAAACAGTGTTGTAGCTTCCGGAGAGACTTTAGGAGTCATTTGTTGAACCTTCAGTTGGACGGAAGAGACTGGCAGGTTTGGCGCTGATGGAGGCAAGGGATCGCTGTGGCGTGATCAGGTGTGGCTGGTACAAAGCGGGGCCAGGTGTGTCGACTGAGCATCAGATGCCCTCTGAGACATCTGCTGCCTTGGGAATGACCACCTGGTAGCATTGGGGGTCAGAGCAGAAGTGAAAAGGAACAACCAGGAGGCTCTTGCAGGTTGACATCCTTGTGGTTTTAGTACCATTCAGTAAGGTGCTTGAGAAAAAAAATAGGACAAAGAAAATAGATTGAGAAGTAGTTTCCGAAGAAGCTCTCCCATTCTCTCTTGACACTGCCACTGCCTCAATTCAGACACTAACAGTTTGTATCCCTTTGAGTCCATCATTTAATCTCTTTGGGCATCTTTTCCCTCATTTGTAAAACCAGGAAATTAGATTAATTGATCTAAAATTCCAAAATTTTGTTACCTCCTTCCCAGTGTTTGGTAACTCCTCTCATGGAGGCCCAGGGGCTCCCAGGGAGATCACTGCTCACATAATACCTTGTGGGCTAGGTGTAGGTGACAGGAGCATCAGAGGCTAAGTTTAAACAAAAAGATCTCCAAGGAGTTCCTGGGCTAAGATTTTATCCACTGGGTTTATCGTCCATCTGCTCTTTTAATTCAATTAGGTGAATTTTTCTAAAACAACAAAACTTTGTTTTCTAGTTCAACCGTAACCCATTCAGAGTACTCTCTGACCTACCCCAGTTCTTTCATCATTTTTTCAGGACTCAGTATGTGCTAGATCTACGTGCTTCTGATACAATTATCCCAGATTCTGTTCATAGCTACTTGCTGTTCCCTTAACATTCTCTGTATGTTTGCTCTTCTGTGCCTTTGGTTGTGGAATTCCTCCCACCCAGAAGAGCTCACATCTTTGCCCTCTGGGGTGGGGATGGGGCTCTTCTTATTTTTTTATTTTTATTTTTATTTTTTTTGACGTGAACCACTTCTAAAGTCTTTATTGAATTTGTCACAGTATTGCCTATGCTTCACGTCTTGGCCCCCTGGCCCCGAGGCACGCAGGGTCTCAGCTCCCCGACCAGGGATCGAACCTGCCCCCCTCTGCATTGGAAGGCGAAGTCTCAACCACTGGACCACCAGAGAAGTCCCGATGGGGCTCTTCTTTAATCTCTATTTATTGGTTCTGTCAGTCTTTCAAGGCCCAGTTTAAGCTCTGTCTCATCCACAAGCCTTCTTTCATCTGGATTAATCTTTCCCTTCTCTGAATTCCTCACTCTTTTTATCCTTTTCCTAGTGATGGTTATGTGTGCTCTGTTTTTTTTTTTTTTTTTTTTTTTTTGCGATACGCGGGCCTCTCACTGTTGTGGCCTCTCCGGTTGTGGAGCACAGGCTCCAGACGCGCAGGCTCAGCGACCATGGCTTACGGGCCCAGCCGCTCCGCGGCATGTGGGATCTTCCTGGACCGGGGCACGAACCCGTGTCCCCTGCACCGGCAGGCAGGCCCTCAACCACTGCGCGACCAGGGAAGCCCACGTGCGCTATGTTTTAACCCCGCTGTTCTATTGTAAGTAACCTGAGAGGCATCTCCCTGCTCCTCAGAACCTAGCAGGGTCCCTTTTTCATAGTTGGCATGCAGGAAAATGTTTCTCAGATGACTGACAGTTGAGAGGGAATTAAGAGATGGTGACCATAAATTTATGGAAATCCAGTGGATAAAATCTTAGTCCAGGAACTCCTTGGAGATCTTTTTGTTTGAACTTAGCCTCTGATGCTCTTGTCACTTACACCTAGCCCACAAGGTATTATGTGAGCAGTGATCTCCTGGGAGCCCCTGGGCCTCCATGGGAGGAGTTACTCAGCCATTTACTAAGGTGGTATCAGATGCTGAGGAAAAATTCATTTCCTAGACATCTGCTCTTTTTCTTTGTTTCCTTATGTTGTGGTTGGGGAAAGATACACCATTTATTTGATAGGTTAAAATTGTTGCATGGTTTACATGAACCCACTGAAAAGGAATAGCAATCTTGTGGGTGGCCAACTGCTTCAGGTACTCTGGAACTGTCTTCCTGCAGAGGAGACTACAGTAGCCACTGCAGCTGGGAACTCTCCCTGACCAGGACTCCTGTCCCCAACCCTAGAACCCACGCTTAACCTTCTGCCACTGGTACCCTTGTCCTTTCCTACCCTTGCTCCGACCTGCAGGAACCTTCACCAATGACTTAGAGCTTAGGAGTAGAATTTAATTTAGGATAGTAGAATGAAAATGGTTCTGTTGAGGTCAGTCTGTTGAGCACCATGCGGAGTCCTGAAATACAGATGAATAAGAGTCCTTTTTTTCATGGAATACATAGTTTGGTAGAGGAGATTTAAAAATTAGATTGTGACATCAGTGGAGGAATAGAAATACGTGCAGTGTGTACAGAAGTACCAGCCTAAGGAGGGGCCATCAGGGGAGGCTTGCCAAGGAGGTGGGTTTTGAAGAATGAATAGGAGTTTTTCAAGAAGGTAAAGGGTTTCTTTATTTGTGAGAGCTGGGCCTTTGAAAAAAACCTTTCATAATGGATATGCCTTCAATTATGGAATAATGTGAAATAAGAGCCAGGAGAACAGCAAGCTGGTTTTGAACGGCAGTGCCAAGTTTTAGGTTGGGATACCTGGACCCACATAATTTTTTAGTGGGGAAATGCTGCTAGCCCTGTACCGTACCTGTGTTTTGGAGCCCAGAGTGCTAACTCACTGGAAACTGATGAAGGGTGACTCTGTGCTCTTCATCAGTGAGCGATTTGGCCACACATGTTCATGTTTGAAGTTCTTTCCTCCTGTGGTCCCAAACACCTGCCCTTAACCAACTGCACTTGAGCTCAGGTCAAGCTCACTTGGACTCAGGTGCTACATCCATCCCTGATTCATTCATTGAACAAATAGTTATTGAGTGACTATTATGTGCCAGCCCTGAGAATTCAGGGCTGTATGTGATGACAAAAATCTCTGCCCTCATGGAGCTTACCTTCTAGTGATCCACATAGTAAACCATCCTCAAGGACACATGTACCATAGGTAGCCACCCTAGCAACCAAGTGGCTTCTTGGCCTCTCCCCTCTTCCCTCGCTGGCTGGGTTGATCTCTCTAAGTCTCCACTTTCCCACCAGGTTACTCCAGAGAAACTGTCTGCTGTTCAAGGCCTGCCACCACTTTGCTTCAGCCTGCCTTTCACACTTCAGTCTTACCAGGCCTCCCATAGGAACTTTCAGCCTCTTTTCCTGGTCGTTGTCCTTGTTCCGGTCCTTACTGGAATTCCTTTCCTCCTCTTCATCACCCAGGTTGAACCGTACTTTCTCGGGGTCCCTTTAGCTGCCAGCAATTGTACCACCCTCCTTCAAATTCAGACAGATCTTACCGCTCCCCTCACTCGGTTGACCTGTGCCACAGAGTGTACACTCTTGTTGCCTTTTCTTACTGTTCATCTTATTCTCATGTAGGTAGAGTCTGGTTTTCAGGTTTGTGGAGTTTTTTTCCCCTTCCAGATTTCTTATGGGATAGCTTACTCTTGAAAAACTTATCCCACACATAGATGGGGAAATGAGATGACCAGAGGCCTAAAAAAGTGCCTGGCTCCTCAGCAGTGAGGAGCACAGGATGTTGCCAGTTGCCTTTGGTGGTGACCTGTCTTATCTCTTATCACAGATTTGGAATCACTGAGCCGGTCTGCTTGAGCCTATCTGCCCACTCGAGTTTACTGCAGAATGGCTCCAGGTGCAGGTGACCTGGATTGTTCAGTTCATTCTTCTCTGACTTTAATCTCATACATAAAAGCCGTATATCCCTTTCACACCAGCTTCTTTACTTGGGAAGTAATAAATACTTGTGTGTAGAGAGTGCTTAGGTTGAGCGACCTAGTCTAGTTCTAGCACCCTCCAGGGGAGGTAACTTGAGTCGTCCTCACTAGTGTTATCCAGGCAGTTGGAGGGGCCGGTCAGAAGAGGTGTAGGAGAGAAGCCTTCAGTCTTATGTAGGGGTTAGACTAGGTGAGGATGAATGCCTGTTCTCATCCCTGATGCTCTTTTTTTGTTGTTGTTGCGGTACGCGGACCTCTCACTGTTGTAGACTCTCCCGTTGTGGAGCACAGGCTCCGGACGCGCAGGCTCAGCGGCCATGGCTCACGGGCCCAGCCCCTCCGCGGTATGTGGGATCTTCCCGGACCGGGGCACGAACCCATGTCCCCTGCATCGGCAGGCGGACTCTCAACCACTGCGCCACCAGGGAAGCCCCCTGATGCTCTTGGCCTGTAATTTGGTCTTAGGCTTGCTGATACCAAGGGGCTGAAGATTTCCCTTGGCAATAATACTTCCTTCTCTGAATAAAATTAATCTCACTTGAAATTCAGTAGCAAAACGTATATTGTATTCATTAACAACACTGTAAGTGGGACTTAATTTTGTGTGGAATAGCCCAAGGCATTCCCCATATTTGAGTCAATCCTGCAAATGAAGAAAAAAAGAAATATAATGTGCATGGTGAATGAATACAATGCCAACAGGTGTGATGCCTTTTATTGCCTTTTCTTCTTGGGTTGTTGCTTTAATTAGCACCATGAAATTCTAAGGTGTTATATCAAATTAAAAGCAGAAGCTAAACATCCCCATCATCCAGGAAAAAAAAAGAGCATGCACAGAAGAATGAGACCGTGATAGTACCAGAGAAGGTGACACAAAAGGAATATCCCTGGGTCAAGAATCAGGACGTTTGGCCCAGAGTGCTAGCACTGCGATTGCTCATCTCTGCAAAAGAATGGCAGGACCCAGGATGGCTGTTTCCAGTGATCCCAATTTACCTGCAGAATTCTGGGCCGTTTGTTGCTCGTTAAAAGAGCAGAGTACCGTCAGGGAAATAGTATAGACGTTGGAATCAGACAGACCTTGCCTTAGGTCCCACCTTTACAACTTAATAGTTGGTGACTTTCAGCTGCTACAAATGATTACATCACTAACCTGGGCCTCATTTTTCTCACCTGTAACATGGACTAATAATATACCTTATAAGCTTGTGGGAATCAAGAATTAATGCATGTGAGTCCCTAGTACAGGTCTTGGCATATTGTAAACAGTATTTTCAACTTAGCATCCTCTTTCTCTGTTTAGTGAATAGCTCAAGTCCTATGACAGCTCTGTGAGTTAGACATAGCAGGTAATTCTTAAAAATAATTTAAAAAAATTTTTTTTAATTTAATTTATTTATTTTTGACTGCATTGGGTCTTTGTTGCTATGCGCAGTCTTTCTCTAGTTGCGGCAAGTGGGGACTACTCTTCGTTGCAGTGCACGGGCTTCTCATTGCAGTGGCTTCTCTTGTTGCGGAGCACAGGCTCTAGGCCTGTGGGCCTCAGTAGTTGTTGTGCGTGGGCTCAGTAGTTGTGGCTCTAGAGCACAGGCTCAGTAGTTGTGGCGCACGGGCTTAGTTGCTCCATGGCATGTGGCATCTTCCCGGACCAGGGATCGAACCCGTGTCCCCTGCATTGGCAGGTGGATTCTTAAACACTGAGCCACCAGGGAAGCCTCATAGCAGATAATGTTAACTCCATTTTACAGGTGAAAAACCAAGCCCAGATCTCAAAGCAACCCAGGGGCACAACCAGGACTTACTCAGTCTTGGTATTTCTCTCTGGAAGTGGTCTTTTCATTCTGTTTTATTGTTTTCACTTATAACTCCTTCCTCGCCTTTTTGCCCCCTGCTGTGGCTCTGAACCCTGGACATGCTTTCAACATAAAACTGTTCATAGGTCTTATTGTTCCCTCAGAAAAGGATACCCAGCTACTCCAAAGCCTGGCTGGGCTCTGGAGGTTCCCTGATCCTCCCAACCCCCACCGGCTGTTAGTTTTGTAGGTGTGCTGGGGTCCTCTCAGTGCCTTCTAGTATCTTACTCTTGATCTGGGGTGCGAAGGCCCAGGCTCTACCTGCTGCTGGGCCTTCCTTCTCAGACTCTGCCGTGACCTTCAAGTCCTGACCAGACCTTGTTCTGAGCTGTGCAGAGGTGTGAGCTATAGAGAGACTGACTGAGAGATGGTCTCTGTCCTTTACTCTAGAACCTTCAGCCGCCTCTTTCCTCTGGTCAGTAGGGGGAGTGACCAAGCCATGGAGGATTTTTATCAGAATTTAAACAATAACCTGTCTGCTCCACTGACTCACTGTGTGGCTGGAGATTGATTTTCGCTTCCCATTTTTGTTTTATGAGAACCATGTTTAAAAAATAGAAATGGATTGGTTTGATGTGTGGTTAAGAATATGGGCTCTGGAGCCCAAATGCCTGGATTTCAGTCACTGCCCCATCAGTTATTGGTGCTGTGTGACCTCGGCAAATGCCTTAACTTCTGTGCCTCAGTTTCCTCATTTCCTCATCTGTAAAATGGTGACGATGATGATGTCTGCTTCTTTGGGTTGTTGTTAGGATTGAGTGACTTATTAGGCACTTGGCACAGTGTCTGGCCTGTGGGTAGGAGCTCAGTAGGTGTTTGCTGCTGGTCTTGGAGGAGGAATGAGACAGGTAGAAGGTTTCCTCTAGGGGCAGTTTGCTGGGAGCGGAGGGAGCAGCATCTCTCTCCCCTTTACCATTGTGTGACTACAGGGACAGATGTTCTCAGCGATGTCAGGTGAAGCCTTGTTTCTAGGACTCTCAGATATCCCTCCAGTCCCTTCGGCCTCTGTCCCACGGGACCTCCTGCAACAGGAGTAGTTCCAGCTGCCTTAGTCTGTTGATCTTAGGTGAACAAGGGGCCCTTTGGTCCAGGCCATGCCTCCAGGCTGGTGAGTGTGCTCACTGTCCAAGAGGTGGTGAGGCTGTTGTGGGCAGGCATGCCAGCCCCTTCTCTGTTACGGGCCCCCTTCTCTCCCCTCCCCCTGTCTGGGTCATTCCCATCACACATCCACAGGCCTTTCCTCACCAATGAGGTCACTTACTTCTGTGGTGCCCTTTCCGCAGGGAGGCGGGCTGGTGAAGAAGGCTTTGTGCTCCCACTCTTTGGTTCTTCTTCCTACTACATTTGCTGTTGGGTCAGGATTATGATTGTGACCCCAGGACACACCAGGGACCAGTACTTGAGGGAGGCTTGAATTTGTGGCCCATTTTGGAATGCTCAGTAGGATCCCATTTCAGCCAGCTGAGTTCCCCAGCTTCCTGAGCTGGCAGAGTCCTGGGCTTCATAGAGAGGGCTGCAGCATGATGAGGGCCAGCCAGGGTGTTCCAGTCAGGTTGTCGAGTCTTCTTTTTCATTTTGTTCAATGGAGGAGGCTCCCGCAGTCAGCATCTTGGTGCTGTCCCGTTATTGAGGTCGAGTTTCTAGCGGCCCAGGAGATGAGCTCGTGGTTGTGGGACTGGACTCTATCCTGAGCCCTGACTGGTGATTGCCGAGGACTCAGAGGGCAGGAGCGGGAGCAGGGCAGTATGCTCTATCCCTGGTTTACAGTCTTCTCTCTCTCTCCCTAGTTTGTCCAGAAGAATTATGGAGAGAATCCAGAAGCCTACAATGAGGAACTGAAGAAGCTGGAGTTGCTCAGACAGGTGGGAGGATACTGTTTTTATGCAGGTGTGAACAGAATTGGTTTGATAGGGAAGTAAAGAAACCACCTAGAACTGTCTTCTTATTTTAACTTAGTAGTTTTTCCTCTGTAAAAGCAGCAACATTAATGATAGAAAAATTTGAAAATACTAAAATCAAAAAGCAAAAGAAAAAACCCTTTTCACAATTTTTTGTGTATATATATATATATATATATATATATATATATATATTTTAATGTTATTTATATATACTGTAGAAAACCACAGTAGGACCATGTACCCACCTATACTGCCTATGTAGCCTGCCTTTTTCACATAACATACTGTGGATATATTTCTGTATCAGTGAGCATACAGCAGTGGTTTTTTTTTTTCTTGGTTTATCTAATAATTTTGCTTTAAGTTTTATTTTATATTGGAGTATAGTTGATTTACAATGTTGTGTTAGTTTCAGGTGTACAGTAAAGTAATTCAGTTATACATATACAGATATCTGTTCTTTTTCAAATTCTCTTCCCATTTAGGTTATTATACAATATTGAGTAGAGTTCCCTGTGCTATACAGTATGTCCTTGTTGATTATCTATTTTAAATATAGTAGTGTGTATATGTCAATCCCAAACTCCCAGTTTATCCTTCTCCCACCACCTTTCCCCTTTGGTAACCATAAGTTTGTTTTATAAGTCTGTGAGTTTTTTTCTGTTTTGTAGATAAGTTCATATGTATCATTTTTTAAAGATTCCACACAGAAGTGATATCATATGATATTTGTCTCTGTCTGACTTACTTCACTTAGTGTGATAATCTCCTGGTTCATCCATGTTGCTGCACATGACATTATTTCATTCTTTTTAATGGCTGAGTAATATTCCATTGTATATATGTAGCACATTTTTTAAAAAAAATTATTTATTTTTGGCTGTATTGGGTCTTTGTTGCTGTGCACGGGCTTTCTCTAGTTGCAGCATACGGGGACTACTCTTTGTTGCGGTGCACGGGCCTCTCATTGTGGTGGCTTCTCTTGTGGAGTGTGGGCTGTAGGCGTGCGGGCTTCAGTTGTTGTAGCACGCAGGCTCAGTAGTTGTGGTACACAGGCCCTAGAGTGCACAGACTTCAGTAGTTGCAGTGCGTTGGCTCAGTAGTTGTGGCTCGTGGGCTCTAGAGCGCGGTCTCAGAAGTTGTGGCGCATGGGCCTAGTTGCTCCACAGCATGTGGGATCTTCCCGGACGAGGGATTGAACCTGTGTCCCCTGCATTGGCAGGCGGATTTTTAACCACTGTGCCACCAGGGAAAGTCCTGTACCACATCTTTATCTATTCATCTGTCGGTGGACATTTAGGTTGCTTCCATGTCTTGGCTATTGTAAACAACACTGCAGTGAACATTGGGGTGCATGTATCCTTTTGAACCTTTCAGGCTTCTGTTCCATTACTTCTTCTCCCTTACCTTTCACCCCCAAGACAAATCCCAACCCCTGCCAAACCGCTGTGCTGAGGGTGGTGGTGTACATAGGTGGGGTAACTCTAAGGAAGGAGGCTGGAGGTGGGAATCCCCCCACCAGGAGACTTAGAGGCCAGCTGACTTTTCAAAGCTGTTTCAGCCCAGAGGGTCCAACATCCTTTCGGTACACTAGGCTTGGTTTAACTGTAGGAGGGCCTACCTGGATCTGGAGATTGTGGTTTCGTGCAGAGGGACCAGGCACTATATGTCTGCGGTGGGGGGGGCTCGTTTGCCGGCACATCCTCCCCAGCTCCCTCAGCCCCATGACAGTCCAGCCTCGGGACCCAAGCCTGCTCAGGCTTTTGGGATGTGACACCAGCCAAGGTCACCGAGGCCTGAGGGGAATAGAGTAGGCATTTCTTTTTTTTCTCTTCTTTTTAAAAAAATTTTTATTTTATGTTGGAGTATAGTTGGTTTACCACGTTTTGTTTGTTTTAGGTGTACAGCAACCTGATCCAGTAATACACATACATAGATCTATTCTTTTTCGGATTCTTTTCCCATGTAGGTTATTACAGAATGTTGAGTAGAGCTGCCTGTGCTATACAGTAGGTCCTTGCTGATTATCTATTTTATATATATTAGTGTGTACAGGTTAATCTCAACCTCCTAATATATTCCTCCTCCCCCACCTTTCCTCTTCGGTAATCATAAGTTTGTTTTCTTTTCTTTTTTTGCGGTACGCGGGCCTCTCACTGTTGTGGCCTCTCCCGTTGCGGAGCACAGGCTCTGGACGTGCAGGCCCAGGGCCATGGCTCACGGGCCCAGCCGCTCCACGGCATGTGGGATCTTCCCGGACCGGGGCATGAACCCGCGTCCCCTGCATCGGCAGGCGGACTCTCAACCACTGCGCCACCAGGGAAGCCCATAAGTTTGTTTTCTAAGTCTGTGAGTCTGTTTCTGTTTTGTAAATTAGTTCATTTGTATCAGTTTTTCGTATCTACCTATAAGTGATAACATGATATTTGTCTTCCTCTGTCTGATTTCACTTGGTATGATCATCTCTAGGTCCATCCATGTTGCTGCAAATGGCATAATTTTATATGGCTGAGTAATATTCCATTATATATATGTGTGTGTGTGTGTGTGTGTGTGTGTATTTTTATATATATATACACACACACACACACACACACACACACACACACACACCACATCTTCTTTAGCCATTCATTTGTCGATGGACATTTTGGTTGCTTCCATGTCTTGGCTATTTTAAATAGTGCTGCAGTGAGCATTGGGGTGCATGTATCCTTTCAAACAATGGTTCTCTCTGGGTATATGCCCAGGAGTGGGATTGCTGGATCATATGGTAGCTCTGTTTTTAGTTTTTTAAGGAACCTCCGTACTGTTCTCAATAGTGGCTGTACCAATTTACATTCCCACCAACAGTGTAGAAGGGTTCCCTTTTCTCCACACCCTCTCCAGCATTTATTGTTTGTAGATTTTTTTTTTTGCGGTACGCGGGCCTCTCACTCCTGTGACCTCTCCCGTTGCGAATCACAGACTCGGGACACGCAGGCTCAGCAGCCATGGCTCACGGGTCCAGCCGCTCCGCGGCATGTGGGATCTTCCCAGGCCGGGGCACGAACCCGTGTCCCCTCCATCGGCAGGTGGACTCTCAACCACTGAGCCACCAGGGAAGCCCTGTAGATTTTTTGATGATGGCCATTCTGACCGGTGTGAGGTGATAACCTCATTGTAGTTCTGATTTGCATTTCTCTGATAATTAGTGATGTTGAGCATCTTTTCATGTGCTTTTTGGCCATCTGTATGTCTTCTTTGGAGAAATGTCTATTTAGATCTTCTGCCCATTTTTGATTAGGTTATTTGTTTTTTTGATATTGAGCTGCATGAGCTGTTTGTATATTTTGGAGATTAATTCCTTGTCAGTTGCTTCATTTGCAAATATTTTCTCCCATTCTGAGGGTTGTCTTTGTTTTATTTATGGTTTCCTTTGCTGTGCAAAAGTTTTTAAGTTTAATCAGGTTGCATTTGTTTATGTTTGTTTTTATTTCCATTACTCTAGGAGATGGATAGAAAAAGATCTTGCTGTGATTTATGTCAAAAAGTGTTCTGCCTATGTTTTCCTCTAAGAGTTTTATAGTGTCTGGCCTTACATTTAGGTCTTTAATACATTTTTTTAAAATTAATTAATTTTTGGCTGCATCAGGTCTTTGTTGCTGCGTGTGGGCTTTCTCTAGTTGGGGCGAGCAGGGGCTACTCTTTGTTGTGGTGTGCAGGCTTCTCATTGCGGTGGCTTCTCTTGTGGCAGAGCACGGGATGTAGGCACGCGGGCTTCAGTAGTTATGGCTTGTGAGCTCTAGAGTGCAGGCTCAGTAGTTGTGGTGCATGGGCTTAGTTGCTCCATGGCATGTGGGATCTTCCCAGACCCGTGTCCCCTGCATTGGCAGGCGGATTCTTAACCACTGCACCACCAGGGAAGCCCCTTTAGTACATTTTGAGTTTATTTTTGTGTATGGTGTTAGGGAGTGTTCTAATTTTATTCTTTTGTGTGTAGCTGTCCAGTTTTCCCAGCAGTTCCCACACATTTATTGAAGAGACTGTCTTTTCTCCATTGTATATTTTTGCCTCCTTTGTCATAGATTAGGTGACCATAGGTGTGTGGGTTTATCACTGGGCTTTCTATCCTGTTCCATTGATCTGTATTTCTGTTTTTGTGTCAGTACCATACTGTTTTGATTACTGTAGCTTTGTAGTATAGTCTGAAGTCAGGGAGCCTGATTCCTCCAGCTCTGTTTTTCTTTCTCAAGATTGCTTTGGGTATTTGGGGTCTTTTGTGTTTCCATACAAATTAAAAATTTTTTTGTTCTAGGGACTTCCCTCACGGTCCAGTGGTTAAGACTTCGCCTTCCAATGCAGGGGGTGTGGGTTCGATCCCCAGTTGGGGAGCTAGGATCCCACCTGCCTCGCAGCCAATAAAACCAAAGACATAAAACAGAAGCAATATTGTAACAAATTTTATAAAGACTTTAAAAATGGTCCACATCAAAAAAAAAACTTAAAAAAAATTTTTTTTCTAATTCTGTGAAAAATGCCATTGGTAATTTGATAGGGATTGCATTAAATCTGTAGATTGTTTTGGGTAGTATAGTCATTTTCACAATATTGATTTTTCCAATCCAAGAACATGGTATATCTATCCATCTGTTTGTGTCATGTTTAATTTCTTTCATCAGTATCTTATCGTTTTCTGAGTACAGGTCTTTTGCCTCCTTAGGTAGGTTTATTCCTAGGTATTTTGTTCTTTTTGTTGTGATGGTAAATGGGATCGTTTCCTTGATTAATCTTTCTGATCTTTTGTTGTTAGTATATAGAAATGCAACAGATTTCTGTGTATTAATTTTTTTTTTTTTTTTTTTTTTGCGGTATGCGGGCCTCTCACTGTTGTGGCCTCCCCCGTTGCGGAGCACAGGCTCCGGACGCGCAGGCTCCGGACGCGCAGGCTCAGCAGCCATGGCTCACGGGCCCAGCCGCTCCGCGGCATATGGGATCCTCCCAGGCCGGGGCACGAACCCGTATCCCCTGCATTGGCAGGCGGACTCTCAACCACTTGCGCCACCAGGGAGGCCCCTGTGTATTAATTTTGTATCCTGCAATTTTACGAATTCATTGATGACCTCTAGTAGTTTTCTGGTGACATCTTTAGGATTTTCTGTGTATAGTATCATGTCATCTACAAACAGTTGACAGTTTTACTTCCTCTTTTCCAATTTGGATTCCTTTTATTTCTTCTTCTCTGATCACCATGGCTAGCACTTCCAAAACTATATTGAATAAAAATGGCAAGAGTGGACATCCATGTCTTGTTCCTGATCTTAGAGGAAATGTTTTCAGCTTTTCACCGTTGAGTTTGATGTTAGGTATAGATTTGTCATATATGGCCTTTATTATGTTGAGGTGTGTTCCCTGTATGTCCACTTTCTGGACACTTTCTGGATGGTGGCCTTATTGAATGAGATTGGGAGTGTTCCTTCCTCTGAAATTTTTTGGAATAGTTTTAGGACAGGTATTAACTCTTTTCTCTAGATGTTTGATAGAATTCGCCTGTGAAGCCATCTGGTCCTGGACTTTTGTTTGTTGGGAGTTTTTAAATCACAGTTTGAATTTCAGTACTTGTGATTGGTCTGTTCATATTTTCTCTTTCTTCCTGGTTCATTCTTGGAAGATTGTACCTTTCTAAGAACTTGTCCATTTCTTCTATGTTTCCATTTTATTGGCATATAGTTGCTTGTAGTAGTCTCTTGTGATTCTTTGTATTGGGTTGGCCAAAAAGTTCGTTTGGTTACCAAATACATTGTTCAGTACAGTTCTTTGTGAAAATGAAAAATGTGTCTTTTATTTTTACTTAAAACCGAACAAATTTTTTGGGCAACCCAATATTTCTGTGCTGTCAGTTGTAACTTAGTTTTCATTTCTAATTTTATTGATTTGAGCCCTGTCCCTTTTTTTCTTGATGAAACTGGCTAAAGGTTTAACAATTTTGTTTATCTTTTCAAAGAACCAGCTTTTAGTTACATTGATCTTTTCTATTGTTTTCTTCATCTCTATTTTATTTATTTCTGCTGTGGTTTTTATGATTTCGTTCCTTCTACTAACTTCTGGTTTTGTTTGTTCTTTCTCTAATTGCTTTAGGTGTAAGGATAGGTTGTTTGAGATTTTTCTTGTTTCCTGAGGTAAGATTGTATTGCTATAAACTTCCCTCTTAGAATTGCTTTTGCTGTGTCCCATAGGTTTTGGATCATTGTGCTTTCATTTTCTTTTTTCTCTAGGTATTTTTTGATTTCCTCTTTGATTTATTCAGTGATCCCTTGATTGTTTAGTACCATATTGTTTGCCTCCACATGTTCGTGTTTTTTATCATTTTTTCCTTGTAGTTGATTTCTAATCTCAGTCTTGTGGCCAGAAAAGGTGCTTGATATGATTTAATTTTCTTAAATTTACTAAGGCTTGCTTTGTGGCCCAGCATGTGATCAGTCTTGGAGAATGTTCCATGTGTACTTGAAAAGAATCTGTATTCTGCTGCTGGATGGAATGCACTATAAATATCAATTAAGTTCATCTGGTCTGATGTGTCTTAAGGACTGTGTTTCCTTATTGACTTTCTGTCTGGATGATCTGTCCCTTGATGAAAGTGGGGTGTTAAAGTCCCCCACTATTACTGTGTTACTGTTGCTTTCTCCTTTTATGGCTGTTAGTATTTGCCTTATATATTGATGTGCTCCTGTGTTGGGTGCATATATATTTACAATTGTTATATCTTCTTTTTGGATTGATCCCTTGATCATTATGTAGTGTCCTTCTTTGTCTCTTGTAACACTCTTTATTTTAAAGACTATTTTATCTGATATGAGTATAGTAAGTCCCCTACATACGAACGAGTTCTGTTCCAAGAGTGTGTTCGTAAGTCCCGTTTTGTTTGTAAGTCCAACGGAGTTTGCCTAGGTACCCAACTAACACAGTCAGCTATATAGTACTGTACTGTATTAGGTTTATAATACTTTTCACACAAATAATACATTTAAAAAACCCCACAAAAAATAAAGAAAAAATTTTGGGGCTTCCCTGGTGGCGCAGTGGTTGAGAGTCCGTCTGCCGATGCAGGGGACGTGGGTTCGTGCCCCGGTCCGGGAGGATCCCACATGCCGCGGAGCGGCTGGGCCTGTGAGCCATGGCCTCTGGGCCTGCGCGTCCGGAGCCTGTGCTCCGCAATGGGAGAGGCCACAGCAGTGAGAGGCCCGCGTACTGCAAAAAAATAAAAAATAAAAATAAAGAAAACATTTTTAATCTTACAATATAGTACCTTGAAAAATACAGTAATACAGTACAACAGCTGCATATAGGGGCTGGTATTGAGTGAACAGGCAAGAAGAATTACTGCCTGGAGGAGGGAGAGGAGATGGGAGATGGTAGGGCTGATGGATCGTCAGCAATAGGAGATGGAGGGCAAGCTGCAGTTTCACTCACGCCTGAAGTTGATGGCACAGGTTCTGCTTCCTTGCTGGATTAAATTCCATCTACCCTCTTGAAAAAAATGTTCCAGTGATGTTTGGGTAGTACTCTACCAGCTACACCACCGCTGCATTTATGCTTGCTTCCAGACATCCTGGGCTTGAAATAAAGATACTATACTACTGTGCTCTGTACAGTACTGTACAGTAAAGTACACAAAAACACAGCCACTCATAGAGGATGCACGCACGTGACAATATATGCCAAACACGTGAACTGATTTACATGATTAGACATGAGAATGCACGTTCACATCTTTGAAAGTGTGCAACTTGAAGGTTTGTATGTAGGGGACTTACTGTATTGCTACTCCAGCTTTCTTTTGATTTCCATTTGCATGGAATACCTTTTTCTATCCCATCATTTTCAGTCTGTATGTGTCCCTAGATCTGAAGTGGGTCTCTTGTAGACAGCATATAAATGGGTCTTGTTTTTGTATCCATTCAACCAGTCTGTGTCTTTTGGTTGGAGTGTTTAATCTGTTTATGTTTAAGGTAATTATCGATATGTATGTTCTTATTGCCATTTTGTTAATTGTTTTGGTTTTTTTTAATTAATTAATTTTTGGCTGTTTTGGGTCTTTGTTGTGCGCGGTTTTCTCTAGTTGTGGTGAGCGGGGGCTACTCTTCACTGCTGTGCATGGGCTTCTTATTGTCGTGGCTTCTCTTGTTGCGGAGCATGGGCTCTAAGTGCGCAGGCTTCAGTAGTTGTGGCATGTGGGCTCAGTAGTTGTGGCTTGCGAGCTCTAGAGCTCAGGCCCAGTAGTTGTGGCACACGGGCTTAGTTACTCCACGGCATGTGGGATCTTCCCAGGCCAGGGCTCGATCCCGTGTCGCCTGCATTGGCAGGTGGATTCTTAACCACTGTGCCACCAGGGAAGCCCCTTTGATTTGTTTTTTTAAGTCTTTTTTCTACCCTTTTGTTCTCTTCTCTTGTGATTTGATGACTGACTGTAGTGTTTTGTTTGGATTCCTTTTTCTTTTTTTTGTGTGTGTATCTATTATAGATTTTCAGTTTGCAGTTACCACGAGGTGTTTTTTTTTTAAATAAATTTATTTTATTTTTAAAAATTTTTGGCTGCGTTGGGTCTTCATTGCTGCATGCCGGCTTTCTCTAGTTGCGGCAAACAAGCTTCTCATTGCGGTGGCTTCTTTTGTTGCAGAGCACGGGCTCTGGGCCCTCAGGCTTCAGTAGTCTCAGTAGTTGTGGCTTGCGGGCTCTAGAGCGAGGCTCAGTAGTTGTGGCGCACAGGCTTAGTTGCTCTGTGGCATGTGGGATCTTCCACGACCAGGGTTCAAACCCATGTTCCCTGCTTTGGCAGGCGGATTCTTAATCACTGCACCACCAGGGAAGTCCATAAATAGCTTTTATTATGTCGAGATATATTCCCTCTATACCCACTTTTGTAAGGGTTTTTATCATGAATGGATGTTGAATTTTATAAAATTCTTTTTCTGTATCTGTTGAGATGATCATGTAGCTTCTGTCATTTCTGCCCCTCACCCCCCCCCAGGGTTTTTTTTTGGCCACACCATGTGGCACATGGGATCTTAGGTCCCTGACCAGGGATTGTACCCATGCCCCCTGCAGTGGAAGCATGGAGTCTTAACCACTGGGCCACCAGGGAAGTCCTGGTTTCTGTCCTTTCTTTTGTTAATGTGGTGTATCACATTGATTGACTTGTGTATGTTGAACCATCATTGTGACCCTGGGATGAATCCAACTTGATAGTGGTGTGTGACCTTTTTTATGTATTGTTGGATTTGGTTTGAGAATTTTTGTGTCTATATTCATCAAAGATATTGACCTGTAATTTTCTTTCTTGGTAGTATCTTTGGTTTTGGTATCAGGGTGATGGTGGCTTCATAGCATGTCATTGGGAGTGTTCCTTCCTTTTCAGTCTTTTGGAAGAGTTTGGGAAGGATTGGTATAAGTTCTTTGTATGTTTAGTAAAATTCCCCAGTGAAGCCATCTGGTCCTGGACTTCTGTTTGTATGGAGGGTTTTTTTTAAATTACACATTCTGTTTCATTTCTAGGGATTGGTCTATTCAAGTTATCTATTTCTTATTCATTCAGTTTTTTTTGGGGGGGGTGTGTTGGGTCTTCATTTCTGTGCGTGGGCTTTCTCTGGTTGCAGCGAGCGGGGGCCACTCTTCATTGCGGGGCGCGGGCCTCTCACTGTCGTGGCCTCTCTTGTTGCGGAGCAAAGGCTCCAGACGCGCAGGCTCAGTAGTTGTGGCTCACAGGCCTAGTTGCTCCGCGGCATGTGGGATCTTCCCAGACCAGGGCTCAAACCCATGTCTCCTGCATTGGCAGGCAGATTCTCAACCACTTTGCCACCAGGGAAGCCCATTCATTCAGTTTTGATGGGCTGTATGTTTCTAGAAAGTTGTCCATTTCTTTGAGGTTGTCAAATTCATTGGCCTATAATTATTCATAGTATTCTCTTATGGTTTTTTGTATTTCTGCAGTATCTGTTGTGATTTCTCCTCTTTCATTTCTTATTTTGTTTGTGTCTTCTCTCTTTTCTTCTTGGTGAGCCTGGCTAGAGGTTTGTCAATTTTGTTTGCCCTTTCAAAAAACCAGCTCTTGGTTTTATTGATTTTTTTGTCTTGTTTTTTTATCTCTATTTTATTTATTTCCTCTCTGATCTTTATTATCTCCTTCCTTCTGCTGACTTTCGGTTTTGTGTGTACTTCTTTTTCTAATTCTTTTAGGTGGTGAGCTAGGTTGTTTATTTGAGATTTTTCCTGTTTCTTAAGGACGAGCTGTATTGCTATGAACTTTCCTCTAAGAACTGCTTTTCCTGCATCCCAGAGGTATTTATGGTTGTGTTTTCATTGTCATTTGCCTCAAGGTATTTTTTAATTTCTTTGATTTTCCTTGTTGACCCATTGGTTTTTTTTAGTAGTATGTTGTTTAGTCTCCATGTAATTGGTTTTTTCTTGTTTCTTTCTCTGTGGTTGATTTCTAGTTTCATGCTGTTGTGGTCAGAAAAGATGCTTGAAATAGTTTCTATACTATTAAATTTGTTGAGGCTTGTTTTGTGCCCTAGTATGTGGTCAGTCCTACAGAATGTTCCATGTGCACTTGAAAAGAATGTGTATTCTGGGTTTTTTTGGATGTAATGTCCTGAAGATATCAATTAAGTTTAACTTTTCTATTGTATTATTTAAGATCTTTGTTGCCTCACTGATTTTCTGTCTCAAAGATCTGTCCATTGATGTGAGTGGGGTATTAAAGTCTCCTACTGTTAATGTATTCTTGTTAGTTTCTCCCTTTATGTCTGTTAGTATTTGTTTTATTTATTTGGGTGTTCCTGTATTGGGTGCATATATGTTGACAAGTGTAATATCCTCTCCTTGTGTTGATCTTTTTATCACTGTACAGTGTCCTTCTTTATCTTTCTTTATAGCCTTTGTTTTAAAGTCTATTTTGTCTGACATGTGTATTGTGACCCCTGCTTTCTTGTCATTTCCGTTTGCATGAAATATCTTTTTCTATCCCCTCACTTTTAATCTATGTGTGTCCTTTGCCCCAAAGTGGGTCTCTTGTAGGCAGCATATTGTAGGCTCTTATTTTTTTAATCCAGTCTGCCACTCTGTATCTTTTGATTGGAGCATTTAGTCCATTGACATTTAAGGTAATTATTGGAAAGTATGTATTTATTGCCATTTTAAACCTTGTTTTCCCATTGATTTTATTTTTTTATTTCTATTTTTATTATTATTTTTTACATCTTTATTGGAACGTAATTGCTTTACAATGGTGTGTTAGTTTCTGCTTTATAACAAAGTGAATCAGCTATACATACACATATATCCTCATATCTCCTCCCTCTTGCATCTCCCTCCCACCCTCCCTATCCCATCCCTCTGTGGTCACAGGGCACCGAGCTGATCTCCCTGTGCTATGCCACTGCTTCCCACTAGCTATCTATTTTACATTTGGTGGCATATATAAGTTCATGCCACTCTCTCACTTCGTCCCAACTTACCCTTCCTCCTCCCTGTGTCCTCAAGTCCATTCTCTATGTCTGCGTCTTTATTCCTGTCCTGCCCCTAGGTTCTTCATAACTTTTTTGTAAATTCCATATATACGTGTTAGCATGTGGTATTTGTTTTTCTCTTTCTGATTTACTTCACTCTGTATGACAGACTCTAGGTCCATCCACCTCACTACAAATAACTCAGTTTCGTTTCTTTTTACGGCTGAGTAATATTCCATTGTATATATGCGCCACATCTTCTTTATCCATTCATCTGTTGATGGACACTTAGGTTGCTTCCATGTCCTGGCTATTGTAAATAAAGCTGCAGTGAACATTGTGGTACATGACTCTTTGAATTATGGTTTTCTCAGGATATATGCGCAGTAGTGGGATTGCTGGGTCGTATGGTAGTTCTATTTTTTGTTTTTTAAGGAACCTCAATACTGTTCTCCATAGTGGCTGTATCAAAAAAAAAAATAGACCGCTTCATGAATTTGCACATCATCCTTGTGCATGGGCCACGCTAATCTTCTCTGTATTGTTCCAATTTTAGTATATGGCTGCTGAAGCGAGCACTCCCGTTGATTTTATATTTCTTCTTTGTCCCTTTCTTTTTCTTTTTTCTTTTGTGGTTTGATGATTTTCTTTTGTATTACGCTTATCTTCTCTTCTTTTTGTTTTTTTGTGAATCTGTTTTATGTGGTTGCCCTGTTTTTCAAGTATGTTAACTCCTTCCTATATCTACTTGCTTTAGACTGGTAGTCAAATAGGCTCAGACACCTTCTAGAAAAAAAAATCTACATTTTCTTACTCTCCTCTCCCACATTTAATGATTTTGATGCCCTCTTTTGCATCTTCATGTTTATCCTTTTGCCATTCATTGTGGTTATCATTGCTTTCACAAATTTTTTTTTTATTATTTTAAAAATCTGTGTACTTTCTTGTTTAAATGATTTACTTTCCAATTATGATTTTCTCTTTCCTGTAGATTCTTACTGCTTTTCTTATTTATTTATTTTTTGGCTGTGCCATGTGGCCTGTGGGATCTTACTTTCCTGACCTGGATCAAACCCAGGCCCCCTGCAGTGGCAGCACAGAGTCCTAACCACTAGACTGCCAGGGAATTCCCTCTACTTTTCTACTTAGAGGAGACCTTTCAATATTTCCTTTAGGATAGGTTTAGTATTGCTGTATTCTTTTAGTTTTTGCTGTCTGAGAAATTCTTTATCTCTCTTTCTATTCTAAATGATAATCTTGCTGGGTAGAGTGTCCTGGGTTGCAGATTTTTCCCTTTTGGGACTTTGAATATATCTTGCCACTCCCTTCTGGCCTGCAGCATTTCTGTAGAGAAATCAGCTGATAACCTTATGGTGGTTCCCTTGTAATTAATTTTTTGTTTTTCTCTTGTTGCCTTTAGAATCCTCTCTTTATCTTTAACTTTTTTTAATGGTCTTGGTGTAGGTCTGTTTAGGTTTATCTTGTTCAGGACCCTCTGTGCTTCCTGTATCTGGATATGTTTCCTTCTTTAGGTTTGGGAAGTTTTCAACCATAATTTCTTCAAACACAGTTTCATTACCTTTTTCTCTTTCTTCTCCTTCTTGGATCCCTATTATGCATAGATTGGCCCACTTTATGTTATGCCATAGGTCTCATATTGCCTTCATTTTTTGTTATTTGGGTTTCTGTCTGCTGTTCTAATTGGGTGATTTCCATTATTCTGTCTTCTAGATCACTTATTTGTTCTGCATTATTCATTCCTCTGTTCATAGCCTTTAGTCCAGCTTTCATCTCTTCAAATGAATTCACTAATTTTTCTTGGCTCTTCCTTATAATTTCTAGTTCCTTTTTACAGCAGTCTGCATTTCTGTCAATAGCTTTTCTCAGTTCCTTCAGTGTTTTCATTATCTCCTTTTTTATTTTCGTTTAGTCTTGGCTGCATTGGGTCTTCGTTGCTGCGTGGGCTTTCTCTAGTTGTGGCGAGTGGGGGCTACTCTTCATTGCGGTGTGCGGGCTTCTCATTGCAGTGGCTTCTCTTGTTGCAGAGCATGGGCTCTAGGTGCATCAGCTTCAGTAGTTGTGGTGCACAGGCTCAGTAGTTGTGGTGCACGGGCTCTAGAATGCAGGCTCAGTAGTTGTGGTGCACAGGCTTAGCTACTCTGCGGCATGTAGAATTTTCCCTGTGTCCCCTGCATTGGCAGGCAGATTCTTAAGCACTGAGCCACCAGATAAGTCCCTCATTATCTCTTTTTTGAATTTGGTGTCTGTTAGACTGAAGAGGTCCGCTTCATTGTTTGTTCTTCAGGGGAATTCTCTTGGTCTTTTCACTGGGAGTGGTTCCTCTGCTTCTTCATTTTACTTATATTTTCTTGCTGTATGAGTTGAGGAGAAACAGTTGCCTACTGTGGTCTTGGAGGGCTATTTTTATGTGGTAACATTCCTGTGTAGCCTGTGAGGGCTTAATATTTTTGGGTGTGAGGGCTGTTTTTAGTATGGATGCCTGCCACCTCTTTCCTCACTGTATGCTGGCTATCATCCCCTTGATAGGAGGTGTGACTGATGTGCTGACCAGAGCCAGCACTGGATATTGAGCAGGGCCTCCTCTTTGCTCTGTGGTTTTCACTGCCTTGTCCGAGGCAGGGTGTGCTCCCCAGTTGTTGGAGTAGAAGCCCCAGATCCGTTTCTGAGTTGCATTTCTGGTATGTGGTGCAAGGTAGGTTGGATTGGGGTGCGCCCACTGGGAGAGGAGCCATTGAGTACTCCTCCTCCTCCTGAGCTGTTCGCGTGTGAGTGTGCTCCATTGTGTCACCTTTCACCTATTGTGCAGACTCTCAGAGTACACTGTTATTGGCACTGCCCTCAGCCCCACCTCAACCATAGGTATGCTGGCAGCCCTCCCTGGTACCTCTCAGGCTTTGTTTTCACAATGCCACCAGCACAGATCCACAGAAGTCAGGTCCCAAGACTGCAATACTCGTGCACCTGGACCTTCTGTGGGCGCTATGGAGGCAGCTCAGACCCTGGCTCAGCCCAGCCGCCTGGTGTACACGCCCACAATGCGCACAGCTGCTAAGGCCAGACCTGTCCAAGCCATGGGAGCACCAGTTTTCTGTTCAGATATTCTGCAGGCACTGAATTTACGAAGCTGGCAGCGGAGGTGTAAATCTGTGGTTCGTTCAGCCACAGGGAGAGATTTCAGCTCTGCTTCCTAAGTCACGCGGCCCCTGGGGCTCAGCTGTGATTTCAGCCCCACCTCTGTGTGTGGGCAACCCACTGGTGTCTGCGCCCGGGGCTGCTGAAGCAGTGGCTGGAATTTGTGAGCCTGCCCAGGTGGGAGGGAACCAAAGTGGCAGCTGGAGTGCCTGGGCCTGCCCAGGCAGAAGGGAGCTGGGGCAGCGGCCAGAGCCTATGGAAGTAGGAGCTGGTGGGTGGGGAAAGAGGCTGCAGTGGTGGCCCCACCTCTCCCTTCCTGTGCCACTTAATGGCACTTCGCTTCTGTGGCAGCCTGGGCTTCTTCCATGAACACTCCTAGTTGCTGTGCCCCACACTCCAGCCCCTTTAGGCTGTCTCCATGCAGCCAACAGCAGTCCTCTCCCCGGGTCTGTCCTCTAAACCCCACGTTCCAGCACCCAGCCCCTGCCCATACCAGCAAAGGTGCTTCTAAGGCTGGGATGCACAGGGCAGTGGCACGGCCCATCTGTGTAATCTCTGGCTGTCCTGCCTGCCACTAACTGGTTGTTGCTCTCTCTGAGCCTTGGAAGCTTCTTTTCTGTCCCAGCTGATCTTTCCGCTGGTGAGGGGACTTCCCAGGGTGTGGGAACCTCTCTCCTTCAGCTCCCTCCTAGGGTGCAGGACCCATCTGCTTCCTCTTTATTTTTTTTCCTTTTGTCTTACCCAGTTACATGGCAATCTTTCTTGTCCTTTCAGGTGTTTGAGGTCTTCTGCTAGTGTTCAGTAGGCGTTGTGTGAGAATTGTTCCATCTGTAAATGTATTCTTGATGTATTTGTGGGAAGAGATATGTTCCACCTCCTACTACTCCACCATCTTGATTCTGATCCCCTTTATCCATTTATTTTTTGGCTGTGTTGAGTCTTCGTAGCTGTGTGCGGACTTTCTCTAGTTGTGGTGAGCAGGGGCTGCTCTTCGTTGTGGTGCGTGGGCTTCTCATTGCAGTGGCTTCTCTTGTTGCGGAACATGGGCTCCAGGCGCGTGGGCTTCAGTAGTTGTGGCACGTGGGCTCAGTAGTTGTGGCTCTCGGGCTCTAGAGCACAGGCTCTGTAGTTGTGCACGGGCTTGGTTGCTCCGCGGCATGTGAGATCTTCCCAGACCAGGGATTGAACCCGTGTCCCCTGCATTGGCAGGCAGATTCTTAACCACTGTGCCACCAGGGAAGTCCCTCTTTATCCATTTTTGAATCGAGTTTCTGTTGTTAAGTTGTAGGAGTTCTTCATATATTCTGGATATTAACCACTTATCAGATATATGATTTGCAAATATTTTCTTCCATTCCATGGGTTGCCTTTTTACTTTGTTGGTTGTGTCCTTTTGATGCTCAGAAGTTTTAAATTTTGATGTAGTCCAGTTTACAATTTTTTTTTTTGTTGCTTGTGCTCTTCAAGTCACATCCAAGAAATCATTGCCAAATTCAATGCCATGATTTTCCCTTTTGTTTCTTCTAAGAGTTTTATAGTTTCAGCTCTTATATTTAGGTCTTTGCTCCATTTTTAGTTTATTTATTTATTTTTTGTGTGTGTGGTATGCGGGCCTCTCACTGTTGTGGCCTCTCCCGTTGCGGAGCACAGGCTCCGGATGCGCAGGCTCAGCAGCCATGGCTCACGGGCCCAGCCGCTCCGCGGCATGTGGGATCCTCCCGGACCAGGGCACGAACCCGCGTCCCCTGCACTGGCAGGCGGACTCTCAACCACTGCGCCACCAGGGAAGCCGAGTTTATTTTTGTAAATGGTGTAAAGTAAGGTTCCAGCTTCACTCTTCTGCATGTAGATATTTAGTTTTCCCAGCACCATAAATTGAAAAGACTGTCCCCCATTGAATGGTCTTGGCACCCCTGTCAAAAATCATTTCACTATGTGTATTAGTTTGCTCTGGCTGCCATAACCAAGTACCCCAGACTGCTGGCTTAAACAACAGAAATTTATTTTCTCACAGTTGTAGAGGCTAGTGGTCTGAGATCAAGGTGTTGGCAAAGCTGACTTCTTCTAAGGATTCTTTCTTTGACTTGTGGATGACCATCTTCTCCCTGTATCTTCACATGGTTGTCCCTCTACATATATCTGTAGAAGGACAACAGTCATATTGGATTAGGGCCCACCTCTAGGACCTCATTTCACTGTAATTACCTCTTTAAGGCTCTACCTCCTAAAATACAGTCACATTCGGAGGTACTGGGAGTTAGGACTTTAGTATGAATTGGTGAGGGGGCGCATTATTCAGTCCATAACACCATATATTTGAGGGTTTATTTCTGGGCACTCTCTTTTACTCCACTGGTCCATATGTCTTTATGCCAGTACCAAACTGTTTTGATTATTATAGCTTTGTAATAGGTTTTGAAATGAGGAATTGTGGGATCTCCAGTTTTATTCTTCTTTTTCAAGATTGTTTTGGCTATTTGTGGGGGGGGGTCCCTTGAGATTCCATATGAATTTTTAGGATGGATTTTTCTATTTCTGCAAAAAATGCCATTGGGATTTTGATGTGGATTGCACTGAATCCGTAAAAAAGTAAAATCTAAAAACTGTATCACTTTAGGGAGGCTTGCCACCTTAACAATATTAAGTCTTTTAATACATGAGTATCGGACGTCTTTCCATTTATTTATGTCTTTAATTTCTTATAGCAATGTTTTGTAGTTTTCTCTACGCAAGTCTTTGGCCTTCTTGGTTAATTTTACTTCTAAGTAATTTATTCTTTTTGATGCTATTGGAATTGAAATTCAAAAAAATTTTAATTGTGATTGTTTAGAAACAACTGATTTTTGTGCATTGATTCTGTATCCTGCAACTTCACTGAATTCATTGATTAATTCTAACAGATTTTTTTGGTGCAATCTATAAGGGTATTTTTACATATGAGTTCATGTCTGTGAAAAGAGATAATTTTGCTTTTTCCTTTCTAATTTGGATGCCTTTTCTTGCCTGATTGCTCTGGCTGGAACTTCCAGTACTGTGATAATACAAGTGGTTGATGTGGGCATCCTTGTCATCTTGTTTCTTGTGTGAGAGGAAAAGTTTTCAGTCTTTTACTAACTTAGTATGATGTTAGCCAAGGGCTTTTCATATATAGCCTTTATTATGTTGAAGTAGAGGAACTTACCTGCCTTTTAAAGAAGGTGACACTGTTCTTAAGAGGAAGAAAAAATTGTCAGAAAGGTGAATTATCTCATTTGCTACTCTGTTTGAAAGTAGTTAAAAACAACTGTTTCTATTTGAATAACAAAAGAGGATTTAAATAAAATTTTTATTTATAATTTCAAAGTGTAGGAGATTGTATCTTCCCCCCAAAGCAGGGATAATTAATTGGTATGTTTATATATGTTAAAGATATATTCTTTAAAGACTACTGTGTGTAAATTGAATTTTTTAAAACTATTAGTCTCTTATGTAGAAAACAAAAGGTGGAGTCACACACCAGTGTTATAATAATATTAGCTTATATAATTGCCCATGTACAGCATACCTTTACTGGGATCTTTATTTCTTCATATGGCTTCAAGTTACTATCAAGTGTCCTTTTATTTCAGTCTATAGGACTCCTTTTAGCATTTCTTGTAGGGCAGATCTAGTGGTGGTGAATTCCCTCAATTTTTGTTTAGCTGGGAATGTCTTTTGATTTCTCCTCAGTTTTGAAGCATTTCTCCTCAGTTTTGCCAGATATAGGATTTTTGGTTGACAGTGTTTTTCTTTTAGCACTTGGAATATATCAACGTACTGCCTTCAGTTCTCCAAAGTTTCTGATGAGAAATCTGCTGATAATCCCATTGAGGATTCCTTGTATTTGATGAGTCACTTCTCTTGTGCTGCTTTCCAGGTTCTCTTTGTCTTTCAACAGTTTGATTATAATTTTTCTTGGTGTGGGTCTCTGAGTTCATTTTACTTGAAGTTCATTAAGCGTCTTGGATGTTTATATTCATGTCTTCAGTCAAATTTGGAAATTTTTTTGCCATTATTTCTTCACATATTCTCTCTGCCCCTTTCTCTCTTCTTCTGGGACTTCCACAATGTGTATGTTTATCTGTTTGATGGTGTCTCACAGGTCCCTTAGGCTCTGTTCACTTCAATAATTTTTCTTTCTGTTCCTTAGACTTGATAATTTCAGTTGTCCTAGACTTTTTTTTTTAAATATTTATTTATTTAGGCTGTGCCAGGTCTTAGTTGCGGCATGCAGACTCTTAGTTGCGGCATGTGGACTTCTTAGTTGTGGCATGTGAACTCTTAGTTGTGGCTTGCATGCAGAATCTAGTTCCCCGACCAGGGATCAAACCCAGGCCCCCGGCATTGAGAGCACAGAGTCTTACCTACTGGACCACCAGGGAAGTCCCCTCAATTGTCCTAGCTTTGATTTCTCTGATGGTTTCATCTACCTACTCAAATCTGCCTTTGAATCACTCTAGTGAATTTTTCTTTTTTTTTTCTTTTTTTTTTTTTTCTTTTTTTTTTTTTGCAGTATGTGGGCCTCTCACTGTTGTGGCCTCTCCCGTTGCAGAGCACAGGCTCTGGACGCGCAGGCTCAGTGGCCATGGCTCATGGGCCCAGCCGCTCCGCGGCATGTGGGATCTTCCCGGACCGGGGCACGAACCCGTGTCCCCTGCATCGGCAGGCGGACTGTCAACCACTGCGCCACCAGGAAAGCCCTCTAGTGAATTTTTCAACTCAGTTATTGTACTTTTCAGCTTCAGAATTTCTTTTTGGTTCCTTTTTAAGTTTTCTGTCTCGTTGATATTTCCGTTTTGTTCCCTATGTCGTTTTCTTGACTTTTTTCCACATCTTCCTTTAGTTCTTTGAGTATCTTTAAGACAGTTGTTTATCTAGTAGAGCTGTCATCACATCTTTTTCAGGAACAGTTTGTTTGTTTGTTTGTTTGTCCCTTTGAATGAGTCATATTTTCCTATTTCTTTATATATGTCTTGTATTTTTGTTGTTGAAAACCGGACATTTGAATCTAATGATGTGGTGACTCTGGAAATCAGAATCATCCCTTTTCCCAGGGTTTGCTGTTTGTTTGTTTGTTTGGAGTGTTGTAGGCTGTCTCTGTGCCAAGAATCAGTCTGAGGTGTGGACTTGAAGTCTTCTCAGGTTTTTTCTGAGCCTTTGCCTTCCCCTGGGTGTGCATGATGACTGTCTAACTTCCTCTGAATATGTGGTTGCTTTTGAATCCAATAGTTCTCAATATCTGGCTCCCAAAAGGAGAAAAAGAGAAAAATGAAGGGATATGGGGGGAGAAGCACTGGTGCTTTAAATCCCCTTGAAGTCACTTCAGCCAGAGGGGGAGTGCAACAGCAGGGGCAGGTGTAACAACAGTGTCCGCCTCCTCTTTGCACCTCTGAGATCAGAAGCAGCGCGATCAGCCCTGATCAGAGCAGATCCCTGATATTTGGAGGACAGCGTCCTCATTGCCCACCCTGGCGCCCACAGGCTGTGTATGCAAGCTGCTCCAGAAACACATGCAAGGCTGCCTGCACAGGGATGGGCACTGGGTAGCTGTGATTATGCTAAGGGCTGAGATTCACCAAAATTTATCCAAACATTCCTCTGCACATCTGAAAGTCCTCAGTAGACTCCAGGAGTTCTGGAACAGTTACATCAGACAGATTCTGCCAGTGCATTTGTTGTCTATGTGGGGAGACAGATTTCTGGTGCTTCCTACTCTGCTACCTTCCCAGAATACTCTGCATAAATTAAATTTAAAAAAAAAATTTGTTTGAAGAGTTTGAAAACTAATGAGATAATCTTAACCCCTCAGACTACCATTGTTTTGTGCACACAGGTGCACATGCACACAAAACACCCTCGAGGGAGCATTGTCACCCAGCTCCAAAGCCTCGTCTGAGGCAGGTCCTTTATGGTGTAGGGCAGGCAGCCTGCACAGAGCAGTGGGCTGGAGAGAGCCAACCCCAAGATGAGGCTATTCCCAGCACAGATAGCTCACAGAAGGACATCAGGATAGTCACTTTCCCCTTCCTGGGGCTTGAGTTACTGATTGAAAGAGTGTGGGAGTTGGACTCGATCAGTGTTTCTTCAGTGAAACCACAGAACAAACTTTCTTACATAGAACGGTGATAATAATTATTTCAGTGAAAAAAAAATTATCAGATCAAGAAAACTCCCAGATTCAGCAGTGTATAAAGTGAAAATAAAATAGAGTAACTAAATGAACTATTACAGAAGCTTTAGAACACTGGTCCAGTTTTTAGTGAATTACAGGAAATTTATGAAAGCACAGAGATGTAGAAAGCAGAGACAGCATAAGTCAAGTTAACCTTTTACCATAACTCATTGATTTGCAGTGGAAATGGAAGGTGGATATAATCTGGAAATCTGTAGGCAATTCTCTTTTCCTGATCTGGGCCTCAGTTTCCTCATCTGTAAAACTGGGCCTGAAGTAATTCTTTTTTTAAATTTATTTATTTATCTATTTTTATATTGAATTTTTGGCTGAGTTGGGTCTTTGTTGCTGCGTACTGGCTTTCTCTAGTTACAGTGAGTGGGGGCTACTCTTCGTTGCGGTGCGGTGGCTTCTCTTGTTGCGGAGCATGGGCTCTAGGCACGTGGGCTTCAGTAGTTGTGGCACATGGGCTCAGTAGTTGTGGCTCGCGGGCTCTAGAGCGCACACTCAGTAGATGTGGCACACGGGCTTAGTTGCTCCGTGGCATGTGGGATCTTCCCAGAGCAGGGCTCGAACCCGTGTGCCCTACCTTGGCAGGCGGATTCTTAACCACTGCACCACCAGGGAAGCCCTGAAGTAATTCTTTAAGAAGACTTTTCAGTTACTCTGGAGTAAATTTTTGGTTCTGTGATCACAGGGAATAAAACTGACAGAGGTGGCGAGGGGGTTGTTGGAGGGTGGGCGAGTGGGTGTGGTGTGGCGGCTGGGCTTGCTTTCAGACTCCCCTGTTCTGTTCTACTCCTACCACATGCAGTTCCTCAGAGTGTGATAGACCAGGGTGGGACAAGAGGCAGCTGCATTCTTGGTTGGATTAAAGGATGCAGGTGAATCTCCATGACCTGGAGGGAGGGTTGCTTCCATTGTTTCCCAAAGATGGTTTTAGGAAGTACGAAGACAAACATTTTTTAATCTTTTTGTATATTCTTTAGTATTTTAAAAATGTGTAGCTAGCACATCATACCTGTTATCTTAGAGATGTTAACTGCTTAGGATGTGGCTCCACTTTAAAAAATGGAAAATGTTAAGTGCCATTTCATTATGGTGGAAGTATGATGGGGAGGGGAGTGATAAGAATGACTATATGAGAAGCCTTGGCCTGTGGGATAGGCCCCTCGAGGTGGCACCTCAGCAGTATGGCTGTGACACACCTTATCCTTGCAGTGGGCGTTCTAGAGGGCAGAGAGGGAGCTTAGCATTCCTGTTGAAAGAGGAGACTGAGGCCCAGAGGGGAGATGGTCCCCCAAGACACTGCTGGGAAGTGGTGTTGAGTGGACTGGTGCTGGACTCTTCCTCCTCTGATGTTCCACAGGGTATCCACATCCCTTCTGAGCATCCCAGACAGAAGGCTCAGAGCCCAGCTCTGGAGTGTCTTGTCCTAGAGGATTTTTTTTTTTTGGTGGGGGGGGACGGTGCGCCATACAGCATGCAGGATCTTAGTTCCCCCACCAGGGATCGAACCTGTGCCCCCCACCCCTGCATTGGGAGTGCGGAGTCTGAACCACTGTACCACCAGGGAAGTCCCCTAGAGGATTTCTTCTAGCTGGTGCCCAGCAGCTCTCTACTGGGCCCCTCGGCTGCTGGAACCCTGGTGTGGGGATCTCTGGTCGCTCCAGCAGGTGGGGTTAGGGTATGCACAGTGATTCTAGCCCCTCCACTCTTTGTGCACCTGCTTCTTGGAGGGCATACTGTCTCTTCTTCTGTTTGTTTGAGCAGAGGGTTCACTTTGTTTTGTTTTTTTCCCCAAATGGGACTAGATTTATTGCTTACTATAAAAATTGAAAATTGTTCGTATAAAAGAATACATAAGCAATATAAAGAATCAAATATGTCTCTGTATGCATGTATAGAATAAGATAAATTACTTAAACCCTACTATCCAGGGATAATCACTTAACTGTCTAGATTTTTTCCTCTCTGTTTATATACCTAGTTGATATCAATTTCCATATGATTTTATAAAAATGAAATTATGTTGCTCATCTGTTACATGCTTTTTTCCCCCCCAACAATAAATGTGTTATGGACGTCTTAACATATCAGTAGAGATCCTTGTCTTCAGTTTTCATGGCTGCAGAGTATTCTCTTTTGTGGGTAGCCTTGACGTAATTTATTTAATCCTCTGTAATGGAAGTTTTGGTGGCATCCAGTATTTGGCCCTGTTAATGTTGTGATAAATATCCTTGCATGCTCATCCAAGCATTTGCTTTTCTGGATTTCTTACTGTATGTTTTTAGATACAGAACTGTGGGTCAAACATTAAGTACGTTAAAATTTTTAATGCATGTTTTAAACTGCCTCCTGGAAAAGTGGGAATGATTCAGTCCAACAGTCCTGGCTGGTAGGATGGTTGTGGAATGACTACAGGTAACTGCAGGCTTTCTTTGGGTCCCTTAGACTGTGCAGTCCCCCAGCTCCGATTATTTCCTGGGCATTTGTGGGTGGACAGCCCTGCCTGTCTTCTACTCCAAATGACAGTAGGCCTGCTTCTTCCATCCATCCCCCAGAATGCTGTTCGTGTCCCACGGGACTTTGAGGGCTGCAGTGTCCTCCGCAAGTACCTGGGCCAGCTCCACTACCTGCAGAGTCGGGTCCCCATGGGCGCAGGCCAGGAGGCCGCTGTTTCTGTCACCTGGTGAGAGCTGGCAGGGCTGGGGGGAGCCTGGAGGTTGCCTGGGACAGCCCAGGGGTGTCTGGGCGGTGGGGATGCCCCTCTCCCCCCCCGCCCCCACCGCTTTCTTTTCCTTGCTGCACAGCATGGGGAGTGGCTTGGTGTGGTCTCCCCAGGCCTCCCTCCCATCCTATGCCACACTGGGGGTGGTGGGTTGCTTCACCAGCTCCTTCACTCGAGATGACTGGGGTGGCCTGTCCACAGGACTGAGATCTTCTCAGGCAAGTCTGTGGCCCATGAAGACATCAAGTATGAGCAGGCCTGCATTCTCTACAACCTTGGTGAGCTACCTAACCCCTTCCCCATGGCCCTACCTCCCAGCCCTGCCCACCCCATCTCAGCTCAGCAGGAGGCCACAAGGGCAGTGGGCTGATGGAAGACGCCTGGATTCTGACCCTCCCGCTGCCTTCCCACAGCCCTGCTGGTGCCTCTCTTCTGGCCCACAGGGAGCCACCCTGCTGGGGAGAGGCTCTACTAGGCTGGCTGCCACATGGTGTTGCTAGTGTGCTCCGGCCCAGAGGGGTGGCCTCTCTTTTCTGACTGGACAGATCCCGGCCCCCTGTGTGGCTCTGGATTGCTTCCAACAGGAGGAGAACAAGGCTGGCCTAGACTTGCCTTGCCGTCAACCCTGATGGCTCAGCCTCAGCCTGGGGAGCCCCAAGTCCTATGTAGTCATCCCTGAGGCACTGAGACTGGACTTGTAGGCGATGTGGACGGCAGGAGCCCCTTCCCTTCCACCCCATCCCTGCCTGGTGCAGAGCCAGAGACCGAGACTCCGTTTACTCCAGCTTTGGTGCCCTTGGTCCAACTGCCCCAGACCCCTGTTGTCCTGATCATGGGTGACACCAGCAGTCCCAGGCTAGCCCTGACCCCGTGTTCTTTGCCTCCCCAGGGGCGCTGCACTCCATGCTGGGGGCCATGGACAAGCGCATGTCTGAGGAGGTGAGGAGGGTAGGGGCAGTGGGTGGGCCGTAGGACAGAACCAGGGAGGGGTGCTGAGTATTGTCAGCCTCCAGAGTGTGAATCCTGCCCCGTGGAGAGGACACAGGCAGCTCTGTGGCTCTGCTTCTGGCATCCTCCCCTGTTCTCTCCCAGGGCATGAAGGTCTCCTGCACTCACTTCCAGTGCGCAGCAGGTGCCTTTGCCTACCTGCGTGAGCACTTCCCTCAAGCCTACAGCGTTGACATGAGCCGGCAGATCCTCACTCTCAATGTCAACCTCATGCTGGTGAGGAGATGCCCTTGTTGGGGCCGAGTTGAACCCAGGGGCGGGCACGGTTAGGGCTGGATCCTAGAGGTCCTGTGCACATGGCAGTGAGGGAAGATCAGAGGCTTTGATCTTTTGAGCCCCAGCTGGATCAGGAGCAGGGCTGTGCTGCTTGGAGTGCGGGAGGCTGGGTGGAGAGGGCATCCGTGTGGTCTGTGCCGGTGAGGAATGGAGTGCATCTCCATCTGCTCTTCCAGGGCCAGGCTCAGGAGTGTCTTCTGGAGAAGTCCATGTTGGACAACAGGAAGAGCTTTCTGGTGGCTCGCATCAGTGCACAGGTAGGGACAGGGATAGACGGTGGCCCACAAGGGACTGATGCCAGGCTTTTGGTTTACTTCCGATCCCCAACTTATAGCGCTGTCCTGGCTTCTAGGTGGTGGATTACTACAAGGAGGCGTGCCGGGCCTTGGAGAACCCCGATACCGCCTCACTGCTGGGCCGGATCCAGAAGGACTGGAAGAAGCTGGTACAGATGAAGATCTACTACTTTGCGGCTGTGGCTCATGTGAGGGCACCGTGGCCACCAGGGCTGGGCTGGGCTGAGTTGCCGTAGCTCAGGAAGTAAGTAGTGACATCTCTTCTTTCTCAGTTGCACATGGGGAAGCAGGCTGAGGAGCAGCAGAAGTTCGGAGAGCGGGTGAGTGAGCTGTGGCAAGGAGGGGACTCTGGACTGGTCCCAGCCTTGTTGGTCAGATCCTCGTGGGGACCCTTCTTCTGTCTCTCACCCCCACATCGCTGGCTGCCCCCCACCACCGCCGTAGACCTGGTGTTTCTCATGTGTTGTCCCAAGTGTGCAGCCTTCATCCCCAGGGGACAGAGGAGGCGCAGCAGGCTCCCCTCGGGGATGGCTGGTGGGAGATGCAGGCTGTGGGGTGGAGCTGGAAGGTAGACACTAAGCGTCGTGCTGTTGGCTGGGCTGGCGCGTGGCTACCTCCTCAGCTCCTTGTCTTCTGATGGGTCACCTGATGGCCAGACAGGCTCGGTGGGGGTTGGGGTGGCGGAAGGAGTAGGGTCCAAGCAGGGAAGGACGGACTGGTCTCTGTCCCCCGCAGGTCGCGTACTTCCAGAGTGCCCTGGACAAGCTCAATGAAGCCATCAAGCTGGCCAAGGTAAAGATGAGGAAGAGCCTGAGAAGACAAGGAGCAAGCCTGGTGGGGCTGAGGGGTGTCCTAGCACTGGCTGTGGTTGGCACTGAGCACCCCCATCCCTACCCTACAGGGCCAGCCTGACACTGTGCAAGACGCACTTCGCTTCACTATGGACGTCATTGGGGGAAAGTGAGTTTCTGGGGTTCGGGGTGGCTCTGGTTCCTTCTTGTTAGGAAGGGTCTTGGCCTTTTGCCTGCATCATTGGGAGGAAGCCACCAGGGCCAGAGAGTAGTGGCCCACGTGGGAGGCTAGGTCCTGGATCCCTGCTGATCACTCAAGACTCCCCATTCCTCCTTCTCCTGACCCCCAGATACAATTCTGCCAAGAAGGACAATGATTTCATCTACCACGAGGCTGTCCCAGCACTGGACACCCTTCAGCCTGTAAAAGGTCTGAAGCTGAAGGGAGGCCAAGGATCGGGGTAGGGGCTGAAGATGGGACAGAAGAGAGGCAGTCGAGGTTCGAGTGGGCCTGGTCTCCACGATTCTTCCTCACCCCTCCCAGGTGCCCCCTTGGTGAAGCCCTTACCAGTGAATCCCACAGACCCAGCTGTTACGGGCCCTGACATCTTCACCAAACTGGTACCCATGGCTGCCCATGAAGCCTCGTCGCTGTACAGGTGGGCGGGACAGGCAGGCCCTATTAGCCCAGGTCGGGTTGGGATATCTCAACAGACATGGGCTTCCAGCAAATTGCTGTCACTTCTCCTGCAGTGAGGAGAAGGCCAAGCTGCTTCGGGAGATGATGGCCAAGATTGAGGACAAGAATGAGGTCCTGGAGTGAGTGCAGGGCTCGGGTGGGAGGCATGGAGGGTACACACCAGACCTCTGTGGGGTCCCCAGTGTTGCCTGCGACAGGGAGAGGAGTCAATGAAAGGTCTGTTGGCACCAGCAGGCCTCCTGGCTGCGCCCTCCCTGCCCAGGGTCTTGTATGCTAGATTTGTAAGTTGAGAGTCACGCATCTTGAGAGGAGGATGTCCCATTGTTTTCAGCAGTGCCCTGGGCATGTTCTGTGGTGGCAGTTGAGATGCTGATTTGTTGTCTGCTAGGACCTCAGACCTTGCTTCAGTGGTGGGGGCTTGCCCTAGTGGGCTCCTTGTGTAGCTGAGGGGTTGAGCCAGCACCCACCTGGTCCCGTTGCCCCTCAACAGCCAGTTCATGGATTCAATGCAGCTGGATCCCGAGACAGTGGACAACCTTGATGCCTACAGCCACATCCCACCCCAGCTCATGGAGAAGTGTGCGGCTCTCAGCGTCCGGCCCGACACTGTCAGGAACCTCGTCCAGTCCATGCAAGGTGAGTAAGGAGGAAAAGCAAGCAGGTGGAGGGCAGGAACGTGGGAGTCATCTGCTGCAGCCTTCTCTGTGTCCCTTGTTGACCGAGGATGGAGGTTTTCACCCCTCCCAGCCCGTCACAGCACCGACTGCACACTTCGGTGAACCACCGCACCCTGTGTGCCCTCTGTCTGCACTGCTCAGCCAGCACTGGGCTGCACACAAGCCTGACGGAGGGGGCAGTTCTGTCTCCTGGGGGATGGGCCAGATTGGATGCCTGGTCTGCCTGCCACAGGAGCTGACCCCACCTCCTCTAAACATGCCCCCAGTACTGTCAGGTGTGTTCACGGATGTGGAGGCCTCCCTGAAGGACATCAGGGACCTGCTGGAGGAGGATGAGCTGCTAGAACAGAAGATGCAGGAGGCAGTGAGCCAGGCAGGGGCCAGCACGGCTGTCTCCAAGGCCGAGCTGGCAGAGGTGAGGCGAGAATGGGCCAAGTACATGGAGGTCCACGAGAAGGCCTCCTTCACCAACAGCGAGCTGCACCGCGCCATGAATCTGCATGTTGGCAACCTGCGCCTGCTCAGTGGGCCTCTGGACCAGGTCCGGGCCGCCCTGCCCACGCCAGCCCTCACCCCAGGTGAGCCCCCTTCCTGTCCCCATGGGGAGAGGCTTGGTGCTGGGGTTTTCTCTGGCCTCACTGACCACTGCCGCTCCCAGAGGACAAGGCAGTGCTGCAGAACCTGAAGCGCATCCTGGCCAAGGTGCAGGAGATGCGGGACCAGCGTGTGTCCCTGGAGCAGCAGCTGCGTGAGCTTATCCAGAAGGATGACATCACGGCGTCACTGGTTACCACAGACCACTCAGAGATAAAGGTGGGGCTGGGTGAGCAGTGTGCAGGGGCTGACTCTGGGCTCCACCCTTAGGTGGTGAGGCCCTGAGTGTCTGTCCTCCACCCCCCAACGCACTCCCTCAGAAGCTGTTTGAGGAGCAGCTGAAGAAGTATGACCAGCTGAGGGTGTACCTGGAGCAGAACCTGGCCGCCCAGGACAACATTCTCCGGGCACTGACAGAGGCCAACGTGCAGTACGCATCTGTGCGGCGGGTGCTCAGTGAACTGGACCAAAAGTCAGTGTCTAGCCCTGTGCGTCTACCCAGTCCTGCCCAGAGCTGGGCTCCAGTTACTCACCTCCTGCCGGCCCTTCTGCCCGCCAGGTGGAACTCCACGCTGCAGACCCTGGTGGCCTCCTATGAAGCCTATGAGGACCTGATGAAGAAGTCCCAGGAGGGCAAGGACTTCTATGCAGACCTGGAGAGCAAGGTGGCTGCTCTCCTGGAACGGGCACAGTCCACCTGCCAGGCCCGCGAGGCAGCCCGCCAGCAGCTCCTGGACAGGTGAGTGTGGCCCCGGGGCCGGGGTGTGGCTGCAGCCCAGACCGAGGTCAGGCTGAGGCGGGGTGTGGCTCCACTTCTTCCCCACCTCATCCCACAGGGAGCTGAAAAAGAAGCCGCCGCCACGGCCCACGGCCCCAAAGCCGCTGCTGCCCCGCAGGGAGGAGGGCGAGGCAGTGGAGGCCGGGGACCTGCCTGAGGAGCTGCGCAGCCTGCCCCCCGACACCTTCCTGGGGGCCGCTGCCCCACTCCACTTCCCCCCCGGCCCCTTCCCCAGCTCTGCAGGCCCAGGACCCCACTATCTCTCAGGCACCTTACCGCCTGGTACCTACTCAGGCCCCGCCCAGATGTTGCAGCCCAGGGCCCCCCAGGCCCTAGGGCACCCTGTGGTGGCCATGGCACCTGGACCTGCTCTCTACACACCCGGGGCCTACACACCAGAGCTGGGCCTCATGCCACGATCCTCGCCACAGCACGGCATGGTGAGCAGTCCCTATGGGGGGGTGGGGCCCACCCCACCAGCTGCAGGCCTGCCCTCAGCCCCACCTCCCCAGTTCTCGGGCCCTGAGTTGGCCGTGGGGATTCGGCCAGCCACCACCACAGTAGATAGCGTCCAGGCCCCCATCTCCAGCCACACGGCACCACGGCCAAACCCTGCCCCTGCTCCTCCCCGGCCCCGCTTCCCGGGGCCGCCCCCCCAGCCACTGCCCGTGCCCTACACTTACCCGATGGGGGCCAAGCCACCCCTCGCAGCTCCCCCAGCCCAGCACCACTTTTCTCCTGGGATGCCCCCAGGTTTTTCAGCCCCGAGGACTGGGCCCCAGCCTCATCCCACACGAGCGGTGTTTGGGCCCCAGCCTCCCCAGCAGCCCCTTCCACTCCAGCATCCGCACCTCTTCCCACCCCAGGCTTCAGGACTGGTACCCCCCCAGACTCCCTATCCCTTTGCCCCTCAGCCTGGTGTCCTGGGGCAGCCACCACCCACCCTGCACACCCAGCTCTACCCAGGCCCCTCTCAGGACCCCCTGCCCCCCCATTCAGGGGTGCTGCCTTTCCCCAGCCCTGGGCCCCCTCAGCCTCCCCATCCCACCCTGGCATATGGTCCTGCCCCTTCCCCCAGGCCCCGGGGCCCCCAGGCACCCCCACTCTCCATTCGAGGCCCTCCGCCTGCCAGCCAGCCTGCCCCCACTCCCCACCTGGTGCCTTCACCTGCCCCATCACCGGGGCCCGGCCCCGTCCCTCCTCGGCCCCCTGCAGCAGAGCCAGCCGTGTGTCTGCGCCGAGGTGCTGCGAGTGCAGATCTGCTCTCCTCCAGCCCTGAGAGTCAGCATGGAGGCGCTCAGCCTCCTGGGGGTGGGCAGCCCCTGCTGCAGCCTACTAAGGTGGATGCAGCTGAGGGCCGGCGGCCACAGGCCCTGCGGCTGATCGAGCAGGACCCCTACGAGCACCCAGAGAGGCTGCAGCAGTTGCAGCAGGAGCTGGAGGCCTTTCGGGGCCAGCTGGGCGATGCAGGGGCTCTGGACGCTGTCTGGCGGGAGCTGCAAGACGCACAGGAGCACGATGCCCGTGGCCGTTCCATCGCCATCGCCCGCTGCTACTCACTGAAGAACCGGCACCAGGACGTCATGCCCTACGACAGCAACCGTGTGGTGCTGCGCTCGGGCAAGGACGACTACATCAACGCCAGCCGCGTGGAGGGGCTCTCACCGTACTGCCCACCTTTGGTGGCCACCCAGGCCCCCCTGCCTGGCACAGCTGCCGACTTCTGGCTCATGGTGCATGAGCAGAAAGTGTCAGTCATTGTCATGCTCGTGTCTGAGGCCGAGATGGAAAAGGTGAGAGGGAGAGGTTGGTTGGTGGGTGCCCAGCAGGGAAACTGGAAAACCAGCCCTAACTGCCCTGTTTGTCCTTCAGCAAAAGGTGGCTCGCTACTTCCCTACCGAGAGGGGCCAGCCCATGGTGCACGGTGCCCTGAGCTTGGCCCTGAGCAGTGTCCGCACCACCGAGACCCACGTGGAGCGGGTGCTGAGCCTGCAGTTCCGGGACCAGAGCCTCAAGCGCTCACTCGTGCACCTCCACTTCCCCACGTGGCCAGAGTTGTGCGTCTGCTCCCCTGGGCAGTGGTTGGGGGGCTGGGAGGGTGGTGCGGCCTTCGAGCAGGTCTGGCTTAGAGACACCGCCCCACCCTGCAGAGGCCTGCCGGACAGCCCCAGCAACCTGCTGCACTTCATCCAGGAGGTGCACGCTCATTACCTGCATCAGCGCCCCCTGCACACGCCCGTCGTCGTCCACTGCAGGTAGGTGTGGGTAGCTCCCAAGCGGCCCTCCTCTGGGGGCTCCTGGGCTGGCCTCACAGCCCCTTCCTGCCGCAGCTCCGGGGTGGGCCGCACGGGAGCCTTCGCGCTGCTCTACGCGGCTGTGCAGGAGGTGGAGGCTGGGAGTGGAATCCCTGAGCTGCCTCAGCTGGTGCGGCGCATGCGGCAGCAGAGGAAACACATGCTGCAGGAGAAGGTGAGGGCCCGGGCGGGAGCTGGGATGGGCCCTCCATCCTGGGTGACGGGCCCCGCCCGGCTGACCAGGCCCAATGCGCCCCTGCAGCTGCATCTCAGGTTCTGCCATGAGGCGGTGGTGAAACACGTGGAGCAGGTCCTGCAGCGCCACGGCGTGCCCCTTCCGTGCAAGCCCTCAGCTGGCACCAGTGTCACCCAGAAGGTGAGGGAGGGAGCCCCTGGGGGCTGCTGGGACTGACAGGGCCTCGTGGACTCCGTCTTCACCCACTCTTGTCTCCTCAGAATCACCTTCCTCAGGACTCCCAGGACCTGGTTCTCGGTGGGGATGTGCCCATCAGCTCCATCCAGGCCACTATCGCCAAGCTCAGCATCCGGCCTCCTGGGGGCTTGGATTCCCCGGCTGCCGGCCTGCCAGGCCCTGTAGAGCCCCCAGGCCTGCCACCACCCAGCCTCCCAGAGTCCACCCAGCTCCCATCCTCCTCCCCACCCCCTCTCTCTTCACCCCTGCCTGAGGCCCCCCCGCCTGAGGAGGAGCAGCCGGTACCTGAGGTCCCCAGCCTGGGGCCCCCCTCCTCCTCCCTGGAGCTGCTGGCCTCCCTAACTCCTGAGGCCTTCTCTCTGGACAGCTCCTTGAGGGGAAAACAGCGGATGAGCAAGCAGAACTTTCTGCAAGCCCATAACGGGCAGGGTCTGCGGGCTGCCCGGCCCACTGACGACCCCCTCAGCCTTCTGGATCCACTCTGGACACTCAACAAGACCTGAACAGGGTTTGCACTACATTGTCTCCCATGCCAGTCTGCCCCTCTTGAGGTGGGGCCTAGTCTTACTCCCATTCCTGCTGCCTTCAGCCCTGCCTGGCCCAGCCCACAGCTCTATGGGATAGAGATACACCACGGGTCTTGGGTCAGGTTCTGCTCCTTTGTGGGACCTGACATTTTCAGCTCTTTGCTGTTGAATAAACAAACCTGTTCTGTGGCCAGTGTCTCTGCTCTGCGCTGCTCCCCGGGAGGTGGGGGGCTGGGCCCCAGCAGCACCACCTTTCTTTAGCGAGTGTGGAGGTGGAGGGGGTCACCTTGGTTTCCACACCTCTGAAGTGGTTATGCAAGAAGGCCTCTAGTGCTGGCTTGCTAAACTTCCCCAGCCTGTAAACTGTTCCTCTGACTTGTATGGCTTCTGGCAGGAGCTGCTCTGAGCTGAGAACTGTCTAACCAAGTGCTGTACTTCAGGCACCAGGAGGGTGTAAACGATGCCAGAGCGCACCCAGGGGAAGACGCAAGCGGCTCACAAAGCCCCTGGCTGATGTGATTTTTAAAAAAAATTTAATATTACAGTCATGAGGCAGGACAGGACAGTTCAGAGGCAGCTTCCCAAAGATTCAGCTCTTTCCCCAGTCCAGGTCCAGCACACTGCCCCAAAGAGCACCCCAGCCAGACAGGCAGGGAGGCCCACCCTCAGTCCAGCTTCTCCAGCACAGAGGGCACATACACTAGGCTGAGCTCGCTGCCAAAGTTGCAGACAATGGCAGCATTGTCCAGCACCAGGATCTGGCGGGCCGGCTGGGCCTCGCTGTTCTTCCCCAGGTAGACTGTCTGTAACAGGTCCCCGTAGTTTAGGTCCCAAAAGGAAACACAGCCCTGGCCGCCGGTCACCAGCAGGTTGTCTGAGATGACACCCAAGCTTGCACCACAGCCCAGGTCCTGGAGGCAAGGACAGGACAGGCTCGGTGTCGAATCCTTCCCTAAAACACCGAGAATCCCGTGGCCCCCAACATGCCTACCTGCTGAATGGAGTACAGCCTGATGCCTGTGCTGCGGTCCCAGATGCTGATGAGGTCATCTAGGCCACTACTGATGACACAGGAGGTGGTACAGGTGAGGGAGGTGACATCCCCACGGTGAGCGAACATGTGGCTGACCCGGCTGCCAGTCAGCACATCCCACAGGCAGATGGCCCCATCTTGTCCTCCACTGGCCAGCACCATGGTCTAAGGGAACAGGCACAGGGGAGCTGGTCACTGTGGTGAAACACCTCTGTCCACAAGGGTGGCTTAGCGCCCTGGTGGGTGGGAGCCCTCACTCTGCTTCACAGAGGCCCTTGGGGACCAGCTCCCAGGAGTTAGAGACAAGGGCCATGGGCCTGGCTTGATACGCTGCACCCCAGCCACGGCCCTCACCTGGTCAATGTACACAGTCGTGATGGCCCCTGAGTGGCCTTGCAGGGTGAAGAGGCAGCATGAGTCCTCCAGACGGTACACCTGGGGCAGGAACAGGTATCAGGTTCTGGTCTCTCTGGGATTTTCCAAATCACACTTTGGCCAGGAACTCCCTTCCACAGTTCATCCAGGACACCTCCAGCCACTCCCTGACTGACCCCATGTGCTCCCCACCCCCTGTGCTGGGCCACCCCAGTGCCCAAGAGATGGTGCCAACACTTACTCTCAGTGTGTGGTCCTGGCTGCCAGTCACGAGGCGCCCGGCAGCTGCCTTCAGGGCTGTGATGGGCTTCTGGTGTGCACAGGGCACTGTGTGGGTCAGGTGACAAGCCACTGCGTCACTGCTGCTGTACATAGGGGATGTGGGGGAACTGCCCCGCCCCGGGGCCCCTGGGGACAACAGGCCAGGTGAGAGATCTCCAAGAAGACACCCTGCAGGCAGCCCCTCCGCTCCACCCACCAGGTGCAGGCAGCAGCCCAGTCCAGGTCCCCTGACCTCGGAACTGCAGGGGGCTGAGGGCAGTGTGAGTCTCCAAGGAGAAGAAATCAAGGGAACCGTTGAGCCGGGCAGCCACAATCCTGGAAGAGAAGAGCGGCTGCCAGGTGGCTCTCCCTCAGAGCCCCCAGCCTTGGGGCTGAGCACCGCGGGCCCTTCACAGGCCCTTCCCACTGGCTGTGGGAACAGTGGAGCCATGAGGGACCGGTGGCCAAGAGGGAAGCACAGGTGCTGGGGACCAGGTTGCAACTCCAATTATTAACCTCTGTGCCTCAGTCTTCATTTGTGAAATGGGAACAACTGTACCCACCTCACAGCGTGGTCATGAGGAGTAAATGAGCTGGTGTGTGTAAAGTGGTACCTGGGGAGCATCATGTAAGATTGGAAATTAAAAACAAAAACAAACAAGGGGGATGGGCAGTCCCCCTCCACAGCCTGGAGCTAAAGGAAAGGCTTCAGGGGAGGAGAAATAGGACCTAAGGTGGGGCTGTGTTCTAGAGCCACAGACGGTGTTGCTGTCTCCATCACAGAAAAGCAGCTTCGACCCAAGCACCACCTGCTCCATTTCCTTTTTCCACAAAGAAATAAGGATTATTCTCCACCGCCCCTGATTCCTAGGCACAGGTTGACAGGCAGAGATGGAGACATTAGCCCTGTGGCCCCAAAGCTTTGAAGTGAGTGGAGTTCAAAATCTTACTCCAGCAAAGGGCAACGCACATCTTCACCTCTGCCCATAATCTGAAGGATCTATGACAGAGATGGGGAAGGCACAGCACAGGGGTGGGAGGGAGAGACCATGGAACTTTGGGGGTTGAGCTGAGACATGTGGGCTTCCCCTAAAATTCAAAAAACAAACAAACAAACAAGCAGTAGCAGGGGAGAATTTCCAAGCGTGGAGAACCCAGTGAACTTGGCCAGACCGCAGGGTAGGATGTTAGCTAAATAAGGCCTGAGCGAGAAGCCTGGCAATGGCAGGAATGACAGCAGCAGCCAACAGAAACTAAGAGGTAAGAGCAAGGGGTATCCCCACCCCAAGAAAATGAGGCTCCAGCTTCAGCTCAGATGGTGGGGCCACAGTTAGCGACCCTGCAAGGAAGAGCCAGCGTGGGTCAGGCAGGTGAAGCGTTCAGCAAAGGCACCTAGTCATGGGTGAGGCCCAGGTTTTTCAGCCCAGAGGTGGGAGCTCAAGCCTGAGAAGCCGGGAATCCTCCTCTCCCAGAGAGTGTGTGATCGAGCCCCGGGAACACCCAGCCAACAGCCGTGCTGAGGAGGGAGGCGAGGACAGTGTCCAGCATCAAAGGGGAAGAAAAGACGGTTCTTCTGAAAATGCATTTTTCTGGAACTGAAAACCCAGGAAACCTAGAAAGGCCAGTATTGACAGACTACCTAGAGCAACTTTGACTTCAGAAGGGTGAGAACTGCTCACTCTCCATGTGCCAGGCCCTATTCTAAGTGCTTCCTACCTGTTAACCCTTTGAGCTGTCACCCTCCCACTGAGGTGGCCTACCTGCTGTTCACAGGTGTGGGGCTTGGCACAGAGTAGGGAAGTCAAGTCACACTCCAGTGAAGGGGAAGCAGGGCTCAAACCTCAGAGTGTGCTGGGCTGGGCTGTCTAGGGTTGAGGCAGGCATCCTAGCACGCGCACCTTTTGTCCAGGAAGACGAGGGCCGTGATGCCCGAGGAGACCTCCTCGCTGCTGCAGCGCAGAGTGCCCTCGATGGCGTCCCACACCTGCAGGCCCAGAGGCTGTGAGCACCTGCGAGCTGGGAGGGCCCACAAACCCCCTGCACAGACGTCCCCTCTGCCCACCTCCAGCCGGCCACTGCTCCGCCCCACCACGATGAGGCTGCCCTGCAGCTCCAGGCTCCAGATGGAGCCATCTGCGCTGGGGGCCCAGGCGAGGGAAGGGGAGCCCTTCTCGGGAGGAAAGCCCCCCTCGTCCTCAGGGGCCTGGGGCAGCGTGGGCCCAGGCGAGGGTGGGCACAGGGCTGGTGTGTGGACAGGAGCCATTCCCTCCTCCTGGTACAGTCGCTGCACCAGGTGGCTGAAGTCATAGCCTGGGGAGGCCTGAGCACGGCGGCAGCCCGCCCGGTACCGGGGCTCGGGCTGAGCGGGCTCTAGGAGCTGTGGCTGCGCTGAGAAGTTGGTATCGATCAAGCAGGTGAGGTCCGGCTGGTCCCCGAAGAGGGAAGCTGGCGGAGGGCCCCGGGGACGATGCCGTAGTGGAGGACTGTCCCCAGGCTCCTCTGGGCCACCCTTCCCACCGTCTGACAGCTGTTCCCAGCTCTCCTGAGCCTCCAACACGCTGCCAACACCACTGTCCTGGCGCTGCCTGCTGGGGGGTGGGGAGGGTGGGGTGAGGACAGTGGGGCACAGATGCAGGGCAGGGCGTGGGTGGGAGGTGGGGGGTACTTACCCCGGGTGTGGGATGCGAGTGAGGCAGTCTCCAGTTTGCGCGTCCCACACACACACGTGGCCTGCCAGGCAACAGCTCACCAGCAGCATCCCGTCACTGGCCAGACACTCGATGTCCTGTGGGAGCACAGCATGGACATGGGCACAGGCGCTGGTGTCTGAGCGGCCCAGGCCTCAGGTGCCCCCAGCTCCCACCCGCGCTCACCATGAGGTGCCCGCGCAGCACCAGGGGCACAATCTCTGTCTCGGGTGGCGCATAGCCGTAGTCATCGCAGGGCAGCTCCCCACGCCGCCGCCGCCCAGGCCCCGAGCCGGGTTGCCCGTAGTTGCGAGGGCAGAGCACGCGGTATAGGCAGAGCAGCAGCAGCACGAGAACGATGCCCGAGGCCAAGCCGAGTGCTGCCACCCTGCACCGGGCGGAGCCTGGTGAGGCGTGCCCCATCCCCCCACCCCGTCCCTGCCAGCTGCCCCCCTCCCTCGTGGGCCTTACTTGTACAGGGTGATGTCTCTGTGCGCCTGTGCCGTGCCTGGCCCCTTGGGGCCGGCCTCCCAGAGCCCACCCTGCCCAGGCCGCGGCGGGGGCCAGGCACTGCGGCCGTCCTGAGGGTGCCGCCCCTCCAGGGCCTCCCTCGGGTTCAGGCGGAGCGTGACCGGGATGACAGGCAGCAGGCTGATGTACCTGGGGCCGGGCAGCGGGCAGCCTCAGCAGAGATGCCCTCGGAAGGGACCCCCCTCCTGCTGCTGCCCCAGTCCCCCTCTCTGCTCTTCACACGGGACTCAGCTCAATCTGCCAGGCTCCACGAACACCCCTCAGGACAGTCTTCCCAGCACGGGTTGGGGCAGCAGAGGTAACGTCCCTCCCCAGCCCAGCTCTGGCACCCAACCTTGCTCTGTTACAGAAACCGGCAGCCAAGCCATCACTGCTGTCTGTCACCCATTCTGGCTCAGAGCGGGTGGAAGTGAGTGAGGTGGATCTCCTTCTGGCCAAGTGGCTGACAGCAACCTATGACTCCCCAGAGCAGGGCCCCGGGCTACTCTTAGGTTGTGGATGCTTGGAGCCCTGGCTCCTACTTCACAACCTTAGGGGTGTTTATTTGAAAGGAAATGCAGAATTCAAACCAGAGGATCTCCCTCCTAAAGGGAAGGGATGCTCTGGGGACAGCGAGCTGACATCGCCAGGTGGGGAGGTGGGACCTGGCACAGCCCAACTCACCTCTTGGCCAGCGTGATGTTGTAGTAGCTGAAGAGCGTTGGCCAGTGGCGGAAGGACAACTTCCTCCAAAGTTCCTCATCCTCAGTCCCCCAGGTTACCTCTGGGGCTGGGCTGTCATGGACGCCCTCAGCCGGAGCCCCAGGCTCAGGCAGCTCCCCTGGCAATGTCTGGTTCTCGGGTAACTTAGAGGTGCCAGGTGGGAAGATGGAGAAGGCGGGGTCCGGGTGGCTGGCAGGCAGCACACCGCTAGGCACGGGCATGGCAGCCAGGGCACCCTCGCCCAGAGGGCTCTGCTCTGTCACCTGGGCAGTGAGGTACGTGCGCAGCCCTGCTGGGTCTGTGTACACCAGGATGCCAATCCAGACAACGGTGCCAGCCTGCAGTGGGGCATCGGGTGCTCAGCAGGACCTCTGGGAGCAACGGGCAGCCCCAACCTGTCCTTCCCTCCTGCCTCCCCAAGTCCTCCCACTATGACTGGGGGCCAACTGCCCCCCAGAGGGACCTAGTTCCCTTTCCATGGTCAGGGTTTGGGACTCCTGGCCTGGAAACAGAGGTGCACCCTTAGGTTTGTTACAGAACTTTCCCATCCCCAAACCCCACCTCAGCTTGGCCCAGAAAGCTGCTACCTTTCCCATGGTCAGCATGGCCAGAGGGACCAGCTGCATGACCTGCTCCATAGACACCACGGGTCCTAGTCCTCAGAGGGCCTCAGCCTCGCTGCCATCTCACTTCAACTCCTTAGGAGAGGCCCACTGACCAGCCGCCAGCCCTGCTCCTTCTCCCCTCTGCCCAGCCCAGCATTTTCTGATGCCTGCACAGTGAACCCTGACTCGGGCAACCATGGTGGCTCCATCCCAGGGCACCCCGTCCTGGGTCACCCTGGGGAGACGACTCCTCTCCCTAATAACCTTGGCTACGTCTCCAAAGATAGGCTTATCACCTCAGAAACCACCAGGGTCTGGGCAGGAGGGTAGAGTGGGTGGCTTCCCAAAGCCATGAAGGCCTGAGGGGCACCCCCCACCTCCAAGACAAATGCAAAATGCAAGAGGGACTTGAGCGCTGGCCCTCGGGCAGGGGTGGCAGGTACCATGATGAGGCGCTGTGCCAGGCGGGTTCGGGCCAGGAAGTAGACGACACGCAGCCTCTTGGGGAGCCGCAGGTTTCGGAAGGAGGACGGTTGCAGTGTGATGGTGTGGGGTGTGGACGGCCGCACAGCCAGCTGCCGCTCGAAGCGTGCTGGCCGCCCCACCGGCTTAGCTGGGGGCAGGCAGGCCTCAGGAGGCAGCCGCTTGTTCAGGTCCGCTAGCTGTTAGGGGTGCAGTGGTCAGGGCCCAAAGCTGCTGTCCAGAGGCTGCCCACACTGGGCTGCTGCCCTCCCCGAGGCCTGCCCCTGTCTCACCCAGAGATCCCCTGAGCACAGCCAGGGATGCGGAGGAGGTGGGTGGGCAGGGCTCAGCCCAGTCCTACCTCCATCCGGCGAATGTCAATGGACAGGACAGTGGTGAAAAACAGCATCTGAAGGAAGAAGTCAGACACCAGGCCCACGACGGCAAAAAGACAGAACTCCTGGAATTAAGCAGATGAGGGGACACCATGACCTCACGGTCCAGCACCTAGAGAACCAGTTCTGTGCCTGCAGGCACCTCGGAATCTGTAGGGCAGTTTCAGGCAAGGCACAGCAGAGAGAAAGAAAAGAGATGCTGGTAGTTCTGAAATCTGGGAGCAGCCGAAGAGGATAATGCAGCAGCTCCCTCCCTCCCCACAAGGGGGCAGCAGAGACCCCCCCCCCCCCAACACACACACCCTTTTACCCAGAGAAGGCTGATGCCTGAACTTGCAGGTGAGGTGCCTTGACCCAACTTGGAAAGTTCTTTATTTATTTATTTTTTCTGCAGTACGCGGGCCTCTCACTGCTGTGGCCCCTCCCGCCGCGGAGCACAGGCTCCAAACGTGCAGGCTCAGTGGCCATGGCTCATGGGCCCAGCCGCTCCGCAGCATGCGGGATCCTCCCGGACTGGGGCACGAACCCATGTCCCCTGCGTCGGCAGGCAGACTCTCAACCACTGCGCCACCAGGGAAGCCCCAACTTGCAAAGTTCTGAGCCCCACCAGCCTGCTACCCAAAAAGCCCTCCCTGACTGAGCCCCTGGCCCTGCTCACGTGCCACAGACCAACACCTACCTAGAGCCCAAGCCTGGCCTGGTTTGGGGGGCTCTCAGAAATATTCCTGGCAGGGCTTCCCTGGTGGCGCAGTGGTTGAGAGTCCACCTGCCAATGCAGGGGACACGGGTTCGTGCCCCAGTCCGGGAAGATCCCACATGCAGTGGGGCGGCTGGGCCCGTGAGCCATGGCCACTGAGCCTGCGCGTCCAGAGCCTGTGCTCCGCAACGGGAGAGGCCACAACAGTGAGAGGCCCACATACCGCAAGAAAAAAAAAAAAGAAAGAAAAAAAGAAATATTCCTGGCCAGTGACCACACTGGACCAATGAAAGGAAGGGAAGAGCTCGGGGGGGAATTAATTCTGCCCTGAAACTGAAAAGGGGTGGTCTCTCTGCTCCCCAAGCCCTGTGGATAGATGGAATTTTCTCAGATTTAAGTTTTTCTCCCCTGCCCTTGTTGCAACCTCTGGCACATCACCATGGCTTCTACTCAAATGTGGGGTAAGATGAAGGATGGAGCACATGGTGGCACCGTGGTCATGTCAGCTCTAATGTCCCAAGACTGCCCGCGTCCTGCAGACGCCCTCTGGCGGGAGTGGGAGCCTGGGGCCCCTGTGGTCTCAGCTCATCCCCAAACTTCAGCAGGCCTGCACGCTGTGGGGGAGGACGGGGAGGGGATGGCTCTTCACTCCCTTCGCACAACTCGTCCTGGAACCGGCAGCAACAGTCTGGGCTTCTGACTCAGTGTGGGCCCACCCCCACCTCTGCTCACAGCCCCACGGCTGGGCCAGGGCTCTGGGCAATGGCTGGTGGCCCTCCCAGGGTGCGGGCCATGTGTTCAGAGGCTGCAAGGGTGGGTCAGGGCTCGGGTCCGGAAAGGCAGGAAGGGCCCAGTTCAGGGGCCCCACCGTGTTCTGCCTGAGAACTGGGAAACGAGGTCTGGCTGGACTGCACAGCGGGCAGCCAGCCTCTGCTGCACCCACCAAGCCCCCTCCTGCCACTTGGGTGAATGAGAGACAGGCAGCGAGGGGCAAGGACAGGGTCAAAGGCAGAGGCTGCCAGGCTGGGAGCTCAATCCCATGGCCCAGCCTCGGCTCACTGAGTCCTCCTCCTGAACCAGCTACGCCAGGACCACCCTGTGCATGGTGACAGCCATCTTGCCAGCAGAGGGCCCACCTCATAGGTGAGGGTGGCAGTGTAGAGGGGGAGTGCCCCACACAGCTGGGGAAACAGCAGTCGCTCCATGCTCACCTAAGCTACAGCCCTGGAGGGGGCCTTACCTGGATGGCAGGCACAAGGGTAAAGTAGCCAATGAGAATGATGCCCAGCTCTGTGGCCATGTTCTTCATGATGGACCAGCTCTCATTGCTTAGGCCTGCAGAGGACAACAACAGGACCATGGGGCCAGCACGTGACCACTGTCCACTACGTGTCTGCACACAACCACACGGGGAGCCTTCTGAGGCAGCCACTCCACCAAAGCGCCCCAACCCTCAGGACCTGCTGCTGTCACAGCTGCTGCAGGGAAGGAGGGTTTGGAGGGTCCAGGGGAGAGCTACAACCATCAGAGGAAGGGAGAAGCAGCGCGTGAGTTGAGCAAACCCAAGAGGGGAGCCAAGTGACCCCAAAGCTGGCACATCCAGCCTCACAGGCTGTCCTCGTCGGGTGTGCGTGGTCTGTCTGCACGTGGGAGAATGGCTCGAGGGACAGAGGAGGTCGCTGTGTTCTACCTCAGCCCCTCCCGGGCCCCAGGCTATCACACAGTCTCACGTTTAAAGCTCTGAGCGTCCAGTGGACAGCGGCCATTTCCCCTAGTCTCCTCAGAACCCTACGTCTAGTGCAGAGCCTGGCCTCTCACAGAAGCTCACAGAGGTTTGCTGAGTGAACAGCCTGCCCCCAGCCCTGCTCCCACAGATAGGGGGTGAGAAGGACAAGGAGGTGCAAGAGTTCAGACCTCCAGGCTCTTTTCTCGCTTTCGCCAGAACCCCAGATCCCCAGCTCCTGCCATGGAGGCCACGGGGGGCTTTCCTGACAGCTGTGGAGGCAGCGTCTCTGAGGTGACCAGCTTCAGGGGCCTGGGCCTCATGTGATGGAGTGAGGCAGGAGGAAAGACCAGGTGCCAGCCTGACGAAGGGTCAAACATATGAGCCCCGCAGCAGAGTCTGGTCTGCTTTCTGACTGACACATGAACCAGGACGAAGCATGGCCTGGTGACTCCACGGTTCCTCAGGGCTCATGCTAACAAGCTGCCATGGGACGCTGGAGGCCACAGCAAGGGAGGCTCCTGGGCTCCCCGTTTCCTCAGCCGGAAGACGTAGCACAGCCCCCCTCCCCTGCCCTAGTGCACCCCGCACTCCCCACCTGTTACCTTGGGCGATGCGCAGCTTCACCTCGAGGTCCACTGGGGTGGAGACCACTGACTTGGTGAGCACCAACACGTTCTCGAGCCCAATGACCACCACAAGGTAGGGGAAAATCTCACTGGGGACAGAGAGGGACAGGGTGAACCAAGCACTGAGGAGGGCCCCCGACACACAGCTGGTTCTCAACGGGCTTGGGTCCCGGGGGGCTGTGGGGTTGGCACCCTACAGTGGGGGCTGCTGAGCGACTTGCACAGCACAAGACCGACCCCCATCCCAGGAGGGCCTCTGTCTGCACGGCTCTCAGCTTTCAGGCAGGCTTCGAAGCCGTGCGGGGAGAGAGCGACCACCCCCATCTCCATCCATCCAGCACAGCGGAGAGAGGCCCCTGGGCTGCCCAGCTGCCAGAGCACAGCTCTCGGGGCCTTCCCACACCAGACTCCCACACTGGCCAGAGACCACCCAGACAAGCCATCAGGACAAAATGGAAGGGGGAGGAGACCAGCCTAAAGCCCTACTCGCCTCTGTGGAGAAGCTGTGTTTGGAGACGAGCAATTGTTTCTAAAGAAAATTCTCCTATAGCTCTCTGAGACCAGAGGCTCCCACTACCAGTAACGGTCTATGAGGGAAGTCTAGGCACAAAGAACACCAGCCGAGGCAAACGTCACTGGGGTCTCCACTGGAGAGCAGTGGAAGTGGGGGGCTCTGAGGGCACAGCAGACAGCTCTGGCGGGAGGGGGTGTTTAGCACCATCACCTTTAGGAAAGGAAGCAGTTCTGTGAGCAAGGAAGGTAACAGAAAACACAAAATCGCTGTTCCTGAGACCAGTCTGACAAGCCAAGGCAGGGCACAGACCAACTGGCAGTACTCGCTAACGGACAGGCAAGTGGGGCCCAGCAAAGCTGAGGAGACTGAAGCCCAAGGACACACCCAGGGAAGGGTTTTCAGACCAAGTTTCAGAGAGAAATGGCAGGGAAAGCAAACCGTGGAAAGGTGACAAATTAGAATGTGTTTATGTCCTATGTCTTTTAAAAAGCTCACTCTAACGTTACCTATTTTATTAGGCATTTAAATGTTTTAATAGTAAGAAAGGAAGAAATGTACCTTCTCTGTCACACCCATCTATGGCTTAAGCCATCAAGAAGCAATTTGCACGTGTATACATAATACACAAATACACACATACACCCCCATATACCCTATACATACATACAATACATACCCATATATATGCATAAACACACATATATGCATATATAAATACCTACCCCATATACACACACAGAAATATACACATGAACGTACATACATGCACATAACTATATGTGTATTATATGTAAATATAGATATACTATGTATATACATATGTATGAACACAAATCAGGTAACTTAAAGAGGAAAAAAATGTACCTCTTAAATGTCAAAATAACCATGTGAGAATATGGGGTAAGAGCAAGTGTCCAGTGCAGGGGAGGCCAAGTGCCCAGAGGTGCAAGGTCCTCCTGCCTGCGGTCCCACCCTGCCACCCAGTGGAGCCTGCTCGGAACCTACCCGCCGTTGAGGGTGGGCGTCAGGCCGAAGAGCGTGCAGAGCCCCACCGACATGAGCAGCGAGCTGAGTACTGTGACCACGGCGGCCAGCGCCAGCCCCCACTTGGACTTGACCATGTCGATCTTGCCTGGAGGGCAGAGAAGGCACATCAGGATAGCATCTCCCCAGAGCCTGGCACACACAGGCCCTTCTAAACTGAGCTCCTAGGAGGGGAGCGTGCCCTGACAGTTGAGGAAGGGAAGGCCCCGGTTTGACCAAAGAAGGTGTACACTTCCCAGTCTCAGGGGCGTAGTGTGCCCTTTGGGAACCCTTACCCAAGAAGGGACTTCTCTTGAGAAGTAAGAGGAGCCCTGGACCCACCCAAGCCCCTGAGACTCTGTGGGGGTGGTGAAGCCCCAGCTTTTGTAACCACCAAGCACGTTCTACATCTCTGCCTGGGCCACCTGCACAGGCAGGGAAGGGGGTGATCTGGAAATGCCCATATTAGCTCAGAGAAAGCCCCAGCCTCCTTGCCATGGACCTACGCGTGGAGAAGTAGATGTAGGCAAACAAGATGATGTAGGTGGTCACAAGGGGGATGAGCTCAGCGATGCCAATCTCCTCCTTGAAGTGCACGTGGACCAGGCTCTCTGCCCGAAGGCTGCAGTTGGGGCTGGGGTGCAGGAGCATCAGGCGGGCCCGCAGGCTGCCCAGAAACCTGGTCATGGAGTGGGGTGGGGTAGATGGACTGTACCTCTTGGTCCAGGGGACAAAGACAATCCCTGAAAGGAAGGTCTGTCGGGGCTTCCTTCCTCCCCCTGTGTTGGAGGGAGCTTCTCTGTGGTGTCTAACCTTCCCTCCAGTCTCCAGGGTGGGGTGGGGGTGGGGGGTTGGAAGAATTAAAAAGTTGGCAAAGGTGTCTCAGGACCTCCCCCTCAGCACCCCATTCCCAACCTATCACCCCACTCCGACTGCCAAAGGCCCAGGACAGCCGATCAGCAGCATCCTACGGGCCCTTGCTGGGAGCTATCTGCAGCGGTCTGCTGGGAAGGTTCTGAGGTCACATGGGGCTCAGTAGTAACCAGCTGGGGACCCCTGCCCTAGGCTCAAGAGAGACCCCTGGAGGCACCAGGACACTGAATGTGCCAGCCCTGCCTTCGTCCCTTATTCTTTTTTTAAATTTTTTTGGCCATGCAGTGCAGAATGCAGGATCTTAGTTCCCCGACCAGGGATCAAACCCACGCCACCCCCGCCCCTGGAATTGGGAGTGCGGAGTCTTAACCACTGGACCGCCAGGGAAGTCCCAGAGTCCCTTATTCTATTTTTTTTTTTCATCGCCCCGTATTCTTTTTTTTTTTTTTTTTTGCGATATGCGGGCCTCTCACTGCCGTGGCCTCTCCCGTTGCGGAGCACAGGCTCCGGATGCGCAGGCCCAGCGGCCATGGCTCACGGGCCCAGCCGCTCCGCGGCATATGGGATCCTCCCAGATCGGGGCACGAACCCGTATCCCCTGCATCGGCAGGCGGACTCTCAACCACTGCGCCACCAGGGAGGCCCCGCCCCGTATTCTTAACCAGCTGTCAGGTCATCCCACTCAAGTGTCAGCAGACAGCACCCTTCAGCCTAAGGGATATAAACATTTCTATAGGAGGCCTGAGAACTCCAAGTTCCCAGGGGGCATTCTGGACACTTTAACCAGAACAAGGACTAGTCAAAGCCTCCTGTCATTCCACAGCCCCGTCAGGAGCCCTGAGCGTTGATGGCCTTACTTGGCATCATAGTGCTGGAAGACCAGGGTGATGGTATACGAGACCAGCCTCTTCCTGGTGTAAAGGCTCACTCCGCTGTACTTTCCAGGGACACCGAACAGCAAGTCTGCAGACAGAACACAGCAGGTGCTGACAAAGGAACGGCAGCTACTGTAGAGACACCAGGACCCCTCTCCACCCCCATCTTTGGAAACTAGGGGTAACCCCTGATCTGCTAGAGCAGCCATCAAAGAGGACATGGTGACCAACAGGCCCTCTGGCGGGTTCTCAAGGAACCTGCCCTGGGGGTACCTTTGAGCGTGGCTGAGGTCTGCAGGGTTTTAGGTTCGTGCTGATGGATGGTTCCGATGATGTCAGGATCAGCATGGAAGTGTTCCCGGTCATTCTGCCAGAAGTTCCCAGGGGACAGCAGCAGGCATCCATGCTCAGGGAGGAGGTTCCGGAGCTTCCTGAGGCCTGGCAGCAGGTCGGTCACCTGCAGGCATACCTCCTCCAGGCTCCTGGTCCCGGAGCTGTGCGGGAGACAGGACGAGGCACCTGCTGTGTCTGCCAGCACAGGATAGGCCCACTGCGCTTACGAGGTCTCCGTCATCAGGCTCCCAGATGCCTGGTATCTCAAAGAGCCTGAGGACCAGGGCAGCAGGAGAAGTTCTTCCAGGTGGTCAACAACCAAACCATGTGGCTGTCTGACCTTCAAAGTGCATGTGGACCCCAAAAGCCCATCACCTCCGAGGAGAAGCAAGATCTGGGAGTGTGCACAGCCCCACTCACTAGAATACCTTGGCCAGTTCAGCAGGCAGAGGGGATAGGGTGAAAATCAAGGGCTTTGTCTTGTTCACCAAAATGCCTGTCAAAGCCCTCAGCTGACTAAAACCCAGCAGTGAGGCGGCTTACAAAGACAGCACACTCCAGAGAATCACTGGTGGGCTGGGATTTCAGAAGTGTACCCCCAGGGACAGCTTGCTTCTTGTCAGAATGGCCACCACCATTAGATTCACATCTCACAACCCCTAGGCAGTGGGCCCTCTGGGTCACGAGCCAAACAGACCTCAGCTTGTCACAGGGTTGGCCCAGTGGATACCTAGTCTGTCTGAGACCTGGCGACGAAGCTCAGGGCTCTACCTGTGCCATCTGCACAGGTCCAAGGGGAACACAGCCACGGTGTACCCACAAGCGTGCTGAGAAAAGCAGTGAGCCCACCCACCTCTTTCTCACTTGTTCACCTTCCACAGAGCTGGCTGGCTCAATGGACTTACACTGAGGGCTGCTCCCTCCCTTCGATACAGAGCTGGATCAGGGAGGCTGCGGTCCCAGGGAGGGATACCTGTCTCTCAGCACATGGTTCCGGATCTCCTCCACCAGCTGGAATGCCCGGGACAGAGGTGAGCGGAACACATCTACTGCCAGGAGGTTCTTGTGCCAGGGAGATACTGAAGACTTCACAAATATCTGTTGGATATAAGCCACCGGGGCACCCACGTACTGCAGAAGAAATGGGGGAGGGTTAGAGAAAGGTCAGCTCAGCACAAGAGGGAGAAACATGGCCTGTACTCAGGAAGGATTTACTGAGCACCTACTACGGGCAAAGCAATGAGGGGCCAACAGGACAGGCCTTCAAAAATGAAGATGTCCAAAGGGACTTCTTACCACTTAATGGACCACTTTCCTACACATTTTCCAATAGAATAGGGGTTGCCAAACTATGGCCACAGGCCATAAATTGAGCCTGGCACCTGTTTTTCTAAATAAAGTTTTCCTGGAACACAGACATACCCACCCCTTCTGCACTGTTCCGCTTTCATGCGACAAAGAGAGGTGAGTGTTCACGACAGATGGCATGACCCACAAAACCTAAACAAAACCTGTACTATCTAGCCCTTGATGCAAAATGCCTGCTGACCCTGCAATAGGCCATAAGCTCCCCAAAGGGTGTAGCCTATCTTGCCGATCCTGGTTTGGCCACTTGCAGGTCGCTGGTTTTTGAAGCTCAATAGACCCAGTTCTAAATCTCTACTCTCCAACTGTATGGCCTTGGAAATGTTTTTGACTTCTCTGGATTTCAATTTCCTCAGTGAAAGGGAGATAATGACATTCACCCTGCAGCATCACTACGATTTGCACACAAGCACGCGCACACGCACACATAAACAGCACATGCGGAGACTTAAGTGCCGATGGAAACACTAGCAATAACCCGTGTGGCACATCGTCTCACTGACCCCCAAAACAGTCCTATGAGAAGCAAAGTGACTCGCTAGGGTTTCAGGACTCAAGAAGGATGGTGTGAGGATTCAAACCCAGGTCTCCTCGTTGAACACCACACTTTTCTCACTAGAACCTGCCATCTATCCTTAAAGAGCTAATATGCACTTAAGTGACAAAAGTGACACACGTCATAGGCGAGGAGTGGCTTCCAGCGACGGACGTGTCAAGGAGCGCCCCCAAAACAAGGTACTGGACTAGCTGCAGCGAAGCTGTGGCTGGAGAGGAGCTGACTGGAGGCGGGGAAGGGTTGGTGGAAGAGGGGCAGTGAGGGCCTCTGAGGAGCAGCCTGGACAGCACAGAGGGGTCCTGGCGGGTAATAATGGAAATCACAGTAAAAATGAGAGGTGGCCAGGATGACCCCTGGCTGAGCCGTCTGGATTTTAACCAGTTGACAAACAAAAGCCCCTGACTATCTCTGAGAGGGAGGGGCAACCCACCCAGAGACAGGGACTGTGCGCCCACAGGCGTGAGGCACTGTCAAGAGCAGGCTGGAGGAGCCGAGGGACGAGGGGACTGTCCTGAAGCCCGTGCCGCAATCAGGAACTCTGAAGGGCAGGTGTGTAGATGAAAGGCAGGCCACCTAGCCACCCAGTGATGCCGTACTCCAGGCTGTGGCACGAGCTAGGGTTAAGATGCTGAGCACACACAGCAAGTTAACATCTCCTGGGCCCCTGAGCCCCTGGGCGCAAAGGAACAACCCCAGGTATCCATCTGAGCCTTTGTGAAGTGTGTATTTATGAAAGGCTCTGGGGACAGAAGTCCTCACCCACTTAGTCTTCTGCAGCAGACTCAGCCCACTAGAAGCTGCCAGGAGGTAGAGAGGTACCTAGACAGAACTGACTGCCACAGGTCCTGACCCAAACAGCAGCTCATCAACTCAACACACCACACAGGCCTGAGTATGGACGGAGCTGCCCAGAGACCCACAGCTCTACAAGGAGAGCGATACCCAGGGGATCATCCTCAAACTCTGTGAAGGACACAGCGCATCACCCAGGTAGAGCTGGCACCGTGGAGCCTCCAGATCCAGGTCTGTTCCCACTGGGCACAAGGCTGTGACTCCGCACGTACCATCTCCTCTGCCCACGGCCCTCGTCACACACTCCACCCCCACCCTTAGGCCCACTGAGCCTGTGCAACTGAACCTTTGGTTTCCAGGCAGGACAGCTCCTTGGCCCTCCAGTCCAAATCCAGCCCCCTTCCCACCCAGGACCATCCAGGCCACCATTTCAACAAAGTAACAATGAACATACTTCAGAACCAGAGCTCTCATTCTGGGCTCTAGGGATGGCTCCAGGAGTTCTATGAGCACCCTGCTTAACTCATATTTCTTCTGAAAAGTGTATCTATTATTATCACTGTCATCATTTTTAGGGGAGAAGATCCATGGTTTTCATCAGATTTTCATAAGAATATGTAACCCCTATGCCCCAGACACCTCTTTTTCCTTTGACCTTCCACCAGCCCCGGGTAAAATCCACTGCTCATTTGTTTTCACTCCTCAGCTGGTAAGCCTTACCAGACAAAAACCACGTAGAAGAGAGCCTATGGCACAGCCACGCTCTCCGGCCTTGGCTGGACCTCCCTCTGCTGGCCGGCTCTTATTCACCTCCCAGATTTCCAACTGAACTTTCCAAGCAGCTATTCCACATCTGTCCAGTTCTTTTCAAGATCTTGAGTTAGTCATTTAATATGACTGTATCAAACTCATTGTCCAATACATGTACCCTCAAACTCCCTCTTCTGGGCATCAAAATTTTCTTATGGTGGTTTATTTACAGGCATGAGCCTAACTCTTGTCATTCACTATCTTAGTTTGGGTTCCCCCAGCAGCAGGCCCTTAGACAAGTAGTTTCCTTGGGAGGTGGAGGAAACACAGGGAGGGGAGTAGGTACAGGAGCAGGGAAGGGAAGGCAGCCCACAAAGTGTGTGCTACTGAGCAAGCACCCTCTGTGGATAACTGGATTTAGCTGAGTTATCCCACATAAAGGAAGACAGCTGAGGTTACAAACCAACTCCTATAGTTATTGGTTGAGGGCTGCTCCTAGGGGGTGCGAATTCTCCAGCACCTCAGGCCTTCTGTACCAGAGATCCTTTGACAAATGAGATGCGGATACTGGTGGCTGGAAAGCAGGCAGGCACGAAAATGGTAGCAGGAGATGTGGGCAGGGCCTACCACTCACTGTGCTGGGCCCTATCATAATCCCTACTTGATACTCAAGTAAGAAACAGACATGGAAACACGAGACAACACGAGGTATCCTAAGTGGGTGATGGAGAAAGCGTAAGGGCCAGTGGAGTACAGATGCCCCTGGGTACAGAGCGAGGAGTGCTCACTAGATGGAGGCTTCTAACATGGCCCCAGTAATCCCCACCTCCTGGCACTCATGCCCAAGTATAATCCCCCTTGAGAGTGGGCTGGACCTAGTGACTTGCTTCTGACAAACAGAATAAAGCAAAAGTGATGAGCTCTTATTTCTGAGATTAGGTTGCAAAAGTCTATGACCCTTAAGGCCATTATGCTAAGTGAAATAAACCAGGCACGAAAAGACAAATACCATATGATTCCACTTATATGAGGTACCTAAAGTTGTCAAATTCATAGTGTCAGAAAGCAGAATGGTGGTTACCAGGGGCTGGGAAAGGGGGAATGCGGAGTTACTGTTTAATGGGTGCAGAGTTTCTGTTTTACAAGACGAAGAGTTATGAAGATGGATGGTGATAATGGCTGTACAATAACGTGAATGTATTTAATACCACTGAACTGCACACTTGAAAATGGTTAAGAGAGGGAATTCCCTGATGGTCCTGTGGTTAGGACTCAGCGCTTTCACTGCTGGGGCCTGGGTTCAATCTCTGGTCGGGGAACTAAGATCCCACAAGCCACATGGCACAGCCAAAAAAACAAAAAAAAACAAAACAAAAAACCAAAAAAACAGTTAAGAGAGTAAATTTTATGTTGTGTGTATTTTGCCACAATTTTTTTTTAATGGAAGGAAAAGCAGACGAGTCCTCCTCTGCCCCCCTCCTTTAGAGCCACCACTCTGATGAAGTCAGCCATATCATGAGTTGCTCCAGAAAGGTCCATGTGTCAAGGAACTGAGGGGCTTTCAGCCAACACCCAATGAGGGACAAGAGTCCCTCAGTTCAACAGCCTGCAAGAAACCTGCTTCCAGCTCACTCTCTGAGTGAGCTTGGAAGCAGATTCTCTCCAGTCAGGCTTTGAGATAACTGCAGCCTTGGCTGACACCTTGATTGTAGTTTGTAAGAGACCCTGAGCTAGAGGACCCAGATAAGAAAACCAAGTCTCAGAGAGATAAATAGGATATGCCCAAGGACACACAGCTGATAGGCAGCAGACCAGGATTACAGCCCAGGGCCGCCTAATTCCCAAGCTGGTATATTCTACCTGCCTGGGTAGTTCTGAACTATGTGAGTTCCCATGGAGAACAGGACATAGATGGAAAGGCCCAGCACAAGCAGTGCAGGAGGGGAGCTGAGGTCCTGAGGACCTGTGGGGTCCCTGACCAGGGCTCCTTGGAAACCTTGCATTCAGGCTCAGGCTACCACCAAACACTGCAGTGCTGGGCCGGAAGCCCAGCCACCTCTGTGGACACGGCAGGTAGGTCTTGGTGTGAGGTTCAGGTTTCCACGGTGACCTGGTCTAGGGGAGCCAGGCCAGTGCAGGACACCTCAAGTTTGCTGTTTTAAACACAATCCTTCCTTCACATTTAGAGAAAGCAAGCTAGAGCTCCAGGTATTTCACCTTTACACTGACACACCCAGGGGCTCCCTTTACAACACCATACAGAGGACTCCCATTACTCAGCTCTTCTGGAAAACAGGGCTCCGGCTCCTTGTTCTCCAGCCCTGGATAGGCGAGGGGGTGGGGGTGTGGTGGGAAGGACAGGCTCAGGGGACACGCCAGGGTTAAATTCTAGCTCCACCCCTGGCTGTGTGCCTTGGACAAGGGTCTCTACACTCTCCAAGCCTCAGTCCCTTACTTACTGAGGGAAACGGGAATAAACTCTCAGACCTCAGCAGATCACTGTGAGGACCAAACAAAAGAAACCATTTAGTAAGGTGTCTGGCCAAATACATGTTAGTGATATCTAGTTGTATCATTATGTCTTAAAACTCTTAAAATTGGTTTGGAATCCCTTTAAAATCAATCTCTCCTCCCCTTTCTTGTCCCCTCACCCTCCCTCCTAGGCATGGTCAACTCAGTCTCCAAGTTTCTCTAAGTTCAATTAGATTGACCTTCTTACCACCACTTTCATCATGTCACTGCCTCTAAGGGAATGGCTTTCTACTGCCCAGAGAATTCATTTAAACTCCAGAGCCCAAGATTTAACTTGGTCCCACCTAACTTATCACCTATCAAGCTCCAAGAAAAATGCCTCACTTCAGACTCTCTGTCTCCTAAATAAGCCACGCTTATTCAACAAATCATTCAAAAAAAAAAAACTTTCTTAAGCATATATTATGTGCAAAAGGTTGGACAAATTTGAATGAAACATGACTGCAACTAGGTCACACTACAGTCCACAAGGAGAAACAGAGCACACATCTGCAAGACAGCGGGGGAAGGCTTCCTGGAGAGCGTGATGTGAACTAAGGAGTAAAAGATAAGGAGTGCATGCCCGGTGCACTCAGAGGGCAGTGCAAGCATGTGAACCTCTGTTCTTCTGCCCTCTGCTCCGACCAGATCTAATCAATGACAATGACAGCCAGAAACATTTATCGAATGCAAATGATGGGCCAGGCACTGACCTAACTTTTGCATTCTTTCACTTAATCCTATGACAAATGTATAATGCAGGTATAATTATTATCCCCACTTTACGAATGTGGAAACTAAGGTACACAGGTGTTACATAACCTACCCAAGGTCACATGCCTGTGAAATGGAAAGTCTTCACCTTTCTGCTTTGCTCTGGTCTTCCTCTGGTAAAAACGTCCCTCCTTCCAGAGGGAACTGTCCTCCCCTACCCACAAGACAACTGATCAGTGACTCCAACACAGGGCAGACCTAACTCAGAGCACAAGGACCCAGTAGAGTTGATTAGAGTCCTTTCTGGAGGACACAGAAAAGCCCAACTGCAGGGTGCAGACACCACCCCACTGTGGGGGAACACTTCAGCAAAAGGGGAGAAAGAGGACTATATACTATATAGAAAGAGATACCTCCGGCATACAGAAAGAATTACAGTTCAATAAAACGAAATCCAAACAGCTCAGTTCAAAACGGGCAGAACACTGAAACACTTCACAAAGGAAGGTATGCAAATACAATAAGCACTTGACAGTAGTCATCTGGAAAATGCAAATTAAAAACACATCTAGATTGTTCCATACTTCTATTAGAAAGGCTTAAAGAAAACCCAAACAAACCTGACAGTACCAAGAACTTTACAGCACAAAGACTGAACTTTAATGTATGGAATTTAAAAAATAATTTAGGAGGCTGACAGATGTGAAAAGAATGACACTTTACCTCTGTGGTGTTCCTTCCCAAAACCCATAACCCCAGTCTAATCTAGAGAAAAATAAGCAAATCTCACTTGAGGAACACTCCTCAAAACTGCCCAGATCGGGACTTCCCTGGTGGTCCAGTGGCTGAGAATCTGCCTTCCAATGCAGGGGACATGGGTTTGAGCCCTGGTTGGGGAACTAAGATCCCACATGCTGCAGGGCTACTGAGCTTGCGTGCCTCAACTAAAGGGCCTGCGGGACTTCCCTGGTAGCACAGTGGTTAAGAATCCGCCTGCCAATGCAGGGGACACAGGTTCGAGCCCTGGTCTGGGAAGATCCCACATGCCGCGGAGCAACTAAGCCCATGCGCCACATCTACTGAGCCTGCACTCTAGAGCCCGTGAGCCATAACTACTGAGCCAGCACCACAACTACTGAAGCCCATGTGCCACAACTACTAAGCCCACGTGCCACAACTACTGAAGCCCGTGCACCTACAACCCGTGCTCCACGACAAGAGAAGACACCTCAATGAGAAGCCCATGCACCGCAATGAAGAGTAGCCCCCCACTCACCACAACGAGAGAAAGCCCTCACACAGCAACGAAGACCCAACACAGCCAAAAAATAATAAAATTTTAAAATAAGTAAATAAATAAAGAGCCTGCGTGCCACGAACTACAGAGCCCACATGCTCTGGAGCCCAAGTGCCACAACTAGAAAGAGAAAACCCGCACACCACAACCAGAGAGAAGCCCACACAACGCAACAACAACAAAAAGATCCTGCGTGCCACAATGAAGACCTGACACAGCCAAAAATAAAAATTAATTAATTAATTTAATATAATATAAAATAAAACATTTATTTACAAAAAAACCTGTCCAGGTCATTAAGAACAAGGAAAGTCTGAGAAACTATCACTAAGGAAAAGTAAGGAAACCAGATTTCCTTAGCTTGTACCTATGTCCTTTTTCTCTCCCAAGATCCCATCCAAGATACCATGTTATATTTAGTTGTCCTGTCTCTTGAGGCTTCTCTTGGCTGTGACAGTTTCTCAGACTTTTTTTTGGCTGCATTGGGTGTTTGTTGTTGCACACGGGCTTTCTCTACTTGCAGCGAGTGGGGGTTACTCTTCGCTGTACACAGGCACCTCATTGCAGTGGCTTCTCTTGCTGTGGAGCACAGGCTCTAGGTGCACAGGCTTCAGTAGTTGCAGCATGTGGGCTCAGTAGTTGTGGTTCTTGGGCTCTACAGCACAGGCTCAGTAGTTGTGGCGCATGGACTTATTTGCTCTGCTGCATGTGGGATCTTCCTGGACCAGGGCTAGAACCCGTGTCCCCTGCATTGGCAGGCAGATTCTTAACCACTGCACCACTAGGGAAGTGTTCAGACTCTTTTTTTGATGACTTTGACAGTCTTGAGGAGCGCTAGTCAGGACCTGTGTAGACCATCCCTCAACCGGGACTCGTCTGAAGTTTTTCTCATGATTAGACTGGATTTATGGGGTTTGGGGAGGAAGACCACAGAGGTAAAGCACCCTTCTTGTCACACATCAAGGGTACGTATCATCAACCTGACTTATCACTGTTGATGTTGACCCTCATCACCTTGCTCAGGTTCTCCACTGTAAAGAGACGCTTTTCTCCTCTCTCCACACGGTACTCTTTGGAAGAAAGCCACTATGCACAGTCCACAATTAAGGAAGAGGGATTATATTCCACCTCCCTGAGGGCAGAGTAGCTACCTATATATATATATTTTTTTTAATACAATGATTACTTTTTACTGCATTTTAAAAAATTAATTTATTCTATTTTATTTATTTTTGGCTGCATTGGGTCTTTGTTGCTGCGCACGGGCTTTCTCTAGTTGCGGCGAGCGGGGCTTACTCTTCGTTATGGTGCACAGGCTTCTCATTATGGTGGCTTCTCTTGCTGCGGAGCACAGGCTCTAGGCGTACGGGCTCAGTAGTTGTGGATCATGAGCTCTAGAGCGCAGGCTCAGTAGTTGTGGCGTACGGGCTTAGCTGCTCCACGGCATGTGGGATCTTCCTGGACCAGGGCTCGAACCTGTGTCCCCTGCATTGGCAGGCGGATTCTTAACCACTGCACCACTGGGGAAGCCCAGCTACACAAATTTAGAATTTTTGCCCAGATTTGTCTATTTTCCTTCGCTGATTTATTCAATCATATGGACTCAGATATTTATTTTACACTGTGGGTTATAATCCAATACTACTTTACTTATTTTGTTGCAAAATGTATTTTATTTTCCAGCATTGGCCATTTGGAGCTCTTTCAGTTGGCTCCTGTTTCCCTTTGACATATGCTGAATTTATTTTAAACTGATATCTTTGTCTTCTCCTCCCAAGCACACTAGATCTCCTCCAGAGCAGTGAGGCTCAAGATCATTCTGCCAGGCACACTGCACATGTGCAATAAACATGTGCTGAATAAAGGAATGAACAGAGGAATGAAGGACATTTTGGTTCCTTGGTGTGAGCAGTAGACGCCCAGTGCCCGAGCGTCCTAATTTTCCTTGGGAAACCATCCTCTCTCAACCCCAGCCTGGTGATGAAGACAATCAGGTGATGAAGTCAGTCAACAAAGCACCTCCCTCGGCCACAGGGTTTGGGGTGGGGACAGGCAGGTAACCCCATTCAGAGCCAAGTGGGCACCCTCTCATCCTCCACTGGATTGGATATTGCAAGAACATGGGACTGAATCTGCTGCAGCCACTGTTAGGGAGACAACAGTGAGCGATCCAGACAGGGCAGAGCTGAAAGGTGGACTCCTTCTGAGGCCTAAACCATGCTGCCCTTGAGTAAGCCCTGCCTGTGGCTGTGAGTTATATGACTCAAAAAATGCCCTTTTCACTTACTCTGGTTTGGGTTGTGTTTCCTGTTCCTTATAATTAAAGCAACCCTTAGAATTCCTATAGTGTTGACCTTTATTTTTATGACGAACAGTCAATGGAGGTGAGATAACTGACCACTGAGCTGCATGACACCAGGTGACTGCACCAGGGCCTGGGTCTCCTTCTCAACCTTTCAGGGGCTGGGGAACCCAATCAGAAAGAGAAAAAAGGGACAATCTTCTAATTCCTGAACCCTCAAGTTATTTTGTACACCTGCTTACTATCACCATCCCAGGCCAAAGACGGAACACTAAGGAAGTTTAAAGGGCTCACAAACAGGGCCTCCCTGGTGGCGCAGGTGGTTGAGAGTCCGCCTGCCGATGCAGGGGATACGGGTTCGTGCCCCGGTCTGGGAGGATCCCATGTGCCGCGGAGCGGCTGGGCCCGTGAGCCATGGCCGCTGAGCCTGCGCGTCCGGAGCCTGCGCGTCCGGAGCCTGTGCTCCGCAGCGGGGGAGGCCACAACAGTGAGAGGCCCGCATACCGCAAAAAAAAAAAAAAAAAAAAAAAAAGGCTCACAAACAAGTAAACCCCTAACAGCTGGACCATGAAACATCTATTCTGTACCATCCGGTCCACTGAACTCTACTAGTCACAAAACATTCACAAACACAGACAACCCTGTTGTGACTGGGAACCATCAGCTCCATTATGTGGTAAAACTGCATGAGGTTAATGGAGGTAAAAGGCTTGATCCGGTAAGGTTCCATAGTGAGCCAAGGGTCAAGCTGAGACATGAAGCAACAGAACTGGTTTCTGCCACATCTGACCTTCATGGGCAGAGTACCATTGAGCCTGGATTGTGTACTTCCTCTTGACACCATGCGTAGTTGTAACACATACCTATCTTACCAGATATATCTCTATTTCAGCAACATTAGAGCACAGTTTATAACAAGTTACCTGGCTGCTATATTACCCAAAAAGGAAATGGGAAGGAATGTGTAATCACTGTCAGAGAGAAGGTAGGAGAGGAAAAGCTCTGTGCCCTGAGCTTGGTTTTGTTCCTCAACAACAGACTCAGCAAGCCCAGCACCAATCCATGGGACCAGAGCACAATACATGAGGGAAGAACACTTCATCCATACCTGGCAGGTAAAAGTTTTAGAGACGAACTAATCACTCTTAGAAGATTTCCAAATAATGAGTCCAGAGTTCTGGTGGGTTAAGTCCTGCACCTCAGACGCTCAACTGGAAAGATTGTTTCTTCCTTGTTTACGTTAGTGCTCAGCTCAGAGACAGTCAGCTGAGAACAGTATGATTCAAGAAGAAGCAGTGGGCTTCAGGTCAGGAGATCTGGAGTTCTAATCCAGTGTTGACCCCATGAAAACTAAATTTAAACTGAGGTACATCATCACTCTGGGCCCCAGCTTCCTTAATTGCAAAAGAGATAAACAAAACCTGCATGTTTTACCTGACTGGATTGTGAGGATAAAACAGGACCTAGCAGATTTGAAAAAGTTAGGTGCACACTGCAAATATTAAATGGTGTTGGGACTCTGATGATAAAACATTCTCTAGGGATGCTCAGTGGTTCCCGTAACGACCTTGCGCAAGAAGGAGATGGCCAGTTTGCCAGGGCACTGCCTGGCACCTGTGCATGGTGTGTGAGCAGCCTACATATGAACCCAGACCCAGCTGTCCACAGCTACGGCAACCACAATCCCCAGCTTTTCTCGGACAGACACACTTCTTTCTATGTAGTTTGGTGTTTCCTTTCAAAACAGGAGTGTATAACTAGATATATTAAATGTATAACTGAATATTTTCTGTGCCTTTATAAAGCTATTCAAGTATATGTATTCACACATCAGAAGCTGACCACCCTCACTCGCTCACAGAACCCCTGCCTCGGCCAGTCTGCACCCAAGGCCCAGGGCTCTCCTCAGCGATACACTGAGCACCTACCCACTCTGGCTGCTCATTAGGCTCTTCTGGCTTGTGGTCAGAGGCCACAGGCGGGGGCGAGTAATCCTTCACAGGAGTGGTGAATTCCACGGGTCCTGTTCCTGGCAAGGGGAGTTTCAGCAGTGGGTAGCTGGGATGAACAAAAAGGAGAGAAGAGTTAGGACACGATGGCAGGTAGAAGCTGTGCTGAGGTAACAGTGACGCAGGAACCACTGCAGTTGCACTAAATTCTCCATGCTAGGAGAACTGTACAAATGTACAAAATATTAGTCATAAAACTTCAGAGCTAGGAGAAAACTCAGAAGCCTCTAGATCAGAATTTTTCAAACTCCCTTTTAGTCACAGGAAGCCCAATGCATAAACTACTTTATGAAGTAGTTTACTGGTTGAATATTTTTGGAGATGTAATAAAGGCCAGATGCTACACAAACTTCTGGTCAAATTACACATAAGTAAGACAACAAGAAAAAACTGGGGAGGGACTTCCCTGGTGGTCCAGTGGTTAAGGCTCCGTGCTTCCACTGCAGGGGGCATGGGTTCGATCCCTGGTTGGGAAGTTCTACATGCTGCGTGGTACAGCCAAAGGAAAAAAAAAAAACTGGGGAAACAAAAATCCAGAAGGATCCTGATTCAGACTGCTGAGCAAATTGCTCCAATTTAAAGGGACAGACCATGGAAACTGTGCAAAACACATTGAGGGTGTGGTTTACACTAGATCAGGCTGAACAGAAGTCAATGGACCTACCACACGCAAAGGAAAAAGCTTGGCCTAACATCAAAAAGTTGGCAAATGGATGTGCTTTTGTTTCAGGTTTCACTTCTTTTAAAACTTTTTCTTCAGGACTTCCTTGGTGGTCCAGTGGTTAAGACTCCACGCTTCCACTGCAGGGGTGGCAGTTTTGATCCCTGGTCGGGGAAGTTCCGCATGTGGCGCGGTGCGGAAAAAAAAAAAATTGTACTACATAAAAGTTAATTCTCAGTTTTAAATAAAACTGAGAATTAACTTTTATGTAGTACAATGCACAAATCTTAAGTATAGGGACTTCCCTGGTGGTGCAGTGGTTAAGAATCCGCATGCCAATGCAGGCGACATAGGTTCGAGCCCTGGTCCGGGAAGATCCCTCATGCCACATAGCAACTAAGCCCATGCACCACAACTACTGAGCCTGTGCTCTAGAGCCTGTGAGCCACAACTACTGAGCCCACATGCCGCAACTACTGAAGCCTGCATGCTTAGAACCCATGCTCTGCAACGAGAAGCCACCACAATGGGAAGCCCGCGCACTGCAATGAAGAGTAGCCCCCGCTCTCTGCAACTAGAGAAAAGCCCGCATGCAGCAACAAAGACCCAACGCAGCCAAAAATAAAATATAAATAAATTTAAAAAAAATCTTAAGTATATAGTGCAATGAATTTTTACATATGCCTACACCTGTGTAACCACTACCTAGATCAAGCTATAAAATATCTCCAGAACCTCAGAAGGTGGCCTTGTGCCCTGGCCCAGTGAAGAGTATCCACTACCATAAACCGCTATTAGAATTCCTATCACCATAAATTAGTTTTGCCTGTTTCTGATGGCATATAACTGAAATCATCCATTCCACTGTGTATTCTTTTGTGACTGGCTGTTTTCTCTTAAATTACATCTACTAGAGTCATCCACAGTGGCACATGTAGCAGATCATTCTTTTCCATATGTACTATTCTGCTGAATGAACATATTACAGTGCATCTATCTATTCCAGTGTTGAGGAACATCTGGCTGTTCCCAGCTGAAGCTATTAAGAATAGAGCTATTGTGGTAATTTTTATGTATACACTCATTTTTATGTAAGCACTTATTTCTGTTGGGTATATTCATAGAATGAAATTTCTGGGTTGTGGAATATATGTATATTTAGCTTTGTAGATAACACCAGTTTTCCAAAGTAGTTATTTAAAGTAGTTATTTAAATTTATGTTCCCACCAGCAGTGTGATAGGAGTTTCAACTGCTTCAAATCCTTGTCACCTCTTGATATTGTCAGTCCAATTAATTTTAACCATTTAGAGGAGGAGGTGGTGGTATCTCTCTGTGGTTTTAATATACAGCAAATAGTGTCGAAAACTCTTTCATGTGCTTATTAGCCATTTGGATAAATCCTCTTTTGTGAAGCACCTCTTCAACTCTTTAACTGTTTTTAATTGAGTCGTCTTTATATATTCTAGATATGAGTCCACAGTCCTTTATACAGCTATGAATTTCCCTCTTAGTTCTACTTTCGCTGCATCCCATAAGTTTTGGTATATTGTGTTTTTGTTTTCATCATCTCAAGGTATTTTCTATTTTCCTTTCTGATTTCTTCTTCGACCCACTGGTTGTTTTAGAATATACTGTTTAATTTCCATGTATTTGTGAATTTTCCTTCTATTATTTTTTTAATTAAATTTATTTATTTTACTTATTTATTTTTGGCTGCGTTGGGTCTTTGTTGCTATGCACAGGCTTTTTCTAGTTGCAGCGAGTGGGGGCTACTCTTCATTGAGGTGCACGGGCTTCTCATCACAGTGGCTTCTCTTGTTGCAGATCACGGGCTCTAGGCACGCAGGCTTCAATAGTTGTGGCACATGGGCTCTAGAGCACAGGCTCAGTAGCTGTGGCGCACAGGCTTAGTTGCTCCGCAGCATGTGGGATCTTCCTGGACCAGGGCTCGAACCCGTGTCCCCTGCACTGGCTGGCGGATTCTCAACCACTGCACTGCCGGGGAAGCCTTCCTTCTATTATTGATTTTTAGTTTCATTCTGCTGTTATTGGAAAAGATCCTCTGTATGATTTCGATCTTTTTAAATTTACCGAGACTTGTTTGTGGCCTAACATATGGTCTATCCTGGAGAATGTTTATGTTCACTTGAGAAGAATATGTATTGGTCTAGCTGGTTTCAGTGTTGCTCAAGTCCTCCATTTCCTTATTGATCTTGTCCGCTTGTAGCCATCATTGAAAGTGGAGTATTGAAGACTTCAACTATTACTGGAAAACTGTGTATTTCTCCTTTCAATTCTGTCAATTTTTGCTTCATATATTTTAGGGATATGTTGTTAGGTGTTATATGTTTATAATGGTTATATCCTCTTGTTGTATTGAAGCATTTATCAATATATAATGTCCTTCTTTGTCTCTAATAAATTTTTTAATGTTGTCTGATAATAATATAGCCACTTCAGCTCTCTTTTAGGTACTGCTTAGCATGGAATATCATTTTCCATCCTTTTACTTTCAACCTCTTTGTGTTCTTATATCTAAAGTGTAGTGTATATCTAAGGACCTCCCTGGTGGTCCAGGTGGTTGAGACTCCATGCTTCCAGTGTAGGGGGTATGGGTTCAATCCCTGGTCAGGGAACTGAGATTCCACATGCTGTGGGGTGCAGCCAAAAAAAAAAAAAGTTAAAAAAAAAAGCGTAGTATATATCTAAAGTGTCTTGTAGACAGCATGTAGATAAAGTCTTTGTAAAATCAAATTGGCCACTCTTTTAATAGGAGAGTTTGATCCACTTACATTTAATGTGATTACTGACAAGGAAGGATTTATTTATGCCATTTAGCTATTTGTTTTGTCTGTCTTATATGATTTTTGTTCCTCAGTTCCTCCATTGCTGCCCTTTTTTTAAGGGGGGGGTATTGATTTTTTGTAGTGTGCCACTTTGATTCCCTTCTACTTTCCTGTTCTACATATTTAAAAAGTTATTTTCTGGGCTTCCCTGATGGCGCAGTGGTTGAGAGTCCGCCTGCCGATGCAGCGGACATGGATTCGTGCCCCAGTCCTGGAAGATCCCACATGCCACGGAGCACTTAGGCCCGTGAGCCACGGCCACTGAGCCTGCGCGTCCGGAGCCTGTGCTCCGCAACAGGAAAGGCCACAACAGTGAGAGGCCTGCGTACCGCAAAAAAAAAAAAAAAAAAAAAAAAAAGTTATTTTCTTAGTGGTCACCTTGGGAATTCTATTATTAACAACTTATATAGGTTGAATAGAGGGGTTCAACAGCAAATCTGAGCAGAGAAGAAAGGATCAGCAATCATGAAAATAAGACAACTGAAATCATGCAGTCTGAGCAGCTTAGCTTCAACAGGATACACACACTCTGTCTATACATCCTTGTCTCTCCCCTTTTATATTGTTGTCACAGATTACACTTTACATTTAATCTCTTTAATGTAGATTTTAAATTATTGTTTAATACACTTGCCCTTTAAATCACAGAAGACAAAGAAAGAAATTACAAACCAAACCAACAATACTGATTATCTTTACTAGTGTTTATTTTTTCTTATGGCTTCAAATTGCAGGGTAGGTGCACTGGTAACAATTTCCCTCAGCTTTTGTTTATCTGGAAATGTCTTAATTTCTCTTTCATTACTGAAGTATAGTTTTTTGTTGTTGTTTTTTTCAATTTGAAAGAGTCACTGTTTAATTTTTTTTTTTTTTGGCCCACACCCTGCCACATACAGTATCTTAGTTCCCTGACCAGAGACCAAACCTGTGCCCCCAGGCTTCCCTGGTGGCGCAGTGGTTAAGAACCTGCCTGCCAACACAGGGGACACGGATTTGAGCCCTGGTCCGGGAAGATCCCACATGCTGCAGAGCAACTAAGCCCATGCGCAACAACTACCAAGCCTGTGCTCTAGAGCTCACGAGCCACAACTAATGAGCCCATGCGCCACAACTACTGAAGCCCGTGTGCCTAGAGCCCGTGCTCCGCAACAAGAGAAGCCACTGCAATGAGAAGCCCATGCACCGCAATGAAGAGTAGTCCCCGCTCGCCGCAACTAGAGAAAGCCCACATGCAGCAACGAAGACCCAACACAGTCAAAAATAAATAAATAAAATTTAAAAATATTTAAAAATACAAAACAAAAACCGGTGCCCCCTGTGTTGGAAGCGCAGTCTTTTTTTTTTTTTTTTTTTTTTTGCGGTATGCGGGCCTCTCACTGTTGTGGCCTCCCCCGTTGCGGAGCACAGGCTCCGGACGCGCAGGCTCCGGACGCACAGGCTCAGCGGCCATGGCTCACGGGCCCAGCCGCTCCGCGGTATATGGGATCCTCCCAGACCGGGGCACGAACCCGTATCCCCTGCATCGGCAGGCGGACTCTCAACCACTTGCGCCACCAGGGAGGCCCTGGAAGCGCAGTCTTAACCACTGGATCGCCAGGGAAGTCCCTGAAGTATAGTTTTATAGAATTTAGAACTCTTGATTTTTTTTCCTTTCAGCACTTTAAATATGTGATCCCACTGCCTTCTGGCCTCCATGGTTTCTGAGAAGAAATCAGCTATTAATCCATCGAGAATCCCTTTTATGTGAAGAGTTGCTTCTCTTTTGCTCCTTCCAAAAGCTAAGGTTCAACTGTTTGGAGGGAGGTGTCAAGGGCTGTCTCTGGACTTAGCTAAGGTTTTGCTGGGGAAAGCTCTGCACAATGCCTGGGCTGACCCCTGAGCTCTGGGTGCAGAGAGGAGTCCTGGGGCCCAGAGCTAAGACTGCTGAAGCTCTAGCTCTACTACAAGATGAAGGCAGGCAGTACATTTTATTTATCTACATTCACTTTCCATACAGTAGCTGCTCAAAACATACTGACTAAAGGCAGCCTGTTTCTCAAGATTTGAAATATGTAAAATATCTGTGAATTCCAGGAGTCTAAACATTCCAGCAGGAAGAGAAAGAAGGGCAGCACACTCCAGAGCATCCACTTTCTTAGGATAAAGTCTCTTAGGAAATGTCCACAGGCCTTGAAATGCTTAAAGTGGCTTACAGTCATTCTCCAATCTTGCCCTGGAGCCACACAACTCCCCTCTTGCTTCTGAGGCTCTGTACTTGCTGGAACACTCTTGCTCATTCTTCTCTTAGATAACTCAGCTTCAAGGCCTCAACTACAGTATCATTTGCCTAGGAAGTCTTTCCCCTTTCCCCAAAGTCTGAGTTAAGGCCCCTCCTCCTATTTGCTGCCAAAATGCCCCGTACTCACCCCAACACGGTTCTTATCACTGATGGTGAACCTGCCCATTTCTGTCTCTATAACAATGATGATGGTTTCTAACTCTCACTGAGTACCTACTGTGTGCCAGGTGCCTTCCATCTTTTTTCTCATTTAAGCCTCACCACAGGGACTTCCCTCGTTGCCCAGTGGGTAAGACTCTGTGCCCCCGATGCAGGGGGCCTGCGTTTGTTCCTTGGTTGGGGAACTAGATCCCACGTGTGTGCCACAACTAAGAAGTCCACATGCTGCAACTAAGAAGCTCGCATGACACAATGAAGATCCCACGTGCTGCAACTAAGACCCGGCGCAGCCAAAATAAATAAATAAATAAATATTAAAACAAAACAAAACAAAACAAAAGCCTCACCACAACCCAACAAGGCACGCAGAAGCTATATCCCCTCTAGCCCCCAAGAAAGTGACAGAACCAGTATGTGAACACAGGCAGTCTGGCCCCAGAGTCCACCCTCTTAACATCACAGTATACTCTTGTATTACATTTCTGTTTTGTTTAAAAATTTAAACAATCATAAATTCCTTTTAATAGAAGCTCAAGAAAAACACCAAGGAAAAGATTCTACAAAAATGCAAAATGGGGGCTTCCCTGGTGGCGCAAGTGGTTGAGAGTCCGCCTGCCGATGCAGGGGACACAGGTTCGTGCCCCGGTCTGGGAGGATCCCACATGCCGCGGAGCGGCTGCGCCCGTGAGCCATGGCCGCTGAGCCTGCGTGTCCGGAGCCTGTGAGCCGCAATGGGAGAGGCCACAACAGTGAGAAGCCCGCGTACCGCAAAAAAAAAAAAAAAAAAAAAAATGCAAAATGCAAGCTTCCCTGGTGGTGCAGGGCTTCCCTGGTGGCGCAGTGGTTGAGAGTCTGCCTGCCGATGCAGGGGACATGGGTTCGTGTCCTGGTCTGGGAAGATCCCACACGCCACGGAGCGGCTGGGCCTGAGAGCCACGGCCGCTGAGCTTGTGTGTCCGGAGCCTGTGCTCTGCGACGGGAGAGGCCACACAGTGAGAGGCCACACAGTGAGAGGCCTGCGTACCGCAAAAAAAAAAAAAAAGCAAAATGCAAGGTTTCTTTTTTTTAAAGTTCTTATTGGAGTATAACTGCTTTACAATGTTGTGTTAGTTTCTACTGTACTACAAAGTGAATCAGCTATACGTATACATATATCCCCTCTTTTTTGGATTTCCTTCCCATTTAGGTCACCACAGTGCATTAAGTAGAGTTCCCTGTGCTATACAGTAGGTTCTCATTAGTTATCTATTTTATACATAGTATCAATAGTGTATATGTGTCAATCCCAATCTCCCAATTCCTCCCACCCCATCCCTTTCCCCCTTGGTATCCATACATTTGTTCTCTACATCTGTATCTCTATTTCTGCTTTGCAAGTAAGATCATCTATACCATTTTTCTAGATTCTACATATATGTGTTAATATATGATATTTGTTTTTCTCTTTCTGACTTACTTCACTCTGTATGACACCCTCTAGGTCCATCCATGTCTCTACAAATGACCCAATTTCGTTCCTTTTTACGGCTGAGTAATATTCCATTGTATATATGTACCACATCTTCTTTATCCATTCCTCTGTTGATGGATATTTAGGTTGCTTCCATGACTTGGCTATTGTAAATAATGCTGCTATGAACATTGGGGTGCATGTGTCTTTTTGAATTATGGATTTCTCTGGGTATATGCCCAGTAGTGGGATTGCTGGGTCGTATGGTAGTTCTATTTTTAGTTTTTTAAGGAACCTCCATACTGTTTTCCATAGTGGCTGTATCAATTTACATTCTCACCATATGTGGAAATTCTTAATAAATCTACATTTCAACTTGTGTTTTGTAAATGAAGTCCATCACAATGGAGCATGTGCTGAGGATTTGGAGTGTAGGTTCACAGGTGGTCCCTCCTCCCCGGGACAGGAGCTTGACCACCAGCTCCACTGCTAACTTGCATCCTAGGATCTGGCCTTCCCCTCCCTGTCCAGGTATCCATTTGCTGCTGCCCCCTGCAGGCACCTGACCAAAACATGGAGGGCTGTTCAGAAGTGCATACCCCGCAGTGTCCTGGAGCAGGCTGAGGCACTGGCCATCGCCTATCCCAGGCTGGCTGCACCACAGCAATCTGATGGGCATTTTGGCAGGAGGAAGCCTTTCATCCACTCCCATCCGAGCATATTTTAGTACGTTTAACAGTACGTTTCCCCTGCTTTCTGAAGCAGCAGCTCTGCATTTCCATGTTGCACTGGGTCCCACAAATGATGATGTTGGCTCTACATCTCCTCCCATTCTCACTCCTAGTCATCTGTGATGGGAGCTCAGGAGACACTGAAGACATACAGGAAGAGCAACCAGAAAAATGACACTCAAGAGATGTGGCACAGGACACCTCTCTGGAGACATCAGGAGTGGGACATGTTTTCTCTCTTCCCTTCTCAGGGGAGAACAATACAGGACTAGGGGTGGGGTAGTGGAAGACTATAAAGGGAAATTTCTGAGATCTCCTGATCTCTCTTCTGTTGGAGGAAATTTGGGGTTGGAGGAAATTTGGGGTGATAAAGCAGTATTTGATCTCCTACAAGCCTTTCAGAGCTTTTCCAGAGCTCGTGTGTGAGGTCAGGGGTAACTTCTGCTTGGAGGGAGGCTCTGGCTTTGGAATGTTGAACAAGACCCAGGAGCAGCTGCTGGAGCTGGTCCCCTGGGCTCTTGAGTCTAGGCTTTGGGGCAGAGGTCAGTGGTGCTCTGGGACTTTGTTCTCAGCTATCCAGCCCAGCTCTCCAAAGCACAGGTGCAGACAGGGCTTCAGTTACTCAGATTTCTTTCTTGTTCATTAAATGGAATATAAATGTGTCCAGAGAGTGGCCACATAGGTACAAAAAGAGGGAGCCTGTTCCATAGTCTCCTGTGTGCCCACCCACAAAGGGGTCACGATGATCGTGGGGAAACCTGAGCTGTAGGCAGACAAGGGAGAGAGGTTGAGAGCGGAGGCCACCACAACTGAGATGTCCAGCCTCAGCCTGAAGGTGCTGCTTTCCTCCAGAGAAAAAGGAGGAGGAAGGGATCAAGTCTGCTCTCAGATACCCACACAGGTTGTAGGATTATCCTCCTTCAGGAGGTCTGGAATGGTCTCATCATGATTCCAACTTGCTCTCCAAGTTAAAATCCACCCTCTCTAACCATGACCAGGCAGGTTATGAAATCACAGGTGACCTGATGACTCCTCACATTAACCTCTGACCCACACATAGGGCAATTAAGCTGGCCTGGCACCCAGACACTCTTCCTTCATTCCACAGCATACCTACCACTTCCCAGGACAGGTCCCAAGAAACAGCACCCTCTGCCTTGCTGGACTGCTGCTGAGCCACACCTCTGGTCCTGGTGGCCTAACTTCTAGGAAATGTAAACAGATACCTCTTGCCACAGTGCCTACTTGCTACAAGTTTCATCAGATTTTCCCAGAGGAAAGAGCATTTATGGCTCCCAGGGTGATCCAGTGGGATGAACACAGCCCAGGCAGCTGCTAGATCCAGATAGAGGTAGCAAGAGCAGCAGTCCTTTCGGTTCAAGCTGAACAACTCTCTCATTCCAGGTACAATAAAGGTAAGCAGTTAAATGGAATCTGAGTATCTAATAAAACTACTAAAAGCTGTCTACTCATTTCTCCAAAGAAGACATACAGATGGCCAATAAGCACATGAAAAGCTGCTCAACATCACTAATTATTAGAGAAATGCAAATCAAAACTACAATGAGGGCTTCCCTGGTGGCGTAGTGGTTGAGAGTCCGCCTGCCGATGTAGGGGACAGGGGTTCGTGCCCCGGTCTGGGAAGGTCCCACATGCCGCGGAGCGGCTGGGCCCGTGAGCCATGGCCGCTGAGCCTGCGCGTCCGGAGCCTGTGCTCCGCAACGGGAGAGGCCACGACAGTGAGAGGCCCGCGTACCGCAAAAAAAAAAAAAAAAAAAAAAAAAACTACAATGAGGTACCATCTCAAACCAGTCAGAATGGCTATCATCAAAAAATCCACCAACAATAAATGCCAGAGAGGGTGTGGAGAGAAGGGAACCCTCCTACACTCTTGGTGGGAATGTAAATTGGTACAGCCACTACAGAAAACAGTACGGAGGTTCCTTAAAAAAACAAAAATAGAGTTGCCATGTGATCCAGCAATCCCACTCCTGGGCATATACCCGGAGAAAACCAAAATTCAAAAAGATACATGCACCCCTATGTTCACAGCAGCACTATTTACAATAGCCAAGACATGGAAACAACCTAAATGTCTTGACAGATGAATGGATAAAGAAGATGTGGTAAATATATACAATGGAATACTACTCATAAAAAAAGAATGAAATAATGCCATTTGCAGCAACATGGATGGACCTAGAGATGATCATACGAAGTGAAGTCAGCAAGAGAAAGACAAACACTTTATGATATCACTTATATGTGGAATCTAAAATATGACACAAATGTGACCTTATTTATGAAACAGAGACAGACTCAGACATAGAAAACAAACATATGTTACAAAAGGGGAAAGGGGGGTCAGGGAGGGATAAATAAGGAGTTTGGGATTAGAAAATAGAAACTACTACATATGAAATAGACAAAACAAAGTCCTACTGTATAGCACAGGGAACTATATTCAATATCTTATAATAAACCATAATGGAAAAGAATATGAAGAAGAATTTGTGTATATATATATAACTGAATCACTTTGCTGTACACCAGAAACTAACACAACATTGTAAATCAACTATCCTTCAATTTTAAAAAAATTACAGAATATGAAAAAAAAACCTACCTATTAACCACACTTTATTTTCTGCAGGCAACCTGAAGCTCTGGCAGAAGGGGAGATGCTCTGGATAGAAAAGCTTCCCATACAGAAGAGGATAGCGAGGCTTGTGCCCTGGGTCCACAATATCTGGTCTCCTGTCCATAAAGGCCCAGAATCTCTGGATTTTCTGATACAACCTTTATCATCTTTGGTGGCTGAGGGACTTCATCTAGCCTTAGAAATTTTCTCCTGAGCCAATCAGATTTTAAGAAAAATTTTAAATTCCTTTACAATCACATAACAAAGATGCTGGTTTGAAAAAGTAAGTACACAGCATTAAGAATGTGACGGTACACCCCAGTACAGGGTGGCTGTAAAGATAAGAGGAAACCACAGTGCCCTTAGAGAGTGGGACCACAAGAGGCAGCAGGTTCAGAAGGGTGCGCCAGGGTCGGAGCCTCCCTGTGCTTTTGTTGGGAGAGCGGCGAGCTGAATGAACACAACCATAAACAGGAAAGGAGGCAAGGAAGATGCCACCTATTCTTCCTGTAGGGCTCGGCTCAGGTGTTCTCCTCCCTGGAAGCCTCCGTAACGCTGTCTCCCTTTGCACCAAGGTTAGGTCCAATGTGCTATGCACAGTACCCAATGGCACTGAAGTTATCTCTCTCAGGCCGAGACTGTGGGAGGGACTATGTTCTGCGTCACTGGTCTGGCACAGTTCTTGGCATATATTATAGCAATCTTTATTGAGGTGGCTGTAAAACCCAATTTTATGCTCTCTCCTCAACTTCTGTTATGTAGGGCCACTGCTTCAAAAAGCCTCTCTATCCTCTGTCTAGGCAGATCCCGCCAGGCCCTGTCCCTGGCCCACTGCAACTGAGATTCTCTTTCTGAGGCTTCTCGTTCAAGGAGCAGACTCCCTGCAGCGAAAGGTATCAGCACCAAACAGTGTTCTTCATAAAGTTCATGTCGCCACAGCGAAGTGGAGAAAGTACAGATTTGGATCTGCCACACAGACCGGCCAGTTGCAGCACATACCACTTACTATCTCTCCACATTAGTTTCATCATCAGCAAAAGAACTAGGGAATAACCACCTCCTCCAAGGATGTTAGGCGACCAAATGAAACACTGTGTGTGGAAGCACCTGACCACAAAGCCAGTGCTCAGTGAAGATTAGTTTTCCTTTCCCTCCTATCAGCCCAGTCCTACACTGAGGCTCACCCACTCCCTTCTCAGGACTGATGTTCAGCCAAGACACCTGTGGGATGTAAGACAGGTGTCTGCCCAGCTTGGCTGCATTTGGGCTGTACTGGTTGTTAAATATTGTTATTATCACATTTGCCTCTTCCCCCATCCTCCATTCCATTCTAATTCACCCAGAGTCGAGAAGGAGTCTTCCACGCTTGAGACCTTAGCCATCTCATAAAGTTTTCATACCAGAGGCCCCCAAGTCATAAATCCAAGGACAATCTGTTTTGAAACACTTGTGTGATATCAAATTATTCATTCAAAGATAAAGGCCAATTGCACCCAGCTACAACTGCAGCTGCTACACATAGCCTACTTTCCCTGTCCAGGAAGCTGCCTGGTCCCAGCTGGCCAAATCCAATCCTCAGAAGATGAATGGCAAAGAGGAAACATCCTTCCCTTTTCCGGTAGCTAGAGCCATCTTTGTGGAAGGGGAATCACAACCACCTCCTCAACTTACACTGCCCATAGAGCAGAGGTCCCCAACCGTTTTGGCACCAGGGACCAGTTTCGTGGAAGACAATTTTTCCATGGACCGGTGTGGGGGTGGGTGGGGGTGGTTCAGGCGGTAATGCGAGCGATGGTGAGCGCAGAGGAAGTTTTGCTCGCTCACCTGCCGCTCACCTCCTGCTGTGTGGCCCAGCTCCTAACAGGCCGTACTGGTCCGTGGCCCAGGGGTTGGGGACCCCTGCCACAGAGAACACAAGTTTAATTCAATGTGTTCATCCATTATATATTTACTCACCATACACATACACATATAAAGAAGCTATCAACTGAGAATGTATGAAGGGGAGCAGGACCCCACCCACCTCTAACAGAAGGCAATATGCGTAATGATACCCATAAGTGTCACCGCAAACTGCTGCTCTAGAAGTTAGAATAAAAGAGAAAATACTTTCAGCTGAGACACGGTAGAACTTCAGAGAAATTTTCAAGAAAGACACACAGCCTAGTGGTTCTCAGCATGTAGTCCCCAGGCCTGGGAGCTTGTTTAGAGATGCACATTCTTGGGTTTATCGAGACCTGATGAATGAGAAACTGGGGTAGGGCCCAGCAACCTTGCTTAACATGCCCTCCAGGTAAGTCTGATGCTAGCTCAGGTTTAAGAACCGCTGCCCTAGCATATGGGCCAGGCCTAGAAAAGTATGATTTTGAAAGAGGCAGATGGGTCAATTAACCTACAGGACAAAAAACCGAGCAAATCCAAGAGCTGGGTTCTCAGAACACTCCTAATTCATCAGTTACGGGACAGAGCTACAAGTGTCTAATCTTGTACAACACAAATTAACAAAGTTTAAACATCAGTACAAATACACTGAGCCAGAGTGAGAAGAGCCAGGGGGAACAGAGTGCCACAGGTGCAGGCACCAGAATCCCTTTAAAGCTGGATTTGAACCCCAGTTTCCCTACTTATTAGTTGTGTAGACCAGGCAGGCCTCTAATCCTCCATCCCCCACTGGTTAAATGGAAATATAACTGGATCACTTCCCAAGGTTTTTATGAGGATTAACGAGACATTTAATTAGATACCTGAAGCACCAACACAGCACCCAGCAGGAAATTCTCAATGAATATGCTCATCTTTCCTTGTCCTAATTAGGGAAGAACTTGCGATCATTAACAACTGAATAACGAGTTCAGTCCTGAACCATCCTTCTTCCAGCACAGCACTGAAAACATCTATAAACGTTAGATGTACAATGAATCTGGAAACCATAATTCTTTCCAGAGACAAAGATAATCAGTTAGGCTCTTTTCATGAGTGTCAGTGTTTGAGAGCCAAGGGGACCATTGGATATCATCTTACATCAAACGTCTCCTTTCACAATGTCCTCATCAGCCACACTCTTCAGGGCTCTATGGGGCCCTATGACAGAATGACAGTCACAACAGTCCTTGATGAGCACAGCAGGCCCCAAATATCAACCAGAGGTCAGAAGGAGGGTCCACATGAACACAAGAAAATGACTAGAGAGTAGAAAACCAAGTCTCTGGGGTTAGCCTACAAGACAGTGTCCAAGGAACTGTTCAAATGGACTTTGCCTTGCAACATTCCAAGGCTCCTGCTCTTAACCAGGTACCAAAAGGAAGCTGCCACTGTTGAGAAGGAAAATTAAAAGATCATGCTTTCAATTATCTTGCAGTTTCTTAGAAACATCTAAACGTTATTTTGAGACAGATTACCAGCAATGTGAACAAATCTGGTGACTCACCAAGTCAGGGCCAGCCTGGACTGTTTTACTGTCGTGGCTAAACACCCCAGGACTAGAGCTTTCCACTTGACAGATCCAATGAGCCTCAAGTTCCATTGTGTAAAAAGCACACGGTGCAAGGGCTACTGAACAGTCAGGGTTAGGAAATCTATTGTGCCAAGGCACTGGCCCCCCATATCCAGGGCAACTTGGAAACATACCAGCAGGCTAAGATGCAGAGCCCCGTGAAGAGAATGATGGGGATGGGGTAGGACGCACAGAACAGCCCATGGTTGTAGAAGGCCTGAGATATCTTCTCACGCAGCCTTTCAGTCAGGGTCATCCTCAGCTGAAGTCACCTTGCTGCCATCCCGGAAAGTGACCATGGATCAGCCTGGCACACGTTGGACAGCACTGACAATGGACACCATCTGCAGGCAGGCACCTGGCAAGAAGGGAGAAAAGCCAATTAACAAAGAGTACTTGGCTCTCAACACTAGGGCTGCTGGGGGAGGTGGCAGGGACGTGGACAGGGAATCAGGAGGCCTACACGCAAGATCTGGAGACATCAATCCCAAAACACACACACACACACACACACACACAATCTTGGTCAGCTCCTAGTGACTGTGGGTAGTGTCTAAGTAAGTCTAACCAAAGAAACAAAAAAACTGCCTCTCTAGCTCTGGTAATAAACTCTCAATCCTCTTCCATATTAGGTACTTCTAAAAGGCCACTCCCTAGAGGGCATTTTTCTCACACGTGGCACAGGAAAGCACTCCTGTGTAACAGACAGCACCTTCAGCTGCTCTTGGCCAAATGGACATTCTGGAAACCGCCCCCCTCCATTCTCTGTGCACAGGCCAGACCGAGAGAAATCCTTGGGAAAAACCTTTATACAAGGTCTGATCCCTCAAAAAACATTCTTACACAAACAGTGATTCACTGATAAAGAAAGTCCAGTGGGGTCAGCCCTCAACACAAAAACACCAAAAAGCCTAGGCCCCTGACATAAAACAAAATTCACTGTGACAGTGGTATTGGGTAGACATCTCTGCTCCTGGTCCCCCAGTTGTTCCTGGGAGGGTGAGGGCAAAGGGCCCCTCCTATTTCTGCCTGCCCAGCAGCTGTCTCCTCCTTGGAGTAACAGCAGTCCAGTGTGGCTCTGAGAACCACCTTTCTCCACAGGATTTGGCCTGGACGTAACAGCCAGTTAAGGTGCCCCTCCCTGACCCCCGCCAGGCTGGTTAGGCCTCTCTCCCTGGCCTTTGCCTTCTGAGCAGAAAGAAGCAAAACTGGATACGGTGGTGTTTATTCTTCCCCAAGAGGTTCCTGCTCCCCAGATCACGGGCTGCTCTGGCTCCAGCCCTTTCTCAAGACGAGCTCATCAGCTCTTCTTTCCAGTCTGTGAGCCACCCCATATCCTTCCAATAAATACTCTTTTTGCTTGTGTGAGCCAGTTAATTTCTGTTGCTTCCAAGTAGAGAAACTTAAACAAATAAAATCAGAATAGAAGACTCTAGCAGAAGGGCCCAAGAATCTAGAATTCCTTTCCTTACTGAGCTCGCCGATGAAATTCAAGTTTAAATCCACTTCTCCTGTTCCATGTTGCTGTTTTCTTTGGTGTGTGCTGCAGGGAACCTGCCCAGACATGTATCTTGGCTTGATTCAGCTCACTGATGAAAACCCAGGCCAAGGAGATGATTCCTCAGAAGTGTTGAGACCAGAAGGGAGAAGCAAAAGGAGTCACACCACAGCCAATTCACAAGAAGGAATGGCTACCACTCCATCCACCTTCCTGGAAGCACAAGTCTCAGGCGCACATGCAATTTTCCAGTCCAAGAACCATCTAAGGAAATAGTACAAAGAACCCTCTGTGGGTCAATTCAGAAGGCAACAGATAGAGGAATCGGCAGGTGACAGACGCTGACCCGAGAGCAGAGGTGCTGACAACAGCTCAACCATTCACAAGGCTCACCTGGAACATAACAGCTCAGAAAGGTCTCAAGCAGTAGACCTGCAGCAGGGCACCAGCAACAGTGCTCACCACCCAGCATAAACAAGGACTCAAGGGAAGCAACGTTTCTGCTCCTGTGTCCCCAACCCTCCGTTCTACTTCAAGGAGAAAAACACACACTAATGAGATATATGCCTGTGGAAAGACGCTGTCAAGAGGATCCCTGAAGACTGATGGCCATAAACAAGTTGTAGCTTTTCCAACCTCAGTCCTCTGCCAAGCCCCACATCTCTTCCCTTAAGTGTCCCAAAACCAAGCCCTCCAGGAAATTGCGATCCTACTAATTCTAATCTCCTTCTCAGGCCTCTTCGCACACAAATCGGTAACACAAGAAGCAGGGGGCAGGGGTGTGGGTGGGTTCTCTTATACATGGAACTACTAATATGAGAAAAAAACCATTTCACTTCAATTCTGCAGCAAATACAAATCTTTCTGACATGACCTTAGTCGTTTTCAGTTTCCATTAATCCTTATTAGTTATACTAATTGCTAATTTTCACAGCACCAGGAAAACAAAATAAAAAAAAAAATCCAAATTCTACTTCATTACACAGCCCACCTACCTGAACCGAGCAAGAGGGGAATTATTCATCTTTACTCCACTGTATTCATTTGAACACAAAGCTTTTCCAAAGCAAAATTTATCCTAAGAAACTGCCAAAATATTTTCCAGAGTGCCCATACCATTTTACATTTTCACCAGCAGCATGAGACTTCATTTCTTATCATCCTCACCAGCATTTGGTATTGTCACTACTCTTTATTTTAGCTGTACTAATAAGAATGTATTAGTATCTTATTGGATCTTAATTTGCATTTCCCTAATGGCTAGTGACACTGAACCTGTGCATGTGTGCATGTGTCTGTGTGTGTATTCCTTAAGACGTTATATATATGAGATCATGTAATTTGCAAGTAGAGATAGTTTAACTTCTTTTTCAATCTGGATGCCTTTTGTTTTTCTTGTAAAATTGTTGTGGCTAGAACTTCTGTTACAACGTTGAATTGCAGTGGTGAGAATGCATCTTATTCCTGATCTTAGGAAAGGAGCATTCAGTCTTTCACCTTAAGTATGGTATTACATGGGAGTTTTTCATATAAGCCCTTTATCAAGTTGAGGGAGTCCCCATCTATTCATAGTTTGTTGAGTGTTTTGTTTTTTTAATCATGATAGTGTATTATGCTTTGTGTCTTTTGAGATGATCATGTGGTTTTTTATTTATCCTACTAATAAGGTGTATTACACTGATTGATTTTTTTTCTCGTATTGAACCAACTTTGCATTCCTGGGTATAATCCCTTTAAATTTTGCTAGACTCTGTTTAATAATATTGAGAACTTCTGCGTCTATATTCATAAGGGATACTGGTGTGTAGCTTTCTTTTTTTATGTCTTTGTCTGGCTTTGGCATTAGGGTAATGCTGGCCTTGTAGAAAAACTTGGAAAGTGCTCCCTTGTACTTTTATATAACAGTTCATGATAAAACTTCTTTAAACATCTGGTAGAACTTACTAGTGAAGCCATCTGATCTTGGGCTTTTTTTTGTTTAATTAATTTATTTTATTTATTTATTTCTGGCTGCATTGGGTCTTTGTTGCTGCGTGCCGGCTTTCTCTAGTTGCAGAGAGCGGGGGGCTACTCTTCGTTGTGGTGTGCATGCTTCTCACTGTGGTGGCTTCTCTTGCTGCAGAGCACGGGCTCTAGGCATGCAGGCTCAGTAGCTGTGGCATGCGAGCTCTGTAGTTGTGGCTTGCAGGCTCTAGAGCACAGGCTCAGTAGTTGTGGCACATGGGCTTAGTTGCTCCGCAGCATGTGGGATCTTCCCAGACCAGGGCTCGAACCCATGTCCCCTGCATTGGCAGGTGGATTCTTAACTACTGTGCCACCAGGGAAGTCCTTGGGCTTTTTTTTTTCTGTGTGGGAAGTTTATAAACTATTAACCTCTTTACTTGTTACATCTATTCAGATTTTCTATTTCTTCTTGAGTAAATTTTGTTAGTTTGTGTGTTTCTAGGAATTTGCCCATTTTTACCTAGGCTATCTAATTTATTGGCATAATATCTGCTGTTCAAAGTATTATAAATCATTTTCACTTCTAAAAGTTTGGTGTTAACGTCCCCACTTTCATTAATGATTCTAGCTGTTTGAGTCTCCTCTTTTTTTTCTCAGTTGTTGATCTTTTAAAAGAGCAAACTCTTGCTTTTATTTACTCTATTATTTTCCTAGTCTCTATTCATTTGTTTCCACTCTAGCCTTTATTATTTTCTTCCTTCTGTTTGCTTTGGGTTTATTTTGCTCTTCTTTTTCTTCTTGCTCTAGTTTCTTAAAAGTTACTGATTTGAGCTCTTCTTTCTTATTTATTTTTTATACAGCAGATTCTTATTAGTTTATCTGTTTTATACATATTAGTGTATATATGTCAATCCTAATCTCCCAATTCATCCCACCACCACGACCACCACCCCCTGCTTTCCCCCTTGGTGTCCATATGTTTTTTCTCTAATCTGTGTCTTTATTTCTGCCTTGCAAAATGGTTCATCTGTACCATTTTTCTAGATTCCACATATATGCGTGAATATGCAATATTTGTTTTTCTCTTTCTTACTTCCATGTCTCTACAAATGACCCAATTTCGTTCCTTTTTATGGCTGGGTAATATTCCATTGTATATACGTACCACATCTTCTTTATCCATTCGTCTGTCGATGGGCATTTAGGTTGCTTCCATGTCCTGACTACTGTAAATAGTGCTGCAGTGAACATTGGAGTGCATGTGTCTTCTAGAATCATGGTTTTCTCTGGGTATATACCCAGTAGTGGGATTGCTGGGTCATATGGTAATTCTATTTTTAGTTTTTTAAGGAACCTCCATACTGTTCTCCATAGTAGCTGTATCAATTTACATTCCCAGCAACAGTGCAAGAGGGTTCCCTTTTCTCCGCACCCTCTCCAGCATTTGTTGTTTGTAGATTTTCTGATGATGCCCATTCTAACTGGTGTGAGGTGATATCTCATCATACTTTTGATTTGCATTTCTCTAATAATTAGTGACGTTGAGCAGCTTTTCATGTGCCTCTTGGCCATCTGTGTGTCTTCTTTGGAGAAATGCCTATTTAGGTCTTCTGCCCATTTTTGGATTGGATTGTTTGTTTTTTTTAATACTCAGCTGCATGAGCTGTTTATATATTCTGGAGATTAATCCTTTGTCTGTTGATTCATTTGCAAATATTTTCTCCCACTCTGAGAGCTGTCTTTTCGTCTTGTTTGTAGTTTCCTTTGCTGTGCAAAAGCTTTTAAGTTTCATTAGTTCCCATTTGTTTATTTTTGTTTTTATTTCCATTACTCTAGGAGATGGATCAAAAAAGATCTTGCTGTGATTTATGTCAGAGTGTTCTTCCTATGTGTTCCTCTAATAGTTTTATAGTGTCTGGTCTTTCATTTAGGTCTTTAATCCATTTTGAGTTTATTTTTGTACATGGTGTTAGGGAGTGTTCTAATTTCATTCTTTTACATGCACCTGTCCAGTTTTCCCAGCACCACTTATTGAAGAGATTGTCTTTTCTCCATTGTATATCCTTGCCTCCTTTGTCATAGATTAGTTGACCACCAGTGCATGGGTTTATCTTTGGGTTTTCTATCCTGTTCCATTGATCTATATTTCTGTTTTTGTGCCAGTACCATATTGTGTTGATTATTGTAGTTTTGTAGTATAGTCTGAAGACAGGGAGTCTCATTTCTCCAGCTCTGTTTTTTTCCCTCAAGATTGCTTTGGCTGTTCTGGATCTTTTATGTCTACATACAAATTTTAAGATTTTTTCTTCTAGTTTTGTAAAAAATGCCATTGGTAATTTGATGGGGATTGCATTGAATCTGTAGATTGCTTTGAGTAGTACAGTCATTTTCACAATATTGATTCTTCCAATCCAAGAACATGGTATGTATATCTCTCTCCATCTGTATCTGTCATCTTTGATTTCTTTCATCAGTGACTTTTAGTTTCCTGAGTACAGGTCTTTTACCTCCTTAGGTAGATTTATTCCTAGGTATTTTATTCTTTTTGTTGTAATGGTGAATGAGATTGTTTCCTTAATTTCTCTTTCTGATCTTCCGTTGTTATAGGAATGCAAAAGATTTTTGTGCATTAATTTTTTATCCTGCACCTTTACCAAATTCATTGATTAGCTCTAGAGTTTTCTGGTGGCATCTTTAGGATTATCTATGTATAGTATCATGGCATCTGAAAACAGTGACAGTTTTACTTCTTTTCCAATTTGGATTCCTTTTATTTCTTTTTCTTCTCTGATTACTGTGGCTAAGACTTCCAAAACTATGTTGAATAAGAGTGGCGAGAGTGGACATCCTTGTCTTGTTCCTGATCTTAGAGGAAATGCTTTCAGTTTTTCACCACTGACAACGATGTTTGCTGTGGGTTTGTCAAATATGGCCTTTATTATCTTGACGTAGGTTCCCTCTATGCCCACTTTCTGGAGAGTTTTTATCATAAATGGGTGTTGAATCTTGTCAAAAGCTATCTCTGCATCTATTGAGATGATCATATGGTTTTTATTCTTCAGTTTTTTAATATGGTGTATCACATTGATTAATTTGCATATACTGAAGAATCCCTGCACCCGTAGGATAAATCCCACTTGATCATGGTGTATGATCCTTTTAATGTGTTGCTGGATTCTGTTTGCTAGTATTTCATTGAGGATTTTCGCATCTATATTCATCAGTGATATTGGCCTGTAATTTTCTTTTTTTGTAGTATCTTTCTTTGCTTTCGGTATCAGGGTGATGGTGGCCTCATACAATGAGTTTGGGAGTGTTCCTTCCTCTGAAATTTTCTGGAAGAGTTTGAGAAGGGTGGGTGTTAGCTCTTCTCTAAACGTTTGATAGAATTCACCTGTGAAGCCATCTGGTCCTGGACTTTTGTTTGTTGGAAGACTTTTAATCACAGTTTCAATTTCATTACTTGTGATTGGTCTATTCATATTTTCTATTTCTTCCTGGTTCAGTCTTGGAAGGCTATACCTTTCTAAGAATTTGTCCATTTCTTCCAGGTTGTCCATTTTATTGGCATAGAGTTGCTTGTAGTAGTCTCTTAGGATGCTCTGTATTTCTGAGGTGTCCACTATAACTTCTCCTTTTTCACTTCCAATTTTATTGATTTGAGTCCTCTCCCTCTTTTTCTTGATGAGTCTGGCTAAAGGTTTATCAATTTTGTTTATCTTCTCAAACAACCAGCTTTTAGTTTTATTGATCTTTGCTATTGTTTTCTTTGTTTCTACTTCATTTATTTCTGCTCTGATCTTTATGATTTCTTTCCTTCTACTAACTTTGGGTTTTGTTTGTTCTTCTTTCTCAAGTTCCTTTAGGTGTAAGGTTAGATTGTTTATTTGAGATTTTTCTTGTTTCTTGAAGTAGGACTGTATTGCTATAAACTTCCTCTTAGAACTGCTTTTGCTGCATCCCATAGATTTTGGATCGTCGTGTTTTCATTGTCATTTGTCTCTAGGTATTTTTTGATTTCCTCTTTGATTTCTTCAGTGATCTCTTGGTTATTTAGCAATGTATTGTTTAGCTTCCATGTGTTTGTGTTTTTTACATTTTTTCCCTGTAATTGATTTCTAATCTCATAGCATTGTGGTTGGAAAAGATGCTTAATATGATTTCAATTTTCTTAAATTTACCAAGGCTTGATTTGTGACCCAAGTTGTGACCTACCCTGGAGAATGTTCCACGTGCACTTGAGAAGAAAGTGTAATCAGTTGTTTTTGGATGGAATGTCCTATAAATATCAATTAAATCTATCTGGTCTACTGTCTCACTTAAAGCTGGTGTTTCCTTATTAATTTTCTGTCTGGATGATCTGTCCATTGGTGTTAAGTGAGGTGTTAAAGTCCCCACTATCATTGTGTTACTGTCGATTTCCTCTTTTATAGCTCTTAGCATTTGCCTTATGTACTGAGGTGCTCCTATGTTGGGCGCATATATATTTATAATTCTTGTATCTTCTTCTTGGATTGATCCTTTGATCATTATGTAGTGTCCTTCCTTCTCTCTTGTAACAGTCTTTATTTTAAAGTCTATTTTGGGCTTTCCTGGTGGCACAGTGGTTAAGAATCTGCCTGCCAACGCAGGGGACACAAGTTCGAGCCCTGGTCCGGGAAGATCCCACATGCCGCGGAGCAACTAAGCCTGTGCACCACAACTACTGAGACTGTGTTCTAGAGTTGTGAGCCACAACTACTGAAGCCCACGCACCTAGAGCCAGTGCTCTGAAACAAGAGAAGCCACCGCAGTGAGAAGCCCTTGCATCGCAACGAAGAGTAGTGCCCGCTCACCGCAACTAGACAAAGCCCGTGTACAGCAATGAAGAGCCAAAACAGCCAAAACTAAAATAATAAATAAATTTATTAAAACATAAAGTCTATTTTATCTGATATGAGTATCGCTACTCCAGCTTTCTTTTGATTTCCATTGGCATAGAATATCTTTTACCATTCCCTCAGTTTCAGTCTGTATGTGTCCCTAGGTCTGAAGTGGGTCTCTTGTACACAGCATATATATGGGTCTTGTTTTTGTATCATTCAGTGAGCCTGTGGCTTTTGGTTGGAGCATTTAATCCATTCACATTTAAGGTAATTATCGATATGTGAGTTCTTATGAGTTTTCTTAATTGTTTTGGGTTTGTTTTTTGTAGGTCCTTTTCTTCTCTTGTGTTTCCCACTTACAGAAGTTCCTTTAGCATTTGTTGTAGAGCTGGTTTGGTGGTGCTGAATTCTCTTAGCTTTTGCTTCTCTGTAAAGCTTTTGATTTCTCCGTCGAATCTGAATGAGATCCTTGCCACATAGAGTAATCTTCATTGTAGGTGCTTCTCTTTCATCTCTTTAAATATATCATGCCACTCCCTTTTGGCTTGTAGAGTTCTGCTGAGAAATCCGCTGTTAACCTTATGGGAGTTCCCTGTATGTTATTTGTCATTTTCCCCTTGTTCCTTTTAATAATTTTTCTTTGTCTTTAATTTTTGTCATTTTGATTACTATGTGTCTCGGCGTGTTTCTCCTTGGGCTTATCCTGCCTGGGACTCTCTGTGCATCCTGGACCTGGATGGCTATTTCCTTTCCCGTGTTAAGGAAGTTTTTGACTATAATCTCTTCAAATGTTTTCTTGGGTCCTTTCTCTCTCTCTTCTCCTTCTGTGACCTCTAGAACATGAGTGTTGGTGCATTTAATGTCCCAGAGGTCTCTTAGGCTGTCTTCATTTCTTTTCATTCTTTTTTGTTTGTTCTGTTCCATAGCAGTGAATTCCACCATTCTGTCTTCCAGGTCACTTATCCGTCCTTCTGCCTCAGTTACTCTGTTATTTATTCCTTCTAGTGCATTTTTCATTTCAGTTATTGTATTGTTCACCTCTGTTTTTTAATTCTTCTAGGTCTTTGTTAAACATTTCTTGTATCTTCTCCATCTTTGCCTCCATTCTTTTTTCAAGGACCTGGATCATTTTCACTATCATTATTCTGAATTCTTTTTCTGGAAGATTGCCTTTCTCCACTTCATTTAGTTCTTTTTCTGGGGTTTTATCTTGTTCCTTTATCTGTACATAGTCCTCTGCCTTTTCATTTTGTCTATCATTCTGTAAATGTAGTTTTCATTCTGCAGGCTGCAGGACTGTAGTTCTTCTAGCTTCTGCTGTCTCCACTCTTTCTTCTTTCTTAATACAGGCATTTACAGCTGTAAATTTCCCTCCAAACACTACTTTAGCTGCATCCCATAGTTTCTGTATTTGTGATTTCTGTTTTCTTTCACCTCAAAGTATTTTCTAACTTCTCTTGTACTTTCTTCTTTGATCCCCTTGGTATTTAGGAGTTGTTGAGATTTCCTTATATATTCTGGATGTAAGTCTCTACCAGATATGTTGTTCATAAATATTTTCTTCAAATCTATAAGCTCTTTTTTAAGTTCTTTTCACAGACTCTGTGATAGAGCCGAAGTTTTTAATTTTGATGAAGTCTAATTTATCTTTTTTTTTCCTTTAGGTGGAATGAATGGATCATGCTTTAGGTGTCATGTAAAAGAATTCTGAATTTTTTCTCTGAGGTTTTCTCCTAAAATTTTTCATAGTTTTACATTTAAACCTATGATACATTTGAGTAACTTTTTCTGTAAAATGTGAGATTAGATCTAGGATTTTTGCATTTTGTTTTTCCCTATGGATAACCAATTGTTCTAGCACCAATTGTTGAGAAGACTACCTTTCCTCCAATGAATTGCTTTGGCACCTGTCTTAGTCCTTTGTGCTGCTATAATAAAAATAGCATACACTGGATGGCTTAAACAACAAATATTTACTTTTCACTGTTCTAAAGGCTAGGAAGTCCAAGATCAAGGCACTGGCAGATTCACTTTCTGGTGAGGGCCCACTTCCTGGTTCATAATTGGCCATCTTCTCATTGTGTCCTCACATGGCAGAAAAGGAAGTGAGAGTTCTCTGGGGTTTCTTTTATAAGGGCAGTAATCCCATTCATGAGGACTCCACCCTCACGATTTAATTACCCCCCAAAGGCCCCAACTCCCTAATACAATCACACCAAGGGTTAAGATTTCAACATACGAACTTGGGGTGGGGGGGACACAAACATTCAGTCAAAGAGCAGGTGTCTGGGGACTTCCTTGGTGGCACAGTGGATAAGACTCCATGCTCCCAATGTAGAGGGCCTGGGTTCTAGCCCTGGTCAGGGAACTAGATCCCACATGCATGCCACAACTAAGAGTTTGCATGTCACAACTAAGGAGCTCACATGCTGCAACTAAGGAGCTGGCAAGCTGCAACTAAGGAGCCCATGTGCTGCAACAAAGACCTAGTGCAACCAAATAAAAAAACCAGTTGGCTGTACTTTGAGTCTATTTCTGGGTTTTCTATAATGTTTCAGTGATCTACACATCTAGCCCTCCACCAATACTCTACAGTCTTGATTACAATAGCTATAAAGTCTTGAAATGAATAAAATGATTCCTTCCATTTTATTCTTCTTCAAAATTGTTTTACCCATTCTAGTTTATTTGCTTTCCATATACATTTTAGAGTAATCTAGTCTATGTCTACAAAAATCTTGCTAGGGCTTCCCTGGTGGCGCAGTGGTTGAGCGTCTGCCTGCCAATGCAGGGGACGCGGATTCGTGTCCCGGTCCGGGAGGATCCCACATGCTGTGGAGCGGCTGGGCCCGTGAGCCATGTCCACTGGGCCTGTGCGTCCAGAGCCTGTGCTCCACAACGGGAGGGGCCACAACAGTGAGAGGCCCGCGTAACGCAAAGAAAAAAAAAATCTTGCTAGAATTTTGATAGGAATTACAGTAAACATATGTATCAATTGGAGAACTGACATCACTACTATGTTTAGTGTTCCAATCTATGAACATGATATCTTTCTCCATTTATTTAGATCTTTGATTTCTTTAACCATTTTTCTTTTTGTTTTGGCCAAGCCATGGCTTGTGGGAATCTTAGTTTCCTGACCAGGTATCGAACCCACACCCCCTGCAATGGAAGCATGGACTCCTAACCACTGAACCACCAGGGAATTCCCTCTTTAATCATTATTGTATAGTTTTCAGCATATAAGCGCTGTACATGTTTTGTTAGATTTACGCCTAATAGTTTTTTGAGTGGTTGTGTTTTCAATTTCAGTTTCCCCATGTTAATTGCTAGTACAAAGAAATATAACTGATTTTAATATGTTGATCTTGTATCCTACAATTGTGCTGAACTCACTAATTAGTTCCACAGTCTTTTTTGTACATTCCTTGGGATTTTCTAAGCAGACTATCATGTCAACTGCAAATAGAAACATATTTCTTTCTTTCTTTCTATAATTTCCACAAACACTTTTTCTGCACCACTCCATTTCCACTCCTTTTGGGACTTCAATAACATGAAAGATAAACTTTCTGTTATTGTCCCATGGGTCCCTGAAGCTCTCCTCATCTTTCTTCAGTTTATTTTAAATCCCTGTTGGTCAGACTAGATAGTTTTTATTCTACCTTCAAGTTAACTGGCTTAATATATCCCTATTCTGTCACTGACACCACTCAATGAATTTTAAATTTAGTTTTAGTTATAAAACTTCCAATTTTATTTTTTTATGTTTTATAAAAATATACATTTATTTATTTGGTTGCACCAGGTCTTAGTTGCGGCAGGGGCTCCTTAGTTGTGGCTCACAGGCTCAGTTGCAGCTCCAAGGCTCCTTAGTTGCAGCTCTCCAGCTCCTTAGCTGTGGCATGTGGGCTCCTTAGTTGCAGCACATAGGCTCCTTAGTTGCAGCAGGCAGGCTCCTTAGCTGCGGCAGGCAAGCTCCTTAGTTGTGGCAGGCAAACTCTTAGTTGCGGCATGCATATGAGATCTAGTTCCCTGACCAGGGAGCAAACTTGGACCCCTTACTTTGGGAGCACAAAGTCTTATCCACTGCACCACCAGGGAAGTCCCAAAACTTCCAATTTTAAATTTAAATGTATAACTTTCCATTTGCTTCAAGGAGGTTTAACCTCAATTATTAGAGCAAAGTTTTAATTAATAATTACACTTTAAACTCTTTGATGATTCCAACATCTATGTCATGTCATGGTTGCCATCTGTTGACTATCTTTTCTTCTTAAGAGATGGTGAGATTTTCCTGATTCTTTATATGTGGAGTAATTTTGAATGTTTAGATACTACACTATGTTACTCTGAACCTTGTTTAAATCCAACAGAAAATGTTGGATTTTTGTTTTAGCAGCAATCTACCTGATTAAGTCCAATCCACAAATTCCTATCCAATTTCCCTGGGCTGTGGTTCCAATGTCAGTTTGGTTTTCAAAGCCCTTGCAGTACCATTTTGATTTGTCTCATGCATATTGTGCAACGGCCAACATAGGACTTGGGCAGTAGTGTAGCCTTCGGCATGCTGTTTAGAGTCAGATGTAGTGTAGCCTTCGGCATGCTGTTTAGAGTCAGATGCACATATGCTATTTTGGAAAAGAACCCAGGAGTTCATACACAATATTATGGGTTCACTTTGTTGAGTTCCTTCCTCTCTACAATCCTCCCAAGACATTCCAGCTCCTAGAGGATCTTTTCTGGGTCTTCTTGCTAGAAGGGAAGGGCTTTTGTTTTCCCGCTCTGCTGAGCACCTCCCACAACTGTGATTGCTTCCCGGGTAAAGTGGTGAGAATTGAGAGGACAAAATCAGCAAATATCTCCATGCTCTTAGGACCATAATCCCTATAAATAAAAAGATTCTGCTCCCACCTGGCTGCCAATGTCATTGCTGCCTTCACCACCACAGAATTTCATGGGGGACAAGAGCAGGACAAAATGGAAAAAAAAAAAAAAAAAAGCAAACAAAACACAAAAAATTCTCTTGCTCCATCCCTTCCTTCCAACCTCTTTAAGAATCCCCTTTCTCACTCCTCAGACTATAAAGACAGGGCTTCCCTCAGACTTCTTTCTGTCTGCACCTAGTGCCCAGTTCCAGGTTTTGGGTTACCTTTGAGTCCAGGCTGGAAGGTATTCTATGGAGAGAAAAAACAAAAACAATTTCATTTCCCATTCCATCTGCTACCATTTATCTTTCACGGTACTCAGACAGCTGGTCCATGTAGTCTGCCCTAGGATTTTTTTTTTTTTTTTGCGGTATGCGGGCCTCTCACCGCTGCGGCCTCTCCCGTCGCGGAGCACAGGCTCCGGACGCGCAGGCCCAGCAGCCACGGCCCACGGGCCCAGCCGCTCCGCGGCATATGGGATCCTCCCAGACCGGGGCACGAACCCGTATCCCCCGCATCGGCAGGCGGACTCCCAACCACTGCGCCACCAGGGAGGCCCTGCCCTAGGATTTTAATTGTATTTAGTCAGAGAGAAAGGGTAGAGTGTGCTTACTACATGTTGACCAGAATCAGAACCCTTATATTTTTAATGTAAAAACCTTAATAAATTTCTGGATTCTTTGCCATTAAAGAAAGTTCCCATACTATGGTTCTTAGCATCTTTCTGTCAATCATATCATCAATCCACTGTGCTCTGTGAAAGTACAGAGCATGTACTTTCACAAAACAAAAAAATATTAAATAAAGATTATAGGCAAAAAATGCACAAAAGAATGGGAGAAAATGTTAATAGTGGTTGTTGGTCTTCATGTGATATGCTTACGTGCAGAGACAGTTTAAGTGAAGAGTACTGAGTTTTTAACTTTAAATAAACTTTTAAAGTTTCGCATATTACAGAAAAGTATACAAGTTAACAGCAAGCAGCTCCATGAAAGTAAACATAGCCATTTAATCTAAATACCACTCAATCAAGAAATAAAAGTGTCACCCCAAAGTTCCTCTTTATGAGCTGCAACAGTCATTACTTTTCATTTATAAAAGTGGTATACACGCATTTCTATCAAAGACTACTGGAATGTATTTCTGATTTTAGTTATTTTAATGATTATGTCTTCATACATTGTCAAGGTTTTTCATATTCACTTTTTCAACTCTTATAAAAATTTCCACAAAGGACAGAGGTCTTAGGAGAAATGAACCCAGTGGACACCTTGCTCTCAGACTTCTGGCCTCCACAATTGTGAGAAAATAAATGTTGTTGTTTAAGTCAACCCAAAAAACAAAATCAAATAAAATCTTCCGTGTGTTTTCTACAGGTTAATTCTAAAACTTGATAACCATTTAAAAAGCAATTGGAATATCTGCTAATGCAATTTTCATTTACTGAGAAAGCCTTGGAATCCCTAGCAGGGCCGACAAAAGGTGTATCTCTCCTGAAGCCAGTCAGTAAAGACTGGAAAAGATGACTGCTTTAGATGCGAAGACAGCAACACAAGACTTCAAGGAACGTGAAAACTCAATGAAACATAGCACCACCAAAGGAACACAGTAATTTTCCAGTTACTGACCCCCAAAAAATGGAGATCTGCAATCTGCACAATAAAAAATTCAAAATAGTTGTTTTAAAGAAGGCCTCAGTGAGCTGCAAGAAAACACACAAAGGCAATTCAGTGAAGTCAGAAAAACAATACATGAACAAAATAAAAAAATTAACAGACACAGAAATCATTAAAAAGAACCAAACAAATCCTAGAGCTGAAAAAAATAAAATGGATGAAATGAAAATGCATTAGAAAGTATTAACAGCAGACTTGATCACGCAGAAGAAAAAAATCCATGATGTCAACGACAGATCATTTGAAATTATCCAGTTCAAGGTGAACAAAGAGAAAATAATGAAAGAGTGAAGAAAGCCTTCATGTACCATGAGGTATCATCAAGAGAAACAACATAAGTACTGCTGGAGTCCCCAAAGGAGAGAGGGAGAAAGGGGCAGAAAGCTTATTTAAAGAAATAACAGCTGAGATCTTCCCAATATGGGAAGAGATTTGGACATCCAAATTTATTTTAAAAATTTATTTAAAGAAAAAAAGCTTACAGGTCCCCCAAAAGATCTCCTCCAAGAGACACTATAATGAAATCATCTAAAACCAAAGACAAAAAATTTTTAAATCAACAAGAGAAAAAAATTCCTCACATACAAGGGAATTCCTGTAAGGCTATCAGTGGATTTCTCAGCAAACACCTTATAGGCCAGGGGAGAGTGGAATGATTTATTCAAAGTGCTGCAAGAAAAAGCTGCCATCCTATATCCAGAAAAGAGGAAACCTCTAATTTGAAAAGATACATGCACCCCAATGTTCTTAGCGGCACTATGTACAATACACAAGACATGGAAACAACCTAAGTGTCCATCAAAAGATGAATGGATAAAGAGAATGTGGTGTATATATATATATACACAATGGAATATTTCTCAGCCATTAAAAAAAGAATGAGATATGGCCATGTTTGCAGCAACGTGGATGGACCTAGAGATTATCACACTAAGTGAAGTAAGTCAGACAGAATGACAGGTATTACATGATATCACTTAAATGTGAAAACTAAAAAATAATACGAATGAACTTATTTACAAAACAAAAACAGGACCACAAAGCAAGTCTCAGTAAATTTAAGAAAACTGAAATCATATCAAGCATCTTTTCTGACCCAAATGCTATGAGATTAGAAATAAAATACAAGAAAAAAACTGTAAAAAACACAAACATGTGCAAACACATGGAGGCTAAACAATATGCTACTAAACAACCAATGGATCACTGAAAAAATCAAAGAGGAAATCAAAAAATACCTAGAGACAAATGAAAACGAAAGCACAACAATCCAAAACCTATGGGATGCAGCAAAAGCAGTTATAAGATGGAAGTTTACAGCAATACAATCTTACCTCAGGAAACCAAAAAATTCTCAAATAAACAACCTAACCTTATACCTAAAGCAACTACAGAAAGAACAAACAAAACCTATAGTTAGTAGAAGGAAACAAATCATAAAGAACAGAGCAGAAATAAATGATATAGAGTAACGCAACTATACTCCAATAAAACTTAATAAAATAAAAAGAAATAAATGATATAAAGATGAAGAAAACAATAGCAAAGATCAATGAAACTAAAAGCTGGTTCTTTGAAAAGATAAACAAAATTGATAAACCTTAGCCAGACTCATCAAGAAAAAAAGGAAAAGGACTCAATTCAATAAAACTAGAAATGAAAATGGAGTTACAACTGACACCACAGAAATACAAAGGATTGGGCTTCCCTGGTGGCGCAGTGGTTGGGAGTCCGCCTGCCAATGCAGGGGACATGGGTTTGTGCCCCGGTCTGGGAGGATCCCACATGCCGCGGAGCAGCTGGGCCCGAGGGCCATGGCCGCTGGGCCTGTGCGTCCGGAGCCTGTGCTCCGCAGCGGGAGAGGCCACAGCAGTGAGAGGCCCGCATACCGCAAAAAAAAAAAAAAAAAAAAAAAGAAATACAAAGGATCATAAGAGACTACTACAAGCAACTGTATACCAATAAAATGAACAAACTGGAAGAAATGAACAAATTCTTAGAAACATACAATCTCCCAAGACTGAACCAGGAAGAAACAGAAAATATGAACAGACCAATCACAAGTACTGAAATTGAAACTATGATTAAAAAACTTCCAACAAACAAAAGTACAGGACCAGATGGCTTCACAGGCGAATTCTATCAAACATTTAGAGAAGAGCTAACACCTACCCTTCTGCTACTGTTCCAAAGAACTTCAGAGGAAGGAAATCTCCCAAACTCATTCTATGATGTCACCATCACCCTGATAACAAAACCAGACAAAGATACCACACACAAAAAAGAAAATTACAGGCCAGTATCACTGATGAACACAGACGCAAAAATCCTCAACAAAACACTAGGAATCTGAATCCAACAATCCATTAAAAGGATCACACACCATGATCAAGTGGGATTTATCCCAGGGATGCAAGGATTTTTCAATATCCACATATCAATCAGTGTGATATACCACATCAACAAATTGAAGAATAAAAACCATATGATCATCTCAAAACATGCAGAAAAAGCTTTTGACAAAATTCAACACCAATTTATGATAAAAAAAAAATCTCCAGAAAATGGGCATAGAGGGAACATACCTCTACATAATAAAGGCCATATATGACAAACCTACAGCTAATATCATACTCAATGGGGAAATGCTGAAAGCATCTCCTCTAAGATTAGGAACAAGACAAGGATGCCCACTCGCCACTTTTATTCAACATGGTTTTGGAAGTCCTAGCTGCAGCAATCAGAGAAGAAAAAGAAATAAAAGGAATCCACATTAGAAAAGTTAAACTGTCACTGTTTGCAGATGAAATGATACTATACATAGAAAATCCTAAAGACAATACCAGAAAACTACTAGAACTCATCACTGAATTTGATAAATTCGCAGGTTACAAAATTAATATACAGAAATCTGTTGAATTTCTGTACACTAACAACGAAAGATCAGAAAGAGAAATTCAAGAAACAATCCCATTTACCACTGCATCAAAAAGAATAAAATACTGTACCTAGGAATAAAGCTACCTAAGGAGACAAAAGACCTGTACTCTGAAAACTGTAAGACACTGATGAAAGAAATCAAAAATGAAACCGATGGAAAAATATACCATGTTCTTGGATTGGAAAAATCAATACTGTCAAAATGACTATACTACCCAAGGCAATCTACAGATTCAATGCAATCCCTATCAAATTACCAATGGCAATTTTCACAGAACTAGAACAAAAAATCTTAAAATTTGTGCAGAGACACCAAAGACCCCAAATAGCCAAAGCAATCTTGAGAAAGAAAAACAGAGGTGGAGGAATCAGGCCCCTGGACTTCAAACTGTACTACAAAGCTACAGTCATCAAAACAGTATGGTACTTGCACAAAAAACAGAAATATAGATCAAGGGAACAGGATAAAAGCCCAGAAATAAATCCATGTACCTATGGTTAATTAATCTATGACAAAGGAGGCAAGACTATACAATGGATGAAAAGCAGTCTCTTCGATAAGTGGTGCTGGGAAAACTGGACAGTTCCATGTAAAAGTATGAAATTAGAACATTCCCTAACACCATGCACAAAAATAAACTCAAAATGGATTAAAAACCTGAATGTAAGACGGGACACTATTAAGCTCCTAGAGGCAAACATAGGCAGAACACTCCCTGACATAAATTAAAGCAATATCTTTTTCAATCCATCTCCCAGAGTAATGGAAATAAAAACAAAAATAAACAAATGGGGGCTTCCCTGGTGGCGCAGTGGTTGAGAGTCTGCCTGCCAATGCAGGGGACACGGGTTTGTGCCCCAGTCTGGGAAGATCCCACATGCCGCAGAGTGGCTGGGCCCATGAGCCAGGGTCGCTGAGCCTGCGCGTCTGGAACCTGTGCTCCGCAGTGGGAGGGGCCACAGCAGTGAGAGGCCTGCGTACCGTGCAAAAATAATAATAATAATAAATAAACAAATGGGACCTAATTAAACTCAAAGCTTTTGTGCAGCAAAGAAAACCATAAACAAAATGAAAAGACAACCCTCAGAATAGGAGAAAATACTTGCAAATATGTGACCAACAAGGGATAAGTCTCCAAAATTTACAAACGGCTCATGCGGCTTAATATCATCAAAACAAACAACCGAATCAAAAAATGGGCAGAAGACCTAAAGAGACATTTCTCCAAAGAAGACATACAGATGGCCAGGAGTCACATGAAAAGATGTTCAGTATCACTAATTATTAGAGAAATGCAAATCAAAACTATAATGAGCTATCACATCACACCAGTCAGAATGGCTATCATCCAAAAATCCACAAACAATAAATGCTGGAGAGGGTGTGTAGAAAAGGGAACCCTCCTACACTGTGGGTGGGAATGTAAATTGGTGCAGCCACTATGGAAAACAGTATGGAGGTTCCTTAAGAAACTAAAAACAGGGACTTCCTGTTGGTCCAGCGGTTTAAGACTCCATGCTCCCAATGCAGGAGGCCTGGGTATGATCCCTGGTCGGGGAACTAGATCCCACGTGCCACAACTAAGAGCCCACATGCTGCAACTAAAAGATCCCTCAAGGCACAAAGAAGACCCGGCACAGCCAAATAAATAAATAAATATTAAAATAAAGAAACTAAAAACAGAGCTTCCATATGATCCTGCAATCCCACTCCTGGGCATGTATCGAGAGAAAACTATGGTCCGAAAGGATACATGCACCTCAGTGTTCACTGCAGCACCTTTTACAATAGCCAAGACGTGGAATCAACCTAAATGTCCATCAACAGAAGAATGGATAAAGAAAACGGGGTATATATATACAATGGAATATTACTCAGCCAGTAAAAAATAAAATAATGCCATTTACAGCAACATCAATGGACCTAGAGCTTGCCATACTGACTGAAGTCAGACAGAGAAACAGAAATATCATATGACATCACTTACATGCAGAATCTTTAAAAAATTATACAAATGAACTTATTTATAAAACAGAAACTAGGGCTTCCCTGGTGGCACAGTGGTTATGAATCCACCTGCCAATGCAGGGGACACGGGTTTGAGCCCTGGTCCGGGAGTATCCCACATGCCACAGAGCAACTAAGCCCGTGCACCACAACTACTGAGCCTGTGCTCTAGAGCCCGTGAGCCACAACTACTGAGCCCATGCGCCAAAACTACTGAAGCTTGCATGCCTAGAGACTGAGCTCTGCAACAAGCGAAGCCACCACAATGAGAAGTCTGCGCACCAAAATGAAGAGTAGCCCCCACTTGCCGCAACTAAAAGAAAGCCCACGCACAGCCCGAAGACCCAATGCAGCCAAAAATAAATTTAAAATAAATAAATAAAAATTATTTTTAAAAAAACAGAAACAGACTCAGACTTAGAGAAGGAACTTATGGTTACCAGGGGGGATGGGTGGGGGGGAGGGATAGTTAAGGAGTTTGGAACTGACATGTACACTGCTATATTTTATTTTATGTCTTTTTTTGTGGTACGCAGGCCTCTCACTGTTGCGGCCCCTCCGTTGCGGAGCACAGGCTCCGGACGCGCAGGCTCAGCGGCCATGGCTCACAGGCCCAGCCGCTCCGCGGCATGTGGGATCCTCCCAGACCGGGACACGAACCCGTGTCCCCTGCATCGGCAGGCGGACTCTCAACCACTGCGCCACCAGGGAAGCCCCACTGCTATATTTTAAATGGATAATGAACAAGGACCTACTGTACAGCACAGAGAACTCTGATCAATATTATGTAACAACCTAAATGGGAAAAGAATTTCTGAAAAAATAGATACATGTATATGTATAACTGAATCCCTCTGCTGTACACCTGAAACTAACACAACATTGTTAATCAACTATACTCCAATATGAAATGAAAAGTTAAAAAACAAAAACAAAAAAAACTCAGACATAGAAAACAAACAAGGGTTTACTAAAGGGGAAGTGGGAGATGGAGGGAAGGATAAATTAGGAGTTTGGGATTAACAGATACACATTACTATATATAAAATAGATAAATAACAAAGACCTACTGTATAGGCACAGTGTGTGTGTGTATACAAATCCCTTTGTTGTACACCTGAAACTAACACCACATTGTAAGTTGACTATACTTCAATTAAAAAAAAACCTTCCAACCAAGAATACTTTACCCGGCAAAGCTGTCCTTCAGAAATAAAGGAGAGAGAAAACTTCTCCAGACAAACAAATGTATAGAGCATTCATCATCACTAGACCTGCCTTACAAGAAATGCTAAAAGTTCTTCAAGCTGTAATGAATGTACACTAACTAATAACATAGAAACATAGAAATATAAAACACACTGCTAAAGGTAAGTATATATATAGTCACATTCAAAATACAGTTGGGGGCTTCCCTGGTGGCACAGTGGTTAAAAATCCGCCTGCCAATGAAGGGGACATGGGTTTGAGTCCTGGTCCGGGAAGATCCCACATGTAGTGCAGCAACTAGGCCCCTGGGCCACAACTACTGAAGCCCGCACACCCTGGAGCCCGTGTGCCACAACTACTGAGCCTGCATGCTGCAACTACTGAAGCCCACACACCTGGAGCCCGTGCTGCACAAGAAAAGCCACCGCAATGAGATGCCCGCGCATCTCAACGAAGAGTACCCTCTGCTCACCGCAACTAGAGAAAGCCCGCATGCAGCAATGAAGATCCAACACAGCCAAAAATAAAAAATAAAACTTTTAAAAATGAATTAGTAAGTTAAAAAAAACAGACACTGATGAAAGGAACTGAGGAAGACACAGATAAATGGAAAAATATCCCAAGTTCATAGACTGGAAGAATTAATACTGTTAAAATGTCCATACTACCCAAAGCAATCTACAGATTCAATGCAACCTCTATCAAAATTCCATTGGCATTTTTCACAGAAATAAGAAAAATAATCCTATAATTCATCTGGAACCACAAAAAGATCCCCAATAGCCAAAGCAATCTTGAGAAAGAACAACAAAGCTATAGGCACCATGCGTCCCAATTTCAAACTATATTAAAAAGCTATAGGAAATCACAACTAACTCCTGAACAATCATCTAAAGGAGGACACTGGAACTCACCAAAAAAGATACCCCACATCCAAAGATAAAGGAGAAACCACAATGAGGCAGTAGGAGGGGCGCAATCACAATAAAATCAAATCCCATAACTGCTCGGTAGGTGACGCTCAAACTGAAGAACACTTATACGATAGAAGTCCACCCACTGGACTGAAGGTTCTGAGCCCCACGTCAGGCTTCTCAACCTGGGGGTCCGGCAACAGGAGGAGAAATTCCTAGAGAATCTGACTTTGAAGGCTAGCAGGATTTGATTGCAGGACTTCAACAGGACTGGGGGAAACAGAGATACCACTCTTGGAGGACACAAACAAAGTAGTGTGTGCATCAGGTCCCAGGGGAAGGAGCAATGACCCCATAGGAGACTGAACCAGACCTACCTGCTAGTGTTGGAGGGTCTCCTGCAGAGGCAGGGGGTGGCTGTGTCTCACCGTGAGGACAAGGACACTGCCAGCAGAAGTTCTGGGAAGTACTCCTTGGTGTGAGCTCTCACGGAGTCCACCATTAGCTCCACCAAAGAGCCCAGGTAGGCTCCAGTGTTGGGCCGCCTCAGGCCAAACAATCAACAGGAAGGGAACCCAGCCACACCCATTAGCAGACAAGTGGATTAAAGTTTTACTGAGCTCTGCCAACCAGAGCTACAACTAGCTCTACATACCACCAGTCCCTCCCATCAGGAGACTTGCTCAAGGCTCTTAGATACCTTCATCCACCAGAAGGCAGACAGCAGAAGCAAGAAGAACTACAATCCTACAGACTGTGGAACAAAAAACCATATTCACAGAACGAGAGACAAGATGAAAAGGCAGAGGGCTAGGTACCAAATGAAGGAACAAGATAAAACCCCAGAAAAAAAAAACTAAATGAAATGGAGATAGGCAGTCTTCCAGAAAAAGAATTCAGAATAATGATAGTGAAGATGGTCCAGGAAAAAGAATGAAGACAAAGATCGAGAAGATGCAAGAAATGTTTAACAAAGACCTAGAAGAAATAAAGAACAAACAGAGATGGACAATACAATAAATGAAATGAAAAATACACTAAAAGGGGGCTTCCCTGGTGGCGCAGTGGTTGGGAGTCCGCCTGCCGATGCAGGGGACACGGGTTCGTGCCCCGGTCTGGGAAGATCCCGCATGCCGCGGAGTGGCTGGGCCCGTGAGCCATGGCCGCTGAGCCTGCGCTTCCGGAGCCTGTGCTCCGCAACGGGGGAGGCCACAACAGTGAGAGGCCCGCATACCACAAAAAAAAAAAAAAATACACTAAAAGGAATCAATAGCAGAATAACTGAGGCAGAAGAACAAATAAGTGACCTGGAAGACAGAATGGTGGAATTCACTGCTGCGGAACAGAAGAAAAAAGAATGAAAAGAAATGAAGACACCTAAGAGACCTCTGGGACAACATTAAATGCAACAACGTTCACGTTATAGGGGTCCCAGAAGGAGAAGAGAGAGAGAAAGGACCCAAGAAAATATCTGAAGAGATTATAGTCAAAAACATCCTTAATATGGGAAAGAAAATAGCCACCCAAGTCCAGAAAGCACAGAGAGTCCCATACAGGATAAACCCCAGGAGAAACACGCCAAGACACATAGTAATCAAATTGGCAAAAAATGAAGACAAAAAAAATTATTGAAAGCAGCAAGGGAAAAACCACAAATAATATACAAGGGAACTCCCATAATGTTAACAGCTGATTTCTCAGCAGAAACTCTACAAGCCAGAAGGGAGTGGCTTGATATACTTAAAGTGATGAAAGGGAAGAAATTACAACCAACATTACTCTACCCGGCAAGGATCTCATTCAAATTCGATGGAGAAATCAAAAGCTTTCCAGACAAACAAAGCTAAGAGAATTCAGCACCACCAAACAGGCTCTACAACAAATGCTAAAGGAACTTCTCCAAGTAGGAAACACAAGAGAAGAAAAGGACCTACAAAAACAAACCCAAAACAATTAAGAAAATGGTAATAGGAACATACATATCAATAATTACCTTAAACGTAAATGGATTAAATGCTCCAACCAAAAGACACAGGCTCACTGAATGGATACAAAAACAAGACCCATATATATGCTGTCTACAAGACACCCACTTCAGACCTGGGGACACATACAGACTGAAAGTGAGGGGATGGAAAAAGATATTCCATGAAAATGGAAATCAAAAGGAAGCTAGAGTAGCAATACTCATATCAGATAAAATAGACTTTAAAATAAAGAATGTTACAAGAGACAAGGAAGGGCACTACATAATGATCTAGGGATCAACCCAAGAAGAAAATATAACAATTATAAACATATATGCACCAAACATAGGAGCACTTCAATACATAAGGCAACTGCTAACAGCTATAAAAGAGGAAATCGTCAGTATCACAATAATGGTGGGGTACTTTCAACACCTCACTTACACCAATGGACAGATCATCCAAACAGAAAATTAATAAGGGAACACAAGCTTTAAATGACACAATAGATCAGATAGATTTAATTGATATTTATAGGACATTCCATCCAAAAACAACAGATTACACTTTCTTCTCAAGTGCACACAGAACATTCTCCAGGATAGATCACATCTTGGGTCACATATCAAGCCTCAGCAAATTTAAGAAAATTGAAATCATATCAAGCATCTTTTCTGCCCACAACGGTGTAAGATTAGAAGTCAGTTACAGGGAAAAAAACGTAAAAAGCACACACACATGGAGGCTAAACAATACGTTACTAAATAACCAAGAGATCACTGAGGAAATCAAAGAGGAAATCAAAAAATACCTAGAGACAAATGACAAAGAAAACACAACGATCTAAAATCGATGGGATGCAGCAAAAGCAGTTCTAAGAGGGAAGCTTATAGCAATACAATCCTACCTCAAGAAACAAGAAAAATCTCAAATAAATAATCTAACCTTACACCTAAAGGAACTTGAGAAAGAAGAACCAACAAAACCCGAAGTTAGTAGAAGGAAAGAAATCATAAAGATCAGGTCAGAAATAAATGAAATAGAAACAAAGACAACAATAGCAAAGATCAATAAAACTAAAAGCTGGTTGTTTGAGAAGATAAACAAAATTGATAAACCTTTAGCCAGACTCATCAAGAGGGAGAGGACTCAAATCAATAAAATTAGAAATGAAAAAGGAGAAGATACAAGACACCATAGAAATTCAAAGCATCCTAAGAGACTATTACAAGCAACTCTATGACAATAAAATGGACAACCTGGAAGAAAAGGACAAATTCTTAGAAAGGCATAACCTTCCAAGACTGAACCAGGAAGAAATAGAAAATATGAACAGACCAATCACAAGTACTGAAACTGAAACTGTGATTAAAAATCTTCCAACAGGGGCTTCCCTGGTGGCACAGTGGTTGAGAGTCCGCCTGCGGATGCAGGGGACACGGGTTCATGCCCCGGTCCGGGAAGATCCCATATACCGCAGAGCGGCTGGGCCCATGAGCCATGGCCGCTGAGCCGGCACATCCGGAGCCTGTGTTCCGCAACGGGAGAGGCCACAACAGTGAGAGGCCAGCGTACCGCCAAAAAAAAAAATCTTCCAACAAACAGAAGTCCAGGACCAGATGGCTTCACAGGTGAATTCTAAGAGACACTTAGAGAAGAGCTAACACCCATCCTCCTCAAACTCTTCCAAAAATTTGCAGAGGAAGGAACACTCCCAAACTCATTTTACGAGGCCACCATCACCCTGATACCAAAACCAGACAAAGATACTACATTAAAAGAAAATTACAGACCAATATCACTGATGAATATAGATGTAAAAATCCTCAACAAAATACTAGCAAACAGAATCCAACAACAGATTAAAAGGATCATACACCATGATCAAGTGGGATTTATCCCAGGGATGCAAGGATTCTTCAATATATGTAAATCAATCAATGTGATATACCATATTAACAAATTGAAGGAGAAAAACCATATAACCATCTTAATAGATGCAGAGAAAGCTTTTGACAAAATTTCAACACCCATTTATGATAAAAACTCTCCAGAAAGTGGGCATAGAGGGAACCTACCTCAACATAATAAAGGCCATATATGACAAACCCACAGCAAACATCATTCTCAATGGTGAAAAACTGAAAGCATTTCCTCTAAGATCAGGAACAAGACAAGGATGTCACTCTCACCCTATTATTCAACATAGTTTTGGAAGTCCTAGCCATGGCAATCAGAGAAGAAAAAGAAATATAAGGAATACAAATTGGAAAAGAAAAAGTAAAACTGTCACTCTTTGCAGATGACATGATAGTATACACAGAGAATCCTAAAGATGCCACCAGAAAACTACTAAAACTAATCAATGGATTCGGTAAAGTTGCAGGATACAAAATTAAGGCACAGAAATCTCTTGCATTCCTATACACTAATGATGAAAAATCTGAAAGAGAAATTAAGGAAACACTCCCGTGGACAAATTCTTAGAAAGGCATAACCTTCCAAGACTGAACCAGGAAGAAATAGAAAATATGAACAGACCAATCACAAGTACTGAAATTGAAACTGTGATTAAAAATCTTCCAACAGGGGCTTCCCTGGTGGCACAGTGGTTGAGAGTCCGCCTGCGGATGCAGGGGACACGGGTTCATGCCCCAGTCCGGGAAGATCCCACATGCCGCGGAGTGGCTGGGCCCGTGAGCCGTGGCCGCTGGGCCTGTGCGTCCGGAGCCTGTGCGCTGCAACGAGAGAGGCCACAACAGTGAGAGGCCCGCGTACCACAAAAAAAAAAAAAAAAAAAAAAAGAATGAAATTAGAACACTCTAATATCATACACAAAAATAAACTCAAAATGGATTAGAGACTTAAATGTAAGACCAGACACTATAAAACTCTTATTAGAGTAAAACATAAGAAGAACACTCTTTGACATAAATCACAGCAAGATCTTTTTTGATCCACGTCCTAGAGTAATGGAAATAAAAACAAAAACAAACAAATGGGACCTAATGAAACAAAAGCTTTTGCACAGCAAAAGAAACTACAACAAGACGAAAAGACAACCCTCAGAATGGGAGAAAATATTTGCAAACAAATCAATGGACAAAGGATTAATCTCCAAAATATATGAACAGCTCATGCAGCTCAGTATTAAAAAAAACAAACAACCCACTCCAAAATTGGGCAGAAGACCTAAATAGACATTTCTCCAAAGAAGACATACAGATGGCCAAGAAGCACATGAAAAGCTGCTCAACATCACTAATTATTAGAGAAATGCAAATCAAAACTATGATGAGATATCACCTCACACTAGTTAGAATGGGCATCATCAGAAAATCTACAAACAACAAATGCTGGAGAGGGTGTGGAGAAAAGGGAACCCTCTTACATTGTTGGTGGGAATGTAAATAGATACAGCCACTATAAAGAACAGTATGGAGGTTCCTTAAAAAGCTAAAAATAGAATTACCATATGACTCAGCAATCCCACTACTGGGCATATACCCAGAGAAAACCATAATTCAAAAAGACACATACACCCCAATGTTCATTGCAGCACTATTTACAATAGCCAGGACATGGCAGCAACCTAAATGTCCATCAACAGACGAATGGATAGACAATGTGGTACATATATACAATGGAATATTACTCGGCCATAAAAAGGAACAAAATTGGGTCATTTGTAGAGACATGGATGAATCTACAGACAGTCATACAGAGTGAAGTAACGCATATACGTGGAACCTAGAGAAATGGTACAGATGAATCAGTTTGCAGGGCAGAAATTGGGACACAGATGTAGAGAACAAACGTATGGACACCAAAGGGGGAAAGGGGCGGGGGTGGTGGTGGTGTGATGAATTGGGAGATTGGATTAACATATATACACTAAAATGTATTAAATGGATAACTAATAAGAACCTGCTGTATAAAAAATAAATAAAATAAAATTCAAAAATTCAACAACAACAAAATCTATAGTAATGAAACAGTGTGGTACTGGCATAAAAACAAACACACAGACCAATGGAACATGACAGTGAACCCAGATATAAACCCACACATGTAGGGTCAACTAAACTTTGACAAGGAACCAAGAATATGCAATGGAAAATGGACAGTCTCTTCAATAAATGGCATTAGGAAAACAGGATATCCACACACGAAAGAATAAAACTGGATCCATATATTGCACCACTCACAAAAGTTAACTTAAAATGGATTAAAGACTTAAGTGTAAAATCTAAAACCATAAAAATCCTAGAAGAAAACATAGAGAATAAGCTCCTTGACACTGGTCTCGGCAATGCTATTTGGATATGACACCAAAAGCACAGGCATAAAAAGCACACACACACACAAAGTACTATATTGAATTGAAAGGCTCTGCACAGCAAAGGAAACAATCAACAAAATGAAAGGACAATGTATGGAAAGGGAGAAAATATTCGCAAACCATATATCTGATAAGGGGTTAATATCCAAACATATACCACTCAATAGCAAAACAACACAAAACAAACAAAACAGAAAAACAAGTAACTTAATTAAAAACTGGGCAAAGGACCAGAATAGACATTTTTCCAAAGAAGACATACAAGTGGTCAACAGGTACATGAAAAGATGCTCAACATCATTAGTGATCAGGGAAATGCAAATCAAAATACAATAAGATATCATCACACACCTGTGAGGATGGCTTCTATAAAAAGAACATATGTTGGCAAGGATGTGGAGAAAATGGAATCCTTGTACACTGTTGGTGGGAATGTAAATTGGTACAGCCATTATGGAAAACAGTACGGAGGTTCCCCCAGAATTTAAAAACCAAACTACCATCTCTTCAGTAAGTGGTGCTGGGAAAACTGGACAGCTACATGTAAACAAATGAAATTCGAACATTTCCTAACACCATACACAAAAATAAACTCAAAATGAATTAAAGACCTAAATGTAAGGTCAGATACTATAAAACCCTTAGAGGAAAACATAGGCAGAACACTCTGACATAAATCGCAGCAAGATCTTCGATCCACCTCCTAGAGTAATGAAAATAAAAACAAAAATAAACAAATGGGACCTAATGAAACTCAAAAGCTTTTGCACAGCACAGGAAACCATAAACAAAATGAAAAGACAACCCTCAGAATACGAAAAAATATTTGCAAACAAAGCAACTGACAAGGGATTAATCTCTAAAGTATACAAACAGCTCACGCAGCTCAATGTCACAACAACAAACAATCTAATCAAAAAATGGGCGGAAGATCTAAATAGACATTTCTCCAAAGAAGACATACAGATGGCCAAAAAGCACATGAAAAGATGCTCAACATCACCAATTATCAGAGAAATGCAAATAAGAACTACAGTGAAGTATCACCTCACACCAGTCAGAATGGCCATCTTCAAAAAATCTACAAACAATAAATGCTAGAGAGGGTGTGGAGAAAAAGGAACCCTCCTACACTGTGGGTGGGAATGTAAATTGGTACAGCCACTATGGAGAAGAGTATGGAGGTTCCTTGAAAAACTAAAAGTAGAGCTACCATATGATCCAGCAATCCCACTCCTGGGCATATATCCACAGAAACCCATCATTTGAAAAGATACATGTACCCCAATGTTCACTGCAGCACTATTTACAATAGCCAAGACATGGAAGCAACAGAGGAATGGATAAAGGAGATGTGGTGCATATATACATTGGAATATTACTCAGCCATAAAAAAGAATGAAATAATACCATCTGCAGCAACATGGATGTACCTAGAAATTGCCATACTGAATGAAGTAAGTCAGACAGAGAAAGACAAATATCATATGATATCGCTTATATGTAGAACCTAAAAAAAGGGTACAAATGGGGCTTCCCTGGTGGCGCAGTGGTTGGGAGTCCGCCTGCCAATGCAGGGGACGCGGGTTTGTGCCCCGGTCCAGGAGGATCCCACATGCTGCGGAGCAGCTGGGCCCGTGAGCCATGGCCAGTGAGCCTGCGTGTGCGGAGCCTGTGCTCTGCAACGGGAGAGGCCACAACGGTGAGAGGCCCGCATACCACAAAAAAAAAAAAAAAAAAGAAAAGAAAAAAAGGTACAAATGCACTTATCAACAAAACAGAAATAGAGTTACAGATGTAGAAAACAAATTTATGGTTACTGGGGGTAAGGGTGGGGGGATAAATTGGAAGACTGGGACTGACATATACACACCTCTATACATAAAACAGATCATTAATACGGATCTAGTGTATAGCACAGGGACCTCTACTCAGTACTCTGTAATGGCCTATATGGGAAAAGAATCTAAAAAAGAGTGGATATATGTATGTGTATCACTGTGCAGTACACCTGAAACTAACACAACATTGTAAATCAACTATATTCCAATAAAAATTTTTAAAATAAAAAATAAAAAAAAAACAAACTACCATATAATCCAGCAATTCCACTTCTGGATATACATCCAAAGAAAATGAAATCAATTCTTGAAGAGATATCTGCATGTCTATGTTCATTGCAGCATTATTCACAATAGCTAAGATATGGAAACAACCTGTCCATTAACAGATAAATGGATAAGGAAGATGTGTGTGTTGGGGGGTGTATTGGAATATTATTCAGCCATGAGAAAGAAGGAAATCCTGCCATTTGCAACAACATGGAAGAACCTAGAGAACATGACAGTAAGTGAAATTAGCCAGAAAGACAAATACTGCATGATCTCCCTTCTATGTGGAATCTTAAAAAGAAAAAAAAAAAGTGTCAAACTCATAGAAACAGAGTAGAATGGTGGTTACCAGGGCCTTGGAGAGATGGAGATACGCTGGTCAAAGGGTAGAAGGCTTCATTTATAACAAAGCTAAAACCAAGCCCAATGGAAACACATTAGAAGAACTCCCACTAAAGTCAGAGACCAAACACAGCTATCTATGCACTTCACCACCACTATTTACTACTGTTGTGGAGGTACTACCTACCACAATTAGGCAACAGAAAGAAAACGTAGGTATACAACTGGGGAAAAAAAGATTAAAGTATCATTATTTGCAGATAATATTATTATATACCTGAAAAATTCAAGAGAATCAACTGAAAACCTTTTATAGTTGATAAAAGAATCAGGTAAGGTGATGAAAATTAATATAGAGAAATCAGTGTCTTCACATACATCATCAACAAGTAGGTAGAAGATAAAATGCTTCAGCACTAAAAACAAAAAAAGACCTGAGAATAAACTTGACAAGAAATGTCAAGAAATCTCTCAAAAATAAAAGAAGACTCAAAGAGAAAGGCATGCAATCTTCTTAGTGGGGAAGACTCATCATCAAAATGTCACTCTTCCTACATTAACCTAAAAATGTAACTTAGTCCCAATAGAAACAAACAGGACTTTTAACTAGCAAAGTTATTTTAAAGTTCATATAGAAAAACAAAAATAGCCAGGAAAGTTCTGAAAAATAAAGATAATGAATGAGAATTAACTTTACCAAATATCGAAACACGCTATAAAACTTGGGTAATTAAAACAATGTGATAGGGCTTCCCTGGTGGCACAGTGATTGAGAGTCCGCCTGCCAATGCAGGGGATACAGGTTTGTGCCCCAGTCCAGGAAGATCCCACATGCCGCGGAGCGGCTGGGCCCGTGAGCCATGGCCGCTGAGTCTGCGCATCCAGAGCCTGTGCTCCGCAACGGGAGAAGCCACAACAGTGAGAGGCCCGCGTACAGAAAAAAAAAAAAACAAAAAAACAATGTGATAAGAACACACTAAAACATGGATTAATGTATACAACAGAAAGTCCAGAAATAGACCCAAACGTACATGATATGTGGCAAAGTGTATCATATGTAGTAAATGAAAGGGGATATTTAAACAAGTAGGAAAAAGATGAATTGTTCAATAAAAGGTACTGCAACAAATGGGTGGCCAATTGGGAAAAAATTAAGGTGGACCCACACTTCACACCAAAATAAATTCCAAATGGATAAAAGACTAAAAGGTAAAAAATGAAATAGAAAAAGTACTTTAAGAAACCACAGGATAGGGACTTCCCTGGTGGCACAGTGATTAAGAATCCACCTGTCAATGCAGGGGACACAGGTACAAGCCCTGGTCTGGGAAGATCTCACATGCCGCAGAGCAACTAAGCCTGTGTGCCACAACTACTGAGGCTGCTCTCTAGAGCCCGTGAGCCACAACTACTGAGAGTGCAAGCCACAACTACTGAAGCCTGAGCACCTAGAGCCCGTGCTCTGCAAAAAGAGAAGCCACCAGTGAGAAGCCCGCGCACCGCAACAAAGAGTATCCCCTGCTCTCGCAACTAGAGAAAGCCCGCGTGCAGCAACAAAGACCCAACACAGCCAAAAATAAATAGATACATTTATTAAAAAAAATAAAGAAACCACAGGATAATTTTTCATAGTCTTCTACTAGGGAAAATCTTTCTAGGTATGACAGAGAACCCCAGAAGCCTTAAAAAGTCAATAAATACAACCCAATTAAAAACTAATTTTTTTTCCATGACAAAACCATCCTAAGTAAAAAAATAAATAACCATCTATAAAAATATAACTGCAATTCATACCACTGACAAAGTACCAAGTTCCTTCATATATAAATAATTTTTACAAAATTAATTTTTAAAAAACCAAAGCCCAGTAGAAAAATAGGCCAAGGATACAAACAGCTTTTTCACAGAAAACAGAAATGGTCCATCAACCTTAAACTAAAACTACCCCTGAGTGTTCATTCTACTACTCTTTTAACTTTTCTGCAGGCTGAACTAAGAAGTTTAGGTGGGAAAAAAATCTACAGAGAGAAACCATTTTTTCGCCTACCAAATTGGCAAAAACCAAACTGTGAGGTACCACGGTGTTGGTGAGGGTATGGACAAACAGACACTGCCACACACGGCTGGGAGCATATGTAGACAAAACCTCTATGGAGGTTTATCTGGTAAGAGGGATCAAAATCACAAAAGTACATACTCACCAACCCAGCCTTCCTGGCTCAGGTAAGTGAATGGATAGGTGCACTTGGCCATGCATGGACTGATGCATACAGAACATTAGTCAGTGGTGTCTGTGTTAGTAAAGTTTAAAACACCTTATATGTCCATCAATAAAGCTGAGGCTAAAAAAATTAAGGTACATCCTGACAATGGAATATTATCCAGTTGTAAAAGACAATGAAAAAGTTCTTATGTATGGATAATGAACTATCATAAACAGGAGAAAAAGCAAGGGATATAGTGTGCTACTTTCATGTAAAAGAAAAGAGCTCTCAGGACTTCCCTGGTGGCACAGTGGTTAAGAATCTGCCTGCTAATGCAGGGGACACGGGTTCGATCCCTGGTCCGGGAAAATCCCACATACTGCAGAGCAACTAAGCCCGCGAGCCACAACTACTGAAGCTTGCGCGCCTAGAGCCCATGCACTGCAACAAAGAGTAGTCCCCACTTGCCTCAACTAGAGAAAGCCCATGTGCAGCAATGAAGAGCCAATAGAGCCAAAAATAAATAAATTTTAAAAAAGAAAGAAAGAAAAGAGCTCTCTGTGTATTTGTCTGTATTATGCACAGAACAGCCCTGAACTGACACTCGAGAACTTGTAACACTGGCTGCCTCTGGGGAAGGGATCTGGTGGCCAGGGGCAAGGTGGAAGGGAAACGTTCCCATGTATACCCTGTCATACCCTTTAAATTTTGTGCTATGTGAATGTAGTACTGCACTGAAAAGCTAAAATTAAAAAATAATGAAAGCCTCCCTGTAGGAGCAGCAGCCTTCTACTCTGAGCTTCTGTAACTGTATTTCCACACTGCCCTGTGTCCATTCTGACTTTCTCAGCCTCCCTTGATTGAGCGTGGTCCCTCTTGGGAGGTCACAGCTGAATCACCTTTGTTTCCCTAGAGCAGCCAGCACCTCATTTGGTGCCGAAAAGAAAGTCACTGTAGGTCTGTTCACTGTGCTAAACTAGTCCACTGGTGCAAACAATTCATCTTTGGGGGAAAGTTGCTTTGCAAAGTGGACCAATGATCAGGACAGGAAATTCTGCTTCTCTAAGCATCAAAATTACCCAAACAAGCTGGAAGAATTTTCAGCAGACTAAATGAACAGTACTGAAAAAAGAAAGGAGTTTCAGCTAATGAGTGAAAGCTGATTTCAGAGAATGTGAAGTCTGAAAACACATATATTCAAGAGGATGACTACTGTCACATTTAGAATAATTGTGATGGCACAGCAATACCCATATTGAAGGAAGACTAAATTACATTAATTGTTTGTGATGGTCGTCACAAATAACCATGTACAAGATGCCAACCCTCTTCACAATTCAGCATCAACAAACATATTAAAGATTTTCATCCACAATGCCAGCTACCTACATTTTCATTCCCTCTTGACCTGGTCAGCAATGACTAACAAAGGGATTGAAATGACCACTGCTAAGAACATGGGCAAAGAATCTGTTTTAAAGCTAGAAACAACCCAGGGGCTCAATGGGGCAGCCTTGTCATTCCACAAGATAGGACCTTTGGCTCAGAGGTAGGGTGCCCTCAGCCTTGGTCTGAGCTGGCAGGAGCATGGCCAGGACCAGCCTCCTGCTCTCAGCCACACATGGGCACATCCAAGCCACACAGAATGGTGGCCTCTTGCCTGGTTTCCTGACAGAAGTGTGGTCTGCTGGAAAGCAGCACGGTTCTTGATAGTTTACCCAAAAGTGAAGCTGTGACGAGTCTCTATTTTATTACTATCTCAAGAGCTTTTAATATAAATGTCACATGGAAGGTGGTTCCATTCCAAACACAAAATATGCAAAAGACCTTTTTGTGAGGGGGAGAGTGCCAAAGAGAGCCAAGAGATGAGGGTCACCTGGGGCCCTTCTCCTTGTAACAGTTTTTCAACAAAAGGTGCCGGGAAAACTGGATAGTCACATGCAAAAAAAGTTAAACTGGACCCTTACCTTACATCATATACAAAAATTAACTCAAAATGGATCAAAGACCTAAACAAAGAGCTAAAACTATAAAACTCTTAAAAGAAAACATAGGGCTTCCCGGGTGGCGCAGTGTTTAAGAATCCACCTGCCAATGCAGGGGGCACGGGTTCGAGCCCGGGTCCGGGAAGATTCCACATACCATGGAGCAAATAAACCCATGCGCCATTAACTACTGAGCCTGCGCTCTAGAGCCCACGAGCCACAACTACTGAGTCTGCATGCAACAACTACTGAAGCCCACGTGCCTAGAGTCTGTGCTCCGCAACGAGAAGCCACCGCAATGAGAAGCACGCACACCACAACAAAGAATAGCCCCCACTCGTCGCAACTAGAGAAAGCCACGCACGGCAATGAAGAACCAAAGCAGCCAAAAATAAATAAAATAAATTTATTTTAAAAAAATTTTCTTAAAGAAAACATAGGGTTAAAAACTTCATGATACTCGATTTTGAAAGGATTTCTTATATATGACACTAAAAGCACAGGCAACACAAGAAAAAATAGACAAATTAGAGTTCATAAAAACTAATCATTTTTGTACATCAAAGGAACTATCAACAGAGTGAAAAGACAACCCACATAATGGGAGAAAATATTTGCAAATCATATATCTAAGAAGGAATTAATATCCAGAATATAGGAAGAACTCCTACAACTCGGCAAACAAACAAACAAAACAATCTGATTCAAAAATGGGCAAAGGGGACTTGAGGACATGGGGCAAGGGAAGGGTAAGCTGGGACGAAGTGAGAGAGTGGCATGGACATATATACACTACCAAATGTAAAATGGATAGCTAGTGGGAAGCAGCTGCATAGCACAGAGAGATCATCTCGGTGCTTTGTGACCACCTAGCGGGGTGGGATAGGGAGGATGGGAGGGAGACACAAGAGGGAAGGGATATGGGGATATATGTATACGTACAGCTGATTCACTCTGTTATAAAGTAGAAACTAACACAACAATGTAAAGCAATTATACTCCAATAAAGATGTTAAAAAAAAATGGGCAAAGGACTTGAATAGGCATTTCTCTAAAGAAGATATACAAATGGCCAAAAAGCACATAAAAAGACGCTCGACATCACTAATCGTTATGAAAATACAAATCAAAACCATAATGAGATACCATTTCACACCCACTAGGATGGCTCTTATTAAAAAAAAACAAAAACAAACAAAAAAATAACAAGTGTTAGAAAAGAAAAAAAGGGACTTCCCTGGCAGTCCAGTGGCTAAGACTCCACACTTCCAATGCAGGGGGCGTGGGTTTGATCTCACATGCTGCATGGTGCAGGCAACAACAACAAAAAAAAAAAGGGTTGGTAAGGATGTGAAGAAATTGGAACTTCTGTGCACTGCTGGTAGGAATGAAAAATGGTACAAACCCCTGTGGAAGACAGTTTGGCAGTTCTTCAAAAAGTTAAACATAAAATTACCATATGATCCAGCAATTCCTCTCCTGGGTATATATCCAAAGAACTGAAAGTAGGGACTCAAACAGATATCTGTACAGATATCTTTACAGATAAACAGCATAATTCACAACAGGCAAAAGGCAGAAATTGCTCAAATATTCATTGACAGATGAAGAGATAAACAAAATGTGGATGTACGTACAACAGAATATTATTTGGCCTGAAAAAGGAATGAAATTCTACAACATGGATGAATACTGAAAACATGTAAAGTGAAATAAGCCAGACACAAAAGAACAAATATAGTATGATTCCACTTATATGTAGGACCTAGAATGGGCAAATTCATAGAGGCAGAAAGTAGAATGGTGATTGCCAAGGCCTGGCAGGGAGGGGAGAATGGGGAGTTGTTTAATGGGTACAGAGTTTCTGTTTGGAATGATGAAAACGTTCTGGAAATGGAAAGTGGTGATGGCTGCACAACACTGTGAATATATTTGATGACACTGAATGCTACACTTAAAAACGGTTAAAATGGAGACTTCCCTGGCAGTCCAGTGGTTAAGACTCCACGCTTCCAATGTGCGGGTTAAGACGTTAAATTTTATGTTATGTATATTTTGCCTCAATAAAAAAAACACCAAATAATTTAAAAATACAATAATGAGAAGAGTGGATGATATAGATGAAACGAGTGCCCTCAAGTTAATGAGTAAATGACAGACATAACTAAGTGATACATACACAGTGGAATACTGCTCTCTGCTTTTGTGTATATTTCAATTTTCTGATAATAAACATTAATAAATAGAGAAGTCCTTTGTAACGTGCAAGACCTTTTCAGAATTTATCCCTTTACAAAATTTAGCAACAATGAATACACGAGGATCAAAGACCTAAATTTAAGACTTAAAAGTATAAAAACTCTCAGAAGAGAACATAAGGTAAAAGCTTTATGACATTGGATTTGGCAATTCCTTGGTATACGACCAAAGGCAATGGCAACAAAAGAAAAAATAAACAGACTGGACTTCATAAAAAATTTTAAACTGTGTGCATCAAAAGATACTATCGAGGACTTCCCTGGTGGTCCAGTGGGTAAGACTCTGCACTCCCAATGCAGGGGGCCCAGGTTTGATCCCTGGTCGGGGAACTAGATCCCGAATGCATGCTGCCACTAGGAGTACGCATGCCGCAACTAAGAAGTCCACATGTGGCAATAAACATCCCACATGTTGCAGCTAAGACCCAGTGCAGCCAAAATAAATAAATATTTTTTAAAAGTAAACACACAAAATTTTTTTTAAAAAGATACTATCAACAGGGAATTCCCTGGTGGTCCAGTGGTTAGGGCTCCACACTCTTCAGTTCTGAGTGCCCGGGTTCCATCCCTGGTTGGGGAACTAAGATACCATAAGCCATGCAGCATGGCAAAAAACAAACAAAAAAAAAACTATCAAAAGAGTAAAAAGGCGGGGGCCTCCCTGGTGGCGCAAGTGGTTGAGAGTCCGCCTGCCGATGCAGGGGATACGGGTTCGTGCCCCGGTCTGGGAGGATCCCATATGCCGCGGAGCGGCTGGGCCCGTGAGCCATGGCCGCTGGGCCTGCGCATCCGGAGCCTGTGCTCCGCAACGGGAGAGGCCACAACAGTGAGAGGCCCACATACCGCAAAAAGAAAAAAAAAAAAAAAAAAAAAAAAGAGTAAAAAGGCAACCCACAGAATGGGAGAAAATATTTACAAACCATACAGCTGATAAGCGATTAATATATAGAATATACAGAAAATTAATATATAAAATATACAGAAAATTCTATAATACATAGAATATACAGAAAATATATCTATATATTAATATATAGAATATACAGAAAATATACAGAAATATCCTAAAACTCAACAACAAAAAAAACAATCTGATTAAGAAATGGGCAAAGGACTTTAACAGACATTTCCCCAAAGATATACAGATGGCTAATAAAGACATGAAAAGATGCTCAACATCACTAATCACTAGGGAAATGCAAATCGAAATTACAATGACTCAGTAGCAACCACTGAAAATACCTCAGAAATATTAATAGAATAGAGCTTGCTCTGCACCCAGGACAGTGCTAGTGCTAGAGCTGCTGGTATAAAAAAACCACTGAACTATATCTAACCGGACTCCTGCCCATTTATAAACATTCAAGAAGGCAGGATTTAGCTACCTAAAGTGAGCAGGGGGCCAGGAATTTGAAACAGTGTACAATGAATACTAGGTTGTGTGGTTCAGAATATAAACTCGTAACTTCTTTCTTTAGGTGAATTAAAGCAGATCCTTAAATACACACTGCTGCTACCTTAAATAAATTTATTAGAAATCTCTTCTGTAGTTTCTTTCATCCATTTTATAAACTGTACAAGCACAAATACAAGGCAGTATTTACCATTTAAATTATGAAAAGAATTTTAAAAGGTTTTAAGGCCAAAGTGAGTATATGAACTTCCGGAATATTAATAAAATGGTCAACTCTGTAATTATGATATTTAATTGTTAAACTGCTTATGCTATAAATTTTATTATTTTTTTAAATATATTTATTTATTTATTTTTGGCTGCCTCAGATCTTAGTTGCAGCGTGTGGGCTTAGTTGCCCTGTGGCATGTGGGATCTTAGTTCCCTAACCAGGGATCGAACCCACATCACTGGAAGGTGGATTCTTAACCACTGGACCACCAGGGAAGTCCCTATAAATTTTAAAATACACATGTAAAATGAGATTAAGAAATGCTGCTCTTTTCTAGGCTCATATTTTTCTAGAGTACACTTTCACTCCTGCCTTAGTTATTGAAGATATCTTTCTGAATCAACGTATGATGCTGTGAATGGACATTTTATCTCAAGTCATAACTACTCATTTGTATAACATTAAGAAAATTATTCTTAATTTGAATACTAATCAGGGGATAAAATCTTAATGTTCTGGAGACTTTATTTTCAGATATTATTTGTTAAATGTTGGACTATATTATGAAAATGTTTTCAAGAAATCATTTTAAGTATACAGATCAGTGTTTCTTACAGGTAAAATGCTAAAATAAGCTTCCTATAATAGGTACAGGTGCTATTTTAGAGTTTTGTACAATATTACAAATTAACAACACAAAAAATGTTTAATTTATTCAACAAATACGTTCACACAAATTTGGTAGGACTTTAGAAAGACTATTTGAGAAAAGATCTGGTTCACTTACACTACATATACTGTATTATCCTTTCACAGCATTACGTCTGACAAACCATGACAAATTTTTAAAGAGGAAGTATTATTGTAAAATGAAGAATTATGTATTTCTAAATGCTGTATTGCTGTAAATTTAACTGATAAAGCTCTGCTTATTTAGTGTTTTGAAGAAATATCCTCTCTTCAGTTAAACACTTTCATAATGGAATGATGTAAACTGAAGTGATAAACAGTATTATTAAAATAAAATGTTTATATATAAAAAAACAACAAAAAAAGAAGTTATTCTTAAAATTTATTTTCAGCGAATAGTTGAGACCTGTACTATGTAACCACTTTCTGTGTTGATTTTAAGTTATCTTTAAAAAACTTCTTAGCAAAAAACAAAAAAACTACAAGGAGAGGGCTTCCCTGGTGGCGCAGTGGTTGAGAGTCCGCCTGCCGATGCAGGGGACGCAGGTGTGTGCCCTGGTCCGGGAAGATCCCACGTGCCGCAGAGCGGCTGGGCCCGTGAGCCATGGCCCCTGAGCCTGCACGTCCGGAGCCTGTGCTCCACAACAGGAGAGGCCACAACAGTGAGAGGCCCGTGTACCGCAAAAAAAAAAAAAAAAAAAAAAAAACCAGAAAACGGGACTTCCCTGGTGGCACAGTGGTTAAGAATCTGCCTGCCAATGCAGGGGACAAGGGTTCGATCCCTGGTCCAGGAAGATCCCACATGCTGCAGAATAACTAAGCCTGTGCACCACAACTACTGAGCGTGCGTTCTAGAGCCCGCAAGCCACAACTACTGAGCCCGCATGCCACAACTACTGAAGCCCATGTGCCCTAGAGCCCATGCTGTGCAACGAGAAGCCACCACGATGAGAAGCACATGCACCGCAACGAAGAATAGCTCCTGCTCGCCACAACTAGAGAAATCCAGCATACAGGAATGAACACCCAATGGAGCCAAAAATAAAATAAATAAAATAAATTTAAAATAATAATAATAAAGCTTAAAAAAAGACAGAAAACAACAAGTGTTAAGCAAGGATGTGGAGAAACTGGAACCCTTGTACACTGCTGGTAAGAATATAAAATGGTACAACCTCTGTGGAAAACAGTATGGTGGTTCCCAAAAAATTAATCATAGAATTACCATCCAGCAATTCCACTTCCATACTGGCCCAAGAGAACTGAAAACAAGGACTTGAACAAATATGTGTATACCCATGTTTACAGCAGCATCATTCACAACAGCCAGAAGGTGGAAACAATTCAAATGTCTGTCAACGGATAAATGGATAAACAAAACGTGGTATATACATGGAATATTATTCAACCTTAAAAAGGAAAGAAATTCTGATACATGCTACGACATGCTTGAACCATGAGGATATTATGCTAAATGAAATAAGCCAGCCATAAAAAGACTAATACTGTGTAAGTCCACTTATATGATATACTTAGAGTAGTTAAAATCATAGAAAGTAGGATGGTGACTGCCAGGGACTTGGGAGAGGAGAAAAGAGGAGTTATTGTTTAATGGGTACAGAGTTTCAGTTTTGCAAGATGAAAAGAGATATGGAGAGAATGGTGTTGATGTTGCAAAAAAAAATTATGAATGTACTTTTAATACCACTGAACTGTACACTTAAAAATGATTAATATGCTAAGTTGTGTATCTACCACAATAAAAAAAATGGAACAACAACAAAAAAGAATTAGTACATAGGAGGGGTCAGGGGAAAGCAGAGCTCAGAGGGATTCAAGTGTACAAAAAAAATGAAAGGAAATAGATGAGAACATAAATTTGGCTACAAGAATATAATCACAGTAATGTTTAGAATAGAGATGAAATGTGTTATATATTTTATGGTAAAATTTGAGAGAAAGAGCAAAACATCTAGCTGTAAAAAAAAAAATGTTATATGCCAGAAGTAAGGTTAATACAGAAAGCACAAGCCAGAAGACTCTGAATATAAAAGAGACTCTGAGCTCCCTAGGGGCCAAGGCAAAGAGGAAACCATTTTGACACAGTTCACAGTAGGGTTTAATCAAACCAATGGCCCAATGGTTCAGAAGAGGCACAAGCATTCCAGGCACTGGACCTGAAGGACATTTCTAATTGGCTTCCAGATTTTCTTGGGGACTTCTAATATAGATCTCAATGCAAGCTGATGGGGCCATGCAAAATGAGTTTAGTTAAAACAAAAACAAAACAACTGTAAGGAGGCCGGAAATATGCTGCTTCCTAATGATCCAGTTTCATCCGAAGACAAAACACTGCCTAGAACAGGTACACTGAAGCATGTTCCAGCACAATCCCATGGATGTCCTTTACCACAGTTGAGCTCAGGATAGCTTCTGGGAGGTGAAGAATTCAAGATTATCCTCCCTGACAAGAATATGAGATGCAATGTTCTCTGTTGCCTGCTGAAGGAAGGCAGGTCTTGACAGTTTCTAACAGTCACTGTCGCTGGGGTGATAACCAAGAATCAATGTCAAACTGAACCACGGCTCATACCTGAAGAAGGTAACTAATCACCCCATGAAGATGAGGTGGCATAAATACAGGCTGGTAGAGGGAAGGAGTGGGTAGGCCAGCTTGGGGCAGATCATGAGAGTGGGGAGCTACTGAAGATTGTTGAAGAGGAGAGAGACCATGGTTGAAGACTTCGTGAGTGACAACGCAGTCTTCTGAAAGGTGCAAATGAAGCCCACAGCCAAACTGTGAGCAAGGCTGCTCAAAGAGAAAGTCATTGGAAAACATAAAAATAAATGAGAGGACTTCCCTGGTGGTCCAGCGGTTAAGACTCTGCGCTCCCAATGCAGGGGGCCCAGGTTCAATCCTTGGTCAGGGAACTAGATCCTGTGTGCTGCAACTAAAGATCCCGAATGCCACAACTAAGACAAGGTGTAGCCAAATAAATAAATATTTTTTAATAAATAAATGAGAGCTCATGTTTTTAAAAATCCAAAAATGTTCCAGAATAGTTTTATACATGAAAAAATGTTCACACAATAACAGAAAATGTATACAAAACAGTATGATCTCATTATACAAAGAGAGAACAAGAGAATGAGCAAGAAAGAAGCCTGAGAAGAAGCCTGCTAGTGGTTACCACTGGGGTTACAGACAATTGAAATGTGTGCGTGTGCATGTGTGTGTATGTGTGCGCTTGAGTGCACACCTATTAATTTTTATTCAACCTGGGTGACTCGAATTTTTTAAAAAACTAATTCCTCAAGAACCTTAAAACTTCAGGGAAAACAGAAATAGCACTATAACTGAGAATACAATCTTAATTATGATGTCATCTAAAAATAAAAAGGAAATTGACTAAAAACAAGAGCCAGTTATGTACAGATCTTCCTCAATTTACAATGGAGTTACATACTAATAAACCCATCCTAAGTTGAAAATATTGTTAAGTCAAAAATGTATTTAATACACCTAGCCTGCTGAACATCATAGCTTAGCCTAGCCTACCTTAGATGTGCTCAGATTACTTACATTACTCTACAGTTGGGCAAAAGCATCTAACACAAAGCCCATGTTATAATAAAGTGTTGAATATCTCATGTAACTTATTGAGTACCGTACTGAAAATGAAAAACAGAATGATTGTTTGAGTACAGAATGGCTGTAAGTTTATCAGTTGTTTACCCTCATGATTGCAGGTCTGACTGGGAGCTGCGGCTCGATGCTGCTGTCCAGCATCACAAGAAAGAGCATGTACTGCGTATCACTACCCCAGAAAAGATCAAAATTCAAAATTTGAAGTATGGTTTCTACCGAATGCATGATTGCTTTGGCACCGTCATATCGTGGAAAAACTGTAAGTTGAATCATCATTAATTCGGGGACCAACCACACTTGGCAAAACTATACTATAAGACTAACTGATGCTGGGGACTTTCCTGGTGGCCCAGTGGCTAAGATTCCGCACTCCCTATGCAGGGGACCCGAGTTCGATCCCTGGTCAGGGAACTAGATCCCACATGCTGCAAATAAAGATCCCACATGCCACTACTAAAAAAAAAAGATTCCACATGCCGCAACTAAAAAGACCCCATATGCCACAATGAAGATCCCGCGTGCTGCAACTAAGACCCGAAGCAGCCAAATAAATAAATAAATTCTTAAAAAAAAAAAAAAGACTGATGCTGACGAGATTCAGAGTGAAACATGAAAGCACTGACATCGTGCTCTGGTTTTAGAGCCATGGCTCTCAAAGTGTGGTTCCCTAGGTCAAACAGTAGCAGCACCTGGTAACTTGTTTGAAATTCAAATTCCAGGGCCTACCTCTCACCTACGGATTCTGGAGGTGGGGTTAAAACAATCCCTCCAGGTAATTTTAATTCACACTAATGTTTGAGAACCTAGTTACGAAGTAATGATAACTCATCTGGATAAAAACAGCTTATATAATTAGGAAAATATATTTCTTGCTCAAAACCCATTCTGTTATCTTAACCTAAACTCCTGAACAAACACTAATCTATTCAATTGTGAAATGATAAGCTGGAAGATGACAAAGATATTTTTTAATTAGGTATAATTCTGGAACCACTCATTTTAAAATAATGTACTAACTAACCACTGCAGTGGAATGAACTGAAGAATCTAGTTTGTAAAAAGTGATAAGGAATCAATGTATTTGGAATTTCAATATTTAGATGATTTGAAAATACTCTAAGGTTGGGAAATAGTGCAAATACAACTATTACAACTGCCATATTTGCGTAAACTGAATAGTTTAGTCTCTCTGGCTTCAGACTGAATTAACATGTTTAAAATAGAAAAGGTTCAACAACAAAATTTTAACAACTTCTTCTATTTTGTTTTTTTTTTTTTTTGGCCGCACTGTGTGGCTTGTGGGACCTTAGTTTCCTGACCAGGGATTGAACCAAGGCCCTCAGCAGTGAAAGTGCAGAGTCCTAACCACTGGAACGCCAGCGAATTCCCCCAAATTTTAACTTCTGAAGGGCTTTATCAGTCACTATAGTGTCAAACTTAAGAGCAGTACTATATTTGAGACATAAAGACTATTGAAATACCCAGATCCTCTTTCACACTCGGACTGAAATTTCTAAAATAATTTATAATTGGTTATTAATATGAAATACCATTTCTCTGATTATGTGGAATTACACTGAACTTCACTAGACTTCCAACTTAGGAACAAATGGGACAAATAACATTTCACATATTTTATGAATTCAGAAAATGCTAAATATCAAATAAACCAGTGCTTTCTTAACATTTTTGATTATGAATCCCCACCAAAAATTCTAGTACATATCCCCAATATACGTATACTTATACATAAATTATACATATGTACTACTGTGATAATAGAGTGTACATTATAAAATACAAAATAAAAATTAAATAAGGCTGAAATAAACACAAAGATTCGTTTTAATTTTTTTTCCTGAGACCCACGTGCACCCTTGGCGCTTACACACACACACACCACTCTTTGGACTCTACGGCAAAGCTGCATGGCCCAGCAACCCTGCAAACGTTCTCAGGCAGTGCCCCTGACCACTCAAGGGGAAGCTGTCAAACACAGTGACCAAATGAATGTCTCCTTCCTGCGGAGTTCCACCATCTCTGACTCAAGTCTGTGACACTGGGTTCCTTCCTTCACCCCTAACACCCTCCTCTGCTACCTTTCACTTGATAGGCAGTGGAGAAGACTGTCAAGCCAGCAGGTCCAAGAACAGCATAAAAGCATGGACTCTGTTTTCAGACAAACCTGGGTTTCCACCTGGCCTCAGCGTCTAATTCACTAGGTGACCCAGAGCCAGTCAGATAGCGTCTCTAAAACTAATCAGTTAAGGGGGTGATAACAGTGTCATTGCCCCTGGTTATTATGAAGATTAAGTGAGATAAGCTGTTATGAAAGCACCTAGCACAGAATCTAGACAGCCCAAGTGCTGGATAAATATTTTACCCAGAATTATTATTTCAGGCGGCAAAAGAAGTCACCTGGACTTCGCTTCAGTGGCCAACTCAGGAAGGGAGCAAGTTACAGTGGGAGTAGGTAGGTGGTGCAGTTCGGCAGACCTGGTTTGAAGGCCTGATCCCCAATGCCAAGCTGGCTGACACTGGCAACCCAGTTTCTGTATGAGGGGGAGTCTTCTCACCTGTTTAATGGGAGCAATGACACAAACTGTACATGAAGTACCTATCGGAGCCAGTAAAACTAACACTGGTGGCCACCAAATGGCCACCGATGGTGAGGGTAAGCAAATAACACATAAACCTAAGTGTCATTCCAGGGTCCTTAGGACACATTCATGTATATACTAAGACAGTAAGCATCCCCTAAAGTCTACCACCAAATGTTAATAAATGCCTGTGTACTGAACCCCACAGGTATGGTTCATTTCCCAACTGGACAGTTTACTTGTTCATATATGACCTCAAAGAATTCACAATCTTTATGCCTCCATTTTCTGTGCATAAACTAGGAGTAGTAGACTTTTTATACCCACCTCCCGGCAGTAAACTAATCTAGATGATGGGAGAGGGGGACCCAAACCAGTGATTATAAAGCACATGGAGACCTCTGGAGAGGTGCTGTTTTTGCCACAATAGCAAAAGAGAGCTCTCAAACACCAGACGCGTTCATAATAAATGAGAAGTAATTCTTTCAATTTCAATAAATCACCAAAAGAATGAGTGTGGAGATATATTTATACATATTTTGTGTTTTTTACATCGTGTGCCCCCGGGAATGCTGCAAATGTGTAAAACACCTAAAACCTAAATTCTATCAACATACATTAAAAAGATATAGGTCGTCAATTAGAGGAACACCTAAAATACTCTCAGACACCCTTGACCCTGACTCCCTTATAAAAGCTTCAGTCATTAGCACAATACCCTGAGATGGCAGCACAGCAATAAGGACACCGCATAACCAAACTTCACAAACGTTTGGTCAGAAACACACTCAAAGCTAGTATCATTAAAGAAACCTTTTACTATGTCCTCTTCACAAAAATTATTACAAAATCCCCAGAAGGAGTTCAGTCACCCAGCTCTGTCACCACAGAAGGTGGGGCAGTAAGTGACACGAAACAGGGCAAACTCCTGCCAGGAGGGGACTCACTGCTCCCCTAGGCCACGAGCATTTCCACCTGTACAACTACCTACGGCTCAAACAGTCTAGATCCCTGGCTCCCTGCAGCTAATGCTACTCTGACGTTAGGATCCTGCATGATGAACGGAGGTAATAAACCACCCAGAATAAACAGAGGCAACATCAGTGAGCAATGTTTAGGTCTGAGCGAAAGAGAAAACTAGAAACCAAGCAAAACCCAGCAAAGAAGCTACGTGTTGCCTCTCAATCAGATCTTGTAAAAGAGGCAGGTGCGGGCAGCGTGCTCTCCTCCGCACTCCGGAAAACCCAGACAGCCCAAAAGCAGGTTCTAGAACCGGCAGCTTCCCAAGGGACGGCGGGGCCAGTGGGCGCAACAGCGCGACCCACCCTCAGGCCAGTGGTCCCCGGGGCCAGGGGGAGGGCTGCGGGCGCGCGGTTGGCCCGGACGGGGGCGCAGCCAGGGTGGGATTGGGGACGCGGCAACCCGGCCCCCTCTCTGGCTGCAGTCTCTCAGCCCGGCCCGCACGGCTGCTGGACAGCGCCCACGCCGGCGCGCCAGTGCCCCCGGTGGCCCCCATCCCGGAACTCCCCGGGCCGCGCAGCAGGAGGCCCGAGCCGGGCCCGCGGGCGGACGCCGTGGGGACGCGCGCAGCGGTACCTGTGGCGGCAACAGCTCTCGGGCGGCGACAGCGGCGGCAACGGCGGCGGCGGCGGCGGGGACGGGGGCGGGGCGCGGCGTGCGCGCTCCCGGCCCGCGCGGTACGGGCGTGGCGCCCGCCCTCTCTCTCCCGGCCGCCAGGCGCCCGCGCAGCTCTCCGCCCCTTCACCTCTCACCTCCTACCTTTCCCCTCCCGCTCCCGCCCCCGCCGTCCTTCGCATATGCTCCCTGTGGCGTGCGCATGCGTGATAGAGCCCCCAACCGCGGCTCCCGCTCGCCCCCTGGTGGACACCGGTCACACGACCCCTGGGGAGAGGTCTGGGGTGGGGCGGGGCCGGGCGAGGCGGACCGCGATAGTGGGACAGACCTTTGAGTAGAGTACCAGAGCTTTTAACACGTTCCGCGGAATTAGCAAGAACACGCACAGACTGCCCATGTTCCGTTTCATAACAGCGAAAAATTAAAAGCAGCCGAGATATACAACAAATGCAGATGGGTCGAATAAATTAAGTCCATAAACTGGATTTCCTTAAGGCCTTTTAAAAGGGTAAGTTTTATGAATACTTAACTAATGTGGAAAGATGTTCTTGAAAGAATATTCAAAATGAGCTGTAGGGTATGAGCTCATTTTTGTTAAAAACAATCCAAGAAGGGTCTGGGGCGATGCTGATGTGTGGTCGGTGGATATCTCTGGGTGGAGGATTAGGGTGTTAGGATTTTTCCATTTGCTCATGGGCATGTAACCATCTTCTACATGGAACACATATTTGTTGTAATAGCAATAGCTATGTCCGTCGAGTGTTTACTCTTCACCAGGTGCCTGAAACCAAGTCCCCCTAAAACCGAGTTCCTCTGCCGGGTTTATGACTATCCTCTCTACCCAAAATGTTACTCCCTTTCTTGTCCAATACATGTTTCCCTCAAGACTGAGGAGTAGCAGAGAAACGGGGGCATTGAAACCGAGCAGGACCCTGTGGGGCCCTCCTATAAGCAGATAACTTAGGGGGTCCCCGGAGAAAGAACCAGGAATGGCTTTCACGATATTTTGTGATCTAAGCCTGGCCACAATGCTTGCCCTTGAACAGGTCTCAGTAATTCATGATCTAAGGGATTAAAGGGATGCAGGAACAGAGAAAAGGCAGTCAAACAATAGTGCAGTGATACAGCAGAGTTCTAGTTCCTCCTCAAGGGATACACACAAAGTGTATTTTTGAGTTCTGCAAGAACCAAGGCCCCCATCCAGGTGGAGGACAGAATGATGATGTTGACCCTCCTGACTTCAATCAACTAAAGCTTGGACTCTGTCGACCTTTGCCCCAATTCTATGTTGAATTCTCTTCTGCTTAAAGCCCCTTCTTGAATATGCATGTACCCTTAGCTTAAAACTTCCCAATTTTGCTGTTCAGGGAGACGCTGCTTTGGGAAAGATCCCTGGTGTTCTCCTTACTTGCTGCGAGTAATAATCATTCCTTCTCCCAGTCTTTGGCTTGGTTGTGTCTATTGGCTTGATACCCACCAAGAGGTGAGCCCAGTTTTCAGGTAACACTCCCAGGTAGCAAAGCCTTTCCGTGTCCCCGTTTCTTGTTTGTAGGAAAAAGGCTTCAGCTTCCTTGACCTTCCCTGAGTTCCAAAGGGCAGATTCAAACAGTTACTAATCAAGGAAGTGAGGGAATGCAGAAACAAGTGAAAACAATCCTAGTTCCTCCTCGAGGAATTTACGTAACAATATATCACTTTGAGTTCTTCTACTGGAACTAAGGCCCCCACCCAGGTGGAGGATAACTTCAGGTTGAGCACAAGATTCCTGGAACACCACCCTGCAGCCCTCACCCCAAATTTTGCCTATACAAACTCTTCCCTGAAAACCATCAGGGAGTTCAGGTCTTTCGAGCAAGAGCTGCCCATTCTCGCGTGGCCCTTGGAATAAACCTTTCTCTGCTCCAAACGCCTACGTTTCCATTTGTTTGGCCTCACTGTGCACCCAGCACATGAACTTGGGTTGGACAACATGCTGAGCTAAGCACTTTGCACATGTCCTCTCATCTGACCTTCCTGAAAACCCCAAGGTAGGTCTCGTTACCCGGTCTCACAAGAGAAGGGGAGGCTTTGCCCAAGATGAGGGTGCAGGTCCCAGCAGGCCCAGCACTGGCCCATCCTGGGACGCTGCCCGTGGTGACTGCCTGTGGGCCAGCCCATGGGGACCTTGATCACACCACCCCACGTACTCGTGAACACAGGTCTCAAGTGCCAGGGGGCAGCCTCACCCCACCCTGCTGCCCTGGGCATGCTCCCCTCAGCTTACCCGCACCCACCCTGGTGCTATCTGGATATGGGAGATAGATCCTGTTCCTGCCCTTGAGGGTAGCAGCGCTGGGGTTGCAAAAAGGGCAGATATAACCACAATGCAAGGCTAAAATCAGAGGTGGCCCTTCAGGCAGCTCCAGCCACCTCACCCCTCACAGGCCTTCTTCACAGCCCCTTCCCATCAACCCTGTTCCAAATTCTCCAAAGTCGTGCCTTCCTCCTTGCCCACCACAGTACTATCATGGTAAAATTAAACAATAATGGTGTTGGGCTGTACCCCACAGGCCTACAAGCCCTGTGCTTGCCCAGCTTCAAGACCGAAGAAAGAGCCCAGAGTCAGCAACAGAGACGTCAGTGGTGTAATGGATGGGGGAGCTTACACGTCTGAAGCAAGGTCCTGGAGCGACACCCCACTGTGTGCGGTGGACGGTGAACAGGACATGGCGGCAGTCTTCACTCCCAAGTGGAAGGAGAGGTTACCAGTTATAGGGGAATTTACGTCAGGTGGGCTCATTAGGTACCAGGGAAACCAGCAGAGGGGCACGCCCCTTTGATAAGAATAACCACCAGCTGGGGTGGGGGCAGGAGCGTAGGAAGGTCAGTCAGGTGCATAAGATATAGGAGAAGCAGGCACTGTTTGGGCAGGGGAGGTACAGAGAGCAAGAGAGCAGCCATCTTGAGTAGCCTGACCATACGAGTGGGGACAATTGACCTTGGCCCAGAGTGACCTTTAAGATTTTGCCCTGTATTCAGAGTTGGCTTTTGGCTTTAGATTAGAATGTTTATAAAGGAAGAACTCTTTTTTGTTATTTTTAAATTAGAGAGGCAACAATAGAGAGCAGTGTGGGGAGCCTTACCTACACCCGTTATCTCACATCACGCCACGTCTGATCCCTTGCAGTGCCATCATCCGGCCCCTCAGAAAACTTGGGCAAAAAGGACCTCAAATCTCTGTCACCAGTTTTTCCTTCTCTCTCCACTGCCTCGTTCCTTTTGGCAAATATAAAGTCTACCCATTTTTTTTAGTTTTCTGAGTGAATGTCACCGTGCAGACCAAGTCCCAGTTTCTTCCCTTTACTGTCAAGTTCCTACAAAGAATGCAGTTCCAAGCTTGCCTCACAGCAGAGTCACTTGGGGGAATGTTTAAAGTGAAGTCGGAGTCTCCCTGAGCACCACCCCAGGCCCACTGGACCAAAGTCTTCTCTCCAGAGATTGCTGGAGACCTGTCTTTTCACAACCCCTACCACAGGGACTTAGCTAGTCTGTCTTTTGGGCACTCCTGTCACCCTTCCTACTCCCCGTCCCCTCCCCACCCAACCGTTTCACCCGTGTTTATGGGGGAATGACGCTCAACAAGCTCTGGATACCTTCCCCCAAAAACAAGAGCCTCCAAAACTGACACGCACTTAGTTAAGTGCCTCTGTGCCTTGCAGCACTGTCAAGAGTCCCCCGCTGCACAAGAACCACTGGGGACCCTCTGAGGAACCTAAGGATCATGGGCCCGAGGTGAATCCACTACTGAATGTCCCCCGTGAGCTGAATGAAGTGGCCATGATTTTAGGGCTTTTCCAAGAATTTATTATGGAAACATAGGGGAAAGCTGAAAGAACCATACAGTTAACAACACTATATTCTAGATTCCACAACTATTAATGTTTTGCATAATATCACGTTTTTCTTAAAAAAAAAAAACAACCAAAAAACCTTTATCCACCTATCAATCCATCTTATTTGTTATGCATATCCAGGTAAGTTGCAGATACCTGATTTTAGTTTTTATAACTCAACACACAACCTAAAAGTTCACTGAAAAACAACATAAAACCTAAAAGTTGAAAATGGTGTATTACTTGAGGACATTATTGAGGACTATAGCCTGGAAACAGCCTCTCAGATAGCTCTGAGGAACTGTTTCAAAGAGGTAAGGGAGGTCTCCCCTGGTGGCGCAGTGGTTGCGAGTCCGCCTGCCAATGCAAGGGACACGGGTTCGTGCGCCGGACCGGGAAGATCCCACATGCCGCGGAGCGGCTGGGCCCGTGAGCCATGGCCGCTGAGCCTGCACGTCCGGAGCCTGTGCTCCGCAACAGGAGAGGCCACAAAAGTGAGAGGCCCACGTACCACAAAAAAAAAAAAAGAGGTAAGGGAGTGAGCCAGGATATATAGCAGTTTTTGCTGGGGGGATAAAAACGTAGTCAAATATCCAAAAAACTACTGCTAATCACAAAAACAGATATCTCAAGTATGGGAAGGGGCAAGAGTCTGGGCTGATTGAAATCATTCCTTTGATACACATCTTAACTATGAGGGGCATCCATCCTGAATGCCCCTCGGGGTGCACGGTTGTTGGGAGGCAGGCAGCTGCAGTGGCTGATGCCGTGATGGTGGGCAACATGTGTTGTTTACTGAAGAGGTCGGCAATACTTTTTGGCTACAAGCTCCTTTTTGCCCTAACTAGCCAAAGCTCAACCTTACTTCAGATTGCTCCCCACAGTAAGTTCAAAATTTTTAAAAAAACTAAGTGGAGCTTAGAGATCATCCAGAAGTGATAACAATTCCCAGTTCTTGGGATTCCATGCTGGGCCAAACCTCAGGACAATCTTGAAAAATAGGGGCTGGGTCTATTTCACAGATGAAGAAAACTTCCTTGAGAGGTGAAGAGATTTGCCCAAGGTCACTCTGATAACTGACCAAGCAGGCCACCACAGGACTCTGGGTTCCAGCCCACTGACCAGCCACCTCAGCCTGTCATGGACACAGAGAAGGGTGTTTCACAATGGGAGGGCTCTGTCCTTGCAATCAGTTGCACTAACACTCATGCTCACCCTGAGTTAAGCATTAGTGATGGCAGCTGGCAATGTGATAAAGTGGAAAGGGCTGCTTCAGGACTGGATTCCTTGGGTTTGAATTAAGGTTCTGACACGCAGCAGCAGCTGCTCTGCAGCCAGGAAAATTAACTCAACCTCAGGGAACCTGGACTTAGGAGTCAGGTTCCAAGATGCAACCAAGAAAACTGACCTCTGTGGCTTTCAAAAAAATTACATCGCTATGAACACATGTAAAACACTGAGATTCCGATAACCAGTAGCCATTTTAATAACCATGATACAGTCATTAAAAATATTCAACATCTCCATGTTGTATTAGTAGTCATTCAAAGCCTTTATTACCTGTCAAGTTCCTACTATGTGTCAGAGGCCAGGGATATAAGTTCTCTGCACTAGAGAAGTTGTCTCAGTGCATACCTTTAAACAAAACCTTACAGGCAATATGATAAAGAATATTACTAAGGTCATAATAGCTGCCAATAATAATGACAAACTATTGATTGTTGTCTCCTTGCCAGAGATGGGCTTTACAATGTATTACCTCGTAAAATCCTCATGATGGCCTTTAGAGGCAGGTAAGATACACCTCATTTTAAGGATGCAAGAAGTAAAGCACCTAGAGCTTTAACAACTTGTTGGAGGTCACGGAGGGGCAGCATCAAGTGTCAATCTGCACAACCCAAAGTCCCTGAAATTCTGTCACTGAATTTCCAAGTGCTGTGGATGGAAGGGAGTTGGTTGGCAGGAAACCAAAGAGCAGGGATCACCAAGGGGATGTTCTATGAGCAGGGCCTTGTAAAGTAAGGCTTTGCGGCAATAGCTAATGCTTAAACTACATGCCAGGGCTACCTTAAACGTCATCACTTATTTCACCCTGACAACCCTTTAAATCCATGAAACAGGCTTATTATCTCCCCACTTTGTAGATGATGAAACTGAGGCCCGGAGAGGTTAAGTCACTTGAGCAAGGTGATTATAGTCGATTACTTCATTGTTCCCTTCTCTGTAAGCAGATCATACACACAGCCCTGCCCACTGTCAAGTGACTGTGGTGCCTCCCTGCAGGGTGAGTGACTTCATTGTCAGCCTTGGCCATGTGTCTTGCTTTGACCAATGGAGTGTGAATGAACGTGATCTACACAGTTCTGGAAGAAGCCTTAAGAGCCATTGCTTGTGTGGATGAGCCTCCTGTTCTTTCCCTTGGCCAGGAAAACAGCAGTCCCAAATTGGGACTGCTCCTTCCACCTGGGTCCCAGACCAAGAGGCCATGGAGCAGAACTGTAGCAATGACCCACAGCCCCTGGACATGTAATGTGAGTGAAGAATATGTTTGTCAATGTAAGTCACTAGGATTTGGGGACTGTTTGTTACTAAAGCAGAGCTCTAAGTGAGGGAGTCAGGATCCTAACCTCAGTAGCTATAATTTCAATGCCATAAAATTTACCTCTTTTAACTGTACAATGATTTTTAGTATAGCAAAGTGCAACTATCACCATAATCTAACTTTAGAACATTTTCATAATCCCGAAAAGAAAGCTAGTGGATTGTTTCCCTTTCTCACCCCCAGTCCCACAGAATTGTGCAATACATAATCTTTGTGTCTGGCATAGATTTTTCTTTTTTTTTTTTTGCGATACGCGGGCCTCTCACTGTCGTGGCCTCTCCCATTGTGGAGCACAGGCTCCGGACGCGCAGGCTCAACGGCCATGGCTCACGGGCCTAGCCGCTCCGGGGCATGTGGGATCCTCCCGGACCGGGGCATGAACCCACGTCCCCTGCATCGGCAGGCAGACTCTCAACCACTGAGCCACCAGGGAAGCCCCTGGCATAGAGTTTTTGAAGTTCACCCATGTTATAGCATGTATCAGTACTTCACTTCTAATTATGCCAAACAGCATTTCATTGTATGGATATATCACATTTTGTTTATCCATTCATTAGATGATTGGTGGGTTGTTTCCACTTTTTTGGCAATTATGAATAATACTGCTATGAACATCAACATGAGTGTTTAAGATAGCCTCAACCGGGGGCTTCCCTGGTGGCGCAGTGGTTGAGAGTCCGCCTGCTGATGCAGGGGACATGGGTTCGTGCCCCGGTCTGGGAAGTATCCCACATGCCGTGGAGCGGCCAGGCCCGTGAGCCATGGCCGCTGGGCCTGCGCGTCCGGAGCCTGTGCTCCGCAACGGGAGAGGCCACAACAGTGAGAGGCCCGCGTACCGCAAAAAAAAAAAAAAAAAAAAAAAAAAAAAAGATAGCCTCAACCACCAGAGGGCAGACAGCAGAAGCAAGAAGAACTACAATTCTGCAGCCTGTGGAAGGAAAACCACATTCACAGAAAGATAGACAAAATGAAAAGGCAGAGGACTTTCTACCAGATGGAGGAACAAGATAAAACCCAAGAAACACAACTAGGTGAAGTGGAGATAGGCAACCATCCAGAAAAAGAATTCAGAATAATGAGAGTGAAGATGATCCAGGACCTTGGAAAAAGAATGGAGGCAAACATTGAGAAGATGCAAGAAATGTTTAACAAAGACCTAGAAGAATTAAAGACCAAACAAACAGAGGTGGACAATACAATAACTGAATAGAAGGAATCAATAGCAGAATAACTGAGGCAGAAGAACGGATAAGTGACCTGGAAGACAGAATGATGGAATTCACTGCTGTGGAACAGAATAAAGAAAAAAGAACGAAAAGAAATGAAGACAGCCTAAGAGACTTCTGGGACAACATTAAATGCAACAACATTCGCATTATAGGGGTCCCAGAAGGAGAAGAAAGGACCTGAGAAACTATTTGAAGAGATTACAGTTGAAAACTTCCCTAACATGGGAAAGAAATAGGCACCCAAGTCCAGGAAGCACAGAGAGACCTAGGCAGGATAAACCCAAGGAGAAACACACTGAGACACATAGTAATCAAACTGACAAAAATTAAAGACAAAGAAAAATTGTTGAAAGCAACAAGGGAATAACAACAAATAACATACAAGGGAACTCTCATAAGGTTAACAACTGATTTCTCAGCAGAAACTCTACAAGCCAGAAGGGAGTGGCACGATATATTTTAAATGATGAAAGGGAAGAACCTACAACCAAGATTACTCTACCCCGCAAGGATCTCATTCAGATTCGACGGAGAAATCAAAAGCTTTACAGAGAAGCAAAAGCTAAGAGAATTCAGCACCACCAAACCAGCTCTACAACATATGCTAAAGAAACTTCTCTAAGTGGGAAACAAAAGAGAAGAAAAGGACCTACAAAAACGAACCCATAACAATTAAGAAAATGGTAATAGGGGGCATCCCTGGTGGCACGGTGGTTGAGAGTCCACCTGCCAATGCAGGGGACACAGGTTCGTGCCCCGGTCCGGGAGGATCCCACATGCCGCGGAGTGGCTGGACCCATGAGCCATGGCCGCCCATCCGGAGCCTGTGCTCCGCAACGGGGGAGGCCACAACAGTGAGAGGCCCGTGTACCACAAAAAAAAAAAAAAAAAAAAGGTAATAGGAACATACATATCAATAATTACCTTAATCGTGACTGGATTAAATGCTCCAACCAAAAGACACAAGCTCGCTGAATGGATACAAAAACAAGACCCATATGTATGCGGTCTACGAGAGACCCACTTCAGACCTAGGGACACATACAGACTGAAAGTGAGGGGATGGAAAAAGATATCCATGCAAATGGAAATCAAAAGGAAGCTGGAGTAGCAATACTCATATCAGATAAAATAGACTTTAAAATAAAGAATGTTGGGCTTCCCTGGTGGCGCAGTGGTTGATAGTCCGCCTGCCGATGCAGGGGACACGGGTTCGTGACCCGGTCTGGGAGGATCCCACATTCCGTGGAGCAGCTGGGCCTGTGAGCCATGGCCACTGAGCCTGTGCGTCCGGAGCCTGTGCTCCGCAACGGGAGAGGACACAACAGTGAGAGGCCTGCGTACCGCAAAAAAAAATAAATAAAATAAATAAAAATAAAGAATGTTACAAGAGACAAGGAGGGCACTACATAATGATCAAGGGATCAATCCAAGAAGAAGATATAACAATTATAAATATATATGCACCAAGCATAGGAACACCTCAATACATAAAGGCAACTGCTAACAGCTATAAAAGAGGAAATCAACAGTAACACGGTAATAGTGGGGGACTTTTAACACCTCACCTACACCAATGGACAGACCATCCAGACAGAAAATTAATAAGGAAACACAAGCTTTAAATGACACAATAGACCAGATAGATTTAATTGATATTTATAGGACATTCCATCCAAAAACAACAGATTACACTTTCTTCTCAAGTGCACATGGAACATCCTCCTGGAGAGATCACATCTTGGGTCACAAATCAAGCCTTGGTAAATTTAAGCAAATAGAAATTATATCAAGCATCTTTTCCAACCACAACACTATGAGATTAGACATCAATTACAGGGAAAAAAACGTAAAAAGCACAAACACATGGAGGCTAAACAATACGTTACTAAATAACCAAGAGATCACTGAAGAAATCAAAGAGGAAATAAAAAAATACCTAGAGACAAATGACAACGAAAACACGACGATCCAAAACTTATGGGATGCAGCAAAAGCAATTCTAAGAGGGAAGTTTATAGCAATACAATCCTACATCAAGAAACAAGAGAGGGCCTCCCTGGTGGCGCAGTGGTTGGGAGTCCGCCTGCCGATGCAGGGGATACGGGTTCGTGCCCCGGTCTGGGAGGATCCCATATGCCGCGGAGCAGCTGGGCCCGTGAGCCATGGCCGCTGGGCCTGCGCATCCGGAGCCTGTGCTCCGCAACGGGAGAGGCCACAGCAGTGAGAGGCCCGCATACTGCAAAAAGAAAAAAAAAAAAAGAAAAAAAAAAAAAGAAACAAGAGAAATCTCAAATAAACAACCTAACCTTATATCTAAAGGAATTAGAGAAAGAAGAGCAAACAAAACTGAAAGTTAGTAGAAGAAATCATAAAGATCAGATCAGAAATAAATGAAATAGAAACAAAGACAACAATAGCAAAGATCAATAAAACTAAAAGCTGGTTGTTTGAGAAGATAAACAAAATTGATAAACCTCTAGCCAGACTCATCAAGAAAAAGAGGGAGAGGACTCAAATCAGTAAAATTAGAAATGAAAAAGGAGAAGTTACAACGGACACCGCAGAAATACAAAGCATCCTAAGAGACTACTACAAGCAACTCTATGCCAATAAAATGGACAACCTGGAAGAAATGGACAAATTCTTAGAAAGGCATAACCTTCCAAGACTGAACCAGGAAGAAATAGAAAATATGAACAGAACAATCACAAGTAATGAAATTGAAACTGTGATTAAAAATCTTCCAACAAACAGAAGTCCAGGACCAGATGGCTTCACAGGTGAATTCTATCAAACATTTAAAGAACAGCTAACACCCATCCTTCTCAAACTCTTCCAAAAAATTGCAGAGGAAGGAACACTCCCAAACTCATTCTATGAGGCCACCATCACCCTGATACCAAAACCAGACAAAGATACTACAAAAAAAGAAAAGTACAGACCAATATCACTGATGAATATAGATGCAAAAATTCTCAACAATTCTGAGCAATTCTCAAATTGCTCAAAATACTAGCAAACAGAATCCAACAACACATTAAAAGGATCATACACCATGATCAAGTGGGATTTATCCCAGGGATGCAAGGATTCTTCAATATACGCAAATCAATCAATGTGATACACCATATTAACAAACTGAAGAATAAAAGCCATATGATCATCTCAATAGATGCAGAAAAAGCTTTTGACAAAATTCAACACGTATTTATGATAAAAACTCTCCAGAAAATGGGCATAGAGGGAACCTACTTCAACATAATAAAGGCCATATACGACAAACCCACAGCAAACATCATTCTCGATGGTGAAAAACTGAAAGTATTTCCTCTAAGATCAGGAACAAGACAAGGATGTCACTCTCGCCACTGTTATTCAACATAGTTTTAGAAGGCCTAGCCATGGCAATCAGAGAAGAGAAAGAAATAAAAGGAATACAAATTTGAAAAGAAGAAGTAAAACTGTCACTGTTTGCAGATGACATGATACTGTACATAGAGAATCCTAAAGGTGTCACCAGAAAACTACTAGAGCTAATCAATGAATTTGGTAAAGTTGCAGGATACAAAATTAATGCACAGAAATCTCTTGCGTCCCTATACACTAACAACAAAAGATCAGAAAGAGAAATTAAGGAAACAATCCTATTCACCATTGCACAAAAAGAATAAAATACCTAGGAATAAACCTATCTAAGGAGGTAAAAGACCTGTACTCAGAAAACTATAAGACACTGATAAAAGAAATCAAAGATGATACAAACTGATGGAGAGATATACTATGTTCTTGGATTGGAAGAATCAATATTGTGAAAATGACTTTACTACCCAAAGCAATTGCAGATTCAATGTAATCCCTATCAAATTACCAGTGGCATTTTTTACAGAACTAGAACAAAAATCTTAAAATTTGTATGGAGACACAAAAGACCCCAGGTAGCCAAAGCAATCTTGAGGGAAAAAAACAGAGCTGGAGGAATCAGACTCCCTGACTTCACACTATACTACAAAGCTACAGTAATCAAGATAATATGGTACTGACACAAAAACAGAAATATAGATCAATGGAACACGATAGAAAGCCCAGAGATAAACCCACGCACCTATGGTCAACTAATCTATGACGAAGCAGGTAAGGATATACAATGGAGAAAAAAACAGCCTCTTCAATAAGTGGTGTTGGGAAAACTGGACAGCTGCATGTAAAAGAATGAAATTAGAACACTCCCTAACACCATAACAAATTCAAAATGGATTAGAGACCTACATGTAAAAGCAGACACTATAAAACTCTTAGAGGAAAACATAGGTAGAACACTCTTTGACATAAATCACAGCAAGATTTTTTTTGATCCACGTCCTAGAGTAGTGGAAATAAAAACAAAAGTAAACAAATGGGACCTAATGAAACTTAAAAGCTTTTGCACAGCAGAGGAAACCACAAACCAGATGAAAAGACAACGCTCAGAATGGGAGAAAATATTGCAAACGAATCAATGGACAAAGGATTAATCTCCAAAATACATAAACAGTTTATGCAGCTCAATATGAAAAAAAAATCCAATCCAAAAATGGGCAGAATACCTAAATAGACATTTCTCCAAAGAAGACATACAGATGGCCAAGAAGCACATGGAAAGCTGCTCAACATCACTAATTATTAGAGAAATGCAAATCAAAACTATAATGAGGTATCACCTCACACCAGTTAGAATGGGCATCATCAGAAAATCTACAAACAACAAATGCTGGAGAGAGTGTGGAGAAAAGGGAACCCTCTTGCACTGTTGGTGGAAATGTAAACTGATATAGCCACTATGGAGAACAGTATGGAGGTTCCTTAAAAGACTAAAAATAGAATTACCATATGACCCAGCAATCCTACTACTGGGCATATACCCAGAGAATACCATAATTCAAAAAGACACATGTAGGGACTTCCCTGGTGGTGAGTGGTTAAGAATCCGCCTGCCAATAGAGGGGACATGGGTTCGAGCCCCGGTCTGGGAAGATCCCACATGCCGTGGAGCAACTAAGCCTGTGTGCCACTACTACTGAGCCTGCACTCTAGAGCCTGAGAGCCACAACTACTTAGCCTGTGCGCCACAACTACTGAAGCCTGTGTGCCTAGAGCCCGTGCTCCACAACAAGAGAAGCCACCGCAATGAGAAGCCCGCACACGGCAACGAAGAGTAGCCCTCGTTCGCCGCAACTAGAGAAAGCCCACATGCAGCAACAAAGACCCAACGCAGCCATAAATAAATAAATAAATAAATAGATTTTTTTAAAAAAGACACATGCACCCCAATGTTCACTGCAGCACTATTTACAATAGCCGGGTCATGGAAGCAACCTAAACGCCCACTGACAGAGGAATGGATAAAGACGATGTGGTACATATATACAATGGAATATTACTCAACCATTAAAAGGAACAAAATTTGGTCATTTGTAGAGATGTGGATGGATCTAGAGACTGTCATACAGAGCGAAGTAAATCAGAAAGAGAAAAACAAATGTATATTAACGCATATATGTGGAACCTAGAAAAATGGTAGAGATGAACCGGTTTGCAGGGCAGAAATAGAGACACAGACGTAGAGAACAAACGTACGGACACCAAGGGGGGAAGTGGTGGCAGTGGTGGTGGTGGGATGAATTGGGAGATTGGGATTGACATGTATACACTAGTATGTATAACATAGATAACTAATAACAACCTGCTGTATAAAAAATAAATAAAATAAAATTCAAAAATTCAAAAAAAATGAGTGTTTATGTGGATGTATGTATTCATTTCTCTTGGGTAAATACATAGGAAGAGAATGGCTGGGTCATATAGGAAATCTACATTTAACATTTTCAAGAAACTGCCAAACTGTTTTCCAAAGTGGCTGCACCACTTAACGTTCCCACCTGCAATGTATGAGGGTTCCAATTTCTTGCTAACACTCATAATTGTCAGGTTTTTATTTGTTTTTTTAAAATACGTTTATTTATTTATTTTTGGCTGCGTTGGGTCTTCGTTGCTGTGCGCGGGCTTTCTCTAGTTGAGACAAGGGGTGGGCTACTCTTCGTTGCAGTGTGCAGGCTTCTCTTGTTGCAAGCACGGGCTCTAGGCACATGGGCTTCAGTAGTTGTGGCTCGCAGGCTCCAGAGCGCAGGCTCAGTAGTTGTGCACACGGGCTTAGTTGCTCCATGGCATGTGGGATCTTCCTGGACCAGGGATCGAACCCATGTCCCCTGCACTGGCAGGTGGATTTTTAACCACTGTGCCACTAGGGAAGTCCCCTGGTTTTTTTGATATACCCGTTTTAGTGCTTATGTAGTGGTATCTCATGGTGATTTTTTAAAATATTTATTTATTTATTTATTTTTGGTTGCGTTGGGTCTTCATTGCTTCGCACGGGCTTTCTCTAGTTGCGGTGAGTGGGGGCTGCTCTTTGTTGCAGTGCATGGGCCTCTCATTTCTCATTGCGGTGGCTTCTCTTGTTGTGGAGCACGGGCTTTAGGCATGCAGCTTCCAGTAGTTGTGGCACACGGGCTTAGTTGCTGCACAGCATGTGGGATCTTCCCGGACCAGGGCTCGAACCCATGTCCCCTGCACTTGCAGGCGGATTCTTAACCAGTGTGCCACCAGGGAAGTCCTTATGGTGGTTTTAATTTGTAGTCCCCTAATGGCTAATGATGTTGAGCATCTTTTTATGTGCATGTTGGCCATTCCTATCCCTGCTTTAGTGAGATGTCTATTCAAATCTTTTATCCATCTTTTAACTGGATTATTTGTCATCTTATTGAATTGTAAGAGTTCTTTATATATTCTGGATACAAGTCTCTTATTGTATATCTGGTTTACAAATACTTTTTCAGAAAAACAAAGAGAATGGATAACGATTTTAGAAATAAACAGTACTAAAACTGATATAACAAAGAAAAGTAATGATAAAGACCAATAACAAAGAAAAAATTGTAAATTATCTCCAAGAAGTTACCTGACCTTGACCAATGCAAGACCTAAGTTGCAATAAAAGGCACTAAGAATTACAAAGGATATAAAAGGCAGCAAGTTCCTCAACATGGCTTATGAGGCATATATTGCTCTAATGCTCAAACCTGAGCAGGCTAACACAGGTAAACAAAAAATTATAGGTCATCTTCATTCACAAATATAGAAGGTATAATATCACAAGAAATAAATCTCAATAGTAAATATTTTAAAATCTTATCAAGGTTATAGCAAACAGCAGGTTATAGAAAATACAACAGATACCAGTAAGATAAGACCATAAGAGGAATTCAAGGCTTATACAACAGAGACAGAAGTGTTACCATGCTCACCACATTCACAGGAAAAACAGTGCCTTACCTCACTGAGGCTGAGAAAGTCTACAGAATACAATGATTACTGGTTAAACTTTTTAAAAGAGGGACAGGAAATTGATGAGGAACATTTCTTCCTTCTTTACCTTTCCAAGGTTATTTTTAAAACTGACCTGATAATATATATTTTTTAAAATTAAGAATTACTACATAGGGCTTCCCTGGTGGCGCAGTGCTTGGGAGTACGCCTGCTGATGCAGGGGACACGGGTTCGTGCCCCGGTCCGGGAGGATCCCACATGCCGCGAAGCGGCTGGGCCGGTGGGCCATGGCCGTTGAGCCTGCGCGTCCGGAGCCTGTGCTCCGCAACGGGAGAAGCCACAGCAGTGAGAGGCCCACGTACCGCAAAAAAAAAAAAAAAAAAAAAGTATTACTATATAAAATGCTTTCTATTCCCTTAAAAACAGAAAATTAGACAACAAATACCTTCACACCACTCTTATTTAACAAATTTTGAAATGCTGATTAAAGTTATTTAAGGTAAAATTAAGTGAGGTTGGTATCATTATTTGCAGATGTTAACAATACCCACAAAAAGGAAAAAAAATATCTAAAAAATTCAAGAATCTCAAAAAAATTATTAGAAGTAGTAGTTCAGAAAAAATGTATGATAAGTTATAAATTTTAAAAAGTCAACTGCACTCCTCTATCAAAGGCACCAAGGAAAGATCAACAAAATCAGATACTTTTCCAATACTGAAAAGCATTTAATAAGAGGGTACTACCTTAATTTCTTCATTATTTTTTAAATAGAATTATTTATTTAAATAACACAATTTTTTAAATGAGAGAGAAAAGTCCTGAAGAATATTTTAGAGCTTGATAAGAGGTGGTGAATGTCATCTGGATAAATAAGTGGGCACAATATCCTTTTAATGAAGACTCTTGATACAGACATACACTAACTTTTCAATACCTACTAAAGACAAACTTCAGAGGGTTCATTTTACGAACTTTACACATAAATAAATCAGAACTACATAAAGAGAAAAGAACACTACTTTTTAGTAAATACTGTTGGCTATTTAGTTATCAGCATGGAAACAAATTATAATACTATAACAAATTCTAAACAAGTCAAAATTTTAAGCATATTTTAAAAATTACTTTAAAGTTGAAAAAAAACAACAAAGAATAGCACCTTCATTCCACTGAGGAAGAAATATACATTTCTGAATCCTGAAGAACTAAGATACCATCAGAGACAAAACAGAACATTCCAAGATCCTGTTCAAATAGTACTGCCTCCATAAATTCTTCCCCAACTCTCTGCTCCCTCAATTCAAAAAAAAAAGTGAGGGGAAATAACCACTCTTTCCCTCTTTCCTATGACCATCAACCTATCAGCCCCCCATTACTTGAAAAATTTTTTGAATTTTATTTTTTTTTATACAGCAGGTTCTTATTTGTTATCTATTTTATACATATAGGTGTATATATGTCAATCCCAATCTCCCAATTCATCTCACCACCAGCACCTCCCCGAAATTTTGTTTGTTTGTTTGTTTGCCATACCATGTGGAATCTTAGTTCTCTGACCAGGGATCAAATCTGCGCCCCATGCAGTGGAAGCACTGAGTCTTAACCACTGGACCTCCAACTTGAATTATTTTTATGGCCCTCATCACCTTCTCCACTGCATCACATGAAGTTCCTATTTTCTATGCCCATTAGAGTGCAGCAGATGTCTTTATCTTAATAACCCCTTATATAAAATAGGTGTTCTACAAATATTTCTTGAATTAATGAATATATCTGAATATATCTGAATATTTTAAAAATGTTTCTGAAGGTTAGTTTTTAAAAACCAGAATGTAGAAAAATATACACGAACAAAGACAATGATAAAATCTTACTTTCCAAAATATCACAAAGAACTTCCCTGGTGGCACAGTGGTTAAGAATCCGCCTGCCAATGCAGGGGACACAGGTTCAAGCCCTGGTCCGGGAAGATCCCACATGCCACAGAGCAACTAAGCCCGTGCGCCATAACTACTGAGCCTGCGCTCTAGAGCCCGAGAGTCACAACTACTGAGCCCACACGCCGCAACTACTGAAGCCCACGTGCCTAGAGACCATGCTCCGTAACAAAGAGAAGCCACCGCAATGAGAAGCTCACATACCGCAGCGAAGAGTAGCCCCTGCTCGTCTCAACTAGAGAAAGCCTCCGTGCAGCAACGAAGACCCAACATGGCCAAAAAGTAATTTTAAAAAAAAGAAAAAAAATTAAAATAAAACAGAATATTACAAATAAAAAATAAGGTTGACACCAGATTTTAATTGATAAATAATTAAGGGTGAGGAATGGACTCTATACATACGGGAAAACAGAGAAAATTATATCCTAGTCATTAACCCAACGTTGGTGGAAGAAACCTATAGATCACTGTTAACTGGCGCCATCATCCTGAAGAACTTGATGACATGTGAGGGTCAGTCCATGCTTTCATTCAGAAATTCCACTTCAGGGAGTAGGCTCTAAAATGTCATCATTCCTCACCCGTTGTAGGCCTCCTCCCTGTTTTATTTAGAGCACTTATCATGGTCTAACTCTATGTCTCTTAGGGTTTCCCTGGTGGCGCAGCGGTTGAGAGTCCGCCTGCCAATGCAGGGGACACCGGTTTGTGCCCCGGTCCAGGAAGATCCCACATGCCGTGGAGCGGCTGGGCCTGTGAGCCATGGCCGCTGGGCCTGCGCATCCAGAGCCTGTGCTCCGCAACGGGAGAGGCCACAACAGTGAGAGGCCTGCGTACCGCACACACACACAAAGAAAACCTGGAAAAAAAAGATGGCCAGTTGTAAAAAATATAGAATGGGGACTAAAGAATATTTGATAAGCTTTGTCTTACTTTAATAACTCTATGTCTCTTAATTCTCAATTCTGTTGACTGTCTCTGTCTCCTCTACTAGAACATCAGATCTTCAAGGGCAGGGACCTATTTTGTCACTGTCATACCCTCAGAAGGTGCTCAGTATTTGTTGAATGAATGAATGTTCTAAGGAAACAAATACTTACCCCCATCCCCAAACAGGTATAGATGTAAAATTCATAACAGCATAATTTATAATTACAAAAATCAGAACCCGACATGCCCAGAGAATACCTAAGCAAATTAGAATATAATGACACCAAAAAATGCCAAGTAGCCATTAAACATTAAAAATTTAATGAAAACATTTATAAATCAAGTGAAGAAATATAATAGCATATCATGCAAAAAATGTTTTGTGGTGCCTTACCCATTCAGAACTGCAGCTCATAGGAAGCTGTATAAATACTGACATATTAATAAAAGAATCATTGGATTCTTTCATGACTACTTTCTTTTAAGTTACACTCATAATTTTAAAATATTCTATCAAGTCTGCAGTATTTTGAGAAGAAAAGCAGCTACTGTTTCAATGGGAAAACTAACACTACAGTCAGTATGACTTGAGGAGTGGGGTGATAAATTGTTCCCTTTTGCAAAGACTAAAAAATGTTTAAAAAAAGTTAAAATTAAACAATGGATATGAAACTTCCTTAGTCCCTGCAGTGTTATTTTTCCATTTTATTTATTTTTAAAATCAGATTCTTTGTGGTATAATGTACATACAATAAAATGTACCCATTCTAAGAGAATACTCAGAGGTGACCTTGACTGAAGGGCTGAGTGTGGCAAGTGGCATCTACAGGATGCTGGGGAAGAGCTCACTGCCTTCAGTCTTCACAGGTGAGGGAGACACTGGCTCCTCCCCAAGGTCCTAGCCTACCTGGCAGCAAGAACATTCCTTCTCCCCCTCACCAAGGCCATGCACACCTGTGCCCTACATGGGGCCTCATGTGGCCAAGGCCAGGGTGCCGGGCCCGCGATGGCTTGGTCTCCTCAGCATATGGGCCAGGTGCTCAGCTACAACAGAAATAAGAAGAGCCAACTCGTGAACTGGGCAGGAGCCTGCCTCTGGTTTCCATGAGGGTCAGTCAGCAAGTGTGGACTTCAGTCAGGCCTCCGTTACTGGCAGCAGGCTCTACAGCTTTGAGCATGCTTCCAAACCTCCCGAAGGCTATTTCCTGACTGGACTGAAGAAGAAAATACTTTTTCAGGATGAAGGTGAAAATTAAATGAGACAATCCACAGGAAGCCATGAGGTGGGAACTCACTTTGTGCTGGCCACGAATATCCTGGTTGTCACTTTGGACACGTGCCATCCAGGACTGCCTCCTGGCAAGTACATCCACACCCATTCTGGCTCTGAAAGGCACCACAACCAAAAATGGGCAGTTGGGGCTAAAGCGTGTTTACGAGGAAGGCTCCAGAGGACCCATTTCACCCAGTTCAACATGCAGCATCTCAGCTGAGGCAGGGTTGCAGCTTCCTCATGTGTTTTCTAAACAGGGCCCAGGGGAACAAAGGCAAACCATCACAGCACCATTCCACCATCCCTGGGTCACAGTGGAACTGCCAGTCCACAACAAAGGTGTAAAGATCCATTTCTGCTCAGTTGCTTTATCTTTCACAACTAAAAATAGTCCAAGGTAGCTTCAGCTGCCCCTAAATCAGGTTACAGAACAGCAGGAGACATTCCTTTGGCAAAAAAGGACACATTCTTGTCCTGTATCTTGTACTGGTAAGTGAGGCTCCGATCTCGCTGGGCTGCGGGCTCTGATGGTCTCCTCCACAGGATCCTCAGCTAAGTGACAAAAGAGAAGAGTGAAAGAGGAAAGGCACCCCCAAATACCTGCTCCATTGTGAACCCTTCCTGCCTCATCGGTGACCTTCAATTGAGGTCATGCACCATGCAGTAATGGGACCGACTTCCAAAACAAAGCTTATTACCAGCCACCTAAAAATAAATGTTTCCCCTCCATTACAATAGTAATATTTGCTCATTACAGAAAACATGAGAGACAAAGAAAAGTAAAAGGTAGAAAAAACCCATCCAGAGAAGAACCATTAAAGTATTTTTGTGTATCTCCCTTTGGTCTTTTCTGTGTGCATGGTTTTGTACTTTTTGGCTAGATGAATTTTGAAAATCAACACAACAGAATGTGTACATTCAATTCCGAGGCTCAGGAAGACTGGACATTTGTCTCTAGTGACTAGAAAGCTATGGGGGGCTGACTGGCTTCAGAGCCATAAGCTGCCAGCAGAAGCTTCTCCTCAGGCTATGCCAGGGGCGCACCATCAGCACAGCATCTCTGGGCCTGTGCTTTGTTTTCCACACCCGACTCTGAACGACTCTGGGCCAAAACGCCCACCCACCCTTAAAGGGTCAAAAGTGGTCAACATGAAGTTAACCTGGAAGAGATGGTAAAGGCTTTGGGGTGATCCCAAAAGAGAAGTTTCAGAAGGCAGAGAACCACGGCAGCCCCTGGGCGTGGGGAGAACCTGACCTCCCTCCCAGGGCAGGACTCAGCTTCCACCTAAGTACTCCAAACATCCCAGGCAGAGGCAGCAGTGGGGGCGGCAACGCCAGCCAGGGGAATGGCCTCCCCAAGTCTCTATTTTATTTAAAAAAAATTTTTTTGGCTGCATTGGGTCTTCCTTGCTGCACGCAGGATTTCTCTAGTTGCAGCAAGCAGGGCTACTCTAGTTGCTGTGCACGGGCTTCTCATTGCGGTGGCTTCTCTTGTTGCGGAGCACAGGCTCTAGGTGCGCAGGCTTCAGTAGTTCTGGCACGTGGGCTCAGTAGTTGTGGCTCACGGGCTCTACAGAGCACAGGCTCAGTAGTTGTGGCACACGGGCTTAGTTGCTCCGCGGCATGTGGGATCTTCCCGGACCAGGGCTCGAACCCATGTCCCCTGGTGGCAGGCAGATTCTTAACCACTGCGCCACCAGGGAAATCCCAAGTCTCTATTTTAAAAGGAACGGTGTTGGCCTGAATACACAAAGCCTGCTGTTGGCCTGCAGAGGAATTCCGCTGTTTATTGCCTTCCCCTGTAGACAGCCATCTTCTCTTCAGGAGCTCCCTTTTGGCTGCAAATGGACCACCATGGAAAACCTGCCTTGGTGCACGGGGCCAAGCACCACCTGGGGCAGACTCTGACCTGCATTCACACAACTTCTGCTTCCCTTCCACCTGAGGGCACGCCCCAACCAGACCACCCCACAGCCAGACACTATCCCATGGGCAGCCTAGACTCGGGAGGCGAGCAGCTCCCAGTGAGCCCCAGTCCCTGCGCACCTGCCCATGCACATCCTTGCAGAAGCCGGTGGCCAGGCCTTCAGCCCGCAGTATCAGGTGGCTCTGGTGACCAAGGCCATTCAGCAGGATGTCATTCTCCTCGTCCTCAGCATCTCCACTGTCGTGCACAAGGGCCACTACATTTCCCTGCAACAGAGACCATGATGGAGACTGATGGGAAGGGAGGCCAGGACCAGGGTGTGCTGGGCTCTCAGAGCCTCCACTGCCCTGCACCCCTCTCACAGATCAGCCTCCCAGCTGTAGCATCCGCTGTGTGGGAAGCACCCGTGCCTGGGCTCCAGGACCATAACTGCAATCATCTGCTGGATAGTTTCACCAGCACATCCAACCTGTACTTCCAGCTCAATTCATCCACAAGCAAGGAATAGTGTCCAATTGTTAAAAAGAATAAAGCAGATCTGTGTGTTCTGTTTTGGGGCAATGGACACCAAAACATACTGTGTGTTAGTAAAAGAAAAGAAGTACCAAACTGTGTGAATGGTAGGTTACCAATAATGTGAAGAACAATGCGGGGAAACAAGTGTACATACAAACGTGTTCATGACTGCATAGACTCTCTGGAAGGATATACAACGGAGGAAAAGAGACAGTTACTTTTGGCTAAAATAGCCTTTATACTGTTTATATCTTCTTTTTTTCTTTACTGAACTATTCCCAAGTTCTACTTTTTCAACTGAAAGAAGTATTTTTACAAAAAGAGGTTGGTAGTGGGCCACAGAGCAGGCTGAGCTGCAGCAGCTGACTGATTGCTTCACTCCCTCCACAAGCCCCAGTGAACTGTGTCCTCCAAGCCCCATACATTTCCTCCTCCTTCCCTTCTCTCCCCATCACCCTGGCACCTGGCCCTGTGACTGTAGCCAGGATGGCCTCAGAAGGTCCCCTGACCCCAGCTTCCAGGCAGGACCTTACACGCAGGAGGTGAGCAACATGCACTGCTGGACCCACACACCCCTGGCCAACCCATTTACCCCCTCCCCACTGCTCTGCACCCAGCCTGGCCCCGTGGACCACACGCTGAGCTGCCGTGCTACAAGCTTCCCCTCACTTAACTCTTGCTGTCTGGTTCCTGGGAGATGGGCACCACAGCTGTTTCTATTTTGTTAAAATCTCTAGTATGGCAGAATTTCTATTTTTGCCTCACCACTTGACAATGAAGGCTACACCCTATCCCTGTATTGCACCTCACAATTTTCATATTGGTTTTCGGGGGGGTTTTTTTTGGCTGCACCTTGCGGCATGCGGGATCTTAGTTCCCTGACCAGGGATCGAACCCGTGCCCCTGCAGTGGAAGCACAGAGTTTTAACCACTGGACCGCCAGGGAGGTCCCTTCACCTCACAATTTTTTTTTTTTTTCACCTCACAATTTTTTTTTTTTTTTTTTGCCGTACGCGGGCCTCTCACTGTTGTGGCCTCTCCCCTTGCAGAGCACAGACTCCGGACACGCAGGCTCAGCGGCCATGGCTCACGGGCCCTGCCACTCCGCGGCATGTGGGATCTTCCTGGACCGGGGCACGAACCCGTGTCCCCTGCATCGGCAGGCAGACTCTCAACCACTGCGCCACCAGGGAAGCCCTCACCTCACAATTTTTAAAGCAGTTTTACACCCATTATCTCAGCCAACCTTCAAAACACACTCAGAACAATATGACAGCGCGTGGCAGAGCGGGGACAGCCGCAGTACCGCAATGACCAGCCCCGTTAAAGACAGTGTCGGGCACCCTTTTAGTTTTCAGGGCCTTATTTTTCATCAGTGGCAGGTAGTGGAGAGCAAGGTGCGTTGACTGAAAGGTCCCTGGGCCTGCCAGGGTAAAGCCAAAGCCCCAAGCAATTAAACAGAAAAGATCACTGCACGCAAGTGAGGCCTGGGCCTGTCGGCCCGTACGGGTCACAGGCAGGAGCACAGGGAGCAGGCCCATGATTACCTTCCATTCCCGGCACACGGTGGCTCTGCAGTAGTGGACGAAGTCCAGCACCGCCACTGCCCCCACGCCCAGGCTTAGCAGCACACTGAGGTCGTCCACCAGCAGCACCGGGCACCTCCAGGCAGCCTCTCCACTGTCCATGGGCTTCAGGGCCTCCTGCACAAACTCATACAGCGGCTGCAGGTTCCCAGAGTTGGCCTCCCTGGGACACAGGGCAAAAGTTACCAGAGAGCTCACGTGCTCTACAAGTGTTTATGAGACTGTGCAGCACCACAGGAAAGGGTTAGGGGGAGGGAAGGAACTGGATTCCAGTCCTTGGCACCAAGGGGCTCACGATCTGGCTGGGAAGAAAAGGCACGCATGCACACGTGAGTACATTTACTTCAGTTCAAATATTCCCTGATGCCTACTAGGTACAAAGCACTGTGCTAAAAACTGGCAGACACAGAAATAAACAGCCCCCGAGGCTCATACAGCCTCTCAATCCAAGAGCTTAAGGCATCTGAAAGACTCACTGGGACTGGGCAGGAGAGGCCTTCCCAGGAGGTCACAATTGGGTATGAAAGTTAAGCAACATTTCAGGTGTCCTGGGGGTGAGGGCAGCAGTCTCAGAGCTACCGGTGTGCTCGTGTGCATACCAGGTCCGACCTGCTTCTGACACACAGGTGGCCCTGCTACCTCCATCTCCCCAGTGACTACAGCAGTTGTCTCCCAGCAATAGGTCGGGGCCCGGGGCCCAGGCACTAGCCCCACTGCCCCACTCCAGGGCTGAGCCCCACTGACAGCAGGGACAACAGTGCCCTATAACCTGGGCTCAGGTGTAAACCAGGCCCACGCATTCAGACAAAGACACCCAGGTTCAGAGATGCGAAGGACTGTGCCCCAGGCCACACACACACAGGGTCAGGACACCTGGCCTTCTGACTCCACACTGAGCCCGGCCACTATGTAAGGCTGAGTCTGAGGGAGGGCAGAGCGGGGAGAGGTCCCGTACAGACTCCCTGGGGTGGAGGAAGCACAGCAGCCAGGTGCGGCATCTGCTACATCTGTGACTGATGCTCAGGAAAGACAAGAAGCAGGAACACCAACCTGCAGGCAACAAACTTCTTCTTAAAGGGCCAACAGTAAATATTTCAGGCTTGTGGGTCGTACGGTCCCTGTCTCAACTCTCACCTCTGCTGCTGTAGTGCCAGACAGCCAGGGACAATACAAACAAGTATTGTGGACAAGCCACAAACAAGTGTGGCTATTCCAACAAAACTTTATTTACCAAGACAGGTAGCTGGCCCATGGCCCATAGTTTGCTGACCCCGGATCAAGCCAAGAACAGAACAGAAGTGTGTGCTAAGGCTGTGAGCCAGGGTTGGAAAAACCAGCAAAGCACACTGTTCTGCCACATGTCCAGCAAATAATGCTTTCTATCGCTTCAGGGACAGCCACACACTCTCTGGCCCACAGTCAGAGCCAAGGACCTTCCGATAATGCTGTGACACCAGGGAGGTATCTGACTCCTGAAGCCAGCTCTGTCCTCCCATACACTGAGGAGAAGGAATCACACAGCAACCCTGGGTTGGGCCTACCTGCCAGGTGTGCTCTGGGCTGGGTCGTGGGCTGACTGACCTGAGGAACTGCAGGGGGTGTGGCTCCTCCTGAGGCCGAAAGAAGACGTCCACCGCAGACTTGAGACCCTCGAGGAACACGAGCTGCCCGCATTCCCGTGCTGTGGTCAGGCTGACACCCTACACCCAAAGGAGAGGCGAGTGAGTTCCTGCGCCTTGCGGGGGACCCATCAGAGAGGCTAGACTGCAGCTCACGAGAGGGCTCCAGACACGTTCTGAACCCTGCAGACGTGTGCCTGTCCCCCCTCTGGAGGAGCCCATGTCTTGCCTCCCCTGGGTGTTCCCAACACACAATTTCCGTTCTGCTTTCAGATGTGCATTTACATTTACCTGTCACATTTTTTTAAATTTACTTTCTTTTGCTTATATATTTATTTTTATGATTACCCAGTACTGGTTTTTAATTTATAATAGTAATATAAAGTTTCTTTTTTAAAGGCATGTAGTTATAAAATTTTAAAAACAGTAAGTGGGGGGGTGGTGGTGGGATGAATTGGGAGATTGGGATTAACATGTATACACTAATATGTATAAAATAGATAACTAATAAGAACCTGCTGTATAAAAAAATAAAGAAAATTCAAATATTCAAAAAATACAGTAAGTAAATAATAACAGTAAAGACGGTGGCAGGATGACATTCTCTGCTGCAACTACTCAACTCTGCTACCGTAGAGCAAGAGCAGCCATAGACCATTCATGAACAAATGGGGCTGGCTGTGTTCTAATAAAACTTTATCTACAAAAAACAGGGGGTGCAGGCTGTGGTTGGTCAACCCCTGCTCTAGACCAGCACTCCTTAAATATAGGTCTTCATGAAACATGCAATTAAGAATCTCTTGAGATACCTGATTAAAATGCAGATCCCTGAGCCCCACTCCAGATCTCCAGAACCAGAAGCCTTGGGGGCAGGGCCCAAGAATGTGCATTTCAACGAACACCCAGAGATGGTGACACCATCTAAATGTGCAACCCACCATTCTGTCTGTGCAGAGACAGGTGACATGGAACTCCTTAGACTCCTCATGCCCCTAGACCAGGCCTCAATCACTCATTCATACACCAGAGTTCACTATATGTAACACCATTAACAACAGTAGCCACCCTGGCAGAGAGAAGGATTCCTGATCATCAACTTTGCTCTCACTCATTACCATTCTCCTGATGTAAGAACAATAATACACCAAGAGGATGGAAGCTCACGCTCTAACACTTTGCACACCCAGTGCTGTGCACGTCATTCCTGCCGTGTTGATGATTCCAAGGTAAAAGAAAAAGCAGCCAAACTGGATATGAGAATACACAACTTTCTCATCTATAAAAACAGATGTTAGGGCCACAGACATGCCTCACAGACCTGTGCAATACATGTTCGTGACATGACAGTGCTCCCTGAGCTCGTGATCTGACCTCTAACACAGGAACTTCTCCCTTCCCTGCAAAGAATGAGAAAGAGCTTACCCTTCTCTCACTCTCTCATTGTTTTCTCCCCATCAGAGAAGAGGCAGTGATGTGGCCCAATAGTATGACTGGCACTTCAAAGATCACTGCTGATGGGTGGCCTGGTTCTCTCCCTCTCTGAGGCTGACCTAATCAAAACAAACAGCAAAAACACACTACAAGGGACTTCCCTGGTGGCGCAGTGGTTAAGAATCTGCCTGCCAATGCAGGGGACACAGGTTCGAGCCCTGATCCGGGAAGATCCCACGTGCCACAGAGCAACTAAGCCCGTGCGCCACAACTACTGAGCCTGCGTGCCACAACTACTGAAACCCGCGCACCTAGAGCCCATGCTCAGCAACAAAAAGAAGCCACCGCAATGAGAAGCCCGTGCACTGCAACGAAGAGTAGCACTTGCTTGCCACAACTAGAGAAAGCCCGCGCACAGCAACAGAAACCCAACGCAGCCAAAATATTAAAAAAAAGAAAATCCTAGCAGGACTTTAAAAAAACACACTACAGGGCTTCCCTGGTGGCACAGTGGTTGAGAGTCTGCCTGTCGATGCAGGGGACATGGATGTTCGTGCCCCGGTCTGGGAAGATCCCACATGCCGCGGAGCGGCTGGGCCTGTGAGCCATGGCCACTGAGCCTGTGCGTCGGAGCCTGTGCCCCGCGACGGGAGAGGCCACAACAGTGAGAGGCCCGCGTACCGCAAAAAAAAAAAAAAAGAAAGAAAACACTACAATAACAACCCAGTAAATTCACCAGGTCACAGGTCACAAGCAATGGGCCAAGCCAGGCCAGGAGGTTCACCGGCCTCTGGGCCATCTTATTCTTGCTTGGCTGCATCTAATGAGATGAGGGGCAAACCAAGATGAGGTAAGGGGCACATGACAAAAGCGCCTGCCTCTCCCCACATTTGGGTCCTAAGCCCTAGACTTAGGGAGACACAGTGGGAGGCACTCAAGTTGGCAGCAGACCAAGCTATGATCTCTCACTCACTAGGAACAAGATTAAAGCTCACACCGAGAAGGAGAAAAACTTAACTGGTCCAGACTCAACAGAGAAGGGTTTGATTAATTAACAACAGATCTGGGACTTGCCTCGTGGGGCAATGGATAAAACTCTGTGCTCCCAATGCAGGGGGCCCGGGTTTGATCCCTGGTCAGGGAACTAGATCCCACATGCTTGCCGCAACTAAGAGTTCACAAGCCGCAACTAAGGAGCCCACCTGCCGAAACTAAGACCCAGTGCAAATAAATATTTTTTAAAAACACACACCAGATCTGGTTCTACAAACTTTATAAATTAACAAAACACATAGAGATTCTGCCTTAGCCCTTCAGAGAAGGGGTTCAGGATTCCATGATTTCATTAGTCCCTCCCTTGCTAAATTCTCCACAACCCAAACAGGGAAGCCCAACCTGACAGTACACTCACACATGCCTGGCACACACACTCACTCAGGGATCCCATCATGGAGTTCTAAAATATTTACCAGCTTCTGTCCCACGATATTGTAGTGACTGAAGGACTGGATGAGTGCCACAAAGCAGACTTTACAATTAGCTGGAAAATAAAATAAAATAAACTGATTTTTAATAAAGTCTCTACTTACAATCAGTCTCGTATACTTCATACAACTGGAAACAAAAGCAATGAGGCAGATCTAGAGAACCGAAGCCTTGCAACCTGACATACCCAATTTGATTCTAAGATGTACTTTCTTTCGTATTTAATAATTATACCTTATTTCATTGATTCTAAGATGTACTTCCTCTGTGAGAGGTATTACTAGGAATCTTAATTTGCTCCACTGAAAATAAATTGTGGTTTTTAAAAAATTATATTTTTCTAATTGCTTGCTGGTGTACAGAAGTACAATGGATTTTTTAAACTAGTCTTATACCCAAGAGGAGACAAGGGGAGCACAAAGAAGCTCTAGCTACCTTATGAACATAATTAATTCTAATAATTTATCTGTAGATTCTCTTGGTCTTTATAAGCTGACAATAACATCATCTGGAAAGGAAAATAACTTTCAAAGCTGTAAATTATTACAATTAAGAGTGCCAAAGGTCTACCCTGTTTCCTGGCCTGGCTCAGTGGGGACACAAGGAGAATCAATAAGTCTTTTTTTCATTTGGCCGTTTTCTTCTTCTAATCAATTTCTGTGTGTGAATTGCAATGGCCATGCTGTTTTCTTCCCTGTGTTCTTTAGGAAGCATCTACTGCCAGGGCAAAGTGTTAATGGGTCAAGTGCCTAGAGACTTCAAAATAGACAAGGACCAAGGAGCAACTAAATGAGAAGGCCACACAAGGACCTCAGGGAGGCAGTGCCTATGCAGGACGTGGAGAAGTGGAAGGCGGGACTGGATACAGGGAGCACATGCCACTCTCTGGCAGACTAGGAGACGGAATCAGATGGTCCAGTAATCAGTTACCTGATAAACAGCCATCTGGCTGCCCGAACACCAAAGCCCTGGCTAGTTAATATGATTCCTATTGCTTCCTGAATCAGGCTTTTTTTTTTTTTTGCCTGGGTTTTCTTTTTCTACAGTCCATACCTTTGAGATAGAAGGAGAGAAAGTGGTGCACAAGGAAACTGCCATCTGTCTTGGCATCACAGAGTAGAGTCAGTTTCCCCTAAAAGTTAAGAAGAACACAAAAAGATGAATTAGAGTCCCAGGAAAGAGGTCAGCTGAGTGTCAAAATCTAGTCGGTTGTATCCACCCCTAAATTTCTACACCTGGAGACTCTGCGTGCGTGTGTGTGTGTGTGTGTGTGTGTGTGTGTGTGTGTGTGTGTGTATTTAACCACAAAAAGAAGAAAATAAGTCAAAATTATGGAAAAACCAATAATTAAAATGATTGGTATTAAGTCACTCATTATGGGCAAGCATATCTCAACCTCATAATTCCCAAGGCAATAAAGAATAGAATCCCTTCTCTTCCACACCAGTCTTGGAGAGAATTAAATCCTGAACAAAGGAAGCTTTTATCATGGAATCCAACAAAAATCACTGACTGCCAAGATTTTAAGGGGTCTTCTAAAAAGTCATCTGATCCAGCTTCCTCCCTATTTCTAATCCTGCTTCCAATTCTGTCCCCTAGGTAGGGGAGAGTGAAGAAGTAGTTGTTGACAGAGACTTCCAGTATCAAAGTCCTCCTCCCAAAGGCCCTGGAAACTGCTTCAGGCAGAGCTCTGATCATGGAGAGCCCTGGAAAGACCTCTAACAATGGTCTCTGCAGGGTCTGGCTGCCCTGCTCCAGCCACCCCTAGTTCCTTCTCAGTGACAGGGAAGGTCGTCTCTGTGCTGTTGTGATTTTTTTCACTTATAAAATATGAAAGATCACACTAGCAGAACTTGAGGGTTAACCCTAGCGCCATCTGTCATTTCCTGGCGCCCACTTCTATCCTCCATTCCCTGTGGCCCTGGGCTTGGACTTTGGAGGTGCTAGTAGTAACTGGCAAGGTAACCAGCGCCATCTGGAGGCTTGGGCAGAGAAGAACTGCTGGGCAATAAAGATGCACAAGTATCCACTGAATACTATTTGCCAGGCATTATTAGGGAGTCATAAAAAGGCTTTACACCCTTTCTGTCTTGTCTTTCTGGAAGAGCTTACCATTTCATCAGAAAGACAACAGCTATGAAATAAGTCAGGTATATTCCTAGGAGAGGTAACCCTTGGGCGAAAGCGTGTAAATTTTCGAAATGCCCTAGAGTGTGAGAAGGAGGGAGAAGAAAACAAGAGTAGCGAGCCTGTGGTGCCAAAGGTGGACTCCTACAATCCAACGTTGGCTGAGAGCAGCTTCAAAGAGCACTTATTCGAGAACACGAAGAGGAAGAGGAGCAGCAGCATTCACTGCGACCTGCCGAGCGCTCCCGAGCCAGAGGGAGGCTCAGGGTGGTTAAGAAGCTGGTCCCACGTGATGGGTGGAGAATCGAACTCTCCTCTCCTCTCAGGCAGCCTTTTGGGGCGCCGGAACTCCCACCACACTGAACACGCAAAGGGCTCGCCCGGTACACGTCTGTGAACTTAAGCCAATCCAAACGTCGGACATGCTTCCTATGGACTTTCAAGGGCACGCACGGCCTTTGAGAAGGCGCCAGATGCCCACCTCCCACAAGCCCAAATGTCCAGGCCAGCCCCGGGCGGGCCCTCTTTGGACTACAACTCCCAGGCGCCCCGGGATCCCCGGACGTCGCGTTATTTCTCACGGGACCGCGTGCGCTTCCCGTACGGTCTTCCGCCACGCTCCCAGGACGCGCCCCCTTCCCGACCGTGCAATCTCTTACCTGCTCCGCCTGGTCAGGGGTGGTATTGAGAAGGTTATTGAGTTCCGGGAACATTCCGAGCAACGGGAACGAGCACACTAGACGGGAAGATGGGGCTGCCGCGGAGACAGCGGAGGGTGAAGAGCAAAACGCACGCCACAAGACCGCGCGGAAGGAGCGCGCACGCGCAACGCCGCTTCTAGGCGCCGGCCGCAGCCAATCGGGCGGGCGCCTTGACCCGGGCCGCACCCGGCGCACGCGCGGAGATGCGTATCCGGCCGGGGGACCGGGGCGCTGGGAGGTCCGCTCCTTACCTGCGGGTCCCCAGCAGGGGCTTCCCCCCACCGAGGCCCCAGGAGACCGGTCTCTTCCTCCTTACCTTGACCGCTCTCTCTCCCCGGCCCGGGGCCTCCGGACAGTACGGCCTGTCGAGCTCCTGCGGCGTGCCCCACACTGCTAGAAGTTCGAGCTGCATCGGCGACCCAGACTGGCGAAGATGCCCTCCCTCGCGCAAAGCAGAAATCAAACATAATGAACACGGAATGATATATTGAAAAGTTCTATGGAAAAATGAAAAAGCAGGACAAGGGAGTAACGATGGAGTGCGGGTAGGTTTCGGAATTAAAGAGGTTGTCAACGTAGGGTCACTGACCAAGTGTGGTTGAAACACGCTCTGCAAGCTCTTCCTTGGGGCTTTTGCACTGTTTCCCCTTCCTCTGCAGCTCTTTTCCTAGATACTCAGCCGTTCAAAAAATCCCCCACTTCTTTCAGATCTTTGCTCAGGTGTCACTTTATTACCGAGGTGTTTCGTAAGCATCCTATTTAAATCGCAACAGCCCCTTCCCCAGCACTTCTTATCCTTTCCCCCGCTTTTATTTTTTTTTCCATACCATTTATATCTACTATACCATGTATAGTTTTCTTCTAGCCCAATCAACCTCACATCCCCAGGGATAAACGTGTAATTCGAAGAAGTCAAGTTTATTTGATCACTACAGTGAGGGAGATAGCAAACAAGTGGAGCCCACGGGCCTATCAACAAGCACAGGAGAAAGTTGTATGAGGATCTGGGTTCACATCAGAGCACAGCTGTTTGAAGAAAAAGTCAAAATGTGGCCTGTACTGCAAAGTAGCCCAGGGTTTCCATGGAAATGAGAAAATTAAGATAGATGTGGGGCTTCCCTGGTGGCGCAGTGGTTGAGAATCCGCCTTCCAATGCAGGGAACACGGGTTCGAGCCCTGGTCCAGGAAGGTCCCACATGCCTCGGAGCAACTAAGCCTGTGCACCACAACTACTGAGCCTGCGCTCTAGGGCCTGCGAGCCACAACTACTGAAGCCTGTGTGCCTAGAGCCCGTGCTCCGCAACAAGAGAAACCACTGCAATGAGAAGGCCATGCATGGCAACGAAGACCCAACGCAGCCAAAAATAAAATATAAATAAATAAATTTATTTTTTTAAAAAAGATAGATGTGGAATGTAGTCACTTATCTGAAGCTCTGCTTCTAGGCTGGAAATGGAGGCTCCTGTCTCTATGTGTCAAAATCACTTAGATCCTCCAGCCAAGAGTGGATGTTTCACAATTACTGCTATGTGAGAAAGAGGAAAGCAGGCAGGGGCATCGAGGGGCTGCCCTGACACTCAAAGCTAGGTCTCCATGTTTTCCTGTCGAGTGTGAACAGTTTCACAAAACAACATCAGCCTCATTGTGATGGATAAAGACAAAACTACACAATTCCATCATAATGTTGACCACAGAACATGAACATTGTCTAAGACAAAACCGAAATATCCCCTTTCCCAGAAAATGAGTGCCGCTTCATACCCATAATATAGCCACACGTGAGTTAGACCACCCTATACTAACACATATTAACATGGTGAACCATAGAATTTAATCCTATTGCTCAGCCATAAAAAGAATGAAATAATGCCATTGGTAGGAACATAGACAAACGTAGAGGTGACCATACAAAGTAAAATCAGTCAGAAAAAGAAAAATATGATATCACTTATAGGTAGAAGTGAAAAATTGATGCAAATGAACTAATTTATAAAACAGAAGCAAAATCACACAGGGAGAAAATAAACTTATGGTTACCAAACGGAAAAAGCGCAGTGACAGGATTAAATAAGGAGGTTAGGATTAACATATACACACTAATACATATAAAACAGATAAGCAAAGATGACCTACTGTACACCAGAGGGCACTCTACTCAACACTCAGTAATAACCTACATAAAAAGAGAATCCGAAAAATAACAGATACATGAATATATACAACTGGATCACGTTGCCATAGACCTACAACAACATGACATAATTGTAAATCAACTATATGTCAACAGAAAATAAAAATTATTTTTTTAAAAAAAGAAAGAAATGCCTATTCTATTCCAATCAGAGCTCGGTGACTGGGGCTGGTGTCACATCCCTAAAGCTTGAGCAGACTTGAGTCGCAAGCCTGGACTGTCCTGGGGCTGGTAGCAAAGCAGCCCCCCTTGGACTTGTAGTGACAGGTCCCCTCTGGATGAACCACAGTCTCTGGATCCTGGTGGGCCCTCCTATACCTCAACAAAGCCTAGTGCACCCAAAGAATGGTGGACCCCCTGGGCTGGAAGAACTTTGAAATGTCACCCCGTCTGCACGTCTCCTGGTGGTGGGGTTCCCACGTGCAGCCTCTTTCCTTAGAGGCACCCCACCTATATATGACAGCACCCTCAGCATAGCGATTTGACAGAGGTTGGGATTTGTCTGGGGAGGGGGTGGGAGGGTAAGGGGGAATGAGAAAAGGAACACAAGTTCTTGGGTGTTTCTTCTGGCACATTCCACTCTAATTCACAACCCAGGAACAGAACTAGCCCTAAGGCCCCTGTACCTTAGTAACCAGAGTTAGGCAGGAGGAAATGCTGCTGCCTTGTGGTAGTTTCCCATAACAACAACTTTAACCCCGCTGCTTATGGGCACTTAATATTCACAAAGCCTGCAGGGCTGTAAATGACGCCTGACCCCAAGAGAGATCCTTGGGGAGGTAATCAAAAGAATTCAAGACAGGGCAGACCTTCAAGCAGTCAATTTCAACAGGGAAACTGTACTCACACCGTTTAAAACAAAACCACATGGAACGATGCACAACATTGTTAATTCTTAGAGAAACGCAATTCAAACGTACAACGAGGGATCACCTCGCACCAGTCAGAATGGCCATCACCAAAAAGTCTACAAACAAATGCGGGAGAGGCCGTGGAGAAAACGGAACCCACCTCCACTGTTGGTGGGAATGTAAATTGCTAACAAGCGCTATGCACAACAGTATGGAGGTTCCTGAAGAAAAAAACCAAAAACAGAGCTACCAACTGATCCGGCATTCCACGCCTGGGCCTACCTATATCCGGAGAAAACCATCATGTGAAAAGGCACATGCACACCACCATTGCTTGCAGCATGATATACGATAGCCAAGACATGGAAGCAACCAAAATGTCCATCGACAGATGAATGGATAAAAGAAGATGCGGTATAGGTATACAAAGGGATATTTATCAGCCATATAAAAGGATGAAATCATGCCAATTGCAGCAACATGGATGGACCTAGAGGTGATCAGAGTAAGTCAAGGAAGTCAGACAGAGAAAGGCAAATCTCATACAATATCACTTACAGATAGAATCGAGAAACTGATGCAAATGTTCTAATTTACAAAAGAGAAACTGACTGACAGACTTACAACACAATTGTTGGTTACCAAAGGGGAGGGGGGAGGAGTAAATTAGGACGTTGGGATTCACATATACAGAGCAACATGTATAAAATAGATAATCCACAAGGACTTACTGTACAGCAGAGGTAACTCTACTCAACACTCTGATATACCCTATATGGGAAAAGCATCCACAAAAGTATGCATGTCTATATGTGTATAACTGTATCAGGTTGTTGTACAACTAAAACAAACACAATAGTGTAAATCAATTATACTAATATAAAGTAAAAATTAAATTTAAAAAAGAAATAAATGCTTTATATATTCCCCTCAGTACTCGGTAACCTGGCATGGTGTCAGTCTCTGGGGCCTGAGCAGGCTTTGTTCCCACACTGAACTCTTGTGGGTCCACAGGAGCTGGGGAGGATGTGCCAGCAAATGAGCTCCCCTTAGACCTGTAGTGCCTGGTACTCTCTGGATGGGACCACAATCTCCAGATCCAGTTGAGCCCTCCTATAGCTGAACCAAGACTAGTGCACCCAAAGTTGCTCAATGTCAGTAATAATCAATAAATGCAATCAAAACCAGAGTTATGTATCACTCCACACCTAACATATACACACTACTATATATAAAATAGATAACAAACAAGGACCTACTATATGGCACAGGATACTACAATATATTCAATATCCTTTAATATAGAATAATGGAAGATTTTGAAAAATAACATATATATATTTATAACTTAATTGCTTCGCTATACATTTGAAACTTTGTCACTGAACTATACTTCAATTAAAAAAGATTAACCTCACTTTGTTACAATATCCAATCCCATGCAAACCCTCCTCCAAATCACCTAACAACCTCAAATATTTAATTCTGTTCTATTGCTCTTATAATAACACTCCCTATGGTTTCTTTCTTTTGCATTGTCTTTCACAGCAATGAGTAATTAATCCAACCTTTTCAACAAGCGGTATGTTTTTGGTAGTTGTTTCCTGGAGCAACTTGACATATGATTTCACCCAGTAAAGTCTTGTTTTTAGAGAATAAATTTTTCAGTAACAATGCAGTAGTCTCTCAAAGAAACGTGTTACGTGAGACTCCAGCAGACACACGTCCTTGAGAGAAATACTGTTTCCTGTTAAATCGGGCTTCCCTGGTGGCGCAGTGGTTGAGAGTCCGCCTGCCGATGCAGGGGACACGGGTTCATGCCCCGGTCCAGGAAGATCCCACATGCCGGGGAGCGGCTAGGCCCGTGAGCCATGGCCGCTGAGCCTGTGCGTCCGGAACGGGAGAGGCCACAACAGTGAGAGGCCCGCGTACCGCAAAAAACAAACAAACGAAAAAGTGATTTGTGAAGTTTTGTGCTGGAGATTTCTCACTGGATGATGCTCCGTAGTCAGATAGACCAGTTGAAGTTGATAGCGATCAAATTGCGACATTAATTGAGAACAATCAACATTACACCAAGTGGGAGATAGCCGACATACTCAAAATGTCCAAGTCAAGCGCTGAAAATCATTTGCACCAGCTTCGTTATGTTCATCACTTTGATGTTTTGGTTCCACATAAGTCAAGTGAAAAAAACCTTCTTGACCGTATTTCCACATGTGATTCTCTACTTAAAGGTAATAAAAATGTTCCATTTTAAAAACAAATTGTGATGGGTGATGAAAAGTGGATACTGTACAATCATGTGGAATGGAAGAGATAGTGGGGCAAGCAAAATGAACCACCACCAACTACACCAAAGGCCGGTCTTTATTCAAAGAAGGTGATGCTGTGTATGTGGGGGGATGGAAGGGAGTCCTCTATTATGAGCTCCTTCCGGAAAACCAAATGATTAATTCCAACAAGTACTGCTCCCAATTAGACCAACTGAAAGCAGCACTCGATGAAAAGCATCCAGAATTAGTCAACAGAAAATGCATAATCTTTCATCAGGATAATGCAAGACCGCATGTTTCTCTGATGACCAGGCAAAAACTGTTAACAGCTTGGCAGGGAAGTTCTGATTCATCTGCCATATTCACCAGACATTGCACCTTCGGATTTCCATTTATTTCTGTCTTTGCAAAATTCTCTTAATAGAAAAAATTTCAATTCCCTGGAAGACTGTAAAAGGCACCTGGAACAGTCCTTTGCTTAAAAAGATAAAAACTTTTGGGAAGATGAATTATGAAGTTGCCTGAAAAATGGCAGAAGGTAGTAGAACAAAACGTTGTTCAGTAAAGTTCTTGGGGGCTTCCCTGGTGGCACAGTGGTTGAGAGTCCACCTGCCAATGCAGGGGACACGGGTTCGTGCCCCGGTCTGGGAAGGTCCCACATGCCACAGAGCGGCTGGGCCCGTGAGCCATAGCCGCTGAGCCTGCGCGTCCGGAGCCTGTGCTCTGCAACGGGAGAGGCCACAACAGTGAGAGGCCTGCGTACCACAAAATAAATAAATAAATAAATAAAAATAAAGTTCTTGGTGAAAATGAAAAATGTCTTTTATTTTTACTTAAAAATGGAAGTAACTTTTTGGCCAACCCAATAGTTGTGATGAAGTCCAATTTATTTACTGTTTTGTTTGTTTGCTTGTGCTTTTGGTGTCATTTCTAAGAATCCATTGTCAAATCCAAGGTCATAAAGATTTACCCTTATGTTGTCTTCTAAGAATTCTGTAGTTTTAGCTCTTACAGTTAAGTCATGGATCCATTTTGAGTTAATTTTTGTATATGATGTGAGGTAAGAATCCCTGTCACCTGGGATTCTGATAGGGATTATATTGAATCTGTAGATGAATGTGAAGAGTACTTCCATCTTAACAATGTTAAGTTTTTCAATTCATGAACATTGGATATTTTTACATTTATTTAGATCTTCTTTCATTTCCTTCAACAATGTGTTGCAGATTTCAGGGTACAAGGTTTGCACTTTTGTTTAATTTATTCCTATGTATTTTATTCTTTTTTATGCAATTGTAAATAGAAATTTTTCCTTAATTTTATTTTTCAGGTTGTTCATTGCAAGTGTATAAAAATACAGTTGATTTTGTGTATTCATCTTGTATTCTGAAACCTTGCTTAACTTATCTGTTCTAGTAGTTTTTTAGTAGATTCCTTAGGATTGTCTACATATAAGATCTTGTCATCTGCAAATAGAGATAATTTTACTTCTTTCTTTCCAATCTGGATGCCTCATATTTATTTTATTGCCAAATTGCCCTAAGTAGAGCTTCCAATTCAATGTGGAATAGGAGTGGCGAGGGCAGACATCCTTGTTTTGTTCCTGCTCTTAGTGGAAAAGCATCCAATCTTTCACCACTGAGCTTGATGTCAATTGTGGGTTTATCATTGATGCCCTTGTTTGGGTTGAGGAAGTTCCCTTCTATTCCTAGTTTGTGCAGTCCTCTTATTCTTCTTGATGCTTCTTTCCCCAGCCCTGGTAGTTTCCTCACATGCTGAATACTGAAGGATGACCCTCTGCAGATCTCTAGGTTCTCTCTCTGTGAAATTCTCTCCTCTCTGGTACTTTTCTGATGTCTATGAACTCTGGCAGCCTTGGTCTCCCCAGACCCTCAGCTCCATCTTTTCAGCTCCTGGATAATTACACCTTAGTTCCTCCTCCCTGTGTGGAAACTGAAGGCAGTGGGCTTGGACAATCAGTGGGCTCATCTTGTTATTTTCCCTTTTCCCATGGATCACTGTCCTTTGTTACCTGATGTCCAATGTCTTTAAAGTTGTTGTTTCATATATTTGCATATTTCATCTTTTTTTTGGGGGGGGTCATTGTTTTAAGCAAGAAGGTTAATCTAGTCTTTGTTACTCTAACTTGGATGGAAATGGAAGTCTGTGGATTATCTTTTGATGACCCCAAATTTAGCAAAATTGTCTTTTATTGTATGAGCTCTTTAAGAAAGTGTTCCTTACCCCAAAGGTCATAAGGATATAGAAGATTTTCTCCAAAAGTTGTGAAGTTTTTCTTTTCACATTTAAGCCCTTAATCCATCTTTAATTGATTTTTGTGTTTGTGGTGAAGTAAGGGACACAGATCACCTATTTTTTTTCATTTCATTTCATTTAGTTTTGGCTGTGCAGCTTGCAGGGATCTTAGTTCCCCAACCAGGGATCGAATCAGGAACCTTGGCAGTGGAAGCTCAGAGTCCTAACCGCTGGACCACCAGGAAATTCCCCAGATCACTTTTAGAAGTAGCATGTTTCGTTTAACCTTGCTGTAATTTGATCCATATTGTATTGAATCTTTAGATCGAGTTTGAGGAGGATCGGTATCATTTTAATGTCAAATATTGGCTCTTCATGTAATTATCCATTTTCCTATCAATAGTGACGGGTTAGTTACAGCTTTTTCTATTACAATGAAGACCCTTGTGAACATACTCAACCATGTCTCTTGGTACACATGTGCAAGTTTATCTAGGGTATGTTGGGGATGTAAAGTGAATTTACCATAAAGCTAATAAAGCTCATTTTTCATTCATAATGTTGTATTCTTTTTCTTTTTTTGGGGGGGGGGTTTGCAAATTGGTGATATTCTTTTTAAAAAAATATTTATTTATTTATTTTTGGCTGTGTCAGGTCCTAGTTGTGGCACGTGGGATCTTTCATTGCAGCATCTGTCATTGTGGCATCTTTCGTTGTGGCACATGGGCTTCTCTCTAGCTGTGGCGCGTGGGCTTGCGGGCTCAGTAGCTGTGGTGCACGGGCTTAGCTGCCCCGTGGCACATGGGATCTTAGTTCCCTGACCAGGGCTCAAACCCGTGTCGCCTGCATTGGAAGGTGGATTCTTAACAACTGGACCACCAGGGAAGTCCCTGTATTCCTTTTCTTAAAGAGAATTACTTTCCCCCATTGAATAAGCCTCAGATCCTCAAATACCTGGATTTGCCCTTAGTCATAGTGTATGCACGTGTTGGACAGACCAATGTAAATATAGAAAATTCCAAGACAGAAGGATCTGATGATGCAGGAAATTGGGTCAAAGGGTGTTGGAAGAAACTGGAGGAACAAAAGGAAGAAGGGGTTTTTACATAGCAGTTAAGAAGCTGGTACTGCCCCTGGGCTGCAGCGCCCTCCTCTGTATGGAAGGGACTGAAAGCCTGAAAACTACATCCTCCAGACTGTTTTGCCAATTGGAAGAAGCCATTTTTTCCTGCTGGTGGTGACTCTTATGACAGCAGCAGCAGCAGGTGACTATGGGCTGCGGCGGTGGTAGAGAGTTGCAGCAGCAGCCAGAGTGCAGGCTCCTGGGTTCCAGCATCAGCAATGCTTCCAGTGGCTCCATGGCTCCCGCCACTCCCGCTTTGTCCAGTCTTCTCACACCCTCACTCAACCAGATCTCCAGATCCGTTTTGACCTACAGGTCTTCAACGTGTCCATTTTCTTTCCATTAGCTGGGCCTTCCCAGCGGCATTCCCTTCCCTCCCCATCAGGGACTGTGCCCTGGACTTCAGAGCTCTCTGGCAATCACCCTCAGTGTCTTCACCTTGCTCTCCTCTCTACAGCACCTGCTGTACAGCTCCTCACCCTGGGTGAATCCTCCAGCCCCACCTCCCTGCTTCTGGATGCTGATGACCATTGCTGCTACAGAACACCACATGGCCCTGCCCCAGCCCTGCTCCAGCCACTGCTGCATCTACATCATAGCTTCCCCTTGCCGTCCTGTCTCTAAGCTGATGAACTGTTTCCTCCAAGTGCCTGACACCTCCACCGTCTGTGACAAAACAGTTTTTATATCCCCAAGTTGTAGGTGAACCTGCAAAACCCACAGACTGCAGGCAAAAGTAGAGAAGCAAAGCTGAAAGCAGGCTTGGGTAATCCCAAGCATGTCCACCGGAGGGCAGCAGACACCAGCTAAAGCTGCCGGGCTAACAAACCCCGAGCGTTCATTGCACAGTTGATTCGCAGGCCTTTGACCAGGGCCGCGGATCACTGGCGTCCTTACCTCCCCAATCCGGAAGCCCAGCAGTGGATTTTTCATGGGCTCTCCTGTTCCTCAGTAGTGTCCCCACCGCCCTGACCCCTCACCCCCCCACCATGGCTCACTCCCGCTCAAAGGCTGAAGTCCTCACCTGGCCTCCCAGGGCTGGCCCGCTCCTGCTCTGGACTCCTTGCCCGCTGCTCACGCCCTCCAGGCCCACCGGCCTCCCTGCTGCTTCTCGAGGCCTCAGACGCAACCACACTCAAGAGCCTCGCGCTTTTGTTCCCTCTGCGTGTAAGACTCTTCCTCCACGGGTCTGCGGGGCTCCTTCCCCGACTCCTTCAAGGCTTTGCTCCCTGAGGCCTTCCCTGAGCATGTCCCATGTAGTAGACATGGAGTCACACCACCCAGACCCCCTTTCCAGAAGGATCTGCAGGCAGGAGCCACGGCCATACAGCCTACAGCTGCCAGTTCTGCCAGAGTCCACCTCAGCTTCACAGAGCGCCCTCGTCTGCTGACCGAGGGAAGCGCGGGGCCTGGGGCCTGAGGCCCGGTGGTTTCCGCCCCGGCGTTGGGGAGCCGCATTCCGGCAGAGGATACTTGCTCCAGAACGCCCTAGCAGGGTCTTGTTGGACTTGTGTCACTGTTCAGGTTCTCCCTCTGCCCGGTCCTGTTTCCTCCCCCTTCCTTTCACGGGCATTGACCCCGAAATCCACCTGAGCATGTGCTTCAGCTAGTGTAACCCCTAGCACTCCCCACCTCCCACCCTGCATTTTTTTTCTCTGTAGAACTTATTGTCTAACTCATAATTCAGTTTGCTACCCAGTGCCTCTCCTCACTAGAACGTAAGCTGGGTGAGGGCAGGGATTCTGTCTCTTTATAAACGAAGCACCTAAAAGAGGGCCTGTGATACAGTAGGTGCTAAATAAGTGTGATGAGTGAGTGAATGAAGGGGATATGGACCTGTGGTTGTTCTGGTAAAGTGGGAGGACGTGTGCTTTTGAGAAGGTCGCAGCAGATGAGAGAGGAGAGTTCTTAGCCTGGCTTCCCCAAAAGGCTGAGCTGAGATGACGTCACTTACTGGGAAGGGAACCCCAGAGCAGAGAGGGAGACAGAAGTTGGAGAGGCCTGGGCGGTGTGTGTTGTCGAGCTGGGGTCTGGGAAGAGCATGTAGAGAGCCCCCCAGAACAGTGCCCCTGCAGGACAGGTGACTGGAACACTTACTTTTCTTTCAGCTTCCTCCCTGCTGATCGAGGGTCTGCCCGGGAGTTTGGGTTGCCAGTGCCCTAAGTGGTCTGCTGAGCCTGCCCCTCTTGTCGGAGGAGCTTCAGGGCACATGAGACTGCTCGGGGTGAGAGGGAGAGCACACAGGGGAAGTCAGAGCTGATGTCAGCGGAGAGTCTGTGAGGGGCTGCAACCACGAGGGAGGAAGGCGGGGCGTTGGTGCCATGCTGACGAGGAGGTGGGAGTTTAGACAGGGCACGGAAGCCACAGCACCGGCTGCATTAGGAGGGGTGGGGCAGGAGGCCAGGAGGGGCTGAACCGGGCCTAGCTGTGTGGTGGGGAGGGGAGAAATCTTCAAAACCGGTGCAGGGGACTTCCCTGGTGGTGCAGTGGTTGGGAATCTGCCTGCCAATGCAGGGGACATGTGTTCGAGCCCTGGGCCGGGAAGATCCCACATGCTGCCGAGCAACTAAGCCCGTGCTCCACAACTACTGAGCCTGTGCTCTAAAGCCACGAGCCGCAGCTACTGAGCCCGTGCATCTAGAGCCCGTGCTCTGCAACAAGAGAAGCCACTGCAAGGAGAAGCCCGCGCACCACAACTGGAGAAAGCTTGCGTGCAGCAACGAAGACCCAGTGCAGCCCAAAATAAATAAACAAATTAATTAAAACAAAAGCAAACCAAACCTGTGCAGGCTGGAGAAGTGGGAAGACCCTCGGGCAGGGGGTGAAGGGCTAGGAGGGGGAGGGAGGCATCACTGGCAACACAAGAGGAGGAGGAGGGGGTCAGGATGAGCTTAAAGCAGAGGTGTTCGAGGCCCCAGCTCCCGTGCTCTTTCAGCCAGACCATCTTCATATGCCCATCAACTTTTTTTCCTTCTCAAAGTCTAGTTGCTCTCAGATGAGATGCCTGAGGGGGACACCTGGCCACATGTGCTCACCGGTCTTGGGCCCTGTGTTCTACCTGCTGCTGCTCCATTGTCTTACCCAGTGCACTGTGTGCCAAGATGGGCGAGAAAACCCAAAAAATGGGTGAAAACGGGAGCAGGGGGATTGTCTTATGCTTTCTGTTCTGCATACCCTCAAAGTCTTTTTACAGGAAAGAACTACAGAGATGCAGAAAATATAAATGTTACTTCATTGCCTATGACAGTCACCTGGTGATTTGACATATTGCAATATCCAAAGCAAAATCCTGGTACTCTTAATTGTCCATCGGTTTTCCACCTCTGGCATAACAATGTGAGAAGCCCTGCATTCCCACTCCCCAGTCAAACTGGTGACAATTATAAAAAGAAACCCAGCCATTTAAAGTCCCTGGAAATTGTTCTAAGGGCATTCAGCAAATGAAGAAACATTTATTCAAAAAATCTACTGGGTAAGAAAAGTGAAAGCTATGGCATTTGAACCAGTCCCATTCCCACCCCCTCCCGTCCTAGTTCAGCAAGATGGAAACTCCACTCTAGACTGTGCAGCCAAGAACACTAGGGCTTCCTCTCCCCCCAGCTCCCAGCTGGAGAAGCATCTTGACCCAAGGGACAGGATGCCAGCATTTTTCATCCTTTACCTGTTGCTGAGGCTAAGTTCTGGGTGAGTGTGACTCAGTTGGTGGCTCCCTTAGCCCACCCAGGTTCCACTGGTGAGACGGAGGCTCTAGCTTGGGTGCAGTGCCACTGAGAATACCAGGGTCCTGAATGTCCTCAACCTGGCTCATAAGGTGAAGATAAGCCAGGAAGAGTTGAAGTTACTTCCCCACCTCCACAGAGTGACCAGCGCCTGGAGATGTGCCTTGTCCCAGCCATTGTCCAGAGCCACAGCTCAGAGATTTTGCCCCGGGTGAGGAGAAGGCAGGGAGTCCCAAAATTCTTCCCAAAAGGATTGACTTCATTTGCAACAGAAGTTCAAGCCTAGAGGTGCTTTCAGAAACAATGGAGGTTGTAAGTGAAAAGCAGTTAAGAGATTGGTATAGTCACTAGAGATATAAGCAAAACTGTAGGTAGGTTGGTTGGTTTACCAGAGAGAACCAGGGAAAGATATAGCTAAGAAGAGCTACCTTGGGGTCAGAACAAATCTCAAGCACTGACCTTAAGAGATATCCCTTCAAAGGAGCCCGAATTTATTTGGATTAGTCTGTGGAACAATTTATACCACAGGGGAGTATGGAAAACAGTGGAGCAATCAGCTTGCAATTAGTGGAGCTTAACAGCCAGGTGTGGTCAGGGAAAGAGATAGTGAAAGAGAATCCTGCCAAAACTACTGATATCCCAGAATGACTGTGGGTGTACCTCAGGCAGACCTGGCTGAGGGGGTGCGCCACAACTACTGAAGCCCGCGCACCTAGAGCCCATGCTCCGCAACAAGGGAAGCCTCCACAATGAGAAGCCCGCGCACGGCAGTGAAGAGTAGCCTCACTCGCCGCAACTAGAGAAAGCCCTGCGCGCAGCAACAAAGACTCAACACAGCCAAAAATAAACTAAAAGAAAAAAAAAGTCTGGCTGCCTTGGAGTTGCTCTACTGGAGAGTACAAGTGGAAAGACCACAGAGAGACAGAGGGAGATGCCCAGGGAGCCCCAGCTGGGATAGTCTCCAGCTCTTTGGTCTTAACCCAGGCCAGACACCAGACATGTGAGTGAAGGAGGCTTTGAGGTGGTGATCCCAGCCCATCCCCCTCTGACTGCAACCTCATGAGACACCCCATGGGAGGAACCCCCAGCTGAGATGCTTCCAAATTCCTGACCCACAGAAACCATGGGAGGTAATAAATGATTCTTGTGTTGAAGCCACTTGTTTTGAATTATTTCTTACACAGCCATAGAAACTGGAACACTTTCTCAGTGAGGTCTTCTCTGACTACCCTATTTAAAATTTCAAGCCACTCTCCCACCTTATCATTCCTTGTCTCCCTTTTCTGCTTTATTTTTAATTTTTTTTATTTAATTTTTGGGGGAGGTTCGCAGGCCTCTCACTGTTGTGGCCTCTCCCGTTGCGGAGCACAGGCTCCGGACGCGCAGGCTCAGCAGCCATGGCTCACGGGCCCAGCCGCTCCGCGGCATGTGGGATCTTCCCGGACTGGGGCATGAACCTGTGTCCCCTGCATCGGCAGGCAGACTCAACCACTGCGCCACCAGGGAAGCCCTCTGCTTTATTTTTCTCCCCAGCATATACCACTGCCTGACACAGTATAGATTTAATTATTTAATATCACCATACTAGTATGTCATCCCTCCAAGAACAGGGATTTTTTCCTGTCAGGTTCATTGCTGTACCCGCAGTGCCTAGACCAGTGCTTTGCCCATAGTAGGTGCTCAGTATTTGTTGAATGGAATGAGTGACTCTACCCAGTAAAACTGCCAACTGCATACATGAGAATAATAAACACCAGAGTCTGAATGGGGTTATCTCTGGGGAGGGAGGAAGAGGAAGCATATATCAGAGGCTTTAACTATATGTGTTTTCTTCTTAAAAGAAAAAAGCAAATATGGCAAGATATTTATACTGATTAAAGTGTGTTTGCTACATTATCCTCTATACTCCGCATAAAAAAATCTTATGATACTCCCCATCATAAAATTTTTTGATAAAAATACGATTTGTGCATGAATGTTCATAACAGCTTCCTTTGTAATAGACAAAAAAGTGGGAATAAATCAAATGTCCGTCAGTTGGTGAATAGATAAGCTGTGGAATATACTCAGCAATAAAAAGGAACAAAGTACTGATCCATTTGACATCCAAAACCATTATACTGAGAGAAAGAAGTCTTAACCAAAGGAGTACGTACTTTATGATTATGTTTTTAAGAAATTCTAAAGCAGGCAAACCCAACCAATGGTGGAAAGAAATCAGCCTCAGTGCGGTCCTGGAGGACCAGGCCTGGCTCCCAGGCCGGCCCAGCAGTCCCTGTCCTTCACATTCCTCCCTCCAGGCCCAGCCCAGGCCCTCCCTCAATGAGTGACCCTGGGCAAGTCATGGCCTCTCCCTGGGGCTCAGTTTCCCCCATGGGAATTTCAACGGAGGCTGGAACATGTGGCTGTACGTTTCCTTCCATCCTGACACTCCAGGATCCTGGGATTCCTGTGCAGCCCGCAGGTGGCTCAGGCCTCTGCAGCAGGGGAGGATGTGCCCCCAGGCCCTGGAGATCAGACCTCAGGCAGACCTGGACTGGGCTGGGTGTCAACCATCCCCCTTGTGGGGCTGAGGCTCCCTGTACTCCCCTAAAGCACAGGGCTTGGAGGGTGAGAGATCCGGCAGTCCTCCTCAACTTTTTTTCCTGTTTCTAAGGCTTTGCAAGCCAATGAAAATGCAGTGCTGAGAATAAAAGCCCCTTGTCCTGAGTTCTGAGCCCTAATCCTCTTATGTATCATATCGCCAGCGGAAAGCCGGAGCTGGTGGCAGAGGGCTGCTCTGATTTCCCTGCCAGCCGTCCCTCGCCTCACACGGTTGTGCCAGCCCAGTCCCATCACAAAGGGCCGGCGCCCCGGCCAACTCACTGCACAGCTGAATGTAACCGCCACTTGGGCCTCTGATGATGAAGGGATCAGACCGTGATGAAGGGATCTATCGGGGCTGGACGGCCCAGGAAAGTCTGAGCACCTGCCTGCCCAAGATCTACAGGCCAGTTCAGAGACCCAAGTCCGCCCGGCGTGAACTGGCGCAGGGGTCTGCCTCCCTCCCCTGGGAGCCCAGACCTTTCTTCAAGCAATAAGGGGGGCCTCGACTGGGTAGTCACGGGGTCTCTCTGGGCTCACCCATTCCTTCAGGAAGCATAGACTGAGCCCAGCTCTCAGCTGAGGCTGACAGGGCCCTGAAAGGTGGGCGATGGGACACCCACCCAGGGTCTCCGAGGAGTGAAGGGACAGACGCTTCCCATAAAGCCAGAAGCACCACAGCACCAGTGTGGCCATGGGAGGGTGCGCCCAGCCTTCCCGACCCCCAGGGAGGCTGGGCAAGGCTGTGCGGACTTGGATGAGCAAACAGGAGCTGGGCAGGTGGCTGGAATCGGGCTGGGGGAAGAGGAGAAGACAGCCCCTCTCAGGAGGAAGGAGCTGCAGCCCTGAAAATGGCTTTCCAAGGGTTTTGGGAGAACAGCTGGCCATGGTCGCACAAGACACTGCAAAATGTCTGTGCTGCAGACCCATGGGGCCCAAAACATGGGGCCCCACAGCCTCCACACAAAGAGCCCCAGGCAATGGGCTCCTGGCACACTGTGGGCTGCCTCTCCTCCCACTCCCTCCTGAGCCTGCTCTAATCACGCTTCCAACCTCACCAACCCCATGGACCTGCTCGTTCAAGGTCACCAGTGACCTCCACGTTGCTAACGCACCATCAGGTCCCACTGCCATCATCTCAGTCCAGCAGCAGCAACACGTCACACAGACCATCACTCCTCCACACGGTTCTTCGGCTCACTCGCCTGGTGATCCTCCTGCCTCCCTGACTCCTCCTTTTCCACTCCCTTTGCGGGTTCCTCCTCTTTCCCCAGACCTCCTCACCATGGTGGACCCCAGGGCACAGGCTTGGAGCCCGTAGTGGCTTCTGCTTTTAAAATAATTACAGCCAGTGTGGAGGGCTCTCTGTTTGGCATCAGAAAAAGAACAGTGCTCCCTCCTTCCTCCTACCCTCACAGCCCTGATGTGCTGCTGGGACCCTGCTCAACACGCGTCCTGTACTCCAAACACAGCTGCCACATGGTGTGCCTGGGTCTTACACAGTAACCACGGTGTGGCTTAGAGCAGAAAGGTTAAAATAGCTCTCCAAAGATTTTTCACTGTACTTGACACTCATCGCACACCATCACAGCACTTCACACCCCTGTGGATCCAACCATTCATTCATTCATCGTCACTCATTCGACCCACATGGATTCACTTCTCCCGGGCCCCATGGGAAATGCACCGAGGAAGACTTCACTGAGAAACCAGAAAATAAGCACTGTGCCCAAAGGATAGATTTTTTAAAAAAGAAATTTCAAAATATTTTTCCCTAAAGGATTAATAAAAGCATAAAGATTCTGCCTGGGTAAAGATATTTGAACAAACAGATAGGAAGGTTAAGAGATAAGAAATACCAGTCTGGGGCTTTCCTGGTGGCTCAGGGTTTGAGAGTCCGCCTGCCGATGCAGGGGACACGGGTTCGTGCCCTGGTCCGGGAAGATCCCACATGCCGCGGAGCGGCTGGGCCCGTGAGCCATGGCCGCTGAACCTGAGCGTCCGGAGCCTGTGCTCCGCAACGGGAGAGGCCACAACAGTGAGAGGCCCGCGTACTGCAAAAAAAAAAAAAAAAAAAAAAAGAAATACCAGTCTGGGGGGGGAAAAAACCCTATAGAAATACCCTATTAAATATCATAGGTCCTCTCTCTGTACACTTCATTTAAAAAAGTAAAATAAATAAGAAAATCATATAGGGATATGTGACATTATTGTAACTGTGTACTTGGGAATAACGTGACTAAGTTCATGTTTTTTTCTTAAGAAAAAATGTAGTTTGTGTAAACCTAATAAACATCAAAAGCAGTGGAAAATATGAAATGCTGGTCTGACGTGTGACATCTTGAGTGAAATAGTCACTTCCCAGCAGTGCACCCTCGATTAATTTCACTGACCTTCAGGTTCCTACTCAGCAGAAAAAAGAAGGAAATCCTGGGACTTCCCTGGCAGTCCAGTGATTAAGACTTCGAGCTTCCACTGTAGGGGGCACGGGTTCAATCCCTGGTCAGGGAACTGGGATCCTGCATGCCGTGCGGAGCGGCCAAAAAATAAAAATAAAAATAAATAAATTAAATTTAAAAAAGAAGGAAATCCTGCCATTTGTTACAACGTGGATGGACCTAGACGGTATTATGCTAAAGTGAAATAAGTCAGATAGAGAAAGACAAATACCATATGATCTTACTTATATATAGAATCTAAAAAACAAAACAAACAAAACAGATTCATAGATACAGAGAAGAAACTGGTGGTTTTAAGAGGAGAGGGGGATGGGGAAATAGGTGAGGGAATAAATAAGTCACAGGGATGTAATGTACAGTGTAAAGAATGTAGTCAATAATACTGTAATAACTTTGTATGGTGACAGATGGTTACTAGACTTTATCGTGGTGATGATTTTGTAATGTATTTGAACATCACATCATTACGTGGTACACCTGAAACTAACATAATATTGTACATCAACTAAAATTTAAAAAAGCCAAACTAACAGAAAAGGCAATGCCTACATACATCTGAGGGTTGTCATGAGAATGAAATGAAATTATGCTGTTGAGTATGTTGCATAATACCTGGTAGCTATTATGAAGTTTACTAATCACAGTTCAATAAAGCTTGAATAACTGAGGGTTTCTGTAGAGGAATATGCTGGTCATCCAAGGGTTAAGCAGAAACCTTTCAAGTTTTGTCATCAAGCTGCTGTCACTGACACACTCCTGTCTGCAAATATGCCAGAGAAGTCAAGATATGATGCAGACCAGCGGCAGCCTCGGCCGACCACACAGGGAGGTCTGGAGCCAAAATGGGCCATCAGGGTTGTCTGGCATTGGGTTAAGATGGCCAGCTTTTTACCCCCACTTGGATCAGTCATTGGATGTGGGCCATCCTGGGAAGGGGGTGGCCTCAGGAAAGGTGGCTCTGTGCAGCTGGGACAGTGCCTAAGGGACTGGCTTGCTGACCACACTCTTGGGGGGATGTGGGTGGGCACATAGCAGAGATGGGCTGGAGGGACAGAACCAGACCATGTGGAGGGGAGGGCAGAGATGACAGGGACTGGGTAGTGGGGGATGACTGACAGGGAAGCTTGGCCTGGGGCTGGACCCTGACCAGCCGGATCTGGGGATCTGGAGCAGTGCATGGGAGGTGGGGCCTGTGAGCCATCACAGCCTGAAGTGCCGTGTGGGCAATCTGCCACCTAGAGCCCAGCTGATGGGCCCAGAAAGTCAACTAGCCACCCAGGAAGCAGCCGCACAGCAGGAGCTTTACAGTTTACACAGTGCTGCTCACCCTCCCCTGCATCATGAGCTGGCTTTCAGCATCACTAAGCCTACATCCTGGGACCAGCGTAGCCAGAGACGAAGGGACACCAGGTGAAAGAGCCAGGTTTGGGGCTGGGTGATGACTTATGATGGGCTTGGCTGGGGTGTGAATGGCACATCCCGCAACTGTACAGATGGCAGAGACACGAGTAGTTAGCTCCTCTGTGGTTCCTGGAGGACAGAACTGGGGCTTGAAACAGTCCTAACAGGTTAGGAATAGGAAACTCAGTTTTCATAAGGCCCCATCCAGCACATGGGCCCCCAAACCCAGTGGAACAAATAGAGTCATCACCTCCCTCAGGAAAATGACATCAGCGATGGTATGGGTATCAGCTCAGGATGACTCAACAGAGGGATGTGTGATGCTCGTTGTGGGAACAGGGCCAGTGAGTGAGGCCCTCGAACCCAGGTAAGGAGGGCCCTGACTGTCCTCATGGGGCAAGGGGTCCTCAGGGCCAAGGGACATGCCTGCTCAGGGCACATACTCTCCCCTCCAGACCACACTTGTTACCCGGGACCCCAGAATCTCTTGCCCAAATGGCTCCAAGCCTACTTTCCTGGCCCTCTTCCCTAGGATGGTGTCTGAGAGGCCAAGTGGTGTGAACAAAGATGGGACATGTTAACTGAGGTGTCCTCATGCGTGTTCCTGAAATATCTTGCGTGGAAGGTGGAGCCGGGGTAAGAGGGAAGGGGACCAGGCTGGGGACAGCAGGGCTGCTCTCACCGCCCCACCACATTCTGGGGCAGAACTCCTGAGTCCAAGAACCCTAAGTTCAAGCTTAGCCTTCCAAGTCATTGGGAAGGTATGAAGGTCAAAGCTGAGGTTTGCTCATTGAATGGTTAGCTTGAATCATAGCTTGGGAATTTTCAGATACGGATCTGCCCCAGCCCTGTGAATGTCTGGGTTGACCTGGGGCAAGTGGCACCTCTGGGTTCACACCTGGGGTACAGAGACCCCTTCTGGACCCACCAGGATGCTCTGAGAAGAGCACCCAGGCGTCAGCCAATAGAGCTGTCACATGAAGATGGCTGAAGGGACTGAAGACCTTCAGCCAGGAGGAGAGAAGTTTCAGGCACAGTATTCTGGTTGTCTTTTGGTCCTGAAAAGATCATCAAAGGAAAAAAGAGACTGATTCATTCTAAGTGCACCCAGAGTAGAACTAGGAGCTGGCGGTGACTCAGGGAAGAAAAATGACCCGTTTAACAAGAAGGCAGGGAAGGTGGCAGAAGGAAAAAAAAAAAAGAATGGACAATGGTGGGAGGAAGTGAGCACCTTCTTGCTGAAGGAAGGCCAGCTGTGCTGGCTCAGGATCTTTGGGGATTTCCTAGAGTTGATTTAAGCCACAGCTAGAGGACCAGGACCAGCTGATAATTAAGCTCTTCCTTACCTGAGAGGCTCTGTGAGTGTGACTAGTGTAAGTCACGTTGCAAGCCTCTCACAGACAAGGTCCCCCTGGTCCTGCCACCACGCATCTGAAAACTCTTTCCATTTTCCAGGAAGGGCAAATGGAGGCACAGAGCAGAGAAGTCACAGGAGTGCCTGGCTGCCCAGCTTTCCCCGTGATGCTTCAGAGGGGATCTGCCCTCTACTTTTATTGGCCATGTTCTCGTCTGCCTTTTTGTGGGTTTGGCAGGGTCTCTGGGGGGTGTGACAATTCTCACATGGACACATCTTCATGAATGCCAGAAGCCAGAGTCCTGTGCCTGGTACTTGGCAGTACCCGGGTGGCCATAGGAGCCAAAAGGAGGTCTTTTTTCCTGTGGGAACTCATTCCAGTTGCCAGCAGAGTGAGGAACAGAGCCATGTCACTTGGCTTTCTAGTGGTTACTCCTGGCAACCTTGCCTGGCCTTGCTGTGGCCTAGGGCAGGGACCCAGTCTACCCCAGGGTTTCTGTTTCTCCATCTGTAAAACAAGGGTGAACTCCTGCCCTGGCTGGCCACAGAGCCGGCCGGATCAGGAAGCATGCTGTCCTCCTGGAGAGGGTGAAGCAGCAGCCAGAGCAAAGACAAGTGAGAAGCAGGGCCTGCCGCCCCCCAAGAGAGTCCCAATTAGGCCAATGAGCAGTTCCCACCAGAGGCTCTGGCCAGCCCTCAAAGCCGGCCGCGTGGGCAGGCAGTAGCAGGCAGTGTGATTAACAGTGGCAGCCCCAGGCGCCCACTGGGCCTAGCCTCAGGAACTTCAAATGAGCACATTAGCGCCAAGGGGGAAGCAGGCCAGCTCCCTTTCTTCTGCAGGGAAGGGGTGAAAGGGAGCCGGTGTGAGAGCACCCAGCTACAAGAGAGCAAAGCCAAACAAAGGGCCACGCTTTTGAGGCCTCCTGGGACCTCTGCACAGGCCTCCCCTGGGGGTCCCAAAGATGGGTATCATGTGGATCCAGAGATGGGTTCACTCCACAGGCCCCAGTCAGTACACCCTGAGGAAAGCTCAGCCCTATTCCAGCCCTGGGGGCCATGGATGCAAACAAGAAACTGCCCTGTTCTCAAGGAACCAGAGTCTACCATTCATTCATTCATTCATTCAACAAAACTGCTGCCTACCTACCGAACCTGGGGCCATGGTTGTGAACAAGACAGTCAGGATCTCTGCTCTCAATAAGCGATATGGAAGTCAGACAGAAAACAATAACCCAATAATGAAAAACCAGAGAGGCAACGGAGTGGTTGTGAACACTGACTCTGGAGTCAGAAGGCCTGGGTTCAAATCCCAGCTCCTACTCTAGCTTCTGACCAGGAGGAAGCTATTTAACCTCTGTGCCTCAGCTTCCTTCTCTGGAAAGTGGGGATAATAAAAGTATCCATTGCACAGGGTAGTTATAAAGATTAAATGAGTTAATAATTGTAAAGTACTTCAAACTGTGTCTGGCACATAGTAAATACCAGTAAATATTTGTCAAATGAAAAATAAAAAGTGTCAGGTAACAATAAATATTATGAGGACCCTACTGGGGAAGATGTGTGTGTTGGATGGGGGGGGAGCACATTAGAGAAGGTGAAAGTTGAAACGCTTTTGGTTTCAAGTAACAAGAAACCTGGAGGCTGGGCAGCTCCAGAACTAGCCAGTTCTGGTGCTAAATATCTTTGAAGAACCAGTCACTTTTTATCTCTCTGTTTTGCTATCCTTAGCCTTGCCCTCGGGCTAGTGCCCCTCAGAGTCTCAAGATGGCTGCTGAAGTGCCAGGCATTGCATTCATGCATGACATATTCACTGAAGAGATCGGCTCTTTCTGGTGATAGGAAAATTTCCCCATTATTCCTCTAGCAAACTTTCCTTCCCACCTCATGTACCAGAGCAGCATCACATGCTCAAGATTAAAACCAATCACTGGCAAGGTAGCAGGGATCAGCTTGACTGGGTTACCAATCAGGATCTACTTTGAACATGGGGTCTTTAAGAGGAGGCATAATAATGAAACAAGAACAAGGTTCTTAGGACTGGGACACCATATGGTAGTGGTGTAGGCAATTAACAAATTCTGCAACAGAGTGTAAGGCAAGGCCTCATTAAGGATATCCATTTGACCAGGGATGAGAAGGAGCCATCCATACAACTATGAGCTTGCTTTTCAAGGAACAGAAGGAAGTCCAAAGTGGCTGTAAAATGGACTGAACAAGGGGGAGGTGGTGTAAAATGATAACATAAATGATAAATGATAAATGGTGTAAAATCAATCATCTAAGTTTCTACCTTAGGAAACTAGAAAAAGAAATGCAAATTAAATCCAAAATAAGCAGAATAAAAGAAATAGGAGTTAGAGCAGAAATAATTGAAATTGGAAACAGGAAAACAATAGAGAAAATCAATGAAACCAAAAGCTGTTTTTTTAAAAGATCAATAAAATCAATAAGCCTCTAGTCAGGCTAACTATGACAAAAAGAAGATAAATTACTAATATCAGAAATTAAAGTGAGGACATCACTACAGATCCCATGGAAATTAAATAGATAATAAAGAAATACTATAAACAAAAGAACAGATAAATAAATCAATGGAACAGAATAGAAAACCAGAAATAGACCCATATAAATATAGTAAACTGATCTTTTTTTTTTTTTTTTTTTTTTTTTTTTTTTTTTTTTTTTTTTTTTTTTTTTGCGGTATGCGGGCCTCTCACTGTTGTGGCCTCCCCCGTTGCGGAGCACAGGCTCCGGACGCGCAGGCTCCGGACGCGCAGGCTCAGTGGCCATGGCTCACGGGCCCAGCCGCTCCGCGGCATATGGGATCCTCCCAGACCGGGGCACGAACCCGTATCCCCTGCATCGGCAGGCGGACTCCCAACCACTTGCGCCACCAGGGAGGCCCGTAAACTGATCTTTGACAAAGGTGCAAAGACAATACAAGAGAGCAAAGATAATCTCTCTAACAAATGGTGCTGGAACAACTGGACACCCACATGCAAAAAAATGAATCTAGATATGGATCTTACATGCTTCACAAAATTTAACTCAAAATGAATCATAGATGTAAATGTAAAACGCAAAACTATAAAACTCCTAGGGGAGAACATAAGTGAAAAGTTAGATGGCCTTGGCTATGGTGATGCCCATTTAGATACAATACTAAAAACACTATCTATGAAAGAACTAATTGATAAGCTGGGTTTCACTACAATGAAAACTTTTGCTCTACAGTAGACAATATCAAGAGAATTAGGAGACAAGCCACAGACTTGGAGAAATTATTTGCAAAAGACACATCTGATAAAGGACTATTATCCAAAATATACAAGGAACTCTTAAAAACCCAATAATTAAAAAAAACAACCTGATTAAAAAATAAGCCAAAAACCTTAAAAGAGACCTCACCAAAGACAAATAAGCATATGAAAAGACAGTCCATAACACATGTCATCAGGGAAATGCAAATTAAAACAGCAATGAGATACCACTACACATCTGTTAGAATGGTCAAAATCCAGAGCACTGACAACACCCCATGCTGACAAGGATGTGGAGCAACAAGAACTCTGATACATTGCTCGTGGGATGGTGGGAACGTAAAATAGCACAGTCACTTTGAAGATAGTTTGACGGTTTCTTACCAGACTAAACATACTCTTACCATATGACCCAGCAATCATGCTCCTTGATATTTACCCAAAGGAGTCGAAGACTATATGCACACAAAAATCTGCACAAGGATGTTCAGAGCAGCTTCATTCATAATTGCCAAAACTTGGAAGCAACCAAGATGTTTTTCAACAGGTGAATCAATAAATAAGCTGTCCCTCCAGACAATGGAAAATTGCTCAACACTAAAAAGAAATGAGCTATCGAGCCATAGAAAAGACATGGAGGGACTTCCCTGGTGGTGCAGTGGCTAAGAATCTGCCTGCCAATGCAGGAGACACGGGTTCGAGCCCTGGTCTGGGAAGCGTGCAACGAAAAGACCCAGCGCAGCCATAAATAAATAGATAAACAAACAAACAAATAAATAAATAAGAAAAGATATGGAGGAAACTTAAATGCATGTTACTCACTGAGAGGAAACCAACTTGAAAAGGCTACATACTGAAAAGGCTGCAACTATGTGACATTCTGGAAAAAGCAAAATCTTGGAGACAATAAAAAGCTCAGTGGTTTTTTTGAAGGGGGGAAATGAATAGGCAGAACACAGGATTTTTAGGGCAGTGAAACTACTCTGTATGATATTATAATGGTCATTATATATTTGTCCAAACCCATAGACTGTACAATACCAAGAGTGAGCCCTAAGGTAAATTATAGACTTTGGGTGATTCTGATGTGTCAGTGTAGGTTACCAATGTGTCCTGGTAAAGAAATGTACCATTCTGGTGAGTGATGCTGATGATTAGGGAGGCTGTGTATGTGTCAGGGCAGTGGGTATATGTGAAATCTCTGTACCTTCCTCTAAATTTTGTTGTAAACCTAAAACTTCTCTTTAAAAAATAGTCTTAAAAAAAAGACTACTGAGTAAAGCAAAACTTAGAGTAAAATTCATAGTCTTAATATGGGTATACTAGAAGAAGGACCGAAAAATAATGAGCCAAGCATCCATAAAGAGGTTAGAAAAAGAACAGCAAAATAAACTCAAAGAAAGTTAAAGAATGGCAATAATAAAAATAAAATAAGGAAACAGAAAACAAATGTACAACAGAGATGAACAACAAAAACCCAAGAAGCTGGTTTTTTGAAAGGACACAACTGATAAGCCTCCTGTGTCTAATCAAGAAAAAGAAAGAAGGCACAAATAACCAATATCTGGAATATAGATGGGACACAACTATAGATCCTGTAGACATTAAAATTACAAGAGGAGGGGGTTTCCCTGGTGGTGCAGTGGTTGAGAGTCCACCTGCCGATGCAGGGGACATGGGTTTGTGCCCCGGTCCGGGAAGATCCCACATGCCACGGAGCGGCTGGGCCTGTGAGCCATGGCCGCTGAGCCTGCGCGTCCGGAGCCTGTGCTCTGCAGCGGGAGAGGCCACAACAGTGAGAGGCCTGCGTACCGCAAAAAAAAAAAAAAAGAAAAAAAAATGTGCACAAGGGACTTCCCTTGTGCTCCAGCGGTTAAGACTCCGCACTACCAACGCAGGGGGCCCGGGTTTGATCCCACCCTGGTCAGGGAACTAGATCCCACATGCATGCCGCAACTAAGAGCCCGCATGTCGCAACTAAAAAAAATATCCCACATCCCGCAACGAAGGTCTCACACACGGCAGCCAAGATCCTGCACGCCTCAACTAAGACCCGGCGCAGCTAAATAAATAAGTAAATAAACAAAAAAAAAATTTTAAGTGACACAAAAGGGCTTCCCTGGTGGCGCAGTGGTTGAGAGTCTGCCTGCTGATGCAGGGGACACGGGTTTGTGCCCTGGTCCAGGAAGATCCCACATGCCGCAGAGCGGCTAGGCCCGTGAGCCATGGCCGCTGAGCCTGCGCGTCCCGAGCCTGTGCTCCGCAACGGGAGAGTCCACAGCGGTGAGAGGCCCGCGTACCGCAAAAAAAAAAAAAAAAAAAAAAAAGTGACACAAAAGTAGAAAATTTTAACAATCTTGTAACTGTTTAGGAAGTTAAATCCACTGCTAAGAAAACGTTCCACAAACAAAACTCCAGGCCCAGATGGCTTCACCGGAAGAAATGGTGCCAATATTAGGCACTCTTCCAGAGAGTATAAAAAAGAGTATACTACCCAATACCTTTTATAAGGTTATCATAACCTTGATACCAAACACCTAACAAGAAAGGAAAGTTACAGGCCAACCTCACTCAGGAATCTATATGCAAAATTTCTAAAAATACATGCTATCAAATTTAGCATAGCAATAAAGTGAAAGGTTAATGCATCCAACCAAGTTACATTTATTCAAAAATTGCAAGATTGGTTTAACATTTGAAAAATCAATGTAATTTTATGTATTAAGAGGATAAAAGAGGAAAATTACATGATTATCTCAATAGATGCAAAAAAGCTTTTGATAGAATTTAACATCTATTCAAAGTAAAAACATTTAGGAAACCATGAATAGAAGGAAACTAATTTGATGAATGGTATCTGCAAAAAAACCTACAGCAAACATTATTTTTAATGATAAAAGTTTGAAGGCTTTCCTTTTGAGACTGGCAATGACACAAGGATGCCTGCTCTCACCCTATCTATTCGTAATGTACTGACATGTCCTAGCTAGTGCAATAAACCAAAAAAGAGAATTAAAATGTGTAAGAATTGTAAAGGAGGAATTAAAACTATTTTTCTTTGTAGATTATATGATTATATACCTACATAGAAAATCTAAGAGAATCTACATATAAATTCTTATAAGAGTGTTTATCAAGGTTGCTGAATATCAAATCAATGTTAAAAATAATTGTTTCTGTATAAAATATAATAGAAACCAGAAAATGAAAAACTCTGAAAAGACATCACTTACAATACCATTAAAAAAAAAGTACCTAGAAAGAAATCCAGCAGACATGTTTCATGCAGAAAACCATAGAACAATCTTTAAAGAAATTCTAGAAGACCCAAATAAATGGAGAGATAGACCATGTTCATTGATTGGACAACAATATTGTAAAGATCCATTCTCTCCAGATTGGCCTATAGATTCTATCCAGTTCCAATTAAAATGTCAAAGATTTTTATCTATGTTTTTGTTTGTTTTGGTGGAAACTGACAAGCTGGTACTAAAATGTATGTAGAAATGCAAAGGACTCAACATTGCCAAGATACTTTGAAAAAGAAAGTGGGAGGACTTGGACTACTGGATATCAAGGCTTACTATGAACCTAGAAACACAGTGTGACTGTGGTGCAGAGGTAGATAAGTAGACCAAACGAATAAAGTAAAGAACTCAGAGACAGACCCATTCATATGCACACATTTGAATAATGCAAAAGTGGCACTTCAGAAAAGTGGGAAAATGAGAAATGGTAGGCTTTTCAATAAATGATGCTGCTCGGTGCTTTGTGACCACCTGGATAGGTGGGATAGGGAGGGTGGGAGGGAGGGAGACACAAGAGGGAGGGGATATGGGAACATATGTATAACTGATTCACTTTGTTATAAAGCAGAAACTAACACACCATTGTAAAACAATTATACTCCAATAAAGATGTAAAAAATTAAAATAAATAAATAAATAAATAAATAAATAAATAAATAAATGATGCTGGGCCAACAGGATATCTACTTGCAAAAGAAAAAAAAAAGAAAGAAATGGGATCCCTACCTAATATCATTTATAAAAATCAATTGCAGGTGGATTACAGACAGCAGTGTGCTGATGAATGTTTAACCACTAATTCCCCAAAGGAAACAATCCCTGACTTTCAGTGTTTACTGAGTTCCACATTATAAACACTCCTACCATGGCTTATTCCAAGTAACCAGCATAAGGTCATAGAAAGCAGGAAAGCGGAGTAGGGGAAAAAATCCACAGAAGCACTACATAGATGGTATTTCCAACATACAGATTCAACTGACATGAAGAGAAGGAAGTGATGAATTTTGACTATTTATTACCTTTGGGTTTGTTTGTTTGTTTGTTTTGTGCGTGCCCCGCTGCTTGTGGGATCCTAGTTCCCCGATCAGGGATACAACCCATGCCCCCTGCAGTGGAAGCGCAGAGTCCTAACCCCTGGACCACTAGGGAATTCCCTTACTTTTGTTTTTTTGTTGTTGTTGTTTTGTTTTGTTTTATTTATTGGCTGTGCCTGGTCTTAGTTGCAGCACACGGGATCTAGTTCCCTGACCAGGGATCAAACTCTAGCTCCCTGCTTTGGGAGTGCGGAGTCTTACCCACTGGACCACCAGGTAAGTCTCCCCTTACCTTTGTTTCTAATATTTTTGTTTATTGTAAGTTTATACAGGTTAATTTTTAATAACTGCTATGTTTAACAACTGGCTCACAAAATGCATGAAAATTTAACAAATTTCTCATGAGCCAGTACGAGTCACCTCTAACGCACCACTGATTTTAGACCTGAATGTGAAAGGCAAACAAAGTTTTTTTTAATATGGAATTATTCTTCAATATTTGAAAGTTTATTATGAAAAAATGATTATTTAGGAAAATACTTTCATGATCTCAAGATAGGGAACGATTTCTTTTCTTTTTTGGGTAGTTTTTTTGAGGTATATGGAGAAAAGAGTTAACATAGCAGGTCTGAGCATTCTGTCCTTAGAAAGACCTGCTTACAAGATTGGCCCTTGGCTAGCATCTGGGAACTTAAGATTTTGGAAGGGTTCTCACTGTTCCCTAAGTGGTAAGAGTTTAGACACTATCCACTGTGCCTAAACTGTTCTGCAAAGAATGCAGTTTATGCTGAACACCTGCCTTCTTTCTGGGAGACTGGAATTTTGGTACGTGCTAAGCAGTGGGTGCCTACATAACCACTCCCCAGTAAAAACTCTGAGTCTCCTATGAGCTTCCCTGATAGAGACCATTTCAAATGTGTTGTCACAATTCATTGCTGGAGGAATTAAGCATATGCTGTGTTGAATCTGCCGGAAGCTCCTGGTTTTCTCTGGACTTTTCCCTGTGTGCCTTTTTGATTTGCTGATTTTGCTTTGTATCCTTTCACTATAATAAATCTTAGCTGTGAGTCTGGACAAATGCCCAGTTGTATAAATCCTACTAGTGAATCATTAAAGCTGGGAATGATCTTGGGGAGTCCTGACACAAGGTATAAAATTCATCCTTTTTTTTTTTTTTTTTTTTTTTTTTGCAGTACGCAGGCCTCTCACTGTTGTGGCCTCTCCCGTTGCGGAGCACAGGCTCCGGATGCGCAGGCTCAGCGGCCATGGCTCACGGGCCCAGCCGCTCCACGCGGCATGTGGGATCCTCCCGGACTGGGGCATGAACCAGTGTCCCCTGCATCGGCAGGCAGACTCTCAACCACTGTGCTGCGAGGGAAGCCCTAAAATTCATCTTTTTAAAGTGTACAGTTTCGGGCTTCCCTGGTGGTGCAGTGGTTGGGAGTCCGCCTGCCGATGCGGGGGGTGTGGGTTCGTGCCCCAGTCCGGGAAGATCCCACTGGAAGATCCCACATGCCGTGGAGTGGCTGGGCCCGTGGGCCGTGGCCGCTGGGCCTGTGTGTCCGGAGCCTGTGCTCCACAACGGGAGGGGCCGCGGCGATGAGAGGCCCGCGTACCGCAAAAGAAAAAAAAAAACCTTTAAAGTGTACAGTTTCATGAATTTTGACAAATATGTATATTTGTGTAGTCATCATCGCAAGCAAGTTATAGAATATTTCCATCACTACAAGTTTCCTTATGCATCTTTGCAATCAATTCTCTCCATCCACCTTCAGCCCCTGGCAACCACTGATCTGTCACTATAGTGTTGCCTTTCCCAGGATGCAAAATAAATGGATTCATACAGGATGAAACTTTGTGATTCTGGCTTCTTTCACTCAGCCTCATGTTTTGTTTTGTTTTGTTTTGTTTTTGCGGTACGCGGGCCTCTCACTGTTGTGGCCTCTCCCGTTGCGGAGCACAGGCTCCGGACACACAGGCTCAGCGGCCATGGCTCACGGGCCCAGCCGCTCTGCAGCATGTGGGATCTTCCTGGACCGGGGCACGAACCCGTGTCCCCTGCATCGGCAGGGGGACTCTCAACCACTGCGCCACCAGGGAAGCCCCAGCCTCATGTTTTTGACATTCATCCATGTTGCTGTGTGTATGAGTAATTCATTCCCTTTTGTTGCTGAATAGTATTCCATCATACAGCTGTACCATGGTTTATTTATCCATTCACAGTTTATGTACATTTGGGTGGTTTTCTTTTTTTGGTGATTATGTATAAAGCTGCTATATATGTACATATACAGATTTTGGATAAACATATAGTTTACTTCTGAGTAAATATCTAGGAGTGTGATTACTGTGTTGCATGTATGTTTATCCTTATAAGAAAATACCAAAGTATTTTCCAGAGTGGCTATACCAATTTGCTTTCCCAGAAACAATGTTTGAGAGTTCCAGTGGCTCCACATCCTCACCAGCACTTGGTATTGTCAGCCTTTTTAATTTTAGCAATTCTACTAGGTATGTAATGGTATCTTACTATAGTTCTAATTTGCTTTTCCCTAAAGACCAAACAATGTTGTATATCTTTCCATGATATACGTGTATCTTTGATAGCTTATTTGCTACCCACATCTTTTATGTTGACATGTCTGTGTAAATCCTTGCTCATTTAAAATATTGAGTTGTCTTCTTATAAGTGAACTGTAAGAATTCTTTATATATTTTGAGTACAAGTCCTTTATCAGATATGTGTTTTGCAAATATTTTCTCCCCTCTCTGGCTCATCTTCTTTTTCTTTTCATTTCATTTTCTTAACAATGTTTTAAGGACAGAAATTCTCAATTCTTATCAAAATTAAAAATGCTATAAAAATTTTATCAAGTTCAATTTAACTACAAATTACTTTAATAAATATAGGGTTATTATGGCTCTGTATTTCCTTTTGATTGAGCTTTAGTACTATTTGTCTTTGAAGGAATTTGTCTCTTTTTTTTTTTTTTACATCTTTATTGGAGTATAATTGCTTTACAATGGTGTGATAGTTTCTGCTTTATAACAAAGTGAATCAGCCATACATACACACGTTCCCATATCTCTTGGAATTTATCTCTTTAATTGAGATTAACAAAGGTATTGGTAATTACATTGTTCACAGAGTTCCTTCGTTATTATTTTAATGTTTGTAGGACTTGTAGTGCTGCATGACCCTTTCTTCATTCTTTTTTTTTTTTCCATTCTTCATTCTTGATTATTATGTCCTTGGTGTCTTCTCTCTTTGTTTTTCTTGATCAGTCTTGGCTAGAGATTATAAATTTTATTAATTGTTTCAAAGATTTAGTTTTTGTTTCATTTATGTTCTCTTGTTGTTTTCTGGTTTTCTGTATCATTGATGTCAGCACTGATCTTTATTATTTCCTTCATTCTGCTTGCTTTGGGTTCATTTTTTTCTAGTTTATTAAGATGGAATCTTTTTTTTTTTTTTTTTTTTGCGGTACACGGGCCTCTCACTGTTGTGGCCTCTCCCATTGCGGAGCACAGGCTCCAGACGTGCAGGCTCAGCGGCCATGGCTCACAGGCCTAGCTGCTCCACGGTATGTGGGATCTTCCTGGACCGGGGCACGAACCCGTGTCCCCTGCATCGGCAGGCGGACTCTCAGCCACTGCGCCACCAGGGAAGCCCAAGATGGAATCTTAAATCATTTATTTGAAATCTTCTTTTCTAATAAGAGCATTTAATGCTATAAATCTCTATCCAAGCACTGCTTTAGCTGTATTCCCCAAATTTTGATGTGCTTTCATTTTCAATCAGTTCAAAATATTTTCTTATTTCTCTTGTGATTTAGTCTTTGAACCATGGGTCAAAAATGTGTTGTTTAATTGCCAAATGCTTGGAGGTGGGGGTTTCTAGATATCTTTGTTATTGATTTCTAATTTAATTGTATTGTAATTGAGAACATGCTTTGTATGATTTCAAAGCATTTAAAATTTTGAGATTTATTTTATGGTCCAGAATATCATCTATCTTGACAAAAGTTCTATGTGCACTTGAAAATAGTTTGTATTTTGCTGTTGTAGGGAGGAATGTTCTATAAATGTCAATTAGATTATGTTGGATGATAGTGTTATTCATGTCTTCCATATCTTTAATGGTTTTTGGTTTCCATATACTGAGGGAGGAGTGTTGAAAACACCAAATATAAGTGTAGTTTAGCTATTTATCCTTTTATTTCAATAAAAGGATATAATTTTCAATATATATATTTTGAAGCTGTCATTAGGTATATACATTTTTAGAATTATCATGTATTCTTGATGAACTTATCATTATGTAATAATCCTTTTTATCCCTGTAATATTCCTTGTTTTGAAGTCTTTTGTATGTTATTAATGTAATTGAAGGATTTTTTAATTTCCCATTTTGTGTTGATCTTTTTGGTATTATTTCTAGCATTTTCATTACTTTTCTTGTAATTTCCATGTTCCTACTCAAATTCCCCATCTGTTTACGCATGCTGTTATTTTTTCTACTAGATCCTTTAACATACTGATCAGTCTCTGTCTGATAGGTTCATTATCTGGGTCATCTCTGGGTCTGGTTGTTTTGACCATTTTATCATTTGACAGTGGTTTGTTTTTCTTTTCTTTTTTGTTTGTCTCTGAGTTTTTAATGAATGCTAGATGTTGTGTGTAAAAGAACAGTAGAGACAGGTAAATAGTATTTATGTCCAGAGTTGGGCATGCCTCTTTTTCTGTTAGGTTCTCAGTATAGGGATTGAGTCAGTCAAGTTGGTGGTAGGGTTGAGTGTGAGTTTTTTGTTGCTGTAATTCCTCCAATGGTGGGCTACTGCTGCCTTTGGATTAATGGGAGGCCTGGGACGCTGGAGTGTTTTTCTGTTTCTGCATTCCAGTTTCAGCAGGCCCTGTATTCTTGAACCTCAGAGAAGGGGAAATCTCTTCACGCTTTTTCTACTCCCCAGCAGTAAACTGCTGTTGCTTGTTAATCAGGGTGAGGTCTGTGGTGAGGGCAGCTTTTATCAGCTTTCCTGGTCTAGCTTCAGTCTGAGGCAGGCCTTGTGCACCTGAGTCTCAAGGTGGGGTTTCTTTACTTTCTTGCCCTTCCCTTCCTTTTCAGCCAAACAGATTTGTATCTGAGAGGAGTCTTAGGTGGGAGCAAGATTTCAGATCCTCCTGCAGTGGTAGCAGACCTTTGTATCAGTGCAGGGTCTGGACCCACCCCTCCCCCAGGGTTGTACGGGTTTACTTTTACCCTCCCCCATACTTTTGCTTGGAACTGATGGCAGAAGGATTCTTGCTCTCCCCCCACACCCAAGAGTTTTTTTTAATTTCTTAAAAATTTAATTTATTTATTGGCTGCGTTAGGTCTTATGGGATCATCGTTGAGGCATGCAGGATCTTTTGTTGCAGTGCACAGGCTCCAGGGCGCATGGGCTCTGTAGTTTGCGGCACGCAGGCTCTTTAGTTGAGGCGCATGAGCTCAGTATTTGTGGCGCACGGGCTTAGTTGCCCTGCAGTATGTGGGATCTTAATTCCCTGACCGGGGATCAATGCATCGCCTGCATTGGAAGGCGATTCTTTACCACCAGACCACCAGGGAAGTCCCCTGGAGAGTTTTTGAAGCTTGTGAATGGCTGTAGACAACCCTTATGTCTGGAGCTCTGGAGCTGGGATTCTGAACTGTCAGGCTAGCTCACACTCTGCCTTTATGAATTCATTGACATTTTAGCTGTCTTCTTTCCTACTTTTGTGGTACTACCTCTTCCTCCTGGGCTCTGCCATGGATGAAGTACATGTGCTCTGTGTCTCTTTGCAGGGGTTTATCACCCTTTGTAATTCAAATTATCTAGCTGCTTTGTGACCTTAGCTCTCTGATTGGGCTCATGAAGTTGTGACTGTGTGGGTTATCTGACTTTTTCTTGCTGTTAGGGTGTGAGTGATGTTCTCATGTGACTTTCAGTATCCTAGGTGGAAGCAACTCTTCAGGAATGATTTTGTAAACAGAAAGGATGATTGGTAAATTTGACTTCATAAAAATTAACTTTAAGGGAATTGCCTGGTGGTCCAGTGGTTAGGACTCTGCACTTCCACTGCAGGGGGCATGGGTTCAATCCCTGGTTGGGGAACTAAGATCCTGCAAGCCATGCAGCATGGCCAAAAAAAAAAAAAAATTAAAAATTAACTTTAATATTAACTTAGTTAACATGAAGAGTATGAAACTGCCAGACACAGAGTGGGAAAAGATATTTGCAACACATAGGACCAATAAAAAGCTCGTAAATGGGATGTATAAAGAATGCCTGTCAAACTGTTATATATAGAATGGATATAAGGTCCTACTGTATAGCACAGGGAACTGTATTCAATATCATGTGACAAACCATAATGGAAAAGAATATGAAAAAGAATATACATGTATAACTGAGTCATGTTGCTGTACAGAAGAAATTAACACAACATTGTAAATCATCTATACTTCAATAAAATTAAGAACAAAAATACCCGGGAATCAGTAAGGAAAAGATAATCTAATAGATAAACTTGCTAAAGAGTTAAACAGGTGCTTCACAGAAGCAGAAATATAGATGATGAATAAACATATGAAAAGGGGTGCCATTTCATTAATAATTAGGGAATGCAAATTAAAATCACAATTACACACCATGAGGGAGCCTATAAAAATGGCTAAAGTTGAAAATGTGTGACAATATCAAGTTTTGGCAAGGATGTGGAGCAAAGCAACTCTCCTCCACTGTGGGTGGGAGTTGTTAGTTGATAATAAGCACTTTCGACATTATCTTGTAAAGGTAAAGACAGGCTAAATTCCATCCTAGCAATTCTGCTCCTAGGTATACACCTCAGAATTGCAGGACACGTGTACCAGGAGGCTAAGCCCTCTGATGGACACATTCCTCCTTGGCTTTGATAAACCTTCGGCCAGAGTACTGCAGAGTCTGGCTGGCCATCTGATCTCTTTGGGTACCTATGCATATCTTTGCTCCTATGTACTTTGCAGAATCTCATTGTAACACACTCAGGAGACAAAATTACTTCCAAGTTTGCTTTAGCGGAGCCCCACATTCTTCCCCCAAGCCTCTCCGGTACCTGTGCTGAGGGAAGAGCCTCTGCTACAGTTCTCAGCAGTGGCGGTACTTACACATCTCAGTAAAGCCGCCTTCATCCCCCTGCAGGGACTCACCTTTCCCTTGGGCCTGAAGGTGGTTTTGTATAGCCCCTTCTGTGTCTCAGAATCCCTCCATGTACTTTACCTCGTATGACCCCATGACATGGGAAGTAAGCTCCACCAGGCGGGGCTTCTTGTCCGTTTTGGTCATTGCTCTATCCCTGATGCCCAGGTAGTCCTGTTAAAAGATAGGGATTTTACAGGTGAAGAACCTGAGGCTCAGAGAGGTCACTTGACTCCTAAATGGAGAGACCTTCTAGCCCTGAGTTTGGTGTGTAGTGTTGCTTTTTGGAGTACAGGATAACTTTTTTATTTCTATAAATGATATGAGAAAGGACAAGGAACTGTAAATATAGTGTCTACAGTGTGATGTCATACAGGGGAAAGGACACTGAAAAAGTTCAAGGTCTGGTTTCTAATACTGTCACTGCTGCTTTCCTGTCCTAAGGCCTGGTCTCCAGGCTCTGGTGAGGATGTGATGAGAACATGAATCTGAAAGTGTGCTGTAAATAGTAAGGTGTATTTGTGGGTTGAACTGTGTCCCCCACAAAAAGGTATGTTGAAGGCCTAACTCCCAGTACCTGTGAGTGTAACCTTATTTGGAAATAGGGACTCTGCAGTTGTAATCAAGTTAAGACAAGGTCATACTGGATTAGGGTGGGCCTTAAATCCAATGACTCGTGTCCTTATAAGAAGGCCTTGTGAAGACACAGAGACAAGGACACACACAGAGGGAAAACAACCATGTGAAGGCAGAGGCAGAAACTGGAGTAACTACAGGCCAAAGAATGCCAAGGATTACTGGCAACCACCAGAAGCTAGGAAGAGGCAACGAAGGATTCTTCCCTGGATCTGAGGGAGCATAGTCCTGCTGACACCTTGATTTCAGACTTCTAGCCTTCAGAACAGTGAGAGAATAATACGTTTCTGCTGTTTGAAGCCATTCAGTTTGTGGTAATTTGTTATGGCAGCCCCAGGAAACTAATACAGGTGTGCCATGTGTGTAAAGGATACGCCTTGTATCAACGGATGGTTCAGCATCGCACGTACACTTCTCCCAAGTGAGACGACCCATCAGTGCTGAAAGGCTCCCCAGACTAATGATTTTCCTTCCATGCTGCCTAAATTACCCACATTTTCAGTTTGTCCTTTCTTTAGAGAGAAGGACACAGGACAAGCTGTGAAGTGGGGTGGAAAAAGCACAAAGAAGGTCTCCAGGGACTATCCTCTAAAAAAAAAGCACCAAGGGGGATGCTGAAGGGGGACGTCTCAGTGCTAGGCAATTACTGTGGGCGCAGATGAGGGAGGGAACAGCAGAGCTGGAGGTCCCCAGAGAGGATGCTGGCTGGCCCCATGGAGCATAAACACCGAGAAGCACAAGCACAAGGCAGGAAAGAGGGCTGGTGCAGATACACATCAATATATCCTATTCCAACACATCAGCCCCTTCTTTGGGTCAAAGACTCTTGGCAACACGAGGTAAGTCTATTCATTAGGCCTGCACTATCTCCTGTTGCCTTCTGATCTGGGTTTTCCTATCCCTCCTGCATGTGCTATGAAGGTAGGATAGGGCCAAGGGCTTTGATCTGCATTTCATAATAGTCTTGTGGGAAAAACAAAACAAACACAATACTAACAAACCCTTGTGTCTGGATGGGATTTAGAATTTACAAAGTGCTTTCACATACAATCCCTCTTGATTGGGCCTCCTTGTGAACAATCCAGAGGTGCTTATCCATGAAACACAGGTCTATCCCCTAAATCAGAGATTACAGGAAGTCCTAAGCAGAACCATGCCAACCTCCCAAAGTGGATATGGGTCAGGTTAGGAAACCATAATACACACAGGCCAACAATCCCAACATGCAGCCTTATCCAATAGCAAGGAGCAGACTGAGCTCATGGCACCGGTGGAATGCCATCTGGGCAAGAGTCCCAAGATGAAAACAGAGGACTTCTGTTGCCAGTAAATGGGAGACTAGGTGAATTGGACCAACCCTTCCACTAAGGACAATCAAAAGGCTGTACAAACATCTTAAAAGCATCAACAAGCAAACAAGATTCTAAAGAATTGTTAGGCTGACATCCCAGAGAGGACAGGAAGCCAGACAGGTAGGCCCAGCATTCAGGGCCACTTTTCCCTGGAGGCACTTGCCCATTTGGAAGAGGTGACTAAGAGAATGAGCTGTGTGTTTCTGAAAGGCTTGCAAGGTTGGGGGTCAGAGGGTGTTGGAGTTCAGGGTCCACCAAAGGTGGGACACTGATAAACCACTGCCTGTTTTGGGCTGAGACCCCAGATGATTGTGCCCTAAGGGGTAAGGATGAACCAAAAGCAAACCAGTCCTTGCACAATCTGATAGGTCCGCAGTCTGCCTTCAGTGGCCAGGAAATCTCCAACCTTGAATCTGGAATAATGTGATCTCAGAATTCTAGTGCCCCGGCCATGTGACAGAAGCAAACAAAAACCCCCTCTAAAGGAAGAGTCATCCTAGATCTGAAAATCTCAATAAACAATTTTTCAAATACAATGTCCAGCACAAAATAAAAAATAATGAGGCACAAGAGGAGATAAATCAGAGGGAATCAGCAGAAATTAGGCAAAAGAAACATACTCATGGGGATTCCAGTTATTGGAATTATCACAGATTGAACACAGGCAAAGTTCTAGAAAACTCTCCCCACCAGTAGTCAGTAATTCTGGCTATTTGAACTCTTAACACTCTCTCTAATCCATCCTCATTTGTTGCCTGGATTGCTACAATCCCCATTCTCTCTGCCTTTACCATCGTCTACCCTGGCAATCTGTCCTAAATTGCCCTTTCCAACCTCATCACGTAAGACCTCTCTCTCTCACAATCTCTAGTCACATAGCACGACTTGCCTGTGAGTATTCTCCCTCTGCCTTGAATGTCTTCTCCTGCATCTTCCTGAAAAATGCCCCCTCATCCTTCAAAGTCCAATTTAAACCTCTCTCCTTGAAGCCTTTCTGAATTCGTAACTCCAACTCTCACAGCTCTGTATATACCTCTATTAAGTATTGACACACTGTATTATAATTATTTGTTTATAAGACTGTTTCTCAAGTACACCATTAACTTCTTGAGGTTAGGGTCTATCTTATTCATCTCGAGTTCCTGGCACCTACCATAACACCTGGCTGAGTATGTGCTGAATAAATATTTATGAAAGAAGGAAAGATAGGGCTTCCCTGGTGGTGCAGTGGTTAAGAATCCACCTGCCAATGCAGGGTTCACGGGTTCGAGCCCTGGTCCAGGAAGATTCCACATGCCACGGGGCAGCTAAGCCCATGCACCACAACTACTGAGCCTGCGTTCTAGAGCCCACAAGCCACGACTACTGAGCCTGCTTGCCACAGTTACTGAAGCCCGCGTGCCTAGAGCCCATGCTCCGCAACAAGAGAAGCCACCACAGTGAGATGCCTGCACACCGCAACGAAGAGTAGCCCGCACTTGCTGCAACTAGAGAAAGCCTGCGCACAGCAATGAAGACCAACGCAGCCAAAAATAAAATAATTTTTAAAAAATTTTAAAAAAAAAGGAAAGAGTATTCTAAACAGGTGCTACAGACTGTTATGGACTGAATTGTGTCCCCCCAAATATCACATGTTGAAGCCCTAACCCCTAATGTGACTGTATTTGGAGATAAGGTAATTAAGGTTAAATGAGGTCATCAGAGTAGGGCCCTAATCCAATAGGACTGGTGTCCTTATAAAAAGAGGAACAGACACCAGAGAGCTCTCTCTCTCTCCATATGCACACAGAAAAAAGGCCATGTGTGGACACAGCAAGAAGGTGGCTGTTTGCAAGCCAGAAAGAGAGGCCTCACCAGAAACCAACTCTGTTGGCACTTTGATCTTGGACTTCCAGTCTCCAGAACTCTCAGAAAATAAATGTCTGTTGTTTAAGACTCCCAGTCTGTAGTATTTTGTTATGGCGGCTCAAGCAGACTAATACATAGACCATTTCTGGGATTTCAAACATGTATAAATACACATCTTTAATGAAGGGAAGAACTCAACTCAAACTGACAAGAAGGGGTAGGGAGTAGAAAAAATTACATCAGGAAAATGGCTTTTTAAAAAGTTTTATTTCAAGAACTTTGTTTTTTACTGGTATTTCAAAAAAAGGTGGGTCAAAGTACAAAAAAAAAGTCAGTTGAATAACAGCATAGGTTTAGAAATCACAGCAGCAGAAGCAATGTACAGACAGCACAGACAAAACAATCCAATGTATGCAATTCTCTTTAGGTTCTTTGCATATTTTGTGTTTTTTTCCCTCCTGTACAAAATACACCAAAGCATGCCATGAGATCAGAAAAAAGAAAGGAGTTTAACAAATGGTTACAAGAAATACTCTGTACAAGAGGAGATAATTCTTCTCCCCCCCCCCACCCCCACCCCCATTTCCTCTCTTCTTGCTCTGCTTTAGGTTAAGTTGTTCTGAAGACAATTCACCTCCAAGTCGGCCTGGTCACCTTTGCCACCCTCGAGTTTGGGCGACATGGAGTTCTGAATGTTAAATGGCTCCTCCTCTTTCAGGCAGGACTTGAGAGCTTCCTGGATTTTATGGGGAGCACTAGAATCATCCTGAAAGAAGAAAAAAAGGTGAGGGAGGGGTGGCAAGGAGACAGTGGGTAGAGGGATCAAATAATATCTCAGACTTTTCAATTTGGCTGAAAGAATCATAATTGAAAAAAGGAAAAAAGCTCTGAGACGTGAATGAACCAAAGGGACTCATTAGCAGCTACTTTTTAGGAACAACACCCTCAAAAACACTGGCCAGATATAGATGAAACCTTGACAGGTAATTTCATTACAAATACCTTTAACTTAGGCCAGTGTGAGGTTTTCTCTTTGGCAGAGACTGGGGAGAAACAGTCCCTTTTAATACCTGGCCTGGTCCCTCTAAAGCCTCACCTGTTGGTGAGCTCTGCCTGGCCCCTCTTCACACGGCCCTCCATCTTGTTGAGTTCTGCTCTCACAAAAAGGTCTTGATCAGGAACATGACTTGTCGGTGTATTCAGTAGGGCACAAACTGGACTGTGGTCAGGTGCAGAGCTGTTCCCGGTAAAATTAGGGCCTCTCTCCCCACAGCAAATATATGTTCTCTGACTAGAGGCTGGAGATGTGTGAGCCTCTTCCTATCAGAATTTATCTACCAAAAGATGCTAACTGACAAGGTGTTTCCTCAATCCAAGCCCTGTGCTGCTGGTTCACGACCCATCTCTGACTGGCACCCGTGCCCTCCTGCCTATCCACGTGTGCTGCCTGCAGCCCTATGACAATTTCCTGAACCTGAAGTGAATTTGTTAAAGGTTTTCAGGAAACCCACACCAGTACACAGGGCTCCGGCTCTGCATTCAGAGAACTCTTACAGCAGTGCCTGCCTTCCCACTACTCTTTTCCTTTAGGACCGCCTGAGGGGATTTTACACTGTGCGACTCAATGGGCCTCAGTTCTTCCTCAAGTGCTTGGAACTGTGCTGATCAAAGAGGTCGTGTAGCTACCCAGGCAGGTTCATGGATGGCAAGAAGGGTAAAGTCCCTATCTGATCAGCTAGCTCAGACCTTTTTTGCTTTAACCAAAATTCAAGGTACTCATCGTGCTTAAGGACCAGGGCATTCTCCACAAAACTGTGAGCTTGGGCTTCCCTGGTGGTGCAGTGGTTAAGAATCCGCCTGCCAATGCAGGGGACACAGGTTCGAGCCCTGGTCTGGGAAGATCCCACATGCCGCGGAGCAACTAAGCCTGTGCGCCACAACTACTGAGCCTGCGCTCTAGAGCCCGCGAGCTACAACTACTGAGTCTGTGCACCCAGAGCCCGGGCTCTGCAACAAGTGAAGCCACCACAATGAGAAGCCCATGCACCGCAACAAAGACAAGCCCCTGCTCACCGCAACTAGAGAAAGCCCGCGCACAGCAACGAAGACCCAACGCAGCCAAAAATAAACAAATAAATAAATTTAAAAAAACACAAAAAACTGTGAGCTCTTGTCCATGCTCCCTGCTACTGAATTTGACCCATAATGGCACGAGATCAGGCAAGTGACTAGTTGGAAAGTAGGGAAAGGCTCCAGGCCTACATCAGTTGCTACGGGTGTTTAAACGTACTGTGCATGCAGAAATCACTGTTACCTGCCCCTTGCTCCAGCCTCACTTAGCACTTTCCCAGAAGACCAGCTTCAACAGAACAATTTGATAGAGTTTCAAAGACCTCAGCAGTAATTTACAGACAACAGCTGAACACATGTTCCCCATTTCCAGTGAGACAAGCACAAGAGGAAATGAACTTCATCCTGTGCTGAGGCAGGTTTCAAGCAAGGCAGCTGCGCACAGCACGCATAGGCACTTGATATTTTCTACCACTGCTTGCAGAGGTTTAGAAAAAACTGTTCAATGGCATAAATGTATATGTGCTGAGATGGAAAGATTGCCCTGATATATTAGGTGTATTTTGTACACACACACACACACACACACACACACACACACACAGGTTTTTTATACAGAGGGAAGCAGAATGAGGCAGAACTTCTGTATTGTGTGGAGGAAGACGCTGTGCATGATCGCTTGAGACCCTGAGTAGAATGGACTTTGGATCACAGCAAAACTTGAAGCAAAACAGGATGGCCTGTACTCACCTCTCCTCTTACAAGCGTGGAAATCACTTTCATGTTTTTCAAGATAACTGTCCCCACTCCCGCCCCGTCACACACACCTTGGGGGGATGCAGGGGCACAGGGATATTCTCATAATGTGAAAAAAGTGGATTTAGTGAGTCTTATAGACCTGGGCATCAAAACTGTGATGCCATGAGGGTGGGGACCCAAATTAAAACTGGCACCGTGAGGGCTTATGGGATTTGGACAGATGAGAAAGCTGCCTTCTGGGTCAATAGGAAGAAAAAGTAGATCCTAAAAATAAGGAACACAGATATCCAGACAATGCTATGAGATGAGCTAAGTACCTTCAACATGTAGAACGGGTGAGGGCGTGTCTAGACCAAGATGGAGCTATCCTAGTCCAAGTGTTTCCCTCAGAACTCCATCCTCTTAAGCCTAGGGTTGCTGAATCCCTCGGCAGAAGGATTATGCACCTTTGATTTGGTGGAAGTCCCTCATCAAGAGGAAACTGGACTTCCCTCTGGGCTAAGTCCTGGGAACTATTTCTGGCATTCTGCCCCAGCCGCATGGGCATCCTTCAGCCAGGGGTTCAGGCCTGGACGCCTACTTGTCCAGACACAAGCCTCTATCAGAATGGGGTGGGCAGTCAGTGTTTTACCAGATACATGGAAGAAACAGAGACTGGGAAGTAAGAAAGGTTTAAATTGGGGGGTGGGATGCCGGTGGGAAACACTAAGGGACATTTTGGAAGGTCTGTCAAATCGCCGGAGGACCAAGTTACAGCCATGCATTGCTCTAACAGCACAGCTGTGAGAACCAACAGGGTGGCTCTCAGCGCTTGGGCAGTTTGCCCGTGGAGTTCAGGTGACTTCACTCATGCTGTGCAGCTGGAGAGCGCCCGGCTTCCTACACACTTGCCATTCCTCCTGGAAAATGGCAAACCTCAACAGCAGGGGCTGAGGAGCTTTGGGCTTTTCCTTTTCCTCGCGAAGTTCCTTTCCTACGCTGGCTGCTCAGCTCCAGAAGACTCACGCGCACTCAGCCGCTGGCTCACCAGCCACAGGGCCCCAGGTCAGTCCAGAGGGCCCAGACGAGGAACAGCACAGAGCGATGCATGTAGCAAAGGAAAGGGACATGCCCCCTACACAGACACCAGCCACGGACCCTTCCCACACCAGATCCAAAGCAGCATGGTTTTTTGTTTGTTTGAAATCTTTTCAGAGTGTGGCTTATAGAGATCACTGAAACTGGGTAGGAAAATGACCCATTCAATCTCCTTGACTTGTGTAAAAGAAATAACCCCTCTACTAAGATAAATAAAACTCTCCAAAATTTTAGGCGATGCCAAAACCAACAAGGACATTTGAGGGGTGAAGGGAGAGGGATGGGGAGACTAAATGAGCAGGCTTGACCCAGGTGCCCTCGTCTCAGCTCCTAGCTCACCGGGAGGTTTTCTCACTTTCATCCTGCTGCTAGCATCGCTTGTAAGCGATCACTGTGGTGGCTGAAGCAAGGGCGAGGCTCCACTTCATCATAAAGCGGCAACTGTCTTAACTGTCAGTGCCCACAAGATCTTGACTATGACCGAGTCTGACTTCTGGGCTGGGTGGAGGGAATTAGAGATGAAGTTTGTAGAAAATCCACCTGCTGGACAGGAGAGTCACCCCCTCACATGCTCTCTTGGCAGAGAGGACAGGATGTGTCCTGGGGCACAAGCTGAGGGAAGGATGCCAGGTGGAAATGGCCCTCAAGATCCAAGAGGAGCTAGAGAGCACGACTTCGCTGAGGGATGCCCCGAGTGCTGCCCAGACAACCCCATGGCCCTTCTCAGGCAGAGTCTACCATGGCTGACCACCCTGCTCCATTCCATTTTTGTTTTGCCATATTCTTTTTTAAAATTTATTCATTTATCTATTTATCTTTGGCTGCATTGGGTCTTCGTACGTGCTTTTTTCTCTAGTTGCGGCACGTGGGGGCTACTCTTCATTGCGGTGCTCGGGCTTCTCATTGTGGTGGACTCTTTTGTTGGGAGCACGGGCTCTAGGCAGGCTGGCTTCAGTAGTTGTGGCACACGGGCTCAGTAGTTGTGGCTCGCAGGCTCTAGAGTGCAGGCTCAGTAGTTGTGGCGCACGGGCTTAGTTGCTCCGTGGCATGTGGGATCTTCCCGGATCAGGGCTCGAACCCATGTCTCCTGCATTGGCAGGCGGGTTCTTAACCACTGCGCCACCAGGGAAGCCCCTCTGTTTTGCCATATTCTGAACTCAAGGTCAGTGGCAGCTTTCATGGACAAATGCCTTGCTTTCACAAAGTTGGCTCAGCCAAGAAGAACTGGAAACCTTTGTATTGGCTCATACAACCAAGGCCTCCAAGAGGAGCTATTTCTTTCCCCTCCATCTTTGTGAAGAGGAAAGGTGGACATAACAAGGGTGCCTGAAATGCATGAGTCAGAAACTTTGCTAAGGAGCCTCGCACTCCATGGACAATAAACACCCTGACTGCAGGCACCACTGTATGGGTCAGGCCTGCTGTCCCACATGTACGAGATGGCAGATCAGACAGTGGACTTGAGAGACCCCATGGCAGGCCATCATTCACTAGTAGTCCATAAATGACAACTAAATGCACATCACTGTAAGGGGCCTGGTAAGGTAGGGATAGGGTGTCCCAAGATAAGGCTCATCCTATATCCTTGTGGGTTGATTAAAGTGGTTACCAATCTCAGCGATTACAAGACATGTTGTTCTCTTGGTTATTATGTCCACCTTGAACTTATTAATATCTTGGTGCATACCAAGTATGTTCTTGCTCTACCCTTTATATCAAAGACTTTAAAAAATTATCCTAAATTGGCCTCTTTCATTTCTTATTTTAAATAGACCCCTTTGCTCCTCCTCCACCAGGCCAAGCTTTTCTTTTCTGGGATTTGGTAATCAAGGAAGGTCTCATGTACTATTATTCTCTCTTTCCCCTTCTGGGGCTACACTTTCCCCACCTATAAAAAGAAGACAATGGTCTCGACCTGTGCTGTCCAATATGGTGGCACTAGCCACATTCTGAGAGTTCTGAAGCCACAGGTAGCTGATGGCTGCTGTAGTGGACAGTACAGACACACAACTTTTCTATCTCACAGAAAGTCCCTCTGGACAGCACTGGCCTAGACTGTGAAGGCCCCCGTGAGCTCTTATACTCTATGGTCCATTATTTCAAAGAACTTCTTCAAAATTTCCTCTTAAACTCCACTGTTTCCATCTGAAAAGTCTTAGTTTCACTCCATTATCTGTGTAATGATGCATTTACCTCGAGGTATGGAGCCTGTGTCATGTGCAGAATTCTTGCATTTGGATCTGATATGATTTGGGGCTTGGATGGTTTCTGCTTTATTTCTGAAATTCTGACAGTACCCAGTATTTGACTGGTTAGTCTGGTCCAGATAACACACTGGGCCAGTGTCTTTAGAAAATGGTCTACTGGGACCTTTTATTGGGTTTCAACTTATATTTATGAGCCTATACTCTTAAGGGCAGATTTACCCCTACACTTATGCTTCCACCTTACCATAAGTGTTTTGTGCTTACCTCAGCCGTAACCAATGTATATAAGCCTGCTCATTTTTAGGGTCCTCAAAACAGTGTCAAAGACACTGTTTTTCCAGCCATTCCAGAGGTTTCCCCACTCATCCCAAAGAGCAACCACCATTTGCTTCAATGACCAGCAGGAAATTCCCTAGCAATGAAAGCGGAGCCTTTCTCCTTGATATAGAAAATAGAAAGACAAAAATCAGACTTCTAAAGCCTAGATGAAGCTAAAAATCATGTGTCATCCTAGAAACAGATCTTCTGTACTTTGTATAACTTTGCTTGTCCGGGAAGTGGTACACCATCACGCCCTTATTCTCACTTTCATGGCCCCAACTGCCTGCCCTATCCTGATCCTCAGAGCTCTGAAGGGTGGCTCCACACTCTGAAGTGGACCAGAGATGTGGCCAGGGGCTGGAACCTGCACAAGGACAGATGTGAAGAAGACAAGTTACCTGACAGATAACATTATCATAGAGAGCCAAGGCACAGGCATGGGGGGAGCAGGTATGGGGAGCGTTGCAAAGTTTCCTTACGTTTGGGTGAGAGCCCTCGGCAATGGTGGAGAGGGAGAAGTTATCGTTGTGGAGCTCAGATGGGGTCCGGAATTTGCTGGTTAGGACAGAAGAGAGAAGGGAAAATTGTAAGTGAAACGATCACAGCGAACTCTGATAGAAGCTTCATGGGTCAGGTACTGTATTTCATCAAATGCCACAGATGCACCACTATTTGATGTACCACTAAGAAAAATCTTCTACAATGTAAACCATGATCCAATGCTTTCTTATCTCCTAGAGTTTTTATTACACACTTTAAGGAGCTTATTTAGACTTTAGATAAAGAACTGACAATGATATGAACAGCTATGACCACGTTTGTGCATGCCAGACAATTACAACTACATCATGACTGCCATTAGGCCAACAGTGGTTATAAGACGCCAGCGACTGTAAGACACAATCCAGTTTCAGAGACGTTAATATGTGAAAAAAAATGTGTATCTTAGAATCAATAAACTGCAGCAGTATCTGTAGTGCACTGGGTACATGTAGCATTTTCAGAGCAGTAACCAGGCTTGGGAAAGAAGGAAGGTATGCAGAGGAAAAAAAGGGAGGCGCCATTTGAGCTGAAGGGCTGCGGGAGCCATGTTTTGCACAAAACGCATAACCAGCTACAGGAGGACGACCTAGAAGGAGGCCCTTCCCTGGGTCTCAGCTCTTGCTTCTCCACTCGCCTGGCAGCTGCTTCTTCTCTCCTATCAGCAGCAGCCCTGATCGGTGGTCCCATCCCCAACCTGACCCTCCCCGCCACTCCAACCCCCTGGTGTCAGCATGAGGAGCCAAGGGTCTTGGCTTGTGATCACAGGCACAGATGCAGCCCTGCCTCAATGCACAGGCACAATGCAGAGGCCCTTGCAGGCCCACAACGGTTAGCTGAAAGGCTGCAGAGAGCTGCTGGCATCTGCACATCTCACGAGTTCACCCAGCAAAGGAGCAACAGATGGCGTTTTGTCCTTTTCCCAGGACCCGGGGCAAGTCCTTCGGTCACGTTCTCTGGAGGGAGTCTCGGGTCAGGGGGAGGGGATTACTTGGACAACAGGTTGAAAGGGGGGGGTGGGCGGCAGTTCTGCATAAATTGTCTCTTGGGTCCCGAGGAAGCTGAACTCCAGTCTCCTCCTTCTGTGACATTTCAGAAGGTTCTTTACTTTGCTTAGTGATCACAGTGATTCTCTCATAGTGTGTAAGGTCACATTTGAGTGTTCAAGCGTGGACTTAAAGGGTAAATGCATGCTGATTCTCACATGTGCACAGTAGTCACTCCTCTGCTAAGAGGAGAGCTGAAATGAGACTCCATATCCCCACACGGCCCTTAGAATCCACAGTGAAGAAAGTGAGGGCCGGGGTCTCACCATCCCCCACATTCTACTTAGGAGGGCTTCCTTGAGTCCTCTGCCCTTCTGCCTGGACCAAGGATTGACAAGTTTGGAAAGCAACGCACTGCAGTGCTAGACCCTCTCACTGAGGAGGAGCTGGTATTGAGTGACGGCAGATCTGAGGGAGCTGGAGTCACTTCATGCTGATTTGTGAGCGAAATCCTCACGCTGGCCACTGGCTGTCAGAGACCCCGGAAGCAGGTGCAGTCAGGTGGGGGTGGGGGACCGAGCACAGTGACTTACTTGACCAGAGTTGGGAGCTGCTATACTCAGGTTACCTTTTCTAAGCACCTTCTATACAGCGGTGTGTGTGTGTGTGTGTGTGTGCGTGCGTGCGCACGCACGCACGTGAGGAATGGTGCTGGGCAGCTGCAGTGTGCCACAGGGGCTTAACCTCTGCTGCAATTCCAGCACATTCTGTGTAGGAATGGTTACACTTGGGTGAATTTTTGGTATGAAAAACACAACCAGGGATGGAGGGCAGGTGCCAGAAACACTCAGGACCACATCCCTGGGTCAGATGGGGTGGGGTTGGCTGTCACAGACTCACTTGGTCCTGCGCAGCTTGGTGTTCTCTGTCTTGAGCAGATAGAGCTTCTTGGCGAAGAACACCGTCATCATGAAGAGCAGGAGCAGCACAAGGGCGGCCGAGCCTACGGCCACACACATCACCTGGAAGTCAGTGATGATGGACTCGCAGCGCATCCCCTTGTGCCAGATGTAGTCCTGCGTGTTGCACCTGCAGCGGTGACAGGGTGAGACTGAGGCGATGGGCTGGCAGCCGTGGCCGCACTGAGGGCCTGGCCCCTGACCCCAGGACTTCCCTCAACAGCCTGCTCCTAGTGGGACTTTGGGGCCCCCATCTGTGCAGACCTTATGGCTGCTATTGTTGCCTTGTCCTTACAACCATTCCATGAAGAGGTTCGTGACACAAATGAGGTAACCGGGGAGCTGAGAAACTGAGCAAACTCAGTTTCGAGGAGGGAAGGGAACCCTCGTTTTCCACCTCAGTGAGAATAATCACAGGATTCTCCCACACACCCCCAGACCGCCCCAACCCCCCTGGGCTCTGGTGAAAAAAAAAAGATGGAAAACAAGACCAATAGGAGCTACAGCTACAAAGTAGTAGGATCCACCCTACACAACGTGAAAAACCTATCTTGTGGCATTGCAGTCCCATCTAGTTCACGTGGCTAACCAGACACTGAAAAATAAGGAAGCGACAGACAAGGACAAGCACAAAGACAGATGTATATTCTCCCTTATCTCTGCAGCCCCCAAAGTGCAGCCCCTAAAGCTTCCAGTCCTACTCCCATGAGAACTGTCATGAAAACAGAGTGAGAATCAACCCTCTGGGTGGGTTTCAGTCCTTTCGTTGAGTGACTTTCTCCTGCCCTTGGGACATTCCCAGGCTCCAACTCTTCCAGTGACATTGCTGTTTCCATGGGAACCAGGCTGCTTCAAAGAGGAAAAATGTGGAAGGATACAGAGGCAGGCAAAGGAGGGAGGACATGAACCTCAGGGTGAATGACAGACAAGAGAAAGGGGTCCATAAATGGGGAAATTTTGCATGGAAGAATTAGGTACTCCACACCTAGAACAGGGCAGGGATACGAGGCTAGCAGGGAATTCTCTTTTCCAACTGCCGCTTTGCAGTCGTGGGGGGCTGTTGGAGGATGGCGGGGAAAGAAGATCCCTCTAACCGACCATTCTAGAGAAGTTCTGCCATAGCTCTGCTCATTTCTCTGCAGTGGTCGGTGTGACAGAGACAAAGGCATGCTGCAGTATGCAACCAAGGGCTCAGCAGCCTCCTGTGAGTGGAATGCAAAACAGTTTCCAAGCCAGGGCTGGGCCTGGGTGTACCCACCAGAGGAGGAATCTCTGGTAGAGAGGCCCAGTGTGATCCTGGGATGGAAGCTGTGCAAGGGGAGCTGGAGTGGACTTGTGTGAAGCCCTTCTCAGGCAGGACCCACTGGAGGATCCATGGTCAGTACAGGCATGCTGCTCAGTGAAGGCACACTTACTCTTCCATTTGGGAGTCCTCTGATAGCTCCAGGAGGTTCTGGGAACTGTCTAGCTCTCCAGAGGCAGCAAGGGCTCCAAATTTCATACTCCGATAGGGAGCTTACTTTGAAGGTGAAAACTCAGGCCCCCAATAGGTTGAAAGATTACGATTTTGCAGATTCCATAGTTCCCAGGCTAAAATCATTACTGTAGTCCCCCCAACTAGAGGCTGAGGAGCAAAATCACAGGGTTTCCTCGTATTTCTGGTAGCCCTTAACCAACCAGCAAGGTCTCGTTGCCATAATTTCTTGATCACAGTTCCTCTTTTTGGCAATGGCTGGACAACTCCAATCAGAACTGTGTGGACACATCCTATATGAGTGACGCTAAAGTCATGATCATTTATAGGGAAGAAGAACTTCATGGGAAGCAACTGGAACTTAAGGTTTAATGCCAAAGGTGCAGCATTCATGCATTCTGTATGTTATTCTTCTACCAGAACATTAAGACCTACAGAAATTTGAAGTCTTCACATACCTCCAAAGAGACCAAGAAAAAGAGACATCAGGAATGACACTTTAAAAAGAGACACCCAGATTACAGAAATGCTCCTCCTAGGACCAGTGGAAACAAGTCCCAGGAAGAATCTGAGGCCTCCATGCCACTTCTAGGTCCTGTAAAGGATGGAGACAAGCAAACCACCCAGGTCACCCCGGACTTGTGCTTCTTCCAGAATAAGCCAGTGAGCTCTCCGGCAGGTTAACTACCTTGCCGTGATGGCAGGTGTATGGGGTAATTACTGATGAGGCATGGGATGGTGGTTGCAGACAATATCCTTACGCTGACACTAAACTCTCTGGGTCTTTAAAGTACGCTGGATTGGGTATCCCCAGGAAGACAACAATCAAGGTAGGAGGGGCAAAGCCACTACCCAAAGTCAAGAAACCCCACCACAACTGCTATGCCAGGAAAGACACTCTGCTTGACTTGACCTGTTCTAGTGGCTGCTCTCTGGGTCTGCTCCCAATGAGAAGGTCTTCACTGTGACTTTATGTGCCACCCCAGGCATGTGCCCCACAGGGTCACAGGGCCTTCCTCCTGCCACACACATGGCTCAGAGGGAGTGGTCAGCAGTTATCTCTCCTCCCAGTACGTTTATGGGCCTACGCCTTCTACTAGTTTAGTCAGAACTCGCCAACAAGAACTTGTCGTCAAGCCAGCAAAGGCCTTTTCCAAAATCTTTAGCCGAGTCCCTTCGTTTTGCCTCTACAGTTTACTGGTTTGGTAAAGGACACAACACTTAGAGGAAATACACAATCTTATTTCTGAGGAAACTCTCCTAGTGATGAGATCACAGGAAGTGCACGTAAGATGTAATTCTATAGAATATTTGCTGTGACTATCCCTTGACCTGGGATTTCTGTGAATGCACAACCTCTGGGAAGCTGTGCCTGTCACATTCCCCTCTCTGCTGAGACAGCCTCCCATGCCCTCTCCAGCAGTTCTCTGACAACCCCCCGGCAACCTGCCTGCCACACCCTTACCTGCAGAAGGCCCCTATGTTCTCCACCAGGTAGCACTGGCCGCCATTGTGACAGTAACTTGGGAAGAGGTCGCACACTGACCGGCAGGAGCCGTTATGTCGCACAAAACCACTGCGGCACTCAGTGCCATTCTCGCTTGGGGCCAGGTCCCTGCCTGGTTCTCCTGGGCGGGGCCTGAGGGCGATGCTGCTGCCGGGGACCATACCCAGAGTATGCTGTGGAGGGACAGCATGCCACCGACCGGTGGGCTGGCCTGTCCCGGGCCCCAAACCAGGTTTCTCAGTGGGCACTAGAAAGTCATTTTCATCTTCCAGGTCTCTGCCTCCTGCTGCATCCTTGTCATCCTCCTCTTCCTCCTCTTCTTCATCCAAGTCATCATAGAAGGATGTGGTAGGGTAGAAATCAGACTCATCAAAGGGGGTGAAGTCATCGTATAAGTCAAGCAGGCTCCAGGAAGGGGTCTCTCCCTCAGGATCAGGGTGGTGTTCTGAGGTACCTGGAGACCCGGGGAAGCTCCCCAGGTCGGCGCCACGGCCCTCACCATCCAATCCTTCGAAGTAGTCGATGTCAATTATATCTGACGCCGTGTGGGGCTCTAGTGTGCCCTGAAAGGGGTACATGGGCTCTGGCCCATGAGGGTCAGGTGTGCTGCCTCCCAGGTTCAGCCAAACCTCCAAGGGTCTCTCCTTGGGGAGTTCAGGGTCTGGGCTCAGCTTGTCGCCAGGGGTGGGGGAGGGTGGCCCGCTGGCCTCTGTAGCCTCGGGGGTGGCGGGGGCCGTCGATGACTGCCCGAGGGCCTCGTCGGGAGCCGGGAGCGTGGCTGGAAGGGCCTGGGTGTCGCCGCTGCCCGCCTCTGCCGTCACTCCGCCCAGGCCTGGGCTGTCCGCCTCCAGCCAGGTTGTGTCTGTCACCGCCGCCGATGCCTCCAGAGCCTCATCTGGCCCGACCCCAGGGCCCATCACCGCATGCTCGCCGCCGGGCGCAGTCCGAGAGGTCTCATCTTCCCCAGCTGCTGGTGGGCCGGCCTTCTCCCGCGTGTCGTTAGCACGCGGCTCCCATGCCAGGACTCTCTTCACCTGCCTGTCTGCCTCGACGGCTCTGCTCGCCTCACGCACTGTGGGCGGGAGGGAGATGGGCCTAGCATCAGGGCGGCGGGCGTGGTAGGGCCTTAGGCTGCGCCCCGCCCCGCCGCGGCTGCTCTCCCAGACCCCCACCAGCCCTAAGCCTCAGCTTCAAGATTTCCCAAGGCCACGCCCCATCTTTAAGTCCCGCCCCGAGCCCGCCCCATCAACCAGGGAACACACCCAGCCAAACGTTTCCTCGCTCAGGCCCCGCCCCCTACAACACCCGCAGTCTAACCAGGGAGGCCCCCGACTCCAGCTCCTGGCATAAATCTTACCCTCGGGGCTCCATTCCACCTCCAGGTCCCGCCCAGAAGTCGCACCCTTAGGGCCCCGCCCCGAACTCGCATCCTCTCGCCCCCCCATCACCTCCAGGTCCCGCCTCGAAGTCTCACCCTCAGGCTCCGCCCGCCAGGCCCCTCCCCCAGCCAACACCTGGGTCCGCACACCAGAGCCGGGGCTGCCACCCACCACTCGGCCTCCCCCAAGTCCCCCACCTCCTCCTGCGCCCCTTCCCCCGCCCGGGCTGCAGGCAAGGCGCTGCCCCGCCCCCTTGCCACAGCTCGCGGACTCCGCCTGTACCCGAAGCCAGTGGGACTCTGGCTCAGGGTGGGGCGCGAGAGCTGCTGGGGTCCCGGTCGCTGTCTGTACCTACCCGGTGCGGCCCCAGTGGCGAGGACCAGCGTGGCCCCCAGAAGCAGCAGCAGCGGCGGCGGCCCCCGACCCGGGACCCCGCCCTCGGCTCGACCCATGGCGCGGCGTCCCGACCGCTGTCCGCGGTCTGCCCGGCTGGCTGCGCCCTCGGCTCGCCGGCCGCCGCGCCTCCCGCCGGTGCTGCGGGCGTATCAGCCCACGATGGGCAACGGGAGAAGCCGCATGCCGCCGCCGCCGTCCGCCGCTGTCCCCGGCGCGCCGCGCCTCCCCGCCTCCCTCGCCGCGGCTGCCGCGCTCTGCGCCGCCCCCACCCCGCCCGCCCCGCCGCACGTAGCTCTGACGCCTGCCCTGCTCAGTCCGCCTGCCAGGGGGACAGACAGACCACCGGCTCTGGATGCGGAGACACACGGACGTTGGGTAGCGCGGGTGCAGGCGCACAGCGCCGCGGGTGGCGTTAGTTGCCAGGTGCACTGGCGGGAGACCTGCGGGGCGGGGCCGCGGTTCCGCCCTCCCCGTGGAGGGCTGGCACGGGGCCCCCACCCGCGAGGAACCCACCCGCCAAGCGACAAGCAAGGAGGCGGGGGCGCAGACACCCGCAGGCTCGGGGCGGGGCTCGGCAGGGCCGCAGGGGGCGGAAGCCCGAGCCCGCGGTGTGGCAGTGAGCCAACCCCGGGGGGCACGGAGCCTCTCGGATTTCTGCGCCAACCCTGTGTTCGGGGCGGAGAAGGGGCTCCGGGAGGTCTCCGAGTCCCCACGAGGGCGGAACGGTCGCTGACAGCGCCAGGCAAGGGGGCGAAGTGGACCTCCCAGGTCCTAATCGGATCAGACCTAATCCGTCTGCAGCCAAAGCCCCCGACCTTGCACAGCCAGGCCGGCCGGAACGCATCCCGGGGGCAGGGGGGCAAGACCTTCCTGGAACTGTAGCTACAGTGCCTTCCCTTTCGCCTCCTCAGGGCAGCCTGGGGAGCGGCCTTTAATGCCGGTTCCTTCCTCTCTCTCCAGGATACATCGCCCACACCATGTCCCGGGCCACCAAAGCTCAGGTTGGTGGGTAGTCGCTAGCGGCCTAGATCACAGCCTGGGGACACGCGGACGCCAGGCCACGTGTTAAAGTCTGTTGGCCCTGTCCAAAGCTCACTCTGCCGTCCAAAACCACTCATCTCTGGATCCCTGCTTGCTGGGGAGTCACGGCCTAGTCACCTAATTTGTCCACCAGACCGACTGTCTGCCTCTTGATCTAGTAACCCAGATGATATCTGGGGTCACTGCTCGAGATGTGGCAACTCTGGTATTTGAGAAACTCTCATTTCTGTCACTAGGGAATCACATAAGTGACCAAGATGGAGATTCTCCTAATCTCTTTCTAGTACACGTCTCTGGATGGGGTTGCCTTGATTCAAAGTTCGTTTTCTCTCACTGGAACTAGATCTGCTGCAGTCTCCTTGCTTGTCCTGGTTGTTCCCTCCTCTCCAGGTCTGCCTGGCAAACTCCTTAACCCAGAAAGTTCAGTTCCTATCACCTTTCCATCCCTGAAGCCTTCCTAGCCTGACCCAAGTAGTTAGACACTTTGGCCCTGATCTCATTGTCTACAGCAATTCTCTGCTGGACCGCAAGACACTTGAGTGTACAGGTCCTCCTGCAGAGGGAGGTTCGCTAAGGTGGGGAGGAGGCGTAAATGAATGAATGGCAACCATCGTACTCCCACCCCAGAACCGTGGGTCTGGAGCTTCCTGCAAAGGGGCTGACTTGCTGAGGCTCTTTCCATGGCTTCATGTTGCCACTGGGAGAGTAAACACCAGTTTGAAATACAACCTTTTCTGAGCAGAGGGCCAGGCAGGACTTTGCAGTTGCCTGTTGCCAGAGGCACTAATGCACCATCTCTGCTTTCCTGTAGCTTTTTTTTTTTTTGGCCTTATGTACAAGTCTCTGCGTTGCTCTTCTTCTGTGTGTCTCCCTGACTGTTGGGTGATGGCTGTCAGAGTGGAGGACCTTGGTGTACATGCCCACCTCCTCCTTCCTGAGGCCAGTCTTTGTGGGAAGGAAGCCTCACAGATGGGTCCTTTGGTGCCTAGAGCATGACAACCACTCCTGTGTTTTTCATAAGAAAGGTCTGGATGGGGGCCCTTTTTCCATCTCTCTGTTAAAGCTCTACTTACCCCAGTTTATTAGCTCATTTTAATATACTTTGTTAAATATTTAAGTATATCCTTTTAAATTCAATTTTTGAATTAAGTAAAACAAGCACATGGTATAAAATAAAGTTAAAATATGAACTATCTCCTTCCTCAATGACCATCTTCCCTTCCCTGGAGACAGATTCTGTTACTACTTTATTTGGGGATTTTAACTCAACTGTTGCCATTCAGTTTCATTCTGATCCTCACTAGCAGATCTCACCAGCAGTTTCAGAACCCAGCACAACACACCTGGTTAGGTGACACCTCCACAAGACAGATAGCAGAAGCTCAAGACAGTGGAGTGTGACTGCAACAGCAGGATTCGGCATCAGATCTGTGTGACCTTGGGAGAGTCAGTAACCCATCTCGTGTGAAAGTGGTAATAACCACAGTGTCAAATGAATGTGATTTTCTTTTTTCTGGGCACAAGGGCTACTAGGGTAGGCATAGAAACTGGACAGTGAAAGGGAAATTGACCTCTCTCTAGAGCTTACACCCACGTCCCCACATTCAAGTCTCATACATTTGGGCATCAGGGATGCTTTGAGGCAATGGCTTCTGCATGCCTCTGAAGTTCCCACTGGGTTTGGCAGTACCAAGGAAGGCACAAGGCCCATTGCCATGGCTACAGCCTGCCGCCCTGTGCATAGAAAGCCACTGACTTTGCCAGGGGGCTGCTGTCCAGGGCATAGCTGCTCCTGTTGCCATTGCTGGGGGCATACTTCAGTTTGAACGGGAAGTAGCTCAGTTCCTGGCTTTAAGTCCTCAGTAGTAACCACTACCATTTTTCTGAGTTTTTAGTTTTCTTAGTGCTCTAATTTGTCTTATTCTGCAAAAGCATACTATTAATGTTTTACTGGTCATTTCACACACTTGCAAATGGGCGCTGAGATCATGCTAATGAAGTGGTAAGGCTAAGATTTGAACTAAGATCTTAATTTCAAATCTTTTCATTTTAATATGGAGGCTTTTCATTCTTGCTTCTTAATTTCAGAAGAGGAATCAGGATGCAGAGGTAGGGCCTCACTTGGCAGAATGGAAGCCCAGCCTCTCTCCCTGCCCACCACTTCCACCTGGGTGTTTAAAAGTTAATGCTGTGCTCTCTTAATGGAGTACAACACGGCAGTCCAGACTTACGTCCTGTATCGGTCAGAAAGGGACATCTAGCATGGCTTCTCTCCTGCCAGTGTGCTGCATAGAGATACCTGGTTCTGGGCTGCAGGGCAGTCAGCTCTGTGACATTTTTGGTGATGGGCTGCTGGGACTGGTCCTTCTTGCACCTTTAAAAGAAGAAGGGAAGAGCCAAGGGGCAGGGGTGGGGGCTGAGTTCTTTGTGCTGACCACCTCCTCTCTCTGGAAGCTCTGGATTCTCAACTTGCACAAGTGCTCTCATCTTAGGAAAACACATTACAACCTGGAGGCGGTCATCTTGTTTGGGGAGTGGGTCTGCTACAAAATTGGCAAGTCCCCTGAACTTCATTACCCCAAAGACAAGTCAGCTGGGAGAAAGCCACACAGCACATGTCAACACAGCCTCAGACATCGAGCAACCAGGCTTGTCTTCTTGCAGAAGAGTCCCGCTGCCTCAGCAGGCAACCTAAGTGCTTCTTGGGAACCCCACAGCTAACGTAGAATATGCAGACAGGAACAAGGAATGCCACAGTCAATGTGGATGGCTGTGGGAAATCCTTTAGTGTCAGGGCCAAACCAGCCAAAGAAATCAAGAGCCCCGCCCACTTCCTAAACCCTTCAGGACCATCTGATAGTGAGGGAAGACAGCCGCAGCACCACAGTGGGAGGGTGCGGAGGTGTTTTCCTTCGTGTCACAGCTGTTTGACAGTAGTGGTGACTGTACTGTATTCAGGCATGGTGATTTTGCTGAGGCCTGCAAAGGCTGTACCCTAGGGGTAGGTGGTGGTGTAAGGTGGCTGCCAGAAATCAGTCAACTGGCTGCTCCCCATGGGTTTGGAGGGGCCTGGAAAGGCCTCTGGGGGCAGTAAGGAGTAAAGATGGCTCCAGTTCTACAGGGCAGGCCAGGAGCAAGAAGACAGGGGACAAGGCTCTCTTCCGCTGGGGTCCCATGAGAGCTGGAATAGGGATGGGTGGTCCAAGAGAGAAGTAGCTATAATTAATTTTGGAAACTTTGTCTAGGTTGATTCACAGAACTCTCTTTTACCCTTTTAGTCACCCTTTGGGTATGGCAGTCCTGTCTCAGCTCTGTATTAAGGAGTTCAGGATCAAAGGTGCTTCCTAATGACAAGAGTAGTGGCAGGGCTAAAGCGAGCCACAGGGAAATGAAGTTCAGGGGAGCTGTTCACAAGGAGGTCCAACGTCAAGTGTCCTGGGCTTGAAGGCAGGCAGCGTTTCCTTCAAGAATGTATCTTTCCATCTCTTTCTGAAAGATGACTTAAGTGGAGATAATCCATTAACAGGGGATCAAGGTGCTTTCACATTGTTCCCAGGAGGAAGTCCCCCTTCAACTATAGTGGAGCAACTGAATAACAGCTATGCTCTTGGAACTGTAGAAAGCAGGGGCTTTATAATAAAAATCACAGGCAGAGGTTTGCGGAAAGAACAGGGGTTAGTTGGCATTGGATACATTGGGTATCCAGATGAAAGAGTTCTCTGATTACTCATATGGAGGTTTTCAGGAATGAAAGTCAACCCTCAGGTTACTAAACCTCACAGAACAGAAATCATGGAAAACATCCAATTCACAGACTAATATACACTGTCCCCCAGAAAACAACTGACTTGACTGTTCCTTTTACTTCATGAGCACTTGGCACTATCTAAACTATTTATGGTCTGGTATCCTCCAGACCATATACCTTATCCCCCATTTTTCTACAAAAATGTAAGCAGCCTGGAGTACAGGGGCCTTGCCTTACCTTATTCATAATAATGACTGCATCCAAGTTCTAGTGCCTGCCACACAGTAGGCTCTCAAATGTTTACTAGACTAACGGGGCTCACAGAATGACTGTCAGGAACTGCAGAGAGCTTGCTCTACCATACAATCTTCTTAACCAGTAGTTCTCAAAGAGTGGTCCCATGACTAGCTGCATCAGGATCTCCTGGGAATCTGTTAAAAAGGCAAAATTTCAGAACATACCCCAAACCTGCTGAATCAGAAGCTTTTGAGGATAGGGCCCAGAAGCGGTATGTTAAACTCACAAGTGATCCTGACCTGCACTGAAGTTGGAAAACTGCTGTTCTTAATCGCATTTGGGGGAATCATTCCACAGCAAGGATCTGAGGAACCTGTGGAAACCTGGTTAATTGTACATGTCTTGGTGTGCTCTAAAAAGAATTCACACTCAGGTTTATAAGCCAGTCTTCAGACTGAATCAAGGATTAACTTTCCTCAACCCTGAGGGAAGTGTAGGAGTCCTGTGAGGCCCAGCTGGCTCTAGCACTCTTTACTAGAGGGAAGAGTCGAACAGGTCAGAAAGCACAGCACCATCAGGTGACACAATTCCGTGAAGAGCCAAGTGTTCACCTCCTGGCAGACACAGAATCCGCTTCTTTTGCTCCACTGGGTTCACAAGCATCTTGAAAGCACTGGTTTCTGTTTTCTGCACAGGGCGTGCACCTGTGGGTGCTCAAAGGCTGTCCATGAGAGCGTATCAAAGTTCACAGAATCATCTGCCCTCAATGCCGGCCTCCAACTTGAGGCTGTCTAAACTGCAACCTGACAAACATTCTCTACTGCACCAAGCAAAATTACTCCTCTCTTGGAGGTGCCAGGATGTTGGCCACCCTTCCTGGAGAACTTCCACTCATCTTTCTCCACTTTGACCATGGAAATAAAAAGTGGGCAAGGCACATCAACCATATGTTCCTTAAGCCTCATAAAGGTGAGAAGGTGGTCAGTCAGTCAGGAAACCCGCACCACTGAACATTAATTGATGACCAAGACCAGGTGAGGCTGAATATTTAGACTCTTCTTGGGACACATGAAGAAACTGGTACATGAACGCAGAGAATGGGACTAGAATCCAGAAATTGATGTTCCATTTATTCACTGAAAAAGAGGGAGATTAGGCCTTCTTGATGAACTTCTTCCAATCTCCCAAAACCCCCTCTCTTCACTTTTCCAAAGTAACACATTGAGAAACATGTTTGTACAAAAACCACATATTATTCCCCCCCTCACAAAATCGGGTGGCTGTATTACAGGAATGAAACCAGATCAGACATAAAGAGAAAAAGTCACCACTTATACTGAAACATAACAGTGTAAGAATTTAGGTATTCTGTAGATTACCAGCACAGTAAAAATAATTCCACCTGGATCTTTTAAATTTGAAAGTGATCACATTAAAGACCTGAGGTTACAAGAGACCACAGTATGAACCAGAATTCCATTTTCTTTCTAAGATCTCAGTGGAAAAGGTAAGTATTTGGAATGAGTTTCCTTTGGGAAAGACTGGTATGAAAATAAAACCCTGGCCATTGTCAAAAGGCACGGGGGTCTTTCTGGAGTCAAAAGCAATGGAATTAAACTCCAGTAGGAACAAGCTCATTTCCACTCCAAGAGTCCAGAATAAATTCAAAAAAGGAACAAGGTCTCCTTGGTTCCAGTACTCTGATGGTGACCAGGGCCACCTGGTTAGAGGTAACACCTGAGGGTTCGAAAGGCAAATCTTAATTGTGGTTTAATTTTTTCCGTTTTTTTTTTTTTGCTTTCTGATATTAAGGAAGAAAGTTCTAGGGTGTTTTATAAACACCTTCCCACACCCTCACATATGTAAAGCTTTATAGAATATATAGAAAAGGTATCCAAAAGATGTTCCACTTTGCATTCTAAATGAAACTGCCACTTGAGACTGTGAAGAGGTCAGGTGCTTTGGAAATCAAGCTCTACTCAAAACACCCTTTCCCCACCCATGGAAAGACAGAGGGGAAGGAAGAAGGACAAGAAGAGAAAACCAAGAACTCTTTAAGTCACTCATCAGCAGGGGTAGAAATGGGCTCATATTAAGGCATTTTTGTGGCTCTTCCTCTGGAATGGTATTCCACTCTCCTAGCCCGAGCACCTCACCCTCAAAGCATGATGCTCTGATTGCCAAGTTGAGTTCCTTGGTACCCACAGCATCTCCTTGACAACCCTGTGATAGATGGAATGTGAGATCTCAGACAGGGAAGGGAGAAGGGATGAGGGGCTGTTGATCCTGCCCCACTTCTCCAATCCCATCCCAAACCTGAAGTACCGCTTCACTAAATCCTTCACCCTGGCTACTGCAAGAGGTAGTTTGGGGACTTGTACCCCCAGCCAACCTAACCAAGTTCCATGAGCTAAAATGTTTATCAGAACTATCTACTTACTCTTTTATTTTTTAAGGTTTTTTTTTTTTAAAGAGGGAGAAAAAAAGAATGCATACAAAGCAGTGAATAGTGGGCTAGATTCATTGGGTGGCCGTTGCCCTACACGCCCAAAACTTTCCTGGCTAGTCTAGGGAACTAAGGAATGCCTCCCAAATGCAGCCCTCAAAGCTCACACTGCCCTCAGAAAAACAAGCCCCCCACCCCGCCCCCAGAATCTAACAAACCATCTGCATAGAAAACCAGAACCAGTGGGCCTGGGGAAGAAGTGGATCTGTTCTAATGCTTGTGCTCTCCCCTACCAGGGACTAAAGGGGGATGTTCTGCCAGGCAGGCTGGAGGCTCTCACAGTCCTCACTAGGGATGAAATCAGTGGGATCCCTTTCCCCATCTCTTTTAATTCTGGTGCATCCATGTGTGGCAAAAGTCTCATGAACCTTCACCATCAGCACCATTCTTAGCTCAGGTAAGCAGAAATAAGGTCACTTATAATGCCTTAAGGTTTATCCCTTCTGGCTATCCCCTCTGCCCATCACTATTTTTTGGTTCCTATTAACTTAGGATGCTCTCCTTTAAAGCAGTAACGACCCCCCCAAAAGAGAAAAAGATAATGATTATAAAGCATTATCCATAAAAGCATAAGACAAAGCAAAAAAACTGCAGGAGAGCAAAAATGACAGACACAGAAATACTAATGTTGACAGGACCTGCAGATAAACTGTCAGCATACCCCATACCAGGACAGGGAGACGCTGGGTATTTTTAGGAATGACCAGGGCACACTGTCACCACAGGCTTCCCCGAGAGTTGGAGGAGGACCTAACACAAGATGTGTCAGAGCACGGACAGGGGTGGCAAGAGAAATGGGGAAATATGGGATGTGTGCTTGGGGCTGCAAGAAGAAAAATCCTGAAAGAAACCCAAGGAAGCTGAGGAATACAAGTCCTGTCTGTCATCCCCACTCCAGCTGGTGGCGCTGGGCGTGGACGTCCCCTGCATCTTCCAGGCTAGGGCGCAGCCGAGGCTGGTGGGCCTGGAGCGGGAGGCGCAGGGACTCCATCTGCAGGTGGTGGAGGAGGTGGCTGCTGCTGCGGCGGAGGGGGATCTGCAAACACATCCAGAAGTAACTCATCATTGCTGGAAACACAGGGGCTCGGGGAAGAGCCCATTCAGAGAAAAATGACTTAAGAAGGAGGTTTCTTTATCACCTGTGAGGCACTGCTGCTGCTGCGATCTACGTGGTGCAGGTCCATCTGGACCTCCAGGTCACTGCTCATGTTGCTTCCCCCGACCCATGAGGTTGGGGGAGTGGGGAGGTGTCTGAACCTGCCCCAATCTCCTTCAAGGCCCACCCCTTCCAAGAATCACTCCAGACCTTTTCAGAACTTAATTGTATTTTGATTTTATTGTGTTTTAATGGTTCTCACTGCTAATTTTATTTCTTCAGTTAAATGATAAGCTCCTTCCTGGGCAAGTTCTGTGTCTTCTTTTCTTTCTCTCATAGTGCCTAGCCTAGCTGGGCACAAAACAGATTATCAGAAACTTCTTGCTGATACTAACTATCTCCAGCAGGGCCAGACAGCTTCACTTGAGACAGCTGCTGACAAGTTGGACAGTCCTGGGAGGCCCCACAGCTCGTGAACTGCAGTCCTTGGATTTTTGGCCAAAACTAGGTCAGGTCCTGAAGGGAACAATTAGTATGAGTGTCTGGGGCTCTTTCCTGTTTCAATTCTAGCTGCTTTTCAAAGGAACCCCGGATATAATTTAATCCAGGAATTTTTAAACTAGATTTTGCCGGAAATGAAAACGTATGAAACAAATAATTAAACTGCAGCCTTCCTTACCAGTCAATTCACCCAATTTTCCCCCTAGGAGGTTTCCACCAAACTGCTAAGGCTCTTCAAAGCATTTTGAAGCCCACTGATCTAATCCCTTGTGTCATCTTGCAGTGGAGAAAACCAGGGCCTGGAGACGGGAAGCGACTTGCCTGATGAGGCCTGCCCAGTGCCCTGGAGCCAAGTCAGTGGTTCAGAATCCCTGAAATTCACTTGTGGCAGGAAATGATCGGGAGCAAACCTTCCACATTCTCAAGGTGCTCCACTGAGGGCCCTTTAGGATGGAATCCTGTACACAAATCGTGGGTTACCAGCAGGACATGACAGTGGTAAAGACCAATGACATTATCTCTGCAAAGGGGAAGGGCAAACTGGTCAAACCTCCTTATCAGCCAGCACATTTGTATACTGCCTGTAAGGCGGCAAGGCAAGGATTTTCTTGCCAAGGAAAAGAGGTACCCACTAGACTATGGCCTCTGATCACTCACTGACTCAACAGAGATACTTTTTTCTATTGTGATCCTATACTGACCCAGCTCAACTGCTGTCTTTCTTCTGTGCAGCTACTTTGTCCTTGCCCCTGTGGGTCCAATGAGAAAGGAGATGTACCTCTGTCGATAGTCCCTGCCTCCTGGCCCTAGGAAGTCTCCCAGAGAACTATAGTGAACTCAAGTCACTTCATAGCCTCGCGTAACTTATGATAAACCCTATACTACTATCCACTTGTTCATTTCGTATTTTCCCAACTAAAGCTCCTGGAGGCCAGGAATTCGTCTGCGTCCTAGCTCTCTGTATTGTGAACAGGAGCTAACTCCTCCTCACATACGTGACTTCTAAATGGACCTGGGATCACAGATGTGGCTGGGAACATGGCCACTATCGGCTGCATTTTGGGATCGTTACTCCTGGTCTACAGGAGTAAAGAGCAGGCCAGGCTCTGATGCAATCCTCTGGAGGCCAGGGTTGAAGCAGAACAAGGGCCCCACGGCAGAAATGAGCTAGCTGGCTTTGCACATACCACCAGGCAGACATCGTTCAGCAGCATCTGTGCCTTCTCCATGGAGCCTGCTAAGACCTCAAATTCCTTCTCAACACAGCCCAAATACTCCTTCCTTAGTCTAAGCAGCCACTACGAATATATCAAAATGGCTACAAGAAACTTACTTGTTATTCCTGCCCTAAACCAGATCCTATTCTTTTCTTTACACCTACCACTTTTAAACCCTGAATCCATAAAAGGCTCCTATAGGGAAAATAACTACCAGTAGCTCTGTATGTCTTCCAAGATTCAAATTACATAGGCTTAATCAGGAGTGGGCAAGGCATGCCCCTGGCCTCCCAACAGACCCTGGAGTCACGAGTGCATGCCATGAAGGTTATGTATGGCATAAGAGCCCGACTAACTTTGCACTCATCACCTGGGTACCTGTCCATCAGGGGAGCTGAAGAGCAATGACTAAAAAACCAGTCTTTTGGAACCCACTCTCACAGGTCATACTGTCCATGGACCTGTCAAACCCCAGAGAGAACAAAAAGCCTGCCTCCCTGTATACAGCCCTCCCTAAAAGACCCGGGGGTAATGCATCTCCCACCTTGCTACTTACACATGCCGTTAGGTGCCGTGAGGGGTACCCGGGGTCCTAAGATGTTTCCTGGGATTGGAGGCATACCAGGAGGGGTAGGGCCACTCCCAGGGGGGTGGATGTTGGCTGCAACGGTGGACATCATGCGGCCTGGCATGGGCTGCCCAGGCATCATGGAACCTGGACCTGGTATCTGACCTGTGGAGGGAGATTTAAAGTACTGAGGTAAATGTACTAGGAAAAAAAGGAATCAACTCACTGCCCGAGACTGCTAAATACAGACAAATACCTAACCCTCCAAAACAATCAGAAAGATCAACAGAGCAATAATCTGTAATAATCTCTCTGTCCAGCTTTTAATTTGGGGTGGGGTGGGGGGACAGAGGGATAATGGGGCAGATGTGTGATATGAATGATTACCCTAAACCCTGCTATAGGTAGGCAGTAGCTGTAAGAAGCAGTTACCAAACATCCTTAAAAGAAAGTGTTCATTCTGTTTAGTTTGGGTGAACAATGGATTGTCCAATATCTTCCTGAGGACACAAAATGCCAAGCAAAGACCACAGGGAGCGGAGAGAAGGACTTTAACAGCAAGTCAGTGCACAGCCCAAGGACTGAAGCTCAGTCCAGATTGAGCTTCATGCACAGGTTATGTGGGAATGTGTATGCCTGAATGGGTATTGATCAATACTGTGAAATCACAATTAAAAAGGGATTCTAATTGGAATCCTAAAGTCCTGTTCACAAAAAAATCTCTCCCTCTCTCCCCAACCAGGAAGCACTGGCTCTGGAGAACCATGGTGGGGGAGACATATGGGAAACAGGCAACTCCTTCACCTCTTCCTATTGCTTTGATGTGCATAATGGGAGACGCTAGACATAAGGACAATGAAACACCTCCTGCATTCAGTTTCACACTGAGTCTTTAGAACTTTCAGCAAACTTTTTCTGTAAAGAGCCAGACAGTAAGTATTTGGACTTGGCAGGCCATATGGCCTCTGTCACAACTATTGAACTTTGCTACTGTAGTATGAAGGCAGTCAGACAATGTGTAACAAATAGGTTACCTAAACATCTTTGTTTACGGGGACTCTGAAATGTGAATTTCACGTAATTTTCATGTGACATAAACATTTTTTCAAGTTTTCCCCAACCACTTAAACTGTAAAAACCATTCTTAGCCTATGGTCCCTACAAAAATAGGAGATAGGCCAGATTTGGTTGCAGTTAGCCACACCTCCCTTAGGTATGGTGGTGGATATGTATTAATTCTTCAACTCAGCGGTCTGGCTCCTGGGCTTGGCTTTAAAGAGCCACAAACAAAGGAGAATTGTTTAATGGGCACAAACCAAGGCTGAAGCTACATATGAGGACAAATTATAATCTCTACAGAATAAGGAAAGAGAATCTATTGCAGTTTTTTCTTTGATTTTTTTTTTTTTTTTTTTTTTTTTTTGTGACACGCGGGCCTCTCACTGTTGTGGCCTCTCCCGTTGCGGAGCACAGGCTCTGGACACGCAGGCTCAGTGGCCATGGCTCACGGGCCTAGCCGCTCCGTGGCATGTGGGATCTTCCCGGACTGGGGCACGAACCCGTGTCCCCTGCATCGGCAGGCATACTCTCAACGACTGCGCCACCAGGGAAGCCCTATTGCAGTTCTTTCTTTCTTTCTTTTTTTAATCTAGGGACATTAACACACCTATGTAAGGTCAACTATATGAAACTGAACACAGGCTTCTAGGCATAGTCCTGAGACAGCTGGAAATAAGAACGCTTGAGGTTCAAGCTTGGAAGATGGGACTACCAGACAGCTAACTGGCAGTACTGGAGATAACTCAAGTGAAGAATTCTCTGTCAGTGCTTAGAAAAAGGCCTGTCTTAAGAAAGACACACAAAGCTTCGAGCCTCACACCATCTATTTCCAGTGTCTGTTCCATGAGCCAGGACTCAAAGAGCGGAGCCTTTCACTACAGGGTGTCAATGAAGAGAACCCCAGTGAGATACAAGAGTCAGGAAGAGAAGTGGTCCACTGTCTTTGGGGGACTATTTTTTAAAAGCGTAGGGAGGCATCAACCTTATGCCTCAGAATGAAAAAGACAGCAAGTTTTGGGTCCTTTGGCCCACACTCCTGTGCTCTATAATGAAATCATGCAAAAGTACAGCAGAGGAGCCCCAGAGACCCATCTGCTGGAGGACAACTTGATCAAATCACCTCAGAGAAAGCAAGAGCAGGTGCTGGGCTGACACTACCACTACTCCTACACCACTGAACTTCAGTAATTAAAGCTGGGTGCCTGTGCCGCAGTGCTAGGACAGATTTAGGCCATGCTGAAGAGTCTATCCACGTAGGGAATGGCACAAGAGATAAAAAAACAAATGCCAAGTATATTACAAGCCATACAAAGGATGAGTACACATGAAGGTGTGGCAGGCAAATCAAGGGAAAACTATGGAAGAAGTAAAAGAAAACAATACCTTCTGGTTAATCAAGACCAACTTGTGAATGACTTGGGACTTTGGATATTGTGTATATAAAGTGAAGGAGGGGAATTAGGAACAGGATAACAGCAGACTATCCTAAGCACAAGGCCTAGCCTGAGTTACATAATCAGAAAATAATATGAATATTGTTCCATTTATACGTAGCATCTTCATACTCGCCATCCCCTCTGAGGTAACTGCATCACCTTATTATGTATCACCTGCATTTCACTGAGGAGTAACAAGCTCAAAAGGTTATTAAAAAAAAGTGCCCAGGCTACAGAGCCAAGTTGTCCATGGTTGGTTTGTCTGACATGAATCAAAGCAAAGGGGACCGGACGAGTCACACACACAGAATGGGGTGAGGGACTTGGCCGGTAAGGCTACAGGGGACTGGGTGAAAGGTTTTGGAGAAACGAGGAACATGGGCCTGATTTTCTGTGTGATGGAAAGCTTTAAGAAGGGATGTAGAGGAGTCTGAGCCTAGAGCAGAGGAAGAGAGCTTTTGCAGAGAAGTAGGGGCTGCATGAGGGCAGCCCCTGCATGAGGGCAGGATAAGTAGATAAGAGTTGAGAACAGCACCCTACAGGCTTCCTGGGGATGGGTAAGAGAACGAGGAGGAGGGGTGAGTATGAAGCTGAGAAGGAGAAAGAATTCGGATTTGGCACCTAACTGGCAATGTGAAGTGTAGAGAATGGGGAAGGACCTTTGCTTTGGGAACAGGAGGTGCGGAATTGGCTGTCATTCCAGTGGAACACAGAGATGGGGTGAAGGGAAGATACAGAACTCTCAAAGTTTCCAATGGGCAATAAGTAGCACACACAGAGCCTTATTCTAAGAATCAGGGTCCTCTGTAACTCTCCCAGCTTCCTTCCTACCAAACACCTGTGAGGCCATTACTAAACACAATGCTTTTTTTTTCCACTCTCTGAGTCTCTACTAATGATTCTCTGATGGTATTCCAGGTGGTGAGACAGGGCAAGAGGAGATACTTTTGCTATTGTTGGGGGCAGGAGGCCTAGTATGAAGTCCAGACCTACAGAATCCCAACCTGGAGATGAAAGAACACTTTCAGTGGATTTGCTGTGATGAAGCCATTCACTAGAACAGATAATACGGCCTGTGTTTATCAATGGGTGCAGATTCCCTCCTTCTACCCAGTTCAACCTGGACAAGAGGCCTTGAGCAAGTCAGGAAGAACATTTTGCCAGCCCGTCTCAGGTCTCTCTCTCCAGAAAAGCAACAGCAGAACACTGAAGAATGCCTTTACAAAAAAGGCCAGAAAGAGTACTGAGTAAGGGAGAAAGAAAGAAGGAAGAGCATAGACCAGGTGTGTGCTAAGAGACACACAACTGTTCAGTCCTAACCAATGTCGTCCAAAACAGTCTGACAGAGTTTTTATACTTTGATGTCTAGAGCAAGGTGTGGGTTGTCCAAACTCCTGGCTGACCAGTGAGCATCCCAGTCAGAGAGCCACCCAATACCATTCTCGACAGGGAAAGTGAAGATGAACGTGACTGGAAGCTGAACAATGTGATCTCACTTCCACTTCACGCCGACCCAGATGAGTGGTCTTGGACAAGTCATTTAGGATGCCCGGAGCCTCAGTTTCCTGAGATTATTATAAAGAGTGATGCTAAATATCTGCTGCACTCTCGCTGTATGATCAGGGAAACTGTTTATTTCTTATGGTGCCTTATTATGCCACTGACTCTGCCTTATGAGAGGCAGGGCAAATATTCTCATTTTATAGACAGTAAACAGAAGCTCAGAAAAGTCAAGAGACTTCTTTACGGTCACAGAACTTGTAAGAGCAATGAGATCCAAGTCTTCTGATTCTAAATCCAATTCTCTTTCTACCACACTATTCTGTGCTCAAATGAAACAGCTCCTGTGAAAGGACTTCATATAAAAGTCAGCATTAAAAAAAAAAATCTGAGAGGTAAACTTTAATTCCAGACACCATGTTTTCTTCTTCACTATATCAACAATAAGGAAACTGCTCTGCTTCCTGCAATAAATAATTTTATCAAATATACTTTACAGCACCTTGCAGTGGGTTGGATGGTGGCCCCCAAACAGATAATGCACACATTCTAATACCTGAAACCTGTAAATGTAACCATATTTGGAAAAAGCATCTTTGCAGATTTAAGTTAAGGACCTTGAGTTAGGATCATCCTAGATTATTCTGGTGGGCCCTAAACCCAATGACAAGTGTTCTTATATGGGACACATGGAGGAAAAGACACAGAGGAGAAGGAAGGTAAAGATGGAATAAAGAGAGACGTGGCCACAAGCCAAGGAATGCTACCACACACCAGAAGCTGGAAGATGCAATGAACAGACTCTCCCCTAGAGCCCCTGGAGGGAACATGACCTTGCTCTAGCAGCTCCCAGAATTGTGAGACCTACATTTCTGTTGTTGTAAGTTACCACGTTTATGAAAGGGGAAAACAAAGACTGAGTAGCTCACCCAAAGTCATAAAGTGTATAAAGAGGGGAGCCCAGCTCTGACCTGGGTACTCTGGCTTCAGATCTGGTGTTTGCAATACAGTGCACTCTGAGGATGAAGGTCTGGTGGAAGGGGGCCCATCTGTCTTCCAGCAGACTATGTGATACAAACGCTGCTGCCAATAAAGTGATGGGTCAGGTATTCAACCCACACCTAGCTCCAGAAACAATCTGGCAAAGAGGAATCAGTGGCACATGGACACAAGGTGATACCTACCAAAACACAATGGGAAAAGCCTTGCAGGCTCGGCTGTCAGGCCCATCAGTGCTGTTTCCAAAGCTACCTGCTCAGCGGCAGTGGCCCATTTACCTATTTCCCTACATCTTTATGGCAACAAGCTGGGACAGAGTAGCTTTAGGGTTTTCCAAGGCTATTTGCCCAACAGCTGGAAAAAACCTTTCCTTTCTCTTGCTATAAATCCTGAAGCTTTCTGTAAAACAAAGTTCTTCTATCCTCCTGTCACAAACAGAGCCATAAAGCCACTGGGGTATGGGTATTTAAGGTATGAGAGGACAATGGCTCCTTGGGAAAGGTGGCAGCAAAAAGGAAGAACTAGAAGAAAAACAGTTTACTTCCACTGTGGGACCTTGCACAGACAAACATTTCTCAGGAAAGCAAGAAACACCAAGAGTGAGGTGATGCCCCTGTGCCACCCAGAGGTGCTGGGGTGCCTATGGCAGTGGATTTAGAGGACAAGGAGGGTACAGAATGTTGCTCTGAGCTGGGGCCTGTCAATTCCCAGGTAAAGACAGTTGTCTCATGGAATCCTTCAGGTTGTTAGGAAGGCTGAAGTAAGGGCCCAGTTTCAAGATAAGGAAACGAAATCTCAGAGAGGCTATGGAATTTGGTTGAAAGTCACAAGGAACAAGAGACTGAGCTGTGTGACCCTAAGGCTCATTCTCCTTTCCTTTACACCACCCTGCCTTAAAAGGGTATTTCTTTCCGTGGAAAAGCTGATTTCTTTTTTTTTAAAATAAATTTATTTATTTTGTTTTTGACTGTGTTGGGTCTTTGTCGCTGCGCACGGGCTTTCTCTAGTTGTGGCGAGCGGGGGCTACTCTTTGTTGTGGTGCGTGGGCTTCTCATTGTGGTGGCTTCTCTTGTTGCGGCACACGGGCTCAGTAGTTGTGGCACGCAGGCTCAGTAGTTGTGGCTCGCTGGCTCTAGAGCGCAGGCTCAGCAGTTGTGGTGCACGTGCTCAGTTGCTCCGAGACATGTGGGATCTTCCTGGACCAGGGCTCGAACCCGTGTCCCCTGCACTGGCAGGTGGATTCTTAACCACTGCGCCACCAGGGAAACCCAACCCCTGTCCTTTAGTAATCTAAATGTCCTTGGGTTTTCTGCCTTCTGATATAGGTCTCACCACTTTTTTTTTTTTTTTTTAATTTATTTTTGGCTGTGTTGGGTCTTTGTTGCTGCACGCAGGCTTCCTCTAGGTGCAGCAAGCCGGGGCCACTCTTCATTGTGGTGCGCGGGCTTCTCATTGGGGTGGCTTCTCTTGTTGTGGAGCACAGGCTCTAGGCGCGCGGGCTTCAACAGTTGTGGCACGTGGGCTCAGTAGTTGTGGCACACTGGCTTAGTTGCTCCGCGGCATGTGAGATCTTCCCGGACCAGGGCTCGAACCCGTGTCCCCTGCATTGGCAGGCAGATTCTTAACCACTGTACCACCAGGGAAGCCCCTTACCACTTTTAAATGGATGACAATGTCTGAAGGCATTTCCATTACCTCAATAAACATGAATAAGTCTGACCTACAGATACCTAAAATGAACCGGAGCAGGCCTTACCAAACAAAATAAAGGGTGTGTATATGTACTTTCCATTAAAAAAAAATTCAGGTATTTCCTTTTCCAGTAGAGAGGAAGGTGAGAGATAGAGAGATATGGCTTCAGAACAGCAGTATCAAAGCATATACTGGTGGGAGTCTGACCTACATACAAGCTTTTTTTTTTAAAAAAAAAAAAAACAGCAGGCATCTGAAGCCTGAAAAATGGAAAGGTTTGCTAAAATTAGGCTTTGCCTAGTGGAAAAATCCCTCACACTCTCAGGTTTATTAGATCTTATACTAAAGCGTTACGGCCACCATGCCTAATAGAATATTAAGGATTTTATTTTTATTCTTTGGGATGGGAGAGGCAGGTGGGTAAGGAACACAAAACTAGGAAAGGGAACCTATGAATTTCCAATCTTAAGCACATTTCATTGCTGTTCCTATCCACCCATGGCACACTCTCGGGCTGAGTCTCCCAGAGAACAGAAATAACAATCGGGGCCAAGTGAGGGGAAGCCCAGGCTCCTTGGAGATTGCTCCTCCCACAGCAGCTTCCGGGGGGGCACAGACGCTCTTTGTTGAAGACTGTGCCCTAACTGTTCTCTCTGTGAGGATAACCTGCTACTCCGGAAAGCAGCACAGCAGCCTTGTTATCACATCATGCAAGCAGGACCAAAGGCACCGCAGATAATAAAGACTTGGCTGATGTGACGAGCTAGTCCTTTTCCCTCTTCAGTGCGGGGCTCTGAGTTGGGTGGAGAGGGGAGGCTGGGAAGTGATGAGTAGTTGTAATCCTTTCCTAAGTAGTATTTCCCACGGGGAGGGTTCTGTAAGTGGGTCTAACTTGGGGGCTTAAAAGTCGAGTGCCTAATGCCTTGCTTGAAATTTCCTTGAACAACAAGTATTTTACTGATGCAAATATTCTAGTTTTATTATTAAAACATCTCTACCATCCCTGAGTTCTCATCAAATCAGATCAATTCCTACTCTGATTTTTCTTAGGCACTTCTAAAAATTCTTATATTATTAATGAGGAAACCATAAGGATATTTAAACCAACATGTCCTTTTCTCTCTGCTTTTCACACACAGACACATAACAAAGGCTTCCCCAATGCAGGTGGCTCACTCCAGATCCATGAGGCACGAATACTCAAGAGTGAGCGCCTCATTTACTATTAATTAATTAATTAATTCATTCATTTTTTTACTATTTATTTTTAATGGAACTTTATTGGAGTATAATTGCTTCACAATACTGTGTTAGTTTCTGTTGTACAACAAAGCGAATCAGCCATATGCATACACATGTCCCCATACCCCCTCCCTCTTGAGCCTCCCTCCCACCCTCCCTATCCCACCCCTCTAGGTCATCGCAAAGCACCAAGCTGATCTCACTGTGCTACGCTGTTGCTTCCCACCAGCCAACTATTGTACATTCGGTAGTATATATATGTCGATGCTACTCTCACTTTGCCCCAGCTTCACCCTTCCACCCCACATCATCAAGTCCATTCTCTATATCTACCTCTTTATTCCTGCCCTACAACTAAGTTCAAAAGCCCAAGGGGAGGGCAGAGCTTACACTGCACTTACATACTAGATTTTTAGGTAATCTTCCTGTAAATACACCTGGCCCTCCATTCCTCCGTACCCAAGGGATCTGCATCCACGGATGTAGAGGGCTGACTGAATTCACTGTACAGTGCCATTTTATATAAGAGACTTGAGAATCCATGGATACTCATGCATCCCCCACTGGGGCTCCTGGAACCAATCCCTGGTGGATACTGAGGGATGACTGTAGGTGCCAAGGCCCCTGGAGGGTACCCCCTGCAGTCAGAAGTGTCCTCCTTGCTCACAATCAAGAACACCTCAGGAAACAGCAGACACTACCCAGGCCACTCTCCTTGGTTCCCCATGTGCTGTCATGAATACAATGGTCCAGGGTGTGGGCAAGGGACACCATGCATGTGCTCAAGAACTGATGGCTGTCATGACTATTCACCTTGTGCCATTTAGAATGGCAGTCTTACAGGAAGAACTAGCAAGCCTTTAATTTAGGAATCACTTTATGAAATCACACTGTTTTTCAATTTAAATGAAAAGACGACATGTAGTGCCGTGTATTTTACGAAGAGCAACAAAACCTAAGGGTGGTATGAGGATGGCTATGGCCACCTCCAGTTTCCATTTGCCAACTTTATACTACAGATTCTTCCTCTGACTATCCGTTTGGTGGAAACAAATCAACTTGGGACACTTTATCACAGATAAGAACAAAACCTACAAACAGCTGGAGCTCCCAGGTGAGTTAGGAGTAGGACCAAATACTAACAGCCCAGGAAGAGAGACAGCAGCATACCGATGGTACTCCCTATACAAAAATTCTAGGCACTGGAATGAATTGAAGGGGTGGAGGGGAGGACTGCAGAGGTACAAACTAAATGGAACATGTACAGGTGTCAGTTTATACTAGCCCCGCTGGTGCCTGGGACCATACGTGTTTGACAGTCTGGCAGATTCACAACAATGAGCCATATTTTAATGGGCTCTACCACTAACTGATGGCCAGATATGTGGAGAAAGATTACATGTGATTTACCTACAAAATTATTTAAATTCTAAGAAGTCAGAGAGTTGGACAAATTCACCACTCAGTAATATATTTGTCTTGACTTTCTTCTCACCACTTCCCCAACCTTGCTGGCTTTCAGAGGCTGATTTTTCTCCTTCCTTCACACACCATAAATTCTGACCAAACACCAAAACCTAGCAAACTGACCTGGATAATTACCCTCAGCTCCTAACATAAACGCTGTAGCCTGCTAACTTTTCTAGAACCTAGGAAATATTAGTTGGAAGGACCATGCTCCCATTTATTAACTTACACCTGTGGCAAATAAGAGGCTAAAGCTCTTCTCCACCTAAAACACTACAGACTCCCTCACTTGCTTTGATATATAAGGCCTCTTTAGCCAATTCCTAGAATATGGTGTACAAGACTCAGCTGTTACAATACAATCAGCCTTTTCTGAACTGTCGATATTAAGAAAGCTTTTAATTAGTGGGTTCAATTTATTCTTCTTCATTTTACTTTCCAACACACCTGATTTTTACATTCAAACTCCAAAACAATCTCACAAAACGGGAAACTATGAAAAATGATTACCTTGAGCTGCTGGAACTCTCATACACTGCTAGAGAGATGTAAACTGTGGCATTGTAAACTGGCATGTAAACTGGCATTATCATTTTGGCAAAATTTTGTCAGCATCAACTAATGTGAATACATGGATATCCTAAGACCCATTCTAGGAACATAACAAATTCCACCACTTAGGGGAGGACACAACAGAAATGTATACCTATGTCTCCAAAAGACATGTGCACATGCATGTTCACAGCAGGAGTTACTATTCGTAATAACTAAAATGGAAATGAACCAAATGTCCATCAACAGGAGAATGGATTAATAAATCATGGTAGAGCCCCAAAGTAGACATGTACAACAAGAAGAAAGAATAGCAAGAGCGAAAGACACGTACAGCAAGAGTGAAAGAAGGCAAACAAACAAAAATCAGTATGTGAGTCCATCCAGATAACATTCAAAGCCAGCCCAGGGACTTCCCTGGTGGTGCAGTGGTTAAGAATCTGCCTGCCAATGCAGGGGACACGGGTTCGATCCCTGGTCCAGGAAGATCCCACATGCTGAGGAGCAACTAAGCCCGTGCACCACAACTACTGAGCCTGCACTCTAGAGCCCGCGTGCCACAACTACTGAAGCCCTCACGCCCTAGAGCCCGCGTGCTGCAATTACTGAGCCCACAAGCCACGACTTCTGAAGCCCACGCACCTAGAGCCTGTGCTCTGCAACAAGGGAAGCCACTGCAATGAGAAGCCCGTGCACTGCAATGAAGAGTAGCTCCCGCTTGCCGCAACTAGAGAAAGCCTGTGCACAGCAATGAAGACCCAACGCAGCCCCCCCAAGAAACCCCAAAAAAACCCCAGCCCAACTAGTCTATGATGTTAGACATCAGGACAGTTGTTACCCAAGGGCAGGGAGGAGAGTGAGATGGGTATGAGGGGGCTTCTGGGTACTGGTTACACAGGTATATTCTCTTTGTTAAAAATCATCAAGCAGAATACTTATAGCTTGTGTATTTTTCCATATGTACATTACATTTCAATAAAAAATGTTTAAGAAAAGAGGGACTTCTCTGGAGGTCCAGTGATTAAGACTCCATGCTTCCACTGCAGGGGGCGCAGGTTCGATCCCTGGTTGGGGGTACTAAAATCCCACACACAGCATGGCGTGGCCAAAAAAAAAAGGGAGGGAGCGAAGGAGGAAGGGAGGGAGCGAGGAAGGGAGGAAGGAAGAAAGAATAGTTTTTTTTTTTTTTTTTTTTTTTTTTTTTTTTGCGGTATGCGGGCCTCTCACTGTTGTGGCCTCCCCCGTTGCGGAGCACAGGCTCCGGACGCGCAGGCTCCGGACGCGCAGGCTCAGCGGCCATGGCTCACGGGCCCAGCCGCTCCGCGGCATATGGGATCCTCCCAGACCGGGGCACGAACCCGTATCCCCTGCATCGGCAGGCGGACTCTCAACCACTTGCGCCACCAGGGAGGCCCAAGAATAGTTTTTTAAAGTAGATTTTAAAAAACACTCTCATCGGGCCTCCCTGGTGGCGCAGTGGTTAAGAGTCCGCCTGCCGATGCAGGGGATACGGGTTCGTGCCCCGGTCTGGGAGGATCCCATATGCCGCGGAGCGGCTGGGCCCGTGAGCCATGGCCGCTGGGCCTGCGCGTCCGGAGCCTGTGCTCCGCAACGGGAGAGGCCACAACAGTGAGAGGCCCGCATACCGCAAAAAAAAAAAAAAAAAAAAAACACTCTCATCATACACTCAATGATCATTTTCTTTAAAATTAACTTAAGAAAAGCCTATTTCTGTGAGAAAGTAAAAAGAGAAACATAACCTATTTTTATTCTAAAGGCTATTTTATGAACCCTAGTTTTTTACCACTGTCTCCCTAAAAGAAGAGCTGTATCTGAGTCTCCTCTAAACCCCCTTGGTCCTCCATCACGGAAGGTGGCATTGTGACATCATTTTGGAATAGAAGGAGCCCAGTATGAATCCTGGCTCCACCATGCAGCAAGGCGACATGGCCTTGGCATGCACCAGCTCTTCAACTGTAAAGGCAGGACAATGAGAAGCAAAAATACTGCGGGTGAAGGGCCTGGCATACAAACACCTGTTCTCACCAGGATGTAATTTAGAAAAAAAGGTAGAAGGGTATCTTTTCTAAATGCAGATGGTAGAGCTCCTGAGAAGTTCTCTGTGAACAGTTACTGTGGATGATAATGCTTTAGCACCATTAAGAACCAAATACCAAGGAGCCACAGCGAACCCCCTCCTAAACATTTATCCCAAGAGTTTTAGGAATTAAAATTTTAAAATAACTGTTTTTGAAAAATCACTTTGTGATCATCTCTCTGTTAAGCATTCATATCTTTTAACTTGGAAGAAAATTAGATCTCACAGAGAGGTTTTAAGATCCACTCAAGCAGACAGACAGGAAAACTGAGAAATAAAGTATCCTGTGTCATGAGCCTGGCATGAGCCTGGCAGACTTCTAAAACTATCTCCACAAATGTCATTTAGATCAAGTGGCATGTCAGATGATGGTAGAAAATTCCACCAACTGCAATTTAATAGTGTGTGTGAGAGTGAGTGAGTGTGAGTGAGTGTGAGTGTGTGTGTGTGTGTGTGTGTGTGCATATGAAAATGAATGCTTCCCAAAGTCAACCTAGCCCCATTTTTGGGTCAAGGCAATAAGAACTAATATCTAAACATGTTTGGGGTTGTAAATTAAAAATTCATGTTGGTAACACAAGTTGTCAGATCATAGTTTTTTACGTCATGGCTTCCTCAGGCAAACATGCCTGAGGTTATTTCCATGAGATTTTGAAATTTTGTCATTTGAGGAAGTCAGGGCAACTGACATTAGTTATGTTGGGAATCTTCTCAGGCCTCCAAGGGTTTTTCTATTTTTATTTCAGCTCACCTCTACACGCCCTGGCCAGAGAACTTGCATACCTCCCCAGAAAGCACAAATTTTGGCTCTGGCAGGCACTTGACACATGATTATAAAGTACCTATAAAAATCTTACAGGAAGACTGTTACTAAAGCAATATAATACACAGCACACAGCCATACATATTACCCTCTAGGAAGGGAAGGAATATTGCTGGGGGTAGGGAGGGAATGCTGAAATTAAAGGTATATTTTAGGTTTAATGATGTCAGTAGTTAAGTCTGAAAGAATCGTGAGCTCGACTTTCAAGGTTGTTAAAATGTGGTGAATAGTTGCCAACCTGAAGGGGAACCCGTGAGCTAAAAGATGGGACAATTTGAGCTTGAAAATGAGTAAGGTCCATAATAGATTGAAACACATAAAAATATATAAATTCACAATATTAAAAACATACACACACAACAGAAAAAAAACCCTTATTGGTAACCTTTGGAGACTGTGTGTGTGTGGGGGTGACTTGGCAGAGGGGTTGAACTCATTATTAAGGCAACTGAAAAATAAAGGGAAAGGATGAAGCATTTATCCATCCTTTCCTGTAAGGATTTTCAGGGTAACTAAATGATTGGTGAAGAAAAGCTTTTTAAATAAAAGAATCACTGCTAATAAACATAGAAGAAATATAAATTTAATGCAGACGGAACAATAAATTTAGAAGTCTTACCATTTTGCAACACTTGATAAAGTAACTGATCTAGGAAGCAACTCTCAATGGCAGGTACAATCTTAAGTGAGTCTAATGGGGAACTCTGGAACACCAGAACCACTGACCAATCTGAACACCACCAAGAAAGAACCAACATTACAGGAAAAATGCCTGCACCGCCAAAGTGAACTTGAACCTGCTAAAATATCCAGCGCCATCCTGTGGTTTATTTAAGGGAGACGTGTGGGAGGGAGGAAAGGAGGGGGAAGGATATGTGAAATGACACCATGCACTTTGAGTGCAAGATCAGGCAGAGCCAAACACATGAATGGCATTTTAAAAAAGAAGAATAAAAGGGAGGGTGAACTGTTAACACATTAAAATAGATTTAAGAGAACTATTAGCGAATTCAAACAAATGAAGCATTCAACGACATTTAATTAATGTTATTAGGAATTATGGTTACTTTTGTTGGGTGTAATATAGTAGGTTATGTTAAAGAATAAGATTTCCATTGGTTAGAGATACGTTTTGAAGTCTCTCTCTCACACCAAAGCGAGGAGGAAGAGATAAAATGTTGATAATTTTGAAGCTGTGCAATAGGTATTTGGGGGATTATTATGCTATTCTCTCTACTTTTGTCTACAGTAGAAGATTTTTATAACAAAAAGTTAAGAATGGCAGAAAGGTGATGATCGCTATCATAAGAGTTCATTTGTGCTATTCTTTTTGTGTGTGTCTATCTTCGAGAATGTCTATAAATTAAAAAAAAAAAAAATGTAGACAATCCAAGGATGAATTTTTAAGGATCTCTGGGATATATTGCCGACCCACCCAAGAAAAAGGCATAATGCCAAGAGGACCCTGGAAAGAGAACATGGCAGGCATTATGTGGTGATGGCTATAAAAGCAGATTCACTTGTGTGTAATATCCTAGATGACAATGGACATTCTAAACAGTTTTAGTCAGAAATCACCAACAGTGTGGTTTGCCCCTCTGATGCTCCGTGCCACAGGGATGACCCCAGACTGAGTGGTGAGCAGAGCCTTCCTCTCACCTGGCTGGGGTGGATGAGGCGGCGGCATCTGGTGGTGCATCAGAGGGTAGGGAGGGGGCTGCTGATGAGGCATCATGCCAGGGTGCCCTGCTGCTCCCAGTGGTGCCAGGCCAGGTCCTCCTGAGTGCTGGTGTGCCTGTTGAGGGTTCTGCCCATGCTGCTGCTGTTCCATTTGCTGTCGGGCTCGCAACTCAGCGTATTTCAGCTGTTCCATGTGGAAGTTCTGGCGTTCAGTAAGCAACTGCTGCCTCTGTTGTTCTAACTGTTAAGGAAAGGAAGGGGAAGAGAAATTAAACCAGGAAAGGCTTTCAGAATTGGATGCCAACACAGGATATCTACATGATGCCTAAGTTCCCCATAGCTCATCACAGTTACATAGTCACCTCCTCTCCTGAACAACCACAGTGAAAGAAAAGGCATTATTTCCTGAGTAGAATGAAGTCAAGTTCTTCTCTGTGTTAAGTATAAGGCCTGCCTTTCCCTGGAACCTTCACCCGGTGGGGGGCTATTCTACTCAGGACACTTGTAATTCCCTCTGTTTGGCAGGCCTTCAGATATTTAAAAAACTGTTTCCATGACTGCCTTACTCTTCCCCAGGTGAAACAAGCCTCTCCTGTCCTCTTAATAGTTCCTCAGATACTAGTATTTCAAGTCCAACCAACATTTCCGGGTGCTCTCTTCTGCATGTGATCCTTTTGGTAACTATTTTAGAATGTGACACCAGAGTTAAATCCTCTGGATGAGTGGACGTGGCCTTAGCTGCAAAGATACACATTTTCTATATGGAACTTTGGCGGTACCATTGTAAATCTTAGCTTCCAAGTATCCAAAATTATACTGGGTGACACTTTCACAGCGTATTTTAGAAGCCTAAATAAAAATTTACATGAATCGTGGTTTGAAGAATATAAGCATTTCAATACTCAAGATAATCTTTCTGGGGGTTTCCCTGGTGGCGCAGTGGTTAATAAAACGCCTGTCGATGAAGGAGACACGGGTTCTATCCCTGGCCCGGGAAGATCCCATATGCCGCGGAGCAGCTAAGCCTGTGTGCCACAACTACTGAGCCTGTGCTCTAGAGCCCGTGAGCCACAACTACTGAGCCCGCGTGCCACATCTACTGAGCCTGCGCTCTAGAGCCTGCGAGCCACAACTACTGAGCCCAAGTGCCACAACTACTGAGCCCGAGTGCCACAACTGAAGTCTGCGCCCCTAGAGCCCATGCTCCACAACAAGAGAAGCCACTGCAATGAGAAGCCCGTGCACCGCAACTAGAGAAAGCCTGCGTGCAGCAACGAAGACCCAACAGAGCCAAAAATAAATAAATAAAAACAAATAAGTTTATTTTTAAAGAAAGATAATCTTTCTGGGATTCAAATTAAAATACGGAGAAGTTAGGAAATTCAGAAACCATATGCCTGACAGTAGCTCAGAAAAAGGAGCCCACCTTAAAGGCTATGAAAACTAACTTAACCCAGGGTTGACAGAGAAAATCACCTTTAACATGAACGGAAATAAAAATCCAGATTTCTGGAAGTAGTATAAAGATCATATGGAGGGTTACTAGCACTAGTGCTTTTCTATAATGTTCTATCTCATCATTTTTGACAGCAAGATTTTATTCACTGGGAGGCATTTCTACAGCAGCCACAACAACTCTTGGGCACTTGAGATGTGGCTAATCTGAAATGAGATATACTATAAATGTAAAATAGTCACTGAATTTTGAAGACTCAGTATGAAAAAAATAAAATTTTCATATTGATTACATGTTAAAATATCATTATATACATATACTGGATTAAATAAAACATCATTATAGGGACTTCCTTGGTGGTGCAGTGGTTGAGAATCCACCTGCCAATGCAGGGGTTATGGGTTCGAGCCCTGGTCTGGGAAGATCCCACATGCCGTGGAGCAACCAGGCCCGTGCACCACAATTACTGAGCCTGCGCTCTGGAGCTTGCGAACCACTGCTACTGAGCCCAAGTACCACAACTACTGAAGCCCCCACGCCTAGAGCCCATGCTCTGCAACAAGAAAAGCCACTTCAGTAAGAAGCCTGTGCACCGCAGCGAAGAGTAGCCCCCGCTCGACACAACTAGAGTAAGCCCACGCACAGCAACGAAGACCCAACGCAGCCAAAAACAAAACCATTATAATTTTTTTTTAACGTGGCTACTAGAAAATTTTAAATTACATATATGGCTCATGTATTTCTGTTGGAGAGCACTACTCCAAGGCATTTGATAAGTTAAGGAAATGTAACATTTTAGCTTTCAGGAATAGTCAGTTTTATAGATAAATACTACATACTATCATTAGCAAAATCTAAGTGGAATACCCATGAGAATTAGCTTATGAATCTGGGCTCTTAGCAGAGAGCAGCTTGGGGAGAAGTCCCCGTGGAACCTAGTGAGAAGCCTCACTGGCTATCAGGAGTAGCAAGCAGGGAATGTCTATAGACGGATGGGGCTGCTGGAAGACAGGCCGTGGACACAGCATGAAGACAAGTGGCACAGCCAGATGAGGAGAAGAAAAGGAAAGAACAGATGGTAATGCTTATATCCCCGGTGTTGGTTAGCTGTCTTGCAGAGAGTCTCCCTTGGGAGAAGATCTGAAATGAATGATTTTGTGAGTGGTTGAGGGTTATCACAGGAGGGAGGAAACACGGTGTTACCATGGTCTAACAGGCTGGTGCGGGCTCTTCATTTTCTAAGGGTGACCCGAAAAGGCTAAACCCTGCTCAGTTTAACGTATCCTTCTTTTCATAATCAGAAGGGAGTTGCAAGGTGTAAACAGCAAGAGAATCCTCTGGAAGTCCAGCTCTGCAAGATGACTAATCAGTGAGATAATGTAAGTAAAAGGCAGACCGAAAAAACAGAATCTAAAGGTTCTGACCATTAAGTGCTATGGCCAGAAAGGTTTTGCTTTCTTCTAACTATTCTTTCCAGGAAATTAAGCACTTTGCTGAGGTTAGACTTAAGAGGTTGCCAGAAAACGACCTCAACCTATGTTTTTGTTGAGCCACTATTGGTCTGGACAGGTCGGCTGAAGTCCAGCAGTTACGTAAGAACTCCAGAATATAGGTCAAGATCTGCTTTATAAAAAGCTGAACTGTTACTGGAGGAAGACTTTGTGTCTCTGAAGGGAAATATTAGTCTCTGCCTTACCTATCTCAATGGGTTTTTTGCTTTTTTTTAACTGAACCAGCCTTTCTTTGGGAACTGACCTTAGTATCGAAGTATTAATCTTGGGAAGAAAAATTTGCCCAATCTTCCTAGTTTACAAATGAACTAACCTCAATTATACTATTTTTTCCTGAGCTTCACTCGTCATTTCAAAACACAGAAGGTAATTAAAAGGTAATTAGAAGAATTAAAAAGGATGTGATTAAACACACACATCCCTGAAAAGAACCCAGTTTAAGCTTTAGATCCAATGTGGAATGAATAGGTCCTCTGAAGTGAGAGCAACGTCCAGACAGCAGGCTACCAGTTGGCTCCAAAGGGCCACCTCTGTTCTAGGGCACATGCAACAGAGTTTATGGACACATACTGGCCCCACCATCCAAAAGAAATACCTCTCTTGTTATAGATATCTTACTGTTACTAAATCCAACTGAAGACTGCATTCACTTTTGTGGCAATGAAATGTGGGAATCTTTGAGGAGAGTTTGACAGTACTGGGCAAATTTTTCTTTCTTTTTTTTTTTTTTTGCAATACGCGGGCCTCTCACTGTTGTGGCCTCTCCCGTTGCGGAGCACAGGCTCCGGACATGCAGGCTCAGTGGCCATGGCTCACGGGCCCAGCCGCTCCGCGGCATATGGGATCCTCCCAGACCGGGGCACGAACCTGTATCCCCTGCATCAGCAGGCGGACTCTCAACAACTGCGCCACCAGGGAAGCCCCTAAAGTACTTTTTTTTTTTTTTTTTTTGCGGTACGCGGGTCTCTCACTGTTGTGGCCTCTCCCACTGCGGAGCACAGGCTCCGGACGCGCAGGCCCAGCAGCCATGGCTCACGGGCCCAGCCGTTCCGCGGCACGTGGGATCCTCCCAGACCAGGGCACGAGCCCGCGTCCCCTGGATTGGCAGGCAGACTCCCAACCACTGCGCCACCAGGGAAGCCCTAAAGTACTATTTTTGATGTACATTTATGTCTGAGATGCACTGAATAAAAAAAAAAAGCAAGTTGCAACAACAATATGTCAATTATATTAAAAAAAAAAAACCTTTGTGCCCATGTATAAACATTACATACACACTGAAAATGTTCTGAAGACACTAAACTATTAACAGAGATTATTCCTAGGAATGAAACTGAGGGTAGAAGACACTTTTTAATTTATCCATTTCTTTATTATTTGAAAAATTTTCATCACACCTATTTTTGTAATCACAAAACAAAATACTTAAATTACCCAAGTTATATATGCTTCAGATACCCTGATTTTCTTCTCTCCCTTTTCTATTTCCAAGGACTATAAAGTCCCAACAGCTAAACCGGATAGTGTAAATTACTCATGTAAATAGGGCGCTAATGAAGCTGTTCACTTTCTTTCAAGGCTCCGATCTGGCTCTAGGGAACCCAGATTCATACAAAGCTGCCTGTGGCCCTGATCTGAAGACATCCCCACCCCCACTGCGTTCAAACCCTGCCTTCCTCTCCCCCTTCATTCCTACACTGTGTATGTATAAAGCAGCCGAATACAAATGGAACCGGAACATAACAGAGCACTTTTCTACACCAAGACCCCAAACACACACACAGCTGCAAGTGCAGCTGAAGTTCACACAGAGCTCTTCTCCCAACTTCATTTGCATAGAACAGGGAGGTGGGGGGCGGGGGGAAAGAGTAAAAGAAGGTGGGGGCCTCAAAAATCCATCTACACTGCTAAGGGTCGAAATACCAGCCAAGACTTGAAGCCTCTGACTACTTGGCCTCAGAACTGAAGTAAACACACCTTCCTTTGAAAGGTTTGGTATCAGTAACCAGACATCCACTTAAGAGAAAACCAGACATACTCATTCCTTCTTACACCTCTGGCAAAACAAAACAACACAACTGCATCTTTCTGCTCCACTGGAGGCAGAAATCCAAAGGGGGACACGGCACCACTGTTGTGACTGTCATTCTGTCCTTGTAAAGTGCTTGCTGCCTGAGGCCCTACGTCTTTTTTTGAATCAGAAGTAAACCTGCTCAGTCCTAAGTACAGCTTTCTTAATCTCAAATAAAACTATCCACAATGTCACGGTGCATGTCTAATAACAGTTTCAATTATATGACAGGCAGTACAGAAATGAATTACTACAAATATGCAGAAAACAAAGTTAAATACAATTCTCCTGGGGCAGTATAAAATTAACTTTTTGTTCTTTTTTCCTTAATTTATCACAGAGTACCACAAACTTTTCTAACCCTACACCCTGTGTGTGAGGACATCCCATTAGTAATACCTTTAAATCCATCCAGAACTTGACCGTTTCTCCTCACTTCCACGGCCCACCACCACCTCACGTGGACTTCCCAACAGCCTCCTCACCAGTCTCCCCTTTTCTAAACTTGTCACTTTATATTCTCTACAGACAGCAGAGAGACTGATCGCCACTTAACTGTAAGGAAAATGATGCCAGTTTTCTGCATGTATTCCACATTTTTATGGAATAAATAAAATAGGCCCTGCAATTATTCCACATTTTTTTTTTTTTTCTTTTTGCGGTATGCGGGCCTCTCACTGTTGTGGCCTCTCCCGTTGCGGAGCACAGGCTCCGGACGCGCAGGCCCAGAGGCCATGGCTCACGGGCCCAGCCGCTCCGCGGCATATGGGATCCTCCCAGACCGGGGCACGAACCCGTATCCCCTGCACCGGCAGGCAGACTCTCAACCACTGCGCCACCAGGGAGGCCCCACATTTTTTTTTTTTTTTTTGCGGTATGCGGGTCTCTCTCACTGTTGTGTCCTCTCCCGTAGCGGAGCACAGGCTCCGGACGCACAGGCTCAGCGGCCATGGCTCACGGGCCCAGCCGCTCCGCGGCATGTGGGATCTTCCCAGACCAGGGCACAAACCCGTGTCCCCTGCATCGGCAGGCGGACTCTCAACCACTGCGCCACCAGGGAAGCCCAATTCCACATTTTAATCACAGTAAAATGAAAGGCTTCTGGATGGTTTACAGGGACTTCTGTGATTAGGGCAACATCATCTCTGCCTTCACCATCTTACCTCTCCCCACTCACTCATGTCCCAGCCCACCCCACCTACTCCTTAGTTCCCAAACATGTCAGTCACGCTCCTGCCTCAGAGTCTCTAATGCTGGCTGTTTCTAGGGCTTAGAGACATTCGCCCAACTCTCAGTTTCTCAATAGGGCCTACACCAATGACACCACTTAGAACTGAAATCCTTCCCGTGCCCCGCCCAATCTCACTTACCCAGCCTGAAACATACAGGTATGTATACATACACAGTATATATGCATGCATACACATACAAAGAACATAATATCTAACATCCTTCATTAATTATTTAAGCTCTACCAAGGCAAAGAGTTTTGTTGGGTTCTATTCACCAGTGTTATCTCCAGTACTTAATACACCTAGAACAAAGTAGGTGCTCAATAAACATTTGCCAAACGAAAAAATGAACTTAATCCATCATCTATGATGTGGATAATCCATCAGCTCTAGGCAGGCTGACTCTTCAGTCTCCTCAGCAATCATACCTTTCTCTTCACAGTTTTGGATTTGGACCTTTTCTACAACTCAGATCAGTCCTTCCTTTACCAAGAAGCTTTCCTTGATAATCTGAGCCAATCACGGCCTCCCCTCCTCTGACTTTCCATAGCCTCACTACCTCGTGGTATCTTCGTGTCAGTTTCTCATCTACCCTCTCACCTCCTTAAGGACAGGGTCCAGGTTTCTCACAGCTTTGAGTTTCCTACAATGTCTCTCTTTTCAAAGGTATACAATTTCTATACCTAGTCAAATGAGAGCATTAAGTACAGAACCTATAAATGAGATCAACACAGAGATTCTCACTGGTCTCAAAGTATTATTTTTCCCCCTTTAATCCAAGTAAGAATGCTTTAGGTAGGACGCAGGCCCTCCAGTTCTCTTCAGACCCCAATACAGCCCATGTCTGACACCTGTTCTCTTGAGTGATGTGTGCTATCTGCTTGGCACGGAAGGCTACACACTTGGGCAGACCCTCTCAGTTTCGAACCCAGGGCCAGCTCAGCATCCTCACCTCAACTGGGGTCAGTAGTCTTTATCGGGCTTCCCTGGTGGTACAGTGGTTAAGAATCTGCCTGCCAATGCAGGGAACATGGATTTGAGCCCTGGTCCGGGAAGATCCCACATGCCGCGGAGCAACTAAGCCTGTGTGCCACAACTACTGAGCCTGCACTCTAGAGCCCACGAGCCACAACTACTGAACCCACGTGCTACAACTACGGAAGCCCGCACGCCCAGAGCCCGTGCTCCACAACAAGAGAAGCCACCCCAATGAGAAGCCCACGCACCGCAACAAAGAGTAGCTCCACTCACCGCAACTAGAGAAAGCCTGAGTGCAGCAACAAAGACCCAAAGCAGCCAAAAATAAATAAATAAAAATAAGTAAATTAAAAAAAAAGTCTTTATCATGTCAATTCCTGGACAGACTCTGTATATTCCATAACTGACTTCCTCCAATATTAGTACTTTATGAGAGGACTGTAACAAAAGCTACTGAGCTCTAATTATAGCTGTATACATAAGATCTATAAAAGATATTAAATTGTTATATCCTTATTCTTAATTTCTAAATAATTAAGAATCAAGAGAACATCTGATTTTACGTCATTAGAGAGAGAAAGAAACTTCTTATCTGATTCTGAAAGTGTACGAAAAGATTCTTGAAATCTGTTGCTATATAAACAAAACCATATGTTTAATTCAAAAACGCATGTCCTGAAGCTACTGCTTACTAGTTAAAGATGAGCAGGACCTCACCTACAGTGAACTGAGGAGTGTGGTAGGCAGAGCACTGGGCAGTGGGTTAGAACGCGCCGCTCCGGGCTGACCTGACCCCTGTCCACAATTTCAACTTTCATGAGTCATAACAAAGGGTATCAAAACCTTGCATATCTCAGAGTCTCTAGGTTAAGATGCGGTTAAGAATGGCTCATTTCTTTATAAATTTTGAAGTACTAGATAAAAACGCAGAGCTGAACAAACACAGGTTTGAGACCCAGCTCTGTTATTTATGAACTGTGTGATCTGAGATACATGAAGTGTACCTTGTTTAAGCTCTAGACTCTTCGTCTATGAGAATGGTTAACAAAGAAATGGCCTCATGTTCCCACCCAGCATCACTGCTGGATTCTAAATGTTCATAAAGCCAACAAAGACTTATAAATATTAAGAATTTAATATATAATTGTTGATTATTGGTTTGCATAAAGGGAGGCACAGAAATATTTACTGAACACTTACTCTGTGTTCTAGGCAGTGTGCCAGGCACATGCCATAGTTATCTCATTTAATCCCCACAACAGTTCTGTGAGGAGAGGAAATCATCAGTAGGAAAATAGCCACGGTTTTGCTCGCCCACAGGGAAGGACAGGATAACTAGTGCTGGGAAGGAGAAAAATAGATTATGTCTTACTGTGCATGAAATGAATGGAAGCCATTTTAAAGTTTGTAGGATTTTTTGGCTGTTGTGATAGTGAGCCTCCAAGGTTGCCCCCAGTGATCCCGCTTCCTAATATTTAGGCCTTCTCCACTGAGCCCTGCCAGCCCAGAGCCCCACCCAACCCCAGAATCAAGGTTGGGCTGTGGGACTGAGAGAATACAGCAGGAGCACAGGAACGTGACTGCCAAGTTTAGGTTATAAAAGATACTGTGGCTTCCACTTTGGGTGCTCTTTCACGTTCTTGCTGTTTTCAGTCACTTGCTCTGGGGGGAAGCCACTTCATGAGGAGTACTATGGAAAGGCCCACGTGGCAAGGAACTGAAGCCTCCTGCCAATAGCCACATGAATAAGCTTTGAGGGGTATCCTCCAGCCCCAGCTGAACCTTACGAAGACTGCATCCTAACCAGAGACCCTGAGCCTGATCCACTCAGGAAAGCTGCTCTCAGATTCCTAACCCTCAGGAAATGTGTGAGATACTGTTTTCAGTCGCTGCTTTGGGGTAATTTTTTACATAGCAATAACTAATATAGGTATGCTACTGATATTCAGTGGCTAGGGCTAGGGACTGTCTTATAAAATGAATTTTACTGTCCCAAATGCTGATTAAGAAAAAACAGGCCGACCACCAAAGGACTTGAGAAGATCAACCTTGTGTGGTGAAAAAGATTCAGTAGGATGTTTTCCCACATTTTCGGTTGTGCTGTTTTATTCAGAGACTATTCTGTAAAATGTTTTATGTGCTCAATTAGAATTTAAGATTAAAAAAATAGATTCAAGTAAGAAAAACCCAGTGGACTCAGATTAATTTGAGATAAATAACTATGAGAAATCCAGAGCACAAGGATGTCTGAGAATCAGTGGAGAGAACTGGGAAGGGACTGAGGACTCTGCTATTCCAGGGGACAGTTCCACGAGGGGGGTTTAAAAGAGTGAGGAATCCACAAGTTCACCCTCTGAAGATAAAGCAATTTAGAGCTGAGAAAAGAGCCCCTTGACAATCTAGACATAGTTGCATTAAATGCCCAGAGAGGGTCATGCCAATCTTCCAGGCTAACATCAGTTCTGCTTCACGAATGACAGCAAGGCTTCTGGTTGCCAGTGGGAACTATGCAATGATCACTTGAATTCTGCATGTGCCAATAATCCATTATGTAGCCCCCTGTTATCCCAAGTACCCTAAAAATGGCTATCAAATGACAAAAGGGCAGCTTATTAGGGTAAGATAAACACAAACACTCACTCTTCAAAGCTCCAGCTCACCTCTAGGAAGTTTCCTCTAATACCCTCTCCTTCTCCGCATCTTCCATGTATGTTCCCTTAAGAACTGAACACACGATATTGTTATTTGTCTTCTTGACTGTCTTCCCTGTTAAACTAAAGTAAGGTCCCCCAGGGTAAACTTTCCTTTCCACTTTCCCAGCTTCTGACACTGATGCTGGCATACATCCATTCAACAGACATGTAAACAAGGGCCTATGATGTGCCAGCTGTGTGTGAACAAAGACACTTAACAAACTCTGCCCTCAAAGAGAATACGCTCTGGTATGGGAGGCGGGCGCATGAACTAGCATTTACAATATAGTAAGTGCTCTGTTAGGCTGCTACAGAAGCAATGGGGAGGGCATGTCACTCACAGGTTCAGGGCTGAGGGATGCAGGAGGTTGGCAAAGAGTAGGAAAAAAGGCCTTGCTGGTGGAAGAGCAGGATGCACTCAGGTGGCAGAGAACACACACGGCCATGAGGGAAGCCTGCATGTGGCGTGCTGTGACATGACTGGTGCACAGAGAGCAATGGAGATGAGACTGGGGTGGCCTGTTGCTCCTGGGACAGGAGAGGGCTGGTGATGTGAGAGATAATTACAGGATTAGGGAAGTGGGGATGAGGTAGCATAGAGTGTGGGTAGGATAGTTACTGAAGCAGCCTCTTCCTCATGGAGCCAGAATGTAAGTGGAAGAACAGGTCTTAGGACGAAATGAAAACGGGCTATTGTGATAGTTACTGAGCTACTCATCATGAAGAATCTGCCAGAGGACTTGCTTGGATTAACCACTAAGAAAGAGTTTAACAAATGCAAATGGATCCTTAAAATTAAAACTCTTCTGGAATGGTTAAACTTAAGGTTCTCCCATTTAGAGATACCAGTATCTGGTATGCTGACAAAAAAGTCAAAACAATCAGAAAATCAGAAAAAGTCCGAACTAAATCCTCAAATTTAGCCCACTGTTTAGAAAGGCATTAATTCCTTTCCTGGTCAACTCATTAAAAAACAAATTTCTCAAAACAAACAAACAAAAAACAACAAAAAACCCCAAATTTCTCCAGAGAACTTCATCTCTGTCTCTCCAAAAAATCCCTTGAAATAACCAAATGTTCCCCTGATTATATGTTTCTTACTTTTTGTGGCTTCCTTCCTCATTCTTGGCCTTTTTCATAATTCTTTTTGTCCTGTTTGGGCCACATCTTTATATCAAGTGTATGCCAGAGAAAATACTGCTTACCAGTACTCTGCTAGGGCTGGTTCCACCTGCCCTTCCCTATACAGGAGAGGGAAGGTAACAAATAGGTAATAAAGTAAGTCTAAGATCCAACTATTATAGAAGGGAGAATTTGATACCATCATGTATCTGGAAAGCCAAGAGGTGTAAGAAGCTGAGGTTTAGATAATTATTTTCAGAGTTCCTTTTATTTATCATCACTGGCTGATAATCCTTTTGAAAGGGCAAAGCAAACACAGAAAAAAGGTTAGACAATAGCCACGGAGACCAACAAATTACGTTACTGTATTTTCTCTATTTCTATTTCTCGTATTTTATGAAAGGTGGTCAGAGTTTAATTGTGAAAAAGCCACTATAAAATTCCCCTTACTTACAGCTTCTTTCTCTCTGTCCATGATGGTTTCCAGTTCTTCAAAATGTCTAAGTTTGATCTCCAGTTTCTTCATTTGTGTCTCAACCAGGAGAGCTACCAGAGACTTGATCTTTCTCTCTTCCACGGCAGCCAAGTGCTAAGGGCAAAAAAATCATTCAAAGTATTTAGGTAAATGTTTGCTTAATAAACAGTAAGGAAATGCTGAAATTACTATTGAAAGTGGGAATTATGGAATTAAGAATGGCACCCTGGATGCCCCCCCTTTGCATGTTTCTACTATTTATTTCAATTTAAAATAACAGGGACTTCCCTGGTGGGACAGTGTTTTAAGAATCCGCCTGCCAATGCAGGGACAAGGGTTCGATCCCTAGTCTGGGAAGATCCCACGTGCTGTGGAGCAACTAAGCCCATGTGCCACAACTACTGAGCCCGCATGCCACAACTACAGAAGCCCTCGCACCCAGAGCCCGTGCTCTGCAACAAAGACGAGCCCTGCAATGAGAAGCCCGCATACCGCAACGAAGAGTAGCCCCAGCTCGCCACAACTAGAGAAAGCCCATGCACAGCAACAAAGACCTGACGCAGCCAAAAATAAACAAATGAATGAATGAATTAAAAAACAACAACAACAACAACTATCCATGCCTGAATTTCTGGTACTTACAAATATAAGTCTATATATAGATATAAATCTATAAATACTAGAAATTAAGGATTAAAAGGAAACTTCTCCCATGCTAATCTACTCTCTTCAAAGAGCCCACCAAGGAGGAAAGGTTGAATCAGGGCCTTGAAAGGCAAAGGAGGACACCATGGCCTGGAAGGCACTTCCCCATCTACCACCCACTTACTTCCCACCCTCACTCTGTAACTCTGTTTTTCCCTCCTTATGAACTGTCCAGGAGCAGGCAAGCAGTGCTCTCCTTCAGCAATCAACACTCAGATGCAAAGCCCCCACTGAGTGTCCACTGTGAACAGAGAGGAGGGGGTGAACAATATTCCACCCCTAGTTTGGGGACAGGGTATAAGACAGGAGGTTATTCTGGAAGAATGTACCACTCACTCCCCTGTACAGGACTGATGAGTCCTACTCATGCTTCCTGTCAAATCAGCAGCACACAGAGGAAGATGCCACATTACTCAGAGAGGATGAGGATCGCACATTTGGCCAACGTCCTGACTACATGCAAAGGATCAATACCACCTTCTCCAGACACCATCCAAGAGCTTATACCAACAAACTCCCAACAGTATTTTGCACTATTACACCTACTGAATTTATGTGCTTATCTTGCTTCTACACAAGGTTTTGAGAAGTAACACAGAGTGGCTGACTTATTGATCTGTGTTTCTTATAGAATCTAGAAGGAATGAACATACAGGAGGAGTTTAACATAGGCTTTTGGGAACTAAACTGGTAGAGAACACTTAAATAAGAGCCTTATTTTTCACTCTTTTACAGTTGATAAAGAAAACTATAGTTTTATACCTATAGAGACCCACCTGCAGGAAGATTCAGAAGTGTAAGCAGAAGATTTTATGAAAGAATCTACAGCTAGTAATGGTCATGTCTGCCTCCCTGACTACATTAAGCTGCATCAATATAACACCAAAAGTTTAAATAAAGATTACATGATTCTAAGCCTGCTATCACTGACCGTGTTATGCAATTTTATATTTCTAATGAGATATAAAAAAACAGGTTCCAAAAAAAAATTCAGACTGTCACAGACTTCTCAAAAGCAAAAACTAGGTTTTTGAAGACAAAGGTAAAAATGCCTTCCAAATTGAGGGCTAATAAATTTCAGTCTAGAATTTCAAGTACAACAACTTAAACCAATTAGGTGCAGAATAAAGACATATTTCCAAAATCAAGGACTCAAAATCCTACACATGCTTTTGAAGGACATGCTCCAGTTAACTTCGTGTAAACTGAGAAAAGGATAAAAGACCTGAGATCCGGACATCACAGACTCAACCTAAGAAAGAAGTCCTAAGTTAACAGGGTGGCACAAACAGGCCAAAAGCAAATAGGGACAAATGAAAAAAGACTGGCAATATAATGATAACCAAAGCTGGGTGAGGGGTACAGGGTCATTACACTATTTTGTCTACTTCTGTATATATTCCAGTAGTTGCATAATAAATTTTTTAAAAGGGCAGAAGGTGGGTCAATAGACGGTGCTGGGACAACTGGATATCCAGAAACAAAACGATAAATTTGGACCCCTACCTCACATAATACACAAAAACTAACTCAGTAGATCATAGATCTATATGTAAGAGCTAACACTAAAACATTCTTAGAAGAGGTGGCGCAGTGGTTAAGAATCCAGCTGCCAATGCAGGGGACATGGGTTCGAGCCCTGGTCCGGGAAGATCCCACATGCCGCGGAGCACCTAAGCCAGTGTGCCACAGCTACTGAGCCTGTGCTCTGGAGCCCGCGCTCCACTACAAGAGAAGCCACCACAATGAGGAGCCCGCACACCGCAACGAAGAGTAGCCCCTGCTCGCCACAACTAGAGAAAGCCCGCGCGCAGCAACAAAGACCCAATGCAGCCAAAAACAAATAAATAAATTTATATTTTTTTAACAAAAAGAAATTCTAGAGAGTTCTTTGAACAGAAGGAAAAAACCTCTTCCATTAAAAGAAAAAACTGAAATGGAGCTAGGAACTGAGAAGCACCAGACAGGGAAAACTGAACTTAGGTTCTAGCATTATTGAAGAAGTTATAAAAATAATTTGGATTAAATTGCAATAACTCAAGAATGAATTGTGTAATCATTAGGAAAAACACTAAAAGAACAAAAGTGTATGTAATGAACAACGTCACTGGAAAAAAATACTAGAATAAAAATTATTGAATTAAAAATAAGATGTTAAGGGCTTCCCTGGTGGTGCAGTGGTTGAGAGTCCGCCTGCTGATGCAGGGGACATGGGTTCGTGCCCCGGTCCGGGAAGATCCCACATGCCACGGAGCGGCTGGGCCCGTGAGCCATGGCCGCTGAGCCTGCGCATCCAGAGCCTGTGCTCTGCGATGGGAGAGGCCACAACAGTGAGAGGCCTGCGTACCGAAAAAAAAAAAAAAAAAAAGATGTTACAATTGGAGGAAACTGATGAACAGCACACAAAATTGCTCTATAATATTTTTGCAACTTCTATGAATCTAAAAAGTGAAAAGGAAAAAAAAAAAAGGCCTGTCCAAGGCTACATAACTATCATGTGGGGGGAAAGGGGTTAAAATCCTGGTTTGAAGACTATAAAACGTGATATATAAGGTGTGATGTGGAAGAGATATTGAATAAGTAGCTGTCTAAGCAAATGATATTTTACTGCCTCATGCATTAAGGGTGGTTTGATTATGCTGAGAATTTAAACTGGACCAGCTTTAGCCTGCCTGCCTGCCTGCCTGCCTGCCTTCCCCCCTCCCTCCCTCCCTTCATTTATTTGGCTGTGTGGGGCTTTGTTGCCGCCGCATGTGGGATCTTTAGTTGCGGCATGCATGTGGGATCTAGTTCCCTGACCAGGGATTGAACCTGGGCCTCCTGCATTGGGAACGTGAAGTGCCAACCACTGCACTGCCAGGGAAGTCCCTAGATGTTTTAAAATGTTCTTTGCTTTATATGTACTCACCTTGTCTCCTTTTATGCTAAGAGTTTCTTGCCATTCTGGCCCATGAATTATAATACATTTTTCTCTAATTCATAAGCTGCATTGCAAGGGCAGCGGGTGGGGTGGGGTGGGGCAGACTGCTTACTGCCTCTGTATAACTATGGCATAGAAGTTACCTTGCTTCTCTGTGACTGCTTCCTCATCCGTGAAGCTGGAAAGTAACTGTATCCACATCAAGGTGGTTGAGAGGACACACAGGATGTACTTAGAACAGTGCCTGGAACATGGTAGGTGCCTGAAACTTGCGAGCAGTAACATTGCTGTACCTTAAAAGCCCATTTTGTTGGAAGACCCTCCTCTGTCTGCACTGGACCGCTTCTAACATGTCTTTTAAGACCTGGCCTTAGGCATCACTTCCTCTGGGTAGCTCCCTTACATCACGGCTCCCACAGCCTCCATGACAGTTCTTACTGCACTGTATTTTATCTATTCACTTGACTTTCACTCCCCAAAGTCAAGGCCCTAGGAAGCCCCATATTTATGACTGCTTGGCAACTTTAGAGATACAGGAAATAAGGAGATGAGGTGGGGAGTAGAGAGGACATGGAGAAGAGGCAGCCTTTATCCAAAGCCTAGAATTCACCTGCGACTAAGGTTAAAAAACCACTAGAAATCTCTAGAAGTAAACCTGGGCACTTTGAATGCAGGATGAGAATATAACCAGCAAAGCATGGCCTTCAATCTAAAGAAACAAATTTGAGTAAAAAACTCAAGAAAAGAAAAAACAAATCAAAACTTGAATCTCTAAACTCTATGGCAGTTGCATTACTAAAGATTTATAGGATTATTCAGTCTGATTTCTAGTTTAAAAAAATTTTTTAATATGTATAAAAATTAACCCACCTCAAATGTAAGAACTATTCACTGGCGTGGTTAATCACATCTGGGTTTTGAGTGAAAACAGAACTAATGTTGCACATTAAATTTGGCGTTTTCATATTTCAAGGCTTAATAACATTTATATAAATATTAATATAGGGCTTCCCTGGTGGCACAGTGGATAAGAATCTGCCTGCCAATGCAGGGGACACGGGTTCGATCCCTGGTCTGGGAAGATCCCACATGCCACGGAGCAACTAAGCCCATGCGCCACAACTACTTGAGCCTGTGCTCTAGAGCCCGTAAGCCACAACTACTTAAGTCCACGCGCCTAGAGCCCATGCTCCACAACAGGTGAAGCCACTGCAATGAGAAGCTCACTCGCCACAACTAGAGAAAGCCTGTGTGCAGCAACAAAGACCCAACACAGCCAAAAAATAAATAAAATAAAAATAAAAATTAATATAAACCCTGATTTTCTGTATAGAATTATTTAAAACAAATCACTGCATCTTCTCATCTTCTTCCATCTTGCAATCCCTATTTATAAGAGAAGAGATACAACAGTAGATTTCTCTGAAAGAACTGGCCTGTTCCTATGTAGTCTCACTATCTGAATTCTGACTGAACCCTAATGGACTCACTAACGTGCCATTTCTCTATCTCCTACATTTCTAGACCACCTACATTACTAGATTCTTTTTGTTGATTTAACCTCCATGACTATTCATATTTTTACTGGTAAGAGATTCTGATCTGGAAGAAGACAAGAAATTTTCTTCATGAAACAGCATGCTTCCTGCTATTAAAGATTCTAAGAAATTCTGCTAATTTATGGATTTGGTGATATATATGTACCATCCAAGAAGTCAGCAGAAGTCAGAAAGGCTTAAGAAGTAGATTCTGAAGGGAATTAAAAAGACTTCACAGGGGCTTGAAGTGATTAGACAAATGTTACTAAGCACTGGACCAAAGTTGCTAATGGATCAGATCCAAATACCACTTCTGTGTACTTGAAGAAGAAAAAAAGATGGTAAAAGTGAGAGTTAACTGTTGGAATGCATTATGGGAGTAGGGTGAAATATGTCACACTACACACCCTGGTAGGTATTTTCACGCTACTTCTAATAATAACCTACCAAGAAACATGTTATCTCCATTTTATATAGAATGAAACTGAAGCTTAGAGAAGTTAAATATCTTGCCAAAGGTTGCAGTTAAATCAACTGGGAAATGAATTCAGTTCTGATGAGAGCCTAGAAGCAAAGCTGGGCAGTAAGAAAGGTGACACAGAGAGACAGGGAGGAACTGGCAGTACTGTATAAATGTGTCCATCTTTCCCTGTTCTTTTGGGGAGGGTCCCTAAAAATGAGAACTCAAATCATAGTATAGCAGAGGTGCTAAACAAAGAAAAAAAAAGATGGACACTTTTTTAAGCTAGCTGTTGGCTTTTTAATTGTAAAATGTTTGAAAACATTTTCCTTGGAATGAAGAATTTTTATCAGATTATGTTTCTGGGTTGGTTGGGATCACAAGATCTGGGTTTTGGTACTAGTTTGGTCCATAACTAGTTACACTAGTTATATAAGTTTAGGCCCATCATTCACTTTAAAAAAATTATTTATTTTATTTATTTATTTTTGGCTGCATTGGGTCTTTGTTGTTGCACGCAGGCTTTCTCTACCTGTGGCGAGCGGGGGCTACTCTTCACTGCGGTGCGCGGGCTTCTCATTGCAGTGGCTTGTCTTGTTGTGGAGCATGGGCTCTATGCACACGGGCTTCAGTAGTTGTGGTGCACAGGCTTAGCTACTCCGCGGCATGTGGGATCTTCCCGGACCAGGGCTTGAACCCGTGTCCCCTGCATTGGCAGGCGGATTCTTAGCCACTGTGCCACCAGGGAAGCCCCTATCATTCATTTCTATGGATTTGTTTCTACATCAATGAGATGAAAAAGTTCAATAAATTCTAAAATCATTGTGTGATAACACACATGAAACGTTCGTTGTTAGGGCTTATAAGTATCTATCAGACAGTAATCCATTTATAAACAAAACCTGTATGAAAATCATTGTGCAAAAGTAGAATAAATTTATGTGTTGCGTCTATGTGTGAGAGAGAAAAAGAGTTTCATTCCAAGAAATTGTGAATAGTATATAATCCCTAATTAGATTTCACCTAATAGAGTCACTCCTCAAGGTTACATTTCCAACATTTTCTTTGGTTTTTTTTCTTTTCCTTCACACTAAAATGACTAGTCTAATGTCTCCACTCAAATGACTGTGAGGTTCAAGGTTAATGACTGATTTTAAGCTCCTAAGAGGCAGGGACTATTCATATCTATTTTAGGCATCAAAATAAACCTAGTACTGTCGTAGAGTGTTTGGCACATAATGGCCACTCAAATACTGAATAATCAAAGTATGGCACCTTGCATCTTACAGAATGCTTTTTTTGGGGAGCCACACTAGTGTCATATGGCTTGCAGCAGGATCTTAGTTCCCTGAACAGGGATCGAACCCGGACCCCCTGCAGTGGAAGTACAGAGTCCTAACCACTGGAACGCCAGGGAATTCCCTAGAATGCTTTTTTATACATAAATTTGACTGATTCTCATCGATAAACTGGTCAGAAAGGCAGATCAGAAAGGACCTCTGATTTAAAAAAAAATGATGTAGGTTCAGGAAAGTTATGTTAGCTGCCTAAGAGATTGGTAAATGGCAAAGCTCGAACTAAAATTTTAAATTCTAAATCCAAAGGATTTTAGTTATCCCCCAATGTCTATTATTAACAATTAACAATTGATATTTTAGTGGCTACTGTCCTGGGGAATTCTTAGAAGGGTAGGTTAAAGACGGCCATAAACTCACTGGCCTTTCTTCCACTGGAGAGAGAGGGTCTACGACCCCTCCTCTCTAACTGCCTTGCCCTACAGAAAATAGTGGTGATATTTTCTGGGTCCCAGTTTGGGAACTCCCATGTCTTGTCTCTTGCAATGTTCTTTCTGGGAGTCCCAAGCTGCCATGTGAGAAGTATATGATCATTGTGTTGAAGCGACCACAGGGAGAGACCTGGAGACTACATGGAGAGGAAACTGGACCCAGCTACCCCTGCCAAGGACTAGGACTTAAGGAAGCTACCTTGGACCCTCCCAGATGAACCTACCTGTAAGGTGAATACCACTAATGACTCAACAGATAAAGCATGGAGCAGAATCACCCAGCTGTTCGGTGCTCAAATTTCACAAAATCATGAGATATAATAAAATGGTTTGCTTTTTAAACCACTAAGTTTTGCTATTGGAAAAAAATGTGGTACCTGGAAATAGGGCGCTATTTGAACAAAAACCTAAAGTGTGACTTTGGCTGTGGGATCATGTGGTGAGTGCATTCTCAAGAAAACCACTGGTGAGAGCTTAAAAGAGAGGGAAATATTACTGTAGATTGGACAGAAGTAGATCTTTGCTATATAGAAGCACAAAGTTTGGAAACATTGTCACACTAGTGATGTGGAAAATAGGGTAATTTAATAAATTTGTGGATCTGGCTGGAATGATTTCCAGGCAAAATGTAAACATTCTTTTTGTATTTTATATAAGAAAGGAGAGGAACCAAAGAAGTAAGAGTTCAGTTTTCAGGTACAGTTTAGAGGAAACAGAGCAGGGTTTGAAAATAAAACTGTTTCTCATCACTGCTTACTCCCAGCAAGAATTTGAAACTTAGAAATGGCTTTAGGACAAAGATCAAATCCAGAGCACTACAGTAAAATTTGAACTCAGAGTAAATAGCTCCAGGTGTGCCTGGCTGCTAGACCTTTTGAAGGGAGTGCATAGCAGGGTTTCTAAGAATCGTAAGGGTATGCCTCTGCTAGAGAGGAGGGCCTCTAAGTATCTTTAACAGCAGGTCTCCTATATTTTTTCATTGAGCTTCTTGGATCTATAAGTTAATGTCTTCCATCAAATTTGACAAGTTTTCAATCAGCTGCAATTTCTTTTCTTCCTTTTTTTAAAAATTTCCCTGCATCTTTTTCGTTTCCTTCTGGGACTCTCATTACATGTATGTTGGAACACCTGACTTTTTCTGCAATTTCTGAGCTGAAGCTCTACCACTTCTCAAGAACAACTGATTCTCCTTTTGTTGTCTGCCTGGTTGATACCAGTGTCCTGAAATGTTTGTTGTAACCTTGTTTTCTATGTTGGCCTCTATATCCCCTCATCACCCTGAATCTGGACAGAATGTCTGACCGGTAGAGCTCGGTAGAAGTTACACAGTGTCAGGTATGGGCCCAAGCCACAAGACATTGGCAGGTTTCCCTTCTTATCATCTGGGACACTTTTCTCTTAAAGTTTCAAGCTGCCACATAAAAAAGTCCAACACTTTGATACCACCCTAGTATGAAGAAGCCCAGGATAAGATCTTAGAGAGGCTGTGTGTAGACAGTGATGCCAGCCAGCCTCCAGGTGGTACAGCCACCCCAGCCTAGGCATCAGGCGTGTGAGTGAAGCCATCTCAGGCTCTCCATAATAGCCCAGGCACGAGAAGAATACCCAGTAAACTAGCCAACGCCACACAAAGCAGAATTTTTCTAGTTGAGTCTGCCAGAATTTCTCACTCATAAAAATCATGTGAAATCATAAAGTGATTATGATTTTAAGCCACTAAGCTTCATGGTAGTTACACAGCAATGGATAAGTGGAGCAGGAATACTGCTAATGCTCATGCTATGGATTCTTAACAGATCTGGCAACAGTGATGACCAAGGCCTTCCAAAAACAGGGCTATAGAGAGAGCCCCAACTCTTCACATAATGGCCTTATAGAACCTAAGAAGAATAAGATGGTCTGGGACGGTGACACAGATGACGTATGGAATGTGGGAGAAACAACTTAAAAAATGATTAATGGTAAAAAGTAACTCGATCGGGACAGCTATGTGAACTTGACATAAAACATCACGGCTTCTAGCTGGTAGAACAGAAGTAGTTTCTATTTAGTCATTTAAGGATGGAAGTGAACAGGGCTAACTGCAGGCAAAACGATCAAATAGGTCAATTCTTCCTTCTGCCTCCTCTCCGCAGTATCATCAAATAAAGAGAGATGGCATCAATGATCAATGTGTATAATGCAAATCAATTCAATCAATGTTTATCTGGTAAACCGTTGTGACTAAAATGTACAATGAAAATTTTCCTATCTCAGGAAAGAAGTTTAGGCATAAGGGATCAAGTTATGAGGTATTTCTGAGAGTTAAGAAAGAAATCTTCCTGTTGCTCCAGAACTAACACCCAGTTACCATAAAGACAAACCTTGTTTTTAAAGTATGTGGGCATGGGGTGGTAGTAGAAAAAATCTGAAGGAAATGTCTGTGTGTTCTTTAAAAAATGTGATTTCTGCTATCTTAAAAGAATTGAATCCTACTGCTGCTGATAAAAGAGGACCTATTCTACTTTCTGGGAGTTTCTAAGTTTATTCCAGCAGTAGTTCTGTATTCTTACTTCCAGCTAAACCTAGATGGAAGGGATGGAGAGCACCCAGCCAACAGTGCTCCTTTTCACACCCACATACCACTCTTCAGGTGGGTTAGTCCACAGCTTGTCAGTAGCTGGAATGAAAAAGTGGATGTGATACCCAAGAGCTCCTCATATGGCAAGGGTGGGGAAGGCCAGACAGCATGCCCACCCTATCTGTTTTGGAGCTAGATCTAGAACCTCTAATTACCACTCCATGTCAGGGTGTGACAAACAATTAAAATGTATCAAGGAAAATGCTGAATAACAAAGCTGTTTATAGATTGAGAAGAACAAAGAGAGAATAAGAGATAATTTGGATAGTCTAGATAAGTTGTACTAATTACAGTAATTTAAGTGAATTCCTTACCCCTTAATTACCATGTAGTACAAAAATGATTATGTGTGCTGTGAAATGTATCAGATCCAGCTATAAGTGGCACTGAACAATTCATGTGTGCCAAGTCATGTAGCATGAGCATGTGAACACTTTCACAAATCAGTGGAAGATATAGGTGTTCTGAGAACGAAGACCCAAGTTCCCAGTTATTAGAAGTAAGATTGAGTGATGATGAGGGAGTCGAAATTCAGTGACCTGGAAAGAAAATGTTCTTTGGACATTCTTCTAAACCTTGCATGGACTATCCAAGGGCCAGGGCAATTGATCCATAAAAGCAGTTTCTCTGCAGTGAAGGAGTCAAACAGCTGTGGCAAAGTGGTCAGTGGTACACAGTATACAAACTTTTGTGCCCAAAGCTGCACATATTAACAGCTATGAAAACATCATGAAGCATTCGTAAAACTTTTTATGGTAATCTACCATTTTAGTTCCTTCTTTGGCAACTTACAGTGAAGCACGCATAGTAATATAGAGAGGAGAAATAATGGGAAGGAACAGTGAGAGAGGCGTGCTCTGTGAGGGGGAGGGTATCCAAAAAAGCCCAGCTGGAGATGGGAGAGGGGGGCAGTTTGTCTGGTAGAACTGCAAGAAACAGTTCAGGACAGACAGGCAAGAAATGACACTTGAGAAGTGAGAAGGGTCCCGATCATGAAAAACTCCCAAATTCCCTAAGGAGATCGAGAGAGAGACAGGGAGGTTATTTAAGAAAGTATCATGCTCATATTTGTTTGTTTAAAGATTCTTCTGCATATGATTCCTTTCATATGAAGTCATGGTGTTAGGAGACAGGCTAGCATCTACTCCTGAAGGGAATCACAGTAACTGGAAGGGACGTGAGGAAGCTTCTGGTGAGCTGGTAAGGTTATGTTGCTTGATATGGGTGCTGTTTGTGAGTCTACAGGTGGGTTCAGCCTGTGAAAACATTCACTAGTTGTAGACATATATATCTACTTATTTGTATATAAGTTATACTTCAATGAACAATTGAAAAACAAAAAAGATTACTCTGGCTGATGAACAGAGAATGGGATGAAGGAAACAGGCAATATATGATGGGGTGCGGGGGTGGGAGGGCCTGGGCATTATCGGATGAACTAGAGCACCAGGAAGGATCTGGTGGCTGAACAGCTATGGAAAATGAAAGAATGAGAGGAGTCAAAAGTGACTTGAGTGAAGACTGGGTGGATGGCTGTGCTATGCCCTGATAAAAGGCATACAGGAAGGAAGCCCTCCTGGCTTCCAGCTCCTCATTTATAAAATGAGAAAATGTGCCCAAGACAATCCTTAAGGTCTCTGATATCCCTGATGACAGTATGAACAGTAAGAACTTGGATAGCTTAGAGACAATGAGATAGCCAGGAGTCCAACCTGGCAGAAGACAGAGACTAAAAAAAATGCTTCCAGTGAAGGAAGAACAAAACCAAACAAATGTGAAACAACAGTCAGACTGGTGTCTATATCAGTATTCATTTAAACAAGAGTACACCTCATAAATTCCTAGAGGTTGGGGGTGGTAGAGGATAGAAAATACCTAAAATTGTACTTAAGAACCATGAAGATCAGGAGGCATCTTTGGAAGAGACTGGCTAGTATGATTATGCAGAACCTCGATCTACTGTGAAGTAACATTCAGCTGGGGTATCTGTCTGAACTGACTCAGCAAGACTGTGACCTGTAAACACCCCTCCCCGACACAGTCTGCATCTACGTCAGACGGGTAGGCTCTCAAAACAGTAGTCTTATGGTTTGAACTGGGTCATCTATGGATCTGTTATAAATCATACTACACAGATTAAACTCCTGGAGAAGTAGTTCACAGCAGCTAAACAGTCTGGGGGAATTAAAGACCATGAAAAACATCTTTACCAATGGATCAAGAACAGCTCAAGATAAAACGATTAGCTATGTTCTAGTAACCACTGCTTGAAATGTGGTGACCTATAATGACAGGAAACTACTTTTGAGGGTAAAATAGAAAAGGGGTAAATAGATTTTTAAAAACTTGACATATTCATGCCTGGAATGCTTTGAAGTGCTAAATTAAAACAAAGCAGGGAAAATGACATTCTCTTTTCTTCTTAAATATGTTGGGAAGCCAATACTATGTTATAAATAGAGAAAACCACCCCCAGGAAAGCTGGCAAATTCAAGAAGAAAAAGAGCTATTTAGGTTCCCTCTCTTTCAGTCTGTAAGAGGAGGGTGAAGTATTTATACAGGGAAACAGATTTTTGTCTTAAAAATTACAAATACTTCGATCTGGTAGAAATTATTGGAACTATAGTCCAAGACACGTTCTGCAGAGAGACTTTAAATTCTGCCTTCAATCACTGAAGTCTTCACAAGACTGAAGGACACAATGAATAAATTGGAGGCAGCCACCTTTTAGGATCAAGTCTGCTATTTCCACCATTCTCCTGCCTGTGGAATTCCTAACCGAGAAATGTCACTCAAGCAAATAGTCATCTCCTATGGGGTGCAAGGCTCTTTATACTAAATGTTCCCAAGAACCTCAAAACAATACAGTCATTCACGGCTTAAGAGAGCACTAGGAAAAGAGCTGTCAGGGGCAAACCTTGGCTTTGGTTGCAGCTGAGGCGAGAGCAGCTGCTGCGGCTGTGGCTACATTTCCTTCAGAAATTTCATGTTCTACTTTCTTCTTCCCAATATCACTTTCTCTTTCTTTACAAGTATCAGTGAGTTCCTTGTTCTCTTCAGTCTCCTTTTCTTCTGGGGGGGAAAAAAACCAAACCAGAAAGCTTTATTACCAGTGTGCCCAGTCTCAATAGGCCATCTTACTTCTCACCTCTGCCACATGATGAACTAAGACTGATGCTACAAAGAGATCTCAGTGCCTTTTGCTTCTTAAGATTTCTACTGAACCATTCCATGCATGTAAGTCTGCTTCTATTTGAGATGGATGTTCTAAATAGTACACTTTGTCTTTTCTTTATTTCTCTAAGCTCTCTGTGTAGTTCCCTTGAATATAAAGGAAAATTCAGGGGAACTAAGCCCTAAGACCAATATGTTTGCTCATCAGTCAATGAAATGCTCTGGGAAACCCAAGGGTCTGAAGAAAATCAGAAGCTGAGAACAGAGTACTTCTGCAAGTCTTTCGAGTCAGGCAGGATGGGACACGCCAGCAACGGACTGGAAATAAAATGGCAGGTCTGTGTGGTGACTTCAGTCACAGCTGAACAACTTGTTTGTCTATATATCACTGAAAACAACGTAGCCACTAGCATCAGCACTGGTACCTAAGTGCAAAATAAAACTCAAATGCATATTTACTGTTATGTTAAGAAACACGTAATAAGTGAGGGAATATTTCTACACAATTTAACTGCCTACATTTCTCCAGTGCTTTTACTGTTTTACATAATAAAGTCCGAAGAGTTTCCTCAAATTACCTGATTTGGTATCTTCACTAACTTCACTATCCTGTTCTTTCTCACTATTTTTTTCATTTTCTCCATCTTGAGCTTTATCACCTTCATCCATTTCATTCTCCCCTTTGTTTTCTGCCTGAAAGGGTTACAAAAGAAGAGGAGAGAGAATGAGAAAAAAAATTGTCCTTTTACAAGTGATATTATCTTAGAATAACAAAAGGTTCCACTATTTTTGGGAAGAAATGGACTAGGTTCAGAAAGGTCTTGGAGAGAAAAACTGGAAAAGAAATTAGTAAATTCGGAGAAATACCACCTTTCACTACCCTCAACTCCTGATTGCTCACGAGACTTTAAGTCTCCAAAGCACAAAGTCCCCACCCTCTCTGCTATAAGCCTAGGGATACAGTGTCCAAAGGAATGTCAGTGGGACTCACTTTCATTATTTACTGGCTAAATACTAAATAACTAAACAAACAAACAAATAAATAAATGGTTAGTTGGCTAGAAGGACTAAGAGCATTTAAAATGCACAGTATTGTTTAAACAAGGTCCTACTGTATAGCACAGAGAACTATATTCAGCAAAGAACTATAGAAACTATAGAAAACTATATAGAACTATATAAAACTATATAAAACTATATAGAAACTACAGAACTATAGAAACTATAGAACTATATTCAGCAAAGAACAAAGAACTATATTCAGCTAAAACTTAAACCAGCAAAGCCCAAATGGCTGATAGAATCACTTATAGTCCTCTGAGAGAGACCCAAAAGATCAAAATAAACCCAAACTGTTATGCTGTGAAAGGTAGTGCTCTCTGGCTTGCCTGTTGTGGGAGAATTCAGACAGACTGATTTTTTACCTTTTCAGGCTGCTGACCATCAGTATCTGTTTCCATTTTTTCCTCTTCAGCTCCTTCTACAAGCAAAGGAATAAAAACAAGTAGTAGTACAATGTGGGGGAAAAGTAAAAGCTATTATAAAGCTGTGAAAGTGTCTGAAATACCACCACACACAGTAATACGGACAAATCTCACAAGCATAAGGTTGACATAAAATAACACATACTTTATGATTCTACTAATTTAAAGTTCAGAAACAGATGAAAGTAATCCGTGGTGTTAGAAATCAGGAAAGTGGTTAACCAGGAAAGGGGTGGGTTCAAGAGTGGCTTCGGGGCTTCCCTGGTGGCACAGTGGTTGAGAGTCACCTGCCGATGCAGGGGACACAGGTTCGTGCCCCAGTCCGGGAGGATCCCACATGCCGCGGAGCGGCTGGGCCCATGAGCCATGGCTGCTGAGCCTGCGCTCCGCAATGGGAGAGGCCACAACAGTGAGAGGCCCGCGTACCGCAAAAAAAAAAAAAAAAAAAAAAGAGTGGCTTTGTGCTAAGTGCTGGTAATGATCTGTTTCTTGATCTTGGGGCCCTTTACATGACTGTGTTTAATTTGCGAAAATGCACTGAACTGCCCACTGAGGGTTTTCATTTTTCTGTATGCATAAAAATTAAAGTTCAAAAACACCTTTTAAGTAAAAAAAGGCAAAAATAAAAATAATTTATTTTTAAAGATACTTAACAAGTTATATATATTGAGTCAGTCAGATACTAGAGAAACTAGAAACTGCAGAGCTAGAGATTCACTGAACCTCAAGAGCATCACACTCTGGCTGGGGAGGACATAAGCCAACAAGCCCACTGTGTTTGTGTACAGATAAGACGCTGTGGGAAGCACAGAGGGTATGGCTATCTCAGTCAGGGAAGGATTATAATTGCATGAGAATTTTTTTTTTTTTTTGCAGTTCGTGGGCCTCTCACTGTTGTGGCCTCTCCCGTGGCGGAGCACAGGCTCCGGACGCGCAGGCTCAGCGGCCATGGCTCACGGGCCCAGCCGCTCCGCGGCATGTGGGATCCTCCCAGACCGGGGCACGAACCCGTGTCCCCTGCATCGGCAAGCGGACTCTCAACCACTGCGCCACCAGGGAAGCCCTGCATGAGAATTTTTGAGGCAGACATGGCTGGGGGGTGGGGGGCGGGGGCAGTGGTAGTACTTGTATAGAGAAGGACATTTCAAGGAAAGGAGGCAAAAAGACTCAAGGGAGTAGGGGAAATTTAAGTTGTGGTGAGACTAGAAAAGAGATGAGAGATCAAAAAGAGGGAGATAATGCTGATAGGCGCTGTATAGTGAAGAGACCTGAATGTTGTGCTAAGGAGGCCTTAAATACATCCTGTAGATAAAAAGTTAACAAAGACTTAAAAACAAAAACATGATACAATCAGATAAATATTTCTGGGTTTAGAACTTTATACATAAACAAATGTTTCAAACATAATGAGGGTTTGTTGTGGTTTTAAATAAAAACATTCAAGTATCCTATAGCTTAAATTTTATATTGTCCTCATAAATTATAAGGCCAATAGCATTTATACTCAATGAGAATATTTAAACATATTAAACAACGATGTTTAAAACTAACAGTGTTAAAGTTACCAAATAGGAAAATCTCTATTTTTCCAACTCTTAAGAATATAATAGGATCTTCTTGCTTCCAGAATTACAGCTGAATAGGAGCTCCAAAAGACATGATATTTTCAGACATCATGAATCTCATAACAGGTAGAAGAGCTTTTAAAGATCACCACCTTCCCCAAAATGCCCAAGGCCTACAGACCAGAAGTGGGACCAGAGTGTGGAAGTAGTGGGACCAGGTTCTGATTATTTGGGAATTTGAAAGGGAAAGGTTGCCTAGACATATTTGCTTCTAATACCTCACCATCAGGAAGTTGAGCCCATGGACTAGCCAGCTGCAGGGCAGGAAAGGAAGCCTAGGATTCCTGCATAGAGAGACAGCCACAAGGATGGCCAATGTGATCTCAAGCCAGTGGCAACCCCTGGCTACCTGAAAAAGCAGCAGAAGCATCCTCTGCAGATAGTTTTTCCAATTCCAATTTTAGCCAAAAAGACATCAGAGTAATAAGCTCAACAAAGAGCAAACATCAAGAAAGAAAGCCACTAAGACTGAACAGAAACATTAATCAACAGATTCAGAACCTGAGGATTGCCAATATGAGATCTGTCAGACCCTCAATCTAGTGTAGCTATGGATGCAATGTGTAGAGAATCATAAAGATCTCCCATCAACATGAGAGTATTAGAGATGATCAAAAATTAAAAAAAACAAAAACCCAAAAGATAAAAATATTTCCTAGAAATGAAGTCAGGGTAAACAGATTAAACCAGATCAAGAGAGAATTACAAAACTGTAAAACATATCTAAAGAAAGGATCCATATATAGAACGGGACAATGGGGAATATGGAAACATGGAAAAAGATATGCCAGGCAAAACCGAATCCAAGGAATGGCGGTAGCCTTTCTGTGGTACTGTAAGTCAATATAGGCATTAAGAATAGAGTATTATTAGAAGTAGACGGTAAAACATAATGATGAAAAAGGTTTAATTCACCAAAAAATTGTTAACTTTTTATACTTTTAGGAACCTAATAAGAGTGTCAAACTATATAAAGCAAAAACTGACCAAGTGGCAAAGAGAAAATGAAAATGTACATCACAGTAGGGAATTTGAACAGACTTGTCTCAATTAAGACATACAGTGGATGGTTCTAACATATACATGTAGAATTCTACACCTAACAATTAGAGAATATATACATATTAATTTCAAGCTTACATGGAACATTAAAAAAAAATACTGATCACATCTTCCAGCACACACACACACACACACACACACACAAATCAAGAAAAAGTTTAATCCATTCTAAAAAAAAAGAAAAAAAAACTGATCACATATTAAGCCATAAAGCTAGTTTTTTACAAATTTCAAAAAGTCAATGATATACAGACTAACTTCTCTCACTACAATGCAATGAAGTTAGAAGTTTAAAATATAAATTTCTCTGTGCTTGGAAATATAATTTTGAGAATCAATAAAAATAGCACTTAGGAGGGAATGTAAAAGTGAAATAAGCCTTCTTATTTTTACATTAGAAAAGAAATAAAGGTTCAAAGTCTACAAGCTGTACATCCTTTTTTTTTTTTTTTGCGTTACGCGGGCCTCTCACTGTTGTGGTCTCTCCCGTTGCAGAGCACAGGCTCTGGACGCGCAGGCTCAGCAGCCATGGCCCACGGGCCCAGCCGCTCCGCGGCATGTGGGATCTTCCTGGACTGGGGCACGAACCCGTGTCCCCCGCATTGGCAGGCGGACTCCCAACCACTGCGCCACCAGGGAAGCCCTGTACATCCTTTTTAAGAAAATAGAAAAGAAAAACAGAATATAGGAGGGAGGGAGAAAAAAATTACAAGAGTAAAAAAAAAAAAGTCAAAGAAATTTTAAAAATAGAGTTTAAATATATAACAGAATCATATATCTCTTCTGTGACAGATCAAGAAAAGAGATGAAAGGCACAAATTAATAATATTAGGAATAGAAGAAAGGTCATAACTATTGATAAAAAAGCAAAGGTCAAAAAGGAAGTTGACAACAACCTACTGAAGAGGTGAAAATACTTGCAAATAAGATGACTGATAAAGAGTTAATATCCAAAATATATAAACAGCTCATACAACTCAATATAAAAAAAACTCCAATTAGAAAATGGGCAGAAAACCTGAATAAACATTTTCCAAAGAAGACATACAGATGGCCAATAGGCACACGAAAAGATGCTCAAAGTTGCTAATCATCAGAGAAATGCAAATCAAAACCCTAATGAGGTATCACCTCACACCTTTCAAAATGGCTCTCAACAAAAAGACCACAAATAACACATGCTGGCAAGGATGTGGAGAAAAGGGAACCATAGTACACAGTTGGTGGGAATGTAAATCGGTGCAGCCATTATGGAAAAACAGTATGGAGGTTCCTCAAAAAACTAAAAGTAAAACTTCCATATGATCTAGCAATTCCACTCCTGGGTATATATTCAAAGAAATGAAGACACTAATTCAAAAAGATACAAGCAACCCAATGTTTGTAGCAGCAGTTACTTAACAGTGGCCAAGATATGGATACAACCTAAGTATACACCAAAGGATGAATGGATAAAGAAGATGTGGAATACACACAGACACACACACAGACACAGACAGACACACACACACACACACACACACACACACACAGGAATATTACTCAGCCATAAAAAACAATGAAATTTTGCCATGTGCAACAACATGGATGGACTTGGAGGGTACCATGCTTAGTGAAATAAATCAGACAGAAAGACAACTACTCTATATTATCACTTATATGAGGAATATAAAAAATAAAACAAACTAACATAACAAAACAGAAAGACTCACAGATATAGAGAATAAATTAGTGGTTACCAGTGAGGAGAGGGAAGGAGAGAGCGGTAAGACAGGGGTAGGGGATTAAGAGGTACAAACTATTAGGTATAAAATAAGCAACAATGACGTATTTTATAGTACAGGGAATATAGCCAATATTTTATAATAACTATAAATGTAGTATAAGCTATAAAAATATTGAATCACTATGTTGTACATCTGAAACTAATATAATATTGTAAATCAACTATACTTTAATAAAACAGTGTAAGTGAAAAACTTTAGGCCAAATAAAATAGAAAAATTAGATTAAATGAACAAATTATTAGAAAATTTATTTACTAAACAGATTTGGGAAGAAAAAGAAGTATACTAACAGAAAAACTGAAATAGTTTAAAAAAAACAAAAACACCACAGGTTCAGATGTTTTTACTGGGGAATTCTACTTTTTAAAAATATATATATATTTATTTTTGGCTGCATTGGGTCTTCATTGCTGCACGCAGGCTTTCTCTAGTTGCAGTGAGCAGGGGCTACTCTTCGTTGCGGTGCACAGGCTTCTCATTGCGGTGGCTTCTCTTGTTGCGGAGCACGGGCTCTAGGCGTGTGGGCTTCAGCAGTTGTGGCTCACAGGCTCTAGAGCACAGGCTCAGTAGTTGTGGCTCATGGGCTTAATTACTCCGCGTATGTGGGATCTTCCCGGACCAGGGCTCAAACCCATGTTCCCTGCATTGGCAGGCAGGTTCTTAACCACTGTGCCACCAGGGAAGCCCTCTACCAAACTTTTAGGCAAAAGATGATTATAATCTTCATAAACTTTTCCAGAGAACAGAGAAAAGGGAATACTTTCTAACTCATTCTGTGAGGCCAGTATAACCTTGATTCACAAAATCAGATACGGACAACAGATAAGGAATATGAGAGGACACTAGACTAAATCTCATTCATAATCACAAATGAAACACTCCTAAACAAAATATCTAAAGACAGAAAACAGTAGTATATAAAAAAAGGCAATACATTATGACAGTAACAGAAGAGTGATATAACATTAATATGTCTATCAACTTATTTGCTCACACACATAAAAAGTAATAAAACTCAGTATCTTTCATGACAAGCTAGCTTTCATGACAAGGGCTAAAAGGAAAGTTCCTGTGCCCCCCAAAGATTGTTACTGATAATCCTACAATAAATGTCATTCTTCATGGAGAGGTGCCTATAGTATCCCCTTTAAAATCAAGAGCAAGACATGGATACCAGTATTACTACTTTCCTTTGATACTGCCATAGAATTCTTGGTCTAGGTAGTCGATAAAGAAAAAGAAATTAAAGAGGGCTGGAAAGGAAAGAAGAAAATACTTGTGATTTGCAGAGAATAAAACTATATACCTAGAAGAATCTGCAGAAAAGTTATTAGAAATGACAGCGTTACAAGGCAGTTAGCTATAAAATTAACATGCAAAATCAACTGCGTTTCGATATGCTAACAAAAATCAATTCTAGATAAAGACACATTAAAAAAAAACTTGAATCATCTCCTAATCACAACACAAAAAGTGCCAACCATAAAACAAAGACAAAACTCTATTAAAATCAAGGACTTCTTTTCATTGAGATGACAAAAAGAACAAGTAATAAAATGAGAGAAAACACATGCAGCACAGCAACTAGATTAGTACATCAGATTTATAAAGAAAAACATAAATACTATAGAAAAGTAAGTAAAAGACAAGAACAGTTATTTTACAGAATGACATATGACCAGTAAATTTAAGATACTCAAATTAGTTGTAAGAGAAATGTAATTTAAAACCATAAAAGAACATCATTTTACACCTGCTACATCAGCAGAGTCTAACACTAGGAAGGTGTTGCATCAAGTGTTACTGGTCAACTTTGGGAAAAAACTTGGAGTTTCCTAAAACAGTGCTGCTCATGTTTCAAGGTTCAGTGTTCCAAAATGTTCAATGCTCTTTTCTCCTTTCCTTTATTAAGAAACCTACTTTATGAAAAAATGACAACTGAATTAAAGAGAGCTTAGTGATGCATACTTCTTAACTCAGTGTGGCAACTGGTCCACACTTCAAGTAGCACTGCATCTAAGCAAAACCCTATATGTGTACACTGTGAGGCGTGTACAAGATTGTATGTACATGCATGTTTGAAATAGAAAAACAGGAAACAACCCAAACTGTCTGTTCAACAATAAGAGAAGGGATAATTAAAATGAGTTATAATCACATACCAGAATATCTTACAGCAGTGGAAATAAATTAACTATGTTTACATGGATAATGCAACTTCATGAATAAATACTGAAAATATAATACTGAGTTAAAAATAAAAGTCTTAGAAGTATAAATCTACCATGTTTTCTAAAGCTTAAAAACAAACAAAATTATAACCAACATATATTAAGTACATCTTTGTGATTAAAAATTGCTTATGGGCTTCCCTGGTGGCACAGTGGTTAAGAACCCACCTGCCAATGCAGGGGACACAGGTTCGAGCCCTGGTCTGGGAAGATCCCACATGCCGTGGAGCAACTAAGCCCATGCACCACAGCTACTTAGCCTGCGTTCTAAAGCCTGCGAGCCACAACTACTGAGCCCACGAACCACAACTACTGAGCCCGTGAGCCACAACTACTGAGCCCGCGTGCCACAACTACTGAGCTCGTGTGCCTAAAGCCCGTGCTCCGCAACAAGAGAAGCCACCGCAATGAGAAGCCCACGCACCGCAACGAAGAGTAGCCCCTGCTCGCCGCAACTAGAGAAAGCCCGCACGTAGCAATGAAGACCCAACACAGTCAAAAAATAAATAAATAAAATAAATAAATATTAAAAATAAAATTGCTTAAAATGTAGTTGAACAATATTAAAAAATTCAGGATTCTTAGGGCTGGGAGTGGGAAGGGGAAAAGATTAGGTAAGAGGGAAACAGAGAGAAATTACTGGTAATATTCTAATTAGTTCAGATGAAATACGTAACATGCATTAAGACACATTAAAATATAACAATAAAATGACCTGAACAAAAAACCCAAATGCAGATGGGAGTTTTTTTAAGCTCCCAAACCTCACAAGTTACTCTTTTTTTTTTTGAGAATCATACAGGTGTTTTATTTATTTATTTTTAACATCTTTATTGGAGTATTATTGCTTTACAATGGTGTGTTAGTTTCTGCTTTATAACAAAGTGAATCAGCTATACATATACATATATACCCATATCTCCTCCATCTGGTGTCTCCCTCCTACCCTCCCTATCCCACCCCTCTAAGTGGTCACAAAGCACTGAGCTGATCTCACCTCACAAGTTACTCTTAATTGAATGTGCATTAGGCCACCTTTGCTGAGTTAACAATTACACACTGAATAAGTATTATGTGGGAGAAATGCAGTGTACACACATAGGGTTTTGCTTAGATGCAGTGCTACTTGAAGTGTGGACCAGCTGCCACACCGAGTTAAGAAGTATGCATCACTAAGCTCTCTTTAATTCAGTTGTCATTTTTTCATAAAGTAGGTTTCTTAATAAAGGAAAGGAGAAAAGAGCATTGAACATTTTGGAACACTGAACCTTGAACATGAGCAGCACTGTTTTAGGAAACTCCAAGTTTTTTCCCAAAGTTGACCAGTAACACTTGATCCAACTCCTTCCTAGTGTTAGACTCTGCTGATGTAGCAGGTGTAAAATGATGTTCTTTTATGGTTTTAAATTACATTTCTCATACAACTAATCTGAGTATCTTAAATTTACAGGTCATATGTCATTCTGTAAAATTCTGTAAAATAACTGTTCTTGTCTTTTACTTACTTTTCTATAGTATTTATGTTTTTCTTTATAAATCTGATGTACTAATCTTCTAGTTGCTGTGCTGTGTTTTATTTTATTACTTGTTCTTTTTGTCATCACAATGAAAAATATAATTTTTTTAATAAAAATAATCTACATTTGAAATAACTAATCACAACCTATAGCTCTGCATTCTAAAAAGATAACACTCTCTCTCTATTTTAAGGCAAGCCAAATTTGATATCAGCTCTTTAATTAGCTATGATTCCAAGATGAAGAGTTACATAATATTAATATCTATTCATATAATGATGGTGCAGTTACAGACAGATCTTCTATAAGGGGGAAAATCTCAGACTTTTAAGGAGATGTCTATTAAGAGTTTAATTATGAGTTGTGTATTTCTCAAGATGCTACGTGGAAGAGTATGTAAAGTGTCTTCTATCAACATTTTTTTATAGCTGCTATTAGACATATTCTTGGGGAGAGAGAGAGAGAGAGAAAGAGAGGGAGGGAAGGAGAGAGGGCACGCGCACGCGCGCTTGTCTTTGGTCTGAATTCTGACTAGAACTGTAAACCCTGAAGAGGTTGCAGCCACTCACATATCCCTTAATGTCATATTTTTTAAATATCTATTTTATTTATTATTTATATGGCTGCACCGGGTCTTAGTTGCAGCAGGTGGGCTCCTTAATTGTGGCATATGGGATCTAGTTCCCTGACCACGGATTGAACCCAGGACCCCTGCAATGGGAGCGTGGAGTCTTAACCACTGTGCCACCAGAGAAGTCCCCTCCCTTAATGTCACCTTGTTGGTGTCAATAAATTAGAAGGTTGAGAATCTTTCCCTACAAATATATGGCCTGACCCATGTCTGCAGAGTTAATGAAAGAAGATACTAGAATGAATAAAATGAAATTCCCAACTTAAATAAGAAACATATAACATAAACTAGTGAGCCACATGCCAAAGACAAAAAGAAAGAGAAAGTAAAAAAAAAAAATCCTCTTACCAGGTAATTAATGCCTTGTCAGCCAGGGAAAAATACCAACATCACAGTTTACAATTAGCTCTTTATGCTGTAGAACGGGTTGGTAAACATTTTCTGTAAAGGGTGAGATAGTAACTCTTTTCAGCTTTGCAGGCCCCGCAGTCTTAGTTGTATCTACTCAACTCTGCCATAGTAGCACAGAATCAGCCACAAAAGCCGCTTGGAAGTGAATGGGTGTGGCTGTGTTCCAATAAAACTTCATGGACACTGAAATCTAAATGTCATATAATTTTTGAATATCACAAAATACTATTCTTTTGGTTTTATCCAAACATTAAAAAATGTAAAATCCATTCTCATATATTGTGGGCTAAATAAAAATAGCTGGCAACTTGGATTTGGCCCAAGAACCAAAATTTGCTAACTCCTGCTCTAGAAAAATAGGATGAGTTCTGGATACAGACTAAGTACGAATCCTGTCCCCACAATTTACCAGCTCAAGTGACCCTGGGCAAGCTCCTTAGTTGACAGCGGCTTCAGTTTGCTTATGTACAAAAGGAGAATTATTATTATTTCCTTCACAAGGGTAGTGCTAAGGATTAAATTAATTATTTCATGTAAAATGCAATAACTGTCCAGCTCATAGTGAGTGCTCAATGACAATTATTAATATTATCAGAAAGTTCAGTTGGCTGGACCCAAGCCCTATCTCTCTATTAACATGAGCCCTTTCCGTGGCCTTTGGCACTGCTTCAGGGAAAACAAAGGGCTCTCATTCTTCCCTGGACTGCCAAAGATCCTTCCCAATCTGGTTTGTTATCTGACTTACCCTCCTCATGTGATCTTTTCTGTAAAGGACCAGTTAGTTTTATAAAATGACCTGCCCATGTCCCATTCTCTTAAAATGTTACTAATGGGTCAGCGATAGCTGACCAATCTGATCGACAAGGGGTCAGCAAACGATGGCTGCTTTTGTAAATAAAATTTTATCACAACACAGCCGAGCTCATTTATTTAAGTATTGTCTATGGATGCTTTTGCACCACAAAGGCAGAATTGATTAGTTGCGACAGAGGCTGTGTGGTCTGCAAAAGCCTGAAGTTTTTACCATTTGGCCCTTTATAGAAAAAGTCTGCTAACCTCTGTGATAGAAAATTCATGCTAATATGATAGTCCTGCTTATGAACAAAGATACTCTGAAGACACTGTCGGACTCTCAAGGTCTCAACTTTAATGTTGGAAATTGAGGGACACTGGTGGTGAGACGCGAGGGTGGCCTCATATGATCCCTGCCTCAAGGTTTTCATGTCCTTGTATGAACCCCTTCTCTTGAGTGTGAGTAGCATCTGTGATTTGTTTCTAGCCAAAACAGAATACAGCAAAGGTGACAGGATGTTAGTTTATATAAGACCCTGTGCTGTTACTTGCTCTGGAGACTCTCCTTGATGGCTTGATGAAGTAAGCTGCCATGCTGGGGAAGCCTAAATGGCAAAGAACCCTGGTGGCCCTAGGACCTGAGGGAAGCTTCCAACTGACAGCCAGCAAGAAATTGAGGCTTTCTGTTCTACAACTGGAAGTAAATGAATTCTGAGAACAGGAGTGACCTTGGAGGTGGATTCTTCAACAGATGAGAATGAAGTCCAGCCACCATGATTGTAGCCTTTTGAGATCCTAAGCAGAGGACAAGTTAGGCTGTGCATAGACTTCTGACTCACAGAAACTATGAGATAATAAATATATCTTGTTTTAAGCCACTAATTTTGTGGTAATTTGTTATGCAGCAATAGATAACTACTGTACCTCCTAAACTTTTGAAGGAACCTCAACCAAGGGTGAGAAGCAAATTATCTAGCATCCATGATAACAATGTCTTCAGAGACTACAAATAGAAAATGGTCTCATCCACCAGACTATTTGGTTTCCAGTCACCAACCCTTTCTCCTAGCTTCTGCAATGCAGTGCGCTTTTCAGTCTAGTAATAATATGGTTCGCAAAACCAAAATGAGGAGAGAGAGAGAGAAACCATTCCCCAAAGAGTCGAGGGAGGGCTTCCCTGGTGGCGCAGTGGTTGAGAGTCCACCTGCCGATGCAGCGGAAACAGGTTCATGCCCCGGTCTGGGAAGATCCCACATGCCGCGGAGCGGCTGGGCCTGTGAGCCATGGCCACTGAGCCTGTGAGTCCGGAGCCTGTGCACCGCAACGAGAGAGGCCACAACAGTGAGAGGCCAGCATACGGCAAAAAAAAAAAAAAAAAAAAAGTTGAGGGAACTGGAAAAGTTAACTTTGAGGAGAGAATTAAATGCTTGCAAAATACCTGCCTTTAATAAGGTATGTTATGAATAAGTAATGATGCTTTTTAGAAAGAATTACGATTTGGTGAGAATACTCTCCATTTCCTACACATCATCTGTAAACTGCCAGCAGTTACTTCCTAAAACAGACAGAACCACGTTACTTCTACTCTGACATCTTCCTCGAAGTCTACAAGGTAAAAGCCCTTCAAAATCAGCCCCAAACCTACAAAGCTGCCCTTGGCCACAGTACCTGCTCCCCACAGACTTCTTTGTACTATTTTCAGAATATGCCACCTATGTTCATTCCTTCTACCTTTTTCATTATTGTTTAAAAGGTCACGTCCGGGCTTCCCTGGTGGCGCAGTGGTTGAGAGTCCGCCTGCCGATGCAGGGGACACGGGTTCGTGCCCTGATCCCGGAGGATCCCACATGCCGCGGAGCGGCTGGGCCCGCGAGCCATGGCCGCGGAGCCTGTGTGTCCGGAGCCTGTGCTCCGCAACGGGAGAGGCCACAGCAGTGAGAGGCCCACGTACAGAAAAAAAAAAAAAAAAAAAAAAAAAAGGTCACGTCCTTGGTGCAGCTTTCCCTAACTGACCCAAGCATAAATAATCATGTTTCCTCCACGTGTGCCTCTACCTATAGCTGTATCTCTTTTTTATAATGATATCCCCTCCCCCACCATAAATATTCTTCAAGGACGGGGTGATTAATTCAGTGATTCACGAAGTGTGGTCTAGGTACCCTGGGGGCTCCCAAGGTCAAAACTATTTTCATAGCAACACAAAGATGTTACTTGCCTTTTCACTCTCATCTCGCACAAATGTGGCGTATGGCTTTCCAGAGGCTGCATGATGAAGTCAGCTATAGAAATGTGCACCTATGTATTATTGTTTAAAAGTTTCCTAGTACCAATTTTTAAACTTAAAAAAAAAATTTATTTATTTATTTGTTTGTTTTTTTTATTTTTGGCTGTGTTAGGTCTTCATTGCTGTGCACGCGGGCTTTCCCTAGTTGCAGTGAGCGGGGGCTACTCTTCGTTGCAGTGCGCATGCTTCTCACCGTGGTGGCTTCTCCTGTTGCGGAGCACGGGTTCTAGGCACGCGGGCTTCAGTAGCTGTGGCTCAAAGGCTCTAGAGCCCAGCCTCAGTAGTTGTGGCGCACGGGCTTGGCTCCTCCGCGTCATGTGGGATCCTCCTGGGCCAGGGATGGAACCCATGTGCCCTGCACTGGCAGGCAGATTCTTAACTACTGTGTCACCTGGGAAGCCCTCCCACTATCAATTTTTAATATAGTAAATGTCAGCAGATATAATCCAAGTAAACTGAAGAAGCATTCTGGGTTCCTTGATATTTTTTAAAAGTCAAAGAAGTCCCGAGACCAAAACATTTTAGAAATGTGCATCCAATAATTTTTGTCTTCCCAGGGAAGGAGAGAATGGTAGGAACTCATTCGACACTTCTAGGAGACTAATCATGTCATTCCCTGTATTAAAATTCAAACGTTCCATAAAGCTGGCAATATACAGTCTAACCAGGCTCGTGAGCCTTGTATCAAACTCTCTATAACCTAGCTCCAACCTACCTCTGTAAGCTGCTCTCTTTCTACATCCTTATTTGAACTTTGTATTGTGGCCAACCTGGTTTACTTCCTGCCATTTGAACAACCTTCCACTTCCATCTCTGTGCCTTTGTTCACATCGTTCTACGGAATTGAATACTGTACTTGTTCCAATCAGGCTCAGTGACATTCTAAACCTCTTTTTTCAACATTCAGCTCAAATCCTACTTTCTTAGTGAAGTCTTCTTTAGCCTAAAATTACACGTCCCACTGTGTTCATTCTTACAGCACTTCCTATCTACAGTCCTCCTTGAACAATTAATACTGTATACTTCATTCTATCTCCAATCCTCCAACACTGAATTATTTTTCCATGTATATGTAACTCATCACAAAAAATAGCCCCAATTATTAGAGGGTATTTCGTGTGTCTTACATAACTGCCCCACACCAAGAGCGCTATATCAAGTAACTGATGTAGTTATACCTGATTTGACCAAAAAAAAAAAAAAAAAAAAGGTCACCAAAGGCAGACAATTGTATTACATAAGGGAAGCCAATTTCTTCCTAAAAATTCTTATCCTACCATCTAATAAATATGATTCATTAGGCAAGTCACTTAAATCCTAACTAGTCCTTAGAGGTTAAATGTCCTATTGTGAGCTGCTCAGAAGTCTGAATTTCTATTTCAATGCTTCTTGAAATAGATCTCAAAGAGCCCTTCAAATAAAACAGTGACAAAGAGAAGAGAGAAGCCCACTCCACATGACGTAGTCAAAGATCAAATACTGATCCACTTTTTCCTGAGGTTCACTAGCCTAGCATGTTTTCACATATTGGTGTTTTAGAACTGTCTGATTTTAAAGATGTTATGGGAATCCTCAGGGTGAGAAGAATGAGGCTATTTATATGCTGTGAATAGTATCTGAGGCAAGAATTGTAACAATCACTTCTGGGCTTTATGTTCCTAGAAAGTGACCTTTTCAATGTTATTATTATCAGGATGCTCTTCTTAATCTCCTGATGGACTCCAGACTAGTTCTTAACCTTCTCAAAACTAGGAGTAATGAGTTGGGTTCTTCTACACAGAGCTGTGACAAATTATTCAAGATACACTCCTTGGAGTCCTGTATTCCATAAGGTGTTAATCCACTCACTGATATAGAAGAATCTTCTCTGAATGTTCTATTTGTGATTCAATTTCCTTAAAAGTTAAAAGCATAGTCAATTATAAGGAAAATGTATCAATGAACTTAATCTTTCAAAATCCTCTAAACCAGAATTAAGATACAGACAGTAAATCTACTCAGTAGCAAAAATAAATAAATAAAATAAAACCAATACTTGACACTAGGAAATACAAATGGAGGGTACAATAATAAGTATCTGACAGACTCTTGACAGATTCTTAAATATACATATACATTCCAACTCTCTAGGGGAAAGGGCTGATGACCTAAAAGGGGCTGAGAGTCATTCTGTTATGATATTTGTTTAGGAAAATGTTCTTATTCTTAGGAGACACATGCTGAATTATTTAGGGGATACAAAGAATCATGATGTCTACAACTTACTTTGAAATAATTCACCAAAATAATAATAAAATAAAAATTATTTATTAGATTCCTAGATAGATAAAAATAGCAAAATTGAACCTAACTGGTAGGGATACGAGATTTCACTGTGCTATCCTATCAACATTTCAGTATGTTTGGCTACAAGTAAACAGGTTATCAGAAAGGCTATTTTGTTTAGTTTCCAGATCAAATTTTAAAAAAAAATTAATGAAGCTCTTTAATAAAAGGCTTAGTGATAAAATAAAAATCTTTAATATTCAAACATATTACATACGTTATTTGAAAAATAAATCAAATTTAACAATTCCTAGATGGGGTCTATTCTCAACCTAGTAGAATAAAACTTAAAAACATAGGTCAGACCCTGACACTCTTCTCCTCAAACCCCTCATTTGGCTCCACCTCAGAGTAAACATTAAAATGTTACAATGGCCCACAAGGCCCCTCATAATCTCCCTTGACCTCCTCTACCATGCAATTCAGCTACCTGCCCATGATTCTCCTTGCTATTCCTCAGCTACGCCAGGCGGCTCCTGTCCAGCGGCCTGTATACTGGCTGCTCCCAATGCTTGGAACCCTCCGACCTTAGATGTCTACACAGTTCCCCCTTCCTTGCCTTCCACTTACATCTTTACTCAAATGCCACTTTCTTGGTGAGACATTCATTCCCTGACCATTTAAAACCGCAATTCCCCACACTTCACTCTTATTGACAGGTCCCTGCTCTATTTTCACCATGCCATTTACCAGCCAACACACTCTTTCTACATATTCACATTTAATTTATACATTCTAAGTTTTACATATTAGATGCCTGTCTATCTTCCACCTATAAAATATAAAGTCCACAAGGGCAGGAATTTTGGTTGGCTTTACCAGTACCCTAGCACCCAGAACACAATGAGACGCCATGATAACACAACACATTTACAGTCTTATTTAACTCGGAGTTAAAAGGGGAAAAAAAGTTTAGCTTAAAACTGATATCCCACGGGTTCGTGCCCCGGTCCGGCAAGATCCCACATGCCGCGGAGCGGCTGGGCCCGTGAGCCATGGCTGCTAAGCCTGCGCGTCTGGAGCCTGTGCTCCGCAACGGGAGAGGCCACAACAGTGAGAGGCCCGCGTACCGCAAAAAAACAACAACAACAACAACTGATATCCCATCTAAGAATGGTTATGTAGTATGGGCTCATACACTGAATTTTGCTGTGAGTTTCTCAGCACTTAATCTTGTATAGATGAAACATCCACAGTCACTCTTGCCTGTCTCTTTATGCAGAGCCTAGGTTTTCGGGAGGGCCGGGTCTTTTCCTATTGCATTTGCCATAGTATATAACGTAATACGTACAGTGGAGTTATTAGACCTTTAATGATCCTTGTTCAATGAATGAAAAATACACAAACATTCCTACACATTTTACTCCTGGCAGCATGCTACAGGGAAGAGAGGTTGAGCTTTGGGGTCAGAGACATTTAGGTTCAAATTTTACCCCATTCTTAACAAGCATGCCAATGTAACCTGCCAACACCTTAGTTTCCTTGCTTCTACTTAATAACAATGCCACTTTCTCCAAAGGGTTGTCCTGAAAAGAACCTTAAATGACGAAACAGAAAACCCCTATATAATGTATGACAAACATGGGTACTGAGAAAGAAATGTTGGTTTCCGATGACTTCTAAGCAATGTTTAAAGCTTCTCTTCATTTCTTTGGTCTTAACTTCTCTCACCTTCCCCTATAACTGAAAGCAAATAAAATCTCATAATATTTTTAGGTTAAATAAAAAAGGTCTCAAATATCAGTATTATTTTTTCTATTCCTCGAATGGTCTCTGGTCAAACAAAAACCATACAAACTTAGAGAAATCAGTAGATACTAATCAATGATTACAGTGTTAAAAGACGCTAAAGAAACTCCTGGGACTTCCCTGGTGGTGCAGTGGTTAAGAATCCGCCTGCCAATGCAGGGGACATGGGTTCGAGCCCTGGTCCGGGAAGATCCCACATGCCGTGGAGCAACTAAGCTGAGCACCATTAACTACGGAGCCTGCACTCTAGAGCCTGCAAGCCACAACTACTGAGCCCACATGTTGCAACTACTGAAGCCCGCGCACCTAGAGCCCATGCTCCACAACAAGAGAAGCCACTGCAATGAGAAGCCCACGCACCGCAACGAAGAGTATAGCACCTGCTTGCCACAACTAGAGAAAGCCCATGCACAGCAATGAAGACCCAATGCAGCCAAAAAAAAAAAAGCAGCACCAGCATTAGAAAACAATTTATTAAAAAAAGAAAAGAAACTCTTGGGGCTTCCCTGGTGGCGCAGTGGTTGAGAATCTGCCTGCTAATGCAGGGGACACGGGTTCGAGCCCTGGGCTGGGAGGATCCCACATGCCGCAGAGCAACTAGGCCCGTGAGCCACAACTACTGAGCCTGCGCGTCTGGAGCCTGTGCTCTGTAACAAGAGAGGCCACGATAGTGAGAGGCCCACGCACTGCGATGAAGAGTGGCCCCCGCTTGCCACAACTAGAGAAAGCCCTCGCACAGAAACGAAGACCCAACACAGCAAAAATAAATTAATAAACTCCTACCCCCAACATCTTAAAAAAAAAAAAAAAAGAAACTCCTTTTGACAACACTTACTTCCCTAAATAATTTCCATGAGAAGCCTCTTAATAAATGAAAAATAAGGTGTTTCAGACCTAGTATTCACCTATCTTAACTTTTTTTTGTGTGTGTGTGGTACACGGGCCTCTCACTGCTGTGGCCTCCCCCGTTGCGGAACACAGGCTCCAGACGCGCAAGCTCAACGGCCATGGCTCACAGGCCCAACCGCTCGGCGGCATGTGGGATCCTCCCGGACCGGGGCACGAACCCATATCCCCTGCATCGGCAGGCGGACTCTCAACCACTGCGCCACCAGGGAAGCCCTATCTTAACTTTTATTTCACCAAATACTTCCCCCCAAATCCACAATAAAAAGTTAGATAGGCTAATGAGAGAAATCCAGTCTTGTATTTTGTAAGGAAACTTACTTATTTTTTCCCATATTATCATTTTACCATCATTAATACATAAAAGTTACTAGTGTAACTGTAAATTAAGTATCACAATAAAAAGTATGATTAATCTACCACCCAGGCACAATATTACCTTGATAAGGAAACCTACATCATTCTATCTCAAATCTGTGTGCTATGTAATAAGGCACTATTTTGTTATATAAAGTATAAGTTTAAATGTAAATTTGATACTTCCTTTCTTTGAACTCTGAACTTGTAATGTGGTTCAGAAAGACAGGAGATACACTATTGACTCCCCACTACAACTTTGCTGAGCCAGTTCTACAGGGAGCACCATTTGTTGTTTCCTAATTTATTCTATTAGTCTCAGGCCAATATAAATCACTTTAACTGTAATAGGCCAGCATTAGTTATAGAATTCTGTCTACAACTCATTTAGAAATATTCATATTAGCCTGGTACTTTCCTTAACCCTTATTAAATGGTAAAAGGACCCAAATTCTATTGCTGCAACTAGTGAGTATACACTGCACTTCAGAAAGGTTACCTGATAGGCCACCTCCAGGTCCTACGAATGAAGTTTAGTGTTCATGCCATTCAAAGAATCACCCTTTGTAGTCTCCAGTGCTTCCTGCAGCAGTGTGATCCAAGCTTTACAAATCATACATTCACTAATGAATCAGGAAAATCTAGCCCCACAGGACTAAGGTTGCTAGATTTTCTTTTTTCTTTTTTTTTTTTTTGGTCCTCTTTTAAATCCCACTAAACTAGAAATGGCCAACTTCGCAACCTGTTTCTTAACCACTAATCCTTTATGGTATCATCTACCAAAATTTTAAAAACAGATTTACAGTAAAACCATGTCCCGGATTTTGCAGAGTACAGAAACTTCTTTGAATCAAATAAGAAGGCTTTGCCAACCCTTTTCAATTCCATGACCACAGGGAACCAAAAGACCCTACAAATGAACCAAAAACACACACAAAAAAAGTTGAGGAAAGTAAGACCTTTCCCAGGCATTCAATAGACCCAGGTTTTCCTGGCGTGAGCTGGGCACTGCCTCATGGTGCAGAATCAACAAAGAGCAACAGAGATGTGGCTTGGTTTGCTAATTTCAGTCTCCATCTAAGAGAAAGGAAAATAAGTGAGTTTTCAAACTAAGAAATACTGTGGATACTGTAAATTACTTTTTAACTCAAAGTCTTGGTACTCTGGATTAGTAACCAATATCAAGAACAGTTAGGTCAATAATTTGTTCTGAAGACTAGAGTGAGAGCTTTGATTAATCTGACAATCTGTTTCCATTATCTGCAAAATGAAACTGCTAGATTGACACTTTCAAGAAAGTAGAGAAAACAACAGGGGTAGGCCCTATGCAAACTCATAGAAGCCCTAAGATTTTAGGCCAGAAGAGACCTTACTGGTACCTACTCAAACCACCTAGAAGAGAGCACCAGGAGTTCAGATGGTATCATCTGTGGCATATTGGCTGACAATTTAAATTTTTACTTCATATTATCTTTATCCTATAAGAATAAATGAAAAAGACAAAATCACTGCAGCTGAAGCATAGGTTGTATAAATTTCATACAACTGATACAAAGTCAGAACTATTATGCAAGATGACAGCAATAAATCTTTAGCTTGAATTATTCTTCAGAAATTGTTTCATGATCAATGAAAAAAATTAATGAACAACATAAGAAACGTTGGAAATACACTACTGATAATTGTATACAAAACAGTATTTTTACTGTATTTTAGTGTGAAAATTACCCTCTTATATAGGAACACTTCTCGTTTGAGAAGTCAAGTACTGCTTATGAAGCTACTTTATTAAAATTCTACTCCTCTTAAAGATCAATTAAACAAAAACAGATAGAAGTCCTTACTAGCAAAAATATCATTTGTCCAATATCACAGACTGGCATAGCTAAACGACACTTTATAGAGAGTATCTAACCATCTCTTTCTTATTACAGATGAGAGAACTCAGAGGTAATGAACTCAGAGCTTTTCCATGAAAACACAGCAACTGAAAGACAGCTCGAGTGGTATGTTGACATCAGATAAAACAGACTTTTAAACAAAAAATGTTACAAGAGAAAAAGAAAGATATTATATAATGATAAAAGGGTCAACCCATCAAAAAGATGTAACAATTATAAACATACATGCAACTAACAACAGAGTCTCAAAATATATGAAGCAAAACCAGACAGAATTGAAGAAAGGAATACAGTCCACCCACAATAGTTGGAGATTTCAAGACATTTCAAAAAGGATGGAACAACTAGGAAAAAAGATAAAGAAGCAGACAACTTGAACAACACTATAAACCAGCCACACCAAACATACATAGAAGATACCATTCAATGATAGCAAAATACAAAATGAATATTTTCACCAGGACAGACAATATGTTAAGCAACAGAACAAGTCTCAATAAAATTTAAAAAATAGAAATCACACAAATTATCTTCTGTGAATAAAATGGAATGAAACTAGAAATTAATAACAGAAGGAAATCTTAAAAATTCACAAATTGGTACAAGTAAACAACATGCTGTTTTATTTTTTTAAGAAATTATTTTCTATCAACCTCTTTCCATTTTAAGAGTTTGTGGAAGAATAGCTTAAGACCACTGAGTGGTTTAAAAAACATACTCTTAAACAACCAATGGGTCAAAGAAGAAATCACCAGGGAAACTGCAAAATATTTTGAGAAGAACGAAAACAAAAACAAAACATATGAAAACTTATGGAATGCAGCAAAAAGAGATATTTATATAGCTATGAAAGTCTACGTTATCTACATTAATAAAGAAGAAAGATCTCAAATCAATATCCCATCTTCCAACTTAAGGCACTATTAAAAGAAGAGCAAACTTAACCAAAAGCAAGAGAAGGAAGGAAATAATAAAGATCAGAGTGATGATAAATTAAGAGAATAGAAAAACAATACAGAGAACCACTGAAATCAAAAGTTGGTTCTTTGAAAAGATTAAATTGACAAGCCTTTTTCTAGACTGATGAAGGAAAAAAAACTGGACCAAATTACTATTATCAGGAATGAAAATGGAAACACTACCAACCTCACAGAAATAAAAAGGAATACAGGGCCTTCCCTGGTGGTGCAGTGATTAAGAATCCAACTGCCAATGCAGGGGACACTGGTTCAAGCCCTGGTTCAGGAAGATCCCACGTGCGGCAGAGCAACTAAGCCTGTGCGCCACAACTACTGAGCCTGCGCTCTAGAGCCTGCGAGCCACAACTACTGAGCCCGCACACCACAACTACTGAAGCCTGCATGCCTAGAGCCCGTGCTCTGTAACAAGAGAAGCCAGCGCAATGAGAAGCCCACGCACTGCAACGAAAAGTAGCCCCCGCTCACTACAACTAGAGAAAGCCCACGTGCAGCAACGAAAACCCAACACAGCCAAAAATAAATAAATAATTTAAAAAATTTTAAAGGAATATAAAAACATTATGAACTTTAAAAAAACCCAGTTTTACCAAGATATAATTCATACACCATATGATCAACCCATTAAAATGAGTACAATTCAATGAATTTTAGTATCTTCCCAGATATGTACAACAATCACCACAGTAAATTTCAGAACATTTTCATCACCTCAAAGAGAAACCCCATACCCTTTAGCTATCATCCCCCTTTACCGCTGTTCCTCCCAACCCTAAGCAATCATTAATATACTTTCTGTTTCTATAGATTTACCTATTCAGGACATTTGATATAATTGGAATTACATACTATATTGTCTCTTTTTACTGGCTTCTTTCACCTACCAAAATGTTTACAAGGTTCCTCCATGATATGGCATATGTTAACACTTGTTCCATTTTATGGTCAAATAATATTCCATTGTATACCACATTTTGCTTATCCATACAGTTGATGGATATCTGAGTTGTTTCTACTTAGGGTTTTATGATTTTTTGTGTGTGTGGTGAACAAATTTGATAATCTACAAATTCCTAGAAAAACACAAACTACCAAAACTGTTTCAAGAAGAAAAAGAATACACTTTCTATAGCAAGTAAACAGATTTTCTATCAGTAGTCAAAAAACATTTTAAATACAGCCACTAAAGAAAACAGTATGGTGGTTCCTCAGAAAACTAAAAATAGAATTACCATATGATCCAGCAATCCCACTCCTGGGCATATATCCAGAGAAAACCGTAATTTGAAAAGACACATGCACCCCAACGTTCACTGCATCACTATTTACAACAGCCAAGACATGAAAACAACTTAAATGTCCACTGACAGATGAATGGATAAAGAAGATGTGATACATATACACAATGAAATACTACTCAGCTGTAAAAAAAGAATGAAGTAATGCCGTTTGCAGCAACATGGATGGACCTAGAGATTATCACACTAAGTGAAGTAAGTCAGAAAATGACAAATACCATATGATATCACTTATATGTGGAATCTAAAATATGAACAGGGCCTCCCTGGTGGCGCAAGTGGTTGAGAGTCCGCCTGCCGATGCAGGGGATACGGGTTCGTGCCCCGGTCTGGGAGGATCCCATATGCCGCGGAGCGGCTGGGCCCGTGAGCCGTGGCCGCTGGGCCTGCGCGTCCGGAGCCTGCGCGTCCGGAGCCTGTGCTCCGCAACGGGGGAGGCCACAACAGTGAGAGGCCCGCATACCGCAAAAAAAAAAAAAAAAAAAAAAAAAAAAAAAAAAAAATATGAACAAATGAACTTTATCTATAAAACCAACAGATTCATGGACACAGGGAACACACCTGTGGTTGCCAAGGGGGAGGGAATTGGGGGAGGGATGGAGTGGGAGGTTGGGGTTAGCAGGTGTAAGTTATTATATACAGAATGGATAAACAACAGGGTCCTAGTGTATAGCACAGAGAACTACATTCAATGTCCTGTGATACACCATAATGGAAAAGAATATTAAAAAATTAATATATGTATAATGGAATCACTTTGCTGTACAGCAGAAAATAACACAACATTGTAAATCAACTATACTTCAATTTAAAAAAACATTAAAAAAGAGCATAGGACTTGAAGGATTCACATACAAGTTCTACCAAACATTTAAAGAAGAACAAACACCATTCTTTAACTCTTTCAAAAGTTAGAACAATTTCTAAAGCACTCTTAGAAGTTAGTATTACCCTGATACCAAAACCAGACAAAGATATCACAAGAAATAAAAAGTACTAACCAATATCCCTTATGACTATAGATGCAAAAATGTTTAACATAATACTAGCAAACCTAATCTAATAGAATATTAAATGGATTAGTCACATTGATCAAGTGGGATTTATCTCAGAAATGCAAAGGTGGTTCAACAGGTGAGACTCAATTAATATGTAACACATAAATATTTACTTATGGAATAAAGTAAAAATACCACACAATCATCTCAATTGATACATTAAAAGCAGCTGATGAGAACTTCCCTGGTGGTCCACTGGTTAAGACTCTGCGCTTCCACTGCAAGGGGCACGGGTTCCATCCCTGGTCAGGGAACTAAGATCCTGCATACCGTGTGTGCAGCAAAAACAAAACAAAACAAACAAAAAAACCCCAGCAGCTGATGAAATCCAACATCCTTTCATGATAAAAACACTCAACAAAACAGAAACAGAAGGGAACTTTCTAAAGTTGATAAAAGGCATCTATGAAAATCGAACATATAACATCATACTAATGATAAAATGCTAAAAGCTTTCCCCCTAAGATCAGAAAAACAATTTCATTTACAACATTCAAAAGAATAAAATACAAAGGAAAAGATTTAACAAAGGAAATACAAGACTAAAAACTTCAAAACACTGCTTAAAGAAATTAAAGACCTAAAATAAATGGAAAGACATCTGATATTCATTGCTTGAAAGACTTAACACTGTTGAGATGGCAATACTCCCCAGACTGAATGCAAATAAAAATCACAATAAGATACCACTTCACACACACCTAGGCTGGGTATTTTTTTTTAAAAAGGGAAGGGAAAAACAAGTGTTGGCAAGGATGTGGAGAAATCGGAACCTTCATATATTCCTAGTGGAAACAAAATGGTAAAACCACTGTGAAAACAGCTGGATAGTTCCTCAAAAAGTTAAATAAAGAATTACCACATGGGGCCTCCCTGGTGGCGCAGTGGTTGAGAGTCCGCCTGCCGATGCAGGGGATACGGGTTCGTGCCCCGATCTGGGAGGATCCCATATGCCGCGGAGCGGCTGGGCCCGTGAGCCATGGCCGCTGGGCCTGCGCATCCGGAGCCTGTGCTCCGCAACGGGAGAGGCCACAACAGTGAGAGGCCCGCATACCGCAAAAAAAAAAAAAAAAAAGAAAAAAGAAAAAGAATTACCACATGATCCAGTAGTTCCACTCCTACATACCCAAGAAGCAGAAAATCACCAAGTAACCTGTACATGAATGTTCATAACAGCATTATTCAAAAGAATGAAAAAGCGGAAACAATACAAATATCCATGAACTGATTAATAGCTTAGTAAAATGTGGTATATCCACCCAAGTATATTATTCAGCATAGTACTGAATTACACTATACCATGGATGAACTTTGAAAACACTATGCTACCTGAAAGAAGTCAGACACAAAAGGCCACAATAGTATGATTTCATTTATAGGAAATATCCAGAATAGGCAAATCCATAGAGACAGAAAGCAGAGTAATGGCCAACAGAGCTAAGGAGAGAAAAAATGGGAAGTGACTGCTTAATTGGTATGGGGTTTTTCTTTTGGGGTGACAAAAATGTTCTGGAATTAGATAGTGGTGATGAATGAACAATACTGTGAATTTACTAGAAGCCACTGGATTACATACATTTAAGTGATTAAAATGAAGAATTTTACATGAATTTTATTTCAATTTAAAAATCACCCAAAACAACAATAAACTTAAACCTACTCAGCAACATATAAATTAAAATAACCACAGAAGTCCTTTCTCAATTCTTATGTCTATATGCTCAAAACCTAGATCTAAAAACAGGCATCAGACACCTCACAACTGTGATATTATTAACAGTTATGAGGGGACTTCCCTGGTGGCACAGTGGTTAAGAATCCGTCTGCCAATACAGGGGACATGGGTTCGATCCCTGGTCGGGGAAAAGGTCACATGCCGTGGAGCAACTAAGCCTGTGCACCACAACTACTGAGCCTGCATTCTAGAACCTGCAAGGCACAACTACTGAGCCCACGCACCACAACTACTGAGGCCTGCATGCTCTAGGGCCCGCGTGCTGCAACTACTGAAGCCCGCGCACCTAGAGTCCATGCTCCACAACAAGAGAAGCCACAGCAGTGAGAAGCCTGCATGCCACAATGAAGAGTAGCCTCCACTCGCCGCAACAAGAGGAAAGCCTGCACGCAGTAACAAAGACCCAACACAGCCAAAAATAAAACAAAAACGGTTATCAGACAATTTAAAAAATTCTATCATAAAAGGAAGAGATAAAAAAATTATACATTAATTTTTTATGATGCAAGTTTCTATTGATCATTGTACTCACTCTTAAGTGCAAGCAGACCCAATTATTCTAGCAAGCTGACAGGAAAATACAACACCTACTATCCCTGTCCTTGGGGGCAGCAGTGACTCACCAAGCTTCTCTGGCTCATCTGGCCCTGTGCCTGCAATGCAGCTGCTCTCCAAACCATAGGTGGGATCCACTTTCCCAGAGGCTCGTGCTGCTTCTTGTACTTTTTTGACGTGAGCTTCCACCAATTCCAGTGGTACCTCCTCCCGGACTCGAGAAAACTCTTCTGTTTAAGAATAAAAATGGAACAGTGATCTGGTTTTGCATAAATATTTGCTTCAATGTAAACTAGGTAATCTGACACAACATTAGTGTATCATGTGTAACCTAGTGACCTTTCTGGAGACTCGATCTGATCTACCCCAGCAAATCAAGAGGGCCAAAGGAGATAAACATGTACAGTAATGAAATTCTATGACTCTAAGTTTTACCTTACATGTCATAGTGTCTTACTATATAAACAGGAGATCTTTAAATTTCTATTAGTAACAATCAAAACTGCTATCCAGGGACTTCCCTGGTGGTCCAGTGGTTAAGACTCCACGCTTCCACTGCAGGGGGCCTTGGTTCAATCCCTGGTCAGGGAACTAAGATCCCACATGCCACAAGGTGCGGCCAAAACTAAATAAATATTTTAAAAAGAATAAAAAAGAATAAAAAATTGCTGGCCAAATTTCATCTAACTCTGCTGGCCAGATTTTAATCAAGACAACAATAAGGATAAAACAACCAGAAAGTCAAGAAAGAGTTCTATGGTATGAGAAAATTCTAATTAGAATTATTGTAATCCAAGAATGTTAAATGACTCCTTTTTGCCAATTATAGAAAATTCTGAATGAATCACAAAACATACCATTAAAAACCTGTTTTGTCCCTCTAATTTTTTTTTTTTTAAGAAGATGTTGGGGGTAGGACTTTATTAGTTTATTTATTTATTTTTGCTGTGTTGGGTCTTCGTTTCTGTGCGAGGGCTTTCTCTAGTTGTGGCAAGCAGGGGCCACTCTTCATCGCGGTGCACGGGCCTCTCACTATCGAGGCCTCTCTTGTTGCAGAGCACAGGCTCCAGACGCGCAGGCTCAGTAGTTGTGGCTCACGGGCCTAGTTGCTTCGCGGCATGTGGGATCCTCCTAGACCAGGGCTCGAACCCATGTACCCTGCATTAGCAGGCAGATTCTCAACCACTGCGCCACCAGGGAAGCCCTAAATTCTTAATAAATGCTCTTAGTTTGAAAATTATTACATTTTAAGTGTTTTAGTTTAAAATATTATAATACTTCAAATACAACATGGTATCTTCAAGGGGTAATATCTGTTTTTTTTTTTGTTATTTACATAACTGAAATGAATATAACAGCCAATAACACTTAAATCTGAGATAAAATTAGCATGAAAGGAAGTATTAAACCATTATCTGAAATTGTTACTCTGGTGAGATGGCTTAAGAAAGTTCATACCCAAAGCCGCTCTGGCTGCAGCAGATGCCACACGAGGATCCACCACAGATGCCAAAAAAGCAACAGTGCTCATGACTGGGTTTCCTGACTGACTGAAGGGGACAGGCTGGTAGGCCAGGGGCCCCAGGGAAGCATCAGAATTCTCAAGGTATGGGTCCTCAATGGGAAGCCTCAAAAAGTGGAGGATGCATTCATCCTGCGTGCGACTTCCAACGTGTTCTGACACTTTGTTCCAATCATCCTTATACATCTCCAAAGCCTATAATGGAAAAAACAGGAGCTTTAATATCAGGTAACAAGGAAGTATTTAATGACATCAGAAGCCTGTGACTGTTCTTTAGATAGACTTTAAAAACAATAACGAAAATGGTTATACTGTTCATAAGAAAATAGGCAGCTATGATTGCTTTCATTATTATATTAAATTCTCAATTAGTCAAGAAAAATAAATAAAAGGTATGCATATTACAAAGGAAGAACAATTGGTTTTTATTAATACACACGATTGTTTATATAGGAAATACTACAGAACCTACAAAAAAAGGTATTAAATTAAAAAGTTCAGCAAGGTCACCAGTTAAAACAATAATAGAAAAACTCAATTATATTGCTATATATACTAGCAATGAAAATTTTTTAACTGGAAAAAAGTATTTAAAATAGCACAAAAATGAAATACTTAGGAAAAAATATAATGAAGAATGTGTAAGACCAATATGCTGGAAAAAATAAAACATGCTGAGAAATCAAAGACCTAAATAAATGAAGAGATATGCTGTGTGCATTCATTAGAAGTCTCAATATTGTTAAGATGTCAAATCTCTCCAAACTGAACTACAGATTCAACGCAATCCCATTCAAACATTTTTTTTGTTAAAAATTCCGAAACTGATGCTAAAATTCATAGAGTACACACATCTCTAGTTTAAAATTTTTTAACTTTTCAGAGAAAATGCTGAAAAACTCCAACAAAAACAGTAAAAGCAGTCTCCAAGGGGGAGGGAGATAGAAGAATATGAAGGAAGCCACAAACAGGTTGTGCTGAGAAAGTCAAGGAATGAATTGGGTAGAAGAATCTCTTGGGGAGCTACTGTAGCTACCAAAGTTACTACTCTCACATGGTTCTATCTACAGCCATGACTTGCCACCAGGGGCAATTGTGTCTCCTTAGGGACATTTGGCAGTGGCTGGAGACATTCTGGGTTGACACAGTTGGAGAGGTGCTACTGGCATCTAGTGGGTAGAGGCCGTGGATGCTGTTAAAAATTCTACAGTGCACATAAGAGACCCCACAATAAAAAAGCTATCTGGTCCAAAATGTTAACAGTGGCGTGGCTAAAAACCCTACTGTAGAGCCTGATTTGCTAATACTGTGTTAAGATGAGTTCACCATGATGAAGGTTCTCTCCATGTTTATTGCCTCAGTGAATTCTTTTTAAATTTTTTACTTTAATTTTATTTTTTGGCCATGCCATGAGGCATGCGGGATCTTAGTTCCTTGAACAGGGATCGAACCCACACCCCCTGCACTGGAAGTATGGGGTCTTAACAACTGGACTGCCAGGGAAGTCCCACCTCAGTGAATTCTTAAATCTGGACTCCAACTGCTGCTCCGGGCTTTCTTTCTCACTGGAGTGGTACAGGACTCCTCAAAAACCCAAGCCAGCAAATCACCTTACTCACTAAATCCCTTGAAAAACAAGGCTAATTCTGGGTATCCTGTGGACAGTCTGTGGCTTTGGGTAGTTCTAAAAGGAATTGCTTTAGAAAAAAGACCCAGATTGTAACAAAAAACAAAAATCAATCTATCTCATTAGGGTCTCTGGGGCCAGAAACATATAACTGAGACTGTCGTAAATTTCTGATTATGGGTAGAGATTTTCTTGACATGTTCTAGTGTAACCTTTTCAAACAAATTTATTTCTAAAAGTTTCTTTTTTTATTCATTTTCCTTCAGCCAGAGAAAAATAAGAAAGTTCAGGAAGGTTTTTTTCCAGAATAAAGCTAAGGAACTGTCATGCAAAATTCAAACCAGAGCACAAGGCTGAGAAACAGTGAAGTTCTGAGCCTGGGCACTCGCATTACATAAGAGGGGCAGAAGGAAGAGATGTTTTCAAAACAACATGGTGACCAACTGGCCGGGAAGGAGGAGAAGGGTGACATATACAGAAAAGTTATTAGGAGACATTTTACACTACAGAACACTTTCATTCCTCCTGTCATCACTGGGGTCTTCACCACTGCTTACTTGGATTCTTAGAATTGCCTGTCTCTCTACCCTTAAATTCATCCTTCTTCCTGTTGCTAGAGTGAAGTATGTTTGACACAGGACACCATCTCTCTCCTGCCTGAAACTATTTCAGTGTTCATCATTATCTTACAGAATTAAGGCCAAACATGACCAGGGCTCTGCTACTTCTTCCACCTCACCTCCGTACTCTTTAATGTTCCAGAAATACCCAGATCTCACAACACTGTTCCTAAGTACTGTGCCTATGTACAGTTTGTTCTGCACTGGAAATATCATGTACTAGAACCAACACCAGCACCACACTCCAGGAAGCTGTCCATTATATCTCATCCACCCAGCCCAGTTGCACAGCCACTCCTCTGTACCTCTCATGCTCCAGTCATACCTCTAATTGTGTTTTAATCGGCTTCTGTCACAGACTAGACTATGAATTCCTTAACTGTAGAGACTATGGCCTAGCCATCTCAATCTACAGCATCTACCACAGTGCCTGAAACACAGTACCCAATAAAATGTGCTCAATTTAACCACAGGAAATGGGACTAAAGCAGGAAAAGTAATCTGACTTTTGCATGGCTCCAAGCATCAAAAAAACAACCTGGGGAATTTCCTGGCAGTCCAGTGGTTAGGACTCTTCACTTCCACTGCCAGGGACCCAGGTTCAATCCCTGGTCAAGGAACTAAGATCCTGCAAGCCAAGCAGCGCGGCAAAAACCAACCAACCAACCAACCAAACAAACAAAAAAACCCTGTATTTAAAAAAAAAAAAGGCTTTCCTCAGGACAATTTTTTTTTTACTGGAAGATATACTCATCTAAAGTGTAATTCAAAATTACACAGGAAGATAAGCAACAAAGATTTACTGTATAGCACAGGGAACTATATTTAATGTCTTGTAATAAAAATAATCTGAAAAATTATATATATAACTGAATCACTTTGCTGTATACCTGAAACTAACACAATATTGTAAATCAGCTGTATATCAAGAAAAAATAAATAAAATTACACAGGAAAAAATATTTCTTGGGTTGCATATCAAGGCAAAGTAGGTCAAGTGGATGCACACTGTGAGAAAAAACTTTGAGGCTGCTTACTGAATACCTTCTAATGCTATTGTTTCTATAATCTGGCCAGTATAAAATGAGAAACCCATCTACGGATAAACAAATATTAATACCTATCATGGATTTTCTTTGTAGGTGCAAGATTTTATGGCCATTAATTACTTAAGGGATAATAAATACAAAGCATGAGAAAGCAAAGCAGGCATGAGAAAGAAAAGTTAACCAGGTAGAACCAACAAGCTCACAGATTCAAGTTTTCTCAATTTCAAAGCCAGGGACAATGATAAATGACCAGGAAGAATACTGTAATCAGTTGTGGACTTAAAAAAAATTGTGAGGGTTTCCCTGGTGGCGCAGTGGTTGGGAGTCCGCCTGCCGATGCAGGGGACGTGGGTTCGTGCCCCGGTCCAGGAGGATCCCACGTGCCGCGGAGTGGCTGGTCCCGTGAGCCATGGCCGCTGGGCCTGCGCGTCCGGAGCCTGTGCTCTGAGACGGGAGAGGCCACAACAGTGAGAGGCCCACGTACCGCAAAAAAAAAAAAAAAAAGAGAGAAATCTTGAAAGCCTCTTTTTAAAAATCCCCTTAGTCACTATGGAATAGAATGGTGCTATTTCTTCTTTCTTTCTGGCACCCTGATTCTATCAATGCCATTTCAAACTGCTGTAAGGACTTCTTATACTGATGATGCGTTTTGTGGCTTCTTATACTGATGATGCATTTTCAGGTGAAACACCTGAAATTCCTCACACATTTTACAAATGAAATCTTACTCAAACATGACTCCATCTTCTTGATCTTATGCATGTCTACCAATTAAAGATCTTTTTCAAACTGCATTCATTTGTCCAATGAATAGATTCCACTTTGGTCATTTGCAAAATTGAAATTATGCCCCCAGTATTTGTAGTAACACAATAAACTGAACACAACCAAAAACAATAACCTGCAGCATTCCGTATAATAACGGTGCTTTGATAAGAAACTATATCAAATAAAGTATTTTTAAATAAAAGTGATGGTCTCCGTCTTGTACTGTTGGTGGGAATGTAAATTGATACAGCCACTATGGAGAACAGTATGGAGGTTCCTTAAAAAACTAAAAATAGAACTACCATACGACCCAGCAATCCCACTACTGGTCATATACCCTGAGAAAACCATAATTCAAAAAGAGTCATGGAGGGCTTCCCTGGTGGCGCAGTGGTTGAGAGTCTGCCTGCCAATGCAGGGGACACGGGTTCGTGCCCCAGTCTGGGAGGATCCCACATGCCGCGGAGCGGCTGGGCCCGTGAGCCATGGCCGCTGAGCCTGCGCATCCGGAGCCTGTGCTCCGCAACGGGAGGCCACAACAGTGAGAGGCCCACGTACTGCAAAAAAAAAAAAAAAAAAAAGTCATGTACTAAAATGTTCATTGTAGCTCTATTTACAATAGCCAGGACATGGAAGCAACCTAAACGTCCATCAACAGATGAAAGGATAAAGAAGATGTGGCACATATATACAATGGAATATTACTCAGCCATAAAAAGAAAGATGTGGCACATATATACAATGGAATATTACTCAGCCATAAAAAGAAACGAAATTGAGTTATTTGTAGTGAGGTGGATGGACCTAGAGTCTGTCATACAGAGTGAAGTAAGTCAGAAAGAGAAAAACAAATACTGTATGCTAACAAATATATATGGAATCTAAAAAAAAAAAAAAAAAAAAAGGTCATGAAGAACCTAGGGGCAAGATGGGAATAAAGATGCAGACCTACTAGAGAATGGACTTGAGGATATGGGGAGGGGAAGGGTAAGCTGGGACAAAGTGAGAGAGTGGCATGGACATATATACACTACCAAACGTAAAACAGATAGCTAGTGGGAAGCAGCCACATAGCACAGGGAGATCAGCTCAGTGTTTTGTGTCCGCCTAGAGGGGTGGGATAGGGAGGGTGGGAGGGAGGGAGATGCAAGAGGGAAGAGATATGGGGACATATGTATATGTATAACGGATTCACTTTGTTATAAAGCAGAAACTAGCACACCATTGTAAAGCAATTATACTCCAAAAAAGAAGTTAAAAAAAAAGAGAAGCATGGGATAGGTTAAAAAAAAAAGTGGTGGTCTCAAGAATAATCCTAAGGCTTCCCTGGTGGTGCAGTGGTTTCGAGTCCGCCTGCCAATGCAGGGGACACGGTTCATGCCCCAGTCTGGGAAGATCCGACATGCCAAGAAGCGGCTGGGCCCGTGAGCCATGGCCACTGAGCCTGCGCGCCCAGGGCCTGTGCTCTGCAACGGGAGAGGCCACAACAGTGAGAGGCCCGCGTACCGCAAAAAAAAAAAAAAAAAAAAAAAAAAGAATAATCCTAAATATTTGGGAAGCTGCCTGTGTGATATACTTGTCCGATAAAATGGTATGATTCTGGTGAGGGCAGGGGTAGGCAGACAACAATAAACCCTAATGAATCTTCCAGATTTATCAAGGAGAAATTGACCATGTTTTTGGTTATAAATCGATTAAAAATTTTTCTTCTGACTTCATATTAAGCTATTAATTACCAATAAACTATAAAAACAGGTGTTAATGGTAAACAATGCTGTTAGGAAGTCTTGTTTCTCTTTGTGTAAGTGCAGACAACACCTGTTGATTCAACAGCATGTTTAAAAGAAAGATCAACCACTGTACAGGTTCCACCTGCAGGAGAGAAAATGCACTATTGTGTGGGGATACTGTGGTTTTCTTGAATATGCTCAGGTTAAACAGTAGCTCAGCCATTCTGACCTCACTCTGTATTTACTATCCACAAATCTTAATGTAGCAGAGGAGAAAATTTTGAGTATCAATGTGCAGCAAGGAAAAGAGCTGACTGACAGGAGCCTGTTGTTTCAGGTAGTGTTGCACAACTGAATTTCTCCCTAGAGCCCACAGATTCTAAACAAGCAATACAAAAGCATATCCCATACATTCCCCCACAAATACTGAGAACTTTAAAATTAACATCCATAGCACATATGGCTAGAGAAGATAGCGCTGAAACAAATAAAAAGGAGCTCAGAAAAGAAGATCTTTGCATATCACTGATACTCAATGGGCGGATAAGAATAAATTAAAATAGTGGTAAAAACTCAAAAAGAACAAATATTTTTGAATTTTGATCCAGAGAGACACACAGAGAGAGAGACAAAGAGAGAATAAGGAAAAGTAGAAGAGGGGTGTAAAAAAGAAAAGGGAAGAGTTAATACACCACTAAAACTTCTTAATGAACCACAACTGTTAGAAAACTCAAAATCAAATTAAAGCAATGCAGAAACATGAGCCATCACCAGGCCCAAAGTATCCTAAAGTGTAGTCTGGATACTCATGGAGCACCAGACCCTTTCACAGGAACTGAAAGATCAAAATCATTTTCAGAATAATACTAGGACATTACTGTCTGTTCATTATGCTGACATTTGCTCAATGGTGCAAAAGCAATTAGTATGACCCCTTAGTATGAATCAAGGCAGTGGCACCATACTGTCTTGTCATTTTATTCTTCAGTGCCACACACCTGCAGAAGCAAAATAAGCCAACTTTACCTAAACATTTCCTTGATGAAACATAAAGATTATTAATTTTATTGAATCTAAATATCTTAGCCCATGTGTTTTTATTTTTTATTTATTTTTTTTTTTTGCTGTACGCGGGCCTCTCACTGCTGTGGCCTCTCCCGTTGCGGAGCACAGGCTCCGGACACACAGGCTCCGCGGCCATGGCTCGCGGGCCCAGCCGCTCCGCGGCATGTGGGATCTTCCGGGATCGGGGCACGAACCCGTGTCCCCTGCATCGGCAGGCGGACTCTCAACCACTGCGCCACCACGGAAGCCCAGCCCATGTGTTTTTAATCTTCAGTGTTATCAAATGGGAGGTACACAAGAGGACTAAATATCAACTTTCAAAGCATGATGGCTGTCTAAAGGAAAAGCACTTGTGATTGAGTTTCAAGTTCAAGTAGCCACTTTTTTCACTGAATATCATCACTAGAACGAATTGCTAACACACCATGGTTTTACAGACACAGATATCTGGCAGACATTTGTCCAAAAATAAACAATGATTCTCAAAAATGTCACTCCAGGGGCTTCCCTGGCAGTCCAGTGGTTAAGACTTTGCCTTCCAATGCAGGGGGCATGGGTTTGATCCCTCGCCGGGGAGCTAAGATCCCACATGCCTCGTGGCCAAAAAACCAAAACATAAAACAAAAGCAGTGTTGTAACAAATTCAATAAAGACTTAACAAAAAAAAAAGTCACTCCAAGGAAAACAACTGATGGTGTTTGTTGCCAATGATTAAGTGAAAATTACAATTGTGAAAAATACTTATCCACCATGAAAGCTCATTTTTAAAATTTTTATTTTATTATTTTTTTTAATTTATGGTTGTGTTGGGTCTTCACTGCTGCACATGGGCTTTTCTCTGGTTGTGGCGAGCGGGGGCTACTCTTCGTTGCGGTGCGCAGGCTTCTCATTGCGGTGGCTTCTCTTGTTGTGGAGCACGGGCTCTAGGCACGCAGGCTTCAGTAGTTGTGCCTCGCGGGCTCTAGAGCACAGGCTCAGTAGCTGTGGCGCACGGACTTAGTTGCTCCGCGGCATTGTGGGATCTTCCCAGACCAGGGCTCGAACCCATGTCCCCTGCATTGGCAGGCAGATTCTTAACCACTGCACCACTAGGGAAGTCCCACTTGTTCTACTTTTAAAAAGACTTTTCTACTGAGATTGGTCACAGTATTATCAAATTAGACTTTTTCATATTGTATCATGAACTGCATCAACATTTGGAAGATCTGCATAATTCAGTAAACCAATATTTTCCAATTTACCAATGAAAGACATTATGCAATCATACATGGATAAAAGATCCATTACAAGGGCAAGAGAGACCAATGGATTCCATGCTGCATCTAAGCTTTAAGAAACTATCAGTGGTCAAGTTTTAATGTAACACAAGCATACCTCAGAGATAACTGTGGGTTCAGTTCTGCACCACTGAGATAAGGCGAATACTGCAATAAAGCAAGTCACATGGATATTTTGGTTTTCCAGCACATACAAAAGTTATGTTTACACTATACTGTTGTCTACTAAGTGTGCAATAGTATTGTATGTCTTAAAAAGAACACTGTACCTTAATTTTAAAGTACTTTGTCGTTAAAAAATGCTAACCATCACCTGAGCCTTCAGTGTGTAATCTTTTTGCAAGAGTAACATTCAAGACCACTGATCACAGATCACTGTAACAAATAAAATAACAATAAGAAAGTTTGAAATATTGTGAGGATTACCAAAATGTGACACAGAGACACAAGGTGAGCAAATACTGTTGGAAAAATGGCACCAACCGACTTGCTTAATGCAGGGTTTCCACAAACCTTCAATTTGTTTAAAAAAAGAAAAAAGGAGGGAGATGTCTGTATCAAAGAAGAATATTCATAATTACCTGAAAAGGCCATTAAGATACTTCTCGTGCTTCCAACTACATATCCAGGTGATACCAGACTTTTCTAATATACTTAAACTAAAACAACATACCTGGTAGAAAAGCAAATATGAAAATCCAGCTGTATTCTAGTAAGCCAAACATTATAGACTTGCTAAAATATATAAATGCTATACTTCTCACTAATACCTTTTTTCAAAAGCTATTTTTCAGGGCTTCCCTGGTGGCGCAGTGGTTGAGAGTCCACCTGCCGATGCAGGGGACACACGTTCATGCCCAGTCCGGGAAGATCCCACATGCCGCGGAGCAGCTGGGCCCGTGAGCCATGGCTGCTGAGCCTGTGCTTCCGGAGCCTGTGCTCCGCAACGAGAGAGGCCACAACAGTGAGAAGCCCACGTATGGCAAAAAAAAACAAAAAACAAAACAAAACAAAACAAAACAAAACAAAAAAAAGCTATTTTTCATAAAAATGTTAATTATGTTAACTCAAAAGGGGTTCACTGTTATTTTAAGTGAATTAAATATTTTTCTCAGTTTTAATTTTTTTTTTTTTTTTTTGCGGTACGTGGGCCTCTCACCGCTGTGGCCTCCCCTGCTGCGGAGCACAGGCTCCGGACGCACAGGCTCAGTGGCCACGGCTCATGGGCCCAGCCGCTCCGCGGCATGTGGGATCCTCCTGGACCGGGACATGAACCCATGTCCCCTGCATCGGCAGGCGGACTCCCAACCACTGCGCAACCAGGAAAGCCCTCAGTTTTAATTTTTAATTAAAAAAATACTGATAGGGGCTTCCCTGGTGGCGCAGTGGTTGAGGGTCCGCCTGCCGATGCAGGGGGCGCGGGTTCGTGCCCCGGTCCGGGAGGATCCCCCATGCCGCGGAGCGGCTGGGCCCACGAGCCGTGGCCACTGGGCCTGCGTGTCCGGAGCCTGTGCTCCGCAATGGGAGAGGCCGCAGCGGTGAGAGGCCCGCGTACAGCAAAAAAAAAAAAAAAAAAAAAAAAAATACTGATAAAGTCACATAAATTAAAACTATTTGGAGTCCTCAATAAAAATTTTGAGGGTACAAGTGCTTCTTGAGCCCAGAAAGTTTGAGAACTGCTGACCTAGTCTAATCTTTTATTTGATACTTGATTTCTGAATTACATATTTTATACGATATACAAGTTTTGATCAGATGCAGTACTCCAGTGAAAGGGAGCTCTCTTCCTCCATAAATTCACTGCTCTAATGTTACAGTTATAATTGGTGTAGATGCTGCCAGTAATTACCAGGAGCAATCATCAACTTCTTCCAGGATGGCCCCACTATAGAAACTAGAAAGCCATGTATTTGTTTTCCCAGGATCACACGCAGTACTAGGTGTCTATGAGACCCATTTCATCAGTGAGATAGAAAGGAAACACTGATGAGGGGCTTCTGGGAAAGCTTTTCCTCACAAGAAGAGCCCAGGAAGAGAAGTCCCCAGGTGTCTTTTCCAATTCTCTTCCTGTTTTAAATAGGGATGAGAAATCTGGAACTAACTACCACCTTCCTGTGACCAGAACACAAAGAGACAGAATGTGGACAGCTAAGGAAGGCAGAACAAAACAACAGAAAAACTAGGGACCTGATGATATAATTGAACAGTGGAAAGAATCTTGGAATTGCCAATCTGAAGAAATCTAGTTGAACAAAAAACCAAAGTTCTTTTGGTTTAATGTATTGCTCGTCAGATTTTCTGTTCCATGTAGGCAAAAGCATTCCTAACATATTTAACAATAAACTTCCTCATTTGGTCCTAATTCAGCTCCCACACATACTATCCACAAATACTAAGTAGTGTCATGAAATCTCCATTTTACCCCAACAATTGTTGTTCTATAACTAAAGACAAATGGTCCTTCCTTGGAAATGGCTGATAAATATGAAACCAAATACTCTCTTTTTCCTACCCTTCAGAGTAGAAATAGTTCTGAGATCTAGTTCTGTAAGAATTTGCAAGAATCTCTAAAGACATAACGAAATTAAAAAAGCATTCAATATGCTGACTGACAGAGACACGATGCATAATCACGGGCTTATCACAGTCTTCTGCTTTCATAATCAAGATAATTTTTTTCAGTGGCAGGTATCTTCATCCACTTCTCAGAAATCCTTTTGGGAAATATGGAGGTTGTACACTCAAATGCATACAAGCACTAGGGAACTAATCTACAATGACTGAGGAGGGCTAAGTTAAGAAAATTTGGACTATGAAGAAATGCCCCATTTCCAAGGAACATCTGCTACCCAAGGCCAGCCAGCTAATTATTGCTATCTGAGAATAAGGGCCCAGAGTTGCCAGATCTTCTAATTTTGGAGGAAGAGTTAGATATCTAGATTGCTTTGGAAAATCTGCAATATTTAATTGGTGGCAACAGATTTAAAACAAAAAGAACACAACCTGAGCCCAAATAACACATATCCATGCTTGATCTCCCCTACTGACAGCTAGCACATCACCTCCAGTGTGATATTTAAACTGCAACAGCCCAAGAAAATTCTATTAAAACTCATTACATGGAATGAAAATTTTCAGGATAAATTCCAAAGGTATACTTAAAATGCTAGTCACAGAAAGCTAGCACCCATCTCATATGAATAAAGGGGCTCCATCACTAATCTGCTTACCTCCAGCAGTAGAAGTGTCTCCTGTTCAGTCCATTCTCTTCCAGCACTAGCACCTTTACTCTGAAGAAAAAAATTCAGAAATTATTTACTCATTCCTAAAGGTTGAATATGGAGCTCATCAGGATTCCCTTCTAAGTTCTGCAGACTGTTTTCTGCAAACCACCAAAGTAAGTCCCTGAGTAACAAGAATAAAACACATAAAGAACCAAAACTCCCAACAGAAAGGCTGGCTTATTTCAAAGATTTCTTGCTATCTACCAAGGACTCGTGGACTACTTAGACATTAGACATGGATTACTTAGACCACTTATTTCTATTATTTATAAGAAAACCAAGTCTGTGTCGTGTAAAACTAAATCAATTGATTCATACTTCTTGATTTGCAGATTCTACTCCATTCATGGAGAGGACTGGCTGTGTAGTATACTCGACATTATTCTTTAGCCGCATATGTTACTAATTCAAAATACACATTCTAACATATTATCCCTTCTCTGAAAATTCTATTTTGGGAGATTACAATTTAAGAAATGAAGAGAAAACTTCTATAGTCCATGATTTCTTTGTGTCAATAAAGTTTCTCAATTTATTTGACTCAGTCTCTCTGCACGATTGTGCTGTATACACTGCAGGTAAAAATTATAATTTATTAGGTCTCCATAATATTCAATCCATATCATTATGAAATATTTGTTCATTTGCAAAAAATGCACTAAAAATAACTAGTCTTGGGCTTCCCTGGTGGCACAGTGGTTGAGAGTCCGCCTGCCAACGCAGGGGACGCGGGTTCGTGCCCCGGTCCGGGAAGATCCCACATGCCGCAGAGTGGCTGGGCCCGTGAGCCATGGCCACTGAGCCTGCGCGTCTGGAGGCTGTGCTTCACAACGGGCGAGGCCACGGCAGTGAGAGGCCCGCGTACCGCCAAATAAATAAATAAATAAATAAATAAATAAAAATAACTAGTCTTTAAATACAGAATAAGAAGAGGAATCTAAGAATTGCAGGATTAAAAGCCTAACGTATGCCTTTGTGAGGAAGAAAAGATGTATGTAGCTTTAACTCCCAATACACTGCTCAGACTCCTTGAGGATTACTTTAAGATAACCAAAGGCTACTCTTTTTTTTTTTTTTTCCCGGTATGCGGGCCTCTCACTGTTGTGGCCTCTCCCGTTGCGGAGCACAGGCTCCGGACGCGCAGGCCCAGCGGCCATGGCTCACGGGCCCAGCCGCTCCGCGGCATATGGGATCCTCCCAGACCGGGGCACGAACCCGTATCCCCTGCATCGGCAGGCGGACTCTCAACCACTGCGCCACCAGGGAGGCCCAAGGCTACTCTTTTTTATTTTGTTTTTGGCAGCATGTGGGATCTTAGTTCCCCGACCAGGAACCCAGGCCCTTGGCAGTGAGAGCTAACCACTGGACCGCTAGGGAATCCCCCCAAAGGCTACTCTTAATGAACAAACATCAGAAGTGACCACCAATCAGATATGGAGCCCTGAGTGGAACAAAATTCATCAATATTTCATCTAAATTCTGAAAAAGAAGACCCCAATATAGGGCAGATCTGCATAACCTAGACATGAATGGCATTTACTGGGTAGGTCCACAGCAACCATTTCCCCACTTCTCAGCCACAAAGCATAGAAAGGATTTTCCCCATTCCTACTGGCTTAAGTCAGTTAATGTTTCTCCTCTTGGTTACAACTTGAGTAACTTCATCAGGGCCAGGGTTTCTACATGATTTTAGAATTTCTTTCTTTTGTATTTATTGAGGTAAAATATATGTACAACAAAATACACAAATCTTATGTGTACAGTGTGACTACAATTCTACTTATACACCCATGTAACAACACTCAAATCAATACTCAAAAGCCCTTTAACCTCCAGTTGTTAACAAACCACAAAAGTATTGATACACACTATTCTGAATTCTACAATCGTAGGCTAGTTTCTGCAGATCTGAATTTTATAATAACAAAACCATTCAGTATGTAGTTTATGGGTCTGGCTTCTTGTCCTATATTATGGTAAGCAGATTCAACCTCACTGTTATATGAAGAAGTGAAACATTTCATCTCTGTGTAGCATTACATTGTTTGAATAAACCACAATTTACCCATTATATTATTTACAGTTTTTGGCTATCCTGGATAAGGCTGCTATGGATGTTCTCGCACATTCTTTTATAAACCCATTTATCTGGTCTATATAGCCAGAAGTTGGATAATTGGGTACATATATGTTTAGCTATAGTCATGTTCTCTACACTTTTACTTTCTGGAAGAGCTTGTGTAGATTGGTATTATTTCTTCCTTAAGTGCCTGGTACAAATTCATCAGCAGAATCATCTGGGCATAGAGTTTTGTTTTTAGCAAGATGTTTAACTACATATAGATATTGTATAACAATGTATAAATTATACACTTGAATAAGGTGGTTCAAGTGTATAATTTCTAGTGGCTGCTCTAAAAAATTATCACAAACTTGGTGGCTTAAAATAACAAAAATTTATCCTCTCACAGCTCAGGAGGCTAGAAGTTCAAAATCATCATGACTGGACCAAAATCAAGGTGTTAGCAGGGCAATGCTCCCTCTGGAAGCTCTAGGGGAGACTAAATTCTTGTCTCTTCCTTCTTCTGGTGGCTGCCCCAGAATTCTTTGGTTTGTAGCCACCTCATTCCAGTAACTGCATCCAAGGTCACATGGATTTTACAGCCTCCTCCTGTCTGTAAAATCTCTATACTTTTCTCTTATAAGGACAAATGTGATGGTACTCAGAGCCCACCAGAATAATACGGGATTATCTCATCTCAAAAATCTTTAACTTAATCACATCTGCAAAGAATCTTTTTCCATATAAGGTAATATTTACAAGTTACGGACATGAGGACCTGATTTCTTTGGAGGACATTATTTTTAACCTAATATGTCAAGTTATGTCTATCCTAGGAAGACTTTTATATCTTGGTTTTTCAAAAAAATATATTTATTTATTTGGTTGCGCTGGGTCTTAGTTGTGGCAGGTGGGCTCCTTAGTAGTGGCTTGCAGGCTCCTAAGTTGCAGCACGCAGGTTCCTTAGTTGTGGCACGCGAACTCTTGGCTGCAGCATGCGTGTGCGATCTAGTTCCCTGACCAGGGATTGAACGTGGGCCCCCTGCATTGGGAACACGGAGTCTTAACCACTACACCACCAGGGAAGTCCCGACTTTTATATTTTGTTGCTTTCAAGGGATTTGCCCATTTCATCAAAGTGTCAAATATATTACCACGAAGTTATTAAGCATATTCTTTATTGCCTTTATATATAAGTAGAATCAACAGTGATGTACTCTTTCTTTCCTGATCAGGGATTTGTGTTTTCTCTTTTCTTCTTGATCACTCTTGGCTAGAGGTTTATCAAATTTATCGATCTCTTCAAACAACCATCTTCTTATTTTATTAATCTTCTCTATTGTTTTCCTATTTTTGGTTTCTAGTTTAATTTTGCTGTGGTGAGTCAACCACATTCATTCCATATGTATAAAATCATACAATGACACTGTATAATTTCAATCTTTTAAAACTTATGATACTAATTTTATTGCTCAGAATTGTGTACATTTTGTTGAGTATTCCCCATGAATTTTATTATTTTTATTTTTTTACTTTTTGGCTGCACTGCACAGCACGTGGGATCTTAGTTCCCTGACCAGGGATCGAACCCACGCCCCCTCCAGTGGAAGCGTGGAGTCTTAACCACTGGATCACCAGGGAAGTCCCCCCGAGAACTTTAAAACAATGTGTTTCTGCTATTTTGCAGAATCTTCTATAAATACCAATAAATCTTATTGGTTGATAGTGGTGTTTTAGGTCTTTAATACTCTTGCTGACTTTCTATTTGTTCTACCAATTACCGAGAAAGGATCGTTGAAATCTGCAACTATACTTGAGTGTCTGCCTATTACTCCTTTCTGTTCTGTCAGTTTTTGATACCAGATACAGAATTTCAGAGTGACAATTTTCCTTTCAGCATTTAAAAATATTATTACACTGTCCTCTGGTTTCTATCATTTCTGTTGAAAAGTCAGACATCAGTTTTATCATTGTGCCTCTGAATTTAATGTGTCCTTCCCCAACCCTCCTGCTCCTTGGCTGATTTAAGATGTTAGCTTTAAGAGTTTAAGCACCGGGACTTCCCTGGTGGTGCAGTGGTTAAGAATCCGCCTGCCAACGCAGGGGACATGGGTTTGAGCCCTGGTCTGGAAAGATCCAACATGCCGCGGAGCAACTAACTCCGTGTGCCACAACTACTGAGCCTCTGCTCTAGAGCCGCGAGCCACAACTACTGAGCCCATGTGCCACAACTACTGAAGCCCACGTGCCTACAGCCCGTGCTCCGCAACAAGAGAAGCCACCACAATGAGAAGCCCATGCACCGCAACAAAAAGTAGCCCCCGCTCACCTCAACTAGAGAAAGCCTGCCCGCAGCAACGAAGACCCAACGCAGCCATAAATAAATACATACATACATACATACATACATAAATAGGTTAAGCACCATTTGCCTGAGTATGGTTTTCTCTATATCCAAATATGGATATGTTCAGTCTCTCTTATTCTGTGAGTTGATATCTTTTCATTAGTTATGGAAAATTTTTACGCCTTACATCTTCAAGTATTGCTTCTGTACCGTTCTTTCTCTTCTCATAGGTCTCTAATGATAAATATTAATTCTTTTGACTGTATCTCATGTGTCTCTGTACCCTTTTCTCTTTGTCCTGTCCCCTCAACTTCAACCAATTTCTTTTTCTCTTGCTGCTTCAGTTTCAATGTATCTATTAACCTGAGTTCACTAATCCTGTCTTCTGCTGTGTCCAGCCTGCTGTTAAACCTATCCAATGGGTTAATTTCAGTATATTTTCAATTGTTCAATAGGTATTTGATTCTTTTTATATATTCCCATTCTCTGTTGAAATTCTCCATTTTCCCCCTCATTTTAACACATTAATCATAGTTATTTTTAAACACCTATCTTCTAACCATACTAAGAAAAGGTAAGATAAGTGACTTTTATAAAATGTCATCAGATTTAAGTAGAAAGCACCTCCTTACCCTACAAAAAGTAAAAGTTTCTTACGGAAAATGATGCTTCTTAGAAGGAAGAAGGACAAAGAGCACATGCTAGCTTGTAGTCCGTCCTTATGTCCCTATAGAAAAATCCTTACCTTTGCTAAGGTTTTCTTGGAGTAAACGTCAGTACGAAGACCAAAGTTCTGCAAATCAATTGGTTTTTCCTTGTTCTTCTCAGGAAAATTTAACATCTGCTGAGCAGCAGGAACCTATGAGTGAAATAAATGATAAATGGCTGTATTAACCTCTACAAAGTAAAAGGGACAGAGGCTTTTAAGGATGGTTAATATTGGCACTTAAACCACTAGAGATTCTACAAAAAAATAAATACCTACACCTTACACTACATTTCTAACAAAAATTCAACATGTAAGAAATATACATATATATTTTTTGCCTCTCAAGTCACAGAGAAAATAGACAAGTCTTCTTTCATATTTCACAGTGGAGGGCAATATATAGGTTAGATTCGTGTTATTCCAACTGAATGGTATACATAATCCGATTGACATAATAATCTTTTCAAGGGACTTCCCTGGTGGCGCACTGGTTAAGAATCCACTTGCCAATGCGGAGGACACGGGTTAGAGCCCTGGTCTGGGAAGATCTCACATGCTGCGGAGCAACTAAGCCCATGCACCACAACTACTGAGCCTGTGCTCTAGAGCCCGTTAGCCACAACTACTGAAGCCCGTGTGCCTAGAGCCCGTGCTGCGCAACAAGAGAAGCCAACGCACCACAACAAAGAGTAGCCCCCGCTCACCGCAACTAGAGAAAGCCAGAGCACAGCAAAGAAGACCCAACACAGCCAAAAATAAATAAATAAAGTAAATTTTAAAAAAAATGCTATAGAAGAGATTAAAAGAGAAAAAAAGAACGTGTGCATAGATGTCCACTTTCCAAATGTTAGGAAGGGGAAGAAGTTCTGAACAATTTAACACATTTATACAGTCTGCTTCTTTATCAGTGCCTTTGATGGCAGAAGTGATAAAGGAGCCATGAGTTATGAAAGCAAATCTATAACAGGATACAGCATAGACTCTTGGCATTAATGGGAGAGCATTATCTTAAACAACTAAATATTCTTATGGACTCAAACATTTACAACATACAAAAACAAACAAACATAACCTATCAGCTTAGGAACAGCATTATTATATGACTATAATAGTAATTCCTGAATATAAATTCTAGAAGTAGTTGTCTATTACCACCCAGACCTGAAAAAAAGGCTGCACTAATTTACCTGAGGTGATCGAAGATGTAGAGGTACAAGCCCAGAGGGGGTATCAGCTAATACATTGAAATGAGGAGTCGGAGGAGGTCCCATTGCCATGGGTCGACTTTCTGGATCCACTTGGTAATTAACAAGCCCCCACTGCTCTAAAAAGGCATGAACCCTGAAGGATAAAGCTCTTAAAGTTAAAATCTAGAGAATGTACCTCATCATCTTCAATAAGCATTATTACATTTCATTAAAAAACAAATGAAAAAAAAACCTAAGTAAACGTGTTCTCTTGTAGGCTATGAACCATCACAAAGTAACTGACAATTTTGGTTTGAGGGACAATTTCTACAAACTCAAAATAATGTTGAACATAGTACCCCCAAATCTAGTATAAAGTCTAATCATTTCAATCACAGAAATGAGGGAACAAATGCTCATGTAGGTCCATGGTCAAAGAGCTCACACATAAACCAAACTCACAGGAGGAGACCTACATTTTGTTTTTTTCTTTAGACAGATTTAGGGCACAGAGCTTATCCATTCCCCACCCTAACCCACTCTCCATCTACAGTCAGTTTATGATTAGACCATACAATAAAAGATGTAAAATATAAAAATTTTTTAAAAAAAAGATGCTTTAGGTATTTTATTAAACAAGAAAACATCCAGTTTAGTCAACCTAACATTAGCAATGTATCAGTAACCACCTGCAGTGAAACATCTGAGAAAAAGTCAAGACATTTTTACCTCATCACAGCACATACATCTCCAGTCAAGTTCCTCCGACAAGCAGTGCTGGTTAAATATTCCTGGGGATTTAGGCGGTATGTGTCGATCATAAAATTTCGATATGCCAAGTATCTAAAAAGTAATGGCAAAATTCATAAGGTGAACACACATCCTTTCAGAAACAGTAACTCACAGAGCCAAAGAGTTCCATATTCCTCAACCAAATACAACAAAAAGTTAAGACAACAGTCCAACAAACAATAGTGATAATGTACTGAGTATTTACAGTCATAAGTGTAACTCAGAGTAAGAATCCCTAAAATGCAAAACAACTGTCTACTAACATATAATAAGCACAATAGAGTAATCTGATGAAGACAGTGTGAAGTAAAATAAGTACAACTTTGGTCACAGAGGTCAATCAATAATCCTTAGTTGCCTGCAGAATTTGCAACTAACACTTGGTTACACAGGCTGTCTCCCTAACTACACTACTACGTACCTAGCATTTACTGTGTGCCAGCCATAGGTCTAAGCACTTTCTGTGTGGTAATGCATTTAATCCTCACAATCTCTCTATAAGGTAGGATCTATTATTATTCTATTTATAGATGAGGGTTAAAGAATTTGTCCTATGGGACTTCCCGGGTGGTCGAGTGGTTAAGACTCTGTACTTCCAACGCAAGCGGCACAGGTTTGATCCCTGGTCAGGGAGCTAAGATCCCACATGCCATGAGGCACAGTGGCCAAGAAAATTACAAACAAAATGCGCGCGCGCACGTGCGCACACACACACACACACACACACACACACACACCTAGAACAGGGAGCTAAGATCTCACATGTCGTGAGGCACAGTGGCCAAGAAAATTACAAACAAAACACACACAGACACACACACACACACAACTAGAATTTGTCCCAGACCACAAGGCTGGTTAAGTGGTGGAGCTAGAATTCAAAGTGTGGTGGCTCTGGCTCTGACAATGGTTATATACTTCCTGACTAACAGTTTTTTAGAGATCCCAGCTATGCGACAAGTAGAACCTATGAAGCCAAACTCAGAGGTAAGACAAGCCATATAAAAAAGGAGAGAAAAACTGAGATTCTGAGTCATAGCAGATTCCACATCCACAGTGTACCCAAGCATTTCTGCCATAAAATACTTAAAATAAGTGTGTAAAGAAGGTAGAGACCAAGCAAAACTTCTTACCACAAAAGTAAAGCAAAAGACTAGCAGCTTGAAGTTAGCTACATCAGAGTAAAAAAGGTACTATTCAAAGAGTCCTGTATAAGCACAGCTGGATAAACAAAGATTGAAAGGTGAATTTACGTTTAAATGGGCTAAGTTGTGCTTTTAAACAGCAGACTGCCAAGAACTGTAAGTATTTATAAATACTGGCAATTTGCAATTCGGTGGCAATAGGCAAATTAGCCAGAAGAATACACCATGTCTAAATAGGTGAAAAAAACCTGACTGGGCTTCTTATGCCAAATCTTTGATTCTGGTTTTAAATGACTCCTTACAGCTTTGTTATGAAAAGCTGAAATTAGCTGTGACACCTAAACTTAGAATCTCAAACTATCATGGATAATTTACCACGAAAAAATATTATTTGATTTTCTGTATTACACCCATGTGTTTTGTGTATAAAAGCATCCTTCCCTAAACAATTTAAACAAGAGACATCTATTTGCACAGTCACATGTGTATAACAGACAACAGATTAACACTATGAAGATAAGACACAGAAAGGTAATTATAGTGTGATAGATACGGATTTATTTTAGAGGGCAAGGATTTCTGGAAGTCTGTAATTAAGGGTCACCAGGCAAAGATAAAAATACTTCCTAATGAACTTCTTCCTTCTAATAAAAGTTTTTCTGCTTCCAATGCAAAAGCACAACAATGCTTTATGTAATTAAGATCAATTTATATGCAGCTATTATCATCATACTTGGCATTCTCTTATTTATTAAAAAAATTTTTTGGCCGCAGCCCATGGCATGTGGGATCTTAGTTCCCCAAGTAGGGATCAAACCTGTGCCCTATGCAGAAGCACGGAGTCTTAACCACTGGACTGCCATGGAAGGCCTTGGCATTCTTTTAATTAAAAGTCATTCATAAGGAAAATAAGATAAAGGTTCATTTTCTCCTAGCTTATATATAATACATATAATCAATAACAAATAGGTACTTACAAGGTGAGTTAGGGAGAAAACTGAACTCAGTTTAGTGAGTATCTGTTACTGAATTCAATCTTTAGCTGCAAAAGCTGATGTGTATGTATCAACAGTTCAAGATTGAGGAAGAAAAAATTTGAAACAATTTCCTTTGAAGCAAGGAGTACTGTGTAGCTGAGATATGAACACTGCTCTGAACAGAGTAAGATATTTGTAAACTTTCAGACAATAGCAAAGATTAACTCAGAAGGGTGCTTTAAGAACCCCCTGCCAAACACATCCAAATATTAATTTTTCTTAATACTGGTCCCACTAAAATATGTAACAGTATCAGGATTTACATCTTTACATTTCACTCACATCTCTGGAGTCTTGGATTTGTTTTTTCCATTGAAAAACTCAGGAAGAGCACGCCGTTCAATCACATGAATACTGAAGGGGAAAAAGACAATTAGGAATCCTCTTTGAAAAATAAAATCCTGAAATTTGAGCTAAGCTTGTTTAATTTTCAAAGTGAAACTGACAAAACCAAAAACTGAGCACTACTTGCAAAATTTAACTGATTACACAAGTTCCTATGTAATAACAGTATGTAATAATAAAATTAAAAAATATATATAATATATATTTATAAAGTTATATATAATATATAGAGCTAAAGAAAGCTTTCCCTTTCTCACCCCCAATACTTACTGTAGTTTTTCTATTCCCATAACCAAACTCAGAAAGTTCTATAAACACACTGAAGGCTTCAGATTTTATGTTCTTGTCATAACACACTGTAACTAGATGATGAGCCACAAATTAGGAAAAGTTCTTTGGAAACTGGCTGACAAAAATCACAGTAGTTGGCATGGCAACAAATTGGTGAAATGAATGATCGACCAAAAGACAACGAAATTGACTGTAATCGGTTTCTCAGGCTCAACGTTAATGCACCTTTTCATCCAGCCCTCAGAAACTTTGTGGTGAACTGAATTTTTAAAAATAGTTCAGTGATTTACTGCTTTTAAAAAAGATCAAAGAACTAATTTTTAACATTCAGATAAAAAGCACTGATAATTTTATAAAATGCTACAGGTGATAAGCACTATAGAGACCATGTGAAATGATCAGGCCTAAAACACTCTACAACTGAAACCAACTGTACATTTAGCACAAAGGTTTTGACATTAATGCTAATCAATATTTTTCCCGATGACACATTTTAGTTTCTCAGTGCCTTTCCAGATATGCAACATGTACAGAGATTAGGTGGGAAAGAGCAAATCAATAGCCTGTGAATACAAATAAAAGCATTCACTCTTTCATTATTTGGTAACATTTAAATTGTTTGAATTGGATACTACCAAATACTATAAATAAAATGAATCACCTGGAAACTTACAGGAAGATAATTTCTAAGATGAATTTATGTTCCATAGATACATGTACAATCTCAAGTTTATTATAAGGAGAATAACTGTAAGCAATTTATAAACTGGTCCTAATATAACTCTCATTGTTATGTTACAGGTTAGGAAGAGGCCACAAAGACAATTTCACCAAGAACAAAACAGACAAGAATGTTTAATCGCAAGCACTTTCTTTTTCAAAAATCTATGTTTGAAGTACTAGCAGCTGATTCCTTAGGCTCTGAGAATGAGTCAAGTAGTAGGAGTGGGATATTCGGAATCAGAAAACCTGAGTTCTTCCAATTAGCAACTCTGCAACTTTGCACCACTTCAACTGAGGCTGTAGTTATCTATAAAATAGGGATATAACTAACACCTCTACTGGCCATCTAACAGCACACTTTGTGACATGCAAAGACCACCATGCAAATGGAAGTGTTTCTGTAACCTATAAAAACCTAGAACACTATGTACTGTTACGACATTCCCCTTTTTTGAGGGGAGAATGCTAGTTTCTCAAGCCATTCTGAATCTTAATCTGTAATTACAAATAACAATAATGAAACTTCCAAATTTGAAAGTAATTTAACATAATAATCAATGTAATGAAGACTGACCTTCAAAGAAAAGCAATATACTTATTCTGTTTCAGCTTCTACTTATTCAAAACAATGAGGAACAGCATTCAGAGTTTGTTTTTAAAAGTATGCTGGGGGCTTCCCTGGTGGCGCAGTGGTTGAGAGTCGGCCTGCCGATGCAGGGGACGCGGGTTCGTGCCCCGGTCCGGGAGGATCCCACATGCCGCGGAGTGGCTGGGCCCAGGAGCCATGGCCGCTGAGCCTGCGCTCCGCAACGGGAGAGGCCACAACAGTGAGAGGCCCACGTACCGTTAAAAAAAAAAAAAAAAAAAAAAAGTATGCTGAGAAGTCTCAATAGTAGAGGCCGTAAATTGTGGTTTTGGGCAAAAATAAGGTATGACTCAAATGGACCATCCACCCTATTCTTTTAAGTTGGTTTTAAAAGATATATATATATATATATATATATATAAAAGCACAGGACCACGAGATTGTAAGGGCAGCATCACTAGACTAAATATACAGCCTTCCAATGAAAGTACCTTAAAGAAACTAACATCTATTTGGAGTTCTGGTACATACATTTAAAAATAAAAAACTGTCCAACAAAAGTCAGCCTGACGTGAAAGTTACATTTCATAAGTAATCAATAAGTAAGATATGTACATCTCCATTTATTTCCAGCCATGTTCCAAGGATGCCACAGTGGCTGTGGTAAATGGCAGGGAGGGTGCTGAAGAGGCTGTTTTCCTGAACTCTTTTACATGGCAGGGCTTATACAAGAAAGGGCTCCTGTTTCCGATTAACATGAAGCCTTTATTGGGTACTAAGATGAATTTTTCTTTAAATAGTTCCATAATGTTTAAAAATCATATAATGAACATCAATATTTTATAATTATTAAATACTCAAGCATTTGCCTGTCTGAACTAAAACTGACTCCAAATGAGTCAGGTTCAAGTTTACAAAATTTTATAACCCTAAGTTACAACATAATAGTTTCTATCCCCAAGTAAAACAACCAAAAGAACACATTCCAAAGTTAAAATAACTTTCCATTCCCCTTCATCCAGTGTGACAGTGATTACTGATGAGGGGACCTGGGCAGAAGAGCACATTTTTTTAAAAAAAAATAAATTTATTTATTTATTTTTGGCTGCGTTGGGTCTTCGTTGCTGCATGCAGGCTTTCTCTAGTTGTGGTGAGCGAGGGCTACTCTTCATTGCGGTGTGCAGGCTTCTCATTGAGGTGGCTTCTCTTGTTTTGGAGCACAGGCTCTAGGCACGCGGGCTTCAGTAGTTGCAACGCGTGGGCTCAGTAGTTGTGGCTCGTGGGCTCTAGAGTGCAGGCTCAGTAGTTGTGGTACATGGGCTTAGCTGCTCCATGGCATGTGGGATCTTCCCAGACCAGGGATTGAACCCCTGTCCCCTGCATTGGCGGGCGGATTCTTAACCACTGTGCCACCAGGGAAGTCCTGAGCACAATATAATTTCAAGGAAAGTTTTCCCACTCCTAATTACCATGTTCACAGATGTAAGCGACCTACTCACCAGTTATAATCAAACCACGATGCATAGCTAGGAATAATAATGTGATTGGTCTGCTCTGTCACATTATCTTCACCAGGGTCAACTGACCGACTCTGATCACCTTTGCCAGGATCTTCATCTTCCTATAGAAAAGAAGCCAAAGTTCAGAGAAAGAGAACTACAGAGAGATATGGAATAGCTTTCAAACTTCTAATAGCAGGTTACACAAAATGCAGCTAGCTGATCGAATTTCAAGGACCAGGAAAACAAATTTCAAGTAAAAATAGCCTTTCACAGTTCTTAAGGTACCTTCACAAGATGTCCAGATGAGATAGCATATTTTATTCCTCCTTTTTACAGATGAGGGAATCAACTCATAGAAAGCCCAAAACTTTTTCCACAATAGCCTGCTACTTATTTGTCTAGTTTTACCTAATCTTAGAATCACAAATCTATATTACTAGTTCTCAATTTATAAGGAGGTAACACAAGGACACTGAGACATAATGATAAGGTTTCCCCAATCCCAAAGATTGAGTACTAAGTATCTGCCAACAGCGGTATGTGCAATATCTCACTTATTCCTCACAATAACAGCAGGTACTGTTTATCATCTCTTTTGTGGATGAGAAAATGATGCACAGAGCTAACAAGACATAAACAGGATAAAACTCCAGAAAGCGCAGCTAGAGGGCCTACACTCTTAACCACTCTTACTGCTGAAAATTAGTTCTGACTTTTATCACATTTATGGTAGGTTTTGCAAATGATTCCACCTAAAAACCTGGTTTTGCTAATACAATCATTTCAAAAAGTACTGCTTTAGGTCAAAACACAAGAACATTTTTTATGCTACCAGTAAACAGTAATAATTACTTTCTTTTTTTTGGCTGCATGTGGGATCTTAGTTCCCTGACCGAGGCCCACAGCAGTGAAAGCACGGAGTCCGAACCACTGGACCACCAGGGAATTCCCCCAGTAATAATTACTTTCAAATAATATTATCTAACATACGCTTTATATTCAAGGAGATCCAAGTGTCCCATCAATGTCCTTTACAGATTTTTCTCCTCAATACAGAACCTGATCAAGGAGTCCATATTATATATGGTATTCATGTCTTCTTAGTCTCCTTTAACCCCTGCCTCCTTTTTGGGAGAGATTTTATGACATTAAAATTCTTAAAGAATCCAGAGCAGATAGCTTGTAGAGCATCTACCAATCTCTATTTATCACAATTATTCTTCATAATTAACTTCAGATTAAACATTTTCACAAAGAATACTACAGGAAATAAGTTTATTAACATTCAGATATTTTCAAGTTGTGTAGAGTTCTATCTATCAACCTTTTATCTGTGGTGTTTTTACTGTTTTTAATCTTATAAAATTCTTTTCTGTTAAGAAACCAGTCAAATTTTGCATTATATTCTTTTACAAAGGTTCCATAGTTTAGTTTCTACCTTAAACTTAAATCAACCTAAATTTCCTGCCTTATATTACTTTAGGTGAGGATCTAGTTACTGCTAGAAACTTAAGACAGTAGTTTCCTTAAGATCAATGAATATCAAAAAAAACTTTAATGTATGAAATCATCAAGGAAACTCTGGTTGTTACTTAAATGATGTTGAAACAAATGTGTTAATATTGATGACAAAGGTAAGGAATTTTATTTCCCAAACCAGGGAAGCTAGCAAAATCTATGCTCATGGTTAATTTGTTTCTGTGGCATAGGTTCTACAAATTCAATGTGATTCAATTCAGAAAATTTTCTTTATTCAGGAAAACTAGGGAGAGGCTGGTATTGAAATGAATAAAGGCTGACAGTCTACAGTTTAATCATCTCAGTGAGGAAAGCAGCAGGATGACATCATGGGACTGGTGTTAGAGTAACCACCTCTAACCATCTTAGTTTTTAAGTTACATAACAGACTTGTCCATAGTTTCAAAAGTACTCCCACCCTTGGCATAAAAAAAGGGGGAGGGGGCATAATTCTCTGGTTTTCTATTTTGGTCTCCTTTATTGCCACCCAATACTTTCTACTCTAAAAGATGACATCTTTTTAAAAATGTAATATTCATAAATGTTTATGAGTAGCTCTTTGAATAAAGAAGTTTGATTTTAAAGAAAAAAATCATAAGAACAGTTCAGCTAAAGAGCCATCTGTAGTAGAGTTTCTTGAAATACTTTTCCTTGAAATCCTGTCATGAATATTTTCATTTCATGACTGTGTACAAAACAACAATAAGTGTCACTATGGGGGAAGTTCTCTAACTCACTGAAAGAGAATAAAAAGAACTAACAATTTTCAGCATTAAGCAAGTTATTTCAAGGAGATTAAGGATTAGTTACACATCTTAACACAGTTAGAGATGACAACCTGAAGAAACAAGGTGCCATTTATTTAAAAAGAGAAATAAAACCTTGCCTAAAATCCAACACCATCCTACAGCCTAATTATTGACAGGTCTGCAGCAAAATTGATGAAACAGCAAGTAGCTGACTTCAAGGCTCAAAAAAGGTGAAGAGTATGATCAAAGGCTACATCAGTTGTGGACTGGGGCTGCACTAATAGAAATGGGAGTGAGAAAATCAAAGTAAGGCACAGTCCCTGCTCACCTGGAATATTGTGAAGCTCTGATTATTAACTTGCAACCAGGAGAGTAATGGAACCAGAAACTATAGCGTATGAGGAATACTACCTGGGAAAATGGCAAATTCTTCTTGATAAAATTTGGGGGGTGCGTCAAGAAAGACAGACTAGGGCCTCCCTGGTGGCGCAGTGGTTAAGAGTCCGCCTGCCGATGCAGGGGATACGGGTTCGTGCCCCGGTCTGGGAGGATCCCATATGCCGCGGAGCGGCTGGGCCCGTGAGCCATGGCCGCTGGGCATGCGCATCCGGAGCCTGTGCTCCGCAACGGGAGAGGCCACAACAGTGAGAGGCCCACATACCGCAAAAAAAAAAAAAAAAAAAAAAAGAAAGACAGACTATTTTGGGCGTGTGTTAGGAAGAAATTAAAAAATCAGAAGGACCTCAAAACAGAATATTTCTAAGGAAACTTCCGAATCAGTGTTTCTACTGCTCAATACACAGGACCCTTAGAGTTACTGTTGCACCAGACCTAACTAAATCATTACCTTTCCTCCTGTTGTGACTGTTTCTTCATCCTGCTCATCTGCAAAATCAAAACACGTAATTCATTTAACAGGTAAATGCTCTCTCGATTACCTGGAAACCTTAAGGTTTAAGGAATTGATACTGGCCAGAGAAAAGGAAAGAAACAGAGCATTATTAAAGCTAATTCACCTTGAATAATTCAGTAAATTAGAATTGTACACAGAAGCATAGAGATGAGTAAAAATTCAAAGCACAAATCATTAAAATTCTCCAACAATACGGAACTTATAATTAAATACTATTTGGGCTACAATCTTAGTCATGATCTTACTTAATAATAGGTAAGGAACTTGGTTTGGGCTCTTGCCTCCAGAGGTTTAGTGAAACAAAGTAATGATATTTTGGATCCCAGAGGAAATGAGTAAAGAATGAGGAGTAAAGAAGAAGGTGATAATTAATCCCTACAAAGTCCTGGCAAGAGTGTTAATACCTTCTGAGGATAGGGGACTACAGGACCTAAATGTTAGTCTTGCAAAAGAACAAAGGCAAATCCATGTATAATTTAAACTAAGCAGCTGACTTCCATAGTGAAAAGTAAAAGTGCCATGGTGGAAAAGGTAAGAGGTTACAGCACAAATAATTACATGATTAAGTTCCTATAACATTTACTTTTTATATAATTATTATGACCCTTGGCAGTGACTAAGGCACTGTAAAGTTTAAAGAGAACATAAGGAAGCCATTGTTTTCATTATTCCTTCAAACAAATATTTCCAAGAATCTGCTATTTGAAAAGCACTAAATAAACAGCTTAGACAGGGGTCAGGATCTACAGCCTATACAAGCTACCTATATCTATACAAGCTAAATCAGGCCCACTGCCTGTTTTTGTATGGAATCTGGGAAATTGACTCTCAGTGTGTTCCTAGTCAATAGTTAACTGATAAGAAGGATGGTTCGCTGTGTCTAGACTGTGCACAACGCAGCTTATGATAAACTTCTGCAGCCTGAAATTCTGGTATGTGTGAGGCAGAGGGTACCCTACATTGCCAGTAAAAACACTGATCTTAGACTCTCAAACAAGCTTCCCTAGGTGAAAACACTGCATGTGTGTTGCTGTGGGAAGAGCACACTCTGTGCAATTCCTCACGTAAAGGAGAGAGTGTAAGGAAGCCTGCACCCAGACTCTGCCTGTGTTATTTCCCCTTATGATCTGTTTATGCTTCCTATGTTGCTGTGATATATGTCAGCCGTGAGTACAACTATATGCTGAGCTCCATCAGTCCTTCTAGAGAATCTCCAAACCTGGGGATGGTCTTGGGGATTCCTATCACACCTGCAAGTGAAGAATGATCTTTTTATTTTTAAATGATTAAAGAGAAAATCAGTAGAAAAATAAATATACCATGATATATCAAAAATTAACTGAAATTCAAATTTCAGTGTCTATAAATAAAAGTTTTATTGGAATAAGCCATGATTATTTATTTATATATTATGAATGGCTGTATTTGCATTACAATGGCAAAGCTGACTAGTTGTAACTTAGACCTTATAGCCCAAAATGCCTAAAATATTTACTATCTGGCCCTTTTTAGAAAAGTTTGCCAACCCCTACTTTAGAGGATATAAGAAGATGAGTAGTATTTTAACAGGTTATAAGGAACAAGGCTTCAAACATTTAACTAAATTTTATGTACCAGCCACCGTCCAAGAGCTAAGGGCACGGGCTTCCCTGGTGGCCCAGTGGTTAAGCATCTGCCTGCCAATGCAGGAGACATGGGTTTGAGCCCTGGTCCGGGAAGATCCCACATGTCGCGCAGCAACTAAGCCTGTGTGTCACAACTACTGAGCCTACACTCTATAGCCTGTGAGCCACAACTACTGAAGCCCATGCACCTATAGCCCATACTCTGCAACAAGAGAAGCCACAACAATAAGCCCACACACCACAAAGCGTAGCCCCTGCTTGCTGCAACTAGAGAAAAGCCCGTGTGCAGCAACGAAGACCCAGTGCAGCCAAAAATAAATAAAATAAAATAAACAAATAAATTTATTTTTTTTTAAATGCTAAAGACACAATGATGAACAAGAAAAAGTCCCTGTCTTTATGGAGTTTATATTCCAGTTAAAAGTGGCAGGAGATGGAAGAGAAAATAAACAAACAATAAGATATCAAATGTTGCAAACTGCTATACACAGAGGGAGGAACACTCCCGAGCTCATTCTACGAGGCCACCATCATCCTGATACCAAAACCAGACAAGGACGTCACAAGGAAAGAAAACTACAGGCCAATATCACTGATGAACATAGATGCAAGAATCCTCAACAAAATACTGGCAAACAGAATCCAACAGCACATTAAAAGGATCATACACCATGATCAGGTGGGGTTTACCCCAGGAATGCAAGGATTCTTCAATATACACAAATCAATCAACGCGATACACCATATTAACAAACTGAAGGAGAAAAACCACATGATCATCTCAATAGATGCAGAGAAAGCTTTCGACAAAATTCAACACCCATTTATGATAAAAACCCTCCAGAAAGTAGGCACAGAGGGAACTTACCTCAACTTAATAAAGGCCATGTGTGACAAACCCACAGCCAACAACGTCCTCAATGGTGAAAAACTGAAACCATTTCCACTAAGATCAGGAACAAGACAAGGCTGCCCACTCTCACCACTATTTTTCAACATAGTTTTGGAGATTTTAGCCACAGCAATCAGAGAAGAAAAAGAAATAAAAGGAATCCAAATTGGAAAAGAAGAAGTGAAGCTGTCACTGTTTGCAGATGACATGGTACTATACATAGAGAATCCTGGAGATGCTACCAGAAGACTACTGGAGCTGACTGGTGAATTTGGTCAAGTAGCAGGATGCAGAATTGATGCACAAAAGTCTCTTGTATTCCTATACACTAATGATGGGGAATCTGAAGGTGATATTGAGAAAACACTCCCATTTACTATTGCAACAAAAAGAATGAAATATCTGGGAGTAAGCCTACCTTGGGAGATGAAGGACCTGTATGCAGAAAATTATGGGATACTGATGAGAGAAATTGGAGATGATGCAGGTAGATGGAGAGCTATGCCATGTTCTTGGATTGGAAGAATCAACATTGTGAGGGTGAATATACTGCCCAGGGCAATCTACAGATTCGGTGCAGTCCCTATCAAACTACCACTGGCATTTTTCACAGAACTGGAGCAAAGGATCTCATGGTTTGTATGGAGGCACGAGAGACCCCAAATAGCCAAAGCAATCTTGAGAAAGAAAGGCAGAGCTGGGGGAGTCGGGTTCCCTGACTTCAGACTGTGCTGCAGAGCTACGGTGGTTGAGGCAGTGTGGTGGTGTCACAAAAACAGAGGTGTAGATCGGTGGAGCAGAATGGAGGGCCCAGAGGTAAAGCTGTGCACATATGGTCACCTTATCTTTGATAAAGGAGGCGGCGGGAGTGTACAGTGGAGAAAAGACAGCCTCTTCAGTGAGCGGTGCTGGGAAAACTGGACAGCTACACGTGGAGGAATGAAATTGGAACACTCCCTAACACCATACACAAAAATAAACTCAGAATGGATTGAAGACCTAAATGTAAGGCCAGACACTGTTAAACACTTGGAGGAAGGCATAGGCGGAACACTCCATGACATGGATCACAGCAGGATCCTTTTTGACCCACCTCCTAGAGAGACGGAAATAAAAACAAAAATAAACAAATGGGACCTAATAAAGCTTAGAAGCTTTTTTTTTTTTTTTTTTTTTTTTTTTGCGGTATGCGGGCCTCTCACTGTTGTGGCCTCCCCCGTTGCGGAGCACAGGCTCCGGACGCGCAGACTCAGCGGCCACGGCTCACGGGCCCAGCCGCTCCGCGGCATATGGGATCCTCCCAGACCGGGGCACGAACCCGTATCCCCTGCATCGGCAGGCGGACTCCCAACCACTTGCGCCACCAGGGAGGCCCAGCTTAGAAGCTTTTGCACAGCAAAGGAAACCATAGACAGGACAAAAAGGCAACCCTCAGAATGGGAGAAAATATTTGCAAATGAAGCAACTGACAAAGGATTAATCTCTGAAATTTACAAGCAGCTCATGCAGCTCAATATCAAAAAGGCAAACAACCGAATCCAAAAATGGGCAGAAGACCTGGGTAGACATTTCTCCAAAGAAGATAAGCAGATTGCCAACAAACACATGAAAGAATGCTCAACATCATTAATCATTAGAGAAATGCAAATCAAAACTACAATGAGGGCCTCCCTGGTGGCGCAGTGGTTGAGAGTCCGCCTGCCGATGCAGGGGATGCGGGTTCGTGCCCCGATCTGGGAGGATCCCATATGCCGCGGAGCGGCTGGGCCCGTGAGCCATGGCCGCTGGGCCTGCGCGTCCGGAGCCTGTGCTCCGCAACGGGAGAGGCCGCGACAGTGAGAGGCCCGCATACCGCAAAAAAAAAAAAAAAAAAAAAAAAAAAAAAAAACTACAATGAGATAACATCTCACACCTGTCAGAGTGGCCATCATCAAAAAATCTACAACAATGAATGCTGGAGAGGGTGTGGAGAAAAGGGAACCCTCTTGCACTGTTGGTGGGAATGTAAACTGATGCAGCCACTATGGAGAAGAGTATGGAGGTTCCCTAAAAACTAAAAATAGAGCTACCATACGACCCAGCGGTCCCACTACTGGGCATATACCCTGAGAAAACCATTGTTCGAAGGCAGTCGTGTACCACAGCGTTCACTGCAGCTCTATTTACAGTAGCTAGGACATGGAGGCAACCTGGGTGTCCATCGATAGATGAATGGATGGAGGGGATGTGGCACATATATAGAGTATTGCTCGGCCATAAAAAGAAACAAAATTGAGTTGTTTGTGGTGAGATGCATGGGCCTGGAGTCTGTCATACAGAGTGAAGTAAGTCAGAAAGAGAAAAACAAATGGCGTGTGCTAACACATATGTATGGAATCTAAGAAAGGGAAAAACGGTGGTCATGAAGAGCCTGGGGGCAAGACGGGAATGGAGATGCAGATGTACTAGAGAGTGGACTTGGGGATACGGGGAGGGGGAGGGGTCAGCTTGGACGAGGTGGGAGAGTGGCGTGGACATACATACACTACCAAATGTAAAACAGATAGCTGGTGGGGGGCGGCCGCATGGCACAGGGAGATCAGCTCGGTGCTTTGTGACCGCCTTGAGTGGTGGGATGGGGAGGGTGGGAGATGCAAGAGGGAAGAGATATGGGGATGTGTGTGTATGTATAGCTGATTCACTTTGTCACAAGGCAGAAGCTAACACACCACTGTAAAGCAATTATACTCCAATAAAGATGTTTAAAAAAAAAAGAAAGAAAACTGCTAGCTATACAGAGACTAAAAACAAAATACCTTTTAGAGAGGAACTGGGTGGGTGGATCCTTCAGAGCAAATATAGAGGAAATCCTCTCTGAAAAGGTGACATTTAAGCTGCAACTTGAGAGAAGGACAAAGCAAGCATTCCACAGAGAGGAAGAAGCCAAATCAAAGAACCTCAGGTACGGATGTACCCCATGACTTCACAAAACTGTGAGCATGAACAGAAGCTGAGAGAAATGAGCGGGACACAAGAGCAGAGTGCAATGATACAAAGCTTAGCACTAAAGATAGACAGTCCTGGATCTGAATCTGTGCTCTCTCACTTAATAGCTGTACACTTAGGAACGTTACTGAATCCCTCCAGTCTCTATTTCCTAATCAATGAATCAGGGCTAACATGGTTTTATGGAGAAACGCAAACATATGTAGCATGACGCCTGACAGGTACTCACATAACATAAAGATGGACCCTGTTCCTTGATTTGTAAGTTAGAGACAAACATCCGCTAAAAGCAGACGTGGGGTAAGTTACAGCACTACCAACACTGAGTCATCCAACTCTGCAGAGGGACTATTTTTTTCTTAGAAATTGACTAACAGAAAGAATTCTGGGTAAGGCCGTCAAAAATGAACTTTCTGTCCTTTGGGTCTTAGTAAACCAAAGGATAATCAACTTCTCACTAAATGGTGGTAGTACAATATAATGACTGCACTCTCTCTGGTCAACTTATACTATTTCATTTTAGTTTAACAGATTTTCATCCCTGAAGGAGTTTGGTACCCAACGGAAATAGACTTCTGATAATACAAAAGTAGGAGGGGCACCCTTCATTCTGACTCCTAGATGGTAATACTCAATAAATGTTCTCTTCCTCCTTATAGATGTGGGCAAATACACTCTCACCTCAGCCCCTGAATCTTGACCTTCCAGAGATCTCACAAAAGAAAGAAATGACTGGGTATACTTGGCTCAGTGACACATAAGGCAAAATATGGATCAGTTAAAAAACAAACAACTCTGAACAATAATTTTCAGCTGATGGATCAGTCACCCTTGGCATGGTTCAGGTTATAGCCAATACAGAAAGTCAGATGCTTAAATGATACATGGGAAGCCTGTTGGTCCCTGGATGAAAGGCCAGGACAACAATTTCAAATTCCAAAGAGCCAAACTCTCCAGCTATGGTCAGCAGCATCCACAGCCACAGCACTCCTGATTGAGACCTCAACTTGTTCACAAATACAATGGGAACATATCCTATACCCTATACACTAAAACTTTTAATCCAGTTGGAACCCCATCCTTTTCCTAAAATTGGCTTCAATTTGACTCCCCTGATAAAATCTACGACAAAAATACTCTTAATAGTCACATCACTTTTAAAAAGACAATTGTCCACTCCCTTAAAACTACAGAATTATTCTTTTTTGGGATATAAGTTTAAAAATATAAACTATCATTCTATTTAACAAATTGTCCCAGTGAAGAGTATTCAAGTCTTAACAATATTTTACCCTTTCACATTATTAAGAATATAAAACAAAAGACTGTTGATAGTTAGTTTTTGCTTTCTTGGTCTTTGATTCAGTGGATAAGTGACGGCTGTATCACAGGTGATATAAACTTAATGGAAAATGAAAATTACTACTAGTTACTAAAGATCCATATTCTATTAATAATGTTAAAAACAATTACGATAGAAGGATTTTGACAGTATCTTTTTTTTTATTTTGTTGACCTAATAACACCTTTATATAAACTGTCATCAAGACAATTTTCTGCTTTACTTTCAACTTAACCAAAAATAGAATCATCCACTGATGTACAATGACAGGCTTTATGCCAGAAAAATCAGGATGTATTTAGTGAAATGAAGTAGAAAAACTCTCCCAAACACGCACTCATGTCTGCCATCAAGAATCACAGCAGTTTATCTGAAATACAGAATTCACTTGACTAGGACACAGTGAAATACAAGTCTCATTTTCCACATAAGGAGATCCTGAAAATCCCTATTAGGTCTAAAATCCCATCAATTCATAAATTTAATATATACTGAAAACACGAGGATCCCCTTTGATTTTTACAAATGGAGAAAGTAAATGAGATCATTATATATATAACTATCCTTACTTTTAAAAACTGGAACAAGTGACTACCCTCAAATCACATCCAAGAATTAGACCTTACTTGTGAAAGTGTACTCTATAACTGGAAAATACAGTAAAAGGATGATGTGACTCTCATTTTATCCCGTTAAGGAAATTTTCTCTTTTTAAAAATATTTACTTATTTGGCTGCACTGGGTCTTAGCTGCGGCATGCAGGCTCTTAGCTGCGGCATGCGAACTCTTAGTTGCAGCATGCATGTGGGAACTAGTTCCCTGACCAGGGATCAAACCCTGGCCCCCTGCATTGGGAGCACAGTGGAATCTTAACCACTGGACCATCAGGGAAGTCGCAAGGAAAGTTTCTGTTGGCTTACGAAGTATTAACAGTCAACAGATTTTAGGTCTGAAGACACAAAATCAATTTGCACACGTTGTGAAACAAATACTTCAGGCAGATTATAAAAAGTGCTCTAATTATAACTGTTTCTTTAAAACTGAGATATTCTGATTTAGATATAATATTACCACCTTTGCTAGTTTGTAGGAAAACATTACGCTCTGAGAGAGGCAGATCAGTAAGAATGGAGAGAGTGGATCATAAGAAATTAAATTTCCTAATATGGTAGCAAACTAAACAACAACGGTACTAACATAGCCATAGATAATATCTGTGCTAGAAAGCATAGCATCTGAAATCTCTCAGTAAAGAAAGGATTATCAAGGGAGCTGACATATTCAAGAGACAAAACTGTACAGATTTTCTGATTTTTACCTAGATCTGCTACAGTTCCTCCTTTAACAGGTGTATTTTCACTATCTTTCTTTGGGTTTACTAGAAAGAAAGAAAAAAAAAGAATTATGTTTTAGGGGGAAAGTTCAACTTGTTTTTAAGAAAACAGAATAGAAGATTAAAAAATACACGACTCTCACTGCATCTCCACCATCATTCAGTACTTACCTTTGTGTAAAACCTACTCCCCCCTTCATGTAAAAACCGCAAGCCCAGCTGAGAAACATTAACACTTAACGTAACAGACAATATTCTGTAAGTAAATAAGCAGCATTTTTTTCATCATAAAAGCAAACAATACAGAAATGCAGAGAGCAAACCCTGAAAAGAACCTTTCAACCCCTTTACCAAAAGTATTTTTTGTGTTTTTTTTGTGCACCTGTGGATTCCCATTTCTGTGCCATTCATTAAGACAGACAAATTGAGGGAGAACCAATACCTTTTATACATCTATGTAGACTTCAAAACATTCTGAGGGTTTTTAAATCTTACAGATATAAAGTTATCATACTGTGCTTATTTCCTTAGTACTTTACTTTTCTACTTTTGTACTTAGGTTTCTACTTTTGTAACTGTGTGCCTGTGTGATCTTTCCATGTATTTTTAGTTACGTCTCTTTCATTTTTAATAGACACTCTGTCTCCATGACTGGATCATGAGGTAACTAGCCCTATATCAATGGAAACTTTATTTATTTTCAATTTTTCATTACTGTGTAATCAACATTCTTTTATAGTTATCTTATGCATGCATGTAATTACTTAATATGGATTATGAAATTAAAACTGTTATTGTACAGTTTTTTAAATTTAATAGATATAGCCAAATTGTGTTAAGTGCCTTCATCAATTTATACTTCCATCAATAGCATTTGAGAGTACTCACTTCCTCAAAACAGTTGTACTTTGGGAATCATCTACTTTCTAAGTTTTGGAAATCACATGGATGAAAAGTTACTTTAATGATTTACATATCCTTGGTTATGTGAGATTAAGCATCTTTTCATACATTTATTGATCCCAGGTTTTTTAATAAAATTACCAGTACATAATACTTTGTACTTTATTCCATAACATTTAAGAATCTTTATACATATTTAGGGTTTTAATTCTTTGTTTGTTAAATGGGTAATGAATATTTTCTCTAAGACTAACACTTGTTTAAAGTACATTAGTATTTGGAAATTTACTTTTATAGTTTTTTTTTTTAACTAATTAATTAATTTATTTTTTGGCTGTGTTGGGGGCCACGCTGGGTCTTCGTTGCTGCGCGTGGGCTTTCTCTAGTTGCGGCGAGTAGGGGCTACTCTTCGTTGCAGAGTGCAGGCTTCTCATTGCAGTGGCTTCTCTTGTTGCGGAGCACAGGCTCTAGGCGCACAGGCTTCAGCCATTCTGGCATGCAGGCTCAGTAGTTGTGGCGCATGGGCTTAGCTGCTCCGCGGCATGTGGGATCTTCCCGGACCAGGGCTCGAACCCGTGTCCCCTGCATTGGCAGGCGGATTCTTAACCACTGCTCAACCAGGGAAGTCCCTACAGTTTTCTTTTTAAATTGAGCACTTTAATCCACCTGAAGTTTAAATTCTTATATAAGATACAAAGAAGAATACTAAAATTTACAGGACTTGTGGAACAGTCTGATCTTTTCCCATATATTTGGGTTGCTAAATTCATAATAATTTAAATTTATTCACAAATATAGATCTACATTTGAATTTCCCATTCTATTTTTTCTTTTTTTGGCTGCGTTGGGTCTTTGTTGCAGCATGCAGGATCTCTCATTGCGGGCACAAAGGCTCTTCGTTGCAGCACGAGAGCTTCTCTGTAGTTGTGGCGTGCTGGCTCCAGGGTGCGTGGGCTCTGTAGTTGTGCTTGAGCTCCAGGACGCATGGGCTCTGTAGTTTGCAGCACTGGGGCTCTCTAGTTGAGGTGCTCGGGCTCAGCTGCCCCGCAGCACGTGGGATCTTAGTTCCCCAACCAGGGATAGAACCCGTGTCCCCGCACTGGAAGGCAGATTCTTTACCACTGGACCACCAGAGAAGTCCCTGAACTGGCCATTCTATTCCACTGATGAATGCAGCCATTCTTGTGTCTAAACCATACTACATTAATTATTATAGCTTCCCAGTTTTATATGGTTATCTCTTAGGACTATCACCACCTTCATAGTTTTTATTTAAAATTATTCTTTTGATTGCTTTTGTGAATTTTCTCTTCTATATGACCTTTAAAATATATTTGTGTGGTTTTTATTGCCCAATTTTGTATAACACGGTGAATTTTAGAAACTCATATAACATTATAGATGACTATATTTTTCATTTCTTAAAAATACAAATGACTACTTAAAAAAGAACAAAAAAGAAAAATGTTGTAGGGATTACAGCACACATCAAAGTAAAATACATGAAAACATTACAAGACACGAGAGGGCATAGGTTAAACTATATTATGGTAAATTTCATACATTTTTATCTCAACTAGACAACGATTCTAAATCGATTTGATAAATTAAGGATATATTATATACTGTAAGCCCTAGAGCAACCACTAAGAAAAATATAGCTAAAAAGCAAATAGAGAATAAGAAAATCCATACAGACAGGAAGTAGTATAGTGGTTGCCAACACATGGGGAAAGGGAATAATTTGGACTAACTCCTAATAAGTACAGAGTTTCTTTTCACAGGGATGAAAACATCCGGAATTAAGACAGTGGTGATGACTGCACAACACAGTGAGTTTACTGAAAACCATTGGAGTGATTAAAATACACTTTAAAATGGTGACTTTTATGCTCTGTGCAGTTTAAAACTATGCTATATTTAGGGACTTCCCTGGCGGTCTAGTGGTTAAGACTGCTCTTCCAATGCAGAGGGCATGGGTTCGATCCCTGGTTGGGGAACTGGGATCCCACATGCCGTGCTGCATGGCCAAAAAAACCATAAAAAAACAAAACTATGCTATATATAAAAGAAACCAAATAAGTTCGAAAAGAAAAGAAAATAGCGAGGGGCTAGAATAGAACATTAAAAGCTAAAGAGGAAATGAGAGGGACAAATGGGGAAAAAAAAGCATGATTGTAAACTTAAACCCAACCGTATAGATAATTATGTTACATTTAAGTGGACTACATACTCCAATTAAAAACAGAAAATGTGTATACTGGGGGAAAGAACTAAGTCTCCACAAATTGATGTTTAAAAGCAATGCTTTACATAATTAGAGTGAAAGTAAAAGAATGCGGGAGAGGTACAAATTGAAAACATAAAATGTAAGAAAAAATTTATAGGACTGCTGAAGTCTTAAGTACAGTGGGGAATAATAAAACAGAAATTTAATGAAAAGGATGTGGTGAGATGAGGCTTTATTATTATCAGAGAACTTAGATTTCAAGACAAGCACTATTATGGCACCTAGAGACATGATACAAGCCTCAATTCATCAGAAGAACGATGATCTAGATGTATATGCCCTTAAACAGCAGAGCTTCAAAGTACAGAAAATACAGGAAGAAAAAAATTTAACAGGAATAAAGGGACAAACAGACAAATCCACAATCACAGTTAAAAAGGTCTAACATCTGCCTCCCAATAACTGATTTAAATAGGTTGAATTGTGCATAGATACGTACTCCATTTTTTCATACGTATATTGATTCTGTTGGGATTTTAAAACCATTAACTTTAAAGCATTACTAAATTTCGAGAATTTTTGATCATAGTGTGTTTTCCCGATAAATAGCAAAAGTATACCAAAAGATAGGGAAAGAGGGAATTTCACATATGTTAACCTTAAAGGGGGAATCTATTAATATTTGAAAGTTAAGAACTGGAGACACAGAGCAAGAACTGAATCATCCCATGGCACCGCTGAGAATAATTAAATCACGTCTAACACTCTCATAGTCTAGGCAAAAGGATACAAACCATTTTTTGGAAGAACAACCTCCTCTATGTTGGGTACAGGTGTTGGGTCTTCCATGTCCTTGGTAAGATCTTCTTGCTCATCTTCCTCTTTCTGACTTCTCCGCTTCCCATAAAGACTAGCTTGGCTAAAACATAAAAGATACACAATCACAAACAAGACTGACGATAGCTACTTACAGCAAACAATTTCAGAGGCTTTAACTACACTGTTAGAGAATCTACGTTCAGAATCACTTCAAAAGACAAACAGAAATAAAAAAAATTAGATACATTCCCCAAATTACTTCTAACCAGTCAAAAGGAAAAGAAAACTTATAAGGCACAAGAAATGACCACAGAAATTCTGCAATACAAATTTGCAGACAGTATCCTAAAAGGTGCTTAGTGTAATAAAAAAATATCTGCTATGGGAATACAGCACATATTTTATCTCAGATCATAAAGAAGCACATAAGAAATTTTCTCAAAGATATATACAAAAAACTGCTTTTTGTTTTTTTTGGTTTTTTGTATTTTCCTAGCTCTTTGTATCATCCAAACATCAGGAACTGCAAAGTAAAATCACTTAGGACAGTACTAACTTGTATTTTGTAAAAATTGCCATTGTTCTGGGCTTCCCTGGTGGCACAGTGGTTGAAAGTCCGCCTGCCGATGCAGGGGACGCGGGTTCGTGCCCCAGGCTGGGAAGATCCCACATGCCGCGGAGCGGCTGGGCCTGTAAGCCATGGCCGCTGAGCCTGCGCGTCCGGAGCCTGTGCTCCGCAACGGAAGAGGCCACAACAGTGAGAGGCCCGCGTACCGCAAAAAACAAACAAACAAACAAACAAATTTGCCATTGTTCTTTCACCACCTGAATTCAATCAAATCAACATTTATTTTTTAAAACTAACACATGCCAGGGCTTCCCTGGTGGCGCAGTGGTTGAGAGTCCGCCTGCCGACGCAGGGGACACGGGTGCGTGCCCCGGTCTGGGAAGATCCCATGTGCCGCGGAGCGGCTAGGCCCGTGAGCCATGGCCGCTGAGCCTGCACGTCCAGAGCCTGTGCCCTGCAATGGGAGAGGCCACAACAGTGAGAGGCCCGCGTACCGCAAAAAACAAAAACAAAAACAAAAACTAACACATGCCAGAAAGCATATTAAAGTTCAAACAAGAATGGAATGATTCCTTACCTTGAGGAATTACAGGGAATTCAGGACAGAAATCATTAACTACCTCATATAATGTGATGTGTACCAATACAAAGAAATGAATACAAGGACCACAAAAATACAACTCAGAGAAAGAGAACTGTAACAATTTGCTAAAAAGTTGGCAATGTTTCAGGATGATGAATAAAAGCATAAAAGCTTAAGGAAAAAAATTTCCCGTTTTGGGGTAGTCATCTAGAATACACCGACAAGGGAGGCAGAATGGAGAAAGAGCTTGCTGAGTCCTCACACTGCTGAGAGAACGCTCCAAGTTCTCTTTTTAGAGGGACAACACGTTGGCATAGGTTAGAATAAGGTATACAGAGTAAAAAAAATTTGTTTAATAAAAATTACATGACAATTTTTTTTAAGCCTATGAAACTAAAGGTGGCAAGGATATAAAATACTTCAAAATGAAGAAAAGATGCAGGGAAGATGAATATAACAAATGTTAGGAAAACAGGTTTCAAGATGTTTTAGTTAAATAGACTATTCTAAGGGGAGACTTAAATGAGCAAAGTCCTGCTCATTAGAAGGCAGATGCATTCAAATAAAGGACGTGCATACATTTATTTTGGGAAACTAAATTTGGTGGGTTTTATACTCAGAGTAGAGGCTAAATGCCACCACTGTGAGCATCCCAGACATCACATTTTGGTTCTGTGACCACTCATGTCCTGGCAGCCCATCTTAGCCCATAAAGGGGAGAGTAGCACATCGATTTCAGGCCCGGAAACATTTGGAAAAGTTGTTATGATATTCTTTACAAGGATCTCAGGTAGCTCTGAAATCTCTAAACATCAACAGTAAGTTTCAGAATGCAAGTTTAAGAGATAAGTTTACCCTCAATAATCCCCAAGAGGGCCTCCCTGGTGGCGCAAGTGGTTGAGAGTCCGCCTGCCGATGCAGGGGATACGGGTTCGTGCCCCGGTCTGGGAGGATCCCATATGCCGCGGAGCGGCTGGGCCCGTGAGCCATGGCCGCTGAGCCTGCGCGTCCGGAGCCTGCGCGTCCGGAGCCTGTGCTCCGCAACGGGGGAGGCCACAACAGTGAGAGGCCCGCATACCGCAAAAAAAAAAAAAAAAAAAAAAAAAAAAAAAAAAAAAATCCCCAAGAAAAACCTATTTTGTTGTTTTAATTTTTATGTCACAGTACATGTGACTTGATAAAATAACAAAACTCTTTTTATAACTGTAACTGACTCATTATTATTATTTATAAAACTGAATAAGAGTTTCTTAACTTCCCTAAAAGCTTCTACGCTTGGTTAAGAATGCTTCAAGTAAACTTACCCTTCAAGAAATAACATGATTCAAGGCATGTTCTGGGCAACAAAAGGAAATTTGGCTAGAGAAGAAAGTCACAAAAGGAAGCTGATGGAGAGAAGATGACTGCACTGTAAAGATCTACTTGACAACAGCCAGAAAGTTGACAAATTTACTACCACATGAAAAGAATAAATTTTGCAAACTGTCATTTTCTAAAACTAAACTATAACCTCTGAAAAATTGCTTAAAATATATTTTGAGGGACTTCCCTGGTGGTCCAGTGGTTAAGATTTCGCCTTCCAATGCAGGGGGTGTGGGTTCGATCCCTAGTAGGGGAGCTAGAATCCCACATGCCTCCCTGCCAAAAAAACCAAAGACCTAAAACAGAAGCAATATTGTAACAAATTCAATAAAGACTTTAAAAATGGTCCACATCAAAAAAAAAAAGTCTAAATATGTTTTGAGCTAGACAACCCTGAAATTATTAAGTATCTAATTAGTACATAATCATAAAATTATTATGTACTGTCTATCATTTATAGGTATCTACTTCAGGCCAGGCACTGTGCAAGGTCTTTAAAGTCTCACTTAATCCTCACAATAGAAACCTCTATTCAATAGAAACCACAATCTCTACTCAAGCAAGATTCACTAAGTACAAACGTGACTTACTGAATAAGGCACTACACTGCTGCAATTTGCAGAATATGGAGCAGACAGAGGTTCAACTCCTCTATAAGTCATTTGGATCATGTATGGGACAGGTGGTAAAACTGGAGAAAGACAGTAACTCTGGTGAATATAATTTCTTAAATTCCTTACCAGCCACACTTGTACCAGCCATACATACATTGATACAGAAAAAACGTTCTATTCGGAGATAGAAATGTACAAAAATGACATAAGATGCCCATCAGATAACATCCCATAACAAGATGAGCTATCAAAGCAAAGACTTCCAACCAAGTCAAAGTAAGACAAACGTCCAACGTAAATGTAAAAATCTGCAAAGTTCTTTAGTCTGTTTCAGTGCCTTCTGAATCATGTTGCAGTTCTTACCCTTTCTTCCCGCTCTTCTTCCTGGATTCTGTGGGTGTGGGAGGTGGAGGGGAAGGTGAATGTTTCCTCTTTCGAGCATTAGCTGATGCTTTTCTATCTCTTCTCTCTGGACTTCTGACTGGCTAGGAAGAAGTAAATGGAAGTAAATATCAGGTAGCTTTGCTGACTCCTCAGTTTCTACAAACCCTTGTCCAAAGGTGAGTTTTCACAAAGATAATACCAAACACAATGGTGCAGAGGAAATGAAAGGCCCAACATTAAGCATCCTGGACCATAAGCAGCCAGGAGACTTTCCCGGACCTTCCAGGTGATGCATCATCAATGGATATAATAGAACCATCCCACAGGTATTCAAACTATGCTACAAAACAGACATGCCCAAACCCCTCACAACTAAAAACTGTTCCTGTTCAAATTCTGTGTTCCCAGGTGGGAAAAGCGTTTTCAATAACCACTGGAAAAATATGAAACACATGCTATTAAATTAATGAAATACAAAGACTGGCTGAATGATCTTGTGAAAATGTACCAGAAACTACTCCTAGTTCATCATTAAAAGGAATTTAAGAGAAAATGACTCAAAAGAGGTAAAATTTTACAAGATTGCAATTTATGATTTAAAAGTCAACCCATAGGCGTAAAACTATCCCTATCTGCAGATGACACGATCTTATATATGGATAACCCCAAGGAATCCACAAAAAAACTATTAGAGCTAATAAACGAGTTCAGCATAGTTGCAGGCCATACATCAATATACAAAAGTCAGCCTGTAGATGATAAATTTAATACCAATTCAGTAAAACAGACAATAAAGAAAATACACCTAAAATGATCCAAAGTATTGCATCTGAGGTTGAAAAGCGAATCAGAGATTAAAACATCAATTACCCATTAATGATTGGGACTTCCCTGGTGGCGCCGTGGTTAAGAATCTGCCTGCCAATGCAGGGGACACGGGTTCAAGCCCTGGTCCAGGAAGACCCCACGTGCCGCGGAGCAATTAAGCCCGTGTGCCACAACTACTGAGCCTGCACTCTAGAGCCCGCGAGCCACAACTACTGAGCCCGTGTGCTGCAACTACTGAAGCTGGCGCACCTAGAGCCTGTGCTCCACAACAAGAGAAGCCACCACAATGAGAAGCCTGTGTGCCGCAATGAAGCATAGCCCCCACTCGCCGCAATGAGAGAAAGCCCACACGCAGCAACGAAGACCCAAGGCAGGCAAAATATATATATATATATCCAAAGCAAATAGGGATAAACTAAAAATAAAAAGATATGAAAAAGACTCAGTTTTTAAATATTTTATTAAAGATAAAGAATATATGGTGTGTGACAGACTTTTAGTAAGAAAGTCTTGGGGCTGAAAATAGGTATGAAAGAACTACACTTTCTAAATTATTGGTTAAAAGTATATGTCTCAAAGGTTTTTTTCAAAAAACTAAAATACAAAACCAAAAGCAAAAATCTTAAGTGTCCCCAATGAAAAAAGACTTCCAGAATCACAGGTGTCTATCTGAAGCTGTCATAACCCAACACTAACACATCTAAGCCTTCTTCTCAGTCTCAAGTCTTCCTCTAGTGACACACCCACCTCCCAACTTGTGACTTATAAAGAAACACAGATAAATATTTAAATGGTTGGGCTTCTTAAAGGATTAAAGAGTATTAAATGTCAAGTCCCCCTACCTGAAAAAAGGACTGAACTGTAACTATGAGACCTTTAAGGCCTATACTTTATACTAACTACTATATGTTCCTTAACAAGCTATTAAAAAATATTAAAACTAAATCAGTTTTCCCTTGGAAAATGAACAGCTAAGTTAAATTACACTGTGATGACATTTGGTTCACAAAACTAATACTCAGATCTAGAGAACAAAATCAGTTGTATTACCTTGCACACTGCATGGGCTACTTTAAATCTTAATGACCCTCTGAGATTCTCATGCCCCTTTTTGGGGGATGCCAGCTCCTGAGATGGTTGTTATGGCCATTTAGTAACTTTTGTATACACTTGATGGCTGAGAGTTTATTAATGAAGATTTGATAATATTCAGGCCAAGAAAGAAGAAAACACCAAGTGAGAAAAATGGTGCCAAACCAAATACCTCTTCATTCTTTGTTGAAATTCGCTGACGAAAACTCACGGGCTTCCTGTTCTCATCCACCTCATAATCCTCCTCATTCATCCATTCATTGAAAACATCAGTGTCCAAAATCCATTTTGCATGAACCTAAAATCACATCAAAGCGTGAATATCTACATAAATAATAAATCACTACAGTTTTTAAAGTATTCAAAATGAAAGTAGCTGATTTATTACACTCAAAGCCTCAACTGCATAGAACAGTTTAAAAATACGACTATTAGGGCTTCCCTGGTGGCGCACTGGTTGGGAGTCCGCCTGCCGATGCAGGGGACACGGGTTCGTGCCCCGGTCTGGGAGGATCCCACATGCCGTGGAGCGGCTGGGCCCGTGAGCCATGGCCGCTAAGCCTGCGCGTCCGAAGCCCACGCTCTGCAATGGGAGAGGCCACAACAGTAAGGGCCCGCGTACCGCAAAAAAAAAAAAAAAGACTATTAGTGACATATGAGTGGCAACTTAACCATTTCAATTTTTATTCCATGTCTTTTACTGAGTAAACAGTAAAAAAAAAGCAAGACTGGTTTTGTGTAGACTGAGGCTTTGATAACCAAGACCCTGAAATTGGATAATCATGTCATCTTTTTTCTTTATTTCAGTTTAATTTAGGTGTAAATGAAAAATAAAACTGTAAGATATTTAAGGTGTACGTTGTGATTTGATATACATACACATGGTGAAAGGATTCACCCCCCCAGCAAGTTAATATATCCATCCCCTCACATATTCATCTTGCGTGTGCACGCGCGTGCACGAGAACACTTAAGTCTACTCTCTTAGCAAATTTCAACTTTACAGTACAGTGTTATCAACTTTTGTCACATTTGACATTAGCTCCTCAGACCTAATTTATCTTATAGCTGAAAACTGGTACCCTTTTACCAACAGTTTCCTATTTCTCCTACCCCCCAATCCCTGGCAACCACTTTGCTACAGTTTCTAGGAGTTTGACTTTTTTTTTTTTTCTTAAAGATTACACATCATGCAGTACTTGTATTTCTCTATTTGGCTTATTTCACTAATTGTGGCATCTTCATCTTCACAAAAATCAGTGACAGAAACATTCAAAGGCAAAAGGCCAAAATAAATCATTGCTTTAGGCATAAAAAAAGTCTCTAGGTTTATACATTCGATAACATTCTAAGAAATGATGAAAGAGGACATCTACTGACATGTTGCCCAGCCCTGTCAAGTACACATGGTGCTCTAAAGAGGCCTTTCAGGGACAGCCAAAGTTGGGACAGGGTGGAGAAGTGAGAGTCAGATTTGGGGTTCTTCCCAGTCCTTTACATGGCCACTTCTTTCGTTTTTGTTTTTGTTTTTGTTAACGTTTCTAAGAATAAAAGGAAGGGTTTTCTGGATGCTATATAGATACACATGTAGATACAGATATATACAGATATTTAAACCACAGGCCTAGCCTCTATAATACTTCTATTTATTCAACAGTATTTCTCAAAGTGAGCACAACTGGAATTGGGGACTAACTTCTTTCCTGTGTGGGACTGCTGTTCGGTCATGGGTGGGGTGTGTGTGTGTGTGTGTGTGTGCGCGCGTGTGTGTGTGTTGCAATTAACATGCCCAGTCAAGAATCATTAAAATACTAACATGAGAGCAAAGAGAGCAAAAGAGAGCAGCAACTACAGCTATGAAGCCTTCAAGAAGTAAAAACCTACAACATGGCAATCACTAAGAGACTATATGGACTTGCCAATAAAAATATTTTGTCAATCTAAGCTCCCCACTGCTCCCCCCTTGTATTTTAAAAAAAAGGAAACATTACTACATTGGTTGTTAAGGATATTGCCTGAATCATATAATGCTTTAAGAAGGACATCGACCTGACTACATGCCTCTTTTCCTCCCAAAACTAGAGCTACACAGTAACACACACAAACACAAAATTAATACCCATCAAGGAGAATACAAGACCTTAAATAATGTAACTCGAAAAGACTCCTATATATATAAATTATGAGAATGGGATATATAAATAGAGCATGAGAAACCTTAAGCTAATTAGAGAAAACATCTATTTAAAGGCATAACTATGTTCAAGAAAAGGGTAAATTAATTCAGTGATGTAATTAATTGCAGAAAAATTTAATTCAGTAATTAATTCAGAAAAATTTATGTCACAGCATTTGAAAACATAACAGTCTTTTCCAAATTATTCATAAGTATGTATATATTTTAAAAGTAGAGCTGAATATTCACATTGTACATTCTTTACTATCCAGAAGACCCTGAGAGAATTCTCTTGAGGAAGTATGTTAGGACAGTAAGGACAACTAATAATCATTTGTGCCAGGCACTCTGCTGAACACCTTACATATATTATGATCTTGTTTAATCCCACTAAGCAAGGCAGGTTAGTCTCTCCAGTTTTCCAAATCAGCAAACTGGGGCACAGAGTGTCAGCAAGCTGCCCAGTTACTTAGCTACCAAGAGGCAAAGCTTTGCACGGAGTTCTGCCTAAGCTCTTATGCCACTATGCTCTATTACCTGTCTCATAAAAACACCTTAGGGTCAGAATAATGTAATAGGTTGTGCAACCTTCAGCAAAATTATCTAACTTCTGTAACCCAGTTTCCTTACCTATGAAATGATACGATGGTAAACTCTGCTATCAAGCCCAGTCCTAAACTTCTGACAACTATGATCTTCAACATAGTATGTTTCTAAAAATCCTTTCGTAATACTTTACAATGTTATATGGCTCACAAGTCATACAGTTTATCCCTTTAATCAACATTTTTTTCCAAGTTACAACTTAACTCTGTTTGACTAGACAGATGTCTAGATTTGACTACACACAAAGATATATGTTTGAAACTGCTAGACAATGCTGGAGGCTGAGTAGTTCTAACACCAGAGAGCACAGTTCACATTTTTTTCAAGTTTTCAATGAGAATAGTTTGGTTATAACCTCTCAGATTACATTTAAAGGTAGTTATTGTTGTTGTTTAAAATCATCTTCCCTGAAGATAATGGGACAACACAAATATAGCAGGAATTGGTATGCTTTTTTTGGGGGTTGGGGGGAAGGGGTCAGATACTAAATATTTTAGGCTTGCAAGCCATATGTTCTCTGTCTCTACTCAACTCTCCTGCTATAGTGCGCAATCAGCTGCAGAAAATACATAAATGAATGGGTTTGGTGGTGATCTAATACAATTTTATATACAAAAACAGGTGGCTATAATTTGCCAACCCTTGTAAAATGAAAAGTAGTTTTATCCAACTTAACTGAAAGATATAAAAGACCTAAATAAATTGCCTCCACAAATTGAGAGGCTCAGTATTGTAAAGATATCAGTTTTCTCCAAGTTGTTCTACAGATTAAATTTAATTCCAATCAAAATCCCAATGAGTTTGTTTAATATGGACCTTAACAAGCTGATTCTAAACTTTACACAAAACAGCAAAGACCCAAAAGACTCCTGAAGAAGAAAAAAGTGGGAGTACTCAAGTCAGAACAAATAACTAATAGAACTTTGTAATAGAGTCAAGAAACAAATCACGACATACATAAAAATTTACTTTTAACAGAAATGGCCTGGATCAGCGGGGAGAGAAATCCAGCTTCAATATTTTTCCACCCTGAAACTATAGCTGATCTAACACCATATGGAGAAATTTTTTTTCCCTACATCATAACATGTTTAAAAATTAATTCCAGGTAGATTAAAGATCTTTATACATGAAAGGCAAAACTAAAGAATTTTTAAAGATGATTTAAGAAAATATCGTGATGACCTTGGGATAGAAAACAAAAAGGTAAGCTACTAGGAAAACCTATTTTTAAAATTTTTATTTTGTAATAAATTTATTTATTTGATTTTATTTTTTATTTTTGGCTGCGTTGGGTCTTCGTTACTGCACGTGGGGGTTTTCTCTAGTTGCGAAAAGCAGGGGCTACTCTTCGTTGTGGTGCGCGGGTTTCTCATTACGGTGGCTTCTCCTGTTGCGGAGCACGGGCTCTAGGCACGCGAGCTTCAGTAGTTGCAACGTGTGGGCTCAGCAGTTGTGGCTCGCAGGCTCTAGAGAGCAGGCTCAGTAGTTGTGGCACACAGGGTTAGCTGCTCCACAGTATGTGGGATCTTCCCAGACCACGGCTCGAACTCGTGTCCCCTCCACTGGCAGGCAGATTCTTAAGCACTGCACCACCAGGGAAGCCCAGAAAACGTATTTTTAACACAGGTAACTGGTGATGTAACCACACGTTAGTATGCAGAATATCTAAAGAACACCCACAAAGAAAAAGACAACGCAATGGAAAAAAAAAAGCAAAAGGTGGAAACAAGCACTTCATAGAGGAAGAAACACCAAAGGTCAAAGAATTCATGAAAAGATGACAAAGCTATTTGGTAATAAGAGAAATACAAGTTAAAACCCTAACGAAACACCACTTCACATCCATTAGATAGGTAAATATTACTAAGTCAGAATACACCAAGCAGGCCTTCCCTGGTGGCGCAGTGGTTGAGAATCTACCTGCCAGTGCAGGGGACACAGGTTCGATCCCTGGTCCGGGAAGATCCCACATGCTGTGAAGCAACTAAGCCCATGCACCACAACTACTGAGCCTGTGTTCTAGAGCTCGTGAGCCACAACTACTGAGCCTGCATGCTGCAACTACTGAAGCCCCCAAGCCTAGAGCCCATGCTTCACAACGAGAGAAGCCACCGCAATGAGAAGCCCACACACTGCAATGAAGAGTAGCCCCCGCTCGCTGCAACTAGAGAAAGCCCGCACGCAGAAACGAAGACCCAACACAGCCAAAAATAAATAAATTAAATAAATTAAAAAAAAAAAGAATATACCAAGCACTGGCCATGATACAGAGCATCCAGAAAACTTATACACCCTTAGCAAAATAAATTTTTACAACCATTTGGAAACAATATGGCATTGTTTAGAAAAAGTGAATGTTTGCATTCCCTGAGATCCAGTAATTCCATTATGAACAAACACAAAAGATGTATGTTCAGGCAAGTTCATAGTAGCATTTTTCATAGTACCTCAAAGTAGAAACTACCAAACACCAAAACTGAAAACAAACTGAAAGAAATAAACCTAACAATACTTCAAATAAGTAACAACCACACTGAAGGGAGGGGAAAAAAGGTTCATCCAGGTAACTCATGAACACACTCTTTGCCAATATATAATACACCCTCAGTCTTGGGCAGGGCTAGGGGAGCAGGACAACCACAAACATATCTTGAACTCTTTTAGTATTTTTGTTTATGATAGTGGCAGGGGCAAAGCAATTCTGAAACTAATTTGAACGTATTCATGAACCAGGTAAATGTGTTGATGCTGGGAGCCAAGATTCTTACTCTCGGAAGAAGAGACATATAAATATGGAGTAGGGGAGGGCAAAAAGGAACACTGTGGGGACAGATCAGAACTGAAGGTATCATTATGGCCTCATTATTTCTAATATATATATATATATTATGTGTATATGCACATATATGTGTACTCAACTACTGTTTGCATTTGAGTTTATAGATACATAATAGCTCTGAACAGAAAGGACCTAGAAGCAAAGATACTTCAGTAGCACTGAGCATACCTGTACCCAGATTTTGGTCTCTAATACCTTTTCCTACTGAAAGAAATGAGAGCGCCTCAGAGAAACAGCTGATTCTAGGCATGAGGAATGGAAGGTACTAAATGAACCTGGAACATCCTACTATGCCCTAAAGGAGGTGCTCAAAAATGACAAGTGCTTGTCACAAGAATGACAAGCCAAGGACTTCCCTGGTGGTCAAGCAGTTAAAACTTTGCCTTCCAATGCAGGGGGTGTGGGTTCGATCCCTGGTAGGGGAGCTAAGATCCCACATGCCTCATGGCCAAAAAAACCAAAACATAAAACAGAAGCAATACTGTAACAAATTCAATAAACACTTTAAAAATGGTCCACATCAAAAAAATCTTAAAAAAAAAAACAAAAAACAAGGATGACAAGCCAGCCTGAAGGGGCTCCCAGTGGCCAAATATGAAACAACCTCAGCACAAAATACTGAAGTAATGAATTACTGACCACTGAAAAATTACAATTCCATGAATTCACACTGACAACAGACAGATAAATAAATAAGTAAAAGAGGGAAAAAGAAGGGCTCTTGCTTACAGGAGAACTCTGAAAGCCAACTGGTAAACGTGGAGGGAAGGGCTGGAGTGGAAAAGTATTGCTGTGTAATCATCAAAGAAAAGACTGGTTCAGGCAAGAATTCTAAGTGCATGCTAAACCTGGGTGACAGAGGGAGGATTTTGATGAGAAGGAGGATATCTCCATGATCTAAAGAATCTTTCACAAATTGTTTATAAGTTGCAAATGGAGGGGAAAAGTAACCATACAGTGGAGCCATCACAGAACACCTTAACTGGGTGATTAAGATCACCAGTGAGGAGGGACTTCTCTGGTGGTCCAGTGGTTAAGACTCCATGCTCCCAATGTACAGGGCCTGGGTTCGATCCCTGGTCAGGGAACTAAATCCCACATGCCGCAACTAAGAGTTCACATGCCACAACTAAAGATCCCACATGACACAACGAAGATCCCACGTGCTGCAAGTAAGGCCTGGCACAGCCAAATAAATAAATAAATATTTTTTTAAAAAAAGAAGATCACCAGTGAGGAGCAGATGGACACAGCATGCCTGCCAATATGATGCCCTGAGAAGGACACATCACTCATGCAGCATTCTAAGTAGACTGCAGAGACTGAATCAACCACAGGGAAAGATCAGCAATTCCAAATGAGAAGTATTCTTTTGAAATTCAAAAACATCGTTAAAAGGCAAAGAAACACTGTGGTAATGTTACTGATTAAAGGAAACTAAAGTGACATGACAGAGGAATTCAATAGCTGGTATTAGACAGAATTATTTAACAGGAAAAAAATGGGCTTTTTTGTTTTGTTCTGGCTGCACAGCACGTGGGATCTTAGTTCCCCAATCAGGGATTGAACCTGGCCCCAGCACTGAAAGCGCCAAGTCCTAACCACTGAACTGCCAAGGAATTCCCCCAAAAATGTTATAAAAAACATTTTAATCAAAATGGATTAAAGACTTAAATGTAAGACTGGGTACTATAAAACTCTTAGAGGAAAACACACGCAGAAAAACTCTCCAATATAAATTGCAGCAAGATCTTTTTGGATCCACCTCCTTGAGTAATGAAAACAAAAACAAAATTAAACAAATGGGACATAATTAAACTTAAAAGCTTTTGCATAGTAAAGGAAACCATAAGCAAAACGAAAAGACAACCCACAGAATAGGAGAAAAAAATCTGCAAGCGAAGTGACTGACAAGGGATTAATTTCCAAAATATACAAACACTTCATGTAGCTCTATGTCAAAAAAAAAAAAGCCCCCAAAATGGGCAGAAGATCTAAATAGACATTTCTCCAAAGAAGACATTCAGATGGACAAAAAGCACATGAAAAGATGTTCAACATCACTAATTATCAGAGAAATGCAAATCAAAACTATAATGAGGTATCACCTCACACAAGTCAGAAAGGCCATCATCAAAAAATCTACAAACAACAAATGCTGGAGAGGATGTGGAGAAAAGGGAACCCTCCTACACGGTGGGTAGGAATGTAAATTGGTACAGCCACTATGGAGAACAGTATGGAGGTTCCTTAAAAAACTAAAAACAGAACTACCATATGATCTAGCAATCCCACTCCTGGGCATATATCCAGAGAAAACCATAATTCGAAAAGATATATGTACCCCAATGTTCATTGCAGCACTATTCACAACAGCCAGGACATGGAAGCAATGAAATGTCCATTGACGGAGAAATGGATAAAGAAGATGCGGGGGCCTCCCTGGTGGCGCAAGTGGTTGAGAGTCCGCCTGCCGATGCAGGGGATACGGGTTCGTGCCCCGGTCTGGGAGGATCCCATATGCCGCGGAGCGGCTGGGCCCGTGAGCCATGGCCGCTGAGCCTGTGCGTCCGGAGCCTGCGCGTCCGGAGCCTGTGCTCCGCAACGGGGGAGGCCACAACAGTGAGGGGCCCGCATACCGCAAAAAAAAAAAAAAAAAAAAAAAAAAAAAAGAAGATGCGGTACATACATACAATGGAATACTACTCAGCCATAAAAAAGAATGAAATAATGCCATTCGCAGCAACATGGATGGATCTAGAGATTGTCATACTGAGTGAAGTAAGTCAGAGAGAGAAAGACAAACATATAATATGATATCACTTATCTGTGGAATCTAAAAAAATGGTACAAAGGAACCTATTCAGAAAACAGAAATAGAGTCACAGATGTAGAAAACAAACTTATGGTTACCAAGGGGAAAGCGGGGGGGATTAATTGGGAGATTGGTATTGACATATACACACTACTATATATAAAAGAGACAACTAATAAGAACCTACTGTATAGCACAGGGCACTTTACTCAATACTCTGTAATGACCTATACGGGAACAGAGTCTAAAAAGAGTAGATATATGTCTATGTATAACTGATTCACTTGGCTGTACAGCAGAAACTAACACAATACTGTAAATCAACAATACTCCAATAAAAATTAATTTTAAAAAAATTACTGGGTCAAGTGGCAACACTGGAATATGGATAGTAGACTAAAATATTGTGTCAATGTTAAATTTAATGAACTTGATTACTGTGCTTATGTATGAGAATTTCTTATTCCTAGTAAACACACACTTACTGGAGTAAAGGTCCATTATATATGCATCTTTATCTCAAATGATTCAGAAAAAACATATTTATAAACAGATATGGACTATAAATGATAAATCAAAATGGGAGTAAAATGTTAACAGGCAAATCTGGATAAAGGGTATGCCATGTACTATTCTTTTTTTTGCAACTTTTCTGTAAGTTTGAAGTTATTTCCAAATAAACAGTGTTTTTTTTTTAAAAAAAAAAAAGACTCATTTTGGTTAATCCCATTTTCCTCATATGGAATCTAAAGCTCAAAGGCTGTCTTTCTGAAAGTCACACAATTAGAAATAGGTTGAACCAGGTCTAAAATCTAACATTTTGATCCAGTTTAAGTGCTCCTTACACAATATAAAAGTCAATAAAAATCATGTAAAATCACCCATGGAAAGGAGCAGAGCTCCCTATAAAAATACTGATTCCGGGACTGGGATGGGAAAATTACAAAGGAGTTCGGGGTCTTCCCTGGGGCGCAGTGGTTAAGAATCTGCCTGCCAATGCAGGGGACACGGGTTCAAGCCGTGGTCCAGGAAGATCCCACATGCCGTGGAGCAACTAAGCCTGTGCAACACAACTACTGAGCCTGCGCTCTAGAGCCCGCGAGCCACAATTGCTGAAGCCCGTGCACCTGGTGCCCGAGGAGAAGCCCACACACTGCAACAAAAAGTAGCCCCCGCTCACCGCAACTAGAGAAAGCCCGCGTGCAGCAACAAAGACCCAACGCAGCCAAAAATAAACAAAAATTAAATAAATAAATTTTTTTAAAAAAGGAGTTTGGAACATCTTTTTGTCCCAGAAAGTAGGAGATACGCAAAAATGCATCAAATAATGCCAAAAGGTCACAGGAGGTGGCTTAAAGGCGTTCCCACTGGCCAAATTTAGATAATTCATCAAAATGAAGAATGGTAGTAATGTCACTGCTTTCTGAATGCATAGACCACAGACACACATAAAGGGAGAAGGGAAAGCTTGTCCCTGTTGCAAAATGCCAACTGCAAGCACAGATGGAATGGATAGAATTAGAAAAGCACCAGTAATAACTTAATTCAGTCACAGAAAATATTAATGGATGAGCAAACCTTCAGACACAAATTCAATGAAGAAAAGTATATTTATGTAGTCTCAAAGTATTTCCCTATAAAATATTTTAAATGTCAATGAGAAAAAAAACACTGTAATGTTACAGTGGGAAAACCAGGCAGACAGTACCTTCACAAATGATCAAACTATGAGCCATAATGGGAAAAATGGACAATATGAGGCTGCCAATATGATGCACTAAGAAGGATACAATATTATTTATGGAGTACTGCAGCCAAAAATACATAGCCTGAATATAATAAGAAGGAAATGCACGAACTAAAATTCAGGGACATTCTAAAACAACAACAACTGACCTATATATTTCAAAAATGTCAATGTCATAGAAGAAAAAAGAAGGGCTGAAAGTTCCAGATTAAAGTAGACTAAAGAGATGTGACAACTAAATAAAGAGTGTGATCCTGAACTGGATCCTGGATCAGGGGAAAAACTAAGTATAAAGCTTATTATATCAGTGGGACAACTGGTGAAAATGGAATATGGGCCCTGTATCAAGTAATAAATTATTTCAATAATTAACAACAGGGGGGACTTCTGTGGTGGTGTAGTGGTTAAGACTCTGCGCTCCCAATGCAGGGGGCCCGGTTTCAATGCCTGGTCAGGGAACTAGATCCCACACGCATGCCGCTAAGAGTTTGCATTCCACAACTAAGAAGCTCACATGCCGCAACTAAGGAGCCCACAGGCCACAACTGAGGAGCCCACCTGCTGCAACTAAGGACCCGGAGTGCTGCAACTAAGGAGCCCACGAGCCACAGCTAAGACCTGGCACAACCAAATAAAAATGAATATATAAATATTTTTTTAAATAATAATTAACAACAGGAATCTGGAATAAGAGTATAAAACAGTACTTTGTTTTGTATTATTCCTGCACTTTCAAAATTATTTCCACATTAAAAGTTGAAACCATTATAATAGAAATGATTAGTAAGAGAAGTCTGTATCATAATAAAAGCCACAAAGGCAACGCTTCCAGCCTTCCTAAATGACATCATCAATGATGTTCAACTCCACTCCTAACACTATCAACTATCTCAAACCACAATCTAACTTTCCTTTGGGGTCTCCTCAAACATCACTGCAGATATCTGATCTAAGACCTGGGAGGTCTTCATGACCATAGGTATCTCTTAATAGGATGACAAGAAAGGAAGAATCATCATTCTGTATCTCTTTAAAACATTGCTGTTGAGAACAGCTAAGAAGGGCTATTAAGTTATGTAAGAATAAATTTTGTTTTAAAAAGGATCTTTCACCTTCCATGGCTTTTCTGGAATTGGTGGATCTTCAATTTCCACATCAACATCATTACTATGGACCCAAGTATCATAGCTGTAAAGAAAATGAAAAAAGGAAAAACAAATTAGAACCCAAATTCATTCATAAAAAGACTCTGATCAAGAGGTAAAAATACATTTTAGAAATGCTATTAGGATCCAGTAATAGCAAATTATCACATACTTTTATCTCTAACACTCTGACAAGAAATCTCTTCTGCAGAGGTCTACAGTAACCTTCACATCGTAAAACCCAAAGTTTAAAAGCCTCAGTCCACAGAATTTCAACATGTTGATCGCTCCTCAGAGCATTTCGCTTATTGGTCCTCTAAGACAGTACTATCATCTGGCATTCCTTCTAGTCACAAGCCTCTCTCTTCAGTCTCCACTGCCAGTTTCTCCTCTTCTCCCAAACCTCTTCAACACTGGAAGGCCCCAAGTTTCAGTTTTTGGAACAATCCTCTTACCTATTCATTCTCTTGATGATCATCTCATGCCGTTCTATGCCTTCAAACATATACTGATGACTTGAAATCTCATACCTGCCCTGTTCTCTGAATTCTGCACTTATAAATTCAACTACCAATTCCACATCTCTCATTACATGTCTAATAAAGCTTTCAAACCCAATACTGATACACTCAAAACTCAATATATAATGCCATCATAACTCCAACAATGTGATCTAGCCAATCATCCTCCTCTCAGGAAATGCCAATTCCACTTTTCCAGTTGTTCTGGCCAAAATACTTGCAAGATATCCTTGACTTCACTCTCAATTACATCCTATAATCAAACTATCAACAACTTCTACCACTTCCACCTTCAAAATATGTTTAGGATCTATATAACTTCTCACCCTTCCATGTTGACCCAAAGGCCCTGGGAGTCCATTTTTCACATAGCAACCAGAGCAATCCTTTAAAAAACTAAGTCAGTCCACATCACTCACTGTTCAAAACCTTCCAGCTCCCACCGAACTCAGAGTTAAAAGTCAAAATCCGTACAGTGGTTTGCCAAGGCCCTTCATGATCTGGTCCTATGATCTCATCTCCTAGTACTCTCCCCTCACTCATGTGCTTTAGTGGTATGCTTTGAATATCAGACGGTGGCCACATCATGCCCTTTACATATGCTCCTCATTACCCAGATATCCATCTAGCTCACTCCCTCCTATCTTTACATGTCTTTGCTCAATGGTTCTCTTATCAGTGAAATCCAGCTCACTGATATAAATCACTCCCCCTACTCCACAATTTTGAAATAAGCATAAAATTACCTACCAAATTAAAACTTTATCAATGCTCCTATACTGGCCAATAAATTATTATAAAGCTAAGTGATATCTAAATGAAATGTAAGTATAGTAACAAGCATTGGCTTCCTTTAGCCACTTCTCAGAAGTCAGCTGAAAAGCATTTGGAACAAGTACAGCTCAACAGACCTATTAACAGCACTCTGGTAAGTTTTCTAGGAACATTTAAACATGAGCTGGTAAAAAAAGTTCCTTTGCCAATTAATTAACTATTCCAGGTAAAGACTGCAATGGTGAGTAAAAAAAATTAAAAACCTTATATTCTTTAAGTCTTGACAAGAAAATGTTACAATAAGAAGTGAGGGCACAAACTATAGTTAAGAAAGTGAACTAACAAGGCCCCTTGAGAAGGCAGGACATGAGCCAGCCATTATAGTTTATTTGATACATAAACAAAAGGTTAGCAAACAAGTTAACATGTCTTATAATGTGTTACTATAAAATTCATTTCAATCCTATACTTTATGTAGTTTGTCATAAATTTGAGTTTCCACCGAAGTGTTTCAAAGGCAAACTGAGTTCCTGTAATAGTTCCTATGATACTGAAAAGTTTGTTTTAATAGTGCCATGAATACCTAAAGCCTCAAAATAAGAAATGTTCTCTAGAAAGTATTTACTTAAATATTACTAATTTTTAAAAAATGTTAGCTCATGTAAAGGGGTCAATTATGGTTCAAAAAAGGTTGATAAGCAAGCTGACTTGATTTGGTTCTAATTAAGTCAACTTGTATGAAAACTGTGAATATATTCTTAAAAGTTTGAAGATATCTAAAGACGTATTTCTTCCTCAAAAAATATATTTATAAGTAAAATAAAGTCACTCAAATAGATTAACTTCAAAACAACACAGAAACAGACATTATATGTCTCCTGATGAAGAACACACACCTATGCAAGTCTTGTTCCTTCCCTAAACTGAAACAGGTTCTGAGCAACTCCAGAGAATGGAGAAACATGTTCAAATACACCACAGTGATGCCATAAAAAATTCCACACTGTGGTAAACTCTGCAGGACAAAAAACCTGGTTTCTTAAGTAATACACTGTAAGGCGGGGTGGGCTTCCCCACAGGGAGAACCTATAAACTGAAAAATACTTAAGAAACATATCAACTAATCACAAGATGTGTTTAAATTCTAATTCCAACAAATATCGATCAATCAAATATATCATATGACAACAATGACTTGATATTTGACATTAAGGAATTCTGTTAAATTTTTTAGGTTTGACAGTGGTATTGTGCTTATTATTTTTTTAATGAGTCCTTATCTTTCAGAAATACATACTGAAATATTTATTACTGAAATATTGAAATGATATGTTTGGGATTTGCTTCCAATAATATGGTAAGGCTTGAAGTGGATGTGGATACAGATGAAAGAAGACTGGTCTGACATGAAAAACCCACAACGGAGAGTCTCTCCACTTGAAAATAGTGAAATGAACACTTAAACAGCTCTACTGTAGGTTTAAGAAGATGAAGTACATGAAAGGTTATCCTTATTCCTAAATGCCCCCTATGCAGGCATAATTTTAACTAAACAAGAACCACCATTTTCACTGACATTTGTTCTTGTTTATAATATTCTTTATGCACATTTAGATACTGAAACACGGTATGAGTTATGATATATACTTTTTTAGACATAAAATAATTTCATCCATAATAGAATGGCATAAGTATTTTAAAATAAATAAATAAATAAAATAAAACTAACCAGTCATAAAATACCCAGAAGAAAAATTCATTTCTTAAAGAAAACAAATCTAAATTAGCAGTCTAATATCATACTGAAGGACTCTTTTGGCAAACACAGCAAACACATCAGTTTAAGATAAACAGAGCCTGTGACTTCACTGAACTCCATAACTTAATAAATAAGAAAGTCAGTAAGAGAATACTCAAAAGAAGTGAGTTCAATGACTGAAACAAATCAACAAAATTGTCACTATTCAGAAAGCGAAACTATATATAAATAACTCTGGCTTGCACTGACAAAACTCTTTATATACCAGATGTAAGGACATATCAACATTACCTGTCTGGGTAAAACCCCCAATGCACTAACACCTGCTTGTCTTTTCTCATCACAGGTCTCAACCACTCTTCTGAAAGGGAAAAAGAAAAAGCTTCAGTCAATCCGACAAAACAAATGAATAAGCTATTACTTAGACTTAACTTTTACCTAGAGTTTTTGGTTTGCTAGTAAGCTCCTCCCCAAAATCCTTCCTCCTAATTGAATGTTATCTGCCATACTAAGGGGAAGTTTTTCAGCTGTGTATTCAGACTTTCTAGATCCTAGGCCTATTATCCATCACTCTTGACAAAACCAACTGTCTACTTTAGTATTTAAAATACTCTCCCCTCCCATCCACCTGCCTATTTGTCTCCAGATCCATCCAAATCAATATCACTATATTCTTTACTGCCTCATTTCCCATACAGAACGTCTCCTCCCTTTTTCTGTGAAGTTCTGCAATTACTACACATCGTTCAAGGTGTAAGTCATGCTTCATCTCCTTGATGAAAGTTTTACCAACTATTCTTTTTCCTCCAGATCCACTTTCTCTGGTGTCCTATAGCACTTTATAGTGCTACATCAAAGGTTTTAACAGTAATACTATTTTTATTATTCTTTAATGACTTCCTATCTGTTGATATAGTCCTCCCAACAAGAGTGTAAACAATATGATCACATAATGTAGATATTTTGATTTCAAGCTTCCTTACCAAAGATAGGTACAAATTTATATAATCACATGATTCTTGTTCATTTAATCACAGTTGAATCACATCTCCATTTCAGTACTTATGACTCCTTTGGTAGTCTAAATTTAGCTTAGAAAACTTGTTTCTAGTACTAAAAGGGAAATGATGAGGTAAGCCCCTTGAAGCTCACATAATAGCAAAATAGAAAAACTAAGTGAAATCAGCCAAGTAAAATTGGCTTCTCATTGCCAATTTCAACATGAAATAGCCCCACCTTCACTGACTAAAGCATGAAGCCCACATGCTTATGCCCTTTTTTAAGTATCCAACTGCTCGACTTACTATCTTGAAAGAAATCAGGCCCCGTTCCTTAACCCGATATCCCAAGATGGCCAAGGAAAAAGTGAAAAGGCCAGTGGGCCTTTCAGAACTTGCTCTGTATAAATAAAATATACTGAGACTCTCTAGTAAGAGCTGTCTTTTACATAGAATACGAAATCTATCTCAAAGGTTGTACAGCTTTAGGAGGTAAAGAAAAAAGGATATCTATCCTTTCTACAGCTGACTTTCATAAAGATTGTGACACTGACTGTTTGAAAATTTTCCCAGTAGCAGAAATAACTAAAAGTTAGAGATGTGAATTCACACTATTCCCGGAGATGACAATAAGTTACACAGAATCAGTTTAAAAAACCTTAATTTTACAAGTAAAATTTAGTCCAAACTCAGAATATATAAACAGCTCTTGCAACTAACAATAAAAAGACAAATAATCCAACAAAAAATAGGCAAAGTACCTGAATAGACATTTCTCCGAAGAAGATATACAAATGTCCAAAAAGCACATGCAAAGATACTTGGAATTCATTAACAATTAGAGAAATGCAAATCAAAATCACAAAGAGATACTGTCTGACACTCACTAGAAAGGCTAATATTAAAAACCAGGAAATAGAAAGTGTTGATGAGGATGTAGCAAAATTGGTATCTTCATACAATGCTGATGGGACTGTAAAATGGTACAACCACTTTGGGAAACAGGTTGGCAGTATCTCAAAATGTTTAACATAGAGTTGCCAGTATGACTCAGCAATTCATTGTCTAGGTATAAACAAGAGAATTGGAAACATAAGTCCACACAATAACTTGGACATAAATAAACATAATGTCATTATTATTATAAATAAATGTCCATCAACTTTCCATTGGCTAAACAAAAGGTAGTATATTCATACAATGGAATGTTATTTGACCATAAAAGGCAATAACACACAGGAAGTGATGTCAGCAAAGTGACAGACAGGAAGGCTCAGACTTTGTTCCACCAGAGACGACTTAACAATATACCATCCAAAAAGCCCGGAAACCAATTAAGAAGTCGCACTACCCCAGGGAAGCTCAAAGTTGAGAACAGCTGCATTGAAACAGTAAGAAAAGTCATTTCATATCAACCACAATTACAATTCCCCCAAGCCAGCAGAGCTCAGCAAGATCAGGAGGAAAAGCTCAGCTCTCAGCTTCTCCCTTGGGCTGCAAAGAAGAGCGGATGTGTGTTCAACGTTCCTACTTTTCAGGGGGCTGCCAAGGGACTAGTTTGTCTCACCTGACTTGGAACACTAATGGAATTGGCATATTTTGGATGTGTGGTGGTCACAGAGAAGAAAAAAGAGCTCAGAGGTTTACTGTAGCACCAGAGAAACACAGTGCCACAGATGGCTGGCTCAGCTTGCTGTGATGAGGAGAAAGCACACGGAACCCAACTTCTTCCTTGGCAGGGAAAAATTAGAGGGAATAAACATCCAATGTTCTGGCTTTTAGGTGGGCTGCCCAAGGGACAGGTTTCTGTCTTAACTAACTCAGAGTGCTGATGGGGAACCAGCATACTCTGGAAGCCTGGGCACCCCAGAGATCAAAGAGGGTTCACTCAGTGGCTTGTTGCAGCAACAGCAAACTTGTGGTACAGCAGACAGACACTAGAGAGAGCAAGAGATTATAAATTCCTGAAAGAGGAACCAGCAAACCTCTTTAACTGAGAAATTACATACTCAAGCCCAGAAACTGTGAGGGATGCCAGGATCTCAAGCTGAGCTGACTGGTGAAGGTCTTCCCCTGTACAAAGCCAGACCATAAAGACTGGGAGGTGTGGCTGTTTTTTCAAACGCATAAAACAAACACAGCAGAAGGGACTTCCGTGGTGGTGCAGTGCTTAAGAATCCGCCTGCCAATGCAGGGAACACGGGTTCGAGCCCTGGTCTGGGAAGATCCCACATGCCATGGAGCAGCTAAGCCCGTGTGCTACAACTATTGAGGCTGCGCTCTAGAGCCCACGAGCCACAACTACTGAGCCCGCGTGCCACAAACACTGAAGCTCGTGCACCTAGAGCCACGCTCCGCAACAAGAGGAGCCACCACAACGAGAAGCCCATGCACCGCAACGAAGACCCAATGCAGCCAACAAACAAATAAATAAATAAACACAGCAGAAAATAACAAGACACGGAAAGAGAAAGGGAAAATGGCCCAATCAAAGGAATAAAATGAATCTCAAAAGCCAACCCTAAAAAAACAAAGATCTATGGATTACCTGACAAATTCAAAATAACCGTTTTAAAGAGGCTCAAGGTACTACAAGAGAACACAGTTAAACACCTAAACAAAATTAGGAAAACAATATATGAACAATATTAAGAACATCAACAAAGAGACTGAAACTATAAAAAAAGAACCAAACAGAAATTCTGGAGTTGAAGAATATAATAACAAAACTGAAAAATTCTCTAGAGGGGTTCAACATCAGACCTGGCCAATCAGAAGAAATAAACAGCAAACTCAAACACTGGTCATTTGCAGATACATGTATATGTATAACTTAATCACTTTTCTGTATACCTGAAACTAGCACAACATTGTTAATCACCTATACTCCAATATAAAATAAAAAATTTTAAAAACCTGGCCACTTAAAATTATCAAGTCAGATGAACAAAAAGAAAAAAGAATTAAGAACAGATAAGAAAACAGAAGGGACTTATCTGTCCATCTAAATAATTTATTTTGAACAAGATTTAGTCTGTTTTCCTCTTCTAAACAGTATGTCAATTTTTAAGAATTCTCTTCATTTATTTTCTTCTCTGAGGAACTACATATTCCTTCTGCTAAAACCAGTAATTCAACCTATGTTCTTAAACCAAGCCCTTTATCCCTACCAGGTCTCAACTCCACTATGTGCTTCAATTTACTTTTGCTCTGCCCAGAAATACACTGTAAAGCCACCACTGAAAGACAAAACCCAAACCGTCTGGTGGGTGCCATCCTCCACTTTCTTTTCCCTGCCATAAATCCTGGGAAACCAGCGATATTCCACCAACTCTACAAATTGCTCTCATTTCCAAGTTACTGAAATTTCATTCCCAAATTATTTCCTGACTGACCAAATGCCCTGTCTTAGGCTTCACTTTGATTTCTTTGTAGAAAAATTCCATTGCCCACCTCATTTGTCCGGAAATGCTTTCCTTTCCTTATTTTCCCTTGACTGTTAAGATACGGACCATCCTGGTTTGCCACCTATCTCCTTTGCTCTCCTGATATATGAATTTATCCCATCCAATGATTAACATACCCACTCACTCAGCAATTTAATTCAGAGCTTCCCAATGGGTCCTGTTCTCTAACCAGTCTCCTTGTATCTGATATCCCAGAAATCAGCTCCCAGGAAAATTTTCCTACTACAGCCACAGTTGCATGCTTCTCTTGACCAAAATCATTAAAATTTGTCTACCCTCTCCCTCATCCACCAAATAAAAACAAGCCTCTTTAAACCAGACACAGGTCCTCTCACCTACCCACTTATTTCCCACTATCTAAGACACACAGCCAAACTTTGCCATTTGCTTTTCCTCAAATTTCATAATTTATTGCCTCTATGCTTTTGCTTAACTTGTACCCCCTTCTAGCATGCCATACTCAAAATATTACTAATATCTTAAATGTCATCTTTTATTTTAAACTTAACTAATCTTCATAAAAGGTATACCGCATTTGCAAGGGTTTTACAACATGGTTTGTAATGTGTTGTGGCTGGTATTGTTATCATCTGCACACTTATCTAAAACAGTACCTGTACAGAGCCCAACACAGAGCTTCGCTGAGAGTCAACATTTACTTGACAGCCAGTTATTCTAAGGTAAATCCTATAGTGTGAAAAATCACATTTTACATTAAAAAATAACTTCCAATATATTAAAATTAAAATTTAAATGCTATCTCCTAATAATTACTCTACTACTGATAGCAATACCAAGCAAGCATTAGTATATAGTAATCGAGGCTGTACTAAACAAAGGAGAAAAACAAAACCAGCATGAATAAGGAATCATTAAGTATCTAGATGTAACAATTACAGTTCACATCTTTTGTTAAAAGGCAATTTTTTTTCAAAAAGTTCACAACCTACATGTTTTATACCAGCCTCATTAGTGAAAAAGAGTCAGCCAGAAACAGAAGGCTATCATAAACAGCTATTCACCACCTCCATCTAGTGGATACCAATTGCTATTACCTAACAGGATAAAATCTGAGAAACCACCAATTAAACACTGAAGGCAGAGTGAAGTTTCACATTTTATAAAAGCATCGTAATCATAGAGCTAAAATTATGACTGTTACAAATAAAATCAAGCTTTCAGCATCAAAACTGATGATGAAAAGAGATAATACTATAAAACTCTTAGAAGACAGTTATAAAACTTCATGACACTGGATTACGCAATAGTTCCTTAGATTTGACACCAAACACACAAACAAGCAAGCAATCAACCAACCAACCAACCTAACCTCTTACAACTGTTTGTAATATCTGTTGGATCTGTAGTGATGTCCCCCTTCCATTCTTGACATTATTCTTTCTCTTTTTCTCGTTTATTTGCAGCACGACTTTAACAGCCTTATTAGTTTTTTCTAAGAACCATTTCTGAGATTGCTGGTCACCTTGCTATTGTATATTTTCTACTTCATAAAGTTTTGCACTTACCTTTACTATTTATTTCCTTCTTCCTTTAGGTTTAACTTGCTGCTGTTTTCTAATTTACTGAGATAAATTTCTTATGGACCATTGATTTTTCAGTCTTTCTTTTTTCCTAATATATGCATTTAAAGATATAAATTTCCCTCTGGGCACAGCTTCAGCTGCATCCTACAAAATTTAATGTTCTCACACTTTATTATTCACTTCATAATTATTCAGCTCCAAAGATATTCTATTTCCATTGTAATTTCTTCTTTGACCCAAGGATTATATGGCAATATATTTCTTAATTTTCAAGCATCAGGGATTATCTCGTAATCTTTTTGTTACTGACTTCTAGCAAAACTGCACTGGTCAGGAAAAAACATTAGCCATTCAAATCTGATATAATTTGGCTTCTTATATAGGTGTCCTACATGGATATGTTGTGCTTACAAGAAGACTTGATCCCTATAAGAGATCTATTTCTCAATCTAAATTAATTAACCTTGTTAGTTAATTCACAGTTTGTTTCCCAACTTTCCAACCCTTGAAAGAATGGTTAGCACAAATCAGTTTCCATAGATCTAATGAACTCTGGCCAATGACAAAATCAACTTTTATGATAGCACAGCTGAAGATCAGAATCTGAACCAATATAAATTCACCAAACTAAAATATTGCTGAAGGCTTTCCTAGTGGCGCAGTGGTTAAGAATCCGCCTGCCGGGCTTCCCTGGTGGTGCAGTGGTTGAGAGTCCGCCTGCCGATGCAGGGGATGTGGGTTCGTGCCCCAGTCAGGGAAGATCCCACATGCCACGGAGTGGCTGGGCCCGTGAGCCATGGCCGCTGAGCCTGTGCCCCGCAATGGGAGAGGCCACAACAACGAGAGGCCCGCGTACCGGGGGAAAAAAAAAAAAAAAAATCCGCCTGCCAATGCAGCAGACATGGGCTCGAGCCCTGGTCTGGGAAGATCCCACATGCCACAGAGCAACTAAGCCCATGTACCACAACTGCTAAGCCTGTGCTCTAGAGTCCACAAGCCACAACTACTGAAGCCCACGCACCTAGAGCCTGTGCTCCACAACAAGAGTAGCCACCGCAATGAGAAGCCCACACACCTCAACGACTAGTAGCTCCCCCTCCCCGCAACTAGAGAAAGCCCACGCACAGCAACGAAGACCCAACACAGCCAAAAATAAATTAATTAATTTTAAAAAAAAGAACAACAATTCAATCCAAAGTAGGCAGCAGAAAGGAAATAAAAGATCAGAGTGGCAATCAAATAGAAAAGAGCAAAGCATTAGAGAAATTCAATGAAACCAAGAGCTGGTTGCCTGAGACCAATAAAAAATAAATAATATTAATTAATTAATTTAAAAAATATTGCTGAGGTGCCCTGTTTAGACAGTCAGTAAGCCAATCTTCCCAAGAGATGTTCTTCTGTCTTGCAATTTCTCTTAATTTTCAGAACACAAGAGATATAGCGAACATAAACATAGTTAACATATAATGTATAAGGCTTGCCTAGACTTAACACCCAGATAATGATTACCAACAAAGAAATAAGTCTAATGATCAGAAAACTGGACATCACAGAATTAGTTTGCTAAGCCTAATGCAGCAAAAAAAACCTATAAATTTAAATCATCTATGATATTTATTTAATATTTAAAAGTCTCTTATTTTTTTAAAGCTGGTTATATTATTTAAACCTCTGCTAATATAATTTAAAATCTAGTGAAGTATCAGTTTATCAGTTCATAACCAAAAACTAACTTACCATCCTCTTGTGAGGAAGGGTATGGATAAATGTGGTGGGAAGCTTTTGACTTCTCATCAGTAAATGTCCCCTGGAAAGCAAATGAAGAAGTAATGTAAAAATAAAACATATGGCAAACAAACTATGAGACGTCTCACCAGATGCAAACTGCCTATGAATTATAAAGGCATTATTCTACTTTTTATATTTTTTTGAGAGCAGTATTTTAAAACTATAATATTTTCATTATTTTTAGTCAAGGAAAGGGATGGTGATTAACAAGAAAAAACAAAAATAAATTATCCAGACACAGTTTACATCATTGCATAGGAAAATAATACAAATACCTCTTTGCTAATTTTCTTTGTTGTTTTTTTAAAGACTTCTTTTGATGTGGACCATTTTTTTTAATCTTTATTGAATTTTTTACAATATTGCTTCTGTTTTTTATGTTTTGGTTTTTTGGCCGCGAGGCATGTGGGATCTTAGCTCCCAGAACCAGGCATCGATCCCATACCCCCTGCACAGAAGGCAAAGTCTCAACCACTGGACCGCCAGGGAAGTTCCCAGCTAATTCTCTTTGTATCTCTCTCTCTCTCTCTCTGGCTAACCTTATCAGTAATTTGAATACCTCCAACTAATTCTGAAAGTTACTCCAAAGTCATCACAAATTATCAATATTACTTGAAGTAAATCAATGCAAGTTTATGGCCATGAGACATAACCTAGGGCTACATACATACAGGATGGACATTTGACTTCACTCTAGCATGTATGTGTCTGTTGTTTTAAGTCAATGTTAGAATGCTAAAGTCAAGTTCTAGCTAGGCCACAGCTATAATACTACATACAGTCTAGAACATGACTTGGAAGTCATTCAGACACAAAAGTGCTCATTCTAGAGACCATAAGAATGATGAGAAGTCTTAAAATCAGATGTAAGTAGCACATTAACATATTACCTAATTTTTGTCTTTGACAATGAATATTTACTAAATACTACAATTAGAAAAACATAATAATGCTATTTTCAGCTGCAAGAAAACTCTGAGTTCTTATATTTAGGGCTATCTAAAGATTAAGAAAATAAATAAATAAATAAAGATGAAGTAGCTACCAAATAAGGCAAGGAATTCTTAATCACTAGAAGTGTTTGAGCACACTTTTAACAGCCAGAGGAGTGGCTGAAAAGGGGATGTCAACATCTAATGTGCGAGGCAACAGTCAGAAGAGCACACTGTTGAGGACTTTGGCCTCTGGAGTCCACCAGACAGGCCTGGGTTTGCACCTTAGCTCCACCATATACTACTTAACATGACATGGGCCAAGTATCTAATTTTTTTGTGCTTCAGTGTCTTCTGTGAAATAGAGTGGTAACAATAAAACCTATTTCACAAGAATTTTGTTAGGACTAAGTTAACAGACATAATGAGCTAACAACAGTGACAGGCAGACTGTAAGTGCTCAATCAATGGAGTTATTAATGCATTTTAAATGCTTGAGCAAACGCCTGATCATCAGTATTCAATAATGGTATTATTATTAGCTTTTAGGATCTCTTCCCTAACATTCTATGAAACCGGGAAGATCTTTATATCTCACTGGAGGTTATCCCTAGAAAATAAGAAGTATGACAGCGATAAACGTTCAGTATAAATTGTAGGAAAATACATAAACTTTTCTCAGGATGATTTGGTAGCAATAACAGTATATAATTTCAGCTTGAAATCAACAACCAGCCTGTTAACTTGTTCCACTTATGCCCTCTAACATTCCACCTGTAATTAAGCTATACTTGACAGTCACTCCAATAAAGAGATAGTCTAAAAGAGAAAAGGTTAAGTGATTTGTTCAAAGTCATGTGCTAGTAAAAAAAAAAAAAAAAAAGGAAGTGGACTTCAGACTGCTTGAACTGAAGGCACAATCCTATTACCCTTCTCTTTGGTACAGATGTTATACACAGAAAAAAGACCGTACTAAATCTCCAATTTTAAAAAGTACTGGGTTGGCCAAAAAGTTAGTTCGGGTTTTTCCATACCATCTTACCAAAAACCCGAATGAACTTATTGGCCAACCCAATATTAGAAATATTTGCTTTGAGAACTTGGAAGATATTTTACTAAATGCTAAAACATAATTCAACCAGCAATTTCTCTTGCAGCAGAAAAAAGACAGATATTTCATGAGGCTTCTCAACTAATTCTAAGAATTGGTAAAACTGTCATTCAAATGATATTTCAAAAAACTATCTTCTGAGTATCCTCAGCTACTTTACCATGACAAAAGTTTGCTTACAGTTTAGCCACATATGTAGTCACAGACCTACACATGCATAAATATGCAAGGTCTTCGCCTAAAATGAAGTTAGAGAAAGGAGGTGAAGATGACAGAATATAGCACTGGTACATGTAAACCAAGACAAGGCAAGCTTATGGGGAAAACAGAATTTTCCAGTCAGTTTTTCAAAGCTACAAATATAAATACAATACATATAACGGGGGGAGGCAGGTTTACTTGAGGTAATATTTGATCTCCTCCTACCAAGAACTGTGTCACCAGCTCTCACTCTGTTTGACTTTATAATTATGGTGATGCACAGTATGCTGGTCTCTTTAACTCTACATAAACATATTTCATAGTAAGACTATGATGAATCCATACCAACGACTTTATTAAATGCTACTCTAGGATACACACATGTATCAAATCATCACACTCTACACCTTAAATTTACACAATGTTATGTGTCAATTATATCTCAATAATGCTAGGGGGAAAATGCTATTCTAGGCTAAGAACTGGAGGTGAGTGGAGAGAAAAGAAAACTTGGTACTGTAAGAACCAAAAGAGAGAAAACTTTCACTTAATGTATATATATACAGATATCAAAAGGTATTATAGCTGAGATTCACAAGAAATTTATACTACACAAGGCTTCTGAAGTGATCATGTATATTACCTGATGTCGTTTGATTATATCTTTCAATTTGTTAGCCAACTTCAGATCAATGTCTGGAATGAGGTAGATGTTGGGTCTGGTCAGACAATTGCTCTGAGGATAAAAGAACAGATTTTGAAATTCTTTTGGTTTTGAAATAATGTCACATTATTTATGCATTTACCCTAATGGCAAAAGTTGGCACTCAAAGCCATACTGCTTAAAATAGGAAGACGTACTTTGGTAGAGAATGTAAAAGTCTTATTTCAATATAAAACCTAGGTGTTCAGCAGGCCACTTAATGCCATTCCCAGACCCCTTCTCTGCAGCTAGGTACACCTGCACAAAACACTGCTGAGAATCGTGACCTGGAGAAATTCATTATCTTTTTCATTAAGGTACCATACTGATAAATTAATCCCCGTAGTCAATTTACCTGAACTTACCTTAACAGTCTAAGTCTAATGTAGCATTTTCACCTAACCTGAGAAGTGGAGGTTGGGGGAGAATACATGGGGAGGGATGCCCATTTTGGCTCATCATCTAAGTTACTTAAAATATCAGAACTGTGGATTATAGCTCTTTTCCCCCATTTCTAATCTTATAAATAGCAATGATTAAAACATGCATATTAACTCCCCAAACTATCATCAAAAATCAACCAAAAAACAAAAACCACTCAGTTATTTCTCCAAGTTAATAGTCTGTGAGACAAGTTTCAGGCATTAAGTTAATGATAATACCTAGCAGAATTGCCAGCTGCCTCTCCCCACGAAGGTTATTCAGTGATCACTAAAAATTACCTATCAATAAAAACACTAAGAAAGAAAAGAAGAAAATTAAGTGTTCTCTTCTCCAGGTTATAATCTAGTTGGGGAAATAAGATTTATATTTATGGTACAACCATGAAACAAATCCAAAACAAAACAAAGAAAATGACTGTATACACAAGGGACTATCAGGATGAGAGAATACTTATATTAAATATGAAAGATTCAAATAATGGATTAGGTGAAATTAATAAAGAAAAATATCATAGATTATTTTACCAAAAGTTTAAGAAAAAATATTCTATAAATGACAAGTTTTAGTCATTCTTTGTAGCTCTCATCTCCCAAAACCCACAAAAATAATATAACAATAGATTTCAGAAAACTTTCCTTCCTTTGATCTTTTGGCAATCTAATAAAGCCAATCTTAGAACTGAAAGTACACTAAAGGAAAAAAAATTTAATAATCTAACTTTGAGTTACCTGCACCAATGTTTTTTCAATGTTCATAAACATTTCAACATTACGATCCATTCGGGATGGATTCTGTAGATCAAACCTCCGCCTGTAAGAGAAGAAAATCATCAGTTAATTTGTCTCCCACCTTAAACAAAAGTGAAAACTTAGTTTTAATATCCAATGCAAATGAGTTGGAAAGATTTGGAAATTAAAATAGCACTCTACAAAATGTATGATATTCTCTCAGCAGTATAAGAAATCAGTGTCAACACCTTCATAAAACATTAAATTTTATGACATTAAGATCTACTCCAGTCAAAATGATCTACCAATTCCAAGAAGCATCCCCTGTTTTCCTTAAACCTAAGATATTTTACATCACACAGTAGTCCACAGATCCAAAGACAATGAACTACTATACCATTCTTCAAGTATATGGAAAGTCTATCTACATATGCTTAAAAGTCATCTGTTCAAATTCAACAATGCCTGTAATTCTCTTAGAGCCTACTATTGTCCCAAATGTGGTAAAATTCATCTATTTACCTTTATTTGAAATCCTTCCTCAATGTCTCTTTATCTAAGTACTCAAGCATAACATGGGGGTGTTGTCTTTGCCTATTCTTAGTCATTTCCATAGGGTTAAATCTTTACAAATCTGAATGCTTCTTTCCTCATGATTTTTTATTCAACATTTACTTTACTTTTGTTCCATTTTAATTCCAGGGAGAGGAGTATAACTTAGTGATTGAGAGTGTTGGCTGTGAAGTCAAACTGCTATGGGTTCTAATCCTGATCCCATCCTTATGTAGTCTTGAGTGAATTACTGATCCAAGGATCAATTTCTTCATGAGTACAATGGGCCCTAAGGGTTTTTGTGAAGGTTAAATGAAGTATATATGTTAAGAGCTTACCAGAGTGCTTATGCTTAATCTGTTAGTAAGTGATCAATAAATGTTAATCATGGTCATAACTTTTTTTTAAAATCATTACTACCATGCACTAACTAGGATTAAGCAGTTTGAGTCCAGAGCTCATGCTCTTAATCCTCAGGTCATCCTGTTTTATCCTGCAGATGCTCCCCACACCTCCAACATTTCTAACTCTGCAGCCTTTCTAGAATGTCACCACCCACTCAATGGGCTTGATACTATCACTTCCAGAATCAGTCCTCAAGTCTCTTCCTCTATGAAGCTATTGCTGTCTTCCTTCATGTTACTAATACATCATGTGCACCTGCTGTTACAGCCCCAGTCATTTTGCTGGTAAGACATTGCATTAGATGCCTTGAGCACAAGGACCAGGTTTTCTGACCTATACAGCCCTGTGGATAATGGAATGTGTGGCTTTATTCTGACCAAGGTCTAATATTTATTTATTATGACTTTTTCATTACTGTGCTAAGACTGAAACATTTCCTAAAGTAATGCCAATTAAGAAACTAAGCAGGGCTTCCCTGGTGGCGCAGTGGTTGGGAGTCTGCCTGCCGATGCAGGGGACACGGGTTCAAGCCCTGGTCTGGGAAGATCCCGCATGCCGCGGAGCGACTGGGCCGGTGGGCCACAATTGCTGAGCCTGCGCGTCTGGAGCCTGTGCTCCGCAACGGGAGAGGCCGCGATAGTGGGAGACCCGCGCACCGCAATGAAGAGTGGCTCCCGCTTGCCACAACTAGAGAAAGCCCTCGCACAGAAACGAAGACCCAACACAGCCATAAATAAATAAATAAATAAATTAATTAAAAAAAAAAAAAAAGAAACTAAGCAAAGTGTCCACTAAAGCACAGATACAGGTAATTCAGAATAGGACTAGTTAGATTTTAAAATAACATTTATAGATAAGAGGGACCTCCATCCCAGATAACTGTATCTTGATTTATCCTTGGTACACAGAACTTTTCCTTAAATCTCACCACCACCACCCCCCTTTATTTTTTTAAGTTTTTGAGTATCCTCCTTCCCTAACCTCTTTTGAGGAAGGGGTAGGTCAGAAATTCCAAGCAATTTGCATTAACTGGCAAGACAGCAGATTAGCAACCAACTAACCAGGACAACGCTATTACAGCTGACAGCCTTCCATTGGTTCTTTCAGCACAATAAAAGTAGAGACATTTGAGTGTCTCCCCTTTCTAAAGAAGGGGTTGCTCTTTCATGGGCTTCTGATAATACAGGACTAGATCCAGGAATGCATCACTTACAGAACTGCTTACTTAAAGAGTTTACTTACTAGGGCTTCCCTGGTGGCGCAGTGGTTGAGAAACTGCTTGGCGATGCAGGGGACACGGGTTCGTGCCCCAGTCCGGGAAGATCCCACATGCCGCGGAGCAACTAGGCCCGTGAGCCACAACTACTGAGCCTGCGCGTCTGGAGCCTGTGCTCCACAACAAGAGAGGCTACAATAGTGAGAGGCCCGCGCACCGCGATGAAGAGTGGCCCCCGCTTGCCACAACTAGAGAAAGCCCTCGCACAGAAACGAAGACCCAACACAGCCAAAAGTAAAATAAATAAAATTTAAAAAAAAAAGAAGAGTTTACTTACTATGCACAGAGAAACTGCTTCCTTAACAAATGATTCAGATACTGGAGCTGAAGATAATTATCTCTATTAGAAATCTGAGAAATAGTTTGAAAGCAACCATTAAACAAATTAAAATAGGGCTGCGTGGATTTGTCTGCAAATGGAGATTAAAAACTAAATGAATCTGTTAACACAGAAAGAATCAAGAATTCATTCTGCCTTTCCAATTGCTGAAGAGTAAAGTTCCTCTTTAGAAAAGTATTCCAGCTAATAAATGAAGAAGGAATGACAGAAAAACAGTCTCTAACAAGGAATAATCTGAATAACAGTAAGGATCTATACCTTCACATTAGAATATCTACATTCTAATCTTTTTCAAAATTAGAATACTGTCACCTGGTAAGTTTTACAACTTTAAAGGTAAGATGACTCTAGGCATTGAACATCAACTGTCCATTACAAAAAGAGAAACAACCAGATATTATATGCCTCCAGATGGAGAAACACAACACTGTCTATAAAGTATTGTTGCTAAAAAAAAAAGAAACTGAATCAGACCACACCTCCAGATCTAATTATCACTTTACTAGAAATTAAGAAGATCTAATTATCACTTTACTAGAAATTAAGAAGACTGTGGTAAACGATCTTCTTAGGGATGTATCAGCAAAATCTAGGACATAATACAATTCTACAAGACAAGCTGTTTTTGTAAAAAATAATAATAATTATTTTCGAGGAAAAGAAGAAAGAGAAGGAAAATCAGAAATTTTTAAACAGATTTAAGAGTCATATGAACCAACTGCAACGTATGAATCTTGTTTGGATACTGATTCAAACAAAATATAAAAAATGTTCATGAGATAATCAGGGAAACTTGAACACTAAGTAGATATTTAATAACATTGAAAACTTATTGATAATTTTCTTGGTTATGATAATGGTACTGTTATTATGCTTTTTTAAAATCTAATTTTAGAAATAAATACACAGAGAAGTATTTACAGATGAAATTCTATAAAGCTGAAGATGCATGATTAGACATGGCAGCTCATTATATTATTCTCTCTTCTTTTATGTATAGTTTATATTTTCCATAATAATAAACTAAAATGGTTTCCCAAACAATGATTTGATAACATGACACATTAAAGTTTTCCTCAATCTGCAGTATGCTAGGTAAGCAAAAGTACATATATGAATATTAAGAAAACTTGAAATAAAGAAATCAGGTAAATACAGTATAACCTTTAGTTGAAAGATTTTATTTGACTTATTCTGAAATTACCAAGGGTATCCAAATAAACTTTATTTTTTATAATATAGAAAGATGCTCAAACCTGCCCAAAAGGGAAATGCAAATTAAACTGAAACTGTAAAACCTTTTTTTTGACTCTATCACAGACTGCCAAGATCAAAAGGTGAGGTAATACAAATAAATACAACTATTGGCCAGGGAAAAAGTACACTCTCAATACATTTTGGTAGGACAATAAATTAGTACAATTCTGTTTGAAGATGTTTGGCAATTGTATTATGTTTCTTGTTATTTCAACTTCAGTTGAAATAACAAGAAACAATACAATTATGATTCCATCCGACAATTTCAGAGTGAAGCTAGCACTGGGCAGGCCTCATAGGAGGGCTCTAGAAAAGGGGAAAAAAAAAATTGAAAGAGATATTATTACCCTAAGACCTACAGAGAGAGACCACATATGAACACATTTTCTTTCTTTCTGACTTAAAACTTTGGGCCATTTAGGCTGTAAATATAAGCTCTCCATTGAGGGTTTATTAATTAATTAATAAGTCTTCTGCTTTAGTTTCCTCTGGTAATCTGCTGGGCAATGTCTTGCAGCAGCCTTTCAATCTAAGACAATACCTACTGTCTGTCAAAAAGGCCTTATTAGCTGTATTGCTCTAAATTCGCTACCTCTTGTTAATATAGTTAGAGATGTTCTCTCCTCATCCTCAGACATGCATAAAAAAGTCTGAATAAAACTAATCAATAATGAATCCTAGGGCTTCCCTGGTGGCGCAGTGGTTGAGAGTCTGCCTGCCGATGCAGGGGACACGGGTTTATGCCCCAGTCTGGGAGGATCCCACATACCGCGGAGCGGCTGGGCCCGTGAGCCATGGCCGCTGAGCCTGCGCATCTGGAGCCTGTGCTCCGCAACGGGAGAGGCCACAACAGTGAGAGGCCCGTGTACCGCAAAAAAAAAAAATAATAATAATGAATCCTAGCGAATGAGTTTTAACTCCTGGGAAAGCGGTGTAAAGGGCCTCAGAAGCAAACTTCTAAAAGGCAAAACAAAAATGCACTGAGCTGGGGGCAAGGCAAATAGCAACAGTACAGCAAACAGTTGCATGGGAGGTGACCAAAGTTGGCCTCGAGTGTAAGGGGCTTTGTTTAATGAGGCTAAGCTATAAAAGTCTGAAGACCATCACCAGTAAGAGGTCTAGTATGCTGCATCCCAAAAGAATGGTACACAGCCTAGATATAAGAGACTGGAAATAGGTAGTCCCATATGGGAAGAAGAGGGAGGTCTACTGTACAAAAGTGGACTAAAAAATTATATCCCACTAGGTAAGTGACTTTGAGGATAAGGAAATTGGTTTGAACCCTTGCGCGGAGCGCTCTCTCTCTCTCTATATATATATGTGTGTGTGTGTAAATATATATATATATTTTTTTAATTAAAAAGCTAGATGACTAACAGAAAACAGTGTTTTAAACTATGCTATCAAAATGGATAATTCTTCACAAGTTAAAAGATCTAAACCATGTTTTCATTTAAATGACAACCTGACTAACCAGCATTTCTCAGTGTGTGGTCTTAGGATCATCTAGAGTGCTTCTTGAAAATGCAGATTCTGTTTTCATGCCAAGCTTAGTAGATGACACTCTATGTTCATAAAGCCCAGTAATTTATATTTTTAACAAGGACTCCAAGTGATGCCTAAAAGTTGAAAGCCACTGCCAGAGACTTTCTGTGGTAAAAACTGAAACAAAGGGCTTCCCTGGTGGCGCAGTGGTTGAGAGTTCGCCTGCCAATGCAGGGGACACGGGTTCGTGCCCTGGTCCAGGAAGATCCCACATGCCACGGAGCAGCTAGGCCCGTGAGCCATGGCCACTGAGTCTGCGTGTCCGGAGCCTGTGCTCCGCAACAGGAGAGGCCACAACAGTGAGAGGCCCGCATACCACGAAAAAAAAAACTGAAACAAAATATTTTAATCTGAAGGAGACTTTGAAGAAGGAAATAAAAGTTGAACAATCAAGTCTTAAGGTAGAAAGAAAAGTGTCATTCTAACTTAAACAAAAAGGTCTGACCTTGTCTGTAAGAAATAAGTGTCAGTAGCAAATAGTGTTATACGGAAAAATAAAAGGTTACTTCTCATATTAAGACAAATCCTAGGGACTTCCCTGGTGGTCCAGTGGGTAAGACTACATGCTCCCAACGCAGGGGGCCTGGGTTCGATCCCTGGTCAGGTAACTAGATCCCACATGCATGCCGCAACCATGAAGTCCACATGCTGCAACTAAGAAGTCCGCATACCACAACTAAAGATCCCACATACCGCAACAAAGATCCCGCGTGCCACAACTAAGACCTAGTGCAGCCAAATAATTTTTTTAAAAAAAGACTAATCCTAAAATTTATGTTCATTGAACCTAGTTTACCACTGCCAAGCAAAACTAATAAAATACAAAATATTTTCATTCAATAATCTCTTTGAATGGCACTGACTATGATTACAACATATAGCAACCTGTTTAGAACTGTAAGAAAATAAACAAGGTCCTAATCACTCTACAAGAGGGCACTGACATTTACTTTTCTGTTACTGGGTTGAACGTGGTTGCATTTAATCTCTCCTTCAGGAAATGTTTTTGGATTTCCACAGTACGTCAAAACCATCCTTCTTGGTGTCCCTCGGTTATATATAACTACACTTGAAAAACTACAAATAAGGGCTTCCCTGGTGGCGCAGCGGCTAAGAATCCACCTGCCAATGCAGTGGACACGGGCTTGAGCCCTGATTTGGGAAGATCCCACATGCCACGGAGCAACTAAGCCTGTGCGCCACGACTACTGAGCCTGCACTCTAGAGCCCGTGAGCCACAACTACTGAAGCCCACGCACCTAGAGCCCATGCTCTGCAACAAGAGAAGCCACCCAAATGAGAAGCCCACACACACGCAACAAAGAGTAGCCCCCACTCACCTCAACTAGAGCAAAGCGTGCGGGCAACAACGAAGACCCGACACAGCCAAAAATAAATAAATAAAATAAATAAATTTATTAAAAAAGAAAAGAAAAAAAAACACTACAAACAAGACATTCCTTTTTTTTAAACACTATTTAGAGACATCCAGAAAGATCAAAGTCAAACACACTAATTCTGGAATCTTTTTTTAAATAAATTTATTTATTTTATTTATTTATTTTTGGCTGCATTGGGTCTTTGTTCCTGCACCGGCGCTTTCTCTCATCACGGCGAGAGGGGGCTACTCTTCGTTGCAGTACACGGACTTCTCACTGCAGTGGCTTCTCTTGTTGCAGAGCACGGGCTCTAGGCATGAAGGCTTCAGTAGCTGTGGCATGTGGGCTCAGTACTTGTGTCTCGCGGGCTCTAGAGTGCAGGCTCAGTAGTTGCAGCGCATGGGTTTGGTTGCTCCACGGCATGTGGGGCCTTCCCAGACCAGGGCTTGAACCTGTGTCCCCTGCACTGGCAGGCGGATTCTTAACCGCTGTGCCACCAGGGGAGTCCCTCTAATTCTGGACTCTTAATCTGTACTGTCTATTCACAAATATACCAATAATTACCAGGTGTTCCCACTCAACCTCATATACATGACACTCCATCCTGACATCACTGGAACCTAAGAGGAAGCAGGAAGTAAGTAAGAAAGCAGAAACAAAAAGAAACAACAGGAAAAGAGAATGGCCATAATGAGGAAACCAACAAACTTTGGAGCTACACTGTGAGGTTTGACTGGAAAACAAAGGTTCAGAACAGTATGTTGGGCGTGGGGCAAGTCAGAAGCAGTATCAAGATGATAGCCCACTGTTCAGATGTCGAAATGGGTGGGAAATTACTAAAACATGCACTGTTGGAACATAAGTGATCCACTCACTGCAAGTGTATAAGTCACAGGAGATGGGGAAGGTGTGTACTGCCAATTGGTGTATAATTGTACTGGAAAGAGGATAATTCTGGTACAATCTGAGAAGAAAACTTTTACTCCTCATTCCTCTTAAAGTCTCTAACTCTATCCTTGACTTCTTTTTTGGCCCCATTTTTTTTTTTTTTTTGCGGTATGCGGGCCTCTCACTGTTGTGGCCTCTCCCGTTGTGGAGCACAGGCTCCGGACGCGCAGGCTCAGCGGCCATGGCTCACGGGCCCAGCCGCTCCGCGGCATATGGGATCCTCCCAGACCGGGGCACGAACCCGTATCCCCTGCATCGGCAGGTGGACTCTCAACCACTGCGCCACCAGGGAGGCCCCCCATTTTTAATTTAAAGACGATTTATTTTACATATCCTTCTAAACCATCTTAAATCTTTTCAGATAAAAATATTTCACTGTACTGGCACACAAAGCGAGTTACACAATGACTTAGGAAAAGACATTTCACTTTGACACTCTGTCCTCAAGAGTCCAGGTCGGACTTGGAAGAGATACAAGCTGAACAAGAAAACCAGTAAAAAGTTCCAACTGGGAAACCAGAGCGAGGGTACAAACCATATATGAGAGTACCCAGACATGCTGTCAATCCTAGATCAGGGAATACTCTGGCAAGAGCTGCAACAGCAGAGCTGAAAACAGAACTGAAAAACAGAAGGCTACCCTCTGATAACAACAAACTCTCATGCTCGTTTAATCAATAAAACAATTTATAATGTGTCTTCCAGCATATTGTAATACACATTTATGTATTTCACAGTGAGCCTACCTTCCAATTTGCTAATAATGCACATTCATCTATTATCTACATACAACCATATATGAAAAATAACTTGCATAATAACTGCAACATTTGTTTGATATTTTTCTTGGATGTAGACAAAAAGTAAATTAGGGCTCTAGATAAAAGACAACATACTTTGGATATTAATCATAACGTGCTTATAGAATTCTCTAACACCACACAAAGGAGGAACAGGTTTAACATTGAAAAACTTCAATACAAAAACTTCAATAACAGCAAAACATGCAAATAAATACAAAAACTTACCATCCCTGTTCATTTTTATATTTGTAAGCAGCCCCAAGAATGTGACACAAGGTGCCTCCAGCTTTGAAATCCATGAAACATTTTGCCTAAAAAATGATACAAGTTACACATGAGAAAAATCAAAGTTCTGACAACATTACTCATGTCTGAATTCTAAGCTTAACAAACTCAAAGTTATAAACAACTTCTAATTTAATAACCTCCTTAAATACTTCTGGAACAAACTGAGGTACAAAGAAATTTTTCTAATTTTCTTTAGAAAATTTTCTTTAAGTAAACAGTCTATGAAAAACAGGATTTACAAAATATACATCAAACTGTTTCAGCAGAAAACATTAAATGGACAAAATACTGATATACCACCAACTCCACTGGTAAATTTAAGATCTGATTTTTAAAATGTACAATAAGAAATATTAGGCCGGGCTTCCCTGGTGGCGCAGTGGTTAAGAATCTGCCTGCCAATGAAGGGGACATGGGTTTGAGCCCTGGTCTGGGAAGATCCCACATGCCACGGAGCAACTAAGCCCGCGAGCCACAACTACCAAGCCCACGAGCCTAGAGCCCGTGCTCTGCAACAAAAGAAGCCACTGCAATGAGAAGCCTGCGCACTGCAACGAAGAGTAGCCCCCCGCTTGCCGCAACTAGAGAAAGCCTGCGCACAGTAACAGAGACCCAACACAGCCAAAAATAAAATAAATAAAATAAATTTATTTTTTAAAAAATTAGGCCAACATAGGGCTTCCCTGGTGGCGCAGTGGTTGAGAGTCCGCCTGCCGATACAGGGGACACGGGATCGTGCCCCAGTCCAGGAGGATCCCACATGCTGCGGAGCGGCTGGGCCCGTGAGCCATGGCCGCTGAGCCTGCGCATCCAGAGCCTGTGCTCCACAACAGAAGAGGTCACAACAGTGAGAGGCCCGCATACCGCAAAACAAAACAAAAAAAAATTAGGCCAACATAACTGATGAACATAGATGTAAAAATCCTCAACAAAATACTAGCAAACCACATCCAACAGTACATTAAAAGGATCATACGCCATGATCAAGTGGGATTTATCCCAGAAACACAAGGATTTTTCAATATCTGCAAATCAATCAACGTGATACACCATAACAAACTGAAGGATAAAAACCATATGATCACAACAGATGAAGAAAAAGCTTTTGATTAAATTCAACATCCATTTCTGATAAAAACCCTCCAGAGGGTTTCCCTGGTGGCGCAGTGGTTGAGAGTCCGCCTGCCGATGCAGGAGACATGGGTTTATGCCCCGGTCTGGGAAGATACCACATGCCGCGGAGCGGCTGGGCCCGTGAGCCATGGCCACTGAGCCTGCGCGTCCGGAGCCTGCTGCTCCGCAACAGGAGAGGCCACAACAGTGAGAGGCCCGCGTACCGTTTAACAACAACAACAAAAAAAACCCTCCAGAAAGTGGGCACAGAGATAATATATCTCAACATAACAAAGGCCATATATGACAGACCCATAGCTAACATCATACTCAATGGTGAAAAGCTGAAAGCATTCCCTCTAAGATCAGGAACGAGACAAGGATGCCCACTCTCACCACTTTTCTGCAACATAGTTTTGGAAGCCCTAGACACAGCAATCAGAGAAGTAAAAGAAATAAAAGGAATCCAAATTGGAAAGGAAGAAGTAAAACTGTCACTGTTTGCAGATGACATAATACTATACATAAAAAATCCTAAAGACATTACCAGAAAACTATTAAAGCTAATCAATGACTTCGGTAAAGTTGCAGAATACAAAATTAATATACAGAAATCTGTTGCATTTCTATACATTAACAAAAAAAGATCAGGAAGAGAAATTAAGGGAACAACCCTATTTATTACCATCACATCAAAAAGAGTAAAATACCTAAGAATAAACCTACCTAAAGAGGCAAAAGACCCGTACTCTGAAAATTGTAAGATGGTAATGAAACAAACTGAGGATGACACAAGCAGATGGAAAGATATACCATGTTCCTGGATTGGAAAAATCAATATTGTCAAAATGACCATACAAGGCAATCTACAGTTTCAATGCAATCCCTATCAAATTACCAATGACATTTTTCACAGAACTGAAACAAAAAACTTTTTTATTTGCATGGAAACACAAAAGACCCTAAATAGCTAAAACAATCTTGAGAAAGAAGAATGGAGCTGGAAGAATCACGCTTTCTGACTTCAGATTATACTACAATGCTACAATAATCAAAACAGTATGGTACTGACACAAAAACAGACACACAGATCAATGGAACAGGACGGAAAGCCCAGAAATAAACTCACGCACTTATGGTCAATTAATCTATGACAAAGGAGGCAAGAATATACAATGGAGAAAAGACAGTCTCTTCAATAAGTGGTGCTGGGAAAACTGGATAGCTACATGTAAAAGAATGAAATTAGAACATTCTATAATACCACATACAAAAATAAACTCAAAATGGATTAAAGACCTAAATGTAACACCAGATGCTATAAAATGCCTAAAGGAAAACATAGACAGAACACTCTTTGACTTAAATCACAGCAATATTTTTTGGATCCATCTCCTAGAGTAATGGAAACAAAAGCAAAAATAAACAAATGGGACCTAATTAAACTTAAAAGCTTTTGCACAGCAAAGGAAACCATAAACGAAATGAAAAGACAACCTATGGAATGGGAGAAAATATTTGCAAACAATGTGACTCAAGCAAGGGATTAATTTCCAGAATATAAAACAGCTCATGCAGCTCAAACAACCCAATCAAAAAATGGGTAGAGAATCTCAATAGCCATTTCTCTGAAGAAGACATACACATGGCCAACAGGAATATGAAAAGATGCTCAACATCACAAATTATTAGAGAAATGCAAATCAAAACTAAAATGAGCTATCACCTCACACCAGTCTGAATGGCCACCATCAAAAAGTCTACAAAGAGGGACTTCCCTGGTGGTGCAGTGGTTAAGAATCAGCCTGCCAATGCAGGGGACCTGGGTTCAATCCCTGGTCCAGGAAGATCCTACATGCCGCGGAGCAACTAAGCCCGTGCGCCACAATTACTGAGCCTGTCTGTGCTCTAGAGCCCGCGAGCTGCAAGTACTGAGCCCACGTGCTGCAAATACTGCCGTGTACCTAGAGCCTGTGAAGAGAAGCCACTGCAATGAGAAGCCCACACACCACAACAAAGAGTAGCCCCCGGCTCGCCACAACTAGAGAAAGCCGATGCGCAGCAACAAATACCCAATGCAGCCAAAAATAAATAATAAATAAATAATTTATTTTAGAAAGAAAAGAAAAAAGAAGTCTACAAACAATAAATGCTGGAGAGGGTGTGGAGAAAAGGGAACCTTCCTATGCTGTTCGTGGGAATATAAATCGGGGCAGCCGCTATTGAGAATAGTAAGGAGGTTCCTTAAAAAATTAAAAATAGATCTACTATATGATTTAACAATCCCACTACTGGGCATATACCCAGAGAAAACTCTAATTTGAAAAGATACATGCATCCCAATGTTCACAGCAGCACTATTTACAATAGCCAAGACATGGAAGCAACCTAAATGTCCATCAACAGTTGAATGGATAAAGAAGATGTGGTGTATACACACACAAACACACACAAAACTGGATAACACTCAGCCAGAAAGAAGAATGAAATAATGCCTTTTGGAGCTACATGGATGGACTTAGAGATTATCATACTAAGTGAAGTAAGTCACACTGAGAAAGACAAATGTCGTATGATATCACATAGGTGGAATCTTAAAAATGACACAAATGGGGAATTCCCTAGTGGTCCAGTGGTTAGTGCAGGGGGCATGGGTTCGATCCCTGGTCAGGGAATTAAGATCCTCCGTGCCACGTGGTGCAGCCAAAAAATTAAAGAAAAATATTTTAAAAATAAAAATAAAAAGCATTTTTAGGGGCTTCCCTGGTGGTGCAGTGGTTTAGCATCTGCCTGCCAATGCAGGGGACACGGGTTCGAGCCCTGGTCTGGGAAGATCCGACATGCCGCGGAGCAACTAAGCCCGTGCGCCACAGCTACTGAGCCTGCGCGTCCGGAACCTGTGCTCCGCAACAAGAGAGGCCGCGACAGTGAGAGGCCCGCGCACCGCGATGAAGAGTGGCCCCCGCTCACCGCAACTAGAGGAAGCCCTCGCCCAGAAACGAAGACCCAACGCAGCCAAAAATAAATAAATAAATTTATTTTTTAAAAAAAGCATTTTTAAAAACGATACAAATGAACTTATTCACAAAACAGAAACAGACTCACAGACATAGAAAACAAACATATGGTTACCAAAGGGGAAGGGGGGAAAGATGAATTGAAAATTTGGGATTAACAGCTACACAGTACGATGTGTAAAATAGGTAAACAACAAGGACCTACTGTATAGCACAGGGAATCATATTCAGTATCTTGTAATAACCTATAATGGAAAAGAATCTGAAAAAAAATGTATGTATGTATAACTGAATCACTTTGCTGTACACCTGAAACACTGTAATCAACTATACTTCAATAAAAAAAAAAAACTTTTTTCTTTTATAGTATAGTATGGACTATATATGGACTATAATAGTATGGACAAAATACTGATATACTACAAAACTCTGCTGGTAAATTTAAAATTTGATTTTTAAAATGTGGAAAAATCCAGTAACACACAATTTCCAATATGGTTCTCCTGTTGAATAAGAAATATTAGTATATATTAGGGTTTTTTTTCCAATTTAGGTTCCTGACATTAAATTTTAGAAAAATTATAACTGAACTCTTATTTTAATGACCACTGAAACACGGTATAACTATATTTAACTATGCATTTAAGTTATAGCTAAAATCTGTGCAACAATTTAAAAAAGATTTGCACTTTATGGATTATAAAAGCAGAGCTCAAATAAATCAAATGCTGAATGACTTCCATATTTTGGAAGTAAAAATTTAATATAAATGTGATCATCAAATAGGCTAATAAGATAAAGTGTTAGGAACTTCCCTGGTGGTCCAGTGGTTAAGAATCCACCTTCCAATGCAGGGGACGCGGGTTCAATCCTTCATCGGGGAACTAACATCCCACGTGCCGCGGGGCAACTAAGCCCACATGCCACAAGTACTGAGCGCACGTGCCTCAACGAGAGAGCCCACGTGCCACAAACTACAGAGCCCACGCACTCTAGAAACCACATGCCACAACTAGAGAGAAGCCCACACGCCACAAAGAGCCCGCACTACAACGAAAGATCCTGCATGCTGCAACGAAGACCCCGCATGCTGCAACTAAGACCCGACAGCCAAAAAGATAAAGAAAATAAATAAATTAAATAAATATAAAACAGTAAAAAAAAAAATAAAAAAAGATTAAGTGTTAAAAATATACCATTCAGGGCTTCCCTGGTGGCACAGTGGTTGAGAGTCCGCCTGCCGATGCAGGGGACACGGGTTCGTGCCCTGATCCGGGAAGATCCCACATGCCGCGGAGCGGCTAGGCCCGTGAGCCATGGCCGCTAAGCCTGCGCGTCCGGAGCCTGTGCTCCGCAACAGGAGAGGCCACAACAGTGAGAGGCCCACGTACCACACACACACACACACACACACACACACACACACACAAAATATATATATATATATATATATGTATATATATATATATATATATATATATATACCATTCATTTATTCCTTTGAAAACTATTATTACAAAATCATATAATGTAAAAAAACATGATATCAAATATTAAGAGAGACAAAAAACAGAATGGTGGTTGGTAGGGTCTGGAGAGAGACAGGAATGGAAGTTATTGTTTCACAGGTACAGAGTTTTCAATTTACGAAAATGACAAAGTTCTGGTGATGGATAGTAGTAACAGTTACACAACAATGTAAATGTACTTAATGCCACTGAACTATACACTTAAAAATGACTAAAATGGTAAATTCTGTTATGTTTATTTTACTACAGTTAAAAATAAATAAATAGCATGTTTTAAAATAAGAAATATTAAGAATCACTAAGATGAGCTCTTCCAAATTAAACAGACAAGTAAGCCTCACAGATCAGTGTGGTTATCTCGTTGCTTTTTAAACATTACATGGGTTTCTGAGTTCCTAATTTTTTGCCCAACACTATTCCTGGTACATTTCAAAAGCTGCATTACATATTCTAAACAAAAGCATCTGGGTGCAAGTCTTATCACTGACAACTTGTTATTTATCTGAGAAAATGTATAAAACATTACAATTTCGTAGTGTTGGCACTTAAACTAGAATAATGTGCTAAGGTACCTACTAGAGTAGAATGAGACTTAGTTCTCCTACTAATCCGTCTCTGAACTGCCCAGAGATTGAGATAAAATGTTCTCGCCAACCACATGGGCATATCACTATTGCACACATGCACAACACTCGCAGCGTAATACAGAAATGACTGGTTTATAGATTTATCTGTTATTCAAACTCCTTGAGGACAGGAATAGTGTCTTATTCAAATCTTTAACATCAATATTCAGCAGAGTACCTGACAATGTAGGTAATCCATAAAAATTTTCTCAACAGTTCTACTGTACTAAAATCATTTAAAAATTCAGATCCAAGCTACTGAGAAATATATGTTGAGCAGATCACAATAAAACATCTCTACATGTAATTTAAGGTTATAGTCAATTTCTAGACAGATTAATTTGAGAAATTAAAATATTATCAGATATATGCTTAAGACAGACAAAATAACTTCTATCAACAACTATAGGGACAAGTGATGAATGAAGAGGTAGAAAACTGAGACCTTCAATTTTCTAATGGTAAGATCTGAATAAACGGAAAGAGGGAGACTCACAGACCTGTCAAGGGTACTAGTTCTAGTAATAAAGTGCAATAAGAAAAACATTCTTAAAGATGTGGCAGAAGAAACAAAAGAACAAATAGGGACCTCGCCATACATCAAGGATTCTTAGAGCTTTCATGGAAATGGATTTGGGGTTCTGGTCCTCCTGACAAGCTCAGTATCAGTATCACCCACATAGAAGTGTAGTAGACCAGAGTCAGGGGATGGAAAGCTGGAGGCAGAGACAAGAGACTTCTCAGGGACACCCACTGGCTCCTGACTGTACTTCCTCATTCAATCCTCATCCCAACTACACTCACCCTGAACAGGGTCTGCTCAAGCTGCCGCTGGATGTGGTTCAAATATCAGAGCTCAAGTTCTTAAACATTCTCTGAAGAAGCCAGATTGTTAAGAGTAAATTCCTCTTGATTAGTACTGAAAAACCTAAAAATTAATAGGGTACCGAAACTTGAGCCTTCCAGAGCCAGCAACGGCAGCCTGCCTTTGGTGAGTTATCTAAGCAGCTGCATACCCCAATTAGAGACTCTGGGGGTCAGGGACAGCTCTAACAGGCTGCTTCTATTCCCAGTTGTGTGACCACACTGCTTTTGATAAGCTGCTACATCTCTGACTAAATTGGAAATTTAATCTAATCTTATTCTGGATGTATATAAAGTGGTCTCATCCTACCTATTTATACAGCCCACTTAAAATTCTGCTGGGCTGAGTAAACCTTAAAAAAGATAAACCTAACTGAAATACTTAAAAGTGCTTTAACCTTGTGCCGTAGTGTCCTTATTTCTTTATTTTTTGACTTATTCATTAAAGACAAGGTAGTGCCAACGTGCAGTAAAAAGGACGACAATGGTATACGTTTGTGTGAGGAGAATATACACATTTATAATGCCTTGTTTGGGTCTATTAATCAATGAACGACTGCGCCAGAAAGCGGATGTGTGGAAGTGAATAAAGGAGCAGAAACTGAACATGAGCCAGAAACCAAGAATGTTAACAGAAGATCACAGTCATCTTCATAAATTGAAAAAACCTATCACTTAGAGTCCAGAATTCTTTTACCTCACAAAGTACAAAGACACTAAACATTCCATAAGTTTCTTTATGTATTTTAACTGCTTTGAGTTAAAACAATGCTTTCTAGAAACATTTCCCAAGTTTATTAATAAAAGAAATGATAATAGTGTTATAATTATCACCTCTAATCATAGGTAATCACTGGTGTAGTATTCTTATTCTTGAGGAGAACAAAAAGTATTATAATTACTACCAATTACTGAGAATTTACCATGAGGCACTTTATATATATTACCTCATTTACTCCTCACAAGTTCACTGTCTTTACCCCATTTTACAGATGAAAAGGTGCTGCTGGCTCTAGCAATATGGCAGGCTAAATAACCAGAAAACCCTACCACTAAAAATACATGTTGGATAAAAAATACAGACATTATTTTAAATGTGTAGCTGAATTAGAAGGAGAACAAATCCCCAGGGACAAAAATAAGAAAAAAAAATCAAACTAAAAGTCAAAGTGGCAATTTTGTTGAGTTAAAAACTAAAATTCTAGGGTGACAGGAGGCTGGGGATAATGGGATTAAATAGGTAAGTAACATCAACCTTGATAACCTAAATGCTAGGGTCTGAGTTTCTCTACAGGGTCAGGAAGTAAGACTACAGACCTATGCAAGTGAGGACATTAGAACTAAGACAATCACCTACCACACACATACACACATAACACCAGGGGTATCAACAGGCTGCACCATTAGGGAAAGGATAAGCTAGAAAAAATATATGCCAGCTAAAAACTAAGGAGGAAAACAAGCTTCCGCCTCAAGATAATTTGAGTTGGAGACATACACTATCAATACTTAGTGTAGGAACCCCTTGCCAAATTAACATAAGAATTGGTCCTAGGGACTTCCCTGGTCATCCAGTGGTTAAGACTGCGCACTCCCAATGCAGGGGGCACAGGCTGCATCCCTGATCCCCTGAACTAAGATCAAGCATACTGCACAGTGCAGCCAAAACAAACAAACAAAAAAGAATCGGTCCTAAGGTTGGCGGGTCCTCTGAAATACCTTAATGAGCAAATTCTCAACCCAAGTCAACAGGATTCCCAAATAAACTTCCACTGAAAGAGAACTGACAGGCCACAATTCAAACATAATTAAGTGTTTTTAAGTCAACAGACAAAGCTAACAGCAAGATTAGAATCCTAACATTTTCAGATAATAGAAACAACATGACAGGGCTTGTAAAATTAGAATACATAAAGTGATTAAGGACACTAAAAAAGAGAGAAAGGCTTGAGAAATATATATATGTAACCCATCCAATGAAAGTAAAAGCACAGCTGACAGAAAATTAGACAACTAGACACAGAAGAATAAAAGCTAAAGTTTCTGAGAAATTTTAAAGGATATAAATCCTCAGCTTCGAGAAACACATCAGGGGCTTCCCTGGTGGTACAGTGGATAAGAATCCGCTTGTCAATGCAGGGGACACAGGTTCAAGCCCTGATCCGGGAAGATCCCACATGCCGCGGAGCAACTAAGCCCATGCACCACAACTACTGAGCCTGCACTCTAGAGCTCACGAGCCACAACTACCGAGCCTGCGTGCCACAACTACTGGAGCCCGTGCACCTAGAGCCCATGCTCCGCAACAAGAGAAGCCACTGCAATGAGAAGCCTGCGCACTACAACGAAGAGTAGCCCCTGCTTGCCGCAACTAGAGAAAGCCCGCGCACAGCAATGAACACCCAATGCAGCCAAAAATAATTTTTTTAAAAAAATTGGTAAAAAACAGAAGAGAACAGCCCAATGGTGCAAAATATAAAAGGGTGCTCAACTTCATTAGTTATCAGCAACTACAAAACAATGTGTATCACCACAAATCCGCCAAAAAACTAAAATTAAAAAGACAGACAACTTACAAGCATTGGTGAGAAAGTACAGCATTAGAACGCTTGTACACTGTACACTGCATGTGAGAGTATAAATTGGCACAAGGGTTCTGGAAAACTGGCCATATCTGCTAAAGCTGAACATGCACCCCCTGTGACCCAGCAATTCCACATGTGGGAGTGTAACTGACATAAATACCTACGTTTACCAGAAGACATATGCAAACATATTCATAGCAGCACTATTTGCAATAGCCCTAAACTGGAAATAACCCCAAAAACCCATCAGTGGTAGAATGGATAAATAAATTGTGCAATATGCCCACAGTGAAATACTATGCAGCAAGGGATACCAAATTATGACCAAGCTGCCCATTTTTAAAATTTTCATTTGAACACAGTCACACCTACTCATGTAGGTAATTGTCTCTGGCTGCTTTTTATGCTACAACAGAGTTGGGTAGTTGTGACAGAGTCCATATACCTGCAAGCCTAAAATATTTACCATTTGTCCCTTTAAGAAAAAATTTGCCAAACCCTTAAACAGTAACCAGAATGAACAAACTGCAACTACAAGTAATAACATGGAAGAATTTTACAAATCTAACATTTGTCTGTATGCTTCAAAAATTTAAGTCATGAAGAACAGGCGGTCCAGTGGTTAAAAATTTAAGTCATGAATGACAAAGACATAGGCTGAACTATTTCAAATTAATCATGACTAAAGAGATATAACTAAAATGTGGGATCTTGGTTTAGATCTTATAAGAAACATTTCTGAGATAATTAGTGAAATGTGAAGACAGATTATATAGTAGATAATGGTATTGTGTCCATGTTAAATTTCCTAAATTTGATAACTGTATTTGTAAGATAATGTCCTTGTTCTAAGGAGATCCAGGCTGCAGTCTGAAGTCTTTACAGTTTTGCCCTCCCTGCTAGATTGGACCCCATGGACATCAGGAACTTCTCCAGTCACTCCAAGAGTGTAGTATCACTCCTGTGGTGACTAAGATGAGTGATTTGTCTCCACAAGTACTTTTGTTCTTGCTTCTCAGACTTACATGCTAATCGTGGTCTTCTCCTCCCCCATTCCAGAAAGTCCTAGAATTTAGCATGATCTTGGCAAAACAATACCATTCTCAGATACAGATAAAAAAATACTTAAACCTGTAGGGACCATAATGTTCACTGATTCCTAGTTTTCTAGTGCTTCTTTGCCACAGAACACTTTCAGGAGCAGAAAGCTCAAAAAGAAGTCTATCAGGAAAAACTGTTCTAAGTGAAAAATCTGAAGACAACAGATTCCTCTTAGACCTGCCCATTTATTCCTGCCACTCAGGTACTCTGAAGGGAACAATTATAAAACCAAGAATCAGATCCAACTCCTTTTTCTGACGACTCTAAGCCTTTTCTTATTAATTTTCTTTTCCCTAAAATTTATTTAGCACAAAGCATGGTTTATTGACTCAAATAAAGGAAACAGATCATTGAAGTGACAGTCCTCAAACTCCCATCCTTTCCTCTACACCAGACTGACCAAGTTCATGAGAATTCCTGCCATGAAGTCAGTCACACTTAATGGGTAGAAATTCCAAAGTATCACTGAGAGATAGCCTACAGACTGTGACTTGTTTAAAATGTCCCAAAATAGTACTACCCAGTTGAATCACATGACCTTATTTGTTAGAACTGGCTTTGACAACAAATTTTACCCTTAAAGTATTCATTACATTCCACCAAAGATAGATATAAAAACCCTATATAAGTTCCTATGACAATTTGAAAATCAATTCCAAAAATTTTAATGATAGTCCCTTGAAACTTTGTGTATCAATCTCCTCAACATATTTCCTTTTGAAAAGTAATAATCATTTCACTGAGTTCTGATAGTTGCTTTAAAATCAGTCAGTATTGTGCTTTACATTTTTGTAGATATTTTAAGAAAAGCTCAATTTCAGAAAGTAAATATGGTTCAGCTCTCTAGCTTATTTTTTTAAAGAGACTTCCACTCTCCCTGTCTTTGAGACAGTTACTAACATCACAGCAAAGGTACATCAACCAATAAATACATACTAAACACTTGCAGTGAGTAAGAAGGTAAAGCAAGACTTATCAATGTTCAACTGAAAAATCTGGCTTTAATTCAAAGGGCACTACAGCATTCTGTTAGTTCTCAGGTTCACAGCTCATTTACACAAAATACACTATCTCTGGAACATAAGTTGAAGAGAAACAAGAAGACATGGCTCTTTGGGACCTTCCTTAAGAACTGAAGTTGAGGGCTTCCCTGGTGGTGCAGTGGTTGAGAGTCCGCCTGCCGATGCAGGGGACACGGGTTCGTGCCCTGGTCCGGGAGGATCCCACATGCCGTGGAGCAGCTGGGCCTGTGGGCCATGGCCGCTGAGCCTGCGCGTCCGGAGTGCTCCACAATGTGAGAGGCTGCAGCGGTGAGAGGCCCGCGTACCACAAAAAAAAAAAAAAGAACTGGAGTTGATAGCAAACTAGTATAATAAATGTTTAAATAATATGTATGCCTTACATGTACATTTTTACTTTTACCAAAAACACTTTTTTTTTTTTTTTTTTTTTTGGCGATACGCGGGCCTCTCACTGTTGTGGCCTCTCCCGTTGCGGAGCACAGGCTCCGGACACACAGGCTCAGCGGCCATGGCTCATGGGCCTAGCCGCTCCGCGGCATGTGGGATCTTCCCAGACCGGGGCACGAACCCGTGTCCCCTGCATCGGCAGGCAGACTCTTAACCACTGCACCACCAGGGAAGCCCCCCAAAAACACTTTTGCTACACAAGTCAGCAATCTACTTTTTATGTCTTAAAGTACTGCATACTACTTCTAATTTCTCAAAGAGCTTTTATTCTCACACATCATGTGATTCTAACAACTATGCCATGGGATCAGTAGGGCAAGGAACACGTTCCCAGAAATGGTACTACAGGTCGAAGTGCCTTCACACAAGGTTGCAGAGTGGTAGTATATGGCTATTTAATTCCTAAGCTCAGGGCTCTTCCCATAACACCTGGTTCAAGAAACTATTTGGTGGAGATTCAGTATCTTACATTATTTCAATTTAAGAAATGAATGAGGGCTTCCCTCGTGGTACAGTGGTTAAGAATCCGCCTGCCAAGGCAGGGGACACAGGTTCAATTCTTGGTCTGGGAAGATCCCACATGCCATGGAGCAACTAAGCCCATGCGCCACAACTACTAAGCCTGCACTCTAGAGCTCTCAAGCCACAACTACTGAGCCCATGTGCCACAAATACTGAAGTCCACAATCCTAGAGCCTGTGCTCCGCAACAAGAGAAGCCACCGCAATGAGAAGCTTGAGCACCTCAACGAAGAGTAGCCCCCGCTTGCCGCAACTAGAGAAAGCCCATGCGCAGCAATGAAGACCCAACATAGCCAAAGATAAACAAATAAAATAAATACATTTATAAAAAACAAAAAAAGAAAAGAAATGAATAAGGGGGCTTCCCTGGTGGCACAGTGGTTAAGAATCCACCTGCCAATGCAGGGGACACGGGTTCGAGCCCTGGTCTGGGAAGATCCCACATGCCGCAGAGCAACTAAGCCCATGCGCCACAACTACTGAGCATGCACTCTAGAGGCCACAAGCCACAACTACTGAGCCCACATGCCACAACTACTGAAGCCCGCGCACCTAGAGCCCATGCTCTGCAACGAAGAGAAGCCACCACAATGAGAAGCCCGCGCACCGCAATGAAGAGTAGCCCCCGCTCACCACAACTAGAGAAAGCCCACATGCAGCAACAAAGACCCAATGCAACAAAAAATAAATACATTAAATTAAATTAAAAAATAAAATAAATGAGGGACCTCCCTAGTGGTCCAGTAGTTAAAAAGCCACCTTCCGGGCTTCCCTGGTGGCGCAGTGGTTGAGAGTCCGCCTGCCGATGCAGGGGACACGGGTTCGTGCCCCGGTCTGGGAAGATCCCACATGCCGCAGAGCGGCTAGGCCCGTGAGCCATGGCCGCTGAGCCTGCGCGTCCGGAGCCTATGCTCCGCAAGGGGAGAGGCCACAACAGTGAGAGGCCCGCCTACCGCAAAAAAAAAAAAAAAAAAAAAGCCACCTTCCAATGAAGGGGACGCGGGTTCAATCCCTGCTTGGGGAACTAAGATCCCACATGCCACAGGGCAACTAAGCCCGTGCACCACAACTACTGGAGCCCGTACCTCAAGTAGAGATCCCACGTGCCGCAACTAAGACCCGGCACAGCCCAAAAAATAGTTAATTTAAAAAAAAAAGAAATGAATGAGCTTTATTTTAGGCAAAATCAACTGGTTTTAAAGTCCATCAAGACTTCTGACTGAAGATGGATTAAAGACCACCATATTTTAGTGCTGATCTCCAAAACGTAAAATAATACTTTAAAAAAAAGTTACAGGAGTGCTTGCTGTGGCAGCACATACTAAAATCAGAACAGTACAGAGAAGATTAGCATGGCCCCTGCACAAGGATGACTCGCAATTTGTTAAGTGTTCCATATTTTGGGGGGGTTAACAGATGTAAGCTTTTATATATAGAATAGATAAACAACAAGGTCAGAGAACTATATTCAGTAGCACAGAGAACTATATTCAATATCCCAGGATAAGTCATAACAGAAAAGAATATAAAAAAAGAATATATGCATGTATAACTGAATCACTTTGTTGTACAACAGTAATTAACAAATTGTAAATCAACTATACTTCAATAAAAAAAATAAAGTAAAATGAAATTTTATTTTTTTTTGGTATTTTATTTATTTATTTTGGCTGTGTTGGGTCTTCGTTGCTGCGCACAGGCTCTCTCTAGTTGCAGTAGGCGGGGGCTACTCTGTTTTGATGCGCGGGCTTCTCATTGCAGTGGCTTCTCTTGTTGTGGAGCACAGGCTCTAGGCACACAGGCTTCAGTAGCTGTAGCACACGGGCTCAGTACTTGTGGCGCACGGGCTTAGTTGCTCCACGGCATGTGGGATCCTCCTGGACCAGGGCTCAAACCCGTGTCCCCTGCATTGACAGGCGGATTCTTAACCACTGCGCCACCAGTGAAGTCCCCTTATGATCTATTTTAAAAGGTAGAATACAACCCATGCACCTATGGTCAATTAATACATGACGAAAGAGGCAAGGATACACACTAATTATCAGAGATATGCAGATCAAAACTGCAATGACATATTACCTAACCCCAGTCAGAACGGCCATCATCAAAAAGTCTACAGACAATAAATACCGGAGAGGGTGTGGAGAAAAGAGAAACCTCCTACACTGTTGGTGGGAATGTAAATTGGTACAGCCACTATGGAGAACAGCATGGAGGTTCCTTAAAAAACTAAAATTAGAACTACCACCTGATCCAGCAATCCGACTCCTGTGTATATATCTGAAGAAAACCATAATTCAAAAAGATATATGGGGCTTCCCTGGCGGCGCAGTGGTTGGGAATCTAACTGCCAATGCAGGGGACACGGGTTCGAGCCCTAGTCTGGTTAGATCCCACATGCCGTGGAGCAACTAAGTCTGTGAGCCACAACTACTGAGACTGCGCGTCTGGAGCCTGTGCTCCGCAACGGGAGAGGCCGTGACAGTAAGAGGCTCGCGCACCGCGATGAAGAGCGGCCCCCACTCGCCACAACTGGAGAAAGCCCTCGCACAGAAACGAAGACCCAACACAGCCAAAAATAAATAAATAAATTTATTTAAAAAGATATATGAACCCCAATGATCACTGCAACACTATTTACAATAACCAAGACATGGAAGCAACTTAATATCCATTGACAGGTGGATGGATAAATAAGATGTGGTATATATATACAATGGAATATTACTTACCTATAAAAAAGAACGAAATCATGCCATTTGCAGCAATGTGGATGGACCTAGAGATTTTCATACTAAGTGAAGTAAGTCAGACAGAGAAAGACAAATATCATATGATATCACTCATATGTGCAATCTAATTTAAAAAAATGATATAGGGACTTCCCTGGTGGTCCAGTGGCTAAGACCCTGTGCTCCCAGTGCAGGGGGCCCAGGTTCAATCCCTGGCTGGGGAACAAGATCCCACATGCACGCCACAACTAAGAGTTCTCATGCTGCAACTAAGAAGTCCGCATGCCACAACTAAAGATCCCACATGCCGCAATGAAGATCCTGCGTGCCGCAGCTAAGACCTGGGGCAAGCAAAATGAATAAATAAATAAATAAAATAAAATTTAAAAATGATATAAATGAACTTAAAATAGATAACCAACAAGGACCTACTGTATAGCAGAGGGACTCCACTCAATTTTCTATAATAACCTACATGGGAAAAGAATCTGAAAAAGAATGAATATATGTATATATATATATATATATATATATATATATATATATATATAACTGAATCACTATGCTGTACAGCTGAAACTAACACAACATTGTAAATCAACTATACTCTAATAAAAATTTTTAATAAATAAATTAAATATAAATTTAAAAGTAGAATACAAAATTGTCTAGCCTGTAGTTACAATTATGTTTGTGTTATGCATGCAAATGTACTAAGCCTTGAAGGGATTAGGGAATAACAAGAATTTTTACTTGTGGAGGTAAAAAATATTTCAATTCATATTATGTTTGCCTATGCAATATATTTTTAGCCTTACAAAGTACTTTTTTCCCCTAAATCTTTCTAACTTCTCAATTAGCACTAGATAGAGCCTACCCTATGTTGAGCCAGCTGTTTAATATCCAATATGACTTAGGAAGTTAGTACATGAAGTTCCATTCTGATTTTTAAAAAATCAAAAAAAAAAAAAAAAAAACAGCCCAAACAGTGAACTCCTACACCAGTCCAGTTTATTCAGGAAAAAAAGCTTTTTAAGGTAAATAGCTTACATGTTTCACTAAAACATTCTCTGCTTTATTGTCTCTCTCCTCCATCTTTGTTTTACACCATTACACATTATATCAATCCCTTTCATTTGGAAAAAAGCTAAACACTATTCTGAGAGAAAAAGAAGTACAGCTGGTCCCAATGGCACTAAGTCATGAATTATTTTTAATTCTGGTTTATTCCTAAAAATATTCTTCTCTAATCTTTAAAATCTGGAAAAACAATAATGGTTTACTTCCCTGGAGTTAAATATTCCACAAATAAAGTCCCTTGTAAATACTGTTTTTTAAGACACTCATACAATCCTAATTAGAAATACCAAAAACACAATGTGAATCACCTTACATATAATACTTCATATAAAGCTACATGTAAATTTTATTCTAAATGATTTTATACTTGATAAAATGTAATCTGTATTATATTACAGTGTTTTAAATGATGAAAACTTCAACCAGTTCCTGATTTGATAACTCTAATCCAGTTGATAATATAAGAGAACAGGAAATAAACACTCAAGTATTTGGAGGTAAAGGAACATGGAGCTTTCAAATGATTCAGAATAACATGCCCAAACACGCAGAGAAAAAGACAATGATAAAGCAAATATGGTTAAATGCTAAAAATTGGGGATTCTAAATGAAAGTGAAAGTTCTTTAAACTACTCTTGCAAATTTTTACTTTCAATTAATTTTAAGTTACCCCAAAACCTCAATTGATCACATAGTTCAGAAAATGAAATATGCTGATTATCCAGTGGAGTAGTTCCCATTTGTTAAAAAATGAGCAAGTACCTCCAGTATCTAACCATGTATTTATAAATTATATGCATGTACTTACTATAATGCCAATATACTACACATATATATAACTTAAATCACATATTAAGAAATAGGTATTTTGAAAGCATTAGCTAAAAAATAATTAAAATAAAAGGAATGATCTTGCTCTGCAAATGTGAATTCAACCAGTACCCAGTAATTCCCAAATCTCTTCCTCTAATTCAACCTGTTCTCTAGAACTCCAGATCTCATTTCCAACTACCTATAGGATTTCTAAACCTGAGGTACCTACAGGAGAGCCAACCTCAACACAGACTAAACTGAGTACCTTTCTCCAGAAACCTGCTTTTATACTCTGGCTTCCACCGTAGGGAGAAAGCAATCTGCTCAGTGTAGTCATCCCAGTCAATTCTTTCTTATTTCAGCCCCACAACCCACCCTCCCCACACACACACACACACACACACAAATCACAAAGTTCTACCCCCTTGCTGTGTTTCCTAATCACTTTCAAGATAAAAGCCACACTTCTAACACAGTAAACCTGTCATTTTATGACTGATTCTGGCCCATATTTCTGCCTACTGTCCCTCAGTTCTAACCCTGTTGAACTATTTGCAACTACATTAAAAGCCTTTAGGCTTTTATATGTTGCTATCACTGCCTGAAAATCCGATCTTCCAGCATGTCCCTAAAGAACTCACACTCTACTTTCAGGACTCAGTTCAAATGTCCTTTCCCTTGGAAAACATTTCCTGACATGAGGAAAGTCAAAGGCTCTATTCATATAGGTCACTAGAGGGTAAGTAAGCCCCCTGAAGACAAACAATACACTGTATTACTCCTTGAATTCTCAGAACTTGGCACATAATCAAATGCTAAATATTTGCTGAACTCAAATCAGTGAGGAAAGGACTTCCCTGGCGGTCCAGTGGTTAACAATCCACCTTCCAATGCAGGGGACATGGGTTCGACCCCTGGTTGGGGAACTAAGATCCCACATGCCACGGGGCAACTAAGCCCGTGTGCTGCAACTACTAAGCCCACATGCCACAACTAGAGAGAAGCCTCCGCACCGCAAGGGGGAGCCCGTACGCTGCAACTAAGACGCAACTAAGTCAAAACTAAATAAATAAATAATTAATTAATTTAAAAAATAAAATAAAAGCAGTATAAAAACAAACATTATTTTTAAAAAACTTCACCTTCCAATGCAGAGGGTATGAGTTCAATCCCTGGTCAGAGAGCTAAGATCCCACATGCCTCATGGCCAAAAAAACAAAATATAAAATAGAAGTAATATTGTAACAAATTCAATAAAGACTTCAAAAATGGTCCACATCAGGGCTTCCCTGGTGGCAAAGTGGGTAAGAACTGCCTGCCAGGGCTTCCCTGGTGGCGCAGTGGTTGAGAGTCTGCCTGCCGATGCAAGGGACACAGGTTCGTGCCCCGGTCCGGGAAGATCCCACATGCTGCGGAGCGGCTGGGCCCGTAAGCCATGGCCGCTGAGCCTGCGCGTCCGGAGCCTGTGCTCCGCAGCGGGAGAGGCCACAACAGTGAAAGGCCTGCATACCGCGAAAAAAAAAAAAAAAAGAATCTGCCTGCCAATGCAGGGGACACAGGTTCGAGCCCTGGTCTGGGAAGATCCCACATGCCACGGAGCAACTAAGCCCACACGCCACAACTACTGAAGCCCACACGCCTAGAGCCCGTGCTCCACAATGAAGAGTAGCCCCTGCTTGCCCCACTAGACAAAAGCTCACACACAGCAACGAAGACTCAACACAGCCAAAAATAAAATAAATTTAACAAAAAAAGATCCACATCAAAAAAAATCTTAAAAAAAGAAATCATGCGGAAAAGCAGCACCCTTTAATAAATGTTGTTGGGTTAACCAGATGATCATATGGAAAAAAGATAAAACTGCTTTTTTTTTTTGTGAGCACCGGATCCACTGCTCACAATGAATACCAAGATAAATTCTAAATGGATAACAGAGTTACATGTAAAAAATGACACCTACAAATAGTGTAGAAATTCGTTCTTCTACAAATACTAGAAGAACACATGGCTGAAATCCTTTATCACCTACAAGTGGAGAAAGCTTCCCAACGTGATTCAAAAAAATACATCCATATATTTAATGAAAATAAATTTCTGGATAACAAAAATACCATAAGTGAAATGAACAGATTTACTGTAATATCAATAAAACAATATTTTTTATTCTCAATTATATCTGAGAAATCAGTGAGTTATTAAAACAAAAAGTTTAGTGATGAAATAAGAACACACAAATCGGAAGCTTTGGAGATTTATAAAAAGGTCTACCAATAATAAATTCAGTAGAGGCAACAAACAGCAGACTGGAAACTACAAAAGATGTGGCACATATATACAATGGAATATTACTCAGCCACAAAAAGAAATGAAATTGAGCTATTTGTAATGAGGTGGATGGACCTAGAGTCTGTCATACAGAGTGAAGTAAGTCAGAAAGAGAAAGACAAATACTGTATGCTGACACATATATATGGAATTTAAGAAAAAAATGTCATCAAGAACATAGGGGTAAGACAGGAATAAAGACACAGACCTACTAGAGCATGGACTTGAGGATATGGGGAGGGGGAAGGGTAAGCTGTGACAAAGTGAAAGAGCGGCATGGACATATATACACTACCAAACGTAAGGTAGATAGCTAGTGGGAAGCAGCCGCATAGCACAGGGAGATCAGCTCGGTTCTTTGTGACTGCCTGGAGGGGTGGGATAGGGAGGGTGGGAGGGAGACGCAAAAGGGAGGGGATATGGGAACATATGTATATGTATAACTGATTAAATTTGTAAAATAAAAAAAAATTAAAAAAATAATTAAAAAAAAAAAATACATCCATATATTTAATGAAAATAAATTTCTGGATAACAAAAATACCATAAGTGAAATGAACAGATTTACTGTAATATCAATAAAACAATATTTTTTATTCTCAATTATATCTGAGAAATCAGTGAGTTATTAAAACAAAAAGTTTAGTGATGAAATAAGAACACACAAATCGGAAGCTTTGGAGATTTATAAAAAGGTCTACCAATAATAAATTCAGTAGAGGCAACAAACAGCAGACTGGAAACTACAAAAACCCGAATCAGAGAAATGGAAGACAAAAATTATGGGAAAATATAGGACAGATAGTTCCCAGAAATCTAGTATTTGTACAATCAGAGTTCAAAAATATAAAGAAATACAGGATGGCAGAGAAGACTAACAGACTGAATGTTCCCTGAGCTAAAGAAACATAACTGAGTCTTCAGATCATGACATATGATAACTAGACATATTTATGAATTTTAAAGATCAGTATTAAAAGGGGAAATCAGGGACTTCCCTGGTAGCGCAGTGGTTAAGAATCCGCCTGCCAGTGCAGGAGACATGGGTTTGAGCCCCAGTCCGGCAAGATTCCACATGCCATGGAGCACCTCAGCCCGTGCGCCACAACTACTGAGCCTGCACTCTAGAGCTGGCGAGCCATAACTACTGAGACCGCATGCCACGACTACTGAGGCCCACACACCTACAGCCTGTGCTCCGCAGCGAGAAGCCACTGCAGTGAGAAGCCTGCACACCACGACGAAGAGTGGCCCCCACTCGCCGCAACTAGAGAAAGCCCACGCATAGCAACAAAGACCCAACACAGCCATAAATAAATAAATAAATAAATTTCAAAAATTATAAAAAGGGGGAAATCAACAAGTAGTATCAGATTTTTCTCTACAAAATCAAATGTTGAGAAGAACAAAACCTTCAAATTACAAAAGGAAATAAGGCATAACCCAATATTTCTATACCAAGCCAAACTTTCAGTCAAAATACCAACTGCAAGGAGAACAGAATCATATTCTCACATAAGCTCAGAAGAATCCCACCTACAAAATATAAAAAGATTCCAAGAACAACATTCTAGCCACAAGAACTGAATCAGGAGGAAAAAATGGAAAAGACTTAGTACAGTAAAGACAATAGGAAACTACAACATAGTAAAATGTTAACAATTAAGTCTAGGTAATAATTGTTGTGATGTTTAATGCAAATTTTAAATGACTTCTGAAAGAGATGCTTCCTACAGTTCAAAAGCAATAGTGTTCTATAGCTAAAATTCTGTAGCGATTCCTCCTTTTTCCTATTCTATAAGATAGCAACAGCAAAATAAAGAGCTGTAGGCTGCACCCAAGAGTACAGAAACTGAAGATGTCCCAGTGTGATAAGCTGATGTACTTACAGGGAGTTTGGTGAAGGCGGGGTTGGTGACATGTTTCCCAAAGGCATCTTCCTGGAACTGGAGAAGCTGTACCACCAGCCCAGCCAGTGTTTTATTGGTAGGAGCATCCGCATGAACATACTGCAAGATAAAGACAGAGACTCAAAAACTGGGGCAACTGTGCAGAAGACAAAGGAAGACAATGTTAGCTTACTTCCCAGTACCTAAGTACTGGCCTGGTGGCAGATTTTTAAGTGTCTGAGACACTTACATAAATACTGGGAGCTGTGGGGAGGGATAGATAACATGTCCTTTCAGTTAACACATCTTAAGAATGAGAAATACTATGCCCAAGAAACCAAACCCAAGTGTCATCTCATCTGCACCTGGACCTAAATTAGATGGTGAGATCCTGGACCTCAAACTTGAGCCTGATGCTACTGAATTGGCCTAAAAGTTTGTTCGGGTTTTTCCATAAGATGTAACAGAAAAACCCAAACGAACTTTCTGGCCAACCTAATATAATGGAATGAGACATACTGGCCACTATATTTCGCATGTGGCCAGAGAGCCAACTGTATTACAGTCTTTCAAACAAGTCCACAAATTCTTCGATACTCCTCTCAACAAGAGGTAGGGATCTATGGCCCTCCTCTATTGAATCAGGACCATCCTCAGTGACTCACTTAAAACCATTAGAATGCAACAGAAGTGATGCTGTGTGACTTCTGAAGATAAATCAAAAAAGATCATGCAGCTTCCATACAGTTCTTTTGGGACACCCACCTTTGGAGCCCTGAAAAACAATAAAGTCCAACCACTCTGACATCACCATACTGAGGAAGCCCAGGCTACACTGAGAGGCCACATGGAGAGGCCCCAGCTGCTGTTCAGAAGACTGACAGCACAACCACCAGACACATGAGTAAAGATGATTCCAGGTGATTGTGGCCCCCAGCTGTCAGGTCACCCCCAATCATCAAACATCCCCAGCCAAGGCCCCAGACACCACTGAGCAGAGACAACTGGCCCTACTGTGCCCATCCAAATTCCAGACACACAGGAACTCTAAGCATAATAAAATGGTTGTTTTTATGCATTAAAAAAAATACATGTGTGGGCACTTAAAAATGGTTAGGATGGTAAATTTTATAAGTTTTTTACCACAATAAAATTTTTTTAAAACAAATGTACATGAAAAGTTATCCATGCTAATGTGAATAATGTCAAGAAGGCCAAATTCATGGTAGACAGCAAGCGAGCATTACAGCAAGGAAAGATAAAGGGTACATGACAGTGAAAGCATAAATTACTGAGTTCAATTAAATGTAAAAATTTAACTTAGTATTAAGCACTCACTATCACTTTGAAAAGCCATCATTAATTTTTTTTTTTTAACCTCCAATTCTGAGCAGGAAAAAACATCTATACTTCCTTCCATTAAAAAACTAAAGTTTTCTTCCTGGAAAAAACCTCTTTCCCAGTACCACCCAACATTTCAAGATAATGTTTCTCTTGCAATAAATAATGTCTAAGTGATACATATACAGCAAAATATCAGCTACACAGTCTAACATTAATTACTACGCCTTAGGTTGACTGGCTCTCAAGATGTGCTGTCAATCAAACAGAGTAATATAAAAGGGCAATTCTTCTTAAAGCTTAGTATCCTCGCAAATTTTTATTTGTTCAGGTATGTTAGCTTTCCACTCTAAATAGAACAGTCAGCATGCAGTTAACTTTGATGAAGACTGGTATTTTGTTGGAATGCTTTATTTTTATTTTTTTTAATTTTATTTATTTTTGGCTGCACTGGGTCTTCGTTGCTGTGTCCAGGCTTTCTATAGTTGCAGTGAGTGGGGCTTCTCATTGTCATGGTTTCTCTTGTTGCAGAGCACAGGCTCTAGGCACGTGGGCTTCAGTAGTTGCAGCACGTGGGCTCAGTAGTTGTGGCTCACGGGCTCTAGAGCACAGGCTCAGTAGTTGTGGCACACAGGCTTAGCTGCTCTGCGGCATGTGGGATCTTCCCGGACCAGGGCTTGAACCCGTGTCCCCTGCACTGGCAGGCGGATTCTTAACCACTGCACCACCAGGGAAGTCCGGAATGCTTTATTTTACATGAAATCCCCGAGACCAGAGGTTGGTAAAATCCAGTCTACTGCCTGTTTCTGTGTGGCCCACAAGCTAAGAATGGTTTTTACATTTTTTAAATGGCTGGGAAAAAATTAAAAGTAAAATAATATTTCATGACACATGAATATAACATAAAATTCAAACGTCAGTGTCCATAAATAAAGTTTTATCAAAACACAGCACACTCATTCATTTGCACATTGTCTATGGCTGCTTTCCTGCAACAGCAGAGTTGAGCAGTTGCAGCTGAGACTGCATGGCCCACAAAGCCTCAATATTTACTCTTGACCTTTACAGGAAAAGTCTGCCTATCCCTGTTGTACACTACTCCTTTTTATCCTTACAGATAGCTTCCTTTTATTTAATTTAAAGGTGTCCAGTAAAAACACATTTCCTTAAGGCCACAAAGTGAAACAAGTATGTCAGACATGAGCCAAAAACTGGAAACAAGTTTCATACAATTAAGCACATAAGATGTCAATTCTGTTAGTCTAAAATAATGGTTCTCAAGTTTTAGCCCCACTTATTAATTCAATAAGTCAGGCCCAAGAATCTGCATTTCTAACAAGTTCCCACGTGACACTATATGACTGGGAACCACACTTTAAGAACCACTGGACTTTAAAAAAAATCCACTTCAAATATTATCATATATCTCAGTTAAAAAACACATTTTATTATAAAGAAGTTAAAAACCAGGTAAGCAATTTTTTTCCCCCTTCGGTACGCGGGCCTCTCACTGTTGTGGCCTCTCCCGTTGCGGAGCACAGGCTCCAGACACGCAGGCTCAGCGGCCATGGCTCACGGGCCTAGCCACTCCGCGGCATGTGGGATCTTCCAGGACCAGGGCACAAACCTGTGTCCCCTGCATCGGCAGGCGGACTCTCAACCACTGCGCCACCAGGGAAGCCCCCAGGGAAGCAATTTTTAAATGTTAAAAACTTCTTACAATTCCCCTTTCCTACAATGCCAATTCCCATAAAAACCAAGCTTACTTCTCTGAGGACTATAAACTTTCAAGTGAAAATTTAACATCAGATTTTTTTTTCCAATTTACTCAATATAGTAAATCTTTAATAAGTAATACTCAATTTTGAAAGTAATCAGTAATACTCAACATAGTATAATCTTTAATAAACTCTTCAAGTCTAACCCACAGAACTGGCAAAGTATGTTGTACATACCCACAAGATAACTTTATAATCTTTAGTAAGTACAAGCTTCTCAAAGGAATCACATAATGTACTGCACGTTTTTCCACACATGGTAAAGCAACGTGAAAAATTAATAACCATAACTTTTTATTTTTCATATACCTGCAGACAACTGAACAGCGCCAAATCCTAAACCTGAAAGACACCATTTGGAGGAAGGTTGTTCGGCGAAAAACAAACCATCCCTCCAGGCAAAAAGTAATTTTTAATGACTTATATACATAGCTTTGTATATATTCTAAACTTCACTACTATCTACACGCTTCATTTATTGTCACTCAGAATGAGAAAGATTTCATGTGGACAACCTTACAGTTTCAGAATAAAGATGGCCAGGTTCAAAGCCCAATCAAAATGATTATCTTAGGTATTTTAAGATCCAATTTTTAAACGATAGAACATTTTTAACTCCACTTACTTTCTCCAAATCACCCACAAAAATGATCAAACATTAAAATGTACGCAAGAGATGACTTTTTTTTTTTTTTGCGGTACGCGGGCCTCTCACTGCTGTGGCCTCTCCCGTTGCGGAGCACAGGCCCCGGACACGCAGGCCCAGTGGCCATGGCTCACGGGCCCAGCCGCTCCGCGGCATGCGGGATCCTCCCGGACCGGGGCACGAACCTGTGTCCCCTGCATCAGCAGGCAGACTCTCAACCACTGCGCCACCAGGGAAGCCCAAGAGATGACATTTTTAACTAATAAATTGAATCTGACATTAATAACTTAATGTCAGATTCATACCCTCTCAAAAGGCAGTCAATGTACGACTATAAGATTTTAAATCGACTTTTAAAAATTTCTAAGAGTAACTTTCTATTTAACCAATAAGAATGAAGCAGGGGGACCAAATGATACATGGCAAAAGTATCACTACCGCCTCAAATTTATATAATCCTACCTTCGAGGACTATCTCATTTGATTCGAACAACTGTCTATGGGAGTCACAGTCTTACTCCCAACTTACAAATGAAAAATTAAAACATGGAAGTCAAGTCACCTGCTCAATGACACCAATTAGCAGCCAAGAGTACTGAACGCACGTCTTCCAACCTAACGTAATGCTCATTCCACTATCCCATACAGACATAAGTTCATTTCAACTGCTTCCAAAAATCTCACCTAAACATAAAACGTTCTTAATAGCTTTCAAAATAATGAATCCTGATTAAAGGGAAAAAAATTTAATAATTTATATAGACTACTTCAGTCATAAAAATTTTATATTTTGATCAAAAAAAAGTTCAACAGAATGTTTTATTTAAGACAACAAAAATTTTTTTAGTCTCAAAGTATTTTGATTAAGAAAGTTAGGAGTGGGCTTCCCTGGTGGCGCAGTGGTTGAGAGTCCGCCTGCCGATATAAGGGACACGGGTTCCTGCCCCGGTCCGGGAAGATCCCACATGCCACGGAATGGCTGGGCTCGTGATCCATGGCCGCTGAGCCTGCGTGTCCGGAGCCTGTGCCCCGCAACGGGAGAGGCCACAACAGTGAGAGGCCCGCGTACCGCAAAAAAAAAAAAAAAAAAGTTAGGAGTATATGTTTAGAAAGTTGTTATCAATAAATCTGCTTTATATTCCCTGTGACATTAATATAGTATCAAAAGTTTAACTTATCTGTAAACAATTCTATTGTAGCAGATGTCCCATCTAGAAAAAAAATAGTCTTAAACTGTTAAATACTTCATGTAAAGGGCACTGAAATGCCTTCCTTGGGCAATCTACTCTATTTTAGTAATCTTCGTTAAATCCAAAGCATCTTTATTTAAATCATCCTAAAATCTTAAATCTTATTTCAGGGGTTAGCCAAACTTCGGGAAGAAACTTACCTGGGAACTCAATGGCTTATAGATATACTTCACCTTCACAAGGCTTTATCATCTGAAAATTACTCTGAACTATGGATAGAAATATATCTTTCAAAGTTAGGATGAAAGATATGCACTCAGTAATATAAAGCAGGCAGCTTAGGTAGATAAACAAGCTTCCGCACTGCTAGTGGGCTGAAAATGCAACCTCAGGCAAACAGTTAACCTCTCTGTGCTTCAGCTTCCGCGTACCTAAAGTGGTCACCTCCTCTGGACTCCTTTCACTAGTTGAAGCTCAACCCAGTCAAAAAGTATTCACTCTCCTTTCTGTACTGCTAAGCCAAATGGATCAACAAAGCCTAAATAAACAGGTTTCTATACTAGTTAATCTGTTCATTCATGGAACAAATATTTACTGAGCACCTCCTATAGGCATTCAGAAGACAAAAAGAATACAAGGAAGTTCTCTTTTAATGTGAAATCACCTGGGTTTTTATAAGTAGATGCCTATGTCTATCTTTTCCACAACACTGTGAGTTCCTTAAAGAGAGGGATTATGTGCGGCCAACAAAAAAAGGCGGAGGGGGGGTTGGAGCCAGGCAGACCTTTGAATTCCAAATTTGCCACTCCTAACTGTAATTCTTAGAGACGTTACTTAAATCTCCACCCTCAGGTGTCTCTCATGTGGAAAATGAAGTAAATAATATCTATCATTCAGGACTGCTGTGAGGATTTAAGTGACTTATGTTTTAAATGCCTGGGTAAGGTGGATGCTCAGGTGCTCACTGAGTGCATACATAAACCAATCAATAAAAATGCTACTATCAATGTCATGTTTATTTCATTTATTTGCTGAGATTTATGAATTTGAAAACACACTATTAAATGCAACAGAAAAGTTTAGTTAAAACCTATCAATGTGTATACCAGGTAGAGATATATCCTGTACAGAGGAAGCAAAGAACCTTCTGGTAAATATTTTCACCACACCAACACCACTCTCAGAGGCTGATAGGATTCTGACTGTCAGGCCCAAGGGATATACAATTCTTAATCTGAGTAGGCCCAAGAAACACACTCTAGCTTTAATGAAACCCTGAGAGGTCAAACCTAACTAACTTTGTCTTTAAGGCCTCAGGCACACTGAGCCAACATTAGCCTACTGTCTTCAACACTTTGGGACAAATCCTGCAATCAGCCTCACAGCCACTTCCTCACCCACCCAAACAAATCTTTTAAAGATTATCCAAGCCTAAAGCTGCCCTCTTAAAATTGGGCGCAAATAGATGCACAGTTTGGAGAGGTAGAAATTACTATTACTGTATTTCCCTTTTTCTTTTCCCTTCCTTGCTATCCAAAGGAATATTCCTATTTCTCTTTGTTAAAGCTACATTGATAAAGTCATATAATATTATATGTCAATTACATCTCAATAAAACTGGGGTAAAAAATCCAGACTGGGGGGAAAAATACATTAAGGTATATTAATTTAAGACCCAAAGTATTGGCTGAAGGGCACATGATAAACAATACTTTAATAATATAAATATATCCAATTCCCTTAGCTACTACCAGACGCTCTACTGCCAACACCAAAAAAGTGACCAATTTACCATTGTACAAGGGAAAACAATATTCTTGTCTACCTACATGTAAATGAGAAAAAGCTACAATCCCAAATGTGACTGCAAAATTTCAGGGGGGGAAAAGTCAAAGAATCAAAAAATATATTGTAAATCAAAATATGTATCGCTTCTCACTTCCTAAAACCTCAGATAAGAAATGGTCATTTCTGAGAGTACCACAATGGAACGCAAAAGCACCCAAGATCCCTGCCCATGCCTAACAACTTCCAAAAGCTGATAGGTTCCACTGCGCTGTACACCCCAAATGAGTAGGTTCCTAGACTATCTTTTCATTCATTCCAACAAATATTTACTAAGCAACTACTAAGGGCGAGGCAATGAGGATCAAACATGTTCCAGGACACGTTGTAGTGAACAGGCCTAACAAGGTCCTTGCCCCAGGCTATGGTCCACAACGGGGGAAGTAGAGAACTGAAAAGGGTGTTCCGGAAATTTGGGGGCCAAGAGTATTTTTGGCAGTCTGCGTCCTTACACCTTCTAAGGGAGTCATTCCTAAATAGTTACATAAAGAGGAAGCTAAAAAAACATGTTATAAACAAGAGGCTAACTTACAACTTTTAATACCACTGACTCAGCGGAACTTACATTCCAAAGGTAGAGCAAACAGGTAAATGAAAATAATCTCAAAAAGTGGTATGAAGAAAACAAAGGTGATAAGAAGCGGGGTGATCTAACATGAATGGGGTTCTCAGGGAAGGCCTCACATTAGCCACAAGTGAACATTAACTCTTGCACTCCCACTATACATAACCAGAAGTAGTGAAGTAAAAGCCGTCATTCTTTTTTTTTTTTTTTTTTGCGGTACGCGGGCCTCTCACTGTTGTGGCCTCTCCCGCTGCGGAGCACAGGCTCCGGACGCGCAGGCTCAGCGGCCATGGCTCACGGGCCTAGCCGCTCCGCGGCATGTGGGATCTTCCCGGACCGGGGCACGAACCCGTGTCGCCTGCATCGGCAGGCGGACTCTCAACCACTGCACCACCAGGGAAGCCCAAAGCCGTCATTTTTTAATATTAGTTCTCATGAATACTGTAATTCATTATATTAACCTGCTGTAACCAACGTCCGAGTACAATCAATCGTCCATAGTCCGTCTTTAGCATATCAACAGCAGGTAGTAAAAGCTTAGTCACCTCACTTGACTTCGAAGACTAGTCTCTAAACAAAACTTGCCGCTTTTACACCTCTGGCTCAGACAGTTTTAATAATCATTGCTCACACACCTAAAGCAGCCAACAAAAGAGGAAGATTCACATCCTCCGGGTCGCTGAGCTCGAACTGCTCCTGCAGGAGCAGGCAGGGGTTTTCGCCCGGAGTGCGTGGGCTCCCAAGAGCGGACCTCGGAGGACCAGGGGAGTCCCGGGCGCGCGGACGCCGAGAGAGCACCGCGGGGGCGTGGCGGGCCCTGCGCCTGCCTTTGTTGTCCCTCGTGGCGCGCGGGGGGAGGGGCGGCCAGAAGCCCGCGAGGCCAGTAGCCGCCCCCGGCCCCCGTCGCGTGGCCTCCCGGCCTCTACGAGCGCGCGAACCCACCTTCTTGTAGTGCTTGCCCAGCCAGACCCGCACCGAATCCAGCTGGGACACCGTCTCCGGGCTCTCCCAAAACTTGCTGGTCGGGCCCCCGTCCTTCCGCCGATAAACTGCCAGGCCCGCGGCCGCCGCCGCGCCTCCCAGACCCGCAGCGCCCGCCGTCGCCCCCAGCCCGCCGCCGCCCGCCGCCGCGGCCATCGTCGCCGTGCGTCGTCCCCACCGCCTGGCCCGTCCGCCCCGCCCCGGCCCTCGCGGCGTTCCTCGTTCGCACGCGCGCGCGCAGCCGCCACCTCCGCCTCCCGGCCCCGCCCAGTCAGCCCCCTTCCGGCGCGGAGAGCCGACCCCGCCCCTTCTCGGGACCGGCGCCTAAGTGACGAGAGCACGCGCATACGCATGCGCAGCACTCTCTCTGGGCGGGCCTAGGACAAGCTCCTCCCTCCGCCTCTTCCGCCAGGCTGCAGGATAGTTCACAGTCTCCGCCACCCAGCTTCGGCTTGTTCGTGTGTGGCTGTTTCCCGGATACCTGCGTCGAATCGTTATGCAATCTGCTACTGCACGGAGGTTCTGTGTTATCGTCTGCCACCGCCGGGGAGAAAAGGACTGGCGTGAGATGTTCCGAGAGAAGAACCCGTTTAGGGTGTGGCGGAGGTGCTGGCGGAGGAACCCACACGCCGGGTGGGAATCTGCGCCTGCCCCGCTTGCCCTCAGACCTAGTGACCCTGTCGTCCTTTGTAAACACCTGTTTGGGACCACCACCCCTTGCAACAGCTGATCCCCTCTGTCACTCAGGCGCTTTCAAATCATAGCTTAAAGGTACTTCAGAAAAGTGATCCCTGACCATGCAATCTTGAACAATCATACTCGACACTGTCAGCGTTAACACTCACCATGACCTGGTATTTTTCTTATTTTCTTATTGAATACTTTCCACATAAATTGCATGAGAGCCTAGTCTTGACTTGTTCGTAGGTGTACCCTCAGTGCTGGGAACAGTACCTGTTATCTAACAGATGTTCAATAAATATTTGATGAATGAGTGAATGACCTACAGGGAGGCAGAAGACAAATAATTTTAAATTATTAACGAAATATGATTGGCCATTATGGGGTTTTGAACTTAATGCTATCTAACCCCTGAACAGCAAGTGACTAATTGCTTGTGAGTTTTTAAGAAGACACTGTGATCAGGGAGGAAAGGAGATTTCAAACGCGTGAAAAAACTGGAACAAAGTCTTTAAAGTGTGAAAGCATACTTGGTGAAACTCCTTAAGCCCATGGAGTGGAAGCAGAGATGTTACTGGGTGGCAGTGAATTTGGAATATCCTGTAAGCATTAGAAAACCAGCTTGAACAGAGAGAATGACATGACCAGAATTATCGATTAGGGAGTAGCTACTGCAGCAGTGTGAATGATAGAGTAGAGGAAGAAAGGCTGGAGGAAAATGCATTGACAGCAAAAGAAAAAATAAATTGGACTTCATCAAAATTAAAATCTTTTGTGCTTCAAAGTATACCGACAAGAAAATGAAAAAACCCACTGAATGAGAGAAAATATTTGCAAATTATATACCTGATAAGAGACATATCCAGAATATAGAAAGAACTCTTACAACTCAATAATGAAAAGAGCAAGAACCCATTTGACAAATTAACATAACCAAATGGAGTAAACTTGGTACAGCAACATTATGGATGAATCTCACAGATATTATACTGAGTGAAATAAATCTTACCCAAAGGGATATATATATAGTACAATTCAATATATATGAAGGTATAGAACAGGCTAAACTCCGAAGTATGGTTCCCTCTGGGGAGTGGAGGGGAAGGAGGGACATGAGAGTGTTTCCTGGGGTGATAATAAGTTGTAGTTTGAAATAGATTTGCATTACACAGATGTATACCAATTATGGAATGGTAAAGAAAATGTATGCATTTTAGTATAAATTTCCCCTCAAAAGAAAAGAACAGGGCTTCCCTGGTGGCACAGTGGTTGAGAGTCCGCCTGCCGATGCAGGGGACACGGGTTCGTGCCCCGGTCGGGGAAGATCCCACATGCCGCGGAGCGGCTAGGCCCGTGAGCCATGGCCACTGAGCCTGCGCGTCCAGAGCCTGTGCTCCGCAAGGGGAGAGGCCACAACAGTGAGAGGCCCGCGTACCGCAAAAAAAAACAAAAAAAAAAAGAAAAGAAAAGAACAGTAAACAAATACTGAACTCTTATTCAAAATATGCATGCTAAAGTGTTTAGCGGTGAACTCTGCCTTTCACACAGTTCTCCAAACTGCAAGCTAAATTCACATAGCAATCTATCAAGAAGTATTTTTATTGCTCAACAGGTGAAGAGTTGATTAGGTTTCTTCAATTTTGAGGAAAAGAATTGGAAACTGTATGATTGATGCCAGTTGTTACAGTCATTAGCTTTCTCAGTTTCTGGGAAGGATACCAAAAGGCTTCTCTAAAATGTATCAAAGACTAGGGTTTAGCAAATATTTTCTATAAAGTGTCAGATAGCAAATGTTTTAGGCTTGCAGGCCATATGTTCTATTTCACAACTACTCAGCCCTACCATTGTAGCACGAAAGCAGCTGTAGACAATACATAAATGAGTGAGTATGGCTGTGTTCCCAGTAAAATTTTATTTACAAAAACAGGTAGCAGGGGCTTCCCGGTAGCACAGTGGTTAAGAATCCACCTGCCAATGCAGGGGACACGGGTTCGAGCCCTGGTCAGGGATGATCCCACATGCCGTGGAGCAACTAAGCCTGTGTGCCACAACTACTGAAGCGTGCACACCTAGAGCCCATGCTTCGCAACAAGAGAAGTCACTGCAATGAGAATCCCGCGCACTGCAACGAAGAGTAGCCCCCACTCAGCAATGAAGATCCAACACAGCCAAAAAAAAAACAAAAAAAAAAAAACAGGAGGCAGACAGTTTCTGTTTGGGATGATGAAAATGTTTAAGAGATGGATAGTAGTAATGATTGCACAAGATTGTGACTGTACTTAATGTCACTGAATTGTGCACTGAAAAGTGGTTAAGATGGTAAATATTGTTATATATTTTTGACCACACAAAAAAAAGCATATGTGGCAGGCCAGATTGGGCCTGTGCCATAGTTTGTTGACTCCTGACAAGGACTATTATACCTATTACCTTTAACTTAGAAGCATCTTGTTTAAATCAATTTACTCAGATCTGCTTGAGAAAATCACAATATTGCTTATTTCATTGAACTTTTACAATATTTTTGGTAAAATACTTTTATCACAAGGATTAGGTATATTTTCATCTAGACCTTAGAGCCAAACATTGAGCTTATTCAATTTATGGAAAATGTCTGTCATATAACCTAATTGACAAAGCTAGTCAGTATTGTCAAATCAGCAAAAAAATTGTTTTTGTCAGAAAAAGTCTTACTTCATTTTTCAATTCAAATAAAAGTGTTAATATTTAAGTCAAGGAATAATATCAAAGCTGCTGAGGAATAGATTCCATAACATTTTATTAGATGATTATTAAAAGCAGTCTGGTCAAGATTGAAATGATTTAGATCTAAAACAATGTATCCATTTTTATAAATTATAAAAAACAAGATAATACACTTATTAAATCAGTTATCAAAAACCTCCCAACAGAGATTGGGATTGATATATATACACTAATATGTATAAAATAGATAACTAATAAGAACCCACTGTATAAAAAAATAAATAAGATAAAATTAAAAAAAAAACAAAAACAAACTTCCCAACAAAGAAAAGCCTAGACGTGATGGCTTCATTGGTGAATTCTACCAAACATTTAAAGAAGAACTAATATCAACCCTTCTCAAACTTTTCCCAAAAAACTGAAGGGAGGGAACACCTCTAGACTCTTTCCATGAATCCAGCATTACACTGATCTCAAAACCAGACAAAGTCACTACAAGAAATATCACTTATGAATACTGATAAAAAATCCTCAACAAAATACTAGCAAACCAAATTCAGCAGTATATGACAAGGATTTTACACCAAAAGAGATTTATTCCTGGAATGCGAGGTGGTTCAGCATACAGAAATCAGTGTAGTACACTACATTAAGAAAGTAAAGGGAAAAAACACATGATATCTCAATTGATGCAGAAGAATAATTTGACATAATTGAACACATTTCCATGATCTAAAAAAAAACTCAAACTAGGAATAGAAGGAAACTCACTATAATAACAGAAAAACCCACAATGAACATACTCAATGGTAAATGACAAAGTTTTCCTCTAAGATCAAGAGCAAGGCAGAGATGCCTGCTTTCACCACTTCTGTTCAACATAGTACTGGAAGTTCTAGCCAGAACAATTAGGCAAGGAAAAAAAAATAAAAAGCATCCAAATTGAAGGAAGAAATAAGATATCTGTTTGCAGATGATATGATCTTATACATAGAAAGCCCTAAAGATTCTACAACAAAACTTGTATGACTAATACATGATTTCAGTAAAGTAGCAGGATGTAAAGCCAACACACAAAAATCAGTTGCATTTCTTCTATATATTAATAATGAGCAATCTGAAAAGGAAATCTCAACAATTTCATTTACAATAGCTTCAAAAACAATAAAACACTTAGGAAGTAACCAAGGAGGTAAAATAATTGTACAATGAAAACTATAAAACATCAACGAAAGAAATTAAACAAGACATAAATGAATGGAAACATACCTCTGTTCATGGATGGAAAACCTAATAATTTAAAAATGTCTACAATATGAAAAGAAATCTACAGATTCAATGCAAACTCTATCAAAATCCCAGGGATGTTTTTTGCAGAAATAGAAAAACCCATCCTAAACTTCATGTAGAATCTAAAATAAACAAACAAAACAAAACAAAAGTTTTTAAAAAATAAATAAATTTGGAGAACTCAACTTCCTGACTTCAAAACTCATCAAAACAGTGTGGTATGGCATAAAGACAGACATAGAGATCAATGGAAAGGATAGAGAGCCCAGGAACAAACTTTTGTGTGTATGGTCAAACGATTTTCTTGACAAGGGTGCCAAGACCGTGCAATGGGGAAAGGACAATCTTTTCAACAACTGGTGCTGGTTAAACTAGATAACTACATGCAAAAGAATGAAGTTGGACCCTTACCTCACACTGTATACAAAAATTAATTCACAATGGATCAAAAACCTCAATATAAGAGATAAAACTATAAAATTCTTAGGAGAAAACATAGGGCAAAAGCTCCATGACATTGGATTTGACAATGATTTCTTGGATATGACACCAAAGACAATGATTTATTGGATGTGATATCAGAGGTGCAGGCAATAAAAGAAAAAGTAGACAAATTGGACTTAATGAAAATTAAAAAAATTTTGCATCAAAAGAATATCAACAGGGACTTCCCTGGTGATCCAGAGGTTAAGACTCTGGGCTCCCAGTGCAGGGGGCCTGGGTTCAATCCCTGGTTGGGGAACTAGATCTCGCATACTGCACCTAAGAGCCCGCATGCTACAACTAAAAGATCCCTCATGCCCCAACCAAAGATCCCACGTGCCGCAACTAAAGACACAGTGCACCCAAATAAATAAATAAGTAAATAAGTAAATATTTTTAAAGAAAAGAATATCAACAGAGTAAAAAGGCAACCCAGAGAGAGGGAGAAATAGTTGCAAATCATATAATGAAGGATTTATATCCAGAATACATTGTGAACTCCTAAAACTCAGCAAGAACAAAAAAATTCAAAAATTGGCAAAGGATTTGATTAGACAGTTCTCCAAGGAAGATATGCAAATGGACAATAAGCACATGAAAAGGCGCTCAACATCTTTAGTCATCAGAGAAATGCAAATCAAAAGTATAATGATGTACCACCTTACATCCATTAAGATAGCCACTATTAAAACCCCCCAGAAAATCATAGGTATGGACAAGGATGTGGAGAAATTGGAATGCTTGTGCACTGTTGGTGAGAATGTAAAATATTACACTCACTGTGGATGATTCCTCAGAAAATTAATAGAATTACCATGGGATCCAGCAATTCTACTACTCGATATATACCCAAAAAATTAAAAGCACGGTCTTAAAAAATAAAATAAAATAAAATAAAAGCAGGGTCTTGAAGAAATATTTGTACAACCACGTTCATAATAGCATTATTCACAGTAGCCAAAAGCCAAGTATCCATCCACAGAGGTATGGGTAAGCAAAATATGATACATACAATGGAATATTATTCAGCTTTAAAAAGGAAGGTGATTCTGACATATGCTACAACATGGATAAACTTTGAGAATATTATACTAAATAAAATGACAGTCACAAAAAGACAAATAGTGTACGATTCCACTTATATGGGGCACTTAGAGTAGTCAAATCTTAAACACAGACAGTAGAATGGTGATTGCCAGTGACTAGGGAGAGGAGAAAATGAGGAGTTATTGCTTAATGAGTATAGAGTTTCAATTTTACAAGATGAAAAGAGATATGAAGATGGATGGGGTAATGGTTGTACAACATGATGAATGTATTTAATATCACTGAACTGTACACTTAAAAGTGATTAAGATGGGGCTTCCCTGGTGGCGCAGTGATTAAGAATCTGCCTGGGTCTTCCCTGGTGGCGCAGTGGTTGAGAGTCCGCCTGCCGATGCAGGGGACACGGGTTCGTGCCCTGAACCGGGAAGATCCCACTTGCCGCTGAGCTGCTGGGCCTGTGAGCCACGGCCGCTGAGCGTGCACGTCCGGAGCCTGTGCTCTGCAACGGGAGAGGCCACAACAGTGAGAGGCCCGCGTACCGCAAAAAAAAAAAAAAAAAAAAAAAAGAAGAAGAATCTGCCTGCCAATGCAGGGGACACGGTTTTGGGCCCTCGTCTGGGAAGATCCCACATGCCGCGGAGCAACTAAGCCCGTGTGCCACAACTACTGAACCTGCAGTCTAGAGCCCATGAGCCACAACTACTGGGCCCACGCACCACAACAACTGAAGTCCGCGCGACTGGAGCCTATGCTCCACAACAAGAGAAGCCGCTGCAGCGAGAAGCCTGTGCACTGCAACGAAGAGTAGCCCCCGCTCACTGCAACTAGAGAAAGCCCATGCACAGCAACGAAGACCCAACACAGCCAAAAATAAATTAATTAATTAATTAAATATTTTAAAAATTAAAAAAAAATGATTAAGATAGTGAAGTGAAATAAGTCAGAGAAAGACAAATACCGCAGGATCGCCCTTACATGCAGAGTCTAAAAACAAAAACAAATACAAGCTCACAAATACAGAGGACAGACATTGGTGGTTGCTAGAGGTGGAGGGTGAGGGGTTGGAGAAATGGGTGGAGAGGGTCAAAAGGCACAAACTTTGAGTTATAAAATAAATAAGTCATGGGGATGTACTGTACAGCATGGTGACTATAGTTAATAATACTGTATTGCATATTTGAAAGTTGCTGAGAGTAGACCTTAAAATTTCTCATAACAAGAAAAAAATTTTTGTAACTATGTAAGTTGATGAATATTAATTGGACTTATTGTGGTGATCATTTTGCAGTGTATACAAATATTGAATCAAGTTGTACACCTGAAATTAATGTTATATGTCCATTATATCTCAATTAAAAATTTTTAAGGGGCTTCCCTGGTGGCGCAGTGGTTGGGAGTCCGCCTGCCGATACAGGGGACGTGGGTTCGTGTCCCAGTTTGGGAAGATCCCACGTGCCGCGGAGCGGCTGGGCCCGTGAGCCATGGCCGGTGGGCCTGTGCGTCCAGAGCCTGTGCTCCGCAACGGGAGAGGCCACAGCAGTGAGAGGCCCGCGTACCGCAAAAAAAAAAAAAAAAAAAAAAAATTTTTAAATGGTTAACATGGTAAATTTTATGTGTATTTTACCACAATTAAAAATTTGGAAAAAAAGAGAGAAGAGACCAACAGGGACTTCAAATATTGAATTTATTAGATATAATCCATAAAACCACTATGGTTTTTTTCTCTCAGCTTTATTGAGATATAATTGACATAAAATATACTAGTTTAAGGTGTACTATGCTTATTTTTAAGAAATAAAATATAAGTTTGAAACTTTCATCCAAAAATTGGAAAATTGTTAGAAGTGATAGGTTTGAAAAAGAGCCAATGAGAAAATATAATAAATGAAATTATAAGCTTACTGGACATACTGAGCAGTAGATTGGACATAGCAAAAGAATCAGCGAACTAGGGAGATAAGTCAGACGAAATAATTCTTGAAGTTCAGAAAGATCAAAAAACGGGAGGCAGGGGGCAAGGGGGACAGGGTAAGAAAGAAGATACAGTGAGAAGTTCTAATATACATGGAACTGGAGTCACAGAGGATGAGAGAGAGAGTAGAGGCAATAACCAAATAATGATTGAGAGCTACCTAAAAATGACTACAGATATTCATAGATTCAAGAAGCCTAACAAATCCCAAGCATGATAAATAAAGAGATTCTCTATTAGATTCATTTCAGTAAAACTGCAGAAATTCTAAAAGATGTACATCAGAAGAAAAATGATTTCTGATTTGCAAAAAGGAATGAAGGGCAAAGAAAGTGGTAAACAGTGGGTAACTCAATATTTACTGCATAAAACAAAGTGTGTCTTGTGGGGTTTTAAAATGTAGAATTTAAATATTTAACAAAAATAGTACGTAAGTTGTGAGTGGAGAAATGGTAGTATTCTAAGAAGGAAGGTAAAGATACTGATTAACATTAATGTTTGAAAATTAATGATGCACGTTTAATTTCTAGTGAACCAGTAGAAGAGTAGAGACTTGTGTACGTCATCCATAATAGTAGAGTTAGAAAATAATAGGCAGTAAACGAGTGGAATTGAGTATAGGGACAAATGAAAAATAGAAAACGGAATGGTAGCTCCGGCCCAAAATTTATCAGTAATTGCATTAAAATTCTTAGAACAAAAAGGCTTCACTTAAAATGCAAAAATTTCAGATTGGATTTTTAAAAACTAAATATTTCTCTTTCTCTCCTTCCTCTTCCCTTTCTATCCTGAACAATTTATTCCAAAAGCTATTAGGTGAGCATCTGTTTGCACAGGGAAGGAGGCTATGGCAGCCCAGATTGGGGTGTCACAGTCTGAGCCTGGTGAGAAGGGCATCCACACGGTGATTGAGGGGCTGTCCCTTCTGAGATGTCACAATCCAAGAACAGTTAGGAGGGCATCCATGTGGGGGCAACCCAGCACAGGATATCAGGTCCCAAATGTGGTAAGGAGAGTGCTCAGGACACAGAGGAGCAACATGGCATGAGATATCAGAGCCTAGGTGGAGTGAGAAGGGATTTCACATGGGAGAGCTGCCTGGCATGTTTGATCTGAGCCTGAGACAGGTGAGGAAAGCCTCTCCACGGAGAGAGCAGCCTGGCATGAGGTGTCAGAGCCTGAGGGTTTTTTTCTTTTATTTTTTTTAATGGATTTATTTATTTTATGTCATTCATTTTTAAATTTTTGGCTGCGTTGGGTCTTCATTGCTGCGTGCAGGCTTTTCTCTGGTTGCAGCGAGCAGGGGCTACTCTTCATTGCGGTGCGCAGGGTTCTCATTGAGGTGGCTTCTCTTGTTGCGGAGTACGGGCTCTAGGCGTGCTGCCTTCGGTAGTTGTGGCACACGGGCTCGGTAGTTGTGGCTCATGGGCTCTAGACCACAGGCTCAGTAGTTGTGGTGCACGGGCTTAGTTGCTCCACGGCATGTGGGATCTTCCCAGACATAGCACATAGCACATAGAAATTCTAAAATTGAAAAACACATGTACCACAATGTTCATCACAGCTCTATTTACAATAGCCAGGACATGGAAGCAACCTAAGTGTCCATCGACAGATGAGTGGATAAAGAAGATGTGGCACATATATACAATGGAATATTACTCAGCCATAAAAAGAAATGAAATTGGGTTATTTGTAGTAAGGTGGATGGACCTAGAGATTGTCATACAGAGTGAAGTAAGTCAGAAAGCGAAAAACAAATACCATATGCTAACACATATATACAGAATCTAAAAAAAAGAAAAAATGGTGCTGAAGAACCTAGGGGCAGGACAGGAATAAAGATGCAGATGTAGAGAATGGACTTGAGGACACGGGGAGGGGGAAGGGTAAGCTGGGACAAAGTGACAGAGTGGCATGGACATATATACACTACCAAATGTAAAATAGATAGCTAGTGGGAAGCAGCTGCATAGCACAGGGAAATCAGCTCGGTGCTTTGTGACCACCTAGAGGGGTGGGATAGGGAGGGTGCGAGGGAGACGCAAGAGGGAAGAGATATGGGGATATATGTATATGTATAACTGATTAACTTTGTTATAAAGCAGAAACTAACACACCCTTGTAAAGCAATTATACTCCAATAAAGATGTTTAAAAAATAAATAAATAGGGCTTCCCTGGTGGTGCAGTGGTTGAGAGTCCGCCTGCCGATGCAGGGGACATGGGTTCGTGCCCCGGTCTGGGAAGATCCCACATGCCGCGGAGCAGCTGGGCCCGTGAGCCATGGCCGCCAAGCCTGCGCGTCTGGAGCCTGTGCTCCGCAACGGGAGAGGCCACAACAGTGAGAGGCCCGCGTACCACAAAATAAATAAATAAATAAATAAATAAATAAATAAATAAAATACAAAGAAAAACACATTACGGGTAATTGAAATTGATAAGTTGATGGGTAGTTTTAATAGAAAATTAGATACAGCTGGGTAAACTAGAAAATCAAAAGAAATATCTAGAAAGAAGCATGGAGAAATAAGAAAAGAAAAGATAGAGTACAGTGTAAGGCACATAGAGGCTGTAAAGGTACAACATGTATTTAATTAGATTTCCAGAAGGAGAGAAGAAAGAGAATGTAGCAGAAGTAATATATGAAGAAATAATGCCTGATAATTTTTGCTTTATTTCCAGCAATAATCCTCAGAATCAAGGAGACCAAGTATCTCAACAAGGAAAAAAAAAAAAGCCATACCTAAACACATCATAGTGAAACCATAGTTTACTGAGCCTGTGCTCTGGAGCATGAGAGCCACAACTACTGAAGCCCACGTGCCTAGAGCCCATGCTCCACAAGAAGAGAAGCCACTGCAATGAGAAGCCCGTGCACTGCAATGAAGAGTAGCCCCCCCTCACTACAACTAGAGAAAGCCCGTGCGCAACAACGAAGACCCAATGCAGCCAAAAATAAATAAATAAATAAATAAATAAATAACTTTTTTTTAAAGGGCAACGACGCCAGTTATGGGATAAATCAGCATGGCGTGCCACACGATGAGAAGAGGATGGTTCACTTCTGTGATATTCCTGCCAAAATGCTTGACTTAAATCTGATCAGGTGGAAACATCAGACAAATCCAAGCTGAGAAGCAGTCTACAAAGTCACTGGCCGGCACCTTTAAAACCTATGCAGGTTGTGACAGATAAGGAAAGACTTAGGAACTGTTCCAGATTGAAGGAGACCAAAGAGACATAGCAAACATACGTAACACATGATCCTGTACATTATTGGGACAACTGGCAGAATTTGAATAACGTTTGTGGATTAGATGATAGTATTACATCAATGTGAAATCAAAATTCCTCATTTTGATGGTTATGTGGAGGAGATCTTCCTTATTTTTAGGAAATACACACTAAAGTATTTAGGGGTAATTGGGCATCACATCTGCAAACTTTTAGAAGAGAAAGAAAATATAAAGTAAATGTGATAAAGTATCAACAAGAGGGGAAATTGGTAAATGACATACAGGAATTCTTTGCACTCATTTTTTTAAAAAATTATTTATTTATTTATTATTTATTTTTGGCTGCATTCGGTCTTCGTTGCTGGACACAGGCTTTCTCTAGTTGCGGCAAGCAGGGGCTACTCTTCATTGCGGTGCATGGACTTCTCATTGCGGTGGCTTCTCTTGTTGTGGAGCACGGGCTCTAGGCACGCAGGCTCAGTAGTTGTGGCTCACGGGCTCTAGAGTGCAGGCTCAGTAGTTGTTGCACACGGGCTTAGTTGTTCCGCAGCATGTGGGATCTTCCCGGACCAGGGCTCAAACCCGTGTCCCCTGCATTGGCAGGCAGATTCTTAACCGCTGCACTGCCAGGGAAGCCCTGCACTCTTCTTTATATTTTTCTGTTAGTGAAATTATTTCAACAATTTAAAAAACGTACTTAGATATAGTTCACACTACAGTCGAAGCCTTATGACAATTTTTTTTTTTTTTTTTTTTTTTTTTTTTTTTTTGCTGTACGCGGGTCTCTCACTGCTGTGGCCTCTCCCGTTGCGGAGCACAGGCTCCGGACACACAGGCTCCGCGGCCATGGCTCGCGGGCCCAGCCGCTCCGCGGCACGTGGGATCTTCCGGGATCGGGGCACGAACCCGTGTCCCCTGCACCGGCAGGCGGACCCCCAACCACTGCGCCACCAGGGAAGCCCACAATTTTTTATATAACAGTAGGAATAAAGATCAAACCAGGTTTAATAATTTGTTAATATGTGCTGGCCAGAGTTATGGCTCCAAGGTCATTTCCACTCATTCTCTAATGAGAGTACAGAGGACAGTTAAATTGAAACATACACTACAATACATTCAGAAGGATAGTGGTGACATTACTTCTGGATCCCTTGTGAGTCTTATTGGGTTGGCCAAAACGTGACTTAGGTTTCTAAGTAAAAATAAAAGACACATTTTTCATTTTCACCAAGAACTTTATTGAATAATGTATTCACATTTTTGGTCCACTACCTTCTGCCATTTTTCATGCAATTTCATAATTCCATCTTCCCCAAACTTTTTATCTTTTTGAGCAAAGAACCGTTCCAGGTGCCTTTTACAGTCTTCCAGGGAATTGAAATTTTTTCCATTAAGAGAATTTCGTAAAGACCGAAATAAATGGACATCCGAAGGTACAAGGTCTGGTGAATACGGCGGATGAATCAGAACTTCCCTGCCAAGCTGTAACAATTTTTGCCTGGTCATCAAAGAAACATGCAGTCTTGCATTATCCTGATGGAAGATTATGCGTTTTCTGTTGACTAATTCCAGACGCTTTTCGTCAAGTGCTGCTTTCAGTTGGTCTAACTGGGAGCAGTACTTGTTGGAATTAATCATTTGATTTTCCAGAAGGAGCTCATAATAGAGGACTGCCTTCCAATCCCACCATATACACAACATCATCTTCTTTGGATGAAGACCGGCTTTTCGTGTGGTTGGGGGTGGTTCATTTCACTTGCCCCACAATCTCTTCCATTCCACATTACTGTACAGTATCCACTTTTTATCACCCTTCACAATTTGTTTTAAAAATTGAATGTTTTCATTACATTTAAGTAGAGAATCACGTGCAGAAATATGGTCAAGAAGGTTTTCTTTGCTTAACTTATGCAGAACCCAAACATCAAAGCAATTCACATAACCAAGCTGGTGCAAATGATTTTCAATGCTTGATTTGGATATTTTGAATATGTCAGCTATCTCCTGTGTGTATAACGTTGATTGTTCTCAATTAATGTACCTATTTGATTGTTATCAACTTCAACTGGTCTACCTGACCGTGGAGCATCATGCAGCGAGAAATCTCCAGCACAAAACTTCACAAACTAGTCTTGACACGTTTGATCAGTCATAGCACCTTCTCCACACACTGTATAAATCTCTTTTTGTGTTCCAGTTGCACTTTTACCTTTCTTGAAATAATAAAGCATAATATGCCAAAAATGTTGCTTTTTCTTCCATCTTCAATATTAAAATGGCTACACAAAAATTCACCAGTTTTGATAAGTTTTTTCCTAAATGCATGCTGATATGACAGCTGTCACAATACAGTCTAACAAAATTGTTTCAAATGAAGTTAAAGACAACTAAGCGCCACTAGAGCCATCTTATGGAAAACACCAAACGAACTTTTTGGCCAACCAAATAGTTGGAAGAAACTGGGGAAGACTCACTGCTCAGTAGGCCTCCTGGAACCCGAAGGAACCAAAGTCTTGACAAGACAGGCTAAAGACCAGGGACCTGGAGAAGTTTCCTTCACCTGAGGAACTTTAAGATGCAGTTTGAATTAAAGTAGAATTCAGTAACTATCAGTTTAAAAAAATTTAGTGGAGGGTCATTTACTTACAGAAATGCATATAAATTATAAGTGTAGAGCTCGCCAGATTATGCCAAAGTGGACCCCCTGTGTAACCACCACCCAGCTTATGAACTGGAGACAGCCAGAAGCTCCTCTCCACACCTTCTCCAATTATTACTGTTTCCCAGAGATTCTCTGACTTACTGCACCAGAGATTCGTTTTACCAGTTCTAATAATACTTTCAACTGCTCAGGGGTTTCAGCGTTAAATTTTATTTTTAAAATTCAATTTTCTTTTGTTTTTCTGCATACAAATATGTACCTTCACATCCAAGGTAGAAATTCTGAACATTCACTATGTCTTTTAAAGCTTTAACAAATGGCATAGTTCAGTTCTGGAAAAGCCATTTAACAAGGATGAATTTCACAGCTCAACTTTAAAAGTTCTTTCCCTTGGCAGTCAGTCTGGAAAGAAAAGACTCCATTAGCCAATTCATACTCATTCCATAAAGTTATTAGACATCTACAATGGGCCATAGTAATATACTAAGGTCTTAGTAGCATAAGGAAATTATTCTGTTCCCACGTGACATCAGCTAAATGAAGTTAAAATGAGCCATTGCCTACTTAAACACAAGTTAAACATAATTACTGGTTTCAAACTCAGCCTAAGTAACCAAGTATTATTTGCAGTCAGTGACTCTTGACTAACAGCCACTACCACTAATTAACGTAGTAAAGATGAAAATGGCAAAATTGGACAACTGGTCACAGCAGAAGGGTGTTCCCACATATGAATCCCTCCTGGTTCTCTGCTTCTCCTAGGAAGGGCTAAGACAAAGCCCCATAAACTTTTGAGCAAATATAAAGGCAAAAGTCAGAAAAAGAATCCTATCTGGTAGTACACCACCAAGAGAGTGAACAAACCATAAGATTTTTCAATGTTAACGGTTAGCCAGAAAGATTCATAACAGTCTTCAACAACAGTAAAGACAATATCTTGTATAAATCTATTTGTCCTAAGATCCAATGAAGGCTCTCTAGCTACGGCTCAAAGCCTCATTCTGTAGCTATAGCAGCCATATTCACAGAACATCTAACCAATGCCCATCAAAAAATCTGGCTCCCTAGATCTACCAGGCAGTTAAATACATCCTTGGCAACTATTTTGAGCAGCTGAAACTCTAAGGACCATACTTTTTTTTTTTTTTTTGGGAATGAGTCTTAGATAAAAGATAAGTCAGGTCTAAAAGAAACGCATTCCTGCTTTGTGAGAATCTGACCGAAGTACTATAGAGAGTCCTAGGGGGAAGAAATACAGTAGTGAGCGCTGCTGACCTCTAGCGCTGAATAGAAGAATTACATGTCCCACTCAAAAGACCCAAAGGACAGAGGCCTGGCACCAAAAAACCTCTGACTAGCTTGGTCACTGACTTCCCCGGTGTAAGGGCAAAAAGGAGCAAAGTTTAAATCTTTTACATTCATTGTGATCATTGCTATGTTTTGATGTACTGTTATCATCTCATATATATGTATTTTTTCTGTTTACCATGCTTTTTCTTTGCTTCTCTTATATCCTGCCTTCTGTTCAGTTATTAGTTTTATTTCCCTTTGAGTGGCTTGGAGAACTATATTTCTATTTCTTTAGTAGTTATATTTACATTCCTTTTATACGCTAAATAAAATTTTCTAACAAAATCCTAAATCATTCACCTTCTTATCTTCCTCTTAAATAAGACCTTAGTCCTCCTTCTGAATCAGGGGTGGGCATTATTGCCCTAAGCGTTGGTTCATTTGCTCATGATGTGCTTATTCAATAACTGCATTTTTATTTTCTAGGAGTTCTAGTTGGTTCTTTAAATATCTACCATTACCATTTCATTTCTGACCACTTTTATTTCACAATTTCTTATTCTTCTAGAAAAGGTATCCTTCCTTTATGTCTTTGAGTGTTCTAAATATATTTGTTTTAGGTTTTTTTTAACTTTATTTTTTGGCCACACCACGAGGCATGGGGGTTCTTAGTTCCCTGATCAGTGATCGAACCCGCACCCCCTGCATTGGAAGTGCAGAGTCATAGCCACTGGACTGCCAGGGAAGTCCTTAAACATATTTATTTTAAAGTTATTATCAGTTTGCTCCATTATTTTCATTTCAATTACAGTGAATTCATCTCTTGATCCTGATTTTGTTGGTTATCTTTCTTTTGGCTAGGTTTTCTTGTATGTTTTGGAAGCTTAACTTCTAAGCTTTTCATGAATGGAAAAAGTTTCCCCGTACATGTTATCTTTCCTCCCCTCATGGTTTTGTGGTAACCTCTACCCAATTCTCCAGGAACACCAACCAGAAACAAGTCTTACATTAGTAATTTGAGACTCTGTTCGCACCATGAAATTTGGGAGACAGGAGTTCCAGGCACTAAGTGAGAGGGTAGCTGGACTTAGGTCTGGATTCAATGTTGTGTCTGCTTCCTAAGTATTCAACTTCATATAAACTATGTCTTCATGCACAGATGGGATGTAGTTTTTTCAATCTCTATTGAGTTTAGGGAGCCCTAACTAAATTCCTAATTGCAAACAGCAATCCAGGCCCCAGTTAGCCACATGCCATGGTTTTACCCACCCCTTCAATCTGTTACCTTTTAAGTTACAAACTCCAGACTGCCTCTATTTCTGGATCCATAGCCCAGCAAGATTACAGCTCCTGTTCCTGGTCAACAAAAGAGTTTATCTTGCTTTTGAATATGGATATGTAATTTCAATCTTTTCTTGTTAATTCTACCATGTGTTTTGAGCAAAGGGAGTGGCATCAAAGTGTGTACTATCTTGACCAGAAGTCAGTTTCATTCACTTTTCTAAAAAGCCTATATGTTGGTCCTTTGGCAGTACCATGGTTAACAGTGATGGCTAAAAAGCAGCCTGGGAGCTACACATTCTCTTTCCAGTTTTACCAATAAATATTTTATAAGGTTGGGGATAATTGACTTGTACAATTTGGCCAATGACATTAACTAGAGCTTCTGTCAGAAGTAATTGATTTTATAACTGTGTTTACTGCATACCTAAACACGTGATACTTCATTACCCAAATTCCCCTATCTTTGCACTTTGAGGTCCAAAAAATTAACCCATGGAAAGTCAACAAATAAACTATATTCATGTTTTGATGTTGCAGTGATACCAAACTTAAAATATTGGTGCAAAGGACAGGGATAAGATTCAAATTTACCCAAAAGAATTTATCTATAGTTAAGAATTATAAAAATTATATTAAGGATTTACCAGCTTTTTAAAAGTATGATACTTGTTTTGTGACTGTGCTGAATAAAAAAAATCTTACAGAAATGCACCCCAGAGTTTTTACAGATGAAATGGTATAATCTGATTAAAAGAATCTGGGGTGGTGGACATTGGCTGATGGGGATTTATAGATGAAGCAGTTTTGGCCTTGAGTTGATAACTGTTAAAACTAGTTGGGAAAGATGGGGACTATGGGTGTTCATTGTACTGACAGGAACTATGCAGGTGCAGGTCTGGAATTTTAACCTACACAAGCTAAACTGGTAGCTACCCTCTTACTATTCCACTGATGATGGCAGAAGACACAAGCCCCCAGGTCAGACACAAAGGATGTTAATCACAGCAAAAGCAGTTGCCAGACATTCATATTGGTTTGCAACAGTTCTCCTGCCGCAAGTTTCCTGGGTGCGACACAAAGGGCTGGCCACCTTTGTCTGCTCACATAATGGATTTCATTACCAGAGAGGAACACTGAGCTTGGTAGATTCAGTTTTTATAGCAAGTGGAAGCTAAGTCTGCCCTTTGTCATGGGGGAGATAATACTTCTTCCCTCAAGGTTGCTTGCTGAAAACACAATCCTGAGAAATAGCCCAGGTAAAGAGCAGTCAGGGCCTTGCACTCTTGATATACCCAACAAGAACTTGCAGGGGTGCTCAGGGTCCATGGCAGATTGCCTCACCTAACACACACTATCTCTTTACTTGTGTATGTTTGAAATTATTCATAATAGAAAGTAAATTTTAAAAAAGAAATGTACAGGGCTTCCCTGGTGGCGTAGTGGTTGAGAGTCCGCCTGCCGATGCAGGGAACACGGGTTCGTGCCCCAGTCCGGGAAGATCCCACATGCCGTGGAGCGGCTGGGCCCGTGAGCCATGGCCTCTGAGCCTGCGCGTCCGGAGCCTGTGCTCTGCAACAGGAGAGGCCACAACAGTGAGAGGCCTGCGTACCGCAAAAAAAATTTAAAAAAAAGAAATGTACATCTGAGTTGAATATATGTGAAAAGGTATGCACAGCTGCCAGCATAGGTGTGTTAACAGCTACCATTGTAACCACATTTCTTTCTCAGAAGCCCTACATATTCCAAATACTTCATTTCTACTTTTTATTATCATGAAAGGAATGCATACTTTTGGCTCCCCAAAAGCAAACCACATAGAAGAGTATTAACTGAAAACTGAGAGAATCTGACCTAGCTGTACAGTTAAGAATTCTGATATATCCTTTCAGAAATGTCCTGTGCTTACATAAGCATACATATAAACATGTTTTTTTTAAAAAAAATGCCACTTGGTGGAATCTAAAGAAATGGTACAAATCAACTTATTTGCAAAACGGAAACAGAGTCACAGATGTAGAGAGCAGACTTACGGTTGCCAAGGGGGAAAGTGGCGGGGAGGGATGAATTGGGATATTGACATATACAAACTACTATATAATATAAAATAGATAACTAATAAGAACCTACTGTATAGCACAGGGAACTCAACATTCTGTAATGACCTATAATGGGAAAATAATCTAAAAAAGAGTAGATATGTGTATGTGTATAGCTGATTCACTGTGCTGCACAGCAGAAACTGACACAGCATTGTAAATCAACTATACTCCAATAAAAATTGATAAAAAGATAAAAATAAAAAATGCACTTGAGGACTTCCCTGGTGGCGCAGTGTTAAGAATCCACCTGCCAATGCAGGAGACACGGGTTTGAGCCCTGGTCTGGGAAGATCCCACATGCCGCGGAGCAACTAAGTCCATGCGCCACAACTACTAAGCCTACGCTCTAGAGCCCGCGCGCCTAGAGCCCATGCTCCACTACAAGAGAAGCCACTGCGATGAGAAGCCCGAGCACTGTATCGAAGAGTAGTCCTCACTCACTGCAACTAGAGAAAGCCCAAGCACAGCAACAAAGACCCAACGCAGCCAAAAAAAAAAAAAAAAAAAAAAAAAAAAAAGTACTTGGAATCATAAATGTACTGGTTATAGCAGTTGCTTTTTTTACTTGACATTTCCTGTATATTTTCCATGTCTGTACACTAGATCTAACTCATCCTTTTAAACTGTTGCTTCCTCCTTCATTTAATTAATTTTATTATGGACTGAATTGTGTCCATATGTTGAAATTTATATGTTGAATACCTAACCTTCAATGTGACTGTGTTTGGACATGGGGCCTTTAGGGAGGTAACTGAGGTTAAATGAGGTCCTCTGATTGGGGCCCTAATATGATAGGACTGGTGTCCTTACATGAGGAAGCAACACCGGAGACCTCTCTCTCTCCAAGCAACCACAGAAGAAAAGCCATGTGAGGACACTGTCTACAGGTTGTGAGTAGAGGTCTCACCAGAAACCAACTCTGATGGCACATTGATCTTGGATTCATAGCCTCCAGAACTATGAGAAAATAAATTTCTGTTGTTTAAGTCACCCAGTCTTTGGTACTTTGCTCTGAAAGCCCAAGCAGACTAATACAGATGTATTTTTTGGGGGGGGGTCATGCCGCACAGCATGTGGGATCTTAGTTCCCCAACCAAGGATTGAACCTGCGCCCCCTGCATTGGAAGTGTGGAGTCTTAACCACTGGACCACCAGGGAAGTCCCAGATATATTCTATTTCGTTCAATTAGTCTCCTAATAAGAGATGTGTAGGGTTTTTTTAAACATTAAGTATAAGGCACCAATGATTTTCTCACACATTCATGATGATGGTTAGATACACTCTTGGAACTGAAATGGGTCAAAGGGCATGCACATCTTAAATCTGATACTGCCAAACCACCCTTTAAAAAAGTACTACCAATTTCTGTCCCCCCAGTAGGAGTGCTTGTTTCCCTAAACTGGAACCAGCCTCCCAGGTGAAAGTGCTCACTCATTCAACACTTATTCAGTACTTATTTCTGAATAGGACCAGGCACTGTGCAATGTGCTTAGGACACAGTAGTGAACAAAGCATTAAGTTCTTGCTCTCAAGGATCTGTATTCTAGGGAGAAACAGTTGGTAAGTAAGAATACACACATAAATCCATAGGCGGTCTGGGAAGCTGTCTCTGAGATAACATCTGAGCAGAGACCCAGATGGAGACAGAAAACAAATCTTACCAATACTTGAAGAAAGAATGCTAAGAGTGTTTCATGGTTTTAATTGTCTTTTAAAAATAAGCAAAGTTGGGGGACTTCCCTGGTGGTTCGGTGGTTAAGACTCCACGCTTCCAGTGCAGGAGCGTGTTCTATCCCTGTTCGGGGAACTATGATCCCACACGCCACGCAGAGTGGACAAAAAAAAAAAAAAAAAAAAACCAACAACCGCAAAGTTGGGAGTTCCCTGGTGGGCTAGTGCTTAGGATTTGGCGCTTTCACTGCCATGGCCCAGGTTCAGTCCACGGTCGGGAAACTGAGATCCTGCAAGCATGAGAGGTGCGGCCAAAAAGAAAAAAAAGCAAAGTTGCAATTCTATTCCTCCGTATACACCAAACGAATTGAAAACAAACAGGTATTCAAATACTTGTACACCAATGTTCACAGCAGCACTATTCTCAATAGGGCTACCACACACGGAAGAATAAACTGCTAATAGAAGCTCAAAGTAGCGCCTTGAAGAATGAGTAGGAAACATCAGAAGAAGTGGAGGTTTCTAGACAGAGATGTTAGCAAAGAATGAAATCTAGGGACTGGACAGGGATGAGAAAAATAAGGCAGTGTTAAAGTAATGACTAGAAAATAAGAGATAAAATATATGGGAGGGAAGGGAAAAGATAGACACTAACTGGCACTCACTTTGATATAAAATGGATCATTCTATCAGCCTCACCAGATACAGCCATTCATTAAGAGTCCAAGGTTCAAGAATAAGAAAAGACCTTCAGGGACAAAACTAAAAACATAAAATGTGCAAGAAGGAAAAAGTTTAGAATGTTCTACTTGTGCCTCTTGCAGTGCCGCCTCTAGCTTTTGATTTAAGACTTATTTGCACGCTTTTCTCATCCTCTCTTGCAGATTAGAATTTCCTTTGGAGCAGAGACCACGTCTTTATCATTTAACATTCACAACAGCACTTCAAACACAATCTGAATAAAGCTGAATCTATTATCTCCAACTTAATCATATTAACAGTGCATAATCCCTCCAGTCACTCGGGTACAAAGTCAGGTCTCCACACACCTGTGGCCAGGGACCAGCCTGGAGCTCTACAATCACCCTCTCCTTATCTTTCTTGTCTTTTTCTCTGCTGAGCACAGTTCAAGCCCTCATTACACTCATCTAATTAGTATCCTAGCTAATATTTTCCCAGCCAACTCTACCCTCACACTTCCAGAATAACGTCCCTAAAATACTGTATTTTACTCTCATACTTAGAACAATGAAAATGTCTTACAAAAAATAATTGATTAAAAATAAAGTCAAAATCCTAGCGTAGCATTCCTGACTCTGCTTTTTCTGCTCTATCTCCTCTAAAGAACATTCACATACCCAGCCCTCTCTTCACACTGAACTACCGAATAGTTTTAGGATTTGCCCTTTGTTCCACCTGCATGCCTTTGCTCACATGGTTCTCTCTGCCCCTGGAATACTTTATACTTCCTCCCCAGCATTTATAACTTTCTTTTTGCTTTACGCAGGTTTTCATCTTCTCTACTAGGCCCTAAGCAGGGTCTTTGCATTCTCCACACCTGCCTATCAACTGCTATATATCAATATTCTTGCAGGGATCATCCCCACACGTCATAGCACCACGCCCTGCTCAAAATAGAGAATAATTATTTAAATGAATGATGGTCCATGCTCACCTCCCTCACCCTTCTGTCCAACGCAGAGAGAAAGTAAATAACAAATACTTGTTGAATTTAATTGTTTGGACAAAAATGAAGGGATATGGCCACATCTTAAAAGCATATTCTAGGTCTTTCCAGCTGTAAAATCCTGACCCAGCTTCCGAGGTATCCCCCACCGAGATCTCTCCTTTTGAAATTGGATTCCACTGAACGCACACAGGAGCCTCACCTGGAGGACTGCTGCATATAACGGGGATAAGGCCCTTTCTCACTTCTGAGACGTAAGGGCGGAGGGGGAGGGGGCGGGACCTTCAGACCCGCCCAGCAGCACTCCGAGCTGCAAGTGCCACCTTGTCCTTTCCCTAGCGTTGTACCGTTTACAACGCGCCATCACGTAGATTTCATCCTCGTAACAATCTCGTGAGGCAGAAATTCTCATCTCCCTAAAGAAACAAAATCAGAGATGGAGAAGAGAAGAGGCGTGGCAACGAGCCGCGGCGAGGAAGGCGGGTGGAAGCCCGGAGCGCGAGCTGGATTTCGTTCCTGGCTCAGCCCTGATCCGGCCTGCTCACTCGCAGCGCGAGGAGCAGGTCAGGCGCGCAGAGGACCCGAAGGCCCTGCCGCTCTCACACTCCGGATGCTAACACTCTGCGAGAACCCAGACACTCAGACTCGCTCTCTCGGCACCCCCCAGGGCCCCCCGCGCGCCCGCCCCCTTCGCGACCCTGCCGGAAGTCCCGCCTCGCCCGCCGCGGCCGTCCCCCATTGGGCTACGCGCCGGGGTCTCGCCGCCGGTTGGCTGCTCGGCGGCGTGAGCCCTGGGCGGCCACTGCAGGCCCCTGGCGAGGGACCACATCGAGAGCCGCAGAGACGCGAGGTCCAGCGCGGGAGGCGGGGCTGGGGGCGCGGGACGGGGAGCGCCGCCGGCCGGCGGGACTTCCGCCACGGGACCCGGAAGGAGCCGCGCTGCCGCTGGTGGGAGTTGTAGTCCGGCCGTGGTTGGGGGGGGCCCTTGGCTCATGCGCGGTGCACCGAGGCTTGTTTCACATCTGTAACAACAGGTGAATTGGGCTTTTGATTCTCCCTTTTCGTGCCCCATTGAGGAGCTTACCGCGGCCGTGGGTGGTCAGCGCGAGGAGGGGTCCGGGTCCGACCGCCGGCTTGGCGGAGAGTGGGGCGGAGAAGCGGGCGGGCCGGAGGAGCAGGCCGGGCATCCGAGGCCTGCCCGGGAAGCCGGCCGGGCCGAGCCGTGAGCAACCAGGCCTCGGCCTGCCGTTGCCATGGAGCCGGGGCGGGGGCGGGGGCGGGGGCCCGACCGGTCCGCCAGGGCGGGCCTCGTAGCCAGGGGCACCGCGGGGGCCGCGGGAGAGGCCGCTTCATTGGCGCAACGACGCCTCCGTCTCAGGGGATGCTCTGTTTCCCGAGGCAGGGCCTGGAGGAAGCCCCCGGAGTGCCCTGGGACCTTTGTCTGCCCCCGTGCCGCCTGGACCGTTCTTCCACAAAGAGGCCTGGTGCATTCTGGCCCCCCTGGTTTGCCCCCTTTTGCACCGACCTTGTCACTGGGGGAGGCCAAGGGGTGAGGTGTTCTTTGTTTGCTGGTGGTGACTTGCCCCATTTCGCAGGGGAAGACCTAATGCATGTTGGGTCCTTTGTTTGCAGTGAACTGGAGTCCCAGGGGTCCTCAGAGCCCCTGAGCCAGGAGTATGGCGTTAGCATGCTGTCTAATTAGTCCTCGTGTAGCAACACTGGTCACCTTAATTGTGATTTTGCAAGGCAGAGGTTGTCCACTTTGCAACCCCCATCCACAGGGGCTTGTCATACGCTGTAGCAAGTGGACTGCAGATGGCTACTTGCAGATTCTCAACCTGTTTTTGGTTGCAACTTACTGGCCAGAGCGAAATGAGACTTTGATGGTTTCCCTTGCAGTTTCTTTAAAGGCGGTAATCCCGCCGTCATTGTGGGTCTTGACTACATTTTATAATTTACACTTAACCCTTGAAGTTTCCAGGAGGGAGAATTTTTTTTCTTGATGTAGTATTTGGGATTTATATAGTGGTCTTTATTTATGTAGCTGTTTTAGGTGCAGGAAGTACATCCTTTGCTGCATTTTCTTCCTATGTAGGTTGTCCCTTTACCCAAAAGATACTTACTCTCAAAGTGTTTTAATTTATGGAATCGTGGTCCAGAGTTTATCAAAGTTCTTTCCTCTTTCAGGCTTTGAAGATGTCAGTATGAAATATTCTTTCAAAGAATGAATAGGCAACAGCATGATATCATGGAAACAGCATGATATCATGGAAATAAGTGGTATGGTATAAGCATAGAAAACTCTGGAGCTCGGTACCTTAACTGCAGGTTTGCATTCTGCCCTGAGGCAGTTATAACATCTTGGGCAAGTTGTGTAAACTTCTCTGGGAAAATCTGCCTCAATTTCCTTCTCTGGGAAGGATATTTCCTACCTCACTGGGTAGTTGCATAGGTTAAGTGAGATAAAGTCTGTGGAAGTACTTTGTAAACTATAAAAATGGTACTTAGCATTTAATTTTGTTATTTTCCCAATCTGGAAGAGCTTCTTTATCTACCTTAGCTCGATTCATATGATAGTCAGATGGGAGTAGAACTCAAAACTGAAGTAAGTTTTGCTCTGGGCGTGGAGAAAATGCTTTGGGGACTACACATCCCTCTTTACCATGACATATCTTTCTTGGTATCTCACAGGTGTGGATGTAGGGCAGCTCACAATGTGATGGGTATAGAGTGCGTCATGGCAGGTCCTGAAGTGAGGCCAAAGTGTACTGTGTGTGTTTCATGCCACTAACATAACTTGTCCTTGTTGTCAGAGTTAGTAGATGAATTTCAGTGGTCCGGAGCAACTTTCTTTCCCTGCGGGGGCCATCACTTTAGTGACCCAGCATTGTACTTCCCAGGAGGAGGCCCAGCCTCGTGATGAGGAATAGCAAAGAGAGAATTCAGCTCCAGTTCAAAAGCCCACAAAATCTGAGACTGTCACTGCTCTTGTAAGGTAAGTTGATCTAGCCATGCACACAAAGCAGTGGTGGGTCTCATGCCCAGCCACACTGTAAAGCAAAAGGCATGTATTGAATCCATTTGTGACTGTCTTGGAAGAAGGGCATTTTAAATTATACCCTCTCTCTGTCCTTGAATCATCTCATAGTGATTCTGTCTGGAGTTAGGTTTCATTATGCAAGAAATCTTGACATAATATTATTTAACTTATCTCTAGATTATTTTAGAGAAACTCTAAACCATAAAGGTTTCTAACATAATACTGTATAACCAGGAAGGTGGTTTTCTTTTAGATCTCTATGAAATTTTCTAGAGCTCTGTAAAATATCTCTAAAAGATCCTATCTTGAATCTCATAGTATATTTTTTAAGACTGATACATGAAAAGATAGTGCTATATGAGCCTTGGTTGGCATGGAGAGGATCAGGGGCTTTTTAAAAAAGCAAAACCAAGAGTCTGTTTACGAGCAGATGAACTTAAAACTTCTTAGGAAGAAAGTATTGTTTCTTAAAAAATAATCGCTTAGATGTTTTAGATTTTATAATATTCAGAGTTTCTTTAAAATTAGAATCTCAAATTATACTCCTTTTCTTTTAATTTGGATAGAAGGAGTCTATAGAATGTAACTTATTAAAGTAAATTGTATTATTGTTGATATTGTATTGAAGTTTTCTCTCTGAGCTACCATATCCTATCGGCTGAAATTTCCGGCATCCCTGGGGGAGAGGAGGCCATCAGGGCAGACCTGCTATGGACCTGAAAGATTCGTCCCCAGGTCAGCCCTCCACCCCCACCTCCCCATGATTTGAGAATGAGAGGGAATAGCAGTCAGGAACAGGAGTGTAGGCCCCATTAGACTCGTAGTAATGTTGGACATCATCATGATTTGCTAAAATGTTGTGTAGATGTTTTAAACTAATGCCACATAAGATTACTGCACCAACCCAAGAGTACTACAGTATTAGAAACATCTGTAGGGACTTCCCTGGTGGTCCAGTGGTTAAGACTCCGTGCTTCCACTGAAGGGAGCATGGGTTCAATCCTTGGTCGGGTAACTAAGATCCTGCATGCCGCATGGGGCAGCCAAAACAAAACAAAACATACAGACGAACAAAAAAATCTGTAAGTGTGAGTTGGAGTGTTTTTTAAAACAAAATTGTTAAACCAGAGGTGTTACTTATTTGTGTGTGTGTGTGTGTGTGTTTAAGTCTCAAGGTATATTCCTCAGTTAAATGTACTAATAAGCAAAATGCAGCAAAATTTTTGGCCAGCAGTTGAACCTTAACTTAATATTTGTTATTTCATAGAGACTCCGCCATGAAAAGCTTTTTATTTTGAATCACTCTACAGTTACTCTTTGATACTCTCAGTCAAGTCCCATTCCTAAGGGCTTGACTAGGTTTTATGAAAGCCCAGTACACCAGTTTGTTCATAAGGCAATCATCAGTCCCATTTCCTGACGCCACATGAAAAAAGGGGTCCATGTAGGATTTCATTTCTTCCTACACGTCCCAGGATAACTGCAAGTATTGTGATGAGGTGGAAATATATGTCTCTCACGATGGAATGCATCCCTTTCTGTTTAGCAGGGATCAGGGAGTTTAGGACAGAGAAAAGAAGAAAGCTCTCAATTAGAAACAGAGACATGTAATTACTTTGTAGTGGAGATGGCCCTTCCATCCTTAAGACTGGGAGCAGTTGGGGCTCATTAGTGAAGAGCTTCATTTTTCTTGTCTTCTGGACAGTGCTGTCTGTGTTATTGAAATCTTCTCTGTGGGTTCCTGGACCATGAATATTAACCATTGTCTCTCGGCCCTCCTTCTTCTCAGGATTCCAGCTTTCCCTCCTGGCCAGAAATGTTCAGCCTGGACTCATTCAGAAAAGGTAAGAATGTAATTGTGCTTGTGGCCTCAGGCCCTTCCTCCCTGTGACAGGCAGCTATGAAGGCTGTGGAAGTCCCTCACCAGTGTGTAGTCCTTGGACGCCCCTCTTTGGATGACTTTCCAAAGTCCTTTCTTAGCCTTCCTCTTGCGTGGTGTTTATAACCCTTGCCACCCCTTGTCTAGGCCTTTGTGTACATTAGCCACCCCTCTCCCTGAACACCCTCTCCTGCATATTCGCTGCTTATTGAAATCCTACTATTTTTCTGGGCCAGTGTTTTACACCATTTCCTCCGTGAGCCATTCTTGATTCTGTCAACCAAAGACCATTTCTCTTCTCTCTGATTTCCTCAGCACCACATCTGTACTTTCTCGTGCTTAGTCTATCTGAATTACTCATTGCATCACTATATTAGAAGCTCCCCACAGCCGGGGCCTGTTGTGCTCTTCTATCATCCGTGGTACCTGGCATAGCATTTTGCACATGATAGAGCTCAGTAAAAGCTGGTGGAAATGGATTGAGTCATTGTTTTATATTAGTGGTTAGAGAAATTGTGGCAAGTCTTGAAATCAGTACCCTCCAGCAGCTGAGGTGAGAGGATTGCGTAAGCAGTAGCAGAATTGAGACATGGCAGGGCGAGAGGGTAGCATTCAAGGGCTGCTTACAGGAAGAGATATAGGTGGTGAAGACTTGAAGGGGCCAGATCCCAAGGGCATTGTATATCTTAGATAGGAGCAGGACTTTTCTTCTTTAAGGGAATAAAGAGTAAAAGGCCTGTGTCACCTGTATTGAAGCTGACTCTGAGCCTCCTAAGCTGGGCACATTTTACAAATAAATGAGGACCATAACAGGCCATCCTGTTATGGTTCTGACGGATGGTCATATGGCCACTGTTATGGTCATAACTGCTGATGAAAAAGATCCTCCCAGTTGTGTCTCCTCTCCAACTTACGTTCGTAGAGGCCTGGAAAACCTTGGCCAGATGGTGCCCTGTGTAACCCACTGAATGGGGCCAGAAGGAGGCTGGATGTTCCAGGTCTCAGAGCAGCCTCTTCCTGTCTCCTTGTTTGTCTTCAGCCCCTCGATCTGTTTACATATTGCATGAAAAAATTAATCTGTCATCCTCGTTGTATTGGTTAACTGTGTCTGAAAAGGGAAACATTGAACTTGAGTTTAGTGTGGATAGCACATTTTGAGCTGAAAATTAAGTACATTTAATTGCTCTGTGTTTATCTCCTCCTCAGTGGGCTTTGTTGTCCACCCAGTTGTAAAAGGATGAAGACAGGTTCTCTCCTGGTGGGAGAGTCTGAATTAACAGTACTGATTTCATAAAGAGATGGAGAGCCCAATAAAATCACAGTCCTCCTCCTCCCTGTGATAGGGAAATGGTATCAGATGAGAGAGTTTTCGGGGCAAAGTTCCTTTCTAGCATTTGTGATTTTGCTTTCTAGGCTGGAAATTGATTTCTTCAAGAGGTTTTCCTTCAGGGGTGACACTGTCAGCACTCAGCTTAGTGGGAGGCAGCAGGACCTCCCTGAGCCAAAGGCGCCTGGTTCACATCTCACTTCTGCCTCTCGCTGGCCGAGGAGGCTTGGGTGGTGCCTGAGCCTCGCTGTGCGTCCTTCCTTACTATTTAAGTGGGCATAGGGTTGTTCCAAGGATCAGATGAGTTACTATGTGTAAAGAGCTTAGAACAGGGCCTGACACCTGGTAAATTCACAAATCCAAGGTATTAAGTAGCTTCAGGACATAATAATCGGACAGAGTCTGATTTGGGACCTCGCTTTCCACACAGGTAAATGTTTTGTGTTTCTACCAAGAACCGTTTTATGCTTGAAGGTCTCCGGGAAAACCATTAATCAGAAAGAGTTGCTGATTTGAATATTTTCCTTCAGGCAAACCTGTCTTTTCATGGCTGTAAGGCTGAATGCCTTCTCCTGTCTTATGAATGCTGGTCTCATTTGTGGTTTGCATCATGACCTTGGCAATTGGTCATGGGTGGCCTTGTGACACTTTATTGTTGTATAGGACTTCTTTATCTCTTATGGAGTTTTTATGTATTTCTTTGTTCCTCATGGTGAAATTATGAGCTCCCTAGGGCATTGTGAATCTTGAGAGAAAATTTAACATGGTATAAAGCTTGATTCAGACTGGCTAGGGTTCGAATCTGGTCCCCACTAACACTAACAAGGTGTTAACTTACCTGTTTCCCAGCCCCTGTCTTCAGGGGTATAGTGAAGTTTAGAGATGATATAGGAAAAGCACTTGGCTGTAGTCTGTCCCCAGCCCTTAGCCATAGGTTGGCAGGCCTTTAATAAATGATAGGAGGTTGATCTATTTGGGGTACAGCCCTGTAGCCCATGTTTTTCTGGAGAGTGACAGCCTGGCCTCAACATGCACTGTGCTGTGTGGCTGCAAAATTGAGCACCTGCCGTGTACAAGCCACTAGGGTAGAGATAGTTGTATTTCAGAGATGCTTTCTGGCACTCAGGGCTTTACGATCTTAATGGAATGGGCCATTTGATGGTTCTGAAGGTAATGGCCCTAGCAATTCCCTGCAGCGTTGTGGACGGTGGCCCACTGGGTCTTGGGGCTACCATCTTTCCTATTATGTAGTTAAACAGAGCTGCCAACGCCTCCCAACTAGAACCTGGTAAGTGTGCCTGGTAAGTTACCTGTTATTGCCTTCACCAGCATCTTAACACAGGTTTCTTGTCTCTCAGCTGTAATGCCATCAGAATCAGGCCACAAAGAGCAAGCTGAGTCTTTTACAGTCAGCACAAAACTTTGAAAAATACTGTATCATCCACAAGAATGTGCAATTTTTCTCCAGCTCCAGTGGTCAGAAGCGGGCTCAGTGATGTTGTTGTGGAATTGTAACAACCTTCCCCCAGTTACTGAAAATGCTTAATGAAATAAAATAATCATCAAATCATTTATTCTCTTATTTTTCAAGCCAGCATCCTTGGATATGAATGAAGACCTTCCTCAAACAGGAAAGGAGAGGTTGAGCTGGTCATTTACAACCTTAGCTTCAAGGCAAAGCTGGAATTAGTTCCAAGATAACCTTGATCTTAGGCACTTTGTTCCAGAAGTAGCAACATTTCTGCTGTAACAGTACATACGTTTTCTGCAGAATCACACACCTGCAATGTTTTAAGAGGGCTTATGAGAAAAATAGAGTTGAGGCTGTACACCTGCAACTTTATGACCAGAAGATGACAAAAACAGTCATTGGTACCTGGGAAGGAGCTTTGGACCACCAAAGCAGGCAGCTCAGTGTGATGCTACAAATGTACGTTGAGCCTTCTAATGAGAATGGAGCTGGCAGTTGCTGAGACACGCAGGTGGAGGTGGAGCTCTGAGCCCGTGGGGCAGCCGTTAATGAGTGTGTGCCGCTGGGAATGTGGGGGAAGGGGACCTGAGTGCAAGTACCTGCTTTCCCCTAACATTTTATTATGAAAAAATTTCAGAAATACTGAAATGTTGAAGAAGTTGTATAGTGACCACCCATGTATCTACCACCTCGATTCCCTACAGGCACTTGATTTTAATTTTTAAAAAATACAGCTGAAGGGGCTTTTTCTTTTCCTGCTGAAAATTTTCATTCCACTCCTGCTTTTTAGTTCCCTTGCCTTAGAAAAATCAGATTTGAACCAAGGGTTCTTATGTTTACTGATATTGTTCCCCCATTTACCAATTGTACATGAGCTAATTTGCATTATAGAAAAGGACATCATTTTAGCACTACAGGCTGTTGCTCAAGTGTGTAGAGTGTGTATGACTGTCTCTCCCTGCTCCTCTCCTGCCCCATTTATTATACCAAAACGTGGGGCAGAGAGAGCAGAGAGCTCTTGCACCTTTTCCCCCAGACCAGTGATTATCTGATGTTTTCACCATTTCAGTGCTTTTAAAGACCTTAAACCTTTCTTAGTCATACGTTTCCACCTTCCCATGGAACACTCAGTGAGTGTCTTAATTGTAGTTCATGTATATCAGAATTTTGGAACTCCTTAAAAATGTACTTTATGTACCCACTGATGGGTAGTATTTAGTCTCCAAATGAATGGAAATATTTGGAATAGTAAATCATTAACTTTTAGAAAGAAGGAGAAGGCTGGAAAGGGTGGATCTGATACTGGCTCTTGGGGAGGACACCAGCAGTCAATTAGTCCCTCTCTCACCAGTTCTTAGAGGGAGAGAATAATTTGAGATCTGATGGCTTATCTGGGGAACCCATAGCAGATACAGGGGTAGCTTATGTAAGTGGAGGAAAGATAAGTGGAAGAACCCCAGCGATGTGCATGGTACCATGAGACTGTAGAGAAGCACATGGGATGGGCGTTACACTCATGGAGGGTGGCTAAAAGAACAGGGAGAGTTTGAGGGCTTTTTTGAGAGCCAAGGAGGGATCTGTACGAGGCTGTCACGTGTCATGTCTGTATAAGACAATGCCTTCTTTCTGTGTGGCGTTGGTGGCACTGTTTCTCAGAACCTGTGACTGGCTCCAGATATGGTCCAGCAGCTCTGCTGCCCAGAGCTCCTCACGGGTGCTCTGGGGTGAGCCAATCCAGGTGTTCGGAACTGTGAGGGGTGAGAACATGTCACCCTGACGCCCTTTCTCTTTCCCCAGATCGGGCCCAGCACAGGCAGCGTCAGTGCAAACTCCCCCCACCACGTCTTCCGCCCATGTGTGTCAACCCTGCCCCTGGAGGGACCATTTCTCGAGGTAAGGGAGGAGCCATGCCTCCATCACCAGGTTGGTCCAGGGACTCTGGGGAGGCGGGTGGCAGCAGGACCCCGGGTGCCAGGGCCATAGGCCTCTGGAAAGTGGGTGAGGAGTAGTGGGGTTAGCAGAGCTCTCGGAGCCCTCAGGGAGACATCATTTGGAAAGGTCTGGGTTATTTCATGATGCTTGGCCACTTGGCTTAGACCCTTCAGTCTTGTCGGGCCTCCTGGTGTGACCAGGAATAAAGCCTAGGCTCAGTCTGGGTGTCTGGCACCAGTGTGGAGAATCAGAGGGCTTGGACCTTCTAGGCAGTCTCTGGCTCAGGTGCCTCAGAAAGTTCAGGGCGCTTGCAGCAGGGCCAGAACAGAGAGCCCGACTCGGCCTAGTGCCCTCCATCTTGGAGGCTTTGGGGATGCCCGACAAATCACTTCCCTATCTCCCCCAGCACCTCAAAGCACTTTACTGACATTAGAATCTGTCTCTCAGTCCATTTGGCAAGGTAGGCTCTCCTTTTGATCGGGGAGAATGTCAAAGCTCCCCGACAGGTGACAGCTGACCTCAGATCCCACTGGTACCCAGGGATGGGGCCAGTAATAGGACCCAGGGAAGCATCTCTGCTCGTGAGTGTCTCTTCTCTTCCCTCAAACTTAGATCTTTTCCAGGTCTGCTAAGACCAGTGCTCCTGGCGGCCTCTTGTCCTGACAGCTGCTCTTCCCAACTCCATTGGCCACCTGTTCACACGCCTCCCTCAGTTTTTTAGTGGAAGAACACTATTATAGTTCATAGAGTCTTTCCCTTATTTGGAGACAGCATGTCCACTTTAGGCTCTGTCTGTAAAGTGCTTTGAAGGTCAAGAGCTCAGGAAGGGTGCGGGGAACACACAGCACCTCAGTTTCTGCAGCACACACTGCTGCCGTGTTCCCACGTGGTTTCTACATGCACTGCCCTCCTGCCGCAGTGGCCCTGACTGTAGACAGCAGTATAGAAATAAGTACTTCTGGCCCCTGTGACCATTTGACTTAGGTATTAAAGAAATGCCACCCCCTACCGTTGCCAAAACAAGAGTTGATTGCCCTTTTTTCTTTCTTTCTTAAAATGCCCTGTAACTCGAAAAGGCTGAACGTTAACATTTCCAACATGGCAGGTGAGTGGCTCTGAGAGTGTCAGATGTGCTTTGGCTAAGCTTAAAGATGGTTAGTTGGGATTAACCAGGCAGCATGGCTAGGCAGTGCCTCCTTGAGCACATGCAGAGGAGAAGGCCGCTGCTCTTGGAAGGGGCAGCTGCTCCCTGTGGGGCAGCCCAACAGGCCTGCACTGTCTTCCCCAGAGGAAGATAGACACCCGTCTCCCCCTGCCCCCCAGCCTGATTGTCTCCTTACAGCTCCACCTCCAGAAGGTATCTGGGTATATGCATCTTTGCCTTCTCTTTCTTTTTTAAGCTATAAAGCGTTCTTGCCTCTGTTCCTTTATCACAGAAGCAACAATCTCTTAGTCCACGTGACTCTTGGACCTTTCTGCCATGCTTTCTGATTCCCTGCAGGCTTTGCTGGTACCTCTGTCCAGAAGAAGGAAATGCAGGGCAGAAACAATGTCTCCGGTGTTCAAATAGGAAAACAATGCTCAGAAAATAGTGGCCACTTAAATAGGTTACAGTGCCCATCAGAGTCAGATTTGGAATTGGAAAAAAATATCACCTCCTTTCCCAGTCTACCCTTCCCTCTACGGCCAACCTCTTACCAAGGCCACATTCCAAAGTAAAGGGTGAATAAATTAAGAAACTTGCCCCCAACCGTCCCCTGCGAATCTTCCCCACCCATGCAGATCTGAGATGTAGAGCAGCTAGAAAGCAACATGGGATAACACGCCTTCCCATGCAGATCTGAGATGTAGAGCAGCTAGAAAGCAACATGGGATAACACGCCTTCTGGCAGGATTCTGGGGACCACAGGACTGGTCCTGTCCATTCCCTGATATAGACGTATCACCTCTTGGCGTGGTGGTTTACCTCAAGGGACCTTGGGGCTATACATACATGGATGGGAGAGCCGTGAGAATGTGTCGGGTGGTCAGGGTGGCCACCCAGCCCCTGCAGGTCCCCTTACCTTTCTTTTTTCTTTCTTTTTTTTTGTTCCCCTTACCTTTCTCGTTGCCAACCAGGTGGACCATTTCTTGCCATTTTGACCATCCATAAAATATCTAACTATGATTAAGTTGACAGAACTTTGGCTGAGACGTCTAGTTTTTTCAGCTGTCAGTGGTCCCTCTCACTTTCCCTCCAGAAGTTCTCTGGTCTGCCCAAAGTCCATACTGTCTTGGGCTTCCTCCTGTTGCTTTTTCCTGGGGCCTCCAAAGTTTAGAATACTACAACATCCTCCTGTGTATTCAGAAGATCCTTTAACCTTAATTCCGTGCTTCTAGATGTCATTGTTTAGCACTTTGAGTACCAGACATTGTTCTTGATCCAGAAGTGATGGTGAGATCTCTGAGCCAGTAAACCCTTCCTTTTTTCAGAACTTCCCTTCTTTTTCACAGGCAGAGGAGTCAACTTTCTCTCCCCAAAGAATGGAGAGTGGAAGAGAAAGCTTAATGTTGGTGGAAAGGAACCAGGGGCATGCCTGAGCCTCTTTAACTTTCTTCAAGGTCCTCTAAAGCAGGAGTCAGCAAGCTTTCTTTAAGGATTGGAGAGTACACATTCCAGGCTATGCAGGCCATATGGTTTCCCTTGCAGCTACTTAACTCTGCCATTATAGCATGAAAGCAGTAATAGATAATACAGAAACAAGTGAGCAGGGCTATGTTCCAATAAAACTTTATTTTTAAAAACAGGCAGTGGGTGGGTTTGGTCTTCAGACTACACTTTGGCCACCCCTGCTCTAGACCAATGGGGAGATCACAGAACCAGAATGGTTCCAAGAGCTGGTCTAAGAGTTGCCCTCATTTTACAAAAGGCAATGAGGTTTGCGGAGGTGAAATATATGCTCAAGGTGACACCAGCTGTTAGAACCCAGATGAAGTAAATGAAATAGGAAAAGGGGACAAAGAGCGCCCAGAGAACCAACTAGTTGGTTGGCATCACCTGACCTTTTTTTTTATACATAAAATCTCAAATATCTGTTTGAAATATGTTTTCTAAAATAGAGAAAATAGTATAGTAAATCCCTATGTACCTATCACCTGGCTTGAACAATGAACAGCTCATGGACAATCTTACTTTGTGTGTATCTTTCCACTTTGGCCCCTTTGGAAGCAAATCCATGAAATCATAGCATTTCAGCCTTAGCCTAAGTGGCTGTCAGAGCAGAGTGCTATTCTGAGGGCTTCCTGAAACACCAAGATAGACCCAGGCCCTGCTTTCCAGATGGTTTCGGCTGTTGCCTCCTTCAGCCTTCAGACGCCATAATTTTCCAAATTTGGCCTCAGCTACTGCTGCCACTCCCAAGCTTGCTAAGTTTCTGGATTCTTTTGAGGGAATTTGGGCTGCTAACAATCCTTGAAAAGTACTCCTGAAGCTGGGTGGATGCCTTAGGTTTTGGCAAATTAAAGTGCCACTTGGCCAAATTCAAAGCCTTTGTAAATCATGTTCTGCCCCAAGGGTTTTGCCGTCCCTATATGGATGATCTGGGTAGGGGTGTTTGACATGGATGGTGATGTCCCTTTGTGACGTCAGACCACTGCTGCCAGGGCCACCTTCCCTTTTTTGCCCTTTCCTGGTTAAAAACCCACTGAGGAGGGAATGGAGGAGCAGGAGTTGAAGCTGCCCCATTTTGCTCTGGGTCTGCTTCTAAGGGACCTGTCCCCTGTTGTCTCAGATCTCAGAGGGCAGAGGCGTCTCTATCAGAGCACTCTGCAAAGCCCCCTTCCAAACATTCCGATTTTATATTAACCACAGCCATACCAAATGAGTAGAGCAAGTTTGTCCTAATTTCCCCCAGTGATAAAATGGCCCAAGGTTCACAGCTGGCACGTGGTAGACTTGGGTCTAAGCCCAAGTGTTATGACTCAAATCCCATGTTCTTGCCATAGGCCAGCAGTTCTGTGTGTGATCCCAGACCAGCAACCTCAGTATTATCTGGAAACTTGTTAAAAATGCAGATCTTGGGCCCTATTCCAGATCTAATGACTAAGAAACTCTGGGGGGGTGGTGGTGGCTCCCAGTAATGTTTTAATAAGCTCTTCAGGGGATCATCGGAATCACATCTAGAATTATAAAACAAACAACAAACAGCCCCCCACTGCCAGCTGCACCCCAACTGCACTGCCAACCTCTGACCAAGACCTCCTTCCAAGGGATTGAGACCTTGAGGCCCTTGCTGTCACCGCCGCTGCCCCAACATGCAGATCCAGTCTGATTCCCACCTGACCCAAAACCCTGCTCCTCAGTGCCAGAAGAGGAAGAGGAATGAGCCTGGCCAGAACCCAGGTGTAGTAGTTTGGAAGCAGAATCCCATCTGGCTTTCAAACAAGCATGGAACAGCAGCTTCAGACTTTCACTGCAGGAACAGCTCAATTCTTGGGCACAGTGTCCAAGTTGGGTACTTTACATCTTTGACTCCAGCTCTGGAGAGTAAACCTGGTTTGCTTATGTTCAAGAGGTCTTCCCTGTCCTGGCTCCAGATTCTTCACCAGGTTTATTTTGTAAGCCATTAAATGAGGTGGCTGTGCCCCAGCTTAGCAATGATCGTACGCTCTGCTGGCTGGGAGTGCAGACCAATTTGCAAGGGCATGTGGGAGGTATTTACCCGCAATGGGTAGGACCTAGAGGGAACTTCAAGTTCATTTCCTTGGATGGACATTAAGCTAAGGCCTGTACTATTTCCCAAGAAACCCCACTCTCTCTTCCTGCCTCAGCTTCAGATGACGAGTCTGTGGGTTGGATTTACTGGGGGAGTGATTTCGGCAGGGTTCCAGCCCCGGTCTGGTCGGCCCACCGGTTGACTGGAGCGTGCAGCGCTGGAGGCCCTGGGCTGCCTGGGGCGGGAGCCATCTCGGCTCGGTCCCGGGTCCGCCCGTCCGGCAGGGGGAGCGCGGCGCCCGGGCCGCTCGCTCCTGTCCTTCTATCCTGTCCCTGCCGAGCTCCGGAGTCGCGGGGGCGGGCGGGAGCGAGATGGCGGCCGCCAGGAGACTCATGGCGCTGGCCGCCGGCGTCTCTCCGCGCCTGCGGCCGCTGGCTCCCTACACCCCCGGGCGACAGGGACGCCCGCGCGGCCTCTCGACAGGCTGCATCCACCCCGACCGCACGAAGGCGGCCGCTGAGGCTGAGGCGGGGGCGGCCCCCGACGGGCCTGGGGAAGGCGACGGAAGCATGGTGAACGGTGAGGGCAGAGGCAGCCAGGCTGCGACGCCCTTGACTTCGGGGGATAACAGAGCTAGGGGCGCGGGCTGGGGTCGGGCCCTCTCTTGTATGGCTGAGACCGCCATTCATTGGCGGGCTGGAGCCCTGCTGTTGTAAAGCTCAGTGTGGCTCAGGCCCAAATGGTCCCCAAGCGCGGAGGTTCTGGGACTGGAGCGCTTGCACCTTGCAACAGTAGGTGATAGGTGCGTACCACAAGGGAGTTGGGGAAAACAGGTAAACGTCCAGTTCCTGCCAGGTCGGTGGTCAAGGGTTAGAGCATCAAGGTTAAGCACATCCTCGCTGTTGTGAGAAAGGCAAAGAGCTCAAAATACACCTGAGACTTCAGAATCTCGAATAGAGACAGAATGATTGCTCTAGTGGACCCCAGCGCGGTGCCTCCTGAATGGTGCAGGAAATGAAACTGGTAAGAGCATCCCTGCCCATCAAGGATGGACAGAGAGAGCCAGCCTCTGCCCTATAGAGCTGGAGGGGGTACCAGGGCACGTCTGCTGTTACATGTGTGTCTAGTGGGCTACTTAAAGTTGGGTCGTCCTGTGGGATGGAACCCCTTTGAGTCTACTTACATACTGTTTCTCGACTACTCGATTCTCAGTTGCTTTACAAGTTAACATTTAGAGGGAGACAGGGCCAGGCAGACTCCTCCCTCTTGGCCAGTTGACACAGGAGTCTGCTCCAAGGAAATAGCCTCAACCCAGGCAGCAGAGCTACAGCAGAACTCCTGGAGGAGCTTTTTCAAAAAACAGACTTGCCTAACATCATTGCCATTCTCAAGTGCCCTGTGGGGATCAGGGTGGGCAGTGCTGTGAAGAAGCTCCCCAGGTGACTTATGATTGATGCATGCAGGTGCACAGGTGCATATATGTACCCCCTACAAAATTACTTTTTGGAGCTGAATTATAATGCTAGAGACTGGGGGTGGAGAATGAAAAGGCTTCCCATCCCTTCTGCTGGTCTCTGACTCTGCATCTCTTGAAGATCCACTCTGGTGCTTTGGGGCTCTTCCTTTAGTTTTCAGCCACTCTCAGCAGGCTTCTTCATGGTCTAAGTCCTGTGTTTGGCACAAGCTGCTTCTAGGTGGACACCTCACCCATTTGTGCTCTGGGATTGATCCAAAGTGCAATCAACTTCTCACGGTGTTTGATGCATCCTGCCTCCACTTGGTTCACTGCAGTGAACTCCCGGGAGGAATAGCTCATGCCCGTGTCTAAGCTAAGGAGGTCTCTAATCAGTGTCCCTACACATAATCTGACTCTTGGGTGGCCTTTTGCATGGTGTTGAGGTAGAGTTGAGGACTGGGGCCTGGTATTCAGACTCCGCAGCCAATCCTCCCTGTTGTGTGTCTGTTATTTTAGGAGGGGCCTTGCATTGTCTTGATCTCCACTGTGTGTGTGTGGTTGATTTTCTTTTTTGTTTAATGCGTTCTTTCAGACATCAGATTTGGGGGGGTTGTTGCCATGTAGGCTTCTGTAGCTGATGTGTTAAGTCGGGAGCTTGGGTGGGGAAGAGGATCCTGGCTGGTTCCCCTCTGTGGTGTGGGGGGCATTGGCCCTTCTCTTTCAGGAGATGATCGTGCATTGGCTCTAGCCCCACTGTCCGCTGTAAACCCTGAAGTCATTCTCCCTCCTTTTTAAGATGCTCCTGGGTGGTTTGGGATCATGAGCCAACATCCTCAGTATCCAGTCCAGGGTTGTCCTGATACACACCCCATGGAGTTTTTAGAAGAAAAAGCACAACTATAATGCTTTTGTTCTTATTCTCTTAGCTTCTAGGGACCTATTAAAAGAGTTTCCACAGCCCAAAAATCTTCTCAACAGTGTGATTGGAAGAGCCCTTGGCATCTCACATGCAAAAGACAAATTGGTCTACGTGCACACAAATGGACCAAAGAAAAAGGTAACTCTGCTGGTGGCAAGGAGACATGTTGGTCTGATTCTCTGGAAGGAGACTGGCTGCTCCTTTCTCAGATTTCCTGTCAGGGAGGCCATAGAGTGGGTTTTCTGAATTGAGAATGGTCAGCAGAGAATCTCAGAGCAAAGCTAAGTCTGGAGGAGAGCCTGGTTTAGGGAAGGGGAACACGGGCAAGTGAAGTGAGATGTTCTCATCTTGTGTAAGATAGGCCTCTATACTGGGCCCTGGATTTGGTCCCTTCCAACTAATTGGAACTGTAGAGGGTTAGAGTTGATGATAATTCCTGCTCCTAGAGCCGTGTAGGTCCTGGGACCCACAGGAAGCATGCAGGCAAACCATTCTGAATGAAAAATTTTAAGGATAAAGATGGGTCCCACCTTGCCCTCTGGCTAGAACATGGCACTTTGAAGAAGCAAAACAGCTTGAGGTGGGACAGTGGCTTGAGGGTGGGGGAGTCTGAGCCTTCCAAGGAGTTAATGATGGGATTGGGGTTCTGTCTTGCACTCAGGCCTGCTGCCGTGAGGTCTCCAGCTTTGCTGTTGATTCTCCATGTGGTTTGTTATACCTTTGTAGTCTAGAGAGGCAGCGGTCCTGATTCTCTCTTCTCTTCCTCAGAAAGTCACCCTCCACATAAAGTGGCCCAAGAGCGTGGAGGTAGAAGGCTATGGCAGCAAGAAGATCGACGCTGAGAGGCAGGCTGCGGCTGCGGCCTGCCAGCTGTTCAAGGTGACCCTCCCCTAGTGAAAACCACGCAAACCTCCCTCCTGAGAGCTTCCTGAAGTGAGGTCTTTCTGGTGTCAGCTGCACCTAGGTTTAGGTTGGCAGGGTGTTCAGCCACTCACCTGTCCTAAGCCCTTCCCACCTTGTGGTTCCTTTTTTGCTTCAGCCAGTGATGGAATAGATTAATATTATTTTCTTGCCACTGTAGTTATCTACTTTCTGTGGTTTCAAAAACCACAGAGAAGAACCCCTTTATGGAGGACACTCCCTCTGTACAGCACCATGGTGAGACTTCTATTTTGGTTTCTGTTTTTCTTTCCCTGTTATTTCATGTATTTAGGTTTTTCCTTGTAGCCACATAGTCCTCTCTTACTTACAACGGAAGAATAATAGTCACTTCTCTCACTTCCCAGTGGTTGGACGTGGGTTGCTTTCAGTTCTTGATTGCGCAGCATTTCCTAGACCTTCATTGTTGTTCCCAGCCTTTCTTTCCATCCCTAATTGGCTCCCTTCATGGCTGTGCCAACCTTGAATCTTCCTCACATTCCTAGGTCTTTGCTCTTGACAAGGACAAAGCTGTATTCCTTCAGCTTCTCTCCCGCTCACGGTCTGCAGACCTTCATTGTCACTGCTCCTCCTGGGTCTGAGGAGGCAAGGTTCCTCTTCCTGTCCTGGTCTCCCACACGACCCTTCTCTTTTCTCTGTCCTCTCTGTCTCCTCCATCTTGTCTCCCACGCTTTTATTTAATTTTCAGATCTTTCCTCATCTGATTCTTTTCTGTAAGCATCAAAAATTCTTCAGTGTTGGGGAATTCCCTGGCGGTGCAGTGGTTAGGATGCCACACTTTCACTGCCGAGGGCACAGGTTCGATCCTTGGTTGGGGGAACTAGGATCCCGCAAGCGGTGTGGCACAGCCAAAAAAAATTCTTCAGTGTTCTAACCCCTTCCGCAGGCCCTGCTTCCCTGCACACAGCTCTCCGTGCTTGTGGTTTGCATTCTTTCCACTCCAGCATCATAGCCCATGCCATGGTTGCTGGTTCCCTTCACATCCTCATAGCGCCTGGTGGTTGTTGGCTGACTGGGGCAGCTTTGCCAGGCTCACCAGCCTCTCCTCAGTCCTTGCTCTGCTTGAACGGTCTGTGGCTTTGGCACTGCGGGGCATCTTTTCCTCAGCCCCTGGGTTATACCTGCTTTCCTTGTCTCTGGGTCACTCCAGGCTTCTCTTCCTCTCCCACCCTCTATAAACATCTCCTTTTTCTGTACTCCTTCTGCCTGGGGAAATCTTCTCTCTCAGAAATTCAACCATCCTTTCTGTGTTGAATGTCTTGGAAACCGCCGTCTCCCTTAGAGCACCTCTACCTCAGGGGTTGTCAATTTCAGGGGGATTTTGCCCCCCAGGGGACACTTGGTAACGTCTAGAGACATTTTTGGCGGCCACAAGGAGAAGAGTGCTACCTGGTGTGACGCCAGGGATGCTGCTAAACGTCCCACGATGCACAGCCCAGCCCCTCACAACAAAGAATTACCTGGTCCAAAATGTCTCTAGTGCCGAGGGTGAGGATGCTTTTCTGCCTGGATGTAGAAGGCACTTTAAACCAAGACCATGTGCAGCAAGTTGTGATCACATTCCTCCCCAGCCTGTTCTCTGTTCTCTATCTATGCTCATAGCCTTTTTTGTTTGTATGTTTGTTTAATTGTGGATATAAAATTTAGCATCTTAGCCACTTTTAAGTGTACAGTTCAGTAGTATTAAGTGCAGCCACGTTGTTGAGCACCCAGTCTCTAGAACTTCTTCATCTTGGAAAACTGAATCTCTATACCCAGTAAACAACTCCCCATCCTCCCTTCCCCTCAGCCCCTGGCAACCACCATTCTACTTTCTATTGCTGCGAATTTGACTACTCGTCACATAAGTGAAATCACACAGTGTCCTTTTGTGACTGGTTTATGTCACTTAGCATAACGTCCTCAAGGTTCATTCATGTTGTAGCAAGTGTCAGAGTTTCTCTCTTTGTAAAGGCCGATAATATTCAATTGTATGTATATATCACATTTTGTTTATCCATTCATCCATTGATGGACTCTTGGGTCCACTTTTTGGCCATTGTGAAATAAGGCTGCAGTGAAAAAATAACTCTTCAAGACCCTGCTTTTAATCCCCAGAATTGGAATTACTAGATCATATGGTAATTCTATTCTTAATTTTTTGAGGAACTGCCACACTGTTTCCATAGTGTACTATTATACATTCCCACCAACAGTGCACAAGTGTTCTAATTTCTCCACAGCCTCACTAACACTTGTTATTTTCTTTCATTTTATTTATTTATTTTATAGTAGTCATCCTAATGGGTATGAGGTGGTATCTCATTGTGGTTTTGATTTGCATTTCCCTAATGATTAGTGATGTTGAGCATCTTTTCTTGTGCTTATTGGCCATTTATGTATCTTCTTTGTAGAAATGTCTTTTTAAGTCCTTTGCCCATTTTTTAGTCAAATCTTTTTGTTGTTGAGTTATGGGAGTTCTTTATATATTCTGGAGTGTGTAGCCCATTCATTCCTCAATATTTGTACTCAAATTTGTTCAGCTTTTTTCCTCCCAAACTAGATGTGTTTCTTACGCATTGCCCTCAGGCTTGTTGTGAGGTGCTGGCAGCACAGAGGTGACTGAAGGTGCTCTCGGGGCAGCCACAGCCCAGAGAGGAAGCACCCACATGAGGGGAGAGGTGCACCTCAGCCTCCTGAATAAAGCAGGCTATTCTTGAAGAGTGAGTAGAAGTTTTCCAGGGACAGGGATGGAGAGGGCACTCCAGATAGAGGGCACAGAGGCATGGAACCAGGGTGCACGCGAGCAACTAGAGGATTGTGAACGTGGGTCTGAGTGCTTGGCGATGGTGCGAACAGGTGGGCAGGAGCCAGAACATCAAGCCCTTAGGTGTCTCAGGTAGGAGTCTTGATTGATCCTGTGGATGCTATGTCTGCTGACTGGTGGTAATTGGTGGAATGACACAGCTGAGTTTGCCTTTAGGAATAGTCCCCAAAAGCAGTGGGGTCAGGCAAGACCAGAGATGGGGGCACAGGATAGGTGAGAATGCCAGCAGCAGCAATGCAGGAGCTTTCTTCTGGGGATATTAAAGAGCTGGAAAAGACAGTGACTGGTCAGATGGAGGAGGGAGGAAGAGTGGGTTGGTGGGGAAGCATGAGCCAGCACGGGGAGCCCTGGAAGGGAAGCGGGTTGGGTGGGTGTTCATCATCAGGAACACCTCATGGCCTTGGGGGGCGGGTGTGAGTGGGAGGCAGGGAGGTAAAGCATGCTGGCGTCCTGGGGAAGGCCAAGGGGGAGGGTACTGTATGTGTTTTCTGTATAATCAGATCGTCCTTGTAAGCAGGCGGTGACATGACGCAGAAGCGTGGAGGCTGAGCCTTGGGCCAGGCACCCGTACTGCCCTGCCCTGAGTGACTGTGCTTTCATGCGTGTGGATGTGTGTGGCGTGCCCTTTTCACATTCTCTGTCACAGAATCCTACTGTTCTCATGCATCTGTGCTTCCACACAGATTTGACAATTTGTCAAGTGCCCAAAAAGTCTGTCCAGACTTTGATTGGAGTTATGTTACATGGGTTAATTTAGGAGGCTTTTGTCTCTTGACGCAAAAAAGTTTCATCATCAGGAATTCCCATATTTTGTGTCCTTTTACCAAGTTTTATACTTTTAAAAAATATGTAAATCTATTCCTTTAAGTTCATTTTAGGTAGGCTATGGTTATTGTTGCTGTTGTGAATAGAATTTTCCTGATTACATTTTATTTTTTTTTTAGATTTTTTTGATGTGGACCATTTTTAATGTCTTTATTGAATTTGTTACAATATTACTTCTGTTTTATGTTTTGGTTTTTTGGCTGCGAGGCATGTGGGATCTTAGCTCCCCGACCAGGGATCAAACCCACATCCCCTGCATTGGAAGGCGAAGTCTTAACCACTGGACCTCCAGGGAAGTCCCTTCCTGATTACTTTTTTTTTTTTTTAACATCTTTATTGGAGTATAATTGCTTTACAATGTTGTGTTAGTTTCTGCTGTATAACAAAGTGAATCAGCTATATGTATACATATATCCCCGTATCTCCTCCCTCTTGTGTTTCCCTTCCACCCTCCCTATCCCACCACTCTAGGTGGACACAAAGCACCGAGCTGATCTCCCTGTGCTATGTGGCTGCTTCCCACTAGCTACCTGATTACATTTAAAATTTTAGTTGGTTCAAAAAAAAAAAAATTACAGTTGGTTCTTTCAGAAATCTGAGGAGAGAGTTGTTGTTTTTTAAAGATTTAATTTTATTTATTTTTGGCTGTGTTGTGTCTTCGTTGCTGCACGCGGGCTTTCTCTAGTTGTGACGAGCAGGGGCTACTCTTTGTTGCAGTGCACGGGCTTCTTGTGGTGGCTTCTCTTGTTGCGGAGCACGGGCTCTAGGTGTGCGGGCTTCAGTAGTTGTAGCACGTGGGCTCAGTAGTTGTGGGTCTTGGGCTCTAGAGCGCTGGCTCAGTAGTTGTGGCTCATGGGCTTATTTGCTCCGCGGCATGTAGGATCTTCCCAGACCACGGATCGAACCCGTGTCCCCTGCATTGGCAGGCGGATTCTTAACCACTGAGCCACCAGGGAAGTCCCTGAGGAGAGAGTTGTAAGAAGCGAGTGGTCACTCCTCAGCTTGTTACAAGTCAGGTGTGGCTGAAGCCGCACTGTGGAGCGGTGCCTGGATTCTGGCACCTGCCGTCCACTGTCACATGGCTGTAATGTCTGAAACCCTCTTGATGCGCCTGGCTTACCCATGTTGTCTTTACCACTCCCAACTTGAATTTCTTGACCTTGTGCTCTATTCACGTGCTACTCCTGTTCTAGCTTCTTGCTTATTTTTTTGTTCTTTAGACTGTTTTTTTGCATTTTTCTCCTGCCTCTTAGATTCTGAGCTTCTTGAGGGCAGAGACCAGGTCTCATCCCTCCTGATGGTGGCCCGGGGTGGCAAGCATGTTGCTTTGTACATGCTAGAGACTCGGCAAATGTCTTATTTGATTTTCTCTAGAAAAGAATGAAACTGTAATATATTTTAAAATAATATTTTTGTATAATTGGCTTTAAAAACGTTTGGTGTGATTTCTAGAGTATGTTCCCAGCATAGGATTCTTGTGTCAGAGGTATATCTGTTTTATGGTGTAGACGACATATTTCCTAATTGCTACACTCACTGAAGCTTTCTAGATCACTTTGTGAATGCATCTGCTTCCTGTTGCCCTGTGGGGTTTTTCTTTGTTTTGTTTTGTTTCTTTGGTCTTTTGTCTTAATAGCTGTAAGAATTTACCTTGTCATTTTCATCTGTTGAAGCTAGACATGTTAAGTGCTCTCTCTCTGCCCAGTTCTGGACTAGGGCCTGAGGTGAGTAGACAGGTGAAAAAGCATGACTCCCACACATGAGGGACTTATGGTGTAACTGGGCAGGTTCCGAGCAGCCTGAGGTGTGAGGGTGGTATGGGCCCTCACAACGCCCCTTTTTTCCCCAGGGCTGGGGTCTGCTGGGTCCCCGGAATGAGCTGTTTGATGCAGCCAAATACCGTGTGCTAGCTGATCGCTTTGGCTCTCCGGCTGACAGCTGGTGGCGCCCAGAACCCACCATGCCACCTACGTCCTGGCGGCAGCTGAATCCTGAGAGCATCCGGCCAGGGGGACCTGGGGGCCTATCCCGCTCCTTGGGCCGGGAGGAAGAGGAGGATGAGGAGGAAGAGCTAGAAGAGGGGACCATTGATGTCACTGAATTTCTGTCTATGGCCCAGCAGGACTCCCACACCCCACTCAGGGATTCGAGGTACAGCCAGGGGCAGGGAATACAGGGGAAGCTGGCTGCACCTTGACATGGGGTGGGGCGTGTTCCCAGGGAGTCTTCTCTGAGATGGGAGGGCCCCTGCCCCACATCTCAGTCCGTGTCTCTGTTATTCATTGGTACACCTACCTGTTCTTGGGGAAAGCCACTTGTGGCCATGTACTGTATGGCTGGGCTTTTGTGAAGCAGCGGCACGGACCCTCTCTCCAGCTCACACTTGGGTCCTTCAGAGGCCCAGTAACTACTCTGCCTGCCCCCTGCCCCTACCCTCCTATCTGTTTGGGGGAACTGAGGGAGTGCCAGGTGTGCTTTGTGTCTGTGAGAGGATCACAGGCCAAGTGGAAATGCCCCAGCTTCCTGCAACTATGCAGTATCCTAGCCCCTGGGTCTCAGAGCAGGTGAAATTGGCCCAGGAAGAGAGAGTGCTTTTTCACCTAAACTTTCGGTCCTCCCAGGGGGGGTTCCTTTGAAATGACAGATGACGACAGTGCTATTAGGGCTCTGACCCAGTTTCCGCTTCCCAAGAACCTTCTGGCCAAGGTGATTCAGATAGCGACATCGTCCTCCACAGCCAAGGTGAGCTGGGTATCCTATAAGTATGTGTGACTGGGGAGCTGGCTTGGTCAAGTCTGGTTTTCCTCCAGACCAGGTGGGAGGGAGACTACAGGTGTATGGGAGGGCCGAAGATGCCCATTTTCCAAGCCCAGCCTGGGCCAGCTGGGGGAACTCCGGGTCCTTGGAGGGTTGAAGCAGCAGGGACAGATTGGAAGTCAGAACACTGGAGCACAGGGAGGGGGCTGGGGACTGTAGGAGTGGAAGACCTATATCTGTTCAAGGGTTGCGGGCAGGAAAGGAGGGTTTGGCGAGGGGGTGGCTGACTTGCTGAGGTTTTCATCTTTGTTGTCAGGCTGAGGGGCTTTGGTTAAGCACAGCTTCTCTCCAGGTACAAGGCCTTTTTGATCCCCCGGGATGTGCTTGGTTCTTAGCTTGTGTTGACAGCTTCAACCCGCAGCTACCATCACACCTGTTTGCTTTGAAAGTGCTGAGAGGACAGTGGGCTAGGAGGGCAGGTAGTGGCATTGCCCAGATGCCGTTTCCTGCTGTGAAATCGTGGTACCACAGGAGAAGCAAGGCCAGGATCCGGGAGCTGCAGCCCCACAGAGCTGGCTTCTGCCTGTCCAGTGGCACTTCTTTTGTGGCTGATGCTTGGTACCTGCTCAGATGGGGGTTAAATCCGTCTCTGTATCCCTTGGCATTCTGAGAACTCCTGGATGTTTTCATTCCCTGCCTTTTTGTAACCATCTCTCTTGCCCTTTGTGTAGAACCTCATGCAGTTCCATACTGTGGGCACCAAGACCAAGCTGTCCACCCTCACCCTACTCTGGCCCTGTCCCATGACCTTTGTCGCCAAAGGGCGTCGCAAAGCAGAGGCAGAGAATAAGGCGGCAGCCCTGGCTTGTAAGAAACTGAAGGTGAGTGCAAGGTCCTTAGTGTGATGCATGAGATGTCTTGGAGCTCACTGCTACCCTTGGCAAATGGTCCACTTTTCCAGGAAATGAAATCTACCGCTGCCAGGCTTTTGGCCTGGGCACATAAGTATCTGGTGTCCCAGCCTTGCTTGTCAGGCTGTGGGGTGCTGTTTCCAGGGCTTCTCGACAGTCCCCGTGGAGGTGCTTTGCCCATGAGCTCAGCCGTTTCAGCACTGTTGGCTGGAACCTGGGTGAAGCCAGGAGACATGCTCATCATTCTGAATGGTATGGAGCTGGAGAAATGATGTCTCTGTTGAGGGACAGACTTGGTATCTAGAAAGATCTTGATAACTTGGGCTTTGTGGCCAAAACAAACCATGCGAACTTCATCTAGGATGAATATTGAAGGGATCAACATCCAGGTGAAGGCAGTGGGGCTTACAGCTAGCAGTCATTTTGAAGTGGCTTTGGAGGTCAGCTGATAGCCCAGTTGTGGGAGTTACCTGAACCCGTGGGGGTCTGGTTTGCAGAATAAGAGAGGAAGGAGCCCCTGTTTACTCTGAATGGTCGGATATACCTTTGGTGTACATTTGGCTCTGGGAACTGAATTTTAGATAGAGCTGATAGTGAGGGGTAACAAGATCCTGGAGAACTGAAGAGGGATGGGCTCAGGTAAGTGGTGAGAGGGAATGGATGTGTCATTACCTGTGGCTCAAGAGAACAGAACTAGGGCTAACTGGGAGAACTTTGAGGAAGCCTGAATTTTAATTTGATAGACAAAAACGGTGATGAACTTGTTCCCAAGAACTCTTGTTTTAGGAGGGTATTTCCACTGTCCTGGGAGCATTTAATTCAAATTTGTGAAAACTAACGTTGGAATAAGATTGCAACTGTCACCATTGTTCAATCTGCTGAAGTCTGCATTTGTCCCCAAAAAATCAGTTTTCGTTGACTGATTTTATGAAGCAACCGTTACAGATTGAAACTGAAAAATAAATGCATTGACAAAAAACAAAAACAAACAGACAAAAAAGTGATGAGAAGAAGACCCTCAGCATGTTAGAGGCCTGTCTCAGGAAGGAGCAAGCTTCTAGGTGGCGGCAGTGTTCTGAGAGCAGCTGACTGCCCCCGGTCAGAGAGGCTGTAGGTAAATTCTCACAGTCCCAGGAAAGGACAGAGGCCTCCCCTGCAGCAAGGTGGCCCTGTTGGCACCTCTTCTGTTCTGGCACGAGGAGGCGGGGGAGGGGGATTGGTCCCTGTGCAGGTAGACTTCTTAAAGGAGGGAGTGTTTGCTCTGGGTTTTGGAGGGTGTGTGGAATCCGGACATGACAGACTATAGGGGAAAATGACTGCTTTTCCACATTTGCCCAATGTGTTGGAATGCTTTGTCTTATTTCTGGTGGGGTGGCTTTGGGCATATAGGGAAATAAAACAGAGAGTTTCCCTTCCAGTGGTTTATTTTATCAAGTTGCATAAGTAGGTATTTCTGGGAACTTCCATGTACGTTTGTACGGTGGACTGGGTGTCATGCAGAGACAGGTGGAGGTGTGGCAGCTGGACGTGAAATGTGTCAGGGATGGCTGGGGTGGGCAGGCAGTGAAGGCACAGGAGCCTGCGACTGGGTTCTGGGGTGGCTCAGGGCCTGGCTTGCCTGTCTCAGGTGGGGATTCATGGAGGTGAGCCTGGGCTGCTGTGGGGACTCCAGCTGCTCGGGAGAGGATTCTTTGTGGCGCCCATCTGCATGGGTGGGGGCTGTAACACTCAGACACGCCAGGTCTGGTTTTGCTTGAATCATTTTTAACATTTTTTTTTTTTTTTTTTTTTTTTTTTGGTGGAGACCTAACATTTTCCTGGTTCCTAATTTCTCCCTCTTGCACCATATCGGCCCAAACCCAAAAATGTCTTAGAAAAGAGGTTGCTCTGCACGACTTCTCTCAAGCTCCTGAGCAGGTCTGGGTCAGTTCTGGAGAGATAGGCATAGACCAGCCGCCCGTGTCCCCTCTGCAGAGCCTGGGCCTGGTGGACCGGAACAACGAGCCGCTCACCCACGCCATGTATAACCTGGCCTCCTTGCGCGAGCTGGGTGAGACCCAGCGCCGGCCGTGTACCATCCAGGTGCCTGAACCCATCCTCCGCAAGATAGAGACCTTCCTGAACCACGTAAGAGAACCCCCCCATTCCTCCTCACCTGCCCGCCTTCATCTACCCAGACCAAAAGCTTTCACCTGCAGCAGGTGGTAGTGACTCCCCGCTTTCCCCACTGGGGATGGAGCCTGGGCGCACCCTTGCCCTGAGCAGTCCTATCTTGCCCACAAGGGTCCCAGGGCAGTTGAGGACTGAGTCCTGCCCAGCGGGTGGGCCATAGCTTCTGGCCAAGGTGAATTATGTGGAGGGGCTGGCTGGCTGTGGGTAAATGAGAAGAAAGTATTTCTCTTCACCATTTTGTTTGCCTCTCCCGTCCCCCAGTACCCCATGGACAGTTCGTGGATCTCCCCAGAGCTCCGGCTGCAGAGTGATGACATCTTGCCCTTGGGCAAGGACTCGGGGCCGCTGGGTGACCCTATCACAGGCAAGCCCTACGTGCCCCTGTCAGAAACAGAGGAGCTGCGTCTGAGCCAGAGCCTGCTGGAGCTGTGGCGGCGGCGAGGGCCGGTCTGGCAGGAGGCCCCCCAGCTCCCTGTGGACCCTCATCGGGACACCATCCTCAGTGCCATCGAGCAGCACCCGGTGGTGGTCATCGCCGGGGACACGGGCTGTGGGAAGACCACGCGCATCCCCCAGCTGCTGCTGGAGCGCTACGTGACCGAGGGCCGAGGTGCTCGCTGCAACGTGATCATCACTCAGCCACGCCGCATCTCGGCTGTGTCCGTGGCACAGCGGGTCAGCCATGAACTGGGCCCCTCCCTGCGCCGGAACGTGGGCTTCCAGGTGCGGTTGGAAAGCAAGCCTCCAGCCCGAGGCGGGGCTCTGCTCTTCTGTACAGTGGGCATCCTGCTACGGAAGCTGCAGAGCAACCCCAGCCTGGAGGGTGTGAGCCACGTCATCGTGGACGAGGTGCACGAGCGGGACGTGAACACGGACTTCCTGCTGATTCTGCTCAAGGGCCTGCAGCGGCTCAACCCGGCCCTGCGGCTGGTGCTCATGAGTGCCACAGGCGATAATGAGCGTTTCTCCCGCTACTTTGGTGGCTGCCCTGTCATCAAGGTGCCCGGCTTCATGTACCCTGTCAAGGAGCACTACCTGGAGGATATCCTGGCCAAGCTGGGCAAGCACCAGTACCCACACCGGCATCGGCACCACGAGGTGAGGGGATACGCCCGCCCCGTCCTGCCCACAGCTCCTGGGCTTTTCTCCATGGATTCCCCTCCTCCTTCCCAAGCCTTGGTTTCCTTGCTAGAAATGGGAATGATCAGGCCTGCTTGACAAGGGTGTGGTGAGGGTTGGAGGTGATGTGTCACGTGCCTTGACCTCACCGAGTCACGGTGGCCGTGTCCTGTGCACGACCCCTGGCCCCGGGGCTGTGACTGGCCTCTCTTCCCCCACCCCAGTCTGAGGATGAATGCGCTCTCGATTTGGACCTCGTGACTGATCTGGTTCTGCACATTGATGCCCGCGGGGAACCAGGTGGGTGCTTTCTCCTCTGCCCCGTGCCCACCCTGCTCTCCATCTGCCGGGAGCCACTAGCTCATGCCTGCAGGGCCTTTTGCAGGTGGGATCCTCTGCTTCCTGCCTGGGTGGCAGGAGATCAAAGGAGTGCAGCAGCGCCTCCAGGAGGCCCTGGGCATGCATGAGAGCAAGTACCTCATCCTGCCAGGTGAGAGCATGTGTGCAAGGATGGTGGCCCCTGACACCAGGCTTGCCCTCTGTCCTGGGGAGTGACTCACCTGGGCTCAGGGCCTTGGGTTTCTTAATAGGCTGCACTACTTTTTTGCTGGCTCTGTGACCTCTACTGGGCATATTACTGATCTGGACTTCAGTTTCATCAAAATAGGGTCAAAATCCTTGCCTGCCCTCATATGGGGAGGTTTTGGCCAGAGCAGTGCCCGTAACCAGTGTGTTCTTGCTGCCTGCCAGTGCACTCCAACATCCCCATGATGGACCAGAAGGCCATATTCCAGCAGCCTCCCGTTGGGGTGCGCAAGATTGTCTTGGCCACCAACATTGCTGAGACCTCCATCACAATCAATGACATTGTGCACGTGGTGGACAGCGGTCTGCACAAGGAGGAACGCTACGACCTGAAGACCAAGGTGGCACCCATCTCCTGGCCCCGCCCCAGCCCAGATCTACCCTGGGCCTGTGTGTCTGGAGAAGGCCACACCTGTGGGATCTCGGTGTCCCTGCTGTGGGGGGCAGTTGAGGAGCTGAGTGAGGTGAAGGCCAGGCGCAGGGGAGCATGAAGGAAGGCGTGTGGTCTGTGTGGCTGCTCACCTGCCCCCTCCCCCAGGTGTCCTGCCTGGAGACCGTGTGGGTGTCACGAGCCAACGTGATCCAGCGCCGGGGCCGGGCGGGCCGCTGCCAGTCAGGCTTTGCCTATCACCTTTTCCCACGGAGCCGGCTGGAGAAGATGGCCCCTTTCCAGGTGCCGGAGATCCTGCGCACACCCCTTGAGAACCTGGTGCTGCAAGCCAAGATCCACATGCCAGAGAAAACGGTGCGGCGGCGGTGGGCAGGGTGGGCCCTGGGAACGTGCAGGTGGGGTGCGGGCTAACAGGCTCTGCCTCGTTGGTGCTGTAGGCAGTGGAGTTCCTCTCCAAGGCCGTGGACAGTCCAAACATCAAGGCGGTGGACGAGGCCGTGATCTTGCTCCAGGAGATCGGTGAGTGGTGCCGGGCTGGGCCGGGCTGCGGAGTGGCTGTCAGGGGCGGGACTGACAGCTGAGCTTGCAGGGGTGCTGGACCAGCGGGAGTACCTGACCACTCTGGGGCAGCGCCTGGCCCACATCTCCACTGACCCACGGCTGGCCAAGGCCATAGTGTTGGCTGCCATCTTCCGTTGCCTGCACCCGCTGCTAGTGGTCGTTTCCTGCCTCACCCGGGACCCCTTCAGCAGCAGCCTGCAGAACCGGGCGGAGGTGGACAAGGTCAGACCCAGTGCCTTTGCGTGGTCCTCTGCTCTCCCTTCCGGCCCTCCGCTCCCTTCGGTCCCGAGGTGGCTTCCTCTGGTCCCTGCCCCCTGACCCTGGCACCCTCCTCCCCTCCCAGGTGAAGGCACTGTTGAGCCATGACAGTGGCAGTGACCACCTGGCGTTCGTGCGGGCTGTGTCCGGCTGGGAGGAGGTGCTGCGCTGGCAGGACCGCAGCTCTCGTGAGAACTACCTGGAGGAAAACCTGCTCTATGCGCCCAGCCTGCGCTTCATCCACGGTCAGCGGGTCCCGAGCTGCCCTGAGCCCCTCCACCCTTCCCACTCGCACTGGGCCGGTGCACCGTGAGCTGTGAACCAGGGGCCCTAGGTTCACCCTGACTTTGCCTCCCCAGGACTCATCAAGCAGTTCTCAGAGAACATTTATGAGGCTTTCCTGGTGGGGAAGCCCTCGGACTGCACCCTGGCCTCTGCCCAGTGCAACGAGTACAGTGAGGAGGAGGAGCTGGTGAAGGGTGTGCTGATGGCGGGTCTCTACCCCAACCTCATCCAGGTGCTGCCCTGGGGAGGGGGCCCCAGGCCACGACCTCTCCTTCCATCCCAGCTCCTTGCTCATCCCACCCACTTTCTCCTTCATCGTTGCAGGTGAGGCAGGGCAAGGTGACCCGGCAGGGCAAGTTCAAGCCCAACAGTGTCACGTATAGGACCAAATCCGGCAACATCTTGCTGCACAAGTCGACCATTAACAGGTGGAGGAACCGTCAGGCTGGGGCGGGGCAGCTCGGGTGGTTCAGCAGGGGGCCTCACCCAGCTCTTCGTTCCCTAGGGAGGCCACACGGCTACGGAGCCGATGGCTGACGTATTTCATGGCTGTCAAGTCCAACGGCAGCGTCTTTGTCCGGGACTCCTCCCAGGTGCACCCACTAGCTGTGCTGCTACTGACCGACGGGGACATCCACATCCGTGGTGGGTACCTGCACACCTCCCGCCCCACCGCTCCTCCTGCTGCTCTGTCTCCTCAGGGGTCCGGCCTCACTCACCCGGGCTCCCCGCGTCTCTCCCTTCCTCCAGATGATGGGCGCCGGGCCACCATCTCCCTTAGTGACAGCGACCTGCTGCGGCTGGAGGGCGACTCGCGCACCGTGCGGCTGCTGCGGGAGCTGCGCCGGGCCCTGGGCCGCATGGTGGAGCGGAGCCTGCGCAGCGAGCTGGCCGCACTGCCGCCCTGCGTGCAGGAGGAGCACGGGCAGCTGCTTGCGCTGCTGGCGGAGCTGCTGCGCGGGCCCTGTGGCAGCTTTGACGTGCGCAAGACAGCTGACGACTAAGCCCTGTCTCCGCTGGGGCCATGTACAGAGTGCAAATGTTTATTTAAAATAAAGTTCTATTTATCCCTTGTGAGCATCGCTATCCGCTGGGGCTCCCCAAACCAAGAGGAAGAGTGAAGGCTCAGAAGGGAGGGCCCCAAAGTCTTAGGAGAGCAAGGGGCTTAGAACCCAGCCCTCAGGAGCCTGAACCACTCATGCGGGTTCTTGGCTTGTGCTGCTTGGCCCAGTCTAGTTGTCTTTGTCACAGCCGCGGTGGGAGGCAGTGTCCTTGCGTGTGCAGCAGGGCCCGCAGCGTGGATCCTCTGGCTGGCTGCCACCTGCTAACCCAGGCAAACGGGAGGGAGAAGTTCCACAAGCAGCCTTAACCTTTGGTCACAGCCACAGATTCACAGACGAGGGGCTGAGGTCAAGACTGCACGCTGCACCCCAGTCCCTCGATGCGAGGGGACAAGCTGGGGGCTGTGGGGGCCTCGGATGCTGAAGACGTAGACAACCAGGATGTATACAGAAGACAGGGCCTGCGTGGTGGGACATACGAGCTTTATTTGTTCTGGAAATGGTAACAACAATCACAGATCAACATGGTTAACGGCTGAGCCATAAGCAAATGGGGAAGTACAGAAACGTTCCAGCCCCAACGGCTGCAGAATAGAACACAGCACACACGGCCTCTGGTCCCACCTGTCAGGGCGGCCTTCTCAGCTTCTCTGGCTTGTGGGACCCTTCAAGGGAGCTGTGACCAAACCACCTTTCAGAACACTGACCACTCCAGTGCCCCCTAGAGTGCTCTCCGCCGGGGTCACCTCTCCCACCCCTACCTTTCGGCCAACGGAGTAAAAGGACCGAGAGAGCTTGTTGTCCACCCCAGCATCAACACAGGTGCAGGTACCTTTAGGCCCAGCACTGTCACCCCACTGCATCTGGCACCCCACCTCCCACTGCTCCTCCCAGTTTCATCTCACCCTTTCTTGCAGACAAAACACGGATGCCCTGATGTCCCTGGCGCCGTTGAAGCACTGTGTGGACAGTCTCTGGCCCTGGGAGCGCTTTTCCCACAAGACCCCTGCAATTTCTTGGTATGTGCTTGGGGAGCTGGTGTCGAACCTCCCTGGAGAAAATGCTACCTCAGAAAGGGAGAGCACCTGCCCAGCCCAGACACCCTCCCTCTACATGGACTTCGAATCTGATCCTAGGTCAACAGCTCCCACCTTCTCAGTGCCAAGGGATGCCAGAGGAGGAGGTGGGGAGTGTGAGGGGCCAAGTCTGCACTGCAGAAAATGCTCTTCCAGAGGAGAAGCCTTGGAGACTCCCAGGCCATTTCACTACAAACTGTTACGTTTTAATCCTTTATTAGAAACCATGCAAACTTTAATACAAAAAATACAAGTGCAATAAGAATCTTCGTGTCAATACAATTCCCGGGACTTATCATTGCAGCCATCCCAAGACCAGGCCTAACCAGGACACACCCCTTAGGCTGGCCTCGCCTCTCCTCTCTCCCCTCTCCAGTCAGGCCGTAAGGGAGCCTGGATGGCCCATCTCATGTACTTATTTTTAAATTTCCAGACTTGATTCCCCACTATCCACATGAGTTCTGAACACATCGGGCTCCCTGGCAACTGAGGGCTCGAGTGTCCTAGGTTGGAGGCTAGGAGGAATTTGACCTCCATGGCCCTTTCCAGCCCGACCTTGTCTCCCACCAGATCCCAGGGAATGAGACAGACATAGATGCCAAAACCAGCCTCTTGGTTAGAAAAGAAAAGCAGCATACACACAAAATGCCAGAACCACCAGTCCACACTCTGACCAGCCCCTAGCGGTCCCTGCCTGTCCTCTAGCCCACAGCCCCCCACTGCGCCTGCCCTGCCCACACCACCTCCGGGGCCGGGGGCCCCGAGCTGCCCAAGCCAGGGCAGCCTCCAATGCCTCACCTCCCGGTTGGAGGCGTCAGGATCTCCCCTCCCTGTTTCCTTTAACACCTACCAACGACTTTCATTCAGACATGGCTTCAACCTGCAAAACTACTCCACTGGTTTTCAGGTTATTTAAAAAAAAAAAAAAAAAAGATAGTGTGACAGCAGCTAGGTAGGTATGGGAAGCAGCGGGGACAGGCAGCACTGCCCCTGACTAACTTGGGGGAGGGCAGCAAGAGGTGCCTGGCGCCACCTGCGAGGTGGGCACCACTGTGGGGTCAAAGGAAGAGGCAGTGGCTTAGCAGGCTCTAGGGTACGCAGTCAGCACCCAGCCATCACGTGGACATCCACTTCCACTCTTCCCTCCAGATGGACCAGCGAAGAGGGAGGGTATGTCAGTTTCTCTTGGGTTTGGTCCAAAAAACCCAAACAAACGAAGAGGAGGTTGGACTCCGGCTCCCGCCACCCAGATCCCAGGAGGTCCTGAACTAGCCCCCCAACCACCCCACTTTCCACCCAACCTTCTCCGCGGAGCAGCGGCGCAATGGTGAGGACAGGGAGCCAAGCAGGGAGCTGGGCCTGGGGCTGGGAGTGGAGGGAGCATGGGGACGGGGCTGCTGCCACCCTGGGCAAGTGAGGCGGGAGGGAGGGAGGGAGGGATGGAGGGGCCTAGAGGGCAGCCCCAGAGAGGGAGCTAGGGGCCCAGGTGCCTGAGCTGGGGCCGCCAGGGAAGTGGAGGGGGGCGGGAGACAATGTCGGCCCCGTGGTCGGTGCGGGCCCTGGCGTTTGCCCGGAACGTCAGCCTGTAGGTCTCAATCTGCAGTGACACAGGAGGAGGGAAGGGAGAGGGTGACGGGGGAGACAAGAGGGGGAACACGGGGGACGGAAGACGAGACCAGAATGTCATCATTAGATGCCTGGAAAATAAAAGGTTGCTTCGTTAAAATTCAGGCCACACTCCGGTCAGAAAACAAAGGAGTTTCAATCTGCAGCCAGTGGCAGGGCCCCTGGCTGGCCCTTAGGCCGAGCCCAGCCACTTACTTGTCTCCTGGATCTGGCTGTCCAAGGTCTGGGCCTCCCTTTGGTCACCACCCCCTGCCAGGGTGGTGTGGCCACTGAGGCCAGTGGCTGAAGTGGGGGCGCCAGCTTCGGGCGCTGCCTCAGGGACGGCCAGCTCCTCCCCAGCTGGGGGGCCCGGACACGGAGGGGCCTCGCTGCCACCGCCCTCAGTCTACAAATGAAACAGTGGGGGAGACAGTGCAGGGTCAGTCGGGGAGGGCGTGGGATGGTGATGGTGGTGGGTTTCACACACAGTCCCCACCCCCGCTGCTGCGGCTCCCCATTGGCTCAAGGTACAGTCACCTGGGAGTCTAGACCAGGTGCCCCCCACCCCCGCCACCGCCAGACCAACTCCTGGCCTGGGTGGCAGGGTGCTGGGTAAGAACTCAGGCTCTGGGGCAGTAGAGCAGTGCAGCCTGGCTAGTGACACGCTCTGAGAGCCTCCTCTGGGAGACGAAAGGCTTCGTGAAGCCTCTGACATGAGGAGTGAAAGGTGCCTGGCTTCTCAACAAGGCTGATGCCAGATCAAAACACTTATGACAGCAGATTGTTAGCAAAAAAACTAAGGAATGATCTCAAATTGTGGGTCTGGAGCCACTAGGGCTAGGGAGCTCCGGGAGCTTGAACCAGTTCCTGAGGGGTGCAGGCCGCCACCTCAGACCTAATGGATCCTAGGGCACTCCCTGCACATGTGAGTGTTCGGAGAGGCTTTCTCGGCCATTCCTGGGGCAGCGCTGCCCGTGTATCCATCATTCATGCGCCCCTGACACAGGCCGCCTCTGTGCTGGGCACCTTTCTGGGGCCTGGGGACACAGGAGGGAAGAAGGTGTCCAAGGAGGTGTGAGGGAGACTGTGGGGGCCTGGCGAGGAAGACCTTGTGGTGGCCGTGGACACCCAGTGTGAGTCCAGAGCACAAGAGGGAGGGCTGCTGGGAGGCACTGGAACGCCCAAAGGCGACAACAGGAGAAATCAGAGCAGTGAAAGAAATGGGCCTCTGTGTTAGAAAAACAGTTCCAGAAGTGATAAGAAAGGGAGGTGATGTGAGTAAAGAAAAGACTTGCGGTCAGAAAGGCCCAGGCGTGAGCCCTGGTCTGCGTGCGCCCGTCGTGTGGCCGACGGGCCGGGGACAAGTGACTACACCCAAGTTAATGCCCCGGGGGTGCTGACCAGAGAACGGCCCCTCACAAGGTGTGGAGCATGTCCTGAGAGGCTGCGACAGAGGGAGCTAGTCCGGGCTTGAATGGAGCACTGCGGGGGGCGGGACAAAGTGCGGGCTGGGATGGAGCCACGCTGCGGTCAGATGCAGGGGGAAGGCCTGGAGCACTGCTCACGTCCCCTCTCCCTCGCCCACCGCTCCCTGAGCAGCTGCAGCCACCCTCAGGCTTGGAAGCCGGCAAGGCGCTGCCCCCACGGCCCCCGCTACCCGATGACACTGAACAAAGGACAGACAGCATCTTGGCAGACAAAAGGTCTCACGGTACTGTGGAAGGAGCTCGGAGGGAAGAGGGGGAGGGGAGGGAGGAGAGGCCCAACCAGGATGGGAAGCCCACCGCCCAAGTGCGCACAGGCCTCCAGAGGGGGTGGATGCCGGGCCTGCCTTCACAGGCAGCTAAAAATGCGCCATCCCGCTCCCAGGCCTGGAACAGAGCCTGACACAGAGCAGGTACCGAACACTCCCGTCTCAGGAGGTGCTGCGAGAACCGTACCACACAGAACCCGGCCTTGTGGGGACCTGCACTCCAGCCCTGTCCCTCTGAACATGGCTGAGATGGGCTCAAAAAGGCAGGCCACGGCTCTCAGGAGAACATTCCGCCTCCAGCTGGACAGGTGAGAGGTGACCGGGCTGGGGCCTCTTCACCTCTCCTGCCTTGCTCAGGACTGATGACAGACGATGGAAACAGCAATGGTGTGGGTGAAACATGACCCCTGAAGAGACTGAGGGGCGGTGACAGGTGCCCACCTGCTGGGACCCAGACTCCAGCCGCACAACCCCACACCCTAGCTGTGTCCCCACCAGGACCCACTCACTACCTTCACGGCACCTCCTGCAGGCAGGTGGCCCACGTTATCAAGGGACCCCACCTTCGCCTGGGCCTTCTCCTTGAAGTTCAGCTTCTGACTTTCAATCTTGACATCTCCTCCACCTGGAATGAAACAGAAATGGGTCACTGTGGGTGGCAGAGAAATACCCCTACAGGCAAAGCCAGGAGGCTGGCCAAGGACTGGGATGTGCCCAGTATAGAAACAGGGAAAAAGTGACCTGCTCTGAGGACAAAGGAAGAGGCACAGTGAACACATGCTTTCAGCCTCATAAACACCCTGTTGGTCAGGGTCAGGATCCTGGAATCCTGGTGTGCCAGCTGCCAGCACTGATACTGGAGGAGAGGAGTGACTTGCCCAAAGTCACCAGTGAGCCAGTGACTCACAGGATGGAGTATGGTCTAGGTGAGCAGTTTAACTGAATCTCACTGTCATGAAAAGAAGGGAAGGCAAGAGGCGGGAGCAGAGGGGAGGCAGTCTGGACACAGGCAACATTCAGAGCTCAGCCAGAGTGAAGCCACGGGATCAAGGACAAAAGCACTGTCACTGGCCAACCGGGCCCTCAGCTTGGCTTTCCCTTGAGCCCTTCTTCATTCTCCCATCTCCTCTTGGCTCATATCACCGACCTCAACACCTAGCTTCCTGCCAAATTCTCCAGGTATCCTACCCACTGGATTTCTGGCCCCTTGCAAAAACTGGACCTCAAGTCACTCAGTGTCACTAGGGAAGGAGGTATCTCACAAGAGTGGATTTTCCAGATAGAAGGAAAAATGAAGGGTAGTTAAGGGCCAAAGTGTTTTGATCCTTTTAAACAGAACACCTTCTAAAATGGATGACACTTTTTGCTGAGAGGGAAGGGAGTTTCCTTTGCCTTCGCCTTAACTGGCCCGTGGCGTGGAGACTGATCTCTGAGACACCAGACCTGTCAGCCAGTGTGCCTGCCGCTACAGATACGGCCCTGCCCCAAATCTGCTGCTGACCCAGGGTCCCACGAGGCTCTTAGGGTACAGCCGAGGCAAGAACGCAGGCCCTGCTCAGACAACATTGCCAGCGGCTCACAGGCCTCCGCGGGGGTGCCAGGCCACCTGCGCTGCTGGCAGGAGAGTCTTCATTGCTGTAGTGGCAAGATCCACATGGGCAGGCCAAGGCGGCATTACTGAATGGCTCCCTATCTCCTGCTGGAGCTGGTGGTGGATGCTTCACTGCTCGGGAATACCCTTTGCTCCTGAGTCTGACAGGCAAGGCCCGGCCACCACTCTCCAGAGCTCCTTCAGCACCAGCTCCTGAACGCTCGCCTGGGAGGCCGAGAAGAGTTCTTAGCCCACAGCGCACCTTCCCCTAGGCCTAGGTCAACAGCGCCATATGCACACGGCAGGTCCTCAAGATGCTGCTGGTGCAAGGGGCAAACCTTACACACTGTTCCTCCTCCAACTAAAAGGTTAGTGCCCAGAATACCCCCTCCCTGACAGGGACTGAGGACTACGTTGTTTCTACTGCTGTGCCCTGGGTGTGTGGCTCCAGGAATCTTCATGGAAGGACAGAGACATAGGGGTGAAACCTGGGACAAGGGAGGTACCACTCACCAGGCTTGTGCTTAATGTTAGCCTTGGACCCACACTTGGAGGAGACCTTAGAGATGTCCACCTTCTTGTTCTGAATCTGAACCTGAGGAGAAAAACACATAAAAAAATGACTGCCTCAGAGAGAGAGGGTGTACTGCCAGGTCCAAGCCCATGCTCTCTTTATAGTCTCCAAACCCGAGGTCAGAGGCCGCCTTCTCCAAAGCCTTCCCTGGCTCTAACCTCACTCCATCTCTTCTTCATACCACCTCTTGGAGGGACCTCACCATCAGCTGTACACTAATCACTTCATGTGCTCAATCATCATCTATAGCGTACCTACTACCATCAAAACAGCAGCCTCTACTCTGGCTCATCTTTCCAACAAGGCTGCAATTCTCCCTAAACAGGAGCTTGGGGAAATGCACTTTTCCCAGCCACAGATCTGGCAGCTGCTAAAGCAAGCCACCACGTGTCCTCGGCAACGGTGACAGGCTCATCTTGCGCCATCCCTGAGATGACCTGTGAGGAGTCAACAGAGGTCACTCGCCACGGCTGGGCTCTCGCCAGGGTGTGTAGCCCACACACCTGCTGACAGTGTGCCCCAGATGAACCTAGTCCTCAAAAAAAGAATAGTTGATGAGGGGAAGTTCCGCTTTATAGATGTATTCCAGCCAATAAATGAAGAAGGGACAGCAGAATTAGAGTCTCACCACAGTGCACCTTCACTGAACTCATGGTTTTGGGCATCAACAGCCGCCAGCATCACGAGGAGCGAGACGACGAGAAGAGTGAGACATTATGTTTCCTGACAGAAACACCACCACTGCTTATGAACGTCTTGCAAAAATGTGGGGAAAAAAATCAAGTCTGAATCAATCTAAAGAAAACTGTGGGACTAACGAACATGTTAAGTGAAACCATGGGGACATCCTCAGCAGAATCCAAATTCTAGGACAAACCACTCAGTTTACTCTTGAAAAATATTACCGTGAAAAAAGAAAAAATGAACAGGGAACTTGTAGAGGAAGAGAAACCTAAGATCATAAGATGCAAATCAACCAATCACAACTTATGGACCTTACTTGTTTCCTGATTAAGCAAACCTGTTTAACATGCTATGGGATTTTATATTATATACATATGTATATTAGAGTTCTTATCTTTTAAAGTTACATATTAGAATATTTGCAGATAAAAGATATAACTAGAACTGGCTTCAAAATAACTGGGGTGGGCATTTATAGATAAGAATGGCCACAAAGATAATAAATGAAGCTGGGTAAAAAAGTACATCCAGTTCATGTTACCATTTTTTCTACTTTTGTATATGTTTGAAAATTTCTATAATTAAAAGTTTTAGGGACTTCCCTGGTGGCACAGTGGTTAAGAATCCGCCTGTCAATGCAGGGGACACGGGTTTGAGCCCTGGGCCAGAAGATCCCACATGCCGTGGAGCAACTAAGCCCGTGCACCACAACTACTGAGCCTGCGCTCTAGAGCCTGTGAGCCACAACTACTGAAGCCTGCGTGGCCTAGAGCCCACGCACCACAACGAAGAGTAGACCCCGCTCGCCGCAACTAGAGAAAGCCCGCGTGCAGCAACGAAGACCCAAGTCAGCCATAAATAAATAAATAGATAAATATATATATATACATATATATATATATATATAGCTTTAAAAAGCTTAATTGCATCTCACTAAGTTAACAAAGCCTCTGAGACAAGCTCTGCCTTCCCAGGCTGGTACATAGAAGAGCCACAATCCGCTTCCAAAAGCCAAAAGATAACCCCAACCCGCTCCCCTAGCCACCGGCCTCCACTGACGGCTTCGGCTTTAGGGAGCCACGTGCTGCTGCTCTGGCCTAGGACGTGTGTTTCTCGAGCTAGCCCCAAAGTCGCCCGCAGTGACGCCTGGCAGCCAGCACCAGCCTGTTCACCACCAACCAGGCATTCCCGCACCTCGCTCCAGCCGTGTGCTCACGTGATCTGCCCCTGGCCTGCAGGCCACTGCAGGTGTCAATACTGCTACTGAAGTGACACTGCCAACAGGTCTCAGAATCCATGAACATACACACCCCTCCTTGCAAGGGTGAAATGGAACTAAAACTGCTGCAACATTTAAACTGGGATCAGCCACAGAAGTAGCTGCCATGTTCTCACCCGATGTCCTCTCAGTTCTCAACAAGAGGCATGTTTACGTGTACGTGGGAACATGTGGGGAGTACTGACCAGTATCCTGTTCCAAGCCACGAATCCCTGTGGTAACCCCAGAATTTCTCTCTGGGGGGAAGGGGGGCCCTGTGGGGGAATGGGGTTAGACACGTACGGCTGGTGGCCACCCTTCTTATACACAGGTGTATTCATGGTGGTTTTATGGAGGGGCTGATGGAAGGCACGACAGCGCCTTAGTCCAGGCTGTTTACCCTCATCTTCCCACTGGAAACACTGTCACAGGCATTTTCCTAATGCTCTGCTGTTTAAGGAAACCTCCTAAAATGAAAACTCTTTTAAAAAGTATATTCCCTCACCAAAAAAATCTTGTTTGAAGTCATGTGTAGGCAGTGTGGGAAGACCATACTAGGTGACGGATAAACGGGGACTATTTTCAGAGCTCTGACATACACCACACAACATATAGAAATGCATTTGTGTCTCTCACACACACACACACACACACACACACGCAACCCAGTTCCCTCAGAATCCCTGTTCACCTTCTGTTTGCATCTAGGCCAAAGCCTGAGAGGAAAAGGTAGGGCCAGTGCCTACCTGTGCCCTTCACGGGTTGGATCTTTCTCACCTTAACCAGACACTGCCTTTAAAAGCTTCACCCACCTCTGCCTTTCCACACTGGGATGGCTGATCTCTGGCCAACTTCCAAGTTGGCCAAGAACCGGCCACCCAAGTGCCAAGGATGCAGTTTCTGCCCACGCCAGGAAGAGCCAGTGGTGGGGAGATGACCAGGAAGGACGTGCAGTAGGGGAGTTGTGCGGGGGGAAGAAAGAGGGGTTCTTTGTTTGCACCCTCACAGCAGAACTGCAGGGTCAGGCCCTCTGTAAGCCATGGGCAGGATGACATGACCACCGAGGGGGTGGGGGGACAGAGCCTAAAAATGAAGAGGGTAAGCAGAGCGGGACTTAATCCAGGTCAGGAAAGAGAGAAGGAACCGAATGACCCCAAGGGAGACCAGGACAGGGCAGCTCTCTCCCTCTTGGGGTGGGAGAGAAGCGAGGGGAGAGGCGGTGAGGGCAGGGCTCTGTCACAGGGACGTGGCAAATGCAAGTGTGTTCTCCACATGCCAGATGACAGTGGTGACCTACCCCATCTCTCCCTAGACCAGGACCTCCCTATGAGCTCCAGTCACCCGTGTCCCTAGCGCAGATCTTAAGGGTGGCACAGAGTAGCAGCATGATAAACAGGATGTCTGGATGGGAGAGGGAAAGAGCCAAAAAGAAAAGGAAATAGGAGGGAGGGGTTGGAAAAGGGAAAGAGTGGGGGAAGGAGAGCAGAAAGAAAAGAGGGGGAAGGAAGCAGGGAGAGGAGAGGAGAAAGAGCAGAGTCACAGAGATGAAGGGAGGGCACAGGAGGGGTGGGAGCACGTGGAACACAAACTCCCTGCTCTACAACAGCAAGGACTCAAGGATGGGCTCCGGACAAGTCCGGACACCTGTCTCCAGGTGAGGACCACTGCATCCCCAACAGCGGACTCGAGACAGACCACATCCCTCAGACCAGGTCTCTGAACTCCTAAGGCCTCCCACCCCCAGGGGCAAAAGATGCCAAGTGGGTGTCACCCAGCTGTCGTTTAGGGCTCACCAGAAACACTCAGTCTGAACACATTTGAGCATCGGGGTCCCCCCGACTCCGCTCGCCCGCCAGCGCGGGGCGGCCCTCTTTCCAGGGTGCCTCAGACGCCAGCGGCCCCGAGCGCATACTTACATTACCACCTCCAGGGACATGCTTAATATTGTCCTTGGAACCACACTTGGACTGAATATGGCTGTAGCTCACTTTTTTGGAGACTATCTGGACCTGGAGTGTTAGAGAACAGAAAAAACAACACAAAGGGAGAGGGCTGGTTAGAACCGACACGGGGCAGGCAGTGAGTACACACGTGACCACGATGAGCGGCAGGGAGTGCTGTTAAAACCCCACCTTCAGCAGAACAGCTGTGGAAAAGCACAGGCCAAGGAACTGGAAGGAGCAGGAAAGAGAGTGAGAACACGAACAAACAACACAAGGACAGAAGATGTCGCCAGAGCGCTACATGGGCATCCTCACTGCTCCTGGGGGCCGGCTGCAGTTCGCAGGGTGCAGACAGCAGTGGCCCCAATGCCCACTCAGCCACGGCCCACCCCCCGCCTGCTCTCTCCCCGAAGCTCCTCTCTACAAGGGTCCTGCTCATCCGGACCTGTCCTCACCCAAGGACGGCACTTCCCTTAAATCTGGGGCCTGGAATCCCTGCAGCCAGACCTGCTCTAGGAAGCAAAGGCTGTGTGGAGAAGCCCGGGGCCGCTGGCTCACGGCCCAGATCTGACGCTGATGGGAAGGAAGGGACCAGAGGCCGCTGGACCTGCTATGCAGAAGCCTGGGCACCAGGGGGCACAGGCCGAAGCCACACTTCCACGCAGAGCCCACTTGTCTCAGGACTCAAGAAAGCACAGTGCAATTGAGGTTTAAGTCTAGTCTTCTTTTTGATTCCAGGGTAAAACCCCTTCCACAATCCTCCAGATGTCCAATCCTGTGCCCTGTTTCATATGCGAAGAGACTAGGCTCTGGGCAGGGCTGCAGTGAGGCACAATCTGGGGGGAGGGGCACCTGCACACTGTGTTGCATATAAACGGCTCCCCCTGGAACGGAGCAACACAAAGGCTCAGGATCCAAGATCTGGGACAAAGAATTCTTTTTGAGCCTTCTCAAGAAGGAATAGTTGCCAGCATCCTTCCTTCCTTTTCTTAGAGCACTTCACAAATGATGTTGCCCCCAAACTGAAGGGTTCTCCCCAGAGTAATCTACCCTGAGAAACTCCAACTGTTCTTGCCTTCTTTACAATATCAATGATGAACAACTGGTGAGCAAACCACTTTCCTAATGAACCAGAGACCTACAGGACCTCTAGAAGCTCTCAGGAACCATGGTGCAGCCTTCCCCACCTGCCAACCATACAAAGTCCTTGCCCTGGCCACCTACCTGCCACAGATAAGGGCAGAAGGTTCCCAGGGCAAGAGGAGGGCCCTGGCTCCAGGGTGTGGAGACAAGGGGAAAGAACCTAGCGTTTCCCTGCTGCATCCAGGTGACGGAGCAATCCCTATGCTGAGTGGGTTTTCGCTGGGAATCAGCATCCTAACTTTCAGTACAGAGGTCCTTGGAGAACCAGGACAAATGAAGCTATCTCCACACCCAGAGGTGTTGAGAGGGGCCTTCAGTTGAACTTGAAGCACAGGGGCTCCAGGGTTCCTATTGCTGGAAGGTTACCAGTGCCATGTCTTACCGAGGAAGAAGCTGGGTACTCTGTGTGTGTTTGTGTACATAATGGGTGTGTTTCAGATCAAGGTCAGAGTGAAGGAAGTGACTGAAAGTGTTTGGATCCATTTTATCCAGCTAAATAAATATTCCCTAAAGGGCTAGTGGGCTCCTAGCTCTGTTAACTCTCAGGTTAATAGAGAATATTTTGTGATGCCTGAGTCATCAAACACAGAGGAAGGAACACGGGGAGAAGTAGAAACTAGTTAAGGATAGGAAAAAAGTGCAATAGAAGGGAAAGTGACTGAGGCTGGAAGAAACAGTTGACCAGCTTTTACCTTCAAGAGGTAAAAGTCTAAATAAAACTCACTTTCCCAGCAGGCGGTTTCTGTGCACTGCCAATTGGGCCGGCTGCTTTAGTGACTGCGTTAGGTTCAGGCTTTCGAGCTGGAGCAGCTGCCTCTGTTTTTTTCTCTACTTTGGCCTAGATGGAGATAAAGGGAGGGCAAATTTCAAACCAAGAGGACAAGAGCCCAGATACTAAGAAGGGAAGAAGGCTGAAGGGGACTCACATCCAGGCCAGGCCACCATGCAGAAGCAGGTCACCCTTGCTCCTAGAAAAAAACCACCGATTTGCCAGGGCAGACCAAGCTGGAGGGAGAGGGGCTACAGACCAGACTTGAGACACGAGGAAGAGTTCAAGACACCATTCGTGGAGAAGAGGCAAGAAGGAGGCTAAGTGAGCGATTCTCTTCTGAGTGTGTACTGGGGTTTTCAAATCACAGTGTCCCACCCCCCTGCCCCATGTTCTGATAATGCCCCAAGCAAGCTGCCATGGTCACAGGGAGCCACTACTCATGATGGGAAGTGCCACACCCTCAGGTACGTTGGAACAGAAAATGCTTTCATCACCAGACTGAGTTACTCAACTCTTCACCACGACCTGCTGCAACTTTTGCACCATGAAAACATAAGAAGAGCACATGGGCTGGGTGGGGAACGGGCTGCCCGGCAGCACCACAGCCCCAGATGCCTGGCTGGGTATGTTAGAGCCTAATCTCTTGTCAAAAGCAACTCTTGGGCCCTTATCCCAGTTTTCCATCAGTGTCTTTCAACAGCACCAGGATTCCGCTTCATTCTGGACCCTCTTCAATTTTTTAGCAGCTCTGGATTGAAGCAATTTAAGTATCCTATCCTGAGTGGCGGGGGGGCGGGGGGAGGCGCACGCTGGTGGTGGTGGTTTAAGTGCTAGAGAATGAGACAGGAGGTGAGAAGGTTGCTAATCCCGGGACTTCGAACTTGGACTTTTGCCACCACCTTTTCACACATAAGATCCCCGTGGTTGCTAATAGTTAACAAATAATTCTGGGGTGGATGCACCCAGAAAGTCCTTAAAGTGAAGCGCTGTGGCCAGCCATGCTTCTCCATCTCAACACTCTATCAAGGTCCTTTGTTTAGGAAAGCCAGGGGCTTGCAGCAAGTCACCCTGGCCACAAGAGGACACTAGTCCTCGTTCAGACAGACTCTCCACCCAAGACACAGCTTAGAGAACAAAGAGGCGGTCCATCTTCTTTCTGCCTATCCTGCTGTTCACAGTGCAGGGGTAAGAAACAGAACAAACCAGGTTCCCGCCCAGTGTCTCTCACCTGTTCAAGGCTCAGAGGCCTCCTCTGTTTGTTTTGTAAAGCAGAACACTTTTTCCTCCAAAAATGTAAGCCTAAACCCCAAAATGCAGAACAGGAGAGGAGAAGAGAAAGCTCAGAGCCACCTGCTTGCTGCTGCTGGGAGGCGGAGCCCAGGATGAAATTCCCTGACACTGAATGCAACGTCCTGACTGCTCCCTGCATGGTGGGCCCCTTGAGCCGATGCAAGGACATGCCTGGGAACGGTGCTTAGATGTGGCAGGGGAAGAAGCAGGGGCCAGCCTACCGAGGACCCCAAGCTCCCTGGACTCACCCGGCCTCCTCCAGGCTGATGCTTGATGTTTTCCGTGGAGCCAACCTTGGAACGGACATTCTTCAGATCAGGGGCAGAAGCATTGGTAGCCACGCGGCCCAGCCTTGGGGCAGAGGAGCTGGGCTTGGCTGACGTGGGCTTCTTGTCCACAGAAGGAGTCCCAGAGGGCCGGGGAGGCGTGGCTGTGGGCTTGACGCGGCTGGGAGTCACCCCTGCTGGGGGTGCCACCCCAGGGACGGTGGCGCTTTTCTTCATGGAACTGGTGGAGGTGCTCTTTGGGCGACTCACGTCAGCTGCAAAGGTGGGAGTGAGAGATAACAGATGTGCAGGGGAGACAGCAAAGGGAGCCTTAAAGCCATGGAAGAGGTGGGGGTTTAAATATGGGATCCATGAAGCGGCGGATGGGGTCTTACCTGGTGCAGACTTCGTAGCTATCTTCTTGATGTCTGCAGGTTTCCCCTCAGTCTTGACCGCTGCACAAATGTATACTTTTTAACATCACGATTAACAAAATAACCTACTGAATGGCTCATCCAAAACTGAGGTTCATGCATTCATTCAACGATTACTAAACTGTCTGAGCCAGGGGCTGTGCTAGTATCTGAGAACAAACTAATAAATCAGACAGCCAAGTAAAGACCACGCCCTGATGGAGCGTCCATGGTCAAGCACTGTGTCTTACTTTTTTCTGCAGTCTTGACAATGCCTTCCCTTCTACGTGGCCTTTCTCTGAATGGCCTATTTCTTATCATGAAAGTCCACGAACACAACGTGCTGGGTGCTGTGGCGTTACTAAGAAAGGAATAGTAAATTCTACCTTGGAATTCATGAGAATCCCCTTCACTCAGGATTTTTCTGGATACACATACTTACTAACCTCACATGGAGATCGAGGCTATCACTTTTCAACAGACCTCATTAAGGACTGGTGCACAAGCAGGTCTGCACAGCTGTCTGTGATGCCGGCTGGCGCTATGGCTGGAGCAAAAAGCCAAGGCCCCACCCTCCTCCCCACTGGTTCCCGTGGGAGGGAAGCGCAGTACTCACCAGTGGGCCTCTTGGGCAGGGGTGTAGAGGGGCTCCTACTGCTTGGCCCAGCTGAGGCAAGAGTGGCAGCTGCTGTGGCTTTTGGAACAGTCTGGGTGCTCTTGGAGCCAGGCCTACTGGCCAGGGCAGAAGACAACTTGGATGGCGAGGCTGGCTTGGATGGTGAGGCCCGCTTCTCAGGAATCTTTGCCTCTGCAACAGGCTGCTAATAGGAAAGTGGGAATAAGAGCTGCAGGTCAGCAATAGGCCGAGGAAGTCACGCCAAAGGATGGTTCCATATAAGCTTATGCCAGAAAGCAGGGGTACTGTGGGTTTGGCAGCCACTGATAGGAAATATATGTGGCTATATGATCAAAGTCCTCCACACAACATGAGAAATGGCCATGTAGGGTGCCGTGTGATTGGGGATCAGGAAACAGGGAGTCAAACCACCTGAATCCAACCTGAACCAGTGAGAATGAACAGCCCTGAAAATACCCCACACCACAAAGTATGTCTGCCTCAGGATCCACTGCATTAAATACTTATGTATTTAAGGTATTAATATTTGACCAGAGATCAAACAAATACATAAAACAAAAAATTTAAAATGTTCAGTCAAATTCAGCCATTCTTTTGGCTAAGATGCACCCAGTGAATTCCGAACAGGATGGAGCTGCAGCTGGAAACTGCATTGGCCAAATCAGTCAGGTCTAAGCTCCAGCCCCAGGCAGGCCCCCAACTCACAGTGTGATCTTGGGCAAATCACTGAGCCTCTCTGGGTTTTATTTCCTCATCTGGACAAAGGAGGCTGGAACAAAGGATCGCTACGGACCAGCCTTGATAATAAGTGATGTTAGGGATGGGAGGATGAGGATTCTGTAAGAGCACAGGGACAGTGAGAAGCGGCAGTGGAGGGTGCAGGCCTGACCAACAGGGGGAATGAGGCCAATGCCACAGTTCTGACTGAAAGCAAAAGGGAAAAGCCTCTCAAGTGCAGACACAGGCCATCTGGGTCACTCTAGCTCCTCTTCCATGGAGGCTGGGCATGTAGTCACTATCAAGGAAGGGAAGGAATCAATACAGCCTGGTTTCTACAGGAATAGGCAATGAACAGACTGTTTTGATAAGCAAATATACCATGTTACTCAAGAGAGTAAGCCAAACAACAGACAAAGGGGATCCAGCTCTTATACTCCAAGAGAAATGGCCACACAGAGGGTAGTATGTTGGTGGCGACAAGCAGGATACTGCTTAAATGGAAAATCAGCTAAGGAGGTTCTCAGAAATTAAGGGCTGGCAGCCATTTAAATAAAATCTAACCCTGCAAATGCAGGGTAGTGACCATTCCTACAAACGAAGGGCCCAAGCATGGTGTTAAAGAGCCCTAAGGTTGGAATCAGGGGAAGTGGTCCAGCTACCAGCTCTGTCTCGAGCATGTCGTGGGATTCCGTGCAGAGGGACTCCTGCTCTGTTTACTCTAAAATGGAAAGACTAAACCAGATGCTCTCTGGGGTCTCCTTCAAATTTTCAATACTATGAGTCAGAATAATCGGGTGGGGTCTTATATTTTGCTAGTAAGAGTAATAATAATAAAATAAGTTAGAAAAAAGTTGCTTGAGATAGAAATCTCTAAAGGACGTGATGTTCTTTAGACATCAGGCTTTTGGCCTCAGCAGGTTGCAGAACCAGCCTGTTCTCAGAGTTGGAGTCACTCTCCTGTTTTCTCAATTATATTTTCTCCTCTGCCAGAATCACAGATCTTGTTTTTTCTGAATAGTTTTTTCCCCTTTGTTTGCTCCTATAAATCTTTCTACCAAATAAGGAAAAAAACAAATTTCATTAGGCTTTAGTTTTATCCATCTCTCAAAATGTTTCCATCTGTTTCTTATCTAAAAGATAAACAACGGTAATCATTATGAGGCACATCACCTCTTCAGGTCAGCAGTATCTCAAAATGCTGTCTAAAAGCTGCATGGCAAAAAGACAGGAAACAAGAGTGTGGATAGAGGCCTTGCGCACCAGTGTTGGAGTTAGACCCAAGTTCAAATACGGGCTCTGCCGCTTATTAGCACTGGACTACAGAAATGTTATTTAACTGAGCTCTGAAATGAGGATACTAAAATCCACATTATGGGTTGTTGAGAGAGAGAATTAAAAGAGTTCATGTCTATAAAGAAACTACTACAGTATGCTTCATTTTTGTTATTATTACAGAGTGAACTTCACTAGACAGTACCCCCTCCTTCCCATGGCCTCCTCTGTCTCCCCCAGGATTTGTGTCAGGGAGGAGCTGCTGCCACGGCTCCAGCCACCTTCCCTCTGCCCTCTTATTCAAATAAATTGTTTTCTAAACATCAAGAAAAGCAGTGTCAACTGGGTAAATGAGGATCAGAAAGCTGTATGAGATTTTATAATTCCTAGTCTATACTAGGATTTCTCAGTTTCTTGGCCAGGGTTTCAACCTAGCCTATAATTCCTAGGTTCCACCAGTTTGCTTTACAAGATTAAATGAAAACACTGACATTTCAACATGGTAAACTATTCCTCATCATGATTTTAAAGAGTAATATCGGGGCTTCCCTGGTGGCGCAGTGGTTGAGGGTCCGCCTGCCAATGCAGGGGACGTGGGTTTGTGCCCCGGTCCAGGAGGATCCCACGTGCCGCAGAGCGGCTGGGCCCGTAAGCCATGGCCGCTGAGCCTGCGCTTCGCAGCGGGAGAGGCCGCAGCGGTGAGGCCCGTGTACCGCAAAAAAAAAAAAGAGTAATATCAGGCTGACCTAAAAGGCCCTTCTCAAAGAAAACAAGATGTTAGAAAAGGAAGTCACAGATTCCACCCACCCTCTCCTCCAAGAACAAACCTGTGAAGCTACTGCTGTTCCAAACTGACCCGTTTCTAAGCAATAACGTGTGGGTGACCCGGAAAACTGAAAAACTGCAGAAGGAGCCCAGTGAGAGGTAGCCTAATGCCAAAAGCAAAGTAAGTTACCACCTGATGCTGGAATCTGCTGGAAGATAAGCTGGGAGAGCTAATCACGAATCAACTAATGGAGGAAATGCACTTCTGCGGGATGATTAAGAAGAAAGACAAAGAATTGAATCTGACTGGGAATTTGACGGCGGAATTACACCAAAAATGAGTATATGATTGGCATGTGGAGTGGGGAAACTGGTTAACCAGTATGTAAACAGACGAAGAGTGAGGAGGAGCTGGGAGAAAGGAGGAGCCAGAGCAGAGGCAAGAGTGCCTCCAGCCAGGGCAGAAAAGGCACAAAGGAAAACAGGCCACCGAATTTCATGTCGGCATCAAGAGCTCCCAAAATGATCTGAGTTACCCTTCCCCCTTTGCCCTCTCCTTTCCCCTAGTTCCACCAGCCTGCTTCCATGTCTGGAAGCAACAGAGCCTGACTACCTGACACTCGGAGGGGAAAACTTTTCCCTGGCATGGTGCTCAGGTGACTACTTACCTTGGGCTTCCCGTCTTTTGAAGGTAAGGTGGAAGGCCTGGCAGTGGCAGCAGCTGGGCGTTTGGGTGGGGCAGCCGGTGCTGAGCCTGAAGCAAGGCTCATGGGTTTTTTATTCGACCCACCAAAGGTGGTGGGAGCTGGCTGCTTAGGGAGAGAAGTGGGCTGTGTTTTGGCTTTCGATGTTGAAGTCTTTGCAGGTTGAGTGGTGGCCAAAGGCTTTAAGTTGATTTGTTGTTTTTTTTTTAAAGGCCAACATCAAACACACAGACAAGAATAAAAACAAATTTAAAAAAAAGTATAAATTGCACAATTCAAAGTAAAATTATAAGCAATGAGGATAGATGCAACTGAAAATTAGCACTCCTTTCTTCTGAGCTCAGTAAATAGTGGAAAGATGCCAGGATGCAGATAAAGAAAACTGGGAATTGTTTCTTAATGACAGTGTCACAAATTCCAGCAGTTTGGCACCTGAAGATTTAAATTCAGTCATAACTTTAAACAATTAACTAACTTTTGAAGCCTGCAATAATTCTGTGAAGAAAGTCACCAGCAGGTGATTAGGCTATTTAGCATCTGCACCTCTATGAGGCAATATCAACGTCCTGTTTTAAGCCCACACTAAAATGTGGTATTTGTACTTTGCAATAAGTACCAATAAATGTCTGGAGCTATGATCCACCTTAAAAATCTGTGCTCCTTTTTCATTAACAGAGACTTCAGAATGGATTTCTGAATAATTCTGTAATTCCCTTTTTTATTGTTGTTAAGGGAAGCAGAAACAACATCTACAGAACAGATATTCAAGATAATACGGTCAAAAGCAAAGATTTAAAGGTTTGAGTTAGGCCACCATGGTAAAATGGGAATATAAAATATTTTCTAAGCATGTCCAAACTTGAGGAAGGACTCATAATAGCTCAGAAAAAAGAAATTTCATTTGCATGACTCAAGCAATAATAAGCAGAAGATAGTTTTTAAAAATTACAGCAGAAGACAACCCACCATTCTGGCACCTACCTTTGTTTTCTTCTCTGGGCTTGGTGGGAGCTCCTTGTTTGGAGGGGCGGTGATGTCATTTCCGGTCACACTCCCAGTAAGCCGTCCTTCTTCTAGTTTGGCTATTCCTAAAGGGGGAAAAGTTATGCTAAGCAAATGTTTTTCACACCCATTGCGAAAACACAAGTCTTTGCAGAGACACACCACTAACTAGCACTTCATTCTGAGAAAATCCAGAGCTATGCTGCTGAAAGTGGACAAGACTCCCAAGTCCCCCTCACTGTGACAAAGGACAGTTTTAGACTCCAGGGATTCAAGCAGCCTGTCCCTGTGGGAAAGCAACTTAACTAGGATTTGCACAAATGCTCAGTGGAAGGAAATGGCCCTTGAAGTTTCGTTTCCCTTCCCTGGAGACTGGCAAAGGGGTTCTGTCACCCAACCACTAACTCCCAGAGCACATAGGGGACAAAAAACACTTCTACTAGAGTTTATCTCTTGGAATAAAGGTTGCTGAGAGATGGGATAAGAGCCAGAAGATCATCCAATGTCCTCCCCTTCCTTCCTTTCCCTGTAAAGCACCACTTTATGGAGGATGTGAGAGGAACTTGATCTGGTTCTAGCAGTGACCCAGATTTCCAACAAGGCCGAGGAGACCCATGAAATCAGATCCAGGGCCAGAAATAAAGTCTATAGCCTAAGGCTACGCCCAGCAGCACCACTGTGGGGAGGTGACTCCAGATTTCAATAGGGCTATACCAGAAAGCATTAAAATACCATGAAATTTATAACCTGGGTGTGGAGAACACCTTTCTAACTGGCACAAAATCTAGAAGCCACAAAAGATAAGTTGGACTACAGAAAAATAAAAAGCTTCCACGTGCCCCAGAAAACAATACGAAAAGTCAAAAGGCAAATGATAAACAGGAAAAAAGTATTGAACCTCACATCAAAGACACAGAGCTTATTACATAAACTACTCCTACAAATCAACCAACTCCTATAAAGGCCAAAAAGAAAATGAACAGGAAAAATGGCTGAAAGAATATGAACACCGTTTACAGAAAAAGAAATACAAATCACTTTTGAAAATATGAAAAGATACCATTTCTAACCTAACATATTGTCAAAAAGTCCTAAAATCTCAAAGTAGCTGCTGGGGATAATGTGAGGACATATGCTGCTGGAAGTGTGTGAAATGGTACAAATCAGATGCAGGGCAGTCTAGCAGTATCTCCGAAAATTACAAGTACAAATAATTTCTAATCCAGAATTACAACTTCTGGAAATTTATCTTAGAGATATATTCACATACCTGCAAAATAGCAAATGTGTATGGTCTTTCACCAGAGCATTGTTCCTAAAAGCAAAGGACTGAACCCAGAAGTCTGTTAACTGAAAACTGGTTAAAGCATATGGCAGAAGTATCAATGTTATCTCTGAATTTGAAAAAATAAACCATGACTGATAGGGAACGATCTCTACTCAGTGAAAGAAAAGGCACAGAACAGTAGGTATAACATGAAACCATTGTCTAGAAAAGACAATACACTTCTATTGCAAATATACTTGTACGTGCATTTTTAAAAAGTCTTTGGAAGAACGATGATGAAACAAAACAATGGTGACTTAATTTTGGGATGGGGTGGAGGACCAGGCACAAAACTAGGGAGCGTTAGGAGGCTTTATTTTAAAACTTTTTGTTTTGAAGTAAAGATTCACAGGAAGTTACAAAGAAATGTACAGGGAGGTTCTGTGTACCCTTTACCCAGTCTCCCACAATGACACCCTGCATAAAACTATAGTACACTGGGAAACTGATATTGGTACAATCTAGAGAGCTTATCAGACTTTTCCAGTTTTACATACATTCATTTGTGTGTGTGTGTGCGCGTATGTAAGCAGTTCTATGCCATTTTATCACATGTGTAGCTTTATGTAACCACTACTAAGAATCAAAACACATTAATTGTTCCATCACCACAGAGCTCCCTCATGTTACCCTTTTTTTTTTTTATAGCCACCCCACTCCCTCTGCCTTTCCAATCCCTTAATCTCTGGCAGCTATTAATCTGCTTGCCATCTCTAAAATATTATTTCAAGAATATTATGTAAGTGGAATCACACAGTGTCCTACTTTTTGTAGCTGGCCTCTTTCACCCAGCAACACGCTTCTGAGGTGCATCTGTGTTGTACATGAGAAGTCCATGGTGTGGCTGTACCACAGGTTAACTGTTCACCTACTGTAGGACATTTTGGTTGTTTCTGGCTGTTTGCTATTATAAGTAAAGCTGCTACGAATATTTATTACAGGATTTTGAATAAAATAGGTTCATTGTTACTAAATGGAAATGCAATTAATTGTTTCTTACATGTTGATAGTGTATCCTGTGACACTGATAAACTCACTAATTAGTTCTAGGGGTTGTGAGGGTAGATTCCTTGGAATTTTCTACATAAACAATCATATCATCTACAAACACAGCCAGATTTTTTTCTTCCTTTCCAATCTATATGCCTTGTATTTCCTTCTCTTGCTTTACTGTGCTAACCAGGACCTCCAGTACTATGTTAAATAAGAGTGATGACAGCAAGTATCCTTGCCTTGTTCCCAACTTTAGGGTGAAAACATGTAGTCTTTCATTATTAACTATGATGTCAGCTGTAGGTTTTTTGTATATGCTCCTTCTCAAGTTGAGGAGGCTCTCCCTCTATTCTTTGATGACAGTTTATCATAAATGGGTGTTGGATTTTGTTGAATGAATTTTATGTGTTTATGATTTTTCTTCTTTAGACTTTTGATATGGATTATACTGATTGGTTTTTGATTATTGAACCAGCCTTGCATACCTGGAATAAACTCCACTTGGCTGTTGTGTATAATCATCTTAATATACTGCTGGGTGTGATTTGTTAGTACTTTGTTAAAAATTGTTGCACCTAAGTTCATGGGAGATATCAGTCTGTAGTTTGTTCGGTACTGTCTTTGCCTGATTTTGGTTATCAGGATAATACAGACATCATATAATGAGTTAGGAAGTGCTCCTTCCTCTTATATTTTCTGGCAAAGAACGTGTAAAATTGGTGTTAATTATTCTTTAAATGTATGGTAAAATTCTCCACTGAAACCATCAGAAGCTTTTTAATTAAAAATTCAATTTCCTGGGCATATACCCAGACGAAACTATAATTTGAAAAGATTTAGGCACCCCTATGTTCATAGCAGCACTATTTACAATAGCCAAGACATGGAAACAACCTATATGTCCATCAACAGATGAATGGATAAAGAAGATGTGGTGTGTATATATACAACAGAATATTACTCAGCCATAAAAAAGAATGAAATAATGCCATTTGCGGCAACATGGATGGACCCAGAGATAATCATACTAAGTGAAGTCAGTCATAAAGAGAACGACAAATATATGACATCACTTATATGTGAAATCTAAAATATGACCCAAATGAACATATCTACAAAATATAAAGACTCACAAACACAGAGAACAGACTTGTGACGGCTAAAGGGGAGGGAAGGATTGGGAATTTGGGATTAGCAGATGCAAACTCATGTATTTGGGATGAATAAACAAGGCCCTACTGTATCGCACAGGGAACTATATTCAATATCCTCTGATAAACCATAATGGAAAAGAATATTAAAAAAAGAATATATGTATATATGTATAATGGAATCACTTTGCTGTACAGCAGAAATTAAAACAACATTGTAAATCAACTATACTTCAATAAAATAAAAAATTTCAGTTTCTTTAATGGCTCTTCAGGTTACCTATTTCATCGTGGTTGAGTTATGGTAATTTGTGGGATTTAAGGAATTGGTACATTTCTTCGAAGTTATTGAATTTGTGAGGATAAACGTGCTCCTAGTATTCCCCTATTATGCTTCTAATGTCTGTAGTGATATCCCCTGTTCCTGTTATTGGTTGGTTGTGTCTCTTTTTCACCTTTGTCAGTTTTGTTAAAAGTTTATCAGTTGTGTTGGTTTTCTTTAAGAACCAGCTTTTGGTTTAATAAATTTTATTTTCTGTTTTATTGTTTATAATTTCACTGATCTCTGCTTGTTTTGGATTTATTTCATTCTTTTTTCAGTTTCAGAGTGTTGATCTGAGACCTTTTCTCTTTTCTAATGTAAGCACTTAGTGCCACAAATTCCCCTCTCAGTACTGCTATAGATACATTCAACAAATTTTGACATGTTCCTTTTTCTTTTTCTTTGGCTGTGCCACAAGGCTTGTGGGATCATCCCCCAACCAGGGATGGAACCCTGGCCCCGGCAGTGAAATCGCCAAGTCCTAACCACTGTACCGCCAGGGAACTCCTGATACATTCATTTTCATTCAGTTCACTGTATCTTTAAAATGCCCTCTGAGAACTTCCTCTCTGACCCATGGATTATTTAGAAGTATACTGTTTAATTTCTTAGTGATTGAAGATTTTCCTGTGGTCTATTATTGGTTTCTCATTTGTTCCATTATGGTCAGACAATATATTCTGCATGATTTCAATCGTTTAAATGTATTGAAGTTTATTTTATGATCCAGGATCCATCTTGGTGCATGTTCCACGGGCACTTGAAAAGAATCTACAAACAATAAATGTCGGGCTTCCCTGGTGGCGCAGTGGATGAGAGTCAGCCTGCTGATGCAGGGGACACGGGTTGGTGCCCCGGTCTGGGAAGATACCACATGCCGCGGAGCGGCTGGGCCCGTGAGCCATGGCCGTTGAGCCTGCGTGCCCGGAGCCTGTGCTCCGCAACAGGAAAGGCCACAACAGTGAGAGGCCCACATACCGCAAAAAACAAAAAACAAAAAACAATAAATGCCAGAGAGGGTGTGGAGAAGAGGGAACCCTCTTGCACTGTTGGTTGGAATGTAAATTGATACAGCCATAATGGAGAACAGTATGGACGTTCATTAAAAAACTAAAAGTAGAATTACCGTATGACCCAGCAAGCCTACTACGGGGCACATACCCTGAAAAAACCATAATTCAAAAAGATACATGGGGCTTTCCTGGTGGTGCAGTGGTTAAGAATCCGCCTGCCAACGCAGGGGGACACGGGTTTGAGCCCTGGTCCGGGAAGATCCCACATGCCGCGGAGCAACTAAGCCCGTGTGCCACAACTACTGAGCCTGCGCTCTAGAGCCCGCGTGCCACAACTACTGAAGCCCATGCACCCAGAGCCGGTGCTCCACAACAAGAGAAGCCCACACACCACAACGAAGAGTAGCCTCCGCTTGCCACAACTAGAGAAAAGCCTGTGCACAGCAACGAAGACCCAACGCAGCCAAAAATAAAAAATAAATAAATTTTTTAAAAAAAGAAAAAAAAGGGCTTCCCTGGTGGCGCAGTGGTTGAGAGTCCGCCTGCCGATGCAGGGGACACGGGTTCATGCCCCGGTCCGGGAAGATCCCACATGCCGTGGAACGGCTGGGTCCGTGAGCCATGGCCACTGAGCCTGCGCGTCCGGAGCCTGTGCTCCACAACGGGAGAGGCCACAACGAGAGGCCCCTGTACCAAAAAACAAACAAACAAAAAAAAAAAAAAAAGAAAGAAAAAAGAAAAAAAAGACACATGTACCCAAATGTTCACTGCAGCTCTATTCACAACAGCCAGGACATGGAAGCATCCTAAATGTCCACTGACAGATGAATGGATAAAGAAGATGTGGTACATACATCACACACTGTGGTACATATATACCACATCCATATATGGCTGGAATATTACTCAGCCATAAAAAGGAATGAAATTGGCTCATTTGTAGAGATGTGGATGGACCTAGAGTCTGTCATACAGAGTGAAGTAAGTCAGAAAGAGAAAAAGAAATATTGTATATTAACGCATATATGTGGTATCTAGAAAAATGGTACAGATGAACGTATTTGCGGGGCAGGAATAGAGAATGGGAGGGTGGGATGAACTGGGAGATTAGGATGGACATATATACACTACCATGTGTAAAACAGATAGCTAGTGGGAACCTGCTGTATAGCACAGGGAGCTCAGCTCGGTGCCCTGTAATGACCTGGATGGGTAGGAAGGGTGGGGCGGGGGGGGGGTTGGGAGGGAGGTCCAAAAGGGAGGGGATATATGTATACATATAGCTGATTCACTTTGTTGTACAGCAGAAACTAACACAACATTGTAAAGCAATTATACTCTAATTAAAAAAAAAAGAATATTCTGCTGTTGTTAGGTGGAATTTCTATAAATGTCAATTGGATGCTGCTGTTTGATGTTACTGTTAAATTCTTCTTTACCTTTACTAATATTCTGTCCAGTAGTTCTATCAATTGCTTAGAGTGGGATGTAGAAGCCCCCAACTACAACTGTGGATTTGTCTATTTCTCCTTTCAGCTCTACCAGTTTTTATTCATTGTATTTTGTGTGTGTGTGTGTGTGGGTGTGTGTGTGTGTGTGTGTGTGTGTGTGTGTGCTGCGTTGGGTCTTCATTGTGGTGCGCAGGCTTCTCATTGCAGTGGCTTCTCTTGTTGTGGGGCATGGGCTCTAGGGTGCACGGGCTTCAGTAGTTGCAGTAGGCGGGCTCAGTAGTTGTGGCTCACAGACTCTAGAGCGCAGGCTCAGTAGTTGTGGCACATGGGCTTAGTTGCTCCACGGCATGTGGGATCTTCCGGGATCAGGGCTCGAACCCATGTCCCCTGCATTGGCAGACAGATTCTTAACCACTGCACCACCAGGGAAGCCCATAACTTCTATTTCTTTGCTGAGATTTTCTAGTTCCATTTATTTCAAGAGAATTCATAACTTCTTGAAGTAATTTTATGATGGATTTTAAGAAGGGATTTTAAAATCCTTTTTGTATATTAGCAGGTAATCACTGTTTAAATTTAGTGTGCAGGTAGTTTCAATAACAATTTAGTTCCCAGGGCCCTTGTAGTGCAATACAGGCCTGCTGTGTTTTTCTGGTTCCATGAGGCTGTCACTCAATCCCTGTTGGTATTGCCTGCAAGGGCTCAAGGCACTTCCGTGGGACAGATGGTTTCATTGGGTGGGGGATGAGTGATGCTGGACCCATGGAATGCAGACTTTCTCCTGGCCTGATTTCTGGCTGCCTGATGCTGGTGGACTTCCTGTTTTGAAGCCACTGGGAGCAGGAAGCACCTAACTGGCCTGATGATGGAGGAAAGAGTGTAGCAGGAAACCTACCTACCTTTCCTTCTGCTACTGGGTAGAAGGCTGGTGCCGCTGGTGCTGTCACCTAGTGGGGGCGGGATGAGCTTCCCCGCCACTGTGGGTGGATCAGGCCTGCAACTGCTGCCAGGTGTGAAGTGCACAACAGGTAGGCCCTGATGACCTCTGCTGACACTGTACGTGCAAGAAGATTGAGTCCACCAACACTGCTGGATATGGGGAGGGAAATAGGGCTTCCCCGTTCCTGGTCTTTGGTCAAAAGAGAGCAGGTTTTTCTTTCTTTCTTTTTGCCTTTTCTTCTTCTTTTTATCTATGCTTGTGGGTGATTCCAGGTTGTAGACACTCTCCAGTGCCCAGACCAGGACACATGGAAGATTAAAAAGAAAAGCCAGGGAACTCACTGCACTGTCCTTCCTCAAGGCCTGAGCCCTATCCAGCCTGCCCTCTCCCTTCTACCTTTCAGATTCCTTTTCTGATTATCTGGCGCATTCTTTCCAGAGTATCTAGCTGTATTTAGAAGAGAGGAACAGGAAACAGTGAATCAATGTCACCTTCCCTTGGAAGGAGATTTTCTAATGTATAGCATCTTGTACTTTTTGATGCTTGAAACCATATGCATTTCTAGTTGAAAACGGAATTTTTTTAGTTTTAAAAATATGAAGAAAGAAAACCACCCCCACCTTGCAAGGTATTGGTAACGCCTCTGTTCTACAGCAAGCTGAAAGAATATCTCACCAAATGTCTGACTTGCTGCCACTGGCCACTGGCCTCAGACCACCATGAACATTTTTCAATAAGCACAGGATTTTTCAGCAAACAACATGAACACTTCATGAAGTCTCATTGCTTATGATATAAACATGCAACATCTCAACCTGCACAAGTTAAGTGTCACCCAGTGAAAAACGCCTGACCACCACATAAGCAGAAACCATAGTCTTCCTCCCAGATAGTGCTTCTCACCATGACCCTCCTCCTTTGCTTCCGGGGTATATACCAGCCAACTGCTAGAGACCACCACCCAAATATCCCTACAGTTGCACAGAAGAATGTTCAAAAAGAATACAAAACTGCTCCCTTCTGTTGCATCTTTCCATTATTTGTACTACTACTCGCTGGAAAACCCAGGCTCAAAATCACAGCATCATTTTCAACTCCCCCCCCCCGCCCCCCACCCCCTCTCACCTTCCACACCCAGTTTTCAAGTCCAGTTGATTTCGCTTCTGGTATACTTCCCCTATCATGTCCTCAGTAGTTCACCTTTTACTACTACATGAATCCAACTGTCATCATGGGATTTTTTTGCCTTCAATCCTCTGTCTTCCAGTTTATCTTTTCTACTGAGAACAGGTGAATCTTCTCAAAGCCAAATTTGGGCCACTTTATTTATTGTCATAGGCAGTCAGGACAGTTTTTTGAACATGGGAGTAAGGTTTAAACAACTCAGGGAACAACTAAGCTTGGGTTCCAAACAACTTTCTAGATTTGTTATCCCATTATTTCTTGCCACAGATGTACAGATGGCTTTGGCATATTTGCTCAACCCATATCCTTCTCCAGAGGAGCCCCAGATGAAGTGGGCAGCTCAAAATGGCCAAGACTGGTGAAGAAGGCTTTGGTTCCTGGCACACAGGTGACTGGACCAAGCTGAGACAATAAGATATATTTACTCATTCTTTCCCTAAAAGAAAGAAAATATGAAAACTATAGCCAAGCAACCTTGGGTTCCTGAGATATAAAGTAGGGCACAGAACCCAAAACCATGGCAACCAATGTCCTGTACAGACCAGAGACACAAAAGAAGCAAAAAGTAAGAGACGGCAGAGAACAGTTTCCAGAAGGGAAGAGAATGGAACACATGTTCAGGGCAAAGCAGAGGTCCTAAGTGAGACACACAATGGCTGTAGCTGGGCTACACTTCCTGCAATAGGATTCCCTGAGATTGTCAACATATAGCTTTTTATAAATTTGAGTTCCTATGAGCGTGTTTCTGTTCTTTGAAACTAAATAATAATTAAGAGAAGCCCCACAAATACTCGTCATTGTTCTTTTACCTAATATGAGCTGTCTGAACTTCATACCTTTGCCTGGAAGGCTTTTCCTCCACGTTGTTAGGCTTCCAAGGCCACCTCCTCCCAAAAGTTTTCATGATTCACAATCCTCTCATACAACCCCCACCCCCTGACCCCTGCCACCCCAACTAGATCACAAGTCGCTCGAGGGTAAGGACAATATCCGGGGCCTAGGTAGTGGCATATGATAGGTATGGTGAACAATGAATCCTTATATAGCTTTATCTACATAGAGTTTAGCAGTCAGCATTCAAACATTTATTAGGCGAACAGATCAGTGAGGTTTGTCAGTCATCTGACATTTTTTTCCTACCAGCGTGAACTTCTCTTAGTGTGAACTAGGACAAACTTGTTCTGAAATAAACAAAAATCTTCACTCATTACCACCTAGAAGGTATACGGCACTGAACTGGGCACCTGGGGATCAAGCAAAAAAAGATGAGACAGTCCTATCCAGGAGGCCCTTACAGTTCCACTACAGTTAGAAGGAAGCGACAGCATAGAACACCTGAGTCTTACCATCTTGGAGTCGTAAGAAATCACGGAGGAAATATGATGCTTTTTTGCCCACCTCTATTTAAAAAAACAAACACACACAAAAAAACACGTCACACACCTGCCAGTCTTCAAGGGTCCTTTCCACTTACCCTTACCCCTAGAAAATACCACTTCTAATATTAAGAAAAAATGAGTAAAACATTTTTGTAAATATGTACTGAGAGGTATAAATACTAGAGGAAACGGTTCCTAGGAAGAGAGGCTATTTTTATAACAAACAAAACACATATTGTAAATCTCCATTAACTAGCTTGTGAATCACGGTCCTTTGTGCACAAACTGGACTCAGGAAAACAAGCTTTTGTAAGACCACCAACAATAAGACCCGTGGAGGGCTGGGGGTGGGGAAGAGAAGAAAGGGCCAGGAAAAAAGACAAAGCGGCAGCCGCAAGGACCGCAACATTTAGCTGTTTATTAACCACAAGTCTCTCCACTGTCCACTTTCCCCTTCTCCCCACAAATCCTCCTAACACAGAGAGAGAAAACTAGAAGCAAGACCGGGTCAAACATGAAGAACAGGAAAAGAATATTAAATAGCCAGTTTTAAAAGGCTCTTTTTCAGCTTGAACAAAAGCAAAACGTTCTCAAAAGCAAAACGGAAAACAGAGCTTGCACCCAGACTGCGCTACTTAATGAGAGGAGGTTAGTGCTGATAAAGCCATTGTGAATCCACAGTGACAGATTTTCAAGCAAGGAAATCAATCAGTTGTGATTGGATGATTTAGGGCTCGGGAATCATCTGGTTCAAACCAACAGGGAGCTGAGGGGTGGGAGGATGGGGGGAGGGATGGGCAGGGTGACATGAGGTCAAGTAAGGGGCTCTATGTCTTATGCCCACCCCTCTCTGACGGGATTCGGCCCACGCCCTCAGTCCACACCATCTGTCACACCAAGAGACGTGCAGGTTGACCCAGCTAGAGTCACTTTGTGCACTCTCTCGCTTCACTCTCCCCAACCTTCCGATGCAAGGGAATTCAGCTTTCCCTGGGTAGTCACAGGCTCCAAGCAGGAACGAGCCGCCTAACGCTCCTGCCGGTAATCTGTCACTTTGGTTCCTTCCTTGCTGTCTGCTTGTTCCCCATGGAGGCAAAATTTAGAAACATACCATCACGTGGGGTCTCTTCACACAGGAACGATGGAGTGCTCTGGGTTGTGGTGACCTCAATTTCCTTCTTCCCTGCCAGAACTGTCTGTCCTGGCCGTTTCTCACCTCCCCGGCAGACTTGGAAGCATGAATCCGCTCTAGTTTCACTAGTATCTTCTTGTCCTTTTTCCTTGCTGCTTACTTCAGGAATCTGCTCCAGCTTACCATGGAGATAGAACCCAGCAGTGCCCAGTTCCCTCTTCCCAGAGCTGCCGCTGCTGTTGTTGAAGTGGGTCAGTTCTTCTCTCCTCTTGGCCACTGGTTCCTCGCAGTTGAGAGGAGGTATCTCTTCAGTAGACAGAATGGGCAGTTCTCCAGGGTTCAGTTTGTGGCTGGCTGTCTGTTCCTCAGCCACCGTCATGGAGCGCCTGATGGCAGGAGCCCCCAGTTTTTTGGGTGTGGGACTCAGCACTGGGCTACTGGTGAGGGGTAGCAGGCCAGAAGAAAGCTCTTCTTGGGCGGGAAGTTCAGGATACTTATCTGCAAGGTTGACAGCTGGGGGGACTGAGAGATGAGAGCACTCAGACAGGGCCCGGCGCATTGCCTTTTTCTGCTGGGGGGCTTGGTCAAGCAAAGCCCCCCCCTCAGTAGAACTCAATTTCTCCAACTCCTTATCATGGTCTTTGATATGAGAGCTGGCATTCACATAGTCCGGGGTGAACTCGACCCTAGTGATTGGTGGAATGGCAGCGGGTGAGTGTGCAACAGTGGGGGCTGGGTGGGCTACAGCCACCGCTAGGGAGGACTCATATTCGAGCTGCCCAGAGCTATCACTCACCACCCCAATCACCCGGCAGCCAGCAGGGATGTCATTCTCCTTTCCTGGAGTTCCTTCCCTTGAGTGCTGAGGGTCTTGAGCCACTGACACTGGATGAAAGTTGGGGTTCCAAACACTGGTTTCCTGCTCCTTAACATACTGGGTGGGCATGTCAGCAGCCCCAGGGAAATCCAGATCTGGCTGGCTCTCTGTCTCCGGCACATTCTTCCCTGCCACCGTCCCCAGAACTATAGCGGCTTTGTTTTTGTCTGGCCCCTCTCTGGATCCCAGATGTAACTCGGCCGTCTTCTGGTGCACCGAGTTCCCCTCCAAGGGATGGCAGCTGTCTGCAATCACATACCTGCTCGCAAGGTGACCCGAGGTGGCTTGATACTCCTTGTCCTGTGCTTCAATGCCGAGCTCTTTGTCTAGCTTCCCCTCAAAGAAGCAGTGCTTATTCTGCTCCAGGAAGCTGGCATTCTTCACAAGCCCGTCTTTCAGCTGCCCGTCCATGCTGACATTCAGCCCGATCTCATTCAGCTTGCCCTCTGTCCTCTGCCACTCAAACCCAGCTTGGCTCATTTCTTTTGTGGAATCCACCCAGCACTGTGTAGGCTGGCCCTGACAGAGCTGACCGGGAGTGGCAGTGCGTGAGGCTGGCTGCCTGTGTGAGAGCGACATCGCCTCTTCCACGGCTCTCCCCGCCGCTCCTGGAGCTCTAACACCACCTATGATCACAGAGCTGGCAGTGACATCACACCAAGTCCCCAGCATTCATGACTAAACCTGTCTATCACCCAACACTCCTCTCTCCTCAAGCAGTTGGATGATAAATATATTTACTAGTGTGAAAGGAACGAAGGAAGAAGGAAGGAATGAATGAAAAAGAAAGAGAAAGCAAGGAACCTGCTCCTTTCTGCACAATCGAATGCCACTGTTAAACTGAAAATGTAATTTCCTGTTAACTGGCACTCTGTTTAGATCTGCAGTTTAAAACACGGGATGGTGCTAATCTGGGTACTGAGGATAGTAATGATGCCAGCTTTCACCGTGTGTACCCACACACTCGCTTATGTGACACTATGCCCACACTTCCACTGTCACCTACTCAAAAAACTGTTTTAAAAATAAGACTCATTTGCCAATCCTAAGCCATAACCCTTAAAGAACAAAGACTCCAAAAAATTGCTCAAAATTTCACTTAAAAAAAGGAAACTTAATGTAATGTCAAAATTGGAGGCATTCATTTCTCAGAGGAAGAGTAGTTTTGCTGTCATAACAACTTATCAAATTCACTTGAAAACTGACATGAGTGAGTCCCCAAAGCCCAGTGAGAGCTCCATCTTGTAGCTCTGCATTGTGCAAGCATCTAATAAGCGGTTCATTTAAAGGTTTCAGTGATCAGCACTTTGGGGACATGTATCCAAGTTGTAAGACACTTGTGTGACAATACATGCTCGTACTTTTACTCCTGCCCCGATCCCTCTTAGTTTCTTGGACAAGATGTGTCTCTCCCTCCTGCACCAGCCCTGCCTGCTCTTTCCAGCCTGCTGATCACTTAGTTGCCACGGGAACACACTGCAGCAGTTCATCTTCCTCCGAACTCTAGGACTTAGGGACCTTGGCTATCTGTGGCTTAGGGTTTTAGCCGCCCACCAGAGCCCACTGCCCCCATTTAATGCAGCATAGTCCTTTGCTGCCCTGAGCTTTGAGTTTACAAACTGTACTTTCAGGATTGAGGGACCCACGAGAGAAAATTCTTGAAAAAAAAAGTTACACTGAAAGGATAGGAAAAACTCTGCCTTGGACAAAGCTGATTTTTGTTGCCTAGCCTGTAAGTCACTAATCGAAGTAACATAGGATATTGTGAAATAGTCTATCAAGAATACAAGAGGTGGACTTCCCTGGTGGCACAGTGGTTAAGAATCCACCTGCCAATGCAGGGGACACAGGTTCGAGCCCTGGTCCAGGAAGATCCCACATGCCGCGGAGCAACTAAGCCCATGTGCCACAATTACTGAGCCCGCGAGCCACAACTACTGAAGCCCACGTGCCTAGAGCCCGTGCTCCGCAACAAGAGAAGCCACTGGAATGAGAAGCCCACACACCTTGCCACAACTAGAGAAAGTCTGCGTGCAGCAATGAAGACCCAATGCAGCCAAAAAAAAAAAAAAAAAAAGTGAAGAGATTACCAAGGCCCAGCCCAAGACAGCTTCCTTAACTGGAGCCTCTGTCCCCATTACTCAACTTCTCTACTTGCTATTCATACCCTTCACATAATTTTCTCAATTCCCAACTAGAGCGCAAGAACCAACCCTAATATGTTTCCTGCATTAGCATCAGTACCTAACACAGAGCTATGTTCATGGTCAGGAGTGGCAGTGTTGCAATGATGGAAAAAATGTGAACTTAACCTCTGTCCTGAACATTAAATGAACTCGTATACACCTCTCCTTCCCCTTGACCTTAAGTAGCTTAGCAGCAATACATGCGAAAGCACAATAAAGGTTCATTAGCAAGAAACTAGGGTCACCTTACTCTACAGCAAAGCTCTCACCAAGGAAAAGCAAGGAAGGATGTATAATAAAATGAAAAATGAAGGTGGTGCCAGGAGGGTCATGATTCTAATTAGTAACGGGAAAAAATAAGAGATGAGTCTTGGGTATATAAAGGCTTGGTGATAAAACATGGTCAAATTCTGGCTTTCAAAGAATGAGGAAGATGTGTCTTATTCCTTAGCAATTGTCTGCTACTATTTTCCATTCTCAAGTGGACTTACATTTATGTTGGTGTCCTGTTACAGTGCTCAGTGCTGTGAGCATCCCTTCACTGCTGCTTCTGAGTGGGCAAGCAGGTCCCCCAGCTTCACTAAGAAAACATGGAGATCCAGAGGCTTTTACAGAGGGGAGGGGACAGAGTGGCTTATAGTTTGATTACACTATTGTTTTGCAACACGTACCAAGGAAGAGATCACACGGAACAAGAATTAATGTGTTTATTTCTCTCCCAATGAGGTGACTGCTACCTGGATGGCAAACAATGAGAAAAATCTAGTACAGCATAATTAGTAAAACCTGAGGATGACCCTGTCAGTGCCCTAGTCCAATTCAGAATTACAAACACAATCTCACTCAGGAATGCACATTCACCCATGGGAGAGAGCTGCATCAAGGAACTCAATCCCCCCACCCCAGTCACTGTGATATTTTATCAAGTTGGCGGATGAGGAACTTACATGAAGTCTTAGAAAGCTGAGCGTGCCCAGGTAAAAAGAAATGTACTTAAGAACCTGAAGACTTAAATTCTAGACTCAGCTGCGACTAGAATTCCTTGCCTCTGGGTTCTGCTTCTACTCATTCAGAACTCACAGAAATGTCACCTCCTCTGTAAAGTCTCCTAGACCCCCAACTCCTGAACTGAATCCTTAATGTTTACACAGAACTGTACTTGTTCTACTTCTTCTTAGGATTTGGAAACTACACCATAATCTTTTCTGTATGTGCCTTTCCTGGAAGCTTCTAGAAGGCAGGAATAAGACCTGTCCACCTCTGCTATGCAGGTGCCCAGCACAGTGCTTGATACAGTGCTTAAGTAGGCTCTCAAAAAAGTTCTGCTCAAGGAGGAATGGACGGATTCCTTTCACGGACTTCTATCATTTGACCTGATCTCTCCCATCGTTAAACTCATGTAGACAGGTGCCGATTTGGAATGTCCTCTGGGCTGAAGGTTTTTAAGTTCCATTCTATCTGAGTCTGAGGAAAGTGTATGGACTCCCATGTGTCGGTCAGAAGGCGACCTCTCTTTTATCAGACTGTATAACAACTTGTCAAGCTTCCAAGGGCTCTGGCACAGCTTGCAGGTCTCTGATCTCAGCATATGCACTGGCAGATGTTTCTGTTTTTGCCTTGTGCCTTGAGCTAGTACTCAACCTGTTCAGGGCCTTGGTTTTGATACCTCCACAACTGGTTTCTCTGCATTCTTTCACTTACCAAGGCAACAAAACTACTTTCCAGATTGACCAAATGTTCCCTGTTACTGTCTCCAGGAAACAGTTTCTAATAAATTATCATTACAATGAAAGTCGATAAGTCTACTGATTACAATGATGGATGACACTCTACTAATAAAAGCTGAAGACTGTGAAGCTGCAATCTAGTTTCTTACCTGGAAGAAAATGATGTTTGTTTATACATAAATATACATGTATGCAAAAACATTTCAAAACCGTATTCTACTAAATCTTAGAAAAATTTCTAAGTACATGTTTAACTCAAGAAAATCGTGATTCTTCCTGATTAACTTTCAAAAGTTGGGAGGCAGACAGAATGAAAAAACTGAAGCTAGTAGTCTGATTTACGTGACCCTTGATAAAGGTAATTCATTTACCAGGACCCACAAAATGGAGGCCGCCCCAGTGGCTTGGCCCACAAATCTAAATCTAAGTCAGCCTGTACTTCACTGTCAAGGAAAGCACCTCACTGTCAAGGAAACCTAAAACACACCAAACAATCCTACGACTCAGCTTCAGTTAGCTCACCTTACCCTAAAAAATTGGACCTATTAGCCTTATAAGGAAACCCCAGGCCTCCTAGCCAGTCATGCCCTATTTCTCCCAGTTGCCGCTTATAACGCTCTATAAAACTCGCTCTTGCCCAGAATCCCTCGGTAAGAGCGGTCCACTGTTGTCTGCTGTACTCCCCTAATCCATGGATTGTTCTCCCTTAAGTAAAGGACATCACACTCATTACTAAATTGCATTATTTTTGTCATTTAACAGGCAAAAGCATTAAAATGCTTACAGATGAAAAGTCCCCCAAGAAGTACAACTTGGAAATTCCAGGCCTTTTGAGCACTGAACCTAGCATAGCCTCCCTGAAAAAGATAAGAGATTCATGCAAGGAAACTAGGTAAAAGCCCAACTCCCTCCACCAATTACCTCCAGTGTAAAGTTTAAGATCCTCTGCTCATGGAGGTACACACGACTCTCAGGACCCTTGAAGAGCTTACCTTCTTTTCTCCCCAATCTTGTCTCAGAATGTTTCTCCCTGCTCCCCACATGATGTATATACCAGTCACACCCAAATGTTTGCTAGTCCTCAAATATTCCATGCACTTGCACTTCACTATGCCTCTATGCAGTCTATCCCCTAGAATGCCTTACCCTGCTTATCAGCTCTTCAAACTTCCAGACCCATCAAATGTCACCTCCTCCAGTAAGCTTTCTTTTGCTCTCCTAAGAGGACTTACTTTCTGCTCTGTATTCCCATGGCATATAGCTCATCCTTCTATTATAGAACTTCTCTCACTAGAGTAAAATTATCTGTTTATGTGTTTATCTCCCCACTTTGGAATCCTTGAGGAGTAAAAGCTGTGGCTTCTTGATTGACCCTTAGAATGTGGGAATAATGTTACCTGGTGTTTGCTGAATGAATTAATGAACTAAATATTAAAAAATCCGGGCTTCCCTGGTGGCGCAGTGGTTGAGAGTCCGCCTGCCGATGCAGGGGACACGGGTTCGTGCCCCGATCCCGGAAGATCCCACATGCCGCGGAGCGGCTGGGCCCGCGAGCCATGGCCGCGGAGCCTGTGTGTCCGGAGCCTGTGCTCCGCAACGGGAGAGGCCACAGCAGTGAGAGGCCCGCGTACAGCAAAAAAAAAAAAAAAAAAAAATCCAAATCATGTTGAGTGTTCACTATCTGCAGAGCAATAGAAAATGTTTATATGACAATCAGCTTTTTGTCTAAACTTATACAAATTACATCATTGTTGAACAGTTTAAAAACTAGCAATTTCAATCTGCTTATAGCTGAGATGACCTACTCAATGTCACAGGTAAAAATAAGCATGGACGTCCCCTCTACTGTCCACTTCATATTTTAAAGGAGTAAAAATTTCTGCAACACCAAAAGTAAGAAGCAAGTTTGCGGTACGCGGGCCTCTCACTGTTGTGGCCTCTCTCGTTGCGGAGCACAGGCTCCGGACGCACAGGCCCAGCGGCCATGGCTCACGGGCCCAGCCGCTCCGCAGCACGTGGGATCTTCCCGGACCGGGGCACGAACCTATGTCCCCTGCATCGGCAGGGGGACTCTCAACCACTGCACCACCAGGCAAGCCCCATTTGCTTTCTTAATCTTCCAGTGCTGTCAGCCAGAAGGTAAAAGTGAGGGAGTGTGAGGGGAAGAAATTCCTTTTAAAGTAGAACAACCAATATTTGCTGGACTTGTTTCACAGAACATTTAGATGCTCTGGCTCAAATAAGGTGAACAGTAGCACAGAACTGTTTGAGGGTTAAGAGTTTAAGAGAGTGCTGAGCATATAGTAAGTTTCAATAAACAATAACTGTTTTTAGTTATTGAACATATAGAATCTCCCAATAAATTTCATTAATATACAGCTAGTAAGAAGAAAACAAGCCAGAGAATGAGAGGGTAAGTGGGAAGAAAGCGATTAGGAAACTTCACAAATGGCACTACATTTAAGATGTGGCGCAGTGGGTAAGAATCCGCCTGCCAATGCAGGGGACACGGGTTCGAGCCCTGGTCCGGGAAGATCCCACATGCCACGGAACAACTAAGCCCAAGCACCATAACTACGGAGCCTGCGCTCTAGTGCCCACGCGCCTAGAGCCCGAGCTCCACAACAAGAGAAGCCCACGCACCGCAACGAAGAGTAGCTCCTGCCCGCGTGCAGCAACGAAGACCCAACGCAGCCAAAAATAAATAAATAAATTAATTAATTTAAAAAAAAAGATATTACCAAATGGGCACTTCTCCAGTTGTAAGATTGTAGTGAGCTCTAAGATTACAAATGATTTTTTCATCTGCTGAGCATATTTTATTTATGTACAAGGGCCTTGAAACTGTTAGGATTTGAGGTTTATAAATTACTCCAAGTTTCACACCAAAAGAATTTCCCACCATAAACTGACATTCCCAGCTGTTGGAAGACTGTTGATGGGCTCAAGAAAACTGAAGAAAAAGAAATGAAGCCAGATAAAAGGGAGAAATGGCTCTCACTATGGCAAAGGGAAGGGCCTATCTATGGAGACCCATGATAACTGTCTCTCTCACAGAACAACATGCCAAGTGCACTGCCACTCACAGCTCTCCTTGGCTTCCTTCCATGGGAGCGACTACTGTGGAGCCATCGCATATACCAGAGTCCAGTAAGGATCGCCCTTTCAACCTTGCTCTTCCCTGCACAAAAACACGGTCCCAAAAGAAGTCCTTTTCGGACAAGTTGAGCTCAGATTTCCTGAAGTATCTCAATGTTCCCTACTTAGAACAATATGCATAATATGTGAAGAAACCTTCTGCTAAAGTTTCCCTAAACTTTAGACATGAAAAAATAACAGGAGAGGAATCATTAAGCTGGAAGAGACTTTAGCAGTATATTCACTTTCCCTACTTCCAAAGAAGATAAGCGTAGCAAAAGGTAACTCAATTATAATTTAAAAACTGTCATTAGACATCATATACAGTAAAGCTCTATGCTGGGTGGTAGGGAGAACACAGGAATAAATCAAACACAGTCTCTGCCTAGAGAATAAAATGCTAGACAGACTTAAAAGACCTAGATTCTAATCCTAAATTAGCCTCTGATTAGCTTTCTTTTCTTTTTTTTTTTTTTTTTGGCGGTACGTGGGCCTCTCACTGTTGTGGCCTCTCCCGTTGCGGGGCACAGGCTCTGGACGCGCAGGCTCAGCAGCCATGGCTCACAGGCCCATCCGCTCCGCAGCATGTGGGATCTTCCCAGACCGGGGCACGAACCCATGTCCCCTGCATCGGTAGGCGGACTCTCAACCACTGCGCCACCAGGGAAGCCCCATCTTTTTATTTTTAAGAACCTAAAACTTCTGGAAGGTTCCTCTGAGGCAAGAATGAGGAAAGCATGGGCCTTAGAGTCAGAAAGGCTTGGGTTTAAATTCTATTTCTGCCACTTCACTCTCAGTGTGACCTCAACATGGACAGCCTCCATTTCCTCACATGTAAAATGGAGAGAATCCTTCAAAGTACTGGTGTGTGTGTGTGTGTGTGTGTGTGTGTGCGTGTGTGTGTGTGTGTACACGACTATCCACCTACCTATCTACAGACAACTAGACACTTAGTATTCACTCAATAGGTGGCAGATGCTATTATTTTTATGGACACCACTAATAATATCTTTACTGTCCAAACACTGAAAACCATGGGTAACACCATCCGACCACAGGAGAGTTAACATGAATGATTCGAAGTGAGGAACAAAAATAAAGTTTACCAAGGCCAGGTCTATTACCAGTCATGCATGAAACATCAGAGCCCATATGAACCCATAAGGGGTTACCCTGCCTAGTTCCCTATCACAAATCCAGGCACTCCCCACTGCACTCAGTCCCCTGCCTCAGAGCCCAGGCTTGCCTAAAGCTCTGCATCTGCACATTCGCCTGCTTTCTGAACATCTCTGAATAAGCATTATTAGAAACATACAAGATCTTGGGAATTCCCTGGCAGTCCAGTGGTTATGACTCCGCACTTTCACTCCCGAGGGTGGGGGTTCAATCCCTAGTCAGGGAACTAAGACCCCACAAGCCGTGAGGCCGAAGAAACATACAAGATCTGCACAAAGAAAACACCAGCGAGGGACTAAGACACGTAAGCCTGAACACGTGATGTTACTGAATATGGCATGTATTACATGTTGGACAGAAAAACTCAACATACGCAACAACTCTCCCTAGGGTAATCTATACATTTAATGTGATTTCAAGAACAAGACTGACTGGATTTTCCCCCCACAAACCTATGAGCCAATTGTCAAGTTCATATGAAATAATAAACAAGCAAGAATAGTCAGGAAAACTCTGAAAAATAGGGTGACATGTGGGGCTAGACCTATTAGATATTAAAATATATTATTAAGTCACACTGTGTTACTTAGAGCATGACAAAGGCGGCATTTCAGAGGGAGACAGAATATACAAATATAGTGAGACAACCAAGTAATCGTATCTCATATTTCATAAACAAAATACACACACACACAGAAACAAATTAGCAAATTCTAGACTGATCAAAGATTAAAAATGTGAAAATTTTAAAATATTTTTATAAACTCAGAGCAGGGATGGCTTTTATAAACTGGATAATAAAGGAAGTCATTTAAGAAGCAAAACACAAAATACATTTATACCAAGTAATAATTTTTTACCTATTAGATTGGCACACCTTAACAAAAAAGAAAAACCACACTAGTAGGAGAAAGTACAGGGGAACAGGTACTGGTCTACGCTCAGGAAGGGAGTATAGTTCTGGTGCATCTCTGTGCCCTTATGAGGAACAATTTGGCAACACCTACCAAAAAGATAAACATATATTCTTCAAATCAGAGGTTCTAACCCAGAGCCCCATTTTATTATACAGATGTATTTGTATAAGTATGTACGTACGTAAGTATGACATTCTGTATATACAAGATTAGTTTACGCACCTTGTTTCTAATAGAAAAAAAAGGAAAACACCTCCACATCCATCAATAAAGAAGTGGTAAAATACATTAGGGTATCTCCATACAATGAAATACTATACAGCTATTTAAAAAGACTGAGGCCCCTTTCTTTGTACTGATTTGTAAAGAGCTCTAAAATAATTAGGCTTACAAATCAAGGTACACATCAGTATGCATGATATGTCTCACTTTTATAAAATCAGGAAATATATATATCATTGATTCTTTATGCGTAAATTGTCTGGAAGGACTGTAAGACATTGTTAACACTGGTTGCTTGTGGAGAGGGAAACTTGGATGGGGGTTAACAGAGGGAGGCAGACTTACATTTTACTGCATATCCTGTTCTACCATGTGAATGTATTAACCTATTCAAAAGTTAATTTTTGAAAATCTTAATTTTACCTACCAAAATAAAAAAAGTATAGATTGTTCTTAGGGAAGGGGTGTGATAGAATTTAGAGAAGATATTTTGTCCAAGATACATCACTCCCTCCTCAGCCACTCTACAAGGTTACTCCTAACACATGTCGCTGAGGGTGGCCTGGTCAAGGTAGGAGCCCAAAAGTTCTACAGCACCTGGCTTGCCTCCTCCAGAATCAGAATAAATCCTTTTCCTACATTTTTCAGTAATACTGAGCTAAAAGAGATGCCTAAGTTTCAGAAAACTTACATGTTATCCTTTAATTACCACTGAAACCAAAGAACTGGTCTAGAACCTAAAACTAATGAACTGGAGAAAGGGCTGGGAATCTCTAATGAAAGCTGGAAAGCACCTTACATACAACATCATTTTCTGCCTTGGCAACAGGGTAGCTAATGGAAGATAAAAACCGAAAAGATCAGAATGTCTTATGCAAATAATAGCTTCTAGCATTCTCTACTCACACGACACACGTTCCTTACTGGGTACATATTCATGCATAGCACAAGCTTTACCCAAAACAAGTCCATACCATGCAGAACACCATCTCATGATGAAGCCTCTCCAAAAGCCTAACTGGCTACACCAAGGCCAACCAGTGTTTTTTCATTTCTGGAGTTAGTAGCTGCATCATGCAAGCTGGGAAACAGTGATTAAGTAATAGCATCATTTTTAGGCTGTGAACAACCTCAAAGGCCATGATTATAGATGTATACTTTTCAGGGGAAAAAAAAACCTTAACATTTCTAAATCTTAAAGGAATCATCATCTTCTCAGTCTCCTCTCAATTACTTCACTGATTAGAGGCAAAAAGGGCAAAATTATGAGGAATCCTATATGGGCAAGTTTTACAGACTTGCCCATGGATATGGACTATGTTTCATGGACATAGGCTATGCCCAAACTCTAACCCCTGTGAAACCGTGGGCCAATGGCTGTAAGCAACAAACTGGTAAAAGATAGAGCTGCATCACTGAGAGATCATTTCCCACTTCTAGAAACACAAATAAAGTCTGTGCCTACCAATCTGGGTGGAGGCTACCATAAGGGCTTCATTTTCATTCAATCCAAAAGCAATTTGGATATTTAGTCCCACCAGCACAAGTTACATATGTATACTGGAAAAGAAAAAATCCCCCCCCACACAGCTGGACATGAAATGTTTTCTTTCCTCTTGTGAATCCTTATACAAAATAATGATATGATTAAAATTTGGCTGTAAACTTTACACATAGGAGGCACACTTTTTTTTTTTTAATTTAAGAATATTGTGGATGGTGATAGGCTTTCTGCTAAACAATTTATTGTTTGAAATTCAACTTCCCCTGAAAGTCAAGGTTCAGTGCTGGGTAAAAAGGCATGCAACCAAGTCACCAGCCTCCCAAGCTGGACACAAGGCGTGCCTTTGCTGCAGAAAACACATAATTAGCAGTTACAGGTCTTCATGCCAACAAACCAATGGTTAACAAGAATGATTAGAGTCTGGATGGAACCAAGCACAAGCTCTTTGCCTTTCTGATGCTGACCAAAAGCCACAAGCACACACATTTCCCCACGGCAGGTTCATACCACTGGACTTGAGTTGCTTGGATCGCTCTCGTTCCTGGACTGTAGATTTTGGTAAAAGTGGAGTGAGTCCTCGGGACTTGGTGGGTCTCATGTAGCCTTTCATGGGTTCTGCTGCTCTGCTTTTATCTTCCTTCTTCCCTTGTCCTAGTGCCTTTGGTTCAGATTTTTCTGTCATTTTCTCAGGTGCCTCCAAGATCTTGTCTTTGGGTTCTGGGAGTTGAAGAGCCTTGGAAGCAGTCACTACTAACTCATCTACCACCCTTGAAGGAGTCACTTCAACTTTGCCATCTAAGACACCTGACTGGAGTTCTGGTGGTGCCAAGGAAACACATGCCATTTCTCTGATTTCAGAATCCAGACTGATTTCTTCCAATTTATCATTTTCACTTTCTGGAGGCAAAAGAGTTGTATCTACCTCCTTATTCAAACTATCTGGGCCCTGGGAATCTCTATTTTCAGCACGTTGGTCCTCACAGAAACTGGGCTTTTGTGCTTTGTCTCCCATTAGGTCAAGAATTGGAACTGGAGCAGAACCTTCCTCAGACTCTTTCTGTTTGTTTACTGGACATGTTGGAAAATTACTGCTATCTGCACATGCTTCTAGGACTCTGACCCCACCTGCCAGGCTTTGATCTTCTATGAGCACGCCAGAAAGAAGGTGCCCCTCTGCTGGCTCTGTGGTTTCCTCTACTGAGTGCTTTGATGCACCACTGGGCACTGACTCAGATTCTCCTATCACATGCCCTTCGTCTACCCCTGCTTCATTTTTCATGGGACCAGCAAGCTCACCTTTATTCTGAAGACAGCTAACTCCATGGTTGTTAACTGTTTCTATGGCTGCTGTCAGAGTTAGGGCAACTCCTCCTGTGCTCATAGAGGGCACAACAGCACAGGGAGCCTTGGGTCTTTCCTCACCTGGGACTCCAACTTTGCTGCAATGATCTACCTCTAATAATTTGGAAATCTGGGCTGGAGCTGTCTCTTGCCCGCTTTCTGCCAAGGTGTCTGGAAATGAATCACTTTCCTTTACTACTTGAAAAGTAGAAGGGGGCAGTTTTTCACAGGCTGCTGACTCCTGAGCCTCTAGGGGGACTGTCTTATTCATCAACCCTGGTGGTGTTCTAGGGCAGGTAAATGTAATATTTCTATTTTCATCCACATAGCCCATTCCTTCAATTCTGTGGTCCCCTATGGTTTCCATGGGAACATGTATTTTTGTTGCATCTATCTTATTCTCCAGAATGTGCTTCTCAGGGAAACTATTTTTAATCTTTTTGCTTTTTCCATCATTACTCCTTTTATTTGGTTTGTCAGCAACTGCAGTATGTCCCTTGGCCACACCTGTCTGATTCTCCTCAGATGGTACTGAAGGAACAAATCCTGCCCCCTGGATTTGGTCTTGGCAGTTCACATCTGTCACCTTGGTAGCTGGTTCAGTAACAGCAAAATCCTTGCCTGCGTTTGTTTTGTTCCTGCCAAGAGCCCCAAGCTTAGAAGAATTAACCTCAACATTTCTACCCTTTTGGTCAACTCCTTCCACTGTGGGTGTATCTGATATACGTGAGAACAAAGGGTCATGATTTATGGGGAAAGTAAGTTCTAATTCTCTGTTTTGATGGGGAGTACTACCAATATCCCCACCCTTCCCTACAAAAGGTGGGTTGAGGATTTCTTCCTTCCTCTCCATTCTAGCAGGCTGTGTGGAATAACTATTTTTAAACTTTTTGTTTTTGTCTTCCCTGCCTCTTTTTGTAGGCTTTTCAGAAATCCAAGGAGCTGCCTCATGATCCATCCAAGGACATTTTTCCTCCTCGCTCTGGTTGCCGACACGCATGTCTATGGCTACAGTTCCTCTTTCTGTTCTAGCACCGGAAGTCTGAATCATGCCTGACCCATCTCCCAAAGGAATCAACGCCTGCAAGGTGCCTGCCACCCTCAGGTCAGTCATCTCCTTAGGGTCCCGCATCACCACTGCCTCAGTGAGCTCAGCCACGGTCCCTGGTTGCTCTGAAGAACCCAGCCCCAGCTCCTCGCTTTTATCCATTCTTTCCGTTTTAGGCGCTGGCTCATTTGGCACAAGAACAGCTCTGCTGTCCTTCTGGCTGTCCGCAAGCAACAGCAGCTCAGACCTTGCTCTCACCTTCCCAGAACTTGCTCTCATCTTCCCAGAACTTCCCTTTCCCTTCCTGCTTTTGCCATCACCTGCCATTCTCTTAAATGGTTCATTCCCTAGTCCAGGAACCTGAGCTAGCACCATGTCCTGCGGCTGCTCAGAAGCAAAGATGCTGTTCTCCTGTCTTTCCTTGGGAATACTTTCCTTTTTTAGTTCTTTAACCTCTTCAGCTCCCTCAGAAAATTCCTTCTGTTTGTCATTCTGCAGTTTAGTCATTTTACTTTCCTCATTCCCTTCTTTTAGACTACTTACTAATGGATTACCTGCTGTCAAAGTGGGTATGGAATTAGGCAGTTCTTTTGCTGCTTTGGGTTTTGAAACTCCACCCACAGCCTCTTGGTCCAAGACAGGAGAGGAACCCTCTTTGGGTGTGATCTCCAAAGGAATTTCTACTTTGTGTGAAAAAACTTCTGTCAGGGGTCCTTTCAGATTGAGGGAGCCTACTGTCTGGTTTTTATCCACAGGAGTCTTGAGGTGGGGTGCGGGCTGTGGTTTGCACTCATCTTGCTGCAGCAATTTCTTGTCTTGGCTCTGTGGTGCTGACTTGTTACCTCTCACCTCTGCCTCTACTCTCAGTTTGGGCTGAGAATTTACTGCAGTTTTCGGGGGTTCTTCCAAAGGACACAAAGGAATGCTGAGACCCTGTGAAACAAAGTTCTCAGCTACCAGTTTGGCTGCTCTGGAGTCAATTTCACATCCCTTTTTCAAGTTTTCTCTGGATACCAGTCCATGTTCTGTGCCCACAGTGGTAGGCTGGCTGGGGGGAACACCTGACTTTTGTGGGTCAGTGGCAAAGGGATGACCTTTAGGCTCATCTGCATTGTCATCATCCCAAGGTCCCCCAGCCCGGGGCTGAGAGTATCTCTTTTGCTTTGGTTTCTTCTTTTTTTTCTTCATCATCATTGGTGTTCTTTCTATATCCCAGGACTCCCTGCCAAGATCCCTCTGGGGTTCAAGGAAGTCACCATGAATAGTTTTCCTCTGGTTCCCAGGCTCACCACAGGAAGACGAACCAGAAACCCAACCCAACTCAGACAAAGGGCAGGGGCCCAGCCCAGGATCAAGAGTCTTCCGTGGAGAAGAGCCTCCCAGCAGCTCAGGAGGGACCCTGGCAAGCCTGGGCCGGGCGGGCCGGGTGGACCTGCGATCACTGGGTCTGCACGCTTTTTTGGCTTGTGTGGGAAGGGTACCTGCAATACATGAAGTTGGCCAAAATTCCAAACAGAAAACCCCTTGTTATTGTTTCTTTAAGAAAGTGTCCATTTAGTGACTCATTTAAGTAGTCTATTTTCACCAACCCACATACCAGTTCATTTAGGAAAACAGTTTTTTTCCAAAACATTTCTCACTCTTAACTGGGATTAGTAAATATTTAACAAAAATCAAAGATCATCATCTTGGGTAAAGACTTTTTTTTTACAAAATGTATTTACAAAATATTCGAAACTTGATAAAAGAAATTCAAACAGAGATCTTCTAATCTGTATAATAAGCACCTACTGCCTATAAATCTCCTCTGATACTTATTTATATTTGTTATTATTTTTAATAAGTACATAATTCCCAGGATAGTAACAAGATGGTAAGCTCCTCTTTTTGGTGACATTGATTAATTGATTGAGTATGATTTTACAATTCTAAGAGTCTGTCACCAATATTACACTAATTACTTATCAGTATTATACCGATTGCTTGTTAAACAGACCAGAAGGACAGAATTATACTTCTTTTAAAAAAAAAAGAAAGGAAAAAAGAAAAGATACTGAATTAGTATTTTGTCCAGAGAAAAAGTCACATTATTTCAGAACCAGAGCCTCCTACTTTGAAACACAAATGTACTAGATTTCAATGTTCTGTTGCTAAAGGTACTTCCCAAAAGACAGATATATACATAATGCCAAGTATAGGATAATTAATTAAAACAATTAGGATGAGCACCCTTGGAAAAGTTTCAGGAAGTCAATTAGTCCAACCTCCTGCCTCTAAGTCAATGAATGCAGTATGGATCCAAGATCCTGGAAAGAGACCCGGTGAGAGCAGGTCTAGGACAACTCTTGTCAAGTTTGATGCAATAAATGACCTCACAGAATATTAAAATACTCAAATAGTGACTTCTGTCCTTATCTTTATCCCTCCAATGTCCTCCAAATCCTACCCTTTACTTAATACCTCAGGCCAATTATTTTTTTTCCTGAAAAATTGCTAGGCTTTAGCAACCCACAGCATTTATAACATTTAACTTGGCAATTAATCAGCAGCTATTTGGTGCCATTTCTAATACTATTTAATTCAATTATTATATAAATCTTTGGTTTCAGAGTTCACGCCTGGGAACTTCTCTCACTATGCAGGCTAGAAAAGGACCAGGACCCAGGCCTAAGTATCTGTGTGCCTTAGCATGGTGTATACACAATAAGGACTTGAGAAATCTTTAATGATATGTTGAGTCACTAAAACAACATTTTAAAAATCATACATTTATTTAGCTCCCACTTGGTGCTAGACAGTGTTCAAAGCAGTAGAGATTCCAAGTGTAGTAAATCTTGGTCCCTGCCCTCAAGTTCACGATCTCACCACAATCACAGAAAAGGAGGCAGAGAATCACTAAGTTGATAATCACATGCACGTGCTTCTGGCTTACCATCAGAAATGTATAAAGCTCACTGAAATCTGTTTAAGAAAGACAGCTGACTTCGTAAACGGTCCTGCTGATCACCACCTTATAACCAGGAACAATGTCTTCCACCACCTCCCCATCTTTCCCAGTTTAAGCGTTTTCAAACAGGCCACCTGGTTTTCCTGACATACCTGAGGTCTCTGAAGGAAGTTCAGAAGGTTGACTACTGAACGGTTTCTTTTGCTCTAGTTCCTCTGGCACAGAATCCTCATCTGTTGGCAAGTTGTGCTTTTGGCCCATGGCTGTGACTGCTTCTAAAGGTAAAAGTAAAAACCACACAGGTTTCAGAGAAGCACCATTTCAGCTACTTCTCCACCTTCCAGAAATTGGAAACGGACACAGTTTTTGAGGAATGAGGGACGCTCCTATGAGGGCAGGAGAGAAATGGAGTGGCATTTGGAAGGGGGAGTTGGGAGGGTTGGGTTTTTTTTTAAAAAGAAGGGAAAAATAACAAATGTTTTTATGGTGGTGGGAATGATCCAACGTAAAGGGGGAGAAACATGGTGAGAGGCAAGAAAAGAGAATGGCCAGGGCAATGTGTGTAAGCAGACAAGAGAAGACGGGATCTAGTGCAAGACAAAGATGCTGCCCCTCATGACTAGGAGCAGGGACTGTTTGCTGATGGCAACAGGAGGGAAGGCAGAGTCTATGGATAAAGATACAAGTAGTTAGGTAGATGAGAGAGCGGAAGTTTGTGAATGTTCTCTTTTATTGCTTCAATCATCTATAAGAAAAACAGGAAGATGAGCACAGAACAAGGATGGAGAAGGTGTTGGCGGTTGGAGGAGGGTAAAGGTGAGAAAGAACTGTTTAGGGGAGCAGGAATGTGTATAGACTTGCGAAGTACAGTGTGACTGACTGTCTTTATTTTACCTGGCATGACGTCTGTCCCTTACCCTTCTGGAGATTACACCCTTGTAGACAAATACTGCAAGTAAGTGTAAGTCCATACCTGCTGAAATCATGAGAGGAGGTACAGCTGACTGTCCTTCATCCTGGAGAGATTCTAACTGGGAATCCTCACTTGTTTCTTCCTGTGTCCGTGCAGTTTCCACGTCCTTAACAGGAACTGGTGCCACCTCTGCTTCTGCGGATGCTGCAACATCCTTGGCTGGAGCCACATTGTTGGCCAGGGTCACCTCCGTTTGTAGGGGTAGAGCCACATTCTTGCCCAGGGCCATCTCTGTTTCTGGAGATGAAACCATGTCCTTGCCCAGGGCTACCTCTGTTTCTTGAGGTGGAGCCACGTCCTTGCTCAGGGCCATCTCTACTTCTGGGGGTGGAGCCATGTCCTTGACTGGGGTGACTTCTGTTTCTGGAGGTGCAGCCATGTCCTTGACTAGGGCCACCTCTGTTTCTGGGGGTAGTACCATATCCCCAGTCAGGGCCACCTCTGTTTCTGAGGACAGGGCTACCTCCTTGGCTGAGGATATTTCTGTGGATGACACAACGTCCTCATCCAGTGGCGCCTCTATTTCTGAAAGTGATTCTACACCCTTGGGTGGGGCCACCTCTCGGTCTGTGGGTGGTATCATGCCCTCAGCTGGGGCCAAATCCATTTTTACAGGTGGTGTCCTCTCTGTTTCTTTGAACAGTAGTATGTCCTTGGCTGGGGTTACCTCTGTTTCTGTGGGCAGTATCATGTCCTTGGCCAAAGACACATTTGTTTCTGTGGGCAATACATCGTCCTTAACTGGGGTTGCCTCTGTTTCTAGGGGTAGTACCACGTCCTTTACTAAGGCCATATCTGGTTCAATGGATGATTCCATGTCCTTGGCCAGGGCCACATCTGGTTCGGTAGGTGGTTCCGTGTCTTTAGCCAATGCCACCTCTGTTTCTGTGGCTGGCGCCACATCCTTGGCCAGGACCATCTCTGACTCTCGAGATGGTGCCATGTTAGCAGGCTTCAGTCCCATCATCATTTCCAATGCTTTTGCTGGTGCTCCCTCTTCTGCTGATGCCATTTCTACCTCCTCAGCAGGCTCTAAGGGAAATAAATTGGACATTTAGGATCCATCATTGTCTGCTCATAGCTCTTCATTCAAAACTTACTTTCTTAGGGCACGAGAGTATCTGGCTTTTGTGACCATAACATCCTAAACATAACTAAAAAGCTGTCCACTTAATGCATTTGTGCCTACTCTTCAACAGTCCTGATACTTAGAAGAATAGAATACTGGCAGAACAAAGAGTGGAGGAGGAAAGGCAAAGGAGAGAAAAAAACACAGGTCCAAAAAACCAACACAGGTACACAATTAGTGTCAGGAAGGGAACCTGTGGGATATCAAGAAAACTCCCCAGAGTTCTAAATCTGCCCTGAATTACAGAGGGATTGTCTTTGCCCATTGGCCCTAAGTGTTATATTTCAACTACAACTTAATTCCTCCAGCTTTGAAATCAGTAATTTAAGTTTAGAAACATCTGTGACAGTTGTGAAAATTTTACCTACCTATACTGCTGCACAAGGCTCAAAAATGTCTGATGCTTTATATTGATTATTGATACTGTAACTATTAAGTGATAAACAGGGATCCTAATAATGTACCTGCTGTAGGCTGCAGAGGCTGTGTAATGGCCTCAGGGGAAATGAAGGATTCTGAACGTGGAGGGTTTGGAGCTTCCACAGACCACCCCTGAGGAACAACAGCTGCAGGAGCAAATGTGTCACAGGGAAACACACCTAATATTGAAACACAAATACATTTTTCAGACTCAGTCAACATTGGGGAAAAAAGACATTTGATATTTAAAACCAGCTTTATATATTGCCATAAAGACATAGGCCAGGGCTTCCCTGGTGGCGCAGTGGTTGAGGGTCCGCCTGCCGATGCGGGGGACACAGATTCGTGCCCCATTCCGGGAGGATCCCACATGCCGCGGAGTGGCTGGGCCCGTGAGCCATGGCCGCTGAGCCTGCGCATCTGGAGCCTGTGCTCCGCAGCGGGAGAGGCCACGGCAGTGAGAGGCCCGCGTACTGCAAAAAAAAAAAAAAGACATAGGCCAAAAGGACCAACGAGAAACAAAGCAAGAAAGTTTTGAAGTAAAAACCGCTGACATTCTCCAGGTTTTGGCTAATTGTTAGGCTGTTGCGCTGCTGATTGACATTGACTGGCCACCTTCTACAATGTTTTACAAAGATTCAAAAACACCAAAGAATAGGGAGGGTGGGAGGGAGACGCAAGAGGGAGGAGATATGGGGATATATATATTTGTATAGCTGATTCACTTTGTTATAAAGCAGAAACTAACACACCATTGTAAAGCAATTATACTCCAATAAAGATATTTAAAAAATAAATAAATAAAAAATAGCAAAGGACGAGCTCTTGCTCCTACATCACAACTGATAGAATGTAACATACAGTAAGGGACAGTGAATCAGTTTCCTCATCTGTACAGTGAGATTAACATACAACCCTTTCCAACATTAGAAGACACTTTTGTGAAAATGCTTTGTAAATTATTAAGAACTAGACAGATGTAAAAGCATTATTATTATGCTGTCCTCTGCCAGACCTAATATCACATGGGATTTAGTATCGCCTGGTCCTTGCCATCAAGATTATTACAATTTAGTAGAGAGGCAAGACAGACATATATCAAATAAGGTAAACTGTGTAGTATGGACTAAATGCTATAAGAATTTCAAAAGAACCATGAGACCAGCACAGTCAGAAGGCTTCAGAGAAGAAGCAAAAGCAGGAAGAGAGGAGAGAGTAGTCAATTTCAAGGATGGAGAGCTCACTGAGCAAAGAAAAGAACGAGGATGCCAACAGGACAAGAATGTTTCTGGGACTATGAGATTAGTCTGATTCAAACAGATCTTATATACCAGAGAGGGAAAATGGGATTAGAACAAACAGTAGAAGAAAGAATCCAGAAAACCAGAGAATTTAAAGAAAAAAAAGTGTGTGGGGGGTGCTGTCTTAAGGTCTTAAACATAAAAATGAGACAATGAATACAAAACAGGGAGTCAGATGATCAGGTATATTCAGATTTAATTTTAAAGGGGAGCAGGAAGTCTGATAGGTGACTACTGAGGTGGTCTAGGTATGAAGTGATAGGGGCTTGCACTGGGGTAAAGCAGAGGGAGCACAAAGGAAGAGAAGAAAGATGCTGTAAAGAAAGAAGTCAATGCAACTAAGTGACTGCCTAGGTAGTGAGCTGAAAAAACAGGAGTCAAAACCAAAATCAAATCAGGAGACTAGATGGATAGCATCAAAGTCAACTCATTTAACATCCCTCTTGCAAGAGATCATGAGGCCAAAGAAAAGCATAAGTGAAACATATAACTACTAGCCAGGATCTTTACAAATACAAAATTATACGCATTATTTGAAGTGGGACTTACTGATGATGGGTACTGAAGGAAACCAGAACATGTTACCCCAAAATATGCCCCTTTGACATAAAAATTTTGAGCTGAAGGCAATTAAGCAAACAGCAAATTGAGAAAAAGCTCCTCCCTTTTTGCCTAAAGGCAGGACATAAATTTTCCTTTCACTGGCAAGAGACACTTATCAGGCCAGACAGGGCACCAAAGGAATATGCAAACAAACCTGACTCCATTAGTTCCCTCCCATATACTTACCTTCCCGAAGTATGACTCTTGGAAGTATAAAATTGCTTTCCTTTATCCTGTCATTTCTCTACAAATTTAATATTCTTTGTTGAGGATGCTACACAAACTGAATTTCTTTCTTTTATTAAATAAATTTATTTATTTTGTTTTTTTATTTATGTATTTTTGACTGAGTTGGGTCTTCGTTGCTGCACACGGACTTTCTCTAGTTGCAGCGAGCAGGGGCTACTCTTCGTTGAGGTGCGCCGGCTTTTCCTTGTGAAGCATGAGCTCTAGGCCCGTGGGCTTCAGTAGTTGTGGCACACGGGCTCAGTAGTTGTGTCGCAGGCTCTAGAGCGCAGGGCAGTGATTCTGGCGCAAGGGCTTAGCTCCTCCGCAGCATGTGGGATATTCCCAGACCAGGGCTCGAACCCATGTCCCCTGCATTGGCAGGCGGATTCTCAACCACTGTGCCACCAGGGAAGTCCCAAACTGAATTTCTAAGCTACACCTTTGAGTTACTTTCCTTCCATGTGATGTATGTTGCATGCGTTAATAAACTATTTGTTTTTTTTCTTATTAACCTGTCTATAGAGTCTCAACTGAAAACCAAAGATGGGTAGAAGTAAAGTTTTGCCTGCCCTACAGTACCTTGGCCACATTCATGTCAAGTTATACAAAACCAGGAATGAGGAAACTACTAATTGATAACTAAGATCTGTTTAACGTTTAGTTTACCATGTACCAGAAACTATGCGAAGTACTTTTACATAAATTTTATTTCATCAACACCACATCTTTAAGGTAAGAACAAGTGGTGGCCCCATTTTATAAAGAAACCAAAGTTTAGGGAGGACATAACTTGCGGAAGGCCATGAACTAATAAAAATGTGGAGACAGAACCTGGCCCTAGGATATAGGATTCAAGATCCCATGAGAGGAGGTGAGCTGACCCTGAGCAGCCCAACTGTGAATTCTCTGTGACTAATCTAGAAGGAGCCTTGTCAGAGCCAGAGCCCCTAAACATGACTTTGCCTAGTGATTCACTTCAAAGGTGATGGGTGAAAAGCCAAATTAATTGATGGAGTTAAGAAATAAATCCAGCTGGAGAAGTCATACCATAACTGTCTTTCAGGGGATCATTTTGTTCTGCAGATGCTGAAGCACTGGTTGTTCCACTGGGGAGAAAGAGCAAATCTTCCAGGCTGTCATCATGGTGCATCTTAAAGGGATCTGGAATAAAGAAGGAATTTAAAACTCATTCCCAATGAACACAACTAGAAAGATTATCATTCCTTATTATCCTCTGATGAATACTGATTAGCTACATGTGTGTCATCAACAGTGAGTTAAATATGTTGAGATAATATGTGATTGAATGTGGTGGGGAATCAAATATTCATTAATTCATTTGTGACAGGTTAAAAATACATAATCTCATATTCTCTAAGATTTAATTATCTAAATCAGACAGCCAACAAATACATAAAACTAAAACTACAACTAATGCTCGAGTCTATAATATATTAGGAGGTGAGAGTACAAATATAATTAAACTTTCAATATGTATTTACAGAGCAGACATTCATTTTAGGTTATTAAAAAAAAAAAAACAACACAGAACAAGTAAAAGAGACATTTTCACCTCCTGTGGAGAGCATGAAGAAAACTGCATTTCAAAAGCTGTCTGAGGGCTTCCCTGGTGGCGCAGTGGTTGAGAGTCCGCCTGCCGATGCAGGGGACACGGGTTCGTGCCCCGGTCCGGGAAGATCCCACATGCCGCGGAGCGGCTGGGCCCGTGAGCCATGGCCGCTGAGCCTGTGCGTCCGGAGCCTGTGCTCCGCAACGGGAGAGGCCACAACAGTGAGAGGCCCGCGTACCGCAAAAAAAGAAAACAAAAAAAACACCTGTCTGAATGAGACAAGGTGAACTGCTGGCACCTGGAAAGAATGAACTCTAGACTCAGGAGTTGGCATGAGTAAAGGCACTGAAAACATCAGGTAAACTCTGTACCTTCTTACATGAAAAAAGAGCAAAGCCATTCAGGCCAAGCAAGAATTCTGCTCTCCAAGGAGGCCATCTTGAAATGCAACACACATCTGAATTAGCCTGAAAGCTTATAAAAACCCACTGCTGGGCCCTAAGAATCTGCATTTCTAACTAGTTCCTCAGGGAATGCTATTTCCCTTTAGGCACTTCCATTGTCAGAGGCAGCTGCACTGAAGTCCAGGCTTTAAGTGAATGTTCATTCCGGTGGCTCTGAGGCAGCTGCCCCTCCCTCTTCTAGTAAGGGATTTCAGGCTTAGGGGAGAGCGTGGCACTGCAGAATATGAAGGAGCAGAAAGGAAACTGAGAAACTGCTGGCGCTGGAGGAGGCCCCAGTGCTGCTGCTTCAGAACAGCAGAGGAGCTAGAATCTAGACAGATTAGAAAGCTTCATTCTCCCCAGTCTTAACTTGGTTTGGGGTGCCTGCTGCTTGCTCTGCCTCTCACACTTCTGCTGAAGGAAAACAGGACACTTAAACCAGCAATGAGAACAACTGTGGTATGGTTCGCACATTAGGAGGGGAAGAATGCTAAATCACATGTAAAAATCAAAGATTTCTACAAAGTTCTGTGATTTATTCATTACTATTTTACTAGGTGCATATGATATGACAGACCCTGTGTGCTCTAAAAACCCAAAGATGTACAAGATCAGGGTTGAAAACATTTAGGAGATGGATATACTTTAGTTCAAGTCAAGGAAGGTCTTCACTTGACAAATACTTAATCTGAGCACTAAAGAACTGAGTGGTTGCGGGACAGAGGAAGACCTTTTCTTTCTCTACCTACATACATTCCCTCTCTTAGTGATCTCATCCATCTCACAGTTTAAGATTCCATCTATAAGATGATGACACTCAAATTTGTATCTCCAGTCATCTCAACCTCTCCCTTTATTTCCTGACTTCTGTATCAAACTGCCAACACTTAATGTATAAAATAAAGCCAAAATGTAACCTGTTTCCCAAATCACTCCTCCTACAGTCTTCCCATCTCTGATGGCATTCTATCTTTTTGGTCCAAAACCCTGGAGTCATTCTTGATTTCTCTCTTTCATACACCACATCCAAGTCGTCAGGAAATCCAGCTGACTTGACCTTCAAAATGTCCCCCAGGGGGCTTCCCTGGTGGCGCAGTGGATAAGAATCTGCCTGCCAATGCAGGGGACACAGGTTCGAGCCCTGGTCCAGGAAGATCCTACATGCCACGGAGCAACTAAGCCCGTGAGCCACAACTACTGAGCCTGCGCTCTAGAGCCCACGAGCCACAACTACTGAGCCCGCATGCCACAACTACTGAAGCCTGAGCTCCGCAACAAGAGAAGCCACCGCAATGAGAAGCCCACACACCGCAACAAAGAGTAGCCCCTGCTCACCGCAACTAGAGAAAGCCCGTGTGAGGCAACGAAGACCCAACACAGCCAAAAAATAAATAAATAAAATGGAAAAAAAAAGTCTCCCAGGATCACTGAAGCCATCGCCCTGAATTAGTAATTAAAAACTACTCACAAAGAAACGCCCTGGCTGAGATGGCTTCCCTGATGAAATCTACCAAACATTTAAAGAAGCATGAAAATCAGTTCTTCACAAACACTTCCAAAAATATGAAAGAGAGGAGGATACTTCCCAACTCATTGTATGAGACCAATATAAAACTAGACAAAGACATCTCAAGAAAGTAAAACTACTGACCAGTATCTTTTCTGAACATGGATGGAAAAAATCCTCAACAAATGTTTACATATGTGCCAGCATATAAAACTCATTATATACCATGATCAAATGGGATCCATCTCAGGAATGCAACATTGGTTTAACATCCAAAAATCAATTAATGGAATACATACATAACAACAGAATTAAAAAATAAAACCACATGATCATCAATAGATGCAGAAAAATCACTTGGCAAAATCCAACACCCTTTCACGATAAATCAAACACTCAACAAATTAGGAATAGAAGGCATTTTCCTTAATCTCATGAACGACATCAACAAAAACCGCACAGCTAAGACCATGCTTAATGGTAAAAGACTGGATGTTTTTCCCTAACTAAGACCAGGAACAAACAAGGAAGTCTGCTCTTGACACTTCTATTTAACATTGTACTGAAGGTTCTAGTCAGGACAATTAAGCAAGGACAAGAAAAAAAAGGCAGCCTGATTAGAAAGGAAGAAGTAAAACTTTATTGTAGAGGACATGATCTTATATGCAGAAAATCCTATGGAATCAACTAAAATACCATTAGAATTAATGAGTTCAGCAAGGTTGGAAGATACAAGATCAATATACAAAAACCAATTCAGATTCAGAACAATCTGAAAATGAAATTAAGAAAACAATTTCATTCATAAGAATAAAGAAGAATAAAATATTAGGAATAAATTTTACAAAAGGGAGTATAAAACTTACACTCTGAAAACTACAAAAATATTGCTGAAAGAAGTAAGATATAAACACATGGAAAAACATTCTAAGTTTAAGGATTAGAAGACTTAATATTGTTGGGATGGCAAAACTCCCCAGATTGATCTACAGATTTAACACAATTCCTATCAAAAATCCCAGCTGATTTATTTTTCTTTTAATGAATTAATGCATTTATTTATTTTTGGCTGCATTGGGTCTTCGTTGCTGCATACGGGTTTTCTCTAGTTGCGGCGAGCGGGGTCTACTCTTTGCAGTGGTGCGCAGGCTTCTCATTGTGGTGGCTTCTCTTTTGCAGAGCACAGGCTCTAGGTGTGTGGGCTTCAGTAGTTGTGGCACAAGGGCTCAGTAGTTGTGGCTCACGGGCTCCAGAGCGCAGGCTCAATAATTGTGGTGCACAGGCTTAGTCCTCCATGGCATGTGGGATCTTCCCAGACCAGGTATCGAACCCATGTCCCCTGAATTGCCAGACAGATTCTTAACCACTGCGCCACAGAGAAGTCCCCCAGCTGATTTCTTTACAGAAATTCACAAGCTGACTCTAAAATTAATATGGAATTGCAAAGGATACAAAATAGCCAAAACAATCATCAAAAAGAAGACCAAAGTAGGTAGACTCGGGCTTCCCTGGTGGCGCAGTGGTTGAGAGTTCGCCTGCCAATGCAGGGGATGCGGGTTCGTGCCCCGGTCTGGGAGGATCCCACATGCCACGGAGCGGCTGGGCCCATGAGCCATGGCCACTGAGCCTGTGTGTCTGGAGCCTGTGCTTCACAACGGGAGAGGCCACAACAGTGAGAAGCCCGTGTACCGCAAAAAAAAAAAAAAGTAGGTAGACTCATACTACCCAATTGCAAAATTTACCACAAAGCCAACAGTAACCCTGACAGTGTAGTACTGGCATAAGGACAGACATACAGAACAATGGAACAAAACTAAGAGCTGAGAAACAAAACTGTATATCTATGGTCAACAAATTTTCAACAAGGATGCCAAGACAATTCAATGAGGAAAGAATAGACTTTTCAAAAAATGGAGCTGGGACAACTGGATATCCACATGAAGAACAATGAATCTGGACCCCTACACCTTTCACCATACACAAAAATTAACCCACAGTGGATCAAAGACCTCAATATAAGAGCTAAAACTATATAAAATTTTTAGAAGAAAACATAAGGATAAATCTTCATGACATCAGATTTGGCGATGGAATCTTAGATATGACACCAAAGCTTGAGCAACAAAAGAAAAACTAGATAAACTGGACATCATCAAAATTAAAAACTGGGCTTCCCTGCTGGCTCAGTGGTTGAGAATCCACCTGCCGATGCAGGGGACATGGGTTGGAGCCCTGGTCCGGGAGAATCCCATGTCCCGCGGAGCAGCTGAGCCCATGCGCCACAACTACTGAGCCCACGTGCCACACCTACTGAGGCCCGTGCGCCTGGAGCCCGTGCTCCGCAACGGGAGAAGCCACCGCAATGAGAGGCCTCCGCACCGCAGCGAGGAGCAGCCCCCGCTTGCCGCAGCTGGAGAAGGCCCATGTGCAGCAACAAAGACCCAATGCAGCCAAAAATAAATGAATTTAATTAATTATTTAAAACTTTTGTGCTCCAAGGACACTACCAAGAAAATTAGAAGACAACCCACAAAATGGGAGAAAATATTTGCAAATCATAAATCTGATAAGCATCTAGTATGTGGAATATATAAAGAATTCTTACAGCACAACAAAAAGATCAACCAATTAGAAAATGGTCAAAGGATCTGAATACACATTTCTCCAAGGAAGATATACAAATAGCCAATAAGCACATGAAAAGATAAAAAGATAATCAACATCATCAGCCATTAGGAAAATGCAAATCAAAATCACCACAAGATACCATTTCACACCCATTAGGTTAGCTACAGTTGTTTAAAAAGGGAAAACAAGTGTTGTCAAGGATGTAGTGATTACAAACCTCATACGTTACTGGTGGGAATATAAAATGTTGCAGTTGCTTTGGAAAACAGCTTGGCAATTCCTTAAATGATTAAACAGAGTTACCATATGATCAGCAATTCCAATCCAGGTTACATTCCTTCATCTACACAAAATCTTGTACACAAATGCTTTAGAAAGCATTATTTACAATAGCTTGAAAAAAAAAAGGGGGAGACCAACCCAAATGTCCGTCAACTGATGAATAAACAAAATGCAGTGTATCCATACAAAATATTACATGCCCATTTAAAGAATGAAGTTCTAATCCATGCCAAAAAAAGCATGTACCTTGAAAACACTGGGCCAAATGAAAAAAGCCAGTCACAAAAGACCACATATTAACATGATGATTCCATTCATACAAAATGTCCTGAATAGGTAAATTTATAGAGACAGAAAGTAGATTTAGTGGTTGCTTAGGGCTGGGGTGGATAAGGAGATGGGGGTGAAATCTAAGGAGTACTGAGTTTCTTTATGAGGTGACAAAAAATATTCTAAAATGGACTCTGGTGATGGGTGTACATATATGTAAATATACTAAAATCCACTCAATTGTACATTTTAAATAGGTGAATTGTATGGTATGTGAATTACATCTCATTAAAGCTTTCTTCAAAAATTACGTATATCTGGGACAGCCAATGACTGGAGAGTGGTACAGAACATCAAGCACTAGATCATCTGGAACCAGTTATGGGCACCTTATAAGTTAGATAGCAAAAAAGAAACCATATATAAGTGGAAACAAATAACTTGAGCTCTCAATCTGATTAACTCTGGCGTGGAGGTATCGACTACTGCTTTGAGGTGCTTCTGCAGTCCATCCCTCCCACCACTTCCAGCTCTAGGCAACTACAGGTAGGCTTTTTTTGTCTCTATAAATTAGTTTGAATTTTATACAAATTGGGTATAAGTTTTAGTTTTCTTTTTTTTTTGTCAAATGAGGATAATATATACTTGGCAGAGTTAGGTAAGAAACGCAGATAATATGTATATTGAGGCTCTAGTACTGTGCCTGGCACAAAATAGGCATTTGACAAATGGTGCTATTAGTGCTATAATAATTCCTTTTGGAAGAACTAAGGTTCTAAGGTACTACTGATCGTTTAGTCCTCAATGAATATGAATTTCAGCTTTTTACTCAAAACAGGTTTTGAAGGGGAGAAAACAAAGGGGTACCTGCCTCAGAAGAAGGGATAAATAGAGAGGAGAAAGGGTCAACTAAATGTTCAGGGGAAATAATTATACCTTGGTTGTGCTTTACAAGCTATATTTAGGCTGAAATGTTTTATCTCATTTACTGGTGGGAATATAAAATGTTGCAGTTGCTTTGGAAAACAGCTTGAACAGTGGTGATTGTGGCTTTTCCATGTTTATGTCATAGTTCACATTCAGCAGTCACAAGCAAGCCTTGCACTTACCAGTCTGGATAGGATTCACCACTTGCTCGGGTTCAAAGCAAAAGTTTGTATTTTCTGGCCAGTTCTGGCTGTTCTGATATCCCTGGTAGGCCATTTTCTCTTCAAGGAATTCAGTTGGAGACCCTTCAAATAGAAACAGGAAACAAAAGTTATAAGGTACCACTGTTGACATCTGATTATTTTTGGCTTTTGTAAATAATGCTGCTATGAACATTCAAGTACAGGTTTTTGTGTGGACATACGTTTTCAATTCTATTGGGTATATATGCTCAGCAGTTGAACTGCTAGGTGATACAGCAATTCTATGTTTAACATTTTGAGGATCTGCCAAACTTTTCCATAAATGTATATAAATGGCTGTACCAATTTATAATCTCACCAGTAATGTCTGAGGGCTTCAATTTCTCCACATCTTCACTAACACCTACTATTATCTTTTTTTATTTTAGCCATTCTAGATATGGGTGTGAAGTGGTATCTCATCATGGTTTTGATTTGCATTTCCCGGATGACTAATGATGTTATGTATTATTTCATGTGCTTATCTAAGGTCACTTTTATGTTTTTCTTTCCCCAAAGAAAGGTTTATTCAAATAATTTACCCAAGTTTAAATTAAGCTACTTGGTTTTTTTATTATTGAAATGTAAGATTCACTTTCTTGATGATGTCCTTGGAACACAAAAGTTTTTAATTTCAACGAAGTCCAGTTTATCTACTTTTTCAGTCATCTGTGCTTTCGGTGTCGTATCTAAGAAACCATTGACTAATCTAAGGTTACAAAGATTTATGCCCATGTTTTCTTGTAAGAGGTCTTATAGTTTTACCTCTTGCATATACGTATATGATCCATTTTGGGTTAATTTTTTATATGGTGTTAGGTAGGGGTCTTAACTTCACTCCTTTGCATGCAGCTATCCAGTTTTCCCAGCACCATTTCTTGAAAAGACTGTGCTTCCCCCATTAACTTATCTTGGCACCCTTTCTGAAAAATGTAAGAGTTTACATCTAGACTTTGCCAGTTTCTTAAACTGTTAAACTTAGACTTATCACATGACCCAGCAATTCCACTCCTAGGTGTCTACCCGAGAGAAATGAAAACAAATATCTATACAAAGACAATATATGAATGTTCACAGCCATGTTATTCATAATAGCTAAAGACTGGAAACAAACACAAAATTCATTGGCTGATGAATGGATCAACAAAATATGGTACATATATTGGAATATTATTCAGCTGTAAATGGTAATGAAATACTGATAAACACCTCAACATGGATGGATAAACTTCACAAGCATTAATAAGCTAAGTGAGAAAAGCACGACATGAAAGACTATATGCTGTATGATTCTGTTTATATGAGTTTTCTAGAAAAGATGACTATAAAGAAGCAAATCAGTGGTTGCCTAGACTGTAAATAGAGATGGGGACTGAGTGTAAATGGACTCAAGATAACTTTAAGGGTGGTAAAAAAATTTTTTGAAAAATGGGATTGTGGTGATGAATGCACAGCTCTGTAAATTTACAATGGGTGAATTTTATAGTATGTAAATTATATCTCAATAAAGTGGTTAAAAAAAAAATCTAGGACTCCCAGGTATGTGCCTTTAGCATATACTTCCCTTGTTGGGGGCTATGAATTTTTGTGGAGAAGGGTATGGAAGTGAGTGAGGAAAGAAGTTTTGAAAGGCTGAATAGCTACAGTACGAACACGGTTGAAGCTTCCCTACTGCTCTGCTTCTGGAAAAAAGACTAGGACTTTAAAAAGATGTACCTGGGAGAAGGAGAAGGCTCAGCCACAGGGTACTTCAAAAAGATCCACATACCTGCTGCTAGTCTCAAGACAAACTTCGAGGGTAAGTGGCAGAACTGTCCCTCCTTTATTACTAGCTAACTCATCAGGTTGCCTTGAAGTGCAAATTTTCCCCTTCATGATTGTCCTTTATTTTCATGTTTCATAGAATCACCTAAATCTGATTTCAACTACATGAAGCGTTTGAGGAAAGAGGAGGAAGAGGAATGAAAAAAAAAATTTATCCTAGATTACATTCCCTGAAATGTTCCTTCAGGAACACATCCCAAGAGAATGTTAGATATCTGAGGCTATTTTTTTTTCTCTAAACATTTTTACTTAAGCATAATAAATCTGTGGACTTTAAGTTATCTTCCATGCCTGCAAGAATGGAAGGGGGATAATATACTGTATTTTTACTTAAGATATTTCAATTATAATTTTATAATTAAAACTTTTATGTAAGTGAAATGCCTAATCTCTGAGAAACTTATCTGCTGAAGGTAGACTGTACATGACAAAGCCTCCCAAGTTCCACCTGGCAAAGAGAGCTTCTGGCAGTTGTTCTTCTCTGAAGGTTCCAGGCCTCCAGACCTGCATACAACTAAGAAACTTCTGCTATAAGTTATAAGAGAAGGAAGCAAATCAATTCTTCAGGAGAGACTTTTTCTAAAATTTAGGCAGTATCTGTCATGAATATCTTTTTAAGATGGAAACTGATCATCATAATCATCTTTCATCAATAACAGTTTACAATGGATGTAGAGGATGTTCCACACATAGCTATTCCCTAGGTCAACTATCAATAAATGACAAAGGTACAGAAGTAAATACACCATTAGTTATGGTACAACCTGGGGACAGGGATTAGAGAAAAGCTCAGCAATACAGCTCAGCTATGGCATCTACCAGAAGGGACTTAAAACATCCTGCAATGTGGCCCTGGCAAACTCATGTCTAAGACCTCCAGAGGTTGAAATGCAACCTCTCCATCCCCTCAAAGCACTCCCTCCCTCCCCTTTTTGGTCTCTCCCCAGGATTCTTTCTCTTTTCTGTCCCTCCTTTGGCTTTAAGAGAGCCAAATTTAAATGGCATTTCAACACAAGGAAGTTCTCCATAGCTGACTATAGTCCAACTGGGTTAACTGTGTGATTTAAAATCAGCAGATATATATATAGGTCCAGTTTGATATCTGCCACATTCTGATTTTTAGATGGTGCTGGAGAAAAAGTCGCAAGGCTGATGGAAACAAAAGACGTAAAATCCTCAGGAGAGCAATAAGATAGCAAGAACCAATCAACTGGTAATTACGCAGCTCTGAATTAACAGCACCAAGAAATATGAAATATTAAAAAAAACAGAGATTGAGGTTCTTCACTTCAGTTTTCCCCAGGCAAACTTCCCACCTTTTCAATACTTTCTGATCTCTTTCCCTATCTGCTGTACACTGCTGGTGTACATGATTTGGGTTATTTACAGGGAGTTCAAAAAAAGAAATAGAAAAACAAGAAGCACCAATAAGAATTATTTTACTCGGAATTATTAATTGACAGATAGATTTCTTATGAACAGTATTAGTGGTCATAATTTGCATATTACTAACAAAAAAACAAATCTGTGACCGCTTCTATTTCATGTCCTTGGCTCTTTCCTTATCCGTCCCCCCTCCCCTGCCCTAGCGGCAACCTTAGAATTTTAGAGAAGAAGGCACCTAGGAGATCACCTAGTCCAAGCCCCTGAAGTTTAAACCATATCTCATTCAATTATCTATTTAAGCACCTGCTATATGCCAGTCACTGTTCTAGGTATTAGTGATACAGCAGCAAACCAAACGGTGAAAGGTCCTGCTCTCACAGACACTGATCACTATCATCACCATTACACCATTACTTGGGCACTATGGAAACCGAGCAGCAAGTATTAGTCTAGCTGAGGGTTTAAGATATACCCAACAATGCAAACCTCTGCAAGCCTCAGTTTTCACATCTGGTACCTGCCTTACTTACTTCATAAGGCTGAGGGAGGATATGTGAAAGTGCTTAGAAAACTATGAAGAACATGATAGTCCCACAACTATAATGGGTCATATGGGATAAGTGTCTACAATAACATGTATTAAGTGTTGCTACTGGAGTTTAAAGGTCACATAATATGGTCATGGGATGATCTGGAATATTTTCCACAGGAGATTAGAATTTAACTGGACCTGGAAGGATAGTTAGGAGGTTATAATTAAATGGAGCTGGGAGACTGAGAAAGAGACAAAGTGGAGAAGATATCCAGCAGAGGAAAATATGAGTTAAGACCACGGGCAAGAATGGGAAAGTAAGGAGCACACTAATTTGGCTGGAACACACTTACTGGGGGCAGCAGTTCTCCATAGAGGGCAGCTAGAGAATAGCTAGGGTGTCAAATGCCAAACAGAGTGGCATCCAAGAGTTGTCTGCCTGTATCCCATCTAAAGGGAACCACCTCAGTCCCTTCCAGGTGATCCTGGTATGGCTGTCCATCGTGGTACTTTGCTTTCCTGGCCAAACAAGTATACTTTTGATTCAGGCAGTCCCAAAGTCCTTTGGGGAAATCTGATATACAGACATTTTAGAACTTGAGCCATAAGGCTACACTACACCTGGGCTGCCAGTAATCATTCTTCCCACCTTGAAAGAATCTGCCTGAGAATGAAGCCAAAGAGGGGGCAGGGATGACAGAGGGAGAGAAGGAAGAATGGAAAAGAGGGAGGAAGAGAGGTAGAGGAAGAGAGAAAAAAGGGGGAGGTGAGAAAAGCAAGAGAGAAGAAAGAGACTTTTGAGCCAAATATGTTATTCTAAAAACTTTACATGTTTAAAAAAACCAAAAAACTAGCTGTAGGCAGCCAACAAAGATGAAAATGCAATGCCCAGCTCCTTTAATTGAGGAAAAGTCTAAAAAGTAAAAAATATGTATTTTGCCTAGAGCTGTCTAAAGGTTTCTTCACATGCTAGAAATCTAAATCAGAAAGAAATATGATATTAAAGAAAGAAAACTGGACTGCAAATCAGGAGATCTATATTCCAGTCCTGGCTCTCCCACTTAACTTTGGGTGTGACCTTGAGACTTTTAGAACCACAAACCATTCATCTATAGTAAAACACCAAACCAAACCAAACCAAATCCACAAAAAAAACATGAAACACAATAGGGTTGTGCTATATATATAATTTTCTTTTTTTTTTTTTTTTTGCTGTACGCAGGCCTCTCACTGTTGTGGCCTCTCCCATTGTGGAGCACAGGCTCCAGATGCGCAGGCTCAGCGGGCATGGCTCACGGGCCCAGCCGCTCCACGGCATGTGGGATCTTCCCGGACCGGGGCACGAACCTGTGAAGCCCTATGATTTTTAAAATGCATTTTAATTCTAAAATTAAATTTTAAGACCTTTGATTTATCTATTCATTTTTATATCCCCCCAAAACCTGGCAAGATACAATTTGCGCAAAAGTACTCAGCAGGGGGCCTCCCTGGTGGCGCAAGTGGTTAAGAGTCCGCCTGCCGATGCAGGGGATACGGGTTCGTGCCCCGGTCTGGGAGGATCCCATATGCCGCGGAGCGGCTGGGCCCGTGAGCCATGGCCGCTGGGCCTGCGCATCCGGAGCCTGTGCTCCGCAACGGGAGAGGCCACAACAGTGAGAGGCCCACATACCGCAAAAAGAAAAAAAAAAAAAAAAAAAAAAAAGTACTCAGCAGGAAGTACTGGTCATTTGCTTAAGCCAGAAAAATTACAATGAATCAAAGAACAAACCACAGTGTCTCTGGGAAGGTTCACAAGCATATGGAGGAGGGAAGAAGAAAAAGTGGTAAAAACTTGGATAAATAAAGGGGAAGGGTGGGAGGGATAAATTAGGAGGTTGGGATTAACATATACACACTACTGTATAGCACAGGGAGCTATACTTAGTATTTTGTAATAAACTATAAGGGAAAAGAATCTGAAAAAGAATATATATCCGTGTGTGTGTGTGTGTGTATATATATATATATATACACACACACACACATATATATACACACACACAAACACACATATATACACATATGTATAAACTGAATCACTGTGCTGTACACTGGAAAGTAACACAACACTGTAAATCAACTATACTTCAATTAAAAAAAAGAAAAGAAGATTGTCGGTTGGATTTCTACCAGGTCCCTGGTGTTTTAATAGAATATGCGCTTAATAATTCTCTTTGGAAACAAAAACGTGGAGAAATAAATAGCTCTTAAAATTAGTAAAAGTGGGACTTCCCTGGTGGCGCAGTGGTTGGGAGTCTGCCTGCCGGTGCGGGGGACGTGGGTTCGAGCCCTGGTCCAGGAGGATCCCACATGCCGTGGAGCAACTGGGTCCATGCGCCACAGTGGCTGAGCCTGTGCTCTAGAGCCTGAGAGCCACAACTGCTGAGCCCATGTGCCACGACTGCTGAAGCCCGTGCACAAGGAGCCCAGTGTTCCGCAGCGGGAGAAGCCACCGCAATGAGAGGCCCGTGCACCGCAACAAGAGGCCTGCACACCTCAACAAAGAGTAGTGCCGCGGCTGGAGTGAGCCCGTGCGCAGCAACGGGGGCCCAGTGCAGCCATAAATAAATAAATAAATAAATTTTAAAAAAATTGGTAAAAGTGCTGTGGATAAGAATCCACATGCCAACGCAGGGGACACGGGTTTGATCCCTGGTCCGAGAAGATCCCACATGCCGCGGAGCAACTAAGCCCGTGCGCCACAGCTACTGAGTCTGCGCTCTACTGCCTGCGAGCCACAACTACTGAGCCCACGTGCCACAACTACTGAAGCCCACATGCCTAGAGCTCATGCTCCGCAACAAGAGACGCCAATGCAATGAGAAGCCCACGTGCCACAACAAAGAGTAGCCTTCGCTCACCACAATTAGAGAAAGTCTGTGCGCAGCAGTGAAGACCCAACGCAGCCACAAATAAATAAAAAAATATATTTATTTTTAAAACTTTAAAAAAATTAGTAAAAATATTTTAAAAACAGTAATATTTCATAGGATTAATTTATCTCAGTTCTAAAATAAACTTTAAAAGGCTGTGATTCTCCTTACATTTCTTAACCTTTTGGAGAAAAGTAGTTTTTAATCAGAGAAGTGGGTACATTTTGCCCGCACATTCTGGAGAAGGAACATGCAACTCTGGTTATCTCCCCTCCACATTGGTGCCGCAGCACAGCTTAGAGAGGCTCTCCTGGGAGCAGCATTCAGAACAGCCCCTGGCCAACAGTGTTATTAAACAGCATGTTTGACAGAGGCTCACTCCCACATCTTCATTCAGTGTTACTGACCTAGATTTCCTTCTTAAAACTCAAGCAAAAGCAAGAAAACTCCCTTGCAGGAACAACAGCCTTCAGAATAAATGTGGTGGGTTTTTTTTTTTAGCATAATTGCAATCTACTCAGAGAGTCTATTTCAGTAAAAGAATGAAAAATGAAATTCAAAAAAGAAGCAATTTACTTAATGCACTGGAAACAACCCTAGATACCCTGGTTCTCCTATAAATGTAGAATGGGAAAAAATAGTGGCCAGTTTCTATTTCTGTGAATTGGAAGCATTTAACAGAAGGGGCAAATGGCTAAATATTTAAGAAGTATCAATTAATCAAGTAGTAATATCTGTATATATATCAAAGCCAGAATAATTCTATCAGGTAACACCCATTCCAAGTCTAAGACAGACCAAGAGATCTTAATATTTAAGAGAATATAAAAAGTTCATTGATATGGTTTCAGATTCTACATTGCAAATAACCTTTAAGAAACTACCACTTGTCCAGTTTTGATGTCAAATCAAAGAATATCCACAGTTATCGGAAAAAAAAACTATCAAAATACCCTTTCTCTTAGCTTACATATATAAGTGAAATGGATTTTCTTCATATACTTCAACTCAAACAACATATTGTGACAGATTGAATGCAGCTGTCTTCTATTAAACCAGACAGTTCACCAGAACTAAACTTTTTAAAAGAAGTATACTTACTAAACTTTTTAAAAGAAGTATACTTATTGAACTTACACTAAACTTTTACTAAAGTTTTACTTACTAACTTTAAGTTAGTAAACTTTTTTTTTAAATTTATATATATTTTTTAATTAGTTTCTGCTTTATAACAAAGTGAATCAGTCATACATATACATCTGTTCCCACATCCCTTCCCTCATGCATCTCCCTCCCTCCCACCCTCCCCATCCCACCCCTCCAGGCGGTCACAAAGCACCGAGCTGATCTCCCTGTGCTCTGCGGCTGCTTCCCACTATCTATCTACCTTACGTTTGGTAGTGTATATATGTCCATGCCTCTCTTTCGCTTTGTCACAGCTTACCCTTCCCCCTCCCCATATCCTCAAGTCCATTCTCAAGTAGGTCTGTGTCTTTATTCCCGTTTTACCCCTAGGTTCTTCATGACATTTTTTTTTTTAAATTCCGTATATATGTGTTAGCATACGGTATTTGTCTTTCTCTTTCTGACTTACTTCACTCTGTATGACAGACTCTAGGTCTATCCACCTCATTACAAATAGCTCAGTTTCGTTTCTTTTTAGTAAACTTTTACTAAACTTTTTTTTTAAGAAGTATACTTATTAAAAACATTGGGGGGGGGAATGTTAACATTACGTATAATGAATTTATTGTTATTTTAACGAATACTTTTTTAAAGTCTCTCAGTTGTAATATCTAATTTGAAAAATATTGATAGATATAACCCATATAAACAAAAGCTCTTTGGGGTCCTTAAAAATTCTGTAAATAGCTTTACTGAGGTACAATTAACATACAATAAGCTCCACATATTTAAACTGTATATTTTGATTAATCTTGACTATGTATGCCATCACCACAAGAGAGAGAACCTATTCGTCACCCTCCAAAGTTTCCCAATTTTTAAGAGTGAAAAGTGGTCTTGATAACAAAAAGTTTGAGAGCTGATGCCTTAAGAGTATTTAGAGACATTGTCCCTCTGGAGAATTCTGCTATTTACTTGGAGAGTCAAGTAAAAAGATAAAGAAGCAAAAAAGAACATAGATTGGGGCAGCAGACTAAGGTTCTAGTCCAGCTCTTTGGAGAGACCTTAGTTATTAACTCATTTAATTCCTTCAAACCCCAATGTTCTCACCCACATCATCAAAACATTGCACCAGTATCTGGTATCTAAGCTCCCTTCCACTTATAAAAGTCTATTATATTAGTCCACACCTCTCCATACTACACTGTAGGCTTATGTATTACCACTATCATTCTTCTAGCCCCCTCCCCCAACACCTCCCCTCTCTCCCCCTGGAGTCAAGAAGTCGAAGACAAAGTTCAGGCTTCACTATGTTCTGTGATAGAAATTTAGCCATCTTAGAAATGAGAAAATAATACAATATCTCACTAAGGGCTAAACTGTACGATGGAGATGTTTAAAGTACACACGTAAAGAGAAGTAAGAAAATTAATGCTGGCAAGAGGGCTTCACAGATAAGACAGGAGGCAATCTTTGAACGTGATATTTTCAATTATTGTTGACACTATAATACATGTGAGAATGCCTTAGATTATTATTACAAATATAAAACAAAATTGGCCAGGGAAATAACGTGTATATCCATACACACATTGATTGTAGAAAGACAAAGCAGTTGTGGCAAAATACTATTGATTGGTGAATCTGGAAAAACACACAAAAGTTCTTTGTTTTATTTGTTCTTTTCTTTCGTTTGTCTGTATATTTCCAATTATTTCAAAATAAAAATTTAAGTACTTCTATTTTCTAAAAATAGAAAAAAAAGTGACAGAAGAAAGCTAACTCCTTTCTCAGATTTTCCACCAACTCTACTTTCTTTTTTTTCTTTTTTTTTTTTTTTCTTTTTGCGGTATGCGGGCCTCTCACTGTCGTGGCCTCTCCCGTTGCGGAGCACGGGCTCCGGACGCACAGGCCCAGCGGCCATGGCTCACGGGCCCAGCCGCTCCGCGGCATATGGGATCCTCCCAGACCGGGGCACGAACCCGCATCCCCTGCATCGGCAGGCGGACTCTCAACCACTGCGCCACCAGGGAGGCCCTACTTTCTTTAATAGATTTAAATGCTCATATCCAACTATATTAGGATGTCTTTCTCCTTTGTACTAAACAGGCAAAAAGCTCACCAACCTTCCTGATTTGAATAATATTTGACCATCCCTAAAATGGCTGGAGACTTTTTTTAAAGACTTCCAGAGCTCTAACAATATTTGAAAACAATGAAGCATTGAAAGTCTCAAGCAGGAAAGAGATGATGACTTTGAGTTAACAGTTTCTTTTCGGTTTGCTGTAAAACAAACCAGCATGCTTGTCTTGGAAATGTCATTAAAAAAAAAAAAAAAAAAAAACCACAGTATGCTTGTTTTGCTTAAACAAGAAATCCTGCAGGATGCTCCCCAGAGTGGGCTCAGGTGAAGGATGCCACCATGAGGCCACAATACACCTTAAGTTAGCAATAGTTTAGCTATAAACACTACATTGTTTTCAGCTGTTCCTTTTACCTCCCATGACACTCGACTATCATACTGAATGTACACTGTTCCTATAAAAACATGTATCTCTACACAACTTCCTTTCTTGTTCTCCAAAGAGGTTGTTACATATACTCTCTTCTCCAGCATTTTCCATCCCAACATATAAACTCTTACTTTATAGAAAATAATATTCTTCCACTGCCCTGTCCTCTATTGAAAACTTACCTACATGAGTCCACCATTACTCCTTTCCTTCCTATTTATGAGAGGTATAATCTTCCACCTTTTTTTTAATAATAAAAAAAACCCCTGCCCAACTAGAGAATATAAGAAATGCATTCTTATATTCTCCTTTCCAAGGACAGCATTTATGCAAGTATGCCCTTCATACTGTCCCTTGCCATTCAGTCCTCCAGCCCCCTAGACTTGCTTTTTAATCTCTATTCTCCTCCTCTGGTTATAAGCACAATTAAATCTCAAGCATCTTTAAAACATAAACAAAATCCAAACTGTGTTAAAGAAAAAAAATCCCTATAGAAGAATCTATGGATTAAAAGAACTTTAGATTCTAATTCTAACAAACCAGTTATTAAAAAACAAACAAGTGAGATAACTGGGGGAAATACTGGTGAATTGAATACTGACTGGACATCTGATATTATGAATTGGGGTGTGTGTGTGAATGGGTAATTATGTTTTAAAAAGGAATCGATTTTGAGAGATACAGACAGGTATAAAGATAAGATAATATGATGCCTGGAATTTGCTTCCAAAAAACATCTAGGGTTGGGTGAGGGACAGATTGCCCATCTGTTTGAAAAGTTGAACAACCAACTAAAGAGTCTCTGCCTCTAGCCTGACGCTCCTCTTCTTAGCATAAAACATGTTCATATTAGTCCCTGGTTTAAAACCCTTTAATGTTTCCCCATAACCTAGAGATTACAGAGCAAATTTATCACATAAGGTCCTATATAAGCCAGTCTTAATGTTTCAGTGTCGTTCCCAGCTAACCATACTATTCCTTACCCACATTCCTCTACTCTTTCACATGAGCTGCTCTATCCATCTAGAATACTTTACTTTGCTCCCCCATACTGTCTGCCTGCCCTAAGCTTACTCATCCTCCCAGGGTCACCCTCTAGGAAACATCTGCATGTACCACTCCTCTTAAACACAGGGACTTCTTTCCTCAGTGTTTGCATGGCAGCCTGTGCTTACACGTAAACACGTGATATAAGACATTGCTCAATGGCTCTCTGGCTGGCCAACTGAGAGCAAGGAGTGTGTCTTCCCATTCAGTATTCCCAGCCCCATATGCTGTGCCTGACACCTAGATGGTGCCCAATAAATGGTTGTTGAATGAACAAATGACTGCAATTTGGAGGGGAAAAGATTAATCTGGACATAAAAATACTGGTAACTCTGGTGGGCTTTTCTTAGAGATACAACCTGCAAATTAAGATTCTACTTTTTGCAATACCTTTGTTCCATTTAATTTTATTCACATTATATTTTTTGCTGAATACTAAAATATAATCAGTATATAATTTACTTTTTCTAAATGTTCAGGGCTATTAAACAATAGAAATTTATGTTAAACTAAATCAGCCTATTCAAAGACTTAAGTCTGCCTGGTCAGAGCAGATTAATACACTTGAGAGTAAAAACAGTACAATTAATAATTATGTCAGGGCAACAGACATCATAAACCATGACTGTTGTGTACCTGTTACATGATAGACAGCTATCCTAAGTAGAGAGAGATAAAAACTAGGCTCTTTCTTCAGACAAAATAGGAATTAAAATATTCCCTCAAAATAGCAATAACTCATAATAAGCCCCATTTCTATTTTCACATTCTGCTAAACAGGGTATATAAATGGAAGTATTTAAATTATTTTGGTTTAAAGCCAGAAAACATTTTACAAGTAGCCATAATCAAAATTCAACTGTGGTAGAAATCACATGTGAACATTAAACTGCATTCATGTCCACAGTCCATATTTCACTGACTTCTACTCATCCTGCCAATTTGTTCCAGACAATTATGGATACTTGACATTCCAGCTCTAAACTGAGAATGAAAAAACACTTTCCCAAGTAGGGCAAATTATTCATGGATATTTAACATTCTCATTATAGAATATGATCTGGAACACTACAACACACACGAATCAAGAAGGAAGTTATCTTTTTTTTTTTTTTTTTTTTCTGTACGCGGGCCTCTCACTGTTGTGGCCTCTCCCGTTGCAGAGCACAGGCTCCGGACGCACAGGCTCAGCGGCCATGGCTCACGGGCCCAGCCGCTCCGCGGCATGTGGGATCTTCCCAGACCGGGGCACGAACCCGTGTCCCCTGCATGGGCAGGCGGACTCTCAACCACTGCGCCACCAGGGAAGCCCAAGAAGGAAATTAATGTCCAAACAATTTACTCTCACTGTTTCTGGTTCCCTCAGATTCAAAAAGATTTCTTCACACTCTGATAACAAGTCTGTCAGCAGTGTGGGGTCTTGGAAGGGTTTGGTTTCCCACGACTTTTGTACCCCTTCCTCCTCCGGACATAGAGCTAACATGTAGTGAGACCTTCTATTGGGGCAGCACAGAGAGGCAGCCAGCTAGGTGCAGGATGAGATGTCAATCCCCCTCCTCTCCACACACAACCGGAGGCACGTTTCTTTCCTACTCTGCCTAACTACCATACAACGACGAAGACAAGGGAGGCAAGGCCAAATAATCTGCCAGAATCCTCCTAGACCCAACACACCTCTGTTTCTTTGGTTTACTAATGCCTGATAAAAGGATTATCACTGCAGGCACCTGATGCGGTAGCTTCCTCTCTGCTCTGAAAAAAAATGCAACGAAAACTCACTTTTGTGCCCTCAGGTTGTAACTGTGGCCCGTTCTTCTAAAGAAGGGTGTGTTAACAGTGCATGCAAACACACACCAAATCTTCAGAAGAGGGGTCCATCAGTGCCCTAGCAGGTGATCAATTTTCTTTAAGCCAAATGAAGGTATCCTTTAACTCAGCCATTCAGAATTTCACATTTAACAATTTCAATTGGTGGACCAGGTCAAATTACAGTTTTTCTTTAAGTGGAATGACTCAAACGTAACAAAGATACCAACAATCTAATGTTATCTTGAGCTGTACTCGTTTATTCCTTCAACAACCATTTAAGTATCCATACTATGTTCCATGTTCCAGGGATAAAGCAATGAATAAAATGTGCCTGGTTCCAATGTGTTTTCTTATCTTTTTGTTCCCATGGTGCTCTGCTGCTGTGTGGGACACCGAATGGTGCTCACCCCCACGAGTTTCAGTGTCACCCCACAGGTGACCTTGCGTTAGTTCAGCTGTCACCCTGGCCAACTCCTAGTGAGTTTCCTAGAGAGTTTTGTTGGTACCCCAGCAAGTGGTAGTCCTCAGCCTGTGGCATCTCAGGAACTTCTCCACACTCCAGTGGACTTCAAAGATGTCTGAATCTCAGCTTTGGGTGGGCTCTCTTTTACATATATCCCTTTCTTATATACCCTGCCTCAGTTCCCATATCTGCTATTCCTCTATTCTTCAGAGTTCTCTTTACCCTTTAGTGGGTAATCTCTATGTGTTAGTAATTCTTCATATTAACTTTCCCTTGTTCAAATTACTATGTTTCTGTTTCCTGACTGGACCCAACACAGAATTGGTACCAAAAGCAGGGTGATTCCAGAAGACAGACTTACAAACATGGGATGTGGGGACGGATTTTTGTCACACCTTTGGGTTTAAATGCAATGCTAACAAGCACCTTACCAATGGGAAATAGGATGCTAAGTAATCCATGGCACACAGTGGCAATACAATTAGTTGAGCTATCAACTGTGATTGTGTTGAAGTGTAAACTAAAGTAAGTACCTGGGGAGCCCAACCACCTGTTGTACTTGAATGTTATGGTGGTAACAATGACTACAATAACTGTAGTATGGATAGATCCTACTGCACACACTGAGTGCTCACAGAAAGAAAATGACAAACTCAGGTCTCTCAAGCCCTGAGAGTTAGCCTGAAAACCAGACAGTGTATATCACAGCCCCAAAGAATCTCTTATTTCCTGTAGCCACAGGTCTAAAATTGTTAACAATAAATTTTTTTTCATTACAAAATTTGTTGAACTCACAGTCTCACCAAGTTTCTCATGTGAAATTAGGACACTGACTGGAAAAGAATGGAATAATGACACTTGGAATGGAGACAACTAGTTATAGCTAGATGAAATTTATCACCTTGATGCCCCAAGTCACTCTGGGCCACACCAGAGAAGGAGCTGGCCCTTTGGTGCCTCGGATACTAGCCTTCCTGATTAAAATCCCTGAGAAAACTTCACCCGGGGCAGATGCTTTCAAAGAGGACGCTCATTTCCCTCGTCGCCCACCACAACCACCCTCTGTTGCCGGAGACCCATAACCAGGTCAAATCTCAGCATGCTCTAGGGCAGGGTTTGGTAGGCTACAGTCCATGGGCCAAATCCACCCAGCCACCTGTTTTTGTACAGCCCACAACCCAAGACTTTAAACTAGTTTTAGGTTCACAGCAAAACTGAACAGAAGGTACACAGATTTCCCAAATACCCCCTGTACCACCATCCACCCCCCTGCATCAACATCCACACCACTGTGGTACACTTTGTTACAATCAATGAACCTACACGAACATCATTATCACCCGAAGTCCATAGGGTTATTACATTTTTTAATGGTTTAAAAAATTAAAAGAGGAAAGAAAATTTGTGAAATTCACATTTCAGTGTCCACAAACAAATGGACATAGACACACTCATTTGCTTACGTACTGTCTAGGGCTGCTTTGGTGCTACAGCAGCAGAGTTGAGTATTTGTGACAGAGACCAAATGCCAACCCAGGTCTAGGGAAACAGGTACACACTATGATCCTGAAGGAAATAGCTTGCACAGCAAAAAAAGACTCTGGTAATAATATATTGGCAGAAACCTGGGGAACATGTGTAGAAATAGATTCTAAGGACATTTGACCAAGGAGGGTAGAATATAATTCTATATTGGGCCTACTTTATTGATACAGGTTCACCTACTAGATATTCCAAGTTTAATTAACTTATGCAGCTAGAAGTGGCTCTAACAGCTCACTCAGTTGGCTGACTAAAATTTGGACTCAACAGTGACCCACGTTTAATGAGAGAGATGCCAAAGTTTCCACGGCAGAGAATCCAAAGGCTTAGGAAGATGGAAATGTTCAATAGATTTTTCATCTGTGATCTAAGTTGCACAAGAATTCCCAGAAGGCACTGAGAAATACATTAGTCAGGGGGACCATCCGCATCCTTGAAAAGCTCTGTGGTTGTTCTCCTGTGTAGTACGTACCTGGTTCCCCTAGACCTGGGTTGGCAAACTTTATCTGTAAAGGGCCAGATGTAAGTATTTATGCTTTGCAGGCCATACAGGCGCTGTCACAACCCCCAGGTATGACCATGGGGGATGTCATCACTGAAGTGGATTCTCTGATTCCAATAGGGATCATGGGATCCTAGAATAGCAGAGGCCAAGTGGCAGCACTTACTTGCCAAAGACAAGGTGGGTACATCTGCCATAAAAGGCAGCAGGGCTGTATTAGTAATCAGAATGCCTTGGCCCACCAGGAGCTTTAGTGGTAGTTAATTGATTTCAGTGTTCCATAGGGAGCCTGCTAAAAAGTTTTTTCCTGTTGTATATAGATCGATCTGTATAATAGGAAAAAACTTTACCCCTGGTAGTAAAAACTGTTCTTGATAAGTCAGGATCAAGATCTCTCATCCAGTTTCCAGACCCAAGTCAATTCACAAACCCAGGACCCCTTAAGGAAGGATCCTGCATTGTTCCCACAAGTGCATACTGTGAATCCTGCCTCTACGCTTCCCCAAAGGCCACTTATAAGAGTGACTATTGATTAGGGAAAAGGAAATACCCGGACCTTTTAGGGATAACTAATTCCTGAGGTTCCAAAGTGCCACTGTGGCCAACCAGTCAAAGTGAGGGCTTATGGTAGTCAGGTAACAGATGGAGTGCTTAACTCAAGTCCAACTCACAGCGGACCCAATTGTTCCATGGACCCATTTTACGGTTATTTCCTTAGTTCCTAGATGAATAATTGAGAACAGACATAATTGACAAGGGTCTTTAAAATAGGGAGAGCTGAGTGGGAATCCCCCAGAACATCCCCTCCCTACTAAGATATTAAACCAGAAGCAATACTCTGTACCTAGGAGATTTAAAGAGATTAATGTCACTATCACAGACCTGAAAGAAACAAAGGTGGGTGATATCTACCACATTCCCATTTAACTCATCAGTTTGGCCAGTGCAGAAGTTGGATGGATCTTGGAGAATGACTATGGATAATCCTAAACTAATTAGATTTTTCCATCTGGCAGCTGATACACCAGCACCTTTACTGGAGTAAATTAACATGGTCCCGGCACTTGGCATACTGCTACTGACCCGGCTAGTGTCTTTTTTTTCTATACTCATTTGCAAGGACCACCAGAAGCACTTTGCTTTTACCTGCCCTTTATATGCCTCTGAGTCTTGCCTCGGGCCTACCTCAGTTCTCCTATAATATAGCCCACAGTGATGCTGAACAAAAAATATCACACAGGCCCACTATATATTGGCATTATGCTAATTGGGTCTGATTAGTAGGACACAGCAAATATATGATCCGGTAGGTCCAATGACAGTTGAAGTGTCCATGGCAAATAGGGATGCTGAATGGGGCGTCTAGCAAGCAAAAATAACAGAATTCGAGAGCCCAAACCTCTACATTTTGGGAGAAAATCTATATTCTGCAGACAACTATTCACCTTTAAAAAAAAAATAGCTTCATGCTTGCTATTGGGCCTTGCTAGAGACTAAATGCCTAACCATGGGGCATAATGTGATCACACGACCATGAGCTACTCATCATGAACTAGATGTTGTCTAACTCATGCAACCATAATGGTGGGCATGTGCAGTACCAACCCATCATCAGGAGGAAACATGTAAGAGACCAAATTCAAGCAGGTCCAAAGATATGAGTAAGTTACCTAAGCAGGTGGCTCAGCCTCCCTCAACTCTGACTCCTGTTGCAAAGCCCCCTCCACACCAAGAGCCTCCTAAGAGTTCCATATGACCAGCTGAATGGGGAAGTCTGGTTTACACATGGATCTGCACAATATGCTGGTACAGATGCAGCACTACAGCCCCGCTTAAAGGTAACCCTGAAGGACAGTGTAGAGAGAAAATCCTCCAAGCGGGTGGAACTTTGAGCAGCACATCTGGTTGCCCCTCTGCCTGCAGTGAGAGATGGTCAGAGCACAGATTTACATTGTTTATACTAACATATTTGTGCCCCAAGTGACTAATCATTAAAGGGCACTCATTGTAAAGGAAGCCTTTAATAACCAGGTTGACAGAATAACATGCTCTATGGATATCAGTCAGCCTCTTGCCCCAGCCACCAGTGCTTCCTCAATGGTAGGGAGAGAGGCTATGTATTGGATCAACAACATGGACTTCCCCTAAACCAGGCTGACCTGGCTAAAGTTACTGCCAGGTGTGTCTAATCTGCCAATAGCACAGACCCAAACTCAGCCTCCTATAGGGTACCATTCCCAGGGAGACCAGCTAGTTGATTACACTAAACTTATATCATGGGGGGGACTGTGGGAGCAGTTAGGGAGGGGCAGAGATTTGTCCTCAGTGGACTAGACATGTATTCTGGATATAGATTTGCCTTCTCTGCCTACCTTGCTTCTGCCAGTGCTCATAAAATGCCTGATCCACCATCAGAACATTTCACACAGCACTGCTTTCAATCAATAAAGTCATTTCACAACAAATTGAAAAAAAAAAAGGACTCAAGCCCATGGAATTAACTGGTATTGTCACACCCCATCACCCAGGACGGCTGGCCTAACTAAAAGATAGAATAATCACCTACTGAAGACTCAGTTACAGTTTCAGCTGGGAGACAACACCCTAAAAGAATGGGGTAATGCTTTGCATCAGAGACCCTTATAGAGTGCTGTCTCCCCAACAGCCATAATATGCGGGTCTGAGAATCAAGAGGAATAGTACTGTATCCAATAACCCACTCATCGAATTTTCACTTCAACTCCTGGCAACTTTGAGTTCTGTTAGTTTGAAGGTCTTAGTCCCCAAGGAGGAAATATACCTACCAGCATATATAACGGTTCAACCACATTAGAAAATGAGACTCCTACATGGCCATTTGGGACTCCTTATTCCACTGAACCAACAGGCAGAAAAAAGAGGGTTACTTTACTGGCTGGAATGATTGAGCCTCATTATCAAGGGAAAACTGGGTTGCTGCAACACAATAAAAGCAAGGAGGACTATGTCTGGAACCCAAGGGATTCTCTGAGGTACCTCTTAATACTTCCATGCCAATAATAAAGGTTCATGGAAAACTAGGGCAACTAAAAAAAGGGCCAGACTACTGAAGAAATGAAAATTTGAAATTCTGGATCATTTCACCAGGTAAAGAATTTCTACCAGCTGAGGTTCTGGCTGAGGGCAAAGGGAAACATAAAATGGGTAGCTGAAGAAAGAACTCACAGATGTCAATTCTGGTCTCGTGACTAATTACAGAAATGAGAACTCTGATGGCTTTGTATATTTTCTCTTTGTTATATTCTGTTTATTTGTACATTCTAACCATTTTCTTCTTTTCTTCCTTCTTCCCATTATTATAAGTTGTCAAAGGTTAACTTTTCAATCAGTCTCTTGACAAAAGAATATTCAGTGGAACTGTGATTTGAGGAGTGATTAATATATCCAGCAATGAATACCATGACTACTGGTACTGAGCATCTCATTTTGGGGAAAGGATGAAAGCTGCTTCATCATATGAGAGACAGCTATATCTTGTTAGATGCAAACAAAAGAGTTGTTCTGTTGATATGTGAAAGCTCAAACATATGTAGACAAGTACATATGGATGCTAAGTAGCCAAAGGGGTAGATTGTGCCAGTTATCAATTTATTGCTTCTCAGCTCCAAATTGCCCCTTCACTACCCTGCTTGTGATAATGGAGCTGGACCCTGTAAACGTTTCTCCTTTGCCAGTGGGCATGATACTAAGGTTACTAGAAGGTGATGGAGGCAGGGGCTTCTCTTCCTGCTTCCAGCGTGCTTTTCCATCTTCTTGCTCCTGTGGTGCTCTGCTGGTATGCAGAACACCCAATGGTACTCATCCCAACATGTTTTAGTGGGCACCCCTGTGAGCATCTTCTCAGGCAAGTTCTGCCACTGCCCGAAGCTGGCTTCCTGGTGATTCAGCAGCACCTCCATGTACGGTTTCCTGTTTGCCAGCCTTGGTCTACATCTCCTCAGCAAACATCCAGTGAAGATATCCAAGATAAGAAGCTGGCTTTGGAGGAGGAGGGTATTCTTCCAAATTTTTCTTTCCTTTGTACTCTGCCTCAGTCCTGGGGTAGTAACTGCTCCCCTAGGTAGTAACTGCTCCCCTGCCATTCTTGGATTCTTTAGAGTTCTCTCTACCCCTCAGTAGTTAATTCCCTGTTCAAACTACTGTGTGGTTTCTGTCTCCTGACTAGGCCCTGATTGATACAGATACTGAGAATTAAATCAGCAAGAGGGCTAAAAGAGTAAAAAGTTCTCATCACAAGGGGAAAAAAAAAAACTTTGTAACTAAGTGTGGTGATGGATATTAACTAGACTTTTTGTAGTGATCATTTCACAACATGTACAAATACCAAATCATTATGTTGTACACCTGAAACTAATAGTGTTTTATGTCAATTATACCTCAATAATAAATAAATAAATAAATAACCAACCCGTGAGATGACTTAAATCCACATTATAGGAAAAAATGGGGGAAAGAATGAGCGACGTTTAATGCAAAGAAAATAAATCATAGGGCACATGCTAAGCTCTAGTTAAAAGGCTATCGTGTGCATGAGAGAACACACTGCATCTTTGCTGCTCACGACCAACAACTACAGCAGCTGCAACAGCAGACTAGCTCTTTATTTTACACGGAAAAGCAAAGACCAGAAATATTAACTTTTACTAAACAGAGAGCAGAACTCTTCAGTGAAGACCTCTAAGAAGTCTAATGTCAATACTTAAATTTGTAATTTACACATCTTTGCATCTTCTCAGCTCATTTCAAGTTGTTGTAATCCCCACTGGAGGATCAGCTGTCCCAGGTTTTTGCAGTAACAAAGTCCTAAATTAATTTTCTCACAAGGAACAAAACAAAGGCTCTTCCTTCAGTTTGCCTGGAATCCTTTAAAGTTTCGCCTTCAATTCTGTCCTCTAGAAATAGAGAATCTCCAAAGACAAAGGACACCAAACGCGCTCTAGTTACATCCAATTAAAATACTGTTATACACTCATTTAAATAGGAAAAGGGGCTGACGGCCAAAGAATGATTTACTGGCAGAACTATATACTAGGTTGAACCCGTAAGAACTTTCTATGTGGACATTAATCATTATCCCAATATCATTTTACATTTATTAACCCCTTCAACCAGGTTACAAAGCACTGAAAATATTTTCTGTCCCTTAACACAAACAATTCTTTTATTACTCGTTCTCATTTTATAGAGGAAGAACTTTGGGCTTAAAGAGGGCAAATAACTTGCCTAAGAGACCAAAGCTAGCAGGTGGTAGATCTAGGCCTGTTCTTTACACAGCTTTCTCAAATTTAAACAAACCACTAAGGGGATTTATTTCCAGAAAGACATGTACCAATAACCTGTCAAAAATTATTGCAATTGGGCCTCCCTGGTGGCGCAAGTGGTTAAGAGTCCGCCTGCCGATGCAGGGGATACGGGTTCGTGCCCCGGTCTGGGAGGATCCCATATGCCGCGGAGCGGCTGGGCCCGTGAGCCATGGCCGCTGGGCCTGCGCATCCGGAGCCTGTGCTCCGCAACGGGAGAGGCCACAACAGTGAGAGGCCCACATACCGCAAAAAGGAAAAAAAAAAAAAAAAAAAAAAAAAAAAATTATTGCAATTATATCTGACCTTGCTCTTAACGTTCTTTGCCTACATGAGGCCTGAAACAAACAGAAAGAACCACCTACTCAGAGAAAAATGCTGGTGAAGAGAAAGGAAGAAAACATAATCAAACTGCTCAGGCAACTTCACAATATACAAAAATGTAAGCTAGATAATCTGTTTATACACAAGACAGCAAGGTGGCCCACTCCTCTTCAACGTTAAACAAAACAGCTGTTATGGTCTAGGACAAAAGTTTGTAATTTTCTCAATAGCGCAGAAAGATCATAGCGCAAGTCTTTATTGCTTTAAAAAGTTGTTTTTTTTTTTTTTTTTTTTTACCTCAGTGACAATGTTATAGCCATGAAAATGTATTAGGTAAAGAGGGAGATGGAAAACCATAACAGACTTAACATTGTCAGGGATACGAGAGTAACATCAGAGCAAATGGGCTGAATGGCACATGCTCAGGCTCTGCCACGGGAGAGGGGAAAGGATATGTCTGTTTCAAGGACAAATGTAAAATTCCCTGCCACGTCTCTTAAATGCTACAGAAACACAGCAAGGGATCTATGGGCCAAAGTCTTTTTTTTAAAAAATAAATTTATTTACTTATTTATTTGTTTGTTTTATTTTTGGCTGCATTGGGTCTTTGTTGCTGCGCACGGGCTTTCTCTAGTTATGGCGAGCGGGGGCTACTCTTTGTTGCGGTGCGCGGGCTTCTCATTGTGGAGGCTTCTCTTGTTGCAGAGCACAGGCTCTAGGCGCACGGGCTTCAGTAGTTGTGGCACACAGGCTCAGTAGTTGTGGCTCGCGGGCTCTAGAGCACAAGCTCAGTAGTTGTGGTGCACGGGCTTAGTTGCTCCGCGGCATGTGGGATCTTCCCGGAACAGGGATCGAACTCGTGTCCCCTGCATTGGCAGGCGGATTCTCAACCACTAAGCCACCAGGGAGGCCCTGGGCCAAAGTCTTGATATGCTTTAGAATGACCCAGAAATCCCCTCCTTCACTGCTAGAGGGGCTCTGCCGTGGCTCCTCCCCCAGAGCTCCCCTCTCTGCTCCCATCAGTGCCTCCTCCCAGCCTTTCGCCTACCTAACTTCCATCTTAGGAGACATAACACTGCCAGTTTAGAACAGACTCCTTCCTTAGAACCACATTTCTTTCCTCCACTTTTTTTTTTTTTAAAAAAACACATTCAACAAGATTATTCATTCAATAGCTACTGTGCACCTACTCTATGCCAGACACTGGTCTAGGTGCTGGGCCACAGCAGTGACCAAAACAAAAGCCCCACCGTCTCATAACATTTATCTTCTAGTGGGGAAAGTCAGACAATAAACAATATAAATAATTAATGTGTACAAATAATAAAGCGACAGGTGCCATGGAGAAAAATTAAAGCAGAGAAGTAGGGGAGAAAACTGGAAGGGGTACAATTTTAGGTAAGATAGAAAAGACCTCGCTGAGAAGGTGGAGAGCGAACTATGAGTATATATGAGGGAAGAGTATTCCAGACAGAGAAAACAGCTAGTGCTCAGAGCCCAAGGCAGGGGCCCACCTGGCTTGTCCAGGAACAGTGGTGAGAACACCAGTGAAGCAAAGTTAGCAAAGGGGAAAATCAGGAGACGGGGTCAGAGGGGTGACAGGGGTCACCTGTCCCATGGCCTTATGGTATCTGGTAAGGACTTTGGCTTTTACTCTGAAATAGGAAACTACTGGAAGACTCTGAGCAAAAGAATAACATGATCTATGTGCAGGACCACTCTGGGTGCTTTTGAGAATATACTATAAGGAGCAAATGAATGCAAGGAGGGAGACTAATTTGGGAGGTTACTGCAATAGTCACAGTGAGAGCTGGTGGCTCAAATCAGAGACGAGCAGGAGGTTGGTGAGGAGTGGTCAGGTTCCAGATCCATTTTTCTGACAAAACAGATGCGGGATGCAAGATAGGGGAAGGCAAACATTCAGCCTGAGCAACTAGAAGAACATTCTATTTCTATTTAAAGAGCTGGAGGTTTTAGTTTTTTTGTTTGTTTTAGTTGCAGGGGTGGGATCAGAAGTACAGTTTAGGACACCTCAAATTTGAGATGCCAACTCTACATCTAAATGGAGATTTCAAGCTCTAATTTCAAATTTTCTTAGTTCTCATCCAACCTCCTCACGGAATTTAGCTAATATTACATATGTTCTTACAAAATGTTCCTTTAAACTCTGGTTAGCATTTAAGTAATGTTTATAAATTTGTGCATTTCTCCCTGCAACTGGAAAAATTAGAACAAACCCACAAGGCAGCTAACATATAAAGCAACACTTTAATTCTAAAGAGGTCTGTACGTACACGATGGTTAATTTGAAAGTCACCTTTTATTTTAAATGAGCTAGCTTTATTTATTTATGTCTACCATTTTAAACGTGCAGTTCAGTGGCATTAGGTACATTCACACTGTTAGGCAAACATCACGGCCATCCATCTCCAGAACTTTTTTTTCATCTTGCAAAACTGAAACTCTGTACCCATTGAAAAATAACTTCCCATTCCCCCCCTCCAATTCCTGTCAACCACCATTCTACTTTCTGTCTCTATGAATTTGATTACTTATAGGCAGTACCTCATATAAATGGAATCATATTAAGTGGCATCAGCATTTGTCCTTTTGTGACTGGCTTATTTCACTTAGCATAATGTCTTCAAGGCTCATCCAGGTTGGAGCACATGTTGGAATTTCCTTCCTTTTTAAGGCTGAATAACACTCCATTGTATGTATATATAACTTAGGTTGCTTCCACCTTTTGACTATTGTGAATAATGCTGCTATAAACAAGGTTGTACAAAGCCCCTGCTTTCATTTGGGTACATATCCAAAAGTGGGACTGCTGGATCATACAGTAATTCTATTTTTAATTTTTTGAGGACCTCCCATACTGTTTCCTATAATGGTTGCACCATTTTACATTCCTACCAGCAGTGCGCAAGAGTTCCAACTTTTCCACATCCTCACCAATACTTGTTATTTTCTGTTTGTTTGCTTTAAAATAATAGCCTAGATCCTAATGGGTGTGAAGTGGTATCTCATTGTGCTTTTGATTTGCATTTTCCTAATGATTAGTGATGTTAAGCATCTTTTCATGTGCTTATTGGCTTATATATCTTCTTTGGAGAAGTATCTATTGAAGTCCCTTGCTCTTTTTAAATCAAGTTGTTTTCATGTGGTTGAAATGTAGGAGTGCTTTATATATTCTGGATATTAACCCCTTGTCAGATGTATGTTTTGTAAATATCTTTTCCCATTCCATGAGTTGCCTTTTTACTCTATGGATAGTGTCTTTTGATGCACAAAAGTTTTTAACTTTGGTGGAGTCCAATTTATCTATTTTTACTTTTCTTGCCTGTGCTTTTGGTGTCACATCCAACAAATCATTGCCGAATCTAATTTCATGAAGATTTTGCCCTATGTTGTCTTCTAAGAGTTTTACAGTTTTAGCACTTACATTTAGGTCCTTGATCCATTTTGAGTTAATTTTTGTATACGGTGTAAAGTAAGGATCCACCTTCATCCCAACACCAAGACTACCTTTTCCCCACTGGACGGTCTTAGCGCCTTCGTCTAAAATCATTTGACCATATATACAAGGGTTTATTTCTGGGCTCCCTGTTCTATTCCTTAGACTATATGTCTGTCGTTATGCCAGTATCACCACTGTTTTAATTACTGTAGCATTTTGTAAATTCTGAAATCAGGAAGACTGAGAGCTCTAACTTTATCTTTTTCAAGATTGCTTTGACTATTCAGGATCCTTTGAGATTCCATGAGTTTTAGGACAGATTTTTCTATTTCTACAAAAAAAGGTAGTTGATATTTTAAGGGAAAAAATCCTTTGAAAAAGCACTTTTTTTCTTTTCCATAATGGTTCATTATAGGATATTGAATATAGTTCCCTGTGCTATACAGTAGGACCTTGTTGTTTAACCATTCTATATATAATAGTTTGCATCTGCTAATCCCAAACTCCCAATCCATCCCTTCCCCCCGCCTCCCCCCTTGGCAACCATAGTCTGTTCATATATAATAGTTTGCATCTGCTAATCCCAAACTCCCAATCCATCCCTTCCCCCGCCCCCCCCCCCCTTGGCAACCATAGTCTGTTCTCTATGTCTGTGAGTCTGTTTCTATTTCATAGGTAAGTTCATTTGTGTGATATTTTAGATTCCACATATAAATGAGATCATATGGTATTTGTCTTTCTCTTTCTGACTTACTTCACTTACTATGATCATCTCTAGGTCCATCCATGTTGCTGCAAATGGCATGATTTCGTTCTTTTTTATGGCTCAGTAATATTCCATTGTATATATGTACCACATCTTTATCCATTCATCTGTCAATGGACATTTAGGTTGTTTCCATGTCTTGGCTATTGTAAACAGTGCTGCTATAAACACAGGGGTGCATGTATCTTTTTGGATTACAGTTTTGTCTGGATACATGCCCAGGAGTGGGACTGCTGGATCATATGGCAACTCTATTTTTAGTTTTTTAAGGAACCTCCATACTGTTTTCCATAGTGGCTGCAACTTACATTCCCACCAACAGTGTAGGAAGGTTCCCTTTTCCCCCATACCCTCCCTCTCCGGCATTTGTTATTTTTTGACTTTTCATCGATGGCCATTCTGACCAATGGGAGGTGGTAACCTCACTGTAGTTTTGAGTTGTGATAATTAGCAATGATGAGCATCCTGAAAAAGCACTTTGAATCTTCTACCAGTGACTGATATTTCCCTACTGTTGCTGGAAGCTCATAGTTGGAATAATCATTTGTATACATCCTCTTATCCACACCCCAGAATTTTTCACAAGGCATTAATCCTTGAACAATGTAAAAAGCATATAAAAATTAGTATTATTCAAATTTCTCCTTAAAACATTACGATGGGAGCCCTAAAATATATGAAGCAAAAACTAACAAAATTGAGAAATAGATAATTCATCAATGATTGTTGTTGAAGACTTCAGTGCACCACTTTTAATACTGGATAGAACAACTAGGAAGAATACCAACAAGAAACAGAAGACCTGAACAATATTATAAACCAAGCAGACCTACCAGACATTTATAGAACACTCCACCCAACAACAGAAGAACATACATACACATGGAACATTCTCTAGGACAGACCATATGTTAGGCAATAAAACAAGCCTGAATATATTCAAAAGGATTGAAATTACACAAAGTTCTCCAACCCCATGAAATGAAATTAGGAGATGACAACAGTAAGTAATTTGGGAAATTCCTAAATATGTGGAAATTAACAACACCCTCCTAAATCACCAATAGGTCAAAGAAATCACAAAGGATATTAGAAAATACTTTGAGATGAATGAAAGTGAAAACACAACACTTAGGAAAACCAAAACTTATGAGATGCAGCTAAAGCACTGCTCAGAGGGAAATTTATACCTGTAAATACCTACAATAACAGGGAAGGAAAAAAAAAAATCTCAAGTCAACAACATAACCTTCCACCTTAAAAAATTAGAAAAAGAAGAGCAAACCAAACCCAAAGCAAGCAGAAGGAAAGAAATAACACAGATTGGAGAGGAAATAAATGAAATAGAGAAATGAAATAAAAAAGAGAAAAACAGAGAAAACCAAAGTTGACTCTTTGAAAAGCTCAATGAAACTGACAAATCTTTAGCTAGACCAATCAAGAAAAAGAGAGATGACTCAAATTACTCAATTCAGGAATAAAAGAGAAGACATCAACGCCAATGTTACAGAAATAAAAAGGTTTCTAAAGGAACACCAAGAACTATGGTATGTCAACAAAATACATAACCTAATTGAAATGGACATTCTAGAAAGATAGAAATTACTGAAACTGATTCATAAAGAAAACATTAGGATGGAAAATTCCAAAACTAAAATTGTGGTTAGTTACACAGTTTCTAACAATTAGGCTTGGAAATTAGTTCCATGATAGATGGAGTTGAGTCAAATTTCCCAGTATAGAAATCAAAGATCTCATATTCCATGATAAAGTACAGGCAGACAAATCTTTTGTTGAATTAACCTCTTGGTTAATTGGACACCACTTGTGCCCCCCGCCTCTCACCCTTTAAATCCCATCCAACAGGACTAAGCTGTCTTTGTCCACAGCAGTGACTAAGTTAGTAATACTTTACTGTATTGGTTTTTCATCTTTCCGTTTTCACTTTTTGCAGTCTCCCACTCTTGTTTCCTGAGATCACTTCTCAAAATAAACTACCTACATGCAAAACCCTTGCCTCAGCCTAGATTTTCTCCCAGAAGATAGTGCCTAAGAAAGGCTTTAAATAGGCCTTCAAACTTCCGTTCCTTCCAACTACCTTTCTGATGATTAGTTAGCACTTAAGAAGATCCACTGAGACATGACACTGTGGTAGAAAGAGCACAGCACTTCTTCCCAGACTGGGTACAGCCTGGAGCTCTCTTACTAACCTAAGTTCAACCTCTTCAAATGAAAAATGGATACTGTTATCCATTCAAAAGCACTTTACAAACTCTAATGTGTTATACAAATGACAGTTACCCTTATTACTAATGAGATGTATCAGACAGAAGAATCTGTTCATGTCTAGATTCAGGTAAAAATACAAGATCAACTTATAGTAGTTGTGTGTGAATGTTAGTTCTATGAGTAAAAATCTTCTGGACTCTGATAGAGTGTGGCTCTATCTACAATGCTTTAGTTTTTCTGAGAAAGGAGAATGTATTCATATATTACTTACCGAATTACAAATAAAGTATTTTACAAATGCCTTTTACATACTTACAAATGCCTTTTGACATAGGGTAGAGTATCATTCCACAAAGAGAAGCAAATTATATAAACGAGGTAACAGTTTAAAAAGTATTTCAGAATTATGGACTCACTCAAAGCTCAGGAAGAAGCTATTTTGTTTCATTTAACACAAAACTCCAACAGAAATAGAAATCGAATGGCTCACAGTATAATTAAATGCTTTGCTTAGATGAAGGTTCTTAAGCTCAGTCCCTGAGCTGGTTTCAAGGGAGTCCTAAACGCCCTAGAAGTAAATATAACATGTGTGTTAATGGGTACATGTGGATTTTTCTGAGAAGTTTTATATTTTTACCAGAAAACAATAAACCAAAAAAGAAAAACTTTAAGAAACATTAGATGTTGGTATTTTACTGGTGTGTTTCCAAAATGCAACGCATATCTGAAAAAAGAAAGGAAAAAAAAAACCTAAAGCTTTGTTTTCAGGATTTGAGGAGGGGCAGTGGGAATGGCTGCCTTGCTGTGTCTACATCTAGGAACACAGTGTGCAGCTTTATGTTCAGGCTTCATTTATGAGCTATAATGCCAGCATATGGGTTGGTTACAATAGCTCTTCAGAAACTCTAACATTACAGATTTTTCTGTTAAGATTTCACATTTTTGATGACTTAAATTTTATCTAATACAAAATCCTTTGCATTCCATCTGATGATACAAGTGACAGGGATGAAACACCTAGGATACTTTCTGTGTCATGACATTCTAACAAAGCAGTTTTACTGTTTCACTGCTGTGCTGACCTGAGGGAATGATAACACATCCCATTCAGAAGAGTTATCGCAATAAAAAGCCATGACTCTGATCACAATGGAAACCACCAGTAACACTGCCATTTGTGGAGCACTTAGTGTACTGCATCTAGCCCCAGTGTAAATAACAGTAATTTGGCTCCATGGCAGCAGAGATGTTTATTTGTGGTTAAGTCTTGTTAAGCCCTCATTGTAATGAAAACAGCATCAAAATAAAGTGGAGGATAATCCAGTTTTACGCATGACTTAGAAATAAAACTAACACTCTGTTCCTGCCCCACCAGTCCTGTGTCTTTGTCCAGAACCCTCTCTAGTCTCCCAGCCCCACCATATTACCAGGCCAACAAGGAGGAAGAATCCACCTGAAGCCGGGTTTCATCTCACTTTCATCAAAATGAATACACTAATAAAACCCAACAGTTGTTCCCATCACCAAAAGTTTAATCCTAGGGTACCTATAAGGTTAGTCAAGATTGAGAATTATTCTTTACAGTACTTAAATTATTGTGCTTCAAACCTAAGAACAGATTATTGAGCTCTCTTAATGCAAAGAAACCTAAGAACATTAAATTGAGCTTTCTTAATAAAAAGAAATGTTTGCCAAGCTAAAAAAGTTCTTTATGCCATGCAAATTACCTTAGGTATTCAGTCTTTTAACGTCTTAATTCAGTCAACATACTGCGTTTGCAAATCTATCTACTGTAAAGACACACTAACCCACAATGGCTAGGAAATTGGGCATTCCATTGAATTTTTCCCAGATACAGCCTACTAGATTATCAAACAATAAGGTTACAAAATTAAAATGTTATTGAATGTAACACGTTTTATATATTAATTCAAAAGGCATTTTAGGAAGACTGTGAATGTGAATTTTAATTGGACTAAACAAAACATAAGTATAGTGTTAGAAAGTATCTAACAGTAATTGATACACCATGGAAACTGTCTTTTGGAATAACTTCTTATTGCTACTCTGCCAACTGTCTTTCTCATCAGATGCTATAAAATATCAAATAGTCATTTGGGCTTCTTAACTCTTATAGATTCCGGATAAAAGGGAGTTCACTCTGATAATCCAAAATGACAACGTAAGTGAAGGTGCCTGGCAAAAAGTAAAAAGCCCATATAATTATGGAATTACTATGAATCGGATTAGAAGCTTTGTCAGACCAAGAGCTCATGTCTCAAGGGTCTTTAATTACAAAACTCATGTTCTGGCCACATTATACTTCAATAATTAAGACCCCAACCAAAATCCAGTCCATACGGTGTTGGTGTAAGATGTTTATTAGTGTAATTTATTTAGCACAATGATCACATTAAAATGTCCCAATATACAAAACTGTTGAAATCTAAAGTCACAAAAAATACAAACTTAGGTGAGTGAATAAAGTTATAAAAATATTATTTAAAAACAAAGTTCTACATCTTCAACACTGGGCCAAAGAAGGAAAAAAACAAGAGAGAGAGAGAGAGAAAGAGAAAGAGAGAGATTGCACATAAGAAACAACACATTTCAATAGAGCAACCCTGACAGGTCTTGGCTACCTCACCAGTGAGATCCTGGGCCACTGGGTGTGACCATGATGGCAATACAGCGTTTCATTGCAGGACTGGCTACTTCATATGAAGCTGTATGTGAAACGTTCCATTTATTTCCTTCAAAATGAAACATCCAAGTGAAACAGAGCTAACAATATACACTAAATTTTAGCTGGCTGATAGTAGAAATGTTCAACAATTCCATAAACTCAAAGAGAAACATTTGGAAAAAAACAAATTTCAAAGAGAAATAAACATGACAAAATGGAAATTAAAGTGGAATAAATCAATGTCAATAATGAAGTGTGAGTGTATGTTTCTGACCACAGCTATACCACAGGGGTCACACCCAGGCTTTTCTACCCACCTGTCACCTAGACAAACTGCAGAGATTAGTTAGAAGTGATGGAAGGATGTCAAGCATGATTTTTTAAAGTTAGCACTAACAGTTGTGAAAAGTTCCTTGGCTAGGGAAAAAAAGTCACAAAAAAATATGAAACAACTACATGCCAAATGAAAAGAGCTATGTTTTATTTGATGGTGCGCTCTCCTATGGTATTTTTCATATTTTTCTCCTTTGCTAAGAGTTTTCATATTTACCAACTGCTTAGAATGTTAGCATAAGCACTTCCCTCTAAAATGTGCCTCCCTTAGCGTCTTCTCTCCAGAACCCACAGAAGGAATTCCTGGCAGACGAACAAGCCACAGGACCACAGGAGGGAATGCTTCCTAAATTCCAGAAGTCATTGCAGGGTCTTGGTTTAAACTTTCATAATATTCTAACTTTCCCATCCCCAAAGTAGTTTTGTATCAGGGGACCTAAAACAATGTACATCTCAAATCTTCCTCAGAACATGGTGCCAAATATTTAATCTGAAATAATCAGTAGCTTAGTGATTATACAAACCTGCATAGTCAGTAAGAGGATAGAAAATTTTAAAGAGTATCTCACATTCCAGATCTTAAACCAGAACTCCTCTACAATTTCAAAACATGGCCCATGTTTTATATTCTATTTCTAAAAATCCGATCAAAGCTTATCATTTGAAAAGTTCCACAGTATTTGTCCCAGATGGTTTCAGATTTTTTTAGCTTTTAGTTTGGGAAAATGAGGAATGAGAAAAAGAAAGTCCTGCTGGGACAATCCTCAGAATGTGTGAAAGTAAATCCTAAGGTTCGTGGTAAAGGACTTGACACACAGGTATTTATATGTGACCCACCAATCCCACCTCAGGGTGTACAAAGGCACCTCCACAGTTCATAGGGAGGCTAACACTGAACAGAGCTGGAGTCCAGTCAGATAATCATTTCATTAGAAACCTAATAATTGGTTGTAGTTCTTCAATGTGTTGCAATTTAACTTCATTCTCAGGTTGCTACAGAAAAAGTTACTTTCTATCTGTATCAACATCCCAGTATTCTAACAATACAGGATTCCATTTTCCTTAACTTCCCAATTATTATCTTGATAGTTCATGATCATGTTAAGAAAGTTGGGATATGAAATTCCACACACAATAATAAGGCTGTCAAATTTTCAGGAGAATCTAAGCCTGGACAAATAGATCATAATTTCGTAATAGAAACAATTTCAGCCCAACTTGCAAATAACAAAGGATGATTTCATTTCAGGAAATATTTTTCAAAGTTTAATCAGAACTACTCTAAATTAGAGAACTTTAAATTAAAATAGCTATAATTATTCAGATGTTAGTAAGGTAGAGAGAAACATAGGTAGCCTGAAAGATGAATCTACCCTAAAAGCGAGCTCACAGAGGGAGGGAGGAGGGAGAGAAGAAGGGAGGTTCACGGCAGTGCTGGTGGCCTCGATCCCTTTATGAAAGCACACCTTCTCATTTGCTGCTACATTACCCTGATTCAGGTTGAAGATCTGAAAACCAAATGAAAAAGGCCAACTAAGGGGCCTCCCTGGTGGCGCAGTGGTTGAGAGTCCGCCTGCCGATGCAGGGGACACGGGTTCGTGCCCCGATCCCGGAGGATCCCACATGCCGCGGAGCGGCTGGGCCCGCGAGCCATGGCCGCGGAGCCTGTGTGTCCGGAGCCTGTGCTCCGCAACGGGAGAGGCCGCAGCAGTGAGAGGCCCGCGTACAGCAAAAAAAAAAAAAAAAAAAAAAAAAAAAAAAAAAAAAAAAAAAAAAAAAAGGCCAACTAAAAATGTTTAAAGAAAAGAAAAATGTGAGACTGAATTAAATTAAAAAATGAGTTTTAAAAGAGAACAAGAAATAAAAGACATTAGATGACCTTCATAAAAATACTAAAATTAAAAAGAATTCATCTGGTACTTTGTGCTCACAAAGGGAAACGAGGTTCCATCAAGCCCTGCGGAGCACAAAAGGAAGCAGGTGGTTTGCTCAGGCATCAGCAGAAATGGGCCCCGAAGAACTACCCTCAGCTTCTTCTATATCGTGTCCAGGAAGGAAAGCAAAGCTCTGCAAAATGCTGAAGGTTTTACAAGTGTAACGGTGCTTAGGAAAGATCACTGGTCTGGTGTTGCAGCAGCCCCAGTGTTGAGAGACACGCTAGGCTTCTAGGAGGAGAAAAATAGAAAGAGAGGAAGAAGTAGGAAAGGGAAGGAAAGGGTGGAAAAGCACAGATCATTAGTAAACAGCAAGTTCAACATTGCAAGATGCTCATAAACCCTTTATACACTGTCAGCAGAGCGGGTCTGCTCTTAGGACTACAGATTAACACTCTGAAGGAAGCAGAAGTAGGAATTTCCAAAAGAGCATGGAGCTACATGCTCCAGTTAGTGATGGCCAAATTAGAATGATGTCACAACATGCTCTGAAAACATGCACTCTTGGCCCCCTCCCTACTCCTTTCCACCCCCAATGAAACATGCATATTTTCAGTAAAGCACCTTCTTTAATATAGTCAAGAGGTCAGGTTGAGAACACAACATCTCCCCAGGTGTGCAAACTATATTCTACACAATGGTGGAGAGGTGTCCAAGAGCAGAAAGACCTGCTCTCATAATGGCACTGGGCAGTTCATAAACAGCTGGGTTCTTTTTTGCAGCTAGAGAACTGAAGTCTTCAAACAGTAAGGGCCAGGCTGCATGTTCTTCCTGTTCTTTTTTCCTGCACAGTTAAGCTGTGGCAGTGGGAAACAATTGCTACATAAAGTCTGAGTCTCCTCTGGTCAGACCTGACATCCTGCTGGAGAAGAAACCTACTCTAGTGTGGTAGTCATTTCCTTCCCGGATGAAAATGGCATTCATTCTTCCAAATGGCTAACCAAATCAATCCCTTCAAGCCATTCCTTCCCCTAGCACTGCCTCCTCATTAAAGAAAGCTGAATTTATTCATTTTTTAAAAGTTTGTGTTCAAGCTTCTTCTCCTTTCATCATGGGGATATTTCTACAAACATTTTCTTAAAACCAAAATTATATAGACCTTTGCTTTCAAAGCAGACACAGAAACAGTCAACACTACATACGAACTAAGATTATCAAAAAAACAAAAAAATTTCAGTTCACAAAACTGGAAGATAAATAAGGTCGCACTTCAGGTTGTTTCTAGCTTTTGAAGTAAAGAGTTCCTAATTAATGAGTTGCTAATAAGGATTTATTGTCACTGGGTAAAACTATCATTCATAACTAATAGAACCTAGTCATCAGTAAACCTAACATACAAAGATGTATACAACATTTCTAAAGGTCACAGAATAAAGAGTAAATCCTGGAATAACCGCTAGTGATAACAGAAGGCTTTTTGGAAGCCTTAGAAACCGAGAAATCCTATGGTGGCTCAAGGAAAGGCTTCTCAAGGCTAAGGTATGCGTGCAAGAAGAGGAACACAGACATGGCTAGCACTTGCCTCCCTGCAGTAATGTGAAGCAAGCGTTATGCCCAGTTAAAAGTCTTTTCAGTTGGGTCAACAGTGTCAGCCTGATTGCGCACTTAAGCTATTAAGTGCAGTTATTTTTTAAAATTCAACATGGCTCTCATATCAGCTACCTAAACAAAGATTTACATAGTATTGTACATCCCTATGGACGCTGCTACTGCTTCAGGAATTTTCCTCACTTCAGATACACTGGGGGAACCCACAGGAACTCAGTGCTAGTCCTGGTAATGGGCTAGGCATCAGAGACAGATTTCAAAAGTAACAGTTAAGGGGAAAATAAAGGAAAAACAGACTGAGGGCACAACAGAAAGGAAAGAACTTTTAATTTCCAGCTCTCAAGTTTCCTAACATTGAGCCATGGAAAGCAAACTGAGTACAGTGTGCATTCAGGGATGAGACCTGCCCAAAGAACTGTAGCAGCCAAAGGACTCCATTATAATAACAATTTTTTGGTCATTCTGCAACAAAAGCATATTGTTAAGACTGATCCAGCGCCTATGTGGTACAACTACAAAAGATATTCAAGGAATATCAAATGAAATTCTCTCTTTCCATTGTTGGAAATGTTATGGGGCAGATGCCCTGGGTTAATACAACCACCAAGAACAAGAGTACCCTTAGAAATAATCCATACGCTTCCACTAACAATCCTCCTCAAAGGAGCTGATCAAGGTGTTTACTGTGACTGTTTCACCCACACATTTGGGGACTCCTGGAAATCACTTACCAGTGGCATCATTCCCTTCTATTCCGTGGTCACCGTTGGCAAGCACTGTTGCTTGAGAAGATGAAGTACCTGCAATGACCACAAAGAATAATTACCCACTGTGACAGATAGAAAAATGAAAAACAGACGCAACTACTGTCTAACTAGTAGAATTTTTGTCACTCTTCATAGCATTAGCTTAAAGCAGATAAAATCTGTCCAAAATTTAAAGATCCAATAAAAGGAAATCTAGAAACACAGAATACAACTGAGTCATTGATTTCTATGGCATCCAAACTCTGATAAGCACCACGACTACAGGAGAAGCTTTCCTAATAACAAGTCTAAGTCTTTCCTGCTCTGTACATTGTCAAAGGTTACTATTATACTCAATAAAACCATCATGAAGCACCATAGGTTTAGAACCTGTGATTCAAACCAAATGGTCCAAGGACACAGAGCCGTTTAAAACAACCCCCACGTGGGACTTCCCTGGTGGTCCAGTGGTAAAGAATCCACCTTCCAATGCAGGGGATGCGAGTTCAATCCCTGGTCCGGGAACCAGGACCCCACAGGCTGTGGGACAACTAAGCCTACGCGCCACAACTAGAGAGCCCATGAGCTCTGGAGCCTGAGTGCCACAACTAGAGAGAAGCCCGCACGCTGCAATGAAAGATCCCGCATGCTGCAACACAGCCAAATAAATAAATATTAAAACAACAACAACAACAACAACAACCCATGTAGAAAGTCCAGGGCACCATCACTGCTCCTGTACATGAGGATTACCTGGAAGTCACCAGCAGCTCTGGAAGCAGAGGGCTTTTTTTTTTTTTTTTTTTTAAGGTATCCTTATAGACTATAGTTGTATCTTATTTCCTAATAACTAAGGATGTTGAGCAACTTTTCACCTGTTTACGTGCCATTCTTTTATTTTCTTTGGTGAATTGAACAGTCAAATTTTTTGGACTATTTTTTTAATTGGGTTGTGTATTTTCTTATTATTGAATTTTGAAGACTGTTTGTTGTTCTGAATACCAACCGTTATCAGATGAGTTTTGCAAATATTTTCTCCCATAAACGTATTTTCCAAGAAAATACATCCAAGAAATGTATTTTTGTTTTCTTAACTGTCTTTTGAACAGCAAAAGCTTTCGATTTTGATAAAGTCTAATTTATCATTTTTTCCTTCATGCTTCCATGCTTTTGGTGGGATATCTAAGAAATTTCTGCCTAACCCAAGGTCACAGGATTTTCTCCTATGCTTTCCTCTAGAAGTTTTATAGTTTTCATTTAGGTTTCCCACTGAGGTCTATGATACATTTGGAGTTAAATTTTTTACGTGGTATAAGATATGGGTCTATGTTCATATTTTTGTACGTTGACATCTAATTGTTCCTTTACTCCACTGATTCCTTTGCACCTTTCTTGAAAATCAACTGACCATATTACGTGTAGGTCTGTTTCTGGACTCTCCTGTTCCACTGACCTATAAATCTATACATTTTGCCAGTACCACAATGTCTGGATTACTGTATTTGTATAAAGTCTTGAAATGATGTCACACAAGTCCTGCAAATTAGGTCTTTTCCAAAATTGTCTTGGTTATATTTTAGTGTCTTTGCTTTTCCATGTAAGTTTTAGAATCAGTTGTTGATTTATACAAAAAAATCCTGATGGGATCTTGACTGCACTGATTGTATAGATCAATTTGAGGACATACAACCTTTTCTGAAAGGCTCTGACGATATCTAACATTTCAGCAACCTGCTTAGTCTGCAGTCAGCCTGCCAACCCAAGAGGTTCCTACAAATCACTCTTACTTAACAACCTCACAGGGATTTCCCTGGTGGCATGGTGGTTAAGAATCCGCCTGCCAATGCAGGGGACACGGGTTCGAGCTCTGGTAAGGGAAGATCCCACATGCCGCGGAGCAACTAAGCCTGTGCGCCACAACTGCTGAGCCTGTGCTTCTAGAGCCCTCGAGCCACAACTACTGAAGCCCGCGTGCCTAGAGCCCATGCTCTGCAACAAGAGAAGCCACCACAATGAGAAGCCTGTGCACTGCAACGAAGAGTAGCCCCCACTCTCTGCAACTAGAGAAAGCCTGCACACAGCAACAAAGACCCAATGCTGCCAAAAATAAATAAATAAATTAATTAATTAATTTTAAAAAAGATTAGGGAACTAAGTCAAATAATGCTTAGTTCCCTAAGATTAGGAGAAAAAAAAAAACCTCACAGACATATTTTTCATAAGACAAGTAAAAATCTAGAACATATGCTATTAAAATATAAAATGCAAGATTTTACTTTGGAAGACAGCAAACTACAATGTCCAAGCTTCTGGGTCCCACAAATCCAAAGCAGACATCTTTCATATAAACTCATTGAAAAGATCATTCATTCTGTAATCTCAGGTAACAGAGGAACAACTAAAGAGAACAACCTAAAAGAACAAGGCAGACTGAAAGAAAATATCAACTAACTGGAAGAAGAAGAGGAAAATAAAGGAATGAAAGATAACAGACTTTTATTAAATACCCAGTATGCACCATGCTAGGGCTTCACATATTGTTTTACTTATCCAGAGAGATAGAACAAATATGAGCTAGAACATATTTGGCCTAAATAAATTCCCTTTTACCCTCAGACAGTAAGCTTATAAAATTTATTCTTCCTAGCTCAAGAAAAAATGCATATTTTCAAAACTCTGCCTCAGATGAAAATGCAAATTGCAAAAAAAATAAATAAAATGCAGACTATAGGAAAATGCGAATTACAAAAATGATTCCGTCTTCTGGCCATGAGAGTGATAAAATCTTTTTTTTAATTTGATAATAGCCTGTGTTGGCAAAGGTGTAGGAAAATGGGTAATCTCATACTCCACTGGAGGAATATAAATGTAAACAACTTTTTTATGAGAAAATCTGGCAGTCTATCAAATTCTGAAATACCAGTTTAACTCAAGAATCCATTTTAGGTGCTGGAGAGGGTGTGGAGAAAAGGTAACCCTCTTGCACTGTTGGTGGGAATGATACAGCCACTATGGAGAACAGTATGGAGATTCCTTAAAAAACTAAAAATAGAACTACCATATGACCCAGCAATCCCACTACTGGGCATATACCCTTGAGAAAACCATAATTCAAAGAGTCATGTACCACAATGTTCATTGCAGCACTATTTACAATAGCCAGGACATGGAAGCAACCTAAGTATCCATCAACAGATGAATGGATAAAGAAGATGTGGCACATATATACAATGGGATATTACTCAGCCATAAAAAGAAATGAAACTGAGTTATTTGTAGTGAGGTGGATGGACCTAGAGTCTGTCATACAGAGTGAAGTAAGTCAAAAAGAGAAAAGCACATACCATATGCTAACACATATATATGGAATCTAAAAAAAAAAAAATGGTTCTGATGAACCTAGGGGCAGGACAGGAATAAAGACACAGAGGTAGATAATGGACTTGAGGACACGGGGAGGGGGAAGGGTAAGCTGGGGCAAAGTGATAGAGTAACAATGACATATATACACTACCAAATGTAAGACAGATAGCTAGTGGGAAGCAGCTGCACAGCACAGGGAGATGAGCCCCGTGTTTTGCAACCACCTAGAGGGGTGGGATAAGGAGGGTAGGAGGGAGACGCAAGAGGGAGGGGTTATGGGGATATACGTATGCATATAGCTGATTCACTTTGTTATACAGCAGAAGCTAAGACAATATTGTAAAGAAATTATACTCCAATAAAGATGTTTTTTAAAAAAAGGAATCCATTTTAGGTATGTAGTTCACAAAAAGACATACAACACACATAAATAATCAGAAAAGGTGTGGGGAAAAAAATATACCAAACACCACTGGTAACTGCTAAGGAATGTAGTGCAGGGAAATAGAGATGGGGATAAAAAGGAAGACTTTCACAGATGTAAAGTCCTGTTTTAACTGAGCCCCTTAAATAGTGGATAGATAGCCAACTGAAGCACACAGGCCAGCTTCAACATAGTATCACAAGCAGTTAGAAGCAGCAGGAAAGATTGCTAAAAAAATTAAGTAATAAAAGATCTAGAAATCAAGAAGGGTACCCCCCAGTGGAGCAGAAATTACAAGGAATATCCAAGAAAGTGAAGCAGATAGACCACACTAAGGAGAAACCCCAGCCCAAAGAAGGCACAGGAAAACAGGACTCCAAGGTACTCTAGGCTTAGAGACAGCAGCGATGATGGGACTCAGTTAAAAGCTGTCAGGTCAGTCCCCACTTCCCCCATGCTTTCCTTCCCTCACCCCACAATAGTCACCTTTGTGCCAAACCCAAGATGGGAACAGAGACTGAATGCTTTGGCACAAGAGGAAGCCAACGGGTGCATGGTGATACCCAGAGGAGTTGGGGGGGAGCCCCCCCCCACACCTGGCAGCACTGTCACACCCCTGCCAGAGGCGTGTGGTAGAAAAGTCATGTTATCACAGGGAATCTCAAGTATTGCCAAATAACTGAGGAAAACTACTACCAAAAAAGAAAGGCATCATGTTCAAAGAGAATAAATGTCACCCAGCGAAACAATGTTGATACGGCAAATAGGAGACTTTTAAAAAGAAATATGTCATTTTCCTCTAGGGATGAAAGAAACTATCACACATCTGTGAAACAAAAGCAAACCCCTAAACAAAGTGAATTATCTAATGACTAACAAATCCTTTCCAGGTTAGGTAGTTCTCAATTCTTTGCTTCTCCAGAATTCAAAGGGGTCATAATGTTTAATAATACTGAGTTATGGAATGCTTAGCATGTAACTCAAAGATTTAAAGATATTACCACAATAAAGCTTCCATTCCCACATACTTAGCTGAGTGAATAAGGTTTTTCGGCTATTATTATCTATAAAAACAATAGGACTAAATATTGTTAAAACCTTTCCATCCTAACAAAAAATAGTTATCCAGATTTATGGTCTAATCAAGGAAATTAATAGTCCCCATAATCTCATCAGAAAAACATTTCCAATCAGATTCAACTTTTATGGTTGTTAATAATTTGTCAAAAAAAAACTGTGATCAACTGGGTACTACTAGTATTGATAATTGTGATGATAAATCTCCTCTGGACCAAGTTAATGCTTAGGAGCCTTTGGTTACAGAAACTTTTTAAATTAAAATTTAAGGGTTTTTTTTTTTATGTGGACCATTTTTTATTTATTTTTTATCTACCTATCTATCTTTGGCTGCATTGGGTCTTCATTGCTGTGCACGGCTTTCTCTAGCTGCAGCGAGTGGGTGCTACTCTTTGTTGTGGTGCGCAGGCTTCTCATTGCAGTGGATTCTCTTGTTGTGGAGCACAGGCTCTAGGCACGCGGGCTTCAGTAGTTGTGGCTCGCGGGCTCTAGAGCGCAGGCTCAGTAGTTGTGGTGCACGGGCTTAGCTGTTTCGTGGCATGTGGGATCTTCGCAGACCAGGGATCATACCCACATCCCCTGCATTGGCAGGCGGATTTTTTTTTTTAACATCTGTATTAGAGTGTAATTGCTTTACAATGTTGTGTTAGTTTCTGTGGTATTACAAAGTGTATCAGCTATATATCCCCATATCCCCTCCCTCCTGCATTTCCCTCCCACCCTTCCTATGTCACCCCTTTAGGTGATCACAAAGCTCCAAGCTGAGCTCCCTGTGCTATGCAGCTGCCTCCTACTAGCTATCTATCTTACATTTGGTAATGTATATATGTCAATGCCACTATCTCACTACATCCCAGCTTACCTTTACCCTTCCGTGTCCCCAAGTCCATTCTCTACATCTGCGTCTTTATTCCCGTCCTGCCCCTAGGTTCATCAGAACCTTTTTTTTTTTTTTTTTTTAGATTCCATATATATGTATTAGCATACGGTATTTGTTTTTCTCTTTCTGACTTACTCACTCTGTATGACAGACTCTAGGTCCATCCTCACTACAAATAACTCAATTTCATTTCTTTTTATGGCTAATATTCCATTGTCTGTATGTGCCATATGTTCTCTATCCATTCATCTGTCATTGGGCACTTAGGTTGCTTCCATGTCCTGGCCATTGTAAATAGAGCTGCAGTGAACATTGTGGTAACATGACTCATTTTGAATTATGGTTTTCTCAGGGTATATGCCCAGTAGTGGGATTGCTGGGTCATATGGTAGTTCTATTTATACTTTTTTAAGGAATCTCCATACTGATCTCCATAGTGGCTGTATCAATTTATATTCCCACCAACAGGGCAAGAGGGTTCCCTTTTCTCCACACCCTCTCCAGCATTTATTATTTGTAGATTTTTTGATGATGCCCATTCTGACTGGTGTGAGGTGAAACCTCATTGTAGTTTTGATTTGCATTTCTCTAATGATTAGTGATGTTGAGCATTGGCAGGTGGATTCTTAACCACTGCGCCACCATGGAAGTCCCAAGACCTACCACTTTAGTTTGTAGACATTCATTACTTGCTAGTCTGCACATTAACATAACCCAAACCTGAACAAAATGATTCTAGTTCAATAACAGATAAAATGACTTCAATTCAGTTTAACGAGCAATGATTGTATATCTACCATGTGCCAAGAGCAGTGATCTCTCTTTAACGCATATCTGACCATGTTTCCCAGTCCCACCTTATCTCCCCACAGACTGTGAGACTCTGCATGATGTCACTGGATGTGCTTCTCCATGTTCCACCCTGTCACTTGTCTCACTTGTCATTTTGACCTCTGTTTTCTTATCACTGTGCAACTTGAGGTTGCTGGTAAACTCTGAACTATTCTGTGCCTCTTTGCTTTTCCTAAATGTGTCATTCTGCAGGAATATAAAAATAAACAAAACACTATCCCTACTCTAGAGTAGCTTAAGTGTGAGACAACAAATAGCTTAACTATGACCTTACAAGTGCCATGAGAAAGGAAGGTTCAGGGAAGAAAGGCACTTACCAAGGGGAAGACGAAAAGATAAAGGGGGTTGTGGGAGAAGATGGGAGAGGGAAGTCAGGGAATGTTCTTGGAAGATTACATCTAAACCCATTCGTAAAGGATTTTTTGTAGAAGACCACCTTTAGCCAATGCTTTATCATCAACCTCCTGATATGTATCTTTAGCCCAGAACTCTCCTCTCAATTCCAGACTCTCTTATCTAGCTGCCTACTGCTCTCGACTAGGTATCTTCTCCACTATCAGATAAGCTGAAATTCTTACCTTTCCCTCAAAATCTACTCCTTCTACAGCCTTCCCAATCTTACAAGATGACAATTCCTTCCTTTTGGTTGCTCAGGCCAAAACCTTGAGTCATCCTGGATTCATCCTTGGCAATGTATACCTTCAAAGGAGCAGCTGGGTGACATGGTGTGGGTTAAAGTCAGATGGGAGTGGGTTCAAGAGAGAATGAAAGGGGGGCTTCCTTGGTGGTGCAGTGGTTAAGACTCCGCGTTCCCAATGCAGGCGACCCAGGTTCAATCCCTGGTCAGGGAACTAGATCCCACATGCATGCCACAACTAAGAGTTTGCATGCCACAACTAAGAGTTCGCATGCCACAATTAAGAGTTCGCGTGCCACAACTAAGGAGCTGGTGAGCCTCAACTAACACCCAGAAAAACCAAATAAATAAATAAATAATTTTGTAAACAGAAGAAAGAATGAGAGGAAAGGAATTGGGATTAGGGAGTAGATACACCTTTTTCAAAGAAGGAACAGAATAAAAGAAAGTAAATGAGATAGACATAGACTGAGATAGGATTTTTTATGAAGGAAAAAATTATGGTATGTTTGATGCTGATGAATGGCCCAGCTGAAGAGAGGAACTGATGATGCAGGAGACAGAAGAGACAACTGCTATAGCAGTACCCTTGAGTGAGAGCATGAGCAGTTCACTCATGACAATAAAAGTAATAGCAGAGTAAAGGGCACAGATAAAAGTAGTTTAGGAGATGGGGGGGTGCATAAACTCTCTTTTGATTGAGTTTACTGATTATCTGTTCTAAAAGTCATCAGCTGAGAATATGAACAGGAAAGCAAGTGCTGGAGGTCTGAACAGAGAGAAGATGTGAAATAGCTGTCTAGGAAAGCGGAAGATTTTATAAATTCATATGAATTAGTAGCAGAGTCCTCAAGTACATGCTCTTTATGCAAATAAGACTCCCATTTACATTTCCTGAACATAATGTTTATAGGTCTAATAATTCTGCCTTTTGATCTAAATAAGTGAACATTTAGTTTTGAAAAATAGTTATCTATGAGACATTAAATCAATCAGAAAGTATGCATTCAGGAAGATGGTAAGGGTTCACAGAAAGAACATGGGGTTTAAAAATCATAAGAGGGCCTCCCTGGTGGCGCAAGTGGTTGAGAGTCCGCCTGCCGATGCAGGGGATACGGGTTCGTGCCCCGGTCTGGGAGGATCCCATGTGCCGCGGAGCGGCTGGGCCCGTGAGCCATGGCCGCTGAGCCTGCGCGTCCGGAGCCTGCGCGTCCGGAGCCTGTGCTCCGCAACGGGGGAGGCCACAACAGTGAGAGGCCCGCATACCGCAAAAAAAAATAAAATAAAAAAATAAAAATAAAAATAAAAAAATAAAAATCATAAGATCTGGGTTCAGGGCTTCCCTGGTGGCACAGTGGTTGAGAGTCCGCCTGCCGATGCATGGGACACGGGTTTGCGCCCCAGTCTGGGAAGATCCCACATGACGCAGAGCAGCTGGGCCCGTGAGCCATGGCCACTGGGCCTGCGCGTCCGGAGCCTGTGCTCCGCAACGGGAGAGGCCACAACAGTAAGAGGCCCGTGTACCGCAAAAAAAAAAAAAAAAAAAAAGATCTGGGTTCAGGTTGTGGTTCTGTCACTATAAACTAAATGATCAAATGCAATTCCCTTGTGCTCCCTAAGCCTGAATAGCCTCACCTGAAAGACGGGATAATATCTACTTCCCATGGTCACCAAGAGGACTAAACACAATAACACTGGAGGCAGCACCGTGGCAATTGCACAGTGTTAAGTACATGTTAACTATTATTATTCTCATTGTTGTTTAACTGTAGATTGATCAACTATATTGACCTACCTATAGAACAATTATAGATTGTTGACTGTAGATTGATCACTAAACTACAAAGTAACCTCAAGAGAACACTGAAATTAATTTACTTTTGCCTTATATAAAACCCATTTAAATGACATTACCAGACTAGGTAATAACTGCAAGACTAAGAAATAAGCAATTTACCAGAATAAAATAAAAGCAACACAAGGAGGTTAGAAGAAAATAAAAGGGAGATAGAGATTCTACCATACACATAACACCTAACGATCTCAAAATCTACGCTCAGAAGAGAAGAATAAAAACATTACAACATAAAAACAATTAGGTTTTAGAGTAGGAAAAAGCTTTGCATACTTCTCTGGAGATAAGGCTTGGGCTCTAATAATTGGAAATGATTAGACGTACCCTACTGGACATACGCAGTAGGGTATGTCCTCATTCGAAAGGTGCTATACTGTCTTCTTTCTGATATCCCAGAGGGACAGACTCCTATTTCATGAAGTGAAAACTTTCTCAGCTAAATACATACAGCACTGAAAACAACACAAGTTTTTTTTTTTTTTTTTTTTTTTTTGCTGTACGCGGGCCTCTCACTGCCGTGGCCTCCCCCGTCGCGGAGCACAGGCTCCGGACACACAGGCTCCGCGGCCATGGCTCGCGGGCCCAGCCGCTCCGCGGCACGTGGGATCCTCCGGGATCGGGGCACGAACCCGCGTCCCCCGCACCGGCAGGCGGACTCTCAACCACCGCGCCACCAGGGAGGCCCAACACAAGTTTTTTAAACTAATCACTTGCTCTGAGATATAAGGATATTGAAATTTACTTTTTTTTTTTTTTAATCTCTTCTCCTGCAATCTCTTCTCTTTCCCAGCAGTGGGATTTCAGAGTCCCACCACTGGCAAATCAATTTGGCAGAGAAGGGAAGTAGGAAGAAGGTGAGAGGGCACGTGTGCTGTGAAGAAGAGACACACAGTGAGTGCGCTTTGGGCAAAATGGGGAGGCTTCAGCATGGTCTCAATGCATGGCCTCCTTCTTGTGTAAAAGTCAGGCTTGTACCAACATCGCCCTCTGGTGGCCAATGAAGGTAGTTACAAAGCTCCACAACAGAAAGCCCCAGTCAGTTGAACAAGGAAAAGTTCTGTAGTATCTAGTTATAATCCTTCCCAGGACTTACTTAGGACCTTTCTCCAGGATCAAAGTTTCTCAGTCATGGACATGCATCCAAGTCACTTGCAAGGGCTTGTTTAAAAAACAGATTGCTGGGACTTCCCGGATGGCTCAGTGGTTAAGAATCCGCCTGCCAACGCAGGGGACACCGGTTCAAGCCCTGGTCCGGGAAGATCCCACATACCGCAGAGCAACTAAGCCCGAGCACCATAACTAGGGAGCCTGCGCTCTAGAGCCCGCGCGCCACAACTACTGAGCCCACGTGCCACAACTACTGAAATGAAGCCCACGCGCCTAGAGCCCGAGCTCCGCAACAAGAGAAGCCACCGCGATGAGAAGCCTGCGCACAGCAACAAAGAATAGCCCCCTGCTCTCCCCAATTAGAGAAAGCCCGCGTGCAGCAATGAAGAACCAACACAGCCATAAATAAATATAAATTTAAAAAAAAAGCCAATTGCTAAGTCCTATCCCCAGCGTTTGCCTAAGAATTGAATTTTGAACAAGGTCCCAAGTGATACTGCTGGTCCAAGAACCATACTTTGAGAACCACTGTCCTAAGATTAAAACATTCTATAGAAATAAGTTCTTAGCCTCAAAAACCTCCTGGAATGTTGGGGAGTAAGTATCCTCTCAGTATCATAATTGCTCTATCTAAGCACATGGAGTACAGAAAAATTAAGTGGCTTACCCACAAATTTGCCAACTATTTGTGTTTAAGGGTCAACAATGTATCAGATGTTCATTCAAACATCTGTGACAATGTTTTGAATGAACAAGAGTGACAGAAGTTATACTGTTACAGCTGAGAGAAAGCTTCTGTCTTTTGTCTTCCTAGCCTTGAAAACAGAGCCATACAGAGCTGATAATGAACAAGTATTAGGAAGATAACATTTCTGAAGGAAAAAAAAAGTAATACATATGTTCTGAAAAAGTATCTTGAGAATTGTTTCCCAAGGAGACAGGCATTTTTAGAAGAAGTTTAAAAACAGTTTCATTTCTAGGTATTTGGCTATTTAGGTTGGTTTTTTTTTTTTTTTTGCGGTATGCGGGCCTCTCACCACCGTAGCCTCTCCCGTCGCGGAGCACAGGCTCTGGACGCGCAGGCTCAGCGGCCGTGGCTCACGGGCCTAGCCGCTCCGCGGCATGTGGGATCTGCCCGGACCGGGGCACGAACCCGCGTCCCCTGCATTGGCAGGCGGACTCTCAACCATTGCGCCACCAGAGAAGCCCTATTTAGGTATTTTATGGCGGCAATGCTATGGGAAAATACTTTTAGACTCACAACTAAATGGGGGTAAAATGGGAAAGAATATAGTACAGAAAAGGTATCCCTAGCACCCACACTGTAAACTTGAAATATCATAGTTTCTTGGAGAAATCATTTTTTTTCCAGGTTTGGGGCAAGAACTATACCTGGGGGGAAAAAAAGCAACATTTCCTACTTTGTGCTAAGTGCCATAAAGGCAGTCTCACTTTCCTTCTCTCTCATTTTAAAGCTAAGGGCAATTACAGTAGGTGTATAATAATTAAAAGAAATAAAAACACCACTGCCCAGAGAGTTCCATTATGTGTAACCCACTTAACTAACCTTTCTATATCTAGATGCAGGAAGCTGGTTGATAAATTTCCAGTAGTTGGCCTAAGTTAGCCTGTTGTAAAATCACATCAAGAGCACCAGTGATGGGGCTTCCCTGGTGGCGCAGTGGTTAAGAAGGTTAATTACAGGTTATTCAAATATTAAAAATATCAGCAGGAAAAACTTAATAATTTTTATAAGCAAAACAGTTTCTTAAAAATTCTCCTCCGGGCTGCCTGGCGCGGCGGCGCGGGCTGCGCTCCGCGCGCCTCGCTCCAGCTTTGCGTGCGCTTCGCGGGGCCCCGCCGTCCCTGCGCGTTATGAGCCAGACCGGCTGTGAGGCTGACACATAACAGCGTTCCTAGAGCTTTCTGAGTACTTCGGGGATTTGCATAGGAGCTGGGGATGCTACAAACTGAGGATTTGCTGAAGGGGATGCTAAAGGAGATAAAACCAAGGTGAAGGATGAACCACAGAGAAGATCTGCAAGGTTATCTGCTTGGCTGGTATTGAATGACTTACTCTGCTATGGACTCTTGCCCATTTGGAATTTGCTGGTTCTGAAATTGTGATGGCTGTAGCCAAAGTGGGACACTTCCGAGTGTTACTTGAGTGGGTTTCTGAAGATATGAAGTTCTAATGGAAAGCCCGCCACAAACTTTACAAAAAACCTGCTCCTCCAAAGCCAGAGCCCAAGCCTAAAAAGGCCCCTGCAAAGAAGGGAGAGAAGGTACCCAAAGGGAAAAAGGGGAAAGCTGATGCTGGCAAGGATGGGAATAACCCTGCAGAAAACGGAGTTGCCAAAACAGACCAGGCACAGAAAGCTGAAGGTGCTGGAGATGCCAAGTGAAGTGTGCATTTTTGATAACTGTGTACTTCTGGTGACTGTACAGTTTGAAATACTATTTTTTATCAAGTTTTATAAAAATGCAGAATTTTGTTTTACTTTTTTTTTTTTTAAGCTATGTTGTTAGCATACAGAACACTTCATTGTTGTTTTTTGGGGGAAGAGCACATGTCACTAATAGATTGTCTCTGAAGCTGGATTGACATGGGGAAAAAAAAAACCTTTCCCGTCTGGTTTTGAGAGACTTCCTCTTGGTTCCCAGGACGGAGGGGTTCCTTGATATTGACACACAGTAGCCACCTTGGCACAAATGCCTTGTGGTGTGGAGAAACGAAAATTAGTTTTTACGTCCTCTTCTCCCTCTCCACCTTCAGCATAGACTTGACTCCCTTAACCCAGAGACCTGTTGGAACCTGACCCCCCAAAATTGGTTACCAGTATGTCAGGCAATCTGGACTTTGCATTGTCACCATTGAGATGGTGTCCCTCAAAAGAGCAGCGGTTCCTTTTTTAGATTGTGGATCTTCAGATTGATACTTTTGCCATTTTCATTTCCATTTCCTGAAAGTCAGGGTCGGCTTGTGAAAAGTTGTTAAACAACATACTAAATGTGAAATGTCAACCCTCACTCTAAACTTTCCCTGTTCAGAGCATCACATGAAGACTTAATGGGGTTTTATAGTGGCTTTCTGATTTTGGTAGTCCATTGCAAAAGGGAGTTTGAAAGTTGTTGTATACTGTTAACGATTGTCTGCCCATGTCCTGCCTGAAATACCATGATTGTTTATGAAAAGTATCTTTAATAAAGCTGGATACAGTTTGAAAAAAAAAAAAAAAATTCTCCTCCGGGGCTTCCCTGGTGGTGCAGTGGTTGGGAGTCTGCCTGCTAATGCAGGGGACACGGGTTCGAGCCCTGGTCCGGGAAGATCCCACATGCCGTGGAGCGACTAGGCCCGTGAGCCACAACTATTGAGCCTGGGCGTCTGGAGCCTGTGCTCCTCAAGAGAGGCCGCGATAGTGAGAGGCCCGCACACCACGATGAAGAGTGGCCCCCGCTTGCCACAACTAGAGAAAGCCCTCACACAGGAGCGAAGACCCAACACAGCAAAAATTAATTAATTAATTAATAAACTCCTAAAAAAAAAAAAATTCTCCTCCTCTTGGGTCAAGTTCAGGGTACATAGATCAAGTCACCCAAGATGAACCACGAGAAAATCTACTGCTACCATCTATCTCATTATCCTCACCCACCTAAGCTGAGTCCCAGGTGGTAGGAGCCACACACAGCTAAAGGAAGATTTTAAATGAAAAGGAGCAAGCTTCCTCCACCTATGACTGATGAGGGTAAGTTAATGCGGATGGGAAGAGTATCTTAGTCATGACTCAAGTTATTAAAATATTTACTCTGTACCATTTCCTTTCTTCCAACTAAAGTGTTCCTTTTAGGTTAATCAAAGGACAAACAACTCCACTGACCGTTACGGATTAAAAGAGAACAGACATTTCCATTTTCCATTAACGAATCCAATTTTTTTCTCAGAGTAAATATTTATACGGATATAATTTGATTTTAAACTCTCAATAATATTTCTTCTGATCACTTGTGGTTACCCTTCCACCCCCCAAATAAAGCACATATAAAAGAAGCAGGAGTTCCTCTTCCACTCAGGCTACAGAAAGCCAGAAGAAATGTCACTCCCACCCTATCAACAACAAAAAACCCAGATCAACTACAAAATCGAACTCAACTACAAAAACGAACGCACCAGAGAGCTGAGGTTTTAGGGCAACCAAGTAGTGTGGAATCCAAAGAAAGACATTCCCCTCAAGGAGATATGGGAGGTAAGCAATGGTTCTCCTATGTCTCATGTGCCATGCAAGCAGGTGAGAAGAATTCAACTAAAGAGTTTAATGATTTGCTAAAGGCTAAGTGAAGGCTAGCATGAGAGTAAAGGGTCCCTGGGATCCACAGACACAAAAGGAGTTCATACCCACTTGCAGGTTAGAAAGACTGGAGGCAGAGGGGGGACCAGAGAGCTGCTCTAGGTGGTGCAGACCTGGAAAAAGCTGCCACTAAAAGCAAAGGCAAGAAGCCCTGGGCCCTAGGACTCCTCTCTCCTAGGCAAACAGAAGCTTTAAGCTGCTGGGGGAGGAGTATCAAACCCTGTCAGCCCCAGGGCCCGGGTGAAGACCCACTGCAGCTGGGGAAGAAGTTAACAAGAAAACCCCCTCTTACCCTAGGGGAGGAGCCAGAAGGAGCCCTAGCCCAGGATCCTATGCCAATACCTTTTGAAAACACCATCCATGTAAGAGGGATAATATGACTGAGAAAAAGACTCAACCACAAGATGCATGCACACAGGCCTGAGCCTAAACCAAGACCAAAAAACAAAAATAAAAAAACTCCTGCCCACTACCAGGGTATCCCTCTTCTGATAAGGGAGGGGAGAGCATGGAGAGAAATCCTCCTGAGGCACAGGTGCACAGCAGGGCCAAAAGCTAGGAGTGGAACAAGAACTTTGAGAAAAGAACTTTTTTTTTTCTTGCAGTGCGCGGGCCTCTCACTGTTGTGGCCTCTCCCGTTGCAGAGCACAGGCTCCGGATGCGCAGGCTCAGCGGCCATGGCTCACGGTCCCAGCCACTCCGCGGCATATGGGATCTTCCCGGACCGGGGCACGAACCCATGTCCTCTGCATCGGCAGGTGGACTCTCAACCACTGCGCCACCAGGGAAGCCCCAGAAAAGAACTTTTGAGAAAAGCTTTCCAGCATCCCAGTCCCTACTCTACGCACCAGAAATGGAAGAATTTGAAGCCAGTAGTGCACTGAAGACCATCATAGCAACAACAAAGCCCAACCCTAGTTCAGCCCTGCCCTAAATTGACTTAACCCTTTGAAAGTATTAATTAACTAGTAAAAGAAAAGAGTTGCCCATTGTTGGGTTGTACCTCGCAGGCCTACAAGGTCTGTGCTTGCCCAGCTCTAAAATCAAAGAAAAAGCCCAGAGTCAGCAACAGAGACATCAATGGTGTAATGGATGGGGGACCTTACACAGCTGAAGCAAGGTCCTGGAGCAACACCCCACCATGTGTGGCAGACAGCAGGCAGGACATGGTAGCAGTCTTCACTGCCGGCAGGGGTTAGGGAGTCATAGGATTACCAGTTATAAGAGAATTATGTCAGGTGGGTTCATTAGTTACCAGGGAAACCAGCAGAGGGGCACGCCCCTCATTACGCCTTTGATAAAAACAATCACCAGCTGGAGCAGGGGCAAGAGTGTAGGAAGTTTGGGCATGTGAGTAGGGTACAGGTGAAGCAGGCACTGGTCGAGAAGGGAATGTACAGAGAGCAAGAGAACAGCCATCTTGAGTGGCCTGACCATACACTCATTTCCAGGCATAAATATTTTATTTCAGTCTCTACTGTTTTACATGTGAGGTCCAGCATTCACTCAAAAATTAAGATACACATAAAAAGTACCAGAAAAAAACAATAAAGAGACAAAATAATCAGACTGAGAGATGACCCAGATGTTCAAATTACTGGACAGACATTTAAAATAATTATGATTAATGTGTTAAAGTCTATAGTGGAAGAGATAGAAATATGCATTAATAGATGGATAATTTCAGCAGAGAGATGGAAACTCTAAAAGTCAAACAGAAATGCTAGAAGTTAAAAACAGTAAAGATATTAAAGATAAAGAATGCCACTGAGTGCTCATCATTAGACTCAACGCAACCAGGAAAAAAATCAAGGAATTTGAAGATAAATGAAAAGAAAGTACCCAAAATAGAGCATCCAAGAACTGTGGGACAATACTCAAAAATCTAACAAAAATGTAACTGGAATCCCAGAAGGAGAAGAGAGAAAGAAAGAGGCAAAGCACAGATCAAGCTCAGAGAAGCCAAGAAGGACAAATAACAAAATATCACCTAAACACAACACATTCAAACTGCTAAAAACCCAAGATAAAGATAGCCTTGAAGGTGGCGGGGGTGAGGGGAGAACAATGATCAAGATTGTAACAGATTTCTCATAGGAAACTATGCAAGTAGGACAACTAATTTTCCTTTAAATTACTGAAAGAAAAAACTAACACAGAATAGGACACCTAGCAAAAAGTACCTTCCAAAACTTAAGGTTTGTTTTTCAAATAAAACAAAGCTGAGATAATTCACTGCTAAGCAGGTTTGTACTATAAGAGAAGAAGTGTTACAAGTTTTTCAGGCAGAAGGACTATGGTGCTAGACAGAAATTTGGGTCTATACAAAGAAATGAAGAATGCCCAAAATGGTAAAAATTAGAGTAAAGGTATATTTTCCCCATATTTTTATTCATTCTAAAAGATAATTGACAAGCTAAAGCAAAAATAGTAACAAGGTAAGTAACTAACATAAGTCAAATTATATGTATGACAATAACACAAAAAATGACAGAGGAACTGGACATTTACTATTTTGCATGGAATTTTACACTATACATGAAATGGTAGAATATTACTGGAAGGCAAACTGGAAGAAATTGACATACACAGTAAACTCTAGGTCAAATATAAAACAATTTTTAAAAGAAATATATATAATAAGCCAATGTTGGAGTTAAAACAGTATTTTAAAAAATATTCAGGGACTTCCCTGGCAGCACAGTGATTAGGAATTCACCTGCCAATGCAGGGGACATGGGTTCAAGCCCTGGTCCAGGAAGATACCACGTGCCACAGAGCAACTAAGCCCGTGTGCCACAACTACTGAGCCTGAGCTCTAGAGCCCACGAGCCACAACTACTGAACCCACATGCTGCAGCTACTGAAGCCCGCGCGCCTAGAGTCCGTGCTCTGCAACAAGAGAAGCCACCACAATGAGAAGCCCGCGCACTGCAATGAAGAGTTGCCCCTGCTCACCGCAACTAGAGAAAGCCCATGCACCGCAACAAACCCCCAACACAGACAAAAATAAAATAAGTAAATTTTTTTAAAAAAAGCCTATTTTAGGTGGTTGCCAGAGGTGGGGGGTGGGCAAATGGGTGAAAGGAGTCAAAATAAATAAAATTAAAAAGTTATAAAACAAATAAGTCCTGAGGATACAATGTATGGCGTGGTGTCTACAGTTAATAATAACACTGTACTATATTTGAAAGTTGCTAAGAGAGTAGATATTAGAAATCCTCATCACAATTGGAAAAAAATTCATAACTATATGTGGTGATGGATGTTAACTAGACTTGTGGTCATCATTTCACAATGAAAACAAATATTGAATCATTATGTTGTATACCTGAAACTAATATGTTTTATGTCAATTATATCTCAATTTTAAAAAAATGCTTATTTTAGAAAAGAAATGTTTCAAATCAATTATCTAAGCTGCCACCTTAAAAAACTAGAAAAAGAGCAAATCAACTAAAAGTAAGCAGAAGGAAGGAAATATTAAAAGATACAAGCAGGAATTGAAAACAGAGAGGATATGACAAGAGATCCTACAGACATTAAAAGAATAAGGTAATATTATAATTTTATCTCCATTAATTCGATGACTTAAAGGAAACAGACCAATTCCTTGAAAGATACAAAACACCAAAGCTCACTTGAAAAGAAAGAAAACTTGAACAGTTCTGTATCTCTTAAACAAACTGAATTCCTAGTTAAAAACTTGACATAGAAAACTCCAGATCCAGATGACTTCACTGACAGTCTGTCAAACATTAAAGAAAAAAACATCAATTCAACACAAACTGTTCTAGAAAACAGAATAGGAGGGAACACTTCCCAACTCATTCTATGATGTCAGCATGACCTCAGTTCTAAAACCGGACAAAGGCCTCACAAGAAAACAACAGACCAATACCCCACATGCACATAGATGCAAAAATCCTCATTCAAATGTTAGCAAATCTGACCCAGCAATATATAAAGACAGCAAATCTCTTTTAAAGGGTTTAACCCATTTTTTAATCCTGACCTAGGATTACTCTCAAAGACAGGTGGCATCTAACTCTGTTCCAGATTGTCGTGGTATAAATACAGAATTTAAAGTATCTAACTTTACAAAGCTACTTTCAAAGAAAAGGCACAGCAGACAGTTTAATTTAGGAAATTAAGAGGCAAATTATATAGCCATTGAGACATTATAGAAGAAACTTTAGGGTTAAGAGTAATCTACAGCTTCAAGAACACATGCTCTACTGAAGGGTAATGAACCTACCTCCTTGGTTTCCAAGAAATTTAGATAAAGAGAAAGTTACTAGCCTATACTAAAAAACTCAGTTCAGTTTCCTCAAAGGTTTCTAAGATTATGACCCAAAGCGTAATCCCTTATCTACTTTCTGAACCTATCTATCCAGTCTGGCTTAATTACTTACCTTCAGCCTGGCTAGTGTCTGAGCATGGTTTCTTCTTTGACTCCGAATTCCCGGTTTTCTCATCAACATCCAGTAGAGGAATATAGTCTGTTTTTCCAACAGTTTCTCCCACAACATCATCAAAGGCCTCTGCCTCCAGTGTGGCAATAAAGTCCCGTTTTATCTCTTCCTCAATTTCTGGAGGTGGCTCTGTTAATGCATCTGCAAGACTGAGGTCTGCCATTCTGCACCACTGCAACTGCCTGGTTAAGGGGGAAAAAATGTTTCATATGATGAGAACTGCAAAGGGAAAAACATTCCTAGAAACTCTTGTCATCATTTTAAACAAAAAAGGAATTAAAATCTAAAATTTTAGAGCTAAAAGAGCCTCCCCCATTTTATAGATTAGAAAATCACAGCTCCGTAACAGACAGTCTTACCCAAGGTAAACACTTTTTCTTGCATCTCTGGGAGGTAAATAGAGCAAGTGCCATTTTGTCCTTTTCATTAATAAGAAAAATGAAGTGCAAAAAAACCCCTCTATTTATCCAAGGTTACAGCCAGTAAGATTCAAATCAGGTCTTTTGATTTCAAGTCTTAAAACCCTTTCAACTATTCCATTTATCTTAATTTCCAAATCATGTCACAGAATAATTCTTAAAAATATATACAAAAGGAGGTCAGATTAGGTTATATTCCCATTTTTTTAAAAAAACGGTTCATTATTATCAGGCAAATGAAGTCACTTTTCTTTACCAGGGACTAGGAATATGGACCTTATCTTGTAGGGGTAAGCAGTGCTTCATGAATCACTTGGACATGGCTCTGTCAACTGAACTACTCTTACTAGTTCCCTGATGGCATGAAAAATACAGACAATGTTCTCTGAATTACCTAGGGGAGGCAGTCCCTCTCTGTGGTCACGTACATTAGCATCTTTGCAGAACACCAGGCTTTCAATTTTTAAACATAACCTGAAATTAAGAAGTATATGGGGAGGCTTCCCTGGTGGCACAGTGGTTGGGAGTCCGCCTGCCTTTGCAGGGGACACGGGTTCGTGCCCTGGTCCGCGAGGATCCCACATGCCGCGGAGCCGCTAGGCCCGTGAGCCATGGCCGCTGAGCCTGTGCATCCGGAGCCTGTGCTCTGCAACGGGAGAGGCCACAACAGTGAGAGGCCCCCGTACGGCAAAAAAAAAAAAAAAAAAAAAGTATATGGGGGACTTCCCTGGTGGAGCAGTGGTTAAGAATCTGCCTGTCAATGCAGGGGACGCGGGTTCGAGCCCTGCTCCGGGAAGATCCCACATGTCGCGGAGCAACTAAGCCTGGTGCGGGAAGATCCCACATGCTGCGGAGCAACTAAGCCACAACTACTGAGCCTGTTCTCTAGAGCCCGCAAGCCACAACTACTGAGCCCGCACGCCTAGAGCCTGTGCTCCACGACAGAGGAAGCCACCACAATGAGAAGCCCGCGCACCACAAGGAAGAGTAGCTCCCACTCGCCGCAACCAGAGAAGAGCCCGCACGCAGCAACGAAGACCCAACACAGCCAAGACTAAAATAAATAAAAAAATAAAGAACTTTGCAAAGGCCTGACATATGTCAAAGGGTTCCATAAAGAGGAACTGCTTTTCCCTTTTCTATCTATGATAGCTATTATTACCAGTTAGCCTTTGAAAGCTGTTATGAACAAAAAACAATAAAGAATGTCTATAATTAAGCAGTTTCATTGTCAAAGAGAACTTGTAAGGAACACCTGTACCATCTTTAACAACATACAATAAGAGCCCAACAGATTTATTTGTCCTAGAAATATGTAATTATGACACTTACTTCATGCAATCTTCTCAGACTTTTCCTAATTTATGACACTGGTGAAAATACAGACAAAACCAGCAATTCTTTTTTTTTTTTTTTTTTTGCGGTACGCCGGCCCCTCACTGTTGTGGCCTCTCCCATTGCGGAGCACAGGCTCCGGACGCGCAGGCTCAGCGGCCATGGCTCATGGGCCCAGCCGCTCCGCGGCATGTGGGATCTTCCCGGACCGGGGCATGAACCCGTGTCCCCTGCATCGGCAGGCGGACTCTCAACCACTGCACCACCAGGGAAGCCCTCAAAGGGCAACTTTTTATTCACTGTAATCTTTCCCCTCCTCCCCGCCTCCCAACCTCCCAAATCATTTTCTGGGCTGACATGTGGTTCATGGAATATGAACAGCAGCTTAAATTCAGCCTAAGAGGGTAAAATTGATAGAAAATTAGACAGCTGGAAGTGGGAAGGTCACTTGGCTCCCAGTACATGCATCCAACCACCAAGTATCTGTATCTCAAAACAGTTTAGCTATTCTTTTCATGTCATCACATATAAATAGAAGTATGATTTAAGCACACACACACACACACACACACACACAATCTACTTATGGAAAATGACCCTTGTAAAAGCAATACTAGCTAGTGGAAGTGAAAATACTGGCTTTTAGCCAAAAAGCCCCAGTTTTCAATAAATTAAAGAGAAGACTACTCAATTTTATAGTTATTCTATTCTAAAATATGTGTAAGTATAATAAACTCCTTAGGGGCTCTACAGATCTGTTAAGCTGGTTCTGCAAGTGCTCCAGAATTGATCTTAATAACTTCATGACTGAATGTCATCCCACATTTAACAGAATCATTTAAGGTCACAATATTTATTCATGCCTTAAAATGTTTAGTTATGTATTTTATGGACAAACGGATTTGACACAGTGTTCTTCTCAAACCTGGATATACAGGAAAATTCAAAAACATACCCTTGTTAATGAGAAGTATCTACTTTAAAAATTCTCTCATTGACTATTTATGCTTTTCCTCCTCTATTTGTATAGATAACAGAGAAAATTAACTGAGTTTGGATTTTTTTTAATTTAAGTACAGTTGATTTGCAATGTTTCAGGTGTACAGCAAAGTGATTCAGTTATATACATATTCTTTTTCAGATTCTTTTCCGTTATAGGTTATTACAAGATACTGAATATAGTTCCCTGTTCTGTTAACTTTAAATGGATTTGTTGATAGGAGGCAAGAAACGAAAGCCGGTTAAAGAAGTTTCCATGCTTCACTAGTTCAGTCTGATTCTCACTATCGTTTTGAGTGAGTCACCTTCCGGGGCTGAGTTCCCTAGGCTGTAAAATGAGAGTGGTATGTTAAACGATTCTTGAGGTTGACTATTCTATAAGCTACTTATAATTCAGTTTCATCACTTAAATTAGAAATAAACAAACAAAATTCATATAGATCCTCTGTGTGACTATTATTTTATACATCAAGTACTCTCAGTTATAACTGGGTTCAGGTTTATTAAAAGGTAAAAAGCCTTTCGGCAAAGGGAGAGACTAAAAACCAACTACACAGTGCACAGTGCCTGCTTGAGCAAATCTGACTGGAGCTTAAGAAACTCCACCCAGTTCTGGCTAACATCAAAGGAGACTTGACACCACTCTGCCAGAAAATTAGCCCCATATTATTTAACCAGGCACCAAGAGCGTACCGTTTTCAAGCATAGCACTCTGGACATCTGATCTTTCATTCTGACTTCATGCCTGATGTGAGACTATCTGGTGAGAACGTTTTGAAAATACCTAGGTAAACCAAGGCAAGAGGAAATGACAGGACATGATGATGAAGCACAGAAGAGAATTTTGGCCTCTTGACTATTCTTTTACTATTAATAGCTATGTGCTCATAAAGAATAAATAGGAATACATAATGAGATCACAAGTGCCTTCTCTGTTGTATGGTTTTCTTCAGATCACAAACTCCGGAATTAATTACTGAACTAAAAATATTTTCTAGGTCTATACAGATTAAATAGTGTTCATATCTAACTTAAATGCACAGAAGTATGGGCAAGTTTTCAAGCTCCCAGAAGTCCTTGTGAAAATTTTAGGTCAGTCATATCTATAGTCACTCAGTTGGGATCTGTGCTCATTCTGGTTGATGAGAAATTAGCATTCTAGTTTGCAAATGGCCTGTTGTTGCCTCTGTCCTCCCTTACTAACCTCCCCGCATCCCCGCCCCTGACCAAAGGTGCTGCTTTGAAACTAAACTGGAGGAAGAAAACTCATGAAAAGGAAGAAGAGAAGCCTAATTCCCACCAACATACTCACACACTTTTCTTTTTTTTTTTTTTTTTTTTTTGCGGTATGCGGGCCTCTCACTGTTGTGGCCTCCCCCGTTGCGGAGCACAGGCTCCGGACGCGCAGGCTCCGGACGCGCAGGCCCAGCGGCCATGGCTCAAGGGCCCAGCCGCTCCGCGGCATATGGGATCCTCCCAGACCGGGGCACGAACCCGTATCCCCTGCATCGGCAGGCGGACTCTCAACCACTTGCGCCACCAGGGAGGCCCTTCACACACTTTTCATAACCACTGTAATATTTTCATTTCACTCGGTCACATTAGCCAAACTTCTACCAAGATTCATTCAATGCAGCAGCCAGCATTCTCTTTTAAAGTACAGAATCCTATTTCACAATTTAAAGGGGGCGATAAAGGGACATACACCCCTTGAAGGACCATCATTCCACCTTATGTGAGTTTAGTTATCAAGTAGCTTTCCTCCTAACCCCAGAGATAAATTCCATTGGAAGTGTCTGAGTTTCTGGTTTTAGGATAAAAAGGAAGAGACATAATTTAGCAACATGGAATATTTCAGGGAAAAAAGCAGACCTGGATAAGGTACCAAAGTAGGGAGAAGGTATGTGGGCCCAGAGACCCTAGGAGGTAAGAGAAAGGGAGGTGACAATGCCAAAGGCAAGCTCAACACCTTTCAAAACACTGCCTGTCAGTTTTAGAAAAAAGAAAGAAACTTTCTTCTCAGTAATTGGGACTAGTTTAGAACCAAAATTATCATTTATAACATTGTTTATCTAAGGAAAATGTATTCTGAGTTCCAAATAACCAATTTAAAAAAGAAACATTTAATAATAATTCTTAAAGGTAGGAGACTGTTCATAATACTCACTTAAATTGTACCCATGATGGATATTCTGTTTTGTTTGGGGGGTGGGGGTGGGGTGGAGGGGTGAGTTATGGACAAGACACAGAACTGTAAAGATATGTGGGCTAATATTTTCTTCTACACTTTTTTTTCCATGACAGAGAATTCTGAAGCCAGCACTAAGCCGTTATCCCAGGACAGTGCTGCGGCCAAAAATGCAGGGCTTGTTCCTCAAGCTTGGAAGAAACCCAGCATCCCAAACAGTCCCAGAGACCATTTATAATCTGACATGCTTAAAGGTATAGTCTGCATCATAAAGATTTCACATTCAACATGAGATTTTTTTAGTTTGCCTAGCAAGCTTTCAGTTACTAAATGGGGACTTTATTCCTCAGATTTGTTTTAATGAATTTCTTTCAAAGGCTTATTACATATCAAGCTGAACCTTATTTGTCTGGAGGCTGTGTTCTGTTTTTAATTTATTTAACTAGAACACCTTGATTTATACTTTCAAATGAAACAGTATTTCATTCGAAGTAAAACCAAATATTTATTAAGGACCTCTAGGGGTCCTTATACAGCTCACAGGCACTTATAATCCCTGAAGCTGAGCTAAATTTCTGCTGCTCCTCCCCAGAACCAGACTGGAAACAGCAACAGACAGCTCAGCAACATCTTGACTGTCCTAAGCAATAAACTCCAAACCCCCTGTCGAATATATTAACTTTCCACCCCCAGGTGCCTCCCTACCCACTACAAGGACAACAGCTGTACTATGACCAAGTGATGGAATTTCCAGGCTCAGCGGGGTTCTGTTCATCACCACCATTTGTCCTGCTCATCACAGGATTAGCAACAGGAGAGAGCCCTTGATTACTAGAATAGCTGAGGCCATCAACCAGTGACATTCCTATATGAAAGAACACACTGATACACATTACTTCCATGTAGTCCCCAAAACAAAGTGTTCCTTTTCCCACTGCTAGTTTAGGAAGCCCTGTCCTGTAAGTATAAAAACACTGCACACACACACACAAAAAAAACCACTGCACACACATGCACACACATATTCACATACCCAAGACCTTGCAACACAAGGCTTAAAGCCTAGCTTACTTACTTACAGGGACTATCCAGGCAGCTTAGATTCGGTCCTGACTGAATGCATTTTGGATCTCTAAACAAGCACCTGCCACATTTCTATCCAAGTGAATTTGAATCTATTTCCCCAAGAAGAAGAATCTACACTAGATACCTCCCACTGTTAGCCATGTGATACAGATGGCATGATGTCTGCTGAAGTCCAGTTATATGTGCCAAAACAAGAGATGACAATGACACAGCACTTACATTTCTGTTATAACTGTCCTCAAGACCAAATCTTCAATTTTATCTCAATTTTTTTAAAAGAAGAGCGAAACTTAAGATGATTCTCAATACCTAATGCCCCCAAATTTTGAAAAAAGAGAAAGTATTTTTTAACACTTTCATCCCAGTTAGTCTAACCTCAGTCTAACAGATAAAAAGTTATTCAGAGTTTGCTTACTCTTACCCATAAATTATTTCTAAACACTTAAGATTTCTAAAGGCTTTTTAAAAAACACCAGTTCAAATAATCTAGGATCCAATTCCCTCACTTTAACAGATGACAAAAAGAGAATCAGAGAAAATGAATCACTTATAAATGAAACCGGGATTGAGGATCGGGCTAAGAGGAGACCCAGTGAACACCAGACACAGATCAGGGTGTGACGAAACTGGCAAAATCTTGGAATTTTACAGTCTCTGCTTTAACTTGACACAATGATATCACTATACTTCAAAATCAATTTTTTTTGCTCCACCTTTTCTTCTTAAAGGATGAAGGCAGTTGGGAAGACTCCTAATATCAGGAAAACATATCAGTTGATTTAAAAGGACCCCAATGCCTATTTAAAAACAAAACAAAACTCCTTAGTGTGATATCAAGGCCAAACAATCCTAGAAGACCCAGTCCTACCACCTACTACAATCATCAGCAGTTTTCCACTTGGGGCTCCCTAAATTTTAGTCACATGGGACCAGCTGCCATTTTACAAGCAGACCACTGACTTTATCACTGTATACTCTTGCTCATATTGCTCTCTCAAATTCTCTTTACTTCCTCCTTGTTAGTCTTGAAATTGAGGTCCACATCCTATCACCTTTTCTCTGATTCCTTTTTAGAATCTGTTCTCCCAGTACCATTCAGAACTAATACATCGTCTATACTTCTATTGTAATAAACAGTACAGTCAGATCTATACTGTAGTGAGCTGAATATACTAGCAGCTCCTGTAACCTACTAGGTCCCAAAGGGGAAAGACCATGTCTAAGTGATGTGTATACCTTCTCTTAGTGGATTACTTTATACAGAACATGGGCCAAAACAGCAAAAGCCAACAAAATGAAGGGGATAACTAAACAGATAGTTCTAAAATGGTAAATGGAAGTTAATAAAAACCATGTCTAATCTGAAATTAATCAGAGATGCCAAAGCTACAAAAAGTCAGAACTGGAAAAAGAATCAACAGCAACTTCCCTGGTGGCGCAGTGGTTAAGAATCCGCCTGCCAATGCAGGGGACGCGTGTTCGAGCCCTGGTCCGGGAAGATCCCACATGCCACAGAGCAACTAAGCCTGTGCGCCACAACTACTGAGCCTGTGCTCTAGAGCCTGTGAGCCACCACTACTGAGCCCGCGTGCCGCAACTACTGAAGCCCACATGCCTAGAGCCCATGCTCCGCAACAAGAGAAGCCACTGCAATGAGAAGCACACGCAGCACAAGGAAGGTAGCCCCCGCTCGCCGCAACCAGAGAAAGCCCACGTGCAGCAACGAAGACCCAACGCAGCCAAAAATAAATAAATAAAAATTAATTTAAAAAAAAAACCTCAAAGAAAAAAAAGAATAAACAGATTAAAGGTGGAAGGTCATCAGTAATTAAGAATATTCACCTCATTTCTCCTACTTTCTAAACATGTCCCGTGCCAGAGCAATCATGAAAAAAAAGCCAACCAGGAGTAACCAGACAAGCCAGCTCTCCATGCTGGTCATCTTATCATTATTAGGCAGGGCAACAAAAATAGCTCTCTGCTTTTAGAAAAGCACAACATGATGCAATGTAACAAAAACAAATCGTTTTTTGTTCAAGAGATCAGCTACCACCATCATGTTACTATCACTTTTATAATTAAATAGCTTAAATCTCTATAGTATCAGCTCACATGTCTCTGTCAAGGAGTAACAAATATATTATAGAATTTTAAGCTACTTAGGCTTGGGGAAATTGGATGAAGTAATCACACTTGATCAGCTCTTAGCTTTTGAGAACTATTTTATTTAAGAAAAACCTCTCGGGACTTCCCTGGTGGCGCAATGGTTAAGAATCCGCCTGCCGGGCTTCCCTGGTGGCGCAGTGGTTGAGAGTCCGCCTGCCGATGAAGGGGATGCGGGTTCATGCCTCGGTCTGGGAAGATCCCACATGCCGCTGAGCGGCTGGGCCCGTGAGCCATGGCCGCTGAGCCTGTGCGTCCGGAGCCTGTGCTCCGCAACGGGAGAGGCCACAACAGTGAGAGGCCGGTGTACCGGAAAAAAAAAAAAAAAAAAAGAATCCGCCTGCCAATGCAGGGGACACAGGTTCAGTTCAAGCCCTGGTCCAGGAAGATCCCACATGCAGAGGAGCAATTAAGCCCGTGTGCCACAACTACTGAGCCTGTGCTATAGAGCCCGTGAGCCACAATTACTGAGCCCACGTGCCACAGCTACTGAAGCTCGCAAGCTCTAGGGCCTGTGTGCCGCAACAAGAGAAGCCACCGCAATGAGAAGCCCACGCACCACAACGAAGAGTAGCCCGCGCTCACCAGAACTAGAGAAAGCCCGCGCGCAGCAATGAAGACCCAACGTAGACAAAAATAAATTTAAAAAAGAAAGAAAGAAAAAAAAAAACCTCTCCATCAAGTGAAGTTTCTCTCTGAAGTTCAGAGCCACAGTATGCCACACTTCATTGTAGAAAATGTCAGTGAAAGTGAGGGGAAATGGAAGATAGAACTAAGAGGAGATAGGGATTTGTGCTGATACTTCTGTAATTATTTATCTACAATGTGTGTCTCTTTCAGAGCCCGCCTTGGACTCTGAAATAATACTGGACTCTGAAACAATACTTTTAAGTGAAAACTGAACAAGCAAAGTCAAAAGTCAAAGGAATCTTTCAAGTTATTATTTACCATAACTTTGAACGTTTTACCTGAAATAGAGGAAAAGATCTGAGTTAAAAGTGAAAAGCCACTGGAACAGAATCAATCAGAGACAGAGTTGAGCAATTTCAGTTTTTAAGAGTTAATTCTGAAGGACACCCACAATTGAGAGCTACTGAATTAAGCAATAATCTACCTAATACACTAAAGATAAAGTTCATCAAAATGAAACATAAAACAGGGTTTGTAAAACTTAACACTAGAAAGAGATAAAGTTCTCCCTTGTCGGGAGGGTAGGTGCTTTAGATCCAGTTTACTAGAAGCAGAGCCTGAAACAGGGATTTTTATAGAAGTGGTTTATTGAGGGAGTGCCCTCAGGAGAAAGATGTAGAAGGAAGGGAGCCAGCACTGGTTTCAGCCGAGTCCCCCTGTCTGCCTCTTCCCTGGGAAGCTGTGGAGCACAACAGCAGCACTGAGTCAGTGGCGCCATGAGGGAAGGGGGCCGGGTTTCTGTAACCCTTGTCAAGGCACTCATTGGCTGAGGGACACACTGGCTGGTTAAGTGGATCCAAACAGGGTACCAGTAGCATCTACTGCAGAACATTCAACTGTGTAACAAAAAGGCATACCAGATTGGTGTATATAAATATCAAGCAAAATCAACTCTAAGCAAAAAAACACTAGTAGAAATAAAATGACAAAAAGTTTAATTCACTAAGAGTTATCAATATTAAATATCAAACTTGTACATACCTAACAACACAGATGTGCAAAAATACATAAAACTGATAGTAATGAGGAGAAACAGATGAATCCTCCTTCATAGGGGGATTTGTAATATACCTCTCCCAGCAACTGACACATCAAGTAGACAAAAATCAGCAAATACAATATAAGCTTTGAGCAACTCAGTATACAGGTTTCAACTACTGGACTACAGAGTACACTGGAGAAGACACTTTCTCTTCTAGCACACATGAAACTTTCTTTTTAAAATAAATGTATACTAGGAAATAAAGTCTCATATTTTAAAAATTATTATACAATCCACATTTATGAAACATATAAATAAGTTAGAAATAAAAACCTGAATTTTTTAATGTATTAGGAAATTTTAAAACACTACAAATAACCCATGAGCTAAACCATAATAGAAATGAAAAAATACTAGAACTGAATAATACCAAAAATATTATATAGCAAAGTTTGTGGAATACACCTAAAGAGGGAATTCAAGAATGTCTCCAGCCTTAAGTGCTTATATTAGAGAAGGAAGAAAAACATTAATTAGTTAACATACATCTTAAGAGTTAGATAAAAATAAATCTGAATAAAATCAAAGGAAGGAAATAAAATCATGAACAAAAATAAAGCACAAAGAAACAGAAGAGGATGGACTTCCCTGGTGGTGCAGTGGTTGAGAATCCGCCTGCCAATGCAGCGGACATGGGTTCGAGCCCTGGTCCAGGAAGATCCCACATGCCGCGGAGCAACTAAGCCCGTGTGCCACAACTACTGAGCCTGTGCTCTAGAGCCTGTGAGCCACAACTACTGAGCCTGCGTGCCACAACTACTGAAGCCCGCATGCCAAGAACCAGTGCTATGCAGCAAGAACCTACCTCAATGAGAGGCCTGTGCACCACAATGAAGATTAGCCCACGCTTGCTGCAACTAGAAAAAGCCCGCGTGCAGCAACGCAGACCCAATGCAGCCAAATAAATAAATAAATATATTTTAAAAAAAAAAAAAAGATTGATCCTTTAAAAAAAAAAAAAAGAAACAGAAGAGATCAGCAAAGCAAAACTCCTCTTTGAGGACTGATGAAGTTAACAAACCACTGGGAAGACTGACAAAAAAAGAAGAGAAGGCACAAATGAACAATTTTAGGAAGGAAAAAGAATAATGCCACAAATGCAGGAGAGAGAAAAAAAGATAATATAAAACTATGCCAACAAATTTGAAGATCAGATAAAAAACATCAATTCCTAAGAGTATATATCACAAAAACTGATCCAAAATATAATAAATAGAAAACCTAAACAGTACAAAATCAATTAAAGAAATTGAAACAGTATTTTTAAATCTTCCAAATACACACACACACACACACACACACAAACACACACACATATCCTACAAAGGGTTATATAGAAGTTCTACTAAATATTTAAGGTGCTGATCTAACACAAACTCTAGAAATTAGAAAAAGAATGCTCCCCAACTCATTTTATGAAACTAATATCAATATAAGTATAATGTAGTAGAGGCCGGGGTCCACACTGGACCACCAGAGGTTCAAATTTGGGTTCTACCATTTAGTATCTATGTGACCTTGGGCAAGTTTCTTAACTTCTTTACTTCAGCTTCCTCAAATATAAGTTGGGGATAACAGAATTAACTACTTCTGGATCTGTTAATATTTAAAATGTTAGAACAGTGCCTGGAACACTGTATGTGCTTTAGGTATTTGCTAGTGATTACTATATGATTATTGGTAATATACCCCAATATCAAAACCAGACAAGAATACAGTAATGGAAAATTATAAGCAAAAGTAAACTTATGAACTTAGATCGCAGGTCAGCAAATATTTTCTGTAAAGAGCCAGATAATAAATTGTTTAAACTCTGAGGCCCATATAATCTCTGTCACAAATACAGGCAGTCCTTGCTTTGCAAGGTTCTAACATCCACAAATTTCAATTACCATAGTTTAGCTAAATAACACCAGTCCTTCAACAACCTGTTTCAAGTTCCAGTTACCATGGTATATTAACTGTAAGTAATTGCATAAAGCACAAAATTTGCTGCTAGCTCTTCAGTCCACAAATCACTACATAAATAACAGGTGTGCATCAAGATCAGTGACCTATCACATCATAAAGTATGTTAGTGACTGGTCACTGAGCATCTGTTATTCAGTTCATACACAAACAGTTGTGTTGCCTCGTCTCCCAGTGATAAACCCATGTGACATTTTGTAAAAAGGATAGGTGTAAGAGGGAACTGGTCAACAAAAACGAAAAGTGCAGCAAAGAACTAAAAAGGAGCAACATTGGAAGTGAAATCCAAATCGAATGTGAACGGAGTTACAGAAGTAACAGCTACGCTGTGGGATGTTGACTCTACCGTCATTCAAAAGACTCTGGATATGGTTAAGAATCCACCTGCCAATGCAGGGGACACGAGTTCGATCCCTGGTCCAGGAAGATCCCACATGCCACGGAGCCACTAAGCCCATGTGCCACAACTACTGAAGCCCGCACACCTATAGCCCGTGCTCCACAACAAGAGAAGCCACCGCAATGAGAAGGCTGCGCTCTGCAATGAAGAGTACCCCCAGCTCACCACAACTAGAGAAAGCCCGTGCACAGCAACAAAGACCCAACGCAGCCAAAAATAAATAAATAAAATAAATTAAAAAAAAAAAAAAAAGACTCTGGATATGCAGCCGGAGGAATTTAGTGAAGGTGAGCTTATCTATGTGTGTTTGGTGAAAAAGATGAGGATGTCCCGGAGGAAGTGACTTGGGCAAGAAACTTCACATTAAAAGAATTCTCAAATATACTTTGTGACACTGAAAACCCAAACGATAAAATCCTGGAAGCAGATCCAAACTTAGAAAGGAGTATAACAACATGCCAAGGCAGAGAAAAGATGCCCATTCCACATCATAAGTCACAAGAAGAGAAGAAACTACTCTTGATAAGTTTTTTACTAAGAAATAAAACATCTTAATTCTCAAAGTTTCTAATGTTTTAAATTACAGTGTACTAAATATTAATCTTCCTATTTTTTTCATTTCCCTATGCATTTATAACAGGCAACAAGAGAACTTTTAAAGTTTCTGGGGACTTCCCTAGTGGCACAGTGGTTAAGAATCCGCCTGCCCATACAGGGCACACAGGTTCGAGCCCCGGTCCAAGAAGAACACACATGCCGCAGAGCAAGTAAGCCCATGTGCCGCAACTACTGAGCCTGAGCTCTAGAGCCCACGAGCTACAACTACTGAGTCCACGGGCCACAATTACTGAAGCCTGCGTGACTAGAGCCCAAGCTCTGCAACAAGAGAAGCCACCGCAATGAGAAGGCCGCGCACCGCAACGAAGAGTAGCCCCCGCTCGTGGCAACTAGAGAAAGCCTGCACGCAGCAACGAAGACCCAACACAGCCAAAAAAAAAAACAAAAACAAAACACTGGCATTATTTGCAGGAAACATAACTATAAAAATATAGAGAAAATCAAATAAACTGTTAGAATTAGTAAATGAATTTATTTAGCAAGGTTGTTGAACTCCAGGTAAATTGCTAAAACTCCAACTGCATTTCCACATACAGCAAAAATAACTGGAAAACAAATTTTTCAAAAATACCACTGACAATGGTATTTTTGAAAAAAAACTAAGAATAACTTTAATGAAAGATACCCATGACCACTAGAAAACATATTAAAAAAAAGAGAGAGAAATTAAAGACCTAAATAAATGGCAGGAGCTTCCCTGGTGGCGCAGTGGTTGAGAGTCCGCCTGCCGATGCAGGCGACACGGGTTTGTGCCCCGGTCTGGGAAGATCCCACATGCCGTGGGGCGGCTGGGCCCGTGAGCCATGGCCGCTGAGCCTGCACATCCGGAGCCTGTGCTCCACAATGGGAGAGGCCACAACAGTGAGAGGCCCGCATACCGCAAAAAATAAAAAAATAAAAAAAAGAATGGCAAGATATATCACGATTATGTACTATATACTAGAAGACTCAGTATTTTTTAAAATGTCAACTATTTCCAAACTTATCTACAGAATGAACATTTCCAAGCAAAATTCCAATAGTTTTTTCTTTTTAATTCAAACTCAAAAGCCAATTCTAAATTTTATATAAAAATGCAAAAAGCCAAGAATAGCTAAGACAATATTAGAGAACAAACTTAGAAGAACTTAAGTTACTGTATATCAAAACTTACTACTGGATTGAATCATAGGAAATTGCTAAAAGCTGATGAACTAAAAATGTGCCCATTTCATATGCTTCAACCTACTACATATAAATACAATAATGAAGACACTGTGGTACTGGCACAACCACCAAGAAAGAGCCCAATACAAGAGAACAGTTTCAAAACAGAACCACTACATATGGACACTTAACTTATGACAAATGTGACAATGCAGAGCAGTAGGGAAAGAACTGTCTTTTCAATAAGTGGTGTTGAGTCAACTGGATATCCAACTATTGGGGAAAATATATCTTGAGTTCTACCTCACACCATACACAAAAATCAATTCCAGATGGACAGCAGGTCTAAACGTGAAAGATGAAACAATAAGGCTACCAGTCAGAATGGTCATCATCAAAAAATCTACAAACAATAAATGCTGGAGAGGGTGTGGAGAAAAGGGAACCCTCTTGCACTGTTGGTGGGAATGTAAATTGATACAACCACTATGGAGAACAGTATGGAGGTTCCTCAAAAAACTAAAAATAGAACTACGACATGACCCAGCAATCCCACTACTGGACACGTACCCTGAGAAAACCATAATTCAAAAAGAGTCATGTACCACAATGTTCACTGCAGCTCTATTTACAATAGCCAGGACATGGAAGCAACGTAAGTGCCCAATGACAGATGAATGGATAAAGAACATATGGCACATATAGACAATGGAATATTACTCAGCCATAAAAAGAAACGAAAATGAGTTATTTGTAGTGAGGTGGATGGACCTAGAGACTGTCATACAGAGTGAAGTAAGTCAGAAAGAAAGAAACAGGGCTTCCCTGGTGGCGCAGTGGTTGAGAGTCCGCCTGCCAATGCAGGGGACACGGGTTCGTGCCCCAGTCCGGGAAGATCCCACATGCTGCGGAGCAGCTGGGCCCGTGAGCCATGGCCGTTGAGCCTGCGCGTCCGGAGCCTGTGCTCCGCAATGGGAGAGGCCACAACAGTGAGAGGCCCACATACCTCAAAAAAAAAAAAGAAAGAAAGAAAAAAACAAATACCGTATGCTAATACATATATATGGAATTAGAAAAAAAAAGGTCCTGAAGAACCTAGAGGCAGGACAGGAATAAAGACGCAGACATAGAGAATGGACTTGAGGACACGGGGAGGGGGAACGGTAAGCTGGGACGAGAGAGTGGTATGGACATATATACACTACCAAATGTAAAACAGATAGCTAGTGGGAAGCAGCCACATAGCAGAGGGAGATCAGCTCCCTGCTTTGTGTCCACCCAGAGGGCTGGGATAGGGAGGGTAGGAGGGAGACGCAAGAGGGAGGAGATATGGGATATATGTATATGTATAGCTGATTCACTTTGTTATACAGCAGAAACTAACACAACATTGTAAAGCAATTATACTCCAATAAAGATGTTAAAAAAAAATAAGGCTTCTAGAAGATAATATGAAGAGTATCTTCTTCATGCTCATGTGGTAATAAGCAAAGATTTCTTAAACAGGTCACACAATTCACTAACCATAAAGGGCTAGAAATGATAAATTGGACAACATTTAAGTAAGAATTTATATCCATCCAAATATACCATTAAGAGAGTGAAAGCCACAGAGTTGAAGATGATATCTGCAATATGCAAAAAGAAAGAACTCATATATGGGACATATAAAGAACTTCTACAAATAAAAAGCACAATAAAACATAACAGTCACCTCTTATAGGAGCCTATCCAAAAATCCAATAAACATAAAAGGTGCTTACTTTCACTAATCACCAGGGGATAGGTAAATTAAAACTACTCTGAGATCCAATAAATACTTGCCAGAATTGCTAAAATGAAACAGTCAGACAATATCAAGCGTCAGGAAGGATGACCAGCAACTAGGCCTCTCCTGCACTGCTGTAAATTGATACAATCATTTTACACAACAGTATATCATTGTTTATAAGAATTTGTATATAAACTCTTGCATTCATGTACAAGAATGTGAAAGCAGTATTATTCATAATAACAAGAACCTGATAACAACCCAAATGTACATCAACAGAGAACAGATTAAATTTTACATTAATACATATAATAAAATCAATACAGCATTGAAAATAAATTTACAGATATACATATCAACATGATTGAATTTCAACACATAGTGTTAATGGAATCATACATTTGTACTCTGTATTAAAATAAACACAAAGATTAATTCCTAGTGATATGTATATTGTAAGATATGAATTCAGCATGAAAGGAGTCATAAAGTGTGACACACTACTAGACCCATTCTTATAATCTTCTATGCATTTTATTTTGAATCTACTGTATTTAGCACAGAGTCTGGATGTGGCAGGAACATAATAAAACATTTATTAAATAAACAATAAAATAAACACAAACAGAGGCACAAATTCAGAATAGCAATACTCTCTGGCGTGGAGAAAATCAAAAAGGAAGAGACAATAAGGGGTTTAGAAAAGTCCAATTTCGTTAAGTTGGGTGGTAGATTCATAGATATTTATCTTTTTATTATCTTTAAATTTTGCACATATTTTACACACAAAAAGGTACATATAACATATCACAGCAAAAAGGGGGATGGGGGAGACAGGGATGATGGAGGGAGCAGAGAGACAGGGACAGAAGGGAGAAAGGAGAAAAAAAGAAAATTTCCCCAAGCACTGTCTACCAAGTTATGAGAAACAGATTTGCTTCTGACTTCTAATAGCAACACTGGATGCTAGAAAGCAATGGAGTGACGCCTTGAGAACTGAGAGAAATTATTTTGAACCTAGAGTTTTATACCTGACCCATCTATGCAGTCAGGACCAAAGCAGGAAATTCAAACATGCAGTAAATCCAAAAAGTTTACTTTCCAGACACCCTTTCTAAAAATGAACTTTCAGCACAGACTCCAGGAAAATGACAAATGAACACAGCATCCTAGGAAAGCCACAGTATCAAAGTAATAGTACAATTAACCTATATGAGAAACAAAAAGAAATCCCAGGATGATGGTTATGCACTAGGATCTAGAAACAACTCTGTACAAAACTAATCTTTCCAAAAACAGCATAATTTTTGTCTTTTTTTTTTTTTTTGGCCGCACCCTTGAGAATGCGAGATCTTAGTTCCTGGACCAGGGATCAGACCCATGCCTGCTGCAGTGGAAGCGCAGAGTCTTAACCACTGGACCACCAGGGAAGTCCCCAAAGGCAGTATAATTTTTTAAAGCTACAGACTTAGACATTTGGTACAGATAGCATATATTTTTCTGCCAACAACAAAAAAAGGCAACTGGGATTTCCCTGGCGGTCCAGTGGTTAGGACTCCGCACTTTCACTGCCAAGGGCCCGGGTTCAATCCCTGGTCCGGGAACTAAAAAAAAAAAAAAAAGGCAACTTCAGGGAGGGGGCGGGTTTGATTTACTAGAGGGGTAACTACACAAGAAAGTATTGATTCACATACAGTGCAAACTGAACTGTGGCATTATTTTGAGATAATTATATATTTTAAGAAAAAAATGAATTTAATACTTAGGCTTACAACATTCTCATCAGATTTACTAACATAGGATGGATGCATGAGGAATGATATGTTTTGGTCTTAAGTACAAAATGGTATATATAATGGATCACAGAAAGGGGGTTGGGGGGGATAACTAAAACAGCAGCTGAAATCAAAGCTGAAAGGCTTTTGCTGACTCTAAGTTTAATCTTAAGTGGGCAGAAGGCAAAGAGAACTTTGCCTCCTCACTGGAATGTGCTTCCTTATTGGTCTGCAAGTCTGCATGTGCTGACCTTTAAAAGACAGTGTAAGGTTTCTCTGTTCTCCCTTTTGCTAGTGGGCTGACAGACTGAACATGGGTGGACAATGACTTGGTGGCTCTGGTGTTGGCTGTGTTCAATATTCTAGTGTATTTCTTGTATAAGCAATGGGAGATTTTTGCCATTGATGCATTTTTAATCCTTCAAAAATAAGCAAGGCATAATGAGGTTTAAAAAAAGTTTAAGCAGAAATGAAATTACAAAAGAAAATAACATGATATAACCATCTTGGGGTAAAAAAACAACAACAACAAAAAAAAAACTTTCATAAATATAGCAAGCACCAAAGAGTTTACAAACCAAAATAACAGAGTCCCAAACTAAATTTCTTCTAAGAAAATTTGGAAGTAAATTCTGAGTAATCAAAGGTACAAAAAGTAGCACACAATAGGAGATTTTTGTGGTGAATACAGAATCTAAGAATGTATTATACAAACTGAATGGGAGTACAGCATAGATGCTCAATGCTCAACCAATCCCCTTTCTTCTTCCTAGGCACTCAGAAAAACATCTCCCACCCACCTCCCTTGCAGTTGAGACCATACTAGGTTCTAGACAGCAGGATTCCAGCTGAAGTAATATGCTTCCCCACAAAACATTCAACGAGATCTTTGTTGCTGGTGCTCTTTGTTGTCAACCAAATGAATGCAAAGGAGCTGGAATTCTTCAATCACCACATGAAGCAAGAAATAAACTTTGTGTTAAAGCACTGAAATGCTAGATATATTAGACAGCATTAGTTACACTAATACAGGGATCTTACATATCTAACATACTCATTTTACAAATAAAATGAGAAAGAGATTTTCCAAAAATTACTCTAGTTGTTGAAAGAACCAGGTTCTTCTTTTGTTACAAGACCACAGAAAAGGCAGTAATATAAACAGTTGCTCACATAAACATGAGGGGTCTTAAACTTCTTTTTAAAAATGCTTGTGAAAATCTCAGAGGCGTCCATCCCAAACAGTATGATTGACACTGGCTCTCACATCTGACTTGTATCTTAAAATATGGCTGAAATTATTAAAAACTTTGTACACCACAAAAGACTAATAAATTACATAAAACATTGTATAATTTGTTACTCTATTACCTTATTATTATTTTTTTTTTTTGTAGTACGCGGGCCTCTCACTGTTGTGGCCTCTCCCGTTGCGGAGCACAGGCTCTGGATGCGCAGGCTCAGCGGCCATGGCTCACAGGCCCAGCCGCTCCGCGGCATGTGGGACCTTCCCGGACCGGGGCACGAACCCGTGTCCCCTGCTTCGGCAGGAGGACTCTCAACCACTGCGCCACCAGGGAAGCCCCTTATTTTCTTTTTTTTAAATAAATTTATTTATTTTACTTATTTATTTTGGCTGTGTTGGGTCTTCGTTGCTGCACGGGCTTTCTCTAGTTGTGGTGAGCAGGGGCTACTCTTTATTGAGGCATGCGGGCTTCTCATTGCGGTGTGCGGGCTTCTCATTGCGGTGGCCTCTCGTTGCAGAGCATGGGCTCTAGGCGCGTGGGCTTCAGCAGGTGTGACTCATGGGCTCTAGAGCACAGGCTCAGTAGTTGTGGCACACGGGCTTAGCTGCTCCACAGCATGTGGGATCCTCCCGGACCAGGGCTCGAACCCGTGTCCCCTACATTGGCAAGCATATTCTTAACCACTGCGCCACCAGGGAAACCCCTTATTTTCTAAGAAGTAATTTTAATGTATACTATGTAAGTATACATTAATGTATACTATACTATACTATGTAAGTAGACATCATGTGAAAACAGTATTTGTGATCATTTCTATGAAGAGTACCGTGGGCACTAGGTCTACGGTCAAATACACAGCTTCAGGTTATGTCTTTATTTCTACAGGAGAAAGAAAAAATCCAAACTTTTAACAGTATCTCAAGTCAAATTTAAAATAATTTGCCATTGGCAGATCATCTGGCCTCTCTTTACCTCAGCCATAAACTGGATAAAAGGTCTCAGGCAAATCACCTCCCTTTATTTGTAAAAAGAATTATCCAGGACTTCTCTGGTGGCGCAGTGGTTAAGAATCCACCTGCCAATTCAGGGGACACGGGTTCAAGCCCTGGTCCATGAAGATCCCACATGCTGTGGAGCAACTAAGCCCATGTGCCACAACTACTGAGCCTGCGCTCTAGAGCCCACAAGCCACAACTACTGAAGCCCACGCGCTAGATCTTGTGCTCCGCAACAAAGAGAAGCCACCACAATGAGATGCCCACGCACCACAATGAAGAGTAGCCCCTAATCACCGCAACTAGAGAAAGCCCGCGCGCAGCAACGAAGACCCAACGCAGCCAAAAAATTAATTAATTAATTAATTTAAAAAAAAAAGAATTATACAGAAGTCCTTTTTAAGCCTACCATTTTGACTATGATCTCACTCTGTTCAGGTCAACAAAATGTATTGAAGGGCTTCCCTGGTGGCGCAGTGGTTGAGAGTCCGCCTGCCGAAGCAGGGGACACGGGTTCATGCCCCGGTCTGGGAGGATCCCAAATGCCGCGGAGCAGCTGGGCCCGTGAGCCACGGCCGCTGAGCCTGCGCGTCCAGAGCCTGTGCTCCGCAACGGGAGAGGCCACAATGGTGAGAGGCCCGCGTACCACAAAAAAAAAAAAAAAAAAAGTGTATTGAATATTTATTAAGTGGAACGACATAAAATTATTGATATTTGATTGGTTTTGGGGGGGTTAAAATATATTTATTTTTGGCTGCATTGGGTCTTCGCTGCAGTGCACAGGCTTCTCATTGCGGTGACTTCTCTTGTTGCGGAGCATGGGCTCTAGGTGCGTGAGCTTCAGTAGTTGTGGCATGCGGGCTCAGTAGTTGTGGCTCATGGGTTCTAGAGCGCAGGCTCAGTAGTTGTGGCGCACAGGCTTAGTTGCTCCGCGGCACGTGGGATCTTCCCGGGTCAGGGACGGAACCTGTGTCACCTGCACTGGCAGGCAGATTCTTAAGTACTGCGCCACCAGGGAAGCCCAATATTTGATTGTTTTTGACCTAGAAAAACTGCATTTTTGTATGGCTTAACCGAATACTAAGCACTATGCACTATGTTAAAAAATACTAATTTGGGGGGCTTCCCTGGTTGCGCAGTGGTTGAGAGTCCGCCTGCCGATGCAGGGGACACGGGTTCATGCCCCGGTCCGGGAAGATCCCACATGCCGTGAAGCAGCTGGGTCCGTGAGCCATGGCCGCTGAGCCTGCGCGTCTGGAGCCTGTGCTCCGCAACGGGAGAGGCCACGACAGTGAGAGGCCCGCGTACAGCAAAAAAAAAAAAAAAAACTATTTTTTTTAGGTGTGTATACAAATGTACATTTTTTTAGAAAAAAACTAGTATGTTGATTTAGGGGCTCCTGACTGCTGTCATTAGATCTAAAGAGCAAAGTCTATACATCTGACCAGAAAAACCTTTCACATACTCTCTTATCCTGAGTACTTATAGCTATGTGCTATTTACAAAGAAGCGACACAATTTCTGTTAATTAGTATACTGTATCAGAATACTAATTCAAATGTTTTGGCCAAAATTGCTGCAGTAACTGGGTAAACATAAATCCCACCTGTCTATTATTCCATCAGTTGAGACTGCTACTTAAAGATTTAGGATTAAGTTTGCCTTGTGAGGCTCACAGAGGATTAAATTACTCGTAAATAGCCATTCCCATGAAAGACTAAGTCATGAATGCTCATGTTACAACCTAATCAAATACAAAAACTTTGGCAATCCATACAAAACAGGAATTTAGACTGGTCCTTAGGATAGAGATATGTTTATTAACCAAATCACCTAACATCAAGATACTTTATTCCAAAGACAACACTTAGAGCCAAATGAACATATTTTTACAAAAATCCTACATCTGGGGACTTCCCTGGTGGTGCAGCGGTTAAGAATCCACCTGCCAATGCAGGGGACACAGGTTCGAGCCCTGCTCCGGAAAGATCCCACATGCCGCGAAGCAGATAAGCCCATGAGCCACAACTACTGAGCCCACGTGCCACAACTACTGAAGCCCACGCGCCTAGAGCCCGTGCTCTGCAACAAGAGAAGCTATCGCAATGAGAAGTCCGCGCACCACCACGAGGAGTAGCCCCTGCTTGCCGAAACTAGAGACAGCCTGCGTGCAGCAACGAAGACCCAACGCAGCCAATAATAAATAAAATAAATTAATTTTTTAAAAAAGTCTTACTTTTCTGGAAGTAACAACCACTAACTCCTTTGAAGAGTTTTAATCAATGACATGAAAAGCTCTGTCCTGATACCTCTGCTTTAAGGAAAGAGCAAGAATGCATACTTCTATTTCCTAAGGCAGTAATCTAATGGTTTAAAATTCTATATATTACAGCTACAGACCACTAGTTTAATGGTATTTTACATAATACATATTTTAAGATTTAGTACTATATTGCAATAAAACCACAGCAAAAGGAGAGACAGAAAAGAGAAAAGAATGGGAGAAAGAAGTCTAAATTAGGAACAAGCCAAAATATTTTCCCATAAATATGACATTTCCACTCTGTTCAAACATAGATAGGGACTTCCCTGGTGGCGCAGTGGTTAAGAATCCACCTGCCAATTCAGGGGACACAGGTTTGAGCCCTCATCTGGAAAGATTCCACATGCCACAGAGCAACTAAGCCTGTGTGCCACAACTACTGAGCCTGCACTCTAGAACCTGCGAGCCACAACTACTGAGCCCGTCTGCCACAACTACTGAAGCTCATGCGCCCTAGAGCCCGTGCGCCCCAACTACTGAGCCCACACACCGCAACTACTGAAGCCTGCGCGCTCTAGGGCCCATGTGCTGCAACTACTGAAGCCCACACACCCTAGAGCCCACGCACCACAACTACTGAAGCCCACGCACCTAGAGCCCGTGCTCCACAGCAAGAGAAGCCACTACAGTGAGAAGCCCCCACTTGCCGCAACTAGAGAAAAAGCCCATGTGCAGCAGTGAAGACACAACACAGCCAAAAATTAATTAATTAATTAATTTTTTAAAAACACAGATAAAGTTTAATTAAAATCTTCAGGGGCATTCCAGTAAGCAACAAGCACACCTGGTGTCCAGGGCTTGGTTTCTAATACCATCTCTTACCCAGGAAACAGGGCTCCCTGGAGAAATGACTAATTCTAGGACTGGGACAGAAAATATACAAGCAAAGACTCAAACATCTTGTAATGCCAGAAAGTTAGGAAATGCTATAAAAATAATAATTAATTAATTAATGAGGGAATGTGAAAGGCACACAGGGGTCAAATGAAAGAGCTTCCAATGACCAAAGCTGGAAAAATTTGAGCAAGAAAATACAGTATTGGATTGTAACCCAAAATACAAAATAAGTATTCATGAATCCATACTGGTATAAATAATGATTGAATAAATTAGTGATGGAGAATAAATAAATCTACCATGAAGAAGAATTGCAAAGAATTAGTCTAGACATTCCAGCTTCTAGGTAGTAGAACTTAACCCTGATTGCTTAAGTGTGGGTGGGTCACATAGTGACCTCCTTCCAAAGAGTACAATATGAAAAGGGAGACAAAAGAGAAACCTGACAAACACTATCTAAACCAGGTGATCAAGATTAACGTTAACAGTGATGAGTTATGTTGATAGTATGCGCCCTTGATATGTGATAAGAATGGCATTTTACCTCTATAATCTTCCTCTCAAAAACTGTAACCCTGGTCTAGTCATAAGAAAAAGATCAGATAAATCCCAGTTGAAGGCTTTCTACAAAATATCAGACTAGTACTCCTCAAAACTGTCAAGATCATGAAAAAAAAGATCATCAAAAACCAAGTCTGAGAAACTGTCCTAGCCAAGAGAAGCCTAAGCATAACAACTAAATGTAATACGGTATCCTGGATGAGACCCAGAACAGAAAAGGGTTGTTAGGTAAAAACTATATCCAAACAAAGTATGAACTTTAATTAATAATAATGTATCAAAATTGGTTCATTAATTGTAACAAATATACCATACTAATGTAAGATGTTAATAATAGGAGGAGATCCTAACAACTTTTCTGTAAATCTATTTTCCATAAGCTACAAAATTAATTTTAAAAATATTTAGATGGGCTTATTTACATAAAAATATTGATGCAATCATTATAAGTTGTCTTTACTTCTGAACATGGTCAAAATGTACACTTCCAAAGTGATCAGGGAGTTTGCTCTATGGCTGTAGGTAAGCACTTGAATGGCTAGTGCCGTTTCAGTATTTAACATTGTTTAAGCATCAAAAATCATGAACCTGGGCCTTATTTACAGAAATTTCTGAAATACAGAAAAATATAAATTGCCTACAATATATCCCCTATTTTCCCTAGGACAGGTATTCAGAAACAGATCTAAAGAAAAGAACAGCACAGTACTTATACAATCCACGGTCGGCTGAATCCATGGACATTGAACCATGGATACAGAGGGCTGGCTATGGAACTTAAGCACCAGGGGATTTTGGTATCTGAAGTGGGTCCTAGAACAAATCTCCTATGACTACCGAGGGACAACTGTATACAACGTCTGTCTTTAACATTCTAGTAACAAACTGTATTCACTTCCAACTTAAATCTGACCCATGACCAAAAACTGCACTCTCACACAATCTACAATTCCATGGAGAAACTTACTATGGAAGAAAATCTGTATAAGTAACGTCCAAGTCTCTAATCACTGAAAACTAGCTGGCCCTCCATTAAAGCTTCAAATCTGAAGTTCTACCACTGGTACTATTGAAACAGGAGAGAAGGGAGCAGGGCATAACCTCTGAAAGAATGACATAGCCTGAGGACATGACATAAACGGATTAGAACCAAATGGGTCTAAGATGGTGGACAAGTCGACTCCCACTAGACCTTGAACCTCAGTATACGCTCGCTGTAACACATCAGCAAGCTAAATGACACACCCACAGGCGCCATGACAGTTCTAAGGTGACGATAAGAATGAAAAAGTGGGCAGTGGCCCAATTCCTGGGAATCCCCACCCCTTCCCAAAATAGCTGGAATACTCCTCCCACTCACTAGCCTATGAAATTACCCACCACTATAAAAACTGACAACCCCATATCCTGGTTCCTTTCTCACCTTCTGAGATGGCCCACTCTCTCTGTCTGTGGAGTGTGTTTCTCTCTAAATAAATCCACTTATTACTTATCACTTTGTCTCTCACTGAATTCTTTCTGTGATGAGACATCAAGAACCTGAGCTTCATTAAGTCCTGAAACCAGGTGTGATCTCAGTTGGAAGACTGTGGGTTTTGGCCACGTTCAAGTCCCAGCCGCGTGGGTTCAAGTCCCAATCTGGGTTTTGGCTGGGTTCGAGTGCCAACTGTGTGCGTTCAAGTCCCAATCTGAGTTTCACGGTTTCACTATTAATTCTAACTTAATTTGTAGATTCACAAACAGTGACCAACTCTAATAAAGACTTATTTATTACACTCAGAGAAACAAAACAAAATAACTTAGCAATGTGTGTCTGATATTTCCAACCAAATCACAAAAAAGGGGCATTTGAATCCAAACTCCTTATTTTATAAGTGAGAAAAGAGCCAAGGGGATTAACAAAGATACTTATTCAAGGTCATCTTGAATCTCAACTAGAACCAGGATTTCCTCTCAGCCCTATACTATTCCAAAGAAGGAAACAAGGGCAAGATAAAGGGTATTATAATTCTGACCACTTCCTATGCTAGGTTAGAAAGCTTTAGTTTTCTCAGAGGTCAACAAAATAAGCCAGCCTACCTATTGGAAATAGCACCAAATAGCTATCCTTTTTTTAAGTGACATGCCCTCCTGACACAGATTCTGTCTCCTATTTAATTATCAATTCTTGAATTGTGCCACTATTCAATATCCATGATGTGAAAGTTGAAGCCTTGGTTAAAGCTTGTAAGTGTTCAACTTAATTTGGTACAAACAGAAGAGTGAGTGTATTAGTTTTCCTCCCAGTTATCCGAATAATTTTTCTTTTTCTTTTGTTATTGAGATGAAATTTACAGAACATACACTTGAGCATTTTATTTTTTTTTAATTTTTTAAAAACATTTTGAAGTATACAATTCCAAGGCATCAACCTTTCTTTAGTTTCAAAATGCCAAATATTTTTCATTAGAGATGCACTAATCCAAATGTAGAAGGACTACTGTTTTCAATTAATTCATCACATCTCAGAGAAGGCCTAAACCCAGGTTCCAACCTTAAGTGTGGCCTGAGCCCCTTTATCATTCTAATCTCTTTCCACACGTGGCCAGCCACAGTGCAGAGGTATTGTGCCAAGCACCTTTCACCTTCTTCCACATATCAGTAGTATTCTATCACACTCTCCTGCCCTGAACATACCCACAAAGTCAGGCTTATTGTGTGGTTAGCCAACCCGGCAGGCTTTTGTTTCAGCAAATACTTCAAACTTTGCAAACTAGTTAGGAAGGAATGATCTCATCCCACTGACCCAACAGCCAACTTTATCAAAAAAGCTTTTTGTTACAAGCTGTGATAACCTAGGAAACCAGATCTATTTGTACTGTACAGGCACGGAAAAGGAAAAGAAGAAATCATAAGGAAAAAAACAGCTCACATGTTGACCATTTTAAAAAATTACTTATCCTCCAGAACTTCCCCCATTCTTTGATATCTGGCTGCAAGTGAACAAAAAGACTTTTAGAATTTTTCAATGCCCCCAAAAAAATCATTATTGTGACAATTAAAAAGCAAACTTCATATTCTAGACCAAATATTGAACGTACCCTGGGTCAGATTTGTAAGAAAAAATAAGGATTCCTCTCCAACATTATCTCAACATTTACTGAGTGCTTATGTTCCAGGTACTATTCTAATCACTTTACATACAACAATTCAATGAATATGTTGAGGACTTCCCTGATGGCGCAGTGGTTAAGAATCCGCCTGCCAATGCAGGGGACACGGGTTCAAGCCCTGGTCTGGGAAGACCCCACATGCCGCGAAGCAACTAAGCCCGTGCGCCACAACTACTGAGCCTGCGCTCGAGAGCCCGCAAGCCACAACTACTGAGCCCCCGTGCCACAACTACTGAAGCCTGCATGCCTAGAGCCCGTTCTCCACAACAAGAGAAGCTACCGCAACGAGAAGCCTGTGCACTACAACAAAGAGTAACCCCCGCTTGCCACAACTAGAGAAAGACCACACACAGCAACGAAGACCCAACACAGCCAAAAATAAATAAATTAAATTAATTTTAAAAAAAGAATATGTTGAACAATTCTAGTATGTAGGTACATTATTATCCCCATTTAAAATAGGGGGACACTATGGCACTTAGAGGTTAAGCAACTTGCCTGAGGTCACTTGCCTAGTAAATAGTGGACTCCCACTCTTAACTGTTACCCCACACTGTCTCTCGCAGCAACTTTTTAAAAAATAAATTTATTTATTTATTTATGGCTGCGTTGGGTCTTCGTTGCTGCACACAGGCTTTCTCTAGTTGCAGCGAGTAGGGCCTACTCTTTCATTGTAGTGCATGGGCTCCTCAGTGCGGTGGCTTCTCTTGTTGCAGAGCACGGGCTCTAGGCGCAGGGGCTTCAGTAGTTGTGGCCCACGGGCTTAGTTGCTCTGTAGCATGTGGGATCTTCCCGGACCAGGGCTCGAACCCGGTTCCCTGCATTGGCAGGTGGATTCTTAACCACTGCGCCACCAGGGAAGTCCCTATTTTTTTAGTTCTTAAAAAAAGTTGTGATTCATCATCTATTATACACCTGGGTATTCAAAGCACATGGATGTGCCCTTTCTCTGCTTGGCCTCCAAGCAGCATACTGTCACAGATGGAGCTATGGCCAAATGCTGTGACACAGGGTGCGGACCTCCACAGCCTTGCCCAGGCAGTTCCTTCTGCTTAGGTGGTAGGTGATCAGCCTCTACTCTAAAACATTCAGGAAAAACAAATTAGATCAAGAGCACTATTTAGAGTGAATCGTCCTAAATCTGTATGTGTCAGTATGCATGTGAGAATCAGGTGACTAAAGGCAGCTGATGTAAACAAAGGATTCTACAGCAGACAACTATAAGGAACAAAAGCTAACAATCTCTGATAGTTTGTGGAGCAGCTGTGGGACATTCTAAAGCTGAATGTTAGCCTACCTTAAGATAAAACCAAAAAAATGGTTACAAAGTCTAATGAGAGATAAAGGCTAAAGTTAGATTACTGGCCTAGAGCCTGAAAAGAATTCTAAAGACAGAAGCACACACAGTTTACCCTTCTGAAATGCATAAAGCTTTCCCCAGATCTCAACTAGACCTCCCCCACTGTCCTGGACTCTTAGTGGGTCCAAGTACATCTAATGAGGACAGTAATACAAGCACTAACATGAAATAAAATTTGAAAAGGAAACAAGTAAACTCCAGTAAAGAAAGCTCCAAGAGCAGGAAAGAAAGAGTGCCTCCAGAAAGAGGAAAGCTGTGATAAAAGCTATAGAACCTCCCTTAAGCTCCTCCCTTAAGCTCCCTTAAGATCCCCATGCACTCGGGTGCTACACCAGAATGAGTGTAGGCAGTATATGAATAAGAGTGGATAAGTACATCACTACACTGAATTAGGAATAACTTACACAGATATATAGATATAGATATCAATTCTTCTTCTTCAGTCCTAAAATCATTCTCTCTCACTTAATAACTAAAATGCCATTTTTCTTTTCCACCTTTTCACGGCCTACCTCTACTCTCTCAGTCCGTCTCTATGAAAGCCTCCATGGCTTCCAGAGCACTCTAGCTATGTGATGTGTGCTACTAGTACACCACCAACCAACTTTATTATTTATATGCCTATTACCCACTATAAACTGTGAGCGCAAGAGCAATAATGTTCAGTAATCTCTGGTTATTCTCTAGCACCTATCTCAGTTCCATGAACATGGCAGATACAAAATAATGCAAAATATGTTACACATTTTTCTAATTCAGAGGCCTTTAATCTTTTTCTCTTTATATCACAACCCATGGGGGGAAAATCATTTCATAAAATGACCCATATTCACACACATTTAGTTACACACACACACATACACATAAATGAAACAGAAATATGTAAAATGTACTGATATCTTCTGTTCCTGCTTTTTAAGGGCTTCCTGTGAAAATTTCAATTTCTGGTAAAAATAATCTCTTAAGAGAAGCAGGTACACAATTAAAAGCAGTTTTCAAACTTTAATGTGGACATCCCTTGGGAAGATGGTTTAAAATACATTACAGAGAACTATGCCCAGAATCTGATTTAGTAAGTCTGGGTAGAAGCCCAGGAATCTGCCTTTCAAATTACCCCAAATCATTCTGATGTAGATGATAAAACTATACTTATCAGACACATGCCCATATAATTTAAGATTTAATCTCAAAAGACATAGTTTCAACTCTTCCTACACTAGCTACAGGTTAACCAAACTATCTGCAAGAGATTCCTGCCTTGCTAAGAGACTGGTTTTTCATCTGAAAGCTGTCTGGCTCAACAATCCTTTTATAGACTTTCTCTAATGCAATTGGTAAACCACTAAAATCTAACTGTTCTCTTAACTACAGCTCTTCGCACCAAGAAAAACAAAAGAATGATATGAATGAAAGGCATTTTTGTTGCCAAGTCATTTGCTTTATAACTGAAAGGGCTTTTGAAAACCAGTCACATTGGCCATACAAGTGGCATATGTAGTCATCAGTTTGGAACTCCTAAGTACAAGTGGCCTATAGCTCAAAAGTGATCACTAAATAACTCAAAGTCTGACCACAAACTGCTTGAAAGCTACTATACAAGCCTCCATGTCTTGTAATTATAAGCCAATAAGAAGACCCTTGATTCCTGAAAGTTTTAAATTCAACAAAGTCAATATTAAAATAGCACCAAACACTTGCAATGAACAATTCAAAAATGAAATTAAGAAAACAATTCCATTTACAACAGCATCAAAAAGAACATTTAACAATAAAATTTAACAAAAGAAGCACAAAACTTATAGTACTCTGAAAAATACAAAAAATGGAGAAAGAAGATCTTCCAAATTCATGGATGGGAAGACTTAACATTGTTAAGAAGAGGGAATTCCCCATCGGTACAATGGAAGAAGGCAATACTTCTCCCAAACTCATCTACAGATTCGATGCAATCCCCATCAAAATCCCAATTAGCTTCTTTGCAGAAACTGACAAGCTAAATCTAAAAGTCATATGGAGGGACTTCCCTGGTGGTGCAGTTCTTAAGAATCTGCCTGCCAATGCAGGTAACACGGGTTCAATCCCTGGTCTGGAAAGATCCCACATGCCATGGAGCAACTAAGCCCGTGTGCCACAACTACTGAGCCTGCGCTCTAGAACCCACGAGCCACAACTACTGAGCCCACGTGCCACAACTACTGAAGCCCACGTGCCTAGAGCCCGTGCTCCACAACAAGAGAAGCCACAGCAATGAGACCCCAGCACACCCCAACGAAGAGTAGCCCCCGCTCACCACAACTAGAGAAAGCCTGCACACATCAATGAAGACCCAATGCAGCCAAAAATAAATAAATGAATGAATAAATAAATTTATTAAAAATTAAAAAATAAAAGTCATAGGGAAATTCAAAGGACCCAGAACAGCCACAACAATCTTGAAAGAACAATGCAGTTGGAAGACTCACACTTCCTCATTTCAAAACATACTACAAAGTCATAGCAATCAAGACAATGTGGTACTAGTACAAGCACAGACATAAAGATCAATGGGACAGAACAGAAAGTTCAAAAACAAATCTTCACATTTACAGTCAATGTTCAAGAAAGGTGCCAATACAATTCAATAGGGAAAGAACAGTCTTTTTGACAAACGGTGCTGGGACAACTGGATATCCAGAAGCAAAAGAGTGAAGTCGGACCCCCTACTCACACCATATACAAAAATTAACTCAAGATGGAACAAAGTGGGCTTCCCTGGTGGCACAGTGGTTAAGAATCCACCTGCCAGTGCAGAGGACACGTGTTCGAGCCCTGGTCCAGGAAGATCCCACATGCCACGGGGCAACTAAGCCTGTGTGCCACAACTACTGAGCCTGCGCTCTAGAGCCCACGAGCCACAACTACTGAGCCCATGTGCCACAACTACTGAAGCCCGCGCATCTAGAGCCCGTGCTCCACAACAAGAGAAGCCACCTTAATGAGAGGCCTGCTCACCGCAACTAGAGAAAGTCTGTGCGCAGCAATAAAGACCCAACACAGCCAAAATTAAATAAATTAATTAAAACAAAAAAAGATGGAACAAAGACCTAATTCAACTGCTAAAACTATAAATCCCTTAGAGGAAAACATGGGATAAATCTTCATGACCCTGGATTTGGCAATAATTTCTTAAATTTAGCATCAAAAGTGCAAGCAACAAGGGAAGAAGATTAAACTGGACTTCATCAAAATTTTAATTTTTTTTGGCTTCAAAGGACACCATCAAGAAAGTGAAAAGACAGGGCTTCCCTGGTGGCGCAGTGGTTGAGAGTCCGCCTGCCAATGCAGGGGATACGGGTTTGTGCCCCGGTCCGGGAAGATCCCACATGCCGCGGAGCGGCTGGGCCCGTGAGCCATGGCCGCTGAGCCTGCGTGTCCGGAGCCTGTGCTCCACAACGGGAGAGGCCACAACAGTGAAAGGCCCGCGTACCGCCAAAAAAAAAAAAAAAAGCTGAGAAGAAAGTGAAAAGACAGACACAACCCAACACAAAGACTAGGAGAAAATATTTACAAATCATATATCTATGATAAGGAACTTATATCTAGAATATATTTTTTAAAAAACTCTTACAAAGCAGTCATAAGAAGACAAAATAACCTAATTTTTAAATGGGCAGGGACTTCCCTGGCGGTCCAGTGGTTAAGACTCCGCACTTCCAATGCAGGGGGTGTGGGTTTGATCCCTGGTCAGAGAATTAAGTTCCCACATGCTGCAGGGTGCAACCAAAAAAAGAAAAAAATGGGCAAATAATCTGAACAGACATTTCTCCAAAGATGATACACAAATAGCCAGTAAGCACATCAATCATCAGGAAAATGAAAGTCAATACCACAATGAGATACCACTTCATACCCACTAGGATGATGATAATCACAAGGACAGAAATTGGAACCCTCATATAGTGCTAATGGAAATGTAAAATGGTGTGGCCATTTTATTAATAGAAAACAGTATGGCAGTTCCTCAACAGGTTAAACATACGACCCAGCAATTCCACTCCTAGGTATAAGCCCAAGAGAAGTGAAACCCTATGTCTACACAAAAACTTGAACACAAATGTTCACAGCGGCATTATTCATAATAGCGAAAAAGTGGAAACATAAATGTCCATCTACAGATGAATGAATAAACAAAATGTGGTATATCCAAACTGTAGAATGTTATATGTCCATAAAAAGGAATGAAGTAGTAATACAAGCTACAAGACAGATGAACCTTGAAAATATTATGCTAAGTGAAAGAAGCCAGTCACAAAAGACTACATACTGTATCACTCCATTTATATGAAATGTCCAGAACAGGCAAATCTAGAGGGACAGAAAGTTTAGTGGTTCTCAAGGGCTTGGGAAGAGGGGGTGCTGAAAAGATTAGGGAGTGATGGCTACAGAGTATTGGGTTTCTTTTGGGAGTGATGAAAATGTTCTAAAACTGTGGTAATAGTCACACATATCTGTAAATATACTAAAAACCATTGATTTCTATACTTTAAATGGGTGAACTGTATGGTATGTGAATAATACCTCAATAAAACTGTTACCCCCTAAAAAAGAGACACAGAGCACCAAACACATGAAACTAACATCTTCTTTCCTGAGACTGCCCTTAATACCAACTTAAAGGATATTTCCTTTCTTGTTATCAGAAGATAGATATGTTATTTCTTTTCCAGTAAGTAAAATTTTTTTTTTTTAAAAGCAAAGCTTGCTTAAAGAAACATGCTTTGTTGTTAGATGCATATAAAAACTTCTGCAGGGCTTCCCTGGTGGCGCAGTGGTTGAGAGTCCGCCTGCCGATGCAGGGGACGCGGGTTCGTGCCCCGGTCCGGGAAGATCCCACATGCCGCGGAGCGGCTGGGCCCGCGAGCCATGGCCGCTGAGCCTGTGCGTCCGGAGCCTGTGCTCCGCAACGGGAGAGGCCACAACAGTGAGAGGCCCGCGTACAGGAAAAAAAAAAAAGTGAAATTTCTTGCCCATGTCACTTTCTCCTCTGGGATATCTTCATCTTTTTCACCAAACCATTTTCCTCATTTACATAGATAAGCTCACCTTCACTGAGCTTCTCTAGCTGCATATCCAGAGTCTTTTGTATGACAGTAGTGTCAACATTCCCACAGTGAAGTTATTTCTTCTGTAACTCCATTCACATATGATTTGCATTTCACTTCCAACCCTGGAAGTGAACTTTTTGGCTCTTTGCTGCACCTTCTTTTTTTTTTTTTTTTTTTTGCCGTACGCGGGCCTCTCACTGTTGTGGACTCTCCCGTTGTGGAGCACAGGCTCCGGACGCACAGGCTCAGCGGCCATGGCTCAGGGGCCCAGCCGCTCCGTGGCGTGTGGGATCCTCCCGGACCAGGGCACGAACCCACGTCCCCTGGATCGGCAGGCGGACTCTCAACCACTGCGCCACCAGGGAAGCCTGCTGCACCTTCTCCTTTGTTCTTTCTTTATTTCAATAATCCATTTTTGTAAAATGTCACATGGATTTATCACTGGGTGACATGGAGGCAACGGAACTGCATGCTTTGCTATTTGTGCATGAACTGAATAACACATGTGCAGTGAACAGTCACCAACAGGCTTTGAAAGAAGTGAGATGACAGATCACTGATACTGATGTACACCTGTTATTTACATAGTAATCTGTAGAGAGAAGAGCTAGCGGCAATTCTGTAGTTTATGCAATTACAGGTAGTATATGTTATTAGGGAATGGGTGTTATTTAACTGAATCATGGTAAGTAAAATTTGTGCATATCAGAACCACGCAAACCAAGGAGTCCCTGTATATCAAATCACAGAATCTTGGCATTTCTAGAAAGCTCCCTCAGGGTAATCTAACCAAACCACCCTTGATGTAGATGATTGATGACCATCACGTGACACACATTATGTCAAAGGGTAGCTCTTCCACCAATGAACAGCTCTAATGATTAGAAAAATAAACCCCCAAGCAGTCAAGAGCACAGGTTCTAGAATCAGACTGCCTGACTTCCCATCCTGGCTTTTCCTTTTGTAGAGCTAGGTAAACTTGGGAAAGTTATGTAATCTCTCCGTGACTCAGTTTCCTCATTTGTAAAATAAAAATGTTATGACCTGCAATCATGGGACTGTTATGAGAGTTAAATTCATAGACAGTACTTATTAATTCTAGCACATAATAAGTGTTCAATAAGTGGTAGCCTCTATAATTAATCATATCACCATCATGAACTGTACAGTGCTTGACCTTCCTCATTCAAACCCTTTCCGTCACCTGGACTCTATACCAGCCTCTTAACAGAGCCCTCAGACACAGTCTCTCACCCGACTCTCCATATGGTCATCAGAATTATACCCCTCAAAATCGAATCTGACCCTCTTCCCCTTGCCAACAATTCAGCCTAAAGCATCAGGTAGGGCAGAGCAAAGTCAGAGTCCTTGTTTTGGGGTGGGGAGGGAGCCATAGTGGCCCAGAGCAGGGTGTCAAAGACCAAGTTAGGGTAAGGCAGGAATTCACATGGTAAGGTGGCCTGGCCCAATTTATTTAACTTATACGGGGTCAGAAGATAGCTACCATTTTAAAAGATCAAATGAATTTCAAAACTGAAGAAACATAAATAATAGTCCAAGGGGGAATAATTAAGCTTAACTTTAAAAAGAAAACAACTTATCACAAGTAGACAAAATGACAATACACAACTGGTAACCCTGATTCCTTGGAAGTAGGCTGGCATTTCAATGTTTGTTCATTATTTTCTCAGTGCCAGTGTTCACTGCATTCATTTTCAAAATAAAATTTCATTTGGAATGGTGGTCTCTCTTGAACTTGTTAACAAAAGGAAACTCCTGGTGAAGCCTACTCATCAACTACATAAATATTAGGTATTTGAAAAAATGCTAGGTCTTCAACAACACATCCCTGGTTTCCTGTCTCTTAAAAGCAATGAGAGAGAAAGGAAAAAGTTAAAAGAAAAGGATGAAGGAGAAAAGAAAAAAACAAGGACAAAGAACAAGGCAGACAATAATAACTCTGAAACTAAAATAGGCTGTAGAGTTGCTCCTGAGCTGTAAACTGATCATGATGCACTGATCCTCTCCCATTACACCAACACACGAAAGCCACAGGATAACAGAGCAAGCCACCACCTCCTTGTATTACAATCTCATACACTTGCTTTGGATGCTGTGCCTCCTAATCACACCTAGTTTAAGTAGCATCATATATCTGGCAACATCTAGTATTTAAGAACCAAGTAAAAACCTGAAAGGAATTACTAAGCAAGGCTGCATGGTACTATGCAAGTACATACACTTTATCGTCAAAAGATTGAGATTTGAATCTGTCTTTTTACTGGCTGTGCAACCTTGGGCCTTATCTTCTCTAACGTCTATCATTCCCAACTTTATAGATGAGGAAAGTGTCTACACAGAAATATTATATGGACTGAATGAAACAATACATGAAACACCCAGTACAAGCCTGCCTTGGACCAGACAAAAGTATGTCATAAAACCCCTCAAACTCAATTCTAAAATCTGGTTTCCTAAACCACAGCAGCTTATAAGAAAAAAATTAGAAAAGAAAAATAAAGATTTTTTCCCCCCCACAAAATAAAGTACAGAGACAGAAGCACTACAAAGCAAGCACTCAAAATCATAGCCATGTGAGGCGTTCAGGGGTAAAACCTACACGATTCAACAAGTGTGAAGCATATGATTCTACATTATGAGCCATCATATTTGTTATACGAAATGATGACTAACAAATCACTGGAAAATATTATATTTAGGTTATAATAATCACTTCCTATATATGAATTCCTTTTTTTTTTTTTTTTTTTTTGCGGTATGCAGGCCTCTCACCGTTGTGGCCTCTCCCGTTGCGGAGCACAGGCTCTGGACGTGCAGGCTCAGTGGCCACGGCTCACAGGCCCAGCCGCTCCGCAGCATGTGGGATCTTCCCGGACCGGGGCACGAACCCGTGTCCCCTGCATTGGCAGGCAGACTCTCAACCACTGCGCCACCAGGGAAGCCCCTGAATTCCTTTTATGCAAAGTTCAAAATACATAGATTACATTTTACTTGATAAAACAGATTCAATTTAAGCATAAGAAATTCCCAAGTCACTCCTACTAGGATATATAAAAATAGGGAACTGGGCAATTGGGTAAAGAAAATGGACATAAATGGACAACACAGCTAAAGACATATTTGTAATGCAGTCTTAGAAGAGATGGAGACAGCTGGCTGTGGAACTGCAGTTATACAGGAAGAAGAGGTGAATAAATAGGGTAAACAATGCCAGATCAGTGTTATTACCTTCTTACGAACATGAAATTAGCATGGGTCATAATCCTTATGTAATATATTAAGTGGGGGTACTTCCCTGGTAGTCCAGCAGTAAAGAATCCACCTTGCAATGCAGGGGACGCGGGTTCAATCCCTGGTCGGGGAACTAAGATCCCACATGTCGCAGAGCAACTAAGTCCGCATGCCACAACTACTGAGCCCGTGTGCCACAACTACTGAGCCTGCATGCCTCAACTAGAGACCCTGTGTGCCACAAACCACAGAGCCCATGTGCTCTGGAACCCACTCGCCACAACTAGAGCCCACACGCCCAAGCCTGCGCACCATGACTAGAGAAGAGAAAACCTGCACGCCGCAACTAGAGAGAAACCCACCTGTCACAACGAAAGATCCCGCATGCCTCAACGAAGATCCCACACACCGCAACTAAGACCTGACGCAGCACTCCCCCCACCAAAATAATAAATAAATAAATGAATGAATGAGTGAATGAATGAAGTGGGGAAAGTTGAGAAATTATCCCAGAATACATGTGGATTTGCTCAGTAATGGGTTTAACTTATGCTTTACCCATATCAAGAACCCAGGTCACTTTGCATCTCCCTATCAATGTGATCCAGGATAGAACGTAGTAGTTAAGAAACAACAAAAGTTAGGGGGATTTCCATGGTGGCACAGTGGTTAAGAATCCGCCTGCCAATGCAGGGGACACGGGTTCAAGCCCTGGTCCGGGAAGATCCCACATGCCGTGGAGCAACTAAGCCCGTGCACCACAACTACTGAGCCTCTGCTCTAGAGCCCATGTACCACAACTACTGAAGCCCACGCGCCTAGAGCCCGTGCTCCACAACAAGAGAAGCCACCGCAATGAGAAGCCCATGCACCGCAAAGAAGAGTAGCCCCCACTTGCTGCAACTAAAGAAAGCCCACACGCGACGAAGACCCAATGCAGCCAAAAATTAATTAATTAATTAATTAAAGAAACAACAAATTTTAAAAGTAATTAAATATAATTAAATGTAAGACCATACAGAAAATAGTCTTTGTATGCACACATGCAATAAAACATTGAAATTTTAAATGCAAATACAGAAAGTACAAACTTAACTGAAAGTAAAAAATTATGAATTTAAGGTATTTGAAGTTGTTTTATTATGAGCTGTCTGCTCTTTTTTTTTTGAAGAAACTATATAAAATAAAGGCACATCTATTAAAGGAGTTAAAATAAAAATACTGACTGTACCAAATGCCCATGAAGATGCAGAAAAACTGGACTTCTCCTACACTGCTGGTTGGAATGCAATGGAACTGCCAATCCAGAAAACAGTTAGACAGTTTCTTCAAAAATCAAACATACCCTTACCATACAACCCAGCAATCACACTCTTGGGTATTTATTCCAAAGAAAAGATAACGTGTGTTCACTCAAAAACCTATACACAAATGTGCATAGCAGCTTTATTCACAACAAAACATGAGCCAACCCAAATAACTGTCAACAGTGTAAAGCTAAACACATGACATCCATACCATCTAATATTACTTAGCTATAAAAGGGAACAAATTATTGATACATACAATGGGCCACAAGGGCATTATGCTTAGGAAAAAAAGCTAATCTCCAAAGATCACATACTGTATGATTCCAATTTGATGTCATTCTCAAAATGACAGAGAGAGAACAAATTAGTGGTTGCCAGAGGACCAAGACAGGTTGAAGGAAGGGGTTCACAAAAACTACACACACACACACACACACACACAAATGCAGGTTAAAAAAATTAGGGAAAACTGAAAAAGGTCTGCAGTGTAGTTAACAGTAATGTACCAATCAATGTCAGTTTCCTGGTTTTGATATTATACTGCAGCTATTTAAGATGTCACTATTGGGGGAAGCTGGGTGAAGGGTACACAAGACTCTACTATTTTCAACTTCCTGTGAGTTCAAAATATTTACAAATAAAAAGTTAAAAAATAAAATAAGGGCCTTTATGGATTCACTTTTTCATGGATTTACTTTCAAGTTCCACTGAAAAGCATTACACAGTGGCTAAAAGCATGAAGTGACCACCATTTACTGTTTGGTGATCTCTTGATACCTCAGTTTCCTCATCTATATAAAGAAGATAATTATTAAAATCTTACTAAATTTCTCACATGCAAACTTCCCTATCAAGAAGGCTCTCCAGAACTTATTACCTTTGTGTATATGGAAGAAATACTTTATTACTAAAGTTCAAAAGCCCAGAAATCAAAGTAAAATATTGAAATCTCATTTTAAAAACTAACAAGTCAAAAGGCAAACAACACACAAGGGGAAAAATATTTGTATTACAAATAATACATAAAGGGCTAATTTTTATTATATACTAAGAGCTCTCACAAATAAATAAGAAAAATATCAACAACCCAATAGAAAAATAAGCCCAGGATACAAACTCTTCACAGAAATTCAAATGATTAATAAATTTATGAAAAGATATTCAGACTCTCTCACATTACAAAAAATACAAATTAAACAATGAGAAACCAATTTTCACTTGCCAGGAAGAAAGTTTCAGTTTTCATTTAATACTCCTGTACTAAATTTTCTTAGTATTGTTTGTCTTAATTTATTATAAACTTTTTAAAAAACACTCAACATGTACCATATTCTAGAAAAATTTTTTTTTAATTTGGAAAACTTCACATTTGTGAAGACTTTAAAAAGAGTTTAACTGAAAAATTCACTTCAATTAATCACTGTATTTTCTCTACAAGAAAAGAAGTTGTTATAATATCCACAAAATACATGTCTGACTTTTCTCAAAAATATTATATTACACGTCTGATTTTTCTCAAAAATATTATATTACATGTCTGATTTTTCTCAAAAATATAATACATTTAAGGGGCTTCCCTGGTGGCACAGTGGTTAAGAATATGCCTGCCAATGCAGGAGACAGGGGTTTAAACCCTGGTCTGGGAAGATCCCACATGCCACAAAGCCACTAAGCCCATGCGCCACAACTACTGAGCCTGCGCTCTAGAGCCCACGAGCCACAACTGCTGAAGCCCATGCACCTAGAACCCGTGCACCGGAACAAGAGAAGCCCCCACTCACTGCAACTAGAGAAAGCCCATGCGCAGCAATGAAGACCCAAAGCAGCCAATAAATAAATTAATTAATAATTTAAAAAATAATAATAATATAATACATTTAAGAGAGGGATTACCTTTCTTTAATCCTTCCTCTCACCAAACATAATACAGGACAAAAACTGACAAACATGGAGAAAAAAAATGAAGACATAAGGGGAGAGAAGACAAACAGATCTTGGATTCACGTTTAGTCTCATTAAATAGCACCGCCTCTGGAAAGCACAAGATTTCAAAATACACACACATATCCTCTGCCAGTAAGCCATACCACAGCCAGTCTCTAATTTCATTTATAGGGCTGTTGAGACTTTTTAAATGACTTCCATTAAAATATTTTCTTTGAAACAAACTATAAAATCAGACCTTATGTACACTCTTTTATGCAATCATTGATTTTGGTAGGGTAGAGGAATTTAAGAGAGGAAACACAATCAATATAGCTACGTGGAGGCTACCAATCTAGACATTCATTATAAAATAACTAAGAATCACTTTAGTTCAAACTACCACCACATATCTTTTCATTCAACAAATACGTACCAAATCAGGCTCTGGGCTAGGACCCACTGCTCTCAGTGAGCACATATTATACACTAAACTAGACTGAGGCTCTTAGGTCCCTAAGGTTCCCTTTTCTAGATTTGATATATAGATCTTGCATAGAAAATAATGTCCTACTGCCAATGTGTGAGCTAAAAATTTGATCTGTAATTGTTTAATTCTCTTCTGGACCAGTTTCTCAACCCCTGTCCTATTCACATTTTGTACCAGATCATTCTTTGTAGTGGGGTGTTATCCTGTGCATAGCAGCATCCCTGGCCTCTACCCACTAGATGCCAAAAGTACCCTCCCAGTTGTGACAATGAAAAACATCTCCAGACATTGTCAAATGTCCCCTAGGGGGCAAAACCACATCTCTACCCCAACCCCCACTGAGAACTACTATTCTATAGACCACCAAAACCATTTGAGAAACTTTTGTTTTTAAATTCAGATTCTGCAACTTCACACCCTCTAGGATAGATATAACCAAAAGACAGATTAAGTGTTGACAAGAATATGGAGAAACACGAAGCCTCATATGTTGTTAAAGGGACTGAAAAATGGTACAGACACTTTGGAAAACCAATATAGCAGCTCCCCAGAAGGTTACACCTAGAGTTACCATTTGATCCAGCAATTCCACCCCTAAGTACATACCCAAGAAAAATTAAAACAAATGTCCACACAAAAATGTGTACTCAAATGTTCACAGTAGCATAATTCATAACAGCCAAAAAGTACAAACAACCCTAATGTCCATCAACTTATGAATGTATAAACAAAATGCAGTATATTCATACAATATTATGTGTCCATAAAAAGGAATGAAGTACTGATACACGCTATAATACAGATGAACCTTAAAAACATTATGCTAAATGAAAGAGGCCAGCCACAAAAGACTACATGTTGTATGATTCTATTTATATGAAACATCCAGAATAGGCAAATCTATAGAGATAGAAAGTAGATTAGTGGTTGCCTAGGGCTGGGGCCCAGGGGTTGGGGGGTAGATAGAGGAATTAAGGGGGTAATGGCTAAGAGGGGCAGGGGTTTTGTACGGTCTAACAAAACCTTCTAAAATCAATTGTGGTGATAAATACACAATTCTGAAAATACTAAAAACCACTGAAAGGTACACTTTCAATGGCTGAATTGTAAGGTATGTGAATTATATCTCAATAAAGCTATTTTTAAGAATTCAGATCCTAGACTCCACCTCAGATCTAATAAATGAGAATAAAAGGCAGAAAGCCAAAACTATTTTAAAAGACCCTCCAGGTGATCCCAATGAAGCTGGTATGGGACATTTGGGGTTCACTACCAGATAGTGATGAACATCCCAAACCACAAGCTGCAGAGACTGGCAAAGAGGAAACAGCTTGCTGAGCACTTCTCAATGGTAAACTGCTTGTAAAAGAATATGAAAACTAGTAACTTGGTAATTTTTTTTCCTTTTTCTAAATTTAAATTTTTTTTTCATAGCATTACTTATCCCTTTTGGAAAGGAAAAAGTAAATAAATATGATTATTAAGTTTTAAAAATATGATCAATAACATCTCAATTTCATGTCTAATTAATGACTCCATGCTAAGTTGAAAGATTGCTTGTTAAACAAATTATGACATATGCACCTTCATATTTCAAGAAATAGAAACTAAAACAACTCTATATATTACAAACTTCTACATCTATGCTCATTTGTAAAGTGATTTTATAATTATTAGTTTCAGTTTGACATACAGTGCAACTATTCACATGATACTAAGAAAAAGATTATACAAAGTGGAAAAAAATGAAAGAGTAATAATTTTTAATTAGATCTGCTACATGAACCTGGACATCTAATACTAAAAGTTCCAATCTATGAAATTTAAACTTCCCAATAAATCTGAACATCTGGAATTATACTACACAGCAATTAGAAAAAGTTGCACTATGGAAAATGATTTAAATCATTCTGGCTTATGTTTTGCAAACTCCAGCAGAAAACTAATGCTAGGGTTCACTGAAACAAACACTGCTGGTATCTCCTATTTCCTCCAAGAAAAAACAAGAAAGCCATTATTATCTCTGATTTTCTCCTGAAGAGTATAATGACCCCTCTTATGACATAATGGAAAATATGAACAAGAATTTTAATCAAAATAGCATTTATAAAGACTTGTGGATACTTTTAAACTTTAAAATCTAAATACCTACCCATACACCCAGAGTTTCTGAAACTAATGGCTAAATCTGATTTACTTCAGACTCCCTTTTGTAAAAAAGCAATGTCTAAACACTGAGATTCATGTGAAACAGTACATCCTTTATTTGTACAGGAACTCTCTCTCAGGTACTTAACCTAGCAGAGTAATACATACGGATCACCTCCTGAATGTGATTACATTACCACTTAATTGATACCACAAAAAATGGCATTATATGTAAGTATTTATTGACAAAGAATGATGCTTATAATAGTTAAGTGGAAAGTTCTTAAATAGTATAAACAATTCATATTTTAGCAAGAAAAATATGTATGCATATTCACAGAAAATAGCTGAAAGAATATATGTCAAAATGTTGTTATTCTTTTATAATTTTTGTATGTTCTAAATTTTCTACATTAAATATATATTCTCATAAACAGAAAAATAAATATCATTTTAAAAACAATATAAAAACTTTTCTGCTTTTATGAAAACAGAGAAGATCTACCTTTTCCTCTTCCTTCCACTAGGTACAACTAAAAACCCTGGACATTATACATACATAAAACAAACGTTAACACTCTGAAAGGTGGAGAGAATAAGTTAGAATGGCAAGGGACCTTGGGAACCTGAGGAACAAAAAAGTGATGAGTTCCCTGGGTTTCCTTTTTGCCTTACAGATCTCAATACTGGAAATGACGAGCCTGGCAACCTAGAAACACCTAAGAGTACAGACAAGAAAAACTCCAACAAAAGCCTGCTCACTTCAGCCAAAGGACCAGGAAAGGGGCAGCTTAGCAAGATAGAAAACTTTTAGACAATAAACATTTTACTCCAGCCAAACACCACAGAAAACACAGTGGGCCCAACACCACCCATACAGTAAAGGCCAAGCCCTCTCCAGGCTGGAATGAGGCACCCAACACCCTCTCCAGGGTGAAGTCAGAGGCCAAGGAGGGGAGCCAGGACTTCACCCCTGCAGTCGGCAAAGGCACCACAGTGTCAGTGAAGACCACTTACAGAGCCTGGACTACCACCATATTATATCAATGTAAATGGCGTTTCTCTAAAAACTAAACATGCAACTACCATATGACCCAGCAATTACACTCTCAGGCAAACTGCCAAACTGTTTTCCAGAGGAGCTGTACCATTTACTGTTAACTGTTTCTATGTCAATACCCTGGTTGTTATACGGTTTTGCAAAATACTACCACAGAAGGGAAACTGAACAAAGGGTACAAGGGATCTCTCTGTATTGTTTTCTTACAACTGCATATGTATCTACAATTATCTCCAAGTTAAAAGTTTAATTAAAAAACAGAATTTAAAAATTATATTAAAAACTACTATTGATAACTATGTATAAAGTAGATAACTAATGAGAACCTACCGTATAGCACAGGGAACTCTACTCAATGCTCTGTGGTGACCTAAATGGGAAGTAAGTCCAAAAAAGAAAGGATATATGTATATGTATAGCTGATTCATTTTGCTATACAGTACAAACTAACACAACATTGTAAAGCAACTATACTCCAATAAAAATTAATTTTTTAAAAAAACTGACAAATATACTAAATATTTGGACTTCTTAAGGCAGGACTTACATAGTCTTATAGCCATAGCACCTAAACTGAACCTAGAACATATCAGACACTCAAGAAACACTTATTGGGGAGTTCCCTGGTGGCCTAGTGGATTAGGATTCTGAGCCTTCACCACCGTGGCCTAGGTTCAATCCCTGGTCATGGAACTGAGATCCCACAAGCTGCACAGCACGGCCAAAAGAAAAAGGAAAGAAAAAAAAAGAAAAGAAACACTTATTGAATTAGATTGAATAATATAAGCAACATTTCAAAAATAAGATGCTTAAAAAACCGAACAGTTCCATTTCATTGGCTTTAAACAAAACAACCTTAAAACAAGTGTCAAAAAAAAAGTCTCTTTCAAGAAAATAAAGTATCCTGGAATTTTTCCACAAAGAGAACAGTGACTCAGACTTAGACTACAATGAGGTAGAAAGATATTACCTCATCATTTTAGTCAATTTATTGCTGGCTTGTTAGGGAAAAAAAAAACAAGAAGAAAGAGAAAGAAAGCTTGCAGGGCTTAAAAGTACCATGTATGTCCACCCCAATGCTCATAGCAACACTATTTACAATAGCCAAAGGACTTCCTTGGTGGTCCAGTGGGTAACACGCCATGCTCCCAATGCAGGGGGCCTGGGTTCGATCCCTGGTTGGGGAACTAGATCCCACATGCATGCTGCAACTAAGAAGCCTGCTGCCACTACTAAGACCTGGAGCAGCCAAATTAAAAAAAAAAAAAAACAGCCAAGACATGGAAGCAACCTAAACGTCCATCGACAGATGAATGGATAAAGTAGATGCAGTACATATATACAATGGAATATTACTCAGCCATAAGAAAAAGAATGAAATAATGTTATTTGCAGCAACATGGATGGACCTAGAGATTATCATACTAAGTGAAGTAAGTCAGAAAGACAAATACCATATGATATCATTTATATGTGGAATCTAAAATATGATGCAGGGCTTCCCTGGTGGTGCAGTGGTTAAGAATCCGCCTGCCAGGGCTTCCCTGGTGGCGCAGTGGTTGAGAGTCCGCCTGCTGATGCAGGGGACACGGGTTCGTGCCCTGGTCCGGGAAGATCCCACATGCCGTGGAGCGGCTGGGCCCGTGAGCCATGGCCACTGAGCCTGCACGTCCGGAGCCTGTGCTCCGCAATGGGAGAGGCCACAACAGTGAGAGGCCCGCGTACCGCAAAAAAAAAAAAAGAATCTGCCTGCCAATGCAGGGGACACGGGTTCGAACCCTGGTCCAGGAAGATCCCACATGCTGCGGAGCAACTAAGTCCATGCGTCACAACTACTAACAGTCTTTGTTTTTTGTGTTTTTTTTTTTTTGCGTTACACGGGCCTCTCACTGCTGTGGCCTCTCCCGTTGCAGAGCACAGGCTCCGGATGCACAGGCTCAGCAGCCATGGCTCGCGGGCCCAGCCGCTCCGCGGCATGTGGGATCTTCCCGGACTGGGGCACGAACCCGCGTCCCCTGCATCGGCAGGCGGACTCTCAACCATTGCACCACCAGGGAAGCCCACGTCACAACTACTGAGCCTGCGCTCTAGAGCCTGCGAGCCACAACTACTGAGCCTGCGTGCTGCAACTACTGAAGCCCGCACACCTAGAGCCCGTGCTCTGAAACAATAGAAGCCGCCGCAATGAGAAGCCTGCGCACCGCAAGGAAGAGTAGCCCCCACTCATCACAACTAGAGAAAGCCCGCGTGCAGCAACGAAGATCCAACACTGCCAAAAATAAATAAAATAAATAAAATTTTAAAATAATATATGATACAAATGAACTTATTTACGAAACAGAAACAGACTCACAGACATAGAAAACAAACTTATGGTTACCAAAGGGGAAAGGAGGTAGGGGAGAGAACAATTAGGAGTTTGGGATTAGCAGATACAAAGAACTATATATAAAACAGATCAACAACAAGATCCTACTGTGTAGCACAGGGGAACTATATTCAATATCCTGTTTAAACCATAATGGAAAAGAATATGAAAAAGAATATATATATATATATGTATAACTAAAATCACTCTGCTATACACTAGAGACTAACATAACATTGTAAATCAACTATACTTCAATAAAAATAACAAAATATAAACCTAAATTGAAAAAAAGAGTACCACATATGAAATTTGAAATTACCATATAGAGATTCTTTAGAAACCAAGAAGCACACATAAATACTATGTATACCCACCCACTTTCAAATGTCCTTAGGCCAAAAACCTCATTCTACTCGCCTAACTCTTCGTCAGTATGTCTGATTTTACCTGGTCTGGCTAAATGGGATGTATCTTGAACAGAATGTCTTTAAGATTAACTGTCACAATTGGTGACCATCTCCTTTTACCTGACAAAACCGTCATTTAATAACAAAACAGTCTCTTATTCTACCAGAAAGACCCAATCAATTCATTAATGAAAGGAAAAAAATGTATACAGGGACCTGTGTTGTCACTTCACTTAAAACCAATAAAACAGCCATCTTTTCTGACATAAGTTCCCCTGCATGGACACCTGATTTGAAAATAAAGGTGCAGCATCAGCAGCCTTCATGATTAGTAATGAAAGTGAAAGTAGAGTTAACAGCCAATTAACAGACTTCATGACTGAATAATGCAAGTAAAAGTACAGGGTTACAGCCAAAACTACATAAACTAAGTTGATAAAGATAAAAACTACCAAGGATATCAACTTTAGAATAATGGCCAACTATCCTTACTTTGATTCTTTATGGTCCACTAAATCTATGGACATATGAAGCCTTAATTATTTCAGAATTAAACTACTCTTGAATGTCTCTCTCAAACCTCTGGTCTTTAAAATCCCAATCATACAGCTTTTTTTCTTTCCCCCCCAGTCATATAGTTTTTAATATACACAGGTTCAGGAAGTGTCAGTTTGCAGCAGAACTCTGCAGTAAACAATAAACAGTTCCATCACCAAAAGATACCTGGGTCACATCCCAACTAGTACAAACTCAGGCATTCATAACATTACTAATCCATTTCCTTTGGAATGTTATACAACACAAGGCAAGTCATTATGTTGACCTTCCTTGCCTACTAAAAAGTCTTAACAGTTATGCTCCTGAATGCTGCAGAAACTGCAACAGAACAAAGTCCTAGAGAACCCATCAAAACTAAGGAAGGTTAGGGAATTCTCTGGAAGTCCAGTGGTTAGGACTTTGCGCTTTCACTGCCGCGGGCCCAGGTTCAATCCCTGGTTGGGGAACTAAGATCCCACAAGCCGTGCAGCACAGCCAAAGAAATTTTAAAAATAAATAAAAATAAAATAAAACTTCTGATTTGCAAAATGGGCTGTTAAGAAAATGAAAAGATAAGCTACAGACTGGGAGAAAATTTTTGCAAAACACAAATCTGATAAAGGACTGATACCCAAAATATACAAAAAACTCTTAAGACTCAACAATGAGAAATGAACAGGGCTTCCCTGGTGGCACAGTGGTTAAGAATCCACCTGCCGGGCTTCCCTGGTGGCGCAGTGGTTGAGAGTCCGCCTGCCGATGCAGGGAACACAGGTTCGTACCCCGGTCTGGGAGGATCCCACATGCCGCGGAGCGGCTGGGCCCGTGAGCCATGGCCGCTGAGCCTGCGCATCCGGAGCCTGTGCTCCGCAACGGGAGAGGCCACAACGATGAGAGGCCAACGCACCGCAAAAAGAAAAAAAAAAAAAAAGAATCCACCTGCCAATGCAGGGGACACAGGTTCGATAACTGCTCCGGGAAGATCCCACATGCCACAGAGCAACCAGCCCGTGCGCCACAACTACTGAGCGTGTGCTTTAGAGCCTGCGAGCCACAACTACTGAAGCCCAGGCACCTAAAGCCCGTGCTCCACAAAAGAGAAGCCGCCTCAATGAGAAGCCTGTGCACTGCAATGAGGAGTAGCCCCTGCTCGGCGCAACTAGAGAAAGCCCATGTGCAGCAACGAAGACCCAATGCAGCCAAAAATAAATCTATAAATAAATAAATTTATATATATATATATATATATTTTTTTTTTTTTTTTTTTTTTTTTTTTTTTTTTGCAGTACGCGGGCCTCTCACTGTTGTGGCCTCTCCCGTTGCGGAGCACAGGCTCCGGACGCGCAGGCTCAGCGGCCATGGCTCACGGGCCCAGCCGCTCCACAGCATGTGGGATCTTCCCGGACCGGGGCACGAACCTGCGTCCCCTGCATCGACAGGCAGACTCTCAACCACTGTGCCACCAGGGAAGCCCTATAAAAATTTTTTGAACAAATAGATTTTTTTAAATGGGCAAAAGATCTGAACAGACACCTCACAAGAGAAGAAACATAATGGCAAATAAGAGCATGAAAAGATGCTCAACATCATGTCATTAGGGAATTGCAAATTAAAACAACAAGATAGCACCAAATATCTATTAGAAAGGCCAAAATCCAAAACACTGACAACATCAAATGCCGACTAGGATGTGGAGCAACAGGAACTTTCATTCATTGCTAATGAGAATATTAAATGGTACAGCCACTTAGGAAGACAATTTGGCAGCTTCTTACAAAACATAGTCTTACCATCCAATTCAGCAATTGTGGTCTCTGGTATTTACCCAAATGAGCTGAAAACTTACGTCCATGCAGAAACCTGCCCGTTAGTGTTTATAGCAGCTTTATTCATAATTGTCAAAACTTGGAAGCAACCAAGATATTCTTCAATAGGTGAATTTGGTTCCTCAGAATCAGAATCTCCATTATAACCATATCCTCTATATACACACTAAAATCTGAGAAGCCCTAATCTAGAGCTTCAGTTCAAGGGCCAAGCAGAGCAAGGGAGAGAGAAATCAGGGCCCTCCCAAGGTTAAGTCTTATAAAGAGACATCCCACTTTACCTCTCAAGGTGAACCAGATTTAAACCAAGACCCAATTTTCCACAACCCCAGGGGACACAGAGAAGCCTGCGGTAGTGGCAAAAGAACAAAAAATTCCTGAGAAATTATTGCCACAGAATATCCCTTATATGCACTGGCACCCAAGGTTCTCATAATCTGGATAAGCCAAGTACCCTCAAATTGTACACTTTTAGGTAATCAACTACTAGGACTGCCATAGAATACTTGACAGAAAAGAACACCAAGAGTAACTTCCCAACAGTAATAGTGTAAGCCAAAAGATAATGGAATGACAAATTCAATATGAAAGAAAATATAAGCAAACATACAATTCTATTCCCAAAAAAAGTACTTTTCAAGGATGAGAGCAAAACAGACATATGCATACATAGAAGGTGTTAGGTTCTCAAAGGGATCTGTACTCAATAATATTAAAAACCACTTACAGGGCTTCCCTGGTGGCGCAGTGGTTGGGAGTCCGCCTGCCGATGCAGGGGACACGGGTTCGTCCTTATATTTTTAATCCTAAGAATCTATAATCTTTATGCTTCTGATTGCCTGAATAATACCATCTCTTAATTACCACCCCAAGGCCAAGAAAGAAGCATTTGAAGAACTGTTTTAAAGAATAGCATATTTAACTGTATGATATCACTTACATGTAGAATCTAAAAAATACAACAGACTAGTGAATATAACAAAAAAGCAGACTCACAGATATAGAGAACAAACTAGTGGTTACCAGTAGGGAGAGGGAAGGGGGGAGGGGCAAGATAGGGGTAGTGGATTAAGTGGTACAAACTATTACATATGAAATAAGCTACGGGACTTCCCTGGTGGCACAGTGGTTAAGAATCCACCTGCCAGTGCAGGGAACACAGGTTCAAGCCCTGGTCCGGGAAGATCCCACATGCCGCAGAGCAACTAAGCCTGTGTACCACAACTGCTGAGCCTGTGCTCTAGAGCCCGTGAGCCACAACTACTGAGCCCATGGGCCACAACTACTGAAGCCCGTGCACCTAGAGCCCGTGCTCCGCAACAAGAGAAGCCACCGCAATGAGAAGCCCGCGCACAGCAACGAGGAGTAGCCCCCGCTCGCCGCAACTACAGAAAGCCCACGTGCAGCAACGAAGACCCAACGTGCCAAAAATAAATAAATAAATAAATAAATTGAGAAAATAAGCTACAAGGATATATTGTACAACACAGGGAATACAGCCAATATCTTATAGTAACTATAAATGGACTATAAGCTTTAAAAATTGTGGGGAAAAAAAGTTTAACAACATAGCAAAAAAAAAAAAAAAGAAAGAAAAGGAAATTCTCTGGCAGTCCAGTAGGTGCTTTCACTCCTGTGGCCGGGGGATTCAGTCCCTGGTCGGGAACTAAGAGCCCTCAAGCCACAAGCTGTGGCCAAAAACAAACAAACAAACAAAACAAAACAAAACAAACAAAGAATTAAAATTAAAAAATCACCTGCTGCATGTATCACAGTGCTATGCACAAAGAAGATAACAGAAGTACCTGTGGTATTAAGCTGAACATAGTAAAAAGAATGCTAGAGATTAAACTTCAAGTCCTGACTCAGCTACAAATGTCGCATGTGACCTTAAAGAAGACAATTATTCTGGGCCTCAAAGTGGTTTCATGAGTCCATGAATTTCATGTTTCACAGACGATTTACTATATATATGATAAAAATGAAACTTAGAGACAATGTAATTTCCATTGAAAACACCAATACACCACCAATTCCATATCCACCAAGACTATACTTTGATATGAATCACTAGGCAATATCTCACTAGCATTTTAAAGGGTACTTTCCCATTCACATATCTCTTAATTCTCACAACAACCCTGTAAGATAGACTAGTTGAAAGGCACCCCTATTCCTGACTGATGAACTGGCTTGTTTGCCCCTGAGGCATTTCAGCAAGCCTCAGCTACACTATGCATATAAAATTGTTCAGAATATCCTTCAAACATTTCTTTGTCTCCATTATTAATGTTAACCCCCATTTTAGTTTGCTAAAGAAGAGCTGTCTGGGTAGCCTGCTGACATTCACCTTAAATTATACCCAACCCAAGAGAATCACACTAAAATGGACAGTGATTGAGTACTAGGCAACCAGCTATTTCAGAGAACCTCATTCTTAGTGATCCAATCTTACCCTTGATTATTAGGTATATGATTATGCAATACTTTTTCTGTCACCGTTTAAAAAAAGACAGATGTGATTAAAACAGTGAGATTTTTCCTATTTAACCTATTAAATTAGCAATTTTTAATGTATAATTTTTTTAATGATAAAATTTTCTTAATGATAATTCTCAATGCTACAAAGGGTATGATGAAATGAGCGTTGGTAAGAATGTAAAATTTTCCAGAAAGCAATTTTGCAAAATGTATCAAAAGCCTTAAATTTACACACTGTCTGACTCAGTAATTAAATATATATTTAAGAATCTAGGGCTTCCCTGGTGGCGCAATGGTTAAGAATCCGCCTGCCAATGCAGGGGACATGGGCTCGAGCCTTGGTCCGGGAAGATCCCACATGCCGCGGAGCAACTAAAGCCCATGCACCACAACTACTGACCCTGCGCTCTAGGGCCCGCAAGTCACAACTACTGAAGCCCGCATGCCTAGAGCCCGTGCTCCACAAGAGAAGCCACTGCAATGAGAAGCCCACACACCACAAGGAAGAGGAGCCCCCGCTCATTGCAACTAGAGAAAGCCCGCACGCAACAACGAAGACCCAACGCAGCCAAAAATAATAAATAAAATAAATGAATTTGAAAAAAAAAAGAAGAATCTATCATAATTTTTTTTTTTGACCATACTGTGCAGCTTACAGGATTCTGAGTTCCCTGACCAGGGATTGAACCAGGGCCCTCTGCAGTGACAGTGTGGAGTCTTAACCACTGGACCACCAGGGAATTCCCCCAAGGATGCTTTTTTAAAAGAATTTCTTGGGAGTTCCCTGGTGATACAGTGGTTAAGACTCTGAGATCCCACTAACGGAGGTTTGGGTTCAATCCCTGGTCAGGGAACTAAGATTCCACATGCCAGGCAGCACGGCCAAAAAAAAAAAAATTTCTTCATGTCTGGTAATGAAAGGTAGACAAAACAATAACAAAAGAACAGGGGACTTCCCTGGTGGTCCAGTGGCTAAGACTCCCAATATTGGAGGCCCAGGTTTGATCCCTGGTCAGGGAACTAGATCCCACATGCATGCCACAACTAAGAGTTTGCATGACACAACTAAGGAGCCCATGGACCACAACTGAGAAGCCCACCTGCCACAATTAATGAGCTCACATGCCACAACTAAGGAGCCTGCCTGCCACAACTAAGACCCAGTGGAACCAAATAAGTAAATAATTTTTTTAATTAAAAAAAATAAAGTGGGCCTCCCTGGTGGCGCAGTGGTTGAGAGTCCGCCTGCCGATGCAGGGGATACGGGTTCGTGCCCCGATCTGGGAGGATCCCATATGCCGCGGAGCGGCTGGGCCCGTGAGCCATGGCCGCTGGGCCTGCGCATCCGGAGCCTGTGCTCCGCAACGGGAGAGGCCACGACAGTGAGAGGCCCGCATACCGCAAAAAGAAAAAAAAATAAAAATAAAAATAAAAAAAAAATAAAGTGATAAAGTCAGAAGTAAGGAGAAAATAAAGCATAAAGTTTTATTTCTAATTACCTACTACTAGGATCTGATCTTGACATTCTCTAGGTGAATATTTTCTTAATCTATTCAAGGAAAAAGAAAGAAAGAACATATCAAAGTTATAGACATAGAAAGGATAACAAAGGCAAAGGATAACAGAATCAGGATTCCCCTTTGGAACAATGGACAGAAATCAGGAGTTACAGAAGGAATATAGGAGTGTAAAAAAGTCCAACACATAGATTCAAAAAACCAACCAGGGGCTTCCCTGGTGGGACAGTGGTTAAGAATCCGCCTGCCAGTGCAGGGGACACGGGTTTGAGCCCTGGGCCAGAAGATCCCACATGCCGTGGAGCAACTAAGCCCGTGTGCCACAACTACTGAGCTTGCGCTCTAGAGCCCGCGAGCCACAACTACTGAGCCCACATGCCACAACTACTGAAGCCCACACGCCTAGAGCCCGTGCTCCACAACAAGAGAAGCCACCGCAACGAGAAGCCTGCGCACTGCAACGAGTAGCCCCCCCTCACCACAACTAGAGAAAGCCCACGCGCAGCAACGAAGACCCAACGCAGCCCAAAATAAATTAATTAATTAATTTTAAAAAATCAAACAAACAACCAACTGAGGACAAAGACTTGGGTTAATAGCAGTTCTAGAGAAAAAAAGACTTACAGGTGACCTTACTACCAGACAAGTATAAACTAACACTGAAAAGTGGATATTGAAAGAAAAAAGAACCTAATTTATTCTAAAGCAATATTGATGGAAACTAAGCTCCCCAAGGGCAGGGATCATTTTAAATTCCGTAATCACTTTACTTTCAGGGCCTAATACAGTAGTATCTGGATCAGAACATATGTGACAAACTGACAAACTGTAGCATGTCCAGAGGATGATGCCCAACATGGTAAAAAGTTTAGAAAGCACATTTCAGAAGAGGTGGCTAGAAGGAAAAAACTGTTTAGTCTGGAAAATAAAAAATTTAAGTGGGACAAAATAACTGTCACTGAATAGCTGTAAAGTGGAGATTGGAGCTACAAGGAATAATTGTAGACAGCAAAATTAGAACCAGTGAATAAAAACTGCAGGGACGCAGCTCTGAGATAATTATCAAGGAAGTCTTTCTAAATGACAAATTTGCAAACCTGGAATTGATAGCCACCAGCTGTGAAGTCCCTGTCTAGGGGAATACTTCCTAAAAGAGAGGACTGGATGAATCACTTATACTGTGTGAAAAACTGCACTAGATTATCTCTAAGATCTCTACCAAGTCTATGATTCTACAAGTAGGAAGAAGTCCAGTAAAGGAATTATTTTTGCTCTCAACACTGCCAAAGTTTAAAAAAAAACCTAAAACCCAGAAATTTCTTTAATTTAAAGGAACAATCCCACCAAGAAGGGATAAAGGTTGACCTATTGGTCAAGATACTTGATATGAAGAGACTGCTTTGCTTGGGATTAAGCTTTTCATTGGGAGTGAGAATAGGTCACCAATTCCAGCTACAGTCACTCACTTCCTGTTTGGCCAGGGGCAAATGACTTCACCTCTCCACTGGAACTGAAATATAGTAATTTAAAATACCAATATTACAGGAATATAATTTAAATTAGTTAACTGCAAAATACTTTAGAATTTACCTTATGTGACAATTAAAACTGTATTTTCCACCTGAAACTAACATAACATTGTAAATCAGTTACACTCCGATATAAAATAAAATTTAAATTAAAAAAAAAGAAATACTAAAAAAAAAAACCCTGCATTTTCCTACTTTACACATACACTACGGTTGAACTATTAAGTAAATCTATTATAAATAATAAGAGCCAAGTTTCTCACTGACAGAGAAAGAAATTACAAATAAGCAAGGAGGTGAATGCTAGAATGAACTCTGAGGTGCTGGATTAGAGTCAGAAGAGACCAGTATGAACCCATGTTTATATTTATATACAGAGAGATACAGAAACAGATCTGTGTAGGGACTTCCCTGGTGGTCCAGTGGTTAGGACTCTCTGCCCTTTCACTGTTGAGGGCGCAGGTTCAAACCCTGGTCGGAGAACTAAGATCCTGCAAGCTGCGAGGCATGGCCAAAACAAAACAAAACAGGTATGTGTATACCTGGGTCAGTATACATACATATATTTCCCAGCTCTGTTCCCTAAGAGTGCCAGGAAGCAGTGATATCCCAATAGCAATGAGTACACCCAGTTCATTTAGAAACCAGACCTTGGTTTCTAAATATTCTTCTACAATAAAAGAAACCAGAGCTCCTTGAAGAAATGGTTGGTTCTAGGGCCAGGGCAGGGGAAATAAAGATGAGACTGGAGCATCTTGCAGCACCAGAAAGTAAAAATGTGATCCAAAAAAAAAAAGGGGGGGGGCCTCATGTCAAAAGAACATAGGTGGCAAATGGCCAAAGCTATAAGAATTTATGCAACAAAATATAGTACTGGATTACAATCCAAAGGGAGAAAAATATTCATGAATCCATACTGATATAAATGATTAAATAAATAAATGGGGGAGAGGCACAAATCTTCCTTACAGAAGAATTCCAAATAATAAATGTAGGAGGAATGAGGGAAACAGAAAATCACCACTATAATAACACAATAATTGCTGCTGCAGGCAAGTTTCACTGCCGAATGCTAAAATTAGTGGATGAAACTTTAAGAATATCAGATCTTTGTTTAGCCTCACAGAGATATTTACTAATTACTGTGGGTGGTTTTAACTTATGCTCACAAATTCTTTGATACTCATCCCTTCAGGAGGTGGAGCTTAAATTCCCTTGCCCTAGAGTGTGGGCTTGACTTGGTGACTCATTTCTAGCTTCTAACAAATGAAGTAAGGAAACGGGAAAAGAGTCACTTTATTGAAAGCAGGCAGCCACACGACCTTCAATCAAGCTACCAAAGTTAACATCAGTAATAAATCGTGTTGATATCAGATATCCTCTGATACGAAATATGATGGGACAAGAAGGGCATACGATCTCTCTGGTAATCTTCCCTAAAATGCCTAACCTCAGGCTAATCAAGAGAAAACAGAAAATGCAAATTCAGGAACACTTTACGAATGACCACTATTCTTCAAAAGTGTCAAGCGTCCATATATATGGAATTTAAGAAAAAAAATGTCATGAAGAACATAGGGATAAGACAGGAATAAAGACACAGACCTACTAGAGAACGGACTTGAGGATATGGGGAGGGGGAAGGGTAAGCTGTGACAAAGCGAAAGAGAGGCATGGACATATATACACTACCAAACGTAAGGTAGATAGCTAGTGGGAAGCAGCCGCATAGCACAGGGAGATCAGCTCGGTGCTTTGTGACCGCCTGGAGGGGTGGGATAGGGAGGGTGGGAGGGAGATGCAAGAGGGAGGGGATATGGGAACATATGTATATGCATAACTGATTCATTTTGTTATAAAGCAGAAACTAACAACAACAACAACAAAAAGATCCTTGCTTGTGACCGCACAAGTGATAAATGACAGAGATGGATCAGAACCTGGAGCTCCTGAGCCCTAACCCCTAGTCCTGCTGTCAGATCCTTTCCCCTTCCTACTGGACTCAGAGTGTGCCCATAAAGTAATTAAACTTCTTCCATCGGGAAAAAAATAAAAATAAAAAATAAATTTAAAAAAATAAAAAATAAATAAAGTGTCAAGCGTCAAAAGCAAAGAGAAACCAAGAAACTGTCACTGGTTGGGAGAAACTAAGGAACCATGACATCTAAAGTGCAATGTGGTAACCTGGATTGAATCCTGTAACACAAAAAGAGTACCAGTGTGGAAAAACTGGGGAAATCAGAGGAAAGTCTGTAAGTTAGTTGATACCATTAAACTAATGTTGATTTATTGGGGCTTCTCTGGTGGCGCAGTGGTTAAGAATCTGCCTGCCAACGCAGGTGACACGGGTTCGAGCCCTGGTCCGGGAAGATCCCACACGCTGCGGAGCAACTAGGCCCATGCGCCACAACTACTGAGCCTGCACTCTGGAGCCCACAAGCCACAACTACTGAGCCCGTGTGCCACAACTACTGAAGCCCGCGTGCCTAGAGCCCATGCTCCGCAACAGGAGAGGCCACCGCGATGAGAAGCCCGCGCACTGCAATGAAGAGTAGCCCCCGCTCGCCACAACTAGAGAAAGCCTGCGCGCAGTAACAAAGACCCAACACAGCCAAAAATAAATAAATACATTACTGGGGGCTTCCCTGGTGGCGCAGTGGTTGGGAGTCTGCCTGCTGATGCAGGGGGCGTGGGTTCATGCCCCGGGTCCGGGAGGATCCCACGTGCCGCGGAGCGGCTGGGCCTGTAAACCATGCCTCTGGGCCTGCGCGTCCAGAGCCTGTGCTCCACGGCGGGAGAGGCCACAGGAGTGAGAGGCCCAAGTACCGCAAAAAAAAAAAACAAAAAAAAAACTAATGTTGATTTCTTAATTTTGATAAATGTATGATGATTATATAAGATGTTAACATGAAGGGAAGCTGAATGAAGAGTATACAGAAATTGTGTACTATCTTTACAACTCTTCTCTAATCTAAAATTATCTCAAAATAAAAGGTTTTTTAAAATTGCATTTACCGGGCTTCCCTGGTGGTGCAGTGGTTGAGAATCTGCCTGCCAATGCAGGGGACGCGGGTTCGAGCCCTGGTCTGGGAAGATCCCACGTGCCGCGGAGCCACTGGGCCTGTGAGCCACAACTACTGAGCCTGTGCGTCTGAAGCCTGTGCTCTGCAACAAGAGAGGCCGCGATAGTGAGAGGCCAGCGCACTGCGATGAAGAGTGGCCCCTGCTCACCGCAACTACAGAAAGCCCTCACACAGAAACAAAGACCCAACACAACAAAGATAAATAAATAAATAAATTTTAAAATGTCCAAAACAAAAAGCTAAAAATTAAAAAAAAAAAAAAATTGCATTTACCTTGTAAAATTAGGGAGAGTGAGGAAAGGTTATAAATACATTTCAGGGCTTCCCTGGTGGCACAATGATTGAGAGTCCGCCTGCCGATGCAGGGGACACGGGTTCGTGCCCCGGTCCGGGAAGATCCCACATGCCGCGGAGCGGCTATGCCCGTGACCCATGCTCGCTGAGCCTGCGCGTCCGGAGCCTATGCTCCACAACGGGAGAGGCCACAACAGTGAGAGGCCCGCGTACTGCGCAAAAAAAAAAAAAAAAAAAAAAATACATTTCAAACGATACTTAAATGCAAACTAACAAAATGGATTTTACGGGGCTTCTCTGGTGGCGCAGTGGTTAAGAATCCACCTGCCAATGCAGGAGACATAGGTTCGAGCCCTGGTCCGGGAAGATCCCACATGCCGCAGAGCAACTAAGCCTGTGCACCACAACTACTGAGCCTACGCTCTAGAGCCCACGAGCCACAACTACTGAAAGCCCACGTGCCACAACTACTGAAGGCTGCGTGCCTAGAGCCTGTGCTCTGCAACAAGAGAAGCCACCGCAATGAGAGGCTGACGCACCGCAACGAAGAGTAGCCTCTGCCCTCCGCAACTAGAGGAAGCCCACACACAGCACCAGACGCAGCCAAAAATTATTTACTATTTTTTTAATGGGTTTTACGGTGAGAAGATTAACTTTTCAACCTGTAAAGAATCACAAAAGTACATTCGGCTGACTTTCAAGCTTAAAATTTTAATGACATACAAATTAGTTCCCCTAAGGTCTGCGTTGAGAAATTAGCCTACAATGCTCTAAGAAGGTAGTGTGTACAAGCCCCTCATATATATCAGTTTGCTCTATCCCCTTTCTTGACCCTCACTGTCCTCAACATACTCACTCCTAGCAATAAGGCCACAGTAACCTGGTTCTAAGAGTGCCATTTAGAAGGACAAAGTGAAATCAGTTGATATCTACTCGGTTTCCTTTTCACACTGAGCAAGTCAAATGAACTACACCAAGATGACTTCAAAATGTTCCTCTCAGTTTTCTCGCTTTTTAAAGAAAAATAAAACCTACATATCAACGACTGATGCTTAATATTTAAAAAGGAGGAGGAGAAGGAGGAGGAGGAAAACAGCCATGTCAAAAATTTGAAGTATCAACAGCAAAAGTTTACACAGCCAAAGGATGGACCATCAAATTCAGAAACAAGATTAGGAAAAAGAACAAGACCCTAAGATCAATAGGAACCATATCTCTAAAACTAAGCAACCTATCTTGATGTAGGTGGGAGGTTCAAACCACACAAAGGAACACTCATTCCCACCCCCACCCTACAACCAAAATTAAAACTGCAAGCAAGGGCTTCCCTGGTGGCGCAGTGGTTGAGAATCCACCTGCTAATGCAGGGGACATGGGTTCGAGCCCTGGTCCAGGAAGATCCCACGTGCCACGGAGCAACTAGGCCCGTGAGCCACAACTACTGAGCCTGAGAGTCTGGAGCCTGTCTGCAACAAGCGAGGCCATGACAGTGAGAGGCCCACGCACTGCGATAAAGAGTGGCCCCCGCTCGTTGCAACTAGAGAAAGCCCTCGCACAGAAACGAAGACCCAACACAGCTAAAAATAAAAAAATAAAAACTGCAGGCAAGTATCTTTCCTTGTTCTCAAGCCATTTTGAAAAAGTATGACAAACTTGTCCTACTCTCCCCTGAAAGCCAATTAATTAATAAAAGTTTTCATACCCTCTAAAAAATAAAGTTAAGCCACTAGTCATAAGAAAGACAGGTGTTTCCTTCACTGTCAGCAAACAATGGAAAATGCCTTTTTTAATATGTAATATAAACTTATTTATAAATTTGGGAATTTTAACTCAAGTAAGTATATGCTGGTATGACAAATATAGGAAGAGACGACTTAAAAAACTGAGACAGTGGGGAAATGTGTGAGAACCTCCCCAGCACTGTCCAACATAAATATTCCATAAGTTACAGGAAAAAACCCAAAGGAACTTTTTGGCCAACCCAATAGGAGTTTGCATAGTAGAGAAAGAAAGCAGACCCACTAGGTTTCTGTGACTTGATTAAAACATCCCCTAAGAACCTACAGTGCCCTTAGTTTCAATTCTATAATCAACTGCATCCTTATTACTGATTTGGCTGCCCAGAAACAAAGGAGGTGCCCTGGCCAGTGGATAATTAATTCCCATGTGCATATGGCACTTAAAACTTTGGACATAAATAAGTTTTTTAAATTTTTAAATATTTATTTATTTTGGCTGCACTGGGTCTTCGCTGCGGCACGCGGGATCTTCATTGCAGCATGTGGACTCTTAGTTGTGGCATGCATGCATGCAGGATCTAGTTCCCCAACCAGGGATTGAACCCAGGCCCCCTGCATTGGGAGCACAGTCTTACCCATGGACCACCAGGGAAGTCCCTGACGTAAATAAACTGATATCTGGCTTATCAGTCTCCAGTGAGATTACTCTGCATGAATAAATTCTTAAGTGCTTGAATCACCCCTGTGTGAACCAAAAATGTCCAGTTTCTGAAATGTCCAGTTTCTGAACTACTGTGGGAGTCAGAGGGACCTTGGTGTGGATGCCACTTTATCTGTGTGACCTTGATTCCTGTCAGTCTCAATTTCTTCATCTGTAAATAAACACCAACAACTAGTGCCTGGAAGATGGCAAGTGCTCAAAAAATGATAGCTTTATTATATTTAGGCAAATTTGAAAGGAAGTGTATAATTGAGGTAAAAACATTTCATTTAAAAAGCAGCGGGGGCCTCCCTGGTGGAGCAGTGGTTGAGAGTCCGCCTGCCGATGCAGGGGATACGGGTTCGTGCCCTGGTCTGGGAGGATCCCATATGCCGCGGAGCGGCTGGGCCTGTGAGCCATGGCCGCTGGGCCTGCGCGTCCGGAGCCTGTGCTCCGCAGCGGGAGAGGCCACAACAGTGAGAGGCCCGCATACTGCAAAAAAAAAAAAAAAAAAAAAAGCAGCGGTATGGGACTTCCCTGGTGGCCCAGTGGTTAAGAATCCGCCTGCCAATGCCGGAGACACGGGTTCGAGCCCTGGTCCAGGAAGATCTCACATGTTGCAGAGCAACTAAGCCCGTGCGCCACAACTACTGAGCCTGCGCTCTAGAGCCCATGCTCCACAAGAGAAGCCACCGCAACGAGAAGCCTGCGCACTGCCACGAAGAGTAGTTCCCGCTCACTGCAACTAGAGAAAGCCCGTACGCAGCAACAAAGACCCAACGCAGCCAAAGTAAATAAATAAATTCATTTTTTAAAAAAAAGCAGCGGTATGGACCATCAAACCACATCAATTTAAAAGACATCCCCTGACAAGAGATGTCCCATGCAAGAGAGTTGAGAAGCGCAGTTAAAATGCTACAAGTAAAGTACCCCCTGCACTGTACAGATGGAGTCTCTTGCTTAGCAACTCTAGTGTTGTCTACCAAACACCCAGCCCATAATAGTTAGAGCATGACAACTGTTCACTCTAAATCCATGTGCTCAACTTGGATTCAGAACTGATTTATAAAAATAGCTGCTGCTGCCGCTCTTTGAATCTCTTTGAGCTGATGACTGGGCAGTGTTACCCTATAGGTCTAGAGCAGCTGTATTCCCTCACCACACCCATTTCTCTGTCTGCCCAGCCGAGCTGACGGCACCCCCACCCCACCCCACCCCCATCTCTGCAGCATACTATTCTCCCTCTTCCCGGGCTGAGTGAGCAAATTACAAGCACAAATATCCCCTGATGCAATGCCACAACCATCCCTGGGAAAGAGCAGAGGCAGTTGCCAAAAGCGCAGCAGCAGGAAAATGGGCGGGAGACACACACACGCAGAGCAAGAAACACTGCAATCCTAGGGAGCCAGGGAGAGGGAATCGAGAGGCCCTGGGGAGCAATACTGTAACTGGACCGAAGAGGGTGAGGAGAAAAGGGGGTTCCCAGGAGAAAGCTGGGTAACACTAACCATTCCGAGAAGCACGTTTCACTCTAGGTCTGGGTCCTAAAACAGACCTAAGCGTAATCACTGTCTCCTCCCCAAAGCAGCAAATGCATTTAATTTACCCATTCCTGGATGGAAGCAAAACCCTAACATCGCCCCCACCCACCCCCCAACGGGGTAATTTCACCGAAGAGCTCAAGCAACATACCAGCGGAGAACCTGGCCCATGTGCTAAATCACAATCTCTGTTCTGGGTAACATTTCCAACTGACCCCCAGGTGCCTGTCCTATCCTCGCATCCCCACCCTTTACAGCGAGCGACCCCTGCGCACTCCCGCAGCCAGAAACTTGCTTAGTCCCAAACAGTGCTAGGGCCACGCACGCAGGGAGAGCCCTGCCTGGGGCCCCGTTCTCCCGACCACCCTCCAGCCCCTCCCGTAACCCTTGACCCTGTACCCTCTCTAAGGCTCGCCTCAGCCCCACCTCAACTGACCCCCAAAGCCTCACGGGACAACCTTTGAGTTCTCCTACGTCCCCGAGCCCCACCCAGGGCCTGACCCTGCACCCTCTCTAAGGCTCGCCTCAGCCCCACTTCAACTGACCCCCCAAACCTCACGGGACAACCTTTGAGTTTTCCTACGTCCCCGAGCCCCACCCAGGGCCCCAGGCTGCAGCCGACCCTCGCTCCCCAGGCTCAGCCCCATCCCGCGCCCAAGGCGTGCCTGTCGGCCCCACCGCTCCAGACCCCAGCAGCTGGAACTCTCAGCCCGCCCCGCCCGGCGGGTCCCCGGATAGCGCCTCGAAGACTTGGAAGATCACGCCCGCAGGCCCCGCGCCCGGCCGCCCCCGCGTCCCGAAGCCGGCGGCCACCGCCCTTCCCCGCCTCGGGCGGGCCTCGTGGGGTCCCGGGCGGCCGCGGGGCGAGGCTCGGGCAGTCCCGAGGGCAGTGGGGAAGCCAGCCCTCTGATCGGGCCCCGCCTGCCGCTGCACCTACCTGCCGCCGCCGCCGCGCCGGAGCCGGAGCCGGAGCCGGAGGGAGCCGGGAGAGGGCCGAGAGCAGCCGGGAGGAGCCGGGAGCCAGCGAGCGAGCCCGAGGGGCGGGACGCAGGGAGAGGCCGCTTCCTCGTCGCCCTCTTGAGGGCCGGCGCGAGGGAGGGACGCCGCCACCGCCTATCCCGCGGGCGCCGCGGCTCCGGCCAATAAGCGCGGTGAGGGGGCGGGCGGACGACAGAGGCGGACCAATAGGCGCCGGCCCCGCCTCCTCGACCCCGCCGGGGTAGCAGCCAAGCGGAGGGCTGTTGGGGGCGAGGTACACACGGGGGCTTCAGACGCCCGCCTCCCGCCCGCCTGCTGCCGCCAGAGTGGCGGGAGGACAGACCGGCCTAGTCCGCTGCTCTGTGCATTGATCGTCGCTTCCTTTTAGAACTTGGTGCCTGGAGCGGGGAGGATGTGAGCGGCGGGACACACGCGGCCGGGCCTGTGGCTCCATGACGTAACCTGGGAGGGGCGCGGGGCGGGGCCTGGGGCGCTGCCCAGCTGGTCGCTGGAAAGAACCCTAGCGGGATGAGGACGCAGCTGGGGGGCCTCTCCGGGGCTGCTCTGCCACCAGCCACAAGTGACGTGGCTGTTCCAAGTTGAGATACTTTATAAGTGTAGAATACACACCGAATTTCCGAGACTTAAAAAATATATAAAATAGCGCATTCATAATCATTGATTACAATTTGGGTCATTACAAAATTGATTGCAGGTTTGAATATCTTTGGTTAAATAAAATATATTTTAAAACAATTTCATGTTTCTTTTTTACTACTTTTTAAATGTAACTACTAGAGGGACTTCCCTGGTGGCGCAGTGGTTAAGAATCCGCCTGCCAATGCAGGGAACACGGGTTCGATCCCTGCAGAGCAACTAAGCCCGCGAGCCACGACATCTGAACCCACGTGCCACAACTACTGAAGCCCGCGCGCCTAGAGCCTGTGCTCTGCAACAAGAGAAGCCACCACAATGAGAAGCCCGCGCACCGCAACGAAGAGTAACCCCTGCTTGCTGCAACTAGAGAAAGCCCGCGCGCAGCAACAAAGACCCAATACAGCCAAATAAAGAAAATAAACAAAATGTAACTACCAGAAAAAGTAGAATTACTGTTTGGTTCACATTGCATTTCTGATGGGTAACGCTGGTCCAGAAGTTAAAAGTGATAGCTGACACTGTATTGAATGCTCACTATATTCCAGGCACTCTAAGTATGTGATACCTAATAACTCATTTAAATCATCACAACAGTCCTATATGGTTGGTATTCATGTTTTTATTATCATTTTACAGATGAGAAAACAAACAGAACTTTAGTGACTTACCTAACTGGTGGTTGCTAGAGAGGAGGAGGGTGAGGAGTTGGGCAAAATAGGTGAAGGGGGTTAAGAGGTACAAACTTCCAATTATAAGTAAGTCACAGGGATGTAATATACAGCATAAGGAATATAGTTGATAATAGTAAATACTGTAATAATTTTGTATGGTGAAAGAAGGTTACTAGACATTGTGGTGATCATTTTGTAATGTATTTAAATGTTGAATCACTGGGAATTCTCTGGTGGTCCAGTGGTTAGGACTCCACACTTTCACTGCTGAGGATGTAGGTTCAATCCCTGGTCGGGGAACTAAGATCCCACAAGCGTTGGAGTGCGGCCAAAAATAAATAAATAAATAAATATTGACTCACTATGTTGTACACTTGAAACTAACATAATATTGCATATCAACTATACTTAATAAAATTAAATAAATTAAAGGATAAGTGGAAAAGGGATAGCACTGCGAATTTGGAGCCCTGGAAAGGACTTTAAGCCAAACACAGAAAACTAAAATGACTGATCTGGATCACACACCAATTAATAAGACAGGTGTCTTGGCCCAAACCCAGAGATTTCCCCCTCTCACCTTACCCAGACTCCAAAGTAGGGGAACTACCATTGCAAGCCTGAATTCATTCATCCAACAGATGTTGACTGAGTACCTGCACATCAGGAAGGGCCACACAGTGAGCGGCACATGTACAAAGATAAAAAAGATAGGTTTCCTCTCGTGAAATTAGCATTACTTCACACCAAAGCCCACTGACTTGGTCTAAGCAGGAATTTACTATTGAAGAAAAACACACAGGTGGGAGCTAAAAAAGTTACTTTGCTCCTTCTCCCTGCTGCCTGGAATAACCAGCCCCTAGGCCTATCCCAGGCTTTATGAATAGAATTGGCTTTGAAATCCTTAGAAGACAGATGGCTAGGAAGATTCAAAAGTGTTGGAATCCTCCACTTCTTCCTTAATGTAATAGAGTCACCATGTTCTGTGTATCCCAAGCTAGACAACCATCTCAGTTATTCCATTCCTTCTCCCTTCTCAGGCCTACCAGATGCTCCTCCTGCCTCAGAAACACCTCCATCAACACGGATGCTGTTCCCTGTTCTCTTTCCTGTATACTGCCATGGCTACTTCCAAGCCCTCTGCCAAGCTTGACAACCTTCTGGACAGCCCCCCTCCAATTCATATACACCCTCCTGCACCCCTTATATACCTCTCTATTAACAGTACTCACCACATATGTGGTAATTATTTGTGTAAACATAGATCTGCCCTAATTGTTTCTCAAGGTATAGGTACTTTCTGTTTGCACACCTGCAATAGGAAAGAACATTCCCTTCAGTTCCAGGGTCCCCAGGATGAAAACATAGAGCCCCAGGGAATTCCCTGGCCGTCCAGTGGTTAGGACTCCGAGGTTCCACTGCTGGGGGCTGGGGGTTCCACTCCTGGTTGGGGAGCTAAGATCCTGCAAGCCACACGGAATGGCCAAAAAAACAAAACATAGATCCCCAGCATCTCAGAGTTGGAAGGGAATCTTAGCAAACACCTAGTCCCATGTCTAAGGATATATATATATATATATATATATATATATATATTTTTTTTTTTTTTTTTTTTTTTTTTTGCGGTATGCGGGCCTCTCACTGTTGTGGCCTCTCCCGTTGCGGAGCACAGGCTCCAGATGCGCAGGCTCAGCGGCCATGGTGCATGGGCCCAGCCACTCCGCGGCATGTGGGATCTTCCCGGACCGAGGCATGAACACGTGTCCCCTGCATCGGCAGGCGGACTCTCAACCACTGCACCACCAGGGAAGCCCTAAGGATATATTCTTGAAGCTCTACAAGTTCACAAGAAGACATTTTAGGGTTATCCAATATATTTATTATCCATGAAAATCATGCTTTATATTTATTCATCCAATTTTTTTTAAGGCGGAGCCAGGTGGCACGTGGGCATGTGGGATTTTAGTTCCCTGACCAAGGACTGAACCCAGCACCCTGCATTGGAAGCATGGCGTCTGAACCACTGGACCTCCAGGGAAGGCCCTATTCATCCAAATTTTGATCAAAATGTTGGCCAGGACACAAACATGGGCAGAGTCCAGTGGCTTACCATAGAGCCTTCCCTCTAGTTTTAACCTAAACTACTTCAGTAGCTTTCCTTTGCATATTACAATCTTGAAAATGGCTTCCAAGATCCTGTGCAATGATGCTGTCTCTGTTAGCCCTCATCATCTGCCTTGTTTCTCAATATGTCCAGCATTATCTGCCTTCTTTGTTTCCTGAACTTTCCCCTCTCAGGACCTTCCTCAGGCTGTTTTCTCTGCCTATCCTGATTTGTAGGTAATATGAATTTCTGCATAGAAAATTAGGGAAGATCTACAAACTATTAGAATTAATAAGAATTCAGCAAGGTTACTGGATACGAAGTTAACATACAAAAAGGAATAGCATTCCTAAATACCAAAAATCATCAATTACAAAATGGGATAGAAAAAAAATCTCATTCATCACAGTGAAACAATAAAATTGTTATGGAACCTAGGAATAAACCTAACAACAGAATTGTAAGACTCCGATAGAAAAATGTTATAAAACTTTACAACTTTTAGAAGAAAATATAGGGAGATATCTTGATGCACTCAAGGTAGGAATCTCTGGCTGAAATTTCTTGGTACCAACATTTGTCAGATAAATACACAATTTTTACATACCAGTTTTTATCATAATTTATGATGTTTATGTTAGAATTCCATGAGGAGAGGGAAATATAATTACGTGGATTCAAATTCAAATAGGATAGAGAAATAGAACTTAGGAGCCAGAAGGGTCTTTTGGGGTCATTTAGCCCAAACCTTTTTCAGGTGAGGTAATTGGAACATGTCGAGGACCCACAAAAAAGTGGCAGAATCCAGACTTAAACCCATTTTCCGACTCTCAGGAGGGTGCTTTTTGCCCCCACCCCTTCTTTCATCTTTAAAATGGTGTAGCATAGTGATTCAGCAAGCATACGTATGTATGTGTGTGTGTGTGTATATATATATATATATATATATATATATATATATAAAACATGTATATGTACATACATGTATACTCATTAATCTATATTACATGTTATATATAATACAACATATTAATATGTAACATAGAATATTTTATATATGTATTATATATATTATATAGAGCTTTCAGGTAAGCCTTTGTAAAAAGACAAACTCAGCTGCATTTCTTCCACCTGTCCAGAATATGGACACAATGCCTAGAGGTAAAGCAGCCATCTTATGACAATAAAGACAAAAGCTATGGGTTATGGGCTGAGGGTGAAAACAGGAAGACAGGAGGAGACTAGGTCCTTAACATCTTCCAGCAGCTACACTAATCTTTGACTGCCCACCTCCGGACTTCCTGTGAAGTGAGAAAAGTACCCCCTATCTCTTAAAGCCATCATTAGTCAATAAATCTCCATTGGTGTAAGCCCCCATTGGTCTATGCCATTTGCAGTGAAATGCAACCCCAAATGGTACATGGAGTAAAAGTCCTGGACTCCAAATTGAGAAACCCCGTTACAGTCCCAGCTCTGCCAGGAACAAGCTGTATGGCCTTGGGCTAGCCATTTCCCATCCCTGGGCCTCAGGTTGCTCATCTCTATCAGGGGAAGTAGAACAAGATGGCCTCACCTCTCTCTTCACTCACTTGCATGCTGTGTAATGTACAGGATGGGACTTCCTCTCCCTTGAAATAAGACTACTTCTTTCAAGGTTCACTAAGTGTTTCCATGTTCCTGTGACCTCTGGAGTAATTACAAGGGCCTGTTCCTTTTGAGTGCATGTGATACAAAACACAACTTTGGGGTATTCCCTGAACACAAAATCCCCCTAGCTAGGTCCTTGCTCTCTCTTCCTTTGGTGAGTTTCATTTACCTACAACTAGAGGGAGCACAAAGGGGATTTTACTCTAAAACTAATGGAGCACTGTGCCCACCTCTGCCCTACAGTTGCTGTGTAATTTCTCCTCTTGGGGTCTCGAATTCATCGTTTATGAAATGAGAGGGTTGCAGATGTTCCAAGGGCCCTTCAAGCCCTGACATTCTAACACTGCATTACACCTTCTGAATTTCATCTCACATTGGGATGGTCCTTCCCTGGTTGCTAAATGATTTGCTCTCTGGTATTACAGTTAAGCTTTCTATAACTCTGAGATAGGCAGGGCTAGTATCATCATCCCTATTTGGAAACTGAGGAAACATTCAGGGATGTGGAGTGATATGCCTATCATCAAACACTTAGTAAGTGGTAGATCTGGAACTAGAAGCCCCATCCTTTGATTCCTTGTTCAGTGCTCTTTCCACTACACCTTGATTATTTTGTTTCCTCTTTCATTTTTCTCTCCAGGATCCACTTCCTGGCTACAAGTCAAAACTGCTCTCAACTGTGACCCTATCACTGTGACTGCTCAGAGTAATACCCTCAGTTCCAGGCACTTGGCCAGCTCAGCAGACACCTGGCTTTCCCCCAATTCTTCTTCCATTTTCCATTCTGAACCCTCAGTCTCAATAAAACCTCCTAGCTTCTCCCCAACTCTGACTCCAAGCATCATATCCCATCTAGAGTTCCACCGGATATATCACCATGTTGAACCAGAATCTGGCCCTTTGTCTCAATATGCTTGAGACAACTCTCATCCTGGTTCTGATATTGCTTCTTCACCTCACTCTTCACTCCATCCAACCTCTTGTTCAGCATCTGAAGCCCCTAAAGAGATAAGCCACGGTCAGAGAAGATGTTAACTGGAAGGCCCTTAGAGATCTTCCAGTCCAAAGGCCCAGCAGAAGTTGAAAATGAGGAAATTGATTAGTCACAATATAAAAGAGTGGGGTGGGGACCGTGAGGAGCAGGAGGGTGCTGACCCCAACTCCAGCCAATTGCTGCCTGTTCCTGGAAATGTGGGCCCAGTGTGGTCACACTGGAGCCAAACGTTTATGTACAGTATCCTGGTTGTTGAGTGTCGACAACTAATTAAGCCTTTTTAAAAATACTGTCGGGCTTCCCTGGTGGCGCAGTGGTTGAGAGTCCACCTGCAGATGCAGGGGACACGGGTTTGTGCCCCGGTCCGGGAAGATCCCACATGCCACGGAGTGGCTGGGCCCGTGAGCCATGGCCGCTGAGCCTGCGCGTCCGGAGCCTGTGCTCCGCAATGGGAGAGGCCACAGCAGTGAGAGGCCCGTGTACCGCAAAAAAAAAAAAAAAAAATACTGTCTAGGCCAAACACAGCTGTGGACCAGTGGCTCTTGGATTGCCAATTTGCAACCTGTGCTCTGGTCCAAATCCTTCACCCACAGATAAGAGGCCAACATCATGCACCAGATCAGCAGGAGAGGAGGAGGCAGGACCCAGACTTCAGACCCTCTATTCAGAGCTCACCATCCGTCACTCTGAAGCCAGAAAGCAGTTTTGGCCAATTTAACAAGCCTCTGGTGAGAGCCTGCTCTAGAAAGATGTTCTGAGAGGAGACAAAGATGAAGGGATTCTTTTAAAAGATGCCGGCCTTAGCTCCATGGCACTTCTTCACTTAGCTTGGGATCAAAGATTTGGCAGGTTGGGACAAACTAACTTATATTTAGGAAAGAGCTGCCCACGTTCATGGAATTCCTGTGGGCACAGTCCACACTGATTGAATTAGGATTCCGGGGACTTTGCGGGGGAGCATTTTCTGAAATTTGTATTTGGAAATAATTTCAAACATACAAAATTGCAAGGATAAAATAGTGCATAGCACTCTCATGTACCCTTTACCAAAATTCACCTCTTTTTCAGATTTGTCCCATTTGCTTGATTATGTGCTGCACACACACACACCACACACAAATAATATATTTGGAGTTTGAGTGTAGATCACATGCATCATAGCTTTTTACCCCTAAATAGTTCAAACATGTGTTCCTAATGATGCTATTTCTTATAACCACAATACAGATTTCACCGCAGTAAATGTATTTATTTATTTATTATTTTTAGTTGCGGCATGCAGGCTCATAGTTGTGGCACACAGGTTTCTTAGTTGCAGCATGTGGCCTTCTTAGTTGCACCATGTGGACTGCTTAGTTGTGGCATGTGCACTCTTAGGTGCAGCGTGAATGTGGGATCTAGTTCCATGACCAGGGATCGAACCCGGGCCCCCTGAATTGGGAGCGCGGAGTCTTAACTACTACTGCACCACCATGGAAGTCCCAACTTCAGTAAATTTACATTGACTCAGTTCTATCTAATCTACCATTCATATTCCAATTTTGTCAATTGACCCAGTAATGTCCCTTAAAGTATTTTTTTTCTTCCTCCAAAACAGGACCCAGTCCAGGATCAAACATCACATTTCGTTGTCATGTCTCTTTAGTTTCCTTTAATGTGGAATATTTTCACAGCCTTTGTGTGTGTGTGTATATGTGTATGTTTTTTAATGACATTAACATTTTTGAAGAATACAAATTCTTCAATATTCCCCTTTTTTTAAATTAGAATGTATCTCATCTGGGGAGTCTGATGTTTTCTCGTGGTTAGATTCAGCTTATATCAATACATCCCAGTCAGAATACTGCATGAACAATGGCATGTCCTCAGAATATCATACTAGGAGGCATGCTGTGACCATCTGCCCATCACTGGTGATGTTAATTTTTTTTTTTTTTTTTTTTTTCCCTGCTGTACGCGGGCCTCTCACTGCTGTGGCCTCTCCCGTTGCGGAGCACAGGCTCCGGACACACAGGCTCCGCGGCCATGGCTCGCGGGCCCAGCCGCTCCGCGGCATGTGGGATCTTCCGGGATAGGGGCACGAGCCCGTGTCCCCTGCATCGGCAGGCGGACTCTCAACCACTGCGCCACCAGGGAAGCCCTGGTGATGTTAATTTTGATCATTGAGACAAGTTGTGTTCTGATTTCTCCAGTGTACTGTTACTATTTTTTCCCTTGCAACTAATATGCAATCTGTGGAGAGATGCTTTACCACATGCTCAGATCCTGCTCCTCATCAAAGTTATTCCCCAGATTCGTCACCCATTGATGAGTCCTGCCTAAACCAACCTTTCCTATGATGACTGCACAGTGGTGTATTTTCCATTCCACCTCTCCTTCCACAGTTACCTGTTGACACTCAGCATTTTGTTGTCAACTATATCTGTCCCTTCTGGATGGGTGCAGTGTTGATCTCTATCAAGGTAAGTGAGATCTGGAGTTCCACTAGAAAACAATCATTCATAGCCAACATTGCCCAGCCCCTAAGAGCAGATAAAGGTGAACTGGAACAGTAACTCCAAGGGTTTCAGCTAAAGGAGCTGAGACCCTCAGAGAAGTAAAGTGGCACAGAGATTCCTCTATGCAGGGGCTTCACACAAACAGTGTCTGTTTCAGGACTTCCCTGGTGGTCCAGTGGGTAAGACTCCACACTCCCAATGCAGGGGGCCTGGCGCAGCCTAAATAAATAAATATTTTTTAAAAAATTATAAAACGAAACAAAACAAAACAAAAAAACAGTGTTTGTTTCAAATTCTGTCTCTGTCTCTTCCCCTCACCTGCTCTGTAACCTCCAACAGCTCACCTAACTTCTTTCAGCCTCTGGTTCCTAATTCTTACCTTAGAGGCTCATTGGGAAGATTAAGAAACAATGCTCATCTTACTGGGCCCACAGAGTGCTAAATGAGAGGTACATATTATACGGAATATAGGAAAATTAGGTTGTGCTTGAATTATGTTTCATTTCAACAAACATCTGCTGAGAATCTACCACGTACCAAGGCACTATGGTGGAGGCTAAAGACTAGCCTAGAGGTAGAGACTAAATATATCAGCCCTCAAAAAGCTCACAATCTAGAGGAAGAAAAAGACAAACTTAATTCCACTCCTAGTACTTACCCCCTCCCCAAATTAAAACATACATCCACACAAAAATTTCTTCAAGAATGTTTATGGCAGGACTTCCCTGGTGGCTCAGTGGTTAAGAATCTGCCTGCCAACGCAGGGGACACCGGTTCGAGCCCTGGTCCGGGAAGATTCCCACCTGCCATGGAGTAACTAAGCCCGTGTGCCACAACTATTGAGCCTGCGCTCTAGAGCCCACGAGCCACAGCTACTGAGCCCAAGTGCCACAATTACTGAGGCCTGCGCACCTAGAGCCCACACTCCTCAACAAGAGAAGCCACCGCAGTGAGAAGCCCGCACACCGCAACAAAGAGTAGCCACAGCTAGAGAAAGCTCGCACGCAGCAACAAAGACCCAACACAGCCAAATATAAATAAAATAAATTTATTTTTAAAAATAGATGGATAGCAGCATGGAGAGATGGACAGATATGTGATAAAACAAGGATGATAAAGTGTTAACGGTAGAAACAAGATGTCAGAGAAATGGGAGTTAACTGGAAAATTCTCTCAGCTTTGCTGTATGTGTGAAATATTTCATAATAAAATGTTGCAGTGGAAAGCCAGTACTGTACAGTGTGAGTCAGAGTTTGATAAATGATGTGGTAGAGAAATAACCAGTTTTCTCTGCTGTGGGAGTGGAGAGGAGAAAGTGATTACTTCTGCTGGGAGTGGATGGTGGCAGGGGTCAAGCAGAGTCTCAGAGAGGAGGAGTCCTAGGAAATGGGCCTAAAAGATAAGATTTTAAACGCAGAAGAGGGAAAGGGGGAAAAGGGCATCCCAGTAGATAAAACAGGGTAGCGTGAAAATGCTAGGCTCTTTTGGGAAGCTGCAAGGGAGCAGAGAGACTTTGGGGGCAGAATGGCAAGAGAGGAGGCCGATGAGTTGAACTGTGCTCAGGCTGGGATGGGAATTAAAAGACAGACAAGAGCATGTGGTTTTGACTCAGTAAACAATGGGAAGCCACTGAGTGTGTGTATGTGTAAGGCTTTGACATCTGACAGCAGGAGTAGAGGAAGGCAGTGGAGACAGCCAGCAATGCGAAGAACAGCCAGCAGTGGGGAGAACAGCAAGTCAAAGTTTTCTATTGCTTTTATTAGCCAGCTGACAAGGGGGGCAATTTTTGTGACAGAAAAGTGGTCAAGACATGACCTTCCCGGAGGTGAGAAGTCTGAAAGTGAATCAGGGAGATAATTCAGCTTGTCTTTAATTCCCAGCTCTCTAGTAACTTTGATCTCCCTAAAGACTTCCTGTTCCCTTTGAAGGTCTAGGCTGCCCGTTGACCTCCCCTCTGACCCTCAGCCACAGCCCAGAATCTGCAGCTCACCCTCAGCACCCTCCGGAATGAACACACTGGGAGTCGGGAAGCCTGCTTTCCAGTCCTGCTGTTGCCACCATCCCTCTCTGCGGCCCAGATTCCTCACCTGTAAATCAGTTGTGCTGGCCCCACTGTTCCCTGTGGTTCCTTCCAGTTTGGAGACTTCTCTACTCCAGTCTTTTTCTTTTCTTTCTTTCTTTCTTTTTTTTTTTTTTTTTTTTTTTTTTTTGGCTTTGCCACGCAGCTTGCAGGGTCTCAGTTCCCTGACCAGGGATCTAACCCATGCCCCCTGCAGTGGAAGCACGGAGTCCTAACCACTGGAATGCCAGGGAATTCCCTGCTCCAGGCTTCTTGCAACCAGCCTGCCAGGCTCTCTCTCAAATGTTAATTTTCCCCTTGATGTGCAGGTGTCTTTCTGATCACAGCCCCCACTGTCGTTTTCCTATCTTACCTCTTTCCTCCCCGGTCAGGGGTGTCACTGCGGTGTCCAGCTCCAGCTCCTGGCTGATCTGGGCTGACGCTTGAAAGAGCTCTGCTGGCAGGTCAGGAGCCTCTGAGCTTCAGGGGCTGAAAGTGTGAAAGGGGTAACAATTCCCACTGCCCTGGTTGTAAGAATAACAAGAAAGTGATGTGTGAATGCACAGCCTGGGGACTTATCTTCTCTCCTCCACACCTTCCCTCCATTTCCCCAAGTTCACAGAGGACAGGTAGTGACTTACCTGAAAAGGATACAGGACAGTCACAGCCCTCCTTGGTCCAGCACCCATGACACCTGTTTCCAATCTTCACACCAGCCCTGCAAGCAAAACAGGACAGAAATGCCCCATATCCCCAACTCTTACTGAGTTCTAGGAAAAGCTCAAAGTTTCACACACATAATCTCCTTTAATTCTCACAGTGAGGCTGAGGTTGGTATCTGTTCCCCTTCTGACAGTTAAGGAACTGAAGGCTCAGAGAAGCTACATAACTTGTCCAAGGTCACATAGCCAAATCCCAGAAATTCACAACCGAAGTATCAAAAGGAAGAATTACTTGGTGTCCTATATGCCCAGCACCGACTTTTAAAAATATATACTATATTGGGCTTCCCTGGTGGTGCAGTGGTTGAGAGTCCACCTGCCGATGCAGGGGACATGGGTTCGTGCCCCGGTCCGGGAGGATCCCACATGCCACAGAGAGGCTGGGCCCATGAGCCATGGCCGCTGAGCCTGCGTGTCCAGAGCCTGTGCTCCGTAATGGGAGAGGCCACAGCAGCGAGAGGCCCGCATATCGCAAAAAAAAAAAAAAAAAAAAAAAATATATATATATATATATATATATATATATATATATATACATACATACTATAATCCCCACAGCTAGAGTCCACTCAGGCCCTGAGAAGCCTGCCCCGGGGTCCTGGCGCACACATGGGAAGGTGGGGTTGGGCAGGGTTGCTCACCAGTCTGGGGTGGCAAAAGGAAAAGGCCTAGAGGTGGCATTTGCTGCTTCCTGAGGGACAGTAGGACTTCCCCAGACTCATCCTTTCACTGAGCTAATCCTGAAGCTTCACCTGAGAGTCAACTGGTGGGAAAGAGGCAAGGGAGGGCCTTCCAGGGTCTCTCAAAGACACAGAGTCAGCAAGCTGAGAAATGGCAAGGCACATGCAGGGCGGGCATGTTCAGAGAAGTAGGAGCAGAGAGGAGAGTAGACTCCCTTTGGTGGGTGGAGGTCCCTCTAGGCCTCGGCTCCCAGGAGCAGCTTCCCATGCTATCTGAGCAGGCAGGCCATGTGCGGTCAACCTTCTACGGATAACCCCAGCACCGCACTTATGGCCTCAATAAAATCTTCAGAAGAATGCAGCTCAGATGCCACCCCTGGCGGCCCTTCCCTGACTCTACTCGGGGGAAGAGGTTCATGTCCTCAGGTTATGTGTTCACCAGAGGATGAGCACCTTCTGCCCTGGTCCAAGCCACTTCTGATTCCTCCATCCACAGCAAGTGGTGCTGTGTCTTCACTGGGTTGTGTACTTATACTGCCTCAACTACTGCCAGGGCTCATGGTCCCCTAAATAGATGACATGCGGGCAGGACTGCTTGATCCCCATGGGAGGCTGGGTCCCTTGGAGTCCCACTCAGCTCGGAGAGCCCATGACTTCTGAACAGACAAACCTTCCCATCCTCATTATCTGTGGTTACTTAAAAATAGGTCCAGGGCCTCCCTGGTGGCGCGGTGGTTGGGAGTCCGCCTGCCGATGCGGGGGATGCGGGTTCGTGCCCCGGTCTGGGAGGATCCCGTGTGCCGCGGAGCGGCTGGGCCCGTGGGCCGTGGCCGCTGGGCCTGCGCGTCCGGAGCCTGTGCTCCGCAACGGGAGAGGCCACAACGGTGAGAGGCCCGCATACCGCAAAAAAAGACAAAAAAAAAAAAAAAAAAAATAGGTCCAAAAATTCTTAGACACTTTTCCCTTTCAAAGGTGGAGCCTCATTCTTCTCCCCTTGAATGAGGGCCAGACTTAGCGACTTGTTTCTACTGCATAGAATGTGGCAGAAGCAGTGCTCTGACTTTGGAGGCCAACACACAAAAAGTTATAGCTTCCTCCTCGTTCCTTCCTCTTGGACCGCTCACTCTGGAGGACGTCAGTCACCATGTCTTTAGGACACTTATGCAGCCCTGTGGAGGAGCCCCTGTGGGAAGGGAGGTCTCCCACCATCAAAGCCAGCACCAGCCGGCCAGGTGAGTGAGTGAGCCCCATGGAAGGGGATGCCCCAGCCTTAGCCAAGCCTTCAGATGACTGCAGCCCCTGCCCATGCATGACCACAATGCTTGAGACTTCAAGCCAGGACTGGCCAGCCAAGCCATTCTCGAATTCCTGATCCACAGAAACTGTGAGAGATAATGAATGTATCTTGTTGAATTAAGCCACTAAGTTTAGGGTAATTTGTTGCACAGCAGTGGATAACTAAGACATTACCCTCCTCCCCATTGCCTCTCAGAAAGCTCCCTCTGCTCCAGCCATACTGAACCACTCCACGTTCAAAGCAACACATTTCTGCTGAGTACCTTGTGTGCCAACCCAGGCCAGACACGGGATAGGGCAGTGAACCGGTTAGATCAGCATGGCCACTGTCCTGAGGAGCTTAAGGAGTCACACACTCCAAACATTTACAGATCCTGCTTTTGCCCACATTGTGCCCTCACCCAGAAAGCTTGCCCCAGCCCACCCCTTATAGCTAGATCCTGAACATTTTTGTTTTTGTTTTTTTTTTTTTTCTTTTTGCGGTATGCGGGCCCCTCACTGCCGTGGCCTCTCCTGTTGTGGAGCACAGGCTCCGGATGCGCAGGCCCAGCGGCCATGGCTCACGGGCCCAGCCGCTCCGCGGCATATGGGATCCTCCCAGACCGGGGCACGAACCCGTATCCCCTGCATCGGCAGGCGGACTCTCAACCACTGCGCCACCAGGGAGGCCCTCCTGAACATTTTTGAATTGACCATTCTCCTTCAGCCCTGAACCTCCTCCACGAAGCCTTTTCTGATTGCCCCATTGGAAATGAGCCTTCTCATCTCTGAACTCCTATAAAGCTTTATCTCAACCTTAGCTTGATCACTTAGCATCTTCCTTGTATTATGATTATTCATATTTATTACCTCTCAGGTTAGCTGCTGTAGTCCCCTTGGGGAAGATGTCTTATATGTGTCTGTATTCCCCACATAACTAGTATACAAAGTGTCATGTGCATAGTTATCATTCAAGAAATGTACATTATACGGGCTTCCCTGGTGGCGCAGTGGTTGAGAGTCCGCCTGCCAATGCAGGGGACGCGGGTTCGTGCCCCAGTCCGGGAAGATCCCACATGCTGCAGAGCAGCTGGGCCCGTGAGCCGTGGCCGCTGAGCCTGCGCATCCGGAGCCTGTGCTCTGCAACGGGAGAGGCCACAACAGTGAGAGGCCCACGTACCGCAAAAAAAAAAAAAATGTACATTATGCAGATGAACATGTGAATGAAGCTTTCCGAACCCCTCCTTTAGAATTTTTATGGAGGCTGCTTTACACCGATGGGATCTATTAAATCTCTGGCGATTGATTCAACCTCCAGCCCCTCTGCCCTCCCCAGAGGTCAAGGGGGTGGGATGAAAGTTCCAACCTCTAATCACCTGGTTAGTTTCCCTGGCAACCAGCCTCCATCCTTAGGTGCTTTCCAAAAGTCACTAGGTTGATGTAAACTAGGGTGTGGTTGACCAGAGTTTGTTATGAATATCAAGATATCTTTATTGATCTTTCTGCTTAGGAAACTTCAAGAGATTTAGGAACTCTAATGGAGTTCTAATGGAGCCAGGAATGGAGATGAAGGCCAAATATATATTTATTATAAATCACAATATCACAGTGAAAAGTCTCATTGGGCGGTGGGATTTCAAACAAGTACAGAGCAGCATTTTACTTGCCAAACTTACTTGACAAAGTAACAGCTTATCTTCCTGAACTTTCTCAGTGGTAGAGTTTGGATTCAAGCATTAAGCTCTCTTAACACATTTTTTAAAGTTATTGTAAAATATATGTAGCATAGAACTTAACATTTTAATAATTTTTAAGTGTACAGTTCAGTGGCAGTAAGTACCCTCACATTCTTCTGCAACCCACACCACTATCCATCTCCAGAACTTTTTCATCATCCCATATTGGAATTCTCTACCCATTGAACACTAACTCCCCAGTCTCCCTGCCCCAGTCCCTGGTAACCATTGTTCTATATTCTATCTATGAATTTGACTACTCTAGGTATCACATATAAGTAGAATCATACAGTATTTGTTTTTTATGGCTGGCTTATTTCAGTTAACATAATGTCTTCAATGTTCATCCATGTTGTAGCATACATCAGAACTGCATTCTTTTTTTTAATGTCTTTTTTTTAACATCTTTATTGGAGTATAATTGCTAACGTCTTTTTAAAAAGAATATATTTATTTATTTATTTATTTGGCTGCACCAGGTCTTAGTTGCAGCACTTGGGATCTTCGGTGAAGCATGCAGGATCTTTCAGTTGCGGCATGCGGGATCTAGTTCCCCAACTAGGGATCAAACCCGAGCCCCCGGCAGTGCAAGCATGGAGTCCTAACCACTGGACCACCAGGGAAGTCTCAAATGCTTTTTGATAAAAATGATTGTGTTATGAGCATCCTTACTTTGAGCATAATGCGTGTTTCTTGATGCTTCAGTGTTGACACGCCGAATCCTTCTACCTCTGTCAGTGCCTGTTTCTCTCTACAGTGAAAGGGCTCACCTGGGTCTTCTTTATAGCTATGACTCTGGCTTTTGCCTTCCTTGAAGACTTGGGCCCTGACTCCATCTGTCCCTTGGGCAGGAGTGGGTGGACTGTGTGTTCTCTAGACAGAGAAGGGATATGACCTTGGTCAGCACATTTTCTTGGCCTGGAAAGCCCATCGTAAGGGGTGGGTAAGCACAGTATAATAAATATAAACAAGAATATTGTACTATCATTATAAATGAGATAAATATTGCTGTATCAGCAATCATATCACAATATCTAAATGTATCAAAGTAACACCTTGTATACCTTAAAATTATACAACGTTACACATCAAATTTATTCAACTAAAATATTTTTTAATAATAAAAATAAAAGGGTGCACAAGTGAGTCGAAGGAGATGAACTCAGGGAGTCTGATGCCATAGCTAGGAACACACATCTGACTCTTGCATCATGACAGGCCACACCCCTCTCTGCTCAAGCAGGTTGGTGAAAACCACCTCCAGGCATTTCTCCTGGCACATATCACCCCAGAACCCAGCCAGAGATCAGCACTGATGTCAATGGGGAATCCCAGGCAATCAGCATGCCCAAGACCCAGCCTGAAGAGAGGGACATGGCAGCCTAGTCTGGCTCTTCCGGACACCCAGGTGAGAAAAACACTGCCTAGAGGCATGGTTAACAGTTTATGTATGGAAGGAAGCCCCTGCCCCAGAGAACTTCTCTGAGATCCCACAAGGGGATACAGCACCCACATGCTGTACCTGCCTGTCCCAGACCTGAGACTCATGGGCGTGTTCAGCATCCTTCCTTAAAAGCATGGGAGATAAGTATGACGCTGTACACGCCAGCATCACCCTGTTTCTGGGCTCCAGTTCTGGCTCCTTCATAATGAGCTGTGAGGACTTTAGGTGATGTATAAAAGTACCAGAACCCAGCATGCCCTTGGTAAGTGGAATCAAGGCTCATCGTCATCATGTTTCAGCTCTGTTGGAGGGGAGAGTAGGTTGACCATGAGAGGTTATGGGTTTTGTCATCTACAGCATGCGAAAAACCAGAGAAGACCGATGGAAAGGAACACAGTGAGCAGGAGCAGAGAGCTGTTTCCAGGCTGCCATGGACCTGGGGGGGCAGGTCACACACTCACCAGTCCAGTCCCATTCTCAGCAGTCAGAAGAAGCTCTTGCCCAGGTCACTTGCTCAAGCTGGGGACTCACCTGCCCAGTTTAGACTGGAAAGTTACTGGAGAAGACCCTGTTCAGCCAATGGGCAAGAAAAAGACCCACACTTTGTTCCAAGATAGAACCTAAGGGGGCTGTGCTTCATGCGACTCCCCTGGCTCTTCCCTGGGTGCCGGTGATGTTGCTCACATCATCAGGAATGAAGCACTGCACAAGTAATTTGGGGCCAAAGCACCTGGCTGTGAGCACTGGCTTTGTCACTCACCAGGGAGTGATCTTGGGCAAGTCAGTTAAGTTCCATAAACCCCAAGTTGCTCATCTATAAATCAAGCACAGGGTTAGTGAGAGGGTCAAGGGAGATAGACAACACACGAAAGTGCTCTGTAAATGATCAAACTCTACACAAAGGATAGGTATTATTATTGTTAAATAACTCCATGGCCAGGATTCTGGATTCTGGTATTGGCCCTGCCTTTACCTAGAGTAAGTCCCTAGCCTCTCTGCCCATTTAAATTGTTGGGCTAGGGACTTCCCTGGTGGTGCAGTGGTTAAGATTCTGTGCTGCCAATGCAGGGGGCCTGGGTTCAATCCCTGGTCTAGAAACTAGATCCCACATGCATGCTGCAACTAAGAGTTCGCATGTCACAACTAAGGAGCCCTCTTACCGCAACTAAGACCTGGTGCAACCAAAAAAATAATTGGGCTAGAAGAGTTTCTTTATTTGATTCAGTCTAACAGTCAACAAGATCAGAGTAGGAAAGGCAGGGGTTGTGAACCTTGTGTGGGCGGGCCATGCAAAGGCAAACGGACAGCAGCAACCAGCACTGAAAGACCACAGGAAGAGACCTCACATGGGGTGGCCTAAAGTACGGCATTGAGCCAAGCTTCTGGCAGTGCTGGGTTTAAGCAGGGAGACCTCAGCTCAACCTCAGTTTCCTGAGCAGCTCCAGGACAAAGCTGGCACCACTGTTTGGAAGGGCCACTCCGTGCAGGACTGGTGTCTGCAGGCCAGGCAGACATGATGTCATCTGTGCATCTGGAAACCACAGACCAGCGCTCCTGGGTCTCCAGCGGCTCTCATGTTTTCTGGCCAGGATCCCCAAGTTCCGTTCTCTCTATATCCCCAATCCTTTGCATTCCAGGCTCCCAAGGAACTGAGCTAGGACCTCCTGGGCTTCCGTCCAAGCATCTAGTTCCAAATTCCGCCCGCCTTCGTCCCTTGGGAGTAAACAATATGACTTTAAACAAAGACTGCTGCCTCAGCCTTGAGGAAAATCCTGGGCCAGTTTCCGTGCTCTGCTGACTGTTTATTTCTTCATACCCACACTTAGTGCCAAGATAGAACCTGAGGGGCTGTGTTTATTGAGATTCTCCTGTCTCCTCCCTGGGCTTCCAGGTGCTGCGAAAGGTGCTCACATTCACAAGGTCCACACAAGTGCAGCAGGTGTGTTTCAAATCAGAAACTTGGTCGTTCAATCCCAGCTCTCTCCTTTCGTTAACTGGCAAGTCTGTCACCCTCTCTGAAACTTAGCGTCTTTGTCTGCAAAATGGGGCCAATAATATTGATGTCACAAGGTTGCTGTGAGGATGGTATCATTCCGGGCACGTCCGGTGGCTGCACACAGTGGGTGCTCAACATCAATGACCTTTCTGCTCTCCTCTCCCCCTTCCATTAGACCATGGTTCTCTCTCCCCTGGAGGGGAGTTCAAGTTCCCATTTCTGGGCCTCACCACCACAGTATCTGATTCAGCATTTCTGAGATTTGCATTGCTAACAAGCCCCCAAGGGCTGCTGCTCCGGTGGTCCAGAGGCTACTCTTGGAGAACCCTCATCTCCCTTGTGAGGAGGAGGTGGAGGGTCTCTATTCCCAGCCTGGCACACAGGGGAGCTCCAGGATGGACTTGTCAAAAGTGAAAGACTTCAGGGCTTCCCTGGTGGCGCAGTGGTTGAGTCTGCCTGCCGATGCAGGGGACATGGGTTTGTGCCCCAGTCCGGGAAGATCCCACATGCCGTGGAGCGGCTGGGCCCGTGAGCCATGGCCGCTGAGCCTGCGCGTCCGGAGCCTGTGCTCCGCAACGGGAGAGGCCAAAACAGTGAGAGGCCCGCGTACTGCAAAAAAAAAAAAAAAAAAAAAAAGTGTAAGACTTCAAGTATTTATTATATTATAATTGACATATCAAAAAATTCACCCATTTTAAGGTGTACGGTTTGATAAGCTTTAGTAAATTTACAGAATTGTGCAACCATCTCCACAATCCAGTTTTAAAATATTCCCACCACTCCAAAAAGTTCTCTTGGGCCATCTGTGGTCAATCCATGTCCACTCCAAGCTCCAGGCAACCACTGGTCTGCCTTCTGTCTCTAAGTTTTGTTTTTACAAGAAATTTCACATACATGGACTCATATAATTTGTAGTCTTTTGTGGCCAGCTTCTTCTGGTCAGCATAATGTTGTTTTTTTGTTTTGTTTTGTTTTGTTTGCGGTACGCAGGCCTCTCACTGTTGTGGTCTCTCCCGTTGCGGAGCACAGGCTCTGGACGCACAGGCTCAGCGGCCATGGCTCACGGGCCCAGCCGCTCCACGGCATGTGGGACCTTCCCAGACTGGGGCATGAACCCGTGTCCCCTGCATCGGCAGGTGGACTCTCAACCACTGCACCACCAGGGAAGCCCCAGCATAATGTTTTTGAAGTTCATCCATGTCATAGCATGTGTCAGGAGTTCATTCCTCTTTACTGCTGAGTACTATTCCATCGTGTGGGTGCATCACAATTGGTTTATCCACTCGCCAACGATGGACACCTGAATTGTTTCCAGTTTTTGATATTATGAATAATATTGTTATGAACATTCACACACGTGCCCTTGTGTGGACATGTGTTTCCAAATGCTGTCTTTAAAGGTAAATCGTAATTTACCAAGTCTCTCCTTCCCAGTCCTTGGAGCGTCTGCAGCCAATACTGTTAGCGACTAAGGGCTAATGGGAAGCCCAGGCTCTCCTGTCAGCAGCTAAGATCAAACTCAGACCCCTCCCCAGGCCCTGTCTCCCTGCAGCCTCACCTTACCCACTAGTCACGGCCCTCCCCCCCTCCATTACCCCAAATGTCATGCCTTGATTTAGAACTGGTGATTAAAGGATTTTGCCTTTCAGTTAAATTAAACTGCTCAAAGCAGCCAGCAGGGAAGAGAATGAAAACAGGATTGACCCAGATCTCTTAAAAGTCCTGGGGTTTCTCATCTCTCCTGAGCATCACTAGGACTAGATAGATGTCCCCATGGATACAGCACTGTCTGGTCCAAAAGTAGCATCCTCTGTATGTGCACAGCGGTCAGAGCAAACCGAGGACCCAGACACTGGCCTTCTACCCCAACGCCCCTGATTCTTGCTGCTATTTGGCTCCCCTTGGTTTGGCTGACTTCATGTCTGACACACCTAGACTCTATTCCTTCTCTCCCACGGACATCCCAGCCGCTGTACGGGAAAGTATTTTTCCTGCTCCACTTCCGAGTCCTTCCATCTGCCACACGAGGGGGGCACCAAAGCTGTTATCCTGGACACACACACTGTCCCTTGCAAGGGCCCCAAAAGAATCGACTGAGCAAAGGCTGACTGCCTAAGACCCTTTGCCCTGAGCCAGTTCCCCTCTCCCATTCCAATAAACCTCTCCCATGTCCAGGTAGTTTCCGGGCTCAAATCTTAAGCCATGCCATTTGGTAAAGGAGGTTCTGGCCTCAGGGCTCAAAGATTTGAGTTTGCATACCTGTGCGGACTTGTGGCAGCAGTGACCTCGGGCTCTATACCACGAAGAAATTGATGTTTTTCATCCCGCCGGCCTCCGGGTGCAGATGAGATAACAGGAAGAGATTTGTTGGGTGCACCGCTCTGGAAACCCGTGGGGCACATGTAGGCCCCAGGTCAAAAGGATTCAGAGAGCAGGAAAGACTTCACTCCTGTCACCAGTGAGTGTAGAAACAAGGACCTTTTCAGAGAAATGGCCTCTCAGGAACTGCCATCCTTGACTTGCTCTCCGGATTTGCCAAGTCAAATGGTGGCCCTGACAGGAGTTAAAGAGGTGCATCATAGTGGTGGATTATAGTTGTGTTTTTATCTAGTAATGAGAGGTTGGGTGACTTAGGTTGGGAAATGTCTGTGCATATACTGCAGAAGGGATTATAACGAGTAGCTGAGAACGAAGGCCTGGAGTGTGAATCCTAGCCCTGCTACTTACTAGCTGTGTGACCTTAGGCAAATTACTTAACATCTCTGGGACTTCGTTTCCTCATCTATAAAATGGGAGTAGGGCTTCCCTGGTGGCGCAGTGGTTAAGAATCTGCATGCCAATGCAGGGGACACGGGTTCGAGCCCCGGTCCGGGAAGATCCCACATGCCGCAGAGCAAATAAGTCCATGCACCGCAACTACTGAGCCTGCGCTCTAGAGCCCACGAGCCGCAACTACTGAAGCCCACGTGCCACAACTACTGAAGGCTGCGTGCCTAGAGCCTGTGCTCTGCAATAAGAGAAGCCACCGCAATGAGAACCCTGTGCACCACAACGAAGAGTAGCCCCCACTCGCCTCAACTAGAGAAAGCCCGCGCGCAGCAACAAAAACCCAAATGCAGCCAAAAATAAATAAATAAATAAATAAATTTTTTTTTAAAAATGGGAGTAATCATCTTACAAGGTTACTGTGAAAATTAAGTGAGGGAATGTGTGTGAAATTCTCAGCTCATTAGTTGATAGTGTGTCAAGAGTGGCAATTTTCTTGTTTATGTTTTATTTTTAATAAAGCATTTCCTGAGTGCCTCTTATCCATTCGGTTATCCATTCGTTTGTTCATTCATTTGTTCATTCATCTAGTCAGCAGAAACCTTCAAGTGCTAACAGTGTGCCAGAATCTATGAAATGCACTCGAAAAAGAAAATAATACAGTGCTTGACCATTTTTAAAGCTCTTTTACATGCATTGCCTTGTTTTACCTTCCCACTACCTTCAGGGCGACGTTAAGAGAACAGAGGCTCTGAGGATGCAGTGATTTGCCTAAGATACCAAATAAACAGTGGCACAACTCCCTCCAACTCATGTTTTCATTTCTTTTTTTCAATTAAAAAAATTTTTTTTAATATTTATTTATTTACCTTGGCTGCACCAGGTCTTCGTTGTGGCATGCATGTGGGATCTAGTTCCCTGACCGGGGATCGAACCTGGGCCCCCTGCATTGGGAGCATTGGGAGCTTGGAGTCTTACTCACTGGACCACGAGGGAAGTCCCCCAACTCATGTTTTCAGACATTCAATCCAGTTTACTTTATAGGACACCTCACTGCCAGAAGGACAGGGTCATTAATAAATGAGTAAGACGGGGCCTCTCCCTGCCAGTCTCCATAGTCTCTGCTCCCAGAACTCAGGACACCTCCCCTCACTGTAGTCTTTTCCCCAGGGCTCTATTAGAGTTGCTTGTTCTGATTTATCTCCGGACACCAGGAGTCTGCCCAGAACACGGTATGGCATCTGGATGATGCCTGTGTCCATCTGGGTTCTCAGCTGCCAATAATGGGGCAGGGCCCAGGGCCCAGGTGGTGCCCCAGCTGTAAAGAGTCTGGTAAAGCTTAGGTCTGGCTTCTACCTGGAGGAGTGGGACTCAGAGTGGGGGAGTCCACAGCACAGGAGAATGTTCAAAGTTTCTGGGAAGCCAAAGAGAATCCACGTGTACTGTGTCCTGGCCTGAAACTGAATCTGGGTGGCTGGGGAGACCTATATACGTTTAGCCTAATTAAAGAGTAAGGAATCCTTCCAGCAGAGCCTCAGTGACTCTACGGGGGCTTAGGGCCAGGATCCAAGACTTCTGATGGCCAAAGGTATTCAGATGGATTCCTGGCCAAGGAGGCCTCACGCTGCACAGGCTCAGAGACACACAGCCTCCTGGCCTTGCCCCACCCATGTGCAGGGGCAGGATTCACTGGCATGTGGCCACTCCCAGGCAAGGTGGGAACCTCAATAATGAGGGGCCCGAGGCAGCTCCTTCCTGGACACCAGCTTTGGGAGCAGTCATCGAGTCTGACCCTGAGCATTCCACAAACTGCGTCCAGCTGAGCTATGGGTTCCAGGGGTGATCCCGTTCTCCATGCTCTGATACCCTATGATACCCTAAAAAGTACACAACTCCTCTACCCAGCTCAGTTTCTCTTAGGCCAATTCTGTTGAGAATAGGGAGAGCCAGAGAAACACAAAGAGAATAAGAGAAATGGCAGCTAAGATAAACATGAGATAAGTGCATGGAAAAGCCCCTGGGAAAGCAGAGGAAGAGCTGATTAATGCTGCCTGGGGGGCCTGAGAATGCTGGGGAGGAGGACCGAACCCAGTGAAAAGGATTGGCAAAGCGGGGGAAGGAAAGGTGTTTCATGAGAGGGAACAGAGTTCAGGAACATAGATCTGTGAATAGGCAAATCACTGAGGCTCGCTGAGGATGCACAGGGCTGAGGATGCACGGGAGGCAGGAAGCAGGCAGGAAAGGCCAGCAGGGCAAACCGGAACGTGAGACCTTGCTGTGACCTTCAGACAGAGACCAAACTGCTTGGGAAATTGAGGCATTTGAAAGGAAAATGAACATTTGGGCTGAGACATAAAGCTGTGTATGGAGTGCCTCCTCTTTGCCCAGTGGCTTACAGGCATTTTCTCCACATCACGCAATGTGCACATTTTACAGGGGCAGACACGACAGAGCCATGGTTTTTCTATGGTATAAGCCCTGTCCAAGGAGGAGGCAGGGCAGAAGGGAGCTCGGCAGAGCCATAGCAGCTCCTTGAGGGTGAGGACCCCCTTACACGGAAGGAAGCAAGTTGGAGCTTATTAAAGAGTTCACTCTTCTGATCTTAAGACCTGAAACCTGGTCCGTACTCTGGGTCACCATAACGCTGTCAAGGTCACCACACCCAACTCCTTGAATGAGCCACCTGTCAAGAAACACCCACACTGAGGCTTCTCAGTGGCAGGGCCCATGTGCCTGGTGCCTGGCAGGTGCTCAGTGATAGCTGTTGGATGAAGCTTTCTGTAAAGAATTATTTTCGTTGTCTCCTGGCTTTGGCCAACACCTCAGGAAGTAACTCCCAGTCTCTCTGGTTCACCGAAGTCATTCAGAAGAGGAAGGGGCCCTTCCACTTCCACGGGGCCGCCCAGCGTGGGAGTGCTGCCAGAGCCCCGCAGGCAGCTGAGTCAGGGTTGGGGGAAGACTTCTTAGAGTAGGAGAGGCCTAGGTGACCCCATGGAAGTGGGGGGTGGGTAAGTGGAGGGGGCAGTGGGAGGTGGGCTCAGGAGTGAGGACGGGTCTGGTGGAGGAAAGAATGTCGGCGCCCTCCCACCTCTCAGGGCCGTGTTTTCCTCTGTGAACAGCAGCTTCTCCTGCCTCAGCAGCCTTCTCCAAGGTGTTGGATTTAAGGAGAGGGTGGAGGGAGGGAAGGAACCAGCTCTGCCTGAGCCGGGGTATGGACTAGGTCCTCTTGCTATGTGCCAGCCTCAGGTGTTATCTGTGGTGACTCACAGCCCCTCCCGGCCTGTTTACCCATCTACAAAATGGGCTCCGTTATGGGGTTTCCTGAAGGTGTTAGGTGATTTTTGTTGTTCTCTTGATTTTGTCTGTTGTTTTTGAGTTCTGTGGAGGATAACAGATGAACCAACTGGACCCTCTGTGTTGGACTCACCACAGTCAGACCTGGCATTTTTGAGTACTTGCTGGAACTATTCTAACTTCCTTATATGTATTGTCATTTCATTCTCAAACCACCCTGCTATTATCCGCATTTTGCAGATAATGAATGTGAGCTTTCCATCCACCCATTCCCTCACCCAGCACGCTCATCAGGTGCCCAGTGGCCTGGGCTCCGGGTCAGCCCACACTTGTCAGCACACTTGGCCTTCCGAGACAGCCAGATGTCTGGGCAGGACTTGCAGCTCTTAGTTAGACCTGTCATCACACCCTGTTTCAGCCCCGACTGGCCTCCTTCCCTACCTGCCTGGGTAGCTCGGCAGCTGCCAAGGCTTGTCATGCTTCCCCCCCAACCCAGTTGTTTGGGTGCCGGCAAATGCCAGGCAGGTGAGGAGCCCCAGCTTCCACCAGCCCAGCTGCCCTCGCCTTCCAGGTGCAGGGTAGGTGTGGGGCAGGGAGTAGGGGAGAGACAGGGTGTCTCCCAGGCTCAGAATTGTTGAGATGGAACCTCAACTGAATCACAGTATTAACTCGTCTAGAACTGGGGCTCAGGAAAACAAAATACCTGTGTGTGTACAGGGAGAGACCTGGCATCCTAGTAACATGAGTGGCCAGGAGGTGTCCTCCGCCCAGGTGCAGGCGCAATTTACTTCCCTCTTCAAACTTAAATCAAGTGGTCCCAACTTCTCCCTTTCTTCAGAACCATTTGTTCAGGACCCATCACGAGCCCAGGAAAGAGAGGGAAAGTGGGGCTTCCTGCATAAAATAGGAAATTAAGTCTCACAGGAATCCAGCAATGTTGCAGTCACCCAGAGGTGGCTTCTGGGCTCAAGAAGCTGAAGCCCAGATCCAGAACTGATGGTCTTAGGAAGGGGGCTTGGACATACTAGGAGAAAGTCAGGAAAGAGTCTTGGACTTGGAACCTGAAGCACAAACGTCTACTCCCACCTCTGCTGTTTGGTGGCCAAGTAAGCGAAAGTGACTCACCCATCGATGAGCACGAGTGTCCGCGTCCCTGAAATGGAGGCAACCCCACCTCATGAGAATCTAGCGAGAATGGCCACAGAGGAGAGAAACCAGCATCCACAAAGCCAGTCCTCAGGAACCCAGCTCCATGGAAGAAGTGCTCTGTGGGTAAATAGGTTTGGAAAATGCTCTCTCCTCTCCTGAAATGTGTGCCACAGGTGAAGGATTCAGAGAAGCCCTGCAATAAGGAAAGCAGGTGGAAATTGTTTAACACAGCGTTTCCCAAACTTGGCCCAGGAAAGAAGTGTTCTGTGGGGTGGTGCTGTGAGTGCCCTGAACGTGAACATTAGGTGGCTGTGGTGTTTGGAAAACGGCAAGTAGCCCACTTTCGTTGGGGAGAGGATTCAACAGCAATGTGGAAACCAGGTAGGCCTTCAACACACTCCTACACAGTGGGTGGAAGTGGACATGGACATGGCTGCGTTGAAGACAGTTTGACTACACTGATTAAAATGTCGAAGTCTCTACCGCTTGATCTGGTAATTCCACTTCTAGTAAATTATCTTGCATAAGTACTTGCACTTAATTATATGTACAAGAATGTTCACTGAAGCATCACATGTAAATATAAAAAGAAAAAAAAGAAGTAAACAATCTAGACATCCAGCCCTAGGGGAGCATTTGAGTGATGACTGTCTGTGCATATGGCAGCCTGGGTCGCTACCATGGATAAAGCGTGGCTGCGCACTCTGACATGCAAGACCTCCTAGATATGCACTTCAGCAGAAAAATAACTTTGTTTTCCTCTCTCTCTCTCTCTCTATGTATATACACATAGATATAATATATGTCTGGCTTTTTATATTTATGAATAACACTTCAGTGGACATTCTTGTACATATAGCCCATGTAAGTATTTATATATGATAAATTCCTAGAAGTGAAATTGCCATATCAAAAAAAATTTAAGATATATATATATAGAGAGACAGAGATAGACATATAGATACGGATGCACATATGCATCCATATATCTACACATATTTATTTGTGTAATATGTATATATACACATATGTTATATATATAAACACACATATACACATATGCAAATGTGTATATATACATGTATTTATACAAAGATATATGGGTGTATATGTATCTAAATAGAAATGACACATCCATATCCATATGTACCACATATCATATATTATAAATACATAGAAAAGTGTCCAGAAAGGGACATGACAAAGTTAACAGGGGCTTTCTCTTCAGAGGAATGTGGGATTAGGAAGAAGGGTGGGAAGGACAATGAGACTTACCAGCATTTCCATGCTGTTTTTATTTTTTACAGTGAACGTGCATTACTTTTGAAATTTTGAAAAATATGTCTTTTTAAAAAAAATTAATTAATTTATTTATTTTTGGCTGCATTGGGTCTTCATTGCTGCATGAGGGCTTTCTTTCACTGCGGTGAGCGAGGGCTACTCTTCATTGCAGTGCATGGGCTTCTCAATGCGGTGGCTTCTCTTGTTGTGGAGCAAGGGCTCTAGATGTGCGAGCTTCAGTAGTTGTGGCACGCGGGCTCAGTAGTTGTGGCTCGTGGGCTCTAGAGCACAGGCTCAGTAGTTGTGGCGCACAGGCTTAGCTGCTCTGTGGCATGTGGGATCTTCCCGGACCAGGGCTCGAACCTGTGTCCCCTGTACTGGCAGGCGGATTCTCAACCACTGCGCCACCAGGGAAGTCCAGATGTCTTTTAATTGGTAGGAAAAAACACTAAAACAAGGCTCAGGAGGATGGCTTTTCTTTTGTAGCCAACTCAAAGCCTTTGTTTTTTTGTAACCTGGAGCCATGGGTGTTTGTTATGAATATAAGCACTGAATGACTATTGGATCCCCAGATTCACTGCTTTTGGTTTCAAAATAAAAACACTTTTTTTTGCTTGTTTGTATTTGAAAAATACTGAAGATTGCAATAATGTATAACATACCACTTAAAAAATATCTTGAAAGAAAGATGTCAGAGCTACCTTGGTTAACCTGACCAGTCCTCTCTCTGGAAATAACCCTAGTAATAATCTCCAGTGAATAGGGTGGTGCAGATTCTGCAGTGGATTTTGAATGGAAGTATTGTGATGCTGTGGGGCACCCTCAGAGTCAGTTTGTCTGTTTTTCATTCAGAGTCCCTGGTCTCTGGAGCACACAGCCTAGAGGGGGCATGTGAGCCAGCAATGCCCACCTACCCTGTTCCCACACTCACATCTGTATGTTTATTATTGTGCTTTTCCTCGGATCCCTGACCTTCTGGGATCCTTTCCCATGCTTTTGAAGTGTATCCTTTAGAAGTTCACCTAGTTCAGTTCTCTTGGTGGGGAACTCGTTTCTTTTGTTTATCTGTGATTCTCTTTGTTTTACACTCGTTCTTGTAAGGTGGTTTTGCCAGTTACACCATTCTAACTTGACTTTCAACACGTTGTGCACAGCCTCCCAGAGTCTTAAGTCTCCCATTGTTGCTGGTGAGCAGCTGCTGAGTTGTCCCTGTGTTAAGGGCTCTAGTCTTTGATTCAGTGTGTGCTTAAGATCCTTTGTCTTTGGTGTTCTGCCCACATTACATGCCCAGCAGCAGATTTCTTCTTATTTACTCTGCTTAGGATTCATGGGGTTTTCTTGATTTTGTGGATTCCAATTTTTCATCAGGCACTCTTTCTTTAAAAATTAACTTTCCTCCATTTTCTCTACTCTTTCCTCTGGGACTCAAATTTGATGTAGAGAGACCTTTCCATTATGTTTTATTTCTTCTCTTTCCACCTCTTTCCTACTCTCCTGATCAGTGTTATGATAAATACCTGTTTTACAGTTACATTCTAAATAATTTCCTAGCACATTTCTCCAGTGTATTATCTTTTCAATTGGGTCTAATCTGTAGCTTAACCTATCAACTGAGTTTTAAATTTCAACAATTATATTACTCATTTTTACAAGAATAAATAAATTCTCTGGAAAAAGAAGGGCATTCCCCAGAGGTGTCAGCAAAGGTGAGAACATGAGTGCAAGAATGGGAGAGGAGTCCTGGGTTGGAGGGATGGGGGTGCTATCCAAGCCCATTCTTTATTGATAAGAACTCTGAAGTCCAGAGAGTCACACAGGGGTCACACAGCTAGCTAAGGGCAGAGCCAGGATTAGAACATAGGCCTTTTTTCTTTCTTTCTTTGGCTGCATCAGGTCTTAGTTGCGGCATGCAGGATCTTCGTTGTGGCATTTGGGATCTTTCGTTGCGGCACGCGGGCTTCTCTCTAGTTGTGAGCTTCTCTCTAGCTGCCATGCGAGGGCTCTAGAGCGCACGGGGTCAGTAGTTGTGGCACCCAGGCTTAGTTGCATGTGGGATCTTAGTTCCCCCACCAGGGATCGAACTTGCGTCCCCTGCATTGGAAGGCGGATTCTTAACCACTGGACCACCAGGGAAGTCCCCGCCTTCTTATTTCTTGATTAGAGTCTAGCAATTGGTCAGAACCATCCAAGAGGGAAGGAATTAGGTATTGAAAAGACTGAGATGGATTCCACCCTGTGTCGTCCAAAATAAACTACGAATGAAGTATAGAGAAACGCAACAAAAGTCAGTTGTTCTTCCATAATAACTACTTTGACGTATTTATTAAAAATATACACTGATAAACCACCCGAATCCTCCTCTTTTTGTTTCCCTTTTTGGTGCCCCTGCCTTGTGGTACATGAAGCACACGCTCAAACTAGGCTACTGGGAACTGCAGGCTGAAAAAGAAGCCACAACTTTGCCAGCACTGGGGCAGGCAGGATGTCCTTGAATGCAGCTGTAAGGCAGGGCGCGGTGCGGGGCTCCCGCGGACCCCCCCCAACTCCTCCCAGTTGCTGATTCCGGGAAGAGAGGCTGGAAGGCAGATGCTTGAGGAGGCTAACCTTGGGGCACCGTCGCCACCTGGTGGCGTACTCCGGTTCTTGCAGTGGTCGCGCCTGCAAGCGCCGCGAGGCGAAAGGAGAGAACAAAGAAAATGAGGGCGGAGGGGCCAGGGTGGGCTATTTGACTTTGCCCGAAGACCTGACCCGCTTTGTCCATCACTGGAAGGTGATGCGCCCCCCGGAAGGGCTGAGCTCCCTGTCCTGAGAGTGTGCAAACAGGGAGCCCTAGACTGGGCTTTACACTACTTCCAGGCGTCATCACTTGGAAATCAGAAAGGCCAAAGTCTTAAGATATTAGAATCATCGAGGAGGTAATCCCAACTCCCACCCCTGCCGCCAGGTCACAGTCACAAGGGGCTGAGAACTGCCCGAGATCACTCAGCTCCGGCTACTCCTCCGCCCCGCCCCAGTGTGGGCAGCCTTTGTTCATCAAGGTCTCAGAGACATTCCGGCCACAGGCAGCGGAGTTTACCTTATCTCTGTGATCCTCCCTGGGGCACTTGGCCTGCAGCTCCACGCCCTCTCCTTCCCCCTCTCCCTGAGATCTGACATCCCTCCCGCCTCTGGCTCCCCTTCCCTCGGGTCCCCGCCCCCACTGGACCTCTCTCCACCTGTCCCTTCAACTGCCATTTGCATGCCTGGGACAAGTTGCTGTCACCAGCCTGGATATTTCTCCAGAGCAATCCCCTCACGTTCATCCCCTAACCACCCAGGAATCTGGACAGTCCACTGTCCAAACCCCGCCCTGTCCACTGCTGTCCCCTCCTCCTAAAATGTTTTCTTTTGAAATATCATACTTACAGAAAAGCTGCAAGAATAGTACAAAGAACTCCCCTACCCACTTTACCAAGTCATTTATTTTTTAACATTTGCCTCATTTGCTTTCTCCTCTCTGTTCGTCTCTATTACACACACACACACACACACAGTTTCTTTTATGAAACCATTTGGAAGTAGGTTACATCATAGTCCTTAACCTTAACCTCAGTGTGTTATTTCCTGAAAATAAGGATATCCTTCTATAATTATCAAATTCAGGAAATTTAACATCAAGACAATATTTTAACCTAATCAATAGTCCATATTTCCACTTGGTCAGTTGTCCCCAAAATGTCCTATCTAGCACTTTTTGTTTTTTTGTTTGGTCCCAGATCCCATCCAGGATCACATATTTCATTTACTTGTCATGTCTCTCTTTTTTTTTTTTGCGGTTCGCAGGCCTCTCACTGTTGTGGCCTCTCCCATTGTGGAGCACAGGCTCCGGACGCGCAGGCTCAGCGGCCATGGCTCACGGGCCCAGCCGCTCCGCGGCATGTGGGATCTTCCCCACCTGGGGCACGAACCCGCATCCCCTGCATCGGCAGGTGGACTCTCAACCACTGCGCCACCAGGGAAGCCCTGTCATGTCTCTTGAGCCTCCTTAATCTGAACAGTTCCTTAGCCTCTCCGTTGTGTATGACACTGACGTGTGAAGAATCTAGGCTGGTAATTTTATATAGTTCCTCAGTGCAGGTACTTCCTTTCCTCCTGCATTTTTTTGCTCTAAGTGCCAAGGATCTACCCAGTTCCTCAGGTTAGGAACCTAGATCCCTCCCTCCCTCCCTCCTGCCCAGCCCTCATCAGGTCCTCATGCCCACTGCCCTTCTCTTCAATGCCCTCATCATTCCTCACCAACCAGCCATCCTCCACCCTGCCATCAGCGACTGTACTGCTTCACACAAGCTAGCTGTTTAAAGTGTGGTCCAAGGACCTGCAGCATCAGGAGCTTGTTAGAAATGCAGAATCTCAGGCCCCAGCCCTACAGAATCAGAACCTGCATTTTTAAAAAAAATATATTTTATTTATTTATTTATTTTTGGCTGCGTTGGGTCTTCGTTGCTGTGCGCAGGCTTTCTCTAATTGCAGAGCGGGGTCTCCCTTCGTTGCGGTGCGAGGGCTTCTCATTGTGGTGGCTTCTCTTGTTGCGGAGCACGGGCTCTAGGTGCGCAGGCTTCAGTAGTTGCGGCACGTTGGCTCTAGAGCACAGGCTCAGTAATTGTGGCGCACGGGCTTAGTTGCTCCACGGCATGTGGGATCTTCCCAGACCAGGGCTCGAACCCATGTCCCCTGCATTGGCAGGCGGATTCCTAACCACTGCGCCACCAGGGAAGTCCAGAACCAGGATTTTAACATGTTCCCCAAGTGTTTCTTCTGCTAAGTCTGAGAAGTCCTGCTCTCAGAGATCCCTGAAGCAGACCCCTCAGCTCCATATTGAAGGAGTGTCCCTCTCTACCACCCCTGACCCCCAAACTTCATTCTTACCGCACCTACATTCATGAGGGTATGCTGTCACCTTTGTACCATTTAGTCCTTCTTCCTGGAATGCCCTCTCTCTCCTGAGACTTCTACTCGAGATTAGGCTTAATGGTCACTTCTGTGGTGTGCTTCCTGCCACTCCTCTTGGGCGCCATTTCCTCTGAACCTGCCTCTTATCCTAGCTTCAGTTACATGCAAGTGTTACTCCCAAGGGCTCCTGATCTTTAAGGAGTTCCTCCTCCCATTAGTTGGTGAGCTCCTTTAGGGAAAGCCTGCATCTCACACACCTCCTTATCTGCAGTGCCTGGAACAATTCGAATGTCTGTTGAATGGGCACGTAAAAAACAAGCTTCTTCCACAGAGGTACTTCTTCCCAGTAGATCCTGAAGTGGGTACTGGGGTATCCAAAGGGCCATCCAAATACCTGAGCCACAGAATGTTAGGACAGGGGTGGCCACAGGGAAACATCTACTTCAAATGCCCTTTGTGATCCATGAGAAAAGGCCCCAGAGAAGGAGAAGTGGCTTACTTGCAGCTTCGTCCCCTGGAGTGGTTGGCCCAGCGAGTCACTATTGACCCATGTTTTGACCTTCCTGGAGCAAAGTGCCCTCATGTGGTTTAGTGTGAGAAGCAGAGTAGTAAAAACCAGAGTTGCAGATGAATGCGCACAAAATGGAGACTTATGTAGAAGTTTTAAACATGAAAAACTATTCTGTATCTTCTTGCTTAGGAAAGTCATGCCAGTGAAGGATAATGGTTACCTTGAGGAGGATGCGGGAAGACTGGAGGGTTTATAACCAAGCTGGGGTAGGCAGGGGGCTTCAGCCATGCTGTTTACTCTTAAGCTGTGTGTGGAATATGAGTGTTGAATTATTTTTTATACATACTTATGTCCTTTAAAAATTCTTATCTGAACCAAGGGATCATGCCTTGCACACAGTTGTCCTCAAATTTTTTAATGAGTTTTCTTGCTGAAGGCTTTCAGTTAACCAGCCCTCAACCTTGTGGGTGCCCATTAAGTTTTTTGTTTTTTTTTTAATAGTAAATGTAAACTTTCTGCATGGCAAGCTTCCAGCTCTAACAAGCAAAGTTCAGAGGGCAGGGTGCATTCTGGAAAACAGAATACCACCCTGTTATTGGAGCTTAAGATGAACACAAATAAGGCTGGGATTATATCTTAGCACATGGGCTAGAGTTCAGGTTTCATTTTATAGGCAAAGAAACACTAAATTCTCAAGGAAGAATGGTTTGAACCAATTATTCATTTTAGCAAGGTGACCGTGGCAACAACGGGCCAGACAGGAGACCAGCTAGCTTTGGCAACAATCCAGAAGTATTACCTGCTCAAAGTAAATTTATTTTATTTTTTTTTGGCCACACCGTGCAGCTTGTGGGATCTTAATTCTCCAACCAGGGATCGCACCCCTGCCCCCTGCAGTGGAAATGCGGAGTCCTAACCACTGGACCACCAGGGAATTCCCTCAAAGTAAATTTAAAAAGCAAAATGGGGTGAGGTGAAGAGAAACAAGACTTGCTCTGAGTAGATGTTGAAGCTGTGTGATGCACAGAAAAGGGGCTTCTTATTCTTTTATGTTTGAAATTCCTCATGATTAAAAAAGGTAGTGGGGCTTCCCTGGTGGTGCAGTGGTTGAGAGTCCGCCTGCCGATGCAGGGGATGCGGGTTCGTGCCCCGGTCCGGGAAGATCCCACATGCCACGGAGCGGCTGGGCCCGTGAGCCATGGCCACTGAGCCTGCGTGTCCGGAGCCTGTGCTCCGCAACGGGAGAGGCCACAACAGTGAGAGGTCCGCGTATAGAAGTCATAAATATACACTGACATGACAAATGAAAAAACCCTAATTACAAGAAAGGATAGTTGGTTTTGGCATAAAGTTTTTCATAAATGAATTAGAAAAGTACTGTTCACCTCAAATACATGATACAGAAATAGCCCATGATATAGAAATAGATGTTGAAGAGTTTAAATAACAATTCATTCTGAAAGACTGAGAAAAAGCAGCATATCTAAATTAACATTTATATACTTTTAAATGTGTACAAATAATATATTTATAGCTGTGGTAGATATTTAGCTATTTCCGCCATGAAACTTAGTTTGTGGTCTAACTAATCAAAACTTTCTAATCTTCTCATTAGGAATATGGAGTCTTGTCTTTGGGAAGGTACTGTAATATGGGATGGGTTAAACAGAGTACAGCCATGTGATTTTATATGCAGTTGAAAATCACCTCTAGATATTATTGTACATAACTCTTTATATATGTACATGTATATATACCTACATATATATACTGTTTAAAAAATTGGTGTGACAAAAGTTGAGTGGAGAGTAGGGTGGCCGTGCTTAGACATACAGTGTCTCTTTGGAAGGGTTAATAAACCATCTGGGAGAGGAAGTGGGGAGATGAAGGAGATAGTGCTCTCTCCTCCAAATCTTTATGAGCACGTTAACAGTAACACTCACTGGAGGTTGGTATCACAGGGGACTTCCTTTCTTCACACATTGTCTTATAATTTTTTTTTAAAGGCTGGAATAATGCCTCTACTATAGAGGCAAATCAGAAGGGAACTATGTCTAAATGATGCTTGAGGGAATTCCCTGGTGTCCAGTGGTTAGGAATCTGTGCTTTCACTGCTGAGGGCCTGTGTTCCATCCCTGGTGGGGAAACTGAGATCGCACAAGCCACGTGGTACGCCCCCCCGCAAAAAAAGAACACAGATTACTTGCTATCTCGGCACCACTCTATTTTGTAATAGACTTTTGCTCGAGCTGGTATCCGTTGTGGCAATAGCCCCCAGCATTACAGGTCCAAGTTTCTCTGGTTGCATGTGGGCCCGTGACTCACCATCTGCCTGATTTCCTTCTGCAGTATCCTCTCTGGCTCCTTCAGAACACAACTGAAACTCCTATCTCCTTTACAGTGGCCCCTCTTTTGGTCTGTTGCTCAATCCTATGAATTAATACATCTTGTAAGAGAATGTCAGAGGTTCAGGCAGGCTTTTCATGCCCCTACTGCATCTTGTAAATCAACCTGAATCACAAGTTTGTTTTTGGACTCAGAGTAATAACTGAAGGTCATCTGGCCATCCCTGACGTCAAGCCACATGACAGCTCTTTGGCCTCTTAAAGAAATGTCGCTGCCCCAGCCTCTGGTTTTTAGTCAAGTGTGGTCCCAGAACTTTTAAAGGGACTCACAATTCCCTTTAAATACATTATGAAGTAGGCAGAGAGCACGGGTTCAAGATTGTTTTTATTTTCAGAGCCTGCAACAGTTGGTTACCAGTGTTACTAAGCTGGTACATTCTGAAGGCCATCCCACCTCCCTTTTCAGGCATTCAACCAACAGAATCCCTACAAACAAGATTACAGACTAATTAAGATGTGTCTCAATGTGTGTGGGGGAAGAGGCCTTCTCCCCCTGCTCCCCTCCTCCCCACATACTTTTTCTAACAAGATTGCTTTATAGTCAAATGCAACTCAAACCCATAACATAGCAACCAGTCATCTCCAGTATCACTGATTCTCTCCCCGCCCCCAGAACAGGAAGCCGGGGCAAGAGGGGAGACGGAATCTGCTGTATAAGAAAAACTTCGCTATACCCCAATGGAGCAAAGATGGTGAGGAAGCCAGCGCCTAAGGGTGGGGATGAGCAGGAACCAAACAGGCCTGTCTAGAATCAATCAACTCAGCCCCAGCTCCTTGGGAGGTGTTCCTTTGAGACCCCTACTTCTGTGGGATGAGATGAGGGGCAACTGGTGATAATCCATCTCTCCCTGTCCCTCAAAACATGATAAACTCAAAGTTTTACCTTCAAAATCCACCACGCTGCCTCCTGAGAAACACATTCTATAGTCATCTCTGCCAGCACCCACTCCCTTCTAATGCCCAGGGCTTCCAGCCCCTCTCCCCAACCTTGGGTGGCCCAGCCAACATTGATTTGATACTCCTTGACTCATAAAATGACTATTTTTAAAAAATTAAAATAGAAGCCATCAAAGAGTATCAGAGTAATAGAAGAAAGACACTCAATATATACTCCCTTCCCTTATCTGGTAGAGCCCCCCATCCCTGCCCGCCTACACTGGGATACCTGCTCTACCATGTTCCAACACTGACCTGGGGGTGGCCCAATGGAAGCCGCCTCAAGTGCTTTCCTGACCATGACTCCTAGACCAGCAACATCACAGTGAGCAGGGTCACCCCAGTAGATCTCAGGGGCCTTCGAGGTAGGTCTGGGAGGTTTAGCTTATGTCCTGCAGCCAAGCCTGAGTCTGGGGCCTGCTCCCACCAGTATCTCAGTCCTTGGCTGTAAATAGCAGCAGCCCCAGTACTGCAGCGCCTCCTGGGGGTGACAGAGTGCCTAGTTCTCTGTCCCACAGTTCATGTCCCTCTTCTTCCCCCTCCCTTTTTCTTTTTTTTTTAAAAATTAAAGGCAGAGGTAGTCCCTGGGATGATAAAACCCCACCTAGGATGGCAGTATTGTAACTTAAAGAAGCAGTTAAATAAAAGTCTCCAGGAGTTGATTACAAAAAAAGAAAGAAACAAAAGTGACTGATAAAGTTGAATAAATTAATGATATGGGTTATCCCACAAAGACCTTTCCTTCGAAGGCTGTCTTTGGTATTTGGCCAGCAGCATTTGTGAGTCTTCTCTCCATTCAGACTCTCCTACCCCTCCCCTCAGGAAAGAAGGCCATTGCCCAACGAGGCCCAGGCGGCTCATCCAGCTGTGGGGGATGAGGAGTCAGAACATCTTGACTTGGTGCTTGGAACTGTGCTGTGGCACTTGACAGCCTTGGCAGACTGTCCTGTTGCAGAAGGAGGACAACTTACAGGGACAGAAGAGCCAGCAGGATGCTCTGGGTTCCAGCCCTGGGAGAGTTGGAGGTAGGTTTAAGACATGGAAGCCTCAGGCCTTCTCTCCAAATGTCACACAGCTGGCCCCTTTGCTCAAGTTTCTCTATAGCAAACAGGGGAGGGGGGCAGGGAGGGAGGCTCAGGCTGCTGCTGTCTGGCACTGAGACCCTCAGAGCTTCTTCAGACGGCTATACATCTCTCTCTTGCTCTTTTCCCCGGCCCAGGTCCGGCTCTTGGTGCGGAACTTCTTCAGGTCTTCTTTAAAGTCCTTGTGGTGCATGGGCCGGTAACTGGGGGGCTCGCAGTGAGACTGGCGGGAAGATAGGACGAAGTCAGGGCACACCTGCTTCATAAGCACACTCCTGCGCCCTCCCTGCTGGGGGCTGCAAAGCTCTGCTCAGCAGGTTCTAGGGCCCTTCTGTGTGCAGGGCAAATCCCCAGACCCCTGGCAAGAAACACCCATGACCACCAGACATCTGGGTGGAGAGGCGGCCCCTGCCCTTCAGAGAGTCCATCTTACCTGGCATTTCAGGAAGAACTCCTTATATCCGCCCTTCAGGACATATAGTTCCGGGTAGTGGAGTTTGGGGTACTCATTACCAAGCCGATCTCTCTCTCTCACATATCGGCACCTATAAAGGGGAAGGAAAGCCAAAGCATGGTTAGCTCTACACAGTGAAAGCAGTGTTCCTTACACACATCTCCCCAACTTTACCTTCATTCTTGGAAACAATCAGTGTCGACTTGTGATTTCCTGGCCACCTATTATCTTCAGGAATAGTGTTCACAGCCGGTGCCACTGCCTCGTATTGGCAGGTAGATGGTCTCTTCCCAACTTTTCAAGTTAAACAGCCCTAGCAACTGATCTCTGCCCAGCATCTTCCCTGCCACCACCAGCACCTCATCTTCGGTGACAGCTTCTCAGCCAGCTTCCCTCTGCATTCTCCACTCTCCACAACCAGTGTCTCTCCCTTACCTCCTTCTGAGCTTTGTTCCTGTCTCAGGGCACCTACTTGCATCCTGTACTAAAATGGACTATTGTGTAGTGTACTGTATACTCCTGTAGTTATGTGTGTGCAAATGCAGCAAAATATCACCAGTCGATGAAATCAGGGGAAGCATGCACTCTTTCTGAGCTTGAAATGGTTACAAATAAAAAGGTGGCACAAGAACTTGAACCCAGCCCCATGAGAAAAGTCTCTCTTGGAACCTTCTAGTGAAGCTGCACTGCTCCCTGCCACCTCTGTCCCTGTTTGCTCAGCATTTGTCACAACCATCTTCCGTCTCTCCACTGGGACCTCCCCTGCGGCAGGTTAGTCCTGTTTACTCACTGCTGTACCTTCATTGCCTCAATAGCCCCTGACACGTCCAGGCTGGCAGTCCTTTCTGAAGGGACCTAGCACAGATGGGCAGCTGTTTGGCCCTCCCCCTAGCTTTTTAATACCACCACACACTTCTGACCACATTTTCAGAACCAGTCCTGTCACCATTAATGAGTGTGGAAAGATGTTGTTAGAGCATCAGAGTGTTATTTTAAATCTGAAGTGATGTTATTTTATTGTAATTATACTTTCACTTATTTTGGTATAAAACTTATCTTTGTAGTAAACTATAACAGGGCCTTAGTCAACAAAGCCCTAACAGAAGTTCTTATTAATAAGGGGTGGGGATGGGGGGGCGGGCGGCATTTCTTTTCACCTCTAATGTGGCGATAACGTGAAGGTAACATAACCCACTCCCTTGCAAACGTGGATTTGACAAGTGTTCGAGAGCATCACATCAAGTTTTGCAGAGAGGACATCACACTTTTCTGGCATTTGCATAAGGAGCAACCACACTGTACCTGAAGGATGTCACCTGAGAACAGTAGCCCCATAGGTAGAAATAAGGACAGTGGGGGAAACTGGAAGAGCCAGAGTTTAATTCAATACAAAGGAAGGTTGGACAGTGAGCCATGCCCAGCAGTAGCCAGGACTAACTCAGGAGCGGGGGTGATGAAGCAGAGGCCAGATCCTCGGGGGATGTTGCACAGGGAACACCTGTGTCACAGGCTGGACTGGGGAAGCCAGAAAGCCCTCCATGACGACTACTGTGAAACTGTTAGGGCAAGCCTATAAACTACACTCCAGGAAGCTGTTCATGAAATCAATTGACTGCAAAACAGGTAAGGATTTGAGAGAATACCTGTTACACGTGAATTGATACTTTTACAAAACTAGGTATTTACACACCATGTGTGTAGGCTAAGGCATGGAAATGACATTCGATGTGCAACAGGTGGTCCCACAAAAGCACCACGGGGGCCATGCCCTGGAGCCCACTCACATGCGAGGGCCTCGCTCAGAAGAAAACTCGCAGTGGAACACCACGATGACACGCTTGCCATCCGTAGGTACGATGGGCTTCTTGAGTAAGAAGTCTTCAACCTCCTCTTCCATGTGCAAGTTCACTGCACCCTGTGAAGGCACCAGAGACTCTCGTTTCACACTCGCAGTAATGATTCTTCGAGAGTGGTCTTCAAATGGGCACCCCAAATTCTGTTATGACTGTGTGCACTGTATGAGTGGTATTTGTGAATGCCCGGGACTTTCACAGCCATGACAGTGGCAAACACTAACACTGTATTTAAAGTACCTCCTTACCGTATTTCAACACTATATTATTGGTTAAAAGATTAAAAGGGCACAACCAATTACTTTCTTCCTGGGAAAGTATGTTCCAACACCCACCTAACCAGGCAACTATAAATGTAAGAGGCATCACTAGGCTTGGTACAGACTGGAACATGTTGCCAGAGACTGGCTTCTCCTCATGGCTTCATGTCCAGGCATGGCTTAGAAGTCAGTGGGTACCATTTAGAAATGCCTGATGGTGATAGTGATGGCCTGAGGGACAGAACAGGAAGCAGTTGCGTACAGTGTGGTAGAGATTAGTGCAGACCAGGGAACATTCTTTCAGTGCACCAGGAGTCAAATGCCTTTCACGCCCACTGCTTCTTTTTACAATTCTCAGAACCAGCATGTGAGCATTATAATGAGCAGCCAGGTGTCACCTCCCCCTTTTAAAAAAAAATCACAGATGCTGTCCAGGGATCCTGCTATGCCTCCAACAGCAGGGCTCGCCCACAAGCCTCAGGAATCCATACCTTGATGTGCCCTCCCTCATATTCATACGGGTATCGGCAGTCAATGATAACAAACTCTTTAATGAGGTTGGCAAACTTGCCACTCAAAACAGACGCTATCTGTGGAGAGAAAGCCAAGGAGAATCAACTCTGGCTGCCAGGAACACGTAGATTCCATGTGTGGCAGGTTCCAAAAGGATGACTTACAATTTCTGGAGAGATGTATTTTAAATCCTGATGCTTTCCAGCAACTGTATGAAAGAGGTAACACTTAAAAAAAAAGAGAGAGAAAGAGAGAGAGAAATACTTATGTTGGTTACTTGTCTAGGCACTTCATTAATATCCTGACATTGAATTTTCACACAGACCTATAAGGCACATTATCCCCATTTCCATATGTCAAAGCTAGGTACCTTGTCCAAGGTTAGCCAGCAAGTAAGCCAGACTTGAATACAGAAACCTCAGGTGATTTCCCTTTTCTCCCGCTTTTGTTAGGAACCCTCACCTCAGCAGCCAGACTGTGTGCAGCACATAAAGGACACAGAGAGGAATGACTTCATTGTTTACTAAGCACCTGCTATGTCCAGCATGGTGCTAGACACTGGAGGTGGAATGAGTGAGGCTGGGCCCAGACTTGAGGGGGAAGGACAGGCACATCAGTAATTACTAGGGCTGACTGGCCGAGTCAAGTGCTCACCCAATCCCATGGCCGTATGTGGGGTTATTATGACAAACACAACCAACCACAGCTTCAATTCAGGTGCAAGCTTCTACCAGCAAGGACACACCACACCCAGGTCTTGGCTTGCTCTTCCCTTCAGACTAGAACTGTCTTCTATTTTTTAAAAAATTTTATTTATTTTTTAACATCTTTATTGGAGTATAATTGCCTTAAAATGGTGTGTTACTTTCTGCTGTACAATGAAGTGAATCAGCTATATGTATACATATATCCCCATATCCCCTCCCTCTTGCGTCTCCCTCCCCCCTCCCTATCCCACCCCTCTAGGTGGTCACAGAGCACCAAGCTGATCTCCCTGTGCTATGCGGCTGCTTCCCACCAACTATCTATTTTACATTTGGTAGTATATGTAAGTCCATGCCACTCTCTCACTTCGTCCCAGTTTACCCTTCCCCCTCCCTGTTGTCTTCTATTTTTAATCCACTTATTTCTCCCACCTGGTTGAAATATCTAGTCCAGATCCAAACCTTCCCTAATCGCCTAGCTGAGACTGAGACAAGCCTTTTATTTCTTAGTCTGCTGCTTTCACTGCGCTGATGTTTACTTCAATCCACCATGTGATACATGTAGTACATGTCCATGTGGCATGATGTCTTACTGACCACATGTTAAGTGTTTTGAGGGAAGGAACTGTGTCTCATTTTGGAATCTTTGCCTTACACATAATAAGTGTTTCCAGAAATGTTAGCTACATTAATATGTAAAAGACTGACCTGGGGACCTTCAAATCATATGTGGCTAAACAAGCTACTACTGACACAGGAATGTGTCACATTTCACCACAGCTCAAAGGCAGCCAACCTGTATCAGGCCATCAGCAGACCTTCCTCTGGACCTCCCTAAGGACCTTTTCCCTCGAGGGCCATGCTCTTCTGGACAATGGAGAAATTTAGTCTCAATCCTGGACATTCTAAGAGGACCTTTTGATATACAGACTTATATACAGTGAGGCTAGAGGTTTATTTCTGCTTCTTTACACTTTTCTGCAATACTGCTTTTATAATCACAAACACAGTTCCCAGAGAGCCTGGTCTTTGGGTTGGTGTCAAGGCTGGTGGGTGGCTCCCTACTTGAAACCTCTGACCAGCACCAGTAAGGTCTATAGTCCCACAGAGACTGAGATACACCTGATCAAGAATGTGTTTCCTTATCTTAAAAAAAATTTCAAACTGTGTCCCCTTAGTGGGGTGGGGTGGGGGGAACCCCAGGAGCCACTTCAGGGAGGGAGGAAGGCTGAGGGGGGGCGTTTTAGGTACCCCCCTGCCAATCCTGCATCACAGAGCAGTTCTGCGTGCAATTACCTTGGAGAAGTCTCCTATAAGGTCCCTTGGGTCATTATCCAAAATATTCTCAATGGTCCCTTCTGGGGAAGATACCAGGCATAAAGACTGATGTAGAATCTGTAACAAATCAAAGGTGGAGGATGAGGCCAGGCTTCTGAACAGAACTTATGAAAACCTTCACCTGGAACATGTCAGGAAGAAGAGACTGAAATGTTAACATCCATATTTAGCAAAAAGATACCTTTCTTATTTGACTGAATCTAGAGTGAAAAAAAGAATATGGGTTACTGACTAGGTATACTATTATTTGAACTGAATTCAATTCTAACTGAATTGCTCTGAAACTTCCTTTTTTTTTTTTTTTTTTTAAAAAAGGAGGGGGGCTTCCCTGGTGGCGCAGTGGTTGAGAGTCCGCCTGCCAATGCAGGGGACATGGGTTCATGCCCCGGTCCGGGAAGATCCCACATGCCACAGAGCGGCTAGGCCCGTGAGCCATGGCCGCTGAGTCTGTGCGTCCGGAGCCTGTGCTCTGCAACAGGAGAGGCCCGCGTACCGCAAAAAAAAAAGGAGGATTAAAATTAGGGCTAAGTCTAGGGCCTCCCTGGTGGCGCAGTGGTTGAGAGTCCGCCTGCCGATGCAGGGGATACGGGTTCGTGCCCCGGTCTGGGAGGATCCCATATGCCGCGGAGCGGCTGGGCCCGTGAGCCATGGCCGCTGGGCCTGCGCATCCGGAGCCTGTGCTCCGCAACGGGAGAGGCCACAACAGTGAGAGGCCCGCATACCGCAAAAAGAAAAGAAAAAAAAAAAAAAAAAAAAATTAGGGCTAAGTCTAAAAAAAGTATTTCTTAGCTCTACCCACTGAGAAGCTCCAGGGTTGCAGTAAGTAGCCCCTAGGTCAGTGTGCTCCCTAAATAATACAGCTGACCCCTGAACAACACGGGGGTTAGGGCCACCATCTCACATCCCTGAATTCAACCAACCACAGATCGTGCAGTACCACAGTATGTACTTATTGAAAAAAATCTGCGTATAAGGGGACCTTCACAGTTCAAACCCATGTTGTTCAAGGGTCAACTGTATTTTCCACTAAAAGAAACCAGAGCTTTTTGATAGACTCCAGGCTGGGACAAGAAATGTACAAGATAAACCTGGAACACTTTGTCATTAGTAGCAAGGAAGCACTCATATTTCAAAGGACACGTCAAAAGGACTAATCGTGGGGAAGTAAGGATTTCTTTTATACACTTAGTGTATTTTATATTTATTTATCTGGCTGCATCAGGTCTTAGTTGTGGCATGCAAACTCTTGGCTGCAGCATGTGGGATCTAGCTGCCTGACCAAGGATCGAACCCGGGCCCCCCGCATTGGGAACGTGGAGTCCTAGCCACTGGACCACCAGGGAAGTCCCAGGATTTCTTAAGTAGTACACAAAAAACACGAAACATAAAAAGACTGATAAATTAAAACATGTTTAAAAAAAAATCAAGAAATTGTTCATCAAAACAACAAGATTAGGTAAGAACAGGCAAGCCAGAGTGGGCAGATATGCATTCTTCTCAATAAAAGATTCATCTCTGAATATATAAAGCATTCCCACAAATAAGAGACAACCCAATAGAAATATGGGCTAGAAACTTGGCCGAGTAATAGAGAAGAAAATCTAAGACCAAGAAAAATAACTATCAGGGAAATGAGAGTTAAAATCAGATACTACACACTCACCAGAATGGCTAAAGTTAAAGGGATGAACAACACCGGATACTACTGGTAAGGATGTGGAAGAACTGGAACTCTCACACACTGTTCTGAGTACAGCCAGCCCTCGGTATCTGTGAGATAGGTTTCAGGGCACCCAAGGATGCTCATATAAAATGACACGTAGTAGCACTTCCGGGTAAGATGGCGGAAGAGTAAGACGCGGAGATCACCTTCCTCCCCACAGATACACCAGAAATACAGCTACACGTGGAACAACTCCTACAGAACACCTACTGAACGCTGGCAGAAGACCCCAGACCTCCCAAAAGGCAAGAAACTCCCCACATACCTGGGTAGGGCAAAGCAGAGAGATTCCCGCACAGAGGAGCGGTGCCGAGCGGCACTCACCAGCCCGAGAGGCTGGTCTGCTCCCCCACCGGGGCGGGCGGCGCTGGAGCTGAGGCTCGGGCTTCGGTCAGAGCGCAGGGAGAGGACTGGGGCTGGCGGCGAGAACTCAGCCTGAAGGGGGCTAATGTGCCACAGCTAGCC